>NC_080764.1:15530587-25530587 GCF_020826845.1 Diceros bicornis minor | reverse complement strand
TGAGAGGTTTAAATGAGGAGATAGGTCAGAATGATAAGGTCCAGGTGGGTGGGGAGAGGGCACCCTGAGGGGAAGCCTCGTTGTTTAATTGTCACTGGTGTAATCCCCATTGACCTTCAGGAGGCTCCGAGAATGATGATATCATGAGACGAGTTTTAAAATCACATTTGGTGAACACCTAATCAGAGCCACAGATGGGCTTTAGATTTGATCCTCTTGATGAAACTGAATTAAGACAGGGTAGAAGACAGATAATCAAGAGTGACTATGAGATGAAATTCCTCAGAGTTATTTTTCAAGATGCGAGAGGCAGCAAAAATATATTGCTGGCTGAAACAAAAGAAATGTAATCAGTGCACATAAAAATATGACTTTTTTTCCAAAGGGGAAAAAATGTCTTGGAAACTTCCCCAAAATGTATGAGAAGTTTCTTTAAAGGAGGTCTACATCTGCATACCTGAAATTGATTTATTTCCACTTCCTTCTATGTCACTAGTCTCTCATCTGTTCTACATTTTGCACTCTAATATCATTCCTTTTTGCCTTTTCCCCATCATCTTTCAATGACTTCAACAACACCTCTCCAGGACCAAGTATGAAACTTCAGTGGCATTCAGTGAATATGTTTTGGGTACTTGTTCTTTACTCAGGAATATTGTAGGATTTAAAGTACAGGTCCTGTCTTCAAGAATTTAAAGGGCTTTTGAGGATACAAAGCACATACATGAAATAGTGAATAAGCGATTAAGCCATAGACATCAGTCTAATAGGAGTTCAGGAGAAAGTAGAGGGATCCCTCTGGGCTGGCTGATCACGGTAAATTACATGAAGGAGATGGAACTTCGATAGGGTGTTGGTAAACGCAGAAGTCATAGATAGTGGAGTGTGGGGGAAATAGACTAGAAAAATTATGGAGCCCAAATTGAACATGGGATGTTGAGTGGACAGTGAGGAGATTGACCTGATAAGACTAGAAATTGGTTGTTAAGGAGAAGTGAGGGTCAACTGAAGTATAATCTGTGGACTTTGGGTAACTGTGGTAAAAGAGAATTATGTGTTCTGATTATTTATTTGTTAACATGATTATATAATTCTTAAATCATTTATGTGTTACATTTATGTATTTATGCATAAGTACATATGCATGAATACTGGGTCCTACATCGTGTTTCTTTGTTTCTTGTCGTTGCTACCGTTCTGTTTATACACACACACTCAAAGCACTTTGATAAACATGAAGTCCCATGCAGCGCTTAATTAATATGATTGATTTTTTCTGAGAGGGGAGGAAATAGCAAACTTTGTTCTGAGCACATCCTTCTTACTAGATAAATGAGCTAAAGGGACTAATATATGGCCTTCTGCATGGGGAAGAGAAATTACTAGACACAAAAAATTCCATTAATGAGTGAAGATGGGAGCAAAATTATGGTAATGAAATGGTTTAAGTACCAGATTGTTCTTTAGAAAAGTACATTAAAAAATATGAATTAAAGACGTTTGGACGATTAAAAAGATATCAGGAATGATACAAGAATATCTCCTGATGTATAGGTAAGAGAGATGAGTAGAGAGAGACGATTTGCATTTAGTAACATAAAAAGAACAATGAAGCTTATTCAGGCAGTGAATTTTAGGTCATAGGAAGCTAGAGTGGTAAGGAATGAGAGGGTAAAATGTGGTCTATTTGGAGGCAGCAGGAATTGTTGACTAAGCGAAGCATTGGATTGAGAATCTATAAAAATTTCAAATGCCTTGTGCAAACTCAGTTTCCCCATTTTAAAGGAATTCTACAAAAATAATACTAATCACCACCACCATCACTGCCACCTGTCCTAGATGGTCCTTGGCTTACTTGCTTTCAGATCCCTATCTTGCCGTTGCCCTGTTCTACCCTGAAGAGCAGAAGCCTGTGTTTCCAAAGGTCACGTGGCAGCTGGCATTTTGCTGGGTTCAGCCATGGGATGCCCTTGCCCGACATCGGAGGGTGGAAGGAAGGGAGAAGGCAGGATATTTCCTCCCCCTTCTCTCTGCCTTGGCTGCTTCTCCATTATTCTAGTCATTCCAGATGAGCCCCCGTTGTTCTAGCTTACTTAGGTGGCCCCGCCTCTGGGCTCTGGAAACGGCAAACACAACCTCCTCCATTGGGTTTAGAGGAAGAGACTTCTGCGTTGCTAATCTCTCAGTTGCTTCGCTGTCCCCTGGTTATTCATCACTTTCGTCACCTGTTCCACAAAATCCCTCCAGTATTCAATTCCCTCTGTTTTACATACTATTTTCCTGGTTTGACCCTGACTCATACGCTGGTTTTACATGGATAATACAAGGAATAAAATAATACAGTAGACCAGTCTGAGATACTTGGAGAAAGCCAATTATACATGTTCAAATAATTTTTATTTGATACCTTGTGAATCTAGAGTAATCACATTTAACACTACAGGCTTTCACACAGTATTGCAAGGCTTACTCATGGGATAAAAATCTTCTGATGACTGTGAAATTATCTCTAAGTATTGCTTTCTGGATTGTCATTAAAAAATTGATAAATTCCCAAGTTCTGGAATCTATCCAATGTACATAATGTGAAAGCAATCCAGATAAATGTTTCTCAGTGTTAATTTATTTTAGCTCCTTTGACAGGGGTAATGTGCTTATTTTTGTGGGGGTAAGTTATTATAATGTTTCCTCCATTGATTAATTGGTTTAGCCAAAGAGCAGAAGATTGTGGGGTATGAAAGTGTCTACCTTTGTGAATCAAGTATATTTCAAAACAGTTCTAGCACTGCTAATACAGGTAGTACTGTATAAACTCTCTTAGTCTGTTATCCTTAGAGTCCTGATTCTGTTGGGAAGTCTTTTAATGTGATATTGACCTATAAGGGCTGGACTCTATTCTGGTCCTCTGACACTTTGACTGTCCATATCAATTTCTCTCAAGTGTAGGTTAAGAGATGCTTATGCTGGAATCACCTAAGGGTTCTTGTTAAAAACACAAATGCTGAATCAGAACCTCTGGAAGTAAGGCATGAAAACTTGAATTTTATTTATTTATTTATTTATTTTTTATTTATTTATTTATTTAGTGAGGAAGATCAGCCCTGAGCTAACATCCATGCCAATCCTCCTCTTTTTGCTGAGGAAGATTGGCCCTGGACTAACATCCGTGCCCATCTTCCTCCACTTTATATGGGACGCCGCCACAGCATGGCTTGACAAGCGGTGCGTCAGTGCACGCCTGAGATCTGAACCCAGGCCGCCAGTAGCAGAGCGTGAGCACTTAACCGCTAAGTCACGGGGCCGGCCCCAAAACTTGAATTTTAGTGATAAGTTTTTTTTTTTTTTTACCTACTAGAGTTTGCAAAACACTGAGTACCAATGACTGCGGAATTCCCATTAGTCTGTATTTTATCTCCTCAGTGAAATCAATGGCTTCCAGAGGAAAGTTTTCTTCTAATCTGTCTTCCCTGCATTGCCTGGCAGAGTAATAAGCAATTAGTAAATGTGCAGTAAGTGTTTGTAGAATTGATTTGAATCCCTTTATCAATCCAAATATGAGTAATTTCATGGGCATTATCCTAATGATAATGATTATTGTTGCTCTTTAAAAAAATGAACAACACTGACATAATTATCTGGCAAAAGCAAGGTAAATCTATATTGAAAGAATAGAATGAACATTAACAGAAAATCTACAGGCACTGATGAAACATATAAGGATAATGATAACGGACATTATGAAATAGGAATTTAAAAAGAGCAAATCATGCCAGAAAAACTTGATTGCTTTTTTTGATAGAGCTACAAGATCAGTAGATAAAAGTAATGTGAAATTGTAGATGCAACCTATCTCAATTTTGATAAAGTGTCTGATAGTGTCACATGAAATTTTCCATCTTGAATTAATTGAAATTGGCTTTGGTGTGAAACTCTTGTTGTCTGCTAGACACTACAAAAGGCTCCTACCATAAAATAATGATGCACCTGATGATGAGATATTTCAGAAATGAAGACTAAGTTTGCCTTCATTTGCCATCTTAGTGTTTGATTTGGAGGCTGCATTTAAATAAGTTGGTGACATTTTACATTTGTGTTACATTAAAACTTGTTGGAATCACCAGGGAAAGAGAAATTATACTAAAAGATGTGTTCAAATATCATAAATATTCATATTTTATACCATTGACAACCTTCAGGCTTTTAAATATTCTACCAATGTGCAGTTATGTTCACACATAGCCTTTTTTAGATTTTGTGAATATACAAGCTTATGCCTGTTTCAAACATGTAGTGTTGGCAGAATTTTCAAATAAAAATATAAGCAACCCTAAATAGAATTCATTCTCAAACACAGATGCGTTAGGAGATCCTAAGAAAGAGTTATGAAAAAAATGATAATAATTATGCTCTTTCATGTAGGCTGACTGGGTCAATTATTTTAGGGCTAACCTGCTTTTATGGACTCATATAAATAGCTAGTCAGAAGTATGATATGGCTGTCCAAGTAGGTATGTTTGGGTGTGAATTAGAAATCACAGAATTGAAAGGACATTGGAATTTTCTTTTTCCTATGATTCTGTGGGAAACGGTATCTGAATTATTATTTTTTAAAATTGCATTTGTGGAAAGTGATAGGAATGTTTAGTGCTAAAGGATTTTGTTCATGTAAGTTAGATGAAAAAAATTAATAAAAGAAATAAATATGTGTAGTTGATTGAAATGGTAACTAAAGGAATGTGGTGTGTTGAGATAGTTATCTACTAATCTCCAAAGGATATGAACACTGCAGAATTAGTTACCATGGTACATAAATATTAATGAATGACATTAAGTGAATGAAAATTTAGAGAGAGTGATATCAGGGTAAGCTATTTTAATTATAAAACTTCTAACAAATTGTTGGCTAGTCTAACTTTTAATATATTTAAATTTAGACTAAAACTCAGCATATGCTTGGAAAGACTTTTAACTAGAGATGACAACTTCTCAGGTCTCATTTTCTTCGTATGAATTTTGCATTTTTCTTTATAAGAGAGCTAATTGTAGTTAACTTTTATTTAGTGCTAAGCATCAGGCTTTCACTAAGCACTTTTATGGGATTAGCTCACTGAATCTTGCCAACAACTCAAGAGGTAGGTATTCTTATTTTCCTCATTTTATAGAAGAAGAATCTGAAGCTTTGATGAGTCAAATGACTTGGTCAAGGTCACATAGCTAGGAAGCTGGGATTTAAACCCAGGCCTGCCAGTTTCCTAAACCTGTGCCCTTAACCATGATGCTATACAGCCTCCCACAAAGACTAAGGGGCTTTGGTTCAATTCACAAAAGAGATTACTATTGTTTTCAACAGTAAGGTTCACTGATGCATTTGAAATCATTCAAATTACTCAAATTTGATTTAAGCATAACTCTTTAGGAACAAATCTGTTGGGTAAAGTGAGATGTGTCTGCAATGTTCAGATTTCCTCTGATGATCAGAGACATCAGCAAACCCACCTCAGTCATATTCTATGCAGGTAATGATGTGAGATTCTTGAACATAAAGAATGCTTCACCCAATTTTCCTAAAATCTCTCTGGATGATCTCCCAGGACTAATGCTCCTGGAAAATGTGAGCATCCCTTGAGGAAAATCTGAAAGATGACCCTAGTGGAAAATATTTAACTCACAGAGGATCTGAATCTATTTCTCCTACCCTTTTCTACTATCACGGTGCAAATAATGGAATTTTAGAAAAAAATTGTATTATAAGGAAGGAGATTTCATTTTTTATGGTATGTTCTTTAGTTCTTTATTTAACCTCTCTGATCCCAACTAGTTCATAAAAGGTGGGGTAGCAGTTATGGGCTCAGGTTCTGAAACCTGACAGTTTAGCATCAAGTCTGAGCTTGAGGACATCTGCTTCCAGCCAAGATGGAGTGACAGGGACTAGATTTCTTCCTGAAACAACTAGAAAACCAGGCAACATCTATCACATTTGACGGTTTTTAAGACATGGGACATCATGCCATGAAAGACAGTGATCCCAAGATATGGGAAACAAATAAGGTGAGTCCTACAATTGCCCCTGCTTACCGCCTGGAGAGAGTTTCCAGGCTGAGGTGCAGGGAAGGGGAACCCAGATAGAACAGGGCTGTCTCCCTGAGCTGAGGAGATGGAGCTGAGAGTCCAGGACCAGAATTTACAGGATAGAGTATTGGAGAGAAGAGAGCTCTCATATCTGCAGATGGTTCGCCCTTGAGTCCTCGACTGAGTTCTGATCAGCCCATTCATGTGAGGAAACCACCGAGGAAGGGGAAAGAACCACCTAAAAGGATTAGAGGGCTAATACTAGGAGCTTACATGGGCCTGGGACCAGTTCCTGTTCCCACCAGCCAAAGCATAAAACTTCATAATTCATGCCCCATCAGGTAGTGTTTCTGAAGAATTTTGCCTCAGTCGTAGAGAATACTTAGCTCTTGACTAAACACTGCTCTGGTCCTGCCTAGCAAAGCTTAAAAGCAAGACCTGAAAGAATCAAATTGTTCCCAAGTAACTTAACTACATTCCAGAACACAGCTCAAGAAAAGAATACAAAAATATCGGACATCTAACAATGTAAAATTCACAACATCTAGCTTCCAATAAAAAATTACCAAATCTAAACTTGACCACCTACCAGTGGTACCTTAAGTAAGAATTCAGACTCTCTAATCCTCGTTTTTTAATCTTCAAAATAAGGATGATTGTAGTACATTTTATAAAATTGTGAAGAGCAAATAATTTCATATATGTCAAGTACTTAGGACAATACATGGCACACGGTAAGCACTTAATAGATAATAGTCATATATTACTGTTATAATTATTTGTGAGGAACCACATTTCTTACACAGGCCTTCAGGAGGTCTGTTGAAGACCCTTCCGCCTCTAACATCTATGTGTCCACAAGGTACAGAACAGTGCTTCCCACTCTTCAAAGTGAAGACCCCTTCTCTAAGGTATTTTGATTTTTAGCAGCACCCCCTACCCCCGATTTTATGATGATAAGTATTTGGGAATATACTTAGGATAACAAGAATGTAAATACTCTACCTTGACAGACAAAAATCTGAGTTTTGTCAGTTGCAGATTTTTATTTGTTGAAAAGAACTGCAAAAAGAAAATAGTGACATAAAAATGTCATTATTTGAGAGCCTTTTCTGACAGGAAAAATGGAGACCAGGATTGACTAGAAGCTTCTCTTGACTGCTACCATCTGCCAAAATTTCAGTCAGTTCTGTCATAACTACCTCCCAGAACCCCTTACTCACCCAGCATCATCATCTGGTCTCCCGTCCATTTTTCTCTGTCATCAATCTTATTCTAATCCCACCAGGACCATGGGGACCAAGGGTGAAGAGACATATGATTCTGTGGATGCCACCTCAGCCGATGATCCCATCTGTGGCTCTGAACACTATTACTCTGAACAACTGTGGCCGCCTCTATTAGGTATTTTCCTAGTACAACTACACTTTTAGCAAAACGGAATAGAATCCATTATATTTAATTTGGTGCTACTATGGAGCCTAATGTAAAAAAGTAAACTAAGTGAAGTGATTTTAATTTAGAACGATTTATTTCCGCTTCCTTTCATTTTACCGTGTGACTCTATTATTTCTAGCATTAAGTAAATTTCCAAAATACATATATATTTTTTTAATGTTTGAGTGTCTTACCCTATTATTTTCTTTCATGACCTTTTTTTCTTTGGTTGCTGGATTCTTTGTTTTATTTTATTTGTTTTCCAGATGCTGGCACACTGCACCTCCAAAGGTTGTTAGCATTTGTCAGCTCTCAGAATGACAGTTCTATTCACTATAGAAGACAAGTCATTTTCTTCCTGAAGAAAGAGGAAGCTAATCTCCTCCCACAGTAACATGTTTTGAGAAACATAATGCAGTGGGAAAATGTACCAATTATTTCGCTGCAAATTCTCTCCCTTCTGCTAGATAGACAATCATATCAACATTTTTGGACTCTTTTTTTTTTTTTTCTTTGCAGTTTTATAACACAACTCGCCTCCCGCAAAGTTAAACTTGATGTTAAAGAAAATGAATGAATGTTCCATGAACTATATGAGTGATAATGTATTGCTGTGTGGTTCTGGGCAGCTATCATTTGAGATTTCATTCCTGTTGATAGCTTGCATCCAAGCCCTTTAGCAAGAACATTTGTTTCCCATCTTACAGAAGCAGGAGTGGGGAAGATGGCTGGATCGGTTACTTATTCTTCATGAATTCAGCAGGGAAAATTAGATAGAGGGCATTTATTATATGCCCACTTCTCTCTGACCTCTTTAAAGATTAGAGGGCAGGAGGAAGAGGGGAATTCCTATCATCTTTTTTGAGTCCATGTGCAGACCAGTTTGAGCATAGCTTTAGATTTTGAGTCTGACCTGAGTTCAAGTCCTGGCTCCTGCATCTGTTGGCTGGGTGGCCTCGGGCAAGTTGCCCAGCCTCTCCAAGGCTTACTTTGTGCATCTGTAAAATGAAGATAGTCATAGTACCTTCTCTGTAGGGTGCTTCAGAGGATTGAGGGCCCAGCACACTCAATGTAGTCTTCAATACTTAACAGAGGCTTTAGGATCCTGACTGAGGTGAACATGACCATGATTCTAGACACATATTTAAGTTAAATGACTTTAAAATGATTATAACCTCTTTTAATGTGAAACTAGCCCTACACAAACTCCCTTTGGCTTTTTTTTTTTGTTTTGGTGAGGAAGATCAGCCCTTAGCTAACATCCACTGCCAATCTTCCTCTTTTTGCTGAGGAAGATTAGCCCTGAACTAACATCTGTGCCCATCTTCCTCTATTTTGTGTATGGGATGCTGCCACAGCATGGCTTGATGAGTGGTGCGTAGGTCTGCACCCAGGATCCAGGCCTGAGAACCCCGGGCCGCTGAAGCAGAGGGCACGAACTTAACCACTACTCCACAGGGCCGGCCCCCTCCCTTTGGCTTTATTTCCCCAATAGAGTATACCCATGCTGCAGATGCCTTCAGTACATGTAAAAGTGGCTGTTACAGCTCCTGATACATCGAAGGTGTCTGGCCTATGTTATTTCCTCCCATATCGGAGGGTAGGTGAAGTTACATTAATGAAAAATTTAGCTATTCAAAAATAAACATAGAATTGTTTTCAAATTCAGATTAGTAATTCACCCTGATAGCTAAAATGTATTTGTCCTACAGGGCCTGCTTCAACAATTAGGTAACACCTTAATTTCTAGAGATTGGAAAGACTTTGGTGGCCTATCTGGTTCAACCATTGAGTTTTGTAAGTGAGGAAACTAAGATCTAGAGAGTTTAATTTTTTTCAAGATTGTGTAATTTGTTGCCAGCAGAATGGAGTATGAACTCAGAATTCTTCTAGCCTAGTTGAGCACTTTTCCTGGGATATATTCCTGTCACTCATTGGCTCTGTTGTCATTTTAGCATCATTTTCATGCAAGCAATGTTTATATCAGAGGTCTCATAAATATAAAAGTAGGTTACCTATCCTCCCTGCTATTGTTTACAATGTTAATTTGCTTTAGAATTCTTTGTTCAGTAAAGTTCTAGTCAAAGAATTACAAATTTGGAATTAGTATTACCCAAATGATTATTACTTTATTTTAATAGTGTCTGTAATTTCATTGCACTTTGTATGGTTTTTAACAGGAAACGTTTCGTTTGCATGCCTGTGCGTTTTCTCATCTTGAAAAGATAAAAATTAAGCTTTTTAGAGATAATAACTCAAGGAGAAACCCAACTAGGTTTTAATATGACAGCGTGAGTCACGTGCATGCTAGACTCACAGCTTGCATTTCCCCTCACTATGCAATTATCTGTAAATACTGTATGTGCTAGGCTAAAATGCTAGGAAGTCTACAATTATATTAATGTAGCTCCTTAATTGCATATAATGGGATTTTCAGGCTACTGCAACCTATCACATTTATCATATTCCTAATAAAATTACTCAGTTTTTGTCTAAGGCCTTTTTATTTACTCTTCATTTAATTTAGAAGAACTCTAAAAAAATAATTTAATTCTTGAGGAATTAAATCATTTGAAATGAAAGAGGAAAATATGAAATCCAGGTTAAGAGCTGAATCCACTTAAGAGGCGGTTATCCAAAATCCCGA
Source organism: Diceros bicornis minor (assembly GCF_020826845.1). Taxonomy (NCBI): domain Eukaryota; kingdom Metazoa; phylum Chordata; class Mammalia; order Perissodactyla; family Rhinocerotidae; genus Diceros; species Diceros bicornis. Next base: position 25,520,434 of record NC_080764.1, on the reverse strand, counting down.
GTCTCGTTGATAAGACGTTTTGTGCCCCAGGCGGCAAATGCTAACAAGTGAGTCGTGTTAGGACTCTGCTTATAAGATTTCCAGCTGTCCTTGGGGGAGGAACAGGAATGTTCGTAATCCCTTTGATGTCAAAAGCAGGTATCCCTTGATATATAGAGTAGATGTATTTCCCTCCAAAAGTTAGCTGCCTTTAAGGCAAATTTCTTTTGCACTGACGGTCATTAAGAAATCCAACTGGCATTTTAAGACCCAGGTATCTTCAGCATATATAGTTTTGAGTTCCTAATAAGAGAAAGACACTGGTTTATAAGAAACGGTTAATAGTATTCAAAAATCACTGAAAAATACCCATGCTGACCCTCAAAATACCAAACTGTCCTGTAGTGGAGAGAAAGGAGAGTGCCAGGCTCTGAGGAGCTGGATGAGCTAAGGTGGACAGAAGGCTCGGGCAGAGTTCACTGTGGGGGCCCAGAGCTGGGAGGGGCGGGCACAAAAGTGACTAGTTATGTATTGGTTTGTTTGCTCTCTCCCGTTCACTCTTGTTCTTTTCCTTCGAATCTCTCTAACCTCATTGCACATGTTACTTGTTTGCTCAAAGCTTTCCATTCTGGTTTATTCAACCCTAGGTTGAATCACCCCCTCCTTATGATCTGGCTGGAGTCCCTGGGTACACATGTGGGAAGAGCCAATCTGCTCTTTCTTGCTGCTTCTGGGGAACCATTTCATAGAAATGGAAAATGTAGACATGCTGCTTTTATCTTCCTGGTCTCACCACCCCTATCAGAGTCATCTCTTCAAGTAGATGGTAGCCTCTGGCTGCTCTCCTGGGCTGAGCGAAAACTTCCTCTGGCCTGTGGTCTCTGGCCCCTGAGAGTTTCAAATCTGGGCTGGACCACAAAGTTGGTGGATGAGTAGTGTCTTGTTCTAGCAGTGCTAAGCTTCCCGGAGAACATCTGGCCATTGATGCTGTGGTCTAGGAGCACTGGGAGGAAAGAGAGAAAGAGAGAGATGGAAAGAGCTTGTTTTGAGAGGTAGAGGCTAGGTAATGATATAGAGGCATTTGAACGTAGATGGTCTCTAGTCAAGGTCTGGTTCATCCAAGTGAATTGAGGACCCTCAGGGACAGTAGAACACGGGGGTCGCAAGCCCAGACAATTGAGTTAAAATTTAAGTCCCAGTGCCAATTCTTCTTGGCTGTGTCACTGTTGGCGATTTATTTATCCCTCTGTGCCTCAGTTTCATCATCTAGAAAATGGGGGTAATGACCTTTATGGGGTTGTGGTGAGGCATTACTAAGGGGCAGAGAGTGTTAATACACGTGAGCTTTTATTACTAGCAGCCCTAGAGTAGAATGCCCAGCTCACCGTTCCTTATTATGTGCCTTGTCTTTGTTTTGAGGTCAAAATGTTGTACATGTTTGGGTAAAATTAACAGACTTGGATTTTTAGGAAATGTAGGTAGCATCTGTTTCCTGTTACATATATACTGTCACTGTGAAATGCTGTCACTTTGACAAGCTGCTCTGTCTTGAGAAATATTTGTACTATATGCAATACGTATTTGGGGGGAAGGTACCCAAACACTACAGACTTTAACTGTAGCATCTCTAACGACAAAAAGGCGTTAAGGTTTTTTCCCCTAGAATTATGTCTGCATATTTTCTGTGAACCAAATGCTTTCCTTCACAAGTTTTTTTTTTGGTAATATCTCAGTCTCCCCGCAAACCATCTCCCCAGTCTCTAATTCTAAGTACTAAATACCTTATCTCCTAGTTCTATACGGAGGTCACACAGTGAGGGTCCTTGGATTTATCTTTATTCTACTGAGAACTATCATTCAGGTCTTATTGGTGGACATAAGCGTGAGGAAGTGGATGTTAGGAGAATTTCTGACTTTCAGCTTCTTACTCTTTACCTTTTGCAGGGATTCATCTTGTTGGTTAGACAAATAAAAGAAATACCAAAGCTTGGAATAATTTTTTTCTTAGCCTAATGGAATTATAGTTTTGAAAATGCTGTAATAGAGTGTGATGTATGGAGGAATAGCTCTTTGTGGCTGCCTGGAGAGTGTGAGAATGTTTAGGGCCAGTGCATTATTTGCTAGCCTGCCTGCCTGCTTGACCTGATGCATCAGCATCCGAGAGAAATGAATCTCAGGAGAGAATTTATTTGGGTCACCATGGCAACAGAAGTGGGGTGCAAAGATCCATCTGGAAGCCTATAAAGAATGCACACGAGTCTGTCTGACAACTGCAATACCTACTTCTCTGAGTTTAAATGTTTCAGGGAAAGTCTAATATTTAACTTTTCCAGTGGCATTCAAGCTTTTCTTTGGCCATTGGTGGTTAATGTGGCATGACTCAGACTTTGATGTCTTTTTAAGAAGTTAGATTCCTGCAGGAATTCAGCGACAATTTCATTTTGAGTCATAATACTCCTGTGGCAGTCTAGCAGGAATAAACTTTTTCTTTTTAATTATCTTGTTCTATCTTTTTGGTTTCTGACTAATAAAAAAAATATTCTTTTTACCAATGTGTACTAACACCGGTGCCCTTCTTTATCATTCCATTACCAAGCCGAACATTTTAAATGTCATTTAGAAGAACATTATATTGAGCTGCTCACAAAGAAATGCCTTTCATGTTGGGATTCAATATGGGAATTTAATTCAGCCTTGCACTGAGATACTGGAAAGATTAACAGATTGTAGGATGAGAATGGAAATTTAAATGACAGATCAAAGAGAGTTGAGTAGGCTGTCGTCTTGATTTCCCCAACTGAGAGACAGATGAGTAAAATAAAGCACATGTATTTGAAAAAGAGCAGGTATAAAAACAAGTTATACACATTTCTTTGAAATCTCTACACTAGAACCTGGGTGTTGGAATCTGTGCATGCATGGAAATCTCAAGAGCCTAGTTTCCAAGACAGCAACCTTCTTCCCATCCATCCTATGTTTTTGTCTTCACCCTGTCCCAACTCAGTCTTTTCCTTGCTCCATTTCCTGCTTCAACTTCTTTAGTTCCTGTGCACTGGAACTTAATTCTTTCTAGGCACTGAGTAGGTTGACCAATGGTTCCAGCTTACCTGGGACTTGTAGCAATTTTTTAGTATTGAAAGCCCCGTGAAACTCCTCAGTCCCGGGTAAATAAGGCAGGTTGGTCACCCTAGCACCGAGCATTCTTTGAATATTCCTTCCTGCTTTCCACTTCCTATTTCCCATCACTGTTCTGTTCTCTGCCACTTTAGGATTTACAAATGGTACAGGCATGCCCTGTCCAATATGTTAGCCACTAGCTACATGTCTCTATTTGAATTCAAAACAATTAAAAGTAAGTTAAATTAAAATTCAGTTCCTCTGTCTCTCTAGCCAAGGACTCAACAGCACATGTAGTTAGTGGCTACCCTGCGGACAGTGCAGATATAGAGCATTTCTAGGATCTCAAAACATCGTATTGGACAGTGCTGATATATGTAACATAGCTACTGAGAACGGGGGTAGGGCAGTGGCTGGGGGCAGCCAAGCAAGTTTTCCTTACGATTTACGGCTTAGATGTAATGCTAGCTGAAAACGCGATATGCTGAAAGAACCAGGTAATCCTTTAGGTTCCACTCTCTTTGAATTTCTCCTTGTACCAACTATGGAACATGTAATAAGGCTATCTGTCATCCTTATTGGGTCATTCGTCACAGGTATTGAGCACCTGTGCTGGGATACCATGATGAATTATGGTGTCTGCCTTCTAGTAACTTACAGTCAGAAATGAGAGGAAGAAGAGTTGTAATGGTTATCATATAATGAGACTCTTCACGCGGTGCATAGGAGGGGGTGATGAGCAATTGAATTTGGTAGTCAGAGAGGGCTTTGCAGAGGAGATGATACAGGACAAGGAATTGAAGAAGCAGAAAGAGGCAGTCCAGTGTGTGGGTTAAGGTGCTGGACTGCCTGGGTTTGAATCTCGCCTTCTCTCTCCTCCCACCAATTTCCTGGCTGTGTGACTTTGGGCAAGTTCCCTAACTGATCTGTGCAGAGATTTACTCACCTATAGAATGAAGAGAATAATAGTGTCTGCCTCACAGGGTTGTAATGATTAAATGAGTTAATACTCATAAAGCTCATTGAATAAGACCTGGCAGATGATAAGAGCTATATGACTCTTTGTTAAATACAAGCAAGAAGGAAGGGTAATGGAGATGGAGAATATGAAAAGCTCAGAGATTGCAGCAGCATGATGGGATTGGAGAACCACAGGCTTTCTAGAACTGTAGGATTTAAAATGGTGGTGGTGGGTAGTGTCCATGTTGGGGGGGTGTACGTGGGTAGGTAGGATGTAGGGAAGGGGGAGAAGGGTGGGGAAGATTAAGGAGAATGTAGATGGACATATAAGTGGGGCATACCAAAGAGCAGGAACATGATTCTGTAAGTGACAGAAATTGTTGATGTTTTTGAAGCAGGGAAGAGACATTAGATATGTGGTTTACAAAGGCCCTGTCTGATGGCTAGGAGGATGCATTTGAGAAGATTGACAGCATCTGAAACATGAGGAAGCCTGAACGGAGATGACGGCTGCCAGAGACATTCAGGAGGTTGAAAAAAAAGATAGAGAATTTGGTGGCTAACTGGCTTGGGGAATGAGTGAAAAGGAGATATCCAGTGTAACAATATATCGGTTAACCCAATGTACTTGAAAATAAGAAACATAGGGTGAAATTTGGGGGCTAATTTCAAAGGCAGTTTTCCATGCCTCTAGAAGATGTTGTTACAAAGAATATGCTATTATTCTTAGTTATTGCTCTATTGTAAACTTGTAAATGGAGTTTTAATTTTTTTTTTTGAGAAAATTTCCCTGTGATATGGAGAAAGAAAAAGAGAAAATTTGAGGGTGGAAAGTGGTAGAAAGTTTAACATCATTCTGTTATTCTAAGTTATTTCTTTGTCTTTGGAAAAGTAATAAAAGCTTATTTCCTTTATAACTTCGTCTGTGTACTCGGGGCTGTCACATTAACCCTACGTTAGTATTAGATTTTAATGGAGGACAACCTGGCAGGAAGAAAGATGTTTGCTAAGTCTAGAGAGTGGGCCATATAATTTCATTTTTGGAGGATTTCTAACATTGTTTTTATTTTTTCATTGTCTTGAAAATGATATTTGACTTTGTCAGATAACTACAACAGAAAACAAAGGTTGTGTTTGAATAGTACTGGGAGGTGTTGCTAAACAACAGAAGCTGGGACTTCTGTTTCTTTACCGGTTTACTTCTTGGTAGCATTTTGGAGCCAGAGGGCAGTTGAATCCCTTGATTGGAAGAGTTCCTTGCATTCATTTCTGGGCTGTCTGAGACATGTTTTTGAGGGTGATCTTCTCCGGTGTGCCTCTTCGCTTTCTTCCCACATTCCTTCTCAGTGACTTTGGTAAACATTATATGACCTCATGCACAATCTCTGAGCCTCCAGTGGCTAAGGAGCTTTGGTCCTCAACCCGGAGCTGGTTCCTGCTCCTCATGCACCTTAATGATGCCTTTGGAATGCTCCTTCTGAGCACCTCTTCCCTCATAGCTCCTTCTGTGGGTCCCAGGTTTCTTATCCTGGCAATTCAAGCCCAGAGTTTCCCACAGATGGATGATCTCTCTATCTAATATCACCATCTTCCAACCCCCACTCCTGGATGTCCCTTGCTACCCAGACCATTAATATTTTTCATTTCCCCTCTTCATTTTGCTTCTTGCCTTTAAGAAGATTAGAAACAAAGGGAGAAGCATGGGGCTGCCTATTTATATTTCCTTCAAGGCTTGTTGGAATCTAAGGGAGAGGCTGAAAATGTCAGGTTACATGGAATTAAGCAATGGTCTGTGGGCTTCAGTTATCTAAGTCATGCCTGCCTCATGGTAGTAATAACAATTAACAGTCGCTGGATTTGTTTTGGCATTTTTCCAGAAATATTTTTCTTGACCACCTGATTTCAAGTTAGGTCAGTCCCTCTGTAGGCTCCTTCCCATGTCATGTTCCTTGAGCCTTCATTAGTATCAAAATATAATAATATTAACAGCTAACATTTTGGGTTGCTTCCTGTGTGCAAGGCACTGGGCTAAGTACTGTACACTCACTATTTTTTTAGTCTTTAATATAACCTACTGAAGTATGTATGGTTATTATCTACACTTTACAGGTGAGGAAATTGAAGGTCAGAGAGGTTGATACACTTGTAAAAACTCACACGGTTGACAATGAAGGAGCTGGGATTCTAATCTAGGTGGTCTGGCTCTAGAATCCATGCTCTTAACCAGTACCCTATAAGTATTACTTTCCCTGCCGGCCGCCAACCTTTCACACACACCTTGCTTTATTAGAAAGTGCCACATGTAGTAATAAAGTCTGCAGAGATGTCACTCTGTAGGATGCTGCAGAAACCAGACTTTCTTTGCTTTTCCTGTTAGGCACCATGAGCATCAAATCTTGCTTCTCAGTTCTTCCCAAAGCGCTCCTTAGAGATAGAGAAAATGGCTAAAGCTCGGCACCCATGTGTTGAGTTTCCACGAGAGTAACTTTCTCTTCATAAGACATTTTGATAGCAGTAGCTCAACCTTTTTGAGGAGCAAGGCACAATTTTTATCATCCCTATTTTTATAGATGGGAAAACAGACCCAAAAAAGGTTAAGTGACTTCCCAAATCTTGAGTTGCAAGTCTTCAGAGATGACAAAAAAGGTGGTGAGAAGATAAAGAAATCTCAACTTTCTTTCAAAGTCCCGTAAGTTTGGGGCGTATAGGATTGTCTCCACCTCTTCAGCTTGTATAATATCACTCCGCGTCTGACCTCTCATTTTTCCCCCGGAGAGCTAAAGCGGCTGCAGCAACAGGTTCCCTCGTGTTGGCCCAAGTTGGTTGACTCATTTAATAAATGCCTTTTGTTGACTTCTTCCCACTCAGGAAGGGCTCTCGCTTTTTCTTCTGTGCTTACTCAATCACACTGCCTGTTTGCTGCTGAGAAAGGCCACAGAGTATTTTTATTCTGGTCATCCTTTCATTACCCTTGGATAAAGTAGCCACAGGCACAGTGTAGGTAGCATTTATAGTGGTTTTCAGTAGAGTTGGCATTCCTTTCTGTTTTTTCCAAAACACAGCTAAGAAAAATCTCCTGGTAGTTGGAGAGAATGGAAGCTGCTCACCCACAGGTCAAATCCTATTACAGAGAACGTTGCTACTGCCAATGTCTCTGTGTGATGAAAAGGATTTTCGGCGATAGCACCCATCTTTCAGAAAGCAACATGAGACCCATTTAAGCCTTCCAGCTACCGTTTCATCTCCTTCCTTTCATCTTAATCACTTCTGGAGCACTATTCCATCTCACTGTTTGAAATTCCCAGAGACCCCTTTCAGAATAGCTCTTATTCTTCCAAATTGCACAGAGCTACACAAAGACCACCTCCCTCTGCTAAGATTGCTCAAGTCTCCCTCAACTGTCAGATTCAAAGGCTGCTTCTTAGTCACTCCACTGCTTCTGGTGCTACAAGATACACCCTTATCCTCCACTAGTCTGCAAACTCTCTGAGGACCCAACACAGTGCCTGGTACATAACAGAAGCACAAAGAAGAATCGCCCACAATGCCATGGCCTCTGAGGAATGGACTCAAATGCGCTGCCTATTATTTCTCTGACAACCCCTCTAGACCTCTTCTTTCTCACTTAAATACCTCTGCAGCTCTAGCTTGAGTTTCTAAACTTTCCACCTGTAATTGTATTCTCCCTCTCCTGATTTATCTTCTGCATCCTCTGGCTACAGTTCCATCTCTTTCAACCTCTACAACTTCTTACTCCCTTCAAGCCCTGTGCTGTTCCTTATCCCCAATCCACACACACACAAGGACACCCGCAGACTAACTGCTCTTGGAGGCTGCTTGTACCAAAGGGGCTAAAAGTTTTCTTCCCTTTAGGCAGCAACCTTGGTCCCTTTATCTGTTCACATAGTCCCCTCCTCTGTTGACAGATATATAACACTGAGTTATCAATTCCAAATGGCTTTGCCCTCCCAACCTCCTAGACCTAGGGTCAGCAAATTTTTTTGTAAAGGGCCAGAGAGCAAATATTTTAGGCTTTGTGGGCTGTATGGTCTCTGTGACAACTACCCAACTCTATGACGTAATAGCAGCCATAGGCAAAATGTAAATGAATAGGTGTGGTTGTAGGTGTGGCAATAAAACTTTATTTACAAAAACACCAGTGGGCCGGATTTTGTTTGTGAACCATAGTATGTCAACTCTTGACCTAGACAATGTATTCTTTTAGCCTGCAATCTTTGAAGCAGTGAATGGGATTCCCAGGGTAAATTCTGTCATCAGGTCCAAGTCAAACTGCTCTATTTTGTCCCCAGCAATGTTGCCCCTGAACTCTTCTGGAATGTGTGCCCAGATACGTTTAAACTTCTCTCACACTAGTTGAAACTTGGGTCTCACTTTCTGCTGCTTTTTCAGATCTCTGTTGGTTTAATCCTCTCCAGAGTCCTTGCCTTAAGCAAGTTCTTTTATTTAACTTCTTTGATTCTTTACCCCTTCTAGTCACAGCTATGTTGCCTTCAAGTCATCTCTTTGGTCTTAGGAAGCCTGGATCCAGGTTTGTTTGTTTGTTTCTTTCTAGACAATTTCTATCAAAAAGACACTATCTAGTGCTAGGAAAAGCATGAATGTGGTAGGGAAAGCATGGAGTCTAAAAGATCCACTGGGTCAGCCACAATCCTTTAGTTGCTGTCAGCAGAATTCACTCTAGGTAGTTTAACCAGAAATGGTTTTATTATGAGGTATTGGATAATTTGCAGACTTTCCAGGCCTGGGATACAAGGTGACATGCTTTGCAGCCAGAAATAACGTGGCTAGCAGAAACACTCCAAAATAGAAAGGGACTTCTCTAGAAAAGACCCCACTACCAACTCTGGCTGCTGCTCATCACTCCTATGAATTGAACACATAAACTCCTTGACTACAGCCCTCAAAGAACAAAAGGCTCTGCCCTATGCTTGCCAAAGAATCCTCTCTCTCCACTTGCTGCTCACGTCCACCTTCCTCGTCTCGCATGGGTGTGTCTGCTTGGCAGAACCTGGGTCACATGTTGGACCAGAGCTGCAAGGGAGTCTGAAAACCGTAGCTCTCCAGCCTGCATAGTACAGGAAGGTACAATGGAAGAGAGTTGAGTGGGTTAATGGTAGTACCCAATACAACCATTTACTGGTCACATCCTGGATGAATTACTTTGTTTGAATTTTCCTATAGATAAAACAGGGATAGAAGTACATTTCTTATAGTGTTGGTAAGATTGTTTGCAAAACACCTAAGACATAATAAGTGCTCAATAAATGGCCATTATGTTATTATAAACAAACAATAAATGACCATTTTTAACTGTACAAGTATACAATGAGCATATTAAGGAAAGTTTTCCATATGCTTAAATGCATACAGAAATAATAGGAATGGAGCAAGCGTCTCACCTCAATAATTTTAGTGTTCTGACTTGCTGACATTCTGTCCTTTGGTTGGTTCAAACCTATATCAAAATGCTCTTAACTCATGTGTGTTCACTGAATCCAAAGCCTTTGGTCCAACTCCAACCTCTAAAATACACCCACATCATTTTACCCATAAAACATGTTTCTGGTTATGAAATTTATACGTGGTCACTGTAGGAAAACTGGAAAATATGGAAAAGTATAAAGAAGATAAAGATCACAGGTAATTTGTGCTCATTCCTGACTTAGGAATGATAAAGTAAGAAGGCATTCATGGGAGCCAATACAGATGTTCATTGCTTGACACTAATGAGATTGAAGTTCAGGTTTAGCAAAAATTTGAGCACAGGCCACTGTGTTTGGTGTTTGAAGATATGTTATTGATTTGTTTCTCATTAACATTTGGGGAGGCAGCTGTAATTGTCATCCTCATTTTACAGTGGAAGAAACTGTCACAGAAGCTTTCACAGTTTGTGTCTTGAGAGGCCAGGATTAGAACTTGGGTATTCAGACTCCAGGTCCAGCTCTCTTTCCATCATCCTGTACTTCTCTTTTCACGAGCTGTGTTGCCCTGTGGTCAATCAGTAATGCACAGAGAAGGATCCTATTACATTCCTACTGATTTTACTCCCAAGATGGGCCACTCTTATGCACTCTGTGATAAAGAGTGAATTAATATCACTCTCTCAATTTGGGAAAGACAATGTCTTGCAAAAGATTGTGCCAATTAGTTGCTGAAAAATAAGTTTGGGATGATGACATAATGAATTGACAGCACAGCACAACAGGTGATTTTTTGTATTATAATCATGAAGGTGTGAATTTTTTTGTTTTTCTTACATATGCTTAGCACATACTAGAGTCTCAAATATCTTTTTTTTTCCTTAGACAGATTAGTCCTGCGCTAACATCTGTTGCCACTCTTCCTCTTTTTCTTTTTTTTCCTTTTTTCTCCCCAAAACCCCAGTACATAGTTGTGTATCATAGTTGTAGTTCTATGTGGGACACTGCCTCAGCGTGGCTTGATGAGCGGTGAGTAGGTCGGCGCCCAGGATCAGGAGCCGGCTTATCCCGGGCCGCGGAAGCAGAACTCGGGAACTTAACCGCTACGCCACCAGGCCGGCCCCAAATATCGTTTGAATTCAATTCATGTTTATAACAAAAGTATTTGACTTTTGGGAAAATATGTTTTTAAGTTGTTTACTAGTGATTGGCCTAGTCTTAGAAGGAATTATTTCCTCATATATTGAGCAAATGGAAATAAATACAACAAATGAATACTAATTTAAATTTCTTTGATTGTTTTTACTTTTTCAATGTTTTAAAATGCATTCTCACATATTTCAATTTAGAAGTGTGATGAAATCAAAAAAAAAACAAAAAGAGAACACCTTAGATATGTGCTACACACATCAATATTCTCTTTCTTTCTGTATTCAACTATAGTACATTCGATAAAGTACCCAAGCTCTGTTCTTATACTTATGCAAGTGCTTCATCATACATAAATCTGTTCTCAATTGACTTAATCTCATGAGGGCTAAAAACAAAAATAGAAAAATAAAATCACCTTGCATAGCTGGTAGAAGAGGATAGACCCAATTGATTTCTAGGGACATTGGGTCCCACACCAGGGCTGTGGGAAGCAGGGCTGATTCTACAGATGTGGCATCTCTCCGTGTGATCTGGCAGAGCTCAAAATAGCCTATGTATGCTTCAAGTCTACATGCATTGAGGATGAGTCACATCAAGAGATAACAGTGTGGCAGCCAGGGCAGTGGCCGGGGTGCACCACCGTCAAGGTCTCTTCTTCTGAGTCCTGGTGCAACTACTTGATTCCCTGTGCAGGGTGTGCACAGAGCTGAGATTTCTTCTGGAATGTCACCCTATTGTCGTAGTCTCTCTGTAGAAACCATTCTTATGAAAAGGCAAGTCCTCGCTTTAGGAAACTAAATGTCAACTATTTCAACATATCTTTCTCTCTTGTTGTCGACACGTTTATTGTTTTCTGTGGAATTTAATTGCTTTACTCCTTAGCTAGCTTTTTCCTCATTGCATGTCATACAACTTTAAAAAATGGTCTCTCACAAGACAGAAGGAGTGGAGGAAGCGAAAAGGTATCAGTTTTCTCTCCTCTCACGGTCACCTTCTAGTCAACAGATGTCTCCAAAGACAGCCTCGCTTTAAACACAGCTCTAGGGTTTCTTCAGTAGAAATATTTCCAAGCTTGGACTAGATTATTGTGATCTATTTTAAATGCAAGCCAACAGGGATATTTTCTTCCCTGACAATGTGCTTTACTTGTGCTATTAATAATATTATATAGTGCTTACAGTTGTGGAGTTCTTTAAATTTACTTGGTAGTAAAAATAGCAATTAAAGATGAAAACTCTCCTAGTTCTTTAATTCTTGGGGAAAACATGAATTCTGAGTGGGAGGGTAGTTCATTCTCTAGGGTTAAATTCTGTCTTTAAAAACATGTCACTTGTAAAATACTCCTTGCTCCCTCATTTTCTTAGAGTAGGCAGGTGGACATATTTACATTAATTCTAGAGCAGTGATTCTTAACGCTGGCTGCACACTGGAATCACGTAGGGTGCTTTAACAAGTCTTGGTCGCACCCTCATAGAGTCCCATTTGATTGGCTTGGGGTATGGCCTGAGTGCTGGGATTAAAAAACTCCCACGAGATTCTAACATTCAGCCAAGGTTGAGACCCACCGATCTAGGCTAAGGATTTCATGGCACATCAGTTGGATTCTCAGTTTATAGCTATTGAAATGGACTCTTGCTAACTTATGTGCAAAAAGAATTTGTTAAAGGTTAAAGGGAAGCTTGCTGAGTCAAAGGAAGAGCTACATTACCAGGTCTCAGAGAGGACAGAAACCAAGACAACCATGGTGATCGAGGTAGCGTGAACTAATGGATGAACTCTTTAGGCACTGCTGGGGTGAATCAGCTCCAACCATTTTCTGTCCTGGAAGTTCTGCTTAAGGTTCAAATTCCAGGGAGAGAAAGTGGATTGGTTAAACTCTTAGCCCCACCCCCTAGCCAAGAGAGGATGGTGTGGGGTATTTCCCCAAAGGAGAATTGGTTTACTCTTCTTGGAAGATGGCACTGTTGATTCTTGGCAGACAACACCAACAGATGTCCCCACACCCTGAAATCATTTTGCTCTGGATGGGGAGGATGTAAGGAATATTTCTCTCAGAAGGCAGTTGGCTCAGGATCAGACTCCCTTGGTGTCTGCTAATTTGTTCATGGTGGTTATTCATTCATTCAGAAAATGGTTATTGAATATCTATAATATGAAAGTCTCGCTGGGAATGCCAAGTTGAGAAAGTAGTTGATGCTTTTAGGGTGCTTATAATCTCATAAGAGGAAGAGGCATGCAAATGTAAACATGATATGCCAGGCATATCTCCAGACATTATTCCACAGAGTAAAAGCAGCATTAGTCAGACAACCGATATTTGAATGCCTATAATTTGTTAGATCTTTATAGCCCCCAGCCAGTGAAAAGAAGATGGAGGATCATCAAATGGCCCTAGACAAGCTTGATCCTTGCATTGGTTATGCACGGCTGGAATTTCTTATCTTCTGAGTGAATCTGGTCCTATTGTTCCTCAGTCTCTTGGACTTGCTTACTGACGGCACCTTCCTTCTAATGTACCTGGACTCAGAACTGCCTTCACGCCTCTTGCTTTAGTTGAATTTTCTGGACATATCCTCATGTCTGCCTAATTCAGAACACTTACCAGCATCATTATTTTTTCTGAACCACTGTTCTGACATAGGCCCACCTTTTTGCTCTGCTTTGCCAAACAAGGTCCAAGAAGACAGGCTCTCTCCTTGGCCTTGGGCACAGTAGTTCTTTATTAGGCATGTAGAATATGCTACACAGGGGCAGAAAATATATTCTTAAACTACTCTCTGGCCTTTTAAGCTTATGTTCTAAACTCAGATATAGTCAGGTGACTATTATGTTAGACCTACAGTGTACTTGGGTCTGTTTCCTTTAATTTTATACTGTCAGTATGGTGGAAACCCGCCAAAGCTATCAATCCAGTCGTAATGACGACTATAGAAATCAGAATATGCTCTGATTCTTTAATTAAAATACAAAACTAAAAGATCCAAATAATAATAATAATAATAGCTAACATTTATTAAATGTTTACTATGCCTAGTCCATGGCATATAATAAATGCCCCATCAAGATTGGTTGTGGGTTTATGGTTATTTGTTAATGTTGTTATTGTCATGTGGCCTGGCAGGTATTGTGATATGTACTTTATATTTACAAATATAGTAGATTAGTCCTCACAACAGTCCTATGAGGTCAAGATACTCTTATTATCCACATTTTACAGACGAGGACACTGAGGTATACTGACATTCAAGAACTTGTTCAAAGTCCCTCTTAAAACTAAGTGGCATGGTTGGGGCCCAAACTCAAGCAGTGTGCCTGTATTTTCTTAACCTCAAGATAGTTATTGTTTATTTTTACTAATGAATATACTACTTGCATGTGGTTGCTTCACAAATGTTTGTAGAATGAATGAATGAATTGTGGGTTCTGTGGCTGGGTTTTTTTCAACATGCTCCCCACCACCCTGATCTGGAACACAAGAATTAAAATTTTAATTTTAACTAAAACATGATGACAATTTATCTATATAAAAAAACTATGCTATGCTCTATAAACCTCATTTGCAGTTTATTTTTTTCTTTTGATTTATTATGTTCTGATTTATTATTTTCTCCAGTTTTATTGAGATATAATTACCATAGAACGTTGCATAAGTTTAAGGTATACAACGTGTTGATTTGATACACTTATATATTGCAAAATCATTTCCACCATAGCTTTGGCTAAAACCTCCATCATGTCACATAATGACCGTTTCTTTTTTGTGGTGAGAACAGTTAGGATCTACTCTTTTAGCAACTTTCAAGTATATAACACAGCATTGTTAGCTATAATCACCATGCTGTACATTACATCCCCAGAACTTGCTACTCTTATAACTGGACGTTTGTACCTTTTGACCAGTATCTCCCCATTTCCCCCAATCCCCAGCCCCTGGTAACCACCACTGTACTCTGTTTCTCTAAGTTCTGCCTTTATCCACATGTTTGATTAATGTGATTCCTCCTTATTTCACTAGTTTGAATCACTGAGATTTGCTCGTCTTCAGAAGACTAATGATCTGTTTGACCAGTGTAGATAGTGCTTCAGGAAAACGCGGCAATAACCAAGAGGAGAGATGGGGCTGCTTCATTCTTGTCTTCCTGATTCTGTTTCCTATGCTTGCTTTTTCTCAGCTGGAGATGACTCTCCCTGAAGTTAATTCCTCAATTGTCCTTGCACTCTCAGACGCCTCTCTTTTCTGAAGGATTTCCTTAATCCACTGTGGTTCTTTTAAGTGGCTGTCTTGATAACACCATGTGCTGTCTGGCAAGCGAATGACCTTACCTGACTATCCACTTATATTGTCGGAGGAGACTGTGCACTTTGTTTTGGCCTTAATTTTAGGAAACTGAATCCCAAGGCAGATATAACAAACTTGAAGACCTGTCCTATTTCCTGTTCCTGTACTTTGCAGGTGAATAATAGAAATTATTGCTCCTTTTATTTGTGTTTATTTACCTATTTTTGGAAGAGCTACTTATTTTTCAGTGACAGAGAAAGAATGCCGATAAACCAACACCCAGGTGAGTCATGGATTGAAAGTAACCCTGCTGGGGATGTCACGAAGATGCTGCTGTGTCTTTCAAACCAGGAGATCCTGAAGTTGACTATTCACTGTATCTCTTTGTAAACTGTGTCCTCAGCTTAAGGTGTGCTGCGACAACACAAATGTCTGTGATAAACACTGGGTTCTAGTTTTCCTGTGCCTGGGACAGCAAGAACTGGGCACATTCCTGAGTGTGGTTTCAAGAAGATACTCAGTCTTAGAGGCAGAGTTACCCTGGTTTCTGTGCTGGAGTGAGTATCCAGGCAGACACCCAGCTGGGACTGGCAGGATGGTGGGCATCGGTGGTTTTAGGTGAACTCATACCTATCATCACATAAAATGAAAGAAAGAGAAAGTCTCCAGGCATGTGGCTTCTCAAACAACCCTATGCTAGGAGAGAAACATCCAACTCAGACCAGGGTGAGTTGGAGGAAATGCCCTTTGATCAAGGTCTTAAAGAAATAGGAGTTAGCTCAGCAGAGAAGTAGGGGGGAGCATTCCAGGGAGGGCTGTCTGTGTAGAGATTTAAAAGGAAAGAAAGAAACTGTGAGTGTCTGATATAGCTATGTGTGGGTAAGGTGGGAGAAGTAAGCAAGGACCAGATTACAAAGGCCTTATTTCCCCCAAATAAGGGTTTCTCCTTTATCCTGAAGGCTCTGGGAAGAACTAGAAGGAAAGTAGGAAAGTGACAGCATTGCATTTTCATTTTTGAACCATCATTCTGATGTGAAGGATGGGTTGGAGGTGGCTGAGAACCAGAGGCGGGAAGACCAGCTTCAAATAGTGGTAGCAGGATGAAGAGGAGGGTGTTGGATTTATGAGATATTTTAGGAGGTAAAAATCAACAGAACTTGGTCAATGACCAAACTCGAGTAGAAGGAGTTAAGACTTCCCCCAGGCTGGGAGACTGGGTGAATGGTGGCATTGATTTCTAAGAAAAAGGCTGCAGGAGGAGAAGCCGGATTGGTGAAAAAGAATACATGTGTGTATATTGCTAGAAGCTGACAAGATTTATATACCGGGTATTTTTTCAGCCCCAACTTACATCCATCTATAATGGTATTTCTGTTCTCAGCCTTGGCTGATGTAGTCCAGCTGTCCCTGTTAAGATTGTCACTACTGATTCTTGCGTGAATCATTCTAAGACCATAGGAGCTTGAAAGCAGAGGCATTTCTCATCTTAACGTGACTTGAGGTCCATTCTCCTCCCAGTCTTGAGCCTTAGAAACTGGAGAACCGAAACAGTTTTTTGGCTTACTGGCCTCTTGGAGAGTAGATGCTGCGACAGCAATCACGCTACACCCAGCAACAATCAAACCACTGGATCTTAAGGGAAGGTTCACTCCCACTCTGCCCCACTCAGCGTTTCTGTCCTCCCAAGTCCATCATAACATGGAACAGGCTTACACATTTTTACTTCTCTCTCCCTCTGTCCTCACAGACTTCCTGCAATAAAGGATCCACACAATCCAGACTCTTGCCACCCTCGGGTTCCTTGTAGACCAAAATGTTCTCATTTCCAAAACTCATCCTTCAAGTTGCAAAGTCTTTCCTCAGGTTAATGGGGTGTCAGAGATAATAACAAAAAATTCTATGGTTCTTGCCTTCTCCTGCATGGTCCGTTACAGCCAGGTATTTCTGGGGGTGCCCAGAGGGTGATTCACATGAGCTCTAGGAGTCCTCATGCTCTTCTGTTCTGACGGGTCACCACAACCAGCCACCACTGCTTCTCCTGCTGGTGTCTTGTGTTTTTGGTGGGAATACTGATGTCTGTACAGAGGGTAGCCTAAGAATCCTCAATTTGATGCTGTGTTGGTTAATTATAGGTGTCAACTTCACTAGGCTGTGGTGCCGAGTTTTTTGGTCAAACACTAGTCTAAATGTCACTGTAGAGTATTTTGTAGATGTGATTAACATTTACAAACAGTTGACTTTAAGTGAGGGGGATTACCCTCCATAATGTGGGAGGACATCCTCCAACCAGTAGAAGGCCTTAAGAGCAAAAACTGAGGTTTCCCAGAGATGAAGAAATTCTGCCTCAAGCCTAGAACACTGAAAGCCTGAGCTTCCTGAGTTTCTACCTGCTGGCCTGCCTTATGGATTTCAGACTTGCCAGTCCCCCACAATCACGTAAGCCAGCTCCTGAAAATCTCTCTCTCTCTCCCCCCATCCATCTATCTATCTATCTACCTATCTATCTATCTATCTATCTATCTATCTATCTATCTATCTATCTATCTACCTACCTATCTATCTCTGTCTATATCTTTCTCTTCTATTGGTTCTGCTTCTCCGGAGAACACTGGCCGATACAGATGTCTATACCAAGGGTACTCTGAGCATTCTCAATTCTTGAATTTCCAAAGAATTATGGCTATGTCTGCAGGGAGAAGGACTCTTTCCCTCACCTATGTGCAGTTTGTCACTAGGGCCCAAACTGACTCTACCTGTGTCTCCTTGTCTCTCAGTCTCCCTGAAAGCTTCATGAACACTTGTCCCCTAGTATCTACCTGTAGCTCCTCACTTCCTACCACTCAATTACAGGTCCTAGAAGGTAGAGGGCTAGTATTCTTGCCTGTAGCTGTATGGAGGGCTGAGACCACATCTGCCTTGTTCACCCATGTGTCCCAAGTTTGTAGCAGAGTACTTAAGCTTTAAGATTTAGTATTTATTTGGGGAGTTGTAATGAAATAGTACATGCCATGTAATAGGTACTAGATGAATATTTGCAGATCGACACATTAAGACAGACCCTTTTTACTATCCCCTTTACTGGTCACTTTCCTTAGATCCAGCAACCTAAATGCAAATCAACTTGTTCCAGTCCTGCCTACGAGCAGCATGCTCAGATCAAGTCCAAGCACCACTTTAGGCTCTAATTGAGGGTGTGAGGCTATGCAGTCTCCTTTCTCTCTGGCTGGAATTCGTCCCCCACTTGCTTCCTTCCCACACATTTTGGTCACGCAGAATCCAGCTCATCTGTCTTACTTTGAATTTTAATTATTTCTTCCACTGATCTGTCTCTCCGACAAGAATGGAGCCCTGGCTTCTATATCTTTGACTTCTCAGTACCTCAAACAGATCTTGAGCTTCTTAGATGCTAAGATAATTTTTCATAAAGGAAGAATGGGTAGGAGGGAGGGAAAGAAGAAGGCAGAAAGGATGGGAAAAAAGAAAGAACGAAAGAGGGAAAAAAAGATGGAGTTGATTGGAGACACAAATCCGTAGTTTTAAGACAACCTCCATTCTCTCTTGGAATTCCATTTAGTTCTACAAGATTCTTCAGGTAACAAAGTTTCTTTCAGCTGGTAAGTGAAGTACTTTGAGAGTCCTGCTAGCTTGAAAACTATTGGTGCAATACATAAACTATACTCTTGTGGCTTGAAGGAATAGAAGCTATCTTAAGACCTGAGAATTCAACTCATTGAACCACAGAACCCTAAACTTATATCCTACACTCATGGTCTGGATCAGACACTCAGTGCTGTAAGGGAAAATAATCATATTGCATGATATATTTTGACTAATGAATGTGTGGGAAGATGCTCCTGGGCTAAGTGGAACTGATGCCTGGTGTGCTGAAATCTAGTGTTAGCATTGTTGTATTTGCAGCCAGATCCTAGAGAACTGAGACGGAAGAATCCACCACAATTAGAATGTCAAATCACACTTCCCCTCTTCAAATTGCATTTCTAAAAATAAGATAATGAAAATATGTATTTGTGTGGGAAAGGGCTTAGTGTAGAAAGCTGCAAATAAGACTCAAGAAAATGTCTGTGCTCAGAAACCCCATTCAGGAGGAGGCTTTCTCTGCAGGGAGCTTCTGGGCCATGAAGAAATCTGCATAATGTGTTCTGCGCACAAAAGGGCAGCAGCCAAGAAAGCTGATTGCATTTCTAAGCTTCTAGAATAAAAAGGCATGCAGACAATATTGTTTCACTGGTTAAGGCCAGTTTTTCCTTCTCCCTAGCATCTGACATTCTTTGAAGGGGCTGCGGAGAGACTTATATGGTCTATTAAACCTTGCTCCAGCTTTTAAACCTTTAACATGGTTCATTATTGAATAATTTGGTGGCCGCTCTGTAATGGAAGGCATCTAAGGAGTCCAAAGGATTTCTCCCATACTTTCTTTTCCCCAGCTTCCTATTGTGCAGATAAAACTAAATTTAGTAAAAGATTTGTTCCTAGTTGCAAGGGAAAGAATCAGCTGATCTGTGAGGTTCCTTCCTTTAGGAGATTATTCTCAACAATGAGGATTATCTGAGGTAATCTCTCTTTTGGAATGAGAGAAGGTATTAAGTGGAAGGAGAAGTTTGGGGGCACCTATCTTCTTAAGATTTAGTTTTTATTTGGGGAGTTGTAGTGAAATAGAATCATTTTCAGACACAGGAATAGACATTTGGATTGTCCTTTTCTTCCATTTCTAAGGTTAAATGGATACTTTAGGAATATAAAATTTCTCTGACTCAAGTGAAGATGGGAGTGAGGAAATTATTCATTTGGAGCAAGGTGGAGATAATGTTTGTCGACCAAGGAAAAAAAATTCACTACAGTTCAAACAGCAGGTATTTATTTGGGCAATTAGAATTGCAATTCAGGAGACACAGATTCAGGTAGAAACCAAAAATGTGTTCTGATTACAGGAGAGGGGCTTAAGGTTTTTATTGGAAAAAGGGAGGATGAGGTGAGTTATATTAAAGAAGAATTCATTGGTGCTAGATTAGGTAAGGCTAGGTTTGTACTTCATAGATTGGCCTGAGGTTCGATCATCAGGCAAAAGGCTAGACTTGTGTTTCATTGATTGATTAGCGGTTCGTCTGGTGATCAGCAAGGTCCAATTTCATCAGTCCTTACAGACAAGATATTCTTGTCCTTACTGACTTCTTGGAATGTTGGCAGTTTGGTCCAGTTTGGAAGATAAAGAAGACAAGATGTGCAAGGCAGTTCCTCTGAAGTGGCTGCTCTGGCTCTATTTTAATATAGCTCCACTCATGTTGTCTTTCACATGTTATTATTTTAACAGTTAAACACTTACTAAGAGATAATCAGTGTGCTAGGAACTGGCCATAAGTCATTAAAATCTTTGCTGTTCTGGATATTATGGACAGATTTTTGACAAAGTACGCTTTTCATTGCTTTGTGCAGTTCAATGTTGCTGTTTCAGATTATTTTCCTTCTGCCTGAAAAAAAGCCTTTTAGTAATTTTATTTTTTAGCTCAGGTCTGATAGAAATGTATTCTTTCCATTTTGGGGGTTTGTCTTAAAACATCTTAATTTTCACTTTATTTTTGAGTATAGAAATCTTGGTTATTTTCTTTTAACATTTCAAGATGTCATTCCATTGTCTTCTGGTTTTCATCATCTCTCTCCAGAAGTTAGCTGACTTTCCTACTGTTGCTCTATTAAAGATACCGTGTCTTCTTCCCCCCTCTGTCTACTTTTAAGATTTTTTCATTGTTTTTGGTTTTCAGCAGTTTGACATGATATGGCTAGATATAGTTCTCTTTGTATTAACTTTCTTTAGGGTTCTCAGAATTCTCAAAACTGTGGGTATTATCTTTCATGAATTTTGGAAAATTTTCAGTCATTATCTCTTCAAATATTACTTCTTCTGTTCTATCTCCCCCCGACCCCCTTTCGGGATGTCAATTACATATATGTTAGACTTTTTGTTCTACATGTATTTATGCTCTTTTCTATATTTGTAAATTCTTTTCCTTTCTGTTCTTCAGTTTGGATATTTTTATGGACCTGCCTTCTTGTTCAGTAATTTTGTCTTCTGCCAAGTTAAATTCATTCAATAAATTCTTAATTTCAGTAATTATATTTTTCAGTTCTAGAATTTTCCTTCCTTTTTTACATATTTCAATTCTTTGTTGAAATTCTCTATCTTTTCATCTATTTAAAAAATTTCCCCTTTATTTCTTTGAAGTTATAACTCAGTTATTCTAAAGTTTCTTTTCTGTTAGCTCTAATATCTAGATCAATATGGATCTATTTCCATATCTAGCTTTTCTTTGGGTTTTAGACATGTTATTCTGTATCTGGGCATGCCTAGTAATTTTTAAATTAAATGCCAGGAATTGTATATAAAAACAAATTGTGGGCTCCATAGTTTACCTGCTAGGCAGAGTGAGGGCTATTTCTTAATCCAAGTATGTTTCAATTTTGTTAAGTCTCAGTCTACTCCTGGTTCACCTCCACTCCCAAGGCCTAACCCTCCTGAAAGCTTGAGGAGTTTACTGGGTCCCTCACCCAGGCAAAGCCTAAACTCAAATCCTTTTCTCCTTAACAATTCAGATTCCTAAAACCTCCGCTCTGTTTTTCAGTTTATTGGCTTAGCTTCTAAGCCTCCTGGCCTCCTTCAGAACTTGCAATATGTATCAAGAGAAAACCTGGCTGTATATCAGGCTTAGTTCTCTATTCCTCCTTTATTACCAGTATCTTGGCTCTTTAAGTCTCAAGTTTTTTCTCTCTAGTCTTATAAGACAGTGAAAAACTCTGCTCATTTATCCAGTAGTGGCCTTTTGCCTGGGCACAACCCAGATTTGCATTCTCTTGCTCTGAACCCAGAATCATCAAAACAGTTGCACAATGTCAGTGCATCTTTTTCTAGTTCTCCCCTTTCCAGAATCTTGTCCCTTCTGGTTCTGGTTGTTTCAGCAGTTTACTGATACCTTTAAACAGACTGTTTGTTTTTTATCTTTAATTTTAAGTTATTCTTGGAAATGTTGACCTACCATCATACTGGATTTCTTTTGCAGAGAAGAACTGTTTGTGTCAGCATCTAAGATGCATCAGATACTGTTTGAGACAAGAGTGCAGAGATGAGTAGAGTTGATAAATTTTTGGAGTAGATTCTGTTCCGTGCAGGAATAGGGTCCTGTTATGGGTTGAACTGTGTACCACTCAAAAAGATATGTTGAAATCCTAAACCCTAGTACCTCAGGATGTGACCTTATTTGGAAAGAGGGTCATTGCAAATATATTTAGATAATATGAGCTCATGCTGGAGTACAGTGGGATCCTAATCCAATATGACTGCTGTTTTTACAAGAAGACAGCCATATGAAGACACAGAGACACAAGGAGAATGCCATATGAAGACAGAGGCACACACTGGAATGATGCATCTATAAGCCAACAAATGCCAAGGATTGACAGCCACCACCAGAAGCTAGAAGAGGCAAGGAAAGAATCTTCCCTATAGATTTCAGAGGAAAGTGACATGCTGGCACCTTGATTTTTGACTTCTAGCCTCCCAAACTGTGAGACAATAAATTTCTGTTGTTTTAAGCCCATGTGCAGTACTTTATTAGAGCAGCCCTAGGAAACGAATATAGGTCCCTTGTCTTTAAATGTCGGAGAAGCTACTCTGAATAAGAGAGGAAGAAATAATGAGGAACTCCTGTGGGATAACAGAGAAGAGAAGGGGCTGGAAGGAGGAGAGACAGCAAGTTAGAAATAGTGTTTTGACACGATGCTTTGTGTTGTCAATACAGTTTGTGACACTCTAGATCTTTGATACATCCTAGAAATGGTACTTAATTGATACTATTAGATTTCTTGAAGCAACCAGAAAAGGGTTTGAGAGCCATGTCCAGGAAATTATGGGACAAAACCAAATTAACATATATGGGTGTCAGAGGACAGAAGACCCCTGAAACTTCCAAGCCCCTGGCAGTCACAGAAATCTTAGGGAGAATTTTGAAATTCTGTTGGCTCTGGAAGTTTTCTTAAGTGGAAGTGAGGAGGGTTAATTTTAAGAAATTTCACCTTGAACCCAAGAGTCATGACATATAGGTTATTCATGTGTTCATTCACCCAAAATTTGTACCATTTAGCTATATTCTTGGATCATGCTTATGAAAGATTGCTTTTTTCTCTAGTTATTTTTTCAAGCACAGTGCCAATTATAGTACTCAGGACAGGTTGGTTGTGCTGCAATAATAAATTCACCCTGGAATCTCAGAGATATTAACAAAGGTTTATTTATTTTTCATGTAACATCTAATGTGGATAGTAATGGGGGGTGCTCTGCTCTACATGGTCACTCAGGTACTCAAGATGTTGGAGGCTCCACTAACTGGATCATCAACATTCACTATGGCAAGGGAGAAGAGGACTTAGAAAATTGTGTGCCAGCTCCTAACTCTTTAGTGCCACAATTACTTTTGCTTATGGTCCGTTGACCAGAACTAGTCAGAGGACTTACTTCACTGCAAGCAGAATGGGGAACATGTGGGAACACATAGAATATTTTGATAAGCATTATTGCCCCTGCCATTCCACTTTAGGCTGTAGAGTAGTTACTGTTACTATCCCCATTAAACAGATGGGGACATTTGAAGCATAGAGAAGTTAAGTAATTCTCCCAAGGTCACATAGCTAGTGAGCTGCAGAGCCAGGACTCAAACACAGGCCATCTGAATTTGTAAGCACTGTGCTATATTGTATGGAGGGAAAAGAGTGGTCAATTTGCTTTGAATTTTGACCTTCCTAGTGCCCCTCCCACTGTCCCCTATATAGTGAGGATTTCTTTATACTTCTGCTTCCTTAAAGTAAGATATCAAGAACTGTTGAGTGAAACATGACTTTCACTCTTTTTTGGAAAATGAACAAAATAGATTATTTTCCATGGAATCCTTCTTAACTAGCTGTCTTAGTCTATTCAGGCTGCTATATCAGAATACCATAGACTGGGTGGCTTAAACAACAAACATTCACTTCTCTCAGTTCTGGAGGCTGGGAATTCCAAGGTCAAGGTGCCAGCAGATTAATGTCTGGTGAGAGCCCACTACCTGGTTCATACATGGTGGTCTTCTCACTGAGTTCTCAGATGGCAGAAGGAAAGAGGGAGCTATCTGGAGTCTCTTTTCTAAGGAAACAAATCCCATTCACAAGGGATCTGCCTTCATGACCTAATCATCTCCCAAAGGCCCCAACTCCTAACACTATCACATTGGGGATTAGGCTTCAACTTATAAATTTTGGAGGACATAGACAATCAGTCTATGACACTAGTTAATACTGATCTCTCCTTGCTCTGAACACTCATTGCACTTGGATTACATTGCAACAAGGAGGAATTGGGGGAGGTTAATTTTTCCATAATCCCATAATCCCATAATATCCATTGGCCTCCCTACCAGACACACAACACACACCCATACCTCTTTATTATGTGAAATTGACATGTCCTCAATCTTACATGTAGTACTGGGCAAATATGGCTTTCAACTTCCCTTCTAAGCAGATTGTGGCTCCTAACCTACTTCTATGTAGAAATTCTGGTGCTACTGTTCACATTTGGGGCTTCATTCTTTCCTTAAACAAATAGCTTTGAGTACGTACCTTGTGCTACTCAACAGTGGGTGTAGCAGTGAATAAGATGCCCATAGTCCCTCTCTCTACAGAGTAAAGGCAGGACAAATAAATACACAAAGAAGTGTATAATTACTTGTTGTGACCTTCCCATGGTTGATTTCCCCAACTTAATTGCAAATTTCTTGAAGGCATTAGGCACATCTTGTACTTGTTGGGTCCTTCCACCATGCTTGGTTGAACTCTCAGTAATTCTTGGTTGATTATTAATTATCTGACCATCTGGACTCGAGAAGAAATTCTAAGTTTAAGGACTTCTTGGCAGAAAGAAGTCTCTGAGACTGACATAGATTCTTACTTGGCTTCAAATTTTTCCATTTTCCCACTTAGGAAGATGCTCAAGTTTTTGAGGTTGGTTTACGATGTGGTGAGAGGTTAATTTATTCTGTTAGAGAATCTATGTTCACCCATGAAATTCAAAGTATTAGACTGAAGTCAGAGGTGCTATTTTCTGTAATTGACTGAAGTTAAGCAGGTGAGTAATACAGTTTCTAAGGCAGGTAATAGTGCTGAGCTAGCACAATGCTGGCGCCGTCCCAGAGACCCCTGAGCAGTAACTTGTCTAAAATAAGCTACGGGGCTCTTTTAACCAAGTTAAGCTCTCCCCTACTTTCTGACCCCCTGAACAGGGCAGGTTTCATCTTATATTCCAAGACAACATCACTTGTGTTATCACACTTGGGACTTGGTTAAAGGAACTTTTATTGGACTACAGCCTCTCATACTGCCTGGAATTCTCTTGTCATGTAGCTTAATAAGGTTAAGGGCTGCATTGATCTTAAAGTGACCATACGGCCCCAAACCCGGCAACCTGCTGAGAATAAGGCTGAAGTCTTGGCAGAAAGAGCTGTGCCTCTTAACTGAGAGAGTAGGCTTCTAATACACCCTGGAAAGGAGGAAGCTGGCAGGAAGAAAATAAGGTCAAAACCTCCACCATTCTCCTTTTTATGCCAACCAATTATTGATGTAATTTAAGAGTCTATTCCTTGAGTGAGACATTTTCTGCTTACGTTATGCTGCTGAGACAAAGGAATGTTTCCTGTATATTCACATAGATCACTACATTTTTGGCCTCCTCTGCTTTTAAGTTAGAGGTATGTCCTGATAAAAGGAAGCAGTTGCCTCCCCGAGTGTGGGAATCACTGTTGCCAGCATGTTTTTTCAATGTGAATGGGGGCTAGATAGAATGTGACCCAGTTCGAAATTTTTATGCTCAATTCATAGTTAACACTGTTCCCATTGTCAAGAATACAAATGGAAGTCTATGATTCTCTGTTACTATTGTTTGTTTCATTTAGGCAAGAGTCAGTCTATAGATGTGTTGTTAAAATAAAAATCTGGACTACCTGGAGAAATTAGTTTCCAACTTACTGTATTAGTTCTCTTTGACTGCTGTAACAAATTACTGCAAATAAAGTGGCTTAAAACAACACAAATGTATTATCTTACAGTCTGGATATCCAAAGTCCAAAATGGGTCTCACTGGGCTAAAATCAAGGCCCCGGCAGAATGCATCGTTTTCTGGAGACCCTAGGAGAATCTATTTTCTTGCCTTTTCCATCTTCTAGAGGTCATCTACATTCCTTGGCTCATGGCCCTTTCCTCCATCTTCAAAGCCACTAACATCAAGCCCAATCTTTCTCACACTGTCATCTCACTGTTCTCCTCTGTCTTCCTCTGCCCCTTTTAAGGACTCTTATGATTACATTGGGCTCACTTGGATAAACTAAGGCAGACTCCCTAGTTCAGGTCAGCTGTTCAGCAACCTTAATTTCATCTGCAACCTTAATTCCGCTTTGCCAAGTAATCTAATATATTCACAGGGTCTGGAGATTAGGCTGTGGACATCTTTGCCAGGGGCCATTATTCTGCCTACTACAGGAATCTGGAAGGCTTTAAAGTTTGATTTTGGGGCTGGCCCCAGGATGCAGTGGTTAAGTTTGCACGTTCTGCTTCGGTGGCCCGGGATTCGCTGGTTCAGATCTCAGGTACAGACCTATTCACTGCTCATCAAGCCATGCTGAGGCAGCATCCCACACAGAAGAACTAGAAGGACCTACAACTAGTATATACAACTATGTACTGGGGGCTTTGGGGAGAAAAAAGAAAAAAAGAGGAAGATTGGCAACAGATGTTAGCTCAGGACCAATCTTCCTCAAAAAAAAAAAAATTGATTTTGATAATTCAAGAGCCTGTACTCTGGTTATGGGTTTTTATCTGTCAAATATTTAAGAAAGAATCTTTGAATTTAGATCTTTCAGATTCTTCATTGGTCTCAGTTCAGTATCACTTCACAATATTCTCAATTTTACAACTTCAGCAATTAGACACAGGCATTGATTATCAACCATTTCATGAGATTAGAAACTGCTGATGAATTACTTAGTGATTATGTATGACTGTGACATGATTGTCTTTGCTTTATTGAGGGTCTTTGCAGTGATTTTAAGATACAATCAGATCCAAACTTGTTTCTGATATAACTTAACATTCCCAGACCACCATCCCCAATAGGCAGCTTCTTTGAATTTCCAATCTTCTCTTAAACACATAGACTGGAAGCTTTGGTGTCATCTTGGACACTCCAAAGTGTCTGTTTTAGTTTCCAGGGCCCTGATACCCAGGATAGACCAGTGTCCTGATTATTGCAATAGCTTCTAATCACTCGTCCTGATTGTAGCCTTTCATCCCTCTATCCATCCTGCACACTCCAACCAGAAGAATTTTTCTAAAATATCGGTTTCACAAATCATTAATTCTTGTTCCAATCCTTACTAGCTGCATGACCTTGCAAAATTAGTTAACCTCTCTGTGAGATGCAGACAAAAGGGAGCAAATATACAATATCTACCTCTAGGGTTGTTGTGAAGATGAAATGAAATTTAATATATGTAAGGTGCTTTAAACTGTGTCAGGCATATATTAAGCACTCAACAAACATTTGCAGATATCATTATGATTATCGATAGTATTATTAACATATCAACCAATGTGCATGCCTCTGCTCTTGTCTGCATGATCCCTCTGGCCGGATCATCTCCTGTGGAGAGACTGACCTCTCCCCTGCTTACTTCCCCTTCATCTTCCCCCTACTCACTACCCACCCACCCACAACTCTTGGACCAAGAAGCTCTTATCTGCTCTTGGGCACGGAGAAGTGGGAAGCCATCCTTTATCTCATTGAGCCTTCTTGCCTGCATCCGCTCTAGGCCTGAGCTTCTGAGACCTAAAAGGCCAGGCTTTGAACTTCAAAAAAGCTTCTCTTCTTTTTTGTTCTGACAACGCTTCCTGGGTTTGAAGTTTCACTGTTTGGCTTGAATGGGGAAAGTGCCAGAGAGTATAGAAAATACTAGGAATCCCCCATCTCTGCAAACACATACACACACACACCAGTTAAATTATTCAAATATTATCTGGTTTAAGAAGTGTTTTGAATAACAAGAACAGCAAATATTTATGAAGCTTTCTTTATGTAGCAGGCACTGTCTTTGGCTCCCCAGCCACCTGTGGCATCTCATTTCCTGCTCGCTTTCCTGGGTCCTCTGCCTCTGACCTCCACTTTACTCCTTGACCCTGGATTTGCCTCTCTCCCACTAAGACTTTGCTTCTGCTATCTCCTCTGTTTGGATTGCCCTCCTCTTTCTTGTCAATTTACCCTAATCCTCCCCATCCTTTATGGCCTGTCTAAACTGACCACTGACCACTTAACACCGACCCCTCTAAAACCCATGGTTCCTCCCTCAGCCAGGCTCCACGAGAAATAAAAATGAAGCAAAAGGAAAGGATCTTGCCATTGAAAAGCTAATCAAGGAGACAAGGCAAATGCAAGACACAATAGAGAAATCTCCATAGTACTGGTAAATTCTAGGGTAAAAATCATAACTGCTGCACAAATGTCCAAAGGCATAGTCAAATGACCAGTTATAACCCTAAATCGACATATGTATAGAATTGACCAAATCCTTTCATCCTTGAAGCAGATTTCTGTTATGAGTTTATGCACCTGTTCCAGTTACTATGTGTAAATTAGTTCAGGAGCTTCCCACTTTCAGCAAAGCTGATACATACAAAACAGGATTTACAAACATTTCGGGTCATGATTATTTCCACCAAAGACTCACCATAAAATTTCTCCTAAGGTGCAAAGCTTATTTGCTAAGTAGATTTAAAACATGATTTGACTTACAAAATGGTTTTGTTTGCCTGGAATTTCAGAACAGATAGCCATTGCATAAAAATGAGGCAAATCTATGATTACTTTACCAAATAGCCTGGAGTGCGATGAGTTAATGCAATTCTCCAATAAGCTTAATTCATTCCCAGGAAGTAATCTGAATTTAAGTTTTGGTAGAAGGTATTAACAGAGCATGTCCAAGAGATAATTAACTGCTCATATTCATCAATTCGATTGCCCGGGAGGGACGCTCGCCTCATTTATGAGTCTCACCTCACACTCATTTATGGTCTTATTTTTGAATAATGAGTCACTACAAAAAGAGTGTTTGAACCAACAGAAAGGAGAGATCTTGAAATTTAGGTTGGTTCTGTCTCTAGAGCAAAGGTTCTTAAATGAGATTCTCAAATCATGCATGAGTTTCAGGGAATTCTCAAACACCGGACATTGTAAGCCCAAAGTTGTGTGTATATATGTGCTTTTTGTGAGGAGAGGACCATAGCTCTGATCAGATTTTTCAGAGGGATCCATGACACCCTTCCCAAAAGCCACTCCTTATTCTCCCATGAATGAGTTTCAGGAAGTTCCCCGAACCTCCTTGATTTGTATCACAATCTTGTATATTAAATATACCTGGGACAAAGCCAACTAGGTACCCAGACTCTGACCCCGCTTTATTCCCCCTCCCTCACCCTTCCCTACTCCGGCATGAACATTTGCCTATTTGGATTCTGAGAACTTGACTTTATATCGAGTTGTATTAAATATATTTTCCTTAGTATTGTCAAATGACAAAACTAAAACAATATAGTGACGAGTTTGATCCCTTTATTCAAGGGAAAACAATCCATGGATTGGGGGAGTATGGTGCCTCACTAGCAGTGGAGCATTCTTCACGAGAGATTTTGGGCAAGAGCGAGTTTTACAGAAGGCTGGAAGAGACAACGTGGAAACGGCACAATTGTCTAGGAGGTCGAGGATTTCCTTATCAGCCTAGCGGGTCCTACTTTCTGGGGTAAGGTGAGGTAGGCAAAGCTGAGTTGGAGGATTGCGATTGGTGTTAGAGTTCCTTGACAGTAAGGTGTTTCCCGGCAGTGCAGGCTGACTTATGTGACCGGGGTGGAGCCACTGGAACGGCCTCCATTTTGTGGGTCCTGATATACAAATTAACCTTATCAATGTGGATTTTGTGCTTCAAGAGCATCTGAGTGCCTTGAGAGGGATCACGCCGTGCTCATCCTTGCAGTTGCCTATTTGCTGTGAGTTGTACAAATGTGTCCGTTCAGAGAGGGCATCTAGTTTTCGCCAGAGAGAGATTATACGGCATGGCCCTTCTTTTTTTTTTTTTTTTGTGAGGAGATCAGCCCTGTGCTAACATCTGCCAATCCTCCTCTTTTTTTTCGCTGAGGAAGACTGGCCCAGGGCTAACATCCGTGCCCATATTCCTCTACTTTATATGGGACGCCACCACAGCATGGCTTGCCAAGCAGTGCGTTGGTGCACACCCGGGATCCGAACCGGCGAACCCTGGGCCACCGCAGCAAAGCGCGTGCACTTAACTGCTTGCCGGCCCCACGGCATGGCCCTTCAGATGTCAGCTTATTCAGTGAGTCTGAGATTTGTATCATCGTCATCGGTTTCTTTTGACTTCACTGGAATTTTTTTCTGCATTAAAGGTTAAATTACTTAACAGAATAGCACTTGTATACCTTTTTATGAGCATTATCTTAATCATAAGACAGAACACAGCTCCATAGAAGACCTAAAAAGGATCAGGGGAACAATCATATTGTAGAATAATTAATGAAGGGAAAACACCTTGTTAGGTTCTGTTATGATAATGAATGTTAACTGTTGAGGTAATTGAGCCTTCTGTAATGGGATTTGATGTTGTTTTAACATAAATACCTATCAATTTGGAAGATAACACAACTTTTTCTCATTGAAACTGATTGTACAGTAATAACATTTTTGAGAAACAACCCTACAGATTTCTTTTCAGGAACAAATTACTCTCCATTAGATGGTGTAAGACTATTTTGTTCTCGTTCTGTCCAGAAAGACTCTTTTCCAGTGTTTTCTGACCTCTGACCGTATTTACCTCCTCTAGTTTTAAGGAAAATGCAGTGAATGTGATGACTGTTCTTTGCACAAGCAGGTGACTTTTTTTGTTGTTAAAAAAAAAAAACAGTATAAACATGTCCCAATTTTCATCAGCATCAACCAGAAGTGCCAAAAATACATATGTAAATCTATTGGACATGAGTGTGAGTGTGTGTGTGTGTGTGTGTGTGTGTGTGTGGTGTGTGCGTTGGGGGTGATTAACTCAGAAGGACATTGAGAAGAAGGGAAAGATTGTTATTGGCTCTGCGGTGCTGCAGAAAGATTTTGATAGATGCTGTTTACTGTTGTCGAAGATCTGACTCAAGCCTTCTGGAGAAAGGTCATTAGTGACACTCAACAAATCACTTTCATGTTGTGGCTGATGTAAAAGTCAAATGGAAATTGTTTTTAAGTCAATCAGAGCGAGGCTCACTGTAAGTCTGGTTAAAATAACTTTTCCCAAACTTAACAGTTTTCCTGCTAAAAAGCCCTGACCAAGAGTAACAGAAATAGTGAAAGAGAAAAGATCTGGCTTCAGTCAGCACTGTGGGAATGAGGGCCTGGAAGAGAAATGTTTTTCAGGACAATACAGCCTTTCCAGAGCCAGAACAGCGCGGCTCCCTTCGTCTTCACCTCAACAATGTGAACGCTTAGCACAGAATGCCACCCGCGCTGCTGGACCAGCCGCTGGGCGATGACAGCAGCTCAGGCAGAAAGACCCGAGGGAACTCAAGTCCGTGATTAGGAAACTGAAGACTGGCCGCAAACATGAGATTTCCTGTACTCAGCTGGGGGGACTCGTGAGAGATTTGATTAGAATGCGCACCGAGAGGCAGACTCTTTTGTCTCTTCTGCTCTCCGTGGGCCTGAAGTGGGGGGGTGCCTTCCAGCCCCCTTATTGAATTTGTCTCTGAAGATTTAAAGCATTCAAAAGTAAAATTCCATTGATCTGAAAGGTCAGGAGGGGCAGGAGAAGGCATTCCAGGTTTAATTTCCAGTTCTGGGTGACTTCCGAATACTTTACCTCCATGACTCAGTACCTCATCCATAAAAATAGAGGAAATACGAAAAACAGCATTAGGAAGCAGGAAATAATTTCCTCCCAAACACAGAGCTCTTTCAGACATTGATAACAATAGATATGGAATTTCATTTGTCTATTTTTATTTACCACAATGCCCTCATTCCATTTCTGTTTTTCAAAATTTCCTTCAAGATTTCTTTTGAGATGAGCTTATTTTTGATATTATGTTTTGAAACCTGGTTAGAAACCTGTAATTCAAGCATTTTGACATTTTTCATGTTCTGTGTCCACGTTGAATGTAGTACCTCCAATAAATTTATAAACAATAAATAAAATAAATAAAAATGGAGAAAATGTTAAAAAAAGAAGAAAGAGGAAACATTCCTCAGAAACAATACTAATAAAAAATAAACATGTTAAATACTGCCAAAAGTAGTTAATAAAAATGAACATTGTTAGTATCATTTCAGCCTAAATCCTATAGAACTCACTACTATAAATAAGAAGCAAAAATAAGCCAAGAAATTTTGTACAGTAGTAAATTATGGTTATTGTGAACATAAGTATTTTTTAGAAGGGAGAGGAGGGGGCCGGCCCTGTGGCCTAGTGTTGAAGTTCGGTGTGCTCCGCTTCGGCAGCCCAGGTTCGGTTCCCAGGTGTGGGCTTGCACCACTTGTCAGCCATGTTGTGGCGGCAACCCACATACAAAATAGAGGAAGATTGGTACAGATGTTAGCTCAGGGTGAATCTTCCTCAGGAAAAAAAAAAAACAGAAAGGAGAAGGGGAAGTTGGGGCTCCACCATAACTTTGGATCCATGCAATGAAATCCACATGTTTAAAAGGAAAAAAAAAAGAAGAGGAAAAGACCAGATTAAATTGGATAAATTGGAATGCCAAGAAATAGTCCACTGCCGGTAACTTGGGTGGCTCCTGACAGGTATGTGGCAAGACATGAGTGAAATTTAAATGTGGCTTCCATGTCACTGGGAGCCCTGATGACAATGAGATGCTTTTCTCTTCACCAATGTGAACTTCTTCCAAGTTAGCCCTTTGATTAATTCTGCCAATTTTGTGTACTGCCAGAGTCATTTTGATTTAGTGACATTTTAAATCCATCTCCTGTGTTTTCTTCCTCCTTCGGTCTAAAGTTAGCATAGCCAGATCACTTTGATGTACAGCTGCCCTGTGCTTCTGAACTTCAGAGTCCCAGAGAGAGCCCTAATGTGGCACATCTGACTTTCCTAATAGAGAAGGCAGAGCCGAAGCACATCTGTAATGGAAAACATCTTACCTAGTAAATACGAATGGCCTCGCTCTCTCCTAGGTCACATTTCATATTTAACATCAATTTCATACGCTGGCCTTCCTTTCTTTTCTCTCCACTTGGTGCTTTCACATCAGGATGCTTTCCAATCATTTCCAGCTAAATCGGTTCCCACATTGGTGATGGCACAGTACTGTTTATGTTCTAACAGCCTATTTATAAGAGGGCTATGCATTGTCAGAATGCTAGAAAAAAGGAAAAAGTGAGAAAAGAAGGTGTGTATTATTCATAATTATGTCTCTAATGCCTAATGTTCCCCCCTACGGTGCCCAGAGCCTTGCCTGGCCCATATTAGGTACCAAATATGTATTTTTCCAGTGGAATAATTTCATCTATGGGTGAAAGTGCCAATGACCAAAATTAATAATAAAACCCAAGTTCCCAGAATCATTTAAAAATTGGATGTTTCTGAATTTTGATAGAAAAGATATTTATAATATATTAGTAGTAAACACCTAAGTCCGGGAAAGCTATACTTTCCAACTTGGGGATCCTCTCTGTTCATTCGCTGTTTCTTGTGGGTTATTGTAAGCAATGGGAATCATTTCTTGTCTTGATTTGCTCAGTGACATCGTCAATACAGTCTAGTGTTATATTTTCTTTCCCTGGCATTCCTTTTCATTTTTAACAGTGTTTCTATCCTGCTGGCTTCTTACACCAAAGACCTTGGAGTCATCCTGTACTTCTTTTTCTCTCTGACTCCCACATCCAATGAGTCAACACATCCTGTTGTCTCTACCTTCAAGATATCCAGAATACGACCTGCTCTCATCACCCAGGGCTCAAATCACTGTCTGTTTTCTGGAAGGTCACAGTGGCCTCCTAACAGGTCCCCTTTAGACTTTGGTCAGCACAGCAGCCAGAGTGATTCCTTGAGACCCTTTTAAGTCGAGCCATTAAACACCTTGGCCCCAAAACATTGACGGCTCCCCATCTTACTCGGAGTAAAAGACCACTCCTTTCAGTGGCCTTGGATCTGGTCCATGTCATCTCTTGGACTTCATCTTGGATCTCCTCTCCCTCCCACGCTTCCCACTGCTGACCACACTTATTCTTGCTGGGCCAGAACACACTCTCCCTCCCTGCACTCGCTGTCTTCTCGAACACGTCTCCGTGGCTGGTTCCCTGAACTCCCTCAGGTATTTACTCAAATGTCACCTTCTCCGAAAGTCCTTCTCTGATCACTCTATTTAAAATGGCTCCCTCTTGACATTTCTATCCCTGCTTTATTTTCCTTCATATCACTGATTGCCATGTGACATACTTATTTTTATTTATTTATTGTTAATTGTGGGTCTTCCCCACAATTCACGTGAACTCCTTAAGACCTGAGGGCTTCGTCTGCTCTATTCCCCGCAGTATCCTTGAGCAGGGAGCTGACTCATTAAATATTTGCTGAATGAATGAAGGAATGAACACTGTACCACTGTTTTGACCAGGTGTAATGTTTATCTTGATTAATCCACCTTTTAACAAGCCAAGTAGACTGACTCTGTGACATAGCTTGATGATATGATTTAATATGTGTTTAAAAGTAGATGACAGAGAGAAGCTCCACCAGACCTGAGCTCCTCAAATGAATATAGCTCTGTATGCAATTACTTTAAACTTCATGGGAATCAAACTTATTGATCTGGAATTGCATGCTTCTTGACTGAATTGCCTTTTAAAAGGGGCCGGCCCAGTGGTGTAGCAGTTAAGTGTGTGCGCTCTGCTGCAGTGGCCCAGGGTTCGGATCCTGGGCATGCACCAACACACCACTTGTCAAGCAATGCTGTGGCGGCGTCCCATATAAAGTGGAGGAAGATGGGCACGGATGTTGGCCCAGGGCCAGTCTTCCTCAGCAAAAAGAGGAGGATTGGCGACAGATGTTAGCTCAGCTCTTCCTCATAAATAAATAAATAAATAAATAAATAAATATTATTGGTACTCCATTACCATCTACTCAGATTCATCATGCTTAGAAGTCTAGAGGGATAGTCTCATTGCCTGTCGATCAAGGAGAAAAAGATGCAAGAGATTAGGAAAGTGGTGGAAAATATGGTTATGGTAATACTCACACAGGTGGAGTAAACCAGCTGTAATCGATCATTTATTATATATAAGAGACATTCCAATTTTTGAAAATTATTACAATGTGCAAACTCTGGAAGATATGAGTTAAATCTTCATGTCAAAGTTGAAATTATTATGAAAAGGACAGCATAAAGTCTTGTCTGAACATGTGTTGGCATTATGGTCTGAAGGGAGAAAGCTGTAACAATATTTCTCATACACAATTGTGACCAAAGAAAAATAGACCCTTAAAGAGTTGACTGCTCTTGAAAGCCCATTAAAGTGCCGGCTGCATTCCAAAGTCCATTAATAAGCCTAATTAATGGCGTCCTATTTCAGTACTAATGAGACAAACTCTTTGACGTGGTCTTTGGCTTCGAAACAACAGAATATACAAAGAACAGTGAGATGTAAAACATAAAAACGGACAATGCTTGCCCTTGATACTCAGCCCAAGAAGCTTTGAAACCACTTGAGTTTTCTAGCTGAAAATGCTTTAGTAGAGTTAATGACTCATGTGAATTGATTTCCTTTTGCCTTTAAATTGTTATATAAATACATTTATATATTTGTGCTTATGTGGATATTGGAATATACTCAAAGATGATAATTCTAGTAAAATGCTTTATTTGGTATAGAAGTATTATTAGGTGATCTTCTACAATCAGCTGAGTCACGGGTATTTTTATCTTATTTAACTTGTAAAATTATTGTCTGGATACAGTCTCTCTGGAAGTCCATTTTCATTTCCTTTATAAAACACTAATTTATAGGGCGTATACCATGGCAGTCTAGCATTTTACCCTTTATTTAAAATAATGCTAATTTTGCTGGTTTTAAAATATCACGATAAGAAATCTATGGTAAAAACCGATATTAGAAGAATGCTTTTTTTCCCCCTAAGTTTTCCATTTAAATCATTATTGACTAATACTGGGAAGGTTTACACCTGCCCATAATATTTTGCAGCTTAGGGTAGAATGGCTGTTACACATCTGTCCCCTCCACCTAAGTGATTAAGTTTATATCATAAAATGTGTGACAGCAGTAGAGCTGTGCATACAAAAGACGACAGCCTTTTTGACACCCATTGCAAACCCTGAGAGATAGTGTCACAGGTAGAATTTGAGAGGGAGAGAGGAAGGATGCTATTGGATGGATATCAAAATACGTAGCCATTTGAAGCCCACTGTATTGGTTTTCTTCAGTCCGTTTTCATTTCCTCATAATGCTTTTCATAACCATTGACATATAGAGCCAGTACCTCTGCAGAGGTGAATTTTTCTCTTTGCAAAACAAAAATATTTTAAATAAGTTACCGTTAAGATAAAACAAATGGAAGCCAAACAGCTGGGTTCTAACCCCGTCTTTGCCACTTACTAGCAATGTAACCTGGGGCGAGTAAAGAATTTCTCTTTGCTACAGTTACTTCCTCTGTAAAATGGGGATGTTAACTGCATCTGCCATAAAGTCTTGATATAAGATAAAATGAGCAAATATATATAATATATGTAGAACACTGCCTGAAACATAGTAAGTTCTATTAAATGAATGAATGAACAGGCTTTGAATCAAATATATCAGGGTTTGAATCTTTGTTCTTCTAATTATTAA
Organism: Diceros bicornis minor; assembly: GCF_020826845.1. Lineage (NCBI taxonomy): Eukaryota > Metazoa > Chordata > Mammalia > Perissodactyla > Rhinocerotidae > Diceros > Diceros bicornis. Next base: position 25,483,521 of record NC_080764.1, on the reverse strand, counting down.
CCATATAAGAAGTTATACAACCTTTCTCAGCCTTGGTTTTCTCATCTGAAAGATCGGGGACATAATTTCTATCTCCCAGGATTGTTGTGCAACATCAAATGAAATGATATTTTTTATTATTAGAATGGAAAATCTATACATTTAATTGTCTGTGCTTTTGGAAAAATATGAGAAAATGGTTCATACTCTATTAGCAGGAGTATAAAATGGTGCAACTATTTTGAAATGCAATTTGGCAATAGAGATATCCTTTTAAATGCACATACATTTCTCCAGCAATTTTACTTCTAGAAGTTTATCTCACCGATAAATAAAAATATATGTGCAAGGATACTTATTGCACCATTGTTTGTAATAGTAAATAACTGGAAAGAGCTTAGACGTCTGTCAATTGGGAACTAGTTAAATAAATGATAAATCTATACAATGGAATTATATGTAGCTATGAAAAGGAATGAGATAGATACACAGATATGGAAAGATGTCCAAGAATTATTATTACATTAAATAGCTAGTTGAAGAATAGTATATGCTGGGCATAATGCACACACATTATGCGCACACGCGCGTATATATGTGTACACACATATATAGAAAGTACATATAAACGTAAAAATATGTAGTGTCTTGTATGTAACCAGCTTGATATGCTTAACTAACTTCGTACACAGATGAATACATCTCCTATTTCTCCCGCTAATTGCTCAAGTATCCACCTGCCCTAATGAGTTGTCTAAGAACGCCACGGTTCATGCAGTTCGAAAGGGATGTGTGAGTCCAGCTCCCAACACCAGGGGGGAGCCAGCACAGCAGAGTCTGCTCAGTCCTCTCCTGGCCTTGCTTCTCCTCTCCTGGCTCAGTAGTACCGACTCGTCCTGGCACCAGCTGTCAGGTGACACTCGCCCAAGGCTGTGGGAAGGCCTCACTCCTTCAGGATCCTCAGAAGCTGCGATGTTTGTGCTGTGGAGGAGTAGCTGTTTTCAGTTTGTACCCACGGGCTCAGGCGTTATTCTCCAATTCCCAAGTCCGGTCTTAGCCACATTCCCTTGCACAAGCCCTTCTGTGGAAACCCCTGGGCCCTGGTGATGGGCTGATGTCCTTTTGCTCTCCTGGTGAGGCCTCGGTATCCTTTCCTGATGGAGCCACCAGACCAGTTTCCCTAACTTCAGGCAGTGGTTGAACTTTAGATGTCCTCTTTTCCAGAGGATAATGGGAACAGGAGTTCTTTTTCAAATTGGTCCATCTCCTCTACAAACTCTGTATCCCAGGGATAGGAGTGGCTTTTGCTAAGGCACAGGAGCCTGAATTGCCCCCTTGACTCTCATCCTGGGAGACTGGGTGGCTGCCGGCCTTGCGTTTGCATACCTATGAGCAGCTACTTTTTCTTTGCAGAATGAAGACACCTCCTCCAAGGTGACCTCCTGGATCTGCCTATTCAAGCAGGTGACAACTTGAGGGATATGGATGCTTATCCCTGCCTTACTAGGCATCCCGTTTATCTGAATATTTATATTTCTCGTGCACACAAGTTTTTATTTCCTTCTTTATTTGTTTGCTTGTTGACGATGCATATGTGTATAGAAACTTCCTGGAAGAATATTCAGGAAATTATTAATGTTGTTTATCTATGAGGAGTCAGAATGATTGTTAGGAGGAAGACTGTTATTTTTTACCTTATCCCTTACTGTTTTGCTTAGATTTTTAAAAGTTTATTTTGTAATAAAAATAAAAACAAAAATAAAGAAAAAGATAATTTTGAAAATGAGAAAATATATTTCCCAGCATGTGACAGATGTTAAAAAATGATTGTTTCCTTTCTCCATCTGTAACTGGCATTTTTGTGACCCTGTTATCAGGGGAGGCTGAGCAGGTTTAACATGTCCAGTATTGATGAAAGTGTGTCTCTGTGGCAGAAATATGACAGAAGGGTCAGAAAAGACTTGAACTATTTCAAGGTGGGCCAGTGTGTATGGGGATTCTTTATCATAGTTTTATACTGTTGTCTGCCATTCACAGGCTGCCATGTCCAGTTGTATAGGGTGTGCACTGAATAAGAGTGTCATATCTAAGGGGTATGTTCATATAACAAACATAGTAAATTGGTATATTTATCATTGCCTTTGCCTGGAAGATACAAAAGGTGTCCTGTTCAAACAAAAATTATTGTATTATGACAATTTTATAACAGATGGAAGTAAAGCACGTGGGTGCTGTAGAGCAGGCCACAGCTCCGGTGGCCCGCTGGCAGAAGTGATCATCTCCAACAATGACGGAGAAGGCCATTCTCTGCTCTTCTCTGACTTCCATTCACCTTCAGGGTTGTGCTGTCACGTGCCACTGAATCCTCCTCCTGCAGGAGAAGGAGGAGGAAATGAGAGGATGGCATTCCCTCTCCCCTTCCCTGAGTCCTCTCCTTCTCAAACAAGCTACTTTCTGAATTAGTGGATGGGTTTATTGTCATTTTCTGTGAACTGAGATAGAAGTTCTCCTACGATCCTTGCTTACATCAGAGCACTCTTAAGTCGGGTGTGGCTGAGCTTAGTCCAGATGGAATTTTTGTACCTTCAGACACAAAATCCTCTACCTTCACATTGCTGTGAACTTTGAAGGACAGGGAAACTCAACAGGACTGAGAACCTTTGCTCGAGTTTATTATTTGGTGTATTTGTCAAAACATAAGAACTATTGTTAGGGCGCTGCTTAGAACTTTCCAAAGTGTGATATTTTTAATAGGTTGGTGGGTATTGTTTGCATATGTTATTTAACGTCAGGGTTAATTTATTTGCAATGTGAGCATTGCTTATGCGTTGATGTCTTCAGTGTGCAAACTTCAGTACTCAGGCTCTAGAAGAGAAAGTGCTACGTCAATATGGCTTTCCCCTGCTATCTGAAAGTGGAGCGTTCCTATGAAAACTGTCGTGAGCCAAAATGGCATGAAGCGAAGAATCTCTGTGTGTGCGCTGCCTCTATAATGGCTCGCTGCAAAACAAATGCCGAATGCTGTTTTCACTTTTTGCAAAAGGAAAATCCTCTTCGGTTTTCTTTCAGTTAGCAAAAACAGGTACTAATATAGGTCTTTCATAAAAGCAAAGTGGCGTGACACAAACTTTCGGGATACCTGTGCTTAAAGTTTACGCATTAAAAGGAGTACAATTGCAGGAGTCTGCTTGTGCAACTCTCTTGGTCTTACCGAAGTACAACAATTAAATCCTCTGATAACAATGGCCCTGAGTAGGATATTAAATAGATAAAAGGTTATATCAGTTAGAACTCTTTCAGTTGTAAGGGATAAAAACTCAAGTTGAACTGGCTTAAGCACAAAGGGAATTTATTGACTCCTACAATAGAAAAGTCCAGTAGCAGGAAGGCTTCAGGACTGGCTTGATCCAGGGGCTCAAACAATGTAATGAGGACCTAACCTTGTACCAGTTGAGTTTCATTCTCAGGCTTTTTTATGCCAGCAAAACAACTGTAAAAAGCTTTAGACATGCACTTATCCAGGTTCAAGTCCAGCAGAAAAGAGCTTCTCCCTCAGTTTTACTACATCTCTTTAAGATTGATCATGTGTCCATTCCTGAACCATTTACATAGCCAGAGAATACGACCTTCTGTTTGGCCAGGGGTGAATCACATGCGCACACCTGGAGTTGGGAGTGGAGTCAACTCAACTGTAAACTCATGGCCTAAAATCAGGGGAAGGGCTGGTTCCTCAGAGGAATGTTAGGATATGGGTAACAGAAGAAGAGACACTGAGATGCAAAAAGAAAAGGTACCCACTCTAAAAGTAGAAGAGTCCTTGGGGCTGGACCCATGGCCTAGTGGTTAAGTTTGGCGAGCTCTGCTTCGGTGGCCCTGGTTCAGTTCCTGGGCGTGGACCTACACCACTCATCGGTAGCCATGCTGTGGCAGCGACCCACATCCAAAATAGAGGAAGATTGGCACAGATGTTAGCCCAGGGCAAATCTTACTCAGCAAAAAAAAAAAAGTAGAAGAGGCCAACCAAAAGAGAGTGGTTAGTCTAGATTTCCAGATGAACATTCCTTTCTAAAATATGTAAGAACCAAAGTAAAGAACAGCAGCTTGGGCATGCCTTGGGAATGCACAATGACAATGACGGTTGTGTATATCATTCTATTATGCATTGGTTGTTCATTAGCTTCAGTTAAATCTTAGTGACCCTTTTATCTAGATCTGATGGAAAGCACTTATAACATTTCTGTTTTTAAAATGATTTCTTTTTAACTTCCTTATTTTTTAATGTAAACATTTGCTTCCTTCCCCCTCCCCCCAATCATATGTCTTTGTTGGAAACTAGGAAAAATCCCATAATGTAAAGAGAAATGAACAAAATCACTCCGACTCATCACCTAAAGATTTTCGCTATTAGCATCTTGGCATATTTCCTTTTTTCTATTGTTTTATTTTGCATTAACAATTACATGAATGATTTAGAAGGGTTAATGAAATCGTGGTAATTCTGGGCTAGGAGCTTGGTATCTGATATAAAGATTCGGATATAAACTGTTTCAAGAGCATTTAATGTATGAAAACAAACCTCAAAAGACAACTGCGTTTTCTGATGCTGGTTCTATCCTGCAGGCAAGACATTATTCTTTCTCGGGATATGAAAGGTTATTTCAGTGATATTGGCTTAAATCAAAGAGTCGGGTCAATCTGTCACATGTCCCTGAGTTTTCCAATCAACAGGATTTACAATATTATTAATCACAGTTTTATGTCATTTTATCAGCTATAGAGGTCCTGGATGGGGCTCCTGTGAGAATATACGGTGTGTCACACATTTTTAATACACTTGCCATTAGGCCTTCCACAGAGCTCCGCTTCATTCATATTGGTGTATTCTAATATTAAATCATTTTTAGAATGCCATGAAAGTAAAGCAAGACAGAATGCTCCTTTTACTTGCCTTGATGCTCTTTCCTCCTTTGCAAATGAAGAGGGAATTTAATGAAAGGTTGCCTGAGAGCAAGCCTCCCTGTTACACTAGCCGTGGGCCCTGGTGGCCCAGCGTCTCATATACTCGCAAAGGCCATGGCTCCTGTGAGTTACTGAACAAGATACAACTTCCCATGTTCCTTTCACAAAATCCAGTATTAATGCCTGATGGTTCAGACATTCCTTTCAGTTTTGAATGACTATGCCTGGGGTTAGTGACCACTTAAACAGAGGCCATAAATCATGAATATTCAAATTCAGCCACAGCAAAGTTCTCTGGATGCTACTGGTGCCCAGAATGTCTCAACCTTATTCCTGCCCCTTGATTTTTATGGCCACCTACTCGAATGCTATCCCACTTCTATTTCTTCTCAAGGCTCCAGTAAGTTGCCCCTAGTACTACCAAATGTGAAGTTGGAAGTATCTTAAAAGGGTATCTGATCGTAGAATCTTTAAGCTATTAGCATTCACTTTCTTCCCTCTTTAGACGTCTCAGTCTATGGCTCACCATCACCCACTTGGCCAATCTATGAAGTTCAAGGTCACCGTAGACTTCTTTCCCCCTCCTCCATCAGCCCTCCACCAGCCCCAAACCACATGGTGAGAAGTTCTGCCAATTCCACGGCCACGGTGTCTTTAAATCCCTACCTCCTTCCTGTTTCTCCAGCATCACATCTGATAACAGCACCTGCTCTCCCAGCAGGGAACCAGACCAGTCCACAACCGTGTGATTTGCGTGGGGCTGACCCCACTTTTCTCCCAGTCTTTAGGTCAAGTCATTGTCAACCCATGGGCTTTGCAGGACCCCTGAGAAAGAGGCGTTCTCCCTCCACTGGGGTGCCACTTGGAGCTGCTTTTGGCCGTTTTTCCAGCACTTTATTAGAGCCTGTCTGAAAGCAGAGATGAGCAGGGCAGGAGAGGATTCCTGAGACACGGCGGGGTGCCTGGATCCTGCTGTGTCGGCTTCTGGAGTGACTGAGCCATTACAGTCCCTTCTTTCCTTCAATCGATTTCAATTCAGTCTCTGTCATTTGCAGGCCAGAGTCCTGACCAATACGGACCCTATCGGCATTTAGATACGTTCAATTTTGGTGAAAAATCCTTCCTTGATCCTCTGTCTCATCTGTAGCTGCTGTCCTTTTCCCTCTTCTCCTTTACAGCCAAAACTCTTAAAAGAGTAGCTTATCATAACTTTCACAATATCCTTGCTTCCAACTTATGCAACCAACTGCCATCTGACTTCTGTTTATTCCACTGCCCCACCCCATTGACATTGCCTGTATGAAGATCCCAGACTCTCTCCTTATCAACAGGTCCCGAGGCTGCCGCGTGCATTTACTCTCCCAGCAGTGTTTCACACCGAGGGCTATTTTCTCCATCTCTACGCTCTCTCCGTTTCTCCTGGCTCTCCTAACACCTCTCTGGACACCTTTCTCAGTCTCCTTTGTGGGTTTGCAATGTCTGGGATCCTCAGGACTCTTTCCCAGGTCTACTTTGCTTCTCACTCTACACAGTTTCCCTGGGTGATATTATCTATTCCAAGGGCTTTAATCACCACCTAAATATTGATGATCCTATATTAGTTAATACTTTCTGAGTTTCAGCAGACAGAAGCCCAAAACAAAGTGGCTTAGGTTTAAAAAAAGAGAATCTCTTGGTTTACATCTTGGAAGCATGCAGTGCTTGACCTGCATCAGGTCTGGCTGCATCTGTGTGCTCAAACCATGGCATCCAAGTTCCATCTTTTCTCTCCATCTCTGGTGCAAGGTCTCATGTTCACTTAGCATCCCAGTGAAGAATGAGAGCTTTCTCCTCCATCCCCAGGAAGGACTCTGATTGGTTCATCCCTGAACCAATCCCTATGGCTAGAGTGATGAGTATTCTGATTGGCCAGATCCAAGTCACATGTCCATTCCTGTGGTAGCAAGAGAAAGGGGATGGTGTCAGCTCCATTTGAACCATGTAAAACAGATTCTCTATGGAAAAGTGGGTCTTGTTACCCAAAGAGAGAGAAGGAGATATTGGGTGGGTAAAGCCATCAATGTTCAAAACAACTTTGAAGCCTAGGATTTCAGTTTAGATCTCTCCTAGAGAAGATTCCTGCATAAACAGCCACCTAGTTGACAACTTCCCTTTCTTAGACAGTCCTGCTCTTTCTCCCATGACCACTATCTCTGGAAACTTTTCCACATCCATCAGTTGTCAAGGCCAGAGATCTGTGTCTCCTTGATTCTCACTCCCCTTTCTTCCCATACCCAAAACCAGTTCTTGTTCATCCTACATTAAAATATCTCATGTGGCCATGAAGAAGAGGCCTAGAAAATCACAGGAACACCAGTCCTGTCATTGTGAAACCACTGCATAAACACCAGCCTACCTCCTGATTTCTTACTCTAGGAGAACAATACCCCCCACTTGATTAAGCCGCCATCATTTGGGCTTTCTCTTCCTTGCAGCTGAAAGCATTCCTGATTGACACTGTGTGCTCTAATGTGTACACTAACCTCTCCTCATGTATTGTTTATGTTTTATTACCATTTGTTACTTGTCTGTCTCCTTAGCTATAACTAGCTAATGTAAATGTAAATCTGAACTTAAGTACATATCTGTCTAGATCATGGCTATACAGTACCTCCCAAACCTAGCAGAGTGCCAGCATCAGATCTGGCAAAACTGGACCCACATTTCTAGCTAAAGTTGAGTAGTAGATGAACCCCTGAACAGAAGGCATCAATAACCAATTTCCCACAGCCCCACCATTTATATTCTGTCCCTGACACTGAAACCAAGGGTTAATGGCCACAGTCACTGTGCTTATACTGCTGTCTAACTTCCAGTAGAGAATACTGTCTTTGTACTGATGTAACTACAGGTAAGTGATTAATAAATATTTGTTAAATGAATATATGACTTGTACCAGGCCTTGTGTCCTCATTAGCCATGACTCCTTAGGAGACTACAATCAACTTAAAGGAGGCAAACACTAGTTGACTCACAGAAATCCAGGTAATTTGGGTGATATCTGGGGTTACTATACCAAGCAGTGACAGAAGATTTTACAAAGCTAACTTTTACTCAATGCTTTAAGTCTCAGCTCAAATGCCACTTTCTTGGGAAGGTCTACCTTAAACTTCTCTTTTCTTTGGGGTTGGAAATTCAAATACACAACAGGTAACATAGATGAGTATGGTGGGATGATATATGCATAAGGGCATGTTAAGCTGTATTCTTCTAACACAGACACTGTATTTGCATTAAAAACATGGAATAATTCGTCATTTCCACAAAGAAATATGCTCCCTCTTATTTTTCTTGAAATGAACCACTCTTTCCATCTCTCTCTTACTGTCTCATTTTTGATAGTTACATTGGTACTAAGTGTTCTCTACTGGAAGTTAGACAGCAGTGTAAGCACAATGACCGTGGCCACCAACACTTGGCTTCAACTTCAGGGACAAAATATAAATGGTGGCACTGTGGGAAATTGGTTATTGATGCCTCCTGTTCAAGGGTTCATCTACTACTCAACTTCAGCTGGAAATGTGGGTCCAGTTTTGCCAGATCTGATTTTTCAGAGAAGGTGAAAATCTAGATTTTTATGGGGAATCTCTTCATTTCAAAGTTTGGGTCAAATTAAAACAAACAAAGAAACAAACAATAAGCTGTGCCAAACATAGCCAGAGTTCAGGTCTGTCCATGGCTCATAAGTTTGCAACCTCTGTTCAAAGAATCAAACTCTGGCAGCCATTACTTGTGAATACTCCTCAACAGAGTGGATGGATGGGCATATGGAGAATGAAGTGTTGGTCTTCCAGCTTCTGATTTCTTCTCCCTTCAATCTGTCTTCTACGTAGTTGGTAGAATGACCTTTATAAAATGCAAATTGGATCCTGTTGTTCCTACTTAAACACCAGCACTTGACTCCCCATTCATTACCTTTAGATAATTCAAATACAAACCAACTCACACAGTCTCGCCTGACTCCATCCTCCCGTATGTCTCAGGCTCCGGGCACATTGGCCTACTTGCCACTCCCTCGGATAGTTGAGTTTGGCCTAATTTTGTTCTTACAATTCCCTCAGGCTAGAATGCTTTCTTCCTCATCCTTGCCACGTTAAATCATGCTTATCCTGCAAGTTCCGTATCAGTTGTAATCTCCTCTATGAAGCCTTCACAGACCTACGAGACAGAATTAATGGCTCCCTCTGTCTTCTCACATCACTTTTTTCTATACCACTGATGTAGCTTGGGCTCTGTTCTAATATAGATCTGTTTTTAACTGTCTGTCTCTCTAGCTATGTTATGAAAACGCTCAAAGGTGGGGACCACATTTGGGTCTCTTCTTGAGTAATCTCTTATGTCTTATTGCTACTTTGGTTTTTTAACTTAACTTTTCATGGTCCTGTCAATGCCTTAGCTTCCCAGTTAAGTTGGAAACTCATTAGGATAGAGATTATATGGCTCATAAGACATTATACTATGCTATACCTAGAGTATATGTTTAATAATTATCTTTTTTAAATGTCTGAATGATTGCATTGAAGTCAACACAGTTTGGAAAAGAATAATGAAGATGCTGTGTAAGACCAGTGACATCCTCTATGTTCTCTTTAAAATAAATTGATTCTAAGGACCATTAAACTGGGCTTATTATCCTTAATCTAGTCCAGTTTTGTTTTAAGGAGTATAAAACCAGAATTATAGGTTTCTTAAGGATATTCTATATTTGTTACATTTAAGTACATGAAGCAACAGTGTTTTTTAAATCAGCCCCTCCATACTACACAGAATTGTTTCATGAGTGTGTAAAAGTTTGCTGGCCTTCATACTTAAGCAGACCAAATTTCACCTTTGTATGTACTGTTCATTATTAGCGATAAATACTTTGTCTTGTCTTTAACCCACATATGACACACAGGCAAATATCGTTAGAGTGTGATTGCTCCACTATGATTATTACTACTACACTACAGACTCATAACTATCTGTGGAACCGCTGTTGAACCATCCTATGACAGATTCTAATGTGGACCCATTTTAAACAAAGTGGTATACAATGTCTATTATTTAGGATTCTTTGGTTGCAAGAAACAGAAACTGACTGTGCCCAATTTTTACTAGATTGTCAGGTAGCTCATAGAATCAGTAGATTTGATTTTCCTAACTCTGGCAAACTCTGATTATACATTATTTTCATGTTTTTTTATTCCTTTAGATAAGTGATTTCACAAAAAGTTGCTTTAAGTTCTAGTCTAGCAGAATATCTCATAGTCTCTTAATTTGAGCACCTCAGAGAGAAATAGCTCTCCCTTCATAACCCTGTCCACCTCAGCCCTGACTTTCTTCCTTTCTATTTTGTACTCCATGGGAAAATGAAGTAACTCCAGGAAAGAAGACTTCTCCATTCTATTAATAGGCACGATTGCATTCCAGGCTATAAGTGAGTTTCAATTCCAGACAAGTGGAAGGTCAAACTCAGGATATTAATGAGAACCATATTTTTTCTTCCTTGCTGGCTATTAAAATGATAGATGCCAGTGCAGTGGGCTAGAAGAAACCCACTCAAGACCTTGAATGTTACCATCCATCGTTAAATCTCACACATACACGTGTCATTATACGTGAGCAGTGCAAGAGCAGCCAAGCTAAGGCTGTGGCTGCTTCCCTGTCCTGTCTGTCACTGGGCTGTCAAATACCATGCAAACAAAGAAGGTTCCCTTATAATTATTTGATGAGGAACAGCGAGGAAGAGCTGGAGCCGGATCTTGGTGGATGCGTTCCTGAGCTGGGTTCAATCCAGGCCAGAAGGGTAGGGGTCAGGCAGCAACGCAAATTATCCCATGCAGAACATTGGCCTAAAAGGTGGTCTGCAGAGACGAAGCTCTGTTTACCCAAATGGTCTTGATCTCTAAATCTTACCTTTCTGTCAACCTTTCTTATGTTTAGTGACAGTTTTAAGGGCTGCTGTTTTACTAGACAGTGGCCATATCTGGTATTGTAAATTAGAGTGGGAGAAAAAAAGGAACATGTATTGGGAGGGGCAGAGTGAGAGAGTAGAGAGAAAAGAAGAATTTGGATGGGTGGTTAACACGGCATGGATCCGTTGTCTAAGTTAATTTATTCATTCATTTACTCACTTGGTGAACCTTTATTAAACACCTTTATGTGCCAGACACCATGCTAAACGCTGGCTGGTCAGGGGTCCCCAAGGCTACTCAGATTTGATGATTCACTAGAAGGATTCACAGAACTCAGAAAAGCTGTTATATTCATGTTTATGGTTTATTATAAGAAAAAGATACAGATTAAAATCAGTAAAGGAAAAAGGCTTATAGGGAGAGACCAGCTCAGGCTTCCAGTCATCCCTTCTCAGTGGAATCACACAGACAGTGCTTAGTTCTCCCAGCAATGATGTATGACAACATGTGTACAGCATTACAAACCAGGGAGGCTCGACCGAGCTTTGGTGTCCAAGCTTTTTATTGGAGGTCATGCATGTAGGCGTGGAGCGCCCGCATGATGACCTTAGCTCCTCAGTCTCCAGCCGCCACACCCTCAGAGGTCAAATTGATACAGTGGGGCCCCAAGGCAAACAAAAGCAAGCATTCACCATAAATCACACTGTTAGCATAAACTATCTGGTCTGGCCCAAGGCTCCAGGTACACAAAGACCCTCTGTCAGGCAGGATATTACAAGGGCTTGGAGTTTGTCTCCCAGAAGCTGGTCAAGGGCCTGTTCCTATTTTGGAACGTGCAGGGTTTGAACACCCGAAACCTGCTGAATTAACCCTTTATTGCATGCTGGGGATGGGGCTCTTTCTCCCACGAGCCTGGAAGCCTGGTTATGCAAACAAATACATGTAAGACAACACAACCAATACTGTATTCTCTTCCTTTGACTTAGCTTCATTTCTTCTTCAACAACTAGAGTGTCTACTGTGTGCCTGTGACCGCTGCAGGAACTGGGGGTCAAGCAGTGTCCTAAACAGCACCCCTGCTCTCATGGAGCTTCCCCTCTAACTGGGGGAGGTGGACAATAGACAGACATGTTAATAACTCTGTTATATGTCAGATATTATGAAAAAAAGTGAAGGAAAGTGAGAAGGTTAGAGAGAGACGAGGATATGGAGGTTGGTGTTTTATGTGCGGTGATGAGGGCAGGTCCCACTGATAAAATGATATCTGAGCGGAGACTTGAGGGAAGTGAGGGAGGGAACCAAGTGGACATCTTAGGAAAGGAGGTTCCGGGCAGAGGAACAGTGGGTATAAAGCCTGGGAGCCTGGAGCTTGCTTGGTGTCCAAGGAAGAACAAGCAAGCCCGTGGCACGGACGCAGAGCGAGGAGGGAGAGCGAGGAGGAGACGCAATCACAAGGGAGTAGGGCCTGGATTGCTACTCTAGGAGAGACGGAAAGACTTGGGAAGGTGTTGAGAAGAGGAGTAACATGATCTGAATCATGTTTTCAAATATCTCTCTGCTTTCGGTGAGGAAAATAGAGTTTAGAGGGCAAGGAGGAAAACAAGGAGACGAGACAGGAGGCTGTTGTAATATGGTGGTGGCTTAGACTAGGCTTATGGTGGCAGCGGTGGGGGTGGTTAGAAGGAGTCCCAATCTTTATCAACCTCAAAGGTAGAGTTGCAGGATTTTCAGATGGAATGGATGTGGAATGTGAAAGACAGAAGGAAGGAGTGAAGGATGTCTTCACTAAGATAAGTAGTTTCTCAGTTTGAATTGCCCCATAACCTTTAATTTCTAAAATATTTACTTGGTGCTTCAGGATGAAGCACTCAAAGAGCAAATGTAACTAACACTTATATAGTGTTGTGTGATTAACAAAATTGCATTTAATTATTGAGATACTACATGGCATATGAATTAATATCCCCATTTCATAGATGTCAAATGATGCCAGGGGTCAAGTTCTAAGTATTAGTGAAATTTGGCCAGCATGATTGGTTCAGCCCTAAATCTTACTTTTCACATGTGACATCTTTATTCTGTTAACCTCTGTATCTTCAGAATGCTTTTCGCTGCAGGTAATAAAACCTGACTCAGACTAGCTTAAACACTAAAGATGTTCCTTATGTTATAGAACTGCAAGTCCAGAGGTGGGAGGAGGTAAAGTCATGGTATGATTAGGGCTCAAAGATGTCATTGAAGACCCAGGTTCTTTCTGTCTCTCGAATATGGCCCTTAACATTGACTCCCTGCTAATGGTGTTTCTTCTTTTGGTTGCAAGATGGCTGCCATGGTTGCAAGAAGCCTGTACATATTGCTGTGGGCTTCATGCTTTCTTGTTTGAGTAAGAGAGAAACTCATCCTCCAAATGTGGGATGAAGGTCCTTCCCATCAGTCTTACTGCAGCAGCCTACCACCCCTAGACCAACGGCTATTGCCAGGTAAATATCATGCTCCAATTGGCTTATATTAGTCAGCATCTATCCTTACATCTGCGATGGAATCACCTTCCTCTGATTCATGTATGGGACTGGCAGTGGGAACAGTTAAAGCAAAGGTCCTAAAGAGCATGCCTGGAACATTCTAGAAATGACAAGGAGATTAGAATGGTGAGAGGGAAATGAATTAGGGCATGAGAAGTAGGGAATGAAATTAGAGGGTGACAGGGGTCAGATCATATAGGACTTTATCATCTGAATGAAATGGGAAGCTATTGCAGGGTTTTGAGCAGAGGAATGGCATGATTTCACATACATTTTGAAAGGATTCCTCTGACTGCTGTGATAGAAACAGACCATAAGGGAGGAAAGGTAAAAGCAGAGAGACCTATTTAGAGGCTAATGCAGTTATCCAGGCAAGAAGGATTGGTGACTCACACAGGTGGTAGCAGTGGAGGTTGTAAGAAGTGATTGGATTGTAGATATATTTTGAATGCAGAGCCAACAGAATTTTTGAAAACATTGGACTCGGAGTGTAAAAGAAGGTGGGGTCAAGGATGTCTGTAATATAAAGATGGAATCACCATGAACTGTAATGGAGAAGACTTAGGTAGAACAGATTTTGGAGGCCTATTAGAGGTTCAGTTTCTTTAGACATGTTGATTTTGAGATGTTTTTTAGATGCCAAAGTGGAAACATTGAGTAGGCAGCCCATTGTTCAGGGAAGTCAAGGCTAGAGATATAAATGGAAGACATGTCAGCATATACATGACATTTAAATCCACAGGACTAGACGTGGTCACCAAGGGAGTGAGAGTAAGTGAAGAAGAGGAACAAGGACTGAGCCCTGAGGCACTTTAAAGGATGAGAAACCAACTGAGATGTGACTAGTGAGATAAGAGGAAAACTAGGAGAATGTGATGCTCTGGAAGCCATGAGCCAAAAGGGCAGCACGGAGGAGGGAGTGACGAATGCGCCAGATGCCGCCATGAAGAGGTCTTTGGTGACCTTGACAAGGTGCAGTAGAGGAGGCAAAGTCCTGATTAGAGTGGTTTGCTATTATTATTATTATTTGGTTCATACAAGCAACTTTTAAAGCTCTTAATTTTTCTTTAGGTATTCAGATCTTTGAATGTTGCTAATTGTGTGTAGCGCTTTATCTCAAAATAATCAGGAATGATAACTCTATATACCATTTTTTTTCCTACTGTTGGAGTACTTTTCTTCTGGTGAAGAAGCCTGTACATATTGCTGTGGGCAATAGAATCTTTCTTTGACATTCAAAATATGAACAGAAAGGACAGACAAATTAAAGGTTACTAATATTGAGAGCTAACATTTATTGAGAACTATGATAAACACATGGACTATTACATTTGGTACCCATAACCTATGAAGCAGATGCAACTATTATCACCATTTTAGAGATGATGTAACTAGGATTAGAGAGGGTATGTTACCTAGCAAAGTTTTCACTGCTGCAGATGGTAAGATGGCAGACCTGTAATTTGAAGCAGGTCTTATTTATATAATTAGTTTTCCCGATATTACAAAATTTGGATTACAAAATTTAGTTTATGTAAAACGTATGGTGCCTAATAAAATTGTAAGTGCTGCAAAAATCCTTGTTGAATTTTATTAAATTTAATTACATTATTGGGTATATCGAGATACCCCAGCTATGCCTGGCTTGCGGTATTCTTTGGCCAGCTACTAGTTTTCCCAGCTGAGATATCTTCCCCCCTTCTCCCTGCTACACTAGGCAGACACAATTTCAGGTTGCCTGGTTTAAAAGCAATTATACCTCTAGAGAACCTTGTTGCCTCTGATTTCTAAGTGCTGGTTGTTTATAGAATTACTGCTCAGATCCCTTTAGTTCAAAATGAACACGCCAATGAAACTGAAATGAGAACCTGCACTTCTAAATTGGATTATTGGCTTCCCCAGTGTACCAGTTTGCACCATTCCTCCCTCAGCAAAGTTGCCAGTGCTTCTCAGCAGTTTAGTTTCATGGCTTCTGCTGCCGCATTGGTCAGAGCTGGGTGCATCTAGTTAACTTATTAGTTATGCTGCGTCTTGGGGATGACCGTTGCCACAGTAACAGACCAACTGACCTTCCTAACCTTTTAAAACAGGTTCTAAACCTTTTTTGAAGAAAAGAAACTGTATTGAGAGGAGAGTAAGGTCCCATGATCAGTTCTACATTAGCATGCTCCAATGCAAAAATTAAAAAACCAACAAGAAATATTCCCTTGCTTCTTTCCCTCTTGCTTTCTGCTTGGAAAACCCTTTTCTGCTTTTCTTTGTAAAATGGAGTTGAAATCAATACGGCTATTTTGATACAATGGCAATTCATACAGCATGTTTCTATTGCTATTTTTGTGTGGCACTGCATAATTGACTGATGTCAACAGAGCTGGATTAGTGTTTATCAGTTTGCTGCTGCCGAGCTGTACAGAGGAGGGAGCGTAATGCAGTGTTTTCACAAACTTGATAAAAAGAGTGGGTGGGTGATTTAATTTCCCCCCAGAATGGAGTATTAGAAGAATTAATGACTTTCTGGAACACAGTATAACTCAGGTAAATCAGGCTTTTGGGTCTAATTTCAGTTCAAATATTTATTTATTTATTTTTTTGGTGAGAAAGATTGGCCCTGAGCTAACATCTCTTACCAATCTTCCTCTTTTTGCTGAGGAAGATTGTTGCTGAGCTAACATCTGTGCCAATCTGCCTGTATTTTGTATGTGGGACACCACCACAGCATGGCTTGATGAGCAAAGTGTAGGTCTGAGCCCAGGATCCGAACTCGTGAAACCTGGGCTGCCAAAGCAAAGCACACGAACTTAACTGCTACGCCACCAGGCCAGCCCCAGTCCAGTTATTTTTTAATTTCTAGAAAAGGACTAATCTAAGATTTGTTGAGGACGTATTTTGTTTTTAGTACAGTTGCAATGAAGTACTACATATTAAAGAATAAATACTGAGAAAAAACTCATTATATTCCCAGGATTTTGAAAAAAACAAATTATTACAGAAAGACAGAGCAGCTGGGTCTCAAAGTTGAAGAAACCAAACACGGAGATAAATGTGTGATCTAGGAGCAGGATCCCAAGGTCATATGGAGGATAATTCATGCTCTTATTGGGCAAAGGGAAGGATGCTGATAGAGGCTGATGATCCACATACCATCTTTGCCATCTTCTTGATTGGCACATACTCTTCCGGGAGCAATTTGCCTTCTCTGCCAAGGGAAATAAAAATATGGCAACACATTGGCAGCTGCTAATGAGAATGAAGAGGCCAAATGGGAAAAGTGGAATATGTTATATTTATTTAGCTGGTTTTGGACTGGTTTTAAAAGATACTGTGTGCCAAATGCCACTTGCCCTCCCAGACAGAGTGGAAAATGTTGTCGTTTCTTTAAAAATGGAACTAAAGTTAAGGAATTTATGCTCACCAGCAAGCATAGACTTACCCTGTGACTCACCATACCTTTGCTTGCTACCCTGTCTCACCTACACACAGGATGAACCCCTGGGCCCAACCTCAGCTTCACATTAGAATTGCCTGGGTGGCTGTAAGAGATTTTAAAGCCCAGATCAATTAATCGGGTCTCCAGCATTCTTATATTTTTCAAAAAACATCCCAGGTGATTCTAATGTGTGACCAAGGCTGAGAACCACAGGTCTGGAAATTACGCTCTCTCGGCTGCCCTAAAAGGGCAGGAAGGGTGGAGGTCTTCATTGTGCAGAGGATTCACTAATTATGGGGAGAAAGCATATTTTGTGATAGTGGGAACCAGCAGAAAATATTTCCCATGATAATGATGTACAACTTTTTTAATCAGGAAAAATATTTTTAAACAGAAATAAATGCTGGGCATAAGAGGTCATAACGACAAATGCCATTTATTAGCACCTAACTTTGTGCAAGGGACACGAGTAGCTATTTTTATGTGATATTTCTTTCAATCTTCATAGCAATCCTATGAGGTAGTTGGATTCATCCACTTGACAGATGAAGAAATAGAGGGTCTGGGAAAAGTAAGAAAGATTGCACAGCTGGTGGAGCTGGAGTCACATCTGGAGCTGAGATTCCGAAGCTGCTTCCGTCGTGCTCATTGCTCTTCCGAGGCCAAACGTTACGGAGAAGTTGTGCAGCAGTCGGCTTGCTCTATTCACAGTCATCTCTCAGAGCCGTAGAAACAGGGGTCTGTTCCGTATTCTTGCTGTTATTTGAAATTGCCTCTGTTTTCCTCCCTGCTAGTCCCTCTTCCCTTCTATTTTATTTTCCTATCTTATTATAGTTCTGCTCTTTTTACATTCCCTGCTAAAGCCAATATTAGAACGTTTAAATTGTGCTTTGCAAAAGCTGTTTTCTGGCGCACTGAATACTTTTTTTTTTTACCATTATTTGCATACATTCAACTCACAACACACATTTCATTAAGCAGCTGGGGAACTGAGGGAAAGCAATCTCATTGTTTCTCTAGATTTGAAATATTTTCCCCACTGTCAGAATTTGACCATACATCTCCCATGCTGTAAAACTTTACTATTACAAAAGGCTCCACGCTATACATGAGGGAGAAAAAGTGAAAGATGAAACTCCCCCACTGTTGGTTTCTATAGTTGGCAATTTGTGGGCCCTGGGTAAGTGCCTGCTATTCGCATTTGTCTGGAGAAGCCCACTGAAATGCTCAGGGTATGACCCAAAATGATGGTTTGAAGAATGGTGTAAAATCGAGGTGGGTCCTTGTGTGAGTCATGATGAATAATGCCTTTGTCTGCAAATGGATGATTAGCTACAATTGAGACTCCTATTTCCAACATAGTTCAGGAGAAGACCTATTAAAATATCAATAAACTGCATCCATTTATATAGCGTTGTGGCAAATATAATTGGTGAGTTTCTCATTTTTCCATGTTCCTCCTCCCTCTAACTTATTTATGAGTGTTACATAGTAATGAAAAAGATAGGCTATAATGAACTACCGCCAAGCGGAACATTTTTCCAACGTTGCTAAGAGTTTCTTTTCTTTCAGACAAAATTCTTCCTTTCTTTCTCCCCACAATCATTAGTCTGTGTTTTGATGAAAAAACAGAATTAGAAACTTGGATATCTATAATTAATGCATGTTTACCATCCCAAATGGTTTCTTGCTAGAGAAAACAATGGCAGGAAACAGTACAAGAAGGGCTTCCATTCTGTGACTCTTGAATGAGCAAAGCCACATTAGTTACGTACTGTAGTACTGTAGGGGGTGGTATCTTAAATAGCTACGATTTGGAGTGGGTTACCACAACAGACTTTATTTGAATGGAATTTCCTGGGATATTCAAGGCATTTACTGCATTTCTTGGTTCTTTTTTTGGTGGGGACATAATTAAAAGGTGGAAACAAAATTGTAACAAATCTTCTGAAAAAATAGTTATACTGGCAGCTGCAAATTTGAAAAGTCAAACCAAACAAACAATACTGTTGTCCAACATAGCAATCCCCATTGACATTCCTAAAAAAAAAGATTGATATTAGTTACCATTTTGGAACATTGGCTTATTCATAGTTTCTACATTGAAAAAAGTCCAAACATTTTTGATGGAAATCAGAGGTAATGTATGGCTTGCCTCAAGAATGATAGCGTTGTATCTGTTCCTGGAAATCATTAAGCCTCATCTTCTCTCTACTATATAGCCCCATGTTGTGCCAGAGCCATAGAATTTTCTTCCTGCTACTTTTTATTTGTGGTATTTATGCGTTTTATTGATTATGTGACATAATAAAACATAGCAAGTTGGAGCCGTGTGTGCTATATATTTTGTTCAACAGCAACGCAGAATGTTAGGGCTCTGCTCTGCACTTGGAGAAACATCTTGCTGGGATATAAATAGATTTATAATGACTGCTAGGCTCTGTGCCTGCAAAATATCCTGGTAGGTAGCTCATTATAGAGCTAACATCATTAATAAAATAGCTGAAAAATTTCACAAGTACAGGAATATCTTTTATATGAGTAGCTGTAAGGAAAGTACCTAGCATATGCATAATTTGAAACTCATTTTAAAGCTATAATTTATCATCATTATCTACATATTATAATGGCAAAACAGGTTTAATTGCTTTTGACTGGACTGGCATGATGATGAGGAGAAAAGTTAGTAGCAGATGGCCCCACTGTCAAAACTGCAGTCTCTTAGCCCAAAATAAAGTAACAGACTGAACAGAGCATGTTTCTGGTTTCTAGCTCCTTCTTATCTTGATAAGTATGAATTAGCATTTCCTGGTATTATAATCGTCTAGAGAAAAGTAGAAATAGTAATTATTTACAGAAGACTAAAATAGCTGTGAAATTCAACTTTAGCAGGTTTAAATTGTCTAACATTTTTGGATTAACAGAAATATTTACTTCTGGTATGACTTAGTAGGTTTCCAAAATATTTCCATTCCAGCTTTATAATATTAAATTGCTGGCATGTGCACATTTTAGAACATATCCATTTTGGTATTGCATAATATTTATTCTGCTCCTCCTACAAAGTTCTCCATTCTTTTAATAATATCAATGACAACAATTATTTTATTTGGAATAACTGGCCTGTATGTCAACAATAATTTATCCAGCAGCCCTTAAAGAGGTACACTATTTACATCCCACTGTGTTCGAAATTTCAGTATTGCTGCATCAGTTACAATACGACCTGAAAGGGTCCTCCTATATTAAATACAACATAGATGGATGAATGTGATTTGTTAAAAAAAAAAAAAAAAAAGTCCCACCTAACCCAGTCATGGAGTTCCTCAGCAAATCAAAGAAATTTAAGGTCAAATCATAAGAATTCAAACTATAAAAATGCAAAAATTAAGTCTTCTTTGTCTTTTAAGACTTTGGTGGCTCAAGAAGAACACAATTATCAGGTGGTAGATTACATCGTTGGCTGGTCAATGCAAGTAAATTAACTGCTTCAGCTGATAGAAAAGAAATGCCAGCTATAGCAACTTAAGTGAAGGTGACAAGCTATCTGCAAAATAATGTGAATTCGAAAGTGCAGTTTAACCCCAAAGTAAAGGGGGAAAAAAAAGAAAGAATGGAGCAATCTGCCAGACTAAAATAATGTGCGACAGAGAAATTATTCGGAAATGGAACTGGTTATAGAGATACAGATTTATTATTTGGTTGCTGTCATGATAAATTTGCCTCAGCTATGCCCATACATGTTACAGTATTCATGTCTGAGATGAGTGGAGATGTTGCAAAAGGCTTTGCACAATTGAAAATTCATTCTGAAAATGTAAATGAGTAAATGCTCTTTCTTAAGAATGTACACACACACACACACACACACACACATACACACATACACGTATATTTAAAAAGAAAATGGTCAGTTCGTGAATCGAGATGTCCACATACCACAAGGGATTTGAGACTATAAAGTGAGTTTATTGTTATTACCTATTGGTATAAATGATTTAGAAAACCATTTCAATGGCTATAAAATGGTTATTCTGATCTAATACCAAATAGTGACTTTCAGGACTAGATACCATGTGGATCAACATTATTAATGAGTATTGTTCATTGACTATTAGTGACATATTTAAGCTAAATAATTCAATTTAATCTAGTCATATTTTTCTTGTTTTTGTCTTCGCATATAGCAATTTTTGCTATCATGTAATATATTCATTGTGAAATAGACTTAGCCAAATGTTATGAAAAGCAGAAGATTCAGAGAACATACAATTACTTTTGGTATAGGAGAGAAATGAGATAATTCCTCTAGTTGGGACTCATGGAGCCTCTCACGGCTAAGGAAGTCATAACTTTTTGGCTTGTTTGGTGAAAAGACTCACAGTTTGGTAGACTTCCATTAACAAATTATACTACAATCTTCTTTTCTACGATCTGTTTTCTCCAAGAAATATTAATGCATATAGCTCCAGTGTGGACAGTTCCAAAGATACGAAGCTTGTCTCCACTCCGAAGTTTTCTGTTGAATGATTATTGTCATTTGTTAGCAGAGTTCTGCTTCTAGTTGTTCTTGATATCAGACATACTTCTGGGGCTGTCTGAGGCGTATGTGACTACACCATTGTCTTCATCTCCTCATCTCTTCCTTTTAATTAAGCAAGTCCCCTGACTCCTTTTTCTTCAATCACCTCTATCCCTAACACTGAGGCATTTCACATACCTCCCACCTAAAATGTTGTATTGTGTATCCAGTGTAGGAAAGGAAAAAACTCTTTTCTCGTCAACTCCTTTTAGGTTTATTGGCTGGGGCCCTGCAAACTGGACCGACAAAAGGCAGATTAACAAGAAAAAAACAAACAGAAGTTTATCAACAGGTGCGTTGTGCATCCGCATGGGAGCACTCAGTGATAAGTAATTCAAAGGAGTAGTAGAACTTGGGGTTATATACCATCTTAACAGAAGAACAATAAATTTGTAGAGAAGTGACAAGAAAATGGAAAAGGGGTTTGAAAGAGCTTCTAGAGGCAGCAACTTGTGGGAAGGTAAATATATGAGGAAACTAATGGTAGATAAGGGCTAGTGAATCAGTAAGTAATGTTTGTTGGTATAGACTCTTTCTCGGTGCCATCTTGTCTCGGACGTTCAGGTTGTTATCCCCTTCCTGGTGCGGGAAATGAGGGGAGGAGAACACCCTCATAAGAGGAATGTATGTTCTGTTTTCAGGTAGATCGGAGGAGGGCAGAAAGCTTGTCCTGTCTCTGCTTTTTCTCAGTTCCCTTCAGCTCAAAATAATCAATATGCCAAAGTGGCATATTTTGGGTTGGTATATTCTGCTCCCCTTCATAAGCAATAAAATGACAAAATATATTCTATGTGTATATGTGCCTGCTTCTGATCACCTTAAACTCTGGTTTCCAGGCCTCAAGAAGATCATTTTAGGGATATTCAAACGTAGGATTTTGTGGTGCATGAATCTTCAGTGTCAACATTGTTATCACCATCATCATCTTCATCACTTCATCCTTATCACATAAATTAACTGACTAATTATAACATGCAGGCACTACCATGATCCCATTTGATCCAGCAGCTCAGTGAAGTAGATACTTTTATGATCCCCACTTTACAGATCAGGAAACCAAGATTTAAAGAGTTAAAGTGCCCAAGGCCACACAATTAATGGGACTGACTTGAGATTCCAACCCATATCTTTTAGACTCCAGAGCCTGTGCAGTTAACCACTATCCTTTGCTGTCATCTCAGAATTTGGATTCTTTATAATTAAATGCAATCATATATACTTCGTCTGTATGTGGTTTCTGGTGTTATCATCATTCTGGACCTACAATTTTATTTTGTTCCTTTTATTTGCAAAATATAGGCACATAACTAATCAATTCATTTTTAATTAGATTCTATATTTACAAAATTTTGAACGACAGACTTTCCTCTAAATAGTCTCTTTCATATTTAAACTCATCTTGAAAATATAGGATTGGTTAGAGTTTTTGAAATGACTGGTATTTGAAAGCTTCATGAAAAAAAATAGAAATGAAAAGTAAGACCAATGAAAGGGGAGAAGAATAGTAAGTAACCTCCTTTTGTTTCGTTACAGTGGACTTGTTTTATGTTTTGAACAAATTGGAAACAACAATAAAATTAATGTAAAGTAGAAGCTATTAGTTGGGGGCAAGGAGAGGAAGTTTCACTATAATAAAATCTATTTCATATAATTCCTGTGTGATGATTTATAATGTTCTCCTTTAGAACAATGCAAAAAGAGCATTTTGGAATTATGCTGTTGGAAATGTACATTTTACCCCTGTAATGTATAATTATAGCCTACCATAGCAGCTTACATTATCTTTTAAATATTTATCCCTCTGAATAATTGGATTTAGGAGATTTTAATTCATTTGGTGAATATGCTATTAATTTTTCATATATTTTGATAATATACCAATCGTTCACTTGTCTAGCATCTAGTAAATGTTACTGAGTAGTGTGGAACTTTACAGCAAAATTATTCCTCTTTCTAGAGTCTTTTGAATATTTATATCAGAAATAAAATACCTGTTACAAACTAAAAAAATTCAGTTACTACCTTACTTCTGGTGGCTAAAAATTAATTTGACTAGTCTTCTATTTGCTTCCCTTTGCAGTTGAAAGTAATGGTTAAAAATAAATGAAGACAATATTACATCAAAACCATTCCAAAGCTGAAAGAGGTTTATAGACTGTTTCCATGGTACCCAGCACGGCAGCTCACCAGCCGAGTTGGGCAATAGCGGCCTCAACAAAATGGGCCTAACTTTGGTTTTCTACAGAAACAGTAAGACTCCAAAGGCCTGTGTTGACAGGTAATGAGATTTAATTCATAAGAGGACAAAAGAAAAAAAAGGGGGGGAGTGGGAGGAGAGAAAATATCCATATTCATTGCTTAATCAAATAAAATTCTTTCCGAGGATTCTGGGAATTCTCCCCAGTTGCTTCCAAAGCTTCCCTTTGATAGCTGTAAACAAATTACCTTACCAATAACTTCTTAATCAGGGAAGAGAAGCGCTCTTCTCTCCTTGATCTTTCCCTTTGGGTGGTCCCAGCCAGAGAGCCGCAGTCTTCTTCCCCAATAGCTAGGCTTCTGAAAAGCCATATAGCATTGTGCTGACAGCTGTAGACCTCTTTTTTGTTAGGATAACAAACATCCTGTGTTGAGGACAGCATTGAGCCAGCTTGCAGTATGCCCAATTAGAGAAGCTAAAATCTCATTTGTTTCACCATGGGAGCCCCCTGAAAGCACACCGTTTTGGCCTCATTACAGTATTTTTAACTTTACAAAAACAATTTCATTATGGAAATTAAAGAAGCTCATTTGGCCTTAACATGTATACTGAAGTTAATAAATTCCAGAAGTATTTCAACTACCGCAGCATGTAGTTTTGTCTTCACTTAATCACCGCCAGTAGTTGCTTTGTAGAAAATATGGTGGGTCCAAAGAAAATTGTCATTTTCATTTGCTGTTTGCTGCGCTTTGATTAAAAAACAAACAAACTTGCGAGAAAACGATTAACTTCGACTGTGTCAGAAAGGATGAATTCATGAAATTGGTGTCTTTGGGGATATGTCGATTGCATGAAGACATAAGCTTGGCATGCTCTGTTCATGTGTAACTTCTTTGGATGGCAACCACAACCAAACGAATAAAATGGAAATAACATCCTCTACCACTCAGTACTCATGGAGTTGACATCGGTTGTTTAAAGAAAGTGCTAAAAATTTCCACAGTTACTATTATTTGAAAAGGGAGGATTTTTCCTGTTTTGGAAGTAGTTGGTTTTTGTCATACCAAGTAAGAGGTAAAATAATACAACAGGTAATCGAATGGCGATGTTTGGTGGTATTGGATTTGCGACTCCAAATAGCTTTATAGAAGTTAATACTCTGTAACTGCCCAAGTGATGGATTTGCTGTGCTGGTCCCCAGTTCCTCTCGCATTGGACCCTGTGCTGGGCTACATGGAACTCAGTTAATTACCTTCTGAGTGGAGAAACTATGGGCCAAAACACATTACATCTATTTTTCCTTTTCTTCTTCAAGCTTCAAATATTCTGAGATGATCTTATCTAGATCAAGTTATAATCAATGAATTGATACATTAAACAGAAGACCTCTAAAATTCCAATAGTGAGATGTTAAATTATTAATTAAGATGCAAATACATACTTTTCTTTCCTCCATCAGAAGACAGAAAAGTGATGTTATTAAATAAAAAAAAAAAAAAAAACATTGTAAGGGAGAGGAAGAAAACAAAGATCTATTTATAAGCTAGAGAAAAGTAACTGTCAAAAAACATTACAATAGTTTGGTTTGAAAAATAGAAGATAATGAACCATAATTCCACCTTTCTGACACATGGAAATCTATTATTTATTTTTGTGTGTTTTCTCCTAGTGACTTTGTATGTTCATTCAGCCCCGCTTCCCGCTTCCCTCCCACTCTGCCTTTCTTCCTTCCTTCCGTCTATCCATCTGTCTATCCATCTATCCATCTATCTATTATTCTATCTGGTAAGTAGTTGAATAGTTACAGATAATATTCTTTGTAGCATAATGTCTGTCTTGCTGCATTTCATCAGTGAGTGCTGTTCATTTGCAGCCTCTTCTACAGGGATGTAGAACTTCTAGGGGCAATACAAACCCAGGTGAGATTAGTTCCACTCCCCTCCCTGAAGATAACTTTGCTGCCTCGTAGTGGAAAGTTCTGTCAATGTTTCCAAAAATGTTGTTAGCAATTTAAGCTAAATACTCATGGCCTTTCTCATTCTCAAAGATAATGAGCAGCAACTTGACATAGTGGAAAGATTACTGGACTTGGAGTCAGAAAAATGAGTTCTGGTCTAGCTCTGAGTATTGGTTAACTATTGCTGCATGATATATTGTACCAAAACTTAGTGGCTTAAAACCGAAATAAACATTTATTATCTTAACATAGTCCCTATAGGTCAGGAATTCAGGAGTGGCTTATTTGGATGGCTCTGATTTGTCTTAGTTTCCTAGGGCTTCTGTAACAAACTACCACAAACTGAGTGGATTTAAACAACAGACATTTATTGTCTCCCAGTTCTAGAGACTAGAAGTCCAAAGTTAAGGTGTTAGCAGGGCTGTGCTCCCTCTAACACCCATAGGGGAGAATCCTTTCTTGCCCCTTCTATCTTCTGGTGTTTGGCTGCAATCTTTGGCATTCTTTAGTTTGTAGATTCATCACTCTAATTTCTGTCTCTATTGTCACATAGCTGCCTTCTCCTGGTGTGTCTCTACATCGTCTTCCCTCTATTTGCATCTGTCTCTGTGTCTAGATCTCCCCTTTTTATAAGGACAGCAGTCATAGTGGGTTAGGGCCCAGGGCCCTTATGACATGATCTTAACCTGATTACATCTACAAAGATCCCATTTCCAAATGAGGTCACATTCACAGATACTGGGGGTTAGGACTCCAACATATATTTTTTGGGAAACAAAATTCAACCCATAACAGGACTTTTTCATGAAGCTGCAGTCAAAATAGTGGCCAGGCCTGCAGTCATCTGAAGTCTTAACTGAGGCTAGAAAATCTGCTTTCAAGGATGCTCATTCACATTGCTGGTGTAGGAGACTAGAATATGCCACGCCAAAATATGCCTCTTTGGCATAAGGATTATTTTGAGAAACAGTAGACACAGGAGAAACTCTGAAGACAGAGCATAAGTTTCTCTTTTGTAAGGGAAATTTACATTTATAAAGGAAATCTCCATTTTTGAGGATGTTTCCCTCTCTGTACCAGAAACAGAAGAGTGACTCTTAATTACAAGAGACTCTTATCCATGAAGAATAACTGACTTAAATCTGCAAACAACTTTACCCTTGTTGACCATAGTTTCCTGGTTTACCATACCTTTCCACAACTTTCTCAGAAGCCCCAACCCCCTTCGCTTTGCTTTAGCTCAACTTGGTATATAAACCTGAGTTCTAACCACCCCTTTGAGTTACTCATCCCTGAGTTTCTCCCATGTGTATATGAGATATACATGTTAGTACACTTCTGTTGATTTTTCTCTTGTTAATCTGTCTTTTCTTATAAAGCCCCAACTGAGAACCTAGAAGGATAGAAGGAAAATATTTTCTTCTTCCCCTACACTGGTACCTGATGCTGCTTGTGGCAGGAGGCCTCAGTTTTTTTCCATTGGGCTTCACTAGAGGCCGCTGGAGTATCCTCACAACAGAGCTACTGGTGTCTTTAAAACAAGCAATCCAAAAGAAGGCAAAGGGCCAGCCCCGTGGCTTAGTGGTTAGGTGCTTGTGCTCCGCTGCTGGCGACCTGGGTTCGGATCCTGGGCGTGCACTGCCGTACCGCTTCTCCGGCCTTGCTGAGGCTGTGTCCCACATACAGCAACTAGAAGGCTGTGCAGCTATGACATACAACTATCTACTGGGGCTTTGGGGGAAAAAAATAAATAAAAAGAAAAAAAGAAAAAAAGGTGGCAAAGCATAAGTGGTAATATTTTTTGTGACCTAAATTTGGAAGTCACACATCATCACTTCCACCATATCCTGTCTGTTAGAAATGAGTCACTAAGTCTGGCCCACATTCATGGAGATGGGAATTAGACTCTACAATTTTTTTTTTTTTTTTGTGAGGAAGATCAACCCTGAGCTAACATCCATGCCAATCCTCCTGTTTTTGATGAGGAAGACCAGCCCTGAGCTAACATCTATTGCCAATCCTCCTCCTTTTTTCCCCCTTTTTCTCCCCAAAGCCCCAGTAGATAGTTGTATGTCATAGTTGCACATCTTTCTAGTTGCTGTATGCCGGACGCTGCCTCAGCATGGCTGGACAAGCGGTGTGTCAGCGAGCGCCCAGGATCCGAACCCGGGCCGCCAGTAGCAGAGCGCACGCACTTAACCGCTAAGCCATGGGGCCAGCCCCTAGACTCTACATTTGGAGAAGAGGCCTGGCAAAGAATTTGTGAACATACTTTAAAATCACTCCACTCTGCTATTCAGTAGCTGTGTGATCTTGAGAAAGCCATGGTGTATTTGGACCTGTGAAATCAGCTCAGTCATCCTGAAGTTATGAGCATGAATTGGCTGCTTTATAGACCTGGATGACAGTCCCAGTCCTAGAATCAGTGCTGGGAGGACCTCAAACCCCCTTTAGTCTAAATATTTCATGTTGCCTATAAAAGTCCTAATCTCAAAGCAGCAAAGTCATATAATAAGTATTTCACCTACTTTTCTAGGACACTTGGATAAGAAAGGTTACCCATCTTCCCTTCAGGCCTGTGGGAGTGCTTTCCTACTCTGCTGAGCTCAACATGTCCATTCTGCTCTTTGGTGCTGGAGATAGACATCAAGTTCAACATTTTGATGTGGTGATGGTCTCACCATGTTTATAAGTGAAGGTTAAGTGTAGAAAACAGAAAACACGGCATATATTTTAAGCACAGATGAGTTTAATACACAGAATTACAGATCTTTACAAAATCAAGGTGTGATGCTTAGTTTTATGTTAACTTGACTGGGCTAAGAGATGCCCAGATAGCTTGTAAAAGATTTCTGGGTGTGTCTGTGAAACTGTTTCTGGAAGAGATTAGCATTTGAATTGGTAGACTGAGTAAAGCAGAACGCCCTCACCAGTGCAGGTGGGCATCATCCAATCTGTTGAGGGCCTACACAGAACTAAAAGGAGGAGGAAGGGCAAATGTGCCCTCTGCCTGAGCTGGCATTTTCTCCTGTCCTTGGACATTGGCACTCCTGGTTCTTGGCCTTTCAGACTCAGATCAGGACATAACGCCATTGGTGGCAGATCGTGGGACTTCTCAGCCTCTATAATCATTCATATATATGTATATGCTTTGGGAAGGAAGGGAGGGAGAGGAGGAGGGTGGAGAAAAGGATGAGAGGAAGGGAGGAGGATTGAATAAATATAGAGAGGGAGTCACTAGGAAAAAACACACACACAAATATATATATATATTCTGTTTCTCTGGAGAACCCTGACTAATACACAAGGGAAGAGCTAGAAGAGCTGAAGTCAAGAGGGTTCTACCAGGCTGCTGGTTGAAGGTTCAGCACTATAGCTACAATCCAGGCATCAAAAAACTGCTGTGACAACTGCCTTATACACATGGAGTGAGCCTACATGAAATGAAGCCCACCGTTGTAAACACTCACCTGTTGTAACTTGTTTTCCAGCAGCCAGCCACATCCACAGGAAGATGACCACTGCCTCACCATGCTAGTTTAGTCTTAATCTCTTGCAAGTGTATCTAGTTAGCAAAACACAATTCACACTAAAAATCTTAGCTGCAAGGGAGTCTGGGGAATGTCATTTTACATTTTCTAAACTATCCAAATAGAAGCAGCACAAAATGAAGGTTGAGAGAGCCAATGTAAGGTTATACATATCATGCAATCCAACTTAAGACTTATGATGGTGACTGTCATATACCATGATAACTATTTTGTATGGCAATGACCTTCTGACACTTTGCTTCCACTACCAAGCCCCTAATCCCTTCTGGTGAGTGTTTACAGTCTTTCCATGGCTTCTAGTGATTGTGAACCCTTACCTACCCACCTACTAACTAGATTTCAAAATTTCGAAGGCAAAGACCTTGTCACCACAGCACCCCCAGCATCTGAGTGTGTCTGCTTGTTAGGAACTCAACACAAATCTGAGGAATGAATGAAGGATTCAGAGCTATTAGTGAGTCTTCAGGCACCTTCATGCCTTCTTGTTAGTGGGAACAGGGGTTGCAAAGTATTTATAAGGAGCACAACTTCCCTCAGCACCAGAACCAGTGCAGACATAATTCTGAAGAGTGGTCCTAGAGAGGGCTGTGTAATAAAGAAACCAATTTTCAGCTCTCTCTTCTCAAAAGTGCATGACAATCAACAATCTGGGTCAATTTCATTGAAGAGTTCTCTTATTGAGTGCCATTATCCCATACTTGGAACTTTCGCATGACCCTGGTTTGGTTTTTAACCAGCTCTTGGTATCTTTTTTTTTTTTTTTTGTGAGGAAGATCAGCCCTGAGCTAACATCTGTGCTAATCCTCCTGTTTTTTTTTTTGCTGAGGAAGTCCAGCTCTGAGCTAACATCTGTTGCCAATTCTCCTCCTTTTTTTTTCCCCAAAGCCCCAGTAGATAGTTGTATGTCATAGTTGCACATCCTTCTAGTTGCTGTATGTGGGACGCGGCTTCAGCGTGGCCGGAGAAGCGGTGCGTGGGTGCGCACCCAGGATCCAAACCTGGGCCGCCAGTAGCGGAGCGCACGCACTTAACCGCTAAGCCACGGGGCCGGCCCTCTTGGTATCTTTTTTATTATTTTGAGGGAGATCCGCCCTGAGCTAACATCTGCCAATCCTCCTCTTTTTGCTGAGGAAGACTGGCCCTGGGCTAACATCCATGCCCATCTTCCTCCACTTTCTATGGGACGCCGCCACAACACGGCTTGATAAGCGGTGCGTCGGTGCACGCCCGAGATCCGAACCGGCGAACCCCGGGCCGCCGCAGCAGAGCACGCGCACTTAACCACTGCATCACCCGGCCAGCCCCCTCTTGATATCTTTTTTAACGGTAGAACTTATTTACTTGCTTTTTACTTATGCTTCTTTTTCATGGAGTCTGCCTATGTATTAAAAGATCCTTTGAAGGAGACCAAAACATCCAGCCCAACCTCATGACCCAATGTTTCTTCTTCAACATTGTTAATCACAATAATGTTATAAAAACCGAATCTTCCCATATAAATCCACCCTAGGACTACGTGCCTACAGTAGTTAACATCTTAGGTAATGATATACCCATTTTTACTTCGAGTAAGTTCCCTTATCCTCTCTGCTTTACTTCTGGACATTGTGCCATTTGCATTTTTGACTTCAGCAACCCAAAGAAAATGTGTTTCTGGTCTCATAAATGCCTCTTTTCTTGCTTCTCCCTCATTTACCATGTGCTTCTGTTGAAAGGGCAAAATAAAAGTTCTCAAATTTATTTTCAAAATGCACATGATTCAGACTCTAGATCATATCAAAAGGATTTTCACATGTATGCCTGTGAATCTGATCTGTTTTATTTGTCTCTCCTGTTTACTGTGGACTTGGAGCTTAGGGATCTGCGTTGGTGGCTCCAGAATTTTACACTGGAGGAGTTGAGGAATGGAAGTCTGGCCTCTGTTTTTGTGGCTGTCTATGTACTGGAGAAGAACGTATGTGCATATCTGCATATGTGGGGGAGTGCCCGAGAGTTTTGTTCTCGAAGTTGCATTTACATAGCAAGCATACTCTTTTTATTGAGGTTGTCTGTTCTTTTTTGGCTGCCTATGGAGAGCTGGTGGAGATTTTAGGAGCAAGTATTCAATGCCCCTCCAGGCCCTGCCATGGTGTACCTGTTAGGAATTTGACTTCCTCCAACCCCCAGAAAAACAGTGCTCTGAGTCTAAAAAACTAGACTTTGCATCTAACATATTGGTAAAATGGAAATATTAGGATCCTAGGATATCAGAGCTGCATGAGACTTTAAGAGATTTTCAAGTTTAATTCTCTTATTTTACAAAAGAGAAAACTGGGGTCCAGAGACATTAAGTGATTTGTGGGAGAAAAGTGAAAAGACACAGTTGGGAGAACTGATCCAGTTTTGAGTCACCCAGGCTAGACCAGTGGACTTTCCATTACAGCTCTATTTAGTCCAGTGTTAAAGACAAATAGTCTTTCGTTGTTTTTCATTGGCACTCAGCAGTGGGAAAATTAATTCAGAAGGCCCAAGATATACTAAACATCAATAGTCTTGGCCCTATGAGTAGTTACATGAACTCATTTAGGAGAGACAGGCTATTGATAAATAGATTTGGCTGCTGCTGCAAGTGTAAATAGCTCCTTCATTGTCTTAGAAGTCAACGATTCTTTTTAAACATTAGACATACCTCCTGAGAGATACAATTATCACTCCTAGAAGTTACTGAAGTATTTGAAGCTTTGAAGAAAGTTTGAATAAAAATCAAAAGAAGGAACTAATATTGTGCAGTAGGCAGTCTACCCTGTGTGCCATCTGATTCCCAATAGGAACATTGTTTGATAGATCAAGGGTTCCACGTTCATACCCTATACAACAATAAATCTGGGAAATAGAGTTTTTTCCTCTAAACTCAATTTCAAATAGGGGCATTCTCATGATTCTAAACATTTTGAACAAAGTGCTGGAAAATATTGTACGAAGTAATCATCAGCCAAATATGAGATTTTGACAAGTCTCTTAACCTCACTAATCCTCCATTTCTGCACCTGTAAAATCAAGGAGTTCTTGATGCCTCCAAAGGGGGTGGAATAAACAGTGATTTATTCATTCATTTATTCATCTACTCACTTATTCATTTAATCATTCCTTCAACAAATAACTGAGGATTTAGGATGCCTTTTATTTCTCAAGTCCCCTTTTCTTCCTTATCTCACACTCTCACAGAGCGAGATTGTGTTGTAATTGTCTCTTTTCTGCTTAAACCTCTCCTGCTACTACCAGACTATAAACCCCCTGAGGGTAGGCACTCTGTCTTTCTTATTCACTGATGAATTCTGAGTACCCAAGAGGCTGCCTGTCACTTAGTAGATATTCAATCAATAGCAATCAGTGAATGCAAATACATCCCTAATGAGCCTTTAGTGTCCTAACTGAGACAGAAAACCACACAGACAACATTCATGGCTTGTGGTATGGGCTGTAAAAGGAATATACCTTCAGTTTTAAGGAAGCGTAAAGGAGAGGCATTGGCCCCAGCTTAGTGAAATCGGGAGAAATTTTTACAAAATCTGCGAGATAAGTGCTATTCTATTCACTTGTATAGATGAGGGAAACGAGGCTCCATACTCAAGACTCAAGGATCTCTCAGTCAGAAAGTACTGAATCTGAGTCTTGAACTCATGTGTCTGCATCCAGACCTTTCCCCCTGACTCTGCTGTGTCTCTTCCCCAGAAAGTCCACAGGTCCATCTTTCCTAGGGAAGTGGCCAGGAGCTCTGAGCATCTGAATGAGATCGAAGAAATTTTGTGTTGTGGTGTCTGAACTGGTAGAATGCTTCCAAGCATATTTTCCTTTGTTTCAGGCGGTCCTCCTGAAGGCAGGCAATCCGACAGGTACAGCATTCTTGTATCTCTAGTCCAAATTGTCCACATCATGGCGAATATCATTTCAATTTTTTACCTTCAAGTATATATTGATCGATGGATCCATAAAGCACCTTTGCTTCTCATTTTGTGATTACAAAATAAAAGCATTTAAATTCCAAAAACAAGACCAGCGTTCCCACTCTCCTTGCTTTCAATTATATCTTCTATTTTGATCCCTCATGCTCCAAACATCCTTTCAGTGGTTTCAAAAGCTAACTTCAATACCATTGGTTACCAATTTAATGATGGCTTTTCAGTTTTCTACCCACTGGATCAAAATGTTAACCAACCTTTGTCTCTGCCATAAATCCCATCAAAGTGTTTACATCTACCCCCAAATCTCTTTTAAATGCAAATAAACAAGTTCAGCAGAGACACAAACACCACGTGGATCGTTAACTGCAGCCTGCAGGCTGTTCCAATCGTTAACTGCAGCTTGCAGAGATTTTTGACAAAAAAAAGAAAGCGTGGATGGTCTCCTTAATGAGGCTTTCCTTCTCATTTGTCAAAGATGGCGTAGCTTTGCCCAGCTGGCCTGGTTTGAAAATTGGAAAATAGCTTAATCCGATTCCCATAGAAGACCTTGCTAGCAGGTGAAGAAGTACATGTATTAAAGTCCATGTTTCTTTGATTTATTTTTTTAAACCATGCCCTTTACTATGGATCGGGATTAGGGTCTATGATAGAGATGATTAAAGAACACAATATATTTGGCCATTTGAGTAAGTGCCCTATAGAGTATAAACCATATTTTTTCTTTCTGATTATTTCTTAAATGTCCTCCCAGCCAGGATTGTTGGGCAAGTATTAGAGTGGAATTATGGGCTGGAGACCCCTTAGAAATCCTTCAGTTTGGACCCCTCATTTTCTAGATGAGACTTCTCAGGCGTCTACACTGACTTAGTGGCTTGACTACTTTCTCACAGATGGAACCAGAAAGCAGGGCTTCTCATTCCTAACCAGAACCCTTTTCCACTACTTGACAATGGTAAGTTAGGTATGGAAAGGGTTATCATATTGGAGGGTGAAATATGCAACATTTTAGAATCTCTTTGGCATGCTCTGTTCAGGTGAGGACTCACAAAAAGCCCAGCTCAAATGGGCTTAAATGAAAAAACAGAACTTAGTGGCTCATGCAAACACAAAGTCTAGGGGCCTAACGCAGACCCAGGTCTCTCTTAATTTCTAATCTCCTTCATGGTGGCTTTGTTGTAGGTTCCATGCAGTGGCAAAGTGGATGCCCACAGTGCCAGGGCTCCATCTCCCATGTTCAAATCCAAAGCAAAAGAGAATCCCTTTCTTCCCTAGCAGTTTGAACTAACACTTATTAGCTCAGTTGGGTCACATACCCATTTCCAAACTTATCATTCTCACCTAGGGGAATATGATGCTTTCCATGGACTTATCACTCTCACCTAGGGGAATATGATGCTTTCCATGGATACGCTGAATCACGTGATGTCCTTTGGAGCCAAGAACCTCGTCAATTCTAACAGAAGCATTGAGAGTGGGGGAGAAGGTGATTCTCTAGAGGAAGATTGGGGTATGTTTACCTGACGAAGATTGAGTGGATGTGAACAGTACAAACAACAAATAATCATTACAAACAGCATTTTATGATAGTCTTTTCAGAAGTCAACATCTTCCTTTCCTTTGTTCGTTTGTAAATTTCTTTCAGCTTTAGCCCAGCAGAATCATAAATATGCAAAGAAGAGTTAAAGTCCTGTGGGAGAGAGTATGCTTGAATATGATAATGATCCTTTCATTAAAATGTAAGTTCTTATTATTTTAGAAAAAAAATACATGGTGAAATTTTAAAGCACTAACCTGAATTGACTACTGATAGGCTAGAGAACTCAGGGTGTGCAGGCAGAAGTCTCTGGAGGAGAGGAATTTCTTCAAGCTCGGCTGAGTCGCTCTTCCCTGCAACTCACCCACTGTGCTCCTCAATGAATATTGCCTCTGTGTAGTGGGCTTCTTAGCATTCGATTGCTGCAGAATTTCCTTCTCATTATTCTAACACTCCTACAGTATACAGAGAACAAGTCACCATACATGATTGAGAAATTTTCAGTCCCCCTTTTGTTTTCTATCTGGGTTGGATAGTTAAAAGGAGTTTAGATTTAGTTTGACTTCAGAGAAATCCAGTGGGCTTGACAGGAGTCTTCTTAAGCTTCCAATGCCCTCTTTTGTAGTATCTTTTAGATTTCCAAGTCTGTTCTGGTTTGATGGGGTGCACCCTCTGAGTCTTGGTATTTCAATGTCTTCTTTCTACTAGTTGTCCTAAGGATGAGAGAAAGGACTCATGTGGCCACAAGGCAATGTTACGTGGTATGCTTCTTTGGGGAACTCATGGGGCCTCTGGAAAATGGACCCCATCCATTCCTTCAGGACGAAAGTGGCTCCACATTCCTAGGGTCCATGCCACTGTCTGGGTGTGGCATCACCCTTAAAGCAAGGCTGAGAATGATTCATTTAAAATCCCACCTGGAACTATTCAAACAAGTGTCTATCCACGTTGATTAGCTCTCATTTCCACACTTAGAGAGCTCTCTGAAATTGGAATGGATACAATAGTGGTATGTAACCCATTCAAATATTGATTAATTAGCAAATATGTCTATGCACTTATACCACTACATTCTCTTTTGTTAAGTAAGCTTGTATGCAGATGATATTCTCTAACAAAGTTGACCCTCTATGAGTGGGAGGCTGGTTAAAAGCTGAATACCATAGTAGCAACATGTGCCCGAAGCATCCCTTTTCCTGTGAAATCTCTCATTTGGGCACAGCATGAATATACACTTTTACTATTCAGCCAAAAATGGGAGATTTGCTTGAAGCCTTTGATTAATGCAAATAATTGCTGCACTAGAGCAGCTCTGATGGTTGGGAGGCCATTAGTGGTGCACAGCTGCCATCCACTAGGAACAAGCTGTGCATGCAAAGATGATTCATGGACCGATTCCGTGGCTTGAGCATACTGAGTGCCCTACAATTTGGTCCGGATAACTCTTAGAGTTGAACAGTGTGTGCATGGGGTGGGAGATACAGGTGGCTGGGAGACGGTGCCAGCAGAGGTGGCAGAGCAGAATGGGTGATAAAGGAAGCGTCTTCAATAACAATCTCTTCTATTTCTCTGGCCCTTTATAGTTGATCTACTAAGATTCTCTCAATGTGTGTGGTACGTAAGAGAGTGTTTATCACCTCCATTTTACCAGTAAGGAAAATGAGGATCATGGAAATTAAATGACTGGTTCAGAAGCACACTGCTGACAGTTGGTAGAATCAGGGCACAAATCAAGACTGTTTGAATGATAGTCCAGTACTCTCCCTATTCTACCAAGTAGTAGCATTGCTCTCTGGCTGGATTTAAAGGTGTATGTAGTTCACCCCCTTAAAGATCATGGGTGAAGCGACAGGGCATGAGAAGTAAGTGAAAGGTATCTGAACTCTGTACAACTACTGAATTCTGTGCACCAAAATAAATGTTTAATTGGCCAAACTTTAAACATTATTGTTTATGGACTATAGACTTACTTGCCTGGGTCATCCTGTGTAGTTCTTGGCAAATACTTTGAACAGAAACCTGACTAGTCAACCCACGGAAAATGCACTTATTTCTGGAGAAGACTCATATTGATCAGGTTTGTGGAGACCAGGATGCCAAATTATTAATTTACTGTAAGAAATATAAGATCAGGAAGAATAGGACAGCCCAGTCTCTTCCTGTGCACATGCTACATGGAATGCTGTGCTTTTTGTATTATTTGTTCACAATTCTTCCCTTTCTTCTCACCTTTACCATGATTGACTGAGGGCAGAGTATACTTGCCTTCCCCCACTGACTTTGGGCTTGGCCCCGTGACCTGACTTGGCCAATGGAATACAAGGTGCATACTGTACAAAGCATCCAGTTGGAAGCTTTAAATGTGCATGTGTGGTTTGGCTTGTGCTTGTGTTCCTGCCCTGCATAATGAAAAGAGTATGCCCAAGAAGCCATAGTCCTTCATCCTGAGTCCTGGACTGAGAGACACCTGGAACAGATCTTAACCCAACCTGAGGTCTAAAATAGAGCAACTACAGCCAACCCAAAGATCTATGAGCAAGAAACAAATGTCTGTGGTTGAAAGCTACTGAGATTTCTGCATTCTTCATTATGGAGACTTATGCAACAATAGCTGGCCAGTACAGATGCCAAGTCATAATCAGGAAGATACTGCTTGAGCACGGGATGGGATCAGATGGTTCAAGGCCTCAGCCTCATTTATCTCCTCCTTGGGGACATATCTGCCACCTGGTTCAGATGGGGTGAGTCCTTGGTTCTGATCACCTTCCTTCCTGAATGGGCCGTCTCATTATCAACTTCCTTTTCCTTTGTTGCTCTGGCTTACTAATTCCTTTTCTGATCAACATAGTCTTTTTTTCTCAATAGGGAATACTTTTAAGTGAGTCGACCTATCTCTTTTATGTTTACGTTAAAGTTATACTTCCAGAAAGTAACCATATTTCCCTGCTTTCTAGTTGGATAAGGGCCTGCTTCACTTGAGGCTCTTTGCAGCAACAGTATCTACTACAGTTAAGTCTGGACCATTTGGAAGGTGGGAAGGAAGCCCCTGTGAAGCTCTAATCATAGTTCAAATTAAACTACAGTTAATACTGAGAGGTTCAGTGGGGGGACATGGTTCCATTAAGGCAAACAAGGAAGGGGCCGTCTTATCTCCCTGAAGTGGGTGTGGGATAAGGGTGGTCATGAGCTGACTAACACTAATTGCTGACCATCTGCCTGGAAGAGAGAGCGGAGAGAAGGGCAAGCTGAGCCATGGGGGGCTCAGAATGAGGGTCAGTGGGAGGCCAGGCAGGTGGGATTCTAGGTTCTCCAATTCCACCAAATCTACTTAGTTGAAAATTGACCATGTCAAGCATTGTGCTTGAAGCAGGGAGGGTTCTAGGTAAAGAGAACATGTAATAAAGCCATATACTCTCAGGATTAAGACTGCAAGTTCAGGACCCAGGCTAACTGGGCTTGCACCCAGGCCCCGCCACCACTGTAAGTTACACCACATGAGCAGACCACACCTTACCTCAGCTTTTATATGGAGATAGTAATAGTGTCCACATCCTAGGGTTTTTTTGGGAATTAAATGAGTTAATAAGCATAATATGCATAAATAAGTTCTTAGGATACTACCTGGAACATAGTAAGTGGTCAATAAATATAACTTGTTATTTATCAGATACACAGCAGCATCAGATCTGTTATGATGCCAGATGTAAGACAGTTTTTATGATTAAGGAACTTACAGTATAATCAAAAAGACTCTACTCTTTATCTATAAATATATGAATAGTATGGATGATATACATCAGAAAGGGAAATTATAAATATTGGTGTGTATTTTACATTTTAGCATAGGGTGGATTATTCTATGCTTGAAAAATAGGAATCATCATTATACGACTGATTGAATAAATTATGGTACTATCATGCAATGGAGTACTGCACAGCTGCAAAAAAGAATGAGAAAGAACTCTAGATTTCTTATTGTGGTGGTCTCCAGGGTATATTGTAAAGTGAAAAACAACACAGTCCAGATCTGAGTATATAGTACTATGCTACCTTTGCTAAGAAAGGATTTATAAAAATTAAAATAAAAATTTATGTGGCTATTGCTTACTTATGAGATAAGAAACAGTGGAAGGATAAATCAGTTTTAATAAAAATGGCTACCTTTATGGATTGGGGGGATGAAAACCAGACTCCTTTGAGTATAATTTTTTATATAGCTTTGATTTTGGGTTATATGGATATTTTACATATTCAAAAGACATAATTAATCCAGAGGATTAAAAAAAGACAAGCTCCCAAATGGAAACAAATGGAAAGAAATCAATCTGATTCTATATCAGAATGATAACAATCATTCAGAAAAAGACTTTTATGCCAAGTGACTTTTGAGCACAATGCTCTAACTGTTC
Organism: Diceros bicornis minor; assembly: GCF_020826845.1. Taxonomy (NCBI): domain Eukaryota; kingdom Metazoa; phylum Chordata; class Mammalia; order Perissodactyla; family Rhinocerotidae; genus Diceros; species Diceros bicornis. The sequence continues at coordinate 25,444,527 of NC_080764.1, read as the reverse complement.
ATTAGTGGGATATATAATTTAAAACAACCACAAAGAAATCTTAAACTTCATTCAGTGATTTTGTTGTTAGTAGTAGTAACTTCGGTGTTATAGATTTGAAAATATTTTATGTATATTGTTGTATAAAAAAATAAAAATGTTAATGCTATCAGAAACCAAGGTGTTCAAATATAAATACAAAATCAAATACATTAAGAAAAATCCTGTAACTTAAATTTGAACTGAAAAATATCAACATGAATTTGTGATTTCCAACTCCATGAGGCTTTCAGTGCCCCTAATTTGTGGTAATTTGAGCATCAAAAGAATGATCGTTATATTAAGTTTAAACCATTGAATAAATAAAAATCATGAATCCATACTAAGAGAGTCATTTGGTAATATTGGGAGTGGTTATTATATCAACTCTTTACTGTAAATGTAGTGATTAAAAATAAAACAAAACAGAACAATAAAAATAAAAGACTTACTGTATACTTTTTAGAAAGAGGTATAGTTCATCCCTGGTTGTTGAGGAAAAATTCTTCTTCTTCTTCTTCAAAAAATCCCACAACTAAATGTAGAAGAATAGGATCAGAAAAATCACCATTCTGCAGCCTCCAGTGAAACTCTTGATTTAGACAAAGATCATAAATGGATGAGAAAACCATTAGATAAGAGGTTGTTGGGTCATGGGATATTCATGTGGTGCCAAGCATCAGTCCACAGGTTAATTGCTAATTGCAAAAGGAGGACATACCTTTATCATCAGGAGATGTGGCAAGGATGACAAACATAGTATCATTAATATTGGGACAAGCTAACCTTAAATGTCTCCATGGTGATGGAATCTGAAGATCCAGCATCTCCTGTAAGTATTCTTGCCCCAAATATTTAACCTGAACTTAATCAATGTTTAGACCTAACTTCTAGTATACAGTAATTGAAGGGAATGGAGAAACAAGTTAAATAACACTATGAGGAAACAATAAGTCAAATCTAGAATGTGAAACAACGTACCAAAGAGATGGTCAGGTCCCTTCAAAAAGTCAGTGTCGTGAGGCTGGCCCAGTGGTGTAGTGGTTAAGTTTGCGAGCTCTGCTTCGGTGGCCCGGGGTTTGCAGGTTCGAATCCTCGACTCAGACTGATGCACCACCCATCAAGCCACGCTGTGGCAGGCGTCCCACATATAAAATAGAGGAGGGTGGGCACAGATGTTAGCTCAGAGTCAGTCTTCCTCAGCAAAAAGAGGAAGATTGGCAACAGATGTTAGCTCAGGGCCAATCCTCCTCACACACACACAAAAAAAAGTCAGTGTCATGAGAAAAATATAAAGATGGGGGACCCGTTCCAGAATAAAGAGATTAAAGGGACAGAAACATCATTGTGAGAACCTTGATTATATCCTTGCTAAAAAAACAAATCATTAAAAGATATTTTGGGCATGATAGGGAAATTAAATATACACTGGATGAGAAATGATAGTGTGGAATTATTGTTAATTTTCTTAGATGTGATGGTAGAATTGTGTTTATGTAGGAGAATGTCTTTATTTTTAGGAGCTGCATACTGAAGTATTTACCGGTAAAGTGTTATGTCATCTGCAATTTACTTTCAAATGACTGAGCCAAAAAACGAAACTTATGTGTATACACACATGTATTTCTAAATAAATCAAATCTGGAAGAATATAAATAATGTTGAATCTAGCTGGTGGTTAAATTGAAATTCATTAGACTTAATTCTTTCAATTAATCTATATGTTTGAAATTTTCCACATGACGAAGTTGGAAAAAATAGAAACTCTTTTAATTAGCTGTTTTTAGTGATTTTAATGATTTTGAAATGTCTATATTATTGACAAGCACTTCTATTAGATTTTAGGCAAGCGTAAACTACATTAATGTCACCACTAATAGTGCAGATTTCTCTATTACAGACTTTATTTCTTTGCTATTAATAGTAACTTCCAGGCAAGATGAGCTGTGAGAGGATCTGTCCTTTATTAACACGGGTTTGTGTTTTGTTTTTCTGTGACTGTCATGTTGGAATTCAAAAGAGAACCCATCTAGCCCTCACGTCACCACTGATCAAGTTTCAGAGAATGTCATATGTCTTCTCTCAGAACTGTTTGAATAAGAGTCAGACTCCATATAAAAGAAAGCTTGTTTGAAAAACTCATACATTAGAGCTATTATGCACCATTTTGGCATTTGGGGATTTGAGGAAACTTACTGACTTTTTTTTTTTTTTTTTTTAATGGGTTTATAAGTCAAGTGATTTGGTTTAGGGATCCAATGAGATGAAAAGAAAAATCTTGAAAATTCATCCTAGAAGTAAGGCAGATCAAGCTTAATTTTCATGCTGTCTCAGGGGCCTTGGTGTGAACCTGACACTAAGATTCTGCTCTAACAAACATCTGTGAGCACCATGCATTAATTAGGGCAGAAGAGACTGAACGAACAGAGGACATAGTGTTTCTCCATCTCTTTGATCCCTTTAGTGATTTCTTGTGTGTGGTCTGCATCTGTGTGTGTGTGCACATGCACATGTGTGTGTAACCATATGTATTCCCTTCTAAATGCTTCTCCTCACCCTCCACCCCCGCAGCACTGCAGCAGAACTTTCTCTGTCTCTCTCTCTCTGGCACTTCCCTTCATACAGCTGGACTCCCGCTGTCAGTCATTAAATGCTCGAGCATTCAGAGAGTCTGGGCTCCTGTCTTGGCACGGCTTTCCTGTCACTCAGCTTAGCTGGGGGCTGGACTTCTTGGAGAAATTGAATCTGCTGATGATCCAGAAGGGCATGGTTAGCCCTATTATTGCTGCCGTGCTGTTTTGATCCCCCTGGCAAGGGAAAAATGATTCAGAGGTGGAACCTCTAGGGCAGGTAAGCAGGAGTTTTCAAGTGAGACCGAACTACCTACAAAAAGAGGCACCGCGGGGAGGAATCAAGTGGTGATTTTCATTAAAACAAACAAACAGAACCCAAACCAAAACAAAAAAATAAAGACCAGGTTAATATTATTTTATTTAATTGGAAATGGTTATTTGCTTATATTTACAAAAAAGACACACTAGAAAGATAAACCAGAAACCCCTGTCCCTCATTTAATGATTTTGTTTCTCAACACCTTGCCACTAAGTGAAAAGCCATTAAATACAAACATTTTTCCCCATTAATTTTAGCCGGAAAAAGTTGTGATGAATTCCACCCAACCCTAAACACTCAAACAATATTCAAAGGCAGAAAAATATGATCAACTGAACAACAGAAATAAATTTCTATCTCTAATAAACAACAAATTGAAAGTAAATAAACATCGTTTACTTAAAACATGTGATGCAATGAAGGTTTATCATAATAAAGGTTACTCACCAAGGAAGAGAGAAGATAGATGGCGGCAGGGGAGGGGGTGACCAGGGAGTCATTCTTTGGAAGGTGATGGAGAGTCAGGTGATGAGCTTCCATGCAGGCAAACTTCTGGGACTGTGGTTGTCATGTTCTCAGGCTGCATGTAAAAACAAAGTTATAACACATACAAAACTTCAGGGCAAAAATCAAGCTAAACATGACAGAGCTTCAAAACACACATATAGAATGCACAAGCAGACCACAGTGCAAAGTCATAGAAAATGCCGCCTGTCCACCCCTCTCACTTAGTATACGAACGCAAAGAAAAATGTTTGGGCTTTATCCAAACAGCACGCGATATAAACTCATCCCATGTGATATTCTCTGACTAGAAACTGCTGTGTCAAGTAACTTAGTGGGCATATCTTTGCCTGGACTCATAGCATCAAAATAACCTTTCTTATATCACATTTATTTGGTGTCTTTGGAAAAAAATGATGATATATCAGAAAAAAACGAATTTTTCAAAAGTGGGATGGTTTTTCATGCGGCTTTATGATGAAACTCCTCAACTCAGTGGCTATTACGTGAATGTATATGTGTGTATATATGTCACCCCTGAGCGGATGTTTCTTAGAATTTGTTCAACTTATTTTTAGTTGACTCAGAGGATGATGGTAGCACTTATTAGTTCTCTCATAAGATTGAAACAATATTTTTGAAATATCTCTACTTAGAAGTTTATCTTAACCATAAGGACCAAGTTTCCTTTACCTAAGCATCTGTCAACATGAGTGAAGCCAGCAGAGCGATATTCCAGAGTCCCATGACTGCACTGTTGGGTTCCCAGGGCAGAAACTAGGTCTCAATCCTCTGGGCATCTCCACTGGCTACCTGAGTACCTGGTATACCTCCTCTTCACTGTGCCCCCTAAGCTTGTTGAATGAATGAAAGAGGGTAGGCCAGGGCTCTTTGCACCTGATACTCATGTGCTTTGCCTTCTCACCTGCTTTCACAGCCCTTCACCACTGGGACCTCCTGTCTGGTGCTACTGGTGGCTTTGCTACTTCCTGCAACTCAGAGCAGCCTACAGGGAGCCAGAGTGGCTTCATTTGGAGTTTCATCTGCATAGAGAAGACCCTGGAGGAAAACCAAGACCGATACTTGATATTCTGTTTCCAAGACATGAACATCTAACAGTAAACTGTTATATCCGGGCAAATTTCCATCAGACATCTCGATCTCAATATGTCAAAACCCGAATCCATCATCTTCTCCCTTTCTCTCTCCTGGTCTACCATGCTCCCCATCGGGGCAAATATAATCACCATTCACCTGGTTGCCTCGGCCAGAAACCTGGGAGTCATTCTTCCTGAAAGCTTCCTAGCTTCTTAATCTCCACAGTAATTCAATTTCTGTTGATTCTGCATCCCAAGAATCTCCAGTACCCATTTTCACTTTTCCACTCCCACTGCTATTGCCCTGGTTTAGAGCTTCTTCACACATGCAGTAGCCTTCTATTTGCAATCATATGGCATTGGCCATCCTGTAGTCTCCTTTACTCCATCTTTCATGAGTTCACTCATTCACTCAATAAATATTTATTGAGGATCTACTATGTATAGGAACTCTTCCGGGTACAGGGCTTATAGGAGTTAACAAAACAAACTAAAATTCCTGCTCTCATGGATCTTACCTTCTAGTGGGAGGAGACAATCAATAAAATACATAGATAAGTTATGTAGTATATTAGAAAGTGATGTTTAATAAGATAAACAAGGCAAGAAAGGGGGATATGAACGTTGGGGAGAGGGAGATGAAATTTTAGATAGGGTGGTTAGGGATGTCTTACTGCAAATGTGGCATTCGGGCAGGGTCTTGAGAGAACCATGTTGTGAACCATGCAGGTATCTGGGGGATGGGTGCAATTAAGAGGGAAGGTAGGCACAAAGGCCCAGAAGTAGACCCGTGCCTGGTATTTTCCAGTTGTTGGAGTAGAGTGGAGAAGACAAGGAGAAAGAGCAGTAGGAGAAGAAACAAGAGAGCTAATGGGAGCCAGATCATGCAGAATCGCATAGGTCACAGCAAGGACCTGGACTTCTCTGAGATGAGAAGCCTTTGGAGATTTTGAGCAGATGTCATGATCTGAGTTACATTTTGACAGGATGAGTCTGGCTGCTTTGTTTAGACTGGGCTGTAGGAAGATAAAGACAGAAGGAAACTGTTAGGAGCCTGTTACAATACTCTGGATGCCAGACTGATCTTACTAACACACGTATCCAACCATGTCATCCTCTGACTCGAAATTCTCCAATAATTTCCCAAAACACAGATAAGATAAAATTGAAACTCTTTTGAACAGCTTCTGAGGTTAGTCATGATTTGGTGCCTTCTACCATTTTGATCTCACCCCTTACTAATCTTGACACCCCTTACCCCCATTCCCATTATTTTGTCTGATTGACAGCCTGGTAAATGTCTATTGAGTCCTCAAGTCACAATTCAAATGCTTCCTCCTCTGTGAAGCCTTCCCTGAATTCACCCATGTTCCTAATCCCACATTCAGTTTGAGCACGTGTTTCTTTCAATATTAATACTTTTGGGAGACCAGCCCCGTGGCTTTAGTGGTTAAGTGCGCGCGCTCTGCTGCTGGCGGCCTGGGTTCGGATCCCGGGCGCGCACCGACGCACTGCTTCTCCGGCCATGCTGAGGCGGCGTCCCACATACAGCAACTAGAAGGGTCTGCAACTGTGACATACAACTATCTACTGGGGCTTTGGGGGAAAAATAAATAAATAAAACTATAAAAAAAAATACTTTTGGCTGTTTCCCCACTAGAGTGTGTGCTTCCTAAAGCTAAGGACTCTGCTTTTGTTGTTATATACAAATGACCAAATAAAAAAAAAAAAGGTTAAATTAATGACCTTTAACCACGGAGCATGTGTTGGCTTTTTCTCTCTTTATATGGTTCAGGGGAGGGTAGGTGGAGGATAGTGGACGAGAGGTACAGGATTTTGAGATCATGTGGATTACTAGACTTTTTTTTCCTGTAATCTTAAAAAACTCAAGAGGCCCCTGAAATCCTTATCTGGGTGGGGTAAGGGTGGGGAGATTTACGAATGCTGCCTTTATCTGCTGATCTCATCTCCCCCTTTCCCTTTCCTTTCTATTATTCCTTGTATTCATCCTATGTCAGAGTTCTCCCACTAACACACTGAGAGAAAAAGAGAAAGTGAAGAAGAAGAAAATAGACTTTTCTCTAGCTGCTACTTTATAATGCCCTGTGGTTACTTATTTATATATTTGTTTTGTTGGGGGAGAGGATTGCCCTAGGCATGTAGGCTAGCAGTTAATTTCATGGTTGGGTTAAATGTTTGTTGTACTCAAATCTCAAAGAATCCTGTTTTCTAAGGCTTAAGAAATACATTTCTTCAAAATCTTGCAAACCTTTTTCCCCAAAATATCAGCTTCTAAGATGTTTCTTCCCAATTGTTTCTGCATATTTATTTTCTTGTTGCAAACCTCTTGGTTGAAACCAGAATTCACAGCATCTCCCCACAGTTTCTTTGGTAACGTTCATTAAGATACTCTTTTGTCTCATCATATAGATCATTAATGAAGCTGTTAACTAACACTAGAGCTTCATTGATTCCTGGGAAAGGGCTACCAGACATCTCTTGTAACGTGACACATCGCCTTTATCCTTGGTTTCTATGTCACCAACTCTCAGCTTTCAGCCAGTATAGGATGCTGGAATCCAAATCCAATCCAATTTGAATTCATTTTGCAAGTAAGACTTTATTAGATACTGTATTAAGTGCTTTACCAAAATTAGGTTATGTTACATCTTCATTTTCTCTCTTTTATTAATCAAGCAATTCCCACTCCCTTTAAAAAAAGAAAAAAAAGCAATTAGGTTTGCCCAGCTTGATTCAATCGTAAAATCCAGGCTGCTTATTGCCCCTGGTTCCATTATCATCTAAACGCTTACAGATACTGTCAGCCTCCCTCGTCTGCTTCTCTGTGAAATCAGCGCCACATCATCTTCTATCAAAACCTCACACCTCCTAGGCCTCAGTTGTTTTAGACTGAAAGTTCCACCTGATTAATGATGCTCAGATCTGTAAGTCTCCCCAGAGGCCCCGAATAATGTGGTTTTCAAAGTGCTTTTCACAAACTCCTGTTTCTCCAAAGACGCCTTAGGAACCATGGAGGAGAGGGGTCCTCATCCCTCCTTTAATCAGAGCAATACAGTTTTCATCTGTCTTAAGTATTCATGTTCCACACAGGGTGACCTCTAGTCCACATGGAGCCTTCGTGCAAGTTAGAAAAAGTCACCCTTCCCATGGGTGGACACAGACCCACAACAGGGCAGTTATGGTTTTGTATAACATTTGATTTCCAAAAAGGGGATCTCCTGCTAAAAATAATTTGGAGAACCTTTAACCTAGGCCAGCCTCTTATGTAACTCAAGACAAAACCAAAATCAACAAGACTGACTTTTCCCCATTCTACAGCAAGGCAGTGCATTCAGCTCCTTTCATCTTAAGTAGGTACATATTTTTGTTATTTTCAGTGGATAGGCACTCCTGCCTTAACCATACATGCATGCTCACAGGTAAATAAATTCATTCAACACATATTTGTTAAGCACTCACAAACTCCATGCTCTCATGAAGCTTATGTTCTAGGGGAAGAAGACAAGTGATAAACAAATAAATCATACATAAGTAAAATCCAGGTAGTGAAACGAGCTACAAAGAAAAATTAAAGCAGGATATGGGGACAGAGAATAAAGGAAGGGGACTACTATTTCAGGTATCCTGTAAAATAATAATCTTTGAGAGTGGGGAATTTGTCTTCTGATTTTGAAGTTTTCTATGTTACAAAGTTAAAAAAAAAAGAAACAAATATATTTCCATTCTCTACTTAGTATTCAGAATATACTAATAATGTCAATGATAAAATATACATATCAAACATACAATTTTTTATTCCTTCAATAAACGTTACTGAATAGACACTGAAAAGAATACATGCAAGCAAATAAGATGTGTAATAAAAACATATGTCCTGCCCTCAAGGAGCTTCAAGTCTAGTGAGAAAGAAAATATACATTTAACCAACTATAATATATTTCATAATGAAATAATTGTTCAAATGTCTTTCAGAGAACAATGATTAGTTGCAACTGGCAAGAAAACCTGGGAGGGGAATGTTTTATGCAATAATATTCAACAAACATTTGTGTGTTTTTATTCAATAAGTGAAGGTGGGTCATATGAGCTAAACATGAAAGGTGACAAGGATTTCAGTAGGAGGCCGAGGGAGAGAAGGAACCAGTAGAGACGAGAAAGCTAGTGTGAAAAACACAGAAGGCTGATGAGGCAGAAATGTGCAGTGTGGGGCATGAGACCTTGGAAATACTAAATATCATGCTAAGGAGTCTTGGATTTATTCCACAGGCAATAGGAAAAAATGGAAGGATCTAATGAGATGGATGAAGCAATCTAAAGGAGATTTGCAATGAATATGTAACAAGTATATTGTATTAGTCAATCTAATAACTAATATATTGAATCTATAATACAAATAAATTGTATTTGTCAGGGTTCTCCAGAGACATACACTAATAGGATATGTTTGTGTGTGTGTGTGTGCGCGTGTATATATATATATTTAAATATATTTATATTAATTAAATTAGATTTATATTTATTTATTAATATGTTAAATGTTATAAATATATATTATATTATATATTATATATTATATATTATATATTATATATTATATATTACATATTATATATATATAGAGAGAGAGATTTATTTTAAGGAATTGGCTCATGCATTTGTGGAGGCCGACAAATCCCAAATTTCCAGAGCAGAGCAGCAGACTGGAGACAGTCGCTGGCAGAATTCTCTCTTCCTCAGAAGAGGTCAATCTTTTTCTCTTAAGGTCTTCAACTGATTGGATGAAGTCCACCCACATTATGGAGGATAATCTGCTTTACTCAGAGGTCTAGCGATTTAAATGTTAATCTCATCTAGAAAGTACCCTCACAGCAACTTCTCGATTAGCGTTTGACCAAATGTCTGTGTACCACAGCCTAGCCAAGTTGACACATAAAATTAACCATCACAGACATCTTCCTACCATTTTGTCTGTGGTACTCAGTAGATGCTCAGTAAAGGATTCTACCACTGCCCTCAGCAGCAGCAGATTTGTAGACAGTGTACGTTGCAGCCTACTGTAGCTAAGGGATAGGAATGGAAGAGGCTCTGATATATTTCAAGAGAAGGCACAGAGTTGGAGCTCAGTGCCTCCCAAACCATTAACTCACTTAGGAAGCACCTGGAGATCTTATTAAAATGCAGACTCCGATTGGTAGGTCTAGAGTGAGGCCTGACATTGGCATTTCTCACAAGGGCTGCTGATACCACTGGTCCATGGTCCATACTTAGGGCAACAAAGCAGTAGAATTTCCGAAGCTCTACTTTTGGCAAGATGGATGTGAAGTAGCCTGGGTCTCTGCAGAGGAAGAGAGGCCTCTGAGTTATGATTTGAGGGGTAGCAAAAATTGCCTCTAGTGTCTGTTTGAGGCAACAGTTGTCAGACTTTTGTGCCTCACAATCCCCTAGAGAGCTTATAAAACATAGAGTCTCCACCTCACGAAGTTGTGACCGAGCGCATCTAGTTTAAGACCAGGACTCCACGTTAACAATAATAATCCCAAGAGATACTGATGCAGATCTGGGACTACTCTTTGAGAAACACCGGTTTAAATTTTTAAGGCTCAGGAAAAACAACAAATATATTTTCTGGGAAGTCTCTGAGACATCTGCAACTACATTTGCTGAAAAAAGAAAAACTGGAAGGGTGGAAAATAAATTTTGGCTAATTTAGAGTTTTACTGAGGATGCATATATAGCCCTGGGGAACGGGGAGTCTACAGCTACGTGGAAAAAATTCCTAACCAGACTAGACAGTAATTCCTCTCCTTCTCCAAGGCTTATCCAGGGCAAGGACCAGGAGTGGCCCCTAAGACCTGTGCATAGATACAGAAAGTCTCTAGTTGTACTGGCCGTAGTATTTAGGATTAGGTCTAGCTGTTACATGAAAAATGCCTGAAATAACACCAACTTTACTGAGATTTATTTATTTTTCTCATTTAAAAGAAGTCTGGCAGTAAGTTGTAGTGTGGTGACACCAGGAGACTTCCAGGGTCACAAATTCCTTCTATCCTTAGCATATTTCCTCATGGTTGAAGATGGCTGCTGGGGAACCAGCCACCATTTCCACACCTTAAGAAGCAAGAGAGAGGAAGGACTGAAGAAGGGCGTATATTTTTCCTTTTAAGAAGACTTACCAGAAGTCCCATTTGGTACTTACTTTTACATTTTATTGACCATACTTATTCAAATGATTAGTTTAGCTGGAGTATGGGAAATGTCCCCTCAACGCCACCCCACATCAGTATTCTTTGCTAAAACTCAAGTATTCTTTTACAAAGGAAAAGGGGAGAATGAAGACTGAGAGGCAGCTAGAAGGCTCTGCTAGAGGAGTTGCTAGGGGTCAATCAGTCCACAGAGATGCCACACTGGTAGGTAAGAGAAGAAAAGGGGACCCATAATGGAATGACCTAGAATGGAACCATATACAAAAGCAGGATTTCTGCAGCTAATATTGCAATCATTCCAGCCTTCATTCATTCATTCAAAAAATGCTGATGGAATTCCTTCAGTGTGTGTTCAGTGATACAGCCATGAATAAAGTACCGTCCCTGTCATTCAGGAACTTAATTTCTAGTGAGAGCTACTGATAAATTTATAGGCTATTACAGTATGTCAACTACAACATTAGTGCTAAACAAGGGTGCTGAGGTAGCCCATAGGAATGATATCCTACCCAGTCCTGGGAATCAAGGACCATGTCCTAGGTGAGGTGAGGGGCATGCTGAGAGCTGAGGAGTGAGGAGGAATTAGTATAAGTGTCTGCATGTGCACCTGTGTCCATATCTGTGTGTGTGTGTGCACACATGCACACACCTGGGAGAGTGTTCCAGATGCAGAGAAGTCTCTTGCACTAAACAGAGAAACATGTTAAAGGGACCCAGTATGGCAAGCTGCAAAGACAGTTGGCTAGATCCTGCACTGCAATATACATGTGCATCCAGACCAAATGGTGAGCCAATGAGTGTGTTCACACGAGCATGCTCACTCATCTGCTTTCGCAGAAAGGGGACATTTAGTTGGGGGTAAGGCTCAGAAAAGCAGTTATTTGTAAGACCATGTAGGTAATCACATATTCAACATTCTCTACACAAAATAAAATACATAGGTAATAAAAGATTTTTTTCCCCACACATAAAGGATCATGGTACTACGACAGTGACAGTATAATAAAGGGTTGACGGCAGGGAGATGGGGCAAAATCAATATCTGCAAGCTTCTACATTTTACATGCATGTGTGCAAAAAGGCTGGAGTTATTCTCCTGGGGTAGTTTTCCAAAAAACAGAATTTTACATTCAAAAGAAATGGCACAAAGAGCCATTGAAACCAAGAATAAAATTTTTTTTTTAAGATACCCAATTTGAAAAGTAAAAAATTTGGTGACAAGTGCTTTAATCATTGAGGTCTGTCTGGTCCACTGAGTGGATCCATTACAAGTCCTAACAACCCAGGACGGAACTTTAGCGTACTGATAAAACTTATCCACAACCCCAAAGATGCTGTCATAATTAAGAAGTTTTTGTTTCTCCTAATGGAGTTTGATGGTCTTAGTTTATCAGCAACCTTTGAATTGAATTAACAACACGAAACTAATTAATCCTGGTATACCCTGGCAATCCACTTAGAAGCGGCATGCAAAATTCAATTAAGTCTCCTTGCCTTTTATGAAGCATGCACACTCAAGAAGCTTTGGTTTACAGCTGAGAATTAGGTAACAAAAAGAAAGAGCTTGTCGTGTTTTTCAAACCCAACTTTTGAAATTAGACAATGGGTTTTAGAATTCTCCCCTGATTCAGAAAGTTGGAATCTCAAAGGACAGAACAAAAACTCTGCCAGAGCTAATCAGCCCTTTCCTCTCTGGCTTTTCCTGAGATCAGAAGAGAAAGATGGTGGTATGTGGCTCTGCCTTGCTGGCTCTGGTTTGTCACCAGAACTTCATAGTTCAGGCTGTTTTTTGAATGCTTTTTTGCAAAGTCTTCTTTTCCTGGCTTCTGGCATGCTCTGTGCTGTCAGTCTAATAGATTAAAACCCTTGGTGGATTTCAAGACCTTCTCGCCCTGTATTGTCACAGATCTACTTAAAATGGATTTTCTCTCTTTGCCAGACCTGTATTTCTCAGTTGGTCGAGCAGATGCAAAGCAGGTGGTACTGAGATTTCAAATAGAAGCTGTTTCCAGTTACTGGTGGATAAATGGTGGCATTATAACTTCTTTTGTTTTCTTGTCTCTTTACATTTTTATTTATCTGAAAAAAATCTTTATACTTCTCAGTGTATACAGTTAATTCAAATAAATGGCATTTACTGCTTTTAATAAAAGAGTATTTGGCAGGGTAACAATCTGAGGCTTTGAATATCTGAGACACCATGGGAGAAAGACGTGATGACGCACTGCAAAGCAGAAAATATGTTGTGTGCACTGCTAGTTGCTTCTCTCATATTTATTTTCCTTTTCTCCTTCCCAACAGCCCTTGGCATTGAAAAAAATTCACGGAACCTGGTGAATTTGACTTCAATGCCGCTAGCTTCAGGTTAGGAACCCATGCCTTAGGAAGAGTCAATCAGAACATTTCTTCCCCTAGTTATGTTGATTGGTTCAGGAGCAAACAGTGATCTAAGATGTTCCTATCAGAGTGAATCTCCGGACTTTTGTTTGGAGTGCTGGGATAAAGGCATTCTTTATGTTTCTTTTTTCAAGATGAAATATGCAAGATGAAGTATGCAGACAGTAGGCCCAGAACTTCAGCAGCCGTTTTCGCACCAAGAGGGTGGCTTTGTCTGAGGACAAAGCTGACACATGGAAGAGTTCAGAGGCCAGAGATTGCAGAGGAATTTGCAGAGATTTTCAAAAGACATGCTGAACCTCTGGGTCAAACCATTACTCACAGCAGAACTACCACTGGCCTTTTCAGTTCGATGAAACAATACATTTTTTGAATACTTAAGCCAGTGAGGGTCAGATTTTATGTTACTTAAAATGGAAAACATTCTAACTATAGGAGTCAGCTTTTGCTGCATAACAAAACACCCCAAAATTCAATAGCTTATTAAAAATAAATTTAAAAATTTATTAAAATAGCACAACTGCTTGTGGGTTGGTTGGGGTCAGCTGATCCAGGCTCGGCTTTGCTGGGCTGCTCTGCTGATATCTCCTGGGCTTGGTCAGGTTGGCTAGCTTCTTCATTCTTCTGAGGAAAAACTGGGGCTGTGCTTGAGTCTGAGCTGGGTTGAGTCAGGTCACCTGGGGCAGCTTCGTCCCACATATCTCTCATTCCCTTGGCACTAGAAGGCTAGCATAGGCATAATTTTTTCATGGTATGATAGAGGCACAAGATGATGAGCAGAAACATGCATGGCCTCTTGAGGCCCAAGCTGGTTACTGCATCATTTCTGCCTCATTCCATTGGCCAAAGGCATCACATGGCCAAACCCCAAGTCAAGAGGTGAGAAAACAGACTTGGCCTCTTTGGGGAGGAAGTGGAAAGTCACATGGTAAAGGGCAGGGAAAGAGGGAAGGGTGGAAAATTGGGGCCAATAATAGCAATCTGCCACACTAACTGATCTAAGACCCAGGCACCAACATTTCTTGTTATCTTGATAGCTCAAAATAGTTAGAAAACTAGGTTGTAAACCTATATAGAAAGTTGTTATGCCAGAACTGGCAACCACTTGAAACTTACCTTATGTTAGCTAATCTATACACATATTTGGGTTGATTTTTTTTTTTTTTTTTTAGTAAAGAAGCAAAATTTAATTTTAAATTATGCTTTGGTTTCTGTTTAAGCTTATCCATGTTCAGACATGAATTATTCATACTCTAGATTTAAAATATTTATTTTCCCTGCATATGCTATTGATTTAATGATTATAAAAACCAAACATTTCTTTGTAAAAATGACATGTGTACTTATGGAGCTAACAGTGCACCTTTATGTACGAACATGTTTAATTTGTTTTACTGGGAAAAGGCACAGGTGTTGAAAGTCTGGAACTTTCCACCTTTCTCATTCAGTTTATACTCAGATGCTCTACTAAGATTATGAGTGTTATACTAACAATCATAACAATAACGATAATAGTTAATGCTCATATGGTACTTAGTATGGGCCAGGTGCTATCCTAAAGTGCTCTACATAAATGACCTCATTTCATCTCACAACAACCTTATCAAGTACTGTTATCATCCCCATTATACAGACAAGGAAACTGAGGGACAAAGTTGGATATGTGGCAAATGGCAGATCTGGGATTCAAACACAGTTTGGTTCCAGATTTCATGATCTTTTTATGTTAAAATAATGTTGGAAACTCCATTATTGTAGTTTACCACACTACGATATTACTTTTTATTCATATTACTGTCTCTACGGGCTGTGAATTTCTGGAGATTAGAGATGGTTTTATTAATTTTTATATCCCCATTGCCTAGCAGAGCGTCTGGTACATGGCAGACAGTTTGAAGATTATTGATATTCACTGGACACAGAAATACATTTTACCTCTATAAAAATAAGTAATTATTCTAATCTCCAATTCGCTTATGTAGTTGTTTGCCATGCTACCCTGATATGCACTTAATCTTGACTCATAATTTTTGCGCTATTTTTGTGGGTGAATTTATTATTCTTCCCTTAAAATTGTAGACTCCTAAGTACTTCAGTGATGTTAGTCTGCTGTAGGCACCAATAGTCAACACAGCTCCATGAATACAGATTATAATGAAAATAGGTCAAGTGTGGAGTTTCTTCTTTTTCTGTTTGATGTTGTAAAAAAATATAGGCATTGGTCTAGGAAATGAGAGTTCTTTAATCTAATTAATTCTTCATTGTTTTTTTTTTTTTTTTTTAAGTTAAACATCAAATCTCTAACTGCAATTAACTCTTCTAAAATATGTAGAATCAACAGTAGGATGCTCCTTTCTCCAAGAAGGCTTTTGGGACTTCAGCAATTAACTGTGGTCTTTCCCTTGAACCTTTGTAGTATTTTATTCTACTTTTATTTTGATTCTTTCTGCTCTTACAGCATCTCCATTACTGTTTTGGGCAGGAACTTAAACTGTATTCCATACACATTCAGAACCATGACGTATTAGAAGTTGCGAATACTCACAGAGCTAGAAGGGAACTCAGAAATGGCTTAGAGTAAACAGATCATATCTTTTGGTTCCCTTTAATATTAAGTTCAATGATTTATCAACTAACACAAATATAACACAAATAGACTTGGCTTTGTTTCTTGTGATACCATATTTGCACAAATGTTGATGAATTACACCTTGAACCGGACACCACCATTAGATTATAAATTTCTTGAGGGTAGAGCTCGTGTCTTATTTATTGATACACCACCAGCACCTAATATGGCGACTGGTGCATAATAGTTAGCAATGAAAAGATGGATGAGTGGATGGATGGATGGATGGATGGATGGATGAATGGATGGATAGGTGGATAGGGGGATGAATATCAGAGAAGTATAATTACAGTTTGTATAAGGTATGTATTAGAGTCTTCTGATCACAAGAAGGTATTTTCTACTCAAGAGGCTCATGGCAACTGAAACACTTTTTTTCTCACCAAAATTAGTAACAACAGTCATAACACTAATTATTAAAAATACAAGGCAAAGCAAAAAGTAAAAACTAGTATGTTTTCAACGATCTATACCACAAATTATACTTCCACTTGAATGCTGTCCTTCAGACATGGGGAGGCAGGCTTCTTATTTAATCCTACTTTGCTGCCTGTGCATACAACATTTTTGCAATTTCCTTGAAGGAGACATCACTCTCTCAGACAGACATTTGGGTGTGCTTGTTAAGTCATTCACATTACTTTGTAGCCACACGCTCGTATTTCATTAAGGTGAAAAGACGACATCTGGAAAAACAAGAGATGACAGAGGTGAAATATTAACTTCATTGAACTAATGAGATAATATGGTGATCAGCTGGGGGATTTGGTGGCAAAATAAGAGTTTCAAAATATTTCTTAGAGTCCTTAGCTACAGGACTGATAAAACATGTCAATTACAAGAGCAGGCCTCATCTACAGTTCACTGTGGAAGACTGCATTTTCAAAGGACTCATTTTTAGCTGTTGCTTCCTTTCTGTTCCATAATGTTTAAGTAGGTGGCTAGAGGGAAGAGTTGGAAACATGCCTCAAACACCTGACTATCATTTTGCAGCTTCTTGTGAACTGTCTTTAAAAACAAGTACTGTTATCCTGTGTACCTTCATGACAAGGACATTTTGACATTTTCCTAATAAATTATTGATAAGTGCATTGAGACATGTAAAGCGCCATGAAACTGCTATTATCTAACTTTAAGCACCCTGTAGTTCATTTTTTAATGCCTACTATTACCGTATTTCTTTGTATCATTTAAACTGTGAGAATTGTCTATGTTCATTAGAATTTATATCTAACAGGGACTTTGGGCTTTGCAGGCTTCTATGGAAAGTACTGATTATCAAAAGAGGTATTCAGGACTTTTTCCCTTTTTTTTTCCCTCCCCAAAGCCCCAGCACATAGTTGTATATTCTAGCTGTAGGTCCTTCTAGTTCTTCTCTGTGAGCTGTCACCACAGCATGGCAACTGACAGATGGGTGGTGTGGTTCCGCCCCCAGGAATTGAACCCGGGCCACCGAAGCAGAGCGTGCCAAACTTTAACCACTAGGCCATCAGGGCTGGTTCCAGGATTTTTTATTTATATGAAATTTTTATTTTCTTTATCATAGAGATCAGATTATATCAAGAGATCTAAAAATGTAATTTTCCATTTTGATTGTTGAAATCCTGGGATCATTGTTGTTCCACCAGCTATATCATGTTTATATATATCCTAGTTACCTTTATAACCGTGATCATTGTTAGCAACTTCCCTTCTAGGGCCTTCTTTTTTCTCTTAAGCACATTTTGAGAATACTTCTGAAGAACCACCCCCATTCCTGTATAGAAAACCATATTCTATTCCACAGTTGGAGCCCATCAAGCTCTGCCTCCACATGGGTTTTACCACCATAACCTTCCATGTCCTGGGAACTAGAATCACAGATTTATGTGTCTCCTTGTTTATTCTAATTTACTGTTTTCTCCTCCACTACACAGTTGCCTAACTTGTCCAATAGTGTATTTCTATGTCTTCTTTTATTACTGATCTGTCTTCCTTTACTTGTTTTTTTTAATAGGAACAGGTGCTTTTTTTAATTTAATTTTTTAATTTTTAATTTTTTTATTATTATTTTTTTTCTCCCCAAAGCCCCAGGACAGAGTTGTGTATCATAGTTGTAGAGTTGTAGCTCTTCTGTATGGGAGGCCGCCTCAGCATGGCTTGATGAGTGGTGAGCAGGTCTGCTCCCAGGATCTGAACCGGTGAACCCTAGGCCGCCAAAGAGGAATGTGCGAACTTAACTGCTACGCCACCAGGCCGGCTCCTGTCTTCCTTTACTTTTAAACATTTTTTTTACCCACTTTTTTTTTTTTTACCAAGATCCTAAGAATTCTTTTAAAAAGCTGTGGGAAAAAATAAAATCCCCCGAGTAAGATTTAGTGCAGACAGGAATTGAACTAATTAATAAATACAAATTTGAAAATGTGGAAAAATGAAAATGATTGTTTTCTATGATAAAATATTCTCTCCTCCTCAACCCCTCCCCTGCCAAATATATGAGAGTGATCTAATAAAACAGAAAAAATAAAGTAATCCTTTCTTCTCAACACTGTCATCTTGTTATTGCCATTTTAAGTTGTAGCTTGACTCTGACACTGGCAATAGTCATATGAGATATGTGGATTAGAGACAGTGACAAGAGCCAGTGAAAAGATTTTGGAGGCATCAAGGAGAGGGGCTTTTAAAAGCTCTGCTGCTTGCTAAAATAGGCTTTTGTTAAAACGGAAATCTCCAGTCATCTCTAAAATAATTGACTGGCAAATACAATGAGTGGCCTAGTTGAACCAGAAAGAGTTTTAAAAGTACCAACAACAAAATTATATCCTTTTAGCCAAATATGTTTTCTCTTCACTGAAATATGATTGACTCATAATAATGCTAATTATGCCTAATTATCATCTCAATTATTTTACCCTAGCAAGAACATTTCATCATTGTGGTGTTTATCAGTTATCTAATAATAATTTATATTGTTTCCACTTTTTTCAAAGAAAAGTTCCACTGGTTTAAACACAGTACCATGGTTTGGTGACATATATGATTATTATTGGCTTTTATTTGATTGTAGCCTTTGATGAGCTGCAGAGAATAGATTTCTCTAAACTCTTCTATAATGAGTTCTATCAGGATACTAGTTTAAGTGGCATAACTGGACCTCTGTGGTAAGGCCACCTGCGGCAAGGCCACCTGCGGCTTTACTGATTAGTTGGGTGAGTTGAATTTTCTTTTTGTGGGATGAATGTGGCCAAAGACCGGATACAGAAGCAACAAGAAGAAAATGTTAAGCTACTATTATAGCCTCAGAGTTGCTTTAAAAAAAACACAAAACTTACAGACCATTAATAGGAGAATTCTCCTTTAATATCCCTATCATGTCTTCAGCTGGTCAGCCTTTGAACATCTCCAGAGTTGAGGAAGTCAATTGACCAAAACAGCCCCTCCCATCAGTGGAAAGTCCTTTTCTTGGAACAGAAATGCTCCTAGCTCTTACTCCCATCTCTATTTCCTAGGGCCACACAGAACACATTAAAAACCTCTTCTACGTGACAAGTATTCAATTTTAATAATGATGCTCAACACTCGTGAAGCATTTGCTCGTTGACAAAGCGGTTCTACATACATTATCACCTTTAATCGTATCAAAGGCCATGTGACATAAGCATAGTTATCCTCCATTTCACAGAACTTTTTCCTTGCTCTGCTGTCTCACCTTTATCTTTCTCTAAACCACTCACTCAACCTTCCAGACTTGGAATTCCATTCTGTTCTGGCTGCTGCCTTCTGAACTTTCTCGTCTGTTTTTCTTTGCTTTAGAAGTGTTACTCTGGGAACTGAATGTCCTCCTTTAGGCCTGGTTGTCACGATTCATGCTTTAACCTACTGTGGTCAAAGACTGTTCTCGAAAGGCAATATGAGATTGCATATGTATTTTCGACCGGGCCATCCAATGGAGGATCGAGCTGGGCTTCACCTCAATTAAAACTTTTAAGAGCTTTAATCATGTGGCTGCTAAGTCACCTTCACCCATCCTGTACTTGTGAAGGTTTTTTATGTTTTGGGTTTTAATTCTAGAACAGCACCAATTTACTCCTGTGGGATCTCGGGTGAATGGACTCACCATCGGACAAGGGCAGATAGGAGCTGAGTTCAAGTTCCTACTGTACCACTAATTAGGTGTCTTTCCATTTCAGGTAAATGGCAACCCCATCCTTCTAGTTGCTCAGGCCCAGAACCTTGAAATCAGCCTTGACTCCTCTCTCCCAAATTCCTACCAGTTTCCCCTTCAAACATTTCTAGCAGCTGACTGTTTCTTACCACCTCCATCATAACCTCTCAGGTTCATGCGCCATCAATTCTGGCTGGATTGCTGCAGCAGCCTCCTAATTGGTCTCCTCACTTCCACATTTGCCCCTCTAAAGTCTATTTTCTACACAGCAGCCAGAGTGATCCTTTCAAATTATGTCAGAACATGTTATTCCTCTGCCTCAAAACTCTCCAGTGTCTTCTCATTCAATTCAGAGCAAAAGGTAAAATATTTACAATGCCTGCAGGGCCCCATAAGATCTACTCCTTCCCTCCCATCCCCATGATTCTTTCCTTGTCTCGAACTTCTTTCCACCTTGGTCAGCCATCTGGCCCCGGACTCCTTGTGCTCTTCAAACTCACCAAGCCTAGCTCCTCTTCAGGACCGTTCCATTTGTTGCCTCTACATGCAACCCTCTTCTATCAGATTTCTGCTGTGCCTAGTCCCTCATTGCTTTTGGATCTCTGCTCAGATGTCCTCTTACCAAAGGACCCTTCCCTGGCTGTATAGAGTAGCACCCCAATCCTCCGTAGCCTGCTTTATTTTCCTCTTGGCACTTTCCACTACCTGCCCTGTTACATTGTTGAAAGATACACTGAGGCATATTAAACATTTGAAGAGTTCATTTGAACAAAAATTGATTCCAATCATGCAGCACCAAACCGGAAGTTGTTAGGAGTACTCCACCGACAGGAGCCAAGGGTGAGAAAATAAGTGTTTCAGTTGTCATAAGCCTATTGAGTAGACAATATCTCCTTGTGATCAGAGGACCCTAATATATACCTTATATACTGTGGCCTAGGCAGAGAGCCAGTGTCTGTGTGCTTCCTCAGGTTCCCCCAGGTTCTTAGTTCTCTCAACTTCATAAGGGCTGGGCGCCTGAGTGCGGTCTTTTTCAAAATTTCATGCCCCCTTCCTCGGGGTAGGAAATGTGAGAAGTGCTGCCTTTCTGATTTTAAAAATGAAAACATATTTTACAACAACAACAAAAAAAACTTTAATGCCAAGGTTCTTTACATCATGTAAAGTTTAGAGATGAGCATGTAGTTTCTTTTTATCTAAGGAAAAAAAAAGAGAGAGCACACAAATTACTAACATCAGAAATGACAGACGAGAGCCGGCCCCATGGCTTAGCGGTTAAGTGCACGCGCTCCGCTGCTGGCGGCCCGGCTTCGGATCCCGAGCATGCACCCATGCACCGCTTCTCCGGCCATGCTGAGGCCGCGTCCCACATACAGCAACTAGAAGGCTGTGCAACTATGACATATAACTATCTACTGGGGCTTTGGGGGAAAATAAATAAATAAATAAATAAAAATTAAAAAAAAAAAAGAAATGACAGACGGGAAACACTATAGATCCATGGACATTAAAAGGATAGTAAAGGATATTCTGAACAATTCTATGCCCACAAATTTGATGACTTAGATGAAATGGACCAATTCCTCGAAAGATACAGTCTGCCCAAACTCACACAAGAATAAACTATCTAAATAGGCCTGATTCTATTAAAGAAATTGAATCAATAATTAATAACTTTCCAAAACAGAAAGCACCAGGCCCAGATGGGTTCATTGGTGAACTCCACCAAACATTTAAGGAAGAAATTATACCAATTCCCTAAAATCTCCTTCATAAGGTAGAAACAGAGGGAACACTTCCTAACTCATTCTATGAGGCCAATGTTACCCTAATGCAAAACCAGACAAAGACATTACAAGAAAAGAAAACTACAAACCAATATCTCTTATGAACATGGATTTAAAAAATCTTCAACAAAATATTAGCATATTGAACCCAACTATAAAAATAATTATACACCATGACTAAGTGGGATTTATCCCAGGTATGCAAAGCTGGTCCCACATTGGAAAATCAATTTATGGAATCCATTACATCAACAGGCTAAGAAAAATCAAATGATTGTATCAATAGATGCAGAAAAAGCACTGACAGAATTCAATACCCATGCACGAGAAAAACTCGCAGCACACTAGGAACAGAGAGGAACTTCCTCAACTGCATAAAGAACATCTACAAAAAACCTACCGCTAACATCATACTAATGGTGACAAATGAGACGTTTTCCTACTAAAATCAGGAACAAGGCAAGGCTGTCCCTTCTTACCCTGGAAGTACTACCCATGCAATTAAGACAACAAAAGCAAACAAAACAGATACAAGCACGCCGGCTGCCCGGCCAAGCTCCCCGCCCACACCCGCACTTGCGCGTGGCCAGGCTCCTGGCGGAGAGGCAGCCTCTGAATCGCCCGCAGCTTCTGTTGGGTCAGCGGCGGGAGGGTCTCGCCTGGCCTGTCGTTGGCGCCACCCGGCCTGTTGTGCACCCGACCGAGCTCCCGCCCGTGTCCCCGGCTGGTCCGGGGTCCCGGCACCGCCTCGACGGCGACTCCGCGGGGCGCACCCCCCCGCACCCGCCGGCGCTCTGAGCGCTCAGCGTCGAAAGGCGCCTATGGTGCTTCTTCCCCGGCCACGTGGGGCGGGGCTTCGGGCGCGCCCCCGGCAGCTGGGCATCCCCGCAGGGGAGCGCGGGGGGCGCGGAGCCCACCCACCCAGGGCCGGGTCACGTGGGAGCGGGGACGTCAGCCGGCCAGCTGAGGCCGGGTCGTGGGGCTGCGGGCAGAGGTGCCACCTCTTCCGCCGCCCGGCTCCCGCTTGGTTGAGGCGGAGGCCCTGTGGTCGGGCGGAGGGAGCTCGTCCTTGCCCGTGGCTCCCCTCCCCGGCTACAGGGACGGGCTGGAGGGGTGGTGAGGGCAGGAGCTGGAGCTGAGTTCCCGGATCCCCCTTTCCCGCCTCCTTATCCCGCCACGGTAGAGCTGCGAAGCATGGCACGTCTCTTGCCCAGTAAAAAAGTAACGTGGGCCAGCTGGCTAAATCTGTTGTTAGCGGTTGAAGGAAAACCACGTATCTTTTTTGGTCCGTCTACATTAGTTTTAGTAATAAGAACCTAACAGTATACATAATTCATCCTTAAAAATACATACTGGGGCTGCCCCTAGTCTTTGAGCTTGGGGCCTAGGCATGTGTATTTCGAAAATAAGAATCTTTTCCAAAGATTCTGAATCTCCTTAAGACCAGGTCTAAAAACCCAGTTGTTCACGTCCCTGTTTTGTTTTCTTCACCTACCTCCAGCGTGTATGTTTTTTTGGAGAGCTTTATACACTTAACTATAATCTGGTGCCTTGAAGAAGCACATGAAGAGGAGAAAGAAATCCTAGGCAGAATATGGAATGATGGGATTTTGATAATCAATAGCAAGGTCCTGGGAATCTTGTGAGTGTAATGACTTTAGCCCTGCATGCAATTTTTATAAATATTTAATATGAAACTCTTAACACTGAGAATATTTACTTCTGTTGTTTGGCTAACTTTCCTGAACAAGTAGTAGATAATCTTCCAGCTGATGTATCCGCTGGCATTTATTATGGTTGGGCCAGTGCTGGAAGTGGAGATGTCTATAAGATGGTGGTGAGCATAGGATGGAACCCATGCTACAAGAATACAAAAAAGTCTAATGTAAGAATTGTATTTAGCTCTGTAATGGGATGATGATTTAGGGTCATAGGCAGTATTAGATGCACACAGAACTCATCAGTGATAATCACAACATAGTCTAAATACTAGAATTTTTGGCAGCATATTTGAAGGATTTAAAAGTGAAGTAGTTAGTTGCTATTTGAAAGGAATAACTTTTTCCATCCATTCACTTTCAATCTGTTTGTGTCTTTGGATCTAAAGTGAGTCTCTTGTTGTGGGGGCATAGGTGGATCATGTTCTTTTAACCATTCTGCTAATCTCTGCCTTTTGGTTGGAGAGTTTAATCTATTTACATTTAAGCTAGTTATTGATAAGGAGGGACTTCTGCTATTTTGCTATTTGTTTTCTATGTGCCTTATAGTCTTTTTGTTTGTCATTTCCTCCATTACTGTCTTTTGTGTTTAGTTATTTTTTTTTGTAGTGACACAGTTTTTTTTTTTTTGGTGAGGAAGATCAGCCCTGAGATAACATCAGAGCTAATCCTCCTCTTTTTGCTGAGGAAGACCAGCTCTGAGCTAACATCTATTGCCAATCCTCCTCCTTTTTTTTCCCCCCGAAAGCCCCAGTAGATAGTTGTATGTCATAGTTGCACATCTTTCTAGTTGCTGTATGTGGGACACAACCTCAGCATGGCTGGAGAAGCTGTGTGTCGGTGCACGCTCGGGATCCAAACCCGGGCCGCCAGTAGCGGAGCGTGCACACTTAACCGCTAAGCCATGGGGCGGGCCCTGTAGTGACACACTTTGATTCCCTTCTTATTTCCTTTTGTATGCTTTCTATGGATATTTTCTTTGTGGTTACAATGAGGATTGCATTTAACACCTAAAGTATTTGAATTTACACCAACTTAACTTTAATAGTATACAAAAACTCACAAATTACATCTTTACACATTGTGTGCCCAGTAACATAGATTAATAATTCTTATGTATTTATCTTTTTTTTTTTTTTGTGAGGAAGATTGGCCCTGAGCTAACGTCTGCCAATCCTCCTCTTTGTGCTGAGGAAGACTGGCCCTGGGCTAACATCCATGCCCATCTTCCTCCACTTTATATGGGACGCCTCCCACAGCATGGCTTGACAAACAGTGCATCAGTGTGCGCCCGGGATTCGAATCAGTGAACCCCGGGCCGCCACAGTGGAGCGCGCACGCTTAACCACTTGTGCCACTGGGCCGGCCCCTATTTATCTTTTAAATCATGTAGAAAATAAAAAATGGAGTTACAAACCAAAATTACAATGATATTAATTTTTATAACTACCCATGTATTTACCTTTACTGGAGGTAAAAGTGAAGTATTTAAGATCATGTTTCATAAAATTGAGCTTGCTACAGTTAATGTAGTTAGTTTGTTCACCCTTTAATTACTTGGTCACCCTGTTAAGACAGAACTGCTGACTACATGGATGGAACTTTCTGATGAAATTGCAAGGTGATGCTTTTTTTTCTCTTTTAAATCACTTTGAGGGTATGCTCTTCTGTTCTTTCACAGGACCAACACAGCTTAAGTGCTTAATCTGCTAGATATGGCTGGATCTTTTGATTAGCTCAAGTGTTTGGCAAAAACGGAGTTATGTTTGATCTAAATTTCGTTCTCTTTGAAGAGTTCATAGAAGAGAAGTGTGTCATAGTTGGAAAACCATAGGGCTAAGTGCTGGTGGTGTAAGCAATAGAAATGACCCAGAACTACTTAACATTATGCTCAATATTTCTCTTATTTTTGAGTATTAAAGATGTGAAAATTATTTGTTAGAGTAGATAGGGAAAAGAATTTATGAAAGAACACAAAATTTCCTTCTGTAAAACGAGGGAGAAAATGAAGAGGAGAGGAGGCTATTCCATGACTAATTTTTCCTTATCAGCTACTCAGATAACAGAACTATTAGACTATAACTATAGAGACAGTTAAGGAATGCCTTGGAAGTCCTTCCATAGTTAGGAGAAACTCAATTTTCCAAATATCTTCTCCCATTGTGTTGCTTTTTTTAAATTCACTTAATGGCATGGTGTCTTTTTTTTTTCTTGGTGAGGAAGATTGGCCCTGAGCTAACATCTATTGTCAATCTTCCTCTTTTTGCTTGAGGAAGAGTGCCCCTGAGCTAGCATCCATGCTCATCTTCCTCTATTTTGTATGTGGGTCGCCGCCACAGCATGGCTTGATGAGTGGTCTAGGTTCACACCTG
Organism: Diceros bicornis minor; assembly: GCF_020826845.1. Lineage (NCBI taxonomy): Eukaryota > Metazoa > Chordata > Mammalia > Perissodactyla > Rhinocerotidae > Diceros > Diceros bicornis. The sequence continues at coordinate 25,418,745 of NC_080764.1, read as the reverse complement.
GGATCTGAACCCGTGAACCTCGGGCTGCTGTAGTGGAACTTAACCAATTAAGCCACCAAACTTAACCACTACGCCACCAGGCAAGCCCCGTCATGGTGTCTTTTGAAGAACAGAGGTTCTTAATTTTAATATAATCCAATTCATCATTTTTCGTTCATAGTTAGTGGTTTTTATATTCTATTTAAGAAATCTTTGCCTATTCCAAAGTCATGAATATATTCATTTATGTTTTCTTCTAAAAACTTAATCATCTTATTTTTCACATCAAATTGATTTCTTTAGTAAGGTGTGAGGTAGGGATCAAAATTAACTTTTTCCATATGGACGTTGACCCAGCCGGTTTATTGAAAATACCATCCTTTCCTGACAGCATTGCCATGTCACCTTGGTCATATATCAAGGGACTTTATATGTGTGAGAGTCCAAAGTACACTCATACATACTTTGTCTCCTGGTCTATCCTTGTGCCATTACCACACTGTCTTAATTTCCATAGCTGTATAATAGGTTTGGATATAATTGTATAAGTCTGCCAGTTTTGTTTTCAAAATTTTCTTGGATAATTTTGGCCTTTTGCATTTCCATGTAAATTTTAGAATCACTTATCAGTTTCCATCATTAAAAAAAAAATCTGCTGGGATTTTGACTGGAATAACATTGAATCTGTAGATCAATTTAGGGAAAAGAGAGAGCTTTACCATTTCACACAATAATGTTTTGTAATGATCAGTGTCAAGGTTTTACAAATCTTAGTTTCCTTTTTATTCAAAATTTTACTGAAAAGAAAGAATGCAAGTCAAATTTATTGGTTCATAGTACAGAGCTATGGGGCACTTTACATCTTTTAACTCAAACCCTTCAATTGCAGATGAGAAACCTGAGCCCCAGAGAGGTTAGGTATGCCGTTAGCCAAGTGTGGAATTCCAGACTTGATTCTTAACTCAGTACTCTTACTACAGTACTGCCCTGCTTCTCAAACACTTTGAATTTAGCTTAGTATATAATTTCAACTCTTCTGTATGTGGTTTTAGATTTAGTAATCGAACAAAACCAAAACTCTAATAAGAGCTATATTATAAAGAAAATCCTGTTTATAATATCCATATTTTCTTCTTTTAAATTGTTTAAATCAGGGTTCTTTTTTTTTAATGGGCTCCATAAAAATCCATAAATCCCATTAAGTTGTATGCAAAGTTTTACATAGGGACACTTGGAGAGATCCCATTTTAATGACCTCAAAGGATCTTGACCCTCCCTCCAACAAATCAAAAAAGTTATGAAAGACTAGGTTATTTTATTTTTTTAAGAGGGAAAATAAAACTCACCTTAATCTAAAAGTCTTGTGTGATGTTTCCTTCCTTTTTTTGGTCTGAATCATTTTAAGAGTGCATGGTGAACTTGCTATTTTGGGTAAGAAAGAATAAACACTTAGTTATTGAATTCAGATTTTCGTGTTTGGTTTCTTTTAAATAGGCCATGCTTATTAAGTATAAGTTGCTCTTATTATCTCTTTGTTGGTTTTATTACTCTGAATGATCTAGCTGTACTCTTAGCTGTTTTGTAATAGATGCTTCAGTTTTAAGGATCACTTCATAGATTAGATTTTCTTAAGCCGTATACTTCAAAATATACTACTAGTCTCAAGTTACATGTTTCTAAATTGTTTAAACTTCTCAATTTCCAGCCACCATCCTCGTTCAGCCTCAACTATCTTCTGTATTTATTTGCTCTCTTCATTAGTTTTTCTGCCTTGTGGACTCAGATTTGTTCTTTATGGGAGTCTATTAGAATTTGGATTCCAGAACATCTTCTATCTCCTGCACCATTTTGCTTCAAAACATCCTGTACTCATATGTTGCATCACCACTTGGTCAGGAACCTGCATTGAGTCTTCTGCCCCCACATGAGTCTTCAGCTCTGCCTAACCCTCAAAGGTTTCTGTAACACAATGTGTGTCAGAGACACATGGATCCTGATTAACCTTAGAACTAGTTCTTTTAGTAGTACCATCTCTTAATACTTTGCTCATTCTCTCTTTGGTGTCTTTGCTCAGTTATTTTGCCTTGATAAGACTCTTAATTACTTTGGTGCATGTTAGTTTATTCTATAAACAGCAAATCATACCAGATTCCTAGTATAACATCTACCTGACTCAGTTATAATGTTTACACGTAAGGCCAGGGTCAGGAACAGGAGCAATAGAAGAATTCAGGAAAAACTGCACTTAGATTTTAACCTGTCTTTAAAATTTTAATGCAAGTTGATTGTTTCATTCATTAAATTAACCCACCATAAATATGAAGATGTATTTCAAATTTCAGGTACTCTGTAATTTGATAGTAATCTTTTTAAACATTTTTACTGTAGGAAACTCATATCATACATACTTTCAAAGAGAACTTCTATGGGGAAATCCTCCATGTGGCTATTGTTGGCTACCTCAGACCAGAAAAGAACTTTGATTCTTTAGGTAAGTTCTTATTTCGATCTTAAATATCACTGCTGCTACTTCTACTGCTTCTACTAGTAATAACCATAGCAGGACAGATAATATTTGAGCATTTAATATATGCCAGGTACCATTTTAAATGCCTTACATAAATTAACTCATTTTATCCCCACAATAACCATATGAGAAATTATTTTGCCCATTTCACAGATGAGGAATTCGGCAGAGAGGTTAAGTCATTTGCCCAGGGTCACAGAATAAGTGATGGAGCAGATCAAGCACAAACCCAGCCGGCTGGCTGCCTTTGCAACAGTACGAAGTTAATGAAACTTTATTTCCTTTCCGTATTTTAAGAACAAGTAAGAATTAATACTGTGATGAATAATGGAAACTTTGCAATGCCTGAAGTGTAAGAAATAGTAAATCAGAACATTCGAAACAAATGGTATCAAGTATCTTAGTGTAGTGTGATAGTTCTTATGTGCAGAGTTTCTTTTACAGGCGTAAATATTGAAGAGAATTGATAGTGAATATTTGTTTCTTCCATTGGTATTTGCAATGTACCTTTTTGCTAATGCCTTTCTTTAAGAATTTGCAAGAAGAATAAGAACATCTTTTGTGTACCATTGACTTTTACTTGAGTCTGGAAGAAGGGATAGAACAAGCATTTACTGGGCATTTACCCTGTGCCATAGATGTTGGCAGCCTCGGAGTTTGTAGGAGAGGCTGTGCACAGGAGCAGTGGGAAGTCCAGCAGTGGTTTTTGATCATCTTCACCTGGTTTATTCTCTCTATAGTCACTTATTTCCGCAATTCCAGATGATATTCAAGAAACTAAGAAATGATTAGATTTACCAGCACATTTGAAACTCAAGGAAGACAGTTTCTTCCAGGTTCCTAAAAGCAAAATAATGAATGGCTATCGATTAAAAATCATCTTATTTACTCATTCACTGTTTTCTGGTATTTTACTACTCATAACTGCAGTCACGTCTTGGTTATATTTTAAACATCAGACATTTTCCTGCAGCTGTGAACTAGTTTAAACAGTACAGTGTAGTTACCATAGTATACTTCAACTGTTCAATTAAACCCATCATGCTACGGTACAAAAAAGATTCATTTTAAAAATCAGGATTCTTTTTTATGTAATATGTTGATTAAAATGTACCACAGGAAAGGTCTTAAGTGTCAGATAATGGAAATGAAATGTGTATAACTATGTGTAAAAACCCAAGTCACTAGTTTGAGATGAGAACGATAATTCTCATGGTAAAATACTAGCATGTATGTACTTGTATAGCATGTGCTACTAAAAAGAGAAGGCTTGTAAAAGTCAATGGATTAAACAGAGATTTGATACTTTATTATAAACCTATGGGGGAAATTCTTTGTAGTTTTGATATCTTATTCATTAATATATTATTATAGACATGAAGACTTGTGAAATATTTTGTTTTTTTGTATGTGAGCTGCTACCACAGCATGGCCACTGACAGACAAGTGGTGTAGGTCCGTGCCCAGGAACTAAACCTGGGCTGCTGAAGTGGAGTGCACCAAACTTAACCACTAGGCAACTGGGGCTGGCCCTGAAATTTCTTTCTTTCTCTTTCTTTTTTTTTTTTTGGTGAGGAAGATTAGCCGTGAGCTAAGATCTGTTGCCAACCCTCCTCTTTTTGCTGAGGAAGATTGGCCCTGAGCTAACACCTGTGCCTGTCTTCCTCTATTTTATATGTGGGACACCTGCCACAGCATGGCTTGATAAGCAGTGCGTAGGACCGCACCCGGGATCCAAACCTGCAAAGCCTGGGCCACCAAAGTGGAGCGCACAAACTTAACCACTATGCCACTGAGCCGGCCGCCCCTAAATTTCTTTTTAATTAATCATTTCCTTAATGGGGTCAAGTCATTCTACTCTGTTCCATTTTTGTTCCAGCTACCTCAGTTCTAATTGGTCTAGACTCCCTCCACCTATCATTTTTTGACTTTTAAAGCAGTAAAATGAATGTTTTTCAAATCTCTAGTCTCATTTTTGTGTTGCATAACACTTTTCTCTTCTTTTTAAGAGTAGATATTCTTCTTCAACATTTTTCTTGACTTTGGTTCTTTTTTCCTTTGAACAATTGTCTGTGTCAGGTTTTTTTCAATTTAGAATCTCCTACAACTGTACACTTACAAAAAATTTCATCTATATCTAGTATTCCACCCCTTCACTGTATGAACAGTGATTAAGTGCATATCTATATTGCATTTTAGAAAAAAAAAAAACCCAAAACTTCATCTTTAGCTTTCTTCAAAGTTTAAATGAACACATAGTAATTCATTTGTGTATACCAGTTTCTTAAAGAACACAAATTATTTGTTTTACCTTTAGGGAAACTATTTAAGAGCCAAATAAATTATAAAATAGAAATTTATTTATTTTTAATGTAATTGTATATTCCTGAGCAAATGTAAACTGTTGTAGTTGTGTACACGCATTGTAATTTAACGCTGAATAGTGCTTGTAGCTTGGGGGAAAGGCATAAATAATAAAGTTTTAGTTAGATAATTTCATACTGTACATAATCTATGTACTTCATGAATAGTATGAAGATTATTTTTTTTTCCTCCTCCTAACTACTAAGAAATGACTTTTGACCACTTGAGACTTGTTTATTCTGGCAGAAAATTGAAATCTTTGGATATTTAGAAAGTTAAGATTACAGATTGTTTGGGCCCCCTGAAACAGTACATTGCATTCTTGTTTACTTTAGCACCAGATTTTGTGTGTGCTAGGGGGCAAAAATATATAGATATAAGGTAATTTTAAGGATAACTCATTATAAATCTTTTTCCCTAATTTGCATAAATGAATTAGAGAACTTTTTTTTTCGGTGAGGAAGATTGGCCCTGAGCTAACATCTGTGCCAATCTTTCCTTTATTTCGTATGTGGGTCACCGCCAGAGCATGGCTGTAGTGGTGTAGGTTCACACCCGGGATCTGAACCCATGAACCCGGGCCGCTGAGGTGGAGCGCACAAAACTTAACCACTATGCCACAAGGCGAGCCCCTAGAGAACTGATTTTAACAAAAATATTTATTAAGCATTTAGAAAAACATCTGAAGTTCATGTTGGAGAAGTGAGAAGCATGGATAAATTTAGTTGGATTGTGTTTTATTCTCTGGTGTATGAATTTATGGCAAACACTGTAGCATGAGTCTTTTTCATTTCTTCTTTATAAAAATACTTAAAAATGTGATTTAATGTTAGAAATCCTATACTTGAAAGAAGCCTTAATTATCAGTGACTTTATGAAGCAAAGTTAAAAACACACATGGAAACTGTAAAAACAGATTTGTGTTTGATTAGCTTGCTGCTAATTATGTCCTCATTAAGTATGTGAAAGTTCTTTGATATTGTCACCTTACATTTTGTTAAATAGCCATTGCTTTTGAAAATCTATAGTATGTGGTTTAGGAGCTGGTTAATAGTGTTTACATTTTTAAAAGTTTTATATTAAGTATTTAGATATGATAAGACATTGCAGAAGTACTGTTTTTGATTAGTCTGTTTTCAAGCCTTGAAATCAATATTGACTAAATGATGGTTTTTTCCCCAGTGTCAGCTTGAATCTTCTGCCTTGTCTGTATAAGATCCTAATTTGCTGGCTGAGGTTCCTCTAAGGTGTGTTAGAGGCCTGAATAGCAGGTCGCAGGCAGCAGCTGTAGGGAGAACCTGGTGTGCAGTGGTAGTTCTACAACCAAAGGCCTTGCCTTTAAGAGCCCCTGTTGATGCCTGCAGCACAGTGATAGGTTTATTTGGAGAGCATTCACAGGGCGTCAGTACTCTCAAAAGTCCACTTTCTGAGAGTGAGGGTCCCTATTACATTTGGAGTTATGAGAGCCAGAGGAGTCTAAGTAGGTCTGAGTTCTCTTCTATGACTCCTGCTCCAAAACAGGGCTCCATATCCTCCGTGACTTGTGCCACCAACCACACAGCAGTGATTTGAAACTCTTGCCTGTCTCGACTGTGTTCAGGAACTCACAGTTGCTCTCTCAAGACTCATCTCCAGTGCTCTCAACTATGGAGGCTTAAAAGCCCGCAGTCAGTCTGGCCATATAACACGATTCTGATCAGGGAGATGGAAGCAGAAGTCTACTTGGGATTTATGAGGACAGTTTTGCTTTCCTGGGGAAAGTGGTAGCCTGTTCCTGTTCTCCTCTTACCTGGAAAATGAATGTGAGGCTGATAGAGGAGAACCAATCTGACCTTCAGAGACTGAGCTAGGAAATAAATCTACCCTGTGAAAAGAGATGCCATCATCAGCAAGAGTTAGCAGAAACAAATTGTAGACTAAGCTCTACACAGATGACAGATGTAGGGATTATCAGATACAGAATTCGAAATGATGTTTAATATGTGTAAAGAAATAAAAGAGTGTCAAAATGATAAAATAACAAGGTTCTATAAAAATTGAGCAGATTTAAGAATTGTCAAAATAGAATTTATAATGATGAAAAAATAATTGAAATTAAAAACTCAGTGGACAGGTTAAATACAGATTAGACACAGAATTGGTGAACTGTGAGATGTGACGAAGGCTATGACTGTGCTGTCATGTGTCTATTGTCTATCTGTTCCAAAGTCACCTTCTATACTCTTTGTGACGTGGCTGTGACTCGCCATTTCTTTGACAGTTGGCTTCCATTTGGAAGGTCATACATGGAGTTTAAGCCCCCGCCTGTGTTACAGGCAGCTCAACCCTTGGACCTACCCTGTGCTTATTTCCCCTATTCCTGAGTGCGTATTTAGAGTAGACATATTTGAAAACACATAGAATCCCCACTTTGGTCCCCTGATCATAACAAGGGGCAAGTAGAAGCCAGAATAGCAAACCAAATCAATGCTACATCTTGGGAAATTGCAGAGTGCCATCACCAAAAATCCTGTAAGATTCAAGGTAAAGCCTCCTGACCTATCTGTTCAAACTATACAGAAATATGATGGATCTTGGAGAACAACTGTATTATCATAAAATAATCGGGTGATGACATCAACTGCAGCTATGGTCCAGGATATAGAAAAGGTCTCAACAAATTTCCAAGGATTGGTATAAACAACCCATTGATCACAGCACAATGGAGAAAAATCAATACTTTAAAAATACAAAAATATCACAATGGAAAACTATGTTGAAATGAATGGTAATAGGCAACATGCAAAAAATTATGAGATGCAGCTAATGCTCTCCTTAAAAGATTAATAGCATTAAATACATATATTAGATGAGAAAGATCAATCACCTAAGCTTTGATCTCCAGCTAGAAAAAGAACAGCAAAAGAAACCAGACAAAAAAGAGCACATACTGATGATTCTATATAAATTTTAAGAACAGGCAAAACTATAGCAAAAAGAGTCCAAGTGGTTCTTGAGGATGGGGTGACTTGGGAGGGTCAAGAAGGCTGTTGGGTGCTTCCGTCTTACTATCCTATTTCTAGAGCTGGGTGATGGTTGCACAGTATGCTCGCTTTGTGAAAATTCGTCAAGCTATACTTGTACAAAGACAAATAAGAAAAATACTGTTCTGTATAGCTCAGTTCTGAATATCATTTACATGGTCCTAAGAATTACAGCACTGAATTTTTATAACAAAATATATTTGTTGGAAGGATGAGGAGATGGGAAGTGTTCAGTGGCAGCAAAAGAAAGGAAGAGTTTGGAAAAGAAATGCTCATCTTCCATTAGTGGGAAATGAATAGATAGATGCCCAACCTAAAAACATAAGAAGCAGCAGTGTAAGCATCTCAGAGATAAGGAGATAAATATTCAGTCACTGAAAGAGTTGAAATTACTGACTTCTGAGAAGTGGGAAATGGGGTGTGATAGGAACAAACAAATTGATATTTCTTTTTCTTACTATGTCTTGTTGAATAATTTGATTCCTTAAACTTTGTGCAGGTATAGCTTGATGAAAATAAAAATCAGCCTTTAAAAAGTTAATTATGGGGGCCAGCCCAGTGGTGTAGTGGTTAAGTGTGTGCACTTCACTTTGGCAGCCCAGGGTTCCCAGGTTTGGATCCTGGGCGCGGACCGATGCACCGCTTGTCAGGCCATGCTGTGGTGGTGTCCCATATAAAGTAGAGGAAGATGGGCGTGGATGTTAGCCCTGGGCCAGTCTTCGTCAGCAAAAAGAGGAGGATTGGCATCAGATGTTAGCTCAGGGCTAATCTTCCTCACACACAGGAAAAAAATTTAATTATGTACTTAAAGGGTGTTCAAAAAGTTGGGGGACCTAGGATAAACTTATTTTTAACAGTGTATTATGTTTTCAAATTATATGCTCAGTATGTTTTTGTTCAATTTCCAAACACCTTTTCAGGTAAAGTACCTCTAAATTTAATGAGTCCAACTAGTAATATGAAAAAAAAAATACATACATTATAAGGCAGAGCTGTCCAATAGAATTTTCTGCTATGATGATAATGTTCTATTTCTTCAGTCTCCAATAATTACTTTAAATAGCCACACGTGCCTAGTGACTTCTTTATTAGACAATTCAACTATAGAGGATCTAAAAAGCCTGGAAACATAGGGGAAATATATTTACTGCACTTTTTTTTAGATTAACAATTGAACCCATTGCTTTAATTTTGAAAATTCATAGAGCATATATCTTGAAAATAGAACTAACATACTGTTTAAGTTGATTGTTTCCCAACTTTTTGGATAACTATGTACATGATATTCTTTCCTTCTACTTAGTTTGCCATTCTTTTAATAATTGCTTATTTATTTTCAGCCATTATTTCCCACATAAGCATTTAAATAAAAAATTGTCCGGCTGCCTACTACAGATTGACCCGCCGGCATGTGGAATCAGCCACTTGTAAAGGGAGTGAGGTGCCCAGCCTTTGCATCTCAGCATGGCTTTCCTGATCACATTCCTCTACAGCGTCCCCTTCCCTGAAAGGTCTCAATGGATTGCATTATTCAGTGAGGCTGAAAGGCATTGAACAGAAGGGAGATGGATATATTCGAGTGGCATTCATGAATATATGAACTCACATACCAACCCCACAAGAGTGTCTTCGTAGCAGCCTCCCACAAACTCCAGTGTCTCGTATTTTTATAATCGTCTTAGCTCTTTGACTTAGAATGTAGGCTTCTAGAGGCCTTGGACTGTATTTTAATTTCCTCAGCACCTATGTAAAGAAGGTGCTCTGTATACAATTATACATTAATCAGAAATAAATGTATCTCTGGTATTTGGGCCTTAATACAGCAATAGAATTAGAGAAAGCTTCACTGGGAACCCAGCTTGTGGGACAAATAATTTTTAAACCTCGCTCTGCCTCCCTCAGCTCCATTTTGTTCTCCAAGGCAAAATCTATACTGTGGGTGAAACCTCTAGGGTTGAATATTATTATCTATTGAGGCCTAGTTAAAGTCATTGCAATGGGTATTAAATTATCTCTTGTATTATTCTTATAGAAAATTTGTGACTTCTAGAATTTTTTGTTATTCCTAATACTTCATGAACTAATACTTTCAAAAATATAATAAAAATTAATTACAAGAAAAATAGTCACACAGTTGGATGTCTTGGCAATGTCAAAATGCTAAAAAAGATTCTAAACACTCAATTTCAGTAACAGACAGTTCATAGGTCAGTAGCAGTTGCAGATCACAGCAACAGGGTGGCCCTGTTCTAGGGGCCTTATGCTTTCCCTGTCAGCTAAAGCAGGGTTGACAAATCATTTTGTAAAGGCTGGACAGTAAATTCCTTAGGTCTGGCCAAAGTGAAAAATTGACCCTAGACTATGTAAATGAGTGGGCATGGCTACATTTCACACTTTTATTTACTGAGGCAGCAGGAAGGATTTGGCTCACAGGCCCGTAGTTTGCCAACTCCTGAGTCAGAGGAATTTTTTCAACCTTTATTAGAGCATAGTGAGATAGTAACTTTCTTTTCTTAATTACTATGCAGGTTTTGTGTAATTCATGTGCACATTTAATTTTGAAGTATAGGTGTTAAAATTGGGAGAGGATAGGTATGGATTTAAGTGGTATTGGCTTCTTCAAATCTGGAGTGTCCCGGTGAATTGAAAATGTTTACTCTTCTAGTTGGAAGTGTAGATGAGAACAGGATGCCACCTGGATGGGAACTGAATGTTTGTGTCCTCCCCAAATTCATATGTTGAAGTCCTAATACCCAATGGGATGGTATTGGGATGTGGGACCTTTAGGAGGTGATTAGGTCATAAGAGTGGAGGCCTCGTGAATGGGATTAGTGTCCTTATAAAAAGACCCCATAGTGCTCTCTTGCTTTCTTTTCACCATGTGGGGATACAATGAGAAGTTGGCAGTCTGCAACCCAGAAGAGGGCTCTCACCAGAACTCGACCATGCTGGCACCCTGATCTTGGACTTCCAGCCTCCACAACTGTGAGAAATAAATTTCTGTTGTCTAAAAGTCACCCAGTCGCTGGTATTTTGTTATAGTAGCCTGAACAGACTAAGACAGGAACCCTGATGTGAAACTTCATATAGATGACCACTTCCTTCCCTCACCTCCTCTCTCTTTCCCTCTTTCAACCTCTCCTCTCCTGCCCCTCTGTCTACCCCCTCTCTTCTCTTTCCTCGCTAATGGAAACAGGTGTGAGTAGTTGAACTGGGAGTGAAGAAGATACAAACAAAGGAATCATCTATAAAATATTTGTAATTTTCTTTTTGGAACTAGATTTGAGATGTCAAAGTGCCTGCCTCTGGCATATTGGTCTTAATAGAGTTTCTTAAGATCAATGCTCTAAACCAGTACTAGATCCTTGGATTACCCAGGACTGTGGGGAGAGCAGAACTGCAGAGGGGTGTGTGAGAAAGGGGTGGGTGCCAGTCCCTGCACAGTCAAGAGTCTTGAGAGCTCATTATTGCTGTCTCTAGTGGAGCCTCATCTTAGGAAGGGCTTAGGTTGTAAAGTCAGCAAGCATGGCCAAAAGGCAGCTATCAAAGTAAAACTACCCATGAACACTTCTTAACTTATCTTTAAATTGCTAAAACCTGGGTCTTTAGAAGCTCAAACCTAAGGTTTAATTTTGTGTCGCTTTGCATTTTGGCCAAGGCCTCCTTATTCTGGGACAGTAGAGGCCTTGGTTAAGTTTGAACAGGCAAGGATAACTGAACAAATTAAAGAATCTTACTTTTCTCTCTGACATTCTTGTCCATCAAGCCTGTATAGTTGAATTCTCTTCATTTAAACACAAGGATTATGCAACTGCACTGAGTTATCTTTTTTATTTCTCACAGCAGACATAAGCCTCATGCGTTACCATTTTCGTTGGGAATCTAACTGGTTGTAAGTAACAGAAACAGATTCTGGCTGATTTAAAATGGTAAGGAATTTATTAGAAAAATGATGAGTAGCTCAGAGAATGGATGGGAAAGCTGGAAACTGGGTGAGAAAAGGGGACTTCTGAACTAGGGTCAGAACTAGAGTCAAAGTCACACCACAGCCAGTTCATCAAGGACAGTGCCACTGCTGCTGAGCTAGGATGCCACAGCTTCCCACCAGAGGCCGCCAGAACCACATCCTCCACATAGCCGGCTGGCATTGTTGCCCTGGAAACTAATCCTTGTATGGTTAGCATGTGATTGGCTGAGCTTTGGTCATGTGCCCATGTGTTAGCTGCAAGGGGAGCTGGGAAATGGAGTACCTGGCTATGTCAGCTTCTGTAGAGAGACACACTTTCCACCAAGTCTCATGCAGTGGGAAATAAATTCCCTAAACATAACTGGGGGGAGGTCCAATATTGGGCATTAAAAAAAAAAAAAAAAAGGTCAAATATCCACTACTATTATTTAACTCTGAAGGAAATGATGATCTGGGTACATGATATCCATCCAGTCCTTCAGCCATTCCAAAAAGTATTCCTTATATTAAGTTAGAATGTTCCAGAGAGCTGATAAAACCTTTTGTTTTCTTTTGTATAAAGAAGAGAAAAATGTAATCCATAGTGTTTCTCTTTTTATCTTGATTTGCAGGAAGCTCAGGGCTAATGTTCAATCACAGTAGCTATAATCACCTAGAACTCTGATTCTCAAAATGTTCCCCAGAGAGCCTGAGGGCCCCATGGAAGTGCCCCAGTGATGGGCAAGCCAGGGGGGCTTGGCCCTGCTGAGTTTAAGGCAGCACTCCTAAGTGTTTTATGTCTATGGGTTCTACAGAAGACCACATCTGATTAAAGACCTCCATTGCTAAGAAATACACTTCTACTTGGATGGATTAGCCCACTTGCCTCCTCCTCCCTCAAGGTTCACATTCTCTATTTCCATGTCAACAATTTCACTTTGTATACTTAATAGACAGCACCACAAGTACTTTTCTATAAGCAGGTGGATATAAATTCTAGAAAAATCACTCCCTCTGGGGCATTGAGAGGATTCCCTGGTGTGGGTTCTACTTGGATCCATGTAAACAAATACCTGCTGTTAACTAGGAGTCACTCATGGCAGGTCCGGGTTAATCTCAGGCTCCCTTTAGGCCTCTCTGAGCCTTCACAATATTTTCTACACCTGCCCAGGGAGTTGTTTTGCTTACAGTTTTGCTGGTATTTCAGATTTATTAAAGCCTCTCCAACCAGTACAGTATTTCTATCAAATGAAGTTTTTGTTTTGTTTTCAGATCTATCTCCTGAACCCAACAAAATCTAATACTAATATTCTGAGATTTGCACCATGTTTCAAAACAGGATTTCTCCTCTGGCTCTTCGCCTAAGGAAAACAGCTAGACCTGTTCTCTACTGTTTCTTATAGATTTGGTTTGAGTACTTTTTTGAAGTTTTAGAAGGTGGAAGGAAGTGTTAGATTCTCTGCCCTTTTTGAAAGTTTATTCTTCATTGCTTTCTAGACGGTCTTGCGAAGCGATGGATAATATGAAATATCTATTGCTGCCACAGCTTAACTATGTTAAGGATGTTGATACAAACCTCTTAATCTCAAATTTGTGTGCCTGATGTGCAGTAAGCCAATCACTGAGACATGGTGCTTGGAGATAGAGAAAAGTTTATTCAAATTGGCCAAAACAAGAAGGCGGGAGAATAGGTTTTCTCAAATCTGCCTTAACAAAAGAAGAAAGCAGCAAGTTTTATAGAGTTACAGGGCTTGTCAGGATGAATTTCAGAGAAATAAAGGGGAAATCTGTGTTTCTTTCACTCCAGATAAGCCCTTGGGCAATCAGACTTCAGGGCATCAGTGGCAGCTAGGGGCTCGTTATCTGGTGATTGTAACTTCTTTGAAGGCATTCTTTTTCTTCTCCAAAACAAGCTCATAAATCCTTGAGATCCTTGAGTCACCCCTCTAGTTAAACAAGAAAACAGCAAATTAACAAGATTAACTTCTTTTCATCTGTGTCTGTGTTGGGAACAAGGTTGAACGGTAATCATGTTCTTATTGAATATTTACAGTAACCCTCAGGTACCCAGCTTCAACATCATGTCCTTTGTAAGAACACAGTTTTAAAAGTCAAACACAGATAACTAGATGCATGTTGAACATTTAAAAGAAGAGTAAGGTCCTCCTGTTTCACTGTAGAGACTCAAGATGTGAGTGATGACATTCTCTCCATTTTATCTACTGACCAGTGGTAAATTTTAGCAGCTATAGCAACAGGAGCTTCAGTGATGTTTTTATTTACATCACTTCATTTTTCCTCACAATAAGTCTGAGACATCTAGCTAGATGTTATTGCTACCAACTTCAGATAAAGAAACTGAAAGTCAAAGATAAACTCAGACCAACTCAAACTATGTAGGTAGAAAATTTCAGAGCTGACCTCCAGAATTTCAGGAGGGAAACAATCTTAGTAGACTCAGGCTTAGCTGCCTGGCCCTAGAAGAGTGGTGTATATGGGACCCTGGGAGCTATGGATGGTGGAGTGGTGGGCAAGGACCATCCCCAGGCCCACCAGTTAGCAGCTTTTGCAGGACATGGCAGCTCACCCTTTGCTTGGCTCTTGCCTCTACTGCTAGAGTGTTTCAAGCACGAGGATAGTGTTAGTAAAGCCGAGATGAACCTTTAGTCGAGACAGCAAAAAGGCATAAAGTTCGCAAACACATGAACCTCAATTTGATAGATTGTGGGCAGGAACAAGGTCTTTGAGCCTGGAGAAATAGGGATGTGCCAAGGATCCTGGTTATAGACTGGACCAGGACAGTCAACTAATGTCAAGGAGAACCCCTGGAAAGCTAGACTGCGTGTCATTCCACTGACATCATCTTTTGTTCCCTGTAGAGTTCCATTGTACACAGACTCTCCACAGCAAGCTCACGTTCTCTGGTAATCCCTAAACTCTGATTGCTCATTCTAGACTCCAAGCCTTGCTCATTCTCTTCCCATTCCCTCCACTTATCCATAGCCCACCCATCTGTAAAAGTGTGTGAATATGGAACTATTCTTTTCTTCACACTTTTGGAAGAGCCTGCCAAGGGTAAAATCTTTGTAATAGATGATGCTAAATCCCCCATATATCAATACTACGTCCTAGAAAATCCAGGTCATGCTAAGAGAATGTGAAACCAGTTTTTCCCATCACCCTCCTCCTACCTATAGAGATGGAGGTGAAGAGGAGATGAAGGAGAATTCCTTTAGAGATAAGTATCTGTGCTCTGTCTGTATCCTCTTCAAGTG
This sequence comes from Diceros bicornis minor, assembly GCF_020826845.1. Lineage (NCBI taxonomy): Eukaryota > Metazoa > Chordata > Mammalia > Perissodactyla > Rhinocerotidae > Diceros > Diceros bicornis. The sequence goes on along the minus strand of NC_080764.1, from coordinate 25,403,631 downwards.
TATCAATCAGAGAGCGTGTGTCCCCTAGGTTGGGAGGTGGAACATAAGAATTGTATGAGAAACTGTAGCTAAATGGGCCTTAGATAACAGAGCAGAGAGAGAGAGAGAAGATGGTATTTTCACTCTCAGTGGAGGGGGAGAGGGATGGGGGCAAAGGTGCATGCTTCCCATGGACCAGATATGCAGATATGACTGGAGCCATATTGAAAGAGACTCCACACAAGATGGCAGCCTGGAGTGGCGAAGTGACCCAGAAGAGGGGCAGAGGAAGGATTTCCAGAACCCCAGGTTCTGAAGGGCCTAAAGGGGGCTTTGGGCGCACCACAGACATTGCAACTGAATTACCCCAGAAGGGAAAATCCAAATAGAATCTGCTTTAAGCACAATAAGCTCAGGGTCAGCCAGGTGGGGCTGGGCTCTTTCCCCCAACCCAGAGTTTTGAAAGCTATGCATTGTGAAATCAAATTAGTGGATTGTGATCACCTTCAAAAATAATAATAATAATTTAGAATATGATGGAAAATATCAAGCAATTTGGATAAGTATTCCTGAAACTTTTCCTTCAGATTTCTAAATAGGTGTTGGTGTAAATTTTATTTTTTTATTGTGGCTCACAGTCCAAAAAAGTTTGAAAAGTCCCTATTTCAATTTGCTCTCCTTGTGCCTGGTTGGTTCTGGAGGGATTAGGTAGCTGCAATCTGGGAGATCAGAAACAAGGCCTCCGGAGCCAGTTTCTATGCAAAGTGGGGCAAGTGATTTTTACCTTTCTGTGGCTTAGTGTATTATCTGTAAAACATGGCTGACGATGGTGCCTACTTCATAGGGTTGTTATGATGGTTCAAAGTATTAAACAAGTTGATCAATGGGAAGTGCTTTTAATAGACCCTGAAAAACAGTACGTACTTGAAAAATGCTAATCGTTATTGTAATGGTGGTTATTTCTTCCCCTGGCCACAGATAATATTGTAACTTTAAGGACAGCAAATTCTTCCCTAGATTATATGCAAAGAGTCCAGTTTTGTTCAGCTGTAGACAAGGATTTCTATGAGCAAATAAGCACTCCACAAGTATTTTTGGAGCAACTATTGTGTGTTAGCACTGTGTGCTGAGGGTACAAAGTAGAATAGGATAATGTCCCCGACTTTGAGGAGTACACAGTCTCCCAGAGAAACTCCAATTTATTTGACTTTATCTCCATCACCCCATGTGGTGCCTGGTATATTTTAGGTTTCCTGGAAATATGTGTTGAATAGATTTCTGTGAAAGGAGTCATGAACTCTCTTTACCTCATCCAGATGCAGTAAGCAAGGGAGCATCATGTTCCCTCATTTTTTCCAGTACCTTCAAGAGATGGAAGAAAGAACAGCAGCACAGGAGACTTTTCTGCAAATGCCAAAGGTCTTCAAAAGTCTACATTTGAGGAAAGATGAGTTTGCTCTTGTAGACATCCTGTGGTGTCTATTTCATAGTGTTTATTGACAAAAGTTTTTGGGAAAGAAATGAGAAAGGAAACAGATGGCTCCAAATGACAGAGAAGAGCCTTACAGATTTCTTCTGTCTTTGCTGTAGGAAAAAAGAGCAGGGGATGTGGGGTAGCCTCCTGAATCATTCCTGTGATCTCTTCCCTCCATTACACCATTCCCAATCCTTCAGCTATGTAAACAGAGCTCCGATGTCACAACCCGATGAAGGTCAGGCTGGGTGAGTATGGCCTTCCTCCCACCCGTCATCCTTCAAAGCATGGCAGAGCCTTAGAGACGTCTAAGTAGGTTACATATGAATTACATATGAAATAAACAAACTGACAGGGTGGCTTGTTTTTTGTTTTTGTTTTTAGCCCAGAGGGAGTAGAAACCAGAAAAAAAAGACCAATTTGGGACAATGTAAAGCCCTCCCTACCTATTGCCTTGGAAGGAGTGTGGAGCTGCACAGAGGTGAGGCCCAATGTCAAAATGTGTGTGTGTCTTTTCTAAAAGGGCTAAGAACTATCTTTAAAAATGGCAGTGGTCGGGGCTGGCCCGGTGGCACAAGCGGTTAAGTGTGCGTGCTCCGCTGCGGCGGCCCAGGGTTCACTGGTTCGGATCCCAGGCACGCACCGACGTACCACTTGTCAGGCCATGCTGTGGCGGCGTCCCATATAAAGTGGAGGAAGATGGGCATGGATGTTAACCCAGGGCCAGTCTTCCTCAGTAAAAAGAGAAGGATTGGCAAGATGTTAGCTCAGGGCCGATCTTCCTCACACACACACAAAAAAAATGGCAGTGGTAAAAGTTCACAGTTCACTTGTACGGTTTACAAGTTTACAAGACACAGTCATATATATTATCTCAAATGACTTGGCCCGTGTCACACAGCACTAAGAAGGAAATGAAGATATCTTGGACTTGAAGACCAGCTCTCTATCAATTAAGCTATTTATTCAGAAAAGAAATTCTTTCTCTTCCATATCAAGCATCTTCCTCAGTGTTTTGCTTGTATCTACAGGTTTTGTAGATCTTACAGAGCTTGTCATCCCTTTTCCCCAAAGCTACCACTTTTGGTCTGTAACTTCTTTGACCCACTTGGGGGTGGAGGTAGCTGCCGTAGCTGACATATTTTGCAAACCTCACGTTGCTTTGAATATTTTGAAGTCACGGTCAGCTTCATGAGCATACCACCTGAGCAGTTGCACAGGGCCTGAGCCTGATGCTTAGAAGGGCTCCAGGCTTAGTTTCAAAGCTCTGATGCTGCCATCTTGAAATTCTTCATTTTTACACTGGGCCCTACAAATTATGTAGCTGCCTCTGATTGACCCAATTTGTTTTCTGAGAAACCACATCCAGATGGTTGGCCTTGAAGTACTTGGAGGGTTACTGTAAATATTCAGCAAGACCTTTTGACCTTCTTCTCAACACAGATATAGATGAAAAGAAGTTAATCTTGTTAATTTGCTGTTTTCTTGTTTAACCTGAAGGGTGACTCAAAGGTCACAAGGATTTATGAGCTTGTTTTACAGAAGAAAGAGAATGCCTTCAAGGAAGTTATGACCACCAGATAACCAGCCCCCAGCTGCCCTTGACACCTAGAAGTCAGATTGCCCAAGGGCTTATCTGGAGTGAAAGAAACACAGATTACCCCTTTGTTTCTCTAAAACTCCTCCTGCCAACCCCCTTAGCTCTATAAAACCCCCTGCTTTCTTCCCTTGTTAAGGTGGATTTGAGAGAATCCATCCTCCCACCTTCTCATTTTGGCCAGTTCGAATAAACTTTTCTCCCCTCCCAGCACTGATGTCTCAGTGATTGGCTTACTGTGCCTCAGGCACAGAAATTTGAGATTAAGAGATTCTGTATCAGCCTGAGAATATTGTTTGATTTCTTTCAGTTTACACAGTATAGAGGCATGCTTGCCTAGGATGGACAATGGATGAGCAGGGAAATAATATTGGTGTAGCACCTTACAGCTTACAACAGACTTTCACATCCATGATCTCCTTTAATCCTCACAAGCAAATGTCAGGAGGTGAGCTGATTTAAGGCCATCAGAAATCCACCTACAAGGGGCAAAATTGATTTGACAGGCAAATAGCAAACAGCTCTTTAAAAGTGAAAAACAGGACAGAGAAATTATCCAGATGTTATATAGCTGGGTTGCAAAGGAAGTTACAAAGGCAATAAAGGACTCAGCATGGAGTTTAACCAAAGGGATCATGGGCAATAAAAAGTCCAGTCCCAGGCCAAGAAAGGCAGCGAGAGAGAGATATTGTTCTTTGAGCATCCTGGAGCATCAGTAGCAAAGATCCTTCATGATCCCTCACAGCCCAGGGATACGTATCACAAAGTCCAACCTAAAACTCCTTTATAAAGATTCTGCCTTTACCAATCACTTCTTTTTTTTTTTTTGTGAGGAAGATCAGCCGTGAGCTAACATCCATGCTAATCCTCCTCTTTTTGCTGAGGAAGACCGGCTCTGAGCTAACATCTATTGCCAATCCTCCTCCTCTTTTTTTCCCCCAAAGCCCCAGTAGATAGTTGTATGTCATAGTTGCACATCCTTCTAGTTGCTGTATGTGGGACGCGGCCTCAGCATGGCCGGAGAAGCGGTGCATCGGTGCGCTCCCGGGATTCGAACCCCGGGCTGCCAGTAGCAGAGTGCGCGCACTTAACCGCTAAGCCACGGGGCCGGCCCCTACCAGTCACTTCTTGATTAGCAATTTGATTTGGTTTCTGTGTCCGTTTGTTCCAGAAGCAGATCAATACTAGTAACATTGCTCAAGTCACATTTATAAGCTTGCTGGCCTGAGACCTGGAATCTGGAACGCAGACCAAATACAACCTTTTGACAATCCTGCTGCACCTAGACTGTGGGTTTTTACCTGCTTCCACCTAGTTGTCTGACTTTCTGATCTCCTGCCTCCGCCTGCCCCGTTTGCACAGCTCCGGTTCCCATCTGATGTCTGAACTCCAGGCCACTGCTGCTTGCTGCCCGGTGTTGGCTGGCAGGATTCGCACGGAGGAGCAAGATGAGCAGTAAAATTGTCCTCAACGCACAGCCATTTGGGGGCTGAAGGAGACAAGGGAGGATGCCTTCATGAGTTTTGACCTCCACAGTTAAGACAGGCCCATTTTCCTGACTCTGTTCTCAGAGCACTTTCAAATCCTCTATCCTAAGGGTTTTTCTACATGGATTCAAAGTAACAGTGACCTAGAGAAAGACTGGATTGCTGTCCTCCTTCCTTCTCCAGTGTTCTCTGCACACTCCTAAGATTACCTGTGGCTTTCTAGCCAAACTCTAACGTTGGAGTTTTTCAACACTTGGGGAGAAAGGTGGGATTTATTGTAGAGCGTGGATTCTCTTGGACAATCAAGGTATAAATAAGATTTCTAATAAGAAACTATTCTGCTGGGGTGGAACTATTGTTGCTTTATTGAATTTATGGTCCTATAACCAAAACTTTTATCACATCAGCAAAGAATTAATTTTATTTTCTCTTGGTTTTGGAACAAGTCATTGTTCAGGTTTCTCAAAGAACAATCTCCTGTTTTTCTATCTGCTGAGAAATCAATTAAGAAATTTCAGTTAACGATCTGGTTACTTAAAACCACTCATTCGAGTGTGTTTGCTGGCTGAGAAGGCCTTGTTACCAAGTGCTGAGGGGGTGTGTCTTTGCTTCCAGATTAAGTGTATAGAGCAAGTTAAGTCTACTTCTCTGTCCCTCATGTAATCTCACTTTACAAATCTTTTCAAAATAGTACGTTCAATATAAATATGGAGAACAGATTGGTGGTTACCAGAGGGGAAGGGGGCAGAGGGAGGGCAAATGGGGTAAAGGGGCACATGTGTACCGTGATGGATGGCAGCTAGACTTTTGGTGATGAACACAATGTAGTCTATACAGAAGCTGAAATATAATGATGTACACCTGAAATTGATACAGTGTTATAAACCAATGTGACCTCAATAAACTAAATAAATAAATTAAAAAAAAAATAGTAGTTTCATGGGATAGACACTATCAATGAGCTTTTACTACTAAAATGATATGGGAGTGAGCAGGGAGAAGTTAGCACTTATAGAACCCCTTCTGTATACCAGGCCCATTGCATGCATTGTCTCATTCGTTCCTCACTGCAACCTTGGCAGGTCTGGAGTTCAAGTTTCCCATAGGCAGCAGAGAACTAGAGAGGTTCAGTAACTTGCCCAAGATGCCACACAAGAAAGAGTCAGAACTGGAATTCCATCCCAGGAATCTTTAACCCTCAAACTCATGATATTTCTGTTATGCCAAATCATCTGTATAAAAATGAATACAGGAATGGTGAATCTAATCAGGGCACCCCCCCCACCCCACCCAGATTAAAATTTAAAAAAGAGCTTCATACTTAGGAATAGTCCATGGATGGACAGAATGAGATGCAATTATTGAAACTGAAGTGAGGGCATAGTTCATCAAACTGGCACTGAGCCAATGTCTTTTGACATCTGTGGAACTTTCCCATTTCTTAGGCTCATTGTTGCCTTGGGAAACAAGAGCACAAGAAGGGGAAAGGATACAGGAAGAGAAGGTAGGGTCCACCAAAGACACTGCTTGCTACGCTTGCTTTGCCTCTGTGAACTTCAAAGGGCCCAGGTTGGCCCCAGGACTGTCTTTCATTACATTTAGTTGAAATTGACCTGGGATTTCAGGTTCCTGTAAAAAGTACTTGTCATTTTATAGACCCTAGGCAAGTCGAGATAGAGACTTGCTGTGCAGTCTTACTGAGCTCTGCAGGTCCTTTTGTTCTCCTAAACACTTCCCTCAACTCTCCTCCCAAAAAAGTGTGTAGATGCAGTGATTTATTTTTTCTAGCAGTGTCTGTGTTCCAATGGTTTTACAGGTTTTTTTCCACTGAATTATTGCACTGCTCACATTCTCCCTCATTTTGGGGTTACTTGTAAACATATCTGGTTTTCCACCTCAATATTAATCTCTTTGGGGGCAGATCATGTTGTTTATCTTTGCTTTCTAAAGTTTAGCTTGCATAATCCACTAAGGTTTTTAATTTCAGAAATACACTTGAAATGATAGTGTACATAAACTTTTGTATTTTTTGCTTATTATTATATGAAACTACTAGCAGCATATTTTGTGTAATCTTTATAAAGTGTTGTAAAGTAGTTTTAAATTATAAACAAAAATAAACTTTTTTGTGAACACTTTGGTTCTGTATATAATATTTCCTAGTAAGGAATTGGTGAACTCAAATAGAACAAACATTGAAAAGACTCGACACATTTTGCTAACTTGATTTCCAAAAGAGTTTTACGGGCTATAATAGGCAGAATCATAAAATAACTCCTCAAGATTTCCCACTCTAATCCCCAGGATTATGGATATGATGAGATAGTGTGCCTTTGATTACGTCACATTATAGCCAAAGGGATATGCTCCATGTGGGCCTCATCTAATCACATGAGTCTTTTAAAAGCAGAGTTTTCTCCAGCTAGTAGCAAGAGGGAAAGTCAGAAAGAGTCAGAGCATGAGAAGGATTCAATGCTGGGATGTTGGCTTTGAAGGGGAGCCAGGGGTGGGGAGAGTGGGGGGGGCATCCACAAGACCAGAGAGTGGCCTCTAGGCGCTGAGAGTGACCCCTGGCCGAAAGCCAGAGAAGAAAGTGGAGACCTCAATCCTAGAGTCACAAGAAACTGAATTCTGCCAGAAACCTGAATACCTTGGAAAGCACTTCTTCTCCAGAGCCTCCAGGTAAGAGCCAGCCTAGCTGATCCCTTGATTTTGGCCTTGTGAGACCCTAAGCAGAGAACCCAGTCAAGCCCACCTGGATTTCTGACCCTTAAAACTGTGAGATCATAAATAGATGTTATTTTAAGCTGCTAAGTTTGTGGTAGCTTGTTATGCAGTAACAGCAAATGAGTACTTTGGTTTACTCTATACCAAGTAATACATGAAATTATCCAGGCACTACAGGTAGCAGTGGACAGAACTCCAGAACTGTGTGCTATAATTAAAACAGTCTTTGCTAAGACGTTATTATCGATAAAATTTGATTTTCTTTGCTGGTGAAAATGAACAAAAAAAATAATTTTGTTGCCTTCTGATATTGGAGGGGCTGGCCCGGTGGCGCAAGCGGTTAAGCGCGCGCGCTCCGCTGCAGCGGCCTGGGGTTCGCAGGTTCGGATGCTGGGTGCGCACTGACGCACCGCTTTGCAAGCCATGCTGTGGTGGCGTCCCATATAAAGTGGAGGAAGATGGGCAAGGATGTTAGCCCAGGGCCAGTCTTCCTCAGCAAAAAAAAAAAAGAGGAGGCTTGGCAGATGTTAGCACAGGGCTGATCTTCCTCACACACGCACAAAAAAAGCATTGGAGTGGAGGAGATAATAATAATAATAAAAGACAGGGAATTCTAGATAAGAGATTTGATGTTGAGAGAAGGAAAACAATCATGAAGGAAAAGATTCTACCTAAAAAGAGTGGTGTGTTGAAGCTGGCTTGTCCCAGCTTGTGAAAGCCAATTGTTAATTTTTCCGGAATCTTGCAAGTCAGTTGTTAGACACAGCTATTATTAAAAATTAAGTTATAAAACTGTCAATTAAAGAAGTTATATTAAAAAACATAGGTAACAAATACCCAAAACTCATCACTTTCTCATTATTTTACATTTTACTATTAGCGATGCTCTAGAGGTTATTCACATCTAATGCATCTGTATGATAGAAACACTATATAATGGTTCACTTCTTTATATTTCCTCCCAACTCCACACTAAGTGATATTACTTTTGAAACTTGAAACTGGCCGTGGTGGGAGTATTTATACCATGAAAATTGGCAAATGCCTTTTCTGAGCCAATGAGATACCACGAAAGTTTTTCTGAGACTTTCAGACAAGGCTATCAGAGGTAGGGCCTTTTTCCTATTGGACATGGACCCAAGAGAATGCAAAGTCTGGCCCTGCTGGCAGCCATCCTGCCAGCGTGAGAGAACGACTGAGTGCGGATGGAGCCAACATAGCAAACGAGGGGAGAGGCAGAGATAAACCGGTACCTGATGCCATGGGGTGAGCCCCATTTCTAGCAGCTCCTGATCCCACTCCTAGCCCTGGACTTTTTGATTAAGTGAGCCAATAAATTCCTTTTATATTTAAGCCAATTGGGGTGACTTTTCTATCATTTATAACTAAAGGCAGCCTAAAGGATACAGCAGAATTTGTATCAGGTCCAGAATCACACTCCTAGCCACCGAAGAGTCTTCACTGACAACATCACTTAGTCAGAGGGATGGTAATTCTCTGGACCTCAGTCTTGTTCTGCTCTTGTATTAGTAATAATTCTCTGCTTTACAAACATATATTTGTTTCATTTAATAGTTTATTTATTTATTTATTTTTTGTGAGGAAGATCAGCCCTGTGCTAACATCTGCCAATCCCCTTCTTTTTTTGCTGAGGAAGACTGGCCCTGGGCTAACGTCTGGGCCCATCTTCCTCCACTTTATATGGGATGCCGCCACAGCATGGCCTGCCAAGCAGTGGGTTGGTGCGTGCCGGGGATCTGAACCAGCGAACCCCGGGCCGCTGCAGCGGAGCACGCACACTTAACCACTTGTGCCACTGGGCCGGCCCCATCATTTAACAGTTTAGTAAGCCTTATATCATTTCCCTTGTAGACTGGGATCAGTTCTTACCAACGAACACGAACACGTTTGCTAGAGTGAAAGGCATTCTTATCAGGCTATCTAACAGCTACCCTGCCCTACCCTCCTCTTCCTTGATAATAGAAAACTTTTATTCTGGATGGTAAAGCCCCAGAAGATGAGTCATGGTAGTTCTAAACCTGTCATGGTAATCTCATTACCCTTTACCAGATATTTGCTTTCAAACCTTCCTTTCAGCTAAGTGTGGCCACGGGACCTAGTTCTGGCTTCTACTCTTAGCTCAGATGGCACACATACACAATGACTTTCATTCCTGTAATCACTCAACAGATACCTGCCTTTGTATCATGTAGTGTATTGGTCACTAAAGCCACAAAAGTGAATAAAACAGACTTCATCCCTCTTATCTTTCTTCAGAAATGTGAAATTAATAAAGGAAACCTCAACTAAATTGGAGTCAAGAAGGCCTGTAGGGGAAGCTCTCATGCCCTATCATACATCAACAATTACTCCAAACAGAAGAGGCATATGCTTGCATCTCTGACAGGAGGGTGTTTTCTACCTTACTAACCAGCAAGAGGAAGGATGATTTCTCTCCCTGCCCAGCAACAGCTCAGCCAATGAGAGACTGTAGCAGCCCAGCCAATGCGAAGCCTCTACACTTTGGACTCCCAGTTTCCGCTAATGGATTTTTTTGTTTATTACAGCCCCTCCTTACTCCCTCTGTTTCTCTGTAAAAGCAAGCCCCTTCCTTTGTTTCTTCGGATTTGGCTCTGGTCTGCCATAGTCTGCATATCCCGAATTGCAATTCTTTTGGCTGTTTTCAAATAAACTCATTTTGAAGGTAAAACAACTGGCCAATTTACTTTTTAAGTTGACACCTTCATGACTTTATTATTATTGTGTTTTTTTGCCTATGTTTGAGAACAATGCAAGGTAGACATAGGTGGCTTTGAAGTGAAACTCCAAATACATTTTCAATTTTTTTTTTTTTGAGGAAGATTGGCCCTGAGCTAACATCCGTGCCCATCTTCCTCCACTTTATATGGGATGCCACCACAGCATGGCTTGACAAGCGGTGCGTCGGTGCATGTCCGGAATCCGAACCCGTGAACGCCGAGCCACCGCAGTGGAGCGTGTGCACTTAAGCTCTTGCACCACCAGGCCAGCCCCTACATTTTCAAATTTTGATATCATTTATTTATTATGAGATGTTGTTGATGCATGGTGACCAGTTAGATCCAAAGTCTGTGCCAACCATGCGTTCATAGAATTCATATATTTCTTTTTGAAGCACAATCTATTTAACAATTCTTACACTTCAGTGTGAATGCAGACTACTATTTATTTCAGTTGATAGCATCTAAACTTGGTTCTTCAGCTGGGTAGTAGACTAAGCAGTTTCTCTTTTCATGACCTCTAAAGTAAACCTCCTTAACTCTGAACAGATTTTGAAAGGTCTATTCCAATGTCAAATGTATGTGATAAGCACCTAAACTGTTTATCTTCTGTTTTTCTTTTCTTTTTTTTTTTTTGTGAGGAAGATTGGCCCTGAGCTAACATCTGTTGCCAATCCTCCTCTTTTTGCTGAGGAAGATTGACTCTGAGCTGACATTTGTGTCCATCTTCCTCTATTTTGTATGTGGGATACTGCCACAGCTTGGCCTGATGAGTGGCGCCGCGTCAGTCTGTGCCTGGGATTCGAACCTTTGAACCCTGGGCCGCTGGAGCAGAGTGCTCGAACTTAACCACTACGCCACTGGGCCAACCCCTATCTTCAGTTTTTCTAAACAGTAGTCTTTTATCCTCATTTGATGCCACTTCTGAATCCATATTCGGAAATTCTTAATTTTTGAGGTTCTTTTTCTTTTATATGGTAGACTCTCTCATGAATACTTTTCAATGGGTCAACTTATATATTCAATGTTTAGAACTACCTAAAATTATTTCTTTCATCACTGACCCTCAACACTGTGGCTCTAGGCAACATTATGCACCTGAACTGCAGGAGCCCATAGATGCTTCATAGGCATCACTTGGTTATTCACCATCATGGCAAATTCCATTAGCTAAAACTAATCCCCTAAAGCTCACAAACATTCTTACTGACAGCACTTTGAATACCCTCCCTGAGCCTCCATTTCCTCATTTGTAAAGAAGGATCATATTACCTACTCTATAGCCTTTGTGTTGTATGGATTAAATGAGATCATATGAGAAAAGTGCCTCAGACTGTGCCTGGCACATGGAAGACGTTAAATATTGTAGTTATGTTATTATTACTGATTTTTTTCTCCCCAAGTAGATTGCAAGTTTCCTAAAGCCCAAGATCTGATGGTTCTGCTTGCTGTTGTTTTCCCTGCGTCTAGAACAGTGCCTGGCACATGGTAAATTCTTAATACATACTTAGTGGATTAATATTATTACTATTATAATCATAAAAGTCAGGTCAACAACTTATTAACTCCAGTGGCTTCCTCCCTTGAGGCATTCCTTCATACCTTCTATGTCCTCTTTTTCAAATCAAGTCCAAGCGCAAATCCTTTTCCCATGAAACCACCCTGTACGTGCTCTAATTTGCAGTTATCTCATACTTCTCATACTTAACTGACACCACCTCTCCTCCCCCCTTCCCACTCACCATTTATACTTGGGATCAAATAGGAATGGACTGCATAATACAACATATGGTCTATACCATTGTCTAATTGTTTCATATATGTGAGTCCTCTCTTCTTAAAACTCAATTCCATAAATATTTCCTTTTTTTTTTTTTGTGAGGAAGATCAGCCCTGAGCTAACATCTGCCAACCTTCTCTTTTTGCTGAGGAAGACTGGCCCTGGGCTAGCATCCATATCCATCTTCCTCCACTTTATATGGGACGCCGCCACAGCATGGCTTGACAAGCGGTGTGTTGGTGCGCGCCCGGGATCTGAACTGGCGAACCCCAGGCCGCCGCAGCAGAGCTTGCGCACTTAACCACTTGCGCCACTGGGTCGGCCCCTCCATAAGTATTTCTTGATTGTTTACCAAATGCTGGGCACTGTGCTAGGTTCTGGAAAGGAAATAGTAGCTGCCTCAAGGAGTACACAGTCTTTTAGTGGATATAGATATGTAAGCTAACAATTCCATCAAAATGTGATGTGAAAAACTACATGCACAGAGTATCAAAGTAGCAGAGAGGTGAGAAAGTGATTAATCTTTTACAAGAAGGTCAGGGAAGATCTCCCAGGAGCAGTTATAAGGGAACGTGATTTTAAAGCATGGTCAGAAATTTTCCAATTGGTGGGGAAGAATATTCTAAGAGTAAAAAAATGTGTGCCCAAGACATAAGATACAAGGACGTTATCCTGGGGAACTTAGAAGCAATTCAGTCCTATTGGAGTATAAATGGGGAGGCTGGGAAATAAGGAGGGGCCGGGAACTCATGGGTGATAAAATTGGAGACGAAGGCAGCAGCCATATCATGCAAAGTTTTGAATGTCAAAATCAATGTGTAGGTGATGGGCAGCCCGGAATATGATAATCTGATGGACCTTAGAAATGACTTTTGCTAGCAGGATAGAGGATAAATTGGGAGAAAAAGAGACTGCAATTCAGCAATAATTCATGAGGAAGCAGAAAAGGTGCAGATGAGAGAGACTGAGGGCCTAATTGAGTCAGTGATGATGGACCTGAAAGGCAATTGGGTTGATTTTTAGGAAAGAAAATTCATAATTGATATGACTAGCTTAGTCATTGGAAGTAGAAAGATAGAAAGGAGAGAAAACAGCACTCCTTTTGAGTTTTGTATCTCTTACTTGGTAAAGCCTAACTTGTTGTTGTTAGTGCCGTGGAGTCGATTCCAACTCCTGCGACTCTGTGTACAGCAGGGCAGAACACTGCCTATTCTCTTTATGCCATCCTCTCACATTCTGGCACTGTATCGGCTGCTATTCATAGGGTTTCCACGGGCAGTTTTTTCGGAAGTGGGTGGCCTAGCCCTTCTTCCTAGTCTGTCTGAGTCTGGAAGCTCCACTGAAACCTGTATTTAACTGCTGGTGTTTGAAATCTCGGTGGCAGAGCTTTCAGCATCACAGGAACAAGCAGCCACCACAGTATGACAACAGACAGAGAGTGGTGTGGTTCAAGGACTGGAAATGAACCTGGGATGCAGCAGTGAGAGCACCGAATCTTAACCACTAGACCGCAGGGGCTAGCTTTTTCCCTGATTTACAGATGAGGAAACAGAGGCACAGGAAGGTTATGCAAATTACTCAGTGGTACAGAGCTAATAAAAACTGAAGAACAAGAATTCCAAGCCAGGTGGCCCATCTCCAGAACCAGAGCTTTTAGCTACTGTGCTACCACTTCCCTCATCACTAAAGCCAGCAAAATGGCATGACGTTACAAAAAAACAGCAGCAAAATTAATGAGATGAATATTGGAAAGGAAGAGGGAGGAAAAGTAGTAAGAGTGGGAGTTTATCCCCCTCTCTCATGTTAGGGTGGTGAAAATATTGTCTAAAGTGGATGTGTCATGATACAGCAGGATAAACATAATGTTTAGAATTATGGGAGTAGATTGAAGTAGCAAAAAATTATTTCTGGAGAGGGCAACAGAAAGGTTGAATTTCAGCAGTATTCGACTTGCTATCATGTTCATGTATTATTTTCATGAAAAATAAAAGAATATTTCTATTTATTTAGAAATAGCTTCAACTGTGTAAGTGCATCAGAACATGAAATTCAAAATCATCTTTACGTCTCTCACACATTTGTTAATGATTAGGATCATTGTTTTTAGCTTGACGGCATTTTTTTTTTAAAAACATCAAGAAGTATGAATTTTTAACATTTTTCCCTGGTAATATTACCAGGCGTGGCAGAGAGAAGGTGCGAGACTATTAGAAGTAAACTGGATTACAGCCCCGCTTCTGAGAGGCAGTTCTGACTACAGAGGGCAGGCGCTATGCTGAAGCCAGGGAGCAGGGGCTTTGATCCTCTGGACTGTAATAAACAACTTCGAGTAAGTGATCAGGTGGCTGGGGGCCTGGGAGAGTCCGGCAGCCGCTCTGGGATGGCGCTCTTTGTTTTTACAGAGCTCATCTCATTAATGTTGAACTACTAGGCTCAGGGCTGTGCTTTTTTTTTTTTTTTTTTTTTAGTGAGGAAGATTAGCCCTGAGCTAACATCTGTTGCTAATCCTCCTCTTTTTGCTGAGGAAGATTGGCCCTGGGCTAACATCCACGCCCATCTTCCTCTACTTTATATGGGATGCCTGCCACAGCATGGCTTGACAAGCAGTGCACAGATCTTGCCCAGGATCCAAACCTGTGAACCCGGGGCTGCCAGAGCGGAGCATGCAAACTTAACCACTATGCCACCAGGCCGACCCCAGTGCTGTGCATTTTTAGGCTCAGTTACCATATCTTCCCACGTGTTTACTTCATAAAAGTAAGCACTTTTATGCTCCCTTTAAAATGATAATCTCCTATTTGAATTGCCCAGTGAAGGCAATCAAAGCACTATTGCTTCAGGAACTAATTAAGCATATATATATATATGCTCTATCGCCATCCATCATCTATGTATTTATGTATCTGTCATCTCTCTCTCTATCTATCTATCTCTCTATCTATCTCTCTATCTATCTATCTATCTATCTATCTATCTATCTATCTGTCTATCCTTCCCTCCCTCCCTTCCCACCTATCTGTGTTAGTCTGCTCAGACTGTTATAACAAAATATCACAGACTGGGGAGCTGAAGCAACAGACATTTATTTTTCACACCTAGAGGCTAGAAAGTCCAAGATCAAGGCAGATTCAGTTCCCTGTGAGGGCCCTTTTCCTGGCTTACAGACGGCTACCTTCTTGCTGTGTCCTCACATGGCAGATAGAGAAAGCTCTGGTCTCCTTCCTCTTCTTATAACAGCACTAATCCCATCATGGCAGCTCCACCTCAGGACCTCTTCTAAACCTCATCACCTCCCAAAGCTACCACATTGGGCGTTAGGGCTTCAACATATGAATTGGGGGGAGGGGGGCACTAAAATTCAGTTCATAACACTCTATCAATCATCTATCTGTCTATCGATCTATCCTTGTGTATAGAACAATAAGAACATGGCTTATAAGCCACTTCTCTACATTATTTTATTTTATCCTTCCAAAAATCTTGCAAGGTAAACAGGTCATAGATAAAGCACTGAGTTCACTGAGACACTTGAAAATTGAATCAACTGTTTGTGATCACATGACCGATAAATGGTGATGCAGGGAATTCAACCCACATCTTCTCCATCCTCCTCTCCTCCCTCCTTCCCACTTGCTGACTCTATTCCATCCACGTGAGTTTACTAACCGCTCCCTGAGGACACCAGGCATCCTTCCTCTGGGCCTTGGCAGTGATTATTCCCATGATCTGGAATGCTTTTCCCTCAGACATCTGACTCAATTGCCTCCCTCTAGACTGTTCAGATCCCACCTTCCCAGTGAGGCTTATCCTGTCCACTGTTTAACTTGAAAGCCCTGCTTCTCTCTCTCCACAATCGCCATCCCCCATCTGCTGCATTATTCTCCATAGCATTTGTTACTGGCTAACCTACCAGATAATGTACATATGCTTGTTGTTTCTTTTCTCCCCTCCAGCTAAAATGTAGGCTCCACAAAGTCAGGAATTTTGCCTTTATTAAGTCTAGTAGAGATGCAGCAGAACTGTAGGGCCAGCCAGAACTGGATGCAATTGTAACTCGTGTGATTTGGTATTTTAGCCATTTAGATTAGAGCCAGGTCAGTTATTAAAGAGGATCTTTTTTATTTATTTATTTATTTTTTGTGAGGAAGATCAGCCTTGAGCTAACATCCGTGCTAATCCTCCTCTTTTTGCTGAGGAAGACCAGCTCTGAGCTAACATCTATTGCCAACCCTCCTCCTTTTTTTTTTTTCCCCCAAAGCCCCAGTAGATAGTTGTATGTCATAGCTGCACATCCTTCTAGTTGCTGTATGTGGGACGTGGCCTCAGCATGGCCAGAGAAGCGGTGCGTCAGTGAGCGCCCGGGGTCTGAACCCGGCCGCCAGTAGCGGAGCGCGCGCACTTAACCGCTAAGCCACCGGGCCAGCCCGAGAGGATCTTTTCTGATATTTTTAAGCAGCATCATAAATTCGAAGTAAACTTAAATTTTCAGTAATTACGGAGCAGTCATGAGCTGTTTCTTCCTTTGTTCCTCCAGATGCAAACACCTGGATGCCAAATCCATCCTCTCTGGGTGAAGTGGGACTGCCTGAGGATGACTGGCCTAAATCTAAACTAAATAAAAAGATGCACAGATATTATATATAATAATACATATAAAATAAGATATATATATTATACACACACACACACATAATCTGGGAAAAATAAGGGCTCATTGAAGCAAGCGGGTAGGGGAAAAGGAAGCCCCTATAAACAGCAGTGGGCATCCTACAATTCCCAGACTAGAGAAAACGGGCCCAGAACTTGGGTTGGCCAAGTCAACAGTCAAGCCAGGGATGGCGCCGATGGTGATACATGCAGCTCTCTTCTATTCTCCACACAGGAACTTCTCAAGTCCAGTGTAAGTTTTGAACTGGGCTCATGTGCCCCTCACCCTTCAACACACACATAACACACACAAACTACCCAGATACACATGCACACACCCCCACACATATACACCCCCCACACTACACACGCACACACCCATAAGGTGTGGTCCTCCAGCTTGCTGTAAGAAGAGAGCAAGTTCAGTTTCATTTAAAGGAGCTGAGCCCCTTTTCAGCGGAGCAAAGTCCATTCATGGTTACACACAGTTTGCAGAGGAAGATCTGCTCTTTATTTATTGAGATTCGTGATAGAAGAAAGGAATTGGTTGGTGGCTCCTATGAAGCCCGGGGCAGGTGATGAGGGTGCCCCAAAGGCAAAGCTACCGCTTGCCGCGCCCTGAGCAATGGCACATTTGTCCTAACCAGGAGCCTCCAAACAATGCTGGCTCCTCCAGAGTCAGAGGGGTACCTCAATTTCCTTTGGACAAGAAAGCGAGAGGTGACTGGATGGTATGGGCTTCACAGCCTTGACTACCCGCTCAGGTGGTGAACGCAGGAGAGTCAATTTGTGCCCTGGAGGAGGGATCTTTCTGGTTCTCCAGTGTCCGAACATCATGGAATTATGTGAAGACAGCACAGGCTTCTTTGGAGCGTCCCTCCAGCCACCAAAAGGAGTATCACCAGAGGGGATCACATTGCTTGCTGGTTTGGATACCGCCTCTCCGGGGCAACGTAATAGCCAGCTGGTAAAGGCACAGGATCCCCTAGAACATCCTGTGACCAGGGCGGAGGGCAGGTGCAGGAGCCGCGGGGTGGTCCTGGCCACGCGGTGCAGCATCACCAGCCGGGTAGGGGAAACCAGCCAGCATGGGAGAGGGGGAGGAGGATGCCGACAAAACTTACAAAGGGAATTGCCCACATAGAGCCAGTTGTGCACCAAATAATCCCGAGAATAGAGTGTGAAACTAGGAGAGCTCTTCCTTAGCTTCACAAACTGCTTTGGAGGCCAAGCAGGGACTGCACTGTTCGGCTGGGCGCTTGTGACTTCTCCTGGGACACATCAGAGGAAAGGGTGCGCCAGGCGCATGCGCCAGCCTGGCCTCTGAAAAGACGGCCCCAAAGGGCAAAGGGCGAGGCCCCAGCTGGACTTTCTAGCGCCTGGGATACCTGAGAGTGTTCAAACATGCGGGGACTGTTCAGGACTGCGGAGGCCCCAGCCACCAGAGTTCACCCCGCCTGTTCCGCGGGTCCCTCAGGGTGTGTGTCACCGGCCCTCTCCCCCGGGGTCCTGGAGGTGAGAGCCCGCTCAAAGCAGAGCACGGGAGCCACCAGATCCTGCCAGGGTGTGGCTCGCCTCCTCCGGGGACCTCCCAGGCTTCTCTGCGAGGCCTGGAGCCAGGCGCGCCTTCTCCATGGCCACAGGGCCACCAATGTCACCAGCTAGGCGGTTAAGGTTCTTGAGGAGGGGACGCGGGGCCCTGACCTGACTGGATGCCGCCCACGATGACATCCCTCCCTGGCAGGCAGGTTCTTTCTTCACTTCTTTTTAGGAATTTGGTAAAACAGCATTTATTTATTTATTTATTTTTGTGTGAGGAAGATCAGCCCTGAGCTAACATCCGTGCTAATCCTCCTCTTTTTGCTGAGGAAGACTGGCTCTGAGCTAACATCTATTGCCAATCGTCCTCCTTTTTTTCCCCCAAAGCCCCAGTAGATAGTTGTATGTCATAGCTGCACACCCTTCTAGTTGCTGTATGTGGGACGCGGCCTCAGCATGGCCGGAGAAGCGCTGTGTTGGTGCGCACCCGGCATCCCAACCTGGGCTGCCAGCAGTGGAGCACGTGCACTTAACGCCTAAGCTACGGGCTGGCCCCTAAAACAGCATTTAAACCTTAGACCAGCCCAGGTTCGCTCTTTGGTCTAGTTTGAGGGATCCAAATATGCAAAGATTATACGCAGTACATTTACACCAGAATACTGGTGTCACTCTATCGTACTTACTAAGTAGAGAATCATTACATAATGATAAAGGGAACAACAGTCCGTCAGGAAGCTCTAACCGTTTAGATCCTCCCCTGCCCTGGTCCAGTGGTTAGGATTTGGTACTCTCACTGGTCAGCTGTGGCCCAGGTTGGATTCCTGGTCAGGGAACCTCCCCACTGGAGTTAGTTGTCATACTGTGGTTTAACACTAACTGCATAAAAGGTGCTGAAAAATATTCTGTTAATAAGCAAGTCCTTATAAAATCATCTGATCCTGGTTTTATTTCCAATTTTAAAATTACTTTCTGTGAACCAAAACCTTCCAAGCTCTTGTCCAGCCTCCTGGTGTATTTCCAGTCTACAAGGATTCTCTTAATATTTCCAAGTTATTTGCAAACAGAAAACCAAAAAATGACTTTGTTTTCCAACCACATATATACAAAAGTGTGTTTTTTTCTGTTTTTGTTTTTCTTGATGAAGAGAAATTAAGGGTAGGAAAAATTAAAAGAGGGGAAAAAAGGCAGTAAAAAGCTTAGGTCACAAAATTTATGCCTCAAGGTTGGTTACATTTTCCAGAAGATGGGCAGCAATTTGGCTAAAGCGTAGATCCTGGGCAATCCCAAAGGCACTACTTGTCACCTCTAGGTGACAAATCAGGATGCCATTTACATCTTCTACGTTGATTCATTGCAAAATCTGCGTACTTAGGGTACCCAGAATCTTTGCAAAAGGCAGTTTGTTAATTTCCAGAATGTTTTCTAGTGTTTTCTAGTTTAACATCCTACCTTTATCATTGCTTCTAAGGATCTGCAGGAGCCTTGGGACCTATAAAGACAGCTTTGGCATTTCCTTAAAATTCAGAACAACTCACCATCTGCTCTCCCTTGATCTGACCCCACAGAATGAATTCAGCCATGCACAGCAACCCCTGGGGTCTGTCCGTGGTGTCATTCCTCACAGAAAGAGAAAGGCTACTCCGGACAGTTAGGAAGCTTCGGTTACCAGGCCAGGATTTTTATTTAAAACAATTTTGTGAGGAGGATAATAAAAAGTTAAATGTGTGAAGGCAAGGAATGAGCTAATTATGGAGGAACCAGTTTCATATAAAGACACATGTTAGGCCATAGTATGCTATCCTCCCCCAACTCCCTCAGTTCAAGTATGTTTTTTAACACCCTAGTATTATTGGGCAGTCAAATGTGAATGAAATACAATCTAGTTGGTAAATTACTTATTTAGGTTGCTAAATTTTCCCTGTATCTTTCATGTATCCTCATTTCTTAGTAGGAGTTAATATTTTAAGAAGGAAGAAATTCATCCTTTTTTTCGCCCAGTTTATAAGCCAAGAGAAAACTTGTCCCCCAATTTTATAATGCAAAACCAGGAGACAGCACAAACACTCACTACCAGCAAAGGATGGGTGTGGTGGGTGAAGAAAGGACAGCAGAAGAAATGAGTGTTAAAGACAGAAAAGTTCAACCAGGCGTGTTTAGGGTTCAAGTCAAATACAGGAGGGGGAGGCACACGGTTTCAGGATGGCTTAAAAGTTCACCCAAATATGCCCAATCATCCCTGGAATACAATCTCAGGGAGACTGTGTTGATGAACTTTCTTTTTATGATCATTTTTTTAGAGCAGTTTTAGGTTTACAACAAAATTGAGAGGGAGGTACAGCGATTTCCCGTATACCCCCTTCCCCCACACATGTATAACCTCCCCCATTATCAACATCACTCATCAGAATGGTACATTGTTTTTTTTACCAAGAATGAACCTGCATTGATACATCAATCACTCAAAGTCCATGGTTTACATTAGGGTTCACTCTGTGCATTGTACATTCTATGGGTTGAGACAAATGGGTAATGACATATATTCATCTTTATAGTATCACACAGATACTTTCACTGCCCTAAAAATCCTCTGTGCCCTGCCTATTCATCTCGGCCTGCCTCCCATCCCTGGCAGCCACTGATCTTTTTATTGTCTCCATAGTTTTGCCTTTTCCAGAATGTCATATAGTTGGAATCATACAGTATGTAGCTTTTTCAGATTGGCATCTTTCACTTAGTAATATACATTTAAGTTTCCTGCACGTCTTTTTATGGCTCGATACCTCATCTCTCTTTAGCACTGCATGGTATTCCACTGTCTGGGTGTATTGGTGAACTTCTGAGACTGGGAATGCTTGAAACTATCATCCTTAATCCACCCAGGAAATCTCAAACCCAGTTAAAGAAATTTATAGTTTTTCAAACAGTGCCTACAACATCACTAATAATTTCTCCAATCCCCACAAAAATCTTAAAAAGCTGGCATTGTCCTGTTTTGATTGACTGACGTAAAGAGACGTTAACTTACCTAATGATGGTTATCTGGTCTTGATTAGAAACCAAGTACTCTCCCTCTCCCCCACTAGCCCGCTGCGCTGCACTAGGGGGTTGGGACTTGGGTTTTCATCTTTAACAAAGTAAAATACAGTATTTTATCTGGCAATTCTAGTTGGAATAAAGGTCCCACACATCTAATAATGGTGGTGTTAGAGATACCTTCAACTTTTCAAAAAACCTAATAGAAAGTCAATATTTACCGCGATATGGCCAATGACAATGCAAACTTTCCACCGATCTTCTACCCCCGCCCCCGTTCAATGTATTCTCTCATTTGTTATCTTATTCTGATTAGAAGTTTTGAGCAGCAACGATACATGCCTCTGGAACCAAAAAAAGAGAACGCAAGTTAATGATTACTTAAATGCAGTTTGTTTGGAAAGCTGATTCTTTCAAAGATTAGAGTCAATAGCAGATGGGCAAAGTGTGGGAACCCCTGTATGCTAGAGTTTGCAAGCACTGCCTAGAAGTGGTGGGGAGGGGCGAATGGGGGCATCAGTGGGGCTGTAAGATCCCTCTTCTGCTCCAATCTGAGCAGCTCTGCCCTGATCAATTTACATAACAGGATTCAGCCTAAGATTTCATCTGAAGAAAATGGCCAGCTGCTAAAATACCATCTGAAACCATTGTTCTAAATTAGAAATGTGCTTCCAGTACAGTAGCGACTAGCCACATGTGGCTACTGAGCACTTAAAATGTGGCTAGTCCAACTTGAGTTGTGCTGTAAATGGAAAATGAACATCGGATTCAAAGACTTAGTACAAAAAAAAAGAATTTATAATATCTCAATAATGTTTATATTGATTACATGCTCAAATAATATTTTGGATATATTAGTTAAATAAATATATTATTAAAATTAATTTGACCTGTTTATTTTTATGTTTTTAAATATGATGAGTAAAAGACGTAAAATTGTATGTGTGGCTTGCGTTATATTTCTGTTGGACGGTGCTGATACACCAAGCTGTGAGCTACATAAAAGAAATTCTGGAACTGGTATGAATAGTACGTGAGCACTCACAGGTTAGTTTAGATTGTCCACTAGTCTAAGCACTTTCTAGCTAAGAGGAATTTCATGTTTATGTTACTGAGAATCACTCTAAAACAATAAAAAATTATTATTGCACACTCCAAGTGTTTTTTCAGTATTTGTTTTTTTCTCGGTATTAAGACTCATTTCTTTCAGTTATGGTTGCAACCAGGAGAGGAAAGGGGGCCCTTAACACTGGCCCCGTGTTCCAGAGAAATGTACAGATTGCAACCCAGAGCAGGAAGAGGTGGCTCGGGTGCTGAAGATCAAGACCAGCCACGCCACAGCTGGTGGGTACCTGGGCTCTGCTCAGCAGCTCTGAAATGAGCCTGAGGGACTGCGGGTTCCTCTGGGCCAGCAGAGCCAAGCTTCTGCTCTTCCAGGTTTTTTCTTGTAGCTTTTTCTGATCCTCTACTTGTAGCTTCTCGAACTTTTTCTGATTCTGACGGAATTCGCTGTCCCTCTGTTTTTGTTCCCTCTTGCAAAGCTTCTTCTCTCTTTTTCTTTCTCTTTCCAATTCTGATAGCTCTTTCTGTTTCCCGAGAAGGTGCAGAAGCAAAGAAAGAAAATTATTTGATTGCCTTACAGCCTAGTTGGCTGTTTGTGGTTAGTTGTCCTCAGGTTTTGATTTTGTAACCTCGAGACGTTTACACGTTTTGGTTTGCTTACATAAGCCACCAGGGCCTTGGAGCCCCTTCAGTCTGATGGCCTCCTTGCTTAATTACTTTAACAACATATTCACTTGGTTTCATTACTTATTGTCTGTCTTCCTCAATTGGAATGGATGCTCCTGAAACCGGCAAACAGTTAGCCATTGATGATTAAGCAGCTAGTAACTATGGGGGATGGGAATTGGCCGCCTCAAAATATGTCTCCGCCTGAAAAACACTTTGGCCCCCACCTCCACTAACTGACCAAAGGAGTTTGGGATGGGACGCCTGCCCCCAGAACAGGCCATCACCATAGATATCTCCTGGTGTCTAGGAGGGTCCTTGCTAAGCCCATTCTTAGTTCTGGTTACCCTTTGTAAGAGACATTTACATTTGTAAAGGAAATCTCCATTTGTAAAGGTATCTTGTTCCCTGTACCAGGAAGAAGAGATGGATGGCCTTACATGGAAACTTACCAGAATGGAAGGCAAGGACTTAAATCTGCATGGTAAACTTACCCATTGTTAACTGTGCTGTTTAGGCAATATGCTGTCTGACTCCCCCTAGGTTCCTATGGATGACATCCCCCTGGAGCCGGGGTCACCATGGTAATGGGCATTTGAGCTATGTTTTTTCAGTAATTGGAACCCCTTCTCCACTTCAGGCCGGTTGAGACCACCAACCCATCAACTGGGCCCACGCAGACATGTGTCTGATAAACGACCTTTTGACATCAAGAGGTTGGAACATCACCCTCAAGGCATGCTAATGCCGCCATTCTGTGAACATGCGTCCTACGAAGAGGCATGAAATCTGACTAAGCTTGCGCAGATCATTAATTACCTCATCTCTCCTCACCTCCAATCATTTCAGACCACCTTGTCCACTACCCCATGAATACCCCTGTGTCCCTATTTTTGGGGAAGTGGATTTGAGATTCATTCTCCCATTTCCTCAGTGGCTGCCTTGTGATTAATAAACCCTCTCTCTCTCTGCAATCTCATCATCTCAGTGATTGGCTCTCTGGGTGATGGGCAAAAGGGGACCTGGTGTGGTAACACTTCTTCAAGCCAAGTCTGTTTTGTTTATTCCTGCATCCCAATGTCTAGAATAATGCCTGGTATATAGTAGGCATACAACAAATATTTGTCAAATGAAAGAATTTTCAGAAAATTGTTACATTTCCAATTTTGGTTTCCTTGTTTGTAACAAAAAAATGTGTTTGTATTAATTTCCTAGGGATGTGGTAAAAAATTACTACAAACTTGTTGGCTTAAAACAGTAGAAATTTATTCTGTCACAGTTTTAGAGGCCAGAAGTCCAAAATCAAGTTGTCGGGAGGGTTGGTTCCTTCTGGAGAATCCTTTCCATGTTTCTCTCATAACTTCTGTTGGCTGCTGACAACCCTTGGTGTCCCTTGGCTTGTAGATGTGTCATTCTGATCTTTGTCTCCATCTTCACATCTCCTTCTCTGTGTCTTATCCCCTTATCTTCTAAGAACACTTGCCTTTGGATTTAGGGTTCATCCTAATCCAAGATGGTCTTGTCTCAAGATCCTTAACTTAATTACATCGGCAAGACTCTCTTTTCCAAATAAAGTCACATTCACAGGTTCTAGGTGGACATATCTTTTTGGGAGCCACCATTCAACTCAATACCGCTATTGTGAAGACTACACAAAACAAGGTTTATAAACGCTCTTTGTATAATATAATGTAGTATTCAGATGTGAGTCATTATGTTACAACATTTCATACTCTCAGATCTGATCCACAGTCCCAAACTATTGAAATATGTTTAAGTACTAATTCTTGTTTCCAGGCTATTCACTGGCCTTTCTAACTCCAAGTCATAGTAAAATTGCTAAATAGGTCTTCAGTATATTCATCCCAGCTATTGATTTAAGAGACATATGTATAGAACAGAGCCATGGAGAGAGCAGTGAAGTCTGACAGCAGACTGCTCATCTAGATTGGCATGAATTAGTTAATCAGTACCTTATGGGTATAGGGCTTTGTCCAGTTATGAATCTCCCTTAGGGTACTTCCGTCTTTCTATTTCTTCATATTATCTATAGCAACATTATGACATTCTCTTGAATTTCTTTTAGAAATATAGATATAGCTGGCCTATCCCATTTCATTTATTTATTAGTTGATTTATTCATCCACTCATTCAACTAGAAATCATTGAGTGCCTACTAGGTGCCAGGCACTGAGGAGTTAGCAGTGAACAAAAGAGACCCCATCCTTACTCTAATGGTGCTCATTGTCACTCATCTTCTGCTCTGGTAACTTGATTTAGAATAAAAACTGTGTGTGTATTGGGAGGAGGAAAGTGTAAATGAAGTCAGCCAATAATGACATTTTTGCAGCCCATCCTAGTCATCACTGTTTCTTTCTAGGTGTTTCCAACCATCCCAATTAGCTGGTCTGTTCATGGATTCCAGATTTTCTCCTTATCTTGTTTGAAAATTAGAAGTGCATTTGCTGGCCTCCTGTCTTAGGGTGTGTATTTAGGTTTCTCTGATTCTTCAGATGCTGCCTGTGGGGGTTGGTCAGTCTCATTAGAAATTTCTCTTGGGCTGGCCCTGTGGCTTAGTGGTTAAGTGCGCATGCTCCGCTACTGGCGGCCCGGGTTCAGATCCTGGGCGCGCACCAATGCACCACTTGTCTGGCCATGCTGAGGCCACGTCCCACATACAGCAACTAGAAGGATGTGCAACTATGACATACAACTATCTACTGGGGCTTTGGGGAAAAAAAAAGAGGAGGATTGGCAATAGATGTTAGCTCAGAGCCGGTCTTCCTCAGCAAAAAGAGGAAGCAAAAAGAGGAGGATTAGCATGGATGTTACCTCAGGGCTGATCTTCCTCACAAAAAAAAAAAAAGAAAAGAAATTTCTCTTGGTCCTTTGAGGTACAACTCATGCAAGGCAGCAGACCTGACCCTCTTAACAGAATCTGTATACCCTTTATTATAGCACTACTATAATTATTGTTTTAAAGCCAACAACCACTGCTGTAATTTAATCAGCAACTCTACTGGGCTAAATGCCTAACAAACACTATTTTTCAAAATCCTCCCAAATTTCTCCTATAAAAAAAAAGCATTTTGTCTCTGCTTTATAGATCAAGAAGCTGTGGCAGCGAGGGGTTAAGTAACTTGCCAGAGGTTACACAGCTAGTGACTGTCAGAGCCAAGTTCAAACCAAGGCTCATATTCTTTCATCACTGGGCTATCCTGCCTCCATTCTTTGCCTTTGATCTCAGAGCTCTTTAACTCCCTCCTCGCGTTCTTTCTGACTGATCTATGCCCCACCCCTTTTGGTTTGGAAATCCCCCACTTTTACATAGCTGTGTTCTTCTTCCTCTTGGTTATCCATCGAATTAGACCGCCAGCCCAAGGCAGAAGGCTGCTTATCCCTGTCAACTTCATGTTCTGAATAAAACTGTAAGAGCTTCCTTTGTTGTCCCTCACATTTTTCTCATCAAGCCTCAGTTCACTTGGGCCTTTTGCCTTTCTGACACAGTTCTTGTAAGTCCAGGCCTCTTTCATCTGGTTAAGAGCCCTTCTTACCGCCTTTTGAATATTTCCATTTTAAAACCTGAGTGTCTCAGAGAATTGGCTTCTTGAGGTACTTCTTTTCTTCCCGATGGGATTTATTTGCAATTATATGTCAGAATTACTTTTTTTTTTTTTCAGAACTTCCCACTTTTCTTGAGTAATCTCCTTTTAGCATTATATAATCTCAGCATCACCAACCAAAAGAAGTTGTATATATGTACCGTGGATGAGGCACTGTGTTCAGTATAGACATCCAAAAGTCTGGTTTCTCAATCTCTTGAAGGAGATATTATAATATGTATGGAAGCATATACTGACACACAAGGACACACAGCTTGTAAATGGCTAAGCCAGGCTTTGACCTTTGTGCATATGACTCTAGAGTTCAAATTCTTAACTGCCCAGCTCTCCTGGGAAGCTTCAGGTAGAGAGAGAGGAGGAGAAGGCCTACCAGATGAGGAATGGTCAGGACTTGTTTGGGGCAACATTGAGAAGAAGACTTTGGCTGAAGGACCTTTACTTTTAATTAGAGGGAAGAGATGAGGGTTATGACAGCACTATACCTAATACATACTGAAAACCCACTGAACCATGATGTGCTCAGAGGAAACAGCATCAGATCTCACTGAAGCCCAATTCCAATAACACGACCAGAGTAAAAAGAGGAGAAACTCATTTTGTGAATAAAATAAAAAAATTTGGAGTGGCAAATGACAGCAAGCAGTGTCAATAGGTGCTCCTTGCAACTAATCAAATGCATTCAACGTGAAAAATCGTTACAGTACATTTTGACATCTTGGGCCATTCTCATGCTCACAGATAGCTGCATTGTTAACAACATTGTCATTGAAAAGGAAGAAAAATGACACACATAATAGGTAAAAATAAAGCCATGTGAAAGGTGTGGAATTTCTCAGAAAAATGAATTTGAAGAAAATTCAAAGAAATACACATCTGTCCCAGCATTCAATTATTAAACACCTTGAATACAGAAACAGATGACTTTGAATACCAGTTGGCTATATTGTCAGCTGGTGGGACCGACCTCCAATAGGTAACTCTGTGAAAATACTACTCTTTTTGTGATCTGCACCCATGTTTTTCATGGAACATTAAGTTGCTTTCTAAGGATTTCTAAATACCAGATTGCTGACTGAGTGTGATTGTTAACAATCAAAGGGTCCTGTTCACAAGTGTAAGGGCTGCAGTCCTGGGAATCTGGCTAACTTCCAGTTGGGTAATTACATACGAAGAACCTTGTTAAATCCCCCTGGAGTTCTAGTTATGAAAGCAACTTATACGGTGGTTCGTAATTATGCCTGTGGCCAGAAAAATCGTGCAATATACCAAAAATAAAATAAGCAGTAGCTTCCACTGAAAGGATAGAAAGCAAACCATCATGCCTGCTATGGAAAGCTAATGGTCACTCTCTAATCCTAAAATAAGAAAAAAAAAAAAAAAAAGAAAATGATTACCGACACAACTAAAATATAATGTAGATAAATCTTTTCAACTCTCAGTTTTGTCGAATACAGTCAACTACCAAATTACAGCAATATGTCAGAGAGTGCTTTGGGGTAACAAAGTATTTGCTTTTGCATCATTTATCCTGGAGATATTGTTTCTTAGGACACAATTGGAGTTTAAGTCCTCTTATTTATTTTTGATATAATAAAACAAAAGGCCATTTCTTTTAGAAATTATATCATCCTAAACTTTGCATCCAGCAGATAAGGATGCAAATAATAGTTTTGTTATTAAGAGATTTGATAATTTGCATTACTGGAGCCCAAACCCAATTGTATACAAGAATCACCTGGGAAGCTTAAAGATAAAAAAATTCCATGTTCCCAGGTTAAAAGAATGATGGTGACCAGGATAACTTTCCACTCTAAGGAGAACCAGGAGCTCTGATGTTTGACAGTAAGTCCTGGGGCAAGGACATCTGGAATCACAACCTTTTCTTTTGACATGGCCTCACAGTTGTTGATGAAGGTAGAATATTGTTTCAAAAAATCTGATTGATGTCTGATTATTATTAGACAAAGATCATCAACCCTTGAGAAATCCTTGTTTCTTAAATGCATATCACAGTAGCTTCTTGAAAATATGCTATAGTTGTTTTCAAAAATAAGTTCTTTTAAAAAATAAAGAGTAATAGGGAATTGCAATATTTTCTGTCTGTTAAAGTCTCCAAAGGAAACCAAGTAAAAGTTCATCTAATTTTCTTTCAGGGTACATTTTTTTTGCTCCCACATTGATAGTATATTTATAGAAGTGATGAAAGCTACGTAACTTAAATTGACTTTGTTTATGAAAAAGTTTGTTTTTTTGCGGTGTGGAGACACTCTAGTGTCTTAGGTTGAACCATGGCCGTCTCAATTCATCAGACCACCTATAACTCAAAAGAGTTGTATTCATCAGATTTTGCCAGTTTATTGGCAATGGAAAAGAAAAGTTTATTCATCTTGTTGGATTAGATGATCTCTAAGGTCCTTTCCATCTCTAAAATTCTATTATTCTTTTTCCCAGTGATAGACAAAGTGCAGAAATTCATCACATCTCTCTGGTATAATGGAAACTAGTAGAATCCACAAGTATTTTAACCTCAAAGTTTTGTTCTTCTCTTGTATTTCACTGGTGAACCACCTGATACAACCTTAATTTTTTTATGATTTAAAAGTAGAAATTCATCAATAATAGCAGTTACAATTAATAATTGACTGGTGATGGTAAATAATAGACTCATTACTGTTCTCTTGGGTCTTATACCTAGCTGATGATGAATAATCTTTGAGATCCTCTAGAATGTTAAAGTATATGAAACCCATGGAATGGCAAATAGCTGTGGCTCCATCTTTGGTACTCCTGTAGTTTTTCACATATCTGTTAACATTTACCTCATATTTTGCATTTTTGGTTTATGTGTCTGTCTCACCTACTAGACCATGAGTTCTTTGAGGGTCAGAACCATTCATCTTTACATCCCCAGGATGTAGTACAGTGCTTAGGGCATATTTAGTTGGCATATGATTGGATGTCTCTTGACTATTAAATAATTTCAACTGCTTTCAAATAACTGCTAAATTTTTTGAAATAAATCTCCAAAGACAAAAGTTCTTCTGCAAAGTCTATGATGAAGCTTAGAAAAGAAGCTAGGAGAACCTCAAGTACTTAGAAAGTGTTAAGTCAAGAGAAGAAGGCTGGAACATTTACTTATCAGGCCAGCAGTTTTTTCTTGCTTCTATTTCCAGCAGGGATAGGTAGATCAATTAAACAATCATCTTATTTCTCATCAATTTAGTGTCTTAGTGTTTAGATCAAATGACGCCATATGTACCATTGATTTCATGGAGGACCTTCTCCCTAAGTCAGCATTTACGTATTCAATGGGGTGGGTATCCTTGGCAAGATATTTAACCTGTCTGAACCTCAGTACATCTTTTGAAATGGAAAGGTTAAATTAGAGCAATAGTTTTTTAGCATTATTGATACAAGAATCTTTTCTGTCTTTAAACACACACTTATGTGGAACCCTTTATGTAAAAATGATGAATACAGTGCTATTTAGATTGAAGGTGGAGTGTATTAGTCAAGATATTCACACTAGTACTGTAACAAGTGACCCTGAATCTTAGTGATATAACAAAATAGTATATTTCTTACTCACATAAAGTCAATTTACAACCAAGGGTGGAGGTTGAGGGGTTAAGCCTCTCTCCAGATGATCTCTCAGAGACCCTAATAGACAGAGTCTCTGACACCTTCAACACGGGGGCTTCAAGGCAGCTCTTGGTTTTGACTTCAACTAGAAAAAGGGAAAAGAGGGAGAGGATTACCCATGGGAGGTTTTTATGGTCCAGGCCCGGGAGTGGGCACATCACTTCCATCGCTATTAAGTGCAAGGGAGGCTGGAAAATGCGGCCTTCCTCTGTACCTAGGACAAACAATAAGAAATGGGTTTGGTACACAGATAGCTGGGCTCTGCCGCAAGGAATGGAGTCTGGCAGCCAGCAAGGCTTGCCCAGGACTCTGAAGAGCACAATTTGTAACCCCTGAAACAGGTATACCCCCAGAGCCCTTTTAGTTTACATGTCCTGTAATTGGACCAAGCCCTGCGCCTGATACACAGCAAGAGTTAATAAATGCTTCACTTTCCCTGTATCTTTGAAAGACAGATGTTAATTCCTACATGGTCATTTAACACAGAGCAGCAGCAACGTGAGCCATGTTTGGCACCTCCTCTCTCCCTGCCCCTGCAGTGTGATAACACTCCAAGTAGTTTCAATTGGGCTTTGAATTTGGGCCCTTGCACAGAGTATGACCTTGCAGAGCTCTCTTAATCTGGCTTGAAGTTGTGGAATGGATCTAGCTGTCTTTCATTCAAATTAAGGAGGAATCTGAAGACATAAATGTAAAGAGTTTGACTCATCAGATAAGGATTCAAATGTATGTGATACCTGAGATATCAGTTGTTCTTTCCATGTTTAACCACCATTACAAACTATTGGCAAGATCTTCTTATACCACCCGTGCCTGGTTGCTGTCCTTCAATAGATCAATTCTTTCATCCTTTCTCCCACCAAGTCATTTCTTCCCCATGTCTCTCATCACTTGTGCCTTCCTTAAACAAGCTAACTGCAATTAGGTGTTGGTTATCATCTGATGGCTTCCAAAGCTGTTTATTCAGTCCAGACCTCTCTCCCTATTTCTGCAGATCTGTATATCCAAATTCTCATAGGACATCTCCATTTGGATATCTCAATGTCATCTCAAGTTCAAAATGTCCAAGACTAAAGTCCTATTCTTCCCTTTCTCAAAACTCTTCCTCTAGAATCTTGGAAGTCTTGGAAGATGGCACCATCATTTATTGGTTCATTGAATTCAAGCCCAGGAGTCATTATCTGTTCCTCCCTCTTTTTCATTACTCCTCCAAGCCAAAATGTTCACAAAGTTATAATGACTTGTGTCTTCTTAAAATTTTTTCAAATTGTCCCCTTCTCTCTTTAAATCACCACAGGAAACAAAATGTCCATCTTCTCTCAGCTGGACTATTTCCATAGCCTTTTAGCTGATCTCTGAGTCTATAGTCTCTCTCTCCTCCAGTCTGCAGTGCAACTAATTCCCTAACATATGCTCACCTATGTAAACCCTTTGCCTGGCCTATGAAGCTATTCATCATCTGACTCTCGCCAAATGTCTGTCTTCATTTACTATCCCTCTCCCACACGAACAATTTGCTACAAGCTATTTCCCATTTCCTAAATACTCTGTATCTCTGGTGGCTTAATATCAGGGGCTAGAAACAGCCACAGACAATAAGTAAACAAATGGATGTTTCTGTGTTCCAATAAAACTTTATTTATAAAAGTAGATGAGGGCTGGATTTGACCTGGGGCTGTAGTTTGTTGACACCTGCTCTATGCCTTTTTGTTTGTTGATACTTCTGCCTGGAATGCCCTTCCATACTCATTGCACATCTCATTGTCTGCACCCCTACCCCATTTTGAACTTCTAATTTTTCAAATGTTTACTTAGTCATCCCTCCTTTATGAAGCCATCCTTAAGTAATGCTCACTTCCACAGCACTTTATGCATCCGGTCTATTCTCATTATTCATGGTACTTTTCTGTAAAGTTAGCACAAACACTGAATTAGCAAATATTGAACCATTGCTCCTAAGAGAAATACAGGGTTATGTTCCTGCGATCCTGCAGTCACAATATTTTCACCAACTGATCAGCACACAGCCTTGTCTTATGGGTGTTTCTGTCTATAGACACCTTATTTAATACAGATTTTGGGTGATTAACGTAGAACTCGTGGCCAACAGCACTATAACTCATGCCTAGACAAAGCTTATCTGACACACTTATTTTCTCCATAAGGCACATCACAGTCTTCTTGGGCTAAGGAACATGAGAGCACTAGAGCACTACACTTGGGGGACATTTTAAACATCAAAATCACCAACCAAAGCACGAAAATGTGAAAAATGTGTCACTGAAAAGACCACAAAAAGGACAATTGCTTGCAGTGTGCAAGGGGAAACAGGAAGGCAGAGCGCTCCACCTTGGCTTGTTCTACTTCAGCTGAGAACATGCCCATCAGGCAACTCCATGTTTCCACTGCTCTGCACATGTCTGCGGAGACCACGAAAGCAGCATGAGTATTGATTTGGGGGTTACCAATCAATTTCAGGGAATAGGGGAATTCACAAGTATGGAACTGGTGAGTAATGAGGATGGGCTGTATCTCCATAACAGAGCCAACAGACTGGACAGCTGGGTCCTTGTGAACTAGTCAATTTGTTTTCTTCTTTCTATCTTCATGGACTTAGAGCTTAAATGAAGGTTTTTGAATATTTGTATGAATGAATGAAGGAAGGAAGGAATGAAGGAAGGAATTGAATGAAATATAATTTGCTTAATATCTTCAGTACAGCTCTATATATGCAGGAAAACTTTTTTTAATGCTTTTTTCAGCATTTGCTAAGTGATTAGTAATTCTACTGCAGTACATAGGGAATGATGCTGCTTTCTTCTTATTTAACATCTTCATTAATGATCTTCAACAGGCACTAAACAATAAATTAATGAAATCTGCAGATGATACTAAATTAGGAGGTGTTGAAAACACCAGTGAGAGTACTGCTGTAGCATAAATGCACTTAAAGATGTTAAAAATATGAAGTAAATGGGGAATGATGTAACTAGAAAAACAGAAACTAGAAAATCTGGCCAAGCAAATTTTAAATGTCTGAGAAACCTGGACACTACTGCTTGTTGATTTTAAATTACCTGTGTATTTATTCATTCAGCAGGTGTTTATGGAGGGCCTACTCCATGCCTGGTCGAGTGCTCTGTCCTGGGGTTATCAAAGTAAACAAGATAGTCAAGGCCCCTGCCTCATGGAGTTTATATTCTAGAAAGGAAGATAGAAAAGTTGAGTGAATAGTCAGGAATCTATAAGATAAGAGGGGAGGTGACATTGGGTTGAAATATGAAGGATGAGTGGAGCAGCAAGAGGGAAGAGCGCTCCAGAGAGAGGAATCTCAAGGCCAAAGCCCCAGAGGAAGAAAACAGGTGTGGCAGAAAAGGAGGATGGCTAGGTTTAATGTAGGGGTGGCCTGGAGAATAAGGATGACTTATGATCAGTGGGAGAGCAGGCAAGGGACAGGTTATGTGGTGCCCTGGAGGCGTTGGGAAGGAAGTTAGATTTTATTCTCCGTGCTATGAGAAACCATTGAGGAGTTTTAAGAAGAGTGAGAAACATGATGTAAATTGCATTATTGGATTGAAGTGGCGCAAATATACAGCAAGGAGTTTAATCAGGTCCTTATAGCAGTAATTCCAGCAAAGGAAGATGGTGGCTTGGACTAAGACCTTGAGAGGAAAAGTTGTGGAAGGATTGGGATGTATATTGGAGGGAAAATCAGTAGGATTTGTAACGGATTAGCTGAGAGGGGGGAAACAGTGGAAGAACGGGGAAGAATCAAGGATGACTCCTACATTTTTTGACTACTCCTAAACTTTTTAACTGAGTGGCTGGAGCAACCAGGAACCGGAGCTACTAACTGAATTAGAGACGCCTAGAGGGGGGATAGTTCAAAGGAGAGGAGGGTAGAAATTGGTCCATTGTGGATATATTAAGCTTGTGGTCTCCATTAGGCATTCAAATGCGATTTCATTGTGATTTTAGTTTGTATTTTCCTAATGGCTAATGATGTTGAGTGCTTTTTTATGTGCTCATTGTCCATTTACATATTTTTTCCTTTATAAGGTTTCTGCTTAAGACTTTTGCCTGTTATTATTGGGTTATGTATTTTTGCTAATATTTGTTAATTTTTGCTTCTATGGTCATAAGGGAAGTTGGCTTATAGTCTTCTTTTCTTTAATGTCTTTGTCTAGTTTTAGTATCAGGGAAATGCTAGCCTGTAATTTGCTTATTAATTTTCACTAATATATCCTTGTTGATGAGTAGAAGGTTTTAATTTTAATGATGTCCATTATATATTTTATTTTATTTTTTAAAATTTATGATTAGTGCTTTCTGGTTTCTGTCTAAGAAATCTTTGCCTATCTCAATGCGGAAATTTGGGGAAGGTGGCAGGCTTGGAGAGGGCATGGAAGTTCCGTGCCCTTTCCCCATACCTTGCCCTATGCATCTCTTTCATTTGCTGTTCATGAGTTATTTCCCTTCATAGTAAATCAGCAACCTAGTGGGTAAAATGTTTTCCTGAATTCTGTGAGCGGCTCTAGGAAATTAATCGAACACCAAAGACAGGGCCTTGGGAAGCTCAGATCTATAGCTGGTCGGTCAGAAGCACAGGTAACAACCTGGCCTTTGATTGGCATCTGAAGTGGTGGTGGTGGGCAGTCTGATAGGACTGAGCCTTTAACTTGTGGGATCTGAAGCTATCTCCAGGTAGATAGTGTCAGAATTTAGTTGAATTGTAGGACACCCAGCTGGTGTCCAAGAATCGGTGGTGTGAGAAACTGCCCCCTCCACACTGGAAATTGGGTCCAGAATCTTTACTATTTATCTGTTGAGACTTAATTTGTGGGGTCACGTATGGTCTATCCTGGAAAATGTCCCATCTGCATTTGAGAAGAGTGTGTATTCTGGTATTGAGTAGAGTGGTCCGTGTGTGGCTGTTAGATCTAGCTGGTTTATTGTGTTGTGTAAGTTCTTTATTTCCTTATTTATCTTCTGTCTGGTTGTTCTATCCATTATTGTGAGTGGGGTAGTGAAGTCTCCAACTATTATTGTGGAACTGCTTACTTCTTTCAATTCTGTCAGTTTTTGCTTCGTATATTTTGATGTCTGTCATTAGGTACATAAATGTTTAAAATTGTTGTATCTTCTTGCTATGTTGAAACTTTTATGAATATATAATGTCCTTCTTTGTCTCCTGCAACCATTTTTGATTTAAAGTCTATTTTGTCTGATGTCAGTATAGCCGCCCCTGCTCTCTTTTGGTTACTGTTTGCATGGAATAGCTTTTTCCATGCTTTCACTTTCAACCTGTTTGTGTCTTTGGATCTCGGTTAGTCTCTTGTAGACAGCATACAGTTGGATCATGTGTTTTTATCCATTCTGCCAATCCCTGTCTCCTGATTGGAGAGTAGCAACTCACCGAATTCCTACTATATGCGGGCACTGTGCTTGGTCCTGGCAATAAAGCCTTAAATAAGACAGACACAGTCTATGTGTTCTTGAAAGTACAGAGATATTAAAAAATAATTACACAATCAATTTCTTACAATTGTATAAATCCTACAAAGGACAATATATAGGCGGATGAGATTCAAAATGACATGCTTGAGATTAAAATCACACTTTAAGCTCCAATTAATTAATTAAATTTGGAGCTGACAAAAAAAATAGTGTCAATGTTCATCTCTCTCCATGACTTCACTTGACATGCCACTTACATGTAATTTTTCAACATAACATTATTTCTCTTTGTGAATAAACTACATTAAGAAGCCATTTAAATGTCCAGAAACAGGCCACAATGGACGCCGATAATGATAACTTGTTTTGGAAATAAGTAATATTCACCTGTTTAATACCTCAATTTCATCACAAGAACAGATACTTTGTATTTTTCCTTAGGACTGGATTATAGATATTAGAGAAGGAAAAAGCAGAGTTGGCCACAAAAAGTCAATCCTCCCTACTTAAGGAAATGTCTAAATCTCCAGAAGCCTGTCTGACTTCCTCGTTTTGGTCCACCACTTTAGCATGATTGCATCGGATCTCCAGTCGTGTTGGGCTGAGATAAGCACTCCTAAATGTAGACCAGAGGAGGCGGCGGTGGTGGAGTAGGCTATTTCTCAAAGCTGTGTGATTGTCTCGAGCACATCCGTGGGCGGGCCAGCCATGACTTGTCTGATTACTTCCTTATCCACATTTTTGATTTTGAGTTCTCTTAGCTAAAAGTTAGCTTAATTTTTTAAAGTCTCTGAACTCTGATTATTTAAATGAATTTAAGTGGATTCAATACCGACAACCTCATTATATGCTGTACTAAATCCGTTAATAAATTAACCATAATTCAACTTGCTTCTGTATAATGAAATTTTTGCTAGAGGTGCTGTAATTGGAAGAATACTACCGATCGCTTGTTATTTAATCTAGTTATTTATACAGATTTTTAAAAAGCATGTAATAGGAAACCAATTAGCATTAGCTGGGAGTTTCACTTCTCAATTCATTTTTGGACTCTAATAATTAAACACAGTTACCTGAAATAGCTGGTAATGAGCTGAAACATGATGAAAATATAAGCTATTAATTGACTCACCAACTCATATGACACATACTGTTCAGTAACATATTTTTAAAAATTTGAAAACAATTCTTTTTGGAGGAAGAGAACAGAAGGTGGTCATAGCTATGTGTAAGAAATATTAATTTTCTCTTTCAACATAAACTTTGTGAATAGTTTTAAGCTCAAAAAATCTAAAATTCAAAAATGGGCTTCGATAAGGATGGCATGTGCTGGAAGCCTGTGCTGTAACAATGCAGAGAGATTTTGTCAGGCCATGCGATTTTATCACAAAGGACTATGTACTGCAAAGGAGGGCAGGTTTCCATGTTTCTGTTTCGGTCAGCTCTTTGCATTGTTGATTGATTCACTGTAGTGCTGTTGTCAGTATTTTATCAATAGTCACATAGACCTCATGACTGGCATTTTGCCTTTTTAAAACCATCCCCTTTGCTGTTACAGAGAACCAGAGCCTCGAAGCCTGTTGGGAATGGCTGGTAGCTTTTTTATTATTATTTATGAATTCATCAGAGAGGAATATTGACCTCTAATTAAAGCCAGAAAATTACTCCTGGAATAAATTGCTAAAGGTCAGTTTCTTTGCAAAGAACTTGCTATGTGTCTGTGTTACCATTATTAAAAATAAGGCAGCATTCAACCTATTTGTAGGAATAGGTGAAGATAATGAATTGTTATATTAGTTCTTGCTTTTGGTATTGAGTTTCAATTAAACTTTTCTAATGCTTTTTCTGTTCTTGGTGTGTTTCTCTTCTGAGGGTGGGGAAAACTGCTCTGTACCAAAAACAATGAGAATGTTCCATTTTTTTCTTGAGAAAAGTAATATGTGTATTTTGGTCTAAGAGAATTAAAATGTCAAAAATACTTTGGAACCCGATTTCCTAACAAAAGAGAAAGTCTTTCCTCAATTCCAGGAAGTTCTGGGAAAAGCATTTGTCTATTTTGGATTAGGAAATCAAAGTGAATCAAAATACTGTAATAATCAAAAGAATTAATCAAAAGAAACAGCCTCACTTGAGATTTTGGCACAATGAATAGATATTTAAATATTTAACAACTCTTTTTATCTTTACCTGTTCACAAGGTATAAACAGGGAGTTGGACTGAAATGAAAAACAGCTGCCTATTGACTTTGAAATGAAAGGAGGTATCACATCCGGGTTTTGAGTAACTTCCCTCCTGTCTCTCAGAAATTTCTGCTCTCCTTCTTGGTAGGGTTAAATTAATTTTGTGCCTAAGAGGACTTCATCATGCTATGTTGATGGTATATATTCACTCATATTTTCAGATTTTGAGCAGGTTTTGAAATTTACCAACCCTGAAAAAATATCTTGGAAGTGATTTCTGGAATGTTATTGTTTATTAAGTTTAATAAGTAAATTAAAAAATCAAAATCTTTCTAATTTAAGCATTTACAGTAGAGATTTTCAACTGGGGGCAATTCTGGCAATGTCTGGAGATATTTTGGTTGTCACAAATGGGGGTGGTGCTGCTGGCTTCTAGTGGGTAGAAGCCAGGGATCCTGCTAAACTTCCTACAATGCACAAGACGGCCCCCTACAACAAAGAATAATCTGGCCCAAAATTAATAGTGCAGGGGTTGAGAAATCCTAATTTAGAGAAATATGATAAAATGTCCAACGGTAAGAGTGACTCAACACTAAAATTTTACATTGGGAAATACAAATTAAAATAACAATGAGATGTCTTTTCATCCATCTGAATAGCAGAAATCAAAGGAAATGATAACACTCGAGTCTGGAAAAGACGATAGGAAGCAAATACATTGATCCATTGCTGGTGGGAGTAATCTGACCATATCTCCTAAAAATAAAAGTACAACTTACCTTTCACTCAGCAATCCCTCATTTGAAAATATCAGTGTACAATGATCCAGCATTTTTGTTATGGTTAAAAAATTACTGGATAAAAACTCAATATGAATAAATAGGGGAATAATATGTGAGACATCTATAATATAGAATAATATCCAGTTATTAAGAAATAATGTTATAGCTATATCTAATGACTGAGAAGGATATCCATGATGTTTTATTAGATGAGAAAAATCAGTTTTATAGTAACGTATATATTATGAGCTCATTTTTGTAAAACAATCAGCAAATACCTTCTAAACATTTGTATATTTTTAATGAGCATGTGGAAGACTGTTTAGCAGATGTTTAATTTGGTTACTTCATTGGAGAGATAAGAATGACGATGGCTGCAGGTTAATTATTAACTTTTCCCTGTTTCTATTTGCTTTTCCATTTCCAATTTTAATTTTATTTTTAATATTACTTTTGTACTTTATACCAACTTAAAGAAAACCTTAAGAAAAATTTGTATCATTCTTCAGTGACTCTTTTATGTTTAGCATCATCTTGCGAATCTCATGGAAATCTATACCACGTTAGTGTAATTACAAGAAGGATAGCTGGGTTTGGTTTGGGTCTTTATTTTTGGTTGGTGAAATTTGAGATTTAAATTTAATTTAAATGCTAAAATTTAAGATATTATAAAATGAGTATCTATAAATACTTCTTTTTGCATACATGGCAAATATTTTATTCTATCATTTTTAATATGATATAGATTCCATATAATAAAAATTGCCTGCACTGAGAAAATCTTAATGTGATATCATATAATGATGGCCACTCCCTGGCTTGGACCCGTGGGCCAGTCATTCAGAGCTGCCTAGGGACCTGTTGAGGAAAGGGCACTGTTGTTTTCCTTGATGTCAACCTCAAAGGTTAGGAACCTTTCCTGAATCTTTTATTACCTCTGCATTATGGATAGTTTTAGTGTTTCAATAACGTAGAAGTTGTTGAAGGTATGACTTGATGGTTTTACGTTTTGAGAATCGTGATGAAGTTACTTTCTTCTCTTGAAAATTACAAGTGAACACTTTGGTGTGTAAATTATGTTTAAAATATGGCATTGGCTACTTTCTAGAGAGAGAAAGAACAGTGAAAAAATTTAAGGGTCAGCACCCTCTTCAGACTTTAATTGTAATGGATACTGAAACCACAACAGGACAGTGGTAACTAATCCTGTCACCCTGTCCCACAAAATCAGCCAACATACTGATTATATATCATGTTTCTGACCCTAGTCTGATCAGTTCATATGTATTTATTATTTTAATTTTCATGACAACCTGATAAGGCATGTGCTATTTTATCCTTATTTTATGTATGAGAAAGCAGACACAGAGGTTAAGTAACTTGCCCCAAATCACACAGTTACTATGTACAGAACCAGAATTCTGGCCAAGGAAGAAAGACCCCAGGGACTGTGAAAGTGAAATTCAAGACTATAAAAATTGAAGAATCTTATTATTTTCTTCTGAGCATGATTTTAAAAACCTCCAGCACATCCCAATTCAATAAATTTTTAGCTTTAGTAATAGGTAATTTGGTAAGGGGGCCCTTATGGATTAATCTGAGAATTGATATCACCTACTATGGACATTAGCATTTGGTATTTAGCTAGGCACTGATCATAATTTTTAAAAATGGTTTTTGTTTTGGCCCAGTAAATAAATAACTAACGTAATTTCTTCAACTTCTCTTCTTCTTTAGAATGAGTGTGTACATATGCATATATTCCTGTAATTGCCTTGGAGACCAGTTTGTAGGCAACACTATCTCTTGTAAATAAAAGTATTAAAAGTCTAGACCATTTGGACCATAATCTAGCTTTTCTGGCCTGGTAACATTGTGTCTATGGTAGTAATGAATGCAGTTCTATTACCATTTAATATCTCATGTGTGTATTCAACTGAATTGTGACACCAATCCATCACAGAATGTAGGTTATTAGATGAATAAAAATAAATAGTTGGAGAGCGCGTTCTCACATTTGAGGTTTAATTCTCTCTCTGCTGGGAGTGTTATATTGAGAAGGGCATGTTTTGCGGATCTTTCTGCCTTTGCAATTTCAGCCCTTGATTTCTATCTATTTTCCATTCCTTTATAATTTTCATGTTCCCATACAATTCTTCAGCCATAAAGCCAACCACTGGATGACTGCTTTGGGGGGTCAATTTTGTATCTAAGTTTTCTTGTCACTAGTGACTATTTTTTCCCTTCTTCTTTTATTGCATAGATTTTTCACGTAGCGCATAAACCACACATCCTAAAGTGAAAACACTGGGTATAAAGTCCAGTTTTAGGAGGCTGAGCCCCCTTCCTTTCTTTGCCCCAAGGAAGAGAAAATTCAAAACATGAAAAATTGTTACAACTTATCCACTGTTTTTGATGAACAAACATTTGTACTGACAAGGTGAAAAATTATCTAAGTGTGAAGATCTTTGAGCAAGAAGATGTCTGACAGTTGAGGTTATCAGACCTGGGAATAAACGATGGGGGTTGCGGGGGAGGAGGTGTGGAATCTCATTCCTAGAGATGGCTGTGACAGCGCAGACAGCTCTAGGGTCAGGCTCCTAAAGGGTAATTCTTCATGATGGCACCTAGCGTGATGGCAGATGGGTGGGGTAGTATCTGCTAGTCCTTCTCAGTGCTTTCCTAGAAATCAGATCAAATAATGTAACTACTCTGAGGAAGAATGAACACAACTGTATTAATGAATATACCATGGGGCTCTCCCTAAATGAGGGTGATATCTTTGGGAACAATTTATCCTATTGAACCAGTGTACTTCCCTTTTTTCGTCATAATGATCTCTTACGTACTAGATGTAGAGGGTGAACGAAGTTGAAAGAGATATGCGCCTGCTCTCCAGGGATACATGATCAATTGATTGTGAAGATAAGCATCCCCAGAACTAAGTCTAGAATCAGTCAGAAGGAGGTAAGAACTGTTATGAAGCACACAGATTATGTGAAAATGAAAGAGAAAAGGGAGAGATTGGTTATAATCAGGGATAGGAAATCTAGGAAGAGCTCATGGAGGAGGTAGTATGTGAACAGAGCACTTAAAAATGCATAGAACTTGGACAGGAAGAAAGAGAACGATGAATGGGATGAGGGTACAGCTTGAGTAAAGGCAAGAGAAAGCAAGTTGTGCAAAGTGATTACTTCAACATGATTGGAAGATGGGATATCAGAGAGGCTGTAGTGAGACAAATTTGGGATCCAGTCATGGAAGACCTTGTACATTTCAATCACTTGCTTACTTGAGTCTGAGACCCCTTTAAGGGAAGAAAACATTGTTGCATAATCCATTGCCTAGCACTCAGTAGATGCTCAATATATGTTTCTGAATAACCTAAAGCGTTAATTCCACTCTGGTTGTGTGCTCAAGTTTATTTTGGCCATAGTCACTTCCATCCACTGTCCGTGTGAATTTCCATCATTAATCAAGTTTTAGGCAGTATGTGTTCTGATTGTTAAATCTTATGCAGAATGGAACACTACCTTGTGACACAGCATTATGCACATAGTTGTAAATATGGAATAGGTGGCGCTTGACTGAAATGGGATTAACACAGTCCCCCATTTGTTAGGCCAATTTGAAGGAGACAAAACACTTTCGTATCCAGCAGCGATACCCCCAAACACTATAACTCTTGGCGTTTAAAGAAAACTGGCAAGAGAAGCCTTGGCTACTCTGTCTTTTTCACCCTCTCCATCTTGGCCGCTGGACTGAAGGGGAGGCAGCCTCTGAATAAGGCGAAACAAATCACGTCAGCGTGATTGATGGAGGCTGTGCTCGGCACACCCCAGGTGATTGTGTTGGGTAGAAGAGTCATCAATTTGCTCCCCCAAAAGGGTGTGTGGTGGAGTCATAAATATTTCACAAAATGCGAGGTGGCATCTGCTTTCTTGTTTACTGAGAACAATGCCTGCTAGAATGTTCTTCCTCCAGATAGTTGTTCCCAGTTCGGATCTATCAAAGACTTATTTACCTGCCGATGGGAAGTGCTGTTATTTCTTTCATTTCCCCTTTGAGTTTTCATTTTGATTGTTGATAACTGCATATTCTCCAGAGGCTGAACTATTTTTTATTATGCATTTTGTGGGAGGCAAAAGAAAACACACATTCTTGGTTACGAGTTTGAAGTCAGAGCAGTTTCTAAAGGGCAGAGTCATTTTTCATGTACTGGTATTTTGTGATTCAAGAAAGAGAAGCTGAATTCTTGTAACATCACAATCAGGAGAGAGATCCAGGTGCTTTTTGGAATTTCGGTTGGACTCCTGTTACTACTTGTACATTTTCATAATACTGCACATTTTTTAAGGTACTTTCATATGTATAACCTTAGATGAGTATCACAAAAGCTCTGGAAGAAAGGGTAGGAATTTAAAAAAATTTTTCAGAGAGGCGCAAACAAAGCCTCAGATAGGTTAAGATACCTCAATTTACACAGCTAGTTAATGGGGGAACTAGGATTAGAACAGTGACTATCCTTATAAAATTCTGTAAATATGCACCAAAAAGAGTCTTTAAAATGGTGCTTCTTTTTGCCTGTTAATTATGTTATGTATGGGTATTCAAAGGTCAATAAAGATTTAACATCATGGTTGGCCATGGATGTTATTTGCGTTATTTCGGCCTCTTAGGAGAAAGTAAGGCAGGAACAGGTGAAGTGAGTGATTTGCTTGTGGTCATGAAACAAGCCACCATCACAAGACTTGTGATTTTCTAGGCTCGGCTCAGTGGGGTCATGCTGCAGTTGAAGTCTCCTCCCCTTAATCCAAATAATGACACTGCAGAGGTGACAGTGTGCTTGTAATCATCAGTGGGTCTACAGGTGAGCTGTGCCGTCCTTTCCCACCATCAGTGTCATGCACCGGGAATGCAGCTACCCTGCTTAGCAAAGGATTCCATCCTTTGTTAAAAGTACTAGAACTCTGAGTTACTGCCAGGCCAGGCTGCACGCAGTGCTGTTTGCAATAGAGGTTAATTGTTACCCGGTTCTTGATTGTAAGCACTAGCAATAAGTTTTGTTTTTTTTTTAAATCCCAGATAAACACTGGAAATGATTTTGAAATATAACTGAATGAGGTTTCTGCAGTAGCTGAACATTAACATGGGCACAAACCTGAGGTGATTTCAATTTTAATATTGCCCTCTCTCCCAGGGATTTAAACAGACAGCAGTTTATATTTGTGATGGGATCCTGCTTTCAGTTTTCTTCTTTAGATTTATTTTTGGAAATA
Organism: Diceros bicornis minor; assembly: GCF_020826845.1. NCBI lineage: Eukaryota > Metazoa > Chordata > Mammalia > Perissodactyla > Rhinocerotidae > Diceros > Diceros bicornis. The sequence goes on along the minus strand of NC_080764.1, from coordinate 25,359,917 downwards.
TTTGAATTAAGTGCTGTGTCCCCCAATTCCAGGGTCCAGGGCCAAATCTATTTTTTTCAGCAAAAAAATTGAGGGGGCGTAATATTGAAGGGAGATAATGTAAAATATTATTTACACAGTATATGTTTTAATTTTCTTCTGTCTTTGTGGTTGTAGGCAGGTACGTGTTATCATTTAAACTTGGAGAAGGTGGTGAGTTCAGTTTGCTGCTGTTGGTGGTAGAGCCAGCCTCGGGGAGCTGGGCCGGGGTCTACCACCAGGACTTTGCCTGCAGAGGAATAGGAATCATGTTGATTTTTATTTCTGGTTGGCTTGTTTTGTGTCCTTAATGGGGATGTAGTCAAAGTCATAAATGGGACTTTGGGGACAAAGAAGCAGTGCCAAGCAGGGAGGCTTATTCTTCGGGATAGCAAGGAAAATAAGTGTAGACTTGGTTTGCGCGGATTATTCATCCCTCCTTTCCCCACCCAACATTATAAACATAAACCGGTGCACAGGGCCAAGACGCTGATGCCCTGAGGGGCACTGCAGATCAGGCTGTCCCTGGAAATGCTGGGTTGACCATCCAAACCGTGTTGGGCCACTTTGGGGAGATGCTCTGATTAGAGTTAGCCTCACTAGGTTAGCCCCAGCTAGCTTCTGGGACCGGAAGGTTCTGAAGATTTTCTTTCATTCTCTGAAATTAAGTTTCCTCTGAGTTTTCAGTTTGGGGCATATTTTGGCTTCCTGAATCAATTTTAGGAAACTATCAGACTTATCTTTATGTAATTCACATATTTAATTGTTTCTCTTTTGGTTCTAAGTCAATAAGACAGTTAATCTAGGTCATGGGAAATAGAATCAGATGAATTTTTCACCTTGAAATGAGATTATTGGTTTTCATAGACAGCTCCTTCATTCATTCATTTATTTATCCAATCAATCACTCAACAAATATTTATCAAATGTTGACTATGTGACCAACAGTGTCCTAGGCATTGGGATACAACAGTGAAAAATAACACAACAACAATAACAAGGGTGAGCGTTTAGAGAGTATTCACTGTGTGCCTAGTGCTGTTCTAATTGCTTTTTACATATTAACTTACAACAAACCTGTGAGGTAGTTTCCTGTATTATTTCCATTTCACAATTGAGAAAATTGAGGTGCAAGAATCTTGCCTAACATAAGTGCCTTGCCCAAAGTCAAATCCAGAGTTGGATTTCTTAACCACAGAGTCTTACTGCTTACAAGAATGTAAGCTGAAGGGCAGGAGGTCACATTCTAGCTTGTTCTAGAGTGAACAAATCAATGAATACACTAATTTCAAGAGAATGGCTTGCTGGGAGAGCAGGGACAACACGAGCTAGTGTGTTCAGGGAAGGCTTTTTTAAGGAGTTGACATTTTGGCTGAGACCTGAGTGACTAGAAGAAGCCAGCTCTCCAAAGGCCTAGAGGAACTGCACACCAGGTGAGGGAGCAGCGAGAGTAACCTCCTTAAAGTATGAACAAACTTGAAATATTCTAAAAACAGAAGGGGGCTGGCCTGGTGGCGCAAGCAGTTAAGTGCGCACACTCCGCTGCGGCAGCCCGGGGTTCGCTGGTTCGGATCCCCGGCGCACACCGACGCACTGCTTGGCAAGCCATGCTATGGCGGCATCCCATATAAAGTAGAGGAAGATGGGCATGGATGTTAGCCCAGGCCCAGACTTCCTCAGCAAAAAAAGAGGATGATTGGCAGATGTTAGCCCAGGGCTGATCTCCTCACAAAAAATAAAAATAAAAATAGAAGGAAGGCCACAGATACCAGAGTATGGAAAGGATGAGATTGAATAAGACGAGATAAAAGGAGTGGGCAGAGGCCAGATTATGAATTTAGGGAGTTTAAATTTTGTTCTCAGTGCAATGAAGAATTTTAAGCAGGATTGTGAAAGCACCTGATTTATATTTGGTGAAGATTCCTCCTGCCACTATATGGAGAAGAGATTGCAGACAGCCCAGGGTAGAAGGAGGGACACCACGCAGCAGACTAACATAGTGATCCAAGAAGAGATGATGGTGGCTTGACCTGGGTCATTAGCAGTGGAAGGGGAGGGTGTCCTCCAGATCTGGAGGGAGATAAAATGCCTGATGCTTATTAATCTACTTTTGGGTGGGGGCTAGTCACTTTCATTATTTTAATATATTTGTGATGGCATCCTGCTTTCAGGGTCTTTTTCCTTATATTTATTTTTGCAAATATTTGAATTAATATCCTCTATCATGCAGGGCCGAGGTCCAAATGTAGTTTTTTCTTTTAGAACCTAAACAGAAGTTTACTGAATAGTCCATTCAAAACGTTATGATAGGGTCACATATAAATTACATGTATTTCTTGCCCTCAAGTAGTGGATAGTCTAAATGGGGGAATAAAGCATAAACACAAAATAAAATGCAGGGGGCAGGGAAGGAGATGAGTGCTTTAGGAGAAGCATATATAAAATAATAGGAGAGTTCAGAGGAGGGAGGCAATACTTTCAAAATGAAGAAATCAAAGAAAGTAACGAACAGAAAGTAGCATTTGAACTGGGTTTTGAAAGGAGGTAAATTTGAACATGAAGAAAAACAGGATGTAACAATAAGCTAATGTCACAACAGTGCTGTGTAACAAACACCCCAAAACACGATCCATTTAGTCTCACTCGTGTGTCTGTGGGTTGGCTGGGGATTGGTTGATCTAGGCTTGATCCGGCTGAGTGTGGCTCAAAGTTGCAGCCTAGGTTCAAGTCTACCTCATGTGTCTCCCATCCTCCTTAGATAAGCAGGCCACCCAGGGGCATACATTTTTCATACTGATGGCAGAAAGGCAAGTAGGCAAGCCCTACCATGCACGCACATTTAAGCCTTCTCTAATGTCATATTCACTAATTTCCCATTAGCCAAAGTGAATTACGTGTCTAAACCCAACATGAATATTTGGGGACAGATCCTCTGCCCAGAGTGGTTGGAGGACTATTGTAAATGTTTGCCGAACAGTAATCTAAAAGGGCCCAGCATTCCAGGCTAAATGTAAGAGGAAAGGCACAGAGGTGAAAAAACTCAGGGCAGCACTGGGAACAATGAGTGGTTACTTTAGGTGGGGCATTGACTATGTTTGTATGTGTAGAGAGAAAAGAGTTTGAAAAGGTAGGATGGGCCGTTATTGTTGACAGCCTTGAGCATAAAATTATGATAATGATTCTATATGCATTGTCAGCTAATAAAAGAACAAAGCTAAGCCTTGAAAATAAGTCTTCTTGGAAGTGGTTGTCACCTTTTGGATCTCAAGTCCTAGGGTCCAATACTTCGCCTTCAATTTGCTGGTGAGAAACTCTTGTGGGTTTAAAAGATATATTGAAGTCCTAACTCCTGGGATCCATGAATGTGACCTTATTTGGAAATATGGTCTTTATATTTGTAATTAAGATGTAAGTTAAGATGAGGTCATACTGGAGTAGGGTGGGCCCTTAATCCAATGTGACTGATGTCCTTATAAAAAGAGAAGAGACACAAAGATACATACACACAGAGAGGAAAACATCATGTGAAGACACACAGAGGGAAGATGGCCATATGATGAAAGAAGCAGAGACTGGACATGTGTAGCTACAAGCCAAAGAATACCAAGGATTGCCAGCAACTACCAGAAGCTAGAAGAGAGGCATGGAACAGAGTCTCTCTCTGAGCCTCCAAGAAGGAATCAATCCTACTGACACCCTGGCTTTGGACTCTGGCTTCCTGAATTGTGAGAGAGTAAGTTTCTGTTGTTTTAAGTCGCCCAAGTTTGTAGTCCTTTGACATAACAGCGTTAGGATACTAATGAAAGCAAGTCCAGTTTTCAATGAATGTTTTTATTTCACCCTTGGGTCATTCTACTTTTTTTTTTAATTAGGAAAGAAATTTTAATTTCATTAAATCTGTAATATTTAATAAAATCATCAAATTTGTCCAAGAATTTTAAATTATGGCAATGACCAATCAACCCCATTCTACTTTTGGAGTAAACAATAAAATCCATAATATTTATTCTTTCTTATTAAAAAAATACTTCTATACTCAATATCGAGCTTTAAAACTACAAGGGGTCTAACAGATGTAAGTGATTGGGAAATTGTTTGAACAAAGAGAAATAGACATATATGTGTTTGTGTGTTTATGTAAGTATGTATATTTATTTCCCTAAAGTAAGAAAGAAATCTTACAACTGGCAAAACTTATGTAGTATTGAAGGAATATTGTTGCTGTTTTCATTGAGAATTTTTAAAAATATTTTTATTTCATAAGTAGATATAAATACAATTTGGGCATTTAGATATAATGATGACTGCTAACACACATTAGAAGGTCTTGCCCCTCATGGTATGTTTCAAAAATCAGATGATATTTGGGTTGATCCATCCTGTCTCTTTTGGTTTTACTTGCCTCTTGCAAATTTCAAGACGGCAGACCGAGATTAGATCTGTGCCTATAGCAAAGAATAAAGCTAATTTGCCACACAGAGACTAATCCCATAACCCTTCATTAGTTCAGATTTTCTTCTGACCTTCTAATATGTTACAAGAGTGACAATGGGCAGGAGGAGAACTAATGGGGCCTCTGTGGTATATTTTCTTTAGAGAAAAGCTTGGAACATTTACAATAAAACAAAACTCCTTTCTTAAAAAAAATCTTACCTGGAACCCCAAGATATAAAACTAATGCAAACTGTGAACACGTTCCTCAGGCAATTTACATCCTCGCCAGCAGGAGGGATTACTTTGTAGTTTAGAGAACACTTAAATCAAATCCGTGGAGGCCTAGAGTTGTGAAGAGCAGTTTTAGTTAAGTAACTGCTCTAGAGCAGCTTTCTAAGAGCTGCCATTTTGAGCATCCCATAAGACGTGTGTTAGATACTTGATATTCAAGATTTTATTTAATCTTCACTACAGTGCTATAAGACAGCTGAGGAAACTGAGGCATAGAGAAGTTCAGTGATTTGCTCAGGATCAGGGTGAATGGGATCTGTTCTGAGCCCAGCATCCTGGTCATTATGCTAGCACTGCTTCTTGAAAGGGGGCATAATAAAATGTCCACATTTAGGGTCAATATATAGGGAATTGACTAGATGACATCAACATTAGCACTTTTCACAATTAAAAAAAGAAATGTTTAAGAGGCCCTCCTATTGTCAGGGGGAAAAAAACCCAGATGAGAATACCGCAGATCAAAGTTGGAGCAGGTGTATCAAGATAGTGCTTCTCCAATGTTAATGTCCAGACAAATCACCTGGGGATCTTGTTTAAAAATGCAGATTGTGATTTAGCTGGTCTGGAGTGAGCCTAAGATTCTGCGTTTCTAACAAACTTCCAAGTGCTGCTGCCGCTGCTGCTGCTACATATTCTTCAAAAACCATCTAGTGTGACTTCTGCTACTTTTACTGATTCTAATAATAGCTGCCATATGTTCAGTACCACGGTGGTCATGTTGCCGGGCTAAGTGCTTGCCATACTGCAGTGATCCCGGGTTGTGGTAAGACATGTAGCAGCCCTCTCCCTTCTTGGGGAAGCAATATCCTAATTTTACTTGGGGCAGTGAACCTGCCCCTCTATTAGTTTATGTGAAACTGACTCCAGCATCATAACTCCAGGATGGAATACTTAGGCTACACCTGTCAGCAATTGGTTTGGGGATTGGCACATACAAGAGTCAAGCCAATAAGAGTCCATGGGACTTAACTCCGGTTTTTTTCGGAGACAAGGAAAAAGCTAATCTTCTTTTCCAATTCTCTTGAAGTTATGAAAAGTCTAGAGCTACCACAACCATCATATGACCTCTCTGTGAATGAAGCCAATACACAAGGGAGTGCAGAGCTGAACAAAGAAACAAAGGCAAGTGAATCACACTGCCAATGATTTGGTCCCTCCATCACGCTACATCTGAAGCCAGAATTACCTCTTGCTTCTAGTCTACAGATAAGAACACACTGGTGGGATAGCTCTCCCATACTTAAATAGTTTGGGAATATATTTTATTGTTTTGCACTTGCTGATAACAATGATCGCCAGAGTTCTTGAGCCAATTCATGTGTCTATCCATGATTATAAAACTTATTAGATGGTGAGATTTCCCTATAGGAGGACATAATTTCCTTGTTTCCCTTTCCACATCTGGCGCAATAGAGAGCACATGGAGGTTGATGACTAATTGGTTGTTGACAGCTCTTGATAAAGAACACTCACCCCAAGATGTGACCCTTTTCTCTGTGTTAATTTTACAGTTTGCATTTGAGTTTGTCAAGAAAAATGGGTCTTTACCAACTGCCACCACTTATCTATACATTTTTTTCCTCCTTAAAAATCAGAAACTGTCCTCAAGGGGACACAATTCCATGCTTCAGAACGTGTAGTCTCTCCTGAAAATATTGCCCATCTCCAACACACTCACAGCTTCTTCTCAAACAACGCATTCACTGGCCTTCTCCACTAACTACCTCTTAGAGTAGGCTTGCCTACTCTACTTTCTGTAATTACTCTTTTCCTCCAATCCCTTATATGGCATTGGCACCATATTAAGATGCACTTGTATGTTGTTTTATAAATTATCTTAATTTTTACGGATTTACTGGAACATTCTTGAGATTGACAGCTTTATCTTGTATTTACTTTGTATTCTCCTTTCCTGCCATGCCTGGTAAAGTTTTGAGCTCAATTCAATAACAAGGTTGATCATTTGAAATGCAAAACGTAAACAAAGTGCCTGATGGTTAAGAGGGGAGACTCTGGAAGTGGATGGTATGACTTCAAATCCCAGCCCTGCCACCTATTGGCTCTGTGATCCAGGGCAGATTATTTAGCCTTTCTGAGCCTCAATTTCCTCACTTGTAAAATGGGAGTAATTTTAGTACCTACGTCAGAAGGCCACCATGAGGATGAAGGAGGTAAAAAAAGATGAGTTTAGACCAGTACCTGATATATGGTGGTTGCCCAATAAACATTGACTTTTGATATTAATAATGTTCTGTGATTAATTTGGTTCATTAATTTCCATCCAGCTTTAAAGTTTTAAAATCTCTACATCTCCAGTGGTTTCCAACCCTTAAAAACATAGAAAAATTCCAAAATAGAATTTAAATGCTTTGTGCCTCAAAGACATCTCTTATCATCTCATGTTCTTTATATATGTGTGTGTAGATGTGCATACACACTTACTGACACAAATATATTTTATAGATCAAAGTTAAAGATCATATAGACTTTGTTCAAGAAAATAATAGAAGTAAAGTACAACATTTTTGTACAAAGAAATAAGTTTGGAATTCATATAGTTGGAAGAAGGTAAAACAAAATTACCTATGCTCTTGTATCACGTTTAAGAATTATACTTTACACTTTAATCACTTACTAAGCACATCATTTTGTTCTCTCCAACAAATGTGTGAAGTCTGAATAGCAAGTACTATTTTTACTGTTTTTCATGGAAGAAACAACTGACCCAGAGAGGAATTTGCCCAAGATTCAATGTAAATGACCAGTGAGGGTGATTCCACCTCACTATCCCAGTCTCCAACCACCTTTTGATTGTTACCTTGTTGGACATTCTTGTTCACAGTGCTTTTGTAGTACGGTTGGCTAAGTTTTCTAACACCTCCACAAAATTAAAACCAACTGGGACTATATCAGGATTTGGACTGATTAAAATTTTGAGGGGAAGAGAGGGCTCAAGACTTCGAGAAACTTTGATGAACCGGGTGTTGTGTGCGGCAATCGTTATTTTTAACGTGCACAGCAACCCTGTGAGGTAGGTACCATTCTCTCCATCTTGTGAAGGGAAGAAGAAAGCGCAGTGCAGTATTGTGAAAGAATCTGTTCAAGGTCTAATGGCTGAAGTGGGATTTGAATCCAGGATTTTGTAGTTCTAAAGCCTGTCTACTTCCTTTTGCACAATTCTGTTTCTCGTGCTCATAAGAGCATCACTTAACTCCTGTTCTCAGCTTTGCCATAATCTTCAAATGGATTACGAGAGAAAGTGTAAAAAGATGAGGCAGTAGAAAAAAATCTGACTCTATAGAGAAGCAAAAAAATACTTCCAGGACTCTGTTTTCACTGCTTTTTAACCTGCATGCTATTAAAAAAATATAAGGGACAAAGAAAATGAAACCTTTCTAATATTCTTTTGAAATCTACATGTTCAGTGAATTCCTTTTTGAATAGAACGTGATTAATTTAGTCTGTCATTTTTGAGGAGTTAAAAAGCGCCATTTCTCTTGATTATTCAACATTTGTGAACAACCAATAGCAGTATGGAAAGGGCAGAAATATACTGTGACTGTATCAGCTGGTTTCCTATTAATAACTTGGATTGTTCTGGAAGCAAGCAGGTGGCAATTGCTTTGATGATTTGTTTGGGCATATGCCCCAGTTCTTCATCTCTCCTACAAAGTCAAGCGTGCTGTCTAGTGGTGTAAGAAGCAGACGTGAATCTCTAAAGTTCATAGTGTGACTGTGGGCAAGTCATTTCTGGCCCCTTGAGCTTTTTTCTGCCTTTGAAATTACACATAATTGTCCTCACAAAGGTTTTGGGGGAAGATTCATTGAGGAAATTAACACTTATTTAGAAAATGGCTGCTCAAGTTCACTAAATGTTTCCTCGATGGGATTAATGAGCACATGGCACCCCTCAAGGTAAATGAATCACCTCTGTTTCCCTGGGGAAGAGCTTTGCTTTGCCTCTGCCTCACTTCTTGTCTTGTCTCGGGGTGTCCAGAGTTGACAGTTTGGTTTCCTTAGGAAGAACATTGACCTATTTACCAATCTTTAAAAAGCACTTTGCTTCTTTAAAGCCATCTGGTTTGTTCTGAATATTTTCTTCCAGTTCATTCTAGACTTGTGAACATGGGGGGTTCAGAAAAGAGCCCACACAAAGCAGCATTAAGACGAGCCCCCTTGATGTTTCCATAATCAGGAGTGATTATTCACTCTGTAATTTTCAGATATGATTAGTCAGGATAAACACTATTTTGGGCTGAATTGATTCATAAAGGCATATAAGAGTGGCATGCTAGACAGTTCAACGATCTTACCCACTGTTAAGTATTTCATAACCTCCTTGTTTCACAAGTAATCAGTGAGCACTAGGAACAAAATGCCACAGACAGCATTTGTTCAGACTTGTTCAGTAATCAGGCGGGTTGAAGACGCCTGGTCAAAATCCTTGGTGGATATTTGACTGCATGAACAAAATGATGAAGTAGATGCTGTTATTATATTGGAGATGATGGATGGAAAGACTGGAACATTTGCAATTTGTCTTTGGTTTTTTTTCCCCCTTGTTCACTGATAACTTCAGGTTTCAGCCGTACTCCATTCCACATTCTACTCTTGAAAGAGAAAACACATGAATTATTCTGATTGACTAAGAACACTGGCTGATAGAATATTGTCCTTCTCTTCTATTTCTGGCCCTGCCCATCCATCACATAATGATCTCTGAAATCAAGGACTGGGCTAACAAACACTATAAGCAGACTCCTCTGGTGGAGGTTTGATGTGATAAAAATTTTTGTCTTCATTTTTTCATTGATTCCTGTAGTTGGCTGGAAGTTCTCACTAGGGGCTACAAAAGCAAACCTCAGGTGGCTTTGCACACGCACAAAGTCAGCTTTTTAGATATGTTTTCTCTAATTCTATCATTTCTTGGTATAGCTCCTATATTTCAAAAGTCATGCTTTAGCTGACTTTTCCTAAATATGAAGAGGAAACATGAGTCCATTTGTTATTGTGCATTTTATTGAGTGTTTTACTGAGATTTTCTTTATGACAGTATCTATATGACCCTATCTATACCTATAGAATAGCAGCTCCAGTGGGAAGTAGTGGAGACGCTATAATGAGGGGAAAGTAAAAGACATGGTCTATGACACCCACATCCTTTACATAAGTAAAAAGCAGAGTTATAGAAAGATAGTAAGGTGTGTGTGTGTGTGTGTGTGTGTGTGTGTGTGTGTGTGTTGGTGGGGGGTGGGGGAGGAACAGAGACCAAAGGCCAATGGAAACACTGACCAGTTCATCTCTTCATTGAATAAATATTCGTTCTAAGTATTGGGGAAATAATGGTGACAGGGTCTCTGTCCTCATTGTGTTTTCATTGAGTTGATAGAATAGTTTGGAAAATTCTACTTCAAAAAATTTAAGTTCTTTTAGTTGATATTTCAATGTTTGATAAGTATTGGAGTGAGGTCCAGGTCTTTAGAGGTTTTGGGGGCCCAGGAAGTGGGAAGAAGGAAATAAACAACTCTTTACTGCCTCCCTCCAGTGAGCCAGTGCCTGCCGAGCACCTTCACTCTGGTCACCTCACTCAGGGTTTCCACAGTTGCACAGGGTAGGGTGGACTCTCCATGTTTTAATGACAAGGCAGCCTCAGAGAGATAATTTAGCTTCTTTGAGGAAAGAAAAGAAGAACCACCCACATCCAAAAAATATGTAGTAATTAACAAGTGCTTCTAGATCTTGGCTGCACATTAGAGCTTTTACCACCCTTGGTGTCCAGGCTACACCCAGACCAATTAATTTCCGCTCTCGTGGGGTGGAGCCCTGGCATCAGTATTTTTTAAAGCTCCCTAGGTGATTCCAATATGCAGCGATGTTGAGAACACTGTTTTAAATGATATTTAAGGTATATTACAGTGTATATTTCTTTCTTCAAGATTCATAATTAAGGAATCAAGGAATGTTAGGGCAGACAGAAACCCTAAAACCACCCAATCTAATTGCTTAATTGTACAAGAAAAGAAACTACGGGTGAGGTAAGTAAGGTGACTGACAAAATTCATTTAGCTCATCAGGGACCAAGCTGGCTGCTCTCCGTTAACTCTGACTTGTTGGCTCCTCAAGAAAGGCTTGAATATGATAACTTCTGTATAGCTAATGCGCATGATGACTCTTGGAGATTTATTACGAATTTTCTTGAATTTTCTTTTTTAATTGTGGAAACCATTTCTAAACATATCATTATACAGGAATATTTTAGTGTCTGTTTCGATAGGTTTTTTGTTTGGGTGGTGATCTTTTTTTTTCCCAAAACAAAGAATCTTCAGAAGGCGAGGCTAGAAAAGTAATTTAAATTTTATCGAGTTTTTGCATAACTGGTGTATCTTTGCTGTCTCAGAAAAGGACTGGGGAATCAGAGGTCAACTTGAAGCACCTCATTTATATGATAATTACCAGTAAGCAGTGGCCAGTGATTCATGATACAAATCATTTCTTCCTCTGGGACTTGTATGTTTACTGGGCAGGAAGTATGTGATTATGTCATACTAATTAGTTTCTAGGTGACAGAAAGAATGTAGCACAATTGAGACTAAGTTTAATTGTGTGTTGTTTAGTTTCTTTATTTACTTGTTATGGCAGAGTTTTTAATTTAATTTTTAATCTACAGGAAGTCTCTGGGTGAACACACACCTGGATGACGGATACTAACCTTCATACTATCACTTTCACAGTTTATAACATGCTTTAATATGCTAATCTTATGTAATCCTAGCACCCGTCCTCCGAGGAACATGTTATTATTGTTATAAAACTCCCTTTACAGATGAACAAACCGAAGGCATAGAAGTTAGATTAAGACTTGAAGATCCTACCACTAGAAATATATCATATTACTTGGTATTCACAGCTCCTATGATTAATTACGAGGAATGGTAATGAATGGCTAGAATCGATCATGGTTTAGCTGACTTTTCCTAATTATCTCAACTACTAAGAAAAAGGCTATGAAGAAAGGAGATAATAAGAAACCATTGTATTAGGGGTGGGGTATATAATTATCAAGCGGGAGTATAAATTCAGAGAGGTTATATTTTCGCAACAAGGGAATATAGCTTCGGTGGACAAAAGCTGAATTAAAAAACAGTGGAATGCTCTTTGTAGTCCCGCAGAAAAGAGGGCTGAGAAAAGGAAGGAGAAGGTAGAAGTAAGCTTGGGAACAGAAACCCGCAAAGAACAGTAATAGCAAGTGGACAGAGAAGGACAGAAAAAAGTGAAAAAGAATGAGCAAATGCAGTGAAAAAGAAGTCTGTCATTAAACTGAGGCAAGATGGGTAATTAGAATTAGGTGAATAACAGATTTGTTTTTTAGGGATTTTTTTTTTTAAGGTTCCAGCCATCCAGAAATATTCACTTAAAGGATAGACAGAAAGTCGTTATTATCTGAAATGGAACAGAAAGAATGGATAGGAGCCACTTCTACCTACAGCATAGTGTTCACTGCATTTGTCTCCCAGGCAAATGTTTCCTGAATACGTATGACAGAGCCTTTCTGACAAATAATACAGAGAGTTGTATTGCCTGAAATATGGGAGAAATGCTACTAGTATGGAACCCAAAGGCCCTCAGATATGAGTGATGTGGAAAGAATATTATATCTGTTTCGGCAGATTTTGCTACGCTTATAAAAAGCCTTGGGCAAAATGTAGATATTGCAAGAACCCAAGACTATCATTCTATAGGTAAAGCACTCCACGATCTGTTAGGCAGAATAGTGCTGCCATAGAAGATTAAACTTCACCAACTCAAAGAGTATCAAGTTTGATTTAATGCCTTTTGTAATCTCCAAATGCTTTCCTGAGAAATATTTTCATAAATTCATAGTCAAAAAAGAATTAGGGGCCAAGGGTATGCTGTATATTGCTACCTGTTAGGTTTCCACTAAATAAGCTTCCATCATCTTAGGCCCTCAAGTGGCCCATCAAGAGAACATCAGAAATAACTAGTGTATTAGTCAGGGTTTTCCAGAGCAACAGAACAAATAGGATGTGTGTATATATGGAGAGATTTATTTTAAAAAATTGGCTGAGGTGATTATGGAGACTACCAAGTCCAAAATCTGTAGGATGGGCCAGCAGGCGGGAGATGCAGGAAGAGCCGATGTTGCAGAGGAAGACTGAAGGTCATCTGCTGGCAGAAGTCCTTCTTGCTCAGAGGAAGTCAGTGTTTTGTTCTTTTCAGGCCTTCAGTTTATTGGATGAGGCCTATCCATATTAGGGTGGGCAATCTGCTTTATTCAAAGTCCATCAGTTTACATGTAAATCTCATCCATAAACACCCTCACAGAACCATCCAGAATAATGTTTTATCAAATAGCTGGGCTCTGTGGCCCAGCCCTTTGACACATAAAATTAACCGTCACAACTAGGCTGCTGAGATTTTATATTCATTGACTTTTCCACTATCTGAATTCTCTTATTTAAGCTCTGTAAGGTGTGTGTGTGTGTGTGTGTGTGTGTGTGTGTGTGTGATCACTTTATCCCCAAAGGAAACAAAAACATCATTGGCTGACTACAGATCTTTTTATTGGTATGTCTGTGAAGTCCAAGAATGAATGTGTAGAGTAAGATGTATCTTTTGACAACAGATTTCAGTAGCTTTGGATGATGGTATCTGCAGAAACTACTATACAAATACGTAAGCATAGAGATGTAGTTTTCCATTTTAAAGGAACAATCTTTTGGTGTGCATAATAATGGAGAGTTGTAAAATTCATGAAATGTTCCAAAGAATGGGACTTGAGTCTCCAAAAGAAAAAGACACTACTGCAATTGGTTTATGGAGTAATAATAATAATGGCTAACATTGTGCCAAGTGCTTTATATGCATGATTTTCATATAATCCTCAAAACAGCCATTCTGAGTCTCCAAATGAAGACACAGAATAGCTAAGTAATCTGCCCAAGGTCAAGAAGCCAGCAAGTGCTAGGAAGTCCTTGGGTAAGGACAGACCTTCCAGGAATGTGGGTTGCTCTTGAACCCTGTGCTCAACTCCTCCTGACAACAGCCCTGGCAGATGGCCATCCTGCTTCTGCCCAACGTCTCCAGGGACAGATTACTGCCTATCATTTTTGCAAATCAAGGAAGGATTCTGCTGAGACGTTTGTTTGTGAGCAGTGACCTCCATTTCCTTCTATGCCCTCCAGCTACAGTTGGGCCCTCCATAGTATTTGGCCATCATTTCACTTATCTCTGGCTGGCAGCTTTCCCTCAGCGGCTATTTTGAACCTTCACCACATTCCTTGGTCCCTCTTCCATCTCTGGTCACTCAGGAACAATGACTTCATTGACTGCCTCAGTGAAAACGTAGGGGCCGGTGGACATGCACTCCCACAGCTTACCTCTTCCCCATCCCAGAGTCAGCCCATCTACACCCATCCTTCTATCCTTTCTTTGGTGACCCAGGGACTTTGCTCCAAACTGATTAGTTCAGAGCTCTCCATGATGTAGTTAAGTACCACATATGGAGAAGGAAAGCAGGGATTTTTAGGGCACACTTTCTGTTCAAGCTAAGTTTTGAACTTTCCAATATGATCTTTTCAGACTTTTCCCACCTTATTTTTGAATTTCCTGATTCAAGGCTATTCGTCTTATTTTCCACTTACCCTTCAGATTTAATGCACAGATTTTTGTTTTTGTTTCTCTTTTTGTTATAATTTTGGCTTCTTTCTCAACCATAGTGATGACTTGCCTTCCAGAAATTCTTTCTTGGAATACCTAGAGTGAACTGTTGGCTACATAATAATAATAGCTAAACACTTACTGAGTGCTTACCATATGTCAGGTACTATTTTAAATGCTTTACAGGGACATCCTCATGTAAGGATACTTAACTTGTCTTGTATCACTAATTCCTTTGAGAATCTGGATCCTTTTCCCAGGAAAATCTACATGTAGGAGCACCCACATATCTTTTGCTTATCTACTACTGTGAAACAAACCACCCCAAAACAACAACAGTTTTTAATTTTTAAAAATTTCTCAGAACAACAAAAGACCATGAATAGCCAAAGAAATCCTGAGAAAAAAGAACAAAGCTGGAGATATCACACTCCCTGATTTCAAAATATACTACAAAGCTATAGTAATCAAAACAGCATGGTACTAGCACAAAAACAGACACACAGATCAATGGAACAGAATTGAGAGCCCAGAAATAAACCCATACATCTATGGACAGCTAATTTTCGACAAGGGAGCTAAGAACATACAATGGAGAAAGGAAAGTGTCTTCAATAAACAGTATTAGGAAAACTGGACAGCCACATGCAAAAGAATGAAATTAGACCACTGTCTTACACCATACACAAAAATTAACTCAAAATGGATTAAAGACTTGAATGTAAGACCTGAAACAATAAAACTTCTAGAAGAAAACATAGGTGGTATGCTCTTCTTAGCAGTATCTTTTTGAATACCGTGTCTCACCAGGCAAAGGAAACAAAAGAAAAAATAAACAAATGGGACTACATGAAACTAAAAAGCTTATGCACAACAAAGGATATCATCAGCAAAACCAAAAGACCACCTAAAGATTAGGAGAAGATATTTGCAAACCATGTATATGATAAGGGATTAATATCCAAAATACATAAAGAACTCATACAACTCAACGACAAAGAAACAAACAACCCAATTAAAAAATGGGCAAAGTATCTGAACAGACATTTTTCCAAAGAATATATACAGATGGCCAACAGGCACATGAAAAGATGTTCAACATCACTAATTATTAGGGAAATGCAAATCAAAACTACAATGAGATATTACCTCACAACTGTCAGAATGACTATAATTTACAAGACAAGAAATAACAAGTGTTGAAGAGGATGTAGAGAAAAGGGAACTCTCATACACTGCTGGTGGGAATGTAAACTGGTTCAGCCACTATGGAAAACAGTATGGAAATTCCTTTAAAAAATAAGACTAAAACTACCATATAATCTAACTATTCCACTTCTGGTATTTGTCCAAAGGACATGAAAACATGAATGTGTAGAGGTATGTGCACCCCTATGTTCATTGCAGCATTATTCACAATAGCCAAGACTTGGAAACAACCTAAGTGCCCATCAATGGAGGAATGGATAAAGAAGATGTGGTATATATGTACACATGGAATACTACTCAGCCATAAAAAAAAGATGAAATCTTGCCATTTGAGACTACATGGATGGACTTTGAGGGTATTATGCTAAGTGAAATAAGTCAGATGGAGAAAGTCGAAACAGTATGATTTCACTCATAAGTAGAAGACAAAAACAACAATAACAACAACAAACAACACATAGACAGAGAGATTAGATTGGTGGTTACCAGAGGGGAAGCGGGGAGGGAGGAGGGCGAAAGGGGTGATTAAGCTCATGTGTGTGGTGATGGATGGTAATTAGTCTTTGGGTGGTGAACATGATGTAGTCTACACAGAAATCAAAATACAATGGTGTACACCTGAAATTTATATAATATTATAAACCAATGTTACCACAATGAAAAAAAGGAAATAAAAATCATGACATCAAAAAAAATAAATTCTCATGATTGTGTGCACTGACAAATGACTTTTCTGCTTCATCTGGTGTCAGCTGGAACACTGGGGCAGCTGGAAATTCCAAAATGGCCTCACTCACAGGCTGGCAGTTGGTGTCAGCTGCTGGCGTTTGGCCAGGGGCTTCAGTTATCCTCCTCATGGGCCTCTCCACGTGGCTGCTTGGACTTCCAACAGTCTGGTCTCAGAGTAGCTGGAAGCAGCTGGCTTTCCTCAGAGCTTAAGAATCTTAAGGTGAGATCTCAAAACTGGCACAGAGTCACTTCCTCTGAGTTCTATTACTGTAGTTAAAGCAGATCACAGAGCTTGCCCGGATTCATGGTGGGAAACTACACAAGTGGTGAATACTGGGAGGCTGGCTCATTGCAGGCCACCAAAGTTCCAGCCTACCATGTGCACACACAATTTTGTATAATAATTTCAAGAGGCATCCATGCCCCACTAATCTATTTAAGGACCCCAAGGAGTGAATAGACTTCAGGTTAAGAACTCAAGACCTAGGATCAAGCAAGGAAACCCTTTTTTACTCAACCAGTTCAATATAGAGAAGTATGGAGACAACTCTCACTGTACAGGGAATCGCACATGCACATCGCATTGATGGGACAATGCATGACATGCTTTGGGGACAGTGAGAGATCAGTTAACCAAAAGACTAGGAATTAAGGTTGGAATCAGATTATGGAATATTTTGAAAGGCAGCCTGTGGGGCTTGACCTTCATTCAGTAGGCAATGGGGAGCCATTGCAAGGTTTTTTGCATTTTTTTTTTAAACAGATGTAACAGCACAAATGCTGAAATAATTCAGGAGAATTACAAGAATTAAGAAATAAGGAAAATGGTGTAGAGGGAATTATGTTAAGGAGCTTTATGAGGTTGTGGAGTTTTGACTCAGAAGTCAGTTATAAAGTCAGGACTAATAAAATCACCCTAATAAAGAATGGAGGCATGAAAATTTACTGTAGAAAAGGGTTTTGTAGTGCATGATATAGCAAATATATAACAATATAGAAAGTATTATACATCTATTATCATTTTGTGTGATTGGATTAACAAAGAGCTCAGTCAACCTTTATGGCTTCAATTGATATAAAAAAAAAACATCCAGCAGAGAATTTTTGGAATTGCTTTCCACCCAGAGTTAATAGAGTTCTCAAGTTTGGCTATAAAGGATAATGAGTCTAAGACTAAGACATTCTGATTTTGGTCCCTAAGAATAAAGAAGCCTCTGGGGTCAGAGTAAACCTTGGATGTTAGCAGGTTACCTTTCACTAAGAATGTTAAACCAACGGCAAAAATCCTAAAGGGCAGAAAACCATCAAGAGTGGTCCAATTTCTGTTTGTCAGCCCATAAAATTAAGAAGACCTCCCCACTTTTGGCCCTAAAATGACACTTGCGATAGTATTTACAGGATATATACAAGGGGTTAGATGAAAGGGCATAAAAGCTCATGTTTATTTCAGTGGTGAAATTCCTTTTGCAAACTTGAATCTCCTTCTTGCTTTCTGAAACCACCTCTGTTGGCCTTCTTTATCATTAAGCTTCAGTACCTAAGAGTGGCTCTGCCGGGTGAGGGATGGATTGGCGCTGAGCTGTCCACATTTACATTGGAGCTTTCTAAGGTCTACTGGTCAATATTTGAGGGATTGGACAGGATGAGGCTGAGAGTGCCATCTTGGGGGTTTGGAACTGATCAAAGTCATCAAGACCACAGAGATTTCTCAAGACTGGTGGTTCTCAAACTTAAAACAAAATCAAAAAAAAAAATAGCTCATATTTCACCCCCAGAAATTTTCATTTAATTGGTCTGGGATGCAGCCTTGGAATGGGGAATTTTGTGTGTGTGTCTGTGTCAGTATGTTTTGTTTTTGTATTTTTAAAAATCTTTTTGTTTCTGTTTTTATAATGTTATCGAGGAATAATTGACAGATTATATAAAGTGTACAACATGATGATTTGATATACATATACATGGTAGAATGATTACCAAGATCAAGGTAACTGAAAATCTTGCCTGTTCACCTATATCACTGGAATGGGGAATTTTAACAATTTGTCCAGATGATTCTAATGGGCAGCCACGTTTGGAACCACTTTATACTCTTTGCTTGTGAGTGTTGGGCTCTCACCTATTGAGCTACCCAGCCATGGTTCCTCATTTTGTAAGTATTAAAATTACTTGGGATAGATTGTTCTCAGGCACCTATCAGGAGATGGAGGATGGCAACAATAAATGCTATATCTACAGTATTATAAGTTATTGGCATGGAAAATGCAGAGAATACTGAAATCACATCTTAGAGGATTTTCAGATTTCTGCTTTCCTAACAATTAGGTCTCCATGGTGAAAGCTAAGCAAAAACTAACCTGGGAAATTCAGCGGCAACAACCCTTGACCTAAGAATGAAAGAAAAAATTTAAAAAACACAGCTGTCGGATTTTTCACTTAATGCGCCCTAGTGTTGGTGGGTTGTATGTTTTGTCTTCTTGTAACTTGGTTCAGGGAGTTCCAGCCTCCCTTCTTAGCAGCACGACACTATCATTTCTGGATTTCCATCCTCTCCTTAGCTGTTTATAGTGATGACTTCCTTGTTGCAATTTGTAGCTTCTGGCTCTTAATCTGCTAATTGTACTTTTAAGCTCGAATTCCATTTTGGCTGTTCTGCACTGAGTCTGGCCTTCCACTTGTCAAATCTGGGTTTTCAACACAGTACCCACCAGCAAGCATTTTAATCAACCAATCTCTCTCTCTCTTTCTCTCTCAATCTCCACTCTCCTCCCTTATAATCCTATTTTATCTCTGTTTTTCTAACTTTCAACAACCCAAATGCAGCCTCTCAGGCAAAAGTCATATTCAATAACTTTATGTTTCCATTCCCTATATTAGAGCACACTTTTTTTTCTTACTTCAACAGCAGTAGCCTTTATGCTGACATAGCAAGAGCTTTGTTCTCAGTATACGAAGAGCTACAAATAAATGTGTGTCTGTGTATGTATATATACAGTGAGAGAGGGAAAGAGAGAGAGGGTTTATAAGCTGAAATATGGACAAAGATAATGGTCTATGCTGGGCTTGAAAACTAGTTGGACAATCTATCTTGACTTTAGTTGAAAACTTTTTGTATTGAATTGCCCTCTTGGGAATTGAATCTATTCAAATTGATCTTTCCTATGAGTAGGCACATCATTTTAGAAACACTTCTGTGAAGATGTGCTGTTTTCATGCTTAGGGAAGCACACTGCGTGCTGAGTGAGACTGAAGGAAATGCCAAATTAATTCATTATTTCCGTGGCAATGTTCTTTTCCCAGGAAAGGACGGCTTTAATAAGGCAGGTGGCTGTGTGTGCCATGGCGGGCCTGCCTCTGTAGGAAACTTGGTAATCTTCTCCCCAGAAAACTCAGCTCTGGTGTTTGTTGTTTGAGGCTCTTGAAAGTAATATTAGTTTACAGTCCCACTCCTGGCCATATTATATAAACAGTGGGGGAAGAATGACAATAGAAATTATGGCAGAGAATGCTTTACTTAGGCCTTTCAAAATGGACAGTGTTGTGCGTGGCTGTGGGTCTGTTTTCAGCACCCTGCCTGAAAGAGTGAACGGCTGCTGTTGCCAGCCAAATGCAGACGACAGTGGGGCCACTTCAAACCATCGGCACAACAATGTTATCAAGCAGCTGAGTCCCTGCTTCTGTCAGGAAGCCATCATTATTCCTCATGAGCCGACTGCAGGAGAGGGCCACCGTGACAAATACACTATTATGTTGTATTTTAATGTGTGCCAATCACTTAATTCTGGCCCTGACATTCTTCTCAGGTACTGCTCTTTTCCACGACAGATGCTCGCATGCTGCCTTCGGTTGCAGTTCCCAATGGTTTCTTTTTTTTTTTTTTTTTAATTTATTTTCCCCCCAAAGCCCCAGTAGATAGTTGTATGTCATAGTTGCACATCCTTCTAGTTGCTGTATGTGGGACGCGGCCTCAGCATGGCCAGAGAAGCAGTGCATCGATGCACGCCCAGGATCCGAACCCGGGCCGCCAGCAGCGGAGCCGCGCACTCAACGGCTAAGCCACGGGGCCAGCCCCCCAATGGTTTCTAAGAGAGTGGATAGGCACCATGAGAGCTCACCTCCCAAGAAATAGAAAGGAACTAAATCTGGGGCATGGTTGAGCTTTTTCCAGTTAGGTTCTGTGATATATTACAAAGTCCTACAAACAACAGTGGCTGAGCAATCTGTACGTTCACTGATGTATTTGGAGATCAGATGCTGAGGTACCAAACCAGCCATAACAAACTTCTGCTGTCAGAGTTCACCAAAGAGTCTATTGATCTTTGAGGACTTGTAGGTCCTGTGGGGATTTAATTTTGTTCATTAGGGAGGAGTATAAAATGCAGTTGTGATGTTGGCCATCCCTTGACATTTTAGGCTTTGGCTTGGAGGCCTCCAGAGGTTACCTCCTCGGAGGTTTTGTACCTTGATCCAAGATGGCTGCTAGCTGGACACTGTGGTGGCTGGATTGTCACCTCTGGATCAAAGTAACCTGTCTTCCCGGCAGAAGAGACACCTGAGTCAGTGATCAGAGTAACATTTCTGCTCAACCATGTCTGTTGTACGGAAGAATGGGGAAGAATTTTATTAAAATATCTGAGCCTGACAATCACTACATTTTAAAAGGTCTGAATATGTACTTCAAAACAAGGCTAAAAGAAACACATATACTTTGACAAACTTCTTACATATACTTTGACAAACTTCTTACTAATCTTCAGCTGTTGTGACTTACACATCCGGACTTTATAAAAAAAAAAATTCACCTTGAATTTCCTAAATGAGTTGAACCTCCTTGGGGGTGTTCTAGGCAGTCTTATGACAAAAGTCTCTTAGCTCTTGTTCCTTAGGACATCCCTTTAGGCCAGGGTTCCCAAAGGCTATGATAATCTACAAGGAAAAGCAAAAAATATGGACAGTGTGGTGAATTTTTCTTAAAGATGGATTTATTGAAATAAAAGTTCTTTTCGTTATTTTGAGATTATGACTTTACCACTTGTGGTTGAATTGTCTTTTCTATATGAAATGATAGTGACAACACATGCTGACTTTTTTTTAATGTCCTAACTTGGCAAAATGATGTTTACTGTCCGGGGCAGTATACTCAGTCTGTCTATTCATCCAACTACCTATTTTTTAAAAAAAATTTATTTTTCCTGGTTCTTAAAATCCAGAAGTCTAGGAATCACTAATTCACCGAATGAATCATAGATTCTTAGAAGAAAGATTCAAAACGTCTGTGGCCTCTTCCACTTGCCAAATAATAACAAACCAAACTGAAAGAAAGAGCCAATTATGTAGTGATGTGAGATGCAAACCTGTAAAAAAGTCACATTGGTTTTTTTTCTAATTAGCAATCCTCAACTCACTAGCTTCTCTACCCCTTCAGTCCTCTCTCCCATCAAGTATCTAGCTAGTGGATGTTTACCAATTAATGCACATCAAATACAATCCTCATACTTAGTCACGAAATGCTCACCTTAGTGTTATATGTAGTTTTAGCACCTTTTAAAACGTGTGGCCTTTGACAGAGACTTCTGACATAGACTCTTTTAAAGTAACCAAATTCCCAGCCTATTCTAAACTTTACTTTTTGAACACTGGGGACAAACTTTCAAACAAGGTTATAACGTGATTTCTTAATGATGGTTGTCTATACTTTCAAGCTTCTACCAGGTATTACATAAGACATTCTTTTATTTTTTTAAACCTCCTTCACTCATTTCTCCTACTCCCCATCCCCCATCTCTGGCAACTATAAATCTGTTCTCTGTATCTATGAGCTTGGGTTTTTTTTTTTTTTTTTAAGATTCCACATATAAGAGAGATTATATGGTATTTGTCTTTCTTTGTCTGACTTATTTCACTTAGCATAATGCTCTTGAGGTCCGTGCATGTTGTCACAAATGGCAAGATTCCATCTTTTTTTTTTAACAACTTGGTCCAAACGATTTTTTTTTTTTGGAATATTGGCCCTGAGCTAACATCTGATGCCAATCTTCCTCCTTTTTTCCTTTTTTCTCCCTAAAGCCCCAGTAGATAGTTGTATGTCATAGTTGTACATCCTTCTAGTTGTTCTATGTGGGACGCCGCCTCAGCATGGCTTGATGAGTGGTGAGTATGACACTTAGGTTTTTTCCATATCTTGGTTATTGTAAATAGTGCTGCAGTGAACATGGGGGTACATATATCTTTCCTAGTTAGTGTTTTTGTTTTCTTTGGATAAATACCTAAAAGTTTCCATAGGGGCTGCACTAATGTACATTCCTAGCAACTGTGCACAAGGGTTACTTTTTCTCCACATCCTCGCCAACACTTGTTATTTCTTGTCTTTTTGATAATAGCCATTCAAACAGGTGTGAGGTGATATCTCATTGTGGTTTTGATTTGCATTTCCTGATGATTAGTGCTGTTGAGCGTCTTTTCATGTGCCTGTTGGCCATCTGGATGTCTTCTTTAGAAAAATGCCTATTCAGGACCGGCCCCGTGGCTTAGCGGTTAAGTGCGCGCGCTCTGCTACTGGCAGCCCGGGGTTCGGATCCCAGGCGCGCACCCACGCACTGCTTCTCTGGCCATGCTGAGGCCGCGTCCCACATACAGCAACTAGAAGGATGTGCAGCTATGACATATAACTATCTACTGGGGCTTTGGGGAACAAAAAACAAAGGAGGAGGATTGGCAATAGATGTTAGCTCAGAGCTGATCTTCCTCAGCAAAAAAAAAAGAGGAGGATTAGCACGGATATTAGCTCAGGGCTGATCTTCCTCACCAAAATAAAAAAAAAAATGCCTATTCAGATCTTCTGCCCAGTTTATAATTGGATTGTTTTGTTTTTTGCTATTGAGTTGTATGAGTTCTGGATCTATTTTGGATATTAACGCCTTATCAGATATATGATTTGCAAATATTTTCTACCAGTCGGTAGGTTTCCTTTGTATTTTGTTGGTGATTTCCTTTGCTGTGCAGAGCTTTTTAGTTTGATATAGTCCCACATGCTTATTTTTGCTTTTGTTGTTTTTGCTTTTGGTGTCAGATTCAAAAAATCATCACCAAGACCTATGTCAAGGAGCTTACCGCTTATGTTTTCTTCTAGGAGTTTTATGGTTTTGGTTACATTCAAATCTTTAATCCATTTGAATTAATTTTTGTGTATGGTGTAAGATAGTGGTCTAGTTTCATTCTTTTGCCTGTGGCTGTCCAGTTTTTGAAAGCACCAAAAAACCATTTATTGAAAGCAACATTTATTGAAAGACTGTCCTTTCTCCATTGTATATTCTTGGCTCCTTTGTCATAAATTAATTGACCACATATATATGGGTTTATTTCTGGGCTCTCTATTCTGTTGCATTGATCTATGAATCTGTTTTTATGCCAATATCATACCGTTTTAATTACTATAGCTTTATAATGTAGTTTGAAATCAGGGAGCATGATGCCTCCAGCTTTGTTCTTCTTTCTCAAGATTGCTTCAGCTATTTGGGGTCTTTTGTGGTTCCATACACATTTTAGGATTGATCTATTTCTGTGAAAAATGCCATTGGAATTTTGTTAGGGATTGCAGTGAATCTGTGGATTGCTTTGGGTAGTACGGATATTTTAACAGTCTTAATTCTTCCAATCCATGAGCATGGAATATCTTTTCATTTATTTGTGTCTTCTTCAATTTCTTTCCTTAATGTCTTGTAGCTTCTCAGTACACAAGTGTGTCACCTCCTTGGTTAAATTTATTCCTAGGTACATAAGACATTCTTAATCTCTCCAGCATAATTGCATGAGCTTCCACTATTTGAGATTTCACACTGAATATTTGAATCACAAAGTTGGTTCTTCTGACAGTTACCTTTTAACGTCAGCCATTGAAAGAATCATACAGATACTCTTTAACATCCTATATTTGTTAGCCATTGCTGCATAACAAAGTACCACAAACTTAATGGCTTAAAACAACACACATTTATCATTTCACAATTTCTGTATGTCAGGAATCTGGGCACAACTTAGCTGGGTCCTCTGTGACAGGGTGTGTCATTGGCTGCCATCAAGGTATTGGTCAGGGCTGGGTCTTATCTGAAGGCTCATGTGTTTGTTGGCAGAATCCCGTTTCTGGAGAGTTGTTGGAACAAGAGCCTCAATTGCTGGCTTACTGTTGGCTGGAGGCCACTCTCACTTCTTCTCAATGTGGGCCTCCCCCAAAAGGCTACTTGCTTCATCAAAGCACGCCAGCTGAGAAGGCAAAAGAGCATCAGCCAACAAGACAGAGTTACAATCTTATGTAACATAGTCATGGAAGTGACATCCCATCCCCTTGCCGTAGTCTATTGCTTAAAAACAAGTCACAGGTCTCACCTGCACTCAAGGGAAGGGGATTACATAGGCATGAATATCAAGAGGCAAGGATAATTAGGGGCCATTTTAAAGTCTATCTGCCACACACTCCCGGACTTTTGCCATATGAAACCTAAGAGCCATGCTTAGTTCTTTGTTTCCATCCCTTCTTAGAGAAAAGAGGTCTTTGAGTTCATTTGGGGGAAGTTAATCTGAAAGGTCTGAATTATAGAATAGTACAATGGCATGTAATTTTGCTACTTACGGTAGAGAATATCTTAAAATTAATGCAAATAAAGTATTATCAAGGAATGGTCCTATCTGGCATTCTTTAGTAACTGCATGATATCTATTTAGAATTATCATTTTGTTTTCATTCCAGTCAATAATTGAGGAAGCATTTCTTGTGTTTCCAGTGTATAATAAATGTGGTAGGGAATACAAATTAAAATTATGACAAGACTTGCTCTCTTAGGAGACATATTTAGAAGCAAGGAATGGTGAGTGGGGAACAAAACATACACAACTGTAACAGAGAACAAAATAAAATTATACAATCAAGTGCTAAATTCATTTAATTATATCCTCAACTCTGTGGTACAAGAAAGAGAGGGATCAATGTTGGGTGAAGTTACTAAAAGCCTTCTTAGGAGAAGAAGCACTTGAAAGATGAGTAGAGTTTGGATAGAAAGTAAGAAAGAAAGTTGGGAGACTATAAAGAGAAAATAAAGGAAAGCAGGAAGAGCCTGGAACTCACGGAGAAGACTGAAGAAGCTGTCTGCAGGGAAGGGATGGGGAGCAAAGAAAAATCGTCAGAGGGATATGGATAAGTACGTTTTTTAATACTGGGGTGAGGATAGTGACATGATGGGCAATGAAGAATCATTCTAGGTTCTTCAGCAGAGGATAAGAGTGGTATTTGGGGAGATCTGTTTGGTGGGTATGTGCATGATGGATAATATAAAGAGAGCCTGGAAGAGAGGAGCTTGGGATAACAAAAATCTGGGCTAGGCTGATCATAATGGAAATGACAAATTGAAGCAATATTTATGACAAAGAAATCCACAGTTTGGAAACCTGACTAGTATGCTAATAGCTGCAGAGTATGTGTTCACGCCTGCGCCTGGCCAGCGTCTTCTCTCCATTGGAAATGAGAGCTTCTAGCTAAGATCCTAGTTAGGATTCCCATTGATCAGTTGGTTGCACTAACTAGTTGCTATCTCTTGGCTTTGATTCCTGGAATATTGTTTATTATTGAAGGCCCTAAAACTCCAACAGCCTCTAGCAATTATTGGCATTTTAGGCATTATAACAGTGGGTCAGAAGGGACCTTTAAATGTTCCTCAAATCACACCATCTATGTGATCAGATGCAGGCTATAAAAATGTTTTCTGAGGTGTTCCACAAACCAGTAGTTTCCACAATATTTAATAGGTTTTTTGAAAACAAAAAACACGTGTGTGTTGTAGAATGGTCCATGATTAAATCAATTGGGAAACTCTGGGTTAAAATTCAAAAAGCTGAAAGGGTCCCATGTTAATGAACCACCAAGAGGAACATGGGAGGCACTGTAATCAAAAGTGTTTCCCAAACTTCTTCACTAATGGAACCCCATGTGTGTGTGTGTGTGGTGTGCATGCAAATCATCTTTAGGACTAGTGTTCTGCCCAACACACTTGGGTAGGTTCCAGGGTGTTAACAAGTTTTCAGCGAAGTCAACACTTTTTAGGAATTAATTTTTTAGCTGGTGGATCATGAGATTTCTTCTCGTTCCTTCCTTTGCTGTTTTATATCACTGCATTTTAAAGCTATTTCTTTCCCAACAGTATTTATGCCAGAAATTGGGCAAAAAAAAAAAAAAAAAAAGAAGCAAAAGTAACTCTTTTTGCTTGATGTTTCTTATAAGTGTTTTGAGAAAAAGGCATTGGAAAGAAAATGATTCAAACTAAGGTTGCTACCTGCCTGGGATGTCCAGTCGCCCAGTTTTCAAAGATTCTTTGCTTTCTGCCACTACACTCATTCAACAGGCAGACCTGGGCGTCAATCCTCCCTAGATCTTCTCCTGTTGTGGGGCCTTGGAGAAGTTACTTAACCTCCCAGCCCTCTCCATCTTTTTCTGTTTTTTTTCCTCCCCATTGATTTATATTTTTCTACTCTGTGAACTTTGTTTCTTAGAAGAGAGTATCTATACGGAGGAGCAAGTAACCTTTCAAACTCATAATTTAAAATGTACTTAAGTTGTTTACAAAAACTCCCATTGAGCTATTTTATTAAATTTGATCCCAGGTTATCAGTTCTAGGATGCTAAGAGAAGAAATTATAAGAGGTGGTGTTTGGTAAATCGGTGTTGGAATGAAGTGTTCAATGGACTTGCTTTATTAAACACACTCTCACCTGCTGTTGTCATTCAAAAGGTGCTATTTTATTTTGCAAGGTCAACCTCATAGTGGAAAATGTTTTATATGTCCATGTCACGTTATGTTTATGCTTCATTTGCAAGGTTTCTAGCACAATTTAGGTCATTTAACTTTTTGTATATGTGTCATCTCACAGAGAGAGAGAGAGAGAGAGAGAGAGAGAGTTAGTAGGATACTAAAATGTTTATGGTTCTAATTTCTGCATTCTAAATGAAAACTTGATGCTATATAACAAACCCCAAAAACCTACAAAATCCTCCCTACAAAGCCCACACAATGGGGGTTGCTATCGTCATTGGAATTAATTTTATTTTCATCATTTGAGTCTCGCATAAACCTTTGAAAAACAGGGCTCATAAGTGGTGTTGCTATAATAGTGTTGCTTGGGACGTAGTGTGAAGGTTATTTTAACTACGTTGTAGTTAAAACCATGACGGTGGTTGCCCGTGGAGAGTGTGTACTTGCATGTTGAATGTAAGTTCTGGGAATGCAAGTTCTCCATGAGACACCTGGTTCAAGATTTTTGACCTAGCCAGATTTGTTAATACCAAGAGAGTGCAGTCCTGACGTACAGGAAGCTGAACTCAGTAAATGATAGCTCTTATTACTGTTATTTATTGAACACATTCTCTGTGTGAGGTGGTGGGAATGCAACAGAGAACAAAGGTACTAGATAGAACAACACTGGTTTGGGTCTGAGAACAACACAGAAATGCTGTTCCCTCAAGGCACTCATACTGGGTTCTTACTCATATTTAAAATGTTGAATTTCAAGCTTCTAGCTGCCTTTAGGACCTAAGGCTGATTCTGCAGTGTTATGTCTTATCATGATAGAAGCTCTTTAATTATAAACCACCAAAGGGACTAATGCACTTTATCCATTTCTGTCTATTTGAGCTGCCCTTCCCTCTCTCAATTCCTCGTGACTGTTACTGAGTTAAGTAGCAGTTAGCTGCCCAACAACATTCTCCAGTTTAAGGTTCCTTGCGCATCCCATATCTAGCCTTTTAGTACTAGTTAAAATGCACCTTAACTTTTAAATTTCTAATTTGTTGAGTTCAAATTCTGTTATCTCATGAGGCTACCTCTGGGAAAACTTCCCTGACCACCCCACCCACGCTGGATGGTGCCAACCACTCTCCCTACTATTCTCTGCCTCTATTATAGTCTTATCACACAAATGGCATTTAATTATTTAGATGTTGAACTCACAGAGCACAGGAGCTATATATTAATCATCTCTGTGTTGCTATCACATAGCACAGAGTCTGAATCATAAATATTAGTTGAATTGGACTGAACAGGCACAAAAAACAACACTGCCAGGAATCACAGATAGGAATGTATTTCTGGCCAGCCTTTACTTTGTCTCCAAGCCACCATATACAAAGCTGGGGAGGGAACCAGGTCAGCGAAAACTCATTTGAGAAATTCCAGTGAGCATAGCCACAACTATCAGAAGAGAGGAGACCCTTTTCTTGCTTCTTTTGGTAAATAGTTATCAGGAAACCTTAACAGGAAACAGTTTTCAAGGGTTCACACCACAACAGGAAATTTTCAATATATTTAGTGGCTTGTAAATATTTATTTTTTAAGTGTATGAAGACAGAAGTTGTTGAATCTGAATGTGTATGCTGAAGAAATGCAGAATTTGCCCTTTTGACAATCTGCTATGAATTTTAACAATATTTGAAATATTTTATTGCTAATTAGCTGATTTGATATTTGGCTGCTGCCTTGGGGAATTTACAATGACCTATTAACAATTTAACACTAGGCCAATTAGGTAAAACTTTCAGCTTCCTGGAAATGCCTAAGTATGTGATAGAAGGAAATGATGACATCATGCTTGAATAACTAGATGTTAACCAATGTCCTCCTTACTCCCACCTAGTAGAGCTGGGTGAGCTTCCCGAGAACGACAATTCTGTGGCCCAGTGAGCATTCATAACCCTCCCTGTGTGACTGGGGGTGGTGATGGTGGTAGTGATGAGGGGGAGGGTTTGAAGAGGTGGGCTTACTTCCTCCTGCATTCTTCCCCCAGCCCCTCTCTCCCCTCCCTTGCCCTCTCCTGAGCTACTATGCTGCCATATCAATGTGCATGAAGCCCAGCTCCTTCCTTGGCTTCTTAAAAAATTCACTTGAACCTGAGTTTAGTAACTTTATTGAAGAGTCAGGGAATGAGGTAGGGAATGAATACAGGGTTTGGTCATGGTGGGTGTGAAAGTTGGCCTTCTTGTTGCCTTCCTCCTGCAAGTCATTTTCCTCCATTATGTCCTCCAGTACAACCATGTTTTTCCATTTCCCTCATACAGAAAAGTTCTGTCTACATTCAGAGCTCAGTATCTACTTTTAGGCGGCTTATCAAAGTCTCTTGCCAACAAAGATAAGGCTTTTCTTGAAATGAGTGCTAGAGCCAGCAGCTACATTTTCCCCCATATTGTTATTCCTGTAATATTTTAAAAACTAGTTTCTGTTAGTTTACTTTAAAAGTTATATTAAATGATCTCTTGGATTTTGTAACTGTGCTTGGTTTGGGGTGGGGCAGAGGTAGGGAGTGACCTGGACTATAAAAGTTCTGCAGTCAGCAATGCTTTTAGCTCTACCCTATCCATTTTAGCATCCATTTGTTTAATATTCTCGACACAACTGGTTGTGAGGACTGATGGATGGTGTATTGGTCAGGGTTCAACCAAGGAAGTAGAACCAGTAGGAGATTATATATATATATATATATATATATATACACACACACACATCACCAATCAATGCAAACACACTGTATATATATAGAGAGAGAAAGAGTGAGAGCGAGAGAGAGAGAGTGAGAGAGATTTGTTACAAAGAATTGGTTACATGAATGTGGAGGCTGGCTAAGCAAGTAGGAAAGGAAGGTCGTGGGCAGGCTGGAACTCCTAGGCAAGGGGGGAAGCTGCTGTCCACAGACAGAATTTCTTCTCTTTTTGGGAGAAGCCTCAACCCTGATTTTTTTTTTTTAATTTTTATTGTGGTACAATACACATAACAGTTCTACCCATGCTATTCAGGACTAAATCTTGGATATTTTTAGACTTCAAGTAATGTCAGTTTGTTAGGAGGTTTAATTACATCTGCGGAATACTTTCACAGAAACACCTAGATAGTATTTGATGGAATAACAGGACTGTAGCCTAGCCAAGTTGACATTTCAAAAAAAGTCATTGCAGATGGGTAAACCCCTTAAAATGTTTACCAAAAGATGATGGTTAGAATCCATTTCAACAAAATTTTTACTGGTTAAATAATGACAAAAAAAGGAAATATATGTGCCTAAGAACTCTCCTTCCACTATATTAAATTCTTCACCAAAGTGTTTTTCCTAAGGAAGCATTTAAATGTACTGATGGCAAGTGTATAAAACAGTTATTCTGATTTGTATTGGGAGAACTAATGCTTGTTTTATTTATTACATTTTCAGAGTTCTACCTAAATTTGTAATTATGAGAAAAAAATGAGATTAATTTCTTTTTTAAATGGACCACAAGATTTTTTCATCATATAGAACTCATTAAGCCAATAAATTCATTCATTCAACAAATATATACTGTGAATGTAGTATACGGCAGACACTATTCTGGATTCTGTGGGTAAAATGATGAACAAAACAAATTCTGACCCTGCCTTCAGGAATTCTATAGTCAGGGAAAAAATATATTAAATATTCACATAAATAATTCTCACAAAACTGTGATAGCTTCTCTGAGTCTACTGTAAATGGTCCCTGACCTTCTCTGGGATGCCAGAAAGGTTACCTGAGGACGGATGTTTGAGCTGGGATCTAAAGAACGGGCAGAAGTTATTTGGGTAAAGAAAAGGAAAAAGAGCTTCCCAGGCAGAGACAAAAACCTACTCGAAGAACCTGCCCAAGGCCAGGAAGCCTGGAACACAGACAGTGAGGGGGAACAGGGCAAAAGACGATGCTGGGGAAGTTGGCGGGAGCTAGCACCTTGAAAACCACACTAAGAACTCTATTTGGTTTTTATCCTAAGAGCAATGGAAGGCATTAAAGGATTTTAAGATTTTACACAAGGGAGTGACACAATCAATAGATAACTTGTATCAGGACTTTGCAAGACGGAGGTTTTACTTTGGTCCCTAAGGCAGAGATAGCAAAAATTCAGCATCTATGTCAGAAAATCCTTGTGCCTTATCCATGGCAGACATCGCTAATTGATCATGGCAATATTTTTCCCTGACTGAACCCAGACTTCACAGACTCAGAACATACCAGATAGCCAATACTAATCAATGTGACTCAGCACTTAAGACAAACCCTATTTTACTAAATTCTTTTGCTTTTCTTAATAAAAATACAAGATTGTTTGGGATAAGTTTGCCAGATAAAATACAGGGCACCCAATTAAATTTGAATTTCAAATAGACAAATAAATTTTTAGTGTATGTTCCATACAATATTTGGGACATACTTAAACTAAAAAATTATCTGTTGTCTAGGTGAAATTCATATTTAACTGGTTATTTGCTAAATCTGGCAGCTCTCATTAGAGGGAATTAATTGAAGTAACAGCTTGAAAAAGCCCACAGTACAGTACCAGCCCATAATAAATGCTTAATAAATGTTTTTTCATCCAATCAGTTCATTTATTCTAAAGGTATAACTTTAGAACAGTGTAAAAAGTATTGGTTTTTGGCTTAACTTAATTTTTTCTTCGTGTATTAATTATAAGAAATAGTCAAAAAAGGTCTGAGGCTTTAGTTCAACTGTTTTTCCTCTACTCTTTGTCTAGACTAGTGGCTCTACGTCTTTTTTGTGTGTATGTGAGGAAGGTTGGCCCTGAGCTAACATCTGTGCCGATCTTCCTCTATTTTGTATGTGGGATGCCACCACAGCGTGGCTTGATGAGCGGTGCGTAGGTCCACCACCAGGATCCGAATCTGTGAACCCCAGGCCACTGAAGCAGAGCACGCGAACTTAACCACCACGCCACTGGGCTGGCCCCGTCTACGTCATGTTTTACTCTACCCCGTAAGACAGTGCAAAAATCCCACAGTCCGTTTACTCCACCCATTTCCACTTTCCAGTGAAAAAAATAAAAAGAACATAGTGCATAGGAAGAATGCTGCAAAGTTAACCAAACAACCCGCAACAAACTATCTTGATAAAGATAAAAATAAATTAAAAAGTAATTTTAAATTCAAAAGGAACAATGGCAGTTGTTCGAATCATGACCAGTTCAAGAAAATTCTTGATTCAATAAAAACACATTC
This sequence comes from Diceros bicornis minor, assembly GCF_020826845.1. Taxonomy (NCBI): domain Eukaryota; kingdom Metazoa; phylum Chordata; class Mammalia; order Perissodactyla; family Rhinocerotidae; genus Diceros; species Diceros bicornis. Next base: position 25,327,515 of record NC_080764.1, on the reverse strand, counting down.
GCAATGAATTTCTGAATTTTATGGGATTTCCGGTAATCTGCAAGTGATCATATGCAACAGGAATTTTTCATCCCTGCCAAACACTTGGTGGCAGTCAGATGTCTTAAGAGAATATTGAGTTATATTCCTCAGCAAACTCTAGGAGCTGCCTAGTTTTAGTTTACGAATGCCAAATTTTAGTGACTGTTAATTGATTTAGGAATTTACTAGAAAATAAACCTTTGTTGTTTACATTAACTAAAGCCTATGCAATTATGGGTAATTCACCCAAAAGGATCAAAGCAGAGACTTGAAATTGTAGATCAGGCTGAGGGTTATTAGGTGGCCCCAAGTGGCCCACACTTTGAGAACTACTGATCTGTGCAGAAATACTGTCTTTTTCTGGCATTCAAACTCTGAAGTAGATGGTGGATATTACAGTGTCTCAATCTATAAATTCAGGCAAACTTTATGAAACAGAAACAATAATTTAAGGCTTCTAATTTTATCACCAGGAATTGGGAAAAATGTGAGTTAATAAAATATACCAAAGCACTTGGACCTCTTGGCTCTAAAATGTATTATAGAGGCACATTATCCATTGTATGTCTAATTAATTCTAACATCTCAGTGTCTCTAAGCTGGCTGGAATCAGCAACACCTTTCTTCTGAAAGAGTTTATATTACAAGCTTAGCTACCATCTTTCTTTGTAGGATTTGTCCTGGGTTGACCATATTTGTATTATATTTAAGACTGTTGCACTTCGAGCTCCTTTGCCGGCTCATCCAGATTCTTTTCAATATGAGGGTCCTGTAATTAAGGCTGGGAGGCGTGGTTTTGACTGAGTGCCCTGCAGATTGCTCATTAACGTGCCATCTGAACAATTTAATAACCTTTTTAATTAATCCAAAATTGGCATGTCCCCCTTCAGGCTACAGTGCAGCTTTTGCAAGAGTTGGTCTCTTGGTAGTTCTCAATTTAGCTTATTATTTGAAACCTAAATCTGCCCAGGCTAATGAGCGTGACCAATTCCTCTTACCAAGACCACATAGGAGTCTCCATCTGCGCTTCACTAAAGGATGGAAGGACCAGATGTCTTGGGGTGATATTCTGGTTCTTGGCTTTTTAAAGAAGTTCCCATCAGTCTAAAGATGAAAGAAAATAATTTATAGAGTTAGTTGACAATCACTTTTTACTTTCACTTTCTTTTTCTTTTATTATTATTTTTTCACTTTCAGGTTTGATGTTTTAGAACATTTAGTCTCAATTAGTCCTTTATACTTTGGTGCTAGATATAATTTGAAATAATTTAATAGTTTTAGGTAATTTGATATTCTGAAAGCTTTAGCATTCCTAAAGAAAATGTCCTCATGGATTTAAAATATATTTTTGGCAAAGTTGAGTTTGTACTTACAGTAGTCCCCCCCTTGCCTGCAGTTTCACTTTCTACGGTTTGAGTCACCCATGGTCAACTGTGGTCTGAAAATATTAAACGGAAAATTCCAGAAATAATTCATAAGTTTTAAATTGCCTGCCGTTCTGAGTAGCATGATGAAATCTTGTGCCCTCCTGCTCCATCCTGCCCTGGACATGAATCAGCCCTTTGTCCAGCGTATCCACGCTGTACCTGCTTCCCGCCGTTAGCCACATAGTAGCCGTCTTGGTTATCAGATTGACTGTCTTGGTATTGCAGTGCTTGTGTTCAAGTAACACTTATTTGACTTCATAATGGCCCCCAAAGGGCAAGAGTAGTGCTGCTGGCAATTGGGATATGCCAAAGAGAAGCCGTCAAGTGCTTCCTTTAAGTGAAAATGTGAAAGTTCTCTACTTAATAAGGGAAGAAAAAAAATCATATGTTGAGATTGCTAAGATATACAATAACTTTTATTACAGTATACTGTTATAATTGTTCTATTTTATTATTATTGTTAATTTCTTACTGTGCCTAATTTATAAGTTAAGCTTTATCATAAATATGTATGTATAAGAAAAAACATAGTCTATATAGAATTCAGTACTGTTAGTGGTTTCAGCCATCCACTGAGGTCTTGGAACATATCCTCTGCTGATAAGTGGGAACTGCTATATTTTAACTTGGAAAGATAGGACTAGAGAATATTCACTCTTTAAAGCCTGAAAAAGATGTATGTGTGTGTGTGTGTGTGTATGTGTATATGTCACCAGGCCACAGTCTCCAATGTTTAAACTCCTTTCTCCCAGCCAAACAGAAGATTACTCCCCCTTAAAATGCACCCCAGTTGTTTCTGGAGGCCCATAAAGGAATGTCTCTAGAGGCCTATTCTCTCCTGCCTGTCAGTTGCATTCATCATGGTCTATCCACTTTTTTCTCCATTTTCAGACATACTTGCTTCTCTCTGGGACAAATGTCCCCAGCTGCCATTGCTGAGAATCCCAATCATTCATTCTTACAACAAACATTAGTTGAATACCTACATGTGGCAAGTGCTGTGCTAGAAATTCATGATAATCCAATATCTTTGCCAATGCTGCTGTCTCCACACACTCACCAAAGTCTCTTCTTCAGGACCAACAGTGGAGCTGCAGTCCATACAGAGGGATAGGACGCCCTCTCTCCATTGGCACCTGTTGACACCAGCACTTTAAAGCAGCTTGGCTCATGCCCTCAATTTCATAAAAATCTCTTATAAATAGCCTCTACTTCTTGCAAAACAAAGTTTTGAAATATAGGTTTTCCTGGTTATACTCATGCCATCAAACACTCTAAGATTTTAGGCTGAGATTTGCCTGACTGGAAGCTAGGAGCACCCTTCTGGGAAGTCATGTATGTGGGAAGAAAACTTATCTGAGAGCGTTGTCTGGGAATGGAAGCTCAACCCTGTGGTACGGCACATCAGTTGGCTTGAAGGAAAAATATTTTGCATCTGGAAATGCTAAGTCCCATCAGAGTTTAGCACTGGCCCAGTCCATGCACTGTCACCTCCCACTTGACAGGATCAAAAGTCAAGAAAGCCTCCCTCATTATCCACATTAACATCCTCCACCAGAATGGTCCATTTATTACAATTGATGTACAGATGGGGGAGGCTATGCACGTGTGAGGGCGGGGGGATGTATGGGAAATATCTGTACCTTCCTCTCAATCTTGCTCCCACTGTCCCTCACAGACCTTGAAGAGCAGGCCAGGTGGTACCCCAATGCAAGTCTTCAGCCTCTGGCAATTAGTCTCAGCTACCATAATGCCCTGTGTTCCTGCTCCCAAGTATAAATGCAGATGCACTTCACAGGAGGAGGTGGATGAAGACAAATTCTGGCTATTGGTGAAATGGGCAGTGGAGCTCACCACTGCAAACAGGAGGGAGACTGATTCCACCTGAACCTCATTGTAGCTTGGATTATCCATCTTATATTCTGTGAGATTATTTTGTTGGCACTTGAGAACCCTACAGAACAAAGTGCCATTCTTAAAGACATGTCACATGTACTCACAGACCTCCAGACCGTCTGTATCTCACATACAGCTCTAAGTTAAGCACCACAGTCCTTTCAGCCACACTCCAATTGCTCGTGCCACTTCCACGCAAGCTTCATTAAAATGGATGAAGCCCTCAGTCCCACCACAGGGCTTCTTGTCAAGTTGCAGTGGAGTGGTTCTCTCTTCTGGTGAATTCCTCCATTCTGTCTGTGAAGGGATAGTTAGCAATATAACTGACAGGAGAAAGGGCTAGAGGATATGTTATATCAAAAAGATAAACAGAAGAGGTCCTTTCGGCATATCTTTTTAAATGGAAGAAAATATAGGCTTTTGAGTGACAATATTTGCTACATTTCCCTAAATACAGCATCTTAAAAAAAAGCCAGAGGGCCAATAGGTATACGGAAAAGCATATGAGTGTTGAATCTCAGGTGTCCGCAGGAGAGATATTCAGCCTCTCTGATGCACAACAGCCTCCTTTATGCATGAGAACACTGGGGTGTTGAAGAATTAATTGCGGTAAAGTATACCAATTCGTGAGATATATAGTTCTCTTTCTCCTTCCCCCTTTAAAGGATAGAAAAAGAGGAGGAAAAACCCCACAACTCAGGGCTTACCATTGATCTCTGTGGGGAGGAAAAGGTTTTTCTCGACCCTCTCAGAGTCCCTGGCTGGGTCTGAAAATTAAACTGATCAAGACAGATTAACAGGAGAAAAGCATACAAGTTTAAGTTTTACGTGACCTAGGAGACTTCATCATAAGGAAATGAAGATCCAAAGAAACAGTTTAGACCTGTGTATTTTTATGCAAGGTTTGATGAAGAGAGCCCAGTTATGGAAGAATATGACGGGTTAAGGAGTATGAGATAAGTGTAATAAACTGGTGGACACAGTTCAGATTCTTCTTGGTGTCCCTTTGTCTCTGGAGATAAGGATGCTCCTAATGATGCACCTTTTCTCCGGGTATAGTCAGGGAAGGGCGAGGTGGGAGAGGATGTCAAAATGACCTTCAGCTTACAATATTCAACGTGCTATATTTTGGGGTATATTTGTGTCCTGAACCCCATCGTCTCCAGTGATTCATGCGCAAGAATTTGTGCACAAAAATGTTTACTAAAATGATGCACAATGAAAAGATCTATGCCTTTTCTCTTTCAATCCCTCCCTCACTCCACCCTCTCGGAACCGTATTTATTAAAGTCTACTTTTTGGTATGTGTGAGGGGATGGGAGGGGTCACGCTTGGCTAAATGTCAAGTTGACTTCTGCGCCTCTGTTTCTGTGGGCAGAAGCCCCACTCGGGCGGGCTCCACTCCGCTGAGTGTTTTTCTGTCATGTTTAAAAGGAGAACAGCAAAGATGCAAATTGCCGAGCCTGCTCCAGGAGACGGGCACACAGAGGCAATTCAGGCAGACAAGGGGGGGGTGCGGCCGGGGGGCAGAGGAGGGGGCGGAGGCAGGGCGCATCCTTCAGGTCCTTTCTTCTGCCTTTGTTAGCAGATTTATTGGGCTTGTTAAGGACTAAGGAAACACTGTGAGCCTTGGTGGCCTCCGGGCCTGGGAGGCCCTTCAGAATTCTAAACTCCAGGCATCCTGGGCCTCCCCGCCTCCTAGGATCCCCTGAGAACCCTGGGAATGGGCTCCTTAGAAATGCAGAGATGAATCATATTTTTGTTCAAGGTGGCAGGAATAGGACACAGTACATGACACAGGCAGGGAAGTTACAGCCTCCTGGTGCTGACACAGCCCCCTACTTCACCCCCACTCCCATCCCTTCTCTGTCCCGCCCCAGGGGGACCCCAGGATTCTTTTAGCAATAGGCCTTGTGAACCTGGACTGTGCCGGCTGAAGGAAACTCCTATACAGGCTGCTCAGAGTGAAAAAACCATTCCTGCCATGAGCATTTTTCTCCTCCACTGAGTCTCAAATGCCGTCCTCCAAGGGGTGGTTGTGATTCCAGCACAGGCAGAGTATTATGGTGTCCCGAGACCTGGGTTCTGGTCCCAGCCCTAACTGGCACTGCAATTCCAGGCAAGTCACTGTCCCCCTCTGGGCCTCATTTCCCTGTCCTGTAAAATGAGGGGATAGGCTGGGGTTTTCAGAGACCCGTCCTGCTCTGACAGTGGAAAACTCAGTGGGTCTAATTGCCTCATTAGAACACCAGGGAATGCCTTTCTGGTAATTGTCTCCCCGGTTCCTGTCTTCCCCACTCCCTACTGGGCTTTGCCTCCAAGGAAACCAAAGCAGCTGCTCTCTCCTCTGGGGCTTCCTCGGAATCCGCGGGCCCTTCTTGACAGCATATGTGCACAGGCATTCGCTGTCTGTCTCTCTCTGTCTGGGCCTCTCTCTGAGGGCCAGGGAGGATGGTGGTGCCCCTTTTGAGTCGGGCTCCTTCTCTTTTCTGCTTCTCTGGCTAGCAGAGCTGGCCTCTATCCCAGGTGAGGCTCAAGTTTCCCTTATTACTCTCCACCCTGCACGTGCATTTGGCGGCGGGCGCTTTACAAATAACCACGTACATAGTAACTGCGATCAAAGTGCGCTGGGAATCCAGGTGAAAGGGATATGCCTCCAATGCAGTGAATGAATGGCGAAGGTTGATCTCACATAACTACCCCTGAAGAAACGCACATTCAGAGATTCAACAGCTGCCCTCAAGAGATGGTCTTTTTGCTAAAAACCAGGATATTTAATTTTCTGTGATTTAAGAACCAGGCACTCTAGAACATCAGAGATCTAAAAACAGAGAGAGTGAGTCTTGGAAGGCAGTCTGGGAAGGCAGCCAGCCGAGGCAGGAAGGGTCAAGCAAATTTGGGGAGATTACAGCAGGTGGGGTCTAGCATCCAGCAAGGCAGGGAGTGAGGCCCCAGCTGGTAGGAGACACTGCAGTGACTTCTGATCATAGAGAAGAGCCACTGCTCTCTGCCTTCTTGAGTCCCTGTGGAGGATGGGTGCTCACGATGGCAGGTGTGTGCCCGAAGCCAGAGCTTTGTGGGTAGTAGTCATTCCTGATTTATTTGACAGCCTTCCTTCTGCCATAGCCTGTGAGGTTGAAGAGTGTGGATTCTGTGTTAGAAAGAATGACTTCAAATCCCAGATATGCCTATTTACTACTAGCTGTTACCCTGTGCCTCAATTTTCTCATCTGCAAATTGGGAAAAACAATAGCACATGCCTTTTAGGATGGTTGGAGGATTAAAAGTTCCTAGTGTAGTGCCTAATACACTGGAGGGTTCAATAAATGTCAAACCATTAGTTTTTATTTTTACATTTATTCATTGAGATCTCTAATGACAGCCGAAGGACAGAAAGATTCTCAAAATACTTTAGCATGTGTCAGAATCACTTGGAGGACTTGTTAAAACACAGATTGCTGGGACCCATCCCCAGAGTATCTAACTCACTCCGTATGATCTGTGGAACATACTTTGAGAACCACTGCTCTATATCCTATACATAGGACCTGTGTACAAATGAGACCATTATTTATTTAACAAACACCTAATCAGCACATACCATGTGCCAGACTTTGTACATATACACAATACAAAGTGTTATAAATATAGACTCATTTACTCCTCATAGAGACCCTATAAGGCAGGTTCTATTATACCCACTTTACAGATAAGAAAACTAATGCACTTGCCCAGTGTTAAGTAACTTGCGCAGATGCTCTCAGCTAGTAAGTGACCAGGTTATAAAACTGAATAAATGCCACAGGAGATGCAAAACCTTCCATGGGAGGCACAGAGATTTTAGGGTTCTCAGGACGGGTTCAGGGTCTCTAGGCTCTGCATGTTTGGGCAGGTCCTAGCTGGAACCCCATGTCAAGGTAGTATGGATGCAATGAAAGTTGCAGAGACTCTGGAGCCAAACTAGGGTAGGAATACCAGCGCTGACACATGTGAGCTGTGTGGCCTTGAGCAAGAGAATTCATCTTTCTGTTCCATTTTCTTTGTCTAAAAGTAGAAGAAAAAAGGATGAGAATCCTAACACCTAACTAGCAGAGGTTTTGTCAGGAACAAAATGAGGAAGCTCGTTTCCTATGAACAAAACTTCCTAGGAAGTCCTTGGAAGAGCACAGATGCTCATTGAAGGAGAGTCTCATATTTTCCTCAACTCACTGGCCCCTTGTCTTGTTGTGCCATCAGTAATGGCTTTTGCTTGATGATTATAAGTATTCATTTCTCTCCCCTCAGATTACAGTTTCCTCAACCCAATTTCAGTTTCTCTTTATCAATTTATAACATCTTAGGATGATAGAACTAGAAAATATCTTAGATTATTTATTCCTTGCTGTGTATCCAAGTTACCTGGGGATTTAAAAAATTACAGTTTCTTGGCATCCTGTGGCAGATTGGATTATTCTCCAAAAGTATTCATTCCCACCTCCTAATTTCCATGAGAAGAACATACTTTTTCCCTCTGATGTTAGCCTGGGCTTTGTTGTGGTCAAGCGGATATTAAACAGAAGTGATATCCTAGAGGATTGAAATGAGCTCATGAAGTTAAGCTGGCTCCTTTGTGCCTCTGTTGTTGCCATGAGAAGACATGCCCAATCTAGCAGGCTGGTCCCTGGAGTAGGGTAACATACACATGGATCGGACCTGGGCTGCCCCCAGCTGACCCCCAGACGTGACTGAGCCAACCAGGATCAGCAGAGCCATCCAGCTGAACCCAGCCAAGATCAGCTGTTGTCCAGCCAGCCCACGGATTTGTGACCTAAATGTTTATTGACAAATGCCACTGAGATGTTGTAGTTCTTTGTTAAGGGCCTGATTTTGGCTCCATCTCCAGACAGTCTAAGTAATAGGTTTGAGGTTCGAGGAATCTGTGTTTCTAAAATCTCCCCTATGTGATTCTGTTATTCAGCTAGATTTAAAAACCACTGATCTCTAATCTCCCTTCTCTTAGAGGGAGATGTTGAGACACAGAGAAGTAAAGTGACTTGCCCAAAGTCTCCATACCTGGCAAGGTTAGTATCAGAATTCTCTATATTTTATATCCCTAAAATACTCCATTCCGTTTCTACTATGTCACACTGTGCCCATAAGAAATTTAACATGGAAGAAGAAATTCTTCATGTCCCCATAACTTAGACACTTTGGGCAAGAGTATTTCCACCTCATACTGACATCAACTCTTTGAAACCCACTGATGAAAAGAAATACACAACAGAAAGCGTATATTGACTTTGGTTGTAATTGTATTTACTGTGCCAAACGAGCCAGCTCAGGGTAAAAATGCGGTCACTAGACCATGCGCTTTAGAGGGAATTTAAAGTACAGTATTCTTTCTCAACTTGGGGGAGTTTATGCGATTTCTAGGCAATTATTTCCTGTAGGAATAAAAATATGTGTTACTCTTTCATCCTTTTCCTCTTGCCACGGTTTCTCCTCATTAGTGGTTTCCTTGCTCTTGAGCTGCAGTAATGCCCTCAAAGTACTGAATCTATTACAGCCGAAGCTGGTCTTTGCAGACCTGACAGAAATACAATTGGCAAACCGAAATGTCTATCTCGATTCAGACTAACATTTATTGAGCACCTCCTATGTGCCCAGCTCCATGCAAACTGCTTTCATCGGCGCTGTTTTATTAAATTCATGGGAATTTACAAGGAGTGGGTGTAGACGGTGTAGAAGGGAAAGAAGAGACAAGAGACACTCATGGCTTGAGGCTGTTATTGCAGACTCTTTTTGTGACATTTCTCTATTTGCCAACACTCTCTCTTTAATCTCCCCCATCTGTTAAGTGGTGAGGAGTCATCTTTTTCCCATATCAGCCCTGAAGCCCAGACATCACCTTTTCCAACTCCGTTTACTATTCTAGGGTCTACTTATGTAAATAAGCCAGACGAGGTGCTAAATATTTCTTGGCTAAACCAGGCAGGAACAGGGGCTCCTTCGTGGTCTGAGACTCCCATGTAGGTCATGGCAATGTCCCCTCAACTCTTCTCTCCACCCTCTTCTCTCCTGCATAATGTCTCCTACCCAACTCAACTTTCAAAATGCCATACCCCCAAGACCACAACTCCTGAGCAGATTCATTCATGTAGATGTCCCCACGGACATCCTTCTGTTTACTACATTGCTTGATTCTCACAGAATCTCTCCATTCCGCTCTAGACAGTGGCATCGTTCACTTCTTACTCCCCTACTTTTTCTCTACCTGACGCCAACTACACACACATGCACGGCCTGATAATCCGCTTTTATGCCTTTCCTCATGCTTTCTTCCCAGCCTGAGAATCTCTGCCTCCACATTCAGGGATCAGTCTCAATTCTCACAGGGACCATGCAGTGTAAATGAGAGAAGCAGATGGGTGAGAGACAATAGGGAGTGGTAGGGAGCATGGCAAACTGGAGAGGGCACACTAGGTCCAAAGGGCACAGTCACTACTAGGCCTTAGTGAATGGACACCATGTCATAGTGTGGGCCAGTATTGACAGATCTTCTACATTTTTAGAAGCTATAAATCCAGATTTTGTGTGAAATCTCTAGACTTTTAAAGGTATGGAAGTACATTAAAACAAAACCAAAAAAACCTTGTGCACCAAACAAGAAGCCTGCTTCATACCTGATGTTTATTCAAATCCTACCAAAACTTAAAGTCCAGCTTAGGCCTCACCTCTTCTTTGAAGCCATCTTTCATGATTCTACAAAGAGAACCCGATCCTGCGCACAGGTCCAGAAGCAAAGTACTTGGAAGCAAAACCACCTACTAGCTGTATGACCTTGGGCAAGGTAATTAACCTGTTGGAGCTCTAGTCCCTTATCTTGAAAAGGGAGGGGATAGCCATAGTCTCTATTTCATAGGCATGTGATGAAGAGAAAGAGAGAATAGAGACACCATCCTCAACATAATGTCTGACATATAGAAAGTTCTCAGAGAATGTTAGCTGTTATTACTTATTGTTCCACAACCACAAGCATCATCACATAGTGGTTACAAAGAGGAGATTCTAGAGCCTGATTTCCAGGATTAGAATCCCAGCTCAACTACTTTCTAGTTATGTGGCTTTGGGCAAGTTCCTTAACCTCTCTGTGCCTTAGTTTTCTCATCTGTAAAGTGGGGATAATAAGACCTGTTGAGTTATTGCTTCTTGCCTCATTTTTCCTCAGCTCCAGTTATTATATTGCTCTTTCTACTCTTGCACTAATTATCAATATATGGGCTCTCAGCTCCAAATTGAGCCTTCAGTTCCTGTGCGGCCATCGTGGCCATAGTGGGCTGGACATTGAGCATTTCTCCTTTGCAGAGAGCATGCTGTCAACCATTACTAGCAGAGAGCGCTGGAGGAACACTGTGGGAGGAGGAGGGGGCTTCTCTTCCTGGTTCCGGTGTGACGCCTTTTCCTTCTTGCTCCTGCTGCATTGGCCCATCTGTGTGTGTGTGTGAGGCATCTGATGCTGCTCTGCCCCACAGTGTGTGGTCTCTTGGCCAACTTGCAGCACCTGCGTGGGCCTGGTGACCACCTTGCAGTTGCCCTCCAGATGCAGACGTTGCCCACTTCAGGACTCATGCCTACAGGGGTGCCCACTTCCCTCTTTGTGCCCGCCCCCAGCATTGACTCACCTGCACCCGCAGGGCTGAATGCCGCTTGTTCTGCAACTGTGGGCCGGCTCTGGCTCAGGCAACCCAGCAAACTTCCCAGCCATCCGTTTCCTACAAGGAGGCCTAAGTCCCAGCTGTGGCTACCCTCCACAGCCTTTGTGTAATCTTTAGAAGGCTCTTTACCTCTTTCTATTTACTCCCTTATCATAGGTTAATAATTCTATGTATTAAACTGCCCCTGTTTAAGTTACTGCGTGATTTCTGTCTCCTGATTAAACCCAGACTGATACATATCTTGAGTCTAAAGCTACTGCTTGGTAACTCAGACATTCTGGGTATAGTCTTTTCTCCGGATCTGCTTACACTGCTTCCTTTCCTACCAACATTCTATTCGATGGTTAAGAGATACTTGTTGAGATCACATAACAGCCTGCATGCATGTGTATTTGTAAAGCCCCTTAGCCTAAAGAGACGGACATGGGCTGTGGACGAGACTGTTGCTTCTCAACACGCTTTATGTGGTAAAGGACTGGTTTTTAAAATTTAATTTCCAAATCTGTCATAAACCAATACTTTGATGATGCATGATAAAAATGAAGTATTAGAAACATAACATTTAAAAACAGACATACGACATACAAGCCCAATTTTTTTAGTATTAGATTCAATAGACATGATTACAAAAGTTTCTAAATGCTTACCCTCAATTTCTGTACGTGTGTTGCCATAAGTGGTGACACAATGTGTAGACCATACCCTGAACAGCGCTGATCTGGGCTATTCCCCAATGTCAGGAGTTGTACTTCCTTCTACATCCTGATTCTCAAATCTAATCCTCTCATTTGCATTTTGGGGTTTGCTTTACTACTTTAGGGACACAGTGGCAGGATTCTCATCCCTCCTCTGGTTCTGTCCACGTGCCTTCTCTAGCACCTGCTCCTGCTCAGCATCACTTCCACGAGACATCCAAGCCTAGTGCAGTAACTTTGATCTCTTTTTCATAGCCACAGTCCCTCTTCCATTGATGGGGAGGTGGTAGCTGTGGCAATGAAGTGTGCCCATATTTCCCTGGGCTCTAGGCCACTGAATTCATAAATAGACACCCCACCACTCCCTCCTCCCCACTATGTTTGCAACTGATAAGAGCCAGAAGCTGAGGGTTATTTGCATATGTGACTTGTCTTGACAGCATGGGTTGCACCTACTATTAGAGCCAAAAGCCATGTGTCAAAGCCTGAATTCAGCCAATCAGGCGGCAAAATACAAATGAACTGGCCATGATGTCCAGCAAAAGCACCATAATTGCAGCTTTAATGTTAAAATGGAGGCTAGCTGTAGTACCCAATCTTCCTGTCCTACTATTCGGATGTGGGCACAGCATCCTCCTGTCTCTTAATTATTATCATTATACTAGTCTATCTAAAACTGTATTTGTAAAATTCTTAGTAATCCATGGTAATTCCACTGAGTTTATTTCCCCATCTTTCCTCTGGGTTTATGACCTGCCTTCCCAGCTCGGTCTGTCAGCCAAAGCTTTATTCCGTATTCAGCAGAGCGTCCATCCTATTGTTGGTGCTCGCTAGATTGTAATGGAAATGCCATGCCACCGAACTGTGAGTTGAAGCTGTATTACGATGATACTGCCCCAATTTTACAGATGCTGCTCAGTGCCAAAGAGTTTTAATAAAATGCTCAAGGTCACAGAGCAAATCCAATGTAGAATCAGGGTGGGACCAGCTGTTGTGAATTTTGAGCCCAAATCTCTTTTCATTGTATCAGACTGCCTCTCAAAACTGGGAGAGATACTCTTATCAGTGTTGTTTGGTGGATGTTCAGTTCACTGCAGTCAATACCATCAAATGAAATCTTCAGAAGCTAGAAGAATGCTGTCAGACACTCTTCACCTGTATGAACTCTAGCGTTATAAGCAGCAGCAGCACAGACACAACCAGGAAATCTATAGCCACAGTTAATGCCAGTTGTTAAAAGTGCGTCTGCTTGGAAGTTATTCTAGAGTGACAATGATCAATGCTGGCATTCATTAAAACAACAGTGACAAAAACAACAAAACCAGCAACCCACCTGAAACAAAATCTAAACTAGAAAGATGGCCCATGGCTCCTGTAGAGAACCTAGGAACATGTCCTTGGTGATCCAAATAATCCAATTCAAAATAATGGTAATGTTGAATATGCTTTTTTCAAACACTACCCTTTTCCTCCCTCCTTCCCGGGATTTTCTGATCCCTTCTCTCCCATCTCCATCCCCCCAGTCATTGGTATTGGGTCAAGGCCAGTTGAAACAGAAGTGTGGAAAACTGGATTAAAAATAATTTAATGTAAATTTCCAGATGCATTCTAGGCATTTAACATTTATTGTGTTACTACACAGAGCAAATACTGTGATGGATGTTTTCCATACATTCACTTTAATTCTTACATCAGTCTTGGAAAGTAAATTTTATAGATTCTTCTCAGAGAAGGTAACTTGCCCATAATCTAGATGGTGAGTAACTGGATTTCAAATTGTCTTTCTGGTTCTAAATCTTATCCTACTTCTGCTCCACTCTGCATCTTCCCTTTAAGAAATGGTAAGTTACATTAATTAATGGCAATAGTTTATTTATTTAACTTTAACATCCACTATTGGTGCACTGTTGGAATTGCAACAATGTGAACTGTTCAAAATATAAACAAACTCCGGATACTGAAAGGAGAGCAATTTAAAAAAATTAAAAGTCAGTATTCCGACTCGGTTTTATAGGTTCTATTTTAGATTACCAACTGCTAATCATAAACTCAAAAGAAAATAATGAGAAAGGAATCATAATTTCCTCGGCATTCAGAGTAATTTGTTCTTTCTCACGTTAAAGTTTGACTATTGGGGGCGTGGGAAGGAATTTGGACTGGGGAAAATGACGCTTTCTATGTGAGATTCAGAAGCTTTTTTTCTTCTACCAGCATTTCCAACCCTCTCCACAATTCCATGTGTACCCTACCTACTTTCAAGCCTTTTCACTTTTTTTTTCTAAATTAGACTAAGTAAAACAGATTTAGGAACCCACCTTGTCTGTGGAGTTGGTGTATGTCTATGATGATATCTGTGGCTAATTTGGGATGAAGCACAAACAGTAATAATTATAAGGATATCTTGAATATATTTGACTCTATTTTTTTTTAATCTTTATTGAGGTATAATTGAAAAATAAGAGTTGTGTATGTTTGAGGTATACAACTTGATGTTTTGATACATGTATACATTGTGACATGATCACCACAATCAAGCTAATTAATGTATCCATCACCTCACATAGTTACCATTTTTTTGGTATGTGATGAGAACACTTCAGATCTACCCTTTTAGCATGTTTAAAGTATGCAATACAGTATTGTTAACTACAGTCACATTGCTGTACTTAGATCTTCAGAACTTATCCATCTTGTATAACTGAAACTTTGTACCCTTTGACCAACATCTCTCCACTTCCTCTTTCCTGCAAACCCTGGTAGTCACCATTCTACTCTCTGTTACTATGAGTTCAACTATTTTAGATTCCACATATAGGTGACATTATATAGTATTTGTCTTGGTGTATCTGGCTTATTTCCCTTAGCATAACGTACCCCAGGTTCATCCACGTTGTTTCAAATGGCAGGATTTCCTTCTTTTTTTAAGACTGAATAAGATTCTATTGTGTGTTTATGTATATTCACCATATATATATCACATTTTCTTTATCCACTCATCCATCAATGGACATTTAAGTTGTTTCCACATCTTGGCTATTGCGCATAATGCTGCAATGAACATGGGAGTGCAGATATCTCTTTGAGATAGTGATTTCATTTCTTTTGGAAGTATACCAAGAAGTGGAGTTACTGGATTATGTGGTAGTTCTATTTTTAACTTTTCAAGGAACCTCCGTACTGTTTTTGATAGTGGCTGTACCAATTTACATTCCCATAAACAGTATACAAGAGTTCCTTTTTCTCCACATTCTTGTCAAAACTTGCTATCCTTTAGTCTTTTTGATAATAGCCATTGTAATAAGTGTGAAGTGATATTTCACTGCCGTTTTGATTTGCATTGCCCTGATGATTAGTGAGGCTGAGCACCTCTTCCTATATCTGTTGGCCTTTTGTTTGTCTTTTGAGAAATGTCTCTTCAGGTCCTTTGCCCATGTTTTAATTGGGTTATTTGTTTTTTTTGCTATTGAATTGTTTGAGTTCCTTACGTATTTTAAATATTAACCCCTTATCAGACATATGGTTTGCAAATATTTTCTTCCGTTTGGTAGGCTGCATTTTCACTCTGTGGATTGTTTCCTTTATTGTGCAGAAGCTTTTCAGTTTGATGCAATTGGACTTGTCTATTTTTGCTTTTGTTGGCTGTGCTTTGGTGTCATATCCAAAAAATTTTTGCCCGAACCAGTGTTTGACTCCTTTCTTTATTTCTAGGAGATCACGACATTCTAAAGGCTTATTCATAGAATATATTGACACAATGCTTTCGGAATTGCACGTGTCATTTTGCACATGTCAAGACTAAGGCATATGGCCACATTAAAAGATTTGTCTGAGGGAATGCAGACAATGATGGGGAGTATAAGCCAAAATCTAGAACTTCTAATTCCTCAGTTGATGGCAATTTACAACACATTAGATATTCAGGTATTGCTGATATTTTCTTCGTTACAACCATTTTAATTTCATAACAAATTTCTCGCTGAAATATATAGAAATATCATCAAAAGAGTGTTTCTATAATTGAATTCTAACACTGTGCTAGTCATACTCTGCTCAATAAGCAATGACTGTGTGAGAATGTTCTAAATGACGTCAAGCAGAGTGTTAGGTCCTGGGAGGACACTAGGAAAATATGAGACAAGATTCTACCTTCAAAATGCTGAGGGTCTGATTTGAAAATCTGAACTCACTTCTATAAAGTCACCACAGCCCAAAATATGTGGTGCTAACCAAAATAACAAGAGGACTCAACAGAACAGAGATTGGAAGCTGTGGGGTCCATGGAAGACATAATTGTTGAATGTTAAAGGATGGATGAATTTCAGTAAGGACAAAAAGGAGAGAAAGAAAACATTTCGTACAACATTCTCCTAGTGCTTTTTGGTTGACAAAGTACTTTCACCTTCATCACAGGATTGATCCCTGCGATATCTCAGTAGGAAATGTTGTTATTACTCTCATTTTACTGATGAGGGTCCTGAAGCTTAGAGAAGTTAAGTAGACTTTCTAAGATAACACAGCTTGTAAGGGGTAGAGCTTAGAGTCAGTTCTACATCTGATGCATGCTTTTTGGTGCCAGATTCTGGAAGGTTATAAAACCAGGCAGAGGGAAACTATTGTTAATCCTAGACTAGGGATATAATGTAATGAAAATGGAGTACAGAAAGGTTGGAGAGAAAGGAGGCAGGGAGATGAAGCAGGGATGTCCCCCAGCCACCAAAGCACCTGTGCTGCTTCTGTCATGTGTTCATTATTCTTGGTTGTACTTGCCCAACCTTGACTGCTCTGTCTGTCCCCTTGACTCTAAGCTCCTGGAGGTCAGGGCTTCGCCTCTGATATCAGTCAGGCCCAGCATGTGGCTCATCTGGTAGGAGGTTCTAAAAATATTTTGAATGAATGAATGAAGTAGTCACAACTTTGATCTTGGCATGGGGTAATGATTCTCTGTAGACAACAGTGGATTAGAGCAGTGAAGGTGAATCCGTGGGAATGGTGAAGAAAGAAGGGATAGGATTATCAGCGTGGAGCCGGTAAGGGACATCTAAGGCCCTGCTGATATTCCATTTCTTAACCTGGATGGAGGGATACACAAGGGCTTGTTCTGCTATTGTTGTTTAAACTGGACATGTACTTTTATACATTTTATATTCCAATAATAAAATGGAAAAAATTCTAGAAATAGAAAAAATAGACACCACCTGGTGGCAGGCTTGATATGAAGGATAAAGGGGAAACAAATAACGGAAACCACTTCATGTTTCTTAGTATGACACTTAAAGAACAGCTGCCTGCCAGATATGGGACACTTGGGGGCAGAGATGAGAAGGTCAATTTTGGCCATTTTCAGGGAGCTGGACTTCTGCAAGTTAAGTCCTTGGAGCCACTTCTCCATCCTGGGAATTCTCTTGTTCCCTTTGCTCCCAGGCCCCATGTCCTGGGACATTGACTTACTTTCCCTTCTTATTTCTTTTTTTCTTTGTTTTTGTTGTTTGTTTGTTTGTTTGTTTTCCGAGGAAGATCAGCCCTGAGCTAACATCCATGCCAATCCTCCTCTTTTTGCTGAGGAAGACCGGCTCTGAGCTAACATCTATTGCCAATCCTCCTCCTTTTTTTCCCCAAAGCCCCAGTAGATAGTTGTATGTCATAGTTGCACATCCTTCTAGTTGCTGTATGTGGGACGCGACCTCAGCATGGCCGGAGAAGCGGTGCGGCGGTGCGCACCCAGGATCCAAACCTGGGCCGCCAGTAGCGGAGCGCACGCACTTAACCGCTAAGCCACGGGGCCGGCCCATCCCTTCTTCTTTCAAGTGCCAGCATCTTCTTGATGTCAGGGGGCTGCTCTTCTCCCAAAACAGATTTGGGAGCTGGATGATTCTTTTAGGTCCCTCTCTTCATTAGCATCCCCCAAACTAAGCTCATAGATACTCTGTTGAGAGATTTTACTGCTGACATTTGTGGGACTATAAAGATAAAGGTTAGCAAACATTATAAGCACTTGGGAAGTTATAAGTTTGTAGAAATCTTACAAAGATCTGTAACAGTCCCAAATCAGTGTTTCTGTGTTTCTTAGATATTACTCAGAAGTCTCTCATATATAGTCCTGAGAGCCTTTCTTAGATGATTCTAAATGATAGTCTAAACTCTTCACACATATAACTAATCCTGGTTGCATGCTTCTAATGTGCCAGGAAGTATTCTAAACACATGACATATATTATGTCATTTAAACCTCAAACACATAGCCCTGGAGGAATGTACTATTATTGTCCCCATTTTTTTTGGTGAGGAACATTGGCCCTGAGCTAACATCTGTGCCAATCTTTCTCTGTTTTATATGTGGGTCACTGCCACAGCATGATTTGATGACTGGTGTGTAGGTCTGCGCCCAGGATCCTAACCTGTGAACCCTGGGCTGCGGAAGCGGAGCGCACGAACTTAACCACTATGCCCCCCAGGCTGGTCCCTGTTGTCCCCATTTTATAGACAAGGAAATTGAGGCATAGAAAATGTAAACACCGAGCCCCAGGTTACACAGCTAGTAGGTGGCAAAGCTGAGATTTGAACCCAGGCAGCCTGATTTCAGAGTCTGTGCCTTCCTGTCTTTTAGAGTGTACACTGTTCAGACGTAGCCACTGGAGGGCTGCGGCCAGGAGCTTTGCGAGGTTTGATGCAACTGGTGGTTCCTTTCTGAGTCTTACATTCCAAGGATAGACCACTTGGGCTCAGGTCGTCATCCCTTCCCTTAGACATTTCTCTCCTGGGTTTTAGGCTATTGTGCAGCAGCATCAAAGATGCCGCCTTGACCTTTCCCCTAGCTGGCCCCCAGAAATCCAACTCTTGTCCCAGGTTCTCTCTCAGGGAAAATCTCTTTCCTATCTGGTTTCTACAGGTTCTTCCCCTGGGTTTTGAAATCATTCTGCATAAACTTGAAATTGTCTCTCCTTCATCCTTCATTCACTTATTCATTCAGCAAATGTTTAACAATTTATTATGTGCCGGGCATGATGCTAAGACTCTAGGGGATACTTGGATAAATAATTCATCACCCCCATCCTCTAGGGTACTTACAGTCTTATTGGATATACAGGTATATAAATAAATACAGTTCACTGTAGTAAATACTGTGGAGGAGGTATGTACAAACAGTGAAAGGAGCACATTTGGAAGTTAACTCTGTTGGGGAGTAGGGAGGGTGTGGCAGTAGAGATAACTTTACTTTGGATGAGTAGAACTTTCTAGATTTATCAGGATGGAGGAAAGTCATTCTAAAGACAGAAAAGAACTCATGCATAATTTATGATTGCAGAGAATCATGAATGTGAAGATTTAATTCAGTGATTCATTCACTCAGCCATTAAATATTTATCAAGTGCTTATTTTGTGCAGAGCCTCACGTTACACGCTGGTGATGCCATGTAAATGTAGAGCTCATTGTCCTGATGGAACTTTCTATCAACCAGTTATTCTCAACAGGGCTAACATCAAGGTGTCTACAAGGCTGTTCCTTCTGAAGGCACTAGGGAAGATCTGTTTTCTTGTTTTTCTAGCATCTAGAGGCTGCCTGCATGCCTTGGTTCATGGCCCCTTCCTCCATCTTCAAAGCCAGCAGTGTAGCATCTTCAAATCTCTCTCTGACTCTCATCCCTACTGCATTGTCATATCTCCTTCTGTGCCTCTCCTGCCAAGTTGGTTGTTCAATAAATGCCTTTTACGTTGTGGATATTCCCAAAGGTCCATCTACATGACTTTCCAGGACCTTCCTGTCCCTGATCTTCCAATCTTTTTACTTCCAGGCTCCTGATCAACTGGTCCAGCCATTCACAACTGTCCAGGAATTTTTATATTCTTTTACCACACAAAGCACCCAAAGTTTTGTCCAACGGGAGGATTTTCCCTCACTGATGTGTTTTAGGACAGCAGAAGTCTATTTTTGGTTTATATTTACACACAGAACCAACTCATTTGTAAACCAAACTTGGCCTTTGTTCTTTTTCCACCAGCTGGATATGAGGGACTCCACTGTGGGCTATAGGTATGAGCTGAGAGGAGGTGATGGTGCAACAGTGGTGACAGGGGGTCTGGACCACTTGCTAGTGCAGCTCACTTGTGCTCTATGGTCCTGCTGTGCCTGACCCCAGATGTACGATTTCCATCTTATGATGGATTTTTATTGGGGTAACTTTATGATTTAAGATATACGTGAGGGCCAGCTCACGAGGGGCAGTTCCAGCTGCATAGTCACATGATTTCCATGTTCAGACACTCAATCTCTAAAGTCCCATAGCATGACAGAAACTGTTTTTTGAATAGTATGTAATTCTCCAATGCAGATGGCATGGCCTTGCTCCAGAATCCTAAGGGGTCTACATTATAGTTCTCTTATTGGGCCTTGTCCAATAGCTCCATGTGGGGAGTTTAGGCCAATTAAAAAGTTAGAGGGAATAGTCCCCAACAAGACTGCCCTCACTTTGGCACCGACTGCACGTGTGGGGGAGGCTGTTTCTAAAACCACCCTCAGTTTTGATAATTTGCTAAAAGGACTCAGAGAACTTACTGGGAGCTATTATACTCACAGTTATGACTTATTACAGGGAAAGGATACAGATTAAAATCAACCAAGGAAAAAAATACATAGGGCAGAGTCTAGGGAAATACCAAATGTAGAGCTTCCGTTGTCCTCAGGATGAGGATGAGTCAGGATGCATTACTCTCTCAGCACTGATGTGTGACAATACACACAGCGTATTGCCAATCAAGAAGGCTCACCCAAACCTTGGTCTTTAGAGTTTTTATTAGGCTCCATTACATAGACATGATTTGTTGATTGCCTACATGCTTGATCTCAGTCTTCAGGTCAACTGATACCATATCACTCAAAGCCCTCCTTCTAAATCACATTGTGGATCTTTCTGGCATAGCTAGCATCCACCCTAAGATGTGGACAGCCCCCACTTGAAATCACATTGTTGCTATCTGGCTAGCCCAAGACCCCCAGGAAAACAAAGATTACCTTCCAGGAGCCAAGGGCAAAGAACAGACCTCTTTCTTTACTACACACTCCACAGCAGTGTTTTCCCCACCACAGGTAACTCTGTTACCGCAGGGACTGGCAGATTGTACAGCCCAGGCAGTAGGACTGCTTGCACTGCAGCCTGGACCTGCCCAGGCAGCCTTCTGTGTCACTTGGTGAGTGAATTGGGGCAGAATATCCACGCACAGACTATGTTGCCTCTAGAACCCCAAACCCTGAGATTTTCCTTGTCAGCTGGCATGCGGGTGATGCTTCTCCAAAATGCTTGCTTCTTACGGGTAGAGGTATGCAATGCCATGATTTGCCCTTTATTTTGGAGGGGATGTCTTGGCGTGTCCTAGACCCTGGGACCCATAAACTCTTCACAAAGGCAGGAGGCCCTTGAATCCTCGTAGAGTTACTAATGTCTCTAATCAACTTGCCATATCTTACTCATCATATCCAATTAACATAATGTCATTAATGTAGCCAACCAATACGATGTTCTGAAGAATGTCCAGATGGTCTAGGTCTCTTCAGACTATGTCATAACAGAGGGTGTGAGGGTTTACATAGAGCTGAGGTAAGATCAAAAATGTGTACTCTCTTTTGTCCCATGTGAATTCAAACTGCTTCAGATCTTCCTGCCTGATAGGATTGAAAAAAACTGCGTCTAAAGCTGTGTTGATCTGCTCCAGCAGAGACACTACTTCTGGGCATTTCTGCAGGCTCAAGAGGTTCTGGGGAATCTGGGACTCAAGGTTGTCAAGTGCATTGATCCAGATGTCCCCATCCCAGGTTTTAGGTTCTACTCCTTCCCAATTAGATCCCTAACCTTGGCATAGCAGACTTGCTGGGGTTGAGAATTCAACCTTCACTGGAGCTCTCATCTCCTTATAATTAAGTCCTGGCCTGATCCTCAGCTCTCTCTGCCCTCTGGCTTCAGAAGATAAGAGCCTTTTCATGTGCTGCCAAGGATGCCCTCTGGCTTTCATAATTCACCTTAAACTGGAGATAAACCATCCTCAGACTTTCAGTGTCTTTCTCCATTGCATTGACAGCACCCAATAAGAGCTACTCAATTCCATAGTCTTTCTAATTATTGTTTCCCCTAAACCCCTCAAACTCCTTAGATATTGCATCTGCCAGTGGATTTTCTTTCACTGCTATCCCATTCTATTTCACCATCAATGAAAGTTTTAAAAATTGTACCACTGCAGCATGCCAGGGGATATCAGTACTTCACTTACCAGAAGTGATAGGGTTTTCTTTGCCAGCTGGCATGCAGGTGTTCCATCTCCAAAGTCTCATTTTAGAGTAGCTTCCTAGGACGCCTTCCAGCACCAACTCTCATAGGTCTAATTCCCCAAGAGACACTCAGGAAGGGATTTGCACTCAGGCATTTGATTGGCGGGTATTCTCAGGAACAACGTCTGTGAAGGAGTGAAGGAAACAGGATTGGAGAAAGGGAGAAGATGAACGTCAGTGAATTTGTGTTACAACAGAAGACTTGGTCAATCCTTCATGGAACTCTGGCGTGGAGACGGCCCTTCAGAGCTGTCCTCATTTGAGGCAAGGGGCCTGGGCCTTTTTTTTTTTTTTTATGAGGAAGATTAGCCCTGAGCTAACATCTGTCCCCAATCCTCCTCTTTTTGTTGAGGAAAACTGACCCTGCGCTAACATCTGTGCCTATCTTCCTCCACTTTATACGGGACACTGCCACAGCATGGCTTGCCAAGAAGTGCGTCAGTGCGTGCCCGGGATTCAAACCCCAGCCGCGGCAGCGGAGAGCACGCACCCAACCACTAAGCCAGTCTTTATAGCCTAGGCCTTTATAACCCCCATCAGCCAGTCGTTATATGCAGGCTGCCCTGGGGGAGGGGCATAGCCTTGGGAGTGGGACCTTGTTTTCCTTGAGGGCAATGGAAGTTTTCAGCGGTAGGTTGCCAGCAGTCAACATTCCTGGCTTCTGGGGAATGAGCACCTCCATCCTGAGTGATGAATCTCGGAGGTGCACCGCGGCATCTTTTATATTCAGCTCTGCGACTAGTAACATTCTAGATGTGGAGCTCCTCTCAGCCTGGGTCTCCAAGTGACCATATGCAGTGTCCATGCTAGACATGTTTCTCTGTAGGAGAGAAATAAATCTTTGTTTTGGTAAGCCCTTGAGATTTCGGCATTCATTTGTGGCCTTAGTATAGTCTAGCCTTTTCTAACCAATAGATCCTATATAGTAGTTATTATTATTTCCATTATTATTTTTAACCAATATATTTTATATAGTAGTTATTATTTTATTTCTTAAGCTCACACAGAGAAGTTAAGTGACTTGATTAACATTACAAAGTAATTGACAAAGCCAGGAGCACAGAATTTCATATCCTTTTTTTTTCAATACCACATTCTCCTGTGCACTGGAGTACTTACTTCATTGAAATGTACTCTGTTAAAACTGAAGATGTCCTTGAGAAGTGTGCAGTTAATCTTATCAGCCAATAATATATCAATACACTGTATTTATCTGTACTTTTCTGAAAACAATTGAGAAAGGTATTGATATATTAGGGGGAAAAGAGACATGCCAATGCCTAATAACTGAGGGGAAGTAGGAAGCAATCGCACTCTAGGACATAAAAAGACAACAAGAGGAGAGGCTGAAACCTCACGTAGCAGGTGAGTGTCACCTCCTCTTTCCTTGGTTCTGGACTCTGGGATGAAGTAAAGGGGTATTTTTGCCATCTCAGGGTAGGCGAAGGACTTTGAAACAGGACCCCTAATCACAAACCCTAGTATTGATGGATTTGACTGTATCAAAACCAAAGATATCTGTTCAACTCGAGACATATAGACAAAGTTGACAGTGGAAAGAGAAGTCTGTGATTGTCTAAAACCGACGAGGAATTATTATTTAGAATTAAGCAAGAAATTATGGTAAAGCAGCAGTAAAAAACAATAGAAAAATGGGAAATGAAGATAAATAAGTGACTTCCAAAGGGGAAATCTGATTGACTAATGAATACTTGACAAAATACTCAACCTCACTGGTAATCAGAGAAATCCAAATTGAAGCAACAAAGAGATACCACTTTGGACCCAATAGATGGGCAAAAATTAGACAATCAAATGATATCCAGTGCTGGCAAAGATATGGGGATGCACCCCTCACACACTACAGAGTGAAGCATGATTGGAACAGCCATTCTGGAGAGAATACAGCTGAATGTGTATGCAATTATGGCTGTATGTAATGCAATTAAGTGTGTGCATATCTCATAACCTAGAAATCCATCTCCTGGGAATAGACTTCTGACAAGCTGGCTCGGGACCATCTAGAGGCACCTATGAAAATGTTCATGGCAATGGTCTTTGTGCAATACCAAGCACTGGGTCAGCCCTGGGATATGTCTGTCACTGGGGGAATCAATAAGGAAAACCAAGGCAAACAACTAAAGAGCCCAATCTCTCTCTTTCTCTCCAAGTACATGTGTGTGTATGCACACACATGCACACACACACCTGTGGAAGGAGAAATGGAAGAATACAAACTGAATCCTTTAGCATGGAGGTGAGAGGAAATGAGTATGGGCAACCAAACCTTCTGCATCTGAGGTCTTAAAAGAGAAAGAATAGGAAAACAGATAAAAGATTAGCTATAAAATTGGTTCATATTTGTGGCCTTTGCAAATACATATTTGTTTATAAGTTATTAATCCATGAGCCACTAATAATACGTATTATTTAAAGTTACATAGAGACTTTCCTCTGATCCCCACTCATAATTTCATCCAGCTTTTGGGGACTCTTTTTTACCAAGACTCTAATTAGCACTCTCTTGAGGGTTTGGCTGAGGTGCTGACCCTCACTGCAGACCTATAAGGAATGAACCATAATCTTCATTTTAGAGTTGAAGGGAAAGGCTCAGAGAGGTTGAACAGTGTGTCCATGGTCATGCAAATTCTCAGTGGGTTGTAATTAAGGTCGATTTAACTCCAACAATTACATTCTTTCCTCATCATCTGGTTGTATAAAAGCAGTTGTAATTCGTGGAGTTGCAGAGTGCTTATGTCGCTAACAGAAAAAAAGTTGATTTTTTTTTTTTTTTGAGACAAATGGCAATCTTACACTGGGACTGGAGTCTCTTCAAGGCTCACCTATCCAATGAACCATGCCTGGCAAAGTTCAGACTTGATCTGAGGAAAATGACTTTCTCTTTGGAAAGCGCTATGCTTGGCCTCTCAACTTTAGCGAATTTCTCTCCTCAGGAGCCCTCTGTTAAGAATTAATTTACTGGCATAGAGAAATATAATCTTCATAATCTCCCCAGCGTCTAACACTGCTGTCTCTGTCTCCTTTTTGTGTCCTTTCTGTACTTTCCTCAAAACACAGATAACATTGAACTTGGCTAGTGATTTATCAAATACTGTTATAAGAACCACAGTAACATCTGTCTAGTGCTTTACAGTTTGGAAAACCCTCTCCACACATTATGTCGCTGCATCCTCTAACAGTCCCTTGAGGTGGTGCTCTCCCCATTACGCAGAAGAAGAAATGAGGATTCTAGGAGGTCACATGTTTCACCTATGGGGTAGAACATGAATTTGAATCTCACTGCAAGTTCTATGCCTTATAACCATACCTTCTCTCTTAAGATCCAAAAAAAAGAGTTTTATCACCTCTGAAGCCCTTTACTATACTCCCATCCACCATTCCCATCTTAGAGCTGAGATACACATGCTTGTAGAGGTTGAGTAATTACCTAACATCAGACCATCAGCTACGGTGGGAGGGTAGGATTTGAACCCGGGGATTCTGCCTCCACACCTCTTACTTTGCTCACAACTACAGAAAAGAATACTTCTCTACTTTAATGTGTGGTTTTTCTAACTTTAATCAGATTGTGCCAATAAAATCATGCTGAAGGGTGATGAATGGTGTTACCCCTTCTGTGAGACTCTGAGAGTGAAGCAGAAATTTCATAAGAGACAATAAGCTGTTGTAAGTTACTCAATGGAGCTGGAATTGGAGCTTAGAGCCCTCAGGCCCAGCGCCTTTTTTAGTGACTCTTATGCTGTGAAGAACAGCCCACCAGGGAGCAGGATGTGGGCTCTAAGATAGAGGAGCCTAATGAAGATTCCCACAGAGCTTTGTAAAACAGTTGAGATGTGAAAGATGGTCCAAGAGATCTGGGTGAGTCAGGGGATGATTAATCAGTGAGGTTTTCTACCAGCCGCCCTTGGTTCTTGGCCTCCCCTTGGGCCTGCCTGCCTTCTTTCCCTTCTGTATTTCCACTGCTCATTAGCACTTCCAGCTGAGGGTGTTGGAGGAAGTGAATGCTGGAGCAGTTGGATTCATTGCTTGAAGCAGTGCACACTTTGGGGTGCCAAGGAGTTCTTCCTCAGACCTCTCAAGTTTATAACCCCACATCCCCAGAACAGCTCTCCAGATCCTGGTAAGAACAAGTTGCAAATCAGTCTCTGATTAGAAACCTTAGAACTGGGTCTTCCCAGAGAAGGCCTGGCTTTTAAAGGCAGTGATCAAAAGATGGTCCCTCTTAGACTCAGAACCAAAGGTAAGATGAAATCTTACACAGAAGAGTTGTTATCCATCAATGATGCTTCGATGGTAGGCTCACTAGCCTAAGCGCATAAATGCAGTCAAATTATGTTTCTCAGCTATTCGTGCTGTTCCTAACCTTGGACTTTCATTTATAAATGCATGTAGGTCACAGGGCGATCTGGTACATGGAGTATTGATGACTCAGAGCCTCTGCCATCACTAGTGGTGGGTAAACAACCCTGAGCTCACATTCGTGGCGTTATCTCTGTAAGTTGAAGGACAGCCCTGCCATATCACTACGGTATAAACCAATTAGCAGTCGGTCTCACAGATGGAACCTCTGTAATGTTCCTGGAATCTGTCCTCTTCTCCCCATTTCAGCAGCTGCCACACTAACTCAGACCCTTCTAACCAGCTCCTCTCACCGGCTCTTCCAGGGTCCCCTGCCCCCTGTCTATTTCCTTGGCAGCTACCTAACCCAAGGCATTCAGATTCTCTTTGTAAAGCCTAGCTTTCTATGTGCCACTTACTAGGGATGAATCTTTCAGATGAAATGCCTGCATCCCTGCCTCCTCGGAGCTTTCAGAGTACTTGGTTTTTACTGTGTTACATAGACACTTTCATCTTGTGTCTTTTTCAAGCTATTTTATAAGAACGAATGAGCATGTAGGTCTCTTTCCTTACATGATGAGTTTCCCCTGGGGCAAGTCTAGCCTTCCTCATCTTGCGTGCCCAAAAAACCTAGTCACATAGAAGGGACCTGACATAATATGACTGCATAATCAAAATATTTAAAGTGAATTAAAGTATTATATGATCTACACATATGTCCTGTTATTTCTCCCAGAGCAGGGGATGGGAAACTACAGCCAACGAACAACCAACTAAACCAAAATCAACCAACTACCTGTTTTTATAAATTAAGTTTCATTGGAACACAGCCATGTTCACTTATTTACATATCACCTGTGGCTTCTTTTATACTACAGGGTAGAGTTGAATAGTTGCAACCAAGATCATCTGGTCTGCAAAACTGAAAATATTTATTATCTGGCACTTTACAGAACCTAGAATATAAATGGTCTGCGGGCAGGAATTGTGCTTTGTTTGTTTTTATATCTAATCTACTTAGCAGGGAGCACTATAGATACTTATTGAATAAATTACTCAACAAATCAATATTTGATGGGGAACTATAATCCAAAAACTTGCTCTTTTTTTTGAGATGGACCATGGCTAACTTCCTGATGATGGACCCATTCTTTCCATTCATTCATTCATTCATTCATTCAATGATTATTTATTGACATCTACTATGTGTCAGACATATTCTTGGCATTGAGACAAATGGTGGGTAAAGCTGACACGGTCCCTACTCTCATGAACCTTAGAGTTTCTGAGGGAGACAAACATCATTCAAAGGTCAAGTGCGTTGTGCTAATAGTAGCAGAGAGAGAGAGGCACATGGGCTGCTGAGAGCCTGGACCAGTGAGATTAGCTCCATTAGGGAGGTCAGGAAGGACTTCTCTGAGAAAGTGGCTCTGGAACTCTGACTGAGGGAAGTTCTGAGGGAAAATCTGAGGGAAGAGTAGGGGTTAGTTGGCCAACAGTTAAGGGAAGAGTGTCCCACACTGAAGGAACAGCATGCAGAAGACCCTGTGGCAGAGGGAGCTTGGTGAGTATGAGGAACAACAGGGCAGACTGGGGCTGCAGCCCAGAGAAGGAGGGTGAGGTGGGGCTGCAGGAGGAGACAGAGGTCAGGTAGAGAGCCTGAAGGAGTTTTCTCTCTCCTGGGAACAGTGGAAGACCACTGAATGGTAAGCAGGGAAATGCTAGCGGAAGGGAGGTGGGAAGGGGTGGATTTCAATATAATTTCCATTTTGCAAAGATCACTCTTTTCTTTGGAGGAAGATTTTTTAGTGACAGCACAGCTGCTTTCAAATATTGATTGCATATTTCTTAATAAATCAAACTCAGAAAAATGACAGCATTAAATATTTAATAATATTAAATATTGTGATAGTAATACCTTGCACTTGTTCAGCTTTTTAAAAAAAAAAAAATCTGTGTTCACATTTAATGCTGCCTCTTTTAATAAGTATTGCACATTTGGTATCACAAGGTAGAACATTGGAGCACAGTCTGCTGTGTCACCCTCCCATGAATTGCACAGAATGTGCATTAATGGAGGCCTTTGGACATTGGCTTTAGTTCCAGGGCTGATGTTTCTGGATCTATTCAAGCTGAAAACTCCTGGTCCAGGCTAGCTGCTTAAAGAAAGAATGGTCTCCAGTGCCGGTGACAGTCTCAGGGATGGCAGCTTGCTGCAGCGTTTTGTTCTAAGGTTCAGGAAACCTTGGGACCAGCTCTAGTGAGCCACTCTTTCCTGATTGTCCTGTAGCTAGGCATCGTCTTAACTCTCTTGCCTTTTTTTCTTTTTCCCCTTTTACCTTCCTTTCCACTTAGTCATTAACATTTCTCTCTGCTGCCTTGCCATCCTTTCTCTTAAAAATTTCCCTTCACTTCTCAGCTGGAGCAGATGCCTCGCTTGTTTTTCTGAGAAAAGCTGTGAGAGGCCTGATGAGGCATAAGATGGGGGGCACAGGTGCTGGAAGCCCAGGGAAACCTTGCCCTGGATAAGCCAGGACAGAAAAACAGAACGCACACCCCAGTCCTTTTGTGTTTTTCCTTTAATTGAACCAGGGCGGCTGGATACTTGGGGAGGTCGTATTAAACCCTGAGGAACTGGATTGGTACACTGGGACTCCTGACTGTCCAGGAGATCTGGAAGAGCCACTGGAATCCAGAAAACACTCGGCCAATGTGTGTCTGTTTTGAGGCAGCTGGATAATTAAGAAGAATGTCATGGTTTTCTCCTTGGTGTCACTCTATATCACATCATTTATTTGTTATTGGATTAAGACATTTTAGTGAAACCACAGCCATTGTTTAGAAAGAGAGGGGCAGGTTACTCATTTCTGAATTCAATTGTCTTTGCCATGCCTATCTCAACTCATACTTTCTTTGAGTCTAACCTGGAATTTGTTTAGCAATTTAATTGCAATTAAATGTAAACTTGGAAATAGTGTCAGTAAAATGCTGTGAAGACATTTTTCTGTTTGAAAGATTTCCTTTGGGGTTAAATCATCTCTTTGGAGGGTTTTCTTTTCATTATCCTTAAATATACATGATGCTCAAGTTTGATTTCCAGATCTATATTTCTATTCACCTTTCTTCTTAGGCATATTTTTTTCTCTCTTTAAATTTTTTTCTTTGAAATTTATTTACTCATTTATCATCCTTTGGTTCACTAGGTACTTTTTCACTCTAGCCATGATTTCATTAATCTCTTGGTCCAGAAAAAAATAGTTGGCTGTAGAGAGAGAAGGGAGAGAAAAACAGATTCAATTTGGGAGCAACCCTGATGATCAAAGAAGAGATGAGATCTGTGAACCATGAAAGATAAGAACTCTCAGAAATCTGATATTCACGACCTCTCTCTATGTTAAGTGTCAAGAGTATCATAGTTAGTGAAATTACAGTAGACATGCTCCTGTTCTGATCAAAACAAAACAAAAAATAGATTGAAGGAAAATATTATTCTATAAATTAGATTATAAGATCTTGACTAAGATGAAAACTATTTAAAGGTCTCTTAGATTT
Organism: Diceros bicornis minor; assembly: GCF_020826845.1. Lineage (NCBI taxonomy): Eukaryota > Metazoa > Chordata > Mammalia > Perissodactyla > Rhinocerotidae > Diceros > Diceros bicornis. The sequence goes on along the minus strand of NC_080764.1, from coordinate 25,297,556 downwards.
TTCCATCTTTTTCTAAGCAGAGCTGATCTTGAATCAGTGACAGTTCCAGTATCTCTCAGTGTCAGTGAAATGAAAACAAATTTGCAATTTATTTTCATTTAAGATGCCATCCAATAAAAGTTAATTTTTGCTTACATAAAAATATAACTCAGCCTATTTGGTGCTGAGATGCCCTGTGGGCAGAACGGATTGTTCCATTCTTTATTTCAGAGGTAGTGAGGCCAATTAGCTAGGTACTATTAAATTAGCCAAGGACAAATGCTATAACCCTACACAAGCCAGTGTGATAGAAAGGAAGACAAAGAGCTTTTCCCACCTTCAAGTTGGTTGGGATCAGCTGTTTGAATTATCCCACAGAGGAGCAAGAGTGACCGACTGACTCACACGTTAAAAAAAAAATGGTAGCGAATCCTTGGAGGATGCCATATGCTCTGTGCTTTGCAGCAAGCTGCCGACAGTACACGAGAATTGCAGACCTGAGATGCTGCACCACCCCAAAATCCAGTGGACAGGAATTTCTTCAGGCTTTATCATCACTAATGGGGGCACACTCCTCCATTTCTGATATTTATCACAAAGTGAATTAGTTAAAATGCAAATTCTCTCTGCCTGAAGAAGTCTGTATGTGCACCGAATTCATAAAATATTGTTTTTAAAGCACTATGTTGAAGTTGTGGTTAGACTTCATCTTGCCTCTCTGTCTTCATAGCCCTGGACATCCTAACATTCTCAAGTCTTGGCCCTTTCAGCCTAACCTATTTGATTGCAGCCAGGGTCTAAAATGAAGTTGTTCGAGAAGCTTCTTTATAAATATTCATTTCAAAAGGCAAGGGTGACAATGTTGTAACAGGACAGTTTTGCATACAAAGCAAGTGTATATGGGCCTGTATTGTCAAAGGTACTTTTACCTTCTTTCTTCTCTGTGCACAGAAAATTCTCGTGCCTGTAATTACTGCTAGCAGCATCGTTCCTGCAACGTGGAGCAGTTGGCCTATTGTACGAGCCATGATGGGTGTGCACCGTGTGCCGGCAGAAGGATCACCTCCTTTAACAGGCATGGTTTGCTGCATATTTATTATGTATTATTATGGTCTTCATTGTAACCTAGCCTAGAGTGAAGATTGCCGTGTGATTTCCATTGTAATTTCTTATTTTCATTCACTCACAGCCCTGAGAAATGAGGTGAATTCTTTCACGAGGGCACTAAAGACCCTGTATTTGTACTGTGGCTATTCACCTGCCCCACCTGACCCAACGAATGCAACTATAAAACACTGATATATATTTCCTGGAGATGGAGAGATGAATTCATGGGTCTGTGATATTTTGCTATGGCTTTTGCATTATATTCACTCTCCATATTTTTACTGCTGATAGTTCTCTCTATTAGCATGGACGTTTATGTCATATTACAGCATCCTATTTAACGCCTAGTCAAGATCCGGCCTGCCTGCTAATGATTGAATCAAACAATGGGCCAAAGGAGCGGGGCGCTCAGTTCCATATTTAGAAAACTCTGGTTAGTTAGGCCTTTTCTGGCTGTTCTCAACAAAACTCTTCTCATTCAATCACTGCTTTGCTTACTCTCTTTGTCTCTTTATGATTTTTGTCCATTGCTCTAAAGTCAATGTGCCAGAAACTTTAACTCTGTTATAAAGCTGTTTAACTTGAGATAAAAAATTCAGCACAAACATTGAGGTGCTGGACAGGTTGATTGGAAGCAGTGACATAACCAGTAAAACATTTAATAACATGGAGATAAGGGCAGAAGAAAAATAATGGGATGACGTGGGACATGATTAAAATATCAACAGAATAACAACGTTATTAGATGGAGTTCCAGCCAGCCAGAATATGGCTGGCCGAGCTCTAGAAGGAAGCTTTTTCTTTTCTTTGTTCTGTATCTGGCCATGGTGTTACGTTGGTTGTGTAATCCACGCTTTGGTGGAAAGCGGTGGTTCTCAAAGTAAGGCCCCTGAGCAGCAGCAATGGAAGCAGCTGAGATCCGGTTAGAACCGCAAATTATGGGTCCCACTCCAAACTTACCGAGTCAGAAACTCTGGGGATGGGACCTGCAATCTATGTTTTAACAAGAACTTCCAGGTGATTTTGATGCAGGTTAAAGCTTGAGAACCACTGGCCTAGGGCCTGGACACTAACATTTCAATCTTTAGATGTTAAAAGCACCTTAGAATTTAGTACCCTTGACTTGAACTCTCATGATTTGAATGTTTATCATCAGCAATTGGTCAAACCAAAGATGGGAACCTCAAATACCAGAGTTCTCTTGGTTATACTATTAGGCTAAAGAGTGACTTCTAAGTCAATGACCAGGCGGCTATTACGTAAGAGGATTCTGATATTGATGGCTGTATTATCACTAGGAAAAGATGAGGATTTTTATTTCAGTTTTTAAAGAGAACAGTCTGTTGGTTACTTATGTATTGTTGGTTACTCGTGTGTTGTTAATCAGGCAACTGGTAGCCTCTTCCTTAGTATGCCAGTTTCCTATTTTTTTTCTGCAGAATACCAGTGGAATACCAGTAAACATTGTCTCTCTGAGAACTTTTTTCCAGTATGTGTGTGGTGGAGAGGAGATGGGGAGGGTCTCAAAGGATGCACGGCATTATTGGTCGTTTTGTACAACGACCACAGAGTACACAGTTTAGGTAAATCTGCTTCCTCCTCTAGCTCTTTTGCATTTATTAAAATTTGGCAATCCAGTGTACCTGTTAATAGTGACCTCTGCTGTCTAGAAGCAGTATGACAACCACACAAATCAGCATGAAAATTAGTGTTCAATAAGAAGAAAGTAATATATTTACTGACGTTATATAGAAAGGAAAAGTGGTATGGCTTACTGAAAAAGTATTGGACTCTTCCCAAGTGAAAATGCATTGCATTTCTCTTGAAAAGAAAAATTATATTATTTTTCTTGCATTGGCAGTTACCAAATGTCACCTTTGATGGCGCTCCTCAAAAGGGTAGGGAATTACTAGAATTGAAAAAGGAAGTCAACGTGGTCCTCTAACTGCCAAGCCAATTCTCAGTCTTTAAGATGTGACATCACTGCTCAACACTGGGTTATTTCTGATCATTTGAAATAAAATCTTACAACTCTCAAAATAAAATAAAATAATTGTTTTTATACGCCTTAAAGTATCTTAATACGAATTGTGGTTTTGGTGGGACTAGGGTTCCTGATATCCAATAGGTAATCAAAAATATTTGTTGAATGATTGGCTAAAGACAAGTGGTACAGAGTTAAGATGCTACATCTGCAGTATCTAAGACAATCCTGCTGACAGTAGAGATGCAAGGAAGATGGTTTCTTGTCTCTCTAAAATGTAGGATCTGACCCAGAATTGAAGAATCATCAATCAAATTCTCTTTTTCTGAGTGTGTAAGCTTTGCCAATAAGTATTTTAAGCACTTTAAGGCAGGTATTAACTATTCTAAGTTACTTGGCTAATATTTTATAAACTAAGCCTGTGGATGCAACTCTTGTGTCAATCAATTTAGAAATATTTATTGAATACCTTTTATGTGTCTAATGGTATAGTATAGTAGAAGAAAGTTGGGCTTTGGAATCTGACACAGGTTAGCACTGATATATGGTTCTTCTACTTATTTGTGGTCATAGGCAGGGGACTTCACTAAGCTGAACCTCAATGTCCACATCTGTAAAATGGGGATAAATAACCTACTGTTAAGAAAAACTTCCAAAACAGGAAATGAGGCAGAAAAAGAACGTAAAGTGATCTTTTAATGCCATGCTAAGAACGTTTTCCAAAAAGTCTACCTCAAGGTCATTTGACTATTTAGGGAAGTGTAAATTTGCACAATTGATTAGGATCCAAATATTTTCCAATTCTGTAAAATTGGTAAGATGTGATGATATATATTTCCTTCCAGTAGAGAAGATAGCCCCACAAGTTATGGTTTTATTGTCTTGTAGGACATTAACTAGTTTTGCAACTAATTTAGCAATTCTTTCTTACCATTTCTTTTTTTTTCTCCTGTCCCCACACCCCCACCCCACTGATTATAATTCCTGTTTCTCATAACTCTTTTGAACTGATTTTGCCATCCTGCTAGTTTCCTTAATAATGAGCTAAATAAAATTTGACACATGCTCACTATATATTTGTATAAGAATTATGTTTTCAACATTTGGAAAATTATGCTTTGACATACTACCTTGAAGAGTTTTTGTCAGAAGTGAATGAGAACACATGTGGGAACCCTCTTAGCACAGTGGTTGGCACATAATATGCTTATTTCTTTTTCTCTTCCCCGGATTAAAAGTATTTACACATTGTTCTTGCCCTCAAGGAAGTGAAACTCTAGCTAGAAAAACAAAATAATCACCTAAGGGGTAATTGAAGGATGCTTATGGAGTGGGCAGTGAAGTACCCACTCTGAGGGCAGAGCTCAGGGAACAGAGATGCGAGGCTGCAGGAAGTTGTTAGAGAAGAATGCTTCATGGACTTGGACTCGGGGAGGCTGATTCCTAAGGCACAGGAACCTGCATTTTAAATGAATATCTCCACGACATAGATTGTATGAGTTTAGGGACAAAATAATTTAGAGAGAATGGAGAGGTTAGGATGACTCCAGACATTTCAAAAGTGACAGACAAGATATTAGGTTTGAAAGAGGGTACATCCTATACTCTCACAGACTCAGGCTCTAGGAATAGGGAGGACGAGTAGCAGGTATGAATCTCCGTTCAAAATTTCCAGTGTGCAAGAAACTTATACTTATTTCTCCATAACTGAACTTAATTTCTATTTGGAGCTATCCGTCTGTTAGGAGGCAGAGGCATAATCCCTGACAACAAGAGATACCCCAGGGTTGTCTTGGGCTACCCATAAAGCTACAACTTTCACAACCATACACAGTGACCCTGGTTGTCTGTCTGTTCTGGGTGTACTCACTGAGGTCCTAGGAGCTGTGGAAAGCATTGATGGGAGGAGGGGCTGGATTTTTGACTGGTGTCATAATCTGCCTGACTGGCATCTGCTGAGGCATTCACATTAGAAAGGTGGTTTCCATGGTATGGAGATTCCTCAAAGAATTAAAAATAGAGATGCCCTATGATCCAGCCATCCCACTACTGGGAATCTATCCAACGCACCTGAAATCAACAATCCAAAAAGGCTTATGCATCCCTATGTTCATTGCAGCATTATTCACCATAGCCAAGAAGTGGAAGCAACCTAAGTGTCTCTGACGATTGGATTAAGAAAATGTGGTATATATATACAATGGAATACTACTCAGCTATAAAAAAAGACAAAATCGTCCCATTTGCAACAACATGGATGGGCCTGGAGCATATTATGTTAAGTGAAATAAGCCAGAAAGAGAAAGACAAACACTGTATGATCTCACTCATATGTGGAATATAAACCAACACATGAACAGAGAAAACTGGACTGTGGTTACCGGGGCAGTGGGGGTGGGGGGTGGGCACAAGGGGTGAAGGGAGTCATATATGTGGTGATGGACAAACAAAAATGTACAACCCAAAATTTCACAATGTTAGAAACCATTAAAACATCAATAAAAAAAAAATCAAAAAAAAAAAAAAAAAAGAAAGGTGGTTTCCATACCGCTTTCCTTAACCACTAGGCATCCACAAACATGGTCACAGAGGCTGGTGGGCTAACGGTTTCCTTGACCAGCTGTTCAGCTCCGATTCTTTCTGCGGACTGAATTCTCCTTCTCCCAGTAATCCAGACTCTATCCTAAAGTTCTTAACTCAGATCTTCCTACAAATACTCAGGGTGTCTGAGTCTGGTTTCCCTCTGAAATGTATATGTCTCTTTCAACAGTCCTTCCAGAGCTTAAAGATTTAGGATCGGCATCTCTGAGTGGCTTTGTTTTTCTCTTCTGCGTTTAAAAGTGAAGGCTCCACCTGGGGCTGGTGCAAATAGCTTAGGTGGGGGTGGAGTGTGCTTTGGAGAATGCAGAGCTTTTCTTTTTTTCCACTTTCCTTGCCCTTCAGTGTAAAAGATTAAAAAAAAAATCATTAGCGGCAAGTGGAGTAGAATGGGGAAAGTAAGATAAGCCAGCTTTCCCTGAAGCCAGGAAAGATCCTTGGGAAAAGAACACGTTCTAGGAACATTTTGGATAAAGCGGATCCTGGCTACTGGAGTTTCCACTTTTTTCCTGTCACTCCTTCCCCATCTCCCATCTCTGCAGCATCTACCTTGGCACACATTCTAACTTCAGAGTTCCTGTTTCCATTTAGTTTCCAGCCCATGTCCAGTTGGAAAGGGGGCTTATTCATTCATTCAGCACATATCAATCTGCACTGAGCAGTGTGCTGTGTGGGGCAGTAGGCTCTGAGAGGTCCTCATAGCTGGAGTGAGTGAGACAGATGGAAGGATCTTTGGCCCCTGGTTGATGGGGGATCCCTGACTCCATTTTGGAAGCGGGATCCCTGGCCCATTGTAAGTACAGGGAAATGTTGCAGCCCTCTCGAGTTGGAATTCTGGATGTGTTTTTCCTTGGGAACTTTGAATCTTCACAGATGCTGTTGTTACGGAACCAGGTTCATTTATGCCTGTCGCCTGGAAAGCCAAACACCAAGATGATGAGACTGCAGCAGAGAGACGGTTTTAATCACAAGGCAGCGAAGTGAGGAAACGGGAGAATGAGTCTCAAATCCACCTCCCCGAAAATGGGGACTCAGGGATATTTATGGGGTAGGGGTCAAGGTGGTCTGAAACGTGGAGATAGAAGATTGGAGGTGAGGAGAGGTGAGGTAGTTGATGATCTGTGTGAGCGTAGTCAGACTTCATGCCTCTTCATAGGACGCATGTTTGATGCCGAGCCTTTTAATCTTAAATTCATGTACCTGAGGCCCAGCAAGCCAAACACTGAGACATCGGTGCTTGGAGATAGAGCAAGATATATTTGAATTGGCCAAAAAGAGTAGGTGGGAGCCTGGGTTCACTCAAATCCACCTCCCCCAGAACAAAAAGCAGGGAGTTTTATAGAGCTAAGGGGCTTGGCAGGAGGAGCTTTGGAGGAACAAAGAAGTCACTCCCGATAAGCCCCTGGGCAATCTGACTTCTGGCCTTCAATGCTGCTGAGGACCAGCCACCCAGAGATTGCAACCTCCCTGAAGTCACTCTCTTTCTCCTGCAAAACAAGCACACTCTTCTAGAAAACAAGCTCACAAATCTTCAAGACCCCTGAGTCACTCCTCAAGTTAAACAAGAAAAACAGCAAATTGGTTTAATATCTACAGTACCCCTCAGGTACAGCTTCATGTTCACAAAATGGTGGTGTTAGCATGATCTGAGGGTAGAGTTTTAAGCCTCTGAACGTCAAAAGATCACTTATCTGGTATCTGCCCAGGCCCAATTGATGGGTTGGTGGTCTCAACTGGCTTGAAGTGGACAAGGGGTTCTAATTCCTGAAAAACAGTTCAAACACCCATTATCATGGTGACCCAGGCACCAGGGAGATGTTTTCTATAGGAACCTAGGGGGAGTTAGATAGCATATTGCCTAGGAAGTACAGTTAACAACAGGCAGGTGAACAACTAAAAGCTATAATCAGTAATTGCAAAAAGGAAAAAAAAAAAAACTTTAGTAGCTAGTTACTATAGGGGAGGAAGACATATCCTCTACACTCTCTGGGTCCTTCTGGCTGGGCTATGAATTAAAATGACATGAGACAGAATGACGGGAGAAAATCAAACAAAACTTTATAACATGTATACATGGGAGAGACCCAGGAAACTGGGTAACTCACCAAAACGGTGGGGGCTCTCATCTTAAATACCATCTTCAGCTAAAGACGAAGGAGGATGTTGGAGGTGGGGAGAGTCAGCTTTGGCGGATTACCAGAAAAGCACAGTAAATAAGAGTAAAGTTATTATGCAGATTTAAGTCCTTGCCTTTCACATTGATAAGAGTTTCTAGAGATAAGGTGATCCCCCCTTCTTCCTGGTACAGAGAGGGAGATACATTGACAGATGGAGATTTCCCTTACAAATGTAAATGTCTCTTACAAAGGATAACTTCTACTTTTCAGAGCTTCTCCCATGTCTGCAGTTTTTAAAAGTAATAATCCTCGTTATCCCAACATAATCCTCATGCCAAAGAGGCACATTTCGGGGTGGCCAATTCTGATCCCTCACACTACTTAATCATCAATGGCTAACTGTTTACTGGTTTCCTTGTAATTTTCCCGTGAAATGCTCTTTCCCTCCTTGATCACCTGGAACGTCTGCTGTGTGTCGGAGTATCCCCCTCTCTTTCCCCACACTGAGAGAGACCATCCCTGCTGACTGTACAATGCTTTCACACCTTGAGGACACTTCTGCTTACACACTTAGCTCTCTCATGGTAAATATTAGTTTATTTTGAAGTAGGTTTATTGAGTCCCTACTGTAAGATAGTGTAGGGTATAGTTAAGAGCATGTTAACAGATAAACTGAGGCATATTAAAAATTTTAAGAGTTTATTTGAGCAAAAATCGACTCCAATCTGGCAGCCCCAAACGGGAAGTGGTTAGGAGAGCTCTGCCAACAGCAGCTTAGAGAAGAGGCGGAAGCAAAGGGAGGAAATTATTTGATTGGCTGTAGCTTAAAGCCTACCTGTCTGTTTGTGATTGCTTGCCCTTAGTGGTGTTGATTTCATAACCTTGAGGCATTTACAGGTTTAGGTTTTGGTTTGCTTATGTAGGCCACCAGGGCCTCAGAGCCACATCAGTCTAACGGCCTCCTAGTTTAATTACTTTAACAAGCATTCTGGCTTAGCAGTCAGACTCCCTGGGTTTGAATCTCAGTTTTGCCACTTGTTAGCTGTGTGATCTCAAGTAAATTGCAATCTGTCTCAGTTTCCTCCTCTGTAAAGTGGGTATAATGATAGACCTAATCCAGAGGATTGCTGTGCATTAAATAGTTTGATATGTGTAGAGTTCTTGGAACAGTGTTACGTGTTTGATAAATGTTATCTATTACCCGGTGCCAAATATTTTCTATTTGAAATTGTGTGTTTTTTGAAAGCAGATGTATGTCTCTTTCATGTTTGCATCACTGGTTCTTAACATATATATTGAATAAATGAATCAGTGACAAACATTTACACACCATTGATCTCCCAATTTACCTAAAATAGGCATTTTATGGCTTATACATTCATTCTATGATCACTGATTCTCAGACAAATGGGATGACTGATTTATACTATTTTTCACAGAAGTGCTTTTCTTCCAGACTGTTTAGTGTTAAAGCTCATAAGTTAGTAGCTTCTTATGAATGCATCCACAATATTATCATCATCATTGTCATCATTATCAATGCTATTGAGAACTTACTATATCTCAGGCATTATAACAAGCCATTTATGAAAATTATCTCATTTAATTCCCACAACCACTCCAGGAAGTACTTACACTTATCAGCCCCATTTTATGGGTAAAGAAGAGTAATTTGGCCCAACTCACACAGCTGGGAAATCCCAGGTCGCATTTGGGAGCCACACATCTGACTCCCAAGACAGAGTTCCTGACTGCCTCACTCAACTGTCTGAAGGTAGATACATTGCTTGCCTTCAGGAGTAAAGTTGTTGGCATCAAGCCCTAGTGACTGCGGGAGAGATAGTGAGGGGACAAAGAGCAGAGAAGAGTGAGTTCATTCCCTGCAGAATGTTCCAGAATTGCCTTGAGATCTTTATGGAGACAAATATTAGAAAGTGTTCTCTAGCCAGTAGGTGGTCAGCACAGGATTAGCAGAGATTTTTGGGTTCAAGTCCTGACTCTGCTATTCTCTATGGGACCTTGGGCCAAGTCATTTAACTTTTGAGCCTTGATTTCTTTATCTGTAAATTTGGAATGACAATAACCTACCCCTAACAGTTATTCTAAGACTCTATTCAAATGAAACTATGGTAAAGGACTGTATGCAAGCTTAGATTGTTTTGTTATCTATTTTAGCTAGGAAAAATCTTTAGGTTAATGGAGGCTAGAGGAAACTAGATTAGGAACTGGCAACTTTCCATTTCCAGTCCATTAAAGATTAACTATCAATGGGAATCTCTGTGTGGGGAAGACTTTTGACTATGTTCATTGCCATCTGATGTGGATACCTGTAGCAACCGGCCCAGGGAATTTTCCATATTTGAGGCACTGTGGGCTCCTAATGATCTTTGAGTTCTTGGGAGCTCCCCCAACCCAAATGTCATAGAGTTTATATTTAATTTTTAAATTAGAGTGCTGTCACTGAGTCCATAGGGGGGAAAAAACTGATCTAAAAGCCAAGAGATCTGGATTTTTAAACTAGCCATCAATCATTACCTGAGTGACCTTAGACAAATCATTTAACTACTCTAGTCCTCCATTTCCTAATCCAAAAATGGGATCATAATGCTCTTACCAAAGCATCATGATTTCCGGGGATTGGGGGGGGGCAGGGGGAGATAAAAAGAGATCATACACATGCCAGCATTTTGAAACAGATAGAAGTACAGTAAATTAATATGAGATTGGAGATAATCCTTGTTGTTAAACCAAGATAGAAATCATGTATTCACTTATGCCTCTGACAAGTCTTTCAGAGTCTACAATATGGAAAACATTATCATACATATTAGAAGGGTACAACGACAATTGCAGTTTACTGGCGGTAAGCAAAGAGAGGAGGAGATGGATACATAAAAACTACAAATTTAGGCATAGTGGTGGAACATCTTATGAAGGTATGAGGCACCAGGTTGAGGAGAGAGGAGAAATCAGAGGAGATTCAGATGGCCTTGGAGCTGAATCTGAAAGATGAGTGAGATTTCTACACTTGGAGGTAAGAGGAGCAGAAGAGAAAGAAATTGAATTGGAGACAGGATTCCATGGCCAGACAAGGGATACAGCAGGAGTAATTTTCCTTGCCTGGAATCACTGACAAAACAACTCACAGTAGAAGGGGAGGATGGTTAGGAACTTTATGATCTGAATAATTTCTTTTTCTAGTCCAGGGATTTTGAAAAGTGTTTTGAAATATACTTAGCCTTTCTGCTCCTTATCGGTGGACAGATACGTGCTATTGTAGGACTAATCAGCCATATCTTTTTGGCTTTGGGGTCCTTACATGCCATAGCTAGGCCATGATGCCATAAAGGAATCTTTGTGGGCAATTTTGTCCCCTAGAAACGGCATCAATTTTTATTAAATGTCAGAATTTATAAGCAGTATTAAAATAAGTCACGTCAAAAGAGATGATCATGGAAAGATTTTCTGTTAGGAGAGGAAAAAGAGCAAGAGATACATGGAAAGGATAGATCCCTCAATACATTGGGAAGGATTTATTAGCTCACTTCTGTGCCTTAAAAAAATGAGAAGATAATAGAGGACAAGCAGGAAATGTCAGATTGGCTGGTTTTAACAAGAGGGAGATAATGAATGCCAGGAACCTTGGGCATAGTCACCTAAAAAGTGCAATCATAACTTGGATCCAGATGATTATTGCCACTCAGGAATGCAGGCTTAGTTACCAGATGTGGGAGAATGCATGCAAAAATGGCTAAAATTGTTCATGCCTCCCAAAATCCACTCTGCTTTGCAATGGGCCTTTGCACCTCTTCCTATAAAGAGGAGAAATCTATTTCTCCACCCTTAAAACCCAGATTGGCCTTGTGAATTACCTTGGAAATAGAAAGCTGTGAAAGTAACAAGGTGCCAGTTCTCTCTTACTCTTTTGAAACTCTGCCCAACCACCACATGAACGAGCCCAGGCCATCCTACTGGAGGATGAAAGACCACGTGGACCAGAGTTGACTCAGTCCAGCTGTCCTTGTCTAGAGATGTGCTAGTGCCCAGCCAAGAACAGCAAATCACATACCCAACCTACAGATGACTGCTGATATAGAAAGAAGCCCAGCCAAGACTAGAAGAACCACCTGGCTAAGCCCAGCCGAAATTGCCAATCTGCAGAATTTCCAGCAAAATAAAAAATTGTGCAGGCCAAACAAAACTCGTCTGCAGACTGAATCCAACTCTTAAGCTACCAGTTCGTATATATGATCTGCCCTTGCATATACTCCCTAAACTGTCTACAGACCTGGCTGGAATCTGGTTAGACTAAGAGTTGGCCATTCTTCCTTTCTCTTAGGAAATCACTATATAGCTATTCTATGGTCACCTTTTTTATTCTCCCACTCTCATTACAACTGGCCTTTCCTTCTTTATTTCCTAATCTGAGACTGTCTCTAGTTACCGAATCCCTAAGGCTTACTTGAGAGGAAGACATCTTCCAAATTCAGCCCTCTGCTGTCCATCTCCTTGTCTACCTCTGAGGCTGAGTGTTCAGGGACCATAGATATCACCATTTTATAAATAACGGCTGGAATGGAAAGGTATGTGGATGGATAGGGTTATCATCATTGGAATGCTTCTTTCAATAATCTTGGGAATCATTTTGCAGGGTGAGAGGGAACCAGTAAAATGCGCATCAGTTATGAAATTGTTCCCGATAACCACTTTAGATAAAATGGCTGTTGCCATTCAGACAATCCAGACATTTCATACCTTATCCTTCTGCCTCCTCTATCCCCTATGCTTTCTCCCTGGTTCTCTTGGCCATCAAGCCCTTATTAGGTGTGTGTGAGTTGTATGTATTTGTGTTTCTTTTCCTAGTTAGGTATTATATCCTTTTTTATGTGTTTTGCTATCTAAATCCGTTCTCCATACCTTCTTTGATTGGTTTGGTTTGTAAAAAATATTCCAGCACCTGTGACAGAAGAATTTGTTAATAAAGGTGATGTGTGTGTGTGTGTGCATGTAAGCAATAAAATAAATCCCTAGTTCTAGATGTCCCCTTATTAACTTTCTGGACAGTATTTCTGTGGAAAATTACATTTTATATTGAATTTGAGAGGGAGAGCACTTGTTTTCTGAAGCTCATGTCACTCTTCAAGTGACACCTCCTGTCGATTTGTAGGACAAACCATTCAAAATTCGAATTTTGTTTTAAAGGCACATCACCTTAATGTGGGATTGTTATCTCTTCTTTGGTGGCTGGTTAAAATAAAATTCAGATTGTAGCTGAAGAAATATTATGATTGTGTTAACTGATTAGTTACATATTTAGACATGACTGAAATTAGAAATTATGTGACAACAATCCTGATTCTCATTAATGCGGCAAACCTGTTCCCAGGATGCATTTGAAGGGATGTCATGACGGCGGATGTCTACTCACTCTGTATTACTCATATTTTGATCTTTATTAACAAAGAGTTGGTCCCACATGTTCATTCTAAAATGATTGGCTTATTCACCACCACCCCCACTCTAACATCTCAAGTCTTTTATTTGAGTTTTGCTCTTTAAAAAAAAAAAAGGCTTTCCTTTCAGTTCCGTGAGAGGGAGAAAATAAGATTGCTTGCAGTGTGTGAGGCTTTCTCCCCCTGCTCTCCAAAGACGGTGTTTCTGCTGTCTGCATTTAACTCCCTCATCCTGAGCTAAGATGCTCCTCTCCTCTCACGATAGAGGAAAACCACCACATTCTTGGGCTAGGTCAGAAAGGCAAGATATAAACGTTAGACTCTCAAAAAGCTCAGATGAGCGTTCGCAATGTGACTTCAAAGAGAGCAACCTTCTTCTTTTAAGTTTAGTCTTAAAGGAAAAAAATGCACTGTACTGCATACAGATATGCTGTCAAAGGGCCACAGAAGCAGGTGGATACAGGGAGCATGAGGGCTGTGGAATGGTGGTCTATCTCTAATTGTGTTGGAGCTTATGCTGTTTGAGGTGAGGGGAGCTGATGGCAGGTTGACTAGAGTGTGGGCTGGAACATGGATTCTTATATATTATTTTTCAAATCTTTCCTATTGTTGGGTCCAGCCCTGTTTCCAACAGTTCTGGGGAAATGGGAGAGTTATTTGGGCTGCATGCTTTATTGACTAGAGACCAAATGGGGCCACAGATGTCATAATTTCCCCATTATCACTTTGCCGAGCACTTCCTGGCCTCCCTTCATTATCTTGCTCCACATTAGCAGTTATAAGTGGCTTCTTTATAGGATCCAAAGGCTGTTGACTCCCTTCGGCAGTGCTTCAGCGTGTGGGGGCCCAGTGGGAGGACGTGCAGGAGCACAGCCCCTGTGTTTCCAGAGTGGTTAACGTGGAATGCTCTGCTCACCTCTCTCTCCCGGCTTGAGGGACATTTCCTGTAATGGAAAGACTACTATCTCAGTCCTTTTTTTTTTCCAGGCCACAAGAGAAAGCTGTAAACACTGGAAGGTTGGAAGGCACAGACGGGAGCTGTGTGTGTCCTTATAGGAAAGATCACGTGCTGCCCTTCTGGAAGTAAATGCCACTCAGGATGGCTTCCCAGGTGCATGTGCATGCGAGGGCCAGGTGGTCCAGCTGAGCAGGCCAGGCAATCGATGTCACTTTCGTACTCTGAGCCTGGGTCTTTTTAAGGCATCTCTTCTCTGAGACCAATTCAGCAGGGGCTTAGAAAGTTATTCTTTCATGAAGGAGGCTATTCTGGGCACATAAGGCAGAAAATTCAAAACAGGGATTTCTGACAGAATTCTTGATAACCGTGGTACATACTCTTCATGCCATTATAGGTGTGAGTTCTTGGGACACTAATTAGGGTGGTCTTAGTTTTCTTTCCTCTTGTCATTGCTGGTAATGCGAGTTCTGTTTAATTGTAGGCAAGTTTTTGCTCCCTTAGCAAAGAGATCCCGTGGAATTCAGGGCCTAGAATAGTGCCTGGCTCACAACCAAGCCTCAAAATAAATAGCTGTTGACTGGATGAGTGAATGAACCTGATCCCACCATGCACCAGCTGGATAAGCCCCAATTTCCTCGTCTTTATGAGCATGGATCATCATAGCAACTCTGTATGGCTGCTCTGAAGACTTAAAGGAGACTATGTATAAAAACCCCTGAGGGTTCCTAGCTTGTAAGAGTTAGTCATTTGAAGTTTGGTTTGCTTTTTTCCTCCTTCCTTCTTTTCCTTCCTCCTGGGCTTGTTATAAGTGGCTAAGAGAATAATGGGTGCAAATGTTCCAAAAAGTCTACACAAATACACCGTGGTTTTATCGTTGTCTGGTGGGTCCTGGCGGACAAATGGGGAAGCACAATGGCTACATATATGGCCCATTTGAAAGACTTCCCATTCTCCCACAAGCAAATGATCAAGAGAAACACAGTGAAGTCTGCCTAATGGTACTTTTGTCGGAGCCGTGGGAGAAAGAGAAGGGAAACTCAGCATGTACAAATGTTCAGGAGTTTAACTGGAGACTCTTACATGCCTGTGCCACCTGAAGTGCTAATGATATTTCCTTTTAAAAAAATATATTTTATTGGCCACCCTGAGCACCCGGAACTGGGGAGGTGTGACCTGCACCCTCTCTAGAAATCCGTGCTCTGCTAGAGACGAACCAGCAAGCACACGGAGAACAAGCAAGTTAGAACAGAGTTGCATTTTCAAAAGCTTTTGGAAGAAGAATAACTATTCATTTCAGTATATGTCTCACTAGCGTGTTTATAAGATATTTAGGGTGAGAAGACATTTGTCTGCATGTGTTTATGCATGGGTATGGGGGCAAAGAGAGAAAGGAAGAAAAAGCTTCATTCCAGGAAGAAAGAAAGAGAAAATCCTGACTGGAGACTGGCGGGCAGGCAGGAAGGAGAACTGGAAAGTTGAGGGGGTGCATTGAGACTGTGAAAAATGAAAACAATCTAGCTTATATAAAAGCAGCCAAGATAAGGACTCACAGAAAGAGAGAGAGATGGTGGACACATGAACAGCAGGAGAGGAGAGAGAAAGGCATGGTGGATGCACACAGCAGCAGGGACAGGAGTCTGCAGCCTCATGGGGGAGAGGGAGCCGGTGTCAGTAACAGAGAACGTCCTCTGCAGGGGGAGGGGGCGAGTGTGAGACAGACAGCAGATGCACACAGCAGGGAGCGGAGAGGCATCACGGAGCAGGGGAAGCAAAGAATTAGGGATGGAAAGGACCTGTTAGGTCATTCCCTGCTCCCCACCGCTGCTGGTGCCTCTCGCAGTCTTTTGTCTATTTTAAAATGTCTCCTGGATGATTACACCCACTCCTTCACCTCCAAATGCTTTGCCAGAGGATGAGATATCTTTCCAGAACCTCCAGTTTCTGAATATACATACAGAATCCATAAAGAAAGACCAGGAGAAAAGTAAAAGAGAGAGAGAGGTCCTCAATGCAGAAGCACACACCTGTTTGGCACTCACTAAGTGAGCAAAGCGTGTGAGGAGGTGTAGGCTGCCTAAGCAAGATGCTGCCGCCGCTCCCATGCGCCTTGTCTACAAAGATAATGATCCGCAGGTTTCCAAAATGATGTTCAGAGAGTTGGTTTGGTCTTGATTTTGGGGGGACGAGGAGGTAAGCGAGAAGAATTAAGAGGTAGAGAAGATAAAGTGGGAGGAGAAGGTGATGGTGGATGAGATGGAAGGGGGAAGTAGAGGAAGCCTTCTTACTTCTAGAGGTAACAAAATAGAGGCGTACAGTGGGAGGAATCAGGATGGAGAAGGGGCATGAGAGAACATGAAAACTCATCTTTCATTTTCTCAGAGAACTGAAGAGACCACAATCCATTGTCAGAAACATTTTACAACTGGTACAGTGGTTCTCAACTGGGAGAGTTTGCTCACCAGGAGATATTTGGCAATGTCTGGAGACATTTGTGGTTGTCCCAGCTGGGTGTGTGCAGGGATACTATGAGCATCTGGTAGAGGCCATGGATGCTGCTAAACATCTTACAATGCACAGGACAGTCCCTCACAACAAAGAATCATCAGGCCCAGAATGTCACTAGTGCTGAGGCTGAGAAAGTGTGAACTAGTACACATATACACATATGTGCACACATAAGTGAAATGAATGTTGCACAAATAATACTTATCCATCCTTACTATGTGCAATGCACTCCGATATTTTGTATTCTAGTTTATTCTATTATGTCATTAAACAACGTTGATCTAATCCACTAAATTGATTTCTTGACCCACTGTTTGGAAAATATTGTGGAATGTAGTAGAAACAGCACAATACTCTCTGCTCCTGCAAAAGTGTCTTGCATAGTAATTGGTGCTCAATAAAGTCCTAAAGGTCTTTGTGATCTGGTCCCTGCTTGCCTTTTTTATCTCCTCCTGTTCCACCCTTCCTCTCCCTCAGTCTGCTCCAGACACACTGCCTTCTTCCTGTTCCTTCCTGCCTCCAGCTTTGGTTCTCTCTCTGGGGTGAGCCTCTCCTAGCTGTGGGCATGGCCGGCTCCTTCTCACCATTCAGGTCTTCCTTTTAAATTTTGTGTCTCTCCTCACCAGAATGAAGCTTCTGGAGAATGGAGATCCTGTCTGTTTTGTTTACCCCTTTATCCCAAGTGTTTAGCACAGTGCCTGGAACATAGCAGTCACTCAACAAATAATTTCTGGAAGCTTCTGAATGAATAAAAGACTGAAAACTTTTTCAACAGTGTAGAATGAAACTCTGCCATGCAATATTTTTTGGGAGATTTTTGAGATCAGAATATTTCTGCATAAATATAATATGACTAAAGTGGATCCAAGGGGTGTGATTAGTATCTCTTTTTACCTTTGTCTTTTCCCCAACATCATCTCTTTCTAAAGAGATGTTGTTCTTTGTTCCAGCACTGCTCTTTTAAAGGAAATACTGGCCCTTTCTATTTTAGAAGCCCTGAGGGGGACTGGCATTGACAGTGGTTTTCATCCTACCTCATATTGTCGTGATGATCCTAATTCGTGGATCCTTCTTATGCTTTTCCAATCAGTCAGATGGGAAATCCTTTCCTCCTCCATGTGGATTTAGGTAGGACTTATTTTAGACATTTGACATGGCTGGTGCCCCCTTTGAGTGGACACTAGCAAATAATTCCTCAAATAATATGAAGAGTGCATTGTGACAAGTCTTTATTCTTTCATTCCACTTAACATTGAGTTATTGAATTTAAAGTGAAGAAAAGTCCAGGTAGATGATGGAGAGACTTCCTCATTTTCCAGACAATGTGACTGGGAAAGGGCCAGGTAGACTAATTGTAATGGTACTTCACCCACCACACAAGTGAAGTTTGTTGTTATGTCTACTCTTAAAATGAGAGGATGGGGGCACTAAGAGTTTGTAATGTGCTCAAGCCAGAAGCTAATAAATGGCACAACCAGGATTCAGCCTCAGGTATTCTTCTGACTCAGAAAGCAAGATCCACGGATGCAGACTGGGGAGACATCAACATTTATGTAGTGCCAGATGCCATGGGAGTAAAAGAGTCCACCAGGTAAATTATGTAGCATGAGAAGAGAAAGCGACCTGGGAAAGAATCTAGTAAACACTAATATTTAAGAGGCAGAGGAAGGTGAGCCTGAAAGGGTGACTGAGAAGGAGGAGTGGAGGTAGTTTGGGAGGTGAGGGAGGGGAGGAGAGCGTGTGTCACAGAAGCCCAGGGAAGAGAGTTTCAAAAGGATGAGAGTGATCCAGAAGGCCTAATACTGCAAAAAAAATAGAATCAAAACTGTCCTGGCTGACAGTGTCCTAAGGATTTGGCAACATGGGAGTAAGAAGGTATTCGATGATCTTGGAGAGAACTATTTCAGTAGCCAGATTTCAGTAAGTTGAGAAGTAAATGAGAGATGAGAAATGTTTGATGTTTGGTTGAAGAAGAAAAGGGGAAGATAACTCAAGATCAACAAAGATTATGTTTGTTTGCTTGTTTTTAAGATAAGAGAGAATGATATAAGTTTAAATGCTGTCAAGGAGACCCTTGGAGAGAAAAGAGGTTGAGGAGGCAAGAAAGAGAAGATCATCAAGAACTCAAGGTCCTTATGTTCAGGAGGGGTGGGTTTGCGTTCCCAAAATTAACAGGAATTGAGTGAGATTTGGGACACAACAAACTGAGAATTCAAGCCTGATATTAAATATCAACTGTTTATTTTCCGTAAAGTCGAGTAGTCCATGTTTAGATCAACCTCACCTCTGTTAGAGAGATTCTCTCTCCATCTCAATCATTTGTTTTCTTTCATAGCATTTATAACTATCATTTATTTGTCTTTGTTCCTTACTTTTATCTCAGTTCTTCAGCAGAATGTAGGATCCATGGGCAGGGCCTATGCAAGAGAAATGGCCTGAATATCTAGAAAATTTTTCCCTTGAAACAATCCTATTTGGAAACTAGGGTGATGCTAAGACTTATCTAACATAAGAAAGTTTTTAATTCATGTTGAGGAGTGAGAAAAAATAGGGAAGTCACAAAAAAAGTGTGAGCGTGTGGACTTGGGTTGCACTGATCAAATAATAAACCCAAGGGCACATTGGAGCATGCAAGGCTCTTGAAGCAAGTGTACACAACAGCTTTCCACTTGTCCCTTGCCTCTCAGCTTGGTAATTTTCAAATTAGTAACCTTTAATACTAATTTGATGACGATAGAAAGTCCTGGACGGGATTCTTAAAATGGAAACTTTGTATATTCTTCTCTTTCTCTACTCCCAGTTCTCTCATCTGTCCCTCATTCTCTTGCTAGCTTACCCCCACTTACAGAATGAACTTGGAATTGCTTGGAGGAAAACTGGAGCACACATCATCTCTGTCCCTATTTGTTGGTGTGATTCAGACCATTGGAACCATCCCATCAGCTACCCAGGGCAAGTCCGGAAACCTTCCAATCTTTCCCTTTTGAGAGGAACGTGCTGTTTTATAGATCACACACTAATCCGTGAAACCAAATGAGATGAAAATACTGTGTCTCTTCCAAACTCACAAAAAGTTGGGTGTCTTGGGACTTAGTGAAGGAGAGGGCAGCGGGCACCACGCAGATAGCAGGGCACAAAGTTTCAGTTTATAATTAGGTGATAGTAGCATAGAGGGGAATGCTCAAAGGCATTTAAAGGAGACTGAGCTGGATTTAAATTCTGTTCTGCCACTTACTGGCTGGTGACCTTGGTCTGTACCTTAACTTATATGAGCATTGGCTTTTTCTTATGTAAAATGGAGGTAATTATGCCTTCATAGAGCAGTGAGGATTAAATGGGATCATCCATGAACATTATCTATACAGTGCCTCAACAAATAGGAGGATTCTCCGTATTCGCATTCAATTTTGCACTCTAGATTACTTCCCTCCCCAAGTTCTGTTTTGAGTGAACAATACTATTAAATAGCTATGGTAACAAGGACCTGAGGTAAGGAAAATCAAAGGAGAATTAGGAGGTGGGGGCAGGAGGTGAGTTTAGCTTGGAGCATATTAATTTTGAAATGCCTTTGAGACTTTCAAGAGGGGAGCTAGCAGTCAAAACTGGAGACATATCAACTTGGAAGTTATCAACATATAGGTGGTAGTAGTTGAAGAGAGTGAAAGTAACTTCTTGAACCCCAAGGAGTACCATTTTTAATAGAGCCAATGTGAAAATGAGGTGCTGTAGGAGACTTAAGTAAGTGGTGCAGTAGAACCCAGAGAGACTGTGCTTACAATTACCAAAGGAAGAAGGAATTTTAAATATCACAGAGTCATCACCAGAGCCACATGTAGCAGAATAGCTCAGTAAGATGGTAAAAGTGTCCCTTAAGGTTTTTAAAATATGGAGCTCGTTGGTGAACTTGATGGAACCATTTCTGATGAAACAGTAGCAGCAGAAGCCAGAACACTATAGGAAGAATAGAAGGTCAGGAAGTGGAGACAATGAGTGTCAACTACTTTCTAAGCAAAGAGGGTCACAACTAGAGAAGGAAGCAGGGTTAAGGGTGAATTTTATATTTTGGAAGGCAGAGGCTTGAACATGTTGATAGTCAGAAGGGAAAGAGACTTAAGGGAGAGGAAGAGGTTGAAGACATAAGAAAAGAAGAATAATTTAGGGAGAAATTGAGGGGGATGGGAGGGAACTGGATTAGGAGCACAGAGGAAGGGTTGGCTTTAAACAAAGAGTGGGGCTACATGTGCTCTGGGATTGGAGGAAAGGTGGTAAGGATGGTAAACAGGCAGAGGGATTTGAGATGGAAAAAGATGGTGGGTTGATGGAGCTCACTCCTAATTATTTATTGTATCTTTACCCATCAAGATATGGTGAAGTTTTGGAATGGCTATTGAAGGGTTTTAAGATTTTTTAAGGTTTTTGAGATTTATAAGGTGTGTTCTTAGTGCTAAGCTCCTTGCTTATATTGTATTTGTCCTGCAAGTGCATGGGAGGTCTCCATAATGCCTGGGTCCTGCCATGCTATGGCCCAGGCCTCTAAGCTATGGCTTCTGCATCCATTACCTGTTTCTTGGTGAGCAACTTTAAGCATTTAGGGAGGTAAGCTTCATTGGTTTTTCAAGAACAGCATTCATTCAACGGCAACTTAGTGAGTCCCTTCTAGGGGAAGGGTAATTGAAATCACATAGTCTCAGTCCTCATGGAGTTTTCAGTCTGGTGAGGGTAAAGACAAAGCTAAATATAAATTACAAACAATGGTAAGACCTGTGAAAGTAAAGCACAAGGCATGATGAAAGGGAATAAGGGGATCCTAGACAGATCTGCAAAGTCGGGGAATATTTCCTCCTTGAGGAAGAGACATTTGACCAGAGAACTGATGGAGGACTGGAAAGTTGTTGGATGAGGGGAGCTGTGTGGTAGGGCTAAGGGGAAAGCATCCCAGGGAAAGGGAAGAAGTTGAACAATTGTCCAAAGGCAACATAGAGCATGATGCTTTTTTTTGAAGAAGGCCAGTCATTTGAGCAACAGATGGGGAGAGAAAAGGGCATAAAATTGATTAAGAGGGGGAGATACATGCTGAGCCTTATTAGCTGTATTAACACTTGTGGGCATTATGGTAAGTACAATGGGAGGCCATCAAAGAGTTTTAAGCTGTATGTGGGACTAAGGAGAAGGGTAATGTGGTCAGGATTGCTATTTTAAAAAGATTCCTCTTGTGGCTTTGTGGAGAACCACTGAAGGGAGCCAAGAGTGGAGGGAGAAGCAGGGAGAGCTGCTAGTGACACTGCAATGGTCCCAGTGAGAGAGGATGGAAGTTTGGATGAGGATGGTGACACGCGCTATGGAGAAGAGAGGACTGACTTCAGATCTGTTTTTGGAGGTAGAATCAACCAGGCTTGGACATGGGCGTAAAAGAGGGCGTGTCATCGATGACTCTCAGGTTCTGGCTCCACTGAGTTCAACTGACCTAGATAGTACCTTGACCTATAGTGGTGTGGTATCCTTATCTTGGAAATCTATTGTTTATGAATCTATTTCTTGAATTCAGTTGTATTTTCCATCTGAATTATGTCTTACTAAAGGAATATTGATCTGTTTCTTCCAAACATGTTCTTTCTCAAGCTTCAGCAAAGTACCCATTTTAGCTGTCTAAGACTAATTAAAACAAGCCTTGAATCATGTTATTCTGATTCTTTGTGACCTTAAATTTTTCATTGTTGTGTGATCTTAGGCAAGACATTTAATCACCCCAGTCTTAGTATCTTTATCTGTAAAGATGGAAATTCCCAGACAGAAATTTCAGAGTTCTATTGAAGATGATTTAATATAATATGGTAAATTTGCATCTTATGACAACTTTGCCATATTATATTATTAAATCCCAAAATCAGTACTTAGAGTCACCTAGGAAGTATTCTTATCTCTAATCAAGCATATGATCTGGTTATAGGAAAGTCAAGAGACAACAAAACAAATTAATTAGTGTAAGAAACAATCAGATAAATTCAACATGTGGGATATTCTATAAGATATTGAGAGCATGGTCTCTTAAACAGTCAATATCATGGGGGAAAAAAAGAGTAAAGAGACATATCAGTCAAACGCAGTGTACAAAACTTGATTTGATCTCGATTTGAAAAAACTAGCTCTAAAAGTTATGCTTGGGCCAATTGGGGAAATTTGAGTATGGATCACGTGGATCATATAGGGAGTTACTGTTACTTTTGTAAGGCATGATAATGGTATTCTGGTTATATAGGAACCATCCTTCTTTCAGGAGCTGCATTTTGAAGTATTAGGGGTGAAGCAACATGATGTCTGTAATTTTGTAACGGTTCTATAAAAAGAAGGATGTAGAGATGCATAGAGAGATTGAGAATGAAGCAAATATGGCAAAATGAGAACATTTCCTGTAGATACTGGATAAATGGGTTTTCATTGTCCTTTTCTTTCAACTTTTTTATATACTTGAAAATTTCAGGTTGAAAAGGCAGCACAAAAGGCAAAAATTGAGTATCATCAGCATTACCAGATGAGAAAGTTGGTTTCTGTGTAGGCTCCACATTGTATGAAAACATAGGTGCCTTTAAACACTAGACTCATACTCAGCCTAGGAAGATGCTGACACTATACCAGGCCTTGGGGACCTGAGAACCAGGGACCAGCAGATCTGGGTGTCCCACGTCACCATCACGTGGAGGCCAGTGCTCATGGACTGGATTGGAGGGTGGGAGTATTTGTGGTATGCAAATTGCTAATTTCTCTTTGTAGTTTGTTGTGCCTAGCTGGTATAGTTGACTCTACTATGGATTCAGTACATGCATGGTACAACTATAACATGATTTATTTTTGGAAACTGCTCACCATTGTGTATATATGATATGATGAACATTATTTTAATAGTGTAGCCCCTCATCATTTCAGACCAAAGAGTCCTTGTCTTTGTATTCTGTTCCCACTGGCCTGTCTACCCCCTGACATCAGCATCTACTTCCCACTTTTTGTCTTCTTTTCCTTAGAAACCAAATGCTTTAATTTTGGAGGAGGGTGGAATCTTAACCATATGGCTGGTTTCTAGGACAAGTCATTATGGACTAACACTTGTGAGTTTCCTAAGGCAGGGGTGGATCAAGGTGGGGGCTGAGGTTTTGAGGGGCTCTATTTAAGAAAAAGAATTCAAAATTACAAAAATAGATATGAACGTGAATATTCATTTAGAATGAGAAAAGAAATCACAATAAAGCTTTTTGAAAAAAAATCTGCCAAAGTCCGTAGACATCATATGATTCAGAAAAATAAATAACAATTAAAAAAATAGCTAACTTCCTGACACATACCTATAATACTTTTCCACACCCATTTTTTTGGATGCATTCTTTAACTTTTAATCTGACAACAATTTTGCAAAATTATTTTCTATGGAGAAAATAAAAAGATAATTCCATCTTTCCTCCAGCATTCATTAAAGAAAGGTTTGAAAAGTTTCTCTCATCTTAAAAGTTTGTTATTGGTAATGTCAGATACATTGTTGGAATTTTTGTTGAATTTGGGAAAGCTTCTAAGTTTCTTTCAGAGATGAGCTATAAGACTTCAGGACAATTCAAGTTTTTCATGTGCAGTGACTAATCACAAATTCTCTTGGAATTGACAATATTCATTAACCAGTTTTTCATCAATGTCATAATGAGTTTTTTGTTGGTCCTGAAATTTCATGTCACTAGCCTGGGTGAGTCAGTGCATGGGCAATAGGGCTATTTCTGCAAGCCATTCCTATATTAGGACAGCTAGCAATAGCTTAAAAATACACAGAAATGACAGTAAGCCATATAAATGTATTCTACTAAACCAAAACTAAATGTATCATCAACTTAACTTCCCCTTTGCTGAAGCCCAAAAGTGTCCCTAATCACTTCACCACAGGGAGAAGTATGATGGGAAAGTTAGAGAGGAAAGAGACAGCAGTGGTAAAACTCTATGACATTGGCAGATTAAAAAAAAATAGGAATATATCAACACACTGCTAGGGCCCTTCTCATGGCTTTGGAATGAAGGCCCTGAAATTAAACTCATTAGCTTTCTGGTAAATCCTACTGTGCTTGAGGTAAACTTTTCTCCATTTCACATGAACTTTTAGCATCTAGTAAAGTGTACTATTTACAATGAGCTCGTAATAGTTGTTACATTTAAGTCAATTTTTGAGGGGAATATTTTATATAGTATCGTACAGGTTATTTAAGAGCCTCCAAGAAAATAAGCCATGAAGAAAATATCTCTCAAATATTATTATTAAAATTTCTCTCTCTATAACTTGTATATCTCCAAAGAATCCTTTGGTGCTGTGGTTTTCAAGCTTGGCTGCACACTAGAATCTCCTGGGATACTTTTAGAAAAATACCAGTGGGTGAGACATAGGCAATGGTATTTTTTAAAAGCTCTCCAGATGATTCTAATGTTCAGCCAGAAATTGATATCCACTGTTCTAATGGTTGAAATTCCTTTCTTTTATTTTTTACTTTTTTTGCTTAAATGTCAAAATATTATTCTAGTTCTCCCTGGACTCTTTTGAATGAAATATAAGGATACAATATTCAGGAAATGTGTTACATATGCATAGCATGATAGGTATTATGTAAAATATATCTTTGCTAAAAAGGAACTATTCTGGTAAAAATTGCTGCTTATGTAGAATGCAGTACCATGGTGTGCTGACAGAACTAGATATAAACCAGATAATATGAACAGCTCCTAATTAAAAATAAAATTAATTTTCTACTGAGCATCCTCTGTTGTACTTGAAGGCAAACGCAATTTTTTTTGTATAATAAAAGGTGCTTTGAAGGGGTCAGCTACAAGGACATTTCAAACAGAAAAGTGTCCAGCGTGATAAATTCATTCCAGTTCATCAGACACCCACGCTTTCTCACTGTGGCCCAGGTAACCTACGGAGCTGGGCAGAGCCACCACTGGCTGCTGCTGTCTCATCTCCTATCGAAGTGGATTGTGCATTACAAATGATTAATATCTACTCATTCAGTCTGTCCACACTGAATATATTGCTCGTATTTTTCCTAAAATGGCTAATTTGAATAATAAATATAATAATTTTTATGATGATGAAAGAAAATTAGAATTAAGAACTTTTTCATACGTGAGATATTTAATGCTTTCAAAAGTTAATTGATGTTGTTTGAATATAGGTTTAATCTCCATCTTTTCTTAGAGCTTTTTTTTTAAATAAATTGAGAAAATTCCACCTGCCCACTTTTGATAGTTATTTCACTCAAAGCTTCCATATTTATCAATGAAAGTGTCTTTGTATGTACAGTTAAAACTATATATTATATGCATACAGTCCGCTCAAACCCTGGAAAGTCATCTTACTCTAACACAAAGAACTTACCTCGGATGTGAAACTGGCCAGTGATGGCCTGATTTCATAGGCTTACATGCCAAGCAGCTTAGCTACTGAAGGATTTGAAAGTGGTTTCCAGCCCAAGAAGGATTTATAATGTGGTAGAAAGAAACAACAACATAAAGAATGTCAAATTGAAATAAATTCTATAACAAAAAAAGCAAGTGTTTGTACCTGCTCTATGCCAGAGCCAAAATATTTCTTTCTGTTTTGATCTCTCAGAATTTGTTAGGCAGAGGGGGTTTTAAAGCTGTTATGAGAGCATCTCCCATCAGACACATATTTCTTGGAGCAGGAAATAGGGCTGCAAAGTACATTCTTAGCCAATCAAGAGGAAAAGGCTTCTCTATCTGGAGGAGAAAGAGAAGCCAGAAGTACAATTTGATTCATCAACGGCAAGTATTCTGAGTCCGACAAGAAAAAGCGTGTGAGAGCTAGGGAAATTTTAGTTATTTGCAAGAAAGGATTTCTGAATTTGCTAAACTACTTTTAACTTCCTCTTTACTTAGAATGAAAGGCAGCCTGGTCAGTTCAGGCTCTCAACCTACCCATGGCCCAGAGAAAGCATCCTAAAACATAAAACCTGTTCATGTTAGACCTCTGCTTAAAACCCTACAATGTCTCCGCCTAACTTTCCAAATCAAGTACATGGAATGCAAGATTGTTTTTTAAATATAAGCCCTCTGCCTTCTTCTCCAATTTTATTTTCTTCCATTTCTTCCTCAACACATTCAACTACTTGCAGTACACACATACACATACACACACACACACACACAGATACACAAACATACGGACATGTGTCATGATTTTTCAGGGTCCTCTGTCTTTGCATATTCTGTTTGTTTTTTCTGGTCCGTTTGACAAACTCCTCCTCTTCCAGGAAAACCTTGCTTATGGGTTGTCTCTCTGCCAAGTTTCCTCTGAACCCTAACAAACAAGATTAATCACACTCGTATCAGTAAGTCTTCTGAATTTCTAAAATTTCATAAATTCGCCTGTATGTTTACAACTCTGTTCTACTACCATAGAGTCTAAACTCCTTGGGACAAGGACCATTTTGTTTTTTGGAGGTCTCCAGTACGTACTCTGGACCTACACAAAGAGGCACTGGATAATTGTTGCATTGCGCAGGAAGGGCTGAAGTGCATTATTCCCTTCACTCTCACTCACTCTGCTCTCTCACACTGGGTGAACCCCCAGGATCACAGATGAACAAATCTTTTTTTACACAAGTCCATTAGCTTATTCATAATTCCACTTGGATACAAATATAGCCATAGCAGTTGTTCTTTAAGTCCTAACTGGGTATATCTATCATTGCGTTTATCAAGTTATTTCCCAAAGAGCTTGCCTAGAAAGATTTTTATAGATTGTGGTGGATTAAAGAAGGCCACACATTCTTTACCACTCCCCCCACTGAAAGGGGAAATCTAATTCTTCTCCCCTTGAATGTGGGCTGGCCACAGTGGCATTTTTGAGCAATAGAATATAGAAGAAGTTACATTGTCGGGTTTCTGAGGCTCCATCAAGCCTTGAAGGTTACTCCTGAGCCCCTTGGAACACTCTAAGAACCTTGAGCTGTAATGTAAGAAGTCCACCTACCCTGAGACCACTATGCTGGAGAGCCCACACATAGGTGGTCTGACTGAGAGACCTAGCTGAGCCCCACCCTTCCAACCATCCCTGCCAAGGGGCTAACCTGTGAATTAATCCTTTTTGGATCCTCTAGGCCACTTCATCTGACAGTTGAATGAATATGACTTAGCGACCTCTGTCAATACCACATAGAACAGAAGAATCACCCAGCTGAGCCCTGCCTAAATTCCTGGCCCACAAATTTATGCAATAATAATAAAATGGTTGTTGTTTTAAGCTACTGTTTTGGAGCGGTTTATTACACAACAATAAGTAACTTGAACACAGCCCCTCCTCCCCCCCATTTCTGCTTGATTGCTCAACACTCTTATTGGCCGAGTCAAATATAGACGGATTCCTGCTCCAAGTCCTTAAATTATGTGACAAATTTACTTCCACAGATCCCTTGTCCCTAACCCTAGTGAGGCATATATTTTATTCCTTTCTCAGATAATGAACTCTCAGTCTGACTTATTCTTTAAAATTTCCAACCTTTTCTAGCCTTACCATTTCCTTCTATCCCCCTATACTCCTATGCTTGTTTTGTCATTGTTACGGATTTTGGTAATCCCTGAATCTCCTTGCCTTTCTCCTCAGATAGCTCTATTGAATTATCCAGCAACCAAAGTTCTCATGAGTATTTGAACAGGCAATTAAAAAAGATGTTGGAGACTACATCTCTGGAGGACTTTAAAATAGGATAAGCAATAGGTAATCTATTGGATGGGTGGTTTAAATATTCCTCATCCCAGAATCAGAGGGCCTGGATTAGACAACCTCTAGTGATTCCTTTCTGCCAGAAGATTCTCTTTGATAGATTCGGAGGCATAGAACCAGTCACAGCCCTGAAACATGTGAGCTATCAGTTTCCTGACAGCATAATTCGATTACAAATAAATACCTGCTTGAATCGTGTTTTTGATATATATTTGAAGAATTTCATCTCTTGGAAACAAGTTTTATTTTTTGGAAAGAACTGTAAATATGAGTTTCTCCCAACTATAATCAATGTTTATCATTATATTGATTTCCTTTCTGGTATTTTGTAGTCCACTGTAATTTTTTTTCTCCATGAACATTTCCAAACTTTATCTGAAATTTTCCACTTCTAGTGTACTTCATTGTTGCTCAAATGTATTTTTATCCACCTCATGGGTAAAAGAAAAAGAGAGAGAGAAATCTACTTTACATGTTTGCTTTGGTGACTAATCTGTGCACTTCAGAAATGAACAAGCTTCATTTCCCCAACTGACGGCAAGATGTCCTCTTAGAATGTGAGGAAGATTTAAAATTCTGCTTGTCTCTTCTCTGATCTTACCCTCAAACCAAGGAGGGAGAAGCAGCACTGCCAAGAATAATAATTTACTAGCTTGTTATGTTGACCTTTAAAATTGCCTAGTTATCCCAGTAAACAATTTTTGGCCAAAGCAATCAAGGTTGCCAGCCATTCTGTATCCTCTACCAAATACAGTGGAAGTAAAGAGTTCTCTGCATGTGATATGTTGAACAGCCAAAGAAGAGCCATGGGTTGATCCATATCTGAAAGCAGCAGAATGAGAACTAAGACATGGGATGGGGTGGGGAAGACATGCTTTAGAAGGCCCCACACTTGCGTCGCCTGCCAGTTCTCACCAATATGGCAAAATCTGGTTGCTGTAACTGAGAGACCCAGTAGCTATAAAGGACTTACTTTCAAGTCTAATTCAAGGTAGGGTTGGAATCAGGTTGGAACAGACTCACAGAGGGATTCCTCATGCTATCAGTGTTATCAGAGGGCAAGGTGATGCCACGTAGTCTGAGGGCCAGAAGCAGTCATCTAAGGAGAGCAACCACGCGATGCACTGCAGAGCTCAGAACAGCAGAAAAGTCCCAAGACTTATGAGAGGGAAGGGGAAACAAAGGCTGCACCTTCAGAGGGAAGTGTGCCCACAGGTGAAGAAGCCAGGTTAGACAGAAGAGCTACTGAGCACATCAGCCATAACGGAAACATGGAACCAGACAGTGGTGCCATCCCTGCCTTTCTGCTTAAATACTATGTGACATCGGACAAGT
This sequence comes from Diceros bicornis minor, assembly GCF_020826845.1. Lineage (NCBI taxonomy): Eukaryota > Metazoa > Chordata > Mammalia > Perissodactyla > Rhinocerotidae > Diceros > Diceros bicornis. Next base: position 25,267,756 of record NC_080764.1, on the reverse strand, counting down.
TATTTATCTCTCTGTGCCTCAGTTTCCTCCTCCATACAAAGATAATAACTCCTAAGATTATTGTGATATATTAAATGCATTTATTTTTGTAGTTCTTAGAATACAGAAAGTACTGTGTTAATTTTTATTATAACTTATTATAGATGATTTCTTGAGTCCTCTTAGCTATTTATATTGTTTTATTCTTTCTGTATGCGTTTCATAGGTACTCCATTATTTAGTTGATAATATTACTTTATCAACCAAGATAACTCTAAAACTAGATGCTAAAATTAAATTCTTCTTCTTTTTTTTTGGTGGAAGATTGGCCCTGAGCTAACATCTGTTGCTAATCTTCCTCTTTTTGCTTGAGGAAGATTGTCCCCGAGCCAACAGCCATGCCAATCTTCCACAATTTTATATGTGGGATGCCACCACAGCATGGCTTGATGAGCAATATGTAGGTCTGCGCCTGGGATCTGAACCAGCTAACCCTAGGCCACCAAAGCGGAGTGTATGAACTTAACCGCTATGCCATTGGGCCAGCCCCTCAAATTCTTTTATTTTAACTGGGAGAGAATCCACCTGACAACTTAGTTATCTCTGCCTACTTAATAATAATAATAATAATAGCTGAAACTATAAAGGGGAAACGGAACCAACAGAAAGCTGAAATAAACTTCCTAAAGGGTATTTTGCTCTTTCAACCTCCTGCACAATAGACCAAGTAAAACACTAGGGAGACTTTAAGACCAGAGGCAAAATGATTTTTTCCTCAGAATGCTTAAAAATAGTAGCAGCTTCTTTTCCAGTTAAACTGTCAACATCATGAGAGCAGGGGCAGTATCAATCATATTCACCCTGTACGAGGCCTAAGACTGAATAGGTAATTGTCGGATGAAATTTTTTTTTCAGTCAATATTTATTGAAGGTCTATTACATGCCAGGCACAGTGCTCAACAGTGAAGAAGACAACCAAAGCCCGTTCTCTCATGGAGCTTATATTCCAGTGGGGAAAATGGATAATAAACCAACAGGCAAATAATAGATAGATGGATAGATGATAGATAGATAGGTAGATAGATAGATAGATAGATAGATAGATAGATAGATAGATATCTGTTTAATGTAATGTCAAAGCTTATATACCAGTGGGGAAGATATATAATCAACAAACAAACAAGTAAATAATAGGTAGATGGGTGGATAGATAGATAGATAGATAGATAGGTGATAGAAGATAGATGATGGATAGACAGATAGAGATATTTAATGTAATGTCAGATGGTGATGGCTGCTGTGAAGAAAAATACAGCAGGGCCAGTAGGAAGAGAGCGATGAAAGCTGCTGTCTTAGATTAGTGATCAGGGATGACCTCTCTGAAGAGATGATTGTTCATAAAAAACATAATTGAATCGAGGGAGTGAGACATGACATACCTGGGGAAGAGTGTTCCTGGTGGAGGGAATGGCAATTCAACAACACTGAAGAGTAGTGAGGCTGCAGTGGAATGAGCCAAGGGGGCCAGAGTTTGGAGAACAGGACGAGGGTAGTTAGGGACCAACCCACGTAGGGCTGTGTGGGCCATGGGGAGGACTTCAGATATTACTCGACGTGAACAGAGGAGTCACTGGTGAGCTTTGAGCAGTAGAGTGAAATGGTCTGACTTACTTGCAAAGGTTCACATTGTGGTTGTGTGAAGCATCCACTTCTCAGGGATGGACAGATGGACGGCAGAGTCAGTGGATCCTGAAGAACACTATTACACATCTGGTTGCATTAATACTCATGTGTCGAGGTTCTTCTCTGAGTCGGAGAGGCAGAAACAGAAGAAGATAAACTTTTCTGAGAAACTCGCTAACTCCCTTCCTAAGTAGTGTGGACCTTGGAGTTTATAATTTTCTTCCAATTTTCATACAGTGATTTAGATGTCTTTCTTGAATTTATTGTTAGGATATCATATCATATCATAAAATATTATCAGATTCTTCAGTTCATTTAGTAAATAATCTATTTGCATATTATTTAAATAAATTTACAGGTTGGATCACAGATCTCTAGGTAGGAAAAGTTAAAATCTGTTTATGTTAAATGCTACAGTGGCATAAAAGTTATTATCTAGTAATTACCAATCTCCTCCTAAAAAATTTGCCAAAAATTGCTTAACTAAGAGGCAAAAGAATGAACATAAGGGAATAAACTTGACTGTGGTTTAGCATTAAAGAGACTGAGATTGCCCTTCCCCTAACTCAGAGGGTTCTTTAGATATTCCATAGGACTGTGGAATATCTGCTGGACCCTAAATTAAGTAGTGAAAGAAACTAACATAGCAGGCTTCCATGAATGATTCCTTCAAGTCTGGGTCTATTTGTGAACAAGCTGCAGCCTGGAACAGAAGGATTTATCAAAGTGCCTGAAATCACAGTTATTTTTTTCATTTGAATGCATCCTAGTGCAGTAGGAAAAGACAGTTTGAATATTAACTTATATGGCTTTATATAAATCACTCACCTCAGTTTCCCCATCTGTAAAATGGGAATAATACTACTTACCCTGCCTACCTCATCCAATATGTGCTTAAGGGTGTGTCTTTGCATCAGGCACTTTGCTAAACTCAGGGGACATCAAGTAGAATAATACTGATTCCTGCCCTTAAGAGACTCATGGCTCTGTTGAGAAGAAAGTAAATCCATCCAGGTTACACTGTAGGTTTTGAAGTTCACAGAAGTTGCTCTGAGAGTATAAGGAGGCAGCTAGGGATGGGAATAAAAAAGTTTTGGAATGAAGTGACATTCGAGGTGATTTTTCAAAGCAGGGATAAGAGAAGCTAGAAATAAGTGGGAGAAAGACATCCTCAGCATATCAGCAAGAAACAAAGGGAAACACAAAGAGTTCTGTGGTAGGAGCAGTGTAGGAGTGTGTGTGTGTGAGAGAGAGAGACAGACAGACAGAGATTTGAGAATGGACTAGAGTTAGTTTTGTCTGTGAATACCTAAAAACCTAAAATAGCAGAGGCTTAAACAAGATGAAGGTTCGTTTCTTTCTCATATAAAAGTTGTAAGTAGGGCCCAGGACTAGTATGACACTTCGTGGTGTCAGGGACACACGTTTCTTCCATCTTGTCTGCCACACGCGGCCTCTTTCTCAATATCATCTTATGGTCCAAGACGGCTGCTCCAACTCCAAACACAGAAGCCTCATTCCTGAGGACAGGAAGGAACAAAGGAAAGATGTCACTCTTCCTACTCTCTGTGGTAGTTTCATACATCAATTATACTTAGGTTCTGGGACCATATCTAGGTGGAAGGATGATCTAGAAATATACTCTTTATTCTGGGCAGCCATGTGCCCAGATACACGTGGTGATCGCTATGACTAAAGCAAGAAAAGATGATCACTGGGGGACACTACAGGTCTCTGGCAGTCTGTGTGCATGTGTATTTGTGCCCATGCAGGTGTGTGAGGCTGTGCACATGCCTAGGTGGCAAGGGGGAGAGCTGAAAACTGAATGAGAAGATAGGTAAGAAGTTACTTCGCAAATGGATAAAGGACTCTACAAAATTAAGGAATTATTCTAGGACAAATATATATGTTAGTGGTTATATATTTCATATTAAAAAAAAAAACTAGCCTGAGTTTACAACACATTGGCAAATATAATGCAAACTAAATAGAATTGGTAACCTCCTCATAACACTTTATACCAATATCATTATATAACTTATTTTTCCTATTAATAGCTTATGTCTCTGTTTCTATAGACTGTAAATTCTGTAGACTGTAAATACTGTTTTTGGTGTGGGGAAATTTATCCCCCTGTCTGATGTTTCCTTCCATGTAGGGGGAAATCTGTCAGTGTAATACTTTTGGACTCTCTCTACCCCTCGGGATAATGTTGGGAGTGGTAAGATGGATAACTTAACTGAGAGGATTTGGGGTGAGGAAGTGGGCATGTGTAGCTGTACCCTTTCCTCTCTCCTTTCTCTCTCTCTCTGGAAAATCCTGTCCCTAAAGACTATATACGCTGCTCTGCTCCTTTCAGCAAAAGTTATAAAGTTTGGAGAATTAATTCCGTTCAGCGGTATCAACATCTGGTGCACAGGCGGGGAATATTCAGGAAAAAGCAGAGGAGATTAAGTTTGGAGGAGAAGTGTATGCATGGAGTGGCTGGGATAGACTGATTTAAGCTTTGGAAAGGAGGCTAGACTCCTGGGAGTCTTACCCTGCAGGTTCCAGCAGCTTCCAGCAGCCTGTGGTGCTTTGTATCCAGTTGAAGGACTGTCTCTATCTGTTCTTTCATCCGACAAATTTTTACTTAGTGTCTACTAGCTGCCCAATACTGTTCTAGGCACTAGGAATGTAGCAGGCCCTCAGAGAGCTTACAGTGCAGCTGGAGAGAGAGTTGATAAACAAATATATTTATCTTTTTTATAATTGCAAAGTGACATGTCAAGTGGGAATCAATGCTTTGGAGAAAAATAAAGCAGGGAAAGGGTAGGGGGTGCTGAGGTCGATGAAGACTTTCAATTTTAAATAGCATGGTCAGGAAAGGCATCCTTGATAAGGGGGCATTTGAGTGAAGACCTAAAGGAGGTGAGGGAGTGAACCACATCAAAATCTGGGGCAACAGCAAGTGTGGGTTTAGTTGGTATATGGCTCTGCCCATTTTGGAACCTCCTAGGATCAGTGGCCCCAGGAGTATCTGCAAAGGAGTAGTGTGTGCTGGGGTTAGAGGGGGTCCTCATGCATGCAAGGACACCATGTCCTGACAGTGACATCTCTCTCTTCCATGGGGAGAACTACACCCATGGTTAGCAGTGAAGCCCAGGGGCGTTAAGAGAGTCAACCCATAGGGGATGTTGTGGGAGGTGGAGGCCCTTATGCCCTGATCTCATATTTCAGTCCACTTCAAGGGGCATTGCTAAATGCGACACTCCCAGCCTTGTTCCAGCCCTTTGCTCACCTGGGGGGAAGGAGTGACTAGCCAGTTGGTGGATTTGGGCATAGGAACCGGGCATGCGCAACTCTGCCATTGTTTCCCTGTTTTCTCTTAGAATCTGGTCTGAGAGTGTGTGCTCTGGATTGCTGTCGGCCATGTGATAACCTTGCAACTCATAGGGGAGGGCTGTGGTCATCTGGAACCCCCGTGGCTGGGTGATAAATCTCCCTAAGCCTGGTGTTTGACATTAAGATGTCCCCTTGTCTGTCTGTATAAGACACAGTCTACTCTAGCAGCTTTGTCAGAAAAAAAGGTGATAATTTGATCTTTTATTATTCCTTTGTCTTATTTCTCATTTGAGTCAGAATTGGGTGAGGAAGGGAAGTGCTATGTATTGTGAATCCTAAACCCCAGATTGTGTGTGTGCATGCGTATAGTCTTTAATCTATGTAACAAATAGTCAATAAATGGATGGATGGGTGACAGTTGAGTTTGTGTTCTTATAATTGGCCTTGAGATCTTTTACAGCTCCAACATCTAGTGAAAAAGGTAATGTAATTTAGATGAGTGGACAAAGCTCACCGTATAAGACACATAAGAAAAAAGACCAAAGGGAGGGATAGTTGTATAGAACCAGATTTTTCCATTTTAGAGGGTGAAATATTTTATTCACTGATACACTCATCCTGTGGCATTTAAATTTGAAAGGGTGGCTCCTTTAATTGGAGTTGCTGTAGGTACGTGTTTTACATACCTGCTCAGATTCCCTCGGTGGGGCAATCACACCCTTGGTCTTTGATGTCTTTGAAAGCTTCACTCACTCTGTCAGACCCATGTTCTTAAAAGTCTCTGAACAAGTATAACAAAGATGGTCACTGTTCCTTTTTGACAACATGACCTAGAACTTGATCTGTCCTGAAACTGAAGATGAGGCTTTGCCTTGTCCTTGGGAGGAAGAAAGGAATGAAGGAGCTGGATGTTATGAAAAAGGTGGATGTTATGATAAAGAAAGGGCATTTTCTAAGCTTGATAATGATGGGAACATTTAAGAACCTGCAGGGTTTAGAGACTGCTGAATGGTCTGAGGATCTGAAAAGGTGTGCTGCTGAAAAGATAGTTGAGATACTGTTTTCACCTGTTACCTGAACACCATCTCTGCACTTTCTTGGCTTTAGGTTCTTTTGTGATTACGTTAAAAAATTTCTTTCCTTTCTATGCAGTTACTGATAAGCCTAAGGGCTTAGACAATAATGAGAAAGTCAAATCGTGAGAAACAAACAGGAATTGTGAGAAAAAGTTTGCTTTTCTTTTGCATTTGCTGAGCATTAGAATTATGTTTCTGTTTTTAAGTAGAAATTGCAGCCTAAAGAGATACCATAATCCACATTTTGGTTCTTTTGGGTGGTTGAATTTGGGTGTAATGGGATTTGCTTATATTCAACCGGCTGATAAATGTGACACCATAAACCAGCCTGGAGCTTTCTTGTGTAAACAAAAGACCAGAGAAATTAGTGTTAGGATGAACTGCATTTATAAAACACTATTAGCTTTTGAGGTAGATATAGATTTTTTTGTCTAGATTGTAAAAATCTTCTGCTTCAGTCTCTTTTCTCCTCCTTTATCTGCTGAATTCAATGCTATAAACACAAAAGTGTTCAATAAATATAACTCAACGATGACAGACTTGGATATAAAAGCAAAACAGTGCTCAAAATTGCTAGAGTAAGTTGGTTATGGTTGGGTTTTTTTAAAAGGCCGTGGTCGTATAATTTGGTAGAATTTCCAGCATCCCATAAATGATGAAAAAAGGTAGCCAGCGCTGTCCTCAAAAGGCTCCTGAGTGTCTAAAATAAAGATGAATTAGGAGAAAAGGTCCAGGAGACTTAGCAAAGAGCTTTGTCATGATAGGATGTAGGGTGGCATAGTTCTTAAAATTCTCCACAAGGAATCATATCCATTGGTCAACTTTCCTACACTTCTCAGAAAGGGCACAAGTAGACCTGTATTAACTTGCTGTAAGAAATAATACACTACCTTGTCACATCTGGCACAGTCCAACTGACTTGGTGGGCTTTACCAATGTCCCTTCTCTGTGAGTTCATCTCGAATGCTTTATGAATGACGGCAGAGCTCAGAGACTCATCACAACCTTTCTTATACAGAGTTGGTAACCCATAAAACTACCATCTCTTTAAAAAATGACCAATCTTGAACAGATTTGTGAGAAAGAGGACCTTTTCTTTTAAACTGTGAAATCATATTAATGTGAGTCAGGACAGAGTTGGAAGAGAAATCATCCTGAAATATTACTATCTCAATCATTTTTGAAGACTAAAACTAGGAATAATTATACCTAATACATTCTTTAGAGATTCTTTATTTTCATAGAAATTTGGCTTCAGCTAAGGAAGAACCCAGGTAGAATTTTTCAAGGTTGTGCTTAGGGATTGCTTGACTGTTCCTTCAAAAGATGTGAAGTTGGTTTATTGGCAGTTTCTGGTTGGATTTTCATAGCAAGCATAAAATAGTTGAAGCAGCAAATGATTTGTGAGGATGTGTGATGGGTGGAGGTAAGGACAAAACCACTTCTTTGTGTGCGGGATGACTGTCTATATCTTTTATTTCTAATATTTTTAGATTCTGGCCTTCTTTGATGATTTTACTTTTACCTCCAATCAGAGTGTTTCTTGCAATTCCTCTGTCCTTAGATGTGCTTTGTAGATCAACTGATAGAAAACAAAATGAGTCAATGCCTCAATTGCGAACTGTTCGTCAGCTTCCGTTTTTTTTGTTTTTAATTTCACTTCTTAAATTCTCTCCAGATCATCTAGAGACCTCTTAACATTTGGAGACTAGAGCTGGATCTGTGACATACTTTAGCTGCTCCCATTACATTTCACAATAATGCTTCTTTGTTCTTCAAACCCCATCATATTCAAGCAGATTTATGCTAATGATTATTTCCTATGCAAATATTTCAATTTAGTATTTAAAATAGAAGAAGCACTGACCAGCAGACCTGAAACTGAAGCTTAGCTCGGCTGTCAACTGTGAGACCTCATAGATTCTACCTAATCTCCCTGGGACATAGTTGCACCTCTGCAGAATGGAGATCTTAATAACTATCTCACAGAGCTGTGGTGAAAATTCAGCAGATGAAAAGCTTTATAGACTTTGAGCACCATACAGGTGTTAGGCAGATAGCAGTCTCTGCTATCTGCCCACCCAAATCCATTCTTTTCTTTGTCTGAGCAATGGAGTTCCATCTGGATCCAGCCTGGGACTGTACTTTCCAGCCTCTCTGCAGCTAGGTATGGCCATATGTTTAAGCTCTAGCCAGAGGAATGAAGGAGGGAGAGATGTGTATCAACATTGTTTCATTTACCTTGCAGGATATCTCTGGCCCTGGACTTCAATTTGTCCTTTCTAATGGTCTGGAAGCATTATTAGCAGAGTGACCTTGGAGACCAAGTATCATTACATCAGTTCTCAAAGAAGGGGTCAGAGCTGTCAGCTGATCTAGCACAAGTGTCCTGGACCATTATGTGAGAGAGAAATGAACTCTATTTTGTTTGAGCCTTTGCACTTTTGGGTCTATTTGTAACAGCAATTTAGCCTGCCATAGCTAATTTTGGCATTATTTTGATAGAGATTCACAGAGTTGATATGAATCAACTCTCGTTGATTCGTGTTGATAGAGATTCATAGAGTAATAGAGCTGGAAGGAGCCAGAGAGGTCATCTGGCAAATAAAAATAATGCTTGGAGAGGAAACAATTTTTACTTGGTCACAAAACAAATTAGTTACAGAACTGGAATAAAATCTAGTTTTCATTCCACAACTTTGCCTCTTTGTAGAGTGAGTAGTAAACATATGGAATCTAATACCTAAGACATGGTACATGCAGAACATATGAATAGATTTGGATCCTGTGTAAACTTTTCATAACCCCTTTAGAAATGAGAAGTTAGAGAAATGGCATTTTACCTAATATTTTACGTTGAGATCAGGGTGGGTAGCCAGTCTCTTGCAGAACACAGACTCTGGAGCTTCTTTTATCAACAGTCTCTCAGCTGGAGTGTCCATGTGTCAGATAAAGAATTGCAACCCCTTTTGGTTCTGTGTGAAAACTGCCTTGGGGAAAAATGGTCAACCTAGCAGTGGTACTGGGTACATTTTAGCCACAGCTGCTGAAAGCTTCTATCCTCAAAAGGATTGATCTAAAATGGCTTCTTGAAACAACCCAACAAGAGAGAGATGAGATTATGTTTTTAGCATTTGAACCAGAACACACTCACTCTGCTTTAAAAGGTCTTATGGGACGGAAAAAGCCCAAGGAAACAGAAGTTGCTGTACTCATTAAAGAAGAGAGGTATTTTTATGCATTGTTTTTATTCACATCAGTTAATTTAACATGCCTTGAAGGGGACTCTTCCAGGGTAGTGGTATTAAAGTAGCAGCTTACTCACTGATTATAAACAAACATTAGTCAAGTTGACTTACAAAAGTTGGTGCATGGATAAAAAGTAAAGAATTACCTTCTACTTGACAGATGGGATGAGTCCCAAAGGTCTCTTTGGGCCTTGGGACAATATGCCATACAAGAAACTTAGAATGAAATCCAAACTCTTTAAATATGACTTGTAAATCTCTCCACAATCTGGCCCATACCTACCTCTTGCCCTCATCTCAAGACCCTCCAATCTTGGCTCACTACTGAGAGCCCCCACTTGGTCTTTGTGTTCTACAGTCACAATCTCTTTCACGTGCCACAAGGTTCTGCACATGCTGCTAATGTGGCTAGCTGCTTCTCTTCTTCTTGGGTATCAACTTAAAAACCACCTCCTTAGAGATATCTTTCCTGGCCACCTTCCAAAAGGAGGATCTATGCCAGTCCATTTTTCCTTCAGCTTAGCTTATTTCCTTCAAAGCACTTATAGAAATTGCCATTTGTTTTATTTATGTGTCTGCTTATTTATTTTCTGCTGGGCATTAATCTCCCTGATTAGACAGTGACTTAATTGGCTAATGAACTATTTTGACCATAAAAGGGGCAAAGTTCAATCCAGGGGTAGTCTGAAAACTGCATGTTGAGGCTAAGCTAGAGCTCAGGCAGGGAGAAATTGAAACCAAGAGACTAGGGATGAAGAGTGGGATTAATGACCTGATAGGGTTTCCTTGGGATGCAGACAGGCTGGAGTGGACTTCCAAATGAAGATCAATCTCATATAGGAAGTTACACAAGAAGACCAAGAAGGTCAAGGACCTGAGAAGAAGCCAACAGAGCAGAAGTGAAGGCAGAGAAAGAGGCAAAGTCTCAGACAGATTGATTGAGACTCACTTCCATGTCCAGCCCTTCAACAGGACATGTCAGCACTTCCCTGGATAGCCAGCCTGAGACCATTCTCAATGTCTCTAAGGACCTGGATGATTGGGTCTTGGGGTCTTGGTTCCCTGGGCCAGTGACTTTACCTCCCTCTGAAGGTGATACTATTTGTCCTTGGGTAAGACAATTGGAGGGTGATTCTTTCTGGTCACCTCTGACCAGTTCTTAACTCTATACACACATCTCAGCAATAGGATGCTTTCCTACAGCTCTGATAGCTGACTTCTCTGATCATAGTATTGCACTTTTGGTCTAGAAGCAGTTTATAAATCTTGAGCTACCCTTCTACCTTCCTCAAATTCTGACCACACAATGCCCCACTCGTACATCAAAACCCTGTTCAAGTTCTACTTCTTTTAACGAAAATTTACCTTTGGCTTCTTGGAGAGGAAGCCAAGAATCCTCCTGGTTTGTGGACTGCCCTCAAGTGCAGATGATTTCCTTTCAACTCTGCCTTTCTGTTGTTATAGTAACGGCAGATGTGCCTTCTGGAATGTTATGTTTCCTGGGAACACTGTTGTGAGGATCATAAGAGAGATTTACTTGGTCCCAAGCCTGTTTCAAATTAAAAAAAATCCTACACCCACAAATGTATTTGTTTTCTTGCAATATAGAAGCCAAGAGAAATTGACAGGGTAATAGAACCAAATCTGTGCAAGAAGTAGGACATGTAACATGATGAAATCTGATAACTAGCATGTTCTACTTTACTGAAGAAAACATAATGCTAATAATTTACGTGTACTGTGATTATCAGCATAAATTGTGCAATAAAATATATGGGTATAATGGAAACTTCAAAAGCTTCAAATAGGTGATAAATGATATGACACATGGATTATTTTACTTAGCTTAGATTTTAATGTTTGTTAAATGAACAAAACAATGAATTTGTATGCAGAAACCTATATTATCATAAACATATTTGCTCAAACAGGAAGCATAAATTGTGGTTAAATTTAGTAGTGTCTGATGGTATGCCTGAATGTTTCTTTGTGATTAAATGTGAACAATTGCTCCTTTAAGGTAAAGGTCTGTGTATATGTGATTAATCAGATTGAAATGAAAGTGCAGACAGCTCATGCCATGCCTACTTATCAGAATGATTGATTTTAGTCTGTGCTTCTAGGTGAAAAAATATCTGTTAATAACCCCAGCAGCCAAACCCCTGATGTCACTGATAGCTCAATGATTTTGTGCACATTCTGCGTTATCGAGCTCATTTACAGGTAGACGGTCTACACAATGAGCCATTGGATCCCAAAATTATAGCATGAAAAAAGTGACATCCAGATTTATGCAAGAGTTATAACTGCAAAGTGCATTTCATCAGTGAGAAGCTTAAAATTGCTGCTGTTGTAGCTGTCACGGGCGTGTTATTTGCTTTGGTTTGTGTGTAGGCGAGCCTGTCAAGCTTTTATCACACGACCTGGTGTTTTTGTGTACCGTAGCTCTCTGCCTGCTGGTGACAGCCAGTCTGTGAACCGAGCTGTTATTAAGTCTTCAGCTTTAAGATAGTACTTTACCACCTTGGTTGAATTACACTTGACCATAAACACCTTAATGTTTTACTGGGTATAAAAGGTTCAGACCACTATATGAAAACAGCTGTGCAGTGAGTATTAGTGGAGTCTGGTGGGGACTGTTGCTCTTCATCACCGCAGAGGACATGGTGTGAGACTCAGAAGTCTCAATTCTGGGTCCTCTCAAAATGAAGGACTAGAGTTAGCAGGAGACTTCTCGTGTAAAACCTGAATGTCCTCTCCATCCTCTACCCCCTGATTTTCCAGAACTAGCCACGATATTGCCCAATTGTCAAACACTCCAGCCCTGAGCCATTCTGCCAAGAAGCTTGTTCTTTCTCACAGCTACCAAGCTGTTTGTTTCTGGATGCATGTTGATCCAAAATATCTAGGGGAATTTATTTGACACCAACTCTCGTTCAGATTAAAACTTTTGCGCTTGTACCCACAACTGTTTTGGGGGCTTTGTTAAGAAACCAGGAGAAATTGACAAAGTCATAAAACCAAATCTTGGCAGGAAAGCTGTGAGATGTCTTTTATATGATGAAATATCATACCTAACGTGTTCTACCTTTGTGGAAGGAAACGTAATGCTGATACTTTTCTGATTTTGATTATTAGGGTATGTTGCAAGATAAAATATGTGGATATAAAGGAAATGTCAACTTCTGCAAATAATAGACATAAACCACAATGGATTCATTTATTTAGCTTCAATTGTTATGCTTGTAAAATGAATGAAGCAATGTGTGCAGAAACTCTTTCTTTGAAGATTCCATACAATTGTGTCTGATACAATACCTGGTCCACAATAGGCACTCTATAAACAGGAGCCACTATTATTATTATTAATATTACTAATATTATAAGCAAAAAAGGGAATATAATTACACGCACATTTATGCATTGAATGACCAGATAATGAAGGCCAAAGCAAGACCACTAGAGTAAATGAGAGTTCCTAAAGAAATGCACACCCAAGGAGTTAGTACACTCCTCCAAGAGCTTGCCTGGCTGTGCTCTTAAAAGCTTACATCAATCCTGACCTAAATCTCTGGGGCTGTGCTATCCAATGCAGTAGCCACTGGCTGCATGTGGTTATTTAAATTTAAATTAATTAAAATTCAATAAAATATTCAGTTCCTCAATCACACTAGCCACAGTCCAAGTGCTCAATAGCCACATGAGGCTAGTGGTAACCATATTGGCATGTGGTTATTTAAATTTAAATTAATTAAAATTCAATAAAATATTCAGTTCCTCAATCACACTAGCCACAGTCCAAGTGCTCAATAGCCACATGAGGCTAGTGGTAACCATATTGGACAGCACAGGGAACATTTCTATCATCACCACTAAGAGTTGTATTAGGCAGCGCTGCTCTAGGGTAAACTCTGTAAAGAACCTGGTATTTGGAACCTGAGGTCTGCAAAATATAGGAAAAAACAGTGCAATCAAGTAAGTACCAGACCTGTTTGTGGAAATCAGTTATCGAGGAATTGAAGGAGAATAAATTGTGCTATGTAGATGCATTTTAAAGGCCTTGACTCCTCTTGAGTGACTCTCTTATGGGTGGTAGAAAGGTGCAGGTAAACAGGGAGAATCATCAGTCACCATTCAGCATCACCTCTCAGCATCCCACGGGGGGACCCACGGGTCCTAAGGAGCTGCAATGGAAGGAAAACCAAACCAACCTAAAATCAAAACGGGATTACCCAAAAGAAAAGTAGTTTGTGACAAAATGAATCTGGAATCATATGGGTCATTAAAAGTGGCCTTTTCAAATACAATGCAATTTGATGGTTTCTTTAATGCACCTGAATTTAATCATGCTTAGAAAGTGAGCAAACTCAATCCTGATTAGTCATTCTTATCTAAGTTCCCAGTTATCCATCACATCATCATGAATTGTGCTACATTTATTAATGATACTCACTCAATTAATCCCGAGAGAGGCAGGAGCTAACGTCTGTCTTCGTTTTGACAATTACTAGAAACGCAACTGATGTCATTGCCTGCAGAATAAGTGACTGGAATTAAATATGTGTGATAGTATGTTGCCATTCTGCCACAGAAACAATGTAAAAGTATGTGACTTTTAGAAGTTTATAGGTTTTTCTCCATAAAAGTTTCTTAACTTTCTTCATATTTTTTCAAACAATTTAAGTCACTTCAGTTAGGGAAAATTGTAGAACCCTACCTTGAAAGATTTCACCACTTGTAACCTCCAGGGAATTTAAATACAGTAAATTTTGCTGAACTTCACTGAACTGAAAACTAAAATTGTCACTTATTGGAGAATGCAGTGGATTGTGTGGTATTGTCAGCATATTAAATCTTGGATGAAAGTTATGAATATTATTGATTGTTTTTAAATTAGAGAAGTGTGTGTGCATTCAATATTAATTTTAGTTAACTTTTTAGAAATCAAGAAATATATTATGATCATAACGCTGGTAGGGACCTCAACTGACATTCTTATTGTTCGTTTTAGACTCTAAGCCAGGCTGGATGAAAGTGATTCTTGGAAGCTTGCTGGGAGCAGGGAAGTAAGACAGTGGAAAGAACACTGTATTGTGGACCCGTGTGACCTGTACTCTAGTCCCAGCTTTGCCACAATTTCCCCCCAAATGTCACAACTTCCTGGGGTCTCAGTTTCCTTATTGATAAAATGAGAGAAATGGACAGAATAGTTTTTATAGCACTTTCTAGCTATATTAATTTTCTCTTGCTACATAACAAATTACCACAAACTTAGTGGCTTAAAATGATACCCATTTAGAGCAAAGGACCTGAATGGACATTTTTCCAAGAAGACATCCAAATGGCCAACAGGTAGTGAAAAGGTACTCAACATCACTAATCGTCAGGAAAATGCAAATCAAAACTACATTGAGATATCATTTCACACCAGTTAGGATGGCTTTTATCAAAAAGAGGAGATGAAACATGCTGACAAGGATGTGGAGAAAAGGAAACACTGGTGCATTGTTGGTGGGAATGTAAATTGGTGCCACCATCATGGAAAACAATATGGCAGTTTTTCAAAAAATTAAAAGTGAACTACCATATGATCCAGCAATCCCACTCTGGGTATATATCTGAAGGAATTGAGATCAGCATCTCAAAGAGATATCTGCACACCCATGTTCATTGCAACGTTATTCACAATAGCCAAGATATGGAAACAACCTAAATGTCTGTCAACGGATGAATAGATAAAGAAGATGTGGGCTATATATATGATGAAATATTATTCAGCCATGAGAAAGAAGGAAATCCTGCCATTTATGATAACATGGATGGACCTTGAGGCCATTATACTAAGTTAGATGAGAAAGACAAATACTGTATGATATCACTTATATGTAGAATCCAAAAAAGCCAAAATCATAAAAACAGAATATATAATGATGGTTACCAGAGGGTAGGGGGGCAGTGGATAGATGTTTTTTAAGGGTCTAAACTTGCAACTAGTAGATAAGTTCTGGAGATCTAATGTACCCCATAATGATTATAGACAACAATACTGTATTATAAACTTCAAAGCTCCTAAGAGAATAGATTTTAATTGTTCCCATCACAAAAAAAGAAATGGTAATTATATAACATGATAGAGGTGTTAGCTAATGCTATGGCGTTAATTATGTTGCAATATGTAAGTGTATCAAACCAACATGTTGTACACCCTAAACTTACACAATGTTATATGTCAATTATATCTCAATTTAAAGATAAATTTTAAGGGGCCGGCCCGGTGGCGCAAGTGGTTGGGTGCGCACGCTCCGCTGCGGCGGCCCGGGGTTCGCTGGTTCGGATCCCGGGCGCGCACCGACGCACTGCTTGGCAGGCCATGCTGTGGCGGCGTCCCATATAAAATGGAGGAAGATGGGCACAGATGTTAGCCCAGGGCCGTCTTCCTCAGCAAAAAAAGAGGAGGATTGGCGGATGTTAGCACAGGGCTGATCTCCTCACAAAAAAAAAAAAAATAAAAAATAAAGATAAATTTTAAAAAACAATATTCACTTATTATCTCACAGTTCTGTAGGTCAAAAATCCTAGAGATCTCAACTGGGTTCTCTGCTTAGGGTTCCACAAGGCCAAAATCAAGGTCTTGGGTAAGCTGGGATCTTATCTGAAGACTTTGGAAAAGAATCTCCTTCCATGCTCCTTCATGTTGTCAGCAGGATTAGGTTCCTTGTTGTTGTAGGACTGAGTTCCTGTTTTCTTCCTGGCTCTCAGTCAGGAGTCACTCTTAGCTTCTAGAGGCCACCCACATTTCTCACCATGTGTCCTCCTCCATCTTCAAGCCAACAACAGCATGTTGTTGAGATAGAATGTCTCAACATTCAGAGATAGAATGTCTCAATAGAGATAGAATGATATAGAATCTATTTCATGATTCTAATCTCTCTGACTTTTCCTTCTATTACCAGTCTGAGAAAACTCTCTGTATTTAAAGGACTCAGCTAATTAGATTGGGCCCATCCAGACAACTTCCCTTTTGATTAACTCAAAATCAACTGATTAGTAACCTTAATAACATCTGCAAAATACCTTTTGACATGTAACATAACATAATCAGAAGTACAACATTTCATCGTATTCATGGTTGAAGGAATTATGAATATCTTAGGGAAAAATTTTGGAATCCTGCCTACTATACTAATTCAAAAATCTTTGATTCTACATCTTCCAAGCCTACAGAGAATGCCTTTCTATAAAGTTCTTTGCTTCTGTCTCTTCCTTCTGGCAATCCTTTCCTGGTAGCTAATGTTAGTATCTCTTTCTCTAATTTAAACTCATTGCTTTCAGTTCTGTCTGTATTCTTCCAAAATCAAGTTTCACCTTAGTGCCAGGAGACAGTGGGATGTTTCTGGAGCCTGTTGCTCATCTCAGTGTGGTGTAAGCATTTTCTCAGGGATGTAGACAGAAGAGGCTGATGTGGGAGAATGGAGAGCAGTGATTTTACCAACCCTAAGAGGTGCTTAGATGGACTGCTGTCTAAGAAGGGGCAATGACATCTTATATACTTATCAATGGGAAGTAGAGGAGAGGCAGAGAAATGGAGCAATCCTGGCTTCACCCCCTCATAGCAGCCTCTGTTCAGGATATTTGTAGGGAGCCATTTTAAAAGAGGTTGACTTTTCTTCAGTCTCGTCCCTTTGTGGTGATTTAAAGTGACTTAAGTGCTTATGGCAATGCTTTTTATTGAGTTTTTGTGTGTGTGAGGAAGATCAGCCCTGAGCTAACATCCGATGCCAATCCTCCTCTTTTTGCTGAGGAAGATAGGCCCTGGGCTAACATCTGTGCCCATCTTCCTCTACTTTATGTGGGACTCCGCCACAGCATGGCTTGACAAGCGGTGCGTCAGTGCATGCCTGGGATCTGAAATTGCGAACCGTAGGCCGGAGAAGAGGAGCATGTGAACCTAACCATTATGCCCCCAGGTGGGCCCCCATGATTTTTTTTTGTACAAAAAAATAGAATAAAATCGGGAAGTACAAATGATCCAATAGACAATAGTGAAAATCACCACAATCCCATCATCCAGGGGTGACCACTATTAATATTGGGTTGTATATGCTTCTAGATATTGTTCTATGATATGTGCATAAATTATTTTTAAAAGGATATTGTACAACATTTAACAATATATAGTGAAAATTTTCATGTCAGTAAAGATACTTCTATGATATTTTAAATGGCTGCCTCCTAATATTCCATCTTGTGGGCATACCAGTATTTATTTAATCATTTCTGCTAAACATTTAGTTTGTTTCCATTTGTTGCTTGTAGAGCTAGATCTTTGAGAATCTTCTTAATTACTTAGGATAAGTTGCTAGGAGTGAAATTGTTTGGATAGATCATACACACATATAGAAATCTTTTGAAATATGTTGGCAATGGCTTTTAATTGCAAAATGCCCATTAACTAATATGGTATCTTGGAAGGAACACTGAGTTTGTGGTAGAAAATGGGCTGGAGCTCCTCTTTCATCACTCTTTCATCATCTATAGTTTTGCTCAAATCAGTATCCCTGACCCTCAATGTCCTCATCTGTAAAATGGGAATACTAATATTTACTCTAGCTACCCATATATAAAGGTTATTATGCAGGTGAAGAGAGATGGGCTCTGGAGCAAGAAATTTGAAAATTATAAATTTATGAATAAATAAAAGGCATTCATTTAACCCTTTTGCCCAGACAAGGGCAGTGGTCTTCAGGAAAATAGTCCAACATATCCCCATTGAATTACACCTCCTGTGAGAATATTTGCTGGCACTAACATCCCCCAAGAGCACACTGTGGATTTGATGCCACTCCATTGAGTATACCACTGGCTCTAGTCATGAGGCAAAAGTGTGCTTCCATATTGGTTTGCCTGTTTCTTTTCTTGTGTAATGAAGTCTATGACTTAGAAGTCTACTCTGTGTGGTTACTGTATTTGTTTATTTTCTGTCACCTTATCTTTTCAAGCTGGCTATTTACTCATTCCCCTGCTGATCTATTATGTTCTCTATGAGGTTGTCTTTATTGGTACTCATAGGTGGCATTTAACACTCATATGGCACTTTTCATCTTGAAAGCACTTTACAGACATTAGCTAATTAATTTTCACATCACAGCATGGTAGGTAGGTAGGGAGCTAATCTAAGCATTTGAGCTATGGTGATGAAAGGTGTGTTACAAGTACAATAAATTTTTTTTTTATTATCCTTTGGAGGAGGAAGGGATGGTTATGTAATTTGTCCCAAACCGTGGAAGGCATTTACATTATAGTTAAAACTCAAGCCTAATCTGATAAAGTTAGTTGTGTCACAGGCACTCTTACCAGTTCTGATCCAGCTTACTCCCAAACGCATGTTATGGGAGTGAAACCAACCAGCTGGCTGCCCTCTCCACCCTGCGGAGGGAGCAGCATTATTGGCACTTGAGTCACTTTCTTCCCTTCTTTCTTTTGTGAATGATGACACTTACTAAAATGAACCTGATGAGAAGTTTGAAAATATTTCAGAGGGGCCTCCAAGTTTATGAGAAAGAAGGATGGGCAGCAGCAGGAGGCAACACCCCATAAAGGGCAAATCTGGTTGGATTGTAATTTGCTTTTGAAATCTAAGAGTCTCTCTAATTGGTAGGATGATGATATTGCTTTTGCTTGGACAGATGGGAAAGTAGTGAGGGTAAAAACATCTTGGCTTGGCTTTCATGAGCAGTACCATTAGGGATCCTAGAGTGGAGACAGAGGGCAGGAAGAGGAGGACCCAGGAGCATCTGCGCTTTAGCCTCTGTGCTTCCCCAGAGCTGATACTCCCAACTGCCCTCTGATCTTGGAGTGCCAATCAGAGTTTCCAACGCTGATTTCAGCAAAGAGAGGATACCAGTAAAACTGGTTGTTATGAAGACAGGGAGCTTGGTCAGGATTCTCCAGAATTCTCCTTCCTGAAATGTTCGTGGATGGAACTCAGGCAGTGATGGGTTCTGAGCCCAGGCTTTCTCTCCTTAGTGACATAATTGAAGGTAACAGGAGGATCAAATTCTTATAGGAGAATATCTGATTCAGTTTTGTGTGTCCTGAAGTGTGGGCAAGACTTGCAACAATAATAATATAGATTGTAAAATCTTTCGACTTTGGAATTTGGTGGTGGAGTGGTAGCCTGAAAGAACAAGCCCTAATGTTTGATCCATTTATTAATAGCTCTTTTCTGATGGTCAGATTTCCCAGGTCTCTATCATTTCTCATGCCAGTCTGAACACCTAAGCAGATGGCCTAAGTAAGAGGAGATTTGACATTTAGCTGTTAGTTTATTTTACGATGTAGGCTGCCACCTATTATACATAAGGTAAATAAAAATGATGGACTAATTATAGAAACGTGCACTGCCTTCCAATTACTCTTGGATTACATGTTTAATATTTTGAAGTATTCCAATTATGGGGAGATTTGTCACTGTAGCAAGCTTTTTTATTTGTGGAATTCCAACTTTATCTGCAGTAAGGCTCAGCTGATTTTGTTCTGCTAGGTAAATGAAGGTCCTGGACTTTCCAACACAATTGGGATTTTTTCTTTTTCCTGGTTGAATCATATTTTAGACTTATATTTTTGACAACCTATTTCACAGTTGACTGGCTTCTCCCTCCCAGTGTGGGATTCTGTTCCACTTTCAAATAGTAGATCCACATTTGTTATCATAAAAGGGCGATCTTGTCATTTTAGAAAGATCACTTCTGGTTAATTCAAGATCTGTAACTTGTTTTGGTCTGTTAACTTTCTCATATTTCTTTCAAGAACAATTTGATTGGGAGAGGAATGGATCAACACTGCAAAATGGTTTAACATTATCCAAATGTCTGGTTAAAAATTACAAATTTATTTTAAAAAGTAGAAACAAGTTCTATTAAGCTTAGGTTAACAGTAATAGGAGTGCTAGAATGTTTGAAAACTAGAGGATTGTTTTACTTTGTGTCTAAAGACTTAATAAAATTAAATTTTATTTTGTTTTGGACTTACATTCTAATTTATGCTAACTCTACAACCCAGAGCCATCCTTCTCAATTTCATAAAAATTTGAAATTTTATAACAATGGAAATTTTTTGTTTGTTTGCTTTTCAGTTTAAGGTAATTATTGCCTTTAATCCAGGGCTTAACAATTTAATTTTGATTTTTTGAAAAAAGTGAGCTTTGAACAATGAAGCATAGCAGCTTTATTACCAAGGAAAATACTATGCATTTTATGGTTTGAGCATTATAACCATAAATGGTACATTAGTTTTATACAATTATATCTAACCTCATTCCAAAAGATCATTAGAGACAGCTTAAACAAATACATAAATCAAATAGGCAAATTACAAGTGAGTTATAAATCAGGAATAGGGAACTATAGACAGAATAGAAAGTCAAAACTTGGGGAAGAGTTTGGACGTAAAGAGGACGCAGTTGCTAAAGATGAGCCACAAATTAGCTCTGCGTTCCTTAGTATCTAAATGAAAAGGGAAACAGAATCAATTCCATAAGACAAATGATCTACAAGGAACAAACATACCTGTTCCTCAGGGTAAATAAAGCTTTTTTTCTGGTAACTAATTGGTTACATTCGTGCATTATTATATATAATGTTAATATATTAGTATATACTCCAATACAGGTTTTATTATTTTTGTCATTGTTGTTTCATAACAAAATAAGCATGGTAACAAACCATGAAACAGTAACAAACGTTTACTATTTCTCTCTATTCTGTGGATTGGCTGGGTGGTTCTTTTGGTCTGGGCTGGTTTGGCTGGGGCTGGATGAGCTAGGAATTTGAGGATGGCTGGGTTCTATCTCTGCAAGCCCCCTCATCCTCCAGGTGAATCAGGCTTGTTCATATGGTGTCAGAAAGGTTTTCCCAGTAGCAAGAGAGAGCAAGCTCCAATGAGTGAACACTTTTTAAGCCTCTGTTTATATCATGTTTGTTAGTGTCCTATTGACCAGAGCAAATCATATGGCCAACCCCAGAAGGAGACTGTCTCTCTTGAGGAGGAAAGCTGCAAAGTCCCATTGCAAAGGGGCATGAATGTAGAGAAGGGAGGAATTCTTGTGGCTCTTTTTGCAATCTACCACAGTTGGGAAGCCAGTCTTTCTCTTTACCACTCCCCATTAATCATTAAGGCTTAGCCTAAGCCTGGAGTAAAGAAGAAGCACGTTGTGTCAGCTATCAATTTATTGCCTCTCAGCGCTGAATGAACCCTTCCATATATATGCTCTGTGATAACCAATGGGATTCCTTTAAACGTTTCTCCTTAAAGGGAGCATGATGGTAAGCTTTCTCAGCAGAGGGCACTGGAGGGACACTGCAAAAGGAAGAGGCTTCTTGCAATTTCTGATGGGCCCAGAGGTCAGCATTGTGGAGTGAGAATACCCCAGAAAGCCTCCCCTAGCCACAGGCCCAGGGTCCCTCTGGGACTTTACAGCCTCTGCCGGGTGATAACCTTTCTGCAGCCCTCTCCACGTGAAAACCAGAATTCTGTGCAATCGCCTACAGCCCGGAAAGTCACACATTCGGCTGTTATTCCTTCTGCAAGGACTGGCTTCTCCTCCACCAGCCTGTGCAGCCTGCATACGGTGACGGCCTCTGCCCCTGTTCCTCCAGCACCTGGGCTCCCACTGCACACCTATGTCACTGGTTGCTTATCGTCTGCTCCCCTGCCTGCTCCTCCTGCCTGCTCTCCACAGGGTCGCCTAGTGTTTACCCAGTAACTCCAGACCAGCCCTGGCCTGGCTAAGGCAGCCAACTTCTCTGCTATCCAGGGGCCAAACCACCCCTTCTCCAGTGAGGTCTGAACCCCTTTCAAGTCTGTCCTTCCTTGGGTGCTTTCCCCCAGGACTCGAGTACCAGAGAGCGTTTGCTTTATCTTATAGTTTCTCCTTAATCAAAGATAGTATTTCTCATATTAAATTCCCCTTGCTTAACCTCCTGTGTGGTTTCTATCTCCTGATTGGACCCAGACTGCTATGAACTTGATGCAGAGAAAATGGAAAGCTGAAGACTGCCCTCCCTGATCCTGGGAACAAGTGGACAAATCAGGGAGATGAGAAGAGGAAGAAAAGGAAAAAGGATTGCAGAGAGAAGGGAAATGCAGGTAAAGGGAGTGGATCGGTTCTCCTTTCCTTTCCCCACAGAGCAGAAGCTAGGGAGGTGTGTTGTAGGCATTAAAGCTACCCAGTCAATGTAGAGGAGCTGGAATTCTCATACACTGTTGGTGAGAGTTTATCATGGCGTAAACTCTTAGACAAACATCTGGCACTTGTTTTTTATTTTTTTTTAATGAAGCTAAAAATGTGAACATCCTATGACCCAGAGATTTCAATTCTGGGAATTTACCCAAGAGAAATGAACACATATGCCTATAAAAAGCTTTATACAAAAATGTTCAGAACAACTTTTTCATAGTAGGCCTGAACTGGAAGTAGCCCAAGTGTCCATCAATAGGAAAATTGACAAAATATGGTATATTCATACAGTGAAATACTATTTAGTAATGAAAAAGGATGGACTATTAATACATGCAGTAACATGAATGAATCTCCCAGACATCCATCCATCCATCCATCCATTCATCATCTATCTTATGTTTTGATGTATTTCACAGTACATTGCAGACATCTGTATACTGCACACTAAATAGTTCAGCATACTTATGATTAACTACTTCTATTTGCTCACAGTTATGTGAAAGAAGCCTTATGAAAAAAAGCACAATAGTGTTATGCCATATGATGTTCTAAAAAGGAAAATCTAATCTATGGTAGATAAAAATCAGAACATTGGTTGCCTCTGGGGAGGTGGGTGTGGTGACTGAGTGGGAGGGAACCTGAGGGAATTTTCTGGAGTGTGGCAATGTTCCGATGTCTTGATAGAAGTTTGGGTAACACAGAGATCAATATGTGTATGCATTTGTCAACACCCACAAGTGTGTACACTTCAGATTTGTATAATTCATTGCACGTAAATTTTACAACAAAAGAAAAAAATGTAAACAAATATGACTGGTTAATGATAAGAATGCTGCTGGATAGATGGATAGATAGGTGATAAAAGGAAAGTATATTTAAATGTTAGCAGTAGAAGTTAGGTGGTGAGTATATAGATATTCTCTATAATATTATCCCAACCTTGCTGTATGTTTGAAATCTTCATAAAAGAAAATCTTTGAAAATGCCCGGGTGGGTATGGGGAGCCACAAATCATTCGGTCTAAGAGCACACTCCCCCTGGTGATGAGGAGAAGATGGTGGGTATTAGGTGAAGCTTCATGCACGGCCATTTCCACACGGCATGGGTGAAGGGCTTTGTGGTGGAGGCAGAAAGTGTGTAGATAGATGTGTCCCAGGCAGAGCTCCTGGACCCTCATGCTTGGAGTGCGATGTTCTTATGCAGAGGTTTTCACGTGCCCCAGGATGGGGACATGGAGGTACTGATGGTGGCTGTGAATGGCATTGTTTTGGGGTCGGGGTAAAGAGGCTATCATACGCGGCAATGAGATTAGAGGCAAAAGACCAAGACTTGGGGCAAAAGGCCCACGTGATGGGTATTAACATGACGTTCAAGAGCTAAGGATCAGACGAACCTCATAGGTCACCTGTTCGTTCATTCATTCATTCAGCGAATATTTATTGATCACCTACTATGTGCTGTACAGTGCTCTGGGTGCTAGAGATACAGCAGTCAACAAAATAAATTAAGTCCCTGTGGTTAAAAAAGCTTCCATCCCAGTGGGCGAGAGATAGACAACAAATAAATAAACAAGTAGATAGGAAATATGTGAGAAGGTGATAGACGCTATGGAGAAAATAAAGTAAGGGGAGGTGATCGAGAGTATAGAACAGAAGGGTTAGTATTTTACAGAGGGTGGTCTGGGAAGGACACATACATAATGTGATATTTAAGCACAGACCTGAAGGATATGAAAGAGGAAGTCATACAGCTATCTTAGGGAGAAGTATTCCAGGCTAAGGGAGCAGCAAGTACAAAGGCCCTGAGGTAGGAGCTTGCTTGCCATCTTTGTAGCAGTTAGGAGGTCAGTTTGAGTTGAATCAGCAAGGAAGAATGTTGTAGGAGGTGAGATCAGAGAGGTGGTGGGAAACCAGAGCAGATAAGCACTTAGGCCTTTATTTTGAGTAAGATGGAAAGGTGCTGAGCAGAGGCATGAATATCAGAAATAACATTTTAAATGGATCACACTGGCTATGTGCAAATAGACCAAGGGTCAAGGGTGGAAGCAGGGAGGCCAAGTATAGGGGGTTTGCGTTAATCCAGGTGAGAAATGATGGTGATTGGACCAGGTAGAAGAGCTGATATGAATTGGTCAGGTTCTGAATATATTTGAAGGCAGAGCCAATAGGATTTACTTATGGACGAAAGTAGCATCAGAGAGGAAGAGCGGAGTTGAGAATGACTCCAAAATTTATGGCCTGAGCACCTGGAATGATAATACATGCCATGCAAGAACAGGGGAGGGACATAGGAGATCAAGGGCAATTAACAAGAGTCTGAGAAGGGTTGGCCAGTGAGGGGAAACAAGAGGGAATGATGGGGTTATGGGCTGGATGTTTGTGTCGCCCCCCATTCAGATGTTCAAGCCTAATCTCCAATGTGATGGTTTGGAGATGGGGCCTTCGGGAGGAATTAGGTCACGAGGGTGGAGCCTTCATGAGTAGGATTGATGCCCTTATTAAAACAGGAGGAGACATGAGATCTGTCTTTCCTGCACTCCATCGTGTGAGGACACAGCAAGAAGATGGCCAATTGCAGCCAGGAAGAGAGTCCTCCCCGGATCCTGACCATGCTGGCTCCCTCATCTCGGACTTCCAGCCTCCAGAACTGTGAGAAAGAAATGATTGTAGTTTAAGCTACTCGGTCTATGGCATTCTGTTTATCAGCCCAAGGTGACTAAGACAGGCAGACAGAAGCCAAATGAAGACAGTGTTTGAAGGAGAGGGGCGTAATCAATTATGTCAAATGTTGCTGATGGTCCAGGGAACTGAGAGCAGAACTGTCCAGCCACTTTGTAACAGACCCACAAGGATCCAGAGGACACTGCGTGCAGCCAAGACTCTTGCCATCTCTCCGTGGGTCACAAAAAACACTCCCTCAACTCCGCATCTCCAGTCACCCCTTGGAAGGAGCATGGCAAGTTTGAGGAGATCTAAAATATCAAGACACAGCATTTAGTGAAAGGGACTGCTGAAATCATTTCATTGGCTTAACTTTATCTGTTGTACTAAAAAGTTCTGCCCAGCAGGAAGAAGCTCAGAGCGAGGATGAGGTTATCAAATAAATAAGTAAATGAAGCCGCATTTTCTTTACACATCTGAATGTGTGCTAATTAATTAAGTGACCTTACCTCATTAATAAATAGTCACTCTGAAGGGTCTATTTTTAATGCACTTGACTAAAATATAATTTTCATTTTTAAAAGTATAATTAACAGTATGGACCCAAGTTTAATGTATGTGTTGATTGTCAATGAGATGCAAAGTTTATAATAATGCAGAGGTGGCCCAAATATATACACAACCTACAGGAGAGTGCTGAGCAGTCAATGAATATTTGTTAATTAAACAAATCCAGTTGCATTTTTACAGTTTATTTGTTTTTTCTTAAGATTCCTACTATCGTGGATGAGGTCACAGTATAGATGCCTCTCTGACAGGCTGTCCTGGTTTTGTCCTGGCAATATAAGAGTCATGGCAAAGTTGTCAAACCACAAGAGAGGCAGGTGATAATAAATGGAGTTCTTAAACCAGCAAAGAGAAAAGTTTAAAGGAAGGAGTAATTAATTAAGACTCTTACTTAAATAAGTGTTCTTTAACCAGGCCAGGGTCTTCATATTATTCATCATGAATAGAACTTCTGTCTGTAACAAGCTCTTAGAATCACAGTGTCTTGTGATTCTAGACACAATACTACTCGCCATATTACTTTCAGATCAGGAAACTGAGGGTCAGGGAGACTATGAGACTGTGCAGGTTGCTAGATAATAGCAGTAATGGCTCTTGAACTAGACTCTCTGTCTAGTTTTTCTCCCAATACCCTATCAATGATCCTAAGTTCACAACCTGTGTTAATTTTCTTATGAGCGCAGTTAGACCATTCGTTTTAAAGACACCCAACAATTCTGACGTGTATGTGAAAAGAAGGGACTGAGAAATCATCAGCATTTGCAAAATATTTATATCTAGTTAGTGTTTATTTTCCACATTCCTTGACATACAAAAGAAGTTAAGAGAATCTGACTTATAGAGCAGGGGTTGAGTACTCAACTATAGGATCTAGAGCTTTGATAAAGATGAACAGGCCATATGATGACTGTGGCAAAGTAGAGAGTATGCATGTTGGTGAAAGGCAGGGGCTGATGGTCAGCTCTAGCCAATTTGTGCAGGCCCATTGTTGCACCACCTTCCAATTTTCCAGAAAGCTTTGATTTCTATGTGAAATCTCCAATTTTGGCCACTAATTCAAAATTTCAAGATGTTGGGTAAACAAAACACTGTGCAAGTAAAATTAAACAAACAAACAAACATGTCTGTGGGATGGATTTGACCAGAAGCTTCCTCTTTGCAACTCTGGTGTGGAGGTTTGGAGTTGTTCTGCAATGTCTGTAGATATATGGTATTCATTAAGGAACTCCTGTGGACCTAGCATTGTGGTAAACACTATGGGGATGGGGAGAAGGGAAACCTACAGTAATTTAAGGCATGTTTCTTACCTTATGGGAGTTCCTAACTCAGCTGGGAAGATCAATATGTGTGTACCTATGCACATATATATGAGAAATAACTAGAGAGGTGTGTAATCAATATTAGATTGGATGGTATAAACTATAGGTACTATAGGAATTCAGAACTCAAATTGAGGTGTAGGCTGATTATTGATGTATTGTCTCTTAGTTCCAAACACATCCTTTTTGTCCAATCTGTGAAAATGGATCTGAGTCCTTTAAATAGTTTTCCTTTGCTGACATGATGTTAAGCTTTGTCATTGTAGAAGGAAAGGGTTTTGCTTCCTGGTTCTGGTGTGCTGGCCCTGCAGGCTCCCTCAACTGCTCCCTAACACCTTCTCTAGCTCCCAGCTCCTTCAGTGCACAGTGGCCAGCAGCTTCCCCAGTCTGAACTACCTCAGGCCGTTTTGTAGTGGATTGCCTCCTATGAGACATCTCCCAGTGAACAGCTTTTCCTGATACCCTAGAGAATGGATTTCTGGAAAGTTCCAGCGGGAGGATTTCCAGCAGGTTCCACCCGCATGACAACACTCCGCCATTCAGTGAGCCACACTCATGCCCTCTCTGAGATCTGGATCTCAGCCCAAGAGCCTCTGTCTTGTGTGCCAATCCCTTGTTACTCCAATCTCTTGTTATGGTTAATTTTTTTTATATTAAAAATTCCCTGTTAAAATTACTGTGTAAATTTGGTCTCTCATTGGACCAAGAGTGATACAGAGTGTGCTTTTTCCCCCTCGAACAGTGATTTCTCCAGGGACCATATCTGGGCTACAGACTATACCCCTCTGCTCTTGCTCTACTCCAAGCATTTGCTTAAAGTGAGGGCTGTCCACCTTGGTTTTCAACCTCCTCGTGATTGGTTTACAGAGCACATACTTCAACAGCATCCTTCCTTTGGTTTTTTAAAACTTGAGCTGGGATGATGGAAATAGTCTATATTGAGGTTGTAATGGCGGGTACATATGGGTGTATAAATTTGTCAATCCCCATTAAAATGTACACTTAAAATGGGTGCATTTATTGCATGTAAAGTATATCTCAAAATAGGTAATTAAAAACAAAAACTTGTTCTCTGGGACTGAGGCTAAGAATATAAACTCCGACCTACTGGAGGCCTTAGTTCCAGCCTGGTGGGAAGACCTGCCTGAGAGAAGGAAGCGATAAACACAGAGGTGAACATGAGAGATAGGAGAGGGCAAGTTTGCAGGTTCTGGTCCCTGGTTCCTTTTTGCTTTCCAAGAATGGATCTACCCCTTTCTTTTCTGCTATTTGTTCTTGAAGGCTAATAAATTTTACGTTTTGCATAAACTAGTTCAATTTGATTTTCTTTTACTGGTAACAACAATACCTAATACAGAAAGAAAAAGTCATTATGGGCTGAGCTAATTAGTGTGAGCAGACTTGATTTCAGAGATGAGAGTGAGCTGGATCTTGTAGGGTACACAGAGAAGTGGTGGAAAAGCACTGTAAGTGAGAATGTAAAGAAAGCATGGTGGAAAATAAGGGTATGTGTGGCATTGCTGGAGGTAGAGTATAGCAGTTCAGAGCAGGGACTTTGAAATCAGATAGATTTGGGCTTGAATCTTAGCTTTGCTGTTTGCAAGCTGGTGTCCTGGAGTAGAAACCCAAGGTCTTGAGCTTCAGATGATTGTTGCAAGGTTTAAATGAGATTAAGTATTTAAAACATCACAGTGACTAGCATAGTACTGGAAATGATAGTGAAATCAGCAAAGGTAGTTTTTTATGCTCATGATTATTGGAAAAGAATACTTAAAGACACAATGACTTAATTCAAAATTATAATTGGTGCAATGGACACCAATCTCTAGAAAGTTTAAGAAAAATTATTAGCCAAATTGCAATCACTTAGAAAAGAAATAGGTGATTCCTAAGAGTCAGCAACGGCTCACAAGAACAGGTCATGCCAAATAAACTTCCTATTCCTTTTGTTAGTTTTACGAGCAAAGGGAGTAGGAGAATGTTATTGGCCTGGTCTGTCTTTTTTGAAAGGCATTGGATAAAGTGACCATAGAGCCTGACCTGGATACTCTCGGCCAGGGGACTTCTCTTTTCAGGGTATCCTAGATTTCTCATCAGCTATTGCCAATTTTTATAAACTCGTTTTTTTATTGATCTGAAATTTCTATATTTGCATCTTAGTTCTACTGTTTGGAAGTACATAAACAGTGTTCTTCTTCCTTCCAGTACTTAAAGATCCCTCTCATGTCTTCCTTCAGATAGTTTTTCCTCTGCTACATCAACCCTCATTTCCTCACATTGCTCTTCTGTTAAAATAATTTCTAAACATGTCCAGTTGTCCTTCTCTTCGTGCTTTATTATGCCATGTGCCTTATGACAAATGGAACATCTTAGAATTGATTGTGACATTTCTGATGTTTTCAGACCTATGCAGATTACAGAAATATTGATACATAGGATGCATAAATATTTTTATCTTTTGATTTCAATACTATTAACATTTTAAAGGATCTATATCCTACATTGTTGTCTCATTTTCAAATTGAGAAGAACAAAATTTAACTGTACCATTTAAAATATACCTTTCTAAATCTAAATCTATAGCTGTGCTATAACTATTGATTTTTTTATGTAAGAGGTAGGGTTTTATGATTACCCTTCCTGTTAGTTTCAGCACAGTAACCCAACCTGTCAAAATGTTGATCCTGTCATCTCTCATGTTAGTTATCCCTCCCAGCTTCATTTCATCCTCAAATTGGATTTGCATGATCCTACATCATAAGCTACTGACGGAAGTGTTGAATAGGACAGAACCAAGTGTGGATCCCTGAAGCATGTCCTAAAGATTTCCTTTTACACTGACATAGTTTTAGTAATTGGTACTCCTTCAGTAAACTGTTTCAACCAGCCAAGAATTTTCTTATTTGCATTCTTGTCATCTTCTCACATGGAGATCAAGAAAAACTTCTTTGGAATTGTGAGAAGAACCTAGATTCTAGATTCTGGTTATATTAGTAGGGGGTTCTTCAGAAAAACAGAACCAATGGTATTTCTGTGTGTGTGTGTATGTGTGTATATATATATATATATTCTATATATATATAAATGCCTTCAGCTAATCGGATGAGGCCCACCCACATTATGGAGGGTAATCTGCTTTACTCAAAGTTCACTTATTTAGATGTTAATCTCATCCAAAAACACCTTCACAGAAGCATCCAGAATAATGTTTGATCAAATATCTGGGCACTATGGGCCCAGTCAAGTTGACATATAAAATTAAGCATCACACTAGGGTTTGGTATATCTGGTCTGCCATGAGAGCTTCCATAAAGAATTGTTCAGTCTATGCCCTCCACAAAGACACTGTGCTGAGCTAGTGAGTAGGCGCTGAACTGCAGTCACTGTACTACTCACTAAGGCATGTGCCCTGGACTAGGACTACATCTACCTTGTACTAATTGGTACATAGGCACAGTCTATTCACCAAGCCCTGTGCCCTTGGGCACCTTTTTCTAATTTGCACGAAGCCTTAGAATAGGCAAGCTATGGTCTTGCACTTGGCTTCTAATTCTGACTCACCTTCTTTGTAGCTATATGCTCAGGGGCTAAGTCATTCATTTCTATGAAGCCAATTTTCTTCATCTGTAAGACGGGCACATTACCTAGCTGTGAGACTTAGATCAAATGAGTTAACATGTATGAAATGCCTGGCTGGCCTGGTGTCCGGCACACAGTAGTTACATAGGAAATGGTAGCCAGGATGATGGTGATGTGCAACATGTCCCTAATCTACAACCTGATATCCCACCAGAAATAACCTCTCAGCATGTGCTCCACCCCAAATATTCCTTCTTTCTTGGCTTAACTGTGGATTCCATTTAGAACCATTAGCTGATCAGAATGACCACAAGGGCTGCTTTCCAAACATTTAAACAACAAGAGACGCAGACATTGAAATTCCTTGTCTGGCTTAGGCAAGGACTGTTAGAGTCGAGGGACGGTGAGAAAGGCCCATGAGTTCCCAACGCCTGGAGCACACAGCTGGCAAGTAATTTTGAGTCCTTGCTGAAGTCCCTTTTGACACTCATAAATGCAGAATGTCCTATTTTATCAAAACAGTGACTTCTAGAGAGACATTAAACAGATGACAGCCATGCAGCCTTCCCAAATGGAACAGAACACATGGTTGCAAATATGTTTGTAAATAAATTAATAAGTCCTACAAAGAAATGCAGGATTGGGAATGGATAAATAACAAGACATTTTTCCCTTAATTAAAAGAACTTGGCTGCCTTAAAATACCGAAGCATCGTTTGCCTTTGTAGAGGAGAAACACTTGGAATCAAGTGTTAAATCTCTTCTGATAATTCCACAACAGCTTAAAATCTCAAATATATGTTTTTAGTTTGACACTCTCTTCCAAAAATGGGGACAATGCTTTGAATAAATTCATTGTAAATGAGTAGAAAATAAGAAAGCATCTTAAACAGCTTGATTTTTATAAAAGTCACAGTTTGAAAACAGCTAAGAATGTATTTCCTCTATAGAGGGTGTTCCTACTCCGATAGACTCTGTTCCAGATTAATTTAAAAACTGTCCTAACAAAGCATGTTAGCATCCTTACTGCCTTTCTTTTTGTCCCTCCTCTTCTCTACAGAAAAGCAACTTGACGGTGATGGTGATAGGCCGTCTATGCACACTAGGCAGAAAGAATACCAAAAGCTAGTAATAGCTAGTCTGCTTCCTTTTCAGTAATGCTCCTTTATCCCTGGCTTTCTCTCCCCCTGCCCCTGAAGTCAGGCCTCCCCGTGTATATGTGTACAAGAAACAGAGAGAGAGAGAGAAAGAAAAAGAGACCAGTAGTAGATGGAAGAGGAGGAACAAAGTGGAGGGAGGGAGAGAAATCCTGATGGCCCCCTTGGCTGTCTTGCTGGTGTCCACTGAGGGAGATTGACTCTGCGATAACTTATCGAGGGTGGAAAGAACTTTGTGCTCTGGATGAGATTTGTGCTTCTATTGCCTTAATCTGCTCACAGCTCCTGAGGTCTTCCATTGACTCAATTCCCTCTAAGCCATAGATAATAGAATCACAACGTCAAAAAAAGCCATCAAGGTTGTCTAGTTCGTTTTGTGGAGAAAAGGACTAAGGCCTTGTGAGGAGTGACTCAGCCAAGGTCACTCAGCCAGCTATGGCTGCAGCTGCACTAGAATCCACGTGTCCTGGAATCAGTTCAGGGCTTCTGTCACTGTCATATGCAAAGTCTCTGCAATCAGGTCACCACTTCCATTATCTCTAGTTTGATGTCACTTTGAGCTTTCCTGAAAATACAGTCAGACAAATGCCAGTTGGCTTGTGCATTAATTTACTTTTCTTATGCTTTTCCATGAGGCTTAGGAAACAAACAGGCAGTCATATTAACTTTAAATACTTTGGTTTAGCATGAAAAGTTCTCCACTATCATCCTCCTCTCCAGTCTTCCCAGGACTCATGCTTCAGCCACTCTAATGCAAAGTCTGTCCCTTGCACACATCCAGTCCCACTTTTGCATCCTTGCACATGCCACACTTTATACCTAAAAACTTATAACAATCACAGCAACAGTGGCGTTTATTGGTTGCACACAGTGCCTCACCAGCAATGATTGATTGGTAGATCTCTAGGATCAATCACCTAGTGACTTAGAGCATTGACATATCACTAACCATGCAGGAGGATTAGGAAACCATAGCACTGTCATCCATTGCTTCTGGGACAGAAAGGAATATTTCATTGTGTTATCTAGGGAATGTCACAGTGTATCAGCCAAGGATCAGACAGGAAAACAGAAACTGTTCTAGATATTTCAAGCAGAAAGGGCTTTAAAATAGGTGATGGATGCATACAAAACCACTGAAAGAACTGGAAGTTGAAAGGTCAGGAAAAGGCTCTGCTAGCTCTCAGGTTCCTGCTGAAGTCACAGGACCCACAGAATGGTCACCGTAACCTGGAACATGAAAGGTGATTTTCAGAGACCACTGCAAAACCTTTCATCCACTGGCTGAAGCCCATTAATTTGCCCACTAATATCTGGAAGAGCACTAATATCACTGTTTCTCCTCTGCCTTCTACACATCACAGGAGTGCTTTTTATTGATGCAATCTAGCCTGGAAACCTGTTAGCAAGGGATCCTGGGAAATGTAGTTTCTAGGCTTCTAGCCTATGAGATACAGGGGATAATATAGAGGAGAGAATGATGCCAAATTGCCAGCAGCCTGGCACAGGTGGCATCCACATGTCTTCATATTGCGGTGGGAAAAAGGGGCGGAAAACCCTTTTTCAGCTCCTATTTCCATTCTAGGTAGGCAATGACTTTTCTCATCAAAAGGAGTTTAAACTTCCTCCTCTCATCACCAAGCCTCCAAAGAACACTGACTGTACAGAGAATAAGGCTACCAAAGACATTGCAAACACAAACCACAAATGTACCAAGGGTACAATTATTCCCAGGTTAATAATCCAGATCAGAGGTCAAGAAATTGTTTCTGCAAAGGGCCGGATAGTAAATATTTTAGGCTTTGCAGGATATACAGTCTTGATCACAATTACTCAACTCTGCCCTGGTGGTGCTAAAGGAGTCATAGACAATATGAAAAAGAATGAGCATAGCTGTATTCTAATAAAAGTTGATTTACAAAAACAGGCTGTGGGCCAGATCTGGCCTGTAGGCTGTAGTTGTCTGATCTCTGATCTAGATCATTAATAAGCAAAAAAAAAAAAAAAAAACCAAAAAAGCAAAAAACAAAACCAACATCTTCTCGCAAAACAAACAAAGAAACTAACCAAACAAAAAATATTTCCACCACCTAGTAGAGTTATCTGGGATGAGGACAATGCAGGAAACAGTGAAGAAGGTACAGAACGGGCAAGAATTATTTGCTTAGCTGCTTTGGTTGAGGGGTCAGAAAAGAGATGGGGACTGTTCCTATACTTTGGTGAAGAGGAAGCAGAGACTAACAACAGAGTCCACGTACATCCTTTGTAGTTGCTTACACATGTGAGTATGTATAGTATCTGGGACATATAATTCTCATTATGGAGTTTGAACCTAGGCATTCTCAACGAAACAGTTTTTGCACCATTATCAACAGACTTTCAATTGCAAATGATGAAAACTCAATCCAAACTGGCTTCAGCAAAAGGAAGAATGCCTTGGCTCTTGTAACTGGAAACACCAGGGGTATTACTGACTTGCTGCAAAGCCGGCTCGAGTGTGTACAGCGTCAGTAGAAGTCAGTCTCTCGCCATCACTCGGCTGCTTCTCTCTACTCTTCTTCGTGTCACTCAGGCAGACTTTCCCTTTGGGGTGGTGCACGTATGATCTGCCAGCCTCACAAGCCCAGTGGGAAGAGAATGCAGAGTTCTAGCAAAGTCCCAGGGCTGACTATAGTTGGCCTGAACTGGGTCTCAGGCACAATACAGAACCAATTATTCTGGCAAGAGGGAAAGAAAATTGCTGACTGCCTAAGCCTAGGTTATGTGCCCCCTTGCAGGTGGGATCGGCCCCATCTCAGCCACACAGATAGAGAATAGGGGAGGAAGCATGGTTCCTAAAAGGAAAATCAGAATGTTGTTCGATTATAGTGACATGGAGGCTAGGAAGGAAAAACGCTGAGTCTACTAGCTGGGCTTGCTGTCATAGAGTTCCATTCTACCCTATGCCTGATGGAGGACAGATACCTGAACTAGGCAGACTGTATCTGATGCATACAGTTCAGGTTCTAATGTCCCTCTCAGTAGCTGTGCTACCTCAGCTGCAGGCATATAGCCGATACGAGGCAGACCAGTAAAGAAGGTTGAATGACCAGATGGAATTTATTAATTAATCTAAGTATAATAAACTTGCTTGGCAGATACCTTTCCGAAGATTCTTAAACGAGATGTAGACCGTTTTCCTTTCCGAACCAAAATCACTTGATCATTTGTTCTTGCTTTTCTTTAGTTCTCATGAAAGCAGTTAATGAGAGAGAAAGAGAGAGAGAGAGAAACAAAGGTCACAGTTTCCTTTTTAGGAGGCTGTGCACTTGATCTTACCTTTCTTTTAGCCTATTCATTGAAGTGGATTAAGACTTTGAAGCTTTTAAAAGCAAAGAGCATACAGATTTCATTTTATCAGGTTAAAGGGACGTGAGTTTCATCATGCCCGAAACAGACCCGACACTACCAGCCATGGATATGCAATATAAGCGTGGCTCCCAGTACCGTGGTGTGAGCAAGCACTGACCTTTTAGATTAGTGCCTAAGCCTTCATTAAGAAGAGCATCCAGAATGACAGCCATGCCTCTAAGGAAGCCCAGCATTCCGCTCTGGTAGCCCAAGCAGTGAAAATTGACTTGGCGTGGGATTCTCCTCTCCCGGGCCCCCATACTGGGAGCCAGGAGCACAAGACAGCGTGCTGGCAGATTCCAATCACTTAGGAGCTTTCCTTTATGACGCGGCTTTGTAAGAATGTGTCTAGTTAAATTCACAGGGTCATTGACTGTGGCTTTCAAAACATGAGGTTTTATGAAGGAATGCGGACCTGGAATCCAAGGTTCAGAGCCCAGACCTTCAAACAGATTAATCGCCATGGGGAGCATCATGAGAGTTTTCCAACTTTAGCTTCATCCTGTGCCCTAGCAACCGTGGGGCCCCTATTCAGCAGACCCAGGTGTCCACTATGGTCTGTTGGACAGAGCACTGGGCGGGGAGCCAAGAACTGGGATGGTCTCATTTCAGCTCCCCAGCTGGCTCCCTGTGTGCTCCCTTGAGCGGGTTCTTAACTGCTCTGTCTGCATTTCCAGCTTATTAAGTTAAAAGGAGAAAAATAATGCCCCAAGACACGGAGTTCCCGGGTGGGGGGCAGAGGTGGGACAGGTGAATGTGTGCGTGTATGTGTGTGTGTGTGTGTGTGTGTGTGTGTGTGTGTGTCTTGGTGGGGGAGTATCTGGAGGGCATGTAAATCATTAGCGCCGGAGAAAGCATCCTGCTCTGTCTAGTGGATAAAACAAGTGACTATTTGCTGCTCCTCGGTTTCCTCTTGATAAGCTGAAGAAGAGTGATGGGGAGACAAAAGAGATAAATAGGTCTGAGGAGCAACGAAGAATTTCTGTGAGCTTAAGGTAACCTTCCTTAAGAATTTTCTGGAGCCCTGTATTAAAATTTAAATCTATATTTTTCCAAATTTGAATTTAAAATAATATTTTCCCCCAGCATCAGGAGCTTATGGGAGATGCTAAATAAATGTTTATCACATCAGTAAAATAATTTTAAATGTTAGCTAGAATGCAGCCTTAATTGGCAGGTGGATTACCATCTGCACCAGACAAGACAACCTGTGGGGATTACTGTGCTTAATAATGGTAGCTAGCATTTATGGAGTGCCCACTGGGTGCCAAACATGGAACCTCACACTTTTGTGGGGATTGTCTCAATTCCTCCTAACGTTAGACGCATAAAATAGGGTGTTTACCATCATCCCCATTTTACAGATTGGGAACTAAGATAGATGTGCAGGAGTTACATAAATTCCTGTAAGGTTGTGGAGCTGGGGTTAGACCCCAAGCAGTACAGTTGATTGTAGAGCCCACATAACCCCCTCCACTCCTCTGCCGGTGATTGCCCCGTCTACCTAGTATTGTCACACAAGACTAGAAAGACCTGAAACTGAAGGCATCATCCACAAAGGGGCGCTAGTCCTGGGTAGGGTTGCCAGATTCAGCAAATTAAAATACAAGATGCCCAGTTCAATTTGAATTTCAGATAAACAACGATCAATATTTTACTATGTCTCATGCAATATTTGAGACATACTTATACTAAAAAATTATTTATTGTTTATCTGAAATTCAGACTGCCCTGGGTGTCCTCTAGTTTATCTTACAATCCTCTCCCTGGGAGACACGGCTGCTATGCCACAAATCTTGGCCAGTCTGGGATCCCGAAGAATAGAGTCTGCACAGTGAGTTCCTTTTTACAACTTGCCACTCAGTCTCAACCTCCCCCGCAAGGCTACTTCAAAGGCTTCTGCAAACAGGTTGAACTCTAAAGTGGCTTAGGCACTTGTAATGAATATAGGTGACTGAGCATGAGGGAGTGGGGACCTTGTAGAGAAGACTGTCCTTATATAAATGTGCCAGTGTGCTTGTGGGAGGAGTTCAGGGACAATTTCTGCCTATATAGTAATAAGAACTGTAAGCCTGTACCGTCCAGCTGCCTGTGGCTCAGAGATGTGTTTTCTTTGGCTCAATGATTACTCCTGAGGCCTGGCCCTCTGTCCACCAAAGTCTCCACCTATCTTATTTTTCTATTCTTAGCTCCTGGCCTGCTCCTCTCATTTATGTTAACTGTCTACACCCTCTCCCCAGCCATTTGAGTTAATAACTACTTTTAGGAAGACACTTCCCCAAGAGATAACCAGAATTCAATTTTAATTCTAAAACTGCATTGGATTAAATGTCATAATTTAGGCAAATGCATGCAGGTTTTAATACAATTTATGCAAATTCCTAATGATCCTCCTATTTTATACACACAGCAATGGCCATTGGTAAAATCCTAGTGAAGCCCACAGGTAGACAATGCGTGTAATTGAGTACTGGGTTGAGTCAGGATTCTCTGAGCCTTGAAAGAGAAAATAGCATAAATGTTAATAGGGACTAACATGAAGAGGAAGGCCCAAAGGGCTGGACGGGAACATCTTTGGTTTAGAAGCAGTGAGGCACTTAATCTTTGATTTATAGACTACCCAGAACCAGATGTAGGAGTATTCGTTTTCTGTGACTATGATGTATCTTGCTTATGAGAATCTCTTTCTCCAAAGAAATAGAGAAGATCTGCCAACCATTTAAATGAAGAAAAACAGGTCTTGTACTTGCATTTTGGTATAAGCTAGATTATGAATTTAGAAGACTTCAACCTTACTCATGGCTCCATGTTCTGAGCAGTATCATGCTGCAAATTACTGATTGAGATCTGCGCAACTGTAGAAAAAGTTGTTTAGGATTTTCAAAAATGATGTTAACAAATCATGTTCACAGTTTCATTAAGCAACTAATTTTCATTTTTTCTTTTAACCTCATTGTTATATCAACAGCTTTTATTGAGCGTCAATGGATTAAATAAAGTATTAATCATGGAAATGATTTGAAAACAGTACAATGTGAAAAAGTGTTGATGGAACCATTAAGCAGTTCTTAAAATTCCTTTGTCTTTGCTCTAAACTCAACTTCTGATTTATAAATGGACAAATGAAAAGTAGCATTTGGACTGGGGAGAAAAATGTGTCTTGGATTGCTTTCCTGTTTCTAGCCTTGAGAAAGATCAGTGATGAGGGACCATAGGAGGTGGTGGATATGGGAGCATGAATGCCAAAGCCTGTTATGGATTTAAATCGGGCTGGTGACTATTTATCTTCATGTTCCTTTTATCCTCACCGAAACCATTAGGTAATCAAGTTTAGACTATTCACATATGCATTTTCAATATTTATCTTCAGGCAATTTAAACCAAGGTGCATTTCCATGATTAAAAGTGGCACAATAAGAGAGTTATGAAAAATGACTATAAAAGAAGAAAATTGGAGAGATAAGCTAAATAAACGAAACCAATTAGAAAACAGGCTTCACAAAGAGATGGAAATACATGTAATTTTGTGGAAGAAATAGATAATGTTAGTTAAAGGTTTATAAAAGTGCTTAGGGGGAAGTGAGAGTCAGCCATTTAAATGTGAGGCAGAGATGAACTAGAAATCAGTGGAGTTGATGGAGTGGGAGAATAAATTATTTGAGATTCAAGGCTTTAAATAGGGTTGCAATAGTGTTTTGAGACAGAATGTCAGAAGACCAACATGGGTGAATTACAAGGATCAAGATGGGAGGTAATGAATAAACTTCAGGAGACTGGATGAAGGGAAGAAAAAGAATGAATTCTAAAAGGATGAAAGTGGGTTTGAGTGGCAATGCATAACATATAGAGACTAAAATATGAATATTCAACAGTAATATAAGATCATCGGAGTAAATAGTTAAGAAACGATATGAATATAATAGGAAATAGAAAAGAGAGAGCAGATGGAAAACAAAGCATTTTCCATTTCTCTTTTAGGATTAAGAGTTCTGACTGCAAATGAAGGGGAATAAATGTCAACATAAATAAAATTAATGTGCTTTTGGCAAATAAAGGAAGCTAATACAGAAGAGAGATAAAATGATGCCTCTCCCTCCAACACACACACAAAAACTAAAGTAAACCATGTTCGGCAATTCTTGCTTCTTCCAGGAAGCAGTCCCTGAAAATTCTCACATAACATCTCGTTTATTACTGTATAAATCCTTACACTTATAAAACTTACACTATATAAAACCTTACACTTCAGTACCTTAAACTGAACCCTTTTAAAGTGGCACAATTAGTAATATCTTTCTCTCTTAATTTGCAATTATCTTTGTGTTTTGGATCAAAATTTTTTCTCATTGTTATCATGCATGTGGGTTTCACACCTCTTCCACTATTTTTCAAGGGTAAAGAATGGGACCTTAATTTAGTTTGTCCTTTTCCCCACGTATGTCCCACTATAGCACCTGCTCTCAACGCTTTTTGACTGTTTTACCGACTGTTATACAAAAAAATTAGGTATGCAAAGAGAGTCATATTTTAGGAGAAAGAGACTAAAATTTAGAGCAAAAATTAAATTCAGAAGTAAGTAATCTGGATAGAAGGATAGGAAAATATTAACCAATGAGATCCAATTCAAGCATATGTCTGATCGTAGAGAGGTCACTCTGACCACGATGGAACAGACATTTCAAGTTGAAAATGGAAAGTTAACTCAAGCATTATTTCACCTGACAAGGAATATCCACATAGTTAGACAAATGGATGTTTTTCTTTTCCTTGGCAGGCAAGTCAGTTACATAATTTTTCTAAAAAGGGTTGTCCTCTTGCTCTGCTGATAACCATAGAAGGGTTTGTACCTCACCAAGACGAATGTTCCTAGGCCCCTGTGTCTGACCTTGAACTTGCCCAGAGTTTTCCCTGAGCATTTTTCAACGACATTGAAAATTCCCATCTGCAGAGTAAAGTGAATTTAACAGTTGAAGCCGTGGAGAAGACCATGCTGGCTGACCTCCCAACAGTTAAGCAGTCTACTGACGTGCTTTTTTTTTCTTTTTTTTTACATGAAAAATGATCTGTTCTTCAATGGGAATCACAGCTAAAAGGATCAAAATTGACAGTGACTTGTTAATTTAGAGGCAGAAGCGTAAGAGAGGTAGTGCAGTTTGAAGATGTGTTCAGGTCATTTATAGGGAGTCTGTCTAGAAGCCATAGACTCAGGTACTGTTTCATTAACTTCAGGCTCAGCTCAGTAATATACCTGTTGGCAGAATGCAGAGATCTCTGTTCCTTATCATCAGATGACAGCTTGAATTAGGTCCCTCATATGAGGTCCCAATAAAGCCATCTTCCTGCACTCAAGTGATTCCCCCATCCCATGTGATTAAGGGTTTCCATTTGTAGTTTTCCAGTGCAAAACAAAGAGAATTTTTTCTGTGAAACAGAAGCCTATATTACAGGGCATTCAGCATTCTTTATGATACCAGCAAGATTTAAGTGGAGCATGGATATTTTCTTTACTGAAGTGCTAATGTGGCACTTCCTAGAATCAGGGCATGGTGCAGGGAAGTGGCGATATCATTATGCACTTTAAAACTCCAAAAATTTGGGCCGGCCCCGTGGCTTAGCAGTTGAGTGCGCGCGCTCTGTTGCTGGCGGCCCGGGTTCAGATCCCGGGCACGCACAGATGCACCGCTTCTCCGGCCATGCTGAGGCCGCGTCCCATATGCAGCAACTAGAAGGATGTGCAACTATGACACACAACTATCTACTGGGGCTTTGGGGGAAAAAATAAATAAATAAAATAAAATTATAAAACTCCAAAAATTACTTTCAGCTGGGTTTCAACATGATTCAGGTCCTTGATTCCGTCAGGTAGGGGCAGCAATTGTTTCAATGGAAAGGGACTGAGAAGCGGTGAATTTATGAGCATGGCTTCCAGAAAAGAGAAAGCACATTTCATGGTGCCTGCTCAAGGCTTTGGATTGTGGGGTAGGGATTTGAATGGTCTATTGCTTCATATAAATGGAAATTCTTTCTGGATTTACCTCTCGTCCAGGTTTGAAAGCGTTGGGATGTTTGTTTCGCCCTCCCTCTGCCTTCTTTTTTAAAAAGTTTCTCCCTGCTGGCATTGCAATCTTCTTCCCAATTTCTTTTTTCATATAATAGAAGCCAGTTTTGTGACCCTATTTAGACCTCCTTCTTTTTTCTTTTTTCCTTTGTCCTTCCCTCCTTCATTTCTTCCTCAAGCCTTGATAAGGGCCAGACACAGTGTTGGTGGCGAGGCTACAGAGCAAAACGATGATGGAACTGTGAGAGGAAATAGACAGATCCACTCCTACGGTTGGGACTTCAACACACCTCACTCGGCAATTGACAGAGAAAAAAGAAAACTCAGGGGCTCATAGTCCTGTGGGAGGTTAGAGGGGACAGGTGATAAGTCCACGACAAAGGTATTCTCCCTGAGCTATTGCAGGGGCGGGTGGTGGAAGGAATGACCAAGAGAGTCTGGGAAGTGTTTTTGAGTGAGGCTGTAAGCTCCACAGGGCTCAGAGCAGCTAATATCACACGCTGAAGGAGGTTAAGTTTGGGTGATGATGGATAAATGAATGATGGAATGAGAGGAGAAGGAAAGAAGGAAGAATTAAGGGATACAGTTTGTATCTTGAAGGATAAGTGAGTTAATAGCAGCATGCATGAGAGTACCATGTTGGGTGTGAGAGTTCAGCCACTTGAGAGGGTAAAGCAGGAGACATGATTTTAAAGCTTTGGGGATTTATATATATGTTAAGTTTATATATTATATATATTATGTTCTGTCAGGGCAGAGACTACGTATTTTTACCTTTTTAACACTCAATTATGATAGAGTGGCCCTTGTAGATTCTCCGTGAAAAAAGTATTGTTGGGATGAATTAAGGTGATGGGGGCCATTGGAGGATTTTAATTAAGGGAATGACATGATGAAATCTGTATTTAGAAAGGTGACCCCGGCATGAGTCTGAGGTTACTTTACAGCATTAGAGTTTGGATTATAGCAGTTTGGGTTATGGCTCACACTTAAAGAGAAAGAAAGTGTGTGTGTGACACACAGAGAGAGACTAGAAAAATCAGCATGCATGGCTCTATTTGTATATATTTGTGCACTGCTACACAATGTATTTCCTACAATGTCACGGACAGAAACAGTTGAAGAAACCATTCAAGAAACAGTGGATTCGAGTTTGGAGAAGTAGAGACAGCAAGACAGGCTACACCCGCAATCGAGGGAAAATAATGAAGGCCTGGACAGCCTTTATGTTGCAAGGAACTTCGCTAGGCTAATTTTCTGCCTTGTCATATCTATTCCTGTGTTGAATCTTGCAGGACCTTGAATAAGGGAGGAAACTGGTAAGTTGGAAGGAAGCTCTAAACTTAAAGTCAGGGAACTGTTGTTTGTTCTTCCCTTTGTAACAAAGCTAGCACGTCTATCCTCATCCTAATGCACCTAATTTGTTTCAGAAAAAGAAATCTTAAAAGTATATATATTAAAAGTGGTGCTACTGATTTCCATGGTGTCTGAGTCCCACTCCAGTGTTGAGGTGACCAGATTCATAGAAATTCTGGAGAAGGAGAGATGGCTCTGGTAGAAGGATCAGCATGTGTAGCTGGAGGCTGTATTCGTTTCCCAGGGCTTCCGTAACAAATTTCCACAAACTGGCGGCTTAGAATGACAGAAATTTATTCTCTCACAGTTCTGAAGGCTGGAAGTCTGAAACCAAGGTGTTGTCAGGGCCACCTTCCTCCCAAAGTTTCTAGGGGAGAGTCTGCTCCTTGCCTCTTCCAGCTTCTGGTGACTGCTGGCATTCTTTGGCTTGTGGCCACATTGCTCCAATCTCTGCCTGTGTCTTCATATTGGCTTCTCCTCTGTATCTGTCATCTCCTCTGCATGTCTCTTATAATGACACTTGGCATTGGGTTTAGGGCCCACCTGGATAATCCAAGACAGTTTCCTCATCTCAAGATCCTTAATTTAATTACATCGGCAATGATCTTTTTTCCAAATAAGGTCAGATTCACAGGTTTTGGGGATCAGGACATGAACATATCTTTTTGGGCATTATCACTCAGCCCACCACAGAGGGGAAGTGCACTGTGGCAAATATTTGTATGTGGCACTTCACCAGAAAAGACCTGGCCTGTGCATCTGCTATGGATTGAATGTATGTGTCCCCCTAAATTCTTATGTTGACACTCTAATCCCCACTGTGATGGTATTTGGAGATGGGACCTTTGGGAGGTAGACAGTCATGAGGGAGGAGCTCTCATGGTGGGATTAGTGCCTTTATAAGAAGAGACAGGAGGGGCCAGCCCCGTGGCATAGTGGTTAAAGTCCAGCACGTTCCGCTCCAGTAGCCTGGGTTCGTGGCTTCGGATCCCAGGCCTGGACCTACATCACTCGTCAAGCCATGCTGTGGCAGCAACCTACAGAAAAAATAAAGGAAGATTGGCACAGATGTTAGCTCAGCGCAAATCTTCTTCACCAAAAAAAGAAAAAAAAAAAAAGAGAAGAGACAGGAAAGTGCATGCTTTCTCTCTCTCTCTGCCATGTGAGGATACAAGAAGGCAGCCGTCTGCAAACAAGGAAATAGGCCTTCACCAGATACCAGAACTGCCAGCACCTTGATCTTAGACTTCCCAGACTCCAGAACTGTGAGAAATAAATGCTGTTTAAGCTATCAGTCTACGGTGTTCTGTTAGAGCAGCCAGAGCTGATGAGACAGCAACCAGGACAACACAAACTAGAAAAGGATTCATTCTGTGGATGATGCTGAGCACTGGTGCTGAGGAAAGCGGATTGGTGAGCAATGAGGCCAAGATTGAGAGTTGAGGTTTTGTTTCTTTGTTATTGTGAAAAAACTGTTTATTAGTTGGGAATAGGAGCATATATTTTCCTATGGCACTCTTCTGGAAAGATAACTCCAAATATGTAATGCAAATATTTGTTAAGAAGAGGACACCTACATGAATAATTTGGGGCAATTGCCTAACCGCTCAGATTCTCAAAATCCTCTTCTGTAAAATGAATGAGTTCCATTGGATGACTCTAAGTTCCTCCCCACTTTTACATTTATTTGCTTCTGTAAGAAGTTTATAGCAGGTGTTGACAGAATGGCTTGCCGGCGGGCAGGAAGCTAAACCCCAGAGCAGCTTGTTTCTCTTCCAGTGAATGGGTCTCTGGAGAACTGCAGAATGGAAGCTACCTCCTTAAGCAAATTAAAAGTTTTATCAGCAAAATATTACTTGATCATGTGCATATATATTATCATCATAACTTAGCAAAAAAGAAGATCCGATTTGGAGCACCAGCAGAATAGGAGACTAAGTTTGCACGTGAAGCACGTACCACAGCCCCGTGGAATTGTTAGGTATTCGGTAATTGCTTGTTGAATTTGAATGCAAAGGTCTAGGAAAATAACTCACTGTACAGTCTCTACTTCTGAAGGAAACCTCTGGAGATCAAGCAATGTCACTGGCTTGCCCACTTTTCCTTGCACTTCAGAGTTGGAAACCTGGGATTGAACTTGCTCTAGGGTTCAAACAGCTGCTTGAGCCTCAAGAACTCCAGCCTTGTTATGATATGGCTCTGTTCCCTTCCCTCCCGTGTCTGGAGCCCCTGGCGTTGTATTCACTCCAGGACTCCAGGATTCAAACAGCCCCGCAGCCACTAGCAGCTTTGGCTCTAAATGGCCTCAAGCATCTTTGGCTCT
Organism: Diceros bicornis minor; assembly: GCF_020826845.1. Classification (NCBI taxonomy): domain Eukaryota; kingdom Metazoa; phylum Chordata; class Mammalia; order Perissodactyla; family Rhinocerotidae; genus Diceros; species Diceros bicornis. The sequence continues at coordinate 25,222,797 of NC_080764.1, read as the reverse complement.
TTGAGCCTCTGAAGCCTGGCACCTCTGGGTTTGTGGCTTCAGTGCTGAAAAACCCCTGTGCTGCTGCCCGTTCCCTCCAGGCATCACGCCTTCAATTAGATGCTGACGCTAACACCGAGCAAACACCCTTCTGGGGGGCTACCTTCCAGTCTGTCAAAATCACCTCTCTCCCTGCCAGGCACTAGCCTTCAACTTTTCCTTCTTCCAAGATAGACGGGGAAAAAGTGGGGGCAAATTGACCCAACTCTTATGTGCTAATCTACAAGATCTGGCCCAACAGTGGGTACCCTGCACCCAGGCGGCTCAGAGGCTGCCTCGGTTACCATGGTAACCCGACACGCACGGGGCCTCCCAGCCTTCCGTAATATTTAATAGGGATTCTGCGTTTTACAATTTCTCCACTTCAGACTTGCCACTGTAAGCACAACTTCAATCTACCTTCTTTAACTGATTAAATCTGTTGTTTGTTTTTTTAAAAAAGATAAAATTTTGGACATCGGAAGTCTCCAATAAATATTTGGTGAGTGAAAGAATGGTTTCAAGTGCCCTGTGTCTGTAACAACACAAGATAGTTTTAAACAAACTCAGTAGAATGGAGTCCTCTAGAGACCGAGGTAACGATTCAAGAAAATCGGTGTGCGATTGGGATACTTAATCTTCCGTCATGCAAGATCTACTCTTTTCACCAAATGGGTCTGTGCTGTTGTTGTATGATTCCACACTACATTTGGCTATAGATATTTAACCACAGCAGACACTGGTTTTGTACAGGTCTTTAGTCAAAGAAACATTCTCATATAATCTAAAAATGCTAAATTGTTATCACCCTCCAAAGGCATTGCCTTTCACTTCAGTGCTCACATACATTTTTATGTGGCTTCCACCTCGCTCCAGAAACTTCCCCTGAACCTGGCTAAATTCCTCTGCTCTCAGTATTCATTAATCCTAGGTATGTTTTGATCATAAAACAGGCGATATTATATTAAATCTGAGCATGAGTTTGCCTCCCTCCCTACATTGTAGACTCCTTTGGTTCTAGGACTTACTCATTCTTCGTTTCCCAGTGCCTAGTATCAATTCTTGAACTGAATTTCTCGGTTTTATTTCTCCCTTCCTTTCCTCCAGAGGGCATTCCTACTTTTCTTCTTTAGCTTCTTCAGTGGGTCTTTGGGCTACTATTTAGCTGTACACGTGGGTTTGCCTTGGAAAATGAATGTCAGTGAGGGGTTTGGGATAGGAAATGAAGTCAAGTGACCAGTCTGTTTAACAAAAAGTTAAGCCTCCAGCATTAGCTATCAACATCCAGCTAGGGAAGGGTTCCTGGAGCTCACAAGCTCCCTTATATGAGGATTTCTCCTGATAAGAGCAGCAGGCAAACTTCCTCTCCGCCAAAAGCAACATTCACCCTCCAAATCACAAGCATTTTCTGGAGTGTGATTCTCATTTGTTTGTTTAGTCAACAAATATTTATGGTGCTTACTATGTGCCAGAGCCTTTCAGATCTGATGGGCTAGAACCCGGGTTCTTTAGAAATAAGCAGCAGGTTGAATTGATCTCTGCATAGCAGGAAAATATTACAAAAGGAGCTTAAAATCCCCATTTTGGGAAGTCCTAACATTTTACCATTTTAAAATGGCTTTTTGGTGTTGAAAACTAAAACCAAAATGTTGTGGCTTCTTCAGCAAGGAGATCCCACTTATCCCCCAAAAAGAGTCTTATTTCTCAATCCCAAAGGATGATTTTAAAAGTTCTGAGCAGAAACGAGCTTTTTACTGGTTTCCTCATAGTTTTCCCATTCTTATTGTTAAGCTGTAATTTTCAAAAAACAGGCTGTTCCATCCCCCACCCTCCATTTAAATATTTAAGTTTCTGGGCCTCAGTAAAACTTCTCACCTCTTTCAAATACCCCATTTCTTATTCATCTTAAATATTTTGATATTTTATCTTTCAAGTGACTTTTAATTTTTATAGTTTTATTGCAGGAAGATTTACTGACAAAGGAAAATGATGTTGATTGTTCTGTGGAGGCTCTATTTTGGTTTTGTTTTTAATTTAATTGATTTCCAGAACTTTCTAAAGATATATTTAGGAACAAGTGGTTTTCTTTTTAAAGATACAAGACCTCTGGTATGGAGGTGAGGAGACCTGAGTTTGAGCCCTAACTCTGTCACTTTCTAGCAAGACAGGGGGTCATATCATGGTTGCCAACGTGGCAACAAGGCAGACAGACCTAAGCCAAAAACCCCATTCTACCTTCTTTCCTTTTCCCAACCTTTCTGCTCCACCGTCCACTCCAACTCCTCTCAGTGCTTCTCATTGCCAAAGACTTTTCATTCATAGCATCTGCTTTTTCCAGAAGGCAGTTGGAGTTTGTATAGCCAAAAAATGTTACTGTTGTTTCGGTTTTATTCTTAATTACTAGCTGTGTGACATTGGGCCAATCTCCTAACTCATCTTTAAAATGGAGTGGGCCAGATAATCTCTAAAGAACTCTCTGGTTCTAAAATTTAATAACATTCTATACACTTTTTGGAAAAAAAATATATTAGACATTTAAATATGCTTTATATAGTCAAGGAAGGATCAAACTCACTTTCCTTAGTGGTAGTTGTGTATCCTCTTCATTCCCTACCCTCCTTGAATCTTTAGGAGACTTTCTGATTTAGTCTTTTGTTCATTTATTCATTCAACAAACATTTGCTCAACACATGCTTGGTGGCAGTCTCCGTAACAGACACTGGGTTATAAAGATAAATAAAATATTGTCTCTACTGCTGAGATGTCTGCTGGAAGAAGTAGCCAGGTAAACACTGTACTGTAACAACATATATAGAGATATGAAAAGAAGTGAACAGGAGTTTCTGTAATATGTCCTTATCTCATGAGAGGATGGGCATTTATGAACAAAGAAAGAGGTAGATTTTTTTTGCCCCCCATTTCCCCCACCTCCTGCCTCACCATGCACAAACACACAAACTCACACACGCATTCAATGCAACTTAACAAATATCGAAGACCCAATATGTGCAAAGTACTTTGACTTTGCGAAGCATATAAATGAGAAAGGGATAGTCCATTTTATCAAGTAGTTTATACTCTATAAAGGGAGATAAGATTGGTTTATGACTATCTGCACTATAAAGTAAAATGAGATACATATCATAAGTAAGGTCTAAAAATGTCGCTGAAGGGGTTCCTAAGCAGGAGAGAACACTGCCAATTTAGAGCATCAGGAAAGGCTTGATGGAGAGGCTGACATTTCAGACAGACTTTCAAAGTGGCTGAGAAATTTCAACTAAATATTGGGTGTCTTATAACTATGGGCTTTCAGAGTGAAATTTTCAACTTGGAGTAAAATTATTTCATATTTCTCTTTTGGAAATGGTACCTTTCTATTTTTATTTAAATGTGTTTAAGATATCTGATGTGTTAGCAGTTCTGGCCCATAGAAGCCCTTTTAGCTGACTCCCCAGTCTGCCTGGGCACTTCCACTCCCACCAGCTGCTTCCTACCCTAACCAAGAGTCAGTTGTATTTGTTCCCAAAATGGGTGTAATTTAATTAAATATTATGTAAAACTGATGAAATGCAAGAGAGAGAGAGAAGACAGGAGTTGTTATTTCTATAAAAATGAAATTACTTTAGACAGGCTAAATAAAGGTGAGTCATTTAAAAATTACTGTTAAATTGGGAGCAGATAAAAAAAGGTAAAAATTTGGGAAAAAGTAATAAAATAAACTCTATTCAGCAGATTCACATTGAAAGAAAAAGCTTTGACTCTACATAAAAATTTGGTAAAACAAAACTTTGGGGTTAAATATGTATCATTTTTGTGATTCCCTGCATTAATTGACTTTTTCCATTGAGTTTTTCAAGTATGTTGTGTTAATAAGGTCTCTATACTAACTCTACCCTAAGTCTGAGTCCTTTTACATTACTGCAGACTTTATCAGAGCCTTTAGCGAAACAGTGTAGGAATTCTGCAACAGTCCATCCATTTGATTGATTGTTCTAGTAAGCACATTTACCAGGAAGCTTAAACTCCAGCTCTCACAAAGCCATAGTCAGAACACTATGACTTCTGATAAAAGAGAAAGAGAAAAAGAGAGACTCTTTGAGTCCTTCATCCCAAATATTTTCTTCCCATTCTCCATTTTCTCTGTGGGAAATCCCTTCTACTTCTACTTTTTTCCTACATGCTGACTCCCAAATCTGTATTTTCTGCCTCAAGTTCTCTACATCTTTCTAACTGACAACTGTGCATCTTTCATTTAGTTTCAAAAAGCCTTTGGCTGTTAATGATGACACTTTTTTACTATATTGTAATAGTCATATAACCATATTTTCTGGTGTATATTAACGTCCCTCTCCACCTCCCAAAACAGAATTTCCAAACATCAGCCCAGCCAATGGGCATGTGTTACTTATAGAAAACATACATTGTGGTGAAGTGAAGCAAAACAAAACATCTAACAAAGATGAAGATTTCATGTCCTGCTGATAGTTTTTTGAACAAAGATAATAAGGAACAAGTGAGAATGCTGATCAGATTTTGTGTCATTCTATCATTTGAGATTTAAGTTTATTATCACTACAACCCTTGATAGGTGCCGGTGTTTACCGATAGTAGTATTTTTCTATTTAGCGGTGGGATTTTTTCCAGTTAGCATCCTACTAACGGATATCCCTCAATTTTCTTGCTAGATTTTAGTATGCAGCATACTTTATAAGTTCAAAAATATACTTTGCATACAGAACTACCTAAAAATCACTATCAAAATATATCTGATGAAAAATACATTTTTTTTCAAAAAAAAATTTCTCTGTAAAGTTAGCATGCCTCTTAGACTTACCTGTCCACAAATGTGGTGAGCATCTCTCCTCCAGGAAGCGGAGTCTCTGAGTTCGGGCCTGTGTCTAACCCATCTTTGTATCCCCACCTCTAGTGCAGACCCTGGCATGTGAAAATGCTCGATAAATATTTATCAAAATAGACCAGGGTATGTTCTCTAATGATGGTTGTTTTATTTAGCCAGGCAATCAATAGGTAAATTCTATTCTAGGTAATGGCCTATCCCAATGAGACTAGCTCGAATTCTAAACATCTAAGAACATACCCAATATCCTTAGACATAAGAAAGGGTAAAGACTTACTATTTTTATATATTTAATGTGGTTGACTTTATAAACCAATTCCAGGTTTAATCAAGCCAGTAAAGAAAAATACAGTCATTGGTTCTAAGAGAAGCAGCGTACCCAAACATTCAGGATTGAAGTCCTGGCTCTTTCATTTATTTGCCACTTGGGCAAGGGCTACTTGCCTCCTTGACTAGTCACTTAATTTCTTTGTATCTCAATTCTTCACTGATAAAATGGGGATGATAATAAAGTCATGAGTCACTAAATGATGGGGATACTTTCTGAGAAACGTGTCATTAGGCGATTGTGTCATTATGTGAACATCCTAGAGTGTACTTACACAAACCTAGATGGTATAGCGTACTACACACCTAGGCTATATTGTACTAATCTTATGGGACTGCTGTCATATATGTGGTTCATCATTGACAAAAATGTTGTCATGCGGCATGTGACTGTAATAGGATCTAGCTCAAAGGTTGTTAGAAAGATTTTTACGAAGATATAGTTAAATATATGTATTTTGTATATATACCCATATGTATCTTTATATTATTTAAAACAGTGTCTGGCATATATAAATGTTTGGCATATGTACATGTTTGCTATTGTTATTAGACAAGAAATGGCTTTCATTGATGCTTTAACATTTTAGTCAAATCCTCTTCTCATTTCATTTGACGTATCAGGACCTACAGATATTAAATGCCTTACCTCACTAGTAGATAGCTTCATAGTGAACAAGGTTTTAGATGACTTGAGATTTTTATCTTACTAAATTCAACAATTAATTTCATGAGAAAAGATTGGTCTCCTACTATGTATATAAGGTCCTATGCCACATATGAAGCCAATGTGAATTCTTGATAGGCTAAGAGAAGGATTCATTACAGGTATTTGGGTTAGAGATTCATTAAAAGAAGTTAGTTTGAAAGCAGCTTAAAGTGCCTAGGAAGCTATTTTTATTATAGTTTTGCTTTGTGTGATTTACTAATTCCTACACAGAAGAATTTACTCTGGATTAGCCATTAGAAATAATATGATAATAGTCTTATTTAGTTTGCTTTTTTTTTTTGCTGAGGAAGATTCACCCTGAGCTAACATCTGTTGCCAGTCTTCCTCTTTTCTTTTCTTTTTTTGCTTGAGGAAGATTCGCCCTGAGCTAACATCCACACCAGTCTTTCTCTATTTTGTATGTTGGTCGCTGCCAGAGCATGGCTGCTGAGGAGTGGTGTAGGTCTGCGTCCAGGAACCAAACCTGGGCCACCAAAGCGGAGTGTGCCAAACTTAACCACTAGGCCGCGGGGCCAGCCCCTATTTAGTTTGCTTTTTAAAATTTATTTATTGTGTTTATCTCTAACTTTGAAGTTACTAATATTTTCTGAGAAATCCAGATTTGAAAAGCTATAGTTAAAACCGGCAATTCCCCCAACTGACTGCAGATCAGAATCTCCTGGGGGGAAATTTTTAAAAACATCAGAATATTGAGCTGCAACTCTGACCTGTTCAGACCTATGGAATCAGTATGTTTGCAGGCAGGGCCCAGAATAGCTACTTTTAAACTGCTGCCACCTCCAACCTCTATGATTTCCAGCCAAGTGTGAGCCCTGTCGTACAGCCCACCACCATCTGGCGGAAGTTAACTGAAACACAGACCCGAGGGCTTTGGTAAATAACTTTTGAATAATATAATTGGCCATTTTGACCAGGCTTCAGAGATGTAAAAGCCATCTAGTGACACTATTCTACCCCATTTTGCTGCCTAACAAATACAGAGGAAGTAGTTAAATCAGAGAGCTAGATTTGGGGATGTTCTGTGTATTTAATTTATTCACATTGGTTCTGTTTCTCACTAACAGCAAAAAATGGAGTTAGGAGGAGCCCATGGCTACACACATCCATCTCAGATTTGAGGCGAACTTCTGTCACAATCCATCCTGCTTCTCTCTGCCTTGTGCTCTCTCTGAATTGTCTTTGCTCACAGTAATACTTTTAAGCTGCGATTGGTTATAGAGAGCGTTGTCTTTTGCAAAGACTAACTGGCAAGAAGGTTAGTGAATTTTGAAGTAATATTTTTCTTGGCTGAACATAGTGTTTTAGTTTTCTCAACATTACTCTTCCTCACTGTCTTTTGTCACTTGTCTAGCGGTCCCACATCCTTGATTTTCTTCCCTAAAACCAGGTCTGTGGCTGTTCGGCTGCCATTTGCAAGTTCCTTCCCACTGCTACTTTTTTCCTGGTTCCTTTAAGGATGCCCGTTTCCAATTTACATATTTAAATTTTTTCTTTCACCCTTCATCCCATTTCAATTTGTTTTCTCTTGAGCTTTTTTTCTTTAATACCTTTCTGCAGGAGTCCACAGGCAAAGCAAACTATGTTTATTATTCAGAGAAAGGTTATTAACCAAAATTCCTCCAAGGGCCAGATGAACACAGTAAGGAGTCAAGCAAGCAGGTCGGGGGCTGAGGTGAAGGGGCAGTCACAGTCAGATCCAGCCAGCTGGATGTTGTCTTCCTAGAAACTGGGCTCAGGGGTGCCAAACCACCCAGTGTTTCAACAGAAGACAATGACTCAAAAGCGACAAGTGGAATATCCTGGTTTTTAAATGTTGGTATCTAATTTAATTATTTTTTAAAACTCTGTGAAAGGAAAAATATGGAGTAGTGGGTGGAAAATGGGCTGCAATGGCCTTTTGCACACTTTTCTAGAAATGATGCTGCTCTTCCCATTCTTATCTCCCCCTCCACCCAGGGAGGTTAGTTCTCATCGTTGCTTGAGTTCGGGTCACCAACTGTGAGGAAGGCCACCAAGACAATAAGGATTCAGGTCTCCCTTGGGTCTTATGGACTGAATGTTTGTGTCTCCCCCAAATTCCTATGTTGAAACCCTAATCCCAATGTGACAGTATTTGCATGTGGGGCCTTTGAGAGATAACTAGGTTTAGATGAGGTCATGAGAGTGGAGCCCCATGATGGGATTAGTGTCCTTATGAGAAGAAGCGACTAGAGCTCTCTCTCTCCACCATGTGAGGATGCAGCAAGAAGGTAGCCATCTGCAAACCAGGAGAAGGGCCCTCGCCAGGTACTGAATCTGGCAGCACCTTGATCTTGGACTTCCTAGTCTACAGAACTGTGAGAAATAAGTTGTTGTTTAAGCCACCCAGTCTATGGTATTTTGTTACAGCAGCCAAACTGACGAAGACACTGGGTCAACTTTCAAATGATCTATAATTTTATTTATTTATTTATTTTCCCCCAAAGCCCCAGTAGATAGTTGTATGTCATAGTTGCACATCCTTCTAGTTGCTGTATGTGGGACGCGGACTCAGCATGGCTGGAGAAGCGGTGCATTGGTGCGCGCCTGGGATCCGAACCCGGGCCGCCAGCAGCAGAGTGCACGTACTTAACCGCTAAGCCACGGGGCCGGCCCAAGATAATCTAGGTTGTACTCAGAATTGCATGGTAAGGTGTTCAGGTGGGAACCTTTTCTCCCCCAGCTTCATGTTCCCATGGGGAAGGGCATCACGGAGTGACATCCTCTCCTTTCTGCTTCTTTACCTATTTCATCCCAAAGTTGGAGGAGTGAATTGTCTGAATGGAAATATGGAAGCAAGAACAGGACATACAGTGGAGTGCCTTGTCTCTCCTTTTCCTTGCTGAGCCAGGAAGTGCCCATTCTACTCTGCTTTTCCATGTTGCATGTCAGAGGTCTGCAGTAGCAGTGCTGTCTGTGACTCAGTGGGCAGGTCTTTACAGTTCCCAGTTTCAAATTAGGAAGACCATTGTTGCTGCATACCTAGGCTATGTTTTCCATAGGCCAATAAAGCTGACCCTCTGATCTCCATCTGCCCTATGTCTCCATCTCTTCTGTCTGTCTCTTAATTGATTCAAAATTCCGGCAGTAAATGGGGTATAATTTACGATATCAAACATCAATTTTTAGATTCTTTGAAACTAAATACACTCTAATCTCAAACCTGTTCTGGAATAGTCTATCCTTCTGTGCTTCCCTGGAAGCATATGTAGGGTTCTGGTCCCATCCTTTCTCCCGTGTCCTAAGAATGGGCCAACTCAGTTGTACCCTAAAAAGTGGGATGCTAGAGACAGTTTTGTTTTGCCATCAGGGCTTACAATTAGTGTTTGTTCGTAAAATATCCTTCCAAGATCTTTTCTATTTGGGCCTCATACTTGGGTTTGTGTTCTCTTATTACTCTGTAATTGTTAGCTCTCTCGTTATTTTCTTCCTTCCAGTAAGTTCATAGGCTTGTGTTATCATACTTTATCTCTTCTGATGTTAGAACAGAAAGCAGGACAAATACTTTTCTCCTTCTCATCAAATGTCATCAAACATCATCACATGTTTGCATCAGAAACATGTGTTTTTTTCCAGATCTTTTCATCATGCTCTTATTCAAGGAGGAAGAGAAAGAGAAGTGAGGCCAGTGTATAATGTACCTCAAATCCTAATTAGATTAATCAAAGCCAAGTTCCATTCAGTTGGATTCATTAGGAACTATGAAGATCATCACCAGGGCTTCAGCAATGAAGAGAAAAATAAAATGTAAGATTTTATGAAGAAGACCACAAGCTTGGAACTATAGAGAAAAAATCATATTATTCTTATGTGATCGTGATTTATCAAGGCTCAGCATGTGGCATTCATCACTGTCCTCTAACCATGTGTTAAGTCTCAGGATAGAAGATTTCACTGTTGGATTTATAATTCTGATCCTTCTGTAGAAGAGGGTCTTCCCAGGAATGTGGTAGGGGCCTTCCCAAGTCCACTCAGCCAACCCCTTCCATTATAACCTGTGGAATCCTTATTCATTCAGGGATAAATTCTACCCCCACCTTTGCCTCACATGCTCCTTCCACCCTCTGCTAATTAAAATGTGTCTTTTCTGTGACAATTTCATTTCCTTAGAAGCTGCCTCCATTGACGGATACTCTTTTGTCTATCCTGAGTCAGTTGTTCAGAAAGAGGGATCAGTCAACTCTTATTCCCCACTGGTTCTCCCAGATCTTTGTTTTGCCACCATCACTCTGCAAAACACTTCTTGAAAATGGATACAGTCTTTTGGAGAGCACCATCCACCTGGAACATGGCAATCTTGCCCAGAGACTTCAGTACTTATTTTCTTCTTTACCCTATTCCTTACGAGGGCCTCCTTGATAGCCACATCTATGCTGATGACCTCTAGCATCCTGGCTTTGCTTGTTTTCAGCTCCGATGACCTGCCTTAATCTGGGCCCTTGCTCCGTCTACTATCACTCTCTCTAATCCCCAGACCTTTTCTCAGCCTTCATCAAATTTTTTTCTGATTCATCCAAACAGTTGTCTTGTCTTGCTTCTCCGAATACCCACTGTGCTTTGTTTTTTTCTTCTTTCTGTCTCTTGCGACGTGTCTGCCTTATGTTAGAGTCACTCCTCTTTCTCCATCCCTAGTACCTTGTGAGAGGCAGAATGAAGTCAAAGAAAATGTGCAGCAGAGTCAGACTGTTTGGCTTCAAATGCCAATCACTCTGCTGCTCACTGGCTCTGTGATCTTCCATTACTTCCTCAAATATTTTGAGCCTCAGTGATTTTGGTCTTGTCCTGAAAAATGGGGACAATAATACCTACTTTTCCAGATTGTTTTTGAGGACTAAATGGAAAAATGCACGGAAAGCACCTGATATAGGTTTTGTTAGACAACAGTCAGAAACTACAAGGAAGTTATTATTACTAGAAATTGAAAGAAAGTGTCTATTACTAATCTTCACCCCCATGCTTAGCACCTTGCCCAACAGATGAGATGGTGAATATTTCTTGAAGAGACAAATGAACAAATGAAAGAATGAATGATTGAAAAACACTTTCTGTTAAAGAATTATCTTACTTCTTGATAAAAATAAAAGCCATTGCATTAGAAACTCAGAAGGATACAAATTAAGTTGTTAGTTTCGCCTTCTGTGTTAGATTCCTGGGGCTGCTGTAACAAAGTAGCACAAATTGGGTGGCTTAAATAACAGAAATTTGTTGCTGCAGTTCTGGATGCAGAAATCCAAGATCAAGGTGTTAACAGGGCTGGTTCCTTCTGTGGGCTGTGAGGAAAGGATCTGCTCCAGGCCGCTCTTCTAGCTCCTGGTTGTTTGCCGGCAATCTGGTATTGATTGACTTGTACAAGCATCACCTAATCTCCGCCTTCGTCATCACATGATGTTTCTTACTGCACCTCCACATTGTCTTCCCTCTGTGCAAGTCTGTCTCTGGGGTCTACATTTTTTTCTTTTTGTAACGACATAGTCATATTGGACTAGGGTACACGTAATGACCTCATTTGAACTTGATCATCTGCAAAGACCCTATCTCTGAATAAGGTCACATTCACGGATAGTAGAGGATTGGACTTCAACATCCTTGTGGGGAACACAATTCAACCCATACAGCTTATAATTTATAGAAATTAATCTATATGGGGATTCAAGACCAACATAAAAATAATTGACGAACAATATAAAAGAGTATATATTTAATCATTAAAGTGAATGGCATACACCCCTAAAGTATTCTAAGACTTAATAAAAATGATGGTTTGCAGGGTCAAGGAAAACTTTATGGACAAAGGCTCATTCAAAGGTGGGCTCTTTCCTTCAATGAATTTTGTTCCTAAATAATCATATTTTCTGTATATTGTTACTGGTTAACATTTTGAAATAGCTTCAGATTACTAGAGCTAATGAAACAGCTTGAACAATAGGATCAGGCTGTTAATGTGGCATACAATAAATGTATGTTGCAAGAAAGAAGTTTCCAGGGAACAAGAATTGCTATGGTAACCTGATATATCATTAAAAATGTAATGAATAAATATCATCAGGGTCTCAGATTCATCACACAGGAAAATCTTCAAGAGTGGGATAACTAAGCAGATCTCATGCTGATTGCTGGATGTTTTGTAAGCTAAATCAGAGTGATTGTCCATTAGTAAAAAAGTAGTCATATTCGAGTAATCCAGGGCTCCATAAGGTGCATAAAAACTCCTTCAGTGTAGCCTTTTGATTTAAATCACTGCCATTTTCCTCAAAATATTAATTTTAGCTGTAAGAAATAGTCATAATAATAGACCTGATGATATGCTTTTCAAAAGAAATAATATTTTGCCAACTCTTAAGAGTACAATAGACACTGTAGTATCCGGGTGCTCAGTACGGTGCTAGGAAGCAGATCTTTTTCTTAGCACTCTCTCCTGCTGGTATAGGATCTGCCTTTCATACCCCACCTTTTCTCTCTCCCCCATCTCAATAACTTGCTTACTTCCTAAGATGTATCTTGCTATTTGTCCATTTCTTTAGACTTACTGTGTCTGTCTCTGAAGAAATGAGGGAGATACTCTAGCACTCCAAGTGTTAAATAAAATTCAGCCTCATGGGCAATAGACCTGGAAGGCACAGCGTGGGAGGGGTGACAGAGGAAACACTGCAGGGAAAAGACATCCATGTTCCTATTTCCATCAGCTCTCTCCAGTAGCCACTTTCTGGATCTCCCACATAATAGCAGTACTTTTCTTCTCAGCTTCTTTATACCCATTTTCCATGAGAGGAATATGGTGACATCGCCAGTGATCTTTCTGCCCTTGCCATACTTCTCCTACCACAGGGCCTTTGCACAGGCTATTCCCTCTCTCTGGAACACTATTTGCTCCCGTTTTGCCTAGTTAATTACCCACTTGCCCTTCAGATTGCAGCTCCAGCTCTACTTTCTCAGATAAGTCTCCACCTGACTGGTCACTTTTCCTTCCTGTAAACTCTCACAGCACATATACCTTTTGTTCATAACGCTTGTCATTGTGGCACCTATATGACAATTTGATTAATGGAAGCTCCATCAGGCCACTGATTATGTCTATTTTTGCTCACCACTGTGTTTCCAGTTCTAGTACATAGTACAGTCTCAAAAACCATTTATTGAATAAATGAATGAATAGCTTGTATTCCTTGGATTGCACTTAAGAATTTCTGACTTAGATATGCTTGTGTCCAAGAAGTATTCTGTTTCATGTTCGCACTGGCACAGTGTGTTGGCAATTAGTGTGATGTGGTCTCACAATCCATAGTGATACCATGAATGGCTGTCGAAAACTGAAACATTATATTGCTCTCTTATTTCTGGTAGTATGTTTTGTAAATCACATTACACAATTATAATATCACCGTCCTTGTTGATGTGTGTTGTTCATAATATCATGCACACAGTTGGTTACGTAATGTAGCCAGAAATTTTCTACGGAGAAGAATGTTAGGCTTTAATAATTTTTAGTGTACTGAATGATTACCGCTCTGAATGCAGCTGAAAAAAACGGCAATAGATATGCAGAAATGCTCTGAGGTGTAATTAGTTCTTAGGATTCTGAGGCCATGTCAGTATTTGGCAGGAAAGGATTAATGTCACAGACCCTATGGGCTTAAGAGGTGGGAAGTGAAGGTATATTTGCCCTCTTTGGTATAGTATTTTGGAATCTCAGAAAAATCCCAAAGAAATATAAGAAATGATGTCTATCTTCAAGAAGCTCATAATCTAGTCGGGAAATGGCCCATACAAACAGAAAGCAAATCTGGATTTCTAACCATATGGTAAAACACACACACACAGCATTCTTCTGTAGCCATAAGTATAAGAAAGAGACAAAATCATCCCAGTGATCTACAAGGCCCCACACAATCTGGATGCGAACGTCTTTTACTTGTAGACTGATTTCACCTTCTGCTCCTCTCCCCCTCTTGCACTCCACACTGGGCCACTCACTATATCTCCCTCAGGGCTTTTGCAGTTTCCGGCCCCTCCCCCTGGCATGCCATTGCCCCAGATAAACGCATGGCTGGCTTCCTCGTATCCTTCAAAACTTGACTCTATCACCTTCTCAGTGAGGCCTACTTTGGCCACTCTGTTTATAATTTTATTTATTCATTTATTTTTTTTCCCCCAAGTCCCCAGTAGATAGTTGTATGTCATAGTTGCACATCCTTCTAGTTGCTATATGTGGGAGGCGGCCTCAGCGTGGCCGGAGAAGCGGTGCGTAGGTGCGCCGCGGCATCCGAATCCGGGCCGCCAGCATCGGAGCGCGCGCACTTACCCGCTAAGCCACGGGGCCGGCCCTGGCCTTTCTGTTTAAAACGTAGCAGCAGCCAATCTCGCTGCCCGCAATCCCGCTCCCTTTATTTTTCTCCAGTGCATTTTACACCATCTAATCATACTATGTATTTTACTTATTAATCATGTGTTCTTGCTGCCCTCCCTCACTAGAATGCAAGCTCCCTGAGAGCGGAGGCTTTTGTCTCCTGTCTCACTGCTGCATCTCCAGGCATAGAACAACACCTGATGCGTAGTAAGACCTCGATAAATATTTGTAGCAAAAATGAACGAAAGCACTGCACACAAGAAAAGGGGAAAGTACTCAGGCTTCAGAGTTAAAGACTCTGTCTCCACCTCTTACCTTCTGGGTAAACGCAGGCACAACACTTAACCTCTGTGAAGCTCATCTGTAAAATGAAGACCATCTTCCTCACTACTGTCTAGAATTGTTCTCCTGTGTGCCGCCTCTTCGGAATTGTGGAAGTGAGACGCAATCTCTTCCATTCTTCTACGGGTGGCCCTGTGGGATGGCATACAGCAGGAGCTCAGTAAGTGACACCCGTTGTGATTATCAGAAAGGCTTTCTGGAGGGATACGTTTTGAGTAGGTTAAGAAGGATTTGAAAGAGACATCAGCACAGTCTACAGAAGCAAATAAGTTATGTGCGGGGATTGAACGAGATCATGAATATTAAGTGGAAGGACAGCGCTCCCCTGTGGTAGGGGCTTGATACCCAGTGCTGGAATGTTTGCTGTTCTTATCACGCTCAAGCACAGCGCCTGCTCTGCACTGAAAGAAATGAGTGTTGGAGGCTAAGAATCACTGAGCCACGTGGCGGATAGCAAGATGAGAAGGAGATGCGGAAAGCCAAGACAACCTTAGAAGGCCAGGACATGACCAAATATTTGGTGGGGAAGATTCTTTCTTCAAGCCCGTGTGGATGTTTGGAATTGGGAAAATCGAGTCACGAGGGCTGGGAGGCGGTGTTAGTGGGTACTGGGGTACTGGAAGTGTTCTTTGTCTTAATCTAGCTGGTGGCTACATTGTAAATACATGTGTTAATTCATGAAGCTGCACACTTTACAGTATGTTAGTTAAATTCATCAGGTTGTGTACTTTACTGTATAGAAGTTACACTTTAATAAAAAAGTAAAATTGTGTCTGTGTGTGCGCGCGCGCACACGTGTGTGTGTGTGTGTGTGTGTGTGTGTGTGTGTAGTCCCAAGGAAACTTGCTTAGCAGTGGGGAGGTGATGCTGCTATGGATGGCTATGCAAACATGTAATAAGGGAGAGATTCAAGCAAGAAATTTATCAGTGATGAATGGCATTGAGAAGAACGTGGACTTGAGAGACAGAGAGATCATGATGCTGCTGCTTGTGCTGAGGAAAAGGGAAAAGAGGCTTGCAGGCTGTAAAGGGAAGCCGGGTAGGCTCAAGGAGGTTATGTGGGGGTCATTCAGTGCTGTCTCCAGTGTTCAACTGTGAAGCAGCTTCAAGTAAGAGAGTGCTCTTTGAAGTTAAAAGAAGAACAGATAGTGCTGCAGACTCTGGAAATTTCTGCTCTGAGCCCACGATGAGAGTTGTAAAATCTCCTTGCAACAGTTGGAGATAGTTTGTGAACACCACAAAGGAATGTGGGAGAGCTCTAGAAATTCTGGGTTTCAAAAGTAAAATACACAGTACCAAATGTCTATAAGGAAACTTTTATAAACGTTTTGAGTAGCTGATTTTCTTGCAGAATCATAGAATAGCAGAACCGAAAAGGATCTCAGATGCCATATGATTCAATAGCTTCATTTTCTAGAAGCTGAACCTCAGGAAGCTATGATGTGGCCATAGTGACACTGTTGGTTTATTTAAAGCTAAAGAGAATTTGGATCTATGTAGTAGCTTACTTCTTAGGACTTTCTTCCTTCCTTCCTCCCTCCCTTCCTTCCTCCCTCCCTCCCTCCCTCCATCCTTCCCTCCTTCCTTCCTTCCTTCCTTCCTTCCTTCCTTCCTTCCTTCCTTCCTTCCGCCTTCTTTTCTTATTCAAATTAAGAAGGCATGTTTAGGGCAGGCCTGGTGGCTTAGCAGTTAACTGCGTGCGCTCCGCTACTGGCGGCTGGGGTTCGGATCCAGGCGTGCACTGACACACCGCTTCTCTGGTCATGCTGAGGCCGCATCCCACATCCAGCAACTAGAAGGATGTCTAACTATGACAGACAACTATCTACTGGGGCTTTGGGGAAGGAAAAAAGGAGGAGAATTGGCAATAGGTGTTAGCTCAGGGCTGGTCTTCCTCAGCAAAAAGAGGAGGATTAGCACCAATGTTAGCTCAGGGCTGATCTTCCTCACAAAAAAAAAAAAAAAAAGAAGGCATGTTTAGCAATCCCTTTAATAACAAGATGAAAAATTACTTTTTAGATATTAAGAAATTGTATTTATTTTAGTTCACTATAGTCAATAAATTGTTATTGGAGTTGAATTGTTTAATATATTGAAATTTAGTCCAAGTTCTTTATCTAATTGGAACTGCCAAGTAAAATAGCTTATTTGTTTTCTGTGAAGGCACTTTCTTTAAAATGTGTAATAAGATTTTTTTAGGGTCAGTAGCACTGTCACAAAAGGAAAGCAGAAACATTAATATTATAATCCTAGGTAAGCTGTTCAAACAAATGCAATAGCACACCTTAATTTCTTTAATTTACACTAAGTTGTTAGGAAAATTACTCATGTTCACAGCGTGGGTTCTTACTTCTGGGTGTGTAAAACTAATACAAAAAGAAATGACATGAAAATATTGAAAGAAAAGTCAACAATTAAAATTCTCAAACTTAACCTAGTCATCATCAATTAAACAAACAAGGAGGTAACTTCGTTTTGAGATGGATCTTAGAACATTTTCAATTAAAAGGAGCAAATTCATTTTCATCTCTTAGTTATATCTAAGATGCAGTTGGAATCCTAAAATATTATTTTTTAATAAGGCTTTATGACTAAAATTTAATAGATCATCACGCACTATATTAAGGCTTACAATACTTTTCCCTTTTATTTCAAATATCAAAATGTAAAAATGGTTATTCTCGCCTTTTGGTAAAATAGAATATGCTAAGCAAAAGAATAAAGACATTTTTCCATCCCTGTAAGTGTATCTGGGGAAGGAATTTGAAAATACTTCTCTCTTGAGCCCTGTGGGGTTCTGCCCCTAAATGGACTTTGCATTGCTTTTCTATTCCCACATGGGAATCATTTCTGACCTCTAAATCAGGAATGAAAAGAGGAACGGGAATGGGGAGTTGTGTTTTCTCTTTGATCCATTCTCTGATCATAAAGGAAACCGGGAATATGGAAATGTGTTTTCTCTTTGATGCAGGTTTTGATCAGCATATTTATAAGCAGTGCAGGGAGTTCTTGCAGAGAAATAGAGATGGGAGAAATCTCCCACCCTGGCATTTCTTTGGTTTCAATGTGTCTGGCATGATTATAGAAAACACAGAGGAGCTCAGCTTTCATGGTGGGGTTAAATCAGAGAGTCAACAAGTATTTATCGAGCATCCACAGGGCGCATAACTTTGAACAGCACCCCAGGCATAAACCATAACCTCTCAGAATTCAGCTCTATGGGTAGGAGATTTAAGTATGTTTAAGAGCCTCATACCGGCAAACATTGCCTTATTTCTCCCTAATCCAGAAACTGGCATTAAATCTGATATCAGGCTGTTGTTGCGTTGGTTGCATTCACAAGGTTGGAATGGAAATCCGCCCTTATCCTGGGAAGCCCACATCTGTGCTATTTCCTGGTCCTGGTGTGAGGGTTGTATTCTCATTTTTGAGTTCTTCAATTCCCAACATCAAATGGAAATCTCACTCTATTAGCGATCTTGGTTGTGCCCCTAGAAACTCAAAGTGTGTCAGTGACATAATAGATTTCTAATTGGATTTAATGTCTCCACCATCTCCTCCTCCTCCTCTTTTTCCTTCTTTTATTCATTTGTATGGCTGCTCCCCTCCCAAAAACAAAGCTCTAAATGCTTACCCAACTTTGCCATTATGGTCATTAACTCTCACACTCAGTTAGGTCAGGAATCCTCCTGGGGCCTTGTCCCCATGATGTCTGAGTCTGGATGCTTAATTCCGGAACTTCACTCTCTCCTCCTTGTTCCCATGGTGTGAAAATCCAATCAAAGGGCAGTGGGATATGCAGCAGTGGTTCCCAGACCTTGATGATGATCTAAATCATCTAGAGATCTTTCCTTTAAAAAAAGAAGTCCCTGGGCCCCATCTCTGGAGATTCTGATTTCAGTAGGTCTGAGATGAATTCTGATGATGGACCAGATTTGAGAAACACGGCTTTCCTGTGAAGCCGGCTACTCAGAGTGTGGTCCTCAGACCAGCAGCATTGGCCTCACGAGGGGGCTTGTTAGAAATGCAGAATCTCAGGCATCAGCTGCACATCTTAACATCAGTCAGAATTGACAAATTAACCAGATCTCCGTGCATAAGCATATGAAAGCTTGAGAAGGTCTTCTGTGAAGAACTCTGTCTCTGAAGCAGAAAAATCTAGACTGTGCTCTCAAAATTGCTGTTAACAAAAAGTGACCCGGGATATGTGCTTTAAACTTTCTCTACTCATTTCCTCCTAGGAAAGAGAAAGAGAGACAGAGAAAGAAAGGGAATTGGTTTAAATGATTTCTTATTTTGTAGGATTCTAATTAGTTTTAAAGAGATCTTTTAGCAACAAAGGTGAATAGAAAGACAATTAAGAGAAATGAAAATGTCAGGGTGTGTATGTATGATGCATGTGTGTGTGTGATATGTGTATATTTGTGCATGGTATGGGAAAGCAATAATTCCATTCCCAACTGGGTTAGTTTGCTAGGACCGCTGTAACAAAGTATCATAAATTGGGTGGCTTAAACAACAAAAATGTACTGCCTCGGAGTTCTGGAGGCCAGAAGTCTGAATCAAGGTGTCAGCAGGGTTAGTTCCTTCTAAGGGCTCTGGGGCAAGAAGGTGTGCCAGGCCTCTCTCCTTGCTTCTAGAAGTTCCTTGGCTTGTGGCAGCAAAGCTCCAATCTTCACATGGTGTTCTCCCTCCGTGAATGCCTGTCTTCAGATTTCCCCTTTTTTAAATAAAGACACCAGTCATATTGAATTAGGGCCCAACCTAATGACTTCATTTTAACTTGATTATTTCTGTAAAGACCCTATCTCCAAAAAAGGTTACATTCTGAGGTATTGGGGATTAGGACTTCAACATGTAAATTTTGAGGGGGACACAATTCAACCCATAACATCCATGATAGTAGCAGACTGCAAATGAGAAGAGAGATGTGGGGGTCCCTGAATCCCCCTTACTGTCATCCCACATCCACCTGGGTTTAGATCAGAACTGCTGTGGAGAAACAGCTCCTGAGAATTCCTGTTCTCTGGCCTTGAGGTCACACCAGCCCTGCTGATTATGCTCAGCATCATTCGAAAAACACAAATCCTTCCGTTTTGCTGACTTTTACTTCTTGACCATAAAGTGAACAGAGGACCAAGACAAATGATCTTTGATGGACTACTGGCAAGGTTTATTTCCACTAAAAATCAAATCCACCATAATTTCTTTCTAATGGTCCAACTGATCCCTGATTGAGGCCTACAAATCTACCAGGCCCTCAGTCCCCACAGCTTCAGGGAGACGAAAAATGTCAGTCATTTTCTTTACTAGGCACTCTGCCAGGGTCCCCTGGGTCCTGGTTTTATTATTGCTGTATCCATGAGGTGTGGTCTGTGCATAATCTGAGAAAGTCAGCTACGTGCTAGATGACCTTGATTTATGGCAAAACGCCGTGGATGGACTAACTTCCCCAAATAGTAGTGGGCTAAAAGAAAGGAGTGGAACAAACCTCAAGTGAGAAATGGCTCGAATCAGAGCACCTTCAGTATTCACAGAAACTAAGGGGACATAGAAAAATCATGCTACCAGGTAGGAGAAACCTGTACCCCGCAAGTATTTCTCTGAGAGCCTATGCAATTACAGTGAGGGACTCAAATAGTGGAATAAAGTATATTAATATTAAATTGTCAGTGACACTTGGTTTTGTGAACTTAAGTTCAAGGTGACCTTGACAATTTGGAGAAGTGGATACATGCAAACAGGGAGAGGTTTCACAGGTAATTCATGTGCAATAATTCAAACTTTGTAAATATAAGCCACTGAAGGGATTGATTTTGCAAAAGAGTAGCAACTAGGTATCAGAGGTTAGGTGGAGTGGGCAGGTGAAGGTAGAGCATAAAGGTGTCCTAACATGGATTAACAAATGCAAATAGGAGGGACAGAGACAAGCATAGAGTTTTCCAAAATTTTTTGACCATGACTCAGTAAAAAGTAATTTTACATTGTGAGCTAGTACATATATATAACATTCAAACACATATGCATAAATCTGAAACAAATGTTTGACAAAATAAGTCTTACTACAGGTGAGACTCTGTTTCTATTCTATTCTATTCTATTCCATTCCATCCCATCACATCCCATGCCACTCCACTCCATTCCATTCCATGCTATCCTATTCTATCCAACCCTACCCTATTCTCTTTGTCTTCATTCTTTTTTTTTTTTTACAATGTTGGTGTGACCCACTACATTGATTTTATGACCCATCTAATAGTTTGCAACCTGGAAAGGATGAGAGGATTATCACTGTACCAGTGGTTCTCAACAGGGTAGGGTAGGGGTAGGGTATTTGAACAATATCCAGAGATGTTTTAGATTGTCACAATTGGGAGGGTACTACTGGCATCTAGTGGATAGAGGCCAAAGATGTTGCAAAACATTCTACAATGCCTAGGACAGCTCCCTACAACAAAGAATTATCCTGCCCAACATGTCAGTAGTGCCTCTGCTGAGAAACTCTGCTCTGCTCTATACTTAGCACTCTTCTGAATACTCTTCAGAGCGTGATTTTCAATCTGAGTTACTTGGTGCCTTGGGACTTCTGTTAAAGCGGTTCAGTACAGGAGTGAGGGGAGAGTGATAGGGCCCTGGGCCTCCCACCCCTCCCCCACCAGTCAGAGCAGGCTGGAAGAAAGGGTTCTGCTTAAAACACCAGAGGAAGGCTGTTAAAAGCCATTTACACTTTCAGAAGCGTAAATCTTATAATGGAAGGGTGTTGAGGAGAACTTGGAGGAGAGCTCTAAGGGATCATTTTTAAAACATTATTAGTGGTTTGGGGAACAGTCTTGCGAGGAAATGTTAAAGAACTAGGTTTTTCTCCCCAGGCTGAGAACCCTGGGGAGAAAAGATCTTAATCACCGTCTTCATGGGAACGAAGCAACCAAGCTATTTGAATGATTTTAAGCAACTATTCTCTGCTCCTACTTTTGACAGGTTTAGAGAGTTCCTAGTAAAATATCAGGAAAACCTCCTTGCCTTTAAGAAAATGTTTGGAATGTCTTACTCTGGATTTTTTTTCTGAAAAAAAAGATAAGAATTTACCTTTTGAAAATATATAATTTTTTGAATTGGGTATTTCCTATAGTCAGGGGACAGTTGGCTGTGGCCGCCTGAGCTTCCTCCAGTCCATGATTCTATGAATGACTTGAACCTTTATCTGGTAAGTGGCCTGGGCTAGCTGCCCTCTGGAATTAATGAAAAAAGGCACAAATCTTGTCTTTTAGGAGATGACATTCCCCAAAATAGTCAATCAAAAATCAACCACATTCTTTTTTAGGTCATATCTTCTTTTTTTTTTTTTTTTAATTTTATTAATTTATTTCTTTTTCCCCAAAGCCCCAGTAGATAGTTGTATGTCGTAGTTGCACATTCTTCTAGTTGCTGTATGTCGGACGTGGCCTCAGCATGGCCTGAGAAGCAGTGCGTCAGTGCGCGCCCGGGATCCGAACCCGGGCCGCCAGCAGCGGAGCGCGAGCACTTCACCGCTAAGCCACGGGACTGGCCCTAGGTCATAACTTCTTGAAAGTGTCCCTGTAAGGATTTTTTTCTGATTTTCTGCAAGCCAATTTATTGTGGTTATTCCGGTGGTTTCTTTCAGACCTCAGAGGTACAACTAATTAAACTTCAACAAGGTAGCACCTGACCTCACTGCCAGACCTCCTTTAGGTGCCATTTTGTTATATTTTGCTTCATTGTTCTCATATACCCTTAGCAGAAGGTCAACAAAATATTCCAGAGCTGTAATTAATAACATAGCTTTTGTTCTTTAAATATATTAAAAGCAGTAGAAATTTTCCCCTGATCACTATTGGCTGCCCAGAGTTAAAATAGTTATGTTTCAAGATGGCTTCACTTGAATTTTCTCCAGGAGAGATTGTAATAACATTTTCTCTTGTGAAAATAGGATATCTGCCCAAAGGTGAGGAGAAAGAAGACATTCCTACATGTAGAGTGTCTCCAATCATTTTAAAAATAGAAACTACTTTTTATTTCCCTGATGCGTTGAGATCTTGTATAGACGGTGACATGTTGACTCAGGAAGTGAAAGGGCTGCTCATTGAGATGGAAAGCCCTAGAAAGGAGCATTAGAGTGAGCTCAGCTGCTGTCTCCTTCACGGCCTCCTTCATGGAAACTTCCGGAGAACTGCAGAGGGAGGGCAGCTGAGGGACAACAGGCTCACAAATGAGCCTCTTCCACCAGCTTGTCAAGATGCTTCTAGATGTAAACAGTGCATTCCTAACAAGGCAACACCTCATTTCCTTCCCCTAGGAATAAAGAGAATCTCTGTGAAAACTCAGGAACTGTGTCACCGGTGTTTACAGTATTTTAATTATCATAGACCCATTTGTTCAATTTAAGAGGACATGGATAACACTTAAATACCTGAACGGTCTAGCCTGCATTCCAAGAGTCACTGAGCTATAAAATACTCATTTACCAAATCCTGTTGTCTTAGACCATTAGTTACTGCCGAGATCCATAATGATTTGGCCATTTCCGGTCATAAACAAAACAGAAGTGGTTCATTATCTTTAGCACCCACAACTACAATTACTTGTTGCAACTCTTAACTGAATGGTTCTGTTTGCTAATAGTTCTTCCTAAAATCGAATTATTTTGGTCAAAGAAAATTCATTTTTTCCTCAGATAACTGCACCTATATATTGTTCTAGAATAAGTATTAAGTCCTTAGCGAAAATTGAATGTGGAAATCTATCTCACATTTTGAATAAAATATCAGCCAGCCAAGTTCTTGCTGCTTGAGTGAAAAAAGTCACTGTGCAAACAGTATTATACAAAGTAATGGCCTCATTCTGGTTTGCTTTCCGGATAGAACACAATGGCTCAGCACAGACATTTAAGAACCAAGTTGGAAAGAGAAACAGTAAGAAGAGAATAGAGAGGAATTGTAGATTCAGGATGGTTTGGTAATTTGTTAAACACTTCTTGGCTGGGTAAGGAAAATCACTTGATAAACACCATCGGGGTGGAGACTGAGCGCCTGAGGGCCTAGATTGGCAGGAGAGTGAAAATAAGAGAGAACTAAACTAATTTAGATACTATTAAAGTAAGTAAGACTAGGGGTGTGTGGAAGGGAACAGATAAGGAGGAAGAGAATAGGAGAAAGGAAAGGCGGAGACAGCTGGTGAGGAGTTAGGCCCTGAGCTGCAGGAACGAAGGTCATTTTATGAACAGGAAGCTGAATACTGAATTTTGACTGTTTGACTGTAACATAAACTCCTTCACTCTCTCTCAGACCTTTGGTAAAGTCCACAGTGGCTCTTGTGCCCCTAATCCCCATAGTATTCATTTTTTAATTTTATTTATTTTGTTTTGTTTTAGAGCACTTATCACTCTCTGAAACTATTCTATAATCTCTGTGTTTGTTTACGGTCTGGCTTTCCCTACTACATGAGGGGATTTTGTCTGTTTTGTTTCCCGCTGAGTCCAAGAACCCCAGAACAGTGCCTTACTCAGAGTGGATACTGATAACTATTCTCAAATGAATGAATGAATGATTGAATGAGAGCTACCACTACCCTTAAGGCTTTCAGAAGAATTGAGGGAAATCCAGAGGAGGCTTGATGGCCTGCCTAATGTGACCTGATTTAAACTTATGGGTTGGCTATTGAGGCGGAGTCAAGATGGCGGCGTAAGCAGACTCTGAACTCACCTCCTCCCATGGACACAGCCAATTTACAACTACTCGTGGAAAAATTATCCCTGAGACAGAACTGAAAACTGGATAAGAGGAACTCCTGCAACAACGGACAATCCTAACTGAGGTGGAAGAGGCAGAGACTCCCTTCTGGAGAGGAAAAACGCCGCCTTCACGAGCCGCCAGCTTCACGGCCGCCGGGAGCAGCTCACAGGTCCACAGCCTCCCTGGAGGCGCGGGGCCCTGAGCTGGGGAGCACCCCCGCTGTGGGCATTTTGTGGACCCAGCACAATTGAGACCAGCGGCATAATATCTGACTTTGCTGCTACTAAAGCATTGGGGAGCACCCCCAGAAAACCCGGTTCACAAAGAAACTAAAACTGGCTCTTAAAGGGCCCGTGCGCAAACTCACCCGTTTCAGAAAGCATCCTAAAATCACCAGAAAGGAAGGTGCACAGTGCTGTGGTGAAAAGAGACTCACCTAACAGGCCCTGAGTGCATCTCGGTGAGGGGTGAGACCTCTTCAGGGACTGGGACATTGGCGGCGGCCATTGTTGTGGCCTGGTGTGGGCGTGCTGACACAGACGCCATTGGAGTTCTCCCTGAGGCCTGCTAGCCCAGGGTCTGCCCCACCCGCTAGAGCACGGATTTAATCCAGCTCAGCCAGGGCAGGCAGCCCACCCTAGAGACTGGCCCCACCCAACAACAAGCCCTCAGGCAACTTGTGGGCCTGCATAGATTGGTGACTGGATTCTCTGCAGCCTGGCAACTGAGCCAACTTGAGCAGGGCAGGGTGTGCACAAGGAGCGGGTGGAGAGTGTGGGACAGTGGCGGAGTGTGTGGGGCTCCCGCCATGGAGACACTGGGTCCGCTTGGGGAGGTCGGGGCGCTCACACGGGGCAGGACTGTGTTGACTGTGTGTGTGGACCTGTGGGCGGCAGGGTTTGTCAGCTGCAGAAGACTTGTGCTTCTCAAAGACCCACATAGGAGGTTTGCCCCACCTTCCAAAGCCTAAAACGATTGGGTGCTCCTGTAAGGCCCTGAGCCTAACAACCTGCCACGCTGGGGGCCTACTCACTTAAAAGCAATACTGCAACACAAATGTGGTATTAGAACTTGCAGCCAACTGTGCTGGGGCTCCCCACACCTGATAAAGAGACTGAAGGGCCCACAACAACTACAAGCAGCTGAGCATTACAACAGCTGGCCAGGAGCATAACTCAGCCTCCCTGGGCGCCTACAGGGAGAGCAAACAGGCCACAATAGAAGGACACACGTAGCCCACATAGGGGTCACCCCTGGAACATTGAGAACTGAGGAAAGCACACTGGAAGCCTCCTAAGGCATCACTTACATAAGGTCACCTATCCAAGAGCAGGAGACGTAGCTGACCTACCTAATACGTAGACACAAGCACAGGGAAAGAGGCAAAATGAGGAGGCAAAGGAATACATTCCAAGTAAGGGAACAAGACAAAACCCCAGAAAAGGAACTAAGTGAAACAGAAATGAGCAACCTACCCGACAGAGAGTTCAAACTAAGAGTGTTAAGGATGCTCACTGATCTGGGGAGAAGAATAGATGAACTCAGTGAGAATGTCAACAAAGAAATGGAAGATATAAAAAAGAACCAATCAGAAATGAAGAATACAATACTGGAAATGAAAAATTCATTAGAGGGACTCAAAAGCAGAGTAGAGGATACAGAAGAACACATCTGTGAGCTGGACGAAAGACTAGAATAAATTACCCGAGGTGAACAGGCAAAAGAGAAAAGAATTAAAAAGAGTGAGGACAGTCTAAGGGACCTCTGGGACAACATCAAGCGCACTAACATCCGTGTTATAGGTGTCCCAGAAGGAGAAGAGCGAGACAAGGGGGCAGAGAATCTATTTCAAGAAATAATAGATGAAAACTTCCCTAACCTAAGGAAGGAAACAGACATCCAGGTACAGGAAGCACAGAGAGCCCCAAACAAGATAAACCCAAAGAGGTCCACACCAAGAAACATCATAATCAAAATGTCCAGAATTAAAGATAAAGAGAGAATCCTAAAAGCCGCAAGAGAAAGTCAAGTTACATACAAACGAAACCCCATAAGGCTATCAGCTGACTTCTCAGCAGAAACCTTACAGGCTAGAAGAGAATGGCATGATGTATTTAAAGTGCTAAAAGGAAAAAACTTACAGCCAAGAATACTCTACCCAGCAAGGTTATCATTCAAAATGGAAGGAGATATCAAAATTTTCCCAGATAAGCAAAAATTAAAGGAGTTTTTCACCAAGAAACCAGTGCTATAAGAAATGTTAAAGGGACTGATTTAAGGGGAAAAGAGAAGACCACAAATAGGAAAAATTATCTATTTCCATGATTAGAACATAATGGATACAAATGTACAAAAAAGAGGTTAGATATGATATCAAAAACATAAAAGGAGGGAGGAGGGGAGTTAAGAGTACAGCTTTCAGACAGAGGTCAAACTAAAGTGACCATCAATTCTGTATAGAAGAAGAAAGGAACAGAGAAGGACTACTAAAACACTGAGAAAAAAAAAAAGTTAAAAAATGGCAGTAAGTACATACTTATCAATAGCTACTTTAAACGCAATGGACTAAATGCTCCAATTAAAAGGCATAAGGTGGCTGATTGTATAAAAAAACAAGACCCATATATGTGCTGCATAGAAGAGACACACTTCAGACCTAAAGACACTCACAAACTGAAAGTGAAGGGATGGAAAAAGATACTCCATGCAAATGGCAATGAAAAGAAAGCTGGGTTAGCAGTACTCATATCAGACAAAATAGACTTTAAAACAAAAACTGTAAAAAGAGACAAGGAAGGGCATTACATAATGATCAAGGGAACAATCCAACAAGAGGATATAACACTTGTAAATATCTACGCACCCAATGTAGGTGCACCTAAATATATAAAGCAATTATTAACAGACATAAAAACAGAAATAGACAGTAACACAATAATAGTAGAGGACTTTAACACTCCACTTACGCCAATGGATAGATCATCCAAACAGAAGATCAATAAGGAAACATTGGCCTTAAACGACACATTAGAACAGATGGACCGAGTAGATATATACAGAGCATTCCATCCAAAAACCGAAGAATACACGTTCTTTTCAAACGCACATGGAACATTCTCCAGGATTGATCACATATTAGGCCACAAAACAAGTCTCCATAAATTTAAGAAGATTGAAATAATACCAAGCATCTTTTCTGACCACAACAGTATGAAACTAGAAATCAACTACAGGAAGAAAATCAGAAAAGCCACAAATACGTGGAGATTAAAGAAAATGCTACTGAACAACGACTGGGTTAACGAAGAAATCAAAAAATACCTGGAGACAAATGAAAATGAAAATACAACATGCCAGAATTTATGGGATACAGCAAAAGCGGTTCTAAGAGGGAAGTTTATAGCGATACAGGCCTATCTCAACAAACAAGAAAAATCTCAAATAAACAATCTAACAATGCACCTAAAGGAACTGGAAAAAGAAGAACAAACCAAGCCCAAAATCAGTAGAAGAAGGGAAATAATAGAAATCAGAGGAGAAATAAGTGAAATAGAGACCAAAAAAAAAATAGAAAAAATTAATAAAACCAAGAGCTGGTTCTTTGAAAAGGTCAACAAAATTGACAAATCTTTAGCTAGACTCACCAAGAAAAAAAGAGAGAAGGCACAAATAAGTAAAATCAGAAATGAAAGAGGAGAGGTTACAACAGACACCTCAGAAATACAAAAGATTATAAGAGAACACTATGAAAAGCTATATGCCAACCAATTCAACAATCTGGAAGAAATGGATAAATTCTTAGAATTATACAACCTTCCAAAACTGGATCAAGAAGAAGTAGAGAATTTGAATAGACCAATCACCAGTAAGGAGATCGAAACAGTAATCAAAAACCTCCCCAAAAATAAAAGTCCAGGACCAGACGGCTTCCCTGGTGAATTCTACCAAATATTCAAAGAAGACTTAATACCTATCCTTCTCAAACTCTTCCAAAAAATTGAGGGGGGGGGAAGCTCCCTAACTCATTCTACGAAGCTGACATTACCCTGATACCAAAACCAGACAAGGACAACAGAAAAAAAGAAAATTACAGGCCAATATCACTGATGAACATCGATGCAAAAATCCTCAACAAAATACTAGCAAATCGCATACAACAATATGTTAAAAAGATCATAGACCATGATCAAGTGGGATTTATTGCAGGGATGCAGTGGTGGTTTAACATTCGCAAATCAATCAACGTAATACACCACATTAATAAAATGAAGAATAAAAATCACATGATCATCTCAATAGATGCAGAGAAAGCATTTGACAAGATACAGCATCCCTTTATGATAAAAACTCTGAATAAAATGGGTATAGAAGGAAAGTATCTCAACATAATAAAGACCATATATGAGAAACCCACAGCTAATATCATCCTCAATGGTGAAAAACTGAAAGCCATCCCTCTAAGAACAGGAACCAGACAAGGATGCCCACTGTCACCACTCCTATTTAACATAGTACTGGAAGTCCTAGCCAGAGCAATCAGGCAACAGAAAGAAATAAAAGGGATCCAAATTAGAAAGGAAGAAGTGAAACTCTCACTATTTGCAGTTGACATGATTTTATATATAGAAAACCCTAAAGAATCCACCAGAAAACTTTTAGAAGTAATAAACGAATATGGTAAAGTTGCAGGATACAAAATCAACATACAAAAATCAGTTGCATTTCTGTACACTAACAAGGAAGCAGCAGAAAGAGAAATTAAGAATACCATCCCATTTACAACTGCAACAAAAAGAATAAAATACCTAGGAATAAACTTAACCAAAGAGGTGAAAGATCTGTACACCGAAAACTATAAAACATTTCTGAAAGAAATTGAAGAAGACACAAAGAAATGGAAAGATATTCCGTGCTCTTGGATTGGAAGAATTAACATAGTTAAGATGTCCATACTTCCTAAAGCCATCTATAGATTCAATGCAATCCCTATCAAAGTTCCAACAAAATTTTTCACAGAAATAGAACAGAGAATCCTAAAATTTATATGGAACAACAAAAGACCCCGAATAGCTAAAGGAATCCTGAGAAAAAAGAACAAAGCTGGAGGTCTCACACTCCCTGATTTCAAAATATACTACAAAGCTATAGTAACCAAAACAGCATGGTACTGGCACAAAAACAGACACACAGATCAATGGAATTGAATCGAAAGCCCAGAAATAAACCCACACATCTATGGACAGCTAATCTTTGACAAAGGAGTTAAGAACATACAATGGGGAAAAGAAAGTCTCTTCAACAAATGGTGTTGGGAAAACTGGATAGCCACATGCAAAAAAATGAAAGTAGACCCTTACCTTACACCATACACAAAAATTAACTCCAAATGGATTAAAGACTTGAATGTAAGGCCTGAAACTGTAAACTTCTAGAAGAAAACATAGGCAGTACGCTCTTCGACATCGGTCTTAGCAACATCTTTTCAAACACCACGTCTGACTGGGCAAGGGAAACAATAGAAAAAATAATCAAATGGGACTACATCAAACTAAAAATCTTCTGCACAGCAAAGGAAACCATCAACAAAACGAAAAGACAGCCTAACAATTGCGAGAAGATATTTGCAAACCATACATCTGATAAGGGCTTAATCTCCAAAATATATAAAGAACTCATGCATCTCAACAACAAAAAAAATACCAACCCAATTAAAAAATGGGCAAAAGACCTGAACAGACATTTCTCCAAAGAAGATATACAGATGGCCAACAGACACATGAAAAGATGTTCAAAATCACTAACTATCAGGGAAATGCAAATCAAAACTACAATGAGATATCACCTCACGCCCGTCAGAATGGCTATAATTAACAAGACAGGAAACAACATGTGTTGGAGAGGATGTGGAGAGAAGGGAACTCTCATACACTGCTGGTGGGAATGCAAACTGGTGCAGCCACTATGGAAAACAGTATGGAGATTCCTCAAAAAATCAAAGTTAGAACTACCATATGATCCAGCTATTCCACTGTTGGGTATTTATCCAAAGAACTTGAAAACACCAATTTGTAAAGGTACATGCACCCCTGTGTTCATTGCAGCGTTATTCACAATAGCCAAGACTTGGAAGCAACCTAAGTGCCCATCAAGGGACGAATGGATAAAGAAGCTGTGGTATATATACACAATGGAATACTACTCAGCCATAAGAAACGATGAAATCCAGCCATTTGTGACAACATGGATGGACATTGAGGGTATAATGCAAAGTGAAATAAGTCAGAGGGAGAAGGTCAAATACCGTATGATTTCCTGCATTAAGTAGTAGATAATAACAACAATAAACAAACACATAGGGACAGAGATTGGATTGGTGGTTACCAGAGGCTAAGGGGGGAGGGAGATGGGTGAAAGGGATAATTCAGTACATGTGTGTGGTGATGGGTTGTAATTAGTATTTTGGTGGTGAAGATGATGTAATCTATGCAGAAATAGAAGTACAATGATGTACACCTGAAATTTTTACAATGCCATAAACCAATGTTACTGCAATAAACAAAAAATTAAAAAATAAATAAAATTAAAAAAGTAAACTTACGGGTTGGTATCATCTGAAGTTTCCAGTTACTTTAAAGTTCTAACAGTCCTTCCTTTTCCCAATTTTTTCTTTCCCAGTAGCCTAACTTTTACCTGCATAAGTTCATGGCCTCTCTCCCTAGTACAGGTACGTGGACCAAACTGCATACTGTTTTGTTTTATGAGATAAATGATTACGGTTTTTTAGATTCTGCCAATTTATTTAGTAATAGATTTTTTGTTCTATTCCTATTAACAAATGATTAATAATAAAATAAAATAACAATAAACATCATTTGACAGTGATATTTTTTCCTGCTTTAGAACTGTGGATGAAATTTACACTAGACTCACAGTACCTTATACTCTACATTCTGCCTTCTAGGGTTCAACTCCAGACTCTGAAAGCAGACAACTCAAGCATAAACTTACTTAATGCATGGCAGTTGTTATTACGAGGGCAAATGGAAGTGCTTGCATAGTCCAGAATGATAACGCGAACGAATGAAGCTGACCTGCTTGAAACAATAGGGAGCAGTGTGGCCTGGGGTGCATTGGAAAGTGCTTGTTTCATCTGAAGGTATTCAAATTCGCATTGTGAAAAGTTATGCTAGCCAAATATAACACATTTATATTATCAGATTGAGAATGCTGTTTTGTAGTTATGATTCCTAATCTCAAGCATAATGGGTTAAAAAGCTGATATGCTCATAAATCTAATTTTTGTTTTATGATTCCTTAAAAATTGCCCAGTCAATTCTGTGACTCAAATGATGATCTTGTGTGAATATATATATACACGGAAAATTAAGAAAAAAGAGTTGTGTATCAAATCTATAGTGTTGAGATACAGAACAAAGACAATATGTGGGGGATGCTAAGACAATCTATGAGCTGCAGTAATTCAGCAAAAGCATGAAATTGGAGCCAGAGGTGATGAGGAAAAATCTAAGCCACCACCCTGTCTCTAAAATTCCTGGCAAGATCAATGGGGCTGAGGATCTCCCATCACGGGTGGAATGTGATTTAACCAGATTCTGTGTGCAGCTGGTTCAAATCCCAACTCCTCCCTTACTAGTCAGTTAGTTGGCCTTGGACAAGTAACTTATGTCAACTTTGTGTTAAAGCATCCTTCTCTGTACAGCAGGGTTTATAATGGCAGGTGCTTGTTGGTTCATCCTTCAGAGGGATGTTGTGAGGATTAAATGACTAAAGTCACCCAAAGAACTTAGAACAGGGCCTGGCATTGGAAGCGTATATAAAGGATTTATTATTGTTATTCTAACTGTGTTGTTATTCCAAAAGGCAGGGAAGGCTCTGCTGACATTTAGATTATCCTTATTCACACCCTCCATCTTCCCTGCCCCATATGCCCACTTGTTTAGGGCAATTGTAATGGGTTGTAATGATCAATGTAACGCCAATACCCCTACATATCACTGATGGATATGTCCTTTTTATATGGAAAAATTCATGAATGTTGTTAACGTCTTCTAGATGATGAGCAACTGAAGTGTAGGAACTATGCCTCATCGTAGACCCAGAACTCTGATATTCCCAAGTCTAGCATTTTTTAAAAACCTAATGTCAAACCCGGGTGGCAGTGTTTCCCAACTTGGCACCGCACATAGTAGGTCCTCAATATAAGCCAGCTGAATATGTGAGATCGTCATGCACCCACACTCCCTAATCAATGGAATCCTTTCCCCTGGAGATTTGATTAGAAAAGTATGCTCAGTATTTTATGTCCTAAAAGCAGCGTTGCTTATGCCCTTGGTTTTTCAGTCCTGCGGGAACCCTGCTCTTCAGTTTCCGGACCTGATGACACCTTCCCTGAGAAAGACTTGAAAGCACAGCCTTCAGCTAGTGTGTCAGATGTCCTGCCAACCTCTCCACCATCTGCTTCATTTCTCACACACACACGGGCACACACACACACACTCAGGCACATTCAAACACAAAGCAACAATAAAATCCTCTGCCGTGAGCCAAAACAATCCCCTCTCCTCCCCAAAACAAACCCTCCATGCATATCAGTACATGATATCCATATCCGTGCCCACTGAAGTGATTGAAAAACCGGTTCTGCAAACAGAAAGATGAATCTGTCCCTTCACAACCTGACTACAATGACGTGTTCTCTCCAGGCCCTCGGAAAAGACAGACTCATCCTACAGTCGGAGATGAGGCTGGCCACCACGGGCTGTGTGCCTCACTGAGGCGGCTCAATCCCTTTCAAATCCATTTTTAGGAGTTTAATTGCATCAATAAAGTTCTAACTGGAGCAGGATATATTTGCAGAGGCTGCATGAGGTTTGTGTCTGGATTTAGCCACTCACCACTCTGAGTTTTCAGGCTGGTTGTCTCATCTTCCTGAAATTTTGCCTTTCTCATGGTTGAAATGGGAACATAGGATCTCACCAAGTTGAGGGTAAATGAAGGGAGGTGATCTGTGTAAATGTGCTAAGTAAATTCCTGGCATTTTCAATGCTTCTTTAGGTGAGGAGCGGGGTGACTAGTCAGGGGCCAAGGAGGTGATAACCCCATCTGTCAGTACCTGGGGACAGTGGCTCACAAGTTCTTAAGAATAGTTCAGGAGTTGTTAACAGTGGTTCACTTTTTTATTTCTGAAGAATTTTTCCTCAACTGTCACTCTCTCTGTCTCCCTCTCCCTTTCTCTCTCTTTTTTTTTTTTTTTTTGGCGCTTAGGAGAATTATTTCCACTAGA
Organism: Diceros bicornis minor; assembly: GCF_020826845.1. Lineage (NCBI taxonomy): Eukaryota > Metazoa > Chordata > Mammalia > Perissodactyla > Rhinocerotidae > Diceros > Diceros bicornis. Next base: position 25,189,107 of record NC_080764.1, on the reverse strand, counting down.
CCCAAACTTGATTACAAAAAAGTATATTGGATGTTAAAAAAAAAGTATCAGCCTCATGAAATAAAAGGCATTTTCAAATGTTACATAATCTTCAGGCATTAAGGTGTGATGCAGCCCTACCAAATCTCTCAGATACCACAGATAAAGCTAATCACAGAATCACAAAATATTGCCACCAGAAAGAATTTAAAAACCTGACAACTTTTGAATGTCAAGGGACTTTTAGAAGATTCTTACCAAATAGACCAACATAGCTAAGAACCCAAAGAAACCTCTAAAATCAAAGTTATTTCTCCACACATATGTAAGATGCACAGAATTCCAGAAAGCAACAAACCATTTTTTTAGAATAAACTAACATTTGAAAATAAACTATTATTAATTAGCATATCTTGAGTATATACTGTATACCAGGCACAGCTCCAGATGCTTTACATGAATTAATTTACTTAATCCTCATAACAACTGAACAGAATCTTGTACAAGGTCACACAGCTCTTAATGGGCTGAGGCAGGATTTCATCAGAGACAATCTGGGTCCAGACTGCTATTTTCTAGCACAGACGATACTACACTAACTACAAATTTGCAGTGCAGCAGAGCTGCGGTTCCATTCTCCCATTTCTGTGTGGTAACAATACCCCGATGTTAACTGCTCACGTGGCTGCCTGGTTTTAGCCTACATCCTCCAGCCTGCTTTGCAGCCACATTTGGTCTTAATGACCCGGTACTGGCCAATGGGATAGAAGACGAAGTACTGTGTGGGGATCCCGGGAAGGCTGTTTAAAGGGAGCTGGTCCAACTGAGAGCCCTATCCTTCTGCTTCTCCTCCTTCAGGCTTGCAACTTGGATGTGATTGTTGGTGCAATTGCATGATAGTGTGACCTTAAGGTTGAAGCTGTGTGTTGGGATGGTGGAGTAGAAAGGTAAACCCCACCACGAGCTTGGTCTGTCTACCTCCAGACTTATTATTATTATTTTTTTTATGCTGAGGAAGATTCACCCTGAGCTAACATCTGTGGCCAGTCTTCCTCTATTTTGTATGCGGGTCACCACCACAGCACGGCTGCTGACGAGTGGTATAGGTCTGCACCCAGGAACTGAACCCAGGCCACTGAAGCAGAGTGCGCCGAACTTGACCACTAGGCCATGGGGCTGGCCCCCTGAAGACATTTTTTTAATGTTCAAGAGAGAACTGTTATAGCCTCTTTTTTGTGGCTCTTTTTGAGCCTTGTTTTCTTAACTTTTCCCTAATTTTGCCTGTAATGACTTCTCCAACTCTTGGTCTCTCCTCTTTCTATCCATTCTCTTGATTTTTCCTTCTCTTCTATCCTTTTCCTGCTCTATCTCCCTCTTTCATCATCGGTGGCTCCTTTTCTATTCTTTCTTCCCTTAGTATCCACCCTAGCTCTCTTTCATGCTCTGTCTATGGGTTATTTTTTTTCAAAAAGTAAATATCAGAATTAAGAATGCACGTGGAAGGTGATATGCAATTTTGAATGAAAATACGGTCATTTTATTTGCATGGTAGGATTATGGATATTTCCTTACTACTCTATCACTAATAATACATTCTATTGTTATATGTGTTTCACAAAAAAAAAAAAAACATAATGACAAATCATACATTTACCATTCTCTCTAAAAATCAGTATTCGTCATTTTGTGTTTATTCATAAATTTTTTGTTTTTTAACCAGAGAGGTTTCCCTCATCACTGACATATTCAGAGGTTACCTTTGAAGTGTGGCCTGGAAAAGCAAACCTGTTTTAGTATTAGAGCAGAGTAAATATAATTAGAAAGTTAAATATATTTTTTAAATCATATAATACATTTTAATCCCCCAAAACAAGGATTTGGGGATTGTCTGCAGGTTTATATTATCCATGTCAGTGAACTCCTCCATGCAGAAGCTGTGTTAATTGAAAATTAGCAACTAGCTCATGTAATCCTAGAAATACATTTCCTAAAATCACTTTTGGTTATAAGAAAACAGAATGTATACTGAGAATGGTCAGTATGACATACAATGTAGCAACTACTTTCTCCATTACTGATACCTGGGAGTTTGTGCAGAGCAAGGAGCTATTGATGAGCTAATTAAAAGTTTCTAAGTATCTTCATAAACTCAGTGGATATCTCCCTTCTCAGAGTCTCCAAGTATTTTATAGAGTTAGGAAAGAGAAGTCACTTTTAAGTTCTCCAATTCTGAAAAAGAAAATTGACCAAGAGAATCATCATTTAAAGAAAGCCAAGCAACTTGAAATGAAATGGTCTTTCATTAATGCACATTTTCATTTCTTAAGGTAACATTTAGTTCCAAATAGAAGAGATAATATGATTTTTCTTTTAATGTTGACATTATGAAGATTCCAGTAGAGACTTTTGCTGAGGAAACTAGGAAAAAGGGAATGTGATTTATGTCTGTTTCTTAAAAGGAGAACATTTTTGGCAACTAAAATGAAATATACATTCATTTCTAAAACTTTTGAAGTTTGGGCAAATTGTGCTCCATCGTAGATTACCTTGGGAAACTTGCATATGTTCTGATAACATCATGGGTCTGTATGTATGAAATCGTTGTGCAACAGGGATGTATTAGTTTAAGAGGGAAATACTGCATTTTCCTGGGCATTTAGCTTTCTTGAAGCTTCTGTTGCTATTTGTGCTTTCAAGAGTAGCCTGTCAGGTACTGCAGCTTCATTATGTTCCAGGATTTCAGCTGTTCTTTTTTAACCCTTTCATGCCACGTGATTTCCTCTAAACAGTTTATTTTGCTATCAATGGCAAAGCTGGCAATTTTGATTTAGGAGAAAACATAACCTATAGTTTAAAGTGAGCTATCAAGAAGTATGATAATTAAGTTATGTTCTGTGAATCATAAATTGTCTTGTCTCATCTAGGTAGTTCAGATTTTCGTTGTCTGCTTCTACAGTCTCTCTTTTTTCCTTTCTCTCTCCTTTTTCTTGCGATATTAAAAGCCAGTTCAATGATTTCCTTATCTAAGGAGACCAGCTGTTTCCTGCAGGTTGGATCTCCTCTCTCCTTCCTAAATCAATGTCTGTCACAGGGAGACAGAAATGTGTGTATGACTTACAGGATTTTTCTTCATAATGACGAATGTTTTCTTAGAACATTGATCATAAAAATAGAAACCAGACTTTGAAAAGCAATTTAAAGCTACGGTATCTGTCTGTTAACGATCATTAAAAGCTAATGAGTATATTTCTTTGATGTACTTAATCTTTCCACAATCCCACAACAGTGCTAATGTGGGCAAGATTACGTTTAGTGTGTGATAAACATTTTGCTGATTAGTCCCCAAATTATATGCTAACTATTTAGCCCATTATTTGAATGTGGTCTAGAGTAGAGTCTACTTCTTAACTAACAATCATGCAGAAAATAATCCAGATTCAGGCAGAATTGAAAGAACATTTCTGTGTTCTATAGTTGAAGATACATTACGTGTGATTAAAATTTTAAATTGTTGCAGAAACAGTTGTTTTCAAAGAGATCAAAGGTTGGCTTTATGCTATCTAACTCCAGTTGGTTTATAATTATTTATCAAATATCTGACAAAGCTAATGAGCTTTGTCTACATTTTCCATCCCTCTTACTAGAGTTATTGTTTATTCTTTTCACTTCTGAAGACTATAAATATGCATAAAACCACAACTGGAATAATATTCTTTAAATTAGAGGAGTTTGTCAAAAAGCAAATAGCTTCATAAAACACCTGAAGCCTAAGTTTGAAACATCTAAAATTCAAAAATTTCATGTAATTGTAATTTGAATCGTCAGAGAAACATAGGTTTTTAGATCTGGGAGGAAGATATAGAGATTATCTAATCCAATCTGTATTTATTTTTTCAGAATAAAATGTTGAAGAAAAAATTGTATTGGGAAGTTACTCTTAATAAAACATTTACTTAAAAACTGGGGTATTAATGAGGAGGAGTCTCTCTTTATAAATTCATATATATGGTATACACCCACATATCTGACTCTACAGTATAAGTAAGAGAAAATGCAAACTGGCTTTAATGATGAAGATCTATTGGCTTCTGTAACTGGAAGGTCTAAAGACATGCCGGGTTTCAGGGTTGGTTTGATTCAGCTGTTCACTGATGTCACAGAGGTCCTTGTTTCTTTCCCACCTTTTCTTATTGTCAGCTGCATCCTGAGGCTGACTTCTCCCGTGGTGACAGAATGCCTTGGCAGTTTTAGGCTTTATATCTACATCTCATACCAACCAGATTAAAAGAGAAAATCCTGGCTTTTTCAGATGAACAGATCACCTTCTTTCCCAGAAGCCCCCAGAAAACTGCCCCTCATGTTTAAAGTGGACCAATACCTCTGGCCAGAATCACGCCACAGGTTGAATTGCTTAGGGCTGGGTTTATTTAACAAGTAGGCAGGGAGACAGGTAAAACCATAGGTTTAGCTATGGGTTAAACTGACTGGGTTAAACCATCAGGGCCCATGCCTAGACTTGGAGGATGACCTATATCCACTCCTCCAACTCCCACCACTGCCCATATTTACAGGGCAACAACCACAACTTTTACTACTATCTATGTATCTTTTATTTTTAGTAACCATAAAAGTAATTTATGCTCATTGCAGAAAATTTGAAAAAGCCTTCCAGAGTAATAAAAAAAAATCACTCAGGGGCCGGCCCCGTGGCTTATCGGTTAAGTGCGCACGCTCTGCTACTGGCTGCCCCGGGGTTCGGAACCCCGGGCGTGCACGGACTCACCACTTCTCCGGCCATGCTGAGGCCGCGTCCCACATACAGCAACTAGAAGGATGTGCAACTATGACATACAACTATCTACTGGGGCTTTGGGGGAGAAAAGGTGGAGGATTGGCAATAGGCGTTCGCTCAGAGCCGGTCTTCCTCAGCAAAAAGAGGAGGATTTTAGAGATTATGACTAGCCAAATGTTAACTAATCATGAACATTTGGTGTATCTTCTTTTAATCTTTTTAAAAGATGCAATATTAAGATCATACTATATCTGTCTGTCAATTTATCTATCTATTTATATATCTATTTCTTCAGTTTTATATTCTATTTTACATTTCAACCTAACACTATTGGAAGACCTTCCCCATAACATTTAGAACCTTGACTTGGTGAAGATAGTTGAGGAGTAGAATTATTGGGGAGACAATGAACAGTTCTAGGCAATGCCTTATTTCTTACCATGTCTTCAAAACCTTTTCAGTTCATCTTCTAGCATTGTTGGACTGAAAAGGTCATTGAGACATTACCTCATCTCTAAATGGTTCTGAAAATTCAAGACTTGCTGTGGAGTAGGACTGCAATCAGTAGAAGTAGAGAAGCTGTCAGTTGCTGTAAAAGGGCTTCTTTGAATTAAGGCAGATAAATCCTGAACTAGGAGACCACTAAGAACTGATCGAGTAATAAGACCCTGAATTTTACTTTAGTCTCTACGTCTATGCAATGTGTGAGATGAGAAACCATCGTAAATGCTCTGTACCTCCATTTCCTTATTCCTCAAGTGAAGTAAGAGTTCTTATCTACCTTGTCAGAATAAAATAATATGAAGGATAACTATGAGAGTCATAATTAAACAATTCCCTAATATATGTCTCAATGTCAATCTCGTTATTTCCTTGTAACATTTTGCATTATTTTATTCTCTTGTGGAGTATTGGGATTGACAGAGCAGGTATTATTAACTTCATGTGACAGTGAGGTAACTGAGTGTCAAAATGATATGACTAACATCAGAATCACTCTGCTTATTTAAGATATCACCAGTAGTAAAATCATTTGGTGATGAGGGCGATGATCACAATGATCACAATCATGATAATAATACCTAACAGTCAAAAGAGTTTAAGTTACTAAGAATTAAGTCACCATGAATAATATCTATGGCATCCATTTTTAAAAACTGGCCTTAATCATTTGATTTTCTCTCATCCATTTGAATTGGTTGAAATTGTTTAAAAATATATTGGTTTTCTTTAATTCTAATTTTTAAAAAGTAACACATATTCAGTAAAGACGACATAGAGAACACAAGGAAGCAAAAGCAAGAAGAAAAATATCACTCTAATTCTGCTAGATATAGAAAACCAGGAGTACTTGGCCCTTCTAGCTTTTTTCCTATGTTCACTTACGTGTATCTTTTGGTAGTACTAAGTTCTTGAAACTAAGGAAGAAATCTTAGAAAGACCTAGACGTGAGTGTATAATACAATAATGACAGGTATTAAGTGCTAACTCAGACATTATTTTAAGAGCTCTAAATGTATTAAATATACTGCTAATAACTTATGGGGTAAATTCTAATATTACCCCTATTTTATATATGAGGAAACTAACACATAGAAAGATTAAGTCATTTTTTCCAAGGTCATATATCTTTGGACTTGGGTCATCTGGCTCCAAAGCCTGTGTCCTTAATCTCTGTTCTGTGCTTCTATCCTATAGCGCACCAGAACTTCCGGGGGCTGCCCTGAAATCTAAGAACTTGGAACACTGACCTATATCCTGGAAGCATTCTTTGGACCATCTTTTGGCTTATTTCGCTTCCTGTGGAGTGTTAAACAAGCTTGCAGTCTCCAAGTGGAGCAGCTGGAAAACCAGTTGTAGTGAGAACAGAAATCCCAGAATCCTAGCTATTCATTCATCGTGGGGAGCTTGTGGAGTTCCGTGTTTAACTGGTCTACCAGTCTCTCCCAGGGAATGGTCAAGATGGTGGAGGACAGGAATATATATATATATATGGGTTTTTTTTGGGAATATTTTATAGGACCTTCTTTTTGTAGAGTCCACTGATCAGACTCTTTTATGATGACATTGCCTTTAGTTGCTTCTTACTTCCTGAATGGATACAGTGACAAATAATATTTATATTATAAATCTGTTAAAAAGCTAAAAAGAGATTTGGAAATGTTTTTATTTGTATTTCTTAATTTCTAAATAATAAAAAATACACATTCATTTTTTTGTAACCAGAAAACAAAATCTGGGATTCTATCCCTTGGAAGGAGCTATAGCAGATCCTGGAGTTAGACTGTCTGGTTTTACATCCAGGCCCTACCACCTACCATCTTACAGCCTTGGATAAGTTTCTCAATATATCTGTGCTGTGGTCTCCACATTTATAAATGAGGATAAGAACTTTACATATCTTAACGTGATGGTGAGGATTTTATGAATGACACATTAATAATTGTGCTGTCACATAGTAAACACTTGATGTTAGAAAGTAACCTACAAAAATACGCAGAGTCATATATGAACAAAGATGTTTCCAGGAGCATTGATTGTAATAGTAAAAAACTGGAAACAACCAAAATGTGCATCCATAGGGGCATAGCTAAATAAAGATTCGTTCATTACACTGTGGAATATTGTGTAGCCATTAACACTAATCAGATGTATTGAAAACTCTACCATTAGGTTGTGTAACGTCAAAGAAGACAAAGATATTGCTCGTTATTTTAACCATAGGGCACAGGACTGACACGTAGACAGATTCTCAGTGATTATTAATTAAAAGAGAGAATAAATCTTTGTGAGTAAATGTGGACAAATATCTATTATATGTTAGGTGAAAAAAGCAAGTTATAGAACTTTCCTCCCCATTCTTCACTTTCCCTTTCTTAGCCTTCACGTCTTAGTTTGTCTGAGAGTGTTTTCGATCCCTTTAGCTAGTGCAGGCCTTCTCAGTATTTTCTATTCCAGCCCCATGTTTGTTTCCTTCCTTGGGCTGATCACAATTTATGATTCTTTTATTTATATGTTAATCTGCAGTCGTTACTTTTCTATTTCCTTCCTTCACTAAACACGAGGTGCCTGAAGGCAGGAACCACACCTCTTCCCTTCGCAGTTATAACCCATCACCCAAATACATAGTAGGTACTCAATAAATATTTGCCGAATGAAGGAATATAAAATTGATATGGAAAGATTGACAATAAACTGTTAAGAGTCGTTTCTTCTGAAGATGAGAGAAACTACGGGAACTAGGTAAAAGTAGTTTTTATTTTTCACTCTATCTTCTGAATAGGTTTTTTTAAATAGTAAATCTGAATCATGTTTATCACTAAAATATAGAACTATGCCAAAATGTTCAGATTTGACTATGAAGGAATTACTATTCATCAATTTATCTTTGCCATGGCCATCTCCCTCGTTGGAGTTTTGGCTGCATTGAAGAGAAGTTTCTGTGCCATTGCCCCCCACGTCTGTAGGAAGGACCTTTCAGGATTGTGAGAGAAGGGAAAAGTCTTGTTAGCAGACCCACTCTTCATGTAGGATTTCTGTTTCCTTTAAGCATGTTGTTTGATTATATGCATTTTGCTAATGAGTTTATGTAAAATGCATTTTCTAAGAGCCTCTCAAGATATGTTGAAGTATGGCCACAGGTGGTTGGGAAGATGATTTACCTATTAATAGTGATGAGTAGAAACATAATGCATGGGGAGACAGACAGTTTTAGGAAATTAGTACATAGCAATGAGGCATAGGCTTGAAGAGAGAATTATTTCCATCCTTGTCAGATGAGCAGGTGCTGAAATTGGAGATAGGACAAAAACATATCCTGGAGATATGACAATACTTCCCAAATGATGACAAGAGGCTACTCCAAACTGCAGCAACAAAAAAACCCACCTGGAGGTATTTTAATGCCTCAGATTTGAGGCTAATTTTGTATGTGCCATTGAAACCATCTTTTCTATATAAATGTCTTTTCCATAAGGGCAGCCTGAAATTGCCATTGGATGATGATAACTTGAATGGCCAAATCCTGACCTCAGACACACTGATGAGGATAAGGTTCAGCCTCGGAAAGCTGGATGCCCAGTGGGTGCCTGGTGAGGGCAGAGAATGCACTGACTCTACAACTCCACCCCCTTCCCTCACATATACACACAATGACATCGTATCACTCTGGCCGCATAAAACAGAGCCTGCCCTCCCTCTAAATCCCGGTTTCTCAACCTCAGCACTATTGACATTTGGGGCTGGAAAATCTTTGTTGTGGGAGACTGTCCTGTGCATCTGTAGGATGTTTAGCAGCATCCTTGGCCTCTGTCCACTGGAGGCCAGTAGTACCACCACCACTCAACTTGTGACAACCAAAAGTGTCTCCAGACATGGTCGAATGTCTTCTGGAGGGCAAAATCGCTCCTGGTTGAGAATCACTGCTCCAAATCACGTTTTTCTGATACCAAGAGCAATAATTAGGATTCCACCTTCGTTTGTCGAGCACTTCCTAGGATACGAAGCCCTAAGAATATGTTTCAGAAAATCAATTGTATTGCCACCAGGGAAAACAGTATGAAAAAGGGGTTGACCGTGTCTTCCAGTGATCTTCCATAAGCTCTTATCAGAAGAAACTGTTGGCCAGCAGGAAGCTGATAAATGGAACTTTCCTCTCGCTTAGTTCCTTTGATGCCACCTGCCGTTTAGAATCCCAGGGCGAGTTTTTGTTCACTTTTTTTTTTTCTTTTTTGAAAATGTCAAAAGAAATACTGGCTGTAAAGAAGAAGTCACAACTTAAATTATTAACTCCGTTTCATTAGTTTATCTCTTATGTTCCTATTCTTCAGGGGCTCAGGGAAAAGCGTGAAGGAAATAGTCAATGAAATCTCACCCTTTCCCTATACTCAAGAGTCTTTGGTCACGTTCCATAAGAGAAAACCTAAAAGGTGATTTTAAGTCCATTCAGCAGTTAGAGTGCTGCTGGGCGCATGAAATAACCTTTAGGTCATTAACATTGTGTGACTATTCCATTCAATGGTGTAACAGCTTTGTTCTGAGAATTTTTGCCCCTTTATTTATTGATTTTTTCCTCATATGTGATGTTGTTTTCTAACAATATTGTCCCTTCTCTCTCTGTCTCTCTCTGTCTCCCTCACTTTTTCTCTTCCTCATTCTCTTTCTCTCTCTCTTAATGGTATCTGATGCTTAAGCATCAAAGTGTTGTTGGAAGAATGAGAGCTTTGGAGTCAGATAATCCTAAGTTCAAATCGTGGTTTCAACAATTCTAGCATTGTCACATTGGGCAATATTCCTAGCTTCTCGATATTTCAGTATTTTAGAGTTTATGGGTCAGAAGAATACTGGCTTCTCTATCTGTCAAGACTCCTCATATGAGTGACATATAACATTACTCAAGCTGGCATAGGAAAAAGGAAATCTGTTATCTACTATGAGCTAAATAGTCTATGAGTACAGCTGTCTACCTTCAGGCAGGGTTTGATCTAGGTCTCAATTGTTGTCACAAAGATTCATTTCTCACTGTGCTTTCTCTGATTGAGTATATTCTCAGGTCCATATAGTGACCCCTGTCCACTTCAGACTTACATTCAACACCTGACCAGTGTAAGAAACCTTAAAAAATTGAAATGTATATTAAATTATATAGAAATATATTCTGGAGTAGTTTTCTCCTACTACAGAATTTAGAAAAGGCAAGATGTTATTTCACTCATTTTAATATATTTTTGTATGTCTTGTGTGTATGTATGTGTGTGTAATTGGCATTAAACTCTCTATATAATGTTTTTTTGGTCATTTAAATTATTTATTTATTTTTGAAAAAGGTATTTTTAAAATAGTCTCGTAGGTCACATTCAGCAGAAACAAAAGGTTATATATTATGAACAGTCTCCCTTTTATTTCTGTTCCTCACCCACTTGGTTGTCCTTGCCAAAGGCATTGAGTCTTACCAATTTCTTGTACAGACTTCTAGAAATAGTTCATGCCTAGACAAATAGGGGTCTTTTTTATCTCCCCACCCCTTCAGATCGCCCTCCTCCTTTTTCTCCTCCCCTACTCTTCCTTCAGCTTCTACACCAAATAGCAGCATATCTGACACATTCTACTGCCTCTTACATTTTTCTCTTAGAAATATATCTTAAGCATTCATCCATAACTGTATATAAAGGACGTTTTTTGCATATTTGCATAATATACCATTAATTCATTTGTTCAACAGATATATAGTAGGTATTGATTGAATGCCAGGCCATCAGTGAACAAAACAGAAAACAAAATGGGCAAAAATGTCTACCTTATGAAGCTTACATTCTAATGGGAGCAGACAGTAAAAATCATAAACAAACTATATAGAATGATAGAAGATGATATATGCCGTGGAGAAAAATAAAGTAAGCAAGGGTATATGTTAGAGAGTTCAAACGTTTAGATCAGAAAAGGCCTCGCTAAAGTGATATATGAAAAAAAAGAAGACTTTAAGGCAGTGATAGAGTGAAGCATACAGTTAGGTGGGCTAAGAATTTTGCAAGTAGAGCAAGTGGCAGCTACAAAGTGTCTGAAGCAGAGATGTACTTGGTATGTCCAAGAAATAACAGGGAGGCCAGTATGGATTGAGCAGTGAGCAAGAGAGAGAGAGACAGTGACAGGAGATGATGCCGGAGAGGCAGTGGGGCAGATCATGGATGGCGTGTGGCAATTGTGATGACCTGGTTTTTACTCTGCATGAAATAAAGAAACATTAGAGGATCTTCAGCAGAGGAATAATATGATTGTACTTTAAAAACCATCTCTGTGGTCAAATGTGAAGAATAGACTATTGGGGGGAGAGGCAAAGATGGAAGCAAGGAGGCTATATTAATATATTTTTCCATTTTATTAGGAATACCTCTCGAGAATGGATGTTGCATTTTATCATACAGTCATTTCAGCATGTTTGGTAAAAATTATGATTTCTCCTTAGATATTATTAATATAGTGAATTATAATAATAGATTTCCAAATAAAGAATCAATTTTGCATTCCTAAAATAAACTCCACTTGGTCATAGTATATTGTTTTTAATATGCTACTGGTTCTCCATAATGATATTTTATATGGGATTTGTTTATTTATATTCATAAATCTCTTTGGTTCATAGTTTTCTTTCTGTGCAACAATTTTTGGGGTTCTGCATCAATGTTTTCATTACTACAAGAAAAAAAGTGGATGCTTTCTTGTCGTTTCTATGGTCTGGAGCAATTTAAAATAGCATGAGAATTAGCTATTCTTTGTTTTTTTTTTTTTTTGCTGAGGACTATTAGCCTTGAGCTAACATCTGTTGCCAATCTTCCTCTGTTTTTGCGTGAGGAAGACTAGCTCTGAGCTAACATCTGTGCCAGTCTTCCTCTATTTTGTATGTGGGTTGCCACCACAGCATGGCTGACGAGTGGTGCAGGTCTGTGCCCAGGATGCGAACCCATGAACCCGGGACACCAAAGCAGAACATGCAGAACTTTAGCCACTCAGCCAGAAGGCCGGCCCTGAGAATTATCTATTCTTTAAAGGTTTGTTAGAACTTCCCCTGTGAACCAAGTAAGCCTTGGACTTTTTTGGGAGGTGGTGGGGAGATGGAGCTATTTAACAAATTTCTTTATTTCTTCTACAGTAATTGATCAGTTTAGATTTTCTCTCTCTTCTGAAGTCAGTTTTGGCTGGTTACACTTTCCTAGAAAATTATCCATCTCAACCAGATTTTCAAATTAATTTGCAATGATGTTGATCAAATTCACCAGATATGATTACCTGAATTTGCTCTGTATTTGTAATTATTTCTTATTTTCTATTTTATGTCCCCCCTTTCTTGATTATATTGGTTATATTTTGTCTATTTTTCTGTATGTGGGTGTGTTGTTATTGCATTTTTTCTAAATATCATCTTTTGGACTTATTTATTAGATCTCTGAATATTCTGTATCTTAATTTACTAAACTTTTGCTTTAATATTTACTCATCTTTTGATTCCTTAGGGTTATCTAATTAATCTTTTATTACATGAGTTGGATACTCAATTCATTTATTTTAATTTATTCTTGTTTATTAATATGAGAATTTAGGTATGACTTACTGATGATTGATACTTTGAATCATACAGTTATGTAGGGTTTTTATTATCAGTTTTTAGACATTTTGTAATTTTGATTTGTGAATCTCCTTTTTGACCTAATAGATGTTTAAAAGAGAGCTTTTAAATTTCCAGGTTGTTGGTGATTTTTGTTTTCTGGTTTTGTTATGCTGCATTGAAATCAAGTAATATTTTTAGAACTACTTCTTGGAGTTTTTTGATGTTTTCTTTGTAGCCTAAAATATGTCTTATTTTTTTTTTGTGAGGAAGATTAGCCCTGAGCTAACGTCTGCTGCCAATCCCCCTCTTTTTGCTGAGGAAGATTGGCCCTGGGCTAACATCTGTGCCCATCTTCCTCTACTGTATGAGGGACACCTTCCACAGCATGGCTTGATGAGCAGTGCGCAGGTCCGCACCCAGGATCCAAACCTGCATACCCCGGTCTGCTGAAGTGGAGCGTGTGAACTTAACTGCTACACCACTGGGCCAGCCCCAAAATATGTCTTTTTTTAATAACTATTAATTTGATTCCTGACAATAGAGATATTCTCTGTTTTCAGGTTATAAAGCTTGATATGTATCCATTAGAGACACCATATTTATTTGTTATTTAGGCCTCCTGTATCTTTATACATATTTTTTGTACTTTTGATATGTTATGGACTAAAGGGAAGAAGTTTCCAATTGCTAATGTGACTCTGTCTATTTCTTGTCATATCATGTGTAGGTTTTGCTTCTAGAATGTTAATAGATTGTTTGGTAAATAGACATTGATAACTTCTTTGTGGATTATACCCGTTGGTATTATAATGTGCCCTTATTTGTCTTAGTCAATACTTTGTGTGCTGAACTAACTTTGAGATTAAGATCACAACTCTGATTTCTTTTCGTTTATACCTACTTGCGATGCATTGCCCGTCTTTTTATTCTTAACCATTCTGAATCTCTTTGCTTTACCTCTGTCTATATGATTCTCCAGCTTGTTTTTATTGCTTTATGTGTGCAGTTTCTTCTGATAAATTTGAAGGTTTATACATTTTTTTTTCTGCTTGCTTATCATTATAATTATTTTTCATAATTTCCTTTATCCTCTGTTTCTTTTGGCATTAATTCGCTACCATGAGTAACACTGAAAATTTTTAATACTTCATCCTTCCCTTTCCTCCTTCTCTCTCACTACTCAGTTTTAGATCATCTTATCTTTTTATGACTACCTTAGTAACATTAAACTTTACTTCTTTTCCATGATGTGTTAGCTTTAACTGATTTTCTTTGACCTCCATCTATTAAATATGAGAAAATGACTGTGTTTAAATTTTCATCTTCTATCCTATCTTCTCCAAACTTTTGTTAGTTATAACATTCCTAATTTCCCATGCTTATATCATTATATTCTCTTCTAGAAACACAATCCTCATACTTGGTTTAATCTTAACCCTGCAGTGAAATAGTTTCAACTTTCACCAGTGGTCTTTTGCTGTAGTTTTTTCCAGTTATTTCTGAGTTTGCTTAAGTTTATTTTCTAGTAGATTCTTCATGAAGTTCTCATGTGAAATGTTCTCTGAATTCTTTAATGTTTTAAACTGTTGATTTTCTTGGTACTTCAATGGCATTTGGGCAAGCTTTAGCTTATAGGGTCACACTGTCTATTATTTAGGATTTTGTAGGTTGTGTGTTGCTTTGGAGAAATTTAAGGCAACCAGATTGTGTGTGTGTGTGTGTGTGTGTGAGGAAGACTGGCCCTGAGCTAACATCTGTTGCCAATCCTCCTCTTTTTGCTTGAGGATGATTGGCTCTGAGCTAATATCTGTGCCAATCTTCCTCTATTTTGTATGTGGGATGCCAGCACAGCATGGCTTGATGAGCAGTATGTAGGTCTGCACTCAGGATCTGAACCCGTGAACCCCAGGCCGCTGAAGCAGAGCACACGAACTTCATCACTACGCCACCGGGCCAGCCCTGGCAACCAGATTTTTAAATTTTAATTATTATAAGTTACTTTACCATTTTGCCTGGAGACCCAAAGTATTCTTTGTGTTTGTATTCTAATAACTTCTTACTATTAAGCATATGGAATCTTTTTTTTTCCTGAGAATAGTGTACCTTTCCAGTAGGAAGATTAGATTCTTTTGTGGGTTTCTTTGAAATTTTTCTTTATATACTTTAACATTTGTTCTATTTCATTACTCTGGTTTTCTTTTTCTGAGACTCCAATTACATGTATGCTGGATTTTTCTGCCTGTCCATACTTCTCTTGAGTTCTTTCTCTTCTCTCCTTCCTCCTTCCCCTTTTCTCTTCCCTCTCTCCTTTCCTTGCTCACTCTCTTCCTTTCTTCCTTCTCTCTCTTCCATTTAATTTTGATCTCCTTTCTTATTTCTACTCTTTGTATCTCTTACTGTGTTTCAACAGTGTCTATACTCTCTTATACTCCTTCTAATTCTACCTTCATTTCTTGGTTTTGTTTTCCTTTCACTTTTTTTGCAGATCTCTTGGAGTTCATGTTTGGTCTCCTGTTTCCTAACCATCTCTTCCCTGGGGTGCTGTATTCTAGGTTGTGTTCTTCCTTCTTAGAGGCAATTGTCATATTGCTATTATTGGTAGTAGTAGTAGTATTTAATTTACAGTTAAATATTTGTCAAAGTTTTCATTTGCTCCATTGAAACATTTAAGAATTTTCTTCTGGTGAGTGTTCTTCATCTATCATTATATTTCTGATTCCTTTTCTTATTTTCTTTATTGTAGTATCTCTATATAATATTCTTATCTGTTCCCGTTTGATTGTTCATCTAGAGGTAGAAAATTTTCTTTTTCTGAACCCACTATTAGCAGGAGGTTTCTATGCGTGGGAGGGAAGACCCAAGACCACGCTTTAGTTGAGTAAGAATTTTCTTTTTGACTCAGGTGATTGTGTGGGACTTTGTTTACCCATAAGTCTTCTCAGCTCACAAAGAGAGCCAACTGTGGGGTGGTCCATCATGCAAACTCTCTTTTCTCCCCACTGCCACAGCTGCTTCCTACAAAATTTGGCTTTTCTGTGTTATTCTTCTTTGGCTAAAATTCTTGTCCTTTTCAGAACCAAATCAGATCTGGGGAAACTTCTGTCTCCAATTAGTGCATATCCCTCTTGTGGTAGTAGAGCAAGTATTTAGGTTTTTACCTTATGTTTGGGAAAGAATAATTTAATAGCTCTTTCTGATTTCTGCAGCTGAAGGACCTCCCCTCTTCATCCTCCTGCATATACCTGCGTATGACACATACTGTTGTTGGCAGCCACTCCATCCATTTTCTGATTTAAGGTTTCAGCTATCTCCCAATTCTATCAGAAATAAACTTTAAATTTATTATTCACATTCACCTAATTTCTTTGAGGGAGGGGAATTTCCAACAGGATAAGGAGGGAATACTGATTTGATATCACCATATTAGAACCAGAAATATTTCTATTTCAATAGTTTTAACCCAAACACTTGTTTACAGTTTTTCACTCATATCTTTTAGTTTTGATCAAAAATAACCACATCTCACGTAACCCAAGTTGACAAAAATGTTTTCATTTACCAAACAGCTATTCTGATCACGTTTCTTTCCATCAATTTTAACGATCAATACATTACTTGTGATTCTTTTCAATAATTATTAAATGACAAAACCGGCTTGTACTTTATAAAATTCATACTTCAGCCTTTATTTTAAAAGAAAAATAGAAACTAATATTCCCTAGACCTAGAAGATTAATTTTAGATTGTGTTTTTCTTTTCTTAGTAAAAGTAATAACATAATTAGAAATATAGTACCTTAGAACTGTCAGTGTTTGATAACCCTAGCTGGTTTCTGAGTTTTTAGTGAAAAAGTGTTTATGGCTGCATAATGTGAGCATATGGTTAGATCAGCAGCGTCAATGTATGGCATTGATCCAAGCCCACCATACCAATTAATTTTATTTGGAGAGTTATGTCAAATTGAAGAGACTCTAATAGAAAATCCCCCTGAATTATATGAATTGGAAATAAAGGGAATAAAACCTTAAAGGAATTCTCAGAAATAATATCAAAATTATAATAATAAATTCAGAAAGGACAATATCACATTCCTTCTTCCACATACCCGATTTCTTAAAACTCTTGAAAGGTTTCCCATTTCTCTTAGAACAAAAATCAAAACCTCTTAACATAACCAACCAACCTTTCTGTGGTTCGGCCCTTACCTGCCTCTCCAGCTCCACCTCATGTCGGGCCTACATGTCGCTTTTTCCAGGGCAGAAAATCTTCTTTACTTCCCTCATACTTGGTGTGCACTTCCTCGCTGCAGGGCCTTTGCACCTGCTGTTCCCTCTGCCTGCAGAAACTTGCTCCTTATTTAACTTATTAAATGTTTATTTAACTAATGCTCATCCTTCAGATCTCAGCTCAAGTGTCTCCTCTTCCAAGAAGGTTTCCCTGGCCTCCTTGACTAGCTGCCCTCTTATATCTTCTCACACAGTCTGTTCCTTTCCTTTGCAATGTTCATGTCTCCTCCAGTAGCTATAAGGTCCATGAGCATGGCTGTTTTTGCACAGTATTTTATTCCCAGTGCCTATCACATAGTAGGCACTTCACAAATATTTATTGAAAGAATTAATAATGATACTTTGCATTTATTGAGTGCTAACTTCGTATCAGGCATCTGAGTTATCTTACCACAAAAGCAGGTCTTCCTTTTAGAAAATATAAAGTAAAGCAAAGAAAAGGAAAGAAATGAAGCTAATTAAGTGTCCTTGAGGAAGAATTTTCAATCTTGTAAACTTGTGCATATTTACTTCTTATGTTGGTTGAATATGAAAGGTACCCAGGCGTCTAGAATTTGCATCAAAACTATCTAAACTCTTAAATGAGCAAGGAATCTAACGATGGGTTTTTAAAAGATATATTTGGCATTTGCTGCTTGTAATTGGATTAGAATTACAAGTAGATCAAATTTTTCCCACACATTTCTTATTTCTACCCTTGATCCTATACTGCTAAGTCAGAAAGCCTGAAGCAGCGAGGGGGAAATATTTTTTTTAATGTATTGTAATCTAAGACTCTGCCTTCTAGAACCTAATGAGAAGTTCTCTTCACGTTTTGATTTTTAGTTTCTCATATTTATTCTACTTTGCGGTGTCTGCTGGATATGCCCCTGTACAGAGCTACTTTAAATTTTGAGAGAAGAAAGTAAAGAAATGAAGAATTACAGAAGGTTAGAGCTAGAAGGGGCTGTAGAAATGATCTGTTCAATGCCTCTCATTTTACAGATGAACAAATTGCTTCCCAGAAAGCATATCTGCTGGAAGTGTGGTGAGAACTCCAGTTTCCACGCTTGCCTCCCCATGTCCATTCCCAGCCACACTTCGTCATGAGGAAGACAAGGGTTAGACCCAATGGTGAACCTTACTTGCATATCAAAACCAGTTTTCTCATTGAGTTGGCTTAAAGGTAGAATGACAAAAAATCATGTCTTGAAAATACATGGGTTTTATATAGACACCATATTAATAACATAAAGGAATTTCAACTTTGAAGTCTATTTTCCTTAAATTTGATTTTTTATATCATACAGAAAATACAATTTTTGATCCATATGGTACCTATACAGTAGAAATAACATGCAGAACTTTTGTATAAACATACTGATATTCAATTCCTGTCCCCTCCACTTATTAGTTGAAACCTTGGGCAAACTACTCACACTTAGAACCTTGGTGTCTCTATCTGCAAAATTAAAATATTAGTACCTAGTAGACTGCTGACATATTTTTTTTGGTTAGTCAATATGCAGATAAATAGGTATTTAATAAATAAAATACCTCATAGATTGCTATGAGGAACAGATGATATGACAGTGCCTGGCATATAAAAGATGTGTGCTAAATCTTAATGTCCCTTCCTTTTCTAAAATTGGTAGAGCCACTTAAGTCAGCTTGGCTGAAGCTTTGCCTTTTATCCTACAGTGACAGGCTAGTTGAGACCTCTTAGGAAAGGCACCATTGGAAATATTTCATGTCAATTTTATCTGACATGGAACATGTACTGAGAAATTTTTTTGTCCTGAGAATTTAAGTGGATTATAAAATGACCCCTATGGTGGCCACAGCTGTAAATGACAGGAAAATGTGCACACTTTTGTGATTGAAAATTGCTGCTTTCTGGCACACCAAACAAAAGTTTGTTTGGTGAGTATTGTTTGGAGAGTATTTTCATACTAGGTTTAAAGTTCCATCAGTTTAATAGATCTGACTATCAACTAGAATATAACAGATTTTTAGTACAAACCAGCAAGTCAAATTTAGTCTGCCTCATGAAGCAGACTAAATTCTTCAGAAGGAGGCAATTGCTACATGACACTTGAAGAATATACCACTTCATGCTGAAATATTGTTTCAAACCTGCAGATTCTGGCTTTTTCCACTTAGAATGCTACAGCCTTGGGGAAAGGCAATAGAATTTAGTGGGACCGTTAACACTATCTTCCACTAGTTCCCAGCACTATGAAGAAAGAGCTGAATTAGCTTCCAGGTGCCATAGTGTTGTTGAAAAACCATTAAACTAGAAACTCAGAATCTTGAGTTTTCTCCTAGTTCTATACGGAATTGGACAAAATCACCTACTTCCTTCAATTCTCAGTTTCCTTATCAATAAACTCATAGACCTGGAGTAGACTCTCACTAAAGGAATAAAATTCTGAGTCTGCCTCACTTAATAGAAAGATATTTTCCCAACAGCCATGGGGGTCCAGCACCCGGAATCTCATTGTCCAAAAGGTAGTCTATAACATGGTTGTTTATCCCTTATTCTTTTTCCACATAACTCACCTTGAAGCTTTCAAATACAGCGTTTTTCCCCCCTCCCCACTCTTGTCTTTTCTAGGCCGAATATCCTTATTACTCTACATACTGATGGGATTTCAAGTTATTTTACCAATAACTTGTGTCCTCTGGATGAGTTCCCACTACTCATAGTCCCCTCGTAAGCTAGATTCCTTGATTTCAACATCATACTCTTTATAGAACTTCCCTAGGGCAAAAGACAGAGACCAAGGCTTCTTAGCCACAGATCTATCTCAGGGTTGTCCGTCTTCTCCACAAGAGGTCTTAAGACAATGATCTGCTAGTCTGGAAAGGTCTTACCAAAGAAGCAAATATATTTCGTTCAGGATACTCATTTTTTAAAGAATCCAGGGGGCCTTCCAATTAATTCCATTTCCTTTAATAACTTATCTATTCTATCATCTCCAATAGAATTTTCCCCAGAAATTGATGTGAAACTCATTGATTTGTAGGCTCAGGAATCTAACTTTTCTTCTTTTTCTTGGGTATGAATCCACTGTTTACCCATGTTCTATATTCTGGATTTTTTCCCATTCGTCTATTTACACGAAGAGGATCAAAAATGGTCCTATGTGTTCATCATTTTCTTGACTTGAATTTTTTTCAAAGTTCTTAGATGCTCTTTCTTAGTCATCTCACCTCTAAATCCCTCTAAGCCAAAGGATGCAAAACTAGTGCTTCAGGAAGTCTTTGGATGCCTTCAGGTAGGGCATTCACTCTCCAGTCCACCCAGTCCTTCCTAAGCCTTCTATTTTCTTAACCTAGCATTTCACACATTTGTGCTACTGGACTGGTCCATGACATGTCTTGAGTTTGCAACCCCTGTTAGTTCTACCCCTTTCAACTTGAAGATTATTTTTCTTGGTAATAAAGAAGGAATCACAAAAGGAGTTGCTGCCAAAGACTTCCCTACCTTTGCTCACACTGCACTCTCTGTCTAGAATCCTATTCTCCACTTCTGTTAACTGTTCAGATCATTCCAGCATAATCTCATATAATAGCAGCTACAACAACTGTTTATTGTATACCTACTGTGACCTGGGCCCTGAGCAGGGGGTATAGAAATGAATGAGATCTCGTCCCAGGCTCAGATCCTTGGTGCAGTGTCAGGGAGTGGTGTGTAAAGCTATGCTTACACTATGGTGTGTGCTGTGGTGGTTTTGCACATCAACTCAGGAGCCAGACTGCCTACGTTCAAATCTGGGCCCCAACACTTAGTGACCGTTTAGCCTGCAAAAAGATTTTTACCTGCTCTGTGCCTCTGTTTCCTTATCCATGAACTGGGGATAATAGTAGTACTCCCTTATAGAGCTGTTGTGAGGATTAAATGGGTTAATGCATAGAAAGTATTTAGAATAGTACCTGGCACATATAAGATCTCAATCAGTGTTTGCTATCATTATTATAATTAAAGCATAAATGTAATAAGAAAACATTCTCCGAGCCCCTTCCTGCCCCCTATAATCACTCCCATGTGTTTGATGTTCCTTCTCCTTGCTGTACCACTCCATGTATACGTTTACAATAGCCAATGCAGAAATGATGTAATGTAATGGTCTCTCTCCAAGATACTGGCTGGTAATACATTGAAATCTTTCCTATTGTTTGTTTTAAAAAGCTGTTGCTTCAAGATCACCTTCCACCCAGTGTTCCTACTCACTGTCTCCTTGGCAGCCCCAAATCTCATCTCTAGTATTCTTTGGACTTTCTTAAAATATAGCAACTAAAAGATTAATTCTTGACAGGGCAGGGGGTCTTTAGGATCCCACCTCAATGCTAATTTCCAGTCTCTCATTCTGATTGGCTGATGCCCTAGCTATACTGTGTTGTTAAATATTTTGAATTCTACCCTTGTTTTATCCCTCTGTGGTTTTTACAAAATATAGGGCCACAATCCTTATCCATGATTCCAAAATTAGAAATGAACTGAAAACCAGGTTTTCTCCCTTCCTTCCTACCTTCCTTCCTTCCTCCCTCCCTCCCTTCCTTTCTTCCTTCTTTCTTTCCTTCCTTCCTTCTTTCCTCTCCTTTCCTTTCCATAAAATTATACTAAAACTTATTTGACCACAAATCTTAACCCAAACTGAAGTATGGAGTTTACTATCTTTATTTGTTATTCCATTTAAACTAATATGCTTCACCACAAAACTGTTAATAAATTTATTATAACCACTGCCTCAGACTATACTGGGGATGTTCTGAAATAAAAGTGTATACATTGTCTTATATTTCTGAAGTCCAAAAGAAATTCCGAATTCTAAAACATATCTGCCTCCAAGAGTTTCTGATGAGATTTATGAATTTTGCAGGCTGATACCTTGGATTTAAACCCTGCCCCTTCTATATAAATTGTGTGATATTGAACAATTTAGTTAACCTTTCTCTACGTCAGAACCCTCATCTGTAAAACGGAAGTAATGTTAGTACCTACCCATAGAGTTGCTACTAGGATTCAATAGCTAATGCACAGAAATTGCTAAAACAGTGCCTGTCTCATGGGAAGCACTCATTTATTAGTAACTGTTACTTTTAAATTTTTTGCTCTTGTTTTTATTTGAGGGTGAGGTTTGTGTTTTCCAACTTTTTGCCTGTACAATACCTAGTGCACAGTGGGGACTCTGTAAAAGTTTGTTGGATAATTGAGTGAATGAATGACTACATTTTCCCCAAGTAGTGAGTTGATCCTTTTCTTGTTTTTCCTCAAAAAAATAAGTTAAACAGATTGAATGCCTGTTTCATTTTTTACACTTTTCACACACCTCAACTCACTCTGGTCTTTTTCTTCTTGACAGCATCTTACAGGTCTTTGCTCTCCTGTTCCTTCCATCCTTGGATATATGCTCGTCTTTATCTCTTTTTTATATGCCTTTATTCAGTAAGACACTTTTAAAATGTACATTGACAAGCAATACTGCTTTCTTAAATTTTTCCTTATTCATCATTTTTTTTCCACCAGAATTGAGGTTCTAAGAATTTCTCATTATCCTTGAGACATCTTCCCTCTTGTGTTCCTCCTGGAACACACAGACTCCCATCTATATTTCCTGGAAGCTTTCTGAAATCTGCATACGTAGAGTACACATTTCCCTTCTGTGGCTACTGCAAACCACAGAAAAAGGGAAATTCTTCCCAGGCTACCATTCTTTTAACCCAAAAAAATATTATCTTGGGTACTTATGGTCCACTTTAAGTTTCCAGCAAAACACGTAATAACAACTCAATACATTTTTGTTTTTAAAGAATTCAATGCCCCCTTATGGATCAGAATGAATTTCAGAGAATCTGCCCCAGTCCCTGCTTACTGCATCATCTGAGAGGTAAAGTTGTTGTAAGGATTGACTAGGAGTTATCAGATTATTCTGCTTGGAACAGAAGGAGACTTCCCGAACAAGTCCAGATCGGTTGGAGTTACTCATCCTCATCATTGTGTCTTTCCTCTGCAGTTATTTCATAAATTATCTTTTCCAGCAGAGAAATCTGCAGGACATCCCCAACGGGGTTTTTCTTTCTGTTCCTTTCCTCTTTCATTTTTATCCAAGTCCTTTCTGCCTGAAGGTTCATGCAGTTCTCTACTCTATCCTCTTTGTTGACATACTGTGTTTCACTTCCACCACTTCCATTAAATATACAGATTTTGAGCAAAGTATACCTTTTCAATGTCATAGTCTAACCATGATTGCTATCATGTCAAGCATCAGGAATACTTCAGGATCATACTTGCTTCCTTTGCTGAATGTTCCATTTCAATTTATTGTCCAAATATTGCTCTTTGATATCGATGTATTGGAAGGTACATTTATTATTTCAAACACGTTTCTTGTTACTTGAGAACTCAGGTACTTCTTTCCTACTCTTCACTATTAGGCATATGTAGCTTCTTGTCTACAATTTTCAGCCTTTTTCCTCCCTCCCAAATGTCACTCATCACCTTTATGATCTGGTTGAAAAGTCCCCGCTAAGAACATTCTTTCTAGAACACATCATTCTTTACCAAGAGTAAATGTTTACATTCAGGAAATGTTTACCGTGTTCCGGAAAGACAACCCTGTTCCTTGACCCCGTATACCTCTCAGGCTCTTAACTTCCTTGTTGCCAGTGGCCTATTTCTCCACTCAGTCTCGGTTATGTACCTCATGGCCATTGCCCTTGGCCTTGAGGAAACTTATGCTACTTCTGATATCTCAGTTTCAAATATCTCCTTTTCAGATCACTATCTCCCATCCTTCCAGTTCAGTTCTTCATTCAGTCTTCAACATTGTCAAGATGTACAATCCATGGACCTTAACCATTCTCATTCCTGAGGAGAGAAGGAAGGCTCCTCCACTCTCCTTCCCAAGACAGGATTCCATAATCCATTAATATAACCATGATCTAGCAAATGCTTCCAGTTCATTTTATCTAATTCCCTTTGTTGTTTTTCTTGGCAAAGCCCCAGGCTGGTACTTTCTCAAATCAAGCAGTTAAAGTTCATTAAAAAAAAAAAATCAAATGTGCATTCAGAATTTCATCTCAGTTTAAATTCAAGATCATAAACCTCAAACTTGCCTGACAACCCTTCCATATTTATCTAGTAAGCTTGTATTTCTACCCCACCAATGACAAAGTCTCTCTCCATGACCAAACTCTGGCCAGGCTTCTCTGAGCCCTTTGGCTGACTAGGCTTTGACCTTGGGCTCTGTCCTTGGCCCACTTAGTCCATTTTTAGCAAGAATCCTGCTGAGTCCATTTGGCGAAAATCCACCACTCTTGGTATCTGATCAAATCCCTCTTCTCTTCACTCTTGATATCTTTTCACCCTGGCCTGCCTTCAGCAAGAATCCTGTCAAGTTGGTTTAGCCAGAATCTCCCTTACCCTTGATGTTTCTTCTTGGTTATTTTCCATCCACCGACCACCATCCTGCTTCTTGGCTATAAATCCCCACTTGTACTTGTTGTATTCTGAGATGAGCTGATCTCTCTCCCCTACTGCAAAACCCCCATTGTAGTAGACCCTCTCAAACAAAGTCTTTCTTACTGTCTTTAACAAGTGTTATGAATAATTTTTTAAAACACAAGATGACATATTTCATACTTTGTTTTCAAGCTTCCATATCCTCTCCTCTCTCCTTGTTCTTAGGTGATTAGCTTGACCTACACTTTGTTTAGAATATAAAAGCTTTGTGAGTCAAGAACTCGCTCCCCATCCCACCACCAAATCTACACACCTACCTGCCTCTTCACCCATCCCCTCTTTCTTCTCTCCTGTTACATTGTGGAAATGTCCCTTCTCCCAGAAAAGGTCCACCTTTGCACTGGTGCTCTACATCCCATCCCCTGTTGCCCTGTTAAAGACTTCAGTTCTTCCCCCATTCTCTTTCTCCTCAGTTAATAAATACTTCTCTACGAATGGATTAATCCCGTCACTGTTAACACAATCCAGAATCTTCCATATTGGAAAAAAAGAAGAAAATCTCCCTTGACTCCATCTCCTCCCTGACAGCTACTTCACTGTATACTTTCTTTCATGACCAAACTTCTCAAAGATTTGTCTAAACATGTGATCTCCATATCCTTACCTCCCAATCATCCCTCAACTCACTCTGACGTAGCTTCTATCTCCAGCATTCCATAATGTCACCAGTGAACACTTAATCCAAAATATTCTTTTCTACTCCTATTTTACTTGACCTCCTAGCAATTTTCTGCACAGTTGACCGTTCCCTGCTTCCTGAAATAACCTCTTTCCTTAGCTTCTGAGGCACCACGGTCTCTTTGTTTTTACCCTACCTCTTTGGTTATTCTCAATTCCTCCTCTTGTCATACCTTTAAATGTTGACATTTCTCAGATATCTAGCTTATGACTCATTTTCTTCTTTCTGTGCAGATTTTTCCTAGGGGATTTGTTTTTCCTGAAAAAGAAAGAAATGTCTTTAAATACTATTTATATGCCGACAACTCATAAATTTACGTTCCCAGCCCAGACTACATCTCTGAGCTGTTCATAGATGTCTAAAATCTAACATGTCTAGAACTGAACCTTTGCTCTTCCCACTCTGTCAAGTATTTCCCTTCCTCTCTATTTTCCATCCCATAGTACCCATTCACAATGACCTGGGAATTGTTGGCTTCTCCTTCTGACTCACCACCCATAGCCTATCCATTTCCACATTTCTACCTCCACTATCTACTCAAATCCATGTTCATCTTCTCATCGTGACAGCACCCCCATAGTCCAGGCCATCAGCATCTCTTTAGTGGGTCTCTGCAGTAATCTCCTCATTTATGTCCCTGTTTCTACATTCATCTTGTTTCAATATGTTTTACACATGGCATCTAGAATGACGTGAAAGAATAAAATTTGATCCTGTCACTCCTCTGCTTAAAACCCTTCAATGATACTCCCTTATGCTTAGATCTAAATTGACCTCCAACCACAGTCTATGCCCTCTTTAGCCAACTCTTGAGCCTCCACCACCCTTGCTCACTTTGCTACATTCACACTGGCCTTCTTTTACTTCTTCAAGCGTAGAACGATCTTGCTGTGTCTGGAACACTCCTCCCACACAGCCTGTGTGTGGCAGTTTCATTCTTCAGGTCTCAGATTACAGATGTCTTTCTCAGAGGCACTATTATTTTCTTTAACACAATTATATATTTTATTTGCTTGCTACTTCTTTTTTCCCCCATCTGCTCCCAAGACTAGAAGCTTCATGAAGACAAGGATAATGTTTCTTGTTCACAAATGGAGATACATCCAACATCTACCAAAGTGTGTGGTACGTGACATGTTTAATAAGAATTTGTTCAATGACTGAGTCAATAAATTCTAGGTGACAGGGTCTCTGGTGCTTCTTTGATGCTCATTTTAATCTCTGTGAAGGTCAGAACTATGATTCTGTAGATTGGTGTGAGATTTCCATGTTAATTATTACTTTGTGTCTTCTTACACTTAACTATGCCATTAGCCAAAGTAAGTCAAGGGAATACCTATTCCTTGACCCTCAAGGAACTTAAACTAAAATAGTGTCCTTTTATCACATCCACCTACCTCACCATCTCTTGGAATTCTCACCATATTAGTCAATTTATATTTTTCTCTTTCAAAATCCACTTTACAGTGGATTTATTTTCTCTGATGAAAGTAGGATGAAGAGGAGAAGGAGAAGTCTTATTATGGTACATAATTTTGTTCACACTGAATAAAAATTTAGAAATAGCTAGCCTATTTATGTTCTTTGGAAATTAAAAAAAAAAGCATGAGATGGAATAAAGTATATGTTGTAATAACCATAGGGTAGCGCACAATATATCTCCATATCTTATAGAAATGCAAAGATTTTAATATAAAATGTATAAGAATATATTATATCTTAAGTACTTTCATAGAAATGTTCCTTCTTTTCTAAAATGACAATTATTTTTTATATTGTCAATTCAATCATTTAATATATCTAAATAGAACACGAACTTTAGTGGTAATTGGCAATGGTGTTATTTTCCTCACAGTCTTAAAAAACATACTCAGAGCTAAAAGTTTACTTGTAAAACATCTACAGCATCGTGACAAGAATTCAATATATTTAATAAGTAGTTAGAGAGCAGACATTTCTCTTAGGATTATAGCAACCTATGACTAGGATTATTCAAGTGCCAACATTATTAAATAATATGAGAGTTGAAAGAAAAGTCAGTATAACATTTAAAATTCATTTAAATGTTCAATTTTAATAGAGAGAAGAAGTACATAAAACAAGGTAGAACTAAATTAAGAACTGAGCCCTCACTTTATTAAGTGCCAGATAGAAATGCATGGATTTCTTCCACAGGTTTTTACTGTTTTGCTATGGACAGTCTAGATTAATTTAAAAATGCAGTGTGCTCTTCCTAACAGAAAAAAGTAAAATAAAATTGAATCAGCTGAGAGATAAGAAGAGACGAATAAACACTGAAATAAACATTGCAGCTGAAACTAAAGTAACTGAAGTGAAAATGTTTTCATAATGAACTTTTATGTTTAACAAGCCCAGACGCTTGGAACAGTGTAAGCTATATTAAACCCTTTTATGAAAGGATTATGTTTTGTATGATGAGTGTTTTAATATAAGTATAGTACACAGCGTAAAATACAACTACAGTTAAAGTAATTACGAGAATTCAGGCAAAATTATTTTCTCCTGTACTATCACATTGATACAGAAAAAAAAATTCTTCTGTAACCTTTCACCAACATGTCTCTGTTTCAATTATTTTTGGCAGTATATGTTGCGTCTCTGCCTCAGCTACCTTTTATACCGACAGTTGGTAGCACAAGCCTTTTAATGCACAAAGGGTAGCAGCTCTTCAGCCAATCTGTGATAAAAGAGAAAAAATGAAATCACTATGGAAACTGCAGGAAGGATCTAAAAGCTCTCTTTATAAAGTAAACGTCTGATGTTTGTGACTGCAGGGGTAAAAAATTCATAAATCTGTATGATGCTATCATTTCTGATTTGTTATCACTGCAAATGCCAACTCGAAGCAGCCTGACCTTAGCTTCATTAAGTGCTGTCTATTCAGGAATAGTTACTATTCAACAGGAGGAGGATGTGGTCTGCAGAGAGGTTGGGGGTTTAAGGGGATAGTGTGGGACTGAGCGAAGAAACTAATTTGCTTAGAATGTTTCCTTTTTCTCATTTGATTGTCTTTTTCTTTTAAATCATAGTGACGTGATGGAATCAGGCACACCAAATTGTTCTGCTCTATGTTTCATTTGGGCTTGTTTTTCATTCAGAAGTGGAACAAATCTCAGACCCAAATTCAACTTAGAAAACTATGTCTGTCTTTGATTTTGAATTGAAGAAAACCGTTAACCTTCTCCTTCCGATCAAAAAGCAAATAAATACCAAGGAGAAGCCATTCTCACTGCAGCACCCTGGACCCCCAGGAGGAAAAAAATGAAGGAGATTGTGACTGTACAAGCTCTAACGAATCTGATCTGACAATGGACAGCAACAGACACCTGTGTCACGGAAGAAGTTTTAGAATGTTCTCCTCAGTTCTCAGAAGTTAAATGACTTTAGTTGTATGGTTGTTGAAATAGGGAACTTTTTATCTGATAGTAGTTAACCTGTGGAGGAGGGACTAGGAGGTCAAGAGGACACTGAAAAATTCTCAAATGTGAAATTCTGCAAAGTCGAGAATAGTCTTAATTCAGAGGAAGATGAATATTCAAGTAAGTAGACCGGTTTCAGCATTGCATATGCCAGTAAGCTTATTTCTCCAATGTTTACAACTGAATACTACTTCATTAGATAGAAACTGTGGCTTTTTGTTTTAAGTTTATGGCAACTTTACTACAGTTGTAATGCATTGAAATGTCAAAGATTGATGTGCATGGTAATTGATTTCCTATCGTCATGCTGTATTTAGACAATTATAAACATTGCTAATCTAATGTTTCAAGGTACTTATGAACAATTAGCAATTCTGCACTAGCATCTCAAACACACTTTTGATGATAATAATATACTGAGATAAGTTCTATAAATCCTAAAAGGGCTGTTGTGTAAATGATGATTAGAAAAAAATTAGGGTTTTTTTCCCAGTGAAATGATTAAGGCTTTGAAAATAAAAACATGAAATTCTGGTTGTGAACATGCAAAAATTCAGCACAATTAGCAGGGAGAATACGTTGCTTTACAATAATATCCTTGTTTAAAATAAAAGAATATGACATCCATCATACTAACTTTATTGAACATCTGCTACTGCTAATGACTAACTTTGCTGTTGGTGCAGCCTTTACAATTTCCACAGTGCTTTCTGTCATGTTAGAGGAGTGTTAATAGCCATTGATACAGAATCAAATGGAAGCGTGTGTTTGGGCACCCAAACATAAATACATGCATACTTTCATTTGAAAATATTTAAATGCCTCATACATACTGACTTCACTGATGCTTTTTGTATATATAATGAAAACCAATTATCTGTAGAGAAAACTTGACTGGGTGGAAGGAAATTAAATTGGTTTTTAAAGACTTCCTTAAACAGCAGTAGCTAGGGAAGGCTCCAATAACATTTTAGCTTAGGATTGTAATGACTTTGCGATATTAATAAATCACGCTTTATCCTGACTTTTATCAAAAGATTTGGATGGAGAAGACTGCACGTGACAGAAGGAAGAGAGAAGAGCACTTTCAGCTGAAGCTTTGCCTGTATCAAGACACTCTCCCAATCCCAGTGAAACTCTGGAAACAGCTGTTGAAGTCAGGTAGGTCCTAATTCGCTCAAAGAATGGGATACAGAATAATATATGTCTATTAACAAAAACTTCCAAATTGTAATTCTTGAAGGAAATATTCATGTTCTGGAATATTCTCTGATTTTAAGAATGCCGTACAAAATAAATGTAAGGAAATATCTAATAACCTCTCTGCTTAATTCCATTCTGGGAGTTTCCCAACTTCTATGAAATGCTTTCGTGTTGAATAGCAACTCACATCAATCAGCTCCACGTAAATTTTTTTCATTGTGCTGTTAAGTCTGAGACCACTTAAGAAGACATTTATAGAAACATGGAAAACATATTGTTTCATTTACACATACAACAATGAAAATATTTTCCCTTTGTTACTATTCAAAATATTAACATTCTGTCTTCTGAATGTATGTTCTCAGAGTTGACTTGCAGCAGCTTTGTAGAACAAGAAAGGCAAAATACTCTACTATTACCTCAAAATACTTGATTGCTTACTAAATGATGGATAAAATATTTCACTGAATTTTTTGAAACCAAGTATTTATCTAATTTAAACTGTATGTCAGGAAGTTGATCACCTGGACTCTATAAAATATATATTATTGTGCTGCAGTGAGGGGATTGTTAGAGAAAATGCATACTTTACCTTCTATTAATTATCAAATGGCCAAACTATTAAATATTGCAGGTGTTTGAATAGTGTCAAGTTGCCCCTAATATTTTCCATTAAATTTTCACTGACTTCTCAGAATAGTGCTCTCTACACAAGTAGTGTTTTCACTACTTAGTTACTGGATTAAATGGAAACCTAAGTAGCATTTACCCATCTGGGATCTTAAATATTGAGAAGCTTTAATTTACATATGTCAAGATGTATTTTCTAATCAGTCAAGTTTCATGATCAGATTTTTAAGATTTCAGTTTTGAAAGTAATCATGGTAACTTTTCCTCCCACACCCCGCAGAAATTTCATCTCTCATGTCTCTCTCTCTCCAACTCTCAAGAAAGTAAACTTCTTTGGAATAAGTCACCAGGGAATCTCCTCATGACACTAATACTCACGGTCTAAAAGGGGTCTCGAAAGTTGTTCATAGTTTCGTATTATTTTCTATTAGAAATGTTTTGTAATGTTGCCATTAATTTCCAACTTCCAGCCATCAGAAATTTCAATTCCGCATGAGCTTTCACCCTGAACCAGAATTTACTCTCTAATCTCAAATCAACCAACTGAGATAAGACAAAACTTTTAATTAGAATTTTAATAT
Organism: Diceros bicornis minor; assembly: GCF_020826845.1. Classification (NCBI taxonomy): domain Eukaryota; kingdom Metazoa; phylum Chordata; class Mammalia; order Perissodactyla; family Rhinocerotidae; genus Diceros; species Diceros bicornis. The sequence continues at coordinate 25,157,909 of NC_080764.1, read as the reverse complement.
GTAATCCAAGCCATTTATAGATTATGCACAGAGGTGATCTTCTATGTATTTAATAACTGTGTGGAGAACTTAGATAATATTTAATTTGGTGGAGAGACTATTTTTAACTTTGCTGAGGTCGGGTTACCTGCAACGTCCGGGAGAGTCTCTTAGAAGTTCTATCAGCCTGAGGTTTACTGTGTGAATGAGTAACCGAATGTATCTGTAGCAAGTCCTGGGGGGAAATTATAAAAATTGGGATATTCTGTGATGTAAAGAAGATATTCTGTTTTCCTTTCACATTTCTTCTGGGAAACCTAATTTCATGTCTCTCAGTTCAAGCTATGTGGATGAAAAGAGATAATACCCAGCGGAATACCAGGGGAATTAGCCTACCCCTTGCAACTGTTAATGAGTGGTGCCCCTAACCTCATGTGTTTATTCCTTAAAAACCCAGCACGTGAAACAGGTTTTTTTTCCTTTCAAGAAACAGTTGGCACTTTACGTCGAACTTCTGCTTGACATGTATTATTTGGCAAATTGGGGACTGAAGTGTGAATTATAAACTTAGGGCTGTGTAATATAGGCTTCAGGGGTGTTCTTTCTGGGGACAAAGACATCCTAGTAGGAGTTTCACAAAAAACTTTATTGAGAATAAAATGATATTTTCCCTTTCTCGTGAAACAACAAAAAAATGTGTACCTTGCACAAATTTATACCCACTTATATGCACGCACTTTGCAGGAGCATGTCCTCTGTTTTTTATTTACATGTGCACATGACACTCATTAATGTTGATAACCCTCTGCACAGGCCTCCAGAAAATAAAGGACCCCGACTGTGAGAACTGTCTGTATTCAAACATGTTAAGAGCTGAATATTTAAAATCTGTTTGGCACACCAAGCTTGGTTTTCTGAAGACAGCAAAAGTTGAACAGAAAGATCAAAAGAAAAAAAAACACCGTGAAAGATAATGACATCTGGATGGGGCCTGGATAATGCTCTAATTAAATGTACTTACACCTAAGTCTTATCACATGCTCAGGGGTGAGAGCTTAGATGCCCCTTCTAAAGTGCAGCATTAGAAGCAGTCATGGGAGCCTTGAATGGGAGATGTCACCTGTGCTATGATCCAGCTCTGTTCTATATGTGTACCTATAATCTATCCTATTTTTTTCATTGACTAGGCTTCTGCTATTTTGCTATTAAGATAGTCATGATAAATTATGTCATCTTTTAAGCTTACAAAGATATGCGTTTTCTTTCAAATGGGTTTGAAAAAAATCAGTTTATCCCACTTAGAAAAGACAGGCTACAAGATTCTTTTGTTTTGTTGCTGGCTCATAGGTTAAGATGAGCTTAGTAAGAAACCTTGTATATTTTTCCCTCTGTTCAGGTAAAGTCTTCTGACATCCTTTCCCTTCTGACCATATTAGAAACTCTTCCTGAGTACAAAACACAAGATAGACTTGCAGAAGTCACCAAGTCGAGCAATTTTAACTTCTAAAAGAGTTTCTAAAGCTTATATTAATTGAACAGAGTTCTAGTTAAATTAGCATGACTTGAACTGGTTTCAAAATGCTGGGATTTAGGAGAAGGGAGAGTGTGAAAGAAGGGAACCGTATTTTCTAGGTCTTTTTTCTTTTTTTAATGGAGTTTTGAAATGTCATGATACAATGTCTTATTAGGTTTTTTAAAAAATAAAGAAAACAAACCCTAGATCTTTAGAAGAAGCTGTTGGGCAGTGCATAGGTGTATACTGCGTATCTCATTATCGTTAACAGCCACGTATGGTTGAATCTTCCCCTATTGCGTTATTTACCCTCTGGCTTTGTAAAGTGATTCTTGAGTGTGGGTTTTACAAAGGAATTTCATAACCATTTTATAGACTCTGCAGCACACCTACCATATCCAAATATGCACAGTGTTTCTTGGGTAAATGGTAACAATTAATGAAATTTGGTTCATTCTAGAAAGAAGTCCAAAGTGCTTGTCTAGCCCGTTCCCTGTCCAACCTATTAAGTCTTTTGGGGGAGTATAAGTCCGTCTCTTAATTTAACTTACTGAGAAGCTACTTCTTCTTTTTATTTTCCTTTTTCTTTTGTTTTTCTATTCTCTGCCTTCTAATAGTGCTAAGCCATCAAATGGAAGACATTTTGCCTTCTTTCACTCCTTCGAAAAATATTATTCAATTAATACACAAAGATGAAAGTTAGAAACCCACCGTAACCTAGAAAGGTCCAAGAATTTAAAGAATCAAATGTACCCTCTAGATCTTGGGATCCATCAGAGAGAATATAGAACAAGTTATTCTTCTCTGGGCTTCCTTAATTTTGCTTTACTGCCTTAAGCATAATTTAAATACTGGTGAGGATTTGGGGAAGGGATATGTTTGGGGGGTGCTTGAGAAAGCAATGGGGTCTAGAAAGAGAGAGACCAAAAAGACACCAGCCCCTAGGAAAACACAGGTCTACCGGGGTAGCTTTTTGTGCAGAATGTATTCAACGTGCCACACCCCTATGCAAAAGATTGGGACCCCTTTAGCTTAGGTGACCCCATTCATGTTCTGGAATATATGTGTTTATATTCAGGGTGCTTTGAATAACCCCAATTTCTGCCTTCCTTTTAAAATTGGCTGTGCTGTTCATCTTGGATGTCAAGGTTTTCTTTTACTCGCTAAGTCTTCCCCGTGGAATATAATGCTTCATTTCTTCCCAGAAAAATAAGATATTTGCATCAAATTCAGCATTTCAATAATAGTAGTGAAAAGTCCCTCTTTGTAAAACATACGGGATTAGTTCCTGCCATGAGCTCATCTGAATCATCTCCATTTATTTCTCGTGGGTGATGAGACCTTTGCATTTGACCAAAAAGCACTAGTAAATAAGGAGTTAAAATGAAGGCAGGCTCACTGGTTTGCTGAGATCTGTCAGAGTCTGACTGGCTGGCTACATATCTGTCTCTGGAACAATAGGTACCTGTATTCTGCACGGACTGCTGGGCAACACTGACGCTCTGGAGAAGGTCTGCTTCTGTCTGCGCTTTCCTGGTGAGAATCCCCAATGACAGTTCCACTTTTCAGTGGAGGAGAAAAAAAAAAATCTGTCTACTCTCTTGATGAAGGACAGAGCTTTGATCATTTTTATTCAGGCTTGTCTTGGCCGGAGGTTTTAGATTCTTAGTTTCAAGTCAGCAGTCTCTCTCTCTCTCTCTCTCTCACACACACACACACACACACACACAAGCAAACACACATCCACTCCCTCCCTCTCTCTTACTCTCTCACTCTCTCTCATTTCCTCTCGTAGGTTCTATGCAGGCAGATGAGTGCCACAGCTGTAACTGAGGCACAGAGCAATAAACATAGTGGAGCCAATTTCCACGATGGCGAGACGGAGCACCGGAGGTGACAACAGTGATAAGGACCGTCCTTCTGACAAGTTTTAGGTAAGAAAATATTTATACCCTAATTCTTGTATTTTTGCATCCTTGTGGCTGAGAGAGACATTGAGACATAAAGCAAGTCTCGAGAGGGAAATATTTTTGTGAGGGTATCATCTGTGCTGTCACTTGCCTGCAAACCTGTGTTCTCAGGGCTTTGTGTTACTAGAATCATCAGAGGTGAGGTGTGAGTGGGGCTGGGTGGAAGGGTGAGCTGCTTTTTATGTCTGTCTGGTGACATTTATCATGCTGTTTAAATTCATATCGGGAAAAAATTCTGTTTGATGATATTTAGCAATGTTTTGTGCAACGTCGAGCATATGGCTGTGTAGAATTTGTGATGCTCTTTCATTCTTAATTTGTAATTATTTTTACACTCAACTGTACTGAGGTCAGAGAGTTTTAAAAATTAATGAGATTCCCTGTGGAGTTCAAATAGTAATGTCTACGTGAGCTGCCACAAAAAGATAAGATTATGCTGGTATATTTTTATCATAGATTTAACTTTCTTATTTTGAACATACTCCATTTGAAATATATGAATTGTACAATAGTGTATGGAAGCCTAAGCATTTGGGGATATTAGTCTTTAAAAGAATTTTTTTTTAATGACCTGGAGAAATGTTGTCAAAATTAGACAGCAGAAGATGAATATTTTCTGTGGAGATATGGCTAAAACTTAATAGACATTACTGTGATGGCAATGGAGAATACCTTATACTTTCGAGGAAATGTCAAATAGTGAATGAGCCACATGCTAAAAAAAATCTGCAAATGTGCTTTCATCTTAAGGAATATATAAAAATTCAGGAGACATTTAGGGTGAAAAATTGCTGGCATGAACAAAGAAGCAAGAGAACACATAGATGAGAATTCTTTGTCACAAAAATGAAGCGAGGGCATGGATTTAGGAGGTTAAGTGATTTCTACATTCTCAGCGCCCCCACAAAAGGGGTGAGTCCAGACATTTAAAAATGTACTGAAAACTTTTATTTCCCACAATTTAAGAACATTGTTTATGTTCCTGATACAACACATTGTTTAAATGAGGGGGATTGAAAAGCAGTCTGAGTATACAGTAATCGGGGCTAAAGATGCTTTTTATCCCGAGCTCCCCATTTACAAGACCCATTCTGAGCTTCCTGTGATATATTGTTATGTAAATACTGTGCAGCCAGGGAAAGCAGTGCTATGGAGATTCAATTTACTTTGAAAGTTGTTCATTATAGGAGGGCTGAATGTTATTTATTTGATGTGATTCAAAGGCTGGAAATGACTTTTTCATTGTGGCGCCTTTTGTAATGGGTGCAGGGTGATCTAATCTTTTTAATTTTGGCTTTCACACCAGTGGAGATGAAAAGAGATCTGAACTCATTTATCGGTTGCTAGGTCCTTCTGGAGACCCAAGTCCTGTTCTTCGTTGCTATGGCCAGTCTGACCTCAATTTCTGTGGTTTTGGGGACTTAAGCGGTCTTTTTATTTTTTTTTTATTGAGGAGCATGTACCTTGATTTATGTCCAAAATTGTGGCTGAACGTCTTTGTCTGCATGTGATAAATGGTGCCGAACAATTCATCAGTTCTTACAAGTAAACACCGCTGTCCCACTAAAAATATGTTTTGTTCTGAGTTAATGGTATGGAACAAGGCAGCCTCCACAAACAGCTATCTTTTATTGTGGAGGGGCCTCTGAAACTTGGAGCAAAGTGGAGGAAATTGGCGTTCATTTTCTTGTTCATTAGCATTTCATTGGTGATTCAGATGATGCGGCTTGAGGTGGATTGCGGACCTTCCATTTCCTTACTTTTTCTCCAGTTGAGGCTGCGTATGAAACAGACCCTCTCCAAACGCCTGGATGCTGCTGGGGCACTGAGAAGTCAGGAGTGGTTTCTCTATGGGGTTGGCCTCCGATTCGCAACTGCCAAGCGCTAATGCACAAACAGGCAGGTGTTCTGCGGCTCTGTTGCCTTCAGTCTCATTCTGCTGCTTTGAGGGAAAGTTGTATCAATATTGGTGACTCCCAGGAATGTTCTGCTTGTGTGCTACTTAATGGTCCCTGGACGTCCTTGCATTCTAGAACCTTGTTAGAAAGGAGCCGTGGTATTTAAGAGGCCGTGGAGTATACAGCTGTGCTTAGCAGATGAGCCTGCATGCATTTCCCCGTTCCCTTAAAAACCACCTAATTGACGCTGTAGGGAGCATCCACTCTGCAAATAGGATGAGGATGACAAAATAGGCATCAGGAAAGGCGTTTACTGCTTATAAGCGCCATCAGCTTCCTTCCGAGAGAGACTGTGGCTTTGTAGTGTAGTTTTTCCTTTTGATAGTAATATGCTAATGGTTTTTATTCCAAATCGGCCCGCACTGAGTATCTTCAGGAAAAATGGGTTCCGTCAGAAGTGGCATCCTCCTCAAATTGAAAGGTAAACATTAAACATTTTTTAAAGTGCAATTTTCAAACTATTTCATGTACTTCTTGCCAGCAGCTTTACAAAACTGCTTTCTAAATGAAACTATTTAAAATTTAAACTATTCTTTTTAACGTAAAGGGTTTTAACAGGAGACTATCTTAGGGAATTTTATTGTTAGTCATTTGCTAAAGATTGCCTAGGTTTTATTAACAAAATACAATCAGGTACTTTGTATGTTTCCTTCCAGCCTTGAAAATAAGCAAATTTTTATATTTTACAGAAAATAGTCATTTTGGGGACCAATAACAGTGATCTTTGTCTATTTTATGTAGATTTTGTTCCTAGAACTGGTAAACAAGAACCAGGATTAGGTGATGCTGAAGGTCTCTTCCAGCTTAAAAATTCTTCAAAGAGTACTAGTTTTCTAAAAGAACACAGAAGGACGCCTTTATTAGTGTAATTGTACTTATTCAATTAATATTTAGCTCTTTAGCTGAGCAGCAGTTAAAAGTTCTATGGTCTGTTGTACAGGTAATAATTGTGGCTGGAAGCAATTTCCAAAAAATTGATTTTTGTAGGTTTTTTTTTTAACTGCGGCTTAAGCCCTTTATTAAGACTGGGGTTTTGCAAAACTCAATTGCAGCTCCTTAACTTGGGTTTCTTACTTTAGGTCTCTTGAAGGTAATACTTTGTATGAGTGGTTAATTTCACAAGAAATATTTAATTCTAGGTATCCGAAGACAAATATTCCGGGTATGTGGTATGTATCTATGTATGTATCTGAACATATTTTAATATAAAGTGTCATAAATTTCACATTGTGTTTTGCTTTGCTGTTATTTCAAAGGATTTAAGTGAATGTTGGATAGCACTCAATTTCCTGAAATGATTAAATTCAGTCTCTGAAGAATCTGGGGAAAAGGCCTGTCATGACATTTTGATGACTTTCATTTTAAGGTGTAATAGAAATTGAGTAAAATATTTTAATAGCTGTTCTCTAATATCTCATTCCAAATACAATGTTTTTATTGCTCATTCTAGCTTACAATTTTCTGGTGATAATAATGTTGGCTGGTAATTGTTTCTTAGATAGAAATCATTTTATCCTTATGTAAAAGTTATTTCAGAAAAGTCTTCATGCATTTATCCCAGCTGAAGCAACTGCATTGAAATTTTGAGATAAAATAGTGAGTATTTCCAGATTCCTCCTATTTTAATTTGGTACTTCCTTACAAGAATTAGGTGTGTCTTAAAGGAAGGAATATTATATATGATAGTTTGTGGTTTAAAGAGGAAAAACAAAGAGGTATGCAAGGGGAAAACTGACTTGGACAGAAGGAATAAATACTATGCACCATCACAAAATTAACTTGATTTTCCTTCCAGATGTCATGTTTATTATAAAATTTAAAAAGAAACCAAGAAATAAAATATGTGTGCAAATATACAGTTTTTATATCTGTCTTTATTGAATAGGTAAGTGCAGATACGTAACTTAATACGATTGTAGCTAACGTTACCAGAAACATCTTTGCACCTCAATTCTTTTGGGAGACATAGACACGAGTAAAGTTAATCACGTAGCTTTTAAAGAATCAAATCTTTTGGGAACTGGAGTTGTGACATATTAGATCAATATTCATGTAAGTCAAAATGAAATCCTTAAATCAGTTTTTCTGTGCGTGTTACACAAAGCCATTAGCTTCCAAACTGCGTTGTTCTAAATGCTAATTAGAAAAAATTTTTATGCAATTTAACTTGATTGTAGTGGATATTTAAAGTTACAATATAATGTTATCGCTGAATTAACACGCCATCAGTGCAGTTTTTTATAAAAGTAAAATTAAGCTCTGGTGGCATTATTCCCCTCTCCTCATATGTTTATTAAATTTCCCAAGATTTGCTTTCTTTTTATAATTAATATTCTTTTCCAAATACCAGTGTTACAGAGTAAATGGTGATTCCTCGTTTCTCTCTGCCTACTATAATGTTGGTTTTTGTCTTTTTGGTGTGCATTATTCTTATCTGTCACTTAGAAAGCTGTATTGACTTTGAAGCTATTTGTCTGACATATTTGCCTGAGTTTGGGGGAGGAAAAAAAGCTTGTTTCATTAGAAATTGCGTATAAAGTGCTGAAAGATTTGAGTTGACCTTGGAATGTTGTTCAAGGGGTTGAAATTAGGATATAGGATTTTCCCAGTAGTAGCAAGTTAGTTGCATAATTCAATAAAATCTTTCCTTCAGCTATTTTAGTTTAGTTTCCACAGAATAGTTTGCCAAGTGACAAGGCTCAGATTTGCACTGAGCATCATCTAGAAAATTTATTACAGAGAAAGAACTGGCAGGAGAGGGGCCCTCTTAGGTAGCTAGTGAAGGTGTCACCCCAAGTTATTATTCTGGCAGGTTGGCAAGGACACATGGTAAAGTTTTATCTACTGGTGTTTTGTGTTCAATCATCTCCATGTTCCAACAGCAGATTTTAATTTGCGCTGCCATCAGTCAGATACTTTTGTTTAAATGATACCAGAATGATTTAAGAAAATAAAAGTTATGTTAAGAAGCTTAATTATATACTCTAGCACCTACTAATAATTAATTGAAGCATTTAAAAATTTGTTCAGATTTTAAAATGTGAAAATTTTAGTTTGCTTAATGGTATTTATAATTTCTTCATCAAGAGATGGCCTGTATAGACTCATAATAACCCCAAGTCCTTCTAAAGTTGCTACACTTTATGATCCTATAGCACAGTGAATAGAACCTTTTTATATCCTTTTTATATCCTTTTTATATCCTATAGCCTTTATAAGGCCTAGGCCTGCTCAAGAAGTTTAGAATAATATCTCTAAGCCATAATTTATATTCTTAATGTTGTTTGGCATTATTTAAGCACAATGAACTAGTGATTAAATTAAATCCTTGAGTTTCCTGTATTTTTCTGACAATTGAGTTCACAGTCCAAATGTGAAAACTAAAACATACCGTAAGGCTAGGAGTTTCCTTAGAGAAAGAAAGATAAGGTAGCACACCATGATCAGGAACCCATGGTGTATAGCTAATTACCATAATCTCAAGGGTTTCAATATCAGTCATCTTTGAAAATACTGGATTTTCAGGAAATATTTCAAGAAGGATATGAGTTGCCAAAAATTTGAAAGATGGAAATCAAATAAATTATTATAAAAATGCCCTCCTATATGGATTTAGAAAATAAACACTATTCTTATGGCTCTTAATATTCACCATTAATTCAATATTCATTATTTGCCTGATTTTGCAGATTATAGGAGTCTCACTAGTTGTTTGTACATCATCAGCTAATCACATCACAGTCCATATCATTTTGGAACTTGTATTTCTCTTGTCTTTTCTTTAAATGGCTTAAAATATTTTCTAGGCATCTATGCCAATTAAAAGAATATATTGGTAAAATAGAATGCGTTTTAAGAAGTTATCTTATTGATATGTATTTAGAGATGTTGTCTAAACGCAGCCCATTTTCCTTGCTATTCAGGCGCACAATGCAGCAGAGTTGGTTTTATTGTTTTCACGCCTCTTTCCAATGCTTCTTATACTATTTTAAAGGACCTCTAATTCTAATGATTGATGGCTAACATTTATTTTCTATATGCTAGTCAATGTGCTAAGCCCTTTACCTTTGTTTTCTAACTTCATCCTTTCCATGGCACTACAAGAAAGGCAGTATTATTATCCCTGCTTGTAGATGAGGAAACTGAGGCTTTGAGGAGTTCAATAACTCCCTCAAGGTGGTAGAGCTGGCGAGCAGCTAAGTTGACATAAAACCCAGGTCTTTCAGGTGCTATTCATTCTTCTAGTCATTCAACAAATATCATTGAGCCTCTATGAAGGCCTAGGCCTGCTCAAGAAGTTTAGAATAAAGCAGTGGATATTACAGGCAAGCCTCTGCCCTTAGAATAGGAGTTGGCAACCACCTTGATATTTTCATCACGTTATTCCCCTCTGCATCTATGGATTCCCCAGAGCCAATAGAAGAACATTTTAAAATTTTGAAACTTCTTTAGATTTCTCAAAATGTGGCTTCAGTTTTTCTTTCCAACCGCATTATTGCCTCTTTCTAAATAGGAATTTTCTACGCTGGAAGGCTGATCTGCTCATTGCCTCTACGAAGTTTGTTTTGTATTTTCTCTGATCATTCCTGCACCTGAAACATTTTGCCAGTGCTTTCACAATGCCTTCCATCCTTCAATGCCTGGGTCAAAGCCCACGGCTCCCACAAAGCCTATCTTAGAAATGAAATCCTGAAATTATCTTATTTGCGTTGATCATTTGACACCTGACATTCGCAACAACTAAGTGATTTGAGGCTAGGTAGCATTTCACATATTTCCTGTATCCCAGCTGCTTCGATGTTTGTAGATGTGCCCAATTGACATGTTGGCAAAGAGTTCAGGGAACCAGCAGTAAAATAAGAGAAGGGAGTAAAAATGTAGGAACTTTCTTACTCTCTTGGAAGAACCGCCCCCCTCCCCCGGCCTAGCACAGTGCCTGGCAGAGTATGCAGTGAATATACATTTGAGGCTGGGAAGAGGGGAAGAGAGGTGAGAAGGAGGGAGAGACTGACAACAGGAGGGAAGTTAGCAAGGAAAGAGAAAATAATATTTCTAAGTTTATAGCCCAGGGCCTTCAAAGATCTTTAAATATTTAATTAGGGTCAGAGATCCTGTTATGGAATGTATAGATAGACACAATAATCTTTACTTTCAAATATATTTTTGCTTCTTTTAGGAATAAATTGTCAGTCTTATCAACATTAATACATTAGATATAGAATGAACTTTCTGGTATTTCTATCAGAAAGTGCAATTGTGTTATGTTTGTATATGTTTTCTATCACTTTTCGGGCCCAGGATGCAGCTGGCTCTAAGCTGATTTTTTCCTTTTATGCTGTATATGATTATTTCTCTATGCCCTGGAACATTCTTCAGCATCACAGAAATGGCTGACTACCCCTTCCTCAAAAAGAGCCATCCTTTTAACCATCATAATAAAACACAGTTTTATTAGTTCATACTTCATGTTGGATTTTTTTAATAAAAGCCAAATTCAACATTCAAAATCCTAGTGCAAATCTCCTCTATCAATAAGCAGCCTCATGATTAATTTTATTTATGTTTTTTATACCATTGTAGTAAAAAAATGTAGCCTTGAAATCTCAAGAGAAATCTATCTGTCTATATTTGTATGAGTTCTCAAACCAATAGCTTAAGGGAGAAATTTTACCTCATAGGAAAATCCAGGTGAATATTTCTCAAAGCAACTACATCTGACCTCTGCTATGGAGCTATTCTACTGACTGTAGGAGCCAGGGCTTGTATACATAGATATGAATATAGAGCTTACTTCAAGGAGATATTACTCATACATAATATATATGTAACATGTACTAATTTTCCTGGGTGAGGCAAGCTAGAAAGGTTGCACCTTGAACCAGAGAACATGATAGCCTCAGTGTACCCTCCAATTTATATGGGAGTGCTCTGCCGAAGCAGCCCCATTCTTTGGGAATCCCTGCCTGCTAGAGGAGATAAGTGAGGATGAAACTTAGGCCATGAGGCTGTGAGCTGTATCCTGCTTTTAAGAATCAAGGAATATTTCTGCACTCTATTGGAATAGTAGCAGTTCAACAGTCCATGAGAGTTCCAAAAATGAAACTGCTCCAAATGCTTATCTCATGCTGTGTTGATGTCGGTAAAATGCAGAGGATGAGCTTATCTCCCCTTTAACCCTAACTTTCTATGGTCTTTTCATTTTGACATTAATTTCAGGCATGAACCTTGGCACTTAGCTACAGTGTGTAATTGTTGGTATCTCGCTGCCACCTGGGTGCACAATGGAGAACAATATTTAGCCCCTATGATTTGCCATAAGAACACACCACATGCAGTTGGAAAGGGAAATATTTAATCAGCCAGTTTTCTCCACACAATTCCAATCAGTTGAGTCGGTTGAAGATTTTATTTTCTCTGAATTAACTGGTTGTTTTGTCACTGCAAAGATAAAACCTTTGGCTCCCTCTCAAATTCATATCATGCAAATTTGAGGACATTGCATATCAATTTGAATGTGCAAACAAAAAGAAGATATTTTCAAATATGCTAAGTAACTCATTATGCATATTTAAAATATGCTTAGTAACTCATTTTGGTCAAATAATATTTTTCAAAAAGTTCCTTGAGTCCTCTGTTTTGTTGGTTGGCTGTGGAATTAATATATAAAAGGCTGTAAATGACGCACGAATAATACCATTCCATTTTTAGGCATATAGTATGATGATGCTGTTGATCTTTAGAAGAAGTTCCATTTGGTGACATTTACAAAAATAGTTTCACTTTAGCAGGTTTTAATTTTAATTTTTAAAAAAATAACGAGAAGGATGTAACTTTCAAGTGACGAGGAAGTCACCTAGGAGGCGTGTACTTACGTAATGGAAACATGAAACATACCTTGCCTCCCATCTGATGTTCTGCTTATATTCAGTCCAGGGAAATAGTTTTGACAAGTAGGAAAATGGTATAAGAATAGAATTATCCGTATAAACAGGCAGCATATCGTCTTAAAGATTGAGATCTATTTTTTAAGCCTGGTGCTTTCAGAGTGCTAGAAAGATTGGAATCCAGAGTAGTCTTTATTTTACTTTGATCCTTCTAATTCGAAGCAATGCGGTGCAATCCAATCCACTTCAATTCACCTAGTTACTCATTGGATTTCTAATATCTATGATCATTTTAACCTCCTCTAGTCAGTTATCTGTTTTATGGTATTATTTTATTTTATATATTTTTTTTGGTTAGGTAAATACAAAAGGAAATGTTGGTACCTACGGCAAAGAATTTCCAGATCTTTACCACAGAAAAAAATATTTTATTTTATTTTTTAAATTATTTTATTGAGGTCACATAGGTTTATAACATTGTGTAAATTTCAGGTGTACATTATTATACTTCAGTTTCTGTATAGACTTCGTCATGTTCACCACCAAAAGTCTAGTTCCATCCGTCACCATACCTATGTGCCTCTTTACCTCTTTTGCCCTCCTCCCACCTCCTTTCCTGAAACAAAATATTTTAAAGAGTTCAGAATTTCTGCATCATTTGGGGCATTTCTATTCTAAGTTGGGTAAAAGTTGGTACAGTATATGATCCTTCTAACTCAAATGGTATCTCTTTTACTCAATAATCATGATCATTGTCATAAATTTGAGAAGACTTCAAATTATTTATTTACTCAATTATTCAATTGGCTCTTTTTCCTTCATTACCTTGTCTGACCAGTGTTGCTAAAGGCACTGTGGAGGATTTTATAAAAGGAGCAAAATATGATCTTTCCCTCATCAACTATAGTATAATTGGAAAGAGAAAAAGAACTCTAAAGAACTAATTGGATAATGTAACAAAATTACTCTTAGCAATCATACTTCAGTACTGTGAAGGGAGAAACTATTTCTTCACAAGTAGAAAGCAGTATTAACAATCAAATATAGCTGTTTGGCTCAGAATATTGTTTCAGATTATTTGTTGTGAGAACAATAATGAGAACATTCAGAATAAAGGCTAGTTCTTGAAAATGGATTTTGTAATTTCCAATTGATTTCATCAGCAAAAAGATTTTCATTTCACGAGGACTTAAAAAAAATTAACTGCATCACGTGGTTAGTAATTAATTCAACTGTCCAAAGCCTGCAAATACCTTACTTTACTGACTACTCATAATAAAATACGTGTGTGTGGGAGGTGGACTTTACCATTGTCTTAATTGTACTTCACCATATTCTTCCAAATTTGGACACAAATGTAAATTGAAATGTTTTTGAAATGCTTCAACTTTCTCAGTATCTTGAGAAGACAGGCTAACACATTCTGTGCAATGGAAAACTTTTCAAAGCTGTCTTTAGCAACCTCCCTGGGTGTGTAAAGCCTTGCCCATAGCTTCACTCCCTGGCGGAAATATTACACCATTCACCCACATAGATAAAAACACTATTCCAGATAAAACCTAACATTAAGCAAAGAGCTTTGGGACTGGGTCAATTCTTAGTTTCTATCTTGAATATAAAATTATAGAATTTTAAGGAAAAACAACAACTTCGTATGTATGTTGATTATCATTTTCCAAAGCCAAGATTAGCCAGCCAAAAAATTTTGAAACTTTACTTAAAAAGCCTTGAGGTTTTTACCCTTAGTTACATTGAGAACTGTGTGTTGAAAATCCCAGTAATAACTTAAGTATTCTCTTCTTTTATCTGGTGGAGTTTGTATTTTGTAACATAGAGAGAAGCCTTAGCCATTTCTGCCTTCTCCCCTCAGGGAAGGGAAGAATTGGATAGAAAAATGCACACCCCATTCCTAGCAGAGATCTCTTATGGGCTGTATATGGCATCCACTGAGCAGGAGAGGAGAGATGTCCCGTTATTAAGGGGCCAGCAGAGGGTGTAGCAAAGGACTAATTCTCCTGCATATCCTATTATGTGAATGGACTTACACTAGACACATTATGGGGAAAATCAGTTAGAAGGATACCTAATGAGCCCCACTCAGAGAATAGATAGCAGCATCCTCTCTGGAATGTAGCAGCTCTCTATTCTCAGTGTCTTTGGGAAGCAGGGTTCACCATCCACCTGTCTAAACAGATAACGAGAGCAGAGACACTACACACCTTCTCCCCGTGACTTGGGAATGCCTCTGGTGCCCCCAAATAAGGAACTCTTCTCACTGCTGTCTGCTCTGAGCTGCATTTCCTTCTGATAGCCATTTGCAGGAGACACTTTTGAACTCCATGCAATGTGAAAGGTATGGTTGAGAAATTCTTCAATGGGGTTTCTCCCTAACCCCCAGTAGGTGATTTGGAACATGAAGATTAGGGACTTAGAGGCATGCTATCTAGCCTACCTCTAAAACTACACATTTAGGCTCACATTATTTGAAGAAAAATTAAACAAATCAAAAAAACTTGAGAAGACCAAAGTATTCTACATTAGGGAATATGGTAAATGGTTAAATTTGTGAATCAGAAGAGATAAAAAAAAGAGATCAAGTTTTTGTTGAATTACAGATTCACCTATTCTCAGTTTCACTTTCACTTGCTAGATCGTGATGTCCATTGTCTTCTTAAAATTTAATCTTAGCACCATACCCTAAAAGTGAGTACATTTTAGTGTGGGCATCCTCACCTTGTTCATTCTTTCAGGGGATGGCACAGCTCTTAGGTACATCTCCAGCATGCTTATTCATAACAAAATAACTTGAGCGTAACTTGATCATTGTCATCCAGGTCTTTCCCCCAATAAAGTAGCCAAAGTATTTTGATTAATGGTGTTTCTGATTGCAAATACAACTTCTTCTGCTTCATCGTGAAATATTTAAATATGAAATCGAAATTCTAGTGCTACGTCCATGTCCAGGAGCACAGAGCCTTTTTCTTGCACCTATGGTAAATCCATATCTTGTTAGTAATCAACACGTCAGCTTTTCAGGATCACGTTCATTGTTTAGGCTATATTGACTAGTCATAGTTTCAGTCATTTTTACATTTGAGTTTAGTGCTCTGTGATTTGAATATCTTTTGAAAGTCTACTACTCTAATATTTGAGCACACACTTTGAAGAAAGCGTCATTAGAATGCAGGCATCCTTGAATGAGTATCAGGATAGCATTTGGAGAATCTTCTCAGCTAATGTCTCCTTTTCCTGTTCATTTTGGGGCTCTAAGTTAAGCGGCAGCCTTTGAGGCAGGAAGGGTATAGTCATTGTAATCAAAGCAAATTAAATTCGGATCTCAGAACTGCTACCACCTTGGACCAATTGTTTAGCACCTTTGAAACACAGTTTCTTCCTCTGCAAAATAGGGGTTATAATAGCCACCTTACTAACATTTCTTGACCATTTTCCACATGCCAGGCATCATACCCACATGGGCTAGGAGGCAAGTACTATTATTATCCGCAGTTTACAAATTACCACACTGAAGCTTGGAGAGGTAAAGAAAACCCACCTAAAAGCACACGTAGTTGTTAAGTAGTGGGGTTGGTTCTTTTATTTCCATAGAATTTGTTTTTAGGAAAGGACTTGCAGGGTCAAAATGTATGTACATAATAAATGCAGTTAGTTTCCACAATGTCATTTAGTTTTAAGCCCTTGACTATGAGAAGCAGTATTAAAGGTATAATGCATATTTCACCATGGTGCTGCACTGCAGACTGTGCTGTTTGCGAGTGTGCTTTGTAAGTGGCTGTGGAGAGCTATATGCTGTGAGAGCTGTTTTATGCCTTTCTTCTTGAAGATAGCGATGGTGCTCTCATCTTGATGAGCACAACTCCTTTTCAGGAAATATTCTGTATAAATGGCTGTTGCATGGCATCAAATGCTGGTCTACAAGGCAATTGTTATACCTTAGACGAAGAGCGGATGCCATTTCCAGAAGAGCTTGACATTCTCAGGGAGGAGTTTTATAGCATTGAAGAATTTTATATTTGTGATTTGTATGACTCTCGATAAAGAAAAAAAAGTGAGAATTATTTACCAGAAATTTAAAACTTTCATTCTCTTGTGGCTTCACCTGCTGCCCATTGCCCGTTCCCCAGACGCTGCTACCTTCAGCTTCTCCTGCTTCATCTGCAGGCTCTTGAAGTCTGTGGGACGCCCGAGTGTGTAGAGAAACACGGAAATAGCACAGTCCCTTTGGTTAAGAATAACGTGTCAGTTTTCTTTGCTGGCTTTTGTGTGCTCTCTGGAGCTCATCCATGCGTGATGTTCCAGTTGACTTCAAAGGCAAGTCTATGGTTGGATTAGCGCCACAGGACAGGCAGCAAGGTAAGAAACAGGCTTAGTGCTTTTAAGGCCCGCTGGGGAGCTGATCTAGCCAAGCTATGTGGTTACCAAGACAACCTGTTCATTTACGTCCTCATGGAAGAACAGGTTAACTTGCATAATACTTTCTATTTTATCGTCACTATTAAAATCATTGCAAAAATGATGACTAGACAGTACTCAAAAAGGTTGACTTATAGCTATATAATTCCTGCACTTGGGGAGATTAAAGTCTAATAAAGGAGATACAGTGTATACTGTATACTCCAATTTGGAGTGAGAAAATACTACTAAGGCATGAAATATTGCAAATCATAGGATAATTTTAGGTATTAAAAAAAGGGATGGTGTAAAGAATAGTGAGTGCTTGAGAAATTACAACTATGGTGTGTTTGCTTTCCAGATATTACCAGCAAAGGTAGACTTCTTACAGAAGGCTAGAGCCAGGCATTGCTGAGGGAAAGAAGGGGGCAGACTAGATGAATTGAAGACATCATCACAAACTTAGGGCACACTTTGGGAGAAGGTTCAGTAATGAAAGAGGAATGGGTTGATGATGTGGGCTTTGAGATGGCTTGCCAGAGAAAACTATGGCAGACTGGCCAGGGTTGGAGACAAAGCAGATAGGGCAGGGTGAGGTGCCCCCTGGGACTGAAGCTAGGAGAGCCTGAGATATAAAACATCAACATGGAACCCAAGGAGGAAGTGGAAGTGATGGGGTCCAGACAAGCAGGGAAACAACTCTAGCAGTTCTGCCATGTATTGACAGTAGGCTTATTTATGAAATCTGAAAACCATATAAAAACAGATGAAGAATCTTAATTTTCAGAAGTCAGAGGACCAGATAAAAGAGGTTAGCAATTGCCAGGTCCTGGACTGAGACTGTAAAGGAGATGTAAAAAGAAGGGGGGATAAATTTAATAGTTGTGAAGGAAATAATTAAACAAAATAACAACAACATCAACAAAATCCAACACCATAGGAGAGTTCAGAAACAGTAAAGGATAGAAAAGAATTAAAAATTGTTTGAAGGTTTTGCTTCTTTGATGGAGAAATTACAGATAGAGCAAGACTGGGTGAGGGTATGCAGCAAATCCTAGAAAGAGGACCAAATATACTTATTCCATGTTTTTTCTTCTGTCCTTGGAATAAAGAAGAAAGAGAATGAGATTATTTCCTTGCACTTTGATTTATTCCATTTTTATCCCCAGGATCAAAAAGTATATGATAGTTAAGGTTGTACAAAGCTAAAAGTACTTTTTAATTTCTGAGCCCCCACACACCAGAGTTCTTGGAGGTCATTTCATTCGGCGTTGTCTAGGGAGGCACTGCAGAGAGAAACTGCTGTCTGTGTGGTGACCAAAGGCACAGACTTTGTATTACTGAACCTCAGATTGAATCTCGACTGTGGTTATGTTCTTCTAGTGAATAGAGCAGAAGCAGAAATGAATCATTTGTCTCCAGAAATTGTCATTCTGACTTTGCTTTTGGAGGCACTGGCATATGTACTGTGGCTGGAACAATCCTGCTTTGATTTGTCATCAAACACTTGGGATTGGACTTTGAAAGGGAAGAAAAATATTGTGTGATTCAAATGAGCTTTTCATTTAAAAACAGAAAAGACTGTGTGTCTAGCTATCTTTTCTAATTATTACCAGTAGGTATTTCTCTCCCAAGAAATGTGACATAATTTTATCACCTTGGAACTGCTTAATATTTGCTTCACTATCCACAAAATATATTTTGATTTAATTTCCTACATCTTAGAAAATGTAACAGGAGTATTGGTCGTAGTTTTTTCTTGGCTGGAGATTCTGGAAGAGGAAACCATCAAGTGGAAGCACCTCATTTCACAGTTATAATGAAGGCTGAACTTGGTGAAGGGACTTGTTTAAGGTCACAGGGCTAGGTAGTGACAGAACCAGGAAAATCTCAAATCTACTCATATTGAGATGAGCCTGCTTTAACTATACTGTGCTGTCCCTTCCCAGTGTGGGAGATTCTGAACTGTAGAAAACTAACTGCACATATAATTGCCATCTACCAATAAATCAGATCTCATGTTTGATGTCTCATGATGTGCCCACACTTCTCTCCGAAAAGCATTATTATAAAATAAAATATAGGCACTCTGGTAATGACTGACAGGGCTTAAATAGGAGGTAAAGAAGAGATTTTTAAAGATAGTAATTATTTAAGAAAAAAATCATCTTTTCTCTGATTTCCTCAGGAGATATTACAAGAAAATTATGAATTTGACTCTATTTTATTCCGTGTTTGCTCGCCAAAGCACCCACCATCCTAGGACCAGGGTAAATTGCCCAGAAAGTTTCCTAAATGTGAAAGTGGTAGGAGAACAGAAAGGACAAATGGAAGAGGAAAGGAAAGGCTGTGTGCTGTCGTCTGGGTTGGCACTCAGACACAGATGGTCACCTATTCAGGTGTATCAAGTGTATCCTGTGTTTGTCCTGTCCTAAAAGTTCCCTCCCTTGTTCTGGCTTCTGTCCATCGTCATTCTGATCTCTCTTCTCCCCATCACATTCAGACCTCTTGCAAATTTGATCTATATGTACTTTGTGCATTTCCTTGTCTCCACTTTACAGTTCCCAGCATCTGGCACCTGCATTTACTTCATAACTGAACTAATGATTCTTGAATTGCTAAATCCAGTGGGTTTTTTGGGTGTTTCCTGGATCTCTCTGCACATTTGACCCCACTGATCACTCACTCCTTAAAGTTCTCCGCTCCCCTGGTTCCACGGCACCATTTCTGTCAGATCATCCTCGAATTGTTCCTTCTCTGTCTCTTTCATGGCCTTCTCTTCTTCCTCCTCCCCAGGATTCATCCTCAGCCCATTGCTCTTCTCACCCTACACACTCTGCTTCTGTACTCTCATCCACTCTCATGATTTACAGTTACTCATAAATTTTATGTATAGCTCACATTCCCTTCCTGCAATTCGGGCTCGAATATCCAGCTGCCTGCTGTGTCCATCAGGCACCCTCCAACCCAACACGTGTGAACCAACCTCCTCATTGTTCCCCTTAACCTGGTTTCTCCATCTGTGTTCTCTCTATCATTTTGTGGAACCACTGTTCACTCATTCACCCGAACTAGAAACCCAAGAGTCATTTCTGGCTTCTTTTTTGTTGTTTTCCACATCAAACCCATTAGTAGGACCTGCTAATCTTCCAACCTAAAAGCTTGAATCTGGCTATAATGCCCATCATTACTACCACTATTGTAGTTCAGAACTGCTGCCACTTGCTATGATTTATCTCTTGCTTGGGGCACCATTTAAATGTCCTTTGTTCCACCAGCCTTGTCACCATCAATCTACTTTACATATAACCTAAGGTAAACCTGCCACTTGCAAACTTAAAACCCTCTCGTGTGTTCCTGCCCTGCTGGATAAAGTCCAAAAGAGTCCCAACTTAAATTCTAGCCCTACATACACTACTTCCTACCTCTTTCTAGTCTTAGCTGTAACAATTTCTTGTTTTAAACTTTGCTCTTCAGCAACACACAACAGCTGCGAATTCTACACATAAACCATATTATTTCTTTGCTTTTACTGTCTCCTTTGCCTTTAAGTCACTTCTCACTCCTCTTCCCCAACCCACTCGTAGTCTTCCTTTAGTCAACACAAGTGTGTCTCTTGTGTTGGTTATCCTCCAAAAACCTTTCCTGTATATGTCTTGTCACCCTCCATCCCAACTATCATCAATACCCTGTGCATATTCCAGTCATTGCATTAACTATATCATTTTCTAATTTTTATTTTTATGAGCTATACAGTCCACTGACAGCTGTTAGCAACTTGTTAGCAACTTATTTCCTTGAGCTAAATTCAGACATCTTTGGATAAGAATTTGGTACAGAACTGGAAAGATCTTTCTCGGTTCCACTGCTGACAATTGAATTAGGAAGCTGTTCTTTTAAGGATATGTCTATATATATTTTGCCTTTAATTTAATTTTACCTTTCATTCCTTCTAAACAATAACTGAGTCACAAATATACAGGTATCTTTATTTTACCTTCTCCCTCAACATCCATACTTTACCTATATTCTATCCCCCAAAGAAGCTGAAGTTCAGAAAAGATTAAGTTATAGGCTTGCACAGAACACCACAGTTAGTTTAGAAATGTCACGAGAATCTATTTTCTCAATTTCCAGATCAGTCCTCTTACTATTTTAGGACATTGCTTCTCTGTAATTTTTTTAAACACCTGAAGGTATATTTTATGTGACTTTTATTCAATCACACGCCTAAAACATGAATTTTCCAGGGTTGTCATGGTCAGCTACCATGCCAGAGAAAGGATTTTAAAGCTTTATTTATCCACATTTCAGATATAAATTTTTCATACCAAGAAGTAGCACATTGAGCTTTGCTGTGCCCAAAAATACTACAAATGCTATTTGTAGATAGAGAAGAGTGAAGTTTATTTTTTGTTAATGAAATGCCAAACAAGCCCAGGCAACTTGCCGGGCATGATTACACTGGAGCATCTTTGGCAGTACGCTAAGTAGCTCCATCCGTGCAAATGTTTTGCAAAAATTTAGCTTAGCAATTTTTTTTTTTTTTTTTTGGCCAGATTCTTTTCAGAATAGAGTTGGAACATACAGGAATTGGGGCAGTTCTCACAACGTGATAAACATTTCCAAAGACTGGTTAAGTAAGCTCCATTATTATCCTAATCATTCAACTCAAGCCTTTCTTTCTACCCCCACTACCCACACCAAAACTTCAGCACTTGACCCATATGGGTGTGAATGAGGTGGCAAAGTTCAGATTTAAAAACATTGCTTGTCAAGTCCCTCCATTTCTAATTTGTAGTCCCTCTACCTATGTTTTTGTTTTGTTGTTAGTGCCCTCGGTTGAATTCTGACTCCTAGTGCCCCTGTGCACAGCAGAGTGGAACCTTGCCCCGTCTTTTTTTTTTTTTAATAATTTTATTTATTTATTTATTTTTCCCCCAAAGCCCCAGTAGATAGTTGTATGTCATAGCTGCACATCCTTCTAGTTGCTGTATGTGGGACGCGGCCTCAGCATGGCCGGAGAAGCGGTGCGTCGGTGCACGCCTGGGATCCGAACCCGGGCCGCCACCAGCAGAGCGCACACACTTAACCGCTAAGCCACGGGGCCGGCCCCGCCCCATCTTTTTGAACCATCCTCTCACCTTCCGGTGCTATATCAGACAATGAGCCATTGCTATTCATAGGATTTTCATGGCCAATTTTTTCGGAACTGGGTGGCCACATCCTTCTTCCTAGTCTGTCTTAGACTGGAAACTCCACTGAAATCTATCCACCATGGGTGACCCTGCTGGTATTTGAAATACCAGTGGCATAGCTTTCAGCATCTCAGCAACATGCAGCTGCCACAGTATGACAACTGACAGGACAGGTGGTGTGGTTCCCTGACCAGGAAACGAACCCAGGCCGAGGCACTTTCCACAGAATTTTAACCACTAGACCACCAGGACTGGCTGACCTATGTTTTACAATACTATTTATTCAATATTTCTTTTTGTCCTTCCTAGTATTAGAGAGTGAATAAACACACATTCCTTAAGAAATCACTCTTAGGATATCCTACAAAAATAGATTCCCAAATTAACACACCAAAATGGAAAATGGACAAATATACTATTTAATTTTAATTAATGTATTCTCTATTGTGTCTACGCACGTCTTCTCTTGTGGCTCAAAAGCAGCCATACATAATACATAAGCAGATGAGCGTGACTGTGTTCCAGTGAAACATTATTTACACAAATAGGCAGCAGGCTGGATTTGGCTCACTGGTCATAGTTTGTCAACTCCCCACTTAACTCATTACTTCCGATAGGAACTCTTTTATTTTGATTTTTAAAGTTGTGGACATAAAGATTCATGCTTACTTTTATAATGAGTAGAATTTTAGGTTACATCAAAGACAAGCATAAATTCTTCAAACGTTAGAAAATATTAATAATTTTTAAGATCTCTTCTATACTTGAAGTTACTGCTTGTACAATTGTAAGTTTCCTGAAGGGAGTGAATAGATGTAATTCATCTTATGTTCTCACCAGGACCAAAGTGTCTGGTTCGTGGTAGACTCATGTTTTCAAACAGACGAGTGAATGATTGGGGCCCTGTATGCCAAATGATAAGTCAAGTTGATTGTATTGTAGACAAAATATCAGACCCAATTTTTAAGACTTTTAGTTCTTTGTGCTCTGTTATTTCAGAGGATCCCAGCTTAGCTGCTCTGATAACGGGAATAAAGAATAGTGCCGTTGCCAGTGGGGAAAGCAGTATGGACTTTCGCCTGAGCCCACGTTCTGAAATGGCTCCCTGTGGGGGTTTATAGGGTAAGCGTGTATGGATAGGCTTTTGGTAAATAGGGTACAATTTTTTCTTTAGTGTTTTAAGTCTATCCCACTAAAAACAGTAAGGAAACCCTTTTAGCCGTGAATACGGGCTGAGGAGCGTGATGTATTTACTAGAATTTTTAGCTCCTTAGATTTGAGGTTATCGTGGACATGGTGTCCTGGGTGAAGTACTTGTGATGGGAAAGTGGCCATATGCCAGGAAAGGTGCTATTTACATCAGTTAAAAATACCTGTTCTACAGAACTCTGTGAATAGTATAGATAGTAGTAGGCTCGGCCACAAAAGACCTAAAATTGCATTCAACATTTCCTGACTATAGGAGCCATAACTTATATTTCTTGTTTCTTTAAAAATTAGTTATAAAAATAATAGTAATCCTACTGAAATTTAAAGAGTGAAAAGGAACTCTCCTTCCTCCTGTCCCTCGCTCCCCAATTCTACTTCCCTTCCCGGATAGAACATCTATTAACAGGTGGATCTTTGTCTTTTTATGCTTTTTCTATATGTACTTGTCTGTGTGTGTGAAAGCTAACTGGGACCATATTATTATGCTTAATGTTTTACAAGTTGCTTTCTCAGTATATATATACAGTAATCATTCCATGGTAGTTGATGTAAATATCCCTCATTGTATTTATGAAAGAAGGGCCTATTATATAATCACTCTATACTTTTCTCCCCTCCTCCCTGTAAGCACTGTGCTGTGCTTATAACAGTATTCCAAAGATGCTTGTATTAGTTAATTAAAGAGATGAAAACAGCCCTTTCCATTGTGGGGAAATGAACATCTACTTTTATTAATCTAGTTTTACTTTTAATTGGTTCGCAGATGATTGTTGATAGCCTTGTAGAATTTTATAGCACTCTGCCAAATGTGTCCTCGGTTCTTACGGTGGCATATTTTTGTATGACTGTGTGTGTTTATAATTATACAACCATAAGGCCTCATGCCCGCACATGCATACACATGCACATATGCAGGTTTATTTATTTCAAGGAGACAATTCAGATGGCCAAGCTCAGAGTGGAGCTCACTATGATGTGTATCTTGCCTTTTGTGACAATGGCATCATAACAGATATAGTGTGCAGAGGCAGAGCTTTCAGAATATTCTATCATGCTACAGTAATTGCTACATGCTTTCAGCCATATTAACAAAGAACATCTTTAACTTTCTATGTGCAGAAACCTTCACATCTTACTCTTCAGAGACAACTATTTTTAAAATGTCCAAATTCACTTGCAGCTCTATTCTCTGCAAGATCTTCCCATCTATTCCAACTGTGTCAAACTCGGACAAAAACAGAGGAAAACAAGAATAGGCTATACATGTCACTCATGTTGGCTGAGAGATAAGCTGAGAAAGCAAAAATTGGATGATGGAGGAAAAAATACCAACATTTGAAAAAGAACTCTTCTCTTTCAAGCTATATATAACTTATCTATTGTAAATTAAGACTATTAATAGTCATAATTATAATAACACTTTACTTTTGCCCAGTGCCATATAACTTACAAAGTCTTCCTCAAGTTTTAATTTATTTCATCTTTTTGTCAGTCTCATCAATTAGTCAGGACAGAGCTTATTATTTTCTCCTTATTTTCCACCTCTGCAGTTACTTCCCACTGCTCTTTCCAAACTTGGTGCATCAGAGTTGAAGTAGCACTCCTAGCTTTGAACACCATCCGAAAGTCATTGTGATTGGGCAACGTGCTTGGTGACATGTTAGAATGTGAACATTTCTGCTGTGGTTAACATCCCCTAAGAGAGAATAAAATCACTGAAAAGCTCAGGTCAGATAACTTAGAATTATGAAGGTGAGGCTACTTTTTTGAAATAGAGACATGTGGCAGTATTAAAAATGGATAGCATGGATTAATTCCTAAAATTTATTCTCAGTTGTATCATAGAGTCATCTGGATTCCATCCATTTGTCTAGTAAATTAGCCACTGATAATCATAATTATGACATGACCCTTAGGCACGGTGAGACAATGAAATGCCTCCTGAATTATTAAGAAGTGTTAATTTATGTCTACTCTGTATGTAGTTTCGAGTATTTTACTGCGTTATATCATTCCTTGAAAATTAGTCACCGGTATATATGATATATACATAAGATTAAATTTTAGTCATAGTAATATATCTTTAGAAGAAAGCCCTGTTCCTAGTGTTGAATAAATATGATTATATTTTATATGTATTTTTCCCCCAGATTTCTGTTTGATGTCTATGGTCTTGACTTATTTGGTCATTAGCCACAGGTCGTTATTTGAGAAAAATAATGCCAAGAATTTGTACGATGCTTTATTATGAACTAATACTTTTGTTGCCATAAACATTGTTCAATTTATTATATAAGCCTCAAAAGGCATTATTACCAGCGTTTTATAAAATAAGCCCCAGGGACCATAAGTGGTTTGCTCAAAGCCACACGGCTAATAAGTGGTAGTGAAGAAACCCAATTCCATCTGTCCAAGTCAAGAACTTTTTCCATCAAGCCACAGTTATCTCAGAAATTCGTCTCCCAGAATTTGTGTCAGGAGGTTTCAGCCAGCCGTGGGCCTCTCTGCTTGTAAGCCCATCTGGCGGAGTTTCTTTCTAAGGCTCATCAGAGGAGGTAACAAAAACCAGCACGTCAGAGATTCAGAAAATTTGTTGTAATTCTGATTATCAGTGAAAAGGGATAACGTCCCCAATACTAGATTGTGTTCCATCCACCTGGAGAGGTGCATAGAAAGCATCATTTTGTAGAGAGATACCTTTATTTATCCTACAGTACAACCAAGATTGTGATTGATAGAGTGGGACCCTTTCTAATAGCTTTTACCATACACGAGAAAAGCAAGCTTTGAAAGGAAATATAGATGTGGGCATTCTTCATTTACTTGGATACAAAACAGATTTTCTGCCTTTGATGAAAAGAATAGGCAGTGCCCTTTCTAAGCAGAAAGTGTGAAATAAGAGAGAGCTCGGAACGCAGGGTTTTATTATCACCTCCAGCTTTTTTTTTTTTTCCATTCTAATCAGAAACCTGTTTTTAAACAAGCTGCCCTGATATTCATAAGTGACACAGAAAAGTTACTGCCTTGAACATGCTTACATGAAAAGTGGCACGAAAAGGTAAGGGACACCTAAGGAAGAAGGGCCTTCGCCATTAATAATCATCTGTAAGGAACAACCAGTGCCTGGGAGGTAGGCTGGATTCACGGAAACAGAAATGTAAACAGTACGGCAGGCGTCTGCTTTTTCATGAGATGTTGCTGATGCTAATTGCAAATTTCCAACTAGAATAAAGCTGATAACAAAGCCGTCCTGTGTTCATCCACTCTGGAATATTAAAGAGAAATGTCCCTTGTATTTGTTAAGCCACTTACAATTATTTCTGACAAGTGAAATATACTGGGAATAGAGAGGATAGCAGAAGGTTGGGGGGACTATTTTTTAATGTGATGTCAATCATCAAAGAGTTGAAAGAGTGGCACCAGAAATGACCATTCTCTACGTATGACACTGCCACTTAATAAGCCAACAGAGAAAATACTGAAAGGAATTCTGTCAACATTCTGGGACTAGTGTAATTTTGAACAATCAGGGATAATAGGAAGATCAGGCTTGATGTCATGCTGTACGGCTTGTAATTCTGTGAAACTATAAAACTTGTGAATAAAAGGGAATGAGGGATGGAAGTAAGGATATGGGAAGCTTGAGATGCCAGTTCTGTCCCCTCTGACCTTAGTGATATGCAAATTGTTTCATTGTGTTGAAATAGCAGACATGAAACAATCAAGATTTCCTAAGAAAAAAAATCTCCGGTTCCCCACAGGAAAAGATAAGTTTTGCATTTGGAAAGTCTGAGAGCATCTGAAGTGTTGTCTTATTAAAATTTGTGATCAGAATTAATTCACGTTCATTTCGTTAAGAACCAAATCACCTGGGTTGAATTTGTACAGGGAATCATAAAAAAAAGGA
This sequence comes from Diceros bicornis minor, assembly GCF_020826845.1. NCBI lineage: Eukaryota > Metazoa > Chordata > Mammalia > Perissodactyla > Rhinocerotidae > Diceros > Diceros bicornis. Next base: position 25,130,881 of record NC_080764.1, on the reverse strand, counting down.
TAAGGAGAAATGACAGCAGGTCTGCGGAGTGGCCAGTGAGGACCACTCATAGATCTGATCTTTTTCTTTTTCTTTTTTTAACTTTCCATTTGGTGTTTGGGGATTATTTGGTATTTGGAAATCAAGGTCATTTGTTGGCATTTGTATAGGATATGAAATACGTAGAATCCTTTTCAAAATCACTCGAGTTAAAGAATTTAAATGACCTTACATGAGACACATGCATGTGGCAATAAGAAAAAATGAGACTGCCACAAAAAAATAAGAGTTTTGTTTATCGAGGATAATTTTGTGCCTGGCACTGTGCTCAATTGACTTAATGATGCTTGCAGATAGAAAGCCTACGCGCCAGGTAACTTTCCCACAAAGTTGCTGAACTTGTCCGTTTCCTGTGCTACAGATGGCTCATCATCTCAAGTAACAAACCAGATTACACTGTAGCTCCTGATAGCCCCTCTTCACCGTATCCTCTCTGTTGCAGAATGCCGTGAGCATCTCTTCCTTATGTCTCTATTTGTCTAGATAATTCCCAGTTGAGGATACTGACATCTCTTGCCAGTAGACATCATTGTGTGTTTCCTGGCCTTTCCATTTTCCTTCTAATAATTGAATTGCTATCAGGAAATGTATTTCTTCTCTAACACTTCAACCACCTTCTTCTACCTCCATGAGTTCTAACCCTAGAACTTCCCCTCACTCGATGATATTTTTGGCAGGTGAGTATTTCTGGGGCACACCATGCTCATCTAGAGAACCAGAGCTGATTATTGCTAAAATCTCATTTCAGAATGAAAGTCTGCTGGTGTGAGTTTATGAGTTCACACCTTCTGAACCTCAAAAGTGGTGAGCTTTCACAGGAGTTGTTGTAGGATTAAAATCGAGACGTCATGTGCTTTGTCTCACCATTCCATTTTCTGTCTACTCTCTTTATACCAGATGAGGCTACACACTGACCCCTTTATTCAAAATTTTAATTCTTGACTAGGGTGCAAATTTATACAATGCTTCCTTCCCCTCAGGATTGCCAAAGAATATGCGATCTCTGAGGCACTGGGAAATGAGGTAGAGGTTACCCTTCTCATTGCCAGCCCCTTGGGGACCAGCAAGTGGTTCTCAAGTTCCTTGGTGCCTGGACCATAAAAAGGCAGTTCGGTGCATCCTGGGAATAAACAGGCGAAAGTGTGAGCTTTACTTAGAATAGCTTCTCCTTGGTTCTCCAGCTCCAGGGGGCCTCCCGGCTTCTTGCTCTTTCTCTGGTGACTGTGTCCATTTTAGAGCTGCAAGGAAAAAATGTTTCAATCTGTTCCTTTTTCTTTGTATAACACTTACTGAATAGCTCAGTGCAATTGGGCATTCAGCGAGTCATTTTCCTCTAGTACTTACATTACTCTCTCTTTGCGATGGAAATTTCTATTTCAGGTTCCTAAGCAGCCATTTCTAAGTCAACCATGTGGCCTCAAAGAGTTGAGACTTAAGCATAAGCCTAAGTGTTTAGAATATAGAGAGGAGAAGGGAGCAAAGAAAGAAACAGACAAGCCGATTGTGTGGACACTTTTACTACTGCTGAATTGCACAATTGTTAAAATTGCCTCCCTGCTGTCTAGGTCAATTTCACTTCAGTAGCTGTGCATAAATCTGGATTATGATATAAACAACAAACAATTAAGCAAGCAATCATTTTATGTTACTTAAAACCCTACCATATAGAAAAAATATGCTTCTGGCTCTTTAGGTCTGCGTCTGGAGACATTGTAAGCGCTCATGACTTTTTAGGTAGTTTTGTTATATTCTCTGATTTGCCTGTGCTCTTGTAAAATAAAAGGGAATGAAATGTGGAGCTGTGTCATGCTGAATTTTTAAAGCCAAATTGTCCCCGGGCTGAAAAGATTTCCTGTGACCACAACTGGTTTTCCTAAAATCTGTATTAATACTTTCACACCAAAATGGCAAAAACTTTGCTTGTTAGCGCTTAGCTGCAGCCAGAGGCTGGTCTAGACAAACTAAATGCAATAATAACAAGAGCACGTGTTTACTGAGTGCTTGCTACATGCCATGCGCTGGGTTAAGCATTTTATATGGATAAATTGATTTAATCCTCACCCTAAGTGGTAGTACTATTTTTATTCCCATTTTACAGATGAGTAAACTAAGTCATAGAGAGAAAAAACAACTTGTCCGACTTGCACAAGGTAGCATCAGGATTTGACCTCAGGAGGCTCGATTCCATTAGGCTACGAATAGGTACATGCTCTACTCAGTGGCCCCATTTAATCATTTTTATTCTTGCATTTCCTTTCTTATTTGACATTTTCCACATTCACTACACATCTTCCAGAATTTACATTTTAATGGAGTAAATGGTATCCTGAAATGATGATCAGTGAAAATCAATTTTGCTTCTGAGTGCATCTAACTTATTCTGAAAGGAGATGCTGGCTCAATATGGAGGAAAATGCCTGTGAGGAAGAAGCAGAAACATAAGCCTAGGGGCCGGAACAGTTCACAGAGTAAAGCTTTAGTTCCAGGCTTATTAATTTCACTCATATAGGAAAGAAAGAGCCCATGTAAAATAAAAATCTTTTGATAAAAATCTCTATCCGTAATGCCGTTGGTTCGGTTACCACAGCCGGGCAAGAAGAGAAGCAACGTAAAAGGATAGACTCTGGACCCAGACTGCCTGGAGTCAAATCCTAGCTGTACCACCTCCTAACCATGTGATCTGGGGCAAGTTCTTTGCTGCCTCTGTGATCTGTTTCCTTATCTGTAAAGGAGAGATAATAGTACTTACCTTTTAGGGTTGTCACGGAGATTAAATGAGTTCATGTATATGAAGCGTTTAGAACAGTGCCTGGCACATAGTCATGTACCGTAAGAGTGTTTGCTACATCATCATCATCGTCATTATCATCATCATCATCATCATCATCATGAGGTCTCAAACATTGTGTAGCAAAGATGTCGACAGTGCTGTCATATTTAGATACTCTTAGGGCTTTCATATAGGAAAAGAAGATACTACATTCGATTTATTTTAGACAGACTTTGCTAAATAAAGTGATTCTTAGATCGCCTAGATTTATTTTGGTTTTAGAATTTGAGTGGTAATTTATAAATTAATTAACTAATGTGTCGCCAAGACTCTGAAGGTGGAATTTTGCTCCCAGCAAAAGGGGACTTAGCATCTAAGTTGCATGATTATCGAACAGAAACAGACTGACCACTATCCTGAAAATCTGAAGATGGGAGTGGCAAAAATGGGAAATAATCCTTCCTGCAAAGTCCAAGTGATTAGGGAAACTGGGGTTTGGAGTTTGATGTAGCAAATTTATTTTGGGGTGATATTAGTAGAGGTAAGATATAGCTCACAGATCAGTTCTGATAGATTCCCAGACATTTAAATCATTACTCCTGCTTTCTTCAGAGTTGGGATGGATGCTCTGTGACATCCTTTGAGGGCATCCATGGGAGTGAGAGAGGCTTTATTCCTGCAAGGCAATTTGGTCCAACTCTGCCAGCTCACTGATGGGGTAAGCCTGGCAAAATTTCAAAGGTTATTAGTGTTGTATCTATTATTTCACAGGGTGGAGTGTGTTTGGGTGGATGGAGGAGGAAGCCTATAATTTCATAGCTGTTAGTAGAACATTTCTGCTAAATCTTTTTTTATTCTAAAAATTGGTGAAAGGATCTCAACATTCAAGATGATTTGAGGGCATTGTACTCCCCAGAATAGAATGCACCCACAGTTCTTACTAAATCTTGATGGTACAAGTTGGAAGAATATAAATATTTCCTCCAAAATATCCATTACCATTTCAACCCATTTTTTTGTGAGGTCTAAATCATCTTTTTAATTATTTGAACTCTGAAGGCTTTTCCCCATAAATATAAAATCAGAGTTGTAAGATTAACCTAGACCAGTTAGGAAATAGTGTTGCATTTTAAAGTCATGCCACCGCTCTCTTGTTTAGGAAGAATATGACTTGGGTTAAACGAAACGTTGAGTTATCCACTATTTCAATACTCGTATTCATCATTGCCTGTAAAGTGTAAGCGTTCTTATTTTTTACAGGTTCTCTGAATTACATTCTCAATGACTACCATGTAAATAAATTAGAGCAACGATCATGCCGTGCTTTTTTGTCGTCATGGCTCATTTTCATGAACTGCGTAGTAATTTCATTGCACTTATGTAATTAGGTGAAGAAGCTCACTCCAGCATCCATGGGTCAGCTATGTGGACTCTAGCTGCCAAAGGCGCTTCTCCTTCTGAACAGAGCGCTTTGCTCAGCCAGTGTAGACATGGCCTGATAAACAATGGAACTTCCCTCTTGAGAGCTGGAGTTTGGATTGATCTAATTCTTTAACTAAAAAAGGTGTACAGGTTTGATGAGTGGTTCCAATGCCTGTCTTTTGGTAAAACGGGAGCTTAAATTGACAGTAATGTGAAGAATAGCATAATTTATAATGAACTTGAAAGGCAGTAGCACTCACTGTTATACAAGGTAATCAGGGGACTGTGAAATCCAAGTTTTAACATGAGCTTAAATGTCTGTGGCAGGGAGGCTGTTCTGGCAGGTTTATATCTGTCAGGTCTTAACACTAAACTCGTCAGAGTGCAACATGGCTGTGTCACTTTTAACCAAGATGTCACATATAGTATGGGAAACAACCTGCTTTGTGTTTTCTTCTCTAGGATTTTACTGGGAAAAGCAAAGGTAAAAGGAATTTTTTTTTTAACACTGCATTTTTATTTTGCAGATTCTCAGGCTGATGGAGTGAGTGACAGAGTGGGGTGCCAACTGTAGTTACTCTGCTCAGCACAGAATGGCTGCAGGGAATATATTCAGACGTGCCCAAAGAAGGCTGCCCAGGGTGAAACAAATACCTTTGAGGTTTAAATCAGGTGTGTGAAGAATGCTGGGAACATGACTTCTTGGGTTGTTTTTTTTTTTTTTGCATTTATTTTTGTCAAGGAAAGTGGGAAGGTTGGTGGCTTTTGCCTGATCTCCCAACTCTTAATGCTATAAAGTACACCCAAAAGGTTAACCCACCCTCTCTCCTGGGATTTGATATACTCTCCTCCACTGCCTCAAAGGGTCCTCTATTTTATCAAAACTTTAGATTTTAAAGGCATGGCATGGTTGTTGTTATTCATATTCAAAAAGGATTTTGATTTTGGAAATACTTTAAAATTGGAAATTGAAATTTGATAGGCTTTACCATTGTCTATTTCCTTACAAAAATAACTACTATTAGTAATATATGATTAACTGCAAGAGACCTAAGAAAATTGCATTCAAATTATGTTTAAAAATGTATGTTCACGTTATCTTTAAAAAGTTGTTATGTGGCTCCGAAAAATCGAGCAAAGGTAACATTTTTTAGAAAATGTAAACCACATTTCCTTACAGGATGAAGTTGTGCTTAACAGCCTCTGTTTAATTCATTCAGAAACTACACGATTTTTGTTGCTATATTTCGTTAGAAAGGAAGGAGAGGCTGTTTCTACAGGTGTCATAGAAAAATCAATACTGAGCCACGGATTATTGGATCCCATAGAACCATGGAGACTTGGCAGTGAAATTCTTCCAAAGGTGAGTGAGGGCATTGATTTTTCTTCTCATGCCTGAAGAAATATGACACAAGGAATGGAGGCTAAATTTAGACTGGAAACAAGTCTGGTTTGACACTCTGCCTTTAAAACATTGGGACATTTTTAAAAAAAATATTAAATGAGGAAATCAAACGAGAATTTGAGCCTATAAATTTTCTCATATATTTTTGATTAGATTCACTTCTTTTCTCTATTTCTTTGGATACTTTTGAAAATAATTGACTATTTGACCAACATTTTATCTGTAATTCAGATCCAGTGATTTCCTTGCGGAATACTTGTGTTGTACAATATAGAACAGTCTCTCTCTTAAACCTATAACTAAGAATTCAATAGTCCTTTGGCTTCTAAGAAAAAGCATATTTACACAATCACACTTAAAAATATGAGCCCAATTCCAATCTTCCTTATTTAAACTGTGTATTTTTCCAGCTAATTTGTGCCGTAATTTTTAGACACATACTTGCTTGTTTGTTTACTTGTTTTACAGTTTCTTCTAGATTTTATAAAGTTGAAAAGCTATACATAACACATTGGTTGTTTTACCGCATTGCTTAGCATTCCGCCCATGCAGGCAGACCGTGTTCCTAGGTTTGGAAGTATAAATCCCAGGGGAAGTGAGCTGAACAACATTTTATGCATCACTCATCCTATTATGAGCCCTGTGCTGTTCTATCTCTCTACAAGGTAAGAGATTTATTGTGAGTCGTCTACTGGCAATAGAAAGTGACGTATGCTAATGGCTCTTGCTTCAAAGTGTATGTTTTTGGAACTCATAAAGGGGAATATAGAAATCATTTTATAAGCAAAAGAATAATTGGAACAATTTAAGTTACTCACACATACTCTAGCATGCTCATCTGTCCCCAGGTAGCATTTGGCTGTTCTACCCTGGAACCCACATTCTGTAGTATTGTCTTGCTCATGTGAAGTGAGGTGGTAAATTGGTCATTTTTATAATGAATTTGAGCAGAGTAGATGATCAAGGAAGATAATTCAGACCTCAGAGTAGAAAATTGCTAAATTACCACTTTGCTATATCTGGGGGTAGATATAATTTGAGTTTTAATCCTTTGTGGGATCAAAAATTGATTATAAGAAAGTTAAAATATAAAATGCTAGCAAGTTCATGGTAATGTGTAGAATTAGCTTAATATTAATTTTTTCTTTTTGCTGTCCAGTGGAAAATCCTTAGTTCTTTTTTCCTTATCCTGAACTTTCAGGTTGGCTGAAACAACAACGACAAAAATTGTTTATAATCTGTATTCTAACTTTGGATCATCTAGTTAATACCCTGATTCTGATTACCCAGAAAGATAATATTCTATAAGAAAGACTGTCTATTAGAAGGCTGCTGCTGTATTATTAATAAAATAACAAGGAAAATGCAACATTCTGGATGTCCCATCTGATAAGGTAAGATTTTATCATGTCACGTAAGATTAGATTACATTTTATTTTATTTATTATTATCCCAGCCCCAAGAAAATTTGCATTTACCAATATGACACAGAAACCTGTAAAATAAAGCTTTATATATATTGTCTAAACTATGATCAATTTGAGGCATTTAAAGCCAGCCTATTTAATATGTTTTATTTATGTATTAATTACATTATTTTTACTGTTTTTTCATCCTTTCCAGCTTAGAAAATTATAACTCAGTATGTCATTAACATATTTAAATAAAAAATAAATTATGCACATTGTAACTCTTATGGGGAAAAAGGCATACTATTCTCTGACTTTTGATGAGGTTTAACTTTTGATGTGTGAATTCTTAAATGTAAACAAACCAATGACAATGGCATACTTTGAAGTGTTCTAAGGTTAAAATGGGAAATAAAGGTTTTGTGGTAAGCAGCAGCCTTATGTTTACTGTTGTAATAATATAACATCTGCATGAGAAGAAAAAAAGTACAAAAGACAATAGAGAGATGATGGAGGAGCTGGACATGTGGAAAGTTCCGAGTGCCTGTAGATACACAATGCAGATACTCAAATATCTAACCCTCTTTATTTGGTACATATACTGTAATCCATCGAAGTGCTCTCTTTGTAGTCCAAAAATATTAGTGTTTTCAACATCACTACCCTTTATGTTTATACCAAAATCTCCCACAATATGTAAAATATATCTTATCCATGTCTGAGCAACATGATAGTAGCCATTCTCTCTTTGGGTTAAGTACATCATATGACTTTTCCTAAAATATTGCTAAGATGAATTTCCACTAGATAATTTGTAGTTTGTAAAATATCATGAATTTTTGATGGGAAAAGTGGCAATTAATTGAAGCATAATTATCTTTAATGTAAAAATAGTCTGGGACACCGACATTGGCGAGCACAATATCTCTGACTCATCATCCTTATCTTTGCTTGCTTTGTTGTCATCCTTCCGGTTCTTTCTGGATCCCTCTCTCTTTTGTTTTCCTTTGACTCCTCTATTGTATTCCAGTTACAGTTAAAGAACAGAAACAGAGCAATAAGACTGCGTGGCTACATTTTCCCAGTGCCACCAACTGGGAGTTAAGCTGACTAACATTTTGAAAGTCCAGCCCATTTCCCTCACAGCAGGCACGGCAGGTAAAGCATTTCTGTATTAAAGTACATACTTCATTTCTTCAGGTTCTTCGTCTACTTTCTCTTGTTTGCCAGTTGGGGGGAGAAACGAAAGTAGGTTGGGGACCACATGCTTGGGGTATTTAATCAAATGCCCAGCAACTCTTGATTATAGGATGCAGAATTTCACTTTCGAGGATTAACTTGGGTGGATTCTGTCAACCAAAATGGGTGTCTCCTTCTACCCAGCATATTACTGAGCTACTTTCTACCACTGCCTAAATACGATGCAGGGGAAGAATTCCAAAATAGTTTCAATAATAACTTCTGGGTTAGCAGAAACTAAATATGCAGGGTGGAAATTCCCTTTAAATATAGGTATTTGGGAAGTTCCTCAAACAGTACATTTTATGTTATTGTTTGCTTCTGTTAGAACAAGAAATTGAGAATTGATTTCACTGTGTTCTGTTAATTTGATTCTATTTCCTAAGTGGTAAGTATAAACCTCCTTAAATATTTTATGAAGCTGACTTAATCAAGCAAATATATGAAAGCACATCACTATATTGATCCTTGACTTTTTGACCTGTCACTCTGCCATGTTGAATGCCTTTTTCTCCCGTCCTTACGATGAGACCTTAGGGAGCAGAAAGAGTGAGGTAAGGCGTGAGCCCTTCTCCCTGAGCAGCAGTGGGCTGTGGAATTGTCTCCTTGGAGGGGATTTCTTTGCGAGTGGTAAAACTGGGATGAATAATACCAGTTTGCATTCCTACTGAATATATTGTTAAGGAAGCTTAAGAGTACTATACAAGAGTTATCCAGGAAGGATGAATGTAATATACATTTAATGGAAGACTAAAGTTCTGAGATGTGTCAAATTATGGTGATAATATCATAGCTCCTTTTATGAATTAATCTAAATATTCCTCAGCTAGTTCCCACATTCCACATATTGAAATAATTTTTACAAAGCCTCTTCTTTCACTGGAGTGAACCCTACATGCACCATCTTACCCTGGAGTATAACCTTAGTTTGTTTTGTTTTACGTTCTATGACCATCCTAGGGACATTTCTTATCAGATTGGATCAAAAGTTAACAAAGGGTGCAATGGAAAAATAAAATAATTTTTTTTGAAGTTTTAGCAAAAAAAATTAGAAATAATTAAAGGCCCATTGGATTTCTGCACCATGGCTATAGTACCTAGAATCTTTTCAAGAGTGTGAGGTCTCTTCTGTTTTAGCAGTCAGGCGAATTCTTTAACCAATTTGGCCTCAAGTTGACAAAGATTTTCTATTTACAAATGTCCCATGGGGTCCATGTGGAATCTCTGATACTCATTTATTTTCTAAAGAAAGCTTCAGGATCAGTGAGTTCAAAATGTTTCAGTTACTATGTACTTCTCTGTTTGACTAAATCAATACCACCACAGGTATATCCAGATTCTTTGGGACACTCCACGTGGCTAACCTCCACTGCACTTTAGTGTGCTAACTGGCCTCCTGATTGTCTAATAGCATGAGATTTCACATTCGTTTAGTTAGTGCTTTCTGGTTTTCAAAACCCTTTCCAAATATAGTCATGCTTGGGGTCAAAAGGTAGAAGGGTAGGGGATAAGAATGATTTTTTTTGTTTACTTTTCTAATTTGTTAAATGAAAAATGCTGGAGAATAAAATGTCTTTCTTTTGTTTTTGGTTCAAATAATTGCATGAAATGTAAATCACAGATAAATTGTCATGGAAAGGCCAGAGAAGGAAGCAGTTACCCTTCAGCTGCTGTGGTTCTTAGGGGCTCACTGTGCTATTTGTTAATAAGCTAAAAAGAAGGATGCACCATTTCTCTCTAACATGACATAAAGATAACAGTTCCCTTGAACAGACTCATTTTTAAATATAAAGGTCAATAGTCCATGATCCAGGTTGAATACATGCACACATTTGTTCATATGCATGTACTTGTTCAAATTTTTCAGCTAAGTAGTAAAAATGGTGGAAAGGAGAGAACAAGAACTCTCTAAAGGTCTGGGGGGTGAGAGGTGTCACCCTAAGCAGATACCAAAGCAAGTCCATTATTAATTTGAAGCTTTGGGTTTTAGCTTAGAAATTCATTCACATTTTACATTCTGTTCCATTATGTATCATGATTGTTTTATCATTAAAAAAGTTCTAAATTGCTTAGCTTCGAGTAAATCTGATATTTGAGATGGGTGTGCCATGTTTGCCCTTTAATCACTCACTCAGAGAACATTTATTGAGCTTTTACTGTGTGCCAGGCACTATTTACCCCTCTCCCCAACACTCTCGCATATCCCAGACACCCTTGTTCGTGTTTGAAAAGCACAGAATAGAGAAGTACAAGGTTGTGAGACAGATGAATTGGCAGTAGATAGCTGAATTGTAAATTACCATAATTACCCACTATGCACATTTTTCTACCCGGAGATTTTAGATGATCATTGTCAGAATTTAGCAGAAAGCCCCATCAAATTTGTAAATTTTAGTTGAACGTAGTGCAATTACTTCAAGCTTTGGAAGGTTACATTTTTACTGTCTGTTTTTCAGAGATACAGAAAGTTCTTTGTTTTCCATTTCTACTTTTGACAAATACTCCACACCTAAAGATTTATACCCTTCCGTTTCACTCTTTCCCTTCTTGTTTGCCATTTTTTCTGGAGATGAACTGTTGCATTTTTTCCTTCTTAGTTCAATTTTTGTGCACTTGGTGTGTGTTAAACCAGAAGATTAAAAACTCAATGGATAGGGGGCTCTGACTTCTTTGCTGCAGAGTCTAGAATATTGATGTGTGTGTGTGTGTGTGTGAGATATGATGAAAACATTGCAGCTTAAGTTTCGTGCACAAATGTGGTAGTTAACCTGGAGTTAGATTGACTGGTTTGAGTTGCTGCTCTACCATTTACTAGCTGTATAGTTTCTAAACCTGAGTCTTCAGCTGTACAATGAGGAAAGCAATCATGCCCACCCCCATTGGGTTGCTGTAAAGATTAAATGGAATAATGAGTATAAAGCACAGAGCTTGGCATACGGTAAGAGGTCAACAAATGTTAGCAATGATCTTTAGTATTACTGTTACTTATTGCACGTCTGTGCAGACACGCATATACCCCATATAGACAATTTTTCTATATGATGCATTATTCAAAGAATGATGGTTAATCTTAGGCAAAATCGTGAAAAGGCAGTATCTGCCTTCAGGATTGCCAGCTTTTATTAAGAGGGTGCATTCTCTCCTAACTGCCTTTGAATTCTCAGCGCCCTGCCTCTCTTCTTGCCTTTACCGGCAAAACCTCCTTTCAAGTACACACCTGAAATTTATCCACACAAAGCTCTGGATGACTGAATACATTCGAGGCGTTGCCCTTGTAAAGGCCACTGACTTCTTATCAAAGATCAAATACGGAGCTCATGAGATTGCGGGCATCGGCAACAGCTGGAGAGATTTGTTTGACAGTGTGACCTCTCTCTTGCCTTCTGGAGATCTCCCCAGAGTGGGAATGGTTAACTGGGCTAAGAGGTAAGATTAGTTCTGCTGCCTAAGGTACCTGCTGGAGCTCTCCTGGGGGTTGCCTGGCATCCTCAAAGGCTGCCTCTCTCTCTAAGCCTGGAGCCATTTAGGAATGTCTGTCAGCCTTTCCTCTTTTTTTTTTTTCATTTGTGTCTGTGGGTTTTGAATCTAGTTATGTCTTAGACCACAAGCTGTAGTCCTTTGAACATTTTTTCCTAATACTCATCTTTATTTTTGGATACACATCCATTTATTTTTCTACCCATATCCCAACCATATATTCATTCTTGGTTGCCTATTGTATTTCTTTCAAAAAAGCCTGTATTCATGATTTAAAGTTTTTCACACTTCAAACTATTTTGCTGAGACATTCTCCTGGAATATTCTTTTTTATGTAACTCTACTTCGCCTGTATTTTCTGTGCATAGATCTGAGGGTTTGAAGGACTGGGTTCAAGTTCAAGGTATGCCTTCACCAGCAATATATGCTTGAAAAACCATTTAATTTCTCCGCCTCAGTTTATCAATGATGTGGAAATTAAGAGTCTGCCGTGGTGTTGTAAGAATCAAATCAAAGTGTTTTGTAAACTCAAAAGTGGCGTTGAAGCTTTTTTAATCTTCTTTTTACCCGTTATGACTACTCTTGAAAGCTATATTTTTTTAAGAGAGGGCATAAAGAGACACATTGTTTAGTAATTTGTGAAAGAAGAGATGGAATTATCTCTGACATTTTCCCTCATTACCTGAAATAGCTATTCTGTAAATTCTTATGATATCATTGTCAGTTGACTCCTGCCAGCATTATATCATTTAATTCGGAGACAACCCAGAGGAGGATATTCTCAGATGAAAATATGAGAGAGGAAATTTCACTGGTAAACAAGGGGCCCGTGTTGATGGACTAGATCTACTAACTGTTTCTCAAATGATCCGGATCATTCTGTAGCACATCTGAGTGTGGCATGGTCAGGCTGAGATGCCCCCAGGGAACTCAGATGTTTGGACTGAGGCCAAGAGGCATAACATTTTCAGGATGTTTTACACAAACGAGAAAAGACAAAAGCTAATATTTATTGAGAAACTACTATGTGCAAGACACTTTCAATAACAGTAACTGCTAACTCTGGCTTTTTGCTAGACACTGGACAGGCACTCAGCTACAAACTCTGCTCAAATTATCTAATCCTTACAACAACCTAGTGAACACTGATATTATTATGTGCATTTTACAGTTGAGGAAACTAAGGGCTCTCTGACTGCAAAGCCAGTGCTTTGGCATTTTCCCGAGGATCCCAAGATGTAGATAGCTTTATGTGCATTTTGCAGATGAGGCAGTCGGGACACAGAGTTTAAGTAACTTGTCCCCATGGCCCTATTTGGAAGAGCTGGAATCCCATCCAGGTTGACCTGGCCCTGCACACTTGGCTGCACCGTCATTCTGAGTCCCCTAATTCTCAAAAAGGATCTCCCCCCCACTCTTAATTTACAGTCTGCTGGGGATTGATCCTTTTATAAGATAGAATAAAATTGAATTACTGGAAAAATAAAATTAAAAAATACATACGAAACACAAACTCAATTCTTTATTATTGGGTTTGACAAACATAAAATTACTCTGTCACGTTGCTATAGGCGCTTCTAAACATTCGCTCACAATTTCTAGCTTGTCTCTTGTGGAGCGATGCTAACAAGCCCAGAAGTGCAGACAATGCATTGAGGAGTGCTGCTCTAGGCCTTTGGGATATGAAGAGGACAGAGGATAAGGCAGTTTCCTTACTCGTTAATAGAAGTCTTATAGCCAAATGTTATGCCTCGAGGCCTCAGTGCAAACTTCTGAGTGCCCTGGGGGCATCTCAGCCTGACCACGCCACATACAGATTCTCTACAGAATGATCTGGATCCTTTGAGAAACAGTTAGTGGATCTAGCCCATCAATATGAGCCCCTTCTGTTTACTAGCCATAGATTTAATTTCAGTATTTAAAACAAGATCTTGAATAATACCCAGGTTGGAAATATACTAAAACACAGTTAAAAATTAAAAGTCATGGCCCCTATTTTTCATGTTTTTTATCTAACCAAAGTTAAGTAGAGTATCTTAACAATATTCCCAGTGGAGTTAAATTAATTTTGTATGGAATACATCTATTATTTGAAGGCCTGTCCTCTCGTAACCTATATAACGGAGAAATGTAAACCGCTGTAAATTAGCTTATGTGATATAATAGAGATACCACTATATCGCAGTTATATCGTGCTCTCTCCAGAGGACAGGCTCATTGCTGTGTTGATTAATTAATATTCTCTCCTGCTGTATCCAAGTAGGTTAAAGAAATTAAAAGATATGTGAAGCCAAAACCAGCAAAGCGAACATTTCTGGTGAGTTCTCACAGTGACTAGAGAAATGCTTGTCACCTGCTTCTTGCCGGGCAGAGCAAGTTAGCTTAGTGGCGGTCCCTTTTTCAGCATTCCTGAAACAAATCTTAAAATAGAATGGCCATGAAAAATCGCGAACACATGTTTCCCAGGACAGAACAGGGTCTGTAGCAGGTGCCTGTCTCCGCATCCGTCTGTAGAAGTGTCTGCAGGAAAGAGATGAGAGAAAAAGTCTTACTAAACAGAAAATGTCAGAGTCGCTATTTTTGATGTTTATTTAGCAACATCGTATTCCGAATTCTAAGGCAAAACTTAGTTTTTGCCTGGTTCCTGGCCCAGCCCTCCAGGCATACCACTGCTGTTTGAAATACTGCATTTACACGGCATTAGTGTCAGTTATGGTTCATTTTAATTGGGCTTTAACTTCAAGGAAGAGGCACTAGATTAGAGGATCTGTTTGGACCAATTATTTTGTTACAAGTGTTACAGTTATGTTAATGTAGAACTTTCTCTGCATTCAGTGGAAGTAAAAATAATGGCAGAAAGTACAGAGGGTCCTCATTTGTCCTTATAATGGAGCCATTTGCTGACCGTTACATTGGCGACATTAGTACCCTGAAATTCATATGAAGCTCTATTCTCGTTCTTAAGCAGTGCTCTGCCTTGGTACCTAATCTGTTGTTCAAATTTAATGTAATCATTCATACATTGATTATTCATTTATGGGGTACCCACAATGTGCCTGGTCTTGTGGGAGATTGCTACATCTTGGAGAAGCAATTGTGACAATTTGATTTTACCTTTAAGGAGTTTTCAGCCCGATTGTAGAGGCAAAGGGATGCAGAGATAGATTTAGAGCATTGTAGCACTTGCTATAATAAATAAAGGGACTGATTGGCCTATGAATGTAGAGAAAGTGACAAACTCAGGCTGTGGAGCCAGGCAGAGCTTCACAGAATAGGTGACATGCAGCCTAGGTCTGGAAAAATAAGAAAGAGTTTTAAATTTAGTAACGGTAAATACTTATATTAATAGTTTTGTTCAATGTGACTTTCCTTGGGCTCTTCTCATTCATGACCTGTTTTCTTGGGACTCTGATTCAGTTTCCCAATGGAACGACTGCTTTTATGGAATAGTTCATATTATTTCTCTGCTTCTCCACATCACATTCCTTGTGTCTGGACAACAGCTAAAAGTTAGAGTGATTAAAAGACAAGTTTTATTTATGTTTTCAGTATCTCCCTACTGACTGTCTTTGCCATACTGATGACCAGCAGCTTCCTTCTTGTTTCAAAAACTCAGCATCTGCTGATGAGTTTTCTTTCTTTCTTTTCCTACGATGAAATCCATCAGAAGTTAATGAGCTCCCAATCATTAAATAGGACTTAAGTCTTGCCCTCAAGGATCTACAAGACAAGGCATACCTAGCATAGCATTTAATTTAAAAAATAAGCTTACTCTTATACAGTTTTAGCTGTGGGAACCTTAAGAAAATGCAGGCTTTTGTTTTAAAACATGAAAATGAGTAAGTAATCCATAGGGAGATTAGAGAATATTTTAAAACACCCTTTTGTTAGAATTCCAGGGAAATGTGTGGTGATTATATAAAAATAAATAAGCACTTTAAAGAATATAGGCTGTAACCATGCCCTGCTAACTGGAAAACTAGACAAGGCCAACAAACAAAAAGAAATAATGTTGAACAACAGGAAAAATTGCCCACGTGAGCCAAATAGGCTGCCCCACAATCTTGGCTGCAAATTAGACATTGTTTGGGGCCACACAAAATTTAAGGGTCATTGATAAGAAGTGCCAAAAAGGCAGTAAATGTCAGCTAAAGTGTGAAAGTAGCACATCCCTGTAGATGTCAAGAAAGTGGCAAGAGTAAATTCCAGTGTCCTATTTTTGGACGCATACTCTATCCCCATCCAGAATCCTGCAGCTCTAATATGAAAAAAGACAACTGAACATCTGAAGACGTTGATAGTAAGTGCTCAATAAATGTCAGTCACTGTTCACTTATTAAGATCAACTAATACAATTAAAACACCATTTTTAAAAAAAAACCCAAAAGCTTGGCATCCTGCAAGCAAAGTTCTTCTAGGGATTGGAGGCACTGCAGTGAATGAGATCCACTCGTAGCACCAATGGCCCAGACAGGGAGATAGATATCCATTTAGTGTTAAGCATGTGGCAACAGAGTAAGTAGAGGGTACAACGGGTGTAACCAGCGAGGAGATCTAGCCAAATCTTGGGGTATGTCTGAGAAAGTTTCCTCAGGAAGCAAGGTTTCAGTTGGGAACTGAAGGATCAGTTGAAGCCAGCCAGGAGTGAATAGAGGCTGATATTGGGCAGAGTTTGGAGTCCAGGGATAAGATGGAGTGGGAAGAAATGTGGAGCAAATGTGAGAGCTAGGATGGCATAATAAGGTAGACCTTATTGACCAAATCCCAGAATACAAAAATTGGGGTATAGCTCTGGGAGCTCTGAGGAATGGGAAGACCAATTGCCAGGAGACAAAAGACCTAAGACTTAGGGCCAACTCGGACACTTACCAGGTGTCAGCTCAGGTGTGTCTCTTGGTCTGTCACAACTTCTTTTGTCTCACTTGTAAAATGGTGGAAATGATATATACCTTGCCTAACTCATAGGGTGACTGTATGAATTGTATGAAGTATGAAAGTTCTTTGTAAGCAATAAAGCATACATGAAGATAGGTTTTGTTTATTAGTACTTTACATAGCAAGGGAAACCATTTGGGGAAAATTATGTCAAAATACAAATTCTTTTTGGAAGATCTAGATCCAAGATTGTGAACTCAAATGAGCCAGGTGGCTCACATTAATCGTGAAGGGGGCTCAAGCAGAGCAATGATATAGAATTGTAGGGACTGTGGCAAACTGGAGAAGGCATGTTCTGCCCCAAATCAAGACAATGTGTTGTTAAGTGAGAATATACATATAACAATGCCAGGTCTTCTAATTTTAACTTCTAAATTTTTAAAGATCTTCTTATTTTAAAGCTGGAAATTCAGATGTTTATGTGAAGCTAGTTAGTGACTAGTTGAAATATTCAACCACACTGTGGGTGTCAGTGTGAAACACCGCTCTCATACACACACACACACACGCAAAAGAGCTGTGAATTCCCATCTATGCACCGTGACATCAGATTCAGATGAATAATAGAGAGTAAATACACCCCTAATCATATGAAATTAATGTCAATGTTATATAAGTGAGCCATATTCTTTGGTGCACAAAGACAGAATACTAGGCTAGAATACTGAATGATGTAAATGACAGTCTTTATGTTCCTTGTAACTAGACTCCTAAGACATTTTGCTTACTCTTTTATGTTTTTTTCCTTCTGTAAAACCCGTTGCAGCTCTCAGAGTTGTATTTGCTGACTTCTATATTGAATATGTCACTCCCTTGCTCAAGAACTTCAGGCAGCTCTCATCACATACATCAAACTCAAAGTCTTAGCCTACTTTCTCTTGCTTTGTCTTCCTGTTCACTCATCCCCGCTAATTCCTTCTTTCCATTCTACTCTTTATTCTCTGCATCTTACTACAAGCCAGCTTGTGCTTTCTTCCATGCAAATTTGAGCCTTCTGAACCCATTTTATTGGCTATCAGCTCTTAGAGTTCTTTAAAACCACAAATATGCAATTGCAGAGCTTGTAGTTACTTTTAATGGACTTGCAGAAATTTTCTTAAGCTAAGCAAGAAATGTGGATCTTGTTAATCCTTTATTATTATGGCTCTGTCTTACTCAACTATATTAAATCTCAAGCCAACTGAAAGTAGATGTAAATACCTGATTAAGAATTCACAAACACACACTTTAATGACTAGGTTTAATCCAAACTTTAATGACTATGTTTCCTAAAATATACTTCTTATTTTATGTTAGCATTTCCATCATAACATTAAAATATTGCCCTAAAAGTATTATTAGCACAATAACCTGCATGTGTAATGGGTGTAATATCATAAAACCTCAGCTTTTATCTTTGGCTTTTGTATTACCAATAAAAGAGGACTCTGAGTATTGTGTTTATTTTTAGACACATGAAGAAAAAAGTTCTTAGAAAAAATTACATTTGTTAAAAGGGGTCACATATTTTTTTTCACCATATCTTGGATATCCTAATACATATGATTTCAGACTTCAATTTGTTTGGTATCCAGGATATGAGGATAGGGAAAATGAGTGATTTCTTTTCACTTATTGCTATACTGAGTTCTACCCTTTGGAAACATGGAAAGTGACTCTTGGACTTACTCTCTATGATTAGAGAAGGAAATGGTAAAGGAAGTAACTCTCTATGATTAGAGAAGGAAATGGTAAAGGAAGTAATATAAGAAGGATTACCTTCCTGGAAACCTTGGTCATCCCTGTTGGAGAGCCTCTCATTTTAATCTTCATGTTATGTTCACTTTTCTTTCACTTGGCTGTTGATGGCTTACGAAAGATTTTAATTGGAAAATACTAGGTTCTCATTTTCTCTCTGGGATTTATACTTTGAAATAGGTGAAATTTAGTTGTCAGATGTGTGCAAATTATGTAGAGGTGTCTAAGGCAAAATCAATGTAATGATTTCCCGTAAGGTATTCACAAAGCAATTAGAAAAATATTAATACTTAACTCCTATTATTATGCTTACGAAATCACAAGTGCGCATAGAAACAGTTCTGAGTTAAGAATGCCTAGGTAATCAGTGATGAATGCAAATCTTCTCAAATGAATGACTGCTTGCAAAGAATTTGGTTTTGACAAAAGTTTAAACAAAAATTGACAGCTGCATAGGGCTGTGTTTAGATTTCTCTACTGTAGTATAGCAGATGCTTGGATATGAAAACAAAGACTGAAAAGGTTTACAGTCAAAACTAACTGAGAGTAACACTTGTCTTCTGTAGTAATGAATACTTCAAGCTTTGTACTGTGAATTGCAAATGGTTTCTTTCATGAAAACCATAAATATATACGATGACAATGCCGTGTATTACTAAGTCTGTCATTCTTCTTATTCATTAACTAACAAAATGTACATCATTGTTTTTGCATATTGATAATGGGTGGCTCCTGTTTTACTAAGATCACTTTTATTTTTATCTTAATTGAATTTTCAATGTAATCCAAAGAAAATTTTCAGAGCTAGATTTTTGTTTTGATATCACTGCCATGACACAGTGTTTAACATGAATTTAAGAAAACTTCTACTTATAAAATTCTTATTGCAAAAAAAAATTCAAAATTGTATTTGTAAATTTTCAGATAGAATGGAAAGAAAATATGATCAGATCTGGCTAACTAAAAAGCAGTTTATTTTCTTATACGTTACCAAGAGGGTAAATGCACAATAAACTCAATACATGAAAGTGTGAACCATTTAAAATATTTATTGACTTCTATATATATGAAGTCATTTTGTTATTGAAAAAACATTTATTTTCACAAAAGTAGCCATTATAGCTATTGTAAGTGCATTTAATAGTACATTGTATTCTTAATATATAGGGAGACTGAAAAATATAAACATACATGATCACGTAAGATTTTATATTATAATTGACAGGAATGTATTAGCTATCAAGGTATCTTATTAATTGCCCAAAATTATACCATAAATATAGCTTTATAAAATGTTTAAGAATCTTTCTTTGTGACCTATTGACCTAATTTGTAAAAGTGGTCTTTGTGTTTAACATGATAGACATATTGAAATGAAAATAATGGTGAGTTTCTTTCCCTCTCTGAATTCCCATTGTTAAATTTTAGTGATTAATGTAAAACATGTAAGTATCAAAAATATTTATCAATTTGATATTTACTGACTGCTTCCTTTATCCTAGGCACTGTGCTAGGCTCTGGGCTAGCCACTGTGCTAGGCTTATACAGAGATAAATAAGATGAATTATTTGTCCTAAAGGACTTCACTGTCAAGTTGGGGTAAATGGATAAATTTCCACATAAGGAATTAGAGAAGATTTAGTTCATTTCAGTAATTCTTTGGGGTAACTGGGAAAGGTTTCACCTAAAAAGAAGACATTCAAGCCAATTATTAAGGGATGCAGAATGAAGACATAGGGGGAAAATCATTCTAGGCAAAGAAAATAACACCTGCAAAAGTACCCCACAATTATGGTGGGAATTTCAATATGGTGAAGCTTTGCGTATATGTACATGTGAAGGAGGAGAGGTAAACAATGAATTAGCAAGATATGATGAGGCCAGATTGCGATGAGCTTTGAATGCAAAGGAAAGGAATCTGAATTTTTGATCTTGTAGAAAAGAGCCAATCAAGGTATATGATTGCATTTTTGTTTAAAAAGACTTGTGATTTGAAATGCTTTGTTGTTATTGTTTTTTTTAAGATGGCTAACTCTGCCAACCATGGAAAAATATACATACTGGCTATAAGGAGAAACAAGTGGGGAGAAAGATAAGGAAGATTTTATAATTTTCTGGCCCACCAAATAATGAGGAGCTGATTTTAGGCTTAGTGATGAGAATGAGGAAAAGAGGCTACATTCAATAAATGTTCCTGAGTTAGTATGAAAAATGTTAGCGACAAATTGAATGGGATGGGACAGAGAGAGAGAAGAGTTAAGGATGGCACCAAGCATTCTAGTTTAGAAGACTGTCCTGGATGATAATGCCATTATGATTAACAC
Organism: Diceros bicornis minor; assembly: GCF_020826845.1. Taxonomy (NCBI): domain Eukaryota; kingdom Metazoa; phylum Chordata; class Mammalia; order Perissodactyla; family Rhinocerotidae; genus Diceros; species Diceros bicornis. Next base: position 25,110,124 of record NC_080764.1, on the reverse strand, counting down.
TGGAAGTAGGATAATTTACTGGGGATGAGGAGAGAGATAAATATTAAGTTTGAAATACATGAAAGGAATTCTAGTAGAGATCTCCAGAGATTAGTAATGTTGGCATGGAACTCAAAAGAGTTGTGACTGTTTCATTCTCACTTGTACCTTTTGAGACAGGTGAGTGTTGAATAGAAGAGGTAGTATTTATGTAACAGTAGAACACCTTTCCCCTCATCCCCTCATCCAGGAGAATGGAGGAAAGCATGGAAAAGTACCGCAGACAGAAATGTGGCAAACTAACTCACATTTAAAGGATGAGTAGAATGGAAGAGCCTGTCGTAGGGGACAGAATGAAGCAAGAGAGACTTAGAGAAGAGTGACACCACAGAAATAAAGACAAAAATAGATTTTGAGGAGAAGGGAATCCTATTGGTGCCAAATTTCACTAAGCTGCCAAGAAGTATAAAGACTAAGCATCAGCCTTTGGTTGGAAATGAGGAAGTTATGGTCATCTCAGAAAGAGTGAATTAGTGTGAATATAAAACATATTATAATGGATGGAATAATGAATATGACTTGAGAAAGTTAAGAGTCAGCGATAGTAGGCAGCCTACATTTTCTACACATTTGATGTTGAAGGAAAGGAGGAGAATAGAATGGTACCTACAAGCGGTAGTAGGATCAAAGGAAGGATGCTGAGAAAATGGGAGAACTGAGAGAGTTTGTAATGAAAGAGAGAAACAGAAGAGAAACACATTACCTCCTGGGGGAGGAGAAAGAGGGTACAATCCACCTAGAAGAGAAACCTTGGAAAGAAAAATGTATTCCTCTCTCCTCCAAGAGAGGAGAAAAGAAGCTAAAGACAATTGTCAACTGGTAAAATGAAGAGATTTCCACCTCTTGAACTCTTTTATTTTTTAGGAAGTAGGAAGCAAGGTAGTCAGCTCAGAGTTGACAAGAGAAGAAGAGTAGTCAAGGTTTGTAACAGCTGCCTTGAGGACGAGGACAGGGAGCTGAGGAGGTTCAAGGGAAGGGGTTTCTGAAGTCATCCCTTTGTAATGGCATCAATCTGCCCAGTGGTGTAAGTTTTTTCAGCATCATTGAATAGCTTTGGAGCAGGAATAGAGAAGATCTATTAATTAAATTATCTAGAATTAGAAATTGATCCAGGAGTATGACAGAAGGACAACAGGGCAAAATATAAAATTCTGAAGGTAGTAATGTGGTGATATATGGTGGCAGAGACTAAATAATCAAGACTTATAACATTGCCTTTGTTTTTTACTACAATCTTGGAGGTTGAGGCAGAAAGACTTAATTTATTCTAAGTCACCTTTAAAAGAAGACAAATATTTAGACAGTAATCAGCTTCTCTTCTTTACTAGACTCATCGTTGTGTCAGGTGGCATAGTTGGAGGAAACTTAGACTCCTGGGATTAATTTTGTTGAGTTTTTGTAGTAAAGTGAGTTTTCAGAAAGTTTATCCTTTGAATAGGATTTTAACTAGGAGACCATCATTACTTTGTCTCAACAGCTATCTTTGTAATTGCTTAAATTCTCACTTGCATTCTAGTTAGTAAGGGATAACGAAGACAGACTTTTGAGAAGGGATGATTATAAATTTATTTATAAACATTCCAGTGTAAGTGTATAGCTGATCCTGGAGTTCATTTATTCTGTTGGTGTCTTGAGTCAAACCTTCAATTTACTGTCACAGAAATTGGTTGAAGCCTGCCTTCAAGTATAGAAAGCTTTTTCATTAATACATTCTCTGGGATGTGACATTGTGGACTATATATTGAACTTGCAGGCCTGGCTCTGCTCTCAACCACTTAAATCCAAATACATCAGTTTATATCTTAGGGCTTCAAGGTAATCAGCATAAAAATGACTGTGGTTTCCTCCAAGATTCAGACTGAGAGCCTGCCATGTAAGAGAAATCATCTTATAATAAAATCCTCTTAGATGGACAATTAAAATGGTTCTACTGTCTTTCACTTCCCTTCCTCTCTCACCCCCCCTCCACCCCTAAGGAGGTCAGAATATTCTGGAAACAAATATAAGTAAAGTCAATCATCTCCTCCTTATCCCTCACTCCGGTCCCCAGCACAAGTGCCCTAGCTTGATGTAGGTGCCTCTCCTCTTTGTTCCCAGTGCAACTGTGTCGTTCACTTGTTTATCCAGTAAGCAAATAGCTATTGAGTGCCTACTGTGTGATAGTCATCTTTCTGGGTATTAGTGACGTCTGTGAACTTAAACAATTCTCTGTAATGCTATTTTTACCCCACTGTGTTGAAATTTAAGTGCGTGTTCATGTCTTACCCGCTAGACTGTACCTATCTGAAGAAAGATTGTGCCTTATTTCTTCAAATCACCATGATTTAGCACAGTGTTTGACACATAGTGCGTGGTCAATGAAGGTTTGTTGAGTAAGTTAATTAGAGAATAGATCAATTAACATAAGCACATGTACACTCAGATTTATAATGGAGGAAACATATTTACAGAAGCCTTAGTATAACATTCTCCTAAGATGTAGTGATCTGCCATGTTAGATACAAAGAAATACATTTAATTAACTTTTGATTTGTTTGATGACCTCAGAAGTGAAGAAACTTTGTAATTTTGGTGAAAGTACAGTTAAACTTCTATGAGAAACATTTTCTGAGAGTGCCAACAATAGATGGAGGCAGTAAAAAGTCCTATTCATGACGACCAGAAAGGGGCATATTAAGCCCATAGAGAAAATAAGATCTTTGGTTTTTATTGTTGCCGTCTAATAAGTGATTCCGATGAGTCACTTATTTACTTTGTAATTGAGCAAGTCATAAAATGAATTGAGCATCCACAGATTTGCTGCAAATGAAGATGAACCATCATGTGCTTTTATTTAATAAGAAATTGAATTTTCAAGGTAGTTAAAAAGGTTGGTACATTGTGTGGTCATAATGCCATTATTCAAACAAGTGATTATCCAATTTGTCTCAGTAGAATGTTAGCCTATTTGAGGAAAATATTTTCACTAAATTGGCAGTTGCTTGCATTCATGGATCAAAGTTGCTGTGATCTTTTATCACATAGGGAATTACTTCTGGAAATCCAGTAGGTGATACAAACATTTGTCATGCATATTTACTCTATGTGACACCCACCCAAATTGTCAAAATTTTTAAAAACTGGATTTAACACTAGCCTATTTTGGCTTATTCCCACCAAACAAGTAGATGTGCTGATTTTTTTTTCATGCACAATTTTTTTAAAGTGGAATTTAGTAGCTGATTTGTCATCGTGCAAACACAGTTTATTCACATGGAGTTCATGATTGAGATCTCGTTTCTCCTCTCTAAAATTTTGTGTTGTTTTCTACCTCTACCAGCTTCTTCAGTCATAGGAATGAAAATTCAAAATTTGACACAAATTTCAAAGTTGAAATTTCTTTAAGTATTTTGATCTCTAATTGTTTGAGACTGTAGAGCAGAGAAAGGAAAATATCTTAAGGAGAATGATTTTCTAGTGGGATCTTACAATAAATTCTTCGGGAAATCGTACTTCTCTTTTTCAGGGAGATACAATTTATTCCAAATCTCTGTCTTTAGAAATTCTTTGCCATTATTTTTCCCTTTCACATTATCTTTCATCTAAAAAGGAGAGCATGGAATAGTGAAAAGCATACAGTAGTCCCCCCTTATCCACAGGGGACATGTTCCAAGAACCCCAGTGGATGCCTGAAACCTCAGATACTACTGAACCCTATATATACTATGTTTTTTCCTAAACAATGGGCTAACAGGCAAGTAGTGTATACAGCATAGATAAAGTGGACAAAGGGATGATTCGCATCCTGAGCGGGATGGAGAAGGATGGTGTGAGATTTCATCAAGCTATTCGGAACGGCACGTAATTCAAGACTTACGATAAAGGGAGACTACTATATAGGATTTGGTCCTTAGGTACCTGAATTTGAATCCTGACCCTCGAATTGACTTATGGTGTGACGCAGGGCAAGTTATTCTTGCTGTGCCTCAGTTGTCTTGTGTAGGAAATGATGAGTGTCACTTTGAAGAGCAAATGAAATAACTAATTACAGAAGGATTAAAAGTGGAATGAATTAACCTATAGAGAAATGTTTACTTTGTAGTTGAAAACTGTGAAGTGTGAGAATGGTAAAACGAGTTTGAATCCATTAAGTCTCATAGGCTAACCAGAGTCATTGCTTTACAGTCACCTTTTGTTCATGTACAGTCGTGTGTTGCTTAACGACAGGGATATGTTCTGAGAAATGTGTCATTAGGCGCTTTTGCCCAGAAAACATCATACAGTGTACTTACACAACCCTAGATGGTATCACCTACTACACACCTAAGCTACATGGTTCTAATCTTATGGGACCACCATTGTATATGTGGTCCTTCATTGACCAAAGCAATGTCACGCAGCACATGTCTGTATATGCATTTGGATATAGTTTTAGCTATTGCAAACATTTGATCTAAATCAAGACAATATTCAGCAGATATAAAGCCCTATTTACTTATTTATCTATTTTTTTATTGTGGTAACACTGGTTTATAACATTATATAAATTTCACGTGTACATCATTATATTTCAATTTCTATGTAGATTACATAATGTTCACCACCCAAAGACTAGTTACAATCCTTCACCACACATATGTCAAAGCCCTGTATTTAGATTTTTAAAAATCAGTTTTATAAGTATAGAATGGAAGGAGCCTGGTTTGTCAGCTGTGCAAATAAGCAAAGGTCTAACAGCTTTACATGATTACTTTATTCCGACATTCATTCACATATATTTATTGAGTACATACTGTGTGCTCAGTGCTAAGGATGGAGCAGTAAACAAAACAGACATGAATTCCTGCCTTCATAGAGCTTCTGTTCTAACTGATTGTAAACTCAACCCAAAACATATCCAATAAAGCTGCTGTGAGAGAGAAAGAAAGAAGGAATTCACTTTGATTATTGCAGTTTCCAACTACAGTAAATCAGGGCTCTAATGGATTCTATGCTTATTGAACATACCTGTCTTCCTATGTTTATTTTTGGTGATACAAATTAAAATGATATTGATAAATTGGAGTGTCTTAGGAAGACAACACCGTGAATTTTCTGAAACCAAGTGCGTGGTGAATGGTGTGCTAGGAGAAATGAGTGAAGGAATGGGATCAGTTATGTCCAGAAAAGAAAAGGGCTAGAGGAAATGAGAGCTGACCTCAAGCATCTAAGTGGCTGATTCAAAGAAAAGACAGCAGACTGACTTTACGTCGGTCCAAATATAGGACTAGAATCAAAGTGTGGCAATTTGTTAAAAAGGAGATTTCGGCTGAAGACAGAGAATTTTCTATTTAGAGGAGTTATTCTGCAGACAAGAGGTTGTCAAGGGGCAAGAGGTCGCCAGCTGCCTCTCTGCTGAAGGTAACTCAGTGGGAGCTGGAAGAACAGGGTCGAGGTCCTCTCTGAGAGGGAGATTGACAGGTGCTTTGGGTTTTCCAACTCAGTAACACCATTTTCGCTCTATAGTTAATCACCGCAATAATTTATAGCCCAAAAAAGCTCTGAGCCAACATAATTCCAATGACAATATCCCTATAGGTTTCTGACCTTTAAAGTTTCTTACAGTTTTGCAATTCTAAAAGCGTCTCTCGGGCCGGCCCTGTGGCTTAGCGGTTAAGTGCACACGCTCCGTTGCTGGCGGCCCGGGTTCGGATCCCGGCCGCGCACAGACGCACCGCTTCTCCCGCCATGCTGAGGCCGCGTCCCACATACAGCAACTAGAAGGATGTGCAGCTATGACATGCAGCTATCTACTGGGGCTTTGGGGGGGAAAAATAAAAATAAAAAAAATAATAAAAGCATCTCTCTACCTGGTAAATTTTATAGGAAAAGAGAATGGAGCCTTTCTTATTTATCAGCCATGTTCCAGAAATGTTTTCTTTGTGTATGGATTTCACTTTTGTGTTTTAAAATGGTGACCCCTAGGAGATTTGCCTGTCTAAATCCATTTTGTTATCAGGATTGGAGATGACAGGTTATTCTAATGCCCAAATATTAATTTCTGTGGCATATCTATATATTTTATCCACCAACCTTGTGTGAATTTTCTAAATTTCGATTAGCTTGTCCTAAACTCCTGGCAAGCTGAATTTCTCTAACAGTCTTCAATTCGTTGCATTAAATGCCTGTTCAGCCTCGGAAGATATATTGATTTTTTTTTTCTCGGCAAAGTGACAAATACCTTTTTCATGACGATAATAGAGATTGATTACATTTTATGGAACACAGAGAGAGAACTCATCTTAGTGAGACAACCTTGGAGCTTACAAAAATGAAAAAATCATTTGGATTAATAATGAAGTTAATGAATTCATCTGTTGCTGATACAGTAGAAATATTTTGAGAAAAAAATGAAAAGTTCTGCAGCTGCACAAACACTGCAAAGAATTAAGACCAATTTCAATACTTTGGAGGTACTGGTTTTGTGAAACCTTTTAAAAAGTTAATAGTAATTGTTTTCAAACCTAAAGCTATGACATTAACCCCCAGCATACCTGGGCATGCTGTGCGATAGTAATTGTATTGAAAGACGTTTTTCAATTAACTCAGGACAAAAGTAAATCACAATCGATGTCAATTAAATCTGAAATATTAAGAAGTCTATGGGGAGCAGTCTTTGTTCCCAATATGATTAATGTAGCCTGCATTTAAAATTGAACTGAATTTCTTCTCATTCTAAGCTTCTTACAATTAGACCTAAACTGGAACAAATATTAATATGTTTTTATTATTCTGCCTTGCTGCCCAGTAGCTTTTACCTCATAATCTAAAAGGTATTTAAAAACAAACAACCAAAAGCCGTGCACACATATCAAAAGCTTAACTTATGTAAAGGGTACATACTATGTTTTTTTGAGAGCAAAAAAAAATAAGAAACAAAGAGTATTTTAACGTGTTGAAATAAGCTATGGTGGACCTGAAAAACATTACTAAAGGAGATTGTAGAATTACTGTCTCTGAAAAAAACTTTTAAAACAAAGACACCAGGGGCCAGCCCAGTGGCATAGCAGTTAAGTTTGCGTGCTCCACTTTGGTGGCCTGGGCTTCACAGGTTTGGATCCTGGGTGCGGACCTATGCACCTGTCATCAAGCGATGCTGTGGTGGTGTCCCACATATAAAATAGAGGAAGATTGGCATAGTTGTTAGCTCAGGGCCAATCTTCCTCACCAAAAAAATACATAAAACGATAACACCACTTCATGTCGGTTTAGGGTTCATCTTATCAATTGGTTCACCTTCTATCCCCATCACCTAGCATTGTACCCAACAAAGTATCTAGCACACAGGAGAAGCTCAATAGTATTTATTGAATGAATAAACAAGTTTTCGTGATAGCAGAAAGAAATAAAAATATCATAGCAAAAAATATTTGTTGAGCTAATATGTGCCATGGAGCTTTACTGTTTTTACCTCTAATTTTTGCAATTCTTAATGGCTATAGAGTGATAAATCCCAGAGTGGGGGGAGGGAGAATAAAAAACTATTGATGAAAATGAGGAATATTTATGCATGTTCTGAAATATGTGTTTACGTGTTTGTTATAGTTATGAGGAAAAAGGGTTATACCTGAGGATTTGGGAAACACCAGAGAAATTATATGGATATTTTGTTGCCCGCCCTTTGTTATAAGATTGTACCACACATAGTAACACTCTATTATTGAAAAAATATTTTCTGATTGTCTCACAAGCATATTCTTTGTCTCTTCTATAAGCTCCTTGTTGGTAAATTATTTTTGGTTCTTCCTAGATGTTCTCTGTATTAACCTGACTGTAACTTTGGATTTAAAGAGTTTCTAAAAGTCTGAGGTTGTTGATCCATACAGTGGAGAGATGAAATCTCCAATTTTAACATATTTATGCCTAAATGATGCAGAAACTATTCCAACAATAGTTGACTATTTCCTTTGATCATATATCTAGAGAAAATCTTTTATATTATTTTTTTATTTTGTTGAACTTACCGATTTTACATTTCTGGAAAGAATAGTTTCGCTCAAGAACTTTGTGTTCACTGAAGTACTCTCTCAGTTTGTAAAACATGACTTTAAAAGTAATTTAAATAAAATAACAGCTGTAGGACTTACTAATTGCTATCAAACTCTATGAAACTCTGAAGTAAGTAGTTTTCTCCTTATTATTTCCTATCTGAATAGGCTTGGTAAAGCTGGTCCTTTCGTTGTAACATATATAGCCAGCAAAGGATGCGTGTGTTCTATTGGTGCTATTTAAATATACAAAAATGGGATTAATTTACACCAAAACTGCTTGGTATTTTACTTTTCCTCTCATATTTCTTAAAATTGAAATGAAGCAAGAATGCAGATTAAAACCAAATGCTGAAAAATGAAACATGGGAAGTACATAAATCTACCTAACTATAGAGAATTTCATGATGAAGTTATATATTTTTATATAATGTTTTAAGAGTTAAAAGGAACTTCTGGACTTTAAAAAAATACATAAGTTAGTTTTATGTTAATTTTTTAAAAATTGCTATGTTGGTGTAGGAAAAAAACCTCATCTTTTACGTAAAATAATGTTAGTGATTTAAATAGCATCTGTTGAATGTCATTTTGAGAACAAATTGCTATTAAACTTAACTGTAAAATAAGTGTTCATTTTCAGCATTCCCATATATTATAAGTTACGATATTTTGTGAGAACCAAGTACCTAAGGTATTAAATTCGAGAATGAGTGACGGTGGTCTTATGAAAAGTATCTAATGAATGATCAAATAGCATAATTACATCATCTAGCCTATAAACTCTAATATCACATGTATGTATTTATTTCAGACTCTTTAAAAATCTAATTATAAACTTTCCTCAATCAGGGGGACAGATTGATAGATTAATTAAAACGGAAAGGTTTTTGTAAAGTAGAAGTCAGTGTGTACATGGGTAACTCTTTTGAATGATTTCTAAAGGCTGCAATTCCATTAAATTTTGAGAGTTAACTAATCAAAATGAAAGGAAGCCAGTTCCCCCTCTGCACCATCTTCAAAAGTGCTGCGATTTTCAGAAGTTATTTCGAGTCCTTGGCAAGCATTTAATAGATTTTGCAAATACTATATACATTTTTTTTAGCTACTTCAAAGTTAAAATTTTAAGTTTATTTTGTAAGTTACAGAAGAGTTTTTGCTCATTGTGAAGAAAATCTAAGTGATACAGACATGTGGAAATTAAAAAGCAAAAGCCCTACCCTTCACTTCTTGTTCCATTCTCCAATCTTGTCACTGTTAGCTGAACTTTTTCTATAAGCAAAGAAACATATACATAAATACACGTATGAATACACATTGATTTTTTCATTAAAAGTTGGATTATTCTATACATATTTTTCTGCAATTTGTTTTTAAATTCTTTATCTTAAATGTTATTCCACATAGATTTTCAGAATTTATAGCTATAGTTTTTTATAATATGTATGTCCATTGATATAACTATTCCTTTATTAATGTTCTTATAAATTGTCCCCACTTTTTTCTGTAGATTAATAATTATATGAGCATCTGTGTGTGCGTGCGTGTGCACACGTGTGCACATATGCGTGCGATTTATCTATCATGCACTTTTGTAGTGAGTTTTCTAAGCTAGACTACTAGAAGTATTTTGTTGTTGTTGTTAAAGAGTATGGACATTTAAAATTTTGTTACATATTGCCAATTGCCCCTTGTATCAATTTAAATTCTCACAAATAGATATTAATAGTCCTCTTTTCCCAATACCTTCACCAGCACTAAATACTATTTGTTCTCTTAATTTTTGACCAATCTGATAGTATTTATGGATGATTTGCTAATTTCTCTAAGGATTAACCAAACCAATGTTTACTTATCTGAAGAGTTAGAATTGAATGAGAACTTCTGAAAATGGATACTTAAAGTAGAGTTATCAGACATAGAATAGTGTACTTCAAAAAGGTCATTTTTTTTTTAAGGTAATAGTAATGTCTTACGGAAATAAGTTGTACTTCAAAGTCATTCTTAAAAACATTAGAATATTGATATGTAGGAATTTTTGATGGAATTTTGGATTAAGGGCTTCCACTTTTAAGAGAAATGAAAATATTAATGTTTATTTGAAGCAAAGGTGATTATTATTCCCACACACCTAGGTTAAAGTAAGAAATTCTGATTTGGACTTCTTGCCCCGAGTTTGTGCTTGTCTCCCAATCCTCCTCCTTCCCAAAGTTCTTCTAACAGATTCTTCAGTTCACTTCTCCTCAAATACTTTAAAGGTTCCCTGTTGCCTCTAAGAGATTAAAAATAACATCATAACATGAATTTGTTCAGAAATCCAGTTTCTCGGTTCTCATCCCCGAAGATTCTGAGTCACAATGTCTGGAGTGGGTCGGATCATCTGAGTTTTCGATATGAATGCTGGGTGATCCTCCAGACTGCATCTTGAGAAAGACTGGGGGAAGAGCAGTTTATGTGCTAGTGAAGACTCCTAATAATTACTTTTCTTACCTTTTTAACCTCACACATAAGTCTCTATTCTCTAGTCAAATGGAATGACGTGCTCTCTCTCAAATTGGTTTCTAGGTTCTTCTATCTCTGTACTTTCCCCTGGAAAACCAATTCCCTCCTCTCTACCTCTATCTTTACCTGATCCCTCATGTCTTAAATAAATCCCACCTCTTAAATGAAGACTTTTATTTCTTCACCCCACAGTGGTCCACTTCTACAGCGTTTATCTACATCACACGTTTCACATTTACGGTTTAGTGTTGTTGCTTATGGTTCACGTGTACTTCTTCTCTGTATCCCTCACAGTGTATCTCTTACACATAATCAACACTGTAAAAATGTATTGGTTGGTTAAGTGAGTGAGTGATACTGTAATTAGACTACTAGGAGGGAGCAGGTCAAACACTGCACCTCAACCCCATGAAGCCACTTCTTGGAATTTTGTAACTTGTTCTACACCTGAGAGACTCTGTTGCTCTCACTTCAAATTGGATTGCTTATTTTGGTGAATAAAACAAAAGCTAATGCTTACCATTTATTCGGGTGTATTAATTGCATATTTAAATCACCCTACATGCAGTGCTTGAGAAAGTTAATTCATACCAAAGGTAGAGTTTTAAAATTTTGTTTGAAATCTAATGTGATATATAAATCCATACAATTTTTTTCCCAGTAGGTCTGTGTTGCTAAAAGCCCAGCTTGCTTAGCTTTCTTAAAAGAAAATTATTTTTGTGTTCAGAATAATTTCTTATCAGTAGCTACACTATAACACTGTGGTGAGGGCTTTAGAATAAATGTAACATTTGTAACAGGCACAGCACCTTAAGTGTGTTTAATTCCTGTGCTGTATTCTTGCCATATAGAACCAAATTATATAATTTAGCATAGCTATGAATATAACCGGCACTGTGTTCATAAAAATTGGGATATACTTCATGCTACTAAAAATGATAATTGCCTGAGAATGGAACTAGCATATATTTACCAATGTTATTCAAGATTGTCTCAAGAAAAGCACTATTCTTGAAAAAAAAATTTGATCACGAGAGAGATATCTTCCTAATATTGTTTCCTGACATAGGAAAATTTGCACTATTTTTTATCAATTACGAAAAACAAGCAGTTGGTAATTCACCTTGGAAAAATGGAGATGACATTAATTTGTCATTTTCATGGACTGAAAACATCTTAACAAATAAAAAGACATCCATCAGACATATATTCCTTTCTCTTAACACTAGCAATTTACTACATTAGTGGAGCGTCTTTGGCCAGGCTGGTCTCCTGTAGGTTTGACTGTGGAGGAGCAGGTGTGCGCTTCCAAAGTGTCTTTACAAGTGTCTCAGTGGGGCTTCCCTCCCACGCCTCCACAGGAGACAGCTCATCTGTTTAATCCTTATGTTTTAGTCAACCTTTCTTATTATGCAGACAGGGCTCTGAGGCTCAGCTGGATTTTGACTCTCCGAATGAATTAATGGGGCTGTTTGATCTTAACAGTGTATTGCATCTGTTTCATCTCTCCTCTAAATGCACAGTCTTCCAAACTCCAATTCCAACTGGTGATCTTAAAATAAATGGATAATTACACAAACAAATAAACACATAAGAATTGCCATTTAAAACTCAGGTACAAATTTCACTTTTCACTTTGGACTTTTCACATTTTTGGCATAGTAAACTTTCTTGAAACAAATCCTCAAAGTAATTAAATTACTTTGTTATTCTGTAAGGGATCCGACTTGATACGCGTGCATGCGTGTGTGTGTATTTTGTAGGATCAGATTTGCATAGGAAATAAGAACAACCAATCTTTGCAATTTAGTAAATTGTATGATAGCATAATATCTTACTAATAGACCATATCACAGCAAAAGGCGTACAACCTACTTAGAAAAATCTACCATAGAACTATAAAGATTCTCCTGGGCAATATTCCTCCTTCTTGATGGTAGTGAGAGAGACTGAATTGCAGAGAAAATCAGTTCGAATCAGAACTAATCCATAAAGAGAAATCATTCTGGATCATAGGATGCTAAAATATCATCATTTCTTTTAAACAAATCTCTAAGATGAAATGTGTATGTTCTTGTGTGAGGTGGGAGTAGAGGGATGTTGAGGGAACAGAATGGATTGTTTGTTTAGCCACATTAAAGCATATAAAGTGATGATTAATTGAACCAGAAAATATCAAGTTTTTATCAGAGTAACCTTTAATATTCGATTCTGGTATTTTGGAAACTTGTATTAGTTCTTTTTATTTTTAATTCCCCATGAATTCTCATTTATCTTTAAGTATACCATGATCTTGTGATGATAATGTAATGTCAAAGCTGTCAGAATAATTTCAGCTGAGCAAAAAACCTGATGTTTCATAAGAGCCAGAGGCCCTTGAGAGAGTTATAAAAAGGTCTTTCTTTGAGGAGGAATATTGTGATATGACCTTCTAGTCTATTAAATATATCTTTATTGTGACACATATACACTAAATATACTAATAACTATTAGTGAATTGTCAGAATAAACATTTTCCTTAGAAACATTTAGAGATAAAATATATAAAGAATTTGATCCCTAATCATAACTCTAAAATATTACTGTTTTAAAAATATTCAGCTAACTTTCTTCTACTCAAAAGTATTTCTCAAGCCCCCGCCTGGTACCCAACTCTGAACCAGGGAGATTTTCTTCACTATTTTTGTACTTCCCATATGGGATCTGAGAATAACTGTACAGGAAGGATATATAAAAGGTTACCCAATCCTTCTTCAGGCAGAACTACTCTGAGACTCACTAAAGCGAGCGTTACTCCCCTCTGACCTGTTTGTCTATCTTGCTACCAACTGGGATTTGCTTTCTCTTTGTTTGTTTATTTGTTAATGTTTTATTGGAAAGAAAAGATCTAGCAACCAGCCAAGCAAAGATATATGGTTTCAATGTACTTCATTTAGGTTCTCTGGCTTTATTTGCTTTAGTTTCTTCTCTCACATACCTGATTGCTCTGTTCCTTCTATGAAATTGAAACAAAAATGCCTACACTCTTAGTCTCTGATGATTCTGTGCTGCTTCAACTTCTGAAAGGTACAATCTGGCCTTTCCCACATGAAATGGATCAACACAAACCAAAATCTCATTTTATTTCCATGCTTTTCTTTGATTTACAAATCCTCAAAGGTTCCAGTTTACGTTAGAATAATGTCCTTTTGGTTCACTGGTGTAACTCCCAGATCAAAGCAGCTTACTACTTTAGAATTTATTTAAAAACTGCTAAATTGCTACTTGCACATTTCTTTGTGTTCATCAGTTCTGAGACATATTCATTCTTAACTGGCTTGCTTATTACCTCCTAATAGTAATTGGGTAATTCACTTAAACTCCATTATTCTACCTAAATGTGAAAGGTGATTTTTTACATTATCCTCCAGAGAAGAAAGGGGAGAAAACATTTATTTTGGGTATATTGGTGGAGATATGGTTCCTAACTACTAAATGCCACTGAAATGCCCTTGTACTGGCTCTCTGACCTTGCCTTTTGGTCTATGACAATCATGACATGGCCTCAATTCTTGAATATCTCTTGCACCCATAAACTTCCAGAGAACCAGCCTCAGCTCCCAGAAGTTATTCAAGGCTGCATTATTTTCAGACTCAGAAGTTTTGAATGACCCGTTAGTGGGTCATGAAATCAACTTAGTTGATCATAACCAGAATTATAAAAAAAAGTAAGAGAAAAAATAGAATTATCAGAGTGCATTGCATGTAGTAGGAGTAAGTATTGTTTCATGAATGCATTTTTTTCAAGAGTATTTTGAGTGCGTGTGTGGTAGTTGGTTGTGTTGTAAATATTTTTTTACCATGGATCTCAGTTTAAAAAAAATCTGAAAAACAAAACTGAGTTGGACCATATAATCTCTAGTAAGCTTTTGCCTGGATGCTGGGTTTTAGAATTTAGAGTATTATTTTACCATATTGAAATTCTATTATTTTTTCCCTGAATTCTCCTCAAGCAAATCAAGGGAATTACCTTATAGCAAGAGAAATGATAATAGAAGCTTAGCAAATATTTCCAGAATTGGTAAGAGTTAGACCATATCAGCTTACTAATGGTACAACATTCTTACTGATTAAACCGTTTAGCTTTAAGCAGTTGTATTAGAAACAGATATGAATATTTAGTTACACAAGAGAAGAATACACATCACAGAAACAGGATTTTGTTAATACTTTATTTTGTTGTTGGGCCAAACAGAACGAATATAAACGATGACTGTATACTTGTGTTGCGACAAGAAAGGAAAGGAAATAACAGTTATCACTCTTTTAAATGTCAAGGTTAAAATCTTTGCCTTTTCATTTCAAAAAAAATCTTTGTAAATATGACCCTTCCATTATGAATGATATAATTGAGGTTTTTTCCCTTGCCTTTGTATCCACCAGGAGTTATCATAGAGAGGAACTCTAGCTGTGTTTTTGCTGCACACGTGCGTTTTATTTCAAGACTGAGAAATGTAAGTGCCGTTCAGCGAGGTAAGCATGAGAGAGAGAAGAAAAATTTATAATTTCGTTGTGCACATACGTATATGGTTTAATATCCATTGTGTTCATTACCAAGGATCTCATTCTCACCCTCTGTAAAGTCCACAGTGGTATATAACCTTGTACTCCGCAACCAGCAGCAGCAGCGTCACCTCAGAGCCTGTTGGAAATGTGGAATGTCAGGCTCCGCCCCACACCTACTGAATCAAAATCTGCATTTTGACAAGATCCCCAAGTGATTTACATAATCATGAAAGTTTGAGAAGTGCTGGTGTATGGGAAAAGTTTGACCAATTGCTGTATGGACCTGTATTCCTTTTATGGATAACATTTGCTCTGGAAAAGAAAAATTAGCAAGTGGGAAAAACCAGCAGTTTTTCGTACTCTAGAGCTGTGATTGACAATCTAATGGTGTTTAAAATCAACGATGATGACAACCACGCTGCTGCTGATGAGAGAGCTCATTATCAAGTGCACCCAAGTGTTGGCCATTGTGTCTAGCACATCAACTAACCTGTTTAACCATCATCTTTCTCCTATGGGTTCAATGCTGTTTTACAGACAGGCAAGAGAGGCCACCAGTGGCCTAAGATCACCCTGTTGTACAGCCAAGCATTCTGATGCGTAACATCTGTGATTGGTGGTTGCACCTTTTAAATGTAGGAAAGACTATTTTTTCCAAATGGGAAGAAAATGCGATGCATGCATGGTTCCTAAGAAGATATCAATTTACATTTGTTTAGATAATATTTGTAATTAGCGATGAGTTCTCAAATTTGTATATTTGAAAAGACAAGAAAATCTTTAAGCTTTAAGCCCCCATCAAACTTTCAGGTTATCAGTTCACAATTTATTGTATTCTGGGAGTATTTGTTCAATGTTGCATCTTGTTCCCCATTAGAAGCCCTTGGCTCTGGAGATTCTGCTGTGTCTAGGGAACTTAGCCTTGAGAGTGAACTGCCTGTCTGAAGACAAACATATACATTTGTAACATGAAGAGAAGACTCCTTACCTTAAATGACTCTAGAATTGTCCAGAATGTAGGAATGTAGTTTGCCTCTCATAGGCTGAATTAAATCCTTCATAAGGAAGACATCCTTTGAGAAAAGAGATGCTGCAGAAATATCAACATTTTGACATTTATTGGGTGAAAAAAATCAACTTAGGCAACAAATGCTATTGAAAATAGCATTGAAATGAGAGTTGGAAGCAAAAGGTAACGAGGTCATGTTATGGTGCAGAAAAACAGCGCTATGTGTCCCGAAGATCAACTGGGCATACATAGCTGGTGAGTCATGTCCACTTGTCCACTAGCATGGGAAGTGGAGGGTGTCTAGGATTTTTTATAAAGAAACTGAAAGAGACTACACATTCAAGTAGAGATAATGACATTTTTTTTAAAGTTGTTAAATTTGTTAATGTTTTAAAAAGAGAGCGCGTATCTGTAACACGAATTCATTCAGAGCAAAGAACATACTGTGAAGAGT
Source organism: Diceros bicornis minor (assembly GCF_020826845.1). Lineage (NCBI taxonomy): Eukaryota > Metazoa > Chordata > Mammalia > Perissodactyla > Rhinocerotidae > Diceros > Diceros bicornis. The sequence continues at coordinate 25,093,572 of NC_080764.1, read as the reverse complement.
AGTTCTTCTATTCCTGTCCCCCAAATCCCAGTTTTCCTACTGAAGCAACCATTGCTTGCAGTTTCTTGTATATTTTTCAGGGATATTCTCTAAATATACAAACATTATATACAAAATCCTTATTAAACAAAATGATAACCTACAATACACATGATTCTACACCATTCTCCTTTCCCTTCAAATGCATCATAGAAATAATTTCGTATCAGTACTTATTCTTCATTATGGCTGATGGCATTCCACAGTGTGGATATAACATATCTTATTTAACCAGTTACCTTTGGTGACTTTTTAGATCATTCTTGGCTCAGTCTTTTGCTATTACAAATAGTACTACAACAAGGATCCTCGTCCATCTATTGTCAAACATATGTGATATGTATTCTCAGGTCTTCACAAAGTCGTGATTTATTTTTACTATAAAATAGTTAAGCGACGGGGAAGAAATAACCAATGAGGATAGCAGGCAGAGTAATACTATTAATTGCAAGCATTATTTTCTATGTGGTAAGTACTTTACAGTAATCATTTAATTCTTACAACTCCATGAGGAAGTTATTATTACTATTATTGTTGTTGTTGTTATTAATTATTTAAGTGAGAAAGCCAGGATCTGAATTCACCCCAAAAGCTTGATTCTGGATCCCTTGCTCCTATTTGGTGGGCTGTGCTGCTTCCCAGTGATTCCATTGCTACTTCAGCAATGACAGAGCATTGATTATATACCTACTATGTGCTAAGCAACTGACATGTATTATTTAATCTTTACAATAGCATTACAGGGTGTTGTTATTTTTACATGGAGTCTTAACGAGGTTTAATAACTTTCCCCAAGGCCTGGAGCTGGTAAGTGAGGAGTCAGGAATGGAACGGAAGCAGATGTCTGACTCCTGAGACCACAGCACAACAGAGATGGGAATTTAAGCATTTGATTCTACATCCGGCACGCCGGATGGCAGAAATGAAATGGATGTAGATATGAGATTTAATTAAACATGCTCGTATGATCAGAGGAATTAGGAAGTGCTGTTGCAAGGGCCAATGGAAGATGGTTTGTGGCACACCGATCAAAACATCTGTAGCAGAGTAGGGTTTAGTGGTCTGTGTGGATCCACGATGGATACTTCTCCATGGTTCTCCACGGACAGTGTTTCCAAGTCTAGATTGCTTTGTTCTCACTGACTGCTTCCATCTTTACAAGATTCCACAGCTATACATTGTGTTTATATAATAAACAACCCATTGTGTTGTGCAGCACTGGCATGGCCTAGAGAAAGAGCAGCTTTAGATGATTGTGCTCTGAGTCAGAATTTGTGCCCACAGAGATCAGAAATCAGCAAGTGCCCACAATGGAAAATAAAAGGCAGAGCGCTGAGATTCCTCCAGGTGTTGTAAGTTCCTCTAGGTCAATTTCTCCTGTTTCAACTTCAGTTTTTACAGCAGTCCTGCTTCTTTATGGGCATGTCATAAGCTGCCATAGAGGAATCAAAAGTATAGGTCCTATAAAATAATAAAGGTCTTATAGGTCTTATGTAAAGTATAATTTGTAACTGAAGTCACATGTATCGATTGATTATTATTATTGTCATTATTATTTTATAAATCAGTTTTACCATCTAGGATATCTTTCTATGCCTGGTTGCTTGTGTTTAAAATGATAAGTTTTTCTTGTTTCAGATTTCCTCATTTCATTCAGTGACTTTTTGGTAATTTCCAGAAAAAATAAAAGATGTAGTGTAGACAGACATGTTACGATTATTTATATGGTGGTTATAGTAAAGATAATAACTAAGATATGTAATGAGTGTTTACTGCAGGTCAAGAAATATGTAAAAGGTTTTATATGCATTATTGGATTTAATACCAAAACCCTATCAGAAGAACATTATTATTACTATTATTCCCATTTTATCAATGGGGTCTTTTATTTCTACTTGTTGTTATTAAAAATTATAATGGCTTTAAAGCAAGCTTTTGTAAGAGAGGAAATACTTTCTAATCCTATAGAACGTATTTCCTATTTTGGCATTCTCCTTCTAATCTTTGTCCAAATGTACACAGTAATCAATAATATGCACAGTTCTGTATTCTACTTTTTTCATTCAGTATAGTCATAAGAAGTTGGTCTCCTCAGTCATCCTCATTATCACATAATGGCTGCATATGAGTAATGGTCATAATTTATTTAATAATTTCTCTCTTTGGGGACATTAGGTTGTTTCCATTTTCTCTTATAGATACTAACGCAATGAAAAACTTTGTGTATGTAGCATATATTGTTTTCTTTGAATTTCCTAGGAAAAAGTCCTTTTTTCGTTCTGACTAAAGAGGTTTTTGATTCATTCTAATTTTCTGAGTCAGAATTATTTTCATAGGAGCAAAGAGTGAGCATTATTGAAACACTTATTTTGGACTCAAGAGAAATGTCTATTTTGAAGTCTTTTTAGGCATGGACTCTTTTTCAGTGTTTTAAAGATATAATTTTGAATGAATATATGAGTAATTAATATATAGTAATCAACATAAGGCCTAAGGAGTGATTTTTCTGCATTATTTAAATTTAAAAGTAGGTAAATTCGGCTTTGAGGAGGATGGTGTGTACAATAAAAGCATCCATTCTTCATCAACGTGTATTTTTTGAGAAACTACTGTGTGCCAGGCCCCATGGTGATTGCCAAGGCTGCGATGGTGAATGTGACGGGCACAGCTCATTTCCTAACAGTTGCATTAAGATTCTTTGTCCTCGACATGGTGCCACAACTTTCTCATCCTCTAACATTTCCGACTTCTCTGTTCTTTTGCTTTTATGGAATCTGACTCATTTCTTAATATCATCCCAAGACATGAAAATAAAGAACATCTTACTCTCAGAGAGATATATATAGAGAGTCTAAGAATTCCTGAAACCATATTTTTCCCCTCCAATCCCTATTCTGGTGAGATTTAAGGGACCCTTTTGTCTTCCTAGAATGAATGTGTCTTTCTCTGTAGTTTGGGGATCCCTAAATCATCTTATCCTCCTTGCATATATCTTAGATTGCATCTAAATACATTTATCTTTGTAGCACTTTAGGCTAAATAAACCACGTGTAGGGACTTTGGACCCTCTGTCACCGGAACATCTTCATGTGAAAATAAAATGTAAACTTAGTGTATATACCATGCTTTATTAGTGTAGTGTACTATAACTGCAATTTTCACAGGTAGAGATAACCATTTTGGCCCTTTTAGGGAGCCAAATATAAAAAATTCCTATATAAAATGTACCTCAAAATTGCATTTTAACTTTTCACCAAATTCTCTCATCCCAGAAAGACCTACTAATTTGTCGATGAGTATAACTTGATCATCATATTGCATTACTCTTTTTTAAACTCTGCAGTGCAAACTATTTACTTCACTGATGCTTAAACATTTCAATGGGGAAAAATAATCCTTTAGTAAAGATTACATTGGTTTAATGGCTTAGCATGCAGGATCAAGCTCTTTACTGATCAATTGAGTGTTTCGCTTTCAAAAATATTGTTGTATCATTTTGTGGGAATGTTATGTGTGTTACCTAATAGACATTTAAGTTTCAGTAAATTCATTATATGTATGTTTATGTCTACTTACCTATCAATCAATTGATTGATGAGTAGATACACACTTCTATATGATTTCAGTAGACTAATTTTTTGAAGGGAAAATTTGTATTAGGATATACAAATATCCTAATTGTATATTTAGGATATCTGTCTCTCAATCTGAAGTTGTGTAAGTTATTGTTAGCTAAGATGCCCAAATTAGTTTCTCATATTATCCTATATAAATATGATTTGAACCTTTATAGGAGGATATGTTCAAGGAATTAGAATTTATAGAGTACTCTTCTGGATGAAAAAGGGATGGGTAGAGACAACTTCGTGTCAAAATACTGCTTCCATGGGTTGACTTAAGGGTACTTAACCATGAAGCTGGCTCCTCTGGGTAGCAATCTGCCCACAGACATTACCAAGGTGCACAAAGGTGGAAAAGAAAATACAAAGGCACCTGGAAAAGGAACTCTGGTAGATTTTTGAAAATTTTCCTTATTCAACTATCCCATATGCTTAACATTGGGATTGAAGCCCTCCCTATTGCGACTTTGCACATACTCTACTGTTTGAACTCAAAACCCTAGGAACTACATGCCTGAGATCTGAATGTATTCTTGGTCCCAAATCAATCTTGTCACTTCTCGGAAAGCAATGCAAGATAATAAGTACTATTCACCTGATTGCTTTCCTGCTCCGAGACAGCTAGTGACGCGTGTCTTCCTGATAACTAGGAGTTTCAGATCTAAGGCAAGGATAAAGGGAAGCCGGGAGCTCGCAGAATCTAAATTTGACAGTCGATGGCTGAGGAGAGGGTCAGAAGGGATAGAATCTGTGACACGCATGAGAAAGGAACAAAATTTATCTGCTCTGGTTGCAATGATTAGATGTCTCTTTGTCTGGTTTTCTTACAGTGGTTGACTGATTGTACCCGCCAGCTGGCTAATATCATAATTAACAAAGTTGCTACTATGTTTGCAAAGTTTAATCGAGAAATTTGCCAGTGATGTGATGACATTGCCACAAAGATCACAAGGGACACCGAGTCGACTTTTGCTCAAGGTGGAACCGCAAAGCTGTGTAGGCAAGAGGAGAAATCAGTCGCGAACTTGTTCAGCCAAAGGTATGTTTCTTTCATAATTCTACAACCTCGGCTTTCTTATTAAGATTTTTGTTTGATGGTTGGTGGGTTCTTTTTTGTTTTGTGACCAAAATGATTCATAAAAGGATCCGTATGCTTCTTGAGCATTTACAGCATATTCTCTGAAAGCTTTGGATTTTTTTCCAAATCTGGAAATTCAGAAATATATGAAATAGATTTTGATACTGAGAATGAAATATAAAGCAATGTTTTGCCTGTTGTTGCGTCTAGCTAATCTTTATCAGTTTGCAGAATGACTATTTGGTAACAAATAACAATTGAACATTTATGTTGTGTAACATTGGATTTATTTTGCTCAACAATGTAAAAGCTATTGCTCTGCTTTATTCTATTGTGTCAAGCTAATTATAAGAATGAAAAAAAGCAAGCATAGTTATAGAATATGTAGAGGTTCTATTTCAGTTTCAAGAAATGCTCAAAGTGCGGGGAAGGAGGACTGAGGTCTTGACTTAGAGTAATTGGAGCTTTTTCATAACATTTACAAAGACCAATATTTCTTGAAATTGTGTGCTATTCCCCAATGCCAGTCTGACCATTGACTGTTATACCTGTATTTCTTTTTACTATGATTTGCTTTGCTTGATTGAATATTCAAGCTCTGGGGAGTTTCCCAAATTATAGCCTTCACATATTTCTAATTAATGAATGTGAATATTGATGAAGAGGGGCATGCACCTCTGTGTATATGCCTGTGTGCTTCCACTGAGTACAAAGAGAGAGACAAGCATCTCAAAAAATATGCAGAAGGCAAAGTTTGGGTTATTTATGCTGTGTCACACCACCAGTATAATACTAAGGCAATCAATTTGCAATATAATTGGGGAACATACGCTAAGATTCTTTTACTTTCCCTCTGTGGTCATCCAGGCTGCTATATCACGGCACAAAAAAGCAATAATTTGTTTTTTGCCTGGTGCCGTTTGTCTTTTCTGTTAATAGCAGTTTTTAAACATCATGAAATAATATTTTGGAAACAAATTAATACACAGCACATGTATTTTTTAATAAATCCATTTAAACTTTCTCATAGTTTTATTCCTAACCATAGGAGACTAGATATTCTGAATATACTCATTTTAAAATTTGACAATCAAATTTCATGTTCTCAAATTTAAAAAATGAATCATTTTATGGGATTATGAATTTTAAAACCTTTAAGTGTCCAGATAATTTAAAAACCTGTTTATTGAAATTTAGGTTAAAATTTGACTTAACTCATTTCCAGTCTTCACTAAAATTTAATAACGTTGATAAGAAAAGCTGAAAGTGGAGGTTTAAGTCATTATTATATTCTAGACATCATTTTCAGAAAAGAAGGTTATTCTCACAATAGAGACTCTTTTTTTTCTTTGACTTTGCATTTTTCCCCTCCTAGTAACTGGCACATAATAGGCACTCAATATATATTTATTGAGTGATTGAATTAATGCATTTAAGTCTTCCTACTGCTATTCAAATATGGTTAACATTTTCTTCCCCCAAATCAATAACTTTTGTACGTGGTAAACATTATGGATAGAAACAAGTAGATGAGTGGCATAATCACAGACAACAGGGAGGATTAAGTTCCTAAAAGAATATAATGTTGTTTTAACCTAAACCTCCATAATATTTTGTGTAATTGAGATTTGCTATTGTAAGAACTCAGTTGGAGTAAGGAAGGTCTATGGGGATTAGAAAGGGCCAGGAAACTGGTTCACAGCCGATGCATCTGTTCTCATAAACAGGATTATCTCCTGAAATGTGTAGAAATGAACTCTTGTCAGAGTTTCAAAGGAATTAATATTTTTGGTAAAATGTGCTAATGTAAAGAGTTAGAAGATTAGTAATGCATAATGAAAGCAATGCATTCTTTCACATGGAAATGGAAATATAATAAATGTCCTGCAGGTGATTGGGGCTGTAGCAATTTGATTGAAGATTAAAGTTTGATTGACCTTTGTTAGGGTGATTAACCCTTTTGAAATTAAAAGCCAGAGCTGAATTATTCTGGCCAATTTAAATGCAAACATTGAGCAGGCCATATGTCATTCAAATAATAGTAATAAAAAACACTCCTATTTTCATTTTCATTTTATTATTATTTGAATGGGATGCTGCTTTGGAAGGATTGTAGCTCTGGGAAGATCATCCTGGTGGCAAAGAATATAGAATAATGTATGGATAATTGGGAGCATGTGGGAAGAGTCCCGGGCATTACTCCCCCCATTCAAAACAGCAAAACCCCAACAAAAGCAGGGAGCCTTACGGCAATCTCCACACACTGAACATTCGTGCTCTCAATAGAAAAACGATCTAGGAATATCCTGAAAAGGTTAGGAATAAATAACAGTGATATCTCTATTCTAATCCATTGCCAACTACCTAAACTGCGTATTATACCCATGTTAAATCTATCTGATGTCTCCCGAAAATGAGGGCTTTTTGGTACTGTTGTTTATGAAGCTCCTGGTAAAAGTTGATTATTTCCAATATCTGGAATTTCATTCCGCGTGATCTCTGATAGTCTATGGATATATTTGTTATTTTCATTAAATTCAAAAATATTACAAGAGAGCACACTCTAGTTATTTACGAAGCCATTTAACGGTTTGGTTTTATCTTTCTTTGTTAAATTTTCTTGAAGCCTTCGTGAAAAGTTGCATATTCACGTTGCTTCAAAAGACTGTTTCCATTTTTCATATCATATTAAATTTTTTTATTACTGTCAGTGAATATTTTTAGTTTTAGGTCCTACCACATAGTGAACGCATCTTCCTTTTATGTGTCTGTGGACTATTAAAATGATAATAAAGGTTCTCTTCAATCCATATGTAATTTATTTCTCTCTCTTTTCATCAAAGAATTCACTCTGAATGTGTCAAGGTAGAAAAGTCCAAGGTATTATAGTGTAAAAATTAAGAAACCTGAGGTGCTATAGTTTATTTTTGCACAAGCTTTTCATGTACTCTTTTAACATCCTTCTGAAAGATAGGCTTCTACTCTAGGCCTATGAAGAAAGTCAGAGATGAAAAACTTGTGATAGAGTGACTGACATTATTCAGCTTGCAAAGTGACTCTGGCATCCTCCAGAGAGCTGGATAATACCTTGCAGCATAGACTAATAATATGTTTAACTAAGATCTGTTTGCTATACAGCTAATTTCCTAATTCTTAATCATGGGGCTAGCATTCAAACATAAATTGTAAACAAATTTGTTGTTCTGTACCTTGCCTGATAAAGTGTAGATTATCAGCTTTAGCTCTGATGCTTTGAATTGTCAAACTTTAAAAAAATCTAGTTGTTGCATGATAATACTTGTTTTCTTATTAAAGATAATTTTCTCTAAGAAATAAACACTACTGCTAAAATAAATCCCTAATATAAGCACTATTAATTCTTCAGATATAACTCAATAATCTCTAATTTGATTATTTTTATTTTACCTCTTACCAGAACTAAATGAAAATAATTTTTGGCATTAACATTTATTGTAAATACAACATTCTCTAAGCATAAAAAGCTAATGTGCCAAACTAATGATAACATCTTTCTTTGTATTGCCATTAATTATCAGCAATCTTTTCCATAAAAGAAAATCGTGGTTTGAGAAGGGGAAACTCATATTGTTTTAGTGTAGAGAAAAGAATTGGTGAAAGAGCAAAAGCAAATAAGATTATATTTTGTTAAATCCCAAATCCAATCATTTGTTTTGCTTCATTGTGCTTAGAAGACATTTTTATTTCTTTGTTGCCTTTGTTTCTGGCAATCTGCTCCTCTCTAACCCAACCAGTCCCAGACCTGACATTTTCTCTTATAGTTGTGAAATAACATGCTTTGCCATTAACAAGCCAAAATTAATCTGATATTTTCATGGACCACATATTTTAGTTGGAGTCCTTCTGTTTAAAAGACAGACTGTTTAAAAAGTGACCAGTGGTGTCATTTTATTCAGTGTATATTGTTTGTGAGTCAATAATTTAATTTAATTCCACAAAAATTTAGAGTAGCCCCATCATGAGCAATTTTATTGTGCTGGGCTATAGAGAGACAGCAAGTGGCAAAGTCAAGGGTTTTCAGGGTTTTTTAAGTCATTAATAGTCAAAAAGTAGTCACATACGAATTTTACAATGTTATTCTCTTTACTAGACAATAATCCTAGAATAAAATTATTTGGTTAATATTGGTCAAATGAATTATTTCTTATAATTTGTTTGACAAAATAATAAAAATACTCCAGAGATGATAAAAGCTGCAATGTTAACCTTCCAGCTAATTGTGAGGGTTAATTCCCTAGCACTAGTTTTAAATGAAATGGAATACTACCTCATGTACTGGAGTGGCATGTGGCCTGTTGGTGCATTCCATGCTATTTGTGTTGAAGTTATCACACCACCTCTACATATTGCTTTGGAATCCAGAGAACTGCTTAATAAGTTAACTTTGACTAAAATGCCTTTAGCGTTAGTATTTCTGGAGCCACCACTGACTTATCGTTATTCAGTTTCAACAAGTATTTATTAAACACCTCCTGTGTTCCAGGTACTCCCTCCAAACCGATGAGGTGAGTCTATGAGCCACGTTTTATGGACCAGAAACTGAGACTCAGGGCGAAGAGTGATTTGCCGGAAGTCAGATAGCCAGTCAGTGGCACAGGCTGGGCTGGAAGCTGGTGCCATATTTCAAAAGTCACCAGAGCTGTCATTGTGATCAATATCCATAGTATTTCACTTTGCAAAAACTTGGTGATGATGAGCACAGGATTTTTAGATGAATTTAAACACTTTCCCGAGACAAAAGAAATTACTAAAACATAGGAACTACAATGAAAGAATTAATTCTCTCCTGATTCACTTCTGAGGAAGTAAGAGCAGAAGTGGTTTAGAATGCCAGTTTATTCACTGGTGCATCCACACATTGAACTTCTCTTAGTTGGCTCACTTCATGGAGACCAGAAATTGTCCTCCTCCAATATTAATCATCTAGCTCGCTGAAAACTGGTGGTTAGGATCTTTTAAAAATTGTCTTTAAAATACTTGTGCTTATCTATCTTTCATTTAAAATTCATAGTAAATTCTGTTTAACAGTCAGTCGGAGGTACCATGGTCCCACCTCATACACTTTTATTGATTGAGTAGTTTGACAACCCGTTGATAAATCTGCCTCCATATTTTATAATTCCTGCTCTTGAGACTGGATATAAGCACAGTCTGTTAGATTTCCATTCCATAGGGAATTGTCCAATTGTTTTTGCCAAATATGTTTAAAGGAATATGCGGGAAAAAAGGTGTTTGATAAATGTAAAAAATAATCATATGAATTGTATGGGATTATTGCACATGTGAAAAAGACATTATGCTCCTTGACAAAATAATTTTGGTTCTCATTTCCTGATTTATTATAAGAACAAAAGAATCAGCCTGGGTTAGACAAAAAGTAAACCTCTATAAAATTAACCTAGGAGGTTCCAAAAGTTTGGAATTGGCACATAAATTTCACTTGGAGACTTGGTCTACCTTGTGTAAGTTGATTTCTTTTGGTCTGCAATCTCTCTGGGCTTGCCTCAGAGGAGTGTGATAGGTCTAAATCCACCTCTGTATTTACCCACAGGGCCTAGAAGAGTGCCTGATAATGTGGGTATTGAGGAACGGTTTGATAAATTGGATTAAAAGTGACTATTACTGTTAAAATAAAGCTAAGGATACTGAACTCAATACTTTATTATAAAGGCTTGGTGTTTGCAGTAAGAAATAAAACTAAGCTTCAAAGTGTGAAAAGGGAAAAAAGTTGAGAAAGATAAAGATAGATAGAGAGGTATAGATATATTCCCATATCTTCAGAATGCTTTCAAAAATGGCCCAATTTACTCCTTTAGTTTAGCTTTAACTTTAGGCCTATCAATCCCCTCCCACCATGAATTGTTAGTCACTAGTTAGTCACTTGTAATTTACCAACAGTTAAACTAGTTTTCCTGAACTGATAGAATATTTAGCCAAAATTATCAGATTGGTTTATGTCTGTAGGAAAACTGGAAAAGTAATTCACAGTATTCATCTTGAAAACAAATGAAAAAGCAACTAAAGGGTATTGTGTAGATTCAGGGAAGCTTAAGAGTATTTGCAGGAAAATAAGAAATTACTATTGTGAGTCTAATTGCAAATGAAAGTACTTTGCAGCAGAGAAAATGAAAGTGTGCAATAACAGAACAAGACATACTGAGAGCATCTTCTCTGAGAGATGCTGGGCACGATGGAAGAGAAAGTTTGACCAACATCTCTCCTAATTACATAAATACTTGAAAATTCGTTAACCATTTGAGTCCTGCTCAATGATGATTAAACCCTTAGGCAGATGTGAATCAACTTTACTATGTGGAAACATTGGGGAAAACACTTATGAAAAATATGTTCCAATTTCTGAAAATACAGGCCAATTAAAGTTTGAGATTTAATTTAGGAATTTTTACGCTGCCTACATGATGTATATATTCATGATGATTCCTCTCCCCTCATTCTTCATCTTCATAAGCAAAGGAGATTTTTACTTATTGACATATTACTGAAGAATCTAGCTTTTCTCCAAAATTACACATTTTTTTGCATAAATGTGCCTAATTACCTGAATTCAGTTTTGATTAGCAGTGTTAATTGATGCAGCTGTGGATGGTATCTGTTTACCTAAATTACCATGTGCAAACAGCAATATGTCTGGAAGTGAATATGCTAAACTGAAAATACTAATTAGCTAAGACAGATTGTTATTCAAGTCACATCGTGGAGCTTTCTAATGAAAGCCTAGATGTGTCAGGGTTTTATGATATTCAGACAGAAATGTCTATATTACATATGATTTCTAAATTTAATTCATAAGAACAGATGGGATGTCAGCCAGGGTTCTTCTGCCTTATTCCAGTATTAATGTGAATATTTTACTCAACTGAAGATGTATTTCATATGTTTTTTTGTAAGAAACTCATCTTGTGCTTTGACAACGTGCCAGCTCTGCACATCTAGACTCGTCTATTTCTTGACCAATGTATTCCCAGGTTATATCCACCTACTGTCCCAAAGATGAAGATAAATAAACCACCTTGCAAGTTTAATCACGTCAACTGGCTAATTTAATGAAATCAAATAGCAGAAAGTTTAGTTAAACAGACGGCTTACACTGAGTAGTATTTTATGGGTGTTTTCTTTTTGACCCCAAATAAATAATAATAATAATGGAAATAATAACAAAAGTTTGACCATAGGATTCTTAGAAGCAATGAGCAGTTCACAGGGCTGAAAGGTGAGCTCTCATTGCCTTCAGATTGTCTCACATCTCTAATCATTTAAAAATAGATAGCAGAGCAGTGCTTATTTTCAGCACCCAGTTTTACAGTATTACGGCCTTTTCTGTCTTTGATTCCTGTTACCTTTTTCCTAAAGCATGACCTGCTTTGCTTAAGGTTTCTCTCCAAAGACAGCATTAATCTTTTACAGTCTGCTGTGGCACTGAGCACTCATTAATGGCAATGTAACTTAGAAGTACCCAAAGATTACAGTACAAATCCTGCACATCATATAGTGAAGAAATAATGGACCCATCTTTCCTCTCCCAAGAGGCTGAATAACTGTGCTTAATGCATAATAAGTCTCTTCTTCCCAAAGGCTGTGAAAATAAGGCCTCTTGACTCAAACTTCAGAGTTTAAGATCCCTTATTAGATATTTAAAGATGCCATGAGCAAAATGGGGATAATTTTCATGATGCAAATTTGAATGTAATTATAGTTTGGCATATTTAATTTAGGTTTAAGTGAGAATTATAATCACCAAAAATTGAATTATTTCAGTTATGCTAATTTCTATCCCCAAAGTTTTGTATAATTTGGGTTCTCTTTAGATCCAGCAAAATTACAATGGAATCTAATACTAAAATAAGGAATTTGTGAAAATGACTCCACTCTAGTTATATCTTAGCTACAAAAATGTTAAAGTACTGTTAACTGGCACAGGAAAACGTGAAAAAGCTTGAAACTTGAAAAAGCTTAAATCAAAGTGGAAAAAATGGACATTTGCACTCCATTTTCTGTATCAATACCAATTGTAGCATATTATTGCTATTTGCTGTCTAATCAGTGAAGCTAATCTTAGTATTTTTAAAATAAAAGTCCTGTGTTACAGTGATGATGGTTTAATAGTATGCTTTGAAAAGTCACCTTCAGAATTGTCTTGCCTTTGATTATTATTTTAGCAGCAGTCCTTTCAAAGATGCTTAGTGTAAAATTCCTTTATTCTTGAAATTTCTTTATTCATGAAAACTTGGAAGGTTTTATTTCCCAGTGGCTAAAGGTGCTTTGCTGAATGTTCTGTGGACAGTCCAAGAGAGTTCATTGTTATAGAACCAAAGTGTGTGTGTGTGTGTGTGTGTGTGTGTATGTGTGTGTGTATACATTCATGAAATCACCTAAGCAAAGACTAAATTGAGAGACTAGAGTCAGCCAACCAGTTTGATTGTTGGGTGTGTTTACTTTCTGTGCTGCTGGGTTCACTAAAGCAACTGCTAAACAAATGGAAGTTTGCTTTCAGAGCATAGATAAAAGAAGAAAACTCCTCCCTATAAAGTTCAGCTCTCTATTCCATTCAAAGTGATGGGGCACTCTTTGCTCATCGGGGGATTCCCTAAACGTTTTAGTAAAAGTTTTTTTGTTGTTTCCATGTATAGATGTGAACTTACTTTGTGTCAGAATCTTTTCCATAATCTTTGTTGACGTGTGAGCATTTCTACACAGTAACCTTAAAGTGGGAACAGAGGGCAGTGATGTGAAACGTGAAATGGAGTTATGTAGTTTTATCGGAAATTCCAATGAATTGTCTTTAGGCAAATCGCTTAACCTCTGTGTGCAAATTAGTTAATTTTAAGAATAACTATAGCTATCTTTCTGACTTATTAAGGATTTATCACTTGTGTCCAAGGTTCAATGAATCTGTAAATGAAGTGTATGAATCTTTTCTTTGAACTCTAATTGGCATGTGGGGGAAACAGGTCAGACTGAGTTAAAGGCTGAGGGACTTAATCCTTTGAAGAAATTTTGATTTAGTTTTATTACTTCTAAGTACTGCTAATGTATTCTAAGATTAATTTGACTCTGACTGCTTTGCTTATGCTGGTTTCTTTTCAAAGGGGTAGATTGTAGGCTCCCTGAGGTATATCTTTCACTTCTTTGTTGAACCTTCCCCATTACCTTCACACAGCTTTATCACAGGGGAAGTGTGGTATGCACACAGTAGGAACACTCAAGTTACTCCTTGAGTGAACTGTGGTTACCAATGAGTAAAAATCATGGCCATTAACCCCATTTATAACTCTCAGTAACCTATATTACAGGGTACTGTGTATGATCCAACCCAGGAGCTGTAAACCCTCTGAAGACATTTAAAAAATTTTAAAGCTGGTTATTTTGAAAAAGTTGCATCTTTATGATCAGTTTATGTTCTGGCCAAAGGAACTTTAACATTTCACAAAGGATAGAATTCATTTGAACTTGCTCCCTGAAAAGTATAACATATGCTATGCTTGAATTAATACAAATTTCAAATGAAAGGGAAGTGAATTGGTAAGCAAAACTTTGTAGGAAGGCAGACCTAAATGCAGATTTTGTCTCTGTCATTTGCCAGTGGTGCGACCTTGGGGCATTTTCTTATCTTTTGGGCCTTAGTTTACCCATCTGCAACAGATAGATAATAATACCTACTTATAGTGGTGTTTTGATAAATAAACTACATAGTGCCTATAAATACCTTGACCTAATGCCATCAAGTTGACAGCCAATAAATAATAAGTATAATTACCATCTAAAATACAGTAGCTCTGCATCAAAAACCAACAGAGGCAATTAGAGAAATTTTTTTAATGTGGCGTTCATTAATGCTTAAAGTTTTATGCAGTAAAGTGATTCAAATTTCCCACCAGTAGATATATGTCCATTTTCTCCCAGGTGTATATGTGTGCATGTTTGTCTATACACATACACATATCATTTATATAAGAATGAAATTAAACAGCTGGCTTCTCAGAGTATGTGGTACGTGAACTTCTGGCTTCTTTCTTTTCTAATAATTTCTTACATCTATATAACACTTCATAGCTCAAAAATAATTCTGTACACATTATCATATGTAATCATCACATAACAAGACAGAGCAAGTTTTATAAATGAAATGTGCAGAGATGTTAAGTGACTTACCTAATGTCTATTACTACAGTAAGAGACAGGGAAGAAATGAAGATAGGAGAGTACACTCGGAGTCTTTTCCAGACTCTTTGGAAAAAAAATAGCTAATAATGCTGTTTCTCCATGCAATATTGGCAAACAGAGTAATGTCCTAAGTGGATACTACTGCACTTAAGAATAGGGCCCAGGAATTAGTATATTATGAAATCCAGGAAATTATCTAGGTTTTGACAGGTAGAGTAGAATTGGTTTCTTCTCCTCAAATGTTTATTAAGATATTCTGACTCATTGCATTGTTCACAATAGTTAGACATTATCTTTTCCACTATAATTACTAGGGCTCATGTGGAAATGGGGTGGGCCATATTTGGAAAAGCTGGATCAGGAACTTATGTCTCCCTCAGGCCTGGACAAAGGTCCAGAGTTCCAAACAGGGGCCCATGCCTAGGGATTTCTTAAGAAATTAGCACCTGGCACCAGATTTCAGAAAAATCTATTCTTCCTTTGTATAAAGAGCTAGTCACTGGAGAAGGAAAATGACCCAAGGAAGCCATTTCATCCATTTTATAATTTGTTATGTTGGGCTAAAATGTTTCACCAAATCAACAAATATCTTACAAATACCTTGTATTTGTGAAGTATTGCAAAAGGCACTGTAGGGATATAGAAAGTACAAGACGGAATGCCTTCAAGGCAAGAAAATAACTTTTCTATCATTCTATACCTTCTACTGCAACAGTGATATAGTTTAAGTGGCAAATTCTTCCTCCTTTAATTTTAAAGGATATTAAGTAATGCGTTTATTCATTCATGCATTCATTCAACAAGCATTTATTCGTCCCTGCACTGGGTAGTGGAATATGAATGTGGTCTTTGAAATCAGATGGCCTGGTATAGATCACTGTTTCTCCGCTAATTAGAGGTGGAGCAAATTATTTGAATCTTCAGCTTTCTTATCTATAAAATTGGGTTGATCATAATAAGGTTGATATGAGGATTAACAATATTTGCAGGCACTTCCCACTGTGCAGGGCACACACAAGTGCTATCATTTCACGAAAGTGAATGCTCCCCCACTCAAGTGACGTAAAAGTAGTTGGAGTGGAAATACACATACTTAGAGCAACGAGAGAATTCTAACATGGCACATCAGCAAGTACAATCTAACGTGGTCCAGACTCATAGATACTGCCCGAATTTAGAAATAGGAAAGGTCTTTTAGAGAAATGGAAAACAGTTACAAAAATGCTTTCTGAACAATATAGTGTCTAGATTCTAGTCATGCCTGTGGTCAGTATATGCAGCCTGGTGATCATCTCCCTGGAGACCACTGTTAATCTAGGAACCTACAACATCTGTGCAATTTAAATAGGACCAGAGCCCAAACCCCAAAACATATAGAACACAATTTCCCATTCAGTGTGGTTGAATAGAGCAACATCTATCCCTGGGCTTTGATTCATGAACTACATGGACCTAATTGACACTGTGTTGTTGCCTTTTCAGATAGCACGCATGGTAGAGTTTTGGTGTATTTGGACTTGTTCAGGGTTCTTATGTCCAGAAATTCCAAATTAGATTTTTGTCATTAGCTTGTCAAGCTTGTCTTAAGCCCACTTAATGAGGTCTGCCGGTGGAATGTCTTTTATGTTCTGTGGCCTTTATGCTTAGTCTCAGCTACATTCAACTGTGGCTGAGAAGTTAATGAAGTTACCACGGTGTTCGCTTGTCTGCTGCTTTTGAAAACACACCTCATATGTGTTTGGGTATTTAAATTCTGTTTTCTAGCTTTTAGGGTTTATATCATCGCAGTGCATTCAAGTGCTATGGAAATAAGACCAGATGGATGTGACAACCAGCCATTCGGGAAATTACATACACATTACATTTTAAAAAACCAGTGTACATATGTCTATCTGGATGCGTTCATATGCTGGATTATTTTTGTTGCATCCAAATGGTTGGGATTTCTAAGCAGTTACCTAGAATGTCAGCTTGAGAATTCCTTTCAGAGAAGCATGGCCCGCAGCATTTTGTCAAACAGCTGAATGTGTCGACAGGGTAAAGGTCACTCTGCATTTCTCTACCTTCCTTTAGTTTTCTCCACAGTACTCATTACTACAGATATTTTATTATAAATTTGTTTATTGTCTATCATCCCCCTAGAATATAAACTCTATAAGGACAGGAAATTTTCCTGCCTTGTTTAATACTGTAGTGCTTGGCACACAGTAAGCACGCTATATGTGATAATGAATAAATTGGCTATCACTGAGATAAAGAAATGGTGTTTAACTCCCCCTTGTGCTAAAGCCAGCATAACAATGAGGTTTTCTTTTGTATCTTAAATAATAAACATACAATTGTGAATAATGATGATGATGATGATGATGATCATGCCTAGCACTTATATAATGTTTACTATGTGCCATGCACTGTACTAAGCACTCAGAAAAACCTTTGGTGTGGGGTTATTGTTCTCTCTATTATATGGATGCGGAATCTGAAGCACAAATACTTCAACATGACAGAGCCAAGATTCAAACCCACCAGCCTGCTCTTCTACATCTCATGTGTTGTTAAAATGGGGCATCCAAGGTTTGAAAATAAGTCATCTCAGGAATTTATCCACCCTTTCAGCTAGCAAAAATCATCACATCGCTATGACCTATTAGTTCCGTGCTATTCTTCAATATGCTATTCAGCTCAACCCAGTGGTGCAAGGAGAATTACTCCCATTATACTCTAAGAAGTAGCAATCGGAGAGGCGATCACTTTTCTTATTTTGTATTCCTCTCTTCATTGATTTGCCTACCTACATGCTCTTCTATGGAAAAGGGAAAAGACGACGAGACTAGATGATAAATGCTGTAAATAAATACTTTGAGTTTCTGTGCTAGTTAAAATACTGTGTTATCATGCCCAAAGCATATTGTCGAGCTAAATGGAAAAATTGGTATTGGAGATTCTACCTTGGCTTACCTACTTTCTTACTGACACAAATCGTGATAGAATATTCAAATTTAGATTTGAAACCACAACATATTATAGAACTTTTAGCAACAAATGTGCTTGCCCAATGGGTTGGTTAGGCTAATATTAAAGATTAATTTCTACACCTCAGCACAGACCACCCATAGTGGTGTAGACTTTGTCCCAGGGGAGTGGGGGAAGACATGGAGAAGCCCAAATAGCATTGTAAATTCCCTACAAATTGGTGAAAATCACCTCTAGACACATAGGTAATCAAGGAATGGACAGTATGTAGAATGTAATGGCTGACAAATCTTGAGAAGAATGGCACAATTGTCAGGGATTCGTTTGTGTACTGGGAGAACAGTGTTCCATAGCCAGAGGGACCATATCTTCCCTAGAATTGGGAATTATGTTCATTACTTGTACATTTCCCTGAAATCTTTCTTATTGTCCATCCACACAACAGTATTATTTTACCAATTTATTTCCCTCATACCTCCTTCAGTCTGTCCAGATGCCCAAATCAATTTTCCAGCATCCCTTCTTCTCCTGAATTTATCAGTTCCATGAAATCCCATTCAAAAATGAAATAGCTTTATTTTGGGCTTACACAATCCGATTGATTCTTTTATATGATACGTATTTATATGTTATGTAATGTTGATATTACCTAATATGGTAGGATATCAATTCCTGCCCCTACTAACTGAAGGAGATAATTCATGCAAAATGCTTAGCCATACTAAGTACATGGTTAAAAAAACCCAATAAATGGCATCTATTATTAGGCATCTATTACCTGTAAACATATTCAAATACATTGGAAGAAAGTTGGAGAAATTCATTTTGTACAAGACCTTTTGGATGAGCCCATGATTTTTCCCATTCAGGGTTAGATAAACAAAATAATATGTTTATATTAAATTACACTCTTGGACTTTATCATTATACTCTCTCTAGTCCACTTCCTCATACCTTCCCTTTCATATATTATGAAATCAGCTGGTTCTTATCTAATCATCGTCACCATCATCATCATCACCATAAGTGTATCTCCAAAAAACACTAACAATATTTACAAAGTACTTTACAGTTCATAAGGCACTTCCCGCTATGTTTTCTTCTTTCCACAACACTCCGTGGTTGACATAAGTACAGAGGACACAGATCACGTTGTTGGTGTAGGACAGATCTAAGATTCAGAGTCGGATTCTCAGATTGTCCACCACAATGATAAATGGGAGATTTGTGAAATTATTAGTACTGCAGAGAATTTTTAATAACGCCTGCAGACATGTCCCACCTTCAGAGAACAAATTTTGGAAGACTTTTCTTGAACTAATCACTTATTGAACCTGACCTTAAGGAATGTAGGCATTATCTCCTGTGTCTCTTCCCCTTTTACCTCCACTTGGTGATTTTGGAAAGGATTCTCAGACATTGGCTTCCAGATGTTCCCAAGCTCTTCTAGCAGGCAGAAAGGCAAGTAAGTAATCAGGGTATAGGACTAGGAGTAGTTGTTTTTTCATCAGGATTGTAACATGGCAAGGCTATGGAATTTTTTTTAGAGTAATTTTAGGCTTTACAACAAACTTGATCGGAAGGTACAGAGATTTCCTATATACCCTTTGCCCTCACACATGTATAGCCTCTCCCATTATCGACATCACTCACCAGAATGATACATTTTTTTTGCCAAGGATGAACCTGCGTTGACACATCATAATCACCCAAAGTCCATAATTTACCTTAGGGTTCACTCTGGTGTTGTATATTCTATAGGTTTGGTGAAATGTATAATGACATACATCCATCATTATAATATCATACAGAATATCTTTACTCTCCTAAAATACCTCTGTGCTCTGTCATCTCTCCTCCGCACCCCATCCCTGACAACCAGTGATGTTTTTACTGTGTCCATAGTTTTGCCTTTTCCAGGATGTCATATAGTTGGAATCAAACTGTTTGTAGCCTTTTCAAATTGGCTTCTTTCACTTAGTAATATGCATTTGAGGTTTCTCCATGTCTTTTCTTGATAGCTTGATAGCTCACTTCTTTTTAGCACTGAATAATGTTCTATTGTCTGGATGTACCACAGTTTATTTATCCATTTACCTATTGAAGGAATATCTTTGTTGCTCAGTTCATGGAATCTGATGCAGAAAAAATCCTAGGGATGAACAAGTTCTGCTCATTAATGTTTCTAATACTGCAACTTTATTATGACTCCACATAAATCCGTCTAACAGCTTTAGAGCTGAAGAAGAGATGGATGGGGCAGGTTTTTACAAATCGTTTATGTCATTGGGTATAATGAGAAATGGGAATATGCCAGTTTCTTATTTAAACAACAGTTCCCAGGTGATGAAACAGTCCAGATAACAGGAAGGACTTATCTGTGAGTGCAATACTGAGTGCTTAGTCATTGCAGGCACAAAGGGAAATGAAACAGTATAATTTAAGTAGGACTGAAAGAGATGTACCTCAATTATTATTATCATCAATAAACTATTGTTAATTTTTCCATAGTATATCCTAAATTTGGATGTCATCTTTATTCTTGTAGGGCTTATAACTGAGGTAGATGAACATTGCTATTTTTATTGACTTATTTTCTCAATCATTGAGAATCTTTGAAAAATAGTAGGTTTTTTTTTTTCCAATGGGGAAGAAGTTTAATCTTTCACATCTGTTTTTAATCAAGGTAATGTCAGTGTCAAATTAAATTCTTGTGACTATGACTATTTTGTGGTGGTAGAAGCAAAGAAAAAAAATATTTTGACCATATACAAAACGAATGAAGAAAAGTCTACCAACTGCATTGGAAAAATAACCAGTGGAGGTTGACTTGAAAGGTTTACTCTTATTTTTGTCAAGCTCTAATAACAGATTCTAAGTTCTGGAGGCAGAAACTCTGGGAAGAATGATGTGGGAGCGTCAAGAAAACAGAAAAAATATTTCAGAATTTTCATGAAGACTGGCCTGCCCATTCCCTGCAACTCCCCTCAAAATGGTTTTAAACTCTGAAAACAATGCTAGAACAACCACATCTGCACATCATTAGCATTAAAACAAGGCCTTGTGAGAAGTCGATATATCCTTACGGGAACAAATCGGTAGAGCGTCAAATCCTTCTTGGATTGCAGAGAGAACATGTTTTACCTTACCATATGACTGGTAGAGCGTTGAGAATACCTCTTGTACACATATGTGTTCATTTGATTTGTGAAACAAGTCCTTTCCCTCCATGGCCAGAGGAGCCATTCTCAAAAGGCGTGCACGCAATCAACCTCTTTTCAAATCCCAAAAGCCAAAGAAACACTGGCTTTTGGTTTATTTACTGGGGTGTGTCTTTCTAAACATTTTCTTTTTTAAACTGACTCTAAAGGACAATAAACTAGGCCTCTATTAAGTCTGAGTGGACAAAAAAGATGAGGGTTAAAGGGCTTTCAACAGGAATGTCCTGCAAATGATGTCTGTCTCAAGACGTGTGGTCAATGAGGTAAGTTTAAACAGGAAAAGGTAAACATCTGACCATCCATATTCATGCAAAACAGCCAGAACTTTCTCAGCAATATGCTTATCACAAACTCAACTAGTTAGCATATTTGTCAAGAAAACGTACATATGAGGGTTTTTTTTTTCCCTTAGTTTTTCCACCTGTCCCAATCTCATGACTGTGGGTCAGCAGTGTGCTAGGTATTGATGAGGCAACATAAGCCTTCAAGAAATTGATGGGTATTTTTTGCTGGAAGTGTAACTGTTGACATATAAGCAGGTATTTGATAATAAAGGATAGGTTCAAGCCCCATGCTCCACAGAAAGAGAATGAAGGGACACCAACCAACTTGGAGTTCAAATCTCTTCAGAATTCAGTATTTCATAATGAATGTTTTCTTTGCTATTTTATATGCCAAGAGATCAAGACCCATAATGTTTAAGTAATTAGCATCACTCAGAAATTCAAAGTTGAAAAGGAATTGAGAAAATCAAACAGTATTATTGGCAAAGGACCCTTTCTTAGTGTTCTAAATGCTGTATTGATAGCCATTAAAAATAATGAAATAGTCAGGCTGGCCTGGTGGCACAAGCGATTAAGTGTGCGTCTTCCGCTTCGTTGGCCTGGGGTTCGGGGGTTTGGATTCTGGGCGTGCATTGATGCACCGCTTGTTGTGCCATGCTGTGGCCATGTCCCATATAAAGTAGAGGAAGATGGGCACAGACGTTAGCTCAGGGCCAATCTTCCTCAGCAAAAAAGAGGAGGATCAGCATAGGATGTTAGCTCAGGGCTGATCTCCCTCACAAAAAATTAAAAATTAAAAAATTAAAAAAAATAATGAAATAGTAAAAGGACCGAACTAATGTAGATGGTGTCCAGTTATGGGGACATTGACTGTGTTTTGACAGCCCAACATGGGCCTGTTCAGGAAATTCACGTGTATCAGATAATTTAAGGTGTGGTTGGCAAATCCTAACTTCCTTTGAATCACATCAAACATTCGTGAGTTTCTGTCAGTCGCAGCCAAGTTAAATTGAAAACCCCGCTCTTGGCTTCATGAAATGAAATATTTCTGTAATATTTCATTTCTGTAATCAAAAATAAAGATTTTTGACCTTATTATTTCCAGTGCAATTTATACTACCACCTTCATAATCCCATACCACCATAGATCCAGAACAAAACATCATATTTTGATGGCCTCTCTCCTTAATAAATGTCTTTGGGCCATACATTCATCCACATACATGCAAAGTGAGGGTGGGAAAGTGAGCTTACCAACTCCCAGAATCCCCAAATTATGGAGTTTTCACTGAAGGCGTTGAGGAAAGTGAATTAGGTTACCTTTATTGAGCACCTACTATATTCAGGTAGTTTATATATACAACCTCTAATTGTCACAACAACCCAGAAAAGTGGACAACAATATCACTCTTTTGTAGAAGAGAAAACTGAAACTAATTATGTTGAATGAACTTTTCCAAGGTTACCCACATCAGATTTTCAAATGAGATTTGTTTCCAAAGACAGTGCTCTTCCCATCACACTACGACGTGCTACCTCCCTACATTGAGAGGCTGTACCAATTTGAAATATAGAAAGAATCAATGACGTTCATAGTCCGTTGTTAACAAACACTAAGCCACGCCCCACTTTTCCACTGAGGCTCCTCAGTCCTATTGGTAATGGAATTACCAAGCCCGGCATTTCTTACGCTATCTAGGGAGAGATAGAGAGGCAACCAAAACAGCAAGAAAAAATAAGAAAGAGAATATTAGATCTGTCTACCTGGTGGTGGCTCTTAGAGGAAGCAAAAGGAAGATACTTGTTTTCCTGCTAATTTTTTTCTGTTTAGAGGAGAACAGGGGTCGCATGGGGTAAAGGGTAAATAGAGAATATTGATGTAGTGATAATGAGCAAAATAGAGCAGAGAGAGTTGGTTTGGGGGTTATTTCTCCATCTCCCTGGTCATAACACCCTTCACTGAGTGAGAATGTTCTGTTTGGCTTTCAAGCTGGGGTTGTCGTGCGAGAAGTGTACGTTAATTTCATATTTTCTCATAACTTTCTTTTGGGGATAAGCATTTTGGGTTTCTGCTGTTTATTATTTCAAAGGCATCTATATGCTAATATGTTTTATGCTAATTATTTTCATGTTTTCCCCCTAGGTTATGCTTCATATCACCCACCAGGGAGGATCATCTCTCATGAAAACTTTCAAATTTGATTTTGAAAATTATTCAGAAAAGTTTAAGCCATGCTATCTCCCAGTGTAGGAAAGAATATGCTCTGGAGATTCCTATAATTCAAACAAAATGGACTGGATAACATTTGAGTTCTCACGCTACCAAAATCCTCTTGGCCAGGTACACAAAGCATTTAACATTGTGACATTGAAATGTTGGAAGAATAATTAAAATAAAAATCTAATAATAGGTTTTTAGAAATCGCTAAATTACTATGTTTGATCCAGAGAAGAGAAAGGAAAGGCTGTTTTCATTCTCTACAGTTTCTGAGATGTAACTGCTTCTGTTGCTATAAATACTGTATTTTAATTGTATGTCATTGTTCCTTAGCGTCATTTCTAGAAAGTTAATTCTAATGATATTAATGCCTAAAGCTGAGTTTCTGCTTACAGGAAGGATCAGGGAAAAGAGGAATTTCATATAATGAGCTAGCTTGATGTTTTCTTCCAGCCTTTTTATTACAAAGATTTTTTTTATTAAGTTTTAATTTGTTTTGAGAGTAGGTTACAATTTTTTAAAAAACATAGAAGTTAGCCAATTAACCTGTCTTAAAAATATTTTTTCAGGCATCTTCTTTTGAAGATAAGCAAGGCTTAAAAACTGATTCCTCGACATGAGATGTTAAAACTGAGGTCACTTTGGAGGGTATTTTACATCTCTCTCTTGTTCGGAATTGAACTCCTTTTGTTCCCAAGTGCTTTAGGGATGCAGAGAAAAGGCCCCCCTTTCACACCCCTCTGTATTGTTCTCTGCCGTGCTCTGTGCTTCAGAAAAGCATGGAACCAGAGCACGGAGGGATTCATACGCCACACTTAAGTTCATTTTGTGTACCGGCATCCTTTTTACGTATTCCTCCTCTCTCCATCTTCGAATAGCTACAACTGATTTCATTTCAATTTTTTAGATACTTTCAGTTTTAGACCTCAACAGCGACTTCATTCTGCAAGAAATGCAGTCCGGACTCTGCTATTTCTCCTTTTGGCTCATTTTAATGTCTCTTGAGCTCTAAGACAGCTTTGTTAGTAGGAGAGCTCTCGGTCAGGGTTGGAAGAATGGTCTCCTCTGAAAGGGGGCCTAACAAGTAAACCAGGCTCTCCTCCAGACAGAAGGGGCTCAGAGTGCGCCTACAAAAGACGGGTGAAGACAGGCATCTGGATGACATGTGCTGGGACTGCCAACCAGCATTTCAACACTTAAGAGTCATCCCCTCTCTACAAACAGGAACAATCATTGCGGGGGATACATTTGGTAAATTGGCTAGAAAAAATGATTGTCAGTTAAAGGTAAAATAACATTTTGTTGAAACCTGGCTATATTTGCTACATTGTGTTGAAATAAAAGACCCGCAGTAGTTTATGTGCTGAACCTTTGTGACCCATCGTTATTTTCTTTTCATTCTACTAATTTGCCTCTGACAATAACAAAATAGCTACACATGTTCTCTTTTAAAGTTGGGTTTGAAGAAGGATTCACTGAACTAACACATTTGACCCTAACGCAGCCCCAGCTAAGAAGAAACTTTCTCTTCTTTCTCTCCTCTGAACGTAATTCAAAGATAATTCAAATAGAAAAGGAATTTGCATGCAATTATGCTCCAAAATTTGTTAGGTGTAGGTGAAACACGCAATCCGATGAAAGAGGCTGCTATGAGTGTATTATTCATGAAGTAAATTCCATGAGGACAGGAAAGATATCTATCAACAGCTCTTAATCTGTAGCTCTAGAAGGTGGCTGCAGTTTGTGGATTTTCATCAAATGTTTGGTGGCCATGACTTAATCTATATGACCAGTGAAATTTGGTTCCACATAGCTCCAGAAATGCTGTGTGATCTGAGAGAAACAGCCCTCCTGGGTCCTGTAACGCTCAAGGAGCATGGCTCAGAGCAAATGGCTCTGGAATAATAGGGACTGGAATCAAGTAAGCCTAGATTTAAGACCCACATCAATACCTCCTAGTTTTCTGACTTAAAACAAGTTTCTTGGCCTCCCTCAGCCTCATTCTCCTTATGAGTAATATAGGAGGGAAAAAAATCACATTTACTTTATTTAAGTTGGCATGTGAGTATTAAATGAGATGATATATTTGTATGGTTCCCACACACAGTAAATGGTCAACTAATGGTCACTACTCCTGTTATCGTTATTATTTTTACTAGTAATAATACTTTTAGAATTATTATCATTATTAATGATATTAATGATTATGTGAAAGGTTCAAAGTTTTTCCTTATGAAGAACTCAGGTAGTGGAAATTAAAAGATGCACACATTAGATACTTTTCTCTGCTAGTAACACAGGGCCTATGAAACGAAGATGTGGAACATCTCAAGTTTTAAGTGGGATTCACTGGAAGCCTCTATACCATCACAAAGTTTCAGTAAATACTTATTTTCTGTTAAATCTAAGATGCCACACAAGGTGAAAAATTTAAAAATTCCAACAAATTTTATTGCTTGTATCTAACCAATGCCAAATAATCAGGTAAGAGAGAAAAAAATGTCACTTATAAGTGAGATATTTTTACCCTCACTGCTGAGAATTCAGATGTCTGGCTAATGAGCTGGCTTTTTCACTTGACTTTTGGGCACCTGATATTATGAAAAGCCATTTTGTGATTGGCTTCTTGTGTTACCAGTAGAGGTGGCCTTGTTGATTACAGGGTGCAATTTGAAATTCCTGAATCTCATAACGTGTAGAATTGATCAGAATGAAGGCTTTCTATAGGAAAAGCCATCTTGCTGGTTGAAAAGCCTTAGTGAGCTGCCAGCCATCTTCATGGACCCAGAACAACGCAGGAAAGCACACAGTTGGGTCTCCAGGCCATTAAAAAGTTTCAGCCTTGCTGCTAAACAAGAGAAGAGTAAATAGGCTTGTGTTTGCCTCCAAAACACACGGCTCCACACAGACAGAAAAGTCAGATGTTAATTAAACCCTTGCAGGGTTAGAATGGATCATGCCATTCTGTATTGAATAGTCAGCTTTGACTTCTAACTGCATGCCAAAAAAAAAGACCTGCAAATGTATTTCTTAACAAAAGTTCTTATTGCATACAAGTCTCATTTAAAGTAAAAAGAGAAATCTTTTTTTCTTGGTATTTGGAATGACTCTAATCACAATAGAGCCTTCATTAAAATGGTATCTTGAGTATATATTTATATATTTCATTTAATTTTCACCCTTTCCTGTGGATTTCCCTCTTTCATAAAGCCATCCCTCAAGGGAAATGCTGACAATAAATTAACATCCATGCCCTGGTGTATTTTATGGTGTTTCATTTTAAATATTCACACTTGGATTAAAGTGCAGCATCATTTACCTTTCACAATGCTTAGCATATAGTAGAGGCTAAATAAATAGCAATTAAAAGAAAATTGCAATACTTTCCTAGATTTCATTTCCATTCTGTTATTTTTCAGATGAATGTAATTTCTCCTCAAATGGGTAAGATTTAGGATTGTTCACAGTCGCAAATGAGAGAAGAAAATAAGAGAGATTTTCATTTATAAGACTGTCTTTCTCTTATCTATGGGTCTTGCCTCCCAGATTGTCTGTCTGTCTCCGGAAAGCAAAGTCAATAAAAATGATTAGAGCTGGCATCTCACAAATGTACACCCTTAAACCATGAAGCAGTAATGCTGTGCAGGAAATATTTTTCTGACCTTTTCAAATTGCATCCAACTGTCTCGGGAATTTCTCAGTGACTAGAGGTAATAAGGTTCAATCCGTTTTACTGGCTGGCTTCAAATTTAGTTCCTCCAAATCTCTAACTTATCTATTCTTTGCATCTTGGTTCTGGCATCCATTCAGCACAGAAATCCATGCATCTAATCTTTTTTCCCCTTCTCAGGTTTTGCTAAAGGATCACACTGTGGAATCTACAACCATGACAACTCTCCACTTCTTGCCCCTTCAAAAACAAAATATTAGCATGGGAAGGTTAGTGGGTATGTTGTCCTTGTTAAATTTAATTAGCTTGTAGATTTCATTTCCATCTTCCATCTCAGTTTTTACTTATGTGATTTATGCCTCAGTAATCTTCATTATCTAGAACTTTTTCAACTTAACTATACCACAAGCAGTCACTAGAATATTAAAGAGGCAAAAATACATGAATTTCTTTTGTGCTAAATTGATTTGGGTTTTTCTTCTGCGAGTCCAAGAGCAATGGACACACTCTCCCTGTGAGGATGGGAGTCATCCAAGTGTGACGTGCTAAAAGGCAGCTGGGCGGCCCCGTTCTGCATGGTGTTCCCTGAAGGAGAACAGAAAACAGAAGCTGGGGATACATTTCTTGACCTCACAAAAGTGTTGGATGTCAGGAAGCCTTGACAAGGAGTTAAAAGCTTGTCTTGCTTTTCATATTTAGAGCATCTCCGTGCTGAATGTGATTCGGGGGAGATAGCAATGTTTTCTCATTTGTAGGACAGACCAGATGCAACACAGACTCTGTTTTGTTGCTCCCATCCATCGCCTTTGTACCGCCTTCTGCAGCGGTGATTAGAATCTTGGCTGGAAGTTCCTGTGGTCAGTGGAGCTTGGAGCCTCTTTCTGGAGCCTCTCTGTTCATGGGCAAACAGCTACCTTCCTACCAGAAGGAGGAAATCTTTTTGAAGTTGCCCTTCTAAGAATGTGTATTTGCTTGTCCAATAACTGTCAAGCTTGATCATCATAAGATATTTGGCTTTATAAAAATGAGATCATTTCAAACAACCCTGTTCAAAAAATAGGTTTAGAGGGAAGAGGATGAAGAGCAGACTTTTTTTTATTCACAGTCATGGATTTTTTTTTCTTAAAAGAAAATGAGTATACTTATGCCAAAGTTTGTCTTCATAATATAGCTTATCTTTTCCATTTTAAAAAACAAAAACAGGGGGCCAGCCCAGTGGTGTAGTGGTTAAGTTCACGTACTCTACTTCGGCGGCCTGGGGTTCGCAGGTTTGGATGCCTGGTGTGGACTTATGCACTGCTTATCAAGCCATGCTGTGGCAGGCGTCCCACATATAAAGTAGAGGAAGATGGGCACGGTTGTTAGCCCAGGGCCAATCTTCCTCAGCAAAATGAGGAGGATTGGCAACAGATGTTAGCTGAGGGCTAATCTTCCTCACCAAAAAAAAAAAAAAAAACCAAATATAATGGTGTTGATGAAAGTTAAATGGAAACATACAAAGTATGTTTAAGATGAGTGTTTTTGAAGTTGCTATTTTGTCATTTGAAATTCATTTTGACAGTAGAGTCACAGTCCTGATGTTGTCCCTTACAACCTGGTATAGTTAGCTGGTATGTTTTTTAGTAGAGATGAGACGTATTGGCAGTTTTGCATAATCAAATTTGCCCAATATTTGCAATGCAGCATAGTGTTTTTATCACTAGCTGGAGAAGAGTGAAAACTTTCAGGTGAGGTAGCCCAAGGTCTGTTCCTTGAATGGAGCTGCAGTACACTGGATAGGTTGTTAATGCAAGTGTGTGTGTGTCTGCATGCATGTGTGCAACTATGTGTGATGTGTGCATGCTAACTTGAATTCGAGATTGGAAGGCCACAACTCCAAAACCCAATGCATTCTAGTTTCTCCCTGGGGACGTCATCTGTTAGTAAATTGGAAACTTGGCTATACCTATGAACCCTTTCAGAACAGAAAGTGGCTTAGCCAAGTGACTTTGATTATTAAACATTTAGTGCCTCCTCTTTTCCATTTCTAAGGTATATTATCTTTCCTGCCCTTCAGGACCTAAAGGTAAAAGAAAATCAGTGTTCAGCCCTTCCATTGCAAGTGTAAAGTGATTTGAATCTGGTGGAAGAAAGGAATGAGGCAGTGCCGGGGTCCATTTGCAATGAGTTATTTTGTTTTGCTGGATGTTCTTAGAGTTTAGGGATGTTTGGGGAACTTAGGAACTTCCAGGTGGAGAGGTGCAAGAGGAATGAGAAGCCCAATTAGCAGTGCCATGAATACTAATACTTGCTCCTTATTGAATAACTGCTGTTTACCGGGTGTATCACAGATAACTCATATAACCTGACTTAATCTTCATAGGATCCTGATAAGATACAACTATCCTCAATTTACAAAGGAAAAAAGTGAGGCTTAGAATGGTTAAAACTGAGTTTGCTTGTAAGTGGCAGGGGCAATGTGTGAAGAGAATTATTTTTACAAGGAAAGGAAGAAAATAATTCATTTGTTGTAGTCAATGACTTTTTGACATTTCCTCCTTCTCTTTCTCCTCCTCCCCCATCACCTCCTCTTCCTTCCTTCTTCCTTTGCCTCTCCTTTTTCTTTTCTCAAAGAGAGAATGAAATGATGCCAGATTGTTAAAACATTGTCCCACTGCGTCGTCTTCAACAAGACAGCCATTCTTCTCTCCATCATCATAGAGCTACTGTCAGTAGAGCTACTTATTTAATTATTTTGAAAGTTTAATAAGGGCCAAGAGTTCTGGCTAGTGGCCTATATTATCATCACATAAGATAATTTTTATAACCTTCAAGTAATAATACAGGCAGCAGAAGATGGTGATTCTATGCTGTCCTCACAAGCTCACATTCAACCTTGCCCAGTCTATGTTTTGCCTCTGTTAATGATTTCCAGGGTGAAAGAATGGATTGAGGGAGGCAGATGTTCAAAGATATTTTTGTGGGTAACACAGTAAAACCTATTTCTATAAATATAATGTTTCTAAATCAAGATATCTAGGAAACTAAATTCTTTCAAATAAACAACTAAGATCTTTTATCTGCATCTATTTACCTCACGTGTCAATATTACAAAAATAAACATTCTTGATTGCTAAGGCAGGCTTGTTGTTGTGGCCTTGGCTCAATTGAGATATCGATGCATAAAGATTCAATTTCTCTCTTCTAGTGATGCTTAATCTACTTCAATTTGTTTCTCTGTGATGGGTCTTGGTTCTTTATTCTGGATACCTGGGCTTGTTGTGTTGCCACAGCATCACTTAGTCTCTGATGCTGAGGCCAGCAACGTGACAGGGCCTCATTTCTTCCCAGGCATATCAGAAGACAGGAAATTGATTCAAATCTAAGCAGAGTGGTAGAATCTCAAAAGCTCTGTCACCAGCGTTCACTGCGAATATATGTCTTCCTAGAGTGGGTGTGCTGAAATTTTGGTCTGCATCTCACTTGTAATAAATATCCTCCTTTTAAAATTTTCAAACAGAACTACACAGGAAATGTAGCATGGCTTTAGATGGAAATATGATTTCAAGGTCCCTCTCTTTCTCAGTGAGATCTCTTGAATATGCGTGTGATCCTAGCACAGAGTTCTTCCATGAAAGCCTTTATGTTTTGCACAAAGCCTCTTCGATTCCCACTGTCACCCTTATTGGAAATAAACTCAAAATAATATAAACAGGAAGAAATTGTTTGAAACTATCTGCCCCACACAGTTCGTCTCTACACTTTGCTTTCCATTACTGCTGAAGGAAGGGAAATGACAGCATTGGCTTTAAATCTGTAGATCAAGTGGTGGGCACCTGCCTGGGCTTCTGGGATATACTGGTAATCTCCACTTATTGTCGGGTGCAGCAGTATTTATTTTCCCTTAATTGGAACCCCATTGATACCCTATGGGATTTCCTCCCCTTGGCAAGGCAATATCTCCATATCGACATAGAGCGTAGCCAACGTGCTCTAGTGTCATATTATAGTCAGAAATATCCACACTGGGATCAAAATTAAACCAACACCTAGGCTAATGGAGTTTCTAGACTGCCTTTTGATATTATTAGGAACTCACCATTTTTCTCACTGTTTATCTTTGAAGTTAAAGCAATGTCAGCAGAAATTCAATTGAATACGCTTTATCAGAACGTTTCCTCTTCTGTTTCAATTCTTCATCACGTTGCTTTGAGAAGTGAGGGGGACTGATAAAGGTACCGACTATTACACATAATGAACACAAGAGTTTGGGCACTCTCTATAGAAATGTTACTTTTATTCTATCTTCTTCCTTTTTAGGTGAATAAATATAATAAGATCAACTGTATGAACATGGCTGGAAAGCCTTAATTTTATTAGAATTCAGTTAATGAAAATGAAATTAACAAGTAAATGCCTTTTATCTTAACTTTCAGTGTCAAAACAGGATTCATTACCTTGGACATCAGAGGGCCACTTCATTGTCTTTATTTATGGTGACAGCATTTGCATTTGCTTCTCGCTTGTGCTATTTTTATTTTTGTCATTGGAGTTCATGAAGACTTAATCATCAGCCTTCTAATTTTCCAGAAAAAAAGTGTTGATTTATGGGACTGGCTGCAGAAAAAGAAGAAGAAGAAGAAGATCAATCTGACATTGTAGGTTAATAGTAGGGAACAAAACACATTCATAATTAGAAGAGAAAAGGACTTTCCTTGTTCATTCCAGTTTATAATAAAAAGCCCCTCGCCAAAGTGTCTTAGAAAATAATGCATTCAGACTGAGTCGAATTACCGCCTAGCAGATTCTATTTATCTGTAGCTTAAACAGCAGCTGTGTTTTTGTAAAAAGCAATGAATGTGGCAGTCCTACTTAAAGGTAGAAGAAAAAGAACACCCCTTGTTTTGTAATAAGGGGATTTTCAATTTAAAAGAGAGAGCGAGCCTGTTGTGTGAAGTACGGTTATTACATTCACTGTATTCTATCTCACCCACCAGGAGGCTAATAATGAAGGGGCCAGGGAAGGAGGCCAGTGCTACGAGGGTTATCTCCCAGCCTCAGATGCTGGATAAGTCGAAGGAGGCAGACTTGCTTTTGGATGACATTCAGAAAGGCCGGAGTGATTATTTGGAAGAGAAAAGCCTGCCCTATTCTTTTCCAAGGTAAACAGTTCATTTCATCTGTCAGCTGCATGTTTCAGTATAAAAATATGTTTATGTAAAGATATCTGTAAAGTTTGCCTTTAAAAAAATCATTTTAGGTGCGTGATTATTCCCCTGGCCCGCCCGTCCACTGATGAATTATTAGCGACCTGCCTTAGACAAAGGATGTACTGGGAGCCCCACCACACCTAAAGCCACGCTTTGAAGGATCTGCCAAGCTCACTTTTAATCATGAGAAAGAAATTACCCACATGGAGTCAGCAGAAAATGAGAAAGTAGAGCTCGTGCTGCGAATAATTCCAGCAAGTGCCAAGGGGCTAGTTGAGGAATGGCTTCATGAGGTGAATATCTTTAGCTTGTACTTAGGGTTCGGTTAGCGTATAATCATTTTCTCTTTTAGGAGGGATGACTATCTAAGTGTCTTTCCTAGCTAAAGAATGCTCAGGGCATTTGTCAGGATGTTGACAGATTTAATATCAGTGTCATCCTTGTTGTTATTTACTATGACTAATTTTACATTTGCAAATATGCAAAAATCAATTTAGGTGGAAAGGCTCTCTGAGCCAATGACTGTTGTTAATAGCTGTATGTATTTGTGTGTATTGATGTGAGTGCATGTCTGGTAATTTCTGTCTCTGTGTACATATGTACCCTTGTTCTTGTCTTCTTTCTGTTGTGCACGTAGGTCGGGAGCATTGGCCAACCAATGGGTTCTCAGATGTGGTTTGAGGCTTTCATTTGATTTTTGGACCAGGAAAAAAAGAATGTGTCACATCATGATTAATGGTCAATCTGAATTTTCAATTCATATGAAAGGAGAAGGGGGAGGAGGATATGAGCCCAGTGATGAGACTAACCTTTTCCCTTTGGGAAGAGCATGATTCAAATTAAACATCTCTTTCAGTGTGAAATTAGTTTGAAGGCCTCTTTTTTTTTCCCTTTGGTGCCTGGTTTAACTCCTTGATGGCTGCTCTTTCAAAGAAGATGCCTTCCCTCCCACCTCTGTGCCTGAGTCTATTCCCAGTAGCCCATAGTTCCTCTTCCTTTGTTTTATTTTTCTAAAGATTGGGTCTGAGAAACCAAGAAAAGAATATTTTACTATCTTAAAAGCTTTATTATTAACAAGATAAGATTCTTCCTAAAATATGTTATTTCTTTGTGTCCCAAACTAATGTCTCCATTAAGTAAGTATAAATAAATAACCTTTTAAGGGTAATTTTGCCCGGGAGGAGGGAGAGGGAAGGAAAGGGATTCTTCCAAAAGACCTTTTGAGTGCCCTCTACTCGATGCCAGTTTCTGCTGGCTGAGTGAGCTGCAGAGGAAGAACAGCAACCCAAAACTCCAAGTTTTCTCTCAGTTCTCTAGTTTCTCATATAACTGAGTCACAGGATTGCCATGCCAACCTGCAGCAACTTTGGCTTCAAGCAAGCATGTGCCAGGACGCTTTGAAACTACCCTTCAGTACTTACTGGTCAAAGGATGCAGGCCCCAACTTGCAGAAAGAACTCGCTGTCCATGGAAATGCTAGGCTGCTTGCCCTCGATGCCACAGTTAGACATCGTCAGGATTTGATCTGCGATTGATTCTCTTTCTGGAGTTCAGCGGTTTGTGGGGAAAGGGAACGTATCGGAAAGGCCTAGAGACAGGGTTATTCTTCCAATGTATGTTCAAAAGGAAAATGTTAAGTCTTTTTAATTCCTTTCCTAAAGGAAAGAGAGGTGTGGTGGAGGAGGCCAGTCGCTGGGAGTGGGCTGTGGTGGAGGAGGTGAGCCAACTAGGGTGGGCTGTGGTGAGGAGATGAGCCAGCTGGGAGTGGAGTGAGGTAGGGGAGGTGAGCCAGCTGAGGGTTGGAGGTAGAGGTGAAGTGGGGGAGGTGGAAGGTGGAGACAGACGAGCAGCTGTGTTTATTTTAGTACATATCATTTAACCCTCACCTAAAAACAAATTGGAGAGGTTTGGGAGTGCATTAATCTGGACCCAATTAGCATGTCTTTCTCCTTCAAAAGTGCAACCTGAGATTAATGAATATAAACTAGAGTTTCAGATGCAGAGCTTAAGTCATTTGCATGTTTCATGCATAATAATTGAATTTGTGTATGCACTTCCTTTCATTTAACTATTTCCAGTCTCCTCCCTGTGATCACATAAGCTAAGATTTCATTATAGGAACCTTTACGTGAAAATAGCTTGCCTAGATCTTGCTCCTAAGGAGAAACTCAAGTTCTTGTTTCTTTTATTTGAATTTGAATAATAAAATATTTTTTAGAAAGCAAAGGGCACGGCTTAATAATCTGGGATGCTGTTTCAGGAGTTGGTAAATAGGCATTCCAAGTTTATTTTTGAAAGGCCAGAAAATCTCTGGGAACTTATGGCATTGAGTTTTCAGTGGTCCCAGAGAACTGAGTTTCAGTATGGCCACTTTTAAGTGTGTTAATAATTCCCAGAGCAATGTCGCTTTAATGCAGCATAAAGAATGTTCTCGGGCTCTGGACCTGAGTACATCACTGAGGGATGTAGTGCACAGTACTCGTTCTGGCATAGTTAGATATTTGCTTCCATAGATGGGGTGGGAGATGGTCTCAGCTCCCATGAAGGTCTGTAGATGAGCAGTTAGTTAGCACTTGTGGTCCCTCAGCATGCTGTAGATTTTTTCTTTCTTTTTTTTCTTTCGTTTTTGTTATTCAGTTGTAGAAGGCTTAATGTTGGTTTAGTGCAAGCAGGTGCAAAGGTCCCCCCTCCCCACCTGCTCCAAAATGAAAAGTCTAAAAGCTGGCAGTGGGCATGTAAGAAAGCTTCCTGGGGAAGAGGTTGAAGCAAGGGCTTGCAATAATTCCCTTGGTTTCAGTTTATATCAGTGATTTGTCTGTCTTCTGTCTTTCCTCATGTGTTTCCAAGTCCGACGTCAAAGTGATGAGCTTTTTTCCAGGAATTCTCCCCACTGTCGTTTGTTTTTGGTGAATTCAATGGTTGAGTGTTGTTGAGTGTCTCCTGGTCTTGTTTCCTGCTCCTTGCAGCTAAGAATGTCATTGAAGGATAAAATCTTGTTAATTTGTGATGTCACAATATAAGTGTGCTTCCTGTCACTTATGTGTAGTTGAAAATGTTCCTTAATGTAGCATGAAATGATTGGTTAGCTTTGAAATGGTTGTGAAGTCATGTGAAGAAAATAAGTTTTGCATCCGACCAAGATAAATTCACTCTAGTGCTTTATGGCTTTTTATTCCTATGTGATAGTAATAAAGTCTCATGTAGGGATGGAAGCCATGAAATACATTGTGAAAAATCATCAACTAAGAAGGGGCCATCAGTATAGAAAACATTAGGCTGTGGAGCTGTGAACCTGATGGAGAAATGATTTAGTGTATAGCTTTGCTACATGCTTGGTGTTTCCTTGAGTTTCTTTATCCTTAGATTTTGACAGCTGAGGAATCTAGGTTACAAGAGTTGATTCATCTTTGTAATTCATTAATTTACATGCACATTCGGGTTTGCACATTTCTGTTTATCATACATTTTTCTCCGTTTTCTATTAACGAACGTGCTCTAGGGGAACTGTTAGTAGCCCACCTGTCTGGTGGGCAGCATTCAATCCTCCTATGCCTTCTTTTTCCTGTTGTGGTCTTTCTTCTGAAGCAAAGAAGAAATAGTCAAATTAGATTTGCCCTCTTGGAAATGTGGTCCAGATTGCTCTACTCCCAAGCTCTAAAAAAGGTGTATGTTGGGTGGGCCAGATCAATACCTCCTCAGATCCACAAGTCCACTAAGAGTTGTTCTCCACTTCCGGGTGTAGTGTGGTAGAGGAACGCCTGGTGTTAGAGGAAAGAAGGAGGGCTTTGGAAGGAAGTTGGGTTCTAATCTCTCTGCAACTTCAACTATTTGACTTGGGGCAAGTCGTTTAAACTCTGTAAGGCTCTTTATTTTTAAAATGGGGAGAAGTAGTACACCTTGCCGGGATGCTGTAAAGATTACATGAATGAAGTAATATATACGGTGCCTGTATTTAGCATGTTTTTAAAAAAGCTCGTGAAATATTAGTTTTTCTTTCTCTCTCTCTTCCCTCTCCCATTCCCTTCTCTCCCTCTCTCATGCTCTCCCTTCCTTTCAGATGTTAGTCTAAAAAACAGCACTTTTGAGAGAGAAAAGACTTGTTTAAGAATATCTAGTTGCCTCCTTCCCATATGTGGCTTAAATGCCTAGGTTGGATCAATAGTTTAATTTTTTTTACTTGAACTGTTTTCCTGTTGATGATTGACCTATACTCACTTTTACTGTTTTCTGTATATTATGTTTTCTTGAACTCTTAATATTGACTGTTGACCTATACTCATTTTTACTGGTTTTCTGTATTTTTTTCAAAGAGAATTCTAATAAAAATTACTTTTGTTATCTTTTGCCTCTCCATTTCCTCCACACAATGGGATTTTAGCCTGTGCTCTGACAATGTCTGGGCTGCCCTGGGAAGATAAACGAGGCCTTTTCCTTAGAAATCGCCCACCACAGTGCCACGAAAACTATAACCTCCCTGCATTTGCATATCAATGTGCTTGGGGAAATTTGTCAATTTTGTTGTAACTTTGATGCTAGTTTAACTTCTAAACATATAGAAATTATAATTTAACTTTATCACTGAAGGCTATAGAATAATTGTGGATAAGGAAAAGGACTTTGCAAGTATGCAAATGCTGAAACTTAGAAAAATTACAGAATAACGTGTGTATTGCTATAAAAAAAAAGAATATAGTGAAAATGAGTGACACCATATTTGTATCCAGTGTTATTTTATTATCATTGAATTTGTTTTTTAAACTCCACGCTTACCCCTATATGTCCAGATCCTAGTAATGTCCCTGACACTTAGTAGGTATTCAAATATTTGCGAATAAATGAATGGGAAAAGAAGGAAGATGGGGGAGAGAAATAGAGAAGTAAAAGGCCATATCACCGTAAAAAATATGTTGTATGGTTAAGGAAGCAGGCAAACACACATACACAGTTAAAGTTCTACTGCTAGAATGAGGAGAGTTTAATTCTGTAGAATAGTATCTATTACGAGGCCATTCAAGATAAAATGTAGTGAGTGGCATATACAAAAGTATTATAGGGACCCAGAACAAGGAAAGTTCTTTAGAATCAGGGAAAGATCCATGTCAGGATATAGAACATCAGCCAAATTTCCATAGGCAAGAGTCAAGGATTTAAAAATTAATTTATCAAGGAATTTATGAAAAGCTCAAGTGAGTGGTTCTTGGAAATTTTTCCAACATACAAAGTATTCTACCCTGGAGAACATATTTACTTCTAAATATCTTCACAAGTACCATTAGAAGCAGATAGTAGGTTTTAATGGACACACTTACTTAGATTAATTAATTACTGCTGAGTCTCAGTGGGCTGTAATTAGCTATTACCCATGTGGGATAGGATGAGTCTAAGCTGCCAGCATGCCCATGATTTCAAGCATGGCCATGAATTTGCCCAGTTTCTCCCCTCCTTTATTCTTGTGTGGTTGTATATAAACTCCAATACTTGCTGTACCTTTGAGGCAACTTGTGCAAAAGTGGTTGCCTTCATGAAGGGCTTAGCATCTCCCACCAGCTCTGGATATTGATTCTGCCAACAGACACTGGCCTTTTCAGGGTTATTGATTGGCATCTCACAGTGTATTCCTATGTAAAGTGCATATAAATGTGTTGACCAGTGGAATAGAAAGCTGCAAGAAAAAGCGGTCTCATTCAGCAAGTGAATGAGTAAATCTCTGTCTCATCAATGGTCACGGCACAAGCAGGAGACACAAGCATCAGAAAAGAGTGAGAGTGTGAATATGGGGCAGAACAATCTTTCTCACTTTCTTTTCCTCCCATGTCCTCATCAGAAGTTTCAATTCATCAGAGTTTTCACCAACAACATTACCTTAATCAATGGAGGATAATATCCATGGGATCTGGGTTTGGGCAGTTTAAGAAAAACTACACATTGTCTTACACATTCAAATCCCAAAATGGCTCTATGGAATTGTGAAGCCTCCTAAGAAGGTGAAATAAAGAGTTCAGAACTCTTCTCTCAGTCTTTGGATGGTCCCAGGAACTCTGAATCCATGGTTCAAAGAGCAAAGCCTAATCTTTTTGGTCTCAATTTGGACCTCACCAAGTAGACATGTACTCTGAGTTGTCTTTGGCTGAATAGGAATGGGCTTATGCTGGTCCACACTCTCACGTGCCTACCTTTATCACCAAAGTCACTCACATCTGCATGTAAGGCATGACTGTGGGGGAGGTTCAACCAGCAGCTCTGGATCAGAGTGGGGTCTACACAGGAGAGCAGAGCCCAGAACCTCAGTGGGCACAAAATAACATGACCCTCTTGGTCATGAGCTTCAGATTTTCCATCTCTAAACCAGTCCTTGGAATCATATCTCCAAACGGCACCTACTCCAGAATGGGCTGCCCCAGACCCTGTTCTTATAGATTAGACTATCCTTGGATTTGAAATACCAATGGTCAAAGGGTAGAGTGGGATGGAGTTTGAGAAAATCTCTCATGATTCTACTGGATGCCTCTTCTCTTCATGACCTTCCGTCATAAAAGAGGCCCAAGACACATGACAATCCACTGATGCCGGGCCTCTTTATGTTTCTCTTCACCGTTAATCCTTATCAAGACAAATATAAAATAAATTGGTTGCGTTCAGGTAATAATATTAGCCCTCTTGTTCATTTTTTTACTCCATTAGGTCTTTTGTCTTTCATGTGTTTAAATGAGCATTAAGAAAAAAAACTTTCTAGCCAAGAGATATAAAAATATTCTAGAAGTATATTTTAGTTGGGAATATATAAACAACTTATCGGTCGCCCAAAGTCAAGTTACACAGTCAGGGCTCAATAAATATTGATGACCTAATTGCTTACTTAATTAAGTTCAAAGTCTTTACAGTGACCCACAAGGCCTGCATTTGTGCCCTCTCTCTGACCTCATCTACTGCCCCTAGTTCAACCAGTTGAGCCTCGCTGACTTTGTGGAATTCTATAAATATACCAAATGTGCCTCTACTTCAGAGACTTTGCAATTGCTGTTCTCTCTACTTAGAATACTCTTCCTGGATATCTATGTGTCTCACCTCCTCATTACCTCAGGTTTCTGCTCAAATTTTCCTTATCATTGTGACCTGCCATGACTGTCCTCCATAAAATAATAGGTCCCCTCCTCCTCCAGACTCCAACCACCCTACCCTGATTCATTTTTCTCTATAGACAACACTTTCCATATTTACCTGCTTTTTAAAATTTGACGGATTGATTGATTGTCTTTCCTCACTACAACATAAGCTCCAGGAGGCCAGGGGATGGATCTGTCTCTTTTGTTTACTGCTTTATCTCCAGAGCCTTGAATCATGTCTGTGCATAGTAGACACTCAAATATTTGTTCAATGAAGAAATAGTTATCTGTCACTTCGTGGCATCTGTGTGTCAAAATAGTGGCATTATACATCATGACAACAAAGAATCACTTGTATTTCTCACCATTTGAATTAACCATGCTTTAAGCATTATCTTCTTGTAAGACATATATATATAGCTTTGCTTTTCCAGTGTCCCATCTTATAAACAATAGTGTGATGTGCATCTTTGCCCATCAACTTTCATCCCAGTTCTTCCTTAGAATAAATTCTTAGTTGTGGAATTATTGAGTCATAAATTAATGGGCATTTTTATAGCTCCTCGTTTATATTACCAAATTGCTTTCCAGGCAGGTTGCACCAATCCGTACTCCTAGCAGCGGGTAAATGTCAGAAAAACTTTTGCTTGACTTTTTTTTTATCAGTATTATATTACTGATTTCTTCCAAGCTAACCAGATTCCCTTCTTCTCTCAGTTCTTTTGCTTTATTCCTCCTAAGAATGTCAAATTGTGCTATTTTTATTTACTTTTCCAACTTTGATTCTAGATCTAGGATGAAAGGAATTATTTTAGAAATGGAAGGAAGTCAGAAATTATATTTCGAATTTCTCCATTCTCTATAGGAGAAAATGAAGTTCCAAGATCATAGTACTAGCTGCAAGCAAGGCTAGGAGTGAGGGACTCAGCACTACTGACTCTCAAGTCAGCACTTGGAAATATTTGAAAACCGTGAATCAGATGATAAGAATCAGAGTACACCATGCTAACTCTAACCATCAGTGTCTACCTGTTCCTTATGAAAATTAATGTCAAAATGTCCACAAGAGTATTTCTTGATGTTGGGAAATTAGATATATTTATGGTGTGTAAGATGTCTTTTAAGTTGAACTATATGTTCCACTTGCTGTGTTAACTTGTTCTAGAATCCTTTGTTTACCTTAGTCTCTCTTGCACAATCTGGCTCCTTCACATTTATCTTCTTTCTGAATTTCATAAAATTACAAAGCAACCAAGAAACTAGTAGCATTTGTTGCATTTCTTTGAATACAAGTAAAACAACCAGATAACTGGTCTTTTTACCAAAGAAGGCAGCCTTATGTTTCTTTGGAGTTAATACAGATTGTCATTTGGAGACTTTGTGGGAATGACTATTCAAACCAGCATGTACATTTATAAAAGCTATATATCTTTGAAAACAGCTATCTTCACAGATAAACACACTTAATATCCCCTTTTTCTGTAGAGAAAAGTATACTAGTGAAAAACTTGGAATTATATTTTGCCTTTTCTTACAAATTCTCAAAACTGGTCCTATATTTTTTTTCTCACATGTACATGCCTTCACAAGATTTCTTTTCAGATAAGGTGTCCTTACTTTATTCATGAACTGAATTATTATAAGGACGTCATGGTTGAAGATCAAACAGTGGTTAACATCCATGGTAAACAAGAATAATTAACAGAGCTCAGTTTATTTCCAGACAGATCTTGAGGGATGAATCAACTGAGAGTTTAAATAGGACACTATGTCCTGATAAAAATCAATAGTATATGAATCTATGCCTGAACCTGGGTGCCTACTCTAAATGCAGGTAGCCTGAAATTCCCAACCATGGAGAAAACACTATTATTTACTGACAGACATTAATGTCTCTAAAGAAAATGTAAGAGCTATGCAAAATAGATGAATAACTCAAATTGACAGAGACCTCCAAAGGGAACTAGAATGAATAGTTCTTTACCATAGTTGTATGAGGTAGATGTGTACAGGTGGGTGTACCCGTTCATCTCAGGAACACAAATTTATTTTAAATTCAAAGCCACAAAGTTGTGAGGCTCATCTGAAGGAAACCAGCCTTTGCACAAGTAATACACATGATTTTGCAAATTTTATTTTTACTTTAAATATGTATTTCTTGGTTATGACTCCTTGTTATCTAGATTATAG
The DNA here is from genome assembly GCF_020826845.1 of Diceros bicornis minor. Classification (NCBI taxonomy): domain Eukaryota; kingdom Metazoa; phylum Chordata; class Mammalia; order Perissodactyla; family Rhinocerotidae; genus Diceros; species Diceros bicornis. The sequence goes on along the minus strand of NC_080764.1, from coordinate 25,051,766 downwards.
GAAATAATTTCAGTAAAAATTCCTCAGTTCTATCAAAATCAAATCTTTAAAGCCAGCTGGAGCCCCAACATCTGTCAGCAGCTGTGCCCTCTCAAGTCTAGAAAATAACCTTCTCTTAAGATATTTATGGCCTCATCCCTTCTCATTCCATTTCCATACTATCTTCCCCTCCAAGGTGCAAAGGAACTAAGAAAACAATCATCCACCAACAGCCTGTTTCAGGCCATGCCTTTGACATGTATCATCTTGATTAACCCTCTCAACAAGCTCACCAGGAAGTTATTGTCCTCATTTTTTTTTTTTTTTTTTCAGATTTGGAAACTGAGGGTCTGAGAGATTGTGACTGATCAGGCTGCTTTTCACAGTATTCTTATTATATCCTGGTGTTAGTCCTCAAACCCAGGGCGTGACTCCTACTAGGTGTGCCAGTTAATAAGATATTGCCTCTCAGCTCCAAACCCACCTTCGGTGTTTTGTGTATGGTGATACAATAAGATCCGTTCATTCCTTCTACTTCTCAGAGGTTTGAAATCAGAGTGGGTGCCCAACACCACCCCCTCCACACACACCTCTTTCCTTGTTTCTTCTAGTGGTTGAACCTGCCCAGGAAAGGGAGGACCTCTGACCCCCAATCACTGGCTGCCCCCCCAGCTGCTTCTTTCTGTCTGTTGTGGGCAACCTTTTCCCATAATTCTTGCTAAAGGTCAGAATGATGTTAGAAATGGCCCTATCAGGGCAAAACGTCCTCTGAGTACCTGAGCAGTAAGTTTCTTGCCTCCCATGTGGGAAGTAAAGGGTCAAGGGGCACTGGACCCTGTGGGGAGGCTTTCTAGATCTTCCCCACTTCCTTGTGTAGACAGTTGAGGAAGGTCTGTATCCTAAGTCTACTGGGGCAGGTGACATCAAGAATAAAGGAGAATGAAGGGGGAGGTACTTCAAAGTGACTCAGCCATCTTTGCAATCCATGGAAGCTTCCAATAACAGAATACAGAGCACATTGTCCAACGATGGCTGGTGAACGTGACAGTAGAATTACTGTCAGAGAGCCCAACTCTGCCCCTGGTGAGATGTGTGACCAGGAGAAGGTCACTTACTCTCTTGCAGCCCAAGTTCCTCATCTGTAACCTGAGGATAATTCCCATCCTTCTCATTTCAGGCTATTTCGAGGTTCAGCTTAAGGGATACATAAGCAGAATTGCTCTGGTGAACTATGACACTTTGGAGATGTAGCATCTAGAGGGTTATTAGGTTGGAAATTGATACAAAATGGCAAAAATGTGGTTTCGCCTCAAATTTAACATGGAGATTTTAAGTTCGTTCACTGGTTCATGTGCCAAGCCCTGTGCCAGGGGCTGGGGATGTTGCCAGGAACAAGGCAGGCACAGTTCTCAGTGGGGACTGATGGCATGGGAGGAAGATACAGACTGAACAAGTGGTCCAAGTGGAATGGATGTTATGAAAAGGGATGCCCAGTGTTCCATGGATATATAGAGAGGTTCCTTTGGGGGATCAGAGAAGGCCTCCCTGGAGAGGTGACATTTAATCCTGGTTTCGGATGGAGGAGGCCACAACTTCCTGAATATACAAAACTAGAGTACACAGGGGCCCGCCCAGTGGTGCAGGGGTTAAGTGTGTGTGCTCCCCTGCGGAGGCCCAGGGTTCGCAGGTTTGGGTCCCAGGCGGGCACGGACGCACCTCTTGTCAAGCTATGCTGTGGCGGCGTCCCATGTAAAGTGGAGGAAGATGGGCATGGATGTTAGCCCAGGGCTGATCTTCCTCAGCAAAAAGGAGGAGGATTGGCATCAGATGTTAGCTCAGGGCTGATCTTCCTCACCAAAAAAAATAAATAAATAAATAATAAAAACTAGAGTACACAGAGCTGATACTCTCTCATTCTCTGATTTCCACACCTTATATAAGGATTCAGTCATTTCTTCTACTGTGGCACAGATGTAAGAATAAAATTAAAAGGGACTCTTAGGCTAAGGGGGATAACTTTTTATACAAAGCATTTTCCATTCTGATCCTCCTTGGCTAGCTGAGCAGGGCTCAGTATCTCCTGAACCATGATTAGGAGATGCCACTCCATTTCTCCTGATAGGTATAAAACAAGTGCCATATCTCCATTTCTTTGGGGGGGATAAAAATGCATTTTCCTTTCACTGCATAAACAAACCAAGGGCTTCCCTCTGAGAGTTAAGGAAAAGTCAACCTCTTCAGCTACTTTCCTAAATACATCTCTCCCCTCCATCATGTACAAAAAATTTTCAGAGAATTGTCATTGTGTGTGACCTTGGACAAGTTATTTAACCTCTCTGTGGAGGAGGAGTAGAACCACAGGTTGTTTCTTATTGGGTTGTTGTAAAGGTTAAATGAGTTAGGACTTCAAATAGTGCCTAGAATATAGTAAATGTTATTTAAGTGTAAGCTAATATTATTATGATTATAACCACCATCTCCTTTTCTTACCTCCTACTTACTTTCGGTTCGTTCCAATATGCTCATAACCCATGACTCATACCCATAAACAGCTCTTGTTAAGGTCACCAATAACTTCCACATAGCTGAATCTAAGCAACTATTTCAGTTGTCATTACTGACTTCTCCATAGCAATCTACCCTGTTGATCAGTGCATTTTAAAAATATATATTCTTTTCTGTTGACGTCTATGACACAACAATTTCCTATTTTTCTTTTTATCTCTCTGGCTATGGCTTCATTTCTTTTGCTAGCTTTTTCATCTCTGCCCAAACATTTAATATGAAGTTACTCAAGATTTGGGCCTGGGTCTTTTCCTCTTCTCTCCCTAAGTAAGCCTTTTCAGGCCCGTAGCTTCAATAATTCCTTCCATGATCTCTTTCCTGAGTTCCAAATCTTTATATATAACTACCTTCTAGACATCTCCACTAGGATATTTCAAAGGTATATTGCTCACAACACATTCAAAACAAATTAGTTATGTTCTGCCCTACACCTGGGCCTCCTCCAGTTTCCTATCTTAGCAAATTATATCCATTGTATCAAGTAGAAATCCAGGAATAATTTTTCACACAGTTCTTACCCCATTTCTGTTCTAATTTCAAGTTATATCTCCCATGTATCTATTGAATCCATCCACTTCTCTCTGTCCCCACTGCCTCTACCCAGGGTCAATACATCAGAGTGACTGTAATAGCCTACAGCTTGGCATTTCCAATGTGTCCCGCACCCTCTCTGGGCCTCCAGTCTCACTATGCAGCCAGACATAGCTCTTCAAATTCAAGTCTGACATGTCAACTTCCTCTCGATCTTAAAACCTTTTAAGGGTTTTCCAGGGCTGTTAGGATAAAGGCCACAGTCACCACCATGGCCTCCAAGGTACTACAGGATCTAGACCCTGCCTACCTCTCCTGTCTCTCTATCCCCTTTGCTCTGTTCACCTTAATGTCTCTCAGTCCTTCAAACCTGTTTGTACCTTCCCACCTCTTTACACTCATGACTGCCTCCATCTGGAAGGCTCTCCAACCTCACTACTCCACCTCCCTCTTTCTAGTGAAGGACATCTATTCAACCTTTAGACTCTTCTCCTCCCATGTGCCACCTCCCCAGCTTGCCAGTCTAAATCAGATTCATCTGTTACACATTCCCACCAAAGTATGATGTTTCTTTTTCTCAGGAGATTTGACTCAGTTTGTAATTAACTGAATAATGTAATTCTTCATTGTCTGATTAATTAATGTTCTTATTCCCAAATATAACTTAGTCTCCATGAAAGAAAGGGCTGTTTCTGGTCTTGCCCTTATTTTTCTCCATCACTTACCAGAGGGCCTATTACATAGAAAGAACTCAACATTTGCTGAGTAATTGAATGAATGATTTCCCCACCCTGGGTTAGGTTATCAGAATATTTCATGTTTCTTTTCAAAACCCTCAAATCCTCTCCAAAGCTTGATCTTACCACATTCCAAGAAAGATTTGAAGATTATAATTGAATTTTTGGCTAAAACATAGCAAGAGTTCCTTCTTAATAGATGTGGTTTTCCTATAAATGTGAGATTCATTAAAGCAGTAGTTGAAAGAATTTGTATAAACATCCTCAAATCAAGTATACAAGAATCGAATAGGAGCACAGCTGCAATCAATTTAAAATCTAAATTGTATTTTTACATCAACAAAGTTATAGAAAAATGAGTCATTAAGTAATTGCTATTGTGACATAGATTTGTGCTATAGTTGAAGTACTTTGCACAGCTGTAATCTCAACGACCTTGAAGTCTGACACATTTTTTTAATTTTCTGATTGATTAAATGAATTATTTGACATTTTGGCAGATCATAGAAATTGCTTGATAACAAAGACTCCTTTCACTCCTCATTATTTGCTCTCTCTGAGCTTAATGCAAATTCTTTAGAAACAAAGGGGTGATATTTCCTTTTCTATAATTTTATTTCAGTGTTGTATTTTTACCGATAATAGTAGCAGTTCCCACACAAAAATTCCACATTAACTCAGATAGCATTCTCTCTAATTAAAATATAATGCATAATAAGATATGAACTTCATATCCCACTCAGACTTTTATATTCTTGTCGTTTGTGCAGAGGATTACATATCTTCATATTCTTGTCATTGAAACAGAGGATTTTTTTTAAAAAACCCTCACTGATGATGGAAAATTTCTTCAGTTTTGGTTGCCAATACATCCTTTGGGAGACTAGGTATTTCCAGGTGGCCAATTAAATGATGGTTTGGACAGTGTTTACATTGACTAGACTGGCGAGAGGAGGGCTTTTTGGTTCCAAGCTCATTTTCTCTAGTCTATCCAGTTAGTACTGATTATATAAATATTACATTGTTTTCCTTCATCCACTGGGACACCCACAGACTTCTCTTTACAACCTCCATCCAACTTCTGACTTGTGTGAAGTTCCTTAGAGTAGACTCTCTAATCAGATTCTCATGCCTACGAAAGAAGAGAGGGTGTTTATTGCAGGGCTGATTGCCTAGAAAGGCTACCCCAACAAATATTCTACTGAGTTCCTACTAAGTAATAGGAGCTGCACTATGCATTAGAAATAGACACTGAAGAGACACTGACTTCTCTTTAGCACAAGATACTCAGACTCAAGTGGGGAAAGTAATTATGTGGTAGTATAATAACTGCTATATTGGAGGATTTCACCATCCCCTACCCAGAGTTGGCAAGTAGGGAATGCTTGTCAAGGAAGTAATATCTCAGCTGAGATTTAAAGGATAAGTAGGAGGAAACCCAATGAAGAGGGTTGGAGGGGGAATGCACAGCATTCAGAATGAAGCAGCAGCATATGTTAAGCTTGGAAACATCATCCACCATGACAAGATTCAAAATATGCAATCAATTCAATACATCCTATAAAAGGGGTGGCTAAAAAAGAAGTGATTCAAGTTGAGACCTGAAGGGTGTGCCAAATAAGGAGCTCTTATTTTATCTCTGTATACAATAGAGAGCCACTTAAGATGCAGAGACAGGGAAGACTACCATCAGCTTTGTCTCTCAGGAAAATCTCTCTGGTTGCAGGGGTGGAAGGAAAAGATAAGATGGAGGCAGGGAGACCCACTAGGAGGCTGAGGCAGTAATCCAGGAGAGAATTTATCAGGACCCGAACTACTGTGGTAGCAATGGAGATGGAGACGACAGGGGAGAGATTAGAAAGCTGTTTACGAGGTATATTATGGCAGGAATTTGCAACCATTGAACACAGGCAGGGAAGGAGGAGTGGAGTTGAGGGCAATGCTTAGGCTTCTTTGGGCTCCTGTGTGGATGGCATCACAGGCCGTGAGATAACATGCTCCCTATTGGTAGTGCTAATTAAAAATAGCTGGACACACTCCTGGATCCTGGAAACTTTAAGCAGAAGGGATCCATAGCATTCCTTAGCTGGAAACGTTCCTCTCTTGAAGAGATTTGAGACTGAGGCCTTTTTCTTCCATAGGGAGTCTTCAGTTAGGTGGTCCTTTATGTTCTCATGCCCCTCCCCCTTTTATAACACATATCAGACTGTGCTGCAATTGTCCCTTTGCTTAACGTTTTCCTCCCCAGATTGTGAGCACCTTTCAAGCAGGAACTGTGTCTTATGAATAATTACACAGACATGCCTGAACTCAGCAATGTATTCAACATTCATAATATCTACTCTGTGTTGGGCACTAATTCACTGTACGCTCAGGGCCTTGCATAGTGCCGGGCACCCAGGAGACCCTCAATGAATGTTTGATGAGTTGAATTCAGCCAGGCATATGAATTATTTGGCCATGGGTTTAAGATTTTCACTCTAATGTGAGGAGATCTCAGAGTGTAAGCTCTCTGGAGACAGATTGTCTAGACTAGCCTTTCTACTCAGTGGTCTGAGGACCAATAACACTGGCATCACCTGGGAGCTTGCTAGAAACGCAGAACCTCAGGCCCCACCCCAACCTAGTGACTCAGAACCTGTGTTGTAACAAGAGGAGATCCTTGTGCATGGAAAGGTTTGAGAAGCCTGGCTCTGGGGGGTCAGTCTGAATTACTTTAGCTCACAGACAATTAGTGTACAAAAAGTTGACTCCCCAGCGTTCTCGATTATGCCTCAGTGTGCTCCAGTCCAGGCGAAACTTGCTTCTTCACTCACTGCCACCACTGAACTCCAGTCACAAAGGAACAAGTTCTTCTCTTGTCTTGTTTTATCAATCTCTGACCCTTCTGGTCAGGCTGCATTGTGGTAATACCCAACATAGAGAGCAATAATGTCTGTTATTTTTCCGGAATAATAGTGATTAACCATTGGTGCTTTGCAATCAATTCAATCTGTGTTCAAATCCTGACTCTGTCACTGATTAGTGCGATGTCACAGCTGCTATATTTCATTTTCTAAGCCCCATTTTCCCATCAGTAAAATGGGGATAATAATAGTACCCAGATCATAGGATCATGGTGAGGAATAAATGAGGTATTAAGTGCCTAACTCAGTAATTGACACACTGAACTCGCTAAATTTATCTACAGTGATTCCATTTACGGAAATCCTTTTCAACTTTTCAGCATTTATTCAAGAACACTTATTGAAGGTCTATGATGTATAAAGCCTTGTAGCATGGAGGATACAAAGATGCCTACCTTAAGACTAATGAAGGAAATAAAATAACAAGTAGATGAATTGTTGTACTAAAAAGGAGCATCTAGTAATTGCCATGGGTATGGTCTGTTGCTATAGGTCAGTGGTTCTCAATGTGGCTTTTATAAAATATTGACACTAGACCCTACCCCTAGAAATTTTGATTCAATGGCCTGGGCATCTGGTACTTTTTAAGGTCATTCTGGATGGTTCTATGTGCAGCAGTTTTCAGACCACAGACATAAGAAATCCAACGAGGAAGAAATTATTTAAGGATGAGATTCCTAAAGAAGGCTTCATGTAGAAAGGGTTATCGTTAGGGAGGAATATGCTAATTGTTAAACTTAGTTAAGCATCATACTTTTTATTATAAAAAATTAAAAGGCTGAAGACTATTTTGAAAAAAATAAGCAAACCCACACCCAGATCTCATCATTCTTTTATTTCTATATAGTTTACTCCCCTCTCTTGTCCATATGAATACATATTTGCCATGCTAAAGCAAGACTAGTCAATGGAAGTATAATGCGAGCCACAAATTCAAGCCATGCATGTAATTTTAAATTTCCCGATTTACATTACAAAAATTTAAAAGATACAGTAATTTTAATGATATATTTCATTTAACCTAATATACACAAATATTATCATTTCAATATGTAATCAACATAGAATTAATGAAATATAATACATTCTTTTTGCATGCTATATTTTCAAAATCCAGTGTGTATTTTACATAATGAAAATTCAATATGACTAAAACTTAATTCAGACTAGCCTCATTTCAAGTGCTCAATAGCCACACGTGGCTTGTAGCTACCATGTTGGACAGCATAGTTCTAGAAAGTATGGTCTATATAAGACATAGAAGGGATTCAGGAGTCATGACTATATTTTAACTATTATTGTTGTTTTTGTTGTTGTTCTTGATGTAGAAATCTGGTACGAGACAAATCTCATAGAGTCAGACCACAGTGTGGATTATCTCAAATACCGGGTTAAGGAATTTGAATTTTATTTAATGGCCATGAGAAAGCACTGGCGATTTTGAGTAGGAATCTTAATTTAGCTGGGATATGTTAGATAAATTGGATGAAAGGACAGTTGGAGGTGAGAAGACCAATTAAAAGTCCAAGGGAGAGGTAATTATGGTGTGGATTCCAGCCAAGGCAGGGCAAATGGGAAGAAAGGAACAAATGGGATAATGTTCACAAAGACATGGTGATTGATTTCATTTGGGATTGGAGCAGAGAAACAATAGAGTCAAAGATGACTCCTTGACAGATGGGAAAGTCAGGAGGAAGAGTTTCTAGTGGATACACTAGTGATTCTGTTCAGTTTTAGTCAGGTTGAATTTGAAATCTAAGCAAGATGACTCCCTGACCCAACTGTGTAGCCAATGACGATTGGAACGTAGGCTTGGAGTTTACCTAGAGTGAGAGTTGAAACCAAAGAAGAGAGTAGAGAATGTAACAGAATTGTGTAGGGGAATATAAAAGCTATCATTAAATACCTAAAGAACTGATATTTGGGAAAATGGACCTAGTTTACCAGTGCAGCTCTGCAAAGCAAAAGTGATGTTAGTCGGGCAAGTAATAGAGAGGTAGAGTTTAGTTTCATGTGTAAATAAATTATCTAACACTTAGATAATCGTCCATACATAGAATAGGTGGCCTCAAAGGTATTGAATTGCTTGGAGCTTTTTTGGAGCAAAGATTTAGAAATAACAAGCACATTTAAAGACAAATCAGATGCCTTTCTTCCTTTCTAACTAGACTTTGCATCATTTCTATAAGAGCTTATTTCAACTCCAGTCTTAAACACATATCCTGAGCAGACTGTTCACTTCTATTACACTCCTTTTTTTATAAGTTGCTGGGCTTATGCCATCCCCATTTGTAGTTTAACCATTGGCAGACAAGTTTTATTAGCCTCCCTGGATTCATCCTTCCTCTCTTTTCTCTCTGAGTCTTTCTGACAGAGAGAATTCGCTCATCACATGGTTTCTCTGTTCTCCAGTCAGGGATCAATCTTCTTTTGGCTTTCTTTTCTCTAGCCTACCAATGGTAACTATTAGGAAGGCACGTGTGTTTTGGTTTCTAGGGAGAGTTCATTACTCCCTTTACTCCTTCTTCCTCTCCTTAGATTGAAAGGGAATCAATAAAAGAAACACTTAGTCAATTATAGGGTTAAGTTGTGGTATGATTTTGCTACGACGTGAAAAGAAGTGAAGTCTGAACCTGCACAAGGCTGCATGGTCTCTTTCTCTCTCTCTCTCTCTCCCCCACCCCATCACTTCCTTCTTCCATCCCCCCTTCCTTTCCCTCCTCCTCCTCTTTTCTCTTGGATATTTTTCTTATTTTGGCTTGACATCGGAAACGCTAGTGGTTAGAAAGGGGCCTCAGTCTTTCTCCCACTAGGGATAAGAATGCTTTCCCTTCCACCTTCATCTTTTTGGAAAACAAGCAGGATTCTGGGAGGATTTGGGGCATGCCCGATGACACCATTGTGTTTTCTCTTTTTGTTTTAGCCCAAATCCTGGAAGCAAAAGAAATTTTTTGGATCCACATGGCCCAGGCTATTAACTAAAACCTCCTCCACTAGAGAGAGTACAATACGGTAAGTAAGAGCACAGAGTCCTGAGTCAGGTTGTCAAGATCAGTCCCAGCTCTACCACTCACTAGCTATTTGTCGTGGGTCAGATTGCTTAACCTCTGTGTTTCTCTCATTCCTAACCTGTAAAATAGGGAGGCGTTATTTCTACAGTTATGTAACTGGCACTGAGAATAAAACAGTAACAAACCCAATAATGTCTCTGTTCTTATAGAACTGACATTCTAGCAAAGAAGACAGAGAACAAACAAATCTATTTTTCATTGAATGATGATAAAAGCAAAGAAGAAAAACAATGCAAGGTAAAGGGATAGAGAGTGATAGCAGGGGTACTAATTTTTATGGAACAATCAGGTAAAGCCTTTGTGAGGAGTGATCTTTCAGCAAAGACCTAGTATACATCTGGGCGAAGCATGTCCAAACTGAGGAACAGCAGGTGTAAGGCCCTGATGAGGGAAGCTTCTTTGAATGTTTAAGAAATAGCAAGAAGACCAGCATAACTGGAGTAAAGTGAGGCAGAAGAAGGGTAGCAGATGAAGTCAGAAAGTAGAGAGAGGTTAGATCACTTATCGCCCGTGGGCCATGGAGCAGAGGTTGGATGATATTCTGAGTGAAATGGAAAGCCATTGGAGAATAGCTGGAGATGACTGGAAAGCATTTTGCCAGTGCAATTAGAATTCTGTATAAAGTTGTCATTTACTGAGGTGAGGGAAGATTGAGGGGGAATCAGAATACGGAGATCAAGAGTTTATAACTAGGCACATTAAATTTGATAGCTAGGCCTATTAAATTATTATATAACTAGGCCTATTAAATTTTTAATTGGAAAGTAAAATAGGAAGTTTAATCTATACATTTGGAGTTCAAATGCTGCTGTATGTCTGTATAAGGTGAGAACTGAGAATTGACCATTGAATTTGATTCAGAGAGGTCATTTAGTGACCTGGACAGAAATATTTCAATATTTTAATATTTCAGTATTTCAGTGGGAGGATGAAAGCCTGACAGCAGGGTGTTAGAGAGAATGGGAAGATTCTGCTTCAGGCTATGATGGTTGAACTTGCATCAAACCAAACTCCTGCTGAAATAACAAGAAAAACTAGATTTAAAAAAATCTATTTGAAGATATCTGAGATATGCTAACAGTGAAAGTACTTGAGAAGTCAACACGCAGAAAGAATGGAAGTACATTGAGGGAAGTCCAATATTTGATGTGGGTTTTTTTTCCCCCACTTAAGACATTTGCATATTCATAAGCGGTATCAGGAATAGAGGCCGGGAGACAAAGCAGAAAGTGATAGCCAAGGAATTAAGAAGTTGACTAGACCTATGGACAGTCTAATGGAGGTGTAGAGACAAAACATTAGAGGTGGGAGCGTTGGTGAGCAACTCAGGATTTTCTTTGGGAACCCTGAAGGGCTTCACCCTAAGAATAAGAGCAACCAGAAATAGACCAACCTTCCCAAAGAGTAAAGCCCAGCTTCTACTCACCTCAATCACAGACTGGAGTAACTGTCTTCTAGAAGCAAAAAGGAATCCTCTGGAGCAGAGCTGTCCAAGAGAACTTTGTGTAATGATAGAAATGTTCTATATCTGTGCTCTCTAGTGAGGTAGCCACCAGCCACATGTGGCTATTGAGCACTTGAAATGTGACTAGTATGACTGAGGAAATGATTTTTAATTTTATTTGATTTTAATTAATTTAAGTTTAAATAACCACATGTGTCTAGTTGCTATCATATTGGACAGTGCACCTCTGGAGGCAGACAACGTCATGCAGAGCCTTGAATTACTCTGTAATTTTTAATACATGTCTACTTTCAATCAAAAATTCCTAAGCATATTAGAATATAAGAGAAAATGACCAAAAAGCAAGAAAAAAATTTTTAAGAAAGAGAACCATAAATGATCCAAGTATATTAACTATGATTAATATATTTAAAAATCTTAATGAAAAGATGGAGAATTTCAGCAGAACACTGCTACTAGAAAAATAGAAATAAATGGTAATCTTAGAACAGAAAACTTAAGAACTCAGCAGATAGATTTGATTATAGATTAGAAATAACTGATGGGAATATTGGTGAGCTGGAAGATAGGTCAATAGAAAATGTCTGGATTGAAGTACAGAGAAAGAAGAATGGAAAATATAGAAAAGCATCTATAAGACATATGAAATGTAGTGAAAAGGTCTAGATTGCGTATAACTGAAGCACCAGAAAGAGAGGAGAGACAATGGGGTATAAAAAATCATTCCAGACAGAAGAATTTTCAAAACTGATGAAAGGCTTCAGACCACATTCAGGAGGGTAGAGCTATGATGGAATAAATTTCAGGGTCCTGGATTTAAACTAATCCTGTAATTTCCTTTCACATATCCTATATCAGTTCCTGGCCTAAATGAATCAAGTACTGTATCTCTTACCATACCAATAGAAGCTGACATAACTCTATGTACAATGCTGGATTGGTTCTCAGGTTACCCCTACAAACCTAAGTAGTAGACCTTAATAGAACAGTCACAGAAAAATTAAACATAACAGAACAATGCATAGAAGAGAACATAAATGAAAACAAGTAGTTATTTTGTGTTGAACACCTGACTGCCCTCCTTCCACACTGGAAACTGCTGACGTTAAAAAGAATGTGCTAATTCTAAATACTTATTCACCTCCATTTTGTTTTATGACAATAGACCGGACTATATACTTAAGAGAAATCTGCATCCTACTTCTCTTTTCCATCTTAATCAGAAATACTCCACCTATTTTAACTTTTATTTTAGGAGGAGGATGTAGAGAAAGACAAGACTGACAATGAACCAAACACTTGAAATGGAAAGCTTAGCGGAACTAGAAAAGACCTAAAAGTTGTTTAGTCCAGGGCGTTCTGGAGGATTGGAGGAGGGATGGGGCTAGTTAGGGTGGGCAAAAGGTCAGGAGGGGCTCTTCTGATTTCCTTCCACAGCCAGAGCTGTCCTGAGTGTTCAGATGTGATTTTATTTGAAGGACCGTTTACACTAACTACATGAAGAGGATAAAAACACTTTGCAAATTAAATGGCAGCCACCGGTCTAGTCCAACCCACTCAATGAGGAAAACTGCCTCAGAGAAGAGAACAGCAAAGCTGTATATTACAATTTTGTGGAGCTTCACGGCAAATTTTTTTTTTGCTGCAAAAAAACCCTGAGCTTTATCCAGTAGGAGTGCTCATGTGTGAAACCTTACATTAGTCAGGTTGAAAAAATTACCTGGATAATTTTACTGGCAAATAAATCAGTAATCTGTAATGATTTAGCATGGGACTAATGACACTTTATATCATTTTAAGTACAGTTAAAGTTCTTAATTACAGACACTCTAGAGACGTAGAAAAGAGGCTACAGTAATGGTATGTCATTAATTCTAAGGAAACACATCTTCCTGGGCCACACCTGCTAGGTACATGTAATTGCCAGGTTAATATAGACTATTGGAAATTAATAATTTCCCTGCTCTTAAGCCACAGTGAACTCCTGAACTCTCAACCCAGCCTCACTGGTGTCCACAGTGGTTCATTTCAATATTTTATGTTGATTTGCTTACATTTCATAACTTCCAGAGGTTGAGAAAATTCAGTACACGTATTGGGTGTTGGACACAGAATAAGTAGAGTCTGACTCATTCTACAGAACTGCACATTCTACAAACGAATCTTTTAAGAGAAGTAATGTGTGCCCAGTGCAAAATTATAGAAGAGAAAGTAAAATACGGCACTTCCCATATAACTTTTTCACTTCCAACTACAAAAGTTGAGTAAACAGTAATGCACTTCTTTTTATCACTTCATTTGTGTCTGATGGGCTAAGAAACACATTTGTGTTCATTTTCTTCAGCCTTGGTTAAATTACCCTTCAGCTTTAACTATGAAAGTCTTCAGATCTTCTGGTTCCTAGAATGCAGGCGGAATTTTGCCTTCACAAGCCACAAGCACTGTGTAACCGTAAGAAGGTAATTACAACCGTACGACGCATCCAGGTTCTTTAATATCAGGATGGTGATTATAACAGTTAACGTTGGATACCAGCAGCATGCCTGGTCACGTGCTTTACGTGCATTATCCCAATATCATCCACACAACAACCCTATAAATACTGTAATTATACATGTTTTATAGATTCAGAAACTTCGGTTCAGGAAAAAAGAAAGAAATTGCCCAATGCCAGAGTCGATAGGGGCTAAGCTGGGCATGAAACTCTGCTTCTTCCTCCAATCTACGCCTGCAAGACTATAATATTTAACTCTACTTGCAATACGTTGGCCAGGAAAAATATTCTCTCACATTTGAGTAATAATGCTTTGTATTTATAAAGTCCTTCATATCATTTTGTCATATTTGATCCACAAAACTGTCTAGTGAGGTAGGAAGGTGAGGAACATAAGACATAAAGAGATAGTGACGTGCCCCAAATTCTTTATGTTCTTTTACTCCAAAGCCCAAAGTCTTCCCACTAAACCATGTTTCTCCCCATGCAGTAAAATACTAAGTAATAGTAATAATAAAATAATGTAAACCATGTGCCAAGGGACTTTTCTCCTCTCTGCCATTATTCTGTTTGAAAATCTTAACATTTCTTTAACATTTTTATGTCTACAGTAGTGTTAATAGGCCAACAATTGTCTTAGCTTTCAATTTAGAATTATCTTTCCATTATGCACTGTCCCAAATTTCTACACACATTCATTCAGGAGCCCTGAGGTTCATTCCTTTATAATTTTCTGGCTGTTCTCAATATCATTAACCTAGTACAAGATCCCTTCATTTCACCCCTGAATTAGTACAGCTTCCAATCTTTTATTTTTAAGACTTTTTTTTAGAGCAGTTTTAAGTTTACAACAAAATTGAGGGGCAGGTACTGAGATTTCCCATATACCCCCTGCTCCTACACATGCATAGCCTCTCCCGTTATCGACATCACTCACCAAAATGGTACATTTTTTACCAAGGATAAACCCACATTGACACATCATAATCACCCAAAGTCTATAGTTTACCTGAGGGTTCACTCTTGGTATTGTACATTCCGTGGGTTTGGACAAATGTAAAATGACATATACCTATCGTTATAATACCATACAGAGTATTTTCACTGCTCTTAAAACCTCTGTACTCTGCCTATTTATCTCTCCCGCCTCCTCTCACTCAGCAACCTCTGATCTTTTTATTGTATCCATAGTTTTGCCTTTCCCAAAAGGTTGTATAGTTGGAATCATACAGTACATAGACTTTTCAGATTGGCTTCTTTCACAGAGTAAAATGCATTTGAGGTTCCACTACTTCTTTTTGTGGCTTAGTAGCTCATTTCTTTTTAACACTGAATAATAATTCATTGTCTGAATGTACCATAGCTGATTTATCGACTTACATGCTAAAAGACATCTTGGTTGCTTCCAGGTTTTGGCAATTATGAATAAAGCTGCTATAAGTATCCATGTACAGGTTTTTGTATGGACATAAGTTTTCAGTTCCTTTGGGTAAATACCAAGGAACATGATTGCTAGATCACGTGGTAAGAGTGTGTTTAGTTTTGTAAGAAGCCATAAAACTGTCTCCTAAAGTGGCTGCCCCATTTTTCATTCCTGTCAGCAATGTATGAGAGTTCATTTTACACCACACCCTTGTCAGCATTTGGTGTTGTCAGCATTCCAGATTTTGACCATTCTAATAGGTGTGCAGTGGTATCTCATTGTTGTTTCAATTTCCATTTCCCTGATGACATATGATATAGAGCATCTTTTCATATACTTATTTGCTATCTGTATATCTTCCTTGGTGAGGTGTCTGTTGAGGCCTGTGACCCATATTTTAATAGGGTTTTTTGTTTTCTTATGGTTGAATTTTAAATGCCCTTTGTATATTTTGGATAACAAGTCCTCTATCAGATGTGTCTTTTGCAAATATTTTCTTCCAGTCTGTGGCTTGTCTTCTCTCCCCTTCTCTTGACATTGCCTTTCATAGAGCAGAATTTTTTGATTCTCTGAACTTGTGAGAGAATTCAATGATTTCTTTCATGGATGGTGTCTTTGCTGTTGTATGTAAAAACTCATCACCATACCCAAGGTCATGTAGGTTTTCTCCTATATTATCTTCTAGAGGCTTTTAGTTTTGTATTTCACATTTAGGTCTATGATCCATTTTGAGTTAATTTTTGCAATGGGTCAGCATCTAGATTCACTTTTTTGCATGTGGATGTCCAGTTGTTCCAGCACCACTTGTCAAAGACACTATCTTTTCTCCATTACATTGCCTTTGCTTCTTTGTCAAAGATCAGTTGACTATATTTATGTGGGTCTATTTCTGGGCTCTCTATTCTGTTCCATTCATCTGCTTGTCTATTCTTTCACCAATACCACATTGTTGTGATTACTGTAGCTTTATAGTAAGCCTTGAAGTTGGGTAGTGTCAGTCCTCCAATTTTGTTCTCCTTCAATATTTGTTGGTGATTTGGGGTCTTCCAGGCAATCTTCTTGCCCATTCCAATTTTACTTATTGTCTTGCTTCTTTCCCTTAGCTGTACGCTTTTGAGCAAAGTAACTTATCTCACAAATTTTGCTTCCTTACATGTAATTAAAGCATTTGTTTTAGAAGAAAATGCCAAAGTTTCCTAAAATTCTGATATTCACTGATTCCTAAAGCACTTTCTTTTACCAGATCACCTCCCTGCTTAACCTTCCATGGTTCCTATTACCTACATTATAAACTCCAATATTATTAAACTTAAGAAAATGTTCTTCTTAAATTATATCTGAACTTATCTTTCCAGTCTTTTATCCCTTTTTTTTTTAAATCATGATTTACTCCATGAATGTCAAGTTGGTGCCAAGTGGCACACCACGTTCTTCATACTCCCATAATTTTTCTCATTAGGCCTTATTACCTTCCCCACAGAGAGCTCTAGGAGACCACTACAAATAGAAGAGTACAATTTGAGACAATAAAATAAACATGTTTAAAATATTTGAAGAGATAAAATAAGGAACAGAATCAATAATGGAAAAATAGAGCCTAATAAAATATAATATGAGGAAGACCAAAAAAGAATCAATTAGAATTTCTGTAATGAAAAACTAAATGGACAGACTAAAGCATAGATTAAATATAGCCAAAAAGAGAATCAGTGAACTGGAAGATTGATTTGGAGAAATCATCCAGAATGCAAAACAGAGAGAGATGAAGTAGAAGA
The DNA here is from genome assembly GCF_020826845.1 of Diceros bicornis minor. Taxonomy (NCBI): domain Eukaryota; kingdom Metazoa; phylum Chordata; class Mammalia; order Perissodactyla; family Rhinocerotidae; genus Diceros; species Diceros bicornis. Next base: position 25,034,820 of record NC_080764.1, on the reverse strand, counting down.
TTTGAAAGATCATTTAAAGATATGAAAGCCAGAATGAGAAATTCCAATAATACCTCTCCTAAGAGTATTAAGGAGTGAGGGAGGTCCAGAGGTGATTTCAAAGAAATAATGCTTGAATATTTCTCTAATTAAAGAACACATAAATTGTGCTCTTTATACTGAAGAAACACTGATTAGAAAACTATTGCAGAAAATAAAAATAAATCTACTCCTACACATATCCTAGTGAAATTGCAGAATATAAAAGAAAAATAGAAAATATGATACAGAACAAGACAAAAAAATAGATTACCATCATAACATCTTCAAACTTCAAAATTCTATATCCTGCTAAATTCTCCTACGAGAATAAAAGCAGAAAAATTGCCTCTTCAGGAAATGATAAAATTACATGCAATTACGGTTGTCCCAGAAAAATCAAGAATCTGTAAATGTATTCCTTACCTTTAAGAAATTTATACATTGCTAGAGAAGATGATGCATTCATTTTATCACTTCTTTTCACTAACTTACTATCTTATACTAGGTGTATTAGTACAATTTTTTTCTCCATAATGTCTGATTAACATTCTAAAAAAATATCAACCTTGATCATACTACTTTTACTCAAATATCTCAAAGATTGGCTGTCTAATATCATTTAAATCAGGGATCAGGAAACTTTTTCCAGAAATATTTTAGGCTTTGTGGGATTACATACAGTCTCTGTTGCATATTCTTCTTTACTGTTTTTTAAATCCCTTTAAAAATATCAAAATCATTCTTAGTTCATGTGCTGTACAAAAACAGGTTCTAGGCAAGACTTATCTGGGTTGTAACTGCTGACTGCTGATCTAAACTCTCAACTTGTCGTTCAATGTCCTCTACTCTCTTTGCAGGCTTTCTCCTCAATACTGAACTGCAGAAACACTCTACTCTGATGTATTTAACAGAATAAAATATGTTTACCACAAACAATAGCAGAGGATTATATATTGTCTTTCTGGACTGTCCCAAATGCTATCAGTAGTTTGGGGCAAGGGGGGATTGTTGGCCAGTGGGATTCAGAACAGTTTTCTTATTAAAAGGTTATGATTTAAAAGTGAAGCAGTCAACTGGAGGCTTTATCAGTTCATATTTATCCTTGGAATTATGATCACATATACTAGTCTACAAGAATTAATAGGGTTCTCATCCTAAATGTGAACAATTCAGTTTAACATTTGCATTTTACGAATACCCTGAGCAGATCAAGCACTGGCGTAATTGCTGGGCTTGCAAAGGTGAATATAACAGTCACTTCCTTGGAGGACCTCAGAATCTACAAACAGAACTTAGGTGAATTAGTCAAAGAATACCATTTTAAGTTCATGATCATTAGTTTCAAACTATTGCCTACTAAGAGGACATTGCAGGCAAAGTCTAGAGATTAATCTTAAACACTTACCATAAGTCACTTAAAAAACAAGAACGAGATGATTCTGCCATACAGAAAAATGCCTGGTTACTTCATGATTCTGTTTTCTTTTGGCTATAAGTTATTACACAAAAATTTAAAATATATCTGTTATTTCCTCAGGTTCTTATTTTTTCAGATACATCTCTATCATCTTTATATCTGCCACTAAATTCAGAAGCACTTAGATTAAAGACTGTTCTAAGTCAGTCATGCTTTCTGCAGAAAGTGTGGCTGTCTGTAGTATATGGTGTTGGGGGGGGAGTTGGGGGGAATGTGTATTACTGTTGGTAGAGGGATGGGAAGATCTCTCTTAACAAATAAGGAAATTGCTTTGCTTTCTTTATCTTTTAAACAACCGAGAAATCTCTGTGAATTCTGTTCTGCTCCCAGTCATCAATTACATCACTCAATCAAAACCCCAGTGCACTCACTTTCAGCTCCCCATGTAGCTAGTTCTACACAACATAACTCCAGCCATCTCGGCCCTGAAGCCACAGCATTAACAGAATGTATCAAGTTGCTTGTGATGCTGCATTCACAGTAATCAGAAAAAGAAGTCAAGCGGGCACATTTATCATGGTGACCGCGGAGTTTGTAGGTGAGATGCTCCAAAGGGAGAAGATATCTTTGATTAAGTTAAGACAAACTATAATGGATGAGAGTTCTGCTCAAGTCCAATAAATCACCAGAGCCTTTCTAGGCTAGCAAGGATAGGAATCATTGGTAAATTAAAACTTGCTGCAATGGCTATGCTGATGCCTTTAGTGTGGATTCTGCCTGGACACCTCTGCAGAGGAAAGCTGAAAAGGGAAGTCTAAATAGTCTTGAGAGGATACTCGTGATTGACGACTATAAAATGTATTACCCATTGGACTTATTCAAGGATATGCTTTAATAAACCTTGGTCCCTTTTAACTGTGGGATGTGGTGAAATGTCGCTGGGCTCAATTTTAGCAATCAGACTGGCAGGCTGAAATGGCAATGGTGTTGGGACCACTGTGTATGTGGATCAGCATCTCCTCCGAGGGGCTGAGAGTCAGAAGGTGTCATTTGAAATATGAAAGTGTAAGCCTTTTTGTTTTGGGTTTCTCTGTGTCTATAAACTTTTGGATTTTTTTTTTTCCTCTGGGATTCTGAGGCCATGAATAAAATATGAGTATGTTCTATTTCTTTTTCCTTAATGAGAGATTGCCTTGGATGGTAGGCCATTCCCTGCGCAAAGAAAGCCACACACTGGATTTATTAACTCTTAGCAAATGTTTGTTCGATGCTGAGTAATGAGGAGGTTTGCCGGTGCGGCAAGATAAAAGGCTTCCCCATTTTGTGTTTATCCTCTGGGTAATGAAAAAACAAATTGGCGATTTTGTATTTTTCCTGTTGGAAATTCATAAGGTTACCAGGGGAAAACAGAGAAGGTTAACTGACATGAACACTTGCCTGTAAGCATGGTGTCAGGAAAGAAAGGTCACAAATGGATGAAATACCCCAAAACATAACCAGTGCCATTGCAAATGCAGGGCCTGAGGAAAAGAAATTGCATGCAATGAAAGCTGAGCCTTGGGAATTGCACTGACTGGCATGCAATGAATCCTGTGTTTTCAGCATGCATTCGTTGAAAAACCCTTTTGTAAAGCAAGTAGAATGCTATCTCCCTTTCAAAAGTCCTTCACTTTTTTCTCCCTTCCAGTATTTCCTACTCTGTTGGCATTTTTTTTTTCCCTTTCTGCCTTTGTATTCTGTTCTTCCAGCCCCTTGCCTTTTTCATCTCTCACTGCAGAGAAAAGCTATTTGTAGGGTCAAAGGGAGGCAGAAGGAGAGGCTTGGGAACCTGAAGCTGTAGCCTTCTGGTGATTGATAATCCACGCAGAGTTGAGAGTGTTCAGACTCTCCATAAGCTTCAGCTGATAACTCTTCTTAACATGGAGCAAGACTGGTCCTTTCTTTCCTTTCTTAGACTCATAAGGAACAAGAGAAATGGAATTTCCTGCAAGTTTGCAGAGTATTTCAGTCAGATATTTCACTGCAAAGTTACACTCGTCATTCCCTCTGGATACATAAAACGGTTTGGTTAAGCATTCTGTTAAGTTCGAGGGCAAAGGCAGTGGTCATTTCCTGCCAGTAATCTTATTTCTCTGCCCTGGGAAACATTGCCTTTGTCTATCCCTTTAGGAATCCCTATTCTGCTCCACAACAACCTAGATTGGGTTAAATTGGAAGAAAACTCTTCTGATTGACTGCTTTCCCAGAATGCAAAGTAATTCCTGTCCTCGATGGGGTGGCAGGTGATGTTTGTCACCAGAATGGGAAAACTGAAAGAAGACTGAGAGAAAGAAAGTAAGAAGATGGAAGCAGGAAGAGGGAAAAGCTGGAAAGAGAAATGGAAAGATGGAAGTGGTAAAGGGCCAATCCACTAGAAGGAGGAAAGGTGTAGAAGAGAGAGGAAGAGACTGGGTGAAACCAACCTGGAAAGTAAAGTCAGTACAAGCTAGAGTGAACAAGGGCTGTGGGAAATCAGTTCATTCAGAAGAGGATAACCTTGGATTTCAATTGTTCCACTAGTTCTTCTGTCCTTCACAAGTGGAAAATTACAGGGTTCTGACTGGAAAAATACAACCTCCTCATGCTGTTTCAGGAAGGAAGGGAAGACCAGAAGGTGCTCAGAGGAGAAGATGTGTGTACATGTGTGTACAAAGCAACTTTGAAGCTTTGAAGAAAGCTATGCGGTCATGGAATCTTCACGTTGGAGCGGACCGTTGACGTCTCTCTAATCTAACTTGCCCATTAGGCAGATGAGAAAATCAAGGTCCAGATATTGGAGAGGCCAAAATTGAGACAGTTTGTTGCAGTGATACGATTGAGAGTGGAACCCAAATTTTCTGCCTCTCTGTCACGTGACTTCTACAGCTGCTGCTGGAGCTGAACGTTTAATTCTCCTTGCAGATGCCTGCTCCCTGATATAGCACTGGGCTTCTGCCAGCTGCTCACCCCTCACAGCTCTGACACCGGCGACAATAGGGGGCTACAAAAGGTTTCCAAACAGGGGAGTGATGTAACAAGATTGGGTTGGCAGAGGATCATTCTAGCAGCTGAGTGTGGTGAGCAGGTGGAGGATAAAGAAATCACACCATAAAGCCCTGATGAAGTACCTGTGTGACCTTGAACCAATCCGTTAACCCCTGAACCCAATTTCCTCACATATAAAACGACGGCACTGGATAGTCTCATGCACCTCTAACGTTTAGGATTCCGAACCACCCCTTTCTGTGGTTGTGGCAGGTAACATTACTTAATTGCAGCAGCTGACAGGCTATGACATGCCTGTCATTTACTTCCCTCAGTGTTGGCCACACAGGCCCCGAGGTGAATTGGCCACTCCACAAACAATCCCTGAAAAATGGCAACTCTAGCATCTTGCCAGAGGCTGGGCCATGGGATCCAAATGGGGAAAAGACAGGAGCACACAGATCTCTGCTTAACTCTTCTTTCTTTGATTAATGAATATTATTCAAGGTAATAGCCATAAAATACAAAGAATTTGCACAGCAAGAGACTCGCCACCGGTTTCCCCAACCTCAACCAGCTAATAGAAATAGAATCCCAGGGTTCTGGCTGAAATGGTTCAGTATCTAATTGAAGGTAGAGAAATAACAGCTCATTCTGTCACTGATAACGTTGTCATTATGAAGAAAACCTAACTCCTTAATTGTTTCAAACCAGTTACTCTCTTATTTTGTGTCATTTCAAAGAAAAGGCTGTCTCTTGGCAGAATTTACCCTTCAGGATCAGGTAGATAAGAGCCCATTATATGGAGAAAGGGGTCAATAATGAGAATCTGGAAAAATAGTCAGCTCTTGTCATACAGGAAGACAGAAGAGTCCTCGGAAAGGGAAAAATGTTATGGAGAGAATATTGTTCTAATGTTTTCAGAAATATGTGTGGGTTGTTCATAAAGCATTCTCTGAGGTTGCAAATGCCAAATTAACAAACAGCTTTGTGATATTTATCACTGATGGTGAGTTATTTGATGACATTCTGCTTCTTATTCTTTTGTAAATTATCTCTTTTTTTCTCTTTGCCAACTTCTGAGATCTTTTGATCTTTGATGTTAGGAAATTTTAGAAATTATACAATCTTTCTTGTTGTAGATCCTTTTCAGGCACTTGAAAACTTCTTTTAAAATCAAGTTTCATCTCCCTTCAATGCTGGACAATTTTGCTCATATTTCTTCCTTTCATTTTATTTTAAAATTTTTATTTAGGTATAATCTACTTAGAGAGAAATACACAAATCGTAAGAGTACACTTAATATTTTTTAACAAGCTGAAAATATCCTTGTAACTAGCACTAAAAATAAGAAATGGAATGATTCCAGCACCCCAGAAGCTTCCTCATGCTCTCTTCTAATCACTCTGCCAACGTAACCACCATCCTGATGTCTAACAGAAAGATTCATTTTGTCTGCTTTTGTCTTTTATATAAATGGAGTCAATATATTATTTCTTTACTAATTTTCCTCTATGCACATTTTTCATCCTTACTCTAGAACTCCTGGTAGTGAGATGTTGGACCTTCCAGATTGACACTTTGTATCTACATATTATCTGTTCTCTTGTATTTTCCATCTTTTTTGCTCTTTGTGTTGGGATATACCCTTAACTTATCTTCTAATATTTTATTTTGGGGCTATTTTTTTTTGTTCTCTTTTACTTTTTCATATCATGTGGGATACTCATGTAAATCTGGGGTGCTGTCACAATAGGTCCCCAAATATAGTGACTTAAATAATACAGAACTTTATTTCATTCTCACGTAACTGACGTGAGGTAGATGAGGTGACTGTACTACCTGAAGCCATTCAGGACCCCAAGTTCCCTCTATCTTGTCACTGTGCCATGCTTTAGGATGTTATTCTCATCTGCAAGGTCAAAGCTGGGTCACAGCCACATCTACATGGGGAGGGAAAAAGAAAGTACAGGACATAGTTGCACACATCACTTCCTCTTGCATTAAATGTACTTGAACTTAGTCACATGTCACAACTAGCTATTAAAGGAAGATGGAAAATACATTGCCTAGGTGAGTGCCATCAGGAAGGATTTAGGGAGGAAAAGTAGAGATCTGACACACCATCTTGTATTTGTATTATTGATAAAATATCTTCTCAGCTTTCTCTGAAAATAATTAAAATCTTCCTTCTCTGTTTTTTTCTTTCCTTCTTTCCTTCCCTCTAGTGTCTTTCTTTCTTTTTTTCTCTCAGATTTTCTTTGTTTCCTAAATTACAGCTGTTTCCACTAGTATCATATTTCTTGGAGTATGTTATTCCCTCACTTTAGAGTGGGGAAAAAAATCAATTGACTGAAATCCATCCAGAAATGATACAGATGATAGGATTAATAAATAAGGATGTTAAAACAGTTATTTTAACAGCATTCTAGTTGTTCAAGAAGATAGAGGAATGATTTAATGTGTTAAATAAAAGTATGAAAGATATTTTTTAAAAGATCCAAATAAATATTCTAGAAATGAAAACTACATTGAGTGAGATGAAAAATACGCTGGATATGATTAATAGAATATTAGACATTGTAGAAGAAAAGATTAGAGAACTCAAAAACATAGCAATAGAAACCATCCAAAATTAACACAGAGAAAAAGGACTAAAAAAAAGTGAACAGACTCTTTCCATATTATTTAATCTCTTTAAAAATTAATTGACTGCTTAACACAAAAATAATAACAGGGTATTGTGGGGCATAACACAAAAGTAAAATGTATGATAGCAATAATACAAAGACTAGCAGAGGAGAAATGGAAGTATGCCATTGTAAAGTTCCTATAGTATATACGAAGGGGTACAATATCACTTGAGAGTAGATTGTGAAGCAACTGGTGACCTCCATAGCCCTATTCAATTCAAAACAATTGAATTTGAAGGGAAAAATTTACCACAAAGAAAACTCCAAGCCTAGACTTTTACTAGTGATTTCTACCAAATATTTAAGGAACAAATAATACCAATACTACATCAACTCTTCCAGAAAGTTGAAGAGGAGAGTATATTTCCAAATCTGTTTTATGAGGCTAACATTAATTTGACACCAAACCAAACAAACACATTACAAGAAAAGAAAACCAAAGACCAGTATCACTGAGGAAGATAGACACAAAAACTCCTAACAAAAGTTTAACACATTAAGTCCAACCAGCGGGGTTCATTCCAGGAATCCAAGATTGGCTTAACATTAAAAACTTCATAAATATAATTTATTAATTTACTAAATTATGTAATTTATTAATAGCCAAAAAATTAAAGCCATATGACATATCAATTGATACACAAAAATTATTACATAAAATCCCACATCCATTCCTAATAAAAATTTCAGCAAACTAGGACTAGAAGGGAGCTTCTTCAATCTGATAAAGGGCATCTAATAAAAACCTATAGCCAACATCAAACTTTAGGATGAAAGACCAAATGCTTTCTTCCTAAGATCAGAAAGAATACAAGGAGGTCTTCTCTTACACACTTTTATTCAATGTTATACTGGAGGTTCTAACCACTGCAAGCAAAAGAAATAAAATAATTCTAGTTTGGAAATAAAGAAGTAAAATTCCCTTTATTCTCAGGCAACATGATCATCCTATGGGATCCTATAATCCTATGGAATCTACAGAAAAAGCCACTAAAACTAATAAGTGAGTTTAGCAAATTGCAGGATATACAATCAATACACCAAATCAATTGTATCCCTATATAATATTAACAAGCTATCAGAAATTAAAATTTTTTAAATATACCATTTTCCATAACATCAAAAATCTGAAATACTTAAGGAAAAATCTTAAAAGATGTACAAGTTTTTATGCAATAAAATTGCATAAAATAGAATTTAATTCTAAAATTCATATGAAAATGCAAAAGGCCTTGAGCAGCTAAAACAACTTTGAAAAAAGTAAAATAAAATTCTAGAGAACTTTACCTCTTGATTTCGAACTTATTATAAAGCTACAGAAATCAAGACAATGTGGTATTGGCATAAATATAGTCAAACATATCAATGGAACAGATTAGAGAATCCATAAAAAGAACCAAATATATGGGGCCGGCCCCGTGGCTTAGCAGTTAAGTGCACACGCTCTGCTGCTGGTGGCCCGGGTTTGGACCCCGGGCGCGCACCGACGCACCGCTTCTCCAGCCATGCTGAGGCCAAGTCCCACATACAGCAACTAGAAGGATGTGCAGCTATGACATACAGCTATCTGCTGGGGCTTTGGGGGGAAAAAAATAAATAAAATTATTAAAAAAAAAAAGAACCAAATATATGACCAATTGTTTTTTGAACAAATGAGCTAAATATAATTCAGTGGAGAAAGGATAGTCTCTTCAACAAATGGTGCTGGAAAATTGGATATGCTTATGTAAAAATTGAACTTCAATCCAGTCCTCACACCAAATGCAAAAATTGACTCAAAATGAATTACAGACTTAAATCAACAACTTAAAATTATAAATCTCCTAGAAGAAAATATAGCAGCAAATTTCTGCAACCTTGTGTTAGACAAAGATTTCTTAGATGTCAAATCAAAAGCATAATCCAAAAAAGAAAAAAATTGATATTAAGATATCAAAATTAAGACCTTCTTTTCATAAAACATTCATAATAAATGAAAAGACAAGCCATTGACTGGGAAAGAATATTTGGAACTGACATACCTGATAGAAGGCTTGTATCCAGAATACATAAAGAATACTCAAAATTCAATAATAAACTAAATAACCCAATTTAAAAATGGGTCAAAGATTTGAAGAGACACTTCACCTAGGAAGATATACGGATGACAAATAAGCACATGAAAAGCATTTCAACATAAATAGTCATTAGAGAAGTGCAAATTAAAACCTCCATGTAATATCACTGCACACCTATTAGAATGGCTGAAATCGAAAAGACTAAACCTACCAAGCATTGGCAAGGATGTGGACGAACTGGAATTCTTATATACCATGGATGAGAATCTAAAATGGTTCAACCACTTCAGAAAACAGTTTGGCAGTTTCTTAAAGAGTTAAACACATCCCTATCATATGACCCAGCTATTCAACTCCTATGTTCTTAGCCAAGAGAAACGTAAGCATATGTCCATACAAAAATTTATGTTCAAATATTTACAGCAGGCTTTTTGGTAACAGCAGGATTTGGAAACAACCCGAATATCCATTAATAGGTGGATGGATAAACTAACTGTGTTATATCCAAACCATGAAATAATAATAAGGAATAAACTATTGCTACACACAGCAAATTAGATGATTTGTAAGGTAATTCCGCTGACTGAAAGAAGCCAGACCAAAACTGAGTACGTACAGTATGATTTCACGTTTATCACAGAATTCTAGAAATTGCAAACTAATCTATAGTGATAGAAAACAAATCAATGTGTGCCTGGAAATTAAATATCGGGAAGGGATGGGAGGAAAGGATTACACAGGAGCACAGGGAAACATTGGGGGTGACGGATATGTTCATGGTCTTGATTGTTGTAGTGGTTTATGGGTGTATGTCCATGTTAAAACTTACTAAATTTGTACATCCAAAGTTTTTAAAAATCTTACTCTCTTTCCTTCAGAATTTGACATCCTTTTGTCTTCTCTTTAATCATTCAGTAGATCTTCAGAAAACTATTACTTTTCAGGAATACTTTTTGCTGCCAGAGGTCTGTGGGAATATATTTTGGCTCTTACCTTCCCTTCTCATATATATATTTTATATTTCACAATATATATCAGATATACTTTATGATTTTTTTTCCTTTGGGGTCATGTTCTTTTCTTTTTTGACTTGAATATGATTTTTTCTATTTTTTTTTTTGGTGCTGTTGTTGTTTTCTGTTGATTTTAATGAGGTTCAAGAGAGGAAGTACAGTAAAATGATCATACAGCACGTACACCTACTGTCTTTAAACTTTTTTTCTGGAAGGTGTATTTGTAAGACATACTTACGCCTTGAGAAATGATGTGACTCATACTGGACCCACTGGGTTAGAATTATCATGAAAAAATAACTGAGATCTGTCCAACAGTGTAACTGGAATACAGCAGAGCAGCTGAGGCAAAGCTATATTCTTTTCACATGTAATTGAAAATGAAAGAAAAAAATTAAAATCCAAATATTTTTGAAATTTGGATTTTATTTTTGTCCTGAAGACAAAAGTTCAAGAGAAAAACTTGAACTGCTTGTTTAGCCATAAATTTAGCAAGGATTGCAATTGACAACAAACTTGATGTGAATCTGCAATGTTGTGCTATTGTGAAAAAGATACCATTAAATAAGTATTAGGTGGAAGAAATCAGAATTGATACTTCTTCTAGAACCCTTTGTCAGACTTTTACTTAAAAAAAGTATCTGGTTTTGTTCATAAATATTTATTATGCGTTTTCTATTTATCCCAGGCTCTGTGCTGGGCATTGATGATATAATAGGGAAAAATTTTATCCCCCATCCCCATGCTTTGAAATGCCAAGTTCCCCTCTGTTACCTGTACTGTGTGAGTCCCAGTCACTAGAAACACCTTCCTTAAAATTTCCCAGGTACCCATTTCTCTGCTTCAGGAGGTACTGTCCAAACCAGCAGCTGGGGTCACTCAGATGCCCCAAAGAATTTTGGAACTTCGGCCTACGAGATCATCCTGGGCCCCAGAGCTGGCAGCCGAATCCAGGAGGGAGGCCTGGCAAGCAAATCTCTCCTGCTGACCAGTGTGATATTTCTTTCCAGAATCACAGGAGCCTCCAGGATGGTGCTGACTTACATTGTTTATATAGACAGAAATCCTTGAGAATTTGCCAGGGACCCTGCCTACCTTCAAGACAAACCTGGGGTATGGAGCACAATTTCTGCTAGTAGAACAGAATGTTCAGGGGCCAGATGCAGGAGAGCACAATGGGACTGTGGCAAGCAACTCAGATGCTAGAAAATGAAGTGCCCTGTATCCCATGGAAAGAAGGTTGGACTTTATTATATCAGGGTCAGCGGGGAGCCAGTGAAGAGATTTCAATGGGGAGTTACCTGATCAGATTAGTGTCACACTGCTTAAAAAAACTAACAGAGACAATACCTAAGACAGTAGAGCAAAGAGAAACAAAATGACTGGAGGAAAGATGTCAGTACTTAAAGGAAAGATTAGAGTGATGACTTGTTTATCTTCCCCCATATGACTATTTTGGGGAGAAAGACATGGAATTTCTCTATGGCTTTCTGAAAAGAAATGAACTTAATTTATATCAGGAGAAAATTTGTCTCAACATTAAGAAGACCTTTCCTATGAGAGGGAAAGACAGGAATGATCCACCCAACGTGTAACAGGTCTCCATCCCTGGAAATTTGCAAGAAAACATATCGCCTCCGGTGGCTTCTATCTTCTCCTTGCCCCAAGGATAATGACGAAGTAGAGAACCTTGGGAATTAGTGAGGGAACCAGTTTCAAGTGACAGGGATGCATCTGGATCTAGTTTAAATAAGAGGGGGCATTTATTGGTTTACATAATTAAAAAGTCAAGGAATTGGGGGGCCGGCCGGGTGGCGCAAGCGGTTAAGTGCGCGCGCTCCGCTGCGGCGGCCCGGGGTTCGCTGGTTCGGATCCCGGGCGCGCACCGACGCACTGCTTGGCAAGCCATGCTGTGGCGGCGTCCCATATAAAGTGGAGGAAGATGGGCACAGATGTTAGCCCAGGGCCGTCTTCCTCAGCAAAAAAAAGAGGAGGATTGGCGGATGTTAGCACAGGGCTGATCTCCTCACAAAAAAAAAAAAAAGTCAAGGAATTGATCTAGCTTTAGGCATGGCTGCATCCGGAAGCTCAAAATATGTCATCTGCAATCCATTTTTTTCCATTCCTTCCCTCTGCTTTCCTTTTTGCTGATCATGTTGCCTCAAGCTGCAGTTCTGTATTTACACCCTACTTCTTGTGCAACCGCAGTAAAATCATCATGCCCCTTTCTCAAGAGTAACAGCAAAATTCTAGAATTGACTCTGATTGTCTTGGTTTGAGTCAAGGCCTTACCCATGAACCAATTACTGACAGTAAGTAGTTTGAATAGTCTAACTGGTCACTCGAGTCATATGCTCAATCTTGGAACTGAGGGAATTGGGTCAGCTTCACCGAAATTAAGGGCCTAAGTCTGATGAGGTGCTAGTGGTGGGTGACTCTCAAAATTATGTTGGAGTGTTTTTAGCAAAGAAGAAGGAATATATACTGGACAAGTGAAAAAACAACAACAACAAAACAAAACAACCCCCACACACATGCACACACAGATGTCCACTTTACTCTTTAAAGTCTCTTTCAAGTCTATATTTACTGAGTTTGACATCTTAAGATGATGAACTCAGTGAAGAGCATTCCTAGATTTACTAAATTTTACACTGTGACCATTTATTCTTTTGCTATCATCCTCCAAAAATTTGTTTTGTTTCCATCCTGTACACTTTACAACGAAAGCCAAGGCATAAAGAAACTAACTTCTTGGCTGTGGGTCATCCAATAAAATGTGTTCCTGTATATGCTCTGGACTGAAAATACCTCTTGGCAAGAAAATAATGGAACTAGCTGCCTTCATCATAAGGGAGAAGAGCCATGTGTAGCTTATGTCTGAAATAAAAAACCCAGTGTACCACTTTCAAACAACAGATTGTCCACAGCAGTGGTGAGCAGTGGGCAGTGACAAATGAAGCCTTCTCAGGCTGGCCCCTGTGCCTTAGTTGTGTTCCTAACTGAACAGAGCCACAGCTGAGAGTCATTGAGGCACAGTGCCCAGTTAATCCTTAGTGCTCATGCCAAGACTGTCAACAAAGGATCCCATTATCATGGCACAGTGGGGCTATGGGTACCAGTACGCTAGGAACTGGATGGAGACCACCAACTCATTGACTGAACGCCGTCTCCCATTCCCTCCCCAAAATGGAAATCAATGTTTGGTACTTAGCATTCATGAGCAGTCTGACAATACCATTCTCAACGTGCACATGCTTCTGAGGAAAAAGAAATGGATATGCTAAAAGCAGACTTCACTTCCAAACCTCAGAGGGGTTGCACACATCATTGAGAAAAATTGATTTAGCAAAATTATGGCTGGTCCTGACTGCCCTTTTAATTGCATGCTGAATTTGGTGATGGTATATCTGATTTTCCTCATGCATTAAAAAAATAAAAGAAGAAGTAGAAACAAAAAGGATGGGAATCGAGAGTCCCTGAAATTTCCTTTTACATTTTCAGTGTCAGCACTACCGTGCTAGCTCTTTCTCTTTATTCCTTGCTGAATGATCTCACTTTCAGTATTGGAGGCTATTCTCTTGAACCGTTTCAGACAGTTTTCTGTTATTACTTTAATTCTCAGTAAGCTGTTGGCAATTGCTATCAAATTGCTTCATGGATCAATTCTTCCCTCATAGCCCATTAAATTTTGCTTTTCTGTCCTGAGTAAGAAGTCACAAATACATTTGGTTACATTTGGTCAGCAGGCCATAAGCCCTTTACTCCTCTTTAGAACGTACTACAATAGACTCATATCAGGATTTCTGAATGCCCCACATTTATGGTGCTTTTCCATATTCAGCACCCTACCCTGCTATTATGGAAAGGTCTGTTGGGATTCAATGTTGTTTGCTTGAATATGTAATCAGGAAGAGGTAACTAAACAGGGTGTAGTTATATTGGTTAAATCCCAATAGTCTTGTTGGAGATTGCAAAAATGACCACAAATTAGTCCTCTCCCTTTATCCAGGCCACTTTGCAATGTGACTTTGCAGCACCTTTTGCCAAGAAGTGGGTCTCTTTCCCCACCTCTTAAAAGTGAGCTGGCCCTGCGACTTGCTTTGATCAACAGCGTGTGGCAGAGGTCATGACGTGTCAGTCCCAAGCCTGGGCTTCAAGAGGCTTTGCACGCTTCCACTCTCTCTCCTGGGAGCCTGCTTCCCCCAGGTGAGCAAGCCCAGACTAGCTTGCTGGAAGATGAGAGGCTACTTGGAAGAGAGCCATGGTGGCATGGTCTATAATAAACCAGACGCCGGCTGACAGGGCAGCTGATTCCAGACACAGCTAAGCCCAGCCCAAATTACTGGCCACAGAGCTAAGTAAATGGTTATTGTTTTAAGCCATTGAATTTTCAGAGTGGATTACTATGCTATAAAAATTAATTGATAAAATCGTCATCTTATTGGTTCTGGTGGTCTTTGCCATTCTTACTTATCCTGTAAATACCACCTTCCAGCTTCTATCCCAAACTAAGAAATCCTTGCTGTGTGCCCAGTCAGAAATTAATGAAGGTAAGAATCTCTTACTATAACACTTATGTCTATGATGCTATCATTTCTCTGTTGAAAGACTATGAGCAGCTCGCTATTGCCTTCTGAATAATGCTCAAGCTTATTAATCCAACATTTAAGGGCCTCTGCAATTTGGTTTTAGCCTACTCTTTCAGCCTTATACCTATCTCCTTCCATTCAAAAACATTTTTTTCCAGACTATCTGGACTACTCTGTTTTTTCCAAATTACAATGCTTTCTCACCTCCTTGCCTTTCCTCTACAATTTCCACTACCTGGAATGCCCTTCCTCTCATCGCTGCATGCTAAGATCCTATATAACTGTCAAAGTCCATTTCAAATGTTACCTCTTTCATGATACTTTTCCAAAACATCTTGATCAGAAGAGATGATTTCTTCTTCCCTTGGAATACAGAAAGGCCTTGGCTTCCAGCCCTCAGGAGTCACCAAAGCGTCCTAGGTTCTCATTGCTTTGTGCCCTGTGATGCTCTGGAATAGGACATCATCCCTACTATCGTCATCATAGAACCTACTGAGTGCTCGTCATAGGCCAGACCCTTTGCTGGGCACTTTACACATATTAAGTCATCTAGTCCTCTTAAGTACCCTATATGGTACGTGTCATTACTTTCATTCATAGGTGATAAAAATGAGGCTCAAAAACCTAAGTATTAATTGGTCCAAGGTCCCAAGGCTCCTGGGTGGCAGGTACTGTAGTATTAAACCTGGGCTTCCACTTGGCCTCTTAGGTCTCAGTCACAGCCCCTTGTGCAGGGACACCAGCAGTTGCCAAATCAGTGTCTTAGAGAGAGCATGGTTATGGACCTCACATATGGGTCCAAAGGAAACTTTGTACTGAGTCAGGGAGTCACTTGAAGGGAAGATAACTACTGAGGAGAATCAGTAGGGAGAGGATGCTCTGGGGTAGCTGGTAAGTAATACTGGGCTATATCAGGACTTGTTTCTTCAATTCTTTAGCCTAATCTAGAATGTTCTGAAATATTTTATGTATTATTACTGCCATACAGCAACTCACCACTATAGACAGTTAATAAGCATCCTCCTGTTTGCTGCTAATTGGGAACTAATAACTTTTCCCTGCTTCCAGTCATAATGAATTTCTGTATGTGTAGTCTAGCTTGTCTGTAAGACTGACTATGTGACACCCAAGATGTTGGCCCTAATTGATCAGATTTCAATATGGCAGAGGCCTTTGGGCCCATGTACTACAGAGCATGTTGGCAGTGGAGATCCAAAATGAGAGGGGGAAAGCTTGGCTTTGCTGCTCAGAAAGTACAGGCAAGCCTCTCTCCTTTTACCAGGGCCTAGTTGGTTTCGAAAGCCACAGATTATTCGCATACACATCAGGAAAGTGGGAAAATTCCTCTATACTTGTGAGTGATTTCCTTCTTAAAATAGTGAAAAAGAGAGGAACTGGAAAGTCATCATGTTTGGGTGTTATTGAAAGGTGCTTTTGCAGACAGAAGCGTTTGGGTTCTAGTTTTGAATGGTGGTGATGACGAGGCCAGCATCATGGAACACAGACCTGCTGCTAATCATCCTTCAGCTGAGTCATGAGGTGCTGTCTGCTCCACAGGCAGAGGTCAGACTTGGGATCTCGCATTGGGAGAGGTTTGTGGCTGAATCCAGGTTATTTAGAATGCAGGCTTCCAAACTAAACTGATGCTCCCCCCAAGGAGTTTCCTGGGTCTCTATTGCAAATGATCCTCCCCCTTGCCAGGACCTTGGGCGTGGCTGCCTCAGAACACAGCTCATGTGCAGCCAGACTCCATTTCACCCAAAGAAATAGCTACCCACTGCAGAAGGTAGATTTTTACCTTGCAAGCCCAGTACCTAATGTGGGAAATGGTACTCCATGCCAAGCTCCCTCTCTGGCTTCTTAGAAGTCTCCACCCCAGTGGAGTTGCAGCAGGCTGACGCCAAATGTATAAACAGTTCAATTTGATACAACAAATATCTGTAGGCACTAGAAAGTCTGGCAGTGTGCTGGGCCCAGAGGGGAATTAGACTTGATTTCTGTTTTCCAAAGTCTCTTCAAGGATATGATATAAATACATGACATTAGAGAAGAAAAGCAGACAGAGCTTGTAGTACAAACAGCTTCTCATTGTGTTTGCCATGCTTTTATTCCATCAGGTTTCATTTGCTCCCTCTTTCATGATGTCACTTTCTCATTTTCAGTTCTAAAAACAGCAGGGACAACAGCTAAGCCATGTTTCTTTAGAATCTTCTTCCCAGTTACTGAAGAATAACCTGCCATTTGAAAAAAGCTGTTACTGGAGGTTCATGAGTGGATTCTTACACATCATCGGTGCACAGGAAATACTTACTGAATGGAAGAATTATTTAATACATCAAGGAAGGATAGCCAAGTGGTTAAGTGCATGTCCTTTAATATCAGGACGCCTGGGTTTGAAGTGTGGCCCTGCCACTTACTTGCAGGGACATTATGGGCAAGTGCCTTTACCTCTCATAGTCTCTCAATGTCTTCATCTGTCAAATTATGATAACAATAACAATAACAATCATAATAATAATAGTACCTAACCTGAGGGCTGTTGTGAGGTTTATGTCGGTATGTAGGACATAATAAGCACTTAATAAATATTATTCTTATTGCTGTTATGATTGTTATCATTGCCAAGCTTATACAAACTCTATCTGCAGTTTTTCACTGAATGTTTACTATGTACGTTTGAAATAGGTATTTATATATATTTCCCCCTCCAGTGGAAAATCAAGACTCAGAAAGATAATAAACTTGTCCAAGGACATGGAAGGGACTGACTCAGAAGCCTATTCCCTCAACCCCCAGCAGCCACAGAAGGTGAAAGTAGGAGAAGTGAAAGGCTCTTTATCAACATTTTACATTTTTTTAAACACTCTGTAAAGTTTGTGGGAGGCTTATTATTCCAGAACTGGCAAAGGCTAGTCTACACAACTCAAGTGGTCAATAAGTTTGGCTGCCCCTGAAGCAGGGTAATTCAATTCAGAGCTAAGTTCTCTCTGAAATCTCCTTGTGGAATGCTGATGTTATTTCCCATCAAATAGAACACAAGGGCTCTCATTTCCTTTGTTACTGGAACTCTTCTTTTCTCCTCCCACTCATCATGCCAGGAACCTGCAGCCAAGTTATAATTTAGGATCTTTTCAGCAGTGTCCAGGTCCCATCCAAATTTGGGTCTTCAGCTCCTTCAGGTCTCCCAATGAGGCACTGAAGCACTAAAATACTGTCGCTGATCAGCTTCCTACCAAACCACATCCCAGACACACATATGCACACACTCACTCTGTCTGTAGGGGCCAAGAGTGTCTTTGGCAGGGTGGAATGGGCTGGAGCTCCTAAGCAATAATATTTCCAACAGCACTTGAATCTGGAATTTGGTCACTCCTGGTTGCAACAACCTTGGGCTTTTCTGTAGTTGCTTCTGGTAAAGGAGATTCCAAAGAGGCCCAGTTCCAGATGGGTCCCCTAGTGATGATGGTGGCAGCTCCCAACAGCAAGGTCTTCCAAGAGTTCTCCTTGTTCATGGACCTACTGTGCTTGGGTTGTCTCGGGCACTGATACCGTGCCTGCCCTTGGGGAGCACCCATGTAGTGTGGGACTCCTGGTAATAGCATGTTTCAGGGACAGCAGCTGCTGGTTTCCTGTACCAGTGGCTGTGGACCATTCACCTGGCAACTGCACCAACCTCCAAACCTCCTGGGGTCTTAGAGCCCACCCTGAGCACCATCCCAGAAAGCAGCTTCCAGCTGGGCCTCTGCAAAACCTTCTAGTGGCAGCAGTGAGAAACATTCTCTTAAGGAACAACATCCCAGCCTTTAGTAGTAATGACTACTATTACTACTAATAATGATAATAAATTAATATAACAATAGTCATCATTTTTACACATTTCCTACATGCAGGCAATATATTAGTTTATTTTATCTTCATCACAGTTTTTTGAGGTAGACACCCCGATACTCATTCAAGACATGAGGAAATAGAGGACCTGAGAGGCTAAATAACTTGCTTACTGTCACTGGTTGGTAGGCAGCAGAGTAGGCATTTAAACTCAAATTTGTCTAATTTAAAAGCTCTTACTTTTATCCTCAAACTTCCATTTGATAAGTGACAGATACCATTTCAAGGACCTTGTATACACTGACTCACATAAAGAAACGGTGGACAGTGAGTGCTGTGCCAATGCCCATCCTTCTAAGGTGGTCCATGGCCGGGGTATCCTGAGCTCTCAGGATTCTGGGGAGGCAGCCCTACCTCCTGAAGTGCCTGTCAGGACACTGGCAACAGCTTAAATTCTATATCACATCGCTATAATCTTCTCTGCCACCGTCCATCCCCCTACCTCCACAAAGCAAATCCCTGGAAAACCCACTTTTCCTTAAGACATGCAAACCAAACTCCCAATTCTGGCTGACCTAAGTTCCCTGAAAACTGGTGGCAATGAATCCACTTTATACTAAATAAACCTATTTGTGAGTCTCTCAGAAAGCAAGCAGAAGTCAAATCTAATTACTAGCATAAAATTCCAACTTTGGTTATCCAGGAGTCGAGTATCCATAGCAAATGTTTAATCCCACACGAGGTAACATATACAAAAGGGCTTTGAAAAGTATAAAATATTCTTCAAAAGCCAAGTACGATTATTCTTGTCAATGCCACACTCACCCTCCCAGCAGGTATGTACTGAAGGAATATAAATGACTTCAAGACTAGCCTGAACCAAGCATGACTGGGAATGTAGATGGTGTGATGGTGAGGCCCAGTGATGTCAGGGAAAGAGCCCTAGTTTAACAGTCAGGAAACCTGAGTCGAGCCCTGGCCCTGCCTTTAACAAGCTGGGGAAACTTTGGCAAGCCACTGGTATTCTCTGATTTTCAATTCAATAATAATAAGAAGAAGAACATATATAAAACACAATTGCAACTATTATCAATTATTGTATGCTCACTCCAAGCCACGTGCTTTTTCTACAATAGTTTTACATACAATAGCTCTTTTAATTCTCACAACAGTCCTCTGTGCTATTAATATCCCCATTTTACAGATACATAAACAGAGGCCCAAAGATGTTAAATGACTGTCCCTGACTTCATATCAAGGAAGGAAGGAAGCCGGAATTTGGATCAAAGCCATATTCTATTTTGCTATTCATTGCAAAATCAAGTGGAAATGATTTGGGGGTTATTTGTGCTCTGTTTCCATTTCACTTGCAGGAGAATTAGCTATGGTTATATGTAGAATTCCTAAAAAAGGAGGAAGAATCTTGTTAGAATCTCAGAGAGAACAAATAGACCCCTAATAAGTGAAGCAGGCAATCAATCCCTGATTGATTATGACGTGTTCCTAATACCTGAGCTATGCTTGCTTTCTCTTTAGAAAATACTTTTCAGACTGAGGGCATTGCTACCAGAAGAGGCCACCTTGGGAGAAAATAGAATATTGTATTTAACTCCTTGTGTTACAGCTATCGATTGAGCCTTCTCTCTCACTTCTTCTAGACTGTGAATTCTTTATGGAAAGTACTGGAACTCATCTACATTGCCAGCACTTATCACAGTGCTTATCACATGGTAGATCAACATCCAATGGCAGAATGAATGAACATGCATTTGCAGGATAAATAAATGTACAAACGAATGAATGCTTGGCTCCTAGCACTTATAATTCTATGTTTTCTTTAGTAGAGCTAAATGATTAATTTTGTTCTTTGTCACTTTGAGTCTAAGAAACCTAGTTCAGCAGCTCAGGTATTGAATCAATCTTGGCACTCATATTTCTCAGCTGTTGTAGATCTCTGTCTCCCTTCTTATGAAAGAATAGTGGATGTTTGTTGATCATGAGTTCCCGGAATCCATTTTACCTTCTTTCAGAAACATCTACTCCCTACTCTGAGTTCACATGATTCTGATTGGGCTAACACTCCTTTCTTCTCCCCAGCCCTAGGAGTGAATTCAGGGTCCAGGTATGAACAATCAGTATACTTCATGCTCTGGTGAGATTAATTGCTTAGTTCATAAAAGAATACATCACTCACCCTGCCTCAGTCAATTATAGGACTTTTGTTGAACCAATAAGGAAAAAGAATCTCTTTTTCCTCTAGGGAACCTAAGCTAGTTCAATGTAAGCCTATAGCTGCTGCTGGTCATCTTGCTACTGCAAGAGAATAGCCTATCTGAGAATGAAGTCAAATTAGTCAGAGTTGTGTCAAGAGATGAAGATAAAGAGGTAATCTTGAGAACACAATTTAATACTATTTAAGAATTCATCCATGCTTGGAGCCAATCTGCTACTGGACTTTCGGTTATATAATCCAATGAACCCAGCCCCTTCCTGAGTATGTGTGTGTGTATGTGTATGCATGATCTGAACACCAGCTTAGACTGCCGTATAATCCATTCCCACGTTTGCCTTAAGGACCTAATCTAACTTGCTCCCACTACAGGATACAGACAGCATTCCTGACCAGTGTCTGCCCCACACTGGTGGTTCTATGTAGTCTCTAAGTCTTTGTTCTGCAAGTGTGGGACGGTCCCATCACTATCAGAGTCCTGAAGTTGCAGTTTTGACCCATGTTAGTGAAGAAAACTGCAGGTTTTCAGTTAAAGATACAGTAGTATGGCTTAATTGTAAGAGCCTTTGGATTCAGGTATAGCTGGGTTCAAATTCCACTTGACTACTCAGAAGCTATATAACCTCAGGCAAATTGATTTATCTCCATGAAACTCAGCTTTCTTGACTATAAAATGGGGATAAAAATATCCACACTGCAAGGAATTAGATGAGAAAAGATATATAAAGTGGGTAGAGCTTGATAATACACAGGAAATGCCCCATAAATGGTAGCTATTACATTAGTTTCTTTTTATAAGTCTTAAAGGCAATCTACCAAAAAAAAAAAAATCCTTGCTGGTCCCCCTCAAAGCTGTATACTGACTGTCGTATGAACCACATATACCAAGTGCTCTTGGGAAGAAAACACTACCGTAAGGATGACCCTTGCAATAGATTGCATAATTACTAAGAACTTCAGAAACTGGAGGTGATCAGGCATATATTGCGTAATCTGTAGTGTGGGCTTCAGAAAGAAAACAAAACACCCTGAGGGTTTTTTTTTTTTTAATTGAGAGCACTTGGGCAGGACAATAAAGATCTTACAATTTATAAGGCACCAAATAATTTACATGAATACAAAGAAATACGGGAAGCCATTTTAGATTTCATTAAAAAGAATTAGAGAAATATGGGTAGAACTTCTTGATATGAAACCAGCTAAATCATATATCACAAGTAAACAAATATGTGGAGAGCTTTATTACAATAATTTATTTACAAGTATCTGATATTGTACTATGAAATTTTTAAAAGCCAGGCATATAATGTAGAAGAAGAAAAAAATAGTTTCTGTGCCATTTTTTGAATGGAAAAAATAAGAGATAAAACATGGGGTAAAAAAGCAAAATAATTGTGGTATAAAATAAATATTAAGGAAAATATAATGATATACTGAGAGAGCAATATTTCTAAAGACGTGAGGTCTCCAGAGAAAGAATAAAGTGTGGTTGGCAGAGGCAGTAAAATATAATTAAGCACTAAAGACCAAGTTGCCTTATTGGGACCCTTGAACTTGCTTGGGAGGAAATTCTCTCTGACCTGGAGAAGGAGTTAAGTAGAATGAAAAAAGAAATCCAGGTTTGAAGATGACAAAACAGTAAAGAAAAAAAGAAAAAGAGGCCACATAAGTAAGAACATTAAGCCTACAGGCTAAAGTGTAGAGTTGTCAATGGCGTGAAGATGGAGAGAATCCAAAAAAGTAAAAGAAATGGGGCAGAGAATAATAAGATGGGAAAGAGTGGGGTTGAACTGATGATTTAACCAGCAGGCAGCGGGTAAGGACAGGAGAACACATCTTTGATTTAGTCCAGCATTTCCCAAAGATTCTTTTCAACAGGACACAAGATCAATAGAGTATTTGTAGGTGTTCTGAAGAAAGAAAGAAGGGTCTATGATCAGATAAGTTAATGTGGGTTATGTGGGTTTCTTCAGGCAGGGCTTTTTTGGAGCCTTTTTATGTGTTGTTGAGTAAATATATAAAATAGGAGTAGAAGAAAAAGGACCATAGCCTTTCACCAAAATAATTTTCCTGGGAGTGGTGTGGGGGTAGGGGGCACAGAGAGAGAAACTCATAACTTTCTTTTTTTCATTAGAGTTCCTCTTATTTCAGGAAGACTAGGGAATCAAACACACTACTGAGATGAAATTTCATTCTGCCTGTTATTTTGGCCCTTGGGAAAATGTTTCATCATTGACCATAGCATTATCATGCTACTGCAGAACAAATCCTTCATCCTCTGGCACTCCCAGACCCAGATTTCAGCAATACCACAGCCACTGGGACAAGATTTGAAAGTGGCCCTTAATGCCCAATGTAGCCCCAGCTTCCCACCTTGGCATGTGAAGCCTTGCTGTTTCCATACACCGTCTACATGGAGTCTTTTCCTTGTCAATATATTTTTATTTTTATTTTTATTTTTATTTGCACCCCTCTACATTCCAGTATTTACGCTAGAAAGCACTTAATATATTAAAAAATTTTAACTAATGTATCTAAATTCAGGCCTCATGGTCTAACACCACCACCAACAAAAATCTTCCTTCTAGTTTCCCAGACTTGGATTTTCCCAAGTAATTTATTGCCTTGGGGGGAAAAGGAATGAAAGGTGGGCACCCTCCTAGGAACCCCACTGATTAAGAGATGAGGGCTTTGCAATTTTTCAAATGAGGCTGAATTCCATCTCCGTTGCCTTTGGCCCTCTCCATCGTCCCTCTAAATGTCACACTGCCTGCATCACTCGATATGTTTTGCATACGTCAAGATGTTTCCCCAGCTTAGCTAAGGAGGGATGAAGTCTTGGGCACTGAGGATTCATCATCTTTATAGATGTCGAATGTGCTCAGTGTTAGAAAGAAAAGCCACGAAGAATTGTCTTTAGAGACCAGTATGTGAAATCTCCTAATCCCAGGAATTTAGTGCTAAGAAATATTTCAAATCCCATCCTAGGGCTCCTTTAGTGGCATCAGAGAAGTGCCTACTAACTAGTTAGTAGAAGCTACTTGCTAATGGTTGTGTGGCATCCATGTGATTATTTTCTTTTTACTCTTGGGTGTAAATGACCATCAGGTATGGAAGCTGGGTATTTGAGGGGTACTGTAGATATTAAACCAATTTGCTATTTTTCCTGTTTAACTTGAGGAGTGACTCAGGTGTCTTGAGGATTTGTGAGCCTGTTTTGCAGGAGAAAGAGAATGCCTTCGGGGAGCTTGCTATCACCAGATGGGGATGGCCGGCCCTCAGCAGCTGTTGATGCCCAGAAGTCAGGTTGCCCAGAGGCTTATCGGGAGCGACCCCTTTGTTTCCCTGAAGCCCCTCTTGCTAAGCCCCTTAGCTCTATAAAACCCCCCTGCTTTCTGTTCTAGGGGAGGTGAATTTGAGTGAACCCAGGCTCCCACCTTCTCGTTTTGGCCAATTCAAATAAACCTTTCTCATCTCCAAGCACCCATGTCTCAATGTTTGGCTTGCTGGGCATCAGGCACTCAAATTTGAGATTAAGAAGTTCAGTATCAGTATGGCATCTAATGCCACAGATGCTGATGGCAGATCAATCTAGATTATTGGATGGGAGGTCGAGCAGAAACTCTACTGCTCAGCCACCAGATGAGTATTGCTGAATTCATGGAATGCTCCATGTCTAGTGTGTGTTTCAGTAGGAAAGTTATCCTTGTAATTGGTGTGTTGTGTTTAAATCATAGTCTAAGTTTTGTTTGCTCAGTTAACTCTCCAAGGATATCTATTTTGAACAGAAATAGCAAGAATAGGAGGCGAATGTTTTGCCTAGAGAATTAATCTAAGAACCCAAACAGAATCCTTTCTGGAGGCAAGAAAATTGACAGAAAATGATGGGTGAGACACAGCTTGCTGTCAGAGTAATCATCTTTAGTTGTCGGGGGGTGGGGAGGGGTGGAGGTTGAGAACCATCACCATTAAATGAAACAGGTATCACAGAGAATGCATTTCTGGGAGCACATTTTGACGGAGATGGCTCATCAGCCGCCAAATCTTTCTGCAGCTTTGCGAGGATCATTCTGCAAATGGCCATTGCGGTGTGGATTTCATCGTTTCACATTTGCACCTTGCAGCTTTTAAGGGCCATTAGAACCTAAATACTGCCCCATCAAAGCTCGACCTAAAAGGGGTTTTTGCCAGCAGCCAGAAAGCCCGTGGAATCTCAGCCTTCGACAGTTCTTAATAGGTAAACACTTTTGCTTACGAGAGAAAATGATAATCTGGAAATGCCAATGCTCTAACACTCTGACAGCATCTACGGGCGGTTGAAAATTTGACATTGACTCCCATAACAGTCTTATGATAGTGTCGCTGTCCTACTGGGTGGGCTTGAATATAAGAGACCTCATCTTTTGAAAATTTTGCATAATGTGAGACATTAAAATTAAGGCTGGTGTTTACTGTTCAGTTCTAACATAGATACTCCCAGATTCACAGTCAGGCATTATTTCCCTTGGAAATGCTTTCTGTCCTGCCAGTTACCGAATGCAATCAGATAGCTTTGCGTGGGCTGGCATACCAATTAGAGCCCCTGTCTGGGTTACCTGTGATGTTTTCCCTCTTAAACTCAATGGCACGTCTCCCCATAAACAGATACAGAGAGGAGAAAGCCCAATTCCCATAAACACCTGGAGACCATTTCTGTTCTTAAAATTACATGTGTACTTATACTCAAGGCAGAAGGCAAAACAGCCATAAACCATGGCGAATAAAAGAAGATTAATGAGGGAAAGAATCTGACAAAAATATTTAATTAGAATGCAATGGCCTGGCCCTATTATCTTGTATTATTATACATCTTGTCATTAACCAAATCTGTAGCTAAACTGTGGGCATTTGTCTTCATTATGTAGGAAAATGGTATAATGAGCAGGTTGCAAACAATGAATAACTGCCCCACAATGGTCACAAACCTGGAGGAGGGTACACGTTTCTATTTCGATTCAGGGGCGTCTGGTAGCTGGAGCTTAGCCCTGCTAAGAGAGATGAAGCAAGAGGAATTCTTCTGTGTTTAAAATCATGGGTAGATATAAAAAACCAAGGTATCTTCTAGTGTGACATCTAACAAACTTAGCATCCAGGGGCCCAGAGGCCTGTTTCTGCTGTGAACTCACAATGAGAACTTTTTGGATTATAATGTCCTCATCTGTCAGACATGATGAATCTCTATCATCTTGAAGGTCCCTTCTGGTGCTAATATTCTGTGTTCAAGAAAATGACGTGAATTGTTAATTCTTGTTTGGGGTCTAGTTTAACTGATAGGCAGGAAGCCATTCTTCATTCATTCATGTGTTCATTCACCAAACATTGATTGAATGTCAATAGAATGCCAGCTGCTGCTTCAAGTATGAATGGTCCAGAGATAGAATATCTGTGGTTTCCAATCCTAACTGCACATTAGATTAACTGGGGAAATATTTTAAAACTCTGATACCTGGGCCCTGGCCCCAGAGATTCCAGTTAAATTGATTTGCAATAGGGTTCCATTCTAAAGTGCAGCCTGGCTTGAGGAACTTCTGGTCTAGAGGAAGATGCGAAAATTACAATACATTATACTGGGGGTTAAGCGTGGTATCTCTTAAAGAAACACCTTCCAATCACTGAGATAACCAACAGGGTACAGAGGAGATTCTCCTGCAGGAAGTAACATCTGAGATCAATTTTAGAGGATGAACAAGAGTTAAGCTGGCTTACAGGGCAAGCAAATGTATTCTTGGAAGAGAGAGCTGCATACAGGTGCAGAGACATGAGACAGCATGGAGATGCCCCCAAATCTCAAGAATTTCAGTATGGCTGGAGCACAGAGAAAAAAGCTCACCAGATGAAGTTTAGGAATAAAGCACTTTGGTAGAAATTGCTAATCATTCTCCAATATCCCTTAGTTTTAGGAGGAGGCATATGGCTACCCAGTTAGCGACCACATTCCCCAGCTCCCTGGCTACTAGGTATGGCCACATAACTAAGTTCTAGCCAATAGGGATGTGACTAGAAATGATGTGAACAACTTCTAGGTCTCATCCTCAGGAAAAATCTGCTTGCCTCCACTTCCTGTTTCTCCTTTGCCATAAGCTGGACAGTACTTCAACCATATTGGTGAAAAGCATCCAAGGTGATGAGAAATTAACAAACAGAAGCAATCCCTTCTCTGAATGACACCTGGATCACCCAGCAGCTTGGACTTATACCCCAAGAGAGAAATAAAACTTTTAACTTGCTTGAGCAACTGTTTGATATTCTTTGTTACAGCGGTATAGGCTGTTCTCTAATCAATATACCACTAGAAGATTACTTTCTTGGGAAGAAAAAAATCACTATCTTTGGGAGGGTGGCTTTTATAAACATCTGCTTTTGTGAAGTTCTGTTGGAGAAAGTATAACATGGGATTTTTACAAAATCCTAGTAAAGGAAGAAATTCTCTGAATGATAATTTTACACAAATCACCCCTTGCTTTCAATAATTTCAGTCCATCTAACATGTGCTGGTGTTTCTAAATATCTCAAGATTATAGATAAATAATCTTCCTTCAACAACGAAGTTTGTCTTTAGTTGATTAAGACTCAGTTGTAATTTCACAAATCTGTATTGTTGAGATGGGGCTAAAGTTGGTCTTTTATTTAATATGCTGGAATATGGTTTTAGTGTGCAAATTCCAGCCTTTAGGGTAGGACAAACTCTTAGACACTTTATTGAGTTCTGATTGAGAATATTTGCAGGAGCAATTTCCCAGGGAATATTTAGGTGATATGCCTTGGCAGGCTGCAGAGCTAGCTGCAATCTCAGGTCCCAAGGGGAAGGAAATCACTAGTGGAAACATGACTATTACCAGGGAAATAGATCTTCCTGACAGGACATAAATCAGAAGCTCTGACCACATATGGCAATGAAAATGCCCTTGGTTATCCTATGAGATCAGGGGTGATAACATCGTCAGGACACAGTATAACAAAGAAAACTGGTCTGAGTGCCAGGCCTCCTTCCTACTTCACTCTATGTCACTCATAGACCTGTTTGCAAACATCGGGCAATTGGTGAAGTCCATCAGGTGTGTTTTGGGGCCTGTTTTCCCAATTAATGGTGGTTCCCACCTTCATTTCTCCCGGGTTGAGTGTCCTCATTCAGTCTTGTGTCTAAGACTATATCTGGGCTGAGGACTCTCTCCCTACCATCTCTAAGGCTCCTATTCTTTCAGTCTCCCTTGCTGCCGCCTTGGTTTATGTTCTCTATCAGCTTTTAACTGGGCTACAGCGGCAGTTAGCTCCTAACTGGTCTTCCATCCTCCCTTGGTCCTCTCCGCTCTAACTTCATACTGCAACCAGAGACCCTTCAAAAGCACAAATCTGATCATGCTACTCCCCTGCTCCAGCCCTCCAGTATCTTCCCTTTGCCCGCTGGATCCATATTGAACCAGATTTTCCAACTTCTTATAGCTCCCTTGGTCTCACTTCTCATTCTTTTTCTTCTGGATTGGCAGATGCATTGCTTCCCATTGCCTTTGAAAGTGGATGATACCATTTTTATTGCGGGGGTATGGGGCAGTAGGGGAGACACTCCAGTCCTCAGGGCATCTCTGAGAGCAGAGTTCACACTGTCCCCCCATTTTCCCCAGCTCTTGGGGAGCAGCATTTCTGCATGGTGGATGTAGCCTAAGAGTCCAGTTGCTGTTGGCACGCTTGTAACAGACTTCTTACCATTCACGTGCTTCTCCTATCAGGGTAAGAGATCAGATTGGCTGTGGATGGTTCTTATGATATAACTAGCAAGTGGCAGTGGATGCTACTTTCACATGTAGTGTGATTCTAAGAAGCATTAATGTCTCCTCCAACACACACACACACACACGCGCACACACACACACACACGATTCCTAGGAACCAAAACGTTATTTAAAACACCTAGGGCAGCAATAGAGAATAAGAGAATATTAAATAGGAGAGGGAGTGGCAAAAAAAGAAGATGGGAGAGAACGGTCCTGAAAGGTAATTGAAGAGACCAAGAAAAACTTTAAAATTACGAATACTTCACAATTTTGTCAAGGGCTGGCCCTGGGCCCAGGCATCTGTGGTCTATAGCCAGAGTTGGTTGGGTTTGGGTGGCCTGTGGACCAATGATTGCAAAGATGCCTGACATTTGCAACAGCCTCTGTGAAAACTTTCTAAGGAGCTGGGATTCTTGGCCACTTGTCCTCTTTCTCCGAATCTCTTGAGAAATAAGGAAGCAAGATATTGAAATACAAAGAGTACTGCACTGAGGAAAGGAAAAATTGGCTTTCAGTCCCAGCTTTCCCATTTACTACCTGGGCACCCTTAGATAAGTTCTCAACCTCCCCAAGCCTCAGTTTACTAAATGGCAAACATGGGAACGCAAACATCTACTTACCGGGAACCGTGAGTCTCAATGAGATAAGAATGTTCAATTGCCAGTATTGAACCAGCACATAGAGGCAATCAACAGATACTTTATCTCATCTCTTCTGAGCATTAATCCCATCTATGTCAAATGGCAGAAGGATTATTTGCCTCATCTCTCGTAGGATTGTTAGTATCTATCATTAAATAATGTACATTGAAAGACCATTGTACATTACAAAGTGCTATATAATGTAAGATGTTGTTGTTGTTGTTGCTTTGTTAATTATTGTTATGATTCTCATAATGATTATTTATGGGGATCTGAAACTTAATATTCTGCTTTTAAAAGGTTAATGATCCTTAGTCTAGAAAATGCAGATACCTAGTTCACAGGCAATACATGTCACTCCTGGGGGCTAGCCCACTCACATTGGAGAGAAGGAAGAAAACTAGTGTTAGAGAAACGCTTGGCAGTGCTCTGGGAAGTAGAGTGAATGGAGACTTAGCAGGCTGGGACCTGGTCTTTGCTCTATAGTCTCCAGCTCTCAGATGACAGGAGAAAGCTCAGAGCTGCTTTGCTGGAGCAGGGTGATGGTGAAATCACAATATAATGTCAATCTTATATGATGGTAGTCACTACCTGGTGAACTTCTACCCCACCTCAAAACCCAGCTCAAGCATCACCTGTTTTATATATGTTTGGTTTCTTCTTCTCTATGCTCTCATAGCACTGCTTGTTTACCTCTATTCATGCAGGCATCATACTACATTATACTCCATCTGTCCACCCATTCATCCATCCATCCACCCAACCATTCATCCATCCATCCCTCCATCCATCCATCCATCCATCCATCCATCTATTCATCCATAAATATCTAGGGCATGTCTCACATGGGCCAGGCAGTGCGCTAAATACTGAAGTTATGCAGTTGGTTCATTCACTTACTTCCTCCACTAGACTGAGAGTTTTGTGGCCTTTTTTAATTCCCGCCTATATCCTTAGGGCTTAGCCCAGGGCCTGGTACATAATAGACACTCAGGAGATGGCGCAGTGTGGTGATTAAGAGCATGCCAAGTCCTGTATAAGTTGCTTAAGCCCTAAACCTCATTTTCTTCTTCTGTTATCCTAATACCTACCTCTATGTCTACTGTAAGGATAAAAGTGAGATACTCACATAAAACGGTTAGAAAGCTACCTAGGATCTAGTAAGAGCTATGTAAATGATAGCCATAATCATAATTAATAAATTACTTAGGCTTACTCTCTCAGGCGTAGGAGACTGACCTGTCACAATGGGTGGGGAAGCTCATGCCTTCTTGTCTTCCTTTCTTTCTCCCCTGCCACTTGGCCCTCACCACCCATGCCCCCATCACCACAAACATACACAGCAGCATCTTCTGGGTCCATCTTTCCCAGGAGCTCAGCTGGGTATAGAATTTGCTAGAATCTCTGACAGGCCTTTCCAGAACCAGGTGTCATCTGTCCAACTCTTAGCAACCTTGTTCCTCTCTCTGTTCTCACATCAAGGAGTTACAGAGTCCCAAGGGGCAAAACTCATATCCCAGCACAAAACACTTCACTTTAGAAGCAATACTGAAACTGTCCGGCCACAAACAATGGCCCTTTCCCTAGGATTCATGTTCCCTTTTCATAACTGCTGATCAAATTAAGACTACACTTTGAGAAAGCAGAGAATGGCAGAAAGGAAACTACAGAGTACGGAGAATTCTTCCTGCGCCCCCTACATGGCCAACCACACAAGGCTTGAAGCTGAAATAAAATTAAAGGGAAAGAGAAAGAAAGGAAACAAACTGATTAAGTGCTGATATGCGGTTTAGAAAATCAGTTTAACTCAAGTTTAAAAAAAAAAGTGCTGCGGTGGTTCCTGTGATTGGATTTAAAAATTCATCTCCTCAGATAAAATCCACTTTGTCACTCTGCTGCCCTCTGTCCTGCCTCCAAGTCATCCCGATGCTGAGTCAATAGTCTCTGAATCGTGTCTCCTACCTCCATGGCCAGAGTCACTGTGATGCTCAGCTAGCGACAGTCACGATTCCAGGATCACCAGGAAGAATCTTCACCAGAAAGGTGGGATTGGGGCCAGTTAAACCTGGCTTCCATTCCAGATCTGTCTCTTTAGAGTTATGTGTCTTTGGGCAAGTTTTTGAACTTCTCTGAGTATGCTTCCCCATCTGTAACATGGGTATAATAAGATCTACCTCACAATGTAGTTATGAGGATTGCGTAAGGTATGTAACTTCACCAATACATAGCAAGTGCCCCACAGTTGAGAGTTCCTATCTCCTTGACACCTGAAGATGTTATTTGTGTTCTTGTTTTGACCTCCTTTAAAATGCAAATCCCCATGAGAAGGGTAACTCTTTAAGCTATTGTCAGTTATTTGTTCCTGAATGGGTTTCAGATTATTTTTGTCTGAATATAGGCCTTTATGGAGAAGATGGAGGTCAGATGGAACGTGATGGGTACACAGTAACCACAGATCCTGGGGACAAGACAACTCAAGTGTGGAAGAATTACAGAATCCTGAGACCAGGAGGCTCAAGGCAATCATACCTCTTTTAAAAACTTATCAACAGCTATTACTTCTTCCCTCCCTCTCTCCTTTCTTTCCTTCCTTTCTCCCTCCTTCCTCCTCCCTCTTTCTTTCTTTCTGTTTCTTTTTAAATACCAATGTTGTAAATCACAGTGGTCACATTTTACAGAGAAGTGAATGAAGAGTCCAAAAATGTGATCTGTTCCCTAAACACAGGATTAAAAATGTCTTGGGGTTACTGGATTTTGTAGCTGTGACTTGAAGCCTTGGCTCTTTTTCTTCTTCTTGTCTCTTTGGGCAACTTTCAAGTGCTAAAGGGAGACACATATACAAACACAAACGCATACACACACACACGTGAGTGCAACACAATGTATGACTCCATTTATTGAATTCTTACTAGGTACCAGGTACTAAGTACCTTGCATACATTACAGCTTAATTCTCAAAACTCATGTATAAATCAGGTCTATCGCAATTAAATTTTTCAGAAATCCAATTCAAACAACCCAATACAAAAAGGAGAATTTATTGACTTACAGAATCAAAAGGTCTAGAGCTATAGCAGTATCCAGGGCCTTAAATTTGTCTTTCTCCCTTTCCCTTCTCTGATTGTCTCAACTAGGTCCATGCTTGAGCAGGCTTTCTCCACGTCTTCCAGCAGCTTCAGGTCTAATTCCTATCAGCTCAGTTATTCCAGCACTCACAGATCATTTTTCCCAATAATTTCCTAAAATATCTTTATAGGAGTCTCATTGTTCCAGCCTGTATCACATGCATGACCTTGAAACAGCTCCCATGGCCAATGGCTGTGGTGCTCTGAAAGTTCAAGTACAGACCCCGTGTCCCCTCTCAAAAGCCTGAGGTGGGCTTATCCCCTAAAACCACATGCCTTGAGAGTGGAAAGTGTGCTCCTCCAAAGATCACTAAAGTTCTGTTACCAAAGGAGTAGGAATGGATGCCCAGGCTGGTAAAAACAAGAGATGTTCTCTGTAGTACTCTACGAGGTGAGTATTATCGTCCTTGTTTTACAGATGAAGAAATTGGGGATTGAAGGGATTAAGTGCCCTGCTAAGGGTCACCGAGCTGGCTAATGACAGAGCCAGGACTTGAGCTGACTCTGCCATGCTCAGAGTTTCTGCTCTTATCCAGGGCTATGTTGCATGAACTAGAGGTTGACATGGAAGGAAACAGTTAAGTATTAGATGGTCTCTAGATGGAGACAACCCATTTTTGTTTGTTTTTAAAGACCATGTAAAGTGAGTGCTCCTTCCCCTTTCACTACATTAGATGCCCCTCTCTCTCATTTCTTCCTTATGGACAGATAATGGCTCTTCTTATCTACACTTCTTGACAGGCAGAGCCTTGATGCAAATAAGTTCTTATTAGTAAATTTGGGGGCATATTTATCTGCTTCCATCTTTAAAAAAAAGAGGAAGCAAGAAATTCTTCTCAGCAATGTCAGCCTTGTCAAACTGAAATGTGTGGAAATCTAAGTGTGGCAGCCAGGGGTCCATGGGAGGAATAGATTTTTTTTTAATTTACTTCTACATTTGTGTTAAGGTCAGTGTATTCATTTCACAGTAGGGAAGGATGAATTTTGACATTTTTATAAGGGTGATTGATTGGTTTGTGTCCATTTGTGAGACAACGTGGCAAGAGGCCATGGCTAATGGAAGAAGAGGAGAAAAAAACCAAAAATGACTATTTTTTTCAGAAGTCTGCCTATCACCATTTTGGAAGCTGCCCAGAAATGTTGAACATGGACACAGATTTGAGCAGTAGATAGAAAAGTGTTCAATACACATTAATTAAAGCAAAAAGGGAAGGTTATGGACAAGGATTTCATTTGAAATATGCTTCCTAGCTTCCTTGAGAAAGTTATTTGTCTCCCCCGAGGTCCCCACCCCTTGCTGATAAGCCTTCTGTGTTACTCGCAGGGAAGCATTACAGAAGAATGAAACTCTCACAAAAGGGCAACGTGCTGGACCTTCTGCTTTGAACCCTTTTGTCCACACCTCATGGTCTCCATTTACGTGGACCTTCCTTTGGGGGGTTGGAAGATTCCTGAGGCCCCAGACTAACTCCATATACCCTGACCTTTGGCCTCCACATGATGGTAATCAGAGCACTTGTAACTCCTTGCTCAATGGTTGTCTTCTTGGCTAAGTTTGATGAAGCTAAGAGGCATGTGTATCTGCTCATCATTGTATCTCATGTGCCAAGCACAGGCATACTATTTATAGTAGACATTACTCA
The DNA here is from genome assembly GCF_020826845.1 of Diceros bicornis minor. NCBI lineage: Eukaryota > Metazoa > Chordata > Mammalia > Perissodactyla > Rhinocerotidae > Diceros > Diceros bicornis. Next base: position 25,000,749 of record NC_080764.1, on the reverse strand, counting down.
GTATTCATTAAATGAATGAAGGAAGGAAGGAAACCATTTCAATGTCTGCCTTTTGAGCTAGGGCATAGAGCGATGCTTTCATTTTGAGGAGATATGCCCTTGTTGATATTACTCAACCACACCCTGGCACCAGGGGTGAGGAATTGGACCCTTATTAAATAGACATAAGTTTTGGACAGCCCATAGAACCATGAGTAAACCACAATATGAGTGCTTCTTATTCGATTAGGTCATTGCCAAAGAATAAGCAGAAGTAATGAGGTTAGCGTAGTATGTTGTATATTACAACAGTCCTCTGAACACTGATTCCTTCCCTTCTCACCAGGGATGAGAGCAAGCTTCATCTAAATTATTGTGCTTATAGATTATTGATAGGGAGCCTGAATATTTAACTGGAAAACATTTCTCTATAAAAACAAAATACTGTTCCTTGGCGATTCATCACATTTTTCTGTGATGACCTCACCGAGTTTAACGACAAGGAAGCTTCCATGCTGACTCCAGAACTACTTATTCCTATGAACTCATGTGCATTAGGCTTTGTTTTAGAGCAATTGAAGTCAGAGACCTCTGTGTGAATGTCAACGCTAGTCACCCCAAAGTTCTAGAGCTCACCATTCTAATGGTGATGGTCCCAGGTTTGAGCATTCCAGGATTCCAGTGATATTTCCACAGGGCCTAGAGGTGGAAATCACATGGTTGCATTGGTTTCACAGACAGATCTTGGTATTGCTAATAAGTTACATTGCCTAGGGATTCACTGGGGTCAATAATACCTGGAAGGGTAGCCTCAAATGTTGCATTTTCTGTTTGGGGACTTAGCTTGCATACTATTATAAAGAGATTAAATTATTAACTTATGGATGTTCCCCACCTGTCCCCTTACCACGTTCTTCCCCAAAAGAAATTCTAGTTTTACGGATCCATTTTTTTCCCTCATCTGTTCTAAAAACTCCCAGAGTGGTTCTTTGGGTTTCCATGTTGCAGAACCTGAAGGTTAAGATAGAGTAGAAAATACCTAATCTAGGAGGTGGTTTATGGCAGCAAAATGGGCCTGATCAAAGGGCACTCCTCAGAGGCCATGAGTTGACTTGAAGGGGAAAGAGTATAATGAGTAGGGAGCATGTTCATGCATTCATACATACCCTACAGTGTGGGATGGAGGTGCAAAGGGCAATGAAATGGTGTGATGAGGAAATGAGATAGAAATTCCCAGAAATTGCAAGATATTGGAAAAGTAGGTGATGACTAAGATCACTAATAACAGTTTCCATGAGTTATGTATAGCAGTCTGCTTTATGATTTCCAAGGCACGTGAAGATGATTGGAAATTCTAATTAGACCACCCTTCTTTGCTTAGAGCTCTACAAGTAGGATGGGATCCAAAGAAATAGACTGGGCCCAAAGGTGTTTCTACAACTTTCCACATGTGTCACCAAAATAAATGGACTTCCTCCATGCCTTGTTGCAGGCCCCGTTTTGAGGATTCTTTCCCACATTTTATCGTCTCTCCTTCCAGCTCCTCACACTTGAACCAACATTTGGATTCACCTCTAAACTATGCTGATTACGGAATCTACATTGGCAGTGGATGTCCCATCTGTGAACCGTCTCTTACTTCTCCTTATATATGTAATTAATAACGTGCAAACCAAGGCTTGTTACACAGGATCAGACTGCTGTTGACTGGCCAAGGGATCTGTATCTGAGCTGGCCCTTGGAATTGGGTTGAAAAAGTACATGGATCTCGTTCTTGATGGCTGCTTCAAATGAAACTCGTGGGTTTGCCTCAATAACCCTTTCCAGTACTGCCTTCCTTAACATAATCTAAACTTCTGGGACTGTGTTTTACTACTCCATCCTAAATCATCACCTAGAACAAAGTGTGTTACTAGTGCACAACATGCCTTGTGCCCTTCTCTAAGTTTGCCCTTTTCAAAATTCAAAGGATAGTTAGTCACACATATATTTTTCAAAGGTTTAGCAAACCCCACTCCTGTCTTCTTCAATAGCACAGCTCTTTCCCTCTTCCGCAAACTCTATTTATTTCTTCCTTTTTTTACCTATAAACTTGGAATCTACCATTCCACATTCTTCCCAGAAGCACTGCCCTAGACAAAGGGGGAGAGCAAACCAGCTGAGAAGCTTCTCTCTCCAAGTTTCAGCAACTAGTACAGTATTTGATGCTTGGTAGGTGCCCAATAAATAGATATTAAATGAATGGTTCTGCTTCAAAGACCGCAGGAACTGTGTTCTCATGGTATCAGGGGGAATGGAGAGTTATCTAATTAACTACTTATAAATTGCTCAGCAGTGTTGCATGGGGTTTTATTCACTCAAACAATATGACCTGCCTGACTCCAAACATCTGGGACCATGGTTTTATCTTTACACCTCTTTCAGAGGGGTCAAGAACTTGATTTTGGATAAGTCAAAAACTTTGGTTTAAATCTGGCTCTATTGCATTTTACCTGTGTGAATTTAGGGAAGTGGTTCAACCTCACTGACTCTTATCTAGCCCATCTGAAAAGTAGGGGTAATAATGTCTTCCTCACAGTTATTATGAGAATGAAATGAGAAAGTACAGGACAAGGCACATGGTGAATATTCAATAAATGGTCCCTGCTGGTTTTGATTGATTCACTGAAGAGTCTACTCTGGAAAATTAGGAGTTTTGAGTAGATAAATTAGCATAGATTCATTTAAGAATAAAAATAATTTTTACTTTTATTTTTATTTTTATCACAAAAACGTTGCTCCTACCTTCCTCTGTAACTCATCTATTCTCTGTTGAAACAGTCTCACTGTTGGAAAATTCAGGCTCACATTACCTAGACAGAGGCTAATTTCCTCTGCAGAAAATAACTTCTCGTAATCCTCGGCCTAATAACTCCTCATATGCTTGGAGGCCATTAGTTGACATAAAGCTCCACAAAGTAAAATTTTCATTTCATTTAAAGTGTTTGTTGTTTTCCTAGACATAATGGAAATAGGTCTATGGTCACAAGTCCTGCATCCTGGGCCACTGCCCATGGAGGAAAATTACCACTAATTAGCACCTTTGTGCGGGCCTGTGGAAGGGCGGCTGTGGGTTTTTTTGCTGCTTTCATCTCTTTGGCAAACATCCCTGGAAGGCTAGTCGTAAACGCTAATGAAATTGCAATTTCTGTTGGAAGATGCAGTCCCAGAACGTTCGAAATCCCAAAAACTCTCTTTGCCGTGTGGTGCATTGTCATGTATATTAACATGCTTTTGAAACCTGCTTTTTTATATAATTGAATATCTTTTTAAAAAGCATTCATCCCAAAGTAAGGCATCACCTGTGACATTTCTCACTTTTACACCATCAGCAGGGACAACTCATCCTAATCACCTGGTGTGGGTAGAATACATCATCTTTATCTTTGAGTTTCAAGGTACTTTGGTGATAAGAACTGCATAAATACATGGATGGATAGATGCGAACTGTCAACCTCTCAAGAGGAACATAAATATGAATACCTAAAAGAATATGATACAGCTATTTCAAGTGCTGCGCTTTCTTAGAGCCACGGCTTTGATAGGATCAGCATCCACCAAAAACAGAGAACCGAACACCAGGAACAAGCAGTATAGGAACTGCGACATCTGGCATTTCATATTAATTTTCCCAATAAGCAAATCAATCTACTTTCTGACCCCTAGCAAAAATGTCAAGGGTATCAGGCCTAAAGTTCACGCACCCATCCCAAGACTCCATTTGAGGTCATTTGGAGGAGAAGAGAAATATACTTCAGTTAATAAATGACTGGAACGTTGGCTGAGCACTCTCTGAAGAGTGAATTGGTCTTGGTCACTTCTCCAACATTTTTAATTCCAGCTTACTGGTCTATTTTAATTTTGTTGTTGTTGCTTGTTCTCCCCCACAGCCCTATTCCCTCACTTTATCTGTGATTACACACTGGTGTCTGATGCTTCACTATAGAGTTTTGGGTCTTGACAGTGTTTCCCATCACAGTGTAAGAGTTTTCTATTTTCCCAGGCCCTTGAGATCAGCTCTGTCTTTTGTGAGACAGAGGCTTTTAAAAGACAGCTGAAGTGGATAAGAGCGGCGGCTGGGCTCGCCAAGGAGGAGGCCGCGCATGAGCTGCCAACCGCGGCATTAGCCTGCTCCAGCTCAGCTCTGGAATAGCTTGTTGTGAGGGGTTTGGCTTAAGCCTATGGAAGTAAAAAGACTTTTCAATTTTACCTGTCCTCGGGATGGGCCAGAGTTATCATTCAGAGAGCACAGGAGGCCCCAGCCAAGAGGAAAACCAACAGCACTTATTTTAATTGAGCAGCGGAGTCCCACAGCACCACAGTTCTAACAAGGTCAGACAAACGCAGCCCTTCCTTTCCTGGCCCTCTGCTATTTCCTTGGTTTATTTATATATTCAATAACACCATCAGCAGCAACTTGAACTCTTTTCTCCTTGAGATTTCTGATTGCAGGGTAGACTTCTAGCAAGAGTTTCTGCATATCAGTCAACAAGATTGTTGTTCAGGTTAAGTAAGGAGAATGTTGTCGTGTGTGTAATACAAGAGAAACCATTATGCAAAATCAATATCTCCTTAAACACAAATTACTCTAATTAGGTTGGGACAATGGAGGGACTGATCTGTGGAGAAGCGAACTGCTTATTGCGGTAATTATTTATTCTTTCAAAATAATCTTTCACTAGGTGAGTCAAGACATTTTGGAAGCTCTTCCTTATACCCCAGAGCTGACTTCCCTTTCCCCTTCTGCTTTTCCAGCTGCAGCAGAGGGACTAATGTATCATAAGAAGACTATTAGAGGTGGCCTAGGAATTGGAAGCTGGCATTAATATGAGCTCAGACTGGCCCTTAAAGTTAACTATGAGATAGCACAGAGGATGTGTGGACTAGGAAAGTTTATTGTCTGGTTTTGTGGAAAGCAATGCATGGAAGGAACATTAGTGTTATTTTTGGCTTAGGTTGCAGTAAAATTATCTTCATTTCATCGTGCTGAAGACAGCAAGCAAATACAAATGCCTCTATTGGAAGCATTACTTTCTACACAGTAACACTATGGAATAAAATCTTTATTTTGGTGGAGACATATTTCTACATACAGAGATTTTTTAGTTTTTGCTGTAAGAAGTAATTCAATATATGTAATCAAAAAATGCAAACAGATACACATAATAGAAGACCATTACTACCTACTCTTGCTCATGAAGAAAGATCTAATGAAAATGATATTAATGTTAAAGCCTCTGTTGTAGCAGTGTTTTTAACTCTATTCTCCAATGGGAACAATGAATGTGCTTTTAGCTGGAGTCTAACACATTTAAACATTTAAAGTTCTCCAAAATCTAAAGGTAAATAATGTATGAAGGCTCCTTGGCATGGTGGTTCAGCTGATGGAATAAAATGTTAGCCTGACTGTAGCCTGTCAAAGCAGAAGAGGCTCCAGCATGGATGTTAAGAGTGCCAGGTATTTGATCTTAGTCCTAAATAGCGTAAGAAGAGCAAGAAAGGCTAGGAGACTGGAAGAAGGCTAAATGCTGTAGGCACATAGTTGTACTTGAAAGTGGATACGGTAGGCAGCTTCTGAAATGGCCCCTAATTATCTCTGCCTCCTGGTTTTCATGTCCTTGTGTAATCTCCTCCCCTTGAGTACAGTGACTCAATTCTAATGAATAGAATATGGCAGAGAGGATGGGATGTACTTCCAAGATTAGTTTACAAAGAGATGGTGACTTCCGTCCCACTTGCACGCTCTCTGGTACTGCCTGCTTGTTTGCTCTGATGAAGCGAGCTGCCATGTTGGGAGCCACTCCATGGAGACGCTCAAGTGCAAGGAACTGAGGGTGGCCTCCAGCCAATAGCCTGGGAGGAACTAAGGCCCTCAGTCCAACAACCAGCGAGGAACTGAATCCTGCCAACAACCATGTGAGTGAGCTTGGAAGCAGCTCTTTCCCCAGTAGAGCCTTGAGATGACTACCACTCAGGCTGACACTTTGATTACTGCCTATGAGACATCCTGTGCCAGAGGACTCAGCTAAGCTGCACCTGGATTCCTGACTCACAGGCACTGTGAGATAATACATGTTGATCTCAGCCACTAAGTGTTGGGTAATTTTTTACACAGCTATCGATAATGAATATAGTGGAGAACTGAAAGTTCTACCGTATCATCCATCACTTCTGGAATGGCTTAAGCCTCACTATTCCTCTTTTAAAAGGATAAAAACATACAATAATCATCTTATTTATAACTCAGCACCCCTTCTTCCTCTTTTTCTAGATACTCTCAGGCACTCCACTTGGTTAAGGTCTGGTTCTGATCATTGCAGTGCTGGATTTGATCCCTTAAATCTTCTTGAGCTTTTAGATGGCTGATAGGGCCAATGATCACATGGTTCATGATGATGGAGAAAAGTTACCACAGGTGGGCAAAGATCTCACTCCCCAAATTATCAAGAATTTGATTGCAGTTCCATAGTGGTAAGAGCATTAGGCCTGATCCATCGAGTTCAACTCAACAATTGACTTCCTGAATTATCTCCTTGACAACTGTGTATCTTGTGCCCACCAAGTGGAAGGCACCATGCCAGGTGTCTGAGGAATGTCCAAATAAATAAAACAGTCCTTGCCCTCTAAGAATGCCTAGTATAATTGGGGAGACAGGCACATCCATAAATAACTCTAATATGAAGGTAGAGCAAACATCTGAGTGAAGTACTCTCTGGCTACTTCTGTCTAAGCAACTAAGAGAAAGGAAAGTTTGGGGAAGTTACTTTCATCAGGACTCTGATAACTTTGGGACAACCAAGAGAGCTGTTTGTCTTTAATAGAACTTTAATTTTTCTGAGGGAAGTTGAATGGGATGGTGTTCAAATTTGAGATAATGTTATATTGCTGACATGGTATGGTTTGGGCCATGCTGTCGTGATGATCATTGTGTAACCTCCAGAAAATCTGGTTAAGCAACAAGGCTGGAGAGTGTGAGCATAGCTTGAGATGGGAAATAGAATGGGAGTTAAGTATTGCCTAGAATGGTGTGATCTTGGAGCTGACTTAATTAGTATCCTGTTTCTCTCACTTTTAGCAACTTGTGAGAGCAACAAGTAAATGCCTTTGGCTGTGGTTCCTGAAGCATGAAGAAACAGAGCTAAATATCATGGAAGCCCAACTTCCCTGATATTGCCTTGTTTTCCTTCTCTGAGGAGGCAGTCAGGCATCTCATGGACAATGGACTTTGGCTGTAAATTCCCACAGGTTAGCAGGATATAAAGGTGGAGAATAAAAGGGCAAAGGTTAAATTTCTGTCCCTTTCCAAGGCTGTGTGTCTACTCCTTCTTTAATCCTCCATAAGACGAGAAAATACTGATTCTATTAGTAGGAACACAGGATGCTGATTGGATCCCATTCATTAGATGATAGGTCTGTTTTGTGTTAAAACATTATGCATCTACCTCAGACCCTTTTCTTTCTTCTCATATCTCTGTGTGATTGGGGGTTAGGTTTTGAGCCAAGACCTGCCACAAGGAATCCCCACTGTCTTGCTGGTTGGTTTGCAACAACTGGAGTTCTCAAGTGACATCTGAAACTAGCTCTTATATATGGAGGGAAGAATAGAGCGAAGAAAGAGGCAGACCACTCCAGATTGTAGATGGCAGTTTTAATAAGCAAAGGAACTTACCTATGAGGCTTGCCTGGGGTGGCTGCAAGATGAGTAGATCTCCATACCCACCTGCCAGAATCTTATAAGTTTAGAGACCTTAATGGGGTTCAGTCACATATGCAGTCTAGATGGTCTCAATAACACATTACTCTCTCAGGGCTGCATCCTTGAAATGGCTCCTGGTGTGGGAACAGTGGGCAGAATGTACATTCCAAGGACAGGGGAGTGAGTAAGGAGCCTCCAATTGCCGGGTCCAGCTCGCAGATCAGCTGGCAGTCACGTCCTCTCGATGACCTCGACATTGGTATTCTTTCTCCTCATGACCTACTTGGAAGTTCTATTGAGACTTAATGGAGAGAAGCCAGCCTACCGAGGCCTAGAGACTGAGCCACAAGCTCCAAACAAGTATTACCACAGCTCTGGATTGGGGGCATAAGATTTGGGCCCAATTAATGATTGACACCTTCTTTCTCATTTGGCTATTGGTCCCTGGTTATACATGTATGTATATTCCTTCCAGATTTCAAATCTGCTATCATAAATATGTACAGCACCAGAAAGCTTTAGGGAATGAAGAAATTAATTTTGATGAGGGGTCTAGGAAGACTCCTCATGAGATATCTCCATATGAGATGATTCTTGAAGAATGAGTAAGATTTGGTCAAGTGGATATGAAGGGTCAAGGCATTCCAACCTGTTCCAAATGTAGGAAGATAGCTCTGGTGGCCATGTAGAGGATGTATTAAGCTGGAGGCAACTAGAGGCATTTGGAGACACTTGTCAGAGTTCTGAGATGAACCCTACAAGATATAAAGAATAATGCCATACAGAGAGTATGTGTTGTCATCAGAAGTGGCATAGAATGAGTCTTTTTTGATACAAGAGACATCTTAGAAATGTCTCAGTTAAACTTGTGGTTTTAAGATATATGTTAGGCTAGAAGAACATGAACTGTGTTTAAAGCAATGTGTCAGGCAAAGAAGTGTCATAAAAAGGAAACAAAATGCTTGGAAACCTCCTTTGAGGAGACTTACATATAAGCGATTCATACAGAAAATACCAAGATGTTCAAAATGATTGAAAAACACTTCTGAAATAATTCACCTTACAAGTGCAAATAGATGTGATTCTTCCCTTGCCAGTTTTGAATTGTAAAGAACAGCACTGAATGCGGGTGAAGCAGAGAGAGCTGAGGATGAACGTACTGATATGCTTGAACATGTTCAAGGGTATAGAAGAGTACATAGAATTGATGAGGGTTATTTATTGTCATTCCTAGGCATTGTGCTTGCCTATGAAGATTCAAAGCTGAACAATAAAGGGTTCCTACCCGTAAGAATCTCACATTTAGCGTATGTCATCTGGAAGAAGTAAGTTCTGAACAACTTTAAGGAGGTAAGGTGCATCAGTTATTGGAAAGAAATGGGTTGCTCATTCTTCTTAGGAGAAGAGGATTGCTAAGTGGAAAGCATATAGAAGTGATTTAGAACATTCCTTTGGTAAGAGATAAAGTTGAGGAAAGAGCAGAGGCCAGATGTTAGCTGCTTTGGTGGTCAGACCGAGGATGTTGGAAGAAGTCTTGGTGATAGGGAGGTCATCACACATAGAGTAGCAAGTGGTTGCTTTTTAATGAAATCTGAGCTTGAACTAAGAACATCCTCTTTGAAATGGACCACTACTTTGCATGGGCAGTAAACTCTGTTAATGTACAACTATCTTAGAAAAGCTGACATATTAACCTGGGCTTCTATCATTCACACTTATACTAATATTTGAGATAATATAATGCTTTTCTTCTGAGATCAATTTCTCCAAGGTCAAGAGTTTTCACAAACCAGGAGAGGACTGAGAAGAAATTTTAGAAGTTCAGGGTATTACCCAAGAGGGATATCCTGAGTTGGGTACCTCAGGAGGTCCTATTCCAAAAGAGAGAATGGATTGATGAGACTGGGCAGAGGTGGATTAGAAAGTTAAAGAAAAATGGAAGTGGGAGATAAACTAAAATTTGCAGAATAATCTAGATTGGAAGAACACAGAGGAAGTAATAGCCAAGATGCCTCTCCTCTGAGAATCAAAGTTCTGAAAGAAAAGTCGACATAGATGTTGCCAATTGGCCTCTGCTGTCTGGTAATCAGTGATGGCTAACCAATGGGTTGTCATCTCAGGATAGGGCAGGCCAGGAGAGCTATGGATGGCTTGGGCCTGGCTGGAAGGTCAGGACAGAAAGACTAGCAATATAAACAAAATGCTACATCTGGGGCTTCTGTTAGCATAGAACAGTGGTCAGCAAAGATTTTCTATAAAGGTCTACATATTAAATATTTTAAATTTTGTGGGCCATATAGTCTCTGTTGCAAACAATAAACTCTGACATTTTAGTGTAAAGTAGTCATAGACAACACAAAAACAAATGAGCCTGTTTGTATTCCAATAAGATTTTATTTACAAAAACAGGCTGCAGGCCACAATTTGCCAACTCCTGGCATAGAACCAAGTATCCTGCTGGTGCAATAAATCCAAAAAAATGGAACCAAGGCCAGGGCCCAGCATATCCCAGCCAAGTGCTAGATATAGCTTATAGATATAAGCTGAAGACTCCAGAATCAGCATCCAAGTATCAGGATTGGGCAGGATGGCCCAGATGGCTACTGTGTCTGGCCTTTGTTAGAACTCCTTGTTCAGAGTTCAGATAGGCCAAGAAAAGATGGGTGAGGATGGAGACCAGGGGAAATCTCAAGATGAACACATAAGTTGTTGGTAGGGAGAAGAATGGACTAATTTGATTCAAAGGGAAAACAGCATATAAAACCAAGTGAACTATATGGAGCTAATGTTAAGTACCCTTCTTTATAGACAGATGGGGAATGGCAGGTAGGATATTGGCTGGACCATTGCTTCACAAGCAAAGTGATACTTGTACTAGAGCACACTGCCCATTCTAACAGGCAGACATTTCTCATATATTTCTCATGTATCTTCACCTCCCTTAGCCCTGGAGGTCAGCCCCCTCACCAGAAGTGCATTTACTGATATTCCACATGGTTAATTTGTTTCTAAATTTCTTCATAGAATTCAAAAGAGCAGTTTGATTTGGGACATTCCATTTATACTCAGAGAATGTATTTATCTGTAATTCATCTTTTACGCCTTTCTGCCTTGCACGCCAAATAAAACTCAAATTGTCATTCTTTGTTCAGAACCAAATACCATCTTGAAATTGTTTATTCTTATTGTTTAAAATCATTTTGATTCTAGATGGCTCTTCTATTGCAAGTAAACAATACACATTTAAGAAATTAAAAAGTCAGATTAATTTTCCCATTGGAATAATTTTCTTCTAGACAGAACATTGTTTTGTAAAAATCGGAATGTCTCAATACTTTCTATAATATTTTTTTCAGATAATGCTAGATGGTGTGTTAGATATTGTCCAAAATCAGAGTCTTAGTTCTAACTCTGCCACTTACTAACCTATGTAATCTTGGGGAAATGGTCTAATTTCATTAGTTTAATTTCATTTTGTTGCCTCTCTTTTTCATCCTCAGGGGAAAAAAAAGAGAGATTAAGTCTTACTCTGGCTCTTTAGTAAGACTTTGTAAAAATCTGAGTTAACATATGCAAAAGTATGCTGTAAATCATAAAACTCTGTAAGAACGGTAGGCATTACCATTCATCAAGCATTTATTCTGTTCTTCTTTTGTACCAGGACCTGTGCAATGGATGAGGGATACAAAAATGAATAAGACAGGTCTCTTCTCTCTAAAAGCTAAGTATATCAAATAGTTAATTATAATAGATAACACTTTTATAATATTCACTATGTTGTAAGCACTCTGTATATGTTTCATTTAATCTTTTTAGATTAGCACAACTATTGTTACCATTTTAAGATGAGAATATTAACACAAAGAGAGGTAAGTAATTTTCTCAAGGTCACACAGCTAGTAAGTGGCTGAGCCAGAATTCCAACCTAGGATATTTAATTCTACCATCTATGCGCATCACCATTATGCTATATTAAATATTAGGACTACAAATACTTAACCGGAGGTGATTAGAAAGTCCATTACTAATTTTAGAAAGCAAATGATTAGGAAGAAATAAAAGTAGAGATGGGCAGAAGAAATAAATATTTCCCTAAGTGTGTTCCACGGAACAGAAGTCCCATAGATGCTCTATAAAAAAAGGATAGTTTTGTCAGATGTTTGGGAAACATCTTGACCCGTCTCAGAGTCTTAATGTTTGTTAGCCTGGTAAAGTCCTGCTTAGAAGTCCTGCAGAAAACAGATCTATCTACTTTTGTTTGGTCCAGTGTTTCCCAAAAGTATTTGTCCTCAAGATCCTTTTTCACCAACATGGTTAACTGAGTTCTGCCGAATATGGTGTGTCCCTGAAACATTGTTGTAACTTTATCTTTGAAAGAAAGTTAGCATGGAGTAGTAGAAGGATAATAATTTGAAATAGCTAAATAAGAATGAGAAAGGGTTCTGACCAGGGGCAAAGTAAGGAATTGCTGTAGCGTTTGTGAGTGCAGCTGGTCTTGAAAACCATCCATTGGTGATCATGCCAGTTGGCATGGCTATGGGGATATCCGTAGCTAAGCTCAGCAGTTATAGAGTAGGCGCAGAGAAAGTGGAAAGTTTGTGTTGATCCAGGATTGAAAACTGGCAAGACAGATGAGGTAGAAGATAAGAATGGAGGAAATGAATTTGCTATTAATGTTTTAAAAGAGTAAGACAAAAATGATGTTGTTATGTTTCTTCCACATTGTACAATCTTTAAGTAATAAGCCTAGAGCCTTCAGAAATGCCATTGTGTAACTTGACAGAGAAGACAGAGAAATATGTGTTCATCAATTTTTAGGGAAGATGGCCCTCTCGCTAAGTTAATTTGGCATCCCTTACACGTTTGTGTTAGGGGTATGACTAAGGCTCTTGGCGCACTGATGCTCAGACACCTCTGCCATTATTCCCAGTAATTACAGTAAATTCAGGGGTCTCCCAGGCATATGCATATCTTGATATGGAAAGGTTCCAGTCTAGCTTATTGTTATCTCAGGTGCTGGAGGCTGGGTAGATGGCCTTGCTCAGTTGTGACTAATGCACAGAAGCTGATTAAGGAAGGCAATGCACATGGACACTGAGGAGTGTTGGATGGTGGATCCCTTGAAAGAGAGAGAGGAGGTAGGGCTCACAAGGCAATGGTAGGGGCTAGGCTCTCTCAATTTTTACTCCAAAAGGAACAATGCCCTCTAGAAGCAAGTCTTAGTTCGATTAGTAAGCACACTACTTCCTAGGGCAGGGGTCCTTAAATTTTAGGTCTCCAGACTCCTTTACACTCTTAAAATTTATTAAAGTCCCTAAAGATCTTTTGTTTGTATGGGTTCTATCAATCAATATGTATTATATTTGAAATAAAAATTGAGAAATATTTTAAATATTTGTTTACTAATTTATTTAAAACTAGAAATAATAAATCCACTACATGTTTACATAAATAATATATTTTTGTTAAAAATATGTATATTTTCCAAAGTAAAATAAAATATGGTGAGAAGAGTGTCATTGTCTCACGTTTTGCAAATCTCTATAGTGGTTGGCTTAATAGGAGACAGTTAGAATCTTATATCTTTGTCTGCAGTCACTCTGTCATTAAATGTTGTTTTAGTTGAAGAAGATCCTGCCTCATACAGACATATAATTGGAAAAGGGAGAGGCATTTAATTGCTTTTCAGACAATTGTCTATGTTCTTCTTTGATACTCTACCAAGACTCAAAAAGTGGTAGTTTCTTAATGTAGAACCCGAAACCATATAAATGAATTCTCAGTACTCTGTTATATTAAAATTCATTGATCCATCTTGGACTTTAAGTGGATATTTTATCCATGCAAGATCATGTAATGTCATGTATTGGCCATTTGGAAAATGTTAGTTCACTAAGATATGCAGATATTCCAAATGTTGGTATATTTCATTACACAATATAAAATATTATATTAATATCACCTTTATCTTGTCAAAATAGTCTTTAAGTTTTGGAAAGCTGTTAAGCTCATGGTGGCCAATACAAGTTTTCCAAAATTCTACTTTTTGCTTGAAAGCTCAAATTTTATCATTGACAACAAATACTGTCAGTGTTTTCCTCGAAATGACACGTTCCCTTCGGGTGACCAACCATCCTGCTTTGCCCAAGATTGAAGGGCTCCTGAGAAAGTGCTAGAGTTTCAGCACTAAAACCAGGGAAGTCCCTGGTAAACCTGGGTGAGTCACCTGAGATTCATTCATTTTTGAGAAACTATCCATCAAATACTCAAGTGAGAGTAACTGTAGTTTGTCTGTCAGTCATTCTTTCCAGCTAAAAATGGTGTTCCAGGGACAGGCCCAGTGGTGTAGTGGTTAAGTTTGAGCATTCGCTTGGTGGCCCAGGGTTTGCTGGTTCAGATCCCGGGTGCGGACCCAGGCACTGCTTGTCAAGCCATGCTGTGGCAGCATCCCATATAAAGTAGAGGAAGATGGGCACGGATGTTAGCTCAGGGCTAATCTTTCTCACACACACACACACAAAAATGGTGTTCCAAAACAAAAGCATCAGCTAGCAAATCAAATAACCACACAAGTGCTTTTCCCTCAGAAAATCATCATTATTTAGTACACGGCAGATAACCTTTGTGGGTATTTCCCATTTCATCACACAGAATATTAAAAAGACATATATTCAAGGGTCAATGTTTATTAAGATATTAATTTCTAGTGCTTCATTAAAGGCATTCATTCTTAAATGAAACTGGCATTTTTTTTTTAATGTAAGTGTGTGACTGTGAAGAATATCATAACTACCAGTATTTTGGAGCCACTGCCTTGATTCATGCTTAGAAGTCAGCAGTTTGTCCCACCATGGCTTGTACACCGTGTAGGCAAAAGTCAACACAGAGAAAAAGGGGGCAAATACCGTCTTACTATACTTTGAAAATAGTTTTGATCATATGGACTGCCTATCGCCAAGGGTCTATGAACTATACTTTGAGAAGTGTTGTCCTGGGGCATAAGCCTTGCCAGCGGCTCTGTGTAAGAATTAGTTCAAGCATCTGCCCCCTTGTGAACCCAGAATTATCATCCTCTTTTCCTCTCCTCCAAGGATCTTCCCAGAATTTGAGAAGGTTTTCTGTTTAAATTCTCAAAGCAAGCAAGCTTCAAATACAACTTCTTTTTGATAATAGAATGTTGACCCTATGCCCACACTTCTGAATAAAGTTATTTTCAGTGATTCAAAAGCCCTCTATCTGTATCCTTCTAAGAGAATCCACCTTCTATGATTCCAACATGGTTTTCTGGCTCCATCCATTTAAAGAAGAGTGAACACAAAACAGAAATTTAATCTCCATTGGGTCACAATCTACTACATATTTTAATACGCTTTAATTTCCTATTAATCTTAATCAAGGGAGAAGACTAGCCATGAAAAGAGAAGAATGAGAGTTTTCAAATTAGTGAAAGTACTGATTTTTACTATTTCACTACAGATATTAACAGATTTTATTTTTAGCTATAAAATATACTTAAGATTTGAGATTGATATTGCCAGTAAGAAAACTCAGTTGGAATTACAAAAATAAAAATGACATCTTATAACCTTGAGTCCTCTGCATAAAAACAAGGCTTTGTAATAGAAAGTATACTCTGAGTCACTTTTCCTCAAGTCTTAGCGCTGTCCAGGGTTCTCATTACCTGTCAGAACATCTGCCATAGGCTGATGAAGAATGAAATAAATGCAGTACAGTGGTGACATTTTGCTACATTTAGGATTTGAAATAGCTTTTTTTATAAAAAAGGACAGATGAAAAGAAGTCCGAGACAAGATTGACAGGTAGACGTATCCCCTGGAGACATACATTGCTACTCTTTGGAGTCAGAAACATAAGCCAGAATTAATTTGTCTACATAGTTCTACTTTCATTTTATATGGCATTTTACAGTTTATTAAACATTTAACACACAGTATCTCATTTCTCCTTACAGCATTCATAAAGTAGGTATTTTTTCCTCTCCATTTGACCGGGGGAAGCCAAGGCTGAATGATTTGCCCAAGGTCACACCACAATAAGTATCCTACCCACATCTGTGGACCCAGAATACAATGTCCATCCAATGGGCAGCAGTGGCTTTACAGAAACCTTGATGATGGAGAGGAAAAAGCAGGGACTGAAAAGTTAAATATGGCAGATTGAAATCGCTTGTTTATCTCTGCTAGCTCCTTGTGCTAGACAGTTGACAATGTACCACCATTCCCCTTCTGTGCCCCTCCCCTGGGAACACATTTCCCAGAATCCCTTGCCAGAGCATTTCCAGATTAGATGGGGGGTAGAAGAGAGGCAGATGTGATTTTATTGGTCCTTTAGCAAGAATGCAAGGAGATGTAGCCTCAATGGATTGAGGTTTTGCGGCTGCCTCCCGGTGGTTTGCAGTGTTGCACCTAACTCAGGGTTGTAAACATCGGTGATCAGTGTGGGTGGTTTCCTGTGGTTCCTGCAACTTCCTGCCTTTCTGAAAGCTAATGCTGAACCTGAGAACAAGCAGAAGCTTTACTTGGTCTTTGCAACTCCAGCGCTTACCACAGTGTTCTAAACATCTGTATTCCCTAAATTAAAATTCTTCCTGGTTGAAATACCTCGAGCGGCTTATTATTTTCTGAAAAGTACCAACTGATAAATTCCCCAACCTCACAAAAATGACAATAAGAACAGAAGCATAAATCTTTAAGGACAATGAGAATGTGAGTTAAAACAACAGCAGAGATACCAACAGTTTTTTTGGAAGATAGAATTTGGATGAGTAAGTGGTAACTGACACATCAGAGAGGAGAAAACTGAAACTCAACTACATGTAGGGGTGAGATGCTGATAAGAAGTAAGCTGATTCATATTATACCATGAATTCCTGGAAAGTTTCAGGAATAGAAGGCACTAGGTAATTTTGAAGTTGGTAGTGCAGGATGAGTTAAAAACAGGTGGATTGATTGAAAGTTTGTATACATATAGTTTAGGGGCTGGAAAGTTTTTTCTGTAAAGAGCCAGATAGTAAATATAGCAGGCTTTGTGCATCATATGGTCTCTGTCACAACTATTTAACTCTGCAGCTGTAGTGCAAAAGCAGCCATAGACAATACTTAAATGAATGGGCATGACTGTGTTCTAATAAAACTTTATTTACAAAAACAAGTGGCAGGTCAGATTTGGCCCATGGGCCATGGTGTGCAGACCCCTGTTTGAACTGTTAGAACCTTTCATTAGCTTGCCTGGTTTTCTCCATCCAGGATAAGACAGGAAGTTTACTCTCTGGAAAGGTTGAAATAAGGAGTTCTATAGTTGGGGACACTGGGACATAGCTGGGAGTGGATATGGAGTGAAGACTCCCACAGAAAATAGAAGGATGACACGCAAGCCTACAAAGTGAGCCATGGGACCCATGGAGACCTGAGCTGGCCTGACTCCTAAAACGCATGTTTTTCTTTTTTTTTTTTTTTAAAGGAATTCTTTTTTTTTTTAAAGATTTTATTTTATTTATTTTTTCCCCCCCAAAGCCCTCGTAGATTGTTGTATGTCATAGCTGCACCTCATTCTAGTTGCTGTATGTGGGACGCGGCCTCAGCATGGCCCGAGAAACGGTGTGTCGGTGCGCGCCCAGGATCCGAACCCGGGCCGCCAGCAGTGGAGTGCGCGCACTTAACCACTAAGCCACCGGGCCGGCCCCAAAGCATGCTTTTCTGAAAAATGGGGGTAAATAACAAAAGAAATGCTGAAGGAACATTGAAAGTGGTTACCTAAGGGGAGTAAGAATCAGGTGTGGGGTGTTTTTCACTTAATAGGTAACATAGTAATTATTTGACCTTTAAAAACCTTGCATGTATTATTTAGATAAAATTAAATTAAGAAAAAATAAAAGTAGAGGAATTCAAGGTACTGCATGCACGTTTCATGACCCCACTGAGTCACTATCTAGATCTGAAGTGGTGAAGAGGCTGAATGGTTAAATTCTGAAGCTGAATAACATAGAGGGAAAGCTATTGCATTGGAGAAGGAGAAATATATTGGGTTTAGTTGCTAAAAGCAGAAGGAGTTATAAGTAAATTAATAGGAGTTATTGGTAGAAACCCACAAATACAGAAAGCACTACAGAGTATTCAAACTTTTGTGATCTCAAGTGTGAGCCAAGAACACTGTTGGACACCAATAGCTCCAACTGAGTTGAAAATTTTGGCTAAGACAGAGCATCACTCCTGGTTACCCCAGCTATGAGCACCCTCCTCACGTTAATGATATAATAAAAAAATGCAAATGAAGTAAATAATAATTAGGTGCAGAGTAGCACATGGCCTAATTAACTCCATCTTAGAGGAAGTATTGGAATGGAATTTGCAGGATTGGGTGTATGTGCAGTGGACAAAGGATGAGATCATGAGGAGATGGACTTGGGTCATAAATAAATGTGAGCTCTCTTGGTTAATGCTGACTTTTTTCATCTCTTTCTGATACCACTGAAGGAGGTGTATGTTGGTGATTCTTCAACCCCTTGCCTGTTCCACCTGGAGTCATCACTTCCGGGAAGGAAACTGCAGGACAGGTAGGTGACAGAGCTCATAATCCACACCCCATGACTTTGGAAATTTACTTGGGTTACTAGGAATTATCACAACTGCCTTCCCCAATTACTCTCCCTATTTCTTGTTACTATCAAGAAGGATAAAACCTACTCAAATGGGTATGGCTAGGAGGAAGGAGGAGCCAACAAGAAACTAGGTTTTAGCAACCAATGCTTGGATAGCACACCTTCTTCTCAGCTGGATAACATCAGACAACTTCCTTAGAACCTCAGCTTCCTCTTCTGTTAACAAATATTTGGGGGATTGTGATGGTTAATTTTACATGTCAACTTGACTGGGCCATGGGGTGCCCAGATATCTGGTTAAACATTAATCTGGGTGTGTCTGTGAGGGCGCTTCTGGATGACATTATCATTTGAATTGGCAGATTGAGTAAAACAGATTGCCATCCCTAATGTGGATGGGCCTCATCCAATCTGTTGAAAGGCCTGAATGGAACAAAAAGGCTGAGTAAGGGAGAATGTTCTCCTTCTCTGTCTGACTGGCTTCCAGCTGGGATGTTGGTCTTTTCCTGCCTTCAGACTTGGACCCACACTGGAACTTATCCCACTCATTGGCTCTCCTGTGTCTCCAGCTTGCCGACTGTAGATCTTGAGACTCAGCTTTCATAATCATGTGAGCCAATTCCAGATATATCTCCTATTGGTTCTGTTTCTCTGGAGAACTCTGACTAATATAAGAATAATAATACTTTCCTCATTTGGATTTCTGAGAAGAGGTTTTATTTAGCACAGTACCTGACCAAATGTAAGCATATGCACATGCACAAAAAGATGGGTTTTATTATTACGGCCATCTGCTTGGAAAAATCATGAAGAAACATCCAGAAGTATAAATGTTTGTTGGTTACTCTTTGGGAAGAAGCAATAGAAGGTAGTAGATTAGGATATGAACTTTGAAGTTAGATAGAAAGCCTGCTCCCCACCAATTACCTGTAGGATTTTGGACAAATTACCTAACTTCATATCATCTCAGTTTCCTCCTTTATAGAATGGAGTCAATAACACTTTTCTTCGTAAGCCTGTTTTGAGGATAATGCGTGATAACATAGATAAATCTCTTACTCAGTAAATGGTGGCTATTATTGTTAGAGGTCAAATGATTACGAAAGACCACTTGATTGGTTAATGAAGATGGAGCCCCAATCCATAGCCCCCCCACAAAGGTTCAGCCCCAGGACCTCCCACTTTATCAACACTCTTGTAGTTGGAGAGCCATCGCTGATTTTGCTGAGGGAGAAAGGATTTCTCTGCTGTTGCTTAAAAGTGAGTGCACACTTTTCTACATGACCTTCCTTAACTGTACACTTTTAATGAGAGAAGGAAACCTTCATTTGGCATGAACAGCTTCTTTCTTTCCTCTGCTAACTGCCGAAGTAGGGCTGTCCCCTAAAGAAAACCTGTGATCTTATGTCTTGGGCTCCATTTAATTAAAGCTCTGAATAGCTAATGATCAGCCTGCCAGAAGTGGGAGTTAGGTGGGCGCAGGGTATGAGGAAGGCGGTATGGAGTAAGACGCCAGTGGCTGCACCAACTATTGAAAACCAGGCATCCAAGATCATTATTCATAATTGCTCAAAATGATTTCTTGGACTTGGCACATCCATATCGGGCACACACCCACCAAATGCCCTCATCTGTCTTAGGCCGTGATGGGGCACTTCTATTTCAAATGGGAAATGCCTTCCAAGTCTGCATAACCCAGGAAACTTGAACTTCTGCAAGTCAGCAACAAACAAAGATAATTTGTGCTGGATAAAACCCTGAATCTGTCATCTTGTTCAGAGTGTTGCACGTTTCCCGGAATGTAGGACACAGCTTATCACAGTTCTGTGCAGTTTCAAGAGCGTGGATTTGATATCCTGATACAATGAAGGGTAGCGTAGGTCGCTATTCCACTTGTGATTACATGAGTCCCCTTGATGCCTAGCCTATAGGTAAACGAGTGCTTTGAAAACTGTGGAAGCATTTTAAATGATTTTTGTCTTTTCTCAAGTCTTTGTATTTATTTTATAAAAAATGAATTCATCTTTTACATTATAATACAATAAGTATCTAGCTCTGTGTTTCTTAACTTCCTTAGGAGGTTGAGGGAGGCATGGTCACAGACTCCTTGGACCCTCTCTGCACACAGATACACACACACACACATGCACACACAATTTCGTATTGGATTTTAAGGAATCCATGTTCCAGGAACTATTGATTTGGGTAAAGGGATGGAAATAGACTAAGGAGTAATACGCTTAGGGAGCAGAAGGAAGATTCCTGGGAAGATGACCAAATCCTGCTACACAATTCCATGACTCAGCTTCTTGAAGAGTCCATTAAAAGTTCTAGATTTAGGTTCTAGAAGGAGGGAAAGGAGGAAGGAAAATTGGATGGAAAGAAGAGAGGAGGGAGGGAGAGGGAGAGAGACGGATGGTGAAGAAGGCAGGCAAGCAGAGACAATTAGAGAAGTTCAACAAATCCTACTTATTATCTCCTCTATACCAAGCACGGGGCTAGGAACAAGCCATACAGGTACACATACATGTTGTTCTTGTCTGGAAGAGGTTCACAGAATAGAAAGGGAGCAAATGTGTCATCATTTAGCTCTATAGAGGGATGCACAAAGTGCTCAGAGAGGACAGTAGGGGACATTCAGGAAAAGCTTCAAATCAGAGGAGATATTTGAGTTGGGCTTGAGGTATAATAATGATTTCAGCAGGCCATGAGGGTTTAAATATTTTTAGACCTCTTGAGTGCCTGTGGATTTGTGCTGGCAGCATGACTAATGTCATTGTTTGGAACTCCTCTTTCAATTGGAATTGTCCAACAAATACAAATGAGGCATCTGCTCTGAGGCAGGGACTAAGGCAGAAAAAGAAGCAGCATCATACCTGGAGTGCATTTTGCAGGAACTTAGAATCTAGGGGGCAAGACAAGTTAACAACACTGCTGGTGGACTCAGACTGAAGAGAAAGGCTGGGGTAGCCGGGGTAGGCAGACAGGACCTCGAGCAGGAGGCCTCTTCTGGATTCAAGTAGCATCAGGGCAGGAACTGGCAGCTGAACTCAGAGCTGGGGGACACCTGACTCAATGTCCCACCACTGGGTTTTTCCTAGCAGTGAGAACCTCCATTAACTTAGGTGCCCAGGATTTCCTTCTTCGCCTCTTCCTCCCTTTTTTTCAGTGCTATCAGTTTATGGATAAAAAATAGTTATTTTGTTTGTTTGTTTTTGGGTCTGCTCCTCGAACATGTAGGTATGCTCATCTGGGATAAGAAGATCCTTGGAGCCCAGCCCGCTTCTGGTTAAGTTAGCAGAGGAAATGGCAAATATTTTAAAAAATGCAATTGTGGTGGTTTTATATTTTTAAAAATCTATTTCAGCTGTGTAGGGGAGGAAAAAAGTCTTTTCCTTCCATACTTCTAAGTTCTCAGCTGGGGCTCTGTCACAAAAGACAGATTAACAAGAGAAAAGCAGATGAATTTATTTAATACAAGTTTTACATGACACAGGAGACTTCACAAGGAAATGAAGACTCCAGGAGCAGTTAAACCTCAGTGTTTTTATGCGAGGTTTGGTGAAGAGTGGACAGTCATGGAAAAACATGATAAGACAAAAAGGTAGGATCTAAGAATGGTAAACTGGAGGAGACTTAGCAAGGCCTGTTCCTTTGGATTTCTGTCAGCATCCCTCCATCTTCTGAAATAAGGATGCTCCTTTCCTGGGAGGAGGGCGACTCTCATATTAGGGCTAATGACCTGCTTCAGGGGAAGGTCAGAGAGTCTTTCTAACACCTGCCTTTCCTCAAATTCCTTCAGCTTAAAATTTTCAACACTCCAAAGGTGCCATATTTTGCAGTAGTGTGTCCTGAACCCCATCAGCCGCTCTCACCATCTTCTAAGATATTTTATTATACCTCACATGGTTCCCTCTTCTCAGTCTGTGGCTGGACTTCCTTATAAGACAGGGCATTGAATCCTTGTGTTATTAGAAAGGCAGCTAAGGAAGATGGAATAAGAAATGCTTGTCCCACTCAGCGACTACTGGAGCTTCTTCTAGGAATGTATTCACTGATTTGTCATTCCACAAATATTTGTTGAGAGCCTACACTGTGCTAGTCACAGTTCTAGGAAAGGAGGATAGAGCAGAGGGAAGACAAATAGATAAAAATCCCTGCCTCATAGATCTTGCATCCCAGCTAAGGGAGATACACTAACAACAGATACTTAATTAAAATATGCAATATGTCAGCTAGATAAAGACAAATAAATGAAGAAAAATAAAGCAAGGAAGGGGCAGAGGGAATGCTAAGGTGGGAGAGGGTGGCAATTTTCAATCAGGTGATCAGGACAGGTCTCAGTGAGAAAGTGGCATCTGAGCAAGTGGCAAAGACCCTGCAAAACAGGCATGAGTCCACAAAGCCCTGATCCGCCTCAAGAGAAGCTTTTCTTTGTAAAGGCCTTTTTTTTGGCTGGTAAAATATATATAACATAAAATTTACCATTTTAACCAATTTTAAATGTACAATTCAGTGGCATTAATTACATGCACAATGTTGTACAACCATCACCACTATCTATTTCCAAACATTTTTTATAATCCCAAACAGAAATTCTATAACCATTAAATGATAATTCTCCCATTCCTCCTCCCCACCCTCCCAGCCCCTGGCAACCTCTGACCTGCTTTCTGTCTCTGTGAATTTGGCTATTCTAGATCTTTCATATAAGTGGACTCATACAATATTTGTCCTTTTATGTTTGGCTTATTTCACTTAGCATGTTGTTTTCAACGTTCACTCATGCTGTAGCAAGTGTTAGGATTTCCTTATTTTTTATGGCTGAATAATATTCCATTGTATGTATATACCATAGTTGGTTATCCATTAATCTGTTGACGGACACTTGGGTTGTTTCTACCTTTTGGCTATTGAGAATAATGTTGCAATGAACATTGGTGTGCAAGTATCTGTGTAAGTCCCTGTTCCCACCAGCAATGTACAAGGGTTCCAATTTTTCCGCATCCTCACCATTAGTTTAGTTTTCTCTGTTTTTCAAATTACGGCCATACTAGTACGTATGAATGGTATCTCATTGTGGTTTTGATTTGTATTTCCCTAATGACTAATGATGTCGAGCATTTTTCATGTGCTTTTTGGCCAGTTGTATGTCTTCTGTGGAGAAATGTTTATATAAGTCCTTTGCCCATGTTTTAATTGTTTTGCTTGCCTTCTTGTCGTTGAGTTTTAGGAGCTCTTTATATGTTCTAGATATTAAATCGTTATCAAATATATGATTTTCAAATATTTTCTGTTTGGAAAATTTTTTTAATAAAAAACAAATCACAAAAGGTTAAGGAGTGAAATAAAGACACAAAGGAAGCAGAGAACAGACTATTCTTTGAGAAATTAGGTGGGAAAGAAAAGGAGGTAAGTAGGGAAGATTTATTTTATAAAGTTGAGGGATAGTTAAACATAGTAGAAGGTAGCAAGGAAGGAAGGAGACTGAAAAGTTATGGATTCAAATAGAGGGTGATTGACAGGGGGAGGTTCCAGAGAAGGGAGTGGGTACAAGGATATAGAAGGATGTAGCTAGAAATATGAGCCTTGTGAAGAAGTAAAGAGTGACCTCTTTTTCCTGATTTAAGAAGCAAAGTGACAAGGCAGGGCTCCATGTCCTCTCTGTCATCCTCATGAATGTGAGAAGTCAATGTCAAATAAATCAAATCAGTATCATCTAGAATTTATGATTTCTCCCTTATAAATTCAGTGTGCTTAATGAACAATTATTTATCTTCAAAATAGCCTCAGAGAAAGGCATGAAACCTGTGTCTGTACATTACAAGCGTGAAATCAAATGTCTTCTAATAATCCCTAGATTTTCTGAACCTCTCAATTTCCAGGCCAAAATAGTTGGCAAAGAACTGCTTCCCATTGCTGAATGTTAATGGTGGTGATGATGGAACTTTTATTTTGACAAACCTATCCCTGTAATTATGTGTGTTTGTTCATACTATACTCAAGGTTATGCACTGAATATCCATGTTTCAAGACCTGGAGTAAAAAGAACTTGACCAGTTGTTCCTGCAAAACCAGCCTTGTGTTGCCTCTGCTCTTGCCCCCTGTTAGAGTATAAATGCTTGTTACTATATTAAAGGACCTGAGAAGTCCTACAGAAACCGATTTAACTTGATTAACCCAGGTTTTAAAAATTCATTCGAACACAAAATACTTTGCTTTATGTTAGCACCTATTAACCTCCCAAGCACTGGAAAACATATTTTGGTAAATGCTGACCTGGATGGACAATTCCTTCTTGGAATGTTCAACTTCTGGTTAGTTTTATCTCACAAATCTCAGAAGAAAACCTGCTTCAGCTCCACCGATGTTTTTCTTGCCCCCTCTGTAGTTCCTTTGTTCTTTGCTTTTCCCTAGGAAGCATTTAGAGTGGCATTTCCAAGAATGGCATTCTACAGAATCAAGTCTGATACTGAAAGCTGAAATATAATGAAATATACATATACACACAGGCACATACACACACACGTATTATTGTTATTATTACCATTGGCTGAATTTCTTTCTACTGTTCCAATCTTTGACAGCCTTAAGGCAGTTTCATCGGCACTGTTCCATCACATGGGGTTTTTACACAGAGATAACTCAGTGGGGGTGTGGAAATGAGCCCCAGGGATGTGGAAAAGCCTGCAAATTGAGCCACATGTGAACACACAGCCTAAGAGCAAGGTGGTATGGCAGCAGGCTTCTAACCCACCCATATGTACTTATAGAGAAAGGGGCAGTTGGTTTATAATGAGCTGGTTTGACAAGCCTATAGCTTCTTTCCTGCTGCTGTGATCATGGGCCTCTACTGTAATTATAATGAAGTGATTCCATAAACATTATTACCATGTATTAAACATATGTGATAGCATCAGATAGACACCATAATAACAACAGAATGTTAACAAGCACAAACGTTTTTGTGTTTGACAAAGCATAGCACAAAACTTCTTTAAGCAGTGCCTTTTTTTTCAAAGGATGCCAGCAAGTCTGGAACATAAGATTTATGTCAGATAAACAACAAAACAAGGAATGACACACCAGGAAAAGGAAACCCTACAAAAGATGAACCTGAATTCCTATTTTAAGAGAACATATTGAGTTTCTTTTTCTCAGCGTAGTCAGAAAGACAATATCGTTTAGGTGTAAAAATTGAAATTTAGTGTAAGAAGAAAGGATACCTGATGGGAAAGAAGTTCTAGTTGAGATATTTAGAAGACAGGGCGAGATTGAACCAAAAATCAGGTCAATATGAAATGGTAGGCATCTATTAGAGGACATGGGTCCAGTTGCTGCTAGGAGAGTTGACCTCCCTAGAGGTCAAGATAAATTAAAATGGAGGAAGAATATAATCTCATTAAGGCAGCAACACATAGACAACAGAGACATGTACATTTGTGGTAAAACATAGAACTGATAGGAAATCAAATAACCAGACTTGAGAAGCCTGTTTTGGAGAACACATTTTGACATTGTGCTGGGTAGTGAGAAAAAACACAGACTGGACATTAGGAGACCTGAGTTCTAAACTGACTCCGTTAACAAACAAACCCCAAATATGAGTGGATTAGCATAAGAAAAGTTTATTTCTCACACATATCACAGACCAGTGTGGTCAGCAGTGGGTTCTGCATCACCAAGGCATGCAGGGACCTGAGGTCCTTCCCTCAGTTGGATCCACAGCTCCTAGGAGAAGTTGCATGTATTACTTCCACTTGTATTCCATTGGCCAGAACTCAATCATATGGCCCCACCTATTTGCAAGGGAGGCTGGGAAATGTAGTCTTCCTATGTGTCAAGTAGGAAAACAAAATGGGTTTCTCTCTTCCACATAAACCTACACGTGAAACTTTTTTTTCAGGAAAGGGTTCAATGACCTTTTTCTTTTTTTTAATTTTATTTATTTATTTTTTTTCCCCAAAGCCCCAGTAGATAGTTGTATGTCATAGCTGCACATCCTTCTAGTTGTTGTATGTGGGACCCAGCCCCAGCATGGCCGGAGAAGCGGGACGTCAGTGCGCACCCGAGATCCGAACTTGGGCAGCCAGCAGTGGAGCGCATGCACTTAACCACTAAGCCACAGGGCTGGCCCCAAGTGAAACTTTTTTTGTCTCACTTTTCTTGTCAGTGGTCAGGTCTTAAATCAAACAGAACTGTGTTCATAGCCAGGTTCCCCCACTTCTAGCTAAATGGCTTTGGGCAATCTACATAAACTTTTTGAGCTTCATTCTTCTTTGCTTTTAAATTAGATAATATTAAATAATAATAATATACACATCATATGGTGCCTATGAGGATTAAGTAATATGAATTAAATAAAGAATTTAGCATAGTTGTTGGCATAGAATAAGCATTCATTAAAGGCTAATTATACTGTAAGATTTATTTCAGGTCTAAAAGATTTTACTTTTCTTAAATTAGTTATTGGTGGGTCAGCTCATAGCTATTGTCATCAGAGAAGGGAAAGGTTCCAAGGTTAGCAAACATGTGACATCTGTGTCAGCCCTCTCCTTTCCCATAAACATGGCAGCCATTGCTAACTGGTGGCCATACTTTCCCCCTTTAAGCTTAGCAAGTCCTCAGAGTCCTTATCAACTCGGCATTAAAGTTGGCACGCATGATGCAACCTATCCGCCACTATGAGTTTAACTGTTATCCTAATAAGAAATCAGATCAAAACCTCTGGGACCAGTTGTACCATACAGGTAACATTTGGATGTAAGAAAGATCCTGATTTCCAAACTGAATTTAGTACTACCCAGAGAGGAGACGAATATGAAGTAACATCCAGCTGTATAAAGCCCAGCCAGGGTGCATGGTAAGCCATAAAAGAGGAAAGAGAAGAGTATAACTGAAGCTGATAAAGTGTTTTAATGACTAATTGAATCCCCAAATCAGAAGCTAAGTTAAGTAAAATCAGGGCTGATGAAAAGCTATTTGGTTTCAGTAGTAAGAGGTTTTCAAGTAGATCTCTGAATGCTATTTGTGTGCTGACTCACCCAGGAATCCAGGTGGGAGAGGTGCTGCAATTGTATGTGTCTGCAGAGAAGGCAGGTCGAGTTCCACTCTCAAGAAACATAGCCAAAAATACAAGTGAAGAAATTGGCTCACACTTAGGCAGAAGTTGATGATCAAGGAAGGATTTTTTAACAATAGGAATCATAAAAATATGCTTAAAACTCTATGGAAAGAACCCCCGAGACCAAAGGTCTATTTCATAATAGCAGCAGAAAGAGATGGAAAAATCCCAAAGAGAAAACCTGCAGGGGCATAGCTGAGTGACAAGAAGTCAGCAAAAATTAATAAGAGGCCAGACACAGCCCTTAAAAACCAAAGACCCCAAGTGGCAGGAGGAAAAATTGCAAACTTTCTGCAAGTTAGCAATGGTGCAAGAACCTGTGGAAATTAGGGCAAATGAATCTAAAACTGAACTTTTCAAAGGGAGAAACATAAATTTTATTTTAGATTAGGACAGGGCTGCAACTGAGGAGTCTGTGAGTCCTCAGGAGAGGTGCCCATATATAGCGGCTTTGCAAGGCCATGCTCTTTCATGTCTGGGTCCTCCTCTAAGTCTAAAATCTTCTTTCCACTCTGACAATCCCTCATGGACTGTGACTCTGTTCCCCTTTCATGCAACTCAGATGGAGGAGAGGAACACACAGCGGAATTGACCAGCACCAGCAGTCAGACAGCCTGGGGGTTGAATCTAGTGACAGATTCCGATTTTATCAGAAAAAATGGAGCCACAAGTGAAAGGGCTTCTAAAATCCACATAGGGGTCTCTTTGAGTCTTTGGCTGAATACCAATCCACCTTGAGTAATGAAAAACTCCATGAAATCAAACAAAGAACAACTTTCAAGGAGACAACGATTCTGGAGAGCTGTAAGCTAAAGTTCCAGAGCTCACGTGGGGCTGGGGACTGTTAATGTTTCCAGAAGCCAGAGTGGAGAGACCATGTTGAATACAGAGGGCATTCAGTTAGACTTCAGACACTCACAACTTACTGGTGAGACTAAGGTAGCCCTACACTTACTATAAAAAAGCTTAAAATCAAGTCTCAAAAAAATCAAAGTGATCCACAAGTAACTTAAAAGGAAGAGAGAAAAAAAAGCAGCATTCAACATTGTAAAATTTATAATGTCCATCATTCAATTCTACTAGACATGCAAAGAAGCAGGAAACCAAGTCCTGCAAACAAGAAAAAAATATCAGTCAATGTAAACAACCCAGTCATGACAGAGATGATAGAATTGGCAGACAAGAATGTTAAATATGCTTAATATGCTCAAAATGCTCAAAAATTGGAAGGAAAAGTATTAATGGAACAAGGATAGAAATAGAAGATATAAAGAAAAAAACAAACAAAATTTGAAATGAAATAAATATACAAAAACAAAATTTTACTGGATAGGATTTACAGCAGTGAGACACTACCAACAAAAGATCAATAAACTTGAAACAATAACAGAAACCACCCAAAAATTAAGCACATATAGTAAAAAGTCTAAAAAAAAAAAAAAACAAGAAAAAAAATCAAGGGGTCTAATGTGCATACAATTGGAGGCCAAGAACAAGAGTTTGTGGGAAAAACAGAACATATACTTAAAGAAATAATGGTCAGAAAATTTCCAAATTTGGTAAACATTATAAACCTAAAGATCCAAGAACCTATACGCAGGAAAAAAGTGAAACAAAACAAATCCAAGATTCATTATAATTGAGTTGCTGAGAAACAGAGATAAAGAGAAAATCTAAAAAGTAGTCAAAGGAAAAAAGTCAAATAGGTATAGAGGGATAATGATAAAAATCACACGAGACTTCATGAAAATTATGTAAACCAGAGGCAATGGAATGATGTATTTAAAGTGCTGGAAGAAAAATAACACTGTCATTCTAGAATTCTACACCCAGTGAAAATATCTTCCAAAAATAAAATGAAAATAGTCTTTTTTAGACAACCAAAGCTAACATAGCAGACCTGAACTACAAAAAATATCAAAGGAAATTCTTCAGGCAAAAGAAGCACAACACCAGATGAAATTTTGAATTTACAAAAAGGGATGAAGAGCATAGGAAGTATTAGATATACTGGAAAATATCAAAGATACTTTGTTACTTTTAAAATTCTTTAAAGGATACTTGTTTAAAGTAAAAAATAATAACAACATATCATGGAGTTTATAATGTGTAGAAATAAAATGCTTAGCAACAAATAGCACAAATTATGGGAGAATACCACAAAAAAAAACCAGATATAGCTAATGAATAAATCATGGAGATAAAATGTAATAACGGAAGTGCTCAATAAATCCAAAAGAAAGCAGAAAAAGGAGAGAAATGAACAGAAACAAACAAGATAAATAGAAATCAAATAGCAAGATAATAGATATAAACAGAATCATATTGATAATTACATTAAATATTTGGTCTAACGCTCCAATTAAAAATGAGACATTTTCAGAATGGATAAGAAAGCCGCTATGGTCTGAATGTTTGCCTCCCCCCAAAATTCATATGTTGAAATCCTAATGCCCAATGTGACGATATTAGGAGGTGAGGCCTTTGGGAGGTAATTAGGTTACAAGTGTGGAGCCTTCATGAGTGGGATTAGTGTCTTATAAAAGAAATCCCAGACCAATCCCTAGCCTCTTCCACAATGTGAGGACACAGAGAGAATTCTATTACCTAGAAGAGGGTCCTCACCTGACCATGCTGGCACCACGCTTTTGGATGTCCCAACCTCCAGAACTGTGAGAAATGAATGTCTTTTGTTTATAAGCACCCTAGTCTGTGGTATTTTTTGATGATAGCCTGAACAGACTAAGACAAAAGCAAACCCCAAATGTATGCTGTCTACAGGAAACAGACTTCAAATATAAAGGTATAGATAGTTTAAAAATAAAAGGGAGGGAAAGATACAAACACTAATCATAGGATAGCTAGAGTGGCTAAATTAATATCAGCGAAAGTAGAACAAGAAATGTTACCGATGATAAAAGGGACGTAACCTAATAATAAAGCACAAATTCATCATGAAGACATAACAAATTTAAATGTTTGTGCACCTAATAACAGAGTTTCCAAATACAGGAAACAAAAACTGACAGAAAAAAAGGAGGAAATAAAGAAATTCACAATAGTAGTTGCAGATTCAAAACCCCTTTCTCAACAACTGATAGAACAAATAGATAAAAAATCAGGAAAGATATAGAAGACTTGA
Organism: Diceros bicornis minor; assembly: GCF_020826845.1. Taxonomy (NCBI): domain Eukaryota; kingdom Metazoa; phylum Chordata; class Mammalia; order Perissodactyla; family Rhinocerotidae; genus Diceros; species Diceros bicornis. The sequence continues at coordinate 24,970,151 of NC_080764.1, read as the reverse complement.
ACAACACTATCAATCAACTTGACCAAATTTATAATTTTAGAACACTCTGTCCAATAAAAGCGGAATATATATTCTTTTTAAATGCACACAGATATTTACTAATGTATTATATCCTGAGCCATAAAAAATTTAGTAAATTTTCAAAGATTGAAATAATAGAAAGTATATTTTATGATTGCACAGAATTAAATCAGATCCCAAAAAGTATATCTTGAAAATCTCCAAACATTTGGAAACTAAGTAATATACTTCTAAATAACTGATTAGTTAAAGAAGAAATCACAAAAAAAGAAAATATTTTGAACTGGAGAACCATAAAAACAAAACATATCCATTTTCTGGCTGCAACTCAAGCAGTGATTAAAGGAAAATGTGTATCTTTAAATGTTTACGTTTGAAAAGAACAAAGGTCTAGGGGCCGGCCCAGTGGCGCAAGCAGTTAAGTGCGTGCAGGGTTTGCCGGTTCGGATCACGGGTGCACACTGACGCACCGCTTGGCAAGTCATGCTGTGGTGGCATCCCATATAAAGTGGAGGAACATGGGCACGGATGTTAGCCCAGGGCCAGTCTTCCTCAGCAAAAAAAAAAAAAAAACACAGGAGGATTGGTAGATGTTAGCACAGAGCTGATCTTCCTCACAAAAAAATGAAAAAAAAAAAAAGAAAAGAATAAAGGTCTAAAATAAACTATCTGAATTTCCATTTTAAGAAGAAAATGGAAAACAAGAGCAAAATAAGTGGAAGGAAGAAAATAACAAAGATAAAATAGAAATCAATAGAATAGAAAATAAACAAATAATAGAGAAAAAAGAATAAAACCAAAAGTTGGTTCTTTGAAAAGGTCAGTAAAATTAATAAATCTCTAATTAGACTGACCATAATGAGGGAGGGGGAGGAATGAAGAACAAAAGGGGAGACATCACTACAGAAGCTACAGACATTAAAAGAATAATCAGGGAATATTTTAAACAATTTTATGCCACTAAAGTTGACATCCTAGATGAAATGGATTTTTTTTTTTTTTGGTGAGGAAGATTGGTCCTGGGCTAACATCCATGCCCATCTCTCTCTACTTTATGTGTAGGACGCCTGCCACAGCATGGCTTGATAAGTGGTGTGTAGGTCTGCACCTGGGATCTGAACCTGCGAAAACCCCAGGCCACTGAAGCAGAGCTCACAAACTTAACCACTACGCCACCAGGCCAACCCCAAAATGGATACATTTTTGAAAGACATAAATTACAGAACAAACTTAAGAAGCAATAGAAAACTTCAAAAATCCTATATCAATTTTAAAAATTGAATTCATACTTTAAAACTTTTCTCAAAAGAAAACCCCAGAACCAAATGGATTTACTGGTGAATTCTACCAAACATTTAAGGAAGACATAAAACCAATCCTAAAACATTACAAGAAAGAAAAAAATACTACAGAATGATTCTCTTCATGAACATAGAATCAAAAATTCCTTAACAAAGTATTAAAATCAAAGCCAATTATATAAAAATAGTAACACATAATGGATCAAGTGGGAATGCAAGTTTGGTTTAAAACATTTGAAAATCAATTAATTCACCACTACTGTAATTCACCAATGTAATTTCTTTAATGAAATAAAGAAATATGTGGTTACCTCAATAGATACAGAAAAAGCATGTGAAAAATTCAACATCCGTTCGTGATAAAAACTAATGAAACCAGATATGAAAAGAAATTTCTTTAACTGGAGAAAGGACATTTACAAAACTTTACTTAAAGCTGAAAAACTGATTGCTTTCTTACTAAGACTGGGAACAAGACAAGGATATTCACTCTTACAACTTGTATTTAACATTGTTCTGGAGGTCCTAGCCAGTGCAATAAGGAAAGAAAAAGGAATTACAGGCATACAAACTCAAAGGAAGAAGTAAAATTCTCTTTTTTTCTCAAACACATATAAGAGCCAAAAGAATTTACAAAAATGTTAGTAGAACTAATAAGTCGTTTAGCAAAGTTGCTAAAATACACAAAAGCAAAATGCTGAAACCAATTGTTTCCCCATACTAAAAATAAACAATCAGGATATTAAATTAAAAAATACCATGCCATTTAGAATTTCCTCATGAAAATGTTCACAGCAGTTTTATTTACAATAGTAAAAAATGAGAAACAATCTATATGCCCATCAATAGGTGAACCGATATTTAAAAATGTGGTATATCCACACAATGAAAGACTACTTAGCCAAAAAAAAAAAACACATGCATGCATCTTGAATACATTTACGCTAAAATAAAGAAGCTAGACACATACGAGTCCTTATTGTTCAATTTTTATGAAACTGTAAAGAAGACAAATCTAATATATAGCAAACAAAAACAGATCAGTGGATCCCTGGGGTTTGGGAGTGAGGAGAATATTGAATGAGAAAGAAAATAATTAAATCTTTTGTGTTGGTAAAAATATTCTTTATCTTGATTTTGTTATTGGTTACGACACAAATATTTACCAAAACTCATTGAACTATATAATTAAAACAGATGAATTTTATCTTATGCAAGTGATATCAAAGTAAAGTACGTTATAAAATAAGTTGAATTTGTTGTTCTCTCCCCATTTAGCCCTGGTCCCTATGACTCCCTATTGTCTCATACCAAGCCCACTTCATTATATTACAGGGCCAGGATTAGAGAGAGGCAGTCAAAGAAAGTAAAGGGCAAAATTTAAGGAGGCACTCACTCTCGGTGTCATGCACAACCCTGTTCTTTTACAGTATCTGCCTAGCTCTTGAAGGCATTTTTTTGTGACACTTCTCTCACAATCTCTTGTAGGCTGGCTTCCATTCTCACTATTCTCTTAAAGCTCACCAAAAACAACAGCGTTTCTGTGCTTCTACTTGCCATCTCTACAACTTTGAGCAATGTTAACTATCCTATCCATCTTGAAGTCTTTTAACATCATTGGCTCCCAGTTAAAGGTATGTCTTCATTTTCTGTGTACTCTCCATTATTCTGTGCATCCACTGCTGTGGTGGCAATGATTCTACTCCAGAGGGCTTCTATATCTTCCTTTGAGCTTTGCTTTCTATCCTGAGCTCCAGATCTAAATTTTCTCCAGCTGCTGTCTAGTAACATAAGAAGTCTCATGTTTACTTTACACTTTACAAGATAAATTTGAATTCATCAGTTTTGCTCCAAATTACCTTCTGACTTCCCTCTTCAGATGTTCTCCTAGTCACACCACTCCCTTCCACTACCACATCCAATCAATTCCATCTCATATATATATACGTATACATTACTTCTTTTCCATTCTTCCTGCCACCATCCACCTCCCCTCAACCCCACAACTCGATAACCTTTACAAGTGTTGCCTAAATGGCCTCCCAACTGCTCTATGCCTCCCCGTCTCTCCTATTCCAATCCACCCCATGCACTGGTGTCTTCCTGAAGAACAGATCTAATAATGTCACTCTGCTTTCAAAATTCTTGAATGACTCTCCTTCACTTACTGAATAAAATCCAGATTCCTAGTTTATGTTCAAGGTTCTCCATTCTTTTGCTTAAATCCCCCTTTTTGTTCTTATCTCCCACTACGTCTCTACTCAAATAATCTAAGGGAAAAATTGTACTTTCCCTGAATATACTTCCTACTATATTTGTAACCTTTGTTGTTGATGACCATATTCGTTTGTTAGGGCTGCCATAAAAAAGCACTGCAGACTGAGTGGCTTAGCCAATAGAAATTTATTTCCTCACAGTTCTGGAGGCTAGAAGTCTGAGATCAAGGTGTCAGCAGGGCTAGTTTCTTCTAAGACCTTTCTCGTTGGCTTTCAGATGGTCATCCTCTCCCTGCGTCTTCACAAAGTCTTCCCTCTGTGTGTGTCTGGGTTCTAATCTCCTCATCTTATAAGGACATTAGTCCTATTGGTACACAGTCCACCTGTGTGACCTAATTTTAACTTTACCTCCTTAGAGACCCTATCTCCAAATACAGTCACATCCTGAGGTGCTGGGAGGGGACTTCAACAATGAATTTGGGGGGAGACACAATTTAGCCTGTAACAAGGGCCATTGGTTTGGTATGCCTTTGTTCTACATCACAACCAATTCAAACTCTAGCCAGCCTCAAAGACCAGATCAGATATTACTTCTGTCTTCAAGTTTTTCCATGTGGGCAAACCAGATAGGCTCACTTACTATTCTGAGCCCCTGTAACATTTGGTTTCTACATCTGTCAGTATATGAATCATAGTCACTATGCATTAGAGCTACTAGTGAGCTTTTCTTCTCTCTTCTCCTATAGCATACGTCTCTATAGCCAGAGAAGGTGTCATTTTCATTATTGGAACTCTCGTGACTACTAGCATTGTTGTGGCACAAATAAACATTTGTGGTTGAATGTGGTGCTTCTGAATAGGGCAGCCTTCAAGATACGACTTCAGGAGCCCAGAAAGTCGTTTTTGCCTCCCTTCGCTTCACTTCTTGATCTACTTCATTAGTTCACTTACAGCATTGATTCTAGATCAAGTACAACATTTTGATGTGTAGTGATATTTTAGGTTTTCATAGTAGACTTTGTGAGAAAGCATGAAGAATATTGTGAGTTGGGGCAGGGAAGAAGGTGAAAAGGGAATATAAATATTTATTGAAGATTTACTACAGGATAGGACTTTTAGAAATATTTTGTTCATTTAATCCTCATGACAATGCTATGGAGATAGGCTATACTTTCCACATTTTACAGAAGGGAGACCTGAGGCTCAGAGAATTTAAGTGACATGTAGTTAGTAGTAGTTATAGGTAGTTAGTGGCATGACCGGAATTCTAACACAGGCCCAGCATGTCTCCAGTACTTAAGCTCAATGTCTTTCTCCCACGTCTCACCCAATTGTAGCTTGAGTGGATCTGATAATAACATAATATATGGTGTTTATTATGTGGAAAGCACTGTTCTAAGTGCCTTAGATACAGTAATTCATTTCATCCTAACAACTCAGTGAGGTTGGCCCTATATTGTTAGCACCATTTTTCCTATGAGGAGACTGAGGCACAAAGATGTTAAGAAACTTGCCCAAGACTAACATACTAATAAGTAGAAGGTCCAGAATTTGACCCAAGCTGACTGATTCCAGAGTCACAGCCCTACACTACTTTACTGTATCGCCTCTCTTCACAAGTTGCCAACTTCACATGTATCCCAGCTACCCTTAGATAAGCATTCCCACTTGGAATTCCTGCTTAACAGCTGTCTGATTAACAGCCACTTGGAGGCCAGGCAGACGTAGACACACAAGTCAATTAAACGTTTCCCAGTTTCTTTCTTTCTCAAACTTTTCATAGTTCAGGTAACTACTAAAATAATACATATTAGACTGTTGTTTTTCACCCTTTGGAAAATGCATTTGCCAGTCCACATGCCAGCACGTGTACCATCTCAACCCAAGCTGGGATGAGAATTGGGTTTGCTTTTTTTAGGAAAAGTGAGTTTCACACATCTAGTTGATCTCCACGGGTTGCTTTTTGGTTTTGGTTTTATTTTTATTTTTTTCAAGAGGAAAATATAAATTGGGAAGTTGTCCCAAAGTATATCAATTATTTACACTGCATTTTTGCAGACACTTTTCCCAGCTGCTGCTAAAAAGGCAAGAAGACATTTTACCAAATGCTTTACCTGTGGCAACCCCCTTCTATCTGTTTGAAGAAGAAAATTGAATTTTACCAAGAAGCAATGTGAGATGTGTTCTGAGCACCATATCTCCTCTTCTGGTTTCCTTGTGGGGGAGGATTTTTTCCAAAGACTCCCTTTACTCACTTTGCTCCTGTGGAGATGAAATCATTTATCTAATTGGTAAATTTGGGATGAATAGCTGGATCAAATTCTGTTCCTCTTTTATATTGCCTTGAACTGCCTTCATGACCAAGAGAGGAAACTAACCTCAAATTTGTGTGGCTGGTTCATACCTCAAAAGACACTTTCCCCACAGGACTTCAAATTGACTTTGGACTTAATAATTACATACTAAGTAGAAACTTTCTTTGGAGGAAGTTCACTCAGGCCTAAAGAATTCCATGACAGGAATCAGTGGTAGTGGACACGGCAGCCTAAAACTAAAATGCTCACGAGATTTCATGGAGGCCAAAATACTGAACAGAGTTCACAGAGCGGCTGGAGCTGCCACCATCCACATTTCTAAACATTGCTAGAAGGTAGGAAGCTCTAAAGAGACCTTCTCTGAGAATGAAGCCAATATGGAGACAAATGCTTCATCTCCTAAACATGGTAAACGCAGAGTGCCAAAATTAAGCTCTTGTGGGAACATTTCTGCCAACCGTGTGCAAGTACATGGATTGTGATTTCGGGACAGTTGGCATCTACCAGTTGACACCCTAGTGGGGCTAAAGCTTCTCTTCTCAGAGACCATTAATTTTCTGCTACAATCTTTGCCAATACTAATTAAGGTAATGAAAAAGGCCTGCTAAATGTTGGGGTTTCTTTTCTACTCACATTTTGAACAATTTGAGAAAATGAAAGAGACAGAGAATGAAAATACTGGTAGAGACTAAGTTGGAGTGACTAGCCAGTTCTGGAAGCCCAGTGGGCTTACAACTACTGAATTTCAGAATTAGGCAGACTTACCTACTGGGTCATACCAACACTGGGGCCAGCAGGCCTCCTCTGTCCCCTCTCCTACAGGAGCAGCAGAGAAGCCAAGGCAAAAGTATGCTCCTTTCCTGAGGAGCAATGGTGAGCCAGGATGAGCAGGCTCTGCTATTATTCTTCTCTAATGTGAAAGGGGAAAAGCCAGAGAAAAATTCCCCTCCTCATGGGAACCAGGAGTGGGAAAATGGTGTTTCCATCTAGCAAAGTCCAAAATACTTCAGTTTTCCTATTTCCCATTTCAGATCATTCTGCAAGGATTTTACTGTAACTTATGGCAAGTTCAGTTCTTACACTAGTTTTTGTACTTTGGCAGCTCCTGTGGTTGTATAGTGCAGCGATTTAGAGTAGCATTAACTCTTTACAAGTTTGCACCAGGACTGCCGTAAGATGAGGTTTTACTTTTCCACGGCTGACCTCAAACAATATGCACATCACTTTCTGTTGTTAACATTTTGGTGTAGGCCATTCCAGATTGTCATGTCAGAAAAGGTGAAAAACACTCTCTCCTGTTCATTGGTTGGGCAACCACAATTTTTAAAATAGCCTTCAAATCCAGGGATATGAGAAAGGAAGCAAGCACATCACTTTTGCTTTTTGTCACCTGAGAGGGGAATTTCCAAGTCATCATGGTCCCCTTCTGACTCATTTATATCTCCCGGGTTTTTCCATATATGTATCAATCCCTCCTTCAGTAATCATACGTTAGTCTTCCTTCTCAACCCCACAAAGTCCCTTCTACCATGAGTAGATTTATTCTACTTAAAAAATATTTTTACAACGCTTTCATTGGTGAGTGGGTAAGATAAAACAAACTATAACTTTTTTAAAAATGGAATTGATATGGTGGGCTTAAACTCAGCAGAGTCTGTGTGCAGAGTTATAAAACTATGACTCTGTCCCTCTCCATTGGAGTGACAGTCAGTGACAGATATGACCATTAGCAGATGTCCCATCTGGACACCTCAAGCATCAAACATGACACCTGCCATAGTATTTGCTAAGCTGATTTGCCAACATTGAAAAGGTTAACCAATTTGACTGCTTAAATTTTATTCCTAGGTTAGTTCTTTTCAGATATACCACATCACTGGGGCTTGGGGAAGATTAACACAAAGAAGTTTGAATTTCAGAAAACATGCCAATTTTTCTTCAGTTATGGAAGACCTTGAAAGGATTTCTTTATTTAAACTTTTTTTTTTTGCAAGACATTAACTCTCAGTAAATGTTTATCTTTAATTTTAACCTGAAACTAACTTTGAGAAATTCCAGTCCACATAGATTTTGTTTTTACAAAACTCATCAAAAAGGCTTACAGAAGACTGCCTCTGATAGAAAATGAGGGTGAAATTGCTACTTCAACTCCAAGAAAGTCTGGAGTGTTTTATTTACTATGACCCCATTTACTGACAAATCTCCAATTGGTTGAAATCCAATTTAAATAGATGCAGAAATTTCTACACTTTCCAAACAAAAAAAAAAAAAAAAGGAAAGGAAGGAAGGAAAGGAAAGCAGAGGAGAGAGAAAAGGAGAGGAAGAAATGAAGGAAGGAAGGAAAGAAGGAAGGAAGGAGGGAAGGAAAGAAGGAAAAGTGTTGTAGAAGGTGCACTGACTTTCTGAACAGCATCCACACCAAACTATTAGAATGAGGGTAGAGAAAGTCACTGAGCCAGAGTTCTTTGATAAATGCCTAGACGAAATCTCTCAATTTGGTGGACTCTCAATAAGGGGCACTCTGGACAACATTGCCAACCACCTCAGGGCTGCCCTCTCCATCTCCCCACATTCTCTCCTGAACCCATACTTCCACCCTGCTTCCCCACGGAAGAAAATGAGCCCTGCAGATGAGAACAAATGCAAATCATGCCTTCCAGCTTCCACCTGCCTCTCTGCTGCTCTCCAGGCCTTTATTTCTCCTTCAGTGAACCCTAATGCATTCCACAATTCCCTCATGTCAAGTGTGGAGGTCAGAATGGACTCAGAGAGAAAGGACTCAGATTCAATGAGAACTTGGGCTGATCTCGCTTCACCAGGCTACCTTCGTAGGAAGCACGCTGCTGGCAAAGCACTTCACCTGCAGGAGTCAGCCTGGTGCACTGGAAACAGCTCGGCCTTTGGCCCCAGAAAACTCTGAGCTCAAACTCAGCTCTTGATTTTATTAGCTGTACAGCCCACACTGCAGTCAGTTTTATTTCCAAGATGCAGTTCTGACCAGGTACCTGCCCTCCTCAGAACTCTTCAGTGGCTCACTATTGCTTTTTGCATAAAGGCCAAACCTTGCCTTCTGTCTTGCAGATTTGGGCCCCCAACTCCCCCGAGCTTCTCCCCTCACCACCTTCTCATTCACACTCAAAATCCCAGCCCTCTGGCATCTGTCTCAGTATTGTGAACTCTCTTGCCTGACTCTAGAACAGGGAACAACACACTTTTCCTGTAAAGCGCCAGATAGTCAATATGTTTTCAGGATTTGTGGGCCAAGTGGTCTTTGTCACAACTACTCACCTCTGCCATTGTGGTGCCAAAGCAGCCACAGATGATACATAGACGAATGGGCGTGCCTGTGCGCCAGAAAACTAGCATATGGGAGGTTGGGGGCAATTGGTGGGGATGTAGATTCGACCCATGGGCCATAGTTGGCTGACCCCTGCTCTATACCTACATCCGTGCTATTGATTCCCTCTGCCTGAGACTCCTTCACATGAGCAATCCATTTATAACTGGGTTTTTATCTTTCTTGCCTTAGCTTAGGTGGCACTTACTCCAGGAATCTTCCTTTATGCCCGACTCTGCATCACGTACCCTCACCCCACGAGCTTCCATTGCACCAGGCACTTTCTCCATCACTGGCTCGTTACTCTATACTATAATTGCCTATTTACATATTTATATCCCTCCCTAGACTGTCAGTCCCACAGGTGGGGATCAAGTTTACTTTGTTTGATCCCCAGTACCTGCACCTAGTAGGTCCTCAATAAATAGTGGCTCTTATTGTTATTATCATCACAGTAGGATTAGCTTAAGTGGGACATTTCGAGAGAGCCTGAAACTGTAGCAACTCTTCTATCAGAAAAATCCAGCTGACAGCCTCACAAAGGCAAAGTTTTCCCAAATCAGGGATGCCTCGGGGTCTGCATGGAAGTGATTTTAGCTAGTCAGCAGGTGCAGGAGCCTGAGCCCAAAGTCAGTGGTTCTCAGCCTTCATGTACAGTGCAATCACCTGGAAGAGCTTTAAAACTTGCTGGTGCTTCAATCCTACTTGCGAGATTCTTATTTAATTGTTCTGGAGTGCAGCCTGGGATAAGCTTTGCAATCTCCCCAGGTGGATTAGTTCCCTAGGGCTGCTCTGTGGCTTAGAGCAACAGAAAATCATTCTCCCAGAGTTCTGGAGGCCGGAAGCCTGAAATTAAATTGTTGGAGGCTCTGGGGGAGAATCCTTCCTTGCTTCTTCCAGCTTCTGGTGGCTGTCAACATTCCTTGGCATCTTGACCTGTGGCCACGTCACTCCAATCTCCGCCTCCATCTTCACATTACCTTCTCTTCTATGTGTCTCTTATAAGGACACTTGTCATTGGATTTAGGGCCCACTTGGATAATCTAGCATGATCTTATCTCAAGACCTCAACTTAATTACATATGCAAAAGATCTTTTTTTCCAAATAAGGTCCTTTTCACTGGTTCCAGAAATTAGGATGTGGACCTATCTTTTTGTGGGTCAATATTCAACCCCAAACACTAGGTAATTCTGCAGCCACTCTCTAAGTAATACGCACACATTTGTGGGTGGGCTTACACATCCGTGCCCAGGCTTGTGTGGGAATTGACCACTTCTTTTGCCAGGTGAGAACCACCATTTAGGAGCATTCCTTACCCTGATAAAAGAGGAACAAAGGGTTAAGGATGGATGGTGAGGAAACGCCAGGCAAATGAGGCAGAGAGGATGCAAAGCATGAATTTGGTAACCAACTTCCCTCTGCTCTTTGTTCTTCATTCCTCTCTCCTTCAGAATTATTTTTCTCTCTATAGGGGAATCTGTAATATCCTGACTTGTCTTTCCTTTTTTTCTTTCTCCTTTCTTGTTTGAAGCATTCTGTCTTAGACTGAATATCTATGATCTTAGCATCTCATATTGTTTCAAAGACAACATGCCCTTCATTTGAGTCAGACTCAGAGAAAACTGTGGAAAAGTTTTTAGTGTGTTTCTTTGGGTAACTGAGACCTTCATAATTATGATAACGGAAAGTCTGGTGTTCTTTCATACTAGTTGAAGACAGAAAGTCAGATGTGTCCCTACATTTCATTGAAACCAGAGCTGCCTCACACTGAGTTTGAATCCTTTAAAAGCTAAAAAGAAAAAATAGGGAAAGAAATGAAATGCACAGTTCTCATGAAATTAAGCCTCCTTCCTGCTTCTCTGTTTGCTGTTTAATTTTCAAAAGTCATTTTACTTTAGCTCTTATCAGAAAAATAAGTTTGAAAATCTAACAGTGATGTTTATATTTCTGGAGGGAGGTCATGAAGTTGGGGATAGAGCGCTCGGTTACGTTTTGATTTTTCCTCTCTGTCATCTTTTGGGAACCAAACATCATTAGAAGTTCCAATAATTGCAGTACAAACAGTATTTTCATGGTAGTCCTTCACAACCTCTTTGAAGAGAAATGCCTAGTCCTTATTTATAATAACATAATAATGTGATTTTGAAAGAGGCAGCATGATTGTAGATTTTGTTTTGGCTGAAAAAAAATAGACACTGCATTTTTTTTTTTTTTAATGGAGGAATGGAAGGCTGTTAGATGTTGTTTAGATAAGAAGTAGGAGGGAGAGTATACTCATTAACGCATTTTGCCGTCTGGCATGTGGGCTAATACTCCCTGCCTGCTGGCACCAACTTGCCTCTGCTATTTTGTTAGAGGAAAAAGAAAAAAAAGGCAAATACCCATTCTGCCCTTTTTAACTTTATTGTCTTGTTCTTACTCTAATCCTCAAATAAAAAGGGCAAAGTCCTTTCTGCTGATTCAAAACTTTTTGCAATTTGGAGGAAAATCCCATTTTTTTTCCTCCCAATTTTGATGAGACGATGAGCCATCCTGGTAGACTAATTTAGGTAACTTTTCAGGTGTTCTTACTGAAAAGAGAATTGCCAAAGAAATGTGAAAAACGCTAGCACTTATCGGAAATGCAAATGTGGCATTTGTTCAGTTCGGTGTGAATAGCCTTGCCCGGGCAACAACAGAAGAGACAATTAGAATGCAGTCATGGTTCCAAAAACTCACCCTTTCTTCCAACTAATATGACGTTCTTTCAAAAAGAAAAGAAAGAGAAAGAAAGAAAAAGGGGAAATATATGTGGTTTTGCTTCAGTTACCGACACAGAAATGCCAATTTGGTGTGGGTTTTGTTTTAACTAAAAAAAATCTGTTATTGTGCAAGTATTGTCGGAACAAAGTAGCAATAAAGGAATTTTATGTCTGTGCTGTCTTCATTATGGCTGGGTTTTAAGAGCAATGGAACTCGGGTCAACCAACGTTAGGAGTGACGGTGGGTGTTATTCTCTGCTGAGGGCTGTGGTGGAATAGCGGTGTTTATTGCCCATCATTTTTCAATGATTTTATGCTATCATTTGGGAGATGAGGAAAATAACTCGGTAGCAGGCATGCATGTAAATAAATTAAGCATTAAGAACCAGCAAGTTGTAATCATCTTTCTTTGAGAATGTACTAAATAGTTGCAATCAGTGAAATGGACGAGAAATTGTATTAAATTGCAGTTCCAGTTACATAGCACACCAGCTAAAACAAGACTCGAGGTGCGAGGGGATGTCTGCAGGGAGGGAAGAATGCCGTTGTCTTCGGGGTGTGTTTCAGACTACAAAACCACACTGGGCAAATAATGTATGGGTCACTTAACCTTCCTAAGTGAAAGTATCTATTATTGATGAACAAACAGCAATGAATGAACTCTTTAGCAATATATTACCATTTCATTCATTTAAGCATTCAGGTCTCCTAGGCCTGAGAACCATGGCAAATATAAAACCAATTGTCCCCTTGTATCAGAATACTTCTTTCCACGATGACCACTTTAATTATTCAGAGGACCCTTTTAAAAATTAAGATTGATTGGGAATAAGAGGAGGGAGATTGATAAAGAGATGTGGTGTTTTTTTCCTTCTTCTTTTAGAAGGAAAATGGGAACTGTGCATAGGGAAGCGTTTTCTTTACTTTTACTGAATCAATGGTTGGACCTCAATGGTGTAGATTTTCCAGCATCTTCTCCAAAGTCAAAACAATGATACCATCCCAACTTTTCCTGATTTTCAATTGAATAGGGATAAACTTGGCCTCCTTGGATATGTGCCTTAGTCAAAAGATAACTTTAGCCTATTATCTTGCTTTCTGATGCATGTGAACCAGTTTATTTGAGAAGAACTCTCAATGCAGAGGAAAAAGGAGAGGCTTTGATCATCACCAGACCCTGGTTCAAATCTTGGTTCTGCCACTTACAAGCTGTCTGTCTTTAGGTTACCTTTCTTTACCTGTCTAGCCTTTTTTTTTCCTCATATATAAAATGGACATATTATGCTCACATCGTATTAACCTCCTGGTACAAAATGTCTAGCAGTTTACGCAAATGATGGATGCTGAAGCTGTTAGTCTTACAATTCAGAAAGCTGTCAGTCAAAATGCTGTTCTTGGTACAGTGCAGCTGAAGTACAGCTGATGTTTATTGAGCTCCTCCTCCGTGCCAGGTACTTGTCTAGAGGTTTTCATGTATGTCCTCTCGTTTATTTCTTGCAACACTCAAGGTATTTTGCATAATTCCCATTTCACAGTGGGACAAAATGAAGCTTAGGGAGTGGGTGACCTGCTCAGAGACTACTTAACTACTAGCTGCTGGGGTTGGAATTTGGATCCAAGTCTTCTAATTCCATGCTAGGGCCTCTCTCCCGCCAATGTTCCCTTAACCACATGTGCCAGCAAAGTTAGGCAGTCTGAACTTAAGATTTGAAAAATGAAACCTATGGCTTATCTATGGCTATGCCACTGCGATTTGCTTGGTAATTTATTATATTAGTCAGAATTCTTTAGACACAACAGAAATTCAAATTGTGTTGGATTACCCATAAAGGTGAATTTATTGACTCAAATAATGGAAACGTTCAGGAGAAGCTAGTTTTAGGCAGAGGTGGAGTCAGGGACCCAAACAAGCTCAACAGCTCTTGGCTGTGCTTCATCCCTTTTGGCTGCTGGCTCCATCTCAGCAGATTTTCCCTCTCCTCCAATCGGTGGCAATATGGTGCCAGCATGTCCACGTTAATAGCTTTACAGTGGAAATAAAGATCTTCTCTTCCCAACAAAGTTGCCAAAAGGAAGTCTCATTCGGCAGTCTGGGTCACATGCCCATCCCTGAACCAATCACACTAACAGGAGAGCTGGCCATAACTGGGTCACATACACCCTCCTGGAATTAGAGGTAGGGTTCAGTCAGCCCAAACAGCAAAAACAGAGATGGGGAAGAGATATCTCAAGGAAAGTGTCTGGAATTAATGTGAGCAAGCCAAGTTATAGTTGCTGGAAAGAAAATTGAGAATTAACTCTCTTGTCTACAAGCTATGTGACCTTGGACTAATCGAGTGTCTTAAGAATTAGGGCTCTGGTACCAGACAGACCGGATGAGTTCTGGCTCTACCATTTTTTAGCTGTGTGACTTTGAGCAGGATACATTCTCTCTCTATACCTCAGTTTCCTCATCTGAGAAATGATACAACTCATAGAGTTTTGGGAGAAGACTAACTAGGTTAAACCACATATACACGGTGCTAAGAAAATGCTTGGCATATAGAAAGTGCATGTTAAATGTTAGCTGCTGGCTAACATTTTAAAATTATTATGCCTCAGTTTCCTTGAATTTAACACAGGACTTTGCCTTCTTTGACTAACACCTAGAATGAAAGTGAGAACATACACATGACGACACAATGAAAAAGCGGAGGCATTCTACAAGTGTTTTGTGGTGATGGCCTTGTTATTGCACTTATAGGAATCGGACGTCCCTCACTCATGGTACTTCCTTTAAGTAAAATTTGTCGGACGGTATCTTTGAAGTGCCATTGCTGGAATCATACCATATTTGCCATTTTCCAGTGAGCTGCCCTGCACAGCTTTACCAATGAGTGCTTTGGCTTTTACTCTGAGTGAAAACAGGAGAGCCATTGAAGGTAATATCTGTCCTCTGCTCAAACCTTCTAGTGGCTTCTTATCTTACTGAGAATAAAATGCAAGGTCCTCACCATAGACTAATGGCGTTACGTAATCTAGCCTTCTAACTTCTTTCTCTCTTATCTCATGGCCTCACATTCCACTCTTCTCTCATTGGCTTCATCCACACTGGCCTCCTTGCTCTTTCCAAAATGTGAACATGCTAATTATATTACAGCCTCGGGGCCTTTGCATATACTTTTAACTACTTCTGACCCACCTTCTCACTTGAGTCAAGTATCTGAGCAAATGTCACCTTGCCCGTAAAGGCTTTTCTAATCCACTTGACACAAAATACACCCCTCCTGATGCTTTCAATCTACCTTATCCTGCCATAGTTTTTTATAAGCGCGCGTTGTCATTTGCTATTTTATATGTTTCTTTATTCATTCCCTTATTATCTGTTTCCCATAACTAAAACAAAATCTCCTTAAAGAAAGGATTGTTGTTGTTGTTGATGTGTGTATCCCAATGCCTAGAAGACTTTCGCTGTAGTATCAGAGATTCAATGAATATTTGCAGAATGAATGAACAAATCAGGGATGCAAATGGCCATGGTGCAAAGCTTGAAACATAATCCGTATTCAGTAAATGTTGGTTTAAAAATATATTTTCAGCTAACCCCTCCGTGAGATTTAGTTGGTAGTTATTAAAAGTTACTAGAGATGCTATCCAGTAATTGCACTCCCTAGGTATTTACCCAACTGAGTTGAAAATTATGTCCACACAGAAACCTGCAAGTGAATATTTATAGCAACTTTAATCATAATCACCAAAAACTAGAAGCATCTGGAATGGCTGTCAATAAATGAGAGAGAAAAAACTAGACTATTGGTGGTGAATATGATGCAGTCTATATAGAAACTGATATATAGTAATGTACACCTGAAATTACACAATGTTATAAACCAATATGACCTCAATAAAATAATTTTTAAAAACAACAGGTGAATATCATTAAGGAGAGACAAACTCTCAATCTTTAACTTAAAAAGTTAATGCATTATAGCTTCTTAATGGATAAACAAACTGTGGTACATCCATGTGATGGAATATTATCCAGTGATAAAAAAAATGAGCTATCAATCCACAAAAAGACATGGTTGAATCTTAAATACATATTGCTAAGTGAGAGTAGCTAGTTTAAGAAAGCTACACACTGGGGGCCAGCCCAGTGGGCCACCCCAGTGGCACAGCGGTTAAGTGCGCACACTCTGCTTCTGTGGCCCGAGGTTCGTAGGTTCGGATCCGGGGCTTACAGTGATGCACCACTTATCAAGCCATGCTGTGGTGGCGTCCCATATAAAGTAGAGGAAGATGGGCATGGATGTTAGCCCAGGGCCAATCTTCCTCAGCAAAAAAGAGGAGGATTGGCATTGTATGTTAGCTCAGGGCTAATCTTCCTCACAAAAAAAATAAATAAGAAAGCTACATACTGTATGATTCCAATTGTATGGCATTCTGGAAAAGGCAAAAATCTAGTAACGTTGGAAAAAAAATTCAATTGTTGCCAGGGATTCAGGGGAAAGAGGGGGGGAGGGTTGAATAGGTGAAGCACAGGAGATATTTGGAGAGTGGTGAAACTATTCTGTACGATACTGTAATTATGGACACATGACATTATGCATTTATGAAAACCCACTGAATTTTGTAGCACAAAGAGTGAACTTTGATTTTTTCAAGTTATTTAAAAATCATTTAGGAGGTCTGGTAATCACAGAATGGAAAGCAGAATATTACAAAACAATCTAACTTTATTGCAAATGTTTGAAACACCTCACTGCAAGGGGTTGGGGGAAAGGTGCCAACCAAAGTAACTTTGGAAATGAGTGGAATATAAAACTACATGGAAAAGAAATTATAGATAAACACTGTATTCTAGCTGATAAAGTCATGTCCCACAAGGTTATCAGTTAACAATTCCGATATCGCTATGTGAGTGGACTGGAATTGAACAATTAAGTAAAGGGATGGTGAATGGTGGAAGCCAAGTTTATCATACTAGTGGGGTAGAAGTTTACAGATATGCGCAGGGAGGAGGCTAGGGTGATCCGTGTTGCAATGAATTAGAATTGGAAACATCATTATGAACTCATGTTTAGTTTAACATAGATACAGATGGTTACACACAGATCTATAGATACGTACCTATCTATAAATCTATACACACACATATTTCCTTGCTCTCTCAGCTGAGAGAGCCTAGAAGCAACAATACTCCAGTAGCTGTGAGCACACCTAGTGGGCAGGTTTTGGTTTCTGATATTATTCTCCAATAAAAAAACAAAAACTCCTTGTAGAAATGGCTGATTCTAGGAATAGAGCAGAAACTATATAGGATGAGCCTGGAGCATCCTATAGTGCCAGAAAGTAAGTACTAAAAAACGAAATCAACAACAACAAACCCCACAATGATGGGAGTATGTCAAAGGGACACAGGAACCAACTGAAAGAACTCCCAGTGACCAAAGCTGGAACAATTTGAGCAACAAAATAAAGAGAATAGTATTGGATTATAACCTTATATATAAAATAAATTTCCATGAGCCATACTGATAGAAATAAAGGATTGAATAAATAAATAAATGCAGGAGAATAGGCAAATTTCCCATGCAGAAGAATTCTAAATAATTTTAGGTATTTCACCCTCAAGAATAGGGAGCATAAATTTTAAATCCTTAAGTGTAACTGCACACAGAGGGGAAACCTGACAAATATGACCACAGCCAGGGGATCAAGGTCAACAATCTCAGGGATAAGTCATGTTAATAATAGGTACCCTTGACATGATGAGATGAAAATAGCACTTCTCCTCTGTGGTCTTCCTCCCTCACACCCATAAGCTCTGTCTAATCATGAGAAAATCTTCAGACCAATCCCAGTAGAGGGACCTTCTACAAAACACCTGACCAGGACTCCTCAAACGGTCAAGGTCATCAAAAACAAGCATAGTCTGAGAAACTGTCACAGCCACTAGGAGCCTAAATGATGATAATTAAACGTGATGTGGCATTCTGGATGGGATCCTGAAATAGAAAAAAAGCTTTAGGTAAAAACTAAGGAAATCGGAATAAAGTATGAACTTTAGTTAATAATCATGTATCACTGTTGGTTCATTAATTGTAAGAAATACTAACAGTCATGCACTGGGTAAAGATCTTTCGGTCAATGACACAATATACTGCATATACAACGGTGGTCCCATAAGATTAGTACCATATGGCCTAGGTGTGCAGTAAGCCATACCATCTATGTTTGTGTAAGTACACTTTATCCTCTTCCCATAACGACGCATTACTGAGAACATATCCTTGTTGTTAAGCGACGCATGACTGTATAAGATGTCAATAATAGGGTAAACTGATTCAGGGTATGTGGGCATTCTCTGTACTATATTTGCAATTTTCCTGTAACTCTAAAACTGTTCTAAAAAACAAAGTCTACATATATTAGAAAAAGTTACTGAGAACACAGTTTCTGGGTAAAGAGCCCAGAGAACAGAGTGTGGTTAACAGAAGAAAGAGAGTTGAAGTGGGGGATACAGGTAGTCAGGGTCCCAGACTTTAACTTGAACTAATCAGTGGTTTTATCTACCTTCATTAATCCATTCATCCAGCACAGATCCATTGCATGTCAGTGTGTACCAGGAACCTGTGCCAGGAGATGCGGACACAGTGGTGAACCAAGAAGAGGCATGTCCCCTGTCTTTAGAGAACCGAATGAGTAGGGAACACGAACATTGCTAAAATAATCATACAAGTAAATATAAAATTCCAGTGGTAGTTAATGTGACAAAGGAGAAGTACACAGAACCATGAGAACACAAAAGGGACATCTGAGTCCATCAGAGAAGCTAGGAAATGTGGTCCTGATCCCGTATTAAAATCACAGTGCTAAGACATGTACCACCAGGAGAGGGTAGGGAAACCCTGGAGCCATCCACCTCACGACACATAACCAGCTGAGATTTCTTAGCTTCTCTTTCTCTGTTGCAGTCAGCCTAAACAGATTGACTGTTGTGCAAACAACTTCCATTTTGCTTGGTTTTTGATAACTGTCATTTTGTATGGGCAACTGCTTCCTGTTTGAAGTTGGAAACTAGGTAAGGAAGAATCCAAAAGATTTTAAGACAACCTGACAAGATTGCTTCATGATAACAAACAGCGCCATGAGAAATGTTGGAAGTGTGAGGCATTACTTACTTGGGGTTTTTGGTTTTTGTTGTTTTTTTTTTTTACTGGGCGCCCCCCTTCCTAATGATTTGCCTGATAGATAAGAAATAATTGCTTGTTTCCTGAGGAATAAAAAGAAGAAATATCCTAAGGCTGCTTTCCTCATATTTGCCATGAATATGACTAATATCTATTCTAATCCTTAAGGCATTCTTAAGAAGAGGCAGCACACAAATAAAAAAGTCTTTAGCCTTTTTCCTTTGCTCATTACGTAGATTCTGTTTTTCAGCTTCCCTTTCTTTCCTCCCAGTCTCAATGCTTACTATCCTCGCCCCTTTATTTTTCTGAATGAGTTCTCTTTTGTCTTTTTCCAGGATAGATGTTATTATTTACATTGTTTTGGGGTAGAGGGGGATAGAGTAAGCCTACTAATATGTTTATTTTTTACCTATTTAGAATATGGTGAAAGACAAGGAAAATAAAATGAGTAAGCAGTGCCTTCCGAATAACGTTATGGAGCTTACAGTAATGGCAAAGTCTTTTCTGAGCATTAAGTGGTAATCTGGCTGCATTGTTAGAGTGAGAAGAGTATTCAGCATTCTAATATTTTATATGTAACAACAGCCCAAGTATATTCATTATAACTTGAGAAATCAACATGAGCATCCAACACATAGGCACCATTTTCCTCCAGGCAGGATGAAACACTGCTAGCATAGAAATAAAATAATCCTCAGACTCATGGCTCACCTTTGCCCTCATTTTCATTCCTGGTTTTATGCAGGAGTAACTAAGCAGATTAATGTCACAGAACTGGCTGTGATTATTTCTAGTTTAAACAACAGTGTCTGCCCAAGATAAATGTGTATGTGAGATAGATTTCACCCCTGAGAGCAGTTCATCTTTCCTTTTGCGTGCCATTTTCCCTTTACTGCCCCTCAAATGGATTCTGAACATATAGATTACATTATCACATTAAATGAGGATGGGTAAACTTCAAAGGTTCAGAGTTAAGATGCACCTGGACTTTTAGATTCGGACTTGAAAGCGAGCTCACGTTAACTGATCTGTGAAGCCGTGATGGAGACACCTAATGTCGTTGTCAAATTCCTTTGAATAGTGTTTAAATGAGGCAAACCGAATGCAGGACTTCAGGGCTTGTGATTTACTCTTCCTAAACTGATTCTGCAAAGGAAGGGAAAAGAATGATTTAAAATTTTTCTAAAATCACATATTATAAAAGTGCATTTATATCAGTACCCACAGCCAACCTTATATCTAGTTGTGTCTATGTAGTCATTAAACAAGAAAAATGTGTGTAAATCACAGTTCTTGGCATGTAATGATGCTATATATTATTTATTTATTTATTTATTGGTTTATTCCTTCATTTATTCATTCAACAAGCATGCATTGGGCTTCAACTGTATCCGGGAACTATGCAATTAGGTGAGTTCATGAGGACAACTCTAGCCACCAGGCTGTGAACTGAAGTGACACATGTCATTTCTGGGCCAAAGGTTGTAATTGCTGGTACAAGACTCTCCAGAGCTCTCTTCCTCAGCTGGGGTGACTAAACCATAACTGACTTATGGTTCAGTTACAACATGGGGGAGATTGTCAGCCTGGGTTCCTTGGTGTGGGCCCTCACTGACCAGCAGTGGACATGCAGTATGAGTGAAAAAAAAACCCTTATTATATTATATTATATTATTATAGATTTTGAGATTCACTCTTTGTTGTATCACAACCTAGTTTATCTTGACTAAGATAACTTAGGTTATCTGCTTAACTAGTATCCATGATGATGAGTCACCATTTGTTAAGTCCATAATAAAAATCCTATGAAGTAGCTATTATCATTCACACTTTAGAGGTGAGGAAACTTAAGCTCAGAGGGTCAAGTAACTTACTCAAGGTCACATAGTTTATAAGAGGCAGAGGAAGACATTGAACCAAAGCCCCATGTCCATGAATATATTTCCCATGGTCTAAATATCACAATTAGGGGCTACACACAAGAATGAAAATCTTTTACAGTATTAGGAAGATATTTATTAATTCATCCATGTAGTTCAAACTTGTTCAGTACATACTCATAAAACAGAAATATGCTTATAGCAGTGCATACCGAAATACTTTCTACAAAATTCTAGGTCCTCAAGATACTAATAAGACTTGTTCCGTGGTCACATAATTTTGTGACACACTCTGTACAATTTGTATAAGACCCAATTTATGTACCCATTCAGATTCATTTAATTTCACCTGTCCCCCAGCTGCCACCACTCTCTCTATGGCTACAGCTGTCACTACCTGATCTGCCAACATTACCAGTTGTCTTGGCAAGTATTGGGCTCCAACCAGGCCTCCATCACCCCTGCTGCTGTGGAGTTAAGACATGGTTCGCAGATATGTCAGAAGGACATCTTGGTGCTTGCTGGAATGGATTGCTGCCGCATGACAGCTACACCAGGGGTGAGCCTGAAGACCTCCGTGGGCAGAGCTGCAGGTAGTATACTATAACTGGCCACACACTTGTTGTGAGAAAGTCTGAGATTGATCCATGTAAAAGGACCCACAGAAATGCACACAAACAAGCCAGCTTTGATAGCTTTGGAAATCACAGGAGAATATCTCTCTAAAAAAGATGAGAGTACAGAGAACTACATTCAGACTTCCCTCAAAACTCAGTGCCCTCCAGTTCCCCACCACTATAGCTCTTACCATAATTACCTGTTCCTTCCTGTCCTTAATACAGGACTTATCTACATTAATCGGAAAAGCCAGTTTATGATGTTTAATAAAGTTAATGCATCACCCCGCCAAAATGACACTTCTATTTTAGTAAAGACCTTCAAAAGTCAAATGTAAATGAATGGATGTTCAAGTGATTTCCACTACAGCTGCAAAATAGTAGAGAAAAAATTTCTGATGAGAGAGGCGTTTAGTGCTTCTTCCATCACGGTCATTAACTTTGCCAAGAAGACCAACTCTTCAGTGGTATCAGTATCTCCTATGAATATACCCATTCTCCCCAATATCCAGGTTCCTATTTAAAGACACACTGAGAACTCTTAAGACAGCACAGGTTCATGTAAGGGTATAGCAGGACTAAAATGTTTGATGGAGGAAGGAAGGGATAGATGTGTTTGCTACAAGCATTTCCTGAATTATTAATCCTAACTGTAGTTTTATTGGGAAGTAAACATCCCCCAAAATGTACAGTAATTCTGTGAAGTGGTGAAGTCCTCTCAGATGACTTGGCCTTGAATCTTGGCTGTGCTATTCAGCCAATAGGTAACTCTGGGGAAACAATTAAACCTAAGCCTCAGTTCTCTCATCTGCAAATTGGATGTAATAAATAATATCCACTCTGCACATATCAAGAATTATCATCATTGCATATTATCTGAATTTTAATAAGATAATGGCTCTTCCATTATTTGTATAATCTTGGGCAAGGAATTTAAATTGTCTGGCTCCCATTTTCTTCGTCATCTCTATATTAGAGACTTAGTTCAGATAACCACCAAAAGCCTTCTAGCTCTGGTCTTATAGACCTATGCATGTGAAAATGTTAATTGAGAAGTGCTAAAGAAATGTAAATTTGATTACCCTTATAGTTTATAACATTTGTATTAGTATTACTATTTTGAATGCAGTAGTCTTTGGGACTAGCCTTCTCTAATTAAAAGAAAAGCATGGTCCTTGGTACCCTCGACATGGAACTGCTCTCAGTGGCAGGGATTTGTATCTATAAAGGCCAATGGTAAGAAGTATAGAGGCTTTTGCTGCTCCTGCTTGAAATTGATGACCTTCCTGCTCTAACCACCAGAGGGGAGACATCATCTGTGTCATGTTCTGATTTACACACACGAGCTTCTTGTGGAAGGTTTGAAATTAATGAACCCACACCCTCTAGAAGTCAGAAGCAGCAGAATCATCAATTTCTCATTGATTTCAAGGAGGAAGTATGAAGGCTCTGCCCCCTCACCTCAGCTCCTTTCCTCTCCTTGGAGGATGAATGGAATACTGCAAAGGAAACCTGGTTTCCAAAGGGTCATAAAAATGCTCTTGGAAGTCTCTGCATGTTATCCTTCCTTTAGAGTGACGATAAACCACTTACTAAGACTCGACGGTGTACTCGGCACTGAGCTCTGCTCTTTGCACATATTTTCTTATGTAATCCTCACAACAACTCCATGAAGCAAATGTCACTCCTATGCCCAGGACACTGAGGCTTAGAAAAGGTAAATAACTGAGAACAGTGAAATGAGGATTTTAACCTATATCTATTTGACTCCAAAGTCTGAATTCGAAGCTGGTAATTCTCAAACTTTTTGGTCTCAAGACTGCTTTACATTATTAAAAATTATTAAGGACCCCCAAAAACATTTGTCTGTGTGTATCAATATTTACTGCATTAGGAATTCAAGCTGTGAAAATCTTAAAACACAAGAATACACAAGCAAATATTTCATTAGTCATTAGGGTGATGATGTCGTCGCATTATTCAGCTTCTGGAAAACTCTACTGTACACTCAAAAGAGAATGAGAATAAAAAAGGCAAATAATATCTTAGTATAATGTGAAAATAATTTTGACATTGCAGACTCCCCGAAAGAGTTTTAGGGACTAATAGAGGTCCCCAAACGATACTCAGAGAACTGCTATGTAAACTTGCACATTCTACACTCTATGCTAACATGCCTTGATGTCTAATATAATGCTCAAACTGACATAAAGATCTTCTATAAATCAGACAGAGATTACAATTCTCAAATGCTTTATCTCCATAGTGTGGAATTCAACCCCTCTGTCCCTTTTGAATATGAGAGTTAGTCTTTTTTTTTTCCTCTTAAAACAGTAATTATTGAAAGGTCTACACAAACAAAAGGTGGTATTAATGTTATTACCAACTTCTTCATAACTTCCCTTACTCCGTCTTTACTTATAGAGTCCTGAAATCAAAGTGTTATTCGATAAATTTTCACCATCACGTTCCGTAAAAAAAAGATGTTATTGGAAGTAGTTCATTTTTACCTTCAAGAAATATTTATCCAGTGCCTACTATGTGCCACTCACTGAGGCAGGCCCAAGGTTTACAACAATAAATGTAACCCAATCCTTGTGCTCAAGAAGCTTAGAGTCTGATGGGGAAGGATAGACAAATCAAAGGTAATTCATAAAAACAATATGATAAGATAAGAATATGGGAGCACATAGTAATGATACCTAATTCATCCTTCAGAGATCAGAGAAGATTAAGAAATACACTAGTAATTTTACTGCTATATTTCACAGGGCCCATTTTTAAATTTAACTCCATTATCCAACTTGATATCACTTTCAACATTGACTTCTAGTTTTCTCCCCTCTATTTAAATGTTGAAGCTTTCTTTTTTTATATTCAGACACATTGCTTTGCATTTTCAAAGTCAAGTCTCATTGTTATTCCTTCTCTAGGTCCTTTTGTATCATTTTGCTGATATCCCTTGTGTTCATAATATCTCCCAAAAGAGTACCATCTGTGAATTTCATCAGTGTGCTGTCTGTTCCCAATTCTGGCTTAAGAATGAAGATGTTAACTAAGAACAGACACTGTAGGGCAGCTGCTTTCTGCAGCACCCTGCCAGGCGTCCTCTTGACCTTTATGACACCTGCTCACTGGCATTCATCACATTTTGTTTATAGTCCTCTGGGTAGTTTTGAATCGCAAGAGATAATGATGATGTTCAAGTGAATTTAAAGTTTTGCGAGTAAAATTTGAGTTAACATGTGGCATACTTTGTGTTAAGTTCTGAGTTCTGGAAAGCAGTTACTGAACTTCCTCCCCTCCTTACCTCTGACCCAAAATGACTCTAGTATTTGCTGATAAATTTAAAAATCTTCATGTGGAGGCTACTCTATCTCAGTGTACAGGATGATAAAATGAAAATGGCTGTCACCTTCCAATGTGAGGTGACAAACCATGATGTGGGATTTGCAAGAGAAGTGATCAAAAATCAGTTAAAAGATTCTTAACCCAGTACCCCAAAGAGAGTATCAAAGGTTGACTTATTAGAGATTATATGGGGATTTTTGGAGGCACTTGGTGTACTGTACTGTGAGGCCCCCATCCATTCACTAAGGTGTATAAGGGTTATTTCCCCCTTCACCTCAAGCCAACAGAGAAGAAGTTGAAGATGATTCAGAGAGTTTGATAACTATGCTCTGAAGTTTGGAGGATACTACATATTAGGATCTTTCACCCACAGCAACATCTAAAGGCAAGAAGGAGGGACTGCACTAGGCAGCTTACTCTCCTGGGATTAGTCTGAACACAAAATATGGGACCACGTATAGGACATGCACAAGAGAAATCCACTTGGGCTCATTGTTGTCTCATCCAAAACTGGTAAAATGGAAGTTTGCAGTGTGGGAGATCAAAAATTGGCCACCCTGAAATACATCTCTTTACCTTGATTATTTTCTCTGATGGGCATTTGACCTCCCCCACTAACTGCGTAAAGGAATTGAACTCTGGCTCTGGACAGACTGGCAGGGTCCTCACTAAGCCCAGTCTTTTCAAAGTTCTGTTTACCAAATATTTACATTTGGAAAGGTATCTCCCTCTGTGTACTGAGAAGGGGGGTGGGGCGGCCTTATCTGTGGAAACTCTTATCAGGACAGAAGAAGGGAACTTAAATCTACATACTCTTGATTATTATAATTCCTATCTCTCCAGCCACATTGTCTATAAGTAGCCCTGCAAAGAACTGTCTCACAAACATTTACATTTCCCTCTATATGTAAATTGTCGTCTTCTCCTCTGAAATCCCAAACCCTCCACCCCCGACATCCTCCTTTATCTTTAGCTGAAGATAGCATTTAAGATGAGAATTTCTGCCATTTTGTTGAGAAACTCAGTTTCCCTGGTTTCTCCCATGTATGCATGTTATTAAATTTGGTATTATTTTCTCCTGCAAACCTGTCTTTTAATTATTTGGCCAGCCATAAGAACCTTAAGGGAAAGGGCAGAGGGGGATTCTCCTTCTTCCCCAACAGCAGAAAGGAGCTAAAGGTACTGCTCAATTTCTATTGATGAAAAATAAGATTAAAGCATTCAGCCAGAATAGAAATGAATTCATCTTGGTCAGTGGAACTACTGGTGGATATGTGGTAGAAATGGTACAGCTCGGAAGAACCTATGCATATCAGTTAGCTTTTGCTGCATAAAAAACCACATAACAGAACTTAATGACTTCAAACAACCATTTATTTAGCTCATGATTCTTTAGGTCACCAATATAGGTGGGGGCTCAGCTAAGCATTCTTTGCAGTCTAGGCTGGCTCGTTCATGTGTCTGTGGTTAGATGTGGGTCAGTTGGGGGCTCACTGATCTACTGCAGCCTCAATTGAGATAGCTAGTCTCTGTTCCACATGGTCCCTCATCCTCTAGCAGGCTGTTTTAGTGGCATCAAAGCAGACTTCCAAAAGAGAGCGAAAGAATGCAGGACTTTTTGTGGCCTAGGCTTGTAACTGGAATATCTTCAATTCCTTCACATTCTATTGGTCATGGCAAGTCACAAGGCCAACCCAGATTCAATGTGTTGGGAAATAGACGCCATTTCTTGATGAGAGGAATTTAGTTCTCTCTTGCATCTTTCTGCATGTAACATGAACATGAGCCTGGAGGTGCAATACTCATCTCATGACTATGAGGTTACAAGCATGTTGAGACAGCTCTCATCCTAAGGATAGCAGGGGGGCAAGATTGGGGGTGGGAGGAGAAAAAGATCCTTAATGATGTCATTGAGATATCAACCTGCCCTTTACTGCCTACTCCTGCACTTTTATTGCATGAGACAAGTATACCTCTTTCCTATTTAAGCTACTGTTTGTTGGGATTTCTGTTACTTGCAGGCAAACACATTCCTGACTGATACACTAATAAATTGTATATAAGATGAGCTGAACTGAGCTGCACGACTAAAGAACGATCAAATTAAGAGAAGAGTCATAAAAAATGGATTAGAGTTATGTGAGAAAATATCAAAGTGAGTAGAATTTTTCTGGTCGGAAAAGAAAATATAGAACTTGGAGAGTGAATTTATGTGTGAATGCTTAGTGTGCAAAAGATTATGAATAAGCTGATCTTTATTTTTTATAGAAGGAACAAAACAAGAACCAAGATTACTTTATTGATAGTTAGACAGATGAATTCATCTTTGATGAGAACAATGTAAACACTGGAAGTCTGTTTAAGCATGGCTCTGAATCTCTTTTCTAGAAATCTTTAAAAATGGAGAATACCTTTTCTATCTAGGATTAAATATGGTTTTATCTCAAAGAAAAATAAATTAGGCAACCCCTTTTCAGTATTTTTCAGCCCTATATTGCATCAACAAATTCTTAGTTATATATATAAGAAATAGATAGATGTATAAAGCAAAACTGATTCCTTCAATAACTTGAGGTAAGCTTTGAGAAGCAAAAGGGTATGCCTTGGAATGCTGTCCTAGTAACTTATGCTCCTATTTTTCTATATTCAGTGTCAGAATCTTGACTTTCTGACTCTCCACACCTCACATTTCATTTGATTCAATAAGAGAATCTCTTTTTCTTACAGAGATTCATGATGTTTCTGTACATCTTCTTCATAATAGAAAAGTGATTTAATTTACCACAAATAGTCATGAATCTTATAACTGTCACTTTAAATCTTGTTTAAACTTTTCAGGACATCCATCAGTTGCTTGAATCTATTTCTATCATTTCTTTCATTTGCTCCAATTTCTATGTATCATCCAAAGAGCCACCATAGTTTAGAGTTTAAGCTTTCAGCACAGGATACCCAGGTTAATTATTGTAAGTAGTGTATTAATAATGTAGGTCGTTGTTTCAGTCGTTGGAATATTTTCTTCTTCTGTAATTTGTGGCACACCCAGAAAATAATCCTTATTACTATAGAATTCTATGTGGGGGCTATTTCTCCTGGTTTATCCCAACTTGAACACCAAAATCAGGATTGTAACAGTCATGTAGTGTCTGTACAGATCAGTTACCTGCCTGGAAGGTTTATAAAGATGACAGCAGAACGTGAGAATGACTGAAACCTATACTATAGGATAAAAAAAATATGTGTCCTAAAACACATTCTCATATTAAAAAATTATAAATAATATACTTTAGATTCTGACAGCAAAATAGACTTTCTCCTCTATAAGGAACTAGCAGATCTAAGGGAATACTTCAATACCCTTTTGGATTTTCCTTGCAATCTGTTCCACGCCATTCCTATCAGTTGACATCTTCAGAGAAATGTCTACACCGTGCTTTAGGACTCTAATAACTAAGCATGACTTACTAGTCTAGTCTTCGATAATGCCTTTTCTCAAAGTATTGTCTCCAAATACTAAGTCGTCATCAACTAATTTTTATGGAGGGCTTAGCTCCCCATATTTCCTAGGCGCTCAGGAAGATATGGCTGGTACCAGAGGTGGTTTTACCATCAAGCTAATGATGTTAAGACTCGGAACCCTTCAGTTCTGTGAGAACTGGGAGAGGCCCTGTAAAATGTGTAAAATTTGCATGAATAAGATAATTTAACCACAGTTACTTATGGCCACTTTTCTTTCCTCTCCAATCTCCACTCTGTCATACTTCCCTTCAAGTCAGGTAGTGTTGATGTGGCTGCAGGTATTTGGGGATCCAACAAAGTGGAAATCGAGCTGTTCATGCATTAATTTGTGTTTAGTGGGATATAGTTATGTGACTCACAGTCCCTTCCATATAGAGTTAAAATATTGCTTGCCTTCCTGGTGATGAATGGCTTCCAGGCACACTCCTGCCACTCATTACACTAACTCACTGAATTTCACAACACCAAGGTGCCGGGTCAGAGGTTGTATCACAATATGAGGATGGCCTATGGCAGCTGGCACTGGAAGCATGTGGGTCCTGGAGGAGAAACATGATTTGAAACATGTGAAACAAGAAGCAGGTCTGTGGAACATCTTCTAATCAGCAGACATGTAAAACTGAAAATGGAGGATTTAGTTCTCTGACTGATGTCTGGTCAGAACTGAATTTCTCTCCTGTCAGGAATATACTCATAATATGGTACATGCAATTACAAATGTCCCATACATTTACTTTTTTTTTTTTCAGTGAGGAAGATCAGCCCTAAGCTAACATCCGTTGCCAATCTTCCTCTTTTGCCGAGGAAGATTGGCCCTGAGCTAGCATCCGTGCCCGTCTTCCTCCACTTTGTATGTGGGATGCCGCCACAGCATGGCTTGACAAGTGGTGTGTAGGTCTGTACCTGGGATCCGAACCTGCAAACCCTGGGCATCCTAAGCAGAGCATGCAAACCTAACCACTACGCCACTGGACTGGCCCACATACATTTACTTTTTTGAAGGTAATAGTGAGAAATAGAATTTATCAGAACTCCTGTGTTTGTAGAGCCCAAAGCTATATCAGTATTATAAATAGTGAGCACATCTGTAACAGCTTATGTATAAATGAAACTTGAATTTCACAAATTTGTGAGATGTTACCAATAATTAGTGTTAAAGGTAAAATAAATTTTTCTAAATTATTGATAATAAAAAATAAATATTAATCAATAATACTAGAAGACTATTTTCTATTTTATCTAGAAAAGATTATATTTCAGATGTAGTCCCATATGAAGAAGCAATCAGAGAATATGCAGCCGAAAGTTAAATATTAAATAGATATGTCAGGCAGTGAATTAATGAAAACATTATTATTTCTTGTAATGTTTATGGTATTTGGCAGCTTTTAAAAGTGGATCATTTGTTGTGATTTCTATTCTCATTCTAAATAAATATTTATTCTAATAACTAAGTTGTCATTTATAATTTCGTGTTCCTTTTCTTAAAGTAGACTTCCTAAATTGCAGAATTTTCAGGCTCCCAGAAATTTAAATCCATCGCTGACAGAAGTGTCTCTCTCTCTCACACACACACAAACACACACACACAGACTTGACCTGTGTTTGTGTTCTTTATGATGTTGCTTTTTTGTTTGTTTGTTTGTTTGTTTGTTTGTTAAATCAAACTTCTTGATGATACAGTGGATAAGGATATTTTAAAGCTCTTTCTTTCTCATGAAATAGTCACTTATTGGAGTTGGGGGGAGGTCTGAGCTGATAAGAGGCTTTCCTGTTGGGCTACTCCATGAGCTTCCTTTTCTAGCAAGAGGTCAGAGTGTTTAACCATGTCACTTGTATCATGATGTTAGTGCCTTCACAGCAATCCCTTTCTGCATGTCACCAACTTCATCTTCTTCTTCCTCCTCCTCCTCCTCCCCCTCCTCCTCCTCATTTAATAAATCCTATACGTTTAGTTTCAATTTGTCCAAGAGAAACAGCTAAGGAAAATAAATGTACTGGAAGAGTACTTCCAGCCCACAAGAGGTCAACCTGCATTCCAGGTAAGGCAGCTCTTCCCATGATACCAGAGTGTGGCACAGGGCAAATAGCAGATGTGGCATGTCTGATTAAGATAAGGAAATGTTGAGGCCAAATTGCAAGTGGTTGGTTAGGGTGGGAAGAAGTTCTTGCACCAGGGAAGAATTCAGATAGATATAAATTTCCAATAAGCCTAAGAACAAAGCCAGGGCAGTTTAGAGACACATCTAAAGTCTAATTTAGAGATTGGAAGAGTCAAGTGACTAGGGGATGGGGGATGAGTCCACTGGAAGTACTCAGAGATGTGGGTTCAGCTTAGGTCCTGGATTAAAAACGAAATGGATGCAGTATCAGGGATGCAAAACTAAAATCAGGGGTATGTGAGCCATGAATGGCATCCACAGCAAAGCTAGCAGCCAGTGCCCCAACTGCTCCAAAATCCAAATACTTCTCACTTTGAAGGATTGGATCTGGTTGTTGGCCGGGCATAATAGAGATGAAAGGCTCCTTTCCCTGAGCAGTAGCATGAACTCCAAGAGATCAGGACCCTAGATAGTTCCAAGATTAGATATGGAGTTCATGACATCCTCATCAAGCAATGACTCCAATTTCAAATAGGTATAAGTATGACACTTTTCCGCATACTCTAATGGAATGTGCTATAATGGAAAAAGATGAAAGATTTGAGGGTTCAGGTTGCAGTCCCTCCCATGACAAAGTCCTTCAACCCAGTGACTCTCTCTGTTAACTAATAGCAACATCTTCTCTTTATCCTGCAAGTAGTTGTTAAAATCATTCATTGATATCAGTGAGGTGAATTTTTACAAAACAATTCATTATATTAGCAGTGTTGGCCTGCTTTAGAGGTCTTCACATTCTTCTTTTTCATTAAAGGAAGGTAGCATGCATCCTAGATATTATTAGAGTTGCTATTATTAGGAAGAATACTGGCACCATCATTTAATTTTACTTACACATTTTATTATATTTGTCCAACTGAGTGCTATTATGTCCCAGAATAATGGAGGATATTCATAACCTTCTCCAAGCTCAAAATAAACCAAAGACTTAAAGTTTTCCCCAGGTATCTCTCGCCTTGAATTCAAGTATTATTCCTCTTTGTGCATTCCTCCATTTTGTTCTATCAGACCTTCCAACTTTAAATATTGTTTCAAACCCCTGAGGGTTTTATAAGCTTAACCACAGGCTACATTTAAGCAGACTTCACTCATAATTAATTAGTTGAATGTGTTTAACTATTACTCATTGTCCAAATAAATGCAAAATAAAGTACTTCTATTTAAATGTACAAAATAACCATCTATAAAATCATAAGCAATAAAGTTACATACTTGGATTTGCTCCATTTCTTTGGCTAAGATAAAAATAGAATGTGAGCTTCTTAATAACATTTTCTTATACTAAAGGAAGATATAGCACTTTTGATTGCCTATCAACTTCCGTATTTGCTGATATGGAAAAGCGCTAGTCTCTGCTAAATATGGAGAAGACTTGACCTACTTTATTTGATTTTAACATCTTGCATTTTAAAATGCAGGATCAAGGACTGTAGATTTTTATCATCTTTCCTTAGCCTTCTCTATGATAAAGAGAACACGGAGAAATTTGGGAAGGAGAAAAGATGCAGGACTCTTGAGGCCAATTTGATAGAAAGGATTATTTTAAATAAATTATAAAATGAGACACGTTGAGATTTGTGCAAGGAGAGACATGGAATTTCCTTCAAATAGTGTAAAAATTCAGGCATATTCACAATGAAAGCTTGGAAAGATTTTATAATCCAGTGCCTCTCGTTTGCTTATCTCTCATAAATCTGTCAGATACTGAGAGGCATGAGATATTGGGAATTGTCCTTGGGGTTAATGGGAGGGAGAGTTGTGTTTGTCTTGAGGGAAAAGCCTACTATTATGTGTCAAGTTTGGGGACTGTTGACAGAGTACTCAACAGACATGGTTACATTAGCAGATAAATTAAATCTAGACCAAAGAATAGAAAGACAATGAGATTACCTTCAATAGACACAGTTGGATGACAAGACAGGATGGGAAATAGTTTTGCACCTATCAGTAACCTGAGCAAAAGGTTGCATGAGAAGACTCAACAGCAGATAAGAGAGGAGGAGAGCTGTGGAAGAAAGGAGGTGTCTGGGGCAAGTATTGAGCATACATTATAAATAGATACCTGGATGGGTGTTGATTAAAAAGGGAATTGGTGTTCCTGCAATCATGGATGGCTGAAGAGCCAGAGAAATATAGTTTAATAACTGATGTTGCCTCAACTACCCATCATAGCATGAACTGGAGTAACATGGTCCCAAACAGAAACTTGGAAGAAATAATGTAATTCCAAATACTGCTTCCCTATAATTTACAGTGTCTGGAATCCTGAGCACTAATCTATGACTCAGTTATTAAAGAGTCTTTAAAAGCTTTGTGGCATGAATCTGAATGGTTATGGCATTCAAATAAAGTATTTTATGCCCAATTGTCTTAGTTTGAGTGTCCCCCCAAGCAGATCTTGAGATAAGGACTTCTGAGCACATACCTCTTCAACTCCCTCCACTCATGATAAATATTGCATATAGATTGTTGGAGAGGTATTATAGTCTAACAGCTATAGGCAAAGTCTCTCTAGTGAAACTACTGGGTTTGTAGTCTGATGCTGCCATTTATTAACCATGTGGCCTTTGCGTAGTTACTTGTCTGTGCCTTGATGTTCTTATCAAAAAATGTTGATGCTTACTAGGATCCAACTCCTAGAGTTGTGCAAGTAGAAAGTAAATTAATACAAATACTGTGCTTAGAATAGGACCTGGTGCATAACAAGTGCTCAGTAAGTATTAGCTCTTTTTATCATGGATTTTGTTTTTCATACAGCTTCAAAAATCCTTCTCAAAACAATGTTCCCGGCAGCCACTGTCAACTAATCAGGGTTGACACGAGAGATGAAATCAATTTACCCAGTTTCCATAAAGTGAGAAGATGGTGATACAAGCAGACAGTCCTGTGTTTCTGTGTCCATATGGCTTTAAAGACTTGTGAAATCATAGAATCTTAGAGGAGGAAGGGATCATAAATGTCAGCCACTCCAACCAATGTCTTCTATAACGTGCCCTAGCACATGTGCATCTGGGCCTCTGCTTAGTATTCAAGTGCTCATTAAATTATTTGATTTTAATTTTTAGACATTGTCATAGTCAGTTCAGGCTGCCATAATAAAATACCATGATGGAATGGCTTAAACAACAGAAATTTATTTTCTCACAGTTCTGGAAGCTGGGAAGACCAAGATCAAGGTTCTGGCCCATTCAGTTCCTGGTGAGAACTCTCTTCCCAGCTTGTAGACAGCCACTTTCTTGCTGTGTCCTCACATGGCCTTTCCTTGGTGTATATGCACAGAGAGAGATTTCTCTCTTGTCTTCTTTATAAAGCCACCAAATCTATAGGATTACCCTTATGATCTCATTTAACCTTAATTACCTTCTAAAAGCCCTTATCTCCAAATACAGTCACATTGGGGGTTAGGGCTTCAACATATGAATTTTGAGGGAACACAATGCAGTCCACAGCAAACATTTTTAGTTTTACTGAACTGAATTCTGCCTCACTGTTAAGTCACAATTTTGTTACTGAGAGCAACAGAGATGAGACCTTCTTCCACACGAAGATTTCTAAGAAATTAAAACACTTAAAGTGTCCTCCCTGTTTCTTCTTTTCTTAGGCTAAATATCCCCATTTCTTTCAATAACTTTTCACCTACATTTCTCACCATCCCAAGAATACTATATCTTTTGTTAATTTCTATATTTAAAAAGGATATCTATAATTGAAAACAATGTTCCAAATGTGGTCTGATCAACGTAAAATGCAAAGGAATTCGTATCTTTTCTGTTCTTATAACTATTCTTGCTTTGATGCAGGCTGACATTTGCTTTCATTATGTTAATCATTGAATGACACTTGTAGGCAAGTAGCTTACTGACTGGCATTTTAGGTACTCAGTAAGGATCGGTTGAATTGAACTGGAGTCCATTCTTATGGAATTCTTTGTTACAGTGAGTCTTACATTTTTATTAATCATATCCAGTCTAAAGGGTTCATAGAAGACTGGAAAGTGGGCCATTTTGGAGTTCTCTTGATATTTTTGCATTTACAGTAAGAATAGTAGTAAAAGTCTGGACCAGTATGGAGAAAAATTGCATTGGACCAATATAGACAACACCTACACTGAGGAAAAACTGAGAATTCTTTTCATCTCTTTCCAGAACAGCATGGACATAAAGAGAAAATGAACAAGGAGCCATGCTTCTGTTATGTGTCTTCAGTAATTGCTTTAACTTGTGACTTGCCATTTAAGTAATAAATGACATTTACTAAGGGTTTAATATATGTCAGCTACTGTGCCAGACACTTTCACATTATCTCGTTAATTCCCTCAACAGCCCTGTGAGGTAGGTCTTATTAGCCTCACTTTACAGAGAAGTTATGGAACTTGCCTAATTTTACATGCTAAAGATAGTTCTTGCATTGGCTGCCAAATCCTATGTGCGTCCCCACTACACCTGAGCTAGTGAAACTTCAGTGTACCAGGGGATACTGGAAACCACAGCTAATACATGGCATATCATCCTGGGACATTAATATTCCTGATGACAGGTGTATTAGTTTACTAGGGCTGCCACAGCAAATACCACAGACTGGGTTGCTAAACAACAGGAATTGATTTCCTCAGAGTTCTGGAAGCTAGAAGTCCAAGTTCGAAGTATTAGCAGGATCGGTTTCTTCTGAAGCCTCTCTTCTTGGCTTGTAGATGGCCGTCTTTTTCTGATGTCTTCACATGGTCTTCTCTCTGTTCATGCCTGGGTCCTAACCTCCTCTTCTTATAAGGACACTAATCATATTGGATTAGGGCCCACCCTAAGGACTTCATTTAATCTTAATTACCTTTTTAAAGATCCTTTCTCCAAATACAGTCTCATTCTGAAATACTGGGGGTTAGGACCTCAACATATGAATTTTGACAAAATGCAATTCAGCCCATAATAGCAGGTAATTCAAAACATCTTAGAAAGGAAGTAAAATATAAGGCACAAAAGCCTGGATTCTGGAGTCTGCTTTGGTTACATCGTAATTCTTTCATTAACTAGCAAGTGACCTTGGGCAAGTTATTCACCTGTCTGCATCTCGCTCTCCTAGTATTTAAAATGGAGATATAATAGTACATTTATAGGGCTTTTTGTGAGGATTAAGTGAGTTAATATATACATATTAAGCACTCAGAATAGTGCCTGGAATATAATAAGTCTTATATAAGTATTAACTCATTACATTATAGGATGGATGAAGTAAAATGCAAAATTCTTTTAATTTTAAAGTTAAAATATACAGAATTTTTTCACTTACAGAAGACTGCTTCAGTCATAAGTATCCATTCATTTTCCTCTTCTAATGAGTACAGTGGAGAAAAAGTCTGAGAAGCAATTTCTGCCACTATGCATTTGCTCTTTGTGCTAGGCAGATGTCTAAGATGTCTCCCACTGATCTCCACCAGTTGGCGTGCATGCCCCATGAGAACTCCTCCTTGTGAGTGTAGCCTAGGCCTAGTGACTCACTTCTAATGAATAAAATACAGCAGAAGTATTGGAATGGCACTTCTGAAATTAGGTTATAAAAATCTGACCTCCATTTCTCTCTCACTCTCTCTGGCTCTTTTTGCTTGCTTGCCCTGATGGGGCAAGTTATCATGTTTTGAGGTGTTCTACCAATAGGCCCATGTGGCAAGGAACTTACGACAACTTCTGACCAACAGCCTTCAAGGAACTGAGGCCCCTCAGTTCAACATCTTGCAAGGAACTGAACCCTGTCAACAACCAAAATTGAGTTTGGAGGTGAATCTTTCCCAAGTGGATTCTTCCCTTTCAAGCCTTGGGATGACTGAAGCCCCAGTTGGCACCCTTGATTGCAGCTTGTGAGAGACCCTGAAGCAGAAGACCCAACTAAGCTGTGCCCAGATTCCCGACCTACAGAAACTACAAGAAAATAAATATTGCTGACTCAAACCACTAAGTTTTGGGGGTAATTTATTATGCAGCAATAGATAACTAATACACTTCTGAAAGTGGAGAATGTTGTGGAAGATGAGAACATCATGATTCAAGTGGAAAAAGAGATTCATGCGAGCACACCAGAGGAACCCAAAGAAGGCAAGAAAGGAGCTGTCCTTGGAAAATCCCAACTATTTTCCAAGACTCACTCTGCTCAAGTAATTTTCCCCATCAGCACATCTGGAATCAACCCTTATTGGATAGCTTGAAATACTCTTGCTTTGCACTAGTTGCATTTCAAAGTACTTAAATTGCTCAACCTGCTCCAACACATTTACTCCTACTGTTTTCATCATTAATGAGGCATTCAGCTTTTATAATCTAGAAGATGACCTAAAGATCAGAGTTAATTTAATTTAAAATCAATGTACTAGAGAAGAAAGCCCCAGCCTCCAGTATTGACGTCAAACTGTGGGCTTCTGCAAACTTGGTGGCTAAGACACATACAGCACATGCCATGCCTATAGTCACGTGGTCACAGAGTTCTGCCAAAAGAGATTTTGAAAATTGGTCTCCACCTGATGTAATACTACTTATTAGAGGCTTTTGTTTGATCAAATGAATAGCAAACCACTTCCTGGATTCATTATTGAGTCTTAAATCCCACTGAGCAGCTAAGACCAATATCAATGAATCCTACATCCTTGATATTTTGGAAAAAGTCAATCACTTTTTCCAAAAGCAAAGAGAAGCAGAGAGAAGCAAAGAGCTTAGATTTGTGAGCAATGGTTCCTATAAAACACTTGTGTTTTTAACTGAGTTCTATTGGCAAAGTTACTTACTACTACTGCAGTAAGTAAAAAGGCTTTGTGATGCAATGCCTGAAGGTATCTACTTCACATGTAACTTTTTATCCTTAAAGTCTGTTTTCTGATTTGCAAGGGTCTGCTGTGAGGTGGCTTCACAGATAATTGACTTTTATTCATTCATTCATTCGTTATTCATTTAGCAAACACTTATTGCGTATCCTTTCTGCACCAAGCACCATGCTAGGTCTTGGAGATTAAAAAATGAAAAACACAGTATTTCAGTCAAAATAGACTCAGTTTCTATTGTAACAAACAAGCTCAAAATCATCTCAATGGCTTATTCCAAAAAGTTTGTTTCTTGTTCACACCAAGTCTGCAGGGTCCACGTGATACCTCCATGGCAGCCCAGGCTTCTATATTTGCTGAGACAAGGGAAGATCAGACTGGAAACCTGGTAGCAGTAGTTAAATGCTTCCCATCAGAAAGAGACACAGGCTCTTCTATTTGCATGGCCATGTATGCCCTCAAGGAGAAGTGCAACCTCCCAATAGTTTCATTAGGAGGAGAACATACTATTATCTACCATACACAGAGTTTGCTCTCTGTCCTCCCTCCAGTCTAGTTTTATTAGCTTGTGCAGTCTTGTCATGGGCATTTGCATGATTTTTGTCAGGTCCTTAAAATATTGAACATATCTTGGTAGCCCCCTATTAGTGTGTTCATGGACAGTTAAGGGACTCCATGTTAGAAATGACCCTCTCTTTCTCTCTAAAGGTAGTGCAGCCCTTACTTCCCTCTCTTCCCCTCCGGCCCAAGTAGGAAGGCCTAGTCACTCCTTGAGAATGAAGAAACGAACAAAAAAGGACATGGCTAAGACCAACTTAGATTTTCAGAATCACCGTTAAATTCTCCATCATTTATTTTTTTATGGAATCATTTCACCACTTGACAACTATGTATTGATCATCTCTCCTATGTGCAGTGTGTTAGGAATGAAATGTTGATCAAAATAGACACAATTCAAACAGTAAAGTGAGAAAGATAGTCAAGCAAATGGGTGATTACAATGCAGTGTAGTAAAAGCTATGCAAGAGAAGTGCAGATAGCTCTAGGGACACATTACTGGGGAACCCAGTGGATAAGGGAAGCCCCTGGAGAAAATAATGTCTAAGCAAAAGTCTAGTGCATGCATAGGAGCAAGCTAGGTGAAAAAAGTTGGGGGGGGAGAATGTTCCAGAAGAAGAACAAAGGTCTGGTGGAGAGAGAGAGACAGAAGAATAGGGAGACAGAGAAAGAGTAGAGAAAGCAGATGAAGCTTTTGACACGATCAGGGAACCGCAAGAAGGGAGAGCACAGATTCAAGGTGGGAAAGTTCTGAGAGATGAGATTAGAGACGATGAGGAGGAGCAGGTTTCAAAGGACCTTATAAGCCATGAATAAGAGTCTAGACTTTTTCCTAAGAGCAATGGGAAGCCACTGAAAGGTTTCAAACAGAAGAGAATGATATGGTAGACACTTCAGATTTGAAGTAACTGTCCTTTACAAAAGCCTAGCTGTTATTATGCTGGCAAAGGACCCAACCCAATGCTTGCTCACAGCAGTTCTTGTCTTTGGCTGGTTTCCCTCTTAGGACGATTTATGAGGAAGTGGACTGGAGATTTGTGTGTTTGGTATAATTAGGAACACCAGGAGAGCCCCTAACACAAAACTATT
Organism: Diceros bicornis minor; assembly: GCF_020826845.1. Classification (NCBI taxonomy): domain Eukaryota; kingdom Metazoa; phylum Chordata; class Mammalia; order Perissodactyla; family Rhinocerotidae; genus Diceros; species Diceros bicornis. Next base: position 24,931,075 of record NC_080764.1, on the reverse strand, counting down.
TTTTTCCACTCCTCGCCATCAACACTAAAACTCCACTCTTTATTCCTTCATTTTTTCATTTAGCCATATCATCAAATATGCACCAAGCACCAGCTACATAAATGAAATAGAGCTCGTGCAGTAACTAAAAGAAGATAAAGACAGGGATCTTGCTTTCATAAGGCTAAAGTTCTAGTAGGGGAGATAAGACAAGTTTAATAGTATTGTGTGTGGGAAGAGAACAGAGCTATAGGAACCCAGCGGAAGAAACAAGCCTTTCAGGCCAGGGAGCCCAGGGAAGGCTTTGTGAAGAGAATACCACCATGGTTGGGCCTTGAAAGATGAATAAGACTTTCTCAGTACTAAACTGTGTTTTCATCAGGAGTCTTTCAGCATCTATGATGGAAACTTAACTCAAATGAGCTTAAAGAAAAAGAGAGCATTTATTGGCTCACACACTGGGAAATTCAGAGGTGCAGCTGACTTCAAGCCTAGCTGGATCCAGGCACTCAATGTTAGGATCAATGCTGACTCTTTCTCTCTCCATTCTTAGGATAGATTCTTTCTGGTGGGCAAGACAGTTCTCAGCAAACCCAGTGTATTATTTCCATAGGGCTACTGTAACAAATCACCACAAACTGGGTGACTTAAATCAACAGAAATTTATTTTCTCACAGTTCAGGAGGCTAGAAGTCTGAAATCAAGACATCAGCTGAGTGGATTCTTTCTGGAGGCTCTAAGGAAAAATCTATTCCATGCCTCTCTCCTAGCTTCTGGTGTTTGCCAGAAATCCTTGGCATTGCTTTGCTTTTAGATGCATCCCACCAATCTCTGCCTCCACCTTCACACTGCCTTCTTCTCTGTGTTTCTCCTCTGTGTCTCTTTATCTAAAATCTCCCTCTCCTTTCTCTTGTAATGATACCATTCACTGGATTTAGGACCCACTCTAAATTTAGGATGATTTTCTTGAGATCCTTAACTCAATCACATTGGAAAAGACCTTATTCCAAGCAAGGTCATATTCTGAGGTTCCAGACAGACATGAATATTAAGGGGATGCTAGTCAGCCCACTATACCCAGCAATCTATGGCACAAAGATTCCCTTCCAGTTGACCCAGCTTGGGTCATATGCCAGATCTGTGGTGGAGAGGTGAGCTGTGGACTTCAGCCCCACCAGAACCACATGGATTCAGTTCCCAAGGGGAAAAAAAGTTCTGCTATGAGAAGAACAGGAGAAGGTATGCTGAAGAAACATCAATAACAGGATTCTGGAGCAAATAAGAAGAGCCTTCTGGGGGATAATATGGCAGGTCTTTGGAATCGTGGTGCCTCAGAACCAAATGGACTATAGAGGTCAGTCTATTGTCTTCCACTCCCTTCTACAGAGGAGGAACCAGAAGCATTGGGAGGGAGTGACTGAAGGCAGTCAGTGAGGGGCATTCAGTTAGAGGGCAAGTGCTACCCCACCTGCATACGGGGAGCAGGAGGTACCCAAAGAGCCGGACAAACTATACAGAGAGAGGGTCAGTGCAAGGAAATATGGATGGATCTTCAAAACACATTTCACAATAATTCCTACAGCTATCCCTGCCTTAGTTTACATAATCATTTTATCCACAGAGCTAAAAGTTAGACCGCTGGTTTTCAGAGGTTCCTCTGAAGACCTGTGCTGAGGTAATGTTTGCATACATCTTCAGTGAAATTAGAAACATAAGAATAACATGGAACTTTTTTGTGAAGCTAAATTAATTCAGTTTAAAGGGCTGCATTTTGTTCCTGAAATTATATCCTTTCTACTTTTTGGTATTTGTTACTCTATTATTTATTTTATTAAACCATGGTCATAGTAGAAAGTGTGGGAGATCAAGATTTGGCCACCCTGAAATCTCTCTCTTTACCTTGGTTGTTTTCTCTAGGGACATTTGACCTCCTCCACTAACTGCCTAAAGAATTTGACATGGTGGCTCCTTCCTAGAACAGATCTATCATGATGGCTATAAAGATAATGTAGGATGGAGATTACAATAGGAAAGGCACCAACAAGCCCCTCTTATCAGAAGTTCTGTCTCTCTGGCCACATTCTCTGGATGACCCTGTGAGGAGTTGCCAGACAATCATTTACATTTATAAGGGAAATCTCCATTTGTAAAGGTATCTCCCTCTCTGTTTTGAGAAGAGAGGGGGATGGCCTCATTTCTAGAGGCTTATCAATGTGGAAGTTGAGGCCTTAAAGCTGCATAATAACCTTACTCTTGTTTGCTGTGCTTTAGTGGTAATCTCCTGTAACTGACTCCCCCCACCCCCAAAATCCTCCTTTGTCATTGGCTGAACATGGTATTTAAGACGAGAATTTCTGCTATTGTGTTGAGAAATGCAGTGTCCCTGCTTTCTCCCATGTATACATGTTATTCAACTTGGTATTATTTTCTCCTGCTAACCTGTCTTGTTAATTATTTGGCCAGCCATAAGAACCTTAAGGAAAAGGCTAGAGGGAGATTCTCCCTCTTCCCCCGACAAAAGTAATTTTTATTTGGTGTCATTTAGTTTTGTGGCCTATATTTGGCAAATGAAAATGTTGGCAACCCCATGTTGGGTTTTCCTTATTTTTGGATAGGGAGGGGATTTTCCTGACTCATAAAATCCAAAGGTCTTGGATACCTAATCTCAACCAACTGCCTTATCTCCTCAGGGCACCCGAAATCTGAGCAATCTCAGTGAGAAATCACAAGGGAGTTCCTTGAATATTCACTTTCTTAAGAGAAAGGTGGGCTTGATCATGAATTGATTTTTACTGTGTTTGGCATGTTTTAAGAAGGCTCTGTTTTGAAGGAGGGGAAGTCAAGATGGTGGCGTAGGCAGACTCTGAACTCACCTCCTCCCGTGGACACAGCCAATTTACAACTACTTGTGGAAAAATTACCCCTGAGACAGAACTGAAAACTGGACAAGAGGAACTCCTGCAACAACAGACAATCCTAACTGAGGTGGAAGAGGCAGAGACTCCCTTCTGGAGAGGAAAAACGCCGCCTTCACAAGCCGCCAGCTTCACGGCTGCCCAGGAGCAGCTCACAGGTACGCACCCTCCCTGGAAGCGCGGGGCCCTGAGCCGGGGAGTGCCCCCGCTGGGGGCATTTTGTGGACCCAGCACAATCGAGACCAGTGGCATAATATCTGACTTTGCTGCTACTAAAACGTTGGGGAGTAACCCCAGAAAACCCGGTTCACAAAGAAGCTAAAACAGGCTCTTAAAGGGCCTGCGTGCAAACTCACCCATTTCAGAAAGCATCCTAAAATCACCAGAAAGAAAGGTGCACAGTGCTGTGGTGAAAAGAGACCCACCTAATAGACCCTGAGTGCATCTTGGTGAGGGGTGAGACCTCTCCAGGGACTGGGACATTGGCGGCGGCCATTGTTATGGCCTGGTGTGGGCCTGCTGACACAGACGCCATTGGAGTTCTCCCTGAGGCCTGCTAGCCCAGGGTCTGCCCCACCCGCTAGAGCACCGATTTAATCCAGCTCAGCCAGGGCAGGCAGCCCACCCTAGAGACTGGCCTCACCCAACAACAAGCCCTCAGGCAACTTGTGGGCCTGCATAGATTGGTGACTGGATTCTCTGCAGCCTGGCAACTGAGCCGACTTCAGTGGGGCAGGGTGTGCACAAGGAGCGGGTGGAGAGTGTGGGGTGGTGGCGGAGTGTGTGGAGCTCCCGCCGTGGAGAGACTGGCTCCGCTTCGGGAGGTCAGGGCACGCACACGGGGCAGGACTGTGTTGACTGTGTGTGTGGGCCTGTGGGCGGCAGGGCTTGTCAGCTGCAGAAGACTTGTGCTTCTCAAAGACCCACATAGGGGGTTTGCCCCACCATCCAAAGCCTGAAACAATTGGGTACTCCTGTGCCTGAGGCCAGCCCCACCCAGCTGCAATCCTCAGAGAGCTGACAAGAGACCTAATAGGCTAGAGGCTTACAGCAATTGTAAGGCCCTGAGCCTAACAACCTGCTACGCTGGGGTCCTACTCACTTAAAAGAAATACTGCGACACAAATGTGGTATTAGAACTTGCAGCCAACTGTGCTGGGGCTCCCCACACCTGATCAAGAGACTGAAGGGCCCACAACAACTACAAGCAGCGGAGCATTACAACAGCTGACCAGGAGCATAACTCAGCCTCCCTGGGCGCCTACAGTGAGAACAAACAGGCCACAACAGAAGGACACACGTAGCCCACATAGGGGTCACCCCTGGAACATTGAGAACTGAAGGAAGCACACTGGAAGCCTCCTAAGGCATCACTTACATAAGGTCACCTTTCCAAGAGCAGGAGACGTAGCTGACCTACCTAATATGTAGACACAAGCACAGGGAAAGAGGCAAAATGAGGAGGCAAAAGAATACATTCCAAGTAAGGCAACAGGACAAAACCCCAGAAAAGGAATTAAGTGAAACAGAAATGAGCAACCTACCAGACAGAGAGTTCAAACTAAGAGTGTTAAGGATGCTCACTGATCTGGGGAGAAGAATAGATGAACTCAGTGAGAATGTCAACAAAGAAATGGAAGATATAAAAAAGAACCAATCAGAAATGAAGAATACAATACTGGAAATGAAAAATTCATTAGAGGGACTCAAAAGCAGAGTAGAGGATACAGAAGAACAGATCTGTGAGCTGGAGGAAAGACTAGAATAAATTACCCAAGGTGAACAGGTAAAAGAGAAAAGAATTAAAAAGAGGGAGGACAGTCTAAGGGACCTCTGGGACAACATCAAACACACTAACATCCATGTTATAGGTGTCCCAGAAGGAGTAGAGTGAAACAAGGGGTCAGAGAATCTATTTCAAGAAATAATAGATGAAAACTTCCCTAACCTAAGGAAGGAAACAGACATCCAGGTACAGGAAGCACAGAGAGCCCCAAACAAGATAAACCCAAAGAGGCCCACACCAAGACACATCATAATCGAAATGTCCAGAATTAAAGATAAAGAGAGAATCCTAAAAGCCTCAAGAGAATGTCAAGTTACGTACAAAGGAAACCCCTTAAGGCTATCAGCTGACTTCTCAGCAGAAAGCTTACAGGCTAGAAGAGAGTGGCGTGATATATTTAAAGTGCTAAAAGGAAAAAACTTACAGCCAAGAATACTCTACCCAGCAAGGTTATCATTCAAAATGGAAGGAGAGATCAAAAATTTCCCAGACAAGCAAAAATTAAAGGAGTTTGTCACCAAGAAACCAGTGCTACAAGAAATGATAAAGGGACAGATTTAAGGGGAAAAGAGAAGACCACAAATAGGAAAAATTATCTATTTCCATGATAAGAACGTAATGGATACAAATGCACAAAAAAGAGGTTAGATATGATATCAAAAACATGAAAGGAGGGAGGAGGGGAGTTCAAGAGTACAGCTTTCAGACAGAGGTCAAACTAAAGTGACCATCAATTCTGTATAGAAGAAGAAAGGAACAGAGAAGGACTACTAAAACACTGAGGAAAAAAAAAGTTAACAAATGGCAGTAAGTACATACTTATCAATAGCTACTTTAAACGTCAATGGACTAAATGCTCCAAGTAAAAGGCATAGGGTGGCTGACTGGATAAAAAAACAAGACCCATATATATGCTGCATACAAGAGACACACTTCAGACCTAAAGACACTCACAAACTGAAAGTGAAGAGATGGAAAAAGATACTCCACGCAAATGGCAATGAAAAGAAAGCTGGGGTAGCAGTACTCATATCAGACAAAATAGACTTTAAAACAAAAACTGTAAAAAGAGACAAAGAAGGGCATTACATAATGATCAAGGGAACAATCCAACAAGAGGATATAACACTTGTAAATATCTACGCACCCAATGTAGGTGCACCTAAGTATATAAAGCAATTATTAACAGACAAAAACAGAAATAGACAGTAACACAATAATAGTAGGGGACTTTAACACTCCACTTACACCAACAGATAGATCATCCAAACAGAAGATCAATAAGGAAACGTTGGCCTTAAACGACACACTAGAACAGATGGACCTAGTAGATATATACAGAGCATTCCATCCAAAAACCGAAGAATACATGTTCTTTTCAAATGCACATGGAACATTACCCAGGATTGATCACATATTAGGCCACAAACAAGTCTCCATAAATTTAAGAAGACTGAAATAATACCAAGCATCTTTTCTGACCACAACGTTATGAAGCTAGAAATCAACTATGGGAAGAAAATCAGAAAAGCCACAAATACGTGGAGATTAAACAAAATGCTACTGAACAATGCCTGGGTTAACGAAGAAATCAAAGAAGAAATCAAAAAATACCTGGAGACAAATGAAAATGAAAATACGACATGCCAGAATTTATGGGATACAGCAAAAGCGGTTCTAAGAGGGAAGTTTATAGCGATACAGGCCTATCTCAACAAACAAGAAAAATCTCAAACAATCTAACAATGCACCTAAAGGAACTGGAAAAAGAAGAACCAACAAAGCCCAAAATCAGTAGAAGAAGGGAAATCATAAAAATCAGAGCAGAAATAAATGAAATAGAGACCAAAAAAACAATAGAAAAAATTAATAAAACCAAGAGGTGGTTCTTGGAAAAGATCAACAAAATTGACAAACCTTTAGCTAGACTCACCAAGAAAAAAAGAGAGAAGGCAGAAATAAGTAAAATCAGAAATGAAAGAGGAGAGGTTACAGCAGACACCTCAGAAATACAAAAGATTATAAGAGAATACTATGTAAAGCTATATGCCAACCAATTCGACAATCTGGAAGAAATGGATAAATTCTTAGAATTATACAACCTTCCAAAACTGGATCAAGAAGAAGTAGAGAATTTGGATAGACCAATCGCCAGTAAGGAGATCGAAACAGTAATCAAAAACCTCCCCAAAAATAAAAGTCCAGGACCAGACGGCTTCCCTGGTGAATTCTACCAAACATTCAAAGAAGACGTAATACCTATCCTTCTCAAACTTTTCCAAAACATTGAGGAGGGGGGAAAGCTCCCTAACTCATTCTACGAAGCTGACATTACCCTGATACCAAAACCAGACAAGGACAACACAAAAAAAGAAAATTACAGGCCAATATCACTGATGAACATCAATGCAAAAATCCTCAACAAAATACTAGCAAATCGCATACAACAATACGTTAAAAAGATTATACACCATGATCAAGTGGGATTTATTCCAGGTATGCAGGGATGGTTTAACATTCGCAAATCAATCAACGTAATACACCACATTAATAAAATGAAGAATAAAAATCACATGATCATCTCAATAGATGCAGAGAAAGCATTTGACAAGATACAGCATCCATTTATGATAAAAACTCTGAATAAAATGGGGATAGAAGGAAAGTACCTCAACATAACAAAGACCATATATGAGAAACCCACAGCTAATATCATCCTCAATGGTGAAAAACTGAAACCTATTCCTCTAAGAACAGGAACCAGACAAGGATGCCCACTGTCACCACTCCTATTTAACATAGTACTGGAAGTCCTAGCCAGAGCAATCAGGCAAGAGAAAGAAATAAAAGGGATCCAAATTGGAAAGGAAGAAGTGAAACTCTCACTATTTGCAGATGACATGATTTTAGATACGGAAAACCCTAAAGAATCCACCAGAAAACTTTTAGAAGTACTAAACGAATATGGTAAAGTTGCAGGATACAAAATCAACATACAAAAATCAGTTGCATTACTGTACACTAACAACGAAGTAGCAAAAAGAGAAATTAAGAATACCATCCCATTTACAACTGCAACAAAAAGAATAAAATACCTAGGAATAAACTTAACCAAAGAGGTGAAAGATCTGTACACCGAAAACTATAAAACATTTCTGAAAGAAATTGAAGACACAAAGAAATGGAAAGATATTCCGTGCTCTTGGATTGGAAGAATTAACATAGTTAAGATGTCCATACTTCCTAAAGCCATCTATAGATTCAATGCAATCCCTATCAAAGTTCCAACAACATTTTTCACAGAAATAGAACAAAGAATCCTAAAATTTATATGGAACAACAAAAGACCACGAATAGCTAAAGGAATCCTGAGAAAAAAGAACAAAGCTGGAAGTATCACACTTCCTGATTTCAAAATATACTACAAAGCTATAGTAACCAAAACAGCATGGTACTGGCACAAAAACAGACGCACAAATCAATGGAATAGAATCGAAAGCCCAGAAATAAACCCACATATCTATGGACAGCTAATCTTTGACAAAGGAGCCAAGAACATACAATGGGGAAAAGAAAGTCTCTTCAACAAATGGTGTTGGGAAAACTGGATAGCCACATGCAAAAAAATGAAAGTAGACCCTTACCTTACACCATACACAAAAATTAACTCCAAATGGATTAAAGACTTGAATGTAAGACCTGAAACTGTGAAATTTCTAGAAGAAAACACAGGCAGTATGCTCTTCGACATCGGTTTTAGCAACATCTTTTCAAACATCATGTCTGACCGAGCAAGAGAAACAATAGAAAAAATAAACAAATGGGACGACATCAAACTAAAAAGCTTCTGCACAGCAAAGGAAACCATCAACAAAACGAAAAGACAACATAACAATTGGGAGAAGATATTTGCAAACCATGTATCTGATAAGGGCTTAATCTCCAAAATATATAAAGAACTCATGCATCTCAACAACAAAAAAACTACCAACCCAATTAAAAAATGGGCAAAAGACCTGAACAGACATTTCTCCAAAGAAAATATACAGATGGCCAACAGACACATGAAAAGATGTTCAAAATCTTTATCAGGGAAATGCAAATCAAAACTACAATGTGATATCACCTCACGCCCGTCAGAATGGTTATAATTAACAAGACAGGAAACAACATGTGTTGGAGAGGATGTGGAGATAAGGGAACTCTCATACACTGCTGGTGGGAGTGCAAACTGGTGCAGCCACTATGGAAAACAGTATGGAGATTCCTCAAAAAATCAAGGATAGAACTCCCATATGATCCAGCTATTCCACTGTTGGGTATTTATCCAAAGAACTTGAAAACACCAATTTGTAAAGGTACATGCACCCCTGTGTTCATTGCAGCGTTATTCACAATAGCCAAGATTTGGAAGCAACCTAAGTGCCCATCAAGGGACGAATAGATAAAGAAGATGTGGTATATATACACAATGGAATACTACTCAGCCATAAGAAACGATGAAATCCAGCCATTTGTGACAACATGGATGGATATTGAGGGTATAATGCAAAGTGAAATAAGTCAGAGGGAGAAGGTCAAATACCGTATGATTTCCTTCATCAAGTAGTAGATAATAACAACAATAAACAAACACATAGAGACAGAGATTGGATTGGTGGTTACCAGAGGGGAAGGGGGAAGGGAGGAGGGTGAAAGGGATAATTGAGCACATGTGTGTGGTGATGGGTTGTAGTTAGTATTTGGGTGGTGAACATGATGTAATCTATGCAGAAATAGAAGTATAATGATGTACACCTGAAATTTTTACAATGTTATAAACCAATGTTACTGCAATAAACAAAAAATTAAAAAAAAAAAAAGAAGAAGAAGGCTCTGTTTTGCTCAGGATGAGATCGAGTTTGTTAGTTGCATTATCAGTTGCTAAGTGACATGCCACTCTGAAGTGAAGCATGCATGTGGTATCTCCCGAACCCCTGTAGCCTAGAGACCTTCCCACCATTATTCCAAGCGTTGAAAAACACAAGACCCACTCGTCAGTCAAAGAAGCTGAGCTGCATTGAAAGCCTCTGATTCATTTGAAAACATTTACAGGTACTTTTTCAAACAGGAAAATTAGCAGGGCATTCTTCAGAGTAATTGACCTGTGAATTTGAGTTTGATTTGTTTATCCACAACAACATACTTCAGCCAAACCTCACAGTTGGTGACATCTGAGTTGCACATCATCCATAACACTACAATCACTTATGGCCCCTCCATCCAAGCCACTCCAGTAAGAATAACTGTTTGCAAGGAGGGAGGCCATTGCGAAGCCTTATTTAAGGAATCAGTCAGACATAAAACAATTCTTTCCTAGGACTTAGAAAGATGAGTTATCTTTGTTTAAGCAAGAAGCGAAGAGATATTCAAGAGTAGCATAAAGGCCATACATTAGGGTCCCTACAGAGACCTGAATTTTTGTTAGGTGCCATTATTGGATCACCCTCTCCACCTCCCCCAACTTCTTTAAATTTCGATCAGTTCCTGAAGAATGAAGGAGACAAACAATACTGAAAAGTCAGCAAAAAAAGGAAATGAGAGTGATCTAGTAGATCAATGCCTCACCCTCCAGGCCTTAGAATAGAGACGATAGTAAATATCCTCTTCCTATTTCTTATTCATTCATTAGTTTATTCATTGACTGGCTGATCCATTCATTCATCAATCCATTAAAAATGAAAAATTTATTAGTAACTATTATATGCAAGATATTCTTCAGACCATGGAATAGAGCGGTGATTAAAATGGACATAAAGGAAAGAGGCTTTCATGAAACTCATTTTAGTCTAGTTTTCAGGAAGTTGTTGGTGTCCTGAGGGCTCTTGGGTACCCCGTTGGCCTCAAAAGAGTTGAGTAGGTTCCAGGCTTCTATTTCAGAAGAGATGAAGCAGTCCAACTGGCTGATAGGGCTTGCTCCAGGCCTCGTATTGTAAGCAAGATAAACACAACATTGATGAGTCCTTCCCAGCGACAGTCAATTCCCCAGGGAAGGAAAGCAGACAAGGATTTAGGGCATATGCCTGTCCAAGAAGAGTGCGTGTGTCCCTTGGAACCTAAAACCAGAGGAAAGCTCATTGGGAAAAAAAAAAAGGAAAAGAGACTAGTCACTAACCACCATGATTTGCCATTGACCAAATTTGTGCTTGTTGATGTTAAGAATCATTGTTGATTACTGGATATTAATAACCAATTCGAGCACAGTTTTAGTACCTACTCTTATGACCATCACTGGGCTAGAGCCATAGAAAGGCGAAATATAGCCCTTATCCTACAGAAGCTCATTATCTAGTCAGGGAGGAAGATTGGTAAAGAAAAAGAAGAAAGTCTTGCTTTCAATTGAGCTTTATGAGACACATGAGGGAGTATAAAATCTTTTCATCCTTCTGGCATCTCCTTGGAGGGCTGGTTCTATCAATGAAAACAATAACAGTCACATATACTGCATACTTAGCGGGTACGATTCTAAGTGCTTTACAGACATTATCTTGCTTACAATCCTGTGAGATAGGCAATGTTATTATTTTGGATTTGCACATAAGGAAACTGAAGCACAGAGTGGTTAAGTGACTTACATGAGGTTATATGGCTAGTAAGTAGTGGAGCTAACATGCCAATTCAGGTAGCTGACATGAGAGCTTTTGTGTATAACCAATGTGCTATAGCACTCTGTATCTGAGAGATTGCTGTGTCAGAACCAGGGCTGGGCAAGACCAGGTGGGGCTGGTTTCTAGAGACTGGATGGGGCACAGAGCAGGTATTCTGGGACACGTTCCATCAGCCTGAAATGTCATAAATGGAGGTAGGCATCTAATAATCTGCGAGATAAACCAGGCTGGGGGCCTTGGAAACCAGACACACTTACAGGGATAAAGAATGAGCCTGAGGAAATACTGATGTGCCTTCAGGATGAACAAATGTAACCACACTGACAAATCACAGAAGATAGACCAGGTGGTACTCTAAGCAGGTGGATGATGACAAAATCAACATGGGGATAACCTGGAAGTGACTGTGTATTTGTCAAGTTTTTATTTGGTTGCAAATGAACTAAACATAAACCACCTTAAATAAACAAAGCAATGTATTGGCTCCTAAAACTGAAATACTCATGGGTAGGTTAGCTTCAGGCATGTCTGGATCCAGCTGCTCATATCAAGAATCTGTCTCTTTATCTCTGGGATCTGCTTTTTTTTGCTGACTTCATTCTCAACCAGACTTTCTTCATGTACAGTTTATGAAAACTTAACAATGACAGTGGAAAGAAAGCTTCTTTTTCCCAATCATTTATTATTTAATTAAATGGAATATTTATTTAGTACCTGCTATGTACCAGCATGGGGAATACAGCAATGAAAAGAACAGGTAAGTTTCCTTCCTCATGAAGGTTACATCTAGTAAGGAAAAAAACAAACGGGCAATAAATAAACAAACAAAAATATAGTATTAGGTTGTGATAAGCACTATGAAGAAAAAATAAATCAAGATAAGGGGACAGAGAGATGAAAATGTGATTATAAATAAGGTGATTATTATGGACTGAATGTGTCCCCCAAAATTCAAATGCTGAAATCTTAACCCAAATATTATGGTATTAGGAGGTGGGGCCTTTGGGAGGTAATTAGGTTATGAGAGTGGAGCCCCCATGAATGGAATTAGTGCCCTTATAAAAGAGACCCCAGAGAGCTCTCTCGCTCTTTCCACCGTGTAAAGATACAGGGAGAAGTTGGTAGTCTGTAAACCAGAAGAGGGCTCTCATCAGACTCTGACCATGCTGGCACCCTGATCTTGGACTTCAGCCTCCAAAACTGTAAGAAAGAAATTTTTGTTCTTTGTAAGTGACCCAATCTATGGTACTTTGTTTTAGCAGCCCAAATGGACTAAGGCAGTGATCAACGAGGGTCTCACCGAGAAAGTGACATCTGAGCAGCAATCTGAATGAAGGGAAGAAGTGAGCCTTGTGGACAGATGGAGGAAGAGTGCTCCAGGAGGAATGAAGAATAAACACAAACCGAGGTCTGCTTAGTTTGAGAACAAGGGCTTTAAGTGTTGTGCCGAGCATATAAAGACGAGTAAGACTTGGACCCTGAACTCAAGAAGTTAAAAGTCACATAGGGGGAGATAATCAGGTTTAAAAATGTAAACAATACAGGTTGATTGACATTGTGATGCACCTGACAATGAGTGTTCGGGCACAGCGGGAGCATGAAGACAGAGAAATCAGAGAAACAAGGGCTTTAAATGTCGTGCCGAGCATATAAAGATGAGTAAGACTTGGACCCTGAACTCAAGAAGTTAAAAGTCAAATAGGGGGAGATGAGCAGGTTTAAAAATGTAAACAATATAAGTTGATTGACATTGTGATGCACCTGACAATGAGTGTTCGGGCACGGTGGGAACATGAAGACAGAGAAATCAGAGAATGCCCCAGTTTGGAATCAAACCCTTACTTCCTAGGGTTAAAAATAGGGCACTTTGATCATCACATCCAGTTAACAAAATTATCTCTGTGATTTCCATACCTGGGTCTTCAATGATTGTTTTCTTCTACTTTTTCCACAATAAAACTTGTTGAGAGAAGCAGGTTATACCTAGATCTGCATATTTGTGCAATGGCTTGTGGTATCTTCTCACTGATATGGTGATGAATCCAAAATCGATCAAGAAAAAATGGACATGTATGCTTTGCTTAACAATGCTTAGCCTTAAAATCTAACGCTGTCACGTTGCCATGAATAAAGGGACATTTGCCAAGAATCCCCAACTAAAGCCACCAATCAAACTCGCTTGCCCTTTCTGCCTCACTCTCTTTCTATCTCATGCACTGAAGAATGATTTATCTTTTAACTTAGCCTTAATTCACAATTTCACAATTAATTAAACATCAGCCTAATCATTATACCCACAAAGCATTTAAACTGATGTTGGGAGAATGATGGGGAAATGAATAATGCTTTGAAGGTCCATTTCAAATTAGTTATTTGATTAATGAATATTCCACAAGGGCATTTGGGAGATGACCTCTGTTGATGACTTAAAAAAAGACATGTCTGTTTAGATAATCAGAAGACAAAGTGAGCTTGAGTTATCTCTGAGTATATGTTGCGTAGAATTACAAGGATTAATCCATACAAAATGTATTACTTTTCCCGTGGCTTGTTGGAGATAACATAGAATTGTAAGATCAGTAAATAAAGTTTGGCATTTCAAAGATGCTGCTTGATGATAAACTGTGCAATGTGCACCCCAGACCGCCAGTCCTGGTGGCTCTGAGCACAAGACGCCCACCAGAGGCTTATGAAAGAAAGCTGGGCTTGTTCCTGATAAGGCTTGCAGTGGAGCAGGCTGTTTGCCTCATAAACTCTCCATAATCCCTCCTAACACCTGACCTTTCGATTTCTTAGATGTAGAAGAAGAAATTGGTTGTCACCAGCTTCCTGTATATTCAAACAAATAAGAAACAGCTTACCTTGTTTTGTGGTTTAGAAAGAACCTTTTCCCAGCAGTTTCATGATCAAAAGCGCATATTGCAAGAGGGAATCAAATATAGGTCAAAGACACTGACTGCAGCACAAGATAAGAGTAGGATGCGGAGGAGGTGTTCCAATCACAACCAGACTGCCTTCTTCAGCGAGAAACGCTTATCGCAAACTCAACATTGTAATCTCGGACAGCTAAGTTACTTTTCCTCCTTAATTATGCTAAATCTTAGAACAGGCCAAGCTGAATCAAAAATGGGAGTCATCAGGGTCCCCAAAGGATTGGAGTCATTTGAACATGAAGCAAATGCTAGAGAAGGTTTAATTTTTATGGTAAGCAAGAGAGTACTTCTTTCCCTCCTGAGTTGTTTTTTCCTTTAAACTGTGGAAGTGACTATCCAAAAGCAGGATTTATGTTCATTCCATAGACAATTAATAATCCATAGCCTCCTGGTGCTAAATCATTTCCTGATGGCAAGTTGAGAACTTGAATTCTTATGGAGCCTGAAGGCACCTTTGGATGCCCAGCACAGAGAGTGTAAGGCAAAGTCCCTAATTGCTATGCATGGGGAGGGGTTGAGAGGCACCATCTCTTGGTGCCCCCCTCCTTCCCAATGTATATAGAATGAGTTCACATTTTCTAAAACCATCTGTTAAGCAACTCTGAATGAGTCTAACTCTAAGGGAAAAAAGGCGGAGTACTCTCTTCGAAACAGGAGACTTGGTGATACGGATTGGACTTCAAGGCCCTAATTTAGGATAATAGAAATTTTACAAATTACAAGATCCTGGATCTAGTGGTGGATTGAAACTGATTAACTGCTCAGCTTCGTGCAAGCCACTTAATTTCCTTCCTCTAAAAATGGAGGAGCCTTGTTCAGCTCAAAGTTTCCTTTCAGCTCAAAATCTCTTCTTTTAAGCGTTATTCCTTTGCATGGGTAAAAAAAATCAGGAATTATGGCACTGAAATTATTTGTAGTCACTCTCACATGACCATTAGGAAAATAGTTCTTTTTGCCTTTTGGGTGGTTGTTTCGTAGAACTTGAGTCTTTGATTTTTGCCTTTTAGATGTGCTTCAACATAAATCACCCAGCAGGAAGTTATTTATTGCACTCTGCATTTATTTGCACTCATTTCCAAAAATTATTTGAGACCCAGGCTTCTTATATCATTTGTAGTGTTGCAGGATGATTTGGGCATTTTTTGGAATGCAGTCCTTTCGGACTTCAAATATTCTAGCTCATGTAGTATTTCTAAGGTTATTGGCAAGGAAAAAATCCTTGCTTTAATTTGGCTTTAAAAAGATTGCCTTATGCTGAATATTTCCAAGATAACCTTCCTCCAGGAGACTATTTAAAAGTTAAATGACAAGACTGATTCTCGTTTTCCCTTTTCAAGTCCAGAAAGACTTTTTTGAAATATCTGGCATCCTACTCTTTGGCAAAGCAGCATCTGGGGATTGCCTGGGATGTGGAGCACTTTTTGATTTCTTATCTCTTGCTGTCTCTTCTCAAAAATGGAGACATCCTTGCCATTGGGATCAAATCAGACCTGGGGCGAGGGGTATTTGAGTGAATCTAGTACTTTTCTCTGGGTTTTGCATTGTGTCTTCCTCAATGCACCTTTAGTTTGGACTTTGAGCCCCACTCCAATGACTAATTTTCTCCAATTTTCTCTTCATCTTTGTATCTTCTCTGGAGCCCCAGTTCCTGAGAACAATGGTTTCCTGCTCCTTGGACTCGTGCCTAGTGACTGGCTATCTGATATTAACTGAAATTCTTCCCTGATGCCAACCACTTGCCTGGCTTTATCAATAAGTATTAAACTTTGTTCTGGTTCATTAAAAGGTTACAACTCTTCAAGAGTGCTCTCAGGGACAACCAGCCACCAGGGGCCAAAGACCTGACCACTCCTTTATTTGTAGCTGGCTTTATACTTCTAACCTTGGCTGCTCCTCGAATTCATTTCTTGAGTCTAGTCCAATCAGATCTGACACATAGCTGTAACAGCCTAGGTGGTTCCATCCTCACCAGCATGCATTACAACTTTAACAATGTACAACATTCTCTTTAGTCAACTAGCACAAGCATTTTCCTTATTGGAAATTGATCAACTTGCAAATTCTTTTACTTACTGTTTGTTGATAACCAACACCATCCTTCAGAGTCTGTCTAGGGACCTGGATTTAACACCACCAAATGTATCTGGACTGTGAGAATCCCAGGTTGGATTCTTATAAATACAATTGCTATACTGCCGAGTTAGCCGTCATGATATTCTGGTACTTCTACTTCATGTCTGAGGGACTGTTCCCTCCATCAGCCGGCTCAATCTGTTAGGGATGTCTGGTTTCTTGTCTTAGGGCCTCCATTTTCTGGCCCCAAGACAGCCAGCTACACTCTGCTTATCCACATGCAAATAAAGCCAAGAAACCTAATGGAACCACAGATTGACATAAGGCAGTTTTGCTAACAGAAAATGCCCTATTACTCAGAAATTATAATGCTACAGTATCTTTCCAATTTCCCATTTGGCCCTATTCTTTCCCATCTTTTCCTTTTCATAGCTGGTGCAACTTTCTCGTTAGTGTCCCAGTAGGAAAGAGCCTTCACACAGAAAGGATGCTGAAGCTGTCCTGGTGGAAACCTGTGCCCCTGCTTGCATTTTCGTGTCTGAAACCCATGGTTATATTTGCTACCTACCCTTTATCACCTGGGCTTTCATGAAAGAAAAGGAATTTGAGAAACAAATGTGATAGGAATCTAAAAGACCAGAAAATGTACTTAAGGACTGGATCTCCAGCAGAGCAGAGGTGTTTGGGAGAGTAGCTGCAATCTTTATTCAGAAATGGACCCAATTCGGAGGGCTTTTAGTGCAGTGAAATCACACAGTTGATAATCATCAGACATGATTTCCACATTGAACTACCGTTGCGGAGTCCCATTTTAAGCCGCTAAACTTATTTTCTCCACTCTGTGAAAGTTCAAAATTAAGGCTATTGTGAGTGCACCATACTTCTAAAGTTGGCAGGAGGGAGGGGGTTTCCCCTATTCCCTAAAGCAAAAGGCATTTTTACTCACACAGATGAAATACGTATCAAGAATTCTAAGGATCTTGGCATACGGCAAATGTTAAATTTGGCCTGATGAGTAACACCTCCCAAGAAAAAGAGAAGACAGAGAAGCGTTGCTTTATAGTGTCTTCAGTATGAGTTTGCAAGTCAAATACTGGGGTTATGGGTGACTGTGGGGCAGAAATCTGAGTGTGTCTCATTTTGGATTCATTTTTCCTGGACTATCAGGAGTCTAGTACTCTTTGGGGCTTGGATGTAAAGAGGATGAGACTATCTCTAGCATCCCTAGCATCCTTGATTGTGAGTATTATAATTTCAGAGGATGCTACTGGGCTATCCCTGGCAATTACTTTTACCCCTGGACAGATTCCTAGGATTTAAGAGCACAAATGGAAGTGGAAATGGAGGCAAGTGTGGCACAGATACAGTGATCTATACCTTATCTTTGTGGGTTACCTTCAGGCCATCATTTTGTTCATTTTTAAGTAGCCGTGGCTCTCCAATAGCAGGAAGAGAATACAGATAACCTCTTACATTATGGTGCCACTGGAAGGACTGATTGGAGCACATTTCACTGTAAAGAACAAAAAACTTGCTCAAGTCATTAAGAACACAGAAGGAGCTTATGGGACCCATTTGTAAGAGATTCAGCTACGCTTTAAACTGGCTGGCTCTGGGAACATAGAGTGTCAAGACTGAAGGACATTCTCTCTGCAAACTATCTTTTCTCTTCTTGCCCATGGCCCCATATGACCTTAGTCTGTCCATGTTCCCATAGAGATAATCTAATTCACTCTGCTCAACTTTGGGAGTGTTTCCAGTATCGAGCCCTGGTCCAACTGGCAATGGCCAGGAAGGGACTGTTGTATGCCTAGTCCCCAGCAAGATGATGAGCTAATGGTGGGCACTCAATCAATATATGTTTGTCAAATGCATGAATGAGTTCAATTCAAGTCAATTTTTGTTTTCTTTGAAACTATTGCTTCCTTAAAACTTTGGGTAAAAAGATTCATTTAATTTAGAAATTTAATTGATTTTTTAACTATTTTAAAAAATTTAACTACTTTTTTTGACTTTTTAAAAAAATTCAAACAATACATCAGTAAAAATGGAATGTACTCATGCACACATCCCCTCCCCACCACCACCTCTCACCAACATCTAATCTACCCAGAAAGATTCTTACAGATTTTTCTCCAAGCCCAAACATAAACATGGGTTCAAGAGAACCAACCAGATTCTTCCTCATGCCATTTGAAATTGATATCTCATGGCTGTTCCATCTCTGTTTCCCCCATCAAAAGTTTAAAACTAATCCTGATGTCAAAAGAGTCAACGTTTACTTACAGCATCTACAATTTTGTAGATGTTCCATAAATATTTGTTGAATGAGTAATCCTCCACACAGACACCTTGGCTAATCCAAGAGCACTGCTGCTACCATGGAACCTTCTATACCTACTTTGCCACCAATGACAGTTCCCTCATCTGATCTACTATTGTGTAACAAACACACCCTTGTATATACATTTTTCATGCTACTTGGTTACTCTTGTCTTATACATATATCTTGTCTCCCAACTAGAATAAAAACTTACTAGGAGTTCAAGAGTGGAGCTCACATTATTAAAAGACAGCAATGTGCCAGACTTTGGACTAGGTTCTGGGAATATGATAAACGCAGCTGGTGTTTAGGAACACTTACTATGAACCAGATACTTCATTAAGCACTTTACGTGAATTAACTCATTTAATCCTCATTACAACCCTATGAGGCAGGTACTCTTATTACCAACATTTACAAATGAAGAAACTGAGGCACAGGGAGGTTAAGTGACTTTCTTAAGGCTGCCCAGCCAGTGAGTGGCGGAGCCAGGTTTCAAACCCATACAGTCCAACTCTAGACTCCATGCTGGGGCTGAGATCTCTGTTATATAGTCTGACTCATAACTCTCGGGTAATTAATTTGAATATATGGGAAGATAAATTTTTCTACCATTCACTCAATCTTAAAAGAACTGTGTTGGAGAAAATAGGTTGGCAATTTTGACATCCTTTTAGCTGGTTTGCTTGAAGAGACGCCTGCTGTTCTGGAAATAACTTCAGCATGACACTGTGTTTTGCCAGCCTCCCAGCTAACTTTAAATCGTGTGGGTCACAACTATAAATGCTCTGTCCTTTTTCTTGTCGGGATTTTGAATTTGCAGCACTTACATAAGGAGATGTTGTTAAGACAAGGATGGGAGATGATTTGATTTGGGGATATTTGCTCAGGAAGGAAGGCAATAGAGAATTAGCCCTGAGGGGAAGGATTTCTGATATCAGTTTTTCATTTTCCAGAGAATCCACTGTGCCTCTAAGCAAGTCGTTTTACTTCTATCTGCCTGTTTACTCTTCTCTAAAATATGTGAGATAATTCCTATGCCTCCTGGAAGCAGATAAAAAGGCTAACATTTAAATACAAAAAGAAAATAGGATGAAAGAGTCTATGATTGCGTGTTCTTCTTATACTAAACAAAGCGGGTTCATAAAACGTTTAAATGACTCAATGCCTTGATGCGCAGGTAGCACACCCACAAGATTAAGCCCTGTCGATGAAACATTCTGAAATGGGGACTACTTGCCTGCTTACCCGACCACTCTGGATTCCTGAAGTGTAACGGAGATAGCCTTTGAGGATCTATTCTAGAGGAATCAAGATAAAGCACCGTCAGGAGGGGCTTTAACTTGAGATGTCGTGAAGACAAAAAAAATGGTTCAGAATGACATGAATACACACTATAAACAGACTAGGACATTATGATACAGACATAACACATGATAAATTCTATGTACATTACGTTCTGAGATAAACTACCAATTTGTCATCACTTAGAAGCTAAGGACAACCCTTAACCAATGAGGTCAAAAGAAAAGTCTCATCCATCATGGATTCTTTATTCAGACTGTCCTGGTTTCATGTGTGTGTTTCTCATAATCTGTGCTGAGGTTGGTAGTATCTTTGTATGAGTCCTTATTTCTTTTTGCAGATGATTCTCAGTCTCTGTGAATATGTTGGTGTAAGTTTACTCCAAGTGGCCTTTATCAATTGATAGGGACTTTGATGTTCTCCAATAGGCTTCCCAAGATGCCTGAAGCCATGACTTCTTAAACTTGGACTGGTGTATCTAACCCCTTCCATTTTATGTGTTCTCTACTGTGCTGTGTGGTGAGCAGACCTATTTGGTAACCTGACTGGTGTCCAAGCTGAAGAAATCAAA
Source organism: Diceros bicornis minor (assembly GCF_020826845.1). Classification (NCBI taxonomy): domain Eukaryota; kingdom Metazoa; phylum Chordata; class Mammalia; order Perissodactyla; family Rhinocerotidae; genus Diceros; species Diceros bicornis. The sequence goes on along the minus strand of NC_080764.1, from coordinate 24,910,543 downwards.
GGCTCATTGTTCAGCATCGTGAAAATCCCACTATGCAACGTAGCCCTGAACTTGCAAACAAAAGCAAAAACAAACATCTTTATGCCTAATATCATTATACCTTTTATCATTCCATCTATATCGTCTTAACATCAAGATGCCTAGTGACATCTTGACTTTCTCTTGAATAATGAAATACAAAACCTATTGTGTGTGTGAGAAAATGATGAAATAAAAGGAGAAATGGAGGAACAACTTCAGGAAGCAAAGGAGAAAAAATGTGTACTGAATATTATATCTGGTTTTCCATTAGGATTGTGGTGAGAGGAAATACATATTTTGGATGTGTTTTGACGCAGGGAATTATCTTTGTTTACTTCTATCCCAGTCCAGTGGCTCAATCTTTTCACAGTTATCAGGAGCTGTTTGGAATATGGGAATACAAGAATAATTCTACATTTGAAATTCTGTGGAATAAGATGGATGGATTAGGTAAGGAAGAAACTCAAGTTCATTTACAACATTGCTTTCAGACCGGGCTATGCTATATTTCAAAGTATACCAGGTATGCAACCATACTTTGTAAATGATGAAGTGTTATGTAAATACAAGGTAGCTGTTTTGTTAGAAGAGCCTGGATATGTTTTGTTAGCTTGTTAGAAGAGCCTGGATATGTGTACACGCTTTGGCATTTGGACGTTAGCAGTGGCCTGTTAAGCTCAGAAGCATAAGTGCGGAGCTAGAATAAGTCTTCTTCCAGGCAGCATGCAATAAAAGCCCATTTTCCATTTGATTTGAACCATTCTTTCTAATTTACATTTTTGTGGAGCTCAGGTTTGCTTGCTGGGCAGGACCCCCATGTGACATACCTGAGAAAGCACACTTCAGAACTGTGTACATGGTGACAATACCTGTGTGCAGATGTTTGGACGATTAGTTCTGTGCTGTTTGTGATGTGGTGAACATAAGATAGTCCTGGAATCTGGTCAACTCATCAGTGCTCCTATCATTACATCCTTCCCAAGGTGGAAGGCCACGCTGTCTTGACAAAAGGTTGGTTCTTGATCCCACCTTCTTTCTCAATATTCCACAAAGCAATGAAGCATACCTTAAAGTTTTTAAGTAGGGTTAAAACTGGAGTTTTTCCATTGGTTTTGGCACGGCATTAGCTCTGGCAGAGTTCCCCCACCTCTTTTCTTGCAACTATTGTGTAGTGAACGGAGCAATGACTGGTGTTGTGGACAGAATGTTGTTGTGGAGAAACAGAGCTATCTTCAGAGTTAAGTTCTGGCTCCTTTGCCTCCCAGCTGTGTGAACATGGACAGATTACTTAAACTGTCATAAGTTTAGTTTCCCCATCAACCAAACAGTGATAATAATACCTGCTACATAGGATGGTGTCAGTGTGGGCATTACCTGTGGGTGCTACTTCAGCAGAGGTTTCCTGAAAGTCCCAGCTTACTTTAAATCATTGTAAATGTGGTCTCTTTGAAGGCTTCTAGCAGACAGATATCACATCTGGGTGACACCATCAGCCCTCACTGTGGCCACCTAGGTGCTGGACACCCATGCGCATGATGAAAAGACCCAAAGAAGAAGAAGGGTGAATCTCATGCCCAGACAGGATTGTGATGGCATGGGCTTGGAAGATGGCAGATGCACTGTTGCTCCCAAGAGCCCATGCCAGTGACCCCTTCTCGGCCAACACAGGTCCTGACTCATTGCATTCAGCCCATAGCATTCTGGTGTGCACATGCTCACTTCACTCCCCGCCGGGCCCCAGACATTTGTGGCTCCAGGCCTGTAGAGTCAGGGCCTGCCCCACTCACCTGACCATCTGCCTTGGGTATCAAGATTTTGTGAGTGCTATTATCTGAATGTTTGTGTCCCCCCAAAATTCGTATGCTGACATCCTAACCCCCAGAGGGATGGCATTAGGAGGTGGGGCCTTTGAGAGGTGATTAGGTCATGAGGGTGGCATCCTCATGAATGGGATTAATGCCCTTATAAAAGAGGCTCCAGAGAGATCACTTACTCTTTCCACCACGTGAGGACACAGTGAGAAGACTATGAAGTCTATGAACAAGGAAGAAGGCTCTCACCAGTCACTGAATCTGCCAGTGCCATGATCTTAGACTTCCCAGCCTCCAGAGGGGTGAGAAATAAGTGTTTGTTGTTTATAAGCCCCCCAGTTTATATTTTTGTTATAGCAGCCCACACAGACTAAAACAATGAGAGATAGTGGATGGTCAGGAAATGTAAGTTTCCTTCTCTCTCCCTCTCTTGTTACAATACACTTGTAGGGTAGTAGGGTTACTTGTAGTGCTAATATAATCGTGCTACTTTTGTGAATAAACGTTACTCAAGTATAGCATTTGTATTTGGTATTGTATAGTCTTTGGTAGTTTTCCTTAGATCCAATTTTTTGCTTACCAAAAATAGACACTTTTTATTCATTCTGGCTATGGACTTAAATATTACATAAGAAAAACAAATAAGGAACAGCCGTTTATCCCATACTTTATTATAATAAAACTTTTGTTTTAAGTCAGTGAATGAAATTATAGGCATATAAATGCTTTATGCACAATAAAAATAGGTTAGACTTGCTACCAATAATTTCAACATGAAAACCAAACATTTAGCTTAGTCCTCATTGTACAGCATGTTCATTTAGTGAGGCTGCTTGAAAGTTATTTTTAAACTCAGCCACTTAAATCATCATGTCTGGCATACTGTCTAGAAGATGCAATGTTTCATTATCAAACAGAAACATTATGTACTGTGGCATATGAGTCATTAAAGGAACAGCAGATCTGTTGTCACTCCCAAATAATAAGGCTTGTTACTATTATTGATGATACATCTTTTATAGACCCTTTTATCTGAGAATCTCAAATAGCATTATAATTGAGCTACATCAAATTCCAATAATGCAGGTATTCTAAAGGATTTTCATATCCACAGTCCATGCTTTCATTTATTTAACAAACATTTATTAAGCATCTACAATGTGCTAGATACAGTGCTATAAGCCTTGAGGACTCAAAAATGAATAAAGCCAACACAAAGCTTTATGAAAATCAATCAGTATTTAGACAAATTTAGTTTAAAACTATTTTAAAGTCTGGTTTACTGTAACTTGCAGAGTAATTAAAGAACCTTGGTGGAATTAAAAACAGAACCTGTTGGGATGCAGATTTTAAAATAAAAAAGCAAAGATGATTTCTGAAAACCATGTCATTTGGAAGAAACTGACAGTCCATTCAAAATCTTCCTATATTCTGTTTAAATGTATTTTTTGGTTTAAAGTAGAAATGGAGAAAGCTGGAGGACATCCCAAACTAGATTTTTTTTTTTTGACTTTCTTAAAAGCTGTCAAGAAAACTATGCTTGAAAAAACAAAGACCATCCTACGGTTTGTATTTGGACCTGTGATTCACACTATATATTGTCATTTCTCCATCTATTTCAACTAAGAGAAAAGGGAATATTGATATAGTCAAATAGTCAAAAGAACAACAATTACTAAGATGCTTAATCTACTATTTCTGATAAATGTGAAAGTAATTAGGTTTCTACTACTAGAGAGAGAGAATTTCTTTAAAAAGGTTTTGATTCCATATAGCACTGAAACTCCAAAGTACTAGAAATATATATACGTATATGTGTGTGGGTGTGCATGTAATTCTGTGTGTGTGTGTATATTTCCCAAGGACTTTTGGATTTTTTATCAGTAAGACACAATTCATAGCACTATCAAAAGATAAATCTGTAGGCCTAATTGAATTAAGGAAATATTGAGACAATGATCTATAAGATCAATACTTTCTTTTTAATAGATTTTACATTGTTTTCTATTTTTATATTTTAAAATGTTCCTCTGATGTGTATAACACTTCAGAATGTTAATTAATTTATTTAAAAGTGTTTTATTTTATTCATAGCTACGTATTAGAGGTCTAATTTGTAACAGAAAGATGATAAATGAATAGAAAATTATACTACATAATGTATCTTCATCATTAACCACACCTTTGGGAAACCCAACAACGTGGATCATGAGAATGAAGCTGAGGTATTTTTGTCTACTTAATGGACATTCACCCAAAGTTCAGACTTAGAGAAAACGAACATTCTCGTAGCCATCTCAATCACTAGAAATATTTTATATAGTCACTTAACATTTATTGAAGGTCTATTATGTGCAGGCGCTACCCTAGGTGCTGGAGATTCTATAATGGCTAAGACACACTCACCTTTTCCAGGCATCCACTCTTTGTCAAGGAAGACACATGAAGCACAGTATGACAAAGACCAGTGGAGCATCTATAGCTCCGTGAGACTGTACCAACCGTTACCTGTCCAGACTGGGAGCGTTGGGACATTATCTTCCTGGAATGTCCATTCCTTCCTTTTTCTGAACTAGCTAATGCTGAATCGTGCTTCAGATCTCAGTTTAAACAATACTTTTCCAGAGACACTTTCTCTGACCCTACAGCCAAGGATAGGTCCATCTGTTTTACATTTCTGTAGCACCCTGTACTTTCTTTTTTAATCACAGTACCTTATGATTATGTGTTTGATGCCCATCTTTCCTGCTAGTGCACCTGCCCCACAAAGACAGAGCTTGTGTGTCTTCTGATTACTGCTGTACCTCACATCTAGAACAGAGATTTATACATCACAGGCCCTTGGAAGAGAGCATCACAGGAAATCTGGGCAATTAAACTTAGTCATAAGTTGATTCAGTAAACTGACTGAGTCATTTTAATTTGCCTATTTCTGTTGAACTCTGGAACTTCACCTTCAGCCTGCTCTCTGCTCCTGCTCTACTATCTTCTCATTATCTAGAAACTGATAACTTGCTTGCCTGTAAAGTTCAGCCAATTTGAACTCTTCACTTCTAAGAAGCACTTGGAATCTAAACCATTTTTCCCAGTTTGAACCAAAGCTACTCCCAAGTCTCTCTTTAGAATGGCTGGCCTCCCAGTTATTATCCCATTTTTGTATCACAAGGTCCTCTAGAGGCCTATGTTGACTTCCAATTGATGATCTCTAAGCAGAATTGATGGTTTTGTAAAGTTACAGTGCTGACAGCAAGCCTGGTAAGCACAGATCCATAAAGAAACACCCACATCAAAGGCTTTGTGTTTGAAACTTTTGTTTCTTTTAATATTTAGGTTTAAATATTAATGAAATTTGTATCTGTACAAATTAGATGAGAAAACAAGGGGAGAAAAGTGCTTCCTCAATCCCACGAGACAAATCAAGCAAGAGTGTGCACTTCCTTCCACAACAGGACATGCTTTGAATTTCCCCCTCATAAATATTTAAATTTGAAGTCTACCAGCAGTTATTTCTGAACAAGGATGACCAGCTTTTCACAATAGGAAGAAAAACTACACGGGCGATCTAACAGATTTATTGGTCAGCTGGAAAAGTACTAAAACGTGATCATTTCACCAAAACAGAACAACCAGGACAGTGCATTTAGGAAGTGCACATATAAGTTCTATAATAATGTATTTGCACACAGGGATCTATATTAAATGTGATGTGTAATATAAATTCTTTTGTTTGCTATTGCTTAATTTCCAAAGTATCTATAAGGTACACATTTCAAATTATACATTATAGCCCTTGCCCTCCAAAAGTTAAACAGGCTGTGCCTGAGGAAGGAATTTTACTGCCCAATCCTCACTTACAGTTAGATTTGGGCTGATATTGCTCGAAGAGCGAAATCAACTAATGGGGCAAGTTAGAATAGTTCTTAACGGTATTTCCTGTTCTAGTCCATACTTGAGAATGAAGAGACAATTTAATAACTAAATAAGTTAATTAGCTTAAATCTTCTAGTTTCTTAAAATAAGTTATCGTGTCACTTTTCTTTGAAACCATGAAATACTAAATATTCAAAAGGAAAGGTTAAAGGAGTTGTGATAAAATTGTTTTTGAATATCTAATGAGGACGCAACCAATTGTTCTCATCTCAACTCCATAAAAAAAAAAAAAGAGCATGCATGCTTACTCTGAGACAGTGAAAAAGAAATCTTCTCAGCAGTGATTAACATACCAGAAAAGATTATGAAAGAAGATCTAGACATCATTTTTGTTGTTTTTTAATATCATCTCGTACTTTTTTCAGATCACAAATGTCATATAGTTATATAAAGTTCAAACATTATGGAACTAATATCATAAAAAGTGAACATCATTCCCAAAGATAATTACTCTGAAAAGTTGGGTGCGTACTTCTTTTATGCTTTTCTCTGCATAATCTAATTTATTATTATTTTAAAATGAGATCATAGTATATAATTGTTCTGCAACATGACTTTTATCCTTATCAATTATCTCAAACATTTTTTTCATACCAGTAATATTTTTTCTCTTTCTTTCATTCTTCTTTTCTTTCCTTTTTTTAAACTAGTTTTATTTATTTTTTATTATTTTTTTGTGTGTGTGAGGAAGATTGGCCCTCAGCTAACATCAGATGCCAATCCTCCTCTTTTTTCTGGGGAAGATTGGCCCTGGGCTAACATCCGTACCCATCCTCCTCTACTTTATATGGGACGCTGCCACAGCGTGGCTTGACAAGCGGTGTGTCAGTGCACGCCCGGGGTTCTAAACCTGCCAACCCCAGGATGCCAAAGTGGAGTGTGTGCACTTAACCTTTATGCCACTGGGCCAGCCCCTTTTTTTATGGTTGCATATAAATAATCCATTATAAGAATTTTCTCATATTTTTAACCATTTTCATAGTTATAAACTTTTCTGTTATTTCCATTTTGGGATGAATACAAACAATACTACAATGAATATTCTTTTATGTATTTATATGTAAAATGTGGAAGTATTTCTGTAGACAAAGTTTGCTAGAGAGCTTGATTTTTAAAACAATTAGTAGATACTCTAACATTGCTTTCTGAAAGGATATGCCTATTTCTGCATACCCTTATGAATACTGGTACTATCCATTTTTAAATATTCTGCTAATTTGATAAAACCAAAATATATGTTATTTTTGGTTTTGTTTGGATTCTTTGATTATTAGGGATGCTGAGTAATTTGCAAATGTTTTTTGACCAAAACCACATGTTCTTTTTCTGTTGTTTTTTTTCCTTTTTTCCCTTTTCTTTTGGTTTGTTTGTCTTTTCTTATTGACTTTTAGGAGCCCTTTATATAGTGTTGACAAAACACCTCTTCCATTAAATATTTTGTAAATATTTTCTAACAATATTACTTATGTTTTAACTTTCTTAAATTGAGCCATTTAAAACTTACTGGGTCAAAGTCAGTGGAAGACCAAAGCTGTGTTTAGGCTTGTTTTTCTTTTTTCTTTTTGGTTTTTGCTGAGGAAGATTCACCCTGAGCTACCATCTGTGCCAATCTTCCTCTATTTTACATGTGGGTCACTGCCATAGCATGGCTGATGAGTGGTGTATGTCCGTGCCTGGGAACCAAACCCAGGCTGTGGAAGCAGAGTGTGCTGAACTTAACCACTAGGCCACCAGGCAAGCCCCTAGACTCCTTTTTCCTTTTTGGCTACAGATAGACATATTTATGCATTCTAAGTCTGAGGGTAAATAAGTACAATTTCAGACATGAACTCTCTCCAAAAATGTTTACCTATAACTAATCCATTTTTAGAAAGCTACTAGAAAATATTTCACAAATATGAGTAAGTAAATAAAGAAAAATATGTAAGATCCAAGAAAAATGAATTCACTGTAGAATAGTTACAACGACCTCTCCTAGCATGATGGTGAAGAGAGTTATTAGAATAAGAGCAAGCTAGCAATCCTAAAGGTCAACAAAAAAAAGACACTTTTTTTTTTACTGATGTCACAATAGTTTATAAAATTGTGAAATTCAGTTGTACACTATTATTTGTCATCACCATATATATGTGGCCCTTTACCCCTTATGCCCACCCTCTAACCCCCTTCCTCTCTGGTAACCACTAATCTGTTCTCTTTGTTCACGTGTTTGTTTATCTTCCACGTATGAGTGAAATCATACAGTGTTTGTCTTTCTCTGTCTGGCTTATCTCGCTTAACATAATACCCTCAAGTTCCATCTATGTTGTTGCAAATGGGATGATTTTGTCACCAAAAAAAGACAATTTTTAACAGCGCCATACAATAAAGCTAGTCAAACGAAAACTTGGAAATATTAATGAAATTCACAAGCCCCTAACAAGACTACTTAAGGGGAAAAAAGCTAAAAAAATAAATGGTCAATAATGAAATGGGGGCATCAGTCCATATCTACAGATTTTAAAAAGAAAATAAGGGGATATTATGAACATCTTTAAGATAATAGATTTGAAAACTTAGATGAAATGTACAAATTCCTTAGAAAATACAACTTACAAAAACTGACAAAAGAAAAATTTTAAATAGCCCAATATCTATTGAATAAATTGAATCCATCATTAAAGGCTTTCCCACAAAAAAAGTAAATTGACCAAAGTAAATTAAACAAAAAATTTTAAAAAGTAAATTAACCAAAAGTAAATTAAACAAAGAACTGGCACAGATGGCTTCACCAATTAATTCTTTCAATCGTTTTAGGAAAAATAAACCAATCTTATTAAAAACTCTCCCATCCAGGGGCTGGCCCGGTGGCGCAAGCGGTTAAGTGCGCGCGCTCCGCTGCGGCGGCCCGGGGTTCGCTGGTTCGGATCCCGGGCGCGCACCGAAGTACTGCTTGGTAAGCCATGCTGTGGCGGCGTCCCATATAAAGTGGAGGAAGATAGGCACCGATGTTAGCCCAGGGCCGTCTTCCTCAGCAAAAAAAAAAAAGAGGAGGATTGGCGGATGTTAGCTCAGGGCTGATCTCCTCACCAAAAAAAAAAAAAAAAAAAAAAAAAAACTCTCCCATCCAGAGAATAGAAAAAGAAGAAACACCTCCCAAGTCATTTCACGAGGCTAGCATAACCTTGATAAAGGAGAGAAAGGGATAATTGCAGCCCAATATATCTCATGACATCAGTGGAAAAATGCTAAACAAATATTTGCAAATTGAATCTAGTGATATATAAAAAGGCACTGCATTATGATTAAGTGGGTCTTATTTCAGGTACACAAGAGTTGTTTAAAATTCAAAAATTAATTAGTATAACTCACCACATTAACACAAAAAAGAGAAAATATATTTGATCATTTCAATAGACACAGAAAAAGCATTCCAAATAATTCAACATTAATTAATTCTTACCAAATTAGGAATAGAAGAAGTCTGATAAATAGTATCTGCAACACATCATCAGTAAATATGATACTTAATAATGAATTATTATTATATGAATTATTGAAAGTTTTCCCCTGAGAACAGAAAAAAGACAAGAATATCATATCTTTTCAACATTGCGTTGAACGTTCTAGCTGGTACAATAATGCAAGAAAAGGAAACAACATGCATAAGAATTGGAAAGGAAAATAAAACTATAATTATTTTCAAGTGGCAATTACGTGTGGAGAAAAATCTTAATAATCTATAAATAGGGCCGGCCCCGTGGCTTAGCGTTTTAGTGCATGATTTCCACCGCTGGCGGCTCGGGTGCGCACCACCGCACCGCTTCTCCAGCCATGCTGAGGCCGCGTCCCACGTACAGCAACTAGAAGGATGTGCAGCTATGACATACAACTATCTACTGGGGCTTTGAGGGGAAAAAATAAATAAATAAAATTATTAAAAAAAATAATAATCTATAAATAAGCTATTAGAATTAAAAGGTAAATTCAGCAAGGTCATTGGATACAAGGGCAATTTAAAACAAAACAAATGCAAGACACTGAAAATGACAAAACAATGTTGAGAGAAATTTAAAAAGACCTAAGAAATGGAGGGATATACCACATTCATAAATTGAAAAACTCAATATTATAAAGGTGTCAGTTCTCCTCAGATTGATCTGTGAAATTGGTTTAATCCTAAGAAAAATGCAAAAAGATGTTTATGTATATGTGTGAGAATTGACAAGCTAATCTTAATATTTATATGGAAATGCAAAGATCTAGAATAACCAGAGCAATCTTGAGAAGGACAACAGAGCAGAAGGACTTAACGTTATTTGAAATTATGCTTTCACATAAAGTTACAGTAATTAACACAGTGTGGTATTGCTAAAAGGATAGCAATAGATTAGAGAATCCAATAACAGATCCACAATTATGTGGTCACTTGATTTATGACAAGGTTAACATTATAATGTAGTAGAGAAAGGATGGTCATTTTGGTAACTGATGGAGGATCAATTGGATATCCATATGGAAAAATTTAATCTTTATCCCTACTTCATTCACACAAAAACAGTTATGATGAATTACAGATCTAAATGTGAGAGGTAAAGAAATAAGCCTCTAGAGTAAAACTTAAGAGACCATCTTCATAACCTTGAAGCAGGCAAAAATATTTTAAACAGGCTGCAAAAACTACATAATTGTACTAAAATTTAGAACTTCTATTCACCAAAGGACATTATCAAGACAGTAAAAAGGCAAGACCAGAGTGGGAGAATATATTTGCAATTCATGAAACCAACTAAAAACTAGTATCCAAAAGATGCAACTAATTCCTACAAATTCACAAGAAAAAGCGGAAGCTCCACATTCCACACTATTAACCATCCTGGTGTGCTTTATTTTGTGTGTATTTTTCTTTCTGAGTGTTTTAGTCAGTTCAGACTATAACAGAATGCTGCAGACTGGGGGGCTTAAATAGCAAACATTTATTTCTCACAGTTCTGGAGGCTGGGAAGTCCAAGATCAAGGCACCAGCAGATCCAGTGTCTGGTGAGAGCCCACTTCCTGGCTTGTAAACAGCTGCTTTCTCACTGTATCCTCACATAGTAGAGAGAGAGAGGAAGTAACCTCTCTCATGTTGTATTTCTTCCTATAAGGGACCCATCATGAGGGTCCCACCCTCATGATCTAATTACCTCTCAAAGGCCCCATCTCAAATACCATCACATTGGGATTAGAGTTTCGGCATATGAATTTTATGCTGAAACAAACATACAGTCCATGACACTGAATTTTTCACAGATTTTTACTGTTGTGTCCCCCCCACCCCCACCTGGCTTCAAATTTCAGCTTCATTATTTGCTGGCTATGCAACTTGAGAAAAAATTATTTACCTCTTTATGCCCTCATTTTGCCCCTGTTCCTTCACCTGGAAACTGAGATCATTATATTTCCCTCATAGGGTTATGATTAGAATTAAATGTCTGTAAGGCTATTAGCAAATGTCTATATTGCTGTAGATGTGAAAATCCTAGATAATAGACTAGTAAATAGAGTCAAGTAATATAATAAACAAATAATTCTCTACAAACAAATGCAAGCACACTTCATTATTAGAAATTTAGGTCTATAATGTGGATGCAATCACTATTAGTTGGAGATAATAATAGTATTTACCTAATAGAGTTGTTATAAGGATTAAATGAGATATTTTATGTAATGCTTAGTTCAGTACCTGGCAAGTAATAACTTTCAATATATTTTGCCCATTTTTATTCTTAACATTATTATTATAGATCATAGGTAAGATAACATATGAGCATCCAGAGAAATGCTAATCTTTTGATAAAATCCAACAAGTCTTCCTGATTTAAACATGAATTCTTATAAGTAAGCCGTAGAAAGAAAGTTCTTCAATAAGATAGAGAATATCTGTATAAAGATAGCAGGCAATATCATACTCAACAATGAAACATTAGCAGAATTATCATTAATCCCAATATCAAGAATAATTATTATCACTGCCATAACTTAACATTATTCTAGGAAGTGTTGCTAATGCAATAAGTCAAGAAAAATATACGAGATACAAATATCTGAAAAGAGTAAAATAATTCAACATTTGCTTATGATACAGTTATCTACCTAGAAAACCCAAGACAGTCAACTAGTAAGTAAATTTAATAAGGTAATTGCTGACAAAATAAATAGACAAAAGAATAGCTTTTCCTCTTTACCAGCAGTAACCAATTAGAAATTAGAATAAAATAAGAATTATTACCCACAGAGTAAGGAAAAACTCCAGCAATGAACTCAACAGACCATGTGCATGGTCCATGCAAAACAAAGAATAGGGTGCCATTGAGATTAAAAAAAGAAGACTTAAATAAAGAAGAAAATGTTATCTGCCTTGGTGGAAATAATGCTTTCTTATGACAATATTAATTTTATACAAATAAATCAAATTTAATGAAATTTCAACAGAACTTCTGAGAAAATTATGTACCACATAAAATCATAATTAAAAGAATATTATATTACATGGGGAAATTTTCTCAATACAATGTGAAGTGAGGGAAGTAAGATAGAAAATTACATGCAATATACGTATTGCTTCTGTATTTTTATAAATTATTTAAAAATTTTTAATTTTTACAAATTAAAAATACAGGAGTAATATATATAACATATCTAGAAAAAATACTGCAAAATTTTAGCACTGGGATGGGATAGTGAGGACAGGGATTACTGGTAATATTTTCCGATATTTTTTCAATTTTACACAATGAAAATGTATTACTTTCTGTATTTTTAAAACAGGTATGCCACAGAAGCAAAATCTAATGAAATGATTTTATCAGAGTGAAACAGGCTGATGATGACATTTGTTTTCTGTCATTCACACTTGAGCCCTGCAAAAACATCATTATCCACACTATGTTTTTTGTGCAATGGATAATATATTTAATAGTTAACTCTCCACAGTATGTGGAAATTATGCTTCAATGCTAAGTTTTATTTCACATAATAGATTTCAGTAATGTGTTTCAGCACACAGTATAATTAGTTAATGGGGTTATATTCATAAAGACTTGGTCCAACATAGAATTATGTTCCCTTTAAGACCCCTTCCTTTTGAAATTATGCACTCTGCTGTGCCTGGATCATATATACACACACGCACACTTAATTTTTCATTCAGATGATCATAATTTGTGGCTTTCAGAGAGTGTTTCTATTTTCATTTCTATTTTTACCTTGTAGTAGAAAATGTGAATAGATTGACAATCAGGTGAGGTTTAGAAATATTAGTAAGCCTGTTCATTAAATATCGTGTTTCTGGAATGAGGTAAAAGAAACATTCTCATTTAGAAAAAATATAATAAATTTTAAAATGCACTTTTACACATTCTAACATAAAACATTTTATTCATATCAATATTATGTTATGTTATATTATATTATACTATCCTTATAAAGGATTCATCAAAATATTTTCACCATACAAAAGAAATGAAGCTAATTGCTATCATTTTGGTTTCAATGAATGCTTTCTTTCATAATGCAAGGCATTAAGAGACTGTCTCCTAGTAGAAAGAGTGAATATGAAAACTTGTCGGTCATTAATACAAAAACTTTCTTTATATGTTGACATAATAGAATGCTTATATTTGGAAGCCAGGTAAACCACATTGAAATATTTTACTAAAGCTTATTTTTCTCCTAGTACTCCATGTTACACGTTCACATATACTAGTATTGTAAGAATTTCACAGTAGTGCAGTAAGTTTGACATTATTATCACAGTGTTAAACTTTAATGCAAACATATTAAGTAATTTGCCAAATAACAAAGAAAATAGTAGAATTGAAGACCAATGCCCTGTTAATTATAATACACAGTACTTTCATTCTCCGTAGTATAGTACATGTGTTGTCTATAATATTTCTTTTGAATGTATCAATACATTAGTTATCTTACGTTTTTAGGCATTTACATTCACCAGACTCAAATGTCATGTAATTTACACCCCTGGTGATGGAAAAGTTTTTCTTTCTTCTTTGCAAGTGAGGAAGATACCCAGTTTGAAACCTGGCAATTACCTTTGGCCCCTTCCCTCACTGCTCACATTCAACCCTTTGGTATAAGACCTGTCAATTCTGCTTTAAAGGTATCACACATCCATTATTTCTCTCCGTCTCCATTGGCCCTACTCCAAGTCAAGCCCAAATCCTCCCCAGTCTGGACCACCACAGCCTCTCCTAACTGATCTCTTCCTTCTACTTTTGATATTTAGGCCACTCTCTGCAAAGCATCTGGAGTCATCGTGTCAAGCGTGAATTCATTCATCTCCCTCTCCGTTCTTGCAAAAAGGCCTCAAGGGCTTCCTAGTGCTCTTAGGATAAGATAATCACATCCAAACCCTTTACTGTTCTTGCAAGACCCTGCATGATCAGGCCCTGAGCCAGCTCTTTAACCTCCACCTGTGCCGCCCAGCCCTCATTCTCCACTCTCCGGCCACGTGGTCTTCTGCTGATGCCCAGGACACCACAAGCTCTTAGCTGCCTTCAGACCATTTTACTTGGTGCTCTCTCCATCTGGATCTTTCTTCAAATGACCACCTTCTTATCTTTCATGTCTTATCTTAAATGCCACTAACTTAGAGGAGCATTCCTTAAAGCACTAAATCCAAGTAGGGCCCCATCCTTTTATTCTTTACCAAAGCATCCCGTGTATTTCCTTCTCAAACACACAATCAGCAGCACTTCTATGTACTTGTTTACTCATTTGCTCTCTCTTACCCGTCACTAGAATTTAAGCTCCTAAGAGCAGGGGCCTTGCATCTCTCATTTTATACCCTGTTCCTGGCACAGTTCTTGGAGCATAGTGAGCTCTCAATAAAAATTGAGTGAAAGAATGCTTTTTTACATGGTAAACACATGAAGCCTGTATAGAAAACTTTAGACACCCACTCTTTCAAATATTTCTAACTTCTCGTGTGAGTTTCAGTAACACCAAAAGCAAAAATTATGAGCTGTAAGATAGAATAGTATTCTACTCTTTCCTAAGACCAGACTTATGAATATTGGCTTATGAAGTATTCAAAGAAAAGCAAGACTTTTGTTAATTTAATTCAGAAGGAAATCTGACATTAGTTTAATTGCTGTAATTGTAGTGAATGTCACTTTAAAAAGATACGTTGGTTAAATGGATATTGTTAACATTAATATAATGTTTTCTTTTGATAATTAGTTTCTTGAAGCCTGTGGTTAGAAAATCTTTCAGTTTTCTAATTAGTTTTGGTTTTTGTTTGTTATTGGTGTGTTTTCTCCTGAAGAGTTAATTACATTTCGCAGTACTTAGGGCAGATAATACATAATCTCTTGTATCCAAGATTTAATTTTTGGTTTGGATTTTTGTTATCCTATACTGAATTCTCCTGCTTTGGGTTGTTTCAAACTGTGATTTAAAAACAAAAATCTAGTTACTAGATATGTAAACTCTAATAGAGAAAATATATGTCAGAAGTTTAATACTTTATTCTTAGAAGCAGGCATTTATCTTGCTCCTACTGTATAAATGATTCTAGCAAAGAGTAAAAATAATACAAACAGCTATAGGAAAATAGCTTCTATTATATCCTGCTATTTTTTAATAGGCATCTTCAAAGAGATAACCCCCTAAGAAGAGCTTATCTAATCTGAATTAAAAACATAAAGGGATTTCTTATAAATGAACTGACTTGCCTTGAAGTTGATATATCAAGATTAATTATTAAAATAAATTTTTATTTATGAAGTTTTATAAGTTAAATTACTCCAAAGCAACTAAAAAGAAGAAATAAAGTTAGCTAGGCAGTTTGCCACAATAAAAAAAAATGTTAAATTGCCCACAGTATCTTTCTATCACATCTTTCTTTTACGCAATTGTTCAAAAACCTGGGACTAGGGCTTTGTCCACAGCCGGCAGTAAATATATTGGCTATAATGTCAATGAGCTTTGAAGCGAGCTCACCAAAATGGAACTCATTATTCTTTGAGGCACATCACTATTGGCATATGGTACATTCATTCCATGGCTTTTCATTGTATAAGTGGATTATATTTCTCAGAATGATTCTATTTTTTTTAATGCCTGAATAGGCATGCATTTTTATTTACTGCAGATCTGAGAAGCTTTGTGTGGTGTGACACATCTTTAAGTAAATATAAATTTTGTCCTTGGTGACAAGCTAATACATATTACGCCAGGGAATTTGGTATAGATTGATTTCTGTTTGTGGGTGAGAAGAATACTGGCGTGTTTATTCTTCTATAAAGTTCATGAGAGAAGGGGATAAAGAAAAGATGGATTTTTGGAGTGGTTCTAATTACAAACAGATTACAGCATTGACATTCTATGACAGTAATGGAGAAGAATATGCTTCGATTATGCATTGACATAGAATGGTGGATTAGGGACAAGTGAGCTGGCGAATAAGACAATAAGACTAAGGCAAGAGTGATTTGCAGGGAGATAGCTTAGAGTTGAGTTTTCCTAGGTTAGACACAGCCTGAAAGCAAGGCAATTGTATGAATAATTCTCTGCCAGATTTGGGACCTGGGATGGATCAGAAGCAGCACATCATCTCAATGGGAACAGAATGGAAGTGTATTTGCTCCGTAGGGAATATGTACTTTTGCAAGACAATAACAGCTGGAAAATCACATTTTTGTCATAGGAAGTACATTAAACATAGAAATATCATTTCTCTTTTTCATGTTGGAGCCAGGTCATCAACAAACAGATGGTTTTGTCTTTTATCCATTCTATGCACGATGCTATAAAGATTCAAAACAAACCTAATCAAGGGACATCAGGCATAAAAGTAAGGTTATAAGAGCAGAGGTAAGACAGTAACACGAACAAATGTACATTTTGGTTGTATTTACTTCCTGATATTTGAATATCATGCATTGTTTTCCCTGTAGAGGCATTAAGTTGCCAAATTCTCATTTAGCAGAAGACTACATAAAACATCATTTCTTCTACTACATTTAAAAAGGCTATTTTTCTCTTTTGAAGTTACTTATTACATAAATCACTCCAAAGCTGTTCTTGTCCCCTTTTCCTCAAATGATCCCAATGTCACCCCCTAGAGGCCGACAGATACAATATAGTACCCCAAATTTCTACTTTAATTTATTTTTAAAATTACTCATGACATTCATTAGGTCCCTGACTCTACTCAGTGATCCTATGGGGGGCTCCACGGGGAGCTTGGCATTTGCCCCAAATCTTTTTTTTTTTTTTTTGTGAGGAGATCAGCCCTGTGCTAACATCCGCCAATCCTCCTCTTTTTTTGCTGAGGAAGACGGCCCTGGGCTAACATCTGTGCCCATCTTCCTCCACTTTATATGGGACGCCGCCACAGCATGGCTTGCCAAGCAGTGCGTCGGTGCGCACCCGGGATCCGAACCAGCGAACCCCGGGCCGCCGCAGCGGAGCGCGCGCACTTAACCGCTTGCGCCACCGGGCCGGCCCCTGCCCCAAATCTTTTTTATTCCTGTTTTCTTGTTTGTGTTATGTCCAAACTTAATTTAGCAATATAAGAGACAAAATCTGGGACCAAAGTTTCAGATTCTTAACTTCATAAGTAGCCTTTTGTCTTTCCCCTAAAAATGTAGATAAATAAGTAAATGAAGAAGTAAGTTAGGAAGGAAAGAAATGAAATGATGGCTGCATTTAAGAATAAAGGTCAGTTCTCAGTTTGCAGCGGCAACTTGCACGTGGTGACCGTTGTTTCCACAGTTCCCTTCCTGGGGAAGTGTATGCCTTTTTTTTTTTTTTTTTTTTTAATTTTTTGTTTATTGCAGTAACATTGGTTTACAACATTGTAAAAATTTCAGGTGTACATCATTATACTTCTATTACTGCATAGATTACATCATGTTCACCACCCAAATACTAATTACAACCCATCACCACACACATGTACCGAATTATCTCTTTCACCCTCCTCCCTCCCCCCTTCCCCTCTGGTAACCACCAATCCAATCTCTGTCCCTATGTGTTTGTTTATTGTTGTTATTATCTACTACTTAATGCAGGAAATCATACGGTATTTGACCTTCTCCCTCTGACTTATTTCACTTTGCATTATACCCTCAATGTCCATCCATGTTGTCACAAATGGCTGGATTTCATCGTTTCTTATGGCTGAGTAGTATTCCATTGTGTATATATACCACATCTTCTGTATCCATTCGTCCCTTGATGGGCACTTAGGTTGCTTCCAAGTCTTGGCTATTGTGAATAACGCTGCAATGAACACAGGGGTGCATGTACCTTTACAAATTGGTGTTTTCAAGTTCTTTGGATAAATACCCAGCAGTGGAATAGCTGGATCATATGGTAGTTCTATCCTTGATTTTTTGAGGAATCTCCATACTGTTTTCCATAGTGGCTGCACCAGTTTGCACTCCCACCAGCAGTGTATGAGAGTTCCCTTCTCTCCACATCCTCTCCAACACATATTTTTTCCTGTCTTGTTAATTATAGCCATTCTGACGGGCGTGAGGTGATATCTCATTGTAGTTTTGCTTTGCATTTCCCTGATAGTTAAAGATTTTGAACATCTTTTCATGTGTCTGTTGGCCATCTGTATATCTTCTTTGGAGAAATGTCTGTTCAGGTCTTTTGCCCATTTTTTAATTGGGTTGGTAGTTTTTTTGTTGTTGAGATACATGAGTTCTTTATATATTTTGGAGATTAAGCCCTTATCAGATGTATGGTTTGCAAATATCTTCTCCCAATTGTTAGGTTGTCTTTTGTTGATGGTTTCCTTTGCTGTGCAGAAGCTTTTTAGTTTGATGTCGTCCCATTTGTTTATTTTTTCTATTGTTTCTCTTGCCCAGTCAGACATGATGTTTGAAAAGATGTTGCTAAGACCGATGTCAAAGAGCATACTGCCTATGTTTTCTTCTAGAAGTTTCACAGTTTCAGGTCTTACATTCAAGTCTTTAATCCATTTGGAGTTAATTTTTGTGTATGGTGTAAGGTAAGGGTCTACTTTCATTTTTTTGCATGTGGCTATCCAGTTTTCCCAACACCATTTGTTGAAGAGACTTTCTTTTCCCCATTGTATGTTCTTGGCTCCTTTGTCAAAGATTAGCTGTCCATAGACATGTGGGTTTATTTCTGGGCTTTCGATTCTATTCCATTGATCTGTGCATCTGTTTTTGTGCCAGTACCATGCTGTTTTGGTTACTATAGCTTTGTAGTATATTTTGAAATCAGGGAGAGTGATACCTCCAACTTTGTTCTTTTTTCTCAAGATTCCTTAGCTATTCGTGGTCTTTTGTTGTTCCATATAAATTTTAGGATTCTTTGTTCTATTTCTGTGAAAAATGTTGTTGGAACTTTGATAGGGATTGCATTGAATCTATAGATGGCTTTAGGAAGTATGGACATCTTAACTATGTTAATTCTTCCAATCCAAGAGCACGGAATATCTTTCCATTTCTTTGTGTCTTCTTCAATTTCTTTCAGCAATGTTTTATAGTTTTAGGTGTACAGATCTTTCACCTCTTTGGTTAAGTTTATTCCTAGGTATTTTATTCTTTTTGTTGCAGTTGTAAATGGGATGGTATTCTTAATTTCTCTTTTTGCTACTTCGTTGTTAGTGTACAGTAATGCAACTTTTTTTGTATGTTGATTTTGTATCCTGCAACTTTACCATATTCGTTTATTACTTCTAAAAGTTTTCTGGTGGATTCTTTAGGGTTTTCTATATCTAAAATCATGTCATCTGCAAATAGTGAGAGTTTCACTTCTTCCTTTCCAATTTGGATCCCTTTTATTTCTTTCTCTTGCCTGATTGCTCTGGCTAGGACTTCCAGTACTATGTTAAATAGGAGTGGTGACAGTGGGCATCCTTGTCTAGTTCCTGTTCTTAGAGGGATAGCTTTCAGTTTTTCACCATTGAGGATGATATTAGCTGTGGGTTTGTCATATATGGTCTTTATTATGTTGAGGTACTTTCCTTCTATACCCATTTTATTCAGAGTTTTTATCATAAAGGGATTCTGTATCTTGTCAAATGCTTTCTCTGCATCTATTGAGATGATCATGTGATTTTTATTCTTCATTTTATTAATTAATTAAATTATTTATTAACCACATTAATAAATGTGGTGTATCACGTTGATTGATTTACGAATGTTAAACCATCCCTGCATACCTGGAATAAATCCCACTTGATCATGGTGTATAATCTTTTTAATGTATTGTTGTATGCGATTTGCTAGTATTTTGTTGAGGATTTTTGCATTGATGTTCATCAGTGATATTGGCCTGTAATTTTCTTTTTTTTTTGTGTTGTCCTTGTCTGGTTTTGGTATCAGGGTAATGTCAGCTTCGTAGAATGAGTTAGGGAGCTTCCCCCCCTTTTCAATTTTTTGGAAGAGTTTGAGAAGCATAGGTAATAAGTCTTCTTTGAATGTTTGGTAGAATTCACCACGGAAGCCGTCTGGTCCTGGACTTTTATTTTTGGGGAGGTTTTTGATTACTGTTTCGATCTCCTTACTGGTGATTGGTCTATTCAAATTCTCTACTTCTTCTTGATCCAGTTTTGGAAGGTTGTACGATTCTAAGAATTTATCCATTTCTTCCAGATTGTCGAATTGGTTGGCAAATAGCTTGTCATAGTATTCTCTTATAATCTTTTGTATTTCTGAGGTGTCTGCTGTAACCTCTCCTCTTTCATTTCTGATTTTGCTTATTTCTGCCTTCTCTCTTTTTTTCTTGGTGAGTCTAGCTAAAGGTTTGTCAATTTTGTTGATCTTTTCCAAGAACCAGCTCTTGGTTTTATTAATTTTTTCTATTGTTTTTTTGGTCTCTATTTCATTTATTTCTGCTCTGATTTTTATTATTTCCCTTCTTCTACTGATTTTGGGCTTTGTTTGTTCTTCTTTTTCCAGTTCCTTTAGGTGCATTGTTAGATTGTTTATTTGAGATTTTTCTTGTTTGTTGAGATAGGCCTGTATCGCTATAAACTTCCCTCTTAGAACTGCTTTTGCTGTATCCCATAAATTCTGGCATGTCGTATTTTCATTTTCATTTGTGTCCAGGTATTTTTTGATTTCTTCTTTGATTTCTTCGTTAACCCAGTCGTTGTTCAGTAGCATTTTGTTTAATCTCCACGTATTCGTGGTTTTTCTGATTTTCTTCATATAGTTGATTTCTCGTTTCATACTGTTGTGGTCAGAAAAGATGCTTGGTATTATTTCAATCTTCTTAAATTTATGGAGACTTGTTTTGTGGCGTAATATGTGGTCAATCCTGGAGAATGTTCCATGTGCATTTGAAAAGAACGTGTATTCTTCGGTTTTTGGAGGAAAGTGTATGCATTTGATGGCTGTTCTGAACTAAGCAAATTGTCTGAGCACCACAAATATTAAAAACTTCAATACCTGCAATTTCTCATAGATTGTAAATCTAATTATCAAGTTAATTCTCCTAAGTTCAGTGATTGCATTTAGGTGGATATGTGTATGTGAAACTTCACATAATTGTAGTGCAAAGAAAATAATAAATCCTTTTGTAATTCCACCCTATAACAAGGTATTGATAACTACGTGAGCTAACATTTGTTGCACTTGCCCATGCTCAGGTCTATTTTATATTCATAATCTCATTCAATTTTTCTTAAGCACCCTATGAAGTGGGTTGAGTGAGCAGGATGTGTGGGGTATAATCATAAGCATTTTTGTTCGTCTTCCAATGTTTGTTTAAAATTTACACAGTGAGAAAGTCTTTTCTGCCCCATCTGGAAACATGGTCAGATCTCCTAATTTCTTTGACTTCTTTTAATGAAGCAAAACTCCTACAGTCGTTTTTAAGCCACAAGATATATTCTCAATTTTACTATCCAATTCATGGGGGATGTCTAAGGTAAAAGCTACTTCTTCCTGAGCCCCTAAAATCCCATGGCTCACACTGAGCACTCCTAGTGAGGCTATTGCCCATCTACACAGTCCTACGGGACAGAATTTAAGAAGATCTCCATGCCTGGAAACACTCATGGCTTCTTGCACAAAACAGCTTAGATCCAATATTTATTAGATACCAAAGGATATTTATAAAGTTTGTATAAGATAGAAAGAATAAGAGCACAATGAACCCTATGCACACAATATCCAGTTTAAGAAATAGGGCATTCTATGTGCCCTTCCTAGTTCCATTCTGCCGATGCATCTTTGCTCTATGTAGCTGTAGTTGATTCCTTTTCGCGACAGTATTTTGGTATATGAACTTACTACAATGTGTCCACTTTACTATTGGTAGACACTGTGCTTTTAAATTGCATTTCCATCAGTATTGATGAGGTTGAACATCTTTTCATGTATTTATTACTCATTCCTATCACCACTTTCTCTGTCTTTTGCATATTTTTCTATTATTTGTTCTTCTCTTACTGATTTTTAGGAGTTCTCTCTTTGTGTATATATCATGGTCCCTAATCCATTGACTGGTATAACAGCTAATATTTTCTGCCAGTGCATAGCTTGTCTTTTCATTTCCTTTATAGTCATTTTTGATGAAGAGAAGATCTTAAACTCAATGCAATCAAATATAGCAATAATTTTCTTTATGTTTTGTGCTTTTAAGTTTTGTTTAAGAATCCTTCTTCATCCCAAGATTGCAAATATATTTTCTTATATTGTCCTCAAAAAGTTTTATAGTTTTATCTTTTACATTTGTCCATAATCTAACTGGAATTGACTTTTGCATATGGTATGATATAAAAACTCAATGTCATTTTTATCCATGTTAATGACTCTCCCAGCACCATTTATTGCAAGATCCATCCTTTCCTCACTGTCCTGTAATGCCACCTCTGTCATTAGATTTTCACATATCCGTGAGTCTGCTTGAGGAGTACTATATTCTGCTCCATTGACCCAGTTTGTCTATCTTTGCAATAATGACAGACTATCTTAATTACTCTAGCTTCCTAATAAGTTTTGACATTTTGTATGCCACGATCCCACATAGTCTTTCTCCATCAGGAATACTGTGGCTATTCTTGGCTCCTTTCTCTTCCATAGAGATTTTAGAATCAGCATGTCACAGCTCACCATACATAAGAAAACAAACAAAATCCCTATTGGATTGTGGTTGTAATTACCCTAACTCCATGGATTAAGTAAGGAAGCATCAACATCTTCACCACGGCTTGGTGATATGTCTTAATGTCAAGGACAAGTCCTTTCTTAACTATGATTGTTAATGTTGTCTTGGTTGTTTGGGGACATTTTTTTTTCCCTATAAATTTTAGACTAAGTTTACTGAGTTCTTCAAAACATTCAGCTGAGATTTTATTGGGATTGCATACGTGTGGATTCATCTGGGGGAGAATTTACGTCTTCATAAGGGCTAAAACCATCTAAGACCACAAAATATCTTTTTATTTATTCAGAACATCTTCTGTCTATTTTATTCAAATTTTAAGATTGTCTCCACGTACGTCTTGAGTATTCCTCAAGACTTTAAGAATCTTTGTAGTTGTTACTGTCATGGATGGTTTTCATTTCAATTAAATTTTCTGGTTGCTTATTGCTTTTGTAAAAACTGCTATTAATTTTTGTACTTTGGTCTTGTTCTTAGTCACCTTGCAAAGCTCTCCCATTAGTCATAATAGTTTGCCAGGTTTTATTTACTTTAATTTTCTTTCTTTCCAATTCTTACTTTTCTTATTTTTTTCTTTCCTCATGACATTGGCCAGGACCTTCAGTACTATGTTAGATAGTAGCCGTGACATTGGTCTCACATCATGCACTCCTAGTGCAGTTAAAACCCTTTTCACCAGGCTTCAGGTACAGGAGAAAGAGTAGAAATATCCAGAGAACATCAGCAGGTCTCTTCAAGGTTTTATAGCTTGCATTAGTCAGAGCTGTAGTACAAACCTGCATCATTTAATTCCAAAGACCTTGATATTTGTACTGTATTTACAGTAAACACTAGAATTTAATTTACTTTAATAAATATGTATTGATTACCTATTATACAAAACAAATATTACACTATGTCACTGTGGTTTCTATATGAAATTTGTGTTATAATTTCATGAGAAGTATATTTATTAAAAAAAAAACAATATAATATACTATTTGATCTCATCAACTCTCTCCTAAAAATTAAAAAACAAATCCTTGGAATGTTCCCAGCAAGGAGACTCCTCAAACAGATTCGTTAACCAGGAGATGGAACAAGAACACTGCCATTTTTCAAAGTGTTAAATTATACAAGTGAAATCCTAACATCAGTTTTATAAAAGGAATATTTTACTCTTCCCTTGACGAGTAGGCCTTAAAAGCTAAAAGTTAGTCATTTCAAGTTCGCCCTTCTTTCAGAGTGGTATTTGATTATTCATAATGAGAAGGCAGTGCCTTTGAAAGTAGACTATAAGAGATAACAGACCTTTTTTTTTTTCATTTTCCTAGTGACTGCACAAATTAAGGACCTCATTAATCAAGATGACTCCATTGAAAAGTTGGCATTAGACACACATCACCATGCAGTTGTCATTTTTACCCCCCTGTGATCTATTTCAGTTTCATACACTTACAAAACAAGTTTTATCCCCTTGCACCCAATCAAAAATCTAGTTGATTGTCTTCAAGTATTTGAAAAGTATTATAGGAGGGAAATGCATTCAATGAACTTTTATTAAGGACCAACAATGTGGCATGCAAGGCTCTCAGGATATGGAGAAAGATGTAGTCATCTCCCTCACATGTTTTCTCCAAGACCAGAGCAGAGATGCAAAGTAAAGTAAGATTTCCAATAGCAAGGGATAAGAGCTCTAATCAAGGCCTGTTGTAGTGTTTTGAGAGTACAGATGGATAATGTACTAGATATCTATTATTACATAATATTACTACAAATTAAGCAGCTTAAAAACAACACATAGTTATTTTCACCCAGTTCCTGTGGGTCAGGTTTTCAGGATCCTCTCTAGAGTCTGCAATCAAGGTGTCAGATAGGGCTGTGGTCTCATTTGAGGCTTGACTGGGGAAGAATCTTCTTTCAAATTCACATGATTGCTGAGAGCGCTCAGTTCTTTGTAGGCTGCTGTAATGGTAGTCCCAGTCTCTTGCCAGATGTAAACTGGAGGATGTCTCCTAGTTCCTTGCCATGTGGCACTCTCCATCATTGCAACTTGCCTCTTCAAAGCTAGCAAGGAAGAGAGACTCCAGCAAGATGGGAACTGATTCATGTATAATATTATTAAACAGAAAATAACTGCATGCTCTGTATGTCTGGAAGCAAGTCACAAGTTCTTCTCATACTTAAGTAGAGGGGATCACACCAGGGTATGAACACTATGTAATGGTTCTGTCTGACACAGATATCTACTTTGGTTCTAGGGTGTTAGCTGTGTTCTAAAAACATGCATAAACTCGTGGAATAGGAAAGCAAAGACTAGTCAGAGAACTTCAAGTAGTCTTTGGGATTATTACTTGGGGGGGAGAGGGTGAGCATGAATTGAAAGTGGATGCTAATCATAGTAATCAATTTTCCAGAGCATTTACCGTGGTCAAGTTCCTTTCAGAGGAATTTACGTGTCTTGTCTCTAATTAATCCTCACAACAACCCTTAGTCTGCTTGGACTGCCATAACAAAATACCATAGACCAGGTGGCTAAAACAACAGATATTTATTTCTCACAGTTCTGGAGGCTGGGGAGTCCAAGATCAAGGTGCCAACTGACCAGTTCCTGGTCAGATCTCTCTTCCCGGCTAGAAGATGGTCAACTTCTCACTATACCCTCACGTGGCCTTTCTTCAGTGTATGCACATGGAGAGAGTGAAAGAGATCTCTCTCTTCCTTTTCTTATAAAGCCACTTAATCTCATCATGAGGGTCCCACCCTTGTCACCTAGTCTATCCCTATTCACTTCCTAAAAGCCCCATCTCCAAATACCATCATGGTTAGGGCTGCAATATAGGAATTTGGCGCGCGGGGGGTGGGGGGGGGGACACTGCTGCAGGGAATGGACATTGAGTCCTTAACAAATCCCATGAGGTTGCTTCTATTACTATCTCCATTTTGCAAATGAGGAAGTAGAAGTGGAAAGAAGATGAGAAATGTTTCCCCAGAGAGGTAAACAGAGACAAGTTTATAAAGAACCTTATGTTCTTTGTCAAAGGATTTAAATTTTATCCTGAAGATACTTAGGGGATATTTAACCTGGGAAAAAAATATACACAGTTATATTTATTGGAAATTCTGTGCGTGTGTCTGCCAATGGGGGGTAGTCAGTGAATTAGAATTAGGGGATAGTGCGGCTCCATTTTGAAGATATTGCATTAATCTAGATGAGAAATCCCGAGGGACTAATCTGAAGCAGAAGAAGTAAGGATGGAGGAGAGGGGCTAGAATTAAGATATATTTAGTCAGTAGAATTGACAGCACTAAGGCACTAGCTGGATGTGAGCATTAAAGGGATCAGAGATGATTCCCAGGGTTCTGACTGGATAACTGAGTGAATGATGGTGTCACTCACAAAGAAAGGTTAACAGATGGTGGAATGGATCTATGGAGAAGAGGGGACAGCTGTGGATTCAGTTAAGGGAACTTTACTGGATTCAGTTTTTTTTAAAGCAGGAAGTGAGGTTGTCAGCTAGTGTGTGATGATTAAGACAGTGGCTGAGAGTGGAAGAGGTCTGGAACTGTTGCTGTGATGGATGCAATTGGAAATTAATCAAAGGTGAATAAAATCATGGCTGTATACTCAGGCCCAAGGGAAGTTGAAGACATGAATTTATGGTGGAGCCAAGCATTGGCCTCATGTGCCCTTCTTTAGTACTGCCACCAGAGAAAAGGAAGTTAATAGTGGAATTTGTTCAAGGATGGAGATTGGCAAAAGGGAGCAGCAAGAAAATAAGGGAGTGTTTTTATTATTGATCATGGCACACTGGCTGGGTGGAAGGCAAATAAATCCAGAACAGAGAAGGGACTAGAACAACTGGTGGAGCATTGGAAGACAATGAGAAGTCCATTGTCTTCCAGTTATGTAAAGAGCAAAATCCAAAACCCTCACCAAAACCAACAGTCCTACACAATCTTGCCCCAGCTACCTCTCCAAAAGACCCAAGCTATCCCTTGACTAGTGTAATAGGCATGTTCCTGCTGCATGGTATTAACAGCTGCTGTTCCCTCTGCCCAGATCACTCTTTCCCAAGGTATCTACACAGCCCCCTCTCACTTCATTCAGTTTCCTCTTTTAGTCTTGCCTCTTCAGAATGGCCCTTCTTGAACCCCTTCACTATACATCCACTTACCGAAATTTTTCATTCTTAGTAAGCATCATTATTAGACACCATGTTATATACTTATTGTCTCTTTATTTTCTGTCTTTCCCACTAAACTACAAGTGCCAAGAGGACAAAGATTATACAATACTTTTGATTAAGAAATCCTTTCATATGCTTCAAAAATCAAATATTTTTAAGGTACATTGAAAAGTCTTGCAGTCCCCCAAAACAGTTACCCTTCTCTGGAAGATAGCTACATTTGTTAAATTCCTGCATATCTTTTCATGTTCCCTGTGCAAATATAAGCAAATATGAATATATGTTCTTAGCTTTCTTCTTCTTTTTTTTTTTTTTTTGCAGAAAAAGGCACATATTAAATTCACCATTGGGCTCCTTTCTCTTCTCCTCTTGCAGAACTTCCCCAGCAGTGCACAGAGAAAGTTCTAATTTTACTTTCATTTTGGAGAGTTAGAGTTTTTGGATTGTTTGATTTACAGCCACATAGTGTTCCATTATATAACTATACCATAGTTTATTGGACATCTGGGTGGTTTCTATTTTTTCTGTTAAATAAATAACTTTGTACATACATTATTTTATCTGTGTGCAAATATACGTATAGACTAAATCCCCAAAGTTCACGTGCTACACACATTTACAATTTTGATAGATAATGCCAAATTGCCCCCATAGGGATTTTACCAATTTACACTCCCACCAGATATGTGTAAAAATGTTGTTTCCCCACAATTTTGTGCCAACAGTGAATTTTTTGTCGATCTGAGAGGTGAAAAATGATATCTCAGTGTTTTGTTTCATTTGCATCTCTCTGATAATGAAGGAAACAGAGCTTCCTTTCTTATGTAAAGGTATTTTATATGTTTATATGCATTGTTCTTTTCTACACTGTGTTCTTGTCTTTCATGGAAAGGGCTTTGTCTATTGCATCACTATATTCTCAGCACTCAGAACAGTATCTGTTCTATAGTAGGCTCTTTAAGTATTTGTTGAATTAATGAATGAATGGGGACAATAAAGGTGAAAGACTGGGCTAAAGAAGTGAAGGAAAGAAGAGATAGATGAAGGAAGGGGAAACTTAAGATCATGATTGAAGAGATGGAGCAGTTTGAAATGATGCTGCCCTTCTAGGTGTCACCGTGGCAGTAGGGTTCTAGCCATAAAGATCCTTGAAACAGAGAAATGTGATGCCTCATCAGCATGAACGAGGACACGAACTAAAGCATCACACTGTGAGCTGTTCTGGGCAGAACGTGAATCCTTGAGTCTGCCAAAGGATGCAGATAAAAATGATCCTGTGATTCGAATTGGGCATCCATTAGTCTACTTCCAAGATGATCTTCTGGGCACCCAGACCTGCCTGCTTTGGGTCTAACCACAGTGCTCATCCCCCGACTCTCCTGTGATTTTTTATTCTGTCTCTGACTCGGCTACCTTGGTTTGTCAGCACCTCTGGCCTTGGATCCACTCATTCGCCAGTGTCTCCTCTCCTTCTGACTACTGTTGTTCAGATTCACTGGCTCTCATCATCTCCCTCTCGGACTCAGAGTTCTAGAACATGCCCTTCTCCCTGTCTTTGGCCCCAGAGCATTAGATGTTGAACACAGAAAATAAATTTTATTTTCTTCCTTGCTCTTGTCTTTCAGCAGCAAATGGAATCATTCGTAATTACCAAAGCCATGTCCTGGCAAATTCCTCTCTCAAAAATGTGGACAGCTGTCATGGAAAATGACTTCCTAAACTCAGATAACTCTTGAACAAATCACTAAAATGAAAGTGTATCCTTCAAGTCTTTGTGGAGCAGTTTATAATCTTTTTTTGAACATTTGTTATAGTGTCACTGTATTGTTTAGTAGATATTTCTTTTGTTTACTCTTAATATTATGAAAAACAATCCTATTACTGCAAATTCAATTGAATTAGCAAGAATTTATTGAGCACCTAATAATGTTCCTAGCAGTGTGCTAGAAGTTGTGGGGAAAACAGATGAAGTATATGATATACCCTTGCCCTCAAGGAGTGTAGGATTTTAGCAAGAAACAATATGTATGCAAATAATCCAATTAGCCTGGAAACCCACAGAGTGCAAATAGGGAAAAGAGAGAATAAAATAGATCAACTGGATATAAATTATGCTCCAGACACACTGGAGCATTCATCTGCGCTGGACAAGCCGAACTTGTCCTTTCCTTAGGACTTCTGTCCAGAGAGCACTACCTCTAAGCTATAGCATGGCTGGCTTCTATTTCTGATTACTCAAGACTTGATAAGGCCTTCCTTATTGACCAATCTAAATTTCCTATCCTTTTCCAGCCCCAATAAGACTTCCTCTTTTTTTTTTTCCCTCATACCATTTCAGTCTCTGAAATTATTGGGTTCATTATTTGTTTACTTGCTCATTGTCTTCCTTCTCCCACCAAATGTAAGCTCATGAATGCAGGCACTTTGTTCTATTCCCTGCTATATTCCCAAGGACTATACCAGTGCCTGACACATGATAGGGGCCCAATGAATCCTTGAATTAATGAAACAAATGGACAAAATGGGAGGGACTGACGCAAAGAGAAGTGAGAAGAAACCAAAGGCTGCTGGTGTTGCTGGATTTGGCTTCATGAGTGTGGTGGGACTTTAGATAGTATCTGAAGAATGGATGACATTACAATTGAGGGAAAAAAAGGATACTGACTGATTATCCAGTCAGCTGGTAGGTGTCTGGCTGGAGAGAAGATGCAGTAGACTTTTAGACTTATTTCTTCTCACCATAAAATGTGTCAAAACCAACATAATCCACGCCCAAAGGGGACAGCTGTGCTTTTCAAAGCACCATACATTGAAGAGTTTCCTGAATTGTAAGAAAGAAGAGCTCCTGTGGCCACTGATAATCCATAAAAACCCATTAAAAATCCAAAAAAGGCAAAGATGCTTGATTTTTGCCAGTGACAGAACCTCCTTCAGGGTTCAAAAGTATACTTAATATTATTGGAAGACATTAGTCTAAAAAGAAACTTCAAGACTGTGGTTGCCAGAGGGGATGGGCATGAAGGAATGAGCGAAACAGGTGAAGAGGATCAAGAGATAAAAACTTCCACTCACAAAATAAATAAGTCATGGGGATATAATGTACAGCATATGAATATAGTCAATAATATTGTAATAGTGTTGTATGGTAACAGACGGTAACTAGACTTAGCATGGTGATCATTTTGTAGTGTATAAAAATATCAAATCACTATAGTGTACGCCTGAAACTAATAAAATATTGCATGTCAATTATACTTTAAAAAAAGACTTTAAAACAAGGAGTTTGAAGGAAATTAAATTTTGTGTCTCAAGAGATAGTGTGGCAATGTGAATATATTTCATGGAACTTATTTTCAAAGAGAAAGTCAAGCTATATTTCCCAAGAAACAATCTAGAATCACTGCTATTCTCCTTTTTTTCCTCCAATCCAGTCAACCACCAAATAACATCATTTCCACTTTCTTATAAATCCCTTGAATCTACTTACTCCACGCTCTTCCTAATGGTACTTCCTTCATGTAATTCCCCATAGCTTTTACTTGGTTGGCTGTCATAGCCTTGGAATTCCTCACCCTCACTTTGACTCTTCCAATCTAACCTCCACATTGAAGCAGAATAACACCTAAATAGCAACTCTGAGCACATCACACCCCTGCTTAACCTTTTAAGGCCTTCATATTATCTTGTGGATAAATTCCAAACTCCAAATCATGATATTCAAGCCTACTAATGATCTATCTCTTTTCTCTCCCTCCAACCTCATCTCCATTCTCTCAAAACTTTCCCCATCCTCAACCACCTGTACTCTGTAGTGTAGACATTTGGAACTGCTTGTTGGTCCCTAAACTAGCAGCGCTATCTCCTGATTCTGAACATCAGTTCTTTTATCCTGTTGACCCTGCCCCACCCCCCCATTCCACTTATGCTTTTAGGCAACCAACTTTTTTGTGTCATTGAGGCCTCATCTTGGATGCCTAGGTGCTCTGGGAAGCTTTTCTTGACAGTCCTTCCACTAGTCAACCAGTATCAGCTATTCACGGTGCCTCCCTCCCCCATGCTCCCCTCCCCCTGTCCTTCCTGCTGTTGCACTTATCATACTCTGTAGCAATTACTGCTTTATTCTTTGATTCCATCAACAGCCAGGGAGATCCTTAAATCAGGATACGCCTCACTCATCTTTGTATCCACAGCATTTCACATAAGTCTGGCATGGTTCTAATGGACACCCAATACCTATTTATTAACTTCCAAAATAGGATACCCATTTCAAAAGGCAAAATGAAGGAATTCACTAAAAAAGTCCTGCTTGCCGGAAGCTAATAGTTGCAATCTTGTTGTATCAGGCAAGAAAGTGCAGGTGAGATGGGGAGGGTGGGATTGGGTATAAAAGTCTATGAGTTCAGTGCTGTGAAGGAGCTGAAGACTCAGCCAAGAAGGGTTTTAAGCTTCTATTTTCCCTGCAAGGCAGCAGCTGGTGCCCGACAGAAGGGGACGAGTGTTGCCATGTCACTGAACAGCAATAGTGGAGCGGCCACTGAGCCAGCAGCCTAAACACTCTTCCCT
Source organism: Diceros bicornis minor (assembly GCF_020826845.1). NCBI lineage: Eukaryota > Metazoa > Chordata > Mammalia > Perissodactyla > Rhinocerotidae > Diceros > Diceros bicornis. The sequence continues at coordinate 24,878,907 of NC_080764.1, read as the reverse complement.
GGTCCAGAACGGGGCTGCAGGGAAAAGGTGGCGGTGCAGCAAGCATCAGCTGGAGAAAGCAGCAGAGGCCATGGTGGCATACTGGCAGGGGAATGGCTTCTCCAGACGAACCCAGTTAATTAAGACTAACAGGGCACGAGGCCAGTCTGGAAAGCAAAATACCCACATTTTAGAATGTAGCTAAACAAACACACCGTTTATAAATTCTCCCATGCAAAGACCCTCAACACCACCCTTCCTTTGCTTCCCACCACCCACATCCAACCAGACACCAAACCTTGATGATAATATCTGATAAATGTCTTCCAACCTCCCTTCCGTCTGTCATTCTTTGCCACAACCTTTACTCAGACCTTCATCATTTTAATCCAGACTATCCTCAACAGCCTACTAACAGATTTCTGTGTACAAAAATAATCCCTTCGATCTATCCTCCATACTCCTAGAATTTATATTTCTATAGAAATTGAACAAGGTCATGTCACCTCCCTTCTTTTTTTTTTTATTTTATTTATTTATTTTTTGTGAGGAAGATCAGCCCTGAGCTAACATCCATGCTAATCCTCCTCTTTTTGCTGAGGAAGACCGGCTTCTGAGCTAACATCTATTGCCAATCTTCCTCCTTTTTTTTTCCCCCCCAAAGCCCCAGTAGATAGTTGTACGTCATAGTTGCACATCCTTTTAGTTGCTGTATGTGGGACGCGGCCTCATCATGGCCGGAGAAGCGATGCTTCAGTGCGCGCCCGGGATCCGAACCCGGGACGCCAGCAGCAGAGCGCGAGCACTTAACCGCTAAGGCACGGGGCCGGCCCTCACCTCCCTTCTTAAGGATATTTTTGAGCTAATTGCCAACAGAATAAAGGTCAATTGCTTAGCCTTCTTAAGAGATTGTATGCTGATTTTCTCATTTATAAAATGGGATAATAGTACTGACCTGAAAGGACTCTTCGAGGATTAACGAGTTTAATATACGTGAAGCTTTAGAATTGTGTCTGGCACAGTGTAAGGACTACATAAGTGTTAGTTATTATTAATATAATTATTTTTATTAGAATGATTTCTAGGATTCCTTGTGATCTGATCCAATCTAATTGGAGAAACAACAGAGTATATATCAGTGAAGACACAAGAGTCAGACTGATCTAGATTCAAGCCAAGACACTAGCTGTGTGACCTTAGGCGAGATACCTCTTTACGTCTTAATTTCCTCATATGCAAAATAGGAATAATAGTAGTCGCAACCTCAATAGGTTATGTTGGTAAATGCAGTGCAGAAAGAGGAGTTGGCAAAGGTGATCAAGAAGGAGGTGTTCAAAATTTAGGAAGAGAGCCTGGGAAGGACTATTATTCTAAATGCCAAGGAAAAATAATTTGAAGAAAGAGAATATGATTGAAAGTTATAAGTGCTCCGTAAGAGTCAAGTTGGATGAAATTTGAAAAGCAGACTTAGATCTGGCAATTAGGGAGTTGTAATGACCTCAACAAGAGCAGTGTTGGAAAAGTGAAGGAGATGGAAAGAAATTGCAGCAGCTTGGAGAAATTCAAGTGTAGCAGGCAATGTATTTGAAAAGGGTTGCTCTGAAGCCAAGTTGACCTGAGATCTACAGGTGTATATAAAAGATGAGTCCCAGAATCACAAGTTCAGGACTTGCCACTGCCTAAGAGACATGAGCAATATTAATCATAACAAATACGTGCCAGGCATTGCATTACTATGTGCCAGCCCTTGGCTTAAGTGTTTTCAATACATTCTAATCATCTCATCTTCACAACAACCCTAATGTCCCCATTTTAAAGAGGAGGAAACTGAGGCTAGTTAGCAGTAGAGCTAGGATTCAAACCCAGTTAGTCTGGCTCTGGATATCCAGATATAGAGTATCTGTGCTCTTATGTTACACCTCTCAATTCAATTTAACAAAAACTTTTTGAGTGACTATCTAGTGCCTGAGACTGTTCAAGTGTCTTGGGGATGCATCAGAGAATAAAAAAGACAAAGACATATCTTGTAGACATCAAAACTTTAAAAATATACCTGACCTAAAGGGCCCCAATCTATTCGGTTGTGCTTTTGTGTCATTGGGTATGGGCAACGTATCAAGAACATGTTATCATGGATAAGGATGGCCAACTTTCCTGCCTAAGGAAGGTTCCTTCAGTTTTTGTCACCTATTAGAAAACACTTTGAGTGATGGAGTCCTCCTAAGAAGCTGTATTGGGGTGGTAGATGATCTGATATTAGAATGGTCCCCAGATGCCAAAGTCCATTAGTAATTCTGTTAATCCATTTGCTACTTAAGACAAAAGTATGTTATCAATGGTTCTCGGCTGTATGGGGACAGTGACAGGCAGTGACTCTTCCTAGTGACTAGAGTCCTTCCTCAGAAAAACTGCTGCTTTAACCATACCCGGGGATAGAGTCCATCTCTCCATTGCACCACCCCGTGTACCTTTTTATTTGACTACACTTCTGTTCCATCAAATGACTTCACCTTTCTATTGGAATAGTAGCGTGGTTGCTCAAGGACAGGTTGTCTTTAGTCTTTTGTCCTCTCTTGCTAAAGTCTGAAACCACAGGAATTTTTTAGTTATCAGAAGTTTGGTCAACACCTAATGCTTTCAAAACTCATGTATGAAAGCTGGTCCCTTTTCATACCCTAGGATTTACCGTCCACTTCCACCTTAAAGTCCCCACTGGATCTTTTTCTCACCTTATTTATTCTTTCCCTATGAACTTATACAAGGTGGTCTTTTGATCCCTGAAACCTACAATGGTGACTGACATGTAGTAGTTTCTTAGTATTTAATAAATTATGAAGGAAATGATTTGGTGCCCATCGCATCAGAGTTCTCACTAAATGGTGTCTCTTGAGTGAATGAATGAATGAATGAATAAATGAATGAATAAACAAATATAGATGCTAGATGTTTCCATCAGAGACTAAAACATATAAACTGCTAGAATTTCCAAGGAAGTCCTAGTGGGTGGTATGTTTTAAAATCAGTAGTAGGAATTGGTTCTTTTTGATGTTTAAAAGAATAGAAAAAATTATCAGTCTACTTGAAAAGCAACGACTTTGCACAATGATTTTGTTCATATGGTGAGTGATGCCGGGCCCATTTGTTGTAAAATGACAACCATTTCACAGAAATTGGTTGAGGCCAGTTTGGGGATGGAAAATGCTACTTTTCACTGTGTACTTTCATGTGCCATCCACAGGGGCAAAGGAGAGACAAAGACCCAGCTTGGATCCTGTTTGGAAGAAACTCAGCCCATTATTAGATACTCCAAAACTCTTTCCCTGAAAACCTTGAGGCACAAGACTGACTCTACAAAGAGTGTACTTCCATAATGTATGATCCACAAGTGGCCAAAGGTTAAAATGCTTCTGAAGGAGGAATCTATGGAAGCCACAGGAGGATAAAAGGGAGAAGTCACAGTCACAATGGAATAAAGTCCAGCTGTGTGATGGTACTAGCTACATGAGGCCCCAAGAAACAGGAAAAGGGGGACCTCTATGGTGAAGGGAAATTGTAAGCCAAATACAGTTGCAGCCATAATGAACCCCAGAAAATCTTGCATTTGCCTTTCTAGCACCTTCTCTCTGACTCTCAGGGTCTTGTCTTTAGAATTCACTTTATGTTTTACTCTTTACTTAATGTGGCTACTTGACTCTCAATTCTGCAATTCCCCTCTTGACCTTGGACTCTAGCCCCCAGCCAATTTCTGGCTAATTGGTCTTTGCTCTTAGAATTCAGACGCTAGGTTCACCTCTCTGGCTTCTGCCCATTTTGTGCCATCAGCTCTCCCACACTGCCCTTTCCTCCACTTAAGACTTCATCTGGAGCTTGACGCCAAAGGAAAGTAATTTAAGCATTTTCTTCCCCTCAACTCCTAATTGTTTACTTTCTGTCAGAAAAAATAATCTTCAGACCTGAGAAAGTAGAACTTCTACTGAGGGAAATGACTAAAGCCCAGAATAGGTCGAAGAATGTGAGAGAGAAAGTAAGAGATATAAAAATAATATTTCTATTAATTTATATACACCTTACTTTTCTTTAAAATAGATTTCAAGTCATTTTCAGATACAAAAATATACAACAAAGTTAGAAAAACAGTCAAAGAAAAGACAGGTTAGAACATGCAGATCAAGTTATTAATCAGAACAATGTATAAAATATATATCATAAAATCTGATAAACTTGTCAGAGGTTAAACACAAATTTGGCCTTCAGCTTATCCTGTACAATTTTTTATTCTACTTTTCTCATTTTAATTTACGTCCTAAAAAATTTACTATTTTATTACATTTTTGCCATAATAAAATTGTTAAAAGACTCATCTTGTTCCATTTTGTAGTATTCCTGGAACGAATCTCACTTTATCTTCCTTTTTTCTTTTTCTTCATTATCTGTGGGATAATATACAACAGACTGGCTGGAATAATCTTAGGCCATAGGTAGTAAGTAATGTCCAGTTCAAGCTTGACCCAATGAAACTTTAACCAAGACTGTGTAAGCCCCAACAGTAGAGTCTTCTACAGTCTCTTTCCTACTCCTCCTTTGCATTCCCATGGAAACCCCTATAATCAAATGAAGGAAAGGCCCTGGAAACTATCTTGTTTTGGCACCTTAGCTGGTTCCTTGTGATTTCCAGATTTACAATGCCACCAATATGTTCAGCTTTTGTTTTGAACATCTCAAATTATATACAGTTTATGTATCTATGGAAATGTTTACCTATGAGAAAAAAATCAGAGGGGAGAAATAGTTGAGACTACAGAAAGAACAAGAGTAGGAGCAGAAAAATAATATGAAAATCTGGGTATCTGGCACTACTCTGCCAGAGATATTGCCAGGCATCTGCCAATGTTGCATTGGGCAAAATGACGTGCTTGTTATTGAGCTTACAAAGGATTATTGAGATTTTTCAAGATTTTAATGCACTAGCATTTATTTAATATTCTCCTGGGTTACACATGTTGGTGATCTTCAACGTCCTGCTCTTATAAACACATCTACGGTGAACATCTTTACTCATGAAAGGTTTTCCACACTGAGATATTTTTTTTGAGAGTGATCCTTGGTGGAATGAGGAGCTCTAACTCTAAATTCAGATTTCCTGTTGTTTATCTTATCTCCAACCTTCACTAGCTGTGTAGCCGTAGACAAGTTACTTGACTTCTCTCTGTCACAAGTTTCCTCTTTTACAAAATTAGGATAATGCTAGTGGCTACGCCCTGGGGTAGGTTGTAAAATTTTGTCAAGATAATATCTATACAGGGCTTAGGAAAGTGTCTTATACGATAAATGCTCAGTTAGCACTCTTATTATTCCCTACTTGTGGAGGTTAAACTATAAGCTTCCAAATATGAGTGTGCTTGTGAACTCTCGCAAGTGCAGATGCTAAGCCTTGGTTGTATTCGTACCTGCACATCCCAGAACAGAGCCAGGTGGATGGTAGGTACTCAGGTAAGCACCACGAGGGCAGAGACTGACTGTGTTGTTGACTGCTGAGTATCGAGAGCCTGTAGCAGTACCTGGCACCGAATTAAAACTCATTTCATTTTTGTTGAATGTACAACTATTTATAGAACCAAAAAGAAGTCATTTGAAACCCATTAGGACTTGAGCAGGCAACAGTTCATCACATTTGTTATTGTCACCTGGAATGCTTGGAGTATGAGACTGGGGACAGATAAGTATTATGTGCACGTGTGTGTGGCAGGGGCAGGGAGGAGGGGAGGGTGCTTTGTATGAGCAGTGAGTGCAAGCTGGAGACTCAAGGAGAAGGCAGAACATACCCAGGTTGGAGGGGGCTGCAGGCTTGCTTTGGGAAGCAGAGTGGGAGCCTAGGAGACACCAAACTCCCAGGCACAGGAGGGTATGTAGAGGGAGGAGAGGGTGAGGATAAAGTTATAGCAGTTATAGGTGCCAGGAAAGTAGATTTTGCTGCTTTCCTCTAAGGCAGCCATAGAGGAAAGTTGCACGGTCAATCTGTGAAAAAGATTAACTAGACGGCTTTTATTAAAATGAGGGACTGTGGCACAGTGGAAAGAATGGGAGTGGGTGGTCGAGGCGTTAATTAGAGCAAATAGACCTGATATGCAATTCTGCCTCTTCTACTCACCACTATGTGACTTGCATCTGAGCCTCAGTTTCCTGATCCACAAAATAGGGTCAATAAACAGCCTCACTTACAGGTTATGGTGAGGGTTAAAACTTCCACCGAGACGGGGAGCTTGAAGCTCCGCAGTGCTGTGTCTGGCACCTAGTGGGTCCTTAATAAATGGTAACTAGTAGTATTAAAATTAATCACAGTAATCAGGCCTCACAATAAAAACTGACATAGCGCTTATCAAACGAATTCTCTCCACTGCATGAAAGAAACATGAGAACAAGCCCAAATTAGCTTGCTATTTTCCAGCAGCAAGCAGAGGAGACTGCCGAAGGTCATAGCAGCCATCTCGTCGAGAAAGAAACTGACATGGAACACTGGGTGCCTGATCGTCGGCGGTGAATGCCCACCCAATTAAGCGATTAAACATTCACCCCTGGTGATGAAAAAGCCCCATACAGCTGAGCTAGGCTGCCTTCTCTGCCTCTTAGTCCAGAGCCTCTATCTGTTAAATCACCCTTCTTTTCCCTTCCACATTCAGGAAATAATTGGCAGTTGTTTAATGCCAAATTTACATTTGTTTTGCATGGGAACAAAATTTGCTTGCAAACAGCTATGTGTGTGAGCAAATGGGCATTTGTGCTGGTAAATAAAATAGACATGCAGTTTTCCACTTTGCAGATGTATTATTCAACAGAACGAGCAGCAATAGCCTTTAATTTTCAGTTATTCCTAAGTGCTCAGGCACCGATTGTAGCAGAAAAGACACCCACTCCCCCTTTTTTTGTCATTTATGCCTGTTCCTGACGTTTTCACATTTGTGCTCATGTGTGTGTTATCAGAACTGACCAGATTTTCAGACCTTTGGGATTAAATCTCCTCAATGAATCAATCTATAGATTTAGAAAATACGTGCTGAGCACCTACTGTGTGCTGTTTTGCAGGGATCAGAGATGAACTCATGAAGCCTGCCTTTGGGGGAGCTCGCAAATCGTGGAAATGGATTTGTAAATGGAGTATGACCATAAAAGAAAAGAATTACCCCAAGAGAACTCCACGTGACAAGTTAGAGAGCAAAAAATCAGAATAATTATTTCTGCCTTCACAGTTGGAAGAGGTGATATTTGATTTTAGCAGTGAAAACAAAGAAAGATAGAAATGGGTTTTCCAGGCTAAGGGGAAAACACGCGGAGGTGTAAGGCTCCAGGATTCTTTGAGGGCTTTTAGTGAAAGGACACAGTGTGACAGGAGAGGGGTAGTGGAAGGATGTGAAGCTGCATTTTGAAGAGCCTTGAATGCCACGTCAAGAGTTTGGACTTTACCAATGCTTCTCTTACTTTAATATTCATATGAATTGCCTGGAGATCTTGTTAAAATGTTGATTTTGATTCAGTAGATTTGGGGTGGAGCTGGAGATGCTGCATTTCTAACAAGCCCCTAAGCAGTGGTGTGCTGGTAGACATTTAACAACTGGATCTGGGGCCAGGGGTCAGAAGGGCATTTGCCAATTCCCATGTTATAAATACTCCCACCATGGCCTATTTCAAATTATCAACCTGTCAGTGAATGTGGAGTTGGAAAGAGATGAGATGACTCCTTAAAGCCTATAAAAGCAGACCCCAGGACACCACAACTCCTAGGTGGTCCCAATGCTGCTAGTCCAAGGACCCCACTTTGAACAGGAAGGCTCTAGTACAGTGGTTCTCAACCTTGGCTGCACTTGAGAATTACCTGTGGGAGTTTTTAAAGTCAGGAAGGAGAAATGAAGAAAACAAGTTTCTCTCAACTCCAATTCGTATATTCAACAAGTATTTTATGACACAATGGCAAAATGGTCAGAACTGCTTTATATTTTCTCCTGTCTCTTTCTGTTTGTGTTTCCATGCCCTCACTCCAAGTGCCTAGAGCTTTTATCCAGCTTCTCATTTTGCTGACAAATATTAGTTTTCTTTCTTCTTCTAACAACCTATAAATTCTATTTTCCTTAAACTTTTCTATATCTCCAGTCCCCCTAAGGAAAAAAGAAAACATTTATTTCTTTACTTCAGACTCTGAAGTCTGGACATTGGCCAGATATGTAACAATCAACTCTGTTTAATAGGTTTTATTAGTATTTAGGTATTGGAAGGCCAACAGATCAAGAGATGACCGTCTTTGAAAAGATATTGTGTTATAGTCACAGCTCCCAAGAGAGGGAATACATAGCACGCCATGGGGAGCCACATGGGAAAGCATCGAGATAGGATACAAGGCAGAGAGGTGGGAATTGTGGGCAAGAGCTTTTACTGTGGGAAGGAAAGGGTAAGTCAGGGTAAGCAGGCTTAGGATTGACTAGTTTGAATAATTTTAGTGGACTCTGAAGCACAGGGACTGTCCCTGGTTATCTGGTACCTGCTCCTGGGTGATTAAGGCAGGTGGATAGTGGCTCAGAGTGTGAGACCCCAATAAGGAAGGTGTTTGGAGGTATGGACTTCTGGATTGGTTGGTTTATATTTCAAAAACATGTCCCCAGTAAGAGAACTTCTCTGGAGGAGAGGGCTGGGAGGTGACGAGGGAGGCAAGAGGTCAAGGCTCGGTGACTCAAGCGTATGATCAGGTGCTCCAGAATAAAGTGTGTCCAGCACATGCCTGTAAGACAAACGTTAAAGCATAAAGTTTACAGAAGCTACAAACATGGTTAAAAAAAAACTTGAAATGAGATATAAATTACTTAGAGTCCCTTTACCCTTCCTTGAATTTTAACAGTAGGTACTTGTTAAGCTCAATGACTCTCTAGTTGGTAGAATCTTTAACGTGTCATTATCAGCGCTTATCCTCTTATTCAGTTCAATAAAACTCTGAGTACCTGCTACATGCCAGGCAGAGTGGGAGGTGCTGAAGATTGGCAAGATGTGCCAGAAAGAGGGAGTGATAGAGAAGAATGAATAAGACATAGTTTTGGTTATCTTTCGCCTTCCTCTCTAGTGGGGGAGACCTACACGCAAACAGCTACCTGGAAAGCAAGGCAGAATAAACTGAAGCCTCGAGAATCTAGACAAAGAAGATTTAGCAGGTAATCCACGTGGGATGATGATTGTCTCAGCTCATCTATGACAGGAGCTGTACGGAAGACAATTAAAAGTGGAAATCACTCACAAGCCCCAGAAATGCAGATTTTCTGTGGTGTTGATTGAAAAGAGGATAATTTTCTCAGTATACTAGCGCTCTTAAGTAGCACACAGTGTGTTTTTGTTCTGAAAATTGAAGAGTTTAACTTGGAATTTTGTCTAGAATGAAGGCTACTTCCTCAGCTTGAGGGTCAGGTGCTGGAATGCTAGAGGGCAGGTTGGATCAGCCAGAATGTGTTGGCAGAAAGTAACAGAAAAATTGCCTCATAGTTAAACCATAAAGATATGTATTGGTTACATAGCAAGAAGTCCAAAGGTAGGTGGTCTCAGGGTTGTTTTGTATTTGTGGCAGATGGAAAAAAATGGCTACAATTCTTTGTAGCTCCTCTCATCAAGAGGTGGAACTTATTTTCCATCCCTTGAGTCTGGACTGCCTTGCATCTTTCTTTAGCTAATAGGATGCAGCAGAAGCAATGTTGGACAAGTTTCAAGCCTAGACTTCAAGAGATTTTGTACACTTACACTTTTACTCTTGAATTCTATCTAACCACTCCTCAGTAAGCCTTGACTAACTTACTGGAGGGTGAGAGACCATGTGGAGTAGAAATGGGCCATCTCAACTGTGCACCCTCCCCACCTCTGCACACCAACCAACTCTCAACTGACCTGGCAGCTGACCGCAGATGCATGAGTCAGACCACCTGAGTTCAGAAGACACACCCAGCTGAGCCCAGCCCAAATTGCCACCTACAGAATCCTGAGCTAAATGAATGGCTATCGTTTAAGCAACTAAGTTTGGGCATGGTTTGTTAGTCAGCAAGAGCTTGCAGATACAGCATCTTCATGATGTCATCAGGAAGTAGGATCTTTCTGCCTTTCTTTTCTGCCATCAACAGTGTGTTAGCAATAGCTTCCATTATGGTTAAGAGATGGTCAAGCTTCACATCCTTACACTATAGCACCACAAGTATGAAAGAAGGGAAAGAGGCAAAAAAAAAAAAAAAAAAAAGTCCTCTCTTTCTGCTGCAGCTTTTTACCGGGAGCATAACTCTCTCAGACAGCTCCTAGCTGATTTTACTCTGTGTCTTGCTGGCTGTGACTGATACACATGGCCTCCCTAGACAATCTGTGGCAAAAAAAAAAAAAATGAGGTGGTATATATAAAGTCATTCCATATTTATGAGATGTTTGGATTACCATTATATATTATGTCATTATTTTTTTCCATTTTTGGCTCTCCTTCCCTCTGGCAGTAGTCCTTAATTCACCAGCCTCTGGACAAGGTCAAGTTTAGTCTAGAGAACTATAGGATGAAGTGAGTTTTGAAGGAGGGAAGAGATGTTCTTTAGTAAATTGGCTATCAATGAGAGGAAGGCCTTCTGTTGCTAATGGGAGAGAAAATGAGCTGTGAGAATGTGCACAATCTAAGCAAATGAATCATAAAATTTAAGAATAGTTACACATAATGAAAGCTAAGTGAGAAGACCAGTAGCCAGGAAGTTCAGAGAACTGGAACTTAATTTTTTGTTTTTGGCATTGGCAGATGATTAGTTTGGCATATGATTGGCATGTAATTTCAAGGTAAGTATACGTTTGCTGTTATCAGGATTTCCACATGAACTAGATCAAGTTGACCCAGGCCTCGGAGTCAAGAATTTCACATTGTAGAAGGCACCCCAAGCATTTGATTCGAGTAGGCACCTAGGGAGAAAGTTTGAGTATGTATACACTGTTAGGGCCAGAAAGTTTGGGAGAAGGGAGTTTTATGTGATGAGCAATACAGCAGAGAACATCCTACTGATAACACCATTAATTTGATTGGTGCCTTTGAAGTTATCATTCTGATAATAGAAAATCTGTACAATCACAGCACAGTTACTTGTTTTATTGTACTAATATGCCTGAGAACCAGATAATCTGAATAAGGCAAAAACGTAGTGTTATTAAAAGAACAATTTATAATTGGGATTCCAATAGCTGGCAACTGAGGTGCAGTTATTTTCTGTAAGAAGCTGTCAAAACAAGGAATTTTCTATCACCAGGGGAGCAAAATCAAATACGTGGAGTCATAGGAAACTCCCCAGAGCTACATTATATCTTGTTTGGGTTGAAATGATATTCCCCCACTGAATGCTTTTAAATGATCTACCATCCTGGTGTGAAATATGGACACAACAAGTAGATTGCATTTATAATACGAAATTAAAAGTAATTTTATTGGGATTGGAAAATAAAACAAGGAGTTTAACTTCTGAGAGGACTTAGAGGGGTCATGAGCATAGGTCTTCAGTACTTGAACTGCATGTAAAGAAAGATTAGACTCATTATGTGCCCAATGCTTGTTGCTTTTTTGAAGGAAGGATGGAAAGAGGGAGGGGAAAAAAAAAGAAAATACAAATATGAATAGATGAACAAAATCTGGGTCTGGAAATCAAAAGAAATTTTCAAGAACACAGATCCGTGCTCCACATAAGGAACAACTTAATGAAATTTCAATCTTGGCCTCAGTGGGTACAGATTGCCTTGGGAAGTTAAGTGACACATACCACTTGTAGTGTTCAAGGAGAAGGTACATGGTCACTTGTTAGCAATGTTATAAGAAGTGTTATAATACTCATGGAATAGATGAGAGATGGGAGTTGGACAATATGATATTTAATATCCTTTCTAAATCTGAGGTGATCTGAGCTATCATATATACAATACATACCGATTTAGTTACCAGTAACAGGCCTACTCAAAACAATGGATGAGCTAACAGTCTTTTCTTTTTTTCCAAAATTCCTATTTCTTCCTTACCATGTGTCAGTTATTTTATTTCAATGTCCTCTTTCCTCTCTGTACCAATTTTCCCTTTCCTCTACCAATATGGCCACGAAGTTCACTGTCTCCAAAACAAGAAAGAAAAGCAATCTTATTAACTCATTGCCTTTATGTGCTGGAGACTCAACCTAGTGATTTTCCCCACCAGATATATTCCCATTCTAAAAGGATCATAGAGGAAATGCAATGCTTAGAGCAGAGGGATGAGAGAATCACTGAGCACGGTATTCTAGACGTCAGCCCTCCAGACATGTTGCTCTGCTTATAAAAGATACCTCCCATCTACCCCTCAAGTCTTGTGGTGGACCACTCACACTTGAAGTCTGCCCTGTCAGAAACTGGAGGATATTTGGCAGTCATCTAGAAACTGTTGCTGATGAGCACTTCGAGTTTAGTTGTGCAGATGGAGTAATAGCATAATGATCTCTCCTGCTCCTTGTTTCAGATAAACAATTATGACTCTAGTATACACTGGTATAGGTAATTTGTGCTTGGTTTATATTTTCTGACACAACTAATAAATAGTATAAAATTTGACTGATAAGAGTGCTCCATATGCCACCTAGCATCTTGGAAAAAGAGCATTGACTTAGGTTCTTTGTAGATCATGTGCCGTAATCATACAATGGTAGCATGTTCCCAGACATTTGTGAGAGAAGAACATACATTATCTCAGGAACGTAGAAATGAAACCCTCCCAGTGTCTTAGCCAAATCTCATCATCTCTTGCCTTGATGCCTAAAGTAACCTCCTGACTGTGGTCTCAGTCCTCTGAAATCTAATTCTCTCAGTGCCTCCGGTCACCTCGCTAGAACACATCAGATCATGTCATTTTGCCGCTTACAAACCTCCACTGTCTCCCGATGGCCAACAGAATCTAGTACAGACCCTGTAGTCTGCTACACATAAAGCTATCAGAGAAATACTATTTTCCTGACAGACTCAATTTAAAAATATCCTGCCTATTGTCTATTCTATGACTTATTATAATTTCCCAGAAATGTCAACATCTTCCAGTTGGACCCACATTCCTGAGTAGCAGACAAAAAATTCTTTCTTAAACCATGGGTCCCCATCATTTTTGTAAATTATGATCATGGCATTGGAAAAAAGCCCTTTATAATTGATTCCTTTCTCACTTCCTGCCAAACACCACTCCTTTCACCTACCTATACACCTAATGGTGGAGCCATTCTTCACTCCTCTGCTAAAACAAAAAAAATCATGACTATCTCATTGCACTTTCAGGATAAAATCCAGAAACGCTAACATCCCACAGTGTCTTGCACGATCCATTTCCTTTTCATTCCCCACCTAACCTGGGTTCTAATACGCTGATCTTTTCAGTTCCTCAAACCCTCCATGTTCTTTTCTGTTCCAGGCCCTCTCCCTGAACACCTTCTCCCTAGTCTGGGCCAGGCTATTTCTAACTCATCCTTCGAAACTCAGGCTAAATACCCCTTCCTCAGCACTGTCTTTTCTACTATTTGTTTAGGTCTTCCTGTAGTTTTAGTTGAAAGCAACAATTACTATTTAAAAATCTAAAGGAATTTGTTGGATTATTTGTGTTTATCTCCTCCTCTACGAGGACAAGTTTAAAGTAACACCCAATTCGTAACCCCTAATAGGAACCAATATACATTTTTGAATGTAAAAATGATTAGATGCTGAAGAATGAACCATAATTCAAAGCCAGCATTATGAGTGCCCCTTACTCTTTTTTTTTCTTGCATTGCTTGATTTAAATAAGGCTCAGTCTTTCTTAAAATTGGATATACACCACAAAATCTTCCTTAAAACTGAGGAGAAATTTCTTGGGGAAATCGTAGCAACTCCCCACATCTGAACAGCCCAGTTAACCTAATGACTTTACTAAAATTTCCAAAAAAAAAGCATCCATTAAATCATCTCTCTTTATGAAATAGTTTTGATAATAATAGTGTCTTTGAAATCAATTTGTACAGTTATGTATAAACAGTGCAAATGGTTCATATTTTAGATATGTTAGGGTTGAGCCTTTAAATATGTCATATGGCAAATCCCAGGTGTATCCTTAGGGTTGTCTGGAAATTTTATTACAAGATAGTGGTGTTCCTCATGTTAGCTCTCTAATGGATAGAATCAAGAGGGAGAAAAGATGAATAATTGGCACTCCTGAACTTCAAGCTATGGTGCAGAGATTATAATACCTACCTTTTAGTGTTGTGAGGATCAATTGAAATAATATTGGAAATACCTAGAAAATATTGGTGTTTAGTAGACATGTAATAAATAGCAGCTATTATTATTTATCATATTATTATTTTCATCATGCCTCTTAAAACCATATGTGAATAGTGTTATTGTGGAGTTAATAACCAAAGAGCAATGAATGATATTGCTGGGATGGTCATTTTTGTGCAACTGCAAAAACTTTAAAAGCTTTAGTGACTCCCCATTGCCAATTGGATAAAGTCCCAGTTCTCTAGCAGGGCTTTCCAAATCCTTTGCAAACAATGGTCAAAGAACATGAAGACAGAAGAGGAAATGCAAAGGGTCAATAAACGTTGAATTAATATTTGGCATCACTGATACTCAAAGAAATATAAATTACAACAATGGTGTGCTGTTTCACTATCAAATCAGCAAAGCTGGTTTTGTAATAATATTTACTACGGGTGAAGATACAATGAAAGAGGAACTCTCATGTTATTTCTTGCAGAAGAATAAATCGTTACAATAATTTTGAAAAAAATTAATAATATGTATCAAGAACATTAAAAGTATGCTTACTTTTGTACTCAATGGTTCCATTTCTGACAATAATAATTGCTAATATTTGAGCCAACTGCTGTGTTAAGCACCTCAGATGTATTATCTGGTAAATGAAACCTAGGAAAATAATCCAAAAATTAAAAAAAAATTTATGCAGAAAATGGTTATCATAGCATTATTTATCATGTCAAAAACTTTAAAAAAATCCATCAAGTAAGGAATGGCTTCAGTCATTGTAGATTATGATGCAACCATTGAAATTATGATTATGAAGAAGGGATATTAGTTATCTGAAAAAAGGCAATATATTGAATTTTGTGTATGATTTGGTTTCAGCTATACCAAAAAAATATTTTTTAAAGCATAGGAGAAAGACTGGAAAGAAATACTTCAAAATAGTAGCAATGATTTCCACTGCAGGATGGGATTATGGATGATTTTTTAAAATTTTTTTCCTTTATACTTCTCTAAATTTTCAATTTTTTACAATAAGTATGCATCATTACTTTTACAATTAGAAAAAAAAATCATAAAATTTTCTAACCAAATCAAATACACTTCTCAACAGTAGTCTTTCACCGTTCATCCCAGACCGCTTTTCCAGACTCATCTCATGCCAAGCCTCCACACCAACCCATTCTGAACCTGAATTAGATGTTGTGATTTGATATACCACTGTTCCTTTTTAAGTATAAAATTTCCTCTATGATGTTCTCTTTGTCCCGTTTCCTCCATCTTTTGAAATGCCCCTCAAACATCTCCGCCTCAAATAAACCTTCCTATCAGGCAGTAAGTCTAGGTTCTTCCTCTGAGAGCTCACAGCTCCTTGGACACATCTCCAACATAGCACTCATCACTCCATTCTCTGCTACAATCTGTTAACTTGTCCACCTCACAATAGTGGGCAATCTTTTCATGACTCGCTAGCACCCAGCACAGTGCCAGACGTGTTTGTTGGCTAGATAGATGGGTAGGTAGACGAATGGATGGAAAGACTTATGGATAATAACATTATATTAAGCTCAAAGCCATTCTGTAGTACAGAGACTGACTGGAGAGAGTCAAGAGGGTCTTTGAAATAAGAACGAGGAACGTACAAAGCATCTGACACTACTTGGTTAAATAATATCAACACCAAGTTTGGCAAAATAAAAGGAAATTAAGACACATATTCCTTCCATTAAAAAAAAAAATCAGGATACTTAAAAAAAGTCATGCAAAAAGAACATAACCACCAAGTTTTTGTATTTGTGAGTCTGAATTGAAGATCTAATTTCACTCTATGTTGGCTTTTTGGGTAGAATTCACAGCTTTGCTCTAAGTTTTGATTTTAAGTTTTGAAACTGTTTAAGGGGTTTTAAGCAGAGGCTGATCTTGAAATAACTTCTGACCAGAGAACTGGGAGATAAAGCATTTCCTTGAGTGTGATGCAGACAGCAATACTTTTCATAATGTCCGCATATTATTTTGCATCAAACCTGCAGAAAAGTTTTCGACCTGCCCTCATTTTTACCAATGAATCTAATAGACTTGGATTAAACTGCAGGGAAGATGAGAACATAAATTTCATTCCTTTCATTCCTTGTAATATTAGGGTTTGTATTCTTTCCAGCTGTAATAACCTCTAGACTTCAACAAAATTGAAAACCTTTAAATAGCCTTTCACAACCTTTCAGTGGAGTAATGAAGTTTTAAGTGCTCACTGGGGATTTTTCAGTTCAGAAAAATCTAAGCAGCAGTAGATATTAAAATCTAATGTTTACTTCAACTCTTTTACAGCCTAATGGGTTTTTCTGACAGTGTAATTTTTAAAAGGTTGGGTTTCATTTATTAATACAGTGTACTCATGCTGGAAACCTTTCTTCTTTAAGGACTCTGATGGGAGTCTTATAGTTAAACCTTGGTTGAAAGCCAGAGGGATCAGCGGGGACAAGGAAAACAGAAATCCACAAACGGACTTGCAAAGGCTGCCCCAAGCAGGTTGTTTTGGGTTTAGAAAATGGAGAAAAGTCCTCTCTTTATGACTTAAACGCTACAGGAGGTGAAAAAACAAACGCAGGATGGAGAGCCCCTGTGTGCTCATAATTATGAGTATGTGAGTCACCGGAGTTCACACAGTTGTTCACAACCAAAAGGGCTGCCTAGGAAATCCAGCTGTTTGCTAAACTGATGGGAGGATACTGTTCTCCAGAGCCACTCTACCAGGGGCTGGTGGGAGGGTATTTGGAAACCAAGGAGAAATTGCAGGGTAAGCAACAGGCAAACACACACTGAAGCAGAGAGAGGATGTGATTTGGAAAGATTCCATTTTACATGTTGTATACTGAAACCAGTGTGCAGGGAAAGCCTGAGCGAGCTCCAACCAAGTGGTAATAAAAAAACAAATGCCACTTCTCATATGCATAATGCCTCCATGTAGTTAAGGGAGATTTGCGAGATAAGTACACTAGAGTGGAAAGGGGCAGGATTTATTTCCATTGACTATGATGTAGTAAAGCTGCTCTCAGGTATATATATATTATCCAGCGTGCTATTTTAAATTATAAAATAAAAGTGCCACTTGAGGATGTAATTGAAAATAATATTGTAAGGTAAAGGAGCTTGATGGCTATAAAGGATGGATAGTTTGGCGTGTATTTTTCATCTTCACATTTCACAAATAGATGGTTTTGTTCTCGTATATATGTACGTAGCCCCAAAATTGGAACCTTGCACTAATGGATAAGGCAATTTCAGAAAACATAGAACATGTGCTAAATTATCCCTTTAACAATTTTATAATAGTATCAGGATTCATTATAACTATTTGAGAGGTATTCATAGTTTTTCAAAGAATTTTAAGAATTCAGATAAGCTAAACCAAAACCAAAATCTCTTATAATCGTAATGGCCATAGGCAAAAAAATCAGTATTTGGGGTATCAACTTTTCAGTAGATTCTATTTAGCATTATGTCATGAAGTTTTTTTAATATGTCTTCTTCTGTGACATAAAGATTATATAACATTGCTTTGATGGTTCTGCTATAAAATTTTGATAAGGACCCAAAGAAGAATCATTAGAAACTATTTCTCATTCTGTTCAAAAGCCCAGATTTGAATGATTAACTCCGACCCTGACTTCTCCATCAAGATCTTGTCCTGTTTCTCTAGCTCTCTTGTTGGATCTCCATTTGGGGCTACCATAGACTCGATATGTCTCAAAGAAAGCTCATCATCTTTTCTTCCTTTCAATTTCTCACTTTCATCTGTTGCAGGTTCTCAGCATTTTACATCTGCTTTTTACCTCTTTTCCTCATCTAGGCTCTGCAGTCCATATGTTACCAAGTATGGTACATTCAGTTGTTCCAAACATCTCTAACATCGTCACCTATACGTACTCCAAGCATCGACCCTGTCCTGCCTAGTCTATTGTCATTAATCAACTGATCTCTGGTCTCTTTTCTTTTCTAATTTCAAGTCATATTACCCCTTGATGCCTAAGTGATTGATTAACTAATTCATTTCATCAGTCAGTCACTCAGCAAGTATGTATTGTATGCCGACTATGTACCAAGCAATATGCTAGACGCTGGGGATGTGAAACAAAATGGCATCCTTCCTCACTAAAGGAAGGTACAGTCTAGTGGGAGGTGAGAATATGCACCCAACAATTGTAAAATGATCCTTAGGATTAGTAGGAACATAGAACAAGAAATACCGAGGCCTTTCTGAAAGACCTAGGAAAGATTCCGTTTTTCTAAAATAACAATATTTTTATGTCACATGCATATCAAGAAAATTCCTAACTGCCTTCTATAGCATAAAGTGAAAACCCCTCAATTTGGCTTCGTGGGTCTACAAAATCACACCCCCTCCAACCTGTATCATCCTGTCTCTAACTTCTCCACTCAAACCCTTCACTCCAGCTAACTCATCTCCCACTTCAAACTCTGCCATTGATCATGCTCTCTCCTTACCCAGAATGCCTTCCCCACTCCTTTCTGATTTTCCAATTCTAACTATCCATCAGGGCCCATCTCTTTATCCAGACTCTCTGTCATGCCAGCCAGCATTGATCTTCCTCTGCTCTGGCCTTCTAAGGCAATTAATGTAGTGTTTCCCTAAGAAGACTATTAGATCCTGGAGGAATGATTTCTTTATATCCTCAGTACATGGCACAGCATTACATATGTCATATAATCTAAACAATACTCTTTTACCAGAAGAGCGAATAAGTAATAGTACGAACTATTTAACTATGGTATATAGCTCTTCATTATTCATTTAGCATTTTGTGACTATATCATAGTTCATACCACTTGATAATGTCTTTTTTGCGTAACTGTTTCATATGTATATATATGTATACATATACATACTTCCCATCCACTCAGAGAGACCCAGGGAGACTCACAGGCAAAAAACATAACCTCAATTAATTGACCATTTAGCAAATATAAAATGAGTGCCTACTTCAGTGTGTCAGACACTGCACTAAGTATTAGAGAGGCACTGGTGGGCAACATTGCCATGAGGCCTGCCCTCCCTGGGTGTACAGTCTGTGGTGTGATAAATATTCCAATCAGAAAGAGGTGTGATGCTAAGGGAACCCAAGGTGCTAAGCAGAATCTAACCTAGACTAGGAGGTCAGGAAAAGCTTCACAGAAGCAGTGACATTTAAAATATGTCCTGAAGGATAATAGGAGTCAGCAAAGTAAAGAGAAAATGGCAGGTGGCAGAGGAAACAACAAGCACAAAGACTGGTGGGCAAATGAGCGTTTCATAACTGAGGACCTAGAAAAAATTTAATGTGGCTGGAACATAAAATGAGGGGAATGAAAGATGGAGCTGAGGACATAGGTGAGGCTCAGATCATGTTAAAGACTTTGGACTTGACCATAAGGGTGCTGAGGAGCCTTTTAAGTGTTTATAAGAAAGTGGATGGCCTGAGCATATCTGTATTTAGAATGTTCATTAGACAAAGTGGAGAATGGAATGGACGAGAGCAAGAGAAGAGTCAAGGAGATTATTGAAGAGGCTATTGCTGTAGTCCAGGATGAAGCTGATGATAGCCTAAGGTAGACTACTGTGGACAAAACTGAAGTGGAAATTAAAGAACTACATAGGAGAAAGAAGGGAGAGAACATGGTGTCAGGACATAAAAATCACATAGTCAGTAATTGGACTTGGAAAACACTAGGGTTCTAGAATCAGACAGAGGGTTCAAGTTTCGGCTTTTGCTCTCTAGGTGACTTGGGCTGAGTTATTTAGCCCTTTCTCGACCAGTATGCTTGTCCACAAAATGGTGAATATAACTGGTTCTTGGAAGCTGGGGACAGGGTGACTTCAGTAAGAAAATATAGATAAGTCTACTTCACACACTGTTAAGCTCACGAGAGGTATTAAGAAATTATTTATTTTTCTTTCTTCTCTCCTCCACATGTGAACAAACTTTGTCATCAGGACAGGTATCAATTCTTTAGCAAAATCATAACTTGATATGGCTTTTTATTAGAAGTCTTTCTCGGGCAACTCTTTAGCTCTGTTCTATGCAATATCCACTGGCATGATGGTAGGGCAAATGCTATTGACAGATGCACTGGCATAAGGCAGGAGAGAAGAATGGAAGAGACTGGGAAAAGCACAGAGAGAGGGAAATGGAAAAATAGGGAAATGAAAAGAAAAAGCCTGAGCCTAGAGGGTGCATAAAATTTATCACCTAGATGGTTTCCTCAATTTGATCATAAATTTATACAAGAAGAGGATTTGCTTTGGGGAAGGTTGAAAATTTGCAAGGGGGTAAGTTTCCAGCAACTTGCAAAGAAAAATATTCCCTTAGTGAAACTGTTTTACAAATTAACCCAGATGAAGCGTATGTTTATATCTGAAGGGTTATTTCCAGCATTTATTTATCACTCCAGTGAAATGTTAATCCCACATAAATTTTCCAGTTTTAAGTTTCAGATGAGTAATTTAAACCTTGTGGCAAAATAATGAAATTACCAGAGTGACCACATTAATCTTTTATTTCGGTGATTAACTGTGGCTTTCTTTTGGTGAACTTCATTGGACTCTTTGTCACTCTCTGCTTGCTCTTTGTGTTGTGTAGCTTTGAACTATCTAACTATACTCTATTCATGCTGTCCCCTCATCCCTTTCTTTGAGAGATGTTTAGATCTCTAGCATTCCATAAAAATCCAACTCTGCCCATCAAGTTCAGGTATATGCATGACCTAGAATCAGAGTGCCCCATTCCCTCTAGACCTGGTGGACACGTGACCCAAACTGGTTCAAATAGAGTCTTCCTTAGGAGCTTGACTGGAATCATATGGAAAGAGGCTCTCATTTCTATAGGATTACAAGCTGAAAGGACAAATCAACCACAAGAAGAGTTTGCTGCCTGAGCCTGAAGCCAATAGGGAAGAAAGTAGAGCCAAGGAAATAGAGAGGACAAGATAAGCCCTGATGATATTCTTTGAGCACCTGGATCCAGACACACCTGAATCTATCAATCCCTCCTGTGGTTGAATTATATGGAGTAAGATGGTCCCTGTCTTTTTGCTAAATAAGCTTCTTTGCACTCACTTTCCATCGCAACCAAAAACAATCAGATACCACTTTCATATTCAATACTACCTAAATGCTTATGTATTGATAAAAATATTTGCTAAGAGATATATAGAAATATTTTATTGGAATTCTATATAGATCAACCCTTTAGCCTAATTTTATATTATATCTTTCTCAGAAATGTCAATTTGATAGAACTTCAAATAAAGGACGTGTTACTCAGCATGAGCTATAGGTGTTTACAGAAGAATACTTGTTACTTTATAGAGTCAAGATGCTGAGGAAGCAGTGTAACTTACTGGAAAGAACACACACTTTGAAGTTAGTCCTGAACTAATATCCCACATGGACCACCTAATAGCTGTATGATTTTTCACATATTAATAGCTATGCTGAGCCTCAAACTTCTCATCATTAAACCTGAGTGATAATGCATCCTCACTTCCGGGAAGATTAAATGAAACCACATTTATAAAGTGCTAACTACTTGGGGATCAGGAGTTTGAGGAGAATCAGTTTTGCTCACTGGTACATTCCTAGGCCCTAAACAGTGTCTGGCACATGTTATGTGCTTATTAACTATTTGGATCAAACAGAAATATCTGGTACCCAGTGGGTGTTCAATCCACGATAACTAGTATGGTGATAATGCTGATGATGATGATGTACATGTGGGCTAGTGGACTGTGTCACCCATGGGAAAGAAAATGACCTGGTAACCTCATAGGAAAATTGTCGAAGCAATTCACCTATCCAAAACAGACTCCTGACATTATGGAGGTTGACAAATACATGGCTTCTTAGGATATTTCTTTATAACCCCAGGACGTAAATGAAAGGCATCCTTTTTTCATTAATATGACTGAGCATTAGCGAGTATGCACTGAGTACTAGGCGAGACGCTCTGAATGCAATGAGCAGCAACAACAATAAGAATAACATTAGTAGTGATGGCTAAGTTTTCCTGAATGTTTTCTTTGTGCCAGGAACTCCTCTGAGCACTTTATATGTTTTAACTCATTCATTTTCACAAAAGTCCTATGTTGTTAGCATTACTATTATCATCACAATTTTACAAACGGGGAAACTGAGGCATGTAGCATTTAGATAATTTGTCCAAGGGCAGACAACCGAGTGGAGCCAGAATTGAACCCTGTGGGTTTGGCTCCAGGACCCACAGTCTGCTACACGTTCAGATCTTCTTAAAGAGCCACCAGAATGTGAGAAGCAGATTTTAGAGTATGTGGTCTAACAGTAGATATAAGGTGGCTCGTGTGCTATGGAATGGTATTTTCTTTGTCCTAAAGAATAAACCAGACATGGAAAAGTATACCAGGACCCAAATTGGGTTCTCTCAGCTTAAAGACAGGGCCCCAGATCTAGAAACAACGTGGAACTGTTTTCAAGATCATCTCTGCCTCCTTGCAGGCCCCAGGACCCCGATGTTTCTCAGCCTAAGCAAGGCCTTTCTAACCAACTCTGTCTCCTTGGAAATAAAGGTCCCGAAATCATCCTTCCTTCCTCCCTTTATCCTTATTCCCATCACATGTCTTTTTGTTACTGAATACTATTCCTTGAATAGTTTTGACTTAATTCTTGCAAGAGAGATTGGAGACACTAATTCACACAGGTGTTGAGGATAATCATTATTCCATAGTCTTTCCCTAAAGTAACAAACTTAATTTCTTCCCACTTAAACTATTAAATAGTTCTCTGCCCTTTTACTTTGGACACAGCTGAAAGGCTAAGCTTTTCCAACGCTTCTTTTGAGTGACTTTTCTATTGCAAAATCTGTGCCTGCTTACAATAGAATAAAAGTCCAAATTACTTAAACCAGCATTTGACATTCCCAACATTTGCCTCAATCTACCACTTGGACTGCATTTTCTGCCATGACTTTACTCCTGTTTCACTGTTTCCTACAGACGCCCATGTGCTCCAGGTTCCTCACCATTTCTTTCTTTTTTTTTTTTTTTGTGAGGAAGATCAGCCCTGAGCTAACATCCATGCCAATCCTCCTCTTTTTGCTGAGGAAGACTGGGCCTGAGCTAATATCTGTGCCCATCTTCCTCCACTTTATATGGGACACCACCACAGCATGGCCTGACAAGCGGTGCGTCCGTGCGTGCCCGGGATCCGAACCCGGGCCACCAGCAGCAGAGCGCACACACTTAACCGCTAAGGGGCCGGCCCCCTCACCATTTCTTATATTCTTCCCTACACCTGGAGTTTTCTTTCTCTCATCTCTTTCTTTCAGTTCATTCATTTACATTTTTTGAGCATTTGCTGTAGGCCAGTCACTATTCTAGGCCCTGGGAATATAGCATGAACCAAGTGGGACAAGGTGTCTACTCTCTTGGAGCTTTTATTCTACTGAGTGAAAACAATAAATAAGAAAACACAAGAATTTCAGAGAGTGGTAAGATCTGTGAAGATAATAAAACAAGGTGATGTGGCAGAAAGTGAGTGTGGTGTGTGTCCTTTCACTGGATGTTTAGGGAAAGATATTTCTGAGTGGATGACGTTTGATCTCACACTAAATATCAAGAAGGAGCCAGCCATGTGAAGATCAGAGAGTTCCAGGGAAAGAGTTCAGCAAATATCCCCAATATTCAAATATCACCCATTCTTGAAAGCCTAGTTCAGATGCTACTTCAGCCTCAAACCTTCTCTTATCTTTCCCCCTAAATTCTAGCCCATAATACTTTATCTTCCTTGCAGTGCTTATCACTTTATACCTTAGATGTTAGCTATTTATGCACGTCTTTCTACCCTATTAGAATTTCCTATTCCTAAAGATCTCTTTTTCTTTTTATCACCTACAATGCTTAATCCAATACTAATACAGAAATAATATTTCTTACTTAATATTAATTTTTATTAATTAATTTCTTAATATTACAGAAATAATATTTCTTGACTGAGAGAATAAAGAAATGAATGAATGAATGAAGGAAAAATGGCGGAATTTTATTTCACTTGTGGTGGGGACGGGGAAGACAGATATTAGGGATACAGGGTCCTGGAGGGCCTCGGAAAGTGCCAAAAAGCCTGAGAATGAGGCTGGTTCTCCTAATGGAGAAGAGAATTCTCCAATTTCCAGTGGGCCCTCTTTGGAAGAGAAAGTCCTAAATAAATTTTTTACCCCTGTGATTGTTTTAAGGTTCTGTCTTTCACTGGGCATGTTGAGTTGTTCTCACGGGGCAGACTCCAAAACCATAGGGAAATTCTTCAAAGATCTGGCACCGTCTGAAGCCTGGGCACGCTTTGATGAATTTAATCGTATAGAGCTGGAGGTAATTGTAGTAGCAGTTTCTTAGCAAAGTTGGTATTCAATGAAAGTGACAAGCCTGACAACTTCATTAACAGCATTGACATTAAGCAACATTGACTGTGTCTTACAGTTAAATAGGGAGGGAAAAATTACAATTTTGGTACATTTTAATCAAACTCTGTTGGTAGTCCATGTCAGATCTGCCCTTGTTATTTGTGTGCTGTTTTTTCAGCATGCTCCTCCTTTAAGTGTTGCTGGGGTGATGTTCCTCTCCCAGCCCCCTCTCTGCATAGTAACCGAGGGAAGTTCGGGAGGAGACGCTGTGTATTGTTCACAATAGATTAGCTGTGAGCTCTCTCTCTGGCAAGCAACCTGCCACTCACAGTGTCCGACAGACAGTTGCTAACTTTCATCTGTGGAACTCTCACAGCCAGGGAAAGATGCCCTAACACCGTGTTTATTACCTTTCTAGAACTGCTTCTGCCTTCAGATATTTTCCTGTAGGTGAAATGCCTTTGTTTTTGACTAAGAAGGAATCCTGAATAGAGAATTAATTTCACTTCCCCAATTAACCCAAGAGAATAAGTGTGGAGGAATATAGCAGGAAATATTCTATAAGACAGAAGGATGACACATTTAGTGTCATGTCTTAGCAACATATGCAGTTCGAGGTTTAAAAAAAATAGTTGAATTTGATTCAACTGTCTTGTTGAAATCCCATCTTTTTGAAGTGGTGCGAATATAAGTCTTTTAAAATGCTATAGGGATTTTTCAATTTTACCATTTCCTATATTTATGTTGTTTACGACAATAACACACTTAGTAAGAAATCACCATTTTGACATCTTTCCTTTGAAATGTCTTTATTTCCTATGTTTATTTCTTGTCAATGTTTTGATAAGTTATCTCTTTGAATGCACTCTCTGGGTCTGTACTTGTGTGTGGCGTTTAACAAACAGCTCTTAAAGGGACATTGTAAAATAATTTGACATCGAGTTAATTTTTAAAGTTGCCTAATAAAATTTTTATACAGTTTTAAGCTTTATTCTTCCTTTATTATCCCTTTAGCAACTCAATATTTTTTCTAACACAGCAGTAACCTTTGGCATTGAGTCCTGTCTGAGCCAGATCACATGTCCAAAATTGGTAGTAATGAATCCGATTCACGGGTAGTGCTGAGCTGTCACCTAATTTCCCTGAGATATGGTGTCAGAGGGATAATGCCATTGTGTCCACAATGACATAGTTGGGTCTGCGCTATTGGGATATGACACAATTTTAAGAATGTCCATGTCAAAAGGACAGTGTTTGGCTTCTATCAAGGAAAGACATATTTCTATATAAAATATAAATTTTATGTTCAAATAAAACACATGGGAAGAAAATGTCTGCATGAAATCTCTTTTTGCCTTTGTGCATTCTTCCTCTTACCCTCTGAAGAGTTCCCACAGGACCAGCACTAAGCTTCTCTTCATTAGAACCCAGATTTCAATTTAAATTTTAATTAGAATAGATGACTAGAATGCTTACCATTCTCCGTAGTTTCAGCATAGAGCTAATCAGCATCTAGAAGCATGTCCTGTGTTTTCATAAAAAGATTAGGATCTTATTCCACAAAGATTTACTGCTATCTATAAAATTATTTTATATCCTACCATACCATTATTTTTGTGGATGAGTCATTTTTGCAAGAAAATATTGTTTCCCCATTTATATAGTAACAAAATCCAGCAGAAAACTTGTTTTGAAATACTCACAAACCTTCCATTTTTGGAAGATCATAGCTTTACTAATATACATCCCATAAATCCCTGGACTTTTCCCCCAGCATTTCAAGTATAATTTTGAATATTGTAATAATTTCTACACACTCAAGGGAAATGTTAGTATTCATACAATACATGCAATTCTATAACCCTAACTGGTTCCATGTTAATAAATATAAATCTGAGTGATCGTCTTTAATGGCGGCATAATCAACACCTAAATTTTTGCACTTTAGAGTTTACAAAACAATTGCACTTGAACACTCATTCATTCATTCAACAATATCTATTGAGCTTCTACTCTGTGCCAGGGACTGTTCTAGATTGGGAAGATGGGGAGGTGGATTCAGCAGTGAATAAGACTGGTAAGGAATGACCATACACGGCTTACATTTTCTCAACCACTTAGGGAATAGGAGTAGGAAAGGTGCTGTTATCCAAATTTTACAGACTGAAGGAAATCAGGCTCAGAGAAGCTATGTGACTAGACAAACATTATCACACAGCTGATAAGTGACCAAGCTGTGACTTACACCTATAGTGTCCTCACTCCAAGGCCAACATATTAGATAACAGTAAAAATAGGTAAAGGATACAAGTTTTCTTCCAGGCAGTTCTTTTTTCCTACATGATTATTATAGGACAAATCTACCTTAAAATCACAGCAAATACTGACAGGAATTCAAATGTAAAAGAAAATTAAAATAAAACATGGCCATTCTCTGGCACATCTAATGCTTCATTCTCTCTTAGCTAGTTTTGTTCCTCCAAAAATGAAAATGAGCTTTGTCATTTCTTTTCATTAGAAAAGTCAGCATGCTGTTTGTTATGGACTGGATGTTTGTGCCCCTAGAATTCATATGTTGAAACCCTAACCCAGAATGTGATGGAGTTTGGTAAAGGAGCCTTGGGTAGTTAGGTTTAGATGAGATCATGAGGTTGGGGCCCCTGTGATGAGATTAGTGTTTTTATATGAAGAGAAAGAGAGGCTAGAGGGCGCGCTCTCTTTCCCTCTCCTTCATGTGAGAGCACAGTGCGAAGGTGGCTGTCTTCAAGCCAGGAGGAGGGCCCTGGCCAAGAACCGAATCTGTTGGCACCTTGATCTTGCACCTCTCAGATTCCAGAACTGTGAGAAATAAATATCTGCTGTTTAATCCATCCAGTCTATAGTATTTTGTTTTAGCAGCCCAAGTAGGCTAAGACAGTTATAAAAGAGAAATCAAACATACTGAAAAGAATGAAGAAAAAGTAAACTCACATAATTTCACCATCTAGAAATAACCATTATTGATCTCTCTCAATACATATATATACATATATTTATTATAATTATTAAAATGTGATCAAACCACTCCTGTTGTTCTGTAACCCAAATGCATTCCATGCTAATAAAAATAGATCCAATGCTCACTTTCAATGATTGTATAGCATTCCATTCTGAGTATATATCATAATTTATTGAACCAATCTCCTTAAATGGACATTTCAATAATTTCCATTTTAACTCTTATAAGCAGCTAAAATTAACACCCTTGCATAAAGGTCTTTCCATCTTGTTTATTTGTTGCCTTGAGGGATAAATTCCTAGGGATGGAATTGATTGGGTATAATGGTGGACACATTTTAATCATCATACATGTCTCTGTTTATAACTTTTACCAACAGGGTATGAGGTCACCCTTTCCTCATGCTCTTGTCTTTTTAATCTTTGACAATATGATAAGCAAGGAAAAAATACTATCTCAATGTTATTATTTTTAAGTTTAAATTTTTTCTGATTAATAAATTAGTATATATACATTATAGAGAATTGAGAAAAATATGTAAATTCACAAAAAATAAAACTCATTCAATAATCGTGCATCCAAGAGGTAAACATTATCAACGTTCTGCTATATATCTTTACATGATTTTTTAATTTTTATTTATTTATTTATTTATTTATTTATTTATTTATTTATTTATTTATTTTGCTGGGAGACATTTGCCCTGAGCTAACATCTCTTGCAAATCTTCCTCTCTTTTTCTTTTTTGCTCCCCAAAGCCCCAGTACATAGTTGTATATTCCAGTTGTAGGTTCTTCTAGTTCTTCTATGTGAGCCGCCACCACAGCATGGCTACTGACAGACGAGTGGCATGGTTCCACGCCCGGGAACCAAACTCGGGCCACCAAAGCAGGGTATGCTGAACTTTAACCACTAGGCCATCAAGGCTCGCTCTACATTATTTTTTTAAATGTCATAATTTTTTTCAATAAAATTGGGATCATATCATAAACATGCTTTTGTGTTCTTCCTTTTTCAAAGTAAACCTTTTTTATTTTTTGGTGAGGAAGATTAGCCCTGAGCTAATAGCTGTTGCCAATCCTCCTCTTCTTGCTGAGGAAGATTGGCCCTGGGCTAACACCCGTGCCCATCTTCCTCTACTTTATACGGGATGTCTGCCACAGCATGGCTTGAGAAGCAGTGCGTGGGTCTGCGCCCGAGATCCGAATCTGCAAACCCCAGGCTGCTGAAGAGGAGCATGTGAACTTAACCACTATGCCACCAGGCCGGCCCCGATCAAAGTAAACCTTTTAATTGTAAAAATTACATGTACAGATAAAAACTTACAAATCATAATAGATGAATATTTTCAAAGTGAACACACCTATGTAGCCACCACCCAGGTCAAAAAACTGAACATCACCAGCCCTCCTTTCCCGCCCCATCAGAAGTCTCCCTTGATCTCCCTATCAGACACACACACCCCAAAAAAGTACCCACTGTTCTCACTTCTATTACCGCAGGTTAATTTTGTCTGGTTTTGAGTCTACATATGTGAAATCATACATCAAGGGTTCTTTGGTATCTGATTTTTTCACCCAGCAGATTCATCTACGTTGTTGCATATAAACATACTCTATTCATTTTCATTGTTATAGCCCTATATTGTTGCATAATTATACCACTATTTATTTATATTTTCTACTAGTGATGGTCATTTGCGTTGTTTCCAGTTTAGGTTATTATGAACAATGTTACTATGACATACCTTCCCAAATTCCCTTCCATCAATGTTACTATGACATATCTTCCCAAATTCCCTTCCATCTTCCTTTTCTGAATCAATTGATTTCTAGGACCATTGCACAAGTACTGTTCTGAGAATACCACTTGTCCCTGTCTCCTGGGTTGGACTCCTACTTACCTAGCTTCTGTAGCTTCCACATTCTTGATTTAATCTCTTATTTTTATGGATACATCTTCAGTTTCTTCCTGAAAAAAGATGCATATGATGGGCATAAGAGGTAAAGGGGCACATATATATGGTGACTGACAAATAGTAATGTACAACTGAAATTTCACAATGTGATAAACTATTATGACCTCAATAAAATAAAATATAAATAAATAAATACATAAAAAAAATAAAATGATTCAGGTGAAGTACATTTTTTGAGATCTTACTGTTGGAAATCATTTTCTTTTTGAATTGTAAGTGTTGCTCAGCTTTTTCTAGCCCAGTATGTTGCCAGTGTGAAGTCCAATTCCATTCTCATTCCTGATCCTCTTAATTTCTAGTGTTACAAAACTCCATAATAACCTGCCTCCATGTATATTTTATTCCATTCTCTGAGATGAGCCCTCAGTTGGCTCTTTCAATAAGTACACACATGTCCTTCAGTTCCTGGAAATTTTCATTATTATTTCTTTCATAATTTCTTTCCCTCCATTTCTATTCTCTCATTCTAGAAGTCCTATTGACAAAAAATTGAACCTACTAGTTTGCATTTTGTTTTCTTAGAAAACTTCTTAAACTTTGTCTCCAAACTTGATTCGTGTTTGCTTTTCTTTTTGGGAGATTTTCTTAACTTTAACTTCAACCTTTCTATTGATCTTTTGAAATGTTGTGCTAATTTATTTTTAATGTCTAAGAACTATTTTTGGTTTTCTATTTTTGTTTTAAATAGCATCCTGCCCTTCTTTTATTTATTTGAAGAAATCATTTATAATTATTTATTTTGCTCCCTACATTTTTTAAATTTTTCTTTAAATCTCCTTTTAATCTGCTTCCTTACTTTTTTGATCTCTTTCTATAATTTAGAGAATTTCCTCAAAAATCTGTTAAGTGTGTGCTATCTGTTCAAATTTAAGAGCGAAGCACTAAAAAGCCAGTCATAGGCCCATTTGATAGTTAGTGGACTTCACTATAAAGTTACTAGGAGTGGTGTCAATGTCTGTAGGTTTTTATTCTTAGGAGATTCTGTTGCCCCAAAGAGGACTCCTTCATTATCTTTTCTGGGGGATATCGTCCTTATAACCAGGATTCTATAAACAAGCTTTGGGAGGTGTTGCTGTTCTCACCACTGAATATACATTCACTTGATCTCTCTGTTTTCAACTCCTTCCTTCATCAACTCCACCGTTTCTATATTGCTGAGAGCTGAGCTTCTCTGGTTAAATGTCTTCTGATTGGGTAGAATGGGGTAGTCACCTGCTAGCTGAGGTGAGGGAGTGAATCTGGGGGATCTAACTGATCCTTTCACAACCATTCCTAGTATTTTTCAGTGCCATCTTTAACCCCTACCTTTAGAGATACTGAGTGTCTCCAATTCCTTTCTGGGAATTGAGGATACCAGTAGGTTTCTTCTTTTGAATTTCTCTCCCGAGGATAGTTAGGTTTCTGTTTTCTCCATGCTACTAAATTTGTTCCTACTTTTCATTTGCTTTCTGTCTTACAGAATTGCTTACATTCTCAAAAGGTGTTGTTGTCTTACCTGTTTTCTATGTCTTTGGGGGGTTTAAAATCTTTTTTATTCATTTACAAGCCTGAAAAATCAGTCTTTAGTGGCTCAAGAGGAGATACTCATGGTGATTATGTAGAAATGATGTTAAGCACTGTGTCCTCTCTTGCCACTGAGGTAGTAATGCCACACTAGCCCTCCAGGACTCACAGGAGTTCCATCAATCCAGCCTTCCCACTTGCCTAAGTAATATTAGGCAAGTCATTAACCTTTCTCAGCTTCATTTATCAATAAAATGGAATGATAATTCCTATCTCATAGGGTGTTAAGAGAATTAAATCAGATAATGCAAATATAATATTTAACACATTGGCTGTATGTAGCTCAATAAATCTTTATCAGGTATCATTTTAATTATTAATATTATTATTGTTATCATTATCACCATCAACTGCACAATAGCAAGAATCTTCTTGGATTTAATCTCACATCTGTTTGTAAAACAACTTGCTCTAGCAATAGAAATGGAGAAAGAGTAAGAATTAAAGGTATATTGTCTAGAATATATCGTTTTTTATCTTAAAAATCTCATCCAAGTCAGCATAGAGACATTTGATGAAAATCAGTGAAACCATTCCTTCCATTATTCAGACAACCAGCAGCGTGCAAACATTTTCTATAAAAGGCTGGATAGTAAATGTCCTAGGATTTGTGGGGCGTATTGTCTCTGTCACACTACCCAACTCTGCCACTGCAGCGCACAAGCAGCCATGGACAACTCATAAGCAAATGGCTGCGGTTGTGTTCCTATGAAAACTTTACTTACAAAAACAGGTGGTGGCCCAATTGGACTAGAGGGCTGTAGCTTGCAGACCCTGCATAAGAAAAATGCCTTTTGTTGAAAATATTATTCATTGGTTTAATTGACACCATTTTTTTTTAATGTTGTATTTTTCTTTTTAATTGCGGTAACATTGGTTTGTGACATTGTATAAATTTCAGGTGTACATCATTATACTTCTATTTCTGCATAAATTACATTATGTTCACCATCCAAATACTAATTACAATCATCACCACATACATATGCCTAATCATCTCTTTCACCCTTCTCCCTCCCACCTTCCCCTGTGGTAACCACCAATCCACTCTCTGTCTCTATGTGTTTGTTTGTTGTTGTTTTTATCTTCTACTTATGAGTGAAATCATATGGTGTTTGACCTTCTCTCTCTGACTTATTTTCCTTAGCATAATACCCTCAATGTCCATCTGTGTTGTCACAAATGGCTGGATTTCCTCATTTCTTATGGCTGAGTAGTATTCCATTGTATATATATACCACATCTTCTTTATCTTTTCGTCCCTTGATGAGCACTCAGGTTGCTTCCAAGTCTTGGCTATTGTGAATAACGCTGCAATGAACACAGGGGTGCATGTATCTTTATGCATTCATGTTTTCATGTTCTTTGTATAAATACCTAGCAGTGGAATAGCTGGATCATATGGTAGTTCTAGCCTTAATTTTTTGAGAAATCTCCATACTGCTTTACATAGTGGCTGCACCAGTTTGCACTCCCACCAGCAGTGTATGAGAGTTCCCTTCTCTCCACATCATCTCCAACACTTGTTGTTTCCTGTGTTGTTAAGTATAGCCATTCTGATGGACGTGAGGTGATATCTCGTAGTTTGGATTTGCATTTCCCAGATAGTTAATGATGTTGAACTTCTTTTCATGTGCCTATTGGTCATCTGTATATCTTCTCTGGAGAAATGTCTGTTCAGGTCTTTTGTCCATTTTTTAATTGGGTTGTTAATTTTTTTGTTGTTGAGATGTATGAATTATTTATATATTTTGCAGATTAACCCCTTATCAGATATATGGTTTGCAAATATCTTCTCTCAATTTTTAGGTTGTCTTTTCGTTTTGTTGATGATTTCCTTTGCTGTGCAGAGGCTTTTTGGTGTGATGTAGTCCCATTTGTTTATTTTTTCTATTGTTTCCCTTGCCTGGTCAGTCATGGTGCTTGAAAATATGTTGTTAAGACCGATGTTTAAGAGCGTACTTTCTATGTTTTCTTCTAGATGTTTCATGGTTTCAGGTCTTACATTCAAGTCTTTAATCCATTTTGAGCTAATTTTTGTGTATGGTGTAAGATAATGGTCTACTTTCATTTTTTAGCATGTGGCTGTCTAGTTTTCCCAATGTCATTTGTTGAAGAGACTTTCCACTGTCCATTGTATATTCTTGGCTCCTTTGTCAAAAATGAGCTGTCCATAGGTGCGTGGGTTTATTTCTGGGCTCTCGATTCTATTCCATTGATCTGTGTGTCTGTTTTTGTGCCAGTACCATGCTGTTTTGGTTACTATAGCCTTGTAGTATATTTTGAAATCAGGGGGTGTGATACTTCCAGCTTTGTTCTTTTTTCTCAGGATTCCTTTGGCTATTCAGGGTCTTCTGTTGTTCCATATAAATTTTAGGATTCTTTGTTCTAGTTCTGTGAAAAATGTTGCTGGAACTTTGATAAGGATTGCATTGAATCTTTAGATTGCTTTAGGAAGTATGGACATCTTAACTATGTTAATTCTTCCAATCCAAGAGCACAGAATATCTTTCCATTTCTCTGTGTCGTCTTCAATTTCTTTCAGTAATGTTTTATAGTTTTCGGTGTACAGATCTTTCACTTCTTTGGTTAAGTTTATTCCTAGGTATTTTATTCTTTTTGTTGCAATTGTAAATGGGATTGCATTCTTAATTTCTCTTTCTGCTGCTTCATTGTTAGTGTATAGAAACACAACTGATTTTTGTATGTTAATTTGCATCCTGCAACTTTACTGTATTCATTTATTACTTCTAAAAGTTTTTTGGTGGATTCTTTAGGGTTTTCTATATCTAAAATCATGTCATCTGCAAATAGTGGCAGTTTCACTTCTTCCTTTCCAATTTGGATACATTTTATTTCTTTCTCTTGCCTGATTGCTCTCGCTAGGACTTCCAGTACTATGTTAAATAGGAGTGGTGACAGTGGGCATCGTTGTCTGGTTCCTGTTCTTAGAGGGATAGCTTTAAGTTTTTCACCATTGAGGATGATATTAGCTGTGGGTTTGTCATATATGGCCTTTATTACATTGAGGTACTTTCCTCCTATATGCATTTTATTCAGAGTTTTTATCATAAATGCATGCTGTATCTTGTCAAATGCCTTCTCTGCATCTATTGAGATGATCATGTGGTTTTTATTCTTCATTTTATTAATGTGGTGTATCACTTTGATTGATTTGTGGATGTTGAATCATCCATGCATACCTGGAATAAATCCCACTTGACCATGGTGTATGATCTTTTTAATATATTGTTGTATGCAATTTGCTAGTATTTTGTTGAGGATTTTTGCATAATTGACACTATTTCTATAGCTAACAACCCCGAATTCTCAAGGGCTTAACACAATAAATGTATATTTCTTACACACAGTTTCGTGGGCAGCCTTCCAGTGGCAATTTGGGGACACTATCTCCCTCCATCTTGTGGCAATCCTATCTTCTAGGGTTTCTTAGAGTCCCTTGCTGGATCGTTTGCATTCAGCCAGTCTTTGAGTGAAAAGAGATAATGAGAAAGATCATGTGGGACTTCTCATGGCCAGGCTACACTTGAACCCATATTTCACTGGCCAGAATTAACTACAAGAGAGGCTGGGAAACACAATAACTTCCTGTAAAAGTGCCCAGTAAAGAAATGAGAACTGATGGGCATCTAGCCAATCTCTACCCAAAAAAAAAGGACTGACAAGTAAAAAAAACAAGCTATTTAGCGAGGTTTGGCAGCCATGTTTTCCCCGCAAAAGATCTGAATCGTCCTTCAGGGATAGCTAGGTAATTTGTTGGGCTCAGTGCAAAATGAAAATGTGAGGCTCCTTGAACAAAAACCAGCTGTCACAGTATTTTCTTAATTTCTTATTTAGCCTCACATTTTCTCTGTTATAGGGATACTCACAAGGCAAGAGTACATCTTCACAGGCAGCCAGAGCCCGTCCATAATTCAGCACATGGGGCCTACTCTGGACTCGGACTCTCCCTGTATCTGCACTGAAGCGCCCCACTCCAACCCCACCCCCAGAGTAGAGGGGCCAGGGGCCAAGACTCAGTCTGGGGTAGAGGAGCCTGATTGTGAGCCAAGGCTGAAAGCCTCAGCTTATGCACCATTGTCATGAGACTTCACTTACAAAACACAAATTCAAGGATAAAATTATTAAGCATGTCAAGATGGTAATCACAGAGCATTAAATATCAAGAGCGGGGCCCCCATCTGAGTGTGGGGTCCTATGTGACTGCTTACGTGCCTGTGAAGCCAGCCCTGCCATCCTTTCAGCTTGATCACTTGCTGGAGGAGAAAGGCCTTCAAGTCCCCACTTGAAGAAGTTTAGTAATGGTTACACCTTTGGTGCCAAACCCAGAGCCCTCCCACCTGCTCCTGCCCAGCTTTTTCCAGCCGTCTTCTCCAGAAAAGACATTGCCCTGGACTGCTGTAAAAATTTGGCAAAGAATGAATTGGCCTTCAACAAGACAACCCTTAGCTCTGGATTGTCTAAATGATTGCATGTTAAGGAAATATTAACAGACTCAATGCTCCAACATTGAATCATCCTACAATTTTTCATATGTAACATTTATTTCTATTTTAAAAGTCATATAGGTGGATTTCAAGAAGTTAGCCATCCATTCATTATCTATTCTGTGCTAATAATACTGTGAAAGGCAACGTAGAGTCAGGGTGAAGAATTCTGATTGACTGATACTCCATCCTAGTTCTTGGATTAGCTTTATGACCTTATGCAAGATGCTGCACTTCTATGAGCAGCATCTTGCGGAAGCACTTTTACCATTTCATCATCTGGGAAGTGGGTTTAATAATATCCACCTCACAGTACTGTGGTGAGGATGACAAAGAGATAACATGTGTACGGATCTTGACACACAGTAAGCATTCAAACCATGGAAACCATTATTACTACCCATTGGTGATAATGCCAGCCATTATAGTTGGGAGATGCGGGGCAGGGGGAACCTTCAGGCACAATACTTAAACTGCAAAAGTTTAGAGGGAGAATGAGTTCTTAACAAAAACTGCAAAGCCCACCAGTAAACATGTAGAGCCTCAATAACAGGACAGATCATGTGTGTTACAGGAGCAATAAAGATGGTGTCGCTGTTTCTCTTTTGGATTGGAGACACTTGTCACAGAGTCTTTCCAGGCTATTCTTGAGTCTGCTGGATCTGAAGGTGAACACTTCCACATAATTTTCTTTGAGGGGGAGGGGTACATAATTTAAATGTACAGCCATTTGGTGGCTTAGGAATTTACAATGGGGCAATTATCTATGAAATGTGGGTGCAAGCAAAGAATACAATGCATATACCCACAGTAAATAATAAAAATCAGGAAATGTAAGTGGTTTCTGGATATTGCCTTTAGTGCTGCAACTCAGCCAGCATTAGTTATATGCTATAAACTCAATAGGGAAGAGGAAGCATCCTCATAAAATAAACATTTGTCTGCAAATTTTCCAGTTGAAGGAGAGGCTGGCTCTTAGCTCTGCTACCTCTGCTGCACATGATGATTGGACATTAGTGACTCACAGATCCTGGGTCAGCCTAAAATTGTCCAATAATGAAACCGAGATATAATAGGAAGTTGTGCTATTTTTGTGTTTCCAGAGAAGGCGGCCTCTCATACAGCTGTGCTCCTGTGTTGAAAAGTGACCCTCAAAACAAGAAAATGATACGGGACAATCTAAGTTCTGAGATTAAAAGAGGCAACAAGGTAATCTTGTTTCTGCTTCATGAAAGGATGTTCTCACAATAGAAATACCTCTATGGTTACCAGTAACAAGAAAAGATCAAATCAATCAGCTTTCCCTGAACTTTGGTGATCTTATACCTAATTTTAAATATGGTAGCCCTACTTCCCTCATCAGGCTGATTTTATTTTTGACTTCAAAACTATCTAACTATTCTCAGATGAGGGTCTATGTATAAAAATACAGAAGTCTGCTCAGTTCTATAATGTTCTGGCAGAGTCCTGGGAATTTCATTTAAATTTGGAAGATTAGAAAGAACAAAACTTGCAAATCTCTTAGTGAATCACAAGGCCTGCTGTATGTTTGAGGATACTGTTATACAATATGTTTGAACTTGACCATGCAGTGTATATGTTTGCCCTATATTGTCCCTAGAAACATGTCTAAACCTGTCTGATTTCTCAGCAAGAGAAGAGTCCATTATATTTAAAATATGTATGCCAAAAATTATATCCCCAAATTTCAGAAATTTGCTTCTATGGCTGTATTAGTTTCTTATGGCTACTATAACAAACTATCACAAACTTAATGGCTTAAAACAACACAAATTTATTATCTTACAGTTCTGGAGACCAGAAGTCTACAAATAGGTCCACAGGTCTACATTCCTTCTGGAAGCCCTTGGGGACCCTCTTTCCAGCTTCTAGAGGCCATCTGTATTCTTCAGTTAATAGTCCCTTTCCTTCACCTTCAAAGCCGGCAGAGCAGCATCTACTCTCTTCTCTGACCTCCAACCTCCCTCTTATATGACCTTTGTGAATACATCAGGCTCACCTGATAATCCAGGATAATCTTCCAACCACATGATTCTTGATTTAATCACATCTGCAAAATCTCTTTTACGACATGAGGTAACATATTTATAGGTTCTGAAGATTAGAATGGGGACATCTTTGGGGGCCATTATTCATCCTACGCAATGGCTGCATCACTGCAACTCTCTTCTCCACTTCGTGTGCAAGTCCTATGTTGACTTTACATATCAGCATATAAGCAAGTTCAAGGCTTTTCCATGGTTTAAATAAATAAATAAATAGACCCCCTCCTGATGCAGAATCTCCTTCTAGCTACCCTTCTTTATCTCTCTTCCCATTCATAGTCAAGCGACTGGACACATTAATTAACTACATTGACTACCTCCAAGACATCTTTCTTTTTCCCATTTTAAAATCTTAACCTGCCACTGCCTCTCACCTGTCCTCACCACTTCATCATAGTTTGGCAAAGGTCAGCAATGACATCCCCATTGCCAAAGTCCTAGTCTTACTGAACTTCTCAGTAGCATTCCACACTGTTAATGCATCTTTTATTCTTCAAACTCCTTCTTCCCTCGGATTTTGTGATGGACATGTGTTGTTTTGTCACCCAGAATTTTATTCTGGTGATGGCACTTGGTTGTCCTTTAGGGAGCCACTCCCCCCTCCCTGACTCGCAGTGGTGCTGAATTTACCTCCCCGTGACCAGACTAGGCTCATAACTAAGGCCTAACCAGAGTATCCTCTATCCTTGGCCACAGTGATTGGTTCAGGGACAGGCATGTGTCCCAATCAAATGCAATCCCAGGACTTCTATTGAGACAACTGAGAGATAGTTTTTTCAGCAGGACTGTAGGAGTTGGCAGCCATTTTGACACTGACTAGAGTCTGTGAATGGAGCCAGTATGGAGAAAGAAAGAAGAAAAAATGAGAGAAGAAAGACCACATTGTGATTATTTCATCTCTGGATTTAGCCTAGGCTGAATTGTATCTATGGGCCTTTCAATTATGTAAGCCTGTACATTCCTTTAGATGTTTAAACCAACTGGAGCATCTTTTTGATCACTTTCAACAGAAAGAGTTTCACCTGACATTGTTTCTATCATGGCACTCTTGCCTCTCTGGTCTGTCTTCCTCAAGACTTTTTTATTCTCCATTTTTTCTGATCTCCCTTAAACATTGAGGTCTCCCTGGTTCTGTCCTCGTCTCTCACATTTTCTCCCCTACATTCTCTTCCAAATCAACGTTCACATTGTCAGTTACCACTCAGATGTTCATGATGCCTGCATGTGTGTCTACAACCCAGACCCACTTCTGAACTCAATTTCCATATAACCAACTATATTGTAACAATACCTTCTAGATACCCGACAGGCAACTTACATTTAATGTGTTCAAGAACAAACACATCCTCTTCCTCCCTGCCACCAGTTTTAACCAATCAACTCCCTCTTCTGTATTCTCCTTCTTAGTCACCACCTCTTAAGGGTTGAATTGTGTCTCCCCAAAAGATATGTCCAAGTCCTGACCCCCAATACCCCAGAATACAGAAATCTGATCTCCTCTGCTAAGAATCCTACAGTAATTGCTTATTACCTTCAGGATGAAATATAAACTTCTCAATACAAATACAAGGCCTCTCATTATCTCACTCCCATCAGTCCAGCCTTACCTCCTGCCACTTTTCACTTTTATGACTTCACAACTCCCAACAACCACATCTCGTAGCTCCATAATATTCCTTGCTGTCTCATGGTTCTGTGTCTTGTGCTCATTGCTGTCTCTGTTAAGATGTCCCTCCTCCTCATATACCAAACTCTTACTCTGTCTTCAAATCTCAGCTTAGCAACCATCTCCTTGGAGATGGCTCCCCTGATTCTCCCAGGAGCCTTACATCTTCTTTCTTCACTCCCACCATCTTTGGTGCTTCCTCCATCATAGCAATTGTAATACTGCCCTGGAAATGTTGATTTGCACATCTGGATTTTCTCAGGAACGTGAACTCTCTGAGAGGAGCAACTCTGCTTCAATTTTGTACACTTCACATCTATCACAAAGATAGGGAAGAATAGGGGTTCAGTAAATATCTGTTGATGGCATATATAAATTAATTAATTTAATTAAGTTAACTAGAATTGTAAGAAATTGTTGGAAACAGTTCAATGTAGCATATTAAGATTTGGCTTTAATTGGATTGAAGAGAAGGGTTGGGAATGCTTGTTTTTATGTTAGTGCTTGTCATTCACATTCATTCATTGATTCATTCCTTCATTTCCCAAACATGTATTGTGTACTTAGGACGTCTCAGATCCCATGCCTGGCACTGAAGACATGAAGACAAAGAGACAAAGCACTGGCTACAAGAAGCTCACAATCTCAATTGTAAACAAATAAGTATTATCCGGTATTACAAATACACGAACAACTGCCAGTAGAGGATACTTTTGAGGCAACTGTTACGGGGCAGGGCCTTAGTGAGGGGGAGTGGTGGAAAAGGGTAGGGAAGAGTAATTTAATCCTCAGACCACCTTATTGCAGATATTATCTCCAATTTACAAATGGAAAAACTCACCCAGAGCCAGCCCTGATAGCCTAGAGGTTAAAGTTCTGCACACTCCACTTGGGCTGCTCGAGTTCAGTTCCCCAGCACTTGGAACCACACCACCCATCTGTCAGTAGCCAAGCTGTGGTGGCAGCTCACACAGAAGAACTAGAAGGACTTACAACTAGAATATACAGCTATGTACTGGGGCTTTGGGGAGGGAAAAAAAAAAAAGAGGAAGATTGGCAACTGATGTTAGCTCAGAGCAAATCTTTTCCAGAAAAAAAAATAAATAAAAACAACTCACCCAAAGTAATTAAACAGGAATTTTGATCTTTCCTCTCTCAAAAAAAAAAAAAAAATGAAAAGGATTCAATTTGCAACCTAGAGCCTTAGGTCTTTTTGATTTTCTTTCCTCTCTTAAATCTCTCATGATCTATAGTAGCATGGAGCCTCTCCCGCTCTAGACTTCTGACTCCCAACTTCTCTCCTCCAATTGCCTCCTGTCTCCTGGCCCTCAACCTTTTGTGGTTATTTCCTCTCCACTTCTTCTTCAAGCCCCATCACCTCCCAGGCCAATGAGAATGATGGGCCCTCCACTGTCCTGCCATGTAGTAAGAGACTTCCTAGGAAAGACAGAGAAAAGAGGTTGTTTACAGCACCAACATCCCCCTCGCCCCCTAGTTCCTCCACACAGTCCTAGGGAACTCCCAAGGGGTGAAGTTGTTCCCCAACTCTAATACATTGCTAAGAAAAATTTCATTCTTTCATTAAATTCAACAAACATTTTTTGAGTATATTTGGAACAACTTGTCTATGTGAATCTACTTTTTCAACTGTTTATGAAATCAGAAAACAGATCAAGTATTTTACATGAACAGTGCTTAGCAGAAGCACTCAAAAAATAACTGTTCTTGTAGAGTTTGAATTTTGGGTGAGGCATACAGATAATAAACAATAAACATAATAAATAAGCAAATTATATAGTACCCAAGAAAGTGATAAGGACTGTAGAAAAAATTTAAAAGGAGCATTTTGGAAGAATAAGATCACTCACCTTGAAAGGTGAGAAAGAGTTTCAGAGAGATTGCTAAATTATTAACCGGTAGAATTCAATCTCTTTTCACTACACCATGCTGCCCTAATTAAAATAAATTATAAAGTCATTATATATTAATGGTAATATATGAGATCTTTTAAATTACGATTATGTTTCTAGAATGCTCAGTTAGAATAAGTTGGGAGGATGCATTCATAGGAAATTTTCTGTAAACACCAGACAAATTTCAGATCTGTTCTGGCAGTAATTTTGGATTTTGCCCTATTTTTAAATGTATACCCATTTAATTGTAGAAAGCACAAAGTTTCTCTATTGGGAAAGCATGGAGTAAATGAGAGACTCAGAAGACCTGCGTTCTAGTCTAGCTCTGCCATTCACTACGTGTTTATCTTGGGCAAATCACTGAGGTTTGTCTGCATCTCAGCCAGACATTGAGCTCAGGGGGACTTCTGCACTTAGTAAAAGGTCTGCCAGAAATGACAACAGTCTATGAAAGCTCATATAAACTTGAATATTCAGTTTAGAAACCAATTTCCACACACGTTAATTACCTGTTTTCTAAAGTTGTCATAAAAATATCGAAAGGGAGAATTCTAATTTGATCCCCCTGGTGGTACCTATGTGCAGTGGACCGTATTCTGTACCCTACTACACATAGAGTGGGTATCTGTCTTTCTGTTTTAAAATTAAAGAAATCAAAGGGTGAAATGACCATTTCTTCCTTTCATATGTTGTCTCATTACTTACTGTAAAGTTTTATTAATATTAAGCCTTTTCTGGGTCAGACAAAAGCACTGAATATTATTTTTCTAAATCATGGTGCCTCTTTGATATCAAATATTTACATTGATGCTAATGATCACCTGTGACGTGTTTGCCCAGGACTCCTATGACCTCTTTAGGCTCTCTTATTCAAAGTTGTAGGTCTTTTTATTTATCCCAGCTAGAAACTCTTTCTCTTAACTATATTTCTCTTTGAATTCCACCTACCCGTTAATCTAAGAAGGGCTAAAGACAGTTTAGTATTTCAAGTAACATCTCATCACTGCCCCAGAGAACAAATCCTGCTGCCTTCCCAGAGTTTGCTGCTTCCCCATATGTCTCCAAAGCTCTCTCAGTTTTATTTTTTCTATCTGAGAATAAGACTTAAAAAAAATCTACACACAGCTCATAGTTTCTTCCTCCTTTTTATTCTCTGTGTCAGGACTATGGCCATTCCTTTATTTCTTACCAACTAAATATTTGGGAAACAGCCTGGCAAATGGACTTAAGGCTTCTATACAGAAATCCAATTGGCTGAATTACTGGGTCCATCTGGTTCCAGATGAGCCTCTTGAATTTTGGTCAGGCCTCATCCAGCCTGGAGCTTTCTTCTTATCAACACTCACTCAGTGGGATCCAGGACTGTTTCCAACATCAGGTCCAACCTCAAGAACCTCACCAAAACGGGCGTTATTTTCATGTTCCACCTTAAATAAGAGTTCCATTCACATCTACAGCTCTTGACCCAAACTAAGAGGACTAATCCAGAGGCTCCTTGAGGTTAGAGAGAACAGAGGGAAAGTTCCTATTGCTCTCCCTTTCTTGGCTGATTAGGTAGGGAGATGTACATCCACCCTAATGGAGGTGCCACTAGTCACATATGAATATCAAGCACTTAAAATTTGGCTAGTGTGACTGGGGACCTGAAATTTTAATTTATATTTGAAAAATTAAATCGGTTCAACTTAAAAACTGATACCTGATTTAATTATTGTAAAACTTTTAAGGAACAACTTGGGTATGTGACTCTACATTGCCAACTGTTAATTTTATGAAATCTAGATACAGATTGAATATTTCCAATGAAAATTTAGTGTCCAAATTGAGATGTGCTGTAAGTGTAGAATATACTCTAGATTTCAAAAACTTATGAATGAAAAATATAAAATATCTCAGCAATAATTTTATGTTGATTTCAGATTAAAATAATATTCTGGATAAATTAGGTTAAATGAAATATCTTATTCAAATTAATTTCACCTGTTTTTTTTTTTAACTTTGTTAACGTGGCCACTAAAAATTTTAATTTGTATATGTGTCTCACGTTATATTTCTATCAGACAGCTCTGCTCTAGATCAACCTTGAGGGTTTGGAGAAATAAATGCTCTGTAGTCTTCCATGCTCAGACAGCTGTTGGAACTTCTGTTGATCACCCTTTCTGTTCTAGAAATTTCTCTAGGTTCTTTACCTGTGTTAAATTGTTTAATAGGCTTGACAATTCTATGATGGAGATGTATCTGAGGCTTACAAAGATTAAGTATGTGGCCCCCCAAAAATTACACAGCTAAGAAGTGGCAGGCCTAAGTTTAAGCAGAGTTCTGTCTTAAAAACAATAATAATATAATATTTTAACAAAACCCACGATGTGCTTTCATAGCAGCTTTTTGTATCTTTTCTCATTTAATCATAAAATTAATCTTATACATTGTAATTGTACCTACCTCATAGAGGGGATGTGAATCTGGACCAAGAGAATGAGTGTAAAATTCTGAGAACAGGGTCTAGCATGTGTTAATTACTATTTTATTTTTCAGATGAGGAAATTACAATGCTACCTTTGTCTGATTCCACAGGCAAATTATTTCCATTCTATGATGCTGCCTCCCATTTCAGGATGTTTATGATACAAATTACCATAAATTTGCATGCATTTTTTTCCAGTTCAGTTTTAGGGTTTTTTGTTTTATTTTGTCTTGTTTTTGACTTATGAATTGGATCTACCACTCTGCTTTTCCTTAACCTTTCTGGTCATTTCATATATGTGGCCCGTGCCCCCTTAAATATTAATCCCCAAATGAATCTTCTGTCAAAATCATTTCCCTTTAATGTAGCACACAGGAAAATTTAACCTATGCCTTTTAGCTCCATTTTCTTATCATCAATAAAAAGGAACCTCCCAGAAATTAATGCCTACTAATTTTTAGCTAAGTTTAGCACAGGTGGAAAGTGCAAAAAAAAACTCCCCT
Organism: Diceros bicornis minor; assembly: GCF_020826845.1. Classification (NCBI taxonomy): domain Eukaryota; kingdom Metazoa; phylum Chordata; class Mammalia; order Perissodactyla; family Rhinocerotidae; genus Diceros; species Diceros bicornis. The sequence continues at coordinate 24,834,571 of NC_080764.1, read as the reverse complement.
GGTGACTCGTCCAATCCTGTCTTTCAAATTGTGTTATGCTCTGACTGAAGTAAACATATACAAAATAGGAGCCAATGATAGTAGTTCTTATTACAAGGACTCAACCATGGAAACCACAGATGCCAAATACACCCTGCTGTTACAAGCAGCAGGTCTAGAAAGCCCGAGTGAAAGTGCTGAGACGGAAAAACAGATACTTGATTTGGCCTTCTCTCCTTTGTCCTTTATAGCCCCATATAAATCACTAGTGAATCAATTTCAGTAACAACAAGCCTTAGTGGGTGAGCCATACCTGAATAGGAGATGGAAAAATGCCACTAAATCTGTTGGTTTGTATTTTTATATTTTACAATTTGAAAAGTGCATTCACATACGTTATCTTATCTGAGTCTCAGTCTCGCTGGGAGAATGTGTGTAAAGCCTCATATCTACTATGATGTTCAACTTATTCCTTTGCCACCGTCTCCCACTAGAATGCAAACTCCTTAAGAGCAGGAATTGTTTCTCTGTTTCATTCATGGCTGTGTCCTCAGCACCTAGTCTAGCGCCTGGTCATGGAGTAGGTGATCAATCAACAGCTGATTGAATGAGTTGCATAGACGATCTAGAAAACTGAGAGGCAGTATAAGCACAGCCTCCAGTGAAATGGCAAACCACAGGCAGAGCTGAATGAGAATACTGGGCTCTCCTCACTATCCCCTGCCCCTAAGCTACTTTCCCACTGATGAGCGATGAACCCATGTCTTTCACATATGGGATATGTTCAGTTGTCCCCTAATCTTTGAGTCTGGCTTTTCAAATGGATGAAATGAGGTTACACAGAACATCAAACCAAAACAAACACCACAGTGAGTGAGTCAGTCTGAGCCAATTAGAGGCGAAGGTGAGGAGCCTAACTGAAACCCCATGGCTGGGTGCTCAGGGTGTGGTTCAAGGTCCCTTTCATCATGCAGTGAAAATGTCACACGACTGGAAAAACACATTAGAGTAAGTATACATCCATGTCCATGCTGAATTAGCATCAAAGTTGACCATTTACATACAGCTTTGAAAAAGAAAAAGGAAAGAAAGAAAGAAAAAGAGGTCCAGAATAGCTGTCTAGACCTTGGCTCCACACAGGGCTGAATACAACACTTCTAGGGTGCACACAGGCTCTGCCTTGCTGTGAGAGCCAGGAAGGACTTATACAAAAGGAAGATTAAACCCCAGGAAGCAAGGAAAGGCATGAACATCTAATTTCCTTCGATTTGGTGTGATGCTAAATAAAACCCCGCGAGAGCCAGGGTGCTCAGGGCCACACTGGCAGCGGGGGCAAGAGAATCCGACGTTTATAAACAAGTGTCTTTCAGAAATCCAAACAAATTTTGTTTTTTAACACTTTATAGTTGAGACATTGAAATGGTTAGTTCTTATTTATTTATCCATTCTTCTATTTATTTAACAAATACATACCACGTGCCACGCGCTGGGCTAGGGACAGGATGTAATAGGAACTAAGACATATTTCCTCTTTTCAAGGAGCTTCACTCTATTACGTGGGAGAGACAGCCACAAAGAATCGGATTGTAAGACAATCTTTTATATATAATTCTAAAAGCCTTGTTTCCTAGGACTGCTGTAACAAATTACCACAAACTTGTTGTCTTAAAACAACAGAAATTTATTTTTTCACAGTTCTAGAGGTTAGAAGTCTGAAATCAAGGTGTCAGCAGGGACATGCTTTTTCTGAAGCTCTAGGGGGGAACGCTTCCTTGCCTCTTCCGGGTCTAGGGGCTCCACGTGTTCCTGGGCTTGTGGCTGCATAACTGCAGTCTCTGCCTCCCTCTTCGCACGGCCTTCTCCTCTGTGTGTCTCTTACAGGGGTACTTGTCATTGGATTTAGTGCCCACTCAGATAAACCAAGATGATTTCATCTCAAGATTCTTAACATAATTACATCTGCAAAGACTCTTTTCCAAATAAGATGACATTCACAGGTTTGAAGATGAGGACAGTTTCCAGGTTGGGGGCCACCACTCAACCCACTACAGGGAGTATACAGGAATAATAAGGGTGTTATCAAGAAAGCCTACCTGGAGGAGGTAACACTCGAGTTGCATTGGAAGGATATATAGAAAGGTAGGTGTTACACAGGCAAAGTGGGGGCAGTGGGTTGTCATTCCAGTCAGAGGGAACAGCACGAGCTGCAGACATAATGGGTGAGTATAAAACAACAGCAAGCAGCCCAGTGTGTCCGGAGAGTATGTGAGTGAAGAAGAGTAGTGAGAGATGAGGCTGGGAACTGAGGCAGTGGCCACACTCTGGAGGACTCGTATGATCTTGCCATGGAATTTGAGTGTTGGTCAATAGTTCTTAGCTGGTACTCCATGGCACACTAGGGGGTCACCAGCTCACCAAATGTTGATCAAATGTTGGAGTGGCTACACTGCAGCCATACTGAACTACTTCCAACTCTTCACACTGGACATGCTTGCTCTCACCTCTGGGTCTTTCTACTTGCTCTTTTCTCTACCAGGAGACTTGACTAGTAATATTCTCATTTTATAAATAAGGAAAATGAGATTCGGAATAAACATGGAATAAGGACACAACCCCAGGTGTTCTGCCTCCAAAATCACTTATTTGTCCAACATACTACATTATCAACCCAAAATGAAACATTCCAGGGATAAATGTTGGGTCTTGTACCAGCATGCTATGTTTGAAAGTAGCAAAAAAGTAGTAAAAATTCCAAATAATAATGACTTAAGAGGGGAGTTTGTTTCCTTCTCAAGTAAATGAGGTGAGTCATCCAAGGCTAGCATGGTGACTCTACTGTCAAATGTCTTCAGGAACCAAGTTCCTCCAGCTCCCTAGAGTATGGTCCTATCCTCATGATACAAGGTGGCTGCTAGAAATCCTACAATCAGATCTCTGTTCCAAGCATATGGACGGATGAAACGATAAAGAACAATGGACAAAAGGCACCCACCAGATGATATTTAAGGCAAGGTTGTGAAAGCTGCCTCACAACACTTCTGTGTCCATCATGAACAAGAATGCCCGCCTTCCCCTGGTCCTCCTGCCTATAGTAGCTGGAGTCAGGAGGAAGCTTTGTGTGCCCCAGATGACTCTGTTCCTGCCCCCACTTGCATACCACTATTGGCAAGAGTAAAGAGGGGGCCCCAGAATTCTGTGTTCTCCTAGCCAAAGCTCACTCTGCCCTTCTCTCAGCACTCATAGCCTCACCACCACTATCTGCCCTGCATTACCTCAGCGTGCTGTTTACCCCATTTATATCAGTCACCACAAGAACCCCTGAGTCCCAGGCTAGCCTTCATCCCCGGGACTCTAGGTCCTGCTCAACTTTATGGAAGTGAAGCCACACTCACCTCTTCTGTCACTCTCTTGCTTCATTTTTCTCCAAAGTACTTGTCATCAGCATCTGAAATAATATACATTTTTAACTTGTCTATTTCCTGCCAGTAGATTGCGAACTCTATGGGGGGCAGGGATTATTGGAATTTCTGTTTATCTTACTAGCTGCTGTATCCTTAGAGCCCAGACAACAGTAGGTGCTCAATAACTATTTGTTGAGTGAATGAATGAATCTCATTGGTCAGGATTTATACACATGGCAAGATGTGCAAGGAAAACTGGGAAATGTCATCTCTATACAAGTGATCACATGCCTCGATAAAAATTGGAAGGAAAGAAGTATAGATATAGCGGGAAATCAGCAGCCTCTACTGGAAAGAGTACCCGCTAAGTGATCTGACGTAAACCTTATGTTTACCCCACTAAAACAAATCATGCAAAAATCCACCGGAAAGACAGGATGGAGGATATGTGACTTAGGAGTTTGGGTGAAGAAAGCCCTATCAGGAAAAAAAAAAAAAAGAAAAATAGATATATACGTATGTCATGAGACTTTACAGTGTATATGAGCAAACTGATGCTCAAGGAAGTGAAGTTACTTGTGCTGGGACATAAAATCTATTCATGTCAAAATGAGGGCCAAAACTTGTGGTTTCGTGTTCTCCCAGGTATACCACAAAACTTTTTCTTGTCCTGTTGGGTTGCTGTTGCTTTCCATTGACAGAGATATGCAGGGAGGGAGAGATGAGTATATATGTGGTCAGAAAATCCATATCCTTCAGACACGGTAAAGAGTAAGAGGTGAAGACAGCTCAGGAGACATGAGAGGCCAAGGAATTCTGAGTTCCTGAACTGATGTGTTTTTGACAAAAAGACTTAAAATACTCCATTAATGACCATTGGAGTTGAACTAGTTCTAGATGTCTTTCTGTTAATCCAGTAACTTATCTGCTGTACTACTTACTCACTGAATATCCCATATGTGCATTTAAATGTACCTTTTCAACCGGAATCATAGGTCAATTTCCAGGTTCGTTTGTGTTAGCCCAGTGCCCTATACATTGCTGAAAATGAATTAAAGTAAAATAAAAAAAGAATCATCCTTCCATTTTTTCCAGCTCCTCTTATGAGATCTAAGTGTTACAGCGTGTTGACAATTTCACTGGTGATAATGTAAGGCTGAGCCAAACCCAGTTTTTTCCTCTTCAGATGTTGAGGCTAAAGAAGTTCTGACAAGCAGGAGTAAAAAAAAAAAGAAAAGAAAATTTGGCACTTTTTTTGGCAAGCTATTTGACATGTGGGACCATTATTATTTTAGAAAGCAAGATGGTTTCCCATGACAGACCCAATCCGCTCTACCCACCCGCCACCGCCACCACCACATACACACAGAAGACCATCACTTTGCCTACAGCCTTGAAGCCAACTAATGAGAGAGAAACAAGTCCTAGAACTGCTATATCTTCATGCTGTGGTTTTAAAGTACAAACAGAGGGCCCAGGTCTTTCTAACACTGGCGTCTGATCCCACCTCATCAAGGAAGCAGGGCTTGAGCGAAACTGCCATGGCGCTGTATTTTTCCTATTAGAGCCTTTACTCCATTACACTGTAATCCCTCCTTTACTGTCTTCACCTACCTACCTTGAGCTCTGTCAGGGCAGGAACTGTTTCCGTCTTTTCACCTAGACATCTCTAAAACTTCTATATTGCCTGTTGCTTAATAGATAATAAATATTATCGAATTCAAACAATTCAGCTATCATAGTTTAAAGGGAAGGTGTGAGAGTTGAAGTAAGTGGGGGCATGGAGAGAGTCAAGGTTAAGAAGGAATAGATTAGCACAGAGAAAATTTGTTTGGTAAAAATCCACTAATATTTTAATATCTGCCCACTGAAATATTGGTCTTCATAATCCGTTTATAAACTAATTTTTGAAATTTTAAGGCAGAGATATATTTCTTTAGCACTCAAACAACATAAGAGAGTCTAAACATCTTAAATTATTGTTGCTAAAGATGGCATTGATTTGGGTCAGTGTCATTCTAAGCTTCACATGAGATAGAAAGAAGAAGTTGGTTGTCATAGAAATTAGGAAATGATTCAGACTCTTTAAGAAGTTTGATTGGAATTTGGAATTGACTTGCAATTCAATATATTTTTAGTTGGTGTTGAAGCCAAACTCAAAATGAAATCTTCTATCAGTTAATTAAGTGCGTAGAAGAGTTTTTAATTAGAATTCGTCAAAAGAATTGCTGTAATGAAATAATGGTGTCCTATTTAGCACACTTGCTCAAAATTTCTCCCCCTATACCCCAATTCTACTCTAGTTTTTCCTAACTCTCCAAACAAAAAGAGACAAAACAAACAAACAAAGCAACCTTTATGAGTAGATTGGAGATCTGTAATTTCTTGCCTTCTCGTAGGGCACTAAAGGTCCCTTTCAGAAAGCAGTGTTTTGAGATAGAGAATGCTGTTAAATCCTTCAAATGTGTGAATTCCATCCCAACCATCAGTGTTAGAATCCTGAAATTCTAAGTGGTAAGTGACATGAAAGTTGAGTAACTTAGCAATTATATTTCTATACATATATAAATTATGAAGATATATATTTCTATAAATATAGCGCTAAGGGGAAAAATGTTCAGGAAGGATCTTATGTAAACCTCATAAACATTTTTACCTTCACTAAATGAAACTATAAAGGCAGCACCCTTTATAAAGAGACTATCCTAATGTTTTAAACATATTTGGTGTATAATTACAGTCACTTTGTTTTTAGTTCATATTTACAATTCTTTCTTCACTAAATACTTTTCAGTATAATAATAGCTAGTATCTATTAAGCTCTTACTCTGCTTTGGATGCCATATTAAGTGTTTATGGACATTGTAGCATTTCATCCTTCAAACAACCCTGGGGATAGATACCATTATGATCTTCATTTCACCCATAAAGAAATTCAGCATAGAGAGATTAGGTGACTTGCCAAGTAAGTGGCAAACTCTTATCTGAAACTCCAAAACCCTCATCCCCTCCCTTAGTTTTAGGAAATGCTTATAAATTTGTATGGCCTAGTTACAGATAATATGCATAATGAAGAGTCATTTGTCTCTTTTCAATGACCATTCAATTTGTGATTTTATGGCTTTTACAGTCATTCTCTCTGGACTCTAAAGCCTACTTCTGTCAATTTCCTCCATTTTCATCCTTGTTCTGGGTAAAGGTTCTAAAGGTCAATTTTATTTACTCATAACTTTCTGGTGAAAAAAGTTTAGTTCCTTCTTTGTCATCCAGTTTGCTTCTTTTAGAAGCCTCCATTAGAAAAAATACCCCCAAAGGAAAGATTCATAATATCTGTACACAAGAACAAGAAGAAGGAATTCTCCCAGTTGTCCAAAAGTATACCGAATCACTCTGAATGCAGCTGGGATCAGATAAGACAAAATTTAGGTATCTGAATTGTACATTGAGTGACTACATGTGGCCTTCACAAAAAGGAAGCCTACATAGGAACTTACACTAATTCTTATTTTGAATTAAGCAACATTTTGAAAAATTATACAAAATTGTTTTATAATGGCAACTGAATGAAAGGAGAATGGTGTGTGGAACCAGATTGTCCTTATTTTGACTGAATTGTGAAAGATGACGCGAGTGGTGCCATATCAAAATAGAGCCGGAGTAGCCATTTCAGAGGAATTGCCTTGGCGTCTTGTCTTCTTTATCTTCCAAAATGCACCAAACCACCAACATTCCAAGAAGTCAGTAAGGACAAGAATATCCTGTCTGTAAGGACTGATGAAATTGGACCTTGCTGATGACCGGATCGCTAACCAATCAATGAAGTACAAGTCTAGCCTTTTGCCTGATAACCATACCTCAGGCCAATCTACGAAGTACAAACCTAGCCTTACCTTATCTATCACTAATGAACTCTTCTTTAATACAACTCACCTCATCCTCCCTTTTTCCTATAAAAACTGTAAGCCCTTCTCCTGTAATCAAGACATTATTTGGGTTTCTACCTGAATCTGTGCTCCCCGAATTGCAATTCTTTGATCCCAAATAAACACTTTGCCTCTTAAACTGATTTCTATTTTTGTAGATTGACAGAGTCATCTCATCTGCTGCACAATGTCACCAATGTGTGTGATGTTTTCTAGTCCCTGGTGTGATGGTTTTTCACCAGGGTTTATCTGTGTGTTGGAAAAAAATTAAACCTGTAAGCAATGAAAGAATTCTTATTATGAGATGCCTCAAAAAGAGATTTTTAAAAAATGTACAATGAGAAGCATCGAGAAATACAAGCACTTCCTAATATTTCCTCTGTGACAGATTTCATTTGGATTTGAAAGGTATGAGGAGGACAACCAGCTTTGCTCTCTGACCACGGTGGACATAAAAATTAGGAGGAATTACTCTCTAACTAATCCTTCCCAAAGCACTGTTAAAAGATAAACTGAGGCGTATTAAAAATTTTAAGTTTATTTGAGCAGAAATCCATTCTAATCAGACAGTGCCAAACTGGAGGTGGTTAGGGACACCCCGCAGATGGGAGCCAGGGGCAAGACTTATACAGAGAAGGTGCTGGAGAAAAGCAACGAAATTATTTGATTGGTATAGCTAAAAGCCTAGTTGCTTGTTTGTGATTGCTTTCCTTAGGTTTCAATTTCATAACCTTGAGTCGTTTACAGGCTTAGGCTTTGGTTTGCTTATGTAGGCCACCAGGGCATTAGAGCCTCCTCAGTCTAAAGGCCTCCTTGTTTAATTAATTGAAGAGCACACAGCTGAAATCACTTTTTTTGAGAACTATAACACACCTTGCCGAACAGCAAATTGAGCTAGAAGAATTTGAAGAGAGTGGGATTGGATTCGGAGACACTCACTCAACTGGAGCAACTCAAGCCGACTTGGAAAATAATTCTGTCAAATTCGAAAGATCTTACAAAAGGCTTTCAAATTCCTGCGGACTCTCTAATCCATGTTAAAAACTTTCCAACAGGGGCCGGCCCCATGGCTTAGCGGTTAAGTGCGTGTGCTCCGATGCAGGCTGCCCGGGTTCGGATCCCGGGAGTGCACAGACGCACTGCTTCTCCGGCCATGCTGAGGCTGCATCCCACATACAGCAACTAGAAGAATGTGCAACTATGACTTGCAACTATCGCCTGGGGCTTTAGGGGAAAAATAAATAAATAAATAAAATTAAAAAAAAAAAAAAAAAAACTTTCCAACAGTAAATGGTGGCTTCTATCCAACTGAAGACCCCCATATGGCAATTTTCATAGACTCTTTATTTTCTTAAAATTTTTAAGTATTTTTTTAAGTAAATCAAGATAATATTTCTCTGTTCTGTCAATCAAAACTTTTCTAAAATTGAAGATTTTTAATTTGATTTTTCCTTGATTTTCTCTCCTTCTAGCTGAAAACTCCAAACCCTTTTGGCTATTTGCTTTTAGATATCTTCTATTAGGACAAGTAGATCTGAAAGCAAAACTTAGACTTAAATGCCTTGAGTTGAAGTGCTTTCACTAAAACGTTCTCCATTTCAAAAAACACTTTTGGCTTTTATTTACATTTGAACACCCTTGTAAATTAGATATTTTTTTTTCCTAAAATGGCTTAACACTTTGCATCATAAAATGCAGATCGGTTGATTGCTCAATCCAATGTATTAAAAATGCGCTTCTGATAAAAGCAGCTTCAAAGAAGCTTTCCTAGACTATAACTATAAAAAAGTCCATTTACCTATTTAATCTGCCATTGCTGAATGAAGAAAAGATATAAATGTCATTGAAAGACAGATTATTTATTATATTTTCCCATCTGCTTACTACATTGGTTATTTGAGTCTCTTTTAGGTGTAAAATGTTTTATATTAATAGATTCAAGTGATGTCTGTTGCCTTGTACAGACACAGATGCCATTTTTGCAGCTTGAACTTGTTTAAGCTCACAAAATAAAAAAATAAAAACACGAATTTTTGAATTGACAGAGAGAAAAATTGTAGTAAGAATGAAAAGCCCATGTTCAACTTTTACACGTTCATCTCTTACCCAACAACATGCTGTTTCAACTTATCACTAACTTCCACTGCATAAAGCACTTAAAAAACTTTTTGGCGTGATGGGATCAAATGTAATATTGTTTACATTCCTGTCGACTTTTGTAATTACAGTGAGTTCATCCATAGAGGATTGGATTCACAACCACAGTGAAATTTGTTTTTTTCATTGGTGTTTATAAAAACTGAAACAAACCTGGGGCACTGGTACATAGGCCACTTGGTCATCTGTCTATTCTTAGCCTTTTGTCTTACAAAGATCAAAACTATTCCACCAGAAAATGAGAAGCTTGGTGGACCAATTAACATAGCCTAAAAGGTACTTTGAGGACACAGGTCTCAGCTTTTGTTTTCAAAGCAATAATAGTAATAAGACTTCCATATGACTGCAGGGAAACTTGAATTTCAGACACCGGCCTGGCTTGGGGATCTAGCTTGAAGCAGCCCTCTGCCTATTTCTATGAGATTCATGTTTGACATGTTCCAGCACATTTTCCAGAGCCATGTCCAGTAGCCAGAAACGGAAAGCGTATTTTAAGACTGCGTCTCCTTTCTCTGCGCGATTTTCGCACACTTTAGGGCTACAGTGCTATCATTTTATCCTCCTGGAAAATGAAATTGATGATGATGATGATGATGATGACCTTTTATTGCGTGCTTACCGTATACCGGGCATTGGACTAAGAACTTTTTATTGTTTAATCTAGATAACAATCCTATGAGATAGATATTATTTTTATAATCTCCATTTGACAGATGAGGAGAAATAGATGCTGGAAAACTCCAGTTTCCACTGAAATCATACTCCTATTGCATGAGAGTCAGGACTGTAACCCAGATTTGGCTGAGTCCAGAATGTATTCTCCTGATGACCATGCTATACTCGTCTTAACTATTAAAAGAATCCAAACTCACTGGGTCTAAGGTTCAAGGACATTTTGTAATTTATTTCACTTGAGACTCCTTTATCACTTCTTGATACCACTGACAAAAGCAGAGGATAAAGTCAAGACCTCTATGGCTGTTGAGCTCTTTGGAGTTATGTGTTTTGAAATTAAAGGAAAGATAAATCCTAGTTGTCTCTTGGGTTTACTGTAGAAGTTGATAGAGAGTCATCAACCTTTCTGCCAGGATATTTATCATCTTGGCAACTCTAGAGGAAGAGATGATTTTGTCTTCAACAAACAAGATTTTCCTCAAAGGTATATATGAGGTAAACACTCGCTGACCCCAGTATCATTGAGCTCTATTTCAGCACAGCTGGGCTTACATAAGGAAGCGTGGGAGAATTTAGACATTATCTTCTGCACTGGCTGAGGCCCTGAACAAAATGGAAGCCCACTCTCACCATACCTCCTCACTTTCCAGGAATCCAAAGCCTACGCTCTATACCCAGATATTCACAACTCCCCTCTACTGAAGCCCCCCTAAACACAGAGCACCCTCTACTGTGGCCTTAATCAACTCTTCTCACCTTGGAAATACAATTTGTATTGTATTCTCTCAGAGCCCTGCTTAATATTAAGTTATGGAATTCTAAACTTCAGACATAAATAGAATTGTAAATATCATCTCTCCAGTATCTTCTTGATGTAGGTAAGAGATCCAAAGTTTAGACACCTGCCCCATATCACCTAGTTGGTAAGAGTGGGCACAATGAATACTATGTCCTGCCTGCTGATTCTGAGTCCAGTGTTCTCTGCACTGCACCGTGTCACTACCTCTTACACTGTGCCGTCGGCCAGTTAACCCAAAAAATTAACCTGCAACATAGATTCCTGTAAACAACACTCCTTCTTTCTTTCCAATTACCTTATGCATTTCAGCAGGGGATGCTTTTGGAAAAAGGAGTAATGAATAATTTTAGTGATTTAAGGAGCTGCAGGCTTAAGCCCTCCAGTTAGATAGAGAGCCTTCTGGACAAATAAACATTCATTGTTGAGACACATTTATCAGGGTTGTCTTTGGTTAGGCCTAACCAAAACTCTAGAAAGATCTCGGAAAGCCACAACTAATCAAAGAATAAATTATGAGATAGAAACCAGGGCCTGTGAGAAGAAAGCTTACAAAATTTAGGATTATGCAGCCTGAAGAAAAAGAAAAAGCAATGAAAGCTACTTTCAGAATGGCCTTCTGGTCAAGGGGATTTATAATACAGAAAAAAGTGACTTGTCTTCCGTGGTTAGGATACACAAAGAGCAATTGGGCTTAAAGTACAGCAAGATAAATGGGTGGCCCCACTGAGTGTCAATGTGGTGAATCAGGTGACCTCTGGGGGCTTTCTGTAGTCCTACTATGAGGCAGGAACTTGACCTGCACTATGCCAGAAGCCATCTTATCAGAGGCACTGGAGGAGACGTGTATGGTCAAACCAGGCTCTTTGCTGAAGGCAGAGGCATGCACTGTGCAAGGTCTTGAGTTTCCTCACAATCATATTACCCAGAGTTGATTTTGTTTGCTTTATAACTGCTGAGAAATTTTGAGGAATCACCTACCACACACCGGCTTCTATCATGTGGGCAATGAAGCCTCTATTGTCATTGACAAAGGGATCAAATTTCATCCTGTCTCAAAAAGAGCATCCAATTTTGGACCATAATACGGTTAAAACAGCTCTCTGCAAACAGGTTTCTACATCAGTTTCTTTACCAGCACAATGGGATAAGATCTGCAATTCTCCTCTTTGAATTACTCTGACTGTGCTATGAGAAGCACAAAGTCAATCTTCATTGCTACCAAACTCTGAAGGTTAAGTTTCCAGGCAAGAAAGGAGGTTGGTTCTGAAGCCATGATCAATCAGTGATGTCAACCTGCCAGAAGTAACTTATCATGGCACAGGGATTGGATATTTTAGTCTGAAGCCTTTTTTTCTCACTCCTGAGAACCTGACATTCAGTCACTTTATTTTTTTTTAATTTATTGGAAGAAAGATGCAGTGGAAGAGAGTTTATGATCTTCAGACAATGAAATGCCTTTTTCTTTACCATCATTGTTGATTTCTCGTACACCTGTCCTACCAGCATTTTCTCACGTCCTTTTGAACACTTACAATTGTTCCGAGGCTAATAGTGAGGGTTGTTGGCATACGTGTAAATTATCAATTCCATTTTCTTAATTGAGAGATAAACTCTGTTTTCAAAGTCGGAGGATGTTCTTTCATTGTTAATTCCAAACGTGAAATTGCCTTTAGTTAGTTCTACCTTTATTACCACTTTGATCTTAAAATGTAAGTCATCTTTTCAATACCTATTCCCTTATAGGTAGGCTAGTGAGTTTCAGGTTGGTAGGAAAGTAAGTTATCCTCTTCAGCAAAGCTTCTTGTGCATGTGAGGCAGGGAGTGGTTTAGGTATTTAGACTTAATGGGCCTAGTGTTTAAAAATATTCTTTCTTACTAAAAATCCAAAATTAGCAAATCTGAACTATGTCGAGTGAATTATATTTGTAGTGAAGAGTACAGAGAAGGAGATTGAACAGTGGAGAAGATTCCATTAAAAAAATAATCTTAAGTACAAAAGAGGTAAATTCATGTTTGTTGTTTTCACATAAGTGGTTGTCTTCCACTGAATGTCTGCCGTATTTGGGAATGTCTGCCATAGCTGATTACATGCTCCAAAATTTACCTGACTTTTGTGACAGTGTCTTAATCCACTCAGGCTGCCATAACAAAATACCATAAACTGGGTGGCTTAAACAAAAGAAGTTTATTTTTTACAGTTCTGGAGGCTGGAAGTCCAAAATCAAAGTGTTAGTATGGTTGGATTCTAGTGAGAGTCCTCTTCCTGGCTTGCAGATGGCCACTTTCTGACTGTGCTCACATGGCCTTCCCTTAGTGAGTGCGTGTGTGCGTGGGGGGAGAGAGAGAGAGAGAGAGAGAGCAAGCTCTCCAGTGTCTTTTCTTATAAGGGTGCTAATCCCATCATGAGGGTCCCACACTTGTGACGTCATTCAACCCTAATTACATCCCAAGCCACACCTCCAAATACCATTAAATTGAGGGTTAGGCCTTCAACATATGAATTGCGGTGGTGGGGGAGACACACAAACATTCAGTCCATAACAGACAATAAAACTAGTGTTTAGGGGCTGGCGTGGTGGCGCAAGCGGTTAAGTGTGCACGCTCCACTGTGGTGGCCTGGGGTTTGCTGGTTTGGATCCCGGGCATGCACCGACGCACCACTTGGCAGGCCATGCTGTGGCGGCGTCCCATATAAAGTGGAGGAAGATGGGCACGGATGTTACCAGGGCCAGTCTTCCTCAGCAAAAAAAAAAGAGGAGGATTGGCAGATGTTAGCACAGGGCTGATCTCCTCACAAAAAAAAAAAAAAAAAACAACTAGAGTTTAACTAAATTGTGCATCATACTCAGTAAAAGCTATGCCTAGGCAAATCTTCCTTTTATACTTTCAGGCTTTTTTAGGGATCCTTCAAAAATCCATGTCCTGCATCCCCGGAGCTGCACTTCACTGGCTCCTTTCAGCCACATCTGCATCCACCTGGGAGGCCCCAGCTCTCTTCCCTGCCTGTCTTCCCCATCAAACTGCCAGCTCTCATCCAGGAGGTCAGAAAAGAGACAATATGCATGATCACAGAGGTGATCATGCTGCATTTTTCATCATTCCGGGGAAATATGCCTCCTTATTCTTCTTGTCTATCTCTGCCACCTGTCTTGTAGATCTCTGATCTACTCTCTCTGGTTCATCAAGGACAAGAATCCACACTGCCCCCAGAACCTTAGCAGCTTGGGAGAAGAACTTGAGGCAGATTCCAGAAAGGAAATGGAACAGAGACATAGATTTTCGTTCCGCAGCGCTCTCTCTACTCGTTCCCAGATGTCATAACTCTCTGGCCTAAGACTTAGCAAAATCCTGACTTTAAACACCAGCATTTTTTTCCCCTTGGGAAATAGAAATCTCAATGCATGAAAATATGTCTGCAGAAATGCTAAGCATATGGGGTAAAAACTCAAAGCAAAAAAAAAAAAAGGATAACAGTTTAGGACTCCAGCTTGATGTAGTGTTGCAATTCACAGCCTTGTCAGTCTGTTTTATAACACCATTGCTCAAATGTGTGACAAAGTCCCAGCCCCAGAATCCTAGAATGAAGAAATTTGGCATAGGGTAGACTTGTTTACATTTTCTTCCCGTGAATATTTTTATTTAGAAGTTTCTTTAGTTGATGTTTCTGATGTAAGCACCTCTGATTACAAGCAGGGAGGTAAAAATACCAAATATCTAGGCAAAGTGGGACAGAACTTAAGTTGGGTCTGAGACATTCTCCCAAAGCCCCTCCCTCTTGCCCGCCTTTCTAAGATGTTCCCTAACAGCTATAAAGCCAGCACAGCCGGTTTATCAGGCATAGTGGTATTTTTCTTTATTTATCAAATATTTCTCAGAGGTGGTTTTAGGTAGTTTACAACCAATTAACATAATTCATTAACCCTCATAACAACCCCATGAGGTGGACACTTTTTGTTATTTTAATACACAAATGTGGAAGTTGAGACATGAAGACATTAAGCCGTTTGCCCTGGGGCACAGAGACCGTGCGTGTTGGAGCTTGGATTGAAAAACCAGGCAGGCTCTGGAATCCATATCTTAATCGCCATGCTAGTGTCTACTTGTGGGCTGTGAGAAGGCCTGGGTTTCACGTTGTGACCACATGCCTTCTATGAAAGTGCTGTTAGAGGAACAGACGACCACTGTGAATGTGATTTAGGTCTCTTCGGGGCTGCCTGGCGTGCGGAACTTGAAAGAGTTAATGTTCCACCACCAAAGTTAAACATAATTCCTTATACACTGGTTTATAAAGATTAGACCTCTCCTACTAGAATATTGATAGGTTTTTATACTTAAATTTTGCAAAAACATGAATTCCAATAAAATTAAGTGGTCCTAATTTTTGCTAGGTTTGCAATTTACGATCTTAAATTATAGTTTTATGGCTACGGGAGGGAGCAGGGAGCATCAGATATCGAACATATGGCTTCTTTTTAAAACAATTTAAATTGGACTTTTACGTAAGTTTTCATTTCTCAAGTCCCTTTTTCACACTTAAATTGTAGAGCCAAATTCCACTTTAAACCAGATGATAAGTGGACAGAAATTATAGTTTAGCTTTTTGGGTTTTTTAAACATTTGCTAGAGGGGAAAGTGGTATATTTATTTAGTGTCTTCCTTCTTCTGCCCCCATGAAATAATATACATGAATTCAATTCAGCAATTAAGAAGCGCTGAAGTTCTATTACATACGGGAAAATATGTCCACAGGATAGCCAGTGACTACCCCTTAGTAGGTACTCACTAAATAGTTGACAATGAATTGTCCCAGAGATTCAAAGATGAATGTGATTCTTCCCTGACCTCCAGTGGTTTATGATCTAGTAATCAGTCCTGCAAACCAATAACTAAAATAAAATGTGATAGATTTTGAGAACAATGTATACATGTGAGCGCTATAAATGACTACTTGCAGTAGTAGTATTAAAAAGAGAAGCCCTTCAGAAAGAGCCACTTTAACTGCTATTTTTCTTTTTTAAACTGTATTAGAATTTTTTAATTGTAAAAGTAATACATGATTTTGTAAAACACCAAACAATGCACAGATATATTAATAAAAAAACATAATCATTTCCCCTGTTCCCTGTCTTTAATCTCAGCATCCTGATGAAGTTTAGTTTGTTTTTTTTTATGTGAGGAACATCAGCCCTTTGCTAACATCTGCCAATCCTCCTCTTTTCTAGCTGAGGAAGACTGGCCTTGGACTAACATCCATGCCCATCTTCCTGCACTTTATATGGGACGCCACCACAGCACGGCCCGACAAGAGGTGCATCGGTGCGTGCCCAGGATCCGATCTGGCGAACCCCGGGGCGCCGCAGCGGAGCACAGCACACTTAACTGCTTGCGCCACCGAGCCGGCCCCCTGAAGTATTTTTAACACTAAAAATTAAGCATGCTTCCTATATAGAATTTATTTTTTTCAATAATAAAAAGGGGTATACTACACATATTACTTTGGAAATCCTCAAAATATTATGCATATATCTCCAGATCAATAATATGGATGTAACCCTTAAAGAGAGACAAAATGTTACATATACTGAATATATCATAATGTATTCAATGATAAATTATAGACAGACGATCAGGTTGTAACTTTGATTTTATTTTTGTCTTTGTTTTGTTTTTGTCTTTAAAACATCCCCATTCATCTGTCCTTATTGAACGTGCTGTTTGTTTGTTGGTCTCTTTTAGTCAGCTTTATGGAGGCATAGTTTATATCCAATGCAATTCACCCATTTTTAAGTGCACAGTTTGGTATATTTTAACAATAATGTATGCAAAATATATAGTGTCATGTAAATACCACAACAATCAAAATATAAAACACATCCACCACCCTCAAAAAGTTTCCTTCTGCTCCTTTGCCGTCCTAGCCCTTCACAAACACTGATCTGCTTCTATGACTATAGTTTGTGCCATTTCTGAAGCTCAAAGAAGTAAAAGCATATGGTTTGTAGTTTTTGTGTATGGCTTCTTACACTTAGCTTTTAGAAATGTTAAACAAGATGTTTTCCAAAAATGTTCTCCTGATCTGTGACTTGGCTTTTCATATCTTAACAGTGTCTTTTGAAGACCAGAAATTTATAATTTCAAGGGAATACAATTAATTTTTCTTTTATGGGTTGTGGTTTTTGTGTCCTATCCAACAACTCTTTGCCTAAAACAAGATCACAAACATCTTCTCTCTCTCCTTTTTTTTGGAAGACTTAATAGTTTTCACCCTTATGTTTAGATCTATAATATATTTTGAATTAGTTTTTATATATGGCATGAGGTAAGGGTTGAGTCTTATTTTTCATCCATATAGATAACCAGTTATTACAGAGTAATTTATTGAGGAGACTATCTTTTCTGCATTGAATTGCCTAGGCACTTTTGTCAAAAATCAATTGAATATGTATGTCTACGTATATTTCTGGACTCTACTTATGCCAAAGCTATACTGTCTTGATTACTGTAGCTTTGTCTTTAATTCAGTTGATATAAAGAGGTCCAATTTTGTTCTTCTATAAAGTTACCTTTGCTGTTCTATGTCCTTTGCGCTTCCAAATAATTTTGGAATTAATTTCTCCAATTTTATACAAAAGCACACTGGAATTTGATTGGGATCACACTGAATCTATAGATCAATTTGAAGAGAACTGACATCCTAATAGTTTTGAGTCTTCCAATCCATAGTATACATCTCCCTTTATTTACATCTTCTTCAAATTCTTTTAGCAAAGTTTTGTAGTTTTTGGTGTACAGATCTTGCACATATTTTGTTAAATTCATCTGAAATCTTTTGTTATGTATGCCAGTCCCGGTGATCTAGTGGTTAAGATTTGGGGCTCTCACCATGGGTTCCTGGGATTCATCTGAAATCTTTTGTTATGTATGCCAGTCCCGGTGATCTAGTGGTTAAGATTTGGGGCTCTCACCATGGGTTCCTGGGCGGCCTGGGTTCCTTTCTTGACCAGGGAACCACACCACCCATCTGTCAATTGTCTTACTGTGGCAGCTGTGTGTTGCTGTGATGCTGAAAGCTATGCCACTGATATTTCAAATACCAGCAGGGTCACCCATGGTGGACAGGATTCAGTGGAGCTTCCAGACTAAGACACACTAAGAAGAAGGACCTGGCCACCCACTTCCAAAAAAAATGGGCATGAAAACCCAATGAATAGCAGCGGAGCACTGTCTGATATAGCACTGGAAGATGAGAGGATGGCACGAAAAGACCAGGCAGGGTTCAGCTCTGTTAGACACAGGGTCACTAGGAGTCATAGTTGACTCCATGGCACTAACAACAATTTTAGATTTGTAAATATGTTTGGTGTAAATATGTTTAAATTCCAATTTCCGATTACTTGCTGCTCGTATATAAAAATACAATTGATTTTTTAATATTGACCTTGTATCCTGCAGCCATGCTAAGCTCAGTTAGATTTCTTTGTAGATTCCTTAGGATTTTTCTTATGTAAACTCATGATTATATGAAAAAGATAGTGCTAATTTTCCTTTCCAATCTGTATATATTTTTCTCTTACCTTATTGTACTGGGTGGGACTTCCAGTGCAATGTTGAATACAAATAGTGAGTATGGACATCCCTGCCTTGTAACTAATTTTAGGCGGAAAGCATTCAGTATTTCCCCATTAAATATGATGTTGTCTGCAGTTTTTTCATAGATATCTTTTATTAGGTTGAAAAGGTTTCTTACAATTCCTTGTTTGCTGCAATTTTTTAAAAATCATAAATGAGTGTTGAACTGTGTCCAATGCTTTTTTCTAATCTATTGAGATTAAAGCTTTTTTAATTTTGTTTTTAAATCTGTTAATATAGTGAATTATACTGATTGGTTTCCAAATGTTAAACCAACCTTGAAAATTTTTGGAATAAATCGCAGTTGATCATGATATGTTATTTTATATATTTTATATAATGCTGAATTTGATTATATTGGTCCATAGTTTTCTTCTCTTGTAATTGTCCTTGTTTAGTTTTTTTTTTTTTTTTAAAGATTTTATTTATTTATTTTTTCCCCCAAAGCCCCAGTAGATAGTCGTATGTCATAGCTGCACATCCTTCTAGTTGCTGTATGCAGGACTCAGCCTCAGGGTGGACGGAGAAGTGGTGCCTCGGTGCGTGCCCAGGATCCGAACCCGGGCCGCCAGCATCGGAGCGCGCGCACTTAACCACCAAGCCACGGGGCCAGCCCGTCCTTGTTTAGTTTTGATGTCAGGGTTATACTGGCTTTATTCACTCATTAAGTGTATTTAGAACTATTCCCCTCTCTCCTATTTCCTGGAAGAGTATGCAAAATTGGTATTTCTTCCCTAAATGTTTGGCAGAATTCATCAGTGAAGCCATCTAGGCCTGGAGTTTACTTTTGGGGAAAGTTTTAAATATGAATATCATTTCTTTAATAGATGTAGCATTATTCAGATTATCTATTTTTCTCCCCTAAGTGAGCTTGGTAGTTTGTCTTTTTCAAGGAATTTGTCCATTTTGTGTAGGTTGTCAAATTTAGTGACATGAAGTTCTTCATAATTTTTCATTTATTTTTCTTCAGTGTTTATAGAATCTGTAGTGATTTCCTGCCTTAATTCTTGAGTTTGGTAATTTGTGTCTTCTCTGTTTTTTTCTGGATTAGTTTAGCTAAAGTTTTATCAATTATATTGATTTTTTCAAATAATTAAGCTTTTGGTTTCAGTTACTTTTCTCTACTGTTTGTCTAATTTCTATTTCATTACTTCTGCATTTATCTTTATTATTTCCTTTCTTATGCTCACTTCAGGTTATTTTGTGTGTGTGTTTTTCAACTTCTTACAGTGAAAGCTTAGATCATTTTTTGAGACCTTTGCAATCATTTCTAATATGAATGTTCCATATTATAAATTTCACACAAATTTTGATAACTCTGTCCCATGAATTTTGATATCTATTCAATTCAAAATATTTCTTTCTTGTGATTTCATTTTTGACCAGTTATTTAGAAGTATCATTTAATTTCCAAACATTTAGTGATATTCTTGATATTTTTCTTTTGATTTCCATTTAATTTATTTTTGTCATAGAATATATTTTATGATTTTAATCCTTTTAGATTTATTAAAGAGTTGTTTTATGGTCCAGAATATGATGTTATTGTTGTTTTTATAGAATTGATCCCTAAAGTGAGATTGCTATGTTAAAGAGTATGTTCATTTTCATCTTTAACAGATATTGCCTAATTACTTTCCATAAAAACATAATTTATACCTCCATTTTCCCATATTGCCTTTTTCGTAAGATGGTATCAAACTATTTTATTTTTCCCCATATGTTTGATGAAAAATAGTACTTTATTTTTTTATTTTGCATCTCCCAGGCAACAAGTGAGGTTGAGGAATTTTTCATAAGTATATTGTCCATTTACATTTTTGCTTTGGTGACTTAGTCGTTAATGTTCTTTGTCCAATACTTTATTTTAAACATCCATTTTCAAGAATTTTCTTAAGTCTTTTGAATTTGGCACTATTATTTGTGGAAATGGTACATTTTTACCCTTAATGTTTCTTTTGTATAGTAGATAAAAATATATATATATTATTTCCTATTTATAGAGTGTCTATAATGGGTCAGGTACTTTACATATATTGTTTTCTAATCCTTAAAACAGACCTCAAAAGAACATACACATTTATTTCTATACCATCAGTACGTGCCTGGTACTAGCATTACAGCTTTCAAATTGCAGTTGAGGAAACTGAACTAATTGGAGTTACTTGCTGACATTTACACAGGAAGTGAATTGCAGAGCTGGATTTGAACCCAGTCCTGTCTGTCTCCAAAACCCATATCCTTATCACTACAACATGCAGCCTTCTCCCGAATGAAGAACAAGTTCAAAGTGCCAATGCCCTTTTTTGTTGCTACTATAATTGAACACTAATGGAAAATAATGAGCCATTTATATGTAAATTTTGAAGGTGTCTCACTATAGGAGTCATGGAATGCTATAGTCAAGAAATAAGGTCATGCAGTCTGAAGCATTCGGAGCCAAATTCTATCCTCCCATCATTGGCCAAAAAGTACACCTAGTCTATTTCGTCCACGGTATACACTGTTTCTTTCTGTGGACTCAAAATCTTACTAACTACTGTGCCAACTCCTTTCCCTCTCATACTGACTACAGCTTCAATGGAAAAATTCCAGAGAGTTATCTATACAAGGTCAAGGTCCAAGAGCCTGTGCTGATTCATGAAACATTCAATCACAGTTTCCACCACAGGCCATGATCTGCGCCGGTTTAGATGAGCCACAGGAGTCAGAGAGTTGAGGAATCCCATTTGGCAGAATGGCAATAAGTAGCTCTTCAAAATGCTTTGCATGCAATCATTATTATCTTAAATTCTGGAAACAGAGTGAGTGAAAGAGATGCTTTTCCCATTATCCTTATTATCTCCATAGAAGTAATTCGTGCTGGGTTGTCATTTCATAAGACTGTGCGCTGGAAGTGCATCTAGCCACTGCTGTTGCTCCCCCATTGTTTGCTGGCAGCTGACCTCCACTCATGCTAACATCCCTCTACCACATTCTGTCCACCTCATTAACATGAGCTTAGGAAGATATACTTAGAGCCTCTTGTTGTTTGGGTTGGTCCGGATAATTCATCCTAGTGAAGAGCTCTCTCTCTTCCCTCAAGTTGTTGCTACCAGTAGGAGTAGTCAATAGTTTTGACTAAAAAACCTGGCAGCCTCACCATTCCTGGCTCTACAGAGCACACAAAAATAACATGGCTTAGCCCTGTTAGTATTTACTGAGTGACAGAAACCAGACTATGAGGGCTTCTTAATTGTAAATCCAAACCAGGTACCATTCTAGGCTCTAGGACACAGCAATGAACAAAAGAGGGAAAAAAATCCCTACTCTCACAGAGCTTAAATTCTAGAGGGAAATAAATGTGTCCATTAAGAAAAAGTATGGCTCCCAGTTCTGTCACTTATAAGCTGTAAGTATTTGTAAGTACATAAGCTGCAAGTTCCATAAACTCTCATCTTCCTCATCAAGGGAGTGATTATAGCTGGGTTGTTATAAAGATAAAAAGAGATAATATAGGTAAAGTGTTTTAGCACAGGGCCTGGCACATAATAAGCCCCCAATATAGATGGGATGACGATGATTATTATTATTGTTATTGTTATTATTATTACATTTCTGTTCACTCCTATTTGCAGTGACCTTATACAGATTATTGTAAAAATGCGTTTTACATACTCTCAACCTTTTCAGTCAGATGTCCACAGTCTGATTCTCTGTTGTATTATATCTGACAAAATTCTAACCACATCCTCCCGTGTTATCTCTGCTTAAACACACTGTATTCTCTTTATATCGTTTAAGTCCTCATTAACTTGAAATGGATCAGAGATGGCCCCTCAAATCCAATTTGTTCAGCCCAAAGTTAACTTCCCTCTGCATATAATGTCAGTCCCACAAGAGAAGGATGTTGATATCTTGGGTGGTTCATGGAAGCGGAAGCAGTCATGAGAATCAACAGGGTCGTGAAAGCTCTTGCAGACAAATAGTCATATGCATCACAAGGCAGGACGCTCAGGGACTCGTCAGCTCAGAAATATGGACTCTGTCACTTCTACTGCTTGGAGGAGATGAATGGCAAAAAAAGGACAAATAAAAAAAGTGTGTATTTAAAACTCTATGCAGGTGGGGGCAGGGGGAGGAGATGGAGGGTGGTCTTAAGAGAATTGAACCGGAATTAAGAGATCTGAGGTTCTCGTCTTCCCTCTGTCCCTAACCTGATGCATGACACTGAAAATGTCACATACATTCTCTCCATGCTTATTTTCTCATCTGTAAAATCAGGCCAGCCCATCTTAAGGTTCTTTGTTGCTTCCAAAATGCTGTGTTAACTTCTGCTGCATAGTTGTTTTTGAATGAGAAGCCTGCAAGAATAGGATTTTTAAAAGATACTTTCTTTTCTTCTTTATCAATAATATGGGGAAAATAAGACCTACCCGACAAGGTTACTATAAGGTCAAATGGGAAAGGATATGTAGAGCACTTAGCATGATGTCTGGGGTGTAGTAGGTTACCACCACATGCTGTTCCTGCACTTTTCCTACCTTGAAATCGTAAAGTATGATCCTGGCAATGTAAAATAATCAAATAAAAATGACCTATCTTTAAAATAAACTACCATTGGTGTGGAGAAAAGTAAACAAATACAGAAACTAAATTAAAATCTTTGGTTTGTGGAACTGTAGGTATTTTGGTTCATCCTTCTATTTAAGAGACAACATAGGGTAGTGGTTTGACTCATGGTTTTCTTGGCATTGAATCCAGCTCTGACACCAACTTTAGACTAAGTTTTATAACCTCTCTGTAAAAGAAGATGTAATAATACTTACTTCCTTATTAAGAAATGAGTTTGTGGAGGGGAAGTCAAGATGGCGGAGAGATCAAAAATTTCCCAGACAAGCAAAAATTAAAGGAGTTTGTCACCAAGAAACCAGTGCTACAAGAAATGTTAAAGGGACTGATTTAAGGGGAAAAGAGAAGACCACAAATAGGAAAAATTATCTATTTCCATGATAAGAGGGTAATGGATACAAATGCCAAAAAAGAGGTTAGATATGATATCAAAAACATAAAAGGATGGAGGAGGGGAGTTAAAGAGTAGAGCTTTCAGACAGGGGTCAAACTAAAGTGACCATCAATTCTGTATAGAAGAAGAAAGGAACAGAGAAGGACTACTAAAACACTGAGAAAAAAAAAGTTAAAAAATGGCAGTAAGTACATACTTATCAATAGCTACTTTAAACGTCAATGGACTAAATGCTCCAAGTAAAAGGCATAGGGTGGCTGACTGGATAAAAAAACAAGACCCATATACATGCTGCATACAAGAGACACACTTCAGACCTAAAGACACTCACAAACTGAAAGTGAAGGGATGGAAAAAGATACTCCACGCAAATGGCAATGAAAAGAAAGCTGGGGTAGCAGTACTCATATCAGACAAAATAGACTTTAAAACAAAAACTGTAAAAAGAGACAAAGAAGGGCATTACATAATGATCAAGGGAACAATCCAACAAGAGGATATAACACTTGTAAATATCTACGCACCCAATGTAGGTGCACCTAAATATATAAAGCAATTATTAACAGACATAAAAACAGAAATAGACAGTAACACAATAATAGTAGGGGACTTTAACCCTCCACTTACACCAATGGATAGATCATCCAAACAGATCAATAAGGAAACATTGGCCTTAAATGATACACTAGAACAGATGGACCTAGTAGATATATACAGAGCATTCCATCCAAAAACCGAAGAATACACGTTCTTTTCAAATGCACATGGAATATTCTCCAGGATTGATCACATATTAGGCCACAAAACAAGTCTCCATAAATTTAAGAAGATTGAAATAATACCAAGCATCTTTTCTGATCACAACGGTATGAAACTAGAAATCAACTATAGGAAGAAAATAAGAAAAGCCACAAATACGTGGAGATTAAACAAAATGCTACTGAACAACGACTGGGTCAATGAAGAAATCAAAGAAGAAATCAAAAATACCTGGAGACAAATGAAAATGAAAATATGACATACCAGAATTTATAGGATGCGGCAAAAGCGGTTCTAAGAGGGAAGTTTATAGCAATACAGGCCTATCTCAACAAACAAGATAATCTCAAATAAACAATCTAACAATGCACCTAAAGGAACTGGAAAAAGAAGAACAAACAAAGCCCAAAATCAGTAGAAGAAGGGAAATAATAAAATTCAGAGCAGAAATAAATGAAATAGAGACCAAAAAAAAAAATAGAAAAAATTAATAAAACCAAGAGCTGGTTCTTTGAAAAGATCAACAAAATTGACAAACCTTTAGCTAGACTCACCAAGAAGAAAAGAGAGAAGGCACAAACAAGTAAAATCAGAAATGAAAGAGGAGAAATTACAACAGACACCTCAGAAATACAAAAGGTTGTAAGAGAATACTATGAAAAGCTATATGCCAACCAATTCGACAATCTGGAAGAAATGGATAAATTCTTAGAATCATACAACCTTGCAAAATTGTATCAGGAAGAAGTAGACAAATCAGACAAATCACCAGTAAGGAGATCGAAACAGTAATCACAAACCTGCCCAAAAATAAAAGTCCAGGACCAGACGGCTTCCCTGGTGAATTCTACCAAACATTCAAAGAAGACGTAATACCTATCCTTCTCAAACTCTTTCAAAAAATTAAGGAGGGGGGGAAGCTCCCTAACTCATTCTACGAAGCTGACATTACCCTGATACCAAAACCAGACAAGGACAACACAAAAAAAAAAGAAAATTACAGGCCAATATCACTGATGAACATCAATGCAAAAATCCTCAACAAAATACTAGCAAATCGCATACAACAATACGTTAAAAAGATTATACACCATGATCAAGTGGGATTTATTCCAGGTATGCAGGGATGGTTTAACATTTGCAAATCAATCAACGTAATACACCACATTAGTAAAATGAAGAATAAAAATCACATGATCATCTCAATAGATGCAGAGAAAGCATTTGACAAGATACAGCATCCCTTTATGATAAAAACTCTGAATAAAATGGGTATAGAAGGAAAGTATCTCAACATAATAAAGACTGTATATGAGAAACCCACAGCTAATATCATCCTCAATGGTGAAAAACTGAAAGCTACCCTTCTAAGAACAGGAACCAAACAAGGATGCCCACTGTCACCACTCTTATTTAACATAGTACTGGAAGTCCTAGCCAGAGCAATCAGACAAGAGAAAGAAATAAAAGGGATCAAAACTGGAAAGGAAGAAGTGAAACTCTCACTATTTGCAGATGACATGATTTTATATATAGAAAACCCTAAAGAATCCACCAGAAAACTTTTAGAAGTAATAAACGAATATGGTAAAGTTGCAGGATACAAAATCAACATACAAAAATAAGTTGCATTTCTGTACACTAACAACGAAGTAGCAGAAAGAGAAATTAAGGATACCATCCCATTTACAATTGCAACAAAAAGAATAAAATACCTAGGAATAAACTTAACCAAAGAGGTGAAAGAGCTGTACACGGCAAACTATAAAACATTGCTGAAAGAAATTGAAGAAGACACAAAGAAATGGAAAGATATTCCATGCTCTTGGATTTGAAGAATTAACATAGTTAAGATGTCCATACTTCCTAAAGCCATCTATAGATTCAATGCAATCCCTATCAAAGTTCCAACAACATTTTTCACAGAACTAGAACAAAGAATCCTAAAATTTATATGGAACAACAAAAGACCACGAATAGCTAAAGGAATCCAGAGAAAAAAGAATAAAGCTGGAGGTCTCACACTCCCTGATTTCAAAATATACTACAAAGCTATAGTAACCAAAACAGCATGGTACTGGCACAAAAACAGACACACAGATCAATGGAATAGAATCGAAAGCCCAGAAATAAACCCACACATCTATGGACAGCTAATCTTTGACAAAGGAGCCAAGAACATACAATGGAGAAAAGAAATCTCTTCAACAAATGGTGTTGGGAAAACTGGATAGCCACATGCAAAAAAATGAAAGTAGACCCTTACCTTACACCATACACAAAAATTAACTCCAAATGGATTAAAGATTTGAATGTAAGATCTGAAACTATGAAACTTCTAGAAGAAAACATAGGCAGTATGCTCTTCGACATCAGTCTTAGCAACATATTTTCAAGCACCATGTCTGACCGGGCAAGAGAAACAATAGAAAAAATAAACAAATTGGACTACATCAAACTAAAAAGCTTCTGCACAGCAAAGGAAACCATCAACAAAAAGAAAAGACAACCTAACAATTGGGAGAAGATATTTGCAAACCATATCTCTGATAAGGGGTTAATCTCCAAAACATATAAAGAACTCATGCATCTCAACAACAAAAAAACTAACAACCCAATTTAAAAATGGGCAAAAGACCTGAACAGACATTTCTCCAAAGAAGATATACAGATGGCCAACAGACACATGAAAAGATGTTCAAAATCATTAACTATCAGGGAAATGCAAATCAAAACTACAATGAGATATCACCTCACACCCGTCAGAATGGCTATAATTAACAAGACAGGAAACAACATGTGTTGGAGAGGATGTGGAGAGAAGGGAACTCTCATACACTGTTGGTGGGAGTGCAAACTGGTGCAGCCACTATGGAAAACAGTTCGGAGACTCCTCAAAAAATCAAGGATAGAACTACCACATGATCCAGCTTTTCCACTGTTGGGTATTTACCCAAAGAACTTGAAAACACCAATGCATAAAGATACATGCACCCCTGTGTTCATTGCAGCGTTATTCACAATAGCCAAGATTTGGAAGCAACCTAAGTACCCATCAAGGGACAAATGGATAAAGAAGCTGTGGTATATATACACAATGGACTACTACTCAGCCATAAGAAACGATGAAATCCAGCCATTTGTGACAACAAGGATGGACATTGAGGGTATTATGCAAAGTGAAATAAGTCAGAGGGAGAAGGTCAAATACCGTATGATTTCCTGCATTAAGTAGTAGATAATAACAACAATAAACAAACACATAGAGACAGAGATTGGATTGGTGGTTACCAGAGGGGAAGAGCGGAGGGAGGAGGGTGAAAGGGATAATTGAGCACATGTGTGTGGTGATGGGTTGTAGTCAGCATTTGGGTGGTGAACATGATGTAATCTATGCAGAAATAGATGTATAATGATGTACACCTGAAACTCATACAATGTTATAAACCAATGTTACTGCAATAAACAAAAAATTAAAAAAAACAAAAAACAAAAAATAAATGAGTTTGTGAAGCACATATTAAGCGCAATTTAAGTATTTGTCAAATAAAATACCTTCAAATCTGCAATAATGGACATGTGCAGTCCTCTATTGGAAAGGAATGGACATTCTTTTATAAAGCAATAATTATTACCCCTAATTTAGTGAGTTTTTACTATGGCAGGCCCTGTTCTAAGCACTTTATATGGATCGACTAACCCTCACAATAATCCCACGAGATGGATACTATCACCATCAGAGGTGAGAAACATTCGGAGGGTGACTGTCCTAGTCTCTTTGTTCTCACTAAGGCACAGAGGCGGAAATCTGCTCATCCCTATGTGCATCTGCTAGTTTGCTGGCCTCTGCAGATGGCTACCATAAATCTCATTTTCCCAGGGGCCGAGCTGCTCTGGATGAACTGGGACAAAACTGGACTGGTCACCTTCTTGTCCTTTTCTCTTCCTGGCACCTGCTTAGGGATCAGTCTACATGCTCCTCTTGCTTGTCCTCTTATCAAAACTAACCCTCTTTTCAGGTTCTCATGTGGAACAAAGTGATAGGTTGATGGTCAAAAGACTTGGTTTGAGTCCTGCCTCCATCTTAATTGCTGTGTAACTTTGGATAAATTACTTGATTCCTTAGAGTCTCAAATTCACATGTAAATTTCAATCTACTCCGAGTTTCTGAGAATTTTGGTCAAAGAGAGAGCAAGAGACTGTTACCCACTAAGACACGGAATGCATGTTGTCTGGGAAAACGTAAAGGAGGAAAACGGCGAAAATGCCCACATCCACTCTAGACTGCTGGACTTGGAATGGCAGAGATCACTTGGAACTCTTCACCTCTGGTCTGCCTCTCATCCTGCCCTATGGTACCATCATAGACCAATATAAGGAAAAAAACTTCTGAGGGTCACAAAAGTTTCTAGAATTCAAGGTTGGAGTTTTTGATCCTTTTGATTTCCTGTATTTGGATGCAATAATTTTCATTAGCCAGAGTCCTCAGTGATTTTTACCCCCATAAAAGCTTGCAGTTGAAATTTTCAGTGCTTCTGTATATTTACTGCTACCAAGGGGTAGGAGGGGAGAAAGAGAAGCCATCTATAGAGCAATGTTTGTGTGCTTTCATTTATTCTTATTATCCAGAATAATCCCAATCTGAAAGTCTTCAGCCAGAGGACTATCAAATGGAATAATGAAATGCTTGCAACATTTCTTTTCTGCTGTTTCAGAAATTGCCCATTTCAACACTATTTAGAGCAATATTAGTGTTTTCAGAAAAATGTTACTAGGTGACATACATATAATTTTGCCCACCACTTTAAAAATTACTCTGACTTATAGCTGAGGCTCTGTTCAATTTATGGCATGACTTTTTTTTTTTAAAAAAAGAATGAATAAAAAGGCTCAGCGGAAAACTACAAATTTATTTTTACCCTAAGCATTTTAAGCTTGAGAAAGAAAAAAATGCATTTGTTATTTCGACCTTTTACGGACCTATTTGCCTTGCAGGTTGCATTAGTAATTTTTCCACATCTACTAAAATTGCTAGTAGTTTTGTGTATGAAGAAACCATTTCTCAGCCATTTCTTTTTCCTGATCCTTTATAAAAAAGACATTCTAATTTTCTGGTTCAAAACATTAGCATCAATTGGAGTAACTGTTTTCAATCTCTCCAAGTAAATATCCACTCAGTATAAGAAGAAGAATTGCTGTCTCTTATTGAACAACTCACCAGATGTTCTGCTAGACAAGTTGCATGTATTATTTATGAATTCACAGCAACCCTGCAATGCAGATATTATTATCCCCACTTTACAGATAAAGGAAATTGAGGATTTGGGCATCTAAGATGCTTGATTGAGATCACATAGCTACCAAGTTCCAGAGCCTGGAGTGAAAAACCAGGTTACTGTTCTCTCCGATTTATTATAAGTTACTAAGCCATTTTAGAATCAAAAAGAGAGCCATGCAGAAAAATATGATTGATATGGAAGTTTCCAATGCAAAGTTGATTCTGCTTACAAGGTTCTATAGTTAGTGGAGTTGGCAGAGTAGAGTAAAAATAATTTGGGCTTTGAAATCTAGTATACCTGGATTCAAAACCACCTCTACCACTTGGCAGGTACATGGCTTTGTAGAAGTTACTTAATATCTATAGCATCATCTCATAAAGTTGGGAAGATTAAATAAGATAATCATATAGGTATTGAACACACTATCTGCACCTAGTATGGACTTTGTATGTGGTATATCTCTTTAGCTTACTATTTTTAAAAAAAAAGAATATGCATTTTAAACTACCTAAGAGTATAAATATTCAAAAGTAGTTGTCCCATGACTTCTTAATGTCACATTTATTATATTTCTTTTCTTTTGTCATTTATCAGCAGGGACATAAACCACTTTCTTACAGGGGATTTGCAGGATTTGTAAGAGGAGCTGCTTCCCCAGATGCAAGTGTGAGAAGGAATAATTCTTTTTTACCAACAGAAAAATTAAGACCACTTTCCTTCCTCAGATACACAAAGGTTCTGCTATGTGAAAGCAGATTGAATGTGGGTCCGACAAGATTTGGCATGGGTTCTAATTGGAAGTGAAATAGAACTGGGACTCAACATGATTTATCACAGTAATTTTTATAAATATCAAAATGGAAAACTTTTTTGGTGTTGGAATGAAAAGGTGAATTGACTGTCTCATTAAGGATTGGTCACTACTTTTCACAGGTCATTTGAACTGAATCTAATGGATGTTAAAAGGATTTGAAATACTGATGTCCGTAGCTATTAAATGAAGTCTGCCCAACACCCATAAACGTAGTAGGATCAGGCATCAGTTGCTTTGAATGACGGACCAGGTTGCTTTTCTGAAAGATTGTGGAGAACTGTTTACTGGGTCCAGGAAGAAGTGACAGTTGATTTAACCCAAGGAGTCCATCTGAGGGAAAGCTTGGTTGAGCTGAAGAGGTATGCAGGCCAAGATCAAAGCGCTGAATGTAGAGAGGGCTCTCCAGGGAGCAGTCACTGGACTCTCCCAAATGGAAAAACCCACAGAAAACCTGTCCTACACAGAATTTTCTTTTTAATGTTTTTCCCGCTACACTTTCTGGCTGACTTGCAATGTTCTGCTGGATGGGGTTTTAATCTTCTCAGATCCATGCCTTTTGTCTTAATTAAGTTTTGTAATGGTGTTATTCTCATGTGTATCCCACTGGGATATACACATGTGTCTCTATTTCACTCATGGTTGTTGACTTTAAGAAACTTGATGATACTAGGAAGTGAAAGCTATCTGCACTCTACCTAGGCATTTATGTATTTATACAATGTCTGTGAAGCTGCACAAATACAGTGTTGCTCTGGCCAACTGCTCTCTTAGAATGACAATGACTCTTTCAAATGCCTTACAATTTATAGGGGACTTTTCATACAAGCAAAGAAGAGGGAGAATATTTTACTGGGTGCATATGATGTGGGGGGTTCTGTGTTAAGTGTTTCATTCAACCCTCGTTATTACCTGTAAGATCATCATCATGTACTTTTTCAGTTGAGAAAACCAAAGTTCAGAGAAGTTCAGCAGTCTATTCAAACCACACAGCTAATAAATGGTAAATTCTGGGATAGAACCCAGATATTTTGAATCTAAGCCTGGACCACTACAGGAGGATAAAATTGGAAAAGTAGATTGGAGTGAGAACATACAGGATTGAAGTCCAGCTAAGGAATTTAGACTTCAGTATTTATTGTGTAGGTGAGAGAAAATTACACAAGGCTGTGAGCAAGGAAATGTCATGAGTCTCCTTTGTTCTCTCAACCCCACTCTGGGTGCCTTTGCTTTTTCTTTATTCTGCTCATCCCTATCTACATTCCATCCAGGAATCTATCCTTTCCTTTATTTATACTCTTCTGTCTTATGAGGAAGCTTCTCTTATTAACTCCCTTTAATAGGTCAGAAAACAGAGGTGCAGAGAGGTAAAGGAGTTTGACCAAAGCCAGAGCCAGGCAGAGACAGGATTAGAACTCAGGTCTCTTTGGACTCACTCTTATCACAGTCCATAGCTCCGTGCATCCATGTACATAAATATGTATGGTAATAAGCATTTGAATATATAAGGTTATAAAATCTCAGCTTACTGTAAACCCCACTGTCAAAAAAAAGTTCCAAAACGCTACAGAGAATATTCAAAATGCCACGACGACCTATAGCGTGAGAAAAACAGCAAACTAAGGAATACAAATAACTGTTGCAATAACCAAGCTGAAGTCATGGAATACTAAATGTTATGGAACTCTTTCACAAATGTCTGAAAAGAAGTGCCTCTGTGTTGATGCTGACGAGTCATCATTTTTCTCAGCTAATATCATTGCTGCACAGAATATCATAAAGTTTAGGAACAAAGAAAATAATTCTAGAATCCTCTGCAGGGAAAAAAAAGTACACTTCAAGGAGAAGTGGATTTTTTTCCCACTAGTTTTTGCTTTATCATGGCACATTAACTTGATGAAAATTTCCCTTGTGAATATGAGGAATTGTTTTGACCCCATGTACTCATATGTTTATTTTGATGGTTCTAAATTTAGCAAAGTATCATTGTCACCATTGATCCTAGAGAATTATTCACCTGTTAGTGAGTCAATAGCTGCATGGGTTTATGGTATCGTGAGGGATATTGACTGTCAAGCTTATTTATAGTAATTGATGATTTTTTAATTTTTCTCTGTTCCTGTTCCTGAAATAACTAAGCAGGGGTGATCACTTCATTGGATGAAGAAAAGGCTCATAAGTCGGAGGGGAAAGGGCTTCAGGTTGTGTGTACTTGAGGAGAAATAGGACATGCCTAAAGAGCCTCTAGAACTAGTCTAATGTGTCCCCTGCCGTTCTTGCATGAAGTGATGAAATGATTCTCTTCCTCCTCTATCTCTCCATCCTGACTTACCCTCTACCGCTTTTCACAATAGATGACTTTCTTCCCCTACAATAGTGTCTGACACATAGTATTCACTCAGTATGTCAAATTACTGAATTCGTTCATGAGGCTGTTTCCACTGTTATATTGTAAGCTCCTTAAGTATAAGGACGATGTATGTTTATGGACTTTGCATGCCCAGAGCCTTGCTTCGTGCCTGGACCTTCACACATGCTCAGTGGCAATTTGTTGAGAGGCAGTATGGGCGATGGTAAAACTTTGGAGCCAGTCAGCCTATGTTCAAATCCTGGCTGTGCTGTGGAATAGCCCTGTAACCTTGGGCAAGTTACTAACCTCTCCATGCCTCAGTTTCCTCATCTGAAAAATGGAGTAACAGAGAACTTAGAAGAGAGTTGTGAGGATTAAATGCATTTTTACATGTAAAGTGCTTAAAAGAGTAGTGTTAAGAATATTAGTCATGGTAATTACCACTAGCTGCAGTAACACCTGGCTCTTGGTCTCTGTGGTTATAGCTCAAACTTTCAACTCCACTGTTGCTTTTTGCACTGACAATGTTATTTTTCTTGGTTTGAACTCAATTCCCCTTGGATAAGGCTTACCCCTCACCCTGGCCTCTTACCTCCTGTAACCAATACTACTAATCACTGGGCTGGCCAATCTGAAACTTCCAGAAGAGACAAACGTAGGAGAGGTTAAGCAATTCATCCAAAGTCACACAGCCAGTCAGGCAAGGAATCAGGATCTGAACCAGGTCCCATGACTACAGTTAGGGATCCCAAACTTTTAGCCGTACTGCAGTCAATCTTTATTTTGCTGAAGCAGACATTTGAGTCTCAGACAATTTTGGAGTTAGCTTATGAGAACAAACCACTTAGCTAGAAAGTCAGCCTAACCCTGAGAGTCTTATCTCAATGGGCCTTAGCTGTTCTCGGTTCATTATTGAGGTGTGCAGAATTGCCATGAGGTGAAAAAAGCTTTGTCTCTTTATGACAAATGGCCATATAGTGAAAGATAAAATTTTAGTGAAAGTTAAAAAGGCATGCAGTTAACTATCAGTGACAGAGCTCCATAGGAAGTTGGTGAATCTCAACAGAATAAAGAGGATATTCATAAAGATCTAGATGTTTTTCTCAACAGAATTGAGAGTCTACACATAGAGGCACGAAAGCATGGCCCACTAGCTAAATCTGATGATTTGGGGAAGAAGGGAACATGTTGGTAAAAAGCATTTGAATGCTGTTAAATAGAACATGGATTCTCTGGTATGCCTCAGCTACTGGCACTGTTTTTCGGAATTTTGGCTCATGGCCCTATTATTATAGAATAAATGAGTGTGAAGAATTAAGTTTCAATACGTAATATTTTGCAGTGACCCTATAGATGCCCATTAATTTTGCTACTCTATTGTTTAAACAACACATAATGATCATTTGAAATATTTTAACAAAATGCTTCTTTTCCATGAATCTGTAAACTCACTTTAAAAAGTCACGAACCTGGAAGAATGTTGTCTGAGGATCAATGAAACATCTTGTTGGTTCAGATGTAGGCTTACTTTGTAGAGTTTACCCAGCATATGCCAGACACAGTGCTAAGGACTTTCATAATCATTTCATTTACTCTTCATAATAATACAATGCATGTTAGTAATATTATCCCCATTTTACAGTCTGGGAAACTTTGGTTCAAAAAGGGGTAGTCACTTGCCCAATATCACACCACTGGGAAATGGTGGATGGGGGATTCTGACTTAAATTCAGTGCCCTTCACCTTTTCATGCTGTCTCCCACTGGTGTGTCAGCCTTTGGAGACAATTTTCAAAAAAAATATGTAGCCTAGAAAAGTATCCATCCATTAAAAATGATTCCATTGTCCCTCTCTGCACATTGTCATGACTGTGATGGAGGAGAGCATCGGTTGTTTGAAATATTCAATAACAATTCCTTGGATGGTAGTTCTAATTTTAGCTTCCTGTGGAGCCTGTTTCTTCTGGCAATGAATAATTTGCATGGCAAGTTTACTTCTGAGCAAGACATTAGAGTTGAAACCAAGGACACTTAGAATAGTTTCATAGGAAAGCTTGGTTTCAGCACTGCCTTAAAACTTGCTAAAAATTCAACATCGTTGGTTCACTATTGATTATACACTTAATCTTTTTATAGTTTTCAAGTGTCTATTAAACTCTACTTCAACACGATAACCATTTCTATTTCCATAATGATAATGGTAAGACGGTGACTTTTTAAAGCTCATCTGAAACTGTATTTTTATTCCTGGTAATAACCTTTGCCGCTCCTTGGCCATTCCTCCTCCAGGCTTTCTAAAAATACTAAGAAGTGAAGGACCCAGGACCCACGTTTTAATCTCATGTTATCAGACTTTTCCACCCACTATCCTCCTTGGTATTGTCAACTACTAACCCTTAGTCCCTTTTCCCTCATTTTTTGAAGATTGTCGCTCCTATCTCACAGTCCAGCACTATTTTATCACAATTCTTGGTGAATTCTGTAGATCAGCGCCTAGACAGATAGTAAGTATTTTAGGCTTTGTGCTTAAAAGATAAAAACAAGAATATTATGTAGGTACTTATATAACAAAGCAGAAAACTCCTGCCCCATCCTACACACCCCATTTGCCTGGGGTGCCATCATGGTCAATTTCCCCCTCTTCTCCAGTGACCCAGATCCCAGAATGCTCTTTCCTGCTGGAGGGTCCAGCCATTTCAATTTGGGCAGCTGGCTGGATGTGAGGACTCTGAATTTCTGACTCTCAGGCTGAGATTCCACAGCTTGGTGCCTGGCAGTTGCCAACAGTGAAGTCCCCAGTAGGCAAGTGATGACCAGCATGAGTCTTGAGCAGCAATGAGGTATGATCACCTGCCAGGGAGGCTGGCACTGGGTGTGGAGGTGGGCACAAGGGTGAAGGGATGTACCTGCTGATCTCTGGGGCTCACAACACTAGCCAGCTCCAGCAGTGCCAGGGTCCATACAACACCATGCAGGGGGCCAGAATGGACCAGATCAAGTTGTGGTTTGCTAATCTCTGATGTAGATTATCATTGCAATACCTTGGTCTCTCCATCTCTAGACCTCTTTT
Organism: Diceros bicornis minor; assembly: GCF_020826845.1. Lineage (NCBI taxonomy): Eukaryota > Metazoa > Chordata > Mammalia > Perissodactyla > Rhinocerotidae > Diceros > Diceros bicornis. Next base: position 24,798,735 of record NC_080764.1, on the reverse strand, counting down.
CTTCTGATGATCCTGTCTTCACCCTGCCTTTGACATTCATTCCCACGGTTATGCCTTCTCGTTGCCAAAAACTGCAACCACTCCCCATAAATTCAATTCTAAACACCCTTTCTCTTACACCATCTCCTATCTTTCCAACATATTCCCTCTAGTCCTCCAGCTTCAACAATTCTTCAACACACCAACTCTGACAATCCACTGATCCCTACCTTCTTTTCACTGTTCTCAGTGTCTTCAGGTTTTCCTTACCTGGCTTAAAATCCATAGGAATCACAGCCATCACTGTCTTCTATACAGCTCTAACTCTCTTGTTATTCTCTGACTTCATCATCACACCTGGCAGAACCCCAGCCCCGCTAAGTACAATTTTCTGCCTGCTCCTTACTGTGCCTACACAGCTGAATAGAGGTGAAGAAAAACACTGCCGTACTGGCTGGTTTCACTTTAAATTCATAACCTCTCTCCCCAAGTGGCTTTTGTGCCAAAGCCCAGTACCAAGCCAAGCCCAGTACCAAGCCAAGTACCAGTTCCCCACCTAGTAACTCCACATTCATTCACTTTCCTAGATTACTATTACATGTCCCCTCTTTTTCCCTCCAAGCTCTAATATCTTCTCATTCTCAGTGGATGAACATGCTTCCTATTTCAATGGAAAAAAATCAAGAGATATAATCCCCACAAGCTCACACTACTACATCTATCCACTCACTCACATTGGTGCCCAGAGTTTCCCTTCTCTCCTGAGCATGCTCTGTCCATGTTCCTCCCTACGGCAACTTGTGCATTAAATCCCATCCACCTCGACTACTCAAGGATATCACTCCAGAAATTCATCTCTCCCTGCTGCCTCATCAACTGTTTCTCTTTACTCTTTACTGGGTCATTCTTGCAAATGTACAAGAATGCTGTAATTTATCTCAGGCTCAAAAAGACCTCTTAACTCCACTTGTCTTAAAGACACTTCCCCATTCTCTGTCCCTTATTGATTGGTATTGATATGTATCAATACTTGCTGGCACCAATTTCCTTTGTTCCTATTCTGCCTTCAACCCATTCAAATCAGGCTTTGCCTCCTGCACTTCACCCCACTCTAGTCAACGTCGTCGTTTCCCGGATTGTTGAAGCCAATGAATCCAGTGAATATTACTCATCTGAGCTCCTCATCTTAATTGACCTTTTAGCAGGATTTGGTGCAGTTGATTATTCTGTCCTTCTTCAAATTCTTTCTTCACTTATTTTCCAAGAGGCCACACCCTCTCAGTTTCATCCCATCTCACTAACAACATATTTTTCTTAGTCTTTGTTGGTTTCTCATTTCCCCAACCCCTAAACTCTTAAGTGCCCAAGAGTCCTTAGACCTTTTCTCCATCTATATCCACTCTTTTGGGGATTTCATCCAGACTCACCACTTTAAATACAATCTTTACACCAACAACATCCAAATTTACATCTCTAGTCTAGACCCCTCCCTTGACTCCAGGCTCGTATAACCAATTGTCTAGTCAGTGTCTCCTCTTGGGTTTCTAAAAGATGTCTTGACTTTATCATGTCCAGGGGACTTTCATTTCTGATAATAAGATTACCTAGGTACCTGGAATAATTCTTTTGCTGAAAAATAACTAAAACTCTTTAGCTGAAATTTTTTCTTAAGAACAATATCAATAATCAGATAATAAAGTCAGTCCAAGGACTAAGAGAAAGCAGGAATTCTGAAAAATTAGTAGAGCACTGAAGCGTACTTTTGTGCTCAGGTACTTTGGCCAGTGGAATAACTATAAGGTTCAATTTTCATGGTTTAAACAGTGCGTGGAAAAGTTGAAAAAACCCTAGGCCTTCCCAAGATGGAAAATCTAATAGGAAATCCTCTCCTCCATAAAAATGGAAAACTAAAAGTTTACCTCATCAGTTTATGGGTGATATATCAGTTTTATGGATGATATATCAGTTTATGGTAATATATCACCATATACATTAGTATACGGGTGATATCTGGTAGTATAAATACTCTAATTTTGTTCTTGGTTGTCCTAGGTTCTTTGCATTTACATATAAATTTAGGATCCACTTGTCAATTCCTACCAAAAAAAATTAAAACCTGCTGGATTTGAATTGGGATTCTATTGAATCTATAAATCAACTTGAGGACAGTTGACATCTTAACAATATTCTTATCCATAAACATGGTATATCTTTAATATATATTTATTTAAGATATCTTTAATTTTTCTCAGCTATGTAGTAATTTTCAAGTTTTCAGTGTAGAAGTTTTATACCTCTTTTGGTAAATGTATTCTTATATATTTGATGTTTTTAAAAGCTAATGTAAAGGGTAATATTTAGATTTATTTTTAATGTGTTTATTGCTCTAATATAAAAACATATTCTTTTATCCAGTAACTTTGCTAAATTCACTAGTTGTTGTAATTTGTTTCAACATTCCTTTGGATTTTCTGATCACATTTGCTTTATACTTTAGTACTCCTACTGATTTGACATTACTTCTATAAAGAGTTAATCTTTATTCCACTTCTTACTTTTGATTTGCTGGGAAGAAATTAGAGTAATGTGAGAAAGTAATCTAGATGAAGAGGCACACAGGACCCCGAGATATAAAATGGACAAAAGATTATTCTAGTTGAGGTCTCTTTTCTAGTCTTATCTTTCTCATTTCTCATTGAGAATCTTCTTCAAGACTTGAAAACTTCTGGCATATTCCAGAAGACAGTAAGAATTTCCCAAGGTATCTCTGGAAATTATTCCAAAATTCTCCTTCATCCATTTTTTCCCTTGACTGTCTTTTATGCCTGAACTCTGAGGACTAGAAAATTAAACCATATCTTCAAACTTTTCTATCTTTAACAAAATCAAGAATTACCTAGATGGCTATGTGGATATAATAAAAGGCCAAAGTTATGGGGTGATTTTCAAGTCTTATTGAAGAATAATATAGAGAAGTGAAAAGAGTCCACGCAGGATTTGGCATTCCAAGACTTAGGTTCAAATCCTCTCTCTTCCACTTGCTAGAGGAGGGACCTTGAATAAATTACCTTTGTAAACTCATTTTCTGCACCTCTATAATGGAGATATTAGTTGCTTCTTCTCAGGGATGCTGTGACGGCTCAGTAAAATGACATATATAAAGCAGCTGGCTAAGTGTCTGGTGTTCCACAGACAGACAATAAGTGCTAGTTCCCCTTCCAATCCTATTGTTTTGAGGTGTATCACACTTAGTCTTTTCCTAAGAAAACTTGGAATGTGAGTCATTGTAAATTAATTTGAGATCTTATTAATTATATTTCTTCTTTTTTTCTATTTTTAAACTGTAACCAAGTCTCGAAATTTTTTTTCCAGAATAACTTAAAATTTGAATAATCTGCTATCACTTCACATAAAAGTGGTGATGGCAGCCACTACAAATTCACATCTTTCCACTTCTGGTAGATCCTGATACTTTACTGCATCCCTAAATATCCCTTTCCCATTCATCAGAGCACTTCTTTCAATCGTCTCTATTCTTTTCAAGACCTCAAGGAAATCTCAGTCTCATAACTCTCAGCAGATCTCAAAAAATAAAAGCTATCAGCCATGAAACTCCCTTAGGACTCCTCCGCCAACTTTGTTATGTCTCTGGCTCTTCACTTTTTCTTGATTATTTTCCTTCTCATTATAAGAATATTTCCCTCCTTGTTTCTAAGGAAATCCCTTCAGTTGCAGCCTTTACCTCATACTCTTCTATTTCTCCACAAACTCACTCAATTATTTATTTCCTCTGTATTTCACACTCTTGATTTCCTCGTCTGAACAGACTCTTTCCACTTGCTTATAAACAGGCTGAAAGTTTGACCTTTGCCTCTCTGATTCTACGTTAGCTCTTTGAGATTCTCTTGACTCTATCCACTCTGCTTTTCTGATGACGCTCAAATTCTCAGCTCTGGCTCAGACTTTATACATGAGTTCAAGATCAATATTTCCTGCTATGGCCTACTTGGCATTTTCACTGGGATATTCCACCCATAATTCAAATTCAATGAGATCAAAATGGAATGTTATACTCTTCCACCCACTCACCCTCATTGGGGCTTGACTGAGGAATGCTAGGGTGATGGGTTAGTGGGAAAAGGGAAGAACTGGAACTGGCAGAGCTGGAGCTACAAGAGTGAACTCAACTGTCAGGCTTATCCAAATGTGGCAAAAATAGCACTGGAATGACATATACAAGAGAAACTAATATAAGGGGAGCAGAGGTCAGCAAGCTGGAGCAATGTGGAAGTTAGGCAGATAGGAATGGATTGCTCCCGAGTCATCTTCTGGATGAGACTATAGTTTCATTCACAGGTTGAGGAGACAAGAGCAGAGATTCCAGGAATAGAAAGCTGGCAAAGCCTTGTCAATTTCCAGGACTGATTTCAGTAAATGAGGTTGGAACCCAAGGTAGTTTTCCTTGTCTCAATGATAAAATTAAGTATATGGTGAAAAGGAAGGCTAGTCCAGCTGTCCCACTTCTGGGTATGCATCTGAAAGAAATGAAATCATTATCTCGAAGAGATATCTGCACCCCTCATGTTTGTTGCATCATTATTCATAATAGTCAAAACATGGAAACAATCTAAGTGTCTGGTAATGAATGAATAGATAAAGAAAATATGATACACATGCACACACACAATGGGATAATATTCAGCCTTAAAAAAGAAAGAAATCTTGCCATTTGCAAACACGGATGAATCTTGAGGGCATTATGATAAGTGAAATAAGTCAGACAGAGAAAGAAAAATACTGCATGCTCTCACATGTGGAATCTAAAAAAGTTTCTAAAAAAGTTTAACTCATAGAAACAGAGAGTAGATTGGTGGTTACTGGGGGCTAGGGAGTAGGGAAAATGAGGAGACGCTGGTCGAACAGTACAAACTTCCAGTTATAAGATGAATAAGTTCTGGAGATCTAATGTCCAGCACGGTGAATATAGTTAACAAATAGTATATTGTATACTTGAAATTTTCTAAAAAAGTAGGTCTTAAATATTCTCACCATTAAAAAAAAAATTGGTAACTATGTGAGGTGACGGATGTGTTAACTAATCTTACTGTGGCAATCATTTCACAATATATACATATATCAAATCATCACATCATACACCTAAAACTTACATGATGTTGTTTGTCAATTATATCTCAATAAAGCTGGAAGAAAAAAAGGAAGGCTGGGGTTGAGTCATCATAGGAAAAATACAGCAGGTATGAGATGAAAGTTCCTTGTATGCCAGCTTTATGAAGCCCAGACTAATTGAGCCAAATGTATTCCCTCAACAGATCTTTATTGAGCACTTACTGTGTGCAGAGCCATACTAAGCTGCGGATTGGGAATGCAATTGTAAATAAAAAGAAATTCACACCACACAGTCCTTTCTCTCATAGGCAGTCTAGGGAAAGTTATAAAACAGTAAAGAGCCGATTACACTATGGAGATGGGAGTAAGATGCCAAGATGGGGAAGTGTGGTGCACCGAGGGGCACCTAACCCAGAGATATGAAATTGAGAAATGGGTGGCAAACATTTGTCATGTTAACTGCCAGCCCAGCATCTTTCATCTCTTTTTGAATCCTCGGGAAATTTCCAGCCTTATGCATCTCTCTTCTCTAAGATAAAACCCAGAAAACTTGCCATCCCAGCCTCTTTTGAAACTGGGGCACAGGTGTGTTCCCCAGGCTACAGTAATCAGACTCATCTCTGGGAGATTTTGATTTAGAACTCAGAAAGATGAATACGGAGGCCCCCCCATGGAACTATTTGGCCTTCAAGGCTCCCAAGCCCTAGCAGCTAGACTGGTTGGAAAGTCAGGTTCCTGAATCAGGTTCAGCATCACTCCTGGCAGCAGTAGTAGTTCCAGTCAAGTCAGGTTCCAAAGTCAAGTCAATGCTCCAAAATTTTATGAGCCATGTAATAACTTTTCCTGCTTAATAAGCCAGATTTGGTTTCTACCACTTGGAACTTAAAAAACCACCAACAAATATAAAATGCTTCCCAGGGGAAGTGATATCTAAACTGAGATGTGAAGGAGGATGGGGCTGCTGTCTAATATGTAGGAAAGTTGTTAGAGTAAATCCTAAGAATTCCCATTACGAGGAGAAAAATATTTTTCTCTTCTTTTTTTCCATTTCTTTTTATTATATCTATAGGAGATGATGGATGTTAACTAAACTTATTGTGGTAATCATTTCACAATACATGTAAAATGCTTTATGCTGTACACCTGAAGCACATACAGTGATGTATGTCAATTATATCTCAATAAAACTGGAGGGAAAAAGAGGAGTGGAGTTAGCTACGGACAATAAAAGTGTTTGGAGCAGAAGGAACAATATGATGCAGTGAAGAGAGAAGGAGAACATTGCCTATTGAAGGGGTTAAAAAAGTTAGGTGGCATGGGAGATGGTGAGTGGTGAGAAATGAGACTGAACAGCTAAGCCAGGGCCCTGGCCATGTAGGATCTCACAGACCAGGTTAAGATGCCCTTTAGCAAGTCTGACTTAGCAAATAAGAAGAATTGAGGTTGTGGTTGAAGATTTCATTGTCAAGAACCAAGAGGCTGGGACAAGCACAGGCCGACTTCACTATTCTCCTAGCCCTGTTTGCTGGCTCCAGTAATGATATTTTCCCCAAAATTCTTTAGCTGAGGCTGAGTCTCATTACCTTCATCTCCAGATTAGACGTTGCAAAAGAGAACATCCAGGGCAAGGTGTCTGTTGTGAAATACTTTCTAACATGGACCAGAAAACTACCTATGAGAGTTTCACTCAACAGAGGTGTCCAGTGGATGGACTTTCAACCCAGCATGAAATTGCAAGAAAAACTTTCAATCATGTCATTTACTCAATATCTCTGTCCCAGTGCTTTTGCCCAGGGAACACAGTTCATATTCCATTTACCTCACCTGTCCATTCCAGACTTGGTGAGCCAGAATAATATCAACCACAAGTGCCAATTAGTGAGGTGGGTATAGAGATTGCCACAAATTTGACCACACAACCTCAATGGACCAATGACCATTTGGTACTTGTTGACCTAATATCCAGAGTTCTCAGGATATTAACAGACAGTGTTATAAAAACGATTCTAGGATCAAATAACATTGAGAAACACTTATCAAAACAGAGCTTATGCGCTAAGTGAATGTTTAATGTGACCTGAAACCTCCAAGATCGGGAGAGACTATGCAGCATGTCCAAATTTATTTGATTACTATATTGCCTGGGTCTGGAAAGGTGATCCACAAAACCCATCTTAGGTCATTCTTTCTCTTTAATACGACCTGCAAGTCATGTAAAGCTGAGTCTCAGTTTAGTATTTACCTGAATGAAAAAAAAAACTAAAAGAAAAAAAAACTGCAACCCAGGCCATGTCACTTGTCCAGTGGCTTCCCATTTCACTCTGATATTTTTTTCCTTTTTATGAGAAACACCTAATTCCACATATGTAATATTTTCCTTTTTCACTGGGTCTTTTTTACTTCCTTTATTTTTATTACTAACTTCTTCCCTGTGGTATTGGTCTTCCTTTGTCTTGGGGAGAAATCTCCTTTCTTAAGTTCACCTGGAAAATCTACACTTCCCAGGATCCAATCAGATTTTCACATTCTAACCTGGGCCTGACACATTTTCCAATTAAGATAGACGCACTCAAATACAAACAAAACCAGGACCTTGAGGGGGGTAAGAAAGGTTTCTTAATGAGGTCGTCTCTTTTAAAAGGCAGCTGATGTGAATTAAAAATAAAAAAGCATGGGGACTAATGATCAATTATAAATCAGTGTGGGGTAGGCAATGAAGAGAGAAATTCCAGACTATGAGAATGCTTTGAATCTGTTACTTGCATGGAAAATCTACCTCTCGGTTTTGGCTGTCCCAGCAGAAGAAAATGAATCAGGTTCACCTTGTCATCTTCAAACCGAGAACTAAGACGTTAAAAAATCTTCCCTAGAGCAAAAACTTTGAGATAAGCTTTGCTAACTGCAGCTGTGCATATTCAGCATAATCAACTGTGGTTTAAAACTAACCAGGTCTTTCTGTCCCTCCTTAATATATGAGTGAGCTGTCTTTCCCAGAAATTCAAGGTCCAGATATCAAGATTCAGTCTTTGAGGCCTGAAGGCAGGCTGGTGGGAAGGCACCAACCGGAAAGGCCACATGCTCCCCCTCCCCTACCTAAAACCCCGGGCAAAAACTCCTACCTTCTTCCCTTTGAGGAGGTGGATCTGAGTTCTAACTCCTATCTCCTCATCTGGCTGCTTTTTTCGATAATAATAAACCCTCTTTCTTTGCCACAAGCCTGATGTTTCAGTTTTTGGCCCTACAGTTGTGATGGGAAAACGAACCTGTGTTTGTTTTCAATAACAATCTGAGACTGTCAGACCCCCGACAAACACAAGAGCAATGCAGAGCCTTCCATATTTGCCTAGACCAGCGGCTCTCAGACTTTAACTGGCATCACAATCCCTCTAAGTTTGTCAAAACTCAGTTGCGGGTTCCTCCCCAAGAGTTTCAGATTCAATAGCTCATCCAGTTCTATCAAGTTTGCAGGTGATGCTGATGATGTTGTTCTGGGGAGCACACTTTGAGAACCAGACCTAGATGATGGCGAACTACAGCCAGCGGTGGGGGGGGGGGGGGGGTGCAATCTATTGCTGATGAGGCACTTTCTCTTTTTCTTTCTTCCTTTTTTTTTCCTTTTACACATGAATGTCCTGATAGCAAGATGCTAGAGAGCAGACATCTGGGTCAGAGACACACTGGGTTGAATCCCAGATATGCCGCTCACAATCTGAGGTCCTAAAACAGTTTACTTACCCTATGGAAACCCTAGTCATCCCATGTGCAGAAAAGGGCAGGAACAGCCCCCACCACATGGATTGTTATGAAGACTCAGTAGGACAAAGTTCTTGACAGAGACTCCAGCTCACAGTATAGCACTCAATAAATGGGGACCACAATGAGTATTGTTTTATTGATTTTTCAAAAAACCCTGGTGGTATCCTGCCCTTAAATTCCAAATACTGAGCAAAGAGAGTTTGGGTATTTTAAACAGCATTTATCAAAAATCCAGTGGGCAAGACATATTAAATCTCTAGCCCTCCAGGACACAAACCAAGAATTATTATAGAACTCATCCCCAAATTACTGAGGTTTTTCTTTTTAGGACTCTTTTTTCACAGGGGAATATTTTCTCCAATTGCTTTTGCCCTTAGATGGTTCCCATCAGCAGCAGGAATTGGAATTTGGGGCCCCCCGGCAAAAAAAATCCAGAAAGGCTTCCTTATCCGTTATTAATTGTAAAATAGGTAGGGAGTCCTATATTTCTTGAGCATCCTCAGATCTCAATGTAAATATAGGGCCTCAGGGTCCCTCTCCATGATCTTCTCATCCCTTTCCCATCAGGCTTGGTTTGAAGCCCCCTGATGCGTGCACACATGTTACCCTGCACACTTACCTCTTAATATTTTACACATTTGTAATCATTTCATGAATTATTTATAACAATTTGTTTAACGTTTGTTTTCTCTCATCTAATACGCTTTTCATGAGAGAACTGTGTCTATTAAGTTCCCCTGCTGTACCCCCTAGAACAAAACCTGGAACGTAAAAAGCCCATAGTAAATATTTGATCAGGGTCAGACCAAATGACCAAATTTCCAAGAATTTTGAACAGCAGAGTGAGAAAATCACTTTATTTTTCTTGCACGTATACTAATTAGCATATTTCAGGAATGCATGTATTTGATAAGAAAAAATGATAGATTCCTCCAACATGTTTTCGATGATTGGATATTGGAATTTCCCACTGAATTAAGGACTTTATTAATCCAGTTTAAGAGTCAAAATCAAGAACCACAATACAGGAATTTCTACTTAGTAAGAAAGAATGGGGCTTTTGGGTTTTACACACATTGGAAAGTCAAACAGCGGCAAAGCAGGTACATAGTATTTGGCAAAACTCATTCAACTTAGTTGTATTTTTTTTTTCTGTTGAAAACACTGACTTTTTTCCTTATTACTTTGCTTGGTATAGTTCCTCCAATATGGATAGAAATGTAAATGCATTTTTGGGCCTTTGCTTTTCTTGTCTCATTTTAAATTACCTCTCCACTTTACCACAAATTGTGTATTTGGAGTCTCATTTGTGGCCAAAATGCAATTGTTTAATTGTGCAATATGTAATTTGTAATATAATTATGCTGGCCAAATTATTTCCTGGGCTGCTCAATTACTGTGATTACATTTGTTAAGTTTACAAGCCACATGCTGTTATTCTCCTTTCCCTCTGGCTGGTAAATAGTTTTATTTTGCTTTTAGTTCTTGGGTTCAGGGCTTCGAGTGGGTGTCATAAGGAGGAGTGAAATGTGATATCTTGTTTTCTACCATTACAGCCCACTTGTGTTAATGAAGATGGGAGCTGAAGCTGAAAACCCACCAACGACTTTTACTGCTATCCGTCCACTCAACACTTAGAAAGAGAGATTGATGATAGCACATTTCAAATTCATCTTCCAGAACATTCCATCTCATAGGAGAGAACAGCTAAAATTTATCGGGTACTTTCTATGTGTGAGGTCCTAGACTAAGCCCTTCATATACATTTAAATGTTCATCTGCGGAGCAAGACTGTGAGGTCACAATTATCACCGTCCTAGCCTAGGTTCCCAAAAAGCAGATCCTGTGACAAGGGCTTGTGTGAAGGTGGTTTATCTTGGGAAATGAACAAGGAAAAGGGGCAGGGACTAGGAAGAATGAAACAGGGAAATGTGGAAAGCCAACCCAAGTGTGCGTAATCTGGCTGATTTACTCTGTAGGCAACTGGGATTCTAACTGGTGGGGGCAGCTCTGAGGAGCTATGCAGAAAGCACCCCAGAATCATCTGTCTGAGACTCTAAGGAGAGGAATATTTTCCCCCTGGATTCTGTCCCTCTTGATCAAGGACATAACACTTAAAAATGTCCTGTAGGGACATAATGCTTCCAGGACTGCAATGCTTAAGAGTAGTAAGTCCTGCAGGTGCCCCATGTGGCTGCAGCAGAGAAGTCCTGGGGCAAAATGGAAGACAGGCACAGGGCAGCCGAGGGGAGCTGCCATCAATTTCACCCAGAGTAAGATGGTAGGCATGGAACAGGCACAAGAGGTGTCCTATCACACTGTTTTTCTTTCTTTCTTTCTTCCTTACATACTTCAAACACCTTTTATTAATATTCCTGTAATTCACCAACATTTTTTACAGCTTTATTGGGGTATAATTAATATACAAAACTCTGTTCATATTTAATGTATACAATTTGGTGAGTTTGGACATATGCATACACACATGATGCCATCACCACAATCAAGATAATGAACATATCCATCACCTCCAAAAGTTCCCTCATGTCCCTTCATTTTTTTTCTTGTTTTTCATTTTTGGTAAGAACACTTAACATGAGATCGACTGTCTTAATGAATTTTTAAGTGTAGGACATCGTATTGTTAATTATAAGCACAATGTTGCACAGCAGATCTCCAGAACTTATTCATTTGTATAACTGTAACTTTCTACTCAGGCGACAACAACTCCCCATTTCCCCCTCCCCCCATGCCCTGGCAACCACCATTCTATTTCCTGCTTCTATCATTTTGACTATTTTAGATACCTCATATAAGTGGAATCATGCAGTATTTGTCCTTCTGAGACTGACTTATTTCACTTAGCATAATGTTTTCAAGGTCCATCCGTGTTGTCGCAAATGAACCATTCTTACATCGTAGGGATAAATCCCACCTGATCATAGTGTATGATCTTTTTAATATGCTGTTGAATTTGATTTGCATGTATTTTGTTGAGGATTTTTACATCCATGTTCATCAGGGAAATTTGTCATTTTCTTTTCTTGTACTGTCTTTGTCTGGCTTTGGTGTCACACTCTTTTTCAAATGAGAAAACTGAGTCTTGGAGAGGTTACCCAAGGAGATAGCGCTAGTATCTGCCAGAGCTCATGGTCTTGTACTCAGGATTCCAACCTGTCTTAGTTTCATAGGGCTGCTATCACAAACTGGATGGCTTAAAACAACAGAAATTTATTCTCTCACAGTTCTGAAGGACAGAAGTCTGAAATCAAGGTGCCAGCAGGCTCTAGGGAAGAATGCTCTTGTAGCTTTTGGTGGCTGCTGGCAATCCTTGGCTTTTAGAATCATCACTCCAATCTCTGCCTCCCTCTTCACATGACCAGCTTCCCTTCACGTCTGTGTGCCTGTGTCCAAATTCCTTTCTTCTTATAAAGACACCAGTCATACTGGATTTAGAAACACCCTACTCCAGTATGACCTCATCTTAACTTGATTACAACTGCTTGGACCTTGATTACATTATTTGGACCTATTTCCAAATAAGGTCTATTTACAGATTTCAGGTAGACATAACTTTTAGGGGGACACTATTCAACCCAGTACATGGCCCCAGTTCCTCTTCCTTAGAAATATTCTGTTAAATATTTTTAATGTTTTTTTATTTCATACATATCTCTTTCAATAATTGAATATCAGTAATGTCGAAATATCCATTCCCTAGAGGAGTCAGATATTGTTCTCTTTTAAATAAGGCTTTGTATTCTATCCACCTCCAGATTTCTCAGACGTCTCTCCAAGAAGATGAGTCTACCAGCTGATCAGGAATCTTTGTAACACATCATGTTTTAGTGTTAATCCAGTCCCAGCCAGATTCATCTTGAACGCACAGCTATTGCAAGGGAGGTTGAAGCCGCTACCTGGAACAGGTGAGAAGGCATTGGTGAAATACCCAGACTTTCACTCTGGATTCCTCAATTTGAGAAAATTATTTTTTGTCAGGTTCTGGTGAGTTTGGCTGCTTTAAGAAATTGACAGGTGTCGTACTAGCATTTTTAGTCATGTCAAATTCTATAGATTCAATGCAATTCTTATTAAAATTCCAATGGTTTTTTCCAAGAAATACAACAAATAATCCTAAAATTTGTACAGAATCACAAAAAAACCCCAAACAGCCAAAGCAACCTTGAGAAAGAAGAATAAAGCTGTAGGCATCACACCCCCTGATTTCAAACTATACTACAAAGCTATGGTAATTAAAATTACCATAGTATGGTAGTGGCATACAGACACATAGGTCAATGGAACAGAATAAAGAGCCTAGAAATAAACTCATGCTTATATGGTCCATCAATTTATGACAAAGAAGCCAAGAATACATAATGGGGAAAAGATAGTCTCTTCAATAAATGGTGCTGGGAAAACTAGACGACCACATGCAAAAGAATAGAACTAGACCACTATCTTACCTTATACACAAAAATTAACTCAAAATGGATTAAAGACTTGAATAAAAGACCTGAAACCGTAAAACTCCTAGAAGAAAACATAAGCAGTAAGCTCCTTGACATAGATCTTGGCAATGATTTTTTTGAATCTGACACCAGAAGCAAAAGCAACAAAAGCAAAAATAAATAAGCAGGACGACATCATACTAAAAAGCTTCTGCACAGCAAAGGAAACCATAAAGAAAATAGTAGGCAACCTACAGAATGGGAGAAAATATTTGCAAATCATATATGTGATAAGGAGCTAAATCCAAACTATATAAAGAACTCATACAACTCAATAGCAAAAAAATAAACAATCCAATTGAAAAAGGGGCAGAAGATCTAAACAGACATTTTTTCCAAAGAAGACATACAGTTGGCCAGCAGGTACGTGAAAAGATGCTCAACATCGTTAATCATCAGGGAAATGCAAATCAAAACCACAATGAGATATCACCTCACACCTGTTAGAATGCCTATTATCAAAAAAGACAGGAAATAACAAGTTTTGGAGAAAATGGAACATTTGTGTACTGTTGGTGGGAATGTAAATTGATGCAGCCACTATGGAAAAGAGTATGGAAGTTCCTCAAAAAGTTAAAAATAGAACTACCATATGATCTAGCTATTCTACTTCTGGATATTTATGCAAAGAAAACAAAACCACTAACTTGAAAAGATATCTGCACCCTCATGTTCATTGCAGCATTATTAACAATAGCCAAGATTTGGAAACAACCTAAGTGTCCATCAATGGATGAATGGATAAAGAAATTGCAGTATATGTGTACAATGGAATATTATTCAGCCATAAAAAAGAAGGAAATCTTGCCATTTGTGGCAACATAGATGGACCTTGAGGGCATTATGCTAAGTGAAATAAGTTAGACAGAGAAAGTCAAATACCGTATGATCTCTCTTATATGTGGAATCTAAAAACAAAACCAAATCACAGGTACAGAGAATAGATTGGTGGTTGCTAGAGGCAGGGGGTGGGGGTGGGGGGTGGGGAGTGGGAGAAATGGTTGAAGAAGGTCTAAGGGTAAAAAGAAAAAAAATAATAAAATAAACAAAAATGAAAAAAAAGAAATTGACAGGAGTTCTGTTAGCCTTGTTAGTCATGTGGGATCTGATCATGTCCAGTTTGACCAAGTTTCTATCCTGATTGGGTGAAAGATATCCAGTATTAAAGGTATTTTACACAGCTATTATTCGACATTGTTCCTTGGCCTTTGCATACGTTATATTTAATCCTCACAACACTGCTGTTGAGATAGTATTATTCCACTGTATCAGGAAACTGAGACTACAAAAGAATAAGAAATGTACACAAGGTCACAGCCAATAAGGGGTAAATCTGGGGATCGAAACCAGGTTTTTATGACTCTGAAACCTGGGATATTCTCCAATATCAAGCTGCTTTTGACCTGGTCTATAGACATCAAATACCTTCAGTCATGTCATTTAGGGCTCACCGTTTCTAGCTTTCAACACATTTATATAAAAATATGTAGAAAATTATGAACCAATGTAATAGCAGCTATCAACCCTCATTGAGTCTCCTTCTATGTACCAAGCATCTTATACAAATGAAGTTGAAAATACTTTCCCCAGTGTAATGAAATCAAAAGTTAAGGAGTTTAAGTTACTTGCCAAGTAGATCACAAAGGTGACAAATGCTAGACAAGAATTCAACCCAAGTCTTACTTACTCCAAAGCCTGTTCTTTCAACTACCTCACATATTGCTTCTCAACATCAAAGCTTTAAACAAACAACATAGGAGTTCAAAGTAAGGGTTTGTTGGGAGTAGAGGGATTGGAGAAGACTTTATGCAGAGCTGACATTAGAGATAAAGCTTAAAGCACAGGAAAGATTATGACAGCTAGTGAAGATAAGAGGAGTCCGAATACTCACTCCTCCATTCATTCCACATGTGTGTTATGGAGGACATACTCTTCACCAGGTGCTATGTTGATGAGCGATAGCCATGATCTCTGCCCCCTAATTGTTGCTTAAGGCCCACTGGGAGAGGAGACAATAGTTGAACAATCACACCAGTAACTGAACTCATGACAAATTCTGTGAGCACTATAGGATACAAAGTACATTGTGGAAAGAGAACAAGAGGAGTTCTCACTTAGTGAGCATAAGGGAAGTCTTCTCTGAGAAAGTGACATAAAAACTGAGCCCTACATTTGAGAAGAAACTAACCCTCCAAGAGCAGAGGGAAGATTGCTCTGATCAGAGGAAGTCTACAAAGCTCTGAGGTGGAGAAAAAACTCATTGTGGCAGAGCCTGGTATATGACAGGGAGAGAAGCCAGACAGGGATCGAGGGGCAGTTGGGGGCCAGACCTCATAGGGCCTCTTAGGCCATGCTCAGGAATTTCGATTTCATTCAAAGAACAGTGGGAAACCATTAAAATGTTTCGCCAGAGGAGTGAAATTCTCCAATTTATGTTTCTGTGTCAATCTGGCCACTCTGTGGAGAATAGATACGCAAAATCAATTAAGAGGCTACAACTGTAACGCAAGAAAAAGATACTAGTGGGTGGTCAGGGTGGTGGCTGTGGAGATGGTGACAAGGAGAAAGAGATAATCTGAAGATAGAGGTGACGATTTGTGCTGATGGATTGGATATGGGAGGAGGAGACATAAAGGGGAATAAAATCATAGATGACTCAGCTTTCTGGCTTGAAGAGTCGAGGGAGGGGGCATTTAATAAGATGAGGACAACCGCAATAGGGATGGGGCAGATGGGCTGAGTGGGGCAAATGCATGTTGAGCGGTGAGGAGAATGAAGAGATCTGTTACTTACGAGGAGTAATTTATTTGGATGTAAAATGAATGCTACCTCTAAGTTACAGGCCAATGAATTTTATTAAATGGAAACAGGTCATAGCAGCACATGTCAAATAAGGAGAAAAATGGGTGAGAGATTCACATCTGGCACCAACTCCCCGCTCTGCTTCCAAGTCAACCTCACCCAGCTCAGACGTCCATTCAGCGTGCTTTCCGTGAGTGTCCTTGAGGATGACGCTGGGATCAATCCTGTAGATAAAAAATGAAGACAATAATAACAATGCAACTAGTTCAAATTCCGCATGGTGGATGACCATGTTTGACAGCCAGGAAGGCAAACCAGAAGAGGCAGGAATACCTTCTGAAGGGAGAGGAGAATAGTGGAAGAAAGCTTTCTACAGGTAGTGGCATAAGTACTGGCCTTGAAAATGAGTCATAAATTACCACAGGGAGAGGACAAGAAACAGCATTCTAAGCAAAGTGCAGTGTAAGGACAAAAGATGGAGACAGAATGGCACATGGCATATTTAGGCGACAGCATATGTGGTTCTAAGAGCTGATGGAGGGAGGGATTTGAATGAAAGGGAAATTCTTTTGGGGTCAGGTTGTAAGAAGCTATTGATTGCCCAACTATTCATACTACCTGTAATCAACAAAATGCACCACCGCACTTATATATATATTCCATCATTCTCTCTTTCTGTCTCTCTTTCTCTGTCACTCTCTCACACACACACACAATCCTATAATGCTATTTTCCATCTTAATGTTGCAAATTCCTCCTCATCTGTACCTGGAGACAAGAGAAGTGAGGGAAAGAAAGGTTATGTGGATAAATTGTTCCCAAATGCAGCTAAAGATAGCTCTGAACAGGTGGATCTCGGTGACGGCAGCTTTTGCAATTCAGAGCGTAATTTCTTTCCCATTTTCATCAAGACCACCCAGCTGACAGTCTTTACCCCTTCAAATCATCCTGACATCACTGCCAGATTCCTCTTCTGGGGAAAATCAAGTGCATATCACATCACTCCCCTGTTAAGATTCTTTCCCTAGTTTTCTATGCCCCTCAAGCAGCTCCTGCTGTTCTCAATAACCACAGAGCCCACCAGAGGGTAAATTGCTATAAGGGGGGAAAATCCCTCTTAAAAATTTAAGAGGAAATGGAAATATACAAGGAAGGGAATCGAGATAAGTTCACCTGGGTATGACTCACATAGCATTCATGGATAAGAACAACACATTTGACAGTTTCTGTCCTAGTGATTTGAATGTTGGCTTGGAAGAGAATTGTCTATCAATCTATCATTTAATAAGTTTGTTGTTTTGGAGGATGGTATGCGGGAGGAGACCTGAGACAGATGGTTGAACTATATTTACACTTTACTGCTGTTGTTCCTTCATAATCAAAAGTGACACGCCCAGCGATAACTGCTATCTTCCGGTGCAGATGTGAGTGCAAAGACAGATTTGAAGCCAACAGTCCCCATGCACGCCTCTTACCCACGAAGATGGAACCTTGATTTGTGCTCTTACAGCAGCGCTGTCCAGTAGAACTTTCTGCAATGATGGAAATTTTCTCTATCTGTGCTGTCCTATTAGATAACTGTAAGCCACATGTAGCAATTGATCACTTGAATTATGACTAGTGCAGCTGAGGAACTGAATTTTTTATTTTATTCAATTTTAATTAATTTTAATTTGAACAGCCATATATGGCTAATACTACCATATTGAAGAGCACAGTTCTAGACCTACCAAGGACCTCTTTTCTAGTCCTGGGTCTCCTCTTTGTGTGTATGTTTTTGTGGGTGGTTATATTTGTTTCTTGAGGCGGCTGTAACAAATTACTACTAACTGGGTTACATAAAACAACAAAAATTTATTCTCTTACTGTTATGGAGGCCAGAAGTCCAAAATCAAATTGTCGGGATTTGTTCCTTCTGGAGGCTCTGAGGGAGAGCCTGTCTCCTAGCTTCTGGTAGCTGGTAGTAATCCTTGATGTTCCTTGGCTTGTAGACACATCACTCCAATCTCTGCTTCTGTCTTCCCATCACCTCCTTCTCTGTGTTTCTTGTGTCTCAAATCTCCCTCTTCTTTCTCTTACAAAGACATGGGTGTTGGATTTAGGGTCCATCCTAAATCCACAATGATCACATCTCAAGATGCTTAACTTAATTACATCTACAAAGACCATATGTATTTCCAAATGAGATCAGGGGTTAGGACCTGGACATGTCTTTTGGAGGGACACAATTCAACTCACTACAGCGGTATTCCAGTACCTTCTTCCACAAGCAGGCTCTCTCTCAGTGTGCTTGCATAGCAACAAATTATCTTCCCAAACAGCAATTTACATGCTTATCTTCATGATGTCCAAAACCACACACATGCCTCTTTCCCCAGTCGAACCCCTCTTCCTGTTACAGCCTTCATACCCTGAGCCATTTTGACTCCTTTATAGTCAGTCCATTACTAACATTTTTAGGTGCTTTCCAATTTTAGGGGTGATTCTTTCCTTGGAACCAGACCTAACTTTGTTCTTTAAAAAGAAGCAATGGGACAGAAGTCTCAAGGCACAATGAGAGCATTCAAAGAGTTTCTGTACTGCCCTTTCGGGATTCTTTACTCAGAAAAAGATTAAGTGATATCTAGATAGCACCCGGCTTTACTTCAGCCAACTGCATAGGAGATTTCTTCTTTTCTAAGGTGTATGAGGTGTATATGGACAATTCCTGCCACTTTTTGTGGGGAGGGGCAGCTACAGACACTGGGAGACTGTGGCTTCAGTGAAGAAAGGGGCCCTGACCCCATTCCTAAGTCCCTTGGGGTAGAAGCGATTGGTGGGGTAAGAACCAGCATAACCCCATCATCTCATCTGAGGTGGGTTTAACAGGCCAGTTGGCTCTGTTCTTGGTAACAACTCTATATTTAGCAAGCTGGCACAATTTTTAGACAGAGATTTCTCACAAGAACTTGGCAAACATTCCATGTTTCCTTTGCTGCAATATGTGGAATTGATATTTCTGTCAAAATTGCTCACACATCTTAGTGTAACCTGTTTAGTAGTTGTACTTTGTTAATTTTGTTTTATTTTTTTCCCCAAGCAAGAGGAAAAATGATTAATGATACGATGTTGGAGGCTGGGGAGGGGAATTTGACCACAGGTCTCCTGGAAAATCCGGGAAAGCCTATCAAGTCTTCCTTCATGGGGTCTCTCACACCTACACCTTCCCATTCAGCTTCCTATCCACCCCTGAATCACGACCACATTAGCTACCAGTAAAGCCAGAATTGAAATACCCTGTCTAGCCTCCCTGCTCAGAGATTCCACCTTTCAATTCCTTCTGCACCACCCTACCAACTTCATCTTCTAAAACACAAAGGAGTTTAAATATTAGCATCTGGCGGGGGGGAGGTCATCGGTGAATAATATACTATTTTTTCTGCGCTTTGCTTTATACTTGAATATTTAAATATCTTTAAATTAAATTATTAAATGTTATAGTCAGTCTCAAATATAATTTTTAGAAGACTAAAGCTCACATGTAATTAAAAGATTAAATTGATTTTTAAAACACCTGTTTATTTAAAATTAAGAATAAAAAAAGCTTGTAGTTCCTCCAAGCTCTGAATTCCCTTGCCAACACTCAAGATCCTATAGCACCAGCTTCTTCCGTTATGACTTCATCTCTTACTTCTGCCCTATACAAATCATGTTATTCTTGCGTTATTATCAAAAATAGCTACCATTTGCTGAGTGTCAATGCTTTATATACTTCATCCTGTTTAATCTTCTAAATCATCCTGTGAGATGGTTGTTATTTTTCCCATTTTATAGATGAGGAAACTGAAGCTCAGAAATGTAGAGAGGCTTTTTGCTCAAAACCACACAACCCATAAGTAGCAGGGCAGGAATTTGAACCCATATTTGTTTGACATCAAAATCCACATTCTCAACCTAAGCACAGTGCCAGCCACAATGACAGTGTTCAAAATCCAATAGTTGTTATTAGCTGTAATTAGACATAATCACGATCTGTACTGTCCTGCCTTCCTGCTTTGGAAGGTCTTCTCTTGAGGACTTTGATGAGCATTGAATGAACTGTACTCCCCTGAAAGCCAATGGTAGGGGTTCTGGTTGCTGTTGCTGCATAACAAATTACCCCCAAACCCACCAGCTTAAAAAACCATTTTATTATGCTCGCAAATTCTGTGTCAGAAATTCAGACTGGGCACAGTGGGCATGGCTTATCTCTGCTCCATGATATTTAGGGCCTTAGCTGGAAAGACTCAAAAGCTGTGGGGGTGACTCAATGGCTGGAGAATGGAATCATCTAAAAGTGCAACTAGATGTTCAAGATGACTTACTAACGTGACTATCCACTGATGCTGTCTGTCTGCTGGGGTTTGAGCTGGGACTATTGCCTGGAGCACCTGCTCATAGCCTCTTCAGCATGGCTGTCTCAGAGTACTTGGGCTTCTTACATGAAGACTAGCCTCCTCTAGAATGAATATCCCAAGAGAACCGGGCAGAAGCTGCATGATCTTTTCTAACCTAGACTCAGATGTCATAGAGTGTCACTTCCATTGCATTTTATTTGTTAATGAATCACTCAGGCCAGCCTAAGTCAAAGAAAAGGAACATAGACCCCACCTCTCAATTGAAGGGATGTCAAAGAATTTGCCAACATGTTTTAAAATCACTACATCAGTATTATCCATAATGAAGGGACTATTTCAGTGAGAGGCTGAATGCCTATTCCTGGAACTCAAGTATTGGGAAGGACATCTATGTGGATGCTGAAGTCACCATGATGATGACAGCATTTGGAGCAAAAGGGAAACTTGTGAACCAGTTGCCAGAGATTTCAGAAAAGGAATATGAAGGGGTTCCTAGGGAGAAGGGAGGATGCAGAAGTAAAGAATGTCTTAGCCAGATGGTAGTTATTATTAGGCATGATCAGGTATAATCACAATCTGTTTCCTCCTGCTTCCTCAAAGGAAGAGTGTTTTTTTTCTCATAATAGTAGAGAATTAATGGTCTACCAAGGCAACAGGCAGCTAAGAAAATGCCATCCTTACCTCTGATCCCTGTGACATTTCGAGAATGGAGAATGACACAATTCTCTGAAAGGGCTACAACAGACTCAGTGCCCTCTGAGAGCCAGGGTTCAGATTAGCCAAAGAGATGAGATGTTGTGTGATGGAATCAGAATTACTTACGTGGAACCCAGAGGTTCCAGTAAAGTGAGTTGGAGGGAAGACAGCAGAAGGAAGAAGATTACAGAAGATAAAATTTAGCAATGTTTATGGTTGCAAATAAAAGAAAAGCACACATAGAACTAAACCAAAAGGAAATTTATTGTTATTTATTGTTAATAAGAAGTCGAGACAGAGATCGGTCCTGGGTTCCTTTGATTCCACCAATCTGTCATCTACCATCTGTAGCAACGTCTCCCCTCATGGTACAAATACGTCTGTCCCAACTCCAAGTGTCCTATCCTCAGACATTAGCATCTCCCCTTGAAGCAAAGTGGCAAGAAGCAAAAGACTCTTCCCACTTGCCCGTTTTTTTTAATGAGGAAGGAAAGCTTTCCACAAAGGCTTTAGCTGACTCCCCTTAAATTCCATTTTCACACTTTCATCCCTACGTCAATCTTTGGCACAGAGGAAAAATAATCATGGCTTAAAGTAATCATGATTCATCTCTTAGACTGGGCACATTGCTACCCAAACAACAAAATCGTGTCAGCCAGGAGAAGGCAGAGGCTTCTGGGAAGGCAAGCAACAATATCAGTCATGCTGAGGTATGGAACATGGAGATGGAAATGTCAAGACAGCGGGAGACTTGGGAAGGCCTCGGTTTACCCAACTGTAAAAAGAAGAGTATAAACTCACTAATCTCCAAGGCCCCGCCAAAGCTGAGAGCCTAATCTTCTAACCACAACATTTATCACACTCATACCTTTTCTTTTATTATGGCTACTTTCCCATATTTTATCTCCTCAACAAGATTATTGGCACGTTGATAACAGTGATCTTGTTTGCTTTGTCTGTATATTCCACATGGTCAGTAAATATTTGAGGATGAAAGCAATGCCCAGCACTCTTCAAAGCTGTGTGGCTTTCTTTGTGAGACCAATCTGGTTTTTTCTTACTAGCTCCCCAAAGTGAGAGATGAAAAGAAGAGTAAATCATTGTTTCCCTATTTATTGAGCACCCAACATGTGCATCCTGTTATTGTGGAATCCAAGAAAAATATAAGAGCCATTGGCATAAATAACTCTTAAAAAGAACAGGCAAGCACATGGAACTCCATGGTGCATCTTCCTCCACTGTATTCCAGAGAGATGTATCCAGACAATGGCTTGGACACATTGGAACAGAGATTCATTTTTCTCTCTGTGGATTGAGTTATAAGGAGTCAATGGATGACTGAAAAAAGGCTATTGACAGAAAGAACAGCAACGGAAGAGGAGGAGAGACAGGGGAAGCTGGAAAGTTTCGTTTTTGTGGTATAAAACAAATCAAAACTTTAATTACCATTTGGACTTAGCTAAAACTGTCATTATTCAAGGAATTTTTTAGTTGTGGATTCGTGATTTTTACAACTTTCTGGAGTTTCTTTCCAGTTGGCCAATTTCCTACGAGATTCAAATAGACAGACGTGATCAGATAGACTAGATGCTTGTTACATGAGAAAATACACGTATTTCTAAATTTAACTCAGAGCAATTGAGACTTAATATTACAGATTCTAAAAAGTATAAGCACAGTTGCACAGAAAGATTATAGAACCCTATAATCCCAAAGTTGGAAAGGACCTTGAAGATCATTAACTCCAGGGCTGGCCCCGTGGCTTAGCGGTTAAGTGCGTGCGCTCCACTACTGGCGGCCCGGGTTCAGATCCCGGGCGCGCACCGACGCACCGCTTGTCTGGCCATGCTGAGGCGGCATCCCACATACAGCAACTAGAAGGATGTGCAACTATGACATACAACTATCTACTAGGGCTTTGGGGAGAAAAGGGGAAAAAGGGGAAGAGGATTGGCAATAGATGTTAGCTCAGGGCCGGTCTTCCTCAGTAAAAGAGGAGGATTGGCATGGATGTTAACTCAGGGCTGATCTTCCTCACGAAAAAAAAAAAAAATCATTAACTCCAACCACCCTGTTTTTGGATTCCTTCTACAAGCAATCTTGCCCCATCATCATTCAATGAAGCATGAGCATCTCCAATGATGCAAAGCTCACTGTCTCTCAAGGCAGGCCATTCTATCTGTGGGGCCCCAGATTACTGAAGAAGTCTTCTTTATATTAAATATGTGACTCTATGAAGCTTCCACCTAGTTAATCTGTTAAACTACTGAGCAAGTTTAATCTTTATTCCTTATGATAGTCCTTCAATTTGGGAAAATAGTAACATGATCCTTCTGAATCCCTTTACTGCCATGGTCACTTTGATGTAAATGGTTCGTTGTTGTATTCCTCTTAATGGACAATGTCTACAAATACTCAAAATTCTTATGTGAGCAAATAAAAGGAGATTTTGTCCTCTTGCGTCTGAAATACTTCATACCTGTAGTCGGTATATTGACAAGGTACAATCTGTGTCATATCAAAATGCAACATTATTTTGTCTCCTATATTCCCTTTAAAATGTAATCAGAGGTGGTAAAGAAAACCGTGACATTTGTCTTACTCTTAAGTAACAGACATTCCTAAGGCCACTTTAAGTTACATAGAATCAATTCAGTAACGAAAACACTCAGACGAATATATTAATCAAAATCATCAACTTCATCTAACATTCTAACTTCTCCACTTCCTTAGCTTGGGTCAGCTTCAGGCTGGAAGCCTGCAGCAGGAAAAGGGTGGTGGCTTCATGTGCTCGTGGATGGTGGTGGGAGGCAATTAGCTTCTTATCTGTTTCTCTACTTGCTACCTGATTTCTGACCTTTCCAGAGTTACAGTGCGTAAGATGAGAGAAAAGATCTAGAATCATAACGCGGTTTTGCTCTCTCTGGCTTAGCAGATGTTTAATGCTGGTTTTTTTTTTTCCTTTTGGGGGTGTTTTGGTGCACTTCTGTTGAGAATTCCATCACTTGAGACCATTTTCCTGAAAATCTCTTGGCCCGACCACATACATCTCTGCTTCAGTTTGTTGTCTCAATGATTGTTGTTTGAGACCCTTCCTCAGCCCCTAGAATCCAGCATTCTCCTCATGTTCTTGCTGCCGAGGTCCTTCCAGGTAAACAGATTAAACAGGACTCAAGATAGCTTCACGTTAGCTTTCTCTCTTTTGTATGGCCCACCTATGGTCTATACCTCATCTCAACAAACTGTGGGTGTGTCAGCTGGTCTTATACAGCCACCTCTAGCCTCAGGCATGAGTCAGGCACCAGCACCTCCAGCCCCTGGACTAATAGTTGTAATAAGCATACACTAAAGCTCTCCAAATGGCTTCATGGAATGTCCTCTCAGAAGGCTGGAGGTAAAGGTTACAGTTTTGCCAAAGAAATTTCCTGCCCACATTTACCCTGTCCACATTCTAATCAGGTTTGTAGCTATTTCCTTTGCATTTCTGAATACAGTGACTTGTCTAACCCTCACTTTGGTGTCTAATATCTATTATTTTGGAGGTCAAGATGAAACTGAGGCAAAAAGAGTCTCATTCTAACCTATTATTTCATACTCATAAACATGTTGCATGAGACCTTATTAGCCATCTCATTCTTTCAAGCCATGTTGAATGTATTCCTCAGTAACTCCCTTGTGGCAGACAGCCAGTGATCTCCAAAATCTGTTCTTCCTTCTTCCTTAATAAAAGAGTTTTAGTTTGTCCCATTACTTTAAGCTGGAGGACACCTTTTTCAGCCTCCCTTGCAGCTAGGTGAGGCTCTGGTATCAAGTTCTCACCAATAGGATATGAGTGGAAGTGAGGAGTGTCCCTGTCACTCCACGCATTTAAGAGGAAATCATGAGGTTCAATTCTAGCTAAGATGGAGTAAGAACACCTCACACTATCTCTCCCACTTATTACAACTAAAAAGCTTGGGCAAAATACATACGGCAAGTGTCAAAGGACTCTGAAAATTAGAAAAGAACAGGAGGACTGGGTAGGAAATTCAAGACTCCAAAACAACCCAGCAGCGTTGTTGTTTGTTTGTGCCTCTGATACATGTTGACCTGAGCTCTAGAGCAGCCCAAAGATGGAAGCACAAAGAGAAGCTCCAAGAGAAGCCCATGTTCTCTGGCCAGAGAACAAAGAGTGGTAGTTACAAAAATCTATGCATGTGTTAAAATTCATAGGAACGTACAGCCCAAAAAGTGAATTTTCCTACGTGTAAATTAAAAATAACTGTAGAAAAGGAAGTCACTTTCCATGGACATTCTTCTTCCCACACTTTAGGACATTGACATAAAACTGAGCCATCTTGCCCACGCAGGCAAGGATAACATCCTAGAGGATGGTAGAGCCATGGCATGTAGAACGTAACTGCCCTAGCTGTCTGGACTACCATCCGTGGGGTCTACTTTTTGTAGCAACTTCACCTCCACCTTACCTAATCAAAATTCTAATGCTTTTCCCATGGGCTATTACTAAGCTGTGTCTGCCCCATCTATCATGGGTGCAGGCAGCTGTTTAAACTTGGCGGGACCCTGCATACGCAGTTTTGTTAGGGGCGGCTTGTCATCCAAGCCAGTCTAGATTGTATCGGGTCCAGATTCTGTCACACTATATATTTGCCATTCCACCCAAGTGAGTCACATCTGAAAATTTAATATTGATAAAGGCACTGATAAATATGTTGACTAACAACAGGGAGAGAGCCACAGGGCACTGCTGATCTCCATTTCAAGGAGAAAAGGAGAGGATGGAGAATGCTAACCAAAACGTGCAGAACTGATTAAAACTTTTTGAGCAGAATTTCTATCTAGGCTGATAGTGATCACTTTAATTGTCAAACAAATTATTAATCCATCTAATTATGTCAGGTCTGGCTTATTTTTCCCCATTTTATCCGCAAGAAAATAATGAGAGAGTTTTCATTAGTGAGTTGCTAAAATGCAAATATACTCTGTCTCACATTTCTCTGGCATTCTAGTTTTCAATAAGGCAAATAAGAAATTAATTTAGCCAACACGACTTATCCTTAGTATACTAAAATTTGTCTTGGTGGTAAACTTCCTCCAGAAGGCAGACACATCCTATAATGATCAACTCTAAAATCTTGTCCAGGTGTAAGTGTACCAATCTGAGGTTTGCTGAATCTATGCTTTATCTTGTTTTGAAAATCGAATAACTTATTTAATGTTCACAGTTTTCTGACACATCTTTTCTTCTTGTTAATCCCTCAGTAATAATCACTAGCAGTTCAGTAACCCAACTTATATGTTCTCCACAATCATGAGAAATAATGTGTGTTCACATGCATAAAAAAAAAGTCATTTGCAGTACCTGAGTTGTCTGTCTTTCAAACTTTAGTTTCTTCATATCAGAATTCATTTATTCATTTCATTCAACCATTCAGCACATATCTACCGAAGACCTCCTATGTGCCAGGCATGGATGGAAGTGTTGAAGATTCAGCAAAGAACCAAACAGACAAAAATCCCTCAAGGAGTTTACATTTAATCAAATAAAATTATAAACCTTTTAGAAGTATAAAATTATAGTGTGTCACATAGTGACCAGTTATATGGAGATAAATATTTTAGGGAAGAGGAGGCTGGTATGAGTTTGGGATTAAAATTTTTAAAAGATGGTCAAGAAAGGATATGTTGAAAAAAGGATTCTCTTGAGAAAAGGATTGAAAGAGGTGAAGGAGAAAGTCATGCAGATATTTGGATTAGAGGGTTCCAGGCAAAGAAAGCAACAAGTACTGAAGCCCCAAGACAGAAACGCGCCTGATGTGTTTGAGAAACAGTAAGAAGGATGGTGTTACTGGAGTGGAATGAATGAGTGGAAGAGAGCTAGGAGATGAGGCCCGAGAGGTGATGGACAAAAGACTACGTAGGAGAGGGTCAGTCACCAAGAAGTTCTACGTGTGCTTTACACTCACTGGGAGTTTCCAAATGAATTTAAGATATTATTGACATATAGTATTACTCTGTCTCTCTTCATAAGGAGTCTGTTTTTTAGGTTATTGATTTAGCAAATATTTATTAAGCACCTACAACGTGCCAAGTGCCATTGTAGGCACTGTATAAAGCTCCTAGGAGCCTCACAGTTTATTAGGAAATAAAGTCTTTATACTTCATTATGGGGACTTGAGCCTTTACTCTGAGCAAGAAGGCAAGCATTGGTTTGAGCAGAGTAGTAACTTTGGCTGACTTAGGTTTCACAAGGATCATTCAATCTGCCATGCTAAAAATAGATTCCAGTTGGACAGGAAGGAAACAGGAAAAAACAATTAGGAGGATATTGAAATAATCCAAGCAAAGAAAATGGATAGTAGTGAGAAACATTGTCCAATTTTGGGTTTATTTTAAAAGTAGAGCCTACAGGATGGATGTGGGCATTCAAAGAAAGAGTTCAGAACAGATCCAAGGTTCCAAGTTTTTATTTCTCCCTCTGAGAAATCATAAAGAGCCATCATTTGTCTGAGCTGGAGACAACAGTGGAGGAGAAGATTTGAGTGAAAAAAATCAGAAGTTTTGTTTTGGACATTTTAATCTTGAGAGGTTTATCATATAGCCAAGTGGAGATGATGAATAGGCAAGATTTGGGAAATGTCCAGGCTGGAGATAGAAATCTGAGAGTCATAAGCATATAAATGGAAGTTAAAACCATGAAGCTCTACGAAGTCACGAAGGAAGTGAGTGAAGATAGAAAAAGAGCACACCCAAGCTCTGAGTCTTGGGGCACTTGAATTCTTGGAGTTGAGGGAGATGAGGAGAAATCAACAAAGACAACTGAGGAGAAGCAGTAAGGGAGGTAGAAAAAGAGGTAGCCAGGAAAGTGATGTGTATTGAAAGCCAAATTAAAAAACATATCAAGGAGGACAGAGTGATCAAGAGCTACTGAGAGGCAAAGTCAGACGAGGACTAAAGACCATAGAGAGGTCATCTGTGGTCCTCACAACAGTAGTTTTGGTGGTGTGCTGGTTATGAAAGCCTGATTGGAGGGAGTTCCAAAAAGAATTGGAAGAGAGGGATTGGAGCAGCAGGAATAGACATCCCTTTCTGTAAACTTTTTTCTAAAGAAGAGCAGAGAAATACACAGAGGGAGATAAGGAGTCAAGTTGTGTTTTGGGTTTGTTTATTTATGACTAAAAATCACAACACCTTTGCATGATGATGGGAATGATCCAGTAGAGCACAAAAAAAATGTATGATTTTGTAGACAAAAGGGGAAATTTCTGGAATGTTGTTCTTGAGTAGATAAGGAGAGGGGATCTAGTATCCAGAAGAAGAGCTTGACTTTAGACAGGAGCACAAAGAGGCTGTCTGTACTGCTTCTAGACCTCATTTTTTCTAAGAAAATCAGCAGCCCCTGCTCTTGTATTTTTGTTCTTACACATCATACATGCTGCTGTTCTCTGTAAACAAGATTCAAGGTTTTATCGCCTGCTCATTTGATCTGGTATCTGGATAATTTTGTATTCATTCATATTCGTTGAGCCGCTTTATTGTTCCAGGACTCTCCTAAGCGCCTGAGATGCAGCGGTGAACAAGACAGAAAAGGCCTCTGCACTCCTAGGACTTGCGCTAGCACTAGGCGGAGATGGCCAGTGTGCCAGCAGACGTGCCAATGAAGAGGACGAGTTCAGATGGAGATGAGTGCAGAGAGAATCAGCCCAGCATGGAGTACAGGGGGTAGAGGCTCGTTTAGAGTGAGCTGAGGTATCAGGGAAAGGCTTCAACACTTGATCTGAATTTTGAGAGGGAACCTATTGTGGGTGAGGGACAGTGGCGGAAGATGGAGAGAGAGGCTATGCAGGAGAACAAAAGGAAAGAACAGAGAGAAGTCCAGTTTGATTGGATGGTAGTAAGCAAGAGATAGGGTGGTGCTAGAGGAGGTCAGGCAGTAAAAGACTTGGGCTTCCTACTTCATAGGAAGGTGTTATAGACTGAATGTTTGTGTTTCCCCAAAATTCGTCTGTTGAAACCTTAACCTCCAATGTGATGGTATTAGGAAGTGGAGTCTTTGAGAGGTGATTAAATCATGAGAGTGGAGCCCTCAAAATGAGATTAGTGCCCTTATAAAAGAGATCCCAGAGAGCTCCCCTGCACCTTCCACCATATAAGGACATGTCAAGACAGCTGTCTATGAACCAGGAAACAGGCTCTCACAAGACACCGAATCTGCCAGTGCCTTGATCTTGGACTTAGCAGCCTCCAGAAGTGTGAGAAATAAATGTTTGTTTAAGCCACTCAGACTACAGTATTTTTGTTGTAGCAGCCCAAACGGACTAAAACAGAAGGAGACTGGATTTTTATTCTAAATGCGCTGGTAAGTCATTGGTGAGTCATAGGCCTGACGTCTATTCACATTTTAAAGAGATCCTTCTGGTTGCTGTATGGAGAATGGATCGTAATGGAAGAGTGGAAGCAAAGGGAACAGGTAAAAAGCCTCTGCAGTCCTCCAGGCAAGAGATGGGGAAGCTTGTTCAAAAACAGTGGCCGTGAAGATGGAGAGAGGTGCGTGGATTTGTTTTCTATTTCAGAGATTTGACCAGAATTACTCGCTGATGAATTGGATGTGAAGAGTAAGAGAAAAAGAGGAATCACCAATAATTCCTAAGCTTTTGGCCTGAGTCACTGGGTCAAGCCACTATTTCAGAGATGGAAAAACAACACGGGAGAGATTGGTTTGGGGGAACAGTAAAACCTGCAATTCCATTTTGGACTTAATTTGGAAATACCTTGCAAACATTCAAGTGGAAATAGTTACCAGGCAATTAGCTATCATAAATAACGATAGCTGACACTTTGTGGGGTTTACTAGGAGCCAGGCACAGTTTTCAGCACTTGACAAAATCAGCATAAATTACATTTACATACTCGGGACAGAGTGAATCCACCTAGGGAGAAAAGAAGGATGCTCAGGAATAAGCCCAGAACATACCAGCATTTAGAGGTCAATTAGATTCCCTTCTTCCCCACAACTCCAGGTAAAAGTCGCTGGTTCTAGGCTTTTATATAATAGATCAGAATTCCAAATCCTATTTGTTGACAACATCTGCAGAGACAGCTGCTTCCCTCCTATCTCTTGGTCTATCTTCCAAAGTCCCAGGCATCAGCGGGAGGAATTCATGTAAATACCAGCTGTATACATAAACCTTTCTGTTTTCTGTCTAACAAATGATTGTCTCTAAGGATGCTTCCCAGGTCTTAGATTCCTGTTTATCTCTGTTTGAACTCCTCCCACCTCCCAAATGTACTTCAGTGAAAAAACTTATTAAGTTGCAGCAGGCTCTCCATCATATGCTGGCTACAAGCCTCAGGTTGTGCATCTCATTGGCCTTTCCGGGGAAAAAGTCAGCTGCCTTCATCACCAGGTTTATAGCTAATTTCTTCCTCCCAGGATAAGTTTTCACCTCCATCAAAAATTGGCTCTCTAGGGTCGGCCCCGTGGCTTAGCATTTAAGTGCGCGTGCTCCACTACTGGCGGCCAGGGTTTGGATCCCGGGCACGCACTTAGGCACCGCTTATCTGGCCATGCTGAGGCCGCGTCCCACATACAGCAACTAGAAGGATGTGCAACTATGACATACAACTATCTACTGGGGCTTTGGGGGAAAAAAAAAGAGGGAGGATTGACAATAGATGTTGCTCAGAGCCGGTCTTCCTCAGCAAAAAGAGGAGGATTAGCATGGATGTTAGCTCAGGGCTGATCTTCCTCACAAAAAAAAAAAAAAAAATGGCTCTCTAGTAAGTAACCTACTTAGTTGAGTACTAGCACTAATGTATATAATTTATGTTTCCTCCACTTGGGTATTAAGGGGAGGAGGTTGTGAATTCCCCTTTAGAGAACAAACCATAACCAAAGCATCAGTCCCATGGGAGACGGGGTTAGAGAGGGTTAGTGGCCAGCTCAGTGCACGCCAGCACCACTCTTAGGAAGCAACCACAAAGAGCTTCTCTGTTACTGGTGAATCAGCAGTTCCTCTGTACAGAAAAACAGCCCCTACTACACAAATTCCAATGCACTGCATTCTTAGGAGTAATTTAATAGCGCTTACTTGAACCACTCTTAATGATGTGGTCCAAGTGCTTAAATGGTAGGGTGCATTATCTTTTTTTTTCCACTGTTTTATTATTTGGGGAGATCACACTTGGCTTCTATTTGTGATCAGCTACAAGAGACTTAAAAGGGGCTTTGATTCCAAAGTCTATACATAAATTGTGGGGTTTTTTTTCCTTTTGGAGATGATGAAAGGCCAATATTTTTCTTTTATGTTTCAAGACTAAACAGGAGTCCTTCTGAAATTTTTCTAAATTGCAGTCCTTATTAATTACAAGTGAAGGCTTAAAGAGGGTTTAAATAAGAGGAGCCGAAATGATCATGTTGGTGGCAGTACTTCATGTATTATTTCTTATATTGTGCTCCCTTGCATTTGAATTCTCCCTTCCCTCTCTCTCTCTCTCTCTCATTGTTTGCAATTTTCGGTCCTTGTCCCATGACATTTCTCTCTCTGATAGCATCGTGTCTGACCTCTTCCCTGGGGTTTTCCTGCCGGCTTCTCACCATGGCATCCAGGACACATCCAACAGGGAAATCATACTGAAAATGAATCTGAAAGCAAGGCTTTGGTTCATCAAGGAGATAATAGGAGTCAGAAAATGTCTCATCTAATTCTCTAGATTCTGCCTTATAATCTGCCGTAAAATATCGAACTCCTGATTTTAAATCAGAACCTGAAATGAATCCACGATGTAGATATTTAAGTTAAAATCTTTAGAGCTTTTCCTCTCCTGGATAAAATTAATATCTTGATTTTCTGCCAGTTTGGTGTATGGATTTCAGATATGCTGATGAATTGATTTTTTAAAAAAGGACTACAGAAATAAACTATCGTGGTGTGTATATATTTGGGGAAACAGCTTCTAATTAGAAAACTGCTTCATTATTATTTATAACATGTTATAAATTAGGTTTGTCCTATGGTCTCTTAGCCTAAATATTATACAAACCCTCCTCTATATTTTTAGGTGGAAATATAATATGCAGAGCTACAACATTTTATGGAAAAGCAACTGATCCCCCTGGGTTAAGTATTTTAACATCTTAAGTAAATGTAAATTTTTAAAACAGATCTAGGATGATACACTGGCATAGTTGTATGTTGGTAGAAAGCCCTCAAGGGTATAAAGCCTCTGTTTTGACGGAACAATCTAGAATTTGGGAACAGCTAGAGGCAACAGGCCTAATTTTTTGGCCTTTTGGATGAACATGGAGTATCTTTTCACCAATCCCCAAACTTATCAAGACAGGACAGCTATAGAGCGGGTGGAATATGATTTCACATGAATGGAGGAGGGGTAGGTGCTTCTGGAGCAGAAGGAAACTCCTGTAGAGAAAACTGCTAAGAAACTTTATCATATTTTCATATTTAACCTACTTCATTAATTCAGTTTTCCTAATGGTCTGCCATATGATTTCTAAAACTCATGAGTTGTTTTGTTCTTTTCATTTTTAGTAAGAAATTTAACATAGAAATAGCTCTGACAGCCCATTCTGAATCTCCTAGGAAAAATATCTGCATCCCTCCCCTGTAGCCTTACAGGAACGAGGAAGAGAAGTCTTCTGATCTAAGAGGCCTTCCTGTCCTCCCACCCCACTGCGGTCAGAGTGCCCAGTTATCAGCTTTCCCAGAACTCTTGACTTCTCCTTTATCATTCTTACAATTAATCCATCACTTGGCACTTTTTGTTCCATGGACGTCTTCCCCATTGAACTATCCCAGGAGTTCAGGAACCATGTCTGTCTGGTTCACTTTTCTTAGATGAGACACTGTATGGCATAAAGTCAGTTTTCAAGAAATACCTGTTAAATGAAAAAAAAAAGGAGCATGTTTTTGAATAGACATAGATCCCAAGAAAGTTGGGAAGTTGAGAAGGGAGCCGCAGGAGAACGGTAATACAATAACATCACATCATCAAAGACAACATCAGTGACCTTCTATTTTATTTTTTTTTATTTTTTTATTGTGAGGAAGATCAGCCCTGAGCTAACATCCATGCTAATCCTCCTCTTTTAGCTAAGGAAGACCGGCTCTGAGCTAACACCTATTGCCAATCCTCCTCCTTTTTTTTTTCCCCCAAAGCCCCAGTAGATAGTTATATGTCATAGTTGCACATCCTTCTAGTTGCTGTATGTGGGACACGGCCTCAGCATGGCCAGAGAAGCGATGTGTTGGTGCACGCCCGGGATCCGAACCCTAGCCGCCAGCAGCGGAGCACGTGCACTCAACCGCTAAGCCACGGGCCAGCCCAGTGACCTTCTATTAAATGCTCACTCTGAGCATTATTGCCTAATGCTTAAGAACACAGGCTCTGCAGTTCATCTCTCCTTGAGTTTTGAGTTTGAAAACGGTCACTACCATCTCCTGGCTATGTGACCACGAGCGTGTTATTTAAGCTTGCTCTTTCTCTCTCTCTCTCTCTCTCTCTCTGTGTGTGTGTGTGTGCGCGCACGTGCAATAGGAGTCTAATGTTATGTTACCTCTTAGGGCCTTTTTGAGGGTTAACTGAAGTAACCTCTGAGAAGGCTTTAGCGCAGCATCAGGCCTTCAGTGGGTAGTATGAGTTAAGTTCTGGACTAGAGCTCAGCAAGTTCCTTTCAGGAAAACTATAGCACAGGTGTTACTATCCCACTCTGCAGAAGACAAGACCCAGTCTCTCTCCCTAGGTCGTCCAGAGGTAAGTCACGGAGCTGGGATTATGCCATGATGTGCCCTCTCCCAAGATGTGGTCTTTGCACTATTTTCACTGACTCAGAGAAGGTTACTTACCAGCTACCTACTAATTACTACCATAATTCAGACTCATTAAAGAAGCAGAACATATGCCCCAGCTGGCGAGAGTGAGGCATGGCCAGCCACACCACAGCAACAGTGTCCAATGTTGAAAGCCAAAATCTGGCATGGAGCTCCAAGTCACTGGCGTACAGGGCACAAGATGATGGAAGCCTTTGTTTGCTGCTGAAGTGGTTGGTCAGTGGGAGCACCCCATCCAGCCACAGAGGGCATTTCCAAAAGATTTCACCCCCCTCACCCAAGCCTCTAGAACTTGCTAGGGAGCAATTAATTGTACTACCAACAAGGTGCCAATTAATTAATAAGTCACTTAAGGCATCAACAAACCTAGATTGGATTAAATAAAACAAGAGCAGAAAATTTGAAAGGCAATTATCTCCCACTCAGTTACAGAAAGGGCTGGAGCGACTTAGTGAAGTCTCAGAAATCTGGAATATACATTTACTTGCAATTGAATCATTAAGCAAGATGGCTTATGGTTCAAACCAAACTAGGGTGTGGTTGTTTTTGTTCTGTGGTCAGTGTGACGTTTTCCCTCCACCTGAGTGACTGACTCTTGAGATGCTACTATTGTGCCAGGCCGAAGGTGCAAGTGCTGGGTGGCTCTTAGTGACTCCTAATGTACAGGCCTAGCTCTGTCAATCAGGAAAAAGGTGATGTTTCTTATAGAAAATACAGTTATGGAGACAGCCAGCCAGAGACGAGGTTGCAATTTGATTCTGCATTGACTAGCTTGGGAAAGGCCCTCAATCTTTCTGAGCTTCAGTTCCCAATAAAATGAAGATGTGACTTCGTATGAGTGACGTGATAGAGATTATATCAGATGGCATGTGTAATACCTAGTACAAAGAAACAAGCATCCCCTGAAAACATTTCTAGCATTTTCAGTCACCTTGTCCACCAGTTATTTTATGTAATCATTACAGTGACCCTATATGGTCACTAGTAGCTTAGCAGCATTCCTGCCCTCTACTCATCAAATGCCGATAGCACACCCTTCTCTAGTTGTGACAACCCAAAATGCTTCCAGACATTGCCAAATATCCCCTAGGGGAGCAAAATTAACCTTAGTTAAAAGCCACGATTCTTAGTAGTTAAATGTGCAAATAGATTAGGAAAATGTAGTAGGGGCCTGCTTAATGCTAATGGATCTATATCATGGTTGTGTGTTTTCTCTAGTCATATTCCATTATATGGGTGCAGGCATGGAGCAGATAGAAAGTAGGATTTGGCCAGTATCTGGTGTTTCCCGTTGAATATGACAGAGAAATAAATGGGCTAGGGAGCTGAGCTATAATGGGTCAAGGCCAGGAATGCTGCTAACCATCCTACAATGTTCAGAACAGCCTCTCACAATAAATAATTATCTGGCCCAAAATGTCAAGAGCGCCAGGATTAAGAAACCTTATCCTAGAGCCTTGCTACTCAAAGTGTGGTCCATGAACCAACAACATCTGCATCACCTGAGATCTTATTAGAAATGTAGAATTTCAGGCCCCACTCTAGACTTATGGAATCAGAATCTGCATTTTAACAAGATCCCTGGGTGATTTGTATGGACATTAAAGTTTGAGAAGCCCCTTCCACACCATCTCATCTCCTCAGACTTACAACACCTCCTCCCTTCCTTCGCTCTTGTCTGTGCATTGTTTACTATTGTACTCAGAAAACAGAAATATTCAGAAGATATCTAACACATGCTTCTACTATCAAAGGTTCCCACCCAACTATATCTGTGTACCTAGGGAAGATTTCAGGAAGGATTATGGTGATGGACTATGATAAAGAAGAAAATTAGAACATGAGGGGGTGAGGGATACTGAGAGGATGATGAGATCAACTGAATGTAGATCCTAGTGGGATCAAAGAACTGTTGGAGTTGAGGTACTAAAGGGAGAGAGCTAGAAAGGTGGTGGACAGCAGTCAAAGATGAATGACAGAAATGAAGATTCTGGAGTAGATGCAATTATTGGTGATGAAAAGATCTAGGCATGAAAATGACGACTGAGGTATGCTGAAAGACATGACCACTAGAGAAGAAGTCAAAGAGCTACGAAGCCAGAATTTGAGAACTATCATTTAGGTGAATATTGAAATCTCCAAGAATTTTGTCAAGAGTATTAAAGAGAATGAAAAGGAAAAATGAGTTAAAACCTTCGAGGAACGAATGAGAGTGTTCCGGGAGCCTATTGATCACACCCATAAAGGTGAGGAGTAGGTAATATAGTGGAATGACATGAGTTGGGTCAAAGTTGGATGTTTCTAGACAGAAGGGAAGGGCAGTGGTGTGGAGGCAGCAATGTGGAGCCAGGAGGACACCATCTCCAGGCCCAGAGAAGAAGCAGAGTCCTCAGAGAAGAGTGAGATTTCAGTTAGAACAGGAGGTTGAAGAGAACATTCAGGAAAAAATTCTGGATGTAAGGGAGATTGTGAGCTTGAGATAGCACCAAGGACAGATTTTGGATATTGAGAAAATATAGGAAATGGGGTCAGATACAGACATATGTGAGCATAAGAGTCCATGGGAAAAGCAGTAGCCTGGGAATCTTAAATTTCTTGTAATGTCTGATGTAAATATGGATAAATAAGATGACCATGTAAATTTTCATCCAAACTGGGACATTTTGAGGAATGAAAGAGGGTGCCATATTAGACAAACCAGGATATATCATTCCCTTTTGGACAAGGGAATGAGAGGATTGATTATGACAATCTCTTTGGCAGATTGAGAGGATGTAAGCATTGGGAATTGTGATGGGGGCATTACAGGAACACAAAGTTCTCTGCAACCCTAAATTTACTTCTGCAAGTGCAGGAGGCTGGAAGAGGGGCCATGTGTTGCTGAGGGCCCTAGAGCGCCAAGCTGTCAGTTTCATCTACAAATTAGGAATGCAAATAGAAAAGACTCTTATTTTTTATTATTAACTGTTTTTTTTTTGTGTTGTGTGAGGAAGATCAGCCCTGAGCTAACATCTGCCAATCCTCCTTTTTTTTTGCTGAGGAAGACTGGCCCTGGGCTAACATCCATGCCCATCTTCCTCCACTTTATATGGGACTCCTGCCACAGCATGGCCTGACAAGTGGTGCGTCGGTGCACGCCTGGGATCCGAACCTGCGAACCCCGGGCCACCGCAGCTGAGTGCACGCACTTAACCCCTTGCGCCACCAGGCTGGCCCCTATTATTAACCGTTTTTAAGTGTTAAACTACTCAATGCTAATAAAAATATTTTCAAGCAAAATATTCTAAATGCTTGCACAGGTCACACACCCTGGAAGCTGCCAGAGCTGGGTGAAAGTCTGTGGTTCCTGTCTGCTATTTGAATGCCTTTCAAGGGTGAAAAAACAATGAGGCCCTCTAGTGGCCAGAATGTTTCCAGGTAGCCCGTTAAAACATCACAGAAGGAACTGGAAAGAAATATGAGCCATCATCTGGTTGAGACACTTGCCTCTAGTGAAGTAAATATGTGTACAAGGGTGACTATACACAACATAGGTGCTCAATAAAGGCTGGAATTAACTCTAAGCCTAGAGGTTGAATCTTATCCAAGAGACACTGTTGGTCTAGACACTGCCACTGGAGATCAGTATACCACACACATGTCACTGTCACCACCCCATAACCTCTCCCCAACCCCAGAGTATAGAGTTTGGAAAGGAATATCTGGGGTCAGACCACTAAAAGCCTAGTAGACTAGATTAAAGATCTTGGTCACTTTCTAAGCGCAGTGCAAAGCCACTGAAATATTTCATGCTGAGTGATGTTGGGGATGAGGGTAGTGTCATGTTCAAATCTGCATTTAGGAAAGATTGCTCTGGCTGCAGGGTGGAGAACAGTCTGTGGGGGTGGGGGCCAGAGTATATTCAGAGATATAGGTTATGAGGTAATTATAGTAGTAAAGGTGAGGGGTAGGATTAGGATGAACTAGGGTAGTGGAGGTGATGGAGATGGAAAGAAGTAAAGAGGTTCAAGTGAAATTAAGGAGTAAACTCAGCGGGACTTGGAGGTGTATTTAGTATGGAGGATGAAAGAGTGGGAAGTGTTGAGGATGACACTAGATTTGGAATGTATGATGTTCCCAGAGATGGGCACAGGCTGCAAGCAGGGTGGGAGTAGAGCATGAGTTTGATTTTGGATGGACTTTGCTGGCATTGCTTTGACTCATGCACACTACCAGAGACACTGAGTAAGCAACTGACTCTACCGATCAGCGTCACGGAAGAGAGGCCTGGACAGGAGGCAGTATATAGTGAGTCATCTGCATATGACTCTATTCTTTTAATCTCTCCATGGGGAATATATTTATTTGTTTGTTTGCTTGCTTGGTGGCTGAATGGTTGGTTGATTAATCAATTGATTTGGATTGACTTTTGTCTGTCTAGAATAGAAACCTTTTCCTAACTGCACCCTGATCCCCTTTTGAGAACCGTGTTGAGCCCTCCACTATAGAGACCAAAGGACCTGACCAAAGCTCCCCTCAGCTCGACACTGCTGTGGGATGGGCTGTGACTTATGCTCAGCCAGTGGGATACTCTTTTGCAGAGCGCACTGATGGCCCGAGGTTGTGGAGCCAGAGGGAGGTCACTCAGCAGCCCAGCAGCTGCACAGGTGGTCTTCAGTCCAATCTGTTTCTACTTCACAGCCTTTGCTGTGGTTCCCGATGCCCAGCCCTTGGTTCCTGCCCATTATCCAAACCCCTCACTGAGTCTGTGAGCCTCTCCCATGTCTTCACACAACTGCTGGGGTTTTTTTTGCTTAAATTGAGTAGTGAGTTCCTTGAAATTAAGAAACTTGAGTGTTACCTCTCCTTTTCACATCCTATTTATCTTTCTTTCTTTCTCTTTCTCCAATTTCCCTAACTTTTCCCCTTTTCTGTCCTGAGTCCTTCTTTCTGACTGGCTGTCTCCCAACCACCACCATCCTTTCTACACTCTTTCTCTTTACCTTTGCCTCCATAGACCTCTGTTCCCCCTCCCTATCTAGTCATATTAGCAGACTAGGGACGCAGGGTTGAGAAGTTGAGTGAAATACCAACTTGATAAATTCAGGAGTTTAAAACTTTTGACAAGTTGGAAGGAGAAGCTGAAAATTATAGGATGAAATTGGAGATAAATGTAAATTCCTGAGCTTAAGTTCTAAAATAAAGTATAGAAGATGAGCAAGCAATGGTTTAACAGCAAATTCTATTAAAAAAAGAAAAACAGGGGCTGGCCCAGTGGCACGGTGGTTAACTTCACACTCCACTTCAGCAGCCCGGGGTTCACGGGATTGGATCCCAGGCGCAGACCTACGCACCACTCATCAAGCCAGGCTGTGGCGGCAACTCACATACAAAATAGAGGAAGATGGGCACAGATGTTAGCTCAGGGCCAATCTTCCTCACCAAAAAAAAAAAAAAAAAACCTCTTAAGTAGGATTGCCAGATAAAATGCAGGGGACATACTTATTCTAAATAATTATTCATTGTTTAGCTGAAATTTAAATTTAACAGATGTTCTATGTTTTATTAGTAAATCTGGCAGCCTTTCTCTTGAGGTTCTAGTTCATTGAAAACTCAATATAGGTCTGCAGACATGGGTGCCCTGGAAAGCAAATAATTTTGCAGTATATGAGGGAAAAGTTGATGATTACATGAAAGAAAAAAACTCCAGGATTCTCTGAGCTCAGTAGAGCACATCCTGATTGCTGTGTGCCTTTCCAGGGCCCACTCTTGGAGAGATGCTGGGAAACTAGAACACTGTCCACAATGGGCAGCAAGAATGGAAACCACATCTTAGGAGCAATAGCCCAAAGAACCTCAGAAGGGAAGACCTAAGCAGATCATGCAGCCAAGACCCCCAGAAAGACCCTGATTCCTGTCTTTTCTTCTAAGCCTAGTTCTCCAGCCTTCTCTTCAACTCTGTGTGCAACCTAATGTCTCACCAAGAAATTTCTTTTCTTCTTAGGTTTGCCAGAGTCGATTTCTGTTGCTTGCAACCAAAGATCTCAAATGATATAATGTGGGTTTTTACCAATATCTGAAGGAGTCTTTTGCAGAAGAGAATTCGATCATATTTGGAGAGCAAAGCTAGAACCTGAGGGTGAAATCAGATTTAAGTCAAAATGGAAAAGAACTTTCTAATAATCTGAACAACCTTGTATTGTAAAGGACTGTGGATTGGTGAGAGTCCATTATTTGAAGAGGTTCAAGAAGAGTTCAGGATGACCAACAATAGGGACAAGATTCCTGACCTAATTGGGAAAATGGACTGGATCAGATGCCTTATAATGGTGTGTCTTGTTTTGTTTTGTTTTAATTTGGAGGATTCTGTTCAAATAAAATCGTGAATAGAAATAAAAACAAAATATCCAAAAGCTGAGCAACTATGGTAGTTGCAGATGGGGACCAAGTTCCTCTTGTTTATCATTCCCCTAAACTTGTAGGTGTTCCAGAATGGGACTTGCGGAACCTAGGACTTATTGCAGCATAGTTTTAAAATGATTAGACTAATATAGGTAATATTTATTGAGCACTTTCAAAGTCTCCAGCCATCTGCTAAGTACTTTTTATGTATTATCTCATTTAATCCTCCCCCAAACTATAGGAAGTTTAGCCCCATTTTACAGATGAGGGAATGGAAGCACAGAAAGGGTAATTAACTTATTTAAGGTCACACAGCTAGCAGATAGGAGACCTAGATTTCAAATACAAGTGGTCTGACTACTGAACACTCTGAACTACTGTTTTGCTTTTAAGATCTTAGAATTGAATGAAGTTTGATTTTCAGTGCTTATCATTCCTGTTGAGTTCTGTGTCCTTGTCATCTATTTATCTTTAGGTCAATTTAAGCTTTTCTAAAATAGCACCAATTCAAGTGAATTTATTTTATTTTTCATGACCCTCAATTCATAGTCTTCCCTTTAACTGGTTTCCTTAATTATTATTTTTTTAAGTGATTTCACATTGTTCTCTAAACTAGCTGCTTTAAGGTGTCAGCTCTTAGGGTGGGCTGTAAAAGACGGTGTTATCTACTGGGGTCAGCATTCATTCTAACAGTCTGGGCCTTCATTGTGCCTCTTTTATCTTCTCACAGCAAAACAAAGTGGGGAAAGAGGCTTGTTTTGTTTGCCTGGCTTCATTTGGCCAAATGAAGATGGAGGATCCTCTGATGATTACAGCCCGGAGAGGAAGGCAGGCAGTGCAAAAAGCAACAGCACACACTAATTGCCCCAGTGTTCACTCCGACCTCTCTCCCTCCTGTCACAGAGCATCAGACAGGTAGGTTTGAGGCAGCAGGGGCAGCCTGACCTAATCAAACGCTGTCCTCAGCATTCCTAGGAAAGCTGCCAGCTGTGGCTCGCGGGGGTCAGTGGCCAGTGTGAGCAGCGTTGCTGTCACCCGTTTTCCTCGGCTCAGTGTGATCCTTGACTCTTTCATGCTATCAGCTGCAACCTACCCTTCTCTGTCCCCAGGTGAGAAAGCAGATTTCAAAAGGCACAGACCACCAGGACCAGACTTAAATTGGGGGCCTGGATTCAGGAGACGGGGTACAGAGGAGCAGCCTCCCTTCCCTCCTGCACTGTGTCCCCCTTCCCACAGGGTGGCCCTCTGTCACCCTGTGAATCCACCCCCTCTCTCCCATCACTCACCGCCACTAACAGGCTGTCAGGGTCTCCGTTTTCTCTTTGTGAGGTGCTCCCGAATACTGTTTGTCTAACATCACCTGTGAACCCCTGAGGCGTGGACCATTACTTCATATTTTATAAAGGACGGTGTAAGCTCAGCACTCTATAAATATAAAATGGTGAATAGCAAATTTCCCCCATACCGAAGCCATTTCATTTTCTTCAGCAGAACGGCCCCTGTTATTTCCATGCAGAAAGCCCAGTGAGGGAAATTTCTTCATTGCTCAGACAGCTACAAAATGTGATCACATCTTTTCCCCACAGTTAATGTGCTCTTTTGTATAAAATTTAAATTTGAACGTCTGAGCAGATGGCCTATAAAGTTCTTGTTTTCCCTCTGAATTTAATTTCTTCCTGCTTATAGTGGGATTTTTTTTTAATCATTTGAAAAGGAACAATAAAATGTTTCCATAAATTGTAATAATCGTTATCTTGATGATTGTTCTCTCCCAAAGGTATCCCGGAGGAAAGATTAGACGCCTTGACATTGGGTCTGGAATCTTACCTGCCCTGTCATGTTCGCAAACAGTAATCGATACCACAAAACCTTGCCAGCTGGGCCCTGCTCATTTTGGAATCGGTCATCATTCTTACTAGAACTAGGCAGAAGTTCACCTTATCTTAGAAAACAAAAGGTTAGGAGATGAAACGACCTAAGCAAATTAGCTGTATACAAGAATACCGATGAAATGTTCAGGCTCTTTTAGAAATACTATTTTTGAGTGCTTTAAGACCCGTTTCATTTCTTTCAGAGCCATTAATGAGCTAATTATCTTTTTACTAAAGGAGGCCAATAGGAACTCAACTTCTCAATACTTAGTTGGTCGTCAGTATTGGTGATTATATGCAACAAAATTCTGTTGTTTTTCAAACTGCTCCATAATTCAGATTCTTCCCTAACTTAGCTAGCACTTCCCAATATTGGAAGAATCAGGATTGACTCTATGTGGTTTCTGGCTTATATAAGGACAGGATTCCTTGTAAGACATGCATAGAGTAGTGGTTTTTCGCCTTTTTTTTCTGTCATTTACTACATTAGAAGGACCTATATATAGGAAGCTTAAATAAGTTGATAAAATGTAGGAATTGACGTCACCTTTTTATCCCAACATTATTTTGCAAGGTGAGTTCATCGGCATCACCCCCCCGTTAAAATTTGCAGGGCTCGGGGTGAGAGCACAAATGGAAGCCTATCTACTCTATGTAACATATGTTTAGAAGTTATAAATCAAGCTAACACATGTGAAATAAAGTACATTCTATCTCTCTACTTTCAAAAATATACCTTGTCATATAGTCTTACCTTAGTCTGGAAAATTAAAGGCCAGGGTCAAATTTAGAACTCTTGGATCGTCATGTCCTACACCCGAACATGGCAGCATAGGAAGCATCGGCACCTAGCCTGCTATGCATGCACCTTCCCTTCCCACCCCCAGCTCCATCTTGTACTGCGAGGGCATCATGCACTCAGAGCGTGTGTACCTCCTGGCTCTCACTTCCAAGGTCTAGCTCTACCTCTGTCCTCCCCTCCTTGCAAACAGCTACCTCTTGGCCACCCTCCAGACCGAAGGATGCAAACACCAGAAGCATGGTCTTCCCTCGGCAGAACGGGGAAGAGGGGTCTGCCCTTGGAAGGGGACCAGGCAG
The DNA here is from genome assembly GCF_020826845.1 of Diceros bicornis minor. Classification (NCBI taxonomy): domain Eukaryota; kingdom Metazoa; phylum Chordata; class Mammalia; order Perissodactyla; family Rhinocerotidae; genus Diceros; species Diceros bicornis. The sequence continues at coordinate 24,755,290 of NC_080764.1, read as the reverse complement.
GTTCTAGAATTAGGCTAGGGCCATTGGGACAGGAAATTCCAGGGTCATAGATATGAAGAAGAGGAGAAGGAAGGGGTCCAGGTAGAATCTTACCTGTCTATCATGTCATGTTCACAGTCATCTATTAAGATAATAAAACCTTGGACTCTTTGCCCCAGTAGTAGGGCTTTAGCCATAGGAGATCCAGGGCAGGAGCCTCTCTAAGAGCAGGACTGCCTGTTGTCACAGCATTATGAACCAGGCCAGCAGTGCTTGTCTTACAAACATTTACTAGGCACTGAGATGTAGCATTGGCGAGAGATCCTACTATGTGCTGTAAGGAAGACAAACATCTATAACATTTGATCTCTGCCCTCAACGAGCTTACAGTCTAGTTGGGAAGATTGCAGACACAGACCTAATTGTGCTACAGAGATGAAAGTCCTAAGGGCCAAAGAAAAGGTAGAAGTCAAGTCAATGGTTTGTTTTTCTCCAGAAGTAGTTAGAGACTAAGTAGCTCAGTCATGCATCGCTTAACGATGGGGATATGTTCTGAGAAATGTGTCATTAGGTGATTTCGTCATTGTGCAAACATCATAGAGTATACTTACACAAACCTACACGGTTTAGCCTACTACACATGTAGGCTACGTAGTACTAATCTTATGGGACCACTGTCACGTATGTGGTTCATCCTTGACCAAAACATGATTAAGTGGCACATGACTCTATTAAGTAAACAAGTCTTCTTTAGCCACTTAGTAAAATGTTCAGCTACCTTCCTAAACTAGCCTTCATGACACTTCTTTAAAGAAACTCAGTATTACCCTATGAAGCACTCTGGAAATGAACAGGTTAAGATTTTTGGCTTCCATCCCTGAACAAATCTGATGCAGGCAGGATTAGAAGTAGAAAGATTCAGCTCCCAGTTCAGCACATTGTGTGCCAACCCATCTGCCCACATCAATGTCTATTTAAAAGCGAAGCCCATCAGACTAGCCCCATCGTCACCTGTCCTACTGATCGCCCATAGCAAGGGAGGAACTGAGACCCCACAGGTTGGTCTGGAAAATTGAGCCTCTGTGCAATTTCCAGTCGTGTGTCTGCTTGGAGGCACACAGCCAACAAAGCCATCAATCTGGCAGTTTTTTAACACTGACCCAGTATATATTTGCTAGGCCATTTGCGCCATCTGCCATGCAAATGTCAGTTAAGGAAATAGCAGCGAGTTGTGGGAATACCAGGGTTAAAATGTCATTTAGCAGGAATGCACCAGTTCCGGCAGCAATTGCCCACAGGAGAACAAAGAACTGGGAGAGCCAAGGGCAGTCAAAAGAGAACAGAGGTGTAATAGACCAAGGCTCCCAACCTTGCTTCCTCTTCACTCCGGGCTTATTTCAGCATGGCACCTTCAGAAACACGGTCCTTCCTTGCTGACAAAGACTCTCTGTATGATCCCACTGAATTAAAATGCTTGTGTAGCAATTATGTATATATATTTTTATTATATATAAATATTACATAAAATTTATATGTAAAAATATTTATATATAAATATACATAAAATTATATATATACATATGTATATGAAAATTTTTAAGGGGAAAAACAGCATCCATAGTTTCTTCTCTCTAACATATCTCCCCTACCCTCCTGAATATTGCCTTCTGGTTGGGTCTATATGTTAGCAATACTTGTAACCATCTATTGAGCCTTGACTATAATGTTCTGCATTCTGTATTAGCTGCCAATTACATATTTCCTTAAACTCTACATCAACACCAAAAGGTTGATATTTTCTTCTAATTTTATAGATGCAACAAACAAGCCTCAGAGAAGTATTTTTTTTAAAGCCCAAAGACACACAGCTTCTAAATGAAAGACCCAGCCTTCAGTTCTGTCCATGCTTTTCCAATACCCGTGTCCCTCATAGTGTGTCCACTCCTTCTGTGGGTATGCACACTTTTTATACGTGGTTAAAACCAGAGAACATACACTATTTTGTGTTTAGCTTCGTTCAGTTAACAGGACCTTGTAAATATTTTTTATGTTTTTATATACTCTTCATGTTTATCACTTTTAATAGCTGGATAAAATCCATCTAATGATTTATATTAATTTATTAAACACTATATTTAAGCTCTCTGTCTGTATCTCTCTGTGTGTGTCTCTTTCTCTCTCATTCTCACTCTCTCTCTCCAGTTAACGCCACAGTGAACACGCTGGTATATATAGCTTTTTACTTCTGCTGTATTATTTCCTTAGGATAAGTATCCAGGAGTAGATTACTGGATCAAACAATATGACCATTTTTATGGCACTTGGTACATATTATCATGTCGATTTTCAAAAGTATACCATCAGAAGCATACGAATGTGTCAACTTACAACCACCACACCAGCAGCGGATGTTTCATTAAACTTTTGATTTTGCTCATTTATTAAATTTTAAATGGCACTCGAGCTTGCTTTGGTTTGCATGCTCTATTCCGAAGTGGTGATGGCTATTTCCCCCATCTGCTTGGTTACTGCTCCTAGGTTCTCCCGTATGACGGTTCTCTCCCCCTACCCCACCTCTCTCAAGGTACTGGGTATAAATATGTATGCATTGTGCATGTGGAGGAACCATTACACCTTTGCCTTATCTTCTTTATTCTTGAGGAAATGTCTGAAAGGGAAATGCTAACTTGACATATAAAACGCCGATAACAAATCCTTCTCCAGAACGATGTCTAAAACTGAAATAATCAAGAGGTAGCCGCATGAGCAAGTTATTTGGAAATATGTAGGTAAATATCAAGAGAAACAGTAAAAAGGCTTTAAAGGGGTAGCCTCTAGGGTGTGGGGGTGGGGACAGGGCAGGGAGCCACTCGTTTTCATGTCTTGCCTAACTATTTGACTTTTTATGTAGCAATTACTACTGATGAAAAAAACAAAATTAAATTTATTAATTCTTCTCAACAAATGAATTGGAGGCTCACGTAACGCTCTGCGCCCCTGCTTAAGAAAATATTCCAATTAAGCTTTCTTCTCTCAAAAATTAACTTATGTTTTGCATCTCCTTTCCATTGCTCACAGCCACAGGATGCTAAAAGGAAGGGATAAAATCTGGCCAAATTGTGTTCAAGGTTGCTATCAGAGTCATGTCTTACTGAATCCCAGATTCTCGTTATTTCCCTTTTTTATGTACTTTGCATAGATTTAATTAGAGCTCCTACTTTGCAGTGGGGATCTGTAACAGGAGGGGGTCCTCTCTCCAGAGAAAAATTGATGCTCATTAACAAAAGAGAAATGGATCTCCCAATTAATTTCATCTTGGGAACCTAGGATTCAAATACATGTGAGCAGTGGTCTGTCATTCTGCTCTCTTATAGGAGCAAATCAAAATTACCTGAGGTGAATCAAGTCCCTGAAAACCAGGTATTTTCTAGACTCAGACAACCTCAGTTGAATTCTCCCTCTGCCAATTTTCAGGCGTATGACCTTAGGCAAGTTATTTAACTTTTCTTTGTCTCCATTTTCTTATCTGTAAAACGGAGATAATAATAATACCTGCTTCATAGTTTTTGTAAGAATTTCACAAGTAAATACTTTCAAGGGCTTAGAACAATGCCTGTCACAGAACAAGAACTCAATAAATGTTTTCAAATAGCATTATCTTTGTTATTATTCTCATTTTGACAGTTTATCCTGGTGTGTAGGAAACTTTGTCCATGACTATGCAGCATAGCATAACTGTAAATGGAGATTTGTATTGAATGAGAAATCAAACATATTTAGATACTAACTTTGACTCTGCTACTCATCGGCTGTGCAACTCTGTGTAAGACATGAATTTCCTCGTTATATGTTGGATCCTGACACCTAGTTCATAGGATTGACTGGGAAGATCAAAGAAGACAATGTGTCTGAAATCTGTTCCTCTCATTCTGCCGGGATATGTTGTTCAAAGGGACGAGGAGAGCAAGGGCACAGGAAGAATTATAGCAGTTACCTGAGATGGTTGCAGCTAAACCATCTTCTCCTGCCCTAATCGCACCAATTGCCCGTGATTGGTGGGAGAGCAGTGGGAGCAGAGAGGGCTATTGAATACATGCTCATTACTTAACACACAATTATTGTTGAGCCAGGTGCTGTGCTAGGTGATAAATCAGGTCACTGCCCTCAATGAGCTCAGTGCAGAGCAGGAAACAAAGACAAACATAATTAGAATACTGTGTTCTAAGTACAAGAATAGAGCTACACAGATGGTGGCATAAAGGAGAGGTGCCTAGAGTATAGGGAAGCTGTTTGGAAGGGAAGTGTATTAGCAATCTCTTGCTGCATAACAAATTACTCCAAAACTTAGCGGCTTAAAACAACACACGTATATTAGCACATCATTTCAGTGGACCAAGAGTCTGGGCATGGCTTAGCTGGGTCCTCTGATTGGGTTTCTTGCATGGCTGCAATGAAGGTGTTAGTCCAGGTATGCAGTCTCATCTGAAAGCTCTACCGGGGGAAAGATCTACTTCCAAGCTCCATCTTTGTTGGCAGAATTCATTTCCATGTGCAGTATTGGACCGAGGGCATCGATTCCTCACTGTTGGCTGGAGGCTGTCCTCGGTTTCTTTCCATGTGGACTTCCCCAACATGGTAGCTTGCTTCATCAAAACTGGCAGGCCAAGAAGGCAAGAGAGAGCCTACTTGCAAGAAGGACTTCACAATTGTTCGTAATCTTACCACGGATGTGGCGCCCGCCACTTTGACCACATTAATAATCCCATTACTTTTGCCAATGCTTGGCAAACCATCAGGTTCAACTCACTCTCAAGGAAAGATTACACAAGGACACGAATACTAGGAGGCAGAGGGGACTCGGGGCCTTCTTAGAAGTCAGCCTACCCCAAAAGGACTCCTGAGCTGATTCTTGAAGCAGGAGAATGTGACATCAGTTTACATGGGAAGAGAGCGGAGGACACAGAACAAGCAAACAAGAAAAAAGGGAAAAAAGGATAGATAAGTTATCTTCTGTCTCAAGGTGTCATCTTGGAGGAAAAGAGTGAAAGAAAAAAGATGTGCTTCAAATACTGGAAGGAAATTAGACAATTGATATAGATAAGGGAAGAATAAGGGTGAACTTTGAAGGGAAAAACAGTTGGTCTTGCCTATGGAGTGGTTTGAAAGCCACACTGCTGATGAGCGTTATTTTCCTAAATTTATTTTGAATTGGTGAGTAGATAAGAGGTCAGAGTGACAGAGGTGAGCATGTGCTGAAGCAAGGATGGTAGTCACAGTCTGTTCCCCTGGCTTTTTACTTTTAACTTGTTTATTCAATAAATAGACTTCTTTAAACTATGCTCACTGATGGCAGTTTAATTAATTAACCACTTAATGCCAGTCATGATACTTTTCTGTGTCTTTTTATGGTTTAGTGTACCCCATGTTCTCATGTCCTTGTTGTTTCCCTAATGTGCTTGTTAAAAAAAATGATTGCAAAGAATCACTGCCATTATATTGAGTATTTCAGCTGGAATTTGGCACTCTCACTGGTCCCTGTTATTCCAGCCATGATTTAAGTAAGTATAACAAGGAAGAATGATGTGTGCTCTCAACTGAACTTTGGGGTTCAATTTGGTCACTCTCTTCTGCCTCAATGTCCATAGCTGTAAAATGGGAATAACAAGACCCACCACCCCTATCTTTTCTAGTTGATGTCATTATTGAATGAGATAATGTAGTAAATGCAGTTTAAAAATTATAACTCGTATATATAATATACAAGAAAGTAATTTACTCCACAAATGGTTATTGAGTGTTCTGCACAAGACACAGTGGAAATGTCTAGAATAGAACCCAGCCCTTATGTTTGGGTAGCTCAATGATAGTGGGCGAAGAAGATATTTCAACATATCCTTAGAATACAATTTCCTAAATGTGGTAAGGGGGACTTATACAAAGGCCGTTAAGACTATTGACAAATTCATCACATCATATTCTAAATATTCGTCCTATTTTCATGAAGTCACACAACATTTAATAAATATTATTGAGCATCTATTTTGTGTGGGTTTTTTTAGGGGAGATATGACATAGTGTGGTGGTTAAGTGCAGGGACTCTGGAGAGAGCCTGCCTGGATTCAAGTTCTGGCCGTGATACTTACAAACTGTGTGAACTTGGGCAAGTTACTCAACCATGCTGTAGCTCAGTTGCCTCTTTTGTAAAATGTGGATAATAATAATATCTATCTCACAGAGGTGTTGTGAAGATTAAACAAGTTAGTATAAGTGAAGTTCTTACAACAGTGCTTGGCATGTAATAAGCACAGTACAAGCATTTGTTTTTATAACTATGGGCAAAGCCCTGTGCTGGGCCCAAAGGATGCAACACTGAACAAGAAGAATATAGTCCCTGCCTTCCAGTAACTTGGAGCTTAATGGATGAGTCTCATGCTCCATTACACACCACATCATCCAAGTCAAGATCCTGGAAGTTACCCGAGACATATTCCTCTTCCTCTCTTCTACCACTGCCTGCCCAGCCCTCACAATTGGTCACTGAGTCAGATCCTGAACATTTTCCAAAGATCTCATATCTCTTCTCTTCTCCCCAACCCCATAGCCCCTGCAGTCATCCAGTAACTCACCTTCCCTCACCTGCACCAGTGTCTTTGGCCCCAATGCCTCCTCCATGCTGTTGGTAGTGTCAGTCTGAGCACCCATACCCCTGATTCAAACTCCTATAGTGTTTCCTCACTGCTTTCTGGAACAAATTCAAATTCCTTAACAAGACCCTTTATAATCTGCTCCTTGCATACCTCCATGCTTGTTTAGAGGCAGTGTTGCGTACTGGTTAAGGACACAGACTCCGGAGCCAGATAATTAGAATCCAGCTCCACCATTTACAAGCTCTATCATCTTGGTCAAGTTACCTAACTTTACTGGGCTGAGTTTCTTTAACTATTAATGGCGATAATATCCACCTGATGGGGTTTTGAAAGGATTAAATGATTTGACATATATCAAGTACTCTAGAAAGGAGTAAGCATTATATAAATGTTAGCAATGATTATTACCTGTCCAGTCTTATCTTGAGTCACTTTTCCCTAACTCTTCCATCCCATTATAGCCATATAGAACTGTTGTTCATTCCCTACATGCTCTCTTGTCTATCCGTTCCTCCCATTCTTCTTATCATCTCATGTGATGGACAGACCCTGGAGTGACCCCCAATGAGTCCCCGCTTCTGGTTTTCATGCCTTTGTGTAATTACCTCCCTTAGGTGCAGGTGGGACCTGTGATTTGCTTCTAACCAATCACAAAGGTGATGGGATGTCCTTCTGTGATTTTGTTACATTGCATAAGACTGTCTTAGCAGACTAGACTATAGACTCTCCTTGCTGGCTTAATGAAGAGGCCATGCTGGAAAAGACCACATGGCAAGGAACTGTGGGCATCCTCTATAAACTCCAGCCAGCCTCTAGGAACTACAGGTGGCCTCTAGGACCTGAGGATGGACTCCAACTAACAGCCAGCAAAAATATGGGGCCCTCAGTCCTACAACCATGAGGAAATGAAGGCTGTCAACAACCTGAATGAGCTTAGAAATACATTCTTCCCCAGTGAAGCCTCCAGATGAGAATGCAGCCCACACAACAGCTTGAGTATAGCCTTGCATGACCTTAAGCAGAAAACCCAGTAACCCATGCCCAGAGTCCTGACCCACAGAAACTGTGAGACAGCAAATGTTTGTTGCTTTAAGCCACTAAGTTTGTGGTAATTTGTTACACACAGGTAGAAAACTAATATACCCAGAATCCTGTTCACTTGGTGAACTCCTACTCAAGTCTCTGTTTAAGTGTTACCTCCTCTGTGAAGCCCACCCTGATGCTCCCTTACACAGATGGCCTCTCCCTCCTGGTAGCCCCATTGCACCTGTTGCACCCTTTCATAACAGAATAGTTGCATTGCATGGCATTTTTACTGTTTATTCAACTCTAAGTCCTTAAAGATCGGGGCTATATTTTATTCATCTTTGAATTTTCAGTTTCTGAAATATGATGTCAATTTTATAGGAGAGAGGAAGGAAGAGAGTGAAAAAGAAGAAAATAAAAAAAAGAGGGAGAATTGCAGGGCGACTAAAAGCTCAATAAATGTTTGTTGATAAGTAAATGAATAAACAATGTTTTGATTATTTTCTTCTCTGGTCTATTGAATTCTTCAGAGATGCTTTCATTTCACTCTGATAGGCATCTCATATATTGAGGCTATCACCATAATAGAAGACTGAATTATCACTAACTTGGATTGCAAGCAAAAAAATGAAAATAGCACTGAGAAAAGGATGCTGCACCATGAAAAATCATTTGCTTTTATTGTTAAAAGAAAACCCTGGCCGAATAAGGTCCAAATATTAGATTAAGAAGTGATGGGGGTAATTTTTTTAGTATGCCGAATACTGGAAATGTATGTTGAAATAGACCAATTGATTGGAAACATGGATAAAACTCAATCACCTGGAAAAAATGTCATTTAACTTTATTCACCAGAGATAAACAATAGAAGAACTGGCAGATTCTCAATTTCTCAAACTTTTTTTGAAAAAAAATAAAACTTAGGGGCTGGCCCAGTGGTGTAGTGGTTAAGTTCACGTGCTCTGCCTCAGCGGCCCAGGGTTTGCGGGTTCGGATCCTGGGCGCAGACCTGCACACCGCTCATCAAGCCATGCTATGGTGCCATCCTACAAACAAAGTGGAGGATGACTGGCACAGATGTTAGCTCAGGGACCATCTTCTTCACCAAAAAAAAAAAGAAAAAGAATAAAATAAAATAAAATTTAAAAGTATTTCATTTCTTTGAAGGAAAAGTAAAATAGTTAAATTACCACTTCTTCCTCGTATAGGATCCTTGTCACTTTGGAATGCATGGCTCAGTCCACAAGGGAGCTCAAGCTGATTGTTTACCCTTATTGTGCAAACTTATTGAGTACTGTGTGTTATGTTGCATCCAAGAAGAAACAAAAGCAGAAATGGCCCACTATAAGTAAAAAAATATGTTAAACCTGGCCAAAGCATAATTCAACCACAGGTAAGGTCTGAATTTTTCCTGATGTGTGCTTTCTGCAGATCAGGGCCACTGCAGACAGGCAAATGATGAACAATCCAGCTGCTAAGATGGAATGATGGATGGATATATGGACGGGCACCTGCTGCTAACATTCAGTGACAGCAGCTGCCCCACAGAGTCAAGTTAGATGCTGAGAGGAGTACGTTAAGTATTAACTTCGAACAATAATGGCTATTTCACATTGCATGTGTGTCCAGTAACTTCTCAGTTAACCCACTGTGTTACCTGGGGAGATATTGCAAATGTCAAATGTGTAATGCCCAGTGCCTGGTACATAGTAGGGCTACATTAAAATTAGTTGAACATAAATCTGAACTGCTGCTCTAAAACATTTTTCTGCATTTGGGAGCTGAATGCTTGCAATTAGAAGGAGCATTACTTGTCCTTCCATTAATTTGGATGATATTTTGGCCTGGTAGGCCAAACGTGGAAAGTTTAAGGACGTGATCTGAGACCAGATAGGGAGCTGTTTCTTTTAAACTTGGGCTTACACAATGCCAATAGAGGGGGAAAAAAAAAAAAAACACTGGATTTTATTATGGTCTTTTAGATTCAAGGAAAAAAAAAAAGCCAGGGAGAGAAAGGCAACTAACTAACTCAACTAATTCTGGTTCTATCACAGCAGCAAATGGACTGTGTTGCTCCAAGCCTCATGTAGCCTAGGGCCCTCCCGCCTTGGGCCACCCTGAGTCTACTACATAGGATAAGGATTCTGTTAGTTTCCTATGGCTGCTGTAACAAATTAGCACAAATTTAGTGGCTTAAAACACAAAACATTTATTCTCTTACAATCCTGGAGGAAGAGTAAGAACTCCAAAATCAGTCTCAGTGGGCTGAAGTGAAGGTGTCTACAGAGCTGGTTCCTTCTGAAAGTTCTGAGGAGAGAATAGGTTTCCTTGCCTTTTTCAGCTTCTGAGGGCCATTTGTATTCCTTGGCTTTTGGGCCCTTCTTCCATCTTCAAAACACCTCACCCAGTCTCTGCTATCCTCGTCATAATGCCTTCTGCTCTAATAAGGACCTTTGTGATGACATCGGGCCCACCCAAATAACGCAGGATAATCTCCCACATCTCAAGAAGTTTAATTTAATCACACCTGTAGGGTCCTTTTTGCCATGTAAGTAACATATTCCCAAATTCTGGGGATTAGCACATGGACATCTTGGAGGACCATTGTCTAACCTATCACAAAGATTTAGCCACCAGTCTAATTGATAGAATTTTCAGAGTTAAATAAAACAATGCAAATTTAGGATCAAAACCAAATCTTGGAATAACAAATCCCTTTTAAGTGTAAATAAGGCACGTTGCTTTGATTCTTTCAGCCAGTAGTTTTTCAACCTATTTTCCTTCCACAGGACAGGCCTGAACTTCTCTTCTCTAAAGGTGACAAACTCCCCAGTTCCACAGTATTCCGTGGCTAAGAACCACTGTTCTTAGCCCTTTAGGGGCCCACAGGGTATGCTAGGATTATTAATTTCCTACCTTTTGCTATGAGCATTCTCTCCTGGTCACCTCTATGGTCCCCTGGTGACGTGAATACATGAATTTATTTCCGATTGTGCTTAACAAACTCTGAGGGAATTTACTCACCTTTATCAGCATAAAAATGTCCCCACGTTACACTTTCTCCTGACTGGCTTCATTTCCTTTCTCAAGCTCAGCCAATCCAAAATAAAATCACTTCCTGAGTTTTACATCCTGTGACTTGGGCACATTAGTGGGTGGGTGAAAATTGGGAGCTTGGGGGTACCGGGCTGGGCTGAGCAAGATTCATTCCCTCTGGTTTATTCATCTCCTGATGTCACTGAAGACCAGTGTTGTATTATATTTCCTGTATGAGAGAAGGGGAGAGTTGCCAGCTGGGAACAGCTTGCCCTCTGCCCCTGCAATAAAGCCAAGTAAAGTTTGACTTGCCAATCTTGTGCCCCATCAGAACATCCACGGGCAGAGATTTTCTCTACCTAATTAGAATCTGTTTTAGTGGGCTCGCCAGGCCCCGGGAGCCCAAAGACGCTCCTACACAGCAGTTTTCTTTCTCTCCCTCTTCTTTTTGTTTGGCACCGCCTTGTCAACAGGTGTGATCAACAGTAAGAAAACATGCAGAGCCGGTGCTCCCATTCTGGTCCAGGATGAGAACCCACTACTGAAAAGATGGCACTCACAGCATTAGGCAGGCTGCCACAAAATCATCCTTCTTTGGCACTGGTGCCCATGGTGAGCGTCTAGGCAACTTTTGATTGGGCACCATGCCCTCCAAACAGATGGGCATGAATGTAGGCAGGCAAGAGACCATTTATTTATATCAACTGTATTTGCAGAGGGCAGGGTTCCCAGCTGGGAACATCAAAACAGCTCTTTGTTCTGGCCGTCTGCAGCTCTGATGGAGGTGATACAGCCTTGCAAATTCAGCTGGATTAATTTTGAAAAATAAGAACAATGTTCTATGGACACCAGGGGACATTTTTGGCTCCCTTCAATGGTTCAGAGCACAGAGCAGGCTGGGCCCAAGTCATTTTAATAAAATCTCCTGTCCCTGTTTGGATTTGGTGGGAAAGATCCAAGAAAACTTTCCAAAACAGGCCAAATTTAGGTGAACAGAGTCAGCCCCACATGGAAGCCAGCTTTGTGAGCCCTTTTACACACAATGGCGGTAGCTTCCAAAGAAAATTAAGCTGAAGTCACCCAGACTCAGGAGCTAGGAAAGGCATTCTGGTTGAGGTCTCCAGTGCACTGTTTTTCTAGGCATGTATTAACCTTCCTGTTGTCCTTCCTGTAAATGATGAACGGGATCAAGTGTGAGCGGAAAGTGCAAGGGTAAACGTTAGGGCTGACTTCCATGGGAACTTCCCTGGGCTTTAAGAGTAAATAGACAAATAAAAAAAGAATTATTACCTGCATTTAGACATTTGAGCAATTGTAGAGGTCTCTGAAGAGTACAACTTTATTATTAATATTGGTATTAACTACTAACACATACTGTTTGCGTTTACAACGCATTTGGCATTGCCTTAAGCACCTTGCATGAAATCTTTTGACTCATTTTCTTAGTAACACTGTGGAGGTGGGTACTGTTATTAGAATCATTACACAGATGAGCAAACTGAAGCTTAGAAAGACTTACCCAAATCTACACAGCTGGTAACTGGGATAACCAGGGTACACCCAGAACTGCCTGACAACAGAGCCCATGGCTACACCCATTTCCTCTAGCAACACTGAAAGCTGCCAGTCTGTTTAGTACTTAGCTTGCCTAACTTGCAGATGTTTCTTATAATACTGGTTTAGGCCAATGCTTCTCAAACTTTAATGTACCTACAAATCACCTGGGAGATTTTGCTAAAATGCAGATTCTGATTCAGTAGACCGGGAGGCAGTCTGCATTTCTAACAAGCCCACGAGGCTGGCACCCGGGTACACTGAGAGTGGCGAGGCTTCAGGTTAGAGCGCTGGTTCTCAACCTTGGCTGCACATCAAAACGAGCTGGGGAGCTCTAAAAAACACTGGTGCCCACGTCCCCCCCTAGAGATTCTGATTTAATTGCATGACAACCGCTGAATTAGCAATTCTCTTTGTCATTTATCTGAGATGAGAATGCTGAATTTTAAAATATGCCCTTGGTGGCATTCCTTGCATCTGGGAAACAAGACAATGGATGAAAATGTATTGTTGGAGAGACCTCCCCATTCCTAGTCAGTTCTGTTTCCTGTTGCTGATTATTTATAACAATCCTGGAGGCAGGTGATGGGATGGACCTGTTACACTGTGGTCTTTAATATGAACAGCTAGGAGCAAGAGCAGACTGAGATCAGCAGCACAACTGCCACCATTTAAGAGCAGAGTATGACAAAATGTATGTTGATGGAGGTGATGAGAAATTACAATCTGAAACATCATCTTTGTATGGCACAGGTTTTGTTGATTGTCATTTTTTGGTTGAGAGGATCTGAATAGGGAAACCTGGAGCCATTGAAATCTCAACTGTGTCAAGCCTTTAATCAATTACACACAACAAGCAATAGTATGGATCAGGTGTTCAACAATTGCGTTTATTAGAGAGGAACAATTGAGTCCATGTTGGCGGATATGTGGCCATGGCTCTTTTTGGGGTTTCCTGCTAAGTGTGATCAAACCAAAAGGACTACAGATTATTAAATCGAAATCAATATTTTTGCTGGCAAAAGCAAAGCATTCAGTGAGGGGAAAAAAAAAAGTACCCTTTTTTCAGAAGATCTCAGCCTCATGTATTATTGATGCAAAGATGATCAGATAAAAACTGGAACTTGGCAAGCTGTCAAATAAAAAATGCAGAGTGAATCAAAAATTTATAAAACAGTATTGAGTTATTACAATTCTATTATAGACACCAGTAGTCATTTTTACTGAAACAAACGTCTTTTATGACTATACAGCTGGGATGTTAGGTACAAGGATTGAAGACTCCACCTCATTTTTTGGGGTAGGGGAGAAGACCACAAAATTAAAAATTAAACATGAAGAGTAAATGATTTAGTCACATTTCAGTAGCAGATTGAATGAAAACAATAGAGTTTAAAAAAATAATGGCAGTGTTTTCCTTCTTGGGCTACATTTTGCTGACTTCCTTGAAAAATTACTGGCATTAGATTCAGAGTGGGATGAATTGCTGTGCAGAATGTGTAAACTTCACTCGTGCGTGTGCCAAGCATACACACAACACAAGACATTGGGGAGGAAAAATGACTTGGTGGGATATTTTGTCACTTATGGATTTTTTTAATAGAAAAAAAATCCCAACTCTATAGTTTTATTAGCTATCTCATCTTGGGTAGGAGCCTTCTCCCTCCCTTTCCGGGACCGAAGCTCTGACGATGCCAGAAATATATTCAAGAATGGAGAGGTGGCTGTCACCATTCCTAAATATTCAGAAGATAATTGCCAACCAAAGTTAGAGCATTTTGACATAAAACATCCCTTCAGCTCCCAAGCTGATTTGCCTATCCAGGATCAAATAAATAGCTATAATTATATAGTCACACATACTGATATATAGTCAGCATTAGGAAAATGGCACCGAGAATGTTTAACAGAGAGACTTGCTTTCTGTCCTTGGCATTTCCTTGGTGCCTGGGCAGAGCACAAAGAGGGGCTCCTGGAAATGAAAACGACTGAAGCAAGGTGAGTGAAGAGCACGACCAGACACACCAGCCCCGGGTTTTCCCACTTTACGCTGCATCTGAAACGTCACATTATTATAACGATTTGAATGTGACAGCACTTTGTCTTTAAGAAACAGAATTGAATCTAGTTAAATGGACTTGAAGCAAGAAGCAGAAAGGAGAAAATGCTTTCTTAACCAAACCCAGAGCCAAACTACCCCATGCCATGACCCACTTCAGTTCTACCGGCGATGGGAAGAGTGGTCAATTTTTACTGGACTCTGATAGGCAAAACCTCCTTGTGAATTACACGTTTGCCGGTTAGTCTTAATGGTGCATGCTGAGCACTTCACCTAAAGTGCTGATGCCAAGACAACCTGCTGGATTCTTCAATTCTTATGCATGAAAGGGCACAAAAAACTCACAGTCTCTGCCGTGACCTATGAATTATGTTGAATCATTATTTTTTGACTTGATGTTTCATTCATATCTCTGTGGCTGTTTTCAAGAATGTAGGGAAAATGCAAATGCAAGGGGATTTTCACTTCCCACTTAGAACCAACTTTAAAATTTTCCCGTGACACTTGTGTTTGTCTTGGGTAACGGGTGACATGCTCTCTTTGTTCACGGTCCCAAGATTAGAGGTTAATTATGCAGTATCGGTCCTCCCAGTCACTAGGCTAGGGAACTCAGCACAAACCAGATGAGAGCTGGAGAGCCGTGGGCTGTGACGTCTCAATGAGAACAAACTCATTGTTTGAAATAGTCTTGTTGTGTGTGGTTGTCTTGTGTGCCCTGCCTCCTCAGAGTCCAGTCAGGGAAACAGAAACCACACTCAGTATTTCACATAGAAGGGATTTAGTACAAGGTATTGGGTCCATGGGTGTAAATAAGGGGCACAGGACCTTTCAGACAAAGTATAAATAAAAATCTTTAGGGTGAAATGCTTTCAAACTATACACAGGGGCTTGGTCGGCTTAGCCAAGCACCCTGGTTCAAATTACATTTCAGCCATTTGGATCGCCTGACTTGCTTCTGTTCGGAAGCATAAAATCCTCTCCTCATTTCCTATTGTCAATTGCAGCATAGAGTAACTGAAAATTGTTCAAGCAATTACTGTGTTTCACCAACTGGGTGCCTTTGGCCATAAGGGGCCTTTTGGGTTTGCAGTAGCTCTGCTGTCATTTCCCCTCCTTGGCTGATCCTGGTACAAATTGCTGATGGCTCTAAGATTGTGTCCTCTCACTCACTGGAGGGGATGTCAGGTTCCTGCAAAAATGCTGTTTGCTTTCAGATGTGTGTCGTGATGGTGGGAGTGGAAGGGTGGTGGTGGTCGGGAGATAGGAACAGAGAAGATTGCCCACCCCCAACACTAATCAAACCACTACTGATGAATTCTGTTGATTCTGCCTCCTAATTATCTCTCAAATTCATCCCTTTCTCTATTCCCATGAATGTTCCCACTATGTTCCTTCAGGCCACTTCATTTCTCAGCTTAAATATCACAACAATCCTCTAGCTGGTTCCTCTTCTACTCAACCTTCTTCCTATCCATAATTCTCCATAGCAGTGGTTCTCAACCAGGGGCAAACTGCCTCCCCCCAACCCCCACCCCAGCTGTAGTAGGCATTTGAAAATGTGAGAAAGTGTTCTGGGGTTGTCACAATAACTAGGGGAGGGAGGAGCATGCTGGCATTAAGGGGCCAGGAACTAGGGTCACTGGAATACCTAGTGTATTCATTTCCAATTGCTGTGGTAATTAAGTACCACCAATTTAGCACCTTAAAACATCACCCATTTATTACCTCACAATTCTGTAGGTCAGAAGTCTGACAAAGGTCTAACTGGGCTAAAATCAAGGCTTCAGCTGGGCTGCATTCCTCACTGGAGGAAAGCTCCTCTTCCAAGTTCAGTCAGGGTGTTGGCAGAATTCAGTTCCATGGGATTGTAGGACTGAGGTTCCAGTTCCCTTTCTGGCTATCAGCAGGATCATTCTCAGCTTCTAGCGGTCTCCCACATTTCTTGGCTCATGACCTCTGTCATCTTCAAAGCAGGTAATTGTGATTGAATCCTTCTCACACCTTGTGTCTCCTGCATTCTCTTCTGCGACATCTTTCTCTGACTCCTCCGTCTTTCTCTTTCACTTTTAAGGTCCCATGTGATTAGATTGGGTCTGCCCAATCTAGGTAATCCAAAATAACGTTCCAATTTTAAGGTCCATAACCTTAACCCTGTCTGCAAAGTCCCCTTTGCCATACAATGTAACATGTTCACAGGTTCTGGGAATTAGGACACAGACATCTATGGGGAGTCATTAATCTGCCAACCACACCTTGAGTGATCCTCACAACACAGAATTGTTCCACCCAAAATACCAATAACAGCCTCATTGAGAAATACAAAGTGGGTGATCTTTCTAAAATACAAAATCTGATTATATATCTTTCTTGCCTTAAAGTCTTTCAGGGAATCCTCATTGCCCTCAAGACAAAATCCAGGGAAAATCTTAGCAGGCTTACAAGAGAAGTCTTTACGATCCATCATCTCTTCAACTCTCTAGCTCTCATACCACTGTTCTACCTCTGCCTCTTGGCTCCAGCCACCCTGAACAATTTTCTGACCATCCTATATGTTCTCCTACCTTTCATTTTTTATGAAGACTCTTTCCTCCACCTGGGAAACTCTTCCTCACAATATTCATCTACCTCCCTTAGCCTAACTCCAACTCAACTTTCAGATCTTACCTTAGATCTTACTTCCTCATGAAAATCTGCCATGACCCTGCCAGTCTGAGTTAGGCACCACTCCTACATGCTCCCATAGCACCTACATGCCCATGCATAATATTTATTACACTGCTTTGTAATTTCTTGCCAATCTGTCAGCTCCCCCAGAAGCTCTAAACTCTAAGGAGACAAGAATAGCATCTGTCTTATGTGCTGTTGTATCCATAACACTCAGCTCACACCTGTCATATACTTACCATCAATAAATATTTATTCATTAAGTAAATTACTCAGTTGTGTTGACTTTGATATAAAAGGCACAGTAAATATGGTTCCAACCCTTCTGCAATAGAGACATAATCATAGCAACAGTTACATACCAAACTTTGACAGTCAGACAGCACTTCATCTGAACTCAATATCTAGGTAAATTTGGAATTATTATTATTAAATCATTGTTACAGAGGAGGAGACTGAAACTCAAAGGGAATGAATAACTATTCACAAAAGCATGTGGCCCATAAATGGCAAAGCTAGGACTCAAGTCTAGTTTCTGATTCTCAAACCAATACCATGGTATCTTTCTGAACCAACAAAGAGTGTCTTATAATCTATAAAGCATTATGTCAGAGTCCTCATAACTCATTATAAGATAAAAGTGTTGATCCCTTTTTTAAACATGAGGAAAGAGACTCATCAAGGTTAAGTGTCTTGTCCAAGGTCACACAGTATGTGGCAAATTCAGAACTAGAAGACAGATACCTTAATTCCATGCCTCTTGTTTTAACTACATCACCTATGAACTGGGAAGATGGCAGACCTTGGAGAGTAGAGGAGACTATTTTGGCAATTTATTCTCAACTTCTTCATGTCATCGTCTCATACTTCCCTGCCCACACACAATCAGTAAGGAACTTAAGGCAGTGAAATTTAGACAAAAAGGGAACTCTTCTATATGTGAATCATTTATGTATTATATATGTGGTGAAAAGAAAGAGAAATATATTATGGGAATTAATCTCCAAAAAGATGATAGGTAATGAGTAACAGCAGTTACCTTAAGAATAAATATTAATTATCATAGTGATCGGAATACCTATGTGGTATAAAATCTAACCTTGAGGTAGAGACATCTGTCACCATAATGTACCAGTCAAGACTCTTTTTGTTCCCTTGTACCTAGCCTCCAATCGTCTTCACCTCTTGGTATTCATGTCCTTCTGTATTCCCCTCCCATATTGAATCAGGGCTGCCCTGTATGAACAATAGAATACTGAAGAAGTGACAGTATGTGACTTTCAAGGCTATGTCCTAGCAGACATTTGCATCTTCCACCTTGGTCTCCTGGATTACTTGTTCTAGGGAAAGGCATTTGCCACATCATAAGAACACAAGCAGAAAGAGTTCTGTGTGAAGACGAACTGAAACCTGCCACCAATAGCCAGTACCATCATGTGACTAGCCATCTTGGAAACAGACCCTTCAGCCCCAGTCAAGGCTTCAGGAGACTGCAGCTCCAACCAACATCTGAATGAACTAATCAATCCCAAGTCAAGACCATCCAGCCAAGCTGCACCTGAATGCCTGACCCACAGAAACTGGGAGAGCTAATAAATGTGCATTATTGTCTTAAGCCACTAAGTTTTGTGATAATTTATTATATAGCAACAGATAACCATACAGGTTATAAGTGACACAACCCCAATTGCAACTAACTTTAAACAGAGTGAGACCTTTTAACCTACATAACTACAGGAAGGTCTGAGGGCACATGGCTTTAGGGACAATGGAACCATGGCCCCAAAAGGTGCCAGAACACTCTTTCTTTATCTTTCACCTCTGTTTCTCTCTGCACATATCTTTAATTCTCTCAGACAGGCTTCCTCCAAATTACAGAAAACATGGCCACGAACATGATCAGGCATTACATCTCACTTTCTCCCTTCCCAGGTTCTGAAAGCCTGGAAAGTGCTCCAATTGGCCTAACACAGACCACATGCCCATTCTAGACCAATCAATGGAGGCCAAGTTGGCAAAATCCATAAGAATATGTCCCTTTTCATTAAAACCACATGATTAGGGTGAGGAAAAGAACATTTCTTAGAAGCAGAATGAGACAGGCAGAGTTTACTTGGAAGAGAACAAGAGGCCCACTCACTACCCACTGCATGTTTGCATAGGAACATGAGGGTACACACATGCGCATGTTCAACAGTTTGTTCTGTGTTAATCCCCTGGTGACATTTGACATCATTGCTTTCATGTGTCATTTCATCACCTGGCCCTAAGGACAGACTTCTCTTCAGCCAGGAGATCACATCAGGCAAATTTCCAATGAGAAGTAAATCTTGTTTTTCAAAGAGGGAGAAAAAAAATTAGAAAAAGCGCAATATTAGAAAATGCTTTTTAAATGCTTTCCCTAGAAGCTAAGGCCTAGATGATGAGAGAGACAAATAATTAATGATAATAGACACCATTTGTTAGGCACATGAGGTTTCTCGATATTACATAATTTGCCCCATCTCACATAGCTAATAAGTGCCTGAGCCAAGACCATATCTGGATCTGTCTGTCACCAAAGTCCAAGTTCTTAATCATTATGCAAAATACCAGAGATGGGATCACACAAGATCAAGACTTATCCGAGTTTACTTTTAGCATCTAAACTAAAGAGAGATAGAGCAAGCTGGACTCAGCTCTGCAGATTATGTATGTAGCTAGACCTCCCCTCAGCACTCCCCTGAGCTCCATCTGGGAGAACTAAACTCCAGCCCACTCCCACTGCTCTTGAAACAAACCAAGATTCAAGGCAAAGGCTTTCAGAATTTTGTTAGAGCAAAATCTCCACTTTTCACTGTCCTCAGAAATAAGCTTTGCTAAACCAGTTCCATCTTTGGGTGACTTTCAGAGGCAGTTCCATAAAAAGAAAACCCATGTGATTCATTCTCACTGGAAATGGGCCACTTGGAACAAAAGATTTTGAGTTTCCATCAAGGCAGGCATGACATCATCAGTGACAAGTTGGGCTGATCTGCAATTGAGGACTGTGCCTGTTGCATATCAACTGTGTCCTGGACTAGTTATCTCCAGATTATGGTTTCTTTATCTGAAAAATGGGCACAAATCACATATCTCACAGAGTGATTGTGAAGATCAAGTGAGGTACCATATCTGGAAACATCTAGCATAGTATTTGATAAATATTGGTGGAATTTGTCTTTCATCAACAGGGCTCTGTTTTGTTCACTGTTCCAGTGCGTGAAACTTTTCTTTTCAAGGAGATTCTAAGATCCTCACAGCAGAGACACTCTCTTATTCCTGTTCTGTACCCTATACATCACCTATGAGCAGGTAGTGTTTGATGTGCTAACGCAGTAGGCTCCACAGGGAGTAAATTAAACAAACCAGCAGGCAGCATGCTTTCTGGCATGCTGCAATATGCCCTCATCTCACCCAGATAACAATAATATGGATGAACACTTTAAAGGTTGGACAGACAGATAACCAACCTAACAGACTCACTGACTATGAGAGACAAGCCTATGAATGCATATAACTATTCTAATCCTACATTTCAAAAATTATGTCAATGGGTATAAGAGGCCAGTTAACAGGGTCTACCCTTCCACATCTGATCTGGACAACCATGCCCTCCCTACAACACCTTTGACAAGGAGACCAATGTGGCCACGTTGCAAGCCACACAATCCCCTCAGCACTACTCAGCTGCACAGTTGATTGCACCAGAGGCTGCAACTTATGATGCAACTAGGCACAGAATTTAGAATTGGGCCAATTAGATTCTTTCCCTTGGGAACCTTTCTTAGTCCGTTTAGGCTGCTATAACAAAAACACCATAGACTGAGTGGCTTATAAACAACAAACACTTCTTTCTCTTAGTTCCAGAGGCTGGGAAATCCAAGATCAGGGGGCCAGCAGATTCAGTGTCTTATGAGAGCCCTCTTCCTCATTGATGGCCATCTGTTCACTGTCCCCTCACATGGTAGAAGGGGGAAGGATCTCTCTGGGGTCTCTTTAATAAGGGCACTAATCCCATCATGAAGGCTCTACTTTCATTACCTAATCACCTCTCAAAGGCTCCACCTCCTAATACCATCATCTTGGGGGTTAAGATTTCAGCACATGAATTTGGGGTGTGGGGACACAAACATCCAGTCTATAGAAGAACGGAAACTTCGAAATGTGGAGAGAATAAGGCAGTGCCAGATGGAAGTTAAAAGTGAAAGAATGCCATTAGAAGGGAGATTACAGCAGGGAATAGACTGGAGCCAGATGGCCTGGATCCACGTACCAGCTCTGTCCATCCCTACCTGTGTGTGATCTTGGGCAAGGTATTTTACCTCTCTGCATCTCAGTGTCTTCATCTGCAAAATGGAGATGATAGTAGAACCTGCCGTGTGAGCTTACTGTGAGGATTCAAAGAGATAAATGAATATGGAAAGTACTTGGAAAGATGGCTGGCCCATAGTGCCGTGTGAGTGATGGCTAGCACTATCAGGTAGACTCCAAGATCAAGGCAAGTCCATGCCATGTGCAAGCCATTCTGAGAAAGCAGAAACTGAGAAGCAGCTGGTCAATACTGAGAGAGAATGGGGCATGTGCAGGGAGAAGCCATGAGTCACGCAGAATGCTTAGCCAAAGAGAGAGATACACAGAGCGTAACCTGTCTTCAAGCTGACCCTGCTCCAATCTCCTTCAAATAAACTCCCTGGAGGAGGGGTCAACTTGCCTGTTCTCTCAATTGCGCAACGTAAAGAGTCTAAAACTTGGTACAAGAAGGAGCCTGAATGAGCAGACGCATTGTGTCTTTGCTGCTAGGAAGTTCACGAAGGCTTGATGGAAATGATGTATCCCAATTTTTTCAGTAAAGAGAAAAAAATGAGGCTCTGAAAAAAACCCAACAGCATGCCCCTTACCTAGTCATGAGTTTCTGGTGAAAGCCCCAAGTTGGTAGCTCTGAGCTTTCTACATCTAGCTAAGTGATAACCCTTATCAAAGAGGCAGAGTCTGAAGCAAAGAATGTCTTGCAGCCCCGATAAGCTCTAAGGCTCTGGGCCAGGGTAATGGACCATAGGAGATGGAGCAGGGGTCTGCCAAGCTCAATAATACGGCATTGTTGCTGCATTGGAAAATGTTTTAATTTACATTTTCAAGCGCAAAATATTTTCCCCTCATGCTTTAGCTAAATTAGGTAGTTAAAGTCTGTGGAGTGGCAGTAATTGGAAACAATGGATTTTATATTTGACATTTATTATTTTAGTAGAATCTGTTTTACATTTACATCAAACATCGGAGGACCCCTGCAGAAGTTTCTTTTGCTATTGCATTACCATTTAGCTCTAATAATGCACTTCGCCTCCCCAATTCTCAATTACAATTACATCATTTCAGATGGAGTAAGAGATGAGGTAGAGATAAACCTTCAATGGAAATTGTACCCCCGTGCTTTCCTCTCCTTTTGTTGAACTTCCATAAACTGATAATTTGTTCAATATATTTTTACCCTAATTCTTTACAGTTTCATCTTCTTCTCTAATTACTTTATATATTTTGGTCTTACTTCACCAACAGGCTACTTAAGGGCAAAGATCACGTTTTATACCCCCATCGCACTTGCCCCTTATCCAAGCACATAATAAGAATCAAGAAATGTTTGGTGGACGATTCAGAACATATTAGTGTTATCTTAGGCAATGGTGAGTAGAATCCAGGGGAGGTAGTCGGAAGGACAAAATTCCAGTTTGGTAGGGGAAAAACTCTTACAGAGCTGCTCAAGATGGATTAGGCTGATTCAGAAAGTGGTGAGCCGTTTGTCCCCTTTGTTCAAACAGAAACTCAATGACCGCTTGATAATGAGGAAACAAGCCAGGAATTAAAAGGTTTGGAGTCAGAAAGAATTAGATCTGACCACTAGCTCCATACCTTAAAACCGTGTGAACATGAGCAATGGACTTAACCTCTCTGAGAGTCGGTTTCCTCATCTTGCAATAGGATTAACAGCTGACTTCTTATGAAAAGGGAGGAAACAGTTCCATGTAATGAACCAGATGTCCTGAGAGGCCTTTAATAAATAGTCAGGGTCCTTTCTCCCTTAAGGCAGTCCACTTCTTTCACGTGGGGGAAGGTCAAAAAATCCCATTTCATTCTTGACTTTGATAATTAGAGAAATACAGACTGAGCAAAGTTTTTAAAATAAAACTCAAAGATAGCCGCTAGAAATAAAAATGGAATGTGTTCCTTCCCAATCACAGGAGAAACAAAGTGACAGAGAAAGAAGGAAAAAGGAAGAAACCTAAGATGACAGAAACTATAAAACAAAATAGTATAACAAAAATAATCTATACTTCTTAATGCAAACTAGAGTATTGATGCCAGGAGCCATAGTGGGGACTTTACATACCTTATCCCCTTTAGTTCTTACAGTCCTAGCAGTTGGCATTATTATTATGCCCATTTTACAGGTGAGAAAACTGAGGTTTAGGAAAGTAGAAAATACCTAAATTTCTAGTAACTTTAGACCCAGGCAGTCTAACTGCAGAGTCCATACTCCTAAACACTGTAGCAACAAAAAAAAGCTGTGTATGTTTATATGCCTAAATATGCTCACATATTTATATTGGCAGGAAAGAACGGGTCATAAATAAATGAAAATGTTAAACAGTGTTTATCTTTAGGTAGTAGGATTATGAGCAATCTTAATTTTCTTTTTTACAGTTTTCTGTATTTTCCAAAATTTGCTGCAATGAGCCTACATTTTTATAGTCAGGGGAAAGGCTGTAAAATTTACAATAGATTGTCCCTCTTCTCGTTATACTAGGAAGTCTTAAGTCATGGTATAAAATTCTTGAGATTTTCATGGGATCTATGCTTCCTGCGGGAAAAGGTTTCCAAAGTGTTATTATTTCTTCCGGTGGAGCCAGAATTAAAACTAGTAGATGAAAGTGTTTGCTTTGTTGTGTCTAGTAAAACCTATATGGATTTTTTTTAAAAAGATGGTTTTAAGTCAGCGGAAAATTTAAATAATTCCTCATCCTATGTTATAATTTGATTCAAAGTAAGAATATTAAAATACAGTTATCAGAAGTTCTATAAATAAGTTTGAAGCTCTAGTGTAATGCATGTCTCATCTGAGGGGTTCTAAGAGAACCCCAAAGTCCAGGAAAAGGCCTCACCCAAAAGGCAGCAGGTGAGAGTGCATGGCTACTCATCAGTCACGTGGTCACACAGCGACACACTCTTCCCCTAAGTATTTCCATTCCTTTGAACCGCAGAAATTGAGAGAAAGGATCCTAATGTTGAGACCAGCCCTTCTCTCTGCTGATGAGAAACTGACATCCTGAAAAGCTACATCACTTCATTTCCAGCATTACCCCCATAGACTGAGCTATGGCTGTTACTCACCTGGACTCCTCCCAACTGATCTGACTCACACACACTCCAGCCCCCCTCAGATCCACTAACAGCATGCTGATCACCCCCACTCTCCCACTCATGGCTTCTTATTCTTAAAATAAAGAACAATGTTCTTGCCTTGTTTGACAAGGTTCCCCATAATCTGACTCCATCCCTCCCACGTTATCTAAATCACCCTCTTCTTCAGTTCTCTAAGCTCCAACTGCACTGTTCTCCTATTTTCCAAACTTGTCCTTCTCCCTCCCATCCACACATGCTCTTTTCCTCTATCTGCGATTCACCTAGACGATTTCACTCAGCAGCCTCCCCAGACTCCAGTTCAAGTTGGATCCCTCTCACCTATCATCTACATGTCCTTCCTAGAACTCATCACAATTGTAGCTTTACATTTCTGTGCCTGTTTTCCCCTACTAGGCTATAATTCCCAAGAGGCAGGAGCATGTCAGTTTTATCCACCTTTTTTTTTTTTTTTAAAGATTTTATTTATTTATTTTTTCCCCCCAAAGCCCCAGTAGGTAGTTGTATGTCATAGCTGCACATCCTTCTAGTTGCTGTATGTGGGACGCGGCCTCAGCATGGCTGGAGAAGCGGTGCGTGCCCGGGATCTGAACCCGGGCCGCCAGCAGCGGAGCGCGCACACTCAACTGCTAAGCCACAGGGCCGGCCCTATCCACCTTTTCATCACCAGCACTAGCCCCATGCCTGCCACATAGTAGGACTCCATCAACATTTGTTGTGTGAAGGAATGAGTGGTGCACGGGGAGTCCATGACAGAGCAGTGTCAGTATTCCATCCCACACTATTTCTTTTACACTTTTGGGGATAAGAAAGGAACATCAGACTCCCAGGAATTTACCCACCCTACATTGTCTAAAATTGTTTATTTCTCTTCTATCTTAGAAACATACAGTTTTAAAACTAGTTGGGACATTAGATGTCGTGTAATCCAAGCTTCTCATTTTATAGTCAAAGAAACATGGGCACCCAGAGAGGTTATGTGGTTTTCTCAAGGACACACAACCAACAGTGATAGAGTCAGGACCCACATCTGGGGCTCCAGCACTGTTTCCTATAGAACCCACTGTCTCTTTCACACAGGGCTGCCTTTATCCATCAATCGTAGCTCTAGCCCAATACTTGTTTTTCTCCCAGATTTAAACTGCCAGTCCTGGTCCCTCTGACTTCTCTCAAAGTTCTCCTTTCCACTTTCAATCCTGAGTCCCCACTGAATTCCTTTGACTTACTTAGAGTTGCAAAATTACTTGCTTGTGTTTGTTTCAACATGTTTCCCTGACATTCTGAACTCGCAATAAATCACCCAGTGACAAAAACGTATTTATTCCCTCCTGGATCTTCAGAACTAAGCTGGGGACTACAAGGATTAAAGGGAAGACACAAATGTCCTTCTGACCCTTAAGAAACAAAAAAGCTATTTAGAGAAGTAGGGCTGGCACACCTAATGCTACTAGAGGAAAAAAAAAAAAAACAGTAATGATAGTAATTAAGTTAGTGGAATATACCCTCTGCGTGCTACAGAAATTCAGCCAAAAAAAGATGAGGAAGGCTGCACACGGAAGGTGGAAGTTAATCTGGAGCTTGAAGGAAGGGAAGAACTTGCACCTTCAGAGAGCAGAGAGAAAAAGCAATTGAAATCAACGTCTTCCAACATGGGATAAAGTCTCAGGAAGCATCATCAATAAATTTTGTAAAATATCAACCAAATGGAGAACAGGGCCAGGTACGGGAATGTGAAGAAAAATAAGGGCTTAAGGTCTTTTCCAAATCCCATAGGGACAGCTGATGGACAAGTTAGGGAAGCTTGAAGGACAATACGACTCTCAAACCCTGCTATGACCACTCTATTGTCCAGATGTCAATGTTAATAGTTAATAATAAAGTTAACACTTATTGAACTCTATGTCATGCACTGTGTCAAGTGCTTTGCATATATTATCTCACTTACTCTCACTTAATCCTCCCAATATTCCTAGAAGAATTATTATCTTCATCTTATATAGGAGGAAACTGAGGTTTTGGCCGAGTAAATAACTTGCCAAAGAAGATTACATAGCTGGATTACATAGAGCCAGAGTCTCAACCCACACACTGTGGCTTTGGACCCTGAGCAAAAATAAAAATGACTCAGAAGTTTCCAATGCCATCTTTAAAATCCTAAATGATAGCACAGAGCACGAACTCAGAAGACCGTCCATTCTACCTATTATGTACAATCTTAAGGAATTTTAGTGAGTTGGGCAGGAGTAGAGAGATTCATAGGGGTCAGTTCTCACAACTTTATGGTATTAAAATTTCATTATTTTAGAACCATTAAGTCATGACTAAAAGGGAAAAAAAAAACTACAGTGTATCTGAGTCGGTGATCTGAAAACCTACGTGAATTCCTCTCCGTTCTTCCTCCACCACTGAATTTTTCCTCTTGATGTCAATAATAGCATTGTAACACACACATTGTAACAGAGATAGAAGATATAAATTTCAGGATCAAAGGAAGGAAGGAAGGAGAAACTCAGAAAAATTTTCTTCTGTTATCGTCAAATCCTGCTAGCCACCTCCTCTTATCTTCCCTCCATCTCAGGTAATGTGTTTTGACAATAGTGACACCTCCTGGCGAAAACAAACTTGACCTCCTGCAGGATTTCATTTTTCTCACTCACTGCAAACTACTCTTGACTCTTTTTGTTGCCTCCAGGTGCAATTTTCTTTTCCTTATCTGGGTGAGAGTACACTGACACTGGGTGAGAGCCCATCCTCAGCCCTAGAAACTCAATAACCCACTGCTGACCTGACCACAGAGCTCTCCTGCGCAAAGCCCTCGAGTTTCTTCCTGAACACGTCAGCATGATTAGTCCAGAGACCCAATTCACAGTCTTCCTACTTACAGCTACATTAAATATAAATAAAGCAAACTAAATACCAGCTACTGAAAAATAGTTCAATTAAATCCTACAGTGAGAGTGCCTCTTGATATTAATGTGTTTAATCCCTTGGGAAATGTACTTGGTGTATGCTCTTCTGTTCTTGTAGAGTGACTTTTTGATCTTAGATTTGTGTAAATCATACAGCCACCAAAAAGACTAAAATCTGTTGATATTATTGTTAACCAAAAGCAGTAAAAGATTAATGTGTGGAAGGTTTTGTTTCATCTCATTTGCAGAATATTCTAGAACATGATGCCTATTGTTACTCACCTTGAGAATAGTACACATATTGGAAAATATAATAAGGTGTTTTGTCCCTACTTTGAAAGTAGTCCAGCATTTTGTTTGTTAAACTAGACCACTGAGCAAGCACAATTAAAGGAGAAAGAAGTTGGCCAATCACAGCAGAGTGGAGAGCTCAGACCCAATGATATTTTCTCGAATTTTATAAAATTGCTGAGAGCGTCTGTTATTCTCTCTAGAAGGAAGGCATTCAGCTGTTCAGAGCATGAAGAATTTGCCCTGAAACTGGTTTGCTGCTATTCTATTCACAGTCTGCACAAAGAAATCCCTTCATTTGGCTATCTGAGCCTTGTAAGTTCACAGGTTGGAAAATATCTATGAACTTTCCCCTAGTTCTACTTTTATTTTGAAAAGGTTCCTATGAGAGATCTGCACCATCATTCCCAGGTGAACTTGCATCCTGAATTAATAAAAATTCAAACCCTGGCTCCTTTCCACATCTAGTGATTCTTTTGGCAAATAAACCTTGGAGATTAGATTATGTCTTTGCTATGCATGAATGGAAAACACTTATATTAGAGAGAACAAAAGCCCTTCAAACTGATCAAAAAGGGAAAGGCAGTTGAGTTGTGGAAGTTATGTTTTTGCTTCTGTTTTGTTTTTCAATGAAAACTGTGGTTGAAATTTCAACTTCATTCTGACACAGTGAAGATTCCAAACATGGGCATTTCAAACCGTGTATGCAAAGGCAAATTGTGTTGCGGGTGGTCAGTTTCTAAGCTCTCTGTTTGCTTTAAAGCACACTTGAAAGATACACAGTGGAACTAGAAGAACATGTTCATGATTAACATAGCATCAAAATGACAGATCTGGAACACGTCAGCATATAAGATACAAAGAATGAATACACATTTGGACTTCATTAAGTAGTTTATTCATTTAGTCAACCATATATAAAGTGTTTGCAGCTGGTTAAGCAAAATGCTAGGTGTTGGGAAATGATGATCCTTGTCCTCAAGTGAGAGTAATCTAGTAGGAGAAGAAAGAGTTGCATGAGACATAATATACTAAAGAATTATTCATTGTCTATCCAAAATTCAAATTTAACTAGGTGTCTGTATTTTTACCTATTACATTTGGTAACCCCAGAAGAAGGTAAGTGGGCAATTTCAACATAGCGTGAAGTGACGTGGGATCTGAGTGCTGAAGAAGTGCATGAGGAGGTACAGGTAACCCAGACTTGGGAAACAGGATCTGAAAGATGAACAGGAGTTAACCGGGAAAAGAGAAAGAGGTAAGAGATTTCAAGAGGAAATGCAAGTGCAAAGTTCACATGGAGAGAAAGAGACTGGTACATGTCTATTGCTGTTGTTCCAAATGACTGGGCATGGGGTGATAAGGCAGGATAGATTAGCAGATGCGAGACCATGGAAACCCTATAAAGACATTTGGACATCTTTAGGACAATGGAAAGTTGTAAAGGTTTCTAGGCAGAGGTGATATACAATCAGATGTATGATTTAGGAAGACTATTCTAGAGAATGGATTGACAGCTAGCAAGATGGGAGGCAAGAAAACCATTGAAATAATTTGCCTAAGGGATAGTAGTGGCTTGAACAAAAATCTTAGCAATGGGGATGTAAGTGGGCAAATTGGAAAGACATTTGAAGTAGAGATGGATTAGGAGATAGGCACGAGAAGATTTGGTGGTCAACCGGATATGTGGTTGTTGGAAAGGAAGGAATCAAGTATAATATAAAATAACATTAATTGAGCACTTATTATAGATCAGTCACTATCCTAACTGCTACATACATATATGTAAAGTCCCACAAGTCTACGAAATAGACACTATTATTCCTGTTTTATAGATAAGGAAAATGAGATTTGGAGAGACAAATAAGTAATTAGCCTGTAAAGCTAGTAAGTGGTGCAGTAAGGATGATGTTTGGAGGCTGGGCCGAAGGCTGAATGATGGTGCCACTGACCAAGATAAGAAATACAAGAAGGGTACACATTTGTGGAAAAGGTGCTGAGCTCCTTTTTAGACTTATTGAGTCTCAGATGTCTGTGGATGATGTCTGAGGGCAACTGGATAGATGGGTTTAGAGTTCAGTGAAGGGATTGGACCAGGAGATAAGATCAGGGAGTCATCAGTATAGCGATTAAAATTGAAACTATGAGAGTATAGATAAGACGGTCTAGAGAAAGTATACAGAGTGAGACCAGAAAGGAGCTTAGAGAAGAATCTTAAGAAACACCAACATTTAAGGGTCAGGAGCAGCCAGAGAAGTAGGAGACAGACCAGGGGAGAGCCTGGTGTCAAAGAAGAAAAGAGAAGAGAACCCGTTAAGATGTAGGAAGTATCAGCATTGTGATACGAGTTATGTAAGATGTGCTAATGAGAGAGGAAGGTCAGAGGGCCAATCTCTTGTATATAGCAGAAGAGAAAAGTTTCAAAGCAAGATAATTGAAGTAAAAGGAGTTAAACTAGTAAATTTAGGGGTAAAGCGTACTGGTGTACAAGGAGACGCAGATAAAACAGGAGGAAGAGGATGATGGAAATGTGAACTGCTGCACCTCTTGCCAGCCCAGCAAGGAGGTGAATCAAGAACACAGTGAGAGCATGACCAGGTGGGGGTAAGGTTGATTTCAATAGAGACTAAACTATACATTTTAATAAAGTTCAATAAAGACCAATCCCATGCCCTAGTCACGTGGGAGCTCCACCCCATGCTGATGGTGTTATTATGAGAAACAGACATGAAAGTGGAGCCACACTCAGCCAAGCAGTTTCTACCTTAAGGGAAAGTCCTGGGAGGTGCTGGGGGGAGGGAGGAGAGGGCTATGTGCTACTGGCAGAAGGTATAGTCACAAGGAAAGAAGGTAAGCTCTCTATAAAGGAGGTAAATTGAGCCTACTTGCTGGAGAGCTTCTAGATACCACCCTAACTGTTTGTTTTCCTATTGTCTTTGAACAAACCACACACCATAATTTTATGTATTATTAAGAGAGGAAAAACACCCCTGCCTAAAGCTACGAGACAAAAGGGCTACACCACCTGTGTAAGGGTAAATGAGAAACAAACCCACCACACAGAGAGGGATAGTGAAGAATGGATGCCTCAATCTTGGCACTAGATGGGGAGGAGATTAAAAACTCCCTCCTGAGAATATGAGCCGAAGCACAGGTTTTGATCTGAATTTACACCATCAGTGTGGCCAAGAAAAACCTCAAGCAGAGAACTTATTTTAAAGTGGTTTCAGATTGATGGTGGACACACGTGACTGGCAGAAGGAAACTCAAATCCTTTAGGGAAGAAGTCGATGTCAATCCAGGCTGACAGTGATTCAAAATGCTACAAACTGTAAAAGATGCTAAAATGTGAAGGAAAAAAAAAGTGCCTTAGCCTCTATGGAATAATATAGTTATTTCATGCTTCTAGCAGTTGGCCTGGAAGGAACCATGGACTTCCCCTGGTGACCCATGAGGTTGACATAGGATCAGAACTCAGATGGGTTACCCTGGGATCAGAGCTTAGATTGCTCTGTCTTACTCTCATCCAATAGCACTGGGCCTGCCTAGAGGAGGTCTTGAAAGGAGAACATGGAGTTGATGGCTTGGATCAATGATCAGGGTGATGGAGGCTTTGGGCCATAATTGTTCCAGTCCAGTAGAATTCTCAGGGCAAATTGCAAGCTGTGTTACTGGGCTCACTGCAGAAACCAGATCACACCCTTCTTCCAAGAAGTCAATAAAATGATGACTAAAAGAGTTCAATGGGTTTAGCAACTATATCACTGCTTCTCTTTCCAAGTACAAATTTGATGGAGGAGAGAAGAGAGAAGAAAAATTGTATTGGGTTGAGGTTGGAAAGGAGGTGAATAAACAGGCAGCATGTGGAAACAATGCTTACAATAATCTCAGTTCTAGATGGGAGGACAGAGATTTTAATTACAAACATGGTGTCTGTCCATTTTATCTATCACTGAAGGTCAAAATAATACATTCCTGGAAAACTTTTTTGGGGTTTCACTGGTGAGGGGAGCTAGTCTAAAATCAGTAGCTATATCCAACCAAAAAAAGCTATATCCATCCAAAAGCTCTTGAAATGAAGGATTTCTTCATAAATATGCCTCCAGATTTGTTAAATTAGACCACGAAGAGGCATAATAAATTCTTGCATATTAAATGACTTATGTTTTTGGTCCAGGGTGACAGAATGTTTGAATTGATTCGACTTGCTTTATTCCACTGACTAACATCCATTTATATCTTTCTATCTAGTATGTGTTCTAGTTGATGTCAAAGTGCTCTTCTTTAAAAGTTTCCCATGACCAGATTCTCAGTTGTTGCTGTCCTACTCCATCCTCACACCATTATTCTAAATTAGTGAGGTCTTGCTGCCTATGTAATAATTGTGTTTAGAGATCCATGTAATAGTTCTTTAAGTTCTGTTCATGATTTCCAAACTTAAAGAAGAATAAAATGTAAACTAGGCATTCCTGATATAGGGACTGTTCAGCAAAAGATCCTATTTTCCTCCTCTCCATAGGGAAGTAAAAATCATATAGATGTGTTTGTAGTCCAACGGTTCAGTTTTTTTTTTCTTTGGAAGATATATATTATTCTGGTTTCATCAATCTAGCCAAAGAGAAGTTTTGATGTATTCTCTTTCTGAACTTGTCTCTCTAAGTGAAATGGAGCTGGTACGGTCAATACTAGAATGTCTTAGGAGGAAATTGGCCAAGGAGAAGCCTTGACTCTGCATTTCTGATTTAACAGCCTTGATGGAGAGGACCTTTAAAAATCAGGGCTGCTCTTATTTCCTGGGGACCAAAGGTGAGAGGTCAGGGCCTCACTAGGGGTGGGAATGCTGTGGTGAGCATCTTGCTGGACCACTTGATACTCTGAGACCCAAGGTGACAACTCTCGACTTTCCCTATAAGGATGTGGCAAGCAACTGAAAACAGGGACACAGCAGCAGCCAGATCCTCATCCAAGAGGAATTATTTGTATCACATCCAACACCATCTACTTCCTTCCCGAGAAAGAACATCAAGGTTGTAAGAACTGGTACCTTTTGGCCAAAAATAGAGGCATGAACTAATGGATACCAAGTCTATATTTTCCTTTTGGTCTATAGCCCTTAAATCAGTAGGCTTCTTTTTCTTTTGTTAAACCCTTTGTGCTTATGAGTGCTGAATTTGAAACAGGCAGCTAGACTATTCCAACTAGCCTAGAATATCATTTGCAAAAATGGAACTCTTAAGACTGTGGGGAGGTGTCTGGCTGGTGGGCCCCAATGTTTGAACGCTATACGAGTGCCTTACTCTATTCATTTCCTATTGCCCCTGTAACAAATTACCACATTCTTGGTGACTTAAAACAATAGAAATTTATTCTCTCACAGTTCTGGGGGCCAGAAGTCCAAAATCAGTATCAGTGGGCCAAAATCAAGGTGTCATCAAGGCCACACTCCCTCCAGAGGCTCTAGGGGAAAATTCATTCCTTGCTTCTTCCAGCTTCTGGTGGCTGCTGGCATTCCTTAGCTTGTGGCCACATCATTCTAATTTTCAGAGCCAGTATCTTAAAATCTCTCTCTGTTCCATTTTCCACATCACCTTCTCCTCTATGTGTCAAATCTTCTACTGCCTTCCTCATGTAAGGATACCTGTGATTGCATATAGAATCCAACCAGATAATCCAGTATAATCTCCCATCTTAAGATTCTTAACTTAATCACATCTACAAAGACCTTTTTTGCCATATAAAGTAACATTCACAGGTTCTAGGGATCAGGATGTGGAGCTCTCTTAAGGACCCATTTCTCAGCCTACAAGACTCACTTCTTGCCTCATTTAACACATACAAAGTCACATAGATAGAGGCAGAGATCAAATACAAATCCAAGTGACAAATTAGCAGCCTACTCTTCTTCAAACTTTCCTATACCTTTCCCCCCTTATCCATAGTTTAGCTTTCCATGGTTTCAGTTACCCACAGTCAACCGTGGACAGAAAATATTCAATGGAAAATTCCAGAAATAAACAATTCATAAGTTTTAAATTGCATGCTGTTCTGAGTAGTATGATGAAATCTCTGACAGTCCCTCTCCAACCCACCCTAGGACATGACTCATCCCTTTGTTTTATCCTCAACCATTGACATCATCTGCTCCTGACATCCAACCATGGACGTCGTCATGGCTCAATGATCTTTCTTCTGACATATCATCAGAAAGTTAATAGTAGCCTAACACTACGTCACAATGGCTACGTCAATCACCTCACTTCATCTCATGTATAGGCATTGTATTATCTCACATCATCACAAGAAGCAGAAGGGTGAGTACGGTACAGTAAGATATTTTGAGAGAGAGACCACATTCACAAAACTTTTATTAAAGTATGTTGCTATAATTGTTCTATTTTATTATTAGTTATTGTTGTTAATCTCTTACCGTGCTTAATTTATAAATTAAACTTGATCATAGGTATGTATGTTTAGGAAAAAACATAGTGTATATAGGGTTCAGGACTATCCTCCATTTCAGGCATCCACTGGGGGTCTTAGAGTGTATCCCCTGAGGATATGGGGGGACTATTGTATTTAGTTATCTGGAAAATTCAACTAAGA
This sequence comes from Diceros bicornis minor, assembly GCF_020826845.1. NCBI lineage: Eukaryota > Metazoa > Chordata > Mammalia > Perissodactyla > Rhinocerotidae > Diceros > Diceros bicornis. Next base: position 24,721,088 of record NC_080764.1, on the reverse strand, counting down.
GAAGCTTTTTTATTCGTGTAATTCTAGATGAAATAAGATGCCATCAAAAGAAAAACTCTTCAGTAGTTTGATTTCAAAGTATTTCAAAGTATTTTACTGTGGGTCACCATTTTTGCATCATGCCTTAGGAAGATTTTAACATGAAAATGAGAACAAAAGCAGAGAACTGGAATCTCCCTACAACCTCTAATTGTGCTACATCTACCCTCACTTTCTGTCAATTTAGGCAGGCATGTGAGGAGAGAAGAAGGATGGAGTTGTCCACCTTTGGGCTTCAATATATCCTTAAAATCTCTACAGAAACTCTCTGACAAAGTGACAGCCATTTGTTTCCATATTGGAATGGGACATGAGTCCCTAGGGTAATAAAACTCAACTCAATTCAATTCACAGGCCAAGAGAGGATATTGAATTGGATTCAGAGTTAAACCATTCAGAATTTAAATACATCAAATTCCTAATATCTTAAAATGTCATGTTTGTGAGTCATCCAGGCAAGATGGTGCAGTGGATGAGATTAGGGGTGGGGAGAGATGGAGAGTGAAAACATGACCTTAGAGCCTGCAACTCCGGAAGATCCCAAAGTGACCCTGAACCTCAAAGTCAGAGAGGAGGAGAGATGCTTCCAGTAAGGTCTTCAAAAGGAAACCTTTGCTTTTTGTTTGCATCTTTTTATTTCCATTATTTTCTCTCTCCCATTAAATATTTTCTAGTCTTACAATAAATTTGATGTTCCAGTGGGTGTGAGTAAGAGGCATTCCGGGATTTAGACCAGAAATCACCCAACAGGGCAAACACACACACACACACACGCACACACGCACACACACACACACACACACACGTAGCTGTCCTCACACAGAAGACTGTGCAAGGACACCCATGTACTGCGCCACCGAGGGTAAAGTGACTCATGAAGCTAAATTGTGCCAACGGTTTCTAATCCCAGATCCCTGGGGATTTAAATTGTACAGTCAGGAAATGATTTGTTGGATAACCTCCAGAGTTTGTCTTAAAATTTAATTGCAGCGTACCTAACACTTTTACAAAACATATGCATTTTACTTTATGTTTCTTAGTCAAAATATTCCTCTAACCTTTTTTTTCTTAGTAAGTGACAAAAGTGTTCTTGTTGTAATTAATGGAGTACAAAAATATTGGGGAAACACGCCTAAAGGCTTAAACTATAATTCTATTACTAATATATTCCCTTGGCTTGCCTTTTGAACTCTGCTGCCTCTTGCCTTGCAGCTGTGCTTAATGAGTGGAGAGATTATTCAAATGAGTGCACAGCAGAGCATGATTTCTGAGGTTCTCGCCATCTTGAGCAGGCATCTTCTCTTACAATCAGGCGGTCAGAGCAGACCATCCCTCTTTAGTTACCCCGCCATGTATGTGGTAATATAATTCTGTAGATACCACATCACATCCCTACATTGGAGAGAAGCTACTAATGATCCTGTAACCAAAGGACAGCAGAAACGGCCTTCATGGTGAGAAATGAGAAGACATCCACTCTAGCCTCTACTGTGTTTCAGCTTCCAATTTGTCACCACCTGTCAGTGATAGAGACTGTTAGTGTCGAATAATGAAAACATGCAGGCTTACAAAATAGTCTTTTTAAAAAGCACTGTTTGTGGGCATATGGCCTTTGCCCCAAGAAATATTGAAATGGAACCCATTGCAAATGGGCAGGCCAATGTTTAATGATTTCGGGGATGTTAAAATGAGTTTCTACTCATGTAAGATTTAAAAGGAAGAATAACTCTCTAGGGGAGAAACCCCTGAGACAGTTACAAAGTTGCCAAGAAAATTTAATAAGAACTAATTTTGAACTGATAAGCATTCAATCCAATATGGTGGGATTAAGCAATAAGAATTCTTCCTGGGAATTTACAGAGAGATAAGCATCTCATGAATAAGTAAATTCTGAAACAGGAGGCTACAGGGTGTTTATTGATTTTGAAACAATTTGTTTGAGAAATTGCCCTTGAGGAAAAGACTATTACAGCTGATAATATAATAGTTATATTCAGAGACAACCCACTTCTTTGGCTGATGGCAGAATATAAAGATTACCCACCTAATACAAAATTTATAAGCAGAAGTTTGATCTGCAAAACCCGGGTTACAAATTATTATAATCTTCCATTTCCTAATTCCTAGGAGTTAATTTTCAGATGCAATACAAATGTCAAAAATAAGTAAAAGCTAAATAATCAGGGTCCTCAATTCACTAAATACTTTTCTACAACTGGAATTGTGGAGTTTTTTTTTAAAGGCTGTCTCTGGGCACATCCTAAATTTCATACCCATTAATAACCTATCCCTTACACCATCCACTTCTACCTTTGCAACTTGAGATACTTGGAATTAAAATTTGGAGAAAACTTCTAAGGCATTTCAAATTTTTCAAAACAAAATGTTTTTTTCTGTTTACCATTCTCATTAAAGTAAAAAAGAAATGTAATCACTTCTAACAATGGTGGAAACATAAAGAATTTTTTGGTGAATTCTGAGTTAGCAAGAAAATTCCATTACAGCATCTTGTGCTTTCTAATATTTGGGTGGGTTTTTCCTAAACATTCCTCTTGAAGAAAGACTCCCCATTGCCGCCTAACTGCTATGCAACATAAAGTGTGAAAATAGGATTCAATTTAGTTGCCAACAATGACTCAGCTTCCATAACAATACCATCTTCTATAACTTGATGAATCAGCATTGGATCCCACACCAGTCGTGAGATACCCATCCTCTCCTGCTTACCTCTAGTCTCTGAGACAGAATGAGATTATTCTTCAGAGCAAACCCTCCTTCTCTCTGTCCTCTCAATTTCCTCTCTTCCTTTCTCTTCTGGAACCTCATTGCATCAATTGTCCCCTCTACTATCATTATTCTTGCCTCTTCTGTTGGTTCTTTTCCCTTAGCCTACTAAGATGCTCAAGTGATCTTATTTCATTAAAAATTAAGACCATCCTCTCTCAAGTTACCAACTCATTTCCAACCAGATTCTTGAGTAACTACATGCGGGTCTCCACACTGCCACTTCACATACTGCTTCATCCTTTGATCCATTTCCCACCAGCACTAACATACTGAAATGTCTCTTAAACCATATTAGAAGGTAATATGCTATATGAAAAAGATAACTATACCACTGAAGGGGAATAAGGATTGCCATGGTGGAGCCAGACAGCAGTGGTAAGATCAAATACGGTGTTTGTATGTATGCCACCCTGCTATATTGTGATCTTCTTCAAGGTAGAAGTTATGCCCTATTCATTTTTGTACATCCAAAGTTTATCCCAGTGCCTGGCACATGGTAGATTATCATTTATTCATCTATTCATTCAGGAAACGTCTATTGAGGAGTTACTCTTCTCCCAGGGACTGTGCTAGGCACTACAAATAATAATAACAGCAACAATTATTGAGTGCTTATTCTGTACTAGCTACTTCCATTTCATAAGAGAAGAAATGCAGGCTCAGGGAAGTTAAAAATCGTACTAGTCCAAGGTCACAAAGCTAAAGAATGGCTTGAACCATGACTTGAATCCAGTCGATTTGACACCAAAGTCTGTAATCTTAGCCACCATGCTGCTCTGCCTCTCTAGCTCCTGTTCTCAAGTTGTTTAGAACTAATAGATAGGACAAATATTAACAAGCAGTTCTAGGGCAAACAACCATCCTGGTTTGCCCAGGACTGCCACAGTTTTAGTACTGAAAATCCCACATCCCAGGAAACTCCTCAGTCTCAGGCAAACTGGAACAGTTGGTCAATCTAAGTCTCTGCTCAGATTTCACTTTCTCAATTAGGTCTACTCTGATCTTCTAATTTAAATGTGTCTGCCCCCCAACACCACTCCCAATCTTCCATATCCTGAACTACTTTTTCCTATCATACTTAATATCTTATAACAAGCTATATAATTTGCTTATTCATTATGTTCAGTGTTTATTTCCTATCAGAGTGTAATGCAAGCACTCAGAACAGTACCTAGCACTTAATAAAGAGCTGTTGATTAAAAGAATGAGTGAACCAGCATGGTGAGTGCCCTTGAAGAAATATGCCTCTCGTTCTATGAAGTCACCAAGGAGATTCAGGAACATCTTCCTGGAGGAACTGTGGCTAACTCAAAGACTGAGTAGGAGTTTGACTAGTTGACAGGGAGTTGGGCAAGGGTATAGGAAAGATGGTCCAAACAGAGGGGAAGACAATGGCAAAAACTCAAAGGTATAGGCCAGCATAGTGTTGTAACTGTGTGTGTATGGGAGGTGAGGTGGTTAGGAGTAGTTTGAAGTTGCTGGGATCTGAGTAGTGAGGCAGGAATTAGTCAGAGATAAGGCTGAAGAAATAAGCAAAAAATATATTTGAGTTTGTCTTTAAGATAAAATCCAAGCTGTCTTACATACGAGGTCCTTTATGATGCCGACCTCTGAGCTCCCATTTCTGCTTCACGTATCCCTCGTTCCAGTCAAGCTGAACAATGTGCTATTCTCTGTTCATGCTCTAGATTGCTATGCCTTTTATGTCTTTGCAGAAAATGATCCCACAAGTTAAAATGCTCTTGCTCTCCAGCTTCTCAGGTAGTCTCCTTCAAGATACAATTCAAAGCCACCTTTTCCATGAACACTGTATGCCCCAACCAAAGCAATGTCTTTTGTCTCTAAGTGCTCGGAAACATTAACCTGCAGCTCCCACTCTTGCCTGCTTTCTTCTCTCTGTCAAGGTGAACTTTATGCAGAATATTTACTCCCTGTCTACCTCTCTGACCTCACTGCTAACTCTCCACCAGCTCTGAGGACTTTGGCTTCTTTCTGCTCCTGGCAGTTGCTCTCTCCTACCTCAAGGCCTCGTCACTGGTGTTCCTTCTGCCCAGGACTCGCCCCCTCAAGATCTTCACTTGACTCTTTCCTTCACATCATTCGGTCCCACTGCTCAGAGAAGCATACCAGAACTCTTGCCCTGTCCCAGCCACTCTCTAGCACATTACCTCTGTATTCATTTCTTTATAGGACTCATCAGTACCTATAAATTTATTTGCTGGGCTGTAAGCTCAATGACAGCAGGGACCTTGTCTGTCTTGTTTACTGCTGACTCCCCAGTGCTTATTACACATAATAGGACTCAATAAATATGTGTGGAATGAATGAAAACCTCATGGCCTCTATTAATTTACCAGCTACCAGGAGAACATAGCAATTCCCATATATGTCTTTGAACACCTTATAGTTCATAGTCTTCTCTCTGTCAAGGTTACCTTTATGCAGAATATTTACTCCCTGTGTGCATAGTGCATAATCTTTTTTCTAATAGATAATAGTCATTCAAATACTTGTTGAATGAATGAGCAAAGAGTTCTCTGGATGTATTCTGATAACAAAAACCTTACTTACCACTGGCTTTTAACTCTCCCTGCCCATTAGAATCATCTGGAGAGCTTCTTAGAAACGCCAATGCCCTGGTTCCACCCTCTTAGATTCTGATTTAATTGGTCTGGGAAGGGGCTTAGGCCTCAATATCTTTTTAAAGCCCCTCAGATGCTTCTAATGGACAGCCAAGGTTGAGAACGACTGCTCTAAACCCTGCAAAAGAAAGCCAAATCCAAACAAAACGTGGAATTCCGAACAACCTTTTGGGCGTGGCCATTGATTTAATTCTTGAATTGCTCCTCATGAGGAATTGTGAGCAAGTGGCCTCTTTTGCAAAGTCCTGCTGAAAGAGAACACTTAAAAAAAAAAAAAAAAAACTACTTTGGTGCCATACACTGAAGGAGGTGGCCTTTCAAAGCAAACCCTACTTAGACCAACCTAAGTTCACAATTTCTTTGAAAAAATCATTGGCTATAGCACATGCAGGCCCCCCACAAGTCAGAGCAGGAAAATGCATACTGTACCATAAAGGCATTTAGTATCACTCTGGAAACAACTTGGAGCCTACGTGCAAAAGGGTGGCTTATACCTCCCTCTCATGGTATTAATATGAATGCATAAGTCTATTGCGCTCAGGATTCAATAGACTTGCAATGATTTAGGCAGAGAGGGTGTCTGTAAAGCAGAAGAAAGCCTGCCTAATTAGAAAACAAAGAAAAGGAAAATAAATAAACGGGTGGAACAAAGTCAACTCCGGCTCTAATTTGCCTGGAGACATCCTCACACTTGCTGCAAAATAAATCGAATTTTTGCTGTATACATTCAATATTTGTTAATAAGCTGCCAGCTAGCATTTTTTCTGTATTTCCTGCACACACAGGGAATGGTGTGCATATTGTCAGGCTGGCACATGCAATGAGCCACATGTCTATGGAGGGACAGGCTAGCTCAGAAGACTGCCCCCAATTTGCAAATGGGGGGGGAGGGAGGGCGTTGGAGAAACAGCACAGGTGAGTCCATGGACTTCATATATTATCTCAAGGAGGAAAATAATGATTTTTAGAGGCAATTTGACGAGGAATTTCTATCCTGCTAGCCTGGGTTAGCGTTTCTGAATATGATAAATAACAGGGCTCGTGGACAGCCCTGTTTTTTCTTTATTTTGATACCCTTATAGCAGTAATCATGCCTCTTGTCAAGTGTTATAAAGATAAAGACAAATGTTCTCTATTGTTATTCAGTCAATGCAGCTCAACCCAAGCCAAAGAAAGGCAGCCCTGCCGGCTGTGTGGAATGTACCGTTTGTCTTGTCTCCCTCACAGATCGAGGCACATCCCATCCCCGCAGGATCCAAAGGTCAGAATAATAGAAACCTGCTACTGACAGTGTCGAGGCTTGCTTCACCTGCTCCAGAAACTAGTGCCCCACGCGCGTTCCCTCCACGCCGACCCCGAGATTTATCTTCCTTTTCTGGGACTATCGATTAGATTGTGCAACATATCCATAAGGTCAAACAGCAAAACAATCCCTTTGTCAAATAAGCCCGGCTTCGGCATCAGTGATTTTTTTTGTTTTTAATCAGAAAGATTCCTCACAGTCGTCATTTATTGATGGGAGCAATATTGGAAAAACATAAAATGATTTCCAAAGACGTGGTTCAGGAACCCGTCTGAAAAATTGTTTATGCCAAAACAGATGGAGTTTGGCTTAATTGTTGAAGTAAATTGCCATATGGAACAAAACACAGCTGATTATTGTGTTAACACTAATGTTAATATGGTTCGTCATTCTGTTTTCATTGTAGCTACAGTTGTCACCAGACTTTAATCAATATGTTTATAAGGGAACTCAAATTGTGGAATTTGGGACCCAAAGGAGATTTCAGTGATTATGTAGTCATTTTGCAGATGAGGAAACTGAGGCCTACAGAGGATGAATGATCTGAATAAAGGCATATACTCTACAACCTGAAAATAAAAGATATTCTGAAAACATAGCACACATATGGGCAAGGCATTCATAAAGAGCAAGGCCAATATTACTCAAGATAAAAAACACCACTGCTGCCAATGAGCATGACAGGAGGTTTGATGCAATTAGAAGAAACAGACAGGACTACCTAATTTGACAAGATTCTTTCTCACACTCAGCATCTTGTAGTTAACACCTAAGGTATTATACATGTTCTCGAACTTTAGCAGTGATTCCTCACTTAGTATCTTCTTCCCAGGATATTCTCAATATAAAATAAAAACCATTGTGGATGACAGAAGGAAAACACAAATAAACCACAGGGGATGGTGGGGGCAAGAAAGGGGGACACCAGAACAAAGAGATATCTTCCACTTCCAGGTGTGGTGAGTGGAGTTTTTTCCTCTTAGTTTTTCTCATAACTGTTGAGCCTTCCCTGGTCCTCTTTTCTCTGTAAAGTGGGAAATGAATGGGAATTGATCTGAAAAGCTATTTCAAAAGTTATTATGGGATTGTCAGTAATCCTCTAAACCTAACCTCCGTCCCTACTGCCACCCCCATACCTGACACATAAAACCCTTTGAAAAGCTAGTGTTGGAAGTCTGAAGTGAGAAAACAGTAAGCCAGTGGCCGCCCCCTACCCCCACCCCAGCTCAAGGTCGGTGACCCAGAAACAAGTGAGAGGAGGCCTCCAAATTCTGTGAAAGTAATTGTACAGGTGCATTGAATGGATGCTTCGTTTCATGATTTGTGTTTCATCCCACTGCGGCAAACTTTTAAAAGGTGTCCAAATCCTTTCATCTTCTCTGGATACCACCCCTGACAGAGTCCTCTGTTACAGTACACTCTCCACCTTTCATTTCCCTTTATCATTAATTTTTTTCTAGCTCTCCCTGCGCATTTGTCAGCTCCTGGCCTAAAATAAAAAGTAATTATCTATGCAGCTCTGGGCCTAACACACAATAGAAGCTCAGTAACTGTTATTAAATAAATGCATGAATCTAACATTAATTGAGCTCCTGAGTTCTAAGTGCTGTGATGGGCAGTGTGTGCTTATGTGTTTGTGTCTGCTGTGTATACATTAAGTATGAGTTAGGGTAAAAGTCAAGCTGCTATGACAAAGAGGCCTGAAAGTACAGTGGCATACTTAAGTTAGAAGTGTATTTTTCTCTCACATAACAGACCAGTGGTAGGTGAGTGGTCCAGGATGAGTAAGTAGGTGTGATCTGCAAAGTTGTCCTAGGACCCAAGCTGGTGGGTTATCTCTGCTGTCTTTAACATATGGCTTCCGTCTCTGGGTCTAAGGTGACTCCATTTCCCAGTCTGAGGAAATGGGGTGGAGAAAAGGAGAGGGGGAAAGAGAGTACAGAGCAAGCAGCTTCTTAGCACACATTTCTTCCACTCACCTCCCATGGGCCAAAACCTTGTCACACGACCACACGTTAACTGCAAGCGAAGCTGGGAAATTTAGTCTCAAGCTGAAAAGCCAGGTGCCCAGATAAAACTCAAATGTGGGGAGGTGGACGAAGGAGGGAGGTCTATTCATAAAACAAAAAAAAAGACAAATGGATGTTAGGGAACTAGTTGTCTGCAATATTGTGATTTATAAGAAATATATATATTTGGTCGTTCAGATGACCAAAATATATCTGTCAGATATATTTGATCTTCATCCATGGTTCCTGGCTCACAACTTCCAAAACCCGTGGAATTTCCTGAGCGATAAGAACAATGACAGCGTCTTTTGCTATTTTTGGTCTCTTGTCCTCTGTCCCTGGAATTGCTTCAGAGCCATAATGGTGAAATGAGTGTCTTGTTATTCATAACAAGCCCTTTTCCACTATACCTGGGTTTTTGTTAATGAGGTGACTTTTGAAAAGCACCTAAGGATGGGGGCTGGTTGCCAGAGGACTTTCAATTCCACCTCCCTGATTTCCGGGGAGGGGAGAGGGGCTGGAGGCTGAATCAATCATCAATGGCCGATAATTTAATCAACCATGCCTATATAATGAAGCCTCCATAAAAACCCAAAACAGGCCACTCATAAAGCTTCCAGGTTGAAGAACCAGAACACTTCCACGTGCCACCATGCTGAGCCCAGACTCCATGGGATGGCAGCTCCTTTGTTCGGGACCTTGTCCTATGTATCTCTTCATTTGGCTATTGATTCCTATCATTTAATATCCTTTGTAATAAACTAGTAATCTAGTGAGTAAATGGGTTTCCTGAGATCTGTGAGCCACTCTAGCAAATTAATTGAACCCATCGAGGGGGTTGAGAAGTTCAGGTAACAACCTGGACTTCCAACTGGCATCTGAAGTGGAGTGCTGTCTTACGGGACTGAATCCTTAGCCTGTGGAATCTGATGCTATGTCCAAGCAGATAGTGTTAGAATTGAGTGGAATTTTGGACACCCAGCTGGTGTCAGAATTGCTTGGTGGTATGGGAGGAGTCCCTCCTCCCCCACCACATATTGGAATTGGCGATCAGAACCCTTATTGTCTCTACCACGGTGTTTATTTTGGAGGAAAGAAAAGCAAAAAGAAAATACGCTTTGGACTTCACAAAATATCAACAATTAATAGGGATATGAGGTGCATCAGTTAGACTTTTCTGTCCTAAACTCAGCACTTAAAACATTTATTTGCTCACAATTCTGTGGATTAGCAATCTGGGTTAGGCTCAGATGGGACAATTCATCTCTGGTCCACGTGTAGTTGGTCAGGCTCAATCACGTGTCAGCTGGTTGCCAATAGCCTCATTGGCGTGTCTTGTGGCTGGCTGGCTGTTGGCAGGGCCAAGGAGGGAACTGGCCATATGTTACCCATCATCTAGCAGGTAAGCCTGAGCTTGCTCACACGGTAGTGGTCACAGGGTTACCAAGAACAGCAAGGGAAGGTCCCGTGTCACATCACATGTGCCAATGTCCCATTGGCAAAGCAAGTCACATGATCAAGTTCAGATTCAAGGGGCAGAGAAATAGATATTACCTCCTGATGGAAGTTGCTACAAAGTCACGTGGCAAAGGGGCCTGCAGAGAGGAAGTGGAAGAATTTCTGACCATTTTTGCAAACAACCTACCACAAAACCTAGACTCAAAGTACACAAAAGAAGTACCACAGAACATTCTGCAAAGCTTTATAAGAGAAGGCATGTTCTAAAATTGTTGGCAAAATTTTGTGAAAGGAATAATTAAATGCATATTATTTGTAGCATCATCAAAAGTACAAATCTAAACAGAATGGACCATTTCACTCTCTAATTTAAGAAATAAAATAAACTCTTTAAAAAAGAGTATCACAGGAGCATTACATAGACAAAAATGACTCACTTTCTGGGTAACAAGAAAGAGTATCTTTTGAGCTGAGCAAATAAAATTATATTAGTCCTAAAGAAACTTGGAGACCATTTTACATATCCTCCCCCCGTTTAACTTTCTAATTCAATTCCACGAGCCTTTATTGTGTACCTAAAAATGTGTACATGCTAAAATAAACCCTGTGGCAATGTCTAAAGACCAGGAAATTGTAATATCATGAGTTTGGACATTGTTTTATTTCTTTACTCTTGTTAAATCATTAATAAAGTGAGTTTGGTGAGAGTAGTCCCTTTTTTTTGGTAGGGGAACTGAGTAAGAAGGGTGCTTTACTAAAACTATCCGAGGATACAGTGGTGGGACCTAGAAAGAATCCAGAGCTGCCGTCTCAGTGTGCTGGGGAACTGTTGATAAGAAGAAGGCAAGCAAGACAGAAGAGGGCTAGATGAGGACATCTCTTATTTTAAGAATTTATAGATGCAAAAATAGGATCATGAAGAACTAAATACAAGTTATAAAATTAACTCTAGGTGGTTAACATAATATATTAATAACATGCTTCTAGAAGCTTCCCATCCTGCTCACAATAAAATCCAAGTCTTTACTACGCCCTACAGGGGCCTGAAAGACCTAGATGTTTCTCTGACTGCATCGCCTACCATCTCCTTCTCCTTCTCTGAGCTCCCACCACCCTGCCTCATTGCTGATCCTCAAAAACACCAGGACATCTCACCTCAGGGCTTGACACTTCCTGTCCCCTCTGGCTGGACCGCTTTTCCTTCCCAGATCTTTCTGCAAGCCTTCCCTCAAGTCTTGGCTCGAACATCACCTTACTAAGGAGGTCTTTCTTAAACATACTATATGAAACACAGCCCTCCCTCCATCTTTCATTCTCTGTCCCCTTAACACATTCTCTATTTTTATTCTTTGTACTTATCATCACCTGATCTAATGTATTTATTGCTGTCTCTCCTACTAGAACATAAGCCTTTCAGGACTTGTTCTGTTTTTGTTGACTATTTTATCCCCAGTACCTAGGACAGTGTCTGGCACACAGCAAGTGTTCAATAAACATTTGTTGAATGAATTATTCTTCATTTGCATACATGCGTGTATTATTATATATATACATCTATGCATACATGTATAGATACATACATACTCATATATGTCAATGCAGAATAATTGCTACAGTGTGGTTCTAGGCTTCCTTAACCATCTCTTCTCACCAGGGCATCACTGCCACTCTGAAATTGTTAACTTTGTTTCTATGTGGTTCTGATCTCCTTTTGTTATTCTGCTGCATCAGTGTTCACTGATTGGTTTCTGATTTGTATTTCACACAGATTCATGAACCTCACCTTCATTTGTCAGGACAGGTATAACTAATTAAAGAGCATCTTTGTGACCTTCAATTGCTTAAAATTCGCTCTTTCAAGTAAAGAGAACATCTGCCTTGCAACACAGAGATGCTGCCTATAATAGTTGTTTCTATTGATCTAGATGGTCCCTTTCTTATTTGCTATTATACAAACCCAGGCAATGATGACAGACAATACTCTCCAAAGCACAAATGCTGCATTACAAAATGCCCCCCCCCCAAAATTCTTGCTACACAATATCTATTGCAGATATATAATGAAGAAGTTTAGATGCACCTCTCAATAAGTTGGTTTCCTATAAGAAAAGGAAGAGTTTCAGATTAATTATTGCTTGAAAGCCTCTCCCTCATTAAACAAAAGCTATTTGTTGGGTGATTTTCTGCTTCTAAAATATCCCCCACCTTAAACAAGTGGAAATAAAAGTTGTTGGCTTCCTAGCTCACTGAGAGCTTGCCATTTACCCTCCCACGCTTAGATACATGTGGGTTACTGAGTACAGGTGGATCACCATAGAGGGAATTCCAGAGGACCTTGGAAGAGCAACAGAAGGAACCACCGCAGGAAGAAAAAGGAACAATGAGCAGGTAGGAGAATTTATAAGTCAGCATCTACCTTCCCAGCTCTCCATTCTAGCCCTTCTCTTCACCCCCATGACCACTTCTCCAATTTAGACCCTTATCATCTCTCACCAAGGTATTCCAATGGCCCCTACCTGTTCTCCCTGACTCCAGTTTCTGTCTCCTCTAATTTCTCCTTGACAGAATCACCTGAGTCTTTTTCCTAACTCACAAATGGGATCATATCATTTCAACAGCCTTCAGTGCTTCCTACTGCTGGTAGAGTCAACTCCCCACTCCTTAGCAAAGCACTAGACCTCCTGCTGATCTAACCCCAGGCCACTCTCCCAACTTCATCTCCTTATTCAGCACCAACATTGCAGCAGAAGAGAGCCACACACCCAGTACTTTCTGTGTTTTCTCACCCGGACTCCTTTTGTTTCTTCCACCAGAATCCCCTCCCTTGACACCCAGCTCGCTCCATGTCCAAACCAGAGTTGACCTCGTTCATGAGGCCTTCCCCAGTCTTTTCAGTTGGGATTAACTGTTCCTTCCTCCACGTTCCCCCAGGCTCTACAACTTCTCTATTGAATACGTATCATACTCTTCCTTGTTATTGGTATATGTTTTAATCTCCCCCACTAAATTGCCAGCTCTGTAAAAATGTATTCATCTCCATATCCCTTATGGGGCGTTTACTATGTGCTAGGCATGATTTCAAAAGCTGCAGGTGTGTTAGTAATTTTTTTAATCCTCATAACAACCCTACAATGTAGATAACTTTATCCCCATTTTATAAATGAGTAGACCAAGGTGCAGGCAATTTAGGTCATCTGTCTACACTCACAGAGCTGGTAAGTGTTGGAGCTAGTCCAACTGACCCCAGAGTCCAAATACTTAAACATTATACTATGTATATTTTTAAATTTATCCAAAGAAAGCATTTAAATAGTTCCAAATGCTGACAGAAAAATGTTATAAAAGCAGGTATAGAAATATTAGAGAGTAACTCAGACTAAAAAAGCCCAGAGAAGTTAAGCTGTTTGCCCAAGTTCACACAGTGAGTTACTGGCAGAACAAAATGAATCTGGGTCTTCAGAGGCTGGCCTAGTGCTCTTTAAACTAGATTATGGCTGCCGTGTGGTTCCTATGGAGTGATTGGGAGAGAAAAATAAAGACGAGAAATGTAATTGAGTCTCATGTAATTGTAAGAAATAATGAGGAACTCAGGCAAGGATGGATCTCAAGATAGTGCAAGCAAACTATCTAATAAACACATCTCTGCAGATGAATTTTCTTAAACTCTAAAATACAAAAACCTAAATCTGTGAATTCAAGTAAGAACATGGGCAAATTCATTTGGACAGAACCTAAAAACCAATAGCTAACTCTTTTTTCGGTACTTACCACAGGCTGGGAGCTGTGTTAGCATTTGATCTAATTTAATCCTCACAACCAATCCTTTGTTATTATTATTAGCCTCATTTTACAGAGAAGGGAACAGTCTCTTAGAAATTGAGTAACTTTCTTAAGGCCACAGAGAAGGTAAGAAGTAGCAATGGGATGCATATTCCAAATGAGTGAATTTTTTAAATAACGAAAGCTTATTCCTTGAAGCCCTAAAACCATTTTAGATTTCAGCACTCCTAGATGTAGTACATACTGCCTTCCAAGAGAAGGAACTGGAATATATTTCAATCTTTTACTTGGTTCCCAAAGTCGTCATTAGGTGTGCCCCTCTGCACCAGCTCCCTTCAATATGATTGTAAAGAGGCAATTACCATACAACAATCCCTTATTGAGGCAGGTATGTCTAGTGTTTGAGAATAAATGGTCTCTTAAATACTGTTTTCTTACTCCCTTTGCCTGCTTTTATAGTTTTCCCATCCTTTCTGTCATCAAAATGCAGCAGCTATTATTTCTGGCAGTTATATGCCTTCATCATCCCTGCCTCTTTCTGCTGTGGGCTGCAAAATCACACAAAGGGCATCGTTAGAATTTGGTAAAAATTCAGAGCTGTTAAAATTTGAGTGAAGGGCTGAGATATTGCACCACAAGTAAAGTTTCTGAGCAGAAATAAAACCATGTGTATTCCTTTTACTGGTCAAATCCCTTTCTTTAGCTGTATTTCTGATCATTTAAAGGCTAGACAAATTCTGGGGAAGAGGGTGGTTGGAGATGACCATATAACATTCCTTTATAATGATAGATTTATCAGGATGAGTTTAAAAGCAACCATTTTAAAGAAAAAATCAGAATATTCTAATAGAATCAGATTGTAAAAATTTGAATGTTGCTTTTAATCTTTATTAAATATTTACAGGTAATACGGTGAGATGTAAGATCCTGGAATTTAGACCTAGAAAAACCTGTTATAATCTTTCTCCACTGCTTTCTGACAATTGACTTTGGACAAGTTGCTTAATTTTCTCTGAGCCTCCATTTTTTACTTTCACATCTTAAATTGTGATAAGGATAAAACCTCTCTCATAACATATGTAAAGTACCTGACACATAACAGTTAGCTTTAAAATCTCATATACTAGAGTTGAGGTCATGTTTTTATTAACTGAACTTAAAATACGCTTAGTCTCAAAGCTACATTCATGATCTAAAATTCATAACTCATAATTATATAGCACAAATTATATAGCATAAAAGTTAAAGAATTCATGTTGTCATCTTAGAAACTCTGAAGCTAGAAGAGTTTTATTTTCAGAGTATTTATATGGCTGAATTTACCAATCATCATTTGAGCCAGATGGCTTAAATTTAACAATTTCTTGCTAAATATCTGTTGGATGGATGGATGGATGGATGGATGGATGGATGGATGGATGAGTGGATGGATGGGTGGATAGATGGATGGATGAAAAGTAATACTAACACTTGGACACAAAGTTAATATTTAAAGAAGATGTGTTATGGATGGATGGATGGATGTGTATGTGTGTTTATTTTTATCTCCATACTTGCTAAGAAAATTATTATAACTAGATTAGAAGCATCACTTAATTCAAGAAGATCAATTTGGCAACACCTACCTGGACTTGAACTTGGAGTATGAAGAGACCTCAGAAACATGGAACTGGAAGAAAGAGGAGAGAACCCAGGCAAGGTAAGAATGGAGGTGGGAGTAGCACAGAATCTGGTCCAGCTATAGAGACTGGCCCAGGGAAAGGCAGCTGAAGAGTCTAAGGCTTAGAATCCAAGGGGTACAGCAAATTCGCACAATTCAGATAACTGTTACTCTTGGGGATCTAATCTGACAGAGGGAGTGCATGGGAATGGCAAATTCAAATAGGAGAGCCAGAACTCTCAGGAAATGGGAATAGGACAATAATGGCAGTGCTAGGACATCTACCCATTCCCTATAGAGTTGGGGCCTGCAGTCTGATATATCAGGGTGATGCCCCAGCCCTCAGAGAAAGAGACTGGAAGGAACTGAACAGGCTGATGTTTGAGGCCAGAGGGCTACAGGAAATGGGCAGAGAGATATGGCTGACAAGATAGTGAGGGCTAAGGCAGAAGCCAGGGGAAGGAAGTTGCCAGGCCAGAGAAATAGATAGAGTAGCAAATACTATAACTCTAGCCATATGACAACAAAATAGTGCCCATCCCAAGTCAAACTGCTAAAGAGAACATTCAGGAAGCAATGTGGCCCAGCACCCATGGCTGGGCTCTGGATCCTGGGTCCTATGTCCAGGAGTGGGACTCATTTTAACGTCCTCCTGAATAGTGAAAATGAGGCTATTTTTCTGCCGCACTCAGGATTAGCTTTAGAATCAGAACACAATTCATGCTGGGTAGGGAGAATCAATAGCTCTAGTTATGAGAAATTGGGAAGGCAGAGGCAAGAAAAACAATGCTGATAATGTGTTTCTAATGTAAACATATTTTGAAAGCTCTTTGAGGACAGGAACCAAGACTTCTTTATCTATTCATACATTATAACACTGCCTTTCATAGGTAGGTGAGCACTATAGTTAATCCTTAGAAAAGTTCAAAGAAATCTATACTCATGGGTACAAATTAAATACTCCAGTCACTATTTAATTGTTATAAGCACCCTTACCTTTTTTTATTCCTGTGTGTCTATAAGCAAGTATATCCTGCCATATCCCTCTTGCTTCTCAAAAATAGTTTCATAGCCTCCGACTTTAACTCTATCTGGGCTCTGACTGCTTTTCAGAGGAAATTGTTAACTCCATAGAATTTATCTATTAATCTTAAACCCTCTTATCAAAGATATTTTGACCCATATAGATTAGTACTCTGTGCTTCTGCATAATTTTCTCTTCATAGCAGTGCTAAATTTAATTAAACATTTGTTTAGCAACTATCATGGGGATTAGATGAAAGGATATAAAGGAATAGCAGGTATTTTGAGCAAATATGATTATGACAAGGTCCCTGTCCTCAAGAAGCTTTAAAACTAGTCAGGTAAGCAAATACAAATAATGAAGTATGCTAAAGCTGAGTGAAACAAACACTGTAATGAAGACGCAAAGAACCTGGAAGCAGAAGCAATTAATTCCTCCTCAAAGTGTGTATATTACTAATCTCAGTATCACCTCCCTGGTGCATTTCCTGGACCCTCCAACAAATTGCATCTACTCTCTTCTCTGAAACTCCACAGTATTTATTCCAACCTCTGCAGGAACTTTCTTAGACTTTCTACTATCTTAGTCACATGTCCCCCACCCTCCAAGTAGACTGAAAGCTGATGCAGGACTTTTGTGTCTCTGGCCCAGGTTCTTAGACATAAGGGGCATTTAATCACCATTTCTTGAATTGAACAAAAACACACACATGCATACATGTTTGCACACACACACACAAAAAAAAAATGAATGCCCATTGTTTGAGGAGATAATAATTATTCTTAATACTTTGATTCCAAAATATTACCCCCAAGCATCCATAATTAACATGGTGAATTAGAGATGGTTCATCTCCCATTAGTTTCAAAACAACTTCTTCAGCTAATTTTAATAAAGAAAATGACAAAATCATTACTCCTCATGTAGCAGCATGAATAATTTAGGGAAAAATCTAAATGAATCACTACTTTAAGACATATAATGTACAACATCCATAAAATGAAATTTTAGCTATATCTAGACAAAAAAAATATTCAATGACGTTATGATCAAATAACAAAAGCCCATTCTTTGCAGAAGACAGTAACTATAGTCACTTGGTTACTAGTTTAGACCAATATTTAAATTTATTAAAAGAAAGGCAATAGTGTACGTCACGTATATTAAGTAAAATAAACCAAAATGTTGACATCAAGGCCACATGCAGAATGTGGAACACTGAAACCAATAAATGCATAATTTCCACCAAAATATTCTCCTCTCAGGCACAGAATACAGACGATTTTTGAGGCAAACATTCCATTATAAAAAGCTTGTCTGAGGGCCAGCCCCTTGGCGCAAGCAGTTAAGTGCGCGTGCTCCACTGCGCCGGCCAGGGGTTCTCTGGTTCGGATCCCAGGTGCGCACCACTGCTTGTTAGGCCATGCTGTGGTGGCGTCCCATATAAAGTAGAGGAACATGGGTACAGATGTTAGTCCAGGGCCAGTGTTCCTCAGCAAAAAAAAAAAAAAAAAAGAGGAGGATTGGCAGATGTTAGCTCAGGGCCAATCTTCCTCAGCAAAAAGAGGAGGATTGGCATCAGATGTTAGCTCAGGGCTGGTCTTCCTACAAAAAAAAAAAAGAGCTTGTCTGAACTTTACCGACATAAACCTCTTCCCCAGGCTACACTTCCCACGGGGAATCCAAAGCATTCAGTTTACAAATTCAGAGTTCTTGGATCTCCAATCTTTAAGTCATTTCCCTAGAGGGTTTCATAAACAAGGATGGTTGGATAAATTACTTTCCTCTTAATGTGACTGTCGTAGGGCTAGAGGCTCTAATAAACATGTGTTGGAAGAGGGAAAGAAGGAAGGAAGGAAGGAAGAAAGGGAGGCAGGGAGGGAGGGAGGGAGGAATTCTGGCAAGAAGGGAGAAAGGAAAGGAGGGAGGGAGGATGGATTCCATTTTATCCAATGGATTTACAATTTTAAAGTCTGGAAATTTTCCTACTGACATACAGCAAATGGAGAAGCATTTATTCAAGAAAAATCTAATAAATCTTGATAAGAATAACAAGAATTAGTGGTATTTGAGCCACAACCTGCTCATTCACTCTACACCCCAGCTCAGTTCAACAGCTCTACTCTGGCTGACTACAGCCAAGAAGATGCGGCAAAAAGGGAAGAAGGGAGGGAGGAAGTGTGATGGTTAATTTTATGTGTCATCTTGACTGGGCCCAGATACTCGATCAAACATTGTTCTAGGTGTTTCTGTGAAGATATTTTTGGACGAGATTAACATTTAAATCACTAGACTGAGTAGAGCAGATTGCCCTCCCTAACGTGGGTGGGCCTCATCCAATCAGTTGAAAGCTTGAATAGAACAAAAAAGGCAGACTCTCCCCCAAGTAAGGGAAGATAAAGTAGTTTATACAGTATAGTGAATTTGAGAGTTACACTTGAATGGTTAAGTAACATTTCAATAATGGAGATACAATCTTCATCTTTGTTGAATTTGATCCTAAAGTTATAATTTACTTTGTGGTAAAGTACCTATCCTTTCTTTGTCATTGATTTTAAGAATTAGACTTGATTTAATTCTGCACCATTAAAATCTTCTAGACTCTGGTACTAAATTAAAAGTAAGTTCTGTTTAAAACTGTTGGGACTCCTATGAAACACCCAGTAGTGAGGCCCTACCAAGAAGGATAACTCAGGTAAGGCAGATCCTTGGAAATAGGGCATTCATCTTCTACTCAGTCCTAGAAAGGTCCCAGCCCTGCTGCTGCATAGAGCACATGGTCTCCTGAGATCAACTTGGAGATCTTTGGGACTACAGAAGAAATAGCACCTACCCATGAGATATAAGTCTCTCATTTCAAAGAAACATGCAAGAAGGAGGTCCCAAGGACCCCTCCACAAAACTCACACACACACACACACACACACACACACACACACAATGAGAAAGCAAAAATTGGATACTGCCACATGGAGGGCACCCAACAGCCATTTGCTTCAGTTGGGGAAGCTGCAAGAACTTATTAAAAGACAATAGTGTAACCAACCCAGTTACATTTAAAAGATAAATATACATTCATTTACTCCCTTAATCCCTTCTCCTAGACCTAGAAAAGGAAATGAGAGGAGGCATGAAAAAGCAGATTCCATATCCCTCCCCACTTCAGGTCTTTTAAGTTACAGTTGAATCTGGAAGGAAAGGCGCATGGTGGGGGTGCTGAGAAGATGGAAATAAGATTAAAATCAAGTTTGAGGAGAAGCACTTCTACAATGGTGGTGTAAGGATCTCCATGGATCTTTTCCCTAGCAAAACAACCATAACTGGTGAAATTTATCATTTAAATAATTTAAAGTCTGTGTAAATTGTCCTAATGGCATAGGGCAAATGGAAAAACATTTCTTCAAGAAAATCTAATGAATCGTTATAAGAACAGCAAGAATCTATAGCATCTGAACCATGACCCACTCCATCACCCCACACTCCAGCTCATTTCGAAGGAAGTTATAGCATGAAAAGAGTAACCATAAGAGAAATAGAATGATTATATTAAATAGACTTTAAAACAAAAATATGTTACTAGAAATAACAAGGATCATTTTACAATAAATGGATCAATCCATCAGGAAGATATAACACATATAAAAACATATATACACCTAACAACGGAGTCTCCAAAATACAAAGACAAAAATTGACAGATTAAAGGGAGAAATAGACAATTCAACAGTACTGGTTGGATCCTTCAATATCTCACATTCAATAACGGATGCAACAACTAGTCAGAAGATCAACAAGTGTATAAAAGACTTGAATGATACTGTAAATCTACTAGACCCAACAACCCTCTATAGAACATTCCACCCAACAAAAGTACAATACAATTCTTCTCAAGCACACATGGAGCATTCACAAGGATAGACCACATGCTAGACCATTAAAAAAACCTCAATAAAAATAAAGAGATTGAAAGTATACAAAGAATGTTCTCCAGCCACAATGGGATGAAATTAGAACTCAATAACAGAAGGAAATTTAAGAAATTCACAAATATGTGGAAATTAAATAACACACTTCTAAATTACCAGTAGGTCAAAGAAGAAATTACAAGAAAAATTAGAAAATACTTTGAGATGATGAAAGAAAAAAACAATGTAGCAAAATTTATGGGACTCAGTTAAAGCAGTACCCGGGGGAAAAATGTATAACTAAAAGCAGTATTTGGAAGGAAATTATAATAAATGCCTATATTAAAAAAAAGAAAGAAAGATCTCAAATCAATAATCTAACCTTCTACTTTAGGACACTGAAAAAACAAGAGCAAACTAAGCCTAAAGCAAGTAGAAGAAAGGAAATAATAAAAACTAGAGCAGAAATAAAAGAAATAGAGAATAGAAAAAAAAATAGTGCAAATCAACAAAACCAAAAGTTGATTCTCTGAAAAGAGCAACCAAATTGACAAACATTTAGCCAGACCGATTAAGAAAAAGAAAGAAGACTCAAATTAGTAGACTCAGAAATGAAAGAAGGGGCATTACTACCAACCTTACAGAAACAAAATGGATTATAAGGGAATACTATGAACAACTATATGCAATAAATCAGATAACTTAGATGAAATAAACAAATTCCTAGAGAGACACAAACTACCAAAACTGACTCAAGAAGAAACAAAAAATCTGAATAGACCTATAACAAATAGAAAGATTGAATTCGTAACTTTTAGACTTCCTACAAAGAAAAGCCCGGGAACAAATGGCTTCACTAACAAATTCTACCTAACATTTAAAAAAGAAATAATAATGTAATCTAGCATATTAATAAAATAAAGGAAAATTCCACATCATCTCAATAGACACAAAAAAAACAACTGAAAAAATGCAACTCCTTTCATGATAAAAAAAAAAAAAAGAAAAGAAAAAAAACACTTAAGACACTAGGAATCGAAAGAACCTTCCTCAATCCTATTTTTTTTAATTTACAAAATAGCCACAGCTAATATCATACTTGATGTGAAAGACCAAATGTCTTCCTCCTAAGATCAAGAATAAGACAAGGACATCCATTCTCACCACTTCTATTCAATATTGTACTGGAAGTTCTAGCGAGGGCAATTAAGCAAGAAAAAGAAATTAAAAGCATCAAGATTGGAAAGAAGACGTAAAAAAAATCTCTATTTGCAGGTGACATGATCTTTTATGTAGAAAATCCTAATAAATCCACTAACAAACAAGTTCAGGAAAGTTGCAGGACACAGATCAATATACGAAAGTCAGTTATGTTTCTATAAACAAGAAAAGAATAATCTGAAAATGAAATTGAGAAAACAGTTCCATTTAAAATAGCATTGTAAAGAACAAAACATGTAGAAATAAATTTAACAAAAGAAGTACAAAACATGTTGAAAGAAAGAAAAGAAAACCTAAATAAATGGAAAGATACCCCACGTTCATAGATTGCAAGACAATATTATTAAGAGAGCCATACTCTCCAAATTGATCTGCAGATTCAATTCAATCCCTATAAAAATCTGAGCTGGCTTTCTTGCAGAAATTGACAAGCTTATCCTAAAATTAATATGAAAATACAAGGGAGCTAGAACAGCCAAAGTCATCTTGAAAAAGAATACAGTTGGCAGACACTCACTTCTTGATTTCAAAACCTACTACAAAGCGACAACAATCAAGATGGTGTGGTACTGGTACAAAGAGAGGCATAAAGGCCAATGGAATAGAACTGAGAGTGCAAAAATAAGCCCTTACGTTTACAGTCAATTGATTTCTGACAAGGAAGCCAAGAGGTCTCAATGGGAAAAGAACAGCCTTTCAACAAGTGGTGCTGGAACAACTGGCTATCTGCATGCAAAAGAATGAAGTTGGACTAATTCCTTACACTGTACACAAAAGTTAACTAAAAAACGGATCATAAACCTACATGTAAGACCTGAAACTTTTAGAAGAAAACATAGGAGCAAATCTTCATGACCTTGGGTTAGACAAAAGCTTCTTAGATACAAACCAAAAGCACAAGTGAAGTATATTTTTGTTTTTGGTAAGAACACTTAATATGAGATCCACCCCCTTACCAAATTTTCAAGTGTACAATGCCGTATTGTTGACTGTAGGCACTATGTTGTACAGCAGATCTCTAGAACTTATTCATCTTGTATGACTGAAACTTTATACCAGTTGAACAACAACTCCCCATACTCCTCTCCCCCTACCACCGGTAACCACCTTCCTATTCTCTGCTTCTATGACTGATTATTTTAGCTACCTTGTATAAGTGCAGTATTTGTCCTTCTTTGAGTGGCATATTTCACTTAGCATAATTGTGCTCCGGGTTCTTCTATGTTGTCACAAATGGCAGGATTTCTTTCTGTTTAAGGTTATAATTTTCCATTGTATGTATATACCACATTTTCTTTATCAAGATCATAGACCCTGAAAATATATTTCTCAATTATGATCTCTCTCCTGTGATATACTAGCTGTAAGACTTTGGGCAAGTGACTAACCTCTCTGAGTCTCTCTCCCTACCTGCAGGATGTGAATAATGCACCTCCCACAAAGTTCTCGCCCAGAGTCCCTGAGATGATGTATCTCCCACACCTTCCCAGCCTACAACCAGTATTCAATAGTTGCTATTTCTGGTCCTCCTTCCTCCCTACTTCATTCTCTCTTTACCTCTCCTGGTTCAATTTGGATGCAAATATAAATAGATGCACAAATATTTCCATTCTTTGGTTGTTGTTGTTGTGGGTGTTTTCAAGAGTGGAATGAGGGCAGTGGGTCAAGTTTTTTTTTTTTAATTACCAAGCTTGAAGGACAGCAAGGTAAGGTAACAGATGACACCAATAGAGCTCCATTTTTATATCAATTCTGAGTGATGAGTTTTGTCTTCCTGGAGTACTGAGAAGCTCATCAAGAAAAAATACTTTATGCCTTGGTTTCCCCATTTGAAAAATGGGAATTATAATTAACCTACTTGCCAAACAATATTTTTATAAGAATCACATGAGTTAGAAAATGTGAAATACTTACAAAAAATATAAGAATATTATACTAACACTCTTCTTTCACCTATCTATATGCTTCACTCAGTGAGAAACTGAATTTAAAACAATTGAGAAATTCACACACCCCTCCCACTCTCACTCACACCTCCCCTAACCCAAGCCAAAAGAAATTATCATCCATTCCTGAGTTGAATGAGGATTTTGTTTACTCTTCAGGAGAGTATCACTGTGCTACAGCAAGAGTAATAATTCATACACATTCCACTATTAGCATTTCTAAAATCTTCAAAGTTAGAACTAGGGAATTTATTGCAGCTCTAGGCCATGCTGAAGGTGCCCCCACAGCAATAATTGATGCTCTGAAAGCATACACAGAGAAAAAATCATCTGAATTCTTTCAAGCTGTTTCTCTTCAAATTTATGAAATATTGATAGAAAAATATAAATAGGTATTAATGCTGTTTTAGTAAAGATTCGGTCTGGTGGAGACAGAGCATAATTTATTTCCAGCCTGCGGGATTAACACTGGAGTTGCCACTGATTCTGTGTTAATAGCCAGAAATGTGTTTTATCAGTCTCTGTGCTCTAGGTTTCTCAGATAGGAAATGAGCCCTGAGCTTCCATGGCATGTCTGTGGAGGACACTGCTTAAAGGCCGCAACTCATGTAAAGTTGCCCTTCCCACAAAATCACAGACGAGAGACTCCGTTCTGTCCCATTTCCACTATTTTCCCAATGCCAACCTATATCAGTCAGGGATTGCATTACATTGTGAGTTATAGAAAACCCAACTGTCAAGGCCTATACAGGAAATATAGAAGTAATTGCTACTGTTGATTCATCAAGCGAAGGCTATTAGGGCCATGGTCTCTAAGTCTCTTGGTCTTACTTCATGATCATGCTGTGGCTACTAGAGCTCCAGCCATCACATCTTTATTCTAGGCATGAAAAAGGAAGGTAGGATATAGAATAAAGGCAGATGGTGTTGTCCATTGCATCAAGAATGCAAAAGCCTTCCCAGAAATTTCAAGCAAGACTTCCTACTTCAGTTCCATCGGCCAGAACAGTATTACATGGCCACCCATAGCTTGAAGGCAGACTAAAAATGTGAGTGTTTAGCTTTGCGACTTCTATGGAATGGAAGGAGGCAAGGGAAAAGAGTTTGGAATGGGTACTGAGAGAGAGAACACAGTGTCTGCCTTACAAGCTCTAAATCAATATTTGGTAGATGAACGAGATCGTCAGAACTGATTCTTGCCTCATTGGTAGGTACCTGGTAGAGAGTGAGCATTTTGTGACTTCTACAAGTACCTTTGTCAGACCCAAATTAGGGATCCCCAAATGAAACTGTGATGGGGGGAGTCAGTAGCATAGATAATATCCTGACGGAAAATTTAGATGGATGGATAGATGATAGATAGACAGATAGACAGACAGATGGATGATGTGTGTGTACATATATATCATAAAGAACAGATACACTCTTTCTCGAATGGAATAAAACATTTTCTGCTATCCAGCTCAGGCTCCCTAACCCACCCATCCTCTCCTCCCCACCTCAGCCCCCCAAACACACACATTCACACCCAATACACATCACACTGAGAATGTAAGGGAAACAAAAGTGGGGGGATGTCAATGAGAGCCAACAGACACACCAAAGGTTGTGTACGTGCATCTATTTGGGGAAAGGGTACAGAATAGACGTGGGGAAGACGATTATGATTGTATCTATTTATATCTCTGCTCCAGAACGTGGGCAATAATTTGCACCCACAGAAAGAAGAGAAGCAAGCCTGTGGGGCCTTGGTTCCTTCCCCGTGGTTTCTACCGCCTACTCTCTTTCCCTTCCTTCCCTGCTCCCTCTCACCCACCCCCACTAAGGGGAGGGAGGGGACCAGGAGGTCAGGCAGGGAGGGAGGTGAGCACGCGTGGCAGACAGCCTGTGTTTATGAGCACTGAGTCCATTCCTTCCACCGCTTAGCTTCTCTCAGATCAACCGATTCCATTCCCCCTGCATGGCCTGGGCTCAGGTCTGAGCCTTCTTTGGCCCCAGTCACTGCAGGGTTGCCTGTTAACCGGTCTCCCTATTCCAGTGCTTGATCCACACTGTCCCCAGGGTCATTTTTCCCTTATTCTTCAAAGAGTATACATGTATATATTTGTGTGTGTGTGCATTCATATATGCATATATACATGTACGCATATATGCATATACCTACATATATACACACATACCTATCCACACACATATGCACATACATTCATTTATACATACATATATATGTATGTCTATAATATTGTTTTTGTATATACATATACCTGATTTTAAAATATCAAATAGGAATCAAAGGTTTAAAATGACACACAAGCATCTCCCCTCCCTCCGCACACCGCCCACTCCCAGGCCTGCTTCCTAGAAGCAACCACTTCAGGCCTGTAGCTGCTTCTTTTGGTAGTGGCCTCCATATTGCTGAGTCACATGCTCTGATGCTCTTTCTTGATGATCGATTCAGCATCATCTATTTGTATTGTGACCTTCCTAAGGCACAAATCTGATCACGGCTCTCTGTCACCATGCATGGCCAGGCCAGCTGAGCACCGCCAGTCCCCCGGAGGCACCCTTCACTTTCGTATTTCCTGGAGAAGGGCAATGTGGCAGCCCTGTCTTCCCCCTGGATTGCAAGGTCTCTGAGAACTGGGGGGGGCCTGGGCCAGGCCTGCCCCACTCAGTCTTTCCTGGGCCACAACCAGTAGCCAGTTTCAGGGTGACAGCAGGTAATGGTTAATTTTATGTGTCAACTTCACTGGGCGACAGATGCCCAGATACCTGATCAAACATTATTTCTGGGTACGTCTGTGAAAGTGTTTCCAGAAGAGATCATCATTTGAATTGGTGGTGGCCTGAGTAAAGCAGATAGCCCTCCCCAATGTGGGTGGGCATCATCTTATCTGTTGAGGGCCTGAATGAAACAAGACGGCAGAAGAAGGTTGGATTGTCTCTCTCTCTGCCTGACTATATGAGCTGGTCTATCAGTCTTCTCCTGCCCTCAATCCTCCTGGCTCTCAGGCCCCAGACTTGGACTGAAATCTACATCATCAGCTCACCAGCTCTCAGGCCTTCAAACTACACCACTGGCTTTCCTGGGCCTCCACCTTGCAGGCAGCAAATTGTGGGCCTCCGTAACTGCATGACCCAATCCTTATAATAAATCAGATAGATGATAGATAGATAGATAGATAGATAGATAGATAGATAGATAGATAGATAGACAGATAGATATAGATATATCTCTTATTGGTTCGATTTCTCTAGAGAACCCTGACTAACACTCTGCACATGTCTGATGCCTGAGATGAACAGCAAACATGGCCCTGATACAGAAGTAAGAAATTAGGCCAGAATTTGAGTATCAGATCTGGGTGACACGCAGGTCATACAAGAGATTTGAGAAGGTGCCTCCCAGGGCTTTCCAATACCTGGTCGTCTCCATGCTAGGCAGGAGACCGTCATCACCACACTATTCAATCTCTCACGAGGGAGCTGGGTGGACTCTGGAAGTTCGGCTCACCCAATAGCCTCCAAGCTGGAAGGCATCTCACATACTCTGTTGAAAACTCTGCCATTTGTACTTGGCTCAAGAAGATGTAACTTGTAGAAGGTACGTGCCAGAGTGTGGGCCAATTTCAGGACAGGGGCGATGCCTGTCTTTTTGACTGAAGTAGGTCTAGCTCTGAGTGGGGGCCAGGTAGATCTGAAGGGAAGGGGCACTGCTGCTATGAGCAGTCACCAAAGTTTGTTTTCTGCTTCTGTCTCTTTAGCAGGGAACTTGCTCATTCCCCAAGAGGCTGCGTCCCACTTCTGGGAGGCTGGACAAGAATCTGGGGGTACACAGAGTTCTCTTTCTTTTTCTCTCTTTCTCTGTCTTCTCTTCTTTTCTTCCCTTCACTTCCCTTCCCTCTTCCCTTCTCTTCCTTTCCTTTCCTTCCCCTTCCCTTTCCTTCATTCCTTCCTTCGTTCCTTTCTTCTTTCAAATTTGTCTGTTTTGAGCACCCATAAAAATTTTCTGTGAACTGGACCTAATCTAAGGCCTAAAATACGGGAAACTCTGATCCAAGCAAATAAGAGAATCTTCTAGTAATCAAAATATACAAAGCAGCATCTAGTCTTTATAAAATAATTAAAGTATATCTACTGTTCCATAAAATAAGTCTCAGTGGGTTGGAATTTTGAAGTAGGTATTCAACAATCTCCTCAGTCAGATAAAGCTCTTCTTCTTTGCAATATGTAACTCATTGCTGGAAGAACTTTGGTCAAAAACATAAAGTCAGCAAGGTCTCAATACAGAAGGATAACTAAAGTTAGTTACATCCTGAAGGCAGCAGTGATAAGAGATACATCTTCAATCGTAGATCCACAGGGCTGGATTGAAAGAATGTGTGTGTCTATCATCTGTCTAAACTTATTCTCCTTTTGTTCTCTGAAATTTCACCATTAGAGATTCAGTTCTTTGCCATACATATTGTTCACTCCCAGCATTTAACATGCAGCTATTTCTGAAAGAATTAACATATTTGGTGTCTAAGAAAGCATGAGTATACTAAAAATGAAATAGAAATGGGAGGTGAAATGCAACAAAGACCCATCCCCAAGGGTTTACCCTAGGGTGTTTTTTAATTAGGCTTCATTTTTTGCAAATGAAAAGTAATTAAAATAGAAATCTAGTTAAGGCTTCCATCAAACATTTAAAAAATGAAAAGAAAAAATGAACATCCACAGTGCTATTTGATTAGCATTTTCATTACCAAGTTTCCTTTATCTTTGTCTACAAATGTCAGCACATAAACCAGGCCTCTTTGGTTTTGCTTTCTTTCATAGCTTCATGTTTTAAGCCCAGAAAATCTGGCCATTAGAAATTTATTTTTAAATGGATTAAGTGCTCTCTCAGGAGTGATCTTTAAACTTTTCCATCTATATTTTGATAAAACTTCACATGAAGTCAATAACAAATTAGAACATAAATATTTAAGCAGCACGAAGATAAAATGAGAGCTTCTCTCTTTCTCTCTTTTTTATGTTGCTGGTAATGTGCCAAACAGAGAATTAAGGGTCTTAGGGAATATGTCAAAAGCCCTAGCTTGTTGTGCAAACAGGAAAAATCAAGCGAAAGGTCACTAATCCAGGAGAGGTTGGTGTCACCTCAGAGCCGCTCTCATCCACTTCAGGAATCCCTGATACTCTCAAACAGCTTCTCTCCATCTTCTTCCTAGAAGTTTTTAATGCAGGAGCAAGTGCATTAAAACTAACAATTTTTCTGTGGGGCTTTTGCCGTTAATGAAGTCTTGTTTTAGAACTCAGCTTTTTTTTTCTTTTTTAATGTAGGGGAAATTCTATTTATTTTCAAAGGACACCTACAGAAGAAAAGCGCTCTTCACTTCAAAAGCAAATCAGATGAAATAAGGAACAGAGTATCCCTCATCAAAAGAAACAAAGAATCAGTGAGATAAATATATGCTAATATATGCAAAGACGATTTCAGAAAGTGATGAACCTAAACAGATAAACCCCAGAATAAGCCACCCATTTGCTAAAAATCACTCTGAAAAGACTGTTGACTGGGATCGCCTGTGCATGGAGATTGTCTATCAAGGAATGAATCTTATCTGTTCTGGGGGCTGAGATAAGATCTTATGCCAGGGAGGATTTTTCTCAGGCTTTTATGGTAATTGTAGATATTTGATTGCAAATCAGAATGTTTGTTCTACCTAATGAACAAAAGCACTGGATTAGTCATAGCTGGTATTAAAAGTTGTTTTTGTTTACAGCCTGGTTTAGACTTTAATGTTCTCTGAGTACTCAAAGAACACTCTCAAATGTCATCTTTGTAGCACACACCAGTTCCCACTTTGAGCGAACTGGAAACTAACAAATTAAATCTCTGCCTGCCCTTGACTAGCAGGAGCGTCTCCACGCTGTGCTCTGACTAATGGTCTAGTGTGGGGAAGGGTCCAGGAGGCAGAGGTTTGTTCTGATTGACTTCCATTTCACTAAGGACAGGAGAAGGCACTCAGTGTCACATCAGGTCATTAAAAGGGTACTTTCAGAGGTAACTTCATGATGTTTTCATCAAGCCGAAGGATAATAACACAAGGGATGCTGAATGGGGTTGCCCAGCCCATCTCTCCAATCCATCTCCACGGGAAAGCAGAATGACTAGAATGCATTCATTCATTCACTCATTCATTCATTCAACAAATATTGATGCAGCAAGTGCCAGGCACCAAGTTTGATGCTGCAAATATAACAATCAGCAAGGAAAACACATTCCCTGACCCCCTCCCCCTCTCCCACGTCTGCACTTACATTGTCCAGCTGTGGGAAACTTGAGCAAAAGTGAACATCAAGGCCACGGTTTTCATATCCAACCATCAATTATTAGAAAAGTAGGGAGTCAGTATCTGCCTCCCAGCAACCAGAATGTTAGCACCAAGAGAAAAAATTAGGACCACTTCTTTGTTACCAGAGGCAATGAAATAGGATCAGAAAGGTTAAAAATCTCACATGGCTATTTGAGTAGTCAAGACTAGATCTCAGACTTTCTACTCTTCATCTGTGGTATCTACACCACCCCGCGGGGCCTCCTTCTCCCCCTTCTTCTCCACCATCCATATTTGCTTCAGGTCTAATTTTTGAATGATGGCTACGTGGATTACATCACGATGTAGTTAACGATAAAAGCCAGACTTCAATACATGCAGACTTTAAATAACGCATCAGGCTTATCACTGCTGATATCTTTAATTATGCCAAGGCAAAACTGGCGACGGTCTAATGGGAAATACAGATTACTTGTTAAAATTATTAACAGAGTTAATGTGCTTACATTTGTTTATGTGTACTAGAATCAGCTCAGATATTTGACTGCAATGACAATATGTGTAAAGATCAATTAAAAGTCATAGAGATGAGATATTGGATTTCCAGGCCTTAATAGGATTTCATCTGCACCTGCTATATTATGTTATACAATTATAATTGAGCTTCCATCAAACCACAGAAGCTGACACCTCACCAATTTATTTTCCAAGCACTAATGAAACTTATTTCCTGTTGAGAATGCTTTTAAAAGCATAACCCTGAGGAAGAGATGTGGCACAAGGGGTGATAGGCTTCTATTTACTTAGCA
Source organism: Diceros bicornis minor (assembly GCF_020826845.1). Lineage (NCBI taxonomy): Eukaryota > Metazoa > Chordata > Mammalia > Perissodactyla > Rhinocerotidae > Diceros > Diceros bicornis. Next base: position 24,690,185 of record NC_080764.1, on the reverse strand, counting down.
AACCCAGGTGAACTTAGACATAAGTAAAATGAATTGACAGCTTTAGGATGCTCCTTAGCAGCCATTTGTTCATATTATAAAGAGGACGTAAGTGCTCTCAAAAGGAATGGTAAACAACATGTATAACTCACGCTTACTTTAACCCTAACATCTGATTGATTCTCTGCCTGCTTTAGTGCAAGGCAGTCAAGCTAGAGGCAGAGTTGGTGTAATATGTTCCTCTGGATCTTTCTGAATTTTTTTCCCTAAATTGAAATCATGCATTGAGATATAAAACAAACTTCTCTGAAAAAGAACTCAGTGAGGTAGCTTTCACTTGATAAAATGTGAATTCTGTCTCCAATTTCATTTAAGGAAGCAAAGACAATAGCTAGAGACCATAGTGTAATACAGCTGTAAGATGGCAAACTTCTGGAATGACAGAATCATGACACTCTTTGGAGAGACTCAAAGCTCCTATAACAATAATCTTGTGCTCCTCATACTGGCTTGTGATGGTACAGCCACGAGTGAGAGATGGACGGCTTCCCCTTGGTCGTAGGGAGTGTAATTCCTCAGAATCATCTATTTACGGACAGTCATAAGGAACACCAGAGATTGTGTGATATGGTCTCAACAGGAAACCCCTGCCTGACAGATGTGTAGCTAGATCTACTTGAACATATCCAGGAATGAGGGGCTCACCTCACTGAAACAATTGCCAGACAATTGTCAGCATGTTCTTCCTGTGCCTGGCTGATATCTGCGTCCTTGTAATTTCCATCCCGCCCTCTGAAGCCCCACACGTTCGGTGCAGCTCAGTCCACGCAGCTCTTACTCTGCACCCACGCGTGCCTGACAGATGCATCAGACAGCTGGAGCCCAGCCGCCCTTTTCTTCAAAGCCCCCAACTTCTCTTCTTCACCTCTGGGTTTGTGGTGGAGAATATTTGGACTCAGAAATACTCCCAGCTGCTCACAATTCTACCATGCAATGCACGAGTTCATAGAACATCTTTACTTGACTCATTTTGTTGTGTCAAGGTAATATTTTAATAGATGCACTCCTAGCTGGTCACTCTTTCAGAGGGAGACAATAAATTTAATCCAAACATTTTTAAAGCGATGCTATACTAAGTATTTGAAAATACCTCCCACATCGCCTGTTCACTCTACCTCGCTTGACTAAATAGCTCACTTCTCCTAATGAATTTATTCTCAATCCTCTGTTTCCTGAGGGTATCCTCATCACCCCTCACATCCAATCAGCCACCAAGTCCTGCTCATCAGACCTCCCAGAAATCTCTTCACCCCAGTCCCCCCTGCTCCAGGCCACCGCCATCCTTCTCCTGGCTTCTGGAGCAGCTTCCTCATGCGTCTCTCCCCGCCATCCCTGCTCCCTTCCAATTACTGCTTTAGACAGTTGCCAGTGATCTTTCCAAACCATTACTCTCACCATGGCACACCCCTGCTGAAAACCCTCAATAGCTCCCAAGTGCTCTGAGCATGAAGTTCAAACCCTTCATGGTCTCTAACGTAAACTCTTTACAATCTGATCTCTTCTTAACTTCTCCCTTCTCATCTCTCTCCAATCTCCCCCTTGGAAATATTAGCCACAGGCATAGAAAACGTCTTTCAATTTCTATGACAAGCTACACTCTCTCTCACCTCCAAGCCTTCACCCATGCTGTTTCCTGTGCCCGAAACACTCTCTCCCGAGTCTTTCCCTACAACCCCATCACCTGGCTAAAGCATGCTCCCAGTCTTGGCTTAGACGGCTCTTCCTCAAGGACATCTTCTCTGACACTTGCAGCAGGATCTCATGCTCATCGCACGTTTAGTAGTTATGGATTATATTGTCTGTTTTCCTCACTAAACATTAGCCCTCTCAGGGCAGAGCCCATGCCCTCTCATATGCTGTTGACTCTCAAAGCTTAGCGTGGTGTCTGGCACACAGCCTAGAAATATTTGCCTAGAAATATTTTTGAAAGAAGAAAGGAGAAAGGGAGGTAGGGAGGAAGAGAGGGAGGGAGGGGGAAATGTCATATGCCATTTAAAATACATTATCCACGAGCCAGCCCTGATGGCCTAGTGGTTAAAGTTCGGACTCGCACCACTTTGTTGGCCCGGGTTCGTTTCCTGGTCACGGAACCACACCACCTGTCTGTCAGTAGCCATGCTGTGGCCGCAGCTCACATAGAGGAACTAGAAGGACTTACAACTGGAATATACAACCATGCACTGGGGTTTTGGGGTGCGGAAAAAAAGAGAGAGGAAGATTGGCAACAGATGTTAGCTCAGAGCAAATCTTTCCCTGCAAAAAAAAAAAAAAAGAAGAAGAAATCCCATTAAAAGAATACATCATCCAGGGGCCAGCCCAGTGGTGTAGTGGTTAAGTTCATGCACTCTGCTTCGGCAGCCCAGAGTTCGCAGGTTCGGATCCCAGGCTCAGACCCACACATCGCTTATCAAGCCATGCTGTGGCGGCATCCCGCATGTAAAGGAAGATGGGCACGGATGTTAGCCCAGGGCCAATCTTCCTCAGCAAAAAGAGGAGGATTGGCAGAAGATGTTAGCTCAGGGCTAATCTTCTTCACAAAAAATAAAAAATACATCATCCATAGCTAAGCGCAGTATTCTAGGGGGGATCTGCTAAGCAAATCAAGACAGTGAGGCCACGCAGTTCTCTCTCTGGGTCTGATGGTGCTGTCCCTAGATGACACGCAGTTCTCAGGCAGCTTTGGTCATTCATTTGACAAATATCTGTTAGACGTTATATTATAAAAAAAATTTCATATCATAAGTACAGTTTAGAATTGTGGTTTAGAACCAATTCCAGAGTCAGGATGTCTGGATTCAAATCACAGTTTTAGCACTTACTGTGTGACATTGGGCATGTTACTTAACCTTTCTGGGTCTCACTTTTCTCACCTGTAAAATGGCAATAATAACAAGGGTTTCCTAGTAATTGTGGTGACTGAATTAATTTATATATGTAAAGCACGTGGAATGATGCCTGGCTCATAGGAAGTGCTTTGCAAGGGCTTGTTTTGAATGCTAGAGAGTACCTCCCACAGCACAGAGCAAATCAGAGTCCTCAATAAACAACAGGAGTTTTCTTTTGAGAAGTAGTATTGCAAACTTAAAATATTAAATGCAGAGCCTGCTATATGGTCTGTGCTCAATAAATTATATCTATTGTATCTTTATTGTTATTTTATTTATGTATTATGTATTATTTTTATATGCACATATTTATAATTTATATAGTAAAATTTATGTTAATATTTTATAATATTATATTTATATATTTACTTATCTAATATAAAGTATAAGTTGAACCGCTATGACTATCTCATTTATTCCTCAGAACAATTTTCTAAGACAGAATCAGCAGATATTATCGTTCTCATTTTATAAATGAAACTCAAGCTTGAGTGACCCAAGACTCTAGTACCAACAGTGGCTCCAGATTCCATGTTATGCTCCTCCCGCTTGAAGTCATGACACAGCCAAGACACAGCTCAACTGGCTGCAAAAATCTCTCACCACTGCCCTGAGAGTGCTGCTGTCGCCATTACACAGATGCAGAAACTGAGGCAGAGCAGTCCATGACCTTGCCCCCGGTTCCCCATAGGCCAACTGCAGAGCTTGGTACTCTCAACAGCCTTACTCTGCCGATGGCCCCCGGAGCTGGCTGAGCATCATTTTACAGGAAGTAGAGGACGCTCCCAACTCCCAGACACTTCAATTCAAGTCTAGAGTTGCAATCCAGAATTCAATTTTACAAAGCCCCCGGCGACCCTGGGTCAGTGATCATGAACCACTGAGCACACACTTATGTGATGGGCCTGCTCCTGTGGGGCCTCAAGTGTCCAAAGGACAGAAGAGAGGGGACAAGGGCAACTCTGAAGACAAACTCTGCCTTCTTCACCGTTTGGCCCAAGGTCGACTCTGGCGACTTCCTATACCTTTATTGAACTGCAATTCTTTAAAGTTGTCAGCAAGAATTCAAGTGTTATCTATTGAATTTGCAGCAGAGCTCAATTCCCCTGACATGCACTGTTTATTTAGGTTCAGTTTATCCTTCTCTCTCTTTTAATCTATTAGGCAAAGCATCATTAGAAAAGAAACATCGCTGATAACTGAGGGTTCTATTTGCCTTAAAATTTTCCCTTCAAGGCATGGATATAGGTCTGCTTTCAATGGTTGCTGAAAATATTGTAATATGCACAATTCATGGAGTGGGGGGGATACTGGTTACCATATTTCTACAATGAACTTAAAATGCTAGAGCGGTATGGGATACATTGTTATGGAAATTGCTCTCTGGCCTCCAATGACTTGGACAAAATTGGGACGAGGGCTGTGAGATTTAATAACACCATGGTTACAACTGTAGTTTAAACCCATATACCACAAATGCATGTCTGACTGGAAATAAAAAGGATCTGAGCATTCCATCCTCCTAAGCGGATTCTTCCACAGAGTGATGCTGGAGAAGAGTCTAGCCCAGAGTGCTTAACTTTGCAATTCAAACGAGTTGTGACTTAGCTTCCCTTATATAACATGGGCAGCTTTTCATTATGTTTATTTGATGCGGTGTTATTGAGGCAATATTTCATATGAATAATTCATTTCTACTCCAACTTTATCTAGCAAAGTCAAAAGCAGAGTCCTAAATTTCAAAACAGATCAAAGAGTTCCTTAAATAAATTGGAAATGCCTTGAGTTGCCTGCTTTCTGAATCTCCCCGTCTTGTCTATGCATTAAGCAAGCACTTACTATGGGCAGTTGGATACTAAAGTTATTAAGCGTTCACGGCTCTCCCTGCATTTTCTTTGGCGAAGATGAATTTTCGTGCCCCAGTTTTGCACTGTTTTCTCTTGTTCTTACCCGGAAATTGAGTTCAATGAGAGCAAATCACATCCCAGTAATTTTTTACATATTTTTAACTTTGGTTGTACGTGCCTGACTTTCTGAGGGCGTCTCGGGCCTGAGTACCTTCTGTTCCACTGGGCAGTCTGATGAACACAGCAGGCAGGCTGCGGTGAATAAAATAGAGCAATTACATTTGGATGCTCAAGACTGCCAGCTGCCTGGGGACGCCTCACCACAGCCTCTCCATTGTGGTTATCCTCCTTTCAGATCTTACCAAGTCATGCAAGAAAGTCACCCTTCAAAATGATTGACATCCGAAGAATTGCCCTGGCTTTATCCAACCACAGGAGCTGCAAACAAGAGTGCAGCCATCAGAAAGAAAAATTAAACATGGAAGAAAAAAAAGTATTCAGAATCACTGAATCATACCTAAGCATTCTTTTTTTAAAAAATGGTTTTAGGTCAATAGGAGAAGAATAAAAATAACTGAAAGATCTCTAGAGTCATCAAAGAAGCCTCACTTCATAGGTGACCATGTTGGAAAGGGCCTTAAAGGCAGTAATTTGGCCATCTTATTGCCTCTGAAAGGAAGACCATCTTCCCTGGCTGGGGCAGGTGCATTTGGGGAAGAGTTGGTGGAGACAAAGAAGTAAAACAAACACAGGAGTCAGAAAAATCTAGCTTCAAATCCTAGTTTGGCCACTGACTAGCTAGGGGGTCTTAGGCAACTTACTGTACATTTCCAGACCTCTGTAATAGAAGAATAATTCTACTTACTTTATGAGATGTTGTTGGAAAAATGTAAATAAGTTTACATTTGTAAAGTGTGTAGTACATAGTAGGAAATGGTAACTCATTCAGTAACCTGCATCAAGAGGTTACTCCTCAGATTTACATCAAGATATTCTTCTAGTGTTGTCCACTGCTGCCTGATCAGTGCTGTGTCGAAAATGAAAGAAAATATCTGCTCCAAACATACTCCTTTAGTCACTTGATCTCTGGAGTAGATATTGTTTAGTTGTCTACCCAACAGCCAGTTCTATCCCCTGCTTCCCATGATGGAAGCTTGAAATACCATATACTCATTTCCCATCATCCCTTGTAGATAAGCATACATGAAGGTTGCTGGGGATTTCTGGGAAGGAGTGTCTTCCCTGATAAAAGAAAGAAGATTGTGAGAGGAAAACCCTTCTCCATTCTCTAACCTTTCTGTCATGTAAGGATATCCTTCAAGCTACTGCAGCCATCTTAAATCTTGAGGAAACAGCTAAACGGATTCTGACCTTGCTCACTAACATTACAGAGTTACTGAACTAACCGGGAAATGACCTAGCATCACACTCTTTGTCATGTGAGATAATGAAGTGCTTTTACCATCTAAACCCCTCTCATTATTTATAACTGAACAATACAACCCTTGTTTCCTCGTCTTCCTCCAGGGCATGGAGAGACTCCATTTTGTGCTTGAGCAGTTAAACAGGAATAAGAAGGTGTTATTCAACATGGCTTCATCTTTATTAATAATGGTAATTAATTTTCAGAGAGGTTGAGGAACTCATCCAATGTCACACAGCTGGGAGCAGCAGAAAAGAATTGGAACCCAGGTCTGTCTGCCTCAAAGGCCAGTCTTTTCAGACACCACGGCTACACATGTAGCTGCTAGCCAGTCCAATGAGAAATATTTTAAGTAGGTGAAGTTTTCTATCTCCCCTTTTCTATCTCTCATTTCAGTTTATATTCTAAACTGCATAATCCCACAACTCCCAAACTTTGATCTCCCTAAGCAAACTCATGTTCTGAAATTTCCCTTTTTCTTCTGTCCCATCAAAATTTGCCTGTTCTGGGTTCCATTCCCTCAGGAAGCCAGTATGCTTTAGAAGGTTAAAGCTAGATAATCAGTTAAGCAAATTTCTTTTAATAGCACCCTGGTTTGGAGAACCAGCCTTCAATGGAAGTTTTCAATGTCCTAATGGACCACGAGGTGAGATGGTCCTTTCCCGTCACAGGGTCACATACCTTCCTCATGCACAAAGGGCTGGTCCTGCCAATAAAAGGTAACTGGGGTATGGAGCATGATTAAAATTCCTTTATACCTTAAGCAAGTACTTATTAGGCACCTCACTTACAATGCCCGCAGTATTTTAGGGGCTAGGGGTATAGGACTAAACGAAACAAACAAATTCTCTCCTTTTGTGAAATTTAAATTCTAGTTGGGGGAAAATAATTAAAAAGTAAATATGTAGTATTTCAAATGGTGAAAGACACTATAAAGAAAAATAAAGCAGGCTAAAGAGGTTAGATAGGTGGGGGTGGACTGTCTCATTGAGAGTGATCAGGTCACACTATATAAAAGAAAGGTTATAAATGTTAACAACATGACACTATTGTCAGGGGAAAGTAAAATGGGTGTGGAAAGAGAAAGGAAACTATTAGCAAGCTATTACCCTGTCCTTACAAAGCGGGAAATCAAGAAATACTGCTAAAACTTGATTGAACAAAAAAGAGGAAATTCACAACATTATTTAAAGTTACAAAGATGATCAGCAGAAAAACTAAAAGTCCTGGAGGAGAAAGGGTAGGAGAAGGAATAGTATAAGTGAGCTAAGTCCTCATTTTTCATGTCTAGGAGTTAATAGAAACTGCTTAATTGGGAAAATAGGTTTTATCTCACATGCTAACGTTCACTGATCAGTTAAATGGCTGCCTGGGGCTCTCCTGAGTAGAACTCCACACACAAGACCCAGCTCTTTGAGAAAGTGTGCCGTGATCAGTTCATTAGTGCCGTCTGCCATGGGTGCTGAAAGGATCAATGACAGCACATAGGCCAAGAACTGTCATCTCCACTTGGAGCAACACTGGGTCATCTGGATACTGGACGACCAAGCGCAAGGAGAAAGCAACAGCAGCAGCAAGAACAGGTCATATCAGAAAACAGAAAGAGAAATGCAATGGTTATGGAGTTAGTGATATGATGGAGTCTTATGTCATACTTTTAGTTTGGATTGACGACGTTATGAAATGGACAAAGGCGATAAGCTATAGAGAAGACTGACAAAAAAGAGCCAGCTTGACATCTCTAATGTAAAAGTTGGGTGTGTTGGGTTTCAAATCCTGCCTTTTCCAGGTCACAGAGAAGAATTTAAGCAACTGAGTTTCTAAGACATGTGCCTTCCTTGGCTAGATTGCTCCCAGTGACTCATTTAAAGTCAGTGAAATGTATTTTGAGTATTGGAAACCCTTGGTGGAGAAAACTTACCGTTAGACCAATAAAGCCCTCCCTGCTGTACCAATTACCTAAACAGAGGAAGCTGAGATTCCAGGGTCCTGGCCGTACCATCGTGCCAAATCCTGGGAACACAAACAAAGCTTGAAATTTTGTCTCTAATTAAATCATGTGGAGCCTGGTGACTTTGCTGGCCTCCTGCTCAGCAGAAAACCATGTGAAATTCTGAGCATGCTCCCTTGGTGGCTAATGTCTCTAATAAAGACACAACCCCCAGCCTGAGTCTGTGCTCCCCAGGACTGGAACCAAATGAAGAGGACAGGAACAGTTGTGCTTATCAGAAAGGCCCAGTTAGAGAGCTACCTGTGCACTAAATGAAGCAACAGTGAAGCTCCTTGTTCATTCAGGACCCAAAGCCCTTCTTCCTCTTTGTGAGAAGAAGCACCCAGAGGGATGACTCTTGCAAAAAGCCCTACACTAGAGCTCTCATTCACCCACTACCTTTATTTACTCGTTCAACCAATATTCTGCCCAACCCTGTGCTGAATGATGGATGACCCATTCACTCCCATTCCAGTATCCCAGGCTCCACCAGCAGCAGGGGCACCTCACTCTACAGTGTTATTTCCAACAGGCATGGATTGCTTCCAGTGTGGCCAGACATGTTGCTCCATGCTGAGGGCCCCATAGCCTGTATGGGATGATTAGAGGAGCCCTGCTCCCAAACACCTCTCCTACTTGGTCCAGGAACCCTAAAATTAGAGATTCATCTCTTTCGATTCCTTAGTAAATGCCCCTATAAAAATGGCTCGGCACAGTCATCAGCCATGATAACCTCAGCATGACATGTTTCCAGAGAGATCCTGTGTGCCACCAGCTGTGCTAGGTGACTTAAATAGACTCTATAATCGTCAAAACATTTTAGCAGGGTCTAAGCACTCAATACACACACACATGCACACTTATACACGTACACGCACATTTTTTTGAGGACCTACTATGTACAGCGTATTGTGCTTAGGTGGAGGATGTTTTGGCATGTGGTAGATAAAGGTAAGTCATGTACGGCTTTGAGCACCGTCCAGTAGGGGGGATAAGACACATACATAAACAAATATGATACAGCGTACAGTGAATTTATTGTTATGACAAAGGTAAAAGTATTATGTTTGGAACTTAGATGTGCTAAACAGCAGGAAGAGTGCTCCAGGAAGGGACCTATACATTCATTCAACAGGTTTTTATTGAGCACAAATGGACTCACTCATATGAGAGACTATGCAGGACCAAAGACTTTAATGTAAGAAAAAACAAGGTATGTGTGGGATACGTATGCAGGTGAGGGATAAAAAAGGAGACTGTGTAGAGGTCCATTAGAAATTCAGTTAAGGATGGGATGCATGAAAGAGGGAAATGGGATATAAAATTAGAAAGATGAAGAGTGGCCAGATCATAGAAGGTTTTATATGTCACGCTAGAGAGTTTGGACCTTATTCTACAGTTAATAAGGAGCTGTAGAAGGTTTAGAGCTAGAAATTTATATAATCAGGACTCTGCTTTATAAAAAATAACCTCGCTACATAAAATGTTGCTGTAAATGTATGGCAGCAATAAAGCAAAGATAACTAAGGTAGAAGACCACTGAGGAAATTACTGAGTGCTGTAAGTAAGGGGGAATATGGGCCTGAGCTGGAACATTTGACAGTGGAAACAGAGAGGAGGAGAAATGCTTTATTGTGTTCCGAAATAGACAACATGATCTCCTTAAGCCCAAGTCCCTGGTCATAGTCCTACCAGGCAGATTGCATGGTGCCTGGCACAGAGTAGGCACAGGATAAATGTCAGAGGTGGATAAATGGATGGATTGGGGAGAGGGAGGAATTAAAGATGGCTGATGTTTGGGCTAGATGTCTGGCAACATCTGTAGAACAGATTTGAGAGAGCAGACCATTATGGATCCATGTTGTTGACTGAAGGAGATGAGAAATTAGAAAATATTGGGATCATGGGGCTGGGGGACAGCACAAGGGACTTGGGAGTTTGGCAGAAGAAGGACAGAAGAAAGGAAAGGAGAACAGGGGCTGATTCTAGGCTGTGTCCAGACTTGATGCCCTATGGTTTTGCCAGGTGGCTGACCCCTCCGAGGACTGTCAGGTGTAAAGGAGGTTGATAAGCACTGCATCAGGACAAGAGCTGGCATGAGGCACCAGTTACAAAGACAGCATTTGCAATCAGAGAGAATTCTTATTTTATTTATTTTTTTGTGTGTGAGGGAGATCAGCCCTGAGCTAACATCGTGCTAGTCCTCCTCTTTTTGCTGAGGAAGACCGGCTCTGAGCTAACATCTATTGCCAATCCTCCTCCTTTTTTTCCTTCCCCAAAGCCCCAGTAGATAGTTGTATGTCATAGTTGCACATCCTTCTAGTTGCTGTATGTGGGACGCGGCCTCAGCATGGCCTGAGAAGCGGTGCGTCGGTGCGCGCCCGGGATCCGAACCCGGGCTGCCAGTAGCGGAGCACGCGCACTTAACCGCTAAGCCACAGGGCCGGCCCCAGGGAGAATTCTAACAGGGCTGTGCAAGAATCCTGACTGTGCCACTTACTAACCAGGGCACATTATCAGAAATTTCTAGGTCTTGATTTGGTCATTGATAAATAGAGACAATTTTACCAAATAGGGTTATTCAGAGCTGTCCGCCAAAAACTGTCACTCTCCCAATATTTCCACATTCTGAGTTGTTACTGCGAGAAAATTGCCCAGCCAGGGACTGTACTTCCTAGTCCCCCTTGTGGCCAAGTATTCCACGTCTTGGAAGATAGAATGTGAGCAGAAACGACACGTGCCTCTTCTGGCGAGGATTTTTTAAGGAGCAGGTGAACCTTCTCTACTCACTTTTCCCCAACCAGCTGCTGGATACAGAGAAGCCTGGGGTCCTAGAGGATATGGAGCAGCACCATGGACCAGGTGTGGGTAGCAAACCATCGTGTGGAGGAAAGCTGCCCTGGGACCAGAATTCCTGCATCGGAGAGTCGTGTGGACAAGAAATAAGCCTCTTTGGGGGCCGGCCCCGTGGCTTAGTGGTTAAGTGAGTGCGCTCCACTGCTGGCGACCCGGGTTCGGATCCCGGGCTCGCACCGAGGCGCTGCTTCTCTGGCCATGCTGAGGCCGCGTCCCACATGCAGCAACTAGAAGGATGTGCAGCTATGACACACAACTATCTATTGGGGCTTTGGGGGGAAAAAAAAATAAATAAAATCTTAAAAAAAAAAAAAAAAAAAAAAAAAAAAGAAATAAGCCTCTTTGGTGTTGAACCACTGCAATTTTGTGGTTTATTTGTTATGTCAGGAGGCCTCATGCTAACAAATGCAGAAAAGACTACCAGATAAATAACAGATAAAACATGTAGCACTCTATCTACTCCTGGTAAGTACTCAATAAATGGTAGCCAGGAAAAAAAAAGAAGAAGAAAGAAATAGAGCTTGTGAGGATGAGCAGAGAGTGGCTCACAGCCTCTAGGGAGCTTGGAGATCGGTGGGGTCTGGCTGCTCCCACTTTTGTTTGGGGCCTGAAGCACAAGTCTTAACCTAGTAGAAGTAAAGATACCTCTGAAAATCTAAAGAGAGGGACCCTTTCACAGGAATAGATGAATAAATGAGAGAGAATCCATGGGCTTCTTGAACCCTATCTTTGTACAAGCTGTCCCCCACTTCCCCATATCCCACACATATGCTCACCCATGTCCCCACCCTTAAGCAAGGTCAAGACCCTTGGCTTGGAATTTAGAGCTGCTGCCAACCTCCTACCTGCTGGTCCTAGAGCCCATCAGCTGGGGCTCTACCCTCTGATAGGCCTGTTGGCCCCGTGAAAGATGTCTGTGAATCCCCAGAACCTGTGAATATATTACCTTACCTGGCAAAAGGGATTTTGCAGATATGATTAAGTTAAGGATCTTGAGAAGAGAAGATTATCCTGGATTATCCAGGTGGGCCCGATGTAATCACAAGGGTCCTCATAAGTGACAGAGGGAAGCAGGCATGTCAGAGTGAGAGGAGAGATGTGACGATGGAAGCAAGGCCAGAGCATCAGAAAGAGATATGAAGACGAATGCTATGCGGCTGCTTGGAAGATGGAGGGAGGAGCCACTAGCCAAGGAGTCCAGGTGGCCTATAGAAGCTGGAAAGGCAAGAAACAGATTGTCCCCTAGAGCCTCCAGAAGGAACAAGGCTGCCAACAGCTGGACTTTAGCCTCATGAAATGGATTTGGGAGTTCCGACCTCCAGAAACGTAAGATAATAAAGGGGTGTTGTTTTAAGACTCTAAACGTGTAGTGATTTGTTCCAGCAGCAAACGAAAACGCATACACGTCCCCAGAACCAGCCCCATGGCCTGCCTGCTGGGCTGCCCCCTGCCTGGGCTTGCGACGCTGGCCACACAGAGATAAGAAGCCACTTCGGGTTCTCAAGCCTTAGTCCCCAGAGCAGAGAAGCAAGCCCCAATACTGATGTGCAGAGCCTAATCACAGCACAGCTGTCCAGCTCCGTGATCCAGCCCTTATCCATCACGGGCCAAACCAACCATGACGGCACCACGAGATAACTACCAGCTCTATTAACTGGGAAATGACTTCCCGGCAACCGAAAGGATTTCACAGTCATCGAGTTACCAGTCCATTGCTGGGAAGGCTTCACATTTCTTCTGAAGTTCTTTACTAGGTAGTCAATTAGGCAGAGGACATCGTAAGATAATAATATTTTTATTGCAATTTCTACATCTGCGAGATTTGTTTCATGTGTTAAACATAATAAACATAATAATGGGTGAGTTTCCAAATTCACTTCCTGTTTTAAAAGATTATGATAAACCCCTAATGGCGCCTAGACCCACATAACACTTCCACAAGTGGAATCAGGCCCTCTCTATCTCCCTTCCATTGCTAAAACAGGGGTGGCAAGGTAGGGGGTGTTATAGGCTGAATTTAATCTCCCTAAAACTCATATTTTGAAATCCTAACTCCCAGTACCTCAGAATGTGACTGTATTTGGAGATAGAGTCTTTAAAGAGACAATTAAATTAAAATGAGGTCATTAGAGTGGGTCCTAATCCAATATGACTGGTGTCCTTATACGAATGGGAAATTAAGACACAGACACACAGAGAGGCAAGACCATGTGAACAAGACACGCGGAGAAGACGGCCATCTACAAGCCAAGGAGAGAGGCCTCAGGAACCACATCTGCGAAGCCTTGTTGTTGGAATTCCAGCTTCCAGAATTCTGAGAAAATAAATTTCTGTTGTTTAGAGCACCAGTCTGTGGTACTTTGTTATGGCAGCCATAGAAAACTAATACAGGAGGTTATCCTTGTCAGTACCCTAGAAATTGCACTAAAGATTTCTCTACTAGGCAAATAGCCAGAATTAATGTACTAAGATCTTGTTTCCAATATATTCAACTCTTTTATAAAAGCAGCAAATTGGTATCATATTCTGTTCATTGCACCCACTAATTAGGTGAAAGGAACTAACATTTTTCAAGTCCCTGTAATACACCAGCCATTGTAATAGGCTCTTTACAACTGTTATCTCCCTTAATCCTCACAAGAGGCATTATTGTTCCTTAAAAAAACAAACAAACAAAAACACATAGGAGGAAATTAAGGTTCAAAGCAGTTAAATAACCTGCCCCAGGCCACATGGATACTTTGTGGAATTAACATGTAGATCTACATGACTTTCAAGCTTATACGTTTTCTCAAAATTTTGCAGAACCTTTTCCACACAGCTGCATTATCTCTGTCCTGAAAGTGATGAGCACTCCCAAGGAGGTAGGAAGATTAATAGAGGCCCTATTCCATTTCCTTTGAGCTCTCGAGCTATTTCGGGGGGGGGGGGTAGGGCAGGTTATAGAGTAGTAAGAGGATGAGAAAAAGAAAAGCATCCTTTTTTATGTATACGTAGGAAACAAAAATCTGGCTGCCTATCGAGAGGGTATGCGCATCATTTCCCCTCCCTTGGTAACACTGCTAATGCCTAGGCTGCTTCTGAAGTGCGATAAACAAGTTGTAATATATTGGCGGGAACCGTTGCCTTGTGCTCCTATAGCTGGCGGAATTTCTGAGAAATGGTTTTTATGGCACCAATCTCCTTGGAGACCTTAAATAACAGCCTAAAATGTATGGTACAGAGATCATAGGGTTTATTACTTTAGTTTCAGCCTGGTGTTCTGCAATTTATAGTTTTCCTGATAAATTGGGATCCATTCAGCTGCTACATATTATGTGGGATGGTGGAATTGTCTTGTCTGCATTGAAGGATTAGAAATGGGCAGAGGCTTGAGTGGGTAATAACGGTGCCAGCCCAAGCTGTGCGTGTCAGACAGGACCCGAGCTATGCATTTGGGCTCATTTTAGAGTGAGCCCCACAGTAGGGGGCTCCCCTTCCTCCATTTCCCAATACCTCCTAATCCCAGAGAAGCCGGGCACTGAGTTAGTAATCTCATGCTTTCAATGGAACTGGCTAAAGGCAAATAAATTTACCATATTGTACTCCCTTTTTAGAGGGTGGAAGGGTCTCTGCTAAAGTAAGCAAATTAAAATTACACTTCAGAATCTAGTAATAGAGGGATGGCTTTTTATTCAGAACCAAGGACCACACTATTCTCTATTTTTCATGGATTAAGTTAAAATAAAATCTGCTTTTAGTGGCTGTGGCTGCTCTCTATGCACTTAATTAATTTGACGTTGTTAGAAATCAGATTTTGCAGGCCATGGACAAAGTACATCTGAGAGAAAGCTATGCATTCGTGTTCCTGATTTTCAGCCAGTTGATTGGTCCGTTGGCTTAAAAAAAACTTTTTTTTTAAAGAAAGGAAAGGGATGTCAGTTGAATTTTGTTGTTGTTGTTGTTCCAGCTTTTTAAAAACAAAAATCAAGCTAGTATGCGGGAATAGTAACTTTCTTTCAGCTGAAGTCTGGTATAGATTTTAGCATTTGAACATCGGAGCCCTTTCAGATCCCATCTGGCTGTTAATCTGCAAAGGATGAAAGATTTACACAAAGGACCTCAACTCTGAAGTGCCATTAAGTTCTATTGGGTCAATAATTCCTGAAAATGAATTTAAACAACAAAGCTCAATAATTATATAGACATTGTTAGCTTGTTTCTTTGGAGAAAAAAAAAGAAAAGAAATGGGCTTGGGTATGAGAAATTGGGAAAATGGTTAGAAGAGAAGAAACCTCCCCACCCCACCCCATGAATTCTAGATCCTCCTTTGAGCTCAGAAGATGCCCAGTTTTCTGTAGCAAGAAAGGTTGTCCAATGTGTGAATGCACATTGCAGCTCAGCCCTGGGTAGCCAGCTTTTTTCCTAATGGATCTGGTCCTAAGATAAGTTAACAGCCCTTTATGATATCGTTGGGGTCCCTGGAAAGGAGATGGGGCAGAGGATCAAATGGACATACAGTGTTGTCAGAGTTGCTGCATTCCATGCCTCAGTGACATCAATTGCTGCTGCAGAACCATCCAGACCCAGTTCTGTAAAAGGCCCATGCCTGGTCAGGTACAAGGTCGTGGGGTTTTATCAAGGATCAAGCTAACTATTTTTGATAAATGGAAAGACAACCCCGGGTGCTTATTGTTTTATAACCTATAGCAAGATTTTCAATGGTCTTGTCTCCTGGAAAAGATGCATTCTAGAAATGACTGAATTTCTGAATGCAAAGGTCCCATGTGCAGTGGCCATTCAAATAGAGACAGAGGGAGGGGGAAGTTGACAAGACAGGGGCAGAAGGATGCAGTGATTGGCCCAAAGGGGCTGTCCTAAGTACCAGGCAGGAAGCACTTCTCCCAGACCCCCTCATTCCCACAACAATCTCACTAGGTAAGAATTGCTACTGTTGTTCCCATTTTGCCCATGAGGAGACTGACACTTAGACAAAATGACTCATTGTAAGATCCACAATCACTAAGTGATGGAAGCAGGGTTTGAAATCAAGAAATCTGCCTCCACTATGCACATTTTCAGTAGTAGGGTACATCCTTTGGTGGAGAAAATTGAATTTATAGAGTTTGCCAACCAACCAGAGACCTAACTTTGGGAACATAATTCATTCATCATTAGGGACTGTCTATAGAGTAATATAATAAAGACACATGCAGACATCAAGACCTACCATTGTATCTACGCACTAGAAAAGACCCACTCAAAACTCAAGAACCTTATGGCCAACAGCTAGAGGATTTGCAATGGCCATTTTAACTTTGCTGTGGAACCATAAAAATGGAGCCACTTCTTTAAAAACATCCTCCTCTGTGATATTTTTAATACTTTCTCACCCTTTCTTTGCCCCCACTCCCAGATATCCCTCAAAGGTTAATCCCTTCCTCTTGTCACTGGTTCCTCTCACCCTGAACACTTCCAATTACTGAGCTGTTAACTGGAATGAAACAACCTCACAGACCCTCCAGGGTAAGCCCAAAGAAGTGACAATCATCGCTGCAAGCAAGAGATGGCCTCATCTTAAAAGAAAACAAATCAAAACACACAAGCCTCATACCCTGATTACTTCCTAGAGGAGAGCCAGTCATCTGTTGGAGCAATTCTATTCCTTCCTCCCTCCCTCCCTCCCTCCCTCCCTTCCTTCCTCCCTCCCACTCTCTCTCTCTTTCTTTCATTCTTTCCTTCTCTCTTTCTTTAAGTAAAACTTCCAGCCATGATCATAGCTATAGATAAGTACAGCCAGGAAAACCGTTAAAATTACAACCAACTACTTGAAGGATTAGGAGTCCTTCAAGATCTCATGATGATGTAAAGTAGCCACTTTGTGAGGAATTAGTAAGAGGCCTTCTGTGACAAGAGAGTGAGAAGATGTGACTTGTGTTCATTAGCAGCTATGTCTGGCCTTCCAATCCAAAGCCACACTTCCTCATTGGTGGGGAAATGGAGGCGAAGTGTTATATGTCAAGGCTTATATAGTTGATATCTTGCTCAGAGTCAAGGCCCTCCCATATTCATTTGGTGAGAAATTAGTTTTTCCGTCCAGGGGCAGGAAGAGTAGTTTGAAAGGCTAGTTATCTCCTCTTCATGTTGGAATGGGAGAGAAGGCCAGAGACCCACCCCCAAGAAGGCCCATCCACCCTGACATTCCTCCATCAGCTGTTCCAACAATCTCTTGGGCTTTCCTTGGAGAGACAGTGTAGGATGGTCCTCCCAGCCTCTGGAGATGACTCTGGTATGGATTCGGATTATGTATTCATTCCTCTAGCAAAGATCTATATGGAGCACCTGTGATGTACCAGAAAATGGTGGTAGGGATCAAAAACACCAAAGACTCAGTCCCAACTATGACAAGGAGCCCGCAGACTGGTTCGGGAGAGGGATAAACAAACAGAGAATTATACTAAAACACAATAAGGGCTATGGCAGAGCCAGGCATGGATTTCATGGGCACAGACAGGGTGGGCAGCACATCAGATGAGCTAAGAAGAGCTTAGTCCTAACCTCCAGGTTAGGACTAAGTTGAGTCTTAGAAGAAAATAGGAGCTTGAAAAAAAGAAAAGGGGGCCACAACAGATGGCCAAATAATTATTCTTAACTTAGAAATAACAATTTTGTTATGGGCTGAATTACATCCTCCAAAATTCATATGTTGAATGTGCTTCAGAATGTGACTGTATTTGGAGACAGGGCCTTTAAAGAGGTTATTAAGGCAAAATGAGATCGTATAGGTGAGCCCTAATTGAGTATGACTGGTGTCCTTATAAGAAGAGATTAGTACACAGACATGCACAGAGGAAAAAACATGTGAGGACACCGGGAGAAGATGGTTATCTACAAGCCAAGGAGAGAGGCCTCGGAAGAAATCAATCCTGCTGACATCTTGATCTTGGACCTCTAGTCTCCAGGACTGTGAGAAAACAAATTTCTGTTGTTTAAGCCCCCCAGTCTGTGTACTTTGTTATGTCAGCCCAAGTAAATTAATATGCACTCTAAGAGAGAAACTAATAAAAGATAGTATGTCATAAGGCTGTTCTTCATAATAGCAGCAATCTTGCCTCCTTTGTTTACCTTTCTATTCCAGCACTCAAGAATGGTGTATGGGGCCGGCCCCATGGCTTAGCGGTTAAGTGCACGCGCTCCGCTGCTGGCGGCCCGGGTTCGGATCCGAGTG
The DNA here is from genome assembly GCF_020826845.1 of Diceros bicornis minor. NCBI lineage: Eukaryota > Metazoa > Chordata > Mammalia > Perissodactyla > Rhinocerotidae > Diceros > Diceros bicornis. The sequence continues at coordinate 24,671,938 of NC_080764.1, read as the reverse complement.
TGCACTGATGCACCGCTTCTCCAGCCATGCTGAGGCTGCGTCCCACATACAGCAACTAGAAGGATGTGCAGCTATGACATACAACTATCTACTGGGGCTTTAAGGGGAAAAAAACAAATAAATAAAATCTTTAAAAAAAAAAAAAAGAATGGTGTATGGCAGGTGCCCCATAAACTTCTGTTCCCTGAACTTGCCAAATACACCCAGCCTCAGGACATTGGCACTTGCTACTCCCTCTACCTTGAATGTTCCCACCCTCCCTTCTGCATTGCTCACTCTCACTCTTCCTTCAATTGCTCTCAATGCCTTCTCCCTATTTGAGCTTTACTCATAGCACCTACCACCTGACGTAGCCCATGGTTGTTCGTTGACTCAGTGCCTTCCCCACCCCCTGCTGGAATACAAGCTCCATGAGAGTAGAAACTTAATCTTCTCGTGCAGTTGATATCTTCAGCAATTAAACAGTACCTGGCACATAGTAAGACTCAGTAAGTACTTGTTGAACAAAGGAATGCATTGTTCACACAGTTATATACGCCCTTAAAGCCATCCTTATTCCTTTGTTCCAATTCTGTGTTCATCAAAGCCCCCTGTAGTCCTAACTCAGTGATCTTAATATCAGGAGGAGAGTTCTCTGAAGAGTGCTGGTTTTTTCTCTTCTTTCACTTTAACAGTAAGACCCAGACAACAAACAGTTTTATGGGTGAGTTCTAATAGACACAGAAGGGCTTCCCATTTTCCGTGAGGTCAAGTACAATCCTTAGTACGTCATACTACACTCTTCATGGTCAGACTCCTGCCCTCTCATCCACCCTCATTTCCACTACTCTCTGCCTCCTACTTTAGACTTTGATACATTGAGCCACTCATGACTCATCCATTCACACACCCAACACTGAGTGGGACCTCCTCTGTGCCCTGCACAGCAGTGCTCTGCACACTGACCTTTTGTGTGCTGTTTCCTGCCCTTACCAACCTCCCCCTGGCTTTGCCAAGTTCACACACATTTATTATTTCACAGGCAGATTATCAGAGCTTGGATTCAAACGTAGAGGAACATGCCAGAAAGAAGATCAGAGAGGACCACCAGGGAGGCTGATCTCTGGCTTTCAGGGGAGCTTTAGGATCATGAAACCTATCCGCAAAGAAGGCAAGGGGCAACCAAAGACAGCTTTTGTATTTATTTTATTTTATTATTTGATGTCCGTTTTTTGCCTGCATTATCCTTTATATCTGTCCCCATCAACGTCTGAGGTGGTAAATTTGTAAAAAATAAGGAGTTGTGGTGATTTAACTCAATCTATACATTTCACCCACAACAGTGTGTGGATGGGAATTTCATGAAAACTTGATCGATATTAAATAACAGCAAGGTACCATTTTGCATTCATGAGATAGCTGAAATGAGTAAAATTCAGAGGATATCATGCATTGGCAAGGATTTGCAGAAGTGAGTCCTCTCATCCACGCTGCCGGAAGTGCTAGAACCTCTTTGGAGGGCACAAGAGACACGCATGTGTGCCCAAGGAGGCACATATGAGGGTGCTCGTGGTAGTACTGTTTGTCATAGCAAAACATTGGATACGATCTAAATGCCCATCAATACAGGAATGACTAAATAAACTCCACCATGCCCATACTACAGAATACTACATACTACCGTTATACCACATGATTCACTTGCCCTGTGAACTCCATGAACTCAAGGGTTTTGATTTTTTTCTGTTGGTTGTCGAGTGTATTCTTACTAATTCAAAACAGTGCTGGCACCTAGCAGTCACCCAATAAATATTCATTGAATAAATAGAAGTTGAGTAAAAAAGCATGTTACAGAATATATACAGTACAATAATTTATATGTGAAAGTTTGTATTAGAAAAAAGAAAAACAATAGCTTGTATTTTCTGTGAATACATGTATGTATGTTAATGCTTAGGAAAAGATCTGGAAGGATACAAAAAAAACTGGGAATTCACTGGGGGCAGAGTAGGGAGGGTCAATAGGGACTTTAGCTTTAATGGTAATGTTTTAATTATTACAAGGAGAATATTCACATTACTTGGCTAATAAAAAATTAATTAAAAAAAAGTTTTTAATGCATGATTAAAACTATGATACTTGCTCCTGAGGGAGAGGAAGACAATTAGCCCAGTGTTCTTTAATTTTCCTTTGTCTAGAAATGGGATGAGTCCCAGAATTTGAAGACAGAACCCAGTCTGCAGGTGCTGAGAATCTGGGTCTACCAGGGCAGGAGCCAGGCCACTGTGGGGCAGAGTGGTGTCCTTGGAAATCAGGATGAGGAAATTGGTCTCAGAAATGTTACTTAGGAAGAAAAGTAATGGCTGAATTTCCAAATGGATAAAGAAGAGAGATGAATCATAAAAGATTCCAAAGTAAGGATGACTAGCATTGTTCAGTGACCAGCAGATGGACTGTTTATGAGAAAGAGTTTTGAGGGTAGACAATTAGTGGATGTGGAAATTCTAGGCTTGAAGTGATTGTGAGATGTCCAGCTGGAAATATCTGGTAGGCAGGGGGATATTTGTGGAAATGGAGCAGGGGTGATGTCAATTTAGAAGTTCTTTTCATAGAAGGGATAATGAAGCAATAGAATTTGAATGAGCTCTCCACTGGGGAGAGTATGAGGACTGAAGAGGAGGGGGCAGGTATTTAGTCAACAGCCACCCAGTTAGGGAAATACCCATGTATGGTGCTTTTCTAGTGGTATGTCTGCCATATCACTCAAAAAAGGTCAAGAATTCCGACATTGATGTCAATGACTGAACTTTAACCAATGTGAGTCAACAGGAAGCAACTATTAGCAAATTCATTAAGAGTCTTGTTTATATCTGTTGTCAATTGCAATCAATTGCCTGGACAGAAATGTCCTTAACTGATACATCATCCCCGCCTGTAAGAGTTACAGATTGTGCACCAATCTTGTGTTTCCTAGGAGGGCCTCTCCCTTCATGTAGTAGAAGACTAGTTGTTGTACTGGACCACCAGAGTTATTCACAGAGGAATACCAAATCACATAATTTCATAATTTCAGGACAAGGATTCCTCAAAAGATGCATCAGATTGATACCCAAAACTCTACTGAAAGGCTCAGTCCCTTCCTGTTACGACCCTACTCGCAGTTAAAATGCACAGATCCCCCATGGCAATGGCACCTTAGAAAGTATGCTGACTTTGAAGTCAGCCCAACTGGGAGTCAAATCCCAATCTTACTGCTGTAGCTGTTTGAGCTTGGTTCTCAAAGCCTCTATTTCTACACCTATAAAATAGGGCAATAATGTCTATCTCACAGAGTTGCTATAAGAAATAAAAGAAACGATATATGTAGACCACATGGCACATGATAGCCATAGAATAAATAGCAGTCCCCCATCCCCCTGTTCCCTCTCTGAGGGAATAAAAGGAAGCAGTTCCTGATGGCTAGAGGTGAGAGAGACATGCCTGACTACTACATGGATTTGCTTCATCATAGAACTCCACACAACTCTAAATGATGACTCTGCTGATAACTAGTCCTGGATGAGGTAGGTCTATGCTCATCTGGATCTTGCACATCACCAAAGGGAAGAATCAACTTGCTTGACACTAAGAAAGGAATACATAACTGAACAGTATCATAAATCATTTTCTTGGAATCCCAGGTATGAGAAGAAGAGGAGGAAAGAAAAGTGGAAGTGTTGTTTCCTGGAAGAAGACAGTCCAAAAGCATCACTATTTCACATTTGATCACTAACTCACTCGGCTTGTCCTCCTCCTCTCTGTGATGGGGCCACTCCAGCATGTGATGAAAGTAGAAGGGATTAGGAAGACAAGAGGAGCGGCAAGGATAGCAATTAGAGTGGAGCCAAGAACCCGGGGCCCGGTGTCTTGCTGCACCTGCATGGTGCCAGAGCACCTGGCCTCACAGTGAACAGCTCAGCCATCAGTATGTTCCATCCACACGGTGCCAAAGGCTTGAGTAACTGCCCAAACTTTTCATGTTGTGTTTGTATGCATGGCTGGCAAACCACCCAGTCATTCTAGAGGGTTGGAGATAAATAAAAGATGGGGGAAAGAAAAGGATTTCCTCCTCATGTACCTTTCCCAATAACCTCTAGCCAGAAAGTGAATACCCACATCCTAGTCAGCCACACACACTATTTCAGAACCATTTTAACCAATCCTCCCAGCTTACCTTACATTTCATTACGTTATATATAGCCAAATACATGGTGATGACACTTATGCGCATTTTGATGATGACACAGAGATTAAGAGAATGGGTTCTGGAACCTAAATTCCAGAGTCTCTCCCTGCTTTGCCATTTAGGAAGTTGTGTGACTTTGAGCATGTTACTTAATTTCTCTGTGCCTAGTTTCTCCATCTATAAAATTGTAAAATGTGGATAATATTAATACTTTATTATTACAACCCATGTCATGGATTTATTTTTAGGATGAAATAAGTGAATAGACATAAAACTATTAGGACAGTAGATTCTACTAATGCAATAGTATAGATCAGGCATAGAGTTAGAGCTCAGTAAATATTAATTATCATTATTATTATTGTTATTATTAACAATGGTTTGATATCATGAGGATGTGAGGGATCATAAAAGACCATTCAATCTCTGTACTCTGAGTACTATTTTCAAATCTACTTTTCATCAATATTCCATGATCTCACTTAATTCTATAATTAACCCTCATTTTTAGGATATTCTTGAGTATGTACATATATATTATTTATATAGAGATTTTAGTAATGCTGATAAAGTGTAGTGCTGTGACCGCATGTCCCAGATTATCTTTGATGACTCAATTTTATCTTTTTTTCCATAAAAGGGCTTGATTTACTAAATACACAGCTAAATGGGATTTAATTTTTGTATCACTGCAAGATTTCCAACTACATAATTTTACAAATCAAGTACAAATCTTTTCGTCCTGACTTTTCATTCTGAAAATGGTTATAATGAGTATATGTAATTTTAAAAGAATAAATTCTAACGATTTCCATGTTAGTAACAACACATCTAAGAATTACAAAAAATGTGGTGAGAGTTTTTGACCTAGAGATTCACTTCGTCGCTAAGGAAGCTGGTTTGCACCTTGGTCAGCAGAGTGCTTTACACAGGGTGTAAGCAATTAGAGTACAACCTTTCTGCTTCACAGTAATGACCACAAGACTCAATGAACACATGATCTACTGACTTTTGCTTATTAGTGAAAATGTGAAAAGCTGAGAAGAAAAACAAACAGGCTATATTATACACTAAAAATATGAGAAATACATCTCAGTGTTATTCATACTTATTTATTTTCTAATTTAGGAAATTCATGCCAAAGACATTCGGGAATCCAAATCTTCTTTAACACAAAGTAAATTTTGTCATCCTTGACGTTAACTAGAGTGTGGAGGGATTCACAGAAGGAGATTAAACTGGCTTTTTCTCAACAGGAAAATACTAGAAGAAACTACTCTTTAGGGTTTGAGTGGGAAGACCTGGACTCTCGATTTCTAACTCTGTCATGGGGCAGCTACCTGGCTTTCGGCAAATCATACACTCATCTTCATGACTGGACTGCAAGACCACTGAGCTCCGTTAGTGCTTAGCCGTCTATGGGATATGACCACTCAATTTTGTAAAAAAGAAAAAAAAAAAGGTTGGTACTGGGTCAAGTGTTTCAAAAAGATTTTTCTGGATTCTTCTTTTGAAATTTTACCTTTGTCTTCAAGATTAATGGGAATTGCTTAGCTGCTTTACCTTGTTTAAATTGCACTCCTCTCCCAAAAGCTCCTGTCTAGATAGGGGAGAAGAAACCACAGCCCCCATCAGCCCATAGAGATCCCCACTGTCCACCCACAAACATGAAGTCTCTACCTGGAGCTTTTACAGTCCGTTCAGCTCAGCTAATGCATAAAAGTCTCCAACTTAGAAATTTCTGGTGGGGGCTACAAAGGGGATCTTGCCCTCAAAAGCTTAAAGTCTTATGGAGAAGAAAGATAGGTTCGTAAATACTTGTATGTCGATACATATTATGGTAAGTTCCATTGGAGAGGTACAAGGTATCTGAGAGTTTGAAAAAGACAGTAATTCTAGGGGACTCTGGGGAAGTTCCACGGATAAGTTGGAATTTGGGTTAGATTTCAAAACTGGGTTGGAGTTAAACAAGACGACGTGTCAGGGAGGCCATTCCAGAAGGAAAGGTTGTTATTGTAAAGGAACAGATTTAGAGGAGGGATGTGTAATGAGTTGAATAGTAACCCCCTAAAAGATATGTCCAAGTTCTAACCTTTGGTATCTGTGAATGTGACCTTCAGAAATAGGGTCTTTACAGACGTGATTAAGTTAAGGATCTCAAGATGAGATCACCCTGGGTTTAGGGTGGGCCCTAAATCCAATGACAGGTATCCTTATAAGAGAAAGAAAAGGAGAAGATGCACAGAGACAAGGGGGAAATGGCATCTAATGACGGAGGCAGGGATTAGAGTTATGCTGCCACAAGCCAAAGAACACCAAGAGCCATCAGAAGCTGGAAGAGGTGAGGAAGAATTCTTCCATAGAGCCTTCAGAGGGAGCGCATCTCTGCCAACAGCTCGATTTTGGACTCATGGCCTTGAGAACTTTGAGAGAATAAATTTCTGTTGTTTTTTGCCACCCAGTTTGTGGTAATTTGTATGGAAGCCCTGGGAAACTGGAGAGGTTTTCAGGAATGGAATATGAGGGGCCCACCTGGCTCTCTCCTGAGTGGTATTTATTGGAGAAGTGGGGACTGAGGGAAGATAGAAAAGAGAATAACGAAAGGATAAGACTTCAAAGAAAGGCAGGAATGATGTGGCAAGCTCTTTGAACAGGAATGAGAAACACAAAAGCATTTGAGACATAGCAGGATTGTCAAGACTGGATAACTCAGGTTGTGTGTGAGACAGACTTGCAGGGAAAAATACTAAAGATGGGAAACTATTGCAAAAGTTCCCAGAAAAGAACCAAGGGATTACATGGAAGCAATGGCAACAGATGTCGGGCTGAGGATTTTGTGATTAGCTGGGTGGGTTAGGGAGCAGGAGAGAGAAGTCCAAGGGATTCTTGTGGAAGTTCTTGTTTGAAGGGTTTAAACAAAGGAAGAGAAGCCAGTAAATGAGACCAGGATTTTAACACAGAAGGAGAAAGAGAACTAGTGGAGATCAGAGTAGGAGGCTGGAGATCGGAGTAGGAGGCACTGTCTAATGTTATGCACAGGTCAATGGGCTTCGAAGAGAGTTTGGTGATTAGATGGTTGATGGTGATTTGGGGGAGCCCACTAGCTGTGGAATAGCAGGAAGTGCAAATTATAAGACAGTAAGAAAGGAAATGGACATATCAAGTGAAATGTACGCCCTTATGATAATTTTGGTAAAAGAGAGTAATGTGTAGGATGTAACTTGAAGTAAAGCGGTGTGAAGAAGAGGTCCTTTAGACTTTGATCAGGCTTCAGCATGTTAACATGCTATCTCCGAAGAGCCCCTGCTAACTTTCAAATGATATGGGAAACACTAATTCATGACATAAATGTGTTTGCCAGATGAGCTAACTGTCACTCAAAAAGAGCTATCATTCAAAAAGGATGCCTGAAGGACTGGAACGTATCATGAATCTGTGTTTGCTAGGAAAGAGATCAGGGCAAGAGCAGCTTATGTTTTAATGGAGTGTGCAGAGGATGGTCCTAGACAGCTGGGGCCTTGGGGAGGGGGTAGCACGAAGCCATGGGAAAACCAGAGATGGGAAGTGGGGATGGGGCAGGACAAACCAAATGCGCCAAATGGCAACTTTGCCTACTTTCCTATTCTGCCCAGGGACAGCCTTTGCCTGGCAGGTTCTCCAGTCACTCCGTGATTTGTTCTGGTAATTATCTAGAAAGTATCCTCCAAAGAGAATTCAAGGAATGGGTAATAATCTGAAAGTACACACTGCTTCTAATTTCTGGGCCTTTTCATATACTCAAGAGTATTTTTCAAGAGTGTTGAAGACAGTGCAAGACAATTGCTGCCAGTCTGAGAAGATTTTGTGCAAAGCATCACAGAGCATCAGAAACAGAGAAGTTCTAAGCGGAAGAGACCAGAGGTCACCCAGCCCTGCTCTCTGCAGCAGTGCCGGTCGTTATCCAGTATGTATACCATAGAACAAACCCTCGGCTCCTCATTTCTCCTGTTTGTTTACCACCTTAAATATCAGGGCCCATAATGCACAATTTTCCTGATAGCAGAGAACATCCAGCAGTGTAATTACACTTGTAAAGAAATATAAATAAGGTTAGAAACTCAGGATATATAAAAAGCAACCTGCAAGATCCCTCAGCCCCTTCTCTTCCTATCCCAGGGACTCTGCCTATGCCCTCAAAAACTGGTAAGAATTTATTCTAATTTTAAAATGTTTTCTTCAAAATTCCACAGTCAAATCTAGTATCTGGGAATTATATAGAGGCAGGAGGTATGGAAAAATAGAAGATTTCCGTTCCTCTACCTCCTGGGAGCCTCTGTGAAGAAGACGTTAGGGTTGACAGCGAAGATCCTGTGACAATGAGGTTAAGACCTGAGCAAAGAAGAGCGACAAATAGTTACCCCAATTTCAGGAGTCAGAAACGTCCATTCTCTCAACGTATATTTACTGACTTCCTGCCAGTAGCCAGACACCGGCCTAAAAAGGCAAGGAACTTCTTGTGGGTCAGGAAGGAACCCAAAGATTCAGCCTTTATGATAGCCATGAATCATTTTTAACGTGATATTACCTGGTGTTCCTCAAAGGTGGAAAGAATTTTCCTCGAGTTTCAGAAGTGATGAAGAACAAGGGCAACGGCAGAGGCTGTGGAACAGGTGGTGCCATGGCCCACGTAGTGGCTGGAGAGGAGGAAGATTCCGGCATCCTTAGAAGTATGTGTCTCCATTGGAAGAGCAAGAAGTAGACTCTTAGTTCTTGCCAAATGAGGACTCCAGTTGTCCGGTTGTCTGTCCCAAGCCAGAATCCTGCACAGGTCTTCTTATGGATGCTCTTGTTTTTCCTGTCCAGTATCTCTTCTCCCTTCTTCTGCTAACTGAATTCCTATTTCTTCCAGAAAAGCCATTCCACATGACTCAGATGAGCTAACCCCACCTTACGTTTGACCTTTCAGAATACCCATCCCCCTGGTACCTGTGACTTGACTATCAGAGTCCTGGATTTTACTGTCAGAGCTCTCTTTCTCCTGGGCTAGAGAAAGAGCCTGTCCAAGAGGTGGAGAGAAATGTGGAGCCATGAAGACACTGTTGGAGCGCTTGGATCCAGCTGTACCTGAAGCCAGGGTCTACCCCTGAACTTCTCGCTACTTGAGACTTGGCTGCTTTGAATCAGGTTTCTGTTACTTGACACTGCACAAATCCTATGTAATATGAAAGAAGGCATGCTCCAGATGTACTCCTAAACCAGACTTGATGAAAAATAATTAAGAAGTGGGAGGAAGCTGAAGTCATAGTCCTATTTCCAAGTCAGCAATATGGCGAGCCTTTTGAAAAAAATCTCTGCTTGATGCACAACCTCACACAGCCCCCTTACCAGCAACCCTGCTCAGTATCAAGCTATTCTACTTATTTTTATGATTTTAATGGCATTTATTAAGATTTTTTCTAATTACAAAAATTCTATATTTTCATCACAGAAAGTGCTGAAAAACAGAAAAACATGTATTCTCACCACACAGAGGGAAACAGCATGAAAAACTTTAACATACTTCCAGATTTTTAATGCATATATATCTTTTTCAATTATCCTCTCACCTTTTTAACTTATATACAACATGAACATTTTCTCAGATCAATCAATATTTTTATGCAGCGTAACTTCAATGAAGCATAACATTCTATCAAACAGATGTTTCATAATTTATTTAACCAGAACCCTATTGCCAAAGTTTTAGGTTGTTTCCATATTGCACTGGTATACACAATATTATAAACATTATAAACTTTTACATAGATCTTCATCCTGAAGCCATATTGCTAGAACACAACTGTTTGTGAAAGGGTATGAAATTTTCAAGATTTTGATAAATGACAATGGGATTTTTAAAAGACACTCAAAGAACTTCTCTCTTGGCCCTTTTTGCACCAGTGGGAAAGAATGTTTACTAATAAGCTACATTCCTAACATAAAAGTTTTGGAGTATGTATTAGTTTCCTGTTGCTGTGGTCACATATTGCCACAAACCTGGCAGTTTACAGCACCCATTCATCGTCTCACTGTTCTCTGGCTGAGTACTCTGTTTAAGGTCTCATGAGACCAAAATCAAAGGGTCAGTCAGTCTGGGTTCTTATCTGGAGGCTCTGGGGAAGAATTCCAGGCTTATCCCAGGAACTGCTGGCAGAATTCATTTCCTTCTCACAGCTTCCGCATGACTCCCTCCATCTTTAAGCCAACAACTAGGGGTCAAGTCCTTCTTAGGCTCTAAATGTCTCTGACTTCTCCTTCTGCTACATCTCTCTGACTCCAGCCAAGAAAGTTCTCTTCTGTTAAGGGCTCATGAGATTAGATTGGGCCCACCCAATAAGCCAGAATAATCACCCTATTTTAAGGTCCATAACCTTAATCACATCTGCAAAGTCCCTTTAGTCATGCCATGTAGTATATTCACAGGTTCCAGGGATGACAGCATGGACACTTTCTGGGGTAGCCATCCTGCCTACGTCAGGGTGGAACCACAAAACTGCACTAAATAACTCTACCCTCTACAGTCACCTGACTAGTCATCTTTTCCCTGATAGCAATGCCTGGGAGGACTAGTTTAGTCTTTTCAAGAATGGTATGGAGAATTGTTCTCTTCACACCTACTGCACACACCCCAGCAAGTTCCCAATTGGTCAAAAGGATTGTCTTGTGAAACTTTCCAACATCTCTTGTTGCTAGGAAACTGTGGTCCCCATTCCCTGAGGAGCAGGCTTCCCTTCAGATTTATACGCAGTGCTGTACTATTGTAATAAACCACATCATGTCATGGGCTCAGGCTGTTGCCAGTCAAGAAAGGATGTAAAAATTCAAGTAATTTTACATACAAATATGGTTTATGGATGGTAACTCTGCCCCAAAGGCACGTATAGGTGCCTACGTACATATAAATGTTATTGTGACCTACTGAGTTGGGTTTTTTTCCCCCTTGAATCTAACTCATTTATTCCTTATTAGTTTTCAGCAAAGGTTTTCTTCTCTATGGCTAATTTCGAAGGAAATAGTGTGAGAGTTTTCAGCAAAAGCAGTTTCCATGGTTACACTGAAGTCTTACTAAAAATAGCACATGATGTAATCAACCAAACTTTAGCTACTAAAGTAACTAGACAAAATGGCTCTGCATTTCCGTAGGAAGTTTGTTCTGTACTTCAAGCTGCGTCTATGACACATGAAAAGAAGAGTCTGAATTATTTTTAATGCCGGAGATTCCAGCTCCTCAAACACTTTTGTAGGCAGCTCCCAAGCTGTTCAGGCTCTGGAATTATTTCTAACATTGTGTGAAGAAGAGAGGCAGAGAAAGACAGGGAAGAAAGGGCGGGAAGGAGAGAAGAGAAGGAGATAAGTACTTACCTGCTTCGTTTCTCCCCATGAGATAACATCTCCCTTTTCTCAAACAGCCCTTTTAAACTCACTACCATGTTGCGTAACATGAGGAAAAGGTGTTACGCTCATTTGATTAATCTACACCCTCTAAATTCTACAGCTTGCTACCTATTCTGTCTTTCTCACTTTGTCTCATGGGCTTTCTCTCGAGTGATTGATTGAAGGTTTGGTACCAGAAGGAACTACAAGAGGCGGACTCATTCATTTTATTATTTCTCTTCCATTATCTCTGCTTGCTGTCTTTTATACGACGCTAGAAGAGTGCAGACACCTGAGATTAAAGCATCTTCCCTCTTGCGTTTGGTGTTCTTTGTCCTCATTATGTTTGAACTGTCACACTGCACAGCTGGGTCTCTGTTTCCAATATCGTTTTTCCCCACACTTCATATAATTAGAAAAGAGAATCAAGAATGGCAGGCCCACCTGCCTCCAAGGCTATTTTCCCCCCAAATCTTTGAAGCCAGAAGTCAGAAGAGGTGGCCTCATCTTTCTGCTCTTGGGCGCCACGCTAGCATCATCTTCTGTCTGACCACAAAGCTAACTCTGGGCCCCAAGACTGCCTGTTTGCTATTTCTATCACTTCTGTTCCTCAGATGCTATTCTCTCTCTCTTCTTCCTACAGTTGCTCGAACAACAAAACAAAATTCGACCTCAAAACCAAGTTCTTTTCACTGGTCCCCTCTAGAAAAGTTCTAGAAATATTCCTGCTTTTCTTTTGGAGCCAACATAGCAATGCCCGTTTCTTGTCAGTTTGGGGACCCAGCAGGTCCCTCTTGAAAGAATGCCATCATTTTACTTAGAATCCACAACGCTGGAGAGAAGAGGCTGGAAATGTTTTTTAGAATGTCATGACCATTGCATATGTTGGCAATTTCTTAAATGTATTATTATATCAGGGACATTGTTACAACTATAGGGCCAGAGCAATTTAAATGTCTATAGATTATGCTAGACTGAACTGACTTGACAGTCTTCCTTTAAAAACACTGTCCTCTTAAGTAACTGGGTTTAGAAGGACACTTGGGAGTTTTTAAATGGCTTTTTATGGCACACTCTTGAGATTCATTTGTTTCTCATTACCTTCTATGGAACACTAATTCCTGAATATAGTCTCAGAGATGGTACCGGACCCGGCCCAGGAACTCTCAAACTAATACACGTAAGCAGTATAATTCAAACATCAAGTCTATCCGGCGAGGAGATGCAGTGAGTTGAATTTATTAAGTTCCTACAGTTTTTAAAATTTATTTAGCTACTTAAATGGAGATGTTCAGTGAAGAGTTCTCATTTGAAGGCCTAATTAAAGAAATCCATTTTAAAGAGAGATGGAGGTGAGAGGAGAAAAGATAAATGAGGGCTGAAGGCGGATGTTACACAGTGATGGTAGTCCAAGTGTTCCAGATGGGGGGATGGAAAGATGGAGAGGGCTTCTTCCTCCGGGAGATATTTGTCCTGAGAAGAGGTGTTCAGTAGGGAAATCCCAACACAAGCATTGTCAGAGATCTTTACTGAGTTCCTGAGTCCCTCCAGAGACACTAAATCCTCCTCCACACTGCTCCCTGCCCTGGGCATCCCCCAGCATGGTTGGGACGCCATCAGTGGTCTCCTGCACCCTCTGACTTCCAGCTGGGTCAGTCTATGGGGAGTCCTGACAGGAGATGTGGGGAGCAGAGGTGGGAGGAGACTGCAGTCAGGAGATTTATTTCCCCAATTCTTTAAACTGTGGGGTCTTCATGGGCTCAAAGAAATCATTGCTCTTTCCCCTAATCCCTTCAAACCTGGAGGTCTTAACAGAGTCACTGCTAGCAGCCCTGGGTTACTGCAGTATTTCTTGTGGTTCCCACACTCTACCCACCTTTTTGTTAAAAAAACAAAAAACAAAAAAAAAACCTCCTCAAGTTGATCTAATTTGCTAATTTATGTCATCTATTTCTTGTTGGTACTCTGACTAATACCAGAATCTTTAGCAGACAAAGCCTTGTCTTAGTTCATTCAGGCTGCTGTGACAGAATACCACAGACTGGGTGGCTTATAAACAACAAATATTTATTTCTCACAGTTCTGGAGGCTAGGAAGTCCAGGAAGGCACTGGCAGTCTGGTTAGAGTTCTTTTCCTGTTTCCTAGAAGGATGTCTTTTTGCTGTGTCCTCACATGGCAGAAGAGGTGAGGGGTTTCTGTGGGATCTCTTTTTTTCCCCCAATTTTATTGACAAATAAAATTGAAAGATATTTAAAATGTACAATATGATGATTTGATATAGGATATATTGTGAAAAGAGTCCACTCATTGAGTTAATTAACACATCCATCCTTCACATATTTACCTTTTTTTTTAGTGACAACATTTAAGTTCAACTCTCTTAGCAAATTTCAATTATACAATACAGTGTTATCAACTGTAGTCACCACGTTATACATGAGATTTTCAGACCTTATCCATACTATAGCTGAAAGTTTGTACCCTTTTACCAACCTCTTCCTATTTCTCCCACCCCCTAGCCCCTGGAAACTACCTTTCTATTCTCTGTTTCTATGAGTTCAACTTGATTTTCTTTTTCCTTTTAGATTCCACATATAAGTGATACCATGCAATGTCTTTCTCTGACATTTCATTTAGCATAATGCCTCCAGGTTTATCCATGTTGTCACAAATGACAGGATTTCCTTCTTTTTTAAAGCTGAATAATATTCCATTGTATATATATACCACATTCTCTTGATCCATTCATTCATTGATGGACACTTAGGTTGTTCCCATACCTTAGCTATTGTGAATAATGCTGCAGTGAACATGGGAGTACAGATCTCAGACAGATATCTCTTTAATCATTTCCTTTGTATCTATACCCAGAAATGGGATCACTGGATCATATGGTAGTTCTATTTTTAATTTTTTGAGGAACCTCCATATTGTTTTCCATAGTGGCTGCACCACTTTACATTCCCACCAATAGTGCACAAGGCTTCCCTTTTCTCCATGTCCTCATCAGCACTTATCTCTTGATTTTTGATAATAGCCATGGAATCTCTTTTATAAGGGCACTAATCCCATTCATAAGGGTTGTACCCTCATGACCTAATAACCTCCTAAAGGCCCTGCCTCCTGATACCATCACATTGAGGGTTAGGTTTCAACACATGAATGTTGTGGGGCACAAACATTCAGTCTATGGCAATCCTTGACCCTTGATCATCTCATTTCTTGAGTATGTCGTCTATGAGAGTTGGATATATATATTTAAAAAAAACTGCTTCAGAGTAAAGAGTCATATGGGAGATCTAGAAGTGATCTAGAAAGAAGGACACTAAGTGTAACTAATAGCACCTAGAAATAAGTAGAAACGATAAGGAGAGGATACAAATCAGTAGGATTCATTGGAACTAGATATGAAATACAAAGAATTGGTTAAAGCACAGGGAAAGGAGAGTCAGGTCATCTGGATGTCTAAAAAATATTATTTCATGAGTGATTTCTTATCAATATTAAGTCAAATTACTCCACATTACTGTTTGTCATTTTTAGAGACATATTCCTAATATATGATTCCTTAAAAATAAGTTGAATACTTTGGGACACTCTGATGCAGTGTTATTCATCCTGATGATGATAATAAATACCATAATTGTGATCCCAGCTGCCAACCGTTGGGCTCTTATTCTGCACAAGATGCTGAGCTAGGCCCTTTATACCCCTTCATCCTCACAGCCCTTAGAAATGGGCATTGCTATTGTCTCCATTGTCAGGAAAGTGGAGCTGAGAAAAGCTTCAGGCTTTAGCATGGAAGTGAAGAACTGGAATTCCAATCCAGAGCTCCTAGGTCCTTGTTGCAGCCATCTTCCAAACTCATCGTTTACTACCCGAGTGTGTGTAGCTGGAAGAAAACACCCAACTGTGCTAACATGTATTACCTTAAATGACCACACAGCTCAGAGATTTCTCAGCACCACCCAGCAAGCAACTCACTCTCCCACTCTCCAATACTCACACCTGGTCTCCATGCATAAACCATCCATAAGCTGATTACTTCCGAATTTGATCTCTAGGCCTGACCTCTTCCTAAAATTCCAGTCTCAGATATCTAGCTTCCTTCAAAACATCTCCACCTAGACCCCTAAGGGACAAACCCAACATGTCCAAAATTTCTCTCCATTTCACTACCCCCTTAAATCTGTTCCTCTTATCAAGTTCTACCTCATTCACTTCATTCTAGACACACTCACTATATTGCTCTTTCCCCAAAATGTCAATCTTTCTCACAGCATAGCCTTTGAACTTGCCATTCCTTCTACCTGGAATGCTCATCTCTGAGATTCCTTGACTCATGTAGGTTCGTGCTCAACCGTCGGCCTTCCCTAACCACTCTCAAAAGTTACCCCGTGTTCCCTGGCCCCCAATATTCTCTAGCCTCTCTCCTTACTTTCCTTCTATTCAGGATACTTTCTACTACCTGACATCTCGTCACAGGTGTATTCACTTGTTCATCGTTCATTTCCTTCACTGGAATGTGAGCTCCATGAGAGCAGGAATCTGGTTGGTCAAGTTCTCTGCTGTGTTCCCAGAACCTAGAACCATATTCAACCATAGAGGAAATCATAAGTGTTTGTTTAACTGATGAAAGAGAAAAGAAAGGAGAGGGAGGGAAGAAAGGAAGGAAAGAAGGATGGACGGACTCTGGAGCCTATTGTGGTAAGCATAATTATTGCCCCTCAAAGATAACACATAGTATTTCTTGGATCCTGTGAATATCTTACAGATGGAATTAAGGTTGCTAATAAGATGACCTTAAAATAGAGATCTCATCATGGATTATGCAGGTGGGGCCAATGCAATCACAAGGATCCTTAAAAGTAGAAGGAGGCAGAAAAGGTCAGAGTGATGTGACATGAGACGGACTGCATGCGGCATTGCTGGCTTTGAAGCTGAAGAAAGGGAGCCATGAGCCAAGAAAGACAGGCAGCCTCTAGAAACTGCAAAAGGCAAGGAAGCATGCTTCCGTAGAGCCTCCAGAAGGGAACACAGCCCTGCTAACACTTTGATTTTAGTCAGTAAAACCTACATCAGACTTCCAACCAACAGAACCAGAAACAAAGATGATAATTTGTGTTGTTTCAAGGCACTAAGCTTGTGATAATTTCTATAGCAGCAATAGAAAACGAATACATCTATATACTTATGTTCTAGGCTATACCACCCCTCCTGATTTTCCCTGTTACTCTCTTAGTGACTTGTGGCTATTCTTTTGTCAATATAATTATACAATTATATTCTTCTCTTTTCCAACAAACAAAAGGCACATCCTCCATCTCCTGTCTACATGTTAGCTATTAAACATGATAACCATATTTTTTCATCAAAAACAGGACCCTGAAATGAAACATGTAGGTATGTCTCCTAGCTATGTGACTTTGGGCAAGTTAATCAACCTTTTTGTGCCTCAGTTTTCTCACCTGTAAGGTGTATGTTATAATAGTAGTTCACTGTCTCCCAGACACTTAGAAGTAGATAACAAATGCTCAGTAAGTATTAGTTATTATTATTATTAATGTGTCCAATAGGAGATAATACTGGAGTCAAGTCTGTTCCAGAAGACCCAAGAAGCATAGACCCTGCACTGTTTAGCCACATTACTACCAAATTCTATACTTTTCAGTAGTCTGGTAGTCAATAGTCTTCTCATGCTTGCAAGAATGGTTTAACCTACGACCCCAGCAAAGATTTTAAGTCTGATACTACTCAGTGTGGGCAAAGGTATGGAAAATGAGCACTCTCACATCCTTTTGGCATGAGTGTTAAATGTAAGCCAACTGACCTTCTGTCTCACTTTTGCTTTTCTGTACTGTACAAATTTTGTGTAAGTATAAATTCTATTTAACATAAGAAATTAAAAAGCTGTTTTTATTTTGAACAAAACAAAAACAATCTAGGCTCACTGATAAAGGGTTAGTAATCGTCTCTCACCCTTCTCTGGAGCGTACTTGTGGCAGAGAAGACAGAACCACGGCACAGTGTTCTTGTCCTCGATTCAGACCAAGGACGAGCACTTAGAATTTCCAAGGAGCACAAAAATCCCTGAGAGCTCGAGGCTGTGAATATGTATGGAGAAATAATAATCTCTATTGTATTTGTCCCACACAGAATAAGATTGTTGTAAAATTTAGTAATGTGCTTCTCTCTTGAGTGGTACAAAAAACCAATGGGTTACACTGTAACAATAAAAGAATACAGCAATAGAAAGGAGCTAGACATTTGGTCCAATTGTCTGAGTACTCGCCTTTTTTGAGTAAACCAAATTCATTAGCATGTATTGTGAGGATATGCCAGTTCCACAGCTGCTTCTTGCATTTCAAATTTGACATTGGATAGTGCTTCAGACAGGTTTCTGATGAGCTCTTCTGACTTTTGGAAATTAAAAAATCACCTTCCGTGGTTAGTCTAATCATCGGCAGGGGGAACAGGACTGGAGTGTTGAATTGGTCAGCAGGAAGATTTTAAATACTTCACTCTCTATTGTTGAACGGAAAGGTAAAGAGTGACCCTTTTCTATTTGTTGATTTATTATTTGATTCACTCACTCATTTATTCACTCACTCATTCATTCATTCAACAGTCATTTGTGGTCCAAACACTGTGCTAGGTGCTGGTGATCAACAGTGGACAAGACAGACATGGTGGCTTCCTTACCCTTCATGTAAAAATGAAAAGGAAGAATCAAAACTAAAATTTTCCTGGAAACCTGTTGACAAGGACTCATAAAAATTCCTAGTCCAGGGGCCGACCCGGTGGCATAGTGGTTAAATTCGCACCCTCTGCTTTGGTGGCCCGTGGTTTGCAGGTTCGGATCCCAGGTGCAGACATATGCACCGCTAATCAAGCCATGCTGTGGCAGCCTCCCATGTACAAAAATAGAGGAAGATGGGAACAGATGTTAGCTCAGGACTAATCTTCCTCAGCAAACAAAGGAGGATTGGCAACAGATGTCAGCCCAAGGCCAATCTTCCTCACTAAAAAAAAAAAAAAGTGAGAAGTGACAAGAATACTGAGAAGAAAGAGAGAATATCATAATCTGCAAGATAAATAAATTGATTTTTAAAAAAATTCTTAGTCCACATTCTTTGATTCTTCATATTTTTTCAACTTCATTAAATAGAAAGGAGACTTATACATGTCTTCCAAAAATGTCACTATGGATATGTGACAAAGTGCATTAAAAAGAGACCAAAGGCAGGCATTTCATCCATTCATTAATTCATTCACTCTTTCAACAAATTTTTTTGGAGCATCTACTAAGTGCCAGGCACTTTTCTAGGTGGTAGGAATAAAGCAGTGAACAAAACAGATAACACACCCATTCTACTGGAGCTTAACATTCCAGAAAAGAGTGTTAACTATTTACATTTAGGGAGATGAAATATTAACAGTTAGAGAGTCAAACATGTAGGAAAATAGGTCTCTGAGTTCCCTTGCCCCTTCATTCTTCCCTGTTGAAATATTGCCTTTTCAAGAAGACTCAGCTCAAATACCAAGCTGGCCATTTTCCCTCCCCTACATCCCCTTTCTATCTTGCTTATTCAGAGCTCTATGCCTTGTGCTATGTTCATGTTTTAAACCCATTATAGATTACAAACCCCTTGTTCATCTCCTAATCCAGCACCTAGTATATAGCACAGCCTCAAAAAATTCTCCTGCAATTAAGCAGATATAAATGAAAGGAAAAATAAATATCAAAATTATGCATATTTCTTTCTTTCCTAGAGGAAAGCCAGATTAGATTAATACTACTCCAGTCCTTAAATAAAATTATTTTTATAATAGAAGTTTCAATATGCTTGCTATATAGTAATATTAATGTCAATTATATTTGACACGTCTTCGCAAAGTCAACAGAGTCAAAATTAAAGTTTTTACTTTGTTTCCAAAACCTACTTCTCTTGTTGTTTTCCTTATAATGGCACTGAAATCCTCCTCAAGTTAGAAACTTCAGTTCCTTTTGATTCACCAAGCAGTTTTTGCTTTTTTACTCTCCAATACTCACCAATTCCCTTTTATTCTCCCTCATGAATATTAATTCCATCACTTGGATCTTTCTCTTCCCCTCAGTCTCCATTGCCACTGCCTTGGCAAGCCTAATTATCTCTAGCTTGAACTATTGAAGTTGCTTCCGATAAGCTCCCTGTCAACATTCTTTGCCATCCTCAATTTCATCTGAATTTCGCCTTTTACACATTTTGGGTCACTCTCTCATAAAAATCTTCAATGACTCTCAAATTGCATTGTTAGAAGGTATTTCATTGAGAAAGTGTCCTAAGGCTAAATAATTTGGGGCATCATTGGCTTAAACACATTCAAACAAGTTTCTTTGCTGCAGAACTTCTCAGAGCTTTTGATACCCTACTCTGCATGGTGAGTCTCCAGGTGGAAGCAAATATTTCCCAACATATTTGGTTTGAGACTTTCTTCACGGAGAATGGAGTCTGATATTGTAGGTTGGCTCACTCATCATCCATGCCAACCCGTTAATCTTCTATATTCCTCTATTGTAATAGTTGGAAGAATAAAAATACTCATTTTGTAGACTTCCTGGCTGCCAAGCGTGCCTAAGTGACAGTTCTGGTCAATGTGGTGTAGATAGAAGTCATGGAAAACACTTCCTCTTGCCACCTTTCCCTTCTTTGCTTCATGCCTAGAATAAAGATGCAGCGCTGGAAGTATGGCAGCCGTCTGACATCTCTGCTAAGGATGGAAGAGCTGGAAAATGAGAGGAACCTGTTTCGCTAATGACATCATTGACCCGTGAACCAACTCTGGACTTCCCATAAGAAAATCAAGCTCCTTTATCATTTAAGCTACTGTATTTTGGGTGTTCTGTTACTTGAAGCCGAATGCAATCCTAATCAATACCAACTTCTCCCAGACACTGAGCGCTTATTATTGGGAAATAATAAGATACAAAGCAGTTTAGATTTCTGAGCATGGCATACAACCCACTATTTTCCATACATCTCTCTCACTTCCATCCCTTCAAAGATGCCAAAATTTTTAACATTCCTAAATCTGTGACTTTATGTAATGCATATCATATGTATGTCACTTACCAGGTCTGTCCGCTCTGGCACCAGAATCTTGACTGCAATCTTAGTCGTGTTCTTCTGCTTCAGATGCCTCGCTTCGATATCACCTGTAAGTACTGTTTATCAAACTAACTGTAGCCATGTCTGTTGCTATTAGAAGCTCTACAGATCAGTGCACATTTGGGAACTTCTGGGAATACATCTTTCCTTTACTGTTCACTCTGAAAACTGTGCCTGCTGCGAGTGCAGAGAAATGCCTCCCAGTCCCTCCAAAGTTAGAAGGTGTGTTGCCCTCTCAGACTCTGTGGCAATAGACCTTTCTGGGCTCAGCACTGCCTTGAAGAGTTTTCCTGCCACTACATCCACAGGCACAGTCTCTGAGCTGCACCATCAAACCGCTCCACTGGCTATAGTGTCCTAGCTTTTTCTTTTCAGTTATTTTGTACCCATTCGCTTTCTCCCTCAGTCTGACCTGCCCTTTTCTTCCTCCACTTGATAAATGACTCTTCATCCTGAAAAAATACTGAATTGAAATTTCACCTCCCCTGTGAAGCCTTTCCCACAACATCCAGAGTTTCTCGAGCCTATTTCCTCCCTTTGCATGTTGAACATACCCCTATTGAAGCACCGACCAGAAGGTAACATGATTTTCCATTCATGTGGCTCTCCATCGTAATAATTGGTAAATTCTTTAAGAAAAGACTTCATATCATCTTTATATTTGAAACTCCAACATCTTATACAGTGCTTGATATATGCTAGGTCAATAAATGTTTAATCAGTGAATGAATAAATGACTCAACCAATAAATGATGTACAGTTGGTAACAATATGATGCTTTCAAGGGCCTCAATTTGGCCAAGGTTGAATTCCTTCCCTTGCCGATATTGTGTTAATCACCAAGAAGACTAGTGAAAGGACAGAACTCAATTCTAAACTGACTACATAGTCATAGCTTCATCATTACATATGAGGCAATACATACTATTTTATGAAATACTTATAATATATTTGAATTATAGTATAATTGTTATAAAGATATAAAAAGTTTCTACTTACGTGAAAGAACATGTAAGTTACAAGTTGAAACATAATTTCTAAATGTTAAATGTCACTGGTAAGAAATGCTCCAAAAAAATAACAGTACAAGTAAAATCACATCTCTTTCATTGTTGTAAATAATCACATAAGTTCCCACCTGCCATACAAGCAGGAAGTCCAATATCCTCCCGCCAATTGTCCAAGAACTCCTGAGAGCTCCCAAGGTAAATCCCATCTCTTCCTTTTCCAGATGCACAGAGAACTCTGCAGGTCCCCACCTCCACTGCTCCTCACAACCACATGGTGTCAATGTTAATGCTCATCCTAACCCAGTCCCACATTCCAAGGCTCATGTCCACTCCAGGTGATGCCACGTCCAGGTTCTGTGGTCCCATTCCCTTAGTGCTCCAAGATTGTAACTCTCATGGACACCTTTTTCAGTTCACATAATTCCCACTTGCTAGGGCACAAGTTGGCATAAGGGCACCTAAATCCATCCCTTCCCCCCAAGGAGATGAGGCCTAAATCATCCCTACACCTAAAATCATCCCTACATCTCCCAAAGGATGAGTCCTCTTTCCTGCCACTCAAAATACAAAAAGTCTCTTACACTCTTCTTTCCTGATCATTTAGGCTACTTCTCCCACATAACTCTACCAAGAGAAGCTATTAGTGTTTCTGTGGTGCCTGTTATGGACTGAGTGTGTCTCCCCTCTCCCCAAATTCATATATTGAAATCCTAACCCATCATTGTGATGATATTAGGAGATGGTTCCTTTGGGAGGTGATTAGTTCATGAGGATGGAGCCCTCATGAATGGGATTAGTGCCCTAATAAGAGACCACAGAGAGCTCCCATCCCTTCTGCCATGTGAGGACACGGACAAAAGATGGCTGTCTACGAAGAAACTGGCCCTCACCAGACACCAAATCTGTCAGTGCCTAGATCTTGGACTTCCCAGCTTCCAGAACTGTGATAAATAAATTTCTGTTGTTTATAAGCCAGCCAGTCTACAGTAGTGTGTTATAGCAACCTGAACTGACTAAGACAGCACTCAAAGCTACCTTTCTGAAAAAAGCCAAAATTAGTGATTACAACATGATGTTAGTCCTTGCATAGTCTGAGCCCTAACAGGCAACTTCCGTAGGTAAAGAAGTGGCAGGCAGGGGTTCTCAGGCATGACGTTCCCCGGGGAAAACATCAAGCTACATAAAGAGGAACATTAAGGGGCCAGCTCCGTGGCTCAGCAGTTAAGCGCATGCGCTCCACTTTCCAGCCCAGGGTTCACAGGTTCGGATCCTGGGCGCGCACCGACGCACTACTTGTTAAGCCATGCTGTGGCGGCGTCCCATATAAAGTAGAGGAAGATGGGCCCAGATGTTAGCCCAGGGCCCATCTTCCTCAAGAAAAAAGCGGGGGATTGGCATCGGCTGTTAGCTCAGGGCTAGTCCTCCTCACACACACAAAAAAAGAACATTCAGCCTTTGAGGCAACTATGTTTTATTTCCCTGGAAGACAAGAGAAAGAGAAAGAAGCATACCAAGGGAAGGTATCAGGGCTAAGACCAGTCTTTTCAACAGTGTGGTATGCCTAGGTGTGCACACATAAAGCAACATAGTAACTTTGGGCAACATTCCTGGCTAATTGTGCTTTAACAACTCTGCATCTTTGGAGAGATGAGGTCAAGCTCTTGTTTAAAAACTCTGACTAGTGTTCTTTTCAGCATCTAGTTTTCTCTGCTCAAATCTGATTTTAATTGTCTAGAAACAGAGATCTTGCCCTAAGATCCTGATATATGTCATTATATGTGATTTGCTTGTCAGACATTTTTGCTTGAAAAATAGAATTTTTTCAGATAGTAAGATACGGAATGGACTTGCCAATGTTTCACCCTCTAATAAACATTAATAATTTTACTATCCACAGAGTCATCAAGACAGATAGAAGCCTTTGGGTGATTGAAATCCCTCTGGATAAAATGTTATTTACCGGCTGAAGAGTCTTGAAACTGATTCTATTTTTTTAAGTCTCTCATAGGTGAGCCATCACCCAGAAGCTACAGGCCATGCATGGTGGGGGCGGGGTGAGGGGGTTCTTTTTCATTCTTCTGAAAATGCTCCTCACAGTTGACGAGATGTATTGTGCCAGAGGGAGCCTTTTTCCTACAAATATTCAGAGAATAGTTTCAGAAATAAAAATAAAAATTAAGACACATAACAATATTTTTCCTCTCTCCCTCGCATTCTCTCTCTCCCTCTTCTTCTTCTTCTCTTTCTCTCCTTTACTGATTTTCTTCAATAATCTTATTAAGGTCTTCCTTCAAGTTCATTGGACTCTAAAATCCTATAGAAATTGCCTGTGGAAAGAAGACAGGAAAGATCAGGGATTTAATACCATACTTGTAGAGCTAACCCTGGAAACCAGAGCTCCCAGAATACTCTAGGAGGCTCTAGATGAACTCTATTCTCCATGAGGGCTGTGACTATACTTGCAGCACACTTTTCTTTGCTCCCCAGAATCTATTTCCCCACTTCTGGTACCAGTTTCATCTGATCAGTTTCTTTGATTGCAAGAAACAAAAAACAACTCTGCTAACTTAAGCAATAAGGATTTTATTTGAAATATATGGAGGAACTCCCAGATGAAGGTTGGCTGGGAAAAGCCAGAAACCAGGGGAGCTCTGGGAGTATAGAGAACTAGCTCTTCAGGCCGCCATCACTGAGGATGCATCAGCAATGCAGGCCTTTTGCGATTTTGCTCAGGATTGAAATTCCAAAGAGAGAAATCCAATTGGCTGTGCTTAGGCCTGAGCCCACTCTTGATAAGGGAAATCAGGGAGCCTTGATTCACAATCCCTCCATATTGGACCCAATGGGTAAATCGTAGCTACTCAAAATAAAAAAGGGGTGCTGGTACTAGAAAAAAGGGAAACAGATGCTGAGGGGAAAAAAGGTAAATGACACAAGCTCCAGGCAATCTGAATGCCTCTTAAGAGGCTTTCCTGTGTCACATTTCTCTGGCATTCTCCAGAGCATCTAGGCACAAAGTTAGTGCAAAACACAGAATAAGAACTCAATGTATATTTTACTGATCGGTTTCCATCACCACTTGCTAGACTATTACCTTCATGAGAGTGGGGAACGTATCTTTTATGTATTACTTTTATGTATCCTCGACACCTAGTAGAGTATCGAGAATAGCAGGCCCTTACCAAATATTTGAAAAATGAATAAATGAATTTTTAAAACTATCCCAAGTATTTAGAGCAGTTCACTTTCCTTCCTTTTTGCAACTTTTTTCAACTTTCCTTATTCATTTTTCTCATTTAGTCATCTTTGGCTCTCCTTAGCTTTAGCCTGCACCAGTTTTTATATTAAAGACATAAACACTCTTAAGTGTCCAGATTTTAGGAACAAGAAAATCCACAAGACCAAAGAGCTTTACATGAACACTGTGTTGGCGGCAGAATGGATTGTTCCACCATATTTCCTATCATCTGAGCAAGAGAACCTAGAACAATACATTTTTTAAAAATCAGCTTGTAAGCAAATTGGAGACTGTTAACAAAAATTTGCTCTCAGCAACTCACCACAGGCAGACCACATTCTCCGTATGCTTATAACAATCTCAGGATTCAGAAAAGCTGCTTATTATAGGAGACAGTAACTTGGAAACCCTTTTTATTAGAAAAATTCAAGCCAGAAATATCATATAGACCTGATATCTGAATTTGGCCTTTAATGTAGCTTAACTTTGCTTTAAAAGGAAATGAGAAAGAGAGAGAGAAATGATAATAATAATAATTGCGTTCCTGACAGTTCATTTAATAGTTCAAATCTGAATTATATTTTGTCATTTGGAAAGATATACATTCCCAAGGAATGTTCTCTACGCATAGCTGTTAGCCGGCCTTTCGGTCACAATGAGCCTAGCTAGGCTTTTGTACAATTAATGGAGTGCAGTAGATGCCATCGCTGCCACTTGGCATGGCCTCTGTGTTGTGACAATGCAATTTCTATTTACCAATAGACTTGCTAATACACGGGGTGAAATCTTAGGGGGAAGGTCAAGGGAAAGCTTCATTAGATAGCCTCAACCTTTGCCTTCCTTCTTTTGAATAAAAATATTTGCCAGATAATACACGCTTTAGTTCTCTTTGCAATTTTACTGTGTGGTGGATTTGGTAAACAAGTAGTGGGAGGAAAAGGAGAGAAACTTAATAACTCCGAAGTACTAGACTATATCAGTACTTCTCAAACTTTAATGCGCATACAAGTCACTTGGAGATTTTGTTAAATATTCAGGATGTGATTCAATGAACAGGCCTGAGAGTCTGCATTTCTAACAAGCTCCCACATGGAGTCACTGCAAGCAACAAGAACCTAAGTAACGAGTTCTGATCCACCCAATGCATTTAACATCACTCTGCTTAGAACATTCTTCTTTTTGCTAAAACTTTTGACATGTATTCCTCGCACATCCCAATATCTTCCAAACTTCAGACAGTGAAAATTAGCAGTTACAAAGAATTTCCCCTTCAATCCATCATCCTCACATTTTTTTGTCCTGAGTTTCATATCCCACCCTCATTTTGCATGAGCTATGAACCTAATGTTATATTATTCTAATTTGCCTCACACATCAAATTTAATATGAATTTGCAATTCTTCATTAAAGTGTAGTAATACTTTACTGTTTTCATCATTGCTTTCCTAATAAATTTCTCTTCTTATAAGGACAAAGGGGCACTCCCAGATATACATAAGGTATTATTTAAGGTATTTCTTCATCTATTTCCAAAAAAAAACATGCAAGAATAATCAATCTGCCTCATAAGAAGAGCCATGATGGCTGGTTTGATTTTTTTTTTAAATTTCAACCCAAAGCCACTGAGGGCAGTGGAATCTCTACTTAACTTGTGGTTCTCCCATCTTTTACAACTCACTATTATACAGCTGTACTTTTTCATCTCTGTTCAGGAATGGACTTGGCATTCCATCTACAGTGAACTTTTTTCCACAATGCAAAGAAATCATTTCAGAGATCCTCATTAGCCACTGCCAGTCTCCGTGCTAACGAGGGACTGAGACAAAAAACTCTGCCAGAGATGCTGCAACATCAGCTCAGAGCACGTCCTGGGGAGACTTCCCTGAGTCCTCCTGGGACCGGCATAGTTAAGTTCACGATTCCTCCTGCTCTCTCTGCTAGAGTGGATTGATGGCTTCCTGCTTTTTTCTCCTCCAAAGATGATGTTTGTCACCAGACAGGGGGATCAGAGTTGTAATCCCTCTTAGATTCTGTTGAATTGGAGTTTACTGCTTTGACCTTTGCGACGATACATATTTTTTTGAATGACTGCATGTTCCATTTCTTCAGGGGATTTGCAGTGATGAGGGCCAAGGAGCTTGCAGTGAGGGGGAGGGATGCTGGAGGAGGGATCTAGAGTGATGGTGATGTGCTTTTTGACCTTCTAGACCAGAGATTTGTACTCCTGTGACTGAAGATATCCTGTGGCTATACAGATTCACATTGCAGAGGTTAAATGGCAAACCTGAATTGTATGTAGCAGGAAACTAGGGGATTTTTCAAGTCTAACCAAGTACTGTATTGAGGACAATGATATCATCCATAATGGCTGTCTGGCACATCATGTTAGCCCAGATCGTTTTTTTCCATTTTACACCCTCTGCCCAAAAAACCACACTGGGCTTATCCAGGTGCCAGGATGGGACGTTATCTCATAAGATAAGAAGCCATGGAATGCCAGCAGGGGTAGACACACTGCCCATAGACCTTTTGCCACTCTGACTAGGGAACATTAAGCCAACCTGAAGAACACAAAGCCACAACATAGCACCCCTAATTTCATGCTCTTCTTATACTTTTTGATTTTTCAGATCCGATTTCACAAAGAAAAACAGCAGCATCCAGATTCAGAGTCGAGGAACATTTGCAAGTGCCACTCTGTGCCTAGCACAGTGCTGGGCCCCAAAAGGCCTTACAGTCTCCAGAGATGGTTGGCCCATGAGGACTCACAGATCTGCCTCAGTGCATGATCTCGAGCAATTACTGAACTGGGTTTCCTTGTCTGTTAGACAGAAAATGATTTCTACCTTATAGGCTTGTTATGAGGATTAAATGATTAGATAGATAGATATAGCTAGATTGATAGATAAAGATAGACATCAGGGCACTCCCAATGGCATAGCGGTTAAGTTTGCATGCTCTACTTCTGCGGCCCAGGGTTCCCTGGTGCAGATCTATGCACTGCTTATCAAGCCATGCTGAGGTGGTGTCCCACACAGAGCAACTAGAAGGATGTACAACTATGACATACAACTATCTTCTGGGGCTTTGGGGAGAAAAAAGGAAAAAAGGAGGAAGATTGGCAACATATGTTAGCTCAGGGCCAATCTTCCTCAAAAAATAATAAATAAATAATAAAAAAAGATAGATAGACATCGATATAGATAGATATAAATATATCTTAGAATAGTAATGTGAGCTATTGTTATTATGATTGTTGCATTTGATTCTTACAACATTGAAGGTAGACTTTGTTGTGCTCATGTCTTAGCCTGTTCAGGCAGCTATAACAAAATACCACAGAGACTAGGTGACTTATAAACAACAGAAATGTATTTCTCAGAGTTATGGAGGTTGGGAAGTCCAAGATCAAGGCATGAGCAGGTTTGGAGAGCCCACCTCCTAGAGGGCTGTCTTTTTGCTGTAGCCTTAAGTGGCAGAAGTGGCTAGAGAGCTCTGTGAGTTCTCTTTTACAAGGGCACTAATCCCATTCATGAGGGCTCCACTCTCATGACCTAATCACCTCCCAAAGGCCCCACCTCCTGATACCATCACAATGGGCATTAGGATTTCAACGTATGAAATCCCAAAAGGAGGACCCCAAAAAGGAATAAAGGACTTTGCAACAGTGCCAGAAGTTGCTGAATATTCTACAATCCCATCTTAGAGAGTGTTCTGTAAAACTTTCCTTCCATTGGTACATGCAGCTTCTGCTACTCAATAAGACTTGGTTAATTTGAGGAATATAGCAAGTTAAAGGAAATTCTCGTGTGTTAATATCTGGCGTATCACCTACCCATGTTTTTTTTTTTTTTTTTTTACCTCTATGAATTTATTTCATAGATATAATTTTATTTATTTATTTATTTTTCCCCCAAAGCCCCAGTAGATAGTTGTATGTCATAGTTGCACATCCCTCCAGTTGCTGCATGTAGGACGTGGCCTCAGCATGGCCAGAGAAGCAGTGCGTCGGTGCGCGCCGGGGACCTAACCCAGGCCGCCAGCAGCGGAGCGTGCACACTTAACCGCTAAGCCACGGGGCCAGCCCTATTTCATAGATAAATTCACGTAAATTAGCAAAGTTATGTGTACCGGACATTTGTTACTGCTTTTTAATCATAATAAAAACGAATACATAGATACTAAGAAGTAGCCTAAATATCCATCAAAAGGTAGCAGTGTACATTCATTACGGTACTTTTTTCCAGCTTTATTGAGATATTATTGTCATATATCATATTTAAGTTTAAAGTATACAATGTGATGATTTGATACATACATATATATTGCAAAATGATTACCACAATAAGTTTAGTTAACACCTCTATCTCCTCACATAATTACTATTTTGTGTGTGTGGTGATAACATTTGAGAGCTGCTCTTTTTTTTTCCCCCACCTCGCCATCTTGAGATCTGGCCCCCTGTTCTCTGATGATCAAAACCTCCCAGAAAGAAGTTACTCAGGGAAACACCTAAAATGTGTGGCAGTGATTACTGTGTGTGGCCTGAATTGGATCTGATCTAACTGGCCTTTGTTTCTTGTGTGTCTGTTTATTTTCATTAACCTGCTCAGTACCAACTCAGAGGATAAGCACCAGCTTTGCTAGGTATTTCCATATTTGCAAAAGAAGTCCACAATTTCAAAATAAGTCTTGAACTGATAGTGATATAAATAAACCTGTAGAAACTTGAGGAAGCGAGGAAGGAGAAACACATGATTTGTGGCTAAAAAAGTCCTCTCTGGAATGTTGTCAGCAAAGTGAGAAGTAAGGTTGTCACCAACTAGGTGTCTTGAGAAACTCAACGGTGGGTTTGGAAGCAATTAACTGTTTTTCCAAGTTGTTTCTTTTCCTCTTGTATGTTAAGGAGCTGTAACCATCAACCATCCTGAAACTCACCAAGCAAGAAACTCAAGGGAGATGTAACCACCAGTCTCCTGAAACTGACCAAGCCTCTCCACAAGAGCTATGCCCATGACATTTGCCTTATTTTTTTTTTTTTATTTTCCCCCCAAAGCCCCAGCAGATAGTTGTATGTCATAGCTGCACATCCTTCTAGTTGCTGTATGTGGGACACGGCCTCAGCATTGCCGGAGAAGCGGTGCGTCCGTGCGCGCCCGGGATCCGAACCCAGGCCGCCAGCAGCGGAGCGCGCACACCCAACCACTAAGCCACGGGGCCGGCCCTCCTTTGCCTTATTTTTAATGCAAAGATCTCTCCCGGAGGAGCTTAGCCCTCATTATGAGGAAGCATGTTCTCCAACTGAGCCTGTGCAAGGTAATACCCACCTCTCCATTTTGAATATTCATTCCCCAACCAAAATAAAAGTTCCTGCTTCCCTTGGTTCAGGGACACCATGACTTTGGAAATGATTTCTCATGGGCTCCTATTTGCTGCAAATACGCTTTACTTTGTGAGACAACTTCCACTGGTGTAGAGGTGAGTATTTAACCCACCAGGAGGCAAGCCCACTTGGTTCAGTAACAAGGTTAGCAATGAGGGACCAACTCCAAGGCTTGGAGTGATGATGGAATAAGCACTGGGCTGCCAGCCTGTAGTCTACTTTCTTTTCTTTCTCCATCAGGTGATTATTGAGGTGCTACTCTCTGGGATCCTGTGCTAGGATTGTATTGAGAGTACAGAGATGAATAAGAAGCAGAAGAAGAATGGATCTCCTTCAGAGGGGGGACCTCTTACCCACATAAGTGTTCTAACATAGGATCCTACCCTTCCAGTTCATATGCAAGTACGAGCCCACTATTTCTCAATTCCTCTCTAAGCTTTAACCATACAAACTGAGCTGCACGCTCTCCTCCCTGGTGCAGTACACCAGGTAACATTGACTTTGGCATGGGCTGGGCTGGAGAGCAGGTTGAGGCCTGCAGTAGTTGTGTTACTTTGGACAGCTTGCTTAAACTCACTGAATTTCCCTTTCCTCATCTGAAAAGGAGTTTATAACACTCACTTATTCAGAAGATTATTATGAGTGTTAAAGATGGTTTATGTCAAGAACTTGAAACAGTATCAGGTATGGGTTAAATGGTCAATACACAGTACACTTATTAATATAGCCATTGTAGCGATGTGATCAGGAACCAGGCAAGGAAAGGGTTACTGAGAATCTGATCAATAACTAACATGGTCTGTGAAATGTTTTCCAGACAAAGAGAAAAGTAAATGTGCTGTTTTTCAGAAGTTGATGTCCCTGTTTTTGCAGATGTTGCCATCTTACAGTGAAATTTACACAGTTGCGACAAGACCCCTGCAAATTGCTCCAGCTCTAAGTGTCCAAAATTTACCTCCAACTCATTATGTAATGGTACCTTGCACTCATTATGTAATGGCTTGCTTATCTGCTGCACATGCACCCTGGTTGAGCACAGTCGTTACATAGTTGTAACATGTCCTCTGCACTCTTGGGTATACAGTCTCCACCAGCACCAAGCTCAGGGGGACACTGCTTTGGGAGCTATCCCCAGTGTTCTCCATTGCTTGTGCAAGCAATAAACTTTTTCTTCACCCACTTCAGCCTTGGTTGTGCTTTTTGGCTCTGCCCTCGCCAAGAGACGAACCCACTGAGTTCGGTTACAGTCAGGCTTTTGAGTTATTAACAATAACAAATACTATTACTTGGAATATTATTCAGCCATGAGAAAGGACGATATCCTGCCATTTGTGACAACATGGATGGAACTTGAGCACATTATCCTAAGCGAGATAAGTCAGACAGAGAAAGACAGTACTGTATGAAATCACTTATATGTAGAATCTAAAAATTCAAACCTGTAAAAAACAAAGAGTAAAATGGTGGTTACCAGGGGATGGGAAGGGGGGTGATAAGCCTGATGGTGTTTAAGAACACAAATTTTTAACAAGTAGTAAATAACCCATAGAGATCTAATGCACAGTATAACGAATATAGACAATAATATTGTACTATAATTATGTAATGTGATCAATATCGCTACAACAGCAATCATATTACAATATATAAATGTATCAAAGTGACACACTGTATACCTTAAACTTACACAATGTTTCGTGTCAAATTTATTCAATAAAAAATTTTAAAAAGCAAATACCATTACTGTTTAATGCAAAAAAACACTCAGTCGACTTCCAGGAAATGGGGATTTATTTGAAGGATGCAGCTGTATCCATTTCCGTGCCCCCCATCAGCCCCACCCTCAGTGCTTTCTTCACACAAGCATCCTATTACAGAATGACAGCATGCGGGATGGTTACGAGCCTGGGCCCAGGGTCAGACTACCTGGATTTGAATCCCTGCTCCTCCACTCACACGCTGGGGCCTTGAACACATCGCAGAACATCTCTCTGCCTCAGTTTCCTCAACTGCAAGATAAGGTTAATAACACAACTTGTCCCATAGGAGTGCCATGAGGATCAAGTGACACCATTGTATAAAGGGCTGATCACCTAGCACCCAGCACAGAGCATATGCTCGACCAATGGTAACCATTTCCAAATTTTACAAATTTGTGTTGAATGGAATTATACTTGCTTGGAAGTGAAAAGCTCCAACATGGAAGGATAAATCAAGTGCCCTTCAGAGTCAAAGGTGGCAATGAATATGTGTGGCTGGAGAGACCCAGAAAGGCTCATTTATTTCTCTTTTCCTGCTGCAGCCTCACCATCTGTGGATTAACAGACCAGCTGGACAGGATGGTCTCCCAAGGCCAAGGATAGCTCAGGTTTGCTATGATTTTAAGAAACACCCAGGAAGAGCATCTACCTTTCAGACTCAACTGCGGGAAGGTCCTGGTTAGGATGGGTGGGGAGAAGCGGATGGTGGGGACCAAGAGGAGGGGCCACGCGTGTGACTTTTCCCCTTGACTATTCAACCCCTCCCCCAGCCAACAGGGCTCACACCCATCAGCACTCTCATGGCAGTTCTGCTCCGTACTTTGCAGAAATAAGTTGAAACACCTTTCAGCCAAAATGCAGAGTTCTGTGACCTCATAGAAAAGCAAGACAATGTATATCACTCTGTAAATTGAATAGTGTGGCCAAATTCTGGCCTAATTTGTAGTTACGACGGAGAAAAAACACAGGCCAAACCGATATCAGCAGATCATAAGCCAACCCCGGGTCAAGTCACATAAAAACAAACAGCTAGTCATGGAGATTCCGGCCCACTCCTGAAGAGCGGGGTCCTCACAGACAGCAGCAGGAACACGGGCCCTCCCCGGCGGCCCTCCCTGAATCACAGCGCCAGCTCCCAGCTCACCGTCTCTACCTCTGCCACCCTTCCAGGTATTTGGGCTTAGTTTCGTTTCTATTGTGATTTGAAATGACTCCATGACTCAATTCTATTGTTGTTCTCTGTATGGTGAGTAATGAAACATTTTTAACGGCCTCTTTTGGGCGCCTTTTCCTTTGATTTTTCCAGCTTAATGACATTATTGGGAGGGCTTCAGGGACCGTCATGCAGATGTCCTTCCTGGCGAAGTTGCTGCTTCAGGAGAAGTCATTACTTTTTGTGGGGCCCACAGGCACTGGAGAGGCTGCTCTTACAAGCAGCTTCCTGGGACAGTTACCTCATGAAAAATATGTTATGTGTCAAATTAACTTCGCAGTGCAGACCTCAGCTAAGCAGACCCAGGACATCTCCCTAACGGAACTTGAAAGGTACCCAGAGTTTTAATTAAAATCAAGAATGTAATTGTGCTTAGTTTACTCCTCAGAGAGTATCCACAAAATAATATGAAGCACTCGCCTTCGGTTTCTGACAGAATAAATGAAACTTGATTTCTTCCCCCCTGTAATGTTTATTACCGGGGAAACTACATTTTAATTGTTGTTGACAAATATTCTGATTTATGGGGTGCATAAAATGGAACGCAGTCTAGATAGCATGTGTCTACTTAACTTTTTCTTTGCAAAATTTTGCTTCAGGAGGCTGTGCTAGCTGTCTGTCATGGGTATTCTTTAGGCCAAAGCATATTAAAGTAAGTCACCAGATTGGATCTTGACTAGTAAAAAGAACCATCTGTTAGGGAGAGATGTAAGCAGTGGGCAATAGAGTAGGTACTTGCCAACACAGAGGGGCAGAAAGATCGAATGGAAGAATGGCAGGGTCCAGGGGATTCTATCCAGAAGCTGGTTAGCTTTCCAGCATCCAAATCATGCATTTTTAATTCATCACATGGCAAAATACAAGTCAGACACTAATTGGCACCATAAAAGAAAATTTGCACTGTACCAGGCACTGTTCAGTCAGGGGGACTTCGCGTCCATTCCACATGGACCATTCTGTATTCTGTTTAAAGTTTAGAACTGAAACCTGAGGATGCAGAGGTGGTTAAAGAATCTATTTAAATCACAGATTTCATTCATAATGTTAGTTCATTATTAGAAAAACATTTGGAGGTAAATATGCCCATGACCTTTTTCCAAACAAAGTCAGAATATAGTAAGTAACTGGCATATATGGAATATCCCGATTCCTATATATATATAAAATCTTTCAGGGTTATATATTATATTGATATGGTCTTTCAGGTCTTTCAGAAAGTATTTGCTATCATATCAACCATGCGTTCGTTCTGATAACGGTCATTTTTTATATGTGTGTCTTGAAGGAAACTAGAATGAGTATTGATTAACTTTAATGCTATATGTGAAAATATACATTTACAGATCCGAGAACTATTAAGGTGAATAATCTTAAGACTCACAGTATTTCTTGCCGCTAGTGGTTGTTAAGCCTCAACAATATACAAAATTCTGTTCTGTTCTTCCACGTCCTTGTCCTAGAAAAAGCAAAATGGATGTTAATGGAGAGTGCTCTTTGCCCTCAGGATGGCTGTGGGTGATTACAGACTTTGCATACTTTGTTTTCAAGATTTTTCTGCTTTCTCAAACTTATATCCCAACACACTGCTTTTGCTGCATTTTTAGCTCAAAAAGCTCTTTCAGGCATAATTAAATCATTTAATGTTCCTGAGCGTTATTTCCCTCCTTAAGAAATGCAATTTCGTGTCATTTCTTTAATGTGAACTCCTATTAGTGTTTCTGCCTTAGACTGTACCTGTCTTTATGACGTTTCTGCAGGTACATTTCCAACGCCTGGGATTTTAAGAAGTTAATCCAATACCGCCCCACTGCAGATGGGCAGAGCCAGACCACTACTCCCAACGGTGCACTTTCTTTGCTACATTTTGAGACTTGAACATCACTGTGGGAACTCAGCATTACCTCTCAGCCAAGTTCTCCGTCCCTGTCTCCTGGTGAGAGAGCAATGTGACAATCAAGCCTTTTCTTATAGTTGACATTTGCAGGGTTCAAATAGAAAAATGGATTTTCTTTTCTTCTTTAGCCTTGAAATTTTTCAAATCTTATGGCAAGGCTGGAAAAAAGTTAAAGAATTTTGATCACTGAGGCCCAGAAGAATGGTTGGGACTCAGAGGGGCCATGTGCAGAACCTGGAGGAGAATTTTGGGAGTAACTGCTCAATTTGGCAACTTTACCAACAATGAGGCAGTATCAAAAACAGCTGCTGTCTTAGCCCAGGCTGCCACAGCAAAGTACCACAGACTGGGAGGCTTAAAAAAAAGAAATTTATTTCCTCACAGTTCTTGAGGCTAGAAGTCCAAAGATCAAGGTGTCAGCAGGTTTAGTTTCTCCTGAGATCTCTCTGACTTGCAGATGGCCATCTTCTCAGCGTGTCCTCAAATGGCCTTTCCTCTGAGTGTGGGCACCCCGGGTGCCTCTCCATCTTCTTATATGGACACCAGCCATATTAGATTACAGCCCACTCACATGACCTCATTTAACCATAATTACCTCTTTAAACACCTTATCTCCAAATACAGTCATATTTTAAGGTACTAGGGGTTACGACTTCAACACAGGAATTTTGAGGGGACACAATTTAGTCCATAACAGCTGCAAATGCTCTTAAGTGTGAAGAGAGCAGCCATGGGTGGGGAGTGAGGGGGTAGGGAGTGAGGAATTATGTCCAAGATGCAGAGCACCCTACTGGGCAAGATGAATAAAGGAAGACCCATCCTTTGGACTTGAAGTATTTTATTTCTGCACCTGAAAGGGCTACGTGAAAATCTATGGGACTCACAGCCCAAGACAATATCTTCGAGAAAGAGAAAGATTTAAGAAATGGATAATCAAAGCTAAGTGACTGTTCACAGCATGGTCCTGGTTAATCTAGCCTCAAATTCATTCTAAGCCCAGTATTAGGGCATCAGACAAATCTTCTCACGGGCTCTAGACCAAGCTCCTCCAAGGCAGGAACTCTGTGTCATATATCCCTCGTGTCCCTCATGCCCAGCGAAGGACCTGACACATTCTGGGGGGATGTGAGTACTTCCTGAACGGAAGCAAAGCCTTTGTTAGCAGAGCAAATGAGGAGACTGTGGAGAGCCTCGAGTCCTGCTGATTTCATTATATTAGGTGGAACTATCTGGTGTTTCTCTCAAATTAGAGCTTTTTCTGCCAGAATGGTATTTGCAATAGAATGCGTGACAACTGTGAATAAAATGAAGAATTCACTTTAAAATTCAATTTATTCATTCCTAGTGTTTACTCAGAAAGTATTTGCAGAACATATTAAGGCATTAAAAGTTTCAGAGGAATTAACAGACCCCTTGGAAAGTCAGAGGCCCCATGGAAATGATCTAAATATTTCTCCAAAACTCTCATCAAATTTCAGCACACTACTTCTTTTAAATTTACATCCTTTCTTAGAGAAATATATGACATGCTCTTTATTCTCGCGCTTCTATATCTCTTTACAATTGTGCCAGATGGAAATTTCCACTAAGCTAATTTTACTTCTTATAGATTTTATTAAATACCAGCCATTCAGCCAACTCACTCTCAGACAAATAATTGTTTTTTAGTAATGAACTCTGATTTTCACATATTAGCATGGCAATAAAGAGAATCTTAGATGTTTTAGTTCTACCATATTAACTTTTTAGTTGAAGACGTAGCTGGTAAGCATATTGCAGAGCCCATGAAAGAATTAGGCCCATCCTTTAGACTCCAAGTGTTTTCTTAAAGGAATAGCTGGCATAAACCTTGGCTTCACTGTCCAAGGTTTCTTTTATTTCTTCTAAAAAGCCAAAGAAATTTCACACGTGTTCTCTTTTATCTTTACAACATCCCTCTCAGGAAAACCAGTTGAGGTGCCTCTGTTTTGTGAATGGAAACACTCACACAAGGAGATGTTAACTGTTTTCCTGCAAGTCACGGTATGCACGGAGCTGGGCTCACACTCCAGGTCTTCGTCAGCTTCAGTGGCAGAGCTGACTTTAACAGCTTGGAATGGAACCTTCTTGAAGGTGCCTGTAATCGGTAGAGCTCCTGGCATTTCGAGGGCACTCAGTACAACTTAACTTGTTGTGGCAATAGATTTCAAATCAACCGAGCTTCAATTAAAACTTCTCTACAGTGGTTTAGGACCGCTCACAGAACAAAGCCCTCCTGGGAATACTGTTTTCATGGTAGAAAATTATCAGGCAAAGCCACATTTAGCAATCTGGTGATGATTGTTGGGAGGTGTTAATAACCTCTGCTCTATAAGGAACAGAATAGTGACTGTTGTTTAAAAGATGGAAGCGACTTTTTCTCTCACTATAGAGAAGTCATATGTGGCCCATCTCAGGACTCTGTGCTCAATACCTTTGTTGACACGTCTTAGATGACGTTTAAGTTAGAACCACATATACATAGAATCTTAGGGTTGTAAGGGGTCATAAGAAGCATCTTATCCAAAAGTCCATCCAATACTTGAATTTCTTCCATAACATCCCCAACTGATGTCACTCACTCTGCTTAAACATGTCCAATACTGTAAGGGGCTGTTTCTCCTTTGAAAACCTCTGACTGATGAGGAACTTCTGTACGTTTCATTGTCATACAATGAACAGAAATGTCTTATTCTAACTTCAACCTATTTATTCCAGTTCCACCTGCTGGGCTCCTAGAAAATCACATAGTTGGTAATACCCACCCCATCTGCTTTTCTCCTAGCTAAGCAATCCCAGCTCCTCTAACCACCCTTAATAGCACATGGATGCAGGTTACCACCTCTCCTTGTGGTCATTCCACTGAATGTATACATTTCAATATTTATTCACTTGACAGATATTTATTGAGCCCCTACTGTATGCCAAGAACTCTCTCAATGTGTCCATATCTTCTCATGTGAAGCCAAGAACTAAAAATCATGCTATAGATGTGGTCTATAGCTCTGCTAACAGACTGCAAAAACTTGGTCAAGTCATTTAGTATCTTCTTGGATGAGTTTCTTCCAAAATGTCATTTCCCATTAATCTGGACACCATACTTCTATTAATATAACTGAAGACTGTAGCAGTTTTGCTTTGTCTCTGTTTTGGGTGGTTGTTATTCTTAGTGAAGAATAATGGTAGTCCCTGTGGTAACAATCCCAAAATCTCCATGGCTTAACCCATTAACAGTTTGTTTTCTGCTCACTTTTCAGGTGACATGAGGTCACAAATCAAGAGGAAAAGGAGGGGAAGGGCTCTGCTCCACACAGTCTTTCATGGATCCAGGCTTTGGTACCTCTGAGGGCCTCAGAGTTCCCCACTGGATCCAGCCCTAAGTCAAGTGAAATTATGGAGAATGCTTAGTGCTCCTAACTCTCTTGGCCCAGAGAGGAAGCACATCTTCTTCTCATGTTCCATTGGCAAAACCCAGTCACAAGGGAGGTTGGGAAATGTAGCCTAGATGGGTTCCTGGAAAGAAGAGAGAAACTGAATCATGTTGATTACAGCAGTGTCCACACAGCTGTCTCTCATCATGGCCTTAAATAGAACTCACTGTCCATTTAAACCCTAAATCTCTTAACAAAAAGCCACACAAATCATATTATCCTGAATTTGTGTAGTTGGTTTATTAGACTCAAGAGAAGATGAATTTGTTAAATTTTTGTCTGATTTGATTCAGACCATTTGTTTTGTTTTGTTTTCAATCCTTTTTCTGTCACAGGTTATATTTACTATCACTTCCATGTTCATATCATTTTATCATCTGCACATTTCATAAAATTGTTGTTATATCTTGATGAAAGCCATTAATTGAAAAGTTAAACTGTCTGGTGCAGAGGACAGAGCACTATGGCACACTTTTAGAAACCCCCTTCCAAGGTAACAGAAATGAGCATCCTTTGTATTTAGTCGTTCTTCCAATTATGAAGCCATTCATAGGTAGGTAAGTAGGTAAGTAGGTAGGTAGGTAGATAGATAGATAGATAGATAGATAGATAGATAGATAGATAGACAGATAGATATGATAGATAGATAGATA
The DNA here is from genome assembly GCF_020826845.1 of Diceros bicornis minor. NCBI lineage: Eukaryota > Metazoa > Chordata > Mammalia > Perissodactyla > Rhinocerotidae > Diceros > Diceros bicornis. The sequence continues at coordinate 24,632,592 of NC_080764.1, read as the reverse complement.
GATAGATAGATAGATAGATGATAGATAGATAGATAGATAGTCATATACATGACTATATATATATAGTCATCCTGCTAAAATGCATATCTCTTCCTCATTCCCTTGCTTGAAATCCATCATTCATTTATTAAATGAACAATTTTTTTTAACCTTTACTGTGGGCCAGGTACCTTGTGAAGCTTTTGATACATTTCTCTTTAATCTTCGTAAGTACCTATAAGGTAGTTATGCTCATCTTACAGATAGAGAAACTAAAACTTAGGGAGATAAAGAAATCCATTTAAGCTATGTAGTTTGGAGTCAGAATTTAAACCCTGATGTCTGCCTCCAAAGCCTATCATTGCATATGCTTCGCTATCTTTCATACCTCAATGAGTCCTCTTCTCTGTTCTCCTCTCCCTCAGGGTCCTAAGGGAATGGGATCGGGAAGGGAGGGATAACCTCAAAAGTACATATTTCAGTTATTCTCCAGGGACTATCATTATGTCCATTATCATTGATTATTCTTCCAAGATCCAGTGTCAAATAAACCAAACCGTGGATTTCCCCATGTCCAGCAGATCTTCTCACTGGCCTTCTCTCTTGGCAGACTTTGATGCTGTTGGCCATTCCCGCTCTCTTGAAATACTTTCTTTCCTCAGCTTCAATGATCCCTCGCTATCCCGATTTCCTTTTCTCCCTCTGGCCATTTCTTTTTTGTCTTCTCCTCTACTTAGCATTAAATGTTGTTGTTCTATTAAAAGTTGCAATCTAGGCCCCCATCTTATCATCATCCATGCCTGTGGCTACATCACCATATCTATGCAGAGGAGTCTAAATGTACATATGCCATTTTAGACTTGTCTCTGAGTTCCAGACCCAAATATCCAGCTACTTCCTTGGCTCATCACACTAAACAGTCCAAAAGCAGTCACGAGCTTCTGTGGCGAAACTGGTTTTCTTCCAGGGGTCTATTAGGACACTGAACAGTACCCCCATGCACACCAGAATCTGAGAATCACCTCTCTGCCCCCTCTGCATCGCCATCCTGTCATTGTTATCTAGTAATTATCTTTACACTCATTCATTCTCTCCATCCCTGCCACTTCCGCCCCAATCCAGCCCTTCTGTGCTATCTCTTCTGAAATAGCCCACTTGCTGGTCTGCCCACATCCATCCTGGTCTCCTGACAATCCACACCCTGCACTGCAACCAGAGCGATCTCAACGAAACCTAAATCTATTTACATCCTTCTCTGCTGTAAACTCCTCAAAGGCTCCCCATTGTTCCCTGACCCCTAGCCACACTGGCCTCTTCTCAGCCCCTCTTAGATGCCTGCTGCCTCCTGCCACAGCATATTTGCACATGTTGTTCCTTCTGCCTGAAGTGCCCTTTGCCTGAGATGAATTGTATTCCTGCCTCACCTCAGGGCAAACACCACTTCCAGGGAAGACAAGGTCCATTTTCTTGTCATATGCTCACACTCACATAGCGTCAGCCTTTCTTTTTAACAGATATCATGGTTGTCATTTCACTTTTTTTCTGGAGATTCTTTGACTAATGTCTGTCTTCCCCACTGGACTGTAAGCTCCACAGGGGCAAGGCCTGTGTCTGCTTTTACCCCATGTTGTATTCCCAACGCCTAACAGAGTGCCTAGCACATTTCTCTTGAATAAATGAGTGACCCAATCCATGTTCAAACTCTAATCATTTGATTTCCAGGAAACTGTCCTGATTTAATGAAAACTAAAATAGCTACTTCATTATTAAATTTTGTCTTCACAAGAATTCATTGTGGGTAGGCCTAAACCAACATTTCACCTAACCAGTAGAAGCATATTCATTTGCGTGCATGAAATCTGCCATATTACGGCACAGCACACAATGAAACATAAACTCTGATGCTGGAATGTTTTCCAATCATGAGCTATTAATAATTTAACAAAATTAATTCAAAACACTTCACTCAACAGTGAAACAGAGATGAGGAGGAAATGAAGCGTGCACCAGTCTTCCAGGGTTGAATTAAATATGGCAAACAAGTAAAAGGAAAAAGCCACCGTCTTTTGTTTAGAGTGAAAATCCCCGTTTAGAATTTAATACGAATTTTTTGTTTTTTTAAAGATATTGAAGAACAAACATCAGAGACATAAATAAAAATCTTTGCTTTACACAGGTGAATGATTTAACGTGGTAATAGTCATTTGTCAGGCCTCAGAAAAGGAAAGAAAATTGAAGGGATTTTTTTTTCTTCAGCATGAAGCAGTAATCAAGTCAAAGAAAACTTTTCAGTAATTATTATTATTAGGAGTAATCATTAGGAGCAAAAAGTGAGGCAGACAATCCACAGAGCATAGAATTAGCTCCTACCCAGAGAATCCCACAATTTTCACTAGGACAGGATGGGGAAGCAGGAGCCATTTATTAGAAAAACAGGTGAGCCAGCAGTGGAGCAAAATTTTCCAGTTGAAATTTGACTTTGGATAGGGAAGCCAGCTGAATTCTCTACCCCAGACACCAAGAGTAAAGAGGAGAAAGATGGTGAGCCAGCTACCATCATCATTAACCAGAAGAAGGAGAAGGGAAGGGGGAAAACAGATGTGCAGCAGTCAAATTGTAAATTTCATCAACAAGAAGCATTGGTATGTAGACCAGTGGTCCCCAAACATTAGAGCGTTGCAATCATGTGAAGGCTTGTTCAAGTGCAATGACTGGGCCCACCCCCAGAATTCCTGATTTGGTAGATCTGGGATGGGCCCTGGAATTTGCATTTCTAACATGGTCACAGGTGATGCTGTTGCTACTGCTCTGAGGACCACCCTCAGAAAACCACAAGCAAAACTTCTAATAATAATGAGTGCTTACACTGCACTGAGGGTTTTATATATGTCATCTCATGTGATCTTTATAACAACACTGTGAAGGGGGAGTAAATATCCCCATCTCACAATGAGGAAACTGAGGCTGAGTCATTAGGTGACTGGCCACCCAATGAGTGGAAAGTTCTGTCTAATTCTAAAGCCCTGTGATCTTACTGCTATTCCATACAGTCTTCTCGGCATCAGACCCAGTTTTAAGAACCACCTTTCAAACTAGGACACTGTCCGTTCTATATAAGTCGTCATTGACCATTCCCCCCCCCAAAAATTAAAAAGCACTAAATTGACTTTCAAAGTCTATAACAGTGGTAAGCCCACAAATATACCATAAGGTGCTTATGGCTAAACATTACTGGTGCTGCAATAGTGCACTGTGAAGGGGATAATTAATGGTGTTGCAGACAGCAACTGGATGTATGTGCCAGGCCTATCGTTAAGTGAGAGAGAAATGGAATAAGAGAATGGAAGGCTCCAGTGGAATCATGTTAGGGGCTGATCAGAGAAGTGTGGACCTTACCAAGAATGAGCAATGATAAAGACAATCCATCAAGGGCCCTGGAGAGAAGATGGAGAGAGTCAAAGTAGAAAGGAGGTAGAAGTCAGAGATGTGGACGTGAAGAACACTGCCAAGGTGAAACAATGCCCCCAGCAGGAGGCAGGGAAGGAGCAGTAGGGAGGTTGTGGGGGCGCTGCTATCTCATAAACCAATTCTTCTCACAGTACCCCCATTGGCCTCCAAAGAACCCTACAGCCTAGAGAAAAGGCAGTAGTCAGGAGAACAGCTTTAGATCGTAAAAGACTGTGCCTGGGTGACATTGGTTGGAAAACCCCTCTATGCCTCAATTCCTCATCTGTTTAATGGAACTAATAATTCCTACTTCAAAAGGGGGTAGGGGTCTAAGATTTAAATGAGATGATGTATGTGAAGCACTTAGTACCTGGGGCATCGTACTAGCTCGGAATAGGCTGGCTCTTTTATTATTATTGCTGTTGCTTCATTATTATCATTGTTAATATTATCATCCTTATGGGAAGAGCAATTATTTCAAAGGCAAAATATAACGGCCTAGATAATCTTCAGTGAAAAGTTCATGGGTATTCCTCCTGTTAATCAAAAGCTTGGCAGTTTAGGTCATGCAGTCTCTGATGACACAGGTATTCCTGATAGATTTAGCAGTAAAGTAAAATAAAATAAATAAAGCAGCATTTGGTGTCCTACTTTTCTCCAGTATGGTTTAACATGTTCTCCTAATTAAATTTTTGAGTAAACTCCCCTCCACAGCGGTGCTGGGTTTACTTGGACGCCCTATAGAATGATTCACAGCCTCGGTATAAACTTCTCCACTCCGAGTGCAAAATTCCTTGCTGTAGGTGCAATATCAGAATTCATTTATTATTTCCCCCTAGCTTAATTAATTCAACTGCCAGCTACCTGTTGATGATGAAGTTCTGTTGTCAATGCCACACAAAGTTTTAAGCCAAAGAGTTTTAATAACTTGTTCACTGCTGGGTGGTCTGCCACTTTTGATTAAACTTCCTGAGGATTTATAACTATCTTTCCCCCCATGTCTGTAACCTTTAAGAGAAGTCTGATACAAAGCGAAGGTCGTGGGTTCCAAAAGCCCTTGTTCTAATAAATATGTCAGCTGATACTGAACATGTAGCTGTTTCTCATCCTTTCTCCACCCTCCCCTCACTTATTTTTTACAGTGATTCCCAACAAGGATAAAAATTAACATGAATGGAATTAATGGTTTAATTTTGCAAGAGAAAGGGGAGAGTTTACTATGCCTCACTGAGAAAAGGGGCTTCTATCTTTGCTGATGACCCAAACATGTCTGCCAAGGAGAAATATGATGTCCAGTCTCCCATTGAACCGCCACAGGAATGGATTGGCCGTGGCTACTGGCTTGACAGGTGCAATAAATATTAATTAGTGTGCTTGGCTATAGAGGGAGTAATGATATACACTGTTCCTCTGAAGCGTTAAATTGTAGTGTTAGTCTTGATAATGCCTCATCTTCTCCATCACGGCAGGAAAACATTTTGAGTTACACTCGTCCCTGTCTAGGCAAAGGAATAAAGGTTTATCTGTTTTCAGGAATTACAGGTGCAAAAAGGGGGGCTAAGACTGATCATGAGTCAGGCGCTAGGCATTCCCAGTGTGATCGTTGAGTGTGTTTTTTTAAATCAGCGTTTCAGGTGGCACAAACCCATTTCTAAAATGTTTGCTGTTGTTTAAGGGATAAAGCTGAAACATTTTGCTATTGTCAAGATACTTGATTATGTTGGAAATGGATTTGAAAATTCCTTGTCTAAAACAACTGGCACAAATATGCATTAAATATTAGAGACACTGTGCTTATTAGATTATGGGGCAGTTGGTAGGTTTATGGAGTTGGACTGAATTATTAGGATGTTCCTGAGTGTTTGTGAATAAGCACCCGGGACCTGGAGATGGCTGTATTTGGGAACTTAAGATAAAATTGCTTTTAAAATTCAGCTCTGATCAGAAACAAACAAAAAAACCAGGCAAGGAAGCTGCAATAAGCAAGTTAATGTTAGCACTGATTCTAGGCTTGCAACAAAACACGTTTTTGAAATGGGTATGTTTAGTTGTTTACACCTGAAGTTACAGCAAAACAACAGCATTTCACCAAGAAAAGAGGCTCTAATTAAATACTGATATTTTCCAAATCCTTAATTATAATGGCTTACAGTTCTGCCTAAGGGCTTCTCTAGGAGCTAATTTGCTGGAATATTACCATTTACACTTTTTCATTTGTTGAAGATCTTGCTCCCTCACGAATTGCCTTTTTTAGTTTGTTGTAACTTCATTTGGAGTTCTCTTTCTGGGAATGCTTCCTACCCCCTGTACAGGAAAGACTAGCAAGAAACTTGGCAAATAAAGTTTCATTCTGGGTGGAATTCTTTCCCCTCCTGCATGGCTTAAATGTGTTGATATCTGTTTCTGTACTGCAGCTGCGAAGAAATGGTTTTTGGCAATGCAAATGCACGCGTGTTTCTTCTTCTCTCCTGGAGCCCTGGGATCTAGCAGCAGATCCCCAAGCGAGTGTTTATGGAGCTACAGCAAGCACAGGGAAGCAGTACCCAAAGGGCACCGAAATATTAACTAATGATGAGTTGCCTCAATCAGCAGGTGCCTGGGGACCGGGCCTGACCATTTCTGCAAAGTACGCTAAGCAATCTCCCAGGACCCGGGCAGCTCCAGTCAGCAGACATGCTGTTCCCCTATTCCCTTCTCCCCAACAACACTTCCACCTGCTTTCCTAGAGAAGAGCAGAGTCCACCTTCCCCCCAGGCCCGTATAAAAGGTTTGTCTACCCTCTGGGGATGGGATCTACAATTATAGTCCTCTATACTTCCTGCCTACAAGATCCTTCAACACGGGGACCACTGTGTGTAGGCAGCTGATGGGGAGTAGGAACTAATACGTGAATAGTCACCTCTTGTCCCCAGCATGGAGTCAGAGCCCTAGAACTTTATCCTTGGCAAGGTGGACCAAGAAGTGAACAGGGAGGCCAATGGGATAAAAGCAAGGCATATTCCCTAGCCTCAAGTAAAAATGTGCTCCTCCACCATCCCCTGGACTAGAAGGTTCTGTCTAGCTGTTATGAAACAATTCATAGAAAAGGCCAAGTTTCCAACTGTCATCAAAACACAGATAATTAATGAGATTCTGGAAGAAGATTAGAATGTGCATGCTATGATCCCTTATTAAACACTGCCTTACCAGTGTGTGCTTCCTACCTACTTTGAAGTTTTCAAAGTTCAATCCCCTCAACCAAAATCAAGGTACATCCAGAGGCAAACCAGGAGATAGTATTCAGAAACGTATTGGTCCCATGAAACTCACAAGTCCACCAGCTAAATATTGAGAAAAGTATATCAAAAATTGAGCAAGCTTTGATTCTTTCCTACGAGCTCCAGAGATTCTTCAAAACTCTCTTTCCCATAGAAGGTGCCATGTCTGCTCTAGGCCTGAGTGATGACCTAATGATTGGAATTACTAAGCTCCCCCTAGGCATGGTTAAGAGGCTCAAACAGAAAAACTTCTAGTTAGATGCAATTATACTTTTTTTTTAATAGATTTTTCACAATAACAAGTAAATTTCTTTTTCTTTATTGTGAAATTTTTGTTGTACATTATTGTTTATCAGTCACCATATAAGTGCAGCCCTCCACCCCGTGTGCCCAACCCTCACCCCCCTAGCCCCTGGTAACCACCAAACAGTTCTATCTCTCGGTGTGTTGGTTTATCTCCCACATATGAGTGAAATCATGCACTGTTTGTCTTTCTCTTTCTGGCTTATTTCACTTAACATAATACCCTCCGGCTCCATCCATGTTGTTGCAAATGGGACGATTTTGTCTTTTTTTATGGCAGAGTAGTATTCCATGGTATGTATATACCACATCTTCTTTATCCAATCATCAGTCGAGGGACACTTGGGTTGCTTCCATGTCTTGGCTATAGTGAATAATGCTGTGATGCACCTAGGAGTGCATAAGCCTCTTTGGATTGTTGATTTTAGGGTCGTTGGGTAGATACCCAGTAGTGGGATAGCTGGATCATAAGGTATCTCTATTTTTAATTTTTTGAGGACTCTCCATACCGTTTTCCATAGAGGCTGCACCAGTTTGCATTCCCACCAGCAGTGGCTTAGGATTCCCATTTCTCCACAGCCTCTCCAGCATTTGTTGCTTTTTGTCTTGGTGATTATAGCCATTCTAACAGGTATAAGATGATATCTTAGTGTGATTTTGATTTGCATTTCCCTGATGATTAGTGATGTTGAGCATCTTTTCATGTGCCTATTGGCCATCTATATATCTTCTTTGGAGAAGTGTCTGTTCATTTCCTCTGCCCATTTTTTGATTGGGTTGTTTATTTTTTTGTTATTCAGTTGTGTGAGTTCTTTATATATTATGGAGATTAATCCCTTGTCAGATATATGGTTGGCAAATCTTTTTTCCCAGCTGGTAAGTTCCCTACTCATTTTGATCCTGGTTTCATTTGCCTTGTAGAAGCTCTTTAATCTGATGAAGTCCCACTTGTTTATTTTTTCTTTTGTTTCCCTTGTCTGAGTAGATATGGAATTCAAAAAGATCCCTTTATGGCTGATGAGGAGTAGTGTACTACCCATATTTTTCTCCAGGAGTTTTATAGTTTCAGGTCTCACCTTCAGGTCTTTGATCCATTTTGAGTTAACTTTTGTGTAAGGCAAAAGAAGATGGTCTACTTTCATTCTTTTGCAAGTGGCTGTCCAGTTTTCCCAGCACCATTTATTGAAGAGACTTTCCTTTCTCCACTGTGTGTCCTCAGCTCCTTTGTCAAAGGTTAGCTGCCCATAGATAATGAGGTTTTAATTCTGGACTTTCAATTCTGTTTCATTGACCTTTGTGTCTGTTTTTGTACCAGTACCATGCTGTTTTAATTACTATTTTTTTGTAGTATGTTTTAAAGTCAGGGATTGTGATGCCTCCAGCCTTGTTCTTCTTTTTCAGGATTGCTTTAGCTATGCAGGGTCTTTTGTTGCCACATATGAATGTTAGTATTCTTTGTTCTATTTCTGTGAAGAATGTCCTTGGGATTCTGATTGGGATTGCATTGAATCTGTAGATTGCTTTAGGTAGTATGGACATTTTAACTATGTTTATTCTTCCAATCCAAGTGCATGGAATATTTTTCCATTTCTTTATGTCATCATTGATTTCACTCAGTAATGTCTTATAGTTTTCATTGTATAGGTCTTTCATTTCCTTGGTTAAATTTACTTCTAGATATTTTATTATTTTTGTTGCAATTGTAAATGGGATTGTCTTCTTGAGGTCTCTTTCTGTTAATTCATTGTTGGTATATAGAAATGCAACTGATTTCCATAAGTTGATTTTGTACCCTGCCACTTGGCTGTAGTTGTTGATTATTTCTAATAGTTTTCCAATGGATTCTTTATGGTTTTCTATATATAAGATCATGTCATCTGCAAACAGTGAAAGTTTCACATCTTTGTTGCCTATTTGGATTCCTTTTATTCCTTTTTCTTGCCTAATTGCTCTGGCCAGAACCTCCAGTACTGTGTTGAATAAGAGTGGTGAGAGTGGGCACCCTTGTCTTGTCCCTGTTTTCAGAGGAATGGCTTTCAGTTTTTCCCCATTGAGTATGATGTTGGCTGTGGGTTTATCATATATGGCCTTTATTATGTTAAGGTACTTTCCTTCTATACCCATTTTGTTGAGAGTTTTTATCATAAATGGATGTTAGATTTTGTCAAAAGCCTTCTCTGCATCTATTGAGATGATCGTATGGTTTTTATTCCTCTTTTTGTTAATGTGGTGTATCACATTGATTGATTTGTGGATGTTGAACCATCCTTGTGTCCCTGGTATAAATCCCACTTGATCATGGTGTGTGATCTTTTTAATGTATTGCTGTATTCAGTTTGCCAATATTTTGTTGAGGATTTTGGCATCTATGTTCATCAGGGATATTGGTCTGTAGTTTTCCTTCTTAGTGTTGTCTTTGCCTGGCTTTGGTATCAGGGTGATGTTGGCCTCATAGAATGTGTTGGGAAGTGTTCCATCTTCCTCTACTTTTAGGAATAGTTTGAGAAGGATAGGTATTAAGTCTTCTTTGAATGTTTGGTAAAATTCTCCAGAGAAGCCATCTATCTGGTCCTGGACTTTTATTTTTTAGGAGATTTTTGATTACTGTTTCAATCTCTTTACTTGTGATTGGTCTAGTCAGGTTCTCTATTTCTTCTTGATTCAGTTTTGGGAGGTTGTGTGAGTCTAGGAATTTATCCATTTCTTCTAGATTGTCCAGTTTGTTGGCATATAGTTTTTCATAGTATTCTCTTATAATCTTTTGTATTTCTGTTGTATCTGTTGTAATTTCTCCTTTTTCATTTCTAATTTTATTTCTTCAAGACTTCTCTCTTTTTTTATTGGTGAGTCAGGCTAAGGGCTTGTCAATTTTGTTTATCTTCTCAAAGAACCAGCTCTTTGTTTCATTGATCCTTTCTACTGTTTTTTTAATTTCAATTTCATTTATTTCTGCTCTAATTTTTATTATTTCCATCCTTCTGCTGACTTTAGGCTTTGTTCTTCTTTTTCTAATTCTGTTAGGCATAGTTTGAGTTTGCTTGTTTGGACTTTTTCTTGTTTGTTAAGGTGGGCCTGTATTGCTATGAGTTTCCCTCTCAGGACAGCTTTCGTTGCATCCCATATGAGTTGGTATGGTGTATTTTCATTTTCATTTGTCTCCAGATGTGCTTTGACTTCTCCTTTAATTTCATCAATGCTCCATTGGTTATTTAGTAGCATGTTGTTGAGTCTCCGCAGCTTTGTCACTTTCCTGGTTTTTTCCTTGTAGTTGATTTCTAACTTCATGGCATTATGCTCTGAAAAGATGCTTGTTATGATTTCAATTTTCTTAAATTTATATAAGCATGCCTTGTTTCCCAACATATGGTCTATTCTTGAGAATGTTCCATGTGCGCTTGAGAAGAATGTATAATCTGCTGTGTTTGGATGGAGTGCTCTGTATATGTCTATTAAGTCCATCTCATCTAGTTTTTCATTTAGGTCCATTATTTCCTTATTTATTTTCTGTCTGGATGATCTGTCCATTGATGAGAGTGGGGTGTTAAGATCCCCTACTATTATTGTGCTGTTGTTAATATCTCCTTTTAGGTTTGTTAATAGTTGCTCTATGTACCTTGGTGCCCCTGTATTGGGTGCATATATATTTAAAAGTGATAGGTCTTCTTGGTGGAGTGTCCTTTTTATCATTATATATTGCCCATCTTTGTCTCTCAGTACCTGTTTTATCTTGAAGTCAACTTTGTCTGGTATAAGTATGGCAACACCTGCTTTCTTTTGTTTGCCATTAGCTTGGAGTATTGTCTTCCATCCTTTCACTCTGAGCCTGTGTTTGTCTTTAGAACTGTGATGTGTTTCCTGGAGGCAGCATATTGTTGGGTCTTGTTTTTTAATCCATAACACCACTCTGTGTCTTTTGATTGGAGAGTTCAGTCCATTTACATTTAGGGTAATTATTGATATATGGTGGCGTGTTGTTGTTATTTTATCGCTCTTTTTCCCGTTCTTTTGCATTTCTTTTTTTCTCATCCTGTGTGTTTCAGACTACCAATTTAGTTTGGTAGTTCTGTATGGGGGTCCTCTTAGTTTTCTCTTTCTTTATCATGTGTGATTCTGTTCTGATTATTTGGTTAGTGGTTACCATGAGGTTTGTATAAAAAAATCTCGTGGATGTGATAGTCCATTTTTTGATGGCCTCCTATACCCTTAGACTAAGGTGATTCGATCCCTTTCCTCTTCCCCTTCTAAGTTATTATTGTCACATCTTATTCCTTCTTGTGTTGTGAGTTCATGTTTAACTTGGTGAGGTTATATTTATGCTTGGTGCTTACCTTCCCTTGATCTTTGGTTTTACATTTAAGTGTTTGCTAATCTATTTTGATAGAGGACTGCAATTTTTCTGGTTTTGTCGACTTATTTTCCTCCTTGTTCAAAACTTTGAATCCCTTTTTTTCCTCAGGGATGAGGGACTCCTTGAGTACTTCTTGTAGTGGGGGTCTTGTGGCAATGAACTCCCTTAGCTTTTGTTTATATAGGCTAGTTATTATTTCTCCATCATACCTGAAGGATATTTTTGCTGGATAGAGTATTCAGCAAAGAAAAAATATTATTTCTTTGTCATTGACTTTTGTCAGCTTCACTAGTATATGCCTTGGGTCTTTTCATGTTGATATATTTAGGAGATCTATTGATTTCATTCACTGGTATTTCTAGCTCCTTCCTCAGGTTTGGGAGGTTCTCAGATATTATATCTTTGAACAAGCTCTGCTCCTTTTTCCCTCTCTTCTCCCTCTGGAATACCTATAATCCTTATGTTGGATTTCCTAATTGAGTTGGATATTTCTCGGAGAGTTTCTTCATTTCTTTTTAGTCTTAGTTCTCTTTCCTCCTCCACCTGGAGCATTTCTGCCTTGCTGTCCTCAATATCACTAATTCTTTCCTCCATATTGTCAGCTCTGATGCTTAAGGCTTCCAGATTTGTCTTTATCTACTCTATTGTGTTTTTCATCTCTAAGATTTCTGATTGGTTTTTTTTTTAATAGTTTCAATCTCTTTTGTGAAGAAACTCCTGATTTCATTGAATTGTCTGTCTGTGTTTTCTTGTATTTCATTAAGCTTTTTTATGACGGCTATTTTAAATTCTCTGTCATTAAAGTTATACATTTCTGTGCTTTCTGGGTTGATTTCTGGGTGCTTGTCATTTTCCTTTTGGTCTGGAGATTTAATTTATTTTTGCATGGTGTCTGTCACTGTTGGCTTACTTTTCCTCATAGTGAAAATATATGGTCGCAGTTTCCTCTTGCTGCCTCTGGGTGGGGGTCAAGGGCTGTGTATTCTGGCCCGCCTCAACCTGCGGGCACTCTCGTCGGCCCCTGGCTGATCTGAGGCATGGTTGAGTGGAGGCTGCTGGGGGGAAACCATGGGAACAGCTAGAGCTGGAGTGTGGGAACAGCTGAGACTGGGGCACAGTTAGGCTGAAGCAGCTGGGGCTCAGGTGTGGGTGGGTTGAAGCAGCTGCAGCTGAAGTGCCGCTGGGCCAAAGAAGCTGGAGCTGGAGTGCTGCTGGGCCAAAGAAGCTGGAACTGGAGTGCGCTGGGCCAAAGAAGCTGGAGCTGGAGTGCCGCTGGACCAAAGAAGCTGGAACTGGAGTGTGCTGGGCCAAAGAAGCTGGAACTGGAGTGCGCTGGGCCGAAGAAGGAATAGCTGGAGGGTCGCTGGGCCAAAGAAGCGGGAACTGGAGTGCGCTGGGCTGAAGAAGCTGGAGCTGGAGTGTGCTGGGCCAAAGAAGCTGGAACTGGAGTGCAGTGGGCCGAAGTTGCTGGTGCCAAGTCAGCTGGAGACTGAGGACAGGCCAAGCTGAAGCAGCTGGAGCCAGGGGAAGCGGGGGTGATCAAGCTGAAGGAGCTGGGGCCGTGGCACAGTGGAGCTGGGGAAGCTGGGGCCATGGCTTTGTCCAACCGGAGCAGCTGGGGCTGTGGTGTGGTGGGGCCTGAGCAGCTGCTGCCTCTGGTGTGGGGGTGCAAGCTGGCCCCGCTGCTGGTCAGGCCCAGGTGCTGCCTGTGGGGGTGGGGTGGTCACGCTGCCCCTGCTGGTGGGGCCCGGGCGCCTGGGGGCTGCTGCCTCTGGGGACGTGGCTTAGCTGAAGCGCTGCTGTGCTGAAGCACCAGTTGGGTGGGCTGGGTAGGGGAGGAGCACTTACTTCCGCCTCCCCAATCTCAGAGGTTTCTCACCTCGCTGTCGCTCTCTGCTCTCCTGAGGGGCTAGCTGTTGAAAGCACCCTCGCAACAGTTCCACTCCCTCCATAGGGGGATCCCCTCGGGCTGTGAGGGGTCTTGGAGAGCGCTGGTTTTCAAGCGGCGAGCTGCCCCTCCCCCTCCTCTGAGAGCTGCGTGGTCTCAGTCGCTGGGTTGCAGTCTTTGGGGAAGGAAGGGAGCTCTTCTTACCTCCTTCCACTTACTCTGGAGATTCCAGCACCTCAGTCTTCGGGTGCCTGGGTGTCTCAGACGTCCCCCGTGCTGTATGAATAGCTTCTGTTGGAATATGAATGTCCTTTTTGTTGTGTCTTAGAGGGGGAGAGTTCAGTGGGGGAAGCTCACTCTGCCATGATGCTTACATCACTCCCACAATTATGCTTTTGCCCATAAGAACAGAAAAGCCCCTATTGAAACCTTGAAAAATATATATTTTAAAATCATGTCTAAATAAGGGGGATTTAAAATAAAAATGCTAATGCATTTGGAACCAGATAGATCTGGGTTTAAATATGGATTCATCAGGAGATGTGTGGTCTTGAGTAAGTCACTTAAGCCTCAATTTCCTCATCTGTAAATTGAGTATAGTGGTACTTCTCTCAAAGGGCCATTAGGAGGATCAATTGAGATTATGTTTATAATATTTGACAGAGTGCCTAGTGCTAATAAAGAGATGCTATACATAGTAGTTAAATGATAATAGTAATTACTATAATTATTGCCATTATATTAAATTCCATAATCTTCACCATGACCCAGAAGGCCCTGCAGCACCAGCTTCCTCTCCAGAGTCATCATATCTTGTAGTAGACAGAATTATGGCCATCAAGAAGATTCCAAGCCTCAATTTATGAGAACGTGAATCTGTTGAGATATCATGCCTGTGAATATGTTACAGTGAATATGTTTAAAGAGCTAATCAATTGACTTTAAAATAGAGTATCAGAGATTATCAAGGTGAGTATGATAAAATCACCTGAGCCCTTACAAGCAGAGGCAGGCAAGGCAATCAGAGAGACTTGAAATCTGAGAAGGATTTAACCTGTTGTTGCTGGCTTGAGGATGGAAGAAGCCACATGGATTTTGTGAAAAAAGAAATAAATTCTGCCAACCACCTATGATGACCCCAAGCTCTAGATGAGAGCTATAGCCTGATCCACATCTTGATTTCAGCCTTGGGAGACTCTAAGCAGAGAATTCAGCTGTTCTCAGACTTCTGACCCACAGAAACTGTGAGATAATAAATGGGCATTGCTTTAGGCCCCTAAGTTTGTGGTAATTGGTTATGGCATCAATAGAAGACTACCACAGCCGTCTACCCCTTACCAAAACAGTTTTTGAACATGCCTTGCTCTTTCTACATCAGAGTCTTTGCACAGGCTGCTCCCTCCTCTGCCTATGATCTCTTTCCCTAGCTCTTCACCCAGCTAACACCTTTTGTTCATCCTTTTGGTGTCAGCTCAAATTTCACCTCTTAATGTAAGCAGTCCTTGAATTTCTTATTTAAAGTGGGTCCCTCCTCCATTTAGACTCTATTTCAAGACCCTGTTGATCTCTTCTCAAGTTTTTATCAGAGTTTGTAATTATCTTATTTGTCTTGTTTCTTGTTTATTTTCCCCTACTTGATTGTAAATGCAGCACATACCATGACTCAATAAATAGTTATTGAATGAACATGGATTAATGCTTTACCTCACTCGATTTTTATGAATTGTACTACTTCCATGAGGTAGATACTATTATTGTCTCCACATTACAGATGAGGAACCGGAAAAGTATGGAGATTGAGTAACATTCCCAAGATCACACAGCCCCTAAGTGATGGAGCCTGAGCATGACCCCAAAGTTCATGTTCTCAATCTCTGAGCATTCATGACCCTCTGATATAAGTTCTTCTGTAGGAAAATATTGATATCAGAGCGAGCCAACAAACTTTATTCCCCCACATTCAGATATTTGGAACCCTCTAAGATGTAACAGACCCTTAAATTCAAAACTTTGCCTCATGCCACAGCAGTTGAAGGGTGGTCTCTGTATTAGTGTCCTATGGCTGCTGAAACAAAGGGGGTGGCTTAAAACAACAGAAATTTATGATCTCACAGTTCTGGAGGCTAGAAGTCTGAAATCAAGGTGTTGGCAAGGCCATACTCCCTCTGTATGTAACCTATAGGGGAGAATCCTTCCTTGCCTTTTCTTAGATTCTAGTGGCTTGCTGCAATCTTTGGTGTTCCTTTGCCTGTAGATGCATCACTCCAATCTCTGCCTCCATCTTCACATGGCATGCTCCCCTGTGTATCTGTATCCAAATTTCCTCTTTTTATAAGGACACCAGTC
Organism: Diceros bicornis minor; assembly: GCF_020826845.1. Lineage (NCBI taxonomy): Eukaryota > Metazoa > Chordata > Mammalia > Perissodactyla > Rhinocerotidae > Diceros > Diceros bicornis. The sequence continues at coordinate 24,617,024 of NC_080764.1, read as the reverse complement.
ATATTGGATCAAAGGCCCACCCTACTCCAGTATGACCTCATCTTTACCTAACTAATTACATCTGCAATGACTCTATTTCCAAATGAGGTCACATTCTCAGTATTGTGGATTAGGATTTCAACATATGAATTTAGAGGGACACAGTTCAACCCCTAACAACCTCCAAACTACCATATGTGGTCTTGATGTTTCTCAGAGTGAGGTGTGTTCTCTGTGTCTGTGTTGCTCCTGTTCCTCCCTCTGCTGATGTGTGGCGTGTCTTACCCGGGTAGACCACAGCAGCTGAGATCAGAGGCTGCTGCTGCTGCCTTGGTGGCTGTGACAAGAGGGAGCAATTAGAGAAAAGCCTTGTTTGTGAAAGCCAAGCTCTGTCTCCTCATTACTTTCTCTCTCACTTCCTGCTTCCTCCTTGCTCTCTGCCCAGGCTCTTGGGTGGTCGTTTATGGGAAAGCACGTGACAAGCATGTATAACTGTGAAAGTGTGATCACCGTCTTGGACATTTGATTTTGCAAATGACGGTTTTACAAGAGCATCTTGCAGAAATCCGGTTGACTCCTTTCTTGACAGTTCTAACTGGAGACAAAAATAGAAACCTGTATAGCAACCACCAAAATTAATGGAGCCAGATTATTAAAACACTAAAATACCCACTCCTGACTCTGCAGCCAGTCACGACTCATATATGTTTTATTGTACTAGCAGAGACCACTGCACAGCTTGAAGTGTGACTTTGAGGTCACTGAATGCGGGGAATTCTCCAACTGTTTCATAGCTACCACAGGGTATATGTGCGGAGCCTGCATATTTGCAAGAAAAAAAATCTGTTTTAAAATTTGCTGGTCAAAATTTTCCAATAGAAAAATATAAGATGAAACCCATGAAATATGCTTTAGGGTGTCTACTATATATTGGGACTGGAACAAAGGACCTCAGGCTTTTAGTAAAATATGTGCTGTGTTTCTTCAGCTCTTTGTTCCCACTCATCTCAGGCTTCCTTCTAGCCCATGGTCACCCAAAGGAAAGCAGTAAGAATAAAACATTCTAATATCTGAACCATGTTGCTTTTCATAGAGTCCTGGCATTCTGATTCAAGATTCCAAAATAATAACTAGATATTTAAAACTGGTATGACTTGGGCTCGGGCAAAGAGAACAGACTCTGCCCTTTGCAGCACGGGGACAGGCATTAACCCTTTAGTGCCTGGACCTTGGGGGAGGCATGACGGGTCCAGTGGAAGGACCATGGTGGCCAGGATGAGAAGGGGGCACTCTGGGGACACAGGGCCATGGTTATTTACCAATTGATCAATTGTATCACTGTAAACCAGGTAAAGACCAACACTGTATTCATTTAAATGTACCAACCTGCAGACACCGTTTACCATGAAGGGTATGGGTAAGCCACTGAGCTGTGGCCATCCATGTGAGAAGAGTCTCGCTGATCAGAGGAGTCCCTATGTCACTAGATTGTTAGCCCCCCACTTGCAAAAGGTGGTGTTTTCCCAGCCACTTCCAACACAAGTTGCAGCATATTTACAGGAAGCACTTTTTTATAGGAAACAAATATATTCAAAGACATTCATATGAACGATTTTCTGCTCAATGATGCTTACTTGGAACTAAGCTTCAGGTGTCCCCTAGGTAATTTCCCGTTACACCCTGTGATGTAGCTGTCGCAGGTCAAAACAGAATAATGGTTAATGCCTGTAGTGAGGGAAGAACAGTTGGAAAAATCCGTAAACTCTTTCTGTTGAGCTTTCTGTTGAACTGATAGACACAAGAATAATCCATATTCCTGAATTAGCTGTCAACAATTAAAACTCAGAGATCACATTTAAATAAAATTTTAATTTCCAGATTGGCTTTAAAAATTGAACGATCCAGTGACTGTGGGCCTGCCTTCCCACATTATAGCAATCAGAGTAAGGATGGGTTGGCCCCATGGCCAACCTCAAGTCACCACAATCCCTGCCTACTGGACTCATTCCTGTTACCTGTCTGACCTCTGTGGGCATTTCAGTTTCTGACTCTTGATTTTGTCTTTCTATTGCCAAGACCAATTTCTTTCTGTAAGGAAAGGCCTCTGTATTGATTAAAAGTTTTCAGGACATTAACCTGCATTTTCTTAGTCTTGGTCACTGCATGTGAAATTCAATACTCAAACTATCCCAAAACATCCTTAATTGCTATTCAAGTCAGATGCATTTACTTAAACAAGCAATTAGCCTTGGCAATAAAAGGCTGAAAAGAAATGAAGTTCATGAATCTGCTACTTGTTCTTCCCTAGGTGACAGCATTAGTCGGTGTCCAAGTGTCGATGCGTAGCGAATATTGTGCCAGTACCGGGGAGATTGGAGGTAGGAATGCTTAATGTTTCAGAAACCTCAAAACGGCAGAAGGTGGGGTTGGCTGAGAAATGGTAAATGTACTAAATGTCTACTGTACATACAACGCTTTACCAGGCAGGCTGTGGGCTTGGGAGGAAGGGTAGAGATTGAGAGAGTAGACCCAAAAATTACATAATGTAATTTTATATAAATAAATATGAATACGTATATTTATTTATATAATGTTTACATTGTATTTTCATACATATGACATACTTGCCACTGATTGGGATATCAAAATAACTGTAAAATACATCTGTAAATCAATGTCTGGTATTTAAGGTACAAGTATAATTTAAATATTTTACAAGTTAAATATTTTATAGAAAAGAAAAACAAGTTCACTGTGTTATCTAAAAGTCTTTTTATAGAAGATTCATAGACTGTCAAATATATGCATAAACATGCTGAAAAAAATTTAAAAATATATATTCATTTTCACCTCTCTGCATAGAAACAATAACTAGCATTGCCTGTAGAGTTTTCTCTATGAAACTTGATTTGGGTTTGCCAAAAGGGAAAATATGGTTAAATTAAAAGGTCATACATATGTTACCATAGGTCATACATATGTTACTACCAAGACTTTGTAAAAATCACTCACATGCTCTCATTTCGCTCCTTCTTTTCTCTAAATCTCTATGCTTTCCCTACTCTGGAAGGCATCCTCCCCAAATCCACCATCCAACACATGTCCTCCCCTTGGGAAGTCAAAAGCCATGAACTAGAGCTAAAGTGACTAACCACTTCTTCTCTTGGACAAAAAGAACTTAACCTCCAAATATGAGACTTGAAAGAAAGAAATTTTTAAAAACAAATACTAATTTTCAAACACTTATAGAGTAAGCCTTTTCTTTCACAGACTTGACTAAAACAGATGCTCTTGCTAAATCTGAAAGAATGTCCAAAAAAAGAACATTTTGACTAAATTGTTTTGCAATAGATTGGGGAGGGGTGAGTTGGTGTACATTTACATTCCTTAATTCATCAAATGAATATTTATTGAGTATCTACTGTGTACTAGGTTATATGCTAGATACTGGGGATATAAAAATGCAGCCCCTGACTTAAAGGGACTCTGTCCACCAAGAGAGTCAGATATAATAAATGCTATAATAACAGTATGTATAAAGTGCTATGAGAGTATTTCAGAAAGAAGTGTAGTGGATGTCTCAGTTAGCTACTGCTATATAACAAATAACTCCCAAATGTGGATTCAGAAAACCAACTGTTGATAATATCTTGCATTTCTAAGCATCAGCTAAATGATTTTGCTGATCTCAGCTTGGCTCAATTATGCATCTGCAGTCAGATTTTCATTGGCTAGGTCAACCTGGACTGACCTGGCTCTGTTCCATATGTCTCATTTTCCAGTAGGATTCCCTGGACATGTCCTCAGAGAAAATGCGGAGGATCAAGGAGGCGGGCAAAAGGCAGAAATTGACACATGCTTCTTTTAAGCCTCTGCTTGAGTCTAGTGTGTTACTGTTTCATTGGCCAAAACAAGTCACAGGAAAAAGCCCAGCATCAGTTTGCAAAGGAACCATAAAGTAACAGAACAAAAGACCTAGACACAGGGAGGCCGTTTAATTAGGGTCATTGATGCAATCACTCTACCACAGTGGGGAAAGAAGAAAGAATATGTGCGACTGTCTTCATAGGAAGAATAGAATATTACAAACTACAGACAGGGAATGGGCATTCCAGATGTAAAGGAACAGAAGTATGGTTTCTCCACTGTAAAGGAGAAATTGGAAGGAAGAGAGGAACTGGAAGCTAGGAGACCACTTAGGAACTACTGCAGTTGCACAAGCAAAATAAATAAAATAAAATAAGGACTTGAGCTAAAGTGGCAGCAGCAGGGAAGGCAAGAAGGGGAGGGATTGAGAGGCATCATGAGAGCAGGATCTACAAGAATGAACGGATATAGGAATGGGGAGGAGAGAAGAATCAAATGTGAACTGAAGTATGTATGGTGAGCACCTGAGTTGATGACAATGCAGTAACAGGTTGTAAAAGAGAAGCAAGTTAGGGCAGAGAGGATGAGTTCTGTTTCTGTCATGTTGGTTTAGAGGTACCTACAATAGCAGTGAGATCTAGTAGTCTGCCATATAAAGAAGAAAATTTTCAAAGATTAATGAACACTGCTGAGGGTGGTCGTGACAAATTGGGAAGAGCCATAGATATGGAGCTTGAACTGCTGGAGTCCCAGCTCTTCCTCTTATTAACTGTGTAAAAATATGAGGATAAAGCAGCAAAGAAAATATGGCAACACAGGGGGTTACCAGTTGTTCATTTACTGATATGTTTTGAATCCTTGTCTTCGTTTTTGCTTTAGTTCTGCCTTTTCCCTCAGCCTACAGCACTTGTTCATTTTTTAAAGCCAGCCATGCCTACAAAATTCTAGGGGAAAAAAGATCTGTGCATCCAGAGGGACGTGCATTTCACCTGCAGGTTTCATAAACCATTGGGATTTTTTTATATCAATGAGCTCTGTTCAGATAAGATACTGCTGTAATTTTTTGTCTTTAAACCTTTAAGTTACTGTAATTTAAAAAATAACCTTAGCTGTTTTGCATTTATATTAAGACTTATTTTCACATTATTATTTCATCATGAAAAACCTGACTCAAATCACTTTTAGATATGATTTCAAAGAGGTTACTGAGTTTGTGAATGTGACTTGATTGAATTTGGATGCTAAAAAGTTTTCCAGAGAAACATATGTACAATTTCATGTTGAAAGTGTATGGAAAAGCAGAGTCATTATACCAAAACTGACTCCACAGAACACCTTCAGGAATATATCTACTACAAAAATTTAGGTTAACTCTGGAGTGAAGAGAGTGCAGAATTACTAAGGAGCCTTCAGAATACCCAAGTCTAGTGAGTCCAATCATATTTCTGGATGGGACTGAATTTGAACTGAGTTTGTGGAAGCAGAGAGGCGTGAGTTGAATGAGAGAGATAAGACAATGCAGAAGAACAGACAAGGAAGATGGTCCATCATGCGTCGTATGATCAGCAGGCATTTGCAATTGGAATAAAGAGTTCAGCTGAGGGGAGAATCTTGAGACCATTGAAAGCCCCTTGAACATACATATGAAGCTCAAACTCATTAGCTTGTCCCTTACAGCCTTCCCAGAACTGTCCCTTTCCTCTCCAAGCTTGTGTCTTCCTACTCCAGCTAAATGGGCCCACCTCGTTATCCTACCAGTCCACCATACTTCAGAACTAGGGTGAGCATCAGCCTATGATGGAGAATATGGTTCTCAACACTGGCGGTGCATTAGTGTCACTTGTAAATCTTTGTCAGCCTTGTTGTTTGTTTTTAATATATCTGTCCTCCCTCACCAAAAGAGACAAGACAGATATATTAAATTCCTTGGCATCAGAGTCAAGTCTAATGCAAGTTTGTGGAGACAATATTAAAGAAAATCAACATTTGTTTTGAGGGAATTTTAATGAGTCTGATAATGATTGACACCTCCCTACAGAAACATGATACATAGGTCACAAAGAAAGACATGCATTTCTCCTTTTGGTGGCAGATTAATGACTGCTGGAAAGCTGCCATCTTCAAGAGGCTGCCAGAAGCATCATAGCAAGAGACCATATAAGAAATAAAAGTCAATGATTCTCTCCCAATATTTCAGTATCTTGCAGAAAGGCATGTTTGGTCTGGGATTTGGTCACATTCATTGTGGGATCCTGCCTTAAAAAAAGGACTTTGGGCTTCTGTTATTCTCCCTTTTAAAGGAGCTAGCATCAGAACAGCCTTGTAAGCAGGACAAAAAAGCCCAAATTTGGTTGCCAAATAGTCTGTATGTAGGTGTCAACTGTTCACAGGAGTTGCTAGGAACACAAGCTACAAAGATGAGTACAAGAACAGCCCCTCTCACTGGAAAGAGGGTGTTGTCGATGGGCCCCAAGACCACCCTCATGTTCAATGATTCACTATAATGACACACAGAACTCATAAAAGTTGTTATACTCACTGTCACAGTTGACCACAGTGAAAGGATACAGATTAAAATCAGCAAAGGAAAAAGGTGCATAGGGCAGAGTCCAGGAGAGATCAAGCACAAGATTCCAGTCGCCCTCTCTCAGTGGAGTTATATGGATAGCACTTAATTCTCCCAGAAACAAAGTGTGACATTAAGTGACAATGTAGGCATGGAGCACCATTCTGGTTGAGCTTTGTTACTTGGCCTCCAGAAGCACCAGAGGTCAAACTGATACTGAGTGGTCCAAGTTCCCCACCATAAATCCCATTGTTAGTATAATCCATCTGGTGCGGTTCAAGTCCACAGGTAGAGAAAGATACTCTTGTAAAGTAGGAAATTCCAAGGTCTTAGAGGTTCTCTCTCAGGAGCCAGTCAAAAGCCAGACCTTTCATTGGAATGTGCAGAGGTGGAGCATCCCAGGCCTGCTGAGTCAAACCTTTACAGCACCGGAGGGGAGCAACTCGGGATGCACTCTCAGGGCCCTTCACTGGAATATCCTGCTGGTCTTTCCATGAAGGGAAGGGAGCTCTGCTCTGGGTACCCCACATTTCCATATTCTTACACTGAAGGCCAAAACTGAAGTCTAATCATACAAATCTTTGAGTTCTCGATTTTATATCTATAAAGCACAAAATACTGTGCAATCCCACATATAATAGAACACAGAATATATATGCTGAAAAGCAAGAATGAAAACCCTTCTTTCAACATTTTCTGTATTAACCTTCTGCTAAACGTTTTGAAAAGTTTTTGAAAACATTTTGAAAAGTTGACTTGAGAAATAGTCTTTAGCCTTGAAATAGTCTTTGGCTTTCAGTAGTTTCTTTCCTTCTTCGATACAGTTGGCTATCAGATATTTTTTTAAATGTGTATTTTATAGAAACACCCAGGGTTGAACTTTTAGGAGTCAAAGGATCTTAATACAATTCTCGTAAAGAGAGGCCAATGTAGTATATACAAGAGGATCCTCTCCCTCAGTTTATACCTGTCTGTGAAATCTCTTTTGTTATTTTTTTAACACAAGAACTTTATCCATCTTTTTGCTGCCTATTTTAAAGTACTTGCAAATTAAATCTGTGTTTTCGATCCAGGTTGACTCCTTTGCATCTATATTTAATACTTTCACCAAAGGGCAACAGCAGCTCCTTGATATACTAAGAATCCTACCTTTTTGTGGGTTGAGAGAAAAACAATCTGTACCACTCAAAATGCTGAACAAAGATTGGAAGTTTTCTCTGAACCTGGGTCTTTCCCACACTGTGCCCAAGCCCATGCCAAGTGTGTACAGGTGTACACCACATGAACAGATGAACAAATGTGATTACAAGAGCTCTCAGGATACGCCTGAGCCCATAACGCATTTCTCCCAGAGTGGACTTGTGCATCTGTTATGAACTTGAAGTATTTGTTTACTTGCCAGCAGAAAACTACTTAAACTGCTAAGCTTGTACCCTGTTAGATCTTATGGTTCTAAAAGAAAAAAAGGGACACAATGAAATGACATGACAGGGGTGTCATGGTGTGCTCATGTGAAAGGAGTATAGAGCCCAACAGAAGAGGCACAGGGTTTGAGGTGTCCTAACTCTCAGAATATTATGGTGATTATATCTCCATCATTTTGTGCTGGGAAAGCATTGTTATTTGGGAGGAATGTTGAATTGTAATGGTTGTTTAATGTGGCTTTTGTAATAAGGGTTGTTGAGAGCAAAAAAAGATATGTTTATTTGGAAAATAAATGTGGGAAGGATGCTCTCCACCCCAGACCCTGGATATTCTTAAAATATTATCTTTATGTAGTCTTATCCTCCTTCTCAGTAACACCCATGCCCGAGGTCCTTGCTCCTCTTCCTACTTTGCAGTCTCCTAAACTTGATTTTTTTGCATACATTCCTCCAATTTCTCATTCATTTGACAAACAGTTTTTCGTGCCCATTCAAGTGATCCCTGCCCCCCTGGAGCTTAAATTCAAATAGGGAAAAACAGATCATTAACATAATATGTATGCAAATTAAGTATGTTAGAAGGTGCTGAGTGCTATAGAGAAAAATAAAACAAGAGGAAAGGGATGAAAAAAGTGTCAGAGGGTTGAACCAAAATTTTCCTGTGTTCCTTCTGTTTCTCTTTGTACTTCTCAGCTGTTCTGAGGTACTGATTCACCTTGATTTGTTGCTGGGAGAAAGCAAAGCTTTTTCCTTTCTCTCTTGCCTTCTTGCTTGTGTGTACAATGTGCAAATAATAACCACTATTTGAATACGCCTTCATAATCATTATTTTTTTAATCCTGAAAACAATCTATACAAAGAAAACAAGCATCAGAAAAGTAAATAACTTGGTTACCATCGAATAGCTACTTAATAACAGAATAGGAATCTTGAACTCAGGTTTTCTGAAACCAAGTTGTGTGGACTTTTGTACACATTGTCACTTCCATTGTTTGACACCTCCATCAGGCCAGGTGGAGGAGAGAAAAGTCTCACGCAAAATGGCAAAAGAATCATTCGTGAAGGCAATAGGTAAACTGTTTGGGTGCATCCTATGGGCACTCAAGCAATTATTCAGCAAATGTTTATTGAGTGGCTATTATGTGCTAGGTACTAAGAGTCGTCATCTACTTTGCCTAGAAATAAGATATGTTAGATTCAAATCAATATACAATGGCAGGCTGAGGAATAAATGTTTTAAATGAGAACAGGATGTCATATTAATAATTGTCTCTTAGGTCTATTAACTTTAACAGTCTAGAAAAAAGTTAATGATATATGGAGAGGAAGAAGAAATAAAGGACACAGGAAGTTTAAATAAACTAAATTTAGAACGAAGGGCAGAATTAAGCGTTAAATCAGAGTGCTTCCCATTACCTTAACAGTGAGTTCAGTAAGGTGAAGTGAGGCAATAGAATCAATCTCTGTAAATTCTCCTAAAAAACCTTAAAGAGAGAAGCCATGGGAAAGAGCTGTGGTGTCATGGATCAAGCACAAGACTTAAGACTTTCCAGTCCTGACTCTGTCGTGGCAGTTTTGTGACCTTTATCTATAAAATGAAGTTAATAATCCTTACCCAGTGGGGTTGAATTACATAAGGTCACACATGTGAATGTGGCACCAAGCAAGCATTTTTGTCAGGGCTCTTGCAACTGCAGGGGACAGAAATGCAACTCCAAAGGTTATTTATTGGCTTGCATTAATGAAAGAAAAAGGCAGGGCTGGTGCTTTGGGTATCTCTAGAGGCAAGAACTCAACTGATGTCGCCAGGAGCCCAGCTCTCTCCATCTCTTGGCTATGCTCTCATTTATGCTAACTTTATCCTCAGGTTGGTTCTTTCCTTGAGGGAACAAAATGGCGGCTGGCAAGTCTAGATTCAAATCTTTATAGTCACAGAGTTCTTTTACCATAATTCTACCCAAAGCCTTAATAGGGCCCTCCTTGGCCTGGATTGGGTCACGGTGCTACCTCTAAACCAATCATTATGGACAAGGATATTCTGCACTCTGATTTGCCTGGTTTAGGTCATCTGCCTTGCCTTGGAGCCAGAGATAAAGGCAGCCTCAATGGATCTACAGACACTAAGGGAGAAAAGAGCAGTGTCCCAAAGGAAATGCAGAATGTTGTTGTGAGAAGGGGAAATATAAAATGACAAAAGCAAACTAAATCCACCAGTACAGAGGTTCAATTAGTATTTGCTGCATCTAGTTCTGTTGGATTTGGATATCACATCTCTGAATAGACCAGAAATAGAATATAGAACCCAGCTCCTGTGCTAATCATGTTTTCTAAATAATGGTTCTTTTGCAGGAAAATGTAATAATAACAATACTGTTTTCTCTGAGCACAAGAAAGCCCACTCAAATAGGCTAGTGCTTCAGAAAAAAATTCATCACTATCAAAAATGCATGTTTTGCTTGGCTCATGAACCAGGAAGAGGATATTGGAATATTAATATTTAGTGCATGCACCTAGAAATGACCCTGTATGCATAAATATGCCTTAGCATCTCCATTTATACCTACATCAAGGAAAAAATTAAATTATGATATACTGCTGTGAAGAGATGAAATGAAACACCACACATATATTAAACTTAAAGAATAGAAATGAACCCACAACACAACAAAATTTGGAATCTCACATACTCCGCTTCCCTTAATATGGATCTCTGTGCCTGCCTGTCTGTTTCTATTGACAAGTTGTGAACTTGATGATATACAAAATTAATAGCTTTTTACCTTTCACTTTGCCTAAAGAACTTAAAGCAAGTTTCTCCCACCTTAAGCACAACATCTTTCTCTTTCTACCACCCAATTCCTCCCTTTCTTCACAGCCACGATTCTAGAAAAGGCAGTCTACACTAGCTGTTTCTACTTTAACACATTCGCCCTCATTTACACACAAGCCCATGAACACCTATTTTCTGTCTCTACCGCATGGAAACTGCCCTCACTAATGAGCTTTTTCCAGTTCAACAGATCCTTTCCAGTCCTTATCCTATTTAATGTGTCTGTAGCATTCTCTGCTTCCGGAAACCTCCTTCCTCAATTTCCATCTCACCAGTATCTCCTGGTTTTCCCTTTACTTCTGTGGGCGCTCCGTTTCAGTCTCCTTCACAGCCCCCTTTCCTCCACTTACCCTTTACATATGGTTTCCCTGGGTGGGTTCTTACTCTAAATACTCTCCCCTAATCCTATGTCTTCACTTGCCCCTTATATGCTGATGTCCCCTGAATCTTTATCTCAAGCCTAGACCTCTATGTCAAGCTGCCTCTGGACATCTCCCCTGGCCTGTCCCATGCTTGCATGGACTACAAAGAAAGGAAAGAGGACCAGGAAAAGAGCCCTGGGAACAGCAATATCTAAAAGATGTACAAAAGGAGAACACTGAGAGAGCTCAGAGACATACAAGAAAAATCAGGAGTGAGGGATGTCCAGGCAGCCAAAGCAGGAGAGGTTTTTTGAAAGAAAAGAGGGCACAAAAGTATTATATACAAGATCAAGTGACATAAGGACTAAAGATTATCCCTTCAAATTAATAGCTAGAAGGTCCTTAGTGGCCTTGAAAAGAGACATTTCAGGGGTCAGGGCAGAAGCTAGATTTGGTGGGTTAAAGAATAAATAAGAAGAAATTAGATATAGAGAACATGAGCCATTCTTTGAAGAACTTGACTAAGGGTAGAACAGCTAAATGGAGATGAGGCGTAAGGGAGTGATGTTTGGTTGGTTGAGTGAGTGGTAGTTTTTAATCTGGGAGAAAGTTGACGCTGTTTACTAAAGGGGAAAGCCCAGTATAGAATTAGAAATTGGAAATCCAGGAATTGGAGAGGAGAGGGGGAATGCTAATGGTGGATAAATGTCTCAACACCACCATTGTGCTCTATCAGAAACATGACTTTGTATGCACTTCACCCCCTTCACTTCTAATGTCTTCAACAATTCTTTATTGGGCACAGGTTAAAATTTAATCCTCAGCCTTGCATTTAAATGACCTCCTCGGGAACTGGTCTCATCCCTTCCACTTTACATCCCACAAGTCCTACTCAAAATGATGCTGCGAGCCTTTTCTTACCTCATTCTCTTCTCTCTGCTTGCTTATAAACTATCCATTTCTCAAGACCTAGTGCAAGTTCAAGTCCTCTTAGTTATCCCCAACTACCTCAGCTCGCAGCCATTACTCCCTGTATAGAACTTTGGTAGCATTTATATCGTTCTTCATTTTTCCTGACTTATATAATTATTCACCCAATCATGTACACATTCCTTCTCCCTAAATCAGTTGTGAGCCCATGAAGTTCTTTGCCCCTCCAACATCTGGCAGAATCCCAGATTTGATTTGGGGACCTTATATTAGGGATAACTGCAATAGAGTGGTCTTGTAAGCATTGGAAAAGGCTGAAATTGACTCTATGAAACTCACCAGTAACCTTGTGAGAGTAATTGACAGGCAGAGTAGGGAGCAGCAGGATCCAAATAAGTCGTAAGATACATAAGACAGTGAAGGGGAGTGCACAATCCTAGAAGGGTCCAAGTCATTCAACGAATATTGATTGAGCACCTACTATGAACAGAGCACCGTCCTGGATATACAAGACACAGCAGTGAACAAAGTAAAGCATTTCTTTGCCCTCATGGAACTTAAAGTCCAGAATAGCAGAGAGACATTAAACATGCAATTTCAAAAATGGCAACTGGAAGAAAAAGAAAGAGTACTGTGAGAGAGGATTGTACCCTGTATATTCCTGGTGGCTTGAGCACAGCTGCTACATGGTAGGCACTCCCTGTCTGAAAGGAGGGAAGGAGAGGAGAGAAAGGAAGAAAGGTGAAGGGGAGGGAAGGGAAGGAGAAAGGAGAAGGGACATTAATTAGGAATCCGAATACCCTTTATGTTATTGATGGTATGGATAAAATCTGCAAAGTTAAAAAAAGGTTCAGTTCAGTCCTTCACAAAACAGATATTTATTAAGTACCTACCGTATATGAGTTACTGAGATGGGGTTAATTTCTATTTGTTGCAGGTGACACATTTAACTGAATAAGATTTTAGATTGTGGTGAAAACAAAAAGAAGCTTTTAAAATAGGTGAGTTCTAGAATCTCTTGCTTGCTTCTCTAAAATCCTGGACCTCCGTCATCAACTCTGTGTAACAGGGTCCCACACACATTAGTTGTGTGCAGGCATTTGTTGAGTTGAACTGCTTACAGGTATTTTCAAAGAATCTTAAGTGAAGCAGATGAATTGTAGCCACTCACTAACTTCACATTTTCTGTTTGTGAGGCCAAGGGGTATACTTCTCTCTTGTTTCTAAAAAAGCCCAGAATTTGGGATACTTCCTGAATATCCAAATCCTGAGAAAGGAAAGGATGATAAGTGAGAGACACCTCCAGTTGAGCAGCTGTTGGTAAACAGTCAGCTACCATATCAACATGTGAAACTGCATCACATGTCACATTTGTCATTTTAATGCAGTAATAATATAACCACAAGATTACAAAGTTAAATTTATGTAAATCATGTTTTGGAAATTACTGGAGCAGACTGTGGGGGCTGTTTGTACTCAATCTGCTAATGAAAGGACCCATCTCACCAACAGAAAATCAAAGGAGGGAAATATTTTGCTGTACTTACTTTGGTCTATTTTGAAGATGTAAAGGATTCTGTTAAGAAAGTTCCCCCCAGAGGTTTTAATTTGGAAGAGATGGGGAGGAGAGAGAAGTCTGTGTTCATCTATCCTTAAAAGATGCCATCTTGGGAGCTGAGGAATGTTCCCTTTGGTTTATTGTCTATTCAGCAAGGCTAGTGGTATTTTTGCACCCAACTGATTAATCTGTCAAACCCCCAACATTCTCAAGGAATCATAGACTACTCAGGCAATCCTTATGAGAATGATGTTCCTGTATTATGAATCTAACATTCATTTTCATAGATGGCAGCATGACTAATGATGATGCTTCGCATTTCTATAACAATTTACAATTTCCAGACCCCTTTCACATTCATCATCTCGTTTGATTCTCATGACAACTCTGTGAGGTCTGGAGGGCAGGGATTATTGTTCTTATATTTCAAATGAGGAAGAGGAACTCAAGGCTCAGAAGGTATGTCATCTCCTCAGCCTAGTAAATAATGAAGTCATGACTCTACGTAGACCTTCTGATATTGATTTCAGTGTTAGACGATTTCCCAAAAATTTTTCCTGAAGAACTATGGCCTTGAGAGTTATGCCACAAAAACAAAAGCATTTCTGAGCAAATAAGGTACACAGACACACACAAATTATATATCCCTTGTATCAGCTAAGGTTCAGTGCAGGAGACAGAAACTACTCTAAGTGTTTCAAGCAGAAAAGGAATTTTATACGAGAAATTTAGTGATTGCAAAATTTTTGGAAGGGCTGGAGGAGCAGAAGTCAGGGGCTGCTCCAGGCTATTCAGCTCAAGGGTCCATCACTGTCACCACAATACAGAAGTCTGGAAGCTGCTACTGTCACATGACAAAGCCAAAACTGCCTATAAATAATCATGTCCCTATGACTTTGCTCACCAGCATCAACGATAGCAGGAAAATTGCCTGCATCTCACTTTCACTTCCCAAATTTCATAGGAATGCATATGATTGACAGAATTGAATTCTCATCCAGAACTTTAGTTGCAAGGGAGTCTGGGAAACGTAGTTTTTAGAATGGGGTTGAGAGCTCCAATCACAGTCTCTATCATACCTCTTTTAAAAATGCATAGTGCTCATTAACATTTTAAGGCTATAAAAAAATCCTACAGTAAAGGAAACTATAAAACTTTAACCTTGCTAAACTCAGCTTTTCCCAAAATTATTTGACGATGGAACTCTTCATTAAGCAGAACATACTCAGCGGCAATCTGCACTGCAGCAGGCTGGGGGCAGCCATAATGCAACATACACACATGGGCACCAACGTGGCAATCAAGCAATCAATAAACATCAAATCAATGAGCATCGGCTGCAGCCACTATGGTGGGCATTGGGGCAGCTCCATAGGCCAATTCCAGTCAAGGCAACAAACATGGGAGGCAAAACCCCTTTCCTTGGAGTGATTATGGGATAATTGAGAAAAACTACCCATAAACGCAGGCCCCCAAAATTTAAGATGCCAGAGTTAATACTAAGTGGGAAATTAGTTAAGACTAATAACTGCTGTAAATGGAAATCATCATCCATCGCTGAGGGTCAAATCCACGTAGCAACTCAAGTTTTTGAAAATAATTAACTATTGTTAAGTCAAGTTCTCTCTGTTGACAGGCCCCACCACTCTCTATTGTCTCATATCTGTCCAAATCACAAAACTATGTTTCTCTTTGGCACCTGTAGGCATTTGAGTTTGATGCAAACAGGTAGACACATGCAAGTGAGAAGACTTTGTGCAAAAGGTGGGATTTGAATTGAGCTTAGAAGGCTGAGTGAGACAGCATCCTCAGTAGTATTTCCCCTGGACTTCTGAGAGACTATTCGTGTTACCTATGTTAGTGGGCATGATGTGGTTAAAGGGTAAGCCCTGATTCAGTCACCTAGGCCACACTGAGTGCTCTAGAAATGTGCCTCTGCCTCTTTGTAGCGGAGAAATTTCTAATGAGAAAAGAATATATGAGTCAGCTCTCAACGGTGATTTAGGGAAGAGAATACGTCTTTTCCCAGAGCAAAGAGAGTGCAGAAGGGGAACCCAATATATCCCTTCTCATTTATGAGACAGAGAGAAAACACATGATATATAATGGCTATTGCATCTCATTATTCTAGTGGGGCTTCCACGATGAATAAAGCAATCTTTTCTGCATCCAGACTCAACTTTTAAGCAGCTTAAGTGAAATACTTAAAATACAATTCCCTATGCACCCAAATTTGGAAGTCTTATCCTAAAACAACTTGGGATTTTTTTTCTCCCCTCACTGCCACCCATCCCCACTTTCTTATATTGAGGAAACCTAATACTCGTGGTCTATTTTTTGTAATGCTTTCAAAGAGAAATGCGTTTTCAGGAGGACTTTTAAAAGTCCTACAGAGCATTAATTAGGGAATATAAAAATGAAAGTTTTTTTAAGATAGCATTACTCAGGGTCATAAGAACTGACTTTGGGAAAATGAAGAGAAATTGGGATGTCTGAAAAACCCTTCAATGCATCTTTTTGTACCATATTGTTGGAATTATTTCCAAGGTGATCACTATGGAATAAGAAACTACTCACTGTAAATGTTATCTAGCTGGTTTTATACCATTAACATCACTGGTGAAGTGACTGAATTATATGAAAACCAACCATGCCATCTATTATCTTCAAAATGGATAGTTAGCATATGTTCAAAAAAAAAAAAAACCCACATTCATTCGTTACCAACTTCCTGGAAGCTGGATTAATATTGGTTTCCCTCTTGTAGCAAACATGCACACATGTCAACAGCAAAGGATATTCCAAGGCATTCAGCAAGTGAAGGGAAGAGTTGGGTCCAGAATATGGAGCTCTGGCTTCCTGGCCTATGTGTAATACACCAAAACCAACGTCCCTCAGATATCAGCTCTTTCCTCATTCAATAAATATTTATTGAGTACCTACTACACACCAGGCACTAAGGTAGGCCCTGAGAATACAATGGTGTATAAAGGAGATGTATCTCTGCCATCATGGAGTTCACAATCTAATGGGGAAGTGGAACAAGAGGTAAACAATCAAATGAATACATCATTTTAAGTGATGGAGAACAATGAGAGGAGGCAGAATTCTACTAAGAAAGGGTTACAGGGATGGCCTCTCTGAGGAACTAACATTTGAGCTAAGCTCTAAAGGACTGAACTATCTGACAAGAGGCCACAGTGAAGGCGGAGGTACTGCAGTGGGAAAGAGTGGCATGTTTGAAGTGAGTGAAGCAGTTAAGAAAGGGAAATGATGAGGCCAGAGAGAGGGCCCATGATGAAGAACCCAGATTTCATTCTGGGATCAGTGGGAAGCCCCTAAAAGGCTTGTAATAGTCAGCTCAGGCTACCATAACAAAATACCACAGACTGGGTGGCTTGAACAACAGAAATTTCTCACAGTTCCAGAGTCTGGGAAGTCCATGATCAAGGTGCCAGTTGATTTGGTTCCTAGTAAGGGCCCTCTTCCTGGCTTGTAGACCACGAGCTTCTCGCTGTGTGCTCACATGGCCTTTCCACAGTGTGTGCACATGGAAAGAGAGAGCAAGCTCTCTTGTGTCTCTTCTTAAATAGACACTAATCCTCTAGGATCAGGAACCACCCTTATGATCTCATTTGACCTCATTTATTTCCATAAAGACCCTATCTCCAAAGACAGCCACAATAGGGGTTAGGGCTTCCACATGTGAGTCTGGAAGAGACACAAACATTCAGTCTGTAATAGGTTTAAAGCAGAGAAATAACATCATCTGATCATCTAATTTCATTTTTTACAGGTCACTTTGACTACTGTGTGGAGTGTGGCTCACTAGGAAAAAGAGAAGAAGCAGAGGGACCAGGAGTCCCAAACAGACAGAACAATGACTTAGACCAAGGTAGGTGGTGGTGGTGTTACAAAGAAAAAAAAAGTGGGAAAGAATTGGGTAAACAGATGTCAAAAAAACCCAAAAAGCTTGCTTAATATTTGCAGAAAACAGATAAGATCTTGTGTATTAACAAGGAAAATTAGAGCAGGAGGTAACAGATTATCCACTTTTTAGCAACTTTTTAAAACAATATCATTTAAGTCATTTAAGGAGAGGGACAACCTGTGTGGGTCCCTACATGGTAATGCTGCAGAATTGTTTTGATCATTAGCCTGCTTTCTTGTATTATCATTGTGATTCATAGTCATGGGGAAATCCAGGAAGGTTGCAAAGTTCAGTTAAGATAGGCAATTAAACATACAAATGTTTATTGGAATATGTATTAGGTTCTTAGTGCTTCATAACAAATTTCCACAAAATTAGCAGCTTAAAACAACACCCATTTATTATCTCACCATTTCTGTGGATCAGAAGTCCAGGCATGGCTCAGCTGGGTCCTTTGCTGAGAGTCTCATAAGGCTGAAACCAAGGTGTTAGCTGGACTGGGTTCCTTCTGGAGCTCAGGGTTCTCATTTAAACTCACATTGTTGTTTGACAGAATTCAGTTCCTTGTGGTTGTATGAATGAGGCTCCTGTCATTTTGTGGGTTGCCAACCGGGGTCCACTCGCATCTCCTAGAAGCTACCCAGAGCCCTCCTTCTAAGGACTCACCAAATTAGGTCAGGCCTACCCAATAATCTCCCTCTTAACTCAACTAATTAGTGACCTTGATTACATTTTCAAAACTCTTTGTGCCATAATATACCATAATCACAGGAGAGGTATCTCATTGTAGTCACAGATTCCACCCACACTCAACATGGGGGAAATATACAAGGACAAAGGTTACTAAGGGTCATCTTACTCTGCCTACCACAGAATATCACTGAATCCTTGAACCTTGTGGAAAGACTTCCCATTATCACGATCTCTTGTCATGCAATTCCCCTCAATATACAGATCTTCCTCCACTTACAATGGAGTTACGTCCCAGTAAACCCATCGTAAGTCGAAAATATTGTAAATCAAAAATGCATTTAATATACCTAACCTACCGAACATCATAGCTTAGCCTAGCCTACCTTAAACACGCTCAGAACACTTACATTAGCCTACAGTTGAGCAAAATCATCTCACACAGTCTATTTTTTAATAAAGTATCGGCTATCTCATGTAATTTATTGAATACTGTACTGATAGTGGAAAACAGAATGGTTGTATGGGTACAGAACGGTTGTAAGTGTATTGGTTGTTTACCCTCGTGATCATGTGGATGACTGGGAGCTGTATCTCGCTGCCACTGCCCAGCGTCGCTACAGAGTATCGCACAGCATAGCATTAGCCCAGGAAAAGATCAAAATTCAAAACTCAAAGTACATTTTCTATTGAAAGCATATTGTTTTCACACTATCCTAAAGTCAAAAATCATAAGTCAAATCATCATAAGTAGGGAATGTCTGTACTCAGTAACTGTTGAAAATCACAGAGATTGAAATAGAAAAATCAGTTAATATGTTAGCTGGAAAATGAATCTGTTTGAAGATGGTCATGCTTGTAAATGGCCAGATTTTTTACTAGCCCATAATGGCTCTTTCAGTCCCTCTCAATGTCTCCCATACTGCTTTTTGTCAGAAGCTCTTTTGGAGTCCATCTTCTTCTAACTTGGGTTCTTTTCTAGACACTGCTGCTCTCTAACTTCTATTTGTCCTTCGATAAGGCAGCAGGAACACATCTCCGTGTAAAAAGGGACAATCCTTCTTCCCGACTGTTCTAGGGCTAAATTGAGTGAGCTGAGCAGCAAACATACAGACAACCGTCAGCTCCCCAAAGAGCACTTTGAGAAATCTAAGAAGGAGCCTTGAGATAGGGAAAGGTAACAAAAGACAACCAGAGAATCCAGAAAAGTATTTATGGAAGGTGACCTGGAATAGGGTGTGTGAGGTAGGGAGCCTAAAGACGTGTTTGGCTGGGCTAACCAACTTTTTCTCAGCCTTTCCATCAAAAACATTGAAATTGAAACTGAGATCCTGTAGGACGGGAGGAGACTAGGGGATGGACATCCTTTCCACCCCATCTGTATGTCCTCATCCTAGTGCGCAGTGTTGGATGGCAGCACTCCTCATATCTCTCGGTATCCTGGCAACACCGACTCCACAGGTCCCGGGCATCCTGGCTGTCACGCTGTCCTGCCCACTTTGTTAGAAAGAGCAGACGTCTTCTACTCCTCTAGCCCCAGCCACGCTACAAGTCCTACCTCTCTGACACGACTTCCAAGATCATATGTCCAGGCATCACTTCTAAGAGCCAACACTGACATTTCTACGGCCTGCTGTACATCTCTGTATTCTACAAATATCTGTTGAGCACCTATAATGTACGAGCTGGAAATACAAAAATGAGCAATATATAAAAGATCCTGCTCCTATGGAGCTCACTCTCTAGCGGGGAGAGACAGAAAATAAATACATAAATAAACAACAACAAAAAAGCAAGATCAATTTAGATAACAGTAACTGCTAAAAGGAAAAAAACAGGGTGAAAAGATAGACAGTAACAGGAGAGAGAAGGTCTCTTGGAGGAGATGACATTTAAACTAAAACCTGAATGCCGAGAAGTCTCCAGCTTGGGGAGAGCTGGTGGAGAGGAGAAGCAGACAGGGCATAGGAAAGCGTTCCAGGCAGAGGTAAGAGAGGCTGCAGTGAACTTGGCAGTGGAGGGAAAGAAAGCAGTCATTGGGGCTGCAGCACAGTGAAGGAGGCAGAGAGTGGAGTGAGGAAGTCACAGAGCTGGGCAGAGGCCAGATCATGAAGGATCTTTTATAGGACATAGGAAGACTTTGAATTTTAGCTCCTAAATTTTATCAAAATTGCCTCCAGCATCATCATCCCTCAAACTCCTCTTGTTAAATTTCCTATCTCTGCCAAACAGATTTTACCTCCATTCTGCTTATCACTTGGCTCAAAATTTAGGACTTAAACTTGACTTCTTATGCCCCTTTACCCTTTATAGTCAATCAATTGTGTCAATTCTCCCCTCAGAGTGTCCTTTCATCTCCTCATCCTTTTACAGTCCCAACGTGAGCACTCTGCTGCAGACCTTCACTACCTTATGCCTGGAGTATTGCTATAGCGTCCTAACTGATCCTCTTACTTTTATTTCTCCTTGTACCAATCCATCAAACATGATTATCATGATTGTTGTCTTAAAACAGATTCATAATGTTACTCCCCTGTTTACAATCTTCTGGTGGATATCTATGACTTAAAGGATCAAGACCAAAGTCCTTGATGGGGGACTTTCCTGATAGGGAAGAGAGAATTCAAGCCCCTAAGCCCCTCCATAACTTGGACTTAATGTGAATTCAGACCTTCTTTCTTCACATTCTCTTTATTTCTCTCTCCCAAACACAACTTGCTCCCTGTTTCCTTCTTGCCTTTTCTCACACTGTTCTCACTGCTTGGAATGCCCCATCTTTACAAGTCTAAAATCTATTCTGGAGAATCCAGTTCAACATCCAGCTCTTTCTTCCCTCTCCATCGCTAGAAGAGCAGTTTTCAAAGTGTGTTCCTGGGGGTCCTCACATCCTGCCAGGGGGGCTGTGTGGTCCTCCTTTTCCCACTGCATAGCCAGCGAGGTCAGATTTTCTCCACATTCTTCAACCAAAGCAACGTATCACAATAGGCGGACTGCAGAAGCTGATAGTAAGCCAGACATTAAGGAGATTTGCAAACACAGAAAACAATGTCACTCTTCTCATTAAATTTTTTGTTTTGAAAATGCTAATAAAAATGAAACCAGACTTAGATAAGGAGAGACTTTACTCAAAAAGACTCTTGCAGTGAGGGGAAAGCTCTGACCTCAGGACCTGCAAATGTCTCAAAATCAATCAGAAAAAAGCTTTTCTTATATAAGAAGAAGTAAGCAGGGCTATCAGGGACTTTGTGGGAGAGGAGGGCAAGCTGATGGGGTGAGAAGGTGGCAAAATCAGGATACTTCAAAAAGAAATGTTTCTTTTGTAGTTAGCCAGTTCTCAGAACAAGCTGTTAAGAGGGTATGGTCGGCACCTTAGTGCTTCCGTGCATGCTCAAACTTGGAGGCAAACCAAAATTTAGGGGTTTGTGGAGAGGAGAGGAGCCTGATTTAAATTTGGTCAAATTTTAGTGGATTTTAGCCCAAGTTCAGTGGATAAGTAATAGATGAGTATGAACACTTGGTCAAAAAATATAATTTTTCACGAAAATAATTTTATGTTTACATGTAATGGGTTTATTATTATTATTTTGAAATGAATTCATAAATAAATATTTTTAAATGTCTCATTTTTGTATTAAATGTCAATTTTGTATGGTAAATATCAATAGATATAACCCCCATAAACAAAAGCTCTTTGGAATCCTCAATCACTGTTAAGAGTATAAAGGGATCCTGAGACCAAAATGTTCAAGAACCACTGCTCTAGATCACTTATAACTGTGCCCATTAATCATAGAACAGTGATGTGACTTAGGGATCTTTTAGTTCAATCCTTTCCTGTTATACATGAATCGAGACTTAGGGAGGCTATGTGACTTGCCTAAGACCTTAGTTAATAAAAAGCACCACTAAGATTAAAATACTGACTTCCTGATTCCTAATTCTATGTTTACCCTGTCATTGCTAGTTCATTTATCAGATGTGTGTCTATGCTATATCCAACCTCTGACGTCAAGTTTCTGTCTTGTACTTCTTTCATACACTGCAGAGCACCTGGCACTCACCCTGAATAATCACATGATAGGTGCTCAAAATTCTTGTTGGATGAATGGATACAGGAAGGAAGGGAGGGAGGGAGGAGGAAAGAAAGGAAGGAAGAAGGAATGGAGCCTTTCATAAACCCACAGGCCTTGAAGCCACTGCAGTCTTCCAACAACACCCTCACCATTCCACACACATTAATCTCCTAGTAGTTATTTCCAGACTCCTAGGGATGCAGAAATATGGTCTAAGAGAAACTCCCCAAATCTTCCTTAACAGTTTACTCTGCAGCCTGAGATAGCCAAAGGCAGGCCCACAGAAGCCGCGTGGCTTCATCACCACCGGGATGTGCACAGCTCACCATAGGCCATGGCAGGAATGTTGCCAATGCTTTGATCTGTCCTACTTTGCTGCCCACACACCCTGTGACTTCACAGAGTCCTGAGTCCTGTAGTGGGTCGATTGGACAAGAGGGAAAAGGGAGCTGGAGGAGAGTGTCAACACAGACAGGACCTCCTCCAGTCAGGAGATTCTGGAGCAGAGCTACAAGGGGGAGTTGGAGTCAGGAGAATAGACAGTAACCACTAGAACAGCCTGCTTTTAAAAAGTACAAGAAACAGGAACGGCTATTGATCTTTCAAGAAAAAACAAAGAAAAGCTAGGAAACAATTGGGGGGAAATCATTTCTTGACAAAAACAAACCATCCCTTCCTTATTTTAAGGAACGCAGCCTTGCATAGGCTGTAGTCAGACATTGTTCTGTAGTCTCGGGAAAATTATCCAAACCTCAGCTCTAGAAATTGGAAAGTAAAGGTGGGAGTCTGTGGGTGGAGTGGTATTAGCTTGGATCCAATTGTTGGCCACTTCATGACCACTAATGAGGGCTTCAGGGCATGTCCACCGTGTGGAGGAGGTGATCCGATGGTCATTTGTTTTCCTCAGTCAAGTCTATGCCTGCTAAACTTAGCCAGAGATTAACTAATCCTGCTCAGGGTGCTGGAAAACCCTACACAAAGCTTGCAGATCCATCTCATTTCTCCACTGTCTTCATTCAGTTCACACAGGATTCCGAAACTATCTCAAGTCCATATATTTGCTCATCCTCCACTGCTGTCATTCAGGGTCCAAGATACCATCATTGTTGCTTATTGCATCCATCAGGATCCAGCCAGGAAAGCAAAGTCCAAGCTTGGATTAGAAGGATTTTAATATAGGGGGCTAGTTAGAAAGGTGTTGGAAGAGCTGAAAAGCCAAACAGGGAATGACAAAGCAACCCAGAGATTAGCAATAGCAGGGAGCCGCTATCACCTCCAAGACTGAAGGAACCGAGGGAAGAGATAGCACTTCTAAAGTTTAAGAACTGGGAAAACTAGGTAGAAAAGGAACCATGGAGAAGAGCACCCTGTAGGATTCAGGCCCACAGACAACGGGACTGTCCAGTGGGTCTGTCCAGGGTGGCTGTCTGGGAGCAGCTGACACCAAAAAGGACCAACATTGTTGGGGAGCCCCATAAAGTAGGGAGAGACAAGAGGAAATATCCTGGCTTCTCTCTTTCTCTAGTCCTGCAATCTCCCTCCACTGCCTCCCCACTGCAGCCCACCCAAAAGCACGTTGGCCAGAGAGTTTGGCCAATATACTTTGTTTTGCATGGGAAGGGTGGAGAATGGATTTGAGAATGAACAGGCAAATGACCAGTGTACTCGCCAACCCCATGGAAATTTCCTCCCAACTGGTCTGGCTTTTATTCTTGCCTCTCTCCCATCCTTTCTCTACACCGAGATCTCTATAAATCGATGTCCATCCCCTTCTACATTTCAGCGGCTTTCTACTGCTTCCAGAATAACAACTAAACTCCCTCCCACAGTCTACAGGGCCCTGTGTGGTCCTGCTTCTGCCGATCCTTCCAGCCACATTTTAAGCCACTCTCCCCCTCAGTCACCAAGCTCTAACTCCAAGCGCTATCTCCCAGTCCCTCTAATGGGTCAAACTGAGGACTTTCACACCTGTCCTTCCATCTGTCTGGAAATATCTATTCCCCCTGCTCTGGCTAAATCCTGCTCATCCTATAGGTCTCAGGTTAAATGTCATTTCTTCGAAGAGGCTTTGCTGAGCGTTCTCCATTTCAACAAGACACAATGTTTGTGGTCTTAATCAGTCCCTATGTTGTTCCCTCGTGGCATTTAACATACTTTATAGGTATATATTTACTTATGTCTCTGTTTTTTTAATATCTGCTGTCCACCTGTCTAGAAACCCGACAAGAGTAGGTACCTTGCTGAGCATCATCCCTGAGGTAGCTGCTGAATGTAACCCTGGGCCTGGCACAGACAGATGCCCGTTAAGAATGTCAGAGGATGAACGCAGAGGGATGCTGTGATGGGAGCACATTATTTAATTTGCATGTTTTCCCAAGATCCATCCATTCTCCCTTCTGACCCTTCATTTAGAAACCCAGGAACTAACCATCTCTGAATAAAGTCTCCCCGATGGTAAATAGATTTGCAAACCCGCTGTTGCTAAATTGAGCTTCAAGGATACATTTTTTGACTTCTCTGTTTAGAAGGACAAAAAGTTCATTGTGTCCTTTGGAGAATAAATCTTGCTGGGAAAACAAGAGAATTCTGAGGCCGCCAGTTACCTTTTCGTGACAACATGTGAAAAAGCTTCTCCCGTTTTATTTCCAGTCAACATTGTAGATTGTCCTTATTTTTGTGTGTGGCTGTGATTCTGTCATGCTTTGTAATGTTCATTTAATAATATAAGGATATCACAGTATGTTTATATTACTCACAAAAGACCGTACCATTCTTTTAGGATGTGTAGCATATTTTTTAAAAAGCTCTTTTAAGCAGGTTTTGTTTTTCATGCAGGAAAGTCTACTGGTGTAATACAAGTCAAGGACACATCCATGGTTGTAACCATGGCCCCTCCTTGTGGCAAAACACACTCAATGACTCCAAATGCCGTCACTATTTTTTCCTCTCCATCTAACCTTTATCAGCAAACCAACACAATACCCAGGCGATCTCAGTCTGAAATTTTAACCATGGCTTTGCCACATTCCTCCAAGTTTCTTTACCACCCTACCCAAAGCGTTTTCTTAATGTGTCAGCCCTCAAGTCTTTTTAATTCCAGCTCGTTATTTCTCATCCTACCGAGCTAAGTGTGTTATTAATAACAACAACAGAAAAATTAAGTATGGTGTGCACACTAATCTAAAATTTTGAGTTGGCAATTAGTTGGAGCAAAATGCAATTAGATGTTTTCCTTCAAGTCCTAATTTACATGCTGGAAAACATGGGCGGCCTTCGCAAGTAATTGCAAAAATAAGCCCTGCTGTCTGTGTTTGTGTGCAAATATAAAGCTTCCCAGCACACCTGCTTTTGCCTAGATAGAATAAGGTCCCAGGGGTCTTCTCGCTTTATGATCACCGAGATATACAGCAGAAAAGAAACTGATCAGGCTTTAGGTGAAAATGTGTTTTCTCTCCACTGCAGAAGGTTGTCGTTAATTGGCATTGACTCTACCCATGGAGAGCCGGGGTGTATAAACTAAGTCTGACAGTATCTCCATGTAACCCCATGAGGTGAATTAAGGCTCTTCAGAGCTCTAGCACCCCTTTTTGTGCACTTAAAGTAATAGCTAATGCAATTCAATCCATTAAACATTTCATGAGCATCTATCCTATGCAAGACTGCTAGAAGCCCTGGAGGGTCCAAACTGAATGAGATACTGTTGACATCTTCAAGAGGTTACAGTCTAGCAGTGGAGATAAGGCACAGACACAAATACTGTCATGAGCTGGGCTCCACAGGAGGTTGGGTATGCAGTGGCTAGGCACTAATGCCCCAGCAGCTGCACCTCAATGTCTTCTGAGGAATGATGAGAGGAAATGGGAGGGTCTCGGTTTCCATGTCAGTGCCCCAAAGGAGAATCTAGTTTCAGCTCAGATCCCAATCAAGAAGCTACTCTTGTAATACAAGGGCATGGAGGGAGGACTTCCCACCTCTGCAGAAAAACAAAGTCTAGAAAGTGGCAAGTGGGGTGATTTTGCAGAACATAAGAGTAAATACAAAATCAAGGACTATCGGTTTTCTGCTAATAGCACCAGGGGCTCTGATAGAAGAAAGAAATATTTTAGTGCAGATGTAGGTTCAAAACACAAAGGACACAGAAAGAATCCAAGAGCTGGTAAAACTTGGGTGATACAAAGAGGAAACAAATATCCAGCACAGAACAGAAACCTTCCTGTGGCCACACTACTGAGCAGTTTATCAATTTCTTAGTGAGGAGAAAACTGGCCAACATCAGAATCCCCCCATGCATATTGTGTAATTCTTTACTTATAAATAATTTTGCCTGCTGACTCCACATAGTTCTCATTGCATAGCATGGGTTATTACTTACTTATTTATACCCCATATTGTTTCAAGACAGCTAACATTTTTGTTTTCTTCAGAAAGCCTTAAGATAAAGAGCCTCTTTTAGATATTGTCATATGCACAGAAATCTAAACTGGGTGGACTGCAGTGATCAAGATTTTAATGCTCAGAGCTTGTAAAACCACGTAAGTAGCCCACTGCACTGAATTCTGTAAAGTATCAAGACTTTGTTGCACCTGAGTGTGCTATAGATTACAAAACTGTGAAATGTTGCTAAATGTTGTAGTGAAGATATAAACAAAGAAACGAAGTAATTCCAGCGGCTGGACCAGGGCGAGCCTCATGGGGGGAGCACCACTGGAAGGATGGAAGGGAGGGGAGGAAGAAAGGTGTTCCTGATATGAGGAACGGCGTGTGCAAAGGTATGGAAGTAGGAAATTACCAGGCCGTATCCATTGCAGAAAAGAAGAAAACAGAGAAATGCTTTGTCATTTATGTTCCCATTTTTTGCAGTCTTTGCTCTTTTTACATATAGGGAATATTTTCATAGGAGATGAAAGCACAATACCGATTTCCCTATGACAGATAATGAGATGCTAATGAAGCCAGCCTTGCACTAGATGGAGAAGGTCCACTGGCATAGAATTATGGGGTATGGAAGGATTTCAGAGAGAACATTCTTCTTAAAAATATCCTCATACCCTGATACTCGGTTTACCTTAACTTTCTCTAATGGGAGCAAAACCTTTCATTTTGCATTTGGTAATAGTGCTCTAAAGGCAAATACTCTTAGAAGAGGCTACAGAATGGCTACTATTCTCACGGAAGTGTAGACGTCATTGTCTGCTGTGTCTGGCCAGTTCTGCTGGAGAAGGAAGAAGACACAACATAAAGAAACTGCAGGCGTGAAACAAGGACCAGGTTAAGGTCCAGGTTTGAGTTTGGAAACAAACAAGGAGAAAAGGGTCCAGAAGAAGAGGGTCGGTAGTAAGAAATACTAGTCTGGCCAACTTCATGCTTATATGGGAAACAGTTCTAGATGCAAAGACATTTTCCAAATGCCTGAGTAGGGTAGGGAAAATTTAGTCACTGCGATGTGGTATAGCTCTCTAATAATCACAAGCTTTCCTATAAAACCCGGGACAAAGATGTCCAAAGACCTCAAAATTGCTTCTATGGTTCCTTGCTGCCATTCCGTGTTTTAATAGGATCATTTTATTCTACAAGGAAGACCAAAGCTATGGACTGCTGAACAATCATTTAAAAGAGAACCCCAATTAAAGCATGCCAAGGTTTGGACGAGGGACAGCTGCCACAGAAATGAAGGACCACTGTCTATTGCCAGCACAGGAGAGGCTTCTAAACAAGACTGGCATGATTGAAGAAAGGCTCCTTTTTTGTGGGAGAGGGCATATAGGTTGATAAACCAAGAGCTGCTTTTATAAGGGGAGCGTCACTAACCAGACAGGGAAGCATGGGAGCTGTCAACTACAGTCCCACACTCTGCAGGAGACATAAGGAGGTATCACAGGTGATTAGAAGTGTTTTGAGCTAACTGACTCTCCCAGGTAAGGTTAAGCTGAGCAAGAAGACCCCTGCCAGACTATCGCTCCAGCTTTGATCTGTGCTCAGTAAGCAGCTGGCACCATGACCCTTTATCAACAGCATGTGCGAGTGGATGAAAAGATAAAGTGAAAGACGGTAGGTAGGAAGCATCCAGGTGTCCGTGGTTAATTGCATTAAGCCTCACTTGTCCATCTGTGCATTGCATGGGGTCCTTTTTTTCTTTGTGTATGAGCCTCATTGGCACAGAGCAAAGGCCGCGGAGTTCCCCACTTCCTCCATCAGCGATCTGAGATTTACTAATTTCCAGACATCAACTGCATTGTTACACTGTCGCCACATTGTCTTATGTTCTGCGTTAGGAATGCCTTTTAATAATGACTGGCTATTCTAATAGGATGATTCCTAGTTTGTTTTAAATTCATTCAAGTCAAAAAGCAGGTAAGAAATAGCAAGAACCTTAATCAGGGTAATGGTTTAAAAAAAAAAAGATAGATTAATTCCAAGAAAAAATATGGAAGTTAAAATCCACAGGAGTTGGTTATTAATTGGATTTGGTTGAGAACTAGGCGGCTGTGAATTGGGTGACTGAATAGAGAATGATGCCACCAACTGAGGTGGAAAATAGACTTACCTGCAGAGCTCAAGGTGCCTAAAGGACACTGTAGTGATAAAGAAAGGTCAAGCTCTGCTATGACAACAAATAACCCCAAAATCTCAGTGGCTTGATAAACTTTTATTCCTTGCTCGTATTATGGCCCAATGCCATTTGGGCAGCTCTCCTGGGAAGCTTCTTTCAAGGACTGATTCAGGAATCCAGGCTTCTCCCATATTGTGACTCTGCCGTCTTGGAGAACTTTGCTTCCAGTCATGAGGACAAGAGAGAGACGTGTATGGAATTGGTGCTTATTATTCCCACTCACATCAATCCAGGGGCTAGTGCTCATTCATTTGATCCCAAACTAAATGCAGGAGAGGTTGCAACTATAGTCTTCCTGTGTGTGAAGGAAGAGGAACAGAGTTAGATGGGCATCTAACCTGTCTCTGCCACAGACATCCAAGTGACAACAGAGTAGGTAGCTGAATATATCTGTCTAAGGTTCAGGGCAAGGGGGACACGCATCAGAGCTTGGGATGTAGATTTGGACCTGGTCAACTACTTAAACCTAAGAAAGCCATGAGATCAACCAAGGAGAGCATATACCATAAGAAAAGAAGAGAAATCTTAGGAACAGCATGATTTAAAGATCCAGAGAAGGAAGAGACACTGAGAAGGATGGCCATTGTGGAAATCCACCAGGGACAAAGTGTCGAACACAGAAAGTAGAATAAAGAATTTTCTTCTAGGAATTAAGAGATGTAGTCAGCATTCATTGAAGTGAAGCTGGGTGATAGTGAAGGGACCATATTTACAGAGTCAAATGTTAGCTCATTCTGATGAAGAATTTTTATTCCTTCTGGGTAGTAGAGGAGTGCTGGGATTTGTGGTTTTAAGGCTGGAACAATAGAATTTCTATGACTTCTCACTTGAATTAATAGAAACAATATTAGGATTGTGAGAAAACACATCCAGAACTGTTGGCTTCTATATAACAGAAGGTGAACCTGGCTAAGAGCCATAAGAAGTGAATCCTAGGTCTGGCTCTATGTGGCCAGGATGAAGTCACTTAGTCTCTATGCATGTCAGTCCCCAAGTCTCTGAATGTGGAAGCGCAATTCCAATAATAGCAATAAAGGGTGACATTCACTGAATGCTCACGGTGTGCCAGACCCTATGATAAATCCTTTTTGCAGATAATCTCATTTATTCAGTCATATGAAGGAGATAATATAAGAATGTCCACCTTACAGATGGGAAAACTCAGGCTGACAGAAGTTAATTAAGTTGCCCCTGATCACACATCTAGATCACACCTAAAACTCAGGTACAGGCAGATAAAAATACAGGCTCAGAAAGATCAAGATCCCCATGCCAAATGGTGCTGCCAAGCTTTCTTCATTTACTCAGTAAATATATAATGAGTGCTTCAGAGACATTGTCCCTGCCCTCATGGAGCATTTTTCCAAGAAGTAGAAAGCCAAGCGCAGAAGTCTTTAACTTCCGAAGGTCAGGCTGGGGAGCTAATCCAGAGCTGTGCTCTCCTCCACCCCGCACTTCCTCTCCCAGGCTCTAAGGGAGGTAAATTGTAAGTCCAGAATCTGATGGACCGTCGATACACTTGAAAAGATGCTTTTCCAATTTTGAGAAGGTGTTTCCCCCATCTTTGTTAGCTGAGTAGTTTAGTAACTAGGTTCTTTATCACTTTGTCAAAATGGAACAAGAAGAGCTAAAACAAAGCTAGACTTCAATAACCTGTATTCCATCAATATGAAGAAATGGATAAGGTGACCCAATTCAAGGAAAGCACCCAATCTTTTCATGTACAAAAAAAAAGTGTTCTTCTTTTAACCTATTTATCAGTTTATACAGTATAATATTCTTATTATAATAAACCATAGAATTTAATGTATTCTATGAGATTATGAATATGATCATGTAATGCATATTATCAAGGAAAAACTACACTATCACAATAAACTAAACTAGTTTACTATTTTACTTTTTAATTTCAATTTAAGTGCATTCTTTATTCCCCTATAATTGTTTGTAAAATTAAATTCTCTTTTCCAATTAGACTAAAATCAAAATGGTTAGCTGTTGAGCCTCTTTGAGCTCTTTATAAATCTCCTTTAACAGGTGAAATAAAAGCCATATCTGGCACCCTATCAGTCTCCAACAGTGTTATTACACATTGTACACAATAAAAAGATGGTGACTTTTTTTTTAATTTTCAAAGCCCAACTCCAGAAAAAATGTCTTGCTAATGAATTTTTTTCCTATTACTACCAATAAACCTATGAAGCCAAGTCTTTTCACTCCTATACCCCCAGGGCCTAGCCTAGTGTCTGGGTCATAGTACACATTCAACACTTAGTTGGTGACTAATTTGAATAGATAAAAGCTTATTATTTACTAAGGATAGAACAGTAAACAAGACATATAAAGTCTCTGCTATCAAGAAGCTTACATTTGCATGGGAAATATAAACAAATAAATAATTCTGGCAAGAGATCATAGCTACTAGTATACTCTTGATTAAAAAAAAAAATAGTCCTTAATTATGCCATTGAAAGTCACCCTCTTTAGCCGAATTATCAATTTCTGGAAGAATAAACATGATACGACAGAAGTGGGCAACCCACCAGCCAATTCTGTCTATTGAGGCCTGACGGTCCACCTTGACCAGCCTTGCATTCTGTGCCTTTAATAAACAGATGCCCCACACCAACCCAGCTCCCACAAAATAACTACTAAAATAGCCTGGAAATGTTTGGATGGTGCCTGTCTCTCACAGAAGGCTGGAGAATCCTCCAGGACAAAACTTAATTTCAATTATTCTGCAGGGCAGAAACGAAAGACTAATGTTATCTGGGTCCATGTAAAATTGCAACAGTTCATTTAAGAATGTTGTTCTGGGTTAACTGTATGCATGCTCATCTCAAATGTTTTGTAAAGCATAGTTTTAACTTGTCTCCATCTGATTGAAGGTAAACACAGTGGCCCTAGGTAAAACTGAAAATTGAGACAAGTCTGTCTTGGATGCCTAGCATCCTCATTCTGTATTGTGCTATATTATGCTCACATACTCACTGTATCAATCAGGGCTTGTGCAGGAAAATGGAAACCACTTTAGGTATTTCAAGTAGATTGTATGTTAATTCCAAGAATTAGGTGTTTACAAAATTGGTGGAAAGGCTTGAGGAATGGTAAGCAATGAGCTCAACTAGAACAACAGAGAAAACAATTTTGGAGGAAAAAAAGGTTCAGGTTTCAAAACATAATTTTCAAAGATAGCCTGAATAAAGTAGCCCTTAGATTCTCACAGAACAAAAATTGCCTATCAAAAAGTCTATTCAAAAGCTCTTCACCTTTCTAAGGAATTCTGGCTTCAAAAACAAATTTCTAAAATTTAAGCCTTACTTGATACATGAGCAAAGTCTTTATAATTCCATGGAAATCAATATTTACTCCAAAAATATCATTTGGAATTTGAAAATAGAAGAAGGAAAGCTAATATCCAGCATTGAGAGGACTGTTTTAAGTAGAAGAAAGCTTCCAAAGATCAAAGGTAATACAATAATTAATCCCAACCTTTGTATTTTGTTACTCTTTTGTGTAGGTTTAGGAACATTGGGACTCACTGTCTCCTCTTACCTTTTCTAAGCCCCAGGAATCTGTAGCTTGTTTAGGGACCACAGGTAGCAATATTACTCATCACAATAGCACTAGATGTACAGTCTACCTTCTCACATTTAAGAATTTGACAAAATCATTCCATAAAGCAATTCATGCAGAATTGCTCTATTACTTTAAAAATAAAATTAAACTTTGAAGGGAAAAAATTTTTAACTATAATAAACAAAGCACAGTTTAGAGCTTACATGTTTCTAGCACCAGACCTGTTCTATTTCTCTATTTTTATTTGTAGTAGGTACTGGTGGTTTCCAATTCTCTTTGAAGCTCTGCCCACACTGGCATTCCCTGCCATGACAAACACCTATGTCAGTCCTTTGCTTCCAGAGTTGCACAAAGAATCTGCTCTCTCTTCACACGGTGCTTGGCCCTGACTGGCTAAGAACATGGCCATCTCCACAGCTGTAGAAGCAAAGCCTCCGTGGGGGCCATTACACTCTCCGTGCCTTTTCCTAAGTCAAAATAAAGAAGGCATCTGTGCATCTCCTCCCAGTGCCTTGCCTATTTACTGTCCCCAGAAGGATTGGTTACTCATTAAGTGAAAGAGTGGTTTTACACCTGTCATTTGGTTTCTCTGTTTTCCTTGCTTTGTCGGTATTTGTACACAAAATGGTTCACTCGCTTAAATACATTCAGGATCAACTTCCAAAGGACAGGAACGTGGTAGACCATCCCTCTAGGACAGTAGGACTCAGACTTTTTTATCCAGGTCCTTCTTTGACAGAGGAAAGGACCCTATGACCTTAGCATTTCCACAAAATAACAATGAAAATTAGAAATTAGAGCAGGACCAAATGACATTAAAAATGATAACAACACAGGAATTTTCCAGAATTACTAATCAAAGTATAAGCTTTGAGAAGTCCATTTATTCATGTATGTAACAGCAGCAACTGGGTACCGTGACTCATCCAAGACCACACTGGTGAGGCAATAAAGCATCTTTTCTGCAATTTCAGAAACTCTACCCAAATGCCTATAAATAGGTAAAATTAGAGTTTTGTAACAATGGTAAATATCATGTAAATACTAGAGTTTTTATTATTATTATAATTAGCATTATTATTATTATTATTTCAAGCTACAGAAAGAAATACTGGGTAACTTCAACAAAAATCATCCAGAGGGAGGGAAGGAATTTATCGAAAGCAAAATGAAAGAGAAGCCAATGTGTTTTGG
This sequence comes from Diceros bicornis minor, assembly GCF_020826845.1. Taxonomy (NCBI): domain Eukaryota; kingdom Metazoa; phylum Chordata; class Mammalia; order Perissodactyla; family Rhinocerotidae; genus Diceros; species Diceros bicornis. Next base: position 24,583,431 of record NC_080764.1, on the reverse strand, counting down.
GAAGAACAGGACCAGGCAATGTGAGCGATAAGCAGCAGGAAAGAATGGACCGTCTGTTCAGTGAGCTGCCATCAAAAGGGGTAAGACGCAGCCGTTTTCATTGTGGCCCACTACACTAAAGAGTGAAATTTCAGGAAGACGTTGCCTAACTAGCCTACTTCAGGTCACATGCTTACCCCTTGCCTAGTGGAGGGCAGGGCGCTATGATTGACAGTGCCACCAAGAAGGAGGAAGTGAGGCTATACTGGTAAAAACACAGACGCCACAGCTACAGGGATATACACGGCTGCCAGGTTTCAGAGTAGAGTGCAAATTGGTCTCTGCGGGAAACTCAAGTAACATGATCACCTTAAAAACTCAATTCATAGCTTATTTGTAAATAGCTCTTAGTAACTCTTTGTATGGACTGAATTGTGTCCCCTCAAAATTCATATGTTGAAGTCCCAACCCTCAATGTGACTGTACTTGGAGACAGATTCTTTAGAGAGGTAATTAATGTTAAATGAGGTAACAAGGGTGGTGCCCTAATCCAATAGGACTAGTGTCCTTCTAAGAAAAGGAAGAGACACCAGGAATGTGCACACACACACAGGAAAGGCCATGTGAGGACACAGAGAAAAAACAGCCATCTGCAAGCCAAGGAGAGAGGCCTTAGGGAAAACCAGACCTGCCAACACCTTGATCTTGGACTTCTAGCCTCCAGGACTGTAAGAAATAAATTCTTATTATTTAAGCCACCTACTCTGTGGTATTTTATTACGGTAGCCCTAGTAGATTAATATACCCTTGTAATATTTTTTTAATGACATCTAGGGACTTGTGTATCATTTTCAATAAAAACTGAAGAGAAGACAAACCTCTTTTAAGTGTGTCACGGCCCCCACAGCTCTCCAGGTGGTTACAGACCATGCCTTGGTGAACTGCTCCAAGAGTGCTTGTTCAGTCAGGCTGACTTCCTGCTGGCTACTGTTCCAACCTTACTTTCATTTAAACCATAGCACATCTTATAAACTAATAGGATGGACTGTTGACAATTATCACCAGAGTCCTTTTCCTCAAAGATGTTCAACAACCTGAATGAACCTTTCACAACCCAGGTATAAAATATACACGAGTTGAATTCCATTTAGTAAACAAATACCACATGCTACTGTTTGCTGCACACTGAACTAGCCTCTGATAACACAAAGAAAAATGAGATCCAGTCCCTGACCTCAAGGAGCTCAGAGTGTAATGGAGCAGACAACATGAAGAAAAATGATTGAAATATACTGTAATAATATTTATATAAGGTGTTACAACACCATGTTTTTCAAACTAGAATATTATTATTCTACAGGGGTGCAAGAAATGATGCCAGAAAATACCCAAAGTCGTAGTGTAAACGTTGTTCATTATCCTGCAACATCAATTGTATTTGAAAACTACAAATTGGTACTAAAATTATGTTATTTAACTGGTGATAAATATTATTTTTATAATTTAGTCTACAATGCAAAATTCAAGTTAGGATAGCAGATCCTAGAATCTACCATCATTCACATTATCTTGCTATTGAAGCTTCTTGGATGGAAATTTTTGAAAAACACTGAGGGGGACCCAAAGTCTTCATTCCCTCCTCCCCCAACCTCTCTCCATAAACTGATAATGTAGTTTCATGCTTTCTAATCTTCGTGGATTAATGAGTATAATACTATGTTGGCTTTTAATATTATTACTCTCAATTGATTTTTTTTCTGTAATTCAATGTCCCTTGGGAAAAAAAAATTCCTCTTGCCCTACTGCATCAAGGTCCCCAAAAGAATATTAAAAATATATGTGCAGATGAACACTCAAATCTCATTGAAAATATACAGAAACTTCTTCGCAGAGTTTAGTTTTTAATAGAGAAAAAAATCTTCTCACTAAAACAGATATTTATCATATTTATAAGATGGATATCTAATAAGCATCTCACCCACCAAGATAAAATGAATTTGGCTAACATCTACATGCATTCAGATATTTTCACAGGCCAAGGACAAGTAGAAAATCATTTAAAAGGAAATGACAGAATTTGCTATCTTAAGTTATACTTTTATTATACTTATAAAATATCTCCTCAAAGTCCATATTAAACTAGATCAAAGTTAAAATAGTTTCTTCTGAAACAAAGAACTTATTACAAAATAAAAGACACCAAACTGAACAAGGAGAAACTCTCTTCTTTGAGATGTTTCTCCCATTGTGCATAATCCCTTGTTGATCTCATGATATTCTACATTTCCAAGTCTGAAAGTCAGACTATAGACAGGTATTTATTAAGCACCAAGTGAGTAAGAGGCTGGTTCTGGGAACTGTGGGGAAATAAGAAAAGCAATAGAAGACATAGTACCAGCCCTATAAGAGGTTCAATTAGAAGAATAAAACCTACCCTCTGTTTCTTAGAGACTCTAATGGCAAAATTCTTTTTAAGTTGCCGCAGCACCAAATCATATCTTTGACTCTCAATGGAAAGCAGGTTAATGGAGTTCCAGAACCAATCAAGACAAACCTGAGTAAACCAATAGAGTTACAGTTGACACAATCTCAACTGCCAAATTCCTTCTGAACAAAGAGAGTTCCATTAACTAATTTAAGGAAAAAGATATGTCATACAGTTCACAGTTTATGTTTTTATAAACTGCACATTATTTATTAAATTAATCAGCAAATTGTTCCAGGAACTCTCTTTTGTTTGTGGATGTAAAACAGCAACAAGAGTAACTTCTATTTTTACATTACTCTTATTTGTGACTCTTGTTTTCATCTTTATTTCCTCAGTTTGCTTTTGTAGCATCATCTAACATTGTTTTCCTTCTGCTGTTGAGTTTTCGAAACAGCAAAGGAAGTGAAAAATCTGAAAACACAAAAGATAAACATAAGCTGAAAATGTGGGAGACTTCTTAAAAATGAACCCAATACTCTTGAGTACCATTTAGCCATATGACATGGGCAATGGGAAATTTTTTGCTATGGTACACACCAGTAACCATGAATAGGTTCTTTTTTTCAGAAAAATCTTGGTACAAAACTCCCTGAATAAACTAACGTTCCAATCTTTATTGACTCATTTGATGGGGGAAAAAACTAATTATTTTACAATGGTTTTTGGTACATGTGTGTTATATAATGTCGCTTGTTTCGTATGGAAGTGAGTGATATTATAGATTATAAGTCTAAACCACGATATGACTGTGGGACCAGGGAAGTTGAAGCAGCAGAAGAAGAGAAGAGAAATAAGAAATGAGCCATGATTTTTAAGATCAGATATTCGTACTCGAGCTAGTGTGTTCTCACAACATATTACATCATGAAAGAGTCTCCTAGGAGACAAGACATGTTTGGAGAGGAGATATTATAACCTCAAGCAAACAATAAACTGTGATGTGGCAAACTTCCCTCCTCACCTATATTTTAGGTCATTTTTGTACAATATGAGAATAAATTTAGTTGACTCTATTGGAAGTGCCCTTACTAACGGATTCTCAAAATACAACTTGTCACAAGAGGTAGAATAAACATCAAGAATCTAGTGTGCAAAACTGTGAAATTCTTTTCAGAATCCACTATCTTTCTCCAAAAGCATCCACCTCCTCCCTACTACTTGGAGCACTTATAGCAACAGTATCATGGATCCTGACTATCTAGATTTGATCCTTGACTTAGCCAAGATTGCTACTAATTTGGAAAGGTTACTTAACCTCCTAGGTTTTTTTGTGAAGATTAAATATGATTTGGTTTGTAAAGTACTTAACATACAGTAATAGCTCAATAAATGTTACAGAGAGAGACAAGGAGAAGGAGGTAGGTGATAGATTAGATAGATAGATAGATAGATAGATAGATAGATAGATAGATAGATAGATAGAAGAGAGAGAGTTTTCTCCTCTTTCACTATTCAATGTGAAATAAAGGTTTATATTACGTGAAATCCCAAAGATGTTGCCACTTGTGTGAAGTCATAGCTCAAATTTGGGAAATTTAATTTAAAACCTTACAGGTGTTGATTATTTTACTAATTATGCCTGAAAATCCTGAGTGGAAATGCTGTCGTCTTGTCTTCTCTTTGTTCTTGGATTAGGGTAACCTCATTCCATAGTAGTTGAAGCTTACAATTTGAAATCAGCATCTTTCATTGTTCTGAGAATTTATTTTTCAAATCAAATTCACTTTTTGGTTGCGTAGGTTGTGAGCAGTGATCTTAGATAAAATCTCAATGTATTGAAACTGTCAGGAATAAATAATTTGTGTAGTGTTTAAAGCAAAAGAATCTAGATAAATACTTTTGCATCCAGTCATTTCAGAATAACTAGTGCCAGATTTGCCTCCTGCTAAAGACAACTCAAAAACTGGACAAAGTATATAAGGCAACTATTTTAGGGTACTGAACAGTAGACAGCATGGGACTATTTTCTTTGAGAGAAGGGAAAAACACAAAGTGAGGCCAAGTGGAGATTGGTGATCTCACTGAGCTGAGGAAAAAATGATTGGAGTTCCAGGTAGCTAAAGTGATTGAAATTGGTGGGGCAGGGTACCAGAAAGAGAGAGCTATACAAGGTGAGGCTCAGAAGTAAGATGAGGATTCGTTGCAGGTTCTTGGCCAAGGTCTAGGTTGTTCAGGGTAAGACTTCATGAGACCTAGAAGAGAGTGCCTGCTTAGAGGCTGAGCTATGATTTTTAAAGATATATTTTAAAGGAAAATTTTAAGAAGACCGCTGAATGGAGATAACAGAGGTCATGCAGGACTAGCTCAGCCAGGATGGAGATACTCTGCTGAGTACCTTGGGCACTCAGTTTATATCCTCGAAGCTCCTATTAGTAGTAAGCATCAGACCATAGAGTAAGGGCCACACCCTATGACTATGTACAAAACTGAAATAAACTCAACCTAACAAAGAATAAAACCAAGTCTAGTAGGACCAAAAGGATTAACCAGTAATTTAACCACTTGCCAAAACAGAACTCAACACCTACTAAAGGAAGACATTATAATCCAGATCCCCTAAAATGTATCACTCTAAATGCCTGGTATAAAATCAAAACTTACTAGACATGTGATTGAATGGGAAAATGTGACCCAAAATCAAGAGAAAAATGCCATTAATAGAAATAGACCCCAAAATGACCCAGATTTTAGAATTAGCAAACAAGAACTTTATGGTAGTTGTTATAAATATATTCAAGGACTTAAAGGAAAAGATGGTTATAAGAAGTGAGAAGATGAGGAATCTTGAGAGACAGGTATAAACTATATATTTTTTAAAAACCCAAACAGAAATTATAGAAATGAAAAATAAAATATCCAAAATGAAAATTTTGGGGAGATGCTGCCACAGTGTGGCTTGATGAGCAGTGCGTAGGTCCACGCCTGGGATCCAAACCTGCGAGCCCCAGGCCACCAGAAGCAGAGCATACGAACTTAACCACTATGCCACCGGGCCAGCCCCCAAAATGAAAATTTCACTGGATGAGCTTAAGAGGAAATTGGAGCTGGCAGTAAAAGAAAGGGTTAGTGATTTTGAAGACAAATCAATAGAATTTATCCCGTCTAAAGGACAAAGATTGAGAAGAAAAAAAAAAAATGAAAGAGACTCAGTTACCTGTGGGGTAATACCAAGCATACATGTAATTCAAGCCTCAGAAGAAGAGAGAGCAAATGATGGGGGGGGGGGAATATTTGAAGTCATAATGGCGCAGAATCTCCCAAATGGATTAAAAACATCTCCTTAAAAATACAGGAAGCTCAAGTTTTATAGTTGAATAAATTTTTATTTCTAGCCCCACTAAGATTCAATTAGTTTTATTTAAAACTTCTCTTTATTATCCTAGTACCCAATGTTGCCTTTTTAAAACTATGGGTGGTTATAATTGAATAACCTTCAGGGTATTTAAAAACTTTCCTTAAATACCATTTTTCAGCACTTTAAGATCTAGAACAAAGCCTCTCTTTGTAAAATATAAATTACTATACAAATATGAATCATTGGAGTCTCTGTGACATCCACCCCAGCATCAGTATGCAGACTAAGAAAACCACCCTGCATCACCGTGAAATGCAAAGTTATTTGGAAGTTGAAGTGTTACCTCCTTCAAGGTAACTGCAAATAGAAAAGTAACCTCCCTTATGCCACACATTGTCAACAATCTGGAAAGGAACAAACACCCTCTAGTCCTCCTACTACGAATTCAGTTTAAGAGATCTTGCTTCCTCCAAAAATAAAATGTATCCACAAAATTTCTCTTATTTTCTCCCCCCCCAACTAAGACATCTACAAGTGTTTTTAAATTGCATGTATAATTGGAGGTATACAGAAACTAGTGTTCCTAGACTCGTGAAAATTCAACTTCAATCCTGCAAAAGCCCAAAGGCAAATATCTAATTCATTTATTAGTCAATGGCAGAGCAGACTCCATCTGACCTGAAATTCTGGCTCTGACCACTACAGACACTGCCTGCTTTTATAAAAACACTAACAGAGCACACCTCTTCACTCCAATTACAAAATTTATTTTACCATTAAATTTGTATATATCAAACTAAGTTTTGACAAATTTTTAAAATTCATTTCATTCAAATATCATTGTGCCATCAAACCTGAAAGAATCTTCTGAAGATATTTAGGCAAAATAAAACTTCAGAAAATCAGTGAGATCTGAAACTATTATTCTGTGCAGAATATATCAATAGTCAAATTTATACTATCCATCTTCAAATTGAAGGACAGGAAAGGACCTCATATGTTCCCAACAGCCTGAGTTTGCCCCTAACAAGAGCATATAGGAGGATGGAGTACACTCCAGTAATATAGCATCTCTTAAACTTGCCATTATACATCTTTATAGCACAGTATCCCTTCCATTTGTTGTATTTATCACAGTTTTAACTTTATCTTTATTTATTGTTATATGATAAAGTCTTTTTCACTTACTAGACTGTAAACTCTGTTTTTAATTTTTCTCACTATTGTACCCCAACATGTAGCACAGTGCTTGGTACCTGGTAGGCACTCAGTAAATATTTGTGGAATGAATGAATGCAACCCCCAGCATGTTCTCCCGAGCTCTTTCTTCATTGACTTCCTCCATAAAGTCTTTGGGTCTTGTATTAGCCAGGGTTCTCCAAAGAATCAGAGCTGATATTTTATATATAGATATATATAATAGGAGATTTATTATAGGAATTTGTTCACAGGATTATGGAGGCTGAGAAGTCCTGCAATCTGCCATTGCAGATTGGAGAACCAGGAAAGCAGGTGGTGTAATTCAGTCCAAGTCGGAAGGCCTGAGAACCGGGGGGCCCACTGGTGTAAGTCCCAGAGTCCAAAGGCTCGAGAACCAGGAGCTCTAAGGTCTAAGGGGCAGGAAAAGACAGACATCCCAGCTCAAGAAGAGAAAGGGAAATTTACCTTCCTTCACCTTTTGGTTCTATTCAAGCCCCCAAATGATTGGATGATGCCCACCCAGATTGCTGACAGTGGATCTTCTTATTTTTCTTGGTGAGGAAGATTGGCCCTGAGCTAACATCTGTTGCCAATCTTCCTCTTTTTGCTTAAAGAAGATTGTCCCTGAGCTAACATCTGTTCCAATCTTCCTTTATTTTGTATGTGGGACGCCTCCACAGCATGGCTTGATAAGCGGTATGCAGGTTCAAGCCAGGATCCAAACCTGAAAACCCTGGGCCATCCAAGCGGAATGAGCGAACCCAATCACTACGCCACCAGGCCAGCCCCCAGTGGATCTTCTTTACTCAATCAACTGAGTCAAGTCTAATCTCTTCACAGTCACATCCACAAATAATATTTTACCAGCTCTGGTCATCCCTTAGTCTAGCCAAGTTGACACATAAAATTAACCAGCACAGGCCTCCACTGTGAATTCTCTACTCAGAGATAAAGTTATTCCAGGTCAGGAAACTATCCAGGGACTACAGAAGGTAAACAATTTAGAAAGCACTTTTACCAACATTTCACCCTATATGCTTAGTATTATTGTAACCCCATCTCAGGGATGAGAAAACTGAGGCTAAGAGAGATTTAAAGGACTTCTGGCACAGTCATAACTGGAACTCCAGTCCTGTGGTTCCAATCCAGTTCTCTCTTTATGAGCTTTGGGTTGAGGAAAACAAGATTAGTGACCTGCGCTGGTAGGAATAGGAGGAGTCTTGGGGATGATCATTAAATGCAACCATGAGCAGTTACAGGAATTGCCCACATGAGCTGTGATGGCAAAGAGAATAGACTTGGTATTTCAGACATGTGACAGGACCCCACATCTAGGACCAATGGGTCTCTTTTCTTTAAAAATTCATTTAAACTTTTCTACTCACTAACAACTTAGCTTTTAGAGGAGTTCTATGTGGTAATTTTTTAACTTGCACAAATGAGAGGAAAACCTTAACAATATTCTTTCTCTTAAACTCCAGGATTATCCTAAACCAGAGCGAAGTATGTAAAACTTCATCATATCTGGCTGAGTTTTAAAGATTCCAAGAGCATGTTCCCTGGGATTTGCTTGGCTATGCGCTACCAGGCTCTCTAATGTGCTTATGTAATTACTATACAAATTATTGATTTTGCAGGATTCATATTCTCTGCAATTTCTCATTGATTAGTCCAGGTTGATTTTATTGAAGGCTAAACAAGGACCTCCAGGAATTGAAGAGGCACAAAAATGAATGCAATTCTGGATTTCATTGTCTCTACCGAGTCTCATGTGGTAACTTTGCTAGCATTCATGAGTGTAACTTCGTAAGTACCAGCACAAAGCTGGGAAGCTTCTGGCAATTTTAAGAAACATTTTTAAGTTCAATAATAAAAGTTTATTAAAAGCCCCTCTGATTTTCTTTTGCTGCCCTTTTTTACGGTCTTGGCTGTTTTGCTAAATTAGGTTTGAGGTTCACTTGCTTTGTTATGGCACCACGTTAATGAGGCCAAAATGTCAGGCTGCGTCTCCGTCGTGACAAACTGCACCCCTAACCTCAGGGAGCTTCCCCGGTAGATGAAAGCAGGGAGGATACTTCCACAACACTGGGAAAACAATTTTAGGGCCTGAGCACTGAGACTGACAGCACCTTCATTTATACAAAATAGCAAATTGTTCACCTCTGTTAAAAAAGAAAAACCGGAAGGAAATGTCGTAGAAGAAATGTGGTTGCAAAAAGAGAAAAAAAAATTAAAAGGTCCAAAAATGATTAACAGACAACCATATCCATGATTTAGAAGATGGAAATTTTCAGCCATTTGGCTTGAGATGCCCCAGTGATTACTCGGCATAAAGGTGCTAAACAATCCAGGTTGCACATCGAGTAATTAAAATCTGATTGATTCTTATGGGGTTAGCAAAGGGTGCTGTGTTTTACCCCCCAAACAAATTGGCAATGCACGTGAACATTAAATTTAATTTGTCATTTTGCACATTTCACTGGCTCTGTTGTAATATACTTAGCAGCACTATCCTTTTCTGACATCAGTTCTCCCTACGCTATGTGCGTTAGGGAAACACAAAAATGTAGCTAGGACAAAGTACTTTTAAAATTCTCTCACTTAAGAACATCACAATGAACTAATTGTGATTCAAGATATCAACATTGCTTCTTGGCAGTTGCTACCAGTAGAAAATAATAAAATGTGAATGAACAAATTACTGTTTAAACTGCAATACTTTTGATAATTAGCAGATATATTGAGGGATAAAAATGGGGGAAAAAATCTGAAAAGGGATTTAAATTTAAATAGGATTTCTTTTAATGTTTCCCCCATTGTGCAAAAGTCCATCTTTAATTCATACTACAGTGAGTAATTTGTAATGCTGTGTCAAAATAGATATGCAAAAATGATATGCATTTGAATTTTAAATCTGATCCCTAGGTTTGAATTTAATATAGCGCCCAGAGTCCTGTATGTAGAATAGGAATTTTGAATCTGTTTTGAATGTCACAAGGATCAGCAATCATGCATAGTATTATCATTGTTCATTATCTACCGTGACTTGTGAAAAGAACATGAAATGGCATTAATCATTATTTTCTACTACTAATAATATACTTTCAATGCAAATTTCACCATTTTCTAAATATCTGGCGGTAGGAACTCCTCCTTCATTGTACCCACAAACCACCCCCTCTCCTTTATTCTTGATTTGCAGCTGGAGGCCTTGGTGACTGATATTCTTGATAAAAATGCGTCCCCCTAAAGGGAAGATTTAGGCTTTCTGACATTAAAGAAAAATTGAACTCCTGACCTTGAGCCGACACACCTAGAATCATAAAATGATCGGGCCCCAAGAGACCTCAGGAGTCGTCTAATCCAGCCCCTCAATTGTCAGGGCAATAAAGGCCCACTTTGTAAAATGACTTGCTCAAGGTCCCCCAGCTGGTTAAGGGCAGACAGCAAAATGGAAACCAGAGCTCCTGACTCTGGGTTAAGGGTTCTTCCCAATGCATAAATTGAGCAGAAGAACATCACTTTTAGAAGCAAAGGCTTTGGGATCAAATAGACCTGAGTTTGAATCCTGATTCTGCTAATTATTGCTTTAATTTCTTCATCTGAAAAATGTATAAGCTAATAGTACAGACTTTATCATGTCATTGTGAAGATTCAATGATATAATGCACATAAAATACTTGGCCTTAGGCCTGGCCAAAAAGTAAATATTCAATAAATATTAACAATGTTTATTATTATTAACTCATGTTGCCTAAACAAGATATTTTGTCCACATAAGGAGCTTATGTCTCCCACTCCTCCCTCCCCCTCCAAAAATACATATACATATGTATACTTATAAAGCCCAAGACCCCGAGGGGAACAAGACCTTGCTGACTTATCCTTTGAACCCTGGCAATAACAAACAAGACCCCATGTGAGACATGCAGAAAGCTGCCACAGCATGACTGGGCAAGTTTTCAGTTCCCCCACATTGATATAGCAGTTTCTAAACCAAATGGAAAGCATCCTCGTGTTTCAACATTAAACACCTTTGTGGGATAGGCAGAAAAGACATTCTTAAATCTCTTTAACAGAGGAGCAAATGGAGGCTCAGAAGGTAACAATGACTTGCTGAAGGTTATACAGTTGGTAAGGATGAAGCTTGCTAAGGATGAAAACTCTAGGAATAGCAGCAGAGCATTGTCTGATATAGCACAGGAAGATGAGAGGATGCGCAAAAAGACCAGCAGGGTTCCGCTCTGCTGTACCCAGGGCTGACTCAATGGCACTCACAGCAAAAAAGGATGAAGCTTGGACTCAGGACCCATGTTCTGCCTTCTATATCTCACTTTGGATGCTTCATCAACAGGGAAAAGCAAGAGATTCAAAGAAAACAACATCACTTACTGCAAGTCAGATCTTCTTCAATATGTCTTCCACTGCCTGTAAAATGATCCTAGTGATCTTATTTGTCTGCCCATCCAGCTCCCAACACATACCTGTCCCCTTTAGCACAACTGGAAAGTGACCAAACATGGTGATGGAATAAGAGAAGGGAGCTAGTGGTCTTTACCCAATCCAATGTTGCGTGTGCACACTTATTTGAGTAGTCAAGGGGTGGAGGGGAAGAGAGAGAGAGAGAGATTGACTAAGGAGGCTAATTGCTTAACAGGAAAAGTTCAGCTTGTTGGTACCAGGACAAGTGTCCTAAGTACTAAGCAGCTATAGCCTAAAGGTCAGAGCTGGAATAAGGGGGTTATTGTGGTAGTTGCCAATCTAGAGGAGACTCTAAACCCTCAGTAGAGCTGGAGACGAATGTATTCACCAGAACTCTCACAGTGAGAACATAGTATGTGCTGAATGATTTGAGAAGCTGTTGGGAGGTGGGACTCCACAAGGGTCTTGCTCCAGTGTTGCTGTATTAGTTTGGACTTTTTGGTTTTAAATGAGATAGCCATATAATTTATCCTCTCAATCAGAACACTTTTGAGAGTGAAATAGGACACTATTAATAATTATGCTGGGACAAGAGGTATAAACTAGGACTGCCCCAGACAAACAAGGATATATGCTCACCCTAGTTTTAAATGTTGGACATTCAATCAAACTGGCTTAAGCAAAAGGGCGTTTATTGGTACCAACATCTGAAAAGTCCAGTTGTAAGTCTGGCTTTAAGGATGCCAGGACTCAGTGATGTCTCCAAGATTCAGTCTCTCTCTCACTCCATCTCTCCGCTCTGTTTTTCCCTCTCTCAGGAAACTCCAGCTCCCATGGTGGCCCCTGGAACCTCCAGGCTTACATCCTGCATCCTAGCAACATCGGCTTCTCCTTCCCAACACTCTACCAAAGTCCCAGGACAGAGTTTCATTGGTCCACTTGGGTCACAAGCCCATCCTGGACCCAGCCACTGTGGCCATGAGGGAATGGAATAGGCTGACTGGTCAAAACTGGATCATAAGGCCACTTCTGGACTTGGGGATAAGGGAGAGGAAGAGTCATTCACCCAAACCACATGGACCAAGCTTGGGCAATAGATGATTCCCCAACAGAAAAGCAAGGCATAAATTTGCAAGAAGGGGAATTATACTCGGCAAATAAAACAAATAAGGTTCACTAACTCCAGGACTTTTATTTGGCTAATAATAATAGATAATATTTTTTGCAGGATCTCTCTGTACCAAGACCCATGTTAATGGCTCTATAAGGATCATCCCATTTAAGCTTCAAAACAATCCTATAAGCTAGATACTATTATTACGTATTATAGATGCGTATTATAGATGAGGTGACTGTGATACACAGAAATTAAGTAACTTGCCCAAGGTCACAAACCAGGGCATGAAAAAGCTGAGATTGGAAGCCAGGCAGTCGAATTCCAGAGCGCGTACTCTTAGCTCTTACCCAGGGTGCCATCCCACACCGAGTGTGGCAAACACATTTGGTTAGATCTCTTGGAAAAACAGAGGAGAAGTTTGGAGCTCCCACCCGTGGTCCTCCACTTCCAACATTCCCACAGCTCTAAATAAATGTTGACCAATTATTTGATATTACCAGTGTGAAATTATGCACCAAAATTCTCCTGCCCAGAGCATCACATTATTGGCCTTCCCAGGACACTTGTGTGTTTTGGTTCAACTCTGAGTGGATTAGAAGAAAGAACCCGGAGCCTGTTAAGAAAAGCATCCTCTCTATTGATTTACAGCCCCAAAGTCCTGATACAAATTACCTCAGTCCCTGACAGAGTCCCGAGGCCCTGCAGTCAGCCAGCTTCTTGAGACACGGGAAACCGGAAGCAGCTTCATCTGTCTGGCTTCATCTGTGTCTAAAATCCCAGCAGGAAAGTCACTCAACACAACGAGAGGGCGTGCTCCAACAGTGGGTCCTATGAATTCAACAAGCCTTCTATTAACAAACAGCAACAAAAATTTAACCTCAAAGAACCGAAAATTTTAAAAAAAGAAGGAAGGGGGCTCCTTGCAGACTACTTTTTTATAGCAAAGAATTTCTAATTACAGTTATGCAAAAGGCACTTTAAAGATTCCAGAAATAATTTGGTTGTGTTGATGCAGAGCATTACTTGGCAACTTTTAATGCAAGTATATTTAAATGTATTTGGCCATATTTACTTGCACACTCCTAAATTAGACCTGAATAACTAGCTGATAGATACATAGTACAAAACAGCTTATTTGTAACAGGAAAATTGTTCAATCTATCTTCCTTTATAACTCAGCCTCCACAGCCTTGATTTATTGGTGTGGTTCAGGAAATTTGTCCCACATAGAATTATAGGTAATCACTTTCATTTGTATGCTAACTGCTTTTTTTTTTTTCCCCAGCCTCATCAGTGGCCTTGATGATTGATTTTCAGTCTAGCTAAACCAGTTTGTATTATACATATTCCCTAGTAGGAAAGAGATTAGCTTAGCAGACAGTACACTTCATGGCACAAAGAAAGTTCTGGTTCATTCCATTGACATTTGAAAGTTTCCAAGGAATATGCCACATGAGCAAAGTTTCTAGGCTTTTGAAGGAAAGATTATAACAACGACCGAAAAAAAAACAGATGGTAATTCTTTATTGAAATGACATACATGCTCACAGTAAAGGTACACATAATAGCTATACAATTACTCAAAAATTAGGCTCTGGAGTTAAGACTCTGGAGTTTGAATCCTGGCACCACCACTCACCAGTTATATGACTCCATGGAAGTTATACAACCTTCCTAAACCTCTGATTCCATACCCAAAAATCAGAGCCACTAACAATATCAACAACATTGAGTTGTTTGAGGAGTAAATAAAATGATGCATGTGTAACACATGTAGCATGATTCTTGGCTCATAGGAAGACCCTCAGTAAACATTAGTTGTTGTTGTTAGAGCTTCAAAGGAAGTAAACATAAGGATATCTCTCTAGCCACCAGATCCCTAATAAGTTAAGGGGAATGGAATACAGAACCACCCAAACAAGATGGACAATTTCCATTAGCCCATGGTGATTTCTCTGCACACAGGCTAGAATTTATTCTTTTATGTTCAGCCCACATTTGTCACAATGTTCCAGTCAAGGAAGGAGGTGGGATCATTAGTGCAAGCTTCTTTCAATTAGTATAGCAGTAAACTTTCGTTCATTTCAGAACTGTTCTTCCTGACCCATATCATATCCTATCCCAACCATATAAACCAGACCTTTGTCCTACACATTGCCTTTCTGTATTTTTCATCACCCACAACACCACCAATTCTTCTCCCAAAGACTTGTAGCATCACCAGTTGTAATTTGGCAAAATCTGAGGGTGGGTTTCACACCTCCCTTGAGACAGATGCCAGACACAGCACATTTCGTATCCTTGTCCCCCAGCCCCCCAAGGGAAAATTGGAACGCAGGGAAAGCTCTTTTATGGTTTATGATATATAATGGGCATTCCTGTGGTTTCCACCCACCAATCCACGCCCTTTTCTTTGATGACAACCACTGGATTTTCTTTTGGGAAGTCCCTCTAGCCCATTGCGCACAGTTACAGTGAGGCTGTCGGTTAAGGTGCCTACCTCTCCTGGACAAAGAATGGACATATGACCTGTATTAGTTTCCCAGAGTACTGAAACAAATTACCATACCACAAACTTGGTGACTCAAAACAAGAAAAACTTATTCTCTCACAGTTTAGGAGGATCTAAGTCCAAAATCAAGCTGTGAGCAGGGTTGGTTCTTTCTGGAGTCCCTGAGGGAAAAACTGTCTCACGCCTCTCTTCCAACTTATGGTGGTTGCTGGCAATCCTTGGTATTCCTCACTTGTAGACACACCACTCTAACCTCTACCTCCATTTCATATCACCTCCTTCTCTGTGTCTGCTCCTTTTCTGCCTCATATAAGGACACTCTCATCAGAAGCAGGGCCCACCCTAATGGAGTATGGCTTCATCTCTATTCTTATCTTAATTACATCTGCAAGGACCCTTATTCCAAATAAGGTCACACATTCTCAGGTTCCAGGTGGACACAAATTTTGAGGGGACACTATTCAACCCATTCCATGACCCAAGACAGGCCAACCCAACTCTCTTTCCCTAAAAAACCAAAAGAACTGAAACTACTTGAAACACATTCATTGCACCACCAGAATTCTGAAGAGACTGACCAGTAGTTTCTACTACCTACATCTCAGAAACTTCCTTGCTCCCCTCCTTTACATGGCTGAGCTATTCAAAGTCTCCTTCGTTCTGTGCATTACCCAATATCCTGCCAGTAAAGTCTCATGTAGCTTAACCAGGTGGAATCAGGTTCTGCTACTAGAAACCAGGAAGTCTAAATCAGAGACTGCAACATTGGAATCACCTAAGTTCTGAAACACAGAAATAAGAATGATGGGATGCCAAGCCCTGTTTTTTACACTTTCCACTGACTAAATATTCCTTTGGTCACAACTCCTCCACCCATCTAACTTAGAAAATTTTATTTCTAGAAACTTTACCTGCTCCTCATAGTAATTTTTCTAGAAGTCTTAAAAGTTTATGCAAGTGTGTAGGTGATAGTTCCTGGCATCCTTCCAAATCCTGAAAATGCTGACAGACTGACTAAACTAAGAAGTTATCTTATAATCTTGGGCAAACTAATTAAATCCTACACATTGACATTTTTGGCTAAAAAAAAAACGTGATAACTACTCTAATTAGCCCATTAGAAAATGTTCATATCTCATTGTGCCAAATGAGAGGGGATTCCCAATAATTGTTCCTACAGGATTGCAAGCAATGGCTGTGGACATAATTTAATTGCAGGAAATGTCATTACCTTCCAAGTCCCATCACCCGCTTAAGTACCACAGAAGTTCCCACCCAAACAGCGAGGAGGAGTCAGAGCTGGATGGGTTTCCCAGAATCATGGCTCATTACCACCGCACTCCAAAGATTTTAGGAACATAATGAGCCTTTGAAAGTGAAATGAATGTGGCCTCTGACTTCCTACCAGATCTCACACTGTCTCAGGACACAAGGAAGCCAAAAGGCTAACAAGCTAGTACAAAGAGTAAGCAATGAAAACATTGCAAACTTTCAAAGACACCGTGGAAGCTATACCGCGTGTTTATGAAGAACATTTAGAGCTTTCAGAAAAGCATTTATTTAAATAAAATCCCTAAGGATTTACTAAATGTCAGGCAGAGAAATTAAAATATCAGTATACAGCAGAGAGGTCAAAATAGAATTAATAACATGGAGGCAAATTACTCAATTGGATACAATTTAACTAATCTTTGTGGGCACCTACTATGTGCTAGACACTGTAGTAGGCCCAGCAGGGGATGCAAAGATGAACAAGAAGAGGCTCTGGCCCCCAAAGATTTTACAATCCAGTAAGGATGGTAAGAGAAGAAGGCAAATTCCAGATATACAAGAAAAAAAAGTAAATGCTATAAGGAAGCAACAAATAAAGTGCTAGAGGAAAAAGGATTACATCAATTGCAAAGATCAGGGGAGGCTTTCACAGAGTAAGTAAAAAGAGAGATTGTCCTTGACTGACAGATATGTAGAAAAGATTACCCAGATGGAGAGTCACCCCAAGCAAGATCAGCAAGATAGGAAAACCCGTGGTATATTCAAAGAACAGAAATTAGTTTAGTTTCTCTGAGATATAGGACTCAGACAAGAGGGAACATGGCTAGAAAAGTAGGTGGAGCTACCCCAAGGAGGGCCTTAAAAGAGAGGTGTAAGGTCTTTTTTATTCATGAAGGGCAATAGGGAGTCATTGAAGGTTTTTGCAAAGGAGCAGTCTGTTCAGAACTGGCTTTAGAAAGATTAATCTGGAGGCAACACGAATGATAAACGAGAGCCAGAGAGATCAATCGATTGGGTATCTGACTCGGTTTTAAACAGGAGAGTTTGAAAAGAAAGCAAGGAGAGTAGGAGGGCACATGCAAGAGATAGGACAATGACAAACCCAGAGTAGAAGTTCTCGGGAGATGCCCATTTAAATCAGAGAAGCACAGATAAGTGCTTCTGCGGCCGGCCCCGAGATGCTGCGGTTCTAACCAGCGCCCAGGTGAAGCCAATGCTGGTCCACAGACCACACTTGAGAACGTGTTAGAAATGCAAACTCTGTGCATGGCCAGGCCACTCACTGGGCTTTCTGCTCTGTTCCTGAGGTCAGGTTTCCTCCCCTTCACTCCCCTTCCTACTGTCAGACGTCATCCCCACCTCTGCACACCTGTCACCAGCTTCACAGGTCTCAAGAACAACTCCAAGAAAACAGCTTAGCTGTTCCTCAAAACACTAAACGTAGAATTACCGTATGACCCAGCAATTCCACTCCTAGGTATATACCCAAAAGAATTGAAAGCAGGGACTCAGGCACTTGTACGTCAATATTCATTGCATTATTCATAGCAATATTCATAGCATTATTCATGCTAACCAAGAGGTGGAAACAACCCGAATGTCCATTGGCAGATGAATGGATAAACAAAATGTGGTATATATACATATATATATGAATATTATTCAGCCTTAAAAAGCAAAGAAATTCTGATACATGCTATATCATAGATGAACCTTGAAAACATTATGCTACATGAAATAACCCAAACACAAAAGGACAAATATTGTATGATTCCACTTATATGAAATATCTAAAACAGGCAAACTCATAGAGACAGAAAGTAGATTGCAGGTTATCAAAGGCTGGAGGAAGGAAAGAATGGGGAGTAATTGCTTCATGGATACAGAGTTTCTGTTTGGGGTGGTGAAAAAGTTTTGGAAATAGATACTAGATGGTTGGACAACACTGTGAATGTGATTAATGCCCCTGAATTATACACTTAAAATGGTTAAAATGGCAAACTTTATGTTATATATATTTCCCCGCAATTAGAAAGGAAAAACACTCCGTCCCTGCCACTTAACTGGGTTCTGAGCCTTCTGCTCCTGGTCCCTGGCTCTGCTCCTTACTTCTAGATTGCTCCCATTTCCCCAAGTGAGAAACTCCCTGGGCTCCAAACTAAATTTACACTGACACCAAGGAGACAGGGTCTTTATTATACCTGGATACCTCAAATCAAAACGTTTGGCCTTTAACCCCAGTCTCCAGGGTACTTGGATTGTCACATTCCCTTCAACCTATTGTGGGACCACTGATCTCTCTGCCAGGAATGTGGCACTGTCCATTTCACCCCAAACAATTCCAAATTGGTCCAAACTCTTTGCCCCCATCTTCCCAGAGGGTACTCACAACACTCAAAATCCTAGCTTTTGTGACATTATCAAAAAGATCCACATTCAACAAGCCAAAACTTCTAAGTGCAGGAGGCAAAAAGTCCATTTCAAACAGCATAGGACACTCTTAATGTCCAGAACCCATGAGACCTAAAATGACCAATATACATGAAGGGAAAATATGAGTCCTCCCATGCACATTCTCTCCCTGAAACAGAGAGGGTCCAGCTTGATGTTTGGTATAATGACAAATCGTTCTGGGCAGATTTTGCAGAGTAATCCGAGATCCCTGAGTCCCTCTACACAAATTGTCTACTGTGGTAACTTAATTTCATGTTTTTAGTTTTAAGAAGAAGGGATTTGGATAAATGTTCTAATGCAGTAATTAGCAGTTACATTAATAGCATTGATTTCCCATTATGTTGTCCCATTATTCTAATTATATTTCTCTTTAAACAATTTTTCAGACTGTAATCTTCTACTTAGATGAGACTGATACCCTAAATAACCTCCCCTCTCCATCGTGCCACCAAACTGGTAATGAGTCCTGTACTATTTGACCCCACATCACACATTTTTTTAAATATCACTCCAAAGAGCCCCAGGTAAATGTCTTCTCTTGAGTAATTACCTCCAGGACCCAGAATCAACATTGCAGAAATAAGAGCAGGTTGTCCTTTGGCAGGGCTCTCTACACAAACAGCTCCTTGACATCCCACTAATATGCCTGAAATCCTACCCTTGAAGAGCCCATTGGGGAATCTTTGGGGTCTTCAATCTTCAATGGTTGCTGGAAAGAGTAAGCCATACCAAGCAACAACCTGGAGAGAATACTACTTATCAAGAGCCTATAAGATGTGCCAGACACTCTCAGATTAGGGCACTATTCTAAGTGCCTTACATATATTAACTCATTTAATTCTCTCCAAAACCTCTGTGAGGTGGGTAATATTGTGATCCTCTTTTTACAGATGAGGAAACTGAAGCTCATCCAAGATCATCTAGCAAATAACGGACACAGCCAGTGTTCAAACCCCAGCAGGCCGGCTGCAGGATCTGTGCTGTTAACCTCTGCTATTCTGTTCTCTGATACATTTTTTATTCAGTCATCTCATGAGGCAGGTGTCTTATACCTGTTTGGACAGATGAAGAAGCTAATGATCAGAGAGGTTAAATAACTTACCCAAAGGCACACAGCTAGTAAGCGCCCCAGTTAGGATGTAAACCCAGATGTGTCCGACTCCAGAGACTTGCTCTTCCCTTCCGCTGCCTACCTGAGAAGAATATACCAAAACATCCAACCATGACGGCTATTTGAGAGCTAGACCTAAATGACTGGGAAATGAGAAATGATGTAATAGGCCACATAGTCTAGTAATTAAGGGAAAGAATGGCATGTACATATGGCAGAGCCTACTAGCTGATCGACAAGCCTATTTCCTCTTCCCCTTAGGCAAACAGACTGCATTTCTCAGCATCCCTTTTAGTCAAGTGTGACCAAGTGACTGTATTTTGGCCAATGGAATGTGGGCAGAAAATCTGGAGGCACAATCCTCCATCTTTCTTCCCTCACACCCTAACTCAAAGAAGAGGCTCCAATAAGCTAGAGGAGGGAGGAACCACAAGAGTGAAGGAGCCTGGGTTCCTGATTGGCCTTGTGGAAGGCTACCCAACCAGGAACAGACCCAAAGGATTGTGGCAGCAGGAAGTAAACTTGTACTGTTTCAAGTCATGGAGGTTTCAAATTTATCTCTGATAGCAGCTAGTGTTACATTAAGTAATATAATATAAAAGTTGAATGCTGTCATCAAAATCTTAAAACATATGTCATTGACTTACAGTTGTGTTTTGGGTAGAAAAGAAATAAACAACTCAGGATGGAAAGCTGGAGATCATGTGATACATATCCACCAAACATTTGGTAAAATTGTCCCTGCAATAACTTGGAAGGCAGCTAACATGCCTACTGGCTTTCACTTCAAATGAAATGGGCTTCCACTGGAGGTTTTGAGTAGCAGAGTGATATGATCTGACCTTATTAGATGGATCACTCTGGCTGCTGTGTTGAGAATAGACTGGGAGTCAATGGTAGAAGCAGGATAACCAGTCAGGAGGGTGCTTCCACTGACCACAAAGAGTGAATTCTTGGGATGAAGGCTCTCATCCTACAGCCCAATGATGCTTGGTTCCCCTAAAAAATGTTTCTGAGCCACCAGGCCAGACAAAGTTATTACCATTGGTTCTGAGAACACTATTGTTTCCAATTAATGACTAATTCCAAAAGCAAATTGAGTATGGAGAAGGGACATGTATCACGCTATTCAAAATTTTTCTTTGTTAAATTTTTTTCAAATGATCTTAGTATTACATTTACATTAAAAATAAATTCCACAGATGTCCAATTTATTTAAAGAGTCCTTAAATACCTAATTTTGTTGCCTGTAGAATTGTGACTTCTCTAAATTTTGGATGCATGAAAATATAAGTGATCCTTAAGGGCCTGCCAACTGCAAAAGGGCTGAGAGATTTACACTTGACTTTTTGAGATAGACATATACAGTTCACTTCTACCACTGAAACTCCCCACGGCATAAGCATAAAGCCCATAAAGCCAGGTACTAGGAAAAACCACCTCCAATGCTTCAATTTAACATCTCCTGGCGCCCCCCACCATCTATGCCCAGAAAACATGATCCTGCATGGACACACTCCATCTATTTTCCAGTTACAAATGGATAATCGAGTTTATTATATCTCTGCCTATGGTTGTCACCAAGTTAGTAAAATCCTAAGAGATTCATAGGGCCAAGAGAAGGATGTTTGGAAGACCATGAAGAAGTAGGAATTCTAGAAAGCAGTGTTTATCATTTGCTTATTCCCAAATTCCAATTCAACCAGGAGTTAGAGAGCAACCACAGCACCCCAGGCACTAGATTCTGCTTAATTGCCTAAGCCTGAGGGGTAGCTTATTTATTAATAACTTGTTTCTGATCCATGTCATTACCAATATTTATATCTTAGAAGCTCGGGCTTTTGTTGTAGGTGTTGTTTGAAAAATTTTTCTAACCTAGAGTGGATGGCCAGGGAGCCACAGTTTTCCTCAAATGGAGGGAGGAAGGACATCTTCCAAGTCGGTATTCAGACATCGCATACACTTGTCAATGATGAGATGATTCCTTGAAGGTGCTGAGAAGGAAAAGGCAAAATGGGACACCCACTGTTTTCCTGTTTGCTGAGAATCATTCAAAGGCAGAGTTAGCCATTATTGAAATAACTTAAACTGTGGAGAAAATATCAAAATAAGCCTATTACACTAGGACCCGACCGTTACAGCCAAGGAAATAATACAATAAATCCTTTGAAATGAAGAAATATAGCAAGAGGCACTTGAAAACTGAGAGGTGTTGTGTCGCTAAATTGCAGCATTAATAGTGCTTTGATGCTTCTTGCTAAATTGTATATTTCTGACACTCAAAATGAATATTAGGAAAATCATACTTATTTTATCCAACTTATTAGCAGAAAGGAAGAAAATAAGATGATGTTTTAAAATGATAAATCTCCTGTATAACTAACTGTGAATCTGATAATATTGAAAGAGGGAAGTAAATTGAAAGAGAAAGGATGATTCTAAACTGCATTATAATCTTGGGTATAAATTATCTCATCAGTAGAGGATAAGTCCTATTTGGAATGCGAAGCCGAATGCTGACAATATGCCTTCTCTGATGATGATAGGAAACTAGGTGTCATGGACGATATTTCTCTTTTCATTATTAGCAGAACCCTGTTGTCATGTCTATATACCTGTGACTTTTTTTCTTACCAATTTTTCTTCCCTACAGATATACCTATTTATCCCAACTAATGAAATACCACTTGGATTTACTCTATTTAATAAATACAACAAATTCAAAGAATCAGAAGGAAATTGGATGCTCACAGGTACACTGCTCCACAGGCAAGGCCTAGTTGATCACCTGCACCATTTTCAGACTCTTGTTAATGCTTGCCTGGTATTCTGGATGTCTGTTTATCCAATCTCATTTTCATTAGTTAAAGGAAGTTGAAGTCATGACTCAGCTATAATGTGGCAGCATTTGTGTATTAAACAAAAATGCAAATCTAGCAGTACATCCCTAATGAGATGTAGCAAGCTCATTTTTCTTCATATCATCTCTAATTCAGTCTCGTTGGTTTGGGGGAGCATTTATGTGGCACATGGTCATGTTTAAACTTTATTATATTACTTCTAAGCTACTCCCACATTATTAGTCAACTTGAAGGCCTAATTCTGAAATTTGTTGGCTTAGTGACATGTGTAATCACTTGGGAAAATACTTTTTTACACACAGCCACTGCACGGAAAAGGGGACAATGTCTATGCCATTCTAAAACTCCTGTTCTGTCTGTGCACAAAAGTGACAGTTAGGTTTCAGAGTTCCCAGTGTCTTCAGACATATGCAATGAGTCTTTCTCATCTGTCTTAATTTTTTATCCTAAATACTGCATAATTCTGTCATCAACCGGTAGATTGAAGACCTCCCAAAGGGAATCTAGTTGAATTACTTTGGGTCTTGGGTGATGGTGGTTTTTGAGGTGGTTTTCGAGGTGGTGTTGATTGAGGTTTTTGAGGAAACACCGTAAGCAAATGGGGAGAGCGAGAGAGGGAAGGTAGGAAGGGATATCAGTAAAAGGTGGGTTAATGAGAGATTACTCTGTGGGCAACTGAGACTCTATCCATAGGAAACTCGAAGAGGTCGTGTAGAAAACACCTCAGAATCGCTGAAGGAAACAGAGTATTAATCTTTCCCTTTCTAAAGATCAGTGGTTGAGGGTTGCTTCTGGACACATTAATTCCTTAGTACTTCTGACCTGCCCTGTGTTCTGACTGAAGGCACTTCAGTAGCCGGAGAACACCCTAGGGCAGAGAGATGCAGGAAGCCACTAGTAGGTAAAGGAACTTCTCTGCCCATGACCTCCAAGAGGGCCAAGCAAAGATGGGCAGGGACTGCCAGCAAATGCTGCAGCACTGTGAGGCAGGGTAATGACAGTCTTGGTTTGAATCCCTGTTTCCCCTTTATTCACAGTGTGACTTAGAAACATTACTCAAGACCTCTGAACCTCACTCTTCTGTGAAACGATGTTCATGATGCTGATCTCTCAGGGTGATAATAAGGATTCAATATAATGATGTGATATTGTATGTAAACTCCCAGCACAGGACTCAGCACACAGTAGGTGCTCAATAAACACTAGTTATTTTTGATTGTGATGATTATAATCTTTATTAATTATGATGTACAATAAATACCCTCCCAACCACTGTCCTTCTTTGCAGTGTGGGACAGTCCTACCCATGATCCACCATCCCCCCACGATGGGTGGGCTAGGACAGGAAGCAGCAGGACTCTCTTAGTTCACACTGCATCACTTCTTAGCACATTTCCTAGACATAACACATTTCATGACATGGACACAGGCAGGCAATTCTCTGAGAAACCCCAGCTGCAGAGCATAGTGTACAACAGAAAAATGAATCCTCATCTAAACTCACCAGAATCCCTTGTTACATTCAAAAGAAAAATTTATGTGATGAAGTCTATGGGCTATTGACATTATCTAAGGAAGATGCTGACTCTGATGTCTATTAACCTTAACTCTGAGACCCAATCTTGCCCCATCACTCCAGCAAAGCTCCAACCCTCTTGGGCTAATGGTACCACCAGGCCTAATCACACCAGTTACCTTTCTTCCAACCCCTAGACCGTGGTCCTTACAAAGTGAAAGAGACATAACAGTAGCTGTCATCAGGTAGTCCTAACTGTTAAATAAAAGGAACACTACTCCTAAGTTCTGTGAATTTTTTTTGATTTTTGATAATGTCTAGTTTTTCATATTCTTGTCCTACTTAGTTTCCCCTCTCTGTTAAAAAAAAAAAAGAAACAAAAAGTAGAAAAAACCAACAAACTCATGCACCCAAGATTACTCTTTAGCAAAATAATGTCTCCCTGGATTTGGGTTCTGTTACCATTTGCAGTGTCAATAAGGCCCTCATTTCCATAGACCATTGGGAGCTATAGCCCTCACTCCTCTTTGTATATGTGGCTAAATATCCCTAAACTATTCCTCCTAACTCTGTCCTTACAAATAAATGTCTCAGGGAAGAATCAGAAATGAGAGCAACATGCTGTCTTACATCACCATGAGCCTGCTCTCACATTTCAGAGGGACTGTAGAGATGGAAGAAGGAAAGAAAGAGGGCAGGGAATGGAGAACCATATCATCCATGAGTTTATTGTATTGTATATTTATCTGCATTGGCATCAACCACATTTCAATCACATTGGGTGGCCGAATAGTACACTTACCTATATACATGTTATTTTACATAGGAAGACCGAGGTGAAAGCATTTCATCTGTATGGCCCTCAACATTACAAAAGGAAAGGAATGGTTAACGAAAATTTCCCCACTTGATGAATTTTCATATCTCATTATGATGTGGCTGCATGTCTGAATGGCAGGCTGAACTATAAATAGTTGATGCTCTGGTCTGATGCTGCAGTGTCTAATGAATTGTTGCCTCCATAAACTTTTTATGTGTTGCACTGTAGAAGAGAACCAATTAAAAAGTTTTGCCAATTTGAATCCTCCACATAAAGTATCTTCTGCAAGGAGATAAATGTCTTTGATGGCTTTGACTGCTTGGTGAGCTAAAACTTTATTCTAATTGGTTTTGTAATATCTTTAAATATACAGTCCTGTGATATTTTGCTCTTTCATTTGTACTAAATGAGTATTTGGACATCATTAAACAAGAACACTCGTTGAATTTCTTTGCTCCCCCTTTTGTAAAATAAAATTTTAGGACAGACTTTTTAATCTGTTTGGGGCCTCCTTTTTATTAAATTTGTTTGTATCTCTAACTATTCCATTCTGACCTCGCTGGCATTGTTGTGAAGAAATGCTTTGAGAAAAAGCCGATAGTTACGTTTCATGGAAGCCAAAGTTCTCCTTGCAAATTAAAATTACATTCCACTTTGCTGAACACTAAGAAAATCGGCTTTGGAAAATTACCTCAGCTCTAAAGATTGGGCTGCCACTTACCAGTCAAACCCTGTTCCTTTAATGCGCATCTGTGAGCAAACATGCTTGGCTCTGACTCATACTGGACTAAACAAAATCTCATTAATGGACTTGGCCTAAAGAAGCACTTGAAAAGACAGCTAATCATGTTCTACATGACAGGAAATGTCACACAAAATCAGAACGGAGGTGAATTTTTGCACAAGTACTTCCATCAGAGGACCGGACCCTCTTCCAAAAAATAGTTTATAATGTGTCAAAGCTGGTCTTCCAACTGTTCCCAGCACTTGACTAAGATTATGAATAAGCCATTTTTAAGATGAGGACCAGAAGGAAAAAGAAAGAAGGGAAGGTGGCAGCTTGCATGCAACAGACAAAAAAGGATGAGTAACAATGGTCCAGGCATTGCAGTGAGCACTAGAGTTACGGATGTGAAGGGGAAACCAACCCTGCCTTCCAGAGGCTTGTAGTTTACAGGGGAGACAGATCAAAAAAAGGAAACAAAACAAAAAAGCAATTAGAAAACTGTAAAAGCGTTGCTTGAATTGGGACTGAAGCAAAACAAAGAAGCTCTAAAGTCAGCTTCAGAGAGTCAACATTTTACAGAGGATTAACATTTGATTTGAGGCTTCAAGAATGAGTAATTCAGAAAATGTGGGAAGGACACTACAGGCTGAAGGAACAGTGTCTGCACATTCAGGAGTGCTGGAGCAGAGGTTCAGGAGGCTAGAGGGAAGAGGTGAGGCAGGTAACACAAGAGCACTTCAAGAAGGACCTTGAGTGCCTTGAAAATAAACTTGGATTTGGTTTAATCTAGAGCCAGGGGAATTATTTCATCGGGGAATAGCATGATTATACCTAATTATTAGATAAATAACCTGCTTACAATACAGAGGAGAGATTTGAGAGCTGCAAGAATACAGTCAGGCGGACCTCTGGGAAGGACAGGATCCTACCACAAATATAGTGATGTGCTTCATAGGCCACGTCTTTTAACATTCTCCAATAGAGGTCTATGGCAAGACGCTAATCCTACATCACTAAAAGCAAACTTTATGAGGGGGCCAAGTGGGGGCAAACTTTATGAGGGGGCTAAGTTAAGGCTCTCTGATGGCCTGGCTTAAATCTGAGGATCAATTGTAGAATTCAGACTTTCCATCAATTCTAATAAACATCACTTCTTAAGTCAAGTTTTTGATAAGTTTTGGACAGCTTTACTCCCAGACACTTTCCCAACACTCACAGATTACTTGTAGCCAATTAGGGATGTATACATGATCTAACTTCAGTGCCATGCTATCTGTGACAGTTAGCCTTCCCTGTCATTTTAGAGTGTAATTTGGTATGCCTCAACACATTTAAAAGGGTGAACTCTGGATTTTCTTCCCTGCAAAATCCTGATTGTCCAGATGTTGCCTTGCCTTTATCCAATCTCAACTTCTCAATAACCCAATCAGTCCAATTTGCTTTCCTTGAGCACTATTGGCAAGAAAAACATAAAGAGATAAAACTCAAATGAGTACATGTCCCTATTTATCTGTACTGAAAGAAAGTTAGATGAGGAAGAATTTAGAACATCCGTGGCACTTAGACATGATATTACATTGACTAGGTCTTCATTACCTGGGGTATACTGTTGGTCTGTCTAGTAACATAATGCCTAAGACATTGGGTGGTTTACATGCAGTAGCCATGTAGAAACAGAAGTCCCGAGAGGTTAATTAGCACCTTGTAAGCAGCAGAGTTGGAATTGTTGCCCAGGTCTTCCTGAAGCTAAGGCCTGAGACATTTCACCATGCCCGTCTGCCATCTTGGAAATAATGCTCCTTCCTAATTCAGTTTTGGCTTTCATTCAGAAATATAACTGAATTTCATCAAAAATATAATGTGAGCAAAGAATGAATTCAAACTTCTCAGGTGTATGCCCACATCCTAGTTCCCAAAGCTTGGGAACATACCAAGATTTTTGGTGTTCATATTTTTCGTGTTTCTTCCCACAAAGTCTTTTTCTGTTTTCCTAGATAATAAGTCAATTCCTATACAACTTTCTCATTTAAAGAGTTGAGCTTTATGTGTGTTATGACAGTTAAATATTCCATCTTCTTATAACTAAATATAAAAACCAATAAATGGAGGTATGAATTTTCACAATTTCACATGAGAATGCATCTCCCTTTGGTTTCATCAATTTATATGTGGTTATTTCTTATCATAAATAGGTTTTGAGCTGTCAAGATGATCCTTTTCTTCACACATTTCCCAAACAAAAATTTTGCACAGAGCTATTATACCCCCAAGAAGCATGAAAAATACAGGTTTCCTGACAAGGAAGAAAACATAATAATTGACGACTGAGATAGGCTGCCATTCTCTGGGGGTTTTTAATTACCACCTTTCATTTACATAACACTTGAAGCTTTTCCAAGAGCTTTCAGGTACATTATCACATTTGTTCCTCAGCACAACCCTGCAAGGAGAGAGAGCAAATATTACAATCATTACTCTCAGAATAAGCCCCTAAGAATGAGAGAGGTGAAGTGATTTGATGAGGTCACACAGCTTGTTGTGGATAGACCTGGTGCCAGAACTCAGGACACCTAACTCCTAATCTGATATTCTTTCTACCACATCTTCCATAATTCCAGTGGCTGGAAAGATACGGTGTGGCTCCTCCCAAAGGCCTAAGGAGTATGCAGCTGATGGTAAAATTAGTGTTATAATTTCTTTTATGAACATTTGTCATCTTTCCATTGGACACATCAAAAAACTATGTTTTTGTTAGAAAAGAGACAAGGGGTGGGGTTGTGGGCATCCATTCCAGCAAAGCCTGTTAGCTTTGGAGTCAACTCAATCACTTGCTAGCTAAGCATCCTTAAGCCTCATTTTCCTTAGCTATAAAACCAGAATGATAATAGCACCTATCTCATGAGTTATTATGAGGATTGGAAGAAATGATGCATGTAAGGCACCTAGCATCATGCCTGGCATGTAGTAAGTGCTTAATAAATGGTTGCTGCTATTTTTAGGGTGGTAGTAGTTGTCCCTGTCATAGTCATTATTATGATTATAGATCATGGTGAGTGTAATTCTGAACTCTGTGGGTAAGAAACTCCAAATACTGCCAAGATGTCATTTGGGGGTTATATTGGCCTCTACTTTTCTGGCCCTGACTCAAATAAGGAGGTTTGCAATTTCATTGACTGGGTGTGCTAATTAAAAGCTTTTTAAAGATTTCTCTTGTCCACTGAGGCCAGTAAATAATCTCCACATGGGTCAAGCTCTGTAATCACCCCATTGCCTCATTGATTGTGCAAGTCAGCAGTTGGAGCCATGATGGAAGATCTATGATGAACAGAATGAAAAGAGTCTAAAGACCCGAAATCGAGCTTGTCTGTGGGCTGATTCACTCTTTCATCGCACCCAAAACTCAACTTTTATCTACATGATAATTAAATAATAGGACATTTTCTTAACTAGCATCCTGCCCATTTTTAAATACATCTTTTATTAGATGGCAGAGCTTATAAAATATTCATCAACACAAGCGACTGCAGTTTTTTTTCTGCTGACTTAACCTCAGAGCTGTTCAAGTGGAAATTAGATTTTTTTTTCTGTTAACTCGCTGAATCTGTCTGCATTTGCTAGATTTCCTAAGGAGCAGGAAAAAAGTAATTCCGTAGGATTAATAAGGGCAACGTACATTCTTATTCCAAAAAGACACACAAAAAGGGGGCAGAAATGCTATTCAGTGAGGATAATTGATATTGTAGCACAGCGTCCTGCCTAAGCTCATTGTGTTTTGAATGGGCGCACAGGTTCTTTGAATCCCTATCGAGAATAGCTTGTGTCTCTCACGTCTTGAATTAAGCAAGACTTTTAGGGACCTTGTGAAATGTAAGATGCTTGTGATGTTAATCAGCAAAAACAGACATCTGATTGCACTTTCAAAAAGAACAAGAAAGAGAGATTTTGTGGTTTTATAGATTTTGCTCCTACCTTGAAAGTAGAAAAACCTAATAACTGTCCTTTATCTGTACTGTGCTCAACTCATATACATATTCTCTATTTTTTCCATTCTCTGTTCTTCACTCCGTACCTTTTGCTCCTTTATTTCTCTCTCTTAATTAAAAAATTCAAGGTTCCAGAAGGTTATTGGCTTGTTATTGAAAGTCTCGCTTGTTCTTTTGTGATGATTATAATGCCAGGACCTCAAAGGACCCTCCCTCTCCATAAACTCATGTCATACCTCGGCTCCTGGTTTTGAGGTAAAATTTGCTGCAGATCCTAGGAGACCCTTTTGATGAGAATGTTCATCAAAACACTAAAAATAGACTAAAACACCCAACTTTATCAAGCAAGTCTCTGACTCATCTACTGTAAGAAAGCAGCCACCCCTCTCCATGGTACCCCTCACACACGCCCAGCGTCTCAACCACATGAGTTTAGACTCCCTATTTTAATTAGGTTTAAATTTCTCTCATTAGAAAAGAAGGAAATCAGCTTAGCATTTACATCACTGAAGGGAAGGCAACTTTTAGCTACACAGAAGAGATTGAAACCCCCCCTTTATGAGAACAATTATCGCATCAACATTTTCTTGCAGAAAGATGTGTTTCCTGCCCACTCAGACACTAATTTTACAATAATTGGAATTTATGCTATTGATATTAAGAAAATTGAACCATGTGAAATGAAAACGTAATACAGTTTTATCCTAATGGTTAAGTTTTCTGTTTGTAGTTTAAAGTCCTCAGGGCCACATACCAATAATCTGCTTGAAATTTTCTCTCTCTCAACTAACCTTAGCAACAGGATAGTGTCCAAGAGTGGTATTTCCACTGACATATTTTCCATTTGATTGGACGTTTATCTCGGGTTTGAGATAAAATGAAAGTGGTGGTAACTGCCATGCCCTCTTGGTAAAGCTTTCCTTTCTCCCTTCAGTCTCCTGCTCTCATGTCACTTTCTCTCCCTCTCCCTTAGGAACCCTCAGAAATGGAGAATCCACGTCAGTGATTTCCACCCAGCAAGCTACAAGCTTTTTGGAAAGCTTCTGGCTTACAAAACTGGGTTGAAAGCCAGACGCCCTCCAAGGCTTAGCTCAGTTTTGTCGCCATAAGCACCCTAAAGCAATGAGCCTGCAATGACTAAACCATCCAGTTTTCTGAGTAGAGTTAAGGAGATAACCCCACTTCTGAATCAAGCTCAGCATCGTGTGGGCCTGTCCCGTTCTGTAAGACCTCTGAACTTGACACATCCACCTGGTTCAGATGATGTCTCGACACCCAACACAAGACCCAGAGCAATTAATCTTGACGGTCAAGAGGAAATGCTACCATCCTGTCCACCATTAGCCACATCTGCCCCAAGAAGAAAAATACCCTGACTGAAAACAGAAATGGAACAATGATAAGGGGGGAGATGGTGCCATCTTCTTCTTTTTTCTACTATGTCCAATAAATAGGCTTCTCCCCACTCCACTTTTTTTTTTTAAGTTCTGGTCTTAATCATTCACCATGTAGCTGAGTCAGAGTTCTATTTATGATATTTCCTATAGCATTTACTAAACTTTTGTTTCTATATTTTGACACTTCTGAATTCTTGAAGTGCCTAAAAATCAACATGTACATTGATTATAGTATTTCTTTCTTTTCTAAAGTGCTGCTATTAAATCAAGGAGAGTCTTATAATCTATGTCATCTTAAAATCACTGAAATCAGTTCCTTTCTCTGCCTAACTTCAGAGCCATCTAGATCACGGCACCTTTGGGTCTTTGGGTGTTTGATTTTCTCCAAGATTTTTAAGACTTCCTTGATTCTATGATGAAGCCACTCTGTAAATTCAGTCTCACTTTTGAACTCTCTGGCCAATCCAGTTCTCCTTATCCCCCAAAATCTCAGCAAATACAGGCCATCTTTACATCCCAGTAATGGCAACTGAGCTCTTATCTGTCTTGTTTCCTTTGGCAGTGTTCTCCCACCACCACCTGCTTGTTCTGTGGTTCCTGTGAGTCAATAAATACACCTTACCTCCACTGAGTAGCCACCAGCTGTTGGCTGTTCTGCTAGGTATTTTTCAGGCACAAGAAAAGAAAAGAGAACTTCATTGAATGTTTTTACATTTAATTTTGATGTTTCTCTTGTTTTTATTTTGAATTGATATGGCAAGGAGTATTACAATCTCTTCAGCACTTATGTCCTCTTAAGAACATTAAGTCTTACTCCTGTCTTTTGCCTATTGCGAGATCTTCACAGCATCTCAAGCTGTTGGTCTCTTGGGGCACTCACTATTACCTACATGGTTGCCACTGCAGCCCTCGCTGACGTTGTCATGGGTTTATTTGTATTTCCTGCTGATGATCATTGCCCCATCCTTTGCTTTGCCTTTGGAGGTCTGTTGAATTTTCAGGACCCGTACAGGCCATCTTGGGCAGCCTTGGTTATGAAGGTTATTCATTGTTTCATGAGTAGGCTGATGGAGGAAGCTAAGTGTAGGAGTTAAAAACTACTGTACTATTATACTAAGTATTCTATAATTGGTAGCAATTATTAGCTATTATAATTAGATGACTTGCCCCAAAACAGAAAGCAAGTGGGTGACAAAATTCTAAGCCACTAACTTACCCTGCTTCATTTTCAGAGCTGACCTAACAGTGTTGACCTGTTGTCCAAAGCAGGAAGCTCTCTGTCCTGGAGCTCTCTAATCACCAGTACACAACAGGGACTGTTGAGGGGCCAACTCTGAGTCTCCCTTCCCTTTCTCAGGGGAAAAGTTGTCACGAGAGAGAGTAACTACACTTACCTTGAATTGGTCATATTGAGGAAAACTTAGGTCTATTGGAGAAAAACAGAAGGTGGCTCAAGAAAATAAAAACATTCCAATCATCTGTGTTACATGACAATGGAAGAGATCATTGCACAAGATGACGAGGCCCCTATCGTTGAAGGTGTTCGAGCTAGGGTAGATGTTCTAGAGGGTTAAGAACTGACTGCCTAATCTTTGAGCATCTTTCCAACGCTGATTCTATTAATTAGGAAACAAGGCAGCCTCTCCAAGTTCATTCATTCATTCGACATTAACTATCAAAGAATACAACATGACTCCAGGTTATGGTTTGGTTTGGAGACATCTAAAGCACTTTTTTTTAAACCACTGCAGAGGCGAAACCATGGGGAGAGTTTTTGTCTCAAGCACTAGAAATTAAACGATGATTGTATAGTTTTAGACAACAAAGGAGCTTTTCTTTGGATGGCCAAAGAATTAAAATCTAGTAATTCATTGTTGATTTATTTATTTATTTATGAAGTGATTGACAATAAGTTCAATTTATGAACTACAATTATTTTCTACATTAGCGTTGTTTTATGATTTGCCATCATTATCTAAGTCAGACATGCTTCACAAAACTTGGTGTTTATACAAATCTTCA
This sequence comes from Diceros bicornis minor, assembly GCF_020826845.1. Lineage (NCBI taxonomy): Eukaryota > Metazoa > Chordata > Mammalia > Perissodactyla > Rhinocerotidae > Diceros > Diceros bicornis. The sequence continues at coordinate 24,550,255 of NC_080764.1, read as the reverse complement.
GGTGGATAAAGACAGAGTCTGTAGTAAAACAGTTGAATAAGAGAATTCATATATTTTTACATTGTATAGCAGGAAATATAAAAAAGAAAATTGTCATTTATGATAAAGGATATAAATAGTTCAATTTAATCCTACTTGGGTATTTCTCCTTAGTTAATTGCTTAGCCCAACAAGGCTTTTTGTTTAGTTCATTGAGTCATAAACAGACCTTCCACAAGACAACAAAAAAGAATTTTCAGCACATTCCCCAAAAATAAAATACTTTTATGGCTAAAAGATTTGCATTGTATTTTCCTTTAATGGAAAGCTGATTTCATTGTTAAAGGAATAATCAGATTTCTAACGTCATATTTTCCTTTTTTAAAGAGGGGTTTGTGGTGGAGGCTGCTACTATCATCCCAGATCCTTGCCCCTTCTTTCATAAACACTAGAATCCCTGAGTTTTGTCTGGTTCCTTGGCTGCCAACAATGAGACTCACTTCTCAGCCTTCCTTGTAGCTAGGTGTGGCCATGTGACTAATTCTGTCTAATGGGACGTGACAGGAGATGATGTGTTCAACTTCCAGCTTGTGACTTGAAGGAAATGGCCCTGCCTGCCTGTTCTCCTCTCCTCTTTGCACTGGATAGAACGCCAGTTGCTCAGGCAGCTATCTTGGACTGCAAGATACAAGTCATGAGTAAGGAGAGCAGAGCAACAAGCCAAAGTCCCCACAGTGATCTATGAGGCCCTACGTGATCTGGCCTTGCATAAGCTCTCAGGCCTCAGCTCCCACTCCTCTCCCTTGAGCACTCCACTATAGCCACACTGGCCTCTTTACTGTTCTCAACAAGCCAGACACTCTCTGGCCACATGGCCTTTGAACTTGCTAAATACCCTTTCCCCAGATCTCCACATGGCTCGTTCCCTCCCTCTTTGCAGGTCTTCCCTCAAATACCACCTTCCGAGTGAGATATGCTCCGATCACCTTGTCTAGAATTTCAACAGCATCCACTCCTCCAACTCTGCCTACCCCCACCCTTGCTTTATCTTTCCCCACAGCACTTATCACTCTATAACATGGTACTTTCCATTGTGTTCAATTGCCTTGTTGCTCCCACTGGAACATCATCTCCAGGAGAGCAGGAATTCCTTCCATTTTGTTCACTGCTGTGTCCTCAAGGCCTGAAACAATGCCTGGAATATAGTAGGTGCCTAATGAATCCGTGTTGAATGAAGGAGGGAGTAGAAGAAGACCAGACGCCTGACACTGTGGAGCAGCTGTATCACCTTAAGCTCAGAGAGGAGGAGACTACTGTTTGAAGTTCACTCCTACCTTCTCCTTTGTTTCAGCAACCAAATCAGCACTCAACTAATACAGAGACAGTAATTCTACCTTATGACAGAGGTGAAATGATGTCCCTCTACAGCATCACGCTCAACTTCCAGGTGGTACTCTCCAGAAAGGGGGTGAATTGGGGAGCTTAGGCAGACAAGGCCCTCCCCTCATGGAGTTTACATTTGAATGAAAAGGAAGACATTAGTCACCTAATCACACCAACAAATACCAAGTTGCAAATGAGATAAAGGAGAGATGGCAATGAGAACTGATGAAGGGAAGACTTGACCTGGTGGTGGAGCCTTGAGGAAAAGATATGGGGAGGGCTGATAATTGAAGGGTGAGAAAGACTTTCTCCTGGAAGGAGGAGAGGGAACAACCTTGCAGGAAAAGAGAACAGCATACACCAAATCCCTGTAGTGGGAGGAAGTGTGGCAAATATAAGATGCTGAGGGAGGCCCACTGGCTGGAGCAGACGGTGGGGGTATGCTGTCTGAAGGAGCCTGAGAGGTAAGAGCTAACAAGTTTTGACATTTCCTCACAAACAATGCAAGCCCAAGAAGTGTTTTAGACAGGAGGGCCGGCGACACGAGTGATGTCTGCCTCCTGGCTTTCAGAAACATCTCTGGAACCTTCCTGTCTCTCTCCAGCAGAGTCATTCACTCCCCAGTCTCCCCTGAGATGAAGAAAGAATGGAAAGCTTCAGAGCAGGAGCCTTGTCCCTGTTACAGCTCTTTTTATTCAGTGCCTCACAAATTAGTTGCAAGAACTTGCCCTGGAGACAAGGGGATGCAAATGCAGACGACATGGAATTGTAATAACATAAACATTATGAAACAATGCAAACCAGTTGGGCCCCCTGTGGAGAAATAATCCTCATGCTCCTTTCTGAATTGTCTTTATGGAAATTTCATAAAATTTGCCATTATTAAAACTGAGTAGCAATTATTTCTTTCTTTGGTTCACCAGTTGTGGGAAGAAAATTAATTGTGTTCTCCTTCTTTTCTGGAGTTCATCAGATAGGAATGAGGCAACAAGGATTGACAGGACTGGGCCTCTGTTGATGGAAAGAAGGCCAGAGAACTTGTGGGACGTTATCACAGATGTGACTTTGGAGGTGGGAGCGGTTAAGAGTGGTAGCGGCAGACGCGGCCACGCTAACAAGTGTGCTCGGGAAGCGGAAGTCATCACGGTATGTTGACATACATTCGCCAGCTTCACAGGGGCCGTCATTGTAAATTAGATTTAATATTGATCAGGCCGTTCACAATCAGGGCCAGGAGAAAATTGGGCACAGAGTTCTTAGTCAAAATTGGCTCTTAAGATTCAGCTTTCTAATTAACATAGAAGAACAGAAATCCAGGGCCTGTCTGGCTGACCCAGCATGGCAATAACTACTCTCCTGTTCCCTGAGGGGAGGACCGAAGTGACAGCAATTTCCACTGTCTTTCTATTTTCTCTCCCAGATCGGTTCCGCTGTGCTGCAGCAGAGAAAAGAGAAAGGGTGAGAGGTGGGCTGTGGTGAAGGGGACGGGGGCGTTTTCAGAGTACAGATGTCTGCCTTTCTCCTCTCAGTCTTCACCTCAGAATGCTGAGAAACTTTTTTAGAAATTTGGTTTGCTCTTGTTTAGTTTTTAAAATAAGAAATTTTTTTAAATTTGCTTGGAGTTAGGAGTTTGGAGAAATTGCCAGCAACACCTCCCATCACCACTGGCCTAGATGGACGCTGTGAGGCAGCATGATGGACAAGCATGGGTGTGAATCCTGACCTGACTTTGCCCTATCTGACCTTGGGCAGACGACTTGACACCTCCGAACTTCAATTTCTTCTTCTATAAAATAGAAATAATACTACCACCTCCCTCAAAGGGTTGTTGTGAGGACTAAATGGAATAATGCACTTATTATACATTCAGCAAATATCAGCTGTATTCTTTAGTACTATTATTATATGCTTATTATTGCCCTTATTATGACATAGTTTGTCCTATATTGTCCTAGACAATAATATTAATACTACAATAATAACAATAGGAGCTTGACATATAATTTTTTACTTTAAAAACAAAAACTGGCCAGAACAACTCCAATGTAAGTATCAGAAAGCAGCCCCCAGGCCATTTTTGACATCTGTGCTTCTCTCTACCAACTCCAGCTCCAGTCCAGAGGCTTTAAGAATCCTTGAACTTCAAGTTCCTTTTTTTTTTTTTTTTTTTGGCTGAGGAAGATTCACCCTAAGCTAACATCTGTTGCCAATCTTCCTCTTTTTTTGTATGTGAGTCACAGCCACAGCACAGCTACTGACAGGCGAGTGGTGTAGGTCTGCACCTGGAAACTGAACCCCGGCCACTGAAGCAGAAAACACCGAACTTAATCACTAGGGCACGAGGGCTTGTCCTCAAGTTTCTCCTTTTTGCGTCCCTTCTCTGTGAGCTCCAGGAATACCTAATACTTCTCAAGTCTTACCCTCACCTTTCATAGACTTCCCAGGCAAGGAACTTTCTGGAATCAGAGATCACATCTCATTTATCTTGGGATCTCTAACACCTTCAACAAAACTTGGCCTGTACGAGCAGGGCCAGACTGGAGTAAGGCAAGTGAGGCTCCTTGGGCATGAAATCTAAGATGGTAATCACTCTCATGCACCAACTCTACACTTTCACCACGCTTAGCATGAGCACCTCCTTAAATTTTGTGCCCTAGGACCCTTGTGTGTGACACCGTGTCCTGGCTCTGCTTAGAAGAGATGCTTCACCAAGATGACGTGTATAAATGAATGAAGTAAGGAAAGGACCCCCCCAACTGTTCTCTTATCTAAACTCCCCAGCCCTTAGCCCCTAGATGCTACTGCTCCTTTGCCATCCTGTATACACACAGGAAGGGAAGATTTTGAGACAGGAAAGATCGTAGGAATCTGCTTCACCAACAATAAATGCAAAAATACCCCTTTTCTTCAAATCTAAACAGCAGTCCCAGGTTTATCTCACCTGCAAAGAGTTCTTCCTCTAAGCTTCACGGAGTTAGCGGTCTTCAGAATTAATTGCAAAACTCAAGTCCAACCAGCAACATCTGCTGCCCTTAAGTAAAAGACTAACAAAGGAACCGAAAGAGAACAGGTCCCAGGGCTCAGCTCCCCTTTTATTAATTTACAAAGCCTGCTTCCTCCTCCTCCCTCAAATGATTTCCAGGAAGAGTCAGGCAGGTCTACGTTCCTGTGGGATTTTATTCTCTGTCCCACAGGACCATTTTTTGTACAACAGACACCTTTCTGTAGGAAAAAAGAAAATTATTTTCCTTTGACTATAACCCCTCATTCAATTCTGCCTCCACCTTCGACTCCAAGAGCTTTCTTCTCTTGCAGCCGTTAGGGCCCCGTCCATCCTTCCCATTTCCCATTTTAGTGAGCTTATCTACTCTTGGACACCAAACCGCAACTATAAAATTTGTTTATAGACTAAGACCATGCATTAAAAATTTTCAGAACTTTATCATAAGTACAATGAATGTGAAAAAACATGCATATATGAAAAAGCATCCAGACAATAATAAACCAGAAAAATCTCTACCATTTATTGTGCATTTACTGTGTGCAAAAACTTATTTTACTTTATCTTGCTACTAATTAACTCAGTTTTCTCTCCTATAAAATGTGCTGTGTGAATTGATTTAAGTTATCTTCTTAAAATTTGAAAGTATATAATGTAGTGCTTCTCAGGTTGCTGAAGCTCTAAGGAGCCCGGGTCCTGACTTAGTTACACACGGGAATGGACATCCATCATTTTCCCTTACCCAGTTTCTGGAAACATCACCCCAATTTTCTTTTGGAAACCGCTTCTCCCCCTCCTTCAGGCCACGTGCACTGGGTGGGAGACTGACCTTTCTGTGGTTTCAGAGATGGGTATGGGTCCTAGGTCTGGCCAATCGTAATGGTGCCGTGTTTCCTTAGGCCCTGTGATTGCCCATATGTGGGCATACAGCTGAAGCCAGGATGATGGAATGCAGCTCCAAACCATTAGCTGGAGTTACTAGAGAAGAGATACTTGTTTCTGCACAGGATAGCTGTCAGCTAGGAGTTGGTGAGCGGCCACTTTGCCTTCATGCAGCAAGACCCCGCCTGCAGAAAGTAGACCTAGAGCTGGAGGAGAAAGATTCCTGAACATCTTTTGTGCACTGCTGGAGCCATCTTTGCCAGAAGTTGGACTTTTTAATTATATAAACCTATTTTTTTTCACTTAAGCCAGTATATGATATATGAAGCACTCATCCACAATAGTCACTGAAGCGATGTTTTAAATCACTTGCAGACTAGGGACTTCCATAATAATCCAACCACTTGGCCCAGACCAGTTACTGCCACTGTCTTCACAAGCAGATCTGTCAGGCATGCACCCAAGTGATCAGTTCAAATTGACCCCAAAACAGGCTATTGCATATTTCCTCATTTATTATCCCTAAGTATGTGGGGGTGGGGTGGAATAGATCCCATCCCCTTTCAGTGAGAGAAAAAAACAAGCGCAGAGAACATCAGGTTTTTGATGATTCTCTCCTGATGGGACTGACCTGCATATAAGATACCAAGTTTTTCAACCTCCGGTTAAATACTTGAGTGGCAAGAGCAGGGGCTCGAATACAGGGGTGTTTGATTTTGCACTCCAGAATGGTGGCGGTTAGGTGAGCTGCACCTTCACACCCAGGAGCTGCAGAGGCTAATGAAAGCTGAAATGAGCCAGGAGCCGGCTTGCTGGGCGAGGGGAAACGAAGGACTTGGGAGAGTGGCTGCTGCAGGCAGCCCTGCCAGGCAGCCATCTCTAATTGTATGAGCCATAATGCTGACACCGCGGTAGGGGCGGGAGGCTTGGCAGAAGTCAAATGTTGCCTAAATGAGACTGCACAAGTTTTTAAACTCCTCACTTGGTCAATAAGACACAACTGGTCCAAAGACAGAAGGATTTACATCAATCCTCAGCCCATACAGCAGACTCCGTGAGAAAGTTCCAGAAGCACCATGACAGCTAAGGGCACAACGACACTCCTAAGGACCTGCAGGCAGACGTAGCCCAGCCTCCTCTGATGTGTTTACCAGATTTTCGGTTCTATTTAAGTCTTCCTCTAAATGTACGTCTTTTCTTTCTCTTGGCTTCTTCAAACTGAGGCATCTCCTGTTGCACAGTGTTCGGGAGAAGCAGTGCTGGATCGAGTAATACATTTTTAATGATGTGAAACAAAGCTTTAATCACCCTAGTTATTTACAAAATAATGTCTTTCTTGCATTTGGTTTAATAGTGCTTGGTCCACAGCTTTCATCAAAACAACTACCCATCTGACTTATTGGAAGATTATATTAAATGTCAGAAGAGCTCCCTGGACTCATAAAGTCCTTCCCCGCCAATCAGGATTTTCATTTTGGATGGGAAATAATAAATGCAATAATTATTGAACACTGTGACATTAACTGATAAAGATACCCACGTCCCTTGAATTATCAATTTCACATTGGCATAAAAAATAGATTAGTGACAATTTAATCCCACATCTGGTGACCTTTAAGTAACGTTGTAACACTCCGCAGCTTTGTCATTAGAATGCTATTAGCCTTCTCTCTAAAAGAAATGATACCTAAATGCTACGTTTTAGAGCTGTCTCCAAAGTTTGCTCATGTTTAAGATCTGATAACAAATCTAGAGGCATATAAAAGACCCATCCCAGGCAACTTTGTCAATAGCAATTTTTTAAATAATCCTATCATAATTTACCGTATGAGAGAGATTAGGTAGAGTCAAAAACTCATAGAGTCACAATATACATCGTGTCCTCGGGGAGACCCACTCACTGCCATACCCTTCTGGTGGGTAGGGATATTGGGGCCAGCACTGGGGGTGTCAATTAGGCAAATCCATCAAGATTTCAAATGCACATCCCTTTCTACTCAACAATTCTACTTCCATAATCCAAGTCTAGAGAAATATTTATCCATGGGCACAAAAGACTGTTCACTACAGCATTGTTTGTAATATCAACCACATACAAAACTGTAAACGACGTAAATTTCCATCAAAAGGAATGCTTAAATAAATCGGTACACCTGCATCATGGTGTATGATGCAGCCACTGCAAAGAACGAGCTGCCAATCGTACTGACATGGTAAGTTCTCCGTGCTGTACTGTTAACATTCCACATCCGTCCTACCAGCAAATCTTCTTGGACTCGTTTCAGGCTATGACCAGGATCCAACCACTTCTCACTGCATCCCAGGCTACCATCCTGATCAAGCCACCACCATCACTCACCTAAATGACTACAGTCGCCTCCTAACAGGTCTCCCGCTTCCACTTTTTGCCAAAAATCTGCTCTGAACACAGCAGCCAAAGTGATCTTTTCAAATGTAATTCAGATCAAGTCCCTTCTTGATATCAAAACCTTACAGTGACTTCCCATTTCACTCAGCATAAAAGCCAAAGTCCTCACAATGGCTTACGAGGTCATAAGTTATCAACTCATTGCCCCTCCCCGATAATTATCTCTCTGACTTCATATTCCTCTACCTGCCTCCCTCCAACCCTCACTCACTCTGCTTTAGCCTAACTGACTTTCTCTCTATTCCTCAATCATGCAGAGTCCTCAAGGCCTTTGCACTGGCTATTCCTTCTTCCTGGAACACTCTTTCCCAGACACCCACATGCTCACTTCCTCACCTCCTTCAGATATTTGTTCAAATACCACCTTCTCCATAAGGTCCACCTGGACCACCATACATAAAATTGCAAAGTGTCATCTCCTGGCCCTTCTAATCGCATTTTCCCTGCTGTCCTTTTTCTTTCTTCCATAAAGCTTATCTTCTAATCTACTGCATAATTTACTTATCTGCTGTGTCAGTTGCTCACTGTCGATATCCCCCTCTCCTTTTACTAGAATGTAAACAACAAAAGGGCAAGGATCTTTGTTTGGCTCACCGATGTATCCCAAGAGCCTTGAAGAGTACCTGGCACATAGTAGATGCTCAATAAATAGTTGCTGCACAAATGAATGAATGGACATAATAAAATTATGGACAAAATAAAAAAATGAACATAATAAAAATGACTTACTAAGCACTGATCCTCATAAGCACAAAAGTGCTTTACAAACATTATCTCATTTAATCCTTACATCAATACCACGGAAAGCAGGAAGGGCAGAAGAGGCAGTGAGGTACTATAATTCCCATTCTGTAGCTGAAGAAAACTGAAAACAAGAAGGTTAATCACTCACCAAGGTCACATTCTGATAAGCAGCCGAATGAATGGGGGGAGAGGGAGGAGACTGAATGCAAGTCAGTCCACCTGCTGAAAGGTTTGCCCTATTGGTTCTCCTAATGCAGCCCAACCAGTCAATAAGATACATAGCCACTCAACCTCTGTTCTTTTCCGGATGTCTACAATACCAACTATTTAGATGAATGTCGCTAAATGGAGCAGTGCTTTCACTTTATATACATAGAAATTAGGGACCAGCCCAGTGGTCTAGCGGTTAAGTGCATGCTCTCCGCTACTGGCGGCCCCGGGTTTGGATCCTGGGTGCGCACTGACGCACCGCTTTTCTGGCCATGCTGAGGCCATGTCCCACATACAGCAACTAGAAGGATGTGCAACTATGACATACAACTATTTACTGGGGCTTTGGGGAGAAAAAGGGGAAAAAGAAAAAAAGAGGAGGATTGGCATTGATGTTAGCTCAGGGCTGATTACCCTCACCAAAAAAACAAACAAACAGAAAAAAATTAAGTGTGGTCCTGGGTAAAATGATGGATGAGGTCATAAGTCTTTAAGTTTCCTTTAAGCTTTCTAACTTTATTATTAAGTTTCAAGTCACGTTTTCCTTCTGGGAGTGGTGTTTGGGTTTGTTTATTTTTGCTGTGAGGGACTATATCTCTCCCTCTGGCCCAGCTTATTAGCTTTAGTCATAAACAACAATCAGTGAAACATGAGGTTTTTTATGAGATAGTTAAATCCAGTGTGAGACTCTTTGGTATTTTGGAAAATTTTTAATGTCAACCTATTTGCTTTTGGATCTGTGAATACAACTTTGTTCTGGAGGCTCCTGATTTATGTGTGAGATTAATTTAATCAGGACATTGCTAGAAGAACAGACTATCTTAAATTTAGTATAATACATCAAGAAATAATCTCTCTTCCATAAACTAAACAGGTTCTGATATTTTTTTAAAAAAAATGGTAAAGTAGCTAGGATCTATGAGGCAATATAAATTGGAATGTTTTAAGGAAGACATACCATCACTGATTTTTTAGAACTTTCCTAGGATTAGTGATGTTAATAACCCCACAACTCTCAACACTGATTGGAAACCTTACTGCGTGGGTAACAAAGCGGATTCTGTGGGTGCCCCACCCAAATCCTTCTGATCCATACCACGTCCTACATGCCAGCCTGATTTCCAGTGGCCAGCATCTGCATCCTTTGCCTGAGAAGTCTCTTTGGCCTCCTGAGACTCTTCTGTCCAAGCACACAGGCCAGAGTGTCAGAAAATTTATGTTCTTGTGATCCCTCAACTGTTGGGGACTGGTGTATAAATACCCCAGCTCCCTCACTCCATCCATGACTTGAGTGCATGTTCTGCCCTAGCTCCTAGTGTGGCCCAGTGAAGCCCCAGTGGTAACTTGCCTGACAATATGTTTTTATCAGCTGCCTTCCCTTTCCTATCTCAATCCTCCACTCCCCAACCAATGTTTCCTGGGATTGCCTCCCAAGTCATCTACTTGCATTTGAACCTTTATATCAGGGTCTGCTTCCAAGGGAACCCAGATTAAGACAGCTGCCTTCATTTAGGGCTTAGCTGTAGGTCTAATGAATAATAATATGCTATAACAATACACTCATTCCTTCTTCAGCAAATATTTAATGAGCACCTACTGTGTTCTAGGTATTGTTCTTGTCATTGGGAATCCAGCAGTGACCAAATAAACAAAAATTTCTGTCTTCGTGGGGTTTACATTCTTGTGGGGGGAAATAGTAAACAAAATAAAAATGTATTGTAATGCAGATTATGATACAAGTGCTATGGAGGAAAATAAAGCAAAAGAATAGACAGGGAATGCCAGCAGTTGAAGTTTGCAATTGTAAACATGTGGGCAGTGAAGGCCCAAACGAGAGAGTAAAACGTGAGCAAAGACCTGAGGGGGGCTGGGGAGCAAGCCAAGGAGGAAGAGTGTTAGCCTATGCAGGAGGAAACAGGTGCAGAGGGGACCAAGCCTGGAATGTTCTAGAACCAGCAGGGCCACTGGGGCTGGAGCAGAGTTAGGAAAGGAGAAGGTGACAGGAGATAAGTCATTTCTGTTATCGTTATTATTTACCATTGTTGTTATTGTCAGTACTACTGTTTAATAGGTTTCTTTTGTTTCCACATTTTATTATGAAATTACAGAAAAGTTGAAAGATTTTACAGTGAACACCCATGTACTCACTACCTGAATTCTACCCATTTTGCTATACTTGCTTTTTCACACATCTATCCTTCTATCAAGCCATCTTTTTAATGCATTTCAAAGTCAATTGCAGACATTTAACAAACATGGTCATTATACAGATATTGTTCTACCTGACCACAGTCTAAGGTGGATGCTACATCCGTATTTTACAGATGAGGAAACTGAGACTTAGAGAGGTTGAATAACTCAGCTAAGGCAGTAACACAAACATGTGGCTGGGTGGGGATTCCAGTCTAAGTCTGCTCAATGTCAACGCTGATGTTCTTTCCACTATTAACACATCTGCCGCTCTTGGCCAACAGATGAATGCTGAAGAACAGACAAGGAGTTGGCAAGTAGCTCTGCTCTTCTCTGAAGGGAGTTGTTTCCCTTCATTATTTCCTCTGCGTCTGAAAGGCGGAGATCCAGCGACGTGCCGGTAAGTACCAATCGGCTCTTTGGATGGAGGTGGAGAGAAGGGGGAAGCCCTGGTTTGCAACATTTGCCAATTCCTGAGGTATAAATACTCTTTGTTGTTGATAGTGCCATCAGTACTGAATGCTTTCCCACTAAGATTAGGTGCAAGGCACGGATGTCCAGACTCACAATTTCTATTCAACATCGTACTGGAAGTCCTACTCAGTACAATAAGATAAGAAAAAAATGCACACAGATCAGAAAGGAAAAAGTAGCACTGTCTTTTTCATATAATCATGAGTTTATATATGAAAAATCCTAAGGAATCTACAAAAAATCTAATTGAGCTTAGCATGGCTGCAAGGTATAAGGTCAACATTAAAAACTCAATTGTATTTTTATATACAAGTAGCAAATAATTAGAAATTGGAATTTAAACATGTTTACAATACTGTCGTTGTTAGTGCCATCAAGTCGATTCCAAATCCTAGCAACCGTGTGTACAGCAGAGCTGAACTCTGCCCGATCTTTTTGAACCATCCTCTCATCTTCCGGTGCTGTAGCAGAGGGTTTTCATAGCCAATGTTTTCAGAAGTGGGTGGCCAGGTCCTTCTTCCTAGTCTGCTTAGCCTGGAAGCTCCGCTGAAATCTGTCCACCATGGGTGACACTTCTGGTACTTGAAATACCAGTGGCATAGCTTTCAGCATCACAGCAACATGCAGCCACCACAGTATGACAACAGACTGACGGGTGGTGTGGTTCCCTGACCAGGAAACCAACCCCAGCTGCAGTGATGAGAGCACTGAATCTTAACCACTAGACCACCAGGGCTGGCTATGAATACGCTTACCGTGGCCGATTTCAAGCTACCAACGTGACATCAGGTTTCAAGCTCTCGTGAGCTGATGCAAGCCAGCTCCAGCACACCACTGCAGACTTTTTAGTTTTATACTGTGGATAACGTATCACGGGCTCTTATGACCAGCACTAGATTCAGGATCAACAGCCAGTGTCCGCACCCAGTGAGTGCTCCGTAAACAAGGGTGGTGGTGGTGGTGGTGAGGATAAAGGTCTCCACCTTTCCACCCATGCCGACACCCAGCATCGAACCTCCGCGCACACACACACACACACACACACACACACAGACTGGTACTTTCTTCCCAGGGTGGACGGCAGCACATTTGAGTAATGAATACAGGACACTATATCTAACACACTTGTATAAAGGAAACTTCTCCACAAAAAGTAACTCAACCCCTTTCTGCCTGTGATTTCTAGCCCCTCGTCCATTGTTCGCACTTTCCTTCTTTCCTCCCCACTCCTGTGCCTCCCTGCACTGTTGACCACGCTTTCCTCTGCCAAGAACGCTCATGGTGCGCCTCACACCAGAGAACACCACAGTTTACGTGGGTTGAGAGTCACACAGAAGACAGACATTCTGCCCTGAGAGGCTGGCCTTTTCTCCTCCTTCTTGAGCCCCGCTCTTTGGTTGAAACATCCTCTCACCTTGAGAGCATTTCCCAGTGCCGCCCTGACAAAGTTCTTCTTGTTCCCTTTCATCACCACCGTGCCTTCTGAAAGCTTGATTCTTTTCATCTCCCTCACTCTCCCTAAACCCCTGACAGCTCTCTACCTTCTTCACCCAAATTTTCCTCTGCATCCTTTCCCCAGGGGCCTCACACACCTGAGATAGGATCCCTGATACCATCACCTAAAGTCCCCTAGTCTTCCAGAATTGCCTGAGGCCATTTGCATCGACTATGGCAGGTGGTTCTAGGTTCATCTTTGCAAAGATAGGCTTTTCTGAATGGAAACCTTTCATCATATTTCCTTCTTCCCCACCACACCCCATTTCTGACTTCTGTTCCCCCATATTCTTGCCCAATGCAGGGCACGCCAGCATAGTCTGTAGTGCAAATAACAATCATCACTAACAGAATCAGCATGAACAAAGTCTGACACTTAACGACTTCAAAGCATTTTTTATATACGCCAAATCCCATTACCATGCAACAAAGAACAGCTAATTGTTAAGAATTAATAATGAGAAATAAGTATAGATAATGGTTTAGCTGACACTGTCATATTTTAGTACAATACATTCTGAAATATTTGCTCTTTTGGGTTGTGAATGTGCTATTTTTGTCACTAATAGGCCTATAGAAGCCTAGTGGAAATGAGAAGTTTTCTCAAAGAAAGTTATGCATTCTGAGATTTCTCTGATAAGGGGAAGAGGTCAATGTGCCTGTAGTTTCTGTGCTTCATTAAAATTCTGCTTCCCTACTGCATAATGTGAGTAATATTAATTTTCTAAATATTCGTGTACAGCAGCTGCTAACTAATTTCCATAACAGTGTTCCTATTCTACAGGCATTTTAAAAAGGGGAAAGGAGATGACTGCTGACTGTCTGCCAAAAAGAAAGGCTCATCCTAACCCACTTCTGGATCATTCCAGACCAAAAGAAGGACAATATTAGGAATGCTGACTTCCCACTCATGAGGGTATCTGAGATGGACTCGCTGAGATGGACACGTGCCTAGATGGACTCAGGGCTGGCATAACTGGAATGAGCTGTGGGCTCATTCACTGGATTCCATCTTTCCTCTAAACACCTTCGTAATGGCCCAGTTCATGTGACGTAGACTAGCTAATAATCTGGGCATTCCTGCAGCCCCAGTCATACGGGGTACCAGCTGCTGCCCCTTCCCTCCTAGTGCATGCCACTCAAGTCCCAGTGCGACAGGTTGCAGTTAAAGCTGTCCAAGCTGTTTTGGAAGTGCAGCACAGCTGGGGCACTGTGGACCCCTTGTATTTCAGAGGCTTGCCCTCAGGGTATCCTCCACCTGCCCCCCTTCAGAAAACATTGGGATTCCCAGGCTCACATCAGGCCATAATTCCAAGTGTTTTAATTATACACGTACTCAGGCTGGACTTCTCCTTCTGTCCTCTGCCAAGATGAAGAATAACTAGTGTCATGAACTTGAACACTATTAAATCTCCCTTTAACTCTCTCCAGCAGTCCTGTTCTTTTGGCGATATTATCCAACTTTGCAATCATTCACCTTTGCAATCATTGCCTTTACCTTCCTACTCCAGCCCCGACTTGTCTCTCCAACCTTACCTTCCACTTCTCCTTCCCAAGTGCCCAGCAATCCCACCACACCAGTCTACTTGGGCACTCTCCCAAATAAACCATGTCAAGTCGTTCCTCTGAGTTTTTACCCAAGCTGTCATCTCCAGCTAGATAGCCCACCCCCCTTCAATCCTGGGAAAATTTTACTCTTCATCCTTTTCTAATCCTATAGACAAAATTAATCACCTCCATTTTCAAACTATCCTCAGCTTTTGTCCATACCCGTCAACTTAGCACTTGTCTTTTTGGTTAGTTGGTTGATCGGTTGGTTAGCCAGTTGGTTGGTTATATGCAGGTCTGTTTCCTTTGCTTATCTGTGACTCTTAGAATGCATGTGCCTATGTTTTACTCATCTTTACATGTGCTGTGCTTGTAACATTGTAGGCACTCAATAAATCCTTGTTGAACGGAATTTACCCTCAAAATGTACCTGCACAAGGATCTGTAAAAACAGGTGGCCTTAAATTTTGTCAAGTCATATGCACTCATAATTAGAGTCAGCTTGGGTTAAACTAAGTAAACTTTGCTCCTATTCTGTAGGTCTCCCAAAAAATGGCTACTTCTTACTGATTACTTTACATTCACATAGATTAGCAAGAGTATTAGTCAGGATGCTCCAGAAAAATAGAACCAATAGGATATATGTATATATATCTAAGAGAGATTTATTATAAAGAATTGGCTCACATAATTATGGAGGCTGAGAAGCCCCATCTGCAAGCTGGAGACCCAGGAAAGCCAGTGGTGTAATTCCATTCCCAGGCCAAAGGCCTGAGAACCAGCAGCACCAATGGTGTAAGTCCCAGTCCAAGGGTAGGAAAAGACTGACGTCCAGTTCAAGCCATCAGGTTGAAAGCAAATTCTTTCCTCCTCTACCATTTTATTCTATTCAGGCCCTCAACTGATTAGATGATGCCCACTCACACTGGGGAAGGCATCTGCTTTACTCACTCTACTGATTCAAATGCTAATCTCATCCAGAAACACCCTCACAGGCACACCTAGAAATAATGTTTAGCCAAATATCTGGACACTTCATGATCCAGTCAAGTTGATTAATAAAATTAATCATCACAACAAGTGTTTTATGTAGGTTAACGCTAACCCTCACCAAGAAGCTTACAAGTTGTGTATTATTATTATTGTCCCCATTGTATAGATTATGGACTGAAGAATCAGAGAGGTGAAGCCACTTGCCCTAGGCCACACAGCTAGTGAGTGGCAGAGCTGGGACTCAAATCTCAGTCTGGAGGGCTCCAAAGATTGTGCATCTCCCATCCCCCTACTAACTCTTGGCACAAAAAGTCTACCCTGCTACTTCACTTCACAAAGCCATCCAAAGGAAGAATCAGGAAAGCAGCTAAGAGAGAGGCTGCTCCTTCCCATGTAATCTGATTCTCAGGACGGTGTGGGCAGAGCCCTTTAAGCCCAACTACATAAATAAATTTTGAACAAACATTGTTGCTGTGGAAAGGCCATAATGGAGGGTCATACAAGGCTTGGCTGGACCCCAGAAGAAGTGGCATCTGCTTTCATACTCGGCATCTTCCCCTGCGCTCTCCTCTCCTCTGCCTTTCTGACTCCTTCTCCACCCTCCGCGCTGGCTCCACTACTCTCATTTTTCTCTGTTTTCTTGAAATTGTTCCCTCCCCCTTTCGTATTTCCAAGCTTATACAGCCGGTCCCCAGAGTCACTGCCTTCTCAAAATCTGTCAAAATCATCCAAGATGCAAAATTGAAACAATAAACCAAAATGAATGCAACCCAATAGTGAAAACTCAACATGTGACAATAGTCAGAAACGCAAAATTACTGTTTTCCAGTCTGCTGTCATTGAAGATTCTTTGACTACATTTTTTTGCATTAACTCTAAATGTGACACTAGCCTCAGCCCACACTAAAATTGGCAGGGACCTTCTGCAAACAATCTCTCTTGGAAGCCCACTAAGTAACTGGGGACGTGTTAATATTAACATTAGAGCTTCAAATTCATCAACAGAGTCACAACAAAACTAGGTCCCAAGTCATAAAAGCAAGAGATGTACTTCATAACTCATTTGGTGAAATCTCCGTCGGACTTGACCATTAACTGAGAGGTGAAGGATTATTTTGTTTTTTAACTGACAGCCTTTTTGGAATACATAGAATTTAAACACCCATCCAAAAAGCACTTAGAGTGGGAAGGAGTTGAGAGCTGAAGAATTAGGGCTCCCAAACAGCTAGACACAAAGGGTCAAGCATTTGCTTGGCCAAGAGGGTGCCTGAAGGAGAGATGGGTCAACTTCGAGAAGATGATGCAGGAAATCAGCCCAGGGGTTCTGGAAAGAATGTCCTCAACCCAAAATGTTTCCCCCAGCAACTGGCACAGAGTAGATACTCAATATGCATTTGCTGAGTGAACAAATGAATTTAGAGTAAAAAAATTAAAATTATTAAGTGCATAAAATGTAATCAGTTACTTCAGTAATATTTTTCAAAATCTTGCAGTAAAGTTTATTAAGCATTCATAAATACCTAGACAGAAATGACATTAAGGTGACAAATAAATATGTTCTTTAAATTCTGTTCGACAAAAGGCTTTTGAGAATTTACTGTGTGCCCAGGGTCATACACTAGACTTTGGGGGGTACTAAGGTAAACTGGAGGGGGTCCCTGCATCTGGATAACCATCTGGTGACACTCCCTTAAGCAGGCATGGAAGCAATCACTCTCAGGTAACCAAAGAAATAGCCCCTGCCCAGCACTATATCCCGACTACCCCTCATAGAGCCTTAAATTACACCATTAAAGATTAATTTCTTCGGATCTTGAAGGTTAATTGAGGCTCTCAGCAAAGGTCGAATACTCCTGGGATGGGTACCTTCTTAATCCATTGTCCTCTGAGATTGGACCCAAGCATTAGATCACATCGAGCAGAGAGCATGCTGGACAGAAAGGATGGAGGGGCAACGAGGGCGGGGATTCAGAACTGACGTGGAGAAAGGGAGCACCTAAGAGCGTCACTGATTCACTTTATTTGCAATTTTCCTCATTTTTCCCATGTCCTAACCAATTGAGACTGGCACAGAAAATCCATGCAAGACTGCCTCAGCTCCCCCCAGACACACACACATCCTCTGAAATGACTTTCCCAGCTCCTCACAGCTGTGTTGCTGGGCTCAACGCATCCATTTCTATCCTGAGCCAGTTCTAATAATAGGCAATGCCGGGCCGGCCCTGTGGCTTAGTGGTTAAGTGCACGCGCTCCACTACTGGCGGCCCGGGTTCGGATCCCGGGCGCGCACCAACGCACCGCTTCTCCGGTCATGCTGAGGCCACGTCCCACATACAGCAGCTAGAAGGAAGTACAACTATGACATACAACTATCTACTGGGGCTTTGGGGAATAAAAAGGAGGAGGATTGGCAATAGATGTTAGCTCAGAGCCGGTCTCCCTCAGAGAAAAGAGGAGGATTAGTACGGATGTTAGCTCAGGGCTGATCTTCCTCACAAAAAAAAAAAAAAAGAAAGAAAAAACGAAGCCTCATGTCGGGTTTTAAAAATAATAATAATAATAATAGGCAATGTTAATCGAGTGCTTAGTCTGGGCCAGCCTGTATTCTCCGAGCTTTACAAGCATTATCTCATTTAGGCCTCCCAACAATTCTATTCCCATTGTACAGGTGAGGAAACCGAGGGTCAGAAAAGTTAACTAACATGTTCCAATCACCTAGCTCTAAATTGCAGAAACAGGATTTTAATTTATTTAAGTCCAACTCCAGAGCCCAAATTCTTAATCTCAGTACTACACTGCCCATTGCTCAGGCTGACATCATTACAGCAGCCCTATTAGACAGACCTAAGAAGCAATGGTCCCATCCTGACCTGGGTTCAAAGTCCAGCTCAACTGCGGGGACTTGGACCTTGGTGTCTTCATCTGTAAAATGGAGTTAATAAAATCTCATGTGAGGATCAGAGGAGTTCATGAAGAAAGTGTTTGGCACAGAGTAAGTATTCCATAAATAGTAGCTATAAGCCACAAACTCCCTGCTGTGCAGCTGTGTTCTGGTAATGTTTCTGTTAGCCTCTAGGGATTGCTCAAGCCCCCACTCCCTGCCTCTCACACCATCTAGTTGTCAGTTGTTCTCAGCCTGACTGTCAGTTCTAATGTCCTGGGGATAAATACATACACACATATATGTGCGTGTATGTGTGTATGTTTCAATTTACATCTACATATATGTATATATGCATGCATATGTATGTATATATGTGTGTATATATACATACATACATGTCCAGGGGTGGCCTGGACACCGTTTTGTTTTGTTTTTTTTTTTGGTGAGGAAGCTTGGCCCTAAGCTAACATCTCTTACAACCATTGCCAATCCTCCTCTTTTTGCTTGAGGAAGATTGTCCCTGAGCTAACATCTGTGCCAATCTTCCTCTATTTTGTGTTTGGGACACTGCCACAGCATGGCTTAATGTGTGGTGTGTAGGTCCGTGCCCAGCATCCAGGCCCACAAACCCTGGGCCCCCAAAGCGGAGCACGTGAACTTAACCCACTACACCACCAGGCCAGCCCCTGGACATCTATATTTTTAAGACCTTCCCAGGTGACTCTAATGTGCAGCAGGGTTGAAAGCCACTGCAAACAAAGAACTTCCAGAAAACGCCACGGCCAAGGACTTTTGGAGTTGAAGCAGCAAGAAATGGGTGTTTCTGAGTAAGAAACAAAGTAGTTAAAAGTTCTAGTGCCCAAGTGACACGGTTCCAAGTTTGGGATCCTCCATTTTAGGTTCTTTCTTTTTATAACCACCCTCTCTTGTTTATTACTAAAACTCCTAGCCATACTCAGGCCCTGGACTCTGCACTTGACTCTGCCCCACAGCCTAGACCCCCTGCGTGAGGCCCTTATGACCACTGGGACATGTCCCTGTCCCTGGTGCTGTCTTCAGCTGCCCTAGTTAGAGGCTGAGGTAGTCCTCAGATGCCATGCCTTCGCCCCCATGGTTGACCTCCCAGCATCAGCCCCAGCATGCAGGACAGATGTCCCACTTCTCTCCACCCCACAAGCATGGCAAGGACCAGCAGCTTGGTCTCGCTTCAAGTAAAGTCCCCTTTAAATCCTAGGCTGACATAAGACTCCTAGGACTAGGATCTCTTTCCCCATAAGCACAAGTAAACACGTATTAGACTTTGCTGATGACTACTGCAGGCTGATCATACACTCGCAATTCAAAATCCTGTCTTTGTCCACCCTGACAAGGCCATGAGCCTGCCGCCGAAGGGCCTGCTGCTCTCAAATGCAGGATTCAAATATTCCCTCTCCTGTTCCCTCTCCAGGTTCTCCGAGTCCTCATTCATTATCTTCCCAGACTATGAAAAACCCACAGAGAAAAGCATGCTGGTTACCCACCCCCGGCCCTGAATTGGGAATCCAAGCAGTTAACAAATAAGATGCAAATAAGAGCCTCGCATTTTTTTCATAAGAGGCGAAATGGACCCATTTATTCACACACTTGTCACTCAAAGGAGGTTGAGCACATATTCACCAAACTTGGCAGCACCTTACTCTGAGACTAAAAACAAACATGATAAATTTCTCCTCCAGAGATAATTTTGGTGATGTGTACAGGCCACTGCAAATGAGAATGTTATGACTTTGGTGCTGTGATAATATATGGTAGTAATTATATTAACAGGGGAAATTACATCCCTTTTCAGCAATTTCAGCTCATACTACCCACATGAATAGTGGGCAGCAGCAATGATGCTGAAATGGTGCTAGTCATATAGGGGGAGCAATATTTGCTGAATTTAGAACCTACTTTAGTCACTTTTTAAAGCGTATTGAGTTCCTACTATGTGCCAGGCACCATGTGAGCACAGTGGGAAATGA
Organism: Diceros bicornis minor; assembly: GCF_020826845.1. NCBI lineage: Eukaryota > Metazoa > Chordata > Mammalia > Perissodactyla > Rhinocerotidae > Diceros > Diceros bicornis. The sequence continues at coordinate 24,530,042 of NC_080764.1, read as the reverse complement.
ATCCGATGTGGCCCCTGACCTTAAGATGCTTACCATGTAATAAAGGGAATAAGACACGTGCACAAATCATTGTAATACCAGGTAGGAAGTGAGAGATAGAAAAGAGAAGTACAGATAGAGTTCCATAAGGATTGAAAAGAGGAAGCTATCATTTCTATATGAAACTGTGATGATGCTGTGGCCTGCCTAGAAAGCAATCAGACACCCAGGGGGGTGATGAGTAAGCAGCACTCCACAGTTTTCCAATATCAAGATAAACTGCAGCCAATTAACACTGGAAATTCTGCCCACTGCCCTGGCCCCAGAGAATACCCAACAGAATGCTCCATAGCTGGATGACTGTGAAAGCAAACCCCATATTCCATGGCTCCAGGAATCCCTCTGAAAAGTCTTTTGCCAAGAACTTATAAATGTGTGGATTGATGAACTATAAATAGGGATTAAATGCATGAGTAAAATTCCATAATCCATTTTGAAATTTTATTGGAACCAAATTTGAGATACTCTCTCTGTTCACTTCTACCAATTTGATCAGCCTTTGTTTCATTTCTCTCATGTGCAAGAAGATATTGGGGATTCCAAGAGAAACAAGACACAGGCAAGACCCTGACAGGGCTTGGAATTTCATAGAGGAAAGGGAAACCTACAAAATAATTATAAAGATGATCTGCTGTTTTGTCAACACGATCTGGTGGAAAGAGTACACGGTTTCAAATCAGGCAGATTCGAGCTGAATTCCTACTTTGCAGCCTACCATCTCTGTGACCCAGAAAAAATTATTGACTCTCTCTCTAGGTTAATATTCCTTTATCTGCAAGGTGGGCTTGGTAAGGATTAAATGATATAATATCATGAAAGCATTTTGTCTAATGTCTACAAATGTCTAATGAATCTGTTGAATAATATAAGTAAGAAAACCGAGATATGTCAGAAGACAAAAAAGTATCAGAAGACAATTATAAAGAGAAACATAAAGGTATTTTCAAAGAAAGAGCTCAACTTGGAGTTGGAGGACCAGGAAGTCTTCATGAAGGTGTCATTTGAACAGGACGTTGGAGTACACTCAGGGATTTGTCAGTATGTAATCCACTTTGGCTGGTGGGGATGGGATCAGCAAGGCTGTTCTAAGATATGACATTGGATTTTCAAAAGGCTTAAAATTTTGTATGTGAAAATACTTGGCTGATTCGCTCTAGGCAAATCAGTAATTTAACACATATAGCCCCCAAAATACCAAGCCATGTAATCGAAAATCCCATGGTGCCCAGGCCAAAGAACACCAGACAAGGCAAAGAAGGACAATTCTTCCAGAATATAGAAAACAGAGAGCTTCAAAAAACTAGCATAACCTTTATACCATAATTTTTAAATATCAAACAAACGATCAATCCTTCCTATAAATATTGAAGTAAAAATGCTGTAACACATTGGGAAACAGAATTCAGAAGCATAATAAAGGAATAAAATACTACAACCCAATGGAGTTTATTCTGGAATTGCAAGAAATGCTAGGATTAAATATTAGGAAATGTATTTATAAAATTCACTTTCTTTAAAAGGATAAAAAGAGAAACGTTATCATCTCCATGGGTGATAAAAAGTCAATTGATAAAATGAAATATCTATTCCTAATTTTAAAAGAAAAAAAATGATAAAACATGAATAGATACTTCATTAATATGGTAAATATATAAACATATACATCAACCCAAAAGGTAATATCACAGTTATGGAGAAAATACTAGAAGATTCCCATTAAAGTCTGGAACAGGTTCACTTATGCCACTAATATTTCATATTACCCTGGAGCACCTAGCTAGTCAATGAAATTGGGTAACTGAATGAAATAACAGAGGAAAAATATAAAGGAGAAATAAAATAATCATGATTTGGAAATGAGATGACTACCTAGAAACCCAAGAAAATCAACTAAGAAACTATTCTCTCAGTGTTTGTAACTAAGAGAATTCCATAAGGTAGTGCTCAAAAAAATTAATACAGTCATGTGCTGCATAACAACATTTCAGTCAGCAACAGATCGCATATGTGCCAGTGGTCCCATAAGATTAGTACCAGGTAGCCTAGGCATATAGTAGGCTATACCATCTAGGTTTGTGTAAGTACACTCTACGATGTTCGCACAATGACGAAATCGCCTAACGACGCATTTCTCAGAACCTATCACCCTCTTTAAGCGGCGCATGATTGTACACGGAAATCAATAGCTTTCATGTATACACATGATAATTAGAAGAAATAATGGAAGGAAACACTCTCATTTACAAAAGTAACAAAAAAATGTAAAATATCTATGGATAGACTTAACAAGAAATGTGCAGGAGCTATACAAAACAGTTTTCAAGTGCTTTAAAAAAAAAGTCCCACAAAAAATGATTTAAGCTAATGGAAAGGTATTTCACATTCTTGAAAGAAAGTCCTATCATAAAGATGTTAATTCTTATCAGATTAATTGAAAAATTTACACAAGTCCAAAAATCTACCAAGGGGATTTCTTTTGGAACTAAAATAACTGATTCTAAATTTCATAAGAAAAAAGAGCAATAACAGAAAATTCTGGGGAAAAAAAAGAATTATGGTGTGAGATTAGTCCTACCAAATATTAGAATGTAGAATAAAGCTACAATAATTAAATAGTATAGTACAAACATATAATATGAATATGCAAATAGTCAAAATGAAAGAGACTAGAACTCCCTGAAACAGGCTAAATGCATATTAAAGGCTTTTTAAAGTACTATTTTTAAAATCCCCAGGAGTCATAAGTAAACGATTAATAAATTTGAAAACCTAAGAAGATTTAAAATCTCTGTATGTAATAGCACAAAAAACAAGTAAAAAACAAGCTGGGAAAAACTTTTGCAACTCATAACAAAGCAAAAGGATAATTTTCCTAAAAATGAAAAGCATCTGCAAATCAATAAGCAAAAGATGAACAACCCAATAGAAAAATAGGCAAAGGATACGAACAGTTTACTAGGCGGAAAATATAAAGAGCAATGTAAATACATGAAAAGCTGTTCGCTTTACCCATAACAAGAAAAATGTAGATTCAAACTACAACTAGATATTATTTTTCACCTAACAGATTGGCAAAGATCAGTAATGTTTGATAAAATACTTTGTTAATGAGGATGTAGGGAAACAGTTATTTTCTTACATTTTAATGAGATTGTAAATTGCCACAATCACTAAGGAAAATGATTTGGCAATATCTATCAAAATTAACATATCTATACTTTTTGATACAACAATTGGATTTCTAAGGAATTGATCATGCAGACACTAAATGCCATATATTCAGATATTTGCTACAGTACAAAATCTCTGACATGAGCAAACAGGGTCCCTTTCTACTGCTTAAGAAGGCTCTATTTATCACATCCACACAACGGATTCATTAAAGAGTCCAAGAGCACCTTCGTCACACAGGATCCGGCACTCAGCACAGCAGAGTGCAAATCGGAACCCTCAACATCTGTTTACATGCTTACCACCACTCAGGTCCTAGGGAAAAGCTTCTCCACATTTTTGCTCTATATCTTCAAAATGAAAGGCAATTCTAACCAAATAGGGTAGCAATTTGTGGTTCATGCCACTGCCAGCATCAGAAATGACCGCTGCTTTGGAGAACAGGGAAGATGTCGGCTTCAGAAGCATTTATGTAAGAGCAGAGACAAATTAACTAACGGGTCAAACGTTCCTCTCAGATAGCAGGGATGCAACCAATTCTTGCATTCTTTCTTTACAATAAAGCTGATCATACATTTTCTTGCTTTATGTATTTCAGGGTTTTTTTATTTATTTATTTATTTTTATTTATTATTTTTTGTGTGTGTGAGGAAGATCAGCCCTGAGCTAACATCTGCCAATCCTCCTCTTTTGTGCTGAGGAAGACTGGCCCTGGGCTAACATCCGTGCCCATCTTCCTCCACTTTATATGGGACACCACCACAGCATGGCTTGCCAAGCGGTGCGTCCGTGCGCCCCGGAATCCCAGCTGGCGAACCCCGGGCCGCCGCAGCGGAGAGCGTGCACTTAACCACTTGCGCCACTGGGCCGGCCCCGGGGTTTTTTTTATTTTAATGTTCAAATTATGATGGTATCCATAGGAGTTGCTGAATCACAGTTGGTTGAAGGAAATTGTCCAAGGTAAACAATTAATATTACTTCTAATTGTAGCACAATATGAATTCCTTACAATTTGGCCACCGGATGCACAGTGAACACTAGAACTAAAAAGCTTTACTTTTATATTAAATGAGATTTAATTTAAAATAAAATATTTTACTAATACAAAAATTATTTATTAATATTTTGATTAAATATTAAATGAGATTTAATTAGATTTCAGAAGATAAATATGTAAGAAATTTTGCTATATTAACATTTTTATTTGTTTTTGGTATTCAATGATTGAATTTTTCCTTTTGTCTTTACATTTAGATGATTATTTTAAAAGAAAAATAACTTTTCCAAGACATAAAAATTAATTTTTTGTGTGTATGTGAGGAAGATTAGCCCTGAGATAACATCTGTTGCCAATCCCCCCTTTTCCTGAGGAAGATTGGCCCTGGGCTAACATCTGTGCCCATCTTTCTCTACTTTATATGGGACGCCACATGGATTGATAAGCGGTGGGTAGGACTGCGCCCAGGATCTGAACCTGTGAACCCCAGGCCTCCGAAGCAGAGCGTGTGACCTTAACCACTACACCACTGGGCTGGTCTCCATAAAAATTAATTTTAATTGATTGATGTTTAACACTTGTGTTAATTTACATTTTTATGAAAATGTATCCAAATTTTGTACTCCTTGAATACAATTACATTTTCAATTCTAAAAACATTGTCAATAGAACACAATTACATAAAAATCTTAATTATAATAACATAATTAGTAGTTTTGCTAAAATGAAGGAAAAATAAATTTTATAGAACACATAGATAATAAATTTTGAATTATATGCTTTATTTTTATTACTAATACAAATATCAGTAGTCTATCACCAGAATACCCAGATATGTGCCATAATAATTAAATTCCATCTCTTATATTTGCCAACTTTCAGTTACATAAGAAACATAGCTTATGCACATTTTTCCATTTCATGTCATAGAAATATATTTGTCAAAGGGATAGGACATATTTTAGTTAATAGTTGTGAGCTTCATTTATAACTTTTAAATATTTAGACACATTGTGTGGGGGATCCATTTGTACTTTTGCCCGGGTCTCTGTAAATGTTGTGGCGGGCTCTGAGTGCAGCATTGTGTATTATGGAAAAAATTTTAACAGATCCTAAATGTCCATTAACATGGCACTTGTTGAATACGTTCTATGTAAAATTTTTAAAGGATGCATGCGTGTTTGTGTGTGGGTTCGTGTGTATAATGTCTAAAACGATACACAAGAAACTGGTAGCAACGGTTACCTCTGGAAAATCAAATCTTAAGAGTAAAGACAGCATTTAGTACGCTGCAGAGCCCCTGGAACCAGAAAGTTGACCTATACATAGTAAATGCTCAATAAAAAATATGTCAAATGAATTAACCAATCAAAAGAGGAAGACTAGCTGATGAGCATTTCACTAAATATTCTTTTGTATATATTGAATTTTGAACCATATACATGTTCCCCTAATTTGGGGGAGGCAGGGAGGAGAATCCACTGACTGATAAATTTTAACATTCCAAGTAATTCTGACATTATCATCTCAGAACCAAAAGACAGTAGATTTCCCTAACCATAAATTCTACTATTCAGTGTCCTGAAATTGGAATTGCCAGTGGGCTTATGTTCATTGCAACATAGCACTACCTTACACATAATTGTGTTCTATTGACCTTTGTAGTTAATCACGTTCTACCATACGCACAGTATGGCTCATTCAAGGTAAGTAGAGAAAATGCCATTATCTGTCATGTGTAGATCAAAAGCCTGCCCAAGTTCATACAACTAGTGCTAAATTCTGTTCACTTTCCATAGCCCACACGGCTGTTGAGAAACACATTCATGGTTGACTCCGTTGCTCTGTGAAGACAGCTTCATTCTATGGAACAGACCACAGATTCACTTCCTCTCCAAACGGTCAGCATCCATTAATGTTATGGCCTCCACTAAAGCTGAGTTTGTGACCAGTTCCAAAGTCCCACTTTATGAAGAGAAAGAGAAAATGTATTTTTATCTCCTCTGTTGTTTATTTGTATAGTGTCCTGTGTTTAGTAACAAACTTTGTTACATACTTGTAGTAAAATGTAATGTTTGCCTGAAAATTCTTCTCTTAGGTAATGAAACTTTCTGAAAAAAATTCTCCTTTCCTCATTGTTAATCTTTTTCCTTTTTAATCCACTTCCCTTTGACTTTTTATTTAAAACATTTCATTTTTTTTAAGGTTACATTATCACATTTTTCTTAATTCCATAATCTTTTCAACTCTCTCATCCTTTATGCACTGTGCTTTTGTATGTTTTTATTTTCAAGTCCTTTTCATGTTTTCTCCCTTTTGTTTTATTTCCATGGGAACTTTTATCGTCATCTTAGTCTTTATATTTAGGCTTCTACACCGAGGCCTGACCCAACAGTGAGGAAATGAAAAGAAAAAGTACCACAGCCATGCAGCAGTGGAAGTGGCAGACCGGTGCAAAGGAGGGAAAAAATAAAAAGAAACAAAAAAAACTGGATGATGACCTGATTGTTTTTTCAGTCTCCAAGGTGTAATATCTCTGAAAATGAAAAATAATGACATTTACACAGGTACCTATATAAAAATGTGACTTGCAGAACATAGAAATGCCTAGGAAACAGGTTCCTTTAATTAGAATCTTGGTTCAGTGTCCAATAGACTGACTCAAATTTACTTTGAAGGCCTGGGTGAGAGTATTGCCCTGAAGGAGCCCAAACCTGACAAATTAACTCTCTCTCTTGAAGCGAACTCACTCATAAGTGAAATTCAGAATTCTGCTTGAAGTTTGTTAATGTTGATTTAGATGAAGGAAGCCCATACTCCTTAAGGATCTCCAAAGCAAGATATCTATTTGAGAAATCAGTAAGAATGACCACAGTATGATTCTCAGGCAGAAAGATCAATGAACAATCAATATTCGAAATTTTGACAGAGTTGTTCCTCTCTCTATCTGATAGGCATTTTCGTGTTTCAGGTCGAGCTGGCTTTGTGGAGCTCCTCTGGGCTTGATTCATCTCTCACCTGTCTGTCTCCCCACTGGTACCACCTGACTCTTCAGTCCATCTATAATTCTACCCCAACTATCCCATGACCCCTGGAGCCTCTACAGATCAAAAATGAACAATTAAAATAAGAGAAGAACCTCTACTGAATGGGAACATGTATATTTTATAAAGCTTTTCTTGCCTTTGCAGCGAACTAAACTAAATCTGAAAATTTTATCTCACAAAAACCTTGAGAAAAAGTGACGCATTTGTGTGTGTCTGTGCATGTGTGGGTGTGAATGTGCATGTATGAGTGTGTGAGTGATGATATGTGTGTCTGTGTGTGTATTTGTGTATGTGCCACGAAGAGACAAAGAAGAGAAAAATCAATAATCAGACAATTTTGTATCTAGCTGGCACTGTTTAGTTACTTGCAAGTAGTTAGGTTGAATTTTTTACTTAACAAATAAAAATCTGGATGTTCAACATCTATAGCAAATGTGAATGACTTTGCCTTGAACTCTTTTTCTTCATCTACTCCTTTTCCTTTCGTGGTCTGCCAACTTTCACCCTCAGTTAGGTTTTCCTCTCTGGTATTTCCTAGATGTTCTGTTCTGTTCAATTTAATTTATCCAAATGTCATATTCAGTGAGTTGCTGAATTTCCTCTCCATTCCTGCTGAATTATTGTATTACCTTTAAATAACTTGCATCTGCTCTTGATTCTCCCATCTGCTTCTCTTCCTCGTTACTTTCTCATCAGGAAGCCTGGCTCTAGGTTAGGGGCAGTGGCCAGGCGCTCTTGATTTTCCATGTTTGAACCACTGACACCAAGTTAGTCATCCTCTCTGAATCTCTCTGAAAAATCTGGCCCCAGGCAAATTTGAAAACTAGGTCAGATGTGAGTGCCACCACACACACTTTTAGTACTTTCTCATTCACATTTGTCACCCTCCTGCAGAGGTCCTTCTGGTTTTTTCCGTTTAACTCCCATCCTCCAAAAAGTACATGTCCAGTGTCCCTTTTCCCACTGCACCATTTCTAGGAGAAATCAAGTAGGAAAATTCCACCAAAATGTTACTTGTGGACAATAAACATTTAATATTTCATCCTCTACAAAATGAGTTTCAAGATTTATGTCTCTGGGTTCTCTTGTTAATACAGGCCTGTGGGGCAGCACCAGAAAAGTAACCAGCTGTAACTGATTTGGGGCACTTGTAAGCAGAGTTGGCTGCTCTCTTAAACTCTAGAATTTGATGGCATTTTAAAAAAAAGAAAGGAAACTAACATTCTCCAAGTTTTTACTATGTGTCAGGCACAAGCCAAATTTCATCCTCATTTTAACCAATGAAAAGCTAGGATACTTGCCCAAGGTGAAAAAATTATATGGTTATAGGAAGTGAGATGGGATCACATGGCTACAAGAAGTAGAGATGCTGGGTATAACCCAGCAGCAATGCCCAGTGCTCTGTCCACTACACCATGCTGCTGCTTGGGCCTAGGGCCATGGACTGTCCACTGTCCTTTGTTTTGGGTTTCCAACCATGTAACACACATTAAGTGAGCGCCTTTTATGAGTCAAGACAAAGCTGGAAGTGAGAAACAGCTTGGACTGGATGGTGAATGGTTGAAGAGATAAAATCCGGACCAGGGATACGATCCAAGAAGGATCAGCCAGGGCATCATTTTGAAGGTTTTGTAGTACATACTATGGAACTCAGACTTGACATCAAAGACAGTGGGGAGCCCTTGAGAGTTCTAAGCAAGGGAAAGAGATGGGCAGAGTTGAGTTCTAGATTCATCATTCTAGAACAGGATACATACAGGCTGTGAGAGGGACAAACCTGAAGTAGGGTGACCAGTTGGGAAGCTACATTGCTGCTTCCCAGGCAAGAGATGATCACGGGCTCAAGTAAGACAACAGAGAGGAGAGAGAAACTATATTGAGGAGGTAAAATCAGTAGGACTTAGTGATCGTTTGGATACAAGGAGTAAAGGAGAGAAAGGAATCAAAGATGTCCATTTTTCCTTTGTGTTTGTTCCCAAGTTCCAGATTCTTTGTCTAACTCAAAGGAAACTATTGTGATAAACGGGGGTGCCTTAGAGAAGATTCCCACGCTGAATTTATCAATGTTTGAGGCTGGCAAAATTATGCCTAACTTGACCAGTGATGCATTTGGCAAGCATAGTTTATGACCAGAAAATATCGCACCCACACAATTAAAGCATAATTTAGCCTTAAGAAAGGGCTAGAATTCTCTTACTTGGAAAATTGTCTTTTCCTACCTGAAGAGGTATTCCTGACAGAGACAGTCTTTCTAATTCTTGGGTGTATTTATAGCAATTTGGTTTTAGAAATCATTCCAAAGACAGATATTTCCATGGTAAATATTTTCAGCTGCTGTCTTTTGAAGGAGTAATATGATTAGTGGTACTATGTTGAATTTCATTATAACTGGTTTCTTCAAATAATGTCTATTACCTACATAAAGGAAAAAAAAGAAATCATAAACTAATGTCTAGGAGAGCTGCTTGGCACAAAAGTGATGGCAGGATGGGGTTAACAAATATTTACGGAGAGAGAGAGTGATGAGCTCTCAAGTTTTGATGTTTATTAAAGAGTTTATTGGAATCTCATAGAGCAATAACAAATGATCTAATAAAACAAATAAGATTAAGCAGTTCCAGTAAACAAAATTATAATAAAACTCCAGAAGAATAGATGCAAGCCATTTTTATTTTTTTAATTCTCACAAAAATCACATTAATATTTCCAAATCTTACAAAGAGATTTGGAATTAGGACTTTGAGAATGTGCATAAGTGTTGAAATCATGATTCATGTAATTTATGAATTCATTTAATGGACTATTTAGCTACATTAGCAAACTTTTTAAAGGAAAATAACTTTTCCTGGCATGAGATAAGGGAAAAACCACTGAAAATTGATCAGTAAATAAATGGTGTGCTGGCACAGTTTTGTTGGGAAATGAAAACCAAGTAAACAAACTTGAGTTGAAGAGAGGAGGTGGGGGCTGGGTTAGAAAAAACCAACTTCTTGAAGGAAGAAAGGCTTGCTGAAGGAGGTTATTAGACCTTAGATGTTTCCAGCAGCCTCCTTCCTTGCTCATCTTTCTAAAGGGCGAGAATGGCTGCAGAGCAAATACAGACAGACGGGGTCCTGAATAGCCTCCAGGGATTCCCATATCTAACATGGTCCAGGAGCAGTGAAATGACAAAGAAGGTCCTAGGTACCAGGGCAACCAGCCTAAAGAACTAGACGGACAGGAACAAGGTACATGTCAGCAGCAAGGTGTGGATCCATGTCCCCATAGGACAATAGACATCTCAGTGGGCTCTTTTATGCACAGATAAAATTAGAGACTAAATACTTTAGTGTTACGTGAAGCCCCCCAGAACCCAGGAGGTGCTAATATATAGACTGATATTGAGTTTCTACCACCCTGGCAGAGTGGGGACTAGGCACTAAAATAATTTGGGATATAGAAAAATAAAAGTTCTATTTCATGCCAACCTAAATAGTGGACTAGAGTTCATATCTGATACATATGGGAATCTTGGTGAAAATACATCTGCACCAAGGATTTAAGGCCAAATTATTTTGAGATGCTCAGCCAGATGCGCAGAATGAAATGGACTCCCAGACGCCACCATTGATTTTAGAACTATTCAGGGACTCTGATGAGACTGAGTTTGAAAGAGTGCTACAGAATGCTTTCAATCTCCTGGGTAGATACAGACAGGTTGGTAGAAAGAAAGAAGAGAAGGTGAACGCAGCCTGGTAAGAGATCAGGGGAATCTCTTGAGACCCAGGGAGGTACCTAGAGAGACACCAGTCCTGACAACGATTTTTAAAGGCCCATCTGTGACCCTGGATTTCCAAACCTCTTTCTGGATGGGGAAGGGTGTTATGGACTAGATGTTTGTGTCTCCCCCAAAATTCATATATTGAAAGCCTGACTCTCAACAGGATGGTATTAGAAGTTGGGGCCTTTGGGAGGTAATTAGGTTTACATGAGGTCTTAAGGGTGAAGCCCCCATAAATAGAATTAGTGCCCTTATAAGAAGAGAAATAGACAAGAGCTCGCTCTCTCTCTGCCATGTGAGGATACAGCAAGAAAGCAGCCATCTATCAACCAGAAGGAGGATCTTCACCAAGAACCCAACCCGGCTGGCACCTTGATCTCAGGCTTCCAGCCTCCAGAACTGTGAGGCTGTTTAAGCCAAGCACTCTATGGTATTTATACAGCCCACATGGACTAAGACAGAGGGCAATTCCAGGGGTGACACATGGGTCTTGCAGTTGGGGCAGATAAATACTTAAAAATACTGAGGTTCCTTACTGCTATCCAGAGACTGAGCTTTGAATTTTCATCTCTGGGCTTCCTGGCACCCAAAAGAAAAGAGAAATATAAGCAAAGTATGTGATGCACATCTTTTTTAAAAAGCAATATACACCAGTTCTTCCAGATACCAATAAAAAGTTAAAGAAATATATTATTTTTGTCCTTATTCCATGGATACTGCTCAACATAAGACACAATACTTCCTATGACAGTTTTGCAGAAAATAAAGGTGGGATTTCCATGATTTTTTCTTGTTTCAACCCTTAATAAAACCTTAGATCTTAATATTGTCATTCATCTTTGCTATGTTTATGTACCCATCTTTTCTGTTGGACTAGGTTTTCTGCTAGGATAGGGTCTGTGACTTATTACAGAAACCAAGTTGCTAGCACAGTGGCATGTGCCAGGGCTTCACAAATATGTACTTAACCAGAAATTAGTAATGCAGTGGAATTACCTTTGATGGATACGGGATGACGACCTAAACTAACAAGCTCTAGATATGTAAACTTTAGGGATCTGTCTCAGTCAGCTTGGGCTGCTATAACAAAATACTATAGACTGGGGGTTTAAACAACAGACATTTATTCCTCACAGTACTGGAGGCTAGAAAGTCCAAGATCAAGGTGCCAGCAGATTCAGTTCTTAGAGATGGCCGCCTCCTCACTGTAAATTCACATGATGGAGAGAGGAAGCTCTGGTATCTCTTCCTCTTCTCATAAGGACTTTAATCCCATCACAGGGGCTCCATCCTCATGACCTCATCTAAACCTAATCACCTCCCAAAGGCCCCATCTCCTAAAACCATCACACTGGGGGGTTAGGTCTTCCACATATGAATGTTGGGGGGACACAAACATTCGATCCATAGCAGGATCTAACTTGAACTATTGATAAAACCTAAACCACCAACAGCCTTGTAAACACATAGCTTCCCTAACACACGCTGAACAGAAGCTTATTATATCTACAATTTCTTCTCTAGATATGTTTCCCTATTTTGCACTAGGGCTATCAGAGTCTCCCTACATTCCTAGATTTTTTTTTTTTTATGATGGATCTTCGGTTCATTTTACAAAATAGGGTTTGTTGAGTCAGGGCAAAAGCATCTAAGCATCTTAGAAATAAAGCCCAATCCCTAATCTAGTGTTTGAATGTGTAAAAGAATCCATTATCAAACTTTTGTCAGTTACCCAGCATGGACACTGACTAATCAGAACAGATGCCGGCTGTGAACAAGTGCTATGCTCATCTGGGTGTGTGCCAGGGAAATAGCTGTGGGTTACCAATGGGCTTAAAACCCATAGTGCTCAGTAGATGTTTGTTAGATGACGCTGAACTGAACCTGCCCTGCCATACTATAATACATGTCAAGGGCAGGAGCTGGGTATTATTCATTGCGTATGACTCCTACCGTTAGTATAACACCTGGTAAATGGTGGATGGTGATTTAAAAAATTAATGATTAATTCATTGTCATTTTATTCTTAAAAGCTTTCTAGAAGTGGCAGCTGTAAAAACATTCTCAAGATAATCTAAGGTCTTTGCTTAGGTAAAAATTGATTTTCTTTTTTTTTTTTTACTATTGAAACCACCTAGCCAACAAATTGTTATGTGTAATGTGAACCTCAAAAAGGCATTCAGATTTCCCCAATACAATTAAATGTTTGGACTAATGAGGCAGTAACAATATTTCTGCTATACAAACAATTTTTCAGTTATACAGGACGGTGGCATCTAATGACTGCTACCAACACAAAATCACTGGGCAGCCAGCTTCTATTTTATGCAGCAAGGTTAGCAATTATTCTGTAACACTTAATTTCCTGTTACTAATGCTTTCCCAGAAGCACTTAAGCATGATGGCCTTATGAATATAGTTATTAGTGGAACTGCGTTTGGTGTTTGGATTATTTTGGATATCTGATAAAGATAATATTCCTCCAAAGGTTACTGTCCAGATTACAAGTCATTTTATCAGTGGGCCTGTGTTCCGGCCAGCTGTCATTAAGAGTATCTCGTTAGCCAGTGAAGGACTTTGTAGCTGGGTCAGGGCCGTTGAAGTCTGGGGCAAGGTTGCTAAGGTAACGAATCTGTCCAAAGACTTCTCTCAGCATCAATCTTTCATCTTGTTAAATTTATATAAGCAAAGCACTGTGAGGAGAATGCTAATAGACCATATGACAGAAACAATCGCACAAAGATATTTTTAAACTTAATAAATGTGTGTTTAAGCTCCTTTATAAAGATACAACAATATGCATGGGTTTAGAGATGTTCATGGAAATGAGCTAAATTACCCTGGGTCCGCATATTGTTTACATTAGCATGTGAAATCTGTGCTCTTCAAAGCAGAATTTAATTCAATGATACACATTGATTGAGTGCCTGCTTGGTACCTGAATTTATTTTTCAGTGTAACATTCGAATCTGAGAAGAGTTAAATTCTAAAGAAAATGAAGCTTAACATGCCTTCCAAAGAGTCCAGATTCAGGGAGTTAGAGAAACTTCAGTTCTTGCATTCGGGAGTGATGGCGAGGTGGAATGAGGCTGTTATATTATAAATATATAGGCTATCAAAGACTAGTGGGGTCATGTCAAAAGGATACAAGAGCCAACTTGAAGGGCTCCCTCTGGCCTAAGATGGGACAATTCGAACATCAAAAAGAATAGTAATAGCAATGGATTGAAACACATCAAATATTTAAAAATCCATGAGTTCACAATGATACTGAAAAACTCATTGACCACTATTAGGGGTTGCTAAGGCCACCATCTCATTACTGAAAATTGACGAATAATAGGAAAGAATGAAGCATATATCTTGTCTTTCCTGCATGAATTGTATTTCTATATAACCAAATAGCTGATGAGAATATTTTTTTAAAAAATAATTCCAGATAATAATTGCAGAAGAAATAATAAGATTAAAAACCACCATTTTGCAACTCTTAATGAAATGATGGATCTAGACAACATATATCAATGAATGCCAGAACTATTAGGTGAAATGTTGGTGGGGAACCTAATGATGGAGGTATTATGGTGACAACTCCTGAACTCACTAATCAATGACAACATCATTAAAGATGGGACAGTCAGACATGAGGTGCCTTCAAATGTAATGTAATGGGAAACAGTACACACATCACCTATGAAATAGTCTTGCCTAAGAATACTAAACCTGAATCTAATCAACCTTCTAGTTCTAAGTAAAAAGTACAGAAGAAGAAGTTTAAAAAAACCACAATCCAAAAATTGGGTCATTTTAAAAACAAACGACACAGTTTCTCCAATAAATCAATAAAGTGAAAAGAAAGCAGGGAAGAGAGCTGCTTTAGAACAAAAGAGCCTCAAGAGACATAATGGTCAAATACAACAGGCAGATCTTTTTTGGATTCTGAGTTGAAAAAATCAAATGTAAAACAACATCTTTGTGAAAATTAGAAGAAACTTAATGTAACAGAATCAGATGATATACAATTATGATTTGTGGTAGGTATGATAATATTTGCTGGTTATGTTTTGAAAGGTTCTTAGCAGTTAGAGATGCATGCTAAAGTATTTACAGGTAAAATAAAATGGTGTCAGAGATTTGCTTTAAGTTGCCAGGAGAACAAAGTGGGGAAACTGGATAAAACAGGTTGGCAAAATGTTTACGATTGTCAAAATTCTGAAAACAAAACACGTGTGAAAAACGGGTTGCCTGAATTACAGTGTTGGAACTGATTGGCTAGTATTATTAAAATTTTCAGTACTGGCAGAACCAGTAGCACCTGTCTGCTGCTTATGTAAAATATTCTTACTTCTGGCAAGAGTCTATGTTGAAGGGAATCAGCCAAACCACCAAGTTTAAAAGTTTGTGCTTATTCTAGCTTTTATTCTGAAAGAAGACGACACGTCAGTTCCTAAGGATAGTCTGAACTCTGAAACCTGTGCTTATCCGAAAATATGAACAAAGAAAGAATTTGATACATTGACAACGCTGTCCTCAGATAAAGTTAAATGATTTGGTAACTCAGAAGAGCAGACCAGCTAACTACTGGCAGATGCCTTTGAAGATCCTAAGCTTTCTGCTACTTTTGGCTGCTACCAAACAATCAAGGCTGCTTCCTTACCATGATAGACATTCAAGTTTCTGTCAACGACACAAAAAATTGAAGGATGAAAGACCACACGGCCACTCTTCCTATTGAGATAAACTTAAATTACAAAATAAATATTCATGTGATATTATTTAAGAACAAAAGAGCTTTTAAAGAATTAAAGAGCTATTTATAATGTGGCAGTGATAATATATAAAGAGTTTTTACAAATCAATAAAAAGATGAACACTTCAATAGAAAAATGGGCAAAGGACACAAAATCAATTGGGAGATACATAAATGGCCAATAAACATTTTAAAAACCATTTTTAAACATTTAAAAATCAACCTCAATAACAATCAATGAATGTGAATTAAGACAAGGAAATACCATTTTTGTCTATCAGATTGGCAAATGTTTTCAATGCTGAACAGTACTGTATTGACTTTTTTTAGGAAGCAGTAATAAAAATTGATTCAACACTTCTGAAGGTCGACTTGACAATATATATCAACATCATTATCTTTGAATCAACAATTCTACTTCCAGAAATTAGTCCAAAGGAAATAATTATGGATACAGACAAAGATTTAGATAGAAGAAAGTCCATTCCAGTGATGTTTATAGTGGTAAAACTTGAAAATAACCTAGATATACAAAAATAGGAATTGGTTAAATAAATTTTGATACATACATGAAATAGAACCCTATGTCTTCATTAGCAATGTTATCATAAAACTATCCAGAAAAACATGCAATGATTCAGAAATTCGTTTATATTATACTGTTAAGTGTAAAAATAAGGTTATTAAAGTACTGTGTATTATATGTGCATATGTAAATATATGCAAAATATTTGCCAATTAAATGTACTCAAAAATGGTAACCAATACTCTCTTTAATTAATGGGATTGTAATTACTTTTGTTATCTTCCTTTTTATTAGTCAGTATTCTCTAAAGTTGTTACAGTGAACATGTAAGGATAAGAGCTATTTTTTAAGAGTGAAAAGAAAGAACTTTCTAAGCACTAACTTCTACTACTCCAACTGTGCTCAAATGTCCTTTCACTCAATCTTGGTTTATTGTACCCTATTTTCTCACTGATGGAACATAAGACGGAAGCCACAACCCTGCCATTTCTACCTGCTGGCCCCACCAAGAGCCCTAGGGAGGAGACTTACTGGTAGCTGGCCACTAAGTGTGGGAAGCCTTGATGACTCAAGTTGCTATACTTAGCGTTTCATTTTACCTCACAAGTGTCAGTACCAACCCCTCTATCTTTGCTCCCCAGCTAAAACTAAAACTCCAGCAACATAGACTCCTCGTGCCCTTCTCTTCCCTGTCAATGGTCCCCTGTCAGATATATCCTGCCACTGAAAGACTCATTCATCTAGCCTGACTTCCATTCCAATAAATGCTTAATCTACTGTTTACAATTTTTCCATAACCTTAGGCTCCTATTTCCAGGGCAAATCTATATTACTTCTTAGCCATATTCATTTGGGGCTTTTAAATATTGAAGCTTAGTAAACAGTTTTTAAACATAGAAAATAATTTTCTCAGTGAAGGTTATCCTATTTCCAAACTGACATACTATTAAGCCTCTATCCTTATAATAAAAAAGTTATTAAAGTCATAGAAATCAGTTAAATTGGACATTGTACAAAGCAGATTCAGGAAGTTTAATCATTGGCTTCTGGGATCTTATAATTTCAGACAAATCACTCACATTTGTATAGCGTGAATGTGTAATTTCATAAATTCATTCAACAAGCATTTGTTGAGTGCCTATTAATGGCTGAGAACACTCCTTCCACCCAAGTCCTGGAGGTACAAATATGAACAGGCATGGACACTGTTTGAGGAGCACACAGATTAGTCGGGGACGTAAATGTGTAAGTAAGAATACAATCCAACGGATGAATGCAGTAATGGAAGTGTGTACAGGGTATTCTGGGGACAACTAAAGAGTCACTCACTATTCACTAAAGAAGAGTTTCTCAAATGAGGTATTACTCCAGGTGTTAGTAGATGATACCCAGTAAAATGTTTCCTAAAGCCTGGAACAGACTAGGTTAAACTAAGTTAAACATGCTTCTTTGCTGTATAACTTATCAGAGCTTTTACTATCTAATGTTCATTGTGAATTTCCAAGGATATAGTGTTTCCCAAGCTTATTTGACCACAGAACCTTTCTTCACAGATCATCTTGATCAAGAGCTTTCAAGTTTACTGAGTGTTTTCCACAATCTATGATTTCATGCACCCAAGACTGCAAGCTTCTCGTGAGGAGGAACAGGAGACATCTGTGAGATCGAGGAATGGGAACATACCTTATTCATCTTTGTATCTCCAGAGTCTAGCACAGCATTCAGCACATAAAAGGTACTCAATGAATGGTTGATAAATTTGTGATTCAGTGAAACCTTCTCAGATGAGCCACCACAACCTGAGAGGAGTGGTCCAAATATGTATGATCCTCATTTTACAGGAGAGAAAATACAGCCCAGGAACATTAAGTGACTCAACCAAGATCATAGAGTGAGCTAGTGATATGCCTAGGATTGGAAACCAGATCTATTCCCTGGTCCAGCGCCCCTTTTCTTAGACTCTTATGAGAGTACAATCTGGATTTTCTGGGTAGTCTTAATTTCAGACATTCTGTTCCACTTTTAAACCATGCCAGGTAACATCCTCATTTTTTGTTTGGAAAATAGCCTCCATAACTACAACTTCTTATGTTTCATAGACATAAAAAAGATAAACATATACCCAATAATTATGAAAACATAAAACAGTCATGATATATGTGAAATCCATATGAGATCAAGTATGAGTGATTAAACCAGAATGACCTTGAGCTACAGTTTGGTTATTTGGTGGGAGAGGACGTTTACAATAATTGGAAGGTCTGTTTTCAGTTCAGATTCTAGACAGGAACAGCCATAGCCTGGCAAAGATGCTGGGAGGTTCCTCCCACGTAGACAACACCCAGAGAGAGAGAATGTCCTCGAGAGCTGAAAGTGAGTCCCTCAGAGATCCACAAACACAAAGCACTGGCCAGCCATTTCTTAGCTAACAGGCCTGGTGGCACCCCAAGACTACATATCAGGAAAGCATATAAACAAAGATGAGACCAAGATGGAGTAACAAACTTAGTGAAGCAAGAATGTCCTAAGCAGCACAGGCTTCATAAGATAATGGAAAAGAGTCCACATCAGACCAGCACTAGGACGATTTGCTTAGCCACACAAGTTCAGGGTTATCGCTGGCCCCTTAGTGAGAAGGACAGAGGTGCCCATCAGAATGACCTCTGTTCTGGAGTCAGAGACTCTCTGAGTTAGAACTCGTCTTCTGCTGTGTACCTTGCCAAGTGTATTTATCTCTATAAACCTTCATCTATAAAATGGGAATAATAATTTTAGCTTCCTCACAGAATTAGTGTGGTTTGCATGAGATAAAAGGATCAAGTGCTTACCAGAGGACCTGGAACACAGGGAGTGCTCAATATAATTTATACTATAAAAGATATTATTTTGATTAATTAATAATTCTATTATCGTAACACATAACACACATTGGGCTGTGCAATCATTCCCATTACTGAATGTAGCTTAGTCATGCTCAGGAAGTCCTTTTGTCTTCTCCTTGAAGTTCCTAGTTCAAGAATCTTTCCAGGAATCAAAAGAGAAATTTTTTTTTTTTTTGGAGATTTTAATTTTTTGTTTATTGCAGTAACATTGGTTTATAACATTGTAAAAATTTCAGGTGTACATCATTATACTTCTATTTCTGCATAGATTACATCATGTTCACCACCAAAATACTAATTACAACCCATCACCACACACATGTACCAAATTATCCCTTTCACCCTCCTCCCGCCCCCCTTCCCCTCTGGTAACCACCAATAATCCAATCTCTGTCTTCAAAAGAGAAATTAAAGTAAGGGGACCCCATCTAGATGGTACAGTCATCATTCAGGGACCCAGAATGGGTAAAACCATGGAAGTAGCCTCTTTATAGACTGCTGTCTGAACAAGGCTTGGTTCTGTGCAGGAATTCCAAATTATAAATAAGTACTGGTCCAAATGACCAAACCTTCAAATAGATTGGGGATGGCATAGTTGGAGCAAAGCAAACAGTCTCTCTCTGCTTTCTACTCAGTCAAGATCATCCTGCTCTTCGAGTACAATTACAATAACCGATAAGGAAGTGGGCGGCTTCTAGGGCTAGGATCACAACACAGGTTTCTTGGACCACAAGGCTTTGGCTTACCTTAAACACAATATTTATTTATTTTAGTTTCCTTATTTGAATAGAAATCCCTGACAAAATTAAAAAAAGAAAAATGAAAGTAACAGGTTGATGGGCATAGCCTTGGTCAGTCAGAATCTAATTCTTGTTGGGTCTCTTCAATCTAAGCCATGTATTGACTAATAAGCACCCCCTCCTGTCACATGCAATGGCTTGCATGCATCACAGAGTTATTTGCAAGTTAATATATATTAAAATCACATATGCCCACACACATTACTTCTGTGTGTCAGGGGACCTCAAGAGATAATACATCCATCTTCATTTGTGACAGTGTATGCACCCATAGTTCATAAATGGTGATAAATGAATTGTCATACAGTCCCAATGGTATAATACACTTATCCCCTATTCTTGCCATATTAATACATGTTCATTCCAGCACCAGTCAAATCTTTAAAATGAGTGATCCAACATCTGCCTCCTATTGGTAACCACAGAAGAATGCTAATTTTACCTCTCAACACCCAGTATAATTTGTTTGGTATGTAAATCAAAAGCAGAAGAGAGGAACCAAAAAAGTAATAATAATAATTTCAACTCATTATGCCTCTCTGATATGCTAAGACAAATTGAGATGGAAAATGCTTACTTGGTTTATATTTCAATAAATCCAAGAAGAGATAGCCCTGGGCATCTGACCCACCCTAACACGTGAACCAGCACAGCAGGGAAGGAGGAGAAAGGAGGGAGAATTGTTCAGGTTGATGAATGTGCCTGTGAACTGTTTTTAAACCAGTTTAATTGATGTGTTTATCACTAGCCTCTGCCTGTATTAAGTGATTATTCATGAATAATCACCATCTTTGCCTTCCTTTATACAGCCAACTCTCAATTTTTCCGACGCTAATGGTAGTTTGTAACTTAACCCTGCCCAAAGCTTTTGAAAGAGTATGAAATACCTTTCAACCATTTCACAGCCCTTCAGCTTCTGCACCCAATGATGGCTGGTGAGAGGACATGTAGCCTGGGGTCACTAAAGACAATGCTGAAAGGGAACTTAGAGGTCATGGACTCCATGCTGCCCTCCATCCTTTCTTGCACCTCTCCTGCCTCCTCTTCCCACTCTCTCAGCCTCCCTCTCTCACCCCTTCCTTCTACCTCTCAAAGCTTTTCAGTCTGTTTGGCTGGTAAGATAACATTTAGGACTAAAGAAATAAAACAAATGGCTAAAATGATGAGTTGCATTAAGAGTGAATCTTGTTAACTAGTTCTGACTAAGAAAGATGACTCGGCACTAATTAGTTGTTTCCAAATTTTTCTGATCACGCACCCTGTGGGTAAAAAAATTTTAAGCATGCACCATATATTTAAATAAATTCTATACATATAGGACTGTCCTATACATTGTGCCCATTTAAACTGATACCAAAAGGAGATGAAAATAGGAAGAGCTATGCTATTTTTGTCTTTTCACATGCATCCAGCTTGGAGACCACAGACCAGAGGAGCCTCTCCCTTTCATGAGCGTTTCCCAGACCTGATGGTTCAGTTCACCACGTCAGGTGGTGGGGTGTCTTGTGAACAGACCCTTGGACACACTCTTCTTGGTCAGAGTTCTGCAGACCCATCACAGATTTTGTTTAATCCCTTGTTTGCCTGAGGTTTGCATTCCAAGGCAAAGTTCTGTTTTTAGTAAGTTTGGGAGTAATACTTACTTGCAAAACAAGAGTTAAACCTTCTGAAACTTACATACGCATTAAAAATGAAATGTTTTCTCAGTCAGCTCTCTATTTAGGACTAACAGGTGGCCCTGGGGCGCAGCCAGGGCCACCTTGAGGCTTCAATCAAAAGCAAACAATGAACAGGTGAAGCTTCTCAAAGGGGTGGTCTCTGGGGCTGCTGCCGGCACAGCTCTTGGAGAAAAGAACTCTGGAGGAAAACACCGAACTGACAAAGTCGGTGATTTATAATCTCTCATTCCCATAAAATGACTCTCGTTATTCTTGGGAGCTTAGACTCTGAAGCGAGCTGTAATGGGCCACTGGGCTAAAAATGAAGTGCAGATTTATTTCTATAATCACCACCAGCCAAACCCTTCCCTGGGAAATAACGAAGTTGGCTTTTAAATGCTAGGATACCTTTAGAATGCTTGAGATTTATCTTTGGGATTGAGTGCTTGTGTTGCTCTGGGAAATTCCAACTATTTGAGTTGTAGATGCTCCGATCAGGGTACTGGGGAGCGTTGGAAAGACAACAGAGAAGTGAGCTCTGCTTCCCTTTCACGCTTAGTTCTGAGAAAATTCTTGTGCCTAAGAGATGGTAAGTAAACAGCAATTACAAACACGTCAAATACTGAGCTAAGAGACTCCCTGATACAGCTGCTGTCCAGGAGACCAAATAAGTTCAGCCTCAATGTGAATTTAAATTCTGAAATTGAATTTGACTCATGCGAGGCCCCTACACTCATGGCTCTTGGCTGGAGACAGGCTGGAGACAGTGCTTCCTTCGCTATTCAAAGACTCATTGGATCTAGAAAAGATTCAGATATAATTGTATAGCCATGAATCTCAAGAGTTAAGGGAAAAGATACATGCAAAAAAGTAAAACAAATAGCTAAATAAATAAGAACCACAGGATCCTTAGTGTGATTCTAGCTCAAAGTATATTATACAACACTTCCCTTATTCCGGCACACAGTTGATCAAGCAGCCACTGCCATTCTCGCCAGTGCGTCCTGGCCGATGTCTTAACTCATAACAAATTCATTTATTGCCCACATGCATGCAAATGTCCTCTCCTGACTTCCTTCTGCTTTATCTTTAATGAATCTTCCCAACTCTTGACTTTGTACAATAGCAAAGGAGAGTTCCGGCAGTCTCTGGAACTGAAAACTACAAATCTCCAACTGTGGAATTACCAGGATGTTCAGAGCATAGTCCAAAAATCAAAGAATTTTAGAACTGGAAAGATTCTGAAGGGAGCATTTATGCCCCTCTTTACAGACAAAAACATTGAAGCTCAATGAGAAGAAGAGAGGTACCCAAGGTGACCCAAGCAGTCAGTGGTAGAGTTGGGAGTAAAATCTGGTTCTTCTAGCTCTGCCATGATGCCTCCTTAAAGTACTTTAAAGGATTAAAGACCCTAAAGAATGACAGAAGAAGAAAAATATTTCTTTGCTTTGAATGGGTCAAAGGTCTAAGCAGGTTAGAAACTGTTTTCAACATCTAGAGCTTCAGCCCATAACGAGATAGACTGCCAGTATTTGCTGGAAAACGGCTCTTTTCTCACTGGCCAATTAATTTTTTTAATGATTTATGATGATTCTCAAAGAAAATGCTTTTCCTGCAAAAGGAATTAATATGCTGAACTTAAACTATTTGCACTAATTACTAAAGGTCAAAATGGGGTTGTTCAGAGCCATTAATCAGAGGGCCCAAAGGAACGGGAATACATTGGACAAATGATGTGAAGCTCTAATCAAAATATTGAAGAAGGTGCCCTTTGTTGCTTTATGCAGTTGCAAAGTGGAGCAAGGACATTCTCCCTTAAATCTAGAACAGGGGGCCAGTGATGACTAGTAAATAATAGCCATAATATTAAAACCCCTCAATGGCTCTAAAGGCCCTTAAGAGAAACTCCAAAGTCAGTTATTAACATAGGGGATAAGGCTCTTCCTTATCTGATCCCACCCTTCTCATCTCTTTCCACCATTGTTTTCTTCTATCCATCCACATTGGCCTTCTTTCAGTCCCTCAAACTTGCCATGCCTCTAAAACTACCCACTTATTGTTTCTCCTGCCTAGAACAATTCCTCCCCTGACTTTGCCACCCACCCCCTTTCACCTGGATAAATCCTACTAATCCTTTAGTTCTCATTAGGTGCTCATGCTGTATGTAGAGAGATTGTACCACTAACGCCAATTCTTCACTCATTACTGTATCCACACACTTTCTCCTGTGACTTCATAATTTTTCCCACTAATGCATAAGAGAATATTTTCTCACTCCTTAGACTTGGGTTCAGCCATGTGACTTTCTTTGGCTAATAGATTGAGGCAGAAGTAACAATGTGCCAGTTCTGTCATAGGCCTTAAGAGGTCTTGTGTATTTCCACTTGCCCTCTTTGATTCTGCCATAGCCATGAGAGCATACCTGGGCTAGCCTGCGGATCCCAGGAGCAGGATAAGAGACATGTAGAGCAGAGCTACCCAGACAAGCTTCATCAGCCAAGCCCGGACCAGATCAGCTGTTCCCCAGGTCACCCATGGACATTTGAGAGAGTCCGGAAAAGATGTGCAGAGGTGCTTGGCCTAGATGAGCCAACCAGCAGATACCTGAAAAATTATAAATGATTGCTGTTTTAAGTCACTAGATTTGAGGGTGTTTTGTTATACAGTAATGCTACCCCCCACCATAGCAGTTATCAAACCTTATCACAATACTTGGATTAATTTCCTCTCTTGAAGATTATAAATTCCAATACAATTGACACTATGTCCAGCTTGCTTACTATATTATTTCAAGTTTTAGTACAGTCTACTGGTACACAATAGAAACCCACTAAATAAATGGTTGTAGAATAAATTTCTTATCACTGCAAAACATTTTCTACTGTCATTCTTCAGAGTTTCTCCCTGAGCCTGACAGCAAACTGCCCAGCTACACTTTTCAAAACCCTCCCATAGTAGGTACAGCATTTTAGCCTGACAACCACCCTGCAAAGTAGATTATGCTTGTTGCATCACATGCTAGACAGACTGATTTTGAATACAAGGCCATATTTTGCTCATCTATTATTGTTTATCTCATTGTGGTTTTATAGTCAGTACTAAACAGATGGATGAACATTTACAAATAAAGCATCTTCTTACATTTGGCACCATATTCTCTGTTCCTCCAAATCTCTCCAACCTGTATAAATTAGATTCAAAGTCAGTCTTTGAATATATGCAAACCTGTTAGGAATTAAGATCCTGCTCTTCTGTAAATGGTTATTGGAAACCTGAATACAGTAGTGAAATTGCACTCAGTCATCAAAAAGCCCATCTCGTGCACCTGTTTCCACATGGTGCTTTGGAAAAGGGGGAGATGCAGAAAATTTTACAATCCTTTGTTAATCCCTTGTGCCTTTATATCATATCCCAACTCTTCACTTGCATTGAAGGCTCATAATTATAAGAGTTTGGCATTGTCAAGGGCTCAGCTACCATGAACTAAGAGAAAATGGAGATTCGATTCACTTAGCCCATTTTTTTTACTTTTTTAAAATTATTGTAGTAACAATGTGAATGTACTTAATACCACTGAACTGTACACTCATTTATTCCATCTTTTCTGCTATACAATCCCAAAGTCCTTAACTTTTATAACCTACAGGATAAGAGAAACTGATTATGTTTCAGAGGAACACTACTGGTCTCCACCACTGGAGAGCTACACTTTCTTCTCATCCATAGCTCTACTCTATGTTCTGCCTCCCAAAGGAGAGGGGAGTGAAGGAAAAGTACCCTTTGTGCTAGAACATTCCAATCAACCATGAAGGTTGATTGTATCTCTCGATACAACCACCAGCAACAGATGTGAGCTGAAGAGAAAATTCATTAACAGATCATTTCATGAGCCAGCTCTCTTATTAAAAGATCAACATATCCTCAGCATCTGTTGACAAAGGGAAGCCTCATTTTCTGAAAATTACTATTGCAAGGCCTTACAAAAAATCACAAAATCATCTTCTTGAAACATATATATGAGACTAAAGGGGAGAGGAAAATTCCACCACCTGGGGAAATATCAGCCCCTCTTGAACTCGCTGAGCCGGTTCCTTTAGTAAATGGACAATGAAATTACAAAGAAGTTCGACAGGGAACAAACTTGCCACACATGCTCAGTGCTCACCAGCTAGGAGGCGGCTCAGTGTTTGGTTCAGTGTTCAAGAACCACCTGCAGAGCACAGATAAGCAATTCTGATTCTAGTGTTCCGGGCGTAGCATCTACATTTTAAGCAAGCCCCGCAGTCCGTCAGATGAATGTGATCTGTGGACAGTGCTTTAGAAATGTCTCCGTCCCTTTCACGGAACCAAAACACACTAGATGCAAAAGGAATCTCCTGTCCCAGACCCCCGTGAATCTTATGTGGCACCTGGAAATAATAGTGGCGTCCATGTCACAGTGTGAGTGTGAGGATTAGACTGGATAATGCATGTAAAGACTCAGAAATTTGCCTGGCCTATCAAAGTTTCCAATTGTTGTTATGCAGCCTGTATGCACATTTGATTCCTGAGGTAGAAACAAGCCACCAACTTCCAACCCCATACGTGAGAAGGTAAACAAAACTTGGCCTTAAATCTAGATTTGTCTTTCCCTCTAGGTGAAACAACTTTCCTCCTTCTTTTGCCTTGTGAACCCCAGTGTTTTCAAGATTCTTTGCAAATAATGCCTCTTCTGAGGGGTGTCCTCACCTTACACAGGTGTCCTCACCCCTCTTCCCCTTTCTGAGTCACCTGAGCACTCCTGCTTTCTCCCATCATAGAGTTTGTTATGTGGCACTGGAATACTTTGCTGACTTACGTGTCTCCCCACTGGATTGTGCCCGGCTTCAGAACAGGGTCCATTATGCCTCTAAATAAATACTTCTGGGTATTCTGCACCTCCCAGTTGCCCAGTACAGTGCCTGGGACCCACAGGTGCTCAAGTAAATGCTTGGGGAACAGTGAAGGGACACAAAGGGACACTCAGACTAGAAAGAGTGGATGTGATGATGGGTTTGGCATGCCAAAGGAAGCAGGCAAGTTGCAAAGTCTAAGCAGGGGAGCCAAAGACTGTTTCTAGAACCTAAGGAAGTGTAAAGACCAACGTAGGGTTTCAGCACTGGGGTGGTGGGGCAGAGTGGTTCAGGGTGCGGGCTCTGGAGCCAGCCTACCTGAATGAGGATCTAGGCTCCACCCCTTACCAGTTGGTGGTAATCTTGAACAAGTTAATCACAGATGAGCCTCAGTTTCTTCTGTTGTAAAATGGGAATAATAACACTGATACCCTCACGGATTCATGTGAGGATTAAATGAATTAAATAATAATAGGAACTATGTGCCTGGCACATAGTTAAGTGTTCAATAAGTGTTAACTTGTTGATTTTGTTGTTGTTGTTACTAAAGGTCAAAATTATAGGCTTTGCAGTGAGACTTGAGTTGAAATTCACATTCCAGCACCTACTAGTTTGTGTGACCTTAGGAAAAATAGTTAAATTTTGTAAACCTCAGTTTCCTCATCTATAATGAGGCAATAATACCTGTACAGGAAAATAATACACAAAAAATGGTTAGCACCATGATGCCTGGTACCTAAGTTCTCCATAAAGAATTATTATCACTAAGGCAGGCGTTACCACACAGAGCTCAAACTGGGGAAGGGACTGAGTGTGGAATCCAGACAGAACTTGGAGCAGTGCTGTGGAGTCAGGCCAAAGAAATGATGTCGTAGGTCTATTGAAAGAGGCCCGGTTGCCTTCTACCCTGCTTAGTGCATGTGGCCAAGGACCTAGGTGACTGCCACATCCCAAAGTGAGGCAAGACTCTTTGGGACCTGAAATCCTCCCCACACCCCAGCTCGGGCATCCTTTGTACTTCCACAGCTCACTGTGTTTCCTCTATCTTGTTCTCAACTCAGAAATATCTACGTGGGTATCAGCACCACGTCTCATCTCCCTTGGTGCCCTATCGCCTGGCCTACTCAAGGAACCCAATCACATTCACTGAGTTGGCACTGACAATTGAACAGCACTGATAGATGGCTGGTTGGTCTCAAAGAGTCTCGATTCCAACACTTGGGGTCTATAACCCTCAATGTATTTCTTACGTCTTACTCGCTTGTATTATTTCTTTTGCTTTAAAAATTTTGGAATTATCTCGCCCCAACTACAAAGTAAACCAGTTTAAAGTCCTCAACCTTAGACTGTGTAAAATTTCTGAGGTCCACAAACCTAAGAGAAAGCTCAAACTGCCTTCTGTTCCCTTTCCACCTCGACCCTCTACTCCCCCATCAACAGTTTCTATGAGAGCTCATTGGTAGTAAATTGACTATTAAAAATGGCTTTTTATTTTTTTGCTGAGGAAGGCTAGCCCTGAGCTAACATCCCAGCCAATCTTCCTCCACTTTTCATATGTGGGTCACCGCCACAGCATGGCTGACGTGTGGTGTAGGTCTGTGTCCAGATCCGAACCTGTGAACCTGGGCCTCTGAAGCAGAGTACACAGAACTTTTAACCACTACACCACGGGGCCGGCCCAAAAATGGCTATTTTTTTAAAATAAAGTTTTCTAATTAATTTTCCCAAAGAAGAAGGAAAAAAGCAAACACTGTTTCACAATCATATATACATACACACCAAGAAAATTTAGTTCCTCTTAGTGAAGTCGATCTCTGTGTGTTTGCGAAAACTCAATTTGCAGCCTGGGAAAGTGATATTTATTTGATGGAGCTTATTGCTGAAAGTGAATCATAAATCTGCTGGCTGTTGAGACTTCAAAGCAGGAAGAACAGAGGCAATTATTAGTCTGAATGTTCCACTGACGATATGAAATCTTTGTGTTTCAAAGCATTTGTTTAAGTAAGAAAAAGTTTGCCCAGCCCGGATAATGTTCTATTGTGGGAAATGAAACTTCTGAAACCTCCAAAGCTTATTTATATATTTGCCTGGCTTCTCTCTGCCAACTTTCTCCTCTCCCAGAGCGTCCGTTAATGCTAAGAAAAGCCTCCGAAAAGCACACATTATAAGCAGAGAAAAATCTTAATGAATGTAATATATTTGGCAAATCTGTTTTAACTACCAAGGAGATTTCCTTCCTCTCTTCATCACTCATGTCTTTCCTTTTTGTTTTTTTTAAATGTTTTTCTCCTTGATTCGTCCTAGGGAGTTTATTTTTCTCTCCTCCCAAAAATAAAAATAGAAACCCAAACAATCTCCCGACTTGCATTCTCTTGCTGTCATTTTCTTTTTCTTCGTACCTACTCGATTTTCTTCCTTTTGGGAAAGTAGGGGCAGGGGGATGGGCCTTAAGTTCGCCTGTGCGAACTTCTCTTCTCTAGCTCAACCAGAGAAGCGTCCATTGCAAAACCCAGCTCCCAACTATGCACATGTGGGCTGTGCACTTTAGAGATAGTCCTTGGCCAACACACATGCCAAGTTTGCCTCCCCCTGCCGCCCAGCATGCGCCTTCCCTCAGCTGGTGTGTGCTCAGGAATTGCTAAGCCGTCTTAATATAGAGCCGACCAGCCCCACATCAGCTGTCAGCTGTAGAAAGAGACTTTTTCCATCATACGAGGCATTCCAAATCCAAAAGATTTTGGAGTTATCTGGACAATTTCCTCCCAACACTAGTGCGGGTTAAGTGCGAGTTGAATGCGTTTGTACATCTTTGTACATAATTTGATTCTCCTTCCTGTTGAAGCTGTGCTACCTGAGAGCACACCTGCGACCTGAGATTCTCTGAACACCTTGCTAATCAGAGCGTGGTACCTGGACCGGCGGCATCGGCATCATCCGGGAGTTTGTTAGAAGTGTAGCGTCTGGAGGCCTATCTCCTGACCTACTGAATCAGAAACTTCATTTTAACAAGATCTCCAGGTCACTCGCGTGCACATCAGGGTTTGAGAAGTTCTGTTAACACCAAGTGCCTACGAGGCACCTGGGCTTTGGGTTGGAGACGTGAGAGGGGGCTGCACCTGCTAAGCCTGCTGCTTCGACTGTACCACACCATCTGCGGGGCGGTTTGTACCTCTGGGGTGTCGCCGGGCACCCCACCCCATCTCTAATTGTCTTCACCTCTCCACTTGTTGGCTACACCGGACTCCTGGGGTCTTGGTCTCCTTAAGCGCAGGTGATGCTGTGCATGGGCCGGCCACGCTCTTCCCTCGCCGCCGGGTCTGCCGGTACCTGTGTGAGCTGTTATCACGGAGACTGATGCCTTGACATTTACAGTCCTTTCCCAGAGAGGAGCACAAGACATTTCATGAAAGCGGCACATAATCCTCCCCAATCCCCTGCAGAACGGGGAGGAGGACTGCATTTTAAAATAATCCCACTTGATTCATCCCACCTATATGGTATTCTCTTCCCTTCTTGAGTAGAAGGAAAACAACTAAAGACGCACTGCCCCTGGGGGAAGTGTGTGTGTGTGTGTGTGTGTGTGTGTGTGTGTGTGTATGCATGCAATATTTTTGAGTTTAGAAAAGGCTTCTAGTTTAAAGCAACTTCATATTCTTCATAGTATTTCTTCCGACTCCATGACAATAAGCATTCCATTCCCCACACTGCAAACGCTGGCTGCAGCCCAGAAGCCCGTCACCCCAAGCACCCATATCCCCACGGGTGCATGAGCTGGAGACCACGTGTAATGTGGGGTTCCCTTGAGCTTTTTCTCAGCTCCACACTGAAGACACAAACCCAAACCACGTTGTTAGCTTCTCAGCAGATACTCTCCACGCCAGGCGGTATAAACACTTCTCCAAACGCGTACCCATGCATTTTAGTTCCTCTTCTCCTCCGGGTTTCTCTTACTCCCAAGCAGCCTCCAGGATTAGGCCATCAGCTTGGAGTCACAAGTTCTTCCTTTTCTTCTTTTAGGCAGACAAGAGTGTGGTGGGGCAGCCTCCGGCTGATGCAAACAGAGTGCACTTCTCCCACACAGCGAGGGTTCCAGCCAGTTTGCTGTGGTTCTGCTCTTCTGAATAACCTGACATGGTCCTAAGTAACCTGTCAAGCTCATCTGCTTGACATTCAACACCTCAGCCCTGTGAGGAGAGTGAGGTCTGGAAGCTTCCCAAGGGATCACATCTCCTGTCTGGTCATTGTCAGGCATTACACTTCCTCCCAACAGCACTTGTAAGAGACGTCAGGTGTGTGCTTCCTGACAGGTGGCATCAGCCTATGGTTTGTTTTTTTTTTTTAAGTTTTTTTGTGTGTGTGTGTGAGGAAGATCAGCCCTGAGATAACATCCATGCCCATCCTCCTCCTTTGTTTTCCCCCATTTTTCTCCCCAAAGCCCCAGTAGATAGTTGTGTGTCATAGTTGCACATCCTTCTAGTTGCTGTATGTGGGACGCGGCCTCAGCATGGCCGGAGAAGCGGTGCATCAGTGCACACCCGGGATCCACACCCGGGATCCAAACCCGGGCAGCCGGTAGCGGAGCGCGTGCACTTAACTGCTAAGCCACCGGGCCGGCCCCAGCCTATGGTTTTTAAAATGCTTCTAAAAACCAAAAGAAAGAGGTGTATTTTCCTTTTACTTTAACAGACACTGTTTCACGTTGGCCTCCTAGAAGTGCAGGAGTAAGAGAGATGGAAATGGGCAGTTAAGGAGGAGGACTGGACCTCTCACGGAGGCAGCCACCATTTGTTGTTCATTGAATGAAGCATCTGGTCCTCTGAGAGTCTCTAGGGTGGCCTCTGTAAGAACACAGCAGGGCCTCCCTGAACTCACCACTGGGCTATACAGCATCTAGGACCCCTGCTTCTCTTAGGAAGCCCCCACCCTGTCACCAGATTGATATAAGAGCCTTCCCTCCTAGCCACGAACGAAACATGGCCTCTCAGAAATGAAACTTCTTATCTAAGATTCCATTTAGTTTAAACCCAGTTAATTCAGCTGAAACAAAGACCACAGGGATGTGTCATGACAAGGACGAATGCCACTGTTTCACTGAGTTCCAGCAGGCAGGCGTCACTTAGACTCTGGCGTAGTCTGTGACTTTTCTGTGAGTCTTAAAGGTTTGGGGGAAAAAAAATTCCAATTTGAACATTGTAAGACTCTTAGAAGGATCTGGTTGGTAACAAGGAATCTGTGGGTTTGCTTCCCACAGATTAACTCAAATGGAAAATAAGATCAGTGTAAATGACCCCCATGCATATTTCTGGAATGGTCCCCAAAAGGAATGTCCTTCTCTCACAGTGTACTTTCCAACATCATTCTTTAAATCTACTAAAGAATAAAACAAAATTTAAGAATGTACCTCATTTTAGTCTTTAGCTCTGATGCTGCCCATATTTAGAAGCTGTCAGATCAGATGCCATACAATCTTTGGTTATTGCTGTTTCCGTTCCAGGCGACCAATATTTGTTGTCCCTACTGAGTGCTGGGGGGCTTGGTGGGGGATGCCAAAGTGTGAAACTCAGTTTACTTCACGAGGTTGTGACCCACATGAAGTCAGGCTGGGCTTTTCTCACCTAGAGGTCAGCCTTAGCCTGGAGTCTCATTCAAAGAAATACAGCCAAAAATAACCAAGAAGCAAGTTATATCTCTATGGAAATCTATTAAAAATTGTCCAAAGAGATCCCACTCGTAACACACAGCAAAACTGATTGAAACCAGCTTTTTCTGGGGGCCGGCCCCATGGCTTAGCGGTTAAGTGCGTGCTCCGCTACTGGTGGCCTGGGTTCGAAGCCCCGGCGTGCACCGACGCACGGCTTCTCTGGCCATGCTGTGGCGGCGTTCCACATACAGTAACTAGAAGGATGTGTAACTACGACATGCAACTATCTACTGGGGCTTTGGGGAGAAAAGGGAAAAAAGGGAGGAGGATTGGCAATAGATGTTAGCTCAGAGCCCATCTTGCTCAGCAAAAAGAGGAGGATTGGCACGGATGTTAGCTCAGGGCTGATCTTCCTCACAAAAAAAAAAAAAAAGAAAGAAAGAAACCAGCTTTTTCTGTCACCTTTCATCTACATAAATATCTTATTTGTGTGTGTGTATTCCTGTGTATTGCACCTGCCCCCCAAAACTCTCTTCTCCCTCTCTGAGCTTTCAAAGTCTCCTAAACTCAACTCCCACAAGATCTCCTCTGTCTCCCTTCCCAGTGTCTGTATCTAAAACTTTTCTCTTGTCAGTAGTTCTTTGATATTGCCAACATAAACCTGGCTGGCCTCTTCCAACTTCTCTGATCTCCCCATCACCCACAATCAGTAAGTGATTGGCCCCAGACCCCACCTGGCAAGACACTAGCTGGCAAGACACTAGCTCCTGGGGGAGGCGGGGGGGAGGCACCGGCTATTTCTCCTCAACAAGCTGAGGAGGGAAAATGCTATGAATATTTAAATGACAGTCTTTCCCTATCAGGAGGGAATTGTCTAGTAAATACTAATTGAATATTTATTTTATGGGTTAAGCACTACCCAATGTGAACTTTATTGATAAACCAGACATAATCCCTGCCCTCAAGGAGCTTACTGTCTGCAGAAGGCAATTCCTAACAACCAAATAATTACTATTGTGATAAGTCCTGCAGCCTCCAGCAGGGTATGTGTCCCGATGTCCCTTAAAATGCAAATTAAAGTGATCAAATCTAATGCCATATCCAGTGTTAAATCCAGAGCCCTCGTCAAGATGTCTGCAAAATTCCCCAGGAGAGGAAGAGAGGGGAATGAGGTATATTTTCCTGCCTCTATTGAATTCTCTCCCATTTCCTTCCTCTGCTGAATTCTTGTTCTCTTCTCTGCGCCTTGAGGTCAATCCTTTATCTCCCTGATTCCCCACTCAAGCAACAAGGGAGCAAAGCCTGTGATGTTTAGCAAAACTTTCTCTGAAGTTTTCTAGGTCACCGCCAAAGAGTTACATTCCTGCATGACACAGCAAATAACTTAAAACTACATATTAGTCATCTCATCTTAAAAGTCTTTATGGCCACCATGACACAAGGGATTTCACACCGGTCTCCCTACTCTAATTAGCACGCAGTCATTGACCATCTTGCCATTGTGCGTGCACACGCACACAGACAGACAGACACACAGACACACACACACACACACTTCGTCCAAGTAATTCCAAATTCCTCTCACTCTGTTATGCACAGAAATTCAGTTCTTTCTAAGTCTTATACCCAAACTCAGCTCCAAGCCCGAACTTGGACAGCCAAAACCTTCCAGTTACTCAGATGAGCAAAAGAGCTAGCTGTATGTGCAAAAACAAAAAGAACCACAAATTTAGTCTTTTCTTTAATAGCATCTACCCTCCTTTAAGTGACAAAAAAAATTATACCAACAATGAGAGATATAAAATTTGTCCCTTTCTGTGTAACAAGATTAGAGCAAATACTCTCTAAGACCCACCAGACTGTACATTCAAAAAGTGCAGGGGCAGTGTTTGTCTTATTCTCTGCTATATCTAGTATCTAGCTATCGCAACAAATTTTTTGGAATAATTTATTAAAATTCCGTTCAGTGCTGACATTCTGTGATTCTTTAATATTTGCAATTCTTTTATCTGTTTTTGTTTTTCTTATCATACCTCTCTCCCATTTGGAGGAAGTGTAGAAGAAAAGTTTTAGTCAAAAGAGTTAAAGCATTAAATCTGGTCTATTACTATATCAGTTAGGATTACTTCCACTAGGAATTGAAGAACCAACTTGAGATGGCTTAAATGATAAAGAAATTTATTATTTCACAGATTACCAAGTTCAAAGATGAGGTTGTCTCAGGGCTAATGAAGTCAGCACTTGACGACATTATTGATATCCAGGTTCTTTTCAACTTTCTACTCTGCATCTTCAGTGAGGTCCTCAAGAACATCTTCTCGTAATTGCAAAATGGCTGGAGTTGCACCAAACATCATATCCACACACAATGAAGCCTTTCCCTGAGTCCTTCATCAGGAACAAAGTAACCTTCCCAAAAGCCACTCCATAGACTTTACCTCACATTTCACTGGCCAAAACCACATTACATGCTCAGTCCTAAACCAATCAATGGCAAGGGAGGTGGAATAACCATGGCTGCCTAAGACTTATCAGGATTCAGCTCATGGATTTGGGACACCAGAGTCTCAGAAGAACCCAAAGTCCCTGAAGAATATGGCCACTCCTTGCTTGGACAAAATTGGGGTTCTGTTAGCAAGGGCAAAGGAAGGAGTGTCTGCTGGGTAGTCAACCAACAGTATATATCATAATTACTGTCATAAAAAAGCCATTCTGAATGTGATGAGAATTATTTTGAATGGGAGACTAATTCCAAATGAAAGGAATGTTTTTAAGATTGGGTCACTGATTAACCCAAAATTGTGAATATTGATCTCTTTTTCTACAAACTTTTTAATCGTCTTTTGTGTCCAAAGTAATTGGCAGTATTAGAGATAAAAATTGTCAATGTCTCCCTTACTTTGATTATTAGGATTCCTGCTTTAATTGAAAACTTTTCAGAGGGTGTATTCCCATCCCCTATGCCATGACACTGAAACAAACAAAAACTACACGCAATGGATTACACCAGACTCTAAGATGCTGTTATTTATTTCAAACACTCTACAACCCACCTTCTTAGAAATATTCGTTATCTTGTGGAAGTTTCTCTCCTGGATACCAAAATAGAACACACAAGAGCTAGTCATTAATGTAGTGACCACAGCAAACAGTGACAGACATTGAGGCTATAAGTAAAGTGTCGGGCCATGTAATGGAGATGCAAAGAGAAAGACAACACACACTTCACCATCTTCACTGTCCTTGATAAGTCAAACACTCCTCTGGATGCAAGTGATAAAAATCCAACCTAAACTATCTTAAACAAAAGGGGACTTTTATTGACTTATCAGGACATTCTGTGTGATTCTCCATAGAAAGGAAACTTCATTCTAATTTAAATTTTTGTATCATCTTCTTTTAGGATTTTTTTTTTTGAAAGAGCAAAAACTTTAAAGGCTTCTACTTGCTTGCCAAATAGCACAGCATAATAAATATCATAGCACCCAAATTACCATCAGCAGAGTCCCGGTAGCTCACATCTGCTTGTGGAGTTCCCTTTACAATCAATCAGGTGTATTGAAAAGGTCTTTGTGTTGCAGAAGGGAACAAAAGTCACCTGTGTTTGTCAGTTTACTCTAATTTGTACACAAGATATAATTTGCTACACTGCAGGTCTCTTGCTCAAAGAGATTCAAAACAACAAAAGCAAAAATAATCACTACTATTCTGAGAGTAAGATAAGTGATAGGGAAGCTAGCTGTGATCAGTTGGGAATTACATTAAATCTAAGTCATATACAGGAGCAAAGATTTTTAGTGTAGGAAAATGCCTTAAAGTTTATCCACTGTAACTCCTCACTTCATAGATGAAGAAAGGAGGTTAGTGGCCTTGTAGTTAACATGGCCAAGTGGATACATAAGTTGATTTTTATTTCCTCCTCAAATCCAAGCAGACTCTCAGTGAAGAAACAGGAAAGGTTTAAATCCAGTAGGCAACAGAGAACAGGAGAGGAGATACATAGTAGACAAGAGACCATAGTGGGGCAGACAAATGGTGGTCATCAACTTAGCAGGCAGAGAAATCTGGAAACTAAGTGGCTCGAGATGGACAATTAAACGGCAAGAAAACCTGCTTGTGCCTCTACACCCCAGAACGGCATGGGAATTGGTGACGCCAGGGACCTCTGAAAGGTTGAGGGATGGGAATGAAGATCCAGAAGATTGGTTAAAAGTTGGGATAAGAAGCCAGTAAATCTCCTAGGTCCCCTTCCCAACTCTACTTAGCCAAGAGATTGTTCATCCTTTACTTTGGCAGCGATGGGAGTTTTCCACTCTAGAAACACTGAACCAGAGAAGCTCCAAGCTAGGACAGCGGAGGGAGGAGTGGGGCATAACAGGGGAATTAAACTGAATTAGTAATGATGATAGTAAAAATAATAACTTATTGAACACTCTTTATGTTTCAAACACTGTAGGCACTTTATATGCCTTGATTCACTTAATCCTAAAAGCTATCCTATAAAATAGGTACTATTAGTGCCTTCATTTTACAGATGATGAAACAGGTCAAACAAGTCACAAATGACAGAGCAGAACTTTGAAATCAGCCAGTCTGACTTTGGCATCTGATTATCAACTACCATACAGGGGACCATCATCCCCCTGTCATGGTTTCCAGAAAGCCATCATTCAGATGTACACCTCCAACAGTAAACTCTAGTATTCACTTTTAGAGAAGTTGAAGAAGTACAGAGAAAAGACCTATAGGTTCTGCCTGATCAAAGTCACCAGTCAGCCTAACCCACCAAGCACCCAGAACTTTTACTCAACTTTCTAGAACCGTACAATTGCATATGAACAGATAGCCAAAGACACCATATATTTCAAGAAAGTCTCTAACGTGAAAAAGAGGAACCAAAACAAATAGGAAAAATGGAATTCACAGAAAACAGAAATAATGAATGTGCAGGAGAAAAATTTTTTTAAAAACTTGAATATCCTCAGAGAAATAAGAAAAAATATTGCATCCAAGAAATAAGTGCAGAATGCTATTTTTAAAAGAAGAAATATATACATACAAGAAAAACATTTTAATTTTTCTTTAAATGACACCAAAAATTTAGATTTTTAAGTAGAAGAATCAGAAATTAAAGTTGAGGGCCGGCCCCGAGGCTTAGCGGTTAAGTGCGCGCGCTCCACTGCTGGTGGCCCGGGTTCGGATCCCGGGCATGCACCGACGCACCGCTTCTCCGGCCATGCTGAGGCCGCGTCCCACATACAGCAACTAGAAGGATGGGCGGCTATGACATACAACTATCTACTGGGGTTTTGGGGGGAAAAATAAATAAATAAATAAAATTTAAAAAAAAAGAAATTAAAGTTGAAGAAATTAGAAAATAAATAAATGGGAGAGAAAAAATAAGAAAACTATATACTCAATCTAGGATTCCAATATCATATTAATAGGAGTTCTACGAAGAAAAAAAAAAAAAAACAGAGAAAAGGGAGAGGAGAAAATTATCAAAAAAAATAATACAAGGAAATTTCCCAGAACTGAAAAAAACACAGGGGCCTCTTGAGTATCCAGCACAATGAACAACAAAAACAACTCCAAGGTACATCGTTATAAAATTTCGGAATATCAGGGATAAAGAGAAGATCCAAAAAACTTCAGAGAGGAAAAAGAAAACATGTGCAAAGAATGGAATCAGAATGACATTGGATTTCTCCAGAGGAACTCTAGAAGTTAGTAGACTGGGGAGAAATATCTTCATAATTCATAATTCTGAGGGAGAATTATTTCCAAACTAGCTTTAGCTATTTCTCCAACCTCTCCTGCTCTGCCCTGCCCTGCCCAATCTAACTTGCAGCCAGCTTCAAATCTAGAAGAAATTAAGTAACTCCCCAGGGGCCCATGGACTAGCCCGCCCTGGACTTGGTTGGGTGGTGGCAGCAGCCGATACTGTAATCCCACCACTGTGGGATTCCAGGGAACCCAATCTGGGCAACTT
Organism: Diceros bicornis minor; assembly: GCF_020826845.1. NCBI lineage: Eukaryota > Metazoa > Chordata > Mammalia > Perissodactyla > Rhinocerotidae > Diceros > Diceros bicornis. The sequence goes on along the minus strand of NC_080764.1, from coordinate 24,491,908 downwards.
TTCAGGGGCTTCTTCAATGGGGATTTTCATAGTTTGTTGCAGACTCTGACTATTTCACCTTTATGATAGGTTTCCAGAATCTGACCTTTGGAGCTAATAAATTACTTTCTATATTTGTCTTCTACTGGCTACCATAGCCAATTAACCAACACAAGTTTATTATCTCACAGTTCTGTAGGTGAGAAGTCCAGGCAGTCTAGACTGGTTTCTCTGCGATAGGTCTCACAGGCTGAAACCAAGGCATAGGACAACCTGAGCTCTTGTCTGGAGGCTCTGGAGGAGAATCTGCTCCCAGACACATTCACGTGGTTGGTAGAATTCCGTTCCTTGTGGATGTAGGGCTGAGGTCCCCACTTTCTTGCAGCCAAAAACCTCTCTCAGCCCCTAGAGGTCTCTCCTTGTTCTTTCCACATGGCCCTCTACATCTCAGGTCCAGCAACAGCACATCAAGTCCTTCTCACGCTTGGAGTCACGCTGACTTCTCCTCCTGCTGCGTCTCTTCTGCCTCCAGCCAGAGAAAGGTCTCTGCTTTTAAGGGCTCATGTGATTAGATTGGGTCCATCTAGATATTCCAGGATGATTTCCCTATTTTAAGTTTTGTAATCTTAAATACATCTGCAAAATCCCCTTCGCTATGTTACATAATATATTCACAGTTTACAGGATCAGGATGTGTACGTCTTGGGGGAACCATTCAGCCTATCACAAGAAAATAAACTCAATTTGTTATGGCAATAGATATATCTATTTAGTCCCTGGCCCCTCACATTGGAATAGGAACGTTGTACTTTTACATGTATTTGAGAAAACCAGCAATTACTAATACAAGAAAATTTGAGTAGCTACCATGTGAAAACAGTGGCAGGCCTTCGGAATTCAAAAGTGATTGAAACACAGAGTCTACTCTCAAACTGCTCACAAGCCAGCAGAAGAGAGAGAAAAATAATCATAAAGATATGTGGAAAACACAATGTAAGATAAACTCAAGAATCTTTTTTTTGAATTCTGATGTCATCCCTTGAAGGGCCATCAACAGACAGAAGAGGTGTTTTTTATTATTATTATTGTTATTATTATTATTATTGGTGTTTTTTATTTATATTTTTACTGAGGTAATACTGGTTTATAACATTATATAAAATTTCAGGTGTACACCATTATATTTTGACTTCTGTATAGACTGCATCACGTTCACCACCAAAAGTCTCATTGCCATCCATCATCATGGGCACCCACGTGCCCCTTTACCCCTTTCGCCTTCCCCCCACTAGTCCTCCCTGCTAGTAACCACCAATCTATTCTCTGTATCTATGTGTTTATCTTCCACATATGAGTGAAGTCATACAGTAATTGTCTTTCTCCTTCTGACTTATTTCGCTTAGCATAATACCCTCAAGGTCCATCCACGTTGTCGTAAATGGCAAGATTACATCTTTTTATGGCTGAGTAGTATTCCATTGTATATATATACCACATCTTCTTTATCCATTCATCCATTGATGGGCACTTAGGTTGTTTCCAAGTCTTGGCTATTGTGAATAATGCTGCAGTGAACATAGGGGTGCATATATCTTTTCAAATTAGTGTTTTCATGTTCTGTTATTAAATCCCAGAAGCAGAATAGCTGGATCTTATGGTAGTTCTATGTTTAATTTTTTGAAGAATCTCCCTACTGTTTTCCATAGTGGCTGCACCAGTTTACATTCCCACCAGCAGTGTACAAGCGTTCCCTTTTCTCCACATCCTAACACTTGTTATTTCTTGTCTTTTTAATAATAGCCATTCTGATGGGAGTGAGGTGATATATCCTTGTGATTTTGACTTGCATTTCCCTGATAATTAGTGATGTTGAACATCTTTTCATGTGTCTGTTGGCCATCTGTATATCTTCTTTGGAAAAATGTTCAGATATTTTTAACCATTTTTTAACTGGGTTATATCTTTTTGTTGTTGTTGAGTTGCATGAGTTCTTTACACATTTTGGACATTAACCCCTTATTGGATTATGATTTGCAAATTTCTTCTCCCAATTGTTAGAATGTCTTTTCATTTTGTTGCTGGTTTCTTTTGCCATGCAGACGCTTTTTAGTTTGATGTAGTCCCAATTATTTTTTTTTTCTTTTGTTTCTGTTGCCTGAGGAGACATATTCAAAAAGATACTGCTAAGAATGATGTCAAAGAGCATACTGCCTATGTTTTCTTCTAGCAGTTTTACGGTTTCAGGTCTTACATTCAAGTCTTGAATCTATTTTGAGTTAATTTTGGTGTATGGTGTAAGATAATGATCTACTTTCATTCTTTTGCACGTGGCTGCCCAATTTTCGCAACACCATTTATTGAAGAGACTTTCCTTTCTCTATTGTATGTTCTTGGCTCCTTTGTCAAAAATTAGCTGTCCAGGGGCCGGCCCGGTGGCATAGCAGTTACGTTCTCACGCTCTGCTTTGGCCGTCCAGGGTTGGCATGTTTGGATCCCGGGAGCGGACCCATGCACCGCTTGTCAAACCATGCTGCAGCAGCGTCCCATATAAAGTAGAGGAAGTTGGGCACGGATGTTAGCCCAGGGCCAATGTTCCTCAGCAAAAAGAGGAGGACTGGCATCGGATGTTAGCTCAGGGCTAATCTTCCTCACCAAAAAAAAAAAAAATTAGCTATCCATAAATGTGTGGGTTTATTTCTGGGGTCTCAATTCTGTTACATTGATCTGTGTGCCTGTTTTTGTGCCAGTACCATGCTGTGTTAATTACTACAGCTTTGTGGTATACTTTGAAATCGGAGAGTGTGATGCCTCCAGCTTTGTTCTTTTTTCTCAGGATTGATTTGGCTATTCGAGACCTTTTGTTGCTCCATATAAATTTTAGGATTCTTTGTTCTATTTCCGTGAAAAATGTTGTTGGGACTTTGATAGAGATTGCATTAAATCTGTAGATTGCTTTAGGAAGTATGGACATTTTTTTTTGTGAGGAAGACTGGCTCTGAGCTAACATCTGTTGCTAATCCTCCTCCTTTTGCTGAGGAAGATTGGCTCGGAGCTAACATCTGTGCTCATCTTCCTCTATTTTGTATATGGGATGCCACCACATCATGGCTTGATGAGCAGTGCATCTGTCCACACCTGGGATTGGAACCCCGGGCCACCAAAGCAGAGTGCGCTAACTTAACCACTACACCACCAGGCCGGCCCCAAGAAGTATGGACATTTTAACTATGTTAATTCTTCCAACCCACGAGCATGGAATATCTTTCCATTTCTTTGTGTCTTCTTTGATTTCTTTCAATAATGTTTTATATTTCAGTGTACAGTTCTTTCACCTCTTTTTTTTTTTTTAAAGCACTGCAATGGACACCAATCTAGCCTTGTGGATGGGGGGAGGTTTCTTGAGGGAAGTAACACTGAACTGAATTTTCAAGGATAAGCAGGAGTTAGCCAGGAAGGGCTATGGGGGTTGAGAAGGTAGAAAGAGAACAAAGGCAGAAAAATATAAATATTTACATATATGTATATGTGTGTGTATATATATATAGAAAAATATTTTAGAATACAAAATGAACAACTGAAAAGCAGGAATTCTTCTCCTACAAACAAACATTGTAGGATTTTCGGGACAGAGTTCCTAAAGAATGGTGTGAATATTAGAGAAAACTATATCTCCTTTAATAATTCGATAACACATTATATTCATACATGGTTCTAACATTTTCTGAACACTTGCACACATGTCATTTTATGGTTCATCAGCCCTGTGAGGTTAAAAGAGCAAATATTGTTATTCCCATTTTATGGATGTGAAATACAGAGTTTAGAGGAATTAAGGACTTTATCAGAGGTGACCCACCTGTCACCTGACAGGACTCAGATCAGAAAGGCCAGCCAGATCAAATTAGAAAGACTGGCATTTATTTCATTGCAGTGTACCACCTATACTTTGCAAGTTCTGTTCAATTTATTTAGCCCTTTGCTTCATTTTTTAAAGGTATGTGCTATAATTATGGATTTATGAAATACCAGAAAAGACACCAATTGATTTTTACTTTTTGCCTTTGAGCTTATTACACAAAAAGGGAGCAAAATTATACCCTCACTCAGACATTATTGCTTTGTTGATTTTCATGTTTCCCAAAATGGATAATTCTTGTTGTTCTACCACAGTCATTAAGAGAAAGAGAAGATCCGATCTGCAGAAACATTCTGGTTGTCGCAGGGAAGCCTCCTAGAGGACATGCAGACTATTGATATTCTCTCCTCAAGCCAGAAACTGTCTCTGGAGATCCATGAGAAACACAGAATCACAACAAAGACTAGAAAACAAATTGACGGAATCAGAGACGGCTGCTGACCCACAAATAGCTTTTCCCACTGTTGCCATTTCAGTTTGGAATATACTATAGTTTTGCAAATTGATAAAAAAAAAAATCTAGTTTTATTTCGATGGGTTTAACTTTTCAGTTAGAGACCAAAGAGTAGGTTTCTACACTCAAAATGGTTTCTTTTTGTTGTTTTGTTAAAAATCATACAGCTCCTTCCCCCAAAAAGAAGCCCATTCATTACATTGCAATGTTAGGAGCAAACTCAGAGGAGGAGGTGTGACTTTCTTTGCACAGAGGTTTTAATATTTTCATAAAGATCCTCTCTTCAGCACCTCAAGCATTTGCCTTTGATTTTGTTTTATTGAATTAGGCTGCAAAGCACTCGAGCATGAAGCTCTTTGTCATCTCTAACCAGGCTTACATTGATTCCACGTATCCATGTGCCTCGTCTTCATATATTAATCTATACATCTATTCCACTGAGAAAGAGAACTCTCTAATTCATTATGTAAAAGGATAAGGCACCTCCATAGCCCATTTGCATGCAGGTATGCTTAAAAGTAGATTTGTTTCCTCAGACTTAGAGCTGGCTTCTTTAGTGGCATTAGACCAAGGGAAAAATGAAATTATATTAAGATTTTTATGGTGGATTATACTACAACCATGACAAAAGCAGGCCAATATCTCTGCTTTTATTTCTTTAAATATGAGCAAATTTTAATAGAAAGAACTCTAGACCAGTATAAGCAAAACGGCACACAGACCCCTCAAAAATGCAAATCACACAATTAATTCACCACCTGCTACTTATTTGGGTCAGATCACCCACAGCCCAAGCAGAGGATTTTCTGGGGTGGTGAAGGGCTTTATGTGAGTGGCCAAAAAATTTATTTTTCTCCTAAATATTACTCTTCCAAATATTAATGAGAGAAATGTATAAAATAGGCAATAACCTAATCAAGATTTTTAGAGTCAGAAGATCTTAGCTATTGTTGATCACACTTGTCAGCTTAACCTTTCTTCAATGTTCTTGCATTAGAAGAAAGATAATTAATTAATATGTACTGAAGTCCCTCTCCTTAGTCACAGAGAGTTTTTAGGTATCTTTTTAAGCTTCTCTTTCACCTTATTCTGATTCAGAGGCATCTTCTCTACTAAGAAAGATAGGTACCTGGTTCATCCATTCCACAAACATTTATTGAGTGCCTCTTCTGCACAAGGCACTATTCTGGGTGCTGGGATATAGTGATGAGGAAGTCAGATGAGATTCCTGCTGTCATGTAAGATGGACAGGAAACATGTGAATACATTAGAAAACTTCAAAAGCAGTGAGGGCTATGAAGAAAATTCAATATGGAAATGTGAAGACATTGGCTGGTGGAGCAACATTAAATGGAGGTAGTCAGCAAAGACCTGAGCTGAGACCTGAATGACAATAGTCAACCAAATGGAGTTGGGGAAAGAGTACTCAAGGCAAGGCAACAGCCAGTGTGAAGACCTGAGCTGGAACTCAGACCCGAGGCTGGTTCACTCCAGTTGGACAAGCTGGATGGTAATCCGTCCTCCATCCTCTGTTCAGTAGGGCCTAGGAATACAGAGGTGAAGACGTCCATTTCTATCTTCAAAGAGCTCAGTCTAGTGGAAAAGACAGGCAAATAATTTGAATATAGTGCAATAAGTGCTATGACAGCAGTGTGCACATGGTGCTAAGAGACAGGAGAGGAGAGCGGGAAGGGTCATGGAACCAGTCATAAATTAGGTGCCAGTCAATGTGGGATTTCATCCTGGATCAGCCATTAATTAGCATGAACCTTGGCAGGTGAAAATTATTCCTATATTCATGCATTCAGTCAGTCAACAAATGTTGAGTGAGTATAACATTCTAGGACCATGCTAGTGTAGGGGATCTACATTAGTGAGGGTGCTTTATGGTTGGTAGGAACAGAAAATCTCAAAATGCCTGAAGCAGAAGAGGAGATTTCTTGATTTGCATAACTGAAAAGTCCAGGAGTTTGGCTTCAAGTATAGGCTAGTCCAAGTGTTCAAACAATAAAGCTAAGTCTATATCTCTCTGTCTCTTTCCTCTCTCTCTCTCTCTCTCTCTCTCTCTCTCTCTCTCTCTCTCTCTCTCAATCTTCTCCAACCCCAGATCCCAACTCGACTTTTTGTTTGTTGTCTTCAGTCTATGGAAGAAGCTCCATGTGGCTTATATCTGCCCAACTTCAAACCCAGCAGAAAAAAGTTTCTCCCTTCTCCACAGTTCTAATGAACATCCTAAAATGATTAGACAGCTTTCGTCACATTCTCATTCCTAGAGCAATCACTCTGACCAGAAAAACTGTTGTACTGACTGACCAGGCCTGGGTCACATCCTACCCTGGGAGGTCAGGGATCCAGTCAACCTACCAGAATTGAGTGGACTGAGATGATTCTCCAGAATATAGGTTCTGATACCAGAGGGTAAACAAAAGCTAGGCACACAAAAATCACAAATGTCTACTATAGGACCCAAGGCTAAATGGACATTGTCCCTGGATCAAAGAATTCACAGCCGTGTAGAAGAAATAAATAACTCTCCAAAAATCACAATATAATGTGATATATGCCCTATTAGTTGTCGATATTTAAGTCTTCAACTCTTGCCAGTGTTGAGTATATGAACTGTCTTTCTTCTGTGTCTCCTTCCTCAGATTCCTCTCACTCTGTACACTGGGATTCTGCCTCCCACGGCCTCTTCTCAACTCTTCTTTCATCCTTCCCACCATGGAGAAATGCCTTCCCACTAATACTACTCCCACTTTCCTATCTCTCCCTCACTCCTGCTCCAGGTCCTTTTAAACTGACATTGAAGAATACATTTGTTAAAATAAATAATTTTATCTTCCTTGAATTTTTCAGAAATACAAGCTTAAAAAACAACCATGTCATCCTATCCCACAGTCAAATCCAGAATAATAGCTTTTGATTTTTTACCCACAGCATGTATAGATGAGGGATTGCTTCCTCCACCACATCTAGCTACTGTTTCTCAACCTCAGACGTACACAACTGTGGGCCTCCAATTATAGATAACATTGCTTACATTTTGCACATAATCAAAATTTTCCTGCTCTTTGCAATTGCATTCTGTCTCTCAGTTTGAGTTCTTTAATTGGGCTGTGTTCAACATTTGGTACTTGATAGATCCCATGGGTCTTTGTTGCTGACGATGCTGCCACCTCTATGTCTGGTTTATAGTCAAATGCATATGTATCCCTAATTGCTTTTATTTTTAAAGGAAATTTGATGAGGAAAGTTCTCAGATTTTCTAAAATATCCATCATAAAATAGCTTCCTGTCCCAGAATTGTGCTCAAAACCTTAAGTCATTTTAAGATAGGTTAGCTGGAGTATGAGTTTTGTCCATCCCCATATTTGTTGAATATAAAAATCAATAATGCCACCACTCTGCACATTTATCTAATGTAATAATCAATACCAATACCTTTCCTGATATTTACTTAATATAATAATCAATAACAATACTGTTTGTTTATTTGATGCCATTGATCAAGGAAGAAGACCAAACCTATGTGCTTTATCCACCCTATGTATGTTCAGACTGGGCTATCCACTGCTAACATTTCCTTTCTTTTTCCTATTTCCCACTATCCAGACCTGGACAGAGAGAGCATCGTTCCTATCCTTGCTGTGGAAGGTGATGGTCAGTAAATTATCATTTTTTGTAAGGCAGCCAGCATTGATTGAACCTCTCTCCACATTATTCTAGGTACTGTGAAGGAAACAAAATAATATAATATGATATGCCCCATATTTGTTAGCGTAATACTAGTTGCTGCAACAGATAAGCCCCAAGATCCCAGTGGCTTTATACATGATAAGTTGATAAGTTAGTTGCTTACCATCTAACAGTATAATGTGGTTATTTCTGATTGATGGAATACTTTAATACAATACTTCAGAGACCTAGGCTTCTTCCATATTATGACCCACCACCTCACAGAATCTCACAATCCTCTACATTCAGCTAGCATATGTGAAAAGAGCATGGAAAACCATTTGTAGGATGTTTTAATGAATCAGACCTGGAAGTAGTATTCATCACTTCTGTCTGTATTTCTTTGGCTAGAACTCAGTCCACATCTAACCGCAAGGCAAGGAAATTTGAAATATGGTCTAGCTATATGTCCAAGTGGAAGGGAATGGATTTAGTGAACAGTTAGCCAGTCTCTGCCAGCATCCCATCCTTGAGTTGCTTATAATTCAAAGAGGAAGACATGATGAAACAAATGAAGCATTATACACATGATGAAAAGGGAGAATCATCAGAGACTGGATTAGTCAGTGAAGGCTTTCTAAGGAGAGACTTTAAAAATGGGTGGAATTCGGAGATAAACATGAAGAGTCATCTCAAGAAGTAAAACAATACAGTATAAGCAAAAGCAGAGGTAGACGAAAAGGAGTCAAGATGGCGGCGTAGGCAGACTCGGAACTCACCTCCTCCCGTGGACACAGCCAATTTACAACTACTCGTGGAAAAATTACCCCTGAGACAGAACTGAAAACTGGATAAGAGGAACTCCTGCAACAACGGACAATCCTAACTGAGGTGGAAGAGGCAGAGACTCCCTTCCGGAGAGGAAAAACGTCGCCTTCACAAGCCGCCAGCTTCACGGCCGCCGGGAGCAGCGCACAGGTCCGCAGCCTCCCTGGAGGCGCGGGGCCCTGAGCCGGGGAGCGCCCCCGCTGTGGGCATTTTGTGGACCCAGCACAATCGAGACCAGCGGCATAATATCTGACTTTGCCTGCTACTAAAGCATTGGGGAGCACCCCCAGAAAACCCGGTTCACAAAGAAATTAAAACTGGCTCTTAAAGGGCCCGTGCGCAAACTCACCCGTTTCAGGAAGCACCCTAAAATCACCAGAAAGAAAGGTGTACAGTGCTTTGGTGACAAGAGACTCACCTAATAGGCCCTGAGTGCGTCTCGGTGAGGGGTGAGACCTCTCCAGGGACTGGGACATTGGCGGCGACCATTGTTGTGGCCTGGTGTGGGCGTGCTGACACAGACGCCATTGGAGTTCTCCCTGAGGCCTGCTAGCCCAGGGTCTGCCCCACCCGCTAGAGCACCGATTTCATCCAGCTCAGCTGGGGCAGGCAGCCCACCCTAGAGACTGGCCCCACCCAACAACAAGCCCTCAGGCAACTTGTGGGCCTGCATAGATTGGTGACTGGATTCTCTGCAGCCTGGCAACTGAGCCGACTTGAGCAGGGCAGGGTGTGCACAAGGAGCAGGTGGAGAGTGTGGGGCGGTGGCAGAGTGTGTGGGGCTCCCGCCGTGGAGAGGCTGGGTCCGCTTGGGGAGGTCGGGGCGCTCACACGGGGCAGGACTATGTTGACTGTGTGTGTGGACCTGTGGCCGGCAGGGCTTCTCAGCCACAGAAGACTTGTACTTCTCAAAGACCCACATAGGAGGTTTGCCCCACCTTCCAAAACCTGAAGCAATTGGGTGCTCCTGTGCCTGAGGCCAGCCCCACCCAGCTGCAATCCTCAGAGAGCTGACAAGAGACCTAATAGGCTAGAGGCTTACAGCAATTGTAAGGCCCTGAGCCTAACAACCTGCCACGCTGGGGGCCTACTCACTTAAAAGAAATACTGCAACACAAATGTGGTATTAGAACTTGCAGCCAACTGTGCTGGGGATCCCCACACCTGATAAAGAGACTGAAGGGCCCACAACAACTACAAGCAGCTGAGCATTACAACAGCTGGCCAGGAGCATAACTCAGCCTCCCTGGGCGCCTACAGGGAGAGCAAACAGGCCACAGCAGAAGGATACACGTAGCCCACATAGGGGTCACCCCTGGAACATTGAGAACTGAGGGAAGCACACTGGAAGCCTCTTAAGCCATCACTTACATAAGGTCACCTATCCAAGAGCAGGAGACGTAGCTGACCTATGTAATACGTAGACACAAGCACAGGAAAAGAGGCAAAATGAAGAGGCAAAAGAATACATTCCAAGTAAGGGAACAGGACAAAACCCCAGAAAAGGAACTAAGTGAAACAGAAATGAGCAACCTACCCGACAGAGAGTTCAAACTAAGAGTGTTAAGGATGCTCACTGATCTGGGGAGAAGAATAGATGAACTCAGTGAGAATGTCAACAAAGAAATGGAAGATATAAAAAAGAACCAATCAGAAATGAAGAATACAATACTGGAAATGAAAAATTCATTAGAGGGACTCAAAAGCAGAGTAGAGGATACAGAAGAACACATCTGTGAGCTGGATGAAAGACTAGAAGAAATTACCCGAGGTGAACAGGTAAAAGAGAAAAGAATTAAAAAGACTGAGGACAGTCTAAGGGACCTCTGGGACAACATCAAGCACACTAACATCCGTGTTATAGGTGTCCCGGAAGGAGAAGAGCGAGACAAGGGGTCAGAGAATCTATTTCAAGAAATAATAGATGAAAACTTCCCTAACCTAAGGAAGGAAACAGACATCCAGGTACAGGAAGCACAGAGAGCCCCAAACAAGATAAACCCAAAGAGGCCCACACCAAGACACATCATAATCAAAATGTCCAGAATTAAAGATAAAGAGAGAATCCTAAAAGCCGCAAGAGAATGTCAAGTTACAGACAAAGGAAACCCCATAAGGCTATCAGCTGACTTCTCTGCAGAAACCTTAGAGGCTAGAAGAGAATGGCACGATATACTTAAAGTGCTAAAAGGAAAAAACTTACAGCCAAGAATACTCTACCCAGCAAGGTTATCAGTCAAAATGGAAGGAGAGATCAAAATTTTCCCAGATAAGCAAAAATTAAAGGAGTTTGTCACCAAGAAACCAGTGCTACAAGAAATGTTAAAGGGACTGATTTAAGGGGAAAAGAAAAGACCACAAATAGGAAAAATTCTCTATTTCCATGATTAGAACGTAATGGATACAAATGCACAACAAAGAGGTTAGATATGATATCAAAAACATGAGGGAGGAGGGGAGTTAAAGAGTAAAGCTTTCAGACAGAGGTCAAACTAAAGTGACCATCAATTCTGTATAGAAGAAGAAAGGAACAGAGAAGGACTACTAAAACACTGAGAAAAAAAAAGTTAAAAAATGGCAGTAAGTACATACTTATCAATAGCTACTTTAAACGTCAATGGACTAAATGCTCCAATTAAAAGGCATAAGGTGGCTGACTGGATAAAAAAACAAGACCCATATATATGCTGCATACAAGAGACACACTTCAGACCTAAAGACACTCACAAACTGAAAGTGAAGGGATGGAAAAAGATACTCCACGCAAATGGCAATGAAAAGAAAGCTGGGGTAGCAGTACTCATATCAGACAAAATAGACTTTAAAACAAAAACTGTAAAAAGAGACAAAGAAGGGCATTACATAATGATCAAGGGAACAATCCAACAAGAGGATATAACACTTGTAAATATCTACGCACCCAATGTAGGTGCACCTAAATATATAAAGCAATTATTAACAGACATAAAAACAGAAATAGACAGTAACACAATAATAGTAGGGGACTTTAACACTCAACTTACACCAATGGATAGATCATCCAAACAGAAGATCAATAAGGAAACATTGGCCTTAAACGACACACTACAACAGATGGACCTAGTAGATCTATACAGAGCATTCCATCCAAAAGCCGAAGAATACACGTTCTTTTCAAAGGCACATGGAACATTCTCCAGGATCGATCACGTATTAGGCCACAAAACAAGTCTCCATAAATTTAAGAAGATTGAAATAATACCAAGCATCTTTTCTGACCACAACGGTATGAAACTAGAAATCAACTATAGGAAGAAAATCAGAAAAGCCACAAATACGTGGAGATTAAACAAAATGCTACTGAACAACGACTGGGTTAACGAAGAAATCAAAGAAGAAATCAAAAAATACCTGGACACAAATGAAAATGAAAATACGACATGCCAGAATTTATGGGATACAGCAAAAGCAGTTCTAAGAGGGAAGTTTATAGCGATACAGGCCTATCTCAACAAACAAGAAAAATCTCAAATAAACAATCTAACAATGCACCAGAAGGAACTGGAAAAAGAAGAACAAACCAAGCCCAAAATCAGTAGAAGAAGGGAAATCATAAAAATCAGAGCAGAAATAAATGAAATAGAGACCAAAAAAAAAATAGAAAAAATTAATAAAACCAAGAGCTGGTTCTTGGAAAAGATCAACAAAATTGACAAACCTTTAGCTAGACTCACCAAGAAAAAAAGAGAGAAGGCACAAATAAGTAAAATCAGAAATGAAAGAGGAGAGGTTACAACAGACACCTCAGAAATACAGAAGATTATAAGAGAATACTATGAAAAGCTATATGCCAACCAATTCGACAATCTGGAAGAAATGGATAAATTCTTAGAATCGTACAACCTTCCAAAACTGGATCAGGAAGAAGTACAGAATTTGAATAGACCAATCACCAGTAAGGAGATCGAAACAGTAATCAAAAACCTCCCCACAAATAAAAGCCCAGGACCAGACGGCTTCCCTGGTGAATTCTACCAAACATTCAAAGAAGACTTAATACCTATCCTTCTCAAACTCTTCCAAAAAATTGAGGAGGAGGGGAAGCTCCCTAACTCATTCTACAAAGCTGACATTACCCTGATACCAAAACCAGACAAGGACAACACAAAAAAAAAGAAAATTACAGGCCAATATCACTGATGAACATCGATGCAAAAATCCTCAATAAAATACTAGCAAATCGCATACAACAATACATTAAAAAGATTATACACCATGATCAAGTGGGATTTATTCCAGGGATGCAGGGATGGTTTAACATTCGCAAATCAATCAACGTAATACACCACATTAATAAAATGAAGAATAAAAATCACATGATCATCTCAATAGATGCAGAGAAAGCATTTGACAAGATACAGAATCCATTTATGATAAAAACTCTGAATAAAATGGGTATAGAAGGAAAGTACCTCAACATAATAAAGACCATATATGAGAAACCCACAGCTAATATCATCCTCAATGGTGAAAAACTGAAAGCCATCCCTCTAAGAACAGGAACCAGACAAGGATGCCCACTGTCACCACTCCTATTTAACATAGTACTGGAAGTCCTAACTAGAGCAATCAGGCAAGAGAAAGAAATAAAAGGGATCCAAATTGGAAAGGAAGAAGTGAAACTCTCACTATTCGCAGATGACATGATTTTATATATAGAAAACCCCAAAGAATCCACCAGAAAACTTTTAGAAGTAATAAACGAATATGGTAAAGTTGCAGGATACAAAATCAACATACAAAAATCAGTTGCATTTCTGTACACTAACAACGAAGTAGCAGAAAGAGAAATTAAGAATACCATCCCATTTACAATTGCAACAAAAAGAATAAAATACCTAGGAATAAACTTAACCAAAGAGGTGAAAGATCTGCACACCGAAAACTATAAAACTTTTCTGAAAGAAATTGAAGAAGACACAAAGAAATGGAAAGATATTCCGTGCTCTTGGATTGGAAGAATTAACATAGTTAAGATGTCCATACTTCCTAAAGCCATCTATAGATTCAATGCAATCCCTATCAAAGTTCCAACAACATTTTTCACAGAAATAGAACAAAGAAGCCTAAAATTTATATGGAACAACAAAAGACCCCGAATAGCTAAAGGAATCCTGAGAAAAAAGAACAAAGCTGGAGGTATCACAGTCCCTGATTTCAAAATATACTACAAAGCTATAGTAACCAAAACAGCATGGTACTGGCACAAAAACAGACACACAGATCAATGGAATAGAATCGAAAGCCCAGAAATAAACCCACACATCTATGGACAGCTAATCTTTGACAAAGGAGCCAAGAACATACAATGGGGAAAAGAAAGTCTCTTCAACAAATGGTGTTGGGAAAACTGGATAGCCACATGCAAAAAAATGAAAGTAGACCCTTACCTTACACCATACACAAAAATTAACTCCAAATGGATTAAAAACTTGAATGTAAGACCTGAAACTGTGAAACTTCTAGAAGAAAACATAGGCAGTACGCTCTTCAACATCAGCCTTAGCAACATCTTCTCAAACACCACGTCTGACCGGGCAAGAGAAACAATAGAAAAAATAAACAAATGGGACTACATCAAACTAAAAATCTTCTGCACAGCAAAGGAAACCATCAACAAAACGAAAAGACAACCTAACAATTGGGAGAAGATATTTGCAAACCATACATCTGATAAGGGCTTAATCTCCAAAATATATAAAGAACTCATGCATCTTACCAACAAAAAAACTACCAACCCAATTAAAAAATGGGCAAAAGACCTGAACAGACATTTCTCCAAAGAAGATATACAGATGGCCAACAGACACATGAAAAGATGTTCAAAATCATTAACTATCAGGGAAATGCAAATCAAAACTACAATGAGATATCACCTGATGCCTGTCAGAATGGCTATAATTAACAAGACAGGAAACAACATGTGTTGGAGAGGATGTGGAGAGGAGGGAACTCTCATACACTGCTGGTGGGAGTGCAAACTGGTGCAGCCACTATGGAAAACAGTACGGAGATTCCTCAAAAAATCAAGGATAGAACTACCATATGATCCAGCCATCCCACTGCTGGGTATTTATCCAAAGAACTTGAAAACACCAATTTGTAAAGGTACATGCACCCCTGTGTTCATTGCAGCGTTATTCACAATAGCCAAGACTTGGAAGCAACCTAAGTTCCCATCAAGGGACGAATGGATAAAGAAGCTGTGGTATATATACACAATGGAATACTACTCAGCCATAAGAAACGATGAAATCCAGCCATTTGTGACATCATGGATGGACATTGAGGGTATAATGCAAAGTGAAATAAGTCAGAGGGAGAAGGTCAAATACCGCATGATTTCCTTCATTAAGTAGTAGATAATAACAACAATAAACAAACACATAGGGACAGAGATTGGATTGGTGGTTACCAGATGGGAAGGGGGGAGGGAGGAGGGTGAAAGGGATAATTCGGTACATGTGTGTGGTGATGGGTTGTAATTAGTATTTTGGTGGTGAACATGATGTAATTTATGCAGAAATAGAAGTACAATGTTGTACACCTGAAATTTTTACAATGTTATAAACCAATGTTACTGCAATAAACAAAAAATTAAAAAAAAAAAAAACACAAAGGTTCTGGAGATTAGGATGTGGACATCTGGGAGGGGGGCATTATTCTGTGTACCATAGACTCTTAGATACTATACTCTGTGGCCTAATAAATAAATAAACTACAAAAAAAAAAAAAAAAGCAGAGGTAGAGCTAGGCATGCATTGGGCAGAGAAATATGAGGGGCTCATTCTGACAGCTGCACAGAGAGAGTCTTATGTCAGGAAGCAGAGAACAATATACCTGGCTAAGGAGACTAAGATGAAACTACCTTGACAAGGACCACTGATTCTGCCACCTTGAACATGTGTTTGCATTACATTAGGATTCCTCTGATCCAGCCAAAGATCCCAGCGTACTTTACCACCTTCTGCTAAGTAATCTCTAAATCTCAGCTGACATTTCAAGTTTGAGTAGAAAATGTTGACATTACCTAGAGGGTGTCTCTCACTAATTTTGAGTTTCTCAAAGAACAAAGAAAACACAAATAGCAAATTCTAAGAGACCATGATTAACCGAAGTAACCATCTCACTTGTGAATTAAAGCACAGGTCTTTGTAACACAAGAAAGCTAAGTCATCACTGAGAATCAGAGGCTCCAGTTGAGGGCACACAGCAGTAGGTGATTAAATATCTTGACCATGGACATGGAGTTACAGTAAAATCAAAGTAGAAATTAAAATCCAGTAGTTCTCTTTGGTGTAGCCCCCAAATACCCACAGAATTATGGGGACCACAGCTCTAATCAAATCTTCGCTACAAATTGGGCAGTTCCTAAAGGTTAATTCACATGTAGTCCCAATAGAAGTCCTTATGGGTGTGTGTTTCTGAACATTTTTGGAAGGACTCTCTGGTTGCCATGGGAACACACCTCTGCCCCTGACACACACACTTGTTCTGATACTTGCTCAAATGTTTCAACATGCTCCAATACTCACCTTGTTAAATTGGGAATCACATCTTCAACTCCAAGGTATTTTGTACTCCATCACATAGTACACAAATCAGGACTGCCCTATCCTCCTGTAGGAATTTCAGGGCAGTGACTATTTACCTTTAGGTGATTTTGAATAATTTTGAAAATCCAAAGGATGCTATGGCTTCTGTCCACCCCAGAAAAATTCACATAAGAATAAAAGGGATTTCAATTATATGTGAGGGAGGCATTTCCGAGAACCTCTCATAATTTAAAATCCCTATTTTTCAGCAACAATTTCCCGTAGGAACATCATAGACTTCTATGGGGCAGCACAGAACACTGGTGGAGACAATCTGTTCCTATACCAATTTAAATTTCCCCGTTCTACAGATGAGGAAAATGATGCATAGAGACGTTAGGTAACCTGTCATCATCACCTATCTCTAGGAAGGGACAGAGCAGCCTGGAGGCCAAGCAGTCTACCTCCAAAGACCTCACACATACACATGACCACAGTGAGATACTGTCCTCACTCCTCATCCCAGTTCTAATCATGTATCCCTATTATTTTAAAAACTATTTCTATCCTATACACATTCCAGACACTAGCCCTCAAGGGATTGAGCATTACACATCGCTAGTCCTCAACGTCCCTCCCATGCCCTTTATCAGGTTAGCAATGAAGTTTACCTTTCCACATCTTTAGGAAGAATTCCTTACTTTCAGAAACTCAGGCAGATGTGGGACCAAATTCTGCGCCTCCTCTCTCGTAAACTCAAGCCAAGCTACTTGGTTTCTTCTAATGCTAATTATTAAACCATCAATATGGAGGCCCCTTAGTTCTTTATTTTTAATCTCGCTGACTTTCAGGCCACAGACAAGACGAAGTCCTCCTTGACCTAGTGTTGTTTTACACTCTTCAGACATCGTCACAGAAACAGCAGCATTCTCCTCTTAATTTGTTACAGCTCTGGAGTCTCTAAGGTTTGCAGTTAACAAACCACTGGTCAGGGAGAGACTATAATCAAAGCTCTTTCAGTCCAAGTTAATAAAAATATTCCTTAGTTTTCAATTTAAATGTCCTCTTCTTGGTTTTATATGAGGCTAAAGCTCAGAGTCAAATCAAACTAAATTGGGAGACAAATATTTTTATTGATTTGCTTATTTTCTGCAATCTTAAGTTTTCATTGTGAGTTTTTAGCAGAATTTTTTTTAAAAAATTATGCATCATAGTGAAACTTCATAGGATCAAAAATAGAAACAATTTTTAAAGCTACTCAGGAGAAATGACTGTTTACCTTCAAGTAGGCTTGTCATCAGCAGAAACAAATTCCAGAAAACAAAGGAAAAACATATTCAATGTTCTGAGTAAAATAACTGTCAATCTAGAATTTTCTACCCAGTGAAACTAACATTCAAAAGAATGAGAGTAGGGGCCGGCCTGGTGGTGCAAGCGGTTAAGTGCACGCGTTCCACTGCAGCGGCCCAGGGTTCGCAGGTTCGGATCCCAGGTGCACAGTGGTGCAAAATGCACCACTTGTCGAGCCATGCTGTGGCAGTGTCCCATATAAAGTGGAGAAAGATGGGCATGGATGTTAGCCCAGGTCCAATCTTCCTCTGCAAAAAAGAAAGAGGAGGATTGGCAGACGTTAGCTCAGGGCTGATCTTCCTCACAAAAAAAAAAAAGAATGAAAGTAAAATAAAGACATTTTTAGACATACAAAGATAAAAGGAGTTTGCTACTCATAGACCCTCACCCTCTACTGAAAGAACCACTGAAAACTAAGCAAGCAAAAAGCAAAAAAGCAAAGATGGAGTGGAATACAAGAAGAAATGGTAAAAACAGAAAAAAGAATTTGGTTTTCATTTGCAAATCTAAATAAATATAGACTCTATAAAATAATAATCATCATAGTAACTAATATTGAGGGTTGTCTAAAAACACAGAGGAGCTAAAATATGAGAATAATAATAACATGAAAGAAGGGATGCATTCAGAGGAAAATTAAAGCATTCTAAGTTTCTTGCTTTTTTAGGAAAATGATAGATGTAAAATAAACCAAATAGCATAAGGGAGAAAAATTATGCCATAGGTGCATTTGGGTTATAAGTGAGGGAAGGTAGTTAAGATTTTTTTTTCCAAAACCTTCTGACTATAGATTACATCCTTCTCAAATTAGATTAATATAAATGCCTTAAAGCTATTTTTCAAATATTTTTTCCTCCTATTAGAATTGACTAGCATTTTTCTAGAAACTGAAAGAGAACAGCTTAGGTCCAGAACTGAGGAAGGTTAACCTGTTCCTCCTTACCTGTTTCTGAGCCAGTTAATGCAGAATTAATTGTGCCATTTAGCTTCCAAGATTAATATTTATTTCTACCAGTGACCCAGATTCTGAAACTCTCTGTCAAAGTACATAAATTATCTCATTAATTCCATACACTTTACAAACTAAAAATAAAAAATATATTTGCCATAAGAATTGAAAATCCTGAAAACCCTCAAGAATAGCATCTTTTATATTCACCTAAAATTTTTCTCAAGTACCACTTTTGCCTTACCTGGGGGAAAAAAATCCTTGAATAATAATTGTTAAATATAATTCATGAATTAAATATTTATCAGGATCAGCGCTGCCCTATCACCAAGAAATTGACTAGGAATGTCACCTGGAGGGTCAACTCTAACCTGAGGGGAAAAAAATGTGCATCTGCAAAATAATATTCTGAGGATTTACTGCACTAAATAGCCACTGTTGCCTAAAAGAATCATTTTTACTTGAACACAAGTTGCTAAAACCTTAATTTTGCTTTTTTATCCAGTGCTTTTGAGAGACTAAATTGCAGCTCACAAAGACAGTTATTAAGGTCTGAATAGAAAATGTTTAGATTAAATATCATGCTCGTATTCAAGAATCATTGTAATTGGTCCATTAAACAGCAGCATTGCAGCAGGGTCTATATTTTTATTTGCTTCATTACTTAAAACTAAATAGCAGTTATTAGCTATATTAAAGTGGCTAAAGATTCTGCATTTTACATTGTTGGTGTTGAAATTTAGTTTCATATCAACTTATTGACAATTTCTTCTGTTTGCTTAATATTGACTAAGAGAGAGATGATGGTTTGGCTGAATTGTCTGCTCTTATATCAAGTTTTTTTTTAAAGGAAATTGGAAAGAATCCAATGAAGAATGTGTTCGTATTAGTTCAAAATATAGTGGGTTATGAGCAATAAAAAACAATTCCAAAATCTCAATGAAAACAAGGGCTTATTTCTTCCCATGCTATATATCCATTGCTGGTTAGCCACAGGTCTGCTCCAGGTCAACTTCTCTCTAGGAATGACAGAACAGCCTCTATCTGGGACAATAGAGATCTCCACAGTAGGGAGTAAAAAAGATGTGGCAAACCATGAGATTGGTTCTATAGGCTTCTGTTGGAAGTGCCACACATCACTTCTGCTTTTATTTTATTGGCCAGAGCAAGTCACATGACCAAGCCTGACCTGAACAGGAAAGAAAATGTATAATCCTCCTTCAGGAAGTGACACTACAAGGAGTGAAACCACAATACTTGGTACAGGTCATACAATACACCACAGTGACTGTGCCAATATTTTTCATAAAAATGAGGAACCAATCACTTCAATACACTATTTGTTTTCCAAGGCAAAATTGTCCTGTTTCTTTGTTGAAGAGAA
This sequence comes from Diceros bicornis minor, assembly GCF_020826845.1. Lineage (NCBI taxonomy): Eukaryota > Metazoa > Chordata > Mammalia > Perissodactyla > Rhinocerotidae > Diceros > Diceros bicornis. The sequence continues at coordinate 24,471,799 of NC_080764.1, read as the reverse complement.
AATTTCTTTCATTTGAAAAAGAAATTCCAGATAAATTAAACTTACCAACTCAAAACACTAGACGGTGTGACAAAAAATGAAAAATGTTATTTTCACCTGAAAGACAAATTTTGTTCAAAATTACGTAAATTAAATTTTCCCCTGATTTCCTACTCGACAAGGAATGAGAGACAACAGAATGTCCACTGTAACAGAGAACTTTAAACGACAGGATCATTTATGAAAAGAAATTTTCCAGAGAAGTCTTCTAAGGGCATTTCAGCAAAAGAAGCTTACATTTCAATTTCATTTTTGCATAAGGGATGGAAAATACGCTTAAGAGGCAGAGGCTAAAAAAAAACGAACTTTAAATAAACTAATTTTGACAATTTAACACTGCCGAAATCAATGGCCAGCTCAGGCAGTCTTATGATTTGTACTTCAGAAGTCTTGAGAGGTTTTAGAAAGCTAAGAGTATATATTTTGTCTTAAAATGTGTTAGTGTTGTGGAAAATATGAAGAAATCCCAAAATTCCAGAACAAATTGTCAGTATTTGAGACTTCTCTTTTTTGTTTTTATTCGAGGGAGCAAATTTTATCACAGTAGTTACTTCGTGTGATTACTAGAGCAAGGTCACAAATTAAGAGCCACATGAAGCCAAATCCCTGGTCTGTTTCAACGTCAATAATGCTTTGCCGTGAGTAGCTATGTAAATTTGGTGACCACTGAGACCCCATCTCTTTTATGACTGCATGCCAAACCCAAATTAAATTGACATGAGCTCAAGAAGCCTTCCTAGTGTTCATATTCAGAGGAATATATAGAAACCTTTAGCACTGTAATCACAATAAGGATCAGGAATTAAAACAAGTTCAAACTTGTAGCTCACTCTCAAGCCCATTCACTCGATAAACATCGTTTGAATCCTGTTAATAAGCAATTCTGTTCATTGTTCTAAGAAATTTAACATCAGCCACATCATCTTCGCCCAGAGTACATCCCGTAAATTGGTAGTTTTGTAGAATTTAATTGATGGTTATGTGACAAACAGATTCTGTAATCAAATAAGTTTGAGAAACATTGAGTTAAACGAAAGAAAATAAGTTTATTTATGAAAAGTCTCAAAGCTATTAAAAGGCCAATGTACATTAAAAGTCTCCAAAAGAGAATTGTAGCATGTAGCACTTCCCAAACTTATTTGATACTGAATAATTTTTTATTTTTTTGAGGACATCAAGTGGGACTGTTGTTCCATGGAATACACTTCAAAAATGTTCTGAATTAGACTCTTCCAGATAATGTTTACATTAGATTATTATTTTAAATATTATGTAGAGTTAGCGCTTTAATCACAACATCTGTTCAAAATTATTAAATTACTCCATTTAGACAGAAAATGACTAATTAGACAGTAATGACTATTACACGGCTGATTCAACCATGACACTGCAGATTTCCTTTTTCTCCATCATCTTAAGACCAAATTTAAAGAACTGTTTGACAATGTGATCAATTGCTCCATTACCAGGAATTTATGAACAGAGGAAAAAAGGGAAAGGACAAATTAATCAGTGAATGTTTTCATTATCCGAATCGTAGTTTACCATCCTATTGTATGGACCCAGCCAATGCGAACCCAATCTCAGAAGTCCCTTCAATGACACTGAAACAATAAGTATAAGTGACGAGAAGTAGCGGTTTTCCCAGAAAACCAATCTGGCTGGAACAGGAGTTGCTCACATTTTGCAAGAGGGAGCTGATCTCAGTTTCCCTTCAAGGGTCAAAGGAGTGGACAGGATTGAGATGCTGATACTGAAGAACACAAGAGCTGAGCATCAGCACCTCTCTTAGCTCAGCTGGAGACAGGGAACTAATGTCAGCTGACTTCTCTTCTTCACCAGTGGGAGGTATGGTATAAAAGGAAAAGTGATGGTAGCACGTCTCTAGTTAACAATGTGATGGAGTTATCAAGGTCTGTTGGCCACCAAACCAAAACACCTTCTCAATGATGCCTACCCTGACCACCCCATTAATACTGCAACCTGCCCCCCACCCTGCCCCTGGAAGCCTCACTCACCTTATCCTACATTTTTCTATGACTCTTGTCACAATCTAACACATTATGTAATTTGCATATTTATGATGCTTAATGATTGTTGTCTGTTTCCTTCACTAATTTAAGCTACGTAATGGCCGCACAAATATTTGTTGAATTAATGAAATTAATTAAAGAAAAATAAATGCTCAGAACTTTAGTCTCAGGGATGCTTCCCTCATAGGACTTCTGAAGATGTCCACCCCAACAGTGCCTGTCTCTGCCTGCACATTGCCCCCAGGAGGGGAAGGAAGGATAGGGGAGACAGTTGAGATTCCCCTCCAACCCCGCAGCCCGTTTGCCAGTGGTGAGGCCCTTGTCTGCTCCTACTGTTACCTTCCTGTTACTCACCCTCTTTAATCAAAATGGATTAGAAACACAAGAAGGGCGGAAGTCCCTCTTCTGACAGTATTCTCTAGTCACCTATGAAGAAGGAGACCATGGTGCAGAAGCTCCTAACTGGACTCTACATCTTTACCTCTCTTCAGTCTATTCTCAACACAGCTGCTAGAGTGATCCTTTGAAACATTAAGTCAGATCACATCACGTCTCAGCTCAAACACCCCCTATTTCCCTCAAAGTAAAAACCAAAGTCTTCGCAATGGTCTACAAGACATTGTATGCTCCGGTCTTCCATTGCCTCTCAGATCTCATTTGCAATTACTATCCCCCTCTCATTCCATTCCAACTTCTCACAGTTTTTCAAACATACCAAACATACTCCCACCCCAGGGCCTTTGCACCAGCTGCTCCCTTGAAATTGAATGCTTTCCTCTCAGGAGATATCCACATGGCCCACACCATCACCTCATTCAAGTTTTTGCTCAAACTTGTTTTTGCCACCTTGTCAGGGAGGCCCTCCCAGACCACCATCTCAAATACTACAACCTTGTCCCCAACATGTCCCTACTATATGCCTGCTTCATCACCTTCTTATTTACCGTACATGACTCACTTACATCACATAATTTACTTATTTATCATGTTTATCGCTTTAATTCTCCCACTAGAATTTAAAACAAAAGTTGTGGGGGATTCCGGAAGCAGAATACGGAAGCAAATGGGGAGGCGTACACTTTGGGGCAAGAGGGTGGTGTTATTACATTGGGAGATAGGAAATGGAGAGAGAATGTACTCAGCTCTTGTGCATCTCTAAGTATTGTACACGTAAAACCAACACATATTAAGAACAAAAATGGACCAAATTTGACCAAAGTGATCCACTATGCAGTGCATTTGATGAATAATGCAGATAATAATTAAGGTAGCTGACAAAATGATGGTTTGAAGGTAAAAGAGTTGCTCTATAGACTTCATAAAATATTGTTGGTATGCACATAAAGTACTTTTTCTTTTTAATAGTTCAGAATTAATACCACTATGGTATCTCAAGGTTAATCAGGTTGTCTCCATTTCATGCATTCTGGAATGTCATTATTGACTTTGCACTTGCCCTTCTTCCCTGTATCTGTTAGACTGGCCTTGGCAGCAAGGAAAGGCCATATGGTGCCCATCCATATGGATGGACTGGCTGGGTTTTAGAATCGTATTCCCTATTGACGTTCCTGTTGTGTGAACAGAATAACTTCTATTTGAGAGTAGAAGATGTGAGATTCCAGCCTTGCATATTGTATCAGTTAGAAAACTTGTTCAACTGTGAGTAGCAAAGACCTGAAAAGCAGGTCTTAAACAAATTGTGGCATGGTGGCTCCATGATCTAATCATAGACCTCTCTTCTCTGCCTTCTATCTTCTCTGACTTGTGGCATCCTTCCTCAAGCCTGCCTCATATTCACAAAGTGGCTACTGGAACTCCAGCCAGCATTTCCTCATTCCAGGTAGGAAGAAAAGAAAAGACAAGGAACAAAGGGAACATACCAGGTGAGCCATTGCTCCTTTTTTAAGGTGCTTTACCAGAAGACCTACAAATAATTTCTCCTTACATCTCGCTGTCTAGAATTTAGTCATATAACCCTCCCCTCTTCCACACAGGCTGGGAAACCTAGCATATTTTAGCTAAGCATGATGTTGCTCTAATAAAATCAGAGTTCTATACAAAAAAAGGGGGAAAGATAGATATTGAGTAGGTACCTAGCAGTCTTTTGTCCAGATAGATACTTAATTTCTGCAATAAACAGAGGAGTTGAAAAAGATGACTGTCATAGCTTGCTAATGACTTCCTAGTTACCTTTGTACCAACCTAGAAATTAAAATCCTTCCCTTAGTTCTCCAAATGGTGGTTATCTTTTCAGAAAGACAATTCTTATATTGGTGTCTACCCCACCCCACCAAGACTCTGGTTCAGCTTTTGCTGACCACATCTCCATTTGGCTAATTACACTGGTGATTTCAATTATTCCTCGTTGGGCTCTGTAGGAGCAAATACTTCTCAGAACCCCATCACTAGGATCATCATTGCTGCTGCAATGCTCCAGGATCAGAAGCCCCCTTGTGTGATCAAGAACCCTGCCTGCCTCTTACTCCTACACAATACACACTGTAGAATTGATATTTGGGGAGCCATATTTGTTTTCCACTTAGGAAACTCTCTCAGAATCTTTTAAGCACTCATTCGCTCTTTCAGGTCACCAGGGAGCAATTTTGGTACATTTCACCCTAGCCAACAACTTCTGTGGGTACCATTCCAAAGACTAATTTACTAAATGGTCCCTCAGTTGCCTGAAAAAGAGTTATAAAGCTTCAGAAAGTGCCTGACTTACTCCCATGCAGTGGCTCATCCGCTGAGAAGATCTGGCTGCAAAAAACATTATAGAATTCCTATTGTTGCTAATTATTTTCTGATACTACTTCAGGAATGGAAAAGCATGAAAGTCAACAATTTGTTGTAAAGACCAGGTGTGTAGCCACTTGGGACAGAGCCATGAAAAGAACACATGCATACACATACCCCACATCTTTCCCTCTCCTCCAAGTCCATTGCTTTCTTTTTGTTCTCTAAATAAAATAGAACCTGCATCCACTATGAGAAAGATAAGCTTTTGATTCGGGGTCTGAATTTTTTTCCTCCTTCATGGAGATGGCTCCATGGAGCTTTCAACTTGTCAGATATAATCTGTTCTGGCCACACGGTCTTGAGAGGACGACAGCCACAGAATCTGTGGTGTCAGATGAAAATGGTGTAGAATGCAAATGCAAAAGCATCACAGAGGTGATAAACAAGAAGTTTGCCCTCCCTGAGAAGGAAAGAACAAGATGCTGGAACTGGAAGGAGCAGTTGCAACAAGTGACATGGGCCTCTGTGGACAGAGCGCAGGCCAGAGCCTCAGCTGGTCATGTGGATAATTCCCAAAGGCTGCACGTCCTCACATCTCTCTTGTCACTCCCACTGAGACATTTTGGAAAGAAGGCCAAGTCGCCCTTCATCAGGGTATGCTGATTCAGACAGACAGCTAAGCTGAGACGGCTTTGGTGAACACACTCTATGGGATGAAATGAGTTCCCCTGTGGTCTGCTGCCCTGTTGCTATTAAACTGAAACCAGAGGAGCTCAGAGTTGCTAAGAGATTGTCACATTGCTGCGGGAAGAATTTACACGATTGGCGCCCTCAGGCAAGTTGTGCTGAATCTGTCAGTATTCAAGAATGTGTAATTTTTTCAGCTATTTCTTCATTCCAGCCTATATGGAGTACAGCCTTCTCTCTGCCCTTGCAGAGTGGGCATTTACAGCACTGCAAGATCTGAGGAAGGGCAAAGATTGGCTATCAGAGGTGTGGGTTCAAAGGCTGACGCCAAGGGCAAAATGGAGAAGGCAAACGGTCAGAACTGGGACTGTGGACAGCTCCCGGATTAGACAGGGAAAGCATCTGGAAGGAGGTAGGCAACGGTAGAAATGAGCAAGTGTGCCCAGAAACTGAGAGTCGTAACAACGAGGGTCTGAAACTTACAGAGCAGTCCAACAGTGGGTTTGCGCTAGGAATAAAGATCCAGGTTAAATGGCAGGGCAGAACAAAGATGTAGCATGTATGTTGCTCAGTTTGCCCTTCCCCTTCTCTGCTAATCAGATTGTCAACACCCATAGCCCCAGCTGACCGTGCAAAGAGCTATGTAGCCTCACACACTTTTGCCACAGCTCATCAGATAAGAGCAAAATCTAACTTAAAACACAGCCAATCCATCAGCTGACCAGCGACTGTCAGATTCTCTCTTGAGAATTTAAAATAAAAAATACACTGATTGCATCCAGTCAGACACTGCTGGGCACTAGGTCTCTAAAGTCATAGAGAATTGGGGCCAGAGTCAATGGCACGACAATCCAAAGTCACAAGCAAGTCAGAGTCATGGGGGAGCCTTTGAAAGAAGCTGGTGTGGAAAAAAACAAAGATATGCAGAGAGTAGCAGAGGTCAGAGACCATGTGATCCCAGAGGGAAAGGGAAATGGGGAGAGTAGCTATCTGACACTTTTCCAGTCCTTCCAAAAGGGCTAGAGGTTATTCCATCAATTGTGTTCTCTGAGATCCCCTGCATCCTCATAACCTGTCTGACAGTTTTCCAGACCTTCCAAAAGGTCTAGAGGTTATTCCTTCAATTGTGTCCTCTGAGATCCCCTGCATCCTCATAATCTAACCAAAATCCCTGATCCTGTGTGGTGCCGCACATTTGTCACATGCCCCATTGTTGTAATGAGCCAGTTGTTCCAAATAGATTCTTTGGATTGCAAAGAACAGAGACTAACTCGGGCCACCCTAAGAAAGAGTGAATTATCATAAAGATACCTGTGAAGTGGGTCCAGGACCAGAGAAACTTCTGAGAACCAACACAGGTTAGGGACCATTGCTCTCTGTCTCTCTGCTTCTCTCAGAGCCTTCACAGTCTCTCTCAGATGGTGCTTCTGTCGCTCTCTGCGCCCTGCTCCCTTCTCCTCCCTATACCAATTGTTTAGTCTTTCCCTCTACTCTGCGTAGTTTTCCTCTACTTCAAAGACTCGGCCCCCTCACAGTTTTTGCTTCTTCATAGCATCAGTCTGCTGGGACACTTCATGGCCCTGCCTTACTCCATAGCTTCTCTTTATAGATTCCTTCTGCTTCAGATCCCACTGCTAACTGTATTTTCTAGTTCAGCTTCAAAAGAGGAAATATGATTAGCCCTGCTCATCCTGTTGCACCAGATCATGAGCTGGCCAGCCTCTGGTTTGACTATCCTTGGATCAAAGCCCACCCCTTATCCAACCAGCTCCAACTTGTAGGGAAGAGACCCGCAGTGCAAAACACAGCAACCTGGACCTGCCCGTTTAGAAGGGGCTGTGAGCCTAGTAGACACTGCGGCAGACATGTTTAATATGCCAACTCCTTCTTGCCACAAATATCCTTGCAATACTGTCCTCTGTTTTCCAAGAAACAGTTAATTATATGATAAGGCATTCTATCTTAGGATATTAATAATCATGTAATTTTTTTTATTTTCTTCTTTTCCTTTTTAGGAGTTTCCAAATTTTCCATAAGTAATATGTCCTACTTTTATAATCAGAAATATTGCATTAAGTGTTAAGAAATTAGATATAGCATCATTTGTACAACAAATATATATATTGAACATCAACCATGTATCAGACTCTATGCTAAACACTGCAGATACAGTAGTGAACAAGAAAAGGACCTCTCATCACGGAACAGGGATGATCACATAATTTATTAGCCAAATTAGGACACTTTTGAGGATGAAAAGGGGTGCTATTAATAATCAGACCAGGACAAAACTGGGACTGTGCTGAGTAAACCAGACCAAATGGTAGATGTTTCCATTTACGTGTATCAGCTAAGATTTTAACATTTCTGTGTATTTGAGCAGAGGACTAAGGCCTTAACTCTCCTCTCAAAAATTAATTTCTAAAATCAGGAAATTCAGAGAATGTGCCAGGCAGGTTTTGGGGACAGAGAAGCCTTTAACAGTCCCGCAAATCTCAGCATTCTCATTCTACGCTTTGGAAAACATCCAGGATTCCAGTCCAACCAGGAAGCACAAGGAAAGGGAAGAGCGAGGTGGGGGTAGAGAGGGAAGAAGTAGCACTTATTGATCACTTACCAAGTGCCAGCTACAGGGTTGGTTGCTTTACATATGCAATCAAAATCAATCTCATGACAATTCTGTGATGTGGGTATTATTATACCCATTCTGCTCATGAAAAAAACAAGGCTCAGAGAGTTTACTTAAGTTGTCCAAGGTAACACATCTAGCATTGGGACTAAAATTTGAACCCAGCTCTAGCTACCTCCACTACATCAAGTAACCTCTCAAAAATTAAATTTGAGACCTTAAAGCACTGAAACATTATAATCTCTAGTTTCCCCTAAAGTAAATGTGAATAGTGATGGGGCTGTCATAAAAAGTCAAGTTATAGTGATCCTTTCTTCCATATCATCAGTTTCTCAGCTTCTACCAAGAAGAAATGTAGAAAATGAGCTTAACTGGATGCTGCGTCTTGGAATATTTCTCATGGTCCTCATGGAGGTGGTATCTGAATTTGCCATGTAATTTGAAAATGAGATTTTTGAAGGCAATTAAAAGAAAACTTCTGAAGAGTGCAGTTAGCCCAGGGAAAAACACCCAATATACTGAAAAGTATTTGGAACTAATTTCCTATCAGTTGAGTCAAAAGAGAATAATTCCATTGATATCAAATTGGTTAATTAGAGAGATACGTCAAATTCCATTTTGACAAATATCATCATAACCCCAATCTCTGTTCACTTTAGTGGGATTTAACCTGCATCAACTTGTTCCGAAGCAAGAAAGTGGAAAAAAGTACATTTTGCCGGGAAGGTTTTGCTGTTTGTTTGGGCTTTTTCAATTGTTATAGTCTATTGCCAAAGGAATGGCATTCTGGATCAAAAAGTCATGGGGGGGAAGAAAGATTCTTGAAATAAAATCACCTGTAAGACATTTTTCACTGCCCTATGTTAGCAAAATTCATTTACAGACTAACATTAAAAGAATGTCAAAAAAACATAAAAACAGCATGGAAAATCATATTGCATCTGGAATTTATTTCATCTCTGCTTCAGATCACAATAGTACATTGTGGACTAAATGTCTTTGGAGGAGCGCATTGGAAGACCCTTCTGAAATAGAAAGTCTCTTTTTATCCCAAGATCTCTTCTTGAAACAAAAGAGCTTCCGGATGACATATTTTGGAAGTGCTGAAATAAAGTTCAAGTTTATGTCCTTATTGTACTTAAAACTTGAGAGATGAAGAGATGGAAGAATAGAGTTTGATGAGGAAAGGAACTGTCTTTAAGATTTAAATATTTGAGTTCAATGCATAAATAGAATGGGTAATTTCATTTAATGTAAAAGGAAAACAAGATCCTTTTCTCCCAAATAAGTAACGGATGTACCTATTCCAGAACTTGCACTGTTCTTTACCTTTAGATTTCAAGGCTGCAATTCAAACCAGTGTTTTAAAATACTCAGGGTCTTTATTCTCCTTCAGTTTCTTCCATTAGCTGAGAAATACAATCTTCTTTCATGTTGTGTAGCTATTAACAAAAACTGGCTAGCACAAGAATGCCTCGCTGAATTCACAGTCGGCTTTGCAGAGCTGAATTGTATAGAAATAAATGCAACTATTTATTGTCTCACAGAATTATGGATTTTAGAAAACTGTTTAATAAAGAGGAAAACACTTAAGATAGTTTCTATTGAATTTTGCACACACAGAAAACTAACATGAAACAGGAACTGATAATAGATTTTGTTGGAAAGTTAAATTGTAATTTTATGATCATTTAGAAGCCTAGATATCTTCACAAGGACAAACTCCACAATTATCTATATGTTAGCAATCTCAGAAGTGCGTAATTATATTTTTAGGTGGTCAAATCCTCCTTTACCTACAATTTTGGAATAAAAACCTTTGATACTTCTCTATCCTTTATTCAGCTTCTGGATCTACCAAAAATAACAAATCCTCCAAATGTTTGCCCCTTCCTCTCCTTCAATTGCTCAATTGTTCAGAAGACTGGATTCCTATCAGAATCACTGATTGTAAATTCCTCAAGGGAAGGTGAACTTCTTAAAACCTAAAATGTATTCATTTTTGTATCTTCCAGGGCACTTAGTAAAGTTAAAGGCACAAAGCAGGCCCTCAGAAAATGTTTTCTAATTGATTTGAACTATATGATAAACCCAAAGACACACAAAAGTGCTTATGTTTATTTGTTATTTTTAAATTGTTTATTCATTTAGATTTGCTGATAACCCACCAAATGTCACTCTGCTAAGTGATTAGAGTAAACCAAGCAAAGTCTTCATGCTACAACAGCTCCCAGTGTAGTGTGAGGAAAACAAATAGAGAAACCAGAAATATAATGCTGTGTGATAGACACCAAACATGATGGAAGCTGTTGACTTGAAAAGCCTCGAAACGAGTTTATTCAGGAATAGCCGGAAGAATTGTTATTTGGGATGTGCATGCTACTGCAAACCACAGGCAAATCCCACAAACAAAGGAGAACTGCCTTTATAGAGAAAAAGGGGGAGTAGGGAGGGGCTGGTCTAAATGAAAGTCCACTGGGGGGAAGTAACAGTTCAGGGCGGCAATGGCTTCTCATTGGCTGAGCTGGGGCACTTCTCATTAGCTGGGCCAGTTGTTGGGTAAGTAGAGAAATCCTCCTTTGGTGGTAAAGTAATTTTACTTCCTGTCCAAGACGCAAGCATCTATCTCTTTCTGTTTGGTGTAATTGCCCGTGTGTGATAGGGTGCAAGAGCTCCCCTTAGAGGTCTTCCTGCCTCCAATTTAGTTAAGGTTTCTTTTATTCCACAAAGCATATGAGAGAAGCAGCTAACTCATTTAGCATGGGACTCAGAGCTTTGGTAGAAGATCATGTCTAAGCTGAAACTGCAGGGAAAAGAGAGGGGAAGGAGATTCCAGGTAGAGGAAAAGCACACTGCAAAGGTCAAGACTTAAGAGGAAAACCTCCCATTGGGGAACTGCAAACAGCTCAGTGCTGCTGGAATATAGAGTGCAAGGTAGGTAGGGGCAAAGACAAGACTGGAACTGTGAGAAGGGGGGCCTATTTGCAGTGCTTTGGGCACCAGGCTAACTCATTCTTTATCTACAACCTTGGAATACAAATTTCTGATGCTTCTGTGTTTTTTTCCATTGCAAAGAGTTTGGACTTATGGTAGCCCCCATATGGAGTCACGACTAGGGCCAAGGAAAACAAAAGAGAATATGCTTTAAAATCAGGTAGTATAATTCAGCAGCTATTCATCGAGTCCAACTGGTTTTGCATATGGACACAAACACATTATACACTTCTTTTCCTCCTTCCACACTCTCTCCCTCCCCCTCAATCCTTACTAGATTCTGATCCTAAGCATATAAAGTGATCCTGCGAAAGGGGAGGGCGTCTAAAATGAAATAAGTAGAAGATGATATTAATTTTGAAAAGATAATTGTGGGTATATTATACACAGGAGTATACCCTTATGAGCCCTCACACTATGAAAAAATAATTAAATCTGGGGCCGGCCCGATGGCGTAGGGTTAAGTTCGCACACTCCACTTCCACAGCCCCGGGTTCGCAGGTTCGGATCCCCGGCGCAGACTTATGCATCGTTTATCAAAGCCATGCTGTGCTGGCGTCCCATGTAAAGTAGAAGAAGATGGGCATGGATGTTAGCCCAAGGCTGATCTTCCTCAACAAAAAAAAAAAAAAAAGAAGAAGAAGAGGATTGGCAACAGATGTTAGCTCAGGGCTAATCTTCCTCAAAAAAAATAAAATAAAATAATTAAATCTATCTGTTCTATATTGCTGAATCCACATAGAACTAACTTTCAGTAAGCTTTTGCCAAATCGTAAAACATAAACACTAGCAATATTGCTTTTTGATCAAATTGGATATATCCACAATAGGTCTTTGCTGTTGAGCAAATAAGATGACCTAACCTTTCTGATGGGCAGTTTAACAAAACATATCCAAAACTTTAAAATTTTTCCTACCCTTTAATCTCAAATTTTTACTTCTAGGAAGTTACGCTTAAGAAATAAATAAGGACGTGCACAAAGATTTGACTAAATATTGTGTTTTGATGATCATCCTGATGCACATTATAATGGCTAAACAGCATCAAAAAATATTACCATTTTGCCCAATTTCTAGCTGCCAACATGAAGTCACTGAACACAGAGTTAGGAAGAGACACATATGAGCTCCAATACACCACTGAAAAGAGAGCACATGGTCATCTCGCTTCTTGTTTTCTGTTTTGGTAATGACACGCATCACACACATACACACACACACACACACACACACACGGCACTTCACTCACAGCCCATTGGGCAGAATTAGTCACATGGCCTGCCTAACTGCCAGGGGAATCCAGAAGGAGAAAACTGGATATTGGTGAACACAGTAATGTTCACAAAGCCCAACCCTTGGGCGTCCTATTTCATCCCTGGCAAATCCAACATAGAATTTTCTTAAACAAAGGTTATCCTCTCCTCAAAAGAAATTCTACCACTAGCTTCAAAATAATTATTTGTTCTCACCTATTATATATATGATACACAGATAAAAAATTTAAAAATATAGTTATTTCTGAGTGATGGGTTTAGGAATGTCCTATTTTCTTTCAATTAATTTGTATTTTCTAATTTTTCTATAATAAACATTGCTTTTATAATAATAAAAATTATTTTTATGTTAATGTGTGTGTGTGTCTCCCTTGAAAAATTCCTGCAAATTCTTCTTATTTGGACTCTAAGATGAATGGGGGAGCAGAATACACAATCATTTGGTTGTCAATTTTCTGGTCACTCCCAGCACCTGTGTCACTCTTCCTCTATCTTGAGAAGTTTCTTTTCCATTTTGCCTTAAAAACTTTACTTGGCGTTGACTGGCAAATTACCTTAGAATCTAGATGTTCTTATAGGTTTCCCTTAACTCCAGGCAAACAGCACAGCCTCCTCCAGATCACTGTGCCTCAGGCAAATCTAATTAATGTCCTCTCAACTTCTCCCATAGCCACCGGTTAATGTCAAAAAATGGAAATTATTCAAGGAAAATATTTTTTCCTGATTTCCTCCATTAAATTATATGAAGAAGAAGAATACTTTAATAAAAAAAATTTGTAGTCAATTCTTTGATTTTCATTTTCCATCTCATTTCCGTGATCTGAAACTTAATCCTTAGGATACATAAGAAGGTTTTCTCCATCTATGAAAACCCAGGGGTTGAGACAATCATTCAACTGGAAAAAAATTACCCTAAATGAGCAATGTGGATGGGTGTATTTATAAAATCTAAGGCTCTAAATAAATCTAAGGTATTATTACTACATTGTAGTAAATTTAATATTTGTTTGTGCTTAGTGTACCTGAGTTTTCTAGGAGAGGTTGTTACATGTGCACAAACTTCTATTTATTCTAATATCATCCTTCAGCATAATGCATTTGTTATTGATTGCCTTTAGTATTGGAATAATAAAGATTTGCATCTACATTTTTAATTTGGAATAAATTAATTGCTGTCTTTCTTAATTGTTTACTTGTAACCCAGGTTATTTTTCAAAGTGGATTCTAAAATAGCAAATGCATAAATCCAAATTATTCTATCGAAGGTAGCAATAAAGCATGAGGACAAATTTATAAACACTTTAGAGGATGTTTGACACAACTTTATTACTGCAATATCCCCCTACATATCAGGTAACCACATTCCAGCACTGAGTGTTTTGTCAGATAATGGAGGAATATTCATTGAATTGAAAAGAGCTGGAGTACAACATTAGATTACAACTTTTATGTACAGGAGAAGTACATCATAGCAATTCCTTTTCTTCTTTTTATCTGCTTCCCCTTTCCCTCCAGGCAAAAATATAAATGAAAAATGCCTTCAACCTTCAATCAAATACCAAAGATAAAATGCCGATGGCTTGCTTGACTGCCTACAATGGAGGTATAACAAATGTTAATCTATTTCTGCGGCCCACAGAGAGGAGAGGCTGGAATGGGGAGAAGGGGATTAGAAGAGCTTTTCCTCGGTGGCATTTTTGAGACTTCAAAATGCTCTTAGAAGCTACTTAACAACAAAATCAGTTGATCCCATTGTTGTGGCTCAGAATTCTGTTTCAGAATATCGCAGCTGAGTGAGGAGGCTAAGGTGCTGGAGTGGCATTAATGCATTGCCCATGGATATTTCGAAAAATTTTTTTAATTATAGCACTTTAAAGAGCCTTATGAAAATCCTCCAGCCTGCCACAAGACCTATGTCTCCGGGTGCAGGTCCCCCATGGAGAAAAATCAAAGCGCAGATCACCATCTCAGAGGATCCCACCAAGTCTATTTCTGAAACGCTAACTCTGCTCAGCTCCCACCCCCAACCTATGCTCTGGTTTCAACTCCTCTCTCTGGTGGGAGTGTGTGTAGGAGACCCTCTCCCCTTCATCATGGGTTCTGTATGGCTCCCCATTGTGCTGTTACACTTTCTGGTCTTACTCCTTTCCTGCAGCCACCAGTGCCCAGCCCTGAACACTAACACCCACTGGGGCAGCCCTGACCCGCCACCAGCACCACTGAGGGTTCAGATTCTGCTTGGCTACTGGTGAGGAGAGGAAGAAGAGGAGAAATGTAAGAAAAAACATCCTTCCTCTCTTCCTGTGATGGTTAATTTTATGTGTTAACTAAACGAGGCTATGGCGCCCAGCTGTTTGCTCAAACACCAATCTAGACGTTGCTATGAAGGTATTACTTAGATTAACATTTAAGTCAATAGACCTTGAGTAAAGCAGATTGCCCTCCATAACGTGGGTGGTCCTCATCCAATCAGTTGAAGGCATTCAGAGAAAAGACTGAGGTCCCCAGAAGAGGAAGAAATTCTGCTTCCACGTTGCCTTCAGACTCAAGACTGTGACATCAACTCCTGCTAGAATTTCCAGCCTGCTGGTCTGCCCTGCAGATTTTAGACTTACTAGATCCCATAACTATGTGAGCCAATTCGTTCAAACATAATATATTGGTTCCTATTGGTTCTACTTCTCCTATTGGTTCAGCGTCTCTGAAGATCCCTGACTAATAAGACTTCCCCAGCAACCAGAGCTTTCCCCTCCTCATGGGACAGCACATAGGGCCTAAAAGGTGGCCTTGTTCACTCAGGATCCCAATCCCCTTAACAAAGGGATCATTCAAACCTTCAGAGTGTAGGTGGTGAAGCCCAATCACAAGACTCCACTCTGACAGCTTCCAGGGCCTTTTACACTGATCCACACTCAAAGGCTTGAAAGAAAATCAGTAGCAAGATTCTCCCTTCTTGCCATGTTGCTGCCTAAGATCCAGTGACCATGAAACTTTGGTTTTTCTCCCAACCCAGGGGGACACTTTCCTTTTCTCTCTCACTTTGGTCACTGCTCTTGAGGAGAAACAGATCTTCCATGTAGTGAGAACCTGTCATCTGACAGACCATGGAACTATTGGGTAGGCCACTTCTGGACCTGTGTCTGTGTCCACCATATACTTCATGATGACGGAGCCTCAAAACAGACAGGGGTTTCCCTCAAGCCTCCAAAAAAGTGAGAGATTCCCCATGGGTATTATAGGACCACACTATTACTGTGGTCTGTTCCATTACTGTGCTTGCCGTGGAACAAGAGTTTGGATGAGAGAACAGACCCAAATTCTATCTTCAGACTTTTCATTCTTTCTGGCTCTTTCATCTGAACTCTGAGTAGTTCTCTGCAGGCATAATCACACTCTGGTATCATCTTCTAAATTCTTCATTAGTAATTCAGAATCATGACTCTCCAAACCATGATGAATCTTCCTGATCCACATCCTTTTCACATGACCTTAATGTGTTTTATCACTGCTCATCTTTTAAGAGTCAAAATCAGTTTTCACATGCTTTGTTCCTCACCTTTCCCCATTCTCTCTTCTCCATTTTCCCTCCCTTTGTTTAGTCTCCCTTCAATATGGATTTGACCTGAATTATTCCAACAATGCCATTTTCCTTCTATTTCACATTTGCTCTATAGACCAAACCTCAATATATTTCTTCTTAATTCACTATATACTGGATTTTTTTCCTCTTATACCATGAGTTCATGGACAATCTTGGTAAGCTTGAATTAGAAGTAGCCAATTGGCATATCTACCTCATCTATATTTATTATCTTCACTCAGATAAACAGAGCACCAAAATTCTCTGGGAAATCAGCTCTGCTGTCTCAAGGTACAAGAAAGAAACTGTATAAGATTCCCTGAGAGATTTAAAATTATCATCATGGTAACTTGGAAACAACCAACTAAACCACTCCAATAAGGCCCAAGACTTAGTTAATTACCACTGCTTAATTAATCCAGGACATTCTCTAACTGAATGTCCAACTGGGTTGTGAAAATAATCACTAAATAACCAAAAGGTCTTTTAGAAGCCAGGAGAATAGCACTTGGGCCTGCCTATAAGGGCAGAGATTGAATTCCTCTTTTCTGACTTCCTTCTGGTTCACTGGGAAGCTGATTACCCCTAAGGAGAAAGGGAAGGAAAAAAATTTCTGAACAGCGAGCTTCACCCAAAAATGAGGCTCTCCCTAGAGAGTAAGCCACACATCTTAGAAAAGACACATGCAGCCCATGAATCATGAATCATGAAACAGACAGAAAAATCTGCGAGTAACTAGTAGGTGTCTTGGCCTCAGAAGGAAAAGATATCCTGGGTAATTACCCTGGTGAAATGTATGGAGGAGCTCTGACAAGGCTAATAGTAGAGTTTACTGTCCAGCAACACAAAACAATTTTAGGAATGCAAGATGTAGAGACCACCTGAGTTCAAAACTTGACTCACCGTTTACTAGATGTGTAATCTTGCGAGCTTATCTAAGCCTCAGTGTCCTTCTCTGTAAAGTGGAAGTAATCACAGGATTTTTGTGAGGATTAATGAAGTCATCTAAATTAAGCACTTAACCAAATATCCAGCACATGGTAAATGCCTTAAAACGTTGTGACTGATCATTATGTATGAAGGATCTCATTGACAGTTATCCCATGCACCAACTACTCCCAACTCCTGCTGAGTAATTTGGAAAACATTGAAACCATCAGAAAAAGTTTTGCATTTTGAGATACAATCAACCCTCTATATTCGTGGGTTTCAGGTCCACAGATTTGATCCAAGGTTGGTTGAATCTGCTGATGCAGAAACCCAAGGATACAGCAGACCAACTGTATTCATTGCGCTCCACCATTTTATATAAGGGACTTGAGCACTGGCAGGTTTTGGAATGGGGAGTAGTTCATGGAACCAATCCTCCATGGATATGGAGGGATAACTGTAGTTCTCAAGCACTGGGTAAGAAACTGAAAGAACTAGGGGGTAGTATTAGTGTTTTTATCCCAGGTAATGGTAAGAAATTTGAAAGATAAAAGAGGAATCAAAATCCAGAAAGTGAGTAGCTGGTATTATTATATGGTGTCAGAGAATGAGTTTTGGCTTCCTGAATGACTATTTAAGGTCACAGAATAACAGACACCTGGCTGGTGATAGGGCTGTTGTATGGGAAAAACCACTGTCCATCAGCAGGAGAATAAATAAAGAAATGGTGTTCCATTCATGTAATGGAATACTATTCACAATTTTAAAAGAATTAAGTACTAACCACACACCACATGGATGAACTGCAAAAACATTGTGAGTGAAAGGAGCTAGGTACAAAAGCATATACTGTATGATTCCATTTGCATGAAGTTCTAGAAGAGACAAACCTAATCTAATGATGATAGAAAACCAGATAGTGATCGTCTCTAGCATGGGCGACTGGCGTGGGAAGAATTGACAGGAAGAGGCACTTTGGGGAGTGATGGAAATGTCCTATATCTTCTTTTGGTGGTGGTTTATCGAAACTCATTGAACTAAACTAGGAGTATTTTACTGTATCTTAATTATAACTTAATTAAAAACAATAGTGAGAGCAAAATAAAGACATTTCAGATTAACAAAAACTGAGGTTGAAACAATTTACCATTCACAGGCCCTTTTTGAAAAATGTTCTACAGGATGTTGCTCAGGAAGAAGAAAATTAAATCTACAATGAAGAAATGAGAGTAAAGAAGCAAAGAAACTGAGGAAGCATTAACTGTATTTAAAAATGCGAAAATATTCATTGATCTTATGTGTTTTAAAAGGTAAAATTATGAGGTCTGCCCCATGGCACCAGTGGTTAAGTGCACGCGCTCCGTTGTGGCGGCCCAGGGTTCGCACGTTCGGATCCCAGGTGCTCACCGATGCACCGCTTGGCAAGCCATGCTGTGGCGGCATCCCATATAAAGTGGAGGAAGATGGGCACAGATGTTAGCCCAGGGCCAGTCTTCCTCAGCAAAAAGAGGAGGATTGGCAGATGTTAGCTCAGGGCTGATCTTACTCACAAAAAAAAAAAAAAAAGGTAAAATTAAATAATATACAATAATAATATGAAAGGCAGGAGCTACTGCTTTTTCATGAAAAGAGCAGAGATATTAATTAAATTTAGACTTTTTAGGTCAAGTATGCATGCAAAAAAGGAATGATAGCACCTAAAAAGTAGAATAGTGTACAGCTTCTTGAGTAGAAAGGGATGTAGAAAGATGCATAGGGATAAAGAAAGCTCAATGAATCTAATAGACCACATCAAACATCACACACACACACACACACACATACGTGAGAGAGAGAGAATGAAAAATCAAAGAAATGTGTGGTAACTATAAATACAAAATAAAGTGGTAGAAATAGAGACATCAGTAACCACAATAAATATGCACAGACTAAACACATCAGTCTTACACTGGTTTTTAAACACATTCACTCTCCAATTACAAACTGTTTACAAGAGACACACCTAAACATAATACCAAAAAGATTGAAAATAAAGAAGTGAAAAATTATATAATGGGCAAATACTAATGAAAATAAAATTGATATAGTCATATTAAATCAGATAAAAATATATTTCAGGGAAAAAACATGTGATTAAAAATATTACTATGTAGTGATAAAATGAATAATTTTTCAGAAAGATATAATAATCTTGAACCTGTATATACTTAATAACATAGCTTCAAAACACACAAAAACAAAAAATTCACAATGAGAAATGAACAAATCCATAATCATTGGAGGAAGATTTTAACATCTTGCAGTAACAGCTGTATAAAAAGCAATAAGGAAATAAGCCTTTAAACAGCACAATTAATAAACTTCACCAAATGGACTGAAATTTATATCATACACCAAAAATTAAAGAATACATTTTATTTTCAAGAACACATGAATAATTTACCAAGAAGTGACTGGATACTTGCCCACAAAACAAGATTCAATAAATTCAAAACATTCTGTAGTATACAGACCACATTTTGTCACCAAAGTACCATAATATTAGAAACCAATAGTTTGAAAATAGACCTCAAAGCCATGAATATTAGGAAATTTTTAAATATTTTGTAATTAGTTTATTGTACCACAAATAAATCATAAAGGAAATTATCACTATTCAGATCTGAATGGCAATAAAAATACTATATATCAGAATTGATGGATGCAATTGAATATTCAGTACTTAGAGGCAACTGTAGCCTTAAATGCATATATTAGATAAGACGAAAGATCAAAACGTTACATCTTCATCATCTAATTCAAAAAATTAGAAAATGGAAAACAGTAAACCCAAATGAAGGAGTGGAAGAAAGCAAATGAGAATTACTAGGGCAGAAATTCATCATATAGAAACAAAGCACAAAAATAGAGAGAGTCAACAGAACCAAAGCCTGGATCTTTGCAAAGACCAAAAACGAGCCAATCCTCTGGGAAAACTGAATAGGAAAAAGAATTAAAGTATAAATTATGCATACTAGACATGACAAAAGATATGTAATTACATATACATTAGAAATTTAAAGCATCTTAGAATACTTGAACAACTTGATGCCAATAAATTTGAAACCCGGAAAGGCATACATTTAAAAAAAAAAAAAAAAAACACTTGAATTACCGAAGTCTCTCAGAAGAAATATAGAAAACCAGAACAGAGTTACGATTATTAAGTTGAATCGGTAATTAAAAACCTATGCTCTCCCTGCCTCCAAGAAAAGGCCACAATGATTGTACAGGTAGATGCCAAACCTCCAAGGAAAAAGTATTTCCCAACTTATACAAGTGTCATGAGCAAAAAGAAAGAGGAAAAGCTCCTCGACTCGTTATATGAGGCTAATATAACCTTAGTGCCCTAACTGGAGAAGGGTAATGGAAAAAGAGAAAATTATATGCCAAGCTCACTCACGAACATAGATGTAAAAGCCTTAAATAATTTATTAGCAACCAAATGCAGTGAAGTATTTAAAAATAAATACCCTATGACCAAGTAAGATTATTTCAGAAATGCAAGAATGATTTAATATTAGAAAATCAATAAAAGTAATATACAACCCTAATAGATAAAAGGAGAAAACCATGTAATAATCTCAAAAGATGCAGAAAAAGAACACATGAAATTCAACATCCATTCATGGTAAAAATTCTTAGCAACTAGGACTAGGGGGTGAGAGGGGGGACTTTCTTGATTTGATAAAGGGTATCTACCCAAAATCGTCAGCAAATATCATGCTGAATAGTGAAATGTTTAAAGCATCCCGTTTTAAGTAATAAGGATGCCCTTTAGCACTGCTTGTAGTCAGCATTTCCCTGGATGTTCTAGCTAAAGCACAAAGACCGGGGGAGGGAAAAAAAAGGGGAGGGTGTGAAGATTGGACAGGAAGAATCAAAACTGTCATTATTCACAGATGATATGATTGTCTACATGGAAAAATCTATGAGATTATATAAAGAAACTACTAAAAGTAATGAGTCTGCTGGATACAGATACAAAATAATATGCAAAAATCAATAATATCTCTATACATCAGCAATATCCAATTAAAAATATAATTTAAAAATTGTTATCAGTCATGGTAGCAACAAAAATATAAGGCATGTAAGAACATAGCTGACAAAAGATATTCATTAATATTATGGAAACAGTATAAAATTTTATTGAAGGATGTAAATTTTTAAAACCTGAAAATAGAAAAATGCAGCTTGCTCATACGTAAGAAAGACTCAATATTTTAAAGATAGCAATCATCTCCAAATTAATCTATAAAGTCAATGCATTCCAGCCAAATCTTCCTATAAGGTTTTTATAGACCTCATCAAGCTGATGCTAAAATTCCCATAGAACAACAGAGGGCAAAGAAGAACCAGGACAATTTTGAAGAAAATAAATGAAATGGAACACACTCTAGAAGATATCAAGATTTATCATGAAGTCATATCATAGGGCAAGGTGAGACAGTGGACAATTTGAACAGAATAGAGAGCCTGGAAACAGACCTGGGTTTATTTATTGGAACTTAGTATATGACAAAAGAGGCCTTAAAAATTAGTGGGGAAAGTATAGCCTATTTTTTCACAATATAAATAAAATCTTTTTAAAAATGGTAAATCTGGGGCCAGCCCAGTGGCCTAGTGGTTAAGTTCATGTGCTCCACTTCGGCAGCCCCAGGGTTCACAGGTGCGGATCCCGAGTGCAGACCTACACGCTGCTCATCAAGCCATGCTGTGGTGGCATCCCATATACAAAATAGAGGAAGATTGGCACAGATATTAGCTCAGGGCCGATCTTCTTCACCAAAAAAAAAAAAAAATTACAAAAAATAAAATAGAATAAAAATGGTAAATCTAATAACACAAACTATTAGCAAGTATGTAGGAAAGGGAAACTCACAGGTGCCCTCATAGGAAGGCAAAATACCTAGAAAATTTGAAAGTGCTGCAACTTCAACTTGGCAGTTCCATCCTTGGTTACGTACCCTGGAGAAACCTTGGCACATGCACACAAAGAGAGATGTATAAAAATGTCCATCGTACTATTTGTGAAAAGAAACAACCGGAACAAAGTGCTCATCAGAAAGGACTATAAAATTTGGTTTATTCATAAAATGGAACAGTTTAAGCCATTACAATAAACTAAATCTTGATAGAATGTTGACTGAAAAAAGAAAGCTGCAAAATGATTTACACAGTATATACAGGTTTGTCATTTATGTAAATTTTTAAACACACAAAACAATCCTACACGTTAGTAAAAATTAAAAAGTGGGCACAGGAATGATACCCACTCACCTCAGGATTGGCTTTTTCTATCACTTCCTTGAGCGGTCTGAGGTAAAAATGTAAAATGTCAACCTCTTATCAATTTGGGAGATGGTACATGAGTGCCTCATTAAGTTATTTTCTGTACTTATTTGTATATTTAAAATGGGTGAGACTAAGCCACCGAAGAAGTAAATTAATAATTGTCTGTAAAGGTGTGACTAAGAAGATCTGAGAAGACCTAAGCTGAATTAAGGTGAAGTGGAGGTGAACACAGGTGGGCCGAATGGAAGGGTAATTAAGTGAATTAAGGCTTAAAGAGAGGGGACCAGGGAGCAGGACCGTGGCAGAGATCCTGCTGTCCTGTGCAGGGAAGAGAAGCACAGAGCTTTACCCTTTTTTCTGGAAAAGGGATAATCCATCGGACCTCACCTTATGAACCTTCATGAACTCATAAACTACTCCATCAAGATTATTTCCCTCCCTTTTCTCAATTCCATGTTTAGTTAGCCACCTCTGGTATTAATCCAGCTTCCCAGGTACCTGAACACTCTGCTATGGATAGCCTGGACAGCATTCACTGGAAAGGAATTTTCCTGTCATTGAGAGTAGAATGAAGCAACTATGGCCAGGTCTTTGGAACAGGATCCAGAAACCCCCGAGCTCACATGCTGCTCTACCAGTAGCTGCCTGACACTGGACAAGTTAACTAACCTCTCTGGGCTTCAGTTTCTTCATCTTCAAAATGGGCACAACAAGAATACTTCCCTCATTGGGCTATACTGAAGTTTAAATAACATAATGTATGTAAAAAGGTTAGCACATTGCCCGTCATATAGTAAACGTCGAATGGACCAGCAACATCAGCATCACCTGGGAACTTGCTAGAAAGAAAAATACTCAGCCCCACCCCAGGCCTCCTGAATCAGAAACTCTAGGGGGTGGGGTCCAGCAATCTGATTTTTAATAGGCCCTCCAGATCAGTCTGATGACACAAGAGTCTGGGAACGACCAGGTTCAAACAATCAGACCTCCTCGAAAGCTGAGGTCAATTAGCCTCCCCTGAGGCACAGGGGCTGCATGGAGGAGGAGGGGAAACCTGAACAAAATTAACCTGCTTTTAGGAATGAGGAAAGGAGATGCTAGGTAAGCACTAACGTGTGCTAACATTCCTTGAGTACTTACTCTAAGCCAGCCCAGGGTTAACTGTTTTGCATACATTATGTAATAACCTACAAGGCAGGTGGTATTTTTACACACATATTAGACGCCAAAATTGAAGCTCAGAGGGTTTATGCAACTTGCCCAAGATCACACGACTGCCAGTGAACCTGGCTTCCCGTCAAGCAGTCTGACTAGAGATGCCTTCTAGACCATGCTACCACATGAGTTTTTGTGTGTTTTTGTTTTCAAAGTTTCTTTCCTTGCAAGATGGAGGACTAGCTCCAGATCCGTGGTGACCCCACTGCGCCTAAAGGAAGCCAGCTGCCCTAGGTACCATCTGTAGTTTGCCTCGCTCTAACTCACTTTACAGATAAGGAAACTGAGGCTAAGAGGAGCTGAAATACCTCCTGAAGCCACTGAGTCAGTCAGCATCACAACCAGAAATTGAAATCCGGTTCTCTTAGAATAAGAAGATTTATGATATCTGTTAAAGGTCCATCTGTCTCAGCAAGGGAGATTTACTCCCTTCTTTCTATTCATTTAATTTGTTATTAAGTCTGGAGTTTTAAACAATTGAGATATTAGCAGCTTCTTGACTGGAGTAGAAAATGCTGCAGAAAAAAGATCCTAAATGAGCAATTTCGCTTAGAGAGGAAAGGGCCCCTTTTTCCTTCATAAACCTCTAAAAACATTGCCATCTGTGCTGGTAGCAGCTGTTCCATTCTCATATTCGACTCCATAGGGACTAACTTTGGGATCCTTTTTTAAAAATTGGAAATCAATGTAAAATCAGGTGATGGAGGAAGCCAATGAAGTTCTTGTGTTCATATTCCCTTGCTGTGGGACGCAAACACTCTTCTCTTCACCAGCGTTGATCTGATAGCAGACGATTGTCTGTGTTTCTTGTGTTGGCATACTGAAATCCTTCAAGTACTCTTAGCCTGGCATAGGCTGGACTTGCTTTGGACTAGAAAAAAAAATCGATATTTCTTTCTAAAACTTTTACTTGGGACAGATTTCAGAAGCCTTCTATTTCTGCTGCTTTGATTAAAATAAATGAAAGATTCAGTATGAGACATCCACTCTATTTTCTATAAATTGCTACTCTTAAATTCCTAAATGGACCAAGGAGTGAGAAAAGAGTTAGGCCAATGAGTCAGCCAAAGAAAGGGTCAGCAAATGACCACTTGCTCTCAAATCATCACCCTCTGTGATTTGGGTACATAATTTACCATTGGATCATTTTCTAGCTTTATGACACTGTCTTTCATCTCTTCACCCTCTCGAGGTAGATTGAATGATGAGTCCCGGTTCTTCACCCTCCCTTGCCATGGCTTCATCACTACCGGAATGTATTTCTTGCCCTTAATGTTGGGCTCTGCCATGTGGTTTGCTTTCACCAGTGGCAGGAGGAAAGAAGCAATAATCCAAAGCCTAGACATGAGTATTTCTATTTGCCATCTTGCTCCTCAGCTATGGCCATGAGAAGAACTTGCCCCTCTAGATAGAGCTAGGTGGCTGCTCCAGGGAGGATGAGAGGCATGTGGAGCCGATTTTGCCTAGACCTACAGTGAGAAGCAGAGCCACCCCAGACACTGCAACTTGATAGTTGACACCCAGCTGAGCCCAACCCAGATGAGCCGACCTCCACCTAACTTACACACCCATGAGCTAAATAGGTGCTTACTGTCATATGCTACTAAGATTTCACACTGCATTGATGTAAGAATAGTTAACATGCTCTTTTAAAAGAAAATTAGATAATTCCATGCATAAATGAGCCTATAAGAAAATGTGATTGCTTTTGAAACACACATACAAAATGTGGTTAGATCCATGAATTTGTCCCCTTTAGAGGCTATACATTTACTCTTTTGATACTGTCGTCTTCCAAAATAGTTTGGAGAAATGATTTTAGGAATTGCTTTCTTAATCTATAGCACAGATTCTATAGCCTCAGTACTAGCAAATCTCCATACTTTGAAAATTTCATTTTCTTAAGCTAAAAGACATTAGGGGTTATTTGGATTTCCTAAGGATCAACCAGAATTATTCTAATTTTTATTCAAGAGAAATAATATAAATATAGTTCAGAAAGTTTAGAAAATTAAAACAAAATGTTTCACCCACAAACTCACAACCGTAACTCAATTGTTGTTTTGATGTATTCAATTTCTTTGTTCTCAAATGCACATGTTTTTCTAATGTATCTCAAAAGTTCTTCCCCAAAAAGAGCTGGCTCTCTTGTTACTAAGTTTACAATGTGAAACTTGAATGGAAAATAAACGTCTAGTATCAATTGGAATCATTTTTAAAACATCTCTGGCCACGTGTATTTTAGGTATATTTTACTTTATTTAATTACAGCTTCCAGAATGTACACCAATAAAACTGTCA
Source organism: Diceros bicornis minor (assembly GCF_020826845.1). NCBI lineage: Eukaryota > Metazoa > Chordata > Mammalia > Perissodactyla > Rhinocerotidae > Diceros > Diceros bicornis. The sequence goes on along the minus strand of NC_080764.1, from coordinate 24,446,044 downwards.
TTCATATATCTCTATGTTTCCTCTGAAATAAAATCTGAAGTAGGAAGATAGTGGCAGAAAAATTCAGGAATTAGAAGAATTAGAATTAGAAGGTGTGATCCAGAAGTGTAAAAGCCAAGAGCCTCAACGGCTGGCTTAGCTAGATCTGTCAGCACATGAGGATGGTGCGTGTTTGATGAAACTTTGAGTGAAAGGATTTTCTGCCTTAAACCAATTTCAGGTGGTTATTCCGTGAAAGCTACACTGAGCTCTCAAGAACTAGAATGTGTACTTGGAGTCTTAACCCCTGCTCTCTGACTTTTGTGCTTTGGCTTATCAAAAGCATCACATTCCTTCAACGAAGCCATGCCCCAGCTCAGTAAAAACTTTTTAATCAGTAAAAATCTAGAACATGGATGGGGTCCACATTCTGCCACAGCTACATATTTCAGTATTTCATGCCATTAGACTATGGTTTCATCCAGACCTTGGCAGATAGTTATGAATTGTTTGCCTACATTTCCAAGGCGTGCCCAAAGATGAGTCATAGTCAACAAAAATGATGAGCTATGTTTCACAAAATAACTTTATTTAGCACTCAGTGAAACATCTGCTTACGGAAATGAACTTGAGATAAGCCTTTACATAAAACTGAGTGTTTTCTTTTTAAGTCAGTTTCTTTAAAAATGTATCCCAATCTTTGCATAGAGTTGTAATTATGTTATGCCTACCAAATTCTTTCCTTTCTTTAATATTTGCTCATAAGCATATAACCACATATATTTAATGACTGTGTAATATTCCAGAATTAAAGACACATTAATTTAGTCATTCATTTACAGTTGGATAGATTTTAGTTTTTTAAAATAAATAATAATGGAAGAAACATATCTGTGCATATGAATTTTCCCTTTCATATTACTTTCTTGTGAAAGATTCCTAGACACAGGACTATTAGATCAACAGTTGTGACCATTTTTATGGCACTTTGTACATAGTGATACGCCATTTTCTAGAAGGTTTTGCCATTTTCACTGGAGTAAAGAATACCAATTTCACCACAGTGTCTCAAGTATTAGATATTATCATTTATAAATTATTTTTGCTGATATAATAGGCAAGTTACCTCTTTATATTTTCAAAATAGCATTTATTTGATTACAAGCCAGATTGAATATTTTTCCATATTTATTTGCTAGTTTTATATCACAAGTTTGTTTGCTGTCATTTTTTTATGTTGTTGGGTTTTTTGTTTGTTTTGTTTTTGCTAGTTTTATATTTAGTAAAGAAAAGACAACAGCTAAAGAATCAGTGATTTGTAGGGAGACTGGGGGTAGGGAGAGACGGACCTCAAAATAAAGAGGAGATTGTAAAGAATCGTCTAATAGATAAACACTAAAGATGTCCCCACTCCCAAAATGTCCTTTGAAAATATCGAGTTGAGGGATAATAGGGGAAATTATGTTAAACGCATAGAATATGCTAGACCTAATTGACAAACTGGAAATAAACAATGTATATGGAGTAAATAACAGCAACAGAAGAGTTTTCAAGCCACTCAAAAGAGAAACTGTGTTGGGGCCAGCCCGGTGGCGCAAGTGGTTAAGCTCGCGCACTCCACGTGGGCAGCCTGGGGTTCGCAGGCTCAGATCCCAGGCGCAGACGGACACACCGCTTGTCAAGCCATGCTGTGGCAGTGTCCCATATAAAGTGGAGGAAGATGGGCATGGATGTTAGCTCAGGGCCGATCTTCCTCAGCAAAAAGAGGAGGATTGGCAACGGATGTTAGCTCAGGGCTGATCTTCCTCACACACACAAAAAAAGAGAAACTGTGGAACGAATGGGCAAAGCTGTTGCTGAACTTGGTGTCTGTGGTGAGAACCTGCCTGGGGTCTCAGTGCACAGAAGAGGCTCAGGAGAGGCTGGGCCTTACAAGGTTAAGCTCATGTTCACATTTGGGAACACTGATATTGAGTGGTGTCCTTAGACCCACAAACAGGTATGATCCGTATTGAGGACAATGACAAGGAGCTTTGGGGGACATAGAGTGGAGTGGTTAAGGGATGAAGATTTGATTTTGATCTCCATGACCTTCTAGCGATGTGACCTTGAAAACAAGACTTCTTCTCACCAGCCCTCAGTTCCACACATGCAACGTGAACGGACTAACCTTGCTTATCCCGTAAGACTGTGAGAATCCAATAAGACAACACACAGAAACTGCTTAGCTCAGTGCCCAGCCTGGATTTAGTTCTCAGTAAACCTTATTTACTGAGCAATTGTTATTGTCTGTAAAAGAAATTCATACATGAATGACATTTTAAAGTTCTTTAAAGGACTAAATGAGACTGAGTTACTAAAATAGCCCTATTTGCCAGGCCTAGCCTTGCACCTTTGATCCAGCTAAGCTGCCTGCCCCCATATCATGCAGCCAGCACCCAGTAAGAACACATACCAGCAATTTGAGATTATTCCCAGCCTGGCTTGAATTTCACAACAATGAGTTATCATTCAGCATTAATATATTAATGTAAATTTAATAAAAGTGTAATTAATATTAGTTATTTATAAAAATCTTGATTATCTGCTAAGTGCTATTGTGCCAAGTCCTGTATCATATGCTACAATAACACTGTAGAGTGAATATTATTATTATTCCAGTGTGGAAGAATGAATACAGGATTCTTTTAACAGCTGGCATCAGACGACCTTTATGGAGGGGACTGCCTTGTTTAATGGCCACTTCCATAAAAGATAGATAGTATACACCCTTTTCCCCTTTTCTTATTCCTCCTTTCCTCCTTTTTGCTGCTTGGAGTTTGGAGTGATGGCTGGGACTCCATTTGGGGCCATGAGAACAGGCACCATACCCTAGAGAGGGTGGAGGGAAAAGCTCGAAGCGGCCCGAATCCCCAGTGGTTGGGGCCACCATGCCAGCCCTGGACTGCCCATCACTGGACTTTACTTGGAGAGAGAAAAAAATTCCTCTTTTTTTGAGTTAGTATTTTCAAGTCTCTATTAATCACAGCCAATCCTAATCCTAACTGATGGAAGAGGACATTGGACTTTACCCAGAAGCCAATCTTATTTAGGGTCAAAGAATAGAATGACCTCAGCTGACATCTGGGTCACAACTGTTTTAAAGATGGGAAAACAGAAGGTCAAAGAGATTAAGTGACCTGTCCAAAGCTAGATATGTGCAGGACTAAATTTGGGCCAAGGTCTACCTGGCTTAAACCCTGCTTTCTGAATTATTCCTTCTCTCCTGATTTCTGCCTCCCCCTTGGAGCTGACATTAACTTTTTTTTTTTTTTTTTTTTTTTTTTTTGGTTATTGAACTTGTCTCCTTTCCTGACTACAATCTACACTCTGACTCTTCCAGCCCTCCACTGGTGGTTAGCCTCCAGACCCTCAAGAAAACTGACCCTTTCCCCATTCCAGTCGAGACTGGCTTCCTTGACTCTCTTCCAGGGTAAATGCCCATGACCGGTATCCCTGCTGGAGCTCCCCAGTAACAGGGAATTAGACATTAATTCAGCCATACTTTCCATAAGACTTTTATTAAAGTTACGCACACATGCATTTTCTCCTTCAAGTTGAGTCACAGCGAGATTCAAGAAGAATTTCTAAAAATATGAGGATAATACATTCAAATCAGTTATTAAAGGAAGCCAGAGGTATCTAGGATATGTCCTTCAACCTCTTGAGATTGATATCAGGGGAAAACATGCCCTTTCAAGAAATATTCTAGAATGCCACTGTGAGAGAGAGAATGCAAAGCTGCCCTGACCCTTTTGGCATTTCTTTGGATCCAGTCTAATAAATTCGTTCTTAAAATAATTTTTTTCTATTATGAAAGTAGTTCCTGTTCATTACAGAAGAATTGCAAAATAAAGAAGGATTTTAACTCAATAAGAATCACTGTTAATATTTTGGTGTTTTCAATTTGCAGTCTCTTTGCTTCATAAATTTTTCAAATCGTTTAAAGGATCCTCATGATCCTTTAAATCATATGACATATAAAAAACTTATGTAGAGTGATTGTTAACAATAACTATTTTTATTTTTCAAGTTATGAATACGGATTGCAAAAAATTTGGAAGATAGAAAGAAGCATAAAAAAGTAAAATCACCCAGAATGTCAATGCTCAGAGAAAATTTATGAAAACTATTTGAGCATTTGTCCCAGCAGCTTTCCTGCTATGCTGTATTTTTACATGATTGAAATCAAACTTTAGACCTAGATTTTTAAGTAAATTCAACACAGAAACACCCAACTTCTATATAGAAGACATTACAAAGAGTCTTTCCCTTGGAAACCCAATGTCTAAGGTCATTAATATGAATTTTAAAGAAGCAGAACATCATCGCTCAAGTTCTTTGGCAAAGAAAATGGCTAATATATTACTCTTTGCAACTCCAATTTTGTGGAAGGAAAAAATATGACTTGTTTAGTAATTTTTCTGGCACAGTATCCCCAGTATGTAAATAGTTTTGTCATTCTTAGCAAGTGCTTACAGAATAACAACAATTATTGTTTCAAGTGGTTTTCAAACATGGCAACAATGTCCATCTGAATTACGGTGGGAAGAACGTGGCCCAAAAAAAACACATTTCCTGGTACCGGAAAAAGAACAAAAACAAAAAACATGGAAAGCTGAGAGACCCACTGTCTTAGACAGTTTGGGCTGCTGTAACGAAGTGTTATAGACTGGGTGGCCTAAACAATTATTTCTCACAGTTCTGGAGGCTGGAAGTCCAAGATCAAGGCGCCGGCAGATTCAGTGTCTGGTGAGAGCCGACTTCCTAGTTCATAGCCGGCCATCATCTTGCTGTGTCCTCACACGGTGAAGGGGGCAAGGGAGCCCTCTGGGGTCTCTTTTATGAGGGCTCTACTCTCATGATCTAATCATGTTCCAAAGGCCCCCACCTCCTAATACCATCACATCGTGGATTAGGTTTCAATATGAATTTTGGGGGGGCACAGTCAGTCTGTAACACCCACATCCTTCCTTTTCATCGTTTCTCCTCATGCTCCACTAATACATCTGCTGTCTTTTTTCACAGAGGACACGACTTCTTGATACATCTGTTCCTGTTCCCACAGTTTTCTAGGGGCTGCCTCCTCTGACTAGATGAGACAAATGGGGGAGGCAGTAATTCACACCGTGGACGTATAAAGAGGCGCAACTGAAAACCTGGTGCAAGGATCCTCAGAGTTCCACAACTCTGAAGTTACATTTGTAATAAAATGTGTCCCAAAAAAGCCGCATGACTACTCCCTGCCCTGTAGAGTCAGCCCATTATAATAGTAATGCATCTAAAGCTCTACATTTCAGCTTCTGAGCAGCATCGTGTTTAATTAAAAAGCAAAGCCCAGGAGTTTCTAATCTTCACTCTTGTCCTTCAAATATAAAGGGTATCCACAGGAACTCATTAAAACTCCCAGGAGTGCCTTTCTCCACTTCCTCAAAAAATCCCTCTCTCTCTCATCTATACCACCCATCCCTACCAGCCTGGTGCCTCAGTGGCCTCTCTCCTCCTTGGCCTCGAGGAACAAGCTGTTGGCACCCCTGTCTCCCACTAGACTCCGGGGGAGTTGTCAGTCTTCTAGGCTTCTGACTGTTATTCTCATGAGAATCCGCCTAGTTTCTGGTCTTCTCTTAGGAGAAGGGGCAGGGAGCTAAGAGGGCAAAGGACAGGTGAGAGAAAGCTGTAGTTTTCACCCCATCATATAATATGGTCCAGGATTGAGTGATCTAGAAGGAATGAGATGTTGGCAGTGTACAGAAAGGAAACCAAGGAGACTGGATCCCAAAGTATCACCAGTCCAGGGACACAGTAGAGTGCAAAGCACTCCTCTAAGTCACATCCATCCTTCTCAAGTTCCAAAGCGCTTGCACGAGAGTCTAGATTGGGGAACACTGGGGAACAAGTTCATTCCATGTGCAAAGTTCACACAGAGGGTATGTGAGAACATATATATCACACTGCAGAAGTAGCACTAACAATCTCCACCAGCCCTCCACCTCCACCTCCTCCACCAGCCACCACAACTGGCACCACGTGTACCACCACTTAGGTGCAAGCTATTATCTTTCCTTTTTAAAGCAATTTTTTAAATATTAAAAATATAGAGAATAACAGTACCACTGAGAATAGATCATCATTACCATATTGTGTGTTTTAGAGTCTTTATTATGATTTTATTTATGCTGAGTTGGTAAGACATCTGCATGGTTCAAAATATAAAAGGTAAGAAAGGGTATACAGTGAAAATCTCCCCCAATCCACTGTTGCCCAGACATCCAGTTCTCTGCTCCCAGAAGCTACCATGTTTCAAATACTTTTTAAATAAAAGAAATAAAACATTATAGATATAGTTGAAGTCTCCTTTTTCCCATTCTCCTTCAACGCTCCCTAGAGGCAACCATTATCAGAAATTTGATGCATCCTTCCAATGACTTTTTATGGTTTTTACATACATATGCATGTATTCGTGAACTTGGTATTGTGTGCTTTTTATAATTCACATCAGTGGGATCATACTTTTAAGCACTACCCTATGCTGCCAGTTCATTCCTCTTAACTGCCGTATGATATTCTAGTGGATGACTACACTGTGTCTTATTCATCCATTTTCCTACTGATAGACAGGAAATTCTTTCCTATTTTTCAGTAATATAAACCATGCTTCCGCTATGGTATTTTCTAAATTAAAATAACATTTAGGACCATTTCTCCCCAGATGAATCTATAAATTCAAAATAAGTCAAAATCTAACAGGATATTTTATGAATGTTGATAAGCTCATTCTAAAGTTCATCTGGAAGAGAAAACAAACAAGAACTGGCAAATATTCCTTGAAAAAAAGGCAGAGAAAGTTGCCCTGTAGCTTTATAATCTGCTTTTTTTCACTTAGTATTTTATTCTAGGGGAGGAAGGACAAGCTGGGTGCTTCTAAGAAAGAAAAAGTGGCTCTTCTTTCCCCGGAGGTTGTTCCATCTAGATGGGATGCTAGAAATGGTACAGCCATCTTGCTACCAACCTGAGGATGAAGCCAACACAGCAAGGCCCAAACAAGAAGAATCAAGTGAGCTAGACCCTGAAATACCACAGCTGGAACCAGCCTTCCCTCTACACTTATTATTATTTGGCTAATGAATGTCCTCAGTTGTATACCCTAATTTAAAGGAGCAGGGGAGAGGAAAGGATTGTCCTATTTGTAGCCAAAAGCATGCTGACTGATACCATGTTTTATAACAATGTCTGATTTAATCAATCCTGGACTGTTTTTTAATGCTTTTCAATTATTTTTCTTCCTCCCTCGCCCCCCTCCCCCCACCGCAAACCAAATACTACAAGGAATATCCTATTGCCAAATCTCTATGCAAGCCTATGATGATTTTATTAGGATAGGTTCCTAAATAATTCCTACTCAAGTGGAATTACTCAACCCAGAAAATGGGAAAAAGAGGTTTGCTTGATAGAAAACAATGTAACAAAATCTAATTCAATAGAGAAAAATATGGAAACTAAAATAATCTCTGAGTCCTAACCTTGTACCCAATGCCTCCTGCTTCACTTACCATCCCAAAAGGGTCAGGACATCTGCCTGCCATGGACCCCAAGGCCTCTACTCTGTTTGCTGCCAGTAGAATAACAATAACAACAACAGTAATGATATGTTAACATTTATTAAGCATTTATTCTGTGCAACAAGGTATGCATATACTATCTCATTTAATCGTCACAACAATCCCTATTAAGAAAATACTGTTATTATTCCCATTTTATGAATAAGGGAATGAGGCTTAGAGAGAGTTAGTGACTTGTCCAGGATCACACTGCTACATGAAGGAGCTGAGATTCCAACCTGGGTCCTATGGCTCATGATCCTGCTTCTCTGCCCTCTCCCAGAGTCTTCGCTGAGAGTTCTACTCCTAGATCTTTCCAGCCAGTTTCCTAGCTTTCTCATGTGTTCTTTTAGTTAACATTAAAAGAATATTCAAAGGCTAAATGCCAGAGGTGGCAGGAGGTAAGTAAACAGACATGTTCCCAACAGCCTACCCTGCTCCCTCAGTTACTCCAGAGGTGGAGCCTCCCCTGGAGGGATGCCTTGGTCTTGGTGGAGCTGAGCAAGGGAAAACACCTCCCAATAACGTTCCTGTATCATCACCATCACAATCCCTCCTTCTCTTTCAGAACTAGGTCAAAACCCTCAGCTAGTGCTACAAACACCACGCACAAAGATCCCCTGTCACAGACACTGCTTTTGCTTCCCCAGCTTCCACTCCTCCCTTCCAGCTTCCCCAAAGTTCCTCATTCCTCTGGAGATCCATGTGGTTCCAGGGAAGATGGTTTCCCCCCAACTTTGAGGGGTATGGCATGTGACTTAAGCTAAGCCCTAAATGAAGTCGTGACTCAGAGGTGGGCTGTGGCCTCAGCTGGTCCAATTAGAGTGACTCTTTACCAAAACAGCCTTAACCTTCCCCTCAGCTTGACTAACCTTTAGACAGGCTTCCTGACTCTAGACTCCTCACCTCCCTTTTCTTAGAGCATTTATTTACTTCAGAAGATTTGCAATTGTGAGAAGATATAATTCTTCTACAACCCAGGAATGTCTTTCTGATGGACCTGGGACCCATCCCTTTGAAAAGTAATCATCAAGAAAGATAGAGCCCCTATCCCCCAGTCTCTTTGGGAAGCTCTGAGCCTAACTTTGATAAGGGCCAATTAGCAAACACACATGGCCTAATCACATTGACCAACCTCCCCACTGAGATCCTCCAGTACTTTTCCACTAACTCATCCCAGCACTTAGAAATTCTCCCATCCTTTGTTTCAGCAGAGTCAAGTTCATTCTCTCTCCCCTATTGCCATATCTCTTTGCCACTCTCAGCACTCTTTCTGGGACTACTAAAATGAAGACAACCTCCCACGAGATGTGAATGAGGAAGCATATTGTGGCGGCCGCTAATAGCCATCTTGGGATCTAGAGGCAAGCCAGTCTTAGAATGAAGCTGACATCACCATGGATGGAAGACAGAGCAAAGACATAGGGGGAAAAAAGCCTGATTCCTTGAGGACGTCACTGATACACTGGATCAAGACTTACCCCAAACCTGCTCTCCATCTCAAATTTTCAAATATATGAGCTAATAAGTTCCCTCTATTGTTTCGGCCAATTTGGGCTAGGGTTTTTGTTAATTGCAACCAAATGTGTTTTTTAACTGGTTCCTCTCCTATCTGGAGCTTTCAAGCACAGAACTTGAATTATGGTCTCCCAATAATAGCAATGCAAAAAAAAAATACTTCCATAGCACTTACTATGGGCCAGGCACTCTCCTAAGCACTTCATGCATTTTGATTTACTTAACCCTCACAAGAGCTCTATGAGCTAGTTGGGGTTTTTTAAGCCCGTTTTAGAAATGAGAAAAGTGAGGCACAAAAACAGGTTACACAACTTTGCCAAAGCCGGCAGATGGCAGAGCCAAGATTCAAACCCAGTCAGAGCCTCTGGCTCCAGAATTCTTGCTCATAACCAGGCTGCCAGCAGCTCACCCACTGCTGCTCTGGGTTCCCTCTTTCAGGGAGTCCAAGAGCTTCATATCAGACTGGGGAAGATGGGAGTGGGATGTAGTAGGGGGATATGCAGATGTTCATTTCCACTTATTTTTTAGGGAACCTGAAGATACACGTGTCAGTTTTCTTATCCCAAAATCCAACTGAGAATTTGACTATGTCACTCTCCCAAGTCACTAATGAAACTTCTTCTGCCAGGTGATTTCTCAGCTGCTGACAGTGGGTGTCTACAGCTGGGTCGATATTTTCATGTCTACTCATAATCCTGTGTGTCAAGATCACTGAAAACTAAATGCCAAGGTCTTTTCTTAGTGTTCTAGCTGCTGCTTTGATTTTAGACACAAAGTCTAAAGTCTATCTCCCAGGTATTACGTGTGTATAATTCAAGAGGTTTAAATTTATGTAGAATTTATTCACATAAACATAGAAGTATTCTCAACTATTGTGCTTTTTGAAGCAAAGCAGCCCAGGCATCATCTTCATTTTGCTGAGGTGGCTGTGGAAGCTTCAACCAATGACACTTGGGTTTCAAACTATGCCTTCATCTCCATGCCAAATACTCTTAAAATTTTCATTAAAAAAGAAAAATCAGAGTGCTACAAAAATTCTCTTTGCCATCAGGAGCTTATGATGTTTTAGATTAATCATAATCTTCAAGGTAACTGAATGGGCACTATTTTCTTTATTACTTTATATTTCTCTCTCTTTAGCGGATTTTTTTTCTATTTATTAATTCAACCATGAAAAGGGCTCGAGAAGCAAAAGAAGAAAAATGTGGGCAGTCCCTCCAAGTTCAAAGACCAGATGTTGGGAAATCACAGTTCGCAACAACTAAAAGTCTGAGCTGAGATGTTTGAATATGTACATTTCAAAGTGAACCAGAACCTTTCCCTGGGAGCCAGGGAGGAAAAGGAGGTTTCCAATATTCTTGCCCTATGCAAATGCTTCTCAGAGTGGTCTGTGGAATGAATCAGCCCACTGCGAAAATATATAATTAGCCACAAAGTACATATCGCTATCCTATTTTTTGTTTAGTAATATAAGCCTCCATTTTTTTTCACTCATAATTATTTCTTTTTCTCCTAGTTTTATTGACATATAATTGATACCACATAATTATTTCTTTATTTTCCATTTTATCACAAGCTTTCTCCCTATACAACCCCATTTTAAATGAAGCTGGAATCTATCTGGCAAGTATAGATTTATTTTCACCATGGGGAAAAAGAAACTTCCTTTACTTTTCAGTGTCTATATGCAGGCCAAACATAAATGGATATAAAGTGAGACCAATTATTGAATGTCTACTAAATACTTAGTTCTAAACAAGATACTTAAAACACAAGTTATCTCATTTAAACCTATGAAAGCTCATGAAATGTTAGTCATTCCATTTTAAAGAGGAGGGAACTGAAGAAACTTAAGTTCTATTGCAGTGAGTAACAGATATAGGCTCATAACCCTTCTGATCGATGCATTTTCTGCTACCATACTGCTTTTCTAGAAAAATTAAAGAACAAATATACATAGGACCAGTGACTTCAGTGCAACAGACAAGCCAGTATGAGATAATTCTCAGTGTGGAGACTGTTCTCTCCCATCCTCAGACGGCCATAAGAGGCAGCATATTTGCAAAATTGGGATTTACGAAGGTTCCAGTATTACATACATTAATGCAGTAGCTAATAGGAATAGGAATATAACTAGTTTTATAGAAAGGAAGATGATGAAGACCCCATGCTTTAAATCTAATTATTAAAAATTTACAGACTGAAAGATTGACAAATCTGCTTGTATCAGCTTGGATACTTGCAACACCAGCCAGAGTGGGGCACCAAAACCAACAACACCGGCCAAACATGACAACAGAAGCAAAGTATCCAAACAGGACCAGGACATTGTCCTTCGGTATGTTATTAATACCTTCATGTAAAGAGATTGGTAGGAAGCACCAATAGCTCTAGACTATGGTGATATGCTTATAAATGTAAGTTTTTAAGTTTGTTTGTAGTTCATGTACTGCTATGTAGACTATATCATTCTTTCCTTCGTGTAGATTCAGCCATCACAAATAATCATTGGTGATCTTTTAGAGTTCCGTGTTAAAACAACCACTCCAAATAAGAGAGGAGTACCAGAAATTGACAATACATCTTCTACTGCTGTTGCTAGTAATGATCAGACCAACTGACAATTGCTCTAAAAATTCTGGTGCCCAGAGAAGAGACAATGTAAGCAGCATGAACTCTTCCTGAACAAGTTTCATTTCTGTTTGACTTCCTGGACAAGTTTCATTACATATTAAATAAGTAATATTATTTAAACCTACAGTGCTGATTATAAGATTTATTATGAACCCTTCACTAACTTACTAAGCAATATGCTTGAAAGCCCAATTCTTTCATAGATAAATCAGAGATTAAAATGTGTAGCTTTCCATTATTCTTCCAAAGCTTTGTAAGATGCTGGAAGTAATTGTGCAGGAATGTATTAGATGTCAGAGACCATTTTGTACCACGAATGATTGGTGGCCAAAGAAGATTCCAGATTTTTCTAAAACTGACTTTATCTTAAGAAAGCTTCAATAGGTCATAGATATACATTCCTGGTTTACCTTTATGGAAAATATATCCTTTCCAAGGCCAACTCCAGATATGTTAGCCCCATGCTCCTCACTGGTTTTTTGACACATTCTCATGAGTCACTTGCACACTTTCAGAGTGTAAGCCTTAGAGAAAGAGGCTTTGTTTTGTTTTATGCAAAACCTTTGACTCCTATAATGTGCGGTTCACACTTTTGGTGTCAGGTAAATGACAAATAATCATTGTTAGAGGCAATAACACATTCGGATGTGAAACTTTACAACAATCCCTGTTTTCCTTGAGCTGCTAAAATCATTAAATTTATGACATTGGTGGATTAGTAGAACTGTACGCCTCTGCTCTATTTACTTAATTTTTGAATCAACTGAAATGTGCTTTTAATGTGGAAATCGTATTATGGTGTTCAAATATTTTGTGCTCTGGACAAGATTATTAGCTGTAGAAACGAAATGGGATTTTATCCATTGTCATCGTCTTCTATTTTCCTTGACATGTTCATCCCATCTATTGGCAAACCAAATCTGATGTCAGAATCCACTCCAAAATACCAACAACATGTTTTGTAACTGCAAAGCTAACACCTATGAATAATAAAATTGCAAACAAGCAGAGCACCATCAAAAATTCAAGATGATTATTTTTTAATGATTATATTACCTCCTGTGTGTGACAGTATACGAAGTATGGGGCATTGTCTTTCTCAAGATTGAATTCTAGTGAATTTCTGAGCCTGAGGACCATGAGGGCAGAGGCAATATTTTTTCCATCAATCTAATAGTAATACATGTCTTGGAAAGCAGCAAGTTGGGTAAGAGGAAGGATTCCTCGCTCATACTTCATCTCCCCTCAAACATTTCTAAGCTAATTACCTGAAGAATGGGTGAGGATTTAAATGCCCTTTGCCTCCAGTGCTAGTTCAGGGAGTGAGAAGACAGAATTCCAATTCTAGTTCTGTCATTGATATGTTGGTCTTATTAACTACCCTTTAAAATCTATCTCAATTTAAGTTTATCCTAGAACCATAAGATAATAGAGACCACCTAGTATTCTAACTCCTTCATTTTTAGGTGAAGAAACCAAGGCTCAGTTTAAGGGACTAGCCCAGAGCCATTCTTCTTGATTCTACATGGCTTCTTTAAGTTCTCACTTATTATCTAACAAAGTCTATCGTTTATTGAATGCTTTTTATGCCCCAGACACTGTATCAGGCATGCTTACATTTAATCTTCACAACACTATGAGATTAGTACCATTACACAGATGGGAAAATCCAAGGCCAGGGAGCACAATTAACATGCTTAAGGTTATAACATGCTTAACAGCTGGTAAGTGGTACAGCCAGAATTTGCACCCACCTCTGTCTAGTGCTCTTAACCACTGTGCATACTGCCTGTCATTTCCTCCTAAAGCCTGTGGTAATTCATTTAACACATAGTTTTTGAACATCAGATAGATGTTAGGCACAGTGCTGGAGGCACAGGGAATGCAGAGATGAGAGAACAACTTGGAACATCAGGGGCAGCAGTGACACCTGAGACCCTGAACTATTAGTCCCCAGAGTAGTGACACAGTGCCTAAGCCTAGTGACACCGCAGGCCGTACAAAGGGGCAGGTCCCAGGCAATAATAAATTAGACCTGGTCCAAAGAGGCCATTCTTCTGAGCCTCCACAGACTCAGGTGGCTCTACAAATTCCAAATATTTCTTGCTGAACTTCCTCCCAGCCCTAGTTGTTATTCCGCCGCAGCTCCTTGCTTTGCAGAAGTTGCAGGCTGTCTCCGCCTGCGTCTATAAGTCTAAGGAAAGTATGTTTTTTTCGCCAGCATACCTAGACAGGATGTTCAGCAATTCCCTCCTCTGTCTGTTTTTATTTGTTATGCACTCGTGCTCTGTGAGTATTTTATAAATCGCTAATGTTTGCAGAATTTGGTTCTCTGGCCGCTTCTCTGGCCGCTTCTCCGCCTCTTCCCTCGTTCCCCCAGCGCCGACGTAGCGGCTGTTATTCCCTCGTATTTGAACATTGGCACAATCTTCCCATTTTTAAATTACTTCTGCTGTCAGCTCATCTAGCGGCATCGCTCATCCATAGGTTTGGGGTTTGCTTTTTTATTTTAAGTTTCTTCCTTCAACAAAGCTTTTGAACTTAGGATTCCAGGCTTATCACGCTGTGTCCTCATCGTTTGGCACTTGCGTCGCAAATGTATTTCATTGACCACATGCTTTCTCTCCCACCTCTTCACCTCCTCAGATTTGTGAAGGGTTTTGAAATGGGCTATAAAGACAGGATTGGGGGGCATCTGGCCTTTGTTTCTGATTTCTCATTTGAGTTTCCACATTTGTCTTAAGTGGGTTTGTCGAGCTCCGGAAAAACAGCAATCAGAGCAACTAAGTATCCGTGAGATATTAGCAAAGCAAAACAGTTAAACCCTACAAAGATGAATTGTGTTTTAAAAAAAAATCAGATGATTTTCTCATAGCAAGAAAATAAAAAGTCGAATAGAAAAGCCACAGTGAAGCGTGAGAAGGAAATGCTGACAGCTAAAGTACCCTTGAAGGAAAGAGAGAGAATTCTCCTGCCAGGGCCTAGACGAGGGGAAATTGATGCCAGAACTCAAATTTATATTCTAATGGTCCTGTGTGGGCCTTCAGACCATTATTCTCTTTCCTGGACTCAGTTATCAGTTCTTTCTTCACTGCAATAAATGTTTGGATACGTTCAGCGAGAGGCTTTTTGGATGAGGAGAAAATTTCTACAAAGCAAAATAGATAAACATGATACTGTTGCTGCCTATTTCAAGAACCCCATATGGCTGCTTTTAGGGGGGCTGTCCACCTCTGGAGTCCAGCTTCCCATTTGAAAGGATGCAAGGCTCATCCTAAGACCAGCTTTATAAATCAATTATAAAATTCCAATCTCATCCTGTCACTCACTTCAGCTGTGTAAGAAAAGAAAGGGGGGAAAATTTTAATGACTCTGGAAACTTCCATAAGTGTAAAAGCTGAAACCAGCAAATATTCATTTTCTTTTTTGGCAGATGACTCTGGTAATTAAGGTAAACTACTAATAACCCTTTTCAGAGTGCAGGATAGATTGTTCCCAAACATATTGAGAGGGATCATATTGAGCAGCATGAAGCCCAGAGAGATCCTTAGAGAGAGCCCTGCCAAAAAAAAAAAAAAACTGCCCACAAAGGAAAAAATAAACCTAGAGAAGTCAAAACCTGAGTCTGTACCAAGATTTTAATCTGCCTGCTGTGTTCTATGCTGCACTCTTTTATGATAATTTGCTTGTGTTCCAGTTCTTCTCAAAAGTTCATATACATTTGACTAATCCTTTTTTAAAGCAGACGTTTTAATGACTGCGTTTGCCAAAGAGTCTTGAGCAGTGGCTGGCAAACTTGCTGTAAAGGGCTAGTTAATCAGTATTTTCAGCTCTTCTGGCCGTATGGTCTCTCTGGCAACTATCAACTCTGCCATTGTAGCAAGAAAGCAGCCACAGACAATAGTAAACACATGAGTGTGGCTGCGTTCCAATAAAACTTTATCTATAAAAATGGGGTGGGCCATAATCGGCTTGGGGGCTGTAGTTTCCTGCTGCCTACTCTTCAGGATAAGGTAATAGGGTATGACACAGAGCAAGCCAGCCACTTCCTCTTCCCAGGGAGTAGACTTCTGATTCCAGACATGAACTGTACCACCTGGGGAAGATGAGCTCAGTCTGTGGGGAAAACAATCCATTTTGGAAGTCTAGACTTCCTGAGCCCTCCGACAACCCTGACACATCACAGCATTATTTAGTCACTTGCTCATTGACAATGAGTCACTGCTTGATTTGCAAGATTCCCTACTTCAATGATAATATTGAAAGCCCACTAATATTAGTCACAGCAAGAAGCTACTCCTAAAACTGGGAGAGGAAATTACTTTACAGTTTTAATTTCAGACTATGAATTAAGATGACTATATATCAAATGGCTTTTATGCTGCCTTTGGTACAAACAAACAAGAATGATCACTTTCAAGTTATGTTGTTCTCAATAGCAGAACATTGTCTAGAATCTTGAATCGAAAGACTTGAACAGGGCCGGCCCCTTGGCTTAGCGGTTAAGTGCGCGCGCTCCGCTGCGGGCGGCCCGGGGTTCGGATCCTGGGCGCGCACTGACGCACCGCTTCTCTGGCCGTGCTGAGGCCGCGTCCCACATACAGCAACTAGAAGGATGTGCAACCATGACATACAACTATCTACTGGGGCAACTATCTACTGGGGAAAAAAAAAAAAGGAGGAGGATTGGCAATAGATGTTAGCTCAGAGACGGTCTTCCTCAGCAAAAAGAGGAGGATTAGCATGGATGTTAGCTCATGGCTGATCTTCCTCACAAAAAAAATTAAAAAATAAAATAAAAATTAAAAATTTAAAAAAAAAAACAAAAAGAAAGACTTGAACAGATGTGCCCTGCAATATAGAGGAAAAGGCATGGGCTTTGGACTCAGACAGACCTGGGTTCTAATCTCTCCTCTGACATTTACTACCCATGGAACCTGGACGAGTTGCTCATCCTTTCTGAGTTCATTTCCCTGTTTGCAGAATGATGCAATAAGCCCTTCTCTGGCTATCTCTCTACCTCAAAGCATTGTTGGCCAGGAATTAGGGTGTTCGGGGCAGAGGGCTGTGAAATGATATGATGGTTAAGGAATATATTTGTTCACTGTACAGTGCTCCTCACACAGGAAGGGTTATAATTTTTGAGACTGGAACTGGCCACCACACTTGAGTCCCTCTGCTTAGGTTGCATTAATTCTTGCCTCTAGTGCGATCCTCAGAGCAGATTTACCCATTGAAAATCCATCTCGTCTCATGGATTAAGTTCATTGAGGAGCGTCCTGATGATCCACATTGATATTGAAACATATTGGAACTCAGTCCTCCTGCACCATTTCCTATCTTCAGCAATTAGGAGAAAAAAATCACTGAATAAATCTAGTGACAGAAAAACAGCAGGCAGATGATGCAGGCTCAGTGAGGGAGTCCCCTCTTCCCCCATTATAAATTCTCCTGTCTTTCTTGTACATTCTACCCTGGAAATCTGCAGAAAGACGGTGCACGGTACCATTCTCTTGGTGACTGACCAATCCCTAGGTCAGCCATTCTTTTCACAAAGAGATTTTTCTCCTCAACCCAAGATTGTCTCCTGTCTTGATATTTTCATCTCTCCTGATTATAAAAATGTTCTTAAATCATTTATGTCTTGTCATGATATTGTACCTTTGCAATGGTCAGAGGCAATTGGTCAGTCTTAGACAAGGGATGAAGTAGCATTTATCAAAAACATCCTGTAGAGAAGAAAATGTAATTTGAATGGAGTGAGCAGTGGGGATGCCAACTCTGTTCTTTGTTGATAAAACTAAGTACTGTCAAGGTATGCATTTCTTACCCAGTTAATCTCATTCCTATGATTTATATAATTCCCAATCAAAACTCCAATGGGGGGAGGGTATTTTGTGTTATATACCTTGGCAAGATTACTCTAAAGTTCATGTGGATGAATTAACAGATGAACCAGCTAAGGACAGTTTTAAAATGAAGAATGATGAATAGACACATGCTTGACTTAACGTTCCTAATTTTAAACTGTGATACTCACATACAAAACAAAAATTGAAAGTCAGATCAATGGAAACAGTTTCACACTAAAACAGACTCCAGTGTATTTGTGGTAAAAGATAAAGGACATATGGTAAAGGTAAAAGGATAAAGATTAAGAACTGCCTCCTACAAATCCTGAGAAAAAAGAACAAAGCTGGAGGTATAACACTCCCTGATTTCAAAATATACTACAAAGCTATAGTAACCAAAACAGCATGGTACTGGCACAAAAACAGACACACAGATCAATGGAATAGAATCAAAAGCCCAGAAATAAGCCCACACATCTATGGACAGCTAATCTTTGACAAAGGAGCCAAGAACATACAATGGGGAAAAGAAAGTCTCTTCAACAAGTGGTGTTGGGAAAACTGGATAGCCACATGCAAAACAATGAAGGTAGACCCTTACCTTACACCATACACAAAAATTAACTCCAAATGGATTAAAGACTTGAATGTAAGACCTGAAACTGTGAAACTTCTAGAAGAAAACATAGGCAGTACGCTCTTCGACATCAGCCTTAGCAACATATTTTCAAGCACCATGTCTGACCGGGCAAGAGAAACAATAGAAAAAATAAACAAATGGGACTACATCAAACTAAAAAGCTTCTGCACAGCAAAGGAAACCATCAACAAAACGAAAAGACAACCTAACAATTGGGAGAAGATATTTGCAAACCATACATCTGATAAGGGCTTAATCTCCAAAACATATAAAGAACTCATGCATCTCAACAACAAAAAAACTAACAACCCAATTAAAAAATGGGCGAAAGACCTGAACAGGCATTTCTCCAAAGAAGATATACAGATGGCCAACAGACACATGAAAAGATGTTCAAAATCATTAACTATCAGGGAAATGCAAATCAAAACTACAATGAGATATCACCTCAAGCCCATCAGAATGGCTATAATTAACAAGACAGGAAACAACATGTGTTGGAGAGGATGTGGAGAGAAGGGAACTCTCATACACTGTTGGTGGGAGTGCAAACTGGTGCAGCCACTACAGAAAACAGTATGGAGATTCCTCAAAAAATCAAGGATAGAACTACCATATGATCCAGCTATTCCACTGCTGGGTATTTATCCAAAGAACTTGAAAACACCAATGCGTAAAGGTACATGCACCCCTGTGTTCATTGCAGCGTCATTCACAATAGCCAAGACTTGGAAGCAACCTAAGTGCCCATCAAGGGACGAATGGGTAAAGAAGATGTGGTACATATACACAATGGAATACTGCTCAGCCATAAGAAAGGATGAAATCCAGCCATTTGTGACAACATGGATGGACATTGAGGGTATTATGCAAGGTGAAATAAGTCAGAGGGAGAAGGTCAAATACTGTATGATTTCCTTCATTAAGTAGTAGATAATAACAACAATAAACAAACACATAGAGACAGAGATTGGATTGGTGGTTACCAGAGGGGAAAGGGGGAGTTAGGAGGATGAAAGGGATAATTTGGCACATGTGTGTGGTGATGGGTTGTAGTTAGTATTTGGGTGGTGAACATGATGTAATCTATGCAGAAATAGAAGTATAATGATGTACACCTGAAATTTATACAATGTTATAAACCAATGTTACTGCAATTAACAAAAAATTAAAGACAAAAATAAATAAATAAATAAAAAGAACTGCCTCCTACAGGAAGCCTTCCTTGGTTATCTCAGTTCTGGATTAAATGTCCCTCTTTGGTAATCATAGTATTCTGTGAATGCTTCTTTTTCTTTGTATATCAAAGTATTCCATACAGTTAGGTGCAAAGCATAGTGTACATCTCAATGAATTCTCATAAAGTAAACACACTTATGTAGACAGTAACCAGGTCAAGAAACAAAAGGTTATCAGAATGCCAGAAGCCCCGTCATTACCCTTTCAGGGACAATCCCCACCCCCAGCACCAATGTCTCTGATGGTTACTACCACCCTGACTTCTAACAAAGAGATTCATTTTGCCTATTTTGGAACTTTCTATAAATGAACTTACATGGTACATACTCCTTTGTGCCTGGCTTCTTTGACTCAATATTATTTTTGTAAGACTTATCCACATTGTTGGAGTTCATTTTTTCTCATTGCTGTATAATATTCCATTAAGTGAATATACCATGATATATTTTTCCAATCAGAGATGATATTTACCTTGTTTCCCTTTGGGAGCTATTTGCTATTATGAACATTCTTGTGCAAGTCTTTTGGTTAAATGCATGTGCACATTTCTGTAGGTATACGCCTCGTGATGGTGGTACTAGGTCATAAGGTATGTCTTCTGTTATCTTTAGTAGACAATGCTTAACAGCTTTTCAAAGAGGCTATACCAATGCACATGCCCACCAGCAGTGTATGAGAGCTTCCTTTGCTCCACATCCTCACCAACACTTGGTAGTGTCTGTTTCATTTTAGCCATTCTGGTGGGGTTCTGGGCACACATCTAAAAGCACACTGTCATACTTTAACTGTTTACTTGTCTACTTCCCTTACAAGTTTGCAGGAATCCATTCTACAACATAAGAAACTAAGGCCCAGAGAGATTGAGAGATATGCCCAAGGTCACTACTTACACAAGTATTTACAGCACACAAGTCCATAAAGGGCAATGTTCACAGGACCAAGGAGGACAGGCTGCCTTCTTTGAAGGAGGTGAGGGGCCAGCCCAGTGGTATAGCAATCAACTTTGGCACGCTCTGCTTCAGCGGCTCACAGTTTGCAGGTTCGGATCCTAGGCACAGACCTACACTACTCCTCAAGCCATGCTGTGGTAGCAACCCACATACAAAGTAGAGGAAGACTTGGCACAGATGTTAGCTCAGTGACAATCTTCCTCACTAAATAAATAAATAAAATAAAAGAGGTGAAAAATCTACTTCCAGATAATTAATGCAATTTGCTCATATAACCAAAGAGTCGCTCAGACACCCACATGTGCATGCACATGAGCACACACACACACATACATTCAGCATTTCTAAATGGAAGGTTTAATTTGGAAGCACACTGCTGTTAGTTAAATGATCCTGCAACCAACAGCCACGCATCTCTCCCTTATCTCCCTTTGGTTAAATGTTTTGAAATGAGTTTCAAATGGGGCTGGCTCAAACGACAGCTCTTCATTTCACCTTGTTTCTGCAGGTGCTATTTGCGGGAATGCTTTATGGTTCTGTTAATTACCCATGTCAAGAGTTACTTTATTGTTTCTAGAGAAGTGGAGTTATAAATGTAAATATTCTGAGGCAGCAAATTTCTTCGGCAAACTAAAATTAAGAGTTCTTACTATGTGAATCAATGCATATATTTTAAATGTGCATTATTTCAGTTATTACTAATATCCTAAAATATTTTTCAGGCACAGGTCTATGTGGAAGAGATGAGGCATATGCTGTGCTTTAAAACTGGACTGGAAGTCCAAAAAATGTGGATTTGAATCCCAGCAGTAGCGTTCAGACAATACTCTTAATTCCTCTGGACCTCAGTTTCCTCATCTCCGAAATGGGCGATTATGATACCAGTTATCTGCTAGTGTTCTTATGAGGTTAATTAGACTATTGCATAAAAAGAGCTGACAATAATAAATGCACAGTGATTGCACACTGATGACTTGGGGGCTGAGGAATCCTCTCACAGTGATGAACAGTGTAAAGAGCTTACAGCGTAATGGCTCCGAGTTGAAGTCTTGAAGCCATATTGCCTGGATATACATTCTGACTTTACCAGTTACTAGCTGTGTTACTTTGGACAAGTACGTAACCCCTCTGTGCCTCAGCTTCTGCATCTACAAAATGGGTAGCAGTAGACCAGTTTCATGGTGTTGTGAAGATTAAATGAGATAATCCATAAAACCTGCTTAGAACAGAACTTGACACATAGTCGAGTGAATAATAAATGTTAGCTGCAAACAGGTGTGGGTTTGTCCCATTTATGTTGAGTATGATGATTTACGTTGATCTTTATGACCTGATGGTCTAGAAATAAGGCTGATTTCCTTTGTTGCATTTCCCTTGTCTCAGCTCAGCCAGTATCCTTCCAATCTAATCTTTCTTCTTCTATGTTCCTCGAAATGGAAAATAAACACCTGAATTATGAATAAGAATGGAATGTTTCTCTCCTAGGTGTCGATAAAAATGATTTTTTTTTTCCTGAGGAATAAAGTACTCTCCAGACCTCCCGGCAAATCCTAGCGTCAGAGCCTTGCTGTGCTCAGCATGAGGGGCTTGGCGCTTGCTAAGAACCGCGATGTGTATGCGCCTCAGCAGCTCTGAGCACAGCGAGGGGCCTCGGCGCCTCAGGCAGGTGGCGGTGGGGGCAGCTCAGCATTCTGACACAGACTAGCGCCCACCACAGGGCTCTTACGGAAAGGGTGCTGGAGGACAGCCTCTCAGGCCACGGCCACCAAGACGTTGCTTCGTAGAGCAACACGGCCCCACCACACCACACCGCTGCCTTGCTCCAGGAGGGACACCTCAATTCCAGCATAGTGAGAAAAGCCTAGATTTTGAAGTCAGTCTGACCTGGATTCAATTCCCAGCTCCACCATGTTAAAACAGCGTGACTCAGAGCCTGCTATTGACCCTCTCTGAGCATCAGTCTCATCATCTATAAAGTAGGGATAAGAGTACGAATACTTACCTCGGAGGTAATCACAAAGAATAAATGAGATAAAGTAGGTTTGTAAAGCACTTCTGCCAGTAGCTGGCACGTAGTAGCTATGATTATGATTTTCCAAACCTCAGCACTAATGTGTCTGGACCATTCCACACATGACCTCTCCAGGAGCAATGAAAGAAATGGGAGGCTCCTGAAAAGAGATTGGACTGCGTCTTATCTTCTGCTCATTGGAGTACAGAAGCAATTGGCTGTTTCAGTCCCAAAGGGCCTCACATGATCAGACCCTCAGTCAATTTAGGCTGCAGGCCATGGTCAGAGAAGCCAGCGTCTTCCCTGGCACAGCTCAATTACCTTTCATCTTTGCTTACAAACTGGCCAGATTTCCTTCTTATAGAAGTTTGCTAAAAATGTCAAGAAGTAGCCAACACCAATATTCTGACCTTTTTCAACCACTTCCCCTCGAGGAACAGGCTCAGAAGAGACACAGTCTCACTTCCAAGGTTGTCACAGGCTATAATTTATTGAATGTTTCACCACATCATAAGAAGAGTCACCAACTTTCCAGACTGCAATCTCTTCATTCCTGCTGCCCAACACTCAGCACCTGCCCAGGAAGCCAAGATCACATGTTTTTAAGGTATTCATAGCAGTGTTTTATTCTTAGTTCCAATTCCATATTAGAAAGGATTCAGGTTTCAGCTACTTTAATCTATCAGGAGCTGATCAGGGTGCAGGCTCTGGAGGCAGACAGCCTGGTTGCAATCCAGACTCCACCATTTACTACTGCATGACCTTGGACACATCACTTAAATGCTCTGAGCCTCAGTTTCTTCATGTGTAAAATGGAGATGGTAATCATAGTGCCCTTCTCATGGGTTGTCGTGAGCATTAAATGAGTTGATGTATGAAAAGCACTTGGTGCCAGGCATGTGATAAGTTCTCAATAAATGATAGCTCTCGTTATTATTAAACATCTAATATGTTCTGGGCATCGTGCTAGTTGTTGGGAAGATCATGGATAAGAGGCTACACACTGTTCCTGGTCTTATGGCGTTTACAGTACAGAAGCAAAAATATCAGAAATATAATTACACAGATGATTATTTATATTGCAAGAACCATAAATGCTATGAAGATGTTCCAGGTTGTTTATATCCTTGGTAAACTGGGGCCTCTGAATGGAAGGGATATGTGCTGAGGTGATCTGATGAACACAGAACCAACATTTGCAACATTCTACATGGAAAGTAAATCTGGAAAAAGTCAACTCTGCTCACTCATTCCACTTTACGTGATGCTCTAAAGTAGTCTGCAACGCATTTCCACATCTGTATAGAGGCGGGATGGCACTGTGATTAAGAACATCCTCGGCAATCAGACCACCTACGTTCAAACTCAAGCTCTACCATTGACCGGCTTTATGACGTTGGATAGTTTCCATACCCCTCTGGGCTTCGGTTCCTCATCTGTAATATGAACGTGAGAATAGTCCCACCACGTTACTGGGAGGATTAACTAATTTAGTTGATATCCATGTTACTTAGAACAGTGCTTAACATATAACAAGCACTCAATAAACAGTAGCTCTTATTATCATGTCATTTGAACTTCTCTACAGCCCTATAGGTAGGGTAGTTATAGCCTCCGTTTTACAGAGAAGGAGAGAGACTCTAAGAAATAAGCCAGTAATTCACAAAGCTGGAATGCAAAGCCAGGTCTCCTCACTCCATATCCCTTCCTATTTCCCCTACTCCCAACAGCCTCTCAATTGGCCAAAAAAAAAAAAAAAAAGAAGTTCTCTTGGAAAAGTCAACACAAAAAGGGTGTAGGTTAAAGTGTTTTATGAAGAGGGAGAGTATTGTGACATATCACTGAGTAAAATAGCGAAAGAAAGCTAAAAGAAGCCAAAGGTTTTATTTTAAAAGATAAATGAGTAGCAAATCAGCTGACTTGAAATGAGAGGGGTTAAGAATATTTTCCCTCATAATTAAATCTCTAAAGATTTGGTTAGAGTACCATAGTTTACATCAGGTTAAAACAAAAGATCACATGAGCAATTGCACAAGTTTCTACACAGCACTTTATCCACGGGTCAACGTTAATAAGTCAATTTTAGAGAGTCTGATCAAACTGTTACTGTAAGATAAAAGAAGTAGGACATTTAGGGGACAAGATTTTTAAGGCAGTACACACAAAAAAACCTACATTTATTCTATCACCAACAGTTATCTAGGAATTATTTTTTATTTACTTATTTATTTTTAATTGTGAAATACACATAACATCAAATTTACCATCTTAATCATTTTTAAGTGTACAGTTCAGTGGCATTGAGTACATTTATATTGTTGTGCAACCATCACCGTTCATTTCCAGAACTTTTTCCATCTTGCTAAACTGGAACTTTGTACCCATTAAGCAATAATTTCCCTTTCCTCCCTCGGAATTATATATATATATTTTTTTTTTTTTTTGGTGAGGAAGATTCACCCTGAGCTAACATCTGTTGTCAATCTTCCTCGTTTTTTTTTTTTTTTCTGCTTGAGGAAGATTAGCCCTGAGCTAACATCCACGCCAGTCTTCCTCTATTTTGTATGTGGTATGCCTCCACAGCATGGCTGATAAAGCAAGTAGGTCCACGCCAGAGATCTGAACCTGGGAACCCGGGCCACCTAAGCGGAGCATGTGGAACTTGAACCACTTAGCCACGGGGCCGGACCCCTCGGAATTATAATTTTTAAATCAAATAAGTTTTGTAATCAGGATCATTTTCTTTCAACTACTTAGTTTTTGTTTTTTTTAAAACAAAATTTACTACAATTTAAAAGCTTTCCTAGAATTCATATATGATGCAGTTCATTCTAGTTAGAAAGTCATCCTTAGTCACTTCAAAGTGTCTAGAGACTGCCCCCTGTCTAATGCTATGCTGTCATTTTTATGGCCCCATCTATAATTTTGATTTCAGAAAGTCAAACAACAGAAGACAGCTGTTTGTAAATCCAGATGGGAAGACAAGGACAGAGGTTTCTAGAACCCACCTTAGGAACAGCGTATCACTTGATGTCAGGCCCATTTCCACTGAAACAGGATAACGCAGAGGAAGTTTCCTGCACACATAAAACCCACTGCCTGTCTGGTCGGTCTGGGATAAAGTGCTGGTCACTCTAGCCCACACCCCATAATTATGCCTTCAAATGTGTTTGCCACAAGAGCCAGAATATTCCAGTTGCTATCAGAGCCCTCAAAGAGACTTCATAACATCCAGTTCAACAGATAACAAGTCACAGAGACACCACTCTTTGCAAATGACAACGAATTTTTCATCTCAGCCTTTTTGATGTGTAAGGACATATATTTAGAAGGAAAAGCTTTTATTATGGCTAATCAAAGGAAACAGGCTTTTTTAAAAAGAAAAATTTATCAGGAGTTTCTCCGGGACAAACGGTGTGACCCAGGGCTTTGTTCCCAAAGACGATGTGTTTTTGAGGACAATGGAAACTGCCGTGGGATTGTTGAATTGCCCCCTCCCCCTTGGCACAAGGCAGCCACTTACAAATGGGCTCCAGCCTGCTGTGGAGGCAGTGATGAAAATAGTCAATCACCTCACATTTATTTGG
Source organism: Diceros bicornis minor (assembly GCF_020826845.1). Lineage (NCBI taxonomy): Eukaryota > Metazoa > Chordata > Mammalia > Perissodactyla > Rhinocerotidae > Diceros > Diceros bicornis. The sequence continues at coordinate 24,419,997 of NC_080764.1, read as the reverse complement.
CATCGTGTTGTTCCCCTGACAACATCGTGTTCTCCCCTCTGAGCTTTGTAAACGTTGCTGTTCTGTTTGCTAATGACATTAACAGGAGTATGATGTCTCATCTACGAGCAGTGGCCATTTTTAGCAACAGCACTTGGTCTGGAAAACTCCAGAATCACTAAATGATACACATGCAAAGGGTTCCTTTAGAACAAACTGATATTCATACCAGATTTGCCTTTAAAAAGAACTGAAGTAGAAATATGTGCGTGCGTGTGTGTGTGTATGTGTGTGTGTTTGATGGGAAAATCATGGAAATCCACCATTATAAAAGCAGATATATTGGGGCCGGCCTGGTGGCGGCAAGAAGTTAAGTGCGCGCGCTCCGCTGCCGCGGCCCGGGGTTCGCCGGTTCGGACCCAGGCGCGCACCTACGCACTGCTTATCAAGCCATGCTGTGGCGGCGTCCCATATAAAGTAGAGGAAGATGGGCACGGATGCTAGCTCAGGGCCAGTCTTCCTCAGCAAAAAAGAGGAGGATTGGCATCGGATGTTAGCTCAGGGCTGGTCTTCCTCACAAAAAAAAAAAAAAAAAAAGCAGATATATTATGAATGGAAAAAAGGAAGTTGTGTGCCCGCACTTTACAAGGTCGACTCTTTGTAATTATATTAATATTCTGTCCAGTATGGTGTGTGTGCGCGTTTCATCCTGTGAGCCCTGTTTATTGATTACGCATCGAGCACTTTAACTGCTTTCCTTTTTCTTAAGGATGTTAGGGCAGGGCTCAGGGCAGCCTGACCAGCTCACCTCTCAGGTGAAGCTGGCCTCCTCAAGCTGTGGCCACGGTAATTTTTTCCGTCTGCTGGCCTCAAAGATTCAGTGAAAATAAAAACATCAGAAGCATCTCAGTTCAGGCAACGTTCCTTGTGAAATGTTCGCTTTAATGACACTGTAATGTCGTGTCCCTTGGTGTGCCATTTTATTGTGAGACTTAATCAAAGGCAAAAGGAAATAAAGACATCTGGCTCGGGGGCAGGTGCTTCTTTGTCAGAGTGGGTTCCTGGGGGAGGGGGGAGTGGTCCCCAGTAGTGGGGGCTTAGGCACAAAGGCTGAGCTTCCCGGGGTCTCGGCGGTTGCTTTTATGTGAGTCCAGAAGTTTGCTCTGTGTCTGCGTGTGTGCTTTGTATAGCCCCATATATATAGACCCCAGGGTTAAGAGAGAAAAGGAAGAGAGAGAGAGAGGATGTGTCAGGGAGCTTTCTATAGTTCTGCATAGGCCCCGGGGTTATGTGTGGATGCAGCGGCTGTGTGTGTGCCCATGTACGTATGGTGGAGTGGGGGGTGTTCGTGTGAGTGGTATGTGTGTGTGCATGGTGTGTGTGTTCATGGGGAGTGTTCATGTGCTGTGTGTGTGCCCATGTACGTATGGTGGAGTGGGGGGTGTTCGTGTGAGTGGTATGTGTGTGTGCATGGTGTGTGTGTTCATGGGGAGTGTTCATGTGCTGTGTGTGTGCATGTGGGGAGGTGTGTGATGTAGGACTGTATGCATGATATATGTGTTTGTGTGCATTGTGTGTGGTGTGTGGGTGTGTATGGTGTGTGTTCATGGTTTATGTGTGTTATATGGGTGTGTTTGCACGTGGTATATGTGCATGCATGTGGTAGTGTGTGTGCATGTGGTGTGTGTACACATGAATGTGCACTCGCATGCCCATATATACATATAATCTGCAGAGTCCTTTATAGACCCCAGGATTCAAATGTGTTCATTGTATAGAAGTGTCTTATGTTTGTGGGTACATGTGCCCATTTGGGCTGCCTGTGCCCTACACACTGTGTATCAGGGCCAACCATGGATATTTAAGAGAAAAGAGAAAGCACTTCACCTAAGTGCCAAGCTCACAATGGTCATTAGTTCTGGTAAATGTTTTTGAAGAAGAAAGAGGAGAAGAAAAGAAAATTCCAAAGAATCTCAAAATTGGGATTTTTACCTTGACATGGATGTTAGGATTTAAGGGATGAAGCTATTTAATCACACCTCTTCCCATATGGGTTCTGAACCCATTGAGGAGATAGACCCAGATCTACAAAGCTGAAATGATCAGCTTTATTTCCAATAAGCCTGCCATGGAGAACTTGCCTTGACCAGTGACCAGAACCGACTTGCCAACCATAACGCCAGGCTTCCTTCCAAAGCTCAGAGCCACTCTACTGAGTTGATGGTACAGAGGGGCAGAGAATGGATGTGTGGTGAGGACAGGCTTCTGGGGAACAGAGAACCCAGAGGGTCTAGACTTTCACACACCATGACTCTCTTCCCAGCCAGGCAAAGGGATGCGAAAAAGGATGGAGGCTTTCTTCCCAAGTCTTCCATTCTTCCATAAGGTGGATGTTCCTACCGTATGGATCAAGGGAAAAAAAAAAAAAGAACAGGAGAAAGAAAATGATTTCCCTTATGACTCCAAAGATTTTGCTATCTTAACCCACCAGACTTAAGCAGCCATGCTGTGGTCAACCAAGAGCGTGTGATGAGATTGTGGAGTCCCCGTCTGGGAGCAATCAGCAGTTAACCAGGACACCCTCACGTGGCCACTTCTCCAATACCAATCACCAACCCTTTGTGTTTCTTCCTGAGACTGCTGGTGAGCACTTCAGCTTTTGCCCTCAAAATGGGCAAAGTCAGTTCATTAAATAACTCCTATGGAGTTGTCTAGGCCACAAATTTCACTCCCAATTGTATTCTCATCTTTAATCATGTTCAGCAATGTTAGGAGAAATCCATTTCCTTCTCCTTGCATATCTGCACATTGCTGCACCCTTCCCATAGAGTAAAACTTCTGACATGTCCTACCCCTTGCTCCCTCCATACTTCAGAGTATCCATACATCTTATTGGAGGAGTAGGAGGAGTCCGTATATATTATCTGGGGAGAGGGGGAGGAATCATGTGTGGTCCCTCTGTCCATACCATCAGGGGCCCCAAGCTGGGCAGGGCAGTCATTGACCGAGACTCTCCCTGGGGTGGGTTGTCCCAAGGTCTAGACTTGGGGAAAAAATGACAGGAAACCTGTTTGGCAATGGTCCAAAGCCATGTCCTCCAGTTCATTGCTGCCAGCATGGAATCCAAGATTTTGCCTCCAAGTTCTATATTTATTTCTCAGTTGTTTTTTAACCCAGAGATCCCCCTCAACCTCAATAAAAGATGCCAGTTGCATGGATTTTAGGGAGAGAGAGAGGCAAGTCTGTATTTACGTTGGAATTGATGATTATGGTGTAGATGTGATCGTTCCCAGTGCCACTCAGGCTCACAAAGCCCTACCAGTTCTTCATAACATCCTTCTCTTATGCTTGTTCCTCTTCTTTTCCATCATCACTTCTAAGACTTCAGCCACCACCTCCAAGTGGATTCTTGGACACCAGCCTTGGGCAACCAATCCAGCCTACACACAATTTAGTCTTCCTGAAATTTTTCTTTTCAAATGGCAATCATGTAGTCAGGTATATGCAAAGACACCAAAACGTCACCCTAGAGGATTGAGCCCAAACTCCTTATCCTATACATTACAGACCTCCACCTCTTCCCTTTCCAAATTTGTCTCTATTTCCCCCCAAATCCTCTTCCCCCAATAAACCCAGACATATCCATGTGAATTCCCACTTTTACACTGTCACATCCTAAATAAGTTAAACTTGCAAGAATTCAGCCCTTTGCAATCTTCCCACCCTCCTCAGCAGACTGAGATAGAGCTTAGAGACACCAAGGAGCTGACCACAGAGCCAAAGGACCGCCTCCTTCTCCTTCACCAACCTTCAGTTGCCTCATATTCTCGATATTACAAGCATCTTGCCTCTCCGATTTGACTCTAGTGATTAAAGAGGGCTATTTTTGTTCAACACCATCCCAATCATAAGCCAACTACAGAAATTTGAGGGCTGGAAGAGGCTCTGTAGTCCAAACAAGTAGCAATCTGTGCTAACTCAATACAAGAGCCTATACTTGGTTGTCTATTTAAGGGAGTTTTAAGAGTAAAATCTGACTTTCCATGAATTTATGTTTATGTGCCCCTCTTTTGAATGCAACTCTTGCATTAGACATGATGCTACTGTACCTGTAAGTCCCCGCCCAATCCTCTCTTTGTTTCAATCCCCGGTTGCAGTGCCACTTCCTCCTCAGCGCTGCCTCTGACCACTGAGGTCTCAGGGAGCTCTCCGTCCTCTGGACTCACTGGATGCCTGTACCATTTTCCTGGAACGTAACCTACACAACCTTGTATCATTACCCATCTGGTTGTGACTGGTGTATACGAATGTAGTCAATCTGTCTGATGGGATTATAAACTCCCAGAAGACAGAGACCTTACCTCTTAGTGTTTGCATTGCTAGCATCCAGCCAGAGTAAATTCTGGGTAAACATGTGTGATGTCAATGAACGAATAAAAACTATGGTTCTTTGGAAAGACCTCAAAGTCAAGGTGCCAAGAAAAATGTTTGCATTTTCTGTCCACCTAGAAAATAATCCAGACCATGTGCCAGCTCCTCTGTGGTGTAGTTGAAACAAACACAGGTTTTGGAGTCAGCCAGACAGGGATTCAAATCTTTTCTGCACCACAATTGGCTGAGTGACTTTGAATGGCAAGTTGTCATTGAGACTTGGCTTCTACTTCTATCAAATAGAAATAGTGATATCCACCTTAGAAGGCCAGAATAAATAAAATAACACATAGACAGTGTCCAGAACAAGGTAGGCATGGAATAAATGGTAACTATTAACACTTTCTTCAATGTCCTTTCCTCTGCTCCCACCACACTTTGTACATGCTGTCATGGTCCTTATACACTACATTGTGAATATCTGGGTCCACATCTGTCTCCTCCACAGGTTGGGAACTTCTCGAGGGTAGGGATTATCCCACCTCTATGAGCACTTATTTCAGGCCAGGCTCTGAGCTAGGCCCTCTACAGATATTATCTCATTTAATCCTCACAACAAACAATAATTATCTCCATTTTAAACATGAGGAATTTAACCCCCACAAAAACCTATTGTCTTCATTTTAAACATAATTGGTCTTGGAGGGTTCAGGAAACCTGAACACAAGTTCACAGGTACAGGTAATGGAGGTGGTCCCTGCACCCCTGTCACTCCAAATCCAAGTCCACATCCTTAATCACTTCACCATGTTGGGACCAAGGATGTCTTAGCCATCCTTGTGTCATCCCTCTAATAATTACTAGCACAAGAGTGGCATGAATAAACATTTACAAAGTGATTATTTAGTAAACAAAGGGATTCTGAATTCATATAAATGAATATCTATGTTCCACCTGGAGATGATCCTACATCTGGAACAGGGCCTGAGACGTGATTGCAGTGGCATAAGTAACCTTTTCCGAAAAGGGCTCTAAATTTACCAGCTTCCTGCTTCACAGGAGGCACACATTCAGCACATAAAGGAAAATCATCGTTTATATCCCAAAGAGATTCTCCCACAGGTCCTGAGGGAGGATGTTCATTGCAGCGTTATTTGAGGAGACAGGAAATTGGAGTGTCAGCACTGGGAAAGCAGAGATGTAAAATGTGATAGATGTTCCCCCTGGGGTACAGCCATCAGAAGAATGGATCATAGGAAGAACAGATCAAAAGGACCACAGGCACTTTTCAAAGGCAAAGTGTAAGAAACAAATGAGATTTATATGAGCGCCATTTACACAATACCATTTACATAAATTCAATGTGGATACACACAAAGCATAGTACACATTTTTGTGATGTAGTTAGTGATCAAGTACATGGATTCAAGAGTTCAACTCCCTGGGCTCAAATCCCAACCTCATTGCTTAGTAGCTGTGTGACCTTAGGCAAGTTACTTAACCTCTCCGTGCCTCAGTTCTTTCTTCTATAATAAAGATATTTAACTCAAGATGTTGTTATGAGAATTAAAAGAATGACTACACATATAGGGCTTAGAACAGAGCCTGGCACATAGTAAGTTCTATACAAGTGTTATTTATCATTTCATTTTTTTAAAACACACACAAAGAAAAGATACATATTAAACACATCAGAATGACTGTCTATAGGGAACAGAATGGGGATGGGATAAAAAAGAATAAATACAGACAAACAGGAGGAAGCTTGCATGAAACAGTGATGCTAATTTACCATGAACTCAGAAGCATGATTAATTCAATCCTCTTCAGTTTACATTTAAAAAAAATCACTAGACCTCACCAGTCAAGCTGGTATCAACCATTTGCCTTAGGGAGTTGGTAAGTGATTATTTGCAGGTTGCATTTGTAGTAAGTCAACTGTTCAAAGTGCAAAAATCTCACTCTAAAATTAAGATCCAGTTATACTTAAGATATAACTATAGCTAAGCCCAGCCTGCCCCAAAACCCATTCTGAGCCAACACAGCCACTGGGTAATGAATGAACAGGCTTTTAACTGCCTACTATGTGCAAGTCACTGAAGTGCAAGTCACCTACTATGTGTAGTCACTGAAGTGACTACAATAAAGCAAAAGAAAGTCATTAATGTAAACTTCTAAAATATAAAATACTAAGTTTAAGGGCAAGTTGAGTAGTACCAACTATAGCTGCTGAAAGCCACTCAAAACTACTTGCAGCTGGAGTCCTAGGGAAGCTTCACAGGAGAAGCAGGAAGCAGAGCTCACCCCATCAGCTGCTTGAATACCTTCTAATGGATCTCCTTATTAAGCAAGATGCTTAAGCTACATGTGAACCAAGAGCTACACTGAAAGAGAAGACTCGTGGAACAAAATAATTCAAAGTGACCTTGGCCTCCAGGGCAACAATCACCTCCTGGTACCTGGTACTACCATTAAGATGGGCTCATTCCCCAGGGGGTGAGCCTGCAACTGCACTGCGGGCAGCAGATAAACACGAAGAAAATTATTACTCCAGAGATTGGAGGGGGGAGTTTTTGTACCGATTTCTTTTGAATCTTATCAAATCATTAATATTACTAAACCACCAGGAATAAGAGGCAGATGCAAAGTGATATGATTATGTGTGGGTAGAGTCCTAATTTTTTAAATGTGTGGTTTAGTACAAGCATCAAATACACATATGTATGATTTTTTGCACTACCATAAGCCATCCCAAAATCCAGTCTAAAGAGGAGTCTTATCATTGCAGTATTACTCATCAGGATTCTTAGCAATTCCAGACTGCCATGATCTCAAATGATGCAGAAGTTTAGAATACAGTAACCTGTGCATGCTGACACCATGTCTTTTTCATTGGTGAATAATGTGATACCAAAGCTTTGACTTGGCCAGCCTTTTGGAAGGAAACCAATATGGCTTGGTTGTTTTCCTTCCTTATTTTAATAGGATGGCATTTTTTAAATAAGTTCTTGTAAGGAACTCATATTCCTTTTGGGCCTTGATTTTGTCTCCTAAAATGTTCGAGTCCCTTTAAAGCTATGTCTTTCAATGACTGTATCAATGATGAAATGATTACTAGGCTTGGATTTTGCTGCAAGTGACCAAAAGCTCAAACAACAGTGGCTTTGAAAAGATAGAAGTGTCTTCTCTCTCCAGTAAGCATCAGCAGTCCAGCGTTGATGTGGTAGCTCCATAGCCATCGAGGACCCAGGCTCCTGCATCCTCAAATGAGGCCCATACCTTGGAGTCCAGACGACTACTCCATGCAGTTCCAGCCGTCACATCAACATTCCAGGCAGCAGAGGAGGAAAGGGAAGGAAGGGAGCACATAATCTCTCTTTAGGAAAACATCGGTAGATTGTACACACCACTTCCCCTTACAGCCCATCATCCACGGCCACACCTCCTACAAAAGAGGCTGGAAAATGTAGTCATTATTCCAAGCAGCCATGGGATCATCTAACAACAAGGGATTCTATTACAGCAGGAGAAAAGGAGAATGGATTTTGGAGGATAATCAGCCAATTCAACCACACTACTCCAAACAATGTTATTTTTTTATACATTCATTTCCCATCTCAGGTTAACTATTCTAGTACACTATACATTTTCCAAATGTTACTTTTTCTATCACTAGAAGAATCACAAAGAAAAATAATATTCAACTATTTCCAGTACTTAAGAAATATTGGGCATTGTTGGTGCTTTCACATTTGTTTATCTCACTCAATTCTCACAACAAAGTATTACCCTCATTTGAAGAAATTAAGATTCACAGCATTGATATGTGAAATGGGAGCATTGAAGCTTAGAGCTCCTCCTGGTTTTCTCCCCTATGAAATGTGTTTAATTAAATTCTCCTCCTCCCTAGAATTCCTCAACATCCCTTATTCAACTCTCCCTGCTACCAAGACCCTTTTTCTGAAGCACCAGGAAATCAATCAAGATTCTGCCGTGCGTCTGTAGAAAGGTGATTGCCGACATTTGCGATGTGGAACAGAAATTCCCAAATGTTTCAATCCTTGTTTTAAGTCATGAATTCATGTTCTTCATGCCCCCATCATTAACTAGATGTTTTATTTTACCATGTGCTGTTCAGAAGTGCCACATAATGTTATCACTTGTTCTAGTGCCACATAACGTTGGAATGGATTTGCTTGGCTTCTACCCCAGAAAACACCCAACTTTCAGGATGTGCTCCAGCAATCCCTCCTGCCTGTCTGCTCCAGAGTGTGTATCATCTCCATCACTGGAATTTCAAGGCAATTGAGTTCATAATTGTAGCAGAAGATATTTGTTGAATGTTTAATACGTGCCAATGATGTGGAAATGATCTATGAGGTAGAATGGATTGCTATAATTATTATTATCCCCATTTTATGGATGAAAACACAGGGCCTTAGAAAGGCTAAGTAACATGCCCTGGTTCTCATAATTAATATCTTAAAAAGCTGGGACTTGAACTTGCTTCTCTTTGACCAAATAGCTCATACTCTTAACCTGCCCACAATGAACCAGGTACCAGCTGATGTGTTGACAACACAGCAGGTTTGCCAAAATCACTCCCTGTCCTCGAGTGTTCACAGACCAGAGGGGTAAATAGCAATGTGCCTTCAGTTGCACTGCACTGTGACAAGTGCTAGGACTGGCTGAGACCCAGCATGGTGGTGCCAACAAAGAGGAGTAGCAAATCCCACACTCAGAATGTAAGACCTTGCATTGTCTCCTATCTTTTATGTCTACAGCATCTCTCTACTCAAGGACCAGAGTCTCATACATCTTTGTTTCTTTGGTCCCTAACACAATTCCTGACATATAATAAGTGTTCAGGAAGGGGCCCATGCTATAGAACCAGCTCTGTACAACCCAGAGTGAAGAGTGGGCACCCTGACAAAGAAGGCAATTTAGGACTAAATCCATGCTTTCTAGCTGTTTTCTGCCAAGATTTACACCAATTTCATTTTTCACCTAGTGGGACAATATTTGAAGACATGTGAATGGGCTGGGCAGAAAAATCCCAGAGTGAGCAGCAGTTGGACTGTTTCTAATCCCTGGGGTGGCTTCTGGCAGAGTGAGGACAGTCATGGGTCATGTGACTGAGGAAGCAGCCACAGGGCAGAGGTTTCTGAGCAGTGGGAAGAGACAACAAGTCAGACTTGTAGGAAGTCAAACACTATCTCTAGCAACTGGTCCAGGGAGCCAAACAATTCTCCCTGTAACAATTGGCCCCAAATGGTCAAGACTTGATTAACAACTGACAGCCTCCCTAGTTTTTGTCCCTTCTTCCAACTTAGGACCAACTAGAGAAAGCCAAATATATACCCATTACCAATCACATAGGATGCCCCACTTCTAGTTCACCCACAGCTTCCTCATGCTTACAGCTTCCTCAGTCTCCCTGAAGCCTTCTCTTTTTTCCATTATAAAGCTTTCCCACTCCTCTGCCTGCCTTTGGGTCTGCCAAATGCAAGTGACAGTGGCTGACTCCTTTGCTATAGCAAGCTCTGAATAAACAGCCTTTGCTCATTCTCATTTGATTGGTCTTCATCTAGTTACACTGGTCACCATGTATTTTCTCCAGGCTATGCTAATTCTCTTTCATGTCCCCACCAATCTGCTTTCCATGGATTCGTGTTTGACTGGTCTTTTTTTTTGTATTTGAGTTGACATTCCCATTGCAGAGAATTCTCAGTCTCTCTGTCTGAAATTGCTTGGTGTACAGATATAAAGCATTGAGACTTCATCAATTGATGAATAGTGTTTCTCTAGCTTTTGCTATATCTGTTCCAATTTGCTGCTGCAGTGACCTGTCCTCTAGTTCTCTCAACCATCCACTTGGGTCATTGCATGAAGCCTTCATCTTAGCTGCTGAAGAGATAACAAAAGAACACAAGATAATAAGAATCTCGTGACATCCTCTGAGATAGGCACTGTAATCGTGCCTATTGCACAGACAAGAAGACTGAGGCAGAGAGGGGTTAGTAACCTGATAGTCATAGTCAGGATCCAAGGAGAAAGCTTAGCAGCTAAGTAGAAATTTGCAGCAAAAAAAGGGTCTGGATGGTTCTATTAAGAACACACCACAGAGAAATAGATGCTCAGGTACAGATGAACTGAAAGGGTGGGACAAAAAAGTTTACAAAAAACGAAGTTGTCTTTTAAAAATCTCCCCATTTATGAAATGCTGGCATCTTCCTTTTTAGCACGTAGGAAACCATTGTATTTAGTTATATTTGCTTCCCACATTTTGTATGAAGTTCCTCTGAAGTGTTACTCACTTTTCTATGGGAGAAGATGCCTGAAAGAGGCAAATTATTCTTGTATCAACAGGACTACCTTCCTATCTCTCTCAGCCTTGGCCCCCAAGGTCCTAAGGACCTCATCTAAGCAGCCAACACTAGGGCAGGCTTTGGTTCAATGAGCCTGAGTTCGTATTGTAACAAAAGAAGAGGAGCAGCCACTAAAAATGTTTAGTTGATTTAATGAGGCAGTTTGTACCTTCTGGAATGTACAAGTTGTTAATAAATTGCATTTCTTCCCTTTTTATAGAGTACATTCCTACTGTGGTGTTTTGGTTTATGTTTTATGATAGGTGCTATAGTTTCAGCGTTTGAATATGGGTTTCATTAATCCTTAATCTGTGCCTCTACCAGAAGAAACTGAATATTCTAGACTTTGTGCACAGTGCCCTCTCCTGGATGAGCGACGTCTTCTTTCCTGATTTGCAAAGCTTAGAGATAATAAAATGGTTGCTAAAAGACAAGGGAATGTTCCAGGGGCCCTGCGTGGTGGGGATTGCTGGTCTCACCTGGGGACACAAAGAGGAATGCCCAAGCGGTCAGCAAGACCCAGACCCAATCCTGTCCCAATGAAAGGTGAGAGAGCCCCGGACTTCTATGGCTATAAAGGAAAAAAAGCCAAGGGAAGGATGTGGTCACTGTCTCGATCCAGAAGTCTAACCAGAAATCTAAACACCTGAGAATGAGTTGGATGGATGGATTTAATCTCACTTCAGATCGTGCAGGGACTCAAACAGAACCTTGACGGGCTTAGAGAAAAAATGTCACATACTTACTGCTTAGAATGACTCCTGGAAACTAGATCCTGTTCATCTACTAAAGTTGTTTAGCTCCATCAAAGCAACTGAGTTGTAAGACATACAGATGGCATTTAAAGGATGCTTTTTGAAGAAGTGCTAGTATAGAAGTTGAAGAAATACTAGCTTCCCTAGAAAGAACAGGGAAAGGGTATGTGAGCACTGGTGCTGTTCACCAGTTTTTCTGGTTCTCCTTCTGGGCAAAATGAAGACTGCACTTTCTGTACATCCATGAAGCTAGGTGTGGCCATGTGGCTTGCTGTGGCCAATGAAGTGTGAGTGGAAGTTAAGCCTTAAAGAATTGGTGCAAGATTCATCATCTTTCCTTCCTCTCCCCACCACAGGGTGGGCAAACTATAGCCCACAGACCAAATTGAGCCTATTTCTAGTTTTTATAAATAAAGTTTTATTGGAACACAAAAATGCCCATCCCTTTCCTTACTGTCTGTAGCTGTTCACACACTACAGAGGCAGAGTTGAATAGCTGCAACATAGACCCTCAAAGCCTAAAATATTTTCTGTCTGGCCCTTTACAGAAAAAGTTTGCCAACTCATGCCCTAGATGGCTGAGTCTCTTAGAGAGAACATGGTGGAGCACAGCCCATGCTGGACGTGATGGACGGGTAGCATGAGAATGAAATAAACCTTCATTGTTTTAAGCCACTGAGATTTTGAAGTAGTTTTGCTACCCCAGCATGACCAAGTCCATCCTGACTGATACGCAGAGTAAAGAAGGATCTCTAGCAAAAAGAGAAAAAGAGAGCATATACCCAGAATCCAAAACATCTCAAAAAAAGCTCTTCAGACATTAATGATGCAAATTCAACGTTATTGACATCATTCTCTTAACCAGATGGGAAATAAGCATCATCCTACATGCAAATAAGGTTATTTATCAGGTAAGTCACACAAAGGCATGATATTTTTTCTCCCTAAAATCAAAATGAATTCATTTCTGTATCTAAGGAAGGCCAGCAGCTTTAACCAGACGCTGGTTTGTTTTACGAGAGGAGTGAAGAGGTTCATTACAGCAAATCCCAGGCACATGTTGATAAATTCGCAAACTTGGACTCTCATAAAACTCAGGAACACACTTCCCGTTGCCTTCTACACCTCTTCTGAATCATTGAGCCAGAGGCAGCCGCCTGATTTGTGACCTTCAGCTGTCCGCCATCCCTCGTAGATCGTTTCCGTCAAATAGAGCCTTAAAATGGTCATCATTTTCTTTACTTCAACATTTGAAAGAATGTTAAAGATTGATCCACCACTGGGTTGGCTATTTTGCAACTTCTCCCAGCTGGTTAAGAAGGAAGTCATTGTAAATTCCTGGATGTTTTAAATGGTAGCAATCAGAGCAATTTCAGCAACACGGAGAGGAGGGGAGCAGAGGGAAAGAGTACCTGGTGAAACGGGCCATGGGCAATGCACACCACCCGTAGGGAACAAGAGTAAAGCGTTCCCCAGTTCCCCTGGATTGAAAATTATCACTACCCATAGCTTGGAGCTTGGAGGGAAAGGAGTGCTCTCTGCCCTTGTTTTCCATCAGTCTTGTCATTACATCTGGCTAAATCTTAGCCCCTCTGCGTCCCAAGGCAGGATGCTGAGCACTGAAGAGGCCTGGCTCCTTGACCCACTAGCAATTTAGAGGCAGTTCCACTAGACCGTCATCGTCACACAGGGGGACTGCAGGTAAATAGGAGGCTTCGATCAGAAGGGCATCTGTGGACCTAGGAATGCATTCATCTGAAACTGGGAGTGGGACAGAAGGAGTGCAGGAATGCTGTGCTCGGTCTCAGCCCTCAGCCTCTGGGCATTCTGTAAAGCAGCCCGATCCCCCTGATGCTGTGGATTTGTGCTGCTCACAACTGCTTCATCCAAATTCAGCTCAGAATGGAAATTCTTCTAACTAATACGGAACTCCACACTCCCTCAGGCTGTGACGAGCGTTGTCTACAGACCCAAAAACTAAGGAGAAAGAAAGGAACGTTTTTTCTTTTGCCATGAGTGCCAGCCTTCTCTGTGAGCCTGTCTGATTCCTTCCAGTCTATTCCAGGACAATAAGTAGAAATGAGCTTCCCAACCCCTGCAAGGCAGGTAGGAACCATAAGAATGGAACCAGAGCTTGGGGCCTCGGATGAGGTGGTTGAACAGGGTCCAGCATTTTTGTTTTGTCGATTGCTTGGGGTTGCTTGTTAAGTTCACACATCATTTGTCGCTAGAGTAGCTGCTGAACACGCTGGAAGAAAACAAAAGTTGAAAATGGCCTCACTAAATTAAAGGTGAGATCCAAAGCCACCAGCAAATGAAGGTTAAAAGAGGGCCCCTATTGCATCTTAGATTAAGGGAGGAACAATAAAACCACCCAAGTACAAAAAGCATGTGAAAGTGCTGGCCATAGGTGTGTATGACAGAGGAAGATCTGAAGGTCTTAGTGGACAAGTTCATTGAGCCAGCAATATAACAGAAGGGTTAAACAAGAACATAAAAGACAGAAATTATGAAATAATCTTCATAGACTCATGCATTCTTTTATTCAACAAACTTTACTGAATGCCTAGTATGTACCATGCACTGTACTGGGATCTAGAGCAATAGTCAACAACCCAGCACCTACAGGCCAAATCTGGCCTACAACCTGTTTTTGCACGGCCCTTGAGCTAAGAATGGTCTTTGTGTTTCCATAATGTAAAATATAAAAAAGAGTGTCAGCATTTCAGAGAGAACAGCTGTTCAAAGAATAGAGGGCATTGCTTCTTGGCCTGCAAAGCCTAAAATATTTACTATCTGGCCTTTTCAGAAAAAAAGTTTGCTGACCCCTAATCTAGGGGTACAAAGTTGAATAAGAAATGGCCCCTGGGCCAGCCCCGTGGCTTGGCGGTTGGGTGCGCACGCTCCGCTGCTGGCGGCCCGGGTTCGGATCCCGGGTGCACAGGACGCGCGCTTCTCCGGCCGTGCTGGGGCCACGTCCCACATACAGCAACTAGAAGAATGTGCGGCTATGACAGGCAGCTGTCTGCTGGGGCTTTGGGGGAAAAAAAAAAATAATAAAAAAAAAAGAAATGGCCCCTGCCCTCAACAAATTCACAGTTTGGCATGAACTAAATAATCAGTATCATAGTACTTTGCCTTTTTCTGGCTTCACAAATTAGAAGCAAGATAGAAAATTTGAAGAAAGCTCATGGAAAGTTATAAAGATTAATAAAAGAATGGGAAGAAGAATTTATGAGAAAAGTTTAAAGGAATTTGGATTATTTATTCTCAAGAAAAGAAGTCTATGGGGAGACTTAAGAATAGTCTTCAAATATTTGAGGGGATATTATTAAGCAAAAGGCTTTCCCATTATAGACATAAAGATTAATAGAACATAGGCTAAAATTTTTTATTATAGAGATGGAAGGATTTCCTGGAAGGCTTTTAAACTTCTACAATGAATTGAGAAATCCATTTTCTTTAGTCCTCTAAAACTAGTGTATTCTCTCGTCTGTCTGGGGCTGTTACGTGTTGTTTGAGTGTTGTCTGAGGTAAAGGTGGCGGTGGACTAGATGCCCTGTGTTCAGGCTAGCTCTCTGATTCTTCCATTCAGAACTCGGGGCTTTTCAGATGGAGAAGGTCTTTTTCGCTCTCTGGGCCTCAATTTCCCCCTCTCGCAAACTGAGAACCTGATATGCTCCAAGTCCATGATTTCTTGGGCCAAAATTTTGAAATGGTTCAGCAGCCAAGGAAAGCAATGGAGATTCAATAATCTCATCTCACAAGGCAGGAGGCAGTAGATGCTGTTTTATTCTTGATGTAAGTAGAGAAATTTAGACTCAATATTTGTTTTAATTTAAAGGTAACTACTAATTGAAAAAAGAATAGAATATGTTCACTGGAGGAAAAAGACCAAAAAAAAACTTGAAAAAATGACTAAAGATTGTAAAAGAATAAAAGGGGAAATGTCAAAGAGGCATACACAAAGACAGACATAAAATAAGTAGGCAGAAGTAAGAACTGACACTCCACAATCACAATCACTGTGATGGGGTCATAGGCTCCTCTTTAAAAGATATACACTCAGATTCGATCAGAATTCAATTCAATCACATGCTGTTTACAAGAGAGCCACTGAAAACCAAATGACCCACATGTGTAAAAAATAAAGGGTTTAATATAGAACTTGGTTAATGATATGCATGCTGAAGTCTTTAGGGGTGAGGTGTACTGATAGCTGCGATTTACCATGGAATGCATCAGAAAAATAAGATGGACTGAGGGATGGATGGATAGATACATAAAAAAGCAAATATAGGAAAATATTAATTGTAGAAGCTAGGAGGTGGATATTTGGATGTTTACAGAACAATTCTGTATGTCTGAAATTTTTTATAATGAAAGCTTAGGGAAAAAAATAAAGAGTTGGCCAAAAATAAACCAAACAAGTACATAGCGTAAGATTTCATTTTTTGTTAACTCTATAGATGTGTAAAGAAAAGACAGCTTTAAAAAGGAAATGGTATTTGAAGTAGGCAGAATCTGAGTTATTTGGGCTTCCTTGTTCTGCTCTTTTCATGACTTTGATAGTAATTCCAAGGGCCACACCAGGAGGTCAACTTATCTTGATGTGCACCGGGCCTCTGTCCAAATGTGACTATGCCCTGCTTTTTAGGGAAGATCATAAAAAAGCACAGTTTAAAGACAGTTTTTAGGAACTGATGCTATTAGAGACTGCTTTCTTTGTGCTAATTTATATCTAGAACTCTCTACCAGTAGAAGGACATTAGTCTTAGAACCAGATAGAGTATGACTTCATCCCAGTTCCATCACATTGTAGGCCTGGGCATGTTAATTAAACACTGGCCTTTGGTCAAAGAGAGATATGATATAACATTGGATATGTTATATGCTACACTATATAATGTGACTCTATGTCTCCACTCAGATGTCTAATAAGCACCTTACACTTAAGATGTTCAAACCAGAACTCCTGATTTTTCACCTCAGACCTGCTTTTCCTATAGCTTCCCCATCTCAAATGGGGAAATTTCTCAGGCCAAAACCCCTGAAACCATCTTCTTTCCCTCTCTTTCTCTCATACCCCACATATGAGGCACATCCTATTGGCTCAACCTTCCAAAGATACCCAGAATCAGACTGATTTCACCACCTCCAATGCCATATCTTTGGTGCCAACCACTATTGTTTCTTTTCTGGATTATTGCAACAGCCTTGGAACTGGTTTCCTGGCTTCAACCCTTAGTCCCTCTAGTTTAGTCTCAACACAGCAGCCAGACTGATCTTTTAACATTACGTCTGATCATGTCATTCCTCTGCTCAAAACTCTTCAGTGGCTTCCCATCTCAATCAGAGTAAAACCCAAAGTCCTTCAGCGGCTTACAAGGTCTCCCTGCTGCTATCAATGAGACCCATCTCCTCCTGCTCCCCTGTCGCTCACTCAGCTCCAGCCACACCTGCCTCCTTGCTGTGCCTTGAACTTGTCAAGCACGCACCAATCCCAGAGCATTTGCTGTTCTCTCTGCCTGAAACTCTCCTCCCCATGAAAGCCACATGATTCACTCTCTTCCATCCCTCGTGTATCTGCAAAAACACCAGGTTACTCTTAGACCTTCCCTGCCCACCCGTGTGAAATGACAACATCCCCACACCCACACTCCCTATTATGCTTATTCTGCTCTATTCTTTTCGACAGCACTTATCTTTCTCTGGCATGTTACATATTTCCTTGTTTCCTTATTGTCTATATCCCCTGCCCCTCATACACAAGCTCCAAGAGGGCAAGAGTTTTTGTTTTAGTCACTACTGTATGCTCAGAACTAGAACAGAACATGGCACTCATTTCTCCCCAGTAAATATTTGTTGAAGGAATATGAAAGTGCTTTGAAAATTATAAAGCACTAAATACGTGGGGTGTGGCCTTATTATTATTTACATGGGTAGGCCAAAGGAGTGTCTTTAAAAAAATCCCCAGTTCATTTTTCTCCTCAACATATCGTCTTCACTATGTGATAAGAAGATTCTTCCTCTCCCATCCAGATTGGATACTGCCAAATTTGGTCATGTGACCCCCAGAGGTGATATTCAAAATAGTTAACAACCTGCAAGAAGCCATCATAATGGACACAATGACCAATCAAAATGATGCCAGCTGAAACTAGCATGTACCAGAGCAACATCGGCCTGGAGAAACTTATGATCAATGACAGTTCCACACTGTTATCTTTAAAAACTTGTATAGAAATAAGCATTGAATTAAGAATCAAAAAAACTGGGTTCACTGCCACTCCCTCCAACTCAGAGTTTCTCAACCTCAGCACTACTGATATATTGTGCCACATAATCCTTTGATGTAGGAGGCTGTTCTGTGTGCATGGTAGGTTATCTAGCAGCATCCTTGGCCTCTACCCACTAGATTCCAGTAGCATTTCTCCCAAGTTGTGACAACCAAAAATGTCTCTAGACATTGCTAAATGTCTCCTGGGGGTTGAGAACCACTACTCCAACTCCTAGCTATGGAAACTGAGACAAATCAGTAAACCCTTGTGGGTTTACGAATTGGAAATTAACCCACAGGGGTTAATCATTCATTCCTCTGCTCAAAATAACCCCTGTGGGTTAATTTCCAATTCATAAAAGAGGAACAGTAATGCCTATCACACAGGGTAGCTTTCAGGACTAAAAGAGATAATGTATATAACAAGTACTTAGCAAGTTTTACTATATTATTATTCTTTTGTACCAATTGGTTTTACTCCTGACAAATAATTAGAGCAAATTATCTTGCTCTAATAAATGACTTTGCTTATGTAGGTGTCAGGAAGGGGGAAATCTCCCCTTTCACCCTTCTTGTGTTCTTATGGCTGGAGTAATAATAACATTGACACAAGACCAGATTAACAAGAAAAAAATCCAATTTAATATGTGTACATGGGAGATCATAGAGAAATGATGCTGGAGAGAGAACAAAGCAGGCAGTATATATATCTTTTTACATAAAGAAACAATAACTTTGTAAGAAAAATGACAGGACAAAGAAACTCAGGTTTGGGGTATGTAATTAGTGAGGAATTTGAGTAGAGTTTAGGCTTGAGGTAGCAAATTAGTAAAAGTAACAAGGTTTGTTTATATAGGCTTCTCAGCCCTGAATTTCCTAGCTTGGGTGATAAGGATGCAGAGAGAGCACCTTTCACATGGGAGATTAATTTCTTGTACACAGAGACAAAGGAGGGTCAGAGTGTTCTTGTACTGGCTGCTTCTCAAGTGACTAATTCAAAATAATCAATATGCCACTGTAGGATATTTTGGGGCGGCCTGCCCTGGGCCCCAGCACAGGTGGTGCTGATGATGAGCACACTGCAATTCTAGAGTCATAAAGTTGAGCTTTTTCGTGCCTTATCAGGTCACACTTGCAACACACAAATTATCTCTGAATCCATTGCCTGGTTGGTTTCTCCCCTTAAAGAGCATGCCCTTTAAAGAGTGCATTTAGAGGCAGTGTCACCCATGGTTAATTTTATGGGCTGTTTATTTACAGTAGGATTTACTTAAGTCTATCTTGGTAAATGTAATGAAGCCTGGATGTGCTTTCATGGGGATGTGAAGTGAGGAGGGAGAACAGGGAAAAGACTTAGGCTAGTTTTGGAAATGTCATTTCAGAATCACTTAAATTGGAAAAGTTCTAGACAGTTCTAAAAGAAGAGCTCTAATAAACCCATCACAACAAATAAGACAGAAAGCCTCTATCTGCTTTGTGGGGCAGAGAATAGTGCAGCATTTGGTGTGGATTCTGTCTCGGAAACTATTAATAACCTGCTCTGCCACTTTTTCAATCCCCTCAAGGACTGAACAACTACATCATACAGTAGACTATATCTATTGTGTTGTTAATTTTTGTCTTTCTCTGGCGAAAAGATTTAAATGGATGGTAGGAATCTAGGAGGGATGGAAAGAATTACCCTCATCTTGCAAATGAAGAGACTCAAAGAGGCTTGGTAGTCTATACTAGGTCACACAGATCATATTTGATGGAGCCAAGACTCGAACTCAAGTCAGCTACCTTCAGATCCCAGTTCTTTTCATTAAACTGCACTGAAATACATCAACGTTCTTGGAGTTCATTACCTGCCTTCCATTATTTCACCACCTCCCCCACAGAAAGCAATGGCAGGAAGTATAAGTGGATTTTAACAGGATTAGCACATTTACAAAGGGCAAAGTCCAAAAAGCTGAGAAAAACAGTTGCGTTAATGATGGGAAAGACTATCAGCCCCTCCCTGGAGCAACCGTTGGTGAAGGAACACCAGGAAGATCTTATGCGTCTGAACCCTCAGATTAACCCTCAGATTCGTACATTCTCATATAGAATGTTTAGGCTTATTGAACCTTGGCCTGCCAGGTGAATTGTGTGCCATGAAAACTACCTCCACCCAGGGATGATATGCAAAATATGTACACGAGTTCAGCAGAGGGACCACCCAATGAGAACAGACACTGATCTTGGAGACCTCCTACTGCACTAACCCCTCTTTCCTTGGTTGATCATGGGGACATTTAGGGGGGGTCTCCTGGGTGTGTAGACATTCCAAGGGGCTTGTAATGACTACTCACCCACTAGAATAGGAAAATTTCAGTATTTTAACAACTTGTCCACCTGTTCTGGTATATCCAGACATTCAGCCCTGTTCCACACTTCCTAGATATGTGACCTTACACAAATTACTTAACCCTTTCAAGTCATTTCATTTATTTGTAAAATGAAGATGATAATAACAGTGATTACCACCCAGAACTGTTGTGAGGATTAAATGAGATGCAAGAAAAGTGCTATGCACTGTTTCTGACACACGTTAGATGCACTATAACTATTAGCACTCATTATTTTTAAAGGAGAAAGCTTGAAATATGCAATATATCAATTAATTTTGGCAAAAATGAACCCGAGTCTCCAATATTAGGTGTGACTATTTCCTGAGGTCAGACAGACATGGGATAATCTGCCCCTCACTGAATCACACCTTCCAACCCTGGTAACTGAGTCAACTTGATGCCCTTTCAGTTCTATTCTAGGCACTGGTACGTATTTTGGCCCCAAATAAGACAAATAGGATAACCTCTCCGTCAACAAGGTGCTTTGTGGAATCAATCATGATTCACCCTGTTTCTACCAGTGGCTGAGTCCTCATCTTTGCATCTCAAGTTTTTAACTGTAAAGCCCCAACCTTCCTAGTAGCTGAACACAGAGTCTTATGCCCCAGCTCTCAAAGGCTATGTTTCCTGTCTCTCAATGCTGGTCACTAGCTCCCTGACCCCTGTACCCTGGCTTTCTCAATGCTCACTGCCAGCATGATCAGAACTCAGCCTCTTCAACGATAGCCTGTGAGTCTCAGTTCAACATATTTTCCAGATCTTGGACCCTCAGTAGATCCTGGATTAAAAGGTTCAGGAATCCCACATGTTCTTCCCCTGGACTTAGCTCCTTGTAGTGGATCTTCTAAACTTCCCTGTGTGCCAGCCCTGGATGTGCTCCTATATTTGGTCCCCGTCTTTGGCTGATCTAGACTCTAAGCAGTAAAGCATGGTGGTTATGAACACAATACTGCAGTCGCACAAAGGAGAGATCGAATCCCAGGTCTGCCACTTACTAGCTTTATGGTCTTGAGCAATTACTTACTCTTTCCAAACCAAATTATAAAATGGGGAGAAAAACGCATACTTCCCAGAGTTGCTGTAAGGACTGAAAACCGTAAATTAGGCTTAGTTCCATAGTTGGCACATAGAAGCATCAGTAAGTTAGTCTTATTTTTGATGGAAAGTAGCACTTTCTCTTTCCACCGCAACTTGATGTCTGGCCATTCTCTACCTATTTAAACCAGATCCTTAACAAAACTACTTAGAATTACTCAAAATCCTAGAAAGCTGTTCACACCAATACTTTTAGGTCTCTCAATCAAAATTATCCAAAACCAAACCTGGACATACACTGTTGTTCACTATTTGTTTACAACTTCATTCCCTCAACAAATGTATTGTGAGCATCTCCCATGTGCCAAACACTGGGCCATGTGAACAAGACAGACCTGATCCCTGCCCTCAGGGAGGTTACAGCCAGGTGTTTCCCAACCAGAATTAAGGGACCTTCTTTCGTGGAAAACTCCTTACTAATCTAGGACAGTGTCTGGCACAGTGCTAGCTTGTGAAACAATTCTTTTGCTAGTACTTGTCTGCATTTTCTAATATTTTAAATGGGAGCATATCACTCTTACAATTTAAAAATTCATTAAAATTGAAATATACTTGCTGACTCTCTTGAGAAGTGCATGAAAGTACTTTGTCAGACCATCTTACGAAGCAGGGATGTCCAGGCCGTCTCACTGCAATAGTGTGTGTTTCTCCCGGGTATACTCTTGAGCTAACAGCCACTGCTGGCTCCTCATCTGCTGCCCGACATCTCTTCTCCTCCCTCCGGGTGCTCTGCCATTTTTCTAGGCCTGAACCACCCAGTATTCCGAAATAAATACTGTGTTTAAAACCCAACCAATTTCCTCTGGAAATTTAGAACAGACACCAGTTACTTAACTGGATTCTTTAAACAAGACAAGACTCCAATTGCTACAGTCAGTCTTTCGGAAAAGCAAAGAAACTTCTCTCTTTGGGAGTTGCTACGTATGACGCCACTCCGTTTTCAAAGGTCTTAGATAAGTCTTCCATTTTGTGAAGTTTAGGGATTAATAATACCTTAGGGAAAAAAATGCTGAATGGTAGGCCGGTCTTGTCACAGTAAAAGAAAAGATTCTTTCCTGCTTTGCTGTGATTAGCTGCATAAATTGTAGTGCGAGTTCCAGAGCTAAATGAATTAGCATGCATCCCACCCAGAGTTCTTTATTTGTTGAAGTAAAATGCTTACAATCTTTGCTTGGGGGAGAAAAAGAGGGTATGTCATTGAGTGAATATGAATTAATCAGTACTTTATGGACAGAACCCATAATTTTAAAGCAGTGAAAAAAAACGAGGCATTTATCAGGGTTTCACTCAGCAATCTCCCTCTGTCATTGCTAATAAATCTTTTATGAAATGGAGTTTCACAATCTTTGCAGGAACATTCCCTCCCACCTTTCTTGGGAAGAAAAAAATAAGTTAGCATTCATCTCTAATATTTTTTTCTCCCTTCCCTATTTGAATTTCCTGTGCTCAGAAAATCTCTGAAGCTCTTTATTTTTAAAGCTTTTTTTCCAAATTTAAAAGTTCAAGACCTCATTCATCAGAAGAAATAATTCATATAGACCTTCTCCCGGGAGACTGAAGGAAAGAAGCTGAGTTTCAGGTGAGGAACACAATATTTTAGTAAGTATAATATGCTGGGCCGGCTAAACAATCAATATTTATAGATGGACTGATACCGTCTATGGTAGATGAAAGGAGTTTGGAGATAGATAAGAGGATAATTAAAGGATACGACATTCCAGTTCTAATGCTTTATAATTTTCCTATGACTACTCATAGAAGCAAGATCCTGCCAAATTATAAACAGCCTGCCAATAACCTCACAATGCCCTGATTAAATTAGGATTTTATGCTCCTACTTGAAGGTTAGCTACATTAGCTGTGAAATACGCCACTAGATGACTGGATTAAGATTTAAAGGGAACCCTAAATATGGAGTGGCATGTAGCCAGTTTCTAACCGCTTAAACCGTGTAAATGGATGTGTGATCATTCTCCCCAAGGTTGGTAACTTTTTATTTTTAGCCACAAATCCACAGGCCATCTCTCTTGGTTAAGGATGGGGCCTGATGGCCGGTCGAAAGCTTAAAAAGGTACATGACTGAGAAACAAGTTGTTAAGAGGCTATAATGAAGGGTTGGCGGGAGGCGGGTAGGATGCCTGTAATGATTTTGCCATTAAGCTTGCGTTCCATTTTACAGCTGGGATTTATTTATAACAACAGGTGGTGGTATTTGTGGGGAATTGCTTGTTTTTTCATTTGAGAAGGGCAGCTCCATACATCTGCTAGAAGGCGAAACAAAACCTTTTCCCAACACCGTTTCCTCACTTTCTGCATCACCATTAGGAAGGAAGAATTTGTAGCAAAAGGCCACCCTGCCATTATTTCTTCCTGATGACACTCATTTAGCAGCCATTAAAATGCAAATAGAACTATGATTTTTAGATCACAAAATTAACATTAATGGTTGGATGATTGATTAAAGGTCATGGCAACGGTATAACTTAATTTCTTAGATAATTGTGTTCGGTTTTCTGCAGACTGTTTGGGTTTCTGAATTAATTTTATCTGTTGTTGAACACTGACAGGTGCAGTAATTGGCAGGGTCTCCTTTGGGCTCATTTCTTCCCATGAACCGCGCCCTCTTCTATTCCTCGAAGCCATCGCCTAAAACACAGAAGAGAAGGCCAAGCCAGCCAGCGCACAACCAACGGACTTATGAGTCTGGACGAGGTCACTAGAGGGGTTATTACAGACCTGCAAAGCCCCAAATAGGATTCCATTCCATGGCTAACGAGTTTTCCCCCTAAGAACTTCCTGCATTGGGCTCACGGTGCTATAACATGACCCCT
The DNA here is from genome assembly GCF_020826845.1 of Diceros bicornis minor. NCBI lineage: Eukaryota > Metazoa > Chordata > Mammalia > Perissodactyla > Rhinocerotidae > Diceros > Diceros bicornis. The sequence goes on along the minus strand of NC_080764.1, from coordinate 24,395,946 downwards.
GGCCCTCCCCTGGGGCCAAGGCTAGCCTCCTCAGATCAGGGCTGAAGGATCCCATCTCAGACCCGTTTTTCTTTAATGGGGGCAATAAGCCAGGGAGAGAGGTAATAATAACACCACCAGCTCTCTGTGTCACCTCTGTATGTGAGAGTTCAGGCAGTGACCCAGGAAGCTGAGATGTGAAGTGGCTAGAGATTGGGTCTATCTGCTCTGCTTCTCAAATGTCAAAAAAATAAAATACATATGGTGCTTACCTGGCAGGTTAACTACCTTCTTTCATCCCAGTAAATACAGAGCTCGATTGTAAAGTCAGGAATTCATGGGAAAAGCGCCATAGCACTGAGAGAATTGAGTTAAACTTTAGTATTATTATTATTATCATTATTATTATTAGCACTTAAAGTAATTTCTCCTAGATGTCTAAAAAGACTTCATCTTATCATGATGGATTCTATTTTGCAAACTTCTGTCCATCAGCTGCTGGATTCTGGCCCAAAGCATATCCTTTCATTCTTCTGAGCTCTTAGTCCAAGGCTGCACAGATGACTCCTAACTGCCCAGCCCTGCCCTCTGAGAGCTGACATTCTAGTGGGAGAGACCTCTGCACACGAAGTAGTTAAAGAGTAATGCAAGCAACACGTAAAGCAGTTACCCAACGTAACCTCCTTAAGGTCACAACCATGTCTCATTAGGCTTTAATTCAACACAAGTATTCATTCAACAAATATATACTGAGCACCTACTGTATGCCAGCCTCTGTTCAGGTCTGGGGATACTCTAATAGAGGACAGACAGTCCCTTCATAATGGAACTTAGAGCCTCTGATGAGGTCCAGGGAAGGGAGACCAAGCAATGCACAGTAGTTAAAAGTGAGCTGAGTGCTACAAAAGGGAAAAGAAAAAGGAAAAAATTACTATGAGAGCCTGTGGTAGGCTTTGTGTTCCCAGTGCCCTTCCCAGTGCATACCAGTTCCTAAATGAATGCTTACTGAAGCCATCAATCACTTTATTAACGAATCAACAAGAGGATATAAGGATATAATTCTGAAGAGTCCTAGAAGAGTCCATGGAAGAAATGGGACTTACAGGCCATCACACTAGCTATTGTCAGTTCCTCAAAAACATGCTCCCTCTACCCCAGGGCCTTGGTACATGCCACCTTTACTGTGTGACACTCCCTCCCCTCCTCTATGCCTAGTTAACGTCCACCGGTACTTCAGACCTCAGCCCAAAGGCCAGGACCGCAGGCAAGGCATCCCTGACCGGCCCTTCCCTTCCCCGACCCCAGATCAGGTCCCGGGCTTGGTATAGGGGCCCAGTCAGGGGCCCAGGTGCAGGTTCCCACAGACTCCACCACTCCAACTCCCTACTACCACACCCCCTGCATGGCCCACACCACACAATTTACACTGATTTGGATGATAATTTGATGGATGTCTCTCTCCTCGCTCTGGACTCCAGGCTCCATGAGGGCCTAACAATGACTATCTCACACCATCGTGTCCATTGCAGGCGCTCAATAAATAGGTGTTAAATGCATAGATGGAATTTGCTGTGTTGGGTCTTTAAAAATGGCAAGCATCCAAAGGGGCAGAGAGAGGAAGGGCAAGCACGGAGGATGGAAAGAGTGCAGAGTGGGTCCCATGGGGCTGCACTGGGTGGGTGCAAAACATTTCACCAGCTGTCCAGCCTGGGCTCAGACCATGCAGAGCAGAGGCTGATGTTCCCTGCATTACCGGGTATTAACCCTTTAATTCCTGGGTCGTGAAAGGCTGAGCAGGTCCCAGGCAAAGGTGCATGCAGGGTTGGAGGGCAAGGGTGTTCCTCAGGGCAGCAACTATCTACCAATAATTTAACAAGCTGAAGATTCTATCAGAGAGCCCCAGCTGACTGAGAGCAATCTCAGAGGTGAAGGGTGCCCCCCTGGGGGCTATTCCCACGTGGCTGGAAAAGAAGATAAGCTAAGTTAGGAGAAGCCCTAAAACTCAGGATAGGCTTTTGATCTTGAGCTCAGCAGGCAACACAGGAAGTCACTGTAGATCCCTAAGAAAGGGAGAAATGATGAAAGGCATATTTTTAGGAAGACTGATTTCAAAGTTCAGGCCAGACGCTGTGCAAGGCGCCAGAGAACTAAAGATGACACCTAGACATTAGGCTTTACTGAAACTAAGTTTCCCATTTTATAATGCTCAGGGGAGATTCTGAATTCCCCAAAGAGTTCAAGTCTCCGTGCTCAACTGCTATGAGGCTGGATTTGCGGTTTCCTCTTCTGGTCTCTGAACTCCCTAAAGGTAATTCCTTACATCCTTCGTGATGAGGACAACATCTAGCCCTTGATAAACGTGTGTTGAATGGATAAATGAATGAATGGCTTTATTCAAAACAAAAATATCTGTGCTCCTATGCAATTCCTCTCTCCCCTCCAATTCTTTCTTAAACAAGTTTCCCCCAACTAAAGCTTGTCTTTCATCAGCTTTGCCAAAACCAAAGGAAGCCTGAGTTTTCTCCTTCCTTGTCTGCAATTTAATAGAGCACCATCTCCGGGTGAGATTGCCTGGCCACTTCTCTGAATCCAATCCTGTCTGCTTCTTGGCAAACACTAACATGGTAAGCTGTATTTCATGAAGTTAACCAGGCTCATTACAGAGAACATATTTCCAGGAGGAGGGATGTTAATTTCTTCCTCATACAAAGAACAAAAATCAATATCGTAAATCCAGGAAATCTCTCCTAAATGTCTCCCCCGTCATCACTCTCTCCTGTGCTCTGTGTAAATATCGTTATGACAGGTTAGCTATATTTCTACTCAGGCATATGATATTGAGGTGACTGCAGGAAAAGTCATGCGGCTGAAGTCAGGAGTATTGGGTGAGACGTTATTCCTCAAGGTATTTTGTGACGTTGGAATTCTATCAAATGGAGCTGAATGTACCTTTATCTTTGTGTGTGTGTGTGTGTGTGTGTGTGTGTGTGTGTGTGAGGAAGATCAGCCCTGAGCTAACATCTATTGCCAATCCTCCTCCTTTTTTTTCCCCCCAAAGCCCCAGTAGATAGTTGTATGTCATAGTTGCACATCCTTCTAGTTGCTGTATGTGGGACGCTGCCTCAGCATGGCGGGACAAGCGGTGCGTCGGTGCGCGCCTGGGATCCGAACCCAGGCCGCCAGTAGCGGAGGGCGCACACTTAACCGCTAAGCCACAGGCCGGCCCATGAATATACTTTTATCTTTTAAACAAGCCCCAATTCCAGTCCTCAGCCTGCTTAGAACACGCTGAACTTGGATGGCGACCTCTAGATTTTCAACATGAGTTAGAGGTGGATGAAAAGGAAACAGTTTTCTAGGGCATGTCTGCATCTCAATATATTCATTTACTTCAACGTGTAATAAACACCAACTGCACACATCGTATGAGTGAGCCACAAAAACGTGGGGACACAGGCACCAATTTGGCAGGAATTTACAATCTAAGTAAGCAAATAGAGTTTAAACTAAGACAATTTTAATTTTAATACACACATGTCAGATCCTAGTAAATTCCTGTGCAGAAATCTGAAATCTCCAAGTATTGTTTTTCCTACCACCTTGGGAGAGTCCCTTAACCTCATACAGCCCCAAGGGGAGGAACACAGCTTCATTTTAGGAGTAAACAAGAATCTAATTTTAGAAATCCTCCAAGATGTTGACCTTCATGTAGGGATCTGTCAGCCTAAGACCCAGGGTCTTGGATGGGTTATTACAAATTAGAATCTAATACTCCTTCCTTCTCTCTGGATCTATAATGCCCCCGTTCAATCAACAACGCCCAGCTTATGTGTGAAACTCAGCTCCAAGAGATAGACTGCAAAACCTGATGCCTTCAACATCCCAAGGGCACAGGCAAAATTAATTAAGGCATTGCCGCTAAATATTAGCCCTCCTTGATATCTCCCTCCCAAGTTTATTTCTAATTATCTCCCATTGAGTCATGTCCCCAATGAGTCAAAATTTTTATTAGATTTCTTAGGAGCCTATATCCTGACAGCGTCAAAGGATTTTTATATTTTAGCATAGTTGATTCCCTCTAATATGCTTCTGTCTCTTAACTAATCTCTGTCCCAAATAATATTATAAAACCATAGAGTGGAAAGAGTCCTTTGAGGTCATCTAGCCCAATTCCATCTGATTATACACAAGGAAACTGAGGCCTAAGGAAGTTTGGCATCTTGAGACATATGAATAATATTGCAGAAACTTGATGCTACAGAAACATACCATTAGGTCTTGTCGAGACCAAATGGGAAATGGTCCTAGAATAAAGGCCTACATATTTTGACTTTGGGGATATCCTATCAAAGGTTATCTTATGCTCCAATCATCCTCCAAACGTCCCCCCCATAAACAAGCTGAGGCCATGCACTCAGAGCTTCCAAGCAACCTTTCAGTGCCTGCCCATTTAATATGGACAAACAGACAAGGAGGCATCATACATGGGAGCAAAGATTCCACCACAAGAGACACTAAAGGAAACTAAAAACAAAACACAAGAAATAGAACCTGGAGACAACAGAAAATGCGACTAACAGAAGAAAGTCTCAAAAAAATATATCCTCAGAGCGATATTTTAAACATAAAATATGATGCTATGAAATGGAATTTATTAAAGAACGAGTTCTTAGATATTAAAAATATGAAAGCAAATAAAAAACTTAACAAGGAGTTTGGACAACCAAGCCAAATAAACCTCACAAAAAGATAAAGAGACGAAAACTAGGCAAAAAAAATAATAAGAATGCTAGTGGATTAATCCAGAAACTCTGCCACGGAACCAACAGGAGTTCCAGGAATTCAGAGCAGAGAAAATTGAGGGAAGGGAACTCTCAGAGGCATAAAACAAGAACATTTCCCAGGACAGCAGCATAGAAGTGTGCCTGAGAGAGCTTCCTGAGTGCCCAACACCACAGTACAGCTGTGTGAAATTTCAGGAGGCCGGGGATAAAGAGGGGATCTGGAGAGCTTTTGAGAAGAAAAGGAGAGTTTTCATCAAAGGACCAGGAATCAGGATGGCTTTGGACTTCTGAACATCGGCAATAAAAAAAAAATAATGGAGCAACGCCTCCAAAATTCCGAGAGATTACTTGAAGCTCAGCATTTGATATCAACCAAATGATGAATCAAATGTAAGGATGGAATATTGACAATTTCACACAAGCAAGGTTCAGAGCCTGTATCTTCTATGTGTTATTTCCTAGGAAGTTACTGAAGCATTGGGCTTCTGCAAAAGGAAGGAGAGAAAACAAGAAGAGGAAATATGGCATTCAGGAAAGGGACCAAACAGAAGAGGTAGTATAGGGAAGTCCAAGGGGGAAAGCTGTGACGCAGGACGTGGGAGGAACCAGCTAGACAGAGGACTAAAGAGGGAGGTGTGCAGCAGAAAAAAAAGGACCTGGTAGATGAGCTGTTGGTTTGCGTTAAAGGAGGCACTTTCAGCTGCCAACACAACAGCTATTTCCCCTTTGTCCATGCCACTAGACTTTGTTTGGGCTGCAATCTGCCCAGCTCCCAGGATGAGTTGAGATTGGCCTAAACCAATCATGGAGTCCCATGCCCAATTTCCAACAATTCATCTAATACAGACATGTGACCAGTTCTGGCCTGTGAGATAGAAGCACAAGGCGTCAGGGGGATTCTAAGAATCTGTTCCCTGGTTAAAAAGAGCAACCAAAGGCAAAGGCCCAGTTTTGGCTCCCACCGTCTTCCTTCCTGCTCCTGCCTGTGTGGTATAGGACAGGCTGGTTGGAGCTGCAGCAGTGGTCTTGGGACCACCCAAGAGATGCGGCCAACATGCTAAGGATGGCAGAGGAGAAAGACAGAGAGAGCTGAGTCGAAACCCACCTCTAAACCTGCCCTGGACCATCTACTGCCATGATTCTTGTGACGTGAGATAATTACACATCTTTGTTACATAAGCTACTATTTGCTGGGTGCTCTGTTACTTGAGGCCAAAAGCATCTTAGCTGGAAAGGAAAATAACATGAACAGGCTTTGACAGAAAAGTCAGAACATTTGCTTAAAAAAAAATTAATGATAGGTACATTGAAATCTGAGCAAATAAAAAATGAGACAGTCATTTACAAGGAATGGCCAATAAACTTAGGAAAAGATGTTAAGTCTCACAAGTAAAAGGGAAATGTAAATTGAAATCACATTTAGATGCCATTTTATGCCTGTGATATTAGAAGAAAATAATAATAAAATTCTGACCGATCCAGGAAAACCCTCATACAGTGCTAGTGGGTATTTAATTATCTCAACCTTTTGGAGAACAATTTGACAAGACCTGGTAAAATTGCCAATGCTTGTGTAGATAGATAGATATATATATACATATATATATATATACACACACACACATATATATATTTAGAAAATTCTTCCACATATGCCCAAGAAGACAATTATGAGAATGTTCACTGCAGCACTGTTTACAATGGCAAAAATAGTGGACAAAAATACAATTTTGCTCATCAATAGGAAAATGGATTAATATAGTGTGATATAGCCACATAATAAAATACTATATATACTGTAGTGTTCGTATAATGAGATACCATACATTAGTTTTAAAAGCCAGATTACATGTATCAACATGGATAAATCTCAAAAACAAATGTTGAGAGAAAAAAGTAGATACAAAGTGCCAAATAAAGTATTACGCCATTCATACTGAATTTAAAGACATAGCAATTCTATATATCATTTAGCAACATATGCATATATAATGTAAGTAAAAAAATAATTCACGGAATGACAAACACCGACTTCAAGATCATGGTTTTTCTATGGAAGTGAGGAGAAAAGAACAAGAATGAGATTAGGAAGAGAAATCCAAAGGGTTTCAACTGTATCTGTAAAGCTTTGTTTTATGCCTGAAACAGATGTGGCAAAATGTTAGGTAATGACTAAGTGAGATAGTAGGTATCTAGGTGTTTAAGATTTTTTTTCTATATCCATTTGTTTGACATTTTCATAATGTGATCATAGTACCCTAATCGGCTTAGCAATCTCTCCACAGTCAAAGTAATGTCAAAATTGATTATTGAATGAACTAAAAACTGTCATATAAAAATATTAATAGAAGAGAAAATAAAAGATAGAATTCTAACAGAAAAGAAATAGAAAATGTTCACAATTTTAAAATTAAGAAAAAATATTAAGCTTATTATTCAGAAATAAAAGCAGTGAATACAAAAGGAAGCTTTCGAAGTTAAAGTGATTGGCTCTGGCAAATGAGTCAGGAGTGGTTGGGGGTGAGAAAGTTCTTATCATTACTGACAGAAGAGGAGACAAGTATGTGTTATTCTAGTTCTCCAAAAGAAGGCAGATTCAGTGATTTTGATGTAAATCCCAGTCAAAATTATCTAATATGATTACAAATGGAAGGGATGTATTACGAGCACTTGGAAAAGAGAGTAGCAATAACTAGGACCCCTGAAGTGTTTACTGAGATAAATTTAGCCTGTTTTGTCCCAGGAACAAAGACCAGTGGGGCTGGAGTCCGGGGTCATTTGAGGTAGTCAGGAAGAGAGTGGTACTCCATCATTGGGTATCTGAATGGCAGCAGTCAGAATGAATGGGCTGGGAAATGGACACAGAGTGGGAGGAAGCAGAGGGAAGGGGACTATGTGTGGCCAGTACAAATAGTCCGTGGACAAATGACAGGGGTGGTGCTGAGTCCCAGCACAGAGGAGGTCCTGAGGGGAAGAGAAATGGGGAGAGAAGAGAAGGTCTGATCAAGAAGGCAAGTTAGAAACAAAGACCCCAAAGGGAGCCAAGGTAGACTCAAAAAATGTTTGCTGGTATTCAACTGGGCAGGACAAGAGTCAGGAGTGAGTGTGAACAGCAGGAACAGTATTTCTGGAAGTGATGCTGAGCCACTCCAGGAAGGGACAAATATCAGGGGCCAGAGAATGCAAAGATTTCTCAAGATACAGGAACTTGGGGACCTGACAAATCTTCCAAATGCCTTCCTCTTCTCCCAGCTTGATTTTTACCGAGCTGTTCATATATGTAATACATCTCCTTCTCCAGCCCCACAGAATCTCAAAAGCACTGCCTGGGCCATGCTCCTACTGCAATGGTCCTAACACAGCCAACATATTGCTTTTCATTATGAAGAACAGCTAGACTAGATGGTTTGGCTTCTACCACTTAACAGCTCTGTGACCTTGGGCAAGTATTTATCCCCTCTGTGCCTCAGTTTCCTCAACTTTAAAATGGGTATGAGTACCTACCTCATACAGTAATGTGCTTATCAAAGAGCTTGGCATATAGTAATCATTCAATAAATCTCAACTGTGATGATCATTCGTTTTGGAAGCCAGATCTCAAAAAAGGCAAATGTCACCACAGACACACTCAGAGGAAAGCAAGCAGGCTGGTGAAGGAAAATGAAATCTACTCAAGTGAGAAACACTGGAAAGAAATTAAGATAGTTATCATGGCTTTCTTAATTGAATCCTTGATACCAAAGAAGTAAATAGTTTTGGAGAGAATAGAGAGAAGTTCTAATAGCGTAGTTTGAGCAGCTGCTCTTTGCCAGGCATTGTGGGAAACATTCTCTGGCAAATTCTATTAGTTTCTATTCCAGTTACCACTACTAAGTAAAAAAATTATCCCCCAAGTTTAGTAGTTTAAAACAATAACTGTTGAATTATGCTCACAGGTTCTATGGGTCAGGAATTCAGATGGCTCAGCAAGGATAGCTTATCTCTGCAGCACGATGCTGGGGCCTCAGTTGGGAAGACCCAACCGTAGGGGGCTGGAATCATCTGAAGGCTCGTTCACTTGTGGGGACCTGGGCTGGGATAGTTGGAAGCCCAGGAATGCCAACTGAAGTACTTCCCTGTGGCCTCCCTGTGTGGCTGGGCTTCCTCACGGCGTGGCAGCCTCAGGGGAGTCCAACTTCTGACATAGCGTCTCAGACCTCCCAGTGCAGGCGTTCCAGGAAACGAGGTAGAAGATGCATGGCCTTTTATGACCCAGCCTCAGCAGTCACACAGCATCACTTCTGCCCTACTCTTTTAGTTACAAATGTGGTTTGGGGGGAAGGGACATAATTCCCACTTCTTAAAGGGAGGCGTGTCAATGAATTTATGGATGTACTTTTAAAACCCCACAGTTATCTATCTAATGTTTATCCCCCATTTTGTTCTTGCTGCATGGACTGAATGTTTGTGTCCCCCTAAAATTCATATGTTGGTCTTAGAAGTATGATGGTCTTAGAAGGTGAGGCCTTTGGGAGGGAATTGGGCCATGCAGATGTAGCCCTCATGAATAGGATTAGTGCCCTTATAAAAAGGACCCCAGAGAGCTCTCTTGCCCTCTTTCTGTCATGTGAGGACACAGCAGGAAGACAGCCATCTATGAACCAGGAAGCGGGCCCTCATCAAACACTGGATCTGCTGGTGCCTTGATTTTGGAATTCCCAGCCTCCAGAACTACGATAAATAAATTTCTTTTGTTTAAGCCACCTAGTCTATGGTACTTTGTTATAGTAGCCCGTACTTGACTAAGACACTTACCAACAAAACTGCAATTTTTGTTCAGAGTAGCAATGTGCCCAGCCCAAGGTAATGAACCATAACAATCCTATTCCCTTTCACCAGTTATACCCTGGTTATACTAGGGTCTCCCAAAACTAAGAGTGGTCACGTGACCCAGCTCTGGCCAATGAGACATAAAGAAAACTCTGCTCAGGGGCTTCTAGGAAGTATTTTGCTTTCCTGTTAGAAGAGTCAGACTTGGCCATTACTGACACTTCTCCTTTTAGTCTTTCCTTGAACGCACATATAATGCTTGGAGCTGTCGGGGGAAGAGGGAGAATCTCCCTCTGCCCTTTCCCTTAAGGTTCTTCTGGCTGGCCAAATAATCAACAAGACAGGTTAGCAGGAGAAAATAATACCAAGTTTAATAACATGTATACATGGGAGAAAGCAGGGACACTGCGTTTCTCAACACAATAGCAGAAATTCTCGTCTTAAATATCATTTTCAGCCAATGACAAAAGAGGATTTTGGCGGTGGGGGGAGTCAGTTACAGGAGATTACCACTAAAGCATAGTAAACAAGAGTAAGGTTTATTATGTAGCTCAAGGCCTCACCTTCCACATTGATAAGTCACTAGAAATGAGCTCATCCCCCTCTCTTCTCCAAACAGAGAGGGAGATACCTTTACAAATGGAGATTTCCCTTATAAATGTAAATGATTGTCTGGCAACTCTTCCAAGGGTCATCCAGAGAATGTGGCCAGAGAGACAGAACTTCTGATAAGAGGGGCTTGTTGGTGCCTTTCCTATTGTAACATTTACCCTAAGTTATCTTTACAGCCATCATGATAGATCTGTTCCAGGAAGGAGCCACCATGTCAAATTCTTTAGGCAGTTAGTGGGGGAGGTCAAATGTCCCTAGAGAAAACAACCAAGGTAAAGAGATAGATTTCAGGGTGGCCAAATCGTGATCTCCCACAGAGCTATGGCAGCCATCTTGTGACCATGTGTTAACAAGCATGAGAATGAAAAGTCAACATGCTAAGGATAGCAGGGAAGAAAATATAAAGAGTGTGGATCCGGGGCCAGCCCCGTGGCTTGGCGGTTAAGTGCACGCGCTCCGCTACTGGCGGCCCAGGTTCGGATCCTGGGCACGCACCAACGCACTGCTTGTCCGGCCATGCTAAGGTGGTGTCCCACATACAGCAACTAGAAGGATGTGCAACTATGACACACAACTATCTACTGGGGCTTTGGGGAGAAAAAGGGGAAAAAAAAGGAGGATGATTAGCAAAAGATGTTAGCTCAGAGCCAGTCTTCCTCAGCAAAAAAAGAGGAAGATTGGCATGGATGTTAGCTCAGGGCTGATCTTCCTCACAAAAAAGAAAACAAAAAAAACAGGTGTGGATCCTTGATTGTGTCATTGAGCAGCTGAACAAAGGCCAGCAGCTACTTTCCACCAGACTTCTTGATACGCAAGAAAAATTAACTTCAATAATTTAATTGGCTCTCTCAGAGCCAGAGAGTGATGCCAGAATTTGAACCCAAAGATAATTTTAAAGTCCAAAGTTTTTCCTCTACTCCCTTGCTACTCATAGTTTAGGAACAGCATCACCTGGCAGCTTGCTAGAGATGCAGAATCTTTGGACCTACCCCAGATCCACCAGATCAAAATGTGCAATTTAACAAGATCCACATTCTTACCTATATGATCCTAGGAGAAAGAAAGAGGACCACTGGTTGAAACCTACTGGATGCCATACTTCAGCTCAAAGAAAATGAGAAATTTTTAAATAATTAAAACTATCAGGGGCTGGCCCCATGGCTTAGCAGTTAAGTGTGTGCTCCACTACTGGCTTCCCATGTTCGGATCCCGGGCGCGCACCAACGCACCACTTCTCCGGCCATGCTGAGGCGGCGTCCCACATACAGCAACTAGAAGGATGTGCAACTATGACATACAACTACCTACTGGGGCTTTGGGGGAAAAAAAGGAGGAGGATTGGCAATAGATGTTAGCTCAGAGCCAGTCTTCCTCAGCAAAAAGAGGAGGATTAGCATGGATGTTAGCTCAGGGCTGATCTTCCTCACAAAAAAAAACAACTATTAGGAAGGAAACCATCTGCTTATGAAGCAGTGAGTTCCCCATCAGTGGAGGTATTCAATATCAATGGAACACCTACTTGCTAGGGATGCTATGAAGATAACCTTGAGGCCTTTCCATTCTGGAAATACTAACAGTTGAGATTCTGAGTTGTTCCCATTGACCTTTCCAGTGCCTGAAATTGCACCATTAGAGACATCGCTGGACATTAAAAGCCCCGTCTAACAAATGTCATTCTAAAGTCACCGATATCCCACATAGTAAAGAAGAGTTTGCAGTGCTCTGTGGTTGGGTATGGGTAAGTGATGCTGGAAGATGGAGAGAAGAAAGTCTGGGGCAGAGTGCTGGCCCCTGAAGGCCACCTCTCATGAGGCAACTGAGCTGAGAGCAGAACACAGAGGCTGGGCATCCGAACCTGGGGCAGCAGGCAGGTAGGGAAGAGATCTTAGGGCCACGGCTGTCAGTGGCCCAGGAAGCAAAATTTGCACAGTTCTCTATTGCTCCAAGTAGATACCACCTGCCTTTGGGTTTGAGGCTTTCCCCAGCCGCCCCTGGAGTTTCATCAGCCCTGACTGAGCCCTGGGCAAAAGCCACAATCTCCCACAGGCTTTGGAAGCTACACATGTGACCACATCTTCACCCTTTTGAATTTAATTCCACAGTATAATTAAGCACATATACTGCACATGCAGGACTCTAATACGAGCTGTTGGTTCAATTTGGAAGTGTGCATTAAACAAATCCAAGTGAGGAGCAACAATCTCTGAGCCTTAGGCCTGGGAGAGGAGCCACGCACGAGCCCCACAAAATGAACATTTCATGGGACACACTGCCACCCAGTGGCCACCAGGGAAATTGTCAAGAGCAGGAAGCACAGAGTAAATGGTGCCTGGGTGCCCTTGGACCCCCAGTGCCTGGCAAATGCTCATAAATATTTTGAACCGAATTGAATTGAATTAAATTGAGTTGGAGCAAAGTGAAGCAAAGTGAATGAGCATAAAGTGGACAGGGTTACAGTGGAATAATGACTAGGGTCTGATGACCTAGTCCTGACCCCAGGAAAGCACAGTATCTTTTAGACCAAAGGGAAACATCCTCCCCGCAACTTGCGTCAAGGAAAAGGGGAGAGTATTGTCAGAAAAGATCTCGAAAAGTCGGGCTTTAGCGTGTGCCTCGGGTCAAATGATGATCAGATGTGGTCTACCAGGACTACAGTATAAATTCTGTTCCTGATACTTCACAAATAAATATTCAATAAATAAGTGCAGAAATAAATATTCATATACAAAATATGAACTCAAACCCTTAATAAACAGGCCAAAATGGAAATAACAGTTTCCTAACTGCAACCATCAGTCTCAGGAGCCCCTTCCTTCACGTCCAACTGCACCTTGACACCCTACTCCCATTCTAGCTACTTCTGCATTGTGTAGTAATGGTGGGTTTAAAGGCCTCTGTGCCCTTTGGGCTGTGAACTTTCAGAAGAGGCTTCTGATCCCATGTGCATAGCACCACGGCCACCACATAATAGATAAAGGAGGGAAAGAGGGAGGGAAAGAAGGAAGACAAGCATCCTTCCTGTAGCACCCACGCAAATTTCAACAGAAGCCATTTCTCCTGTCTGTGTTGACAGCCTGCGGCCTCCTGAACAAAGCTTCTGCAGTTATCCTGAGGCTTTGGGGGCCCTAAAAGTGATGACAGTACAAGCTAAGCTCTCCAAGTCCTCATGCTATGGACTGAATGTTTGTGTCCCCCCAGAATTCATATGTTGAAAGAGTATTTTCTAATGTGATGATATTAGGAGGTGGGGCCTTTGAGAGGTAATTAGGTGATGATGGTGGAGCCCTCACGGATGGGCTCAGTGCCCTTATAGGAAGAGAAATTAGAGCATTCTCTCTCTCTCGCTCTCCCTTTCTCTTTCTCCCTCCCTCTCTCTCTCCCCCACCACGTGAGGACACAGCAAGAAGGTAGCCATCTGTGAACCAGGAGGAGAGCCTCACCAGGACCCAAGTCTGCTGGCACCTTGATCTTCAACTTCCCAGCCTCCAGAACTGTGAGAAATAAATTTCTGTTGTTTAAGCCACCCAGTCTGTGGTATTTTTGTTATAGTAGCTTCAAAAAGACCCCCTACTTGTTTCTTGGCTTTGTTTTTGTTTAACTTGGTCTAGCTTCTTTCTGTTTTTAGGTAGCTTCAAAACATGCTATAAGATGTGGAATTAATATATAATGATGTGGAATAAAAACGCCTAAAGCATTTTACAGTTTACGAACATCTCATTTGGGATTAATAGGAGATGGGTGCCATTTTACAGATGTGGAAACTGAGACTTGCGAAGTTAGAGGACTCACCCGGCGTCACACAAAAAGTCTGTGGCAGCACAGGGACACAGACTCAGGTCTCCTTCACTAGATCACACCACCTTCGCACCTAGAAAACTTCCTGCAGGTGGGGTACAGTGGGGGCCCCTCACACATTTCACTCATAGACACAGTGTCTTAATAGAGACGTTGTTCTGAGCTCTAATCTGGGATTTATTTCGAGGCGTTTCATCTTTGCCTTTTGACAGTCTGCCCATGGAAGCAATCATTTGCCTCAGGAGCTACAGGCAGCCCCTCATGGGAGGGCTCCAGGGTGGAAGGTGTTCCCCACGCAGGCCAGGCCTCTCTGCATCTCACAGGCCCACTTGGCTCATGCTGAATCATCCTTTCTTCCCACTTCTCCCCATCGCATCTATGCTCAGAAAGAGCCCTTCAAAAGCCACTTGAAGCTTTTCAAAACTTTGTCCCATTGTGGTCATCTACAAAACTACTTACTAGTGATAGACTCCCAGAGAGAAATTTGGTTAAGCCAGGTATGAATCACAAATGAGGATAATTTTTAAAGAAACATCAAGGCATTCCAGGGAGAAAGGAGGATCAGGGGAGTCTTTGTTGGGAAGAGTATTTAAATTAAGATTTTCATTTACAGCATCAGTGAGTTCAAAATGGAAGCAACTGCTACCATGAGAGCAGGCTGTATCTGCATATTAGTATTTTTACATTCATCCTACTTTTCTTAAAAGATTCATCACACACACACACACACACACACACACACACCTCTATCTACCACGAAAACTCTACTCCTACTTCAAGAGAGTTCAAGGCTAACACCTTCTGTGAAGGTCTTCCAGCTGGCCCCCAAGGCAGGCCAAAGTACCCCTCCTCTCGTGCAATGGACTGAATATTTGTCTGCCCTCAAAATTCATGTGTTGAAACCCTAATCATAATGTGATGGTATTAGGAGGCAGGGCAGTTGGGAAGTGATTAGATCATCAGGGTGGAGCCCTCATGATGGGATTAGTGCCCTAAGAAGCCAGAGAGCTAGCTAGGACATAGCAAGCAGTGAGGACACAGCAAGAAGACGGGTATCCGTAAACCTGGAAGACAGTCCTCACCAAAGCCTGACCGAACTGGCACCCTGGTCTCAGACTTCCAGCCTCCAGAACTGTGAGAAATAAAGTGTTGTTTAAGCCACCCGGTCTGTGGTAATCTCTCACAGCAGCCTAAACCGAATAATTCACTCCCTCTACCCCCTTGCACACCCTGCATACTCACTGCCCACCTGCATTTTGGTTGCCTCACTAGCCTGTAAGCTTCCCGAGGTCAGGAATGGTGTGAAAGAATAAATAATCATCTCCCTTTGGAGTTCAGAGAACAATCGAGATGATTCTAGAGAATTATTAAGCCAGGCATAGAGGCTCACAGCTTTACCCAAATACCACACTGGACCCGATGTATTGAGTTGAAAACCAAATCTCTTACAAATACTTCATCCTCTCAGATACATGCTGTGGCTATTGTCTAGGGAAGGAAAAAGTACCCATCTTTGGTGCCCTGCAGGATGTTACAAAGACAATGATGCAAGAGCCTTCTTTTAAAAGTGAGTGGGGTTCATCTGTCACCTGCTGATCCCAGAGGATTTCATTTTTAACCCTTATAAAGCTCTTATCCTATATTACCTTGTAGTGTCAGTTTTCAGGCTACGAATTTACAAGTTCTTTGAGGGCAGGGAAAGATCCTTCTTCTAAAATGCGTTAGTGGTTCTTAACATTTTTTGAGCCATGGGCTTTAAAGAACCCAATAAATAATACCCTGTGTTCCCTTTCTGAATTCCAAATCAAGTGAGAAATAAGGTACAGGAGTCATGAAGATCAAAGTATAATTGCAATTATTAATAACACAAAGTTCTAGAAACCATAAGTACTTAGAGGTGTTACGTAACTTTATAGTATTAAAGGATAGGAAACTGAGGGACATGAGGTTGAATCATTTGCCCATGGTCATGTCACTAGGAAGTGGCAGAACCAGGATTTGTACCCAGCAATGGTACCAGGGCCCACACTTGTAACCACCAGGCAACACTGCCTCTCAATCACCTAACATGCCAATGAAGCTGGTTGGAGAGTAAACCTTGGTTCTGTGACCAAATGGGCTTCCTAACATATCCCCCCCCAAGTTGAAATTTACCCTCCAAAACTGCAGGCCTCCTTTAACAAGGGCAGACCCTTCCCTTTAATGGAGAGCAGATGATAATGTGTCTTCTCTCCAGGACCAGCTATATAATTTGCAAGGACCAGTGCAAAATGAAAATGCAGGGCACCTTGTTCAAAAATTGTTAATAATTTCAAAATGGCAGCAGCAGAAAGTTGAACTAAGCACAGGGCCCTTCTGAGCACAGGATCTTGTGCAACTTCATAGGTTGCATGCCCATGAAGCTGGCCCTGCCTTTGTGGCAGTAGATTCCAACAAGAGAAAGGCCCAGGAGGCTCTCAGAGAAGCACACTCAGACTCCCAACCAGAGAAGTCACGCCAGGGGAGGAGTGAGCCAGGTTGCTGAGAGAAGGAAGGTGGGAATGGTCTTCCCATCCTCTACCCTGCTGGGGCGTAGAATGAAAATTCCTTCCTTCTCCTCAACAGAAAATGAGGAATGGGGAAGAAACCATCCACCATTCAGGAACCTTTTTTGAGAAGATGGTGAAAGTTATACACATGCACACTATATTTTGCATAGACTTTCACGGGCTTCACGAACCCCTTGAGTACTGGCCTAGTCAGCTCGGGCTGCTATAACAAAATACCACAGACTGGGTGGCTTAAACAACAACATTTATTTCTCATAGTTCTGGAGGCTGGGAAGCCGAAAATCAAGTTGCCCACTGATTCAATGTCTGGTGAGGGCCCACTTCCTGGTTTGCAGATGGCCACCTTCTTGCTGTGTCCTCACATGGCAGAGAAAGAGAGAGAGAGAGAGAGATTGAGCTCTGGTCTCTTCCTCTTCTTATAAGGGCACTAATCCCATCATGGGGGCTCTGCCTTCACAACCTCATCTAAACCTAATTACCTCCCAAAGGCCCCACCTCCAGCCTCCAAATACCATTACGTTGGGAGTTAGGGTTTCAACTTATTTGGGGGGGACACAAACATTCAGTTAATAGCAGGTATGTCTCTGCAAATCCACTGCATAGAAGGAGATGGGGATGGGTACTCACACACACACATACATACATACATACGCACACACACAAATATACAAACGTATACATACACACACATGTATATTTTGTTAGTGCCATTGAGTTGATTCTGACTCCTAGCGACCCTGTGTACAGCAGAGCAGAACCCCGCCCGGTTTTTGTTTTTGTTTTTTTTTGCACCATCCTCGCACCTTCCAGTGCTATACCAGACAATGCTCCCCTGCTATTCCTAGGGTTTTCATGGTTTTCAGAAGTGGGTGGCCAGGTCCTTCTTCCTAGTCTGTCTAGTCTAGAAGCTTCACTGAAACCTGTCCACCATGGGTGACCCTGCTGGTATTTGAAATACTGGTGGCATAGCTTTCAGCTTCACAGCAACATGCAGCTGCCATAGTAAGACAACTGACAGATGGCTGGTGTGGTTCCCCAACCAAGAAATGAACCCAGGCCTCGGCGGTAAGCGCACTGAATCTTAACCACTAGACCACCAGGGCTGGATCTATAGCCATATATATATATATATATATATATATATATATATATATATATATATATATATGTATACGAGAGATCCCCTTGAGGCCTATTCCAGCTCTCAAATTGATCTTCCTGAAACTTTAATCCCAGCAGGGCTTCTCAGAATGAGTCAGATCATTTCCTTCCCCAAGTAAATGTCAAACCACATCCACAGTTTGTGTGCAGGAATCTTCAGTCTCTGTCACCCAGGGCTGTCAATCCAAAGGACCAGATTTACACTCAGTGTGGTCTAGGTTCTCATTAACCTTGAATTGCCTCCTTCTACACAGAGCCATGACATTTAAAATCCTATGAAAGTAGTCTAAAACAACCATTAGACTGAACCTTTTGGGGATAAAATAAATGACCCATGAGCCCAGGATGAGAAAGAAATAAAAACAGACCTTAAAGAAGTAGAGTCTCTACCGAACACATCACTCACAACACATCACCTTGTGTGGGTCTGTTTGTGGTGTACCTGGACTTGAATGATATTCACCAAATTTAGCCCCCAAACGTAATTTTTGTTCTGAATGCCACCTTGAAAATGCTGACCAATCAAAATTTCCAAGAAGGTACATTATAATTTTTAATGCGTTTAAATAAGTATTACACAAATTCCAAAAACTAATAAGTATTATACAAATTCTCATAAAAATAAATGATGATTCATGTGAGCCATTGTAAAACTGATTGATTCTCTAATATGTTTATACTGCATCAAATGCATCTCTTTCCCCAGCCAGGCTGATGAGCAATGTGCATCACTTATACTCATTCACTGGCTGGAAATTTATTGAGAACCTACTATGTGTCAGATGATGTGACAGGAACTGGGAATACAAAGACAAATAAAAAACAGCCTCTGTCTTAAAGGGCCTTCCAGGGCAGGGAGGAGACAGTCATATGGGGATAAATGCTGTGAGAGCGGCATGTTCGTAGGACATGCTCTCAAAGGACTGAAAAGGAACTGACAGAATCTGGAAGGAGACAGTTCGATGGGGAGAACATTCCGGGCAGAGGAAAGGAGAGGAGCAGAGGCAGAGTGGTGCAAACGTGAAGCAGTTCAAGGATCCTAAACGCATGCAGTCCAGTGTTTTGTTAGGAAGATGAGTCTCGATTCTGCCATTTGTTTACCTTATGATTTTGAGTAGATCACTTGACTTTTCTGATCCTCAGTTTCCCCATCTGTAAATTGGGATCATTACCCCTACTCACAGAATGGCCATGAGGTTCTAATGAAAATTTACATAAAAGTGACTTGCAAAGTTGATGAACTCTACAAATGTCAGTTGTGCTTGTCTTTTATTGTTGAGCCTATTTCTCTTTCCTGAAAGAGAAAGCACAGATTCTCAGAAGAGAAGTCATAGCCCACTGGGTCCAAGTCACTCACAGATAACAAAACTGAAGCCCAGAGAGACGGTCACTGGCATCACCATTGTCACCAGCAGAAGCGTCAGTGTGAGCGTCGTGATTGTCATAGTTACCAGTTTTGAGTCGTTACTGCATCCCGGGCTCCATGCCGAGGATTTTATATACCTCGCCTCATTTACAACAACCCGTGTGATCAGTACAATTATTTCCATTTGAGAGAGGAAGAAACTGAGGCTTGGGGAGGTTAAATAGCTTGTCCAGCAATTCAAAGTTAGTAAACGGTAAGGTCAGATTTGGACCCAGGTCGGACCACATGACCCCAGCCCTTCACATTATGCTAAGATGCCTCTTTCTGCTTTTCCTTTTCCTCCTTTCTCCTCTTTTTCTTCCTTCCTTGACATTAAAGTAGGCCACTTGTAAACATCCACCATTTCCAAGGAGAAAGTTTTCTAGGAGGAAGTGAGGGAGGGAAATTGGCAGACAGGCTCCCAGCTGCAGGTGTCGGACCCCACATCGCCTGTCTCCAGGACTGCACCACGGGACGCAAGAGCAGCCTCTGCCCAGAATTAGAGCTGGCGCTGGAAGCAGGAGGCGCACAGTGGGAGCTCCGAGCAAACGGCAGGAGAAGCTGCCTGTGTGGGAACTTTCCTGACCCATTAGCCTTAACATATGTGTCTCCTCCGCAGGGAGGAGGCGGCGGCGGGGCTCAGCAGCAGCTCGTGTGCCCTGCTTTTTTTAACTCACTCAGCCAGTCCTTCCCTTCCAGCAGGCTCTCTTTCTCCTCCTAGATTATTTGTTTCCTCCCCACGCACTTCTTTTTGTTTGTCCTACCACTTTTTTACTGCTGGAGTGGAATCATTTCCTCTCTCTTTATTACAGTACAAGAGACATGGCTTGCGGTGTTGGGAGAATATGTAAACACCTTTGTTTCCACAGTTGCCATTGGAAGCCAAGGTGAGACATGATTGTCCCTTTATTGAAAGCCTTGTATTCCAGGCACCAAGCCCAGGCACCATTGCGTGATTTCATAAACAAGCCTGGGCGCACAGGGACAAGAATCAAAAGAGCAAATAAAATTTATAAGCTAAAAGGAATTGAGCTGTCATTGGTTTAGGTGCCAGCGTCCCAAAGGATAAGCCAGATCCTGCAGGGAAGAAGCTGCCTGCCTCCCCCGGGGGATGACTGGATTCCAGCATGGACTCGGCAGTGGGTCTGCTTCAAGTTCCCATCTCTAGAACCATTCCTGGGTTTAAGCCACTCAACTCTAAGTCTCATCAGAGTAGAGTTCTCATCAGAGAGACCTACCACTTGGCACTAAATAGTTCCTAATAGATATTCATGGAATGAATGAATGAATGAAGACATTGAAGGTCCTAGTAAAAATGTAAATATGTCTTGTAAGTGGTACATGAAGGGCGGTTATGAGGCCAGACTTCCCACCAAGAATTTGGAATCGCCCTCTGAGAATGAAATAGAACATAGGTATGCAAATCACAGTGGGAGAGGATGGACTCTTAACTAGATTTGACTTATGACCCAGGAAGAGAAATCATTTACATCCTGCCTGCCAATTCCAGTCAGTTGACTGTGGTTCCCGGGAGTGCTGGACAAAGAAGGATTTTTGAGGGTTCATCTGAGTCCAGTGGGAAAGAGAGCCACCAGTTAGTAATGTCTGCCATGCACACAGGAGGTGGGGTGATGGCATGGTTAGTATATATTTGCCATCCCTTTATTGACACATCCAAAAAACAGTTAATCATAAGTGAGATTGATCAAGTAGCAAGCCTTGAGCTTTGGTTTGTGTGTGCTCCCCTACAGAAAAGGGGAGCCACTGAGGTGGATGTAGGCACTGCCCCAGGGAGCCCTAAAGCAAGTATTTCTCTGATGTGGAAGGGCACAAAGCAGATGCCATGCCATTAAGTACTCACCACCCTAGTGCTGATTCCAGGTTTACCAAGCAAACTTATTTGCCTTCCTGTGTAGCATACATTTAGAGAAAGAAAGGCCAGTTCCCTTGACAGTTAGAGCTCTTGGTGGAGATTAAGAGGATGTCTTTCTGGTTTTATTGATTACCCTCTGTAGACTTGGTTCATGTGTGTCCATTCCAGAAAGATGAATCTGCACTCAGGTGCTCCTGGCCAGTCAAGAGTCTACAAAGCTGGAGACTAGATCTCAGACTGTGGTGAATTTACCAAAGTGGGGTTCCTCTGCCAGGCCTCCTCCGGGCTTGCAGAAGCATGCCCTTCTGCATGCCACGTTCAACTGACCACTGCCACATGCTAAGAGGTTTATGAAGTCACTAGCATGTTTTCAGGAACCTGGTTAACAGGTCAGCTGAGTTCCAAAGGTGGGAGGCCATTGTATTATTCATTTTAATGAGGACAGAAAAATAAAGTTTCTGATGCCTGGAGGTTGGCAGGTCCAGGCAGGGCCTGTGAGCTCTTCAAGAGCAGAGACCATGTCTCATTTATATGCCTATCTAGCCTCGGTCTCCATCACCAGCCTGAGACATGGTAGGTGCCCAGTAAATATTTGGTGAATGAAGGAGTTGATTGAATGGGCAGCAGAAGGCTGTGGAAGTGTTGGGGAGGGAACTGTTAGGATAAGAGAATGAACCAAAAGAGCCAACAGGAGATGCTAACAACAAACCACCTGCTTCACAATGTCACCTTGATCTCGGCCAGCCAGGTTAGGAAGTTTTCACCCTTAAGCTAGCGTTATCACTGTTCATACTCTAGCCTTGAGCCTTTGCATATGCTATTCCCTCTGTCTGGAATGCTCTGGCCACCTCTCTGCCCTCCCTACCACACACACTTCACATGACTGTTCCCTTAATTGTCACCTCTTCCGAGAGGTCTTTTCCAACTGCTTTACCTTCTCCTCTCACTTCCTCAGTTATCCTCTATCTCAACCCCTTATTTATTTGCTTCACAGCATTTGTCACCATCTGTAATTATCTTATGTGTTTTTTACTTGCTTTTTTGTTTGCCTCCTCCCTCAGAGTATAAACTCCATGATTACAAGCTCATATTGTCTTATTCACCATTGTTTCCCTAGTGCCAAGCTTAGTGTCTGGTCATAACAGATGCTCAATAAGAATTTTTTGAATAAAAAAGTGAATGAATGGATGGATGGATTGATGAATGAATGGATGAAAAGCATTTCTACATTAATCACCTCATTGGTACAGTACACTAGCCCTGTACGAGTTAGGCTTTAGTAGAAGGAAATACAAGCCATCACTCTAGTTATTTCAATCAGAAAGGGATTTAACCAGGGAATTTGACTCTTACAAAATTGTTGGAAGGGCTGGAGGAGTGGGCTCTGGTCTGAGTTTCCAGTAACGACCACCAAAACAACACTGCTGAACTGGTCCCCACTTTGCCACCATCAGTTACCATCACAGTCAGGAGGCCACTCCTAGAACTGATGAGTTCAAAGACACACCACTGAGACTGCAATACAAGGATAGGGAAGTCATTGCCACTGCAACTGCCTCTCAACACCTTTAAAATTAGGTGGAAGGCCCTGGAACATTGCTGCAGGGGGAAAAAAAATGTCTCTGTAACTAACTGGACTTACCAGCAAACAACCAAAACAGCAGGAAGATGGCTTCCACCTAACTTCCAAATTCCAAATCATGAGCTGTTGGATCTACCTGGAGAAACCTAAATCACATGTGTAGCCCCAGCTGGAAGGGAGTCTGGGAAACGTAGCATTTAACTTTTCAGCTTCCATAGTTCAGGAGAGTACCCTATGGAGGTTGGAAATGATGGTGATGAGTTCCAATTTACCAAAACACCACAAGCCTGTGAGATAAGCAGGAAAATTTGCATCATTGCCACTTTTATAGATGAAAAACCTGGGGAAGTTAAGCAACAGTCCCTGTTGGTTGGTTCTAAAAGATCTTTGCGGAATGAGTGAGGATGAATGATTTGCCCAGAGTCGAAAATCAAACTTCCATTGTCCTTAAAGACCCAAGGGAAAGGGGCCTCCTCTATGGTACTTGACCTTACTCTCCAAGACAAGGTTAATGCTGCTGCTTATGCACACACACACACACACACACACCAGGACTTTGATACTTCCATCATGGTGCCTACTGCATTGTATTTGAAGAATCAGTTTACGTGTCTGTTTCCCCAAGTAGACCGTGAAGTTCTCAATGTCAAGGATGGCGTCTTACTCTTCTATACTGGTGAATGAGACAATACGGTCTTATTAACATGGGGCTGATACTCTGAAGGAGGAGGCAAACAAAAAAAGGAAGTAAAAAAACACGTAAGATAATTACAAATGCTGTGAAGAGAGTAAGCTACTATGCTTAACTCATAGGAGATAAAATCAATAATTGATTCATTGGCTTAATAATTGTAAAGTTCTGGGTCTTTGACTCCAGTCCAATGCTCTTTCCACTATACCACACTGCTTCTAGCCAAATTTTCCTGCAACCCATTGGCTTTGTTATTCACTTACTCATTCATGCAAGCAATATTTATTAAGCAACTGCAATGTATCTGTGTTTAGCACAGGAGATATAACAGTGAGCTAAAAGAGACAGTCTCAGCTCACATGGAGACTATAGTCTGGTAGTGGAGACTGATATTAATTAACTGATCACACAAATAAATGCAGAACTACAGCAACGGTGATGGCACCACCAAAGGAGGTTAAAAGAAAACCACTTTTTCGTCTACTGACAACACTTCCAACGCTGGATGGGTGGGTTTTTCCACACCAAGCAATTCTTCATTTCTCAGCTGACACCAACTGGGTGTCCTACAATTTAACTCAATTCTTACACTAACTGCCCAGAGTTAGTATAGACCCCACAGGTTAAAGGCTCAGTCCCACAAGAGTGTCCCCACTTTAGACGCCAATTGCAAGTCCCAGCTTGTCATCCGTACTTCTGACTGACAGACTATAAATCAGGGGTTCCCATGAGCCCCTCCTTAGGTTCAATTATTTGCCAGGATGCCTTACAAAACCCAGAGAAACAGTTTGTTGACTATTAACAATTTATTATAAGAAATACAATTCAGGAACAGCCAGGTGGAAGCGATGCACAAGACAAGCTATGTGGGAAGGGGCAGAGAGCATCCGTGCCTTCTCCTGGCACACTACCTTCCCAGCACTTCCATGCATTCACCAACCCGGAAGCTCTCTGAACCCCACTGTTTAGGGGTTTTTTTGTTTTTTGGGTTTTTTTGGTGAGGACGATTAGCCCTGAAATAACATCTGTTGCTAATCCTCCTCTTTTTGCTGAGGAAGATTGGCCCTGGGCTAACATCCATGCCCATCTTCCTCTACTTTATACGTGGGACGCCTGCCACAGCATGGCTTGATATGTGGTAAGTAGGCCTGCGCCGGGGATCGGAACCTGCGAACCCTGGGCTGCTGAAGCGGAGCGTGGGAACTTAACCACTACACCACCAGGCTGGCCCCCAACCATTTTTTAGGTTTTTATGGAGGTTCCATTACTTAAGCATGATTGATTAAATCGTCGGCCATTGGTAATTGAACTCAACCTTCAACCTCTCCTTTCTCCCCAGATGTCAAGGGATGGGGCTGAAAGTTCCAACCCTCTAATCACATAGTTGGTTCCTCTGGCAACCAGCCGCCGCCCCACCCCACCCCGTCCTCCAAGAGTCACCTCATTAGCATAAACTCAGATATGGTTGAAAGGGGCTTATGATGGATTAAAAAAGACCTTCCTTCTAGCTCTATCACTCAGAAATTCCGAGGGTTTTAGGAGCTGTGTGCCAGGAACTGGGGACGAAGACCAAATATATATTTCTTATTATATCATAATATCAGAGGTTCACAGTGGTATAGGAGCATGTAATAGAGGGTTTGATCTACACAAGGATGTTAGGGAAGGTTTGCCTAAAGCAGTAATGATAGCTAAGCCCTAAACAATAAGAGGAGTTACAGGATGCAAAGAGGATAGGAAAGTACATTCCGTGAGGAAGGAATATTCACGCAAAGGCCTTGTGACAGGAGAAGCTGAAAGAACAGAAGAATAGGAGGGTACCAGGTGGGGCTGGAAAGGGAGGAAGGAGACAGACCCTTTGGGACTAGGGGTCAAATGAAGGATTTTTTTTTTTAATTCACTTGGGGGGGAGAGAGTGACATGCTTACACATGTGCTGCAGAAAATTTCAGTTTAGAGGACAAATTACCACATCTCATCCACGTATTGAACATCCCACGTGCCTTGCCCTGGGCCAGCCACAGGGAAGGTGAGCAGCGCTGCCTTCAACAGCCGCCCCCATACTCTTGGTCCGGCTTTCCAAGATTGAATCTTATTTTGAACATCATACAAATATAAGCTATGCACAAGAAAAACATGCATTTCCAAAGAACACTTTGGAGAGAAACAACTTGGTTATATCGCTCACATACAGAGGCATAGAGGGGTTTATATTGGCTTTTTGCGTTTAATTTATTTTGCAGAAAGAAATTTAAAAGTCTTTGGGATTGGAGGCTTCCTTTGAACTAACATCAAACCACCAGACCTGCTAAGGAAGGTTCAGCCAAGCTTTGATATGCCTTAGCACACACATAGCGTCGCTTCTGCTTTGGACATGCAAAGGGAAGGAAAAAATAGCACACTGCATCGTGAATCATTCCTTATTAAAAATAATTAGTGGAGATAGTGTATAAGTCACTTTTAAACGCGTCCTTTTCTCTAATTATCCTCTTAAACACATACCAAGATCAATTCACTAAACACTGCTTTGGATATTTTAGAAAATATCTTTTTACTCTATCCAATAAGGGCTTAAGCAAGAAACTGTATGCACTTAGGCCAAACAAATAATTAAACTGACTTTTTTCCTTGTTTGTAAATCTCACTCACTTTCGCTATTAAATTTTGTCTGTCATGTTTTAGCTGAGAATTAAATGAATTGCTTCACCCCCAAATTATAATTTCATTAGAGGGCATGTGCAGCTCCACAACCGCCATTAAATTCTTGTGGGATTTTATATACTTTTCTGGGGATTAACCAGAAATTTTACACAAAACAGGAAAGTGTACTTTGTGGGATAGATTTTTTTTTTTAAGCTATCTTAACCCTGACTTTCCGTAAACTCTAACTCAATACCAATAAAATCCATTTCACGTTCATGGTCATTCTAACCTGGCTCTGGTCCTTACCAACCACATGACCTCGACAGGTCACTTGACCTGTCTGAGCTTTGGTTTGCTTACCTTTCAAATGAGAATAATAATTAAGTGAAAGGTTATGGACAGTTTCAAAGCAAAAGGCGGAGCTATCAGGCCTGAGTTTCTGAGGAATGCTGAAAATGCTGGAAATGTTTCCAGCCCCTCAGTACATTAGCCACGCTCTCTCCCTGGCACACTTCACTCCTGCTGCACTGAAAAGCGAGCCAGGCTTTTCATTGCTCTGGTGGCCCTGCAGGAGCTTGTACCCGCTCTGCCTGAAATTCCCCAACTACCATATCTCAAGTTATCGCTCCCTACTCTGTGTTTTCATGATCTTCCCACAGCTTATCTCACCATACTATAATTACTTATTTATGTCACTGGCTTTCTCTACTAAGCAGTTTGTTCCTTGGGGCAGCAAGAACGTCTTCTTCATCCCTATATCCTTAGCTGCTATCAAATTTCCTGGCATAAAATATGCATTGACTGAATAAATGAATGAATGATAATATGTAAAAAGTCAAGTAAATTACAGAGAAACTGAAAATTAAGGCTACATATCAAGTTTACTAACTATTGGTTTTGTCTCTATTCAAACAGCAGGAGCAATTTTAATTAACGGTAGAACATGCGAAGGTGAGGTCTCCCTTTAATCAAATCCACTCCATCTAAAGTCACCCTCTGCCTCTCTTATTCTTTCTTGCCCTTTGTTTATTTCCATCCTAGGAATAATCACAATTTATAACAATTTCCTCTTGTTATTGCTATTTTTTTCCCCACTAGAAGTTCTTGAGAGCAGGGCTTTTGTCTGTCTTGCTCATTGCTGAGGCATAGTTCCTGAAACACAGTAGGTATTCAAAAAACATTCGTTAAAGAAATGAGTGAAGCCATCAAGTACGGAACAAACCGTCTTAGAGAATCTCCACATTCTGTCAGCTACGTGTATTAAATTTTCAAGATGATTAAGGAAAGTCATAATCCCAGCTTTGTTGGGGCCTAACAATAAATAGCACTCTTTTCCCCTATCTGAACCTGTTGAGAATTAAAACAAAGGAGTTGATAGTTAGAGAATCAAAGTTTTACTTTTATTAGCACATCAAGCCAAAATCAAAGAACTTGGCAAATGATCTCATGGTACTAAACCTCAGAATCATGTAAAGTCAACCCCTTATCTCTGAGCAGTCTCTGCTTGGGGGTAGGGAAGCTTCTCTTAAAACATTCGGACACATGCTGCAACATGGATGAACCTTGAGGACACTGTGCTCAGGGAAATAAGCCAGTCACAAAAAGACATATACTGTCTGATTCCATTTATACAAGGTACCCAGAATAGTCAAAACCATAGAGACAGCAAGTAGAATGAAGGACGCCAGGGGCTGCAGGGAGGAGGGAATGGGGAGTTATCGTTTAATGGGTCCAGAGTTTCAGTTTTACAAGATGAAAAGAGTTCCAGAGATGGTTGGTGGTGATGGTTGTGCAACATCATGAACGTATTTAATACCACCAAACTGTACACTTAAAAATGGTTAAGATGATAAATTTTATGTTACATGCATTTTACCACAATGAAAAAAAAAATGGATAAAAAAGAGACCAAAAAAGAAAAATTATGGTAGAGAAGAGCAGAGGCAAACACAGACTCCCTGCAGACAACTCATCCCCAAGAGCCAGGGTGGAAGGTTTGGGCCCCAAATGGACAGCTTTTTCATCCATGCCCACTGATGGGAGGCATCTCTCCACCTCCCACGGGCAGAGAGAGGGAGGAAATGGAGAGGTCAGTCAACTACAGGGGCTCCCAGTCTCCCAGTTTACTTTCTTGGAGTAAAACAACGAGAGTGGAGAAGTTTCCCCTCTCCCACCCCCAACTAGCCTTGACTCCAAATACACCTATTTTCAGATGCTTTCTGTAAAGATTCCGAATTTGGCCACATGCGTTAAGTCCACCAGGTAGATGTTAATGGTTAGAAGAGATAACAGACAGCATCGCTTTCAAGTCAACAAAATAACCAGAGGCCCAGGCAGCCCAGTTAATTTAATCATTTTCCATCAGTTTGGGGACCCACAATACTACTGGCCAATAATATGACTAAGGAAAAAAACACTACAAAATAATACTTTCTATCACCTTGGTCAGCGCAGCTTTGGTCGCAAGGTTTACTCTACAGCCTTCCGGCCAGTGTGCTCTCTGTTTGGCCTAAAGCACTCCAGCCACCGAGCTGCTGGTGAAGTTGGGAACCTTGGCTTTGTCAGTAGAAGCCACATAGGATAGCCCTTTCTTAAATATTCGAGATCCTCTCTTGAAATCACTCTTTTCCTGGATGGTTAAAGGGCCTGATGAATTCTCCAGAAGCAAAGCCAGATAGAGGAAGGCAGATGGAGAGCGAGGAAGAGACCCTTAACATTCTTCAAGAATAGTTCTTCAAGATGCCAAAAAGGAGAAACTCTGAAAAGCATTTCCCCAGACCTCTCAGGCTACTGCGAGCAGAGCTTCTGTGAAGGGGTGAAAGAGAATTTATCACAAAACAGAGAGAAAATTCCAAATGTAAATGTTTGAAGATTTGGTCTTTTCAGATGCCTGCCTTTTGAGCTCAAAGGGGAAAAAAGTAAAGGGTCGGGGGGAGGCCCTTAAAACTACTAAGTAATTTTTTTTCTGCTTTGCTTTTCCCTCGTGTAGAGCAAACTCTTACGTTACATCCCAGCCTGGAATAAATCTTCTGGGCTGAATGATAAATCAGGGATTGTAATGGAAATCATTATTGACCTCTAAAAGGGCACTGTCTTTATATTTTCACACTGTGCTGTTCGAAACAGAATCAGGAAAATAATATGCCATTGATTTCTCTCCATATCTCTTATAACAGGGCTTGAAATTGACCTGGAAAGCATTGGTATGAGTTTTCTCATTGCAGTTTCAACATCATTGGAAATGGTTGATTAATGATTCAGTCCTGGGAATGACATTGTTAGAACTTATTTAATTACTTTGTGAATCGTGTCCAAACAGCAACTAGCTTACCCCATTCATACCACCTCCCAGAAGTGGGTGTATCTTAACCTTCATGCGGTAAAACTTTGTGGTTCCTGATTAAAAGCCTATATAAGATGGGAATATTATTTCCTTGTGTTATTGTTGATCTTGTTTACTGTCTTCTCCTTGTCTGATTATTCCTTTTTTATTTCTCTTCCCATTTCCTAATGTACCAGGACTCTCTGGCAATTTGTTAGTTCTAGTTTTTTATTCTTCATTCTTTTATTTCTAATTTTCCTCTTTATTTTTCCTCTAATTTCATAATCTCTCTCTCTCTCTCTCTAATTCATTGGTCTTTTTTGTTCATTTTTCTTTTTCTGTCTGATTTATCCATTTCATCTCTCATTTTCTCCATAAAAACCTTTTAAAGCCATCCAGATTCTCTTAGCCTTGCCTGTTTTGAATGACAGCACGGAATGTCTTCCGTCGCCTGCCTTAATCTTCAATATCCGGGCCCATGCAGGACACATAGCCATCCCTTAGTGCCAGCTCTCCTAGCAAATCACTACAGAGAGGTGTCTACAGACATTCAGTTAAACATGGAAGCTGGCAAGCATGACCTCTTTTCACTTTAAAAGCAGCGAGGTAGAAATGATTAATATTTTTCTCTGTTAAAAGATTTGAAATAGCTTTTAAATGATATGGCTCAGCTAAGTTGTTCTGAGGGATCTGTTGTGGCCACTCTGCAGAAGCAGGAAGGACCCCCACTCAGAATCTAGTTTGGATGTCCAGGCTGACAATGGCACACATATACCAAAAGGCTATGAAAAGGTTTATTATTTACATAATTGAGGCTTTCCTGGGGAGAGCAGGTCAGGCCTCCCAATCAAGTCCAAAATGGCTTGAGAACCCAAAGAAAGGAGGCTAGTTGGGTTATGTGTTGTGGACAGGGGGTGGGACCGGAGTGAGGGTACCCACCCACATGCTGGCAGGGGCTTGTGTGCCTTCATTCTCCCACTGGCACCAAAGGAGAGAGCACCCTGGGTTTCTTATCAGATTTCCCCCATGTGGGGCCAGGGGAAAGGAACAGGTGAGGCTTCAAAGCTGTCCACAGTCAAACATCAAAAACTGGAGTCTGACTCCTTGCAAAGATCTATGACCCAAGATAACCAAAAGCAAGTTGACAATCCCAGACTTAAACCACCACTGGGGAAGCCCAGGGAGAGAGTTCCATAGAGAATCTCTGGGGCTTGGAAAACAGAAGCATCTCCCAGGCATGGTGAGCTCATTCACACAATCTCGTTGGCCGAAGGACCCACAGGAACCTAACGTCTTATCCAGGTTAAAAAGCAAAGAAGAAAAGCTCACCCTGCATTTAGATGAGGTACCTGGCCATCCACAAGATGTGATTTGAACAAAAAGTGTTCCCTCACCCAAACAGTTTTCTGTCTCAGGGACGCCCTAGAGTCAGACACTCAATGGGTCCTCCTTTACGTTCAGGGGCCAAAGATTCTCAGAACATTTAGAATAGCACTGAAGAAAGAGCATCTTTTGTGGACCTGGATTCAAGTCCCTCTATTGCCACTTTTGTGACCTTGAGAAATGTACCCATTTCTGAGCTGCAGGTTCTGCCTCTGTACAATGGGGAAAAATAACACCTACTACATGTCATCAATTCTAAAATGTACTCTTTCTTTCCGTTTTAGCATCTCTGAAAACCAGATATAATCAGGGGCCTCTTACAAAATGTAATTGGCAGCTTTTTTTTTTTAATTGTAGTGGCACATAGAATAATGGTGCATCTTAGGATCTATGACGTCTTAGATTAATGAAATGCAGTACTTTAAAGGGCTTAGAAAATGCAAATGTGGAAATATTTTATTCATTATAAGTTCTATATAAATGCTTTATATACCTCTTTGGTCCTCAGTTTCCCTATCTGTAAAATGGTGGTAATAATGGTACCAACAGTATGGAGTTGTTGTAGGGGTCAAGTAAGTTAATACATATAAAGTGTTCAAAACAGTGTATGGCTGAGGTCAGGAGACCTTAGTATTAGTATGACTCCAAGACTTTGACTCATTTGAAGATAAGTTGGTCATTGACTTATTTCCCAAACGTTGAATGTTCTGTGGGTGCCTAGAGTCAAACTCTAGGGTTCTGGGTCCTGGCACTTCCTCTTACTAACTCTGGGCAATTTCTGCAGTTTCATTCAGCCTCCTCTTTGGCATCTGTGAAGTGAGAATTACAGCACCTGCTTCAGAAAGTGCAGGTGAGCCTTAAATGGGTCAACCCATGGAGGGAGCTAAGTATAGTGTCTGGCAAGTGGAAGTCCTCAATAAATGCAGGTTATCATTTTTAGTAAGTGATTCCACTTTGAGGAAGCATCCGGTCTAGCTGTAGAGATGGCCCAGAGAGAAAGAATTTCAATATCACCAGTGAAGGGTAGTCCCTCTTCACACACTGCTCTTGTGAAAGCCCCGAGAATGTCCTCCAGTCAAAGGCCATCCAGGAAAACACCTGAGGTCAAAGAGAGTTGGGGCTGCTTTCCTGCCATGGGGACACCTAACACCATGAGGAACCAAAGAAGGTATCAGGAAGCGTGTGTTCTAGGAGTTGGGCCTGTGTTAGCTGATTTGGGGAAAGCCTCAAGGAGATGAATTGGGAGCTGTCAGAAAGCAGGGAAATTGAATGATTACCTTAATTTTTATCCGGTAAGCAGGAGGAAAGACGCAAGGCTAGAGTTGTCATTGAAGAAGAAGTAGTCACTCCTGTTGGCCAGGAGAGGCGAGTGTTTGGTCATTTTTGCAGGTGCATGGTGTCTGTTTTCATCCCCGTTCAGGCTTAATTACAGAGTGGTCTTGTTTTTGTCCTGTTCCATCACATCCGTGAAAGTCCTCATCAGAGGTTGATATTCTGTGAAATTGCTTATGTTCACCAAGGGAATGGTATGACCCAACTGGTAGCAAGTAAGGCAGCTATTAGCTGTTAGCTGTGGGATGGCTAACCATCCCAGTTGCCTGGGACCAAGAAGGCCCCAGGCTGAGGGACTGGGTCATGGCTTTCAGTGTTAAAATGGAGACAGTCATGGGCAAACAGGGATGCAAACAGGCAAACCCTAGCTGTCACAGCTGCCTTTTTGTTTCTCTGCCCTTACCCCTTTCGATAACACGTCCTATGAATTACCTAACTGATACTTTATTGATTGACTCATTTGTCTGCTGCACATAAGGATATGTTTCCGAGGCAGAGCCCCAGCTCTATCAATTACTGGCCACGTGGTCTTGCACAAATTTCTCAGTGTCTCTGAGTCTCAGTTTCCCCCTCCCTAGAATGAGGTTGGTACATACTTCATGTGAAGGCTTAATGAGATAACGGCACCTTCAACAATGCCTTGCACATCATAGGCACTCCCCTGATGTCACTCCTCTTTCCTCCCCTAACTCCCTCCTCTACCCCATTCCATATCAGCTTTGCGCCATTCATGAAACAGCCTTGGATTAACAGTTACAAACCGGTAACCTTACTTGTATAGCTCTTAGCATGGTTCTAGGTGCCTATAAATACTCAAAAAATCATTTTAATTGTGTTATCACTGCTCCTTTTTCTTCTCTTCAGTACTCCCACTTATTTCTTATGCTTCTCTATTCCCTTTTTCTGCAGGAAACTTAGACCTGTAAGTAATGACAATAATAACAAACTCTGCATTTCTAGAACACTTTACAGCTTACAAAATGCTTTTCACCAAAAGAACAAAAAGACAACCTGAGAAACAAGTATTATTACTCTCCTGTTTACAGATCAGCAAACTGAGGCTTGGAGAAGCCGTACGCCTGATTCAAGATCACATGGCTAGTAAAGAAATAGAACCAAGCTTCGGAGTCTCTGCTCTGCTCTAAAACAACTTCCCCCATGGGCCCAAACTTGTTGCCAACGCATCCCCGTTCCTCGCATAATGGGCCCTGGACTGGGCCTCTCGACCAGATGTGGCTATTGAGACGAGCAGCTGTCATTTGTAATTTCCTGTGCTGTCCCCCAGAGTCCACAGCTTAATTTCACTTTAAATCCAGCACGGCTCTTGCCAGACCCATGAGAAAATCCCATTCGAGGTGGAACCACTGAAATCTGATTCAGAGCTCTCCGCGGGGTCTTCCTCTGACTACCAATTCAGCTCAGGCCCTGGCAGCTGGGCTGGGCTGGGACTGGATAATTCTAATTTCCTTTGACTTGCCATCCCCCCTTCCCCATCGCCCCAAGAAGGGGTGCCACGTGGACTCACAATTGTCGCCCCTTGGTGTCCTTTAAGTGTCATAGCCTAAGCAGAAATTACAAATAGGGTTTGGTATTTAACCCAGACTAGTTCCAAAATATTTCCCCGTCTGGAGTTCTTCCATGGAAAAAGCATTTGTAGTATGCAGATGGAGGGCGTGGAGGGAACCCAGGAATGCAAGATCAACAGGCTTGAGTCCTACTAGCTGCAGGTATGAGAACACAGGATACCTTCTCAGGGTAACCGAAGTGGTGGAGTTTGTGGTGAAGCAAAATGAGGCTACAATTTGGGGTCAGCAGACCCAGGTTTAAATACCAGTTCCCGTGGCTCATAGGGTGGGGTGCCACGTGCCATGCACTCAGTTTCTCCAAGTTTGTGCTCTCCTCTGTAACAAGAAAACAATAATGCCCTTCTCTTTAGGGTTGCCCTGAGCTAACGGACATAAAAGCGCTTCAGAAACTAGAAATCGCTAGACAAGCATAAGCTTTTATATTACAGTGCTGCTCTCTCAAGTTTGTAATATATTTTGCAGGCAGAGAGATTCACTATGCATTCCAATTCTCTTTGGTCTTTTTCTTCCAGTTCTTTTGATCTCCCTACACAAGCTCAAAACAGTCAAAGAACAGGTCTGTATTTGTTTCATAATTCAGTTATTCAAGCCAATATGTGGCATTCCAACCCAAAAAGATAGTCCAAGAAAGCTTAAGTGTTTGAAAGGAGGGAAAAACACTTTTCGATGAAAATAGGCTTTTTGTTTTTTGTTTCTCTAATCTATAAGGAAATTTTACCTTTTGATTCAGAGGAGGAAAAAAATAGGAAAATGAGAGAACTTGAGAATTGGAAAGGAAAATTACACCTCACACACTTAAGGAAAATTGAAAAGCTTTACATTTATAAAGCTAACTGGTAATATAGAATCAAGTAGAAGCTGTGATTTTGCAGCGTAGAGGGATAAAATCATCAACGCGATGCTACAGGTATTTGCATATCTTTGCTAAGCAAAGATAAATTTGCCTGTCACAACTCAAGTCATAATTCTAGTAGATTCTTAGCTTTGTCTAGGGCTTCGTCCAGGGAAAGAGATTCTTAGAAAATACGACTCACTTGTTCTTTACATCTTAATAACATTTCTCTTTCACCCACACAGGGGTTAAAATGTTTTCTGGGAGCTGACTATATTGTTTATAAATAATCCACAAAAGACTGAGACTAGGAAAGTCCAGAAATATGTTTCTCTCTCTGTGTGCTATCCTTCCAATCTGGTCCTGCTTCTGTTCACAGTATCCCACTCTTCTATATTTCCAGCAGAATCTTTTTGTTTTAAAACTTTCGATTTCAACCAGATGATTGATAGATGAGCCTATCTGTGAACGGGTGACAGACAGGACATGTGCATACATTACCACATAGCATGAAATCCTTCTAGAACACTAACCAGCCCCCAGACAATGGAATTTGGATCTGGCAGTTGAATCTTGGACTCATTCCAGAAGATTTAGTGCAGGAAATTCCAGAGGTCCTCACCCCTGTGCAGCAGATTCACGTTAAGGCGGCGTCTCCGTGTGAGGGGGTGCAGCAGAGAAATGCAGACAATGCTGGGCGTCAGAAATCGGAGACTTTTCCAAGCAGCCACAAGATGGCCTCACTGTTCAGACCCACGTTACGTGTTTAGGTCGCAGTTTTAGTCCTCAAAGCAGCGTGGAGGGCACAGAGGTGTGTTTAAAAGACTGCCATTGAAATCACAATCAAGAAGTGACAGCTTTTCTGTTGTTCTCTGAATTCTTCATCCAATAACAATGTAGGTGTACAGTCTCCAGGGGAAGAAAATAGAATTTGATGCATTTTTTAATGCCAATGTTACAGCCAAAATGTTTTCTGTTCAACACTATACACTTTTGTTAATTTCCCTGGTATCTTGATGCTAACAATGAATTCACTATTAATGAGTATATTCCCATATTTTTAAAAAAGTGATATACTGAAGACTCTAAACACATCATAAATTGCTTCTACAAATAGTCGTAACTAGCTTTAGGCTAACAAGCAAGATGAGAACGTCTTATCTTGTACCTCATCATCAAGTATATCATGTTTTTAATCTTTCTTCTGTGTAAAATGTTCCTGTGAACATGATTTGGGGGTTTGTCTAGTATAGCAGCTGTTGTTGCCATTTAATTCACTAGGGTTTGGGTGAAATTTCACATCACGTGACATGGGCTAAGGAATAGGCCTAATTGGATAAAAAAGCTTTCAATGGCAGGGTCAGCATGACAAGGGACTATAGTCACTCCCTCATCCCATGAAGAAGCATGCCAATAGATGTTAGCTCAGAGCCGGTCTTCCTCAGCAAAAAGAGGAGGATTGGCATGGATGTTAGCTCAGGGCTGATCTTCCTCACAAAAAAAAAAAGAAGAAGAAGAAGCATGCCAGGGTCTGCAGGACCCATGCCCCATTCCTTCTTATATGACAAGCATGAGAGAGCAGCCTTATCAGCATGCTGAACAACCTGGCTTGGGAGCACCAGCTATTTGCAGGAATTGTCTTGGAATCCCAGCTGCCCAGCACCTGGAGACAGTGGACCCCCAAGGATGTTTCAGTTCAGTCCCTCCCTTGGCAGGGGAGGAATCCTAGGTTCCACGAGAAGCTGAGTTTGGGCACTGCCCCCCCCCCCCAACTGGGAGAAGGGCAAGGCCCTGAGTCCTAGTTAGCCTCTGGCCCAGGCAACCCGGGTATACTAGTCTGCTAGGGCTGCTACAGTGGCCTAAACAACAGAAATGTATTTCTCAGTTCTGGAGGCTGGAAGTCCAAGATCTAGGTGTTGGCAGGTTTTGTTTTTCCTGAGCCTCTCTCCTTGGCTTTCTTCTCATTGTGTCCTTGCATGGCCCTTTCTTTGTGCACATGCACTCCTGGTCTCTCTTCCTCTTATAAGGACCAGTAGTGTTATGACCTATTTAACCTTAATTATCTCCTGAAAGGCCTTATCTCCAAATCTCCTTATCTCACATTGGGGGTTAGGGCTTTAAGCTATAAATCTTGGATGGGACACAATTCAGTCCCTAACACCAGGTAAGCACACAGGATTATTTGGGACAGTCCTGCTCCTTGTATAATACTTAGTCAATTGATTAAGCAAAAAGCAGTATGACATAGTTTTTATTTTCATTTCTTTGATTACTAATTAAATTATATGCGTTTTCACATACTTATTGGCCAGTTATATTCTTTCTATGATTTATTTATGCACTTTGCCCATTTTTCTTTGGAGATATTAGTGTTTTACTCTTCAATTTGTCGTGTATTTTTATGTAGAATGTCCTTTAATCCATTATGATTATCATGTTGGGTTTTTTTATTGGGTATGTTGGCGACATATTTTGCATTAATAGAGAGGATATTTGTTGATTATCTCCCCAGTATCCACACTCACCCTTTCCCCATAGCCTCCTAAAGCTTGTCAGGGGATCCAAGTGGTTCCAGAAACACTGACTCCACCTCCAACTCCAGGTGGGGTATAGACTTTGACCAAGTCAATCAGCACAACCCATGCCCATGATTGGTACAAGGGTGGGCATGTGACCCAAGTCCGTCTAATCAGAGTGAATCTGAGGAGTCTTGCTTTAAAGGTTGACATAAAAATACCCCCTATTTCTTGCTAAACAAGAATATGAAGCATATAACCTCAAGAGCTGCTGTCAACCACCTTGGGGAATCAGTTTAGGATGAAGCTCACAGCAAAGAAAGCAGAGCAGAAAGGAGATCAACTGAGTATATCTGGTATATTGTTGAACCACCAGATCAAGCCTCACCTGAAGGAAGCCTGCTTCAGGATTTTTCAATTACATGAGCCCAAGCATATACATTCACTTGTACACACTGGAATAGCCATCTTGATTGTACATGGCTTGCCTTCATTCTTATCAGTTGTGTCCATTCTAATTGGCCAATACTCACATTGCACTGATTGTTAAATATTTTTAATATAATCCCTATATGTGCCAATAATTGTCCTTTAATATTAAACTGGTTTGAGTAAGATTGGATTTTTGTTTAGTGTATTAAGCCACTGAGACTTGGGGGTTTGTCTCACATAACAGCAAGTGTTGCCTTACCTAATACGTAGGAAAAAGTCTTTTCTTTGTCTATCAGTTTGCTAATTAGAATTCTGTACCATCTTTTTTACCTAAATCAAATCCCTAATGCATTGCTATTTCCCATAAAGAAAATATTCCCTATTTCTTTAAAGAAGAGAATTTTAAGTTGTTCATAAAGCAATATGTGTGCAGAATTCTCCTAGACTATTGTGACTTTTTCCCAAATTTTAGAGTTGTCTCATCCTCACCTAATTTAATTTTTTAGTGACTCACTTGCATTGAGTTCTTCCAATACATTCAATTTAGCTTTCACAGGAACAATTCTTTTTCCATACTCATATTTCATCAGTATACATAAATATTGAATTACGCTACATAAATAAACAAACAAATACAGTTGACATAAACTGGTTTGGAAACCTGTTATAATTGGAGCAAAATGGCAAGAACACACCAGAGCAAATGGGTCATGAGCATTTGTCCTTCCGTGGACGTCAGTCAGTATCTTTTACAGAGGAAACAGTGAACTTTTATTTTTTTATTTTTTTATTGATGTCATAATAGTTTATAACATCGTGAAATTTCCGTTGTACATTATTTGTCAGTCACCATATATATGTGCCCTTTTACTCCTTATGCCCATCCCCCAACTCCCTTCCCCTCTGTTAACCACTAATCTTTTCTTTTTGTCCATGTATTTGTTTAATGAACTTTTCTTAATCTGATAAATTGATTAAGAGGAGACTGATCAACTGAATGCAATTGAGTTTAATTTCCTTCTTATTTCACTTAGAAATTTCCCATACATATTTTCAAATAAAACCATTCTATAGTCCAACATTTTTGTTGTTCATATATCAGGTCCTAGTGGTAAGGTTGTGCTAACTTTACAGAATGAATTTGATCGTATCGTTTATTTCTACTTAACTTACAGAGAATTATATGTTTCTTGAAGAAACTCACTAATAAAATTATCAGATCTTAAAATCTCTTCTAGAGGTAATTCTCTTATAATTTCTTCCAAGGTTGTGGTTCTTTCCGATTTTCTACTTCTTGCATCAGTTTTAGTAATGTGTTTTCTCAGAAAACCATCTACTTCATTAGGGAGATTTCCAAATGTATTAGCATAGAGTCAGACATAACATTCTCGTAAACATCTCAACTTTTAATTATGAAAATTTTTAAGCATACATAAAAGTAGAATAGTGTAATGAACTCACACATATCGAATACTCAGCTTCAACAGTAATCAAATTTTTTCCAATATTCTTCTACGTATTCCTCTATCACTTTTTTTAAATGGAGCACTATATTTTTTTGTGTGTGTAAGGAAGATCGGCCCTGAGCTAACATCTGTCAATCCTACTCTTTTTTTGCTGAGGAAGACTGGCCCTGGGCTAACATCCACACCCATCTTCCTCTACTTTATGTGGGGTGCCACCACAGCATGGCTTGCCCAGAGGTGCGTCGGTGCGCGCCCAGGATCCAAACCAGCGAACCCCGGGCCGCCGCAGCGGAGCGCACGCACTTAACCGCTTGCACCACCGGGCCAGCCCCCAGAGCACTATATTTTTTTTTCAGCTTTACTGAGGTATATTGACAAATAAAATTGTAAGATATTTAAAGTGTACATTGTGATGATTTATATACAGATACATTGGGAAAGGATTCCCCCCATCTAGTTAACACATCCATCACCTCACATACTTACCTTTTTTGTTGTTTGTTTTTGGTGAGAGCATTTAAGTTCTACTCTCTCAGCAAATTTCAATTATACAAGATAGTATTATCAGCTACAGTTACCATGTCATACATTAGATCCTCAGATCTTATTCATCTTACAGCTGAGGAACACTGTATTTTAAAACAAGTCCTAGGCTTCCTATTATCCCATATAAACATCGGTAATTCTTCTCACAGGAAAGAACTACTTTATATAAAAGTTTAACCTCCTCTATGTCTATAATTTTTTCTCATTTCTCATTTTTAATTTTTTTCTCTTTGCTTCTCCATTTTCCCAAGGTTTTCTTGATCAAGGTATTAGTTTTTCAGTGAATCAGCTCTTAGATTAATGTATTAAATCTACATTGTTTCTGTTTTCTAATTCAAAGGTTTGTGTTAAGTTTATTTAATACTTCATTCTTACTACTGCTTTCCTTAAGTTGGTTCAGTTTGTTTTTCTTGGGCTAAAGCTTGCTTGTTGAATAATGAATTCCCTTGGGAACATCGATCCGCTTCTGAACACAACTTTGGCCTCATCCCATGGTATTCTCATTTTCCGTATTTTCTAAATAGTCTATAACTGTAGTTTTTAATGTCCACTTCAAACCATGAATTATTTAAATGAATTGTTTCTTCTTTTTCTTTTTTCCCATTTCTAAGTGCATGTGAGTTTTTGTTTTAAATGTTTATATTAATTTTGTAGCATTTATTTCCCTTCACCCACCCCCATGTTCTAGTGTTTATCATTATATCACATATTATAATAACACTACATTATTAAGAAAATTATTTTTTTAATTATATATACTCAGTTTAAAGAATTTTAACAGTTAATTTTTTAAGTGTCTACAATTAGTCAATTAGACTTTAAGAAATTCAGCACTCTCCACCAACTCTTTTTTTTTTTTATAATTTTATTTATTTTTCCCCCAAAGCCCCAGTAGATAGCTGTATGTCACAGGTGCACATCCTTCTAGTTGCTGTATGTGGGATGCAGCCTCAGCATGGCCAGAGAAGCAGTGCGTCGGTGCGCGCCCGGGATCCGAACCCCGGTCGCCAGCAGCGGAGCGCGCGCACTTAACTACTAAGCCATGGGCCGGCCCTCCACCAACTCTTTAATACTATAACTTTCATTGTGATATATGTCTTGGTCATCTGGACCACATCTTTAAGAAAACTTCTTGTCAAAATGACGTAGTGTCTGGCCGCATGCCCAGTTGGGTGAGCAGTGTGGGACAGGTTGCAGAGAGACCAAAGAAAAGACCTGGAGACGGCAAACGAGACATATAGGTTTATTGGGAGTTACTTACAGGGAATGTCCAGTGGCGGCCAGCTGGACAGCAACGTGCACCCGTAACTGGGTGGAGAGGGGGTTGCTTATATAGGCAGGGGGCACAAAGGCTATATGCTTGCCAAGTGGGGCTGTCTCTGGTATGACCAGCGTTCCCCGGAACAGTAGCTCACGTGGAGGGGCTCTGTGTCCCTTTAAGACGTGATGTTCTTTGAGTGAGATAAGGTAAGATCCGGGCTGGCCAGGCCCTGGATCGTTACAAATCCCAGCAGCTGGGCATCCTGCCCAGAAGGGAGCCAGAAAGACACATGTTTGTAATGGGCTTGTGGGCTCTTGCTGAGCAAGCAAGGCCCAGGCCCTACACATAGTGTTTATTTTCAGGTCCTCTCCTCTGCTCCTTTGCATAAACAATAAATACAGAATGAAAAAAAGTCACAGCCACGTTCAAAACCGAAATGAGCACATGTCCTGAACTGCAACAGAAATGCAAAGCAACGAATGGGGATGAAGCTACAGGCCTGCTGGGCTCCAGGTCAGAAGCCATCCAAGGTGGCCAGGAGTTCAGTTTCTATGGGGTAACAGGCAGGATTGATATTGTTAATATTAACAACCACAGCACAGGCACCAACTAGTGAGGATGGATGCTGCAACCAATTAGAACAAACTCTGGCTGTAAAACAGTAGGGCCACCCTAGAGCATACTAGCTGACTGTCGCCCCTAGCGACAGGAACAGAAATACCCCACAGGAGGCTGGCTCCTGGCTTGAAAACCAGGGGCTGAGGTAAGGCTCCCGAGCTCAAGAAAGGAGGATAAAAACAGCTGCCACCGATTGCTGCCTGTGACCACGACCACGGCGTCTGTGATGCCGCAAGCTTAGGAAGACAAGCCTCAGCCTCTCCACTTGGGTTCCAGGCAAGTCATCCATGGGCTCAGGGACTGTATCTGTGATATCCCAACATCACTGTGAGGCAAGAGCACCAAGCAGCCAATACAGACCTGGGGACTCCATGGACCAGGTGGAGACGAACTTCAAAACTGCTAGAATAGGGGGTGGGGGGGAATCAAAGAGAGAAAATAATAGACAAATTAATAAAGAAATAAAATCTTCTAATCCTCCTTCTCAAGAAGGGCCTGCAAACTAAAATCCAGAATACAGGAAGAAAACGAACGTTAAGAGAGGTAACCAACACTATCACAATCCCTATTACAAGAAAATAAAAAGGATGCGCTTAAATTTTTTAAAAATAAATATATTTTAGTACCCTCAAAAAGATAAATTAAAGAAAAATAGCCAGGAGAAAAAAAAGAACAAAAAATTATGAAACAAAAAGAGGCAGAAGCAAAACAGAGACAGGTTGATATGAAAAAATCTGCAAATAACTTTTTCAAGAAAGCTCTGTGCATAGTATATTTCATGAGCTTTTGCA
The DNA here is from genome assembly GCF_020826845.1 of Diceros bicornis minor. NCBI lineage: Eukaryota > Metazoa > Chordata > Mammalia > Perissodactyla > Rhinocerotidae > Diceros > Diceros bicornis. The sequence goes on along the minus strand of NC_080764.1, from coordinate 24,353,979 downwards.
TATCTAAAGGTCATTCTGCTCTGTTTACACCTGAAAAACAACTTGACTGAGTATAAAATTCTCAAGCCACACCTTTTATCCCCGAAACACGCAGTCATCATTCCATTTCCTTCTGCCATTTATCTCTGCAGGAAAGAAGGCTGAGGCCAATTTGTATACTGTTCTTTAACAGATTTGCAAGGAGGTGGGGGCTGGATGCATCTGAGGTTCTTTACCTTTACAATTCAAAAACTTTGTCCAAGTGTGTCTGGGTATGGTTTTCTTTTCATTAATTTTGCCGGTAAACATTGAATCCTTTTCATGCTCATTCTCACCTTGTTATTGCTTCTCTAACAGCCAGTATTCAATTGCAGAAAACGCACCACACAAGTTTAAGCAGAGACAGATCTGTTACAAGGTATTAAATTATTTACTAAATGACCAGGAACACTGAAAAAACAGACTCTATACCTGCACTGTCCAATATAGGAGCCACATACAGCTACTGAATACTTGAAATGTGATTAGTCTCAAATGAGATATGCGTCAGCACAGCAAAAACCAACGTGATATATTAACTACACGTGGAAATGGTAATATTTTGGATATATTGGGTTAAATAAAATATATTATTAAAATTAGTGTCACCTATTTCTTTGTATTTTAGTGTCACCTGTTTGTTTGTACTTAACTGCAGCTATTAGAAAATTTTAAATTACATATATGTGTCACATTACATTTCTACAGGACAGCGCTGCTCTAGACTGACCTTCCATGTGTGACTCCCACAAAGGCACATCTGAGAACCAGGCTGCCAATAAAACTGCTGCTCCAGCCACAGCCAGGGAGTGTAGACTCAGGAGGCTGCCTGCCAAGACAGAAGCCACTGCCACACCTGCTGGCTCCAGAACTCCACTGCCCCGTCCCCATCAGGAAGCTGACTGGTGAATTGGAAAGCTGCCTCTAGAGTTGCCTCTGCCATAACGAGCACCAGCAAACTGGATGCCCCACAACCTCCCTTTCTCGCCTGTGACTCAGTGCTAAATCCAGTCTCACTTGAGTGCATCGTCTTGCAGAACTGAAATCACATCCAAAGCTGCAAGCAATTCTGGGAAGAGTGGGATTTGGCTTTCCAGTCTCTGCATATTACCCGAGGGCTGAAATGCCTTCTGAGAAAGCCAATCTACAGCAAGCAGCACTGCTTCCCTTACAATCACTCTTGTTTCTTCATTGCAAACACAAGTACTTCTTGGGCTGAATCACTATCTATGATGTGCTTTCCCATCATCTTTCTCTGCATTCTAGGAAATTCTCTCAAGTTTCCTTTTGACGTCACCACCTCCATTTTCTACAGTATCAGTTTGGCTCCTTAATACTTCCAATTAGAATTTTAATTCTCCTGTTAAATATTAGTTTTTTTGGAATTCTATGATGAATGGTACAAAAATGGAAGTTACGGAAAGCTCAGGGCCCCAACCAAGTCTAGGGATGGTGTTCTTTTTTCTTTATTCAGTGGTAATTTTTTCCCTAGACCCCATGTTTTGTTTCATTTTATTGTTTGCTTATCTTTGAAAGAAAAAAGATTAACTCTTAACTGATATTTGCCAAGTATGGATTGTCCCACTCTCTGTCCACTGTCAATGCCCTCAAGTCAAAGACCATCAGTAATACCTTGAACAAGCTGGACGTATTACCAGTGGCAGTAAGAGAGAATGCATGCCATGAGGAACCATGGCATTTCAGGAAGAGGATGTTAGAAAGAACTTATTATAGGATTTGGGCTTTGACTGAGTGATTTGGCAGATTGGGCACTGTCAGAAAGCAGGGACAATTTTATAATTGGGTATCTCAGTAAGTCTTATTTATAGGGAAGGCAGACTGTAACTGGCGAGGAAGCAGCGATCACTCATTTTAGCTGGCTAAGGATGTCTGGCATTTTGTGACTTGGACAATGTTCATGTGTTGTCTGTGTTCATACATAACTACCGAGTGCTCTTGTTTGGGCTTTGATGCATTGTGGTCATGGAGTGGCCTTGTCTGATGTTGATGTTCTGTGAAACTGTTTATGTCCAACCAGAGCACATCAAGACTTATCTGTGAGTGCCAGGCCATCTTATGACACCACCAAGGGCCAGTTCCTGGATGTCAGGGACTGCTTTTCTCTTTCTCATCACTTAAGTGCTAGTTTAATTCCACTCTGGAAATCACTGCTGGAGGGAAAGCTGTTGACAGTTCCTTGGCCTGATTCCCAGCATCAAGCAGACATTCATCTAGAGTTGCTTTATCTCCATTGCTGGTTCTCTCACTCTATGAACAGATGCAAAGTGTTCTAGCTTGAATTTGTACTAGGGCTTATCTCCAAGATGAAATGCACCATCTCCAATCCCTTCGCACTTCCTGCCATTCATCTGTGGAAACTGCAGACTCTGAGAGTATGAGGAAAGAGAGGTAACCTGGGAACAGTGGGGAGACAAGTACTCCAGGCCTCTCCTCCAGCAACACCCACACAGTACAGGTAAGGTCAAAACATAGCCTGCATTTTGAACCAGGGTACAGGCAGTAGAAGACTGAAAAAGAGTGTCTTGAAAATTATTTTTAAACATAAATACTTCATCTATTTCAGGCCACATTGTTTTTCTCAATCCATTTCCATTGGCTGTTCAGTAAATGGAAGTTCTCCTAGATTCTGCCAATACACTGAGAGTTTGTTCTAGTTTTCTGAAAATGTATTGGCTTTTCTTTTTTTAGAGAAGATATACAGGGAGCCTCTATCCGGCCACCATTTTCCATTGGAATCTTGCCAATCTAATCTTGTATTGAAAACATACTTACCTTGTCCAGCTTTCCACTCCAGAAATTATTTCTAAGAAAGATGCCAAACTTCTCTTAGCAACTGACACAGGAGTCTAGATTACTTACTTAAGTTCACTGAAAATGGACATTTAATGAGCCTGCCTACCTTTATATAAACGTTCATGTAATCTTGGCCTGCAGAGATAGGCTGTAGAATGTGGAGAATGATAGCCGTGATTTTTCTCTGTTCAGGCACTACATAGATGAATAGATGGACAGACCCACGTCTACACCTATATAGACAACTGGAGCTTGTCTGGGGTACAGTGAACCATGTGTAGGATGACTTAAAACCATGTTACACGAGGAAAAGTTGATGGAACTGAAGATGTCCAACCTAAAGAAGAAAGGATTTGGTGGGAAGAGGGAAGGTTGGGGTTTCTGGGAGGAGTAGAAATATAATGGTCTTCAAATATTTGAAAGCTGTCACGTAGAAGGGAAAATGGCCTTGTTCTAAAAGGCGAGGATAAGGTAAGAACCAGAACCAATAGGTGGAAGCTTTAAGAAAGCAAATCATGGCTGTGGACTTTCTCATAGAGCTGGGCCCCATTTATTTGTTTGTTTGTTTGTTTTGTTTTGTTTATTGCGGTAACATTGGTTTATAACATTGTATAAATTTCAGGTGTACATCATTATACTTCTGTTTCTGCATAGATTACGTAATGTTCAACATCCAAATACTAATTACAATCCACCACCTTTTGCCCTCCTCCCTCCTGAGCTGGGCCCCATTTAGAACAGACTGGCACTGGAGGTGTCTTCATGCAAAAAATTGATTAACATGGATTTTTATAGAGGGGATTCAAGAAGCCACAGAGTGATTCATCTAGAAGACCTTTAATGTCTTTTCTAATCTTAAAATTTAATGTAACAAAGAAAGACTAAGGAGGACACTATGGAGATGTGGTGACTAAATGTAATGTGGGATCTTGGATTGGATTCTGGTCAGAAAAAGAACGTTCCCGGGAAACCCAGCAACTCAAAATCTGTAGATTAGTTAACAGCATTGTATCAATGTTAATCACTGTTAATTTCCTCGTTTTGATCATTCAACTATGGTTATATAAGATGTTAACATTAGGGGAAGCTGGAAAAAAGGCATACAGGAACTCTACTGTTTTGGCAACTTTTCTGTAGTTGTAATTATTTCAAAATAAAAACTTTTAAACAAATTAAACAGCAATATCAAAAACTTCAGAAAAACAGAGTCCATAATACCAAAGTTCCAGAGAATAGTCTGTTGCCCATCTTTCCCTAGGGCCTGGCCTCCCTGGAATTTACCTAAAATTATTGTTTATTTAATCAGTTTATCAAATGGGCTAAACTCGGTGGTGTACAACAGATAATAGTTTTATTTTTCTCTAATCACTCCCTCCCACATGCTCTGTCAAATCACCCTTCTCCCTGCCGGGCAACATCTCAGGCATATCCCATAGATTTTTAAGTTACTTTCAAGAACTAAAACTTATTAAAAAGTACTATTTAAAACTTCAATTGCATACCCAATTCAAAGTCCTCCATCACCACCCCCCTATCCCCAACCTGTGACATGGTGACTACAGCCCTACAGCATGGAAAGGAAGTACTGGCTGTCCTTCCTCATCTCCTTCACTCTCCTCCCCTCACCCTGCTGCTTCTGGCTTCTCCAAGGTCAAAGCATGGGGCAGGGAGATTAGAGGAAAAGGAGCAAATGTATCTTTTGTGGTAAGTGCTGTTATAATACAGTAGACCATGGCCTTGATGTAGGAGGAGCCCATATGCTGGCTCTCTGCAATGGGATACATTTGTGGGGCTTTCAAAGACCCACTGTGAGCTCTACCTGGATGAAAAGCCCTCTTCAAAGCAAATACACTCTCCCGCTTCTCCCAGAAGTTTCTTTGCAAACTTCTCAGCTCCTGCTCAGAAATAAACCATGTAGCAGCTTAATGCTGGGGTCCCTGCACCCCATAGGCAACCCACCTGGTTCAAGGCCAGCTATCTTCCATTGTAACTCCTGGAAAACACATTTCCTCACCATTACAAATTCTAGTAGTGCAGACAGCTCTCACTGCTGCCCTCTTCATTCATTTAGGGTTTACTGGTTGTTCTGACCAGCCTCCCACATTCCAGACTCATCAGGCAGGAGAAAGCACCAGTTTCCATTAATTTATGTCCCTAAATTTCAGAAGACACATACCTATTTCTCCATGAATCCTCTCACCCTGCTCTATTCCAATCCCAGGGCACCACTGGAGCCCTCAGTCCTCTCGAGGTTCTCCTCATAAGAAGAGACAGGGAAATGCCACAACACCATCCACTATCCCGGAGACTCTTTAATCCTCTTTCTCCTGCATCAGCTGGAGGTGTGTGATGGAGGTTGATAGTCACTATACCTACCAGTTTTGTTGTCTTTTCACAATGTCTGCACAGATGTGTCCAGTGCTAGTACATGATTCAGAAATCTGGGGATACTTATCACCTTTTTTTCTCAACTTTGGGGCTTCAGATGAAATTTCAAGACACCGTGAAAAGTTCCATTCGATATCCTGTTACGCTTAAAACACATCAAGACATCTTCCATACAAACTGTCAGTTCTCATCAGGCCTATCTGCAGACTATACAATGGGAAACAGAGAAGCTGTGACTATTGGCGGAGTCCTGCGTCTAGGCTGTTGAGATAAGACTTTTGGAAAGATTCAAACCACTGACTTTTGCAATAGATGTACAATCACTTCCGGCCCACCCTCTTGCTGAATGCATTCCAGAAAACTGCACATTCCTTAGAGGCTATCATACAACTAAAGTAGAAACGGTTGTAATTTGATGTGTAGGAATATCTTTTAGGGGACTGAAAATTTATCAGATGAGAAAAAAAGACTTAATTAGGACAGGACAGCTTTATATAGTTGAAAGCCATTCTGTAGAGAGCGGGTTTAAATCATTCTGAGTCATCCTAAGGAAGACTTTATGGAAGCCACAGAAAAGTCAGTTTGGGGCCCAATAATATTCGTTCATTTACTCATTCATTCACTCATTCATTCACTGAGTTCCTGCTATGCTCCAGGCTCTGAGGTGGGGCTAGTGTTGCCATGATGAATAAGAATTGGTCCTTGCCCTCAGGAACACAAAGACAATCTCCACAATGGAATTAGCTGCCACCAGTAGTAGTGAGATCCTCTGTGGATCTCACACATGCACATCTTGGGTGACAGTGGGGAGGTGGGAAGAAAGAAGCAGTGAAACAGCTCATCTTTAGAGTCCCCTCCACCCTTCCAAACCTGAGGTTCTATCTATGCTCTGGAAGGCACAGGCATAAGGCATGATGTCCTGCTGGCAATTTGCATAAAATGGAATGAGAGACGGAAGGAACTGATTTGGTCACAGAAATTAATCTCCAACAGGCAATAGGATGGAAGTCCTAGCCAGAGCAATCAGGCAAGAGAAAGAAATAAAAGGGATCCAAATTGGAAAGGAAGAAGTGAAACTGTCGCTATTTGCAGATGACATGATTTTATATATAGAAAACCCTAAAGAATCCACCAGAAAACTTTTAGAAGTAATAAACGAATATGGTAAAGTTGCAGGATACAAAATCAACATACAAAAATAAGTTGCATTTCTGTACACTAACAACGAAGTAGCAGAAAGAGAAATTCAGAATACCATCCCATTTACAATTGCAACAAAAAGAATAAAATACCTAGGAATAAACTTAACCAAAGAGGTGAAAGATCTGTACACCGAAAACTATAAAACATTGCTGAAAGAAATTGAAGAAGACACAAAGAAATGGAAAGATATTCCGTGCTCTTGGATTGGAAGAATTAACATAGTTAAGATGTCCATACTTCCTAAAGCCATCTATAGATTCAATGCAATCCCTATCAAAGTTCCAACAACATTTTTCACAGAAATAGAACAAAGAATCCTAAAATTTATTTGGAACAACAAAAGACCCCGAATAGCTAAAGGAATCCTGAGAAAAAAGAACAAAGCTGGAGGTATCACACTCCCTGATTTCAAAATATACTACAAAGCTATAGTAACCAAAACAGCATGGTACTGGCACAAAAACAGACACACAGATCAATGGAATAGAATCGAAAGCCCAGAAATAAACCCACACATCTATGGACAGCTAATCTTTGACAAAGGAGCCAAGAACATACAATGGGGAAAAGAAAGTCTCTTCAACAAATGGTGTTGGGAAAACTGGATAGCCACATGCAAAAAAATGAAAGTAGACCCTTACCTTACACCATGCACAAAAATTAACTCCAAATGGATTAAAGACTTGAATGTAAGACCTGAAACTATGAAACTTCTAGAAGAAAACATAGGCAGTACGCTCTTCCACATCGGTCTTAGCAACATCTTTTCAAACACCACATCTGACCGGGCAAGAGAAACAATAGAAAAAATAAACAAATGGGACTACATCAAACTAAAAAGCTTCTGCACAGCAAAGGAAACCATCAACAAAATGAAAAGACAACCTAACAATTGGGAGAAGATATTTGCAAACCATACATCTGATAAGGGCTTAATCTCCAAAATATATAAAGAACTCATGCATCTCAACAACAAAAAAACTACCAACCCAATTAAAAAATGGGCAAAAGACCTGAACAGACATTTCTCCAAAGCAAATATACAGATGGCCAACAGACACACGAAAAGATGTTCAAAATCACTAACTATCAGGGAAATGCAAATCAAAACTACAATGAGATATCACCTGACGCCCGTCAGAATGGCTATAATTAACAAGACAGGAAACAACATGTGTTGGAGAGGATGTGGAGAGAAGGGAACTCTCATACACCGCTGGTGGGAGTGCAAACTGGTGCAGCCACTATGGAAAACAGTATGGAGATTCCTCAAAAAAGCAAGGATAGAACTACCAGATGATCCAGCTATTCCACTGTTGGGTATTTATCCAAAGAACTTGAAAACACCAATTTGCAAAGGTACATGCGCCCCTGTGTTCATTGCAGCGTTATTCACAATAGCCAAGACTTGGAAGCAACCTAAGTGCTCATCAAGGGACGAATGGATAAAGAAGATGTGGTATATATACACAATGGAATACTACTCAGCCATAAGAAACGATGAAATCCAGGCATTTGTGACAACATGGATGGACATTGAGGGTATAATACAAAGTGAAATAAGTCAGAGGGAGAAGGTCAAATACCGTATGATTTCCTTCATTAAGTAGTAGATAATAACAACAATAAACAAACACATAGGGACAGAGATTGGATTGGTGGTTACCAGAGGGGAAGGGGGGAGGGAGGAGGGTGAAAGGGATAATTTGGTACATGTGTGGTGATGGGTTGTAATTAGTATTTTGGTGGTGAACATGATGTAGTCCATGCAGAAATTGAAGTACAATGATGTACACCTGAAATTTTTACAATGTTATAAACCAATGTTACTGCAATAAACAAAAAATTTATTAAAAAAAAAAAAAAAAAAAACAGGCAATAGGACCAAAAGTGTATAGAGTCCAACGTGAGGGATGTGTTCATCAAAATGCAGAGGACAATCAGTAACAGGATTTCCATCCAGGAGATCTAGTCCAGCAGAGGAATTCAGGTAGCTAGAGAGTAATGGAAATGCTTTGAAATGGTCTATATGCACTTGCACTGAAACAGAACAATGGACAAAGATTTATGATTGGTATTGTCCAACGATGTTAAATGGAGCTCTTCCTGCCTCTGCATTGTGACTGAAGGGATAAGAGTGCTTAAATAAGGTGCTGGACACACCAAGACATCCACCTCTAGCCTATATACAAGGAAGTGCCAACAAAGTTGTCAATCCAGTGGTATAGAAAAGCACACCATTGCCTTTCCAAATCATGCAGGAGAAGCTTGAGGAAAAGCAATGGTAGAGAATGGAGGTAGAGATTCACTGTCAATGGAAGGACACAATCTCACCTCCCTCTTACCCCACACTTACAAAGAGGCAGAAACCAGTAAGACGCAGGGAGAAAATCTGGGGGAGAGTATATTAGTTTTCCACGGCTGTCATAACAAATTACCGCAATTTTAGTTGCTTAAAACAACACAAAAAATCTATTATCTTACAATCTGTAGGGCAGAAGTCTAGTAGGGGTCTCATCTGATTAAAATCAAGATGTCAGCAAGCTGAGTTCATTTTTGGAGGCTCTAGGAGATAATCCATTTCCTGCTCACTTACGCTGTTGGCAAAATTTAGTTCTTTGTAGTTGATGGACTCAGGTCCCTGCTTTCTTGCTGGCTGTAGCTGCGGGCCATTCCCAGCTTCTAAAGGTCACCGCATTCTTTACCTTGTGGCCCCTTCCTCCATCTTCAAGCCAACAATGGTGGGGAGCATCCTTCTAGTGTCACATGTCTCTGACTCTTCTTCTATAGTCACATCTCTCTCCCTGCCTACAGCCGGGATAGGGTCTCCATTTGTAAGGACTCATGTGGTTAGATGATTAGATTGGGCCCACCAGATAATCCAGGATAATCCCCGCATCTTGAGGTCCATAACCTCAATCATACCTACAAAGTCCTTTTTGCCATGTAAGGTAACATATTCCCAGGTTCCAGGGATTAAGGTGTGCACGTCTGCAGGGGGCCATTATTCTGCCTACCACAGGTGGTTTGACTGTGCTCCCTGGAGTTTGGGGAGCACAGAGACTGGTGCCTGATTCTCACCTAGAAAACTCCAAAGGGAAGAGACTGGCTGGAGCTGTCAATGATGGAGAGTAAAGAGAGAACACTGCACTTCCAAAGTTTAGAAAGGCAACATGCCAGGTTACCTGTGGGCCAAATGCTGCAAAAGATAACCAGGCTAGAGTCTCCTTGAAAGGACCCCACCCAAGAACACGGCCCTCCAGGGTCCAGGCTATCTCAGGAGAAAGAGGTTACGCAGTGTGAACTGCTGGAATACAGTGGAGGGCATATCAAAAGAGAGAGTCAGGAGAGTGTCTCGCCCATGTCAGGAAACATTGCAGTGTCAGAGGTCTCCAAAAAGGAGGCCCCAGAGAACCCACAAAAGCCCGCTATTTGAAAAATGGTCAGTGTTTGGATGTTTGCTATGCGGAGAGTTTTCACAGACTAGCATCAATTAGATTAAAAAAATATATCCCTCAACTCTAGCCCTTCCCCACTGCCTAACCCTGGAGTACCTAGCAAGCAGGGGCAAGAGGTGGTGACAAGAAGAAAGAAAAAGCAGACCGTGCCTCCCTGCTTCCCACTTCAAGTCTCTGGGAGAACACGTAAGGAGAAGCTTTTAATCAGATATGTCATTAAAGTCTTGATTTAGATTGGGCTGGAATTTTAAATAACTCAAACTGTTCTAACCCACAATGTCCAGAAAAACAAAATCCTAGACACCATCCAGGAGCTTGGTATGGAGTTTATCTGAAGGTTTTATTTGAAGACAGTGGTGAGAAAGAATAAAGTGGTTTCCTCCTGGCACAGCACCCAAGGCCAGTACCTTCCATATACGGATCACATTTGTGGGGGCCCATCTAGGATCCCTTAAGAACCAGGATACTGCCCAATAGATATGCACTGGCTCAAGAAAAACCAGTAGAGGTATAATGAGAGCCACCAAGGGAAAACCATCTCTGAGAGGCTAGAGTAGCCTTTGATAAGATTCTGCCCAGAGACTTACCCATGCAATGGCACCAAAACTTCCCAGGGTGGATGACCTCTATATGTGTTTTGTTTTGTTTAATGTCAGATTTGAGCTAGGACTTGACAAGTGAGTCTGGTTTTAAGGAAAGGAGGGAAAGTCTCCCAGGAGGGAGGCATTGGGCATGGAAGGTGCTATAGACTGAATGTTTGTATCCTCCCAAAATTCCTATGGTGAAACCTAATCCCCAGTGTGATGGTATCTGAAGGTGTGGCCTTTGGGAGGTGATTAGGTCCTGGGGGTAGAGCCCTCATGAATGAGATTAGCGCCCTCTTAAAGAGACCCCAGAGAGCTCCCTTGCCTCTTCCATCACGTGAGGACACGTCTTTGAATCAGGAAGCAGGCCCTCACCAGACACTGAATTTGCAGGTGCCTTGATCCTGGACTTCCCAGCCTCCAGAACTGTGAGAAATAAATTTCTGTTGTTGATAAGCCATCCAGTCTATCATATTCTGTTTTAGCAGCTCAAATGGACCAAGAGAGAATGGAAGCAAAGGCATAACATGAGGAAATGAACAGGGCATTGCAAAGAAAAGAGACCAGAGGTCCTTGACTGGAGCAAAAGGTGAGTGTCCTGGAAGCAAGAGAAAGAAAATTACCTAAGTGAGGCAGGGTCTTTAAAGCTGGAAAAAGAAGTTTGGTCTTGTTGTGATGAATAATAGAGAACCATTAGCGTTTCTGAAACTAAGCGTTTGCACATAAGGGTGTTCTTTTTTTTTTAAACAAAAATAAGCAAAATCGATTAGAAGAGAAGAATGGGTTTGAGAACACCAGCTAGGACTCTGTTGCCAAATTCCTATGGCGACTCTATCTTTTGAACCAAAGTTGGGCCTGTGATCTGACAAGTAAAAGTAAACATAGACCTACAAAATAGAATATCTGAATTGAGGATGTCCCAGAAAATCTTTAGTTACTCTAAGTACTTCAGGCATGTGGCAATGAGGTGGTATGATTTCTTAACGCCTCCTTCTTTGTTACAACATGTAAAATGAGATCTCCTCAATCTTTCTGAAATTGGTCAATTTGGGGGCAAGCAGGAAATGATTTAGCAACAGTTGCAACATTGTAAGATTTCATTCTTTTCCAGATCTATGTTTTAGTTAGACTTCTATTTACAATCAATTCATCTCAAACAACCAAAACAGAACCAAAAAATTATTCTGAATGTGAATAAACTAGTTGGCTACCTCCCTGAAATTAAATTTCCCATAAAGTGCCACACTCCCCACTTCATTCTTACCACACAGTTGGGACTCATGGGTACCAGCCACACTGAAGGTATTAATAGTTCTCAGGAAGGACAGTGTAATTCCTCTGTGGGAAAACGTTTCTCTCTCTCTCTCTCTCTCTCTCTCTCTCTCACACACACACACACACACACACACCATTTAACAATACAACTATTGTATAACCTTAGCTGTATGTGTCCTGATTTTCTTACTCAACTCCCACTACCATTAAGTTCCCAGCATGGACAGCACTAGGGCCTCATGGGGTTTGACACTGAGCTCAGCTCAAATCTCTGGAGGAGTAACAACTTTCTAAGTTTTGAAGCAATAGAAAAAACTACAAGTGAAATGATCAATAATTTTATCATTAAAAATTCAAAACTTATGAAGGGGCCCGCCCAGTAGTGGAGCGGTTAAGGTTGCGTGCTCTGCTTTGGTGCCCAGGGGTCGCAGGTTTGGATCCCGGGTGTGGACCTAGACACCACTTGTCAGGCCATGCTGTGGCAGTGTCCCATATAAAATGGAGGAAGATGGGCACGGATGTTAGCCCAGTGCCAATCTTCCTCAGCAAAAAGAGGAGGATTGGCAATGGCTGTTAGCTCAGGGCTAATCTCCCTCACAAAAAAAAAAAAAGGCATTCCTTTCAAATCAAATCAAAAGTATTAAACAGTAGTTTGTTTTGTGAATCACTGTCTAAAATTAGCTTAGAATTTCTCAAGGAAATTGCGCCATTTAAAACTGAATTTTTTTTCTTTTCTGAATTTTTTCCTCATCCCAACAGAAGATATTTAACCAATCAGGAGAGGTAAAGTCCTTGGGAAACTCTGCAGAATTAACCAAAAAAATCACAGCAAGTCTCCTTATATATTTAATATTGAAAAGGAGTAGCAGAGCCAAGATTTTTATATGAAAACACAAAATATTTTGAATTAGACTTTAAGGTGGCCTAAGTAATTCAGAATTACAGTTCTCTTCCTTGCATACATTTTAAAAAATTCATCCAAGAGGTTACATTTTTAAAAATACACTTAGAACCCAAAATGTTATTAGTCTCATACTATTTCACACAATACCATGAAAGTTACCACTAATTTTATCATATTATTGATTTTTTCATCAAGGAAATGGCCTCTTGGTTATTAACAGGCCATGTCCATGTCACGGGCACCATGTTTCCATGAGGGAACTTCCACTAGGGCAGTGGTTCTCAATCCTTGCTATAAATTAGAATCATCTGGGGTTCTTTAAAAAATATAAGGTTCCACCAAAAACCTATTAATTCTGAAAGGTGGGGCAGGGGGAACTAGCCTCAAACTTTATAAAAGCTTCCCATGAGATTCTAATGTTCTTCCAGGGTTGTGAATCACTATAAAAAAGTCATATTTTTATCCTTTCTTCCCACCCCTCACTTACCCATCCCCAAGTGAGAAATTTACCTGCCTTGTGAGTGTTTAGAGTATAACATACATTGGTTCATGTTCCTCCATTGGGTGGAATTAATGTTTTAAAAAGGAGTTCACCATTTCTTACAAAGTTAAACATATACTTACCATAGGATCCAACAATCACATTAGGGAATTTACCCAAGAGAAACAAAAACATAAGTCCACATAAACATCTGTAGACGAATGTTTATAGCAGCCTTATTCATAATAGCCAAAAACTAGAAACAACCCAAATGTCCAGCAACTGGTGAACAGATAAACAAACTGTGATACATCCATTCAATGGAATACAACTCAGCAATAAGTGGAAATAAACTACTGATACATGCAACAACATGGATGCTACATACTATACGATTCCATTTATGTAATATTCTAGAAGCAAAACTACAGAGACAGAAATCTGATCAGGATTGCCAGAGTCTGAAAGTAAGGGTAGAAAGAAGAGGAGGTTGACTGCAAATGCATTAGAGGAAACTTCCTGGGGTGATAGAAATATTCTACGTCTTGACTGTGATAGTGCTTACATGGTTCTATATATTTGTCAAAACTCATCCGGCACTGATGGCCTAGTGGTTCAAGTTCGGCGCTCTCACAATTCGGCGGCCTGTGTTCAGTTCCTGAGCACAGAACCACACCACTCATCCGTCTGTAGCCCTGCTGTGGTGGTGGCTCACATAAAAGAACTAGAAGGACCTACAACTAGAATATACAACTATGTCCTAGGGCTTTGGGAAGGGAAAAAAAAAAGAGAGAGAGGAAGATTGGCAACAGATGTTAGCTCAGGGTAAATCTTTCCCAACAAAACAAAACAAAAACTCATCTAACTACACATTGAAAATGAAGAATTTTAATGTATTTAAATTATATTTCAATTTTTAAAAAGCCAGTACCCAGTTATGTTTTTTTTTTCTTTTTCTGCTTGCACTATTGGGGCTTACAGAGTGTAAGGCAGAAATTCTGGGTACATGAGTCTGCTCTAAACACTCAACTCTCCCTCAGGTGGGTTAATTCAAGGTCTAGAACTTGGGGAGAGAAAGCCCCATGGTGGATCCAACCACATTTTCCAATCTACTTTACAATAACAAGGCTGATATGTCCATCTCCTGGATGACCCCTGAATCTACTTCTCAAATAGTTCTAAATGCAAGGAGTAAGAGAGGGGGTGGAATTAATCATCACTCCAACTCCCCCTGCCCCGATATATAGCCATACTGATCAGGAAATCTTGTGAGATCAATACTACACTAGATTAGGGCAATTGAAATAACTCATGGAAAGATGAAGAAAGATAGGAAGCTCTGACTTCAGTACTTTCATGAGTGTTGACCATTGTAGGCTGCAGCACATTATATATTGGCTGATGTTTACAGACATAGGCCAGTTTTTACTTGCATTAGTAAGAAGTTTTTTCTGGCAGACTTAGATCTAAGCAGATGTGACTGAATCAAACATTAGTTTACCAGAAAAAAGTATTTTCATACCGTGTTAAGACTTACAAGGGGCTGGCCCCGTGGCTTAGCAGTTAAGTGCACACGCTTCACTGCTGGCGGCCCAGGGTTCGGATCCCAGGCACACACCGACGTGCCCCTTCTCCGGCCATGCTGAGGCCGCGTCCCACATACAGCAGATAGAAGGATGTGCAGTTACGACATACAACTATCTACTGGGGCTTTGGGGGAAAAAATAAATTAAAAAAAAAAGACTTACAAAATTTCATTATACAGGATTATTATGCATTGGTGGAATAATTTTTGCTCCCTATAACGTATTTCTTAGAATGGACAGTAGATTAAGGCTTGAAATTACAACAGACAGGTAAGTGCACATAGACCACAGAAGACTGGCCTTTTAATTATCGCCTCTGGGTATGAACAGGTGGCAATAGTTCAGCAGACCCAGGTTCTATTCCTCTCCATCTTGTTTTGAACTTCCACAGTTCTAGGACCAAGGAAAGAATTGAGTATAAATCTCTTGAAATCATTTGGCTTGTCCACCGTAATTTGTTAATTACACACAAGTCCACCATGGCTGTTTTTATTTTAGAGACTCAAATTTTGGCTTTAAATACCAAAGAGTGAAAAGTATTTTAACCGATAAACAGAAAGAATTGGAATGCAATGCATGAATCTTGATGGTTCTCAAAAAACAACCAAAAAAAAAAAGCTATAAAAGACATTTTAGAGAAAACGGGGGAAATTCGAATGTGGACTGAATATTAGATAATATTAGAAAATTGTTCATTTTCTTTGGTGTGATAATGCTATTGTGGTTATGTAGAAGAATATCCTTATTTTTATGTGATATATGCTGAAATATTAGGGGCAAAGTATCCTCATTTCCATAATTTGCTTTCAGATGGTACAGAAAATTATATTTTTTCATGCACATATATGCATTCATAAATACAAAAATATATAAATATATATACTTATGTATATAAATATATATATACAGATAGACAAAGCAAATACAGTTAAATAATATTGTTGAATATAGGTATATGAATGTTCATTGCACTTTTCTTTCAACTTTTCTTTACATCTAAAAATGTTCATAAGGGCCGGCCCCATGGCTTAGTGGTTGGGTGCTCGCGCTCCGCTGCTGGCGACCCGGGTTCGGATCCCGGGAAGATGTGCAGCTATGACATACAACTATCTACTCGGGCTTTGGGGGGAAAAAAATAAATAAATAAAATTATAAAAAAAATAAATAAATAAAAATAAAAAAATAAAAATGTTCATAATAAAAATTTAGAGAAGAATGTAACTATTCATTCTATAGGGGACATGCATCATCTCTGCTTCAGGAAGAGACACAACTCAATGAAATTGTAAACCAAAGGTTAAAAATAATTTCAACACAACAATGTTAATATACTTAACGTTACTGAACTATACCCTTAAAAATAGTTAAGATGGCAAATCTTATGTGTATTTTACCACAATTAAAAAAATAATTTAAAAGGCCTTTGCCTGGCACACTGTCTCTGGGATCAGCTTTGCTCAGGAAATAAGAAAAGCATTGATTTTAAAAGACATGCCTCAGTTTTACTAGCAGAGTGAGAACAGAGCCGAAAAAACAAAAAATAAAAGAACACTAGTTGATCAGGTTATACTCTAGAGGAAGGGAGAGAATTCCTTAGGAGAAAGGGTAAGGGCCTAGAGAAAAAGCTAAATCAGTATAAAACAAAAATAAGAAATCTTCAAAGCCAGGCTAGAACACCAAAAAGAAAGAAAGGATATACATTCCAATCTGACCATTAAAATTATACTATCAAATGAGAAGATGAGTTGATACTAGAAGAAAGAGGATACCTGGGGTGCAAAGAAACCATAGAGAGGAGGCGCCAGGGTACTGGAGAGAAGCTTGGAGTGAATTGGGTCTCCCAAAATTCATATGTTGATGTCCTAACCTCCAATACCTCAGAATATGACCTGACCTGGAAAGGAAACAGGGTCCTTGCAGATGTAATTTGTTAAATTAAGATGAGGTCATACTTGAGTAGGGTGGACCCCAAATAATACTGGTGTCATATTTGGACACAAGACACAAACACACAGAGCGAAGATGATGTGAAAAGACAGGGAGAAGATGCCTTCTATAAGCCAAAGAGAGAGGCCTGGAACAGATCCTTCCCCCATAGCCCTCAGAAGTAAGCAAACACCTTAATTTCAGACTTCTGGCCTCCAGAACTGTGAAACAATAAATTTCTGTTGTTTAAGTCACCAAGTTTATTGTACTTTGTTACAGCAGTCATAACAAATTAATACAGCCTTTAAAGGGAGCCCAAGTCAGAAAACTGCTCAGAAGCATCCCATTAAAGCTGTTAAAAGTCCATTCGGAGTCAGGGAACCATCTTGAAAAGTAGGAATGGTACACGAGGTCATTAGAGAATATGCAGACAGATTGGAGAGGGAAGACTGAGTAAGTTTCAAGATGACACAGCTATTTTAAGAAGAGACACAAGTATTGCTTACGTCCTGAGGAAACAAGCCTTGGAATTTTATAAAGTTAGCACTTTAAGCTGCAGAAAAAATGAGACATACTATAGGGAAGCCAGGCAGAACAATAATATATTGAGTCTGGGCCTAGACCAGGTGCTAGTCTGATGGTAGAATATCTCCGAGGTGGAATTATACATTTTAAGAAGTTGAAGACAGACAAGATGCATGTCAACCATGAATGCTTTAGGCAAAGCCAGAACTTGATTTCATCTCTCATGAGGAAAAGCCACAGTAGAAAAATCTAAGAGAGTATGTTAGGAAAAGAGAAGTCTGGTCTAGAAAAAAGTAAAAGTAAAAAGAAAGACAGATCCTTCAGTATTAGCCCTGTTTATGTAGAGAAGGAAAGGGACAAATGAAGAGGTTAGATTTTTTTTTTTTTTTTTTTTTCATTAACTCAGCTGAGCCTCCCTGGAAAGATTGGGGGAACCATAGAGGAGAATGGACCACTAGGTCATATCCCATTATTTCAGGCAAAAGTGTAGTGAAGGAAGTGGTTTTGTTCCTCTGAAGTATCAGAAGTTAGTCAAGAACAGAAAAAAGGCAAAAAACAGGAAAGGCAAGGTCCAAGATAGAACTCATTGTAGAAGTATTGATTTTAACCAGGGCCCTAGGACACATCAGAGACATTAACAACAGTTCCAAGTTGAAGGCTAAAGGAGGCAAAACTCATATGCCTAGGCCAGTAGTCAGCAAACTTTTCCTGTGAAGGCTAGCTAATAAATATTTTAGTCTTTGTGAGCCATACAGTCTCAGTTGCCACTTTTCAACTCTAACTTGGAGTATGAAAGAAGCCACAGGCAATACAGAAATGAATGGTCCTGGCTGTATTTCGATAAAACTTTACATATGGACATCAAAATTGGATTTCATGTTATTTTCATGTGTCATGAAATATTATTCTTTTGATTTTTTTCAACCATTTAAAATCTAAAAACCATTACATTTATTAATGAATGTAATAAATTTATACTATGTTTAAATACAAATGTAAATGTAAATTTGTATTTCATCATATAAAAAACAGGCAGTGGGTTGGATTCTACCCACCAGCCATCGTTTGCAGACCCCTAGTCTAGGCAATTCCAAAACAAGAGCCCATGGTAACAGCCATTGTAGTAAAGGAATAGAAATGCCTCTCACTGGAAAAAGTGGAGGCAATGCCCCGCAGAGCTCACACTCAGTTCTGCCTTGGTGTGGCAGAGATGTAGGTCTCAAAAGGCAGATGGGAGTTAGGAGGTTTGGAATATGCTGAATAGGAAAGAGGGCATCTCAAATAATTGTCTGGGCGTGTCACCTTTGTAAATTTCTAAATTTTACAGAAGCCATTCTCGGAGACAGAAGGCATTTTGCATAGCTGGATTTTCCCCAATATGCAGTAAACACAGGGCCTAGTGCCACAGTTAATGCATAATTAACCTCTTGAGGAATATTCTCCTGAGTTTCTATTTAATGGTCATGGTCTCCAAGCAACTAGCACAGACTGACCGATATCCTGATGAGGCTGAGACTAGGATGCCTTTCTCTCTGCACGTGTGTGTTTCCACTGTCTCTCTCCTTCCTTCAAATACCACTTAATGTCTGGTCAGGAACACACCAAGTTCAGGGTTCCGGGAAGATCATCTTGCTTGTAACAACTACTCAAGAGCCGAGAGATTTGACTATGTTTTAAATTTTTTGTTTGATAATTGTGTTTATATGTGACCTATTCAGATTTTAGACTGCTTAAAAAGTGGGGCTTTTTTTGAAAGACTTTAGGTTGAATTAATTCAATTTCAGTATTCCTGAGTGTATCAGTTAGGATGAACTAGGTTATTATGTAGTAACAAACAATTCCAAAACATAGTTTTGACAACGACAGTTTATTTTTCAGTCCACACTACATGTCTATAACACGTCAGCAAGGGGATTCTGCTTATCATAGTAAATCAGAGACCATGTCTGTTGGATGTTCCATCTCACCCCAATACTTCCACAAGTGCTGGGGCAGAAGTATAGGACTAAGCAAAGGGCACACTGGCTCATAAATTTCCTCCAGGAGGTAACACATCATTTCACCTCACGTTTCATTGGCCAATGTGAGTCATATAACAAGGCCTAATTTCAAAGGCAGCAGCAAAGTGAAATGCTATCATGTGCCATGAAAAAGCAAAGCAGGAAATTTTTAATTCACAGTGCTGATAATTCTCACAGAAAACGATATCCATTCCAGTGGAAGAAAGCCACAGCTGACAATGGTAAAGAACTTGATTCTCCCCTGGGTCTGAGTGAGACTCCTCTGAGTCCGAGCAGAATGACAAGTCAGTGAGAGCTCTAATTTCTTGGCGCTTAAATTTATATAAAGGAAATAAATTTCAGTTCTTGGACTTCTGATTTGAGAGCTGTTTTTACACTGCTGGTATTATATTATTTGAAGAATCTTATATTGTCATCTGGGCTTGCCGCCTGACTTCTGATATTCTCTACTGACTAACATAGCTGGCCATAAACTGAAATGAGAAATAGACTGGGGACTCATTTTCAGCCAAGAATGCAGACCAGCCTTGCTGATAATTTATTTTCCTCTTCTGTCCCATTTCAGAGCCTTCTGGTAGCAAAAGATAAAGCTCCTACCTGTAGTCACAGGAGGATACTCAGAGGAGCTGTGGCTGATATTAAAAGTGTGGTTTCAGGACGGAAAAAGCAGGAGAAATTGACCATCTCCTCTGCCAAGGGGGAAATCGCCACACTGGACAGGGAAAACCCTACGAATTAATAAAAGACCAATAGTTGGGGACTATCAAGGAAAGGCATTGCTCCCTTGGGTGAGCTGTCCTAAAGTCGAGGCTAGAAGCAACGATATTGGGAAACCCACTTATTGCCGTAGACCCAGGCTGCAGTCCTCAGTTGAGCTTTACCAAGAATAAAGCTGATTTTTTAAAAATCTCCATCTAACTACTGCATTTACTTCTCAAATGGTTTGAAAATTGGAAGAGGAAGAGGTGTGATTAAAACCAGGAGAGGGCCGGCCCCGTGGCTTAGCGGTTGAGTGCGCGCGCTCCGCTACTGGCGGCCTGGGGTTCAGATCCCAGGCATGCACTGACGCATCGCTTCTCCAGCCATGCTGAGGCCGCGTCCCACATACAGCAACTAGAAGGATGTGCAACCATGACATACAACTATCTACCAGGGCTTTGGGGAGAAAAAAAAAGGAGGAGGATTGGCAATAGATGTTAGCTCAGAGCCAGTCTTCCTCAGCAAAAAGAGGAGGATTAGCATGGATGTTAGCTCAGGGCTGATCTTCCTCACAAAAAAAAAAAAAAAAAAAACAACCCAGAACAGAGATGCTTGGAAAACCTGAAAGCAGGACACTTCTTTCAAATATAATCTTAGATGGAACCTGAAAATACAAAACAGATAAAAGTGGAATTATTTTAGTGAAAGAGGAGAAAAAGAAATTATGAAATCCATCCACTCGGCGTGCCCCTCACCTCCTGGGGGCCTCTGAGTGCTCAAAAATCACTGCCTTAAAGAATTAGAATCTCCAGCCATTTGATGCATATGGTAAACTGGCCATTTTTAATGACACTGAGAATTTAAAACAAAGGCCTTCAAGTCTTGTCCCATCCTCCAGGCCCTGCTCTTCCCGAAGCTTGATGTTTGCTTACCCCAGGTTCTCCCCACAACGTACCCCTCATTGCTTGGCGGACAATGAGAATTTGTTCACAGCCAAGCAAAAGAGTGACTAAAGCAGGGACATACTGTATTTAGGGTACTTTCAGAAAATTGAGGTATAGAGGATGAAACTGCTAGAAATACAGAACTGTAGCTCAGGAGAGAGGTCAAGGCAAATGTTGTTTTGAAGGTCATGCCCATAAAAGCATTAGGTTAAGACTAGATAACCTGACAAAGCAGATCACATAGATCAAGAAGAGACACAAGCGTAAGTCCGGAGGCAATCCTTCACTTAAAGACACAGAAGGCGAAGGAGACAGAATCCATACTTTCAAAAGGTCCCAGCCTATTTTGCATCAGGCTCATGTATGATCACCAGCCCTGGGGATCTAGCAGTTAAGATTCTGCGCTCTCACCACCACAGCCTGGGTTCATTTCCTGGCCACCGGGATTTCAAATACCAGCAAGGTCACCCATGGCGGACAGGTTTCAGCGGAGCTTCCAGACTAAGACAGACTAGGAAGAAGGACCTGGCCACCCACTTCTGAAAAAACTGGCCATGAAAATGCTATGAATAGCAGCTGAGCATTGTCTGATATAGCGCCCGAAGATGAGAGGATGGCACAAAAAGACCGGACAGGGTTCCGCTCTGCTGTTTACAGAGTCGCTAGGAGTGGGAATCCACTCAACAGCACTAACAACAACACATATGATCATCTGCATTGACCATATGGACAGGGCTGCTTTTATCCTATACAAAGCAGTGTTTAATGGGAGATCTTTCCCTGACTTCGTATTTTCACGTAGAGGGGCTGTCACAAGAGTAACAGTCCTGGCTTCTTGCCCACCCCCTTAGTCACTCCTCCCTAGGGGAGGAGGACTGACTTACGTAATGATGAACAGGTAATAGAAACAGCTGTAAAGTAGGCTCCAGGCGGCAGACTGAGTAAATTCGATTAGGAATGACATATTAGCAAATCCGTTAGGCTCTCAGACTTAAGCTGTGTTCTCTAGTCTCAGCTCTTCAATAATCAATCTAATGAGATCTCTGTCTACTGGACCCATGCACCAATCTCTCAATTGGTTCTAAAATTTGGGCAGGACAAAGAAAGGTGTTTTATTTTAATTTTCACTCTATTGCAGACTCGTTACCCAGGAAGCTGACTTTAGATAGAAGTCAGCATGCAGGAAGTTGGTTAGGGAGTGCTCTCAGAATCAACACCTGTGGAGTAAGGGGAAAAAGCAAGATTACAGCAGAAGAGGTTAGGCTGCGATACCTCATAGGACTGCCAGACTTAGCAAATAATCACACAGGATGCCCAGTTAAATTTGAATTTCAGATAAACAGCAAAAAGAATTTTAGCAGCAATATGTCCCACGCAATATTTGGGACATACTGATTCTAAACAATTATTTGTAGTTTATCTAAAATTCAATTCAACTGGGCATGCTGTATTTATTTTAGCTGGCAACCCTAAGGCCTCGCCGCCCCAGGGAGCTCTGAAGCTGGGAGAGCCCTTTCAACCTGTCCTGAGTTGGGTAAGGGTGCTGGGATTTTACAGCCCCACATAGGCCAGTCACTGGATGCAGCTGCTCCAGGGAAGAGGGCAGAAGCTTGAGCAAGGTGTTCTCTGCAGCCACAGACAATTCCTGGAAAGGGCTGGCAGCTGGAGAGTATCAGCCAACTATAATCCCAGCAGCTGGTAGGTAAGTCCTTTGGTCCTGGAGGGGATATCTGGGTGGCACAATACAGCTTCCATGACCTATGCCTCTCTCCCCCAAAAACCCTCTAACAATGATACATTATTTATTTAGTCCCCTCTGTGTTTTCATCAATGTGCTAGGCCCTAGAGGCACTTTTACTCTTATTGAAAACTGTCATTGATGAAAAGACAGAGAAGCCTATCTAAATACTTGGTGAACGAGTTCTCAATGTTTTATATTGAGATTCTCATCCTTTTTTCCTTGATATTTTGAGACAGGTGGACCCTGTTACAGTTTTTCTTTCAAAAATATTTTTTCGAAGACATTTAATTCTATACCCATCCCAAATAAAAAATTTACAATGAGCTAGGGAAAAAAGATACTTCCTTAATTTGAAAGAGTTTCTACCACAAACCTAAAACATCTTGTTCGTTTTTTTGACTCTATTTTTTTTTCATTTAACTCTTTATTATGGAAATTTTCAAACATAAACATAGAGAAAATAGATTAATGAGCTCTATGTACCTATCACTCAGGTTCAATAATTACCAACAATTTGCCAATTTCCAAATATCATTCTGAAGAGTAAAATATTAGACCACACTCCATGAAAGTCAGGAACAAGATATAATGATGCCTACATTTATGGTCAATAATTTTGTCCTAGAGTTACTGGTCAATACAAGAAGATCAGAAAAAAGAAATAAATATGAATATTGGCAAGATAGACATATACCTAGAAAATCCAAGGCAATCACATAATATCTATATGGACTAATTAAAATTTTTGGAAAGGTAGAAACAAGATTAACTTATAAAAATCTACAGCTTTTCTATAATCACCAAAAAGTAATTTGAAACTGTAATAGAAGAGAAAGCTATATTCGATTCCAATGAAACCTTGAGTTACCTAGTAAAAACTTAAAAGTACAAAATTTATTGAAGATAACCATATAATTTTAATGAAGGCCATGAAAGATATTCCTAGATAAAAAGGTTCAATATTACACAGATCTTAATGCTCCCCAAATTAAATAATAACTGTGATGCAATTTTAATCAAAATTCCAACAGGATATTTTATAGAATTGGCAAGTTAATTCTAAAGTTCATCTATGAGAAGTGCCAAAAAAGTCAAGATTTTTTAGAAAAAGGACTTACTTCAGAGGGAGAAGGTCAAATACCGTATGATTTCCTTCATTAAGTAGTAGATAATAACAACAATAAACAAACACATAGGGACAGAGATTGGATTGGTGGTTACCAGAGGGGAAGAGGGGAGGGAGGAGGGTGAAAGGGATAATTCGGTACATGTGTGGTGATGGGTTGTAATTAGTATTTGGGTGGTGAACATGATGTAATCCATGCAGAAATAGAAGTATAATGATGTACACCTGAAATTTATACAATGTTATAAATCAATGTTTCTGCAATAAACAAAAAATTTAAAAGAAAAAGGACTTACTTCACCAAAATGTACTATAGTCACAATAATTGAAATAAGGGGGTATTGTGAAAAATAGGCAAATAGATCAATAGAACAGAATTAAAAGCCCAGAAATATATATATGTATAATCTTAGTATATGATAAATGAGGCATTTAAAATCAGTCATGATAAATGAGGCATTTAAAATCAGTCAGGAAATGACAGACTATTTAATAAATGGTGTTGGGACAAGGAGCTATCCATTTGGGAAAAAGTAAAATTAAATACCTTCCTCACATCATACTTAAAGATACATTCCAGTATGTAAAAATTTTTTTAAAGGATAAAAGAAAAAAGGGGAAAATATATTTATAATCTTGGGGAGAGAAAGCTATCTTGACAAAACATAAAACCCAGATACATTATGTGTATGGCAGAAGACATAAAAAGTCAAAAAGCAAAAGAATTATGACAGAAAATATTTGCAACTGATATAACAAAATTTTATACCTCTTATTTTATTTTATTATGTATACACATCTCATTTTCTCTGAATTATCTAATATAGCTGAATATTTTATATACATATATATTCATATAAAGAACCTATCAATCAATAAGAAACAACCCAATAGCTGAGGTCTATCCCCATGGGCTACCCCTACAGGCTTTCCCTGTAGGCCCACGTTGTTGGAAATGCCTCACAAAGTAACTATGTGGTTTTTGCTTTACTCACAGAACTATTTGTTAGATCTGTAGGAAAAAACTACAAGACAGAGTTCCTAAAAGTATGAAAGACCTAACCTATATCTATTTAACCTAACGGTTAAATTTTTTTACCTTAGGTATTGCATATCCCACATTCTGTACTATTTTTGGGTGTGATAGCTTAGGAGTAAATTTGATTTGAATTCCTTCATGTTTAGAGGGTGTGTGAAATTGAGAACTGGGCAGATACATTTACTTTGACCCTAAAGGTGGCCCTAAAATAAATTACTTGAAGAAATTAGACCCCAAAGAGTCTAGGTGGGGACATGTTTGAAGTATGTCATCAGCATATCCATATTTAAGTGGAGACAAAAGAAGTCCAATTAAAAGAATTATGGGATGACTGACACGACAACTGTGGATTAAGCAGAGGTTCTTTTAAAAAGGGCTACCTTGAAGATAAATTCTGAGTGAAGCTTTGGAGGAATTAAGGTGACCTTGATGGGCAGTGGAAGGAATCACAACATGTAAACGTCCTTAAATAAAAAGTTATTGACTTTAAATGATTTTGCCTAATGTTACACATAATTTTCAAACACACTTTACACTGTAGGAAAAAAAAATACAATAGAAATCTACCATCCAATTAAAATAACCCAACTGAAAAATAGGTAAAGATCATAAACAGACAATTTTCAGATGACAAGATCAAATGTTCAAAACCACACATGAAATATATTGTTCATATGAATAAATTCAGTTAATAAAATAATGAAATATAAATCAAGTTAATACATCAATAAAATAATGAGACATCAATTTTTGACCATTATCCTAAGTCAGAAACTGTGAAGAGCCTGTGAATTTACTCTACTTGCAAGCTAACAAGTTAGCTTACCACAGTGGTAGACACATTCTGACAGAAGAATATAAGACCTCCCTAAGGAAAAAAAAAAAAAGAAGCTCTGATTAGCAGATACATGTATAAAATCTGTTTGGTGCTTATGTTTCTAATTTTAAGCAAGTTAATTGGCATTCTAGAACATGCATCAGTCTCTTAGAAGTTTGGTTAGTGTGAGTCAATCGCAAAGAACATGATCAACTCTGAATGTTGATTAACTGATACACTGAAATCTTTGGACCTGCAAGTCTGGGGACAGAGTCAGGACCCACAATGATTATACCAAGGTACTGTCAACCTGCTAGACAGTCAGCCTTTCCCAAAGACATCTCTCTCTCTGACCCCTTGCAGGCGTTCATCAAACCAAAACATTTCAGCTGTTCCTCTCGCGATCCTTTCCAACCCCTTTCATTATCATAGTCATTTCCAGTTTGTTCATATCTGTTAAAAAGTATCATCCAAACTAGAACGCACTACTCCAGATGCAATCTGAACAGCACAGAATACATCATATGCACTGGACCCTATTTTTGTATGAATGTACCCTAAATATGAACTGGCTTTTTCATTGGCTGCTATACTTGTAGAATCTTCTCAAGCTTGTATTTAACCCCAACTCCCAAGTCTTTTTCACATGGGGAAGGAAGACAGTAAAAGTAGAGGAGAGCTTGTGCTGTGGAATCAGTCTTCCTAAGCTTGAATTCTTGCTCTGCCATGTGCTGACTGTGTAATGATTACTTAACGCCTTTAAACCTTAATTTCCTCACCTGTAAAATAGGAGTGGTAATAAGAATACCTACCTCGAAGGGCTGTTGTAAGGAATAAGTTACCTTAGGAGAAATACTTGGTACAATACAGACTATTTCCCATGCATCCCACATTGTGCTGGATACATCTTATTTAATCCTCACAGGAATGCTATCATGCATATATTACTGCATCCATTTTACAGATGGGAAATCTGAGGTTCATAGAGTTCAAGTAGCTTGCCTGAGGTCAAGTAATTGCTAAGTGGCAGAGCCAGGGTTGTAATAAGACCTTCCTGACTCCAAAGACCAAGTTCTTTCTCTCACACCATTTAGGGGCATTCTTCCCCTTCCTGTATTTCTACGTTTTTTAAGCCTTTACACAGCAGAATAAAAAGGTGAGGGTGCAAGCTCTGGGGAAACCACTTTGTTTGATGATTTGGAACAAGTTACCTAATCTCTACTTATATGATCTGGGACAAGTTACTTAACTTCGCCAAGCCTCAGTTTACCCATCTGTAAAATAAGAATTTTAAGAGCAATACCTACCTCAGAGATTTCAGGGCTGATTAAATGAGATAGCATTTAACACAGTGCCTACCCACAGGCCAGTACACAATAGATGTTAGCTGTAGTGTTCCCACTCCAGGTCACCTTGCTGGTACCAGCCAAGTCTGCTTAGGAAACCATCCTAGAGTATTTCCAGGGATCCACATCAAATTTACAAAATTTCTCTAAACTTTCTTAAATACATTTCCTACATCTAAAATATGTCAGATTACATCTAGAGTTCTTTTCCTCACTTTTATGAACTCCAAGACAACAGAGTTGAAAAGAGAGAGAAATAAACACCATCATAACTCATAAAACGCATAAGACCCAGAAATCAAAGAAAGTTGACTTCAGCTATAACTCATCAAGGGCTACTTGCATCAGTTCCCACTGCTTTACCACAACTCACTTCCCATATTGCTCAGCCCTATATATTTATCACCTGCAGCTCACATTTGAGGGCACTGATTACAAAATGTTTTTTTGTACATTGACCCAGCTGCCAGGAGCCCCCCACCACCTAACTCAGCAAAACTGGTTCAAGTAACTAAGCTTTCAGTATTTCAAGGCCAAAGGAAAAGGTAATCATAATCCCCACAGCAGTTCTAAGATATTTATTACTGTACCCATTTTACTGCTGAGGAAGATGGGGCTTCTCAAGGCCATTGTTTGTATTTTACGCAAAGTCACAGATTGGTTAGGGGTGGAGATAAGAGTTGACCCAGATCTCCCACAATGCTCTCCAAGTGGAAGGAGCCTGTGGGTTGCAAACAGCAATGCTTCCCCAACTGGTCCTCCAGCCTCCTGCCACCCACATCAGTTTTGCAACATGTTCCTACCTCCTATGGGATTATTTACTTAATTTTTTTTTAAATCAATGCACTTTTTGCTACCTAAATAGATTAGGGAATACCAGCTTAAAGAGTAACAGCTGTGAAACCACAGGTTTTATACACCATGTATACTTTGTATAATAATTTTTAAGTGCATTCATTTCCTAGGGCTGCCATAACAAAATACTATTAACTGGGTGGGTTAAAACAACAGAAATTGATTCTCTCACAGTTCAGGAGGCCAGAAGTTCAAAATAAGGGTGTCAGTAGGGTTGGTTCCTTCTGGAGCAGAAACTGTTCCACACCCCTCTTAGCTTCTTGTTGTTCTTCTGCTTGTACACACATCATTTCAATCTCTACCTCCACATTCACATGACCTTTTCCTCCCTGTATGTCTCTATGCCAAATCTCCCTCTCCTTTCTCTTATAAAGACACTGGTCATTGGATTCACTAAATCTAAGATTATTTCATCTCAAGATCCTTAACTAATTACATCTGCAAAACCCTATTTCCAAATAAGGTCACGTTCTGAGGTTCTGGGTGGACATGAATTTTGAGAGGGACCCTATTCAACCTCGTACAACAAGTAAATAATGATTACAGTTTTTTTGCAAGTTTTTCCATGCACCACCTAAAATCATCTTGCATTCTGTTAGTGGTTTGCTAGGGAGACCTCGGTGTACACAGCATTTGGAGGCTCTCGGGCACCTCTCCTAGTTTTCAAAGTGGCAGATTTTATAGTCAAGGTAGTTGCAGTTCCTTTACTGCATTTGAACCAATGTATGTTTAGGCAAATCAAGAAGTTGGTCCCCTATATAGAGCTGATTTTCTGGTTTGGGGAACTCAGGAAATGTTATTAATAATAGATTGTTTCAAGTGCTATTTCAAGAAGGTAGATGAATACTAGCTTATTGCATGATTCATTGTTTTCTGAAATCAGTAGCTGTGCACGTACAGGTCTCTGTGGGGTTGTATTTGAGGATTTATTAAGTCTTCTCTCCATAGAGACAACCAAAGGATCTTAAGGTAGATTTGCAATTTAAAAGAGGCCATTAGTTAACACTGGACATTGAAAAACTCCATTTTGTGCAGGAAGGTGGAATGCCTAAAAGCACTGTAAACAGGAACCCAGAGTAAGCCCCAATTTTCAATCCAGAGAAGAAAGATGGGAAGGAGAATTTTATTCTCAGCAGCCTGTATGTGACCTAGACTTCCATGTGAATCACGGGTTGAATAAACTTGGGTTTTGCCATTTGAGATAATACTCAGAGGACCTTACTCTTCTAAACGCACAGACTTTGGCTCTTTCTAAAAAGTATGCACTGGATAATGGAAATTAAATATCTCAGGGAAGACATTTTTATTGTCATTCTTATTTTTAATTCAGATGCTTTTTTCTCCAAAATATTAAAAATTATCATTTATCAAAAACATAAGAGGGGAAACTGTCTTAAATGAAAAACTGTCAGATGGTGAAGATCAATTATTATATGGTCTCGATGCAAAATATTATCAAAGATGCATAAGAGCAAATGCTGTCCTTGGAAACATCTCCATAAGCACATTTCCATAAACACATATGGTGTAGGACCTGTCACATACACACCATCTCAGTGTTTATACTGAGCGCAATAATTCAACATGTGTAACCAGCTTACAGAAATGTGATAAAACACTCTAAATAAATTGGGTTGTTGCCATGACAAATAACCGAAACAAAAGAAACAATAGCAACAAAAAAAAAACACTTAAACAAGAGGAGGTGGAGAAGGTCCCAAAACTGAAAGGTTCAGTGTTTGTTGGCAAAAATTCAAAGTACAAATTGTTACTAACGTGTACCTTGTGTTTCCACCAACAAATATATCTTAAAGAAGCAACCCAAACCTTCAAGTATGAATGGTTGCTGACCTTCAAACAGTATTTGTCACTATATGACTCATTATCACCCAACACCATTGCTGATATAGACAGCTTTGTAAAACATTCCCGCAGAACTTCCTCAGAGACACCACTCAATTCACAAGAAAATGTGTTCCTTTACTTTTTAATCACTCCTAGGTTTTCATGATGTGCATTGCACAAATGAATAGGAAGGTCTTGGAGGGTCCAGGATGAGCAACTCCAAATCAAAATATATTGCTTTGCCAGAAACATACATTATTTGTGTATGTGTGCGGAAGACTGGCTCTGAGCTAACATCCATTGCCAATCCTCCTCTTTTTGCTGCGGAAGATTAGCCTTGAGCTAACATCTGTGCCCATCTTCCTCTATTTTGTATGTGGGATGCCGCCACAGCATGGCTTGATAGTGGTGCGTAGGTCTGCGCCCAGGATCCGAACCTGCGAACCCTGGGCCGCCGAAGCAGAGCACACGAACTTAACCACTACGCTGCCAAGCCAGCCCCCCAGAAATGTACATTTTTAACAGGAGACAGGCAGCATTCTGCTATGCTTTTAGAGGGAAAGAAGTGGGGTTTGAGGGAGGGGAGAAGGGCCCACTGGAGAGAAAGTTGGAGAATGAGAAAAAAGCTGTGCTGTTATTTACTCTATCCCCCTTCCAGGAATTCAAAGCAGGTGTCAATGTACTAAAAGCTGTATGGAAACACTGCAGGATAAAACCCGTTTAGCTTGGTTTAACATATCCTTTCTCAAACTGACTTGACTGCAAAGCCTCTTCTTCATACGACAACTTTTTTGTGTGTGTGTGAGGAAGATCAGCCCTGAGCTAACATCCATGCTAATCCTCCTCTTTTTGCTGAGGAAGACCAGCTCTGAGCTAACATCTATTGCCAATCCTCTGCCTTTTTTTTCCCCAAAGCCCCAGTAGATAGTTGTATGTCATAGCTACACATCCTTCTAGTTGCTGTATGTGGGACGCAGCCTCAGCATGGCCGGAGAAGCAGTGCGTCAGTGCACGCCCAGGATCCAAACCTGGGCCGCCAGTAGCCGAGTGCACACACTTAACCACTAAGCCATGGGGCCGGCCCCATACAACAACTTTTAACATCCTAATTCTATAGCATTTATTTTGGGGAATGTGGTAGCTAGCCTTCAAAACAACCTCCAAGATGGCCTCCAGTGATTCTCACCTCCTGGGATTCATACCCTTGTGTAGTCCCCTCCCACATTTAGTAGAGTTGATCCGAATAATGAAAATGATATTGCAGAAACGATAGAGTGTGACTTGTGAGGCTAGGCCATTCAAGATATTGTGGCTCTCCCCTTGTGGTCTCTTGGACTGCTCACCCTGGGAGAGGCCAGCCACCACGTCATGAGGACACTCAAGCTGCCTGTGGAGAGACCCACATGTGGAGGAACTGAGCACCATGTGAGTGAGCCGTCTTGGAAGCAAATCTTCTAGCCCCAGTCAAGCCTTCAGATGACTCCAGCCCCGGCTGACATCTTGACTGCGACCTCAGGAGAGACCCTGAGCTAGAACCACCCAGCTAAGCCAGTCCTGCACTTCAAACCACAGAGACTATGTGAGATCATAAATATTTACTGCTGTTTTAAGCTACTAAGTTTGGGGGTAACTTGTTGTGCAGCAAGAGATAACTACCACAGGGAATATTAACCTAAAGCATTTGCTATCAGTCATTTCAGTTTGTCATTAACCACTGTGAAGCTTTAGCGTGGAATATGTTTTTACACTATTCCACCTCTCTAGACATAGCTAAATGGCTAAGGGATGGACTCATACCTAAATCCAAGCCACTCAGAGTCATTCCTTAGGATTTTTGTAATTGAAGCTGGACAGAGATTTATTCTCTGGTGATGAGACCAGGAGACGTGGGACTCAGGAGCTGCCAGTGGCCATATTTCATGCTGTGTAAAGAAAGCTTTTCTAAAAGAAAGAAGTTGACAACACAGAGAGAAGTGGGTCTGAGAGACTGAGGAAAAAATACCTAGTAGCACTCAAGTCCCTAGTTCCAGTGACCCCTGATACCACCTGCCCCCCCTTCTCAATGTGAGCTTTCCAATAAGTTCCTCTTTTTGCCTAAATTGGTTTAAGTTGGGTTTCTAAACCTTGCCCCCAAAAGCATCATGACTGATACACTCCCACATAACTCCACGCTTCCCCTAACACAGCACTGGTGACACTGGGCCATAACTCTTCCTGCTTATCCACCTTCCTGTCCACAGAGAGTGGTCTTCAGGGTCACAGCATTCTGCCCTTCTCTGGAAACTGCACTCAATAGACAGGGCAGGATTCCAACAACCATGTCTGTACTTCATACCCTTGGGCCCTGAACCACAGTTGATTCACTCAAGTTGGACCAGTCAGATTCCCCCTTGAGGAATTTGGAATTGAGACCCACAGAGATTGAACACAGAAACCTCTTCACACTAACAACCTCTAACTAGTAAAGTGTCCCAAGCTGCCTTAGTCGCTGCCTCTTCTGTGAATTTTCTAAGAACCTCCAGTATTCTCCCAATAAGCTTGCAAGGTCACTTCTGCTTCCTAAAGCCAAAGGAAACTTGGCTAATGCATGCCCCCACCTATCGTAGTCTCCATGTGAGCAGGGACAACTTGTTCTTCATTGTGTCTCCAGAGCCAGCACAGCCCCAAGTACACAGTCAGACCTCACTAAGTATTTCATGAATGACTGAAGCTCACCACACTCGGTGGGAGATGCTCTCCTTCCTACTTAGATGGAAAGATCTCAATTCTTTTTACTCTCTTGCTTTCAAGGTCCTGCACTCCTCTGTCCTGGCCTTGGTTCTTCCTGTATAGCAGCTACAGGGACAGTGTGTCCTTTGTAGGCAGTACATCACATCCCTACTCAAAGAGGCACATTAGATACTAGAGGTCTCAAGCCTCTCCTCATCCAAGAAACTCTGCCCTTGTCTGCATGCCGGGGGTCACCCATCCTATCATCCTGCTTTTACTGTGCTGAGCTAAAGCCACAGTGACCAGATGATTTCCATGGCCAGTGCTAGCTTTATCCTGACAATGCCATGTTTCCGGGGGGCTCTGACCTTCATATCTTATTGGTCCTCTGGTCCTTGCTCTTGGCATTCTAGGAGGGGCTTTTTATCATGGCCTTACTGCTTTGGGTGGGAAAGAATGACTTCCAGGGAAATTTCCACCTTTCTATAGAACGATTCTTCTAAGAACAGACCTTGCACATAAATAGAATGAGAAGAATTGGTGGAGTATGGGACAGAGTATGCGATTATAGAACAAGTTCAGGAGCTTCCAATTACAAGAAGAGGAGCTAAGAAATCATGGTTAGCAGAGGAGAAAGAAGCAAAGTGTAGTGGGCAATTGTTGAATTGACTACCTCAAATTCATTCCCCATTTTCTCCCCTTTTTAAAAGTAGCCAGTTTCCTTTGGGGTGTTGCCCCTCCTCTATGCTTAGTCATGGGTGGAATTGATACCCCTTTAGCTCCAGGCCCAAATAGCCTGAGCCAATCACCTTTTACTTCAGTGATCTATCATCATGTGGCATTTCTCTGGTCACAGCAACTGGTGAGCACATAACCTCAGCTGGTTTAATCAGAGTGAAGCCCAGCATTTTCTTTAATATTTGAAGGAGAAAGTCTATCTTTCTCTGACATGGAAGAAGTATGTAGACCCATGAGCCGTTGGCAGCCATCTGGCACCCATGAGGGCAGGCAGCCTTTGAATAAAGCTGGCACCATGAAAGGCAGAGTTGAAAAATGGAAATGAACTAAGCTGTGGGTGACATCACTGAGCTCCCAGATCAAACTAACTGTGAAGGCTATTCTACCTCTGGACTCTGTAGTGACATAAGCCAATAAACTCTCTAACAGGTTAGACAAGTTTGAGTTCAGTTTTCTGGAACTTAACACCTAAAAGGCATGAACCAATACACAAGGGCTAATTAGCAAGTACCACATGCTGAAGTCTGCACAGAGCTATAGGGACAGTTTTCTACTGTGGAAAGGACTTTTCCATGGTCTCTCAGCCCCGCCCCTAAGTAGGTATAAACCTACAGGTTAAAAGAGTGGACTGAGAGAAGGAAGCTGTGCTGTTCCACACGCTTGGTTGTCCAGGAATGCCAAGCACTACCTCACAGATGACACTGGACAGGCCCGTCAGCCTGACAGCAAAAACACACTCTAAGCTGAAGCAACGGCCAGGAGACTGCCAAGAAAAACAGCACTCCATCTCCCCTCCCTCAGGACTGCCTGAGCCTGAACCAGACACAATCTGGGCTAGGATCCAAACTTCTAGCCTAGAGCAAACCAATCGCTCCAGACCAGGTGCCTTGGACTCTTCTGACCTAGGAATGACTCAGGAGAAGGTGAGTTAAAACCCACCAACATTGGGCCGGCCCTGTGGCTTAGCAGTTAAGTGCGTGCGCTCCGCTACTGGCGACCCGGGTTCAGATCCCGGGCGTACACCGACGCACCGCTTCTCCGGCCATGCTGAGGCTGCGTCCCACATACAGCAACTAGAAGGATGTGTAGCTATGACATACAACTATCTACTAGGGCTTTGGGGGAAAAAAAAGGCGGAGGATTGGCAATAGATGTTAGCTCAGAGCCGGTCTTCCTCAGCAAAAAGAGGAGGATTAGCATGGATGTTAGCTCAGGGCTGATTTTCCTCACAAAAAAAAAAAAA
Organism: Diceros bicornis minor; assembly: GCF_020826845.1. NCBI lineage: Eukaryota > Metazoa > Chordata > Mammalia > Perissodactyla > Rhinocerotidae > Diceros > Diceros bicornis. Next base: position 24,319,694 of record NC_080764.1, on the reverse strand, counting down.
AAACCACCAACATAAGCTAACCTAAACCAAGGCTGCCTCTGAACTAAACCAGCATTTATTCTTCCTCCAATGACTTCATTAGCCTCTAACAAAATTAATCAAAGAGGTTCAACCACATTATAACTCTGCTCTTTTAAATATACCCCCTAAATATCCGATTGGCAATATAAACTAATATTTGAGTGTTACTGTATTACAGTAATTAAAATTATATCTTGGGGTTATTTGATATTAAAAAATCTTGATTTTCTACATCTGGATTATATGGATCAAAAATTTTAATCCTATAAGTAAAAAATTATATCCTGGGATTATTTGATATTAAAAAATCTTGATTTTCTACATCTGGATTATATGAATCAAAAATTTTAATCCTATAAGTAAGTTTTACTTCTTTATAGTATAAAACTTAGAAATACAAATAAAAAGAAATGGGGGGAAATTCCAATGATTTTCTCATCATCCAGATGTACATCATTCTCTTTCCTATGCATATGTAGCAGGATGATACATAAACCATTTTTTTTAATAATTTTATTTATTTATTTATTTTCCCCCCCAAAGCCCCAGTAGATAGTTGTATGTCATAGCTGCACATCCTTCTAGTTGCTGTATGTGGGACGCGGCCACAGCATGGCCGGAGAAGCGGCGCATCGGTGCGCACCTGGGATCCGAACCCGGGCCACCAGCAGCGGAGCACGAGAACTTAACCGCTAAGCCACGGGGCTGGCCCTACATAAACTATTAATTGCTTTGTTTTCTGAGAGTCAGTGTTTGTTGCTCCCTGCCCCCAGCTAGATGGGTAGGCATCCACTATAGAGATTTTTAGAAGAGGTACTAAAGAGAACACATCACATATTTTTTATTTTAAGACCAAAAGTCATATTGCAGTATAAAACAGAAAGGATTCGAAAAGATATGCAAATAGTTGAAAACAGTTTTTCCTGGCCCCTCCCCCACTCCACCTCCCACTCCCTGACTGGTTAAGGTGAGTTGGGAAATGTGAGAACAGTCAAGAAAGGAAGGAAGAGGGTCGAGTACAGACTGTGGTGGGGGCACTGGGCCCTGGGACAGACTCTGCTGACTGTGCCCCAGTATCCATCCTCCTCTTTCTTTCTTACTTACAGAACCCCAATTTTGTTTAGGTGCCTTTTTCCCAGCCTTCTTTGCAGTAAAGCATGGTCATGTCACCCAGTACTAGCCAATTAGATGTGAGCAAAAGTCTGCTAGAGATTTCTAGAAAATATTTGTTTTCTTGATATGGACACCATTTCTTCCTTCTTCCTTCCTTAAACGTAGAACTGACACCTAGTATGCAGCAGCCACTTGGCAACCATGAGGCAACAAGCTAACAGGCCAAGATAGGACAGCAAACAAAAAGATAAAGGTCCCAGACCTACACTGTCCAATACAGTAGCCCCTAGCCACATGAGGCTATTGAGCAATTGAAATGCAGCTAGTTCAAATGCAGATGTGCCATAAGTGTAAAATACACACCAAATTTTGAAGAATTAGTATCAAAAAAATGTAAAATATCTCCTTAATAATTTTTACATTGATTGCATATTGAAATGATAGTATTTGGGATATATTAGGTTAAATAATATATATTATTGAAATTAATTTTACCTGTTTCTTTTACTTTTTTAATGTTGCTATTAGAAGTTTTAAAATTACATATGTGGTTCACATTATATTTCTATCGGACAGCACTACCCTAGAACATGAACGACATTATGGAGTCATCGCACCACTCTCACTGAGGGATAAAAATAAATCCTTATGGATTTAAGCTGCTGTTAGTCAGGTTATCTGTTTCTCGCAACCAAAAGCATTCCTGGCAGATACAAGAGTCCTTAAAGTGGAGTTTCAGGATGGGTGGAAATTAAAGAACCCCTTTGTACTTTGGGGAGCCAAGAACAGAGAAGATCTGTAAGTCAAGTGCAAGCTGAGGAGGTATAGAAGCTCCTGACAGCCTCTCGGAGCAGCAATCACAGAGAAGAAGGGGTAGAGGGGCACATCTATGTATTAAAGGAGCCTAGTTGGTTCCCTGGATCTTCATGGCTCCCAGATTGTCATGCAAGAGCATCCAAAAGCTCTCCCGGGCCCAAATGGTGCTCAGAAGTAAGTTGAAAGAAGAAAAGAACAGTCCAAACCATAAGATCATCCTTCAGCCCAGACAGGAACTCGCTACAGTGGAGGGATATGACATGGACTCGCTGCCCTGGGGGAGTGTGGAGACTGAGGCCCCATCAGCATCAGGAAACCAAGTGGAGCCAAGCCAGGGCCTTCAGACAGCAGGTGGGCAGAGAGACATCTGATGAAAGATGTCGTGGGCAAGAGAAAAAGTAAGCACCCCCTTCCCACTGCTCCCACAGTAGCATTTACACAAGCTCCTGGTAATTAAACAAGGCAGCCATTAGACTGAGGTGGCTCTAATGCTGTGGCGGCCTACGTAAGCAAACCAAAACCTAAGCCTGTGAATGCCTCAAGGTTAGGAAATCAAACCACTAAGGACAACCAATCACAAACAGACAGGTAGGCTTTAAACTGCAGACCATCAAATAATTTCCTTTCTTTGCTTCTGCACCTTCTCTGTGTGTCTTCCCCCGGCTCCCATCCACAGAATGCTCCTAACCATCTCCAGTTTGGCGCTGCCCCATGCAAATCAATTTTTGCTCAAATAAACTCTTAAAATGTTTAATATGCCTCAGTTTGTCTTTTAACACTCCTCAGGGCTTAGCATCAACTCCAGGGGGGCAAGAGGAATACAGACAGGAAACAATCCTGAATATGTCAGGACTTGAAGACTGAAATGACTGAGCAACCAATGAAGTCAATTGTGTTTATTTGGAAGCAACTAAGTACAATTTTCTGTATCAGGAAAAATGGGCAAGGGATGGACTGTGGGGCTGGGAATATGGGAATAGTAGTCAGAAATTGAGTCTGAGAAAATAATTAAGTCACATTTCTAGCATACCCAATGTTTGTGGCCTTGATATATCATACCCACTAAACACACACGCACGCATTCACATACACATGCACGTACACACAGATATAGCTTTGCATATTTTTAAACAAAAATGAAGTTGTACTGTACATCCTGTTCTATAACCTGCTTTTCTCATTTAATAACATATCTGAAACATCTTTACATGGACCAAACTTTGAATGCCAGGCTGAAGTGTGTTCAGTCCACCTCACCCTACCAGGCTCTGGGAGACTGCATTTTCCAAAGAGGCCTCAGCAACATCTTCCATCTCACATGCTCTTCTGCACTGTGACCTGGGCACTCTGCCATCAGGAAGTGGAGCCTAATTCCCCTCCCCTTGAATCTGGGCTGCCCTGGTGACTCACTTATACCAACAGAATGTGGCAAAAGTGACCGCTGTGTGACTTCTGAGACTAGGTCAGAAAAGGCCATGCAGCTTCCTTCTGCCTGGGAGTCTTAGACTGTTCGCTGTCTGGATGCTCTCTCTTGGAACCCACTCGCCACGCTGTAACAAGCCCAAACGCCACAAGAAGGTCAAAGGTAGTGCTCCAGGTGACAGCCCCACTTAAGCCCAGCCTTCAAGTCATCCCAGCCCAGCCACCAGACATGTAAGTAAAAAGTCTCCAGATAATTCCAGCACCTCACCTTCTGAGTCATCCTTAGCGAGTCAAGTCTTCCCACCTGAGGCCCCAGACATCGTGGAGCAGATGCAGGCCATCTCCACAGTCCCCGGTCGGATTTCAAACCCACAGAATCTGGGAGCATAATAAAATTATTTTACACCACCAAGGTTTACAGTGGTTTGTTCTGCAGCAATTGAAAACCAGACCACAGGCCCAACAGTATCCAGGGTGCTACAGACTGAATGTTTGTGTCCCCCTTAAAAATTCATATGTTAAATTGCAACTCCCAATGTGATGGTATTAGGAGGTGGGGCATTTGGGAGGTCATGAGGGTAGTGCCCTTATAAAAGAAACCCCAGAGAGCTCCCTTGCCCCTTCCACCATGTGAGGACACAGGGAGAAGACAGCCATCTACGAACCAGGAAGAGAGTTCTCACCAGATACAATCTGCCACAATCTTGATCTTGGACTTCCAGCCTCCAGAACTCAGAGAAATAAACGTCTGTTGTTTATAAACCTCCCGGTCTACAGTATTCTGTTATAGCAACCTGAACAGACTAAGACACGGGGAAACTAAAATAATGTTGCCAGCCTAAAAACTTATTAACAAAGCGACTTCTCTATAAACAGCTAATGCAGTACAACGAAAGTCAAGCCCCAATTAAAATCTTTTTAAATTATTTCCACCACCTTTCCTCTTTGTCAGCGTGCGGCTTTATCATGGGTGGCTAATGCATATTATGTGTCAGACACTTTACTAAGCACCGAACATACTGAACTCTTCATTTAATTCACAAGAACTCTGCAAGAAAAGTATTTTATCTCCATTTTACAGATGACAAATCTGAGGCTCAAAACAGTTACTCAGCTAATAAATGGCAGAGCAGAGATTTGAATGCCAACCTTCTGACTCCCAAACACTGTGCTCTGCCCACTACATTACAAGGGAGTTAGCTGTGTGGCACCTGCAGAAAAGCTTATGTAGCATAATAAAACCATATTTTTGCCATTCCTCTAAAAACAGAGGGAGGATTTCAATGAAATGTGGTCATGGAGAGGATTCCACTGCCTCATTCCTTATTCTTTCTTGTGATGGTGTACTCTGGCAATGCATCCACTAACCTTTTATTTCACAGGATGTTTATATAAGTTAATATCCTTTTCTCAGCCAAAATTTTTATCAAACCAGTTTATTTATCAGCACATACATATATAAAAGACCCCCTCCACCAAAAAACAACGAACATAACATTATCTATACCAACATGAATTGAGCTTTTCTTTTTCTACTTTGACTTTTATAAGGGCACATGTTGACCTATCACTGGCATTCTGTGATTGTACTGGTGGACAAATAAAGCGGGGAGAAGATACAGGAAGCCAGGGAGTATCTATAACTTATCAAGATATTGGTACTAACCCCTCTTGTTTTTTTTTCAACCAGAAAAGGGAGATCTGAATTTAACACTGAAATTGTAATTCCTGGGACAGAAACCATCAAATGTACTACAAAGGTTCAATTTTATATCCTCAGCTTTGATTGTCCTTACATCAACAACAATAATATGAACTCATAATTAGTGAGTGTTCACCACGCGCTAAGCATTAGGTTAAATGCTTCATGCTTTACCTCACTCAGTCTTAACAGCACCTCTACAACGTCACCACTATTATTATCCACATTTTACAGATGAGAAAACAGGCTTGAGCAGCTGACCCAGAGTGACTCAGGGGAAGCTGTGGAGCTGGACTTGAACCGAGGTCCATCTGAACCCAAAGTCCATGCTCTCAGCCTGGTCTATCTTCTTTCCATTTGGCGTGTGCCCTCTTCACAGCGGCCCAGCATCTATTTGACATTCTTCCTATGTTTGGAGAACTTCCCATAGTATGAGTCCCACTCTCAAAGGTAGAAATCAGAAACTTATTTTCTCAGCCTCTCCTGCAGCTTGGGTGCTGACATGTGACACAGGCTCTACTAATCAGATACATCCATATGAAAATTCATTTTGCAGAATAATAGGAGGAAAGAGGCAGGGTACAGAATCCATGCTTCTGGGAAGTGTGCAGGTGGAGGTGCCAACCTGGGGAGGTGGCATTGGCAGATGTTCCAATGGGGGTCTTCACTGCAGACAGCAGTAGACAGTGCTCTAACAGGGTCTTCAGCAGCTGATGCTGTAATGGAGTCTTCAGTGTAGCCACCATGTCATTTGTTTCTGGTTATGAGGCCACCAAGCCTGACTCTGACCTTCCCAGAGTTTCTCTGAGCTATCAGTTAGACTTTAATAAATTATGTTTCTGCTTAAACTAACTAGAGTAAGTTCTAAGAACCCAACTGGCACAATCCCTTCAGAACTCGAGAACAAATATTTCAAAAGGAACTACATATACCTGTTTGTCTTGTTTTTCACAAGCCACAATCAATTTTATTTTATTTTATTTTATTTTATTTTATTTATTTTTGTTTTGTGAGGAGATCAGCCCTGTGCTAACATCTGCCAATCCTCTTCGTTTTTTGCTGAGGAAGACTGGCCCTGGGCCAACATCCCTGCCCATCTTCCTCCACTTTACACGGGAGGCCACCATAGCATGGCTTGCCAAGCAGTGCGTCAGTGCACGCCCAGGATCCGAACCAGCGAACCCCGGGCCGCTGCAGCAGAGCACATGCACTTAACCGCTTGCACCACTGGGCCAGCCCCTTAATGATTTATTTTAACGCACACAGCTTTTTCTAAGTGGGTGAGTTTTCTAATAATTCATGAAAAGTAGCAAAACTAGCTAACCTCTCAGCTCTGTTGAGAGGTCTGCTGACTTTTTCACCAACTGAAAACCATTTCTTTCATGAGTAGAAATCCCAAAAAACTTCAAATACACTTTTTTCCCTTTGGAAGTATTTTATTTCTTGGCTTTTTTGCTATTAATATTAAAGCGATATATCTGGTTCTAGCTGTGAATTTAATCAAATTCTTATTCCATTGTCTTAACTCTATTCCTAAAGCCAAACTCTGAAACTTGTGCTAATTCACATATCTCATTCTTACAAACTATCATTCTTATCCTCTACCTCTGTTCTACTGACAGACTGATCACTGCACCTTAAATGATGTGACATAATCGTGAGGCATTCAAGACACTTTTATCTGATTTTGCGTACTGGTTGTCAACTAATCGACAGTCTTCAGTGTTACATGTGGCGTGTTTATATCAGGAATATGGCAAACAATGTAGGTTGCCTATTTGACAGCCATTTGCCCATATTTGTTGCTCACAGAGACCCCAATTTGTGCAGGCATAAGGCAGAAATATGCTCGAAGATGGTGGGCTCTTCCCCCAGCCCCAGCTATTGAACTCTGATGGTTTCCCTTCCCTTTTGCTGTGTTTGATTTAGGGGTGGGCGTATGGTGGGCATTTAAATCCGACCAATCAAACTGAGGAGTGGTCTAACTTTGGAACAATTTACGTTCTTGATAAAAACTTCTTTCTTCCTGTTTTGGATGTCATAATGAATGGATAAGATGTCAGGAGCTGCAGCAGCCATTTTGTGACTCTGAAGGACTTTCTTTTTCAAGAAAACATAAATCCACGAGGTCTAGGAGAACAAACGAGAAGGCAGCAAGAAATGTTGGAAACTAGGAAACAAATGGATGAGGAGTAACTGATGGCAGACCCAAGAGAGTTGAATTCTAAGCTGGCAGAGAGGAAAGCTATGAGAACCAACCTGATTAACACTTCAGAATTCTCAGAGGTCTTAGGAACTGGTAGTACCAGGGACCTCTGCAACTGGGGATGGAAGAAGATGAAAAAATAAGGAGGCAGCAGTTAAACCCCTAGGACCCTTTACTCATTCCATACAGCTAGGCCAGTGCCCCGTTCCCATACCAGCGAAATACTGACGGTACATTCAGTGGAGAAGGCCAAATGGTATTCTCTGGACTTGAGGACAGCTGAAATAGTGGATACTGTACTGAAATCAGGTGTATTCGGTAACTGTGTGTTCACTGAAGGCTGAATGCTGAGACCCTCAACTTGCTTTCCTTCTTTGGCTCCCAAAACATCAGCAACCAGACCTTAATCCTCCAGCTAGATAAAGGAAACACTTTCCAAGTAATATAAGCAGCTCAAGAGGAAAGAACTCAAGATACAAACATGGAGATAGAGGATAGTCACTCGGGACGCCTACGGTGAGGCTCCCAAAGTGAGCAAGCTTTACCCTCACTCTCAGAACTGCAAATTGTCTTTTGGGTTCTCACTCTTAATCAGGAGCAGACCGCCCAGGATTTCCAATCATCTGAGGAAAGCCCCTAGCACAGATACTGGAAAGCAAACAAACAGAAAGGGAAGCAACTTGAAGGAAACAGAAAGGAGAGGAAAACTTCCAAAGGACTCTCTAATATTCTCAGAGGAAAAAAAAAGAATATTTTGTTTCCATAAAACAAGAACTAAATGCCATTTTGAAAGTAGAATCTGAGTGTAAGAAGGAGGACTTGAAAATTTTAAAATATGCTAACATAATTAAAAACTCAAAATAAGGGTTGGAAAATAAATTTGTAGAAATATCCAAAAAGTAGAGCAAAAAGACAAATCTATGAGAAATAGCAATTAAACATTTTTAATTTAGGGAACTAGCCCAAGACGTCCAAGATCCAGATAATAACAGTTCCAGAAAGATAAAACAGAGAAAATAAATAGAAGAAAATAATCAATTCAGAAAAATGTCCTAGAACTGCAGGGCATGATTCACCAGATTGAAAAGACTTTCTGGAAGCCATACACCATGGATGAAAACAGACCACTCATGACACATCATTGTGGAATTTCAAAAGACTCAGAGTCAAAGAGATGATTCCACCAGCCCCCAGAGAGGAAAAAGGGGTCACACATGAAGTATTAGGAATCAGAATGGCTTCAGATTTCCCAAAAGCAATGTTGAAAGCAAAAGTACTGTATGAATCTGGGTTTGGCCAAGAAAACAGAAGGCACTCTAGGTACACAAATAGGAAGGGGTGTAATAGAGGGCATCGGAGGCTCATACAACTAACCGTTGAGAGCATGAAGAGAAGCCAGTAGAAGCAGGTGATTCACACGACTTCACCTGCAAGCCACAGAAAATCTCATCACTCTAAAGTCAGCTGCTAAGCAAGGATCTGAGGGCCACCTCTAAGAGCTGGGAGCAGTCCCCGCTGACTGCCGGCAAGAAAATGGGGACTTGAGTCCTGCAGCTGCAAGGAACTGAATTCTGCTAACAACCTGAGGTAGTTTGGAAATGAAGCTTTCCCTAGTCCAGCCTTCAGATGAGGATACAGCTGATTGACATCTCGATTTCAGCCTTATCAGACCTGAGCAGAGGAGCCAGATGAAATGTGCTGGACTCCTGACCTGTAGACACCATCGGATGATAAACGTGTGTTGTTCTAAGCTGCTACATTTTTAGGAATTTGTTACACAGCAATAGAAAACTAACATCCCCAGTATGGCCTGTTGTCAGAGTAAGCTGAGGAAATTCACTTCACCCCATAGAAGGAGTCAGCTTTCAGAGGAGGAGAAAGGCCATAGAGGGCTGGAAAGCAGCAGATAGAGAGCCGCCCACCCCCTGACTATATTTCTGCAGATGTACATTACCTGGCCCAAACTACAGCTCTACCAGATGTCCCGACTGTGGTCTAACCTGTGTTTCCCGTAACTCACTCTTGATCCTGACCCCTGACTTCCCAAAAGGAGCTCTTGGATTCTCTCAGGAACGCTGATGCTGAAGTTGACTCAGAGATCTGTTCAGCTCACCTTCTGAGAGCCTGCCACAATGGCTGTGCTTGCCACTCAGTTGTCAAAACTTAAACAATATATTATCTAAGGATACATATAGGTGGTAAAGGTATAAAGCAAAGAATAATTACCAAAAAATCAGGATAGTGGTTACCTCTTGAGGAAGTGGGTGGAAAATATGCCTGAAGTAGAGCGTGGAGGAATTTCAAGTTACTAGCAATGTTGCACTTGTTAATCCAGGTAACAGGTACACAGTATCATTTTACTATTATTGCTTGAACTCTACATATATGGGGGGGGGGGTTGGTGAGGAAAATTGGCCCTGAGCTAACATCTGTTGCCAATCTTCCTCTTTTTGCTGAGGAAGACTAGCCTTTAGCTAACATCTGTGCCCATCCTCCTCTATTTTTTGTATGTGGGATGCCACCACAGCATGGCTTGATGAGCAGTGCATAGGTCTGCGCCCAGGATCCAAACCTGCAAACACCGGGCTGCCAAAGCAGAGCGTGTGAACTTAACCACTACACCACTGGCCCGGCCCCTACATATATGTTTTATACAGTCTTCTGTGTGTATTATACATAACACACAGGTGCTTAGCAAAAGGTGGTGTTAATGTAAAACGAGGAAAAGTAAGACATGAAACTAAAGATCAAATTTTCATCCTGACTGCTTGCCCTTGAATTCCTTTCCTTAGAACTTACTAGAGTGTTAAAAATGCGAGTCATAGGAATGGAGTCCCTGAAATTCAGGAAACTTGGAGAGTTTCCATTAGTAGGAAAAAGGTAGAATATTCAATAAACAGATTGAAATCATACCTCAAACCTTACCCCAAAATAAATTCTAGGTGGATCAAGATTTATAAATCTTGAAAATCTGAAAACCTTCAAGTATGAGAAGAAAATATGCGGAAATTATTTTATAATCTGGGAGTAGAGAAAGCCTTTGTGAGCATGATACAAAACAAGCCATATAACGAAAGAAGCTAAATATAAATACATTTTTAAAGTTTTGCTTAGAAAAAAAATACCATAAACAAACTCAAAAGACATGAAAAACTGGGAACAACATTTTGCATTCCTACAAATCAATAAGAAAAAGACCAATAACTTGATCAAAAATGGGCAAAGGATATGAACAGACAGTTCTCAGGAAAAGAATTTCAAATGGCTTTTAAACATGAAAATACGCTCAATTTTCTCCATAATAAGAGAAACGCAAATTAAAACTACCAGATTGGCAGATAAAATTTTTGATAACACCATGTAGATGAAGGTTAGAAAAACAGATGCTCTCACATATTGCTGGTGGGAGTGTAAACCCGCTCAACCCCTGTGGAGAACAATTTGACAAAATCTATCAAAATCTAAAAGGCATGTTTTGGCAGACACCATTAGTTGTATACCCTAAAATCATTCCTCCATATTCCTTGCTAACAGAATCCAGTTGCTCAGATGGTAATGTGCCAAGCTCCAAGCAATGAGTTTATTTATTGATTCATTCATATTTATTAAGCACTTAACTGTGCGCTAGGCACTCTTCTGGGCTTTGGGGATATAACAGTGAAGGAAGCCGACCAAACCCCAGCCTTCGTGATAATTCTGCGCCTACTGATTGAGACTTGAGCAAAATGGCAGCTGTGATGTTTTGATGTATATTTCAAATAATAGATGACCATATAATTTTTCATCCAAAGCGAGACACTTTTGAGACTGAATGGCGTGCTATTAATAAAATACACCAGGACAACAGGCAAAATGGAGAATATAGCCACCCCTAGTCATCCTGAGATAATGATGATATCACCATAGTCTCAGTTGCTGTTCTAAACCGTGCCCTTCCATTCTAAAATGACCCCATCAGGAGCCTTACAGTTCACTCTGGAAGAAAATTAGGACCCAAACTAGCCCTGGAGAAAGTACAAATGACAGATAAATATGAAAAGATACTCAACCTCTTTAATAATGAAGAAAATTGGAATTAAATCAACAATAAGATGCCTTGGACGGATTTACAATAGAGAAAGGATGTGGTCAGAATGCTTTCAAATCATGTGCACCTTTGATTTGAAATTTTAATGCAGTATATAATTTTCTGGGCATATCTCCAGACATAAAACTGATTAAAATATTATTGTTAAATGAAGGAAAAATACTAACCAGATTTCAGTTTTTAAAAAGAGCAGAGAACACTAGAAAACTGAAAACCGATATTGTAATCACGACCCATTCCCTCTTGCCAGGTAGTTACTTTCCCAGCCTCCTTGTGACCCAACAGTGGCTAAACAGGGGAACAATGGCCACAGTGCTTCTGGGAAGGCTTTGTTCCTGTTAAAGGGACAAATTCAAAAGGAGAGTTTGCAGGAGCTGCCTCTTCCCTTATGCTCCAACCTTGAAAGTGGCCACGATGCCTGCAGCTGCAGCAGCTAGCTTGTAACCATGAAGTGATAATCATGAAAAGAAAAGTCAATTTGCTCTTTCCCAGAGGAAAGAGAAGAAAGAACCCAGAGCTCTGAATGACCTTGTTGAGTTGCTGTGCCTATCCTGATATCACGGGAGAATTGTAGCTATGGGTCAAAGACGGGAGAAGGACTTTCCTCTGTATGCCCTGTGGTACTTGTTTAATTTCATACCATGTGCATGCCTCACCTGTATAGGGTGGCAGAATACGCCCCCAAAACATGCCACTTCGGCATAGGGATTATTTTGAGCAAAAGGCACCTGAAAAACAGCAGGTGCGAGAAGAGAGCTCTGACCTCCCCTTTTTCTTCCTGACAGCAGGAGACAAAACTCCCATGTGAAAGGTGTCCTGCCTATACCAGGAGGAAAGAAACATTCTTATCCCCAGAGACGGGCCATCAAGGCCCAGAGAAACCCGTACAAACAGACCTTGTTAAAATAACTCATCTTTCATTAGCCTCCCCACACATTTCGGTTACTTTTCCCCAGTTGCCTCCCTTTGGTCAACCTAGTATAAAAAAGCATGTAGGTTTTGCCACTTCTTTGGGTCTTCATCTTCCAATGGGGGCTCTCATGTAGACATAAAACTCTGTGTACTTTTCTCCTGTTAATCTGTCTTATGTCAATTTAACCCTCAGGCCCAGCAGGAGACCCTAAGAGGGTAGAGGTAAACTTCGGCCTTCCCAACACCTATTCAAATACAACTGTAATGCCCGAGATCCTATCAACCCCTAAACATTAAAAAATATATATATATTCTTTGTCTAGATTGTGTTTTTTTAATTAGAAATGTAATTTTAAAAAACACATAATTTGATGAAAAATGCAATACAAAGTAAATTCTAGACATAAAGGACCTTCAGTATCAACTCACATTATATTGATAAAGCTCCAAGTGGCAGAAATCATTGTCAGCCAAGCTAAAGCCTGGGTATCCAGACTCCTTTCACCTAATTTATCTGCAGTTAACCCAAAATATTGATTTATGTTGTAATTATAGAAAAAAATTTGACCTTCTTAGTTTTAGAACGCAGACACCTGTACCAAATGCTTTGAGAACTGACCTAATTATTATTTTTTTAATATGCTGATTTTAATGCAAACCCAGATGCTGATTTTAAATTTTTTTTAAAAAAGCAGTATCCACACCTCTATAGTTTCAAAGACTAGACCTGCCAAGATTATTGGTGTGTGATTCCTTCCTCTAAAATTCCAGACATTCTCGTCTCCAGGTATCACCATGCGGGGACAGCGCTGTGTGAAAATGGCTGTGAGCTTTGTGGGTTATGTCTGGCTATACCTCACTGGGACACCAGAGGGCGCGCGGAGGGCCGGCACTTGTTTTTCTTTAAATCTCGAATCAAAGTCCGTGCGGAGAACAACAAAAGACTCGGCACACAGGCGCCGGCAGACAAAGGGACAAGGCAAAAAGGCTGCACGCCCTGTTTTACTGGAGTTGAAGTTTGCTCCCTAATCCCCCCCCCACCTCCGCGCCATAAAGAACTAGAAATAAACAACTTCACCTGCAAAATAATGAAATCTTCGACTAACAAGGAAAATCAGACTCGAATAGATTGGTCACCGTAGGTCCAGGGAAGACTATCACGGGTGTGCATTTGAGCTATTTGCTTTGCCTGATACTAGTAACTTAAAAAAAAAAAATTTTTTTATTGTTTGTTTTTCCAAGTTCAAGAATGATATATGCACATATTAGAAAATTTAGAAAATAAAAAGCAGAAAGAACAGAGATCATCAATCTACTCTAACCCAGATATAACTATTTTTAATATCTTCATGTATTTCCAGACTTTTTTCAATATTTATATATGCATGGAAAAATAGGACTCTGCACGCTATTTTGTGCTGGTTTTCTTCCATTTATAGTATCATCAACTTCATTTTTATCAATAAATTCTAACATAACCTTGCTAATCACATGAGTGAATCACCATAGAAGAAATTTCAAAAGTGCTACAGGCAGGTTTTTCCTAAGATAGCAGCAATGTGAATGCAGACCCGGGTCATGCATTTGAAGCAGAAATTTTTCTGTTGCTTTGCATTTGGAAGACAAAACAGGTAAAGACTAAAGAAAGGAAGTAGAAATTATTTCACCCCACCCCGAATAAGCGGAATGAATTTGTCCTTCCCAGGAGCCTGAGGACTGACCCCAAAGGGTGAGGGGAGAGCGTGGGTCACCAGGACCAAGTGGTCCTCCCAGTGGGACCAATGCTTGCCTTAAGGCCAGACAGGTCAATGAGTACTGCTACTAACCCGGGCAGGCCAGCAGGCGGTCAGCAAGACAGGAAAAAAGTCGGGAACAGGGAGGTCACTGACCTTGAGGCTTGGAGCCAATGCCAGCAGGCGGTTTCCTCAAAGGGCAGGAAGCTGAGACCAGCCCAGGGGCAGGAGCCACAGGGAAGGTGATGCCAGGATCTGATGCCCTGGAAGTCACCAATGGTCACCTCGTCACTGAGCTGGCAGATTCCCTTGCTTTACTGCAACAAATAAAGGGAAGAGTGGTGATGCTCTCAGCCCTGAGAACTGAGGGAAATCACCAGAGCTCTCTGGGCCTCAGTTTCCTTATTTGCAGAACTGAACAGGTCAAAAGATCTGTAAGGTTCCTGCCAGCTCCTCAACGTCTGTGATTTTTAACTATCCTCAACTGTGTGTTCTAATAAACAGGGAAGACATTCTCGCCTCCGCAACCCTCTCCCCCAAGCAGCAGCCCCTCTCCTTGCTTTTTCCAAAATCACCACATACTCTTTCCCAAGCTCTGAGCCTTTGCATTAGTGCTTCCCCATTCCAGAAGTGCTGGAAAACCTTTTCCCCTTCTCTTTCCAAGTTCTTCATCATCCTTTGAAGGCCCAGCTGAAAAGCTGGTTTTCTTCGACCACCCCCGGCAGAGTTTGTCCTTCCTTCTCTGTAAGCCCATCGTGTTTTGCACATACTTCCATCACTTTCTACTTGTGTGACCTGAACCTTCTTATGCCTCAGTTTCCTCATCTGTAAAGGCGGAGAATTATTGTACCAAACTCATAGGATTGTAATAAGGATCAAATAGTTAACACACGTAAAGCACTTAAAACAGAGCCTACACGTAGTAGCTCTCAACAAGCATGGATATGCCTCCACCATAGCACTTAACAAACTGTATTAGAACTATTGTTAAAGAGTCCAGCTCCTCCAAGAAATCGGAGTTCCTCGAGGGCAGGAAGTGAATCTTACTCATATCTTTGTCCCCATTGCCTAGCTTCATGCCTGGGACAAAGAATAAATCAATAAAGTTTACTTTTTAATGAGAAAGAAAAGAAAAGACTGAAGTGTTGATTGAACTGGAGGGGGATAGACTTCTGCATCTCAGTTTTAACTTTGGGTTATTGTTTAAATACATTAGGCCGAGAGAGAGTAAAGTACAAGTATTCTCAATAGAATACTTTTTTCCGTTAATAACTAAACAGGTACCCATCTAGCTCTTTCTTCCAGGCCCAAATCATAAACATTCACCTTTGAATTTTAACATTTATGGAGAGTTAGTTCCCATATTTGCACAAGAAATTTTGCATAGCTGTGAATAATGTTTCTGTGAATGAATGATTATAGAATCCAAACTACCCAGGAGCAATTTAGGCTCTTCTTTAATTATGGGGCAGGAGGAAAGGGAAGAAGGAAGATTGGGTAGGGAGCTGGCCCCAGTTCTTGTTTACATATGTTCAGAGGTTGGGTTGAGGAAGTGAGAATAATAGAGAAAAAAGGGAAGAAACAAAAGAAACCAGGTCATACATGCTCTGATAAAAATAAAAGTTCGTTAAGAGAGTGAAAAGATAAGACAAAGCTCGGGAGAAAATATATCCCCCAAGATATATTATATAGGTGTTGATATATATTATGTATGTGTTGATATATCCCAAGATATATATCAGATATGTATTACAAAACACACATCTGATAAAAAGACTGATAATCAGAATGTGTAAAGAACTTTCAAAACTCAATAATAAGAAAACAACCCAATTAAAGAATGGGCAAAAGGGCCAGCCCCGTGGCTTAGCGGTTAAGTGCGCGGGCTCTGCTGCTGGCGGCCCGGGTTCAGACCCCGGGCGCGCACCGACGCACTGCTTCTCTGGCCATGCTGAGGCCGTGTACCACATACAGCAACTAGAAGGATGTGCAACTATGACATACAACTATCTACTGGGGCTTTGGGGGAAAAATAAATAAATAAAATTATAAAAAAAAAAATGGGCAAAAGACTTGGAGGCTTAAATAAATCCATGAAAATATGCTCAACATCATTAATCATTAGGGAAAGGCATATTAAAACCACAGTCAGATCCCACTACACGCCTATTAGAATGGCTCAAATAAAAAATACTTACAATACCAAGTGATAGCAAAGATGTGGAACAAGGAGCACTCTCATATTTTCTTTGGCAGGAATGCAAAACGTTATAGCCAGTTAGGAAAACAGTTTGACAGTTTCTTATAACAGTAAACATACACTTACCCTAAGACTCAGCAGCCCCACTCCTAAGTATTGACCCAAGAGAAATGAACATATACATCACACAAAAACCTGTACACTAATGTTTATAACAGCTGTATTTATGATAGTCAAAAACTGGAAACAACCCAAATGTCCATCAATGTGAGTGAATAAACAAACATTCATACAATAGAACACTAATCAGCAATTTACAAAACAACAATGGATACATACAACAACGTGGATGACTCTCAAAAGCATTAAGCTAAAGGAAAGAAGCCATATGCAAAAGGCTACAAACTATATGGTTCCATTAATATGACATTCTGAAAATGGAAATCAGAGCAGTGGTGCCTGGGGCTGGAGGGAGGGGACTGATTGCAAAGGGGCATAAGGGAATTTTGTGATGGGGTGATGGAAATAGTCTATAACTTGATTATGGTCAAAATTCATAGAATGGTACACCGAAAAAAGAGTGAATTTTACTGTATGTAAATTATACGTCACTAAGCAAGGTAGGGAGGGAGGGAGGAAGGAAGCAAGGAAGCAAGGAAAGAAGGGAAGAAAGAAAAAGAGTAATGAATAAGAGGCCAAAACAAAGGTCTTAACACAGCCTGAGAGAGCCTGCATCATCCTGCTCCCATTAGCCTTTCAGCCTCGTCTCTCCCATGATCCTCCTCACTCTCCCTAGCCACTTCAGCCTTCTTTCAACCCCTCTACTCACCACATTCCCTCAGTTCCTATAACCTTTGCACATCCAGTTCCATATACCAAGAAAGCTCTTCCCTCCACATCGTCTTCTTAGTAACTGTCTCAGTTGTAATTTTACTTTTTTGTTGTCGTTATTCTTTGATTAGTGATATGTGTCTCCCCAACTAAAATGAAAGCTCCTTGAGGTCAGGGTCTGCCTTTGTTCATCACGGTATCTCCAGCACCCAGCAGTGTGCTTGGCCTATACAATGAGTACCCAACCATTATATGCAACTGCCTACTCAGTGTCTCAACCTTAACACATCCAAAACCAAAATGCTTATTATCCTTCCAAATCCTGCTCCACAGGCAGAGCCGCCATGTTGCACAATTCCAAGGAATGCCATCCACAGGACATCTATGTGAATGGTCCCCTGCCTCATCCCCAGTGTGCCCTTCACGTGGACTATCATTATGGATGGTGCCCTCTGAAGTTGTGCATTCTTCTCCACTTCAGTTGATGGCCACTCTATCCTTCCAGTTGCTCAGGCAAAAATTTTGGAAGCATCTTTGATTCCTCTTTTACTCTCACACGTCACATTCACTCTATTAGGAAATTTTATTGGCTCTACCTTCAAAATATACCAGCACCTCTCACATTCTCCACCACTCCCACTCTAGCCTGAACCACCATCATCTCCCACATGGATTATGGCAATAGACCTCACTGGTCTCCCTGCTTCTGCTCTTGGCGCCCTACAGTTCTACTCTCACCCCAGTAGCCAAAAACCTCTTAAAACATAAATCAGACCATGCCACTTCTCTGTTCAAAATCCTATACTAGCTCCCCATTTCCCCTCAAAATAAAATGCAAAGTCTTTACAATGACCTCTAAGGCCCCACATGCCTCCCAAATAACTATATGACTATATTCCTTACTTCTTTCAAGTCTGTTCAAATGTTACCTTCTTAAAACGAGGCCCTCTGACCATTCTACTTAATTTACCACTCTCCAAACTCCTTTACCATGCTGTCTTTTCTATTTCCACTCTTGTCACCATCTAACACACTTACTTATTATATTCACTGTTTATTGTCTATCTTCCTTCTGCTAGGATACAAGTACCACAAGAACAAGATTTGTCCATTAAAACCTCCCCATGCATCTAAAACAATGTCTGGCATATTGTAGGTTCAACAGTGAATGAATAACTACAGTGCCTGCTAAGTAATTAGAGATTAGAGTAAATATTGATAGGTACAGGAACAAGCACGACACATATGTTGATACTAGTGATCAAGTTTTTCTCTCCATAACACATATTAATTGTTAATATACATGTATATGGAACTGTGCAGCAGGGTGAACACTGGACAAGATTTGCAGTCAAGCTTTGGGTGATTCCTGGCCTCCCACCACTTCCTACCTGTATGACTCTGCACAAAATTCTCTTTATCCACCTGTAAAATAGGGATACAACATATGCCCTATTGACCTCACGGGGCTGTTGAGAAGAAGAAATGAATGTGAATGGTTTTGCAAGCTGTGGTAAGCTATACAAACAGCTATTTAGGTAGAGCAAGAGTTGAAACTTTCAATAACATCGATTGCCATGATGCTATTTAACTCCAAAGAGAGTTCTGTGCCCTCTGTACCGCCAGTTAGATTTTAACCTTTACTTTCTCCCAGTGCTGACAGTGAGGAATCTCTGAGCTCCCTTACCCTGTTCAGGTTAGTTACCCTCTCTTCCTTTCCATTTTAGGAAGATGGACAGCAGGTGCTGAGTTCCCTCCTCCAGGATCTCTGCTGACTCAGGTTGCTTCTTCATTTCCCTAGGGAGGCAAAAAAAAAAAAGAGCAGTAACAACACATGGATGAACACTGGCACAGCTGTACCAGAGCTTAGGTGGAGAGGATGGTGTCTCTTCTGAAGGGACAAAGAGTAAGCCTCTTCTCCCACAGTGTGGAACATGGGGGCAAACAGGCAGTTCAAACCTGGGTTCCCACTGCCTTACAGCTTTGCCAGTTGAGAGACCTGGGGCAAGTCCCTTCAATCTTACCGGGAAAAGGACATCACCATAGTTATCACAGTGCCCTTTGGACCTCACACAAGTTATTGGAGGGTCAGAAGTAGAAGGCGGCTCCAGGACACTGAGTTTTATTGAGGCTTTTGCTGTTTTTAAGAGTGAAAAAAAATGCCAAACAGACCTCAGAAGTTGCCATTTAATGTCTGCATTAAACAAATAATCCCTTTCATCAGATGGAAAATATTATGGAACTTAACGATCTATAAAAATATATTAATTCATAGTAAACTACAAGGAATGGATTCCTTTGACACATAAGTTTAAGTTCTATAATGAAAACTTTCAATCATGTCAATTTGTTACTCTATGAATTCTCTTATTTAGAAATAATGTCAAAAGTTTATATGTGAGGCCCTCCTGGTCCCTCTGGGAACAGGTTTGATCCTGTTTATGGAAAGGCTCAGCATGATACAAATTATTCTGTTAGTGTACTTTCCTAACCCTATGCTTAATCAATGGCACATCCTTGTTTTGAATTATTTAAATGTATGTATTATTATTTAACCATTTACATGTTTCTATGTCATTTTCAAGTAAATTGTAGACGCCTCAGGAAAGAAACCGAAATACAGGAAAAAGCAGCTAATAAAATTTCATTGGGCTGCAGCTGGTCAAATGCATGAGCCGAGTTTTGTGTCACGAAAGCTTACAAATTGTTTGAAGAGGCACGGGACTGTGGGACAACCCTGACTGCCCCAGACATCTGGCAACCATATGATATCCTTGAACTTCGGCTTCAGAATGAATATATAAATTTGTGAAGGTAAAGCTCGGCTTCAACTCACATACTTTTGGTCACTATTAAAACAAATTAAAAACCTCCCGCCAGAAATCTAAATCATCTGGAAAGTATAAGGAGCCCCAGGAAACTATTTTCAACATTTCTAAAACTTCCACTAAAACAGGAAGTGCAGTTTTTTCCTATACTATTGACTCTCTTCACCGACGAAGGGTGCAGGGCGCCCAAGCAGGATAACGAGAGGAGCAGCGAGCGGTCTAGGTGTCCCAGTTTCACGCCTCCGCGGGGCGGGCGGAAGGGAGAGGAAACCGGGGGAGGGCCTCTTTTCTCACCTTGAAGAACTACTTAGGAGAACACCCGACAACGACTCCTCGTTAGTATAGTGGTTAGTATCCCCGCCTGTCACGCGGGAGACCGGGGTTCAATTCCCCGACGGGGAGACTTGCTAATTTTTAATTAGCCACCTTTCTGTGTACTTCAACTATGCTGACATCTTTTCTAAGTACCTCTCTTCAAAATGGTGACTTTTAAGCTTAATGCTCACCGTGAAATAAAAGCCTACCCCAAGAGTAAAATGCTTTATATCGTTGATAGGACAAGAAGGGAGGAAGGATGACAACGTTTCGAAAGATCTCATCCCTGCTTCCAGCCGCTGGCTGGCAAAGGCCTGCGCGTGCGCAGTGACGCCCCGCCAAATTCCAGCTGGAGGTCACGAACTCACCGCGCGGAACCCGTCGGGGGAGGGGAGAGAGAGGGTGGAGTCTCCGCCCCTAAGGGGCGGGTAAGGACGGAAATCGCTCGCTGAAGAAGAGGAAGGACCGATTTCCGTAGACGCGGGGGACCCGAGCAAACGGGAAACGTCATTTTCCCGCCCCCGCTGGTTCCGTGCCGAGTTAGGTAGAGGGCTAGGTGTCAGGAAAATTTGGGCGCTAAAGCAATCAGTTTCCGGCTCCAAACTGTACTGAGTGGAGGGGCAGGGAGAGAATGGAAGAAAGGTACGGCGAGCCCGGAAGAGACGCCATTTTACCGCAGTCCTAAGACACTGCGCGAGCCAGAGCCCAGCAGGACCTCGTGGCGCAACGGTAGCGCGTCTGACTCCAGATCAGAAGGCTGCGTGTTCGAATCACGTCGGGGTCATGCCTCTTTTATTTCTTAAACCACCGGCTTCTATAAACCTAGGTGTATTCCCGCCATTTTTTGAAAAATGTGTTTAATTTTAGGATTAAATCTTACTCGATCAAATGTTATCTTAGTAATCGTTAGTCTGCAAAAAGACAAGGCTCACTGTATGTCGTAGAGCCTTCTGGCTTACTTTTTTTGTACCGTTAGGCCTTGTAAAGTGAGTTTTCTGTCGTTTAACGTGCATAATGTGTAGAAATGAGGACTGTTACTGTTGTGCATTAGTGGGCATATCAGTCCACGATGGTCCTTCACGGGACGTGTACAATACACTGTACAAGCTGTTTTTCCAAAATCAGTTTTAGACCCGTTCACCTTTTTGAAAGCAAGTACTATAGAGCACAATTTCTAACTTTGAATATTATAGTAGTTTACCTGTTGTAGCCCGTGTGACAGGCACTGTAAACAACCTTACAACGTGTAATTAATATCTCACCTTTACAGATGAAACTGGCACACAGAGAAATAGAAACTGGCACACAGAGAAATAGTGACCTGCCAAGGGTCACCCAAGACTCCAAACCAGGTGAATGACTCCAGATTCCCCTCGTTACTAGATGTTTTATAGTAAAAGTGGAAGCAAACTGTTGAAAGAACGTGCTAGAAGCCGTTGGACTTAAGTGATACACCAATACACTTTTTATATTTTCACCAATTCATGCGTGTGTTAACAAGTCAGATACCACTTTCAACTATTAATCTCTTTAATAGCAGAAAGCAAAGCTTACTCATTCACCTTTGTAAGCTCCAGGACTCTTAGTACTGAACAGTGCCTTAAAGGCATGTGTCAAACATTTTTTGTGCAAAAAATCAATAGCAAGACTATGAGAAATTAGTATTTTTAGATTTTTATTGGATATGTTCCATGAAAGTCCCTGAGTTTTTCTGCTCAACGTTTTGAAAATATCAAATATTCATTTATTACGATTCAACCTATTATAGCAGTATATGTTGTATTTTCACTTCATGTAGTTTGTTCTTCCCTCTATTTGGTTAGACTGAGATTAGATCATTCACTTCGACTGTTTTTATGGACCACCAACTATGATGAGCCTGATACTGTGCTAATAAGCACTGAGGAAAAGGATACACTGAATAAAAATAGGCTTTTTTGAGCAACAGGAGACAGATTGTTAAGTAACAAAATACCATAATGTTGGGATAAGTGCCATGAAAGTAGCATGAACAGAGTGGTGTGGGGTGCTAAAATAGGAACATTAACTCTGCCTTGGGTAGTTCAAGAAGGCCTCATACAGGAGGATCTGGAAATATAATGAAAAGTTTCCTATGTGACTTTAAGGCATTTATTTATCCAATGGACATATTTGAATGCCTTTTGAGTCAAGCTCTGTCACTTAATATCCCTGGGATCTGATTTCTTCAACTTAAAAGTAGAGGTTTATATTAGTTTGCTAGGGCCACCATAGCATAATACCACAGACTGGGTGGCTTAAACAACAGAAATTTATTTTCTCAGAATTTTGGAGGCTGGAAGTCGAAGATCAAGGTGACAGCAGGGTTGGTTTCTTCTGAGACCTGTCTGTGGCTTACAGATGACCATCTCACTGTGTCCACACAGTCTTTCCTCTGTACTTGCACATCCCTGATCATTCTGTATGTCCAGCTTTCCTCTTATAAAGACGCCAGTCAGATTGGATTAGGGCCCACTCTTAATGGCCTTATTTTAACTTAATCACTTCTTAAAAGTCCTCATCTCCAAATACACTCACCTTTTGAGGTACTGGGGGTTAGAGCTTCAACATATGAATTTGGGGGCCACAATTCTGCCCATAACAGAAGTAATGTTCTTTCTTCCTCCGGGTAACTTTTGCATATAAAGTATGTATCTGTAACAATACTTATGTGATCTTAGCTTGACCCAAGCATGTTATCTCATTTATACAAAATCATACTCTTGTGAGGTAGACAGAGCAGGTTGTATTACCTCGTTAATTATTTTGTTATGGCAGCCCTGCAAACGAATACAGTATAGCTTCTTTGGAGAACTACTAGTTCACTATGGCTGGAGGGGAAGAGCGACATAGCTGTAGAGGTAAACAGGAGTCTGATCACGCAGGACCTTGTGTGCCATTCTAACTCAAGATTTTATTCTGAAGGCAATACAGAGCTATTATTTAAGAATGTGACAGGGTCAACTCTAGCTTTACAAAGAATGTGAAAAATGGCCTAGAGCTGTTGTTTCTGGACCAGCATCCTGGGAACAAGTTAGAAATACGAATTTTCAGGCCCCACCCTAGACCTACAGACTCTCAAAACTCTGAGGGTGGGGCCTAGCAACCTGACTTTTAACGAGGCCCTCCAGGTTATTCTGATGCAAGCTAAAGTCAGAACCATGGGCCTATAGAATAAGGCCATACTGGAGGTCCCACTTACCTCACAGGGTTGTTTAGAGAATCAAATAAGATAAAATACATAAAAATCTTTTCTAAGTTGTAAAGCAGTATATATACATGTCATTATTAATACTGCTATAGCTCTAAAACTGTCACTTCACAGGTTCTAGCTTCTTTCCCAAGACTGGACATCTGTAGTTTCTTAGAATGGCCCATTTGCTGACTTGCTATAACTTTGAAATGACCTAAAATCCAACACTTCATTTTAACTTAAACGTCTGCAATCATTATACAGGAATGATGTGAGGAAAGAGGCTCTGGAATAGACAGATCCATATTTGAATTCCTAAATCCTGATACATAATAGCTCTGTGATTTTGTTCTATTTCACTAAAAATTTTCCAGTCTATCATTTATTGTTCCAAGTGGATTTATCCATTAGTATAGAATGCTCTGAGCATTTATTTCAGCTGTTTAATAAGCTAGCTTTCTCTTTTGAGGTTGTTTTTAATCAGTTACCTAAGACTGATATACTCTGGATGAACTGATAAAATGGAGCCTTTGGCAATGCAAAACTGAAAGACAGACTCAGAATTCTGATAAACCAAGTGATTTCCCAATTTCTTACACTAATTCAAAGAGAAAAGTAGCTATGGTTATAAAATCATATGTATTCATTGTAGAAATCTTAGGAAATATAGAAAACCATAAGGAAGAAAATAAAAATCACCTGTGCCCCACCACCTGCAGGAAACTACTACAAACATTTTGGTCTATATTCATTTAGTCTGTGTGTGTGTGTGTGTGTGTGTGTGTGTGTGTGTGTATTTTTTTTTTCTTCTGAGGAGGATTCACCCTGAGCTAACACCTGTGCTAATCTTCCTCTATTTTTTAGTATGTGGGCCGCCAGCACAGCATGGCCACTAACAGAGCAGTGTAGGTCCATGCCTAGAACTGGGCCCTGGCCGCCAAAACAGAGCACACTGAACTTAACCACTAGGCCACCCGGGCTGGCTCTCTTTGTATATATTTTTAAAGATACGCATATCCATACACACTTCCGTTCTTTGTAGAACTGAGATCTTACTCTAATATAGTTCTCAATTTTTCTACATGTTTTTTACTTAATGCTATATTGTGAACATTCTCTCATATTCTTAAATAAGTGTCAAGAACATAATTTTTATGACCATATAGTATTTCGTCATCTGCTCTGTTGGAGGTGACACCTTTAAATTCACAACCAAGCCCTATGCAAAACAGGATAATGAAAAACAAAAAAGTCAGCTGTACATTAATAACATTAAGAACTTCAAGAAAGGAAATGGAGGCTGTTATCTAAGTGATTTAGAAAAAAAAAAGTTTTGGAAGAGTTTTCTGAAAAAGCAATTGCATCAGTTTTTTTTTTTTAAGCTGTGGCTTCACATAGAAATATCTTCCCGCTGTTTCCCAAGGTTTTAGGTATCAATGCTGTAACATTTTAAAGATTTTTTTTAAAACCTAATACCTGTTTCAACATAAAAGGTACAAAAATTTTTATTTTGGATGAATGTAACACAAAATAAAACACCAAGTCATTGCTTTTTTTAATTCAGGAATTTCACAGGAGATGACTGAAAGAATCAAGTCCTTGAGGAGAGAAGGATGAGATCCAGAGCACAAGTGGTGGAATTCACTCTGATAGAAGGACACCTCTTCCACTGACACAAGATGCCAGAGAAAATAAGTGTAGCTTGACTGTCTGAAGTTGAGGCAATCCCTGCAGATGGTTTCTGTTTTTTTAAGTATCAGGCAGGGTCACCAGCTGAAAGTAGGAAGAGGTGGTAGAAAGGGATGTGAGAGATTTGAGGAGAGAAGTGAAGGTATGAATGATTAATCCAGAGAATGAAGAGCTTTGCCAGCCAGTGTTGAGTGCTCCTGTGAGGTCTGAGGTCATGAATTAAAACCAGTCAGCCTGCTGTATGATTTTTCTCCAGCAATCTTTGCTACTTGAGTGCAAGCAATGGGGAAGTCTGTTCCAGTCGGGTTCGGTCCAAGCAAGGTTGAGGTTCTTCCAAGCAAGAAAGAGACAGACATTGGGGTAAGAGAGTTGAAAATGTTTGCAAAAGAGCGATTACAAGGGTTAATCAGAGCATCTAAGTCAAGTGAGTTGGAAATGATTATATGATGGCAGAAGCAGGATAATAGATTTTTTAAAGTGTTTGGGTAATGGATTTGGGGGGGTCTCAATTAGGTCAGTGCGAGTACAATAAAAGAGCTGAGGCAAAAAGGCTAGTGATTGATAATTGGGGTGCTTGAAATTGAGATTTAGAAGATAAAACAGTTATCAATGACAAGTTTCAGAATCTTACCACTAGAGTGGATGGATGAGATGGAATAGAGGAACAGTTTGTTGGACGTGAAGAGGTCAAAGATGTAAAAGGCCAAGTGTGGGTGTTGCATGGGTCATCTGTGTTGAATTCAGACAGAATGTAGACAAGAGGGATGATGAGGAAAACTCAGAGCAAGGAGCAAGTCTATAATTTCTGAGGGACAGTGGCTGTCTTTACTGATGGCAGTAAAGATGGTAGAGGGTGATTTAGCCAGATGATATGAACTTCAGATGTTTTTGAAGGAGAGAAAAGGAGAAACAGTTTGGAAGAAGTAATCAGGAACAGAGGCCACCCAAACTCTGCAGCCAAATCTGTCAGCCTTAAGGTACACAGAGTATGAGAAAAAATAACCATTTCAGAGCTCTACAGCAGTTAGAAGCAAAAATTATCTTCGTTACTAAAAATAGCAGTGCTGGCATACACCTGGATGCATCCAGGATGATAGGAAGTCTGAATTTGATAACTCATGACTTTGTGGGTGATGGAAAAAGGCAATCGCACTTTCTGATAGTTCATGACATCAACTATGTCTCCTGAGAAATGTAGAATCTGCAAGTAGCCTCCTGTTAACAGTGTCCACAGATAGAAAAGCAGAGAGAATTAATGAAAGGGGGTGAAAATGATGTTTTTGCTCAGGGAACATTCATTTCAGGCATCTAGAATGCAGTTCTTTGTGAATTATATTATCTTTAATGTTGGCCTGTAGAGCAAAGTACTATGTCTACTTAAAAGAACTTTCAGATTCAATGATTTTTTTTTTCTGGCTTGTGGTAAGAAGTAGGATGAATTATTGTCTCTGGAGATTAAACTGCCTGGAAAATTTCTGGTGCAAAGGCCCTATGAAAAAAGCACAGTTTCAGTGCAGCATCCTCACAGGTCGCTCTCTCAGGTGGCTCTGTGACTCCAGCATTGTACTCTATTCACATCAAATTTAGGTAGAAGACTATTATCTTCAAGTGTTAGTGATGCCTCCTCTTCTGAGGATCTGCTTCAGAGACCTCGCTGCCCAGGTATCCTCAGACCATAGGGCAGCTGTCAGAGCCTGGAGACCCCTTATGTACTCCACCCTAGTCAGATCAAATCTAAATCTAGCCCAGGTAACGTACCCTTTTCAGAGCAGCAAAACCTACCTCTTAACTATTAGTACAGTCAGGCCAGAGCCAAACTCTTCAACTAGCAAGGTAATGATTTAACAGGATAACTGGCTAATTCAAATAGGGTAGAATAAACCCATCAACTGTGGCCTTGCAGAGATTACGCTTGGGACTTTGTGGCTCTGCCCATTATAATTTGAGACTATCCTGGAAGAAATAACTGAACTGTGACAGGCACATTGCAGACTGGGACATCCCACATGCATTAATTACATTTGTGGGGTTACCTGTCACTACAAAATCATGGTCCTTTGCCTGTCAAATCAGTTCACCCTCTGAAGATAAAAATACTTGCCAATGTGCCCAGAGAAGCTGTTGGGGAGGGGGCAGGGGAATTAGGTAACTTTAACAAGGCATCCTAAAAATCTACAAAACAACTTGCTAATTAAAATACAATTTTTAATTTGAATTACTGAGCTAAATACTATTGCTTAAATATATGTAAATACTGAGGTTTTTAGAAAAGAATTAATAATATGAAGCTGCCTGTAGGAAAATAATCCATCATTAGAAGAAAAGTCTCCTCAATTTGAACAAAATAAAATGGCTTAACTTATAGGAAACATTTTTAGTGAAGGCGTTTAACTTTACTTGAATTTAAACAACCATGCAGAGATCAGATAAGCATTTAAGAAAAAAATTTTAAGCAGCTTATGAAGCATAGATTTGAGGTTAGAATCTGGGGAAACGATTAAGACAGCCTAAATCCAAGGTCAGTTTCTTTCCTTTCCTGGAAGAAAGCATCTTGAAACATATATAAATTCGTAAGAAATACAAATATTCGTCATCAGTGGTATTTGTTTTCAGGGAGATATTTTAATTGTGGCAAATTTCTGAGACTCTACCAGGTTTTAATTTGGATCAGTAATAATACTGGTTTGATTAGGGCTCCCGGCCTAATTTTAGGTCACTAGGCTTCCTAGTGATTAAAATCTAGTATGCATCTATCTCAGTTATCTTAAGTTGCCCATTAAGGCATTCCTAAACGTTTCATTTCGCCTTGTTGTATTATTAAACATCAGGTTAGATGAAGTTATGGTAAAATACGGGCGAAGGGATCTAACCCAGAGACGGCTCTAAATAAATATGCAGTGGAGCCCCAACTAACTGTTCAAATGAAATAATTCAGAAATGCCCCAACCTTTAGGCTAAGAAGCAAACGGCATATTTGACAATACAATTTTGTCCCAAATTAAGGGCAGTTTCAGCCGTCCAGTACTCGAGGTCTGGCTTTTCCCGGATTTCGGGAACAAAGAAGCACTTGCAAGCGGACACGGGGATTTAACCGCCTGCTCGCCCCTTCCCTCCCCACAAGTCAATCAAATCAAGGAAGATAAGCGCCTACAAACACGCCTCGCTTCTTTTCTTTCCCTTCAGGGATAGCGTTTGGGGAAGGCGAGGCTGCGGCTATTCTTCGGGGGATCAACGTCCCGGGACTGAGAAAGGCCCAGTCCCCGGGTCCTCGCAGCCGCCGTGCAACTCGGCCCCTTCGTGGGCGACCGAACCCGGAGAGGAAAGCTTCTTCTCAAGCAGGGGGAGGGAGAGAAAACCGCGCACAAAAGCAGTACGACTCCTCCCATATCAGCGTGTAAGGGGAAGACTGGCGAAAAGAGAAACAGAAACAGGCCGGACACCCGGGATCCCGCCCGAGCGGCTTTTAAACTGCGTTTCTACAACCCCTCGCACCGCGCCGCGGCTAATGGAACCCGCGCGAGGCGTCCCGCCAATCAGCGCCGCGCTTCCTGCCGCCGCGGGCCAATGGCGGCGCGCGTTCTTGGGGCGTGGGCGAAGCAGGCTGCTCGCCCCTTGCCTGTAGTGTGTGGGCTGGGGTTGCTGCGGGCTCCTGGCTTGGTGGCACTTGCTTCGTACTTCTGCTGCGGGGCCTTTGTGTGCGCCTGTTGCTTTGCTTTGTGTGCGCGAGTGTTTGCTTTGCTCCGCGGCGCTCCTCCCGGGCGGGAGCCGTGAGGTTCGGAGGCGGCGGCGTCCCCCCTCCCGCGGGCAAGGAGCGAGCGCGCCGGCGTGAGCGGAGGGTGTGAGGGCTGCGGGGAAGGGGATTCGCCGCCGAGATGCCGGAGTTCCTGGAAGACCCCTCGGTCCTGACGAAAGAGAAGTTGAAGAGTGAGTTGGTCGCCAACAATGTGACGCTCCCGGCCGGGGAGCAGCGCAAAGACGTGTACGTGCAGCTCTACCTGCAGCACCTCACGGCGCGCAACCGGCCGCCGCTCGCCGCCGGCGCCAACAGCAAGGGGCCCCCGGACTTCTCCAGCGACGAGGAACGCGAGCCCACCCCGGTCCTCGGCTCCGGGGCCGCAGGCCGCAGCCGTGCCGCCGTCGGCAGGGTAAGGACGCCCGGCTGGGGCCACAAAGGCGGGCGTTGGGCGGTTGGCGCCCCCTCGGGCTGGCCTCCTCGGCGGCGGGGCTGTCCCCGCGCGCCACCAGCGGGCCGGCGTCTGGGTCTGCGGCCGCTCGAGTGGGCTCCTTGGCCGCGGGCTTGCAGGCTCTGGAAGGGGAGGGTCTGGAGAGGCGGGTCCCGGAGTCGGGGCCGCGGGGCTGGCGTCTCTGTCGTGTGGCTGGACGTGTGAAGGTGGCCTTTGCTCTTGTGTTGCGCGCGGGTGATGGGCGCGCGCGGATAGCCCGGTGGTGTCCCCGGACCCCCCGGCCGCCAGGAGTGGGTGTTTAGACCGGGACTTCAGTGCCCTTTTCGAAAGCCCCAGGGAGGGTCGGCCCGAAACTGCATTAGGTTCCGTTCGAGCGTTTTCCCGCTTTATGAACTGAAATGACTAGTAACCGAGTCTCAGAGCGCTCCCTGGAGGGCAATTTGTGACATACTAATTTCTAACCAAAATTTGAAATAAATTCCCGCCTTTTTATGTTTTTGCATATGGAGGGCTTTTTGAACCGTTTATGTTTTTCTTGTTCGTGTTACTCTTTTCTAACAACAGGTCATCTTTTGGCGGGGCAGCGTTACTCTAAATTAAAACGAGCATTTAAAAATACATCTTTAAGCGGTTATCGTAGACGCTCAAATATTTGAAAATTCTAGTTAGGATTGGGGTTTGGGGATTTATTTTTTCCTTTTTGGTAAATTTCGCATGAGAAAAGGAAAGCCTTAGGAATCAGAAATGTCATGACATTCTGCTATATCAGTATTGCAATGTGGAATATGTAAACCTAGATAAATCTCAGATTGGAATAGTTTGTTTTTTGTTTTGTGGGGTTTTATATGCTATTTTTGTTGGTATGAATCTTAGTTACCAGACGTCAAATCATAATTGAATAGTTGAAAGTAGTGATTGGTGTAACGTACAATGTTGTGTAAAACATCCCATGTTGAGTCGAGTTGTTGCTACTGATGACTAGTATAACAAACAAGTACTGCTCCTTTCAAAGTTACATTGTTTAACTTTAGTTTTTAAGAATCTATTTGATGTGTGTTCTGGACTACCCAGGTGGAAATTGAAGGAAGGTGTAATAGATACATGTAAATTTAATTGAAAATCTTAGCCTGGGCCTTAGAAAAACTGAAATCTTGGGTCTTAAGTCAGTGCCCGGCACATAAGTGGTTCCAAATAAATATTTGTTCAATAAATAAAAGACCAGCTCCACCTTATTGTTTCTGATGTCTGGTGTTTGTGGATTTGAAGAAAGCCTCTTTACTTCTCCAGAATAAACAGAAATTTACTTTTGAAGTAAAGCATATCCCTTATCTGTTTTCCCCCAACCCCTCTGAAAAACGAAGTAATATTCTAACTACTTTAGTAAAGATTTGGTTGAAAATGAAATATTTTCCATTTAAATCAGGACACTTTTTTTAAAAACTGGTCTTCTGTGGAACCCTATATTGGTCGTCTGTGAAAGTGTATTATTTTAGAGCCATGTGAGTATTTGGTTGTATATTTATAATAAGATTATTTGATCTTATTTATTTTGATGATGATTCATTTTCGACAAACAACCATCTCGGTTTTAATGTTTTTCCTTCAGCAACTTTTTAAAAGAGCATATGTCCCAGTCTACCTTGTGTTCTTTGGAGTGTAAGAAGAATTGAATGTAAAAATTTTTAATTTCAGTTCAAGTAGCTCAATTTTTTGAGTTCCTACCGTGTGCTCTTGACTACTGAAGATCGATTTCTGCAGACTCCAGCCACCACTATAATTAATTGCTTGGATTTTTTTTGGTGTGATAATTGATTGTACTTATCTCAACAACCTCCAGTGTTATCCACGTCGGTCAGCAACGTGCAAGTCAGCTCTGGGTGAAATGGATTAACATTTTAAGAGAACCTGCTATATCTAGTGTCATGCTGAGCCCTTTATATCTCAGTGTTGTGACCCATATAAAGAAAAACTATCTCATAGCCATAGATTTAAGTCTTCTCTACCGTGAATATTTAAAACTCAAAAATGTGTACTCTCATGTGCAGCTATGACATACAACTATCTGCTGGGGCTTTGGGGGAAAAAAAAAATGTGTACTCTTGGCTAGGCTCAATGGAGTCAACAAGTTGAAAACGTTAATAATGGTAGTTGGTCAGTAGCATCATTTTCTTTTTTAAAGACATTAAAAGTGAGTTATAATTTAACTTAGGAGTCTGCTAGACTTATCAGGCATAGGAAAAATACCTTGAATTTATAGGAAAAGAACCTTAGGGAATTTTATAATAATTGGTATATAAAATTCTTCTCCATAGCATATTCCTTTTGCATATACGATATTTTATGTTCTAGTCATTGTTAGCACCATACATAATGATACGGTCACATTTATTAAAGAATATTTGTAATCTAGGAGAAAGCTCAATTATGTTTGAGAGTTGCAGTTAGGGCAGATTTTTTAAGTGGTGAATTTTTAATGTTTTAAAACAAAATCATGAGGCCGGCCCCGTGGCTTAGTGGTTAAGTGCGCGCGCTCGGCTGCTAGCGGCCCAGGTTTGGATCCCGGGCGCGGACTGACGCACCATTTGTCCAGCCATGCTGAGGCCGGGTCCCACACACAGCAACTAGAAGGATGTGCAACTATGACATACAACTATCTATTGGGGCTTTGGGGAGAAAAAGGGAAAAAAAAGGAGGAGGACTGGCAATAGATGTTAGCTCAAGGCTGGTCTTCCTCAGCTAAAAAAAAAAAAAAAAAAAGAGGCTTGGCATGGATGTTAGCTGAGGGCTGATCTTCCTCACAAAAAAAATAAAACAAACATTAATGTTGATTTGGCCAAAGGCATAGCATATACCTTCTATTTAAACATAGATTTATGAGGAATATTTTTATTATTTATTTATTCTTTCTTTCTTTCTTTATTTTGTGAGGAAGATCAGCCCTGAGCTAACATCCGTGCCAATCCTCTTTTTGCTGAGAAAGACTGGCCCTGGGCTAACATCTGTGGCTATCTTCCTCCACTTTATATGGGATGCCGCCACAGCATGGCCTGACAAGCGATGCGTCAGTGCGCGCCCGGGATCCGAACCCTTGCTGCCAGCAGCCCAGCACGTGCGCTTAACCGCTATGCCATGGGGCCGGCCTCAGGAATATTTTTAATTAAAGGAGAAATTGTTTCATATCAGCCACCACCATGGTCTCTTAGTCACTTGGTATAATAGGACAAATATCTGCATGTTCAAAATTTGGTTTCGGTTTTTAGTTTTCTTATTTGTAGGCTTTTTATTTTATGCATCTTGTTAATACCAGTAATTTTAGGTGTTGAAATTATCTATGTTGTCGACACAAAAATAAACATTTTCAGAGTTGGTGATCCGCCTTTTTCGTTTCAAGGTGCAAAGCAGTGTATCTGTTTGGAATCGAGTGGAGCATGGCATTCTTTAATGGTCTGATCTGGTGGATTATGAATTCTTAACAGGAAATATTTAAAGACATGGAACAGAACAGTAAAAAGCATGTTAGCAATGGTAAATGTTAATTAAATCATAAATTGGCCACCATACTCTACTGTCAGGTGTTAAGTGTACAGACTTCTGAATCAGGGAGTTACAGATTCAAATTCCAGTTCTGCTACTTATTCAGATGACCTCGAATAGTGAACATTGCGTGTCAGATGCTCAGTTTTCATCTGGAAAATAGGAATAATCTGATAGCTACTTAATTAGATTGAAGGTTACATGAGGGTGCATTTGTGAAGGTGTCCAGTGCTCAGCAATTGGGACCTATTACAGCATGTGATTTCTGATTTTTTTTGTCTTTGTTTAATGCCAGAGCGACACAATGTTACCATCATATATTTTTCAGAATTGGATGAGGTAGGTTTGTGCAAGTGATGTGTACTTAGAGTCTGTTCAAGTGTTACTATATAGCATAGTATGCAGATTGCCTGAGTTAGCTGTGCAACTTTGAACTTCGATTTCCTCTCTTGTAAAGTGGGGATGTTAGTATCTATCTCATGGAATTTTTAGGATTCAGTAAGTTAATACATATAAGGCACTTAGAGCACAACTTGGTACATAATGAGTGCTCAATAGAATCTATTTTATAATTATCATTATTATTGTTAAACTTTAGCATCTTTGCTAGTAATGGTAGAGATTAAAAAAATAAGAGTAGCTCATGGGTGATATCAGAACTATTGGATTTTAAAGTTGAAAAAGACATTAGAGATCATGGGGTAGTAGGGAAGAAACTAGAAAACAGTGCCTGGCACATAGTAGGTACTCGGTATTTTTGACTGAATGAAACTAAGAGATTACATGATTCACTTAAAGGAACAAAGCTCTCTGGAGGCAGAAATCAGTACAACTAATGGTTCCTTCTTCCCGATTGAAACTGCTCGCTTGATAATTATGTATACCACGCTACCTGTCTCCCAATTTTTATTCTTATTAAAGGTGATATTTCATAAATGACATTACTTTCCTGGAACTTTTCTCTCTACAAATTAAAAATAAAAATCAGGTAGCCTATTACGAACCCCTGCTCTATTTAACTTAACTTATGCCAGTTTATTGGCCTCTTACTTAAGATTTCTTTGTACAACTGTGGTTTTTCATTATGTTTTAAAATATGAGAGTTGGTTTCCTGCTTCAGTTTGATAAGCCTTTGTTATTTCTTAATTAAAAAATGGG
Source organism: Diceros bicornis minor (assembly GCF_020826845.1). Taxonomy (NCBI): domain Eukaryota; kingdom Metazoa; phylum Chordata; class Mammalia; order Perissodactyla; family Rhinocerotidae; genus Diceros; species Diceros bicornis. The sequence goes on along the minus strand of NC_080764.1, from coordinate 24,285,732 downwards.
TTTTTAAAAATAAGTGACTTATTTTTCCCTCCCCAGATGGCACTTTCATTCATTCGTTCAACGAAACATTTATCAGGTGTCCATTCCTGTGTCAGGCCTTCTTGTTTTAAATTTTAGATGCTTGGGATGCAAATATGAGTGTGACGGTGCTCCCTGCTTGCAGCTACCATCTTAAATGCTGCATCCAAAATCCCCTGAAATACACATTAAAATACATATTCTCGGGCCCAATATTAGTACTTAGAATGGAGTAAGACTTTTTAAAATAGGGCTAACTTTTCCAAAAGTTTTGAGATTTTGATAACAAAGCAGACTTGGGGACTACTGTTCAACGAGTTCACCATCTGGAGAAGATAATGCATGTATACAGATAACTAATAAAAAATAGGCAGAATGTGTTGAGTGCCAAAGAAAGAGATTTCCTGAAAACCTCAGGCTGTTGCAAGGAGTTGAAATTCCTGGATGTTTTGTTGATAGTAGAATTTGAACATTCTTACAGTGGGAGGGATTATCTATAAGTAATCTATAACTGATTGATTTTCTCTTATTTAAAGTATTTATGTTATACAATGGAGTTTTTCTTCCCAATCCGTCCACACACTGTTTGGAAAATTCAAGTAGGTCACTAACATGGGATTAGATCTGTTTGATTAAAAACCCTCTTTTCTATAAAGAACTCAAGGCTCTGATGTAGTATAATATTCTTAGACTCTACACTACTATTTTGACGTCAAAGTGTGGGTTGCTTCAAGGTTTGAGCCTGATGATGCTAGATAAGTGTAATATGTGTATTAAAGCCTTCTGAAAGTACCCTCACTAACTTTTCACAGCCATTTTTTAATTAAAGGTTTCTCTTGCATTGACATCATTGTTCTTATTAGCAACTATGTTTAAAGAATAATTTCTCATAATATTTATATGAAGTATGTCAAATTTTTATTTGGTTAAAAAACAGAAATTCTAATACATGGCCAAATAAAGCCTGTTTTTTCCTCCTTCAGCATCATTGGAAAGTAAGCAGTTCATACAACTTGATGATTTTTGCCGTTTTGCATAAAATATTTCTAGGATGCAATATTGACTCTTCTACCTTAAATAGTAATTTGGGCCTACATTGATTTTGATATTTGTGGCCATTATTTAACAGCCATTTATGTTCAGTACTCTGATGCTTTCTGGGATTACTGAGGCATTTGTAAGGCTATTTGCCACAACCCTAAAAGGTACCCATATTTTTGCTCCCTTCTCCTGTTTAACCTTGCAGGTTTATATAGTTTTTCCAGTAAATACTGCCTTTGCTTAAATTGTTTTAAAAAATTCCGTTGAAATTTCTCTCAAAGCTTGTTCCATGTTCTTGCAGCTGTTCGTAGTGAAATGGTCATATAAACCTAAGTGTGGCGACCAAGCTGTGTCAGAGGTGATATGTAGCCAGAAAGTCTGTCTGACTTCCTTCAGGTGTCAAAAACTGGCTACTAAAGTCACAATTTTACGATAAGGATATTCATTTGGGCTTCTTAAATTCTGATAGGCTTGTTTAAAGGAAATCATTTTTATGCATAACTAAGTATAAACCTTTAAGGTAAAGTCTTAAACTTTACTATATTAATTTAAACTTTTTAAGAATTATCAGAAGAAGCCAGTAGTAAATTGTATTTGTGATTATCTGGATGGAAATGTTTAAACCCACTGTATTTGTTCTTTTGAATTTTTGATGCCATTACCTCCTCTTTAGATAGTTAGCCAAAATTGACTATTTTAACAGTAGTCTTTAAAATTTGAGTTATTTGCTTGGGTGTTAGGTTTGTATAATTATAATTGAACTTAGAAAATATCTTCAAGTAATGAGTTGCTTTGAAGTTAATGAAATTGCTAAGGCCTAGTATAACTATAAATCAACTTGCAAGTGAATTTGCATGTTTATTGTATACAGTGTTATTTATATAGTAAATGAACATTTTTTAATTCATGTCAAAATAACTGGACTTTGTTTACAGAAAGCCACAAAGAAAACTGATAGACCCAGACTAGAAGATAAAGATGATCTAGATGTAACAGAGCTAACTAATGAAGATCTTCTGGAGCAGCTTGTGAGATATGGAGTGAATCCTGGTCCTATTGTGGGTAAGCTGATAAAATTTCAGATATCTTTTCTGTGAACCCCAAATTGTTTTCCTCTCTGTCTAGCAGTTAGAGTTTGAGTTCTAAAGGCCAGTCTGTCATTAATCATTTATATGACTTGTATCTTCGTTTCCTTAACTGTAAGTGAGGGGAATAAAATGAGAGAATTGAACTGGCTAATCTCCAAGATTGCCTCTGTTGAGATTGTTTCATATGGTGTTTATATCACACTACCTGGTGAGACATTTGGGTCTTATATGACAATTTAGGAAAATCTGAGGTAACAGCTGGCCAAATTCATCCAAATCAGTAAGTTAAAAGTCTTGATTGGAATTCAAGAATGATACCCTCAAGAGGAGCTAAAATAAGAAAACCTGGAAAAACTAAATACACTGAATTTCCCTCATTTGGTTACTGTTAGTAGGTGATTTTGCAAGACTGATTATGCCTTAATTTTATAGGGTCTTGGTGATAACCTCAAGATGAGAAAGGTCTATTTTGATCTTCTAAGTTATGTAAAATTTTGAAGTGGAGATTTGGGAGTTTGTCTTTTCCTGTAGGTGTGGTTGCAAACAAGAATTTGGAATGTTGTCTTTCTTTTGTTTTATTTAATACACTGCTTCCAAATAGATGATAATAAACCTATTAATATAATTACCAAAAGACGTTTGATACCCTTTTTAAATTTTTCATTTAAAATTCCAAAGTGGAGATGCTGAAAAATGTGCATTATGTCTCAACATACATTAAATTACATGTTGGTGTTATCAGCTGTTCATTTTTTTTAAGTTGTATATATTAAGGTGTACAACTTGATATACATTGTGAAATAATCACCATAATCAAGCTAACTACCATATCCATCACCTCACATAGTTTTCTTTTGTGTGCATGTGTGGTGAGAACACTTAAGATTTACCTTCTTAGCAAATTTCAAGGATATAATATAGTATTGTTAACTACAGCCTATGCTATAACATTAGATACCAGAACTTACTCGTCTTGCATAACTGAGATTTTGTACCCTTTGACCAACATCTTCCCATTTCCCCCTCCCTAGCTGTTCATCTTAAGACTACTTATATAACATTTTGAGATATGTGTTGTTTCTAAAACTATATATTATCATTTTATTCATCTTACAGAAATCGGGAAAACGTACAGCTGGGGTAAAGCAAAATAAAAGCTATTTTTTTTTTTAATAATTTTATTTCTTTATTTATTTCCCCCCAAAACCCCAGCAGATAGTTGTATGTCATAGCTGCGCATCCTTCTAGTTGCTGTATGTGGGACGCAGCCTCAGCATGGCCGGAGAAGCGGTGCGTCGGTGCGCGCCCTGGATCCGAACCCAGGCCGCCAGCAGCGGAGGGCACAGTTAACCGCTAAGGCATGGGGCCGGCCGCAATAAAAGCTATTTTTGATAAAAGCTAAATTGATGTTGAAATGTGTTAAGAATTTGTTTATAATCAGTTTTACTTTGCTATCTAATTGGTATATAATTTCTATTTGTAACACACATTTCTATAAAAGGTCATTTTAACTGCAAAGTAGTTATATTTAAATACAACACCTTAAATTTACACAGTTATGTGTCAAATATATTCCATTTTTAAATTGATTTATCGGACTTTTCTTTTCCCATAACTGAATGGCTATTTATAGGCATGTTACTCTCTTAGAGTTGTGAGGTTTTAAGCATGGTAATTAAAAGGAGTACTGTCTGTTTATAAAAATGATTTTTCTACAAAGGCAAGTACTATGACATAATACTGGAGAAAATATACCAAGTCCAAAACTTTTCAGTCAGAAATACTCAGTCATACATGGTTCTTCAGTACATGATGTTTAATAAGATCTATATCAGTCTACTATGTATTCTATGCTATTAAAAGAAACATTTTGGGGGCCGGCCCAGTGGCATAGCGGTTAAGTGCGTGCGCACCGATGCACTGCTTGTCAGGCCATGCTGTGGCAGCATCCCATATAAAGTAGAGGAAGATGGGCACAGATGTTAGCCCAGGGCCAGTCATCCTCAGCAAAAAGAGGAGGATTGGCTTGGATGTTAGCTCAGGGCTGATCTTCCTCACAAAAAAAAAAAAAAAGAAAGAAAGAAACGTTGTAATCATGTATTAAAATCCCAGAAAAACACCTATTTTAGAAAAGAATCCGTTATATAGTATTTTTAAGCACTTAAGTTTAGAATAGGAAAGAATGAAAGTAACATCTTAGTGTTGCTAAAGATAGTGTCTGGGCTGGATCTTAAATAAGACTATGAGTACTAAAGCAAGTTCTGCCTTAATATAGGAACAACCAGGAAGCTATATGAGAAAAAGCTGTTGAAACTGAGGGAACAAGGAACAGAATCAAGATCATCTACCCCTCTGCCAACGATTTCTTCTTCAGCAGAAAATGCAAGACAGAATGGAAGTAACGACTCTGACAGATACAGTGACAACGAAGAAGGTAAAATTTTAAATGATGTTAATCAAATATATATAATTTTTTTCAGACTCATACAGTAAACATGAAGAAGATGACATTTAAAATAATACCAAGATATATGTAATTTTTGTTTATACTTAATCCTTTAAGTAATTTGATTTGAATAACTTTTGTTGAGAATTCTAAGAAACAGAAAAGTACAAATGTCTAATTTTTGTCACTTAAAATTGCCAGATACCTGTATCTTTTTTGCTTCAAATCTCATTTTTCTAAGAGAACCAAGTATTACAAATAAAGACAAAGTTCCCCCATTTATCTGTTTCCAAGTATCATCTCCACAGAAGCAACCACTATCATTAATTTGATGCTTATCTTTCCAGCCTGTTTTTAATTACTTTTTCACGTGCATCTAATACATGTATTATTTTGTACTTTAAAAAATATATATAAACAACATCATGCTAAATCTTATCACTTGCTTTTTTTTTTACTCTGTGTTATGTTATTGAGATCTCATCTTATTGATGTATTACATAAATGTCTGGTTTATTCCTCATAATAAATAGCGGTAATATTTACGTATGTCATGTTTTCTCTGTTCTCTATTGATAGGCATTTAAATGTACATGTTTTGCTAGATAATCTGATTTCAAGGCAACTTTGAAGCAAATATTTTGGCATATTTTTAGTAGATATTTTAAGAAAATTTGACCATGATATTTAAATATTTTTTGAGAACAATACCTCAAATAAATGACCTTTTAAATTTTATTATAAGAACAACTTGATATTTAAAAACTTTTAATTCATATGACTTGTTTATTAATTTCATGATTATTTAATTTGACCCAAATTGCTTATATCTCTGTAAGCATTGCCTGTCAGGGCACAGTCTGTCAAATTGGTTGTTCAGAATATGAAATATAGAGTCTTTTCCTTCAACAGCACTATGTTAGCAAGGAGGCAAAGATTAAAATTAGCTTAAACACAAGTAATGCTTAAACTTCCTGCCTCTTTTGCCTCTACAGGAAAGAAGAAAGAACACAAGAAAGTGAAGTCCACTAGGGATTTTGTTCCTTTTACTGAACTTCCAACTACTCCCTCTGGTGGATTTTTTCAGGGTATATCTTTTCCTGAAATCTCCACCCGTCCTCCTTTGGGCAGGACTGAACTACAGGCAGCTAAGAAAGTACATACTTCTAAGGGAGACCCACCTAGGGAACCTCTTATTGCTACAACCTTGCCTGGCAGGGAACAGTTGCAGAAGTTAGCCTCTGGAGGGAATTTGTTTACTTCCTCCAAGCCTAGCCATGATAGATGTTTAGAGAAAAGTTCTTCGACATCTTCTCAGCATGAACTCGCTGCCATGTTGGTCTCTGCTGCAGCTTCTCCTTCACTGATTAAAGAAACTACCACTACTTGCTATAAAGACATAGTAGAAAATATTTACCATGGAGAGAAAAGTGGAATTCAACCATTATGTACTGAGAGGTCCCATGTTACAGAGTCTGAGAGATCACAAGTAATTTCTCCACCACTTGCTCAGGCAATCAGAGATTATGTCAATTCTCTGTTGGTCCCGGGTGGGGTAGGTAGTTTGCCTGGGACTTCTAACTCTACACCCCCACTGAATGTAGAAAACACAAGGAAGAGAATTGATCAGTCTAATTTTCAAGAAACTGAATCCCTGTCTCCTCCACGAAAATTTCGTAGACTCAGTGAAAAGTCAGTAGAGGAAAAGGATTCAGGTTCTTTTGTGGCATTTCAAAATATACCTGGGTCTGAACTGATGTCGTCTTTCGCCAAAGCTGTTGTCTCTCACTCACTCACTACCCTAGGCATAGAAATGTCTAAACAATCACAGCATGATACAGTAGATGCTCCAGAAGTATCTTTTCCCTTCCATGAATCTATTTTAAAAGTAATTGAAGAGGAGTGGCAGCAAATTGACAGGCAGCTGCCTTCATTGGCGCGCAAGTATCCAATTTCTTCCAGAGAGGCAACACGGATATTATCAGTTCCAAAAGTAGATGATGAAATCCCGGGGTTTATTGCTGAAGCCACTCCACCAGCAGGTATTCAGGCAGCTTCCACTGAGTGTTGTGATAAACAGTTGGACTTAGCACTTTGCAGAACATATGAAGCTGCAGCATCAGCATTGCAGATTGCAACCCATACCGCCTTTGTAGTCCGGGCGATGCAGGCAGACATTAGTCAGGCTGCGCAAATGCTTAGCTCAGATCCTGGTCGTGTGCACCAGGCACTTGGGATTCTGAGCAAAACGTATGATGCAGCCTCATTTCTTTGTGAGGCTGCATTTGATGAAGTAAAGATAGCTGCCCATACCATGGGATCTTCCACGTTAGGTCGCCGCTATCTCTGTTTGAAGGATTGCAAAATTAATCCAGCTTCTAAGAATAAGCTGGCTGTTACTCCCTTTAAAGGTGGAACATTATTTGGAGGAGAACTATACAAAATAATTAAAAAGCGTGGAAATAAACACTAGAAAGACATCTGTCTTATTTTTGATATGGGGAACTCACCAGCTTTTCTAGAAATTTCATGTACTTTTATACCCAAATTTTCTTTCCCTCTAAGGCCTTTTAATCTCCAGATTGGGCCAATTTCAAAATGTCGAGCTTCTACCCATCAAATTACAGTAATAAATAAAAATAATTGCCTACATAGAACTGCCTTTTTTAAGCAAGTTGCATAGATAGAAAGCTTGATACAAATAATTTAAAGCTTTGTAGATCACATGTTTGTCTCAAATAGTTCACTTTTTCCTATTTTACTTAAGATTTTACAACTCTTCAAAACTAAAAATCTATTAACTAGAATATAAGTAGTCTTGACTGTTTTAAAATATTACTAAATATCTTTTCACTTTCTAAAACTTGTCTACATTTTTCCTTTTATTTTCTCACTTTTTTTTGTTTTTTTACTTATGTCTACAGTATCATTGATAATATTCTAGATCAGTGCAACTTGAAGTGCCAGTCTACAAACTGTTACTGATCCACAAGCAAAATAAGCATGCACCAGAATTTGAACCTAGAGACACTTTTTAGATCAATCACAAGGTTTATTTCTGTGGTAAAGTTTTATTGGTAGAGAAAACAGTGTGCTGATTTACATTCTGGTGCAAGTGCTTCATTTCTTCATGGACTGGTAGCAAACAGTTCGTGGACCACACTTTGAGAAATACAGCTCTAGACCATAATAATCTGTGATAGTGCATTCTCACCATCACTGTAATTTGTCAGATGAATTAGACACTGGAAAGATGGGGCTTTTTTTTTTTTTTTTTCTTAGTAGCACTTTCAAGGTATGTTGTAGTTCATGGATGATTAGACTTGATCTAAATTCTAAAAGCAAATTTAAATTGTTAGTTTTTTTAACAAGGTCATAAGAAATCATACAATATTCCACTGTCTTGTGTGTCTATATAAAGCAGTATATTCTGTTTTCATTTTTATGATTGTAAGATGAATGAGTCTAACTATAGAGATATTTCATAATAGAATTTCTTTGTATTTTTATGGAAAATAGTAGTATTAAATATAAACAAATTACAGTTCCTTGGGCACTCCTAGCCATTACTGTATTCTTAGACTATGTCCGTCTTTGCAGCTTTCAGGGAGTAATTTTGTTATTTGTCTCCTAAATGTACATGTATACATGTACCTACTAAGTGCTTTGTGATTTTTTTAAATGTATTACTGTAGAATGCTTCTGCAAATTCAATAAAGTTGTTAAATTTGAACAGTTTTGTGTGGTCTCCAGAAACATGTTGTATGTGTCTTTTATTCTTGGAGTTGTAACAAGTTAGATATTTGTGGGTGAACATCCCTTTTCCATTTCATCATGGAAGCTCAGTTGACATTCAGTATAGTTGAAAATATTCTAATTATTGTTGTATGGTTTTTCTTCTATTTGAGGATCATGTTTTTATTGGCTGTTGGAATTTAAATTTGTTAAAGGAATTCATCTGTAACCAAATACCTTATTTGTTTAATCAGTTTCTGCTCAACTAATGTTGGGTTCTTTATTTTGCCCCTCCTAATTCTTGGATTCTGAGTTAATGAAGCATAAGATTTTATAACGCTAAGTATTGTCCTAAACATAAATATAATTATAGATCCATTTATGGAAGTCTTGGGAGGTTGGGGGTGGAGTCGATACCTTAATCCTAAATAAAGATTGAACTGTTTGAACTAACATGGTAAAAATCACTGTTCATTTTGGGGAAACTTGCAAGTAGACTCTGGGCTGACTAGTACTAGACTAGGTAGTTAGCAAGACACATAGCTATCTCAACTACTTTTTAGCACAACTGCCTTGAGTTTATGCAAAACTAAGCTTCTGTATAAAAATTGACTTCATTTCTGTCTCTGGTAAGAAAGTAATCTAACAGATTTTTGGTAATAGAAGTTTTAGAAGCAACAGCTTACATTAATTTTGCTATACTATGATACAAGGCCACAAAAATGGAAGTTCGCTAAAGTTTTTATCAGTCTTAAACTAGCTCTACAAATAGTGATAAAATCAAGTCTAGGAGAATGGAATACTGAAGCCTATAAAAATATATATATTTGAGTTGTTAGGTTAATAACCATCATGGTGATATGCTAAGTAATATATGTGCATTATTTTCTCTTTAAAGAAAAGTATGTTATTTTTATTATGGGGAGGAGGAGGAGAAGTGACCTGTGATTGGTTGTACTTTTCTGTGAACAAGATTCCTCCTTACCTCCTCAGTTGTACCTGGATTTTTTATAATCACATCAAAAAAGAAGAGAGGAAAGACTTAAACTTCACTCAAGTATTAACGTCATTGTGCTTATTTATTGTTGTTAGAGGCTTGTTATCATATAGGTTTTTATCATTCTTAAAATTCCTTATAGCTTTTTCCCTTTGATATTCCAAATCTTAATTTAATAGCTAACCTTTGTTTATATAGTAGTAACGCATTGTATGAAAAAAGAATGGTAACAACTATGTGTTTTAGTGTCCCTTTCCCACATCTGAATTGTTTTTAGTAAAAAGCCTCCTCGGGAGCAGTTTGAACTCACTTTATGTTTCAGACTATTAGTCCCAGAAAAAGGAAAGGAGAATAAATAGGGAGAAGTGGTGATCAGATTAAGGAGTAGGGGGAGATAAACAAAAATGGAATAAAATAAGAATGGAAAAGAAAAGTTTTTAAAGACAAACTGCAGTTAAACAGTTGTGGTCTATTGAGGTAATACCAATAAACAAACTTCTTTTACATATTAATGTGCCTAAAACCAGGGTTCCAATTAATGTTTGGATGACAACGTAGTTTGTTGTATGTTTCAGAGAGTAATGGTTTCTCCAATGTTATTTCCAGACTCTAAGATAGAGCTCAAGCTTGAGAAGAGAGAACCACTAAAGGGCAGAGCAAAGACTCCAGTAACACTCAAGCAAAGAAGAGTTGAGCACAATCAGGTATCTTTAGTTTTATGATGGCTGTGTTCAGGTGTAAGTGATGTGACAATACTAATTTGCCTGTGTCCTAGCCTGTGGTTAATTGTTGACACCAGATTCCAGCGCACTCAATGAAGTGTTTGTTCCGTTGTTCATTAAATGGCATTAGAAATTTAAACGTTGTGTTTTTTTGTCAGTAGTGTAGCCTGTGCTTCTGCAAAAGCAAGTGTTTAATAAATGTCTCATTTATGTTTGATTCTGTGCTAAGCTTGGTTCAAAGCCAGTCATACTGTTTTTTAAGAGAAATATTTTTTTAAGGTGGAAATGCCTAAGCAATTCTGACATAATTTCTTTAAGAGGCAGGGGAAGGGTTTTATATTTTTGTCTTTGTCTCTGGATTTCTGACTTTGCTTTTACTTTTGCCTGTCTTATCTTCTGTGGCTTTTCCCTCAACTCCGAAGCTACTGTGGTCCTAAGACCACATTGTTTTCTTTCCTTTTTCTAGATGAAGTTTAGCTTTTTTATCATGAGTGAGGCAAGATGACAGTTTTTCAAAAGGAAAATAAACACCGGTATAAATGAGCTAGTTTACAGAGAACAAATTACTAACTAATCTAGCATTGATTTGTCTGATGCTTTACAAGACAGCTCTCCCTAGTCATTTCCTTATCCTTATTCTGTCCAGCTGGAAGATTTGTCTAGTTGCTTATTTAAATTTTCCATCTTCTCTTTATCATTTTGAAGTGATACATCCTCAAAAGAAGTGTTCTTGATTTCTGAAGCCATGTCTCTCTCTTGGTTTGATGTAGTTAATAAGTTGAATTTCAGAACTGTTTGTTAGAAATGAGCTTGGTGACTGTGGAGAATGCATAGAGCATTAAATGAAAGAAGATTTTGTTTAATATAGAGCCAAATACTGGAATAAATATTTTATTGCCCTTTTATCTAGTATTGCTAGGGAAGAGCTGCAGGGGCATGCTGAAGAATAAGGAAATCAGAGCAAGAGAAACTAAGAAAATCTGCTCAAGGACACTGAAATAGACAAGCATGGGGAACTTTGGTCCAGAGTATGAAGGCAAGATGGCATAGTGCTAGCAAGGATGAGTGTCTGGTCAGATAGTTAAAAGGAGGGAGGGAGGATGGTATTAAAGATGATTTAAGGGGTAATGGTTTTAAGTAGGGGAATCTGAACAGAAGGCCAGGATAAATAATCAAAGGAGAATAGATTTAGGAGATGACAGGCAGAATTAGACAATGGCCTTATTATACAAAATTTAAAACACATAGAAAAGTGGAGGGGAGAGTTGAATGACCTTCCAGTCACACGGTCACAGAGCCTCAACAGTTGTCAACATGTTACCAGTTTCGTTTCGTCTTCACCCGCAACTTCCAGCTTTTTAAATTCTTTTTGGTTTTGTTGTTTTGCTTTTTGCCGGAGTATGTTAAAGCAAATCTCCAACATCATATCATATCATATATTTCACACATTAAAATGTCAGTATATCAATATATATCTCTAAAAGGTAGGAGCTGTTTTATATGTATATATACACATACATATATATATGCACGCCACTATATAAAATACACCAGTGCCACTGTCACACCTAATAAAATTAATAATTCTCTCATCTCTAATCTGTTCAAATTCCTCTAGTTTCGGAAATGTCACTTTTGTGATTAAATTGTTCAAATCAGGATCCAAACAAGCTCCACATGTCATTTGGTGTTTTTTATTTTGTTATGTCTCTTAAGTCTGTGGCTATTTCCCCTACAACTGTTTCCTCTCCCTCCATTATTTGGTGAAGAAACCAGGTCAGTCCTCTACAGAATTTCCTACGTTCTGGATTTGGCAGATTGCTTCTTCAAATATGATTTAATTTGCTCTTCTCTGCCCTGTATTTCCTGTAGGCTGGGAGTTATACCTATAGTAGGGCTGTGCAATAGACCTTTCTGTGATAATGGAAATGTTTTATATCTGCTGTCCATTATGGTAGCAACTAGCCATGTGTGGCTATTGAATACTTGGAATGTGGTTTGTGTGGCTGAGAAACTAAAATTTTAATTTTATTTAATTTAAATAGCCACATGGGGCTAGTAGCTACCATATTGGACAGCATAGATCTAGAGGATTGGTTAGATTCAGATTCTTTGACAAGAATACTTCATAAATGGTGTTGTGGCTTTCATTTTGCATCATTTCAGGAGGCACATGATGTCTTTTTGATGATGCTAAAATTAATTAGTAATAGTTCAGATGTTAAAAACCTGATCATGATAAAATTCCACATTGCCCTTTCATTTAGTGGTTATGATATCCATTTATGATTATTGTCTAGATCCGTTATTTCATTTGAGGTTGTAAGATGATGCTTTTTCTTCTTCTCTCATTCCTTTACATCTATATCCGTAATTCAAACCACTTTCCCTCATGAACTACTCAGTTACCTTGAAATAAAATTCGTACAGAAGCGCCAGGATAAAGGCTTGCTTCTGGCCTTTTATTTGCCAATTTTCCATTTAAAGTGCTGTGGTCACTTTGAAAGATGATCAATAAAATCTTTCTGCTAGTATGGTTTTTATATATTTGACTTATGATGAATTGCAGTCATTATTCTTTTTTCATGTTCAAATTTTGCTGTCTTTGGCCATTAGGAATTACTGAGTTGATTCCTGTATCTTTTTATTGACCCTGTTTGTCTTTGATAGTTTGTTTTCTGGCAAGTAAGATGTCCCAGGCTCCTGTATATTTCCTGCCTCTTATCACATTAGCCATTTTTCCAAAGAACCCTAATCCTTTTAATAGAAAATATTATTTGGAGGCTACCTACAATCTAGATGCTGGGAAGTTCATTCCTGCTGGGTTGTCCCTGCTTCTAGGCCTTTTCAGTAGGTAGAGGTAGGAGTACTTGTTTTTTAGAAAGAGAAAATAAATCACGAATTCATCAAATTTATTAATGCAGGCTATCTAACTTCTAGGTATTATACTTGTATCTCTTTTCTCTGATGCTGAGTATCTTGGTTCTTAAAATAATGTCGTTACTTTTATGTAAATATCACTATAGATATAAGTTTCTAAATAATACAGTATTACTACTAACAGTAAGGCTGCTAAATGCAGTTTTGGGGTTTTCTTGGGCAGTTTTTCTTTTCTTTAGGATATAAAATCAAAATACTGTGCTTAGTCACTTGAAAGAATTTTTTCTTTTATTTTTTAATTATTGAGAATATATATGTGGTTTTATTTAGGCAAAATAAGATAGAGTCAGAAATCTGGCTTCTATCTTTGTTCTTTCCATCCATAGGTAACCATTTTTAAGTTTTGGTTTATATTTTGTTTCTTTTTGAAAATATAAGTAAATACATAGATTTATATATTTATTTATGCTCCCCTCCTTAGATAAAAGGCAGCCTACTTTGCACATTCCTTTTCTTTCTGTTTTTAATTTAAACATATATCTTAGAGATCACTCCATATCAGAATATAGTATAGCCAGCTTCCTCATTGCTTTGTACCACTGCATGGTATTGCATTTTATGGATATACTGCAATTTATTTAGCCACTTTCCTTTTGATGGATATTTGGATTGTTTTGAGTTATATGCTATTTTGAATAATGCAGAGATGAATCCATGAACAGCCTTTTACATGTGTCATTTCGTATTTTAGCCAGTTTATCTTCAGGAAATCTACAAGAGAAATTGCTGGGTAATTTTGCTAGATGTTACCAGATTCCCCTGCATAAGAGTTGAAGCATTTTGCATTCCCACCAGCAGTGTTTGAGAGTACCTTTCTCTAATGAAGGAGTATGATGCTGTTTTTAAAAAAAGTTAATATGAGTACCCATTTTGGTCATGTTTTACCTAAATTGATAGTGAGTTCTTCAGAGTAAGATAGCTTTTAATTATTCTGATTATTTCTTTTTATAACCTAGTTTTGTGTAAACTTTTTGTTTAGAGCTTGTATTTTTACTGACTGGAATTTATAGCCTCGTTTTAGCCCAGCTCCTGCATTCTCATGTGCCTCAACTGCCTAACGTCTTCTGAATAAGTTATTCAGAATAATAGCTTGTTAAAAGGCAACATGAGAAGGTTTTTGTTTCTTCCTGCTATTGTCTCCTGATAAATTCTGGACTTTCTATAGAGCATCTTGCTGAAAATTGATGACACTGCAATTCTTATTTTGGCCATAGAGCATATAGGAATCACATTAATTACTGATTTTACATAGCAGTGAGTTTCTTTTCAATCAATAATTGTTTGGTCCATTTTACTAAGTAGTTATAATATTAAATTATAATGTTATTATTTTTTATTTATATTTGCTTCTCGAAGTCACTTGTTTATAGTGGATTCTGGTAGAAAAATTTTTTTTAAATCTTCAGAATATTTTTTCTGTTTGTGTGCAGGGTTGTCAGTTTTCTGTAAAGATGATTACTTCTGAATTAGATATCAATAGTAAAGAACTAATAAAATTGGTTAACCATCCTCAACCAAAGAACTAAATACATGTGAACAAAAGAAAGTATAAATGATTTATAGTGAAAAGTGCCTTCCCACCTCTGTTCCCAGCTATTCCCACAAGCAACCAAAGAATTTCTTGTTTCATTCCACGGAAGAAAATAAGGAATCTTTAAATGGAGCTTGGCCTTTAATGTCAAAGATAACTAATAAAAACGTGTAAACATGTTTTGTTTTTTTTTTTAATCTGTAATAGTTTCAATAGATGTTAGGTAAAATTGTTGATGAAGAGATGATTTCAGTTACTTATTCAAAATAAAACATAACAAGTGAAAAGTCCTAAAATTTGGTGGGTAACCACTTTTAAGGAAAGGATGTGTCTTCCTCCCCTGCTTTTACCTTCATGGACATAGGTAAAATATCTGGTCTTTTAGTGTAGCAGCTGCATAACTGGTAACTTTATTAGCCCTTTCGAGTAATGTAGTTGTTAATTCTTTGAGGAGTTCTAAAATACTGAGTATACATTGATAATATCAGATAGACTATCAAACTAGAATGTCTTTTTGTTTGGGGGTTTTTTTTTGTTTTGTTTTGGGGGGATTTTTTTTGCTGAGGAAGATTCTCCCTGAGCTAACATCCACTGCCAGTCTTCCTCTTTTTGTATGTGAGCTGCCACCGCAGCATGGCCACTAACAGACAAGTGGTGTACATCTGCGCCCAGGAACCGAACCCGGGCCGCTGAAGCGGAGCACACTGAACTTAACCACTAGGCCACTAGGGCTGGCCCTAGGATATCTTTAAAATCCTTCTTCTAATTATTTTTGTTGGTGTTGAGTAATTGATTATTAAAGAGAAATCAGTGTTGAAAGCAGCTTAGAAAAAATACTTGGCTTTGAGATGTATCATAAGTCAGTTATATTATCATAAACCAGTTGTTCTCAACCCTCCCTGCACATTAGAATCCCCTCAGGAGCTATAAAAATTAACTATGCCCAGGCCTTTGTAGAAGAAATTTTCACTTAATTGGTCTAAGTTGGGGTTGGGAGCATTTGATATTTTTTAAAAGTTCCCCCAGATGATACTGTGCCGCCAGGATTGAGAACCATTTAAATAATCAGGAATTTATTAAGAAGCATTTATTATATATGTGTGTAATTTGTTTACAGATTTGTCTCTTGGCTAACATTGTTTGCATTCAGCAAATATTTCCTAATTGATAGCAAGAAAAGGAACCCAGAGATTCAGATTGTGAGTTAAAAGGAAACTCTTATAATGTTGATCCCAAATACAGATAAATACAAATCAGATATATGAGACTATGTACCTTGTGGGGTTTTGGTAGTAATAATTCCAGTCACATAAGCTCTTGTCTCAGGATAAGAGTAAAATATATCTGTCTTTAAAATTATTAGACACTGACTTGGATATAGAAACATCAGTTATCTAGATAAAATATTAGCTTGAAAGCAAAAGTGACAATAGAACCATACTCTAGTATAATACTAAACATTGATGGATGTTCTCTAGTTAAAAGAATTTAAAAGAATCATCTGAATAGTGGCTTCAAAGTTGAATAACTTGCGACTTTGAACTCAGAATCTCAGGCCCCACCCCAGAGCTACTGAATCAGAATCTCCATTTTAACAAAAGCTCTAGGTGATTGATTATGCACGTTATAGTTTGCGAAGCACTAGTCTAGTGATTTTCCAACTATTTTGTAAAGACTGCTAAATTATTTTTTAAATGACAAAAAATCAGTTGGCTTTTCAGGGAGAAATGAATCTGGGACTGGAAGGTAACAGTGGTCTATCACTGTGACCTTTCCATCTTTCTGCAGTGAGGAGTGGGGTTGCGTTGAAGTTTGGTAGTGACATTTTAGGCTTGCATGTTCGTGAAGGAGGTGAACACCAGATTTTTGTTGCTGCTCCGTTTTAATATCTCTCTAAGAATTAGAGTTTGATACCTGGGAATTTTTAAGTTCAGATAGCTGTGTATGGATTATAATTGAAACTGATTCTATTTATTTATTTATTTGGTGAGGAAGATCAGCTCTGAGCTAACATCCATGCCAATCCTCCTCTTTTTGCTGAGGAACACTGGCCCTGGGCTAACATCTGTGGCTATCTTCCTTCACTTTATATGGGACGCCGCCACAGCATGGCCTGACAAGCGATGCGTCAGTGCGCGCCCGGGATCCAAACCCTTGCTGCCAGCAGCCCAGCACGCGCACTTAACCGCTACGCCATGGGGCCGGCCCCCTAAACTGATTCTATTTAAATAATCCTAATCACATGAAAATTATAATGTTTAATCTATACTAATAATTATAAAAGTTTGTATTTTATTTTAAAAAGAAACTGGCTTGTCATAACAAATGACTTTCTTATAAGTCACGATCAGCCTGCTTTTTGTTTAGACAGCCAAAGAGATGCAGCTGAGATACTAGAGCCAAATAGCAAACAGTAAGTCACTAAAGGAGCCACAGTGATAAATTGATGTGCTTTTTTCCCCTTCTTTTTTATTGTAATTTGTGAGCTCCTATAGTTGGACTCTTTAGTGTATTTTACCATACTTTAAGTGTTTTCTGATGCCTACATATCGATTCAATCAATAAATTTAGAAATATTTTGAGGGTATAGCATTGTTTGCACACTGGCATTTGGAGATTTTTCATGGCTTGTCAGTATGCTAATATGGCCATTATTAAGGTATTTGATGTTAGAATATGACTTTTTAATGTGTCGATGCTTGAATAGAGCTATTCTCAAGCTGGAATAACTGAGACTGACTGGACAAGTGGATCTTCAAAAGGCGGACCTCTGCAGGCATTAACTAGGGAATCTACAAGAGGGTCCAGAAGAACTCCGAGGAAAAGGGTGATGCAAGGCTTACTGCTTAGCGTTGGGTTTTCAGATTGGTAGGGTTTTAGTGATTATTTTATATTTATTGTTTTTGTTTTGTTTTCAAACTAACAGGTGGAAACTTCAGAACATTTTCGTATAGATGGTGCAATAATTTCAGAGAGTACTCCCATAGCTGAAACTATAATGGCTTCAAGCAACGAAACCTTAGTAAATATGTTTCATAAACTATACAAGTGGTATTCTTTGTAAATTACCCTTTAATTAGAATTGGGGAGGTGGTAAATTTTGGCAAACCTCAAGTTTAGATGTTTTTTTAAACATTATATTTTAAACTCCTTTTCCCCATATGATTCTGAATTTTAGAATTTTTCCATATAGCCAATTTATATATATCAATTTAATTCATTGTACAAGAATCCTAAGTATCACAAAATATTTAAAGAATGATAAAGTTTCATGTGTAAAAGCACTGAACATGCTCATTTCTAGGTTCTTTTGCCTTAATGTTTATTAAGAGAAAGTTTCAAATATTACAGAAATAGGATATCTTTTTTTCTTTTCTTTTTACATGTCTTGTTATGTTTGGATAATTCTGAGTCTGAATAATTTGAATCTTGGCAGGTTGTCAATAGGGTGACTGGAAATTTCAAGCACGCAGCTCCTATTCTGCCAATCACTGAATTCTCAGACATACCCAGAAGAACACCAAAGAAACCATTGACAAGAGCTGAAGTAAATGACTAAAATTTAGATCGATGCTATCATTGATCTTTTAAAGAGGAAATATTTATATTTGTTTTTTGGAGTGGGAGGGAATAGAACTTTCTTTATTGGGGGGGGGGTGTGTATGTATATATATGCATATATTATTTTAAAGACATACTTTTGGTAGTGACAATGGAAAGTAACTAATACAGTATGACATGCTAATACTATCCTTTCGCTACTGTGTTTCAAGTTCTAGTTTTCAAGGGAGTGATCCTTTGTGTGCTGCTTGTAATGTGTTCTCTTTGCTATGGATGTGAGTTGCAAGTGTTACTGGGCTGTAGGGGGGAGGCTATAATATTATCTTTCACTGAAAAGTCAAATAATGGAACTTGAAAGTGACTTTGTTTGAGGCTTGAATTGATTAACTCCTGTATAAGTAAGCTTTACACTACTGACTGCATGATGCAATATAATTTTAATGAATCTTTACCAAAAGTTATTTTGATCTGGGCATAAAGGTAAACACAGCAAAACAATCAGGTTCTTAAAAAAATTATTTTATGTTTAAGTTAGGAGGACTGGATTGACTCTAGTTAAAAACATATACTAAAATTTCTTAAAGATCCATGTAAATTTGATATTTTATATTTGATCATTTATGTGATCATAAAATTATTAACAGAGGAAGGAACAGTGTACTGTTAATGAAAAGCATGGGAAATCCATTGAGGAAACTTTATACTGCCGTATCAGCTATACTGAATTTTAGAATTTGGTGGGGGTTGGGGGTTTTCTTAACTTACTTGAATGTGTGGTGATTTCCCCCTACCCCCATTTTCCAAATTAACATATCTTCACATTGAAGAAATTTGAAGAGAGTCTTGGAAGTGTGTGGATGCTTAGGTGATAATGAATTTAGAAATGGCGGTTGTAAAAGCTAGGACAGATTTAAGTGCGTTCTGTTCTCTGAAACTTCTGTTTAAAATTATATTTTAATTATTACGCATTTACACTAAATTTTAACGTGTGGTTCTTTGTTTCTTTCTTTCTTATTAGGTGGGAGAAAAGACAGAGGAAAGAAGAGTAGAAAGGGATATTCTTAAGGAAATGTTTCCTTTTGAAGCATCTACACCAACAGGAATTAGGTATTCAGATACAATGAAGCAAATATTAGTGTATTCTACTAGGTCATTTTTATTTATTTACTTATTTATTCCCACCTTATTGAGGTATAATTGATGCATAAAAATTGTATAGATTTAGAGTATACAACATGAGTATTTAATACTATATGTATATGGGAATTTTAATTTTTAATTCTTCACAAAGTTACTGTACCTCTGTTCTCAGAATTAAACTGTTCTTTTGAGAGCAGTTTAATTCTTCTAAGCCACCAATTCATATTTTTTTTTTATGGAGGAAAATTCGCCCTAAGCCTAACATCTGTTGCCAATCTTCCTCCTTTTTTCTTCCTTCCGCCCCCAAAGCCCCAGTAGATAGTTGTGTAAAGTTGTAAGTTCTTCTGGTTCTTCTATGTGAGCCGCTGCCACAGCATGGTTACTGACAGACAAGTCGTGTGGTTCCACGCCCAGGAACCAAACCCTGGGCCGCCGAAGCAGAGCATGCCAAACTTGAACGGCTAGGCCATCAGGGCTGGCTTAAGCAATTCATATTCTTGAAAGTTGTCCATTTCAAAATTAACTTTGTTAAGCTGAGGGATTGTAAATAAATCATTTACCTACAGTATTTAGTTCCTATTTTAAAATCTAAACGGAAACCTAGTAAGAAGGAAATCATTTTTTCCCCCTGGAGTTTTTCTTTTCTAATTAGAAAGACTGTATTTAGATATCTGTTGAATTGTTTCCTGACTTAAGGAATCATAACCAAAACACCTTATTTTTTCCCTCTTTATCTCCAGAATATATTAGCTCTGAAAAGCCTTTAAGAAGGCAAGTTTAGGGCCGGCCCGGTGGCGCAAGCGGTTGGGTGCGCGCGCTCCGCTGCGGCGGCCCGGGGTTCGCTGGTTCGGATCCCAGGCGCGCACCGACGCACTGCTTGGTAAGCCATGCTGTGGCGGCGTCCCATATAAAGTGGAGGAAGATAGGCACCGATGTTAGCCCAGGGCCGTCTTACTCAGCAAAAAAGGAGGAGGATTGGCGGATGTTAGCTCAGGGCTGATCTCCTCACAAAAAAAAAAAAAAAGACTTTGGGCCGGCCCAGTGGCTTAGCGGTTAAGTGCATGCACTCCTATGCTGGCGGCCCGGGTTCGGATCCTGGGTGCGCACCGACGCACCACTTCTCCGGCCATGCTGGGGCCGCGTCCCATATACAGCAACTAGAAGGATGTGCAGCTATGACATACAACTATCTACTGGGGCTTTGGGGGGGAAATAAATAAATAAATAAAATCTTTAAAAAAAAAAAAAAAAGAAGGCAAGTTTAGGGGCCGGCCTAGTGGCACAGCAGTTAGGTGCGCATGCTCCACTTTGGCAGCCCGGGGTTCGCAGGTTCAGATCCCAGATGTACGCCGACACCGCTTGTCAAGCCATGCTCTGGTGGCATCCCATGTAAAGTAGAGGGAGATGGGCACAGATGTTAGCCCAGGGCCCATCTTCCTCAGCAAAAAAGAAGAGGATTGGCATGGGATGTTAGCTCAGGGCTGATCTTCCTCACAAAAAAAAAGAAGAAGAAGAAAAAGGCAAGTTTAGTGAACATTTATCAATCTTCTGAATATTGTTTTCTAATAAAAGATATGTACCTAACTTTTTAAATGAAAAATATGTACAAGTTGTAAATAGGTTGACTGATCTCACTGTTTATATGTGACAGTTTCCTCCTGTTACCCGAAGGAATGTGTTTGGAGTTACGAATGGTAATGACATTTTATATTATTTATCTAAATCATGACTTTATCTAAAATTTCTTTTTCTCTTCTTCCTCTCACTCCCAACAGTGCTAGTTGCCGCAGACCAATCAAAGGGGCTGCAGGCCGGCCATTAGAACTGAGGGATTTCAGGATGGAGGAATCTTTTTCATCTAAATATGTCCCCAAGTATGTTCCCTCGGCAGATGTCAAGTCAGAAAAGACAAAAAAGGGACGCTCCATTCCCATGTGGATAAAAATTTTGCTGTTTGTTGTTGTGGCCACTTTTTTGTTTTTGGTCTATCAAGCTATGGAAACCAACCAAGTAAATCCATTCAGGGAATATGTTAATGACTCTGGAAAATCCACTGAATGATATCTTTTTGGCACACTCAAGTTGGTCTCCTGTTTTTAATAACTGTATAAAACATTTGTGTATACTTGTTGACTCAAGAACTAAAAATAATGTGATTTCACCTCAGTAAACGTAGTATTCCATTGAAAAGCAAACAAGATATGTAAATGGACTTCATTTCAATGTTTTGGACTTTGGACTAGTGGGAGATCACTGTGCCATATGAATAATCTTTTTTAGCTCTGGAACTTTTTTGTAGGCTTTATTTTTTTAATGTGGACATCTTCATTTTAGAGAAAAATGTATATTGTTTTTGTGTATCTGGGAAACAAGAAGGGGAGAACACGATAGTATAATGTGAAGCTACACATTTAAATACTTTGAATTCTTACAGAAAAGATTTTAAGAATTCTATGCTGAATAAAAACTTTAGAGATGTGAAACATGAAATTGGGTAAGAGAAAAAGTAACTTGGGGTTGTACTTTTTGTAACTGCAACAAAGTTTGATGGTGTTTATGGCAAAAAGTACAGCAATAATCTCTTCTGTTACTTTTATTAATAGTAATGTTATTATTGTAGCCCTATTGTACTTTTTAAAAAGATTTCTAGTATCATGAACGTCCTACTTCAGTAAGACCCATTTAAATACAGTTGATTTCTAGCAGGGATCTTTTAGTGCAACATGTTCATGTTTTCAAGAACTGTGAGCTGGCTATATATGTTTTTAAAAGCTGTTTAGCTAGCTGTAAGGCTATAATTGGAAACTTGTACTTTTTATTTACAGAAAAACATTTATTCTGTCAATCCAATTTGCTACCAAAATTTTTTTTAGATAAATAAGTGTGTGTCTGTTTAGAAGTTAGAAACGTCCAACACCCATCTTAGGTTCCATTTGGATTCATTCTTGCATTGTCTTCTGTTACCAAAAACAAATTTTGCCAAGTTTTTTTGCCCTCTATTTCCTAACATAATTTGATTTAAAAGTGCAAAAAGTATTTGCTTTTAAATTACGTAGTCAACTTTTCTTGGATACATAGTAGTTAATACATAAATTTGTCAACTCTGAATATGAGGTGGGCATTATGATTTTTGTGTACTCTTGAAATGGTTAACTTTATCTTTGTGGCTGATTTATTTTTTTAGCTAAAACTTACCTCATGTATAACTTGGTTAAGTAAAGTAGTAGGTAATCGAAATTTTAATAGAATCAAGTAAAACAAAAATTTTAAATTTACTCATTTGAGTTTCAGCTTTACAGTCATTGACCATAAAACACACTAAAAATGTAAGTTATTTTTACATGTCATCTGAAATAAAAAGACACTTTTTAAAAAGGAAAAAGCTGAAGATGTATGTTTAGACCAGCACACAATTTTTAGTTGAATTAGCCCTATTCTGATATTTAGCTGTTAGATATTTTGTAGACATTTTTCACTTACTTTGCAATTGACCAGAAACATTATAGGTCTGGTCTTGCAGGGGGAGTGGGAAACTTACTCTTAGGTCAAAAATGCGTCCCTCTCTGAGTAAAAGTGTTTCTTGAGGTGAGCCACAGAGGGGGCACGTTTTACTCAACTTTTCCAATATAAGGTAATAGTCTACTTTTAATTTCTTTGTTTTTAAACTTTGTTTCCCATATTATTTTCAGTTTTTTGTAATTAGGAATTGTGAGAAGCTGCATTTAATGTTTAAAAATGTGGGAAGATACTCAGACTTAATATGTATGTAAGATCAGTTTTCTAATAGGAAAGGTATGGTCCAAAACAGCGAAAGTAGGACCAGGTAAAACATGTAGTCAGTTTTTTTTTTAATGTGTACTTGGTCTTCTGTCTGTGTCTGTTTTATTCCACTAGAATAAATGTGTCCTTGATGTAAATGCAAAGCATTTCTTCCTGATTAAATTGTAGATGTAGACTTCACAATATAATTCAATAATAAAAAAGTAATTAACCTCTAGTTTTGTCATTGCAATAAATGCTTTTCAGATAACACAAAACTATAAGATTTCCAGATAACATTTCTTATGTGATATTTATGCATTGTTGAGATTTAGTTCTCATTTCAGTCTGTTCCTTTGTTTTGCTTCTAATCATTGTAGTAACGTGATGAGCTCCTCGTTTGCTCATAGTAAACAATGTAAGGCCATTATACTTGCACAATGACCCAGGGAAGCTCTCAGAGGCACCTCTCCCACTCTACAATATAGTAACTACTTCTTTTCAGTCTCCATTTCTTTTTTTTCCTCTGGTTTTACTGTCTTAGTACATATCTGTGACAGTCATGAATTTTAGTCTTGCTTTGAAACTAAGCAAAGATATTGCTGTGATATATTCACCAGAGAGCTGTGTTCACAAGATGCAAGTGCCTTTATCTCTTCTTCATTCATGTGTCCCCCAAAGATGATTTTATTTAAATTAGTGATTCTCAGATTAATATATACACTACAATTAATTAGAAAGCAAATAGCATCAAAAGCTTAAAATAACAGTAAGCTGTGCTTTATTGCATGCTTATCATGCAATAAATGTGCTAGATACTGTTCTTTGCACTTGATATGTATTGACTCATGTAATCCTCATGATAATCCTATGAAGTTGGTATTTCCTTAGTCTCTCATTACAAATGAGGAAATTGGTGCTTGGAGAACTTAAGAAACTTGCCCAAGTTTGCAATGATGAGTCGGGTTGCGTATGATATGGCAGAGAGGACCTAAAAGACCAACACTATATACAAACTATACCAGTTCAGCCTTGCTCCTTCTACGACATTGGTGGTGCCTCTTAAGTTCCAAACCTCTTAGGGGTTCTTTAAGGTTCACTTCCAGATTTAATCTTTCTCTGTAGCCATTTAAGTTTGAGCCTTCTTTAACTTTGTTAATTCATTTTACATCTTAATGTTTTCTCCATACACTTCTTCAAAATATATTCTTTTGATGTCTCACTTCCATTCTCTGTCATTGTGTTAAACATCTTTTAATTCTCTTTTCAGTAATAACCTCAACAGGATGAGACTATAAACACATATGGTTAATCTGTCATCTTGAATTGGCAGCTACTGAGAGCTTCTCAGGGTGCACATACCATCTTCCCACCAAAGATTCGGGAAGAAAATAGAGGAGGAGACATGGAGTTTTGAGTGCAGGGGGTCTCTGGGATTCTGTTATGTTCTGCTGTAGAATCATTAGTCAGACTGACATTTGATGACATTTGTGCTATATTCACAGTCCTTTGAAACTGATTGCTTATAAAGTTTTATCACTCACTGCAACAAATATTTATTTGCTGCCTCTGTGCCAGGTATAATGTTTGGCAGTGCATGGATGCAGTTTTAGAAATATCTCTGAACTTGTCTTGGGTGTTCTTTTGGGGAAGTAGTTTTAAAAAAAACAGAATACGTTTGACCATTCCATTAACTAATAGCAGTATAGACTTATTAGCAGTTTAAATATTGTTATTAATCGTTCTTTATCTTATTGAGAGAAATTAGTAATGTTTAACCCTTGTAAGTCAAAGAACCACAAATCTGTCAGAGCTTGTTTGGAATAAATCAAAGCTGATTGTGAAAATGCAATCCTAATCAAATGCTCTTTATACTAGACCACTACTGACTTGATTGTCCAGAATTTAACACATTGAGCTTGTGATAAAGTGAATAATTTGAAATTGCAAAGCAGTGTAAAATGTTCTTGTTTTATTTTGTCCTAATGACAGAAGTTGTAGTCTATCACAGCTTATGGTTTGATTGGAAGAAGAAATAATTTATTGCTATGTAGCTTCAAACCTTAGCAGCTTGAAACAATTATTGCAGCTTCTATGTGTAAGAAATCAGAGAGTGGCCAAGGCTGCAGTATCATCTGAAGGCTCAACTGTGGCAGAATCTACTTCCAACCTTGCAGCATAGTTGGCAGGCTGCAGTTCCTTACTGGCTGTTGGCAGGAGACATCATAGGTTATCTCATGACATGGCAGCTGGCTTCTCCCAGAGTAGTCCAAGAGAGAAAGCACACTCACAGTTGAAGCCACAGCATTTACATAACCTAATCTTGGATATGATAAACCATTACTTTTGCCATATTCTATTGATCTTACAGATCAACTCTGGTAAAATGGGGAGGGAACTACACAAGAATGTGAATCCCAGGAGGTGGGAATGATTGGAGCTCATCCTGTAGTTTGGCTACTGTAACTCAATCTGAGGGGTTATGTAGGTATTTAATTTGGCCATGCTGTACCGTTTGGAAACAATGTTAAGCATTGATTTGGAACTCATACAGACATTTCTTTGAAGTGTTCAGTCTATGTGTTTATTCAAAAGATTGATTATATATAAAATTAAGTATGAATGAATAGCAATGAGACTGGAGAGACAGATAGGTTTGAGTTATCTTCCAGAGATAAATTCAACAGACTTGATTAATAAGAAATGGTCACAGAGGGATAAGTAAAATATTACCTAGAGGTTTTTCACTTGGTTGGCCTAGTAGAAGGTGGTGCTTGTCACTGAGAGAGTTCTAAAGGAAGACTAAATATGGGGGAAAGAAGAAACACTTTGGGTTTGAATACATCGAGTTTGATAACCCCTGTGAGAAGTTCTAGGACCTAACACAGTATTTGACACATAGTAAGCACTCAGATACTATGAATAAATCCAAATGGAGATCATTTATTGACAGGTTAGCAATCGGAAGCTTAGGAGAGAAACTAGACATAGTTGGGAGTCCATAGCAAATCGATATATTCCAAGTGATGGGAATATATAAGATTATCCATAGGTTTGGAAGTGAGAAAGGGCTAAGGATGAATCTCAGTGTTTAAGGGGTGGGTAATGAAGGAAGACCAGGAGATTCAGTGTCATTGAAGAGAGCATTTTAAATGCTGAGCAAAATGTGGACAGAGAAAATATGTCTACTAAATTTAGAATCAGGTGAATTTGGTGAGAATAATTTCACTGTTATGGCAGAAGTGTAGACTCACTTAAGAGAATAGAGCAGTAGCTCAAGAGTTGGCAGTATGTCAAGGAGGGGTGTTTGTTTCTAAAATGAGACCATATAGCCAGCATACAGATCAAGAAACTACCAGTTCCCCCAAAGGCTCTCATCTGCCTTCTAGCTTCTATCCCTCCCTAATCTCCCACCTAGAGGAAGCACTGTGCTAACATAATACCATGGATTTTTTTTCCCTGTTGTTGTTGCTTTCTAAATAAAATCATATATTATGTACTCCTTTGAGTGGCTTTCAAGTAACATGAGATTAATCGATACATATAGTGGTAGATTGTTCAATGTCATTGCTATATTGTATTTCATTGTGTGGATATAGCATAATTTAGCCATTTAACTTTTAATGGGCATTTGGGTAAGTTTCAAGGTTTTGGCTATTACTAAAAATGCTGCTATGAACATTTCTGTATGTGTCCTTTGGTGCATACATATAAATGTATTTCTGTCTGTTGCATCATAGGGTTTCTTTATGTGCCAGTTGTCTGTCTTTCATACTGATTTGTAGAAGTTCTTTATATCTTCTGAATACTAGTCCTTTGTCAGTATATCAGATTCTAATCAGGAGGCAGACACCAGCTGTTTGAACGGAAGTAATTTTATTAAAGTCATACAGTTATTAACTAGGTAACTGAAAAGAGTAACAGAATTTTAAGGTATTATAGACATAGCAACTGCAGCAGCTATAAAACCTAAAGCCAAGAGAACAAAGAGGCTGGAATTTTTAAAACTTAGAAGCTTGGAGCAGGAACCCTTGGAGCCGAAATTTGGACCACTAAAGAGGGGATGCTGAAGGGTGAGGGGGGCACAAAGAAACTGCACGCTGGATTCAGCTACTGACACAGGAGGAAACTGCAGCCACCATAGAGAAGAGGCATCACTGGGTTGAAGCTCACAAGAACTGCAAGAAGATATCCACAGGAAGGAGCAAGTGTCCTCTCCTATCTCTAGCCTCTCGGTCTTTCCCTAGTGTCTACTGTTAGCAGAGCCTAACGGAACCAGCCTGCAAAGCAGAAATGTGGTTACAGACCAACCTCAGCATCATAAAGCAGAATAGGTAAAGGTGTGTGTTTGGAGCCAAGAGACAATAATTGGTACAAGTCAACTTGCCAAAATTAACTTAAAAAATAATAGTACTATATCAAATAAATTGAATATGTAATTTAAAACTTCACACAGGGCCAGCCCCATGGCTTAGCGGTTAAGTGCGCATGCTCTGCTGCTGGCGGCCTGGGTTCGGATCCCGGGCGCGCACCGACGCACCGCTTGTCCGGCCATGCTGAGGCAGTGTCCCACATACAGCAACTAGAAGGATGTGCAACTATGACATACAACTATCTACTGGGGCTCTGGGGGAAAATAAATAAATTATTTTAAAAAAAAACTTGACACAAAGAACACTCCACAATAGATTCTATCAAAAAATATAAGGAAGACATATCAATCTTGCACTCCCAGAGAACAGAAATAAATGAATCACTTCTCAACTTGTTCCATGCAATTCTGTGAGTGAAAGGATGGGTTTTTTTTAAGTGGTGCTGGAGAAATTAGATCTCTATAGAGGAAAAGAAAGTAACCTTGACGCCTAACTCACACTATGCACAAAAATTACACTGAGGTGGATCATTGACCTAAATGTGAAAACTGAATCAATATTCTAGGAGGGGGTTGTGATCAGGAGAGGACGCGTGAACAGGGAAGTAACTGGGAGCAGTATTGTATTTCTTGACCAAGGTGGTGGTTTTATGGTCATAAAATTGTATACTTCTTGTATGAACCTTTATGATACAGCTCATAATTGTTTTTAAAAAGTCCAAAATGGTTTCCAACATCAGGTAAAAAGTGGTAGAGATCACAAACATGAGAAAGTGATTTTAGGTATTGTAGTAAATGTTATATACTTGGTTTGTCAAAAGTCAGTTCTATCTGACCCTGAATAGCCAACACAATCTTGAAACAACAAAGTTGGAGGTCTCACACTTCCTGATTTCAAAACGTATTACAAAGCTGCAATAATTCAGTAGGGTACTGGCATAAAAGACAGATGTGGACCAATGGAATAGAATAGAAAAACAAAAATAAACCCTCACATATATGGTCAAATGATCAACAAGGGTGCCAAGGCCACTCAATGGTGAAAGGACAGTCTCTTCAAATAGTGTTGGGAAAACTGGATATGCACATGCAAAAGAATGAAGTTGGACCCTTACCTTACACCATGTACAAAAATTAACTCAAAGACTTACACATAAGATTTAAAACTATAAAACTAGAAGAAAACATAAGGGAAAAGCTTCATGACATTGGATTTGGCAATGATTTCTTGGAAATGACACCAAAAGCATAAGCAACAAAAGCAAAAATATACAAACGGGACTACATCAACCTTTAAAATTTCTAAGCATCAAAGGATACAATCAACAGAGTGAAAATGCAACCTACAGAATGGGAGAAAATGTTTGCAAATCATATATCTAATAAGTTAATATCCAGACTATATTTTTAAAACTCCCAAATAACCCAATTTAAAGATGAGCAAAAAGACCCCAAATAGCCAAAGGAATCCTGAGAAAAAAACAAAGCTGGAGGTATCACACTCCCTGATTTCAAAATATACTACAAAACTGTAGTAATCAAAACAGCATGGTACTGGCAGAAAAACAGACACACAGATCAATGGAACAGAATTGAAAGCCCAGAAATAAACCCACACATTTATGATCAGCTAATTTTTGACAAAGGAGACAAGAACATACAATGGAGAAAGGAAAGTCTCTTCAGTAAATGGTGTTGGGAAAACTGGTGTGCCACATGCAAAAGAATGAAAATAGAACATTATCTTACACCATATGAGAATCTAAACAGACATTTTTCCAAAGATATACAGATGGCCAACAGGCATGTGAAAAGATATTCAACATAACTAATTAACTAATGAAAACCACAATAAGATGTCACCTCACACACATCAGAATGGCTATTATTAAAAAGACAAGAAATAAGTGTTGCAGAGGATATGGAGAAAAAACCCTCATACACTGCTGATGGGAATGTAAATTGGTGCAGCCACTCTGGAAAACAGTATGGAGATTCCTCAAAAAATTAAAAATAGAGGGGCCAGCGTGGTGGCACAAGCAGTTAAGTGCACGCACTCCGCTGTGGCAGCGCAGGGTTCGCCGGTTCGGGTCCGGGGTGTGCACCGACGCACTGCTTGTCAAGTCATGCTGTGGCGGCGCCCCATATAAAGTAGAGGAACATGGGCATGGATGTTAGCCCAGGGCCAGTCTTCCTCAGCAAAAGAGGAGGATTGGCATCAGATGTTGGCTCAGGGCTGATCTTCCTCACACACACAAAAAAAATCAAAAATAGAACTACCATATGGTCTAGCTCTTCTACTTCTGGGTATTTAGCCAAAGAACACAAAAACACGAATTTGAAAAGATATAGGCGCCCCTGTGTTCACTGCATTATTTACAACAGCCAAGACTTGGAAACAATCTAAGTGCCCATGACGGATACAGAAAATGTGATATATATATTAGATATACAATGGGATGCTACTCAGCCATAAAAAGATGAAATCTTGCTTTTCGCAACAACATGGACAGGCCTTGAGGGTATTGTGCTAAGCAAAATAAGTCAGATGGAGAAAGACAAATACCGTATGATTTCACTCATATGTGGAAGATAAACATACAGATACAGAGAATAGCTTGGTGGTGACCAGAGGGGAAGGAGGGCGGGGGGAGGCAAAAGGGGTAAAGGGGCACAGGTGTACGGTGACAGATGGCAAGTAGACTTTTGGTGGTGAACACGATGTAGTTTATAGAGAAGTCGAAATATAATGACGTACATCTGAAATTTAAAAAAAAAATTCAAACAGAGCCTTGATATTCTATTTGGGAAACAGGCTGATTGATAATTACGGAAAAGAGAGCCTATGACTTTAAAATGTCAATCAGAGAGAATCAAGAAAACACCACAATTTGCTGCCAGAGGATTCTCATGAGCTAATACAAAGATGTACATCAGTCCTTGGAAACCCAACTTGAATCTCTCCAACTTCTCTTGTTGGTAGCCCATCCCTATCTCATGTTCCTTTATCACAAATGCAATGTGAAGGGGAGTGGAGGGGTGCTTCAAAATGTAAAAACATGAATTTTATACAGGTATACATAGCTTTAGCCACATTTTATTAAATTCTTTCAATAATAGATGTGGATGTCTTATATATAAAAGTAATATGAGACCCTGTATGCATCCTAAAAATTTCAAAGTCAAGTGGAAAATGAAAAAAATAGATTAACTTTGCCATAGTATGTGAAACAACGCAGTAACTGAGACTGAAATTCTGAATCCAGCTCTGACCCAAGTGTTTATATTCTTACTTGTGATAACAACAAAAGAATGTCAAACCAGGCACAACTAATTAACTCCAAACATTCAGATTCTACTCCGAGTTAAGTGAGCATTTGGTGGGTAGCTCTGATTAATGGAATGAGGGTTCCCATTATCAGGTAACAGAACAAGTCAATTTTTTCTTTGGTGAAAGGGCCGGAAGGGCTTCAAGTGAGGTTTGTTCAGTTAAATTGGGTTGGAGTCATAACACTAAGGTATTTTTTTCAGGTATCATAGTAATAGTGACACTTTGCTTAAGACTATTCCAAATAGATATAATAGAAAAAAAGTTATATGGCATTATCATAAGTATTCACTTAGGGATTGTTTTGTTTTTGTAAATGAGGCCGTTTGAAGCTATTTGGGCATTTTTACCAGACTAAAGGGCATGTCTGTTAGTAGTGCCAAGGCATACACCTATTATTGCCTGTTATTATCTGATATTTTCACTCAGATGATTTCTAACTTTCCAATATTCTGGATAGAATTTTAGTTTTGTATACAGAGGTCCCTTCTATACCATTTTCATATTATAATACCCTGATTTTGGCAGCTTTGAATTGAAGAGTTCTTAATAATTTAAAAATTTACAGATGAAGTCAAACTTTCTCAATTTTTTTCTCATCATAAACTATGTAAATTTTACAGTAAATTTTTTTTTTCTGGGAAAGATTCACCCTGAGCTAACATCTGTTGTCATTCTTCCTCTCTTTTGTGTTTTCCTCTCCCCAAAGCCCCAGTACATAGTTGTATATTCTAGTTGTAGGTCCTTCTGGTTCTTCTGTGTGAGCCGCCACCACAGCATGGCTACTGACAGACAAGTGGTGTGGTTCCACGCCCAGGAACTGAACCCGGGCCACCCAAGTGGAGCGTGCCAAACTTTAACCACTAGGCCATCAGGGCTGGCTCTACAGTAAATTTTTAAAGCACCCAAACATAACTATCTTTAGACTGCAGTAACTGCTCCAGTAAATTGTAATCCAGCTAAAACATGTACAGTGAGAACCCCAAACACTATCACATTTTGTACTGTAATCTAAAAAAAATCATAATAAGGATTAATAAGCAGGCTTTGGTTAGGCTCTTTACTTCAGGACTTAGTGCCTAGTCATATGGCCCCAAGCTACTATCTCAGAAATAATATCCGAGTCCAAACAATTTTACCAAAGGGCGCACTAGATGTCGCTGTGGAACTCACTGTAGTTTGTAATATTTTCCACTGTCGGAGAACTTGACCACGTCGAGTCACTTGTAAATAACACTTAAAATGTCGAGTTGCTGTTATTGCATGCTGAATTGAAAATGCTTTTAGACTTCAATCATTATGCTCATATCATAAAATGAACATAAAGCTAGAGTGATAAAAAAATCGGTAAATAGGAAATAAGCAGCCTTAATTTTTGCTCATTATTTCAATTATAATTTGATTATCAAAGTTTTTAAATCAGTTTAGGATAATTTACTTTCTATTGACAACATAACTCTTTCATTACAATAGGAGCCATTTACATTACTAACTTGCATATAGTAAATGCTGCAATATCCAGAAACATCAGGGTAATAATTTTTTTTTTGTTTCCTTTTTTTTATATTAAAGATTTGAACGAGTAATACATGTATATATACCTGGTTCAAAAGTTTAAATATATTAAAGAAGATACAATGAAAAGTTTCCCTCTCGCCCCTGACCTCCAGCTATCCAATTCTTCACCTCGTAGGCAAACAATGTTATTAGTTTTTGTATGTGTATC
Source organism: Diceros bicornis minor (assembly GCF_020826845.1). Lineage (NCBI taxonomy): Eukaryota > Metazoa > Chordata > Mammalia > Perissodactyla > Rhinocerotidae > Diceros > Diceros bicornis. The sequence goes on along the minus strand of NC_080764.1, from coordinate 24,253,328 downwards.
TTTCCAGAGATGTCACACACACATACACACACACACACACAATATTATCCTTCTTTTACACAGATGGTACTATATTCTATGTATGTCTTACTTTTTCATTGAACAGTATTTTGGAGATCTTTCTACATCAGTACAAAAGTTTCCTGTTTTATCTATCTACATCTATCTATCTATCTATCTATCTATCTATCTATCTATCTATCTATCTGTCTATCTATTCACAATTGCATAGCATTCCATGTATGGCTGGACCATAATTTATTTAACCCTATTGGTAGACTTACTGCATTGTTTCCAATCTGTTGTAGTTATAAGTAATACCACAATGAATCATCTTGTACATACATTGTTTTACACATGTGGTATAAATGTGAGATAAATTTCCAGAAGTGAGATGACTGGACCAAAGGGTACATGCATTTCTGATTTTGATAGATGGACACTGTCAGGACAATGTATCTTGACAGCTAAGGTATTCTCCCTCTCCCTCTCTCTCTGCACCCCCTTTAAAGTGTGTGTATGTGTGCGTGTGTGTGTGTGAGATAAACAAAATATATGTAACCACGTACCATGTAAAGTCGTTTAATCCTAAGTGGGGCTGGAGCCAGCTGTATATTTTTAGTTTATCGGTTTTTCATTCTACTTCTTCCCTTTATTATCTATTATCTGTCCCTCCTTTTAGCTGTCAATTGACTTGTATATAACAGCTTCTCCTCTATCCCCTCCTAATTTTCATCTTCTCATCTTTCAGTGGCTTAAAAAGCAGATCTCTAAGTTTACTAGGTTTCTGCCAAGAAAAGATCAAACTACATTCACTAACTTTATGATTTGTTTCTCAAACCAGAGATCAGAAATGTACCTCTGTTTCAAATTTGTTATCTGAGTTATTCAGATTCTTTATATTTATTTCCTTCACACTAAGATAGCTCTATATTTTAATAGTATTTTAAAAATTAACCATATAAATCTGGACATAGAACTTTAACAAAAGCTGAATAGAAAGAATTGAGTTTATATATGCATCAAATCCATCAAGCAGGCATTCAAATGTTCTGTCTATAGCGTATTTCAGAGTCTAAATGTATCGATATAATAGATTGCTTTAAAACAGAGCTTCTACAAGTGCTGTGCTGGTTACTAAGTGCTTGTCTCGTAGCTCTAAACCCACTCCTCTATACACTATGGCACTAGGGCTGAGACAAGCAAAAAACTATTGTAGGTTCCACCAATAGGGGTGCTAGAAGAGACTGGAGGGCAGGAGGAGGGAGACAGGACTTTGCTGCTGTTCCTGTCAGAATCCTTGATATCCTGACTCTCTTCACTCCAGCAGCACGGTTGATTCTTATCCCCAGTTCTTTCTAGCATTTCCAGAATCAGCCTCATTGAGGCCCCTCACAGACATCAGCAGCAGCCAGGCAGCGGCTTTTCACAAGTTTGGGTCCCAGTTCCACAGGTTTTGCCCCTCCTCTCAGCTGCTAAATTCTAATAATCCCGACCTCTTGTCTTGACATGAGTACAGCCATGTTTGGCCGCTCCATTGACCTACAGCCACCAGCACAAAAAGAAATATAAAAGCTGCTTTCTGCGTGGTGGGAACTGGCCCTTCTCTCACGGAGGGAGTTGCAAGTTGTAACATTTCAAGGCTCTTGGAGCATCATAGCATGGGATGGACTGGCCATCTGTGCCGGGCTGGGACGATAACCAAAGAGAACAATGCACGTACACAACTACTGGGCTGGGACGTTAGCCAGGGGGCTCAGTGCACGTACGCCACTGATAACCATTTTGTTCATGGGAACACTAAATGCTTGCTCTGCAAACTCTGTAATTGCTTACTCTAAAAATTACTGATGGTATAAAAACTGCTGGAAACTGAGACCCGGTGAGAGTTCCACCTGTGGAAGGGACACCTTGCCCAGGACGTGTGATCCTTGCCCAGCCGCGTCGATTGACAGAGCTCTCCCGGCAGTGGGGCGTGGATGTTGTGAGTAACTGATTTGATGTGAAGTAATTGATTTGATGTGAAGTAATTGATTTGATGTGTAGTAAGTGATTTGATGTGTTCTCTTTTCGGTTAACCTGGTGTTTCTCTTTCTGGTTGATTTGTGTCATTTCTCTTCAGCCGATGTGGGTGCTTTCCCTTTCCAGTCGGGCTGATGTTTTTTCCCTCTTAATATTTGACCTATTTGGATCTGTTTGCAGACTGTCACCTTTACTATCCTCTATATAATAAAATATACCTTCAGTCCATTTGTTTGGAGTGGAAAGTGTCTTTTACGTCTCCGATCGAATCCCCGAACCTCTCATAACACCTCTTCTGTTTGTTCCTCCAGCACGAGGGGTGGTAACTGCTTTCTGTAGTTATTACCTGTGTGACTTCAGTGTTCTCTCTGTGCCTTTCCAGTTCTCCAGTGCCCGTTTAACCAATTCCCATATCAAACATTCTGTTAAAGTCACTAGTGTGGTTTCTTTTTTTCCTGATAGAATGACTATAATCCCAGTTTTATCAAAGAAAAGAAGCATGAAATACTCAACCATTCATTGTGAATTAACACCTCTGTCTTTAAAGACTGTTAGTACTGCTTCGGCCTCAGTAAAAGGAACGACTTTTTTTTTTTTTTTTAAGATTTTATTTATTCCCCCCAAAGCCCCAGTGGATAGTTGTATGTCGTAGCTGCACATCCTTCTAGTTGCTGTATGTGGGACTCGGCCTCAGGATGAACGGAGAAGTGGTGCCTCGATGCACACCCGGGATCCGAACCCGGGCCACCAGCATCGCAGCGGGCGCACTTAACCACCAAGCCACAGGGCCGGCCCAGGGAAGACATTTACTAAAATCACTTCCTAGCTATTTAGAAAATCTAGAAAACAAGAGTCTTGAAAAAGAGACACTGAAACATTTTTGTAGACTAAACTCTTGGCTCCTAAAAGTTTCTAATACAATATAAAACATCAAGGTAAAAGGTAAGATATGTAAGTCTATTTTAAGCTACTAATCTGTAGCATGACAAGTGGCTACAACAAATGAAGGCAAACAATGTCACTGCTCTTTAGTGACCCTTGAACTTAGAATTGGAACCATATCTCAAATAGGTTTCTCTGAGACAGGCTTGGCAGCATGTGAATCATTTAACAAATATTTATAGAACACTTTCTATACGCATGTCTGGCACTCTAGGTGCTGCGAATCCACTGATGAGCAAAACAGACCCTTGTAGAACTTACGATCTTACAGATAACATAAAGGAGGTAAATGCTTTCTCAGCCTGAGCAAATGGGACCTAATTCACTTCTGCAATTCAGAATGCCCAAAATAAGTAGGTTCAATGATGTGAGCCCTTCCTTAAGAAAGGATTAGGGAATCCTGGCATTTGGTTCCTAAATACTATTACTCTGTAAAAGGAACCAGGGATTCATGGAGAAATGACTGATTCCAGGACTAGGACATGAAAAGAACAAATAAGTCAGGAATATCTAGCATCAGAAAGTAAGGATGTGCTCAAAAATTGATGGGACATGTTAAAAGAATACAGGAACCAGCTTGGGCCAGCCCCGAAGCCTAGTGGTTAAGTTTGGTGAGCTCTGCTTTCATGGCCCGGGTTCGGTTCCTGGGCACGGACCTACACCACTTGTTGGCAGCCATGCTGTGGTGGCGAACCACATACAAAATAGAGGAAGATTGGCACAGATGTTAGCTCTGCGTGAATCTTCCTCAGGAAAAAAAAAGAAAAAAGAATACAGGAGCCAGCTTGAAGGAGCTCTCACTGAATAACTTGAGTATCAAAATAACAGCACTGCATTACAACCCAGAATCCAGAGTCTATACAGATAATAAATAAGAAAGAAAAGCTCATTCTTAGAGTAGAATGGCCAACTAAAAAAATGTAGAAGGAACAAGGATTTAGCCATATTGCAACCATCATCGTGGTCATTGACTCAGGCAAGAATCATCAATGGATGTGAAAATGAGGGGGTGCAAGATTTTTCAGAAACAGGGCATTTACATAGTCTCAAAAGTATCTCTCCACAAATTACTTATTAATTACAAAGGGAAAAATAATAACTTTACAGTGAAGAAACTTGATAGGCACCACCTTAAACCAAGTGATCAAAGTTAACCTCAACAGTAATGGTGTAAATTAACAACAAATGCCTCCTGAGGGATGCACTGAGAGGAATACATCACTTATATAGTATAGCCTGCCCTCCCTAATTGCTCAGCCTGAATCTAATCATGACAAAACATCAGACAAACCCAAACTGAGGGAAATTTTACAAAATAGCTGGCCTGTACTCTTCAAAAATGTCAATGTCATGAAAGACAAAGACTGAGAAACTTATAGAGCAAAGAGAACTAAAGAGACATGACCACTAAATGCAACGTGTCATCCTGGATTGGATGTGGACCAGAGAAAAAGGTATTAGAATAAATGACATTAACAGGATAATTGGCAAATCTTGAATGTGGATTGTAGATTAGATTATCAAAGCTAAATTTTCTGGTTTTGATAATTGTACTGTGCTTATGTAAGAGAATCATCTTTATTCTTAAGAAATGCATCTGAAGGGACCAGCCCAGTGGTGCAAGCAGTTAAGTGCATACACTGCGCCTGAGGTTCACAGGTTCGGATCCCGGGCGCACACTGACACACCACTTGTCAGGCCGTGCTGTGGCAGCATCCCATATAAAGCAGAGGAAGCTGGGCACGGATGTTAGCCCAGGGGCCAATCTTCCTTAGCAAAAAAGAGGAGGACTAGCATCAGATGTTGGTGCAGGGCTGATTTTCCTCACACACACAAAAAAAGAAATGCATCTGAAGTATTTAGGGGTGAAATGATGTAAGCCAGCAGATTACTCTCAAATGGTTCCAATTATATAAATGGATGGATGGATGGATGGATGAATAGATAGATAGATAGACAAATAGATAAAAGAGAAACTATTAAAGCAATGGTGGCAAAATGTTAAAACCTGGTAACTCTGGATGAAGTATGTCTGTACGATTCTTACATCTTCTCTGTAAATTTGAAATTATTTCAAAATTTAAAAAATAATTATAGGGGCCAGCCCGGTGGTGTAGTGGTTAAGTTTGCGTGCTCTGCTTTGGTGGCCCAGGGTTCACAGGTTCGGATCCTGGGCACGGACCTACACACTGCTCATCAAGCCATGCAGTGGCAGCGACCCACATACAAAAAAAAAATAGAGAAGGATTGGCATGGATGTTAGCTCAGGGACAATCTTCCTCAGCAAAAAGAGGAGGATTGGCAATAGACGTTAGCTCAGGGCTAATCTTCCTCACCAAAAAACTAATAATAATTATAATTAAAGGAGGAAGCACAGGGCTATTCCTTGTACTGCAGTTTTCTAATGAACCCTTCCTAATAATCTAGATGCTTATGAGGGCCACCAGAAAAAGAGTATATTAGTCTTTGGAGTGGGAGTGGCTGTTGTAGAGACATGACCCTGCTAACTACTAACTACTGCTAGAAAAAGTGGCTTTAAATCAACTAATCCAAAACCTAAGTCATTTTTTGTCGAGGATTGCTGCATTTTACTGATGTATATCTAAGGGCTATATATAATAGGTTTAGGGGCCAGCCTGGTGGTGTAGTGGTTAAGTTCACATGTTCCACTTTGGTGGCCAGGGCTTTGCCAGTTCAGATGCCGGGCATGGATGTACGCACCGCTCATCACGCCATGCTGTGGAGGCGTCCCACACACAAAATAGAGGAAGATGGGCACAGATGTTAGCTCAGGGCTAATCCTCCTCAGCAAAAAGAGGAAGATTGGCAACGTATGTTAGCTCAGGGCCAATCTTCCTCAGCAAAAAAAAAAAAAAAGTTTGCTCATTGTTTTCTGGTGAACCTCATTGTTATCTTCCAAGAATGTTCATCAGGAAGCTATATTCTTATCTAGATATAAACAGAATCTATTAAAATATGTTTACATTGGGTGAGGATGAGACTAAGGACCCGTCCCTGAATGAGTCCCTGAATATCCATGTGCTCCTCTACCTTTCTCAGTCCTATGCATCTGGACAGTGTCATGAGATTAATTCTAGATTAAGGAACACGAGCAGAAGTGATGTGTCACATTCCCTCTGAGGCAACTGAGAGAGGGTGTGACTTTTCCTTGTTCCATTTCTTCACCTTTGGCCAAACTTGCCATGACTTATAGGCAGTCATGTGTTGAGATGGCAGAGCAAAAAGAGGAAAGAACCTTTGATCCCTGAGTCACCATTTGGAGGAGAGCTCCATGGAGAACCACCTGATCAGCACCAAACTTTATGGGTTTACTTTCATTGTGTTATATTGTTAAGATTTGGGGTTAATTTGTTAATTTAAGATGGCCATAGCTGCTTTCTCTTCTCTCTCTGTTACTTTTTCTTTTTTTGTAAAAAAAAAATATTTATTGGTTTCTTTTAATTTATTGGTTTCTTTTCTTCACTTCAGGCTGCCAGGGCCAGTGGGACCTGTAAGGTTGATGCAGCCAGCAGGATTGGGAAGTTGGTTACAGAAAAGAGGAATGAGCAAATAAGAGACAATATATTGAAAATAACGAAAACCAGTTTTATCTCTGTCAGACAAAGGAGTTACAAACATGGAAAGAAAAAAAGGATAAGATGAATTCTCTGGTATTCTGATTTGGAATTGGAGTTATTAGTGTGAATTCATGGTTTTTAAAAGAAGACAATAGATAGATAGATAGATAGACAGACAGATAGAAAGGTAGGTAGATAGACTGATTTAAATGTATATGGGTGTGTGTATGTATATATGCTGAGAAAGCCTATAAGCAATAACACTTTGGAGCAATAAGAATATTTTGCTTCCAGATCTTGGTTTCTACATGCTATTCTCCTCTAAACAGAACCAGAGCTCTTTGGAGAAATGGCTGATTCCAGGGCTGGGGTAGAAAAAGTATAAGGTGAGCCTGGAAGATCTCGCTATACTGGAAAGTAACAAAGTGCTCAACAAATGAAGAGGACTTGTCCAAAGAATACAGCATCAGCTTAAAGGGGTTCCCACTGGCCAAATATGGGACAAAATAAGCACTGAAAGAAATAATGTTAGTATTAGATTATAAGTCATTGAATGAAATAGGAATCCATTAGTTTATACTGATATAAATAAATGAAGAATGAACTAAATAAATGAAGAGAAGGAAAGTACTTCCTTACAGTAGAATACTAATAAATGTAGGATTGATGGAGTTAAAAAATTACCATTTGGCAATTATCACAATAATAATTGATTCAGGCAACAATCATTGATAGACGCGAAAACTAGCAGGTGAAAGTTTGTTGACGAACAGGACACTTATGTAGTTTCAAAGTATCTCCCCATAAATTCTTATTAATTACAGATACAAACAGTAACTTTACAATGAAGGCAAATATCTCCTTGATCAAGTGATCAAAGTTCACCTCACCAGTAATAGGACAAATCAACATTATGTGCCTTCTGATATAATATTCTGAAAAGAACAAAGGATCACTTCTATGATATTCCTGCTCTAAATGCATCTTCTAAATCTACTCATGAGAAAACATCAGAGAAATCCAGATTGAGTAACATTCTCCAATTAACTGTCTTGTACTCTTCAAAAATGTCAAGGTCATGAATGACACAGAAAGATAGAAGAACTGTTCCAGACCAAAGAAGATTAAAGAGACATGAAAATTAAATACAGCATGCTCCTGCACTGGATACTGGGCTAGAAGAAAAAGTATTTTTGGTTTGTTTTCATTTGTTTTTTGTTATAAATGACATTATTGGGAAATGTGGATAGGATCTAGTATTATATCAATGCTCATATCCTGATTCTGATGGTTGTGCTTTGTCTTTTAGGAAATAAACACTAAGTATTTAGGAGTAACGAGGCATCATGCATTTAACTTAACTCTGAATTGCTTCAGGAAAAATATGTGTATATGTGCGTGTATAGGTATATATATGTGTATTTATGTGTGTGTATATGTAATCTATATATCTATAAATATAAGTAGATTATATAGGTGTGTATATCTCTATATGTGCGTATAAAAATAGATGGGAGAGACAGAGAGAATAATAAAGCACATGTGGCAAAATGTTAACAATCGAGGAAACAGGGGAGGCTACCTAGAAGTTCCTTGTACTATTCTTGCATCTTTTCTGTAAATTCAAATTACTTCAAAATTTAAAAAATAAAGTAAATAAACAAAACTAGAAAATATGTAAAATAAAATATTGAGAATTTTCCCATAAAGGATGAAAGCCAATTCCGTGGGAGTAAAGGAGAGTCCTGGGAAGAGAATGTAAAGAAGAGAGGCCAAAGACAGATCTTTGGAAATATTCACAGTATCCTAAACTAGGTGTCCAGATTAGATACGTTAAAAATAGATGGCCTAGGGCCGGCCCGGTGGCTTAGCGGTTGAGTGCGCGTGCTCCGCTGCTGGCGGCCCAGATTCGGATCCCGGGCGCGCACCGATGCACCGCTTCTCCGGCCATGCTGAGGCCGCGTCCCACATACAGCAACTAGAAGGGTGTGCAACTATGACATACAACTATCTACTGGGGCTTTGGGGGAAAAAATAAATAAATAAAATCTTAAAAAAAAAAAATAGATAGCCTAGACTAACCTAGCTATTACATTGTCTTTCAAAATTATCATACTGGGCCGGCCCCATGGCTTAGCGGTTAAGTGCGTGCGCTCCGATGCAGGCGGCCCAGGGTTCGGATCCCGGGCGCGCACAGACGCGCTGCTTCTCCGGCCATGCTGAGGCTGCGTCCCACATACAGCAACTAGAAGGATGTGCAACTATGACATACAACTATCTACTGGGGCTTTGGGGGGAAAATAAATAAATAAATAAAATTATAAAATTATCATACTAAGATACTTCTATTTTTCCTAGACATATTTGAACAATCATGCTACATTAGACATTGTAACAGTCGAAACATGCCTATGACTTTTTCAGTTACCCTTGAATTCATTGTGTTAAGGGAAAATCTGAAATGTTTCAACAATTTTTTACAATTTGTGATGTTACTCGCCTTTTTCTTGTTTTTTTTAAATAATAGAGTGAATGTTATTCCAAAAACTTTTAGGTTGTCTAGATTACTATTACATACAGTAGTTTCAATACATACTGGCAAACGGGCAAGAAAGGAGGATGCTTAGATATTTTCCGAAAGATTGGACCTAACTGGGAGATTGTCTTAACAGAAAAACAATGACTACAAGTAGCCAACAGAACTAGCACATGGCAAAATAAGATATAAATTTTTCGTGTGTGTGTGTGAGGAAGATCAGCCCTGAGCTAACATCCAATGCCAATCCTCCTTTTTGCTGAGCAAGACTGGCCCTAGGCTAACATCCGTGCCCATCCTCCTCTACTTTATATGGGACCCTGCCACAGCATGGCTTGACGAGAGGTGCGTCGGCGCACGCCTGGGATCCGGGCCTGTGAACCCCGGGCCGCCGCAGCGGAGCGCACGCACTTAACCACTACACCACCAGGCCGGCCCAAGAAGTTCTTAATGTTTAAGACTGAAGCTTGTCCACATAATTCAGAAGGAGATTTATTTATGTAAAAAAAATTATGAAAACAGTAATACATAAAGACAGTTCAGGCTGGGTACAATTTGTTTGAAAGACTGTAGTAATATTGGAATAAATAATATTGTTCATGTGCAAGAACATAATATAAGGAATCTTGGACTCCACCAATGAACAAAGAATGTATAGAAACTCAGTTCTAAGAGTACTTAACATTTCCATTTACACAGACTTCAGGTGTTTAATCGTATTTCTTAAAAGATAGAAAACTGGTTCCTAAGTTTCAGCCATACCATGTAAATAATGAAGTGAATAATATTGTTCATTTAGTTCAGACATCTAATCTGATCATTCAAACACCTGGGAAAAGGTATTCTGACCCATAAACTGCCCTGGGTAAGTAAATTAGATAGTTGAAAAACTATGCTTTGATTTTTATTTTCTCCTACTTTATAATTTAAATGAGGGATGATTTAAATATTTTTCAAAGTTGATATTCTTGAAATCAAAAGAGGAAAAATACTGTTTCTTTTCCACAATGTTTCAAAGCAGCACAAATCATAGAAAATTTAAGTAACTGCTAGTGTTACATAGGGTAATTGCAATTGTGTAACAGTCAGCAATATTCATTTTCTCTCAGAAGAATAGAGCCAGTCAGTTAGTTCCAGTAACATTTGAAGCTACTGCTCTGTAAAGAACATTTTTGAGGGGCTGGCCCAGCGGTGTAGTGGTTAAGTTCAAGTGCTCTGCTTCGGCAGACCAGGATTTACAGGTTCGGATCCTGGGTGTGGACCTATGCGCCGCTTATCAAACCATGCAGTGGCAGGCGTCCCACATGTCACGGATGTCAGCCCAGGGCCAATCTTCCTCAGCAAAAAGAGGAGGATTGGCAATGGATGTTAGCTCAGGGCTAACCTTCCTCACTGGAAAAAAAAAACAAAACAATATGTTTGATTCCCTAAAGCTATTCCTTCCCAATTGACTACCTTCCAAGTTTAGAGATATAATAGTAGAATTCAAGAATTTTTCCTGAAGTTTCATTATGTTTGCAAATTTTAATTTCTTTTAGGGCTGACTGCAATTGCATCATACTCATTTGTGAGTAGGCCCCTTAGTATCTGCAGCAAAAAATATCGTAAGTAATATGAAGTTTGAATTACGACAAAACTACAATAGATTTCAGTTCATAATGACCCAGAGGGCATAAAAAGAATCTTAGGTGGAAGATACACTCTGTCCCATGTCACTAAGGATGAACAGAACTATTTCTACTCCTTTTAGCATACCTTAATCTCTTAACTTTATATGCATTGCTTTTCATATTTGCTACTCTTCTTCAGGTCTATATATTTCTCCCTACGATTTCCTCTATATTACCAAGCCCATGCCTATGTGTCCATCTTTAAGCAGCTGACATTCCCCTGTCCCCTTTGACACGTCTCTTAATTAAGAAGTTGCCCCATTTTGTGTGGTGTCCTGATGGTATACACCACAGCCTTGCAGCTTGATCTTGCACGTGAAAGTGCAGACGGAAGCAAACCAGACCAGCAGGGATTCCTTGCTAGTAACTTAGCACTTGATATCCGTCGCAAACCAGGTAATTCGGGACGTTGTCTCAGTTTACAGATGGGAAGACTCGTGTCAGGCTCGTTCTACAGCCCAACGTCTTTGAATTCCTTAGGACAGCAGTTCCTAAACCTGGCTGTTGATAAGAATCACGTGGGGAGCTTTTCAAAATGGCAGCTTCCAGGACTCCTCATCAGACTTAGTAAGTAGAATCCTTTCAGGCCTGAGAACATCTGTGTCTAAAAAGCCCCTCAGGGGCCGGCCCCGTGGCGTAGCGGTTAACTCCGCCGCTGGCGGCCCGGGTTCGGATCCCAGGCGCACACTGACGCACCGCTTCTCTGGCCATGCTGAGGCTGTGTCCCATATAAAGTAGAGGAAGATGGGCACGGATGTTAGCCCAGGGCCAGTCTTCCTCAGCAAAAAGACAAGGATTGGCATGGATGTTAGCTCAGGGCTCGTCTTCCTCACAAATAAATAAATAAATAAAAAGCTCCTCAGCTGCTTTGATGAGAAACCAAATTCAGGAACCTCTGACTTGTGATGACCAGGCCTCACAGGGTGATGACCACCCTGACCAAGCTGTCAGGGTGATGGCCTGCAGCCACCGAGTGACTAAAGTTGCCACATATGAGTGCACCTTCTATGTGGACTATTTTAGGGTATGCCTATCTAGGCCTGCCTCTCCTCTCTGGGCCAAACCATATTTTACGTTTTTAATTGCAGAGAGAAGGAAGTTTCAAGATATCAAGACTGGGTAAATGCACTCACCTGCCTTTTATTTCCCATAAAATACAATGTCCCTGAACATGCAGGTATAACTTTCATAGTTTTCAGCTCCTGCACAAAGATGGGTGACTTTAAGAGCCTAGGCCTCAGAGCTGGGTCTGCTCTCTTGGGGTGCACTTGGGTAAAGAGGTCACCCTAGTCTTACAGCAAGGTACTGTAGGCTCAACCTAGGATACCCTTCCAAAGAAGAATGGGGACGGTTTGACCTTTTAAAACTTTCCAGAATGGAAATTACAGCCCCATGGTGAAGTCTATTTTATCTCATTTCAGATACAAAGAGACAAATTTCTCCTACTCTATTTATGGAGACAGGCCAAAAAACAAAAACAAAACACCAAACAATTTCTAATCAAAAAAGACAAAAGACAATAACTAAGTGGATGTTACTCTTTTTTCCTCAGAGCAGATATGAAAAGGGACTTTAGTCTTCCTTGCATAATTTATTATATCCCTCTATTATGGCTGTGCTAGATATTAAGGATTTTCTTGTCATTCCCCACGACAGGGATGATGCTCAAATCTACAAGTGCAGACTTGACCTCTAGCTCTAAGTTTACAAATGTCTGTTGGAAAGTTCCACTTGAATGTCTTATCTCTCTAGCATCTCAAATTCCAACAGTTTATCTCCAAAATATGCTTCTGAGTTGGGACTAGCCACAAAGGAAATTTGTGCAAGATTTCAAAGGCAGAAGTGAAGCAGCGGTCATTAGACTCTGCAGGTCAGTATAGGACATGAGGTACAGTGGCAACTCACGCACATTGTTGCTGATCTGCTGGCCCACCTTGGAGTGGGGCAGTGGCCAGGTGTGGAGCTCTTTCAGCAACTCCTGGACTCTCTTCTTCAGTTTCTCTGAGTCCTGGGCTAGAGGCATGTGCAGCACCGTGGCTCCTATAAGCATCTGCACCATAGCTCCTGCGGGTACCCGCATCATCAAGGTTGTAGGTGGTAAGAGACAGACGCAAGGTCTAGTTCATCCTCATGGGACCCAGTTTGTCTTAGTGGGTTCCACCTTATCCCTGCTCACCTCCACTTCACATCCAGCTTTCTTGCCTGACTATAAGCCTTACTGATTTATAGCAATTTCAGTTCCAACCCCAGACAAAGAGGCAACTTCTTCCCCAGCTCCCACAATTTCATAATTCCTAATCCCTAAAATCTATTTCGTATGACTCAAAGTGGTTATGCTTCTCTGGTCAAACTCTGATACAGACAATGGTATTGGAAGTAATTCCAGGAGAACCAAACCTTAAGAATGGGTTCTCTGAATTTGTTCTGGGTTATCTGATCTGATTGGATTTAAAGGCACTGATGACCAGTTGTCAATGATAAAGGTGACACTGGTTATCCATGGCATGCATTAGCAAAAACAATTTCTTAAATTTTCACCTGTGGACACCTGTAGTCAAGTGCCTAAAGAAGGCAAGGCTTTGGGTGACCAAGTAGATGCTTCCACAGAATATTTACGTGAAAATAAGGAATACAGTGGGGTTGGTTAGTTTACCCTAATTATGGTGGATAACTGGGGGAAAGGAAATGATGAGCTTTGGGCTTTAAACTCTCAGTTCAATCAAGATGACATAATGGACCAGAAAGCTTATATGACTTGCCTTCTGCAAGGCTGTCATTTATAAAAACCAAACCCAAAATCTAATCTTGAATTACAATGCAATTGAATTCCCAATCTTGCAGGTCTTGTTAAAGTTACGGCATTTTTTTGGAGGAGCAGTGACACCCTGAATATTGGAATGGGAACATATGGGAAGATTCTGATGACAACGAGATCATGAACCCTTAGATTCCACTGAGCCTCCTTTGCCATTAGAAACAGCCCTTCTGGGGCCGGCCCCATGGCTTAGCAGTTAAGTGCACATGCTCCGCTACTGGCGGCCCGGGTTCAGATCCTGGGCGCGCACCAAGGCACTGCTGTCTGGCCATGCTGAGGCCGTGTCCCACATACAGCAACTAGCAGGATGTGCAACTACGACATACAACTATCTACTGGGGCTTTGGGGAGAAAAAGGGAAAAAAAGGAGGAGGATTGACAACAGATGTTAGCTCAGGGCTGGTATTCCTCAGCAAAAAGAGGAGGATTGGCATGGATGTTAGCTCAGGGCTGATTTTCCTCACAAAAAAAAAAAGAAAGAAAGAAAAAAAAGAAACAGCCCTTCCTCCCTTGCCTGAGGAGCTTAGTCTTTTCTTACCTGTAAAATCTGTAATGGTCTCCCTTGCGGTAGTTGCCATGTGGGGTCTGCTGATCCTCCTCAAGACCTATTGTCAACACCTCCCATTGCTTCTAGACCCCAATGCAGGAGATCCTAGAGGGCAAGATAAAGTGTGCAAAATTTATATTGGCAGAAACCTGGGTAACATGTATGGGGATGGAGACTAAGAACGTTTGGTTGAGGGGGTGGTAGCCAGCCTCTATGATGGCCCCAATGATTCCCACCACCCTTCACACATTGTATCACGATTGGTCTGTGTGACCAATAAAATACAGCAGAAGTCAAGGCTGGCCCCCTGGCCGAGTGGTTAAAGTTCCCTGTGCTCGGCTTTGGTGGCCTGGGTTGGTGAGTTTGGATCCTGGGCACGGACCTACTCCACTCATCAGCCATGCTGTGGAGGCATCCCACATATAAAATGGAGGAAGATTGGCACAGATGTTAGCTCACGGCTAATCTTCCTCAAGCAAAAAAAAAAAAGAGAGGAGATTGGCAATGGATGTTAGCTCAGGGTAAATCTTCCTTACCAAAAAAGAAAAAATACAGCAGAAATGATAGTGTGTCCCTTCTGTTATTAGGTTATAAAGGGCACAGAAGCTTCTGTCTTGGTTGCTGTCTTTCTTTCTTGAATTACTCACTCTGGGGAAGCCACGTCGTGAGCAGCCCTATGGAGAGGCCCACGCAACAAGGGACTGAAACGTCCTGCCAATGGCCAAGTTAGTGAGCTTGGAAGCAGATCATCCAGCCCCCAAGACTGCAGTCCCAGCTGACAGCTTGACTACAACCCTGTGACAGACTCTGATCCAGACCACCCAGCTGAGCCACTCCCAGATCCTGACCCTCAGAAATTGTGAGATAATAAGTGTTATTTTATGCTCTTAAATTTTGGGGTAATTTGATAAGTAGTGATAACTAAGATAGAATAGAAGGAGTATAATGGCAGATCAAGTCATATTTGGGTACAGTAAACAGAATGTCTCAATCCATTATTTTAGCTCCAATTGTTGAGGGTGACTCTGTTTGGTTGAAATATAAATTTAATAGTGGCCTGTACTAAATGAAATTAAAATGCCAGACTTCCTTGGTATACTGAATAGAAAGGTATTGATGAAGACTCTGTCCTTGCAAACTTTAGTTAGGCTCCCCTGAGCTCCTTTCAACTAGGCCCATCCTTGGGCACGTCCTTCAAGTGCCCAAGTGTACCAAGAATTCTGTCAAGTTGGTTTAGCCAGAATCCCCCAACCTTGGTATCTGATCACACTCAAAACGTGATCAAATTCCTCATCACCCAAGTGATCTGATCACCTTGACCTGCCTTCAGCAAGAATCCTGCTGGGTCAATTGAGCAAGAATTATCCTACCTTCTTAGTAACTTCCCATCCACTGACCGCCCCACTCCCTAACCCTGTTCCTTGGCTAAAAATCCCCATTTTTAGACATTATCTCATTGAGTACTCTTAAAGTCTGCAAGATAGATATTACTCCCATCCAGGATCAGCTATGTAATTTGCAGGGCCCAGTGCAAAAGGAAAAATGAAGGCCTCTTGTTCATAAATTATTAAGAATTTCTAAACAGTGACAACAGAGCATTAAACCAAGCATAGGGCCCTGTGCAACTGCACAGGCAGCAAGCTCATGAGGCCGGCCCTGGTTCCATCTTACATTTAAGAAGCAGGTTCATAGAGATAAGTAAATTCCCAAGGTTACTTTATCAAGAGCTAGGAAAATGTCAGAGCCAGAATTGTCACAGAGGTTTGACTCCTACTAAACCCTCCATTTTACTAGGCCCTCTTCTGTTGAACTAAATTTAATGAAAAATTTTTTAAATTTATTAAACACACAAAATTTACTGCCAGTCACTTTCACTCTAGTTCATCCCCGTACCCCTAGGTGTTAAAAAGCATCTATTGAATGCTTTAATGTTATATAAACTATTGTAATGCAGCAGCAAGCTGTCTCGTCTATTTGACGAGTTCTTGCTGCACATTTCCTTTTAAAATACTCTCCTGCAGTCTGACAGAAAACGCAGACATGCCTATGTGTAACGTCAGTGGATAGAACTTAAAAAAATATATACCATAGTGGCTGAGGTTGTGACCCAAAATACTGCAGTGATATTCTAACCACAACACTGAAACAACATATTATCAAGCATTCGGGTTTTTTAAGTGACTACCATACTGGGACTCATGTAAGTGGAAAGAAATGAAGCCCTGGCGTCAAGGAGAGACTCTTGAAGGTGAAGGGACAAAAAGAAGAGGTGACAAGGACAACCCCACACCACTCAAACACCCGGTCCGGAATGCGCGCCTGCGCAGAAGAATCCTCCTGCCCCGAAACCGGGCCGGAAGGGCTGCGGCGAGCCGGGGCGGGGATAGGGTTGTTAGGAGAACGCGATGACGCTACGGCCTCCGCGCTCTTCTCCACCAATGGGTGCCGCCGGCCTGTAGCAGCGTGCTGTGTGCGTCACGCTGACGGCGCGCGAAGGGCACAGATCTGGGGGCCGGGAGGACGTTCGGCCTCTGTGAGCCGCAGTCTTTGCGTGGGAGAGGGTGTCTTCGCCATCTTAGGGAGTGAGTGTGGCCGGCCTTTCCCGCGGTGGGTGCGGGGAGCGGAGCCCCCGTGGGGCGTTGCTTTGGCTGTAGGCCCGGTCGGCCTCCTCCCTGGGGGAGGCTGCCGTGACCTCCTCAAGGGCGCGGAGGCGGGAAGAAGGAAGGCCCGGTCGGGGTCCCAGGTGCTGCTGACTTTGGCCGGCCTGACGGCCGCCTAGGCCTGTCCCCTGACCGCCGCTCCCTCTTCCCCCAGGAGGATGTTCTCGTCCGTGGCGCATCTGGCGCGGGCGAACCCCTTCAATGCGCCGCACCTGCAGCTGGTGCACGATGGCCTCGCAGGCCCCCGCAGCAGCCCCGCCGGGCCCCCGGGCCCGCCCCGCCGCTCCCGCAACCTGGCAGCCGCCGCTGTGGAAGGTGAGGTCACACCCTGCGCTGCTCGGTCGTGTTGTCCACTAGTGGTCTGCTCGGCCTTCGTGGCCTGGGTCTGGCCTGGAGGACGGGGAAGGACGCGCCCGGTTGCTTGCCCGAGGACGTCAGCCCTTTCTGCCCTAGGCCGGTGTCCGATCCTTGGCCCACCCTCAAGGGCGTCGACGGGCTTAGGGACAGCCCCCTCCGTGACCTCCACGACCTCGAGGGAGTAGAGGCATAGAGGCCTGACTAGCTCCTTATCTTCGCTGTGAGCCAGCTTGGTCAGCAGACCAAGTAGTGGGTAAAGTGTCCTTCCTAACCGCTGGCCACTCGCAGTTCTAACTGTATTCTCTGTTCTTTGATTTGGCTTTAATTTTCTTGTTAAAAATACTTGTTTCTCCCTTAAGTATTCCCGAATATTAGTTGACATAAGGAATATAAGATAACTGGGTCTCTTGTTTTAACGTGATTGGTGGAGGAGGTGACTTGCAGCCCTAGAAAGGAGGTAATAAGTGAGAAGGGATCCTTTTGGTCTTATCTCTCAGGATTTTTGGTGGTTAGACCCGACTGTAACAATTGTATGTATTTTAAATCCTAGTGGAGTATGTGTATAGAGAAACCTGAAGACCGAGTTGTAGGAGTCAGGAAAATGTTGTCTGCATTGTGCTTGTAAAATATAAAGTGTTTTATTAAATCGTTTATGTGTTTCTGTTATTTCTTTAGTGTGGGTAGAAAAATCTTTACAGTTGTAATCATTCCATCCTTGAATTTGGAAAGTTAAAGCTAACGTCATTTTCGTAGTATATGTATTTGCAGGAATTTATGTTTATCTAGTTTTATGCTATAGGAATCCATAAATGGGGATAGAATTGGTTAGTGGTTGGGGGAAACTTAAAAGTTTGCAAGCTTTTACTTGTCTGGTGCTCGTTCTAAGTTTGATTTGAACTCGGAATGTGTTCTTATCAGCAGTTAATAATTTGAAGTTTGATTTTAATTGGAAAAGCCATTAATATTGTAGAAAACTTTTTATTAGTATGGCAAGATGAGATAGCTAGTATCTCACAGATAGAACCCTCATAATCTTTAGATGATTGTTTTGATTTTGGCAGTGAATTTCTTGTTATTCGCAGTAGGTGGAACATCATCTTTCAACTTAATTGTAAGCGGTGGCCAAGGCTCTTCAGTTGTGATATACTGTTTCATGGGGAAACAGTTCTCTTTCATTCCCACGGTCTTAGTCATCCCCAAAGAAATACTTATTTTGATTTTTTTTTTTCCAATCAGAGCAGTATAGCTGTGAATATGCATCTGGCAGATTCTTTATCCTTTGTGGACTTGGAGGAATTATTAGCTGTGGCACAACACATACAGCCTTGGTTCCTCTAGATCTGGTTAAATGCAGAATGCAGGTTTGTTTTGCATGTTGGACTAAATAAAGCATATTGTTGAAGCATGGCTGTTAAGTTGTAAGATGTAGTCGTCTACTAACAAGGTGTGTGAAAACCTAACTATCGAGGAGGTAAGTTGATAACCAGTAACATGAGTTTTATATTAAAATGCATGGTGTGTCTTGTCTTATTACAGAGTACAGTTGTGAATATGGCTCCATGAAGTTTTATGCACTGTGTGGCTTTGGTGGGGTCTTGAGTTGTGGTTTGACACACACTGCTGTCGTTCCTCTGGACTTAGTGAAATGCCGCATGCAGGTTTGTATTGAGATGATAACCTTGAACGTATCTTGCGTGTGTGACTTAATTCCAAATAATCTTAAGGACTTCACAAATGAGAAGAATGGAAGACATCACATCTGGTAGAAACTTTCGTAGGAAACCAAACCCGAATTTGTTTAACTTATGATCTTTATTTTAATTAGTGTTTTAAAGCCAAGAAATGCCTCTTTTAAAATAGTGTGGGTAGATTGTTGGATCTCAGACAATGGCTGTAAATGGTTTTTTGCTGCTGGGCTCGATTCTGGCTAGAGTTCCTCTTTAAGGCCTACTGGTTCTTTATGCTCCAAATAATCATTTTACAAGCAGTTACATGTCAGAGTGGGTAATCGTTCTTTGTATTATGTGAAGTAACTTCATGTCTCTTATTTATTGATAAGATCAAGGCAGCACTGTGAAGATTAAAAAGAATACTCTTAGTATCTTAGTATTAAAAATTTGTGGGCATAGCTTCTTGTATATATATGTACATAAAAATTTTTTTACGATTAGAATATCTTAGCATTATTGAAACAAAAGTAATCAAACATCAAAAATTTATTTGTCCCAAACAGGATTAGAAGTCTACTTACCTAAAAGAGAAAGGAAGGTGAAATATTAGCAGGGAGAGGAAGGTGATGTATACCAGCCCTTCTAGTATTGGCAGAAATAGTGAGATAAGATTTTTTTCTTTTCCCATTAGTTAATAGCATGGATATGAAACATACCTTTGCTAAACTTCTTACGCATGTCTCTTGAAGTGAATTTAATTTCTTAAGTCAAAAGACAGATTCTCATTATATTGATGTACCTTTTTAACTTGTATTTAGTTTGATTAAGTTCACAAAAGTTTATAGTAAATGATATATGCTACCCATGATCTACTTAATGGATAGCATCTATCAGGGATATAGACTTAGCTGTTATTTTGGCAGTAGCTTTAAAACTAATTTTTTAAAAGTGGTAAATAGAGTTGGATGGTGAAGAATCTGTTTGAGTCAGTTTTATCATGTATTTTTGAAGGAATTTTACCCTCTTAACTAACCCTCTAAGACTTAAGTCTGACTGAAAGAAAGCTAGACCTTAATGTACGAAGTTATGTTTACAAATATAGCTAGTAAGCTGATATCATACAGTAAACTTGTATTTACCTACCTTTTGTGTAGTTACTGAAGTTTATTTTAGAACCAAAAGGAAAAATAATAATAATGAAATTATATATTTATGAGAAGTGTTAGCTCTTTGGTACATTTAATTAATTTTTTCCTTTTTGTTTTATATAAAGGTGGACCCCCAAAAGTACAAAGGCATATTTAACGGATTTTCAGTTACGCTTAAAGAGGATGGTGTTCGTGGTTTGGCTAAAGGATGGGCTCCGACTTTCATTGGCTACTCCTTGCAGGGGCTCTGCAAGTTTGGCTTTTATGAAGTGTTCAAAGTCTTGTATAGCAATGTGCTTGGAGAGGTATGTAATTTAATTTTGAAATTGAAAATCCTAAGCTTTCAACTAAAAGGATCTTAGATTTTTGTCTGTCCCACCTTGTTTTAGAATTGATGAAATGTTCTCAGAAGGAGTGAGCAACATGCTTCGAATCATAAGGCTGTTTTAGCAGAGACAGGATGAGAAAAAGAATAAGTATTTCGTTAGATTTCCTCGCTCTTTTTATTATCCTGTGCTGCATTTCAAATAAGTTGTATTTTGAATTCTTTAAAGAGAAGGACTCTGAGATTCCTTTGTGCAGTTCAAGGGTCAACCATACTTGGCACCTAGACGTTCAGAAAATACTCACATTGTACTGTGGTTGATGAGGTTGCAAGAGATAACATTCAGTCTCATATCATGTGTGTGTTATCCGAGGACTGTGTGATAAACATTTAAAACGTCTGAAATTTAACTGTTTCCTACAACTATCCCTTAAAGTTAAATTGAAAACAGCCAATGCAACAGCAATTCATGTCCCTCCTTATATTTTTCAATTAGGAGAACGCCTATGTCTGGCGCACATCACTATATTTGGCTGCCTCTGCCAGTGCTGAATTCTTTGCTGACATTGCCCTGGCTCCTATGGAAGCTACTAAGGTTCGAATTCAAACCCAACCTGGTTATGCCAACACTTTGAGAGATGCAGCTCCCAAAATGTATAAGGAAGAAGGCTTAAAAGCGTAAGTAAACATTTGCCTATATTTATAGTATAAAAATACTCATTTGAGGGAACTGCATTTATTAGCATTAAGGCCATGAGACTTGTTTCTTTAAACTAGTATGTCTTAACTATTATAGTTAACTATTGGGTCTATTTCCCCCTTAAATAGAACATAAACTCCAGGGGCAAGGATAAGTTGATGTATGGCTTGAGCCCTGAATTAAGGATTTTTTGTAAGGTTAAGAACCATTTGTCAGTGTACAAATGACTTGATATTTGACCTAAACATTTACTGTTATCTTTGGGGGATGGGGACTTGTTAGTTTCTTGTCATCTATGTTTTCAGTTAAGAATTCGTATATAGTCAGGCCACAACATGCTTCCTTAGATCCACCTTTGTGGATGTCAATCTTGAACTGAGTTCTACTTGTAAACTTCTTGTTTCTTGTAGTTCCAGTCAAAGAAACATCCAGCAACTTTTTTGGTTGTATAGTCAAAGGTGCTTGAGTCATTGGCATGTGAGATAAATATACCTGCATGTTAGTCTTCTGTTCTGATAGAAGTGACATGCAATTGTGCTGCCATTTTTTACTATCAGGACTCGACTGGTGTGCGGACACTTCTGTTAATGATGCAAGTCTCTGCTAGATGAATATATGCAACTGAGTAAAATAAGTCTCCTGATTTCCTAGATTCTACAAGGGGGTTGCTCCTCTCTGGATGAGACAGATACCATACACCATGATGAAGTTCGCCTGCTTTGAACGTACTGTTGAAGCATTGTACAAGTTTGTGGTTCCCAAGCCCCGAAGTGAATGTTCAAAGCCAGAGCAGCTGGTTGTAACATTTGTGGCAGGTTACATAGGTATGACTTATTTATAGCACACTTGTCTAGAAATTAAGGACAAATAATCATTTCCATTATCAGCCTCTTTTGTAAGGAAAAAATATTCCAAAGAAGTTTTATCCCATAGCATTTTATATGCCCTTCAGGATTCATAAATACTTGCTAATAAGTTCCTAAAATAATTGTTTTATGGTTCACATGTCACGATTGAGCTTGGGAATGTATTGATTTCACTACTGCATAATTTGGCTTTTTGTTCAGTTTTTCAAGAACAAATTTTTAATACAAGAGAAAGTGTTGATTAAAATCTGAATATAAAAGCTTTTAAGGGTTGTTCTGTTTTACATAGGGTAGACTGCTTTATAACCTTTGTCAGTCTCTAAATCTGATTTTTTTTTTAGTACTGGAAGAAAATTTTATTAGTCATGAAAAGGTTAGTGGCTATGATGTGAATTTTCTTTTCAACTGACCTCATATTGGATCATTTATCTTGACTTGTTTCAGCTGGAGTCTTCTGTGCAATTGTTTCTCACCCTGCTGATTCTGTGGTATCTGTGTTGAATAAAGAGAAAGGTAGTAGTGCTTCTCAGGTCCTCCGGAGACTTGGATTTAAAGGTAGGATTTTTTTTTTTCCCTCTAAAGAAAGAATAACACTTGGGAATGTATTACATTTTTCATTCATGTTTCATACTTCAACCAGGTGTGTGGAAGGGACTCTTTGCCCGTATCATCATGATCGGCACTCTGACTGCACTACAGTGGTTCATCTATGACTCAGTGAAGGTCTACTTCAGGCTCCCTCGCCCTCCTCCACCTGAGATGCCAGAGTCTCTGAAGAAGAAGCTTGGGTTAACTCAGTAGATAGATCAGAGCAAATGTGGACTGAATCTGCTTGCTGATCAGTGTTGAGGAACGTGCAAAAGGAACTTTTATATATATTTGACAGTGTAGGAAATTGTCTATTCCTGATATAATTACTGTAGTACTCTTGCCTAAGGCAAGAGCTTCAAACTTAATGTTGAAATAAACCCAGCTGTTCATGAGTTGTCTTTGACTTGATAATTATTTTTAAAACTAGTTTTTAAAGATTTAACCCTAAAATGGAAAGAATTAAGTGCAAATTAAAACCTCAAGGAAAAAATGCGAACTAACTGCTGTTGGTTGAATACTCTGATCCCTATTCATAACTGTCAAATGTCTCAAGTTTTGTCACTCAAGGAGAGAGCCTATATTTTTAGGAAACACCCTAAATTTTGAAAAGCTTGATTAAATTGTAGTTAAATTTAAATACGGATAAATGTTTGTGGTTATATTTTTACAAGTAGATTTCAGCCTATAATCAGATTTTTACAACATGTACTATACTTTTCAAAATCTTAATGAGTTTGCTAATCTTTATTTATAAAAGAGGGTAATCTAAATTAGGCTGATTCTTAGAATGATCGTTTTTAAAAGGACCAAAGAAATTGATAGCTAAAAACAATTTCAGATAACTCTCTTCACACAAATCTGACTTTTAAATTACAAAAAATTTACCATAAACTATTTTCAGTTTTGTTTTTAAGACAGGTACCTGCTTGACAACTGACATAGGTGAATGCCACTGGGAAGGCAGCACTTTGGTATACTTGAGCATCTGAAGTTTGGTTGTAGGTTTAAGCCCAGGCTGATTTAAAAGCTCCTAGAAAGTAAGCCACTCCGTTTAGTTTTCTCTTACGTTTGGTTAGAAAGTATAAAAGCCCTGGGGCCGGCCCCGTGGCTTAACGTTTAAGTGCGCGTGCTCTGCTACTGGCGGCCTGGGTTCGGATCCCGGGCGCACACCAACTCACCGCTTGTTGGGCCATGCTGAGGCGGCGTCCCACATATAGCAACTATCAGGATGTGCAACTATAACATACAACTATCTACTGGGGCTTTGAGGAGAAAAAGGGGAAAAAAAAATGAGGATTGGCATGGATGTTAGCTCAGGGCTGATCTTCCTCACACACACAAAAAATAAGTATAAAAGCCCAATCCATAATACAGTTAATGTTTTCAAACCTGATTACATTTTACCTTGAGGCCTTTAGGTATAGTATGTGGGTTGGGTTGATAATCTTTGTGTAAAGTATACAGATGGAGCTTCAGGAAAAAAATTTTCAAGGAGTCTAATCAGGGAGACAAATGTTTTCATTATAAACCCATATTGTAAGGTCAGTGAACTAAATTTAGAAACCAGATGCATCTAGTTGAATGTTAACTTCTCTATCATCATCACCTGGTCTTGTTTAAGGTTCTAATCTTGTTTTACCTGTGTTGCAAAGAGAAAGGAAGGGTTATGGGTGCAAATTTGGGCCAAACTGTTAAAAGGTAAGAGCTCCAGTCTGAGCCCAAGCGATTCATGGTTACGGTAATTGGCGTCACCAGTGTGTATTAGTTATTGCTCTGTAACAAATCATCTGAAATGTAAAAGCATGAGACATATTTATCATCTCAAGCTTGCTGTGGGTCAGGAATTCAGGAGCATCTCTACTGGTCTCTTCTGGCTCTGGGTCTCTTGTGAAGTTCCAGTCAGATGGTAGCTCTGGGGTCATCTCCAAAGGTTTTTTCACTCATCTGAGCAGGAGAGGTACTATTGGAGCATCTCTCTGTTAGTGGCTTAGTCTTTCCTCAAGACCTACAGCGTGGTGGCTTCAGGGCAGCTGGATTTATTTCAGGACTCTGAAGTGGAGCCAGGCAGAAGCTGGATCTTTTTAGGACTTAGCCTTGGAAGTCATAACATCACTTCTGCTATAGTGTTAGTCAAACATCAGAAGTCACAGAAGACCAAAGCTCAGCTTCAGGGAAAAGGAACGTAGATGCTACTACCTCTTGCTGGGAGGAGTGTCAGTCCCATTGTAGGAAGAGCCTGTGAGATTGGATATATTTGTATATTAGGCCAACTCAAAGGTGGACTGTGGCTTTGAAAACTGGGTATGCAGTTCAGCCAGCCTTCACTATGAGACAGATTTCCACTGCCAACCTCGTAGGATTCAAGGTTTATTTTCAAGAGAGACAATAGATTTTATCTGTGGGTATTGATATAAAGTATGCTGTGTTTAGGCTGTCAAGAACAGCTTCTATATGTAGTTAGAGATTTCAAAACTTTCTGAGAGAGAAAACCAGTTCATCTTCAAGTATAATGCCCCCTTAAATTTTGTGAATTCACATTTTAAAGTTTATTCATACTGAAAGATTCTAATAAAGGAATTTTAATAACAATTGTTTTTTCACATTTGGTTTAATGTCAATTCCATAAAGCAGAACCCAGTGGAATGCATATATGTGACTAGTAGTTTAATTGAATTATGTCGTAATGCTAGGACAAAAGAGCATTGCACAGTAGTTTCCAGAGGGATCAAGTATAATTCACATTGTTTTTAAGAATAATTCAAGGGGCCCGCCCTGTGGCGTAGCAATGAAGTGCGCGCTCTCCGCTGCTGGCGGCCCGGGTTTGGATCCCGGGCGCGCACCAATGCACCGCTTGTCAGGCCATGCTGTGGCAGCGTCCCATATAAAGTGGAGGAAGGTGGGCACCGATGTTAGCCCAGGGCCAGTCTTCCTCAGCAAAAAGAGAATTGGCATGGATGTTAGCTCAGGGCTGATCTTCCTCACACACAAAAAAAGAAAAAACAAATTCTGAGAAAGCCTGAGTTTTGCTGAATTATGCATACCTAGTGACATATACAACAAAAGTGAACAGCTTAACCAAATCTCCATTGTCTGGAAGCTTTGTGAAATGTCTTGACCATATTTTAAAATGAGTTTAACATTCCTATGATACCACTTTTTGGGATAGTGTCCACAATGTTCATGAAGTTTGGTGCATGGCAGTCTTGCTGCTAATTAGGAGTTATACACTGTTTCTTTAGCATAAGAAATTATATAATATTGTTTACACAATTTTTATCATTTGTGAGATAAATCACAAAATAATTGTTAAAAATCTCATGATGCCACATGGTTAAGAAACAAACTGGGGCCAGCCCAGTGGCGCAAGCGGTTAAGTGCGCGCGTTCCGCTGCGGCAGCCCGGGGTTCGCCGGTTCGGATTCTGGGCGCGCACCAACGCACCGCTTGTCAAGCCATGCTGTGGCGGCGTCCCATATAAAGTAGAGGAAGATGGGCACAGATGTTAGCCCAGGGCCAGTCTTCCTCAGCAAAAAAAAAAAGAGGAGGATTGGCATTGGATGTTAGCTCAGGGCTGGTCCTCCTCACAAAAAAAAAAAAAAAAACAAACTGATTTCAAACTTCGAGGAATCTGTAGTTCATAGTTGAATGCTGCATCTCTCCTGATATGTTAAAGACGGATGTGGTACCTTAATAAGCCAGCTACCCCTAATGGCTCTTACCTCAGATGTGATCTGTTGAATCATCTCTCTCTTATAAGGCAGCCCCTACTTATTCTCACAAGTGTTCATAGGAGTGCATGAAATGTTAACCTCACCATTGATATGATTTATGAATCTTTTGGTTATTAAAATGTGACTTGCGTTTCCTAGAAAGCAACCATTCCAAAGTTTACATCTGTGTTTTTATAGATTCCAAAGTGCCATGCATGCAACAGTCACTTAATAAAGGCGTGCTATACTGAGTGAAAGCCTAGGGGATGTGTGTCCTACACAAGATGTAATTCTAACCTAATACTGTAATTTGATGTACAAATCAGCTGGCTTTCTTTGTGGAGTGCAGTGTATGTAAGATTTGAAGATGGAGAATAATTCACATGAGGAGCAATATCTTTATTGTTTCAAGACCCATGATCTCAACACCAGAGGGCTATATTGACTAAGGTTAAAACTACTTTTAAGACTCATTAACATCTAAAATATGACATACCCAACTTTTACTCATGGATAAGCAATTATTTACTGATTTTATTGACTACACAGTTTTTTAGACTTTAAATGGTATTAAAGCAGGGAATTCCACAGAAAGCTGAAGATGATTCAGCCATAAGAGACCATATCTATTATTGAAGTGATTAATTTTAAATTTTCTACTGTTAGGAAACAGATCCAAAGTTTTCCATTCTCCTGTATTTGCCACACAAGCTATCTGACTTGAAGACAAAAATCATTACCATAAGCCTAGTGACATTCCAGATTTGAAGATTTCTTCAAGGAAGTTCTGCTCGGCATGGCCACCAAATTACAGTTTGTGAAGCATTATTTCAATAATGAGAACTAGCACCAAACAAGATGAGTGCTTCATTTATTTGGCAGTGATAGAAACAAATATTCCTCATAAATGAATTTTCAGATAGCTGAATTTATATTTTTAAGTGCTGAAAAATTTAAAAGATTTTTCTCGTCTAAAATGCTTTATTGTGTCTTATTAAAATGATTACATGGAACATAATTTGCATTTCATTTGGTATCATCATGAACATCAAATACCACGTTAGGATGTGCTATAGTGATGCTTACCCTGTGGAGTATAGAACTGTTTTCAAAAAACAGTCCTGTACTATGTAACTTTCTGTTATATTAGTTAATGGCTTTGCCCTTTATTAGATGTGCCAGGCACTTTACATATGTTAATACTAATACATATTCACAGCAGTCCTTTAAGGTAGATATTATTATTATTTATATGATGAAGAAATTAAGGTTCACAGATAGTAAATTTGTCCAAGGTCACAGAACTAAGTGGTGGTAGAGCCAAGATTGGAACCCAGATATCTTGGATTTAAAAGTCTCATGTTGTTTTTACTATATTAAAACAGACATGAATCACACAGCCTTCAACAAACCTGTTTTTTGCCACTTTATGGGAAAATCCATCATAAAAAATTGTAGTTTGGAATACGAGAACTCAAATACCCAAAACACTAATAGCTGCTGTATTAGTAACACAGTCACCATATATAATGGATTCTATTCTTGGGTATTTAAGGCAAACACATCTAACTGCTTGCGCTGTCTCAGCTATGTGCTAGTTGCAAAGGGATACCACTTTAAAAAACATAAGATATGATTTGAGTGATCAAGAAACTCACAATCTAGTTTCAGACACCCATGAAACCATTTGCAAAGATGATGGACACCTAGTGCTTGCAATGAAATTGTGAGGGAGACTTCAAATGATACAGCAGTTCAGGAAAGAAGAGAATATGGAAACAAGCAGGAGAAAGTTTCTTTGGGCTCAACTTGGAATTATGTGAATCACTTTTAATACTGATTGTAGTAGCTAACATGTAATACTAGATTTAATCTTTTAAAAAGTACATACGTTCATAGGAAAATTTGTAAGGATATATACTAAAAAATTAATAGTGTTGACTGAGTGAAGACCATGGTGAAGCCTTGAAGAACTGTGAGGAGATGCAGGATAAACAACTTCAGGGGATGGGTCAGAGCCTCTCATCAGGTCAGCTCCCTCAGCTTCTCTTCCAGCAGTGCTCAAACTTCAGTGCCCACAGGAATCACCTCAAGATTTGGTTACAAATGCAGATTCTGATTCAGTAGGGGTCTGGGGTTGAACCTGAAATTCTGCACTTCTAACAAGTGCCTAAGTGAGGTTGGTGCTCTGGTCCCCAGACTATACATGGCCCCTGAGAGGGAGAAAAAGCTCTATCTCTATCGGCACTGGCCTTCTGGTTCCAGATTTCATGAGCACTGGTTATACCACAATTCTTTCCTTGGGATACTTATAAGATACTTATAATAAAACCTTTTTTTTTTCATGAAATAACTTGAATTACTGTTTCTTGCAACCAGAGCGCTAACTAAATTCTCTCCTAGCCAACCGACTCTAAGTTCTGTGAGATCAGGGGACACTCGTTACCCAGCTGTGAATCCCCTGAAGCACCTATGTGCTTTGCACATAATAAGCACTCTAGAAATGTTTTTGAATAAATGAATGAAATAACTAAGGACAAAACTACCTGCTGCCTATCTAGAGGCAGAACTAGAGTCATGGAACCTATGTGGACACAAGCAGCTAAACTTGATTAAAATAGAGTTGGACAAGGAGTGGTGTTCAACCTGTTCTAGCTGTACCTATTACCCAAGAGTCTAGACACTAGACAGGTGGAACAGAGACAGGTCAAAGGTGAGATGACTATTTTACCACCAAGCTATATGCCATGGCCGCCTTTAAAAGAAGGGAGAGACAGGTGACAAGGTGTGATAATTTTATGTATCACCTTGGTTGGGCCATGGTGCCCAGATATTTGGTCAAATATTATTCTGGATGTTTCTGTGAGGGTGTTTTTTTTGGATGAGACTAACATTTAAATTGGTGGATCTGGAGTAAAGCAGATTGCCCTCCATAATGTGAGTGGGCCTCATCCAATCACTTGAAAGCCTTAATAGAACAAAGACTGACCTCTCCTAGGCAAGAAGGAATTCTGCCAGCAGACAGCCTTCAGACTTGAACTGGAACGGCAGCTTTAGGTCTCCAGTCTGACAATCCACCCTGTAGATTTTGGACTTGTCAGTCCCTATAATCATATGAGCCAATGAGCCAATTCTTTAAATCTCTCTCTCTCTGGGTGTGTGTATATATATATATATATATATATATATATATATGCGCACACACCCCCCATTGCTTCTGTTTCTCTGGAGGTTTTCTCAGAATACAGAAGGTTTTGGTAATAAAGGACTCAACTTTTCAAATAAGATGTGGCTATATAAAATATTTCCTGGTTAAGGGGCCGGCCCGGTGGCGCAAGCGGTTAAGTGCGCGCGCTCCGCTGCGGCGGCCCGGGGTTCGCTGGTTCGGATCCCGGGCGCGCACCGACGCACTGCTTGGCAAGCCATGCTGTGGCGGCGTCCCATATAAAGTGGAGGAAGATGGGCACAGATGTTAGCCCAGGGCCGTCTTCCTCAGCAAAAAAAGAGGAGGATTGGCGGATGTTAGCACAGGGCTGATCTCCTCACAAAAAAAAAAAAAAAAAATATTTCCTGGTTAATAGTTTGGAGAAAGTCAACCAAGTCAGAGTATACAGCTAACTCTTCCATGGCAAAAAGGCCAAGGCTTGGGGATGAGCCATTCTGGTATAAGAATTCATAAACTTCTCTTTTTGAGGTAACAAGCTCTGTATATATGGATACCCTTCATGCTAGGCATTTGAAACTGGGGCTAATGCTGTGTGGGTGGTTTTTTTTTTTAGATTATTGTACTTTTTCCAACAACTTTTTAAAGGAATAACTGATGTACAACAAACTGCACGTATTTAAAATGAGTATAATTTGATGAGTTTTGACACATGCACATATCCATGAAACATCATCACAATCAAGATAATAAACATCCTTCACCCCCCCTCAAGATTTCCTAGATTAGTTTGCATTTTCTAGAATTTTATATAATAGAAATTGCTAGTGCTGTTTTAAATGTTAGAACTTTCTTCTTTGCTTTGGCTGCTTCTGGTCACATCAGTATCACACGTGAGTTGTGCTGCTTTGGGGCAGCCTCAGCCTCTATCTGAGGCTTGGCAAGCCACGCCACCTGCACCCCCTCCCCCACCCCCCCGGCCAAACCCTGGTCTAGATGCCACTTCCCTATCCCATTTTAGGTAACCTTTCCGTTTCCTAAAGTCATAAAGGACACAGGAAGGCTTACACAATTCTTTTCCTGCAGCTCCCTGCTGTGACCTTTCTAATTTCTCTTCCTCTAAATGAATAATGAATGCTACAGCCCTGATCTTGATGGGCACTTCTCGTTAGGGCCCCAACCACACATAGTATGCTCCCTGGCAGTCAGTGAGGGCAAGTGGGATTCAGATCCTGCCCCACCTAGATATCCTAGTGCTACACTGGCAGATCCTGCTTCTCCCCAATTGCCTGAGAGAGAGTGTATATCTGTGTGTGTGCGCCTGTGTGTATGTCAGGGGGATGCATAAAGTTCTTGCTATATAAAGTTGCAAGTATATGTTTTAGCTTATTTATTTTGGAAAATCAAGTGCTCAACCCTTTAAAAAATTTTATTTTTACTGTACAAAATAGAATCAAATACAAATGGTATTTACTCCAAAATTTCATTATTTCTGACTTGTCGGTCTTACAGGTCCCATAAAAAAAAAGCTACTTCAGTCTAATCTAAAAAATTTCAAACTAATCCATATCTGAAATGTGTGTTATTTCATCTTTCATATCCTTAATCTCAGCTCGGACTATTGTTAAATTAGATATTTTTTCATTTAAGACAGCAATTTCTTTCTCTCTTTGTAGTAAGTCCTTAACCAATCTGCCAATGCGTAGTGTTAAATCATTTACCAATGGTTCCAAACGGGAGAAGTCCTTCCTTAGATTATACACCTTTGGTTTTAGATCATTTGCAAAAGTCACTGTCTTCAGAACTTTAGCTCTGTCACTTTCTAAGCTTAAAAACCGATCTGTGTGCTTGTTGAAATCACTCTTTAGCTCAGAAAGTATCTTCTTAACAGAATTAATTCTTTGTGAATTTTCAGATGCTGTCTTTCGGAGCATTGCTGTTCGGTCAATGCTACTTGAAAGAAGATCACCTATGTTTTTTACTGTATTTTTTTCTACTTTTTCTATTTTATTTTCTAGTTCTTGCACAGAATCTGTCAATGATGTTACATCAGTCACTAAACCTGAAATACGTCGTATGTCTGTTTTCACAGTTGTAATCTTGAGACCAACATCTTTTGCCATGGAAGTTGTACTTTGGTCTACTTTTGTAACATATTGAGAGAGAGTTGTCAAATTGTTGTTCAATAGATCCTGTTTTTCAGTTATCCTGTTGGACCAAGTTTTTGCTTCATAAATTTCCTCCTGTAGACGCTTCAGACGAGCAATTATTTGAAAAGACTTCAATTGTTCCATGATAGCTTCAGACTTCTGACACTACAAAAAATATAATACCACAATAATTAAATTGATTAAAAGCTTAATATTTAAAATTCAACTTAAATTTTATGTGTTATTTTTAACTATAACATAGTTTTTGCTCTTCCAGAAAGCATTTGGTAAAAGATGTATTAAGTGTATTACTAATGAATAAGAAGGAAAACATTAAGGAAATTTTATAAAATGTTATAGAAATGGCACTTTTTAGTTATTATTTTTGCACCATCAGGCCTCTGTACAGTGACAAAATGAGCTAAATAAGAGACAGTGCTGTGTTTTTTCAGTTGCTGGAGAAGGGAGGGGGAAGCCTCCTCTAGATGAGCTTTGGTAAATTTGGGGGGTCAAGCAAGGCAACACAACTTTTTTGTGTGTGAGGAAGATCAGCCCTGAGCTAACATCCATGCTAATCCTCCTCTTTTAGCTGAGGAAGACCGGCTCTGAGCTAACATCTATTGCCAATCCTCCTCCTTTTTTTTTTTCCCTTTTTCCTCCCCAAAGCCCCAGTAGATAGTTGTATGTCATAGTTGCACATCCTTCTAACAACACAACTTTTGAAACACAAGTTTGTTTGTAGTTATAACAAGGGCTAGAATGAAGGGACCAATGTCCAAGACGCTACATGTATATGCTTTATTTTCTTATTACTTTTATGAATAATTTTCTGGGCTATCTAACTACCCATGAGACCTTGAATAAACAGTAGTTTAGTAGGGAATATGGATATAAAAAAAGCAAAACAAACAAACAATTATATTCAAAGTTCTAAAATTCCATGATTCCCAATAAAAGTGGTTCTCAACTTTTGTATGTTTCAATGCCATCCTCCTTCCCCACCATCCATTGTATACTGCTATCTCTATAATGACGTTTTGGTTTAACGTGGACACATTAGCTGATGAACATTTTGAGCCACACAAGTGCCTGGCAACATTTCCATTTGTTGTTTTTTGTTTTTGTTGTTGGTGTATGTGCACGTGTGTGTGTGTGTGTGTGTGTGTGTGTGTGTATGGCAGTATTGGGGAAGTTCGATTATTTCATTGTATTCTGAATACTTGAAATTTTATTGCATTGTGCCATCAGTTAATAAAATTAAGAGGGAAAGGGGAAAATTAAAGTGCTGATTATAGTGATAAGATGGGTAAGTCTCATAAACAATAAAAAATTGAAAATTAAAACAAATGTGCTCAAGGTCCATCCATATGGTAGCACATGGCAGGATATCTTCCTTTCTCATGGCTGAATACATAAAGGTATCAAAGTAACACACTGTACACCTTAAATTTATACAATGTTATATATCAAATATAATTCAATTAAAAAATAAAACAAAGATAGGAACTGTCAGGTGAGACTATTAAGCTTCAGTCAGAGGATTAACTTAAGCCTGTGGACTGTGTGCTCAACTATGAAGAAAAAAATTAAAGAACAAACGTAAAATATCTTGTCAAAGCCTGTGTCCAAAGACAGACATACACTGTGATTACACTGAAAAAGTGAATCCCACTTACAATGTGTACGTCAATCGTTTGATTTCAGCACATTTAACCTTCAGCTTGTTTTCTAGGAAAGCATTGTTTTAAAGTAGAGATTGTCTACAGCTTTCTACTAATAATCAAAACCACTTTGATTCACAATATTTACTGTGCTAGTATGTGCTAGTATGATCAAGAACAGTCTCTGCTTTCTGGGAGTTAGCAATTTACGTGGGGCAAGATAATGCTATAAATGGATTTAAAAGTCAGAAAAAACAAGGAATAAAAAAGCAAATATGCAGGCTGAAAAATACTTTTTACAAAATAAGCTAGGCAATTTAATCTAAAGACATTGTTTTTCCAAAATAATTGTGCATTTCTTCAATATGTTTTTTATGAGTCACCTTTCATAAATTGCATTTGCCTGGTTTATTCAGTTAAATGTTTGAGATTATTTTGGTAACATTAACTTAGTTTTATTTAATGCAAATAAAAATTTAATATGCTTGGAATATTATTTTTATGGCAGCTTTAAAAAGGAGCTATATAGTTGCAAAGAAATGACAAGCTGAAATGGGGCACTAGAACAGTTAATCTAAAGCAGCAACACCCCCTCCTTGCCCCATGACATAGGCTTGGTTTCAAAATATGTTTTAGGATTTTTTCTCTTCAATAGGCTTATGCTACATTAGTTATTGGTGAGGAAAGTGGGCCAAAATGTTTTTTGATAGAGAAGTTAGACTGTG
Source organism: Diceros bicornis minor (assembly GCF_020826845.1). Classification (NCBI taxonomy): domain Eukaryota; kingdom Metazoa; phylum Chordata; class Mammalia; order Perissodactyla; family Rhinocerotidae; genus Diceros; species Diceros bicornis. The sequence goes on along the minus strand of NC_080764.1, from coordinate 24,219,493 downwards.
AACATGTTATTTTGGTATGACATTAAGGAATAGCCACAAATAGGAAGGAAATCAAGCAGGGATTATAAAACCATGTTTTATCTTTAAGGGGAAAGTTTTGCAATAAAGTGTATGTGCTGAAACAGACTCCCAAGGGTGAAAGGAGATGGCTTACTTTCATCTAATTCACTACTTGGTTATCATTTATTAATGTCTCTACTCTAGTAGAGTAAATGTAGCTTCATAGAGTTACACAATTAAGACACCTCAGAAGGAGCTAAGTTTATTCTTAGAAGGATCAGATCATTAAGAAGCTCTTTATTTCACTTGGTAGCTTATAAAAGCAATTTATCATGAACTTCTATTGATCTTTACTAAAACATAAATTCAATCCAGTGTAGGGATAGTCTAGAAATGGTTTTAATGAATTACAACTTGTTTAAGGTATTTGCCTAGGATGGACAGAAAGATTGGAGAGTCTATCAGTCTAGGGCTCCTTCTCCACCACTGCTTTCCCACTCTTCTCTCAACACTTACTGATTCCTTCTTATGCCCAAGGCCCAAACAATTTTAGGTCACAGTTACAACTTTTGGGTGACTTACAGTATAGTTTAATAGTGACATGGTAGTGGACACATTCGGCTGAATTACAGCTTTTTGAATTCTCAAGACAGTTCTACTGACAGCGGATTTCCTGTGATTTTTTGCCTCCTCTGGTTGAACAGCAGCAGGTTGTACTGTATAGTGGGAGGTCAGTGGCCTCTGGAGTTGGATGGACCCAGCAGCATGATTGCCAAGATTTTGCTGAGCCTCAATTTCCTCATTTGTAAAATGGGTCTCACAGCTAGCAAAGCTGTGGTGAGAATTAGTGATAACACATGCAAAAGCCTAGCACAATGACTGGGACATGGTAGATACTCAGTACTTGGAGCTGCTAGGATGATGACGATCAATGCAGACCTCCTAGCAGTGTGACACAGAATAGGCTCCAAAATGTTAGTTCTCTTCCCTGTTGTGTAAAGCTGGCTGGAGTATTTTGATTTGTATTAAAATAGTTCATAGCTGAACTGAAAAAAACTGATGCTGGGTGAATTTGCAGAGCTTTTGACAACTGTGCAAATAGGAATAAGTCTATAGAGAAATGAGTTTTTTTTCCGTGTTTGGTGAATTTACAGCATCATTATTTTATAATGACATAATATTAAGCTTTTTTTTTTTTCTTCCCAAAGCCCGAGTGCATAGTTAAATATATCCTAGTTGTAAGTCCTTCTAGTTCTTCTACGTGAGCCACCATCACAGCATGGCAACTGAGAGATAGGTGGTGTGGTTCTGCGACCAGGAAGTGAACCCGGGCTGCCAAAGTGGTGAGCGCTGAACTTTAACCACTAGACTGTCAGGGCTGGCTCTGATATTAAGCTTTGCTCAAGATAATAGATTCAGGGCCGGCCCCATGGCTTAGCAGTTAAGTGCTCGCACTCCGCTGCTGGCGGCCTGGGTTCGGATCCCGGGCGTGCACCGATGCACTGCTTCTCCAGCCATGCTGAGGCCGTGTCCCACATATAGAAACTAGAAGGATGTGCAGCTATGACATACAACTATCTACTGGGGCTTTGGGGGAAAAATAAATAAATAAAATTATTAAAAAAAAATAGATTCATACAAAGGTCTACAATTAAAAATGTCACTAACTTTGTATCTTACAAGTTTAGTTTTCTATGAAATCATACAGGCTAATAAATCAACGTTTTCATTACAAATATAAAACTACACTTAGTCAACAGCTTTTTTTTTTGGTGAGGAAGATCAGCCCTGAGCTAACATCTGTGCCAATCTTCCTCTATTTTGTATGTGGGACGCCATCACAGCATGGTTTGACGAGCGGTGTGTAGGTCTGTGCCTGGGATCTGAACCTGTGAACCCTGGGCTGCTGAAGCAGAGCACACGAACTTAACCACTACACTGCTGGGCAGGCCCCTAGTCAACAGCTTCTAATCATCAGGCAAAATTTAAGGAAATATTACTGTAAATATACTTTTGAACTTTATATCCAAAAGTTAAAAAAAATTGTTTTGTAAAAGTGTCTCGTGTGAGAAATTAAAAAAAAATGGACCCAGTATTCTTTATCAGAAATTAACTGATATAAAATTTATTATCAACTACAAAGATACAAAAATGTGTCTTAGAATATGGTGATCTTTCTTAAAGGAAAGACTGATGTAATTTAATATTTGATACACAGGGAAGTTTTTGAAATTTCAACTACTTGTGTTAAATGAACGTTAAGAAACAGAGGAAGACAAATTAGGTACATCTAAATCTCTCTAGCAACAATTTTTTATAGGAAAACCCCTGAGTAAAGGAACACATACATGTGTATAAACATAGATGCAAGTTTTCTCATGAAATACTTGTAGAAGGGCAGTTTTTGTTCCCCTGGTAACTGTCACCATAGAGCACAGTGGTCACCTCTTCCCATTTATTTTCTGTAACCATTACTACTGTATATACAAGTTAACAATGATAATGTATCAAATCTGGTGATAGGCCAGAAAAATAAATGAATAAAAATGAAGAGTACAAGATCTCACATCTGCCCTGATAGGATGGAGGTTGAAACAACGATGTTCCGGCTAACTTTATAATCTATTTTATTAGCATGAAAATAAAAGTAAACAAATACAATTTTGCCAGTGTACACAGACAAGAACTTAGATGTTAAGAAGTCAAGAAATTTAATGTTAAGATTTCATAAATTAATGCTATGCCCCTTAATAGCAGCACTTGTCCAGGCTTATTTTTATGACTCATGGCTATCATACGTCCTTCTAACTCCAAAGTAGAACTTGTCTGGGATTTTTCCAAAAATGTGATTTACATAATAAAACTACTTGACCACAATTACCTTTTGTAACTGACTGCTTTCAAGTTCTTTGCGTTTAATTCCACTGAAATTGCATTATAAAACTAGGACTACAGTTGGTTACTGGCAAGAAGAAACAAGTAAGAACAGTGCTTCCACATGCAGTTGACTCGGTTTTCAACACCAAGCTTGGACGCTCTTGACACATCAGTTTACCAACAAAAGTCTTATGTGCTCCCCCAACTCTGCACATTTCCCATTATCATTATTAGAAAAACCTGGCTAGCCCTCCCCTGAATCTCATATCAGTGTGTCCATGTCTTATTCCTTATGACTCCATTATATAGTTTTGAGTAAAATAAAAATCACTATGTAAAACAAATTTGGTTAGGTAATTAGTTTGGGGACTCTTTAAAATAATGACATACTTTTAATTACCATAATTATCATCATTTCTCATTACGCTGCTTTTTCCTCTTTAAAATAGGCCACAGGCTTATTGGTGTATTTTTATTGTAAGTAGAATAATTTATCTAGAGATCATGTATCTAGCAAACTCAAGAGTCTGTAACACAGTTAGAACCTTTAAAAAAAAAAGCCCAGGTAGACAAAGATATTCCAAAAGTCCATACTTCAAAGCATACACACTTAATTCATAGGAAAAGCCTTCAATAAGAACATATTTACTCTTATTTAAAAATTTTTACAAGTACCTGTAACACAGTTTAGAACCTTAACAAAAAGCAAAAACGTTTCCCAGGCTCCATAGGTTTCAAAAGTGCATATTAATTCATGGCAAAGCACCCTAGGCTCTCCCTTGGGCATGTTATCTTTTATTTTAGACAAAATTCCTATGAACTTCGTTGTCTTAGCCTGAAGTAAATTACAAAGGAAATGAAGAACCAGCTGATGCAGGCACATTATCAATCAACCTGACAGTAAGAGCAGATCAGTGGGTCACCTACTCAGGTGACAGAAAAGGTACATGAAACAGACATAAGGTTTCAAAACAGCAAACTGGGGCCATTGAGGGAGGAGGTAAATACTCCTCAACAGCTCCTAGAGACATTAATATATTTGGGTCCAATATAATAGGTGAAATTCATGATGATGTCCATTAATTATTAGAAAAACATTAAAAAATATTAAATATATTCTTTTGAAAAAGAGAAATATACATTTTAGAAATATTTCTATTTAAAATGGTTAAAATGAAGTAAGTTTTACTGCTTACAACGATAAGCTTTGATTATCTACATAATCTATTTGTGTGGACACTTCACTTATTTTCCAATAATGTAGCATAAAGTGAGGCATATCAAAGTAACACAAAAGCATGGAACTAATCAATTTACATATAATAATATGCTTCATCAGAATAAATGTAGTATATTTAAAAATCACTATCAATTTCCTTATTTTCTAGATTATATTCTTCTAACGTTCCCTTTTCTCTTGCACCTGAATATACTACAAAATCATGAACTTTTCCTTTTAGAACATCCAGTTCATTTTGCATCTTTAATATGCTATTATCATACTGAATTCCTTCAAGGGTTTTCTGCATCTCCATTATTTCAGATACTGCTTTCAGCATATCATCTTCCATATTAAACATCTGAATAGTCAAGTCTTCCATTTTCTTTTCTGTCCCTATTAGATCCTGAGAGACTCTGAGGACAGAACGAATAGCACTTTCAATTGTGGGCAAATGTGTCTTGCATTCTTCAACTTTGGGTTCGTAGTTGGAAAGTTTATTAGTCAGCTCTTTATCTTTGGCAAAGAGAGCATGCTGTTCCTCTTCTAACTTTTCAACTGCTTTTGTGTCAGAGCCAAGCTGCTCTTCTACTCGCAGAAGATCCTCTTCTTCTTGTCTTTTCACTGTTCTAATATTTCTTAGTGTGCTATCTTCCAAATCTTTTAGCCTTTCAGTGAGCAATTTTATTCCTTGTTCAGCCGAGTTAATTTGGACAGTAACTTGAGAATGTATATGTTTTGATTCTGATTTGAAAACATCTGTATTAACATTCATTTCTTCTAGGCTTCTCTTCCAGAAATCAGTAACATTTTGGAATTTCTCATTAAGGCTTTGCATCTTTTGAGTGAGCATCTCTTCATTATTTTGAATGTTATGCATGATACTTTGGAGGCTGGATACTTCCTGCTCAAACTGGGTCACCAAATACATGGATGATGTAGCTTCCTGCAGGATACTTTCAGTAGACTCAAGCTGCATTTATAACACAAAACAATTCCCAAGGCTACTTAATAACTTTTATATTAGGGAAACACACTTTAACAATCACGTGGCAAGTTCAAATTCCGAAGATGTCTAAAATATCCAAGTACATCAGAACCTTACTGACAAAAGCAATTATTACTTTAATAGTTGTTTTAACATATTTTAAAAAAATTTAATAGATTAGTGCTATGGTAGAAAAATATACACCTGAACTTATAATCCTAAATATCTGTGCATTTTTATGGAGGGATATTCAAGAGAAAAATAATGTTACAGAAGCCTGAACTATATCACATTTCCCTCTTTTTTTACTCCAGTGGAAAGCAACTTAGTTATAATTTTTATGGTTATATGTCTTTTTCAGAAACTCTAACTTAGTTATAAAATTTGTTAACTTTCCTAAATTCTATGATTCTGGAAGTTTCTGCCTGAGAAAAAAATTTGTTGACTGACCTCTTGCCGAGAAGATACCAGAATCAGATCTTATCGATATCACCAAGACAAAACTGAATAAAAAACCAGTTTAGTGAGACAACTCATGTCAGATGGGAAAGTGTTCTAAGTATCTGAAAATTATGGTAAACTCTGGCATCTCCTATAATATGTGTCCAGGATGTAGAAGAGCCAGGTTGTAGACCTCTTTTAGTCTACACTCACACATAGATGATAGCCTTAGAGACTACACAAAGGCCTAGAAATGATCATTAATTTATCAAATGTTTGCAGCATGGTGTTGAAGACATAATACTGTACAAGACACAGTTCTACCCTTAGGCAGCTTAGCTTAACTGGTGAGAAAGCCAAGTCTATATGTGCTATGACAGGGGAAGAGCTATGGAAGCACTTAGGTAGGGCACTCAAACCAGACTTCGATGATCAAGGAAAATGTTTTAGAAGTATTATCTAATATCTGCTTCTAGTTACTCTTTTCCTAAATCTACATACTATAGCCAGATTAAGCTTTTAAAAGCTTATCTGCTTCTAGTTACTCTCTTTCTAAATTCTACACATTATAGCCAGAGTAAGCTTTTAAAAACTGCTATGCAGGGCCGGCCCCGTGGCTTAGCGGTTGAGTGCGCACGCTCCGCTGCTGGTGGCCCGGGTTCGGATCTCGGGCGGCACCGACGCACCGCTTCTCTGGCCATGCTGCGGCCCGCGTCCCACATACAGCAACTAGAAGGATGTGCAGCTATGACATACAACTATCTACTGGGGCTTTGGGGGAAAAATAAATAAATAAAATTATAAAAAAAAACAAAAACAAAAACTGCTATGCACATCATGGTACAACATTAAAAAACCCACAGTGTTTCCTAATACTTCTAGGGGAAAGTCCCAAATCTGTAACCTCTCTCTATGCTACTCTTCCCTCCTCTTTGCTTAGTTAAGGTCTGTCCTTCCTTCAAGGCTCATACCAGATCTCAGCTCCTCAGTGCAGCATTCTTCCAAGGCCTTAGCCCTGACAACAGCCTGAACTCCTGTTGTACCTATTGTATTATGTTTTTGCCACCTATTTGGCACTTAGCACACCTAATTCAAAAATTCTTGAGTGATCACTCTGTGCCAGACCTTGCGCTAGACACCAGATATAAAAATATAGACATAGTACAGTCCCTGACTTCACAATTTGTTAGGGGAGATAGTGCTTTGAATCTTTTACATCATATATTCTAGAGTCCCAATAAGATTTATTGTCTTCTGTTCCATTATCAGGCACTAGATATATAGAGATAAAAGACACAGTGTTTGCCCTAAACAGTAGTAAAGGAGATAAATTAACTAATAACAACAAAAAATCACAACAGGTTATGATTTGTGTCAAGACAGAATTAGTATGGGGAGAAAGGATGCTTAGAGGAGAGATCAGACATCTGGAGGGCAATGAAGAAAGGACCAGAAGTGCCTCTGAAATCTTACTCTTTAACAGACTGATGAATTACACTGGGGAAGATATGAGAGCTTCTAAATTCCCTAAGGGAAGAGAATATGTCTTATGCCTTTTTGCAGTCCCCATATCTTGGGGTATAAAGAACATGTTTGTTGATGTTTAGGAAGAAGAATGGCTATAAACCTTCCGGGACCACCTCAGTCAAGACCTAAAGCAGTTCCAAGTGATAGCTGGGAACAATGTGTAACAGTACTGACTAATATAATAAGACCACTCTGAAACCTGGTTTAAAAATTATTTTTAAAGTACACATGTAGCCATAATACAAGTTCCTTTAAAAACCAATTCTGAGAAATACTTGTACACTGCTAATACTGTTAGGCTTAGTTGTCTTACTAAGTATTTTGAAGAGGCAAGCTTATCCTCACCTAAGGCAACTTCCTGTTTAGGCTGTTCACCAGAGCATCACTACAGTCTGGAGACAGTATACCCCAGTAGACCCCAAGTACAAGATCAACTTTTCAGGATAATAAGGTCTCAAGATTTAATCTGCCAATATATAGTGACTAGTATACCACAATAGCTAGCATTTTGGGGCTGCCAATATATTCTAATAGTTTTTCATTTATTATTATTATCATTATTTTTTATAATTTTATTTTTTTCCCCCAAAGCCCCAGTAGATAGTTGTACGTCATAGTTGCACATCCTTCTAGTTGCTGTATGTGGGATGCGGCCTAAGCATGGCCGGAGAAGTGGTGCGTCGGTGCGCGCCCGGGATCCGAACCCAGGCCGCCAGCAGCGGAGCACGCGCACTTAACCGCTAAGCCACAGGGCCAGCTCATTTTTTATTATTATTATTATTTTTTGTGAGGAAGATCGGCCCTGAGCTAACATCTGCCAATCCTCCTCTTTTTGCTGAGGAAGACTGGCCCTGGGCTAACATCCATGCCCATTGTCCTCCACTTTATACGGGACGCCGCCACAGCATGATTGACAAGTGGTGCGTCGGTGCGCACCCGGGATTCGAACCGGCGAACCCTGGGCCGCTGCAGCGGAGCGCACGCACTTAACTGCTTGTGCTACCAGGCCAGCCCCATAGTTTTTCATTTTTTAAAGAGCTAATACCTTAAATTTATTACTGCTTGAAAGTTTTCAAAGACTTTCACATATATTGTGTATCTCATCTGATCCTTATAAAAATCTTGTTATTCCCATTTAATAAATGATGAAATAGAGGCCAAGAGAAGTTAAAGTGATTTTTCCAAGGTCAAACGGTAGTGATGAGAGCCCACGTCTAGCTGTTTTCCCTTCCTACTGCATTAGGCTGGTGTTTAGGGTCAGCTTCGTGAAAAGGCAGCTATTGTTAAACTACTCCTAGGGCAGGCTGGGAGAGAAAGAGCTATGCAAAGACTGAATATTTCTTGGATCTTACAATGATATTTAAAAAATCTGCTTCAAAAAGCATTTTAATTGCTACCAAACTTCTCATTTGAAAAGGAAATCTTTCTTCAAAATTTGTTTCTAACAGCATTTAAGTATATGAAGTTTCTATCTCCTGGAATTTTTTCTGTCATTATGTTTCTTCCAATTAGAGGTCCCCCAACAACTACAACCAGATTCCAACTTGAGCGCTAGGTCAAAATAACAACTCGTGCAGCTCCTTCCCAAAGGCACCTAAACTCACCCACCATGGAATCCCCTGGCATCAGTGAGAGATGCATCATTTTCATCCAGTTTTTCTCTTTTGAGGGACCATATGCTCATCCTGTGCATGAGGCTGCAGGAATTTAGATCCTCTATTTCATTTCTGTCTATTTTTACAACATCTTTGCTTACCATAGTGCAAAGCACAAGTCCCTGTCTACCTTATGACACGAGTAAAGGTTTAGTGAATGAATAAAAGAACAATCAAGGCATGTTTCCCAATGACAGCCTGGACCCTGGTAGCCAGACTAAGTCCATATGATGGTTTATTGATTGCAGCTGACCCTCTCCTGAGACGCGTAGTAGTTAAAATTTTTTAATCTGTCTCACATTTCTAAGAATCACAGTAAAAATGCATCTGCATTTGCAGCTTGAAGAAACACAACATAGACATGGATTTTAATTTTCACTTGGCTACAAAATCAATATTTGTTTTTAGGTTAGTCATTCTTATATGCATATGTATATGCTTACCAAGTGGAAAGTAGACAAAGAAAAACTGATGCATCTTTGCCCAACAAGTGCTGTTCCTATTCTAATTTTATACCTCAAGATTAATCATATTTTCAGTGCTCTAAACACTTGATATTTAAATAGAAAATTGAGGTCACATCAATATGAGCATATTGTTCTTTTTATTTATTTATTTATTTTTTTTGGTGAGGAGATTAGCCCTGTCCTAACATCTGTCAGTCCTCCTCTCTTTTCGCTGAGGAAGACTGGTCCTGGGCCAACATCCATGCCCATCCTCCTCCACCCTATATGGGACGCCGCCACAGCATGGCCTGACAAGCAGTTTGTCAGTGTGCCCACGGGATCCAAACCGGCGAACCCCGGGCCGCCGCAGCGGAGCGGGCGCACCTAACCACTTGCGCCACCGGGCGGGCCCCATATTGTTCTTTTTAAACAATAACATTTGTTATATAAAAAGAAAAATTCTGTCCTTTCAAAATGTAATCTAAGTCTAAATTGGATTGAAAGGAAATGTGAGGGGTAGGAAGACCAGTGAGAATTAAAATAGTAATGGTCTAAAAGGCAGGAAAAAAGAATTTATGTATTGAGGTAGAAGGGTGGTAGTGGGGAAGAAAAATGAGAAAATCTCCCCATACAAGCCAATTAATAATTACCTTTTCTGAGATTAAACTGATTTTACTTTGAAGCCCTTGGAATTCGTTGGCTTTTATTTTCAGTAACTGGTATTGGTTTTCCACCTCTGCAAACTTTTCTGACTGCTGAAATACAAACCTGGAAAAGAAAAAAAAAAATCACTACCTCCTAATTCATATCAATTTAAGTGTGAATTTTAAACCAGTATTTTATACCCACTTCTGGTAAGGACAACATGAATTCTGGTATAGGTAGCGGCAGCTTTTATTAGTTTATTTCAACAAACATTTAGAAAGCCTGCTATGTGGTAGTGACTGGTTTAACTGTATTACCCATAGATGAGTGAAACCCTGCCCCTCTTCAAGTTCACAGCCCAGTGAGTGAGACGGTGTGATATCTGTAACAGATGTACGCACAAGAAATGATTTGGAGGAAGAAATGATGAATTATTTAGAGCAAGATATGTGATCTCTACTAATTTTCTCAAGGCCATATTTGGGCAATATCTAGAAAATTAGCATTTTTACACTGAAATGTAGAAGAGTTATCTATATTTTAAAAAGTATTTTAAAATTAAAATGTATAAGAAAAAAGCAGTGGAGTGGAAAGAAGAAAGAGGTGATGATGATTAGAAGCTGAAAAATAACAGAAGAGTCAAAACTGAAAACAGGAGTCATTGTCAAAGTGACAATAGAACACATTAGCAGTGCCAAGGTGCATAATATGTACAAGACTTGTACAAAAATACAAGTCTTCTGAGTGTACTTTGGATGCCATTCTAAAATTGGAGTGTATTCTTCATCTGGTAAATACTAAAGGGTAGAAGCATTAAAAAGTTAGCCTAATCCTAAAAACAATAAATGGACTTTTGTTTGGATAGCACTCGAAATGAGCAAACACAAAAGAAATTCTTTGGATCTAATACTATTTTGGTTAATCTACTTTGACTCAATTCTTCGGGCTCAGAAAGAGCAGTTGAAATTCTTTGTAAATTTACTGAGTCATCAAAAAGCAGTGGAGCAGAATCATACGAAATGAGTGCCTAAATCAGAGTACCCACACCAGTGGTTCAAAAGCTTCACTGCCTATTGGAGTCACCTGGCAGCTTTAAAAAAGTCTGATGCCTGGGTCCCACCCACTGAAATTCTGACTTAACTGGTTTGGGATGTGACTTAGATAATGTAAATTTTAAAAGCTTCCCAGGTTATCTGAGTGCTCAGCCAAGCTGAGGACCACTAATTGACACAGTTTTATGAAACTGACTTCCAGTCAAAGACCAATATTTGAAGATCCCAAAACTCAATGGAGAGGTTCAAGACTTCTGAGCTTTGTGCATCAACGCAAAGGTGGTGATGTTTCAAACTCATAAATGTCATCATTAGGCTAACTGTTGCTATAAAACTGTCAAAGCTAAAATGGATTTTTTTGCTTTTTAAACAAATGTTTACAATGTTGAATGAAATAAATTTCTTTTGATGATGGCTAATGTCTATCCTATGAGATAAGAGTGAATTATATAAGCCTAGGTTACATAATTAGTACAGACTGACTTTTCTCCTGTGTACTAATATGAACTTTTAAACAAAACTTCTGGTTATTAGAAAATGCCATTATCCTAATTTTCAAAGATGAATATGTAGACCATTCTTTTCTGATTAGCTATTTTAGTCTTGGTTTTTAAGGGATTCTTTTCAGAGTATAGGCTTATCTGAGACCAGTAGACAGAGACCAAGGATAGAGACTATTCTAAAGAAATGTCTAATTTCAGAAACTAGTTTTATCATCTATTACTCCATAGTGTTACCTCATGGATTTATTCTATAAATCAGTGTGTTTATTCAGAATAAAATCATTACTATAGAAGGGACTTTTTGTAAAGACTGATCCACTACAATAATACATTACAGGACTTTCCATTTTATTAAATATTTTTCATGCTGTCTATCCCTGCACTTTCCTTCAAAAGTCAAATATTAAGCAAAAGCTTGAAGAAAACTGTGTCATGTTAGTGGAAATATCATCTCTAATGATAATTTGTAGGGTTTTTTTCATGGTTAGCTTCTCACCAAAATAAAAAAAGATTCACCAGTTACACGTGAGTAGTGCATATAAGAAAAAACAAGTATAAAGTTGACTTAGTGCTAGTAATGAAAAAAATGAAAAGCGGTTTGTATGGTGTTAAGCTAACACACATTTGTTTCATTTTTCACTTAGATGTGCCAGACACTATTCTAAGTGCTTTATAAATATTAACTTATTTAACATTAAGGAAGAGGATGATTTTCTAGAAGCCAAAAATGTATGCTGAGAGAAAGCAGTTTGAATTCTGAAAATCTGATTTTTGAAATTGGCATCCAGATTAGTGCCCAAGGTGCTTCGTTTCCTTTTTATGAATCAGAGGCATATTCTAACAAGAGCAGTTCAAGGCCTCCTTGCTCCCCATCTTTCCTAGTTTAGATGAGAGAAACAATTAGGGTCTGCTAAGGACTACAGCTTCTAGTAGAAGAAAGGACTATAAATAGTTCTGGACTAGGGATTTCTATTTCTAGGGCCTTGGCTTCTTTTTGGATTAATATCAAAGGGAGGCAGCATATCATACTGGTTAAAAGTGTGGAGCTGGGCAACTTTGACTCTGCCACTTACCAGCTGTATAATCACGATGGGCAAGTTATTTAACTTATCTTTGCTATAGTTTCCTCATCTGCAAAGTGGGGATACCACTATTTATTTCATGGGCTGCTGGAGATTAAACATGGTCCTATTTATAAAGCTCCTAGACAGTGCCTAGAGCATAACACATTAGTAGTTCTTTCTTTTGGGCTGCTTTGTGCAGCTGCTTTTCCATCCCTCCGACAAGCCTAGAGTGGTATAAAGGATCAGGGCTCCCTTCTACTTGCACTTGATAGAAACCCCAGGCCTGTTTCCCTTTGAAACCAGGGTTGGATTTATAGCAAATGAAGGATGGAATGGATGGATGAGACCACTAATAAGAAGAGACGCATTCTCTTAACCTGCTTTTGGGCCTCTTCTATCACATAGGTAAAGGCCTCGAAGTACGGATGTAGGAGAAAGGGACCCAGGTTAATTGGCTACCTTAGTGTAAGACTTACAAAAGGAATCTTCTTGACTTGCTCATAATCCATTGCAGTCTAGAGACTCATACAGATTCAGGGCCTTGTAGTATTAAACAGTGTGCATTTCCATGGAGTGTTGCCTCTGCATAGCTCCTTCAGGAATCTTTTTTTTTTTTTTTTTTGGTGAGGAAGATTGACCCTGAACTAACATCTGTTGCCAATCTTCCTCTATTTTGTATGTGGGCTGCTGCCACAGCATGGCTTGAGGAGTGGTGTAGGTCCATGCCCGGGATCCAAACTTGCGCCACTGAAGCAGAGCATACCAAACTCAACCACTATGCCACCAGGCTGGCCCATCCTTTAGGAATCTTAGATGGTGGCAGACAGCTGATTGAGGACTTACATATACACAGGATTTTCTCTGGCTCTGTTTCAACTTATTAATTAATGAAAAGGAGGCAAACAACCAAAGAAAGCTGTTATTATGGACCTTCTGCAAGAAAGGGAGTTCCAGGGCCACTACTAGGGTCAGTGTCCATTTAGCCCTATGTTTCATACTATAGCTTCATTTTCAGCACAATACTGAATGTTCCGGAAAACAGTGACCATATTGTATTTTTAAAAAAGCAGGACATTTACAGGACAACCCTGTGTTTTAGATAAAACTCCACGAAAAACAAGCTGAAAAATGGGGTTAGTCAAGATTTTGCTATATAAATGATTTATAGAGAAAGTTGTACTAGATGACAGAGGAAAAAACCTGAGTTATTGTTTAAAGAATAACTTTAAAGAAAGCTGTTTAAAGAGCTTTTGACTTCTTATATATAATCATCACAAATGCTATGAAAAACTTTTATAAAGGCAATTAAAAAATCTGTTGAAATTTCAAGAAGAAACTTATTGTTGATTAATTTCTATGTATTGTAATTAAATAAGCTTGTCAGGTCTTATTTAGTAACTTCACAACTTTTAAACTTGTCGAAAGCAGAATTTCTTCAATCCTCTTATCTGAAAATTTGCCTTAAGAGTTTATATGCAAACTATAACACTCAAGCCATACAATTTTGGGCAACTGTTATCTCCCATGTCTTATTGTTAAGCTGACACAGGATGATATATCAGGACTTTAGAGAGGTGATGTTAAGTATCACACTTTTGTTATGCATTATCTGTCTACTTCCCAAATAATGATCCCAAGACAAAAGATCCAAAGACACATATCTAGTGACGCCTTGAAATCCTCCTTGGGCAGTGAAGCATTAAAATTTCCTCCCTCAACTTACTCAGACAAAGTGTGAGAGGATGGATCATCTGTGTTTAGAACTACACAGATAGGCACATACATTTGTTGTTGTATTTTAACAATCAGGACAGTGTTAGTTCAGTAAGCATTCAATAAAGATTTGCTAGTCCAACTTTGAGATGCTGAAGTATGTGTTCTAGTGGTAAAGACCTCAATGGCTTTGTTACAATTTTAGTGTGCTTTTAAATATTTTCAGATGCCAAGTATTTGGTTTTTATTTGGAAAATGCTTGCAAATGTCTTACCAGAATAATTTTTTATTCCCAAATTTACCATGAGTAAATATTTGCTATAAACAGCAACCAAAGTATTTACACTTCGACTCTTACGGCAAAAGATTTCACAAGAACAATTAACAGGCAACTATTTTAATAACAATCATACAATCTGTCCATTTTAGAAATAATCTTTTTTTTTTTTTTAAAGATTTTATTTATTTATTTTTTCCCCCCAAAGCCCCAGTAGATAGTTATATGTCATAGCTACACATCCTTCTAGTTGCTGTATGTGGGACGCGGCCTTAGCATGGTGGGAGAAGCAGTGGGCGCCCAGGATCAGAACCGGGGCCGCCAGCAGCGGAGCCTGCGCACTTAACCACTAAGCCACGGGGCCAGCCCCATAAAAATAATCTTTGACTAAATATTGTTTTATTATTTTGGAGACAGTTCAAATAAAATCTTCTTAATGAATGTAACTTGTTTGTGTCTTTATTGTAGGCACTAACAGTAAATTCCTGAGTTGAAGCTCTACTTTTCAAGTTTTTTTCCTTTATAGATTCCTATTAGTGTGTTTTCCCATGGCAGTAACTAAATCATTGAAAAGCTGAACATTTTGTGATGTAATTTACCTCACATGAATATGTATCTTTGGATAATTAATTAGAATTAGTAAATTTAGTAACTAAAACCAGTTGTATTAGGCTCCAGAGAGAAGCAACATATGTCTTTTAGCCTACTAAGTTCTATTACGGGAAACTTTTTCAATACAAAATGGGTTTTTTATTTACCTAAAGAAGGTCATGCATTTTAAGACATAAGAGCAGTTTATTTTTATTTTTGTGAGGAAGATCAGCCCTGAGCTAACATCCATGCTAATTCTCCTCTTTTTGCTGAGGAAGACCGGCTCTGAGCTAACATCTATTGCCAATCCTCCTCCTTTTTTCTTCCCCCAAAGCCCCAGTAGATAGTTGTATGTCATAGCTGCACGTCCTTCTAGTTGCTGTATGTGGGACGTGGCCTCAGCATGGCCAGAGAAGCGGTGCCTCGGTGCGCGCCCGGGACCAAACCCGGGCGACCAGTAGCGGAGCACGCGCACTTAACGGCTAAGCCACGGGGCTGGCCCAGAGCAGTTTATTTTTAAAACAGTAAATCCAGTGCATTTATTTTTTTAAGATCAAAATAAAAACATCCCATAAACAAAAATACCATATTACTAAAATAAACAATTTATCTTTTTTGAAGAGGATATTTAAATCAACTTTTCAGTTCATTGTGGCAAATCTTTTATTAACTTCGACTCAGGATAAGTCAGCAGTAAAGTATAATTCAGAATTTACTAACATCTGGGCCAGCCCGTGCCTTAGTGGTTAAGTGCCCGAGCTCCGCTGCCGGTGGCCTGGGTTCAGATCCGGGTGCTCACCAACGCACTGCTTCTCCGGCCATGCTGAGGCCGCGTCCCACATACAGCAACTAGAAGGATGTGCAGCTATGACATACAACTATCTACTGGGGCTTTGGGGGAAAAATAAAAAAAAAAAAAAAAAGAATTTACTAGCATCAAAAATGTTGCAGACTAGAAGATGTCCAGGGTTCCTTCTGGAATACCATTACTCTTGAAGACAAATAACTATCTTCTAAATACTTTAAAAACAGGTAAAAAAAAAAATGGAGAATTCTAATTTAAAGCATCAGTCTTGTTATTAAAATGAAATAGGTTATTCCTAAAGAAAACGATTGGGGAAAACAAAATGAATAAGTTGGTTTTAAGGTTATTTCTAATATTCATTTGTCCTATGACCCCAAAATATCGCTATTTGCTTGGTTTAAAAACTATAAATGTTTAGTTTTAGGTGAACCCAAGTGCTATATACTTTTGTAGCGTTACAGTACTAAAATTCAGTCTGTAATTTAGGAAGAGACTTTAAATTCATAACGCATGCACACTGATCCTCCCAACTTTGATATTATCACAAACGTTTGTTGCTCTGAAATCATAATGAATTCTTTGAAGGTTGCAAACGTTTCCATTAGGCATTTACGGGGTGGGGTGGGGCAAATCTGTCCCGGACAGATGCACAGCGGACAGGAAGTAACGGGTTATAAAAACGCGAAAGCTCCCGACGTGTAGTTGGCGCTTAATAAAGTTTGGCCGAATCCGCATCTCTTAATGGCTGACTCCTCCCCAAACCTTAGCCTCAATTCCAGTTGAGCGATCGCGGCACGATACTAGTACAAGGGAAAAATGAGTTACAAGAAATGAGATAACGGAAAAAAAAAAAAAGTTGGGCTGGCTGTCCCTTCTCTGGGGTGGCGGCAGATGAACCAAAGTCACAAGTCTCGGGGTTGAAGGTTACGGGATGCCGAGTCGGGTGGGGCCACGACAGGGACTGGACCCCGAAGGGCGGGCGACCACCGGAGGCCGGACACTTACCAGGCCAGGGCCAGGCACGTCCCCAGCGACAGCAGGCTCAGGCCGGTCCGGGGGTCCGCCCAGCCCCCGCCTCCACCACCTCGGGCCTCGGGGCTCCTCCCGCCCTCGCTCCGCTTCCCGGGCTCCGCGGGGGCTCCCTTGGGTCCCGACTTCTTCCGGCTCTTCACCTCGGACATGTCTGGAGGTCCTGAGGACGACAAACCCGGGCGGCCTCTTCACCCTGGGGGAGCGGGACGTGGCCGCCTGAGCTCCGAGGGAAGCCTCGGCGGTGACCGCGCCCCCTCTCGGACTTGGCGCCGCCCGGAAACCAGTGCCAGTGCCCTCCCTCTCCCGGCCATCTTCACTGCTTCACAGCGCACCCCAGCCACCCGCCTTCCAGTTCCTCCAGCTGAGGCAGGCGCAGACCCCACCCCCCGCTTTCTCTGCGCTCACCTAGCAAACCTGAGGAAATCGTAGCTCCCGGGCGCGTGCGGGCCGCCGGGACGCGAGGGGGCGGGGCGGGGCGGGCCCGCGCCACGTCGAGCGCGCCGCCGCCGAGGCCCTCCCTCCCTCAGACCGCCGCGCGCCCTTGTGGCTTAGCCACGCCCCCGGCTGTGGGGTGGGGCGGAGGGCGCTCCCTGTGCGCGCGCGGGCACAAGCCGGAGCGGGTGCGCGCGCGGCGGCGGCCGCCCGGAGTGGCTCGGCGTGTATTTATTTGCATGCGCGGGCGCGCGCTGTCCGGGCTGGGCGGGCCCGGCGGGGTTTGACTGCTCCGCGGTTCTGAGACGGAGAGGCGACGGTATTAAGTGGACGCGGGTGCTCTATTCCTGGGCCGAAGGAGGGAGGGAGCAGGCGGTGAGGAAGTCTGGGCCGACAGCACACCGCGAGGACTTGGAAGTCGCCGCGGCAGCGTCCCGACTGGCCGGGGTGCAGCTGCGGCCGGAGTGAAGGAGCGACAAGCCGAGTGGCCCTCCTCTCTTTGTGTCGGGGGTGGGGTCCGCCGAGAAGGCAGCCCTCGGGCCGGGCCGCATCTCGGCGCGCCGGGAGTGTGTGGTCAGCCCAGGGAGGTGACGCCTACCTCCACCGGCCGGAGGTCTCCGGGGGTCTTCAGGCGCCCGGGACGGCGGAGGCCCGGGTGCAGCCCCTGTGAGGCCCGGATTTGTCCCGGGGCTGCGCCCCGAGCCCTGTATTCTCTTTCGGAAGGCCCGATGCCTTTTCCTCCCCAACCTTGGTTTCTCAGTCTGTCTCCGAAGGGCTGCTCTTGCCAGTAAGACCCTGGTGCGGAGGTTTGGGTAAGTTTGCGCCTTGCTTTTCTCCCCGAGCTGGTTGCTTCAGAGGTTCAATAGCCGATTTCAGGGACTCAATTCTGGGACAAAGTGTAATTGATAACCATCCTACTCCTGTACCAGGAAGAGAAATTATCTAAGGAGGAAGTAGTCTAAACTATTACGGTTTTCCCGGATGAAATTGCCCTTCCTTTCCATTTTACAATGAAGAGTTTTGACTTCCCATTTTGGTGTGCTTGCGAAAGGTGGGACACTGAGAATTTGTTCAGAATATTTGTGCAGAGTTTAAAAACGTGCTGAAAATTTACGTATTTTTAATAGGGCTAGGTCAAGTTGGAAATTAGTTTCAGATTGTCAAAATGTCTATTTTCTTAGCTATTGGACATAGACTACAAAATTCATTTTTGTTTTGTCAAATCGAGTGTTATTAAAAATTAAGGGATGTTTTATGTTTAAATTGAGAGCATAAAAACGTTATTAACATTTAAAAAGTACGATAGCTTTGATTCTAATCATAAATTTTTCTTTTATCAATCAGTATCATGCCAGTACTGGGCGTTTTGTGAACCTTGATAAGCATAGGCAAATGCTCTACTTCCCTATGTTTTCAAGTGCCTTGGTGGCACTTAAAAAATATATAGTTATCATTGAAGCTTAATGATTATTGCTCCTCTTCTGTGCAATCTAAAATTACTTGTGGTTATCTCTATTTTTTCACTTAGGACATCACATTCTGATTATCTCTTTATATTTCTCTCCCACTAGATTGTGAATTCCTTCAGGGATATGATTTAATCTTCTCTATAGACTCAGGGCCTGGCATGTAGGAGGGGCTCAAATGTTTATTGAATGAATAAATTTTTTTTGTGTGTGAGGAAGGTTAGCCCTGAGCTAACATCTGATGCGAATCCTCCTCTTTTTGCTGAGGAAGATGGGCCTGGGCTAACATCCGTGCCCATCTTCCTCTACTTTATATGGGACGCCGCCACAGCATGGCTTGACAAGTGGTGCGTTGGTGCGCGCCCGGGATCCTAACCTGCGAACCCCGGGCTGCCAAAGCGGGGGGTTTGAACTTAACCACTATGCCACCGGGCTGGTCCCTGAATGAATAAATTAATAAACACATTTAGACACTCACTATAATACATTGGATAGAGTTCTGTTAATATTTCTAAAACTTGCAAACATTCTGATCTACGTTTTATACCAATGGAAAAATTTGCACTATATTTTTGAGATAAAGTTGGTAGAAGCTTAGCGTATTATACTATAAAGAATATTGTTCTTTCTTTGTGTCCTCTTTGTTCAAGAAATGACATCAGAGGGTATTTTCTGTTGCTTTGTCATACTTAGCAGCTCAGCTGAAACATTAGCGGAGTGAGCATGTGAGAAATGTGTTTACCACTGAAGACCTAGCACTGACACCCACCTTGAGCGAGAACTAATGCTCAATACCAACAATGCTCTATTTAGTCTTATATTGGATAAAGAAAACAAGAAGTTTCTAAGCATTAGGACTTCAGTATGGCCGCCGTTTAAAAATCTTTTTTTTTTTTTAAGATTTTATTTATTCATTTTTTCCCCCCCAAAGCCCCAGTAGATAGTTGTATGTCATAGGTTCACATCCTTCTAGTTGTTGTACGTGGGACTCGGCCTCGGGTTGGACGGAGAAGTGGTGCCTGGGGGCGTGCCCGGTTCGGAGCGGTGCCTGGGGGCGTGCCCGGGATCCGAACCCGGGCCGCCAGCATCAGAGCGCGTTCACTTAACCGCTAAGCCACGGAGCCGGCCCCGTTTAAAAATCTTAACTTAAAAGAAGTTTTTTTATTGTAAAAATGATGATGTGTATTGAAAAAAATTAAGACAATGTAGAAAAGTACAAAAAAGAAAGAGGGAAAAAAAACCCAAATCTTGCCTCTTGGAAGTAACCCAAACCTTTTTTGAACAAACTTCTAGACATCTCCCTATGTTTTATATGATACCAACACATATTTTGTGCTATATATGGGATCTTATTTCTAATTTTTTGTCAGCAGTGTCTCATAGCGTCTTTCCATGTCAGTACATGGAGATGTGTCTTATCATTTTAAATGGCTGTGTAATATTCCATTTTATGTACATACTCTAATTTTTTAAATCCATACTTAGAATGATGGCCATTTAGGTTGTTTTCATCTTTTTTTCTCACCTAAACACACTCTGTTAACTCTTCTTGTGCATATTTTTGCATACAAATGTGAATGTCTCCTTGAGATAAATTCCTAGAAGTGGGGTTTCTGGGTTAAAGAGAATGCTTACTTTAAACACTTCTGTATTTTATCATATGGCCTTCCAGAAAAGTTGCATCCATTTAGTACTCTCCTCAAGTAGTGCCTAAAAATACCTATTTTCTCACATCTTTGAAAGCATTTTGTTTTGTCCATTTAAAAAAAATCTTTGCAAAAAAAAAATCTTATTTTCTCTACATTTCTTGATTATCAGTGAGGTTACACGTCTTTTCATATCTTTATTGTCCTGACAAATATTTTGATGTTTTGCCTGTAGCTCATGGTTGACAGCTCAGAGAGAGAAAAATTTAAAGGAGGATGGATGCAAAAGCTCGAAATTGTTTGCTTCAACATAGAGAAGCCCTGGAAAAGGACATTAAAACCTCCTACATCATGGATCACATGATTAGTGATGGAGTTTTAACAGTATCGGAGGAGGAAAAAGTGAAAAATGAGGTAAAGCCCTCTGAGGCAGTCTATGTTTTCTTTTTTTTTTAATTTAATTTTTTTAAGTTAAATTGTGCAAATTTGCACATTCATTTTACTTGTTTTTTTTTTTTTTGAGGAAGATTGGTCCTGAGCTAACATCTGTTGCCAATCTTCCTCTTTTTCCTTTTTCTCCCCAAAGCCCCAGTATGTAGTTATATGTCATGCTTGTAGAGTTGTAGCTCTTCTATGTGAGATGGTGCCTCAGCATGGCTTGATGGGTGGTGAGCAGGTCCATGCCCAAGATCCGAACTGGTGCATCCCAGGCTGCCGAAGCGGAACGCACAAACTCAACCACTACGCCACTGGGCTGGCCTCTAATCTTCCTCTTTTTGCTTAAGGAAGATTGTCGCTGAGCTAACATCTATGCCAGTCTTCCTCTACTTTGTATGTGGGATGCTGCCACAACATGACTTGATGAGTGGTGTGTAGGTCCGCACCCAGGATCCGAACCTGTGAACCCTGGGCCGCCGAAGTGGAGCATGTGAACTTAACCACTACACCACTGGGTTGGCCCCTCTGTGCTTTCTTAAAAATTTTTAGAATTTATTTCAGAACTTGTGCTGGTCTCCACTAATTTATGTTGCAAACATATTCTTTGTAGTATACTAAACTGCTTTTTATTTATTTATTTTTTTCAGCCCACTCGACAACAAAAAGCAGCTATGTTAATTAAACTGATACTTAAAAAAGATAATTATTCCTACATATCATTCTACAAGGCTCTACTACATGAAGGGTATAAAGATCTTGCTGCCCGTCTCCATGGTGGCATTCCTGTTATCTCTTCTTCCAACGGCAAAGATTCAGTTGGTGGAATAACTTCATATGGTTTGTACCCATGGTACCTTCTATCACAGTGGCTACCTTGCCGCAGCGTTGTCTTATTGTAGATGGAGTCTGCTGAAGAGACTGATTAGTTCATTGAAAAATGCATGTGAAAAAATTATAGTTATGTTTTCCAATTTAAATATTTTTATTTGCATCTCTGTTTACTCCCACATTTTCTTCTTGTGCAGTGAACTCTACTGCTGAGGTAACAATATACATACGCTAATGTTTAGAGATAATAAGACAATTTATAGGCCTTTGTTTAAGTTCTCCAGTTCTGTGTTTATCGAGTTCAAGCATAGGAGAGAGTAGGAATCTATAGAAATCTATGTTCTTGAAAGGGATTCCCTATTCTTCCCTTTACACTCTCCTTCCTCAAAAAAAAGAGGAAGATTGGCAACAGATGTTAGCTCAGCACCAATCTTCCTCAAAAAAAAAAAAATGTTGAATGTGCAGATTTGCACAGTTTACTTAAAAAAATTAAGTTAAATTAAAAAAAAAGAGAGCATAGACTGCCCAGTCTTCAATATGAGAAAAAGGAGATTGGAGAGTCAGGGAGGGATAGAGTGAGTAAGGGCAGATATAGATGGAGATTTCCATTGTCTGTAGTCACCTTGAAAGGTGTATGTTTGCTTTTGTTCAAGGTGTTCTGAGAAATCAGAAATTTGAAGTTAATATGCTAGCCACATTTTGGTATTTCTCTTGGAAATTTTGAGGCTAAGGCCTCAGCCTTGCTCTCTCTGGTTTTTGTCGTATTACTTGTGTAACCATTTCACAGTTCAGTTCATTCATGCTTGTTGTGTTTTGAATTTCAGTAAAGACAGTCCTGTGTGAAGGTGGAGTACCACAGAGGCCGGTTGTTTTTGTTACTAGGAAGAAGCTGGTGAATGCGATTCAGCAGAAGCTCTTCAAACTGGGTGGTGAACCTGGATGGGTCACCATATATGGAATGGCAGGTTGTGGGAAGTCTGTGTTAGCTGCAGAAGCTGTCCGAGATCACTCCTTCTTAGAAGGTAAGTTTTGATTACCATGTGTTGCTGGCTAAGGAGATATTCTTTAGGCATTGTATTAGTTTCCTGTTGCTGCTGTAACAAATTACCAAGAATTTGGTGGCTTAAAGCAACGAAAAATTTATCTTATAGTTCTGGAGGTCAGAAGTCCACAATAGTTCTTACTGGGCTAAAATCAAGCAGGGCTGAATTCCTTCTGAAGGCTCTAGGGAGAATTCTTTTCCTTGTATTTTCCAGCTTCTAGAGGTGGCCTTCATTCCTTGACCATGGTTCCTCCTCCATTTTTAAAGCTGGCAGTGCATAGCATCTTTAAATCTTTCTCTCTCTGATCTTTGCTTCTATCATCACATCTCCTTCTCTGACTCTGACGTTCTTGCGTCCCTTTTGTAAGGGCCTTGAGATTACATTGGGCCCCCTGGATAATCCCATCTCAAAATCCTTATTTAATTGCAGGGGGCCGGCCCTGTGGCTTAGCGGTTAAGTGGGCGAGCTCCGCTACTGGCGGCCCGGGTTCGGATCCTGGGCGCGCACCCACACGCCGCTTGTTTGGTCATGCTGAGGCAGCGTCCTACGTACAGCAACTAGAAGGATGTGCAACTATGACATGCAACTATCTACTGGGGCTTTGTAGGGAAGAAGGGAAAAACAAAAAAGGGAGGAGGATTGGCAATAGATGATAGCTCAGGGCCGTTCTTCCTTAGCAAAAAGAGGAGGATTGGCATGGATATTAGCTCAGGGCTGATCTTCCTCACACACACACAAAAAATCCTTATTTAATTCTATCTGCAAAGTCCCTTTTGCCAAGTAAGGTAACATGTTTACAAGTTCTGTGGAATAGGATGTGAACATCCTTGGAGGGCCATTATTCTGCCTACCACAGGCATGATTAAATTTGAAATTTATTTTTTACCTAGCCTATCACAATGGGGCTTGCTTAGCCAGGCCAGTAAATTCATTTTTTATCAGACGGCACTTATTATCACTGGAATGAAGCTGGTTTCCTTGTGTCTTAACAATTGAGGGGATTGTGGGGTTGGAAAAGGATCTTGAAAGGCTGTCCAGCTTATGTCCCTGCCTTTGAGGCAGTACTAGACGTATACCTTCCTGTCAGGTGAGTGTCTCTTTTGGCGTAGAGTGCTGTAGGGAAGGAGATTCTTGGAAACTCAGTTCTATTAATGACTCTCCCAGTGGGTGATTCTCCCATGTATTTGGCATCCTGTATTAAACTTTTAATTCCATTTCTGTAATTAATTCTATCAGTCGCTTATCTTTAACAATAAAAATCTTTAGTAATTTATCTCTTATCTGTAAGTCCCAAAATAAAGAAAAATTGGGGGTTGACTATACCAACCAGTGGGGTTTTGCAGGTAGGCTTTATAGATTTGTTTGACATCTGGTGATTGACTTTTCTTGCTTCAGGTATTCATGTATTCAGTAAATGTTTGAGAGCCTGCTATGGAGCTTGGCACTGTTTTGGGCACTGGGGATCCAAAAAGAAAGCACAGTCTGTGCATCTGAGGAATTTACTCACAGTCTAGTCGGGGAGACAGACATGTAAACAAATTATGATATATGTGATAAATTGAACAGTAAAAACAAGTATCAGGTACAAAGTTAGAACAAAGGAAGGAAGTGTTATCTCTCTGGGGGAGGAGGATGGACACGACAGGCTTCCTGAATGAGATGACATTTTAGCTAGAGTTTGGAGAAAGAATAGAAGTTTGCCAGGTGGACTAGGTAGAGATGGGAGAGTAAGGTAGGTGGGAAGGGTATTGGGTAGTTACTGGAATGAGGAAGGGCAGACTGTGTAGAAGAGAGTTTAGGACATTTGGCAGGTATGCTGCTGATCTTAATGAGTCTGGTACATTCTCAGGGTATTCATCAGGAAGTTATATAGCTCCCTCAGTCTTGGGTTGCCTCCATTCATTAGTGAGTTCTAAGGGAATTTAAAGACGATTCCTGACTTCTAGTTAATAACTTTTTTCATTTACAATACATAATCAGTTAAGACAGTTTATGATGAGATGACAAAATGAATGGAATAAATAGTAAGACTCTAAGATTTAGAAAGATGGAGGCTAGGGCACATCTGTTGTACACATCTGGCTTTAGTTTATACTTCACAGCCTTTGTCAGCAGCATTGATCATGCTCTTGTCGGAAGCATGTCCAATTCCTAAACCCTAGTTTTTCCCCTTTGTCATTATAAAGAAATTTCCTGGGGCTCAGCTCCATGCAAATCTCAGGGCCAAGGGTTTGTTTTTACTATTGATTTTTTTCTTCTACTGCAAAGTTGATGACCAAGGATATTTCAAGATGAAATTGGTTTAAGTTCCTTTAGTGTGAAGGAATGACTTTTCCTTTCAATATGATGAATTTCCGTACAATGTATGTATTTTTGTTGGTTTGTTAGTGCCGTAAAGTTGATTCTGACTCCTTGTGCCCCTATGTACAGTGCAGTGGAACCCTGCCCGGTCTTTTTGTGCCTTCCTCTCACCTTCTGGTGCTATATTAGACAACGCTCCATTGCTATTCCTAAGGTTTTCATGGCCAATTTTTTTGGAAGAGAGTGGCCAGGTCTTTCTTCCTAGTCTCTCTTAGTCTGGAAGGTCCACTGAAACCGTCCAACATGAGTGACCCTGCTGGTATTTGAAATACAAGTGGCAGAGCTTTCAGCATCACAGCAACGTGCAGCCACCACAGTATGAAAACCGACAGCCAGGTGGTGTGGTTCCCTGACTGGGAAACAAATCCAGGCCATGGCAGTGAGAGCGCTGAATCTTAACCACCAGACTGCCAACACTATATGTTTACAATATACTCATTTATAGAGTTAAAAATGTGCCCCTCAACTCAATTTAAATCTCTCTAGATTATTGGGGTGAATTTTTAATTTTAGAGGTTAAAATTGACCAGCAATTTATGGAATTAATTATGCAGGAATCATATAAATTGTGGGCTCAGAATAGATTTTAACCATTTTGAGAAAATGTCAGAGATACTAGCAGTTGTTCAGTGAATAGTAAGCTTAATTTATATCCCTCATATACTTTTTTGAAGTCTCAAGTATAAGTCATGAGCCGCATAATGACATTTCTGTCAACAACGGACCGCATATACAATGGTGGTTTCATAAGATAGTACTGTATAGGCTAGGTGTGTAGTAGGCTATGCCTTCTAGGGTTGTATAAGTTCATTCTATGATGTTCGCACAATGATGCAATGGCCTAATGATGCATTTCTTAGAAGGTATCCCCATCATTAAAGCAATGCATGACTATACAGAGGATTGAGTTAATCATTTTCTTTAGTTCACAGCTGATTATCTTATTAGGTCTGTATAAGACTTAGCTTCTTGCTGTTTTTATTTATTTATTTTTTAAAAGTTCCATTCTCATTTCCTTTCCACTCCTCTAAGAAAAAAAACACTTCTCCTGTGTGTTTCTTCTACACAACTACAACACTACTTCATTTCTGACACCAGATGTGTGAATTTTCCACACATCCAGCAATCTTCAACACCAGCTGGGTGCCCTATGATTTAACTCAATTCTGACACTCTCTACCTGGCAATAGCATTACATCCCACGGGTTAAGAGTTTAGTCCCACAAGACTGCCCCCACTTTCAGATGCCAATTACAAGTCCAGGGTGTTACCTGTGCTTCTGACCAAATGGCCGTAGATTGGAGGTTCCCTCTCCTTGGGTTTGGTTAATTTGCTAGAGTGGATCACAGAACTCAGGAAAACATTGTACTTACTAGATTACTGGTTTATTATAAAAGGATATGACTCAGGAACAGCCAGATAGAAGGGAAGCATAGGGCAGGGAATGTGGGAAGGGGCGCAGAGCTTCCATGCCCTCTTTGGGTGTGCCATGCTCCCTGTATCTCCATGTGTTCACCAACTCAGAAGCTCTCTGAACCCTGCCCTTTTGGATTTTTATGGAGGTTTCATTACGTATGCATGATTAATTAAATCATTGGCCATTGGTGATTGAACTCAATCTCTAGCCTCTCTCCCCTCCTTGGAGGTCTGGGGAATGGGGATGAAAGTTCCAACCCTTTGATCATTTGGATGGTTCTCCTGGCAACCAGCCCCCACCCTTAGGTTATCTAGGGGCTTTCCAAAAATCACTTCATTAACATAAACTCAGGTGTGGTTGAAAGAGACTTGTTATATGAATAACATAAGATACCCATTTCACTTTTTACAGACCTGGAGCTATTTCAGGAATTGGGAACAAAACTAAATATTATAACAAAAGATGCCCCTATGGCTCTTATATGGGAAATTACAAGGGTTTTAGAGCTGTGTGCCAGGAACAGCGACGAAGACCAAATATATGTTTAATCAGAAGATCACACCTCTCCATAGGCAATTCTTCTAATGTATTTAATGTATATTCTTTGCAAATGTATGTGCAGTGTATGTTTTCTTGTAAAATGTTTGTATGCAGATATTTTAAATTTGTGTAAATGTTATACGTTCATTATTTTATTGTTTCTTATCTCTCTTGACACTATGTTTTTAAGATTTGTCCTTGTTGCTGTGTATATATCTTAACTTGTTACACCTGATTGCTACCTTTCATGGGGTGTACCCAACACATTTTTTAGTCCATTCTCCTAGTAAATAGATGTATAGATTGTCTCCAACTCTTTGCTTCCCCAGCAAAGCTGGGTTGAACTTTTACAGAAGTGAGAATTTCTTGAGTGTATGTATCTAGGAGCAGAATCAATAAATTACAGAATATATGAATATCAAATTTGATTTCCCTCCCATCTCTGCATTCCTACTAGTAGTGCGTGAGGGCTTTTATATCTTCACTTCCCTAGTGACACTGGGTATCATTCAGCTTGATAATTTTTGCCAGGCCAACAGGTGTAAATGTTTTATTTTTTATTTTTTATTTTTTTGCTGAGGAAGAGTGACCCTGAGCTAACGTCTGCTGCCAGTCTTCCTCTATTTTGTTATGTGGGTCACCACCACAGCATAGCTGCTGATGAGTGGTATAGGTCCGCACCCGGGAACTGAACCCAGGCTGCCGAAGTGGAGCGCGCCAAACTTAACCACAAGGCCATGGGGCTGGCCCCAAAAGTGATATTTTTTTAGTTTGCATTTCTTTGATAACTTGAGTTTGGTCATTCTTGATAAACTTTTTAGCCTTTTGGGGTTCCTTGTTTATAAATTTTGTTGATATCATTTGTCTGTTTTTCCATTGAGATTTCCATCATTTTCTTGTTGCTTTTTAGGAGTTTCTTGTCTATTTTAGCCATTAGGCCTTGTTGGTTTGAGACTGTAAATACCTTCTCCTTATTTATCATCTGTATTAACTTTGTTCTGGATGTCCTTAATAGAAGTCTTTAATTCTGATATAGTCAAATAATCAATTTCTTTGCTGTCTAATTCAGGCTTCCTAAACTTTGCTTGAGTAGTCCTCTTACAGTCTCAACATTCGTATTTAGCTCTTTAATCTATTTGGAGTCTGCTTTTGTATATCCACTAGTTCAAGAGTAGATACTTTTCCTAAATTTTGATCTCTGGAGTTTACTTCCGTTCTAAAATATAGGAACGTTGGATTTTTTGCCATTTAATTGTAGTACAAAACCGTTTTTTCTTTTGAAAGTGTAGATAACTGTAAGCGTTACAAACTTTATTAAAACTGTGGTTCCTAATCAGAAAGAGGAAATTAAGAAAACAATCCTATTTACAATTGCATCAAAAAGAATAAAATACCTAGGAATAAATTTAACCAAGGAGGTGAAACACCTATACTCTGAAAACTAAGAAGACATTGATGAAAGAAATTGAAGGTGACAAATAAATGGAAAGATATACCGTGCTCATGGATTGGAAGAATTAATGTTATTAAAATGTCCATATTACCCAAAACAATCTACAGATTCAATGCAATCCCTACCAAAATACCAATGGCATTTTTTTTTTTTTGTGAGGAAGATCAGCCCTGAGCTAACATCCATGCTAATCCTCCTCTTTTTGCTGAGGAAGACCGGCTCTGAGCTAACATCTATTGCCAATCCTCCTCCTTTTTTTTTTTTTTTTCCTTCCCCAAAGTCCCAGTAGATAGCTGTATGTCATAGTTGCACATCCTTCTAGTTGCTGTATGTGGGACGCGGCCTCAGCATGGCTGGAGAAGCGGTGCGTCCGTGCGCGCCCGGGATCCAAACCCGGGCCACCAGTAGCGGAGCGCACGCACTTAACCGCTAAGCCACGGGGCCGGCCCCCAATGGCATTTTTCACAGACCTAAAACAAAGAATCCTAAAATTTGTATAGAACCACAAAAGACCTCGAATAGCCAAAGCAATCTTGAGAAAGAAGAACAAAGCTGGGAGGTATCACACTCCCTGATTTCAAACTGTACTACAAAGCTATAGTAATCAAAACAGTGTAGTACTGGTACGAAAACAGACACATAGATCACTGGAACAGAATAGAGAGCTTGGAAATAAACCCATACTTATATAGTCAATTAATCTACAACGAAGGAGGGAAGAATATACAATAGGGAAAAGATAGTCTCTTCAATAAAAGGTGTTGGGAAGACTGGACAGCTACGTGCAAAAGAATGAAACTGGACGGCTATCTTATACCATATACAAAAATAAATTCAAAATGGATTATAGACCTGAAACCATAAAATTCCTAGAAGAAAACGTAGGCAGTCAACTCTTTGATATTGGTCTTAGCAATATATTTTTGGACCAATCTCCTTAGGCAAGGGCAACAAAAGCAAAAATAAACAAATGGGACTGCATCAAACTAAGAAGCTTTTGCACAACGAACAAAATTATCAGCAAAACGAAAAGGCAACCTACTGAATGGGAGAAGACATTTGCAAATCATACATCTGTTAATATCCAAAGTATATAAAGAACTTAACACAACTTGATATCAAAAAAACAACCCAATTAAAAATGGGCAGAGGACTTGAAGAGACATTTTTCCAAAGACATTCAGATGGCCAACAGGCACATGAAAAGATACTCAGTCATCACTAATCATCAGAGAAATGCAAATCAAAACCACAATGAGATATCACTTTGTACCTGTCAGAATGGAAGTTATCAAAAAGATAAGAGATAACAAGTGTTGGCGAAGATATGGAGGAAAGGGAGCCCTTATATACTGTTCGTGGGAATGTAAATTGGTGCAGCCACTATGGAAAACAGTATAGATGTTCCTCAAAAATTGAAAAAAGGGGCCGGCCTGGTGGTGTAGTGGTTAAGTTCTCAAGTTCCACTTCGGCAGCCCGGGGGTTCGCCGGTTTGGATCCTGGGCATGGACCTACTCACCACTCGTCAAGCCATGCTGAGGTAGTGTCCCACATAGAAGAGCTACAACTCTACAGCTGTGATACACAACTATGTACTGGGGCTTTGGGGAGAAAAAAGAAAAAAGAGGAAGATTGGCAACAGATGTTAGTGCAGGGCCAATCTTCCTAAAAATAAAGTGAAATAAAATAAAAAAACTTAAAAAATATAATAAATAACAAAAGGACTGCCATATGATCCAGCAGTTCCGCTTCTGGGTATTTATCTGAAGAAAATGAAAGTACTAATTTGAAAAGCTATCTGCACCCCTATGTTCGTTGTAGCATTATTTACAGTAGCCAAGATATGGAAGCAACCTAAGTGTTTATCAACAGATGAATGGATAAAGAACATGTGGTATATATATACAATGGAGTGTTAACCATAAAAAAGAATGAAATCTTGCCATTTGCAACAACATGGATGGACCTAGAGGGTATTATGCTAAGTGAAATAGGTCTGACAGAGAAAGACAAATACCATGTGATTTCACTTATATGTGGAATCTAAAAAAACAAACCAACACACAAAACGGAAACAGACTCATAGATACAGGAAACAAACTGGTGATTACCAGAGGTAGAAAGGGGTGGGGGAAATGAGTGAAATAGATGAAGGGGTTAAGAGGTATAAACTTCCAGTTATAAGTAAGTTATGGGAAAGTAATGTACAGCATAGGAAATATAGTCAATAATATTATGATAACTTGGTATGGTGACAGATGGTAACCAGACCTATTGTGATCATTTCGTAATGTATATAAATATTGAATCACTGTGATGTATACCTGAAACTAATAGGCTATTGTATGTCAATTATACTTCAATTAAAAAAACCCAAAAAACTGTGGTTCTTATAGAAATTTTATTATTTCAGGATGGTGTTTGGTATAACTTAAGGAATATTAAGTTCTTAACTATTTATGCTTGTACATTTTTAAGTAACCCATGTCCTTTTGAAAGTTCAACTCTTTATTTTTTCTTCTTTTGGTAGGGAAATTGTAGAGTTGACATATTTTTAAACCATTTACACTATTGTATGTATATAATGAGTTTTTAAAGTATGGAAGCTTTCTCCAGAGGCAGTCTACCTGTTTGCTTTTGTCTTTCCCAAGATTTTCTTGATGCTATTAGATTATTAATTGCTACCAAGATAAACCTCATGTGAAAGTAGGATGGGGTTAATTTTCTCTGAATAAAGGCAATTTTTCTCCGATTAAGTTTCTCTGAATGAAGTATAGGTACAAGCCTCATTCAAGGCTAAATTGCTCCCTCTTGTGCCCATAGTCAAGATGTTTAGATTTTTTTCTGAAATGTGGAATGAGTGCTTCAGTATTTAACTAACTGTCGTAATGTGATGGTAGGAGATTTGAAGATCAATTGGTCATTTGGTCTGTTTGTCTTTCTTTTTAAAGCTATTGGTGTTTTATTTTTTCTTGCATATATTTATAATGCCCTAATTTAAATTTAGGAGAGAAAGACTTCTGATGTAGATAATAGATACTTAAATTTAAATCTGAAGAGTTTATTAGCTATATCAGGATACTTTCTTTGCCTTATCTTTAATCCTGGGATGATTTAAAAAAGTTTTTAAATGGAAAGCACAAATTAAAAAAAAAAAAACTTAGGAGCAACAGGTAGTTTAAAGCTTTGTTTTAAATATTATGGTAGTAGCATTTTCATTTAAAAAGAAGTAAAAATTCTTTTCACTTGCCCTTCTCGCCTTTCTTCTAGATTCTTCAGCAGAGATAATTGTGGTTAACGGTTTAGAGTGAGGTTTCCACACTTTTTGTGCATTTACAAGCATTTACACGCACAGAACCCAGCTATAACTAAGCGAAGCCTCAGGGATTTACTGTTTCATAACTGTTGACTTATACTGAAGGAGGCCTAGGGGAACTTCAGGAAGCTTTCAGGAGTGAAGCGTAGGACTTGTCTGCCTTCTTCTAAGACACTGGCACTATAATCAAACCATGCTTCACAGCACTGTCTTCATGTCAGTTACTGCAGCGTTCTCTGTCTCCTGGTCATTTGTCATCTTTTAGGCTCTTATGCAGTAACTACTCAGTACATTGCCAAATTCTGATCCCCTTCCCTGGCCTTTCTGCCTTATTGTCTAGACTTCCTCCTCTGTGATCAGAAAACTCCTCTATATCATCAACCCCTTCTTAGAATATTTACCTCCTTGCCTTATCTGAAACTGGGCAGTTCCCTGAGGATACCACCTTCTCCATAGCCTTCTTCAGTGGTGTGGCAACATTTTTTCCTTTATATCCCACATACGTCAGCAGTAGGGAGTGGGTGGATATTGTCCTTGCTCTCTGTTGCCTCATCCAG
The DNA here is from genome assembly GCF_020826845.1 of Diceros bicornis minor. Lineage (NCBI taxonomy): Eukaryota > Metazoa > Chordata > Mammalia > Perissodactyla > Rhinocerotidae > Diceros > Diceros bicornis. The sequence continues at coordinate 24,187,161 of NC_080764.1, read as the reverse complement.
ACCTTCTTCCTTCTCCAGCTACTTCTTTGTCCTTTGAGGTTCAGTTCTCTCATCTTAGTTGTGTAATTGCCCTCTCATTCAGTGACGATTGGTGTTCTGAGTTACAGATTTAAACCCTTTTGCTGTTGGCGCTCTTAGTGATTTCCATATCTGTGTGGATGAGTTATGCAAAACCTTGGCCTCCCAGCTTCTTGACCTCTTCATCTGCAGTGACCATTTTCTTCACGCCCCTTCAGCCACATACTTCCCAGATCACAGACTGGACCCTGGTCTTTGGCATTCCAGAAACAATACTACTTTTGAAATCTTGATGTTAAACATTCTCTTCTACTCTTTGCCTGCCTCCACCTGACTGTTCTTGAAGTTCACTACTACAGTTTTCTGACCTCTCAAGTCTTGTGCATTGATTCCGTAATGTCCTCACTATTTAAGCTGTCAGCCCCCTCGTAGGCTTAGACCTAAATTTTTATTGCCCATCATTCAGTTGCTCCTTAGCAAATACTCTTGGCTCTTTAGTTCTCTCCTTCTCTTGGGTTAAAGCTGATTCCTTCTTCTCCATGCTAGAAGATGAAGTGGGTATTCCTGTTTACTCCTCGTTGCTTCATCCAGACCATTACTTGCTTCCTCTTTGCTGGAGAAAATCACCTGAGTTCCAATGTAAATTCATGATCATAAACCTTGGCAGTTTTACTAGGTTTATTTAATGAATGTGTAACCATTGTGTTGTGGTTTGTAGCGTATAATCAGAAAACAACTTTAGTCTTTTTCCTCATTGCCTGTTCAAAATTCTTCTCTGGGACTGATTCTTTCCCTGGCCTTGTACAAGTTCAGAGTTCCCAGTCATTAGAAGCTGGTTTTTCAAAACAATCTGATTTCAGTAATTAAAATGTCAAGTCCTGGGCCGGCCCCGTGGCTTAGCGGTTAAGTGCGCGCGCTCCGCTGCCGGCGGCCCGGGTTCGGATCCCAGTTGCGCACCGACGCACCGCTCCTCCGGCCATGCTGAGGCCGTGTCCCACATACAGCAACTAGAAGGATGTGCAGCTATGACAGACAACTATCTACTGGGACTTTGGGGGAAAAATAAATAAATAAAATCTTTAAAAAAAAAAAATGTCAAGTCCTATTTAATACTCTAAACTTCATTTATATATAAGGTTCTCCCCTTCCTCAGTTGGGCCTGCCTCAGGCTTTGGAAGCCTGCAGTGGAAGAGGAGGTTAAGATGGACATCGCAGGTTGTTTCCAGCTTTTTCCTGTTGCAGAGAGTTTTCCTTGTGGAGGCAGAATAGTTTAGAAGTTGGTCATTGATGCTGGAAGTTTGCATCCCAGCTCTGTTTTATTAGTTGTGTAACCTTGAACAAATCACTCAACCTTTCTATACCTCAGTTTCCTCATCTATAAAATGAGGATAATAATAGTGTCTACTTGATAGTCCACTCTGAGGATTAAATGTAGATTAATGTGTATAACCGTTAGGATAGTGCTCAATAAATGTCTGTCATAAATAGATCTTTTTGCATAAATCCATATATTTCTTTTGGGTGATTAAGTTTTTAAAATATTGATTTCTTCTTGTACTTAATTATTTGCAAATACCAGTAAATAAATTGCCATTTGGTGTAATGTAACTCTTTGTATCTATGTTTTGCTTTTTCTTATACTTTTATTTATCACATAATATAAATCTTTATAGTTAATGCCACTGGTATGATATAATGCTACTGTTCACCATATTTTACACATAGGGACCCCTCTTGCATTTTTTTGTATCTGTGTGGAACTGATTAAGTATAGTCTGTGAAGGCTTAAGATTTTTGGCTCCTGATAATATGTAAGTAAGAATACGTATTTTAAGATAGGTATGGTTTAATTAACAATAATGATGATGATAACAGTTGACAGTAGCAGTAATAATAATGTCCAGACTCATATAGTACTTACTAGTTCAAAACTTAATATTTGTAAGGTGCTCTCAGATACATATCACTAATAATTCTGTCTGTTATAACCCTTTACAGTTAGCATAGCAAATTCACATATTTTATATCATTAATTTCTTACAGGAACTCTGAAGTAGGTGGGGTAAGCAGTCTTAGTCTAGTATAATAAATGACACTGAGGTTAAGTGATTTGCTAAAGATTGCAAAGCTAGTAAGGAGTAGAGCCAGACTTGAACCTAATTTCTTTCTTGAAGTCTCTGTATGAGAACCATAAGGAGTGAGTTATGCATTCCTGGACATCAGTGGTTCTCAGTCATCCCCCATGGGAAAATTTGACAATGGACACCTTTTTCGTTGTCATACTGGGGAAAGGAATGCTAGTAGCATCTAGTGGATAGAGGCCAAGGAGACTGTTAAACATCCTACAGTGCACAGGACAGTCCCTCACAACAAAGAATGATCTGACCCAAAATGTCCAGAGTGCTTAGGTTGAAAAGCTATGCTGTGTAGTGATTATTGATGACATAGGACAAAGACTGTGAAATTTTGTTTGGTAAGATTTTACTGATAAGCAACAGATTTTCTCCAAACTTCAATTTCTTTACATCTTCAACTTTTCTTAGTAGGTTCAGGCTATAAAGCTCAATAATACCCTACAAGCAAAATTTATACCCTGAATGAAGAGAAGTTGAAGAATGTGATGAGATTGCAGATTGAGACAAATCTGCTGCTTATCAGTGAAATCTTTCAAAGGAGGACTCCTGTTCAAAGGCCTTAAGTTTATTATTCTTTTCCTCACCAGGTTGTTTCCCAGGGGGTGTGCATTGGGTTTCAGTTGGGAAACAAGACAAATCTGGGCTTCTGATGAAACTGCAGAATCTTTGCACACGGTTGGATCAGGATGAGAGTTTCTCCCAGAGGCTTCCACTTAATATTGAAGAGGCTAAAGACCGTCTCCGCATTCTGATGCTGCGCAAACACCCAAGGTACAGATGGTCAAATTTAGTTGGTGTATGAAGTCCCAATTAAACTTAACTACTGATATCTTGAGAACATTATATGCTTTTCTTGCTGTTTAGTAGAGGATCTAAGAAAGAACCTTTGCTTTCCTGCTGTTCTCTCTCTCATATTAAAAAAAAAGTGGCTGCCTAAAAATGGCTACATCTCTCTTCTTTGCATCTTATCTACCACATCATCTCTTATGTACCATTGTAGGCTCTGAAGAAATTTTTCTTAAGTAGGTGAGTTGTTGAGTGGTCTCTGCTAGAAAATGCAAGCTTCTTACCTTGAATCCATTATTTCTAATGGATTAACGTAGAATAAGAGGGCCGGCCCCGTGGCTTAGCGGTTAAGTGCGCTCGCGCTCCACTACTGGTGGCCCGGGTTCAGATCCTGGGCGTGCACCGACGCACCGCTTCTCCGGCCATGCTGAGGCCGCATCCCACATACAGCAACTAGAAGGATGTGCAACTATGACATACAACTATCTGCTGGGGCTTTGGGGAAGAAAAAGGAGGAGGATTGGCAATAGATGTTAGCTCAGAGCCGGTCTTCCTCAGCGAAAAGAGGAGGATTAGCATGGATGTTAGCTCAGGACTAATCTTCCTCACACACACACACAAAAAAACGTAGAGTAAGAGACAGAATAAGTGTAGGCTGGTAAAAGACTGAGTCAGGAAGGATTATTTATTTAATGGGACCTTTCTATTGTGTTGTTTTCGTTTTTGGGTACAAGTACTTCTGCTGCTTCCATGTACTTCAAGGGTTTGTTTTATTTTTTATTTCAATAGTTAATTAATTCGTTCAATAAATACCATTATAATTATGTGCCAGGCACTATCAGCTGTTTCACAATTTTCCTTAGCTAGAAGGAGGCAACAGCTTAGTTGCTGCTTGTGTCAAGAGTATAACCTGGGATTCAGTCAACAGTTTGATTTCCGTGATCTAGCAGCCATTCTTTCATTTGTTCGTTTAATCAACATTGAGTGTTTTGCTCAGTTCTGGGTCAAGTGCTCCGAGTACAAAGATGCATTCCTTGGGAGTATAACAGTAAATTGGATGAGAATTAGGTAATGGCTCTAACCTTTTTTTTTTAATGCCTCAATGCACCTGAGGATGCAGTACACTCTCATGTGTAACAGTAATAATAATAGTAATAATCAATGCTGATATGGCAGTGATTCTCAAATTGGTAAGGGGATTAATACCAGAATATTAGGTGAGAGGAATAATTTTTGGAAAAAGCCTGCTAGGTGATTATGATGAATACTCACTACAGAGGGCCAGCTTCTTTCTCCTCCAGATCCCTCTATTATCTCCTCCTCTCCTTGATAGTCACTGGTGTCCATTTTCCTAGGGGAAATGGGGATTGAGACTACTAACCATTCCCTCTTTTCTTGCTCAGTAACTTCCCTCTAGTCCTTCTTCCTTTCTTTGCAAAAATAAAAGTGATTTCTATTTAGGACAATATTGTTACCATTCTCAGATGTATTAGACCATGGCTGATAAAGCCAGTCATTTTGTTTTTCTCTCAGTATCATTTTGGTTTATGCTTTTATAATTTTTCAACCTGTGTATGTACCTAGAGTCTTTTTTTGTAGTGTACAGAAGTAGTGTGCCCTTCAGATAAAAACGCTAGTGTATAATTATGCTATCAGGTTTTAGTTGCATTTTTTCTCCATTTGTTCTGGTGAGTTTAAAAAAGTTTTTGGAGAGCAAGTGGGAATTGGCACAGAGGTTCTTTGCCATTATGAATAAACAAACTGATTTCTTGGATGGAAAAAACTCCACTAGTGTACCAAATGAAAAGTAATATTCTTGCTAGTGTATTCTATAAGCTTGGAACATATAAAATTGCTAGTTTTTTAGGTAAAAAGTGGTCAAATATCATTATTGTTCTATGATTCATTCTAATGCTAACCGAAGCCCATTCTGTTTTGCTGTTGGTGCTTGAAGACTGAATTGGAAAAATCCCATTACTTGGTCAGTTCTTTTTAGGCACTAGGTAACTGATTTCTACTACTTATGTGGTATATGGCAGTCCTCTTTTTATAGGTCCTGTAACTTTATATGCATTGATTTGGGCTGGGAGGAGAGAAAAGTCTCTAATTTTTTTCCCCCTTATTTGAATCAGTATATTGTGAAAGGGATATAGCAAAGAAAAGAAGAACCATGAAGTAGACACCTATTTTTTTTTTTTTATTTTATAAATTTTAATGGCATTCTCTTTTTATAAAAGAGGCTTAAAATAAATGTTATTAGTGACTCAATACAGTTTTTTTTGTTAGGTCTTTGTTGATCTTGGATGATATTTGGGATCCTTGGGTATTAAAAGCTTTTGACAATCAGTGTCAGATTCTTCTCACAACCAGAGACAAGAGTGTTACAGACTCAGTAATGGGTAAGGATTATTTATTTGCTTTTTTAGTACCTTTATGTTTTAATTCGATTACATTTAAATATGTGGCATAGCAAATTACTTATTATGTCTTGTGATTTTGCAGGTCTTAAATACTTAGTCCCTGTGGAGAGTGGCTTAGGAAAAGAAAAAGGACTTGAAATTTTATCCCTTTTTGTTAATATGAAGAAAGCAGATTTACCAGAACAAGCTCACAGTATTATAAAAGAATGTAAAGGTATAGTTATTTATTTTGTGTATGAGATGGTTATAGAGATATTAATTTACCCCTTTGTAAATGAATATGACAGTTTAGCACTTGAACCTCTAAAAACTACTAGAATATTTAATATTTTAGGTTCTTCTCTGATACCCTAAATGGATAATGGTATTTTGGTATTCATTCATGTGTTAAAATAATATTTAACAAACACTCACAATATGTTAGTGGGAGGGATGAGATGAAGGCATGAGCCCTGCTGTCAAAGAATAAAAAATATCGGGCCGGCCCCGTGGCTTAGCAGGTAAGTGCGTGCGCTCTGCTACTGGCGGCCCGGGTTCGGATCCCGGGCGCGCACCAATGCACGGCTTCTCCAGCCGTGCTGAGGCCGCGTCCCACATACAGCAACTAGGATGTGCAACTATGACATACAACTATCTACTGGGGCTTTGGGGGTAAAAAAAAAAAAGGAGGAGGATTGGCAATAGATGTTAGCTCAGAGCCGGTCTTCCTCAGCAAACAGAGGAGGATTAGCATGGATGTTAGCTCAGGGCTGATCTTCCTCACACACAAAAAAAATAAAATAAAAAATATAGTGAGAATCAGAGTTTTAAAATTTTTTTGGTTGGGCTTTTGTAAAAATAGTGTTCCAATTTGATAAAGAAAAACTGTTGTGTTCTTAATTTGCATTTTTTATTAGTGAAGTTAAACTTTACTTGTTTATTAAATATTTGCATTTTAAGAAATTATCCTTGATTCACTTTTCTTTTGTGATATAAGTATTGTTAATTAATTTTGAAGCACTCTAACTATTGAAGCTGTTAGCCCTTTGTCATATTTTGGAAATATTTTTCCCCAGTTTTTGTGTACCTTTAATTTTATTTGTAGTATTTTCTTTCTTTCTTTTTTTTTTTTGTGAGGAAGGTCAGCCCTGAGCTAACATCCATGCCAATCCTCCTGTTTTTTTTGCTGAGGAAGACTGGTCCTGGGCTAACATCTGTGCCTATCTTCCTCCACTTTATATGGGACGCTGCCACAGCATGGCCTGACAAGCGGTGCCTTGGTGCACGCGTGGGATCTGAACCCGGGCTGCTAGCAGCGGAGCATGCGCACTTAACTGCTGCGCCACAGGGCTGGCCCCTGTAGTATTTTCTTGACATACAGAAATTTAAAATTTTATATAGTCAATTCTATCAACTCTTAAGATTACTTCTTCTATCGTTAATGCTTGGAAATACCTTCTTGTTTGTCTGTCTTTGTTTTCATCAAATATATACTTAGCTTTGAGTTAATTGACTTCCAAAAATATTTTAAACTTAGGAAAATACTTGATTTGTATTTGCTATAAAGGCGATGCATGTCCATTTTGAAACATTTAAAAAAAATGTGTGAATCTGTAAAGAAAAAAATAGAAATTATCCATAATCTGATAATTATTAGTACCATGAGAGTGTTTTTTCCAGTCTTTTAGGACATGTAAAAGTTTGAAAAAAATATTGAGATTATAGTGGTATACATAATTTCAAGTCTTATCCTTTTTATGTAACAAATCTTGAGCATTTTCCTATGTCGTTAAATATCTTTTGAAAAAAATTTACCAATGGCATGATATTGCGATATACTTTGTTCAGTCATTTCTCTGTTAGTAAGATTTTTCACCATTTTAAATAATGCTATGATAAATATTCTTAAATGAAATATCTCTTATTTCTAATGACTTCCTTAGTATAAATACCTAAAGTGAATCCAGGAGTTATAAATATTTTAAGGCTTTGGATGACATGAAGCAGAAATTGTTTAAGAATAAATTGATTCTTAACTTAATGGTAATTTTGAAATGAGACGGTATTAACATGGTGACTTTGTTTTTTTTTTAGGTTCTCCTCTTGTAGTGTCTTTAATTGGTGCACTTTTACGTGATTTTCCCAACCGCTGGGAGTACTACCTCAGGCAACTTCAGAATAAGCAATTTAAGAGGATAAGGAAATCTTCATCTTATGATTATGAGGCTCTGGATGAAGCCATGTCTATAAGTGTTGAAATGCTCAGAGAAGACATCAAAGATTATTACACAGACCTTTCCATCCTTCAGAAGGATATTAAGGTGCCTACAAAGGTAATAGAAGGACCAACAATCCTTGTCATTGGGTATTGATGGCATGTAACCTTTGATATAGTGCTGAGGATATTGTTACGGAGGATATTGGAAGGATAAGACCTGTGTGCCGGAGGTGGTGGGGTGGAGGGTGTTGAAGTCCCACTGCTTTTAGTCTCCATCAAGGGCTCAGTGTTGAACTCAGACAAGTTACCTATTTCTCAGCGATTCTAGTGAAGCTGGAAAAGCATGTGATTTCTTTCTCTCTCTCTGCTATCTTGAGGAATAGTTGAGCTTCTTCTTATGAAATGGAGATGTTCTTATTCAAGGCTTTAAGATATGATTTTTTTTGTGTTAACACCTTGTCTGCAGTCCGGGTCATTGTACTTTGGTGGCACATTAAATGCTTAAAATGATTCCTAGGTGTTATGTATTCTCTGGGACATGGAAACTGAAGAAGTTGAAGACATACTGCAGGAGTTTGTTAATAAGTCTCTCTTATTCTGTGATCGGAATGGAAAATCATTTCGTTATTATTTACATGATCTTCAAATAGATTTCCTTACAGAGAAGAATCGCAGCCAGCTTCAGGTATTTGCACCTCTGTATATTTTTTTTAAACTTTTTGTTTTGAAATAATTTTAGGCTTACAGAAGAGTTGCAAAATAGTACATAGAGTTTCTGTGCTTATATTCTTCACCTAGCTTCCCCCAATGTTAACATCTTACGTAATTACAGTTATCAAAGCCAGAAAATTAACATTGATACACTACTGTTAACTAATCCACAGACTTTATTTGAATTTCTCCAGCTTTCCCACTAATGTCCTTTTTGTGGTCCAGATCCAATTCAGGATCCCGTGTTGCATATAATTGTCATGTTTTCTTAGTTTCCTCAGATCTATGAAAATTCCTCAGCTTTCTTTATCTTTCATGGTCACTTTTGAAGAGTACTAGCTAGTTATTTTGTACAATGCCCCTTAGTTTGGGTTTGTCAGTTTTCTCCTGGCTAGATCGAGGTTATGTATTTTTGGCAAGAATACCACAGAAGTGAGTTGTGTCCTTCTCAGTGCATCATATCAGGGTATTGATGTGTCTCATTATCAGTGATGTTAACATCGATCACTTGGTTAAAGTGGTATCTGACAGTTTCTCTCCTGTAAAGTTACTATTTTTTACTTTTGTAATAAGTATCTTGTGGGGAGATTCTCTATACATTCTTAAATAGCTTTGGAAGCTGGAGTTACTGTGATCCTTAGGTTATGAAATACTTTTTGTCCTCTGAGATATTTCCTTTGGGTTTTAGGATCTTCATAAGAAGATAGTCACTCAGTTCCAGAGACATCACAAGCTACGTACTCTTTCACCAGATCAGGAAGACTGCATGTATTGGTACAGCTTTCTGGCCTATCACATGGCCAGTGCCAATATGCACAAAGTAAGATGACCCATTTAAAAATTATTTTCTTATAGCTCACTACTTTTATGTTTAGAATTTCCTTTATTAGTAAAAATAGGATTATAGTCTATGTAAGTATTTTTGTTTTTGTTACTGTTTTTACCTGCAGGAATTTAAAAAGTTACCTTAGTAACTGCAATAAATGAACCACCTAAAAATTCACTCTGTTCTTACCAGTAGCTTTCCTTTATGGGCAGTATGGATTTGTTTTTAAGTTTTGAGAGGAAATGGAGGGTGGGAAAGTATATCTTCATTCAGCAAATATTTATTGAATGCCTGTTATGTACTGGTATTGTTCTTCATTATGGGGTTGTACTACGGGCACCAAATCCCTGCTCTCATTGAGCTTATGTTCTTGCAGGGAGACCGACAGTGGACAAATAAATTTATACTTTGTCAGGAGGTGGTAAGCGCTCATTTGAAGAAAAAAAGCATGGAAGGAGAAAGAAAGTGATGATATAGGGGTAGAATCATCATGATTCGCTGACGGATTTGATGTGCATTATAAGAGAAAAAGAGTCAAAGAATAGTCCAGGCTTGTGCAACAGAAAGATTAGAGTTGCCATGAACTGACATGGGGAAGTCTGTGGGTAGAACAAGTATTTTCAGGGGTGAAGGGGAGGTTAGGAACTCATTTTGAATATATTAAGTCTGATATACATATTAAGACATCTGACTGGAAATACTGAGTACTTAGTTGGACATATGAATCTGGATTTCTGGGGAAAATTATGGACTAAAGAAAATTTAAGAATCAGCAGCACATAGATGATATTTAAAGTCATGACTCCCAACTAACTACTCAAAATGATAACATTTTGGAAAACCATATGTACTTTGAGTAATTTTTCTATGCTTAGGTACATTAACTTTTGGTTACAAAAATGGTGTTTTGTTGTACCTTGTGGTTTTTACGTAGCAAAATATAGTTTACATTTAATAATCTATATTGGAATGAAGATATTTCAATAAAATATCTGTGCCCTAATTCCCTTAACCAAACTTTGTGTTGAATATTTAGGTTGTTTTCAGTTTTTTTGTCCTTATGATGCTGTAATGAACATTTTTATTTGTCTTTGCACCTATATTATTTCCTTTGAAAATTCCTTCAAGTGGAATTACTGGGTCAACATGTCTTTTTAAAACTTTTTATATGTGTGATAGTGTGGCAGGATTTAGTTTCTTTTCACTTTTTAGCCTTTTTTCCCTGACTTTTGAAGATAACGGTTTATTTTCCTTGGATAAATTTAAGAAAAAAACAAAAAAGAAAACGAAGATCACAGACATTGCCAATGCTTTTGTGTATAATTTTCTAGATCATTTTGCTGCTCAGATATACACTCTTGTTCTTTAAAACCAAAATGGGATCATAATAGAAAGAATCTTATAGTTTTTTTCCACTTAATTATGTTTCATGGACATCTTTTTATGTGAATTTACAGAGTGACAATTGTTTTTTTTTTGGTGAGGAAGATCAGCCCTGAGCTAACATCCATGCCAATCCTCCTCTTTTTGCTGAGGAAGACCGGCTCTGAGCTAACATCTATTGCCAATCCTCCTCCTTTTTTTTCCCCAAAGCCCCAGTAGATAGTTGTATGTTATAGTTGCACACCCTTCTAGTTGCTGTATGTGGGACGCCCCCTCAGCATGGCCCGACAAGCGGTGCGTCGCTGCACGCCCGGGATCTGAACCCGGACCACTAGCAGCAGAGCGCGCGCACTTCACCGCTAAGCCACAGGGCTGGCCCCCGAGTAACAATTTTTAAAGCTGCGTACTGTTTCGTTGTATAGCGACCTCATGATTGGCCAATTGATTGATGGACAATTAGATTGCTTAAGAACACTCATCTGATTATTTTCTTAGGACGCATATTTATAAGTGTAATTTATGGATCAAATGATGTGTACAGTTTGAATTTTAATACAGATTGCCAGACTGTTGTCCAGAAGAGTACTCTGATTTACATCACTACCAAGAGTGTATGAGAGTTTTCGTTTCCTCTGATTCCAGCTAATCATCATTCCTTTTAGTCTTTAGAAATCTTATATTAAAAATAGTAAATCTTGGTTGTTTCACTTTGGTTACTGGTAAGATTTTTGGCCATTTGTACGTTTTATTTTGTGAATTGGCTCTTGTCCATTGACTTAACCTATTTTTCTATTGGGATGTTTATCTTTTTATTAATATTTTATTATAATTTTCTATAAAAAAAAATATTAAGCCCTCATCTATCATGTGTGTTGTAAATAAATATTTTTTCCTGGTTTATTTTTTGTCTTAAATTTTATTTATATTGTTTTCTACTATATTGAAGATTTAGGGCCAGCCCCATGGCTTAGCGGTTAAGTGCGTGCGCTCCGCTGCTGGCGACCCGGGTTCGGATCCTGGGCGTGCACCGACGCACCGCTTCTCCCGCCATGCTGAGGCTGCGTCCCACATACAGCAACCAGAAGGCTGTGCAACTATGACATACAACTATCTACTGGGGCTTTGGGGGAAAAAATAAATAAATAAAAATTAAAAAAAAGATTTAATGTGTTAAATGTGTTTGAGATTTAATGTAAATGCACCACTATTTTTCTTTTTGGTATTTTGCTTTGGTGTCATGTTTACAAAAATTTTTTTTTTCTTTTTTCTTTTTTTTTTGTGAGGAAGATCAGCCCTGAGCTAACATCCATGCCAATCCTCCTCTTTTTGCTGAGGAAGACTGGCCCTGGGCTAACATCCGTGCCGATCTTCCTCCACTTTATGTGGGACGCCACCACAGCATGGCCCGACAAGTGGTGCATCGATGTGTGCCCAGAATCCGAACCCGGGCTGCCAGCAGTGGAGCATGCGCACTTAACCACTATGCCATGGGGCTGGCCCCTACAAAAATTTCTTTCACCCCAGGGTTGCAAAAATATTTACCCATATCTTCCAGTATTTTTTGAAGTTTTCTATTTTATATTTAAGTCTTTAATCCAACTCAAATTTATTTTGAGTTAAGGTGTGAGGTCCGTTTTATGTTTCTTTGGAACTATTGATGATGTGTTCTTTTTCTTTTTTTTTTTTTTTTTTGTGAGGAAGATCAGCCCTGAGCTAACACCCATGCTAATCCTCCTCTTTTTGCCGAGGAAGACCAGCTCTGAGCTAACATCTATTGCGAATCCTCCTCCTTTTTTTTTTTCCCCCCAAAGCCCCAGTAGATAGTTGTATGTCATAGTTGCACATCCTTCTAGTTGCTGTACGTGGGACGCCGCCTCAGCATGGCCGGAGAAGTGGTGCGTCGGTGCGCGCCCGGGATCCGAACCTGGGCGGCCAGTAGCAGAGCGCGAGCACTTAACCGCTAAGCCACGGGGCCAGCCCTGTGTTCTTTTTCCTTGGCTTCCTTTTTGTCCTTAAGTTCTAGACATTTGTGAAGTTTCACTCAGTAGTGGTAGGATAATGACGGTAAACTTAAAATTCTTTGATCTCTTTAACAGTGCTCTTGGTCTTACTTTTTTTTTTTAAAGGAACTTTGTGCTTTAATGTTTTCCTTGGATTGGATTAAAGCAAAAACGGAACTCGTAGGCCCTGCTCATCTGATTCATGAGTTCATGGAATACAGGCATATATTGGATACAAAGGTATATATTAGTATGAACAATAAGTTCTTAAAGGACATCTCATTTTGACATTTCATTCTAGGCTTAATAGTGGGGATGAGAAGAATAGAGGGGGCGAGGAGAGATAATTTCCTTACTTTGCTCTTTGATTATTCTCATTATTTTGCTTCCTACCTTCCTGGGAATGTGGATAGGATTGAGGATTAAAGTTGAAGTAAAGTGTTTAGTGGTTTTTTTTAGAAAAGAATGTGTTACAAAAATAGTTCTTTGATAATGAGGTGTTTTACCCTATGTTTAAAAGTCTGAAGAGGGTCACTATATATTTGTTACCTAATGGTTGGCTATTTAGTTTTAGCTCATATAGAGAATATCTCATTTAAGCCTTTAAAGTGACAAGATCACAGAAAAAGAAAAATGTCAGATCTTGGCTCTGGTTATGTTTCTAAGAGATTTCGGTTTGTTCACAGGATTGTTCAGTCTGTGAGAATTTCCAGGAGTTTTTATCTTTAAATGGACATCTTCTTGGACGACAGCCATTTCCTAATATTGTACAACTGGGTCTCTGTGAACCGGAAACTTCAGAAGTTTATCGGCAAGCTAAGCTGCAGGCCAAGCAGGAGGTGGATAACGGAATGCTTTACCTGGAGTGGGTGTAAGTAGGATAGGAGAGAAACCAAAGGGAGCAGAGTGCCAACTATGTCAGTATTTTCAGGTAGTGAATAAGTTCATGCCAGAAAGATTTAACTACTTTGGAAAGGGCTGGAACTTTTAATAAGCATTCTTACTTAATGAAAATTTCTAGAGAAGTAAGCATAAGAGAAATATATGTTTTCAAAGAGTCCCTGGAAACAGATGCTTGCCTATAAGGCATTTTGACAAGTCATCCTAAATATTAATGCCAAATGCTTTACTTATTGTAATATAGTATAGTAGTGAAGAACAAGGGCTTTGAAGCTACAAACCTTTGTAGTTTGAAGCTACAGACTCAGTTCTAAAACCTAATAGTTTTGTGATTTTGAGCAAGTTACAGGTTACTCTCCTTTGTCATATGTACAATAGAGACAACAATCCTTTGAGGTAAGTACTGTTTTTGTGAAGATTTAAATGAGATACTGGATATAAAGTGATTAGCACTTTGCTTTGCACATAGCCCTTGTTAAACTTCCACTGAGTCTTGATTCTTCTAACTCCTAAAAGAGGCCATTCAGTTTTACTCTTACCTTAATCTTATCAATTAGTAAGTGGAAAGGGTAAACTACCATTTTTTAATGCCCGTTTTATACTGTATGCTCACATATGTTATTCATTTTATCTTCAAAATAACCTTATGAAGTAAATATTATTTGCCCTATTTTACAAATGAGAAAATTGAACCACAGAGAGGTTGAGACTTGACTAAGCTCATGTGGCTTGCTGAATGAGATTTAAACCCTGGATGTGTCTAGCTTTATTTTCTGTGCTCCTTCTATTTGATGACATGCTTTAATAGCTAGAAATAATAAGTATGAATGGTCATCTTATCACATGTGTAATTGGACTCTAGGTTGATGTCTGTGATCTTTGTAGCCCTGGACCTTCTTTCCATAAGGTCAGGTTGCCATGGGTGATTCCCCTAATATAGTTTAGTTTAACAAACATTTGAGTTTCTCTGACGTGTTAAACACTGTTACTAGGTGCTAAGGCTCTCCCCAAGGAGCTCTCAATCTAGTAGTGAAGAAAGAAGTTTAAGCAAATGATTACAATATAATGTAATGAGTGCAACAGAAGTATGTATAAAATAGAGATAGAACTGAGAAGTGGGTAATTAACTTGGATGGGTGAGGAGTTCTGGGAAGTTTCCATAAAGGAGAGAGTTTTTAAAAAAAATGTTATTTAAAATTAAAATTTAGTTTTTTATTGATCTTATTTTTATTTTAAAGTAATCCACGTTCCTGATTTATAAAAAACATCGAACAATATTAGAGAGATGTAAAAGGAGAAGTCAAAGACTCCCCATCTTTCCTCACCTTCCCACTTCCCAGAGTTAACCATTCTTTAGCACTTTCTTGGGAAGAGGTTTAACTCTCCCTGGAAGTAGCCACCTCACTCATTGAGGCTGGGTTATATCTGTCTATATTCCAGAATTCTTGTTTACCCCATATCATAGTATTGTCTCATTTTATGGTGATTGTTTACTTGTTGTTCTCCCATAGTAGTCCATGCGTTCTGTAGTATAGAATAGTTTGGAGGTTAAAATAGCAGACTCTGGCTCTAGACTACCTGAGTTGAATCCCAACTCTGCTATTTTTTAGTTGTGTATTGTTAGGGGAAAGTTATTCGACTTCTTTTGCACTGTTGTGAGGATTAAATGAGTGTGTGTGTGTATACAAACATAAACACATACATAGAGTTCTTAGAATAGTACCTACATCATAGAAAGTGCCCAGTAAATATTAGTTGTTGTTATTAAGAATAGCATTTAGCATTTTGCCTGGTCCATATAGTTGGTATACGATAGAAATTTGTGGAAGATTGACTGAATTCATGTTTTAATTAGTGGCTGAAATAGAATTGTAATGCTTGGTCTGCTATTCAATGGGCAGAGGTTTAGTTCTTGTTTCTTATGAACTGTTGAGTTTGTTATTTTTACTTTTTCTTGTTGTTTCTTTTTTTCCATTCTGTCAACTGCATTTGTACTGTGATGTTCTCTCATAGATTGGTTAGTCATTCATAGCCGTATTTTTTAACTGGGTTTGACCAGGTCAAATTCAAAGAATGCTTTATTTTTCAGTACTAGAAAGCTTTTTTTTCCCCTATGGAAGAGTTTAGGTTGGTATAAGCTTACTTATCAGAGTTTTGGCTTTCAAAGAAATCATTTGTTTATGCATTCCTTTGTTATCTATCTAATACTTTTGGCCCTCTACTACATGCCCATCATTGTGACAGGTCACTTTCTGAGCTTTGTCTAGGGAATTGAGTAGGTAGATCAAGGGGAAAGAAAGAGTCTTTTCTTAATCGAATCCTCTAAACTTTGCAAGTAACTTATCTTTCTTCCAGGTTCTCCTCACTGTAGTTCTTATATTATGCTTGTCTGTTTTATTGTTTCTAGTAAAGTGTAATACTTTCTAGGCAAGGCCTGAGTCTGATTTACCTCTGTGTTCCCTTTTTTTTTCATTTGGTTTGTCTTGTGTGTGGTTAATTTTTTTAAAGAATAACAACAGTGGCATCTTTATGTGCCAGGCATTGTTTAGAGGAGGTATCATTACTCCCATGTTACATACAAGGAAAAGGAAACTTATTAGGTTAAGTAATTTGCCTAAGTTTACGCACCTAATAAGTAGTAGAAGTGGGGTTGCCCTTTAGGTTTATCTGACTCCTAGCCTTTGACTCTTAAAATAAGCACAATACTGTTTTACATATTTACTTGTGCTCAAAGTGACCAGGGTGTCTGTCTATGAAATTCTGACACTGTTCTAATACTTTCCCCATTTTAAGTATACATTACATTCCTTTACCCTTTAGCCCATGAGAAATAATGTAATACCTATACTAGTGGAATAGTCAGTGTTCAGTAAATTAAGGAACAAAGAAAATGACATTGCTTTATCTTTTTTGCTCAATATCTGTATAATTGTAATTAGAGAAGAGCAGTTTTAAAGAACATCATCATAATGGTAGGTGTAGTGTCATACTTTAGTTAGGAAATGAGCTTCATTTTGCTATGGCTTCTTTCTTTTTAAAAAAGGGAGATTTTTTTGAGGATATCTTTACATAATGTTTTCTCTGCACATGTTATCATTATTAATGTGTCCAAGTGACATATATTTGACTAACTAGATTTCTTCCAACTCAGTGACATTTATAATACATGACAGGTTGCTTGATATAGGGTAGCATTTCTCTTAAAATGCTTTTTCTCTTCAGGTGATCTGTGCTGTTGTTTACATGTTGATAATTTAATTTTAAGAATTTTATATTTTGGGGAACATGACTATGTTAAAAGACAGTTTATTACTGAAAGAAAATACTTACTCTTACTCTCATTTATTCGGTTTCTGTTCATTTTTTCCTTGTATTTAGAAACAAAAAAAACATCAAGAATCTCTCCCGCTTAGTTGTCCGCCCCCATACAGATGCTGTTTACCATGCTTGCTTTTCTGAGGATGGTCAAAGAATAGCTTCCTGTGGTGCTGATAAAACCTTGCAGGTAAAACATATCTCTTGAGAAAAGTTGAAAGAGGCATGTACCCACTACTGTGCATATTAGAATATATTTAAATCCTAAAATTCAAGAAAATTCCACATTGGAAATGGAGAAATCTAAATCTCTTGAACATTTTATCAAAGCTTTCTCTAGAGATTTAAAAGATATAGTTGTGTGTTTTCATAGTTCTAAACTTGCCAAGTGACATATAAGGGCCTTTTACCCTGCTAGTCAGTTACCGTCATCCATGTGCCACCTAAGGTTAATGAGGAAAGATGATTGTTAAAAGACACAAGGATTTTGTAGTCTGATTGAAAAACAGTGATTAAGTAAAATACCTATTTTATCACAGGCTGAAGCATAGATTTCTGACTATAAATAGGAATTGGATTAGCTTGTTTCCTAAGGTGCTTGAAGGAATTTCCTTTAAGTTCTCATTTGGGGCTGGCCCCGTGGCTTAGCGGTTAAGTGCGCGCGCTCCGCTGCTGGCGGCCCGGGTTCGGATCCCGGGCGCACACCAACGCACTGCTTCTCTGGACATGCTGAGGCCGGGTCCCACATACAGCAACTAGAAGGCTGTGCAACTATGACATACAACTATCTACTGGGGCTTTGAGGATAAAAAGGAGGAGGATTGGCAGTGGATGTTAGCTCAGGACTGATCTTCCCCACACACACAAAAAAAACAAGTTCTCATTTGTTTTCAGAAAACGTGAGTGCTTTTCTTTTCTTTTCTTTTTTTTTTTGGTGAGGAAGATTAGCCCTGAGCTAACGTGTGTTGCCAAGCCTCCTCTTTTTGCTGAGGATGATTGGCCCTGAGCTAACAAACGTGCCTGTCTTCCTCTACTTTATATGGGACGCCACCATAGCATGGCTTGATGAGCAGTGTGTAGGTCCACACCCGGGATCTGAACTTGTAAACTCTGGGCCGCCAAAGTAGAGCACGTGAACTTAACCACTATGCCACTGGGCTGGCACTGATGAGTGCTTTTCTTTAAATTTGTGCACTACCTTTTGGTTTTGGAGGAAACAGTATCAAATTAGTTAAAACTTTTATTTATTTATTTATTTTTAAAAATTTTTTATTTATTTATTTTTCCCCCCAAAGCCCCAGTAGATAGTTGTATGTCATAGCTGCACATCCTTCTAGTTGCTGTATGTGGGACACGGCCTCAGCATGGCGAGAGAAGTGGTGCGTCGGTGCGCACCCGGGATCCTAACCTGGGCCACCAGTAGCGGAGCGTGCGCACTTAACTGCTAAGCCACGGGGCCGGCCCAAAACTTTTATATTTAGGGTAACTTCAGTCTTTACAAGATTATGACTGTAAACCTTGTTTCTACATGTATACTTTATTACTAATTTTACTAATTTTTGCTTTTGAACCCCAGAAAGAAAGCATGTTGAATGAAATGTTTTCTTTTTTTTTTTTTTTTTTTGTGAGGAGATCAGCCCTGAGCTAACATCCGCCAATCCTCCTCTTTTTTTGCTGAGGAAGACGGCCCTGGGCTAACATCGGTGCCTATCTTCCTCCACTTTATATGGGACGCCGCTACAGCATGGCTTACCAAGCAGTGCGTTGGTGCGCGCCCGGGATCCGAACCAGCGAACCCCGGGCCGCCGCAGCGGAGCGCGCGCACCCAACCGCTTGCGCCACCGGGCTGGCCCCCTTTTTTTTTTTTTTTTCAATAATTTAATTTATTTATTTATTCCCCCAAAGCCCCAGTAGACAGTTGTATGTCATAGCTGCACATCCTTCTAGTTGCTGTATGTGGGACGCGGCCTCAGCATGGCCGGAGAAGCGGTGTGTTGGTGCGCACCCGGGATCCGAACCCGGGCCGCCAGCAGCGGAGCGCACGCACTTAACCGCTAAGCCACGGGGCCGGCCCGAATGAAATGTTTTCTATTTGATTTTAAGAATTTGCCAAACCATTCTGGATAACTGAAGCTATACTCTGTCAGTTCTTTTTATTGATATTACAAACATTTAATAATCGATAGTTTTCTGTTTAAGTCACACGAATTATGACAGAAATTCTGATTTTTGGAGTGATTTTGCCAAGGTTCATTTCTGTTGTAAAATGTAGTGATTAAAATGGTTAAGTGAAAAAAAAAAAAAATGGTTAAGTGGTTTATAGTAAAATGATTTTATTGTTGCTTGTGCAGGTGTTCAAAGCTGAAACCGGAGAGAAACTTCTAGAAATCAAGGCTCATGAGGATGAAGTGCTTTGCTGTGCCTTCTCTACAGATGACAGATTTATAGCAACCTGCTCAGTGGATAAAAAAGTGAAGGTAGGGAAAATATTTTCCTCTTGAGTTGTAATCACCACAGAATTCATTTTTTTTTTCCATAATAGAGGGACTAGGGTAACTAGGGTTAAAGAACTCTTGCCTGTTGTTGTACTAACTTGAGCCAAGCCAGATTTTATCCACTGTAAATTAATGTTGTCTGAAAATTCTTTATTTTTTAATTTATTTATTGTTTATTTTTTTTGCTGAGCAAGATTCACCCTGAGCTAACATCTGTTGCCAATATTCCTCTTTTTTTTTGCTGAGGAAGATTCACCCTGGGCTAACATTTGTGCTAGTCTTCTTCTATTTTGTATGTTGTATGTATGGTTTGTTTGTATGTATGGGTTGCTGCCATAGCATGGCTGCCGACAAGTGGTGTAGGTCCACACCCGGGAACTGAACCTGGACCACCAAAGCAGAATGTGCTGAACTTAACCACTAGCCCATGTGGCTGGCCCCTGAAAATCCTTTATTTTTAAGCACCAGCAAAAATGCCTAGGTTGGTCAGCCTGAGATAGTTACCTGGCACCTGGGAAAAGCAATTATAAATTAATGAATTTGCCTGCCATTTAGTGACAGGTCTATGGGTTAAATATCAGTTGAAATCTTTGAGTGCACTGTGATTGGAAGTGTTGCTGCAATTATTGTCTGAGATTGGATTCCTATTGTAAAATCTATAATTTGTGGAATGTAACCCAGATTTTTTTACCTTTATGATCTGGCTTATATTGAGTGCAAGACCAGATGGATGAACAAACTAACAATTCGGTTACTAATGTAAAAAGTAAACAGGAGGAATAAACACAGGGTAATTTTTATCTTTGTTAATTATTCTTTCTTGTCTCTTGTCCCTAAATTTGGCTTTTAGCCAGAGCATTTATATGGAATTTGAGAGAAACTGAAGTCTAAGGGAATGTTTTATCTAATAAATGGAGGGGAAACCTCACTTCAGGCTTTTTTCAAAGGGGTTGTGGAGTGCTAAATCTGGCTAGGTGGGGTGGGCCTTAGTGGACCCAGGAGCAAGAAAATTGGCTTGGGAGTTTTTCTGGAGTTTTTACCCACTTGAAGAGGGCTCTGGAGTGTCCAGACTAAACTGAGACCTTGGAAAATCTACTTTGTGATAGATGGACTCTCTAGATGGTTTTACAACCAACCAGTTAATTCACTCTGTAGCCTCTACTTTAAGTCTGACTTGGAGTTTGCCGCTTTGAGCAGTTGCAAAGTCAGAGCTACATGGAGCCAAAAGAAATGATACCAAGTTTCTGTTTTCTAAGAACTCAGAATTTAAAGCAAGAGGCAGAAGTACCTGTTAAAGAACTTCAAAATAAAATAAACTTTTTGGACCTCTGGGGAGTGCTTTGATAAGATGAAAAGAAAATGCTCTGGGAGGGACAGTAGTATCTCTAAAAAGTCACAATCCCAGTGAAGATTCATTAGGTAATTTATTTCTTTTGTTTGTTGTTAGATGGAACAGACTGCTTAGTTGTCTTACATAGTAAGTAGAATGATGATTACTTTTTTTTTTTTTTTTTTTTGTGAGGAGATCAGCCCTGTGCTAACACCCGCCAATCCTCCTCTTTTTTTGCTGAGGAAGACGGCCCTGGGCTAACATCTGTGCCCATCTTCCTCCACTTTATATGGGATGCCGCTACAGCATGGCTTGCCAAGCAGTGCGTCGGTGCGCGCCCGGGATCCGAACCAGCGAACCCCGGGCCGCCGCAGCGGAGCGCGCGCACTTAACCGCTTGCGCCACCGGGGCGGCCCCAGAATGATGATTACTTTTTATTGAGAACTTAATACTGCTCAAGGTTTTATACTATAAACTTTCTTAAATTACATTATCAATTTCTCACTATAACTTACAGAGTAGATATTGATCCCATTTTACAGTTGAGGAAGCAGATTCAGAGCTGAAGTCATTTGCCCAAGCTCGTATTAACTAATAACTAATGGAGCCAGTGTTGAAAGCTAGGTTTCTCTCAGAATGTAAAGCCTTTATTTTTTTTACTGAGCATCTGCCTTTACTTATTTATTGATACCTTGAAGTCAGCAGAACACTTATCATGTCCTTTATCTCATTTGATACCATGCATTGTGTAGGACCAAGTATAAGTATCCCCATTTTAGAGAGGAGGGAACTGAGATGCAGGTAAATTAAGGACTTGACCAGGGACATATGGATTATAAATGGTAGAGACAGGTCTTGGACTTAATCGTTCTGATCTGAAGTCCATTATTCCATCCTCTTTTTATCACTTCTCTGCCTGCTGTCGTTCATATGAACATGTGAAATCTTGCCCTTGAAGAATGTAATGTTTTCATGAAATTCTAATTATTGCTGTAGAAAGACATATGTATAGACTTGCACATAATTTTTTTAAAAAACATCCTGGCAAAATACTGGCATATTTTGGGGAAGGGGGAGGTATTCATTAGCATCATGTCTGACTGGGAAAATCTGGAAAACAGGATGGATAGCACCCACAAAGCAGCTCACATTTGCTTTGCCCCTCTGTTCTCCCTTTGAAGAAAAGGGGTGGCTGTAAATTTTATTTTTTCTGGTCTCTTTAGATTTGGAATTCTGTGACTGGGGAACTAGTACATACCTATGATGAGCACTCAGAGCAAGTCAATTGCTGCCACTTCACCAACAACAGTCATCACCTTCTCTTAGCCACTGGGTCAAGTGACTGCTTCCTCAAAGTAAGTGTGGATAATGAGAATTATGTAGATAAATGCTACAGATACATTGGAACATCTCCTTTGATTTTCTCATGTATTGTATTAATCAGGGCTCTTTTGGTTGCAGTCATAGAAACTCATATCAACTTAAGCAACAACAACAACAACAAAAGATATTATTGGCTCAAGTAACTGAAAAGTCTGGAGGGAGCGTGGCTTCAGGCGTGTAGCTGATTCCAGAAACTTAAACCACATTAGCAGGCTTTAACTCCCTCTCCATCTCTAAACTCTTTTTCCCTCTTTGTTGGTTCAGGCATGTTTCTCAGTGTGGCAGGAAATATGGCTCTCCTCAGCTCCAGGCTTACATGGGTCTTACAGCTCATTATTACAGAGGAAGAGAAACGTGCTCTTTCCCAGATCCTGTAGGTTTAATTTTAGAGAAAACTCTGGTTAGCCTGGTTTGGGTTACATGCTCATTGCTAAATAACCCTAGTAGCCAGGAGGATGGAATCCTTGGACTGGCCAAGGGTTTAAAGAATAGCCATGTAGAAATGGGACAAATGAGGTGAGGTCTGCCCCACTTGAATTATGAGTGGGGCTTGATTCAAAAGAAAGGTTCTGTTATCAAGAGGAAGAGGGAAAAAAGGTGCTGATGGGAAGAAAAATAAAAAAGAAACCAGCCTAAACCAAAAATAGGTATTCATTCCACATATGTTTGATAATGTTTTATAATTATAGATTGTAAAAGATTATATTCCCCTTAAGTGTCATACTGAAGATAGCTAGATTAAATTTTCTGAGATCCCAAAAATATCTGCTAACTTGTTTTGGATTTTTTTTGGTTTGGTTTCTGCCTTTTCTTTCTTTCTTTCTTTTTTTTTGCTGAGGAGGATTAGCCCTGAGCTAACATCTTTGCCAGTCTTCCTCTATTTTGTATGTGGGTCACCACCGCAGCATGGCTACTGACGAGTCGTGTAGGTCTACGCCTGGGATCCAAACCTGCCAACCCGGGCCGCTGAGAATGGGTTCGAACGTGCCAAACGTGGTTAAGAACGTGCCAAACTTAACTACTATGCCATGGGCCCGGCCCCGCCTTTTCTTTCTTAATGTCATACTGTTTTTGCAATGGGACATTGTATTTTTGGGAGGGGCAGTTAAAACATTTAGTTTGGAAAACCTCAGAGACTCTTTTTGACATGTAAATAAACTATTTAAAAAAAAATTAAGGAAATATTGAAACAGTTGTTGAAAATTATCCCCCTGCCCCTTTTCAGGAAGCTGAACTTTTATCTATTTTTTTCTCCAAAAGAAAACTTACATAGAAGCTCAGTGTGTAAGAGATATAGCCCATTGCTCTGGTTGAAGTGGGGTTATGGGCCTGCATTTCTACTCTGTCTTGTTCTCTCTGTTACTCCCCCCCTTAGTGCCTTTCAAGCATGTTTCTGGAATCTCTAGAGCCCTGCAGAGCATAGTTTGAAAACATTGGATTGGATCAAAATAACAGAATAATGTAGTAACATAAAATTATCTCACAGTTATAGCTCACTTTTATTCAGAAAAGCTTTGCCCTATTTGAATAAATCCACCTCTAAAAAAATAAGACTTTTGTATTGTTTATGACTAATTTTTGATTTTTTTTTTAAACATTTTGTAGGGTGAGGAAGTTTATATATTTTTTTTTTTGGTGAGGAAGACCAGCCCTGAGCTAACATCCGATGCCAATCCTCCTCTTTTTTGCTGAAGAAGACTGGCCCTGGGCTAACATCCATGCCCATCTTCCTCTACTTTACGTGGGACGCCGCCACAGCATGGCTTAACAAGCGGTGTATCAGTGCGCACCTGGGATCTGAAACAGCGAACCCCAGGCCACCACAGCAGAGCGTGCGCACTTAACCGCTTGCGCCACCGGGCCGGCCCCCCTCCTTTTAAATATAGACAGAAATCTCTAAGATGTGGGAAGACGTTATTGGCTGGTCAGCAGTTTTTAGTTAGTTTGTTTTTTTTATTTTTTTTTGTGAGGAAGATTGGCCCTGAGCTAACATCTGTGCCAATCTTCCTCTGCTTTGTACATGGGATGCCTCCAAGTATGGCTTCATGAGTGGGGTGTATGTCCGCGCCCGGGCTCCAACCCTGTGAACCCTGGGCCACTGAAGCGTAGTGCACAAACTTAGCCACTATGCCACCAGGCCAGCCCAGGTCAACGGTTTTAATTAAGGACAAGTTTTACTTTAAGACCTGTCATACCATGCCTGCATTATTCTCATGAGGACTGTTAGAACTCACTTCTTATGATGCTTGAACTGAGAGAAGCCAATGAGAATATGTAAATCTGAAGCTGCCCCCATGTAACTTGTGTTATCTGAAGAATTGGGTTTACCTAGGACTGGGATAAGGGAGCCAAGAATGGAGATGGACTGAAGAACAGGATTTATCTCACTGACCATTTCCACAGGATTTTTACCAAAATTAATTTTTGGGGATAAATGATTTCTTCTTCTGTGTTTAATCTAGTTAGCATAAATCATCAGAGATGACTATTGCCGCTTTTATTTGCATCTTTTATGCTTTTCAAACACACCCAAAAGGAAAGAGAATGATAATGAACCCCTCTGGTATCCATCATCCAGCTCCAACAATTATCATCATTTTGCCAGTCCTGTTGTGTCCCCCCACCATTCCCATTTTTTTGGACTAGAATATTTTATAGCAAATCCCAGATATCATGTCATTTCACCCAAAATACTTCAGCATACATCTCTGAGATCTGAAACATAAATACCATGCCATTTGACACCTCACATAATAAACAATAATTTTGTAGTATATCTGGTCCACGTTCACTTTTTCCCCAATAGTCTCAAAATGTATCTTTCTACCATAGGGTTATTGAAGTCAGAATCCAAACTTATTTGGTCGTTATGTCTCTTAAGTCTCTTTTATTCTATACAAGTTCCCCTTCCCTTCTGACTCTTCTGTTATGCCCTTGATTTGTTAGAGAAGTTGAGTCATTTGTCCTGTGGAATGTTCCACATTCTGGATTTGGTTGGTTGCTTCCTGGAGGGTTGTTTAATTTGCTCTTCTAACCCCTTATATTTCCTGTCAAATGTATTTATGTTTATCTTTGCTGTCTTTGTATTTTTGGAGTCAAAATTTTTTTTGATTTTGTATTTCTCAGAGGGCTAATAGATTTGAGTCTCGTTAATAGAGTCAAAGTTTACATTGGGAAATCTTAGAAATGACCATTTTTAGAGTTGGATAACCTAGCATCTAGAAAAATTTGAGGGCAATTTATTTTATATATTACTTATTATATAGCTGAGTAAAATAATAATGATTCCAAACTACTTGGTTAAAATAAGCAGTTAATTGTTTAGTTTGTTATTTAGGGCTCAGACTAAAAGCCTAGATAAGCCTTCGAGTCCCTTAATAGATTTAGGTGCTGATCTGAAAGGGCTGCCCCATTACTTGTTAATCACGAGTTCACCTTTGTGATAAGACGCCTTTGTGTTACTGTGAATTGAACATCTATCTGTGACTGGAAAAGCTTAAATGGGAGCTAAGGAAGAACTTTACATGATTTCTAACTTTTCCCCATTCAGTACTAGTCTTTTAGTTATCTTTTTATCTTTCTCAAATAGCTCTGGGATTTGAATCAAAAAGATTGTCGAAATACCATGTTTGGTCATACAAATTCAGTCAATCACTGCAGATTTTCACCAGATGATGAACTTTTGGCTAGTTGTTCAGCTGATGGATCATTGAAGGTATGCTTTTTTTCATCGTTAAAATGGGTTGCAATTTTATGGTCTTACGATTGGGTTATGGACATAGGTTTCTGTTTTTCACATTTCTACAGAAAGAGCTTCTTCCTGCAACTTCCAGGAGCATATTTAATAAAACTTTAATTGCTTGTCATAATGATTGTTTATTAATGCTTTACTACCTTGTGCTTTAAAGTTCATTTAATTTGAATTCTTAATTTTTAAGCACATATTTTATTTTATGGCTTCTAAAATCTGTTGAGATCTGTGGGGTCAAATTTGTAAACGTCCTGCTTTTATTTATCATTTGTTTATTCTACCTTTTACGTTATTATTTTCCTGTTTTTGAGAAATCATATGGGGGAAAAACTCAGAGTTAGGGGAAAAAACTTATTTAGCCTCCTGAAATTTGTAGTCCTAAAAATACTAAATTCTTCCTCCTTAAATCCCTGTCTTACTTTTCAAATAAGATTCTAATCCCATTTTCTTTATTGTTTCTGTCTCTGCTGTCATTTTAGTCTCCTGTTTATTGATTCTCCTTTCTTCCTTTGGTCCTAAGTCCCATTCATCTTTAACTTCCTCATATCTTGGTCTACCTTTTTCCCTTCCAATCTGTAGTGTTTGCTGTGGTTCATGGTGTCACCCCCTCATGTCTGATAGCAGCTTTCTAAGATGTACTCTCCATCCCTCTTGATCCCAGTACAGAGCTGCTAGAATAACTCTCTACCTCTATTTTCATCTTGCTACTTTTAGCTGGAAAATGAAAGTACCATATTATAAATTGTGATAAACCCAGGCTCATCAGGTGCACCTCTAAGGCTCTTCACCTTCCATATTCTGCTGTCTCCCTTCCTATCCAGTTTGTTTCTTCTAGCCCCAATACTTTAATTATCACTTCTGGGCAAAGTAATTTTGGGGGCTTATTTTAGCTACTGTCCCCATATATGTTTCATTAGTCTTTCCTGGGATTTTTTTTTTGCCTCTAATTCACTTGTCCATATTTTATTAAAAAATAACCCTCAGGGGCCGGCCTGGTGGCGCAAGCAAAGTGCGCACGCTCTGCTGCGGCAGCCCAGGGTTTGCCGGTTCGGATCCCAGGCGCGCACCAATGCGCTGCTTTTCAGGCCATGCTGTGGCGGCGTCCCATATAAAGTGGAGGAAGATGGGCATGGGTGTTAGCCCAGGACCAGTCTTCCTCAGCAAAAAAAAAAAAAAAAGAGGAGTATTGGCAGATGTTAGTTAGCTCAGGGCCGGTCTTACTCACACACACACAAAAATAACCCTCAAAACTTTATGCAAAGGCTTCTTCAGAAAGTGTTCTCTTATAATATCCATCCATCTGGTTCTGAGTACATATCTATCTATATACCTGTATCTACATATATAGATAGAAACTGCTTGGTTTGTCTTCTGATTTTGACTTGTAAATGTGTTGTACTGTTCAGTTGAGTCATTTTCATGTATCTTCTATTTCTTTGATAAGGTTGAATATAGGTTTATGATCTGCAGAGGCCTTGTCATCTTCTTGTTGTATCTCTCTGAAGTTGATAGTATACAAGTGTACTCAGAATGTGCACTCAATAAATTTTCTTGACATATACCAGGGAAATACTTGAACCCTCCCAGGCACTATTTTGTTAGAATCTCTAGAGAAGGAGATTTGTCAATGCTACTAGGCGACTCCTAAGTTACAGTAAGGTAAGCTCTCTTGATGCTGATCCTCTGGTTGAGTCTTTGATCTCTCTCTGCTGACTGAGGATAACTCATTTTTGTATAAATTACTTCAGGGCATCTAGGAAGCCTTTCTGGGTAGAATTCTACTTTGTAGAATTTCCTAGCTGTTAGTAGATGTTGGGAGCATTCTTAGGTAGAATATTCAGGTACATGGATTTTGGCCTCTATGACATGTTATCTACAAATACCAAATATCTGTCTCTTCCTTTAGGATGAGCCATATCAGAGGAGGTTTTTCAGAGTACCCTTGGGTGGGTTAAGGCAGCCCTCTTCTGAGAGATTCTTTCAGTCCTACGAGCCTATTATTTCTTTGTTTTTGCTAAGTGAATGGCTTCAGAAGAAGGTATTTTATATCTCAGAACTTATTTTCTTTCCATCTTATCTCCTTTGCTAATTCCAAGTACTGGGCAGATTCCATTATTTTTAGCATTATTCCATTACTATTAGGTTGCTTAATATTCAAGAAAGTTGTAAAACCAGGCCATTTATCTGTTCTACAAATTTAAGCTGTGCAACTGAACTGGGCCTTCTTTGCTCCCGAGTCATCATCTGTTCATCCCAGATTGATTTGCTTTATTCACCATAGTGCCGTTTTCAAACCTTTTCTGCTGTTCTTAAGCCCCCAATCCTGTCATTGCATCCCTTTCATTCTATGGAGATAACCTTACCTCCTACCTATTCAGAGGGTTGACACTTCCCACCATGAGCCCCCTCAAAAGTTGCCATAAAAAGTCTGTATTCCCCTCCTTTTTTCTCATTTCAGTGCCCAGAAAGTTCTCTACTTATGCCTACTGTTCCTTTTTTCTTCGTTTCCTGGCACCTTGCTTCATTGGTTATTTCCTCTCTATGTTGTACCGTTAGCTTTTCTTCTCTTTTGGGTCCTTTCCCATAGCCTACAGATGTTCTTGGGCCTTCCTGAGCATGATAAAACCAAAAAGTGAAAAATCTTTGATTTTTCCTTGATTGTGTTATCCTCTGAAATAGTCACTCTCTTTTTCTCTTTCCCTTTATGACTGGACTTCTTAAGTCACCTGTACTTTCTCCCATTTCCTAGCTACTCATTCTCTACTTACCCCTTTTGTAGCCTGGTCCCATTCCCTTGATGAGTAACATCCAGTTTTATTTTCAGTCTCCATTCTTTTAGTTGTAAAGTCTAATGTTCCTTGGATTAGTGTGACAGCTGATATTTTTCTTTATCCAGTCTTTATTCTTGTTTGTCGTATTACCAGTGTTCAACTGCCCACTAACCACCTATATTTCCTTTTTGAATCTCTCATTTGACATCCCTGTTTTCTTTCTCCTCTTCTCTCTCTAACCCCTTCTTTAACTCTTTTTTCTGCCTATTAAATATAGCTGTTCCTCAAGCACGTAACCTTGACTATCACCTCCCTCACCTACTTCCATCCCAGTTCATCCAGTGTCATGGCTTCAACTCTCATCTCTTCTGTGAGTGACTTTCAGATGTGTCATCTCCAGCCTTCATTTCTTGTGCGTGCTTATGTCCTGCATCCTCGTCTGCCTGCCAGTTGTTGTCACTTAAACAATATACTGCCTCAAACTTATTGTGCTTCGAACTGAACTAATTACTTTTTCTTACCAAATCTGACCCACTGTTTGTGGCTCCTATGTTTCATGATTTTGATTAGCTCAGTGTTCAGGATTTACATCATCGTGACTGGTCACAGTTGAGCCATGTAGTGTATCATGAGTTTTTTTTCCTTTCTCATACAACTTTTTTTTTCTTTGGGGTTAAATGTGTTGTACATTTAACATTATGTTTTTTTTTTTATTTGCTTATTTTGTCAATGTGCTTATTGCTACTTCATCTTCAAATTATCCCTTGTCTAAATTGCTTCTTATATAATTCAGACTTATCAGGTATTTGATAAATTTTCTTTTCTTAGAAATACCTTTCTTGGAGGATTCTCTTGTGCTCCATTCTGAGTGGTGATACTATTCCCCGTGTCCAGCTGCCATCCTGGGATCTCCCTTTACTATCATCGTGGGAATTCCTTTTGCTTTTCTCTTGAGTTGAAAACCTTGTTTTCTGGATTTCTTGTCTTCTTTCTTGGTTTACTCTCTGAGCTTGGTGGAGAATCTCCGCTAGCTTCCTAAGAAAGAATCTATGGGAGGTAAATTTTTGAGACCTTGTCTGTCTGAAAGTGTCTTTATTCTGGCTTCATACTTAATTGATATTTTTGACTGCATACAGAATTCTAGGTTGGAAATAATTTTTCCTTAGAATTTTGGAGCCATTGCTCCCCTGTCTTCTAGCTTCCAAAGTTCCTCTTGAGAAGTTCGAAGCCATTCTGATTCATCTGTGATCTATTTTCCTGTCTTGAAACTTTTAAGATCTTCACTTTATTCTCTGTATTTTTTCTTTTTTAAAATTTCATGATAATCTGTCTTGGTGTGGGTTTGTCTTCATTTATTGTGCTTGGCAGTTGGTGGCTTCTTTCAGTTTGGAAACTCATATCCTTCGGTTCCAGAGATTTCCTTTAATTGTTTGATTTATTCTTCTCTACTTTCTCTTTCTGGAATGTCTGTTTGTTTGTTTGGGATGTTTTATTATTTTTTCTTTCCTTCTCTTTGTCCATTTGTCCTACTTTCTGGAAGATTTCTTTAGCTTTATTTTCCAATTCTTCTATTGAGTTTTTAACTTCTGCTATTGTATTTTTAAGTACCCATTCTTATGATCAGTTCCCTTTTTAATATTATCCTATTCGTTTCATGAATGCAATATCTTTTATCTTTCTTGTGGGTATTAATAATAGTTTTCTTTTGAAGTTTTTATATTCTTGTATGGTTGCTTTTTTTTACTGTTTATTGGTTTCAGTTTCTGTCTGCATTTTAGAGATATATTTTAAAGATTTTATTTATTTATTTTTTCCCCCCAAAGCCCCAGTAGATAGTTGTATGTCATAGCTGCACATCCTTCTAGTTGCTGCACGTGGGACGCGGCCTCAGCATGGCTGGAGAAGCGGCACGTCGGTGCGCGCCAGGGATCCGAACCCGGGCTGCCAGCAGCGGAACGCGCGCACTTAACCGCTAAGCCACGGGGCTGGCCCCTAGAGATATATTTTAGTTGCCCGATCCTTGGATATCTGCTCATATTTAAGAGTGCAGCACCGGGGCCGGCCCCGTGGCTTAGCGGTTAAGTGCATGTGCTCCGCTGCTGGCGGCCCGGGTTCGGATCCCTGGTGCACACCGATGCACTGCTTGTCTGGCCATGCTGAGGCCGTGTCCCACATACGGCAACTGGAAGGCTGTGCAACTATGACATACAACTATCTACTGGGGCTTTGGGGGGGGGAAAAAAAAAGGAGGAGGAATGGCAATAGATGTTAGCTCAGAGCCGGTCTTCCTCATTAAAAAGAGGAGGATTGGCATGGATGTTAGCTCAGGGCTGATCTTCCTCACAAAAAAAGAGTGCAGCACCAAAAAGCTGATAAGAAATTGTGAACTTATTTATTGTGGGTTTCCCTGTGGGGTTATCTGGCTGTCATTTTTTGATGATAAACTCCTGATGTCAGACTTTTTAGATCTGTTGTCTTGATCTGGTGGGGTATTCAGAGAAAAATCTTCAGTCTCCTACCTGTAGGGTATAAATCTGGCTGGCATGTTCTGTGAAGATGTCTAGGCAGAGATCTCAACATTTGGAATATCGACTTTCTCCTCATTTCTCTGTTTACAGGATGGTGACCCTACTGTCAACTGTGTTGGGTGTAGAGTGACCCTCTATTCTTCAGACAGAGTAGGGGCACAGCAATCTGGATTGCATAGCAGAGGAGGGGATCTCAAGAGACTTTCCATAATTCTTCCTGGTTTAGCTCCACCTTTACCAGAAGGTGCAGACGCAACGCTTCCTGAGCCTTTTAGGAGTTCTGTCGTGTGAACTGGGCTCCTGCTTGGCTTCCCCCGCTGCAGGCTCACAGTCCAGTTTTTGAGAGTCTCCTTATCACTTGTCTTTCTGCTTTCTAGCCTTTACAGTTTTGTTGTTGTTATCTCTTCTTTCATTCTCCTTCACCTTGTGCATTATGCCTAGAAGGAAAAGTTCTCTTTACTATTTTTTTACGTGAGTTTTGGGAGGGTGTGGAGATGAATGTGTGTGCTCTATCTGCATCCTAGGTTATAAGCCGAACCCTATTTCTTTCAGTAGTGCTGTTCTCTACTCACTTGTGCTTGAAACATGGGAATAATCTGTCTTTTCACTTAAAATGTATTTATCGATCATTTATTGAATACCTACTATGCACCAGTTACTTTACTAGGCATTTGGGTTTTAAATACTTGAAAAAAAAAAGTACAATGCCTGGCTTGAAGTTGTTTAGAATCCGGTTGAGGAGAAAGGTAAGTGAATAGACGAAGCATGAGAATGGGGACAGTATGTAGAGGGTGCTGTGTCGGGAAGTGTTCAGGCCCCTGATGCTACACACCCAGACTGCACCTATTCTCCCTTTCATGGTCTTTGCCTTCCCATTTTGTACTTAGGCTTAGCCTAGACTCTAGGCCCTAGAGTGTCCCTGCTGTCTTTTTGTTGTTGAAATTCTGTCCATCTTAAGTTGGTATAAAGTAGGCTAATCTTCAGGGAGGAGAGCGAGGTGGCCACCTCTGCAAAAAGTGTCCCCTCAAGCCCACAGCGTGGGTATAGCACTCTCACTGTGCTGTATCTTTTCCTCTCAAATGATACATCTGACATTTATTGTGTTGGAGTCATTTATGTGCTTGTCTTACTTCCTTTATGGCCTTAAAACTCCTTGAGAGTAGTATCTATATTTGATGCATTTATATAATCTCAAAGTGACTAGCATAGTGGTTAATAAATGTGTTCAAGCTGGTAAACCTTTGCTTGTGTCCCTTCAAATCAAATTGAAACTTCTCCAAACTCAAAAGAAAAAATTTTAAAAAGTCTTCGGGGACAGGCTTTTGATTTCATGTCTGAGTATCAAAATGTGATTGTAGAGCACAGAGCGCTAGCAGTGGGGGCCAGACATTACTGCACTCTTGGTGAGAACTGCCGTGCTGGTGGCGGCTTTCCCACAGTGCTATTAAGCCAGTATCGTTGGCTGGTTCGCACTGATACAGTGACACGTAGTAAGCAGAGCTCCTGCAAAGTGATGTTGGATAACAGCATTTCAAGGTCAAAGTCTTCTGAAGCTTCTACCTTCTGAGAGGGTGAAGAACTGTAAAATTATTTCCTGCCCCAAATGGCTCTGTAATCTTCTAAGTGTTTTGTAGGGTATCATGTCAATAAGCATGTGTTTTTCAGGCCCTGATGATAAACTGTTTCAAAATGCAAATTTTATTTAAAAATTGCCATTTAAGCCACACAAGGGCCAGGGTGTGCATGGGCCGCGGGTACAGTGCATTGACTTGCTCAAAATGAAACTCCTGTATTTACTTGGTCCCTTGATGTGTGGAATTTCATCACTGCTCAGCTAGGAGCTGAAGTCAGGTACAAATGCAGAAGCTGTAGTTTAAGCAGATTTAATGAAATTGGGTTGTGTTAGTTTTCCTTTTCTTTCTTAAATCTAGGCAATGGTTGCTTTGTTTTTCATGTTAAGAGGGAAACAGTGTGATTTCTCATGTAGTCTGGCTGATGTGACTAAAGCTTCTGGCATTTATGTTTAGGTGTTTTTGTTTCTCTTTTGTATCAAGGAAGGCTGACTATTTTAGTACCTGATGTCTCTTTTGCTTCATCCAATTTGTCCACAGTTGTTGCAAGGGGAAGGTTTTGGTTTTGGCTGTTTTTCTTAGTGTATATAATACTTCTCTAAACTCAAGAGAGATTTAAAAATGTGCCTGACCAGACAAATTGGGTTTTACCGTGGAGCTGTGCTCGGGAAGCTGAGTTACAGCCTGAGAAGCAGCGTTGTTTGTCCTCGTCCTTGGCCAACCCTTAGTGTGGGCATAGCAGCCATTATCACTCTGTGAACTGGGACACCGCTCCAGGCGAAGGGCAGTAAGAGGGTTCTTTTCGAAGACCTTTGTCTTTTGCGCTGCTCAGCTGGCTCTGCTAGTGAATGAGGTTCCGAGTCTTTTCTATCCCATTCCTCAGGATCCAGTTGTTTGAGAGCCCCATCTGGCCCCACCAAGCACACAGTGTGTCTTGCTTCCTATTATAATGCATATTCTTTACTTTCTATTTTCAGGAACTTTCTTATGTCTCTGGGTGCTCTTCTAGGTTATAACTTGGCTTGGACTGGGTCCTGTGTAGTGTCCGTGCTGTGCATATAGTAGATGTGAAGCAAACTTCATGCCTGACACAGCAGAGGGCAGCAGTGGCAAGTCGTGGGTCTCTTCATCTCTCTTTTCTTCCACGCTCATCTTTACTATCAACACCTGATCTTTAGCCTCCTGCACACCATGCAAGGCTCTTTTAACATTTTATTTAGTTTAACATTCTGCATTCTGCATTGTGGGCAGTGTTTCTAATTTTTTTCTTTTTAGGGAAGTGCTGAATGAAACTGGAGTACTTAACTTAAAAGCCTTATAAAAAGTCATACATAAGTAAAAATAATTCAGTAGGCAAAGTGAATAATTCATGGGACACTTAATCCAGGTGGCATTCTAGAGGTGTGATTTGAGATTAAAACAAACTTAACATTTTTTTTTTACTTCTTTGTAATTTAAAGCTTTGGGATGTGAAATCAGCAAACGAGAGGAAAAGCATTAATGTGAAGCAGTTCTTCCTAAATTCAGAGGAGCCTCAAGAGGATATGGAGGTGATAGTAAAATGTTGTTCGTGGTCTTCTGATGGTGCTAGGATAATGGTGGCAGCAAAAAATAAAATCTTTGTAAGTACTAGTATTTTAAAAAGCCAAATTTAGTCTAATTTAAAGAAAATTAAAACTTCTATTGATTTTTGCATTTTACACTGTTTATTCATATAAAGAAAGTATAGCTATATGATTTGAGGCTAGCTCCCTAACCTCTCCTCGTTCTTAGAACTATGTTCTAGGAGATGTTTATAGGTCTTATGAGATAAGGTCTGCATGGTTACACAGGTTTGGGAAATGTTATGGATTGCTTTTCCCCATTAGAGGTACTCAGTATGTACATATTTAAGGCCTCAAGCCCTGCAATACAGAAACAATTAATGTTGTTTAATCCAGTGTTTCTCAAGTTTGTTTAGAACATGGAATACTTTCTGCCTCACTTTTTTTTTTTCCAATTTCAAATACATTGGTTTAGGTGATTTTCAAAGTGCTTTCTTATCCTTAAAATTTTATGATTTGGTGACGCTGATAGAGAAATACTCATCAATGATTGAAGAAGATTGAGAGATTCCTACGAAGAAAATGAGGAAGATATGCAAAAAAAGTAAATGACAAGGAAATGCCTTCCTTTTTTTTCAAATCTAGTAATAGCTTACATTGGTAGTATTCAGAGTACTCTCATGTATAATTTCTTTTGATATAAATATCCAAAGGACACAGCAGATTGCAGTAGCCCTATGATAATGATGAGGCAGTTGAGTTTCAGAGCAGCCAAATAGTTTGTCCAAAGTTACACCATGATTGGGAGAGTCAGATCTTCTGATTTATGGCTCAGTGACATTCCATTCTAATAGTAATTTAAAAAGACTTGAATAAGAGATATTAGTTTTATTTTCAGCTTTATTGAAGTATAATTGACAAATAAAATTGTAAGATATTTAAAGTGTACAACATGATTCGGTACACATATGCATTGTGAAAGGATTCCCCCCAATGGAGTTAATTAACACATCTGTCACCTCCCATATTTACCTTTTTTTTTTTTTGGTGAGAACATTTAGGTTCTTCTACTCTGTTAGCAAATTTCAATTTTACAATACAATGTTATCAGTTATAGTCACCATGTTATGCATTAGGTCCTCAGACCTTATTCATCTTATAAGTGGAAGTTTCTGTTCTTTTACCAACCTCTCCCTATTCCCCCCACCTGAGATATTACAGTTTTAAAGAACACAATTGAAATGTACCAAATAGTTATATAAAAACTCATGGAGGGATTGTTTATGTTGTTGTTATTGATCTAGTAGCTATGACCCTTGGATCTTTGGTTGCTTATAGTTTTATACCCCTTTAGCAGGAAACTAAAGAAAAATATCTTCTTTTGTTTTAAGTTTGTTCTAGTCTGTAAGAAGAGAAAAGGAACCACTGCATTTATAAGATTTGAAGATTAAAAGAAAATTTTTTTTGTAAAATATATATACGTAAAATTATCCATTTTAACCATTTTAAAATTACAGTTACATTTTTAAAGTACAGTTCAGTGGCATTAATTACATTCACAATGTTGTGCAACCATCACCACTATTTTCGAAACTTTTTCGTCACCCCAAACAGAAACTCGGTAACCAGTATTAGCTCCCCATTCCCCTCTCCCTGCACCATCTGGTAACCTCTATTCTAATCTATGAATTTGCCTATTCTAGATATTTCATATAAGTAGAATCATACAATATGGGTCCTTTTGTGTTTGGTTCATTTTATTTACATTCTGTTTTCAAGGTTCATTCATGTTGTAGCATTTATCAGAACTTCATTTCTTTTTACGGCTGAATGATATTCGGGTATGTGGATATACCACATTTTGTTTATCCATTCATCTGTTGATGGACGCTTGGGTTGTTTTCACCTTTTGGCTATTGTGAATAATGCTGCAACGAACATTGGTATACAAGAATCTATTTGAGCCCCTGCTTTCAATTCTTTGGTGTATACACCTAGGACTGGGATTGCTGTGTCACATGGTAATTCTCTATTTAGCTTTTTGAGGAACCACCAAACTTTTCCATAGCTTCTGCACCATTTTATATTCCAACTAGCAATATACAAGGGTTCTAATTTCTCCACATCCTTGTCAACACTTGTTATTTTCCACTTTTTAAAAATTATAACCATCCTATTAGGTGTGAAGTGGTATCTCATTGTGGTTTGATTTGCGTTTCCCTAATGACTAATGGTGTTGAGCAGAATTTGAACATTTTAAGAGATATGTTCTAGTGAGAGAGGAAAATAATTTTATATTGAATGCAATGCCTTCTTGTTTTAAAAATCTAGACCAGCTTCTTATTTTACCTGCTAAAATAAAGCTGCCCTAAGATCACCCTTAACTACGTGTAGATCCCAATTTCTTACTCTTTGATCTCTCCATTCTCCTCTTTCCAACGCTTCTGTGTTGTTAGCCCACTCCTGTTGTTAAGTCTTTTCTGTTTGTTGCCAAGTAACTGGGACAGCTGCCTATCCCGTATTTGCCAGCTTTTCTCTATCACTCTCAGCCACTAATTTTTAAGAATGACCTGTCCTGGGAAACATTTTAAGTATGATTTCCTGTCCTTTGTTGTTGGCCCCCGATGCTTTGCTGCTTATCATCTGTGTGCTGGCAGGGCTATGCATTCACAGAACATTTTCATGGCTCCCACCAGAAGTTTTTTTTTCCTTCCTGAAGACTATGCCTTGGTCTTAAAACGCTGTACTGTATATTGATATAAATGTTTTCATCATTTGGCAAGAACTTTGGAAGAGTATATTAAGCATTTAAAAATCTTTCAAAAATTGAAATGAAGAAGCTTGAATTACTCAAAAATAGCTTTTTTTCATTCAAAAATGGGAAAATGATTGATCATAATGGAGTAATTTGGTAGCTCTGAAGAGAAATGGAAATGGTTGAGCTAATTTCATTTCAGCAAGCCTCTGTTCTGTATTATTTTCATCATCTTCATTTATGAGTATCCATTTTCTCTTTTGAATAAACAAGCTTTAGGGAGAACTGCTCTGTGTGTTAATTTGGCTAGTCTATTCATTTATTCACAAAGGTTTTACTTCTCTCTAGGTCAGCTTGAGAGATCATCTGTGGTAAATTTTCCTTTATAGGAAATATGTTTCAAGATGAGCAATATTTTCAAAGTATATGTATATTGATTTATATCTTATTTATGGCTGTTATTAATTATGCGAATTATCAGTATTTTTTTCAGGACTTATACTTTACATTTGAAATGGGAGGATATTCTTTTAGAAATAAATTGAGATTCAGTTTGAGTATAGCTTATTTTTTAAAATGTTTTACTTTTATAGAAATCTCTCTGTTTTATGTTGACAGC
Source organism: Diceros bicornis minor (assembly GCF_020826845.1). NCBI lineage: Eukaryota > Metazoa > Chordata > Mammalia > Perissodactyla > Rhinocerotidae > Diceros > Diceros bicornis. Next base: position 24,149,723 of record NC_080764.1, on the reverse strand, counting down.
TTTTTGACATTCATACCAGTGGCCTATTGGCAGAAATCCATACAGGCCATCACAGCACCATCCAGTACTGTGACTTCTCCTCCAATAACCATTTGGCACTGGTGGCTTTGTCCCAGTACTGTGTGGAGGTGAGTAGTTGAATTTACTCTGTGAAGTCAGAGTCTCCAGGGGTACAAGGATGACAGAGAGTGGGTTGCTTAAACCATTAACTGCTGAGGATGTTTGCTTGAGAAATTATGGAGTCTTTTCTTCATAGCATAATGACTTGTAGCTTTAGGATATTATAGGTAGCCAGCTTTATTACTTTAGCAGAGATTGAAGACTTGATTTGACAGTATGACAGGGAATGACGGTATCATTCACCAAACGTTTGTTGAATGGCTAGCATGTGCCAAGGTCTTGGGAAACAATGGAATGACCACTGGTGTCTTTGGCAGAAAAACATGGCATCTCTTCAACAACATAGGCATAGACTCTTCTCTAAAAGAAATGATGAAAGATGAGTCCAGTTCAGATTTCTTAGATCATTGAGAAGGAGAAGATGAAAGTTAAATTTAGAATTGGTTAATCTAGGATGTTCATTGCTAAGCACTAATGAATAAAATGGCTCATAAATTACTTGTTTATATTTATAATTTTGTGCTTATCTGATAGATTTTAGAGTCTATACCTAACTGGAAGAATTCCACCCAGTGAATTGCTATATTAATTTTTTCAAAAAGCAATGAATTCCCTGATTTTTTTCTTCCAAAGGTGGAATAGTTTTTCCCAGCTTTGTTACTACTCATTCCTTGAGTGGGTCTTACCACGAGGTAATTTGAAGCCCTTTGTGATTACAGTCCAAGAAAATGGGTATGGGCCTTTATCTGGAAAATAGGGAAATTCACTTGGTTCACAAGCTCTCTTCAAAGGAAGCTTGACTACTGCAAGCACTTCTTCAGTGTTCTGTGCTATTTTAGCAATTTTTATTAAGTTTGCTAACCTTGCCCCTTGGGGAGAGGTTGGGGGAGAAGGGGTTGGGGGAGAAGGGGTGGGGAGAGATTTGCTGAGCTATAGCCTTCTGCATGGAGATACAGATAAGATGAGAGTGAGTGGATGAGCTCTGTAAGCTCCTCTTAATTCTAAGTACAGTGGTGCAGCTAACACTGAAGAACTTCCCTGCCAAGATCCTTCCCATTGGAAGCAGAGGCAGTGAATGTGAACAAGCTCCAGTCCTGTTTGAAATGGTAGGAAGAAGTAGGATGCTGTGGCCATGTTCTCTTTGACAGAGGCCTTGAATTGAAAGATTCAGATCTGCTAGGAGATCTTGCGTCTTAGCATAGATCCTCAAGGTAGATGTGGCTGGAAATTTCCCATTCTGGGTTTTGTCAGGATTTTAGGAGGAGTGGAGGAGCAAACCCCTCTTTCACCTTTGCTATCACTTCTGAAATCCTTACCCTCTGGTAGTCTTAGAAAGCTCCAGGAAACATTGTCTTTCTTCTTGAAATATAGAGACTTGGTTTTGGAGGCTCTGAGTGACAAAGAAATGATGGGGGAGAACAAGAAGGAAAGAGGAGGAAGGATTTTCAAGGGAGATTTTTCAGTTGTGGAACCATTTTCATTTCTGGCCCTTAGCTCTGTGTGTCCCAGCTTGGACTCGAGAGATAAAGCAGAGAAGATTTCATGTAATTACACATTTGTAACCGTAGAACTCACTGATTGAAAACCACTGGGCATGTGATGAAGTACTTTGTTTTGTCCATGCTAGTTCTGAAATCATAAAGTAGGTCTGTAATTCAGAGTGTAGTGAGAGGCACTCAGGCAATTATGGTACTTCATTAGACTGGAATATACTTGAGTAATTTACAGCAGAACTCAGGACAAAATACAGCCAGCCTAGTGGTAGACATTGACAATTTGTAATAAGCATGAATAACAGGAGAAACATATATATGTACAATAAGTACATTCTTTTATTGTAGAGTTTTGCAATCAGTTGAAATGGGGATTAGACGACAGTGGAAAACAGTCTGAATATGGAAGCTGCTTACGTTCATCCTATTATTTTTTTAAATTGATTTTTTAAAAATAGGTTAAAGGGGGACCGGCCCTATGGCCTAGTGGTTAAGTTCGGCACGCCTTGCTTCGGCAGCCTGGGTTCACAGGTTTGGATCCTGGGCACAGACCTACACTGCTCATCAGCCATGCTGTGGCAGCAACCCACATACAAAATATAGGAAGACTGGCACAGATGTTAGCTCAGGGCGAGTCCTCAGCAAAACAGACAAACAAAAAATGTTTGCATGATTCCAGATCAAAGCTTTATAATAAGTTATATTCAGAGAAATCTCGCTTTCATTCCCATCCCTTTTCGTCCTCTCTTTCCACCCCACCGTAGGTAACCATTTTTGTTTTGGTTTAACATTCCAGTGTTTCTTTTTACGTATATAAGCAGATGTCTATATGTATTATTTATATGTATGTATCTCCACATCTGTATCCATCTATATATTCACATATTTGTTTTTCGTCTCTTATATAGTATAATGTGCATATAAATATATATGTACACTTGTATATAGTATAATATACTCTTCTGCAGAAATATATATACTCTTTGCTTTTTTTCTGTAAACAGTATATCCCAGAGACTAGTCATTATGGATGTTTTTCTCATTACTTTTTATGGCTGCATAGTATTCCATTATGTGATTAATGTAGTTTATTCATTTGGTTCCCTGTCGATGGTCATTTGGGTTGTTTCTAGTTTTTTGCTATTAAAAATAATGATACAATGAATAATCTTCTGCAAAAGTCATTTTGTATTTTTGCTGGTGTGTTTTTGGGCTATATTTATAAAAGCGGAATTGTTGGGATATTCTTGCTATTTTCAGTATTGTTGATGTATTCAAAATGCTTATGAATGTGATTCCCTATATGCTGTGTTTATTCTGTAGTTGTGGAATATGGACTCCTGTTCAAAAGTAGCTGATTGCAGAGGACATTTAAGTTGGGTTCATTGTGCGATGTTTTCTCCTGATGGATCATCATTTTTGACATCTTCTGATGATGAGACAATCAGGGTGAGAAATACTGAGCTTTTCATTTTAGACATTTACTGATGGTAAGCTAAACCTCCTACAAACTAAGAAATTGATGGGCAGTATTGGGAGAAGTAAAATAGGAAACTACTAGATTCATATTTATCCTTGAAAAGTGCCATTATATGGACTATAACAGTCTCATTCATTCAGTACATGTTCATTGAGTATTACCATGGGCCAGGTGCTGGAGAAGTCCAGTGATTAAACTATATTTTGGTTAATTTAAGTGTATTACACTTGATTCCTCAGAGTAATTTTTGACTCTTTCTTCTACTTTGAATTCCCACATCCATTTACTCGCCAATTCTAATGGATTCTAACTTTCCATTTTCTGCCATTTATTTCTACTTTTCTCTTTCAAGTTTGGATACTCATTACCTGTTGCCTCTTTTCTATTAGTTCTGCCACAAGTCTTTTCTTTCTTGGTTTTCTGCATGCTGCTTCCAAGATATTTTCCTCATGTACAATATAGTCATGTCATTTTTGTTCAAAAACAGATAGTGGCTCCCTTGCCTACCAAAAGTAAATATGTACTCCTAAGTCTAGCATTAAACTTCTCCACAGTATGGCCTCATTCTGCTCCAGTCTGTCTTCTAGTTTACAGGTAACCTACACTGACTGCTCACATTTTCCCAAACAGCCTGTTGTACTTTTGCCTATGTGGTTTCTTATGTTTGGAATACCCTACTTCCCTGTATCTTTCTTTGTTGAAATCCTAATGATCCTGCAAGTCCCCCCAAGCCTTCTGTGAAGTCTTTTCTAGTATTCCATTTGGGGAAATGTCTCTCTCCTTTAATGCCATATAACTCTATGTCATTTTCTTGTTGTTATCAAATTCTGCCTTGAATTTAAGTGTAGATTTGACTTAGTCCTCACCTCCAGTGCTCCGCTGCTCCTCTGATTTGTTCACCCATCTTAAATTATAAACTCTTTGAGGCCAGGGGCCCTGGTTTGTCACCATAGCATCTAATAGTGTTTTGTACAAATTATAGCTAAAATTTATTTAGTATTTACTATATGCCAGACATTGTGCAAAGTGCTGTACGTGTATTAATTTGCTAATTCTCACAACAGTCCTTTCTGCAGCTGAGGAAACAGGCGCAGAAAGTTTAAGTCAGTGCTACTTAAAGTGCCAGTCTCAAAAAGGTTGAGCCAGAATGGAAATCAATGCACTGCTTCCTTCATCAAGAAAGTTTTGTTAAAAAAAATCAACTGTATCACTAAGTATACTGTCAACAGTGTGTTTAGTGATGTAGTTGGTTTGCATTTTGGTACAGGCTCCTTATCTTGGTATCAAACACTCTGAGAACCAGCAGGAGGTCCTTATCTTGAGTATCACTGGGTTAAGTGACCTGCCCAAAGTTACAGCTTTAGGTGGAACTAGAATTCATAGTAAGGCATTTTGGCTCTAGCACCCATTACTCCTAATACTAAGTGCTTACTGTAGCACATAGTTAATAAATATTTATTATTGAGTTCTAATTGAAAAATTTCTAGCACCATAGGCATTTTGAGTGTAAAGCATGGTTTGTATCTTGCTTTAAGTCTAAGGCTTGACTTTACATTATTTCAGAGGATACAGTTATCTTATTTTAGTTTTTTAATCTCTTAATCAGCTCTGGGAGACAAAGAAAGTATGTAAAAACTCTGCTATAGTGTTAAAGCAAGAAATAGATGTTGTGTTTCAAGAAAACGAAGTGATGATTCTTGCAGTTGACAATATGAAACGTCTGCAAGTGAGTATTTTTAAGAAAACAATTATAAAAATTGTTTTGATTGAAATCACATTAATAATTTTTCTTGTTTGTTTTTGACTCGGGATCAGGCATAATTGTATAGTATCTAACAGATGCTTAGTAGGTTTTAGTTGAATAAATATATAGGTCTTGAGCTGAGGTTCAGATATCCTAGTATTTAGAAATAAAAAGGTGTGATATCTTGCTTCATCTCATTCATCTCCTGTTGATAGCTATGATCATGTTCCTTGATTTGCATGGAGTCTAGGATTTCACGAGGGCATACTTGAACTTGTCCACAATAATGATTTAGACACGTCTGTTGGGGTGTTCAAGGGGGATGAGCATACCACTGGAAGTTTTATTGCAAGGAAAGGATAACAGGGTCATTGAAAGAACAAAAATCACCTGAAGTGATCACCTGACCCATTGAAATGGAGGTGGAAGGAGCTGGGCTTTACATACTGAAATACACCTGTTCATTCATTTATTGACTCACACATTTGTTCAAGAAATATTTATTGAAAGCTTATTATGTTCCCTGAGAAGGAGAGGGTTGTGAGGTAATATTGAAAAAACTGTGTCACTTAGGGGTCCAAACAGCTCTACTCTAGATTCTCTCCTCCTGCCCCTCAACAAAGAGTGGAATACATAAGAGGAAGGCATTTCTTGACTGGCTGAAGAGGAAAGGAGCCCCAGAGATCCATTGGCAGAGGATTTGGTAGTTAGGAGCTTTGAGTGGTGTAACAGAGAGTAGATGCCCTAAGGATCATTGGAGCTCAAGAGCAGGTTAACCCCACCATGTTGGTGGCTTGAATAAAGTGTTGTCTGTATGGAAGTCCAGTGCAGTTGGTGTTGTATTGATAGAGAAGTCCTGGAAGTGAAGGTAGCATTCTAGGTAGTGGCGGCAGGAGAAAGCAAACACCTCATGGAAGGTTCAACACAAGGGCCACAGAATACAAGATGGGTCTAGACTGCAGAAGGGGCTTACACATTGAGGCAAGAAAGCATGCAAACAGGAGCAGAAATTCTTCACTCTCTGGGTGAGCCAGTGCTCGAGACACAGAAGGCTTAGTGTAGGGGACCACTGTAGGAGTTGTCAGCATGTAGAGCTGAGTGACGGTGTCTCCTGGCTGAGAGAGGTGGCAAGAGCAGCAGCCAGAGAGGAGGAGCAGGGGTCAGCGTGGCTTTTATGTAAGCTACTGAGACATTCCTCCTTGCCCTGAGGATTCCTTGAGAGACATAGGATTAGGAAGGACAGAAACCCTGTGACAGGTGAGGGCTGATGATCCTGTGAACTATTTTCTCATAGACTGTTATTTTAGGACCTTCGTTAGCTCTTTAGGAGCAGGAATACAACTTGAGTTAAACTTTTTTCCAGATAGGTTTATAGAAATGTCTTATTAACTTCTAGGGAGAGGTTTTAGCAGTGATAATGTGATCTTATGCCATCTCTGCATGTGAGTTTTCTTGACTTGGTTATTGAAAGCTAGGGAGCAGAACGTGTGAGAGAATAAGATGCAAGAGTAAAGGAGAGCTGGAACACCGAGAGAAACAGAATAGTGAAGAGGAGAGAGACGGAGGGAGCATGCACATGAAAGTTGTGAGAGAGAGCAAGAGCTTGAGAAGGACTGACAGGATAGAACAGAACTTAAGTTCTAAAGCTACAAAGCTCAGCTTGATATAGTGGAGAGAACAGTGACGGTACTGTTCACTCAGGAGACCCACACACAAGTTCAGGCTTTATCGTCAGGGAGTTCTGTGATGTTGAGTAAATCACCTCTCTTCTCTGAGCCTCACTTTCTTCACCTATAAGGTCCTTTTCGTCTTCAAAGTCTGTGAGCTGGTTGGGGTCGAGGTGTAATCTAAGTTCAGGAGACAGATATCTGGGAGTACATTGTCTTTGGCATGTGGTAATTTCTCCTCATCTGCTGTGGGAGTCAGAGTCAAGCTGTGAAACACTTCTAAATATGGCTTGTTCTGTATTTTACTGTTGTCCTTAATATGTTAGTGAGGCGCCCCCAGTGCTCTGTATTTCTGGGATGAATTGGGATGTGGAATTGAACGTGAATTCCTTGTTACTGATTATTAGCAGACTGATTATTCCACTTGGGATATTTTCCACTGCAGTTTTCTTGTCACGTTCAGTGTCCTCATGCTTATATTACTTTTATTAAATTAGTGCAACTTTTCTTTAATAGTTGTGATAACTGTGAGACTTAAAAAAGAAAGTCATCTGACTATAAAAGGGTCATTTTATTCTATGTCAGTGATTATGGGAGAGTTTAGAGGATAAACTGACAAATAATAGTTCCATTTAAGGGGACAAAACTTTTTTTTGGTCACTACTTAAAAAATATGGAAATTGATTTTCAGAGAAAGAGGATGTTCAGCTGTTAGAAGTGCAGTCTTCATTTTGAGTGTCTAGTAGATCAGAACCTGCTGGGTAAACTATTATAAAGAAAAAGCTGCCTTGATTGATTGACCCTATAATCTTTGTACCTGAAACAAAGATGACTGCTTATTTCATATTGTAAAATAATTCAAGACTTTTATGTTGTAACACTTAGTTAGAGAGAGGTATCTGACAGTTGATTTAAGCTTGAGAAATAGTTTCCCAGGTCACGTGTTTTAGTTGAGTGATAAGGCATCTTTATTAATGGGATTTTTAAAAATAGTCATTAACATTGGCACATATTATGAAATTGGGTAATCTTAGTTTTAAGCATTACAAGTCCAGCCACCCAAATTGTGCTTACGAGTCCTTCTCCAATGCCCCCTCCTCCCAAAAGAAAAAGGGAAAGAATCTCAGTTTCTACTGTTTTGTGAGTGATTTGGAGGGTATAAAACTCATTTTAATTTGAATTTGTCTTTTTATGTAGTCTCTCGCAGTCTCGTTTCACCAACTCCCTTGAAAAATATCGGAAAAGTGTATTTTTAACAAACGATAGCGCTATTAAAATGTGCTTTGTGAAGAACTGGAGAACAGGGTGTGGAGCTGGCTGTGGGTTACAGAGCACACAGACGTGTCTCAGGCGGTGGACTCGGCAGCTGCTTTAAACCTTTTAAGGCTTGTTTTATTTTCTGAAGATGTATTTGAACCACAAACGTGAAATGGAATGAAAGCGTGAAGTGCTAAATGCAGCTGCTGAGACTAGACAGGGCTTTGTTGTTCCCCTGGGAGCTCTTGGTGCTTATTTTCTTGTTTATGTATTTATGTTTCTATTGACGTCTCTGTTCTAAAGAACAAAAACTGCTCTTACAGCCTAGTAACTGATTGTGCCTTATTTTCCATTAGCTCATTAATGGAAAAACAGGTCAGATTGATTATCTGACTGAAGCTCAAGTTAGTTGCTGTTGCTTAAGTCCACGTCTTCAGTATGTTGCACTTGGAGGAGAAGATGGAGCCATTGAGGTATTCAGTTCTAGTCTTCAGAGTCATTCTGTGCAGTATAGTTTTTTATTTAAAATTAACTGTATGTCTGACATTGTGGACTTATATACTAAATCTTTCTGTGATATATTAACCATTCTTCCATTAGACTAAAAGTAATCTTAGGACCCTGTTAGTTGTATATTTTTCAGATTGCCTTTACTACTGTTTCTCATACTTTGTGTCTTTTTGTGTCACTTATTCTTTACCAATTTGTTTTGCTGTTCTCCAAGTATATCAAACACTATCAGAGATTTAGCTAACTATGCAAAGAGCATTTTTTTTCTCTCCTTAAAAGCTCAACCATTTCGGCGGGGGGCTGGCCCACTGGTGTAGTGGTTAAGTTCGTGTGCTCCGCTTCAGCGGCCCAGGGTTCGCAGGTTCAGATCCTGGGCGCGGACCTATGCACCGCTCGTCAAGCCATGCTGTGGCGGTGTCCCACATACAAAATAGAGGAAGATGGGCACAGATGTTAGCTCAGGGACTATCTTCCTCAAGCAAAAAGAGGAAGATTGGCAACGGATGTTAGCTCATGGCCAATCTTCCTCACCAAAAAAAAAAAAGAAAAAAAGCCCAGCCATTTCAGGGTGTAGTTGTTTCCATTGTGGTTACTGAGGTTCATTGGGACTATCAGTGTGGGGTCGCCTTGTGTTTACCTGTTTGACCAACCCTTGTGTTCTACTCATGCTATTAGAAGTATACCTATTCACCACCTGAAATGCTTATCAAACATGACCAAATTAGTAAAAATACAATCAGGTTTTAAGGCAAAAAAGATAGTCTAATAAAAATCATTTTGGATAAAAATGATTTCATGGCAAGTGAAATTTATAACAAAAGCGCATTTTCTCTAGCTATGTAAGTTTTTCAAAGAACATTGCTTCCTTCTCTCACTTTTTCTCACCCAAGGTTTTTGGAATTATTTCTTAATTTGTTAACGGTGGCACTAGCCACATTTATTTTACTTTGGATTCATTTTCATAAGGAATTACACAAACATTCTCTGTCCATATTGCCCCACAAAGAGGAGACTATATGTTTATACACAAATTGAAAAAGGAAGCATTTGGAAAGTGATACCAATGGTATTATATGTTTGCCATGGCCGTTGTGGCATGGATTCAGAATTAAGGCTTTGGGTTTTTTTTCATTATTATGAAAAATTATTTATTAATTGTGAAAATGGGTGCTATTCTGAAAAAAGTGTATTATGGGTGTTTGTTAAGCAAGGGATGGTTGTACACTTACAGGTGAACCTTACTCTTCCCTCTCAGTCTCATTTCTCAAACTGTTGTATATTATTATTTATTCTTAAAGGATCCTTGGTTCCCCTTTTCTTTTTACTTTGTTGCCAAGACAGCACCACATTCTTTGTGTTTTACCATCTAAGTATCTTGAAATAAGCCTTACAGATACTTCAAGAAAATAACTCACAAAATACACATGTGCCTCATCTGTATCCCCCATCATGTGGGGAAGGGGCGGTACTTGGCGCTGGGGAATGGGTTAGAGGTGTCACGTGGGGCACTTCCGCCTTTGCCTGAGGGGGGGAAATAATCTTATTGTTATCCTTATCCCCCTCAAAGTCATCAAATAATATAAATAGTATATCAGTGAATCATATGAAAATACCAATACTTGACTGTTTTTAACCTATAAAATGGCAGTTTCATGTGGTTCAGCCTAGTATCATCAAATGATAACAGCTACCATTTGTTAGATATTTACTGTGCCAGATGCTCTCACTGAATTATAACATCCTGGATGTTAGGTATTATTATTCCTGTTTTACAGATGTCTAAACTGGTTTCCACAACTTTCATGAAATCAGTATGCGGCAGAGCTAGGATTCAAACCCGGGTCTCTGAGACTCTGTGCTCATACGCTGTCTGCCGTCCTCGCATTGGAATTGTGAGATTGTCCATCCTGCTCATTCAGGAAGGCTCTCATTCACACGATTCCCCTTTGCTTTCTAAGGGGCCTTTTTTCAGACATGAGGATTAGGTTTGAATTTCTAGAATCTCCTATTTTAGCATCAGGCTTTTCCTTAGGCTTCCTTGAGTACATTTTAATTTGGGCAAAGGAATCATATTTACTTTTTTTTTTTTTTTTTCTGGTGAGGAAAACCAGCCCTAAGCTAACATCCAATACCAGTCCTCTTTTAGCTGAGGAAGATTGGCCCTGGGCTAACATCCGTGCCCATCTTCCTCTACTTTATATGGGACGCCACCATAGCATGGCTTGACAAGCAGTTCGTTGGTGTGTGCCCGAGATCCGAACCTGTGAACCCTGCCCGGGCCACCGAAGCACAGTGCACACACTTCGCTGCATCACTGGGCCAGCCCCATATTTACTTTTTATTTTTGGTATGAGTACGTTTGAAAGCCTTTTTGACATAGTTGTTATATTTTGAATTCTGTTACCATTTTCTTAATCTCTGTATTTGGCCTATTGATCTTTAGCCCTTTTAAGACCTCTCAATGTACCGCCTCCCATCCTACTCGTATCCTCTTTTCCTTTACCTGTCTCCCTCATCATTCTGTATCTTTCCTTCTCTCTGTGTTGTTTTATAAAGACCTTGCCTTGTCTCTCATTCAGAATTTTTTCTTTTCTCTCTCTCTTTTATCTTAAATGTCATTTTCTTTTTGGAGGCTGAGCCCAGACTGCCAGTTGTTTCATGAATTGGGTAGTTGAGTACTCAGAAGGACCACTGGTTCCTACTGCCATCTGGTCATTCCAGTGAGTGTTTTGTTTTAGGGTGTGTGTGCATGTGCATAGATTTGTGTGTATATATGTGTACCATTCATTTGTGTGTCTTTAGTTAAACTGAAAGCACTATGAGATGGAAATTCTATACCCTTCTGCAGTCTAATTTTAATTTAATATCTTTGGGGTGTAATGCCTGGGTCTTGCTGAATTTCTTTGTATTAGTTTTCTGTGGTTTTCTACTTTGAAGATTTTAGAACTCCTAAACAACAGAATCTTCCAGTCCAGGATTGGGCACAAGAGCACTGTACGGCACATCCAGTTCACAACTGATGGGAAAACTCTTATTTCAAGCTCTGATGATTCTGCAATTCAGGTGAGAGGGAGGATGAAATCCTAACATATGTGATGCTGACTCTAGCAAAGGAATACTTTGATTATGGCTCAAATCTGGTGTGCATTTTAAACATGTCATTAAGATCATATTACTTTGGGCATGCATTCAGATTATGCACATGGGCTTAGGTGAAACCTATTCATGTTTCATATTTGTCTATGGGTGAAGCAGGCAGTTTGACTTAGAACCGTCTACTGGAATGTTGTTTATTTTAAAAATCAAAGATTCATTTGAATTTTCTCACCTGCCTTGGTATTTGGATTTGTACTAATAAATACACTTTTTGCCACATTTATGTAATTTCTCCTTTTTTTACTGTAGTAAAATCTGATTGAAATAATTTCATTCTTTCCTTTTAAGAATAAGATTTTTATTACAGGGATGAAATCCTGTGAAAAAAGAATTGTTTAATAATGAAGGCTTGTGGATATAGAGGCCTTAAGCCTACTATATGTTCTTTTTATTTATTTTTATCAAAGTTCCAAAGCACATACTTTAAAAACACAAATAGTATTACAAGGCTCATTATGAAAAATAGAATCCCGCATTTCTTGTTTTCCAGTAGCATTACTTTTAGATTTTAGATGTTTCTTGTGATATTTGCCTTCATCTCCCCATATTGCATGCTTATAATGCTAATTCTTGATTTTTACTTTTTGAGTATTTATCTGCTGACTTCCCTATAGTAACATGAAAATTTAGCTTTTTTTCTCCTCCCACTTGTCCTACCTTTGACATGTACACGTACCCTTTTATCAGTCCCCATCATCCCAATACAATTATAAGAACATTTTCTTTAGTTCATTAGTGTCTTTATTATGACTAAGTAGACTAAGTATACTATGAATGCCTTTCGTGCCTTAATGCGGTTTAGGAAGATTCTATCTTTCACTGGATGTAGTTGGAAATTATTTTACCCTAAAACTTTGAAGACATTGTTCCATTTTCTTCCAAGTTCCAAAGCTCACATTGAGAAGTCTGAAGTCATTCTGATTCCTAATCTTTCTCTCTGGAAGATTTTAGGATCTTCTCTTTGTCCCCAGAAGTTTGAAATTTCATGATGATGTGCCTTGGTGTGGTGTTCATTTCATGCATTGTTTTAGACATTCAGTATCCTTTCTCAATTTGGAAACTTAGGTGTTTCTTTTTTTTTGTGAGGAGGACTAGCCCTGAGCTAACATCTGATGCCAATCCTCCCCTTTTTTCTTGAGGAAGATTGGCCCTGAGCTAACATCCGTGGCCATCTTCCTTTACTTTATATGGGATGCTGGCCACAGCATGGCTTAACAAATGGTGCGTCAGTGCGTGCCCGGGATCCGAACCTGCGACCCCAGGGCCACGGCAGCGGAGCGCGCACACTTAACCGCTTGCGCCACTGGGCTGACCCCAGGTTTTTGACTTCAAGGACGTTTATTTGAATTATTTCTTTGATTTTTTCCCTCCAGAGTGCTCTTTTTCTGTAACATCCATTATTCAGATATTGGATCTCCCGGACTGATCGTCTAGTTTTCTTTTTCTACATTTCTTCTTTTTATACTGTGCTCTATTTTCTGGAATTTTTCCTCAGCTTTATTTTCCAACCCTTTCATTGAGTTTTTCATTTCTACCATTATATTTTTAATGCCAGAGAGTCCATTCTTATTGTTTATTCCTTTTGAAGAGCAGTGTGTTCTTGTTTCGTGGATGAATTATCTTCGCTTACTTCTCTGAGGATGGATGAATATATTAATAATATATAAATTATACATATATAATATATAATTACATATACATATATATAATTTTTTCCTCAAAATTTAAATTTCCTGCTTGGTTGCTACTCCCTCATGTTGTTTTTTTTCTGTTTGGTTGTTTGGCCTCCTATTTTAAAGGCCTTCCTCAGCTGTGTGGTGATCACTCGCTACTAGAGATGAGCACTAAAAGGCTGACTGAAAGCTCTGTGTGTTGGCTGAGACCTTCTCTGAAAGGTGACTTGGATGAGGACTTCGTTGTCAGTATCTTTAGGTCTCCTATCTTGGTCTTGTCAGATTCCTAGGGAAGAATCTTCTGGTCTTCTGCCTGGAGGTTATAAACCTGACTGACAGGTCCTTAGAGCCAAGCGGGGGAAGAGAACTGGGGGAGGTGTGGGGTCTCACCGTTTAGTATGTAAACCTTCACTTGATCCCCTGTTCTCAAAACTGTAATCCTACCCTCAGTTGTGCTTGTGCCCTTTAATCCAGAGATTCTTCTTTCTGGTTTGCTTTCATTGTCAGTAGGAGCATTATTCTGCACTTTATTCTCTGTTTTCTCATAGTAACTTTGTTTGGGATTCAGTGATGATTCTTTTCTTTTTTACACGAAGTTAGTTTTCCTGAACTCTTTGAAGGGGTGGGGAAGGCCAGCATTTCTAGCTTCACAGCTCTACAGGTCCTTCTTCCGTTGTTTTCATGAAGCATTAAAAATATGGCCTTTTTCTGACAAGATCTCTTTGCTCTATTCTCTTCTCTCATTTTTATTTAGACCTTCTCTTTCCTTTGCTGCCATCATCCTTGTTCTACTCAGTTTGGATTCTGTTCCCAGCAGTTTCTCCTCATTGTGGGATTGTCCTGGTTAATTTTGAGAGTTCATAGGGCCCAGGCTGCTCTAGCCCTTCCAGACTGTACCATAGTCGCCTTGCCCTCAGTTTCTGCAGCTGTTTTCCAGTTTGCCCACTTGGCTCTTTTGGAATTCTCCTGTTTTTAGGTTTGTCAGATTCCCCATGCTTCTCTCTGCTTCTTCCCATACAGGTGCTATTACCACACAAGTCTTGCAGCTCTCAGTTTGTCCCCACTCACTTGTATCTTGGGGTTTGTGAGGATACTTTGTCACTTAACATGGTCTTGTTGACAATGTTATCTGTGCATTTTTAGTTTGGCTATTTTAGTTGCTTTATCTGCTTTTAATGGAGGCTTCAGGAAGGTTAAAAAAACAATGCCTGCACTGTTGCCATCTCCCAGAATTCCTAATTCTTCCATTCTTAGCCCCACCCTCGTTCCCACCTCTGGATGTACTTAGCCATCTCAATTTCTGAGCATTTTGGGAGTTCTGTAGTGTCAATTTTATTGCTTTTGTTTTTGTCTAATGCTTTTAGGATGCTGTTTCTGCTAAGTCAGTTACCGTTCTCCTGTTTTCCAGCCTTCAACATTTCGTTATCTTCTTTCGCATTCTCTTGACCTTGTCATTTTAATAGGCTTTTAGAAGTGAAGGAGATAAATGCATATGTTCAAGGGAAGTTACTATATATTCCTTTATTTAGTGTATGTGTATATATATATTTCTTACAGTGGCAATATTTAACTACACTATTAAAAGCTTTTGGAAAAAAATCTTTTTATGTTATGTCTTTGTGAGTCCTAAATGGTTGGAATGACATTTGGCTTCAGTAAGAAACTTACTTATTACAGGTTCCCATGATGCTGGTGTATTAGCTATGAAACTCAGTGTAATATTCACCTTTCTTCCTCTCCATATGGCTTTGAAATGGGTAAAATTGAACTACATCTGATGAAATTCTGCTGAGACATTATATACTCTATAGCCTTTCTGTCAAAAGCTGGATTCATAGGTTTTATGACCTGCTTGAAGATCAGATATTCTCAGCCAGAGGGAGAAATAATTTCTAGGAATATTTTTAGGATCAGAGTTAGATTATTTTTAGAAATATGAGTTAAGTTGTGTTTCATCCTCTCTATCTGCTTTATTCAGAATACTTTTTACATTTAAAATGTTTTAATGAGTATACATTCATATAACAAAACTCTTGTTAGATATTTCCAAGAATTGACTGGTCAGGTTTTTGTTTTAGTTTTTTTATGTTTTAGTAAATAATTAATTGGAGGTTTATTTTTCCCCCAGCTTTATTGAAGTATAATTGACAAAATTGTATATGTTTAAGACATACGATGTGATTTGATATACGTACGCATTGTGAAATAATTACCACAATCAAGTTAATTAACAAATCTGCGCACACTCACATAGTTACCATTTTGGAGGTTTATTTTGATCATCTTTATGTCCCCAGTGCCTGGAATGTAGTAGGTTCAGTAAACTTTTGTTAAGCTGAACTAAAGTTATTGCCAAAAGTGAGGAATCAACTCGCTAGATTATAGCACCTAGAATTGTGAAATTGAGGTCTACCTTGCTAGTTTTCGATTCTTTACCTTGAGGTAAATAAAACCCAAGTAGTAGCAGTGTTCACCTGAGCTAATGTGTGAGAATATATTGATTCTCGCAGGTATAAGAAGATTCTTTAACATTTTTAAAATTTAAATTTTATTATTTGTATGGCTGAAAAAATTCTATAGTGTATATATTTTGCAAAAGTTATAGCTAATGCTAGAGACATCCCCAAACTCAACCTTAATACATTTGACTAATGCTCGCGGAAGTTTAGCTCTTATGTAAGGTGATTCAGTTAGCACAGTAGGTTTGAGTCCAACAGAAAAAGTATCCCTGTCATCATTGCCTTATCAGAAAGCTTCTGCCACAAAATCTAGTAAGTGATTGTCAAATTCTTTGTTATGTCTGCTCAGGAAGGCTCTCTGACTTCTTGATGTGGAGGGCAGCAGTTAGAACCTAAGTCAGGAATGAACAGTGCCAGTCAACCAGGAAGAGCTGTTAATAGTAGCCACTGATCCTCTCGTCCAGTAAAACCCAGAAGGAAGGAGGAGGAAACCAGCAAGTTCCTAGTGGAAATGATCTAGGGTATTTTATGTTTAGTTACACAGGGTGCCTTTCCTTTCTGATATGATTTGGGGAGCCAGAAAAGCCTCTGTTTCTTCCACCTCCTCCAGCGTATCTCAATGAGTTCTTAAAATACTGAAATTTCTAATTCATTCTCTTTAAAATTGCTCTCACTTCCAGCTCCTCTTCTAAGGTCCCCTTGTTCACATGCAAGATACCCTCCTCCTGCTATCCTGCTTCTGTGAATGAGCACTCGGAGGCAGAAGAGATCTAGAGATCTGAGAGCCAGGGCTTGGTGGGGAGGGTGGCTGCTAAATGTGGAGGATAAAGGAGTAAAGAAAGGGGATAAGAGAGATGTCATTTCTTTTACAATTTTGCTTAAGCCTGATAGGAAAAGCCTTAAAGACATTTCTGCCATTTAACCTTCACCAGTTAAAAGCTATACCTGGAGTATTACTAATGTGTATATGTGGTGGTGGCTGATTTTTATCTTTTTATTTGTGATATTAAGAAATAGAAGAAAATTCTGTTAGAGCTGCCTGGTTGCCCACAGCTCAGAAGTCTAGCTTCATTGGGTCCTCTAGGCTGTTTCTTTAAGTATCTTCCCAACCTTTTTTTCCCACTGTTCCTTTTGCATATCCTGTACTCCACCCAAATTTTGAACTATGAGCAGGTCCCTATAATCTTTCCACATTTTCCTGCTCCTGTGCTTTAACTCAAGCATTCATTCCCTTTGTTTGAAATGCCCTCCTCAGTTTATGAATCATACTTCCAACCCATTTCTCAAGCCTACTTTGAATGCACTGTCTCCATCAAGTCTTCCCTAAGGAATTGCTTTTTGAGTTCCACAAAACTTTTTTTATCTCTGTCATTATATCTTCTATTGTTGGGTTTTTCTGGGGTTTTTTTTTTTGGTTTGCCTCATTTTCTTTGCTGGACTGTTAGGTTTCTTTATGTTAGATCCTTGTTTCATTCGTATTTGCGTCACATCTAGGTGCTAAATAAACATTTGTTAAATTAATTTCAAGTCAGGAATTAATAAGGCTCTAAATACAGTTGCTTTGATTTAGTGATTAAGAGATGTTCTTTACATGGACACGGCATAGAAATAAATTTCTGTTCTGTTCATCTGTGTGTCTCATATATGCCTATATGGCTTATTTTGTGCTAGTTACTCATAATATTTCAATTTCTTCTCCTCCCCTTGTGCCTAAGGAGTTCTTCCTGGAGCTCCATGTGAAAAATAATGTACTATATCACCTCTTATGTCATTCTGAGGATTGCACGAGGGGATATCTAAGATCTCTGAAGCTCGAAAGTTCCATAACCTGGTTTGAAGCTGCTCTGATCAGCTGACCTTCCTAGCCAGTAGGGCCGGTAGGATTCAATAGCTTTATTGGAGTTAGAATCTTCAGACTTGCCTAACTTGTAAGGTTTAGAAATCTGTGAATATGTAATTGGGATAATTTTCTCTGGAAAATTTAATCAGATGGTGAGCCCACTATCATATTGTGGCTTTTCTCTGTCTTCTAGTATAGTAATCTGCTCTCCAAGCAACTGAAGAAAACAAATTTTATTTAGGAGGAAAAGTGTTTTATTTTGGGCCTGGTCAAGTTAATTAACCCCAACTTTTCTCTTCTCTGTCTATAAAATGGGGACACCATATTCTTTTTTGGTACTCTTCTTTGTTTTACTGAAATGCTATGAGGATGAAAGACTTTAGACAAGTGAGTGCACACTCCCCTACGCCTCCAAAGGGATATTATGGGACAAGGGTTATAACAGACTTATTTCTTTGATATTCAGGTATGGAATTGGCAATCAGAAGAATATGTCTTCTTGCAAGCCCATCAGGAAACAGTGAAAGACTTTAGCCTCTTGAAAAATTCAAGACTGCTTTCTTGGTCATTTGATGGAACAGTGAAGGTAATTTGCAGCACAGATTTCTTTGTAAAAAGGTATTCTAATGTTACCATGATTATATAGTGACAGCCCAAAGCAGATGGATGATAAGTAACTACTTAAATTTTTAAATTTCTGTTTTCATATGCCTGTTTTCTGTTTACTGCAGTCACCTACATCTGCTGTGTGTTTATGAGCATTTGTGCTAAAGGACACTTAAAGTAAAGAGGTCAGAACAACCAGTGTGCTAAAGCTCTTATTTTATAGATCTGTCTTCTAGCTGATTATGCTCAGTAATACAAAATGTTCTTAAAAGTGTCAACTTCTGAGTTTTTCTTTGAAGGTATGGAATATTATTACTGGAAGAATAGAAAAAGACTTCATCTGTCACCAGGATACGGTACTTTCTTGTGATATTTCTCCTGACGGTACCAAGTTTTCATCTACCTCTGCTGACAAGACTGCAAAGGTAGGTCAATCAGCTGAAATGTGCATGCTTAAAACTTTGGTATTAGTTCTGTATTATGAGTCCAAATAATGTATAAAACAGAATAATAAGTTTCTGTCTACATGTCCGTCTCATATTTTGTGAGTTTTTGGAGGATGCCCATTGGCATTTAGTTAGTGTCCGATAGATTAAATGAATGACATTGAGGACTTTTGATTTCTCCTTTACTGATTACTTTTTGTCTATTATTAATCAAGTGCAATCTCTACTGCATATTATAGGCAACAAAAAGCATTGAAAGGGATTTACATTTAATTGCTCACTCATAGTAAATTTTTATGTAATTGATATAAGTTGATGTTTCTGAAAATCACATTCCAGTGACATGATGCCACCTGGTTGGGGACATTGAATACTCCATTCTCTTATTTTTACTCCATTTTTGTTAATGGCATGATCTACCCATCTTTCCAAACTGCCGACCTTGGAATTGCCTGGGACTCGATCCTGTCTTTTGTACTCTGTTGATTACTCCTCAGTGTCTCTTGGATCCTTCTTCTCCTTGTCCCCACCCTGTGACCAGGCTCACCTTCACTGGTGGGCCTGCCTCTGGTCTGTGCCTCCTCCAGTTTATCTTCCTTACTGCTGCCTGAGTCCCCTGGTGAAACACCTCTGTGACCCGATGGTTTATAAGCCAAGCTCCTTAGCCCATCACCATCTCTTTCTGCTACATTGTTCTCTCTGTGTCAGGCTATTTCGACCTCCATCTTTTTGTGCATGCTGTTAACTTTGGCTTGACACAATCTTTTGCTTCTTTTTTACCTTGAAGCATTATGACTCATTCTTCCAGACCTACATTTGGTGTCAGCTCTCCATTGAACCCTTTCCTGGCCCTCGGGCAGGATTAGCTGCTCTACCTTCAGTGTTCCCATTACATATTACTCATGTTTATTAGAGCATTTATTTCATACAACTGTTCACTTAACCATTCATAAGCCTGTGTTCCTGATTAAACTATAAACTTTTCAAGGACAAGGACCTTGTACCACCAGTTCTTAGCTCCCAGTTCCTGGAACATGGTAGCTTTTAGTGTACGCTTATTAAAAGGTGATGACAGAACCGTGAAGGAGAATACTGGAAGGAAAAGAACAGCATTTGGCTGCCAAGGTAGTAGGATAGTATAGTGACTAACCTTTAATGAACGCTTGTCATGTGTTAGGCCCTGTGCTAGGAATTTCACTTTCTGTTATCTCATTTAATCTTCACACCATAGGTACTCTTGTCCCCATTTTACAGATGTGGAAACTGAAGCTAGAGAAGCTTATGTGGGTTGTCCTAGACCACAAGGAACTAGTAAATAGTGGAGCCAGGACTCACAGTAAAGTCTCCTTCACTTCAGAGACTGCTCTTAATTGATTTGCCATTCTTCCTTCTAAGTCTAAAGTTAGGGAAGCTGTGACTTTGATCCTTGAGCTCAAGTTAACTTGAGCAATTAAAGGGAGACTCAGAAAAGTGAACAAGGTTGCAGGTTGAAACTTGGGCGTCTTATGAAAGTTCATGAACTGTTGAATGTTAGAACTTGCGTGTGATTGAATTTATATCTAACTAGTACTCAAGGCAGGGTTTGCAGATGTTTATTTTGAGTGTATTTACTATTCCTAAACAATCCTAATTGTCTTCCAGATTTGGAGTTTTGAACTCTTTTCCCCTCTTCATGAATTGAGGGGCCACAAAGGCTGTGTGCGCTGCTCTGTCTTCTCTGTGGACAGTACCCTGTTGGCGACTGGAGATGACAACGGAGAAATCAGGGTAGGGTGTTTGCTGCTTTGAAAGCACTGCTCTTCTTGTAGCTTTGGCTACCCCTCTGCATCATGTTGGGGACCTTTGTTAATGTGACAGAGAAGCACAGGCCCTGGGGTTCTGGTTGGATGAGGCATTCTTTGTTTGTTTCTTGTGCACGTTGTTGTGTTCACAGCTGCACTCGCTGCAGAACAGAATTCATTTTGGTTCGAGTGAAGCATTTCCTCTCTATGTGAGGAGGCAGATGCCCCAGTTATTTGCAGTTGGTTCTCTGCTGTTAGCTTGAGGATGATTCATCTTAATTCTTGGACCTGAACCAAAGGTTGTTTTTAGTGGAAGAATTTGAGGAAAATAATTTTGTAAATCGTTATCTAGATTGTAAATGAATTGCAAGTTCTGCCGTTCTCAGCACTGAAAGAAGATGTCTTTAGCACTCTATCTATTAGACAGTTAACATGTACAGTGTAGCCTGTGGCAGTCCTCATGGGTCTGTCTGCCTCTTGTTGTGTTGGAAGGATTGGGCAGTTGATGGGAAAGGTTTAGGCATTGGGGATAACTGCTTTGGTAACTAGTATATTTGAGGAGAGGCTTGTTTTTTTTCTTTTTTACAAAGGGGGATTTAACCTTCAAGGAACAGGTATATAATTCAGAAGAATAAGAGAGTATGCAGTTTGCAGGAACAGAGGTGTTATCAGATAGGCTTTCCAGGAAAATTAAGATTCTCCACTTGAAGACTAAGAAACCAACCGTCTCTATGCCATTGTCATAAATGCCGCTTCAGCTGAAGTGGCAGGGCTGCTTTGGGAACATTAATTTTGCTCTGAGTTCACATCTTTGGATGAAAGGGCTCCTTTACTGCTTATAGGGCAGTTTCATTTTTCAGAAACTCCTGAAGGAAAAAATTGTCTCTTTTCAAATGTGTTATTTAAAAATTTTTCTTCAGTACATTAAAAACATGTTTTTCTACCTGATTATTCACTTTTTTTTTTTTTTGGTGAGGAAGATCAGCCCTGAGCTAACATCCGTGCTCATCCTCCTCGTTTTACTGAGGGAGACCGGCTCTGAGCTAACATCTATTGCCAATCCTCCTCCTTTCTTTCTTCCCTAAAGCCCCAGTAGATAGTTGTATGTCATAGCTGCACATCCTTCTAGTTGCTGTATGTGGGACACGGCCTCAGCATGGCTGGGGAAGCGGTGTGTCGGTGCGCGCCCGGGATCCGAACCCGGGCCGCCAGCAGTGGAGCGCACGCACTTAACCGCTAAGCCACGGGGCCGGCCCTCTACCTGATTATTCAAAATGAAGGAAAGCTGTTAATTTTTATATATATATGTCTTACATTTAGCTATCTTACTGAATTCTTTTTAGTGAGTTCTTCCATTGGATTCTCTTGGGTTTTCTAAGGAGACATTTACAAATGATGATTTTGATTATTTTCTTTTGCTATTTATGCCTCTATTTCTTTTTCTTATTGTGATGTGCATTTCTTTGAAAAATTAGAGTATATACCGCT
The DNA here is from genome assembly GCF_020826845.1 of Diceros bicornis minor. Lineage (NCBI taxonomy): Eukaryota > Metazoa > Chordata > Mammalia > Perissodactyla > Rhinocerotidae > Diceros > Diceros bicornis. The sequence continues at coordinate 24,128,003 of NC_080764.1, read as the reverse complement.
CATATATTAAGTGGAAATAAATGGAAATATTAGCATCGATAAGTAATTGGGTTGTTTATGAGTCTAGTAAAATAATTTATATATATATATTTAGAACTGTACAGAGAATTATTGTTTAAAATATGTTATACTTTAGGGGTTGGAATGACATCATTCTTAGTGGTAAATCTTGGACTAGAATTCTTTGTTTTTTTGAGGTAGTTTGTATGTTAGCCCTTTTTTGTTTATTCCTTGCCTCTCCTATCATTTTCTTTGTGTTAAATGAAAAGAGCCACAGTATTCTAACCAATAACTCTAAGTCTTTTTGGTTTTTTTTGGAGTATAGTTAATGACAAATATTGCAAGTAATGCGTTTTTATTAGAAGTAGTGTTTTTTAAAAATTTGTATGGGAGAGAATACAACGTAAAAAAAATTCCTAAGGTACCACTGAATTGTAATTATATTTTTAAGAAAGATTTCCAAATATGCTCCAGATGAGATAGATATATATGCAACTTCTGGATAACCCTGTTCATGAATTTGTATCATGTTTATGTAGATATGGAATGTCTCAAACGGTGAGCTTCTTCATTTGTGTGCTCCGATTTCAGTAGAAGAAGGAGCTGCTACCCACGGAGGTTGGGTGACCGACCTTTGCTTTTCTCCAGATAGCAAAATGCTTGTCTCTGCTGAAGGATATCTTAAGGTAAGAGTTCCTCAAAGACTGTGAAAGAAAAGAACAGCCTATATTCTATTTTCTGAGCTATTTTCACTTCCTGTTTCTCAGTTGGGCCTCATGCAGCCCAGCAGAGTGGAAGGGCTGTTACTATTCCCGTTTTGCGGTGACGAGACTGAGATCCACAAGGCTGCTTTCCTCAGATCTCTTGCAAGTTTAGGTGACAGTGTTAGAGATGTTCTTGGTCTAGAGCTCTCATATTGCCCAATACAAAGTCTTAGATGATCAGAATGACTAGAAAGTGGGGTGTTTAACTTAATTTTATTTCCACTTCACTAATTGTTAACTATTTTGGTTGAGTCTTCAAAAAAACTTGTGAAATTCCTTTCTTAAGTATTAGTGGTATTAGTATTAGTAGTAGTGGTGGTAATAGTAATAATAATAATAATAATAATAATAATAGCAGCAGCAGCAACATATTGCTTTATGTTTACAAAATGCTTTACTTACCTCATCTCATTAGCCAGCTTTGCGAGGCTTAAATGTTATTATCCTTGGTTTATAGCTGAGGAAACTGATATTCAAGGAGGTTGTAACTTTCCAAAATTACATAGTTAGGAAGTTGGCTTATGCAAACTTACTATTTGTGAGTACTGAGGCCAAAGCTTGGCTGTGTTGTGGTGCCTCAGGTCATTTTTTGGTGCTGCATCTGTTCATCCGTCCACTCAATGTAAGTGCACACTGTGTGCTAAGACACTGCTGTGTGGCACAGTCTTTAAGACTTGGTTCTTGCCTTCAGGTGGCTTGCAGTCTGTGGGGGAAGCAGACAGTAAACAAAGTCTCCGAAGTGTGGGAGGGGTTCTGGGGCACGTTTGCATAAGGACAGTGGAGGCACAAGGAGAGGAGTGAACAACAGTCCTACCTTCAGGAGTTAGCAGGGGCTTGCTGTGGAGGGGGTGCGTGAAGTGAGTCTTCTGAATAGTGGTTTACTTGTTAAAGGTGCCGAAGATGATACTATGTATTGTACTGAACACTTAAAATAGATCCCTAATAAATTAGATCTTATGATACTGTTAGTTTTTACTGAAAACATTCAAGTGTAGGAGATGATCCTGATTAATTGTCTAACACAGTATAGATGTGCAGAAATATTTGAATGAAAGAATTGAAGTTTTTGGTTTTATGGGACCCACGTAATTGCAATTTTACTCAATGTAAAAATCTAGCTTATAAAAATGATAAATCAGAGGGCAGTTTTTAGCTCTATGAGAGGATGTGTGTTATCCCTTTACAAGTGTGCACTGAAAATACAATGCTGTTTACAAGCTGTTACGTTAACCTATAGCTTTTTGGCTGCACCTTTATTTAGTTATTCGGGGATCATGAGACCGTCTCCACTTGTCCTCCTTGAGTGTAAAGATAAACCGTAACTCTTGCTCTGCTCTGAGTATAGTGCTTAGAGGATCAGCCTTGCTGTCTTTTGTTGGAAGCTGAGAGCTTTGAGCTGCATTAACTGCTGAGAAACTTAGCTGCTCAGCTTTGAAACTGAGCTTCCAGAGACCACGTCATTTGACGCTCTGGGCCCCACAGAAGGCCTTCACATAGTCGTGAGTTTGGCTTACAAGATGTGATAGAGGTCAGTGACCAGGTGTGCAGAGTTCTTGGAGAACCTTGACATAAAGCAACAGAATAGATATCTGTACTGTAGAGGTTATGTCTTAAGATGAAGGAACCTGTAGCCTGTATATTTAGTCTGTATATTTAAGGGACAATCAGGGTGTTCTTCCCTCTGGTTTGATTACTAGCATGGTTAAACTGATTATGAGGGAGCCCAGCCTGCATCTACCCAGCGTGTTAATGAGACTATCCAAAAGCACAGAGCAAATTAAAAGTAAGAAGGAACAGCTGCTGTAGTGTCCAAGAAATTAGGCCTTTTGAGCCTGTTTACTTCAGATCCTAGCTGTATAAATCAAATATCAGTAAGATAAAGTAGGTATCCAGTAGCTAAAAAGCTCAACTTTCAAAATTATTCCTATTTATAAGTTAAGAAATAATATAATTTAGCTATTTACCTGTATTATGCCACAGAGTATATACTGTTAGAATGACAAGAAATCCATATTAATTCATACTCCTGAGGAGAAAGGCTGATTTGAAATATGGTATACATGGCAGTAAATGCATGTTTGCGGTTACTTAGGGGCAGCCAAGTGTAATGGTCAGGAGAGGGAGCCTTGGGGCCAACTGCCCGAGGTCAAAGCCTGGCTCTGCCACTCATTAGCTTTGTGATCTTGCACAAGATTATTTAACTCTCTGTGCCTCGATTTTCTTATCTGTAAAATGGGAATAATGATAATATCTATCTTATAGAATTGGGAAAGTTAAAGGAGTTAATACATGTAAAGCAGTATTATTTCATGGCACATAGTGTACCCTGAGGAAATGTTAGCTGCTATTTTTTTTTTAATTCATTTAATTTCTTAGAGCAGTTGTAGGTTCACAGCAAAATTGAGAAGAAAATACGGAGTTCTCATATACCCCCTACCCCACAGGTGCACAGCCTCCCCTGCTCTCAACATCCTGCACCAGAGTGGTAAATTTGTTACAATCGATGGACATTTGTGGACACATCATTATCACTCAGAGTCCCTAGTTTACATTAGGGGGTCACTCTTGGTGGTGTTCTTTCTATGAATTTTGACAAATGTATAATGACGTGGCCATCATTGTAGTATCATACAGAATAGTTTCACTGCCCTAAAAATCTCCTGCCTTAGCTGCTATTGTAATAGCACTGATTTTTAGCCATTTTCAAATTAGTAGCTGGCGTCATGTTTCTGAGTAGGGTGGTCTGTGTTGATAGAGGGAAAGGCAGCGGGAGCATCAGTTTAGGAATCCAGAAGCTGTTCCACCCCTGCCACCTGCCGGCAGCGTCATCTTGGGTGACAAGGTCTTCCTTCTCTCAGAACCCTGCTTTCCTTATTTGTAAAATGAGCCAGTTGGACTAGGTGATCTCTAGGGGCCTTCTACCTCCACGATTTGCCCCTAGGGACTGAAAACTGATGAGTCGTCTCTCAGGTAGGTGGAATGTGTCCTCTGCAGTATTGATTACATGGCTGTTTTACAAAATTGTCAGTTCTGGAAAATTTCAAGTTAGTACACATCGCTGCAGTGAGGTTTACTCAAGTCCGTGGAGTGTACTTTTACCAGTTACTGTTACTGACAGTGAACATGAGTAGCTGACCCAGTCACACGTGCCAGGCAGAATGCTGGGCACTGCCACAGACACAAGAGTGAGTAACACCATTATTGTGTTCATAATCCTCAGAATCTTCATGTACCTGAGGCCCTTTCAAGAGGGGTTCATGTACATTGTCTTTTTTGCCCTCATTTTAGCTGTGAGGTATATGGGTAAGCTTTATGATCTCCATTTGGGAAATGATTATAAATATCATTATAATCTTAGCGAATTCAATGATTGGAAGGATGAAAGGAAGGACTTGGCCAGAGCACCTGCTACATTTGAGATGTTCAATATTTATTTAGCAAATAAAAGTATAGACTATTTTATAAAGAGATTTGGTCATGGGCTCTTGACTCGCTCCTAGTGAAAGGGAAGATTCAGTAGAGAGAACATCCTGTCCTGTAGCCCATATTATGAATAGTCTCGGTGTCTGCCAGAATACAAGTCTCTGTCTACAAAGGGGCATTTTCAGAGAAGAGAGGGGCATTCTTCTGTCCATTCTACGGAGAAAGACATGCAGACAGGAGAGTTCAGTGTGGCGGTGGCCATGATGGACTTTGTGTAGCCTTGTGTCTGCAGCTCTCAGCAGGCCGCTGTTTCTGCAGTGCGCCTTGCAGTGAGTCAGGTGGAGGGCAGCTGTGAGGCAGTCACCAGCGTTAATCAGGAAAGGCTCAGGTTGATAATACAATACTCAGCATTAAATCTTAGACTTCTTTCCTACTGTGTGCTTAAGTTTGGGAGTGGGGGTGATAGGGTGAAGGATCTGGCTGGCACTACAGATTGTCACACAGTGTAATTACCAATCTAATGAGAATTTTATTGTTCTTTAAACAGTGGTGGAATGTTGTCACTGGAGAATCCTCACAGACCTTCTACACAAACGGAACCAATCTTAAGAAAATACACGTGTCCCCTGACTTCAAAACATATGTGACTGTTGATAATCTTGGTATTTTATATATTTTACAGGTTTTAGAGTAAAATAGCATTAATGTAAGTTGAACTCTTTAGTTTTTGAATTGGAAAAAATTCTAATGAAACTTTGTATTTCAACTTTTTATAAAGCTGTGAATTGTTTTGCACTATTGCATTCATGACAAAAGTGTCTGTGGTTGGATGCATAATATTAATGTAGCTTTTTCCCAAATGAACACACCTTTAGTCTTTTTTTCATAATCATCATCATTATTGTTAACAGTTTGTCCTTAAGATGCAAATGAAAATGTAAATACATACCTTGTCATACTGTTGGTAAAATTCTCTCTTGATGCATTCAAATTGGTTGACATAATTAATGAGAGTAATTCGAAGGAAATATGTATCTTAATACTATCATTATGCAGGCTGTGCCTCAGAGAAGCAGCGACTTGCTTTCTGAACTACACTTACTCCAAGGGGGTATCGTTCTCCTAAATACAATCTTGGAGCTTATTTGCACCCCTGAAATTTGCTTTAAAAATATTGTCTGTGTGCACAGTTTGCAACATTTCCTTTAATACACTCGATGAGTGAATCTTGGATTTCAAAAGTTCTTTCTGTGAAGCAAAAATTGTGTGTGCTGGAGAGAGTGGATTTGATTGGTCTAGCTTTTTCTCACTAGCGGCCGGCAGCCCCGTGCCATAGCTGCCTCCAGTTGTCAGTCTCCGAGTTGGCACTATCCTGCTCTCTCTGGTTTTTCACATCCCTGACCTCTTACTTGACTGAACTTGACCTTTCTTAATCCTCACCTTTTTCTTTTTTTTTAGCAGTTGCTCCACAGTTAAATGTTCATAAATCAGAATAATTTGGGGAGGAGCCAATTTTAATCATAAGTTTTAACAACAGAGTTTTTCTAAGAAATATAAAATTGTAAAAAATCATTTTCTTCTAAATTCCATTTACTTGTAGATGAATGGCATTGTCAGTGCTGTTCTCTTACTGAATTTTGAGAGATTCTTTATGGTTTTCTGTGCAGTACCAGAAGAGTGTTTGTAACTCTGGAAGATGTCACCTTTAACCTTCCTCCTGTCTGTCTTCCTTCGCCTTCTCTCCCTCCTTCCTTCCTTCCTTCCCCTCCCCCGTCCCTCTAAGGTTAATCAAGAAAGATAGCTTTTGACAGGGATGAAGCACATGAGCATCAATAACTAGCTTTTTTTCACCTCCTGATAAGGAATTTTAATTGCAGCTTAAATCTAAACATTTTCCCTGAAATATATTGTTAAGGGAAATGGCAAAAAATTAATAATAGATGTGGTTCTCATATAAAAAAATAACCAAAATTCAAAAATTTTTGTTGCTGCAACAGGAACTAAATCAAATAAGTCTTAGTGTTAACAGTAGATAAGCAATGAGCCAGTTTCTATTGTTGGTGCACATCAGTAGATGTGGGTGGGCAGAGAGAATGGACCACTCCAGATGTATTTTAGGTTAGATATTCCTTAGTACTTGAGGGAACCGTAAATAGAGTGAATAAAATCTTTTACATTGTTAAGGTTTGTTTTTTGTTTTTATGATGAGTTGAGGAACTAGTTTACAGGCTTACTGTGATTTAAGCAAATGGGATGTGAAATTCTTAATTTTATAAAAAGAAATTTCTGTAAATAGTGTGTTCTGCTTAGAGTAGCCAAATCACAATTTGATTTGCACACAATGTTTAGGGACTCATTTATAAACTCAGAGTATAAAGTTTTAACTTTCAGAATTAAAAGCCACTTGACTGTTAAAATATAACAACAGACATCAGCTTTGAAAAAGCTTTAATTGGCCCTTGTCTTAAAAATAAATTAAGAGGGTAAATGCGAAGACAGACAAGGCAACGGGAGGAAAGAGCAGATGCCCGGTGTGACGGAGCTGCGGATGTCCCGGCAGCTCGGGCCGGCCGGGGAGGGTTTGGTTTTGTACTTGCAAATGAACGTTTTTCAAGCGTTTTCCCCTGCTTTGTTTTTTTGTATTGGAAATTGCATTGCATTTTGTATATATAAAGATTTTTTTACATCCTGTGTGTCTTGTATGTTTTGAAAACTGTTAGTTTTGTATTTATGATACAGCTTACATGATTTTTTTTGCCACATATACATTTTATTACATAAATTTGAAGATTTTTATAAAAATAAAATTCCTAAAATATTTTTGAAAAACATTTTCAGATTGTTTCAGACTCCTTCCTTGTCTTTTGTCGATTAGAAAACAAACATGAAAGATTCTTCAAACTAAAGCCATCAACTTTCCTATTGATACCTTATCAGGTCTGTGTAATTCAATTCTATCAAAAGTGTCCTTGTCTCCTCAGTTTGTCTCTGATGGTTGCTGCCTGGAGTGGCTGGCATGGAGAAGATCCTATAAAGAAGAGAATTCATTTATTCATTCCTTCATTCAGTAAATATTTATTGAGATCCACCATGTGTCTGGCATTTTTGTAGGTATTGGGGATGTGGCAGTGAGAAAATGAAGTCCTTGCCCTACTGCAGTGGGGGGCCAGGGCCAGGCAGACAGAATTAAATAAGGAAAATCTAGAGTGTATTGGTTGGTGTGTGTAAATGGAGGGGAAGGGTTACAGTCTTAGATGGAGTTGCTCGTTAAGAAGGTAACACTTGGATACAGACCTGAAGGATGAGGGAGCGAGCCATGCACATATCTGGAGAGCATTCCCAAGCGCGAGTACAGCAAGTGCAAAGACTCGAAGGCGGATGGGTTGGTCTGTTCCAGAACTGACAAGGAGGCCGCTGTGACTGGAGAAGACTGAGTGAGGGGAGTATAATAGGAGAAGCATCAGCACTGTGGAGGGCCTTGTGGGCCATCGTAAGGACGTTCACTCTGAGAGAGGGGCTAGTGGAGGAGTTTGAGCAGAGAGTGATCTCACTTGAGCTTTAACTTGATTGCTCTGGCACTGAGAACCAACTGAGAATCAATTGAAAGGGGGACAGGCAAGGGTGAAGCATGGGCCACTGAGAAACTTGCAATAATTTGGGCAAAATGAAGACGGCCAGATTAGGGTGGCAACAGTAGAGGTTATGACGACTTGGATTCTGGATGTAAGAATCTGGCTGTAAGAATTGAAGATAAGCGTTAATAGGATTTGCTAATGGATCGGATAAAGGTTGTGAGACAGATCAAGAATGATACCAAGGTTTTGGCTCTTTGGCTTGAGCAACTGGAAGAATAGACTTGCTGTGAACTGAGATGAAGAAGACTATGAAAGGAGCAGGTTTTTGGACATAGTAATTTGAGATGGTCGTTAGGCATCGAAGTGGGGATGTTGACCAGGTGGTTGGATAAAAGGGTGTGCAGTTCGTGGGAAAATTCTGTGCTGGAGATGTAAATCTGAGAGACATCAGTGAATCGATGGTATTTAAAACCACAGCACTAGATGAGATCAGCAATGAAATGGGTGTAGATAGACAAGACAGGGGACCCAAGCCTGAGTCCAGTGCAGACTGGAGGTTGGTGAGATGGAGGACCAACAAAGACTAAAAATTGCAGTTTAGCGTGGTAAGTGTGGTGAATGTAGTGGCGTGGGTTTCTTAGCTCAGTGTGATCTTGGGCAAAATTCCTTTACTGGTTGGTTCATCCAGCCACCTGTTTATCCTGTATGCCTTGAATACCTACTATGTGCCAAGCGCTATTTTAAGCATCAGCTAAAGCAATAAATAAATTCATTTTAGTTGTTGGGGGAGAGTGGGGACCATAGATAATAAGAAAACAAGAAAATATCAGCAGTTGTCTTATCTGTAAAATATGGGTATCAGTTCCTCCTTCTGAGGCTTGTAAGGATATAATGAGATAATGCTCATGAAGTACTTATCTCAGTGCTTGGACAAGGAAGTGCTCAGTGAACATCCCTTGGTGTTATCTGGGTGCCAGCATCTTTCGCCTGGCAGTGGTTCCCTGACTCTCTGCATGATCTCTCCAAAGTCCTTGTCTTAGTTGTGTCACTTCTCTGTAAGACCCTGGACCTGCTCTGTGCTCTCTTGCTTCTGTGGCTTTGTATATGCTGTTCTTTCTTCTATACTGCCCCTCTCCCACCTAATTTTTTTTTTTCCTAATTCCTTCTTATCCTTTATATACAGTCATGCATGGCTTAATAATGGGGGTATGTTCTAAGAAGTGTATCGTTAGGCGATTTCGTCATGTGAACGTCATAGAGTGTACTGAAGGGGAACAAAATTGGCAACCCCAAAATGTGTCTCTTGAACATGAGGATTATTTTAGGCTGATTATTAAGAAACAAAAGACTCAGAAAGTTTTCCTTGTTACCTCCCTCTTAACTGCCTAAAAGAATTCAGATTTAAAAAACCTGTCTCAGGAAGTGAGCTGTCACCTTAGCGTAACATGAGCTAGGTGGTAGACAGGGAGGAACCTAGACAAGCCTGTTTGTTGGACTCCCCTCTGTGTTCTTCTGTTTCTGTGTGGCCAAACACTTGTTTTCCAAACATTTGCTTCTTTTCACCTACCTGTGAGTTGCCTTCCTTCCCTTTACAGCCCCTGATTCTCCTCACCTCCAATATCTCCTTTTGTCTTTAGCTGAGGATGGTATTTAAGGTGAGGGCTTTGGCCATTTTGGTGAGTTACTCAGTTTTCCTGAGTTTCTCCCATGTATACATGTTGTTAAACTTTTGTTTTTCTCCTGTCAATCTGTCTCGTGTCAATTTAATTCTTAGACCAGCCAGAAGAACCTAGAAGAGCAGAGGAAAATTTCTTCCTCCCCTACAGTACTTACACAAACCTAGATGGTATTGCCTACTGCACACCTAGGCTCTATGGTACTAATCTTATGGGATGACCATTGTATATGCGGTCTGTCGTCGATACATCATTATGTGATGTGTGACTGTGTTCTTTGAGATGACCCTCCTGCTGAAGTTCTGCCCTGCCCTCTTTTCTCTGTCATGGCTTTTATCGCCCTGTGTTGTTTACTTATTGGAATCCTCCATTAGATTATAAGCTCCTTGAAAACCAGATCTGTGTCTTTTTTTTTTTTTTTTTTGTGAGGAGGACTAGCCCTGAGCTAACATCTGATGCCAATCCTCCTCTTTTTTTGCTGAGGAAGACTGGCCCTTGGCTAACATCCGTGGCCATCTTCCTCCACTTTATGTGGGAGGCCGCCACAGCATGGCTTGCCAAGCCGTGCATCGGTGCACGCCCGGGATCCGAACCTGCGAACCTCGGGCCGCTGCAGTGGAGCACGCGCACTTAACTGCTTGCGCCACCGGGCTGGCCCCAGATCTGTGTCTTTTATACCAGAGTCTAACAGAAGCCTGGCTGCAGTTGGAACCTCAATAAATATTTGTTGAATGATTGAAGTTCCTGTCTGCCCACACGCCCATGGTGCATTCTGGGATCTCCCTCTGCATTAGGATATCACGAGGCTGTTAAATTAAGATGTAGCACGTCATCAGCATTCTCTTTATTTTCCTGTTTTAGTTTGGCATTTTATTGTGAAGCATCATTAGGGGAAAGTAAAACTTTACTTGGATAAAAAAAGATTTGCTTCCAAATTATATGAAATGAATAAACATATCCCTAGAGTGTTTAAGTTGGCAAGTATGGCGATCTGTTATTCAACAACTGTTTTATGTTATTATTATAATTTACTTACCGACCTTTAGAGAAGGAGAAAATGATTTTCTAATAATTCTTAGTCTCTGAAGATTGTCACTTGACTAGATTTCCTTGCTCAAACTCCTCCCCTTAAAGACCACGGATACACTATGCAGTTATTAAAATACCTGAATCAGAAAATCAGCTGCTGTTGGGCTATGAGTTTAACCATGAGGACTTGTTATGTAGTTCTGTATGTTCACGTGGAGGAGGCAGAAGAATTTGCTTCAAATGTGGGACTCATCAGAGACCAGGCCTTTGAAGTCATTTGGCATCAACAGCGAGTTACTTCTGAGTCAGATGACGTTGTGAGAAGACCAAAACCTGGGAAATTTTCATTTCAGTTATGATTTAGGAATATGAGTCACTGGTGTTCATTTTAAATTCATTTATGAGGTCAGGCCCTCAGAACTGGGAATACTGCTTATCACATAGACGTGAACAGAAAACCTGCCTCTTTAATTTCCCATTTCCCAGGGCTAGAATAGGTAACGAGAGTGTTCCAGGCCCGAGTTTGGGTCTGGTGGTTCTGAGCAGCTAAGCAGCTGATCAAACTTGAAAATACCCAGCAGTTGAGTGAAGTCTCCTGCTTAGTACCAAGCTGGCTTTCTGAGGAGCTGGAGCGAATGTTCTCATTCATGCATTCAAGTCTTCATCACCTCCCTGCTCTGGGCACGGCCCAGCCCTCGCTTTATCTTCACAGCAGTTGAGTGGATTTGCAGACTATGCAGTCCCAGGTTATGGAGGAAGAACTGCACCCCAGGTGGTTAATCAGTGACAAAGCCAGGGCCAGAATCCAAATCTGATTTTTTCTTTGTAGAAAGACCGAGACCCACTGGGCTACAAGTTGAGTGTCAGTTTCACTTGGAAATGGAATCCTCCTGGGTCTGTGGTGTATGAACTCCAGTCTGGGGGTCAAGGCCTGGGTGTCAGCAGCTGGGTCAGGTCTTGGAGATCTGTGTTTCTCGGTTCTGATTCATCTTCAGTTAGCAGTGATTCTAAACCCTTCACCTTGGGTTTATTTGCCCCACTCTGTCAAGTAACTAACTTTCTGAGACATAACAAATCCTTTTTAGGAGGAAGGAAGGGGGAGCTACTACTTTTTACAGGCCTTTTATGTGCCAGGCTGTGTGCTGGGCACTTTCCACACATCGTTTAATTGAATCCTCACAATAAGGCTGCAAGGTGTTAGCTCTGTTTTCTAGGCGTGGAAACAGGTGCAGAGAGGTTAAGTTGCCAGGGCCCCACGGCCAAGTGGTGGAACTGGGGTTTCGGTCCCAGGCAGCGTGCCTCCTCACAAAGCCCCGAGGCTGCTGCCCAGGGGCATCGTTTCAGTTATGCACTTAATTCATTATTCATCTCACTCATTCACATCCCATGTGAGTGACGCCAGGTCCTGAGCTCTCAGAGGAGATGTCAGAGGCGGTCTCTGCGCCTGGGGGGCTTCTGCTTTTGTATTCTGGTTACCCCATCTCGGTGCCTGTAGGGATTGCTCTTGGAAAGAAGCACGGGGGCTGTTCTGACAGGAGCCAAACGAATTGCGGAGCTTGGCAGATGCTTTGGATTTGCCAGCGCTTGGCCAGGCCTAGTCTGGTCTCAGTCCTCAGATGACTCAGCATTGAGCAGGGCAGGTGGCAGCCCTACTATGGCCTGTTCTTGGAGAAGCCTGTTTCTGCTTTGAAACTCCTAGGGGGTTCATTTCACATTAGCGGCAGCCCTGGGGTTGGTAGATCTGTGTGCTTTCTTCTGCCATCTTGATTTCATTTCCTTTTTTCCTTTTCCTTCCATTTGAAAAGGTGCAAAGTCTCAGAGCCTCAGTTTCCTCATTTGTCAAATGGGGACCACACACCTAATTGCAGGGTTTCTGTGAAGCTTGAAAAATATGCCAAGCATCTGAAACAGGTCTCAATAAATGGTGTAATTATCCTTTGTCCCAGTGACAAACCCCCATTCCTGTGCTGCCCATGCTTCCATGGTTTACAGATTGTGACCCTGTGGCTTTCGCTCCGTGGAACACCTCTCTCAGGGCATCCTTCTCTACCTCAGAGTAGACCCGTCCTCGTGGCTGTTAGCTCCCAGGAGACAGACTGCTCAGCAGGAAAGCTGTCATCTGCTGTCTTCTGAGCTGTCTCAGACTTCATTCTCTTTGGGATATGCACGCACCCATCGAGTGGTGGACGATTGGGAGTGAAAGTGGAGAAACGACCTCGGCTCACTCTTTGGGTCAGAGGCTTGGGAGTGTGGGACTGTGCTGCAACGCTAGCTTTGGTGGTCAAGTGATCTTTGAATCCTGGCTGCACTAACGTCCCAGCTGTGTGACCTTCAGCAAATGGTTTAATATCCTCAGGGATCTACTTCTTAGGGAGCCTCTGGTGGGGAGTTTTGTGGGCTGCTCAACTTCTCAGGGGATCTGGAGGGCCTGATCCATCCAAGAGTGAAGCTTCTCCTGCTTTGCTACACCTAGAATTACCCGAAAACTTAAAAACCTCCCCCAAATCCAGGCCTCACCCCAGACCAGTTAATTTAGGATCTCCAGAGATGGGACCCAGGCATCCGTTTTTGTTTTTTCTTTTTGGGGAGGAAGATTGGCCCTGAGCTAACATCTGTTGCCAGTCTTCCTCTATTTTGTACATGAGACGCTGCCACACCATGGCTTGATGAGTGGTGTAGGTCTGCACCTGGGATCCGAACCTGAGATCTGAACCTCTGAACCTGGGCTGCCAAAGCAGAGGTCGCAAAACTTAACCACTATGCCACTGGGTCGGCCTCCAGGCATCTGTATTTTTTGAAGTTCCCCAGAGGATTCCAGAGAGCAGTGGAGGTTCAGAACTAGTGCCCTCTGCTCTCACCCTTGATGGCGGACCAAGCCATTGCCAGTCCCGCCCTGGTGCCACCGCCAGCTGCCTGCGACGTCTGCTTATGCAGTGCGTTCCTTTCCGCCTGCCCTGCCCTGACATTCTCAGGAGCCCCGCCAAGCAGCACAGACGTTTGGTGTGCATATTGACACAGCTGTGGGGATCGTTCCTGCTTGGATTTGATGGCTGATTTATAGAGCAGCTCTGCCAGGGTTATTATCATCAGTTCCTCCTCCAGTCACTGCTTTCTCTGTCCAGGTGTCTCACCTGCGTGTGCGGGCTTTCACCTTTTACTAGTGCTGTGCCAATTCCCATTGTGGCAGATGACACTGCTAGTGGCTGTCCTAATATCCAGTCTCTCCCTTTTCCTCACTAACAACTCCTGTATCATTGGGGGCTGCAGTGTGCGCAGCTAAAAGCAACAACACCTACATTTTCCAACCACCTATCTAGGGGTAGCCAATGAGATGTAAGCAGAAGTTGTGAGGTGAAGCTTCCAGGATAGCTCCTAAAAGATTGCCTTACTCAGTTGGGAGGCAGATCCCCTTTGGTCCTTACCATCCTTTTTCCTGCCTGGAATGTGGATGTGCTGGATGATGCTCCAGCAGCCATTTTGTGATCATAAGGTGACCTAGCAGATGGATGCCAAATGCTAAGGATGGCAGAATAGAAATATAGAAGAGCTTGGGATTTTGAAGACAATTGTGGAGCGACCATTCCAGCCCTGTACTATCTCTGAAGTTCATGTTACATGAGAAAAAATTCAACCCTTCCCTGTTTAAGAGGTGGTTATTTCTGGTCTTTGCTACTAGTCCCTGAATTCAGTTCCTGATACTCCCATAAACTAACCTGGTGATAAGAGCAGTTCAACAGAATGTCAGTGACTCTGCATCCCTGCCTCTCCCACCCTCTTACCCCAGCCACAAACACAGTTCCTCCTCTGATAAGTAACTGGACATCTAGCTGTGAGACCATTGAAGCTTGGTGGAATCTCAGAAAGTCATGAACAAGTGATGCATGGACCATGCCCAGCCCACAGGTAAGTTTTGTTTGGCCCACACTTATTTTTTAAAACTCTGAGTTTATTGCCAGCATTTGAAAATCTGGTGATTTGGCATAAAAATCCCGATTTCTTAGAAATCTGTTGACCCAGGGTCTTCCTTTCTGCCTGGCAACAATCAGCTGGAACTGAGTAGCAGCTGCCGTGCGATGAGGGAGGTGCTCTGTGGATCACCTGGCCCCCTTCACTCATGTTACCTGTGTGGCCCTGAAGGAAGCTTGCAACCTTCCCCCTCCCCCTGCAAACCCACATCCCGGAAATGGCCTGCTGAAATGGAATTCCTGACTTTCCTGTGCCTTTCTTCTTTCCCAGTCTCCCCTGACTCAACACTTAGCACACTGGGATTTTTGTTTCTTCTCTCAGAAAACCGAGCATGCACTTTTGAGAAACAGAGAGAAATCAGCCATGAATGTCAGAAATGTCAGAAAACAGCTGATGTTGCTTCTTGGAGGCATCTTGAACTTCCCTTGTCACATGTCTTGTCTTATTGACGAGACATAAGAGGGAGAGCTGCAGGCTCCCCAGGGAGCAGCTGTTGGGATGCCTGATTGAGGCACTGAGACATTCAGAAGACAATGACATCGACTATTGAGTATGGGTTGCTTTGAACGACTTTTATTACGATGTCGTGAGCTGACTTTGGTTGTAAGAGTGACTCCATCTCAGCTGGCTCTTAACTGTGGCGCTGAGACATAACTCAGAGGTTTCCTAAACGGCAGGACTTGGAAGATGCACATTAGCCGCCCTGTGCTCATGGAGTCCGTTATGCAACATGCGGGCTCCTCGGCTGTGGGAACCGCGTAATGACCCCTGAGAAAACCTCAGCTGCTGTGGCTGACCCTCAGCTGGGGTGACCCCGCTGGAGCTGTTCAGTGGACAGTCTCTCTCTCAGTCTGATGGATGGCTAAGTCTTTACATCACCGCTCACTGACTACTCGGCAAGTTAAATGTCCATTCAGTTTTTTAGAAACATAGGTCTCTGGGGTTTGGGAGAGAAAAACAAAAATGATTTTGATGATAATAATTTGTAGCTATGATTCTTTATGAATTACACACAGAGTGCAATATGTCGGGTTGAGGATGATCATCTTTGCATTAGCAGCTCTAAGTAAAATGGCACCAAACTGAGCACAGAGCAAGATAAAGTAGATTGTCTTGAGAAGAAAACAGGAAACAGTTAAGTGGAATTGACATTCCCCAGGTTGGCACCAAAGTCTTAGGGTTCATTCCACGAAAATAAGTTCTGGCTCGTGTGTACTAATGGACTCTCACAGTGTGCAGGATGGTGATTGGGCAGCAGGCCTAAGGAAATGCTCTGCCTGCTTTGGAGCTGGTTTCTGTGGGAAGCAGGACTCTGCTGCTGGGGCAGGCAGATGCCTGGGTTCATTTGTACAGTTGCACCGGCAGCAGTGAACAGGCGTGGGGCCGGCTGGGTGTGGCGGAGACAGGAATGGAGTATGGGGTAGGCTGGTGGAGCCTTGGTGCAGGTGGACTCTGCTGGCCTGTGTTGGCTGGTTACCCAATTTTATTTTCAGAAAATGTGTTTATAACTGTCAGATTGCTTAATTTTCATTGGAAACATACTCAGTGAATAGCTGATATAAAAAGAGAACTGAAAAAATGTCTTAAAGGCATTATTCCATGTAGACTTCTGAACATGGTTATTATATTCCAATTCTGTGGAAGAACAACTCTGGAGGCTAGCCCACTTATCAAATTTCCATTTCTTTTCAGAAATAGTTTAGGAGCAATGTTATTTGGGGTCCAAGTGTGAATTTTTATGATTTTTGAGAATTTGGCCGTGTGTTCTTTATCTAAGCCTGTCTTCTGCCCCATCCTATCCAAACATTATATGCACCAGCAATATTCCCAAGTATTCCAACATAGAATCTGGTATGTCTTGAGAAAAATCACTTCCATGACTTATTAATGAACTAACTAGGCACAATTTTCATAGGGTTCATTCACCCAAATTTATCATAGAATATAATTTAAGAAGAAAAAATTAAATGGAGTAATTGAATTGAAGTCATTTTTGGAATAATATTAGCATTCAAGGGTCCCCACCCCCATAGATACTGCAGTTACCAATGTGTCAGATTTCCCCTTCAAGGAAATGAGCACAAATCCTTTCTCCAGTACGTGGACTGGCTCTTCTGTTTGCCCCTCAGACCCACTCCTCCCTCTTCCCGGTCCTGCTGGTGACTGGAGGCTGCCCTGTGTAAACTGTATCAGTGCCCTCTGGCATCCAGTGGGTTCAGGCAATGCAGGGTGGAGGGGGAGATCAGGGTATTTTAATCCCTGGCTCCCTCGCTGGGGCCACTCCAGCTGGCCATGTCCCTCCACCTGTCTGGCAGTCCCCGTATCCCATTCCCCCTCAGGCCATTACCAGCCCAGGGATACTGTTCCACCCGATTGCCTACAGGCGCCAACACCTATGTAACTATTTGATTCATTAAACTCGTAAATTATCCCAATTGGAGTGTGCCATCTGCTTTGTGCTGGGACCATAATGGATATAAATAAGCATTTGATCCACAGAGATAATAAGAGGATTGCCGACCCTTTGGTGGTTAGCAAGATAAAAAGGGGCCAAATAGCCCCCTTGAAGAATTACCAGCTAAATCCCAGCCCAAACCTTCCTTCAGGAAACCTGCCCTTCTGCCCCTGTGAATGTCATCCCATCTCAGGCTGGTTTTAGCTCTTTGGGGTTCAAAGCCCAGGGCCTCTGCATGTCAGGCTGGGAGTGCCCTGAGATTGGTGCATGTTTCAGAGAGTAACAGACTTGGATCCAGCAGCAGGGAGATCTCCGGAAAGTCACAAGATATGGAATGTGAATCATCATTGATCTTTCCGGATCTTTCAGTGTGTCTCTAACATGGCCCCTATGATCACTCAACTCACAGCTGGCACATATGTTTTAGGAAAAATGAAAGGATTGATGAATGTTGTTATGGAAAGTTTGTGGCCCCTCAAAATTCATATGTATGTTGAAGCCCTAATCTTTCACTGTGATGGCATCTGGAGATAGGCCTTTGGGAGATAACTGGGGTTAGACAGTCATGAGGGTGGGCCCCCATGATGGGATTAGTGCCCTTATAAGAAGCGATACCAGGAAGCTTGCTGCTCCCCCACCCTCTGCACACACACACAGAGGTCAAGTGAGCACACAGGAGGATGGTGGCCACCGACAAGCCAGAGAAAAGGCCTTGGAATGAACCCTACCTTGCTGGCACCTTGATCTTGGACTTTCCAGCCTCCAAAACTGTGAGAAATAAATTTGTTGTTTAAGCCACCCAGTCTATGGTATTTTGTTATGGCAGCCCAAGCTGACCAAGACAAATGTGTAGATGTTTTTCCAAATGTGCCGTCTACGTGGTCCTATAAAGTGATCCAGTTTAGTGGTCCCTCCTCTTTTAGAAATTTCTGTTTTGGCAATTCCTCCGTATAGCCCACTTTAATATCTAAACAAACAAAGACAATGGGGGCTTTTTGGCTGAAATTCAGACTTTAAAAAGGCCAGTGTATCTTTCTCAAATTGGTTGAACTTGGAAATGAGCAAATTTTCTCAACAATTTTGCCAATTAAAAAATCCCTGTAGCCATGGATGCTGAGAAGGCTGGACCTTTGGTTCTGCTCCTAAATGGAAGAGGAAGGTGCTCACAGAACGATGCCAAGCACCAGCAGCTGTACAATTCCTGTTTTATTTTGTGTGCTTTTTTATAGGATATAAATAATGACAAAAATTACAAAATTTATAACTGGAAGCCCAAGCATATTTACACATATGTTTCTGCTTCAGCAAAGCTACTATTTACTTTGCTCCTATACAATTTCCTTTTGGTACCATATTTTAGTGTTATTTTACTCTCGATTTACTACATACATATCAACAGTGAATAGGCAAAGTATATACAAGGAACTGTTCGGTTCAAGTAATTTAATATTGTGTTAAAATTCTTCAACACTGAACTAAAACCATATACATTTGTCAGTTTGAAATAAAATTTAGTCATCCTTCTTCAAAACTCACCAACTGATGAATGTAACTGATAATCTCAGTTGGGTTTAAAATAATATTGGTTAATGAAAAAAAAACATTAAGACAATCCCACAGTTTATCAATATCGCTATAATGAACTTCAAAATGATTCACAATATGATCGGTTAGAACAATATACATTAAAACGTTATTTTTTTCTATAATGATATTTGATACTGTTTATATAATTTGATTCTACAGAAATATACATTATGGTATCATACAAATACTCCACAGAGACATTAAAAAAATTAAAATACCTTAAAGAAATGTAAGTAAATTTTATTTAATCAAATAGTAAGCAAACATTTAGTTATTTATTTTTTTGTTTCAAGAAAAGAGCTTTATTACTTTGGAATCTCATCTTTTTTTTTTTTTCTGTATTTATTTTTTCTAGAAAAAAAAATTTTTGCAATAGAATTTTATTAACACCTTTCTCAAACAAGGTTTCCATGACAGAAATCTTGACAGCAGGAGCCCTAGATTTTTTTTTTTAAACGTGTTCTTTAAAACACTGTGAAGGTTAAAAAAACAATCTTTGCAGGCGTACAGCTGCGTCAGCGCTTTTGGGTCGACACCAGCCTGCCTGCCCCAGTCTCCTGCCCCGGTGAGCGCGGTCAGTACCCACCACACCCAAGCCAGTCCTCTCAGCAGTAGCAGAAGGAATTTAGTTATTTGAAATGAAACCAGAAACATCCCTCACAGCTAACCTAGTTTTCTTATCAATGCATTAATGAAACATTCTTTTAATAAAAATATTTAATACAAGACACATTTTTCTGTGCATAATAAATTCCTCTGTTTTAAATCATTCTTAAATTTTGAATCAATCCATAGATGTAAAGGTTTTTTTTTTTTTTATCTGACATAGTTGATTACATATAAAATCCACAAATATAGAAATTGGGAGACAGGATTTCCTGGCAATCAAGGGGGTGGGTTTTGTCCTTTTGCATGAAATGATACTCAGTGTTATAATGAGTTTACAGATGCCTTATGGGGGTAGTTCTGTTCTGCTGCTACCTTTAAAACCGCTGACAGTGGAAAATAAACCCAAGATTCGTATACTTTTAGGCAGTATTAGAGATCCCCTGTACTTTTTTTTAAAGGTATTATCCCCAGATACAGCAAAGCAAGTGTTGGGGCAGAATCATTAGAAATACCTTGGGAGGTGGCAGGGAGGGGAGTCAGGAGGGTCAGCGAAAAATCTCAACTCGTGCCTCTTAGGGGTTACAGCTGGAAAGTCTTGGTTGCACTTGCTGTCACTGGTGCAGAAACAATGTCCCCAGGAATGGCCAGCGGCCTTTCACCCATGACAAGGCCACACAAAGAGAGCAGTCTTCCTCTTGGGCTGAGTGGAAATGGAGGCGCGAAGGAAAGCCTGCTCCAGGACTGCTTGGCGTGCAAGGCACCGCAGGACGGGAGGACGGTGGGTATCAGAAAATCGTGGTTTCATACTTGGTATTAATTCCCCTCTTGGCTTCCTGTCCCGGCTCCACGATCCACGGCAGATTGGCCAGAGTCTTTTGCTCAGATGGGTCGATCTGCTTTAAAACAGAAAGGCTGATGCCTGTTATACGGTACCTGTTACGGGCGTGTAAGTGCGCATCCTAATGCTGCTGGGAAACCGACACCGCGCCCTGACGGGACTTCAGGGATGTTGGGATGTGAGAAGCAGTTGTTCGTTCTTTTGATACATGTTTACTGCATATGGACTGTGTGCCCGGCACTGGTGGGGGGATGGTGCATGAATGTGCTCTCGAGGGCACACAGATGGGGAGCAGACCGAGAAACTCTTCAGTGCTGAGCAGTGAGGTATGAGAGGGAAGAGAGGGCACTCTGTGAGCACACAGGAAGGCCACTGACCCCACGTCAGGGAGCCAGGGGGCTTCCTGGAGGAGGTGAACCAGCTTATGTCACTCCTCGGCTCTCAAGCCTCCAATTATTTGCATCACAGTCAGAATAAACCCCCAGTCCTCGAGGCGACCTATGGTGGCTCTGCCCGCCTGCTTTTCTGTGCTCCAGCCACACCGGCCTCCGTGCTGCGCCCTGCACGCCAAGCCCATGCCCAGGGCCTCTACACACATCAGCTGCTCTGCCCCAATACTCTTCTCCAGACTCCTACATGCTTTAGACCCTAATGTCATTCAGGTCTCAACTCAAACATCACCTCCTCACCTGTTTACACTGTAGAAAACAGCACCCCACCGTGTCTGCTCTCCTCTTCTGCTCTATTCTTCATAATCCTTACACCACATACATCATATCTGTTTATTTGTTCATCCTCCTCTACAACGTATGCTCATGAAGGTGAGATTTTGTTTGTTCTGTTCACTACTGTTTCCCGCAAACTTAGGAAAGCTCCTGGCAACCCAGTAAATAGCAGACTCACAATAAATATTTGTTGAATAGATATTATTAAAAGAATGAGGTAATGTCTAAATGGAGAGCTGGAGGACAAGCAAGAGTTAGCCTGGTGAAGGCAGGGGGAGAGGGGCAGCATGTGTAAAGTCCCTGAGGTAAGGGAAAGCGGCCGTTTGAGGGCTTGCAGTCAGTCCGCAGAGTGGGAGACGGGAGGGGAGACACTGAGGGGGAAGAGGTAAGCAGGGCCGGGTCAGGCTGAGCCTTGAACCAAACAGCTGAGCTATAAAGTGGTTAAAACCATTTCAGCCCCCTTGCACAGAGAGTCAAACAGGCCACTCCTGGGCAAGGCTTGAGCTGTGAGCTCTCAGGAGGGGTCTGGGGCAAGTTCTTCACCACCAAACTGCTGCCTCATCCTTGTGTGTTTCCACGTCTGCCCCAGCCCCGGCCACCTGCTCTGCTCAGGGTCGCTGGGGCAAGAGAGCTGCGGGCAGGCCTCTCCTTTTTCTCCTGCACTGTGAGCTCTGGAGTCTGCCGGAAGGCTGAGGGACCCGTGCCCATCGGCTACCTTCCAAAGGGATTTGATTGTTTCTTCACAAGGCTGTGGGGAGGACTTCACATACTCTTAGGAATCATGAAATATTTCTCAACAATAATCAACAGGAGCCAAGGGAAATGGAACACGGACTCCAGCTGAGGGGGACGGGACTCTGAGGCAGTTAAAGAGCATCAGTATTATTCACCGTGTATTTTCACATTTCTCAGTGAAGGCGTCTAGAAGAATATTCTATGAGCCCTTAGGGCACCCAATCCTTTGTGCTCTTCTGGAAGAAGTCGATGGGGACCAAAGTCAGATGGAGGCACCTGCCATGAACAGATTTATGCAGCCCACATGAGAATGAATACAATAGTCTAAGAGATAATCCCAAAAACATTCTGAAAATTCCTGGGCATTTAACTTACACTTTTGTGGGGGAAGACAGACAATAAACAAATCTCCATTAAGAAATGCTACAGAGAATTAAAAGTGGGTGATACGCTTCAGCGTCACTAGGCGTCTACCTCTGATTGGGTGCTTCAGGGAAAGCCTCTTCATGTAGCTGAGGCTTGAGGGACAAGCCGGATCAGCCGTGCAGAAATCGGGGAGACTAAGCCAGGTGGAGGGAACAGGTGGCACAAAGGCCTCAGGGAGGAGTGAGCTGTGTCTGTTCCAGGAACAGGAAGGCCTGAGCGTCAAAGAGGAGGGCGGTGGGAAATCAGGTTTCAGGTACTTGGGACTGTGATGCCATGATCTCATCTATGTTGTAAGATCACCCCGGTTGCCGTATGGAGGAAAGAGTCCGTTAGGTGGTGTACTGCGTAGTCTTGGAGAATAGTAGTGGCAGGAGCTTGCCGAGAAGAGAGAGAGAGGAAATGGAGAGGAGGGGCTGGATCTGAGATATGTTTTAGGGGTTGAGTGGATGGAATCTGCTCACGGGTTGGATATAGGGGTGACGGGAAGACAGGAATCAAGGATGACTTCTAGATTTATGGCTTGAGCAACAGGGTGAATGGTTAAGCTGCTTACTGAGCTGGGAAAGCTTGAGAGAGAGCAACAGGTTTGAGGGGAAAATCAAGAACTCTGTTCTGGACATACTAAGTTTCGGATGTCTGTAAATACCGAAGCAGAACTTGGACGTGTAGGTCTGGAGTTCTGGGAGTGCGTGAGGATTGGGCCAGTAGGGTTGGGGAGGTGCTGAGGTGGGGGATCGGGGGTCAGAGTGTGGTGTCTGAAGGAAAGATTTCAGAGGACATGCTGCTCCTGGAGATGGTCAGCGACGAAGGACGAGCATGGGAGTGACTGGCTGAGGTGGGGTGGAGGAAAAGATCCCAGAAGTGAGCTGCCAAGGAACAGAGGGGCCAGACACTGGGGATCATCCCCAAAGATGCTGAAGCTGCCAAGAATGGTGACAGGAATAGAGGCCAAAAAGAAGATTGTAAACAAAAACTACATGGTCACAAAGGGAGGTGCCTCACTGCAAACATTAAAAATCCTGCATTTCCTCCTGCCTCTGGGGACAGGAGACGATGGGGAGGAGGAGAGAGTTACTGGATGGAAGGATATGTGGGTGTGAGAGCAATGCATCTGAGGGACGCCTGCCTGCCCCGAGTCCCAAGAGTTTCTGGGATGCCATACGGCAGCGGGAGCAGAAACCAGATGGGAAGCTGGTTGCGAACATTCCAGCTTCTGGTAGCTACTACCAGAGGAGGCCGCTTTGAAGTCATGAAAGTCTGCTAGGACAGGATGTCTGCAGAGCGTGTGGGAGGGAAGCGGAGGAAATTCCTGGAGGAAGGCAGATGACGAGGAGGAGGGGCCGCACCTCTGAAGCGTCGCCGCGAGGCAGGAAGCCTCAGCTTCGGGGAGAAAGCACGCAGGCCCCGTGCAGGCCTCGCGACGACCGGACCCGCGCACAGCCTCTGCCTCTCGCTCCCTCTAGCTGGGTACCAGGGACGCTTCACTGTGAACCTGCCAACCTCTGTACAGGCCAGGGGCTTGTGAGAGGCTTTGCCCCCTGGTGGGATGGCAGCAGAAGCCTCGGGGAACCTCGTTCCCAAGCTTGCCTGGACCTTCAGGAAAGATTCACCAAGGACAGCAGCAGCGCCCAGTCCCCCTCACGGGGCTGCCGCGGTGACACAGAGAGGGGAATTTTCTCAGGTGCCTCCAGCTTCAGGCAGATGGTCCCCCAAGACTTTGCAGAGACTGGGCTGAGAGGATAATGGACACAGCTGGAGAAGGCCAAGGGCAAGACAAAGGAGGGAGGCCCTGGGTTCTAAACGGCACCCACACCACGCAAGGGTCCCGTTCGCAGCCCCCTCTCCCTCCAGTTCAAGGTTTTCAGAACACTTTCATCTTTTCTACTTACCACTGACTTGCGAATGCTAACGCGGGGCTTGGGGATGGGTTTGGAGGGTTTGTTTTCAAAGCTTTCTGGAAGGGTGGAGGAATGCCCCCCTTTTCTTGCTTGTAGTGCGAGCTGGTAAGCGACTTCAAATGCTTGTCCCAGCGTTAGGATGATTTCATAGGCTAAATTCTGCAAGAGAAATGAGGGAGTGTTTACTACGGGCACGCTACAGATAGGAGCAAGCTGAGCAGCTGAGGAACACCGAGGGAGGTGAACCAGCCACGACACTGAACTACTCCACCTGATGTGGCCGTGAGTCAGTGGACATCTGTGAAGAATGGGACACTCCAGGTCTGATTTAGGGTCTATAAGGGCGTTAGTCAGTGATGCGACACACTTGCTTACTGCCATGTTAAGGAGCCGACTCCCCACTTCAACCACCGGCCCGGGAGCCCACTCTACTCAGAGCTCCCTTGCCGGCGGCTGGGTTGCTCCCCAGGCCCTGGAAGGGACGGGGTTCCGCTGGTCCTGCAGCTGAGTTCTGGAGGCGCCTCAGCCAAGCCCGTGAGGACGATCCCACACACTCCACGGGAGGTGTTCCTGAGAAGTTTGGTTCTTTTTACCTCAAACATCTGTGATTCAGTGAACATCTCTGAAACACAATCAGAATCTAATTCAGGCGTAGGGGAGAGGCATTAGTCATGCTGGTGCAGCGTCTCACAGCTACAGCAGCGAGCAAGCAAACAGAGCCAATTACCCATCTATTTCTTGAGGTGCTTGCTCTCCCCTGTGGGTCCACTCCATATTTTATCATCAAATCAGCGAGAGACAGGAGATTATGTCAGGCCCGGCTGCCATGCCAAGCAGCGCCTGGGCGAAAGGTTCTTTTCTTCGGACTTTCAATCACTCCTCTCGAGACGACTTCTAGCTTTTTCTTCTCTTCTCCAGAGATGTATCTTTGATTTCTGCCTCCTCTTCCAAGCACAGCTCCACCCTGTCTTCTCTCACTGAGAAAACATGACACTGTCTGACCCCAAAGAGGCAGAATCTCGACAACACCCCCAAGGTCACAGAGCACCAAAGAAGTGGATGCCTATCCGTCACAGAGAGCTTTCTCAAAATCCCCGAACCAGCTGAGAGCAGGCGTGCTCTGTCCCAAGTCTGCATTCTGATAAATGTCCCTAGAATGTCTGTTCATGGTTTTTCAAAACCACGGGAATAGCATTCTGCTTATGCTGCTTTTGCATCTATGCCCTCTCCCTCCCTGCCCCCCTAGACATAGAATTCCTGCGATTCTGGGGAGAACTGTTTGAGATTGTTTCCAGTTGATGAAGATGGAGAAGGAGGTGCAAGATGGCCTTCAGAGGCCAAATGGAAGAGGCCCATGGTTTTCTGGACCAACCAGATTACAGACCAATGCCAGATTGTTATGGTCTGAGACCCAAGCAGGAAAAACGCCTCTGAGCATGAGAGTTGGTTTGATAGAGGATGTGTCTTCTCCTTTGAGCTACTTGTTAAGAAATGATGGCCCCACACGACAGATGTGTGCTTGTTGGAGACACTGAACCTCGCACAGCCAGCCGAGCACTTCCTGCAAAGAACACTGAGCCGGTGTTTGCCTCCCAGGATGAGTCAGACTAGTAAATTAGTAATGCACCAACAAATGACAGTGGAGGAGGGCTGGCAGACAGCTCTGGCCATCACCACACAGAGGGCTGAACCCTTCGCCTGCCTACACTCAGCACTCACATCATTGTCAACTTTGCCTCCTAGAGCGCGGATGGGTCCCCTCTGCAAGGCGGACTGGGGCTTCTGACTTCTGTAGTCTCCACGTGAAGTCGCGGGCTCTTGGTCTTGTTAACCGTCACTGTGGAGATGGCTGAGGTCCATCTGTCAGGGATGTGTAGCAGATATTCATGCTCTGGGTGGGCGACTGGACTAAGGGAAAGACGGCAGATCCAATGATTCTATAACGTGCAGCTTTTAGATGCTGGAACAGTGGAGCTTAATGAGTGTGAATTCCTTTATCATTCACTTAAAAACAAGTTCCTGAAAGTGAGATTTACTTAAGGCCCCAGTGTCTTCAAATAAAAGTAAAAAGATGCTCATTTGAGCAAGTGAGATTTTTCACACGACTATTATGGGAAGCCTAAAGCTTTTGAAAGGTACTGGGTTAGAAGCTCTGCCATTTCATTTTTAACTAGTTCCTGGTGTTAGGAAGCTGCTCAGATAAGACAGAGACCAGACTGTGGGCCTGAGGTTTCCTGCCGAATGGCCTCTCCTGGTTTGACTTGCATTCTCCTTGACGTCTTGCTTTTCTTTTTATTTTAGAATGTTTTACAGAGTTCTTCTCTTATGATTATGTATAGTGAAGAGTTGGACATTGTTACCTTTCCTATACTTTCTGTCACCTTAGCATTTAAGGTATCGATTCTGGACACCAGGGAGGGCCCATGGGCACGAGACACGAGGAGCAGCTGTTGCCGATGGGGCTTTTGCATGTCGAGTGCTGTGGAGGGGAACAGACGCTTATCAGATGGGACCTGAGGACACACGTCTGGACGGGGAGGAAGGTTCATTTCTCCTGCCTCTCCTTAGTAACATCCCCACTGTTTAAAATGGGAGGCGAGTTATCGTGAGAGCAGGAGACTCCACTGGGGAAAGGCCACAAATAATATTGCAGTCAGAGAGGCTCAGGTGACAAGGCCTTGCTTCTTCCTTCGAGCCAGGCTTGCTGACCCCAGTGATGCTGGCTGGCACTGAAGATCCAGTGATGCTGCTCAAAAAACCTGAAAGCCCAATTAGTCTCTGCTTTCCATATATTATTGTCACTGCAACTGTGGGGAGGCCAGCGCCTAAGACTGCACCTGATACACTGCAGGCACTCAGTAGATACTTGCTCAATGAATGAATGACTATCCAAATGACAAGCTGGAGTAACAATGCTACTAGTCATTACTAGAGGTAGCATAGCTGCCATTAAGTGAGGACTTCATAGGTGTTAGGCATTGTGCCAAGCACTAGATTTATCTCATTTAAGTCTTACCAAACCATCTGCAGTAGAATATCATTATTCTTGTTTTATAGATGAGGAAATTGAGGCTCGCAGAGGTTAAGTAACTTGCCTGACATCACAGAGCTAGAAAGTTACACAGCTGTGATATGAACCAATATTTGTGACTCAAAAGCCCGTGTTTTTAACCCTACCCATGTGTGGTAGCTTGTCTCCAAGATAGCTGCCATCAATTCTTCTTGTCCCTGTATACACCATGATGTCCCCTGCTGAGAGGGCGAGGCTGTTCCTGTACCTCCTTGAATCCCGACTGGCTTTACTGAGTTTCCCAAATAGAAGAATATGGCAGAAGTGACATGCTGGGACTTCGGAGATTGCACGGAGTCTTGCAGCGTCCGCCTGGGCCTCTTGGAACACTTGCTCTGAGGGAAACCAGCCATATGTAGA
This sequence comes from Diceros bicornis minor, assembly GCF_020826845.1. NCBI lineage: Eukaryota > Metazoa > Chordata > Mammalia > Perissodactyla > Rhinocerotidae > Diceros > Diceros bicornis. Next base: position 24,100,867 of record NC_080764.1, on the reverse strand, counting down.
AAGTCTGGGCACCCTGAGATCACCACGCTATGGGGATGTCCAAGCTGGCCCGGGGGAGAGGCTGCTTGGAGAGAAACAGCTGCAGCCATCCCAGCCCAGGCTCCAGACATGGAGCGAAGGAATATCCTGGACATTCGAGCTCCAAGAGACACCACGTGGAGTGGACTCAAGGCTCAGATAGATGGCCCCAGTCGTGCTGTCGGAGCATCTGCAGCCATCTGAGCTACCCTAGCGGAGGCCTTGGATATTGTCGAGCAGAGAAGAGCAAAATTGCCACGCTCCACCCAAATTCCTGACTCACAGAATTGTAAACATAATAAAATGGATGTTTTATGCCACTAAGCTTTGGGATGGTTTGTTAAGCAACAATAGATAACTGGAACACCATGCGATGCTAAAGAAGGCCGGCTGGACCCTCACTCAGGTGGCAGGAAGAGGAAGTGTCAGCCTCAGAGCTGGGATGAGCAGGACACAGTCGCAGGAGGCCAGTCCTTGAGCCACCACCCCAGCCCCGGCTGCGGGGAAGCAGCTGATGCCTGTGACCCATCCTGGTCACAGTAAGCACTACCTTCACACACGCCAGAGCTGGAATGTCCTTTTCAGTTGGCACAGCCACACTCTCATCTCTAGTTACGACTTCGCTTGGGCATAAATTCAAACTCACTGGGCTTTACTCTCACGACCTCACGTCTCTCAAACGCTGTAACCCGGCTGGTTTCTGACCTTGGCTCCTTCTGCCCCCCCCAGCGTATTAGAAAACACCTGCCTTGGCCTTTCCAGCATGAGTCTCTTTCCTAGGATCACACTTATTACGGCAACTGGCCTTGACTATTTTCTACCTTGCACAGACCACCAAGGAAAGAAGGGGACCCAAGCATGTGTGTGCCGGCGTGTGCGTGTGCTAGTGTGTTTGTTGTGGTCCTGGGGTGGTGATTGTGGGAAGGGCATGCTCTGAGCCTCAGTTTTTATCTTAAAACAGGGATAATAACATATGCAGTACCCATCTTACTAGAATGTTTTGAGAATCACTCATAATAATATTGAACCTAATGACAATACCAGCCAACACTGATTATTTACTGTGTGCCATCCACCGTATGACGTGCTTCATGGACTATCTTACTTAATCCTGACAACAACTCTGCGCTGTGGGGCTATTACTGTTCTCATTCCACACGTGAGACAACTAAGCTCAGAGAGGTTAAATAACTTGCTCATGGAGCCAACACCTGGCCGAGCTGAGATTTGAATCCAGGTGTTCTGATAGGCTGTGTTCTCGACCACTACACCTTAGAACTACAATTCAGATAAAATAAAAGATTTCTGCAAAGTGTTGGGGAAAAAAAAAGTTTAAAAACATTAAATACAGACCCTCCTGGGAGGTTGATGCATCTTAGCTGGGATGAGGGTACCTAAAGGCATGCAATTTGGATCTCATGCCAGGACAGTGGAGAGGAAGCCTCAGGGCAAAGGCTGTCCTCTATGACCGGATGTGAACCATCAACACGGGGACTCTCAGCCCAAGGCCTGCCCCATCAGTGATTTGAGGGATGATGTGAGGGATGCGAAGCCACACTCCCTCCCAGCAGAGGCTCTTTGGGGTGAGGCAGGGAATCCCAATTTAATTTGGACAACTGCCCAGGGGGCACATCACAGTCTCTGAAGCCCTTCCCTTCCCTTCTCCTCCAGGGATTTTGATCTGTGGATTAGGAATTGCTGCATTAGAGGAACCTGAAGAGCCATCATATTTTAAGGATAGATCCTAATTGTAATCCAGGGATGCAAACTTGTTTTTCTTATGCAAACTGGAGACGTGTAGGCAAGCCTGTATTTACTGTGGGCTCCTTAAGGCAGCCAGGACTGCAGTTGAGCATCACCACGGATATTCACTGAGCTACTTCCAGGTGTCAAGGGCTGTGTCCCTGGTGCCTGGCCGGTGCCTGGCCTATAGCCAGGGTCCAGGAAGTGCTCACTGAATGACGTGGGGGAGGGGAGGCTCATGGAGAGAGACAGAGATGTCCCCCTTTGTCCTCCTGCATCCTAGGCGCTGAGGCTGCATGCAGGACACCCATCAATTTGGTATTGGAAAAGCTGCAGCATAGATTGTGGGCAATCCCTCCCCAAGGAAAAGCTCTGGCCACCGAGGTAATTAATTCATATTAACCGGCACAGCACTAGGATTTTTCTATGTTGGAAACTACTGGTTTGAAAAATCTTTTAGTCTTAAGGGTTCAATGGCATATGTGCAAGAATATTCATTATAGTGTTTAAAACTTTCATTAATAGGGGACTGATTAAGTATACTACATAGACCTTTGCAGTGGAACACTAGGCAGCCATTTAAAATGAAAATTGAGTCGTTTAAAAAACTGGTTAAAAGACTAGTTAAAAGTGAAAATGTCTGTATACATACATAGATGGTATCCGTCTATATGCATAAAAAACAGGTATATATCAAAAGGTCACTACTAGTTATCACTGAGTGTTGAGATTATGATTTTTCTCTTCTTTATATTTCTTTGCCTGTTTTTTTTTTTTAATACTTTTATTTATTTTTTCCCCCAAAGCCCCAGTAGATAGTTGTATGTCATAGTTGCACATCCCTCTAGTTGCTGTATGTGGGACACGGCCTCAGCATGGCTGGAGGAGCGGTGCGTCAGTGCGCGCCCGGGATCCGAACCCAGGCTGCCAGCAGTGGAGCGCACACACTTAACCGCTAAACCACAGGGCCGGCCCTCTTTGCCTGTTTTGAATTTTATTCAGATGAAGATGAATAATTTCTACAATCATAAAAAATACTAAACTTTTCTATTTTGATAACAAAAACAGGAGAAAATCTTTTAGTTCAAAATAATCTTGTTCATTCTTTATCCATCACTGTGGTGTTCTGAGTGCCTCTTCATTCAGAGGGGGCTGGGAACTGTTTTCCAGGCAAAATCCAGGCAAAACCATGGCTCACCTCCGTGTACCAGCAGGGCTGGCCATCCATTTGGCCAAGAATGTTGTTTAGCCTCTTTCTTCAATTTTCACATTGGATGTCAATTCTAACATCTGCTTAGTTGAATTTTAGAATGCTCAGCTCTTCCTTTAACCTGGAACCCCAATACCTATTCTCCAAGTACAGAGCAAAGAGTCGAACCTTCTACTGTCCAATTTCTATCAGGTCCAGCCAAAAAATGTTGTACATGGACATTACCTTATGGACATGCAGTGAGTCCACTCTTGTAGCTTTGCTGGGTTTGATCCCTGCACCAGGTCAGACCACCTATGAACCTGAACCACATTTTATTTTCTCTCATAATGATGGTAAAGCTGCAGCAGCAACTACCACATGACATTGCTCACTACGTCCCAGGGACCAGGCTCTGTGCCTCCTGTGGATTATCTAACCCTCACGACCACTTTATGGAGGAGGAATGATCATCCCCACTGCACGTGTGAGAAGCTCAGGAGCACTGAGACTGACTAACTTGGCCAAGTTCACATAGGTAATAAGGGGCAGAGCCAGGATTCCAACCCAGATCTGACTTCAGATTAGCCCATGTTTTTTGCCACTGGGCTGGCTATCCTGCCTTATTCCTTTCATGAGTCTGCTGGTGTTCTGCCCCCACTTTCACTGAGGGACCCTCTAAGGAACCATCTTGTGTTTTGGAGATTCACTGTATGAATGTCGGCGAAGACACTATAACACAATATCCCCTCATGGAGACCCAGGACAAAACGTTCTTTCAGACTAAAGTTTTATTTTCTGAGAGGATGGATTCTACTCTTCTTTCAAAGAAATATAAAGCATGTAATGACTGTATTTCCCTATTTGCCTTAACTTCCAGGAAGCTCAGAGCCAAACTTGTGGCTCAGCTGTAAAAGCTATGTAGAAATCTGGGGTCTGCATATTGATATTAAAACTTTTCTCTTGGTGTTGATATTCCTTTTAGTCTGTATTTTCCCTAATACCAATCCGTGTAGATCTCTATTTTCAGGTTTATCATACCTGTTAATGTAGGCTGCCTTCAATCCTTTATGGAAGGAGGCATGGTAAAAATGGTGTCCATGTGTTCACTCAGATGTTTATTTGAGAACTTACTTTGTTTAACCCATTACTGCCAAAATGGCTGACAAGGTACATCAGACATGAGCCTCCACATTGTCTGGTGAAGGTGACAAAACAGGAGTAAGCTGAGAGGGGAGGTGACACCACAGGGAGAGGGCCCTGCTGGTCCAGGCTGGGAGGCTGCTATTTACAAATGGACCATTCTGATCTACCAGAACTTTCCATCAGCAATAAAAAAACAACCACCACATTTCAATGACTGGACTCGAAGGAACAAATAAATGTGTTAGTTCCATAGCCCTGGAAAACTATAAGCCCAGACGTGGCTTTTCTTTGGCCTCCAGGGGTCGGCAGAGGCTACCCACACCTGTAGAGGGTGCAAACACAGACACTCAAGGAAAGGGCTGTGTCAGTGCGTGGAAGCCCCGGGTGCAGCAGAGAAGCCAAGGGCAATATGAGGAGCCTCAGAGGATTGCGACGCCAGTGTTGGTGAATAAAGACCATGCCTGGATCACGGGCATGGGCTAAATCCGCCATAGGCTACCTACCTATGGCGCCCATCACTGCCACTGAGGAGGTGGCACTGAGAAGGAGGTCTGGTCCAGGTGACCTTTAGGTCCCTTTCCACCCTGGGAGCCCCACGATTCTCAGATTAGAAGCTGTTGTCTTTCTTCTACCCAGCCAACCATGGATTCAGTTTAGAGACGTATGTACAGTGGACGCCATGTTAAACAGTAGCCCATGATGCAAAGGCCAGACTTCAGGGCTCAACACTCCACCAGTCAGTACTCAGAGGTGCAGTGACAGGGGGCTGGCTTTCATCTCAGAGGACATCCTCATTGCAACAATCACTCCCAAAACTACTCCAAACAGCCAAGTATTTTGTCTAATGCTTTTGTTTTTGGCAATACATCCTTTTCCCATCTCTCACCTTTGCCTAGTGAGACTGCTCATCCTTGGAGACTCACCTGGGGCATCAGATCTTCCAGGAGCCATCTCTGAATCCCCTTTCCTGACCCCCAGGCTAAGTCAGGTGCCCCTCCTCAAGTGGCTCCACAGTACCTCGGGCACAGCTCTCCCCCCTGCACAGTACTTACCAGGATTCTCTCCTTATAGCTCCAACTTCCCCAGCTGGCTGAGCTCCTTGAGGGCTCCAGTCTCATTGACTTTGTATCTCTAGGACTTAGGATACATCAGGTGCTCAACAAATGTTTGTTGGAGGAATTGAAAAAAGGAAGCTGCCTAGTAGGTCCCTAAGATAAGAAGACTTGCACCTCAAGGATGAGACAATGGTGAATATGGATGGCCAGAGCCAATTCTGTCCTGTCTCCTTTCCCACAGGCAGAGCAGGATGAACAAATGCCAAACAAATGCACGCAATGCCATTGGGGGCCTGAAGACAAAGGAAAGTGTTTTTCAATCTGGGTCCTCAGTGGGGGCTCCAGAAAGAAGCCAAATTTCTCTTTTGGTTGTGTTTTGCTTGTACTTGTTTTTTAAGACCTAGGGTAAGCTTCATCTACAACTTGTTTCACCCACGTCTTTAGGCAAAAATAACTTTGAGAATATTCTGGGAATATTCCAGAATTCATTGACATCTCCTTAGCTCTACTTATAGTTAGTTCTCTCAAGCAGAAGCCAGAAATTAATCTTGATAGATTATATTTACAGAAATAAATACTGCCCAATCATAGGTCTTCAGCACTTAGAAATAAATATTAGGCATTCTGCTAAGATGCCTATCTGGTCCAGGGCTGATATATCAACTGGCCAAAATGCAGATAACTTCTTTAGGGCTAATTTCAGCTAACTAAAAGAATCATGAAATTAATATTTTCCTCTAATTATAACAGGGGAATTATATTTCCCCTAATTATATACACGTAGAAAATTTCAAAAATACATAAAGAAGAAAATAAAAAATCACCTGTAAAATTCTACTGCTGGGATATAGCCAAGGCTACATTTTGGTTTATTTTATTTTTACATTTGTATATAGACACAAATACTTTTATATGCTATATGAATATTTATATATGCAAATTTAAAACAAAATTAGAATCATATTCTATGTGCAGTTTCATAAGAAGTTGCTTTTTTATGCAACATTAAATCATGAATGGTTTTTGCATCCCATTAAACGTTCTTCAAACACCAGATTTTTGGCAGGGCATTCCACTGTATCCGCTAAGGTTTAACTTCATGCCTCACCCTGAGTACACGAGTGCGCACTGGCTTAAGCGAAAGACTTGGCAAACAGGTTGACCCTGCTCGCCAAATCATGACTTGCTTTCTTCTAACATTCCAGGTTCTCCATGAAGATCACGCACTTGTGCCCTGTGGTGACCTGTCCGCATGGAACCACAGCCTAAGGTGGCTGGACAGCAGGCCTCTCACACCCATGCTGGAGGGACTGGCCTGCCAGGGCAGAAGGGAAACACGATGGCTCTTTATCTTGCTACTTGGCAGGGATTTGGGGAAAGGAGGAGCAGGAGAGAGAATTGCTAGATTTCAACCTCTCCCCACTCTTCACAAGGAAAAGCTCCTAGCGGACGCTACCAAAAACCCTTTACTGATTTGCGATGTCGCACTTACCAAACTCAAAAGTCTCTTTATTTTAACCCTTGATGTTGAAAATCTTTCTCCAATGGACAAGTCCATTTCCTTGGCTTAAGAAACACAGTAAACATAAATGACTTTTTCTTGCTTATTGCAGATGCCTGTCTGATGCCCCAAGCTCATCATTCCCAAGTGAATTAGTGAGTTGTCACACCTCCAAATGGACCACACGTTCACACAGACGAAGTGTTCAGCTTCTAGGCCAAGTGCTCCTCCTTGGGGAACTGCGGCCCCGCTGGGTGCTGGCACAACTCCAGCATAGCACGGATATGATTATATTGCAACTATTTGTAATGTCCCTACTTCTTCTACTGAACGATGCACTCCTGGAGAGCAGGGACCTGGGCCTGACTCATGGTAGGCACTCAAGAAATGTATTTTATACGGACTTGGACTTTTTTCCTCAGGTGTGGAATAGTGCTGCAGCAGACATATGTTGTCAACCCCAAACTGGGACATAACTCCTCTCCCAGGGTCTGACAACAAGAAAGAATACGACCACCACCATAACAACCACTACTATTCTCCTGTCCTTGGCAGCTAAGCATGGCTGAACACCATGTGCTGGAAACTCATTTAATCCTTAAGATAACCATAGGTCTGGGTACTATTGTTTTCTCTATTTTACAGATGAGGAAACTGAGGATTAGAGGCATTCTTGCGAAAGCTATGAAGCTAAGAAGTGCTGAGCTGGGGTTCAAAACCAGGCTGATCCTAAAGGCCACACCCTGAACATGACATTTGATTTTCAGTTATTTGCAGGGAGTTAGAATGAACACACCTATAAATGCTGCAAGACAATCTGTGAAAAAAAATTTCAGAATGCCTTCTATCTAACTTTACAAAAAAATGAGATCTATTTAAGGCACCAATAACATCCCTCCCATCCTCCCCCCCAAAAAACAGAAATGAGAGAAAAAAGACATCCACCAATCTTTGGCTTTATGGCTTGGTTAATTTTCAATGATTTATGCCAGTGAAGAGAAGAAATGGATAAGCGCGACCTGGCAGTATTTATTTATTCTTTCTTTGGTGGGGGGACAAGTGGTGGTGTAAAAGGACCATAGGCCTTTTTGATTCGATCAGGCCATTCACTGCTCTCAGGAGCAGGATCCCTCCTGTGACCCACTTGAGGAGTTTCAGCTGGTTGCACAGGGCCCGGGAGTGGCTTTCACTTACCTGTAGGTTGCTACTTTATAAGTGGGAGACTAGCCAGGGAAAGTGTTACACTTCCATCTTAAGGGCTCTGTGCACTTTAATATTTTCTTATATTGCCATGTATTTTCATAGTATTATAGTCAAATAGGTTGAGGGCCATTTCCAGGTGGAGAAAACGAGGAACAGAATGAGAGAGACCACCTGGCTCCACATACAATATTAATTTAGTTGTCAGAGGTCAACTGACGTCAGAAACAATAACAAAAGTTCTTTTGCACCTTTAAGTTCCCACTTTGTGGGGTATCCTCTGCAACATAAGCCATAGATATTTTTCATCAGGAACCTCACACTACTCCATGGAAATAATCTCAGAGTTTAAGAAAAGATGAAATGGATGAAGGTGGTCAAAAGGTATAAACTTCTAGATATAAGATAAATAAGTCTTGGGGACGTAATGTACAGCATGGTGACTATAGTTAACACTACCATATTAGACATGCGTAAGTTGCTAAGAGAGTAGATCTTAAAGTTCTCATCCCAAGGAAAAAAATTTGTAACCACGTGAAATGATGGATGTTAACTAAACTCATTGTGGTGATCATTTCACAATAAATCCATATATCAAATCATGATGTCGCGCACCTAAAACGAATACAATGTTATATGTCAGTTATATCTCAAGAAAACTGGAAAAAAAATAAAGGGCTCAGGAATTTTAACTTCATTAAAGTGAGGAGAAAACTAAGAAAGAAACTCATAGCAGAGCCAAAGTCAGAAGTTGGCGTGGGTCTCATTGATCATGACACGTGGTTGACTCTAGTGTCCTTCCTCTATGCTTTGGCTTGCTGGCACCTATTGCTGGCAGAGTACTATGAAACACTATCGCATGTCCGCTGACTATGTTCTCCTACATGTTGTCATTTCTGTTTCTCCAGCTTAGATCCTTCATGGCCCACATTCAGCCAAGAAAGCATAGGAAAGAGGGAGCTTCGTCTCCCACATGCATCGCCCACCCACGTCATGACTTCCACATTCCCTACATATTCCTGAGCCCAGTCTAGGCCGCACCACGTGCTGCACACTGATGATTACAGAATTTGGGAGTTGCAAGTAAGAGAAAAATGAGCATGGTTAAAAATATCAAAGACTGCAAATATATTCTTTAGAGAGAAGTGAGAATTAGCAAGGGTCTAGCAGCAGTCACGGCTTTTAGTGGTATTAAAAAGAAACGCTTTCATATTTTGAAACTGTTGAATGAAGTCCTTCCCAGATTTTTAAGATAAATCCAATACTCCCACAGAGAATGCATCAAAATCTTTCTGATCTACCTATTTCAATTCTATTACTTAGAAACCTAGACTAACCAAGTGAATAATATATAGAAGATGGTAGTTTCCAAATTACTTTGGTTATGTCTGTCTCTTACCTATAGTGGCCTTCTAAGGATGGTCACTGCAGCCTGGGGATCTGGTGGACACTGAAATACTCATTCCCACTCATGTAATCCTAGCAGCACTTAATTCCCCTTCACTCATTTGAGACGAGAGAAGGGGACAGAAAAGCTGAATTTATGTTTAACCCCTACAACTCCTAGTCTCATAACACATCCTTCTTTTCTGCCCAGTCCTACTGCTTCCTCTTCTCCCAGGTTTTCACTGCCTGGAAGGTGGAGTTGGGAGGTCTTCTGTTCTACAATGGGTGAGATGTATTCCAGGCCTAGCCAGTTAGAGATGTGATTAGAAATCAGCTGCCACAGGAGTGAGAGTCTAGAATTCAGCGTAGGTCTGGTGCTTGCCGACAGGTACATATTGGCTTTTTTCTTGGGAATTCTAATTCCGTTTTTGCTCTAGTCTTTATTTGCATCTATGTCTCATCTAAAACTGAAAATATCATCAGCTGAATTTAGCATAGGTTCTAAGTAATAGGAACAGGCTTATAGCTCATAAAGTATAACATTTCCTAAAGTGTGTTCTGCAGAATGCCACCCCTGCAAGGTGCTCTCCATAAAGGGCTACGAAGGCCAAGTGAACTTGGGAAACATGGCCCACTCATGGGCCGTCTGAGCATATGAAAGGCTCGGCAACGTCCCACAGCAAGTGAACTCTGTTAACCTTACATGTTGGCTTTTGTAGGGGGGCTTGGGCCTCCCTTCTCAGACCACAGGATTTCTATGGGAAAATGCTCTGAATTTCAAATCTAACTCTCCATAAACCACTATCATCCTAGACATCACTGAATTTTCTTGATGACAGCAGATATTCATAAAAACATTTTGTCACCCATAAAAGGTTTACAATATCAATGTGGCAATAGCTTTGCAATTAAAAATGAATATGTACTCATACATATTAGCTAAAAGATTAAATGTATACTTAACATATTCTTTTTTTTTTTTTTTTGCTATTTGGGCAGCCCAGGGGACTGACTCATATCAAAAGAATCTCAAGGCTTCAGGACTGGACTGAATATTGAACTGCCCTACATAAAGATAAAAAATCCATGCTCAAAGAGGGTTTTTTTAGTGCAAGCAAAGCTTGTTGCATCTCAAAATTGTTCAAAGGCCCAGGTCAAGGCTGGTGGCCTTTGTTGCTATTTTTGAAGTTAGACAAACTGTGTTCACCTAGAGGGGATTAAATTGGTGGATTTGTGGTATAAGATGAAAATCCTTTGGAGCTGTTACCAGAATCCTAAGCTAGTGAATGTCTACATTAAATCAAACATCTGGATGAAAAGATAAAAGATGAAGCAATTCTCCACACGTTTTCCAGATGTATCAGGGATATCACATTGATCACAAAACTAAATAGTTGACTATTTTTTCCTCATATTTCACTTCAGTATTCTGGGGTCACATACATAGCTAAAAAACTCAAGGGGCCAGGTGGCCAATGGGTATCATTTTTAGTTTGAATGTAGAACAATATTTTGGATACTCATATTAATTATAGATTACTTTAGAAACCAATTTAGAAAGAAATGCTCCAATACTCAAGGAAAGACTGGAACTTATCCTGAAAAGTATCAGAATATTAATGTTGACATCAATGAAAACACTATATAGCAGCAATACACCAATACAAGGCCTGAAGAGTCAATGTTTTCTTTCTACTATCTCTATTTTATATATTGCTTCTATTTTTTAAGTTATTTGACAAGGGCAGTGGAAAAACTTGGGGCCATAAATAGACTTATGGCAAATCTATCTTATGTCTTTTAGCAGAAAAAGGGCCAGGTGTTAATTGTGATGTCGGCAGAGAGAAGAGGTGGGATGGAACTAACACTGAACACCTATTATTTATGAGCGCTCTACATATGTTCCTTCATTTCAATCCTGATGAAGACCTGTGAGGTACAAATCCTGTACCTGTTTTATAGACAAAGGAAATCGGGACTCAGAAAAGTCCTGCAGCTTGTCTAAGATCAGGGAGTAGGCAGCTGAGTTGGGATGGGAACTCTGAGCTGCCTGTTTTTTCTATGACACCAATCCAACTTCCACAGAGAAAGGTGTTTCATGCAAACCAAAATATATGTGGACAGAATGGAATTTTGCTGTTTAAAGAAACAATTGCATTTCACAAGAATGGCAAGTGATGTTTCAGGCACCAGAACCCTAATGCTGCATGTGCTTGTAAACGCCGACTAAAATGACGTTAATCAACACCGCTGATCCCATGCAAACCAGAGATATTTCGAGTGGCCCTTGAGGGCTCTGCCGTGCAGTCCTTACTGTTTCCACATACCACCTATATATTATTCTCCTCATGCCTCCCAAAAGAGAAGGAATTTTTTAAAGGCACATGAACATTCCTTCCTGTTTCCAGTCTTCAAAAACTGAAAGGAAGGAGCCACATGCAGCATGATACAAATGCTCTGGACATGAGCTCACTAACATACCTCAGGATGGTGCGAATTTTGGGTTACAGTCGGTCCGCGGGTGTTTGTCAGAACTGAAAAAGATTGCTTCAAGCAGTCTTACCCCTGACATTGAACTGTGGGCTGGCCTCCCAAGAATATATTACACTGCAATTTCTGGGTAATTCTTTAAATGTGTGTTTCAAACACATGGAGCAAAGCAGAATTATCAAATTAAAGTGACATTTTAAAATTCTTCCGATTACAAATTATTTCATGGTTACAACCATATCTGTTCTGTCTGCTTCAAATGCAGAATGAGAGTTAGAGATACTCTCAAGCAATCTGTACTATCTTGAGGGTATATACACATGTTAAAGGAACATCTATTGTTTTCTCGAATTGCTTTCATTTTCCAAATTCGTAATATATGGCTTAGTTTTTAGACTTAATGACGAATGGGACTGTAAGTGGTATAACAGCATAAGGACGTCATTACAAGACTAACTTCTGAATAAGCAAATGCGCCAAATGTTGGTGTTCCCAATTACTATCTGTAAATGTCTAATTTGACTACTGTTCAATACAGAAAACCACAAATATTTACGAGGCAATGAAATTTATTTTTCTTCCAAACAAACCTAAACTATTATGCCTCACTACTTAGAAATGGCTACTAGAGAGACCGACGGACAACAACGAAGGAACAAGATGGCTGGAAGACTTTTACTCTATTTTGGTGCCAGAGAAAGAAAGGAATTTGTCAGACGTGAAAGGCGAAGTCAGCAGTTGAGCAAGGACAGTTCAGATACCAGGTAGAAGTAGAGTTCCAAATTTAATGGGTGAGTGGAACTCTAGACAGATCTCAGCAAAGCCAAGTCTGCAATATACCTTACATCAGGTATACCTTAATACTTGGTAAACAAGCCAAGTACCTTAACTGCAAGTTGAGCTTTCAATAAAATCCAGGTACATTTGGGGAAATATTTAATCTGTCCAAAGAGGGTAGTTACTCACCACATCGAAGGCAGTAAACACGTGACAGTAGTGGTGATTGGACTTCAGATCTTTTGTAATATAAGCAAATGTTGAGAGGTCTTCTGGGTCCTGGGCAGCACAGGAGATATTACGAATTTCATGCTCAGCAATTATGTTCTGGAAGAAATGACATAAATGACCATTGTTTTCCTTTGCAAACCAGCATGTTTTAGAACCAACGTAAGTGACCTGGGAAGCAGGTGCTTTCCCACTTTCTAGAATGTTTTAGACCAGCAACATTCAAAGTGATCCAACCCACCATCTGTGGGCAAATGTATGCTGGGCCTGGAAACAATGTTTTCATTTAATTAAAAACAACCTAAAATAGTCATATCCTAGAGCAGTGGTTCTCACCAGGTGCTGTGCACAGGAGCAGTCTGGGTGGCAGACACTTTTTAAAAAGATAGTAATTACTAAGCATTTTACTGTTTCCATCCCCCATGTCTACCTGTAGGTAGGCAGCGCTGCCTCCTGCTGACTCCGTCTGGAGAGGATGGCCTGCCACGTTCTGCATGCTGGGAGGAACTATGCCCCAAGGAGGCTGATCTCTCACCATCGTGTTGCCCACTGTCTGTGCCCTGCCCCAACTACCCCAGAGCAAAGGCAGGCACAGAAGGCAGAGAGCAGGTGGAAGTGTCCAGGAGTTCTCTCATGAAGACTCCATAGAGGCTAAGGTGTAGGGGGGAATGAGGGAAACACCACACTGCAATATTCAGGCCTTGGATGTCCTGCTTCACGCAGGGTCTGTGGAAAACACTTTACTAACTATACCCACCATGCATAATTATGAGCGGGCGCTGCGGTCATCATCATCATCTTACAGGCAGGGAAACTGGTACCCGGCGAGTGTAAGTGCCTTACGCAGGGCAGGTGTGAGGCCGGCACTGAAATGTGGGGACATCTGACTGTAGAGCTCAGGGTCTTTCAAATCCACTGCAATGCTCCTCATCCCCACCTCTCTCTCACTGGTTTAACATAATTTCATTTTTTTCTCTCTAGCATTCTTCATGCCATCTCCCTGCCAACCCCCTCATCCCAACCCTTCTCTAAGAATAACTGGTGGGAGGTAAGTGAGGAAAGGTTTAAGAACTATTATCCTGAAGCACAAAATAACCGAGGAGCTTCAGCTTGGCTGCAAACCCTGCTGGAAACTTCTTGTGATACATAGATGCCTTTAAAAAGCAAAAAATTTCACATAATTGTGCAGTCATTTTTTTTTTTTTTTTTTTTTTTTGTGAGGAGATCAGCCCTGTGCTAACATCTGCCAATCCTCCTCTTTTTTTTTTTTGCTGAGGAAGACGGCCCTGGGCTAACATCTGTGCCCGTCTTCCTCCACTTTATATGGGTCGCCGCCACAGCATGGCTTGCCAAGCAGTGCGTCGGTGCGCGCCCGGGATCCGAACCAGCGAACCCCGGGCCGCCACAGCGGAGCGCGCGCACTTAACCGCTTGCGCCCCCGGGCCGGCCCCTGTGCAGTCATTTTTTTAATCTTATATCATTTACATTTTTTTGAAGTTATAGATCTAAAACCCTCAGTGTTTTAGTTACCCTAATTAGTTTTTAATTGCACAGTCTTAAATAACCTGTTGGCAATATAATGTTCCACGTATACCCATCAATGCCTAAAAACGCTTACAAGATGTCCTTCTCTGCCAGCACCCCCTGCAAGTACTTCATGTCCCTCACCCTACTGAGCTGCGTGGTTGGGAAGCAATTACAGAATGAACACGTAAAAGAAAATTAAATTAAGACAGTCTTCACTGTGGCCCTGTATGTTGATACTACATGCAGTGCTCTGTCAAAAATAACTCAGATTGAAATTGGAATCCCAGAAACAAGTAACATTCTATTGCAAGACAGTTTTAAAATAGAAGGTCATGATCCTCTTCTTGCATTCAGATAGCATTTCTTCAAGTAGAACACTAAATTAGGAATTAATGAGTCAAAGTGAATTTTAAAATAATAGGATCCACATAGTCTCTACAGGCATGATGTTAGCTGGTGCTGACAGCCTCCACCATTTTTTTTTTTTTTTGTGAGGAAGATCAGCCCTGAGCTAACATCCAATGCCAATTCTCCTCTTTTTTGCTGAGGAAATTGGCCCTGGGCTAACATCCGTGCCCATCTTCCTCTACTTTATATGGGACGCCACCACAGCATGGCTTGACAAGCGGTGTGTCAGTGCGTGCCCGGGGTCCGATCCTGCGAACCCCGGGCCGCTGCAGCAGAGTGCGTGCACTTAACAGCTATGCCACTGGGCCGGCCCCTACACTGTCATTTTAATTGGGGGCTGCCATTACCTCGGGAAGTCTGTGGATTTGGTCTCACCGATCCGGGATCCACTGTTACTGGAAATAGAGTATTGGCTCCAACTTTTAACTAAATTGGCATTTTGTGTTCTTGAGATCCTTTACAAGCAGAAGGGAGATCAACTTCTTGGGAAAGTATTACAGTGAAAAGTGCCCTGTGACTTTTTTTTTCTTTTTTTTTTTTTTTTTTGAGGAAGATCAGCCCCGAGCTAACATCCATGCCAATCCTCCTCTTTTTGCTGAGGAAGACTGGCCCTGGGCTAACATCTGTGCCCATCTTCCTCCACTTTTTATGTGGGATGCCGCCACATCACGGCCTGACAAGCAGTGCGTCGGTGCGAGCCCAGGATCCGAACCTGGGTCGCCAGCAGCGGAGCGCGTGTACTTAACTGCTACGCCACGGGGCTGGCCCCTGCCCTGTGACTTTTATCGCACTGAATTCCCTGAATCTTGCCAATTCACAAGATGTCACTCTTCGCAATTTTCAATGGTGTGTGATAGCACTGAGGCCCCAGGCAAAATTGTAAAGCAGGTAAAGTGTATCTTTGGTGATCTCTATTATGGACTACATGTCCTTCCCAAATTCATATCTTGAAATCCTAACCCCCAATGTGATGGTGTTTGGAGGTGGAACCTTTGGGAGGTGATTAGGTCATGAGGGTATAGCCCTCCTGAATGGAATTAGTGCCCTTCTAAGAAGAGATGAGAGAGCCAGCTAGCTCGCTCTGCTGTGTGAGGACACAGCCAGAACATGGCCAACTATGAACAAGGGAATGGGCTCTCATCAGACACCGAATCTGCTGGTGACTTGACCTCAGACTTCCTCGCCTCGAGAACTGAGAAATAAATGTTTATTCTTTAAGCAACCCAGTTTATGGTAATTTGTTATAGCCGCCCAAATGGACTAAGACATTTTTCCTCTGTCTTTCTTAACTCTCCCTTCAATTTTCTGTAATCCCCCCCTTTTCTATTCCCCAGGAGCCCAGTGGTTTTTTTGTGTGTGTGTGTGAGGAAGATCAGTCCTGAGCTAACATCTTGTTCCCATTCCTTCTCTTTTTGCTGAGGAGGACTGGCCCTGGGCTAACATCTGTGCCCATCTTCCTCTACTTTATATGGGACGCCGCCACAGCCTGGCTTGATAAGCAGTGCCTCGGTGCGCACCAGGGATCCGAACCCTGGGCCGCCGCAGCCGTGCGCACTTAACCGCTACACCACCGGGCTGGCCACTCAGTGCTGTCTTTTAACTGCCCATCGAGGCCTGCCCTCCTCCATGTTGCTCCATGTTCCAAAATCAGCCTCCTCTCTCACTGTTGAAACTTTTATTCCTCTGTTTCATGGCCTAAACTAGAGGAAAGGTAGGCTAATAAAAATATTCTATATTCAGTTAAGACTAACTGATGTTTAATCATTCCAACACTTAAAATGAATTCATATGGATAGCCCATGTAGAGAGGTATTTTTGAACAGAACTTCCTGATATATATGTGGTGCTAGGATGTGGTAGGGACCTGGGATCTCACTATTGAAACACAGCCATCACTCTGCATCATCTACCCTTGCAGAACAGTGAGGCCAGTTCTCAATGTGTACGATGAATCCAAGACCAAGGATACTATAGCTGCAGACGGAATGGAGAGTGGATGCTTGGTTTCCTCCTAGAAGAAGAAGTCATGGAGGCATACATTCCTTCTGCCTCCTGTCACACATCAATTAGTGGGTCCTCCACAAATTAAAAGCTGACGTCATCACGAGGTACAGGGGATGTACCTCGATTTAAAATGGACTCCTCTTACGTTGCTCAGCGTTGTTCTAAGAAGACCAGAGCTTTTAAAAGGCTCAAAAGAAGGACTGGGGAGGGGCTCACCCTGCCCTTTCTTTGGGACAGAAAGTTTGGCAGCTTAGTACCACTCAGCAGGGAAAGACTTTCTTCATGTCTTTTGCCTTTCATCATGCTGAGAAATAGCTAAAGAGGTGCCTGGCTGGGAGGTATAGAATAGAATTGTTTGGTCCAGCCAATTAATACAGAGGTTCTAAGAACGGTGTGTGATGAAGAAGTGACAGAGTCTAGAAATTCGCCTCTCCCGCTTCCCTCACTCTGGGCTCTGATGGGTAGGGCATTTCTCCTGAGTCTCCTCCTCAGGCCAGGCCTTTTCTGAGTGAGAGAATGCAGTGCCCTCCAGAGAGGGCCCCCCAGACAGAGGCAGCAGCCCCGGCCGAGGGCTAACTGAGGTGACCTGTGAGCCCCAGATGCAGACAAGAACAGCACACATGCTTAGAGGGCTCTTAATTTGACTCCGAGCTTCTTAGAAGGAAAAGTATGTGCTATAAAAAACACTGGGCACTTGTTTAGGCAAATGTTCCGAATTATTTTATGCCCCCCAAAATAGCATAAGCCTTGTTTGAAATTGGCACTCAAAAAAAAAAAAAAAAAAAGACAAATAAATAAAAGACAAAACCCAGAACTGCATGAGTCCTAATTTAGCTGGATGGGAAGACTGAGGAGGGGGTCAGAGCAGGAAGGCAAAATGCAACCCTCCCTCAGCCAAGCACTGGATGTGGGGACTGTGTCCTTTCCTGGAAGACCCTGCTGATCTGAAGACAGGTCTGTAACTCAACAGTCATGGTCCTCTGGGCCAAAAGCCATGCTAGAGCTACCTCTGGGCTATGATCTACAGAAAGCTGGGGTGATTTATCCACAACATTTTAGGGCTAAATCTATTCTAGCTTCCATTTTTAATCCAAGATCGTTTTCCCCTTCTTCCTTCTTAAATTGAGATTAGTGGTTCAGTTTATTTCCTAAGTTGCTAGGTGATAAATTTATGAGTTTATAACTAGGCACTTAACCCTTCCCCATGAACTCAGCCAAAGCTATTTATTTACCAGAGTAAAAGGAAAGAAATACTTTGCTGGAGGGTTCATCTTTCACATAGTCTAATGGGGGCTAATACAAATGGAAGAGTAATTAACAAATAATTAATCATCCACTGCACTTCAAACTAATTGGTGGAAGGAAGCTATGGAATAATAGAAAAAGCGTTAGGGTAGGGAGTGGGAAAGTCAAGTTTTAGTCCTTCTCTATGACCAACTGGCTGTGTGTCTGTGGGGCAGTCACTTAGCAAAAGGTCTGAGGCCTGTCTCTCCCTGCCCAGTGCAGATTGAACACCCCTCTATCTCACCAGGGCAGAGCTAAAGAGACACGCATGGTTAGGAGAGGACTGTTTAAGAATAAAGTACAATGAAAACATCAAACATGAATATTAAGGCGTGACTTTTGGTTGTGCCTTATTACAGGCTTAGTGGCCACTAGTACCTCAAAGTGTGAAGTCTTCAAATATGTCTACACTTTACAAGTCCTTCACTTCAAATCAAAGTGGCCCACCCAGATGACCCTTCCCAGGGGAGAAATCTCAGGTACAAACCAAAAGCAGGATTCTGGAGTTTATCAGTCTGCTCCTTTCCTGCTGTGGGCATTAACTAGAGGTTGGTCTTTGCTACAGAACAAAGTGGCACACAAAGATGCCACTGCAGATGCTGCTAGAATCTAGGTGTATGAGCACAGTTCCTCTCACAACACGACTTGAGGATGATCCTCCAATGATGGATCCTCCATGCCTTCTGAAACCAGTCCTTCAGCCCTGGCTGGGGGTAGGGTTTCTCAGCCTTCTACAGTCAAACTCCGCCAGTGTAGCTTTACACTGCTCCTTTCTTCTACCCTTCTACTACGATCTCTCTGCTTTGGCTTCTCACACACCAACTACTAGACTATAGCCCTGAGTCATCCACTCTCTCCTTATCCACTGTTAGATTGGGGTAGATCAGCTACATTGCAGGACAGTAGGATGGGGACTCAGTAGAACTGTCAATGTTGAAATCAATGTCCCCAAATTCCTAAAAAAGCCAGGCACATGAAGTCATATAGTCATGGAAAGGTTGGCTCCACCTGCCACCAACATATGCACTTTGCCTTTGCTCTAGATTTTGAAAATATGCTGAGGGCCACACTGCAAGGACTTGAAAGATACGCCTGCCTTCTTTATTTAGTGTCTTTACTCACACAGAATTATCTTTTGCATATCTTTCAGTGCTTATACTTCCAAAGAGTAGTCATCAGTGAGCAGAGATCTATGGATAACTCATCTAATTATTGGTGACTGAAGCAGAAATGTCTCCTCAAGGTATAGGAAACCAAGTTCTATACGACCCTTAATGTGTCCGTAAGCAAAATGCAACAGAACTCTCTCATTCCTTTGATCATGGAGAGTGGGTTAGTGAGGATGCTGTTAATACAGACGCATCCAGTCATACCACCGGCTTCATGGAATGACAGCCTTAAGACTCTGGGAACTTCTGAGGGCAAATACCATTTGTTTAGAAATTGTCAGAATCCAAGCCTGCTAAAGCTAGGAGTGTCAAATTCACACACTGAAAATTTATTGCTATTCATGGTTTTCAAATGCGAATGGGGTAGAGACAGTTGCTCCAGGTTAGGGAAAAAAACCCAAACGCCAAAGCCTTTCTTTTCTTTTTTTTTTTTTTTTTCCTGTGAGGAAGATCAGCCCTGAGCTAACATCCATGCTAATCCTCCTCTTTTTGCTGCGGAAGACCGGCTCTGAGCTAACATCTATTGCCAATCCTCCTCCTTTGTTTTCCCCCAAAGCCCCAGTGGATAGTTGTATGTTATAGCTGCACATCCTTCTAGTTGCTGTATGTGGGACGCAGTCTCAGCATGGCTGGACAAGCGGTGCGTCGGTGCGTGCCCGGGATCCGAACCCCGGGCTGCCAGTAGCGGAGCGCGCGCACTTAACCGCTAAGCCATGGGCTGGCCCTAAAGCCTTTCTTGAAATTGAGATTCAGCAATAGCAATGGTATCTTCAATCAGAGTTCCATAAAGTTTGGGAACTTTTTTAATGAACTGACTATAATTTAAGGATAAAGAAAGCTTGTGTGCCAGTAACTAAAGTTGCTTCCAAGAAATAAAACAGCAAATCAATTGAGATTTTTCTGATTAGAGTCTCCACAATTGTAATCTGACAATCACTGTCAACAATATATTGCAGACTTGAAACTATCATTCCACGTAAGGCATCTCACTCTGAGTGTGTTTTGGATATCATCAGCCAGCATGATCAGAACTGTTTCTAAAACTGGGAGGTTGTTTTCCTAAGTAGATTTGGGGAGCTTGGGCTTATCTGATGGCTGATGCAGCAATCTTTTTTGTTACAGAAAACAAATTAGGGAAACTTCAAACGGGTTGATTCAGACGCTCAGCTTTACTATAGACACCCAAGAGTCATTGCCCATGGGACTTCTCCCTGGAATCTAAATCCAGCCCTAAGTTACCAGTAAGTTCACCTGTTTCATGACATCTATTCTCTTTTCCAAAATGGAGTGGGTCCAGGTGTGAGGACTGGCAAGGCAGTCCAGGAAACAAATGGTATTCACCAAGGGGGATCACCTCATCTCCCTTCTTTCTACACTTTATGGGTTGGAAGGATGTAGGAATAAAACACATGGAATTTGGGGGTTTTGTGAGGAGGAGCCAGTCAGATTTGGGTTTATGGAGAGTGAGAGTGGTCACACCCAAATGTTCTAGTCTAGCACCAGCACTCTGTCATCTTTGCCAAGAAAGGAACTCTCGAACACTTTGTAAGTAAAACGCAACCAGTTGTCCACTCTTGACTTCAGAACTCAGGAACTATTCCCACTCTGAGTATAAAGTCACAGTACGGCCTGAGCTTCTTTTCTGATTGTGTCTCTTAAGAAAACAATATAGGGGCCGGCCCGGTGGCGCAAGCGGTTAAGTGTGCGCGCTCTGCTGCAGCGGCCCGGGGTTCGCCGGTTCGGATTGCGGGCGTGCACCGACGCACCGCTTGTCAGGCCATGCTGTGGCAGCGTCCCATACAAAGTGGAGGAAAATGGGCATGGATATTAGCCCAGAGCCAGTCTTCCTCAGCAAAAAGAGGAGGATTGGCAGATGTTAGCTCAGGGCCGATCTTCCTCACAAAAAAAAAAAAAAGAAAAGAAAACAATATAGTTGAAACCCTTTCTTCCATCTCAGTAGTTGAGAATTAAGTGCAAATATTCTGTGCTCCTTGTGTCAGGTATTCATTACCTACATCAAAAGAAAGGACATATATATCTCTAGAGAAATGGAAAGACAAATGCTCTAGCCTTTCACCTAGCAAATTTCCTTTGACGGAGGAATGATGACAATGCTGCATTTTCATTCTAAACATGATTTCGTTTTCCGTTTTAATGTTCTCTAGATCCAAAGGGACATGCCAGATAATAAGTGGCCACAGTCTATTAAAGAAGGCGCCACGGAAAAGTGAAAGCAAAATATGGATAGGAATCCTAGATCAAGTCCCCCAAATGAAATGTGCCCTTCTGTATATACGTATGAATCCGTGAGAGAGTGTGTGTGTGTGTGTCTATCTACCGTTGTGTTTAGGGAGCATGAAGGTGGGCAGTGGGGAGTGATTGAAATGGAGGATATTGGGTATGACAAGAAGCAAAGGATTTTAGATCATATACTCAAGACTGTAATCTGTTGTCAAACCAAAGAGAGGTGCGGTACCCACCTTATTTGTTGCATCAATAAATTTGACTCCTTTATAAGACACGGAAAGGATAATAGTAGGGACCTTCTTCATTTGCTCTGTAGACTTCTGGAATTAAAATTAGAAAGCTATTAGAGCTGTTGGTGTTGCATGGCAACTGAAGCACATAATTTTTCCTCTTGAAAGATAAAAATGAGCTCAAGTTAAAAACAACACACGCACATCAAACACACACCAAACACACTCTAATTTAAATGTATGTCTCTCTTCTCTTGGGCTTAGCTATGGTTCGGGCTTATAAAGTGTCTGTCTTGCACTTGAGGATCTAAAAAGAGCTTGTTCTGCTGCTTCATGTGGGAGAAGGAATACTCCTTTTCCCCGACACCAAAGGGAGAAACGAACAGCTCTGTCTCCTACTGCAATTTCAAGCGACTATTCTTTTGACTCGAGTTAAACCATGTCAGATTTAACTCCAAGGGTGAGTTTAACATTAACAAAATATATGCCGCCACCCCCACTTTTTTTCCTAGTCACTCTCTTTCTTCAAGGCACGAGGTATGTCTGAATAAGTACTTAAAATAGGGATTTAAAATACATCATTGTGAATTTTTCTTGAACCTGGCCAAATCCATAAAAGCTGACAGTATATTTGCAGCAGAATAGCCAGTGACCACATAGGATATAATATCACTCTATAACAATTAAGCAGGCTGTATTTTGAGCCAAAGCAAAAGTGGACAGTCCAGGTAACCTACTTTATCATTTAGAGCCGCTGTACTCCCTTCAGCTGGGTTCTTATGATAGATGTTCACACTGGCTTAATGGGCTTAGAGTTTGCAGCTTCTAGGGTTTTATGCACCTGCAGAAAGTTTCTCCGTAATTTAGTATGTGCTTTTTCTGTTTAGTTTTATCATTCATCATAGGTCACCAACAGTCTGTTTACTTCATTTCCTGCTATGGATACTTCTAATAATCATATTAAACATCAAGAAGAACCTACCTGACAGTTAGCCTGATGGATTTTCCAGATAAGAGAGGTGGGAACACAATAGGAGAGAAAATACATAAAAAGGTGAGCGGAAACCATTTTAATAATTCACCAACAGCCTAAATTCATTAAAAAGTAAATGGAGACGAGGCTTTTCAAACAGATGTAGATGCAGCAAAACTGTTATTTTAGAAATTGCTTCAGGCTTTTACGGGCCCCATCTCTCCTTTTCTTCTTCGGTTTTCTCATCATCCTGTTTACTGCATTGCACAGTCTTATGACTGACACGCAAGAACCTTCCGCTTTGAGCGTTCCACGACCAGCTGTCTTATGTATATTAAGGGAATTGAGAGAAAACATGAACTTTCTTGATTTCTTCATTTATACTACCCAATTTTCCATTTTTAAATTCTGAAATGTGACCAGAACTAAAGAAGACTTTTAGTTAGATCCTGTGAATGAAACTCACTGAACTCAATGATGGTAATTATATTGCATCTTTCACTTGAGCCATGGAAAAGGTGCTTCACATTTTCCTGATTTTTTGGACATCTTTTTGACAGCTACTAGTTTCAAAGATAAAGAAAATGGATTACTAAGAGTATTACTATTTAATATTTATTAAATGTTTCATACAGTATAGAAAAAAGTAGCTCTCTTGAAGTGCTTTTTAACTAGTTTTAAAATCACCCTGACTCGCCAGTTTTCTTTTGTGATTGCCAAAAAGAGATGTCATGAAATTGGAACGTAAGGTTAGATACTTGTATCTTTTTAATGCTTTATCCAACCAACTCTTGAAAATGTGCAAGATAAATCTGAGGCAAGAAGAAATAACATGCAGGGTGCTGATTTTAAGGTGAAGCAGTGGGCTGAATTCTGTAGAGGGAGAGGGCTGTGGCAGGCACAGGCGATGGTTTGGTGGACTGAATGTGCGTGTATGAAGAATTCTTGGCAAAGAGTAACAGTGCATTTCAACAAATCACCTTGCTCATCTCTTGCTATGAATACATTCTCCAGAACAGATCTATCTGTAACGTGAAACAATATAGAGCTAATATAAGATTAAAGTATCAACATTTTATTTAGTGTTAAAAACCCAAAAAAGAAAAACCCATTTGTCATCCCTTCAGCAATTGCGTGGTTATATTAGGCAGCCCACTGTGCTGGAAAAACTCAGAGTCTACTTCAGGGGATGTCAAACAGACCTCAAACTCCGTGTAAACTCCAGTCTGTTGAAAGTGGCTGTCCCAAGTCCTGTGTTGAGAAGGATTCTGAGCCTGTGTCTGGGCTCAGTGGGAAAGGAGGTTGGCAACAACGTCTGCTATGGGAGAGGGAGAGGAAGAGGCAGCACCTGAGCTATACATCCCCATTCCTAGCCTGGTCTGATACAAACAGCAGCTACAACACAAATGTTGACAAACGTGGGAGAGGAACCAGCAGAGTGCCTCCAGAATACTGACCAGGGAGAGCCTTACTTTGCATGAGAGAGTGGGGCAAGTCTTCATTCATTCATTCAACAAACACCGACTGACTGCCAAGAGTGATTGAGCTGGCTCTTAACGGATGACTAGGAATTTTCCAGATGGCAATAGAGGACAAAACAGGTTGTTTTAGCAGCAGAACCAACATATACACACACACATGCCTGGAAATAAGAAATAATATGGTAGACATGGGTAATTGGTGGGAGATGAGGCTGGTACAGTAGGTTTGGAAGATTGTGACTCAGTCTGCCAAGCTAGGATGCATTGGAAGCTTTTAAGTAAAGAATAACACAATCAGATCTGTGATGCAGAAAGATAGTTCTGGTGGTTGGATGGACTGGAACAGCTAGAGGCTGAACGCAGGGAGGCAGGAAGCTGTGGTGCAAATTCAAATAAGAGACCGTAAGCACCCAAGTTGAAGCAGAGGCACTGGAGAATGAAAGAGGAAGCCACAATTCTGATGAGGAAGAACCGAGAAGATCTGCTAACCAATCCGCCACGGAAGATGAGTGAGCGGGAGGATGTCACAGATGCAGAGGCCATTAGCCCAGATAAGGAATACCAGAGGCGAGCATGCTTTTACATGAAATCCTCTTGAATGCGCTCAGTTTGACAGTCAGGTGGAGATGTCCAGTAGGAAATTAGAAAGAAGAATCAGATCTGGAAATCCATCCACACAGAGCAGGTGGCTGAGGAGATGGGAGCTGTTGAGGTGGCTCAAGGAGGGAACAAGAAGAGGGCTAAGGACCACCCCTCAGGGAAGGTTAATACTTAAGAGGTGGGGCAGGAAGAAGAGTCAATGAAGGACCCTGAAACAGAGCAGGAAGAAGCCTGAGAGCAGTTTCACAGAAGGCAAAGAGAAGAGTCCTTCCTTAGAAGGTGGGAGCAGTGCCCGATGCCATGAGGACTACGAAGGCCTAAAAATCTGTGCCTAGCACAGTGGCTGGCACACATCAGAGCTGTTACTTTCATTGGTTTCCTGGGTGAAATCCCTGGCTTTAGCAACTAGAAAAATTTGTTGCTGATTTTATTAAGAGCAGCTTTAGGAGAATGGTAGCAGCAGACAGAGAAAAGAACACAGTAAGTTGTGAAATGAATGTCAGGGAAAGGGAGCAGAGAGCTGGAATAAAAGACAGGTCAGGACACATGCTCCTCGGCTGAAATGAAGGCGTCAGCGGTGATTTTTGTCCTGATACGAAGATTCCACATGGTATTCTCAGCCAAGCTGAACAAAGAAGAAAAGATAAAAGACGGTCATTTCTTTTTCTTTCGTGGGTGCCAAGAATCCCTGCTTCCCTACCTGGAGGCAGCAGTGGGGTACCAGATGCAGGCTGCACACAGGTCTCTAGGAATGGCAGTGTTGGGGATGGCCACACATTCCACTTTGGAGCCCAAACTGCATCTCTCCCCACTGAGTCCCTTGACAGGATGATGGACCCTGGCCAGCCACAGAGTCAAAGGGACTGTAGGAGGTCTTCAAGGTAATGCTTCTCCTTTAAGGAATTTATACTTTCTACCAGAGACAAGAATCCAACCACTTTTCAGGGGATTTTCTGATGGTATACTTTGACAAAGCTTTCAAAGAGGTCTTTTCATACATAATTTTAATGAAAGATGAAAATGCATAGAAAGATGGCAAATATACTGAGTCTTCAGGGAGACGAATCAGGAAAGCAAGAAATTTAATAAGCATCCACTTTACTTCATGAAGGCTTTACAGATACTGAAATGTGAGTGCAGAGCTTCAGTCCATCACAGGCAGCCCGAGTTCCACTCTCCCCACTGTCTCTTCAGGCTGCAATCACCATTTTGTTCTCCTGCCTGGGGATGAAGGCACCTGGTCTGGACATTCCTGCTCAAGTTACAAAGCACTCGCT
Source organism: Diceros bicornis minor (assembly GCF_020826845.1). NCBI lineage: Eukaryota > Metazoa > Chordata > Mammalia > Perissodactyla > Rhinocerotidae > Diceros > Diceros bicornis. The sequence goes on along the minus strand of NC_080764.1, from coordinate 24,074,934 downwards.
CTCAGGAAATGTTGGTTTCTCTGACCTATCTGCATGCTTTCCTGGGTTTCTGGATAGTTAGTACTCTCATATGTGTATGTTAAAAAATTCAACCTGTATTTATTTGTATAAACAGAATTCTCCTCTTCAGGCCCATTTCCTCAGTAAAATGCTCAGGGTAAATCTTATTTTATGGTTCTCTCTTGTTTCTAGCTGCTTCTTTCTATGCCATGCTCTGTGCAGAATTCCTGAGGTTTCCCGGAGTCCTCAAATCCCTCCACTTCAGTGCCAGCTGTACAGGAGAGACTAATTTGTAATGAGGACCTCCAGGTACCTAAGCAGCTGAATACTCATGGGTAATACCCAAAATTAACTTAACCTTTACAGCATCTTGCTTCCTGCTAAAAGCATTATGGTGACATTCAACTGTATTTTGTTCACAATTTCCCAAATTAAGATTATAATCCTTTTATTATTCCAAGAGAAACAATATTTAGTTATACAGAGATGTTACATTTCTGAAACCTAAAATAAAATGCAACATTTGAATCTTAAATTCAAAACCAGCCTTATATTTAGCACTGGGTTTATATCGTCTGTGAGCATCACACAGAACAGGGATCATAATTTTCTATCTGGAGGTGGACACCTGAAACATTGTTCTTAATAGAGAAAGTAATTGAACCCTTTTAGAGCTTTTTTTAAAAAAGAGGGATTTTTGGATTCACCAAGGAAAGTAATAATCATCTTTTTGCTTTTCCTTTTAAATTATAAATTAAGAACTGCTTAGAATCTTTGTATCAAGTCAGAAATAACCATTGGTACACTTAATGTAGCCTTATACTATACCCTGAAAATAGTTTTTCATTTTCTATGCAGAGTCAACAGTATGAGAATATCCCTTTGAGACTGCAGGGACTCGCATCTCAGAGCATGACTTTCACAAGCGAGAATGAGTGCAGAGAGGTTTATGACTGGGAGCACTTCAGTGGTGAGCTGGAATGTTGGGTTTGAGTTGAGAGCGACGTTTATGTTCCTAATAAGCATCATTTGTGCTCCATAATTGGCACAGAGATGGAGAAGGGGGAGGCAGTCGATGGGGAAAATGTCAATGACTCTTCATTCTTATAATACCCTGATCGTTTCCAGTGTACTTTAAACACAGACAAGGGAATAGATTTCCGGATGGTCTACTGCCATCCAACTTAGAGTATATTTTTAACCTACCCGTGGCTACCCCAAGAATGCTTTCTAGTTAGATCTTCAGTGCTGAGTCATAACTATTAATTTTACCATATAATATTTTCCTTAGTTTGTTTCAAAGCTTAATTATTATATTCAGTTTCACCAAGTAAATTAAAATAGGATCAAACAATTACGTTTGGTAGCCCTAAGTGACTTTCAAATGATTAAAAAAATACACAAAACAAGGATTATTGTGGTGATTTTGCAGGCAGCAAAACTAGCTGTGTTGTGGGAACTATAAGAAATAAAAAACAGACCATAAAATCAGCCATTTGAAATGAACTTTTCTCCTTTGGAACTCAGTTTAAATGTCACTTTCTGGGGAAAGCCTTGTCTGGTCCCCAGCCTGACGGGATGCTTTCCTCCTGGGCTCCCCCCACCCCACCCTGTGAACTTCTGTCGCTCTCTCTTCGCCTCCACTTCCTGGGTCTCGGGGTGGTCTGTTTCCCTCACTACATGGGGAGTTCCTTGAGAACGGCCCATATCTTTCTTGATTTGTCCTCCCCATAATGACTAGCACACGGTCTTAGTTTGAACCCTATGACCCATTTTTATGGGTCAAAAATGGCTAAATTCGTCAACAATTTCATAAGGTTCAATCTAACAGCTGGTGAAAACTATGATTGTTAAAGGAGTGAGCAAATGAATTAATGTAAGGGAACGAGCACGAAGCCAGCTTTATAAAGAACCACAGTACCAGCCTCTCAACACATGGAGAGCCCAGCAAACTTTTCACAGAGCCCTGGTGCCCAGAGCCAGGCATGGAGGCCTTGGAAGAATGTGAAGGAGAACCACAGAGATACATCAAGAGATTCCTATGGGGTGGCCAAAGCTTCACAGATGTTGTGATTTTTCAGCCTCAAGGAGACAAGGGTTAGGTCTTCAATTTTGCAACAGTAAGCTGGCTCAGATTGCAAGCATTAAGACAAGAAGGAAAGACTTGAGGGGGCAGAATGATGACTAGGGGCAGCTGGGAAGTTTTTCCCTCTGGACGTCTTTAAAAATAGTTTGGACTCTCATCTGTCACTAATGACTTAGGGGTAAGCCTCATTTGGCTGCGCGTTGAGGTTAAATGACCTCCCAAGGGCTTTTCTGGTCATAAGAACTCTGACACAAAGTCTGGGTGAATACAGAGCTTAACTAAGACCATGTGACAAGAACAGACAGTGGGCAAGTGGCCATTCCAACTACTCCTCCGGCATAAGACACGGCTACTGTACACATCCTGGCCGAAGCAGGCACAGCGCAAAGCGATGCCCTCTACCTCAATTCCTCTAGCCCCGGCTGGTCTCCAGGCACTGTGGCAGAACGATTTTACCAGGGCAGCCTGTCTACACAGCAGCCTTACTGGAATGCCCAGTGGACTAAGGCAGTGGTGCTCAAACTTTTGCACGCATTTGAATCACATGGAGGGCTCGGTAAGTAACAGACGGTTGGGCCCCAACCCTAGAGTTTCTGATTCAGTGAGTCCTATGGGCTGACTGTTTGTGTACCCCCAAATGTCATACATTGAATCCTAATGTCCAATGTGATGATATTAGGAGGTGGGGCCTTTGAGAGGTGATTAGGTCATGAGGGTGGAGCCCTAATGAATGGGATTAATGTGCTAATAAAAGAGGCCCAAGAGAGTTCCCTTGCCCCTTCTGCCATTTGAGGACACAGTGAAAAGACGGCTGTCTATGAACCAGGAAGAGGGCCCTCACCAGACACCGAACCTGCCAGTGCCTTGATCTTGGACTTCTCAGACTCCAGAACTGTGAGAAATAAATTTTTCCCAGTATTTGGTATTTTTTTACAGCAGCCCGAATGGACTAACACAGCAAGTCTGAGATAGGGCCTAGGATTTTGCATTTCTAACAATTTTCCAGATGCTGCTGATGCTGCCGGTTTGGGGGCCACACTTGGAGAACTTCTGCTCTAAAAACGCAGTTGATCAGTTTGATTGAAAGTCACTGTCAGAACTGTTCTCTGCTGCTATGCACGTAAACTCAGTTGTACTGCATCCTACATTAATTCAGGGAGAAGTTAATTTATCAAAACACGCTATTCTCACTTGACAAGTGATTTCCAAAAATCCTTAGTTGGCACTTAGCTGCAGCTCTTGGTCTTCAGAGCAATTAACAAGAATTATTTAATTCTTCCAAGGTTTCTCAGGGACTGTGAAAGTATAAAACATTCTTCACATAAAACAAAGAGTTCAGGTCATAAAGACAGATTCTACAGTTACATCTAGAATAGATGTTGATCAGATAGAGCTGATAAGCCCAGGGGTCATGTCGAAGATGTATAGTTTCTCATAAAAGTCTCTCAGTTCTCCCTCAACTAGGAGCACATCCAAAGTATTAAGTATATGCCCCTGAGAGATGTGACAAGCAAACATCAAACATCAATTTTTGTGTACTGCTTCTGGGAGTGTAAACTGGAACAAGGTTTTTGGAAGGCAATTTGGCACTACTACCCAGAGTTTCAAGATGTGTATACTCTTTGGCCCAGCCATTCTATTTTTAGTGGCTTATTCTAAGCAACAATCAGACCAGTTGCAAAAGCTTTAGGCATAAGGATGTTACTCAAAGTATTGGTTATAACTCGAGAAAACTGGAAATGATCTAATGACCACCAAGGGGAACTGGTTAAATAAGTTTGGTTCAGTTATGGGGATGAATATTGATTGGAATAAACATATTTCAAAATATATTTTTGTGTTTAAAAATAGATTACAAAACAGTAGGTGCAGAATATTTCCATTTTTTGTAGAAAAGTGATGCCTATGAATGCATAAATAATCATTCTGGAGGATTACATACGAACAAGGTGTTAACAGAGAGGTGTTTACCTCCTCTGGGTGGTAAAATTACAGTTGTTTTTATTTCTCCTTTCTGTATCTCTATTTTAAAATTGGATAACAATGAATGTGTGCTGCTTTTATAATAAGAAAATGTAAAGTTTTAAAAATTTATGATTTTTTTTAGTTAAAAAAGCCAATTGTAAATGTGTGAAAAGACACAGTGACTTTTTCAATCCATCACCTGTAAATACAACTTCAGAGTTTGTGTGTGTGTGTGTGTGTGTGTGTGTGTGTGTGTGTGTGGTCATCTTGAATTTATGAAGGGACCCATGATAAAAGCTCCTTCCTCCAGGAGGTGCTGTAGTGAGTAAGAGCACAGGCGGGTATGTTTGGATTCCTATCTTTAGTTCCACCCCATTCTGAGCTGTGTGGTTAGGTATTTAACCTCTCTACGTCTTAGTTACTTCATCTGCAAAATGGGTATGTTAAAACAGCATCTACTTTGTAGAGCTCTTGTGAGGATTACATAATTCAGTACCTAGTCTGTAGTGAACATCAATAGATTTTAACTATTACTGGTATTCTGAAGATGGATGCTTCCATTTAGCTTTCCAAAGCATAGCACCCCATTGGCAAAAGAGAGCAGAAGTAAAGTCAAAATGTGTGGGTATAGCAGCCAGCCCAGTGGCATAGTGGTTAAATTTGCCTGCTCCGCTTCGGTAGCCCAAGAGTTCACAGGTTTGGATCCCGGGTACAGACCTACACACTGCTTATCAAGCCATGCTGTGGCAGCGTCCCATATAAAGTAGAGGAAGATGGGTATGATGTTAGCCCAGGGCCAATCTTCCTCAGCAAAAAAGAGGAGGATTGGCAACAGCTGTTAGCTCAGGGCTAATCTTCCTCAAAAAAAAAAAGTGGGCATAATTGGATAATCTCTGGGCTATACGCTAGGATGGCAGTGAAATGGTGGTTACAACAATGAACATTTAGCAGAGCAATGTATCTGGACCAATGACAATGGACTCAACGTGTTTCAAAAAAGAGCTTAAGACAAGCAGGAATTAAAGACAGAAGAGGCCCATGACATCTTTCAGTGATGTGGAGTAGTGAGGGTGTTATATGGGAGACAAGCCAGTAACAAGAGCAATAAAAACAAAAATAAAAAATAAAGAGAACTGGGAGATGAAGATGACATGGAAGAAGACGGTTGGGACTGTTTAGTCTTCTGTTCGGTAGACCCCTAGGAAAATATTCACAAAGCAAAAGGTACACACTAGCAAAGCTCAGCAATAAGGAGTTAGAAACGTGGCTGTGTCTTTGTGTGTACTGCTATTTTAATACACACCCCTCCCACCCCACACACACACATTTACGAGCTGTATTTACCTGGCTTGGGCAGTACTTGGGAGAGAGTGAAAGATAAAATATTTGATTCTTCCCTGAAATTTGGGCAACGGAGACTCTTAAAAACAGTTGTTTGTTTTTTTCCAGCCTGGCTCCTAAGAAGTAGTCCCGGAAATTATTTCTGAAAATGACAATTCCTCATAGAAGGGATTTGTATAATGACAGAAGAACTAAACGTGACTTTAGTTTGAGTCTCTTCTAAGGGAAGAGGAAATAGGTTTCTTAATTTAACATTTCTATCTAATTTTAAAATCTTTTTCCAAGCTTTCCAATCCATTGTCCACCATTAATGTGTTTCCTTTCAAGCACAGAAAAAAAGACAGTCTTCACACTTCAACCAAGACAGACAATTATTTGGAAATCAATATATATGAAAATTCAACTTTAGAATTGCTTCCAGATTGAAAGTTAAAAAGTCATACAAGTTGGGGCTGGCCCAGTGGTGTAGCGGTTAAGTGCGCATGCTCCAATTTGGCGGCCGGGGTTTGCAGGTTTGGATCCCAGGCGCGTGCCAACGCAATGCTTGTCAAGCCATGCTGTGGTGGCGTCCCATATAAAGTAGAGGAAGATGTTAGCCCAGAGCCAATCTTCCTTGGCAAAAAGAGGAGGATTGGCACTGAGCGTTAGCTCAGGGCTGATCTTCCTCACACAAAAAAATAAATAAATAAAAAATAAAAACCATGCAAGTTAAGAGGAATAGACCTAACAAGAAGTCTCAACTATGGTGAAACCACCTAAGGCCTTTGGGAAATAGAGGTTCCAAAACCTAAATACACTGGAAGAATTGCTTATTCTTGACTTAATTTAAAAATATTTCCTGTCTGGGCCAGCCCCATGGCTTAGTGGTTGAGTGCACACGCTCCGCTACTGGCGGCCCGGGTTCGGATCCCGGGCGCACACCAACGCACCGCTTCTCCGGCCATGCTGAGGCCGCGTCCCACATACAGCAACTGGAAGGCTGTGCAACTATGACATACAACTATCTACTGGGGCTTTGGGGAAAAAAAAAAAAAGAGGAGGATTGGCAATAGATGTTAGCTCAGAGCCGGTCTTCCTCAGCAAAAAGAGGAGGATTAGCATGGATGTTAGCTCAGGGCTGATCTTCCTCACACACACAAAAAATTTCCTTTCTTACATCAGGAAGGCAGATTTCTCCCTTATTCTCATTGAAAATAGGTATTTCTTTTTCTTTCTTTTATTTTTAAAAGAAATTTCCTTGTGCACAAATACCTGTGAACAATCCTGTTAACTACAGCAGAACAGCGAGTCCGATTTCAGAGAGTATTAAACTGAATACAATGGCTTACCTCTTACAGTAGCAGTTTCCTAATGGTATACGTAATTAGGGAAGTGATAGAGTACTGTAAATTAGTGATAATTATACCCTGGGGCAAAATTCAGGGCTGGGGGCTAGAGTACATGTAAGTCCAGGGAGGCAAAATGGAAGCGGTGAACCTCATCTGGCTGGAGCAAATCTCTAATTTCACCAAACATTGTACATCTTAGAATCTTTGAAGTGGGAGCTACTAGTACCAAAGAAAACACTGAAAGGCTAAAACAACCTACTTATTGCTTTGTAAAGTCCAGTCTTGTGGACACATTATTTAAAAGAGGCAGCTCTCAATTGATTTAGGAACAAATTACCTCCCCAAAATATAAAACTGCAAAATTACATATACCATCTTATCTACCATTTCCCTTCATTTTGTCTCCCTTTTGGCAATGGCCTTTAAAAACTGGAAATAAGAGTGTAGGATTCCTAAGTTTGTGAATACTCTCTACATATTGTGTATATAGAAAACCAGGGTAATGACTGGGACACTGCCATTGTTGGGGAAAAACAAATGAAATAATCCAAAGCAAATCTATCCATCAATTTACTTGTTTTCCAAACATTTGGGGGAACAGGTCAACATGTTTTGAGATTTTGGTGACCTAGACCTTTTATAGGCATTACTACTGATCCATCACAACCACCTCATAAGGTAGGTATTATACAGCAGGCCCTGGGGATACAACATGTATGGCTCCCACCTTCTAAGGGGCATGGCATGACGGACCAGAGGTTCATATAATGTGATGTGAGGTGTGACAGAGGGGAGGTGTCGTGTTCCATGGGGGACACGTTAGGGGGACATCATATTCAGCATCCCAGAGCAATACTTCCCCTCAGGAATCCTTTCAGAAATGAAGACTCTGTCTCTAAGCACAGATTTAACTGGAAAACCCAACCAGTAACATACAAGACAGCACTAAATGAATACGTTCCGATTAAACAGATATTTTTCACAACTCTTCACACATTACTAATATATGTTTTCAGATTTTAATTTTAAATAGAAATGTCTGTAAAGCTGTCATGGTAAAGGAAATAAGCAGCCAAATTTACTACTAAGGAGCAAAATAATTCACAGAAATCATTCTTCCTAAAAGTGTGCCTCAATATCAAGGCATATCTAATCTCTTAGGCTTTTATTAAAGAAAACTCTAAAAGATCAGGCTAAAATTGCAATTTTACTTAAAAAAATGATCAGGGTTTAATGCAAGTTCCTATTGATTCTTCTTCACTAAACATAATTCAGAAGATAATTTTAATAGGGACGTTATTTAGGGTTTGGATCGAGGAAAAAAAAATCTTAAGAGGAAAACCTGCATACAAATATTTATAGCAGCTCTATTCATAACTGCCCAAACTTGGAAGTGACCAAGACGGTCTTCAATAGGTGAATGGATAAACAAACTGGGGTACATCCACACAATGGAATATTCAGTGATAAAAAGAAATGAGCTATTAAGCCACAAAAGACATGGAGAAACCTTAAATGCATATTGCTAAGTGAAAGAAGCCAGTCTGAAAATGGTACATACTATATGATTCCAACTATATGACATTCTAGAAAAGACAAAACTATAGAGACAGTAAAAAGGTCAGTGGTTGTCAGGGGTTAGAGGGGCAGAGGAGAGGAGAGATGAACAGGCGGAGCACGGGGGATGTTTAGGGCATGAAACTATTCTGTATGATACTGCAATGGTGCATGGAATTATGCGCATTTGCCAAAACCTCAAACACTGTATAACACAAAGAATGAGCTCTAACATAAACCATAGACTTTAGCTAATAATAACATATCAATATTGGTTCATAATTGTGACAAATGTACCACACTAATGCAAGATGTGAATAATAAAAGAACCTGTGAGGGTGGTGGTGGTGGATGGAGTATGCATGCACGTGTGTGTGTGTGTGTGTGTGTGTGTGTGTGTGTGTATGAACTTTTTGTGCTTTATGCTCAATTTTTCTATTAACCTAAAACTGCTCTAAAAAGTAAAGTCTATTAAAAAAATCTTACAGCAGTTTGAAGAGGAAAAAGACTGGTTAACCTGAATGAAGAGAGAAGTGCTTCCATATTGTAGAATGATGTGAATTACTATCGTCTCACACATGGTAGTTTATTATGGCATATTTTTAATTGAAATAATATGTGTATAATAAAACACTAGGAGATTAGTGTAGAATTATCCTTATCTCAGAACTGGAGGGGACCTTAGAGATGAATAAACAGGTTTAGATAAACTTAGAAATTAACCAATCGTGACTATCAAACACTCCAAATTTGTCTGAGAAGGGAAAACTGTTCTTGGTTTCTACTGGGGCAAAGGGAATGTGTTAAAGTAGGTGTTGTGGAAAAAACCCATTTTCCAGTCACTAAGAATGCAATAAGAACTCTCCTGAAATATTTATTTATGTTAACACATTGGAACGTACCCCAAATTACTACATAGGTCTGTACCTAAGTGGTTTAATTTAACCAGTGCTAATCTTACAGACTCTCTGAGGGTTCCTAAAGCAATTTCTTTATCAACATAAATGATCCACCTTTTCAGCTATTTTAAAACTCAGGACAATTAATGTTCCATGGGCTCATGAGGGAGGTGGTACAGCCTGGGGTTCGGAGTGTGGGTGGTGCAATTAGACTGCCTGGGTTCAAATCCTGGTTCCACCACTTGCTGGCTTAGGCAAGTCACTTAACTTTCCTTGGCCGCTGTTTTCTCATATGCAGAGTGGGACAACAGCAATACTAACCTCATGAGTAAATGAATTAATGCACATAATTCACTTGTGCAGCCTGGCACACAGCTTTCAAATGTTACCTGTTATTAATTCTAACGAACTGATTTTAGGAGACCATGACTGTATGTCATTTTTGGGATCATCTATGATGATTCTTAAGGTTGATGGCCATGTGAAGATATCTCTATGGCGATACTTCTGCTACTCTGGGATAATTAAATGTTCACATGTTGGTCTCCTCCACTGGATGGTGAACTTGGTGAGAGCAGAAGCTAAATCATGGTCATCTTTGTTAACAAAGTCCATTTAAGAAAGTATTTCTCAGAACAAGAAACCACATTGATTTACTTATTACCAGGAAAGAAATTTTAATTTCAGCTAAAATGTGTACTGTTGAATTGAAAATATCTTTTTATTTCAATTAAAAGAGAAAACCAGGTAAAGTTTTAATCTACAATACTTTGGCCAAATAATATTACCTATCAACTTTTAAAATCATCTGTGTCCTAAAGTATTTCCCCTGGGGAGACTTGACTGTACTGGGATATCTGGCTGAAATGCCACCATGTTGAAAACAGAGAAAACAGCAACTTCAGCTTCCAACAGAAAATTAACTGCAAGTTGAGATCCACACCATTTTTAGCTGGTGAGAGTTCTAATTCACAACACAATGGTCCCAGGTAACAGATCAAACCTGCGCTTCTGGTTTTGAAAGGCTCTGGCGAATCCAGTGAGTGCAACTTTAGCTCCTGTATCAAAGACTGATATTTATTTACTCAAGATGGGAAATAACGGTTTGTGATGCTAGAAGAAGCAATAAAGTTCCTATTTTCATGTAAACCACCCAAAATAAAAAGCAAGGGCAGCAAACCAGAAAAATGCCCCAAAGAACAGAAGAATGACTTCTAAACAGACGGCCTTTTCTGTTTCATTTTAAGCAACAGACAAATATTTAACTAAATTATTCTCTACTGAGACTATCAAAATGGCTTTACTCTTGCTATCAGAATGGAATTTCAGATCCACTTAATTTCAAGAAATTGACTGAAATTCAAATCACAAATCTGGTGTATTTTAAATGGTGCTATGTGCTCTGTGCACTATTTCTGCTGATTACAGCATTGAAGTAGCTGGACTCAGATAATTGAGTGAAAGTATTAAATCAGAGATGCCAAATTAATTTCTTAGACATGTTCATGAATAGCTCGAAAATTATTATGAGGCTTGATGATTGAAAAACTTTCCCATTTTCTTATTGTTCATTGGTGACATAATTTAGATCAGATATATATTTAGAATACAAGATCCCCAGAATTATAAAACCAGGAAGAACCCTAAAGGGCATCTAGTCCAATGTTCTCATTTTCTAAGCAAGAAAACCAGGCCCAGGAAAAGCAGGGAATGTAGTAGTTAAATGTTTGGGCTCTGGAGTCAGACAGACCTGCGTTCAAGTCCCAGATTGGCAAGTTATTCACTGTGTGACCTTAGGCAAGTTCCTTAACCTCTCTAAGCCTCAGTTTCTTCATCTGTTGTACTAATCCACAGGTTTGTGGTAAAGATTAAATGAGATAAACATGCAAAGCACTCAGCACAGAAGACTGGCACGTTGTAATGACTCAGTAAATGTTAGCAGTTATTATTATCATGGCTACAAAGTGACTCGTAAGGCAAGTAAGCAGCAACAGAACTAGAACTTGGAGTTCCTGACCCATATCAGAGCTTTTTTTATCTAACCATACTCCCTGGGATAAAGATTCATTGCTCTGACAATTTAAGTATAATTCTACATCCAATAAAAGGATAACTGCATCAATCTCTCCGCTATTGAATTGATCAAAATATTAAATGGGCAACCACCTACTCAATTTCATGAAGATTCACACATATTTAGCTTTCCATGAGCAATGGATATTACATGTTTCCCTCCATAACTGTTTTAGTTCAATTCTGTTTTTAAATATTTCCCACCAAAAGCTGCTCATATAAAATAACTGACAAGGTATATTGGCCACAAATAAAAATTAGGGTTCACTCGCTAATGATCTTAAATTTGACTCTGGTTAGTTGCTCTATGGAATAAGTAGGATATTCTCAATTTGTACTGTCAGTCAGATATTGCCATATCCTCTCTACGTCTGTCATGGAGAATGCAAGAATAAGAAATACAGGAAAGAAAAAGCTAAAGTGGGTCTGCAGTATGAGTGAGATTTGGTTTGGCTAATATAGACCCCCAGGGATCCAGCAGCCACCAATCACAGGCATTCAGAATTGCCATTTTTGTCAACATTGATTGTCCTTATAGGATTCAACTTAGAGTTGAATGTTTTTCTTATACTAAAAAAATGAATAATTAAGAAGCCTCATAAAGAATACTAGCTTTATATAATAGGCTTTCAATACTGCTGCATTTGATAATTTTTAGTTAATTGGAGTTATTTTTTTCAGTAAATATTCTCAGATTGTCAACTAGGTGCTTAAAACATTTTCTTGTAATAAACTAAAGATCATTTTTCTCATTATTTGGAGAAAGATCAATGTATATAAAATTAACTCTAAATCTTTAAAAATAAGAGTAAACGTAATATGGTATAAATATATAAATACATCAAATAGACATCGACTCAAACCACAGTGAGAGAAGCTCATGTATAAACATGAACAAAACTCAAACACCTTTTTATGTAACACCAATGTGATTCAGCAGACCAACAGACGAAGAAAATAGTAATTTGAAAAGCGGCAATTTGTATCCATACCCGGTATTTAGTATTCAGCAACTAGAAATAAAATCGCTTGGCAAACTTACCCGCATTTTTGCACAAGCATCTTGGGTTGATTCTGTCCCCCTGAGCTCTTTTATCAGCATAGAACCTAAATACTAAAATACAAAAAAATTCAATGATTTATGAAAAACAGCATACATATGAGAAGTGATTTAAAAACAAATTGTGTAAGTACTACTAGCTAGGTTTCCTGGCTGTAAGTTGTTGCACAACTTTTAAAAACTAACAGTAACTGATCCTAACAAATAAATGCATTTATGGAGAGAACGCAGCAGAATTAACCACAGTTCTGAAAGCTGGGAATTGCTCTTTATAATAAAACTGCAGCATTTTCTAAAGATGCCATCTTTCAAATCACATTTAACTGCAAAATGGGGGCATCTAAAAATGTTTTTCCTTTTTTTTGAGGCAGCAATGTCTGCAAAAATAAATCACACTACTATCTATGTAATTACAGGGTTGTATGAGACAGCTGAGACGCTGAGCAACATGCCCCCCATTTGGGCTTAGTTGGCTGCCTAGGTAATTAATGTAAGGCTGTTCTTAGGCGGGGATGCAATTCTGGACCTTTTTCATTCACAGCTGCGCGCACTATGGTTGATCCACCTGAGAACGGGATGGGAGCATGTGGGGAGGGAGAATGTCACTCTCAGTGGTTCCATAGCAGAGAGAGCTGAGCCCCTGGTGCAAACTGGAAGGCTGAACGGGGTAGGAGAAGGAGAGTCTCCTCCCAGGAATTACCAAACACTTTTCTGTTAGTTGATCAGATCCAATGCTGCCTTGGTACAAAACACCACCCGCTCCAACTTCTGGCTGGGGGCAAATTGTTTTTAGCAAAATGTCGATTTTGCCTTTCATCAACTGACTTCTCCTCAACCTTTTGAAGCTTCAACAGGGCTCCTTCCTTTCATCATTTTTCCCTCTCTAATTTTGTTCAAAACAAAAAAAGCTCTATATGTCTTTTTTAAAAAAGTGAATTAAAATAATTATTTTCCTGACATGACTGAGGAGACCATGGTACTCTGCAAAAAGGGGGCTGGGAATCAGTCCTGTAGACCCAGGAAGTGCCGACTTGAAGAGGACGTGCAAGGGCACTACAGCCGAGAGCTTGGTCAACAGCCTCGAGGAAAGGCATGTTCAGAAAGGCTCAAGGATTTGGTGTTTCAGCTTTGGAGGAAGAAGGAGCAATTTCAATCCTACGGTTTTTGGGACATTACTATTGAAATAAATCCAAAGCTTCAAGATAAGTAAACAGTAAAAGAGGTGCAGAGAGCACAAAATGAAAAAAAGCCTAAATTGCTATGAGATAAGCAGAATGCCCATATCTTAATCAAATTAAGGAAATGATCTTGGCAAAATCTTTACCTTTTAAGTTATCAGGAAAGTTTGTCCTAATTGAAATGTTTCTTTTTAAGAGGGGCAGTTTCGATGTGTTGCCGAAGGTTCAGCCGCTTTTCCTGCTGTTGTCATGACAACCACCAGCGCCCCTAAACCTATGGTACCTTTTGAACATTGACCTGTTCATATTACAATTGTCAGCTAAGCCTAACTGATTCCCTCTCCTATTTAAAAAAAAATATCCAGATATATAATCCTAATAATGACAAGGAAAAGAATCTGATATTTACATAAAGGGGTAGACCCAATGTTCTGAGATCATTGATGAGTGGAGACATCTACATGCTGTACATTTTTACTCATTTCCATTTTAAGATTGTGCTTTATCACATATCATTTAAGATATACAACTATATAAGAAGAAGGCGAAACAAACCTTAAGCTTACAGGATTAAAAAGTTTGTAAATTTGGACTTTCTCTGTAGATAGAAGGCTACTTTAAGAAAAAGGGGAGAACATTTTAGGAATTTCAACGATGGACATTTTGGTATATTTTCAATACAAAAGTAAACAAGTCAGAAATATATCCTCTATCCCCACTGGTACCCGAATACTGAATTCAAGGTAACTTACAAAAGCTTTGTAATCACAAGACTGGAAGATGAGCTTTTCTGGGTGGTGCTGCCAGTACTGTACTGGAGTTGAGGCTGTGGCTTCATTTGGAGGTCGCAAAGTAATGGAAGGTTCTCCCCAGTCTCCTGTCTGAAAATCACATTTATTCTAGAGGTAATACGAGCAGGAGGCAAAGTTCATTTCCTATAGCTAGCCTGAGTTCCATTCATACATGTGTGCTGTAAGTGTGCAAATGTGTTTGGGTGTATTATACATATATAAATACTTTTACTGTTTATTACTGTTTTATATTCCTCAAAGCTGAGTTAATTTTTGAGATGTGAAAAAAGTTCAATTATTCTACTTATAGAATGACACGCTAAGCTAAGTAATTTTAAAATAAAATATGAAGATATTCATAAGTGATTTACTAATTTATAATTTTCTGTTACACCAGAAAAGAACATAAATCTTTGAAAGACTTTTCTGTTTTTATCTTGACTGTTTGAAATTTTTAGTTTGAACTGCTTTTATGTTCAGAATACATAGTTCCATAAATTTCAGTTCCCAAATATGACATGTACCATGTACTTTGAATAAATTTATATCTCTGGAGAAAGGTATTGCGTGATACTAAACAAATTTTAGAAGAAAAATATAGTAATGGATGACAATAAGTTTCTCTCATCTGAATTCATTTGTATTGATATGATGCCACTGTGATTGTCTTGGATGTCTTCAGTTACCTTCCTCAGAAAACCTAAAGCACAAATGAAGATTAACCATTTAAATACCAAGTTTGGTCATATGTGCATATGCCTGTGTTTGAGCATCCTGATTCACAGATACAAGCACACTCACATATGATGGTATATCATATAATATATATGCCCACTACGACAGACCTAAGACAGAAGGACATCCCATCATCTTATTTATCATTTTCCATGAGGTTAAGCCTTGACCTGTTTTATTACTGCAACAGTTTAGTGTGAGCATCTATAGAGTCAAAGGCATGTGTTGGCAGGTCTTTTATGGGCTCTAGTCTGATTTAGTTATTACACATGAGAGATTTCTCACTCTTTTCCTTGGTAAAGATCCTGATATTTTGAAATTCAGTTCTTTGTTCTAAACTGGACATAACTAAAACTAGACAATAGGCAGATTTCCAAAGCCATTCTCTTTTAACCTGGATTTGGTTAGTCTTACAGAATTACTAGAAATTACCTTTCTTGAGAGTTGGAAGACTATAAAAAAGGTCTCATGAGCTCTAAAACCAAACAAAACCTTGGCTAGAGATCAAGTTCCACAGAAGGACTAGGAAGAGGCTTGATACTGTAGGATTTCTTAAGAATAATTTTAAAGGAGTCTAGGATAAGAATGCAAAATTTTGGATGTAGGTATATGTTTGGGATCAAAAAGAAAGTCCATAGCTTTCATTAAATTCTTTGAAAGGATTTAGAAACCCTAAAAGGTTAAGAACCACAGTTCTCCAGGAACAGCTTAACTAGGATGTGTGTTTTGGGGAAGTGGACCAGCATTCCAATTTTCTCTGTGCAGTCTGAATTTACATTGGGTGGGATATGAGGTGGCTGCCAATGCTAGAAAGTGTTAGGCATAGGCTTTGCCGTCTGGACACTTCTAACTGGCTTTTTAAAAAAAGGAAAATTCTAGAGCCCCTCAGGAATGCACAGGCCTTTTCATAGAGGCAGAGAGGCTGAAGCTTTTCTCCTTGAGAAGGATTACTCCCAATCACAGGAAGAACAAAGTTAGCATCATGCTATTTCCTTGCTTCTCACTGGAGTGTGTGAGCAGTCAGAACGCCTCTAGCTCCTCTCTCACACTCTATTCTGAGCTACTCTGTGTGTTAGTTTTTTCTAGCCGCTGATTTACTTGCACATAGCTTGGTTCTCCTATCCTCTGTCTATTGATAGTTAAGACTTTACTTGAAATATTTAGCATTTTTAGACAAAAATGCTATGTTTTATGACCCATCTCTGACTCATTCTTGACTTTCCTCTTTGTATTTACATGAATTTTTATTTTGTAAAAGCAATAAGTGACTGCAATTAATTTTAGGATTAAGTTTTCCTCTGACTTCCTATTTTGTTTTTTTCTTTTCCTTCTCTCTCAAATGCCTGGATCTTTATCATCTCTCCAGTATTTATTTCAACTGGCTATTTGCTCTTAAAATAAAAAAAACAACTAGTATAAAATTCAAAATGTAGGCTATGTGGATTTCAATATTATTTTGAAGCTGAGTATAACTTTTAAATGATAATAGTTAAAACTCTGGAAGCATGCAGCTGTGAGTTCTTAATCAAAAGCTCTTCCCAAATCTAGAAAATCATCCTCTAATCTCCATTTACGTTCTCCCCCATTCTCCCCCCTCCCTCAATAAAGCAATAACAACATAGCAAACAGGTGTTGTACATTTAAGTCACAGGTAACATCGTTAACAGAACAACAGAAGTTTGCACGCAACTCCGAGTAATGATACAAAAGGAGGAGCTGGTTGACATCAAAAGATCCTTCGAGCCAGTGTCTGCTCACGTGACAACTCAAACCAAGCATCAGCTCTTCATGTTGGCCCTGTCATAGTTTAGATGAGGTATACACTGGGCAAGCTCAACAGGCAGTTTTCAAAAAAGCCTGAACAGACACGGCAGGAGGTGGGGGTACCATGGGTTGCAGGGCAAAGGCTGGGAAGAGGGCTAGGGGCGGGGTGGATGGGGCGAAGCTGGGGTTATGGGGACAAATCAGGTGTTAGTACATTAAGCATGCAAATCATATGCAAACTCATTCTCTAATTGTTGAATTAACTCAGGCATTTTTATAATTAAACTTCAATGTGAGTTTCATACACTTAAAGCAGAGCTACAGCCAAATGCTGATCCAAATATTTACACCATCCACACGAGTCTTAGCAGCCATTTTGAGAATAACAAGCCCCAGCACATACCACCTCAGTCTGGAAATCACCCCAACCTCTGATTTGATAACCACGTGAAGACATTCATGGCGCATCCATTTAACTCTGTTTAGGCAGCGCCATCGTCTGCTCTCCTATGACTCCACTTTGTCCAGGAGTCACAAACCACCTGCTTTGAATCGAGAGTGATCTGACAGGGCCTCCCTTACGTGCTATGAGGGGAGATAATTACAGGGAAGAGAAATATAATCCTTACTTTATTTTCTTTGTGGCCTTGAAACATTGCTCCAGTCCAAATATTTTTTAATTCCTTACAGGGACTGAATCTACCTTTCTGGAAATAGAAACTGAGTTTTGTCATACTTAGTGCTATTTCCAGAAATTCATTTTCCAACAGAGGGAAAAGTGTTCTTAAGACTGAATTTATAAGAAAAATTTATTTTTTCTTATTCATTATCTCATTTTTTTAACATTAGATCTAAGAATATTTAGAAGACTCAGCTTGTAGGTGTTGATTTTTCTCTTTGGAATTAACTTAATGGGAATGGATGGACTTGGCATTATGCTACTGTAAAGGGCAGATATGGCCCTGGCCCAGGATTCAGCTTTACCTGGTCACCCGACAATAAAAATGAAAGACTTCAGAGAACAAGAGTGCCTTAGGTCTCAGCCCTCCTGGAGGCTGAATTACAGCAGGAACGAGCTATGGAGGAGCGAGGTAGAGGAGTGACTATATGGAGTTACAGAAGAGACCGAAAAGCAAATAAGGGTTTTTGCCTCACATATAAAATAATTTCAAACCGTGAAGCCAAGTGTTAGGTCTTGTTAAATAGTGACATTCATAAATAGATAATACCTGTATTTCTTCAAGTAAATTTTAAAAATTAATAATTTCCCAGTTTAAAAAATGCTCATTAAATATTAAATAAAAATCAAACAGACCTAGAAACTCTTTTGCCACAAATAACGGTTTGAATCAAAGCTTATCTTTAATGAAAAGTAGATCTAAACATGGGTAACAGTGACGCAATAAAATTTAATTAGAATAACAAAATAGGAGAAGTTTGGGGTAAAATTCTGTCATATTTTAAACTATTACTGACTGGCATACTCTTTAAAAGGCTTAAATAATTACAGAAGAGAAATTAAAATAATTCAAGGCACTCTTACTAAATGTATTCAGGTTATTTCTTTATTCTCTATTCTTAAAATACTTCGAGAAAACCTTTCTTTTAGGTTTATGTATTGAAGGATCTTAATATTACAAGAATTTGAACATGGCTTAAAACCTTGTTTACTTTGTCTGTCTGTATTTCCTTTAGGATATATCATTTAAACAGAGAAAAACGTACATCTTGACCCCCTCAAACTCAAATAAAAATTAACCTTCTAATATAAAGGAAAAACATCATTTGAGATCAGAGTTTTAAACGAAGAACTGCTTCTGTTTAACGGGTATTCCAACGCCAACTAGAAATTCATAGCCTGGCTGAGTTTGAAGGACTATAATTGGGCCATACCTAACACAATGTAATTAAATTAAATGTCTCATAGCACCGACTGGAAAGTATAAAACCACTAACCGAATTTAGTTATAATACACACAAAAAATTCACAAATGTCTATAGATAGATTTTTATTGAGGGCAGATTCCAAAATGCAGCTTTTACACTTTGCATTATTTCAAAAGGTGGTAAAACTACGTGGTTTTAGTTCATATGCACCAGATTCCTAAGGCAAATTCTAAAACATCATACCATATAGCTATCTGCCAAAAAAAGGGAAACTGAAGATATCACATGTTTTATCTGCTCTGAGAATACAAAGGGGAAACATTGTCTATATTCTTATTTTCTTCTTGAGAAAAAAGTTTCCTAAGGATGTCAGTAACTAATTAAAAGCCATGATTATGACTTAGCTTTCTAACGTGAACAGAAAGGTACAGTACTTTCCAAGTCTTGTATTATTCTTTCAAAAATTTTTTAAAATTAGGATTTAATTGATTTTTTTAATAGAAGCTTTTAAGTCTTTTCTACTGAGAACTGCTCCCACCTACCTGCTTGTAAATTTAGATATGAATATTAACAAACATTATTCTTTACTTCTTCAGAACACTTAATGAAAAACGAAAATGATTTTAAATGACAATTGTTATTTTAAGGTTTCACTTTCAATAATTCTGACAAATGCCAGAGATGGGTTACCCAAACATCCATAAGATATATGTGATTGCATTTACGTTCCATTATCTCTAAGGCTTTGGAGAATGCTACAGACAGCTCCATGCTTATAAATATGCATACATGTATGTGGAGGTACGAAAGCAGGATGTTGCAGAAGTTCTTTTAAAATAGCTTCTAGAATAAAGAAGGCTAGTTTGGTCAAATGCAGTTGGTTACACTGAATTTGTTCCTTTTGATGATAAAGAGCAGAGATGGACACTTCTGAACACGAAAAAGCACTGGTCAACATTTATGGGTTCAGGAGGAACTGCTGGGTCACTGGAGCACCAGTACCAGGCAACGTATAGACCCCACGGTCCCCAAGAGCCAGAAGTCCCATGCACAGGAGGAGGGGTGTGCCTGATGCGGCACCCCAAAAGAGGCCTTCGCATGCCACCCCAAGAGCTCTGTTAGCGATTCTCAACCAAATGTCTCAACCTCCCAGACAGCAGGCTATCCAACGGGAAAAATTGAACAGGAGGTGAAAATAGGATTGTATTTTAAAATACAAAACGGGAAAAAACCAAATATGAAAATGTTTACTTTCCAAACCAAAATGATTTTTTTTAAAGTACACAAAGGTAAAAGGTGAACATTTGACTATTAAGCAGCTCAGAGTAAAATGGGTCACGATTTGTACTGTCAGATAGAAAAAGGCTGAGAACCACTAGCTGTAATAGTGCCTCTCTTGGCTGCACTCCTCCCACATTCGCATAAAATTTATACAGAATATCATGCAAATCATACTCAAATATTTCTCGCAAGTGAAGCGCACAAACCTGTGAAAATTGTTAGACACAGTGGGTTGAATAGCCCATGAACATGAGGAAGTACAAAACGGGGCAGAAAAACACTGATATATACATGTATATATATATATGTATATATATCAATTTACCCTTTTCCTTTTTCCTGTAAAAGCAAGTTCACACAGACACCTGGGATGAAAGCCAAAACTCACATGGGACAGATTTTAACTATAGACTTGAAAACCAAATATGTTTCTCATTTTAGGACAATGTTTGCACGTCAACTCGTCACAAGGCACAGGGAATGAAGTATAGTAGACAAAATCTCAGGAGTCATTAGACGTCACAAATTTTCTGCATTGCCAGGACATAGTCCCTATAGCTATTGACAACACTTTGCAACACAGTACATAGCGCAAGTTCAGGAAGAGAAAATAACCATTTGTAACCTTACATTATGAACCTGATGGATGGCTGAGAAAGGAAATCCAGCGTTCTGATTCGTCCATATCTCACAGACAGACGACTGCTGATATAAACAGAAAACTATCTCATCTTGTCAATATTTAAAACATGGCAGCTACCAAGGTAGCATCAAGGAAGGGAAAGAGGAAAATAATAAAAAGCAAAGAATCATATATCTTAAAAAAAAGAAAAACAACTCAAAATGGTTTAGGGTGCCCAAGGTTTAATCATTGACTTCCAAGTCATTCTTTTGCTTAAAAACATTTTGGGCTGGCTGGAAAAAAAAGACCATTTATGCATTAGTTTTATATCAAGGAAAATTACCGATACATTTACATCTTGGAAAAAGCAAAATGCATTTTACATTTGCCAAAGAGATTGGAAATACCTTCCCTCTTCACATCATTCATTTCAGGGGATAAATATTTTCATGAAGTTCAAGAAAGATGGGAAAAAGCCTTTAACACAGGTCAAACATTTTTATTTTCTCATCTTCAAATGACCAAGAGCAAACAATGAAATAAAATGACCTTCCTGATTTAGTCATTGCTCCATTTGATAAACCTAGAGGATATTTTTCCCTCCAGAGTTCTCAAGGGCAAAACTGTGGTTAACAAAAGGAGACGTGTCAGTTTGCCACCCAGCAGTGGGAGTGTGTGGTGGCGGAGGTGGCAGGCAGGAGGCTGGAGCAGGGAGGGGCTGGGATGGGAAAGCTGAGTTCCGCTACTCAAGCAGAAACTTTGGGGAACAGTATTTGTGAGCCTAATGAATCAGCTCCATAATTCCGACTGTCCACCACACCTTTAACAATCTAATAACTAACAACTATTAAAAGGCAATAATGTTTGCTTGGAACCAAATGCCAGACTAACCAACACCCCCTCCCAGGAGTTATAGCAGAAACCACCAAATAAACCAACTAGGCTCCTGGCTTGACCTTTTCCGAGTTCTTTTCCTGAATTCCATCATTCTAAAAGACACCGTGAAATTGAATCACAGAAAATGGCAGAGCGACTGAAGTTATTCAGCAAGACCATCCCCAGAATTCACAAGCAGGCTGTACAAAGATCAGTGCAGGAAGGAGATAAGGACATAGCCACAAGACGGTTTAGAAATCCAGCAAAAACAATATCATCAGCAAACGAATTACGGAAAAGAAAGCTTATTCCTGGCTAAATGATTCCCCTACCTTCACCCTCCCAGAAACGCTCACCAGAAATTTAACATCTCCCTCTCCAGTTGGTATCTCCACACACATCTATATCTTTGCTTTCCATCACTTCTGTCATCTGGATGGCTTGCTTGGGACAGACTGTCAGGTAACTGGCATTCTGTTAAGGAGGTAAGATCCCCAGGGTCTGACCAAAAGGCACCTCCAACCACCTCCCACTTAAACCAGCCCTGCTATTCTTAGTTCCTTCTAGAAACTTCATGCTATTTTCTCCACAGGGGCATCTTCCTCTCCTTACCTTACAAAAATTAATTCTCTAGCAAGTTTTTAGGCCCATTAAACCCTGAATCTCGTCTACGACGGCGGTCATCTGATTTAAATATGATAACTCCATGCTTTAGCGGGATTACCATCTCGACGGGCACAAAACATACTTCTAGGATACCCTTGACCTTTTCAGCACTTGCACTCACAATTCTGAGCTAATTCTCTTACATAAATCACATCCTCTACAATGTTCACAGACTTTTAGTGCTAGAAGTAACCCAGGGACCACCTGTTATCTGACAAAGACACTGACATTCAGAGAGGTTAGGTGGCTTGCCCAGGTCACATGGGGGGAATGTCACAACATGTCAGCCTGCCAGGATGGCTAGCAAGGAGTGCCAGCCGGTACTGACTTCACCAGAAGACAGAGGGACTCGCCACTTCTTTGGAACTTGTTTTACTGATCCAGAAACAATTATACATAAATGGAACCAGTTCATGGAATAGTCTCAACTCCACATGGGTTCAAATACCTGAAAGTTTTACTGTTTTCCAATCATTACACCAAATGGGCCAGGCCCAGTCTCCCTTCCCTGGTGGGCACCAGGCCATTTGACATTTTGGGCAGACTGTATAACTTCCTGGCCACTTTGAGTCACTAAAAATCCATTTTGCATAAAACTTCAATATCATATCTGATTCAAACTTTGCCCTGCCTCACCACAGGCCATTCTTGGAGTTTACAAAACCTGAGGTGGGTAAGAGAGGCTTGATCCGCACTTTGTCCCCTCCTCTGCTCTTCCCCTAGAAGTAGGGAGGGGTGGGGTGGTACAGTCAATCTTGAATGCCCCCCCCACCACGTTCTACCTCCTTCATGCCCTTTGTTGGGGAGAAGGGCACAGGAGAAGGACAAGGGCCTCCTCCTTATCTGGCTGTGGCTGAATTCTCTCTGATGGTTGTCACTGCTTCTCAGGGTAACACTAACTTGGCCTCCAATGCCCTCTTGTGAGCATGTGCCCCAGTCCGGGTTCTACTGTGAACCCGTGTGAGTTCTTTGGAGGGCTCTGCTGGGGTATGGGGTGGGGTCCCCACTGCATAGTTCCTGACGTGAGAAATCTGGTTCTAGCCTGACCCCTCCCGTCCCCACTTAGCCCTCCTAGCACACATGCATGTCCCTTGGGTGGGACGCAGGGAAAAGGGTACAAGCCCAGCCTCCCTCTGCACTCCCACCTGCTTTACACATATACATCCTTATCACTCACACAGGGCAGGCTGCTCTGGGACCACTCCCCCTCTTTGCCATGACATCTCCCTCTAGTTCTCTTTTCTTCAGTTCAGGTTGGTGCTACATGCATCTGCCTGCCAGAAGTCCACCTGTGGAAAGAGATGCCAATTTCCCCTTCTGGCAGCCTCCCTCACCCTGGATGAGCATTCCTCTTGGAGCCCTTCTCACTAGGCTTCGTGTGTGTGGGGATGCGCTCTCTTCTCTCCCGTGGAAAGGGAGGAAAAGTCTCAGCTCTTTTCACAGCAGCTCAGACAATTTTCTGCCCTTCCCTAGCATCAATCTTCTGCCTACATGGACAGCTAGCTGACTGTGGCAGAGCAGGGTTCACCACCTCTTGGTAAACCTTGAACAGAGTGTCTAGCTCCATTATTGGCAGCTTTTCCTTTAGAATGTGTGGTACTTAATAC
This sequence comes from Diceros bicornis minor, assembly GCF_020826845.1. NCBI lineage: Eukaryota > Metazoa > Chordata > Mammalia > Perissodactyla > Rhinocerotidae > Diceros > Diceros bicornis. The sequence continues at coordinate 24,051,218 of NC_080764.1, read as the reverse complement.
CTATGGGTAATTTCCCACTTAGCATCCTGTTACATGAATATATCTTCCAACAGTCACAGAAAGTTACTGGAGAGTTAAGGAGGGAAGAGAGGGTCTCATGCCATACTTATTTTATTTTAAAAAATCCATATAAAATTTTTCTCAATGAAGGAAAAACCTCACCTCTAGTCATATATGCTGAAGATAGTCCATATGTGGCTTATACAGTCATGTGCTGCAAAATGACATTTCAGTCAATGACAGACCCCATATATGACAGTGGTGTCATAAGATTAGAACCATATAGCCTAGGTATGTAGTAGGCTATACCATCTAGGTTTGTCTAAGTACGTTCTTTGATGTTTGCACAATGACAAAATTGCCTAATGATGCATTTCTCAGAATGTGTCTCCACCGTTAAACAATGCATGACTGCATACATTTTAAAGAAGTCATAATAACTATTTTTCATCTATAAGCTATGTTTTAAACTTAGAAAAAGTAAAATCTCTATGATTCCCAATAATTACGTGACTCAATGCAAATGGTAAAAACTCAGATTTTTAAAACAGAATTTAAAATAAAGGCAGTTAATTGTGTTTTAGTTATGAAGGGTATTAAGGAAAAAGCTGATAGATTTCAGATAGCACAGTCATTCTGTTGGGAGTAAATAATTGATCAGGCTCACAGGGCAGTAACTTAAGCTGCTTAAGGGCAGCTGTAACTGGTGACTTCATGTATGAAATGGCTCTTCTTCCAGACACATGTATTAGACTGAGGGCTGGAATGAATTTTTTAAATGCAAAAGAGTTTCCACTGCAGAATTTCATTACATTTGTGAAGATAATATTTCAGGGCACAACATTATTGAAGTACTGGGTTTTGAAAAGTTTTGAGAAAGAAAATACCAGCGATAAAATTTCATCTGGGGCCCAAATTGCTAGAACAGTAGAGATTTAAATCTGAGTTTTAATTAAGCTTTAGAATGTCTTCATCTGTAAAGAATGATGATCGTACTTGATTACTTATTTCACCAGCTTGTTGTGCAGCTCATGGTAAGCTTCACGGGAGAGGGAACTTGTTCACAGCTAAATTTCTAGGACCTAGAACACAGAAGGCCATCACACACATGTACTGAATGAATGGACTCATAGACTATGTTCAAAATTTCTTGGCAAATGGTAAAGCATTATAAGAACATCACTGTTATTTGTCATCATTTGCAGTTGGTCCACTTTGTTTTGGCTTCTTGTGTCTTTAGTAAACAATGTCACTGCCGACACTTCTGTTAAATGCACTGGAAATTAACCTTGCAGATTCTTGTTAGAAAAGTTCTCATTTTTCCTGATAAAGGCTGAAAAAGAGCTGCCAACTTTGTGGAAGAGAGAAGGAACATTTGTAATTATCACACCTTTACGTTAAATGGCTGCTTGTAGAGAGCTTGGAAACAATTCTCTAAAAGGATGTTAAACACCCCTTTGCAAATTCATTTGCTTATTATTTTTTTCTCAATCCCTTTTCCACATATACTGCAAAGGCTAATTTAGTTTATCCAAACTCAAATTACCACGAAATCCAAGTAAATGGGGGTTAAGTAAAGATACAGTAGTCTTATAACTGAGATATAATCAATAATTTAATGTTTATTTCTTTGATGATGAAGTCAACACACAGTTGAAGGTGTATAATTTTATCTTTATTTCAGACCTCTCTCCCGACTCTGGAAGTGTTTTCTTAAACTACAACCCACATCTCCCTCTTGTTGTCATCATGGATCTCGGGTTACCATGAATTCTGTTCAGAAAAGACAACACATTTGCATTCAAATCTAATAACAAAATCAAAAGCATATTACTTATCTTCAAAGTTTTCCTCCTAAAGGTAGACTTCTTTTCTGCTCAATTGGTAGCAATCCAGTGGTTTACAATAACTTATCTCTCCGTCATCATCTGTTTTTCCTTCTTGGAGTATGCTCAAAAAGTGATGTAATATCTTCCACTAAAAGCAAACAAACCCCTTCCCTTGACCCAACATCCTCCTTGAGCCCCAGCTCAATTTCTGTTCTTCTTTAAGAAGCAAAACTCCCCAAGAGGTGTCTATACTCCCCCAGGAGGTGTCTATAAGGTCTCCACTTTTTCTTCTCCTGTTCTCTCCTGAGCCCACTCTACCAAAACTGCATTTCTCAGTAATCCCCACTCCGCCAAATCCAATTTTCCATTTTCCTTGACCTCTCAGACACACCTGATAACTCCTTCCATTTCTTAGCCTCCTTTGCTGGTTCCTATGATCTGATCATCTTCCGATCCCTGAAGCGTCAGTCCTCAATCCTTTTCCCTTCGCTGGCTTTACCAGGTGGTCTCATCCAGTCCTGACTCCCAAATTTGTATCTCTAGCCCTGACTTCTCCTCTAAACTGCAGACTTGGATATATAGCTGCCTTCTTGACACCTCTACTTGGATGATTAATAGGCATCTTAACCTTAAATTAAATGCCCCAAACCAAGTTCCTGATTCCCTTCCCTTCCCCATAAACTTTCTTATCTCAGCAAATGGCAACCCCCTTCTTCCAGTTGGGAGTCATCCTTTTGCTCATCTTTCACATTCAACCCAGCAGCAAGTCCTGTTGAATCTACGTCTAAAATCTCACCCTCCTATCACTCCCTGGTCCGAGCCACTACCTTTTCTCACTTGGATTATTCCATTAGCTTCCAAACTGGTCTCATTGCTTTCATCCTTGCCCCCTTAGTATTTATTCTCAATACAACAGCCAAAAAGATCCATTTAAAACGAAATCCAGATCATGCTGCTCTGCTCCATTTAAGTCAGAAGAAAATGTGGAGTCCTAACAATGGATGCAAGAATCTCCAGCCTCTGGCACCCATCCCGGCCTTACCTCTCTGCCGTCCTCTCCTACTACTCTTCCTCTTGTTCACTCAGTTCTGGATAGCAAAGCACAATCTAGCTTGAAAGCCTCTGCGTTTGTTTCCCCTTCTGCCTGAAATCTTCTTCCTCCAGATAGTGCAAGACTAGCTCCCTCACTTCCTTCAGGTTCTACTCCAACGTCGCCTTCTCAGAGAAGCCTTCTCCAAGCACCCCAGCGTGTTATAGCCAAACTAAGTCTATGCTTTCCACATTGTAAAGGGATGATTCTTTCAAGTAGAAATTGAAAATTTGAAAAAAACTTTAGATCGTAAGAACCTGTCGCCCTAGCACCCTGACATTCATTCAAAGATGAGTTACTGCTCATCTATTGGGTGCAAGGCATGGGTCACAAAGTGAGTAGGGATTGGCCCTGCTTTTAGTCAACGTATACGGAATAGGGATGGTATGGACGTGATCCTTTTTCCATTGTCAGGACCAGTAGTAAACTGGGATTGAGAGGCTGATGGTGGGTCTTGGAACAGAGCAAGCTGACGATAGCTCTATCTACTCCACATCACCAATTAGGCTCGGAAAACCTTCCGCAAGTGCTGGCGCAGTGTAGCTAGTTTAATAAAGAAACTTGTATGAATAGAGCCCTCCGGGTCAGATTCTCAGAGATGAAATTTTCTGCCTTGTTCTAGCCCTGAATAAAAAAGGCTTTCCCTTTGTTTCTTCCTTATGTTTGTCATAACTCTTTCACACTTCAGGGTGTTCAGAAATTGACCGGAAAGAATCCAACGAGACATAGGAAAGGTTCAGAGGGAAAGCTAAAGGAATAATGAAGTCCATTCCTTCTCTTGAATGACAGCGCTTCTAAAATAAAACAAAAACAAACTTGAAGAGCGGACACAACAGCTTCAAAGGCGAAAGAAAAAAGGGCCCCGGAACAAAGGAAGCCTCGGTCAGCAGCCAGCACACTCGGCGGCTCCTTGAGCAGAGACTAAAATGAGATGAGATCTGTCAAAAGATGGAGTCAAACAAATTCAGTTCAGTCAAGGAAAAATGCACCAAACACCGCGTATGCGTCTTTTCTTCCAGCAGTGACAGCCCCGCGGCCCTTCTTCCCTGGGCACTAAAAAAACCCTGCCTGGAAATCAGAAAATCAGAACCTTTTGTCTCTCTCCAGTTACCCAGAAGCCACAGGACGGCATCCTATCATTTCTTCTGTCCCACTGCTGTAGATACTGGAATGAGCCTCCTGCTCTCCTCTCAGGTGAGTTCCGCGATACCTACATGGCCCTCTAACCATACGTGATTCTTCTCTTCAACTACACTGTGGCTATCTCAAGTTCAGGGTTTCTTACCACTGACCCCTTTTATAGAAGGTTTCAGATTAACATATTTTATTTGCAGGGAATGCTGAACTTAAGAAAATGCTGCTTCCCATCATTTCTCCACTTTTCTAAAGAGCAATCCTCTCAAACCTTCATGATCTTGACCTTCTCCCTGTTACCTATGGGAAAATTCTTGGACAGATCGGTAATCACCTGCTGGAAGTGAAAAGTCAGGCCAAGAATTGTTTGTCTATGTGTGACCCACTATTGCTGGCATCAGCGTTAATCTAGCAAAAATAGGAGGAAGTAACCACCACATTCAGTCCTATCATAAGTATACTGGCATGGTATAAATTCTGATATTACCTGTTGCCTGCCCAAATTTATGGTTTTCCCTCTATCCCTCATTCCCTCCCTCCCACTCTCCTTCCTTCTCTCCCACCTTCTCCCTCCCTTCCTTCCTTTCTTCCTCCCACTGTCCCTCCTTCTTCCCTCTGTCCCTCCCTCCTTTCCTCCTTTCCTCCTTCCTTCCTCCCTCCCTCCCTTCCTTCTTTCCCTCCCTTCCTTCCTTCTTTCCTTGTTAACTCTGATTCTAGTACTGATAGCACATAAAATAAGCCCTCGGCTGCCAAAGTAGAAGAGAACTATAGGCTATGTGATTCCTGTTATTCATTTGTAGAGATAATATACAACTTGCCTTCTCTAATATGACAGTTGTAGCCCTAAATGACATTACACAATTATTTATGAAATCTCTTCACAGGAAAAAAAATAGAGCGGAGGAAAAAAATGGAACATTGTCTGTACAATGCAGATCTTATGGTACAGCTCCCCAGGTTTTCTGGATGTGCAGGGAATTTAAGTCAATTGGGATCATGCTGTTTATTGCAACATGGGCTATTTTGCTGGTTCTGCCTCAAAGTTTGGATGCCCCCACTACTGATACAAACATTTTTCAGGACCACTGAAAAGCAGAAATATTAATAACTGATTCAGAAAAGCAGTGATCAGCTTTTTATCATAACACGAATTGCTGCAAAGAAACTTGATTTTGTGAAGTAATATTGTTCTTTGCCTGTAACATCTCTTTAAAATATACATTGTGTTCCTTTCTTGCAAACTGAGGCTGTAATTTTCTTTATTTAAACCCATTTATTAACTATATGCTCAAGATTGCTTCTTGCCTCTGGTAAAAACGATATATCAGACAAGGCCATTCATTCAATGATGTTTACTGAGACGCCAATATTTCCTCATTTCATCCTTGTGGAAAATATGGAAAGACAAGGTCTAGTTGAATGATCATCTTGAATGATGCCAACCTAAGAGGTCTCTGGTAGAAGGCTACACAGTTTTTTTCCTCAGCTCTGCTTTGTTCAACAATGAAATCAATACACTGGAGAATTTACTGGAAAGGCATGCTTTTTAAATTAGCACATTACATAGTTGGGAAGGATCACTGATATACTGAAGGTTGACCGAGTTTTAAAAAGGCATTGAGAGACTAGGATTATTGGACAAATCAGTTGATAAAACTGTTTTAGCTGGAAAGGAATAATGTAAATGTAAAATCCTGTGTTAAGTTTAAATACATACACACACAAACACACACACACATACAAACACACACACGTACACATAGCACTGCCGGGGGCTGAGAAAGGAGGCATGGCTCATGGCCATTGATATTGATATAGGCTGGGGAATTTTCATGAAGAAAAGCTCAGTAAGAATTAAAGACATGTTAATGTCGTTAAGCATGAACATTAACAAAGCAGACATGCCCAGAGCTGGGGAATCAGGATGCTGTGAGGCCCACATCCCACTCATCAGAATGATATCGGTGAAGAGCTGAATATGGTTAATATAGTGAAGGGAAGACATCAAATTGTCTTTAGTCTTGAAGAACTATTCTCAGCAAGAGGGAGCAGATTTATTCTTCGTGTTTTCAGAAAATAGCACTAACTAACTACGTAGGAGTTTTAGGAACGCTTATTTCAATTCAATATAAGGCAAAAGTTCTATCAATGAGAACTTTTCCAACGATGATGGGGCCGCCTCACAAAGTGGGGGCCACCTTTCCAGTGACAAGTTTAAGCGGAAACTTGTGGCTGTCTATTAAGGATGTATTAGAAGGGGTGCTGCCTCAAGACACAGGACCAGACACAATTTCTGGCCTCCTCCCACTCTAAAATTCTCTGCTTCTCTTTCACGGAAGCACTGAAGAATCTTCAGCCTTTAGCACATATAAAGAATGCAAGTTACTGCAAATTTTTGTGATGCTGTATGCAAACCTCATTAAAATAGAGACCCATACAGAAAGGGGGTCACATCTCACAATTGTTTACATGAAGTCATTGTTTGCTACCCCTGATTTGTAGAGAATGGAAAATTGGATGTGAAGAGCAAAGGATTTTCTTCAAATACAATGTTTATTCACGTTACCTTAGAGGTTTAATTCTCTACTAACCTTACATTTACAAAAGGTATTAGATATTATTAATAGAATTTGCCAAAGGACTCAAAACATTGCACTGGAGTCCTCTGGCATTCTAGAATTTTAGAAAGTGTCATGTCTGCTGGTACCCAGTTTGTAGAGACAGACAGGGGTGTTCATCCACACAATGGTTAAAGCACAGGCTGTGAAGCTAGACTGCCCGGGTTCAAATCCTGGCTCTACTTCTGACAATCTGTGGCCCATGGGTAAGCAACATAAACTCTCTGTGCCTCAACTTCCTCATTATAAAGTTGTATTAATCACTGCTGGCTCTGATGATGATGATGACGAACTAACTGTTAGATCTAAGCTAGGCAGGTGATATGTGACTGTTCCGGGTAGTTTATTTCTCTAAAAGATTTGAGACCATCCCAATTTGTGTCTAATCTGGAGTCCTAGAAATCTGAGGTTTTCTGGTGCCTATAACCTTGTGCAAAGTAATCTGGTCAACAAGTATTTACAAAGTGCTTACTATAGGGAATTAAAAAATGATGAAGGAAGAGTCAGGCCTTGCCCCTACATAGCCAACATACACTTTACTATAAGAGAAATAAAATAAAATATTTTAACATAAAAGATAATGATATATTTTGATATATGCTAACTCATAAAGTATTTAAAAGTATTTAAGTATGGGTATCATCCATAAATCCTTTCCAAAGAGCTCCAGTGCTAATGAGGTCACAGCACAGATAGAAACTTCTTGTACAGCGTTTGCATTCCTAAGAACTATTGTTTCCATATCAGTGGAGAGGTAATAGTTTGGGCTTACAAACAGGAAAATAGAAATAGTTTGTAAAAGAGCTAAATATTATGAGCTTTACTTTAAAATGCATTGATTCTCAGTTGCATTGTAAAAGGATAGTATAGAAGAAAACTAAAAGCTATCTCAAAATAATAATTTCTAGAACAACCCAAATGTATAACTTTGCAGTTTGTAAAATACTTTGACAACTAGGACTTTACTTGTGCCTCACAACAGTGATGTGAGGTGGGCATTAATCTCACTTTAGGAAGAGAAAACTAAGGCTCTGAGTAGCTAAGAGGCTTGTTCAAGGTTACAGAAGTAATAGATACCAGAGATGGGATTTTTAACCCTGATCTCATTACTTCAAATCTGGAATTTTAGAAAAGCTCATCAAATTAAGTATGAAAAAACAAAATCAATACCCGTGTGATATAACAATTTTCCATCAGACATTCTCAGAATTCGAAACCGAAGTGGGTTTATTCAGGTGCCTACTATTGCTATCTCTGCCTCCTAGAAACCATTCCCGTTCTGGTCATGGCACTCTGACTGCCCATGGGAGGAGTTCCCTTCCCACCCTCAGTCCACGTGGTTCAGGTGGAGCTAAAACCACCTGCAGGCATGTGACCTATGCCCGGCTAATCACATCACATCACACACACACACACACACACACACACACACACACACACACTCCTTTGTGATTAGCTCAGGACAGATAAGTGATCAAAACCAGGGTGATCTGAAACAATGGAACTCAATCCTGGGACTTTTTTGAGAACTCTTGGAAAGATAAGCCCTCTTTCTCATAGATTCAAGTTGAACAGGAATCGGACTTGAAACTCCCCTTGTGTAGAGAAAGCCTGTTAGGGAAAAGAGCCAACCCAGAGGAGAGCAGAGCCAAGACCTGAAGAGCCAAAGAGCAACACATCATTCGAGCACCTGGATCCAGGTCTACCTGGACTTTGCAGTGAAATGATTCAAATACATGCCCCTTCCTGCTTAAGACACCTTGAGTTGGATTTTCTTACTTGCATGAATCCAGGAGAGTCCCTACTGATATATTACTTTAGTCATATACAAATGGAATTAACTGAGACGGGACTGCATAATCAGCCCCACTTTCACTTGATGTTAAAAAAACCTTCTCTTTATTTTCTTTTTTTTTACACTAGAAAAAAGAAAAGGAAGAGGGAGAAGGAGAATAAGAGGATTCTCCTACCCTTGAAAATTTGTCAAGGTCAGATTATAACAGCCAAAACTCTGACCTGTTGACCCAAGAACTGAACTGAATATAATGAGAAACATTCCAAAAATTTAATAAGTGGAAAAATAGCCTGGTGTGCCTCTTTGTGAACAAGCTGCTCAATGTCAGCAAGCCTAAGGCACCACGAAATATCACAAGGTCAATTCCACCGAAATAGGGTTTTTATGTATTGTCAGATTTCTTATTTATTCAGTTGAAAATAGGATCTTTTCTATTGATGTTTTTTAAAAAAATCGTGGTCTGGTTGTAACTTGAAACATTCACCTTGGTCAAGTACCAGCACGTGGAGGGAAGGCGGAGCCATCGGAGCTTCTGTAGCAAAATGAAGGGAGGTGTCTAGGTCTGCCTGGGGTCTGTCAGAACAAACTCCTGGTCGTCTAATTTGCCTCACTGATGGACTTGACAGAGAATGAAAGAATCGCGACCTGTAAGATGAGTATCAAAACCTAAAAACGAATCCATCTGAGTGATTCTCCCACTTCTTCCCATTATTTTAAGACTCATAGACACTAACACTTCAATGTTGCCTGAAAGACACTAATCATATTGGAATTTTCAACCCCAAAGTTATCACAGGGATAGCAGTGTATATTTGAAGAGGCAATTAATAAACTGTCCACATTAATAAACAAGGTGTATAACACATCAGGTTAAATTTCAAGTATGAAAGCAACGTTTTCCACTTTTGCTTGGCATGATGCCTTTGGGAATAGAGGGCTGGTGATCTAGAGTTCTTGGCTTGAAACAGGGCACAGATATCATCAACATCCCAAGTTATCTCTGAAGCTGGTGTGTCAGCTTGTCAACTCGACAAGCTGTCAAATTGGAAGCTCCTGATGGAAGAGCTTACTGAATTTATTCTTAACATTCTTTTTTTGGTTATATATTATCTGTCTGTGCTTAAGTATTAGGAGTTGCTCTTTAGATCTTCATGGTAGAAAATTTTGAAGTCATGAACAGGCTGAGCCTTTCTGAGTAGTAGCTAGGTGATGAGAATCTAAATTAAAAACTGGCCACTAACTTACGGCCATTTAAAAAAAATCTGATGTAACACAGTAATAAGAAAATTTGCTTAGTTTGGGGGGAAAAATCACCTTGTAAAATGCTGTTTCTTTCAACATAGTTTTGCTACTTTCTGAAGGCTGGTTCTGTAAATTGCCAGCAGCAGATAGGATTTCTAGGAACAACAGGCTTTCTCTCCCAGGGAAAGTATAAAAGAACAAATTACTATCTTTTTTCTTTCCCAGAGATGGCTAAGCATTTGCCTCATCGTTTTTTGGGATATTCATGCTTCTCTAGCTAACAATTTTGTGTACTGTGTATTTCAAACAAATTCTAAATTTCATTTGAGGAAAAAAATAATCCTTTCTTTCTCACTTAATGTTTTATCTTACCAAGTCATTATTGTAAGATATCCTTTTCTACATACTTTTATAACCTGAATTTGCACAGAACTATTCCATCTATCCTCTGCTTTCCCTGGCTCTGTGATCACTGCATAGAGCCCTCTTCCATCAAGATAGATGCTCCCTGGCAGCCTTCATATTTATACAATTAAATTAATAAAGAGGAAAATTCCAATTCCATTCTCAATATACATTCTAAGCATGGATAATACTAGAACAAAAAGATGGTCTTTATAGAATGCTACAACCATCTGAGCACTGACTTTTCTAATACCTTTGGCATTAATTGGCCCCTCAATGAATCAGCGACCTTTGAATTAGGGACTGACAGGTGATATATCTGAATTGATAGTCATATCATCTCTCTATACAGTGATTTACAGTTTAGAATATGCTTTCACATAAATTATCTTATCCGATACACACAAACCTGAGAGGCAGGCATCTTAAGGACAAAGAAACTGAAGTTCAGAGAAACCACGTGACTTGGTATAGGTCACACAGCCAGAAAGAAACTAAATCAGAACTCCAACTGAAGAAGCCGCTAAGGAAACGGCATCCACTATTTGGAGAAACCCCACAGGCAAGAACTTCTCTGTATGCGCAGTAAACCCACATCTTCTTACAAAGCTCATCATAAACATGGGAGAAGGGCAGAGTTTTACCAAGATGTGCAGCAAGGGTCTCCACTAAAAGGATCAACGAATAAACACTGTAGTTTTGCATTTAAAGGGTTTTATGGTGATAACCATGAGCCAATTCAGTAAGTTTTCACTAAACTACTAGTGATTTTATCCTTCTGCTCGCTGTGCCTACGTAAGTGTAATCTACTATAGCATATGGGAAATTAGTATTTGTTGAACTATTATTAAAATATTTTATATCATTTTAAAACAGAGGCAGCCCACAGGGTACCAGGAGCCATAGAGGAACCAGGCTACAGTCAGGCAGAGAGAGCCTGAGGTCCAGCTCTGCTGTGTACCAGCTGTGAGGCAAAGCATGCACACCCCTCGGCTTCCTTGAGTATCGAATGGGCTGTTGTGAGGATTAAATAAGATTCCACACGTGGAATCTCAGGCATGGGTCTGGCCATGGCAGGGCTTCTATATGGCTCAGTTTCCATTTCTCTTCCTTTAACAATATCAAAAGAATGAACACTTGTAGAACTAATATAATATGTAAAATGATTTCAAATAAAGAAGTAATTGATTTAGTCACACTTAAATAGTAGTACTGTTTGGATCAAGAAATATTAGACTTTCAACTGAAATCAGTTCAACCAAATCAACTTTCTAATGATTTAGAAGCACTTTAGACAAAGCCTTTATAGTGTCTAACATATCGCCCCAGGCAAGTTCTGATTTAGTTTCTTTCTGGCTGTGTGAGCCAGACCAAGTCATGTGGTTTCTCAGTTTGTCTGTCTTTAAAATATGGATAATGCCTGCTTCTCAGGTTCGTGTGCATCCGATAAGGTAACTGCCCCAGGCAATATTGATATTTTTATTTAGATGAGAGCATTTAAAACACAAGGACTTCTATATTATGGATTTTCCTCATTAATATTAAGGTAGGGCCAGCCCAGTGGCTTAGCGGTTAAGTGCGCGCGCTCCGCTACTGGCAGCCGGGTTCGGATCCCGGGCGCGCACCGACGCACCGCTTCTCCAGCCATGCTGAGGCCGCGTCCCACATACAGCAACTAGAAGGCTGTGCAACTATGACATACAACTATCTACTGGGGCTTTGGGGAAAAAAAAAAAGGAGGAGGATTGGCAATAGATGTTAGCTCAGAGCCGGTCTTCCTCAGCAAAAAGAGGAAGATTAGCATGGATGTTAGCTCAGGGCTGATCTTCCTCGCAAAAAAAAAAAAAATTAAGGTAAAGTTTGTGCAAAGATATGTATTTCTCATACTCTTTAGGAGTCTTTTTTATTTTGCAAAAACAGAAGTATTATTTCACTTTTCCATAAGTATTTTGTATAAATGGAGGCCTTCTATAAATGGTTATAAGTTTCACATTGGGAAACTCTTTTTCCTTTTTTCATAACTTTGGAGAATGTGGTCCTTAAACTTTATTAATTCCACTACTCTCCTTTATTATTCATTTTAAGAGTACTTGGACTTCTCCTAAATATTATTCAAGAAAATTTCTAAAGATTGCGATTAGGACCTAAATACTGGAAGTATTTTTCCTCCTTCTGATATATTTTCCATTTCTTCATTTACTATCTCATCTCTACAGAACTCGGATTTAAAAGCTGATCTGCCATGTGCTACACGCACATGGACAGTTGTGTAAGATACTTTGTGCTGAAATGAGATAACAGATGTGCAAGTTCTTTGAAAATTGAAAAGCTTTATATGAATTAAGGTATTATTCCACAAATGTGAGTGCAACATTTATTTATTAGGGGTATGGAAATATGGGAGCATTTCAGAACTTCTGAGCTAATGAGTCCAATTTAGAATTACAGGCTAGGAAAGCTGTTTTCAGCATGATAAGAAACCCATTGTTTAGATGTTTTTACATCATTACATTCTGTGGTTTAAAAAATATTATTAGTATTGAACTCATTTTTGTCTCTCACATATTCATTTAAGAGACTTTGATGCCAGAATATTGCTTACATCAGAATAAAAGCAAACAATAGCCACAATATTTAAAATCCTCTGTATTCCAAGAGAGGTATTTTTAATATTGGTTCAAATTAAAAACAAGTAATTAAATACCAACCTAAGTGTTACTTTTAAAAAATATTTGCCAACAAACAAATTTAATAGGTGGACTGGACATTAAACGTATCTCAATTTAACTTTAAGCAGTGGTTTTCCAAGTTAAGCAAAGCACTTCCAAACATCTATCGAGCAGACCGTAAGAAGGCAACACTCCTATGAATTATCGCAATCACCAAGAACTTAAGGTTTCTGGCCTATGGCTATAATTCCAAATCTTTCTAGTGGGGGCTCTGCTAAACTTGCAAAAGCAGAGGGGTTTCTGAGAACATGGATCTGTCCTGGTGATTTTCTCTTAATTGCATTTTCCCTTCTTTCAATAAGCAAGAAAGCCTGAAGATGGGCTTCTGCGATTTAGTGGGAAACAGACTGGTTAGACAAGCATTACTGTAGTAAGCCCCGTGGAAGAAACCCCTTGGGCAAGAACCTCAGGGACTGAGCTCCTGGCTGGAAGGTGGTATAACTAGCTGCTTGCTTACAGGAACTTTAATTGCTAATTCAAGTTTTTAGGAAGACTAAGCTTCATTGGCTGAGCACATAACTTAGGGGAAGAATGTAGTCTAGAGAGAGACAGGTTGTTAAAAAAGCAAATGGATTTCAAAAATTATTATAGCAAATGACCAAAAATCCAGGAAGAATAAAAAAAAAAACAACTGAGTGGTAGAAAAATCACATAAATAAAACTGTTCAACAGCAAAATCACAGAGTATTTCATATTTTGACAGGTTAAAGCTTTGAAATGGTACTATTTTTAAAAGGTATACATTCATTTCTCCACCATTTTTGGCTTTTCTAGACTAGGAAACATTCTCAAGACAAACAAACAAAAAACTGCAATTAACACAAGCTAGAGCTGCAATCCCAGAATCGCTTTTTCTCATTGATCAGATTCCTGTAGTGCCATCTCCTATTTTCTCTGCAGCAAAAGTGCAGTATTGAGCAGCAGGGTTTTAGAAAGCTTCTAATAAGCTCCTGGTTGCTGACGGAGGCCTGTGTCTACATCAGTCATTCGATCATGGTGAGCAGCACAGGTAAATAATCACATTCACACTTACCCTCCGGTGCTCACTACATCCCATCCCCCCGCTTATCTCATTCTTTCTGCTTTTGGGCCTTTCTCATCTGGCCAGATACAAATTCATTCCATTTTCTCAAGGGTGAGACAATTCCTGAAAGGGATGCATTCTGATCAGAGTGACAGAAAGAAGATCTAGGCTATTCAAAAGGTACTACTGCCCCTAGCTTGTGAATCTCACGAAGAAAGTAAGAGAGCAATCTTGCTAGGTTTCCTGTGAGAGTTCATACACAGGCAGAAAAGTAATTAATTTCCTCTTTGAAAAAACTGTACTATGAGGAGAAATTTCATAAATTATATGAGCAGCTCAGACTGGTGATTCTGTTCCTGAAGTTGGCACAGTCGATAAAAGCTAATGCTCATTAATGAACTCCTCCCTTACCCAGGGAAGAGAAGGGTTCAGAAAAGACCCAGTTTGTATTAATACACAAAGACTACATGGCTCAAGGGTAAAAGAAACCATGTCTCTGAAATGCTGTCATTAGAGAAATTTAACCACATATGTGATCCACCAATACTAACAAATAGCAGGAAATATATGAACGGTGTGGGGAAAAAAGCTTTCAGACTCTTTATTTAAAAGAACGTCAGTGAAAACAGTAATAAGGATTAAGACACAATACTTAACAAGAGAGAAAGAGAAAATCATTCTTTTCTTGTCTCACCTACATTTTCCATCTCCCGTGAATAAAAGATTTTCCTTAATCCCAACATTGCCATTCCCTGCACAAAGAACCCAGAGAACAATTCAACATCGACAAAGCTGAAAGGAGACACAATATCCCAGAACCTCTCTCTCCAGGGCATTTGCAGACAGAATAGCCATGGTTTCCAGAACATTCTCTTCACATTTTTCTTTCATGAGCAGCAGCATAGAATGTTTACCAAAGGCTTTTAAAAACAGAATCGCACCAAACAGTTGAGAAAAATATTTAACAACCAAGGCAAAGTAATTACAGTCGAATTTTCACCTCGAGATTCTCATCTTAGGTGTGGGAGGCAGAGAGAAGCCTCTTAACACGTCAGTCTGAACCTAGAATGAGGATGAAAAGAGTTGATTCTGCCAATAGTTGTCAACAAATCCATATCTTTGAGTCTCAGGACGAAACTGCAGAGCTGGCTGCCCATCTGAACGTGCTTTAAGAACAGCACCACTGTTTGGTTATGGCTGACTCAAGTTTCTGAGCAGTGATCTGAGGACAGGCTGGCCATCTATCTGATGTCTATCTGGGGACAGGCTAGACATGGGCATCTAGACCAAAATCATGGAAAGGTCTGAACCTGACAGATCTCTCTTTTCCATTATTTGTGTCAGGCAGCATCATCATTTTCAACTACTCAAGGTGACAATATAAGATGATGCAACTCGTCCCAGTAGTACAATTATATACAAATGTGTAAACTTGGGAGGAAACTAACAACATTATGAAGAGTTAATACTTCCCCCCAACTTCTGCTCTATCATCCAACCAATTTATAAAATTTACATTTCATAATCTAGACTTTTATTACTCATTTTCATTATGATTTGATTCTTATATAGCAATATTCCCTTTAGGGCAAAGACTTTCTGGGAGTAATGAGATCAGACATAATTTCTTCAGGAAGAACGGATAACGAGGATCTATGTATACATTCCATTCCCAGAAAGGTCTGTTTCAGATTAGTTCAAGTCAGTAGGGAATGAAAACCACGGCATAAAATGGTAAAATTCCAGTTAGGTTTGGACAGTAGGCATCCACTGTAAGCTATTGTTCAATATTAGAATGCATTACTTGATACGGGTGAAAGGCAAAAACATCACAGGCTTTTAACACCTTACCTGGGCCATCTGCCTCTCCAGTTTTGATCGGGGAATATCATCAAAGTAGTTTTCATTTCTTCTCCTCCTTGCATCGCCCTGCATGATAATGTGAGGAACGTCTAGGGAGCCACCAGTGGTGTAAGTGCTTTGGCTAAGTGATGGAGACAACTGAGGAGGAGTGTGATTACCACTGGGTTCCTGAATGGAAATACATCACGAAATAAATACCATGTTCTTGTGGCTAACCTTTGGTTTCAAAATTGTGAAATACTGACAAGACAAACTGCAGGGGTGGGGAGTCATTTTTGAATCAACTGTCAAGGTATGGAAGACGTTCCAGCATCTTATTAATGGTATGATCTAGTCAATACTTTTTCCCTGAAGTATTGCAGGTCAAAAGTTTAAAGTATAAAGAATCAGGCTGTTTTCTTAAACCAGCACTATGGATGATCTCAGAAGAGGCACACATATGCTGGGCACCCCTGACACTACCATGTGTGTTTACAAGGGAAGGAACTGTGTCTTCACGGGACAGTGTCCTCACTGTGGTAGATGCCATAACGAGAAAACTAAAATGGGAACCAATAGGTCTTGATCCTCCATCAAAGAGTGGTCTGGCAATCAGGCAGGGAAGAAGACACAGTGTGGACACAGAATGTCACATGTACAGACTGCAGAGCAATGCATATAATAACAGAGGATGTATTTCAACAGCAAAAACAACTCAAGCTGAGGGAAACCAGTCAGAAGTAAGATAAGGGGTGGCAGACAGCTGGGCTCCAGTGTTTGCAAGTAAGAGCAGGATTGGGTCATGCCGATTCTCTGGGCCACTTCACCCTGGATGCTCTGGACCTCTTTTGACAGATTAAGGTCCTACATTTTTTCTTGGGAATCTCTGTCTTTGATCATTTTGTTGTTCCCCTAAATCTCTTCCAGGGAGCCAGAGGGAGAGGTTCAGAAGGAGAAGGAGAGTAGAGTAAGTAGCAGGAAATTACTCCTCTAAAGAGTCTTTTTTAGGATGGTTACCCTGATGGTGCCTATATCTTTCTCCCCTGTCGTGTAGCAAAATGAAGGCAAGACAATAATCCTGTTCTAGCCTCATTTCCCCCCAATTTATTTGAAGCTCCTCTTATTGACAGAGAAAAACAGGTCCTATTTCTACTTTCACTACTCCCAAAGCCCAAGAAGCCTTCAAATATCCCAGTGTCTCCCAGTTCCCCCAGTAATCAATTTTCCTCATGGCTCCTTCCTGCAGCCAATTCTCTTGCATTCCCTGAAATCTTGGTGTTATTTTCTTCTCCTTTAAAATGGAATCAGACTTAAAGTCTTAACAGCTCCTCTCCTGCCTGACCCTCTGCTGTACAGACAGGAGTGATGCTGTTTGCTGAAGTTCACTGATAAGAGTGAAGTTCACATTCTACTGCATGTCATCGCTGGCAGTTACTTCCAAGTACCACGCCTGTGTTCATTTATTATCACTGCCTTTTCTGACACTTGTGGAAAGGGAATCAGAAGCAAGCAAGTGCAGGGCTAAATAAGGAGAACAGAGTTGGATCTCTCCAACTGGTCAGGGAGATCCCAGCTTTTCGATAAATTTTTGAAAAGTTCTTATGGGCCTCACAAAACCCAGTGACTGCTGGCTGCTCCTTCCGGCTGCCATTTTGCCTGGCAATCATCTCTTTCCTTTTCTCTTTCTCTCGCTCCGTCCTTCTTGCCTTCCTTTCCCTTCTCCTTTATTTCTCTCTTCCCTCTGGGTTTTTCTCTAGCTTTTCTACCCCATAATTCTAAAATGTAGCTGAAATAGTTTATTAAATAAACTCCTAGATTCTCTATTCTTAATTTTTGAAGTGGGTAAAGCTGAATAATGTTTATTTCCTAAGAAAACAGAAGACCCTGAGGTTAATTTTAAATTGATCTTTACTTAACTGTGGTCCTTGATCGATTTTCTTTCTGTGGGTTTGAGTAGTTTGACAGAAAACTCATTTCCTCTCTCCTGGTGTAAATGGGAGTGTGGGATGGGAGTAGGGAGAGTGGTTCTTTAAAGTTGATGGTCGGTCAGATGTGTATCTAAATCTCAAAAATATGCATTTAACCAATCAAGGAAAACAAATCTTGTTTTATAAAACACAATCAAAAGTGAGATTGTTTCTTACACAGATAAGGTAAGCTACATGGAAAACAGCCTGTCCTTCCTGATCCATTGCTCCATTTGTTTTGTTTTATTGCACAAAATAATCTTTGCGGATAAAAGTGGAGAATAAGACCTGTGAACGTGCTGGCACTTACCCTGAGGGTGATGGACCGAGGGGGCTTCTGTGGTGGATCGTCGTGCAGCCTGTCTCCCAGAGATGCCAAAATACGTTTCCTGTGGCCAATCAAATTGATTTTTAAAACCTGAAATGACATATATTTGGGTTAAATATTTCATTTGAGGAAAATAATTTTTATATGTCCTAAACGATGAAGGAGTGCAAAGAGATCCGTGCCAAGTCACTCCTGCACCGTGAGAGAGGTGGTGTGAAATCAGTGTGACCCCTCGAGTCCAGAAAGATGGAAAGAGCCTGGAGAAAGCCTAGAGTGGGCAAGTAGTGGGGGCAGAAAGAGAAAGAGAGACAGCGCTCCCTCTACTCATGCAGCCCTAGAGTCCCATTCTCTAGGCAGCAGCCACAAGACTTTTCAAATGTATAAGTCAAGTCTTATCCCTAACCAGCTGAAAACTCTCCAATAGCATCCTATTGCTTGTAGAATAAACCTGAGTCCTGACCTGGCCTGAAGGCCCAACAGGTCCGGTTGTTCTCTGTCTTTCTCTGTGTCTCTGCCTCTCTCCCCTCCATTCAGGATGCTCAGTCACACTGGCCTTCTCTGTTCCTTGAACATTCCATACTCATTCTCACCTCGGGGCCTCTACTCCTGTTCGTTTATCTGCCTGGAATGCTCCCTCTAAGATCTCCAAATGACACCTTCTCATCCCTCTGGGTGTTGTTCAACTCTTGCCTCCTCATGAAAGCCTTCCTCCACCTCCTCACGGAAAGAACCATGCCCCCAACCCCTGTCACGCTCCACTCTGTGATCCTCTTTTTATCATGCTCTGAAATAATTTTATTTACAGGTGTAGTGTTTATGTACCTCTCTCTCCAAGGTGAGCTACCTTAGAGCAGGGCCCTGGTATATCTTTATCACTATTATTTCCCAAATGCCTAAAGCAATGCTTGAAATAATAGGGGTCCAATGAATATGAAAGAATGAATGTTAATCTAGATAAAAGTTGTAAGCAAGGGTTAGAATCAAGAACTGTCTACTTGGGGGAGACTCAGAGTCTCCCAAGAAGGGATTTTTAGTCTGATAGTGCTGCAAAGGGCATACTGTAGAAGAGATGACAAAGGGAACCAAGACTTGCAGAGAGCCTCAGTCCCTACCCCTTCCAGGAGCTTTATAAATGCTACACTGCCCTTTCAATCCTCCCAACATCCCTACCTGGAAGCGGTTCTTCTCGCTTTACAGATGAAGAGACAGAGGTTCAGAGTGGTTAAACTGCCTATCTAAGAGCTAGTATGTGGTGGCTCTGGGATTTCAATCAAGTTTACCAATTCCAAAGCTTGTTCTACTCCAAGATAAACTGCAAAGTTCGGGCATTACTCCAAATACTACTGACTTTTTAAAACAACATCTTACAAATCCATTCATAAGAAATGTATTTATCCCTTCCCTGTCCATGTGTAGTTCCAGGATATAATCACTCCTGTTGGGTAACTAGTTCCTAAAGTACACTACCCATTGTGTAAATGATTTTTAAAAAAACTTCTCTCTTTTCAAGTTCTTTGGTTTTTTTGGTGAGGAAGATTGGCCCTGAGCTAACATCTGTTGCCAATCTTCCTCTTTTTGCTGAGGAAGGCGAATCTTGCCTTGAGCCAACATCTGTGCCCATCTTCCTCTATTTTGTATGTGGGACGCCTGCCACAGCATGGCTTGATGAGTGGTGTAAGTCCACGCCTGGGATCCAAACCTGTGAAACCCGGGCCGCGGAAGTGGAGCACGTGAACTTAACCACTACGTCACTGGGCTGGCCTCTCTTTTCAAGTTTTAAGGGGGAGGGGTGGGCATTTCTTTGGCACTCATCCTGTGCCACTTTGAATTTTCATTTGCCTATATCATTTAGCCTATTGGCCTTTCTGCCTAAATTAATTTAGACTTTAAACTAGCATTATGCTTTATTCCTTTTATATCCACTCTGTGACCCACGTCTGTTGATGATGGGGATGGTAAATGTTAATCAAGGTGAATGTCCACATTCCTATGACTTATAAACCTTCGTCTTCCCAGGTGGATGAATCCTCATCTTTGCAGTTTGTTTTCATAAAGCAGCTCCTCCGTCCCACACATCATTTTAGTTGACTTTCTCTGTAACTTCTCCTACCCTAGTACAACTGCTTAAGGTTTGTTGAGCAAATTGCTCACAATATCCCAGGTGTAAGGGAACCACAGCTTTCCATTTGAGCAGGATACTGTTTTCTGCTTTTAATCCCCCTTTTAAAATGTCCTTTCTAAGCACTCTTGATTTCTGGCTGGCCTTTTAGTTACAGCAGGAATAACTAGGGACCAAAATATATACTGACTGTAAAAGCTCTTAATTTTGTTATAGCTGATAGTTCAAAGCCCTTTCATCTTGGAAGGATGGTTTGAATTATTTCTCCCTAAACTCCTTATCTTACAGTTGTCCATGCAGAAGCCCATCTGCCCTCCTTCTGCCCACTGGGATAGCCCTGTGTTATCTTTCTGCATTTATATGAGCCAGTTCGGCATTTCACTACCTGGAGGAGCCTGGCAGTTTCTGCAAATCTGGAATTTCACCATATACTCCTTCTTTCAGATGATTTATAAATATGCTAAATAAGTGTGGTCCCAGAACTCATTACTTGCAGGCAACATTGTTTAGACGATCCAGAGACATGCCCTTAACTTCTTGTACTATTTCTCTTTTTTTTAAGCATCAAGATCAAAGAATTCCCTCATTTCAGAAAAATACAGCATTAACCTTTCCAAGCGTATTTTGCAAGTCTAAAAGCACTACATTTTCTTATTTCCTTTTATTCTCATTCTCAATTACTTTGCCAAAGGCTTCTATCGGATATAAATTCCTCCCATAAACTCCCCACTGCCTTTGGGGATTGTCGGTAATTGGACCTGATGCTGATGGTGCTACCTTGAGCCCCCGAGTTCTGCTAAGAAATGTTTTTATAGGAATAAAGACATTCAAAATTCTGTTGACAAATAACTGACACTACACAACAAATAACTGTGCTAAAACTGAGCTGGTGTAACCTCCATTGCTGCTTTTGGTTTACTCTCCCACAACTCAATTTTGGACAAGTTACCTGACTTCTCTGATCTTAGTTTTCTCACCTATAAAGTGAGGAAGTTAATGCCAATCTCAAATGTTGTTGGGAATAAGATAAGTGAAATTGTAAGAAATACCAGCACAGTGCCTGGCACATAGAAGATGCAACCTTCATGGTGTGCTTATACCAGCTAACGGATGTGAAGGATGCACGGAAATCCTGACCCAGAGAAACAAGGTCATAAAGTTAGCCACGTCAAACAAATATGCTGGTGCTTTCCATGAAGAGATTTGGCTAAACTTGGAAAAGCCCTCATTGAAGTAACAGGGACTGGGTAGGAATGGGTCTGGTTTCTAGCTATTAGTTTAATACTAGACCAAATCTAAAAGAATGTATGCTGTTCTCCCATGCACACCATTTAATCTCCAATTGAAGGAGGTAAGCTGAGGCACTCCTCTACACTGGAGCTCCAGCCCTGCCTCCTCCACAGAACTACCCAGAAGAGGGTGGATAGATAGATAGACAGAATGAACAAATTAACACAGAGCGATGACTCGTGTCAAGAACATTTGGGTAACTCTCCTTATTTATTAGCAATGATCCCATATCACAGAATATACTGATGATAACCACCATTTATTGAACACTTGCTACGTTCTAGATGTGCTAGAAACTATGCCAAGTCTCTATATGTGCATAAATATCTCTTTTAATCCTTACAATAATATTATCATTCTCACCTTAGAGATGCAAAACCTGAGACTCAGAAATACTGAGTAACTTGTCTAAGGTCACATTGCTAGCAGGTATCATGGCTGGGATCTGCACCTGATTCTTTTCTTTTCTTTCGCTGAGGAAGATTTGCCCTGAGCTAAGATCTGTGCCTATCTTCCTCTATTTTTTTAGTATGTGGGCCGCCAGCACAGCATGGTTGCTAACAGAGTGGTGTAGGTCTGTGTCCAGAACTGAACACAGGCAGCTGAAGCGGAGCATGCCAAACTTAACCACGAGGCCACCGGGGCTGGCCCCAGCACCTGATTCTTAACTTGCTCTTTACCACTCACCACACTCTTCTTGCTATTAACCTCTATACCATTTGGCCTTAGCTACACTATTGGTCACACCATTATGATGCTTCTTAAGATGGTTCTTTTTTATTTTCAGTTTTCACGTTCAAAACATTTGTATTGGGTCTTGACCACCTGAAAACAATAAAATAATACAGCTTCAGTTTTGGACAAGGCTCAGTGAAGTGTTAAAGCTACAGGCCAAAAGATCTCAGGCAAGCACCTTACAGAATTCTCTGTGAAATACATATATAGACAAAGGATAGGAAATCCCGATCAACCCAGGATTCAATCCAAGTTGGCTAATAGTAGAGTGGTAGGGAGGGTGACATTTGGCTTCAAAACTCCCAAGTCAACAATAAGAAATCCAATTGGCAAGACAATAACAGAGAGAATATTCCAAAGAAAGATAGTCATTATGGAACAGTCAATTCCAAAGGCAACTGGGTTTGCCTTGAGTGAAAACAGCATAACATCTGATCATTGTTGTCAGCAGAAAGGAAAGTAGTGGAATCCCATCACTCCAGGCACCATAACTGATGACCAGTTGGTTTGCAAACCTTTAGTGTTCAAAAAGCCAGAGCAAGGCTACTGTAGTAGAATTCTGTACTGTTTTCAGTCTGCTTAGGTAAAAGTTAACTGCATGTAAAAGGAGCCCAATGGGAGTGAAAGGTGAAGTAATGGTAATATATTGGGGATTTAGTTATTCTAAGATATTGAGCCAATTCAGTTCAACTCAAAAAACAATACCGAGTTTCTGCCACAAATTATGTGGCAGATTCAAAGGGGAAACTTAGAGAAACAAGGCATAAATAACTACATAGTTAAACCATTAACTAAGAAAAAATTATTATACACATAAGTATAAGAATGTGGTTCTAACTGCTAAGTTCCCTTAGATAAGAAACAAAAGTTATCGCATGTTTTCTTAATGGTTTTTATTACAACTATTATGAGAAATGTGGGTCAAAGGCAAGGAATGTTGTTGAGCCAACACAGGCCTGCCACATGTTGGTATACATTCATCAGAGTAGCAGTTGCCTCTAGGAATTTTCTCCAGTATCAAGTAAACAGGACAACTTCAGAAACCCCATCACAAATCCCAGCAACAGAAGAATAACAGTACTGAGTGACAACGCTATAATATTATGTCACTGTCATTTATGTCTCTGGGTTTAGCTGTGGGAATTCTGCTAGACAATAGCATGACATTACCCTCACATTGAATAGCTCACATCAGAATATATGTCACAGCAATGCTGAAAGTCAGTGTACTTAGACTTTTTTTTTCCTTTTTAAATTTAACGTGATATAAATTAAGCATGTTAAATTTAACATGATATAAATTAAACATGTTTTTTCTTTATCTGTTTTTTAAAAATGAAACGTTTTGATTATAATGACAATACTGTTTTCCCATTGTAGAGATAGAAAATACAGAAAAACAAGAAGACAAAGTTATTCATAGGTTATTAGCATTTAGGTATATTTCCTTTTATTCTGTCCCCATGATTATGTTTTGTAGTGGCCATAATATAAGTACAATTTTCACCTTAATTTTTTCACTCAATATTAAAGCTAAAGGACTTTCCCACATACACAACTTCCAGGAGACATTTTGACTAACCCCATATTACCATACACTTTAGAGAAGCATGCCATAATTCATTAACCATTCCCCTTATTGTTGGAGATTTAGTTTGTGCTTCTTTTGTGGAGATTAAACATCCCACATGCTCAAAAAATTCCTATTATCCTATAATTTACATTTTCACTGCCGTGTTTGCATAGGCACAATAAGAAAAACACCAAAGAAAACTGCAAGAACGCACATGAGTCACGACGAAAAGTCATGTAGCGACAGTCTGTCTCCACGTTCCACATGAAATCTCAATCCATTTATTGCCGGCTGGACCAAGTCCTCCAGGGAAAATCACAAATCCACATAACGTTCCTCAGTGTCACATTTTGCATTTGTTATGTTTTGGACTTCTGATTTAGCTGACGGATGTGAAATAACACATGTAGCTGGAATCCTCCAGTGATTACACGTGCAGCAATGCTGAGCACACAAGCGATGCTAGTTATCACCACCATGGGACTGCACCCCTTTTATTTCCAGGTTTTTATGCAGGGAGAGATTTTTATTTTTGGATTTTTTATTTTTATTTAAATGGTATTTAGAATGAAAGAGCTTCATCCTGCATTCGGAACCCCCCTTTCATTTTAAGGGGATAGATTATTCCTTTTTCTCTTTTCTAGATATTTGCCACCTAAGGAGAGCAGCTCGCATGCAAGTCTAGAGAGCTCATCTGGCTTCAGAGGGGCCACTTCTAACAAAACTGCGAGTGTTCTGAGGAGCCTGATGGTCTTAAACGCCCAGAATGGAAGTTGAGATGGAAGTTTATCTGCTCTCATTTGCAGAACTAAAATTGCAATTAAATGTGAAGGATTTTTCCCCCGCCTTGGTAATAATTTCTAAACACTTTCCACCTGAAAGCATCAAGGCAAAAGTGCCTGTGTGTCACCCAATTTCAACTCCCACAATTCCAGAAATCCTCATTTGAACTCGAATTCGATTTTTGACCGTGCCATTTTCTCGCTTCTTTCTTGGGCTGTAATAATCCATGCCTGGCATGGCATGGTGGATAGAAGGACCTCTGAAGCAGAAAGTCATGACATTTGGTTCTTCCCTGGACTCTTCTAGCTAAGTGATCTTCAACATCTTTGCGTTGTGATATTAAAGGGACAACAATAATCTTATTCAACAAACATTTATTGCATGTCTTGCACATATAACCACCATGTTATACAGTTTGTGACCCACAAAGAAGAAAAAATATTTAGTCCTCTAGCGTTCTCAATGCAGTAGGTGGAAAAAATATTTTAAAAATGTAGATGTGTGTATATCCCTATCTATTATGTATGTATATATTATATGTTTGTATGTATCCATCCACCCATCCATCCATCCATCCATCCATGCATTCATCTATCCATCTATATACCTACTGACTTATCTATCATCCATCCATCTATCTATCTAAATATATATGTCTACAGAGCCTTCCAAGACTAAAAGAGATATCTGTGGATTGAATGAGAATGACTAGAAAACTGCTCTGGAAATTATAAAGCATGAATTAAGGCATTATTTCTCTTTTAAAAGACACTTCAAACTTTCTCATCCTATCTTTGAATAACCCTATCAGCAAAATTTTGAATATTATCTTTGTTATTTAAATGTGCTATTAGGGATATCTCTGGGTAGAGTTTAGATCAAGAACCATGTCTTGCACTTCTCCAGCTCTCTCTCCTACTATCTAAAACTTCTTTAACTCCAGCCAGACAAATCTCCTCCATGCCTCCAACTGCGCCATGTATATTTCTTTGGCCCACATAGACAACACCTCTGCATATTCCAGAATGTCTCTGCCCCTCCTTTTCATTAGACTCTTTCAAGGATGAAATCAAGACCCACCTAAAGCCTTCCTTGCTCACCCTGGAACAGCAACCTCTCTCTCTCTGAATTTCTCTAGTATCTGTGGGCTGCCCTGCACTGTTGACACTTGATACATCCTGGTGTGTACAGCTAGCTCTCTTTTTGTGTGTGTGTCTTACCTGTTCAACGAGATTGTAAACTCTGGAAGGTCAGATACAGTGTCACTGCATCCTAGGGTCCCTCATAGCATCTAGGGCACAAGTACACCTTAAAGGGGCATCCCTGAAATCTCAAATCTGACCCCTTTCACAGTGGACAACAAATGAAGCTGGGGAAACGTCTCTGAAAGGCAAAGAGGAAAGGAAAGGAACATCCATATCCTATTTCTTTCCTTTTCTACTCTCAGCAGTTTTCTATTTCTTCTGAGCTTTAGCACCTAATTCCTTTACACAATCTTGCCATGGGTGCTGTAAAACTTCCTTACCTCCTATCGTCTGTAACTCTTTCCCTTTCCCTCTAACACTTCATCTAAAATAAATCCCTCTGACTAGATTTTCCAAATTTTCTTTTCCTCCTGCTATTACTTTTCAAAGCAGCTCCTACTAAGTAATCAGCAAATAACCGTTGGCATGACAGATGCCATCAAAATACAACTGTGTTAACCCATGGGAAGGAAAAGAGGCTCTGAGTTATATAGCTCCAGAGGGTGCAAAGGACAGCGAGAAAAAGTGAGTGAGAGAGAGAGGGAGAGGGGACAGGGGGATATACGTTTTCTGAATATAGTCTGTCCCAATAAACAGGAAATACTAATTATGAGGAAATGAGATAATCTTTGCATGGAAAGAGAGACCTTAAGGGTATAATTGCCTCTGAGCATTTACGGGTTCTGGAGGTAGAAAGCCTTCCTTTGTAATCAATGAGAATCTTAGGTTTATTTGTAAAGCTCTCTGAATTACCTCTTGATGAAGGTACTAATTTTCTGATTATATTTTCACATAAACATTGCTCCAGAAGATTTTAAAAACATACAAACAAACCAACCAATCAATTCCTAACTAATTTCCCTGTGAGTTACTCTTAAGTACAGCTTGCTGCAAATTAGGTTTTCGTTAGAGAAATTTCGTGTGCATTGCTCAATAACACAATCATTGGAATTATTGAAAGAAAAATTTTTTGTAAAAGAAAATGGAAAATACGTGCTGTCTCACATCTGAAATTATTCTTGTTGACGTGATGAGGGCTAATAGCATTTGAAAACTGCAAATCTCTCTGCAGTATTATTAATACATAAAAGTGCTCTGCATCTTAAGAAGCAGAAAGGTCACAGTTTTGCTTATATTTTGCTAACCATGCAGGATATTTATGGCTATTGAGGGTATTTTCCAACGTATTTTCTTTCAGTTTTTGAGATCATAAAATGTATGATCTATTATATTGTATGGCCAAGGACCTCAGAATTGTAAATGAAATTATGGTGAACAAAATTCATTATTAACTTATGTCCCTATACTATAAATTAAACTGAAATATGCAAAATACATGAATATACACATATTTGTAAAGAGAAGCTTTAAGACAAACTGAATCTCAAGAGACAGTCTAGGTGAGTGCGGGCCCGGTTATTCAATATTTGGATTATAAGTGGTCTCCTTTTCTGCTCTGTCGCTGCCTCCTTCTTGCTGTTCAGCTACTTTTAACGGCATAGAACACCCTCCATCAGAAGGTAGAATAGTGAAAGAGGAAATGAATTCGAACCAGTCAATTCTGTTCCTTGTCAGCAGCTCTGATAAAAGAATTTGGTGTGGGAGGAGGTAAAAAATCTACCAAAAACTAAGGTTTTAAAAATGTATCCATGGATTTTCCTTAGCCTAGCCAGCTACTACTGCACTTTAGAATTGGGCTTTCACCATATTTCAGCCATGTATTGAGGGAAAAAGTGTGTTAAGCGTTTAAAGAAGTACTTCTAAGAAAAGCAGATGTTGTTAGTCCCAAGGACAGGTTCAAGATGAGAAAGCAGGACGACAGTGAGAGAGAGATTTCTTATAATCCTTTTTCGTCCATTGTTTATCCCTCCCCCATCGGCTACCTGCTTCCTTATCTCCTGGAGAATCACATAACAGAATAAAACTGGGAATCACTATTCCCAGTTTAGAATGGCTAAAAAGAACGGCCAAAAGAAGTTTAGAATGGCTAAAGTAAAAAGACTGACAATACCAAGTGGTGGTGACGATCTGGAGAAACCAGAACCCTCCTATTGCTAGTGGGAGCATAAAATGATACATCAACATTTTGGGGAACTGCCAGTCTCTCACATTGTGACCCAGTTTCTTCCCATCTGATGCTGTAAGTCCACTCTTAGGTAGCAACACAAGAGAAATGAAAACATACGTCCACACAGAGATTTGTAAATGAATGTTTAAACAGCATTATTCATAATAGCTAAAAACTGGAAACAATCCCAAATGTCTCTTCAACTGGAAACGGATAAGTAAAATATAGTATATTCATGCAATGGAATATTAATGATAAAAAGGAACAGATTACAGATACACGCTACAGCATGGACAAACCTCAAAAACATTATGTGAAGTGAAAGAAGCCAGACACATAAGATGACATCTTGTATGATTCCATTTATATGATGTCTCTAGAAAATATAAAATTATATCTAGAGAAAGCAGATCCGCGGTTGTCTAGGGTAGGAATGGGAGTGGGGACTGACTACAACGGCCATGAGGGAACTTTTCAGGGTGATGGAAATGTTCTAAAACTGGATTGTGTCGATGGTTGGATGATATTATAAATTTACTAGAACTCATTAAACTGTATACTTAAAATGGATGATTTTC
This sequence comes from Diceros bicornis minor, assembly GCF_020826845.1. NCBI lineage: Eukaryota > Metazoa > Chordata > Mammalia > Perissodactyla > Rhinocerotidae > Diceros > Diceros bicornis. Next base: position 24,022,825 of record NC_080764.1, on the reverse strand, counting down.
ATGATCTGTAATATTGCAGTGAAGCTGTTAAAAAAATGAATAATGCTGGGGCAAGCACTCAGTACTCAGTAAGTGTAGTATAAATAAGACCATTCCTGAAAGCTATAATTCAGGTTGCTCCAGAGAGAAACCACTGTCCTCCTGGAATGTACCATTTACTGGCTGGACTAAAGGATGGGAAATACATGAACTGCAAGGTGTCCAGTACATCTCAAAGGAAATGTGATCCAGAGTGCAGCTTTGCTCTGGGTCTCTAGTGCTGTTTAACTGTAGGCTAACGGGTGAGTAGGATATTCCTTGTTATATGTCTACAATAAATTGTACCTGTGACTTCCCATGTTAGTACCTATGACTTCCCATACGTATATTTTAAGAGTCTTAATCCACCTAGTCATGACACTTTGGTAAAAATTTTTACACTTTCTAAATGCTCACAGCAAATGGTCTGTGAATGTTTGAAGAGAGCGTAGTACTCATGAGGAGCCAACATGGGCTCCGTAGGGGTGACAGGTGGTGATAATGAGATTCCCACAAGACCTAGGGAACAAGGGCGCATTCTAAGCACTACATTAATCACATCAACAAAGTGAATGGAGACAGAATGATTTTCTGACCCAGAAAGAGCCAATGGAATCGACTGGCAATTTGATTATAGTTTAATCAGTGATACTGAAACCCAGCTAAACAAAGAAGGTAAGTGTCAGGGTGAGATGGGCATGGAAGCAAGGGCAGCAGGCAGATTCAAGGAGTGAAAACGGATAAAGGACAATTAGAAAGCCTAACCTTGGCAGTATTGTTAGGAGAGAGAGCTTGAATCTGGAGTAAGTAAGCTCCTTCATCACTTAAGGGGTACTCTCTGGCACTGGGAGGAGGCTATTTCACCAGGCCTCGTATTGCTCCAAAGGAGACATCCCTCAAAATTCCCTTTCCTCCAATACCATGTGCACCGGGAAGCAGCAATCACGGAATCAGTTTTCCAGTATCCAGATACCAGGGAAAGAAGTGTTGAAGACCGGGGGTGGGGAGCCTGTGATCACAGTTAGAGAGTGCTTCCCACCATACATTAACAGGTTGGAAATCTTGTTGATATGCTGTTCTTTTGTTAAATCCACACCACTGAGGCATAAGAATCTGTTCAGGAGGGCATGGTGATTAAGAACAGAGCTCTGGGTCAGGGTGACTTGGATGTGAGCCTTGATTCTGGCACTTACTGCACATGGCTTCGGGTCTATTACTTAAGTTCTCTCAGCTTCACCTAACTCATCCAAAATAATGGGGTTAAAAAATACTACTTACCTCCTGGTGTCAGGATTAAATGAGATACAGGAAAAGCACTTAGCACAGTGCCTGGCATAAAATGAGTCTCAATGAATGGTAACTCATTCAGTGTTTTGATGAAGTCCCATTTCTGCACCAGAAGGGCTGGGCCCACCCCTGGAACTTGATCAGCTCATCAATGTCACTTCAACACCACAACCAGAAATAGCTCAGCAACTGGCCAGGCGCGTTTTCTCTGGCAACAACCCCTCTGCCATCAGCTACTCTCCTTTTCGAACTTCAGCGGTCTCATTAAAGATAAGTTTTTGCCGCACTATATTAATTTCCTTTTTTTTGACAGGGTTATTAGTATGAGGTTGACAGACCAGGAGAATGCCATAGATATAGCGTCTTTGACTCCAATAAAGCACTTGATGAAGGCTTTCCTTGTCTGTGAGATGGTGGGCTCCATGAGTGAAAAATTAAGTGGAATCACAGCTGGTTGTACATCTATACCCAAGAGGCTTGATGAATGACTCTATCACAGCCTGTAGGGGGACCGCTGATTGAATGCCACAGGGCTCTCCCCCTGGATTCTGCTCTCTTCAATATTTTTATTAATGGCATCAAAGTAGACATAAGAGGAACGTTTATCAGATTTTTCAATGACATAAAGCTGTGAAGGATATTTAATTCGGTAATAGGCCAATGTGAAATTCAAAATTCCCTCAACAGACTGAAAGGCCACGCTGACACCAAAAAGACGCAATTGAACAGGGACAAATGTAACATCCTACATTAAGACTCCAAAAGAAATCAATTGTGCAAGTTCTAGATGGGGGAAGATATGACTTTGCCACAGTTCAGAGATGTCTGAGTTTTTAGCTGAATACGAGAAGAGGTTTAGTGGAAAGAACGCAAGACTAAGGGTCAGCAGGGGAAGGGAATCCACACATATAAAATGACTTTTCAAAACAAATCAGCTCATTCACCACATTATTCAGTCTTAAAGGTTGGTAACTATCTCCATTTTAGAAATGAGTAAACTGAGGCTCAGGAATTTTAGGAACTTGCCAAAGTAGGTGACGAAGGCAGAATTTGAGTCCAGTTCTGACTTCCAAAATTCATGCTCTTTATAGTCATTATATCCTGAGGCCATTTCTCTCCCGGAGTTGCCGTGAGGCTCAAGTGGGGGAATTGTAATAGAAATACCTAGCACGTGCTTAGTTCCCATCTTCACATCAAAGTTGTTGCTCTTTTCTCAGGGACTTGTTTAGATGGAAGGCTGTGTGCTTAGGTCTTTTCTCAGAGACTTGTTTAGATGGAAGGCTGTGTGCTTATCTAAATGACTGTTATCTTATTTATTATTGTATGAGCCCTGAAGTTTATTCTGTCTTTTCAAGTTTATCCATTAATATAACTACCATAGAAATGATTCTGTCAATTTTTCTCATACAATCATGCACCACATAACGACGTTTTGGTCAACGACAGACCGCATATATGATGGTGGCCCCATAAGATGAGTACCATGTAGCCTAGATGTGTACTAGGCTACACCATCTAGGTTTGTGTAAGCACACTCTATGATGTTTGCACAATGGCGAAATCAGCTAACAATGCATTTCTCAGAACACATCCCAGTCGTTAAGTGACACATGACTGTATTCTTTGCACTCTCTCATCCTTGTTCCAAAATCCTTAATGCCAGAAGCAGCTCTGGCCAGGAAAAGATAGTGGGAAATTTGAGGGCAATCTGAAATCTCTGTCAGTCAGTAATGATTCCCAGATAATGAAAACTCTTTTTTTAAATTAAGGTAACTTTCAAGGGCTGCATTAGTGGTTCAATGATGCATATTTACATGATACAACCTCAATTACCTTAGCTAATGAGATGGTGTGTTAAGTAACCTTAGTATAATGATATGTATATAAAATGCACAAAATTTTCACTTAATTCAATTATTTAATTAGTTTATCTTATGGTTAAATGACACTATTTTTTCTGTTGTTGTTGGAGTCCTTTTTGGAATTCTTCCTAAATATATATCATACGTATATATATATCTCAAATATCTAATATAAAGTATATTAAATATATATTATATATTAAAATTGTATTGACTTTATTATATAAAAACATATTTTTTCCTCCCCTGCCTAAGTGCAGTTTATTGATAGTCCTTAATTCTTTCCTGAATATTTGGAATACTGCATGGTATCTGAGTCATGCTCTGTGAAGACCATTTGTCACTGGGCCATAGTGCAGCCACAGAAGATGGCTGAGAAATGCACACTGGATCCAGCAGCATCCCAGAAGTTTTTGCCCTTTTTAATAAATTCTTAGGGGCAGTTGTTTGTCATTATCTCTTGCACTAAAAGCAAAGGATGACAACATTAGCTATCTAAAAGTTCCAGTTAATGGAGGGTTTATTGTAAAAAATAATCCTTTGGGGGGGGTGGTGAGCTCCTTTCAATTTCCTCTCCTTTCTCCTCGCCTAGGCCAGCCATGATTCACAAAGCTGGAGAATGGAGAGTCATTAACAAGATGGAGAGTCATTAGCTGCTGACGGCGCTGGTCCTGTCCTCTCATCCCTGCAAGAATAAGAATGGCCATGGTGAGGGACCACGTTGACCTGTGCGGTGGATGAGCTGAGAACCTCTGCTGTAAACTATCTTATAAAGATATGGAAAGAAGTGATGTTTCTAGGGGTGGAAGATTCTTTGGGGGCCAGAACACTTAATCTGTAATAAAATGGGACACCTCCTTCAGGTTTTTAATGCATATGAGCTGTGCCTTCTTTTTGGGATGTCCCTTATCTCTTCCCCATTTGGTGAACCCCTACTCATCTTTCAATATTTCAAGACCAAGTTCAAATACTACTTTTAGGAAAGATGAAACTTCTACAAACACCCTTGTTATCCACCTCCTGGCGTCACACTGTGCTACAGCTATGTGTTTACATGTTTCCTTCTCTAGACTAAAATCTTCTTGAAGGCATGAATAAGCCTGATTCCCTTTGTGTTCCTAGCATGTAGCATATTAGGAGGTGGCTCAAAACTAAATCAAACCAGACCAAAACAAAGAAATCTCAAAACAAATAATAGCAACAGAGGTTTTGAATGACAGTATCAAATTAGTCATGGTCCAAGAAAAAAATATCTATTCAGTGCATTGCATGATAAAGTATATTTATTTTGTATTGGATTTGCAAGTCTGTGGATCAAATTTATGAGCTCAAGGCACAAAAAGAGAAAAGAAGAGCAATGCTTTCTAAAAAGTAAATGCTGAACTATCAAATGGAAAAGTAATATCCCCACTTGCCAATATAATTCATTATAATTTACAGGTCTCCAATGAAAACCAGCAATAAACAATGCTTTAGTATTGGGTAGAAAATGGATTTAACATGCAATTGTCACTGAACTCATTACCTACATATAATGTCATTCACATAGTGAGGAATTACTCATTTTCACTTCAAGACGATTGTAATATATATATATATTTTTTTGTGAGGAAGATCAGCCCTGAACTAACATCCATACTAATCCTCCTCTTTTTGCTGAGGAAGATTGGCTCTGAGCTAACATCTATTGCCAATCCTCCTCCTTTTTTTTTTTCCCCCAAAGCCCCAGTAGATAGTTGTATGTCATAGTTGCACAGCCTTCTAGTTGCTGTATGTGGGACGAGGCCTCAGCATGGCCGGAGAAGCAGTGCGTCAGTGCGCTCCCGGAATCCGAACCCGGGCAGCCAGTAGCGGAGCGCGAGCACTTAACTGCTAAGCCACGGGGCCGGCCCCAAGATGATTGTAATATTAAACTGGATAGAAAAACAACGTATGATGAAAAATTGGTAATTTATTCTTATATTGCCCTAGAATAATGATAGTGTAGGGCATATCACTAATTAATTAATATAACGTTATTCATGTAGTGGGCACTTGATATCCATGAAATGCATAATTAATGATGAAAATTCCACAGTGTTAATATCACACCTACTGATTACATCAAATTTTTTCCACCCACACTTAAATTAAATCTTCCTGAAATCTCTGGTTCAATCTTTATGAGATTCAAGTAATTTGTGATTTTTGATGAAGAATTTAAATGCCAAAGTACACTTCCTGTATATGAAAAATGATTGCTTACCACAGAAGTATTCTAATCTCAACTTTTAAAGGAATTTACTAACATTATTTCAGGCCAAATGCCTCAACTGTGGAAATCTCATATTTTAATTCCTTAAGATCAAAGTGGCTTCCTTTCTCTGGCATTTCTTGTTTTTATTTAATCTCTTTTCTCATCAGGTTCCTAAAAAATGATATTTATATCTCACAAACATGGACAGAATATGTTGAAGTCTCCCTTCGGGAAAACCATGAGCAGAGGTAAAAATCATTGCAGGATCCTTAGCTCCTTAACTGCAGTGTCTCTTAAGAGAAATGTCACACATGAGAAATGCTAATTAAGGAGGCCAGGAGAAAAGAGATGCTACCTTTCCAAACACAACCTTAAAAAAACAAGTATTATTAACGTAGTTTTATGAAGCACTTGAATCTTACATAACTATGGCTTATTTTTTGTTTCCTAAAAAAAGATTGCATTTGGGCAAACCAAAACTGAATAATTTAAATTGTGAATTTGAGAGAAAAAAAATTTGCAGCTAGCTAGGATTTTAATGAAATGCAACTTTTCAAACACTTTTTTTTTTCTATTTTATAATCATTTACATGGCTATTTGCAAAATCTCATAGTCACGTAGAAGCTGAAAAAGACAATTTTAATTTTAAAATAGTAACACTGTACTCATTTATGAGGATTTTTGCAGGGAGAAAAGGTTTTATAAACTATTCCTCTCAAAATAAAAGGGCTTAAATTCGGGAATGTTTAAACTTAGAATTTGAATTTATTCCTTGGAATGGCCTCATGGCTAACATCTTGTCTATATGCAAGGTCAAACAGATGTATATCTCCAGTTAATTTGGATTGACTGCCAAGCAATTTATTAGGAAACTGGAGGATCTGAATTGATCATTAAGACAGCAGAACAAATGGGCTTTGTCTGATTAGTTCGGTTTACTTGATGATTAAATCATCACGCCTGCAGAAAATCAACTTGACTTCCAAATGAGATAGACAGACAGACAGACAGTCACATAACATACTTACTATTTAGAACCCTATCTTAATTAAATAAAAAAAATAATAATTTCTCAAAAGCTCAACATTATGCATCTTTTGTTGCTAAGTCTTTGTTGAATGACCTCTCAGGAAGTGGGAGAGCTTCTTGCTGCCATACTCCCTGATCTGTTGTCATCTTCCCCACAACTGGAGACTTTTGGGAAGATGGATAATTTGGGTATTAAATATCAGAAATGTAAGCGCCTGGTCTTTTTAGCAAATACTCCAAGTGCTTAATTTGATTAAAATTTAGGCAGAAAGCTTCCTTTGCGGCTTGTAAGTTATTTTCCATGTAATGTAGGTGATGGAGACCATAGAGGCAACATTTAAGGGGGAAAAACGATTCTCTCCAACACTCTGCCCAGCCTGCCAATACTTCCATCTTCACAGCACCCAGACCAGCCAAGACCTAACCTTACAGTGAACAAAGGAACAACATTTTAACTAAGCTCAAAGTTCTATAACTTTTGTTACTCAAAGTACAAAAAACTGAAGGAAGAAAGCTTGTTAAGGAACCACAGCATGTTTTATAAGTTGGTCACTGTGCCCTTGGCAGAACTGTTATAGTCCTAGAGTTCTAGGTCCCTACTGGCAGCTTTTGTTCTGAGAGTCATGCCTTGGTGGGGGACCCATAGTACACGTTCATCAGCAAATACACATCCAGGGTTGACTGGGTCGGCAATGCTAAGTTTCCTACGGGCATACGGAAATGAACAGGACATAATTATTGCCTTGAGGAGCTCGCAGTCTAGTGGGGAAAACAAGGAATTGTTAGACTAAGTGACAGATGCTCCAAGAGAGTACATTGAATGTTATGAAGCTCAGGGTAGGAAGTGACGACCTCTGCCTGGGGGCGTTGCAGATGGCTTCATGGTGTAGGAGATAGGCTTTCAGGGATGAGTAGGAGTTTTCCAGGTAGAGAACTATGGGAATGGAATTCCAGGTAGAGGAGCTATCGTGTGCAAAGGCACAGAGATGAGCAAGAACATAAGAATGTGACATGTCTGTTTATAGTTTCAAAATTTTATGTATGTCTCTGTTTATTTTTGGCAAGGGAGAATTGTGTGTGTGAGTGGCAGAACAGGAGGCTGTGAAAATGGGTTGTGGCCAGATTTAAGGGCATTCTAAAGGAATTTCATCTTCCAACTTAACTGAATTAGACAATATGTGTAAAGTGCTTAGTACAATGCCAGGCACATAGAGCATGCTCAGTAAATACGGGCTGTTTTTATTACGTTGAAATCTTTGGGAAACCAAACCAAGGTTTTAAAGAGGGGCAAGGATGAGATCAGAGTTGATGAGATCAGAGATCAGTATTATTATAACAATAATTCTAATGTCAATATTGAGAATGGGCTGGAGTAAGGAGATACTGTCCACAGGCCAGCACATTGAAATAATTCAAGTGAGTAAGGATGAAGGCCAGGAATTAAGTCTTATTCACTACTGTGCTCCCAGAATCTAGCATAGTGGCTGCATGTAGTGTGTGCTCAACAGTCACTGAATGAATAAATGAATGGCAATTAGAGGTGGGAGCAGATCTGAGAAATACCTAGACAGCACAAAGGGCAGGGATGGTGAGTACTGGATGTAGGTGGTGAAGGAGAGGCAGTTTTTTTAAGGACGCCTCTGGAAAACTGGGCTTGGAAGAATGGTGCTGCAGAAAGGAGGAGGAACAGGTTGGGCAGGGAAGACAAGGTTCTGTGAGTACCACTCTCCATGAAGCTGCTGGATACAGCCACTCCTGAATGTAATGCCTCACCTAGGCACTGTGCTTAAAGCTTTCCTTGTTACCTCGTTTAATCCCCACAAACTCTCTATAAGCTTGGTACTGTTATCCCTGTTTACAGGTGCGGAAACTGAAGCTTAAGATGACATATTAACTAGGCGGCAGAGCTCAGATTAAAAACATATACCTTTCTGCCGCAAAGCCTGTGCTTTTATCACTCCATCACATTGCCTCCCCTGTTAAAATGAACATTTGGAATAGGTATTATTCCATACTCAGAAAGCTCATGGTGGGGGGCGGGGGAGTTCTTTGTAAAGAAACGAAAGCATAACTTCTGTTAACTTTTTGCTTCATTAATACTCCAAACCTGTCTTCTTGATTCAGAGTTATTATGAGGAACCAAAGAAGATGTGAACTCTTTTGAAAAATATAAAGCATTCTCTAAAAGCAAGGTGATATCAAAAAATAAGAAGAGAATATGTTCAGATTCTTGTTAAGGAATTCTAGAAAAATGCAGAAGATGACAGGAGCTGGATGCTGTATCAGGACCGTTTGACTGGCAAAGGCATCTTTCCAACCTTGGTTCAGAGAACTTGTTGTTTTTCTGTCTTTATGGGTCAATTTTCCTAAAACATGAAAATCTGGATTTGAGATATGGGAAAAGAATGAATTTTGCCTTCCAAAGTCAGAGAATTTACAGCTCTACTGCTTTCAATCTTTTTTCAAGGAGCCTTGGTTCTGAATAAGCTTAAATTCGTACAACTTGTATCTGCAAAATTCCCTTGGGGACTGGGTGCGGTGGTCATTGGATGGGGAGCAAGTGGCCATGGGTGGGATGTGCTTTCTCCTTGTGCTGGGCAAAGCCTCTGAACACCAGCGGGGGCCCGTGGAGGGTATTGGTGATGTGTCTCTCGGTCCCATCACAATGTAGGCAGGCTGAGCAGAAGCTGCACCCACATTCTCTTCAAAGGGCTGGCTCCTTCTCCCCACTCAGATCAGCCTAGATATTACCTCCTTGGAGAGGCCTTGCATGGCCACTCTCTTTAAGTAGGTCCTTCTTGCTACTATTACTGCCCTCTCTTCATTTCTTACATGGTTCTTTTCAGAATTTACAATCACATATTTGCTTGTTGGCTTCTCTGTTGCCTTTCTCTCAAACTAGAATGTAGGCCCCATGAGGGCAGGGAGCATGTCTACTTGATTCAGCCCAGCATCTAGCATGGGTCTGGCATGCTGTAGGCCGTTAGAACCTATCTGTTGTTTTAATGACCAAATGATACTAGCCCTGAGATGGTGAGACAAGTGACAGGAAAGCAGAGGGCCACTCAGTCCCTGGGAGAATCTTGTTCCATAGTCAGGCTTAGTTATGATCTGGGACCAGGAATGGAGCAGTGGATTGGCTCACACGTGGACTGAGGCCACTTCTCTGGCTTTATCAGCAAGACATGCCAACGAGATGAACTGACTGGTCCACACACAAGCTCCAAAGGACAAGCACATAAACATCACTATTCCTCAACCCTGGAGTAGTTTCCTTGCTCTCCTAGTTAAATATGCACAGCACATAAAAATAATTGTGCAGACAGAAGGACTCACAGTTGCTCAAAGGAGACCAGGGAAGCGTTTGAACCATTCAGTGGGTGGTGCGGCTGCTAGGGGAATCAGGAATGTGCCAGGGGTGGGAAGAGAAATTACTCCAGGAAATGGTACTGTAGGAAACAATTTACATATTTTAGGGCATGGGAGGTTCTGGCATTTGTTCCCCTCCATTTCTACCACTGAAATAAATTGTTAAGACTTAAAATGAGTAGATGATACATAGTGATATGGCTGGAAAGCCACATAAGACTAGTTTATGGGCCAGGTTTTATGCATAATTTATCACATCAGATCCTTACAACCTGTGTGGAAAGTAATATTGTTCCCTATGTTACAAAAGAGGAGCAGGTTCAGCGAGGTTATGCAAGCAACTAAGTCTGTTAGATTTCAACACCTGCATTTTCTTTTCCACGGAGCCAAAGCCACATAACTTAACTGTTTAGAATATAACTGTAAAAGTTCCTTATTGCAATGTTATTTCTTATATATTTCTTATACACCTTTTAGATATCAGGAATATATTTCTGAAGGCATGACGGCATTGCAAAAATGGTGGATTTCAAGAGATGGGGTACATTTTCCATTTGGAAACAGAATTAGGGGAACAAAGGTTTTACTTCCTCAGTGTTAACTAAAATGGCAGTCTGAGAATTTCACCTATTTCCCATTGAATGATTTTAATCCTACTAAGCAGTTCTTATCTTTTTAGGAATTATTTCCTTTCAAACTCTCTCTGTGCAAAATACTTATTTTTCAGTAAATATGTTCTCTGACAATTCTAAAGAAAGGTACATGAACTCTACATCATAGTTAGAGTTGTCAAGAGAGTTGAAATATGCAGTAGCCATATTTATAGTACCAAAACCTGTCCTTCTGGTGCTGCGTTTTGCTGATCTGCTCATCCCGAAGGCCTTAGTGCCTTAAATATCCCCACACGTCATGTATTGCTGCTTAATGTGCTTATTCGTCAATTTTTGAAAATAGAAGCATATTCTGGAACATATTTCATTTTCCGATGTTGAAAATGATCACTTCTAGTTCTTCACCCTATACTATATGGAGTACCTGTCATATAGTAGGTGCTCAGTAAGTACAGTATTACTAAATGAAGAAAATAAACGGAGGCTAAATAATCTGTTTTTTCACAATTCTACCCATATACAATTTCTAGGATTACATTGGCTTAAAAGCTGGGACTGCCAGCTTTTACTAATATATAATTATTAATATATAATTAGTGTGAAAATTTTGGGAAATGGGGATGGAAAATTCAAAACTGGCTCTTGGTGATTATTTTAAAAACAAGGTCTTCAAATATTTTGGAACTGCAAAATGCCTTTGCTGCCCTTCCCATCCCCTCTTTACAAGTGGCATTGTCATATAAACCTGGCATTCCCTCCAAATTAGTCAGTTGTTTTGGATCCTTAATTATGAAGAGTGTCAGCTTTGCTCTCTCAAGACAAACCAGTTGATGCTCTGTGTTTCTCAAAAAGTGCAATTAGTCAGACCTCTGCTCTAAAGCCCAGGCTGGGGTCATGCTCTGGGACTATAGCATTCACACTTGCGGGAAGGTCTGCTCTTCTCTGGGCCTTGACTTTCTTATCTGAATCATGGAGTGTTCTCTGTCTCAGAAAAAAATTGCAAATACAAATTAAATAATTCCTCAGTGAACGATGTTCTGTGAGGTGCAGATATCAAGCAGTTGAGAGCATATTTGAGGCCTGATAATGTCATGGTTTAGTAAATAATTTATATTTTTATGATGTACACACAATGTAGCAATGAATAACCTACCACATACATACCAACAATCCAATCATTAATGTTAATCGATGATCCCTATTTTTAAAGCAGTATGAGTAACAAAAAGCACATTGGCTTTGACCCTAGGCAGATCTGAGTTTGATTCCTAGCTCTGATATTTAGAGGCTGGATCTCAGGAAAAGTATTCACCTTTCCCAGCTTCAGTTTCTGCATATGCGAAACGGAGATGATAATAATACCTCCTTCACTGATCTACTGAAAGCATTTAATGTGTTGATTATATATGTATATAAATTGATATGTTAACAAAATAAGATGATTTTATATGTGTGTGTGGGTACATGTGTGCACGTGTCTGGTGCAAGAGTAACAAAGTTGCCCTTCCCTTATGCTTTATTATTTAATATGACTGTGAGGACAGTGGTCAGTGCTATCATTTGCCTCCTCCTTCTAGAGGTTAGAAAGGGTCTTGGAAGATGAGGATAAGGCGGAGGGCAGCCACAGCAGACACTGAATAATCTCTGTGAGCCTAGGAGGATAGACGATTGCAACTAGGTAGGGACAACAGAGGAAAAGTCAAAATAGTTTTTTTTTTTTCGTGAGGAAGATCAGCCCTGAGCTAACATCCATGCCAATCCTCCTCTTTTTGCTGAGGAAGACTGGCCCTGGGCTAACATCTGTGCCCATCTTCCTCCACTTTATATGGGACGCCGCCACAGCATGGCCTGACAAGTGGTGCATTGGTGCGCGCCCGGGATCCGAACCCGGGCTGCCAGCAGCGGAGCGCGCGCACTTAACTGTTATGTCACGGGGCCGGCCCCTCAAAACAGTTTTTAAAGTATAATTTCTTCTACGTCTTGAGATTCATTAGGAAGGCATCATCAAAAGAAAGTTTCTATTAGAGAACATAAATGACATGATATGACATGAGTATTTACTTTTATTAAGTCCTAGCTGATGACAGGAAAGAAAGCAAAACTATTCCACAAACATTTATTAAAACATCAACTATGTGAGAAAGCCATGCAACGGAGATACAATAATTCATAAGACATAATATCTGAGTGCAATGAGTTCTCAGTCTAATGGGGCAGCATGGATATACATAAGAAACTACCCTGCCAAGCTGTGATTAGTCCTGTATTAAAAGACAACGTACCATGGGAGCACAGAAAAGGAAGCAGTTATCTGAGAGGACCAAGGACATTCTCAAGGAGGTGAAGATATTTTAAGCTTGGTCTTAGAGGAGATATAGGATGTGCACAGGGAAGGAGGGATGTAAAGACATTATGGGCTGATGCACCTGCATGAGTTAGGAAGGGGATACGGTGCGAGCAATTCTTGGAGAATCGCAGATATTCTGACAGTGCTGAGGCATAGTGATCTCAGCAGTGGGGAGTTGGGGGTGACACTGCAGGGAGCCTTGAGGCTAAAAGAAGGAGAGAAGAACTGATGGATTTCAGAGAGGGAGGGTGGGGATGGACCCAGAGCACAGATAGAATGGATAGCTTTGGAGAGAAGGAGGGACACATGTGTCTCTGAGCAGGTGAGTCTGAGTGTTACTTGGGTAAGTCTAGAGATGGAGAGGCAGTAAATGTTGTTTTAAACTGCTTTATTGAGGTATGATTGACATACAAAAAGCTGTACATATTTACTGTATACAACCTGATGTGTCTGGAGGTAAGTATACACCCACAAAACCATCACTATCCTTTATGACCTAAACATATTCATCACCTCCAAAAGTTTCCTCTCACCATCTGGCAGTAAGTTCTAAGAGACCATGCCTGGTTACTCTCACGCTCTTGGTGTGGTGAGAGGCAACGTTGCTGATTGACTGAATGAATGAAGTTGGCTAGGGTAGAGGCTTAAGCAGTAAAATAAAAGGTTTGAAGAGCTATTTATGGGGATCAGTAAACATGAAGTGAATGAAGGCATGGCTTCTGATCTAAAAGTACTTACCAGTTAGTTGAAGAAACATATGTATGGACATCATACATATTTTCAAAGCAGAGAAAGTGAAATGAATGGTACATAAAATAAGAATGTTCAAAGGAAAAGCATGTAAAAGAAGTTTATAGCTACATTTTGTATACTATACTATGGCATATCCTAATTTTTTGGGATATGTTTTTCCCTTCTTAATGTTAAAAAATATCATAGCCCATCTATGTGACAGTAGTTACACTTTTACTTGTATTCAGGTTCCTGACAATGTTTGGTGCACAGACACATTTGGGCAGTTTTAGTAGTTCAATGCACTCTCCACCTTCTCCCTGTGCCCTCCTCCCCCATCCCCAGGGTCTTCAGGTCACAGTTTGGGACCTACTGCACTATACTGCTCCCCATAAGCAAATGGGGTGATCAGAGAGGATTTCACTGAGAAGACAGCTAGATTGTAGCCCTGAGAAAGAAAGCTCTTGAATCAATGAAAAAGCATAGATCAGAGTAGGCTAGAGAGGCTGGGATGTGCACACCGTGTTCAAAGGGAAAGCTGGCCAGTTGAATGGAGGAGAGGGTTCTTCTAGCACTGCTTTGAGAAGGGGAGGCTGGAAGAATAGGATGGGGTTGGACTCTGTGTCTTAATGCTTTGCTAGGGAACCTAACCCTTACTCCATGGGCAATAAGGAGCCAGGGAACAAGGATGGGATGTTTCTCTTGCACTGCTGGAAACGGTGACTTCTGACCTAGGCTCCGTGGCAGATCTAACTCAACACCACCTTAGCACTTCTCCCAATTTCCTCACGGAAGAGAGTCTCTTGTGAGCCATCTGTTTCCCGTGGGATGAGAGAGGAGCATATACTATCCAATTACATTAAGAAGACTTCTGGCTTCTCTTAAGGTTATTATCTCTTTCTGGGATCTCAGGTAAGTGAGTAAATGCTGATTTTCATGGACTTTCTGTTTGCTAAAGAATGTTGTGTCTAGTTTGTTGTGATACATTTTGCTGAAGTCATTCTCATTCCTGTGAACTAATTTGGTTCCTGAGGAAAATAGGGGCTGGGTTCTAGAAGAGCCTTTGGGTCTAATGCCAGGACTTCTAACCTGACAAGTAAGAATAGACAGCTATGGGAGCTCAAGCTACCAAAAACAATTTCAGTAGAACATCCACATATGTGACGGTATCAGAGCCCAAGTCTTCAAAGAGAAATATTTTGAAAATTCTCACTGGCTTCTGGCAAGAGAAGCAAATTTTGATTTTTTGGTTCTTTATAAAAATAAGAAAAGACTAACAATTTAAAACCTGGGCATTAATCAACTATTTAATAATGCCAACAAATGAATTGAGTTCTACTGTAATTCACTGTGGGGAGATTGAAGGAAACCTAAGACCTACAAATAAGCCATCATGAACAGTTTATAGTGATGGAACACGTGAGTTGTGATTAATAATGAATCAGAAGGAAAGCTATGAATGACAACAAACAGAAAGGACTCGTTAGATTAAGATTTTATCACAAAAGTATAATTTGGATTTGATTCAATGTTTTCAGTGGTAACAATAGGGAAAATAAATTATTTTTTATGCAATGCATTTTAGTTGATCAAATTCAAATTGATAATTTATGAGACATTTACATCAATACAGCCCATGATATGTAAAAGTATAGGCTTGTGTGGTCTTCTAATCAGCTGACATTCATATATTCTATTTTTCTTAGGATCAGTGTAAGTAAAATGGAAAAAGCTCTCTAATATTTTGGCTTTTTGGGAGGGAGACTTTTCAGTCTTGCTTATAATTGGGTCAACATACTGACGTCTTGATTTGTGACAAAAACATTTTCCCATCCATATTTTGGGCTTATATTTTCTTTATTACACAGAGAATAATTTATTGCACAAACAGAAGCTAAATTGAATTCATTTTATAAGCTGCAATAAGTATAGCTCTCAGAAACCAATGCAAACGGAATGAACAGTTCTTACCATATGTTTCACGTAGGCTACTCACGTTTTCCCTCATTCCAAGATGATTTTAAAAACCTGTTCTGTTAATGTATGTATGCAATTTCTGCAATCTTAAAGATTTAAAAACCTAGGAGTTTTCACAGTCCTGAATATCCTAATACACATAGTTTTCACACCTGGCTGCTGAACACAGACACTGACATATATTCTACAAACAAAGGAATTTGAAAGGGACCACGGATTTCTCATTGTATGCTCAAGCTGTCCTGTGTTAGCTCTTCATATACATGCCAAACTCGGGGCCCCTGAATTTTAAGAAAAAATGCCAGACTTTTATTTCAGTAGGTTGACCTCTGTTGTCTCTCTCTGCTCCTTGGAGATATAAGTACGCCTTGTGCTTGCTGAATGAATACTAATGTCTTAATTAAACCTTGATAGAAGAGCACACTACAGCCTTCACTTAAAATATGCACAAAATTAGAAGGGGGAAAACAGAGCAGGATGCTGTAGGCCCGTCAAAGGAAGAAAAGAGCCACTGTCAATGGTGCGTTGAAAAGACTTCCTCAGACTGCTTTTTCGTTAAAGGCTCTAAAAATGAAAATTGCTCTCATTTCCTCTTCATTGATATGTTTTTTTTTTTTTTTTGAGGTAAAGGGGCAACTGGAACACAGTGGTTTTAAGTCCATAAAAGGATTATTGACAGATTTGTGGCAACCTGAAAGACACGTGACAGTCCATCTATTCCCAATACTCTCTCCTCTCTGGGGTTAGGGTAGGTGGGAAGGACCCCAAATTTTCACACTAGATTCTCTTACGGTAAAATTAAGACAGCTTCTCCTTGGCAGTTATGCTATTTCATAATTTCTAGCTTTCAGTGGGGGTGTTGTTAATATAAATACATCAGGCTCCATATCTTGATTTCAGCATTTCTCTTATCAATTTTCTGATATAAAGAGAAAACCGATTTCGTGTCTCTGCAAAAAAAAAAAAAAAAAAAAAGAAGGAAGGAAGAGAAGGTGTTGCTTATTTAATAAATCATCTTCGTTGCTTGTTGTTCTAATGGTTCCATATGGCTCTGTACTGCGTGGAGGAGATTTGACAGTACCTTCTTGAGGAGAAATAGAAGGCTTCACCGGCTTTAGAAAACGACCAAAAGATCCACTGTGATGTGGAGCTAACGTGATCAATTAACAATGCTTGAAAAAAAATGTTTGCCCAGCTGTTGATCTCATCAGGAAAAAAAAAGCCCACAATAATCATCTTAGGAAAGAACATAATTAGTTTTGATTCTAAGACAGCATGTAAAAGTTCTATACTAATTTCTAGTCTGAAGATATTCATAAAATATTAGAGCTGGTCTGAACTCTGGAAGAAAAAGAGTTTAAAGTTGTGGAAACTGAGACTCAGAGAGTGACGTGTTCAAGGTCACCCAGAGTTAACAGAAAAGCTGGGAGTGAATCTTGGGGCTTCTGAGTCCTGATATGTTGCTTTTCTATTCAAAATCACAGTTTCCAAGATTCACACGTTGAAAAAGAATGACACAAAGTAACATTGTCATTTTGGGTTTAGTTTTCTCTTGCGACAGATGATTAAAAAAAATATATTGACCTTCCTGTTTCTACGTGTTTAAAATGCTATTAATATTTTAAATCTCATTTTCTTTCTTTCTGTTTTAAATTCAGCAATGGTTTTTGAAAGACAAATTTGCTGTATCAATTTCTAAAGGTTAAGAGTTTGTGTCAGTTCTCTTTTATTCTAAATTGTTTTAGTCAGCCCTCGGTGTAATAAGATTTTGGTGTGGTCATGCTGACATTAAAGTTTCTTTTTTTTAAAGCAAAAATAATGACTTGAGCTTGACATGGCACAGGAGCACAGACTCTGGGGTCAGTCTGACTGAGTTCAGACCCCATCCTACCACTTCCCAGCAGTGTAGCCGTGGGAGAGTTACTGAAACTTCTCTCCATTTCAGTTTTCTCAGCTGTAAAATGAGAATAACAGTAAGTCCTTTCTCAAAGGGTTGTTTGGGTGAGAATCAAATGAGCTGATAGATGCAAAGCACGTAAACAGTGACTAGCACAAAGCAAGTACTCAATATAGTTAACAGCTATTATTATTATTAAAGAAAAATAGAAAAATAATTTTACGTAATTATTATTCATATGAGGGGTGGGAACTCAGCTTCAGGACACAGTACGAGAGTATGAAATTTCATCATTAAATGTGAATAGACATTTTTACACAAAATCCTTTGCTCAAATAATGTAACTTAGCAATGACTGACTTTTAGATATTGGGAAAATGTATTAATATGAACAAGTTCGGCAGTCTGAAAATCTGCTTATTGAAAAAAAACATATAACCCAAGAGTATAGGCTCTCATTCTCAAGCATGAAATCATCCCCTTTCTCCCGGCAAAAAACTGTTCAGGACAACCTGGCTTTACATATTATACACATTAATACACACTCAAGACTCAGAGTTCTGAAATGTGATGTGCAAAGTGAGCATTTTGCTAGGGATATGTTCCCATAGAATTTTTTTTTTTTGGCCCCAGTATAAAATAATAAATCTCCATCACAGAGAGTTCCATATAACGGTCCGATATAGTCCCTACATGAAAACCGACAGATCGGGGCCGGCCCGGTGGTGCAAGTGGTTAAGTGCGCGCGCTCCGCTGCGGCGGCCCGGGGTTCGCAGGTTCAGATCCTGGGCGCGCACCGATGCACTGCTTGTCAGGCCATGCTGTGGCGGCGCCCCATATAAAGTGGAGGAAGATGGGCACGGATGTTAGCCCAGGGCCTGTCTTCCTCAGCAAAAAAAGAGGAGGATTGGCAGATGTTAGCACAGGGCTGATCTCCTCACAAAAAAAAAAAAAGAAAACCGACAGA
This sequence comes from Diceros bicornis minor, assembly GCF_020826845.1. Lineage (NCBI taxonomy): Eukaryota > Metazoa > Chordata > Mammalia > Perissodactyla > Rhinocerotidae > Diceros > Diceros bicornis. Next base: position 24,004,492 of record NC_080764.1, on the reverse strand, counting down.
TCATTCAAGATAACCTCCAACACATTTGCAATATACCATGTGGTCTAAAACCCATTCACGTCATTGGGGGTTTTCACCAACAATTAGGTCCTTGACTTCTCTGCGACTGGGAGACCCTTATCACAAAGACATACTTTTTCAGATACTTTCAGGAACACAAGCAATTCCAGTCTTGCCCTGCATAATAAAGTTTTATGCTCAGTAAGCGGTATTCACCCCTCATCCTATTAGTAAATGCTTATTAACCACAATGACTAATAATAAGGAGGTTCTGCCCTCTCTCACCTGAGAAGAACACAACAGCAGGGTTTTCCTGTAGCTCTGTGGGACTCCAGCCTCTGGGACCTCTGCTGTTAACAGGCTCTCCACAGGCAATGGACAGGAGACACCAGCTATGCAAATTAGAGCTCTGATGTTCATTATCTGCAAGACCCTAATGGCCCTGAATATGAGCCAAGTGAGGCATTTCTATGCCCTCTGCCTGGTTAGGTGGGGATCCTGATTAGTCTGATTATGGCAACAAACTTAATTCCCTTAGGGAGTGCGTGAAAATTATTTGTTAATCTACTTATTCTAAAGGAGAGATTGAATAAAGCGTGTTGGTTGTATAGGTTCAATGTTAGGGGGAGGAGGGGAAAAGGGCATTCTTATATATAAATAAAATTTGTTACTCTTCATATCAACTCAGTTAACAGATAAACAAAATGTGTTGTTTTCTGCTATCAACTATGGACCATTCACAACTAACTGGAACAAAAATAAACCTGTACATTAGCCAGTGAGGAATAAAATGCTAAAGATGTAACTGGAGAAATTCGGGAGGTAGGGAAACAGTCTACAAATATCAGTGAATTCTTTTTCCATGGTCATCTTGATGGAAAGTTAATTATAACGTGGGTGATACAAAGGGTTGGGTAAATATCTTTTAATATTTTGCATTACCTACACATGCATGCACTGCACCAGATTTATCTTAAACATAAAAGTGAGTTTATATTCTTGGAGGTGGCCTGCAAGCATGCTGAGCATTACGCCATCAGTGTTATTCATTTCAATAGCTAAAAGAGCGGGTATTTTCCCCCAGACTGTATGTTGCTCACAGGAAGGAACTATTATGACTTACTATTCCCCCAATAAGACCTGGCCCATAACAGGTGCCTGTGACGGTTAATTTTAGGTGTCAACTTGGCTGGGCCACAGTGCCCAGATATGTGGTCAAACATTATTCAAGATGTCTCTGTGAGGGTGTTTTTGGATGAAATCAACATGTAAATTGGTGGACTCGGAGTATAGCAGATTGCCTCCCTAATATCGATGGGCCTCAACCAATCAATCGAAGGCCTGAATAGAACAAAAGACTAACTTCCTCTGAGCAAGAGGGAATTCTGCAGCAGACAGCCTCTGGAATTGAAGAGCAATGCTGGCTCTTCCCAGGGTCGCCAGCCAGGATTTCAACGGCAGATTTTGGATTTATCAGACTCCATAATCATACAAGCCAATTCCTTAAGATCTCTCTCTCTCTCTCTATTCACAGTCTATTGGTTTTGTTTCTCTGGAGAGCCCTGACTAATATAGTGCCTGATAAAAATCTCTTGATTGATGACTAAAAAATAACTCGCTGCTTCCTTCCATCCCACCTACGCACAACCCCCAACTTGCAGTACATGTGCTGTCAGACCTAATCCGACCTCCATTCCTTCAGTTCCTCCTTTATTTCCTAGCCATTTATCCCATTCTTGATTCCCCTTCCTTCCTTATTCAGGATAAATTCCAGGATGCTGCTTACACCTTCAACTTACTACTTCCCTTGTCTTTGCTCTGGTCTGGCAAGTCCTCAATCTCTAATCAAATCAAGTGTCTTCCCCACCCCCACAGTGCTGACTTCTGCTGGGGAAAAGTCCTGCCACCAGCCACTACATATTCATGATGGCTAACTGTAGCTGGACTCTCAGACCACTCAGACCACCTTTCACGGCCCTTAGGCAGCCCCTACTTCCTACCCCAAACCTTTCCTGCTCTTCCTCAGGTCCTCCTCCATTTCTATCTTGAGACGCTTGATCTTACCACTTGGCAAATATTTCAAGTGGAACTCATCATCTTCTTCATTTCCTGTTCCTCTTCTCTTTTTCCCATTTTGATGAATTTTCTACTTACTCTCCCCATTCATCAGCCCAAGCCAGAAGAAAACTGGGCATCATCCATGCTCTTCTCTCCTCTTCAATCCAACATCCATCCAGTTATGCATTCAACGAACATTAGTTGAGTGGCTACTGTGTACCTGGCATTGTTCTAGAGCTTGAGATGTAAGAGAAGACAAACAAAACAAAACAAAAGCACTCCTGTCCTCAAGGAGCTTATATTCTAGCAGGGGAGAAAGATCATAAACAATGAGCATAAAAATAATTCAATTTACAGAGGATAGTAGGAGGTGAATAAATGACACTGGGAAAAACACAGTGAGAGGAATTCAGGTGTTTGTGGGGAAGTGGGGGCAATTTTAAGTAGAGTGATCAGCGTAAGCTTCAATGAGAAGGTGGCATTGGAGGCAAGATCTGAGGAGGTTAGGGGACAACCACACAGATAATCTGGGCGCAGATCACTTCAGGCTGAGAGAACAGCGAGTGTAAAGGCCCAAGGTAGGAAAGTCTCTGGCACATAAGGAGCAGCAGAGGCCAGTGTGGCTCCAACAGAGTCATCATGTTCCTTCACTTACAGCTCGTAGATCAACCCCAATCTGGCCATCTCTTTGCTACCTCAGTCCAGGCCCTGGTCCTTTCTCATCTACATTAATATGCTGATATTCTAGGTGGTTTTCTTACGTCCAGTCTTGTCCCACCCCCATCTATTTCCTACACTGCAGCTAGAATGAGCTTTCAAAATGCAGATGTTGCCTGCTTAGAACTCCTCCATGGCTCCCCAGTGCCTATGGGCTGATGTGCGCAGTCCTCAAGCAGGGCTTAGGGACTCTCTCCCACCTGGCGACTGCCCACCGCTCTAACGCCATCTCTTGTCATGTCTCACTCATCCTCGACGCTCGGCCACACGACCCTACATGAGACTCTCTGAACACACTGCATTCTCTCTGGCCCCTGGGCCTTGGTGGGTGCTGCTTCTTCTGCCTAAAATACCTTTCCCAACACTCCTTTACCGCTTGTTGCAACCTTCCTCATGCTAAGATGCATGGCCTGGTCAGCTGAGTCTCATCTCGCTTTTTTCCTTACAACACAGTTCCTGCAGGAAGTTTCTCCTGACCTTCTTCTTTATGGTTAAGGTACCCCTCCATTATGTCTCCACAAAAGCTGTGGCGTATCTACTGCAGCAATTTCATCCTGAACCTCCACAGTCTCTTTATTTCTTCGTTTCCCCACTAGGTTTTAAGCAAGGGTGGGGATCATGCTTTTTTTATATCCCAGCACCTAGCACCTGGCTTGACACATAGGAGGTGCTACACAAATGCTGTTGAATTAATGAATAAATACACGCATAATCCCCAGGTGGAAAGTTGAGGATTACATAGGTGGATCATGGAGGGAAAAAATAAGTGTAGAAACTGTATATAAACTCCTCTAAAAAGCAATTTCTTACAGAGGCAGAATCTGTAACCACAAGGCAGCCACCTAGAGGAGTGGAGTACCGATCTATGCTGCTTCTGTCACTACGGGTTACAGTGAGCTTTCGGGTCAAATGGATTACCCTGGTTCCTCTTTAGAGCCGTGACAATAAACCTCATCTCAAGCACAGGCCATTCCAGCACCTGATCTCTTTTCTACTTTGTAGTCCACACAGTGTGAGAACATCTCCAAACAAAACAATCTCTTTGGTTTCACAGACAAGAAGAATGTAATCCATTTCCTACACGTGACAACAAAAGAAAATCTAAAATGGCATAGAAATGTAATGGTAATATCATCCAGACAGGAAAGAGCTGAATCCAAATGAAATATGACCAAATGCAATCAGCAGCTAACAGGAGGAAAAAGGCAGCTGTCATCCTCATTCCTTTCATAAACTTTTTAAAGCAAATTATGTCTTCTGGAATATAAGTCTTTCTGTTTCTTTTTGGATTTCTTTCTGGATACTACTTCTTAATGCTTCTGCCATTTACGGGATGTAAAGCATTGTCTGCATCCCCCAAGTTAGAAGCTGCCTTTGAATTTCACTTCGGTGCTCTATTCACTAGAGTCCACCCTCTCTCAGCAGAGCATCTTCCCCCAACACCACAGTCTGACAGTCTTCTCTTTTTGTCTCCTATCAAATCACTGATTAAAACGCATTCTGCATTGATTGATTAATAAACATGTTTCAGCAGCTCTGGATGCTCCGAGTCTAGAGGGAAAAAGGCCTAGATTCAGATAGAGAAAACTAATTCAAGGCAGAGCGCACCCTGGGCCTGAGGGGGCTGGAGGAGAGGCGCCAAGTGTGGGTTGCGCGTGGAACGGGAACACTGGTGTTAGGTGTGGGCTGCTTGGAACGTCCCAGGAGTGGCTTGCCTCATGTTACAGACTAGGAATCCAGCTGTCTGGAGGTGGAAGAATCCATGGATGGTGCATAGTGCAGAGACATAGTTTCAAAATCGTTTGCAGCATGTACGTGTTAGGAAAGACGTCCTCAAAAAACAAACAAAAAATTCCCTCTAATGGCTTTAAATAAGCACAGAGCATTCAGATATTAATCTTTGGCTGTGTAGACAAGGTGTTGCCCAAATTCTCTCAAATACTGATGGCATGACTAATTGTCCTTTGAAAAAAAATACCAAATACATGAAAAACAGAATGCCCTGAATGTGCTGGTTATCTGCGCTGGGAAGGAAGAGAAGAACCTGAGCCGAGTTGAAATCTACAAAATGGGATGACATAGCATGAGCCCTGACCCTGCATGATAAATGCTCAACAAATGGGGCAATTATTATTATGATATATTACTATGTGTCCAATCTCCTACCACCTGAGCCCTGGGGTGGGAAAGGCCTCTGTGCCTGGACAAAAGGGGGAGGTGGGGGACTTCATGCCAGAGAACTAGCCTTTACTCCACACCTTGTATGTTTCAGGCACTCTGTTAGCTGCTTGATGAGCTGCTCTCATTATATCTTCTAAACAGTGCTTTCAGAGACATACTGTATACCCATTTTGTAGAAGAAATACATGAAAGCTCTGGAGATGTTAAGCATGTCCAAGGGCACAGAGATGATTGGTGGAGAGTGAAGATATGGACGCAGGCGTCCGACTCCCAAGTCCGTCTACAGGGCCCACAGGACCCCACTCGATGTGTCCCAGAGTGGCTTGTGCTCTTGTAGAGCAACCCTCACACCTTCCCCTTCTCTTGTGGCATGTCCCCAAAGACACTCACACTGTCAGCTCCATGAGGACAGGAACTTTTATGTTCTTCTTCATTGTTAACTATATCTGCAGTGCCTTCCATGGTGCTTGGTACATGCTTGGTGCTCAATAAACATTTATTGAGAAATAAATAGACCCAGGGTCTGGGGAGGAGTTTTCTGCCTTCAGCATCACTTTCCATCCATGTGAGAGTGAGACCTTCCCTTAGGAAGGCTGGGCATGAGGAAGTTCTTGACTGGGGACTTAAGGGACTCCTGAGTCAGGATGAGACTGTCAACCCAGATGACAAAGGAATGGCAAGACTCTGGTTGGAGTTATGTCCTGTAGATGTGTCTGGGGGCCTGTCTTTTATTGTTTAATTCCCAGTTCTGATGAAAATTAAAATAACTAAAATTCCAGAACTCTAGAATTTCCCAGAATTGTGACAACCATCTTTAATAGGTTTAACAACCAACTATCTAATTAAAGTTTTGCAATATTCTGATTTTGAGCTACAAATAGCACAAAATAGAGTGTGCGTGCACACACACACAAATATATTTGCCAACATTTGTCTTATGAGGGATATTTGAGTTTTAGAACAAAAAGAAACCATGTCCATTACTACTTTTCTGATAATGTGGTTATTCAGCCACTCACTGGCATTTAACGCCTTTGAGCCTCATTTCTTTCTGTAAAATGAGGATAACGAAAGCTTCTGCTTCCTCTGATGAGCACATGATAGAATATGCTAAAACGCCCTGCAAACCAGAAAGCAGTCGTGTCAATGGGAGGGCTGTGCCTATCTTTTTTCACTTTGTGTGTGGTAGCTAAGAGGAACGGTCTGGGCGCCAGCCCTGGCTCAGCCCTCTGTGCTCTCAAGGGAGTTTAGGAGAGCCTTTGCCTCAGTTTCTTTATCTGTAACAGAAGGGTAATAATATACCCAGCTCCTGGAGTTGTCAGGGAGATTCAATGAGATAATGCATCTAAAGCACTTAGGAGAGGCCCAGCACATGAGAAATGCTAAAAAAAAATGTTAGCTATGATTATTACTTTTTTTTCAGGATCAGCGTACTAACGTCGATTCCGGCCAGTTACACGCTTCCTAAGCAGTGGAAGGGACTGTTGGCAGCTGTCCTCAGTAACGGGCTGGGGTGAGGGGTGGGCAGATCCAGGCCCACAATCCAACACCGGCGGTTGTCCCAAGTCATTTTGCCAGAGAGAGAGGAGCCAAACAGAAGAGCTTCTTGGGGTATGTGTTCTTTATTTCCTTTTCCTCCCTCCCTTCCATCCTCCCTTCCTTTTTTTTTCTTTCCTATTTAAATAAGCCACAGAATTCGGGACTGCCTGGGAGGAGATGTTAGGGCAGCTGGGAGTCCAGCTGTGAGATGATGAGGAAACAGGCTAAGCCCCTGCTATTCCACCCCATCCACTCAATCTTCCCCAATTAACTGCAAGTGAGGTGGTGATCTCCTAACTAAGTTCCACTTCCCGCTAACAAAGCTTGTACAACAAATGCAAACACTTGCCTGTCAGCGTCCAACAGCCTGGATATCCATCACACCCTTCCGACTCTGTGTCAGCACCAAGGAGGCAGGACCAGGACCACAGCCTCCTTTGTGCTATGCTCAATGCTGTGCCAGGCTCCAGTGCTGCTTACAAAACGCTTTTGCATGACAACAACAACAATGGTCCCTTATGGGAGACTTTGTAAGAGGAGATTTTGCGCTCGCCTGTGTCATTCTTTTGATTATTCAGACTTGGGGTAGGGGCAGGGAAGGTGTCACCATTTCATTTCTTCCTTTCTCAACTAATCAAAATTTCCTCCCACCTCTTTGAACTGGGCCCAGTCTTTTTCCCTTTTAAAAATTTGCCTCAAAGACAACTTTTTCATTTTAAGAATGACTTTAACGGTCTAATTTTTAACCGTTTCTTCGTGTAATATAAGTGATCTGCGAGGTTCCTTATATCTTACACCTTTTAAATTTCAATTTTTTTCTAAATCAATTCCTTCTTGGCAAGGCATTATTACTTTCTGCCCATATAAATACTATCACTTACCATTTTCTCTCTTCCACCATAAAGCATGATTTATATCAATATTTAAAAATAAGTTCTGATATTTATTTATTTTGAGGAAGATCGGCCCTGTGCTAACATCTGCCAATCCTCCTCTTTTTTACTGAGGAAGACTGGCCCTGGGCTAACACCCATACCCATCTTCATCCACTTTATATGGGACGCCGCCACAGCATGGCTTGACAAGCAGTGTGTCGGTGCGCGCCCGGGATCCGAACTGGGGAACCCCGGGCCGCGGCAGTGGAGCGCGAGCACTTACCCGCTTGCGCCACCGGGCCGGCCCCTAAGTTCTGATATTTAAACTCTAAGTATTGTCTTGCATATTCAATTCATAATTCGTAATTCAATAACATAACTCCTATACAAGAAAGACGTGCAATAGTATAAAATATGAAATAAGCTTGGTGCAGATGTAATCATCTGCATTTGACCAAGGAGGAAATAAAAGTCCAGGAATATTAAATGCCTTGCACAAGTCATGAAGCAGCGAGCGGCCCAGCTGAACTCAGAACCGACATCTTCTGATCATTACCCAACTTTCCCTGTCAGACCACCAAACGCAACACTAGAAACATTATGAATGTCTTATACTGCAAAGACATTTCAAACTCTTTCCTATTTAACAAAATATATATTTTTCCATAAAGGAGATCCAAGAAGCAGTTACATTGTTTGAGCTGTTTTTTTTTTTTAAACTATATTCTTATCTACATTGAAATTCTATACAATGATCCATCTAAATCAAGATAAATGAATTTATCTCTACAGAGGGAAAAAATTACTGGAAATTAGGCAATTTAAAGCCTAATCCTCTTATCAGTGATAATGAATGTGATGTGGCTTCCACTGCAGTCCTGAAAGGGTTCATACACTGTCACGTGTCCTGGGCCTTCAGGGACAAAGTTTAGTATTTAATGAGGTATGACTTTGGTAATATTTTAATTGCAAGCAGAGCTACATGGGAAATCTAGGACATTTATAGTAACATTTAGTATAAATTTAAAACATTTAAATAGCTTTGCTCAGCAGATAACAGCTCATCATATATCTTTTCAGTTCTGTCAAGTGATTCTCAACTCCAGTTATGCCATTAGTTCAAACACTAAAAAAAATGCAAAAAAAGACTAAATATAAACTGTTAGGCTGAATTGTGTACCTCTTAAATTTCTATTTTGAAGCCTAACCCCCAGTACCTCTGACTGTGACTGTATTTGGAGATAGAGCCCTCAAAGAGGTAATTAAGTTAAAATGGGGTTGTTTGGGTGGGCCCTAATCCGATATGACTGATGTCCTTATAAGCAGAGGAGATTAGGACACAGACATCACAGACAGAGGGATGATCATGTGAGGACACAGCGAGAAGGTGGTCATCTGCAAGCCAAGGAGAGAGCCCACAGGAGAAACCAAATTTTCTGACACCTTGATCTTGACCTTGAGCCTCCAGAATTGCGAGAAAATAAATTCCTGTTGTTTAAGCCACTCAGTCTGTGGTATTTTGTTATGGCAGCTCTAGCAAACTAGTACAGTAGTCTCCCCTTATCTGTGGTTTCCCTTTCTGTGGTTTCAGTTACTCGTGGTCAACTGAGGTCCAAAAATATTAAATTGAAAATTCCAGAAATAAACAATTTCTAAGTTTTAAATTGCACACTGTTCTGAGTAGCATGATGAAATCTTGCATCGTCCTGCGCCGTCCTACCCTAGACATGAATCATCCCTTTGTCCAGTGTATCCACGCTGTACACGCTACCCATCGGTTCGTCACTTAGTAGTCATCTTGGTTATTAGACCAACTGTCGTGGTATCGCAGTGCTTGTGTTCAAGTAACCCTTATTTTGCTTAATAATGCCCCCAAAGCACAATAGTGATGCTGGCAATTCGGATATGCCAAAGAGAAGCTGTAAAGTGCTTTCTTAAAGTGAAAAGGTGCAAGTTCTCGACTTAATAAGAAAAAAAATTGTATGCTGAGATTGCTAAGATCTATGGTGACTTTTATTACAGTATATTGCTATAATTGTTCTATTATTAGTTATTGTTGTTAATCTCTTACTGTGCCTAATTTATAAATTAAACTTTATCATAGATATGTATTTATAGGAAAAAACATAGCATACACAGGGTTCGGTACTATCCGCGGTTTCAGGCATCCACTGAGCGTATCTCCCTTAGATAGGTGGGAACTATTGTACACAAATCTAATACTTATTTTCTCCCTCCAGTCTCTGTGCCTGTGTTTCCCACAGACTTTTAGTTTCTCCTCTGTCAACAATACAAAGTTGGGCAGATCTGGAAGGAGGAATCAGGATAAGTTGAGAGTACCCATCTTGCAAGACTACTTCTTCTCATGAAACACCATTTCCCCTTTGTCTGTCTAGAAAACTCAACCTGATCCCTCCCGACCTACAGTTAGATTCTTCTTCTTCAGAGACTTCATCTCCTCAGGGTGGTGCCCCTGCTACACCTTGTAAATCCACTTGTGTCATAGCACGTACTGTACCATGTTAGAATCCCTTCTATTGCTGACTTCTTCATGATCCTGTGAATGCTGTGAATGGAGGGACTCATCTTTGTAGCCCTGTATTTGACACCTAGGAGGTACTCATTAAATGTTGGGTGAATGAATGAATAAATGAAATAAAAAGATCTCTACTCCTTCCGGAATAAGCCAGGAATAATTGAGTCTCCAGCATGGTTTGAAGTATTGTCGTATTTGTTTGTTGAGGGAAGACATGTATTAAGTGATACAAAGCAAACAAAAAAAGGTAATAAAATCTACAGAAAGAAAGTGCCTATTGTTGAGTTTATTGACTGTAAAGAAAGTGGGCCGGTCCCGTGGCTTAGCGGTTGGGTGTGCGCGCTCCGCTGCTGGCGGCCCGGGTTCGGATCCCGGGCGCGCCCCGACGCACCGCTTCTCCGGCCATGCTGAGGCCACGTCCCACATAGAGCAACTAGAAGGATGTGCAACTATGACATACAACTATCTACTGGGGCTTTGGGGGAAAAAAAAGGAGGAGGATTGGCAATAGATGTTAGCTCAGAGCCGGCCTTCCTCAGAAAAAGGAGGAGGACTAGCACGGATGTTAGCTTAGGGCTGATCTTCCTCACCAAAAAAAAAAGAAAGTAAATGAGGATGAGAAAATGGAAAGGGTAGAATTAGAGACCTTGGGACAGAACAATACAACCTGACAGGGCTATACCCAGACTTGGTTAGACAAATGCTCACGTAAGAAAAGGAATCACAGGGGCAGTTGTTTTGAACCGGGCCCTAGAGCATCCAATTTAAAAACAACGCCCTCATCATGCAAAGATTCAAAGAATACTCCATGTGCAGTTGAAAAAAGACAGTCGTAGTCCTGAAGTTAAAGATACCTTTTTTACTCACCAATAAACAGAAACACGAGAGCACAGGGAACAAGGAGATAAAAATGAACTATGTGTGAGTTCTCTTCTAAAGGGCAGCAAAAACAGAGGAGCTAATGTTAATGAATCATGTAAGGGGGAGAGGGGGTCATCAATCACAGAACCCAGGAATGGAGCAGAGGCCCGATGGCTAGTGAGAAGGAGATGATGCAGTCAGTCAGGAGGACTTGGAAATGGTGTAAGAAGATGGCTTCAGATAACAGGCAGCAGGGAGAGCAGCCTCTGTCTGCCTCTCCTTACTTTTACCATCATCCTCCGTAAATAATGAATCTGGTTCATCTAAGATCCATAGAATCAACAGGAATCCAGATATTTAGGCACCACAAAATGAGACAAAAGGAAAAGAGAGCCCGGTTTTTAAACAATGAAAGTGACCCTGGAAATTGTAATTTGGCAAGTTTGCAATATTGTGAGAGTAATAAAAAATCTGTTAACATCTAGAGGGAATAAACCCAAAAGTAATAAGAAGCTAAGCTTTATGAAGGAAAAGAAAAACAAGGCACGCCAAATTTGATTGCTTTTCTGATGGAATTACAAGATTACTGGTTTAAGGGAATGGAGCAGATGTGATATATTTGAATTTTATTAGAGCATTTGGAAGAACATCTCACACAATTTCCTTCACGAAACTAAGTGACTTTGGCTTGAACATGGACTGAGGAGATAATAAATGAAGGGTAACAATATATTAAAATCAATCTCACTGGGAGGAAGGTGTATAAGAGGTGACACAAGGGGCTCTGCTGTTTAGAGAGGATAGAATATTCTTTTTTAATGATCTGTGAAAAGGAAGGATGAGAGCGGCAGACAGGAAACATGGAGATTTATTGGCAAAAGGATGAGACACTTGGTTAAAATTATCTGAACAGAGAAAAATAAAAGCTAACATATATTTATATATTTAGAAAAGTAAACATATTTGGAAACATATTTGCAAAATGCACACAAAGAAGGGGAAAGAAACTAGATATTAACACAGAAAAGTAGCTAGGAGAAGCTCTTTGATGTAAACTTGAACTGTAATACAGATACAAAAGAGAGATTTTAATGACTTATACCACGTCATGATGAAGACATATCATGTACCTTGCCCCAAGGTAACTTTTTAGGTGCAAAAGGGCTGACTTTCACTCATCTTTGGATTTTACCATTATGAATTTTAACCCTCAAGTTGAGCAACAAAACTATTAAGCTGTGAGTTCACATGAACTATTCTGGGGCAGAGACAACTCACCCAGTCTCTGAGATTCTGTCTTGCTTTTTATCAGGTCCTCAGTGAGGCTCAGCTCGGCTGTGACTATTTCTGGATAAACGAACCTTCTCAGGTGCAGTCATGACTGATTCTAAAAGGATCCTGAGCACCACTGTGAAGGTCTGCTGCTGCTTTCAGAAATCTCTTTTCACAGTTACAAAAAAAATCCCTTAAATAAATGCTCCTGAGCAGGTTCTGAAAAATAATGATTATGTCCTGGACATGTATTTGTAATAAGCTAAGTGAGAAGCTCTGAAGCCTTTATGCCTGGGTTCAAACCCTCGCCCAACTCCTTGCTCGCTGGGTGACCCTGCGCACGCTACCATTTCAGTGCCTGAGTGTCCTCAGCTACAAAGGGGCTAACGTTAGTAGCCACCTCACAGGATTCAATGATGAAATGAATTAGTGCTGAATAAAGCATACAGTGAACCCCCATAAATGCTACCTATTCCAAAACAGATTCACTGTGAGCAGACAACGAATATAAAAGAGATAAACACTTTTTCAGAAAAAAAACTTTACATTCAGCTCCAGATGCTCATCAATGACTATTTGCTGAAAACCAAAAAATGAATTCCGTTTTGTTAGGATTACATAATCTAATGATGTATCTTCAAAGCAGACCGTGCAGTCTCGAGTCAGAAATAGGGGAGGATTCTAATCCTACTCTGACACAGTATTGGCTTTTGTGCACGATTGATTTGTATCAACAAAATGAGGATATTGCTACTTGTCTAACCTTCCTCACAGGTTTTGAAGGAACGATGATATAAAAGAGGTGAAAACAATTTGCAGGGCTACATAGGGCTTATAAATGGAATTTTGTTTTTTTGTCAAGAATATAAAAATGAGTCAAGGAGGAGAAGGCATATTAAGAGTAATATGACTGCAGTGTGGCATTCAAATCCAGTTAGAAGAGTAACTCCATGTCACAACAGTGGCATCCTTTGAAAACCTGCACCATCTGTGGACAACGGACCACCTTTCTTCATCCTCAACTTCGCCCACTTATTCATCTCTACATCCACTGAATCCCCAACCTCGCCTCCTCGCCTCTCTTTTAGACCCATGTTCACGTCTCCGTTCCACAGATGCCAACTTGGTTACAGCTCTCATTATTTCTTACCAGCATCACTCTAAGTGCTTAGTCACAGAGGGAAACAACGGCAGTTTCCCTGTCTCCATCTTGCCCCTCTCCAATACACTCTCTCTGCTCTCAGAACAATCTTTCTGAAAAGCTGATCGTGTTAATTCTCCCTGTTTAAAACACTCCGGTGGCACGGAGCACAAGCCCTGGAAGCTCTGGTCCCCTCTGATCTCCTTAGCTCCTTCTCTTACCAACTTGCCTTCTCCACACTCTGGCCTGAGGCGCTGCCAGTTCTCAATAGCTCTTTTGTCTGTCTGCCTTCCACTTGGACATCCCTGTCCACTCTTCTTTGCTTCCTCCTCCAGGAGATGCAGATGCCATCTCCTGCAGAAAGCCTTCCTGCTCTCTCTCCCCTCCTTTTTGTCCCCTTCGTTTCTCTACTAGGGCATCTATTGTACTCTACTGGAATTGTTTACGTGTCTGCAAATGGTGGGAGACAGGGGCTGTCTCATTCCCCTATGTTGCCAGCCTGGACACATAGCAGGCCCTCGAGTATATGCTGAATGAGTGGACCCAGATCATCAACATGCTCACGGACTGCATCCAATGTCAAGGCAAGTCTGAGCTTGTGATTAAAAGCTCATTGGTTCTATGAGAAGCATACAGGAGGCAGAAATGGCCCACAAAGGGACTACAGTGATGATACAACCTAAACATTGCTATAACAAGCCAGGGGATAACTTGTAGGCAAACTGTTGGCTTGTGGTTAAATTCAGCCTTCCTCAGATCATCTGGCCTAGAAAATGCTATAGTTTAGATCAAGCCCCGCAGGAACTATAACAAAAACTGAAGGAGGAGCTGGTCTTTAAATACAAACAACATAGCAGAGGACGAGGAATGCAGACTGCACCAAAGTGACCCTTCCCAACTACAAAAATAATGACACCACACCTCTGCTTAACGCCCCTTCAGTGGCTTCCCATTGCTGGAAGGTGGAAGTCTGAGACCCTCATCTCTCTCCTCCTCTTCCTCATACCCACCCATACTACATTACTAGTGGTTCCTACAAGGCATAGCATGGTGCATGTCTCTGTGCCTTCACACATGCTGTTTTCTCTACCTAACATGCTCTTTCCCCTCATCCTCTTCTCAGGTTTTCCTGGTGAACTCCTAATCATCCTTAAAGACTCGTCTCAACTGTCCCCTCCTCTGAGAAGTCATCTATGACCTCTCTAGGTAAAGCTGAGCATGCCTTCTTCGTACTTCCAAGGCACCTCGTACCCTACCATCTAACTGAACAGACTGTCTGTTTACACGCTTGCTCCTCCCCCACATGGGAGGCCTTACAGGTCTCCGTATTCTGGGATTGTAGCATAACGCCTGGCCTAGATTCAGAACTCAATAAACTATGTGTTAAATTGAATGTGTTGAATTCACATGGAAGAGAACACTTATCTAAAACCTGAAAGGTGGTTAATCTTTCGTGTTTTACTTGACAAAGAGAACATCATTAGAATGAACTAAAATGATCAAGAATGTGCAGAAAAACCTTCACAATCAGAAACTAGGGGATACCAAACTTTTTAGTTAAATAAATCGAGACAAGAGCAATCACAGAAAATAATTTTTAATGGCTTTAGGGTACAGGTAGAAATTACATGATATTCTTAGAATGTTTTCTTTGAAAATGCATCAAAGCATTATAAAAAGCCCCAAACAGCCTTTTAGAAGCAGTATTTTACAGCAGGTATTTAAATTCTATTTTCACTGTGAATTTATTCAGAGCAATTGTACAATAAAGAAAAGCTCTTGGCTTCAGGTCACTGTGCATATGTAGCTAAATTACACAATTAGATGACATGTAATTAACCAGAACAGCAACACAGCCAATCTAATGTGGCCAGTTTGGGTCTAGCGACTCATAAAAACATTATGTAGTTAAGTGATAGGCACCTATGAGGACACTTAGTTGCAGTCTACCTACAGCCTAATGAATCCCTCCTGTGACTAAAGATGTAAGGAAAGAGAGGTCTCAGAGAGGGGGCAGTATCACCGGAAATTCTGCCCAAGAAGGAGCTGAGGTGCCATCTTGATTCTTACTATCCAAAACTTCTAATGAGACTGGAAATCTCTCCAAACACACTGCTGTCAACAATATCAGGTTGACCCTTCATCACTAGAAATAATAGGAAAACAACATTAATCAAAGCTTATTTTAAATCAACTTGAAAAAAATACTTCCTGACCCATCACTGGAGTAGTACGATAGGCTGAATATTCAGAAAGTGAAAACTAGTGGTAGAGGAAGTCCAAATTAGCTTTCTTCCTTCTTCTTCAATGATTTATACATGGCAAACATGAGTGAATTAATAAAGTCACAAACAAGAAATGCTATCTCTTTTTTAAGGATCAAGGTTTGTTGTTGTTGTTGTGTTTTGTTTTGGGGGGTGGTTTTGGTTTTGTTTGTTTAAAATATGGAAGCATTCCAGTTTTGATAGGACTCAAGCTAGGAACAGGAAGGCATCCTTTAAGAATTGTCCAGTTACCTTTATCTTCATCAAGAAGAATCTAGCAAATGTGATACCTGCTAATGTGGCAACACATTTATCTTAAAATTTTAAGCGAGAAATAAACAATCTAGCCGTTTATTCACAAATCTATCCCTCAAGCCCCAACATGACTTGTTCCATACATAATTACTGAACATAAATATACTAGGCCTCAGTGGGAAGAAGAAGGGTGTGGAGATTCAGTACCTGCTTTTAAATGGCTCACAGTCTATTAGAGGAACCAAATCTGTCACCCAATCTTTATTTTCTACGTTAAAATGGCTTGAGTATATACAATAATGTTTTTTTTAAAATAATTTTATTTATTTATTTTTTCCCCCAAAGCCCCAGTAGATAGTTGTATGTCACAGCTGCACATCCTTCCAGTTGCTGTACGTGGGACGCGGCCTCAGCATGGCCGGAGAAGCGGTGCGTCGGTGCGCACCCGGGATCCGAACCCAGGCTGCCAGCAGCGGAGCGTCTGCACCTAACCACTAAGCCACGGGGCCGGCCTATACAATAATGTTTTAGTTAAAATTGTATATATAAAAATCTGGAAGGATACGTAATTAAATGTCATCTGGTAGAGAGATAGGAAATTATCTTATTCTTTTTGCTTCTCTATATTTTCTAATTTTTTTCTATAATGAGGATGTATTACTTGTGTAAAAAGGAGAAAAACGTTATTTTATAAAAGATAAGAAGAAAATCTCGATCTGGGTAGCCCTATATCTTGTCCTACTTTTGAACACTTATGAAGCCCCACTGCCGAAACTCTGGAAAAGCCAACAGAGGGTTTTGTTGATGACAAAATCTATTGTGATTGCCAGTCTACTCATCGGCTTCTCTCCCAGCAGTGAGGAAGCTCCTTCAGTGTAGGGAGTCTGTCTTGTTCATTGTTGGAGCTCACACCTAACACGGATTGAGGCACATTATAGACACACAATAAATACATAGGTAAGAAGACTGGCCAAGAGAAGAGCAGGAAGAGAGAAAAAAGCTGGAGGCAAATGTCTCTGAGGCTTTTATTTGAACATGTAGTTAATGTAACTACACAGTGAAATAAAATCAATTAAACAGATTGGAGGCATGAAGATGACATAATTGATATGATGACCAATATTTTTTATTGTTCAGTCAACTCTACTATTGGCCAGGGCACCTCCTTGAGAGATGATGGTTCACATGAGAAAGCCTCAGCCAACAAATCTGGGAGCAAGTTGTTTTCCCCTCTTTTATACAAAGGAACTTTCAAAATCTAAGCAGTTTTAGAACAAAAAAATTTTTTATGCCTTGATTTTTATGCTTCTTTAAAAGCAGAGACTAACAAAGCAGATCTAACGAACTGGGATTGTGTTGCACATCTTGTCTGTGTGAGTGGCAGCCCCCGGCGCTGTGCAGAGGACAACCTGTGAGGCCACAGTCAGCCACTCCAGGTTTGCTTCAGGCTTTAAGTTTGTCCTGGCTACAGTTTTTCAGATCCGTTGGTTTGAAGGCATTGTTCACAGTCCTAACTTTGGTGATGTATTGACACTTGGGGACTAAGGATGAAAGAAATGTTTGTAACGAGTCTAGGAACCTTCAAAAAACAGCAGCTAGCATTTACTCAGCACCTATTGTGTGTCAGAGGGCTATCCATCCATGTATCTAATTGTCAGTCTTCAGAATAACTGTGCAGGGTAGACATCATCACCATTTTACAGATGCGGAAAATATGGCTCGGAAATATTCAGCCCAGTAATTCGCCCCAAAGCACACACAGCTAATTAGTAGTGGAGCTAAGACGCAATTTGAACTTCTGACGAGCAATCCCAAGCTCGTTCTTCCTCACCATTCCTCTGCAACAAGGCACCAACTTGTACCAGGTATTCTGTTGACGTGTTATCAAAATTGAACCTTTGCTCTTCCTCATTTTACTTTATGTATTTCTCCTGCTTCTTGCCCTCCTTCTCCACCCCAGTTTCAATTCCTATTCTTCCTATGTTTTGTGGCATTTGATAAACCTTAGCTGAAACAGTGCCTGCAGGTCTTCTGAGAAAAAATGCCATAAAATAGTCTTTAAATCCTTAAAAATAACCTTTAATCCACATAGTATGGCTAAATATATTTAGGCTTTTAGGTACCCTGAATATTGGACAAATAAATTGTCTTGGAATCTTCAGATTGTCACACACACACACACACACATATGATTAGAATCACTTTTTTCAATCAGAAATGACATTTGCTTTTAAAATGATTATTCAATATTATTCTCACCCTCAGCCAAGATTTCCACAATGCCTGGATAAATAAAAAGGGAGCTGAATACTAAGATTGTTCAGCTTTGTTCTTTTTTGCACAGTGTGATAAATAATGATTAAAAGTATAAAACATATGTCAATTACACAAAGCAGAACAATCTCTAATGCTTTGCAGAATGTAGCCTTCATATCCTGGGATGTTCACCTTCTGGAACATCTATAAGTTTTATTTTCTATGGCCACAGAGCCTGTATTTTAAGTAAGTATAGCCTAAAAGTGAGACAATAACAGCTCATACTTAGGATTACCTGGTTTCTCTAAAGGAGATATGCTCAGGTATTAAGAGGAAAAAAAAGATCATTAAAATAATTTTAAATGATTTAGCAACAACAAAAGACACAGGATGATGAAAATCCATTTAAATAACAAGAACCTAAAATAAGACACAAAGGAAAGTAGCAGTCACATGGAGCTGGATTTTGGTAACAATATGCCAATTGAATGTAAGAAAATAAAATAAATCTACATAAACTGATGCACAAGTATACCTAGCTTCACAAGATGGATAGGTTCCTAAAAAGTTCTGTATAAACACATTTTTTTCCATAATTACTAAGGAAGAAAGAAAAAAACCTAAGGAAATCTTGCAGTAAAATCCCGTATAAGGAGAGAAATATCGTTACATGGCAAACGGACATCTGCTTTGACTCCCTGACTGAAAAAAAAAAAAAAAAAATTTTATGACAGATGATTTTTATAACAGCATGTTTTCTAAAAACGAGGCAAACCTGTATGTCACCACGAATACAGAAAGGGGAGAAAAAGCCAGAGGGCTGATTTACATTTTACTTTTGGTATTTAAATGCCACAGTGATAACCAAACACTGTAAAGAGTCAAATAAATTATTGTTAAATTGTCTCGTAAATTGCTCAGGCCTTCAGTCCATAGTCAATAAAATATACGCCTTGCCTGTGGTTTACTCAAGACTACAGAAATTCAGAGTCATCAATCATTCCAGGTGGCTTTTACGGCTTTCCAGGCAGTGAGAGCTGTATCTTATTGAATGCAGGCACTTAATTAGTAGGTATTATTAAAGTGAATTTTCCATATTAAACTATTTTCTATATTAACTAGCTTCCTGGTATGCTGGCTTGTAACACAAAGTTATTTTGAGTTCACGCAACAGTCAGGTAATAACTCATTTTTGTCTCTGTGTTTTCGGATTCTACAGAATGCATTCTTTCTACCATCATCAAAAAATAGTTTCTGAACACATACTCTCCAAGATTTTTCTTATGTTACTGCCCTACAAATTAAATCTTTTTAAGACTAACCTGAATACTAGCATTATATATTGTGATATTTCTTAAGCTATAAAGAAAGTTGTACCATAATTTGTAATTATTCCATGATTGATGGACTAATTACGGCCACTCTACCACAAAAGTGCAATGTTCAACAGATACTTTTTTCCCATTACAGTATAAAATAGCATTTTGACTTGTATTTAAAAGACTGAGACAAATGACTATTAATTCAATGCATAAATTCTATCTAATATGATCTAAATTTACCAATATAAATGATGAGAGGAAAACAAATCTGGAATAAGTATATACTTCACATGGTTCCTGGCATATATGAAGAAGCATTCAAGTAAATGAGTCCATTTGTTTAAAGGCAAATATTATGGACAAAATCCACAAACAGTGGGAAGAGATTATTTTTTTCTCTCTTTACTATGGACATTCACTGGTTATAATACTTAAATTGCAGATCTTTTCTTTAATGGTAACTTTTGTTAAAAGATCTCTAACAAGACACCATTGCTGATTATGTAACATTGGTGATACGTTGCTGTGATTTCTCAGCTCTGGGCCAAAAGACAAAAAATAAAGCGATAAATTATGTTAATATTTTGAAATAAGAATACCTTCTAAATCAACTGTTACTTCTTAGTGTAGAGCTAGATCTCCTGAACGACTATAGTGTGAGGAATGACAAGTGATATAAAGACTAATATTAATTTTCACAAAATTCAAACTTTATAACAGTTGAATGGATACCACAGAAGAACAAAACATCCCTTCCCAGATGATACGCAATATAATTAGTCAGAAAAGCGTGGCAATGCTTTTGACTGTGATCAGCCAGTTGGAAGGATTATCAAATAAACAATCTAGCTATTGCTGCTTTGCTAGAAAACTGATCATTCTTAGTGGCGAATATTAATAATCACTTTTAGAAAGGATTAGAACAAAACTAGCTATGTGAATTACTGCATACTTTCTTGCAAATGCACAGTAGGTAAATCAACAGGACAATCAATTGTCTCATCATTATCAATACAGTATAATTTAATATATTGGATATAAATAATTGTCACTAAAAAATCATCTGCTGAGTGTTCAGATAAAGCTATAGAGATCTGCTTTGTTACCTAGCAACTGGGCAAGTAACTGCCACACTGAAAAAAAAAATCCTTGTTTTTTAGGTAGAGAGAATGTTCGTAAGACTCTACGTTAATATGTTAACAAAGCCAAAGTATTATTTTACTTTAGTATTAAGGTACAATTGCTAAATATCTTATGTGCATCCATTGTCTGGGTGAAATACCATGCAATAATGAAAATGGTCAATATTTTTATTTAAGCTGGTCACAAACAACAATGCACCGTACAGTTTTTTTTTTTTTTAAAGAATCACTATATATCACTAATTTTTTATTTGTATTGTTTCACAGACAATGGAATTCCAACAAGATCTTATGTACTGATTTCTATTTATCGCAAGGGTGATGCTTGCTTGTTTAAAATACAATAAAACTGTTCTGAGTAATTAGTTCACGGTCAGGGATCCCAATTACTTCTTACATTTCATATAACAGCTTAATGCATTAAATTTATATTATTTGGGGGAGTCTGGCTTGCCTGCTAATCTAAGTTCTGTTTCAACTTTCCTAAACATCTGGATTCCAGGACTGTCTGCACATAAAATCTCTCTGGAAGAGCAACAGGTGATTGGGACACAAATGTCATTTGACTTCTCAGGTCTATCTACAAAACTTAGCGCGGGGCCAGTCTTCAAGTCCCCTTGAAGTGAACAGTGTGAAAGCAGTTCCTTCTAGTGTGCAACACAGGCTAACTGGTCATGGCCCACATGACAAGGGTCTTGTGAGAGCGAGGAAGCCAGGCCCCACTTTGCGACGAGCAGAGATTGT
Organism: Diceros bicornis minor; assembly: GCF_020826845.1. Lineage (NCBI taxonomy): Eukaryota > Metazoa > Chordata > Mammalia > Perissodactyla > Rhinocerotidae > Diceros > Diceros bicornis. Next base: position 23,983,329 of record NC_080764.1, on the reverse strand, counting down.
TCTGTGGGCAGACACAGCTGTGATTGCCAAGGTCTTCACAGTACCTCGAACCCACTGCTTACCAGGCAATCCTGTGTTGACAAAATGCATGATGCTTTCACGTATATTTGTGCAGACAGAGGCACAATTCAAAAAAGTTCTTTATATTATTATACGGAATTAACATAAAGAAGCATAATTAAGGAAGAATGAAGCTGTTAACTAAGCACTTGGCAGTGGAATCCACTACATTGTTTTCATTGGTTTTTACTCATTCTCACATTACTACCAACCCATCTTCTTTGATTTGAGAAGTAATCCGCATTAAACGTCCTCAATAAATCATATTTACTCAAAATCAATGGGAGACTAGGAAACAATCTGTTCGAGTTTGGGGTGTGGGTTTTAGGAGGGGGCAGCAGCTCACAAACCCCAATGTTTCTGAGAATTGGTTGAAGATACTTGGTCATGCGCCTCACACTTTGCTTGAGAGGAACGGAAATGTTTTATATGGTTGCAGTGTTTTTTTTTTTAAACAAGTACTTCATGTACATTATTTCATTCAATGCTCACAGCTCTGTAAACCAGGGAATACACATATTGATATCGCCATTTGATTGATATGGAACCGAAGCCGAAAGAGTGGCCCATTGAAGGCCACAGAGGCTGGAAAGCAACAGAGCTGGGATTCATGTCTTGATTCCCAAGTCAATGTCTTTCATAAAATATTATGCTTTTAGTTTGAATAAAATTATTTCACTTTGTATAGAAAAGGCTGAATTTCATTTGCTATATGTACTCTGTACACATAAACACAACTGAATTTAAAAAGTGATGAACAATGTCATAAAAGTTATTGTCCTTGCCCTCAAATAGCTTAGAGTCTCACAGAGAATATAACACATATACACAAATACCCAAACACAAGGCACAAAAAACTGGGTGTTCAGGGGAGGGCTGGATTTTTATTATTATCATTATTTTTTGTGTATGTGAGGAAGACTGGCCCTGAGCTAACATCCATTGCCAATCTTCCTCTTGTTCCTGAGGAAGATTAGCACTCAGCTAACATGTGTGCCTATCTTCCTCTATTTTGTATGTGGGATGCCACCACAGCATGGCCTGATGAGTGGTGTAGGTCCGCACCCAGGATCGGAACCTGCAAACCCCAGGCCGCCGAGGTGGAATGAGCGAACTTAACCACTACGCCACTGGGCCTGCCCCTGGATTATTTTGAATTGAAGGACTGCAAGGAAAAAGCGACAGACATGACCTGGAACAAAGGAAAGGATTTGAAATAGCATGAGCAGAAGCATGAGGGAAGATATGTTTGTGATGCAGTCCTAGTCAACCAAAATCTCCATAATTTACTCCTTATGCTGGTTAACCTTTGTTATATAACGGTTTGTCTTCCTCCTGACTATAAAAGAGCTATTTCCATCTGCTTTGGTTAATAAGATCATTAAAACATTTTTACATTTCTTGATAAAATTGTACAATTTAAGATAAATTATGCTGAATTTTAGAGCTAGAAGGAAGACTGGCTTTACAAATGAGGACCCTAAAGTCCAGAGAGATTAAGTAGCTGGAAGCTGTGTGACTATACAACTTCTTGAAAAGTAAATACACGGAAAGTACTTAGAACAGTGCCTGTCACACCAAAAGGATTATATGTGTTTGATATTGTTATTTTTTATTTCTGTAATTATTACTGGCAGAGTTGGATCTAGAATGAACAGCGTTCCAGAACAGTGTTCTTTTCACTAAGCACACTACCTCAAAATACACCAGTGCTTTAAAATGCAAAAGGTACATCTTCTGTGTGCAAAAGCTGTAATTGTTAAAGTATATATTAAATAGAAATGTGTACAGTAGTCCTTCCTTATCTGGGGTTTCACTTTTTGCAGTTTCTGTTACCTGTGGTCAACCATGGTCTGAAAATACTAAATGGAAAATTCCAGAAATAAACATTTCATAAGTTTTAAATTGCATACCGTTCTGAGTAGCTTGATGAAATCTCCCGCCTATCCTGCTCGGTCCCACCCAGGACATGAACCATCCCTTTGTCCAGCAGATCCACGCTGTACATGCTACCCCTCTGTTAGTTACTTAGTAGCCATCTCGGTTATCCGATTAACTGTCATGGTATTGCAGTGCTTGTGTTCAAGTAAGCCTTATTTTACTTAATAATGGCCCCCAAGCGCAAGAGTAGTGATGCTGGCAATTTAGATATGCCAAAGAGAAGCTGTAAAGTGCTTTCTTTAAGTGAAAAGGTGCAAGTTCTCAACTTAATAAGGAAAGAAAAAAAATTGTATGCTGAGGTTGCTAAGATCTATGGTAAGAACGAATCTTCTACCCGTGAAATGAAGAAGCAAAAAGAAATTCGTGCTAGTTTTGCTGTCGCACTTCAAATTGCAAAAGTCTCGGCCACAGTGCGTGATAAGTGCTTAGTAGAGGAAAAACAGTACATATAGGGCTCGGTACTATCTGTGGCTTCAGGCATCCACTGGGGGTCTTGGAACGTATCCCCTTCAGATAAGGGGAGACTACTGTATATAGATTCACTTTGAAAACAGAAAACATTGAGTCTTCAAAACTAATAATTTATAGCTACTTGTTTAAAATGAAATCTTTATCATCTTTAAATATATATAATTTATGTGGTAATAGCTAAAAGCAAATCTAAATGATCTCCAAAAGGCAACACTTTACTAGTGTTACTGTACAGATCTACAAGTATAAAATTTCCCATCTTTAATAATGTTCTCTGGTCTACATTTCTCACTAATTCATACCAACCGTTAATCTAATGTGTTTATACTGAAATATTTCAGACATTTGTTAGATTGAAAACAGTTTACGCTGAGGCTAAAGAGTTTGCACGTATACATATCTTGGTTAGTGCATATTTGTTATATATATTTACACCCTCTTCCTATGTGATCTCATCCAGGCACATGGCTTTAGATACCATCTATAAGCTGAGCATCTTTCCCCTGAGTTTCCAGCTAGTAGATCCAAACACCTGCTTGACATTTCCATGTGGATGTCAAGTTTCTCAAACTTAAAATGCTTAAGACAGAACTCTTGATTCCTTCTCCCACCACTAGCCCAATCTGTTCATCACCCACTCAGCTGTTAAGGCAAAAATTTAGGAGTCATCCATAACTCCTCCCTTTCCTTCATCTTTCAAATTAATTCATTAGCAAGACATATAAGTTCTCTCTCTAAAATATATCCCAGAGTCTGATTAAAGACGGCAAATTTAAACTGCCTCACAGAACTCTTCCCTTCCTAAATACCTGACAAAATGTGAAAAAAACAAAACCAGTAAGCATTAGTACTAACAGTAACCAATCAAGGAAAGGAACATAGACAAATATAAATAAACTTCAAAACTGGCAGCCAAGGGAAGAAATAGAAGATTCTGGAGCAGGATAAAGAGGCACAGTGTTGCTTGGTTCTTAACCCTGTTCTCACTACCCAGAGAGGTGAGTCAACAAAATTCTGAGAATTCTCACTAATAACCCTAAATTTAGAGAAAAGCACACTCAGGGAATATGCTTATCTGTTTCCTCTCTCTACTAAATAGTAACAGAAACATGTGAAATGGGAGAAAGGGAGCAAAGGGCTGACTCCGTGGAATTGAAGACTCCAGAGCTGCCCATGTAATGAGGAAACCCATGAAGTCCTAGGTCATCTCCAGAGATGAGCTACTAGCTCATACGGAACCTTTAGTTAATTATGAAAAGGCTGTCCTTGGTATCTCCTACCCACTCCTCCCATATGGTGAAATGAATCCTGATAATAGGGACATTCAGTAAAATCTGAGAAAGCACAGCCCAGGAAATCTCATCAAGACTATACGTAGCTAGAGCTACCTCTCTCTACAATTTCTATCTCCCTCTGTAATTTCTTCAGACTTCAGAAAAGTGGAGAGATCCAGGCAGTAAGGCATAGCTCAAAGAAGAAAGCAAATTCATCCCAAAAAAGGTGGGCAGTGATTTAAGCAATTACTTACACTATGTCTGGGCAAGGCTCCTCCCACACTAACAAGATGAAAAAAAATAGCATGGCAGATATGCAAGGAAGGGAGGAAGGAGGAAAGGAGAGGAAAAGGGAGGATGGAAGGAAGGAGGCAGCGAGGAAGGAAGGGAGGAAAGAAAGAAAGGGAAGACTATAAAATGCCAGGGTCACCGCAGAGGAACTAAATCTAGAAGAACTTTAGTCAAATAACAAGAAAGAAATCTTCGCACAAACTTTCTACTATAGAAAAATGATTTCAGTGAAAATTGAAGCTTAAAGAGAAAATAATGAAACAATTGAATGAGATGAAAAGAAAGATTGTAGACCTAAGGAAACACATTCAGGACCAAAGAGCATCACTTTAGAATCAATAAATAAATCAGAAACATCAAGAAACAGAGTAGACACTTCTGAAAACTGAATTACTGACACAGAAGGATTGACATGTTCACTGTGAATGCAGATGAAAATGACAGAAAGATTAAATTATAGAGAAATGAACAGATATGGAAGAGAGATACAGATGATCCAAAATAAGGATAACTAAAGTCACCAAAGTAGGTAACAAGACAAACGGAATAAAAGGTATATTCAAAGATAGGATACAGTATCAGCAGATTTAAAGAGCACATTGTATTGCATACAATTCTGACACAGAACATTCAACACCTAGACGTATCCTAGCTCTGCTTTTTTTATCCTAGGATAAAGAAAGAATTCTTCCAAGTCTTGGCTATTGTGAATAACGCTGCAATGAACACAGGGGTGCATGTACCTTTACAAATTGGTGTTTTCAAGTTCTTTGGATAAATACCCAGCAGTGGAATAGCTGGATCATATGGTAGTTCTATTCTTGATTTTTTGAGGAATCTCCATACTGTTTTCCATAGTGGCTGCACTAGTTTGCAATCCCACCAGCAGTGTATGAGTTCCCTTCTCTCCACATCCTCTCCAACACATGTTGTTTCCTGTCTTGTTAATTATAGCCATTCTGACGGGCGTGAGGTGATATCTCATTGTAGTTTTGATTTGCATTTCCCTGATAGTTACTGATTTTGAACATTTGTGACAACATGGATGGACATTGAGGGTATAATGCAAAGTGAAATAAGTCAGAGGGAGAAGGTCAAATACCGTATGATTTCCTTCATTAGGTAGTAGATAATAACAATAAACAAACACATAGGGACAGAGATTGGATTGGTGGTTACCAGAGGGGAAGGGGGGGGGAAGGGTGAAAGGGATAATTCGGTACATGTGTGTGGTGATGGGTTGTAATTAGTATTTGGGTGGTGAACATGATGTAATCTATGCAGAAATAGAAGTATAATGATGTACACCTGAAATTTTTACAATGTTATAAACCAATGTTACTGCAATAAACAAAAAATTTAAAAAAAAAAAGAAAGAATTCTTTGGGATCACGGCAGAAAAAGCAAAAAGAGTGGCCTCAGACTGCACAGGAATAGTGAATGTCATTAAACAACGGGATAACGGCTGCAAAACTATAAGGGAAGGAAAGCACCATACAAGAATATTTTACTCAGCCATGGTATCGTTAAATTATAAAAGTAACAGGAAGACATCCTCAAACATTCAAACAAAACCAAAACCAAACCCAACCCTCAGAAATGCAGTAGCTTCAAGTCTTTCTTGAAATAAGAACAAAAAGCAACTGACAATGAAATCTAGGCAATCAAGAGATGAATTAAAGAATTCAGTTAGAAATGGAGAAGCTATACTAAGGGACTGGTAAACACTGGGTTTATTTTAATAGAAGAATTTATACTAAATAAGCTTAGTAATTGCGATTACAGAATAGAAAGTGTTATAACGTGATCAATATAAATTAATTAAAATTATTGGCTGAGGAGGGGAGATGGGCGATAGTGTGACAGCACTATCATTGATAGCAAGAAATCAATCTAATGTATTTAAAATTGGAATATGTAGTTTAAAAATATAATGATGCGAACACTGAGGTGGATTTACTGTGAAGCTACTGAAGCTTAAGTTTCAAGGCTCTTCACCTACATGGCGATTTGCTTCTTCCCAGGCCCTGGGAGGGGTCACAGCAAAGCATTCACATGATCGTATTTTTGTACAATTTGTAAAATATACTCCACTTTCTTCAAGAGTGGTCTCAAATTGTATAAGCTTCCCACGAAATATCAATCCACTCTCACTCAAGCCTCTTAACGTTTTTCATAACCATTTCTCTTAACCATAAGGGGACATCTTTTAGGAAATAACTCTTGTAGCAAGGAGACATTTGTCTGAAGTTCAACAATTATTCACCTCTTCTTACTTTCATTTTTTTCTGTTAAATATAACAAATTTTAAGGTTTTTTATTTAAAAATAGCATCTCTAGTATGATTCCCTTGTTGCCATTGTTATAAAAGTATTTCTTTCTGTTCATGCATCCCTTTACCAATCCCTCTGTATATATGCAAAGAAAGATGCCTTAAGTGATACTGTTGTTACCTGCCGTCAAGTTGACTCTGACTCCTGGCAACCCTATGCATGAGTGATGTTCACAATGTCCTGTCCTCAACAGCCCTACTCAGTTTCTGTAGACTTATGCCTATGGCTTCCTTGATGGAGCCAATCCATCTCATATTTGGTCTTTCTCTTTTCCTGCTGCCTTCTACTTTTCCCAGCATTACTGTCTTTTCCAAAGAAGCCTGCCTTCTCATGATGTGCCCAAAGTAGGACAGCCTGTTTTATCACTTTTGCATCCAGTGCTAATTCAGGCTTAATTTGCTCTAGGACTCACTTGTGCATCCTCTTGACAATCCAGGGGATCCGCAGAGCTCTCCTCCAACAACATATTTCAAAGGAATCCATTTTTTCCTGTCAGCCTTGTCCACCTTTCATATCCGTACACAGTAACTGAGAATACGAGGCTGTGGATAATCTTGGCCTTGGTCTCTAATGACACTTCCTTACACTTGATGATCTTAATGACATTAGTCTAATGTTAAAGATGGTTATTTCTGGGTGGTGAGATTTAGAGTAATTTAAAAGTTTTAATATTCATATTATGTGCCTCACCTGATTTATTAATTATGATTATACACATATCAAATATCAAAAATAATATATTTTTATTATTATTAGGCCCAGTGGCGTAGCGGCTGAGTTTGCACACTCCGCTTCAGTGGCCTGGGGTTCACAGGTTCGGATCCTGGGCGCAGACCTACGCACCGCTTATCAAAGCCATGCTGCGGCAGCGTCCCATAAAAGGTAGAGGAAGACGGGCATGGATGTTAGCCCAGGGCTAATCTTCCTCAGAAAAAAGAGGAGGATTGGCAACAGATGTTACAGGGCTAATCTTCCTCAAAAAACAAAAAGAAAGAAAAAATAATAGAGTGAATATTTTTCCTTAAAAAAATGCCAAGATATTAATAGACACTACTTGGGATGATGAGAACTATGGGGAATTGTGATTTTCTTCTTTGTATTTTCCTCTATTTGTAGAATTTCAAAAGAACTTTTCACAATTTGATATTCTGAATCTTTCCATGTCTCTTCTTTGTTTACTGCCGCTACTCGAGTCTGAATCACTATCATTTCTCACCTGGACTCCTTTAATAGTCTTCTGTGTGGTCTCTCTGTGTTCATTCTTGCCCTAGTGTTGTCCAGTCTTCACACGGTAGCCAGTGTATTCTTTTCAAAGGTAAAGCTGTCACACTTCCGCTTTAAGTTCTCCGTTTGCTTCACATGGTTTTTAGAATAAAACCCAAACCCTTTACCATGACCAGGAAGGCTGACCTGAGTTGGCTGAGACCCAGCCACATGGGACTGCTCTCAGTTGCCCAAATACACCTCGCTTGCTCCCTGAGGGATTTTCACACGAGCAGTTCCCTTTGCCTTGAGGGACATCTTCTTAGGGAGACCTTCTCTGAACAGCTCTTTGAAAGTAGTATCCTTGCCTCCAGAACACTCTCTAGCACGTCACCCTGTTACATGGCCTTCATAGCACTTACCACTATCTGAGATTAGCTTCTCCATTTACTTATTTACTTGTTTTGGATCAATCCTCCCCTGCTAAATATCTGCTCTGGAAAACAGGGACCTTGTCTATTTAGTTCACCATTGTATCTCCCGCCCTAAGAACAGCGTCTGGAAGAGAGCAGACATTCAATAAACATTTCTCAAGTGAATGAATACACAGAGATATTGTTTCTCAGCTTAAAAAAGAAGGCTTGTATTTGCAAAGCTGTCTTTTAAGTCAGTTGTTTAGAATTCAGAATGCGCGTTCCTTCAAATAAGCCACAGTATAAATAATAATTAAATCTCAAGGTTAGCCCACAAAAGTCTACTGGACCCATAATGGGCTAAAATTCTGTATATCTGCAATAAAAATACTAGAAAATCAACATGAAAAATTATCATTGGTATAATATATAAGTAAAAATGTTTTAATTTATTTAAATATGAACAAATTACAATTATTATTTACCTTTCATACTGGTGGAGACGTTTATGGATATTCTGAAGGGGACTTCAGATAATTTTCAAGGGCTGTAGAGCTTTCTGACCTTTTTTTTTTTATTGTGTATAACCTCACTTTAAAATTTATAGCTTTCAGCTCCTTTGATAACAGACATATCACTATTACCACTCTGAATACTTATCAGCCACGACTTGGGTCACTGTTTGTATCAAAAATGTAAATGAGGAAATAGAGGGATTTTCCAGAGGTATTAGGAGAGAGGGGATTATATATAATATATAAGGAAAGGGATTAAAGAGGATGTGTGATTTGAAAGATACCTGAACTAAGAGCAATGAATGAGAGGAGAGAAACAGGCAGTGATGAGTGGTCAGGACAAGACAGAGAAGCTTCTCCTGCTTGCTACCAGGAAATTTCATCTTCCAAGACAGCTTGGTTCCTGCCTAGAGTAGCTCTGGGTGGGTAAAAGGAGGGAGAGCCAGTGTGTAAATAATGTGAAAACTTGGGAGGGACTATATATTTCTAATTTGAAACTCTGTCCCAAATTTGGTTTGGCATGAGTTTTTATGACTAATCTACCAGTAGGGTGAAATAAATAGCATCATTCATATCAGGAGTACCAACCAACCCTTGGGAGATATTTAGGAGGCAATGCCAGACCTTTCATTCCAGAGGGAAAGCTGTACTACAAGAAAACAATTTGAACGAATTATTTTTACACTAAATTGACAGTTAAGACAGGAAAAAAAATGTATTGGGAGCCAAGAGATGCTGCATATGGTCTGCAAGTCTTTTCTGAAGAAATGAATCATGGAGATAAAGAGAAGCAGCTTATTTTTACAGTTACATTTTATATTTCTAGAAAAATAACTACAACATGGTCATGGTTTCTAAACATAGGGAAATGAGACTTTTATGAACGTTACACAACACAAAACATACCACCTGTTGCAGTTACAACAACGTGCAAGTCACTCTCCAGCCTTAAGTAGAACCAAAAACAGACCATAAAGCTTACGGTTACCAAAAAATTATTCTAATTGAAATGTGCTAAAATGAGAGGATGCTCAAATAGTATTAACATACAATTTTCTCTTGCCAAGAGTCTTGGCTTTAAAATGGCCACAAAACCTAATCCTGACGAATGTTACGAGAGCTACGGAACCGAGTACCATTTCAATATATGGCCATACAGCACTGAGATTATGTTGGGGGCACTCACTGATTCCAACAAAGTCTTCCCATGTGCTTCAAAAGCGGCTGTCCTTAGTGACAAAGGTGCTGAGACATGATAAATGTGGGTATCTAGGAAAATCTCAGTGCTGCCACGTCCTTGTGGTTAGTTCTGTGAAGTTAGTAATTTCAGTTTAGTTACATTAATTTCAAACTCCAAAGAGATGTATCCACAAAAGCCATTTATACCACAACTCTGTTTTGAGATTTACCTAAAAACACACTATATTTAGTAACAGAGGGGATCAGAACATGCATTTTCACTTCTTCCAGTTCAAGTCTTGTTTTGATCTTCTCTTCATTTCTTCCTATTCCCATATGGGAGAACTACCAGGAAGTCTTTGCTCTGTAAATATCAGAATTGAGAGATACTGGCTTGACAAAATTTTCTAGGGAATTTATCTTGGATTTTCATCTAAACAAGGTAGTATAGTCTCACAATTTTTTAAAGAAAAAAAATGACTCAGCTTAATCATATTTTGACTTCTAAAAAAAACCATCTCATGATTCCATGAAGGGAAAGCAAAAATCAGATGAACAAGAATGGTTTTCATCTCACATTAGAATTATAAAAAAGGTTAATTTTTACATGAAAATTACATCTACATAAAAATAGATTCCTGGAACAATGCATTATTGACAGTTAGTGGGAAGATAAATGCACTCATGTAAATGTTCTTTCTGAAGTAAATTATTAAATATATTGACAGTACTGCACTTTGAAAACAACCATTTTAAAGAAATAAAATATTAATACAAGAGTAAAGACATTATAGCTAACATAATCTTTCACTCAAAGAAATATGCATGCAACAATTTTTCCAAGGCTTATTAATATACACTGCTATTAAATTCAATGGCAAACATTTATGCTTTGTTACTGGCTATTGTCCATGGAAGGAAAAAAAAAGTAGTCAATTGGTAAATCTGCATTCTGTTCACACTTCTGTGAATTACTGGCGGCCTATGGAAGACCTTGTACTTTACTGGTATTGGCACTTGGAAATGTTAACTAAGTCTGAGTTACTGCTACAAATCCAAAATGTATAAAAATCAAACATATCTATGGAAATACAAATGTTTTACTCATGACCATTAATGACTTTAATCAAGCAGATCTCCTAATTAATTTTGCTAATTGTTCATTCCTCCTGGGACATTAACTGGATTGATGGATATTACTGTGACATATGTTGACATCTGGTCAGAAATAGTGACATCAATAAACTCTACCCGGTGTTTCTACAGACTCTGCCAATGCTATAAACACTGACAACGCCAAAGCATTTATTTCAATATAATATTTAAAGAACATGTCTGCCTTCCATTTAGAGGAAGGATAAACCTGCTTCAAAACACATGGTGCTCAAAAATGCTTATTCAATGAAGGATGCAATGAGAATGACTTGATAATACATTGGAAAACATGTGCTAACATTTAAAAGAGGATAATAACATCATAAGTTATGATTGGGAATGCCTTTCCTGTACAATGTACTATCTGCTAATTTATCCCCTAATTAGAATATGTAGAATAACCAACTGTACCATATGCAGTAAATTAATAGAGAATAAATGTATCAGAATTCATTACATTTATACAAATTTGGTTAAACCTGCAAACTTTTAGATTTCCAGTAACTGTTCAGCAATTATCATTTTAAATTGCTGACAAATAAATGCACTTATAGTTTTGTTAAAAACTAGTTACCCCAAAATATTTTGTTAAATATTCTACCATGCTGTATCTATATTTCAAAATTATTTAACAGAGATTTGATCTCCACGTAGAGGCAAAACACTCTCTTCTCTCTCTGGTCCCCCTTAGCAGAACTGCAACAATATAGGGTCTCTCATTCCTGACACATGGAACTATCGTCACTCTACTGTCACTGATTAAGAAAAAAATATTGCTTCTACTAAAAGTGCAAAAGTGCATCAAGCAAAGTAATTCCAATGCAGTAAAATTAAGTTTTGGCAATTAGCAATTGCCGGACAAATATCCTATCCTTGAACAGGGAACACTGACTCTTCATTGCTTTTTCCAACATCATACTTCCCCCTGCATTCTGAAGTTAAAAAAAAAAAAAAGTCTTTGTAACAATGTTTTTGTATGACACTGTCACTAAGTCCCCCAGGTATCATGCGTTTGTTTTAATTTCATTCGTACCAGTTACTTTTATCTCCTCCATCCGAGTCCAGGAGGATCACTGCCATCACACCAAGCGCTACTCAGGACTGACAGACAGAACAACAGAACAAAACACTTCTGAGGAAGGCTTTACAGTGGGATAATGCCAGCACCAGTCATTACAGCCTATTTTGTCACAGAGCCATCAACACTAAGGACTCAAATAACCCAGACACCTCCAGCATCTTCTTGCCCAAGCTCATCTGCTGAGTACAAAGCATACAGGTTTGAAAAGAACCTCTGAGAGGTTTTCTAATCTCCTTTCCTCTCCTCCTTCCAGCTCTGAACTTCAGCATGAATCCTCCCTATTGTAGAGACTCTCAGAGAGGAGAATTGCAGATTCCTTTGGTAGCTTGTGTGAACGTTCAGAAGTTGTACCTTTCCAACACTATTGCCTCTAATTCTGTTTTTCCAGATGCAAGAGTCCACATAGCAAGTGTACTAATCTAGTAAGTGTCCAGGAATCGTTAAGGACCCCAAGTTCATATGCCTCCAATCTACCGATAGGACGTGCTGGGTGTATATATGCAGCACAGGGACTGAATTTTTAGTCTTGTAAAACTAACAGTTCCGTCGCTCAGAGAGGAGAAATGATAACTGCAGCGAGGATAGCCTTCCTGGCCAATCTCTGAAAATGCAAAGGCTTCCTGAGCTGCCCATTTGTTTTAGGGGCTCATGTTTGTAGATGGCTGGTTTTCTTGGAGGAAAAAGAAAAAACAACCCGGCGGTGGCAGCATCCTTATGAAAACAAGACCTTGGCAAGTTTTAGCCTGGAGTAAAATTACATCCAAGTTACAACCACAGAAATCGGGATTTCAATGGAAATACTGACCGGACCTCACGAAAGCAGCAAATTGCAGTCTCTGCTGCTCTATTACTGCTGTCCAAGGCGTAGCATTGGAAAGTCCATGTCCACTTCCCCCTCCGATTAATTGATGTATAAAAAATACAAAGTGAGAGGGCACGCTCAACACCAACCCTCCCAGCGTCTATTCTTCCTGCTACTTCTGAACGGTGATTCAAAGCGCACCTAGAAATTACATGGGTTGGCATGGCTTTTTTTTTTTTTTTTTTAATATTGAAGACAAATGACCTTTGGAAAATATATACTCGTGAAAGTCAAACCATTTAGAAAGACATCCGGTAATTTACCGCTTCAAACTCTTGGCAACCCCGAAGATGAGGAAAGGAAAGGGAAAAAGCGCCCAACCCGAGGGGTGGGAGATGGGGGAAAACCAATAACCAAACCACATTTTTTTTCTTTTTAAGCCCACACAGTAGAGACCTATATCCTAGGCTGCAACAAATGCCCCGGCAAACCCTTCCCGCAGCCTTCCCGGATTTTCCGACTCGCTTCCTTTATTTTTCCTGCCCCAGCTGCAGCACCACTTCTGGAAACCGCATCTTCGCGAGCGGGGGCCGCGGACCGCGGACCGCGGGGGAAGCCGTGCCCCGCGCCGCCCGCTGCCACGCCGCTACTCACCCGAGCCGGTCGGCACTAGCGACGGCAGCGGCCGCGGGCTGGCTGCGAGCCGGGATCCGCGAGGGCTGGCGGGCTCTGGCCCCCGAGGACGCGGACATGTGGATGGAACCTCCGCTCCCCTAGCCGTTGCCTCTGAGCATCTTTCTGGGCGCCCCCAGCGAACGCGAGCGGCGAGGCGAGGGCGAGCGCGCCGAGGAGGGGCGGGAGAGGCGCCGAGCCTGGCCGCGCCGCGCTGCGCCGAGCGCCGGGCTCTCCCCGCGAGCTCCCCGGGCCCGCGCGCGCGCCCCCCGCCGCGCCCCGCCACCCCGCCGCGCGCCCTCGCCCGCGCCCGGCCCCACACGGCGCGCGCCAGCCCGGGCGGCGGCGGCGGCGGCGCGTCCTCCCCCGAGCGCCGTCTCCAGGGCAGCTGTCGGCGCTCTCCATTGTTCTGCGCCTGCTTCCCGGGTGGGCGGCCGGGGCGGGTGGGAGGTGTCGGCTTAGTTGCCGGGGAGGGCTTACCACTCAGTCGGACCCTAACTGCGAGAGCGACGCGGGCCCGAGCACGGCGCGCGGGGGCTGCAGGGCGCCTAGCACCGCGGGCTGCCGGCGCGCGGGGGCTTCCTCCTCCCGCACTCGCTCCCGCTCGGCGCCCGGCGCATCCTGTGTTACTATGGATATCTCGCTCCTCGCCGCCCCCTCCTCGCGCTCCAAGAGGCCGCCGCAGCGGCAACAGCCAGGCAGCTCCACAGGCGCCCAGGTGACCAGCTCGGCAGCGGCAGCAGCGGTGGCAGCAGCCGCCACCGCCGCCGTCACCGCCGCCGCTGCGGCTGGGGAGAGGAGGAGGAGGAAGAGGGGGAGAAGGCAGCGCCTGCTCTACCCCCGAGACCCTCGGGTTTCCTCCCACTAACCAAGCTGCTTTGAGTTCACGACTCAGGAGAAGCCACAGCAGTCCTCAACTTGTGTGGACTGGAGGCACCACCTCGAGCAGCTAGCATTCCAGATGTTCTCAGAGGGGATGATGGGCCCCCAATAGACTTGAAGGGTCATGGTTAAGATTTTGATACGGTTCGAACACCTCTCACCCCCGCCCCCAGTTTCCACCAAAGTTACCACTGTAGTACTACCAACAGTTGTGGAAATTTACTTTGGCAAAGATTTCTCTTCAAAATCATGCCAATTAAATGAGGTACATCCGGCCTTAAATGACCAGGCTTTTCTCCCCCCCCCCTTTTTTTTATCCGAATGGTTTTTCCTTGCCATAAATAAATAATAATGCGTGGCTTACAGACTGCTTCATACCATAACATTTGAATGAAGCTATCTGGGAGCCTACACACTTTAGTTCTTCGGTGTTTCAACGTTCCATCCAAAAGTGTGAGTTGCCCACTTAGTCTTGGGTGAGAACCACAGATTCCCACAGGGGATAACCAGCGTCTGAGAACAAGGTAACAGGACCCAAACAGTCTGTGAAAAGTGGGTTGGCATGAAGGTACTTTAAGTAAAAGTAATTAAGGAAATGTATAACCTTATGATGAATCCAAACAGTACTAATAATGAACCCGTTGTTCAGGGTACATTCACTTTCTAAACTTTAAAAGTGTACATTTATTGCCTTAAAACTGAAGAAAACAAAGATTTTGATCAACTGCAAAACAGCAGGCACTAAAATAGAAATGTGAATCTGTTTTTTAAATAATAGGAAACGTTTACTGAACACTTATGGTTTGCCAGGCACCTGTGAATTATCTCATTTAATTCTCATAACTCTGTGAGGTAGCTTTTATTATTATCCTCGCAAAAAAAAAAAAAAGGCTTAGAGAGATCTGCAGCTAGTAGTTATGGGACAACATTCACCTCTTTAAACAAGAATCCCTAAATGTCGACTATTTTGTCTGGCCTCATGTCATTGTCTGCTTTTGTGAAATTCAGGTTAACAGCATACCCTGAATCCGTCCTCCTAACAAGGGGTGTGGGCAGGACATAAATCCAGGCCTGTCAGGCTCCAGAGCTTGAGCATTTAACCGCAGGGAAACTATTTCTCATTTACATAAGGAGTTCATGAGGCTTTTTGATTTTACATCTTACACGTATAGAAAGAGAAACAGATTGGACATGACCTGCCTTCTTGACTGGGGCACATTTGGATATCTCTGTTTTTTGAGATCAGCAAACTTTCGGTGGGTTTGGAAGTCAGGCCATTTAGTTCTATTTCTCACTCTGCAATCCAAACACATGTGACTTGAGGTGGAATAGGTGTTTCCTTGGTTTCCCAGTAATGCAGAGGCCTGAAGAATGACAATTCCCGGGGCATCATTCTCTTCTGGATATTGTTCTCTGGCAACACTATTGGGCTCTCTCAAAGAGATGTCATTTGTTAGCAATGAACTACAGACTCTTTAGAAAGGAGGCATACTATCATTTTGTATGGCATTGAGTCCTCTGCACTCTGGAGTTGTTTGGGGTCTATAGGCCATTCTGTGTCTGCACCACCTCTAGGGAGGGATGGAAATCTAATTCTCTGTCAGCATTTGTGATTGGCTATTGAAAACTCTTCTGGAGGGAGCTGGGAGGGAAAGTCGCTGTCCGTGGTGGCTGTTACTGATGCTCCCTTCAGCATAATCAGCTCACACCTTAAATACTATAGTCTGGGAAATTAACTTCAGCACGGCACTAATGAGATTTGGTGATAACCTCCAGGTATGCGTATTAAAACATAAATGTCTTAGTGTAATCTCGTACTGGTTGGGGTAAAAACATTAAATAATTCACAGAAGAATGACGTTTTACTCTTTGGCACTAAAATAGCCCCTACTTATAGTTGAAATTTTAGACATTTTTATGTTCTAGAACAGCATAAAGGATATAACAGATCATCTTCTGAAACCCTCTCATATTGAAGAAAAGGAAATTGATGCTTAGAATAGTTCAGTCACTTGCCCAAGGATCTACCCTAATTAGAGGCAGGAGCAAAACAATGAATTCTTGCCACTTGTTCAGACACTTACCATGATACTATGGTGCCCCAGGTTATTGAATGTTAGAATTATTTTTTCCCTTGGTTATTTTTTTTTGCTAAAAAATCAGTCAAATTCCAATTTATGTTATTTAAAATATGAATAACATATAGTCTCACGTCCTTTTACTTGGAGGGTTTCTACATCTTATTTTTAATACTCTGGTTATATTAAGCAATATATTGTTCCTTGAAAAATGATACAATTTAGAAAAAACTCTTATAGTGCCAATTTCCAAACTTTCTGTATCCTAAATGAAATGTAAATCAGTCATTCCATTACATGTCATCAAGAATGCAACCCTCTCTGACATAAACTGCTTGTTTAAGAAAAGCAATTTTCTATCAGAAAGGACTAGCATTTGAGAGTCTCCATTTTGTGTTAAAGAAATTATCCAGAAGACCACGTTGAATATTCTAGTTTTACAAAGTCTAAAGATGGTGGTAATATTTCAAAGAGGTATGTAAAACACTGATATGAATCCCTTTGTACAAATTTAGAGGACTAGAATTACAATAATTTATTCATTTGTTTGGAGGTAGTATTATGCAATAGTTAAGCTCCCAACTTTGGGGACAGACCTGTGGGTTCAACTAATGGCTCCTCCACTTAATGGTTTTGTGATCTTGAGTTTTGTGATCTTGAGGCTCCACTTTGTCGAGCCTCACCTTTCCAATTTGTAAAATGAATATGATAATAATGGAAACTACGTCACAGAGCTGTGGTTAGGAGGAAATGAGATTACCCATGTGTGATGGTCTTTTTGATGTGCCAATTTGGCTAGGTTGTGGTCCCCAGTTACTTAATCAAACACTAATCTCGGTGTTGCTGTGAAGGTATCTTGTACATGTGGTTAAAGTCTATAATCAGTTGATTTTAACTAAGGGAAATTATCCTAGGTAATCTGATTTAATCAACTGAAAGGCCTTAAGAGAAGAACTGAAGTTTCCCTCAAGAAAAAGAAACGCCATCTGTGAATGGCTGTTTCAGCCCCTGCCTAAGAGTTCCAGGCTGCCCCTCCCTATGGCCAGGCCTACAGATTTCAGCCTTGCCTAGCTAGACCCCACAATCACGTAGGCCAAGTCCTCGCAATAAATCTCTTAGTATATGTCTCCTACTAGTTTGGCTTCTCTGATTGAACCGTAACTTATATACTTTGTAATGCATTAACTGTAGTATCTGGCACATAATAAGCTCTCCAAAAATGCTAGCTAAAGTATTTTTCAAAAACATTTATTGAACACCTCTCACATTCACAGTATTGAGGTATGCACTCTGATAAAAATGTCTAAGAGTTCTGAAATAGAATAGGTAGAGATACCTATTACCTTCAATGCTAGTAACCCCAACCAGGAAGGGATTTAACGTTTGAGTAAAATTTCCAGGAAAACAAGGGAAAAGTGCCAACAGGGTTGATTATTCCATCTGGAGCTATGTAGGGAAATCATGCAAATCTAGTATGAGGACAGTTTCCTGGCTTGAGAAGACAATGAACATAAAGGCAGGTACTCCTTTCTCAATAGACCTATATAGATTTAGCATCTGAAACTAGGAAGATCAGTTTTCATGGATCAAGCATGGAATTCCATGATGTAATACAAATTCATCTCTGACTATTGGTCTTAAGCCAACTAGAATTATAGACTAAAGAGAATTGCTTTGAGATTCTTGGAGGAAGAAATACTCTTATATTTAAGAATTAAAATAAGACATCTTTTTGTCTCAACGTTAGCTCATCTTAGTATTCTACATTGTCATATTTTACAGATTTTAGTTTGTTTTGAGCATTTTTAAGCAAAGAAAAAATACTTTAAAATGTCATTTAAAAGCAGGCATGGCACAAATCTTCTTAAATAGAAGCTGTCTCTGTCCTTCAGAATTATAATGCCAAGCTTACAAAACTTAAAGCCGGAAATATCTCAGATCAGTAAACAAAGTCCAGCGAGGTAGCCTCAGATATAAATAGGATTAAAATGTGCTGAGGAAGTAAGAGAGAGCAAGAACCTTTAGACTTTATATTAAAGCTCTGATAACTTAGAATCAATCTTAAAAATGTACATGTTTTAAATTGTTTATTTGTGTGTGTATTCACTAGAGAGAGCTATCCCATGATCCTTTATATCATATTAGTGATTTTTTTAAAGGTAGTGATATAAAAATACTTCTACTCATTATACCAAAATTTATTTGAATGTCTGTGATATCAAATGTTGAGCTGGGTGCTCAGGGATAGGAAGGTAGATTAGAGATGGCCTCTAATTTTGTGGAACTCTTCCTCTGGGTAACTTCAGTTTATCTTTGTGGATTTAAGCTAACATGTAACTTGCCCCATGAAAATTTTAATACATTCCTTGTCCTTCCCTGGCCTGGACAAAATTCTTTTGCTCTCACAGTAACTTTGCTTCCTCTAATATAACATTTATAATTTTTTAATATTTACTTGTTTAGATATGGATCTCCTCCTAAGACTGCATGAGGTACTTTGCTTATGTGATTATGTATGTTCCGCTCCTGACCCCAAATAGGCATTAGGTAAACATTTACTGAACAAATGAAAGAAAGCTTGATACATGTTGAATTTTAGTTGCTCTAGAAATAGACACATGTAGAAAGCAGGTGGAATATAAACCTGGAGTTCAGGAGAGAGGTAAGGTCAAGAAATACGGATTTGCTATCAGCTGATTCCTGGTAGTTGGAAGGCCTGGGAGTGGACTGTCGTCAACTAGAACCACATGCAGAATTACGAAAGAGAAGGTTTGAGGTCAGAACTCTGGACAGCGCCCACGTTTTCCATTTTACACTGTCGGGTGATACATGGCCCCCTAGCTAGGAGAGAAAAGTTTAGAGAAACCCCACTGCCAAATAAATCTTTTCAACCAAGTGAACAAGTTTCTAATAGAAAGATATTTCAGAATTAAGCTATTGTAGAGATAGGAGCATATGAACATGGATTTATAATTATGGTATTGTGGAATTTTACCTTCTAATATGTAGAAAGCAGGGTTTGATTCTGCCAAAAAAAAAAAGCTGTTTTGTTGTAGAGAGAGGGCATGGGACATGAGTTAGAGAGAGAGTCTGTGTAACAGGGGGAACAACAGAATCAAGGAGTTCTTCAAGAAGTAGGCTTCAGGAAAGGCTCTGAGTGGTGAATGGGCACATGTAGCTTCTGGTAGTGTATGTCTGCCGTAGGAGCAATACGGTTCTCTCTTCTACTCTGGGCTTGCTGGTAATTAATAAGACAAGTAAGGCATAGGCCGACTTTCAATGCTCACAGATTTTAATATGTTTATTGCATGATCATACTTTTGCTGTGGAAAAAATCCTTTATTTGGATAGCAAATTTAAAACACTTACAGACTGCCTATTAACTGTGGGCATACTTACAGATCTAACTACCAAGCTAACACAACCCAGAGCAGAAGGGACTTACACTTTTTCCTGAAGGCAAGCAGGCTTGGAATCCAGGGGGAATGGATGTAAACATTGAGGCCTATCTGCCAGGAATGTTCTGCTCCAGTCTTCTGAATTAAGACCCAGGGACTTTTGGATGCTAACTACATTCAAGGCCTGAGCCACATACAGCTCCGCTGAGCCGTAGCTAAGACATTTGCTTACAGCCTTTGCTTACAAGCAGCCTCTGAGAATCAGTTTCAGCTACACAGCACAGGCGTTAAGTACCTCATTCTTCTAACACCTTTAACCAACAGACCAGCTGCGCTCAACACTCACAGCAACTTTCAAGGTTAGCCATGAGAGGAGAATGCTCCAGTAACCTGATTGGATGTCCGTTCCACTAAGTGGCTATACATTCCAGATTTCCCAGGACAGCCCTCTTTAAATGAGTCAGACCATGAGATCTGAATTTTGGTTGGGAAAAATATGGTTTACAGCTTAGTAGAGACTCATACTTGGAGACCTAAAGAAGGTAGTATAATGTATAGAAAGAGGTTGTGGGCTCAGAACTGGATTCAAGTCTGGCCCTATCATTTACTACTTGTAGACCCTGAGCAAGTTGCTAACCTTGCTGGACCTCAGTTTCTGCATCTGTAAAATAGGGATAATTGTTCTTTAAAGAGTGTTGTTTTAGGATTAAATGCGTGCACCCATGTAAAAATCTAGCACAATACCTGGACATAATAATTATTCAACCAGAGAATTAAATTCATCCTAGTATTAATTCATAAGCCTTCAGAATCAAGAGGCTACTTCAACTTATCAACTGAACTAAATAGCAAAACTCATTCCCATAGCACCTTCTAGTTTGCTTATCAGCTGTGTAAGCGAGGAAGAGCCCATGCACCTGGGAGTGGACAGTAACTTTTTGTATAGTAGACTCATAAAAAGTTCTTTTTTCCTCTACAGGATTTCGTGGAGGACAAGATAGCCTATCATTTGATGGTGATTATGTATATCATTATGCTAATTCTCCAGCAATGCACATTAAGGATGTTGACATATACTAGAGAGACAAAGGCAGAAAGAATTACATAATAAACACAAAATAATTTTGAGTTGGAATAATTGAATCTTATGATAGGAAGCCATGGTTGATGTTTACTGTTTTCTCCTGATCAACACCTAGTCCCTCCACTTCTGTTACCAATAGTCTGATTTTCCATTGTGGACCCACCTCTCCAGCCCTCAACCACGTAATTCTAGAAAATCCTAAAAGAGCTGACCATGGAGAGGACCCGTGATCCCCTGGTCAGTCAGAGGATTCTGTCACTCAGCCACAGTGGTTCATTCAGGGAGGGTCAGCACTCTGTTGGAAATATTGGGAAAGAGGAGCACTCTTTTCACTGAGGTCTCTGAGTTGATGACACTAGCATTTCTGGGGTGCTGAGCTTAATGCCTGGCGCTGCCAACGGCCATCCTGTGGAAAGAGTCTGTCCAAGAGTAAAGCCAGTGCAGAGAAAGCAGAGCGGAGATACGGAGTGAGAGACTGAGGGATTCCAGTGATAGCTTTCGAGGCTCTGTATCCAGTTCTGCCTGAAACCTCTGGACTTTATCTCTTTTGTGTACCAGTAAATTCCTTGTTTTGCTTCAGCCATTTTGAGTTGGGTTTCTGGCACTTGTAACTAAAAGTGTCCTGACTTATTCAGAAAAGAACTTAAATATAATTTATCCCAACCTCCTATCTGATGTTTGAATCTCCTCTGTAACTTCTAATGAGAGAGTTAGTCAAGAATTAGATTCTTCCAGTGATAGGGAGCTTATTATCAACTGAAGAAGCCTATCCCATCTTTGGGGCTTTTGCTACTACAAAAGTCTTCTTACCTGAAGTGAAACTTCTTTTCTGAAACTTTTGTATAGTTACCATTTATTTTTGTGCCCACTGGGAGCCAGGAGCCTTGTGCTATGTTATGCTAACAAATGTAAAATTACTATCTCATTTAATTCTCAAAACAACCTTCTGATATAAAAATTATTTTGGAAGCCACTGCAGAAATCCAGGTGAGAAATGATAAGAGGCTGAAGTAAGGGCTGTGGGCAGGGTGGGGGATAAAGAGGATGTGGGTGGATCTGGAGATATAAAGGTGTAGGGTCTCAAAGACTTGGTGAGTGAATGGAGGGTGAGGGCAAGAGAGAAGGTGGAGTCTAGGATGACCTCCAGAAATTAGATACATGGTGAAAAAACAGGGGAGGAACAACTTGGGTAGGGAAAGGTGAAGGCTCTGCTGATTACCTGAAGAGGTGCCATAAACCGATGGGCCAATACCTCCAAGGGCATGTGATAGCTCTATACCTTTCTAAAAATTTTAACTGAATCTGGTTCAGTGTTAATTAAGAAATCATGAAGAACAGAACTGGATGTACAACAAAAGCAAATATTTTAAAAGTACTTGCAATTTTTGCATAGACCTTTATCACATGGGTGCAGGTCAGAAAAACATGCTTATGTTCAGCCCTCAAGATCAGTTTCTCCCTTCTCTCTTCCTGCCAACACCCTGGGAGGCAGAGCAGGGGAGCCAGAGAACTCAGCACGAGGATGCAGCAGGGTTTGCCTGAGCCACGGGGGACGGGAATCCAACTTTGAGATCCAGGAGACAAAGAGATGTACATACCTGTGGAAGATGTATCTGGGAATGGGAAAGAGACGGGAAGGGAAGAAACATATTTCTTGTGTACCTACTATGTACCAGGCCTTTATATGTATTACCTCAACAACCCTGGAGGGTTGTTATTATTACTTTAGTACCATGTTTTTTCCAGATGAAGAAATTGTGGAGGCACTGAAAGGTTAAGTAATTTTTCCAAGATCAAACAGCACTAGAATTAAATCCAGGATGTATGGTTCTGAGCTCCATGATTTCTTCATTATGCCATACTGTCTCCATAAATAATGAGCAGTGGTAAGATATTTTCTAGTTGACAAAATATATTCAGACACTATCTCAATTAATCCTCAAAACAACAACCCAGAGGTTGTTGGTAGTACTAATATTATTCCTATTTTATAGATGAGGAAACTGAGTCCCTGAGAGGTTCATTGACTTGCCCAAGGGCGCACAGCTAGTAAGTAGCAGAACCATGGCTGGAATTCAGAATTCCTAACTCCAGGCCTCATGTATTTTCCCATGACACTGCAGCAGTAGCTGCTATGAAGTGGGGCTTTTTCAGAACAGTGATTGTTGACAGCTTTGCTCTAAAACATTCCCTCCCTCGCAGAGCAATGCCCAGCCTGACACTTGATGGTAGTGCTGCTTTCACCCTCACTGGCTCATAGGAAAGACCCCAGGAAAAAAGGAACGTAGGCTCCCTAGGGTTCCTGGCGAGGTGGGGGTGGAGTGAGGCGGGATGCTCGTCAAGAACCTTGAGCCCACTGTCTGTCTATTGAATAGGAGGGTGGTGTCTATAGAGCAGTGCTGGGAAAATCCACTCAGTCTGCTGCGTGTATACACTCTGTCAGGACCTAGGATGGGATGAGCCAGTGTACCCCTAGGGCAGAAATGACTCTCTGGGTAGAAATAATGTGGGAAGGCACATTAACTCTTTCAGGCCATTAGGCTATCATTTAGTAAATTGCTACTTTGCTCTAAATGGGTCCCTAGTGGGTATGGAGGTTGAGAATGTTCTACTTTGCATTTTCTCCTCTTTCTCTCAGCTGCATTTTCTAATTATGATGTAGACCAAGAAGTTGTTTAATAACTGTTTTATTCTGAATCACTGGATGTTCTTACAAATATAAAAAATGCTCTTGCAGATCTGCTTTATTGAAATGTGTGAAATCAAATCTATGCATAAGGTGTCAGGAGGTGGGGGCTGCAGCCCAGTACTTACAGACCGAGGAGTGACCCAAGGCACTGGGACATCCCAGATTTTCAAGTTCTGCGTTAATGGAAGGTGTGTGACAGGGAACCCCATGTTCCTGGAGGCCTGGGGAGGGGGGTGGAGGGGAGCGGAGGCTGTGGGAAGCTCCAGGGCAGGAGTTCCTTTTTCCTGCTTAGAAGGGAGGATTCACAAATCTGATCTGAGGAGGAGTTGGGATCTCTGCCTTGGCATATCCATTACAAGGGAGATTCATGGGAAGGGCAAGGATGCTCCCCCAAAACTCTGGTTCACTCTATCACTCAGAATGCATGACCACTGTCAGTTGAAGGAGCTGAGAACATTTTTCCTCCCTGAGGGGAGAAACAAATGTATCAGAGATCTCCTTTGCTCTTACAAATCTGGGTAAATGCCCAACAGAGTTGCTAGGGCCTAATATAATTGCATAACAGTGATGACAGCAATGATGCTTTACATTTATATAGTGTTAAAAGTATTTGAAGCACTTGTATATTCATTGTTGACCAGGGCTGACTTCACAGGCATGTGACTAGTGCTATCCCACAGGGTCTGCTTCTCAGAAGGGCCCACGCTTGGTTTAATGCTCTGCAGTTGTAGGCTTGTAATTCTAAATAATTTTTACTTCGAATTTGTGTTTTGTAAGTGAAGTTTGATGAGACTGTGGAGCAGGTGCTGGGGCTTGGAACCTCAGCTCACATGTGGTCCCGCCTTCCTAGGATGAGTTTTTGGCTGTCTGCTGCCTACCTCCTGCTGCCTGGGACCCCTCCCCCTGCCCCCCACCCTACTGGCTCACTGCATAACCACTGCTGCCCTTTGCCTGGGGGGTAGCAATCAGGTGGCATTGACGGGTGGGGGGGGAAGGGGGGCTGGCCTTTGTTCAGCCCTTACCCTCCTTCCTCCCCTAGTGGTGGTGGTAGGAGGTATTGTATTGGAGTGGAGGGTCACCCACCTGTGGCTTCTTGGGATAAGCAAGCCAAGAGCCGTCCCTGCCCCTGAGCTGCAACTCGTGATGTGTTTGGTGGGCAACATGGTGGATGACTCCGCAGGGGCCTCTCCCTCATGTGCAACCCAAATAGCAAGCACATCTTGGCTTAGAGACAGTTATCCCTTGGAGGGGGCCACTGGTCTGCTGTAGGTTGGGGTGATGGGCCTGTGGGAAGGGGAGATTGACTTCCCTGCCCCTGGCCATGCCCCACATTTTCATTTCGTTCTGGATCCTGCAAACTACGCAGCTAGCACTGTCACTGGCATTCATTATGCTAGCCACACAAGCTAGATAGAACGAGGATGTCACTACTATTATGTCTTCTGCTATTATTACTGCTGCTAGTAAGCCACCATTACCTTCTCTGTGACTTGCACTGGGGCGAGCACTTAACACTATGTCATCCTATTTAATCCTCACAACAAATATACAAGGTTGGGCTTATACATTGGGCTAGTTCCTTAACTTCTCTGAGGTTTAATTTCCTCATCTGTAAAACTGACAATACCTACCTCACAAGGATATTGTGATAATTAAATAAGATGGGGTATGTATAAAGAGATGGATAAAATTTTATTTACCCGCATTACTCTAGCACTGTATTTGTTTGGAAGAAATAGTTTGATAAGCTGCTTGAGGAGAAGGTGAGACCCCCCTCCCCCCCGCCATGGGCATACTCAGATAACTCAACAGTGTTGCTTAACTTCTGCACTTATGACAAGGAGATGAGTTTGTATGGTTCCCGGGAGGAAGATGATAAAGAAGGAGGAGTCACTAAGGGCAAAGGCTTCGTGGAGGAAGAGAACACTAGTGACAACGTGGGCTTCAGAGAATGGAAATATTGAATGGGGCTTTAAACTAATTGTTTGTGTTGGGTTTATGCTGTAAACACCCCCACCTTCCCATCTTCCTGAAATCTTCAGTAAGGACTAAGTAACTGACTAATGCTTTTGTGTATGATTAGATTAATAAGGGGTGTCTCAAAGAGGTATTGGGATTCGCATCATTGTTGGCACAAATGAAAATAGACAGCATGTGTGGATGAATACACAGGAAGATGAGCATAGAGCTGATGCTGGGTTATAACATATTCTTTGTTTGCTCTGAGTAATCTCACTTTTTGTTCAGGACATGCATTTTGCGGAGTATAACAGTAGCTATGTATATTCCCTTTAGTTTATATTTTTTTCACAAGCCCCACCACCAGGCTCTGAACACAGTGGACACTCAAGTGTTGAAGGCTGATCAATGTGAGTAGTAACTACTAAAGGAAGGAAGCTAATATGATTTTGTATAATCATTTCAACAACCCTTTGATGTAAGAATTAGTCTCTGCAGTTTACAGATGAGGTATCCGAGGCTCAGAGAGGCTAAAAAACGTGCCTGCGGTCACACAGCTACTAAGTGGCAAAGCAGAGATACAAATCCATACCCAATACTTGATGCCTCCCTGGTCAATGAAACTTGAGCAGACTATCTAGAGTTTTGGTGTCATCTAGACCAAACATTACACATATATGTATATTTAAAAACCCCACTGAGATCAGAAGAATAAGACTAGTTGACTTTAAAAACATTCCTAGGGAATAAAAAGTAGAAAAGGGAAGAAAGAACAAGAACATAAGAAAAAAATATAGTATAACTCAGTTATCTCTTAGATAATTGTAGGATTGTACCAATATTAGTCATTGTACTGTAATGACACCAAAAAGGAAAATGTGCCAGGTAGATGCAACCTATTGTGCAAGAAAAGCCTGCCTCAAATGTATCTAAAAGCCTGGTTCTTCCTTCAGCCAAGTGAAGTCCAAAGGAGTGCATGAATAATTGGCTACAGCTACCCTTTAAGCAAGTGCCAGCTCTCTCTGCTCACGTTGATACGTCTCCAAACCTCAGGGAGTCAGGAATCAGCTGCCAGCAGCCCATGGGCTTCTGAGCATTCATAACCAGACCAGGTGCTGATCCATCAAGCTAATTAGCAGCTTGTGGGCCACAGTTAGCTGGGAAGGTAGAGGCTTTTAACTCTTTTCCTGATCGACTCTGAGCCTGTCTGTGCTTTTTGAACAAGGTTCTATCAGCAAAACCACAAAGAAAAAAGCATTTAGAATCTCAATGGAGGGAGGCTAAATGGAAATATAGTTTTGCTTTAAACAAGACAAGAGAAACTAACAAAACAAAGGAAGTGAACCTGATACACACATACATGTAGTGTATGTCCCTATATAGGGACTTTTCCCATCCCATGTATCTACATTTTACTTAGCACAACATCATCACCACAGAACGAACACTCAATAAATGTTTGCACTTGTTGATAATAATACTTAAAACGTAAATAATTAAAAAAAGGAGGAAATGAGACAGAATTAGAAAGGAGCCAGTGATATAGCTTGTTGGCACCTGAAATACATTTAATCATCAGGATCCCAAAAGAGCAGAAGAAAAAGAATTAGCTTCACTGGGCAATACAGAGAACATATTGAAAATTCAGAAAAGTGGAAAACTTAGTTTAACTATGAGATGGAGGAGATGGAATACCTTGGAAATAGCGTCACTGCAAATTACCAGACTTATAAAGCAATGTGTAAATCAGCAAAGGAAAGGATCCAGTGGATTTTAATATATTTGTAGAAACTTATAAATAGTGCATTTAAAATTAGTTTTAATGTGATGATCAAACAGCAAAATAGAATCAACATCAATGAAGCCAAAACCATTCCAAATGTCTACATTGACACAAGAGAAGCATTCTACAGCCAATTTGTTCAATATTTCTGACTTTAGTGTGGTTTTGTTTATCATGGATCCAATAATCTCCAATGGAGCAGTGCCAATACATGATCTGGAGATATGAAATAAAGAAGCATTCTAGTCCTTGAAGGAGCCAAATCTGAAAATCATAGAAAATGGTAAGGCAGAATGCTGGCAGAAGTCTTAAAACACAGAGGTAACATTTATGGAGATGTCTGCACGAGCTCTCTGTCAACATATGGAGAATTGAGGAAGGGCTACGGGATTTCAATGACACCCCCATCACCACCATCTGGAGATAAAAATCCTGCAGTAGATTTTCTTTTAACTGTGATATCTTACTGATGAACTATATATTAATGACAAGATCCTAGCCAAAGTTCTCTTGGACTACTTACTGTAAAACTGTTTACTGTTTGATTCTGGGGTTAAAAAATGGATTTATGCCTCTGCGAGGAACAGCTGTCATTGTATTTGTAGAACCAAAGAGTCAAGATGATGAAACTGAGATGATTCCACAGTCTTCAGGGACCTAAAGAAGGCATTCCACAGCCTGAGGAGGTTTGGATTTACTGGCTGTAATGTAAACTGTATTGCCCTAAGAAACTAATCTATATGTTGAGCTTATGAGCACAAATCTTTCCCCAAATATTTACTGAGTAAAAATATAGTGAATGGTTCCTTAGAAGGAGCAGGGGCATGAGTTGGATTGCTTTTGCTGTAAGAAATTAATGCACCATCCTGGACCATAATCAGGGATTGTGGTCTTTTAGACAGAAGATAGTTTATCCAGGGTCAATGAGCTGTTGGATTTATGCCAAATGAGAATTCTCCATAACGCTTCCTACAGTCTTGTATGTGCGAAGCAGATGAGGTCACAAGTCTGTTCTATGGTTGGTCCTGGTTATTGCCCTAGAAAAGCAACTCCCCTACCTCCTTACCCACTGCTACAAACTTTCTCCCTATGGTTTGGTCAGAGCTAACCCTCAAGTTCTTCCTGCCTGAGTCATTTCTTACCAGCAAAGGAAGAAAGAAGCATATGATCCTGACCTTATCCACCTCTCTAGCCTCAACTCTGGTCTCTCCTCACTTGAACCCTTTGATGCACCTCCAGGGATGCCTTGACTTGATGCTTTTGCTTGTGGGACTCTCTCTGCCTTTAACATCCTTCCACCAGTTATCTGTTTGGAAAACTGTTCTTTTATGTGTTACCTCCCCCTGAAAGCTTTCCCTGATAATAACGGCAAACACATAGCACATACATGGTACCAGGTACACTTCTAAATGCTTTATTAAATATATTTAATTCTCACCAGAGCTCTACTAAGTAGATACTATTATAATCACCATTTTAGACATAGAGAAACTTAAAGGCAGAGAGGTTAAGAAATTTATTCAAGGTAAATGGCAGAGCTGAGATTATGAACAAAGGCAGTCAGGCTCCAGAGTGTCTATTCTTCGTCACTCTGAGCATAGTGATCCACAGAGCTTGCCATAGCAGCCAGAGCACACGCCACCAGAGAACTAACTGCACAGCACTGTAGTCGTGTTTGTCACCCTCCCCTCTTTCTGTGCTCCCTAACTCCAATCAGTCCTTCAACACTCAGCCCAGGCATCATTTTCCTTTTTCCTTAAGCCTTCCTGATCCTGCTCCCCTAGCCTGAGTGAGGTGCATCCTCCACTGCCCACACTGTGCTTCTCTGTGCTAGAGCACTTACCACACCACGTGTCTGTTTACCTGTCTGTCTCCCCCATTAATCCATAAACTCTTTGAAGGCAGGGATGGTCTCAAATGTTATGGTAAATAACACAGCATCTGGTATATAGAGGGGCTGCATAATAAATATTTGTCTATTTGATGGGTGGACACTGGTGCTGAGAAGTCTCCATTTTGCAACCCTGGTTTCCAGCTTTTATAAGCCGATTAAGAACAAAAGGGATTCTATAACAAATCCTGGGAGAATCATGACAAATGCTTAGCTCCAGTTCAGAAAGGAGCAAGACTATTTATAGCTCAGGAGCTCAACAATACATGACCTGGACTTAATTTTTCCTCATGGCTTAGATTTGTAGAACTTTAGGCTGGAAGATCCCTTGGAGATCATTTAGTCCAGGCATTGCTACTGGTGGACTCGAAATATGTTTTATTTGACACTTATTATTATTTGTTTCTATTTTTATTAGAACACCTTTAGGCAGGACGTTTTCTCTTTATTTCTCCACTTTCTGCTCCATATCCTATCATAATATACCACTTCACTTATTTATATCATCCTCCTGACCCTTCAAGGCATTTGAGTATGAAATATCTGATTTTAATCCAACCCATTTTTTGTCCCCTTTTACAGCAAAACTCTTCAAGTCTGTACTTGTGGTCTCCAATTCTCTCATTAACTCATTCCAATCAGGTGTTCATTCCACCCTCTACTGATGTGTCAAGATGATCAATGACCTCCATCTCGCTAAATCCAATTCCCTGCTCTGACCTGAGACCTTCCTCCTTGATTCTCAGGACCATACTCTCTTGGTTTTCCTCCTACCTCTCTGGCTTATCCTTTTCTATCTCCTTTGCTGATTCCTCCTTATACCCTCGACCTCTAAATATTGGATGGCCCAAGGTGCAGCCCTTGGCCTGCTTCTCTTCTCAATCTACTCTCACTCACTTGGTGATCTTGTATAGACCATTAAAATGCGGACACTTCCTCATTGTTTATCTCCAGGCCACTTGGCTGTCTGGTGGGCCTGTCAAATTTAATATGTTCAAAAACCAACTCCTGCTTTCCACCCCAAACCTGCTGTTCTTCCTCGTCTCAGTTAAGGGAATATCCATCCTGCCAGTTGCTCAGGCCAAAATCCATGAGGTCATCCCTCATTGCTCCCTTTCGATTATATGCCATATCTAAATCCTCAGCAATCATTTCTCTACTCAAATCCTCCAGTGTCTCCCCAGTTCTTTCTGAGTAAAAGCCAAAGAAGGTCTTTATTGTGGTCTACAGGGGCCTTGATATTCTACCCTGCATCCTTATTCCCACCCCTACCTTGATTTCTCTGACCCTTTTTCCTACCACTACCCTTATTGACCAGCTGCAGCCACACTGGCCTCCCTGCTGTTCACTGAACATTCTATGCCCACCTCTACCTCCAGGTCTTTGCATTTGCTCTTCCCTCTGCCTGGAACATGCCCACCCCCAACTTTCTCCCATCCCCTGGATATGTGCATGTGCTCTCTCACTTCCTTCATGACTACTCAAAGGAACTGACTTCTCATTGAGGCTTTCCTAGACCCACCATATTTAAAAATGACTTCCCTGAACCAGGATTCCTTGCCCCCTCCACCCCTTTCTGCTTTACTTTTCTCTAAAGCACTTTATCACCCTTTAACATACTATATATTTTACTTACTTATTTTGTTTGTCTTTTCCTACTAGAATGTAAGCTCAATGAGGGCAGGCATTTTTGTCTTCCTTGTTCACTGCTCTATCCTCAGGATCATAATGTTGCTCAGAACATAGTAGAGGCTTGTTATGGGTTGAATTGTCCCGCCCCCCCAACCCCCCATTCATATGTTGAAGTCCTAACCCTTAGTACTTCAGAATGTGACCTTATTTGGAAATAGGCTCATTGCAGATGTAATTGGTTAAGATGAGCTGGAATAGGGTGGGCCCGTAATCCCATATGACTGATCTCCTTATAAAAGAACGCCACGTGAAAAGAAAGAGACAAGCATAGACAGAAGAAGATGTGAAGAGACACAGTGAAAAGATGGACATCTACAAGCCAAGGAGACAGGCCTAGAGTAGAACCTTCCCTCACAGCCCTCAGAAGGAATCTACCTTGCCAACACCTTCATCTTGGTCTTCTAGCCTCCAGAACTGTGAGACAATAAATTTTTGCTGCCTAAGCCACCCATTTTGTGGTACTTTGTTACGGCAGCCCTAGCAAACTAATACAATACTCAAAAATATACTTAAAAAAATGTATGGATGAATAGATGAGCGAATTAATTTTTTCAATGAAAAAACCAAAGCCCAGGGAAGTTAAGTAACTTGCCAGAAATACACAGTGGTGAACTGGCAGAACCCAAATCCAGCTTTTCTATCTCCCCATCTAGCTCTCACCCATCACAGCTTGATGCAACTTCAGTCTGTCTGGCACACACTGAACAATACTGTGCTGAGGGTAAAGGAAATCTCTGGAGCTCTCTCACCATGACTTAAGTCTCATCTTTCCTGCTTTCCTACTTAACACCCCTTCCACCATCACATATCTTGGATATGTTGTGGCTGGACAACTATTGATGTGTGTTTGCTAAGTGTTCTGATCTCCTCAGAGGAAAGCCCTGTGCATGACTCTTCCATTATTCAGGAAGTAACTAAAGTTGTAGTCATAATACATAGGAAAAAAGAATGATTCACTGCTGAGCCACTGAGCCACAGGGAGCAATCCAAGGTTCAGAGTAGACAATCAGCTAAGATAAGTCACGATGATGTCACAGCAGAATAGACAAATACCTCAGTGGGCTGATCCAAAAGAACATCACAATTAAATCAACTTACTGCTAAGCCTGTTCTACATGCGTGAAGAGCTGCTCTACATTCTGACAGCCACATTTAAGGAGAGGCAATAAAAGAAGGTGGCGGGAGGCAGTAATCTATCTAACAAACTTCATAGAGGAATAAATGATGTCATTTCAAATTGCTACAGAGTAAGTGAACAACAGTCACGTAGAAACATTCTTGTAGAGGTCAGACTTGTTTGAACACTTACCAAATAGGTCAGGAACAGTGTTGTCTTTTCAGATGGAATTACAGTATGACATTGGGCATGAAAAATTGACGCGGGCCATCAGGGGTGATATTCAAAATATTTACCAAAGTATTGACAACATAGGCCATCAATGGCCAGCACAGCCTTATCAGTACATGGTTGTTGAACATGGTCCTTGGTGAAACTCACTCGGCTAAAACAGCAGAAGCTCTTAACCTCTTTGACCCTCGGTTTAGTTTGTTCATCACAGGATGAGGCACCACCATCCATTTCTCAGTGTTGTTACAAAGATTAAGAGAGCATATCTGTGAAAATGCTTGGTACATATCAAGTGCTCAATAATAATAGTGACTATTCATGTCATTAGCATATACCAGGTATTAGCAAATGCTAATTTACTTAACCCTACGACAACCTTTAGATTCAACTATTATTACTATTTTACAGATGGAGGAAATGATGTAAAGAGAGGTTAAAGCAACTTTCTCAATGTCACATAGCTAACAAGTGGCAAGACTGGGTCTTTGGACCCAGACAGTCTGGATCCCAAGGTCTCAATCTCCACTGTACACTACCTTACAAATGTCAGGGCCCTCCCTCCTGTGCTGTGCTCCAGAGAGCCAGTGTTCCTGCAAACCTAAAGTTTCACCGACTCAAAGTCTCAGCTAAAGGAAAGGAAACAGCACATCACTGTCTGGTGCTCAGTGATTTAGCATCTCTTTCTATGTCTGCTCAGCTCCCAGATGCATGAAGAGAGTGAAAAAAAAAAAAAACTGAACAGTTAAATTAACACTAAAGGTAAAATCACAAGTTTGTGGGGCTTTTGCTTTGTTTTTAATTTAGTATCAGCTGAACTACTCTAAGCATTCAGGGTGAAGAGTTATTTATCCCAGTTAATGAATCTCATGATAACATAAATGTCTTACAGCTCTGAGCTTAGTGAGTAGCTCTTGTCTGGGGACCACTTAGTGAAGCAAATCCTGCATGAACAAAGGAGGAATGGGATTTGGGAGAATGAGGATGGAAGGAGGGAGAGAATGAGCATTTGCTGAGCAGCTACCTCATGCCAGGCATCACACTATGTGCTTGACCCTCGTTATTTCCGTTAATTCTTATAACAACTTAATCATTCAACAAACACTTATTGAGTGCCAGGCAGCATAATAGGTTACCAAATTAAACAAATCAGGGTCTCTGCACTTCTAAGTAAAATGATGAAAGAAAACAAGCAGAGCAGCTCTTTGAGTTCAGTGTGATATTATTTTGATGTGAGTATACACAGGCAGTGGAACTAAGCTACGCAGACAAAGATGGTACCTACCATGTTACAGTCCCCTTGTAAAGGACCCTTTCCTCACCAGGCAGCTGTGTTCTGGGCTAGGTGATACCACCACTGCTCCTCCCTGCTGCCCCTGCCCTCTTCCCAGAGAAGGTGGGAAGAGGCTAGATAAGTGAGATTCTCTCCCTTAGGAGTTTACATTTGAAGGTAGAGAGAGAATCCGACATTTGGTTGTAGGGACAGAAACTGAGAAGATGATCAAAAATGAGTCCGAAGTAGAGCAGAAGGAGGCCAGCTGGGACCAGGCGCAAGCATAAGTTGTAAGTAAACAGAAAACATTGAGTAGTGTGTGATAAAGCTAGTTAGTAGCAGGAAAAGAATGCATAGAAGTAGGGTATACTTTGACATATTTATTGCAATTTATTTAACCATCCCTCTAATGTTAGATCATTTTCATTTTTCCTGAGTTACAAAGAGTCCTATGATAAACAGCCTTGTACACAAATATTTGGAGCATTTCTGATTATTTTCTTTAATATGTTCTTGGATCAAAGGGTATGCACATTTTAAAGCTCTTGAGACAAGCATGAATCTCTCTTTGCAGAAGATAGTACTGATTTTCAACTCTCTTCAGTAGTATACTAAGGGGACTATTTTAGCACATTGTACCAACACTGAGTTTTTGTCAATTAACCGTTTAAAATTTTATTTTCTCAATTATTTGCATATTTTTCATATGGTATGGGGCATTTGTATTTCTTTTGTGAATTAGCTTGTTCATGTCTTTTGTCCATTTTGTCTATTGGAGCATTTATTTTTCCTTATTGGTTTATAAGAACTTCATTTAATAGGACCAATGCCCACTGACCTATTTTGCAAATACTTCCCCATACTTTGTTGTGTGCCTTTTAATTTTTTGTGTGTGTGTGTGTGAGGAAGATCGGCCTTGAGCTAACATCTGCCAATCCTCCTCTTTTTGCTGAGGAAGACTGGCCCTGGGCTAACCTCCATGCCCATCTTCCTCCACTTTACATGGGACACCGCCACAGCATGGCCTGACAAGCGGTGCTTTGGTGCGTGCCTGGGATCCGAACTGGCAAACCCCCAGGCCGCCGCAGCGGAGCACACACTTAACCGCTTGCACCACTGGGCCAGACCCTGCCGTTTAATTTTTATTTGAGGCATAGAAGTTTTATATTTTTCAAGTAGTCAAATTTATTGATCTTTTCATTTTTTCTACTTTCTGAGAAAATATTTTTCTTCTTTCTAGATCAGGAAAATACTTGGCTCTGGCTTTTTTCCCCCTCATTTCAAAAAATGTTTTTGTTTTTACATTTAACTCTTCTGTTAACTTAGAATTTATTTTGGTGTATTTGAATCTTTATGAAGGAAAATTTTGTACAAAATAAAAAAATAGAATTGTGTGATCAGATTTCAGAAAGATCTCAGCTGTGTTAATGCTTGTTCTCTGGTAGAGTCAACCGTCAATGACTTCCAATAACCATTGCAGTGAATTGAGCACACACAGCCCCATTTAAGTACACAAAGAGGGAGTGCATATGATCCAGGCAGGATGTTCTCATTTGTGTGCTCTGTACAGAACCTACTCCTGCTAAATGGAAATCATGGTTCTCAATAAGAATAATTTAACCTACTTTAACTCTCATAAACAATCAGAAACCCTTAATTCTTAAGCTATATCTGTACTGATTTACAAAACGATACCTAAACACACTGTACCTTCTGGACCCCAACACCCACTTTCCAATTGCCTGTCTTTCAAAACTATCTAATTAGGTTTCGTCAAAAAGAGAACATTTTGTGATTTGGGAGAAATTTTTCTTTTCTTTTTTAGTTTGTACTTATTTAATGACCAGGGCAACTTCAACTTATATTTGCATAAGGTCTCTTTCAAAGTGTGATGATTGGATGGAAGCTGATTGGTGAAGTAGTTGGCTACAGTTCTAAAAATATGCAATTGTGAGTGTATATAACATAAGAGCAAGTTCTAGAGGAGAGTAAAAGAGAGGACATGCTCTAAAGAGTGACCACACTCCAGATTTTCCATTTCAACAATGGGAAACTTCAGGAATTGGGGAAAGTCTGCTAACTCAACACCCAAGTCTTTCTGAAAATGATGGTGTATTAGTTTGCTGGGGCTTCCTTTACAAAGTACCACAAGCTGGGTGGCTTAAGTAACAGAAATTTATTGTCTTACAGTTCTGGAGGCTAGAAGTCCAAGATGAAGGTGTGTTGGCACGGTTGGTTCCTTCTAAGGGCTGTGAGAGAAAATCTGTTCCATGTCTCTTGCATAGCTTCTGGTGGTTTGCTGGCAATCTTTGGCATTCATTCCTTGCTTAGTAGAAGTAATACCCTGATCTCTGCCTTCATCTTCACATGGTATTCTCACTCTGTAAGTATCTGTCCCCAAATTTCCCCTTTTAATAAGGACAACAGTCATATTGGAGTAGGGCCCATCCCAATTACCTCATTTTAACTTGATTACATCTAAAGACCCTACCTCCAAACAAGGTCACATTCTGAGGTATTGGGGGTTAGGATTTCAATGTAGGAATTTTGAGGGGACACAGTTCAACTCATAACAGATGGGTAATACCATAATTATTATACCAATTACTTTGATGTATTGGATAGAATACAGGCGTCTCAGCAGACAAACTGAGTTTCATTCCTGGCTCTTATTGGACCTGAAACATTGGGAAATCTCCCTGAACTTGTTTCCTCAACTGTAAAAAAGAGCTGGGTAATGGTAAAGATTTATTCATCAATTCCACAATGACTACACACTAAAGGGTCAGCTATATGTAAAATGTCTAGTATATAATACACATTCAACATGTGTTGCTTCGCTTTCCTTGTAGATGCTTATATATTATAATAATCTGAAGGATAATTGTGCTAACTTAAGTATTAGTAAATGAAATTAAAATGGAAGTATTTTTGTTAAATGGTTTTTATTAATCTTGTTTCAGGATATATTTCTATGTTTATGATATAACTATTCAAATTTGACAGGCTTTTGGAGTATTTCAGATTTAATACCATATTTTGCTTCTTGTAGAGAGATGAAGATAGAAACTCCTGGTATCCTTCATCACCTAACAACTCTCTAAACCTTCAAAGATATAAAAAATAGCCTGGACATGAAAAATGATTACAAGTGGAGTAGACTCAATGGATTCATCCATGTTTCTTTCATAATATAGATGAAACTGCAACTACAACTCTTTTATGTGAACTTATGTTTACTCTTCAGAATATGTGATCCACTTTGAAACCAAGTAAAAAATCATGAATCAATACTTTAAGAGGATTTGTAATATTTTACCATTCACCAAATTTGATGTTTTATTTACTGGACCATGTTTCCTACAATATTGCATTAAAAAGAAATATCTAGCTTGATTCTCCATGGAAGG
Organism: Diceros bicornis minor; assembly: GCF_020826845.1. Taxonomy (NCBI): domain Eukaryota; kingdom Metazoa; phylum Chordata; class Mammalia; order Perissodactyla; family Rhinocerotidae; genus Diceros; species Diceros bicornis. The sequence goes on along the minus strand of NC_080764.1, from coordinate 23,946,455 downwards.
CTGGGAAATACGCCAAGGAGAAAGCTCCTGTTTAGAAGCTTCTCAAAATCTTCTTTCACCAAGCTTTTGCCTTTCCTGGGAGCAGGGAATCTTCTTCCTGAGAAGATGCTTCTCAAAAGAGTCTCTAAGGCAGTGGATTTTATAAATTTTTATTTATTTATTTATTTTTCCCCCAAAGCACCAGTAGATAGTTGTATGTCATAGTTGCACAGCCTTCTAGTTGCTGTATGTGGGACGCGGCCTCAGCATGGCTGGAGAAGCGGTGTGTCGGTGCGCGCCCGGGATCCGAACCCGGGCCGCCAGCAGCAGAGCGCCTGCACCTAACCGCCAAGCCAAGGGGCCGGCCCAGTGTATTTTAAACTTTTAAAAATTATTATTAATTTTCATAGTGGAGTGCCCTTTTCCAAATAAATCATACAGAAATCCCCATATTTATGGTAAATGCAGGGTGGAGGTGCTGGCAATCCTTTCTTAGACCGGTTTTCCTGTGACTTATAGGGAGCTGTGTCCAAGGGATGTCTGTACAACCCCAGGGCTCATTGGAACACAGTTTGAAAGCCTGTGTTAGAGCTCGGTCTATAGAGGAATGAAGGCATCTTACAAGCAGGTCTTCTACACCCTACTTGATACCATAATGTAAAAATCACAGGAGGTGAAGTCCAGGAAGAGAAAGGGAGCTATATTGGTACATATGTCCTGTGATTCCCCTAGAAATTCTAATGGACAACGATTCCTGATGACCACATACAGGTTTCTTTACCATTAGGAGGGGAGGATTTAGTTTTACAAACTGACTTTAGGACACATATACCAGTTCCTCTAGGGAGTACTCACTGATTCCACAAATTGTGTTGTGAAGTACCTGCTTTTACTTCCATAGTCACCTGTTGCACTGATATTATATCTGTATTATAATTGAAAGTCTTGCTTACTAGTTGGATCCTCCAGTACGCAAACTCATTGAGCATAGGGGTCACGTCTTTTTCATTTTTATATCCCCAGTGCCTAGTCCAGTAGCTGGCTAATAATAATAACAACAATAATAGTTATTCTTTGAAAAGCAACTAGCATTTTTGAGCACAGTGCCAGACACTGTTCTAAGTAGTTCATATATGGTATCTTATTTAATTCTCCTGCAACTCAATGAAGCAGACTCTATTACCAGCCTCCCATTTTACAGATGAGAAAACTGTGGCACAGAGAGGTGGAGTAACTTTCCCTGAGGTCATGCAGCTAAGTGGAGGAGCTGGATTTCAAACCTAGGAAGGCTACTGTATATACTAAAATTACATATATCAATCAACAATATTTTTTGAGGACTCTCAATGTTCTAGGCACTAAAGATATATGGTGATCAAAACCAAGTCTTCATTTTTGTGGAGTTTATCTAGTGAGATGCTCTCCAAATATGTACCCAGCAAATATTTGTTAAATGAGTGAATTAAAAGATTATATTTCTTTAATTATTATTACCATTTCACAGAGGAGGTGACTAAACGTTGGGAAGCCAAGGAAGTCTTTCAAGGTAACACAGCTAATCTGTAGTAGAGCCTCATTCAAACTCAATTCTATAATCTCTGATCCCTCACCTTCAAGCAAACCTATCAAAACTATCCAAAGCAGTCCACATTACTGGATGGGTTCTACCTTCAGAAGATTCTCAGGGCTAGGGAGAGAGATTTCATAGCATCTGCTTTGCCTCTAACCAAACTTTTGCTTATACTTTGTCTGTTTCTTCCTGTTTGATGCTCAGTGGTCTATGACTTCCTTACAATAACTTTTTAATGTATCCAATAACTTGGCCCAAGTGCTAGATGGATGAATGAATCGTAGTATGATGCATGCTGGGAAACATAGTGAGACACAGCATGCCTGTGACTACCAACTATGTTGTCTTCCCTACAAGTTTCACAGCTTGAAGAACAGAGGAATAAAAACCACACTGTTCGCTCAGGTTGCTTGAAGAAAGCACTTTCAGATGTATTTCAAAGGCTGGGCTTCCAGATCTGGATAAAACTCTGGGGACTGTTGGGGCTGTTGTTTGAGGGTGAGTGTGGAGATGTATCTACTCCAAAAAGCCACGAGTATTACTAAGCACACAGAACACCTAGCAAGTCCTGGGCCGCTTACCTCAACTGCTTGCAGCCAGAAACAGTTGGCTGACTTGCAACGAACTCTCCTTAGAGGTGCATCTTCAAAGCATTGGTCTTAATCCATACCTTATACCTGAAAGTCTGCTGCTTTACTAAGTGCTAAGTAAATGAAATTCCCCAAGTGTTAGAGAGCAATTTCATCCACCAGTAGAAGCTGTGGATGGCAGCAAGTTAGTATAAACTTCAGTTTTCAAACAAGATTCAGTACATATATATAATTTACTTGGCTATTCCAGGGAGACAGAAAATAATTACTAGGTTTTGTTAAAAGTATTTCTTTCTTCCTTCCTCTGCCATCCATTCTTCTCTCCTTTTCTTCTTTCCTTTTAAATTCCCTTCTTCCTTCCTTCTTTCCTTTCTTCTTCTCTCTCTGCATGCTTTCCATTTACTTGAAAATTTAGGGAGCACTTAACACATGTCAAAGCTTATACCATACGCCATAATGCACTCTAAAGGCTGAGATAATATAGTTCATGCCCTCAATAAACTCATAGTCTAATGGAATTGCAAAGTGACTGCACTGCTCTTTTTATGATATTGGGTCAAAGGAATCACCTCAGATCTCATGCATGCATTCCATGATTTTCCTCTTTGCTTTTGCCACTGTTTTTCCACCTGGAAATCATCTTAGTAGTTATATTATGTTATACCACTCCTTCAAGTAGCTCAGTGTGTTTTCTTTAGACTTTGCCAATTATTGCTGTGTTCTAATGAGGTTTTAAAGCAAATGCTTGATACTTTAGGGGACTTTTCATTATAGTCATGTGCTGCAGAACGACATTTTGGTCAATGCAGACTGCATCTACAACAGTGGTCCCATAAGATTAGTACCATATAGCCTAGGTGTGTAGTAGGCTATACCACCAAGTCTTGTGTAAGTACCCTCTATGATGTCTGCATGATGACGAAATCGCCTAACAATGCATTTCTTAGAACATATCCCCATCGTTAAGTGACACATAACCGTATCTAAGGAACATCACTCGACTCATTTTACCACGCCTACGTCTTCTACACTTCTGACACAAAATGCAGAGAGGTTGGGGGTGAATGAAAAGGGTTCCTAGATGACCCGCTGCTGTGATCTGTTGCTGGCTTTGGTTTGCTTTAGTTGAGTCTATTTAACGATTATGTTCACTGAGGAAATTAATTAGAGGAAATTCAATTTTGATTGTAAATGAGTATTTACATCTATAAGGATGGTAACTATAAGGATTAATTTGAAGAGATTTTTTGACATTTAGTATAGAACTTTTGTTACAGTGAGGTTAAAGTCCTAGATTTTAATAAATTCCTCAGTCTGAACCAAATTTCTATATCTTTCAGAATGGATCTTAAAGGAAAAAACATCTGCAGAACAAAAATATTTTCCTCCTATAACCTCGAGCAAATGTGAGGGCTTTCTGCTCTTGCAATTTTTATTACTTCAAGATATCAACAAAGAAGCAATGATTCAGTTAGTCCTTTCCTTTCGCACATTCAGAATTACTCTGCAATTGTTTGGTGCTGGTATATTTACCCTCAAGTGGCATCTCTGCTTGAGAGCTGTATTTTTCATTATTTAGAGTCTTCTGTAATTTTATTTTGTGATGTTAATATTTAATAATATCATACCCTGAGAGACATTTTTGTGCAACTTCAAAATATACACATCTTGTCCTTTCTTATAACTTTAACCTTTGATTCCTCTAGCACTCTGAATATCATGGAATCTATGTGTTTTTTAGTGAGAGTTTTTTGATCCCTGGTTCATAACTGGCACGCATTGTAGGCTTTCCTTTGACAACACAAATCCCTGCTTCCTGTACACTGATTCTAATTACTGCATCAGAAAGGTAAGTGTAATTATGTCACTGCATAAGAAAAGGAATTAAATTGATAAGACTCTCTCTTGAGATCTTAACATGAATGTTGCATACACACTTAAGTTCTGATTTATTTGTAGATTTTTGTGTAAAAATAAAACTTTCTTAGAAATTCTTAGAAAAACATGGTAGTTCTTAACATGCATAATAGTCGATTCCTTGAGAGTTCTGTTCCTCAGAGTCTCAGAGGAGTTCAGTACCAAAAGATGATCTACTGATGTGTGAAGGAAGGCTTTGGTTTGCCTGTTTTAAACAATTTTATTCAATAAACTCAATATTCCTTAAAGGTTTAGTTTCCAATGATTTTTGTCCTGCAATTTACACACAAATGCAAAAAACATACTTCCCACCCGAATAGAGTAGGCACACTATAAATACGGAGTGAATTTGTAGAAAACACTTCTTGGGTAACTGATAAAGTGGTTGCTGATCACTTTGTCACTGCTACACCCACCAGTCAATATTTGAAGAAAAAACATCTCCCACTTTCCTTTGATAATGGGGGAAAAGTAGGACTTTGTTCCAGCATCAAGAGGAAGTAGAGCCTGATAGAGTTATCCTTTAGTTTCCTAAATAATAGCCATTTCTCATTTTTCATCTTCTCTACTTTTATCAGGGCCATTTATTTTCTTCTAACGCCTCCCTTCTCCTTGTCCTTTTTGCTCTTAATACCTCTGGGGGACACTCAGAGAAATCTCCCAGAAGTCATTTATTTTTGTATTTATTAAGCATAGGTTTATGCTTTGCCTTCTTGTTCAGTTCCCACTGGGCTGCAAGTAAGCAACAAACATGAAAGCAAGTGGAGAGTTGGGCATGGTGGGCCCCAGACTTAGATGCTGCCACTTATGCCTAGACCTTCCCTATTTCTCCCATTCTTCCCTCAAGACAGGAAAAAAGGAAGCAGCAGTACTCTAGTTAAAGCAGAGAACCACCACTGCAGTGCTGAGGCTGCATGTGGCCCCCTTCACAGAAAGTCCTGTAACATGATTTCAAGATTAAATGCACCAATACGCCTTCCATGTTGCTATTTCTCACACATTACCAGAGAGTAACCTTCCAGTGTCTAAAGACGTATCATTGTTTTTCATTGTCATTCATTTCTCTGCTCACTAAGGTAGATAATACAGGTTTTAATACTATATATTTTTTTCTCATGGGACTCTATTTCACTTTCCCTCTCTATTCCCTTCTATGCAAAAAGGCTGTATTTACTTTTGAACATATATAATATCTCCAAGTGTTTTTTTTATGTAGTTGACTTTAGGAAACTCAAGTAACTTCTCCTAAGGCACCTCTGTCCCTCCTTCCTTTTTTGTTCCTCATAGGCCAATTTTACCTTGTTGTTGTACACCACCAACCCAAAGACACATTGCATTAGGGACACAATATAGAATTGGTATAGTTAGTTTTATTTTGAGGTCATGCAGTCCCTCTGCTAAATCTTGTGGTGTCTAATGGTGTCAGATGAAAATTTCCTTCTGTAGGAAGGCTTTCAGGACTTTTGGAAAGGAATTCAGAATCAAGGTTGGCTCCTTGTGTTTCTTAATCAATTCATTAAATAGCCTCCACCACATGGGGAAATTATTCCCCCCACTCCCTCACCCAAACTGAGACATTGTTTTGAAATAGATTATCAAATAATAGTGCAGGCTAATTTCCATAGTTCAATGAGTAGGAAGGCAAAGTACATTATTTGCTAATGCAAATGCTGAGCCTATTCCAAAGAATGTAATATTTAAAATCCAGCCAGGACAAGGAGACAAAAAGTGATTGCTTAACTATTTTTCCAAACCAAAGTGACCCATAACACGCAAAATACAGTTCCATTATGTGCAACCGACACTTTCTTTGTTAAGAATAATGAACTACAGCAGAATGGCATAATGTAGAACTCTACAGCTGATAAGCTTTCTGCATAAGAACAGAAAGAGGACATTTCTTAAACAATTCTGTGTCCACTGCTTGCCTTGAGGAAGCACTTAATGGCTATTACTGTTAATAGCAACAATATGAAACTAACTAGTTTAAAATGGAGCAGCAGAAAAATACTGATGGTGAAACTGGGGTATATAAAGGGAGAAACAAAAGTCTATATTCAGGCTACATACAAAATGATGCTTAAAATTTAACTTAATCTTGATTTTTTTCCGTAAATGACACATTTGTTCGCTTTAGTGAATGTTCCCTAGGTAACTTAACAAATCCCACCTCTAAACTGATAATTCTCAAATTTTTATACCCAGTTCTGACTTCTCTCTCAAGAGCTAGACTCAAATATCCAACTGCCACTTGACATCAGAACCTTTAGAGCTAATAGACATCTCAGATTTAATACGCTCCAGACCTGGAGCATAAAATCCCTGATTTTCCTTCCATCTTAGTCTTCCTTAGCCAAGTCCTACCTTACCCAAAGTCCCTCACTGTCTTACTTCATGCTCCTTTTCCAACCACTACTTCATCCTGGGTATTAGTCACCCTGCACTACAAGGCCTCAACCCTTTATGGACTCTAGGGATGCCTTGTTTACCTGGATACCTGCCCTCCCTCTCTGTGTGGCAAACTACAACTCATCAGTCATGTCTAGCTCTTATATCATCTCCTTCTCAGACTCACTACAGTGAAATAATTCTTTTCAGCAAAATTTTTTATTATATTTATTATAATAAATATCACATCCTCAGGGCATTTGTTGAAACAATCAGCAGCAGTTGTTTAACACTGCAGCTGCCAGAAGAGTGATGCTAGTTAGGGCTCAAAAGAGGATGACCCAACACTTCAAAGGAAAAACTAGAGACTGAGATGTCCACTGGGGGCTTTGAAAAGCTCCAAAACATTCCTGGTAATCTAGAAGACCATGCACATGTATAGGGCTGTGTGCATGCCCAAGAAAGACCTGAGAAGGCCCTACTCTCTCATCTCTGGCTGACCTTGAGGCTCTGTGCAAGCAGGATGTAAAGGCTAAGACAGAGTTGTAAACTGCATACTAGAACATTGAAGGCATACCCCAATACATACCCAGAGCCCCTCAGCAATGGCTAGAAGATGGCCTTATTGGTTCAAGGCATTTAAGGTAATCTCTGTCTAATCATTAACTGACCGCTAAGCTAACTGAACATAAATATCTGTGGCTGCGCTGACAGAGTACACAGACTTTACAGAATTAGTCCAGGAAAGTCACTAAATAAGCAGCAGCAACAACAACACAGAACATCACAACAAACTCTAGAGAGTAATCTGATTTCCAGAGTTGCTAAATTATATTATTTAAACATGTAGAATTCAACAAAAACTTAGGAGGCATGCAAATAAAAAGCAAAACATGGCCCCCACACAGGAAAAAAAAGCAGTCAATAGAAACTGTACCTGGATGTTGGACTTACTAGACAAAGACTTTAAGCCACCTATTATAAATGTATTTAAATAGCTAAAGGAAACCATGTCTAAATAATTAAAGAAAAATATGAAAACAATGTCTCACCAACTATAGACTGTCAATAAAGAGATAGAAATTATTTAAAAAGGGGGCCAGCCCTGTGGCCTAGTGGTTAAGTTTGGCATGCTCCACTTTGGCAGCCCAGGTTTGGTTCCTGGGCGTGGACCTACACCAGTTATCAGTGGCCATGCTGTGGAGGCAACTCAAATATAAAATAGAGGAAGATTGGCACAGATGATAGCTCAGGGTGAATCTTCCCCAAGATAAAAGAGGAAGATTGGCAACAGATGGTAGCTCGGTAGCTTCCTCAGCAAAAAAAAAAAAAAAAAAAAAAGAGCAAAATAGAAATCCTGGAATTGAGCAATACCATAAATGAAATGAAAATATAATGGTCTGGGGGAGCTCAACAGAAGAAAGAATAAGCAAACTTGAATATAGGTCAAGTAAGCATAATGAGTTTGAGAAACAGTAAGAAAAAAAGATGAAGAAAAACAAACAAAATATCAGAGACTTGTGGAATACTATCAAGTGTACCAACACACATACAATGAGAGTCCCAGATGGAGAAGAGAGAGAGAACGGGGCATAAAGAATATTTGAAGAAATAATGGCTGGAAACTTACCAAATTTGAGGAAAAACATTAACCTGCACATCCAAGAAGCTCAGTAAATTCAAGTAGGACAAACTCAAAGAGATCCACACCTTGACACACCATAGTCAAACTATCCAAAGACAAAGATAAAAAGAGAATCTTGAAAAAAGCAAGAGAAAAGTGATTCATTAGATTCAAGGGACCCTCAATAAGATTAACAGCTGATTTCTCATAAAAAATCATAGTGTCTCTTGGTATATATCTGAGTGGCAGAATAGATTTATAAAACATTATACAACTATATGCCGTCTACAAGAGACACACTTTAGATTCAAAGACACAAATAGGTTGAAAGTAAAAGGATGGAAAAAGACATACCATTTAAACACTAACCAAAAGAGACCTGGAATGGCTACACTTCTATTAGACAAAATAGGCTTTGGAACAAAAATTGTTACTAGAGACAAAGGAGGGCATGTTATAATGATAAAAAGGTTGACCCATGAGAAAGACATAATAATTATAAATATGTATGTTCTTAACAAAAGAGCCCTAAAATATATAAAGCAAAAAATGACAGAATTAAAGGGAGAAATAGACAATTCAACAATAATAGTTGGAAACTTCAATATCCCACTTTCAATAACGGAAAGAATAGTCGGAAAGATCAACAAGGAAATAGAAGACTTGAACAACACTACAAACCAACTAGACTTAACAACATCTATAGAACACTCCATTCAACAACAACAGAATATACATTCTTCCTAAGTGCACATGGAACCTTATCCAAGACAGACCATATATTAGGCTTAAAAAAAAGCCTTAGAAAAGTAAAAAGAATTGAAATCATGCAAAATATATTCTCGGACCATATGGAATAAAATCAGAAATCAGTAACAGAAGGATTTTTGAGAAATTTGAAAATATGGGTAAATTAAATAGCATATTTCTAAATAACCAATGGGTTAAAGAAAAAAAAACCACAAGAGAAATTAGAAAATAGTTTGAGATAATGAAAATGAAGATATGTCATACCAAAACTTATGAGATATAGCTAAAACAGTTATTTGAGGGAAATTCATAGCTATAAATGCCTATATCAAAAAGGAAAAAAGATATCAAATCAATAACCTAAATTTTCACCTTAAGATACTGGAAAAAGAAGGGCAAACTAAACCCAAAGCAAGAAGAAGAAAGGACATAATGAATATTAGAGTAGAAATAAATAACATGGAGAATAGTAAAACAACAGAGAAGATCAAAACATCAAAAGTTCATTCTTTGAAGAGATCAAGAAAATTGACAAGTATTTATCTAGATTGTCCAAGAAAAAAAGAGAGAAGATTGAAATTAGCAAATTAAGAATGAAAGAGAGGACACTGACTTTGCAGAAATAAAAAAAAACATTATAAGTGAGTTCTATGAACAATTGTAGGACAACAGATTAGATAATCTAGATGAAATGGACAAATTATTAGAAAAGCACAAACTATTGAAATTGACTCGAGAAAAAATAGAAAATTTGAATATAAGAAGTATAGAGATTGGATTTGTAATAAAAAGAACTTCCCACAAAGAAAAGCCCAGGTCAAAATGGCTTACTGGTGAATTCTAGCAAATGCTTAAAAAAGAATTAACACCAATTATCATGAGCTCTTCCAAAAAAATAGAAGACGAGGAAATACTTCTGGACTATTTTGGTGAGGCCAGTATTACCCTGATACCAAAACGAGACAAAGACATAACAAGAAAAGAAAACTATAAACTGATATCTCTTATGAATATATATGCAAAAATTCTCAAGAAAACACTAGCAAATTGAATCCAGCAACATGTGAAGAGAATTATACACCATGAACAAGTGGAATGTATCCCAGGAATGCAAGATTGTTCAACATACAAAAAGCAATCAATGCGATAACATAACATTAACATAACATAACATATATAACACAATACAATATATATTAATATAATATACTATATTAATAGATTAGAGGGCAAAAGTGACATGATTATCTCAATAGATGAAAAGAAAGCACTTGACATAGTCCAACACCCTTTCATGATAAAATCATTAGACAAAATAGGAAAAAAGGGAAACTTCCTCAACCTAATAAAGGCCAGCCATATGCCAAACTGTACAGCTAAAATCATACTTAATAGAGATAGTCTGCATGCTCTCCTCTTAAGATCAAGGATAAGATAAGGATGTTCGCTCTTGTTCCTTCTATTCAACATTGTACTGGAGGCTCTAGCCAGGGTAATTAGGCAAGAAAAAGAAATGAAATGCATCCAGATTGAAAAGAAAAAAGTAAAACTATCTGTCTTTGCAGATATGATCTTGTATATAGAAAATCCTAAGGAATACACACAAACACAAATTATTAGAACTCATCAAGTTCAGCAAGGTTGCCTGATATAAGACGCATATACAAACATTCGATGTATTTCTACATATTAACAATGAACAATTTACAAATGAAATTAAGAAACAATTCTTGATACAATAGCATCAAGAAAAATAAAATACTTAGGAATAAATTTTAAAAAATAAATGAAAGACTATACACTGAAAACTATAAAACACCATCAAAAGAAATTAAAGATCTAAATAAACAGAAAGACAACTCATGTTCATGTATCAGAAGACTTAATATTGTTAAGATGGCAATATTCCCCAAATTGATCAACACATTCTGGGCAATCTCTATCAAAATCTCAGCTGCTTTTATTTATAGAAGTTAACTGGCTAATCCTAAAATTCATAGGGAAATGCAAAGGGACTGAAGAAATTAAAAAAAAAAGCTTGAATAAGAGGAACAAAGTTGGAGAACTCGCATTTCCTAATTTCAAAACTTACTACAAAGCTACAGTGTAGTTCTGGCATAAGGATAGAAATGTAGATCAATGGAATAGAATAAAGAGCCCAGAAATAAACTCTTACATGGTCAACTGATTTTTGACAAAGGTTCCAAGACAATCTAATGGAGGGGAAAGGAGGCTCCTCAACAAATGGTTCTGGGACAACTGGTTGTCCACATTGAAAAGAATGAAATTGGACCCCTACCTCATATAACATACAAAAATTAATTCAAAATGAATCATAGGCCTAAGTGAAAGAGCTAACACTATAAAACTCTTACAGAAAACACAGGAATAAATCCTCATGACCTTGAATTAGGCAATGGCTTCTGAGATATGACATCAAAAGCACAAGTGACAAAAGAAAAAAATTAATAAATTGGAATTCATCAAAATTAAAAACTTTTATGCTTCAAAGGACATCATCAAGAAAGTGAAAAGACAATCCACAGAAATGGAGAAAATATTTTCAAATCATATATCTGATAAGAGACTTCTATCCAGAATATATAATTAACTGCTACAACTTAATAATAAAAAGACAAATAACCCAATTAAAAAATGAGCAGAGAATTTGAATAGACATTTCTCCAAAGAAGATATTCAAAAGGCCAGTAAACACATGAAAAGATGCTTAACTTCACTAGTCATTAGGGAAATGGAAATCAAAACCATAATGAAACACCACTTTGCACCTACTAAGATGACTAAAATAAAAAAGACAGACAATAACAAGTTTTGGCAAAGATGTGGAGAAATTTTAACCCTCATACATTCCTGGTGGGATTGTAAAATGGTATAGCCACTTTGGAAAATAGTTTGGCAGTTCCTCAAAAACTTAGCGTTACCATATGACCAAAAAATTCACTCCTAGGTATATACCCAAGAGAATTGAAAATATATGTCTATACAAAAATTTGTATGTGAAGATTTCATAGCATTATTCATATAGTCAAAAAGTGGAGAGCCAGCCCTGGTGGTCTAGTGGTTAAGATTCAGTGCTCTCACTGCCTCAGCCCGGATTCATGTCCTGGTGGTGGAACCACACCACCCATCTGTCAGTTGTCATACTGTGGTGGCAGCTCACATACAGAACTAAAAAAAAAGAAAATTAACAACTAGGATACACAACAATGCACTGAAGTTTTTTTTTAAAACAAAAAAGTGGAAATAACCCAAATGTCCATCAACTGATGAATGAATAAATAAAATGTGGTATAGCCATACAATGAAATAAAAACATGTCAATAAAAAGGAATGAAGTACTTATGTATGCTACAACCTGGATAAACCCTGAAAATATTATTCTTAGTGAAAGAAACGAATAAAAAAGACTACATATTGTATGATTCTAAGAAATATCCAGTATAGAGTATATAGAGAGAGGAATGGGGAGTGACTGTCAATGGGTATGAGGTTCCTTTTTGGGATGGTGAATATGTTCTAAGATTAGATAGTAGTGATGGTTGCACAATTCTGTGAGTACACTATAAACTACTGAATTGTACCCCTTCAAAGAGTGAATTTAATGGTATTTGAATTAGATCTCAATAAAGCTATTATAAAAAATGATGTGGTGTAAATTTGGGCATTTATGGTTTTCACCTTTTTTTTTTTTTAACTAGTGGGACAATTCAGAAGTTACCATGCTGGCACCTCTGGCAGAAAATGATGGTGACAGAAAATGACATTTCAGGAATGGCTTTTAAAGCACCAGGAGCAATAGCCCGAGGATAATCAGAGTTGTTAGGCTACTCTCCTACCCTGGGAAGTGAAACCAACCTGATTCTGTCCATCATGAAGACTGATGCCTTGAGTTGTTGATGAATGCTCTGTAAAGTTTAACATCTCCTGTTATACTTTAAATGAAGAGCCCAATCAACAATATCTTTCAAATTCAGGATATTTTGAACATAACTGAAGTAGAACTTTAAAATCAGAGGAACTTGAGGCCCTCTGGTCACTAGTCAAAGGAGAAACAATCATTTTTTTTATGACTTGGAGATTTATTTAGTATAAAAGAAAATGACCTCTTTAGACGAGAAGAATGGAGAGGCAAAACAGACAATGTTGAGGTTCTGGGTATATACAAAGCAGCAACTTCATAGAGACTCCTTTCTCCTATTTTTCTATTAGGATTATATTTGGGGATAATATATCTTCATCAAATAGGGGCTCTGTATACTTCAAAGATAGGTTAATGCTTTAAAAATCTGAGATAGAACACCTAGTATTGCTGTTTTTAAATTTATATTGATATCCTGTTACAACCATGATTTTTGCCTCTGGGGTAAAAAGAGGACCCAAACTCAGCTTCCTATATTGTCAAATATTTCCTAGACACTTTGGTATGTGCTAGAAGGAAAAGCCATTCATAGCTGCTTTCTCAATTAATACTGTCTGTCCTTCGTCACTGCATTTGCCCTCTTAAGTTTAACCTTTCTGTTTTCTGATTGGTTTCTCAAAATTCTAAATCAAAATTCTATTTCTTTAAGGAAAGCATAAAGAGGCACTTTTCCCAGAAAAAAATTGGTGTCTCTGATTATACTTTCTCAAAGCCTTCTGTGGATTTGAGATACACCAGGAATGGATACACCTGTGCATCTGATCTTAACAAGCTCTAAATCTATATTGTGCTGTTCAGCGGCTGCCCGACAGAGCTCAGTCCAACAGTGGACCAAATGTACCACCCTCAGCCTTCCTGACTTTCAGTGGCTACAACTTCCTCCCACACTCTCTCTGCATTCTTCCCATTGTCATGTCCTTCTCCTCCTGCCTCCAGACCCTGGCAGGGAACCATGGGGAATTGTAGATCAGCACAGTGCGCTCCTTCTGTTTTGTGTGCAGCTTCTCTTTGCAATTTCCCTACTCTGGTAAGCAGCACTCATCAATCAGCCCTGCAGCTCCACCACTGAGAATTCTTTATCAGGGGCGAGCTTTCTTTAGTCATAGCCACTTGTATAAGAAGAGATGTTTTCTCTCTTGAGTTGTTTGATATGCAGTACAGTCATATCTTCTGTTCTAAAAAGCTTACCCTGAATAGGATGGTATAATTCCAGGATGCTTAGAACCATAATACCTTTAGTTTTGTCTTTCCAAAACAAATTTTATGTTTGTGAAACGGACCAAGTTTGATGAGCAGCAAGCAGCAGAGACTAAAGGCTTATCTGTGTGGAATTGTTCTAGAAAAGAGCCATATAATCTTTTCTGTTCTGTACCTACTAAATCTTCCAAAGGGTTAGGAAAACAATATTTCATCTGTCTTTGGCTTTCTGTTAACACCAAATAACATATCAAATGGAAGCAGTCGTATGGTTTCTTTAGATAAGCATATCCCAAAAGAGTGGTTATCGAATATTTGTTCTGGGGTGATGTTAATATGTATTCCTTGAAACCAGGAAGGTTTCCATGGTCAAATACATTTGAAAAATTTGGGTTACATAAAAATAAATTGATATTCTTCCTTCGGGGCTTCACAGAATCTTTAATAATACTAATGTGTTATTTTGAACTTCTCAGATGCAGCTATGGTAAACAGTCTTGACTCAGGAATGAATACTCATATCTCAAGAAGCTAATGTTCTGTGTAAGTCTGTGAAACGAGGTTTTAGATTCATACCCTTTAACCTAATGTAATAGTTAAGGGAGAAGATTTTGGACAAATAGGACTGGATTCTACTCGTGAGCACTCCACCGAGTAACTTCATTTATAAAATAAGGATATTTATACTTGGCTGCAAATGGTGTTATGACAGTTAAATGAAATATTGTATGTATACTAGCAAATAAAATCCCAGGCACCTAGTAGGCCTTCAATAAATAGGAACCATTATTATGTATACAAAAAACTAGTTCAATCAACATTTTTTCCCAACAAGAAGCAAGCATTTCCTTAATTTGCAATAATAATTTAATACAACTTCCTGAAATGCCTTCTGCATGATACAAGAAGGATGAAGTCATATTTAATCTTCAGTCCAATTTTAGTGGTTAGTACAATTTGTGGTATTCTCTTTGTTGAGGAACGAGAGGAAAAAGAACATATATTGAGAGGTTATTTAGTATTTACATCAGTCTTATGGGGTAGAAATTATCCAGCCCCACTTCACTGGTGAGAATAAGCTTAAGTGAGTTGCCCAAGTTCATACAAAGCATATTAAGTGGCAGAGTTAGGATTTAAACTCAGGTCCCCTGACTCCAAAGCCGGTGTTCTCTCCCTCTACTACGCCATACTGCCTTCTTTAAAAATCGATAATTCATTCTTACATGTACATGGCAGCTGTTAACTAAAACTATTCTATTCCTCATTCATTTCAGATACATGACACCCCTCCTAGATGTCAATACAGTGGTCCTAATTCAATCTTATCCCAATGATGTTTTATGGTCCCTTGTCAGAATTTCTCTCATATTCTGGCAAGATAAGGAAGGATCACATAATTGAACACACAGCTATCTCTTGTTCAAAGCCTCTTGACTTCACAGGAAATTGTGGTGAAGACTACAGCTCAGGGGAGGTGATGTGAAGCAGTAGGAGGAACATTGGCCTGGGTCTTAGTGTGGGTCCCAGGCCTCCCTATGCTATAACTAGCTGCATGGCCTTGACAAGTCAGTCTAGATCTCTGGGGCTTAGTTTTCTTACTTTTGCCCTACCTACCCCACAGGTTCTGTGAAGTATAGATTAAGTCACTTCACCAACTCCCCATGTCTATTGTCGTGGTCTCAATGTGGGGTATATGTATTCCAGGGATGTGCAAGGTGAGTCATTGGAGTAAAGGAGGACAATATCAGAACTTCCATTTATAGTTATTTTTAGTCTTGTCCTTTCAAAAATTTTTATCTTTGGCATATGTTTTGCAATATATTAACACAGTATTACATTTAGGTAAATCATAAACAATCAAACATATGTTGGAAGTTGTGCTAAAATTTTTATTGATGGGGTATGTGATAAAAAATGTTGGAGCCCCAGAGGCCTCCACGATAAAGTCCAGATTCTTTAGATAAAATTTAAGTCCCCTGTGAACTCTCTAGCCTCACGTCTTCCCCCCACCTCTCCTTCTACCTAATTAATCGAACACATGAGTATGTTTCATAGCTTCGTTATCTTTGCTTATACAACTCCCTCTGCCTAAATTCCTGAAACCTCTCTCAGCCCTCCACCTTCTACTTGGAGACCCCCTACTCATCTTTCAAGACTCAGCAAAGGAGTTACCTCCTGGATGAGTCCTTTCTCAAACCTCCCAGGCTTACCAGATGTATTCCTCCTTGGACTTCCATTGTACTCTATATACGGCACCTGCAACTTGTCTGGAAGTGTATTTGTTTGACTTCATTTACTAGTCTGTAGGCCCAGGGTCATGTCTTCTCCATCTTTTTTGTTCTAGCACCTAGTATGGCCCCTGATATGTATTTCATAAATATTGATTAATTATGCAAATAGCAAATGAGTTGTGAGAGTACTATAAAATGTTAAAATCTCCAGGCAAGTGCAAAGAGTCATTACTATTAACATATGTCAAATTTCACTGGATTTCAGTGAAATGTCTTTCTTAAAAATCTTGGTCAAGTGATGTGAGCAACTTGCAGGCACTGTAGGCACTGGTTCTCAACCTGGGCTGCACATTCACCTGGGAGCTATCAAAAATACCAATGTCCAGGCCCTACTTACAGGAATTTCAATTCAATTGTTATGGGATGAAGTCCAAGCATCTGTTCTTTTTAAAAGCTCCCCAGATGATTTTCATATGCAGCTAGGGCTAAGAACCATTGCTCTCAGTGTCATAGATAGAAAAAGAAAGGTGCTCAGGAAAACCTGAGACACAGTGAGTCCTTTTCCTAAAAATGCCACTGCAGTTGTAGCATTTAGTACCCTGTCTTATAAGTACCTTTAGTACCTTGTCTCATAAGGTTAAAATCCATCCTCGGTGGGAAAAAGACGCACACACAAATTGCGATTATTTATTGAGACCAAACTACTGAGTCACTTGGATGAAAATCTGAGAGTTTAAGATGCCCCCGCATGGGTTCGCTAAGATAGATCATGTCTAAGAAACCTGAACAATTTCTTGGAAGGAATGGATGAAGATATTGACAAAGGCAGACCAGAAGATGAACTTTTTGGGAGGTCATGGAGCTTGGAGATCTTCATGGAGCATGGGAGTTGGGTAAGGTGAAAACATGCTTGCCATTTGTATTGAAATGGAAAAGGCCTTGACAAGAAGGTGGTGAGGGTTAATGGCAATAAATTGTGTTGTTTTAACAAGTTAACTTATAGGAAAGCATTTTTGAGAACTGTAAAGGAGGACACATCTGTAAGCGGTTATTATTATTATTCTTATTATTTTTTGGGTGAAGAAGATTAGCCCTGAGCTAACATCTGTTGCCAATCCTCCTCTTTTTGCTGAGGAAGATTGGCTTTGAGCTAACATCTGTACCCATCTTCCTCTACTCTATATGTGGGACACCTGCCACAGCATGGCTTGATTAGCGGTGCACAGATTGGCTTCGAACTCGCGAACGCCAGGCCGCCAAAGTGCAGCACATAAACTTAACTACTGTGCCACTGGGCCGGCCCCCCGTTATTATTTTTATTAACATTATAGTCAGGGTGGGGGGGGCTCTATCTACAGTACTCTCTGGGAAAGAGTGTATCTCAGTTAGACTACACAGAAAACGAAAAGGCAAAAGTTTATGAAGCCTGATCCTCATCTTGCAACTAACACCTTTTTATCTCCATTTCTTTTTCACCTGGGAGCTGTTAGAAAGCTGAGTGAGATGCCAAATTAGCTTCAAACTGCATCTCTGGGTGAAAACTTTAGGTGAGCATCAGCAAATACCAGCCCAGAGTGTACAGAATTTGAAGTTTCTATAAGGATGTTTTTGCTCCTTACTAAGATTACTGCATATGTTGTCAACATTGTCTTTTTTTAGAGAATTACAGTGTATAGCTGGTAAATATGCCATTATTAATTTGCATCCTGGACATCAAGGGCTTCTGGATAGAAATTAACTTTTTGCATTGCATACTAAGTTGGGCATGGCTGCTTTAGCCAATTTAGCCTATAACCAGCTTAAGTTTCTTTTGTGTTAAGAAAGAATTTGCTAAGTAAATTCATGGTGTGCCAAAGATTACTGCAGTTAATCTTTTTAAGAGAATAAGTATTTCCAAGCACTTAAGTCACATGTGTTACAAATGTGTTACAAAGGAGTCTTATGTGTTCATTGAACCCGGGCAGGCGGGACCTCTAGTGGCAATGGCTAGTTAGCAGTTAGATTTTATGTTAATCTTTTGGAAAACACAAATTGCGTTTCTTTTAAATTCTGCTTCATACAATTCAGACTGATACTTCCTTAATAATCCCCAAATAACTAAGCTTTGCACGTCCCAATTCCTTGATGTTCTAATTGTCTCAAGTTCTGTGTACACATTTCTTGGAGGAATACTCAAAAAAAAAAAAGGTTTCAAAGTTCCCTGGCAAAGTGGACACTTGGACCTCTTAAAGTAATGCTGCCCTTAATGCTGCATGGAATGAGGTCAACTAATGTTTTTAATTGGTTCTTGACTTGAATGCTACTAACTTGTTCACACATTGTACACTGACATCCCTAAAGGGCCATTTGTACTCTGAATTTGATCTCTCAAACAACAGCGAAGGATGATTTTGAGCAGCTGCTCTATTGGGGGAAAGGGCATGGAGGAGGGGGTTTTGACTGTATTTGTGGTAGCCCTAGCCAGTGCTAAATTGTAGCACATCTGTTTGCCTCACCCCACAGCTGAGTCCAGGCCCTACCCTGGTTACATCTGACCCCTCTCTTCTGCCAGCCAGATCCTGTGGCTGCTAGGTACTAGATCTCATCCAGGCAGGCGTCCATTGGCCTAGCCTGATGTCCCCCAATTCCTCTTCCCTCTGTGGGTGGGGTGGGGACAGAGGGTGGTACTGGATATGGGCAGGCAGCCAGACGGGAGCCTGACTCTGTGGTCACATGTACACGGAGGGTGCAGCTCACTGATGCACCATTTGGCTTGTGCTGTGGGGAGAGTGAGGAGGGAGAGAGGAAGAGAGATGAAAAACCCCTTTCCTCTACCTCTAATCTAGGAGTCTAGTATGTCCCAGTCCTGGGTTCTTTCAGGGCTCAGCTGAAAATGTCGCTTCATCAGGGAGCTTCCCGCTCATTAAGATCAGGCTCTCTAATGTGCTTTTGTAGCTTCCTGTACTTGTCCCTATTAGCACTTATTACTATTCTACGCATTATTTGTGTAAACACTTGTTTATTATCTGTCCCTCTTAGTTGATTATAAACTTCAGGAGGGCAAAGACTGGAGTCTGTCTGGTTTATTTTTGTATCCTTATGCATGAGGCCTGAAATATAGTTGGTAGTCAATAAATAGAATAAATGAAAAACACAAAAATGTATTTACAAGAAGGATCTTTGGAAATAACCTAACATCTAGCAAGAGGGAAACGAACAAATCATGGAGACCCTTTTGGTCGAATATATCATTAAAATATGTACTTAAAAAATATTTAATACCATTGAAAAGTGTTTAGGATGTAAAGTGAAGTGAAAAAAAAGGTAGGATCTGATAATTAACATGTGGTATGATTTCTTTTTTGGCATAAAGAAGGTACAGTAGATTACTAACTTGCGGTAGTTATGTTTTATAACGTCACTGTGAACCCTGAATTAGCGAATACTGAATCATTGCTTCCAGGGGAAATACAACTTCTGGTTGCAAAAAATCAGCTTTTGTCAACTGATCAATGTATAACTTTGTTTTATGTGTGTTTCTGTTTAAAGACACCTTGCTTAATATGTACTGTTGATTCATTAACCCTGAACTGGCGGCCAACAGCACTACAACTCAAGTCTGAATGAAGCTTATCTAACACATGTATTTTCTCCATGAGCACATCACAGCCTTGTGCTTAGGAACACTAGACAGCACTTGAGCACTATGCTTGGGGGCTATTTTGAACAATGAAATCACCAACAAGAGGCACAAAAATGCCAAAAAACTAAGTAGACCGCAAAAAGGACACTTGTTACAGCATGAGAGCTGAAACAAGTAGAGAGCGTCGCCTTGTTCAACCTTGCTGGGACAGTGCGCAATCGGTTACTTAAAATTTTTGCAACTCTGCACGTGTGCAGGTCCATGAATGACTGGGAAAGCACTGAGAGTATTAGTTTGGGAGTTACAATTAAGTTTTAGCGAGTAGGTGAATTTGCAATATGGAATCTGCAAATAAGGATTGACTGGATGTGCTTTAAAAAGATGCCCCCAGGGTAGTAGGATTACGGGGGCAAATGCTTTTTTTATGCTCTTCTGCAATTTCTTAAATTTCTAAAATGAACTTGTATTATTTTGTAGCTAGAAAAATAAATATTATTTTTCTTATATTAGGAATTAGCAAAATGTGATGGACAGGGTATATAGAGAGCAAGGTAAGCAAAAGGTTATTTGGCCAGCTGTGGCACAGCAAGTTTAAAAATAAAAAGCCAGAACTATATGGTAGTTTAAAAAACATATTGAGGCACAGTTTTGAAAGATAGTTTGAATTCCTCCTTACAAGATGTTTCTGAATGGCCAATGTGCCATTCTATAGTCAGGAACAGGGCTTCAAGCTGACGAGGAGAAAGAGACAGAAGGACAAGACACGGCTCTGCAGCCATCAATCACCCATCTGAGGAAGGCAGTGCACGAGGGACTGCTTTCTCTAGAAATCCTTGCCTTCAGCTATTCACCCCCAACTCTGCCAAGTCCGAGTTAGGCACCCCTCAGCAAAGTGTCCTTCTTCTATTATAGCATTTCTCACGCTGTGTTGTAATGACCTTCATATGAGTCTGCTTCCCGACTCAACTTTAAGCTCGGGGAAGGGAAGGGCTGAATGTAGCCTGTTCACTGTTGTGCTCCACCTGCTAGCGCAGGGCTTTGCACACAGTGAGGGACAAATAAGTCTTTGTTCAATACAGACGGGATGATTAGGCGTCAAGCACCCCAAGAGATGGTAACTCTGTCGGTTATCATCTTTAAATATGAAAGTCAATGTCAGAAACAACACCAAAACCTCATCCAAAAATGTTGAAGAATTTAAATGAGAAAATTTCATAGTTTTAAAAAGAGGACAAGATTTCTTATATTCAGGCAAATAGAGATTATAGACATAAGAGTCTGCCTCTGTATGAAAAGCAAATAAAATTCTTGTTTTCTTTTACATTCTTACAATTGTACACTCTGTTCAGCAATCTTCTGGTCTGTGATTACTGGGGAGTACGCTCCTATTTCTTAAAGTGTCCATAAACACAGATAGCAGAGCTCAATTCTTGAAACGTGCTCCAGTTTGATAAGGCGGATTGGACTGGATCTTGTTCAGCCTTTAACCTATTTTCTTAGGCATCTGAGAATGTTCTGAACTCCAGGCTGTTTTAGCACCTTTCTATTTGCAATGTGTGATTCTATAAAATGATAATTGTGTTAGTTTTCTATGGCTGTAACAAGTTACTACAAAATTAATGTCAACACAAATTTATCATCTTACAATTCTGTAGATCAGAAGTCTGAAATGAATCTCACGGGGCAAAGATTAAGGTATCAGCAAGGCACATTCTATTATGGAGGATCTAGGAAAGAATCCATTTCCTTGAGTTTTCCATCTTTAGAAGCTGCTCAATTTCCTTGGGTCATCCCCATCTTCCTTCATCTTCAAAGCTACCAACGTCAGGCTGAGTTCTCATGCTGCCATCTCTCTGATTTCCTTTTCCAATACTCTCTTCCACTTTCAAGGACCCTTTTGATTACATTCGGCTCACCGGGATAATCCAGAATAATCTCTTTATTTTAAAGTCAGCTGTTCAGCAAACTTATTTTCATCTGCAAACTTAATTCTTCTTTGCCATGTTACCTAACATATTCACAGGTTACTGGGATTAGGACATATACTTCTTTGGGGGCCGTTATTCCTCCTACCACAACTACATGTACATATAATTATATATACGTACAATCTAGGAAATTTAGTAAGTCATTTTAAAACCATGTCCCTGTCACATCTCTGCTCCCCCTAACTTCCCCCAACCAAAAAAAAAAAAAAAAAAAAAAAAAAAAGAAAGAAAAATACTATCCAATGAATCAAACCATAGAATGAAATAATTTTGGAGTTAAAAAAAGTCAAGCTCTTCTTTTGTTATATGGATGTAAGAGCTTAAGATCTCCACAGTATCACTTGTGTGGGAATTTACATGTAGGACCCTTAACAGCTCATAACTTATTTCCATGAAGTGCTGCTCACAGTATGAATAGATATGATCCTGTTATAATCTGCCCACTGTTTGCCTGAAAGTGTGCATACAAATTGCATCTAAAACCTTTTCTTCCTAATCATTCCTCTAGTAGGAATTTTGTTTACCTTTCTAATTTGATTAGATAAGGCTTTCCCATCCCCCATTGCTTTTTTCAACAGATAGCCCAGAGATAGACTCTAGCCAGTCCCAGGAGGAATGATCATTGATTAGAAATCAGTGGGAGTAATAAGCTTTTCTGTGTAGTTTATGCAGAAGGTAAAACACTGCAGAAATATCAGATTCCATGTCCCATACGCCCCCATCCTACCCCACATCACACATTAACAAATAAAAAGTAACAGAACTAGCTGTATTCCATATTCCAACCGCTTTTTCCTCATCTACAAACTGTAAGAGTATGAAACATTTGTTATATTTAGTTTTGAGTGAAACTAGAATCAATAACAAATTTGTTTCACATTCATTCCTACATATATTTACTATGTGAATATGGATCAGCAGGGATGGTGTGAGACTGTCACACTTGAGCAGGGCTTCTGTGCAGTCCACATCAACACTTCCAAAACTCCCGAGCAAGGCCAATAAATCATAAAGCTCACGTGCTACTGAATTCAGAGCATCACCACCAGCAAATCAACTGAGATGCTTTCAGAATGTTCAGTTTTCCAGCTTCTTTTTTGAACAAATCCTTTCCCCTATCTCTTCTGTCTGCCTGCCTGTCTTACCTGGCTAACTTTGAGGAGTGGACACTGGGTTTGCCTCCTCTCCATCTACCCTACTCCTCCCTCATTGTGAGGTGATCATGTGGTTGGGGTGGGTCTTGATTAATCTTGGCTAAGTCCAGCATACTTTTTCCATGCCTCTTCCCAATGAGGCAGAACATTGCACACCATTCCCCTGGCAACAAAGACTGGTTCAATTTCAGCCAATTAGATGCTAGCAGAAGTTTGCTGGGGCTTCTAGTTAAAGTGCCCTCACTCTTAAGAGAGAGTCTCGAAGAGTCATCCTCCTCCACCCCAAACTGGTTCTAGAACTTTTGCAGCCATCTTGTTAACAGCCTGATGAAATAACTGACCTGAAGAATCACAGGAAGCCAAGCTCCCTTCTGATCCCCCCACACCTCTGAACTTCCAATTACAGTATCCAGGGACAGTATTTTCTTTTTGTTCAAGCCAATTTGAGTTGGATTTTCTGTTATATTTCCTCATTCATTCCACGAATAATTACGGATGTCTGCTGTGTACCAGACACTGTTCAAGGCATTTGGGTTATGTCAGAGAACAAAACAAAGGTCCCTCTAGTATGAAGAGATAAGAAAGCAAATAATAAATACAATAAATCAGGAAACTCAATAAGTACATTAGAAGGTGACAAGTAGAGCACGATGAAGGAACTAGGAAGTGACAGGAGCAGCAGGATGAAAGATGGGAGTAGCCGATTGTAATTGTAAGCAGGGTGGTCGCGTTTCACCTCATTCAAAAGGTGCCATACGAGTAAACTCTCTAGTTAAGTGAGATCATCTGGATATTTGGAGAAGAAACTTCTAGCCAGAGGCAACAGCCAATTCAAATTCCCTAAGTAGAGAGCTTACCTGGAGTGTGAGAGAAGAAAGGAGACACATGTGGTGACAGTGAAGAAAGGGAGGACAGAGTTAACAGGGAGCCCTGTGTGCCTTCTAGGCCTGTGAAGAAGGATTTTGGCTTTTCTTTTGAGTGAAGTGGGGAGCCACTGAAGGGTTTTCAGCAGAGGAGTGAAAACCATCACTCTGGCTGCCATGTTGGGAATAGACTTTGGACGGGCAAGGGAAGGTGCAGGGAGCCCACATAGGAGGTGACAGTCCTAATCCAGGCTGGTGGTGATGAAGGTGGTGAGAAGTGGTTTCCATTCTGGATATGTTTTGAAGGCAGAGTCAACAGGATTTCCTGACAGAGTATGTGTGGGATGTGAGAGAAAGAAGAATCAAGGATGACTCTGCCTGAAAGCAATCTAACTCATTCACTCTTAAATTTACCTGCCTTGCCTATCATCTATTTATGAGCAATGAATGTTACAAACCATGAAGAAGTCCAACCAAACATAGGGTTCGACGCCAATCAGTAATTTGATATTGATGGCTTTACATTTTCTATCAACCATCTTCCTCATTTAAAAAATATTTTTCTTGGCTGCCTTTTAAAAATAAAATTATCTTTTGTTGTCTTTGAGAGTTTACTCAGGTAGGACTGAAGTGATGACTGTTCTACCTTGTGCAGTAATGTCTTCACCCTTTACTTTGTGTGATGTGGTTTCCCTTTATCTGCAGGCTTCCACGCTGGATGTGGTGACGATACCCCTTCCTCGTTGATGGATTCAGCATCTGTATAGGGATATTTCGACTCCAATTTTGCTGATACATCATCTTAATTATCTGGTTGTTACTGCGTTGTCACTTACCAACCGGTGTGAGATATTCTTTAGCTCTTCATCTGGAACAGAATTACAGCCTCTATCTTTAGAAATGATATATGCCAAGGATTATTCATGTTTGTAATTACAAATCTTCTAGCAGAAGCACAATTATTAAAAACCTTTGGATATGCATTTCGTCTCACATCACAGAACCTGCTGTTAGCCTCTCATACTGGTATTGCTTTCGTTGCTGTAATTTCCACCTGCATTTCAACTGTAATTTAACGTTATCTCTCTTCTCTGTATCTTTCTACCTGGTTGTAATGGCTAGGTCTCCTGCTGTTTATCCTTAAATACTTTCCCCTCTGTTCTGAACTTACTGGGCTATTTTCTGTGGTTGCAACTTAGGAAATAGCTGCAGCAATACTTGTTGCATTGTAATAACCAGAGACGGTTGATTTATCTCTGGTGTAGAACCAGTGAAGGAGAGAGCTGGAGGGAACTTTGGAGATTATTCATACAAACCCATCATTTTAATGATGAAGAAACTGAGATTCTGAGTGGTTAAGTGAATTTGCTCATGATCACCTAGCTTCTTATCCTTGGGTTATGCTCTGGAGTAGCAGGTCTAGATATATTCAGGGATAGATTCTTTTAAGTCCTAGCACCTTGCAATTTAAACTGATTAGCCAATGATCTAGATAACAGAGCTGGGGATGGGAAGGGAAGTGAGACTGAATGCTTCTTCTGAGCCAGACAGTGTGCTAGGTACTTTGTCTCATGGACCACGTTGATATCCACAACAACCTGATGAGGTAGGAATAATTATGCCCATTTTACCAAAAAAAATATTGAGGCTCTTGGGAGATTAAGCAAGAGGCCCAAGAACACACAGACAGCAAGTCACTACCTGATTTACTTAACTTCCCACTCTTTCTCTTTCTACTACATCAGGAACAGAATAATAGATAATATTCTGAAAGGTTGAGGTGTGAACATGAACTACTTTTAAGGCAGTTTGGAAGCCTAAAGTGTTTGGGAAAACATGCAGACAGCGTTAGAGACTGAGCCTCTCAACATTTGCTGTTTCTTCAGGTCTGTGCAGCTACCTCCATTCTTTTGTTGTGAGCAAACCAGACCTGGCTAAGCAATGTCATCTAACCGTTAAAAAAGAAAACAGGGTGGCATAGTGGTTAAGTGCGCGTGCTCCACTTTGGCAGCCCGGGGTTCGCAGGTTCGGATCCTGGGTGTGCACTGACACACCGCTTGTCAAGCCGTGCTGTGGTGGTGTCCCATATAAAGTAGAGGAAGATGGGCACGGATGTTAGCCCACGGCCAATCTTCCTCAATCCGAGGATTGGCCTCGGATGTTAGCTCAGGGCTGATCTTCCTCACAAAAAAAAAAAGAAATAAAAAAAGAAAATCAAAACTAGGAGGTAGGAAGCCAGAGAATTCACTCAATATTCGAATTTTCAATTTTGACTCTTTGAGGTTGTGTTGAGCATCATTGGTCCATAGTGGTCCAAAGTGGCTCAATTTGGGTGGTGGGGTGGGAGGAAGGTTGGAAGAGGAAGGAATTGAAAAAGGAAAGATGAGGTTTTCATCTTCATGCAAAAGGATACTACTGCCTTAGGTTGCCTATAGGTAAATAAGAGAGCTTGACTCTACAATAGGTCTCTTCCTGAAATAACCAGGAACACTGGACATCAGAGGCATGAATTAAATGACTGCCTTCTTATTCTTTAGTCCTTTAGTCTTTAGCTATTTCCATTGCTGTTGCAAAGGCAAAGAGATGGCCGGAGAATCAAGGTCAGGAAATAGTATGGAGATCAAGGGTCAGTTAAGGAAATCTGCTTATTTTCTGATCTATGGGGCTTTCTGAATGAGTCCCCCTTGAATTGCAGGGGGACATCCAGTAGGAACCCCAGTATGCCTCATTCCCAAGTGATAGCCTCTAGAACACTAGGTTTAGCATTAAACCCTGAAAAGTCAAGAGCCATAACGATGATGATGGGATTAGAAACTGTATCTACAAGCACAGTGGGGAAGGTTGGGATTGTGAAAGGCTGAAGGAGGGAATGGTTGTCTTCCAAGAGGGAATGGTGGCCACGTTGAGTGAGAGATGAAGTTAAAGGAACAAATGAAGATGCACTGAGACTTAATGTCAGGTTCAAGTAGTAACTCCCTAAGAGTTCAGTCCATAATGACACATTGAAGGAGTTCTACTAAGATCTTTAGAAACAGCAGAGTGTCCCATCTGCCTAGGAACGTTTATAGCTGTGGTCTCAAAGAAATTAGATTAGAGGTTTCAAAACCTGCTTTATCACAATGACCTTGGTTAATCAAAAATTCAGATTTTTCGAGTCCTGCCTCCAAAAAGTCTGACTGACTCATGGGAATAACCCCCAGGTAATTCTGGCAAGGAGCTTCATTGGAATCATTTGGGGTAGGTAGTCCCGACTTCTGTAATTGTGAGTTTCTATGTGCTATTTCTTCTGGTGCTTTGGCAGCGTCCTTAATTTTGTCTCTTCCAGCTCAGAGATTCTTATTCTGAGTTTCTGGGGCTCAGTGGATAGGGCTCAGGGGGTCCACAAACCCCCTGAAACTGTATGCAGAATTTCACATATGTATGAGCTATGTGCAAAGTCCCAAAGGATCTGTGATCCCCAAAGGGTTTAGAACTACTTCTCCAGCTGTTCATCCTGTCTCCTTTCTGCTCTGATCCGCTGGAGCTGGCACTCTGCTTTCTGCCTGGGCCAGTCTTCACGGCTTCAGTGGACAGTCTATTTCTCTTCTATTTTGGAACTTCACATTCAACTATGAAACATAGGATGATTCAGAAAAGAGGAGGGTGAATTGCCATGTTTCCATTGAAATTAATTTCCTTTGGAAGGATATGCCTGTGACAGTTTTCATAGAACACTTCTGTCCCCTGTTGTAATGAGCAACTTAAAAAAAATTCATCCATGTCACCAAAATTCTACTGTCTCCATTTTTCTCCTGAAGCCCACCCTTTGCCAAACCACCTTAAGCACAGCTCCAATTGTGTTACTTTGCTTCTCTGGTCTCTGAGGTCCTTTGTTGCCCTCATCATGCCCCACTGTCCACAGAACAAAGTCCTGACTCATTGGCCTGGCATCTGTGCCCTTTACAAATCTGACTGTCTCCTGCTGCTTCCCTAATTGTTCCATGTTCTGAGCTAACTGTGCTCCTTGCCATCGTCCAAGCCCTGTCCGTGCCCTCTTCCCTCCGGGCCTACATGGAATGCCCTCCCTGTCATCTCCATCTGTCACAGTTCTACTCTGCTCAAGGTCTTCCTCCTCTCTATCCCTCAGCCAGAAATTTCCTCTTCTCTGAACATCAGTTGTACTTGGTTCATATGAATCTTACTGCATTTGTTACATATTGATTCATGTTTTATTATTCATGACTTGCATTTCTCTTCTTCCTTACTAGATTCTAAGCCATCATAGCAGGGCTTATGTTGATTTTAACTCTGTATCTGGTGTGCTGCCTGTCAGAGTACTGAGCATACCATGAGCCCTTAATAAAAAATCTGGAAAATACATTTAAAAACCTAAGTCTGTCTATTTTAATTAGAAAAATAATTGTCTTTTTTCCTGGTAATTTAAGTTGGGCAGTAGCTTGAGAACTACATATAAACTGCATTTATCCTGGATGAATTAGAAAAGGCTTCATTGAAATTTATACTTTTAAAATTGCTTACGTGATTTCATTTTTCATGACACCTGTTAGGCAATAGTATAGTATTTTTATCCCCTGTTGACGGGTGATTACACTGAGGTGAGAGGTTAAGGAATCATCCAAGGCCACAGAACAGGCAGGAGACAAAACTGGGGCTGGATCCCAGGCCTCCTGATGACACATCAGCAAAGCTTAGCATTGACTGTGCCAAGAATGGAATACAAATGTGTTTACACATTGCCAAAGTCAATTAAGACAATCCTATGGGTCAAAAAGTTTGGTTCAGTGTAGACAGTACAGATAATGGACTACTTGAAATTTTCTCTTTCACCAGTCTATTGTGGCATTGCTGGCTCGTTTTGTCTTTCTGTTCCCTAAATAAGGACACACTTGTAAGTCTACTCCTTGGCCCTCTGCCTTCGGCCTGCTCCAGTATCTCCCTCAGGGACCTATCCCTGTCTCATGGTTTCAATTATTACTCTGCTGACTTTTCTAATGTCTTTGTCTGTAGTGATGACCCCTCCCCTAATCTCCACCTCACATCTCTTACAGTTTGCCAGAAGTTTCCACTTGGAGTTCTGCCATCACCTCAAACTCCTGATTTCTAAATCCAAACTCATCGTCTGCTCTCTGACCAAACTTCCCAATCTATATTTCCCAATCTCATTCTTCAAGGCCAACTCATGTCTCATCTTTTTGATATGGCTTTTCCTGAATATTTAAATCCACATCTCTGAAGTTCTTTGGCCTTTATTGTCTACATCTTTGCCACTCACAAGTGTTGTCAAATGATCAGCAGTATTGGCACCACCCGGGAGCTGGTGAGAACTATAGAATCTCAGGGCCCCACCTCAGACCTGCTGAATCCTAACCTCCATTTTAGCAAGATGCCTGAAGTGATTAATGAAGGCTGAGAAACCCCCATCTATTCCACTTAGACAGGTAAATAATAATTATACACTGATGTGTATACTTATATGCACTCCTCAAGACACTTGAAGTCTAGGAACCTGTTTTATTTCTTTTGCATCTCTCTCAAGCACAATTTCCTGGCAAAGTAGGTGCTTAGTAAATAAATTTTAATTTTATTTAGTCCTATTAAGAAGGAAAAAAAAACCCCCAAGACTCCTAGAAAGCAAATACAAGCCTTGGTTGTTGTTTCAATGAAGAGAAGGCCAACTGATTCCACCTAAAGTGGCAAAGAAAGCAGTGGCAGGTCTCTTATATGATTATCTCTTTGTGCTCCTGTAGCACCTCGGGCTCTCCCCCATTACACACCTCTCTCTTTGCATTACAGCTGTGTGCATGCCTTTCTTATCACCCGACAGGGAGTTCTTTTTTTTTTTTCTGGTGAGGAAGGTTGGCCCTGAGCTAATATCTGTACCAATCTTCCTCTATTTTGTATGTGGGACGCCTGCACAGCATGGCTTGATGAATGGTATGTAGGTCTGCGCCCGGGATCCAAACCCGCGAACCCTGGGCGGCCAAAGTGGAGGGCGCAAACTTAACCACTACGCCACTGGGCCGGTCCCCCGACAGGGAGTTCTTTGAGGGCAGAGACTGTGTCTTAGTCACCTTTTCATCAACAGCATCTTGCCCATCACAAAGTAGATATTCAATAAATGTTTATTGATTTGAATTAATAATAATAATTAATAAATGAATAAGTTGTTACATGATTAAATCTAGGCCTCTGCTGGATGTTTCTTACTATAGTCAACCAATGTTCATTTATCACCATACTCTACACAACAGGTAAACTGACAAGACTCCTCAAACCAGAGATCTGCTTCTTTGTTTTCACTCCATTGCCATCATATTTCAATTTTTGAGGGCTTAAGATGAGAAATACAGAGGCTGAAAATAGAAACAGGAAAGAAATGTAAGAATCTTATGTGAAGAGTGTGTTACACTCAACTGGCAGTGACTTAAAGGGAGCCTCAAATGAAAAGAACTTTTCAACTATAAATGTCTCAATATTCACATTACAAAGTGTTCTTCTCTAATAAGTTCATCTAATAAAATGGAGAGATAAGGTAAATGATCATAGAACAAAGGGGTGTTTATGTAGCTTGATGGTAAATGCTATTTCACAATATTTCATTTTGTGTCTGAAAAACACATGAGGTTTTGCTGAGCTTAGTAGAGAAATGTCTGCTTTGTGGCAAATGTCGTCCATCAGTGAAGGAAAGAGAAATCTGAGAACAGATAGCGTCACTGTATTCTTCCAGTAGCCTAGGTTCATAAAAGCCCAAAGAATACAAGAGTGTTATAGATGACCCCAGCATGCACTTGTATTATTACTTAACTTTTTGCATGGGAATGTGTCTTATTTCTGCCAAGAGACTGCAAAGAAAGCAGGGACATGTATTTTATAATTCTGTACATAATTGATAATGCTCAGCACATAGAGCTTCAATCTATCCTTCCTTCCTTCTTTCTTCCCTCCTGCCTTTCTCTTTCTTCTTTCCTTACTTCCTTCCTCCCTCCCTCCCTTCCTTCCTTCCAGCAAATATTTATTGACTGATTGAGATAGAATACTGAGATACTCTATCTATAGAATAGAATACTGAGATAGTCTATCTATAGAATAGAATATTGAGATATTCTATCTATAGAATAGAATATTCTATTCTGGTGCTATCATATATGCTGGGGAAAAATCACTCATCAAAACAAAAGTCCTTCTCTTCATGGAACTTGCATTCTAGTGGAGCAAAAAAGACAATAAATAAAATAAATGAAATACAAAGTTAGATCATGGTATGTATTGTAGAAAAAAAATTAGAGAAGGATGTTGGGGAGGTA
Source organism: Diceros bicornis minor (assembly GCF_020826845.1). Lineage (NCBI taxonomy): Eukaryota > Metazoa > Chordata > Mammalia > Perissodactyla > Rhinocerotidae > Diceros > Diceros bicornis. Next base: position 23,915,338 of record NC_080764.1, on the reverse strand, counting down.
TAGTTTTAAATACGGAGTTAGAGAAGACCCCCTTTAAGAAAGTGAGATTTATGGAAGGACATGCAGGAGGTGAATTATGTAGTTACCTAGGGGAGGAGCACCTCAGAGAGTGAAACAGCAAGTGCAAAGGCCATGAGGTAGGTGTGTGATGGATAAACAGGGAACAGGAAGAAAGGTTTGGAATACAAGGAGCTTGGGGAAGAATGATAGGAGAGATGAGGTCAGATCTTATATCTTAATAGGATCTCTCTGGTGGCTATATTGAGAAAAGCGTGAAAGGGGATAAGGGTGGAGGCAAGAGACCAATTAGGAGGCCACTGGACTAATATAGACAAGAGATGATGGTGGCTTAGATCAGAGAAGCAGCAGTCGAAGAGGTGAAGAGTGGTCAGATTCTGGATATATTCTGAGGTTAGAGCCAACAGGATGTGCTGGTAATACAATTTGGAGTATAAGAGACAGAGGCAACCAGGATCCAGGCATTCGTGATTTCTGGCCTGAGCAACTAGAAAGATGCAGCTTCCATCAAAGGAGATGGGGGCTGGGGGGAGGAGGCTGCAGGTGAAGAAGTTTTTCAGGGAAGATTATGAACTTGGTTTTAGTCATGTTGAGTTTGACATATCTTTTAGACAAGTGAAAATGTTGAGGAGGCAGCTGGATATTTGTGGAATGAATGAATAAGCAGGATCTTAATCAAGTGTTACCTCTAACTCCCTCAAAGATAAATCAACATTTTCCTCTAACTACTTCCTTGTAATGTGAAGCATTTTGGGAAGTGACACTGGAAGTTAAACCCTTCTGACCAAGACTAGACCTGCCTGAATTCCATACCAAGAGATCTGACCACATGCTGGTCATCTTCCCTTGAATGTTCCCTAGACCCTCAACATGTCTAAAATGGAACTCAGTGTGTTTTTCCCAAATCTAGTCTCCCTCTTTCCGAATGTAGTGAATGGTACCACCTAGCAAACTGAGAGTCACATTTGACTCCTTCTGTTTCCTCATCGCCACATCTATCAGTCACCAAATCTTAACAGTCCTATTTCCATTCCATCTCTAGAATCCATCTCTCCCCTCTATCTTCACTGTTGTTTTTCTAGATTAGGTTCTCATCATCTCTCACCTGGATTATACGTCAGTCTTCTGGTCTCCCAGTCTCTAATCCCTCCTTCACATAGCTCCCAGAGTGCTTTTCTAAAATGCAAATGTGGTGGCCATGTTACTCGTCTGCTTAAAAATTTCTCAAAGGCTTCCTTCTGTCTATAAAGCTCGAAATCCAGAGATTGGCCTGCAAGGATCACCATGATCTGGCCCTGCTTATCTCTCAGATTTATTGCTTCCCACACACACATCACTTATATCCATTAGCTATACTAAACTACTGTTGTTCATTGATTTGTTCATTCAATCTTCAAATACATGTATAGGGTGCTTCCTACGTCACAAGCACTGTGCTAATCTCTGGGGAGACAACGCTGGACGTGGCAGACTTAGTTCCTCCTCTTGTGGAATGATACTTTCTCAGTTTCCATGCCTTCACTCTTTGATCCTTCAGCCTTGAATTTATCACTACCTTCCCCTCCCTCCATCCCGCTGCCACTTAGAGAACATCAACTCACCTCTTAAGATGCAGCTCATGTCATTTCCTTGTATTAGCACTTTTCTTAATCTCCTTCTCTTTTCTAAAAATGTTTCCTGTCTCAAAAGATATTGAATAACTTAATAGCTCTACAAGTGAAGATATCTCTAAATACATTCCAGGTTCAGTTCAGAACATTGTATTTTATATTATACTAGGAGATTACAGTGCAAGGAATAGGATTTTCTTCTTGATTGCAGGAGGTAGAAAAGCCTCCTTTTTCTGAATTTGTCGCCTTGTCCTTGGGCTCCCTAAATGGGATCAGTAATTGTTAACTTGCTGCAGAGTGAGTGAACCCAAACGCACTGGATTACACATACAGCAGCTGCTCCAGAATTTTTATATAGTAAGGCCTTAGGGGTGGTGATCTGATTGGTAAAGATGTTGGGGAACTTGTCTTAAAGCTGAGTTTCCATGGCAAGCTCAGAATTTTTACTTAGATTAACATACATATTTGTAGTAGCTTGGTGGGGGACTGATAAAGATGAGGGTTAAAGACTCTCTTTAAGCCATCCCTTAGTCCTATCACTGTACAGAAAGATGGCAGAATGTCTACCTTATACACATCTGCTGATACTTCCTGATCTGTCTTTGTTTGCAGTTCCTAGAGGAGATATACAGCTTGGGAATGAAAATATATAGGGATTCAGAACGTGTAAATGGGTGGGGGGGTAGGTAATGAGGATGAGGACCAAGAAAAGAAAACAACCTTCCTCATTTGTCTGCACCTGTCACTTAAGGAGTGCATCAGTATAAGAGGGAGCATTTTACTCAGGTTGAGAAATCCTAGAAACTCTGGTCCCAACATCTATCTATATCTCTTCTCTCTGTCTCTACACCTCCCCATTTCTCTCTGGATGCACGTACATATAAACTTAGAGGATTTTAGAAAGCCCCATTGTGGAACGACTATATTTTGTAAACAGGCAACAACATTAAAACCAAGTATTCCAGTAAAAAAGCTTGAAAAAAACTCTTGGTTGTCTTCCTTCTGACTTACTTATAGGCTGCATATGGCAGTATATCTTATAATGGAGCTATAAAAATGAATATCTGATACTTTCTTGCCTCAATTCTGGTGTGATTAGGCAGTCAACAACCACGTTATCACTGCAGAAGCATTTTAAAAACTAGTATAAAGTCCCTCTGGCTACAATAAAAATCATAGCCCCGGAACTGGTACAGTAGGGTGAACCATCTATGATGACTGCTAGCACACATTTGATTACACATATGTGCCCACACATGCACACACAAATACACACATTTAAACATTATAACCAGATTAGTCTTTTCCTTTTGTATTCTATAGAACATTTTAAAATAATATTTCATCAGTGATTGTCAATCAGAGCTATAAAATCATATGAATATATTTATAAGCTTTAAATACTTTAAATAATTTATAAAGGACAAAATTTGCTGCACAGAAGAGCTAGCATAGCCACTGTTAATATGTTTAATTTATTTAAAGGGATGCCTGTTCTGTTATTACTTAAAGCACAGTTATATCTACATGTAACTGTAGATTGATAGATATAACTAGTAGCTGGTTATTTATTAATTTGTCACAACATTTAGATATGTCAATGAGGCATTTTACAAATTAAAATCATATCAAGTAAGGGGACTATCTTGATTATGAAGGCTTATGATTAGGTGATGATTATGAGTGCCTTGTTTAATAATTATAATGGCTTAATGACTCTTGTGGTTATACTTTATAACAAAAATTGCACATATAATATGGGAAAGGATGATATGTACTGAACAGATGAAAAAAGTGTTGATTCTGAAGCTTTAAATTAGATTCCTATTGATTTGATGTATGAAATTTCCCTGCTATAAATGTTTTCACGGTTGTCAGTCTCTATGACTCCATGTTAGCGATTTTACTGGCTGTGTATAAGAGACAGGTTAAACGCCACGGTGTGGGCAGAGTCAGAGCCCTAAGCTGGTGACTTGGACTTACTACTGAGACTGCAAGGTTCTTCCCTGCCTCTGCCCCATCTCTTTTCAGGAAGTTGAGCCACAGACTTCTGTATGTGCCTCAGACATGTGCCAAGCTAAACGTGGGGTGGTCCTGCCTGTTATTTGGTAGAGGCTGGGGGGTATCTGCCTCTTCCCACAGCCCTTATCGAAGATTTACACATCTGCTCCAAGACTACTTATTTGGGCAAGAATACGTAGTGGATGATAACATGGGCTCTGCAGTCAGATTCATTTATTCATTCTGTCATTCAAAAGATATTTATTGAGTGCCCAAGTGCCAGGCATCGTTCCATGTGCTGGGAATACAATAGTGATCCCATCTTCAGGGACTTCAATTGTAATGATTGCTTAGGTTTAAATCCTGACTCTACCTCATAACCTTGGGCAAGATGTTTTACTCTCTGAAGTTCAGTCTCCTAATTTGTATGAGACTCATGTCTGTATGAGAATTAACTGAGGCAAGGTATATAAAGCACCCAACATTGTGCCCAGCACATTGCAAAAGTCAGTTATTTTTATTGTTGGACAAAAGTCAGAGGCTGACCATATTTCTACCACAAATTTAATTGGTTGTGAATGTGATCCATTAGTTGAAATGACTCTGACTGTCTATGCTTTTTAGTCTAGTCTGAGCATCATATACAATACAGTAATGGCCATACGACAATGGGAATATTATCACTATTGTCATAATAATGTTTTGCCTTTCAGGTAACATACATGAAATGAACATCCAAGCTCCTTTCCCTTTAGGGCTCTGAAAATAAGAATAGAAGATTATTTTTCTAAGAGCTGTGTACACATTGTATGAGACACAAAAATGGAAAGGAAAAAAAACTCACAATATTTTGTTTAAATGTTAGAGCAGTAGCATTAAAGGCCTTCGGGCCAGGGAAGCTTAAAGAGTAGAATCATCCTTCTGTTAGAAGAGGTTTCATTTCATCTTGTCATTGAAAGAAGCTGAGAAAAGGACATGAGAATCTGTTTGGTTGTAAAAATCTAATTAACTATCGAGCTGTGTGATGTTTCCTAATAATTGAGTTAGTTGCATCAAAACCATGAAGCATTTTCGAGTGTTGAAATGAAGGCCCTAAATCACCTAAGTATGTACTCCCTTTTCAAAATGCCTGGAAACCTGTCCAGGCAGGAGATTGGTTAATAGCATATACCAAGCTGTCCCAGGGATACTGATTTGTTTTCCTACGTTAGCAGCTGGGCCTCATCTGAAGACAGCGGAGTGTGTAGTCACACTCTGTCCGCTATGGACTAGAGGTGGAGTGGGCATTAAGGGTTATTCAAGAGGATATTTTTGGGGAAACAGGAGGTGGCACCAGAGAGCTTATTGTGGAAGGCATAGGAAGTGCCAGTTCAAGCTGCATTCCAAAGACATTGAGAGAAGCTGATTAAAAACGGGAACCTGACACTTAACAGCCTCTCACAGGTTTTGGAGCACAGTTGAAAGATCACTCAGAAAAGTTTTTCAAGTGTCATCCATCCTTTATCCACAAACCAATTAAATGAGTATCTCTGGGGCTGAGATCTAGCATTGATCTTTTTTAAAAAGCTCTCCGAGATCAATCTAATTAGCTAGAGGTGAAAACTGTTGCTCTAGGCCAGTAGTTAGGTATAGGCCCCAGACCAGTATCACCTGGGCATTTGTAGAAATGCAAATTATCAGCCTCCACCCCAGGCATACGGAATCAGAAACTCTGGGGGTGGGACCCAGCAATCTGTGTTTTAACAAGCCCTCCAGGTGAATTCTGATGCTTATTCAAGTTTGAGAACCACTGTTCTAGATATATAATGTCAGACAAAAAAAATCAGGAAGGCAGTTAGGCTGAAATGGCTCAGGTTGGAAGTCCTCTGTGGTTCCCTTTTGTACTTGTAGAAAAGAATTAAAAACGTACATTCCTTATTCCCATACAGCCTCTGAGAGGGGAGAGGTCTAATTTTGCAGCTTTATCTCTCTCAAACCTCCTAGGAAGGACTCACAGACCTCTTGGTTCCTACTGGGTCATATAATTTTAAGTAAAATGCAGAGACTAATAATGGAAAGCCGTCTGCCCACCAGAAAGGACAGTTGGCCCTTGTACCTAGGAGGGAAATGAATGGGGAGGGTAAGGGCTTTCCGGACTAGGAAAGAATAACCTAAAAATAAAAAGAAAAGAAAATCATCAAAACTGAACTTTGCTTTACTTTTTCCTTTTATTTCATGAAAGCAATGTTTTTTTGGGCACAGCACTGATATGTTAATAAAATTGAATAATGTCCCTCATACTAAGTTTTCAGTACGAGATGAGAACTGCATAAGAACATGTTCTGATGATGTGTTGGTTTTCTCACAGTAACAACCAGCCCCCAGAACATTCTCCAGCAGCACCCACACTCTCCTGCCCTAATGAATAAACCTGGAACAAAGCTGAAACTCTGAGTTGCTGCCGCCTGGATGGTGAAGGATATGCTTGTGAATTGTAACCTTGCTCTGTAACTGACTTAGACGGGAGTGTAGGGAACCCACTTAGCTTCTCCGGCCTTCAATTTTCTCAAGTAGAAAACGACAAAAACCACCCAGATGAACTGAAATGTCAAAGTGATCTGCACAGGACTGGGAAGAGGGCCGGGTGCCACAGCCAAGTAGAGTAGAAGAAAATTGCACAGGCTCATGGTGTCACCTCCCGGTAAACGGGCACAATTAAATTTAAGCCGAAACGCTGAGAAGTTTAATTACCAAATGTGGGCCAAACACTTTGTGTGAATTTTTTTGTTGTTTATTTTAATTCTCTTTTCTTCCCCATACTCATACGCTCTGCAAATATACTGCCTTTGCCAACCAATAACCAAAGTAAACCAAATGAACCTCTATGGATGAATCGTATTATAGATAAGAACCTCAACCAAAGCCCAGATGGTTGATTTTGTGGAAGAGAAATATCTTTTTTGCTTACTTTTAAGTTCATTTTATGAGAAAACAAATACTACATGGGATCGTTATTTTAAACACAAATTGTATTTAAAAGGAAGTGTCTGGTAAACCTTCTGGGGCTGTAAATTAGCTACTAACTTCATTCAACTAAAGGCTGAGAAATGCGTGTCTGGGAATATTGTGCAGAGACAGGCTTCTAATACTTTATAAGATGGACTGCGCTGGGCTTGGAGAGAGAAACGGAATCCTACTCAGTGTACTTGTTATTAAGTGGAGGCACTCAATGACCTAGGCTCATTCTATTTAATTATATAGCCAGTTTTTCTAGATTCACAAAAGACGGGATTTTGGGAAAGAAAATGAGAAGCAATGAGTCATTCGCATAGATACGTAACTAGCAATTTGAAATTGGTATTCTGACCATCTGATCTTTACCTCTCTTCCTTTGTTGTCTCATTCCAGCCTCTGAAATTTTCCCGGGTACTATTCATTGCTCTGTTCAATCCAGTTACAGCTATGTTCAATTTCTGACCTCTGTTTCTCTAGTGGAGTTTTGCTTTCAAGACTAGTAAGGACTCTTTTCAATATATATTTACATTTTTTCACTTCCTCATACAAATTCCATCATTTCTTTCTTTTTCATCATATTTTTCTTTAATTGCTTGATTTTTTGTTTGTTATATTCTCATGTTTTTACTCTGGTTCTTATTTTCCTTCATGATACCTCTTCTCACCCTTAATGTTATTCTCTAGACTGCTGTTAGATTTCCTATCTTTCTCTTTTATATATACAAATAACTGCAGCATAAAAAGGGCCATACAGACCTGCCAATATCAGGCTGGTCTGGGCTAGCACAATACCGCACACAGTAGACACTCAATCAATATCTATTCAACGACTGCCAGATAAATGAAAATAGAAATGACGTAGGTATTTTTTTGTATGATCGTAAGCAAAATCATTAACTAATAACTTCCACCTCTTCAAACTTGTATCAACTTAACTTTTTTTTGTTAAACCACTTTATTGAGGTATGATTGACATACAAAAAACTGTACATATTTAATGTATACAACTTGATAAGTCTGGAGATAAGTACACCTGTGAAACTATTATCACTATCTATGCTATAAACGTGTCCATCACCTCCAGAATTTTCCTCCTTCCTTATTATTTTTTGTGATAAAAATACAACATAAGATCTACCCTCTTAGAAAATTTTAAAATATACAATGCAGTATTTACTATAGGCACTACGCTGTGCAGTAGATCTCTAGGACTTATTCATCTTGAATAACTGAAACTTTGTACCCTTTGACTAAAACCTCCCCATTTCTTCCTCCCCACAACCCCTGGCAACCACTGTTCTCCTCTCTGCTTCTATGAGTTTGACTATTTTAGAGTCATCATATAAATGATATCACATAGTATTTTTTTCTTCTGTGTCTGGCTTATTTCACTTAGCATAATGTCCTCTAGATTCATACATGTTGTCGCAAATGGCAGAATTTTCTTCTTTTTAAGGCTGAATAATATCCCACTGTATGTACTACCACTTTTTTTTTTTTTTATCAGTTCATCTCTCAATGGATATATAGGTTGTTTCCACATTTTGGCTATTGTGAATTGAGAGTGCTAATATCTCTTGAGATCCTAATTTCATTTATTTTGGAATAAATACCCAGAAGTGGGATTGCTGGATCATATGGTAGTTTTATTTTTAATTTTTTGAGGAACCTCCATACTGTTTTCCAGAGTGGCTACACCATTTACACTCCCACCAATAGTGTACAAGAGTTCCAATTTCTCCACATCCTTGCCAACATTTGTTATCTTTTGTTTTTTTCACAAAGCCATCTGGATAGATATGAAGTGATATCTTGTGGTTTTGATTTGCATTTCCCTGCTGATTAGTGATGTTGAGCTTTTTATTGTTTATCTGCTGGCCATTTGTATATCGTCTTTGGGGAAATATCTATTCAAGTCCTTAGCCCATTTTTTTATTGGGTAATTTTTTTTTTTTTTGCTTTTAGGTTGCAGGAGTTCCTTATATATTTTGGAGATTAACGCTTATCCAGATACATGGTTTGCAATTATTTTCTTCCATTCCATAGGTTGCCTTTTCATTTTGTTGATTATTTCCTTTGCTGTGCAGAGCTTTTTAGTTTGATGTAGCCCCACATATCTATATTTATTTTTGTTACCTGTGCTTTTGGTGTCATATTCAAGAAATCTTTGCCAAGATGAACGTCATGAAGCTTCTCCCTTGTATTTTCTTCTAGGAGATTTATAGTTTCAGGTCTTATGTTTAAGTCCTCAAGCCATGAGTTGATTTTTGTGTACGGTATAAGATAAGAGTTCAATTTCATTCTTTTGCATGTGGATATCCAGTTTTCCCTACACCATTTATTTAATAGATTATCTTCTCCCCATCATGTATTCTTGGCACTCTTGTCGAAGACCAAGTGACAGTTATTTGCATGGGTTTATCTCTGAGCTCTCTATTCTGTTCCATTGGTCTATATGCTTGTTTTTATGCCTGTACAGTACTGTTTTGATTACTGTAGCTTGGTATTATATTTTGAAATCAGGAGGTATGATGCCTCCAGCTTTGTTCTTTTTGCTCAAAATTGCTTTGGCTATTCAGGGTCTTTTGTGGTTCCATATGAATTTTAGAATTGTTTTTTCTATTTCTATAAAACAAAGCCATTGGGATTTTGATAGGGATTGAATCTATAGATTCCTTTGGGTAGTATGGACATTTTAACAATTTTAATTCTTCCAATCCATGAACATGAGATGTCTTTCCATTTATTTGTATCTGCTTTAATTCCTGTAATCAGTGTTTTATAGTTTTCAGTGAACAAGTCTTTCACCTCGTTGGTTAAGTTTATTCCTAAGTATTTTATTTTTTTTTGATGTTATTGTAAATGAGATTGTTTTCTTAATTTCATTTTTGGATAATTTATTTTTAGTGTAGAAACGCAAATGATTTTCATAGGTTGATTTTGTATCCTGCAACTCTGCTGAATTTGTTTACTAATTTAATAGTTTTTTTGTGTGGAGTCTTTAGGGGTTTCTACATACAAGATCTTGTCATCTGCAAACAGAGATAGTTTTACTTCTTTGTTTCTGATTTGGATGCCTTTTATTTCTTTTTCTTGTCTAATTGTTCTGGCTAGGACTTCCAGTACTATGTTGAATAGAAGTGGCAAGAGTGGGCATCCTTGCCTTGTTCCAGATCTAAGAAGAAAAGCTTTCAGTTTTTCAACATTGAGTATAATGTTAGCTGTATACTTTTCATCTATGATCTTTATTGTGTTAAGTTCCTTCAAGTTAACTTTACCGATTGAAAAATATCTGGTTCATGTAGAAAAAATTGAGTCTATATACTACAGTAGGGCAATGGTGTGCCCAGATTTAATATGAGAGGTAAGAAATTGGCAACTCCATTTGTGGGTGGGGGGTGAGCACATAAAAAATCACCAACTAGGATGTAAGTTCCTGGGAGAGCAGATGTGTTCATCTGTTTCATTCTCTGCTATAGGCTTAGTGACTCATAGAGGAGATGCTCCATAAACATATGTGGAATGACGAAGAATGGATTACCTTCTATGTGTGACTCATGACCTGTCATCACTTTCTGAGGTTAACCATTATTGAGAAGACACCCCTCTGGACACTATGACAACTACCTCAGCTTAGCAGCAAGGGTTCTTAATCTAAAGTCCATGGACCTCCAGGGGTTGGGTTTCAAAGGGTCTGTTAACCTCCTGAAATTATATGTGTTATATAATATGTGTGTATAATAAACACATAATACGTATTTCTTGGGAGAAAGTCCACAGATTCCTTAATATTCTTAAAGGAGAGTGTGACTTAACATTTCAGAACCGTAGTGTGTGACTATGAGTCTCCACACTGTAACAGCAATTAGGAGTCCTGACAAACAGAAGCTTTGGTCAGGCAGACTTGGGTTGAAATTCCAACTCTGCCCCTTGCTGGCTGGGTGACCTTGGTTAAGTTTTCAAATCCACCTTAGCTTCAATTTCCTTATCATGAAATGAGGATGATAATGACAAATCTCTAGACAGCAGTGGAACCTGAACTTGAATCCAATTCTTGTCTCTAAAGTCCGTGTTCTTAATAACTACTGTCCTGCTGTAATTAAATGATATAATCGATAGGGAAGTGCCTGGTGTGAGTAGGCACTCAGTAAATATCTGTTAAAGCAACAATAAAAAAAGATAAAAAACCAAGAAGAAAAAGCCATTCTAGAAATTTCTCTTTGTCTTATTAAGGAATGTTCAAATTAAAAATATTTTTGTTATTGTTATTATAAAACTAATCCCAAAATTTGGGGGAAAGAGAGGGTATAAACTTTTCTAAGTTTAGATAAATATGGAGTAAGGGGATTCCAGTGAGTGGTTGGGGTTTTGACAGGGTGGTTTTGACAGGGAATGGATAACTAGGCTCACCTAACATTTAAATGAAGGGTTGTGTGAGTCTTCTTGACTTTATAGACAGAATCTACTCCCGGATCATCTACTTTTTAGATATATGAGACTCCCATTCCACTAGGATCCAGCAGGAGACAGGGTTCTATGTTGGTCACAGTTGTCCCTCTGCCTGAACAAAAGGCTGAAGAACAAACCATCATGGAACATAGGAGATCCAGCTGTTGTCCATTTCCAGAAGAGGAATGACTTAGTGGATCAACAGAGAGACGGTTTGCCTGGCTCTTGCGCGTAATTTCACGGAAGTTAGGAATAGATATATGGCTCAGGTATTAGCTGTTTCATTGCATTACACTGACAAGTGACAAGAATTAAGTTTGCTTATATTGAAATAATAATCTTATTCATTGCTTTTGACTTTTTCTCAAAACATTTTATGGTTTTGAGATGTGTTTATTCATTTGGGCTGGAGAATGCATGATCCCGTCTGTGTTCCTGAGTCAAACTTGAGCAGTTTTTTAATCAAGTGGCTACTCTGTGTCAGGTCCATACATTATCCCATTTACGCCTCATAACAACAAGGTGGGGTTGACTGTATCATGATCTTCATTTATCAGGTAAAGAAAGAGAGGCTCAGAGAAGTTATCAAGTTGAGAACATTGCCCAACTGCACACAGCTAATGAATGGTGGAGCTGAGGAGCAAACCCAGGGCTTCTGAGACCACTTTCTATTACATTTTGCTATACTGTGCATTTGTGTAACAGGATGGTATTTTAAAAAGGACATTCTGGCAGCCATAAGGAGATCAAAACAATTACTAAAGACAATATTATTAGAAGTGGAAGTCTGGATTTACCAAGAAATGCCTTTAATGCTTCGTAATAGGAAGGCTGGTATTTAGCTTGATATGACCATTTCTTAACATCATCTGCTCATAAAATGCAGCCTAGGTACTTTTTGCAACCTGCTCTGGTGATTCTAATGAAGTCTAGGTCATTTTCAGCATCTACAGAGAACAGGGGAAAATTGTTGTGCATGCAGTACTGTTCCAAAATTATGGGGGAACCTGGATATTCTTGTTTTATTTTATAGAGCAAATGTCTGGTCACAAATAAAAGTTTAAAACAGACCTCAAAATTTCTTGATATCCAGTTTTTTGTTTGGTAACATGGACATCTGTATAAAATACCCAAGACTTGTATAGGGCAAAAGTGAGAGGGAAATGAACCTTTTTTTTTTTTTTGGTGAGAAAGATGAACCCTGAGTTAACATCTGAATTGCCAATCCTCCTCTTTTTGCTGAGGAAGATTGGCACTGAGCTAACATCTGTGCCCATCTTCCTCTATTTTATGTGGGACGGCATGGCTTGATAAGTGGTGTGTAGGTCTGCGCCTGGGACCTGAACTTGTGAATCCCTGGCCACCAAAGTGGAGTGCGCGAACTTAATCACTATGCCACCAGGCTGGCCCCAGGGAAATTAACTTTTATTGGGTAACTAATATTTACCAGCCATTTTCACATAATGTATTTCTTTAGGAAAAATCCTGTAAGTTGAGTAGTTTTAGATTCATTTCAGACAAAACAAAAAACAAACAAAAAACAGATTCAGAAGAGTCAACTAAGTTACCCAAAGATGCACAGTTGAGACATAGGAAAGCTAAGATTTGAACCAGATCATCTTCTTTTCATTCTATGATGTTGCCACATAGATGATAAGAGCCACAGCAGGTGATATGAGCAGCGTAGAATGTACCCATAGATTATCTTTTAAGATATTTCCACCTGTATCTTTCTTGGGGCAGGTAATTAATTCAACTCACTATAAACCAGTTATAGAATGTTGGAGTTGAGAGCCTTTAAAGATTATGTAGTCCAATCTTTCGATTTCACTGGTGAGGAGAGTATACCTTAGCGCTGAATTCTTATCTCAGAAAAGTTAAGAGAATTATCTAAGATCACAGAGAAAGGATAGGCATCTATGTCCCAGCTCAGTGCTGTTTGTGTTACATCAATGTGAGTAACAGTTAAGAACATGGGCCTTAGAGCTATGCCATCTATGTTCAAATTTTGGATGATTGTGGAAAGTTACCCAACCTCTCTGGACCTCAGTTTACTCAACTATTATATGAAGATAATAGTACTTCATAGGGTTGATTAAATGAGTTAATACTTGCAAAGTGCTTAGATCAGTGCTTGCTTCACAATAAATACTTATTAAGTGTTAGCTATTATTATTCTCACCTTGTTTCCCAAGACCCAAGCCTAGTGTAGAAGCTTCTGTAGCGGTTGAACTGAAGGAGAAATAGTATAAATGGTATAAAAAGCAAGCTTTTCTTTAGGAGAAGAAGTAGTCCCCCTGTAGAGATGGTGGGGAGATGGCACAGAACCACAGACTAAATTCCACAGGGACTCAGCACCTAAGAATTCATGAAGCTGGAGGTTAAGTAGGCCTCTCAGGCTGATCCCAGATAGACTGGCTCAGGAAGCCAAGGAGTGCAAACCAGCAGTCACCCTGGCAGAGCTGTGATAGGAACTGAAGAGAACATTCCACCCTGAACCAGGATAATCATTTTTCTTCCTCCCTCCCTCCTTCCTTGCCTTCTTCCCTTCCTGCGTGCATTCTTTCCTGTCTTCCATTTCCCAAACGTTTTCTGAGTGACTACTATGTGCCAGGCACTGGTAGAGAAAAAACAAAGTCTCTACATTCATGGAGCTTACTTTCTAGTGGGGGATACCGATGATGAACAAAGATACAAATATGTAATATAGTGAAAAGTTCTCTGAAGGGGCAGAAAGTCATGGGGGTGCAATTTTTTTTTAGGGAGGGTGATCAGAGGTGCCTCTCTGAGGAGGTGGCATTTGAACAGAGACTTGAATGAAGTGAAAGAATCAGCTATATGACTGTCTGGAGAAAGAATATTACAGACTAAGGTAAAAGTAAACCCAAACCTATGGTGAGAGAGAGCTGAGTGTGTGATTTGCAGAATAGCAAAAAGGCCAATGTGGTTGGAGCAGAGAGAGCAGGGAGTGTAGACAGGGGCCAGATCACCTGGTGCCTGTAGACCGAGGCAAGGACTGAGTGAGAAGGAAGCTTTGTCCACCAAACCATGTGCACTCTGAGGTCATGCTAAGTAATCTACTCCACTTCCAAAGTATGTTGTTGACAATTGCTTCTTCATACAAATAAATGAAGGGCAGATACTTTAAAAACAAATATAGATTAGCCAACTTCTGTGTGCCTAAAGTGCAAAATAATTGAAGCTATAAGAAAAAAAAGAAGGAAATACATTTGACATGCTCCATGTACCTGATATTCATATCATGTTAATAACATGTTAAGCATACTACACTATCGGCTGGTGTTTAATTCAAGCTGAGGAACTTATTCCTAAGGCAGCAGCCTGGGGGATACAGGTGAGGGGTGGGGGTTGTGGCAGGGCAGGAATGAATTCAGATAGGCACTCCCCAGCATAGTTACTGGGACTGGGCATGCTGAGTCCAGTCTAGACGCTCCTGGAGGTCCTTGGGAAAGTAGTTACTCAAGCCTCCTTGATTGTTTTCATTTGGTTTCAGAAGACACAACAAAGAGATGGTGCCTAGGCTAACCCTTCTACTGAAAGATATTTACCTTAGGGACCGTGTCTAGGCAGGGGCTTTTGGGTCAAAGGAGGGCACATACAAAAGAGACTGAAATTGAGTCTGGTTAGGTGCTCTTTTTCTTTTGCAATTACCAAGATACTGATTGGATATACCCACCAAACAGTAGGTGTTGGGAGAGGAGAGGCCACTGTGACAAAATCTTGTATAAAGAAAATTCAGAGTCCAGCAGACACATTTCTGATAAAAAAAAAGACTGGAGAATGTAGTTTATGTAAGTGCCACAAAATTTCACTGGTAAAAAAATGCACACAGCTCAGGAAACATTATTATCAAAACGGAAGCACAGAAAGCCACATACAAACTCATATTCATTTTGGTAAACAATAGGAGAATCTGAATTGATAAAGGTTCTTAACTGGAAAAGTTGTTCATTTGTAGTTTGGGATTTAAAGGCTTTTTATTTATTTATTTTTTGTTTTGCCTTGAAGTAAATTAGCTGTTAGATCTACTAAGGTATTTTCTTTTCATGTCATTTTTATAATGGCTTCAAAGTCAAGACAAGGTTGGATGATAAGGAAGTGAACAAAGAAGTTGAAGGAAAATATCGACATTTCTCAAACAATCAATCAATGAAAATGTGTCAGCATGTATGAGCATTTTTAGCTGGTGATAATACAATGGAAATAAATAATATAAGCAAAGGAGACCGCATCATTGGCTACTCATAGTAAGTATGCACTGTCATACAACAAAATTCTGAGAGGCAAAGGTTTAAAGTGAATGAAAATTATCAGTTCTAATACTTGAAAATTCCAGCAGCTCAGAGAATATTTTTAGTATGTTTTCTATGCCCTAAATGCAAAACTTAACATTATTTTAGTAAGAAAATCTTATTTAATCTTCTGAGAAATTTGCATTTCACTGCAAAGATGGAACATAGCATCTTTGGCTGAGCTATTTTCTGTAGAAGTCAGCGCCATTTTGTGGTATATGATTAGCACATTCTAAAGGCAAAGATTCCAGAAAGTTTAAATTTAGTTGTGAAAAACTGAAGGCATTTATCCATTCATATATAAGCATGAAAATGCAAGCTTCATTTTCAGTGTGTTTAAATGCCATGTATTATAATGGAAACTCTATGAGATGTGATCACCAAAATCTAATTTCACATGTAGAAATCAAATAAAAAAGAGTCTGGCCTATAATTAGTAAAACAGTCAGATCTGATACCAAAACACGGCTGTCAGAAGAAAAAAAGTCTCCTACGGGTTGAGGAAAGTAAGATACCATTCTTGATGGATATTTTAGGTCAGTAGAGATTGGAGAATCTAAGTATAGGAATAAAATGTTTATGTCACTCTAAAATTCAAAAATCAGAAGTAACAGTTTATACTTCTTGTACATATAGTCAATAGATATTATTGGTAGCTTAAGAAAGAATTTGGTGATTGACGATCAAGAGATTGATGTAGATTCAATAATATTCCAGATACAGTTGTAATGATGAGGTTATTAAACTACTCATCATTACGGTATATGGGAGAGAAATCAAATATCTATAAACAGCTTAAATTCCTGTACCAGGAAAAGTATAGTCCAATTTGTTTTAATCCATCTACATCTTTATATTTAAAGTAGATTTTTTTTCATAGACAGCATATAGTTGGGTATTGTTTCTTAAAAAATTTTAAATCGTCAGTGTTTTAATTTACATTCAATGTTGTTATGATATAGTTGAATTTAAATATATTATCTTTCTATTTGTTTTCTATTTATTACATCTATTCTTATTCCTTTCCCTCTCAGTTTCTGCCTTATTCTGGATTAATGGAGTATTTGTTTTAGTATTCCATTTTATCTTCACTATTGGCTTATTAGCTATCTTACTTTGTTTTATTTATTTATTTTTTGTTGCCCTAAGGTTTACAATATGCCCTTTTAGCTTATTACAGTCTATCTTCAAATAGTATACCACTTAATGTGTAACATTAAGTTGTAATTCTATTTCCCTGTTCTTCATGCTATTGATATCATACGTTTTACTTCTATGTATGTTAAACCTCATGAAACATTGTTATTATTTGTGCTTTAAACAGCCAAGTACCTCTTTAGTAAATTTTTAAAATGAGAAAAAATTATTTTATATTTATTCATCTGTTTACCATTTCCAACACTTTTCATTTCTTTGTGTAGATTTGATTGTCTATCTGGTATCATTTTCTTTCTAACAGAAGAACTTTCTTTAACATTTCTAACAGCGTAGGTCTGCTGGGAATGAATTATCTCAGAGTTTTGTTTGCTTAGAGAAGTTTTCGTTCCCTTTAATTTTTGAAGGATATATTTATCGGATATAGCACCTAAATTGGCATTTATTTCATTCAGAATTTTAAAGACGTTTGTTCCACTATCCTATGGTTTATAGAGTTTATGACAAGAAGCCTGCAGGATTTTTTAATCTTTGTCCCTCTACACGTAATGTGTTTTTTTTCCTCTGGATGCTTTTAGATTTTTAGTGATTTGATTATTCTGTGCCTTGGTGTGAGCTCTGTGTGTGTGTGTGTGTGTGTGTGTGTCTATGTCTGTGTTTAACCTGCTCGGAGTTTGTTGGATCTGGGTTTATAGTTTTCATATCAGACTTAGAAAATTCGGTGGCCATTATATCTTCAAATCTCTCACTCTCATTTTTTAACATACGTATAATTGGAAAAAATTATACATATGTTAGACTGCTTGATATTATTCTACAGGTCACTGAGGCTGTGTTAATTTTTTTCACCATTCCTTTTTCTATATACTTCATTTTGGATGCTTCTATTGCTATGTCTTCCAGTTCATGGACTTTTTTCTTTTATAGTGCCTAATCTGCTCTTAATTCCGTACAGTAAAATCTTCATGTCAGATACTGTATTTTTTTCATCTATAGAAATTACTTTTTGGGCTTTTAAAAAATATCTTCTATTTCTCTCCTCATGATATGGTTTCTTTTAAACACTTGCCCATAGTGATAATAGGTATTCTAATATCATTCTCTGTTAGTTCCATCATCTGTGTCATTTCTGGGCCTGTTTCTATTGAATTATTTTTAATCCTGGCAGCAATCTGTCACATTTTCTTGCCTCTTGGCTTGTCTAGTAATTTTTGGTAGGATGCTAAAGATTGAAAATGCTACAATGTTGGTTGTCTGGATTTTGACTTCCTTAATAAAGGTTGGTTTTTGTCATGGCAGGCAGCTAAATTATTTGTTAATCAGTTTAATTACTTTACATGTCTTTTAAAGCTCTGCTGGAGTGGATCCAGAGTAGTCTTCTGTCTAGTATACGTTGGCCCTACTAGTAAAGTGTGATCTTTTTCGGATCTCTACTTAATGCCCTAGGTAATCACAGAGGACTCTCCACCGACTGGTCGGAGATCCAATGTCTTCTCACCCTGGACAAGTTCTTAGAAATCTCTGGTTTTACTTTGTCTGGCTTGTGGAATTTAACTTTACTTATGCATGGCCTAGTACTCAGCATGTACTAGGCAGATTTTTGGAGCTTTTCTTTTCTGCACAGCCCTTTACTTTCTAAATCTCTGACCTCAACTTCTAGCCTCAGCCTCCCCAAACTCTGCTCTGTCTTCTGAGTCAGCAAGAAAGCCAAGTTCTTTTGGGTTACCCTTCCCTCTGCTCATGGTCCATAAATTGCCTCCAGACTGAAATCTGGGGCAATCATAGAAATCACTTCATTTGTTTCCCTTCCCTCTGGGATCACAGTCCTATGCTGCCTGTAGTCTGATGTCTGCAAACAGCTGCTTCATATATTTTATTCTGTTTATAATGGGAGGTTAGGTCCAGGCCTTGATACTCCATCATGGCCAAAAGTATTAAGCCACAAGTCTGTTTTAGATACTCTTAGACCAGAAAAATTCCTACAGAAACCATGAGAGCATAAATGATTGTATCATAATTCTTAAAGAAAACTCTTGTTTAGCTAATGTCAAATGTAATATTATTTAAGTAAGCTGATTGTGATAATATTTGTATCTTGTTAGAAGAGGCTACTTCAATCTGTTGAGATACTAAAATGAGTACCCCAAAGGAAGGGGCATCTGATACAAAGTGCCAGTTAGTCATCATTTATCAACCATTAATTAAACAGCCACTTTACGAAGGTCCTGAACTGACCTCTAGATGCAGTACTTCACTGTAGTCACCACTGCACTCATTTTTGATAGATGGGTGTATGGGGTAATTACAAGAAAAAGAAATTGGGTATTTCAAAGATCTAGACACTGAGATAACTAGAACGTGATATCAAACATGAGTCAATACTTTAAAGTAGTTTTTATTAAATACAAAAGAATACTTACAAAAGATATTAGATTTTAAAGTAGTGATTCTCAAACTTTAATGTGCAAACAAATCACCTGGGATCTTGTTAAAATGCAGATTCTGATTCAGGCAGTCTGGGGGGGGCCTGTTTCTGCATTTCTAACAGAATCTCGGGTGATGCCACTGCTCTCTGCTCTGCAGACTATCTTTTGAGTAGTAAAAGTACTGATAATACAATGATCACCTATGCATCCACCACCAGTGCAAGAAAAATGACTATCATCATCTCTGATGTCCTCTGCGTGCCCTTCCCTGACCCCATTCCCTTCCCTCTCTTTTAGAGGTAACTATTCCCCTGAGTTTTGTTTTCATTATCCTTTTCCTTTTCTTGATGGTTTTATCACATACGCTTGTCTCTCTAAATATATTGTTAGGTTTTGCATATTTTTGAACGTAAGAAACTAACACAAATGGAATCACTTGAATATACTCTTTTGCAATTTTTTTGCACTGCATTATATTCCCGAGGTTCACTCATACTGTTGTGTGTAAACTTAGTTTGTTCATTTTCATTACTGTATGGAACTCTTTTGTATGACTATACACAATTTATGTAGTTTACTGTTGATGGACTTTGGACTTTCAGTTTTACATGGCCATGAAAATTCCTGTACAAGTTCCTGGTGCATGTATGCAAGACTTAATCAGGTTATATACATAGGTGTTGAATTGCTGGTTAGTAGTTCGTTGCTGGTCCGTTGCTGGTGTAGTTTTCATCTCAGACACTGTACGTTTCATCTTTAAATGTTCCAAGTGCTATACAATCTGGTAACCTATTTAATCCTCACAACCACCCTATGAGGCATGTACAGTTACTCCTCCTTTTTACTGATGAGAAAACCAAGTAACTGGGCAATTCACTTGCTCAGGTCGCATAGCTGCTAAGTAATAAAATCCAGGATTTGATTCTAGGCAGTTTAGTTCTAGGAATTAAATTCTAATTAAATTCTAGTATATATTGTCTATATAGTGTACATTCATAAGAGGCAAACACATACACACGCACATAAGCAAAACTTATAAACAAAGCATTGTGGGATCTATAGATAAGAACATCCAGTCTTGCTGTTAGAGAACTTACAATTTGGTTGGGGAAAGAGAATATTTATGAGTAAAAAGACAACAATGGCAGACAGTGAATACGAAGTGACAGATGGATGGCACAATCAAATCAAGCCCAGAGGTCATGGAGCATGAGCCAGGGGTAGGTTATAGGACAGATAGTCTTAAACCGATGGACAAGACCTACCTGCATGATCTGGCTCCTGCCCACCATTCTGTACTTCTCTGCCTGACACCCTCCAAACTTTAGTCATACTGACTTTTTTTCCTGTTCCTCAAAATGTCATGCTTGTTCCTATCTCAAGGCCTTTACATTTGCTGTGCCCTCTGTCTGGAACGCTCTTCCTCCAAATCTTGGCAAGGCTGTCTCCTTTTCATCATTCAGAACTGAGATCAAATGCACCCTCCTTGAAGAGAATTTCCTTGATGACCCAACCTGAAATAGAGCTCCACCTCTACTGTGGTACATTAGCCTGTTTAAGTTTATTCATGATGCTTATCCCTACCTACAATTATCTCATCCATTTGTTTACCTGCTTTTGGTCTGTTTCTCTTTACTGGAATGAAAGCTCTACGAGTAAAGATCTTATCTGTCTTGTATTTGTCTTTTTTTTCCTTCTTCCCTCAAATAGTCTCTGAACTTCTACTTCATCTACAAAATCTTTGTAAGGCTATGAGGAAATGCCTCTCTTTGACCTGTTTCGAGGACTTTGGCCTAATTGTACCCAAGAAGATATTTTTAAGTGTTTGTTTCTTTCCCCTCATGTTCAAAACGTGGAAGAGACATGGTTCCTGGGGTCTTTTGATTTGCTTGTCATCATCCTTGGGAGTTACTGATGAGTAATAGAAAAGGCTGGTTCTTTGTATTTGGTTTCTTTTGAAACGTTGCCCTACCTTATAAGTCATGCTGATGGCATTTCTTTTGCAGTCACCTTTCCAAATATTTATCAGCCATCACAGGCCTTTCTTGCTGCTTGATACTTAATCGAATGAGTTCTTTGTTTCTTTATGAACACATGAATGCAAGTGGCTTTCTAAAATACTTCGAGGAAGCAGTGAGCTGTAGGAAAGATTTTATTCTTCATTGATGATATACTTTGGTAATTAAGGAGTCATTTCTTTGGCTAAGTGCTGAATATTGTGCAGGATAAAGCTGTGAATTATAGAATACTTTCGACTTTGTTTAAAAATCTGATTAACGTTAATTTTACTTCATTAATTTGCCCTGTGAAATAAATACATTGTTAATTATGTACAAAATGATATTTAATCTTCCTAATGGAGGTCTAGCATATTCATTTTAGCCATATTCATAGGAACGTTATTTGAATTGGCAGTTATAATTATATTGAAATAATACTGGTTTTCAATTATGAAATATTTCTTATATAAAACTAATTTATGAAATATCACATCATAATTAGTTAAAACATTCTAATATCTTACTTTTACATAATTCTCATGTTTTTAAAGAGTGTGTATATATAATTAACATATATAATATGTAATTATACATATATCAGTGAATTCCCACAGAATCCTATGATATAGGCAGAATGACTTATTGTTATTTATCCTCATTATAGGTATAAAGAAGCAGAAATTCAGTGAGGTTTAAAAACCTTGCCCTATAACACAAGGGTGACAAGAGATCAAGAAAATCATAATTTGTGGCCTTATTAATGTCAAGTTCTAATTAGTAGGGGTACTTGTTGTACTAGTTTGCTAGAGCTGCAACAACAAAGTATCACAGACAACAGAAATTTATTTTCTCACATTTCTATTGGCTAGAAGTCTGAGATCAAAGTGTCAGCAGGGTTGGGGTCTTCTGAGGCCTCTCTCCTTGGCTTGTAGATGGCCATCTTCTCCCTGTGTCTTCACATGGTCTTTCCTCTGTGCAGGTCTGTGTCCTCATTTCCTCTTCTTATGAGAACACTGGTCACAATTGATTACGGGTCACCTTAATGACCTTATTTTAACTTAATTACCTCTTTCAAGACCCTGTTTCCAAATACAGTCACATTCTGAGGTACAAGGGGTTAGGACTTCAACATATGAATTTTGGAAGGATACATTTCAGCCCATAATAATACAGTAATTAATATGTAACTCATTTTAAATTTTCTGAGTGAATGAATGACAGAGACTATATGAAATGATAAGTGACATTTTATCTAAGAAAATTATTTCTCACCACATATGGTTTGTGTTGAATAAAATTTATAACTTATCTAATTTTTAAATAATTTGATAAACTTTATTTCAATAATAATAATACTACCTAACATATATTAGTGCCAGACTATTTTAAGCACATCTCCTGCATTAATTTATTTAATTATCACAACAATCTTACGAAATACTATTATTACCCTCATTTTAAAAGTCAGGAAACTGAGTGAAAATAACCAAAACTGAGGCTAATTAACTTGCCCAAGGTTATACAGCTATTAAGTAGCAAAAGTAGAATGAAACCCAGGTGGCCAGGCTCTGGAACTCATGGTTTTAATCAGTAGGCCAGTGATTCTCAAAGAGCGGTCTCCAGTTTCTAGCCAAGATGGAATATCAGGGACCAGATTTACCCTCCAATCTGGAACAGCTAAAAAACTTGGCTATATACATATATAACAATGGATTGTAAGACACTGGACTTCAATGAAGGATAGCGATCCCTGAGGGTCAGGAACCATGTGATTCCTATAACACATACTTACTTACTGGAGAGAGTTCCCATATTGAAGCTCAGGAAAGGGGCACCTAGGGGAACCTGCAGTCTCCTGAAGTTCAGAAGAGAGAACTGGGAGTCCAGGGAGACCAATGCAATTAGAGTTTGCAGGGACAAGTACAGGAGAGAGCTGCTCAAAGAGATAGAGAAAGAGAGAGTGCTCCACAGATATGCAGATATCATCATTTGATGATTTGATATGAATCATCAAATGAAAACTGATTTGTGCATACATGTAAGGAAACTACTTATGGCTGGGGAAAGAACCACCAAAGGACTAGAGGGAACAATTGCTGGAGCTCATCTGGGCCTGGGAATAGTTCCTGTTTCCAAAAGCATAATTCATGGGGCATTGGGTAGGATATTCAGAAGGGTTTTGACTCAGTAGTGGGGAAAAAGTAGGCCTAGAACAAATGCTTCTCTAGTGTCACTTTACAAACTTTAAAAGCAAGACCCCAAAGGGTCAAACTGTTTCCAAGTAACTTAACTGCATCCCAGAACAAGATTCAAGAATATTTATAGGAATGCAAAACTATCTAATATTCAAAATGGTAAAATTACAATGTGTAGTATCCAATAAAAAATTATCAGGCATGCAGGAAAATACGACCCACAATTAGGAAACAATCAATTGAAATTGATCCAGGAATGACACAGATGACAGAATCAGTAGTCAAGAATATACACACAGTTACTATAACTGCATTCCATATGTTTCAGAAGCTAGAGTAAAGACTGAAGAAGTTAAGTAGAGACATGGAAGATATCAAAATACTAAAATTGAATATTTAAAGAGAAAAGGTACAGTGAGATCAAAACTACACTGAATGGGACTAACAGCAGATTAGGCACTGCAAAAGAAAAGATTAGTGAACTTAAAGACGTAACAGTAGAAACTAAAATGAAACAGAAAAAACAAAGACTGGAAAAAAAAAAATGAACAGAGCACCAGGGAGCTGTGGGATAACTTCTTATGGCATATTGTATGTGTAATTTGAGTCTTCAGAGGAGAGGACAGAGAGGTTGGAACAGAAAAATATTGGGAAAAATAATGGCTAAAAAATTTCCAAATTTGATGAAAACTATAAGTCTACAGGTCCCAAAAGCTCAAAGTATGGAAGTCTCCAGATCAGTAACATGAACATCACCCAGGAACCTGTTAAAAATTCAGATTCTTGGGATCCACACCAGATTCACTGAATCAGAAACTGGGAGTGGAGTCCAGGAACATGTGTTTTAACAAGGCTTCATATGATGCTGATATGTGCTAAAGCTTAAGAGCCACTGTATTAGACTAAGATTCACCTCTGAAAGGACCCTTAAATATAAGCAAGTGTAAAACTTTACCATAAATAATTTATGGTCAGAATTTTGCTGTATAGCAAACTTTAAAGACTCTGTCTATTGTCAAGACAGGATAATATTTTTCACTCAGAAAGATTCACTATGATGACTATTATTTCAAAATTAACACAAGGAGCAGCTTTTGAAAGATAAAAATTAGATGCTAGAACCTGATTTATAAGTTCCCTATAGGGACTGAATGAATGGGAATGATGTAAGAAAGCTTTAGGAAATTGAAGATCAAAGGGAAGAAATATTTACAACTTATTGTCATCATCATGAAAGAACTCTGGATCTGAATTAGAGGCTATGCAAGAACTTTCAGTGTCTCTGACCATGGTAAGATAAAAAGATTTTCTTTTAATGTACAGAATTAAAATTTCCAATCTGCTATATACAGCAGAACAAAAAATATTAGAGTGTGAGTGTTCCTGGCCTTTCTCCTCATTAGAGCCACTAAAGAGTCTACCAACTTAGCTTCTTCCCCTCCCCAGGTCTTCAAGGAGGTTTCTTCCAGACTGGTTTAGAAGGAGAACGTTAAGAAATACCATGTGAATGATGAATACTCTTCAAAGTGTTTGATAGCTGAAGTAAAGACCTTGAGATATATTGGAATTACTGTTTGTTGCTATGCAGTATTTGTTTGCCTATCACACCACTTTAAGACTGGGCTATTTTGGTCATATCATTAATAAGCTTATAGATTTACTGACTGGATAGATGTTTATTAAAAATTAAGTGTGTAAATTCTACCAAACATTTAAAGAAGAATCAACACCAATCCTTCAACTCTTCCAAAACATAGAAGAAGATCACTTCCAAACTCATTTTATGAGGTCAGCGTCACTCTGATACCAAAGCCAGACAAAGACACCACAAGAAAAGAACAATACACCAATATCCCTGATAAACATAGATGCAAAAACCTTCAACAAAATTAAGGAAACCAAATTCAACAGAAAATTAAAAGGATTATACATCATGACCAAGTGGTATTTATCCCTGGGATTTAAGGATAGTTCAACACCCACAAATCAATCAATATGATATACCACATTAACAGAATGAAGGATAAAAATCACATGATCATCTCGACAGATGCAGAAAAAGCATTTGACAAAATTCAATACCTGTCAAGATAAAAACTTTCAACAAATTAGGTATAGAAGGAACTTAACACAATAAAAGCCATATATGAAAAGCCCAAGCTGGCATTATACTCAGTGGTGAAAAATTGAAAACTTTTCCTCTAAGAAAAGAACAAGGCAAGGATGCCTACTCTTTCCACTTCTATCCAACATAGTATTGGAAGACTTAGATAGAGAAATGGGGCAAGAAAAAGAAATAAAAGCATCCAAATAGGAAGGGAAGAAGTAAAATTACCTGTGTTTGCAGATGAAATGATCTGCTATGTAGAAAACCCTAAAGACTCCACAACAAAAAACACCCAAACCATTAGAACTAATAAACAAATTTGGCAAAGTTGCAGGATACAAAAACACATACAAAAATTAGTTGCATTTTTATATACTAACAATGAATTATCCAAAAGTGATATTAAGAAAATAATTTTAATCATTTAAATCACTTACAATAGATTAAAAGGAATAAAATACTTAGAAATAAACTTAACCAAGAGGGTGAAAGACTTGTATATTGAAAACTACAAAACACTGATGACAGAAATTAAAGCAGATACAAACAAATGGTAAGACATCCTGTGTTCACGGATTGGAAGAATTAATATTGTTAAAATGTTCATACTATCCAAAGCAATCTACAGATTTATTGCAATCCCTATCAAAATCCCAATGGCATTTTTTACAGAAATAGAAAAAACAATCCTAAACTTCACATGGAACTACAAAAAACCCCGAATAGCCAAAGCAATTTTGAGCAAAAAGAATAAAGCTGGATGCATCACACTTCCTGATATCAAAATATAATACAAAGCTACAGTAATCAAAATGATACGGTACAGGCATAAAAACAAGCATATAGACCAATGGAATAGAATAGAGAGCACCCATGCAAATACTATCAACTGATTCAACAAGGGAGCCAAGAATACACAATGGGGAAAAGATAGTCTCTTCAATAAATGGTGTAGGGAAAACTGGATATCCACATACAAAATAGTGAAATTGGACTCTTCTGTTACACTATGCACAAAAATCAACTCAAAATGGATTAAAGACTTAAATATAAGACCTGAAACTGTGAAACTCCTAGAAGAAAACACAAGGAAAAAGTTTCATGACATTATCAATGATTTCTTAGATATGACACCAAAAACACAGGTGCCAAAAAGCAAAAATAAACAAGTGATATTACATCAAACTAAAAATTTTCTGTACCACAAGGAAACAATCAATGAAATGAAAAGGCAACCTATGGAATGGGAGAAAATATTTGCAAACCATATATCTGATATAGGGTTAATCTCCAAAATATATAAGGAACTGCTACAGCTCAATAGCAAAAAACCAAATAAGCCAATTAAAAAAGGGCAAAGGAACTAAATAGTTATTTCCCCAAAGAAGACATACAAATGGCCAACAGATATATGAAAATGTGATCAATATCACTAATTATCAGGGAAATGCAAATCAAAACCAAAACCAAATAAGACCAAAATAGAACTATCATATGATCCAGCAATCCTACTCCTGGGTATATACCCAAAGTAATTGAAATTAGGATCTCAAAGAGATATCTGCACTCCCATGTTTATGGCAGCATTATTCACAATAGCCAAGACATAGACGTGACCTAAATAGTCCATCCATAGATGAATGGATAAAGAAAATGTGGTATTCAATGGAATATGATTCAGCCTTTAAAAAGAAGGAAATCCTGCCATTTGCGACAGTATGGATGAACCTGGAAGACATCATGCTAAGAGAAATAAGCCAGACACAGAAGGACAAATACTACATGATATCACTTGTATGGTGAATCTAAAATAGTCAAACTTATAGAAGCAGAGTGGAATGGTGGTTGCCAAGGGCTTGTGGGAGGGGGAAATGGGAAGGAATTAGTAAAAGGGTATAAAGTTTCAGTTGTAAAAGATGAATAAGTCTTAGAGATATATTGTACAGCATAGTGCCTATAGTTAACAATAAGGTATTGTATACTTAAAAATTTCATAAGAAGGTAGATCTTATGTGATGTGTTCTTATCACAAAATAATAAAGATAATAATAATAAATAAGAGGGTGGGAGAGAACTTCTGGAGTAGATGTATAGGTTTGTGGCACAGATTGTAGTGATAGTTTCATGGGTGTAGACTTATCTCCAAACTCAAGTTGTACACATTAATTATGTACAGCTTTTTTTTTTTTTTTTTTTTTCGCTGGGAAAGATTCGCCCTGAGCTAACATCTGTTGTCAATCTTCCTCTCTCTTCTTTTTTTCCCTCCCCAAAGCCTCAGTACTTAGTTGTATATTCTAGTTGTAGGTCCTTCTAGTTCTTCTGTGTGAGCTGCTGCCACAGCATGGCTACTGACAGATGAGTGGTGTGGTTCTGTGCCTGGGAACCGAACCCAGGCTGCTGAAGCAGAGTAACCCAAACTTGATCTGCTAGCCCATCAGGGCTGGCTCTATACAGCTTTTTTAAATAAAAAAATTAAAAAAAAAAAGGAATGTCTATTGGAGAAAACTGATGCGATAATGGCATACTCCTTGATAAAAAAATGTTGCGTGTAAATGCAAGGACTAGAACAATATACATAGTATATTTCCATTATTTTTTTTAAAAAGAAACATACCAAAAACATGCTAAAAATGTAAACCAAAATATAACCACCAATATACCAAAAATGTACCACATATCATTATATGCTAATAGCCATTTAAAATTATTAGAAGGCTATACACCAAATAATTTTTTTTTTTTTTTTTGGTGAGGAAGATTCACCCTGAGCTAACATCTGTTGCCAATCTTCCTCTTTTTGCTTGAGGAAGATTCGCCCTGAGCTAACATCTGTGCCAGTCTTCCTCTATTTTGTAGGTGGATCACCACCACAGCATGGCCACTGATGAGTGGTATAGGTCCTTGCCAGGAAACCAAACCTGTGCTGCTGAATCAGAGCATGCTGAACTTAACCACTAGGCCACAGGGCTGGCCCCTCTACCAAATGACTTTTAACAGAAGTTACCTCTTTCTCTGGGGACTGGGATTGGGCAAGTAGAATGGAGTAAGAAAATGGCAAGGAGATCCTTTCACTTTTTATTTTATATATTTCTGTGTTACTTGAATTAATTGAAACAAAAATTAATTATTACTTGTCATTGAAAATAAAACCAAATATTAAAAATTACAATCATCCTCTTGGTCACAATTTTTAAACATTTAAGTGGCACGGTAAGTAATCAACCAACACTTAGAAAATGCTTGGTGCTTATTATTCCTACCATCTCAGAGAACTACATTCTTGTTCAATCTTTTGATATTTAAATGCATTTCAATGTACTCATATAATTATTATTGAAATTCCTCTAATTTCTTTAAAATTAAAGGTTAAAAGGTTCATTTCAAAGTTCTTTGGAGCCTGCATTCATTTTAGAGGGTGGCCAAGTTTTTTTTCGCTTAAAATGAAAAAATATCAATTATTTTGACAGCCTCTGATAATGCTCATGATACGGCCTTGGCCTGTCTTCTGGTTTGAAACCTTCTCAAGGGCGAATGGATATTTGTCTGGTGTTCTCTGTGCAACCTGTCCTTGCCCCACTTTTCCAGTGTGACGGGGAAAGAACAGCTGTCATCTGTCCTTCTGGGAATTCAGCCTAGAGTCTGGCACCATGGGAATTTACCCAGGTTGCTTTGGGGGAAGACATCTGACACTTAACGATAGTTGTAACTGTAAGCTAGAAAGACACGGGAACTGGAGGAGTTAAAGGGAAATCTGACGGAGGATTAAGAATTTGAGATGATTTTTGGAGCCAGGCTGATTTAAGCACATTTTTAAAGTTAGCTTTATTCATTATTATATTCTAAAACATAAAAGAAGATTTTCTAATAAGAGTTCTAAGAAAAACTTGTAAACCTGGATCACGCTTAAATAAGGTTGGTGATGAAAATAATCACCAAGAATGTTATAAATGAGAACTGTATTGCTTTGAGTTGAAGGAAAGCTGTACATACAATACATTCCATCCTTTGGAAGCTTGTGTCCTTATATGAGAGAGATTGCCAAATCAGTGGTGAGAATATGGTGATATATGTGTCATAGGAGCATAGATACACAAATTAATGTTTTATTAACCACAAAAATAAAGTTAAAAGATTAAAATGTAGACTCTATATGTCTGTAAAAAAGAGACAGAAAAAAATCCTCACCGCTCTAGAGACGCTTAGTCTCTGATCAACCACTACAAATACTAATCTATTTACATATAACCTGGAATGAATATTAAATAACAACAAAACATTTTCACTTTTAAATTTGCTTTACCTTTGGAATATAAAGTGACGGAGTGAGATATTTAACGCTGCTTGCTTTTGGTTAGAAGAACAGCAGAACCACCTAGTGGATTTTTCATTTACTGCACAATCCTTATGCTCTGGTATTGCTGTATTGTAATCACTGAGATAAACCCTAGAGTGAAATCTGTGGTTATGATCTCTTTGTGGCTTATAACAGAAATAGTAATTGTTAATCTTCAACAGACAAAGCCGTCCCCAAATACTTGAGGAGAAGTCCCTGCCCCCTAAACACTCATGAACCAGCACACTGCTGTATTTAGAAGCACAGTGTTGGGGCTGGCCCCGTGGCTTTGCGGTTGGGTGCGGCGCTCCGCTGCTGGCGGCCTGGGGTTCGGATCCTGGGCGCGCGCCAACACACTGCTTCTCCGGCCATGCTGAGGCCCTGTCCCACGTGCAACAACTAGAAGGATGTACAACTATCTACTGGGGGGCCCTGGGGGAAAAAAAGGAGGAGGATTAGGCAATGGATGTTAGCTCAGAGCTGGTCTTCCTCAGCAAAAAGAGGAGGATTAGCACGATGTTAGCTCAGGGCTGATCTTCCTCACAAAAAAAAAAAAAAGAAGCACAGAGTTAAACATTTGGCTGCTAAGATATACAATGCACCTGGAGCTTTAAATTTTCCATGAAACTTGATGAGCAAAGTAAACTGCAGAAATTCATCTGCATTCACGGCACAGTCATCCTTTTGGTGAACAAGAGTAGAGAACTCTGCAGAGCACAGCCAAGGGGTTACACCAGCAGCTTGACCTTTATATAAATCTGTGGGTATACAAACTCGGGTTTATAATCAGTTTTGTTTGGAGCAAAGGAGCTCACATGATTACAGTGTGCCCTGGCCATTCTATATCCCATGACTGAGCCAGCCAGGCCTCTGCATTTTGACGGTGGTGACAGATGTTTCATATATTATATTGGAATTTGGGATGATGGGTCAGAGAAATAACAAACATTCTGAGTAAAGACACTTTGGTGAAACGTAAAAGGTTATAAAATGCCAAATTTTAGCAAATTCTAATGCTGAATCAAAGCTTAATTAAATATCATGATTTATTATGCATCAAAAGAAAAAAAACACCAAGATCTAAGGAGAATGGGAAAGTTGATGCTATTCTAACCTGTGAGTGGGTAGTTTAACTGTTAAGCAGATGGTAGGCTTCAGCTTATAAGGTTGCTGCTTTTCAGCCAGGTGCCACGTGTGAAGGGCACGTGGAGGGGCTGGGATCTCCCAAGTCTGCATGGGTGGGGCTGGCTGCCATCAGAAGAAACTGCTGCTATCCTAGTCCTATTAATTCCCATTCGATTCTCTTCTTCCTGTAGTGTGAAGGAGGCTAGGTGGACTTTCTCTGTGGACTTTCTCTGAGGATTGAAATTTCAAACTGTGATTTTTGCAAGAGTGATGATCTCTTCCTAACTCTTTAGAAGCTAAGATACGAACAATTTCAGTTCATAAGAATGAAGCCCAATTCCTCTTCTTGTTGGAGTATCCAGTAAAATGCTAAGAAATGTGTGGGTAGAAGAAGAAAAAAAGAGGAACAGAGAGGAGAGCAAAAGATGAAGAAAAAAATTGGAAAGGCAGAAAAAGATGATGCATATGAATAATAACAGCAACAACAACAAAATAATAGTAGACAGAATGGAGTGTAGAGAGAGGGAAAGATAGACTTCAGAGAAGTCGAGGTGAAAGGCTTCTCTATGAAGAGCTTCATTTCCCAAGATAGGCTGCTGGCTTTCTCAGGGTCCATTAAGATAATAATGAGAGATTTTTAGCTGTTTTTAATATTTTGAAAAGCCTATTATTCTATCCCTTAGGACCCACAGGAATTTGCAATTATAAATTTATATTTGTGTGTTGCTTTGTTTCATTGCTCCGTGAAGTCAGGACCAAGTCTCTTACTCACCACAGAGTAACCAGCACCAATTGACTAACAAACATCCCAAGATCCCATTTGCCTTGCTGCGTTACATTATAGAGGCTTGAAAAAGAAAAAAACACTTGAATTTTACTTTCCCAGTCTCTCTTGCTGCTAGGGGTGGCCATATGACACAGATTTGGCCAATGAGAGGTGAGTAGAAAGCGTGGCGGGATCCTGGAGAGGCTTTGACTTCCTGCTGAAAGGGACAAAAGTAGATGACACTACCCTTCCTCTCTTCTTCTTAACATAAATGTGGACATGATGCTTGGATACAGGGCAGCCATTATGCATTCATAAGGGAGAAGGTCAGGCAGTTCTCAGAGATGCTAGCCCTGACATTGTTGAGCCACGGAACCAACACTGGGAAAAAATGACCTCCCAGCTTATTGTTATAGGAGAGAAATAAATGTCTATTTGTTTCAGTAACTGCAAGTTGGGCTGTCTGTTACTTTTAGACAAAAGCATGCCTGTTATAAGTTGTGTGATTCTGAGCAAGTTACTTTACTGTTTTAATGTCCTTACTTGAAAATGGGGATTATAGGAATATCTTCTTTACAGGACTGTTGCAAAGATTAAATAAGATAATATATATAAAGAGCACAAAGTAAGCTCTACATAGGGGTAAACTGTTATGTTTATTACTATTTTGATGATGGGCTATCGATAAATCTTGGTTGAATGAGTGAAGGAGTGGAGTAAAAGGTCAGACCCAAAGGCTTGAATCCAAGTAACAATATGATGACTCAATTTTTCTGCTTGAGAAAAAAGAGAAAAGGGGAGAGATGAGAAGGAGGGGGCAAATGAGGGAGGGCTACAGAGAAGCCAGGTGGCTGCTGCGTGGGGGTGAGATGGCCCATGAAACATCTCCCGTAGTGGATGGTTTGTGTGTTGATGCTAAGTATCAAATGTATGGCCCACGCATACCAGCATCAAGTAGACACTGAATAAACATTTGTTGGCTCACTGAATAAATGAATGAACTGTTAGGGTGTTCACTAAAAAAGAAATTGCTATCTCTTCCTTTAAACTAAAGAGATAGAAGCGACAGAAGGTTTTTCTCCAGTGCCATCTGCATGCCTTTTACAATATTTGCCTGAAATTATGTGGGTGAAGATGTATTGCTCTATAATTGCCTGTGCCCTTGCAAGGAGCAGATAAGAACATCCGGTGGGGGCAGAAGCAGAAGCAGAAGGAACAGATTTCCCACAGAGTAAAATATTCTGTTGTCATAAAAAGCCCCTTGCCGTAACAAACAAGAAGATGAAAAGGAGAACCTATAGAAGAGAAGCAGATACCTCCTAATAGGCACATGTCTCCGAAGTTTCCCACCAGGAGCCAGCTGTTCATTAAACAAGGAACAAATGCAAGAGGTGGTTATGATCGGCTCCATTCCACGCCCCAGCACTGGGGCGGGAGTGCATTCATAAGAGCATCACTTTCATTGCCGTGGCCCAGTGTGACAGCTGGGCTGTACTGTCAGAATCACCCTGCACAAACAGCTCCATTGCATCTGCATACTCTGAGGAGGCTCAGTGCATTTCTAATGCTTGCTAAAAACATGTGCAGAAAGCAATGGAAATTTGAAATGTATAAAAGGCTTCGTCGTGGGATTATAAAGTGGATGCCTCCTCATGAAGGATTAACTTTGATGGCCATGTTTCTGAACATTATTTTCATCACAACTTGACATTAATGCCTCAAATCTAGCTCTTTTTTCTCCCCTATCCTCTTTCTGCATCCTCCTTTTCCCTCTGGATTACTTTGGCTTGACTTTTGCGTGCATTTTTGAGTGTGATAAGCAAACAGAAAGCGAGATCCCATTCAAGTAGTGAGTGGCCTTGCATTCCTGTTTAGGGATGTGTGTTTGCCCTTGGGCTCTATAAGGATGAGACTCATAAAATAAAAACTTAACACAGATGGGAGATACACATACACACACATACCATACTTCTCAAAGCAGATGTGAGTCAAAAACATATGCTGATAAATTCGATTTGCTGATGGCATCCTGAGCAGTGAGCCCACTCAGTACAGCTGAAGGGTCTGGTAACTTTTCATGGGAATAAATAGATAGCTGGGATAAACAATGATGCTGAAAGTCTTCTTCCAATGACTGAAGAAATAGAGAGAAATTAGCATCTCTTCTACCCTCTCCAAACAAAGCCCAATGCTTGAGGCTTATAAAACTAAGGTCTTCTAGGGGCCAGGCCTGTTGCCTAGTGGTTAAGTTCGGCGAGCTCTGCTTCAGTGGCCCGGGGTTCAGTTCCTGGGTGTGGACCTACACCACTCATTAGCAGTCATGCTGTGGCGGCGACCAACATACTAAAAATAGAGGAAGATGGGCACAGATGTTAGCTCAGGATGAATCTTCCTCAGCAAAACAAAACAAAACAAAGCTAACCAAAAAAACCTAAGGTCTTCTAAATTAGAGGGTCATGTAATCTTCTAGGTCAGACTCTATAACTTGGGTCACATAACTCAAAAACACTTTAAGACAGACTACATGGGGCTGTGGGAAAAGAGAGAGCACAAACCTTCAAAATCATGGAGCTTTGACCAAAGCTTTATCTCCTTCACTTGTCTCAAGACTATGTCTACCAAAGCCACTTCCTCTAGCGGTAACTTCCTCCATCCTATAGCACCAGCACTTTGAGAAATTAACTGACTTATTCATTCCACAAATATTTATTGAGTGCCTGACACTAGCAAAGGGGATACAATCCCTGCCCATGAAGGATTCATGGCTAACCAGAACACTGCCCTGGGTAAAGTAACTCAGATTTGATTCCACTTTAGAATAACAGTAGAGCCCCACAGGTGGGCATGTACAAGAGGCTTACTCTCTCTTCCTCCTCATTTCTCTAAACACTTATCTGTGCCCATCTGTCTGTGGGCTGTGCTGGGTACAATGCCAAGGGGCAAAGCAAGTTAAGGGGCAACAGTACTATTCAATAGACCAGGGACTTAGGATCAGAAACGGCCTCCTCCCTTTTGTTGCAATCCTGCCTTGTGTGGGCTCAGCCCCAAATTGCTTCCGAAATCCCAGAAATGAGTGGAGGTTAAGAATCTCACTTATGTTTCGAGATCTTCCTATAGATTTTGATAACCATGATGATGATGGTATCAGTTAATATTGTGTTCTTATTATGTGTCAGACACTGTTCTAAGTACTTTAAATGTCTTATTTCATTTACTCCTCTGTCATTTAATATAAATTCTACTATTACCCTCATTATTCATATGAGGAAACTGAGGCACTGAGTTAAAATCACTCATTTTTTTTTTTTTTTTGGTGAGGAAGACCAGCCCTGAGCTAACATCCGATGCCAATCCTCCTCTTTTTTGCTGAGGAAGACTGGCCCTGGGCTAACATCTGTGCCCATCTTCCTCTACTTTATATGGGATGCCACCACAGCATGGCCTAACAAGCAGTTTGTCGGTGCACGCCTGGGTTCCGAATCAGTGAACCCTGGGCCGCCACAGTGGAGCATGTGCACTTCACCGCTTGCGCCACTGGGCTAGCCCTAAAATCACTCACTTTTAACTGTTCATCTATCAGGCAAGCTAACCCCAGAGGCCACATACATTCTTAACAATTAAGCTA
Source organism: Diceros bicornis minor (assembly GCF_020826845.1). Lineage (NCBI taxonomy): Eukaryota > Metazoa > Chordata > Mammalia > Perissodactyla > Rhinocerotidae > Diceros > Diceros bicornis. The sequence continues at coordinate 23,880,221 of NC_080764.1, read as the reverse complement.
TGCCACGTCTCAATCACTCTGCCAAAAACTATATGAAACTGATAGGTTCTACAGTTAAAATCCAAAACATTAAGGTGATATAATAAAACAAAAAAAATGAGTTAGGAATTTTTTCTTGCTTTTGCTCCACTGTTTTTGTTTTTGTCCAAATAAGCCTCATTTTTTAATCCATAGTCACTTTAAGGACGTGATGTGGGAGATGGAGCTGTCTACCTACCCACTAGCTATTTTTGAAGGAAGGTGATCAGGAACTGGTTATGAAAGAATCATATTGTTTAATCTGGCACCACAGTACTTGAGAAACCATAGACCTGGTGAGTTAGAAAATATGTAGGCAGAAGTGATGTCTCTATGGAAACAGATGTGAAGAGTCAAGCAAATACTAGGTCCATCAGACTTTTCATGAAGACAGCAGCATTATTTATTTATTTATTTATTGGTGAGGAAGATTGTCGCCGAGCTAGCATCTGTGCCAATCTTCCTCTATTTTGTATGTGGGACGCTGCCACAGCATGGCTTGATGAGCAGTGCATAGGTCTGCACCTGGGATCTGAACCCGTGAACCTCGCGCCACAAAGCAGAGCATGTGAACTTAACCACTACGCTACTGGGCTGGTGCCAGCAGCAGAGTTTTTTTATACCTCTATAACTTGTTTGTTGAGGATTCTGACTATGGTGAGGGGCAAGCTAGAAATACATTTTTCTTTCTAGTCACCACTCCTAACTCTGCTATGTCAACTCTCCTATCTCTTCTAGACAACCATCTCTTAATGGCATGTTGGGAAGGCACCAACAGTCACTGAAAGTTCTGTCTAGTCCAATTTAATACTACAACCTCATATCCAGTTCAAGATATTCCACTGCTCCATTGATGGCTACACTTGTGACTCAAAGGCCTGATGTGGGGGTGCTTAGGGGTGACTCTTTTACGTTGGTGTGTGGTACAGGGCTGCTCTGATTCTAGGATACTTCTTCCCTCCTCCTGCAAGACCCAATTCCTTCTGTTTCGGAGGTTGAGAGAGAGGATGGGATGGGTTAACAGGTCTTTGCTCCCTCCACTGCTTTTGCTCCTTCTCTGGTTCACACTGGTGACTGTTGAGAATCTCTGTGGGGCATGAGCCCAGGTGTTAGCTCTGGATATGTGTGGGTTCTTTGGGGTCTCTCACATGAGAGATGTGGCTCTGGCTCAGATGCGTTCAGCCTCCCTCAGCTACCTCAGCCACCCTATCTGCTACAACTGCACTGCTGCATTTTTGCGCCTGGGGGGGTACCTCACCAGCACGTGGTTTGGGTAGTGGGAGGAGGAGTGTTGACATAGTAAGAAGAGTTTTGCTACTTCTTAGTGAGCCCTGAAACAGGTATCCGGTAGGCGTTCTGTTTATAGTGTGAGATGCTTAACACCCCCTTTCCCAAGCTTTGGGCTCTAGGCACCAGTTCTCAGACAAAAGGAAAACTCTCTTTTATATCCTATTATAATAATAAACTTTGATCAAAGCCTTAGAATAAGAAAACATCAAGATGTTTCTCTCACCTTCCTTCCTTCTATCTTTCCTTCCTTCCTTCCTTCCTTCCTTGCTTCCTTCCCTCCTTTTCCCCTTCCTTCTGCCAAATAACAACCATATAAACCAAAATGTGAGGGATAAAAAAGCCTAGAAAATCAGTATTACCTTAATGCCAGTGAGAGAACTTTAATAGAGCAGAGGAATTTGGAATATTAGAAGACAGGAAACAATTTTAGTTTCCTGAGAATTTTGGTGGTATTTCTACCTGCTCCAATCTTGGACTGTACTTTTCCATGCCCAGGAAGCCGCCTACAACCTGGCTGACACTGCAATCAGCCACTAGGACTTGCTCACACTCTGAGCTCAACCTACTTTTATTTAGCTCTGAGCTTTCCAGTTCTGAATGCTTGATTACCGGTCCAAGAGTATTTTGAGTAGATATGATGAACTCACATCATCCTCCCTACAAATTGCTATTGAAATGCTCCAAAAATATAAAAGAAAAAAATTTATAGAAACTAGGGAAGGGTGTGGCTCACATTCTAGAAACATCAAAGAATTTCTGCAAGATTTCATGGAAGAGAAGATGGAACGAAGGCAGGGCAAACTTGCTCTATGTTCATCGCTGAAGAAGGAAACGACTATGCATGAAAGGACCTCTGCAGAAACCCACCAGTGCTCTTTAGCTCTGGGTGACAGGGTTGAAGATGAGAGTTAGCTTCAGGGAAGATGGTGGTGAAAAATGTTTATCCCACTCTCGACTCCAAGTATTACACAGAATGCTGGAGCCCGCCTGGATTGGGGAATACTGTTAGTTCAGTCACGGTTTACCTTTGGCAAGGGTGGTGCATTAAGAAAAGGTAGAGGGCATGGTCAAGATTGATGTTAATGGTCATTCCTTACAGAGGAGTTATTGAGCTTACTTCAGGCCGCCACAAAACGCAAAGAAAAGAATCTGTTTGATGCAACTTGTTCAGCTGCCTCAGACTGCGGATATCTCCTTACTTGGTAGAGGCATTCAGATCACTCAGAAGTAAAAGAAAAATTAAAGTAAGTCTAAATGTTTTTCTTCTTTCATTGAGACCTAAAAGTTTTGAACACAATGTCCCAGTAGAATTGATTGAAAATACTGGAATCTCTGTAAGGATGAGCAAGCAGAGAGAAGTGACTGGACATATGAAAGAGTCTGCAGTTCAAAAGAGGAGGGTCAGGGTGGGGAACTGATCTGAACTCCTGGTTCTGTGTCCCCCAAGCTTCCTTCCTCAGTTATGGTCCCTCCCAGATTCAGCATCCATAGGTTACTCTCCTTTATCCATGGAATCTCCAGTTTTGAAAGGGGTGACATTTTCTACTTTATGCGGTTCTCCAGCTCAGTATCTCCCGTGGTCAGGGGTTAAGAATTCCTTTCCCTGTCTCCTAGTCTTGCAGAATTCTCTCTCTCCATTGGGAAGGGTAGGCCTGGCATTCAGGAATTCAGGGAAGCTAGGCAGAACTTGAAATAAGTGAAGAGAAATGAAAGGTGCTGGAAAAATCTCCCATCAAAATTTCCTTCCCTGTGTTATTCCACCATTAGATAATTAGCCCCCGATTCTTAAAGGATTATATCACTTTTTTGTTTAAGAGTTGAGTCATCTATGCAAAGGAAATACTGAGTGAATTAAAACCAGAAATCTTTATTAGTCACTCCCTCAAGAGCAGTAGTAGTGTACCTTTTCGACTAGAGCAAAGCTCACTGGGAATGTGTGCAAGATAAAGAAGTGGTGGAGCTAATAGCAAGGGAGACAGTAAGCGAAGGGCCAGGAGCAAGGAAGGGAACTAAAGAGAGGCAGGAAGACCCCAAAGCAACCTTTGCCCATTGACAACTGAGGGAGGCCCTGGCCCATCATTTCGTGTTCTCGGTCATTCTTGTGAGAGGCAGAGCAGTATAATGATTAAGAGCATGGACCCTACAGCTGGACTGCTGGGTTCATAAAGGTTAACAACTTGGCTCTGCCCCATCATACCTCGGGAACCTCGAGGTAGGTAGGTATCATCCCTCTGTGCCCCAGTTTCTTTCATATATAAAACAGGGATAATATTGGTCCCTGCTTCATAGGGTTGTTGTGAGGATTAGATTTAACACATATAAAGTATTTAGAACAGTACACGGCATTGAGCAAATGTTAGTTGTTATTAGTATGTTTTCTATACCACAAAGGGACTTAAAATATCAGAACCTCTACTCCTAGGAGCCACTGGAGGAGGAGCGAGGACCACTGTATACTGAATATCTATGCTCTAGATACTGTATATAAAATATTTCATTTAAGCCTCACATGCTTATGAAATAGACATTATCCCTACTTTGCAGGTGAGAAAAGCGAGTCTTGGAGAGTGAGAATCTGGCCCAAGGTTATACAGCTAAAAAATGATAAAGTTGGCTATGGAATCCCATGACATTTCTCACATAGTTTTCTTTGGAAGTAAAAACATACACAAATAGTATAGGCAGATAAAAACAACTCTGATGTTACATTTTTACAGCAGATGTACTCATAACCCTCATCTTCCTGACTCAGTGATCACATTCCCCCAGTGCCCCAACTATAGCATAATGTCTCTGCAGACAGTAGACTTTTAGTTCAAAAAGGATGTATGTATATTAACTGGACACTAAATGAAACACACATAAAGGAAAGAAGGTAGTCCTGTCCATTGTGTAAATGTAAAGATAAGTACAAATGTAAACTATACAGCGAAAGACAGGAGTGGACTTGGAGCTGCACCTTCAGGCTGGGTGTACACAAGGAGGGAACATTCCTTCATTACTTAATTAGAAGAAGTTCAGTGAGTAGCTAATAGGTGAGACTTCTTTTTAAACCACTTTGTATAGCACATAGATTTAGTTTACAAGAGAAATTAAATGCTTGAAAGAGTTAGGATTTTTTAAAACCAATATAATTGGGTTTCAAAGTGTTGTTACACTAACCCAGAAGTAGGGATTATGAATTAATTGATCTGAACCATAAATAAGAATCCATGAAAAGTCTTAAAGAACAAACTTATTACAGAAAAGAGGCTATGGTATCCTATGACATTACTTATACATTTATCTTTGGAAATAAATATAAAAATATATACCAATGGTATAGGCATAAAAATTCAGGCACTAAATTTTCACAGTAGTTATACTTACTACAAAAAACACATGTATAACTGAAATCCACAGGCAACTCTCCCAACTTTCCTACATCAGCATTGTTAGGAATTTTTCCTGTTAAAACTTCTACCAGAATTATAGTTTGAGAAGATAGATGGGTATGTTTCCTTGCTGTACCTTTGGATGCCATGGATGTTAACAAGGATAAATATCTATGAAAAAATATGGAGGAGACGCAAAGAGCCTGGATAATTGAATTACTGTGGTAGGCAGAATTCTAAGATGGCTTCCAAGATTCCTGCCCCTGGTATACACACCCTGTATACTCCCCTCTCCTTGGGTGTGAGCAGGATCTGTGAATATAATGGGATTGTCACTTTTTCGACTAGGTTACATGACAAAGGTGAAGAGACTTTGCAGATGTAACTAAGGTTCTTAATCAGTTGACTTTGAGTTAATCAAAAGGAAGATTATCAGGGATTGGGCCTGACCCAATCAAGTGAGCCATTTAAAAGAACATGAGATATTAGAGAGATTATGATGCTGGCCTCAAAGAAGAAACAAACACCTATGTTGTGAACTGTACATCGGGAGGGGCAGCCTGCAGGAGCTAAGGACCTCAGTCCTACACCCACAAGGAACTGAATTCTGCCAACAACCATTAGAGCCTGGAAGAAGATGTTGAGCCTCAGATGAGAACTCAGCCACACCCAATACCTTGACTATACCTATGAGACTTTGAGCAGAGGACCCACCTAAGTTGTGCCCAGACTCACAGAGGAAACGGACCCACATAAACTGTGAGAAATAAATTTATGTTGTTTTAAACTGCTAAATTGGTAGTAATTTGTTACACAGCAATAAAAAAATGAAAACACTTGCAAAATAGACAGAACCTGAATTATTAAGTAATTAATAAATAATCTTGAATTATTAAAAATTGGTTGCATAAGTGAAAGAATAAATGTGCATTTGAATTGGAAGATTTGGAGTTTTCACATGAAAAATCAAGTGTGGTTGAAATAATGTGAGAGTAGCTATTTTGGAGGTCTCTTACTCAAACACTTGCTAGTTGAAGGAGTGCTAAGATTATGGGTATAACAATTGATTCCAGGGTCTCAGAACTTATTTCCTATAAGTGTAGGAAAAGCTGCAACTCTGGCTGTAAAGAATGTGGTATTTTTCTTTCTCTTGAGATAATAGACACCATATAGTGCACTAGCAATAGTCAAAAGATCATATTAGAAACTACAAAGAACTTTCACATACAGATATTTTTGTTATGATGCAACAGATATATTTCTAAAAGCCACTGCATTATGCAAAATAAAACATAAAAAACACACGGCTTATGGGAAAACTGGGGATAGGGACGCAATACTCAAAACTTTGTCAGTGACACAGTAAAAAACATTAAGAACCTGATTAAAAAATGGCAGCATAGTTTTACACACATCAAATGGTTAGGAAATATATATATATTTGTATAAATACTACAATAAATATGGCAGTTTCCTTTGAAAAAGATCTTAAATTTGCTTGTGGAAGTGGGAGTTGGAAGAGTTGCAGCTTGTGACTTTGGGGAAGTATTAGAAGAAAGGTAATCTGAGATTGGGGGGAAGTTGCATAACCAGATGCGGGTGGGTGTGGCTCATAACACACGTGGTGAACTGAGGTAGGTGGTAAATGTTTGAGGTGTGTGTGTGTCTATTTTGCATATTCCTATGTGGCTGGATTCAGCTGGGTGCAATTTTCTGTGTTCGTCTGGTGGACTAAATAGTGCATAAGCAAACTGAAATTTATGTTATGCTCAAATTGTTCTCTAATAATATATTAATCATTTTTGAAAAACTTGTATCTTCAAAACAAGTGTTATAGCAGAACTGACACGTTATTTCATTTGAATCTTACAATGACAGCAAGAATTAGGGAGGTAACGGAGAGGAGGACGCTGAGCTTCAGACACAAAGCTAGCAAATAGTCAAGCAAGACTGAACTGAGGACTTCTGACTCTGGGTCTGTGCCTTCCCACTCTGCCACTCCAGGAATGCTCCAGTCCGGTATATTTGGAATCTGCGCAATGGTATAGTTTCACTACCCTACTTTCCAAGACGTTGCGTTTTCAATTAGACATTTCTTTTACCTTCTAGAAGTATCTTCATCCAGAAGGTAATATCCTCTCAGCTATGGAAAGTTCCTCCAAAATACAAAATTCTATTTTTGTTAATGAAAATGTAAATAAAACTGTATATTTCAAGAGATTTGCAATTTTTATTAATTTCCCATTATATGATTACGATGCAACTCAAAAATGATTTCAAAATTTTCACTCTAGTCTTTTTTCCAAATTCATCCAATATTAATCTAATTTTATTTTCCTGCAATTTGGTTGTACTTTTGAACCATTGATTATGCCTATATTAACTATACCATGATATTCATCAATTTGTAAAAAATGATAACCACCTAGAAGATACCTGTTGCACAAATTCATTTTATAACTTAAGAACTTGTTTCAGAATGTTGAGACCCAGATAAGTAGAAGGATAGTGTCAGCAGTTCCTAGGAGCAAGGGAATTATGCCTGCCATGAAGAGCCCTGTAGAGGTCCTTCGTCTCCTCCTCAGCAGGTTTAATACAATGAATTCATCAGGGACAATTTTGTTTAGATGAACTCAAAGCAGGCAAGACTTCATTTTCAGATATTTGTGGAGTGAATGAGTGTGCAAATAAACTAAAAAGCACGTGATGGCTCAGGAAACGTGAGGGGAAATGATAATTTTCAACAGTCCAAAACAGCTTATGGCAATTTAAGCAGGAGGAAACTTAACCCCAACCCTAACAATAATGCAGTCATTAATCCTCGGTCCCTGGACATATTCCACTAGAGGAATTTGGCAACAAAATTATACTTTCCTAATTCTGAGCAGATACAACAATAAATTCTTAACTCATTAATCCATTTATCAAACATTATTAAGCACTTCTCATGTCCTAATAACTGTGCTAGATGTTGAGGGGAGATAGTAAGAGCTTAAGAACACAGCTTCAAATTTGTAGATCTATGGCCATTCAACCTGAGACACTGAATACCTAATTTTGTAGCTCACAGGATTAAAAATCTTAAATAAATTCCTGGGTGAAGAGATTACAAGGCCTTACATGATTGATGGTCTCTGTTCCTCACCAATCTGTTCATTTTAATAAATTTCTCAGGTAGGGTTTTATGAATGGCCTCAAAGTAATTAAGACTTCATTTTCAGGAAGGGCAATCTTATCCTCACTAGAAAACCACAGCCAACATATTACTTTTCTAGGTACTTGTCACAAAGGAATCTTGAGAAAATTCTATACTAGGACCCATGACACCCCTGATATAGCTCTGCTGTTATTTTTCCTTCTCAAGTGAACAGACGAGTTTCTTTAGCAAAGTAGACCAATCATGGTTGCTAGACCTTCCTGTAAGGTAGACTCAGATTTGCTGATAGAGAATGTATAACCCAAGCAAAACCTTGCTTGAAGCCTCTCTGTTTAAATATTTTGTGTCTCAAATAAGGGGAAAAATGAAAATGGGAGGAAGTTAATATTAATTAATTTCACCACTGTCTTACAAAATTGCTTCAGAGAACATAACAATACGGTCAGAACATCCCCTCCCTTTGCTGGAACTGGGCTGCCCCGAGAGACTTGGCTGTAGGGTTGCAGAACTTTCCCTGTCCTTCAATCCTAATCACCAAAGGAGCAATTCCAGCTCCATGCCCAGGAATTACATGCTACTGAAGAATCTTGCTTTGAGCTAGAAGCTTGAAAGTGGTATGGGCAATATCTAAATACCATTTGGGCATTGAACTTGATGGGGTATAAAGGGCCTTTGGAGCATGCTGACCAATTTCTGTCTTTCATTATGATGAAAACATTCAAATATGATCTGGCCAAGAGAAGAACAGTCCATAATATTTTCTTATTGGTTTCCTTAGTAGGTCTAAGTTCTTTTTGTTAAATTTTACGAGAAGAGCAAATTACAGTTGAGACGTTGTCAGTCCACACAAAGTATAGTAGTGAATACTCTATGGCCTTTGAAATTATTAAGTCTTGGATTATGGATCAGATTGAATGAACTCAAGACAGGTTCTCTGTCAATTAGACTCTTGAAGCACATTTGCTGATGATTAATCTGAAAGTATTTTTTTATATGGCAACATTATGCTTGTGTTGTGAAATAAACGGTTGATAAACTTGCCGAAGTGTAATCATAATGGAGCAAACATTATGTGTCATCTGTCGACTCTGGTATTGTGCTATTTTGTTACAAGTGCTGTTAATAAGCTAGCTTAGCATCTTTACGTTGAGATTGTAGGCTCTAATCAAATTTTCTGTAGAGCTTTGGGATTGTTGTGAGTTTTCTGTTCAATATAGGCTTCTCTAAGATTTGATATTTTTTAAAATATCTGTAGGAGCCAGCCCCATGGCCTAGTGGTTCAGTTCAGTGTGCCCCGCTTTGGCGGCTGGGTTTGGTTCCCAGGCACAGACCTACACCACTCATCGGTGGCCATGCTGTGGCAGTGACCCATATACTTAATAGAGGAAGATTGGCACAGATATTAGCTCAGGGCCAATCTTCCTCGTCAAAAAAAAAAAAAGAAAAAGAAAAATATTAAAATATCTGTAAACTGTAGCCAAAATTTATACATCATATATTTAAAATAAAAGGATGCTTTTGATTTTAATGTATCTAAAAATTTAAAAATAGTAATTTAGAGTCACAGATGACTCCCAATAAGTCAATTAAAACTGTATAACAATTGGAATAAGGATACAAGACATTAATGGGCAGTGACATTTGGTATTCAAGTCATCATAGCCATTGAGTATTTGGAAGAATCCAATGATATTCAAATTATCAAAGCAAGCATTTTGAAGAACGGCATCAAGTGAAATTGCGTACAAAAAAGATGCTTTAAACAGATATTACCCTGCACTTAAATATGATAAAAATACAATAATAAAGTGAAATAATAACTTTGATATTTGGCTACAACATCAAGGCACTTAAAAAACAAAACCACATATTTTCAAAATATAGACTAAATATTTTCTCAAACTGAGCTCTTTCTCTAAAGACTTTATATGCATGAACTTTAAATGAACATCTAATTGTTTTCTAACATAAAAGCGATTTTTGCAAATATTTTGAGAAAGCAGGAAAAAACTAAAACATTCAAATGACTAATACTCAGCTGTACTTGAAAGATTTTGCCTAAAACTACTTTAAAGGGTTAAAATTTAGAAGGTCTTAAAATAAAACTTGTAGAATTCCAATATTCAAAAAGTAAGATTTGTCACCATGGGTGATACCATTGTGAAAAAGCAGAAAAGGAATCGAGAAAGAATTATCTAATTGAAAATATTTTCCTGACGTTGTAATCTAACATGCCTGATACTTGTTTGTGGTTTAAAATACTGTATTTTTTCTTTGAACATTTCTCCATTTTTTTTTTTTTTTTTTTTTGTGAGGAGATCAGCCCTGTGCTAACACCCGCCAATCCTCCTCTTTTTTTGCTGAGGAAGACGGCCCTGGGCTAACATCTGTGCCCATCTTCCTCCACTTTATATGGGACGCCGCCACAGCATGGCTTGCCAAGCAGTGCGTCGGTGCGCGCCCGGGATCCGAACCAGCGAACCCCGGGCCGCCGCAGCGGAGCGCGCGCACTTAACCGCTTGCGCCACCGGGCCAGCCCCTCCATTTTTTTTATTGTGGTAAAATATACATAAAGTTTCCCATTTTAACCATTTTTAGGAGTACAGTTCTGTGGCATTAAGTACATTCACATTGTTATGCAACCAACACCATCATCTATCTCCAGATCTTTTACCACTTCCCCAACTGAAAATCTGTACCATCTCCCCATTTTCCCCTCCCCTCAGTCCCTGGCAACCACCATTTTACTTTCTGTCCCTATAAATTTGACAACTCGAAGTGCCTCATATAAGTGGAATCACACAATATTTGTCCTATTATGACTGGCTTACTTCTCTATCATTTTATTAACACAAAATCATTTTACCTATTATTAATTTTATCCAGTCAGAAACTTGAAACATTGATAGAATTTTTGACTGATTGAATTACAATTGCAATTGACAAAATACTGCTCAAATATAAGTGTTTTACTAAAATATGAGATGATATTTAAAATTAAAAAACCAATAAAACTGTAGCATCAATCTTAATTGCAGCTTTTGTAATTTTTCCTGTAATCAATAATGAAAGTGTGTATTCATTAGTGATTTTAAATTAATTTATATTAAATTTAGTATTTTTCCATCTAGAGCAGAATTAATTGTTCATTATTATTATTTGGCACATAAACTAAAACACATACTGTCCTTGTTTGTTAAAAGAATGAATGAATGATATAAAGGCCTATCATGTAGAAAGTTTTGGTAGAGTGAATTAGCAAGTTTATTGGAACATGGTTTCATCTGAATTTTGGAGTTTGAAAAAAATATAGGGCAAAATATAAAAATGCAGGCAAGTGTAGAGAAAGGAAAAGTGGAAGGCAAAAAAATCGCCACCAAATGCCAAGTGTCGGACCTACAAAAACACAGTATTTCACATACTGTAATAATAGTGACATTTCAGTGAATATGAGCAGGAGACATAAGCTAACATCTAACAATAGCTATTTTGCTAGAAACTTTGTATATGCAGCATTTAGTCCTTATGACAACTCTCCAAGATATATAATATATAATCTCCTTTTTTGCAGTTCAAAACTGAAGGTCAGAGATGTTAAGAAATTTACCCAGGCTGCAAAACTAGCGAGTGTCAGAGAATTCCAACTGATGTCTATATGATTCCAACGCCCATGTTCTTCCCATTACACCAAATTGTAATTTTACTTACTGACTCTGGAGGAGTTTTTCTTGTCTTAAAAATACAGTATCTGGGGGAATCAGGGAGATGTTGGTCAAGGGTACAAAGTTGCAGCTATGTAGGATGCGTAAGTCTAGAAATCTAATGTACGGCATGATGACTAAAGTTAATAATACTGTATTGAACACTGGAAATTTGCTAAGAGAGTAGATTCCAGATGCCCTCATCACACACACACAAATGGTAACTATATGAGAAGATATGTTAATTAGCTTGACTGTAGTAATCATTTCACTATGTATATGTTTATCAAATCATTATGTTGTATACCTTGAATATATATAATTTTTGTTTAAAAATTAAAAAGTACAATATCAATAAAATTTTAGCCAATTTTATGGCTACTAGAAATTGATAAAGCATTTGTTTTGAGACTAGAGTTCAAAATCTTTATAAAAAATAAGAAGAAAATTAAAAGTTCCAGAAGAACAGGAATCTGGTGAGCAATTTTCACATTGCAGAGGATGGTTTTCTGATGATGGCAAAAAACACCTAAGGATTGTTTCTCATCTGGAGATATCTTTAGAAGCATAGGTAATTTCTGGTAAAGTAAGGGCCTTCTTTCACAAGAAAGACAAATTGGAAGTACTGTATGGTTGCAGTCCGATCATAGGGGCCACCGTAAAGTACCAAAAAAGAACTTTGAAATAAGGAAAATGAACTTGCCCAGTAATGGAGATGTTTTATAATCAACAAAAATAGAGTAGAGTGGAGTACAAAAAGTTTCCTTAAAGAGACAAAATACTGTAGCCTGATTGCACATATGAATATATAAAAATAAATAATGTGCCAATCAAAAGTAACATATGATAGTTCCTGTTTTGGCACATTCTAACTTGGTATCATCAACCTTTTAAATTTTTCGGAATCTGAAGAGTATGAAATCATCTCATATGGTTGTTTCAATTTACAGTTTTCTAATGACTAGCGATGTCGAGCACCTTTTCATATGTTTGTCATTTGAGTTTTCTCTTCTGTGAACTGACAGTCATACATTATGCAAATATCCAATCTACAACATCCACACTTGTTGAAGTCTTCTAATAGATGTAAAAGTTTGTGTGTAGATTCTCTTGAACTTTCTACACAAAAAACATGACAGAGATGCTTATGAAACACATTTGCTTTTCTTCCCAGGCACACAGCTATACCACATTTCCCAGTTTCTCTTGCAGGTTTTGGTTATGTAACTGAATTCTAGAAAACGTAATGTGGACAGAAATTGGTGCTACACCTCGTCCACAAAACTTCCCATATACGAATCTCCATTTTCTTTTACCATTTGCCATCTTATTGGACGAGACTCCGAGGCCCTAAAGGAAGTCACAGATCCAAGATGGAATGACCCTGGGTTCCTGAGTAATCATGTGAAAGTTTGCCCAACTGGCACTTCCACATTGGACTATAACTTGAGCGAGAAACTTAATAGGTTAAGCCACTGAGAATTTGCAGTTTATCCGTCATAGCAGCTAATGTTACCATTAACTAACATAGGCTAATATATCATTTGTGAATAATGACTATTTTGTTTCTTCCTTTACAATACTTATACTGTTTAGTTCTTTTTATTTTTTTATTGTGCCATGTAGGAATTCTAGTTCAACATTGAATAAAATTTCAATAGTGGTTGTCTTTGTCTTATTACGAATTTCTAGGCTATGTTGAAGTTTCTCAATTAAGTAGATTTTTCATAGATATACTTAATTAGGCTAAGAAATTTTCTTTCAATTCTGAATTTCCTAAGAGTATTTGACTATGAATCTGTATTGAATTTTGTCAGGGATGTTCATTGCTTTTATTGATATAATAATATATATTTTTGGCCTTTAATCTGTTAATGTAATGAATTACATAATAGATATTTTCTAATGTTAAACCATCATACACTCCTGGGATAAATCTACCCTATATGTTATATATTATTGTTATCTAGTATTTTGCATAATAGTTGGTCAATATACCAATATTTGGTATATTGTTTTTATACCACCATAATTGGTCAATATTTTTATTGTTGATTTATATAGTCAATACTTATTTAGTTTTACTTATATGTTTACCAATTTTTTTATTCACCACTATTTCTTGCCTCTCACTTTTTCCTTTAAGTTCAATTTTCTTATTTATGAATACACCCCTCGACAATTCTTTCAAAAAGTGTCAGCTAATAGCAAAGTGATCTAGTCTTTTTCTGAAAATGCCTTTATTTCATTCTTATACTTGGAATTTTAGATAGCTGGCTATAAAATTCTTTGAAGATACTATATTCTATTCTGGCTTGTATTGTTGCTATTGAAACGTTTGTTTTCTTCTTCTCCTTCTTCTTCTAGCTAATGTCTTCGTCTTTGGTTCTTCTTCAGATCTTTATCTTTAGTGTTCTGTGTTTCACCAAAGACACTTTGTGTGGTGTGTCTATCTATGGGTTTCTTTTGACTTACCCTGCTTAGGATTCTTGCTTTTAATCAAATCTGGAAAATTTTCTAGCCATTATCTACTGAAATATACTTTTCCCTATTCTTTTAATATTCTTTTTATGGAACTCATTAAATATAGGTTGTCTTAACTCTATGTCTCAAAGTCTCTCTTTCTGATATATCTATATCTATACAACTACATTTACTATATTTACTATATATGTATATAGTATATACAGACATGTGTGTTTATTCATATATTTGGGTATGTGTGTCTATATATATATGTATATTTGTTTTGTTTTTACTTGAAGTGCTGAGAGCTGAGGTAATCATGTTCCTTAGTTCACGGAATACTATCTTTATCAGTGGATCTAGTTTCTTCTCTGTTTTTTTTGTTTGTTTGTTTAATTATTCCCCTTTATTCTCATTTCCCACTCACATTTTCTTTTTCCCATAGGAATCTACTCTAAATCATATGTTAGGTACTTTAAAAAATATGTAGTGTAGTTTTGTGTGTATATATTTTAATTTACATAATCATTATTATGCTGTAACATTCTATTTCTCACTTTTTATATTCAGCATTCTATTTTTAAGATCTGTATATATTGCTGTGTGTTTACCTGCTTCACTGCTTCTAATTGTCGCATCTTAATCCATAATATGCACCAGCACATTTCACTTATCCATTATTCAGTGTTGGAAACTCCAGCTTCCCACTTTACAAACAATGCTCAAATAAGCATTCTTTTACATGGTTTTTATAGACACATTTGAGAATTTCTCTAGGATATATATCTAGGAATGGGATTGACTGGTCATTGGATATACATATACTTGAGCCCTACCCTTTTATATTTTTCACCTTTTGCTGCATTTGGGATAATTTTGGTAAATCTTCCATTTTATATATATGCTCTTTATCTGCATCTAATATGGTATTTTAAAAATTTAAATGATTAGAAATTCTACTTGATTGAGGAAAATAGATTGAGAGAATGATTAAGAAAAAAAAATCAAATGAGAATACCAAGACGCTTTGAACAAAGATAAGAAAGAACTTCATCCTTATGTGCTTTGTAATTTTAGATTGGGAGCTCCTTTCATTAGTTTTGAGCTCATCAGAAGGAATTTTTCGTGTGTCAGTCAAGACTTGATCAGGAAAATAGATCATTATGAAATAGAGTAATGGATTTAATAGAAAAATTATACCTTGTGTAATTTGGGAGCTGTTTAAGAAGTCTTTGTAAGGCTGATGCCCTTGCATGTGGTGTTGGACTTGAGGTCATCATAGGTTAGCTGGGCAGGCAATCAGGAAAGAGAACTGGATTTGAAGTGGGAGAGAGCAAGGACAAACTGGAACCCACAAGGTCAGATTAGAACCGCAGAGGACAAAATGGAACCATGAGGACAAATTGGAACTTGACTCTCTCTCTCACTATCTCCAACTTCAATGATGCTAGTGACCTGCAGAAAGCTGCACCCTTCACCTAGAGTTGCCCCCCCTGGGTCAGGACTCAGGGAAGCCAAAGGAGGAAATCCAGTGGAGACTGAAGAACTGCGAGCCCAGGCAGTCCTCAACACCAATAAAGTGAATTATCAGAGTAGCAACAACATGCGCAAATTGCCAATGCCTGGTGTCCTATACTGACTTTCAGAGAATAAAAATGGCGACTCCTTCATTTGTCCCTTTTAATTCTCAAGCTAATTTCCTTTTTGGTTGACCCCAACTCAGAAACAAATAAGAACAGGAATTCTGAGAGATGTAGTTCCAACTTAGCTGGTTGACATAATATAAAGCCAGCACACTATACTAGTTTAGTTTAATGTATGTCCCTTCAGAGATGTTTTGTTTCTTTCTTTTAGCACCTTGAGGCATCTCTGGCCCTGGGCCAATTTTTTTTAGAGCTTTCTAGACCATTAACTTAAATGAGGGAGAGGAAGTCAAGATGGCGGCGTAAGCAGACTCTGAACTCACCTCCTCCTGCAGACACAGCCAATTTACAACTACTCGTGGAAAAATTACCCCTGAGACAGAACTGAAAACTGGATAAGAGGAACCCCTGCAACAGCGGACAATCCTAACTGAGGTAGAAGAAGCAGAAACTCCCTTCTGGAGAGGAAAAACACCGCCTTCACACGCCGCAGCGCCTCACGGCCGCCCGGGAGCAACCCACAGGTACGCAGCCCTCCCTGGAGGCGCGGGGCCCTGAGCTGGGGAGCGCCCCCGCTGTAGGCATTTTGTGGACCCAGCATAATCGAGACGGGTGGCATAATACCTGACTTTGCCTGCTACTAAAACATTGGGGAGGACCCCCAGAAAAGCTGGTTCACAAAGAAATTAAAACTGGCTCACAAAGGGCCCATGCGCAAACTCACCCATTTCAGAAAGCAACCTAAAATCACCAGAAAGAAAGGTGCACAGTGCTTTGGTGAAAAGAGACTCACCTAATAGGCCCTGTGTGCATCTCGGTGAGAGATGAGACCTCTCCAGAGACTGGGACATTGGCAACGGCCATTGTTGTGGCCTGGTGTGGGCGTGCTGACACAGACGCCATTGGAGTTCTCCCTGAGGCCTGCTAGCCCAGGATCTGCCCCACCTGCTAGAGCACCGATTTAATCCAACTCAGCGCAGGGCAGGCAGCCCACCCTAGAGATTGGATCCACCCAACAACAAGCCCTCAGGCAACTTGTGGGCCTGCATGGATTGGTGACTGGATTCTCTGCAGCCTGGCAACTGAGCCCACTTCAGTGTGGCAGGGCGTGCACAAGGAGTGGGTGGAGAGTGTGGGGTGGTGGTGGAGTGTGTGGGGCTCCCACCGTGGAGAGACTGGGTCCACATCGGGAGGTCGGGGCGCACACACGGGGCAGGACTATGTTGACTATGTGTGTGGACCTGTGGGTGGCAGGGCTTGTCAGCTGCAGAAGACTTGTGCTTCTCAAAGACCCACATGGGGGTTTGCCCCACCTTCCAAAGCCTGAAACAATTGGGTGCTCCCGTGCCTGAGGCCAGCCCCACCCAGCTGCAATCCTCAGAGAGCTGACAAGAGACCTAAAGGCTGGAGGCTTATAGCAATTGTAAGGCCCTGAGCCTAACAACCTGCCACGCTGGGGGCCTACTCACTTAAAAGAAATACTGCAACACAAATGTGGTATTAGAACTTGCAGCCAACTGTGCTGGGGCTCCCCACACCTGATCAAGAGACTGAAGGGCCCACAACAACTACAAGCAACTGAGCATTACAACAGCTGGCCAGGAGCATAACTCGGCCTCCCTGGGCGCCTACAGGGAGAGCAAACAGGCCACAACAGAAGGACACATGTAGCCCACATGGGGTCACCCCTTGAACATTGAGAACCGAGGGAAGCACACTGCAGGCCTCCTAAGCCATCACTTACATAAGGTCACCTATCCAAGAGCAGGAGATGTAGCTGACCTACCTAATACGTAGACACAAGCACAGGGAAAGAGGCAAAATGAGGAGGCAAAGGAATACATTCCAAGTAAGGGAACAGGACAAAATCCCAGAAAAGGAACTAAGTGAAACAGAAATGAGCAACCTACCTGACAGAGAGTTCAAACAAAGAGTGTTAAGGATGCTCACTGCTCTGGGGAGAAGAATAGATGAACTCAGTGAGAATGTCAACAAAGAAATGGAAGATATAAAAAAGAACCAATCAGAAATGAAGAATACAATACTGGAAATGAAAAATTCACTAGAGGGACTCAAAAGCAGAGTAGAGGATACAGAAGAACGGATCTGTGAGATGGACGAAAGACTAGAAGAAATTACCCAAGCTGAACAGGTAAAAGAGAAAAGGATTAAAAAGGGTGAGGACAGTCTAAGGGACTTCTGGGACAACATAAAGCGCACTAACATCCGTGTTATAGGTGTCCTGGAAGGAGAAGAGTGAGACAAAGGGGCAGAGAATCTATTTCAAGAAATAATAGATGAAAACTTCCCTAAGCTAAGGAAGGAAACAGACATCCAGGTACAGGAAGCACAGAGAGCCCCAAACAAGATAAACCCAAAGAGGCCCACACCAAGACACATCATAATCAAAATGTCCAGAATTAAAGATAAAGAGAGACTCCTAAAAGCCACAAGAGAAAGTCAAGTTACATACAAAGGAAACCCCATAAGGCTATCAGCTGACTTCTCAGCAGAAACCTTACAGGCTAGAAGAGAGTGGCATGATATATTTAAAGTGCTAAAAGGACAAAACTTACATCCAAGAATACTCTACCCAGCAAGGTTATCATTCAAAATGGAAGGAGAGATCAAAAATTTCCCAGACAAGCAAAAATTAAAGGAGTTTTTCACCAAGAAACCAGTGCTATAAGAAATGTTAAAGGGACTGATTTAAGGGGAAAAGAGAAGACCACAAATAGGAAAATTATCTATTTCCATGATAAGAGCGTAATGCATACAGATGCACAAAAAAGAAGTTAGATATGATATCAAAAACATAAAAGGAGGGAGGAGGGGAGTTAAAGAGTAGAGCTTTCAGAGGTCAAACTAAAGAGACCATCAATTCTGTATAGAAGAAGAAAGGAACAGAGAAGGACTACTAAAACACTGAGAAAAAAAAAGTTAAAAAATGGCAGTAAGTACATACTTATCAATAGCTACTTTAAACATCAATGGACTAAATGCTCCATTTAAAAGGCATAGGGTGGCTGATTGGATAAAAAGACAAGACCCATATATATGCTGCATACAAGAGACACAGTTCAGACCTAAAGACACTCAAAAACTGAAAGTGTAGGGATGGAAAAAGATACTCCATGCAAATGGCAATGAAAATATAGCTGGGGTAGCAGTACTCATATCAGACAAAATAGACTTTAAAACAAAAACTGTAAAAAGAGACAAAGAAGGGCGTTACATAATGATCAAGGGAACAATCAAACAAGAGGATATAACACTTGTAAATATCTATGCACCCAATGTAGGTGCACCTAAATATATAAAGCAACTATTAACAGACATAAAAACAGAAATAGACAGTAACACAATAATAGTAGGGGACTTTAACACTCCACTTACACCAACGGATAGATCATCCAAACAGAAGATAAATAAGGAAACATTGGCCTTAAATGATACACTAGAACAGATGGACCTAGTAGATCTATACAGAGCATTCCATCCAAAAACCGAAGAATACACGTTCTTTTCAAATGCACATGGAACATTCTCCAGGACTGATCACATATTAGGCCACAAAACAAGTCTTCATAAATTTAAGAAGATTGAAATAATACCAAGCATCTTTTCTGACCACAACGGTATGAAACTAGAAATCAACTATAGGAAGAAAATCAGAAAAGCCACAAATACGTGGAGATTAAACAAAATGCTGCTGAACAACGACTGGGTCAATGAATAAATCAAAGAAGAAATCAAAAAATACCTGGAGACAAATGAAAATGAAAATACGACATGCCAGAATCTATGGGACACAGCAAAAGTGGTTCTAAGAGGGAAGTTTATAGCAATACATGCCTATCTCAACAAACAAGAAAAATCTCAAATAAACAATCTAACAATGCAGCTAAAGGAACTGGAAAAAGAAGAACAAACAAAGCCCAAAATGAGTAGAAGAAGGGAAATAATAAAAATCAGAGCAGAAATAAATGAAATAGAGACCAAAAAAACAATAGAAAAAATTAATAAAACCAAGACCTGGTTCTTTGAAAAGGTAAACAAAATTGACAAACCTTTAGCTAGACTCACCAAGAAAAAAAGAGAGAAGGCACAGATAAGTAAAATCAGAAATGAAAGAGGAGAAATTACAACAGACACCTCGGAAATACAAAAGATTATAAGAGAATACTATGAAAAGCTATATGCCAACCAATTCGACAATCTGGAAGAAATGGATAAATTCTTAGAATCATACAACCTTCCAAAACTGGATCAAGAAGAAATAGAGAATTTGAATAGACCAATCACCAGTAAGGAGATTGAAACAGTAATCAAAAACCTCCCTAAAAATAAAAGTCCAGGACCAGACGGCTTCCCTGGCGAATTCTACCAAACATTCAAAGAAGACTTAACACCTATCCTTCTCAAACTCTTCCAAAAAATTGAGGGTGGGGGGCAAGCTCCCTAACTCATTCTACGAAGCTGACATTACCCTGATACCAAAACCAGACAAGGACAACA
Organism: Diceros bicornis minor; assembly: GCF_020826845.1. Lineage (NCBI taxonomy): Eukaryota > Metazoa > Chordata > Mammalia > Perissodactyla > Rhinocerotidae > Diceros > Diceros bicornis. The sequence goes on along the minus strand of NC_080764.1, from coordinate 23,860,054 downwards.
CAAAAAAAGAAAATTACAGGCCAATATCACTGATGAACATGGATGCAAAAATTCTCAACAAAATACTAGCAAATCGCATACAACATGTTAAAAAGATTATACACCATGATCAAGTGGGATTTATTCCAGGTATGCAGGGATGGTTTAACATTCGCAAATCAATCAACGTGATACACCACATTAATAAAATGAAGAATAAAAATCACATGATCATCTCAATAGATGGAGAGAAAGCATTTGACAAGATACAGCATCCATTTGTGATAAAAACTCTGAATAAAATGGGGATAGAAGGAAAGTACCTCAATATAATAAAGACCATATATGAGAAACCCACAGCTAATATCATCCTCAAGGGTGAAAAACTGAAAGCTATCCCTCTAAGAACAGGAACCAGACAAGGATGCCCACTGTCACCACTCCTATTAACCTAGTACTGAAAGTCCTAGTCAGAGCAATCAGGAAAGAGAAAGAAATAAAAGGGATCCAAATTGGAAAGGAAGAGGTGAAACTGTCACTATTTGCAGATGACATGATTTTATATATAGAAAACCCTAAAGAATCCACCAGAAAACTTTTAGAAGTAATAAACGAATATGGTAAAGTTGCAGGATACAAAATCAACATACAAAAATCAGTTGCATTTCTATACACTAACAATGAAGTAGCAGAAAGAGAAATTAAGAATACCATCGTATTTACAATTGCAACAAAAAGAATAAAATACCTAGGAATAAACTTAACCAAAGAGGTGAAAGAGCTGTACACGGAAAACTATAAAACATTGCTGAAAGAAATTGAAGAAAACACAAATAATGGAAAGAGATTCCGTGCTCTTGGATTGGAAGAATTAACATAGTTAAGATGTCCATACTTCCTAAAGCCATCTACAGATTCAATGCAATCCCTATCAAAGTTCCAACAACAGTTTTCACAGAAATAGAACAAAGAATCCTAAAATTTATATGGAACAACAAAAGACCCCGAATAGGTAAAGGAATCCTGAGAAAAAAGAACAAAGCTGGAGGTATCACACTCCCTGATTTCAAAATATACTACAAAGCTATAGTAACCAAAACAGCATGGTACTGGCACAAAAACAGACACACAGATCAATGGAATAGAATCGAAAGCCCAGAAATAAACCCACACATCTATGGACAGCTAATGTTTGACAAAGGAGCCAAGAACATACAATGGAGAAAAGAAAGTCTCTTCAACAAATGGTGTTGGGAAAACTGGATAGCCACATGCAAAAAAATGAAAGTAGACCCTTACCTTACACCATACACAAAAATTAACTCCAAATGGGTTAAAGACTTGAACGTAAGACCTGAAACTATGAAACTTCTAGGAGAAAACATAGGCAATACGCTCTTCGACATCGGTCTTAGCAACATATTTTCAAGCACCATGTCTGACCGGGCAAGAGAAACAATAGAAAAAATAAACAAATGGGACTACATCAAACTAAAAAGCTTCTGCACAGCAAAGGAAGCCATCAACAAAACGAAAAGACAACCTAACAATTGGGAGAAGATATTTGCAAACCATACATCTGATAAGGGCTTAATCTCCAAAATATATAAGACCTCATGCATCTCAACAACAAAAAAACTACCAATTAAAAAATGGGCAAAAGACCTGAACAGACATTTCTCCAAAGAAGATATACAGATAGCCAACAGACACATGAAAAGATGTTCAAAATCATTAACTATCAGGGAAATGCAAATCAAAACTACAATGAGATATCACCTCATGCCCGTCAGAATGGCTATAATTAACAAGACAGGAAACAACATGTGTTGGAGAGGATGTGGAGAGAAGGGAACTCTCATACACTGCTGGTGGGAGTGCAAACTGGTGCAGCCACTATGGAAAACAGTGTGGAGATTCCTCAAAAAATCAAAGATAGAACTACCATATGATCCAGCTATTCCACTGCTGGGTATTTATCCAAAGAACTTGAAAACACCAATGCATAAAGATACATGCACCCCTGTGTTCATTGCAGCGTTATTCACAATAGCCAAGACTTGGAAGCAACCTAAGTGCCCATCAAGGGACGAATGGATAAAGAACATGTGGTATATATACACAATGGAATACTACTCCGCCATAAGAAACGATGAAATCCAGCCATTTGTGACAACATGCATGGACATTGAGGGTATTATGCAAAGTGAAATAAGTCAGAGGGAGAAGGTCAAATACCGTATGATCTCACTCATTAAGTAGTAGATGAAAACAACAACAAACAAACACATGGAGACAGAGATTGGATTGGTGGTTACCAGAGGGGAAGATGGGAGGGAAGAGGGCGAAAGGGATAATTCGGTACATGTGTGTGGTGATGGGTTGTAATTAGTATTTGGGTGGTGAACATGATGTAATCTATGCAGAAATAGAAGTATAATGATGTACACCTGAAATTTACACAATGTTATAAACCAATGTTACTGCAATAAACAAAAAATTAAAAAAATAATAATAATAAATAAAAGCCAGGGCTCCCAACTTAAAAAAAAAACAACAAAAAACTTAAATGAGGTACTTCCCATGGTTCTGGGTTCTCAAGCAAGAGTCTCCATTCCCCTACTCTGAACCCAGGCTGAGAAGACGAGTTACCTTATTAGCTCCCTATGCCTATGGGCATATTATTTTTAGTCCTTATTTATAGTTTTATTAAGAGTGGAGCTCTTCTAGGGCTCAGACTATGTAGGTGGGTCTCAGTTCCAACTCTGTACCTGGAAGTGACTGAAGGCCTTGTCTCCTGACGCCCAGTGGGTGTTAAAACACAAGCCTCTAGATTTACCCAGAGGGCACCCCCCAGAGTAGACAGAGTCAGATCTGGGCTTTATTGCTCTGAGTTTCAGTTCTCAGTTTCTGTCCTCTGCAGAATCTATGTATTTATTCTGTCTAGCTCAACAGTTCATTAAAAAATACAAACATACATATACACATATAATTTTATCTAGATTTTTCTTATGTTTTTTAGTGGCCGTTTTCAGGTTAACTATTTTACCATGTCGCCTGAACAGGAAATCCATTGTTTTTGCAATGAAGAACCTAAGTGCAGAAGACCTTTTCTACAAGCAAAGGATGCTTTAAGCAAATTCAGATTTACAGGAAAAAAATTTACAAATCTACAAAGCAGATCAATTAGTGGGATGAATTTGCATAACAAAAGGATTCACTAGAGGACTACTTAAAATAGCTAGGATCCCACAGTGTATTTAGAGCATCTAGGAGAATGTGTATTGTGTAAAGCTATCTGATTTGTAGTTAAAGATATGCTAGGATGAATTCTTTTATAAAGCAGAAAGTCCTTTTTGTAATGTGAATGATCACTCTCTAATTTACAAGTTTGTAACTTTGAGTCTTTGTGTATCTAGGTTTTTTCATTTGGCTTTAATAATACAGATCTCAAAAAAATCATTTATATAGACAGTTCAGGTTTAATTCTTCTGAGCATGTTTTTTTCTATATTAACATCAAATAATGAAAACCATCTGCATATTTAAAGAATGGAATCATAAGATCCTTCAAATGTTTAATATGTACATTTCTATATATTTTCCCCGGGGTCTTGTTATTAGAAATATGCCAAAGACATATTTCCCACATAATGATTGATTTCTTTTGATATATTTACTTGACCAGAAACATAATTGCTAATTCACTATGTTCGACATTATTTATTGAATTAATAATTATGAGTACTAAACTGTTACTACATTACATGTACATGGATTTCCTTCACTACTTACTGGAAGACCAGTACTATAAACACTGAATAGAATGGAATTATTTTCTGCTTTCACCTAAAATGAGTATGATGATTCAAAGCTCATCTCATTTTCTTCATGATCTGTTTCTAGAGTTTTATTTTGAAACATCATTAAATATTTTAATAGGGTAGAATATCTAATATACAAGTTCTTAGGAAAACAGGCAGCCAATTCTACACTAATGCTTGTCTGGTTAAAAAAAAAATAGCTGTGGTTCTAAAGCTTGGCTGTACATTGGAATCACCAGGAGAGCTTTCAAAAATATTGATGCCTGACTCTTACTGGAGAGATTTTTATTTAGTTGGTCTGAGGTGCAGCCTGGCATTGGGATTCTAATGTGTAGCCAGAATTAAGAACCACAAATGTAGTCAAACCTCAATTACTCAAACTCATTCAGAACTCTCACCTAATTGGCATTGGGAAAGGAGAATGATAGACTGGGTTGCAGAACTGAATTCTTTTTTTTTCGTGTGTGTGTGAGGAAGATCAGCCCTGAGCTAACATCTGCCAATCCTCCTCTTTTTGCTGAGGAAGATTGGCCCTGGGCTAACATCCGTGGTCATCTTCCTCCACTTTATATGGGACGCTGCCACAGCATGGCTCTACAAGCAATGCGTTGGTGCGTGCCTGGGATCCGAACCCCGGGGAAGCTGCAGTGGAGCGCGTGCACTTAACCACTGGGCCGGCCCCCAGAACTGAATTCTTTTTTAAAGGAAAAATCAACTAAAAAGTTCATATCAGGGATTTATTCTAAAGTCTGTTTCTGAGCATGACCTGAAGTGAGGTTCCTCATATCCAAAACTCCTCTACTTACAATACTAAACAAAGATAATGCCACAGAACAGCGGCCTTGAGGTACTACTATTCCATTGATTATAAACTTTAAAAAGTTAATTCTGTTTTACTCTACTTATTATTCTAAGTAGTACAATAATGGTGGTTGATTATATATGGATATAAAACTAGTACACTGAACAGGTGTGATTCATGGTTGTAATCACAAGCCAGCTTTTATCCCCAACTATTACTTTAAATTTTTTCAGTGGGGCTACTTTCTCCCTCCTGCTGGGTAAAAACTTGGGCAGTCTTGTTCACTCTTAGGCTAAGAAAAAATACTGTGATCACTTTATGTAGAAAAACACAATCTCAATTTATTAATCAAAAATGTTCATCCCACGTAATAGTGAAAAACTCCAATCTTGATTTAAAGTTGAGCTTCTCCCCTTTCTACCTTGGATCCTTGTAAGGTGGAGCCTCTAGTCAGGGGGGATAAGCGTGGTTGGGATCTTCTCTTTCCTTCACTCTCAGCACTGGCCTCCCTGCACTTTATATTTTAGCAATATTGAAAGCTTAGCGTTCCCTCAATACCACACACTGTTTCACACATCTGTACAGCCAGCTGTTCACTCCATCTGGACTACTCTTCCCTCCCTTGTTCACCTTGGAGACTCCTCTTTGACCTTCAAAACCAGCTCCAACATCTCTCCAGCTTCAATTCCCTCCTCATTCAGCTTTATTATTGATAGGAAAGGTGGTAGTACAGAAGAAGTCAGAAATAACACAATGGAATCTAATTAAAGAATTATCTGAGAACTTCTATGTGCTGATCAGTTAGAGGTCCTCAGATATCATGTATCCAAACCCTTCATTTTCCAGATGAGCAAATTAGTGGTCAAATGACTTGCCAAATGGTTTCACGGCTGCTTAGGAGTCTGCAGGTCCAGGGCTCTTTCCAGCGTATTATATTGCTTTCTTTGATAAAATGGAATATTCCACTAACCTAAAGAGGTCATCAACTCCATAGATGAAAAATTTATGCCAAAGAACCATGACTAACCCCTATAGGATACTAGGCTGAGTTGTGGCATGGTGCAGAGCACAGACACGTGGAATCAGAGAGGCTTGTGTCTGCACGTCTTGCAGTGGCCTTAGGCAATTTATTTAACTTCTCTGAGCTGCAGTTTCCCCACATGTGAAGCAGAAAATTAATACTCATCTCACCTTCCTGAAAGTGTATTGTTAGAAATGAATATGATTATATAGGAGACATACTTTATTGTATAATCTCCAAGGTGCTTAAAAAATGTCAGTTGTAATTACTGCTATAGCTACTCTAGAATATGCATACATCAAGATACATATGGATTTCACAAATATTTTGCCAGATAATCAATGAGTAAGTTGTTAATCTGCTTTTCAGAAGCAACACAAAGAAAAATCTAGACTCAACATTTACAATAAAAAGTTGTTTTATGATTCAGAACTATATTCAATGCCATTTGCTATACTTATCCTTATCTAAGTAATCTAAGGATTACTTAAATAATTTAAAAAATGATTAATATACATAGAGCAATCAGGAGAGTGATTTGCACATAATAGAAGTTTGATAAACATTTGTTATTGTTATTTATATCCTCATGCTTTTCTATTCCTCTTTCAATTGTGAGAGCTGAACATAACTCTGTAGGCTCTGAATTTCATTCTCTATTGTTTGAAATGACAAAGCTCATGGGTGACTAAAATTCAAGCATTGTTTTTGCTCAGTGGGAAGAACAAAGTGTTGCTTTAGGGCATAAAAGTATTTGGGAAGCATTGCTTATAACAACTGCTATAGCTTAAAAGGACAGTGTGTTTTTTAAATGTGTGTGTGTATTATACATTTATTTCCCTGTAACTTCTGTTATATAAGTCCTGAGACATCCTCTGGGTTCTATTCTGTTTATGGATGCAGATGTCAGGGAGAGGATGAGACCAAAGGTTAGAGAGAAAATTTTGTCACTAAATTGGAAATTATAAGCCTTCTCCTACTTAATTATTTCCTTCTCGAATTTCAGAATATGATCACCTATGTAGCATATTTTACTTCAATAAAAAGTGTCGTTGGATGAGGAAGACAATAACCATATCTGTACAAAAGGAAAACAGAATTTAAATAATGTACAAAATTTATCTATATTCTTCAATTTCTCATTACGCAAGGCAGCTCAGAAGTAGTTCAATGGCTCCCTTTTCACGGTCAGGACAGCTACTCTTGCATGTTATACACTTGTTTCAATATGAACTTCAATGTTTTTAAAAGAAAGTACAATTAGAAGAGGTGCAGCCATGGAGTTTTTATAACTCCTTTAACAAACACTAAATGATATCTTATCTTTAAAAGGGACTGTGGGTGCCCATGATTGCAACCAAGTTTATTAAAATAAAAATTTTCATGCAGCAGACAGAAAACAATATAAAGAAATCAGAGAAAATCCAAACTGGGAGTTATAGTTGTTGTCTGTGCTCCATAAATCTACTACATAAAGTCTACTTGCAAATATGCATAATTATTTTTTAATAAAAAAGAAATTAAGCATTTTTCTGGCTTCACTAACAGTTGGTAATTATATTAAAAATGTCGTGAAAGTAGGCTGCCGTGTACAGATTCATGCTGCTTCTCTTCTGAGGCAGGTTATCTGAATCGGAAAAGAAAATCTCCATTTCCCCAGCAAGGTACAGACTGTACAAGACAGAGATCTGTTGTTGACATGGGAAATAGGCAATAAAGTCACCTTTTCTTTCCATTTCCTCCCATCTTGAGCCACAGGCTGCATGTTAAATAAAGTACTCAACTTGGTTTCCACAGTAAAGTACTCAACTTTGTTTCCACTGAGGAAGGGCATTACCACTCACTTGATCCCCAAGGAGAAGAGGGGGGCGGTGAACATGCAAAGGAAGTTGCCAGGACTGGCGCTGGGTGGCAGCTTCACGAGGTTACCTAGGTAGGAAGGCAAATTGCTCATGCTTTGGAACCCAGTTTCCTTTCTCCCCACGCACTCCTTCAACAGCACAACCTACAGTGAAGCACATGCCAGAGGAAGGGGTGGGGAAGGCAGTTATCATCTACAGCAGGTAGATTAAGAAAACATGGGGCAGCAGAAGGCTTTTCAACAAAAACCTAGCAATGCACAGAAGGATGTTCTTTCAATCTTTGGCAAGAAACCCAGAAGCGTGAGGTGTACTTATGCCTAACAGAAGTTCTGGGAGAAGGCAGCTGTAAACATGATGTAGTTAAATTGAAAAGATTAACCAAGGAAATGCTGGGGTCTCTATGGACAGAGACTTGGATTCAGATAGACCTGGCTTGACTCTGGCTCCACCATGTTCTAAAGGTGTAAATGTGCATGGGTTCCTTGTTGTTCCCTGCACTTCCCTTCCTTTGAAGTAAAATGGGAATGATAATGCCCACCACACTGGACTATTACGAGGAAACAGTAATTTGAGATATGTGAAAGCTTTGTCAACTATAAAGCACGATTAAAATGCTTCTAGAAAGTAACAAGAATTTATCCTGGACACCTGCCTAGGGGAACAGTCAAAGAACTGTTAAGTTGTTCCCCGGTCCTTACATTTTCTTCTCTCAGGCTCAAAAGAAGAGGCTTTTCCCCTGGGTTTCACAATTACTGGCTCACTCCTGTTTTGTGAGGTTGAGTGACTGTGGTTGTCTGCCTGGCACACTTCAAAGATCATCACGTCCTCTCTATGGCTGCAGTCACCACGCAGGCAGCCTCGTCAGCTCCCAGGCCTTGGGTAGGGGCTGGAAGAGACTGCTGCAGCCTTGTGTTGCCTTACGCTGCTATAGCCATGGTGATGGTGGGGGCTGCTGGTGCTCCTGCATGTCCTGGTTCTGAGGCTCCATTTCTGGGTCCTCGTAGTTGCGCAAGGGGCCAGCAGCCCACCGCCCTCCCTTTCTCGCCTATCTACCCTGGCGCCATCTCCCAGCTCCTTTCCCTCTCCTGTCCTCTGGGAAAGGAGTTAAATTTCTATCTCAGCATCCAATCCAGCTGCAGCTTCCTCCTAACCAAGCAGAATCCTCCTTTCCTCCTCCTTGGACTGTATACTTCCTCCAGGAAGACGTTCCTGACCCCTGTTCCCACCCTAGGCTTGCTTTAAGGTCCATGTTATATATGTTACTATGCAAACTTTGAACACGGCATTTGCTGCACTGTATTGTACTTTCTGTATTGTACTTTCTCACCTCTCCACCTTCTTCAAAACTAAGACCTTTGCCGTGAGTCTTACCAGTGTCTCTCCAGCACCTAGCATAGTGCTTGCTACACAGTAGGTAGATGGTAAATGACTATTGAAGTGAACTGATTAGACCCTCGCCCCTCCACTGCCTCCCACTGACCTCCAGTTATTCATATGTAAAAAAGGGTGTTTTTGAGGGCACAGTGTAACGAAGATAAACATCTCTCTCCAACTTTCTGGCTTGCCTCTTTCTGTATCCTTCTACCCTAGATCACCCTAGATTTGCAAGAAGGGCCAAGGAGAGAACAAAATCAGTAGAATAAAGGTGGAACAAAATCAGTCACAAAATAAAGTATTGCATCTTTGTTTTTTCACTTCTCTTCTGTTTTGACTTTCAAAAGGAATTTTAAGATTTTACTCTTTTCCTGGTGCTCTTAATCTAAAATGCCTAACAGTTTCTACGTTGATAAAACATTTGGATTATAAGTTTGATGAGGTTATAGGGAAAGTTTGGAAATCATTTTATACCTTCTAGAAATATTCCAAGTCAAACTGATTAGAGAAATTTATTTATTTTTCTTTAGTTCTACATCATGTACCCAGGAATACAGGGTTTGAGGATTTTTCATTCAATTGCATATTATTGATAAATAGTATGAGGCCTTTCCAGAGGAGCCACTGTTTCCTGAGAGTGGTTTCTATAGCTCTGGCAGACGTTACCAACTAGCACAAAATCCATTCCAATTTCCTTTCCCTTGACTGCTTTCCCTTACAGAGGCTAGAAAGAGCTAAGACATACTTTCTCAGTCTCCTTGAAGCTGAGCAGTGACATAGACACAGTCTGGCTTTACAGGTGTGAACCTGAGTCTGCTGGAAAGTTTCTGGAAAAGCTTTTGATTTCCCGATGAAAGGAACACATATTTCTATCATTGCTCCCTTTCCTCTTCTTCCATCTGTCCATGCAGGTGTGATGCCTGGAGCTGCTGTAGCCACTTTGCCATCATGAAGTGAAAAACATGAAACATGAGGAAGTGCTATCACATGAAGGTAAGCAGAGCAAAAAGACAGAAAGGCCTTGATCCTAAATGGCACTACTAGCAAGTGCCCCCTCCTAGGCCTCTTATTGACTGGTGCAATACATGTCAGTACTGTTTAAACCACTACTGGTTGGGTTTAAGTAACTTGAAACCGAAACCATTCCTGTGATCCAACTCGCAAATAAGAACATTGCCCTAAATAATAAAACTGAGCTTGTGGTATCATTCAAAAGCTGAAACACAGTTAATTCTTACCAAATTTAATCCTAAATATTTCTCTTTACACCCACAGTCAGGCATGCGCTTCTTCTGCATCAGCCTCCCCTTTCCTTACAGCCCACGTTTCCACTTCAACCTAGCAGCGTGGTGGAGGGGAAGAGGCCGTGCACCATCCGCCACGGGGACCACGATTTACAGTTGACGGAGGACAGCCTCCATTCGGCATATGTTCTATTGCAACTTGCCGTTCCTTTAACAAATTCCAGGTCATAACATTTAAAACTGATACCACAGTGAGTATTTCAAGAATAGTACTGTATTAATTTCCTAAAGCTGCTGTTCAAATTACCACAAATTGGGAGGCTTAAGACAAATTTATTGTCTCACGGTTCTGGAGGCCAGAAGTCCGAAATCAAGGTGTCAGCAGGGCCACGGTCCCTTGGATAGCTCTAGGGGAGAATCCTTCCTTCCTTCTTCCAGCTTCTGGTTTCTGGTGGCTGTAGGTGTTCCTTGGCCTGTGGCAGCATAACTCTAGTCTCTGCCTCATCTTCACATGGCCTTCTCCTCTGTATCTTCTCCTTTAACCCTATCTTTGCTTCTTCTTATATAAGGACACTTATTCAATTTAGGGCCCACCTAGATAATCCAGGATGATCTTATCTTGAGTTCTTCAAGTAATTACAGCCACAAACACTCTTTTTCCAAATAAGGTCACATTGGCAGGTTGCAGGTGGACATATCTTTTGGGATGCCCTCTTTCAACCCACTACAATGATCTTCCTTCCTGTTCTAGAAATATTATTCCATTTGTCTTATTTTACTTTGTAGCATCTCATTAAATTTGAACATTTTTAACTTGTGCAAAGAAATGTTTCTTAAATCTTGTATTGGATCAGAATTTAAGGTTGTTTCTCAAAATATGTGTTGGATTTCATACTGTAAAGTAAAGAATTATTTTTCTCATTACATTCTAGTCTTTATTTCTCATGTTAAAGTAAAAAATAGATGACGAGATTTGTAAGTACATCATGGCAGTAAAATATTTACCAGATTTAATATCACCCAGGCAAAACATTTCCTATGATTTATTAACCACAATTTTCAACATAGACTGAATTATTATTATTCTTAGGGCATGAATTACTCTCTACCTAGATCCATGGTTTTTAACCCTGCTTATACATTATAATCACCCAGGGATCTTTAAAAAAATCTATGCCTAGGCCCCACTTCAACCAGTTGAATACGAATATCTCGGGATGAGCCCGGGCATCCATAGTTTTTAAAAGCCTCCAAAGTATTTCTAATGCATAGGGAAGATTAAAATTGACCTAGATTCTTATTAATGGTTGCCTTCTTCAACACCATTCATTTATTCAATCAAGTGATCATTATGCACTTTCTAATGTGTAAGTCTTTGTGGGAAATATAAGGATATATAAGACATGCTTCTTATCTGCAGATTTATAGTTAAGTAGTCTTGACGTACACTATTTTAAGTAGTCACACTCCAGGGTGGTAGAGCCAAACATCTGTAGAGAATTTCTCTCCTGGTCACTCTGCAAAACTCAAATCAATTAAAAAAGTAACTTGTTTTTAACTCCCCTGCACACACACAAGATGCTAGGAATAATCAGAGAAAAAAAAGACTCCTATGCTTGACTGTCATCAGATATAACCTCTATAAAGTCAGGAGCTTTTTAATGTATCTTAGATCCCCTTCCAAAGAGTAGAAATCAATATACACTTAAAAAAAAATCAGTACTAGTAGTGATTCCTATTAGTAGGAAAAGCTTCAGCAGTAAAGTTGTGTATGCCCTAGGGAATAGCTGAGTACTGGAAATTCCTCCAGCTTCCAGTTATTTGGGAAGAACCTTGGGGTGTTGAGTCAACATGGGCAGGTCTGAAAGGAATGACATTGGGGATGGGAGACAAGCTCTGGCAGCCCACTAGCAGCTGCTCTGTCAGAGCTCACCCTGACACTGCTGCTACGGCTGCTCATTTAGATATTCACAGACTACTCGGTAACAAACAGGCCACCTGAGCTCTGCAGTCACACAGAGCAGCAAAAGGAGGAGGGAATAAGATGTTTGTCAGGAAGGCCCCACACACAAGAGAGGGTAGGCAGAGACTAGAGTAAGTCTGGAGTCTACAGCTGTGGGTCAGCTTTCAGGAAAAGAGAACTGAACACTGTAATCCAAGGAGTCATAGAGTCACATAAATGTGAAATCTTGTTGATGAAAGACAGACAGGAAGAAGGAGGGGGCCTGGAGGAGGACAAGATATCAAGCCAAATATTAACAAACTACCAATGAGATAGGAATCAAGTTGAATTTATTCATTTGGACATTGAGCAAATGTTTATTAAGCATCTTCTATGTGTTCCAGGTGCTGGGGATGCAGAGGTGAACATTCTAGTAAGGGAAACAGGCCATTAACAAAAAGACAGATAAATGAGATTTTGAGGCTATACAAACAAACAACAAACAAACAAGCAAACCAACATTCCGGGTGATGTGATGGAAACTGGTGGAGGATGGGGAGATGCAACTTTCGTTTGGGTGGTCAAAGAACGCCTTGACCCCAGGAGGTGACATTTGAGCTGAGATGATGCAGAAGGAGAAAGGTGAAGATGTGCATCAAGTGATCCAGGCAGAGGGAACAGCAACTGTAACGGCCATGAGGGAGGAACACATTTGGAGTTTGCAAAGTGTCAGATGCTATCCAGTGTGGAATCAGAGCAAGGGCATGTCAGGAAGAAGTGGAAAAGGAACCAGGGTTTGATGAGGAGCACGTGGGTGGGCTTCTGGAAAGGTCAGGTTCCAGGTCTTTCTGTTCTGGTCTGAAAGGGACTGAGGTCCCTCTGGGTAAGCTGCTCAGAGCACATCCTGACACAGACAGCCTGTCAGCTCTGACAGCAGCAATCCTATCCTCCCAGCTGCAATAATGTACCGCCTTGGCTTTGCAGTCACCTTGCTTTGAGGATTCCAATCACACCGGGCCTGCACCTCCATTCCCTGGGGTGGTTTTGATAGTTTTACTACGTGTGCAGTGATTTTTAAAGCAGGAGACACCCGAGGGACTGCAGGCAGCGGCATAAGTTGGTGATGTCAATCCCTGACAACTACCATGACTGAAAAAGTCAGATTCCTGAAGTGACTTCATTTATACTGCCACATCCTGACAGCATCTGAGGTCTCTCTTGGTATATGAACACATATCATCTTACCTCTACGAAAATGAAAAAGAGTGGGAGTTTTTTTCCCTAAGCAGAAGGAAAATATTAACTCAAGACCTAAATTCTGTTTTATTCATTTGTGTGTTCCTCCCACGATGCCTTGCTTTTACTGTATTTCGTTGATTTCAAGACCACAATTTTCCCTCATTTTACCATCTCTGAAATGGTAATGCACCTTACAGTCAATGGTGCTTCACAATTGCTGTGGCATGACTGTTATCATGTGTGCACACACACTTGATCATAGCTGTTCACATTGTCATTGCTTCAATTGAGTCTATGGGCATTGTCAATACTACACGTGGTATAGTATATAATTAGCATTTAATGCTGTGTTTAAAAAGATTATGCTATAATTTGGTATTAATATGAACAGTTACTTCAGACTTAGGTATAAATAGAGAAGAGAGAGGGTAATTTACATTTGTGAAGCAAATATCTTCACTGGAGAAGAGATTGCAATTACACATTTTCTTTAAAAGCAGCATTATGAGACTGAACCACATGCATTATGGGACTGAAGAAAGGAAGATATCCATAAATACATGAATCCATATTATGCTTTGTTACTGCACTACATGAAAAAATTACATATTACATGCCAGGGAACTCAACAAAGTCAGGAGCAATTGACAAATCCTTCTAAATGAAAGAAATGTCAAAGTTGTGTGAGGCTCTTGGGATGGGTTTATATGTTGGACAGACTCACCATAAGGCACTGTGTCATAGTTTAATTTGCAGCATTTTTTTTTTCTTTCTTAGGGATGCATAAAATAATGGTGCACCATAGAATAGATGGCATTTTAGGTTCCATGAAATAGAGTGGAACAGAGCAGATGTTTTTGTCTTGGGATGACTGAGGCTGTGCAAATACTAGATGCCACTTATCCCATTAGATTCAAAAGGCCTCTGCAGCCCATTTACACATTACAAAGATCCGGCCACTTGAAGAATTATAACTTACTGTTGTGCCTCACGCCTATGGTAGACTGAACAAAACATTCTTAGGACAACTTGATACTCTTGGTTAGTGAGCTGAATTTAGTCAAAAGCGTCTAAACACGTAGATAAGTATGGAGCGCAGGCAGATGCCTGTGAAGTAAATGGTCGTAATTAAAAACAAGATAACATTGCTAAGGTAATTATTTTAAATTCAACTTAAGAATGTCACTGTGTTTTTGTTGTCCGATTTTGAAAATTCAGGACTAAAGGCCCTGAGGTTTTTTTCCTTTAAGGTGCTCTCAGATCAGTGTGAAATGGCAGACTGGGAGAAGAGACAGCTGGAAAGCTATGAAATAATTCACACCCCTGCTGTGGGCAGGTTGTCAATCACTGAGTGTGAAGCCTGCACAGATTTTTTTAGACTCCATAGTCATTCTCCTATTTCTACGCAAAGATACTGTCTTAAAGATGTAGTCAAGTTCCTTGACAAATAGCAGGTAATAGCTGAGGACACGCTGCCTGGTGTGTGGTGGTGGAGAAAGGGCACACCTCTCTGCCCCAAACCCCAGGCCCAGTGTTTGTTATAATAGCAGGTTGTAAAGAGAAAAAGCTTCTGCATGAAAGCATAGGGTGCAAAGTGTAGAAATAGTTTTGGCCACATGCCAGTTTTTCTCAGGCATAGATCATAGTGACTGTGAGTAGCATTGTTTCAAATGCAAAGAAGAGCTGAAATGCTACATACTCCTATATATAATTCTACTTGATTTCTCTTCCCAAATTCACCACCTCCTCAATGTTCCCAGTCTCAGGAAATAGCTAAGGCCAAAACCTTTGACTTATCCTCAATTCCTCTCATTTCTCTTAAAATCAATAACTAATTCACCAGCTCTGTCTTCACCGTATATTCTGATTCACCTTCTTCACCACACCCATTTTAGTACAAGGCACCATGATCTCTGGCCTCATCTACTGGGAGAGTCTCTCAGCTAGCTTTTTATTCCTCCCTACCCCCTGGTCTGTTCTTCCAAAACAGCAGCCGAATTCAATCCCTCTCCATGGCCCACATGGTCCTTGGCTACCTCTTTGACCTCATTTTCGACCAGCCTTTTCCCTTGCTCATGCTATTATAGCCACTCTGGCTTCCTCCCTACTCCTCAAACAGGCTAAGCATGGTTCTACCTCAGGGTATTTGCACTTGCCATTCCCTCAGCCTGAAATACTGATCTTTGCAGGGCTTGTTCCCACATTTCATTCAGATCTCTGCCCAAATGACATCTCTTCAAAGAAGTCATTTCTGACCACGCTCCTTAAGATCTAATCGTACCCTGTTTTATGTTTCTCCATAGTATGTGCCACTATCTGATGTCATACTATAGACTTGTTACCTGCTTATTGCTTATCTTCCTCTGTAGCATGTAAGCTCCGTGAGAGCAAGGGCTTTATTGGTTTTGTTTTATTCCCCAATATTTCTAGAGTATAGAACAGTGCCTGGCATACAGTAGTTGTTCAATAAATATTTTCATTCAACATAAATACCACATATACTTCTTTATATGTCAGATTCTGAGTTATACACTTTCCAGACACACTCACAAATACTTATATAGTGTGGTCTGCCTTTCAACCTAAGCCTCTTTCCCTGACACGTTAGGCATCCCCAGCTGACAGCAGCACCCAGAGGTGCCAGTGAGATGGGGTGCAGGTCACACAAATGGTTGCCACTCCTAGGCCCTCCACTGTCAAGTAGGTGAAGATTGTCTTTGGCAACCTTGTGTCCCACGGCTCTTTCTGTATCTTTCTTTCCCCACTTTCCTGCTGGAAGCAATTCAGTCAGTGAATATTTTTAAGCACTGTTTTGTGAAGGGCATCGGGGGTAGATACACAGCTGAGCCTTCTGAGGTCAGGTCTTCAAGGAATTTGGTGACTGGCAGGGGTGGGGGTGATAAGGATGAACCCCAGTGAATATAAGGGCTATTGCATAGGTCAAGTGTCTTGCCCCAGAGCAAATGAGGAACCAGAACTTGAATTTGGCTCATCTAACCCTGAGTCTAGCCTCTTTTCCACTCTGCCATCCAAGCCTGCTTTCCCGCTGGTGCTTCTCTGTATTTCTAAATTTTCTCTAAATCCCCCTCCTCCCCTTCTCTATATTCAAAGCACCAAATCCTGCACTTCTTCGCGAAGTTACATGTCAGCTGATTATTTGATCACAGTGAGTGAGAACGACTAATAGATTTAGTTCTCTCAGGTGGCATTTGCATTGTAACCTGCTCTTCTCTGCTGCAGCCAGTCTCAAGGAGACACATGCGTGGGAGATGACCTGTTAATCTACTTTTTGGGAGTCTGTGGGGGAAAGGATACTACCTGGGGTCTGCTTACTTACTTTGAGCCTTTCTATCTCATCCTACCTCTCTAGGCTTCCAAAGACCAACTTTTTTCCTCCTTCTTTAGTACAATTTCTGAAGGGAAGTTGGTATTCCATTTTTGGCATTTGAGAGGTAGTAATAGAGGCTAAAGGGGCTCTCTGTGTCTCTGTCTCTGTATGTGTGTGCATGTGTATGTAGTGGTAATACGGGAACATTTATAGCAGTATACACCATAAATTGTACCTGTGTTCATCCTGAGCAACATGTGTTATCCTGTGGCCACCATGAGGAAGAAATGGAGCTACCTCAGGCAGCCATCATGGCTAACACTGCTGGAAAATTTCTCTGTAAGTTTGAGAACATGAGGGAAAAGATTGTGGATGTTCATTCTGTTGTTAGATGTGTCTCTGTTTCAAGACAAACCGAGTTCAACTCCTTGCAGGGTACAAGACACTTGTGAATGGAAAATAGCAAGGACTTTTGGCTTTTATCATCAAAACTCAATCAGTGCTTTTCAAATACTACTTGCCTGTGTCGTAGTCAGCTTGAGCTGTTATAACAAATTACCATAAACTGGGTGGCTTAAATAACAGAAATTTATTTCTCACAGTTCTGGAGGCTGGAAGGCTGAGATGGGGGGTGCCAGCATGGTTGGATTTTGGTGAGGGCCCTCTTCCAGGTTGCAGACAGCCAGCTTCTTGCTGTGTCCTCACATGGTGGAAAGGGAGAGAGCTAGCTCTTTGGCTTCCTCTTATAAGGGCCCTAATTCCATTCATGAGGGCTCCATACTCATGACGTAATTACCTCCCAAAGGCTCCACCTCCAAATACCATGACATTGGGATTAGGGTTTCAATACATGAATTTTGGGGGCACTTAAACATTCAGTCCATTGCAATCTGTAAAATGGGAATGGCAACAATGCACATCTCATAGAGTTAAGGTGAGATGAAATATGTCAATATATATTAAGCACTCAGAACATTGCTTCACACATAAGCATCCTTAGGTCAATCAGCAAATATTTATTTGCCGCCTACAGCGTGCTAGACATTGTTCCAGGGTCTGGGGATACAGGAGTGAACAAAATACATCTACACTCCAATGGAGCTCACAGTGGTTAACAATCCTGATAACAAAGGCAGAGCCAGGATGCAGATCCCAGCAGTCTACACAATATCCTTCACGACTCCATGGTGCCTCTTCTTCACTGAGAGAGAGGATGCACATAATAAACTTGAGGTGTTGTGTGAACTGAGAGCCTGGACCTCAGGAATAAAGCCATAGACATGTGCTTTGCAGCCATCTACTTGAGGGTGGTTGAAGCCTTTCCATAGGTGATATTGTCCAAAAGCATAGCATTGGGGACAGGAGATCTGGGGACAAATTCTTGAGCAAGACTGACATGTAATGAAGGGGAAGATAGAGGAGGAGGTAGTAAAACTCCTGTTATTGTTATTATCACTATTATCCCCGTGCCTGTCTAGAGGAGTCAGCAAATGCAAGGAGCCATCCTCAGTGTAAAGAAGCATTTGTTGCACACCCACCAGGAGCAGTCAGTGTGCAGCAAATATGTGAGCCAGGTATGAAAATGAGTCTCCATTAGACAAATACTTTAGTGTTTAATTTTCTAAAATAATTTAGTTTGATGGTCAATTAATTCAACAGTTTTTCAGCTTTTTATAGATCTAGCAAATCTATCATCATATAGTGTGTTTATAATCTGTTATTATCCTCTTGTTGTTGAATGTTAGTTGGGGGTCCCTGTTCACAAATTTTCCATACATTTAAGCCCTCTAGTATAGTATCCTCTCTACATCTTTTTGTTTTTTCCCTATGGGCCCCCACACATTAGCACCACTAATCATTTTAGATTTTCTGGATGGTTTTGATTTTACATATTCTGATTGGAGACTTAGAAACAATGATAAAACCATCCATAACTCTAAAGTTCTCTCTTTTCTCTAATCAAAACTTCTCTTTTGTGGTGGACTGATTGCACTAATGGCCTCAATTTTTCATCCTGACCTGCATCTAAGCCATTTACTACGAGATTTTTCAGCTCCTTCTATCAAGAGGTGAAATACATTCTCCCCTCTACTTGATTCTGAGTTGGTTATGTAGCTTCCTTTGGCCAGTTGTTAGCAGATATGAAGCAAGCAGAGGCTTGAGTAAGTGCTTGCACATTTTCGTGTCTCTCTCTCTGTCTTTGCCATAGAACACGCTTGGGAGAGCATGTTAGAGCACGGGGCACATGGAATGGAACCAAGTTGCCCCAGTTGTCTCAGCTGAGACCATCCCAGATAAGTTGACTCTCACGCTCCAGCAGACCAGAGCCAACTGCCTAATGGGAGGGAACCAGCTGAGATCAGAAGTTTCCAGCCAAGTTCAGCTTAAACTACTGACCCACAGACTCATGAGCTAAACAAATGCTTATTGCTTTAAGCCACTGCCTTTTCAGACAGTTTGTTGCATAACATTGCTGTGGCAATGGAGAACTGCTACGGCTTCTCATATATCTTAGGATCTTGGAAGCTGCCCCTCCATTAAACAAAAACTGAGTGCTTTCTATTTGCAAAGCATTGTGCAAAATGCTTTACTAGATGATTTTATTTAATCCTGACGACAATATTATCTAGAAGATTATCCAAATTTTAGAGGCAAGGAAAGTGAAGCTTAGAGAAGGTGAAGTGACTTGCCCAAGGTAGTAAAATGATAAGAAATAGAGGTGGAGTCAAATCCTGGAAGATTGCTTTTAGAGCCCCTTTGCTTTTACCATCCGTGCTTGCTATTTACTCTACTGGTCTCTCCATCCCACCTTTCCTCCTGTCCACCTCCACTCCCAAATCAGGAAAAGACCCTGTGTTCCAATTTGAGATGCAGAGACCACTTTTATACTTGGTTCCCCTTCATATGACTCCTCCTGCAGCTAGTGTAAATGGCCATCTTCCCCATTAGTCTGGAAGTTCTTTTGAGGGTAAGGACTGTAAAATACTTATTGTAATTTTTCCCACAGCTACTAAGAAATAGAATTTTTAGGGGCCAGGCGCAAGCGATTAAGTGCGTGCGCTCCGCTGCAGCGGCCCAGGGTTCGCCGGTTTGGATCCCAGGCGTGCACTGACGCACTGCTTGGCAAGCCATGCTGTGGCGGCATCCCATATAAAGTAGAAGAAGATGGGCACAGATGTTAGCCCAGGGCCAGTCTTCCTCAGCACAAAAAGAGGAGGATTGGCAGATGTTAGCACAGGGCTGATCTTCCTCACAAAAAAAAAAAAAAAGTGGAGGAAGATAGGAATGGATGTTAGACCAGGGCCAGTGTTCCTCAGCAAAAAGAGGGGGATTGGCAGATGTTTGCATAGGCCTGATCTTCCTCACAAAATAAATAAGTAATAAATAAAGTGGAGGAAGATGGGCACGGATGTTAGCCCAGGGCCAGTCTTCCTCAGCAAAAAAAAAGAGGAGGATTGGCAGATGTTAGCACAGGGCTGATCTTCCTCACAAAAAAAAAAAGAAAGAAAAAGAAATAGAATTTTTAAAAGGATAATGATCCTATTCAAGTTTTAGGAAATCTAATCTCAAAAAAGCAACCTCTACAAAAGTAAGAAAGACTCTGCTAGAGAATACACACACACACACACACACACACACACACACACACACACTTAAAAGGGCACTCTTATCCCAAATTAATCTAATTGATAGAATGCACAGTAAAGGGTTTTTCCCATTTTGTTAAACAGTTTTAGGTATATGGTCTTTGACTGATATCTACAAAAATAAAACTCTCTTGGCTCATGTTTTATTACATTAATATTAGAAACAGGGATTGATATAAAACTGGCACTGAATAATTTCTGTTTTGCAGTTAGTTTCTGCATTTAAGAAATTGTTTTACGAGTCACTTGCCCTACACTTTAGATATGCTGCCACCAGGTGGCAGCAGGGTGCCAGACATAAAGTCTACATTAAGGAATTTTCATGCTTTCTCAGGTTCAAGGTAACAGCTTTTTGCTTGAGGTAAAAAATAATTTGGGACCACAGACATCCAATTTAACATAACACATCTCTTTAGTAAAACAGCTAAACTTAAACGCTAAATCAACCCTAAATATTTTTAAGGCAGATATAAATCCTAAGCCACAAAATCACCTACCTCACCTCCTTCCTCCCCAGCTTTGAATTGTTTTCATAATCGGTAGATTATAACAGTAATCTCATATACTTACTTGGTGATAATGTTAACCTTTATGATTTACTCTGAATCTTTATTTATTGTTAATCTCTTCTCTGGCAGCTCTAATGTCAGGCTTCAAAATTCTTAATAGTTTTCTTCTAACGAAAAGACTTCTTTGGCTTCCCTTTCGTCTACCTAAGTAGAAGCCATCTTTTTGGTATGATCTCACATCTTTTCCCAAGGAAGACCCCAAGCATTTCTGCATCATGATAGTATGAAAAGTTTTGTATTTGCATTTTATGGAGGACTTTTTCCTTTTTTATTTTCTACACTACAGAATAATTCATTAGAATATTTCCCTCTCAAGATCCTAGAAGCACAGAGCCAGTTTACTCCATTTACCTATTTAACTGAAACACAAATGAATCTCCTTAGCAATAGGCTCTGCCCTAAATATGTCCCAAAAAAAGTTCTTAAGGAAACAAAACTCCTTATATCATACTAGAAATCTGAACAAAATACAGAATGAAAAATTGACTTCATTATAATTAATGATACTATATATTTAAAAGGAGCAGTTTCAATGTAAAGGAAATACTGAGCTACTTCAAAAAGCAGTCAGAAGTTCCCACTCTTATGGATCATCAAGCCTAAACTTTGGAATAGATTCTAGAACGGTTTAAGATTATGGAAGATAAATTGAGAATGAGTATATCCCTAACCTCTGACCCACTACCCTGCTCTGCCCCAAGGTCTTTTGCTTCTAGAATAAAGAGAACTAGGTGGCTGAGAGTCAAGGGCTAATGCTCTGTAGTTGGGGGAAAAAGACATTAGCAATTCTGTACCTGGGCATAGTTAGACAAAGAAGGGGGAGGGAAGGGGAAAGATCCTCTATAGCTTTACCCTAAATGTTGCTACAGAAAGCTGAGAAAGCCATTCTGTCTCACATTTACCCGCTCCAGGAGTCGAAAGATTTTGAGCAGGACTAAGCAGGGAGGGTTTTGACAAGGCTGGTAGGGAATGATGATCCTTGTTGGGCAAGCTGGGAGGCTAAGAGGCCAGGGCAGGAGACAGGGGCTGGAATTTGAGGGAATAGAGAGGCCGAGCAGGATTCCTAGAGACCAGAGTCTGCAGATTAAACAGGGCTATCTATATCTCAGGGGTGAGTACCAAGAATGAGAAGCAAATGGCAACTACGCTGTGAAAGCATGCTCCAAGGGAGCTGGCCAGCTCAGCCTAACTTGGGGAGAAGGGTCTGGGGAAGAGAGAAAGAAAAACGTGGAGGCAAAAGAAAAATAAGACAGGGAGAGACGAGAAGGAGATGGATAATAAAAAGCTCTCATGTGATTTTGAGTCTCACAGGAGACCTATGAAGACAGCAGGGTGGATATTATCCTCTACTTACAAATGAGGAACCGAAGCCCAGGGTCAGTAAGTGACTTTTTTAAGGTCACACACTGAGTGGCAGATATAAGATTCAAAGTCAAGTGACGTGATTCCAAGATAAAGATGCAAGAAGAGAGGGTGCATTCGAACAGTGACATACCATATGTCCTACCCTTTACTTGATAAACTAAGTAAAATTTTCTCATAACCAAGGCTTAGCCTTTTAAGGGTTAAACTGAAACAATTTTAGCCACTATTGAAAAGCATTTCTGAAATGTATTATATTTGTCCTCGCCTTCCTTTGAATTCTAACTGTAATTTACCTTCTTCTTGATACGTGGAGTCATAATGATGAAAATTGCCTCTATATTTATGGTCTTCGAATTCAGGGATACCCTCGGGTTCTAAGGAGGCCTACAGGTTTTATTGCTGTCACGCTTAATACATTCATGACCAGAAATAGCTGTGTAGCAGAATCAGCTGACTCAGCTTCCCCTTCCCTCACAGTCAGCTCTTCCTTCTTAAGTGTGTCGACTTCTGGCTCCTGCCTACTGCTTCTGATCATGTCCTTTCCCTGATTAAAATCCTTTTAATGGCTCCCCACTGATTACAGCAGTGGTTTTCAACCCAGGCTGCACATTAAAATCACCTGGGGAGCTTTTAGAACACTCCTGATGCCTAGATGCCATCACCAAAGATTTTGATTCAGTTGTTTAGGTATGGGGCCATAGCCTACAGGGATTAACATAAGTAGATGGACTTGAGCTTCTGGCCAAGATGGAGTAACAGGAATTGGGTTTACCCCCCTACCCACAGCTAAAACAACTAAAAATCTAGACAAAATAATGTGAAACACTGGTTTTCAAGACATTGGATATGAGGCAACGAAGGAAACTGATCCCTGAGAGATGAGAAATAAACAAAGTGAGTCCTATAATTGCCCTAGTTTACCACCTTGAGAGAATTCCCAGGCGATGCTGCAGGGAGAAGGAACCCAGAAGGAGCCTGGAAGACTGTTTGAATTGAGAAGATGGAGCTGAGAGTCCAGGGGGACTAAAGTGGCCAGAGTTTTCTGGGCAAAGTACTAGAGAGGAGAGAATACTGATCAGCATATACATATGAGGAAATTATCTGAGGCCAGATAAAACACCACCTGGAAAGATTAGTGGAAATAGTGTCTAGAATTCAAACAGGGTTGGTAATAGTTTGTGCTATTCAGACTGGGAAGCCATGAAATTCACAGGACATTGTTAGAATACTCAGGAGCATCTTGCCTCAGTAGTGTGGAAGTATTAGCCATAGAGTAAAGGATGCTCTGGTCTTGCCTAACAAACCTTAAAAGCAAGACCGGAAAGGATCCAAGTGCATCCAAGGAGCTTCTCTGTGTCTCAGAACAAAGCTTAAGCATATTTACATGAATACAAAAATACCCAGCACCCAACAAGGTAAAATTCATAATGTCTGGCATGTAATAAAAATTACTAGGCATGTCAAGAACAATGAGGAGAAAAATCAATCAATCCAAACTGACCCAAAACTGACACGGATGTTAGAATTAGAAGACAAGGACATTAAAACAGTTACTATAACTGCATTCCATATGTCCAATGAATAGAGAAAAGATTGAGCATGTTACATAGAGATGTGGAAAATATGAAAAAGACTCAAGTCTAACCTTTGGAGATGGAAACTACAATCTCTGAGATGAAAAATACATTGGATGGTAATAAAGGCAGATTAGATATTATAAGAAGAAGAGATTAGTGAACTCGAAGACATAGCAATAGAAACTATCCAGTTGAGTCACAGAGAGGAGTATTGAAAAAAATGGATAGAGCATTGCTGAGTGTGGCCCGACTTCAAATGGACTAATATACATATAATTGGAGTTTCCAAAGAAAGGAGAGATAAGCAGGGGGACAGAAAACTATATTTTAAGAAATAATGATCACGCTGCAGCTGATATGGAAAACAGTATGGAGGATCCTCAAAAAATTAAAAATGGAATTACCATACGATCCAACAATACCACTTCTAGGCACATATCCAAAAGAACTACAAACAGGATCTTGATGAGATACTTGCAAACCCATGTTCATTGCAGCGTTATCCACAGTAACCAAGAGGTAGAAGCAACCTAAATGTCCATCAGCAGATAAATGGATAGACAAAATGTGGTATAAACATACAATGGAATAATATTAAGCTTTAAAAAGGAGGAAATCCTGTCATATGCTACAACATTGATGAACTTTGAGGATACTATGCGAAGGGAAATAAGCCTGTCACAAAAAGACAAATACTGTATGATTCCACTTACCTTTAGAGGTATCTAAAGTAGTCAAACTCTTAGATACAGAAAGTAGAATGGTGTTTTCAAGGGGCTAAGGGGAGGGGGAAGAGAGGAGTTGTTCAATGGATATAGAGTTTCAGTTTTGCAAGATGAAAAAGTTCTAGAGACTTGTTGCACAACAATGTGCATATAATTAATACTACCGTACTGTACACTTAAAAATGGTTAAGATGGTAAATTTTATGTGTTTTGACCACAAAAAAAAATGATTGTGGTAATGGTTGTACAACTCTTTTGACTAAACTAAAAATGATTGAATTGCACACTATAAACAAGTGAATTGTATGATATATGAATTATATCTCAAAGCTGTAAAAACAAGTTGAGGATATTATACAGCAGTGAGAGAGGATGAACAGTCTTATGACTGCATGCAATGTAATGTAAATGGAAGAAATTCATGCAAGAATATACTGTACAAAAACAAGCAAACTGAACTCTGCTGTGAGAAGTAAGGATGGTAGTTGTTTTGGGAGGCATGGGAAGACTAGCGACTGGAAGGGTCCTTTTGGCTACTGGTAATTTTCTCTTTCTTGTTCTGGGTGCTAGTTACATGTGTGTGCTCTTTGTGTGAGAATTTATTAAGCTGTACACTTATGATATATATGGACTTTTGTATGTATGTTATACTTCTATAAAAAAAAGTTTTGAAAAGTTGAAGGGGAAAAAAAAAGAAATACAATTATTTCACGGGAAACCAAAAAAAAAAAAAAAAAGTAAGAAAGAAAGAATGACCAAAAGTTTTCCAACGTGGATGAAATCTATACACCTCACATCTAAGAAGCTCAAGAAACTTCACACGAAAGAAACGTGAAGAAAACTATGTCTAAGTACTTCATAGTCAAATTGCTCAAAGACAGTGATAAAGAGAAAACCTTAAGTGCAGCTACAGGAAAAAAAGATATGTTATGTATAGAGGAACAACAACAACAAGAAACAAAAAACAAGAAAAGAAAAGAAAAGATAACAGCAGATTTCTTGTCAGAAACAACGTAAAAGAGAGGATGGTGTAGCAACATCTTTAAAGTACCGTTACCCTAGAACTCTATTCCCAGCAAAACTAGCTTTCAAAAGCGAAGGCAAAATGGTCTTTTTACCAGCAGCCCCACACTATAAAAAAGGTAAAGGAAGACCTTCAAGTAGAAGAAAAATGACAGTAGATGGAAATAAGGAATGAAGAGCAGGATGGCTTCATGGACGTGTGACCTGCGTAGAATTGCTGAGGTCCTGCATTTCAAAGGGCCCTGTGCTTGGTTTAATGTTCTGCTAACATTATCTTAAAATTTTTAATAAGTTTTGAATAAGGGGCCCCAAACTTTTGTTTTGCACTGGACCCCCAAATTGTGAATAATTAATAACAGTTCTGATGAAGAATACTCTGTAGCCCATGGGGGTGGCGGACGGCTGGAACGCTGAGCTTGGCTACACCTGGGTCGTATGCTCAGGCATGGAATAAGGAAGGGGTGGAGGTGGCTTCTTCAGAAGAAATTTGGAGTGCTTTAATTTTAATCAGGAGACGAGTGAATGAGATCTGGGTGGGGAAAAAAAAACAACACATGTCCACTAAAATAACTTTTTTTTTAAGGTAGAAATTTCTAGATAATCAGAACATGATTTTCCTTTTTGCACAGAGATGGATCATAAATGGCTGTAATCAGAAGGTTTCAGTTCTTCATGAAGTTCGTTTGTTGCTGAGTGCTCAAAACTGTGTCTTCAGGCCAAAATGCCCTGTTTACTTTCATTGTGTGTGTGTTTGTGTGTGTGTGTGTGTTTTACTAATTTGATATCAACACTTTAATAATGGCTATTCCATAATATTGACCCTGCGGTACTGCAAGAGTGCAAATTCACTTTAAATGCAAAAGAAAAGCTATAACGCTACCAATGAAGGTTTAGTATCTTGGTGCATTTTATTGTGGTATAATTCTATCTCAGTTTAGGACAAGGATCTCATGTTGATAGTAGCATAAGAGATGCAGATATGCAAATACGGAGAGATAATGGATTCAATAATGCCATCCTTAGCCGTCACCAACCCCCAGGCCGTATGTTTAATGGCTAAAAATCACCAGAAAGTGAGTATTTATTTGGGAAAGAATTGTGCATCTCACATGAGGAAGGGTGCTTTTCCGCAAATTTGGGCCAAGTGAGGGGAGCTTCAAGAAAATCCTGGAAGAGCTTGCAGTTTAGATGCAGTGAGTAGGAGTGGTGGAGCCAGGGGCTTTACCTGACACCTGCCTGAAGAAGTCTGAAACTCAGAGGTTGTATCTAGCTGTCCTGAAGGCTTGTGAAGGGCCAGCTGTACTGTATATGGGTATAAATGAAATGGTTAAATCCACAGATAATTTATGAAGCTTGCTCTACACTTGAGTACTCAGATCCAGTTATTTAAAGTCTTCAGTTTTTATTAAAATTGTTAGCATTTGAAGTGTTGATTGATATAGCCTCCCTGGTGTGGAAATATGAATATTTCTCTCATTTATTAATGTCCTATAGTTAAGGCATAACATTTTACTTAAAATAATTGGTTTGAAGATGCAATTATAACATTCATCCTCCCCATTCCTCTCCTGCAATTTGTAAATTTTACTCATTTTTCTTTTTGGTTGGGAATATAAGTTACCATTTGCCTTTATCCGATACACACACACACTCACATACACAATGCAAAAAAGACTTTTAGGGAATAAATTTAATTGCAATTATAGCAATGAGGGTAGGGTAGATAGGAGGGAGAGTTTATAATGCTGATAATGAAATAAAAACATCAAAGCCCACAATGAGTCTAAATTTGATACTGATAGGACGATATTTCTACAGCATAACTTCACACTATTAAAGATTTAAAACAAAATTAGAATGTTTCCTCTGAAAATTTCTTAGTACATCTCTAAGTAATTAGATTATCACAGAATTTCCCAGGAAAGTTAGAAATTAAATCAACAACATTGCAAAAGATAAAACAAAAAGAAATCTGACAGTCCTAAACAAAAGAGTGATGTAAGTATAGTTTCAACAGCTAATGGGCAAGAAGCAAATGATCTTCTAATCAATTTACTGTTGCAAACATAAGTCCAAATGATTTTCATGGGACACATATGGTTATTGCTACCTTAGTTATTTTATTTGTTTCTACCCAAAGGTATTTAAAACACATCCAACCACTGTAGTTAGATTTTTAAAGCTATTCTTGTATTCATGAGCAGAGATTTAAGAATGCACTGAAACCTGCATTTTACTTTGCTCATTCAATAGGTACTTTTATCATTATCAACACTGTAGGATATCATAAGCCTGGGCTAGAATTATTTCCTTGGTAATTAATGGTAAAGTCAATGGGAAGAAATTAATAATATGTTCTACACTAAAATTCAAAAATTAATAAATTGGACAGGGTTTAAATTTATTTGGTCTTACCAAAATCTTCTTAGTAGGTACACAGTAGTAAAATAAATTAACACTGTTTTCATAATTGCAAAACTCTTTTTTTGTCTAGAAAATGGATAATTTCATTGAGATTTCATAATTATCCATACACGTTTCATGCAGAAAATATGTGGCCCTTTTATCTAAAATTTCCCCCATGCAGGGCTATTGAGGTTGTCAATAGCAGTAGGAACTGTTGTGCAAACTTGGCAATACCAAATGCAAGCCCTGAGTAACTTCCGAGTTAAAAATGTTCGTGTACTTATGCACTATTAACTAGGCTTTAATTCTCTTAACCAGCCTTTGGAGGGGACTATAATTCAAGGTAGAGGTTCATCCAGTTAGCATTTGCAGAGAGAACAATTTGCCTGACAATCTCTCCCAAAATATTAATATTTTAACACAACATCAACACAAAAGTGAAAGTAGTACTAATGATATTATTAATGATGGTGGCAGACAGAGGGACAAAACAGAGCTATTCATAAAACATCAGCGCCTGAATATGAAGCACAGATTAGGGAATAAAGGGAACAATTATTGGCATATACTTCATTGTCTAAGTCTAGACACACATGGACCTGTAAAATTGGCAGTAGCTTGTGTCTTAAAAGTTCCCCTGTGCTTGATTTGCATTGCTGACAACACTGACATTAAGATATGAGATTTCCGCTACTCTTCCTCGGCCCTACAATTTGAGTAGCTTTGTGACCAAAACCCTTACTAGGTTATTCGAATAACCTTGTTATTCAAAGGCAATAATACACTCCAAAAAGAAAAATCTCTGTGGGGACTTTCTGAAAGATTACAATTTCACACGTATCTATATTTTCAAGTCACAACTTTGTATAGTTTTCATTTCCTCATGAAAATACTTTGAATAAACTCATTATACTCGCTGAGAATGTGTTACTGTTTGTCTAATAGCAAACATAATTCCATGTGACTTTGGAGGCTTAATCAATACTATTATGATGTTGAAGTCACCTGTCGCCACATGAGCAGTCAGCCTCCTCATGCTCCTTCCCCCTCCACCAGCAGACCTCTGTATCAAACACAGCCTCTTGCTCTTTTCTCTTCACTTTATATAAAACAACAGTTACTGGAGACATTTAGTTTCCTTAAAACCAGCCACTCATTACAAAGATGTGAATTTCCCCAAAAAAGCTTTGCTCTAAATCAAGGTGAATGTATGTTCCCTTTAGGCTAGAAAACAGTAAATTATGGGTACTTAATATAGAATTGCTAAGCCCATAGATTATATATGAGATTATCTTATATTTGGATACCTTCCCTCATTAGTTGGGGTAAATAAAAATCTTAAATTTGAGATCAGTCAAAAGCTTTGTAAGACAGAAGGCACACATTGTGCCTATCTCTCATTTTAAAACCCAAAAACCCTAAACCATCAAATGAACTTCTCTTGTAGCAGCTCTAGTGGACATAAAAATTTTGTTCTCTGATTTCCAAGTCTAAAGGTACAGATCAGTTTTTGTCCATCGTACATATATCTACAGAGTAAAATGACTTGAAAAACCTCTTCATCAAAAGTGTGAACTTGCCCATAAAGATGTCACAAGGCACTTTAAATTCAATCAGTTTACTTTAAGGAAAATATACTGGGTTGGTGTTAGATATAGATGTTGTACTTCAGGCCAGAGGAATTTGGCCTCAAGGTCTAAAACACAGAGACTATGTTTTCCAATTCTGACATGATGCTTGTGACAGGCACTTCTTCTCTCCGTATTGAAGTCAGATTGTATTACAGCAAATGTAGCTAAAAGGAAAAATGCTTTAAGAGTCAGTATAGGTAGAAAAGGCTATCCTTCTGTCCCAACTCAAGGCTGGCTGGCCCTTTGGGTGGTGGTATATCAGTCCCTGAGCCTCAGCAGTAAACCTGAGGCCTTCTGGCATCCCTGTTCCTGCAGTCACTGCAGCCATCCACAGGCCCGGCCACAGTGACTGAACAGGGATCTCTAGGCTGCTGGTACTCACAGCACTGGGAAAGGGTGGGTCCAAGCCCACACCTTAAACACTAGCCCCAGCATTTTGATTTTGAAACACACAGTCTTGCTTCAATGAAAACATTTTATAATAGAGTTCTATTGGAATCTGTTCTTTTCATTTAGGGATTACTGCTAATGCCAGTTAGGTGAGTGACTCATGTGCTATCTATCACATTTGTTCTTCAGTGGGGAGCAATATTATTCAGAAGATGTTACATAGATATATTTGTCAAGTTATATCATTGATTAGAACGAAACTTAATTGGAAGCATGTTTGTTTATCTGTGGAAGATACTCCTTTAGCAAATGGCTAAGAGTAGGTGTAAGATGAGTGTCGAGTTCTCCGTGGAGAACCAAAATCTCCGATGCAACCAAAAAGCAATACAGTTCCAGTTAGTTCCATTGCCACACAGACCAAGAACAAAATTAATCAAAGGCTTTGAGTCTGACAGTGAGTTACTTCTGAAATAATGATAGCTTTTGTGAGGGCATAAGGACAGAAAACTAAGAGTAACTGATGGCAAATTAGAAGAAGGAGCCAAGAATTTGTCCATTTAAAGTGATTTTTAAAGAACAGTTTTATGAGATGTTCCATAAAAGATATTACTTTTAAGAAAGACTTTTAAAAGCAAAGAATAATTAATTACTACTAATAACCATCACTTAAAATAATTAATGACATGCAATATGTAGAGACTGGACTTTTAGAGAGAAAGTGCAGTGAGGAGTAGAACAGAGCACTGTTGAACCTAGTTGCTTTATCTTTCAGTTTATGAATACTTTTTTTTCCAGCTATTAGAATATAAAACTTAAATCTAAGAAACTCTGTAAAAGCTTAAATGACTTCTCATTCATTTTTGAAAAGAAATGTTCATGATGCCAAATATAATATGAATGCATGATCATTAAACGATATCTTTTCCTCTCTTTCATTCCTTTATGCCATTAGAAATAAAATAGTAGTAAAAATGAAATGAGAAAAGTATCAGTAACAAAACCATTTATGCAGATTTAGTTGATATCTTTGGGCTTGAGTACATGGCAATATATGCTGGCCAGTTTTTATAGAAAATCTATGCCAAGTGTATGAATAAAACAGACACAACTTAAGATTTATAAGATATAGATATGAGCTCTGGGAAATAAAATTTTGATATTACAGCAGCCTATTTAATAAGAACAAAAGCAATCTCTTCAAGTATGGGGTTTGTATATGCAGTTAAGGAATAGAGATAGGAAACATAATAAAGATAGAATACTAAAAATGATAACTTTAACAAAGAGTATGAGCAAAGATCAGAATAGGAGTCTATTCCTCATCATGCCCATATCCTAAATTGACAGAATTTCCTAAAATGGGAAACCCAAAAATGTTTAGAAGGTTTTCTTAGATAATGCAAAACACGCTGAGAGTCCTCTTAGTTCTCCACGTCAAAACTTCAAAAGACAATGACTGTGAAATTGACTGGAACCAAGAGAGATATATATTTAAAGCAGAAGGCATATCTGTAAATCATTGGATATCCAAAGAGTTACAAAGAAATAAAAAATTACCCACCTATAATAGGAATTTCATTTATCAAGGGTTGAATGGCTAAGGTGTCTTTAAGAGATCAACTTACATTAATAAGTTCAACCTCCCAGATTTTTTTCAACAGGTCCATCGATGTGTAGCCATTAATTAGAAAGGCTTTGGTGTAGTCACCTAGTTCAATGGAATCCAGCCACTCAGCAACAGAGGTGGGATGGTAGCCATCATGGCCAATGGGTCTCATCTGTAATTAAGAAAATCACATTAGGATTAATTCAAACTGCTTTGTATTCCAACAACAGAATGCATCTTGCTACTTGGAAATTTATCTGATATGAAACAACAGATCTTTCTGGACAAGGAAATAAGGGAAACCAAAATGCTTTATGCAGAATTCTAAATCATTAATAATTTTCACACTGACTTAGTTTTCAAAAATGCACCCATAAATTTCCAATTTAGCTGTTAAATCAGCTCCATACTTGAGAGAACTAAATATATCAAACTTCTGTTATAGACATTATTGGCATTGTGCTGAATGGAATTTAAAATGATGTCAGTCGAGCAGTATTAAATTCAATGCTGAAGGCACAAGGAACGGCACTCCCAAAATGTAGATGATAATTCTCATATGCACAACATCAAAGCACGTGAAAATACTGCATGACTTAGACATCCAGAGGAATTCATGCTTATGCAAGACATGTATCGTAGGTAGTGCAAACATGCTGGAGAAACATATCTCTGTGTTAAGCCAGTAAAGAAGAGGCTTTTGGGTGTTTAGAGACCATGTGTTCTGCATAGACTCTACAGTATGTCAGACATGAATAGAGAATTTGCTGGCAGACAGGTTCCTATTTTTTGTCAGCTATATACAGATTTTTTTACTTTAGGAGAACAAAGAGGTGTGACAGCAGCATAATGTTTCTGAGTTTAAATTAGAGTGTGAAAGTAATTTAAGCAAGACAAACTTCTGGGTTTAAAATTTTATATGTATTATTCTAGTCCTTTAGCTTTTATTTGAAATTTTAGTTGAATTTGTGGTTCTTGGTTTTTGAAGTAACTCACTTTTAATACTCGTGCTGCTGTGCATGCTATACCATACATCTAATACTTCAGTTATTAAGGACAGCTGGCAACTCATCAACTTGGTGTGATCCTTCAGTGAAATTCACGATGGGAACAGCAAAACTGGGCAAAATACAACATAGATTTTCCTCTTCATTCAGATTCAAAGAGATAAATATTAATGGAAATCTATATGATTCTGACTTGTGAGCAGAGAGAAGATTAGTCTGGGTGTCAGGGATTCAGATTTTAATCTTAAACATGTTAGACTTTCTGTCACTATGCAGTGGTCTCATTTTTGAGATTCTCCTTCAATTTGAGTTACTTTTTCTCCTTTCCTCTTTTCCATTGTTCCACCCTCCAATCTACATTCCATTTTGAGGTTTAAATGTCCTCTATTTTAAAGTTAGAGTGTAATTCACTATTTGCATTAGAGTCTGAACTGCATCAGACTTTTGTATTTCACTTTTACATTGATTGACCCATTTCTGCTATTCATTAAATGCTTGTTTACATAACACTTAACTCAGTGTTTATTACACAGTAGATACAAATGTAAATGACAACTCAGAGTTTGCAAAATGAAAGTTTAGTGGCATTCCCAAATAACCAGATGTTATGTATGTGCAAAATTGGAGACTAGAACCCAAAGCAGAGGCTCAAAGGTATTAAGTACTTTCATAATCTACAGAAAGTTATGAAAATATTGGGGCTAGGTGCATTCTCCAGAACTTATTAAGAGGTGGCTGAACCAACTCTGCTACCCTGAACAATCACCTCAGCCCCACGAAACTCCCTGGCTGTCCCAGTTGACATAAGAAAATAACTGAAGAAAGACATAGAAAGAAGAGAGACTCATTGGAGTTGAAATGAACAGCCTGGCAGGGAGGTCTTGCTGTTAGCCATCCAAGAAGTTGACCACCCCAGCAGTGGATACTGGAGACAAGCTTAGGGAGTCTTGATGAATCAAGCTGGGGTAGAGTCAGAGGTCCTATACCAGAGAACTGTGCAGTGGGGTCCCCAGAGGTCACCCCAAGCATTCACACACCACTCTTTTGAGAGGGCAATCAGTGACCACTTGCCACACAGAGGTTGCTGATGGTCAGTGTTAGCCAACGAGCAGTGGTGGAGATACCCTCCAGAGCTCTGCAAAGCAAACTCAATTAAGCATAAAGAAGTTTGCCTTTCCCCTCAATCCCTCCTTCTTGCCCCAGCATCAGGGAATTGAGAATCAGACGAGGGAGGGGTACCAATCTCTTGGGGGAAGCCTAAACTTGGGGGGCGGGGCAGGCAAAGGAAAGAAAACTGGAGGCTGAAACGGATTGGAAGTGACTTTTCAATATTTTACATGACTGGAAAGTTATTGGATATGTCTGAGGTAACATTAAAAAATAGTAAAGAGGGGCCGGCCCTGTGGCTTAGCGGTTAAGTGCGTGCTCTCTGATGCTGGCGGCCCGGGTTCGGATCCCGGGCGCACACCGACGCACCGCTTCTCCGGCCACGCTGAGGCCGCGTCCCACATACGGCAACTAGAAGGCTGTGCAACTATGACATACAACTATCTACTGGGGCTTTGGGGGGAAAATAAATAAATAAATCTTTAAAAAAAAAATAGTAAAGAGAGAATCAATTGAGCTTGGTTGAAGGCAAGATTGTAAAATAAAAAAAAAAAAAAATCACATCAGCGTCTCACTGAATGCAGACTGCTCAGTAATCTGGTTACTCCTGTGGGGCAAGTTCTCTCAGACCAAACTTAAGGAGGTGAGAGGGAGGGAAATATTTGGTGGGAGAATGAGAGACAGGGGGCAGAGTGAAGAGAACCTGGAAATGGGTACGTTGATGTGTGCAGGGGCAGATTCATCCAGCCACTCATTCAATAAATATTTAGTCAGTGCCTATTCTGATGAATGTTGTGGAATAGTAGAGAACTAAACAGTCATAGTCTCTCCCTCATGGAAATTATAACTCTTAATTGAAAAATATGCAAACAGATGACCAATAAATTACGAAGGCTCTCCATACCTGAAGAGAGAAAACCATTAGAGCTAAATGAAGTTACAAAATTAACTTGACACGTATTTAATGATACGCAGAATGGTTACTGTGCTGCACAATAATTTCTTTCAAAGCAATTCTTCCATCTGTTCTTTCATTTCTGTTCCTATTGCCATTACCCTGTTTAGGTTTTTGTTGGAGCTTACAAAAGCTAGGACAATAGCCTTCCACATGGCTTCCCAACTTTGGTCCAGCTTATATCACGCTGCTACATCAGTCTTCCAAAAAGCCAGTCTCTTAAGTCAACTCTTATGCAAAAACCTATAGTGGCTCCTTCTTGATAAAAGCCCCATGTCCTATGCCAGCATTCTAGGACAACTGAGATCAGGTATAAACTTATCTTTTCAACCTAACCTCACACTACTCTGCTATGTGTACCGTAATGCATATGATTAGGCACATGTGTAAGTCTAAACAGTACGTTAAATTGCTAGCCATTCCATGAACATGAAATGTGTGCACAAGACACATTCATATCTTTGCTGATATCATTTTCCATGCTTAGAATGCTTTTGCCTTTATTTCTGGAGTGTTTCTCCAGAACTGGCTTCTCTTCTTGAGCTCTAAAATACAAATTTCCAACCATTTGTAGGATATCTCACATAGATGTCCCATAGCTATCACCAACACAAGTCAAAAATTTATCTCCTTCAGCTCACAAACCGGCCCTCCCTCTGTGTTTCCCATCTCAGTCAATGGGGAAGCATCACACCATTGTCCAAGATCTTAGGAGTCACCTTATTCTCCCGTTTCTATTTTACCATCATATCTAACTAGGCCAATGTCTTATAAATTTGATTTCCAAAATATATCTCAATTCAGTTCCCTTCTTTCAAAATGAATTTTAATATCTGGCAATAATATCTATCTCAAGTGTTGTTGTAAGGATTATATGACATAGGGTACGCAAATTGCCCAGCACAGTGTTTTGAATATAATACCTCTTCAATAATTCTTAGTCCCCTCAACATACTGCCCTAAATTAGTCCCATTCTTATTTTGAAACTGCATAATATTCAGTCCTTTGGCTGATAATCTTTTCAACTTCCAATCAAAACTCTTTTTTCTTCTCTCATCCCTCCCTCCTCCTCTTACTTCCTTCCTTTTCCACCTTGTTTTAGAAAGGGTTTATGTCTGATAACCTCTTTATATTCCCCCTTCAGAAGTATAACTAACAACATCACTCAAGTAGATCGAATTGTTCCCAATTCTTTACTTTCTTCCTGTATTAGAGTTATGCCTCTGTGCCCTTTGCCAAGGGATCTACATTGTATCCCACTACGGCTGGAGTTACTTCTCCATCCCATGGATGTTAGCCACGTACTTGCTTGGCCAATGGAGCAGGTAGAATTTTTAGTGTGGCGGTTTATAAATGAGGCCTCTGTGCTCCTGTGATCTACTCACGCTTTTGTGTTCTTATGCTCTACCACAAGAATAACAAGTGCTGAGTAGTTGCAAAACTGCTGGTCCTGGGAGAAAGATGAAGACTTGTGGGGCAAACCTAAATCCAACCCAAAGCTTGGAGTCTGCTCTAGTTCAACGGAGCTCAGGCAAGTCCGGCTGAAGTTAGCTGGCTTCTTCACAGCTTCCACAGCTGACCCACAGACCCATGAGAAAGAAAACTAAACATATATATTTTTTGTTGCTGTAAATCACGGAAATTTTGACATATAGGAGAAAACTGACTAATATAGTCACTCTTTATTTCAAAACCTTTGGTATTTGTATTAGGGTTCTCCAGAGAAACAGAATCAATAGGATGTGTATACACACATGCAGAAGTCCAAAATCTGCAGAGCAGGCTGGCAGGCTGGAGACCCAGGGAAGAAGCGACATTGCAGCTGAAGCCTGAAGGCAGTCTGGAAGCGGAATTCTCTCTCTTCCTTTGGAGGACCTCAGTCTTTTTCTCTTAAGGCCTTCAACTGATTGGATGAGGTCTATCCACATTATGGAGGGTAATCTGCTTTACTAAAAATCTACTGATTTAAAAGTTAATTTCATCCAAAAAATACCTTCATAGTGACATCTAGATTGGTGTTTGACCAAATATCCGGGTACTGTGGCCTAATGAAGTTGACACATAAAATTATCCAAACTTTTAAATTTATGAATCCGTGGGCAAATGCATCTCCATGAGATGGAGAAAGACTAGGGATGCTAAAGTAAGCTAACATCAACATCCTTCCCAAGGATTCTGACTGTCATCTAGTAAACATCTACGTACTGCATCTTTACTAATCCTAAACTAAGTAATTCTTTATTTTATGGGTATGTTTGTCCATTGTATAACCAGTATACCTCCACACCTTTGCTCGGTCCATTCCCTCTGCCAGGAATGCTGTTTTCCCCTTGTTCTCCTGTTGAAATTCTATCCATTCTTAAAAGCTCTTGTTTAAATATTACCTTTTCTGTGAAGTCTTCTCCAATGCTACCCTTACTCTCAAGTCAAAATTAATCATACCTTCCACTAGATTCCTGTAGTAATTTGTATTTAATTCTATTATAGCTCTACCAAAGTCTGCTTTCTATTATAGTTAGAGATGTGAGTATCTATCTTCTTCATTAGACTGTCAGCCTCTTGGTGAAGAAACAAGGTCTTAGCCATCTTTATCGTCTCTTATGTACCCAGCAGAGCATCGCACACACGGCAGGCCTTTGCTAAATGTTTATTAAATTAAGTGATTTAATGAACACATGAAGATAAAATGACAAATTAATTTTTGTAGCATGGCATCCATTTGTGGGGGAGATTTGTATTTTGCACTACATATTATGAAAATGAGGGCAATTTTTACGGCCTAACATTAATGTTTACAACTACTTAAAACTACTACATACCAAGAAGCAATTACAGGTAGTATGCTGTATTACAAAACACACTGGGCTTTGTTTCCGTAGCCCAGCAGTCTTGACTCTACTATTAACTAGCTCTGTAACTATGGACAAGTTACTTCACCTCTCTAAGCTTCAGTGTTCTCATCTATAAAATGAAGGTATTGGACCAATGATCTCAAACTTCCTTTATAATTCCTAAATCTTATAATTTGTAAGTTAATATCAAATTAGTGTCAGATTTATTTATGCAGTAAAGAGAAAAGAAGCTCAAAGGCAAAACTAAAAAAAAAAATTACAAGATAGGACAATTAGGCTAAAGGTCAGACCGCCTCCACACTTCTTTCATGAGTCATCAGCGGCACTGACAAGGAGCACTGCAACTGCTCTTTCAAATTAGCAATGATGAAACTCTCTCCAGCAGGAACATCTGGCAGGAGAGGGCTAGACAGAGACAGCTCCAGGGGCTGCCAGGCCCGCAGTACCGCTGAGCATGAATGGGAGTCAGGCACAGTCTGTAATCTGAGCGGCAGAGTGGTGGGCAGGCAGCAGACATTCATAACAGAGGTTCACAACGAGGCAATTTGATTCAGCTAGTTGAATCCCAAACTCTGAGGAAAACCTCAACTGGGACAGAAATCCGAGACAGCAGTGAAGGAAGTTTCAGTCTCGGGAAAATTTAGATATATTGATACATTTTACCAAACTCCTTCCTTATTGCTCTTGGTGTTTTGTTATTCCACCTAAATATGCACTGACTTTCCTCCAGGAGCCTCTTAAAGCAAACCTGGCTTCAGAGAGGGCATACTGTTAACATTACAGGTGATGTAGTAGGCAGAAATCATTGACCCTAGACCAGTGCTCTGAGGAGTCCTTGGGCCTCAAGGGGGCCAATACGGGCAGCTGCACAGCCCAGGCTCTGAGACTGCTTAGGCTACTTAACCCACGTTTTATACAGGTAAAAAGAGAAAGAAAAGCTTTCTCTGCTTTAAAAAGAAATGTTTGAAAACCACTGATCTAGAAGGCGTTTGTAAGATTTCATGATCACTACAGTTTTCTTTTCTCTTAGTTTCTCAATTTTATTTGAAATGTTCTGGGTTTGTCGTATATGTATGGACATATATGTATTGTCTGTCATTTTTTTCTCTCTGTCTGAAACCAGCTTTGTCTGTTCAGACAAGGATAATACCTCATAAAGTAATGGAGCCACAAGATGGAAGGTATAGCAAGAGGAAGGCAATAAAAATAAGAAAAGGAAATAAAAAGAAGGCAAGATGATATTAAGTTGTAATAGATTTGGGATTAAATAAAAAATAGTTCTCAGTGCAACAAGTTATTTAGCCAGTGTTACAATAGTGGCATGGTAATTAGATCAAGAGAATAAGGAACCCCAAAAAGTCAATAAGAGATTAGACAGATAGTCTTATGTCTGAAAAGTGTTACAAAATTGGACATTGTTGTCCACCAAAAACTGTTCTCTATTCTTCCACAGTAATAGAGCTTAAATTGAGCTTGTATCTGCCCAATTAGAGACAAGATACACAAGCTTCTCTTCTGGTTGTTTCTGTGAGAATACATTTGAGCCTCTGGGACGCTAATGAAAGTGTTGCACGCAACTTCCAGGTCAGCTTTGTCAAAATTGAGTTCAGTGGAGCTATTTTAAAATGGAGTCAGAGCTGACTTTCCAAACGGCCTTGCTGACTTGAACCTTGGACTGGGCCAAACCTTTGGATTGGGCCAAAATGACAATTGTTTTATAAGCAGTTGTTTGATAAGTCAGCAGGAGAATGGACGTCTTGATCACAAAGACGGAGGATTGTGGACTTTCAGAAGATAGAATCAGTAATCAATCAATGTTTAGCCAAGACTAGCTCTCTGCCTCCAACTCCAACTAAAATTCTTTGTAATACAAACCTCTCTTCTTTGTCTTTAAAAGCCCCTGATTTTTACTCCCTAGCAGGACACTATTTAGATTTCTACCTGTATCTGTGTTCCCTGAAATGCAATTCTTTGATCCCAAATACATGCCTTGCCTCTTAAACTGGTTTTTGTTTTTGTAGGTTGACACCTTCAACCTAAAAGATAGGTTGCTTGCTCTAGAGTTGCTTTTTTCTGTCTTCCCATGAACTAGAACCTAGTGCCTGCAGCCCAGCTTTAACCACATGGGCAAAATAATACCCTAGAGTTTGGGAAATGCTTCTCGAACCTTAATGTACGTAAGAGTCATGTGGGAAATCTTGTTGACAGGCATATTCTAATTCAATAGGTCGGAGGGCCAATCTGAGATTCTGCATTTCTAACAAGCCTCCTGGTGATGCTAATGTTGTCAGTCCCGGGATGTACTTGAGTAGCAGTGCTTTAGAGGATGACAGAGTAACAGATTGGAAGGTGCTGGGTCTGTCCAAAATTGCACAGAGCAGAGCCAACTTGCAAACCTGGACTGCTCACTTCAAGACTGTTACATGGGAGAAATAAATGTTCTATTCTTTAAACCACTATATTATGGAGGTCTCAGTTTTAGCAGCTTAGCCTTTCCTCTAATACAAAGAGAATTGAAAATAAGGTAATTTCATACAGAACATTTAAAGGGAGCCTGTACTTCCATTTGAGAGTACATTGCATTGTCTCCTGTTTTGTGAAGCCATAAGTTTTTACATCTGTTGCCATTAAAAGAAACTTCATTTCCTTTAACTGCTTTTGTTGGCTTCTTTCTGTCAATCACACCACCATCCCTTTGTGACAACTACTCAAAGGATAAAAAAGGGGGAAATGTAGGAAAATCTCAAGTTTCTGGCTTTTATACCTGGGTACATGGTGGTATTATCAGTAGAGAAAGAAAAGAAAATAGACTGAGATGACATGAATACTTCTGAGACATGAGAAATTAAAGATGCTGTGGAATAGTGCTTTAATTTGGGGAGGAAGTCTGAGGAGACATAACTTTGGGCATCAGATGGGAGTCTTGGCTCCTCCACTTATTAGCTGTATGACCTTGAGTAAACTGCCTAACCTTCCTAAATATCCCTTTTCTGATTAGCAATGTGAGAGATAAAAAAGGGTATCTGCCTCTGAGGGCTGTCATAGTATTCAGTGAAACAATGCAAGTAGAGTTTAGCACAGTACTTGGCACACAGAAGCACTCAATCAATCTTAGTTATTTTTATCATAAGCGGGAGCTGAAATCATGCATGGATGAGCCTGCAGAGGGTGTGAAGAGAAGTGGCCTGAGGACGAACCAACACTTTCAAAGTGAAAGATAAGAATTATACTCAGGAGACCAAAAAAGGACCTGTCAAGACAAGAAGAGAGGTGGGGGAAATTGGCTTTCAAGGAGGCTGTGGTCAGCAGTGATGGAATGCCGCAGAGAGGTCTACTAAGACAAGGAAGGAGAAGAGTTCCCGGATGTGGCAAATACGTCACTGGGGCCTTACTGACAAGAGCCCAGAAGCAAGGCTGTACTGGGTTGAGGAGTGAGTTAGAGATGAGAAAGTAGAAAGTGCAATCTGAACCATTCTTTTGAAGGCAGGGAGATGAAGGTTTTAGAAAGCACAAGGAAAAGGCACAGAAAGGGGTGAGAAATGAGGACTCAGGGCTGAGGAAGGTGCGAGATACAAAGGAATGAGTCCAAGAGTGTGATGGAGATTGAGGTGGGGTAGAGGGCTTGTTTTTTGCTTTGGGGATTTTGCTTGCCTTTCTTGGAAATTATAGTGTTGAAAAGCATAGCTGAAGCTAACTTTGGGGTTAATCTTTCTGTTAAAATAGTCATAAGGATGCAGAAGCTATCTGGCTGGACTTGGTGAGAGCTGGATTCTTGTACTCTTGTATTCTTAGGACTGGTAAATGTTCTCATGGGGGCAAGGACAGCCATCTGTGTGGCATGCCACTTCCTGGATACAAACATTCAAACCTGACGATCATTTATGTAAACCTAGTAGTGTA
The DNA here is from genome assembly GCF_020826845.1 of Diceros bicornis minor. Taxonomy (NCBI): domain Eukaryota; kingdom Metazoa; phylum Chordata; class Mammalia; order Perissodactyla; family Rhinocerotidae; genus Diceros; species Diceros bicornis. The sequence goes on along the minus strand of NC_080764.1, from coordinate 23,818,679 downwards.
ACAGTCCTGATGTACCAGGCTCAGATACTTAAACTTGCCTATGAAGCTGCAATGGACTGTGGCTTCTTTTTTCCCACCTGGATGTACTTTATACTCTCAGACTCCCTAATATGACTTTTATAATATAGCCAGCTGATATCATCAGGTACCTCCCTCTAGTCCTGCTCCTTGTTCTAGCCTCTTTTGCTCTGTCCTGCTGCTACTCAAGACTTGGACTAACCGCAGCCCTGAAAATAAACCAGGACAAGCCATGCTGGCAGACAGTGTGCTGCCAAGTCCAAATGTAGGTCTATCAAGTAGTGCGAGGATCAGATCTCCTACAGGCTTTGAGACCTGGGCTTAGACATCACTGTGCTGTTTCATCAGTGGCTCTTAAAAGACTGATTGAACATGAAAGAGAAAGGCAGATCCACTGACCATGAAGCCCCAGAAAAAAAGTCTATCCATCATCATCTAAGTGCTATCACAGTGCAACTTTGCTGGAAAATACATGTCTACAAAATGGATAGGATTGTAAAGAACATCACCTAACAATCATATAAGACTTTAAAGACCCCAAAGTGATTTCACATACATTATCTCATTTGTGAGGGGTTTTAGGTGATCTCTGGGAAAATGCCCTTTATGGAGTCTGAGACCCTGGCTAGCTCATGTGATGATATTCCTTTTGTGAGAATTGAAAGGATTAAAACACTGTGACTATTGTTAGGAAGCAAGGTGTGATAAGGTCTCTGTGTTGTGTATCTGCAGCAAAGGAGAGAGACATGTAACATGTACAAATCTGTTGCCTGAAACCCCTTTGTTTAGAATCAGACTCTGTTATGGATACAATTTCTATAAAAGAACAGAGAGAAACTTAAACTCTCAGAATTGTTTGAAACTTAAACTCTAAGTGAATTGTTTTTGGATGTCACTGTGGACTTACAGTTGCAGATAAGGGTAACTTGTCTATTTCTTCCCACCACCAATTGAGCCTTGCTGACTAGGGGTCCCTTGAGTGTTCAGACCATTGAAGACCCCCAGCTTTAGGAACAGGCAGGAGCAGTGAAGAGGTGATATCTGGATATTACTTGGCACTACATTTTTGGGGAATAAAGGAAAGCAAAGCACTTTGGACTGGGCACTGTCTTATAATGCCCTGTGGTTTATATTTCACGAATAAGAGAAATAAACTAAGGTTTAGGCCAGAGAGGGCCTAGGTATGCCTTATTTTGTCAAGTCTTAGACCATGGAGTTGTGGGAGATCAAGATTTGGCCACACTGAAATATATCTCTTTACCTTGATTGTTTTCTCTGACGGACACTTGACCTCTCCCACTAACTGCCTAAAGAATTTGACATAGTAACTTCTTCCTGGAACAGATCTTCTATCTGATGGCTGTAATATAATGTAAAATAGATGTTACAATAGGAAAGGCACCAACAAGCCCATCTTATGGGAAGTTCTGTCTCTTTGGCCACATTCTCTGGATGGCCCTGCGAGGAGTTGCCAAACAAACATTTACATTTATAAGGGAAATCTCCCTGCGAGGAGTTGCCAAACAAACATTTACATTTATAAGGGAAATCTCCATTTGTAAAGGTATCTCCTTCTCTGTATTGGGAAGAGGGGGCATGACCTAATTTCTAGAAACTCATCAATGTGGAAGGTGAGGCCTTAAATCTGCCTAATAACCTTACTCTTGTTTACTGTGCTTTAGTGGTAATCTCCTGTAGCTGGCTCCCCCCGACCCCCAACATCCTCCTTTGTCTTTAGCTGAACATGGTATTTAAGACGAAAATTTCTACTATTGTGTTGAGAAACGCAGTGTCCCTGGTTTCTCCCACGTATACATGTTATTAAACTTGGTATTATTTTCTCCAGCTAACCTGTCTTGGTAATTATTTGGCCAGCCATAAGAACCTTAAGGGAAAGGGCAGAGGGGGATTCTCCCTCTTCTCCTACAGAATAAACCGAAAGTGAAGTAATAAACAACAGAGTGCATAGATAAGAAATGTTTTCAAGACATATGGGCAATCAATTTCCAACAGCACAGAATAGTCAGTTGGTAAACAAAATAGAAGCACTAGCCAGACGAGTCTAGCCTCTAGCCGTCAGTTAGGGGGCACTCCCTTTGATCAAAGGCGCTGGAGTGAAGCTGCCAAAACAGACAAGTTCTATAAATTGTGGTTGAAAAAAAATGATAACAACAGCAACAACTACAAAACAATCTCTTCATCTCTTTGCAAGCAGTGTGAGCGGATGTCAGTCAGGCACTGGTCTTTTCAGCTTCATCTGTGCACACGTAAAGTAACTGCTATCTGTAGCATCATCCGAGAACCCGGCAGCTTTCTGCCAGGTAAGAACTGTGGAGATGTGGATGAAAAGACCAACAGAGACACTACACAGTACACACATAAACATGGTCCTTGGGGTGGAATGATTTTATTGTGCTTCTCCCTAAAGCTTTTGGTAAAAGAGATGTTTTAAAAATTTAATAAAAGAACATGTTTTTACCATCTTTTCATTTCTAAAATCCTTGTTGAGATAATGTTGACCCTAGAGCCCTTTGTTAAACATTACTATTTGTTTTGATTTGCTTCCTTGTTGCAAAGCTGTTTTATGAAAAAAGGGCTCAGATTAAAGATGAAGAAGATTTATTGCAACTACAATAAGGTGCTGAACAATGCTCGCCATCATTCACACTTTCAAGCTCCGCCAGTGATATGAACTATATTTAGAAAAAGACACAGGATTACTTTTTTCTTTCCTCAGACAGTACGTGTTTTCTGACATTCATGTAGCTGTTCAATTATGCAGCACACTGCTTTGCTCTTAAAACACAAACTTTAAATGCTACTATCAATCAGGAAAATTGTTTGCATATTAGTCTCGACTAAAAAAAAATTCCCCAAACTTGAGTCTTCAGAAGATGACGAATGTTCTGAATGCCAATTCTATTTATTTGATATTTAAAAACCACGTCCTTTCTCAGGGCCTCCAGGCATGTGCATAATAACATCACCCACTGAAGTACTTCAAATAGATAAATGTACCATAAAACCAAAGTTAGCAATACACAAATGAGTAACATGTTCTGTCTGGGAAGGGAAGTACAAGGGCTATCATTCACATGGTGGCCAAAAATTAGTAGAGGAGCTACAAAATTGAGGACTTACCATCCATCCGTCTGTCTGTCCGTCTGTCCATCCATCCATCCATCCATCCATCCATCCACTCATCTACTTACTCATTCATTCATTCATTCATTCACTCAACAAATACTTATAGCATGCATACTACATTCTAGGCACTATTCTGGATGCAACAGTGTACAAAACATATAAAGATGCCAGTCATTGTGGAGCTTACATTCTAGAGAGGAGACAAATAATAATTAACAAGCATAATAAATAAGAAAATTATATCAGAAGTGATAAGTGCCGTGAAAAAAAAAGAGAAAATACAGCAGGAGGATTGGGAGTGCTAGAGTCTGCGTGTGCAGAGGGGGAAGATGCGGTATTAAACAGGATGGTTAGGGGAAACTTCATTCAGAAGGCAAGATTTGAACAAAGCTTTAAAGATGGTGAATTGGCTGTGTTGGCAACTAGGGGGAGAGGTTTCCAAGAAGAGGGAGCAGGTAGAGCAAAGGCCCTCAGGAAGGAGTGAGCCTGGTGTCTGTTCAAGGAATAGCAAGGAAACCAGTGGGGATGGAGCAGTGCGTGCAGGAGGAGAGGAGTGGTGAGCAGGTGAGAGAGGTAATCAAGGTCAGATAAGGTAAAGCTTTAAAAGCCTTGTAGGGACTTTGGCTTTCATTCTGAGGGAAACCGGGAGCCAGTGCAAGAATGAGAGCAGAGCTGTGACATGATCTGGCTTATGTTTCAGCATAATCATTCTGGCTGCTATTTTGGGAATAGTTCACAGGGAGGCAAGGGTAGGACCAGGAAGGCCTGCTCAGAGGCTATGGAAGTAATCCAGGAGAAACAGGCTAGTGGCTTGGACAGGGTGCTAGAGTAGAGGCGGTGAGAAGTGGTCAGATTCCAGGTGATTTCCTGCAATGCAAAATAAAGTGTTCCTGTTCTCTAACAGGGACTGGGACTCTGCCAGCTTGAAAGCTACAGCTGGATGGCATGGATCTCAGCTTGAATAGAACTGTGTTCATCTATCTTCTGCAAGAATGTATGGATGACTGGCAAGGTTGGTCTTGCATGGGTCTATTTTCACTGAAGAATCCAGGATCCTCAAAAGACTCTTCTGCTCAAAGAAGATAGCCAGGGTATATGTATTTGATTCAAGGGACAATAGACAAGTGTCAGAGGGGATGGGTGATTCTGAATGGATTTCAGGATCTGGTGCTCTGACCAGGATCTGGCCCAGCTCCCATGGACCATGCCTTAAGAAGAAGAAGCTTCAATAAAAAAGCTGTATCATGAAACATTTTTGGGACATTGGGAACAAAAGGAGTCAGCAGAATTGGCACCAGTAACTTCATCAGCAAGCAGAGATGGTGCCATATTGCAGACATTGGTGCCCTCAACATTGGGCACTGCAGTTGGCAATGGTGCCCACATTGGCAGGCTTCAGTGGCATTGGCAAAACATTCAGTTGGCATTGGTTAAGGTGCCCTTGATGGGAAGATACTGGGCATTGTAGCCAGTAGCACATACATTAGCACTTTTGACACATTGGGCACCTGCAGCTATGAAGCAGAGATTGGTAGTCATTAGTAGCAGATTTGGCACCCTCAGTGGGTATTAACAACATTGAGAACACTTTTGGTAAGTCCTAGTGGCACTGTTTCAAGCTTTGGTGACAGGAGCCATCAACAACAATAAGCTAGAGCAAGAGAGTCAGAAAAGGGCAGATGTCATGTGGTCAGCAAGTGGTCTGGTTAATGGTGCACATGTGACGTGAGACATCCAGACCAAATTATTAGAAGGAATTTCAGTAAGGTCCTGAATACTCAGAGAAGTGTAACCCCATTGTGAAACCCTGGCTAGAGTTTCTGAGAACCCTATCTCTACGGTGAGGGGATAATCTAAGAACTAGTTCACTACCATTAGAATGAGAACAGCAGTCACAATAAACAATAGCTTGGCCCTTCAGAAAGTGTTACTAGCCTCACAGTCTGGGTTTGGTTTTTTTTTTGGTTAGTTCAGAATTTTTAATTATCTCAGACATTGAAGTGACTAAGAATTTTCAGCTCTCCTTGAGGAAATCCCCAGTAGAGAGTCAGCTCTTAAAAATAGTTTTAGTAGTTATTATCTATTTAATTCAACAAGATTTTTTAAGTACAAAATATATAAGTAACATCATGCTAGGTGTTGTAAAAATGTAAAACGGCCTAAAGTTCCTTCCTTCTAGGAATATGTAATTTCCTTGGGTATACATTTGAAGTAGATACAAATCTAAGAAAATAATTAAGTGCCAAAGTTTTCATAAGTTCCAGAAAAGGAAAAAAACTTGAGTGGGTTGGATAAATTTGGAAAGAGTTTCTTTTATAGTTTCTCTTGGGTTAATATATGGGGAAATAAGTGAGTGTGTGTGTGTGCGTGACGTGAAAGTCAGCATGCACGCACAAGAAAGAGACACAGAGATACAGAGAGACAGAAAGACAGATAGTGAGAGAGAGAGAGACAGAGACAGAAAATGGATAAATATGGGCATCCATGTCTCCTTACTGTCTCTAGACCTGGCCGGAACATGGGCAGCATCCTCTGTTTGGAGTGACTCCTTCAGTGCCCTATTTGGCTAAAAATACTTACTAATTTGAGATTCAGCTCAAGCATCATCTGTCTATGCAGAAAACCTTCCCTGACCCCCATATGTTTAGCTCTTCCCTCTTTTTGTAGCATTTTTTCATATGTTAGTTTAGTTTTTGACATAGATGTCTCTGTCTAAAATGTAGGTAGAACTCCTTGAGGCGGAGACCAAATCTTATCCATTTTTGCATCCTCATCTCTGAACCTAGCATAGGGCCAAAATGAACTGACTGGTCTGGTCTGAATAGATGGATGAGTCAAAGATTCACTGATGAACATCTGGGCACGTGGGTATTTGCGGACATTATGCACCTGGAGTTGCCCTAGCTCTCTTTCATCTGGCTCCAATTCTATTGGGAATGCAAAGGTCTTAGGATGTAAGGTCAATTGTTACTTCGTGTCTACATCAGTAGTACTTAGAAAAGTGTTCTGTTGAAAGTGGACACCAGAAATGCTGATAGATGATGTAACTGAATCTCAGAGATGAAAGGCAGGGAAATCAATCTTCTCTACACTTACTGCAATAATCTCTAGTACATTTGTGGAGAACATTTCATATTCAAAAATTTCTACTACACATTTACCACTTAGTATTAGAAAACTGTAAATACAATCCTTTTCCACCAAGCAGTGGCCTCTAAGTAGAGAAGGAGTTGAGGGTTAAAAATGATGATGCATTGAAGAAAAAGCTTTTAACCTGTTAGGACTCTGATTCATAAATTATAACCTTAAAAATCATTTCTTCAGTGTATCTATTTAGCACTTATACCATCATGAATTCATAGAACAAGTAAAGCTAAAATGTATTTTCTCTTGAAGACATGAAAGAAAGAATCTGGCAGTTTCTTGAGTACTCATTTCTTCTGATAAGAGCAGTAGTTATCTGTTAACTAAAAAAAAAAAAAAGCTGAACTTCTGTTTACTGAAACAGAAGATGCTAGACCTGCGGGAAATAATGAAAATGGCCATCTTTCTGAAAATGAAAACATTGATTGGTTATTCCCAGAGCACAGAACCATAATACTCTGGTGATAGAGGAAGTAGAGGAAAGCAGTTAAGAGCATAGACTCTGGAGCCAGGCTGCCTGGTTCGAATCCTGACTCTGCCACTTACTAACTGTGTGACCTTAGGCAGGTTCCTTAACTTTTCTGTGCCTTAGTTTCTTCATCTGTAAAATAGAGAATTAATTTTAAGATTTAAATGAGTTAATTTAGAATTAATCTAATACTTAGAAGAATGCCTGGCACATAGGAAATTTCTATTTAAGTGTTGGCTATTAACATATGTGTTTGCCCTGCAATGTCTTTCCCAGCATGTTAAAGAATGCTTGGAGAATGTGGATTCTTATGTAGAGTGTTCACTATGGGTCCACAGAAGATCAATCATTAGATTATAACCCAAAGTCAAAAGATGGAAATCTAAAATCCCGTTGATCACCAACAAAGAAAATAACCACAAAGAAATACTATGTAACGAAAAAGTGCTTAGCTTAGGGGTGGGATAACATTAACTCTGTCACCAGTTTGGCCTGCTCCATTGAAGCTGACTACAAGGGTCTGTTTGGGCTTGAAGTATTTGAGTCATTACAGCTTGAAGAGCAAACTGATGGATGAAATTTGTAGCTGGATTGATGGCACTGGCTGTATTGCAGAGGATGGTGATTACAAATGAGAAAAAAATTGCATATCTATTTGCCTGAACAAGCTAAGCAAATGCTTTGGGTCACTTTTTGCTTGTAGTGCTATGAGCTATCTCAAAACTCACCACAACAGAGAAATTTTTAAGGTGCATAGGAGTGACTTTTTGATTCATCTGTCTCCTCCTCCAGGAACCCTCACCCGATTCCCTAAACAGAAGAGACCTTCCCTTCCATCTAACAACCAAAGCTTTTATTTTTACTTCTGTTGTAGCTCGTTCATGCTCTGCTTTGTACTCAAATCACTTGGATATTGGTCAACCTCCTTTGCTAGACTATAATCTCCTTGAAGGCAGATACTGTGCAATTTCATCTTTTTTCTCCTTGCACTATGTCTGAGACATAAGTAGATGCCCAATGCATTTGCAGACATGAATTTAGCAGAGACTTCTCACTTGAGTGCTATTGATCAAAAACAAGAAATAGCCAAACTATATTCAACTATTAAATTAGCACTTAATTCAATTGTATGGCAAAGGTAGGGGAAAGTGGCTCATTGAAAATGGTGGACATGTTTTTTTAGAGCTCTTGTGTAAATTTACATAGTTCTGCTTTTCTATGAAATCACAATGTCTTTAGCAATTTAATAGAACTGCACTGTCAAGGTCTGACCACTCAGCTGCTCAGTTCACTTCCATGCAGTTGTATACCCTGTATATTTACTGAGCCCCTGCTGTTCAAAGGACTCTCCATTTCCAATCCTCTCCCATTTTCTGCTTGGTGTTGGGAACTGATTACGTTACCTGTAAGAAATGTGGTCGGGGGGCCGGCCTGTGGCCCAGCCTTTAAGTGCGCGCACTCCGCTGCTGGCGGCTGGGGCTCGGATCCAGGCACGCACCGACGCACCGCTTGTCTGGCCATGTTGAGGTGGCGTCCCACATATAGTAACTAGAAGGATGTGCAACTATGACATACAACTATCCACTGGGGCTTTGGGGAGAAAAGGGGAAAAAAAAAGGAGGAGGATTGGCAATAGATGTTAGCTCAGGGCCGGTCTTCCTCAGCAAAAAGAGAAGGATTGGTATGGATGTTAGCTCAGGGCTGATCTTCCTCACAAAAAACAAACAAACAAACAAAAAAGAAATGCAGTCAGGAAGCCCTCTCAGTACTATGCTTGTTCATTTAATCTCTCACATAGGAAGGGACTTGTTTTGCTCTTAAATACCCTCTCTTCTAGCTCCTGATGGGTTAAACAATAATCCTAAATGTATCAAAAATAATTAACTTAGTGGATGACGATCAGATTTGAAAGTTTTACCCTTTTCTTATCTAGAAAATGAATAATCTGCCCTGTGAGAAATCCACTAGTAAGAACGGAAAGCTCACTGTGCAATGCAGTCGTGGGCATTTTTAATCACAGGCTTCTATTAGAAACTGAGTCCATTTTTGTTACTTTTTGGCCCCAGGCAAGAGCAATGGCAAAAATTCAATGAGTTTTCCTAATTTAGTGAGCATTTATTAAACAAATGCAAGTGGTTATAACTAATATTAATTTAGTCCTTCTAAGTGCCAGGTACTTAATATGCATTTTTAAATTTATAACTCACAATATCCTAATGTGGTTGATTCCACCATCATCTCCATTTTACAGGTGAGAAAACTAAGGATTAGAGAATTTAAGTAATTTGACTACGTGACACAAGTAGTTGGTGAATAAACTAGGATTAAATTAGGTTAAACTAAAGCTCAAGAGAGTTCATTTTTGCAAAACTCCAAGTTCCTTAAAGGTGCCTTACGTGGATTATTTAGCTTACTCATCTCAATATCCCCTTAGCACCCTTATTGTGCTTTGAGGTATAGTGTTTTAGACAATACAGTGAGGTGCTAGAGAACCTCCAACTGCCTGGGGGTGAATCCTAATTTATCCACATAAAATAACATTGGTATATCCTCGTCACCCCATGTCTATTCCCTTGCTTAATATTTCTCCACAGCACTCATCATTACCTGAAATTACATATTTTTACTTCTTTTTGTCTGCATCCACCACTAGAATGCAAGCTGCGCGAGGACAGTGACCTTGTAGGTTTTGTTTCCTAACACCAAGTCCTCAGCATCTAGAACAGTGCCTGGCATGCAGTAGGTATTTCATAAAATATCTATTGGATGAATAAATAAAAGGAGATTCATTTTGCTTATTGCCTATGCCTAGAGCAGTAGTTTTCAGATATAATTAATGGCATGAAGGAACCTCACTTTTTCTTGGTTTACCTTCAATCTTCTTTTAAAAAATTTATTTAATAAATACAAATATAGTGCATACAATGTGCCAGTCTCCATTTTAAGTGCTTTACAAATATTGACTCATTTAATTCTCACATCACCCCTATGGGGTAGGTAAAATCAAAAACGAGTCTGGCATGTTCCCAACCATCACACCATGCTGCTTCCTGGTTTAATCCTATAAAAATGTCATCTCCATGGAGTTTAATGCTCTAAAGATGTGTCTTTACTCTCTCCTAGAGAGCGCCCTTCTATCTTGCCCATCTTTCCTTCCTCTCTACCCAGATTAAAGGAGAAAATAAATCAGATTATTTTAGTTATTTCACCTTATTCCGTTATGCTTTTCCTACTTTGAAACAGCAATGCCTACTGTTAGTGAAGCTTCTCTAAGATCACCTTCAAGGACAGACAAGCTGTTTGACCCTCAGTAGCCACTGGACAACTGACATGGTCTATGTCTGCCGTTATTCTTTTCCATGTCTGTCTCCTTCCTGCTTTTCTGGGGCTTTTGGGTACCTGGAATAGTCCTTCCCTTCCAGCCTTGAGAAGGGAGTTTAGTGGTCTATGGAGGCTGCAAAAATTGCCTTTTAAGCCTGAAAAGGGAGCCCAATTTTATGAACAATTCCTTTTCTTGTGTTTAGTCATTTGATTCTTTCCTGTCCTTTTACAGTTTCTCTCACAAATACACAAGCATCCTCAGAGCCTTGGGTCTTTGATATAGCACAGTATTCACCCATGAGGCAATTGTATGAGCACAGACACCTGGGATTTAGGTCCAGCTTTGTCACTAAGAAACAATCTGCCTCAGGGCAAGACTTTTAATATGACCCAGACTTGGTTCCCTCACCTGTGAAACAACTCAGTCGAGAGGCAGAGCTGGATATTTTAAGGTCCTTTGCCGCTCTAAATTGTGATTTTCCTGGAAGAATTTGTGTGAGGAAGAGAAAGTGCTCAGATATCTAAATTCCTTCACTGTTACTAGTGATTGCAGTATCACTCCAAGGGAGGCAGTGTTCTTTATTAAATGAGGGTGAACTTCTCAAAGTCGAAGAATGACAGCTGTCGGGGATGGCAATAGATCAGAACCTATTTACTTGCAGAATTCCTCCCCTATTTCTCTGTAAATATCATGGGGAATAATGAGTAAAAATGATATTTTAGCTCTCTAGTCTACATAATAAACTATTCTAAGATAAATCCATTTAAAACAAAACATTAAAAAATCCTCCCTCTTTAGCTTAGGAAGAACGCAGCAGCCATCTTGCTTTCTGAAACTGCGTAAATATCTTGTAACAGAGCATCGGTAAGTATGTTAGGACTGCACTGCTCTCACACCAGCAGTTCTTTGGATATCTATCCAACCCACACAGCTATAGCTATTGCATACTTTGTATGTACTGGGCTTTGTCATTTCAAAGTGCCCAAAGAACTTGATGAGCACCAGCCATTCCTTCTCCCAATGTACCCCTGAAGAACAGACTAGTTTTTGGTCTCCACTTGTAAACAGAAAGCATGAGGCATGGGGGAGGAGGTCACTCTAGGAAAATGCAGGCCACCAGGGTTGCCAGACTAAGGAATAACAAGAAAGATTTGAATGACTTGTCACTTCAAAATTTATATGCTCCAAATTACGTAACTTTTTCACCTTAAGATCAATTGCGCTGTCTTCGTTCCTTATTCTCCAATGGCACCAACTCCTGAAAAATAAGTAATCTTTTACACTGATCTAAGTGATCTAGGTAAACATATCTCTTTGTCCCAGAACTATAAGACATTTACAGAACTGGATGGAGCTGGAAAGGACTCTAGGAACACCACAGCCTGTCTCACCAAAGACCAGACCTACAGAAAGTAGAAAATCCTATGTCCTCAATTAGACTGTGGGTCCAATCGTGTATTAACTTGAGGTTAGGGCCCCCATGCTAATGGTGCATATGTGTGTACGGGATTTTGTTTGAGAGTATATCTTTAACTGGATGTCCTCAGGGTGGTAGGCCAACATTGGGTGGCATGAAAATTTAAGATACCAGCCAGCAAAAAGAAAGAAATGCAAGTAAAAAGAGTGAGGCTGGATGGAGAGTGACTGATGGCATGGGAGAATGAAAAGTTACTCTGTCAAAAGTTACCATGAGAGCATCTGTGCCTGTAGCCTACATTTTGCCATTGCTGTTCCGAAAAATAGCAGAAGAAATAGGAGTGAGTTTCTATCATTTTTCTAAGTGACAGGGAAATAAGATTGAACCTTCCTTCCTAGACTTTTAAAGAAATTACATTGGTTGTACACTTTTCCCCTAAAACTTGCACACATCTTCATCAACCATCAAGTCTAGCATTACCAAACACCTGAGTTTTAAGGACATTGAAAGAACTAGAGTCTTTAAGAGAGAACTAGAATCTTGGACAGAGACCCAAATTGAGATAATATCACATTCATAATACTCCTTTTGAACTCTGAAATAATCTGTGATGCCATTGTATCAAGACTTCCATTTCTGGAGAATGACACTGGGGTAGCAAAGTGACAGCTATAACCAAATATGGTGCCCAATGCTTTGTTTTATTAATAAAGTTTTTGGAAACAAAACCAACATGTGGGGGTCGGGGGCAGTGTTTGTGCTCTCCAGTTTGCCACAGTTTCCACCACTCCATATTGTCTTGCCTTTAAAAGTGTTTGAGTTCTCAATCCCTGCCAGTGTATTTCTATATCCCTGCTTATAAGCTTTTTTAGGTCAGCTGTTGCCTTTATCTATTTGCTCTCATCAGGCCTAAAGTTAAATACTTCGTTTTACTTTCTACCTTTGTTAATTTTTTAAAAACATATTTTATTTGCTAACATCCTTAAAATCTTGTCCAGTAGACTTTGACCAATTCACTTCCCTAATATAGATGGAAATATGTTTCTTTCAGTAATCAGGCACCAGTGAAGAATGAATATGTCTTTAAAATTTGTAATGTTTTATGGGATTACTGATTTGTATGTATCACTTCAATCAGTGCTGTTCAGATCATGAAGTCTTTATATGCAATCGGCAAATCTCCAAGGTCTCGAATTTGTGTATGATTGTGTCATATCACACTTCATTATACCTAACTCTACAGACCAGAGACACATGCCTGTTTTTTGAGTGGTGATCACAAATGTGGTTTCTAAATCATCTAATTGTGAATATCACAGTCCCATGAAGATGGCTGATGGAAATAAAAGAAGCCTATTTTGTTGTTGATGGCTTATTCCATTTTAACCACAAATGTAGTCATGGAAACTAGACTGTAAATCGGATCATTATAAAGTGTATCTGCAATAGGTAGACTTCTGAGGTGGCCCTCAATGATCCCATCTCCTGGTATTCACACCATTGTATAAACACCTCCTCTAGTATATGGGCTGAATCTAGTGACTTGAGTCTAACGAATAGAACATGGCAAAAGGAGGAGATGTTACAAAAGACTGTGACTTCATCTTGCTAGCCCTTTCTTGTCCTCTCACTTGCTTATGCTGTTGAAGCCAGATGCCTGTTGAGAGGTGCTTTATGCAAGGGCCCACATGACAAGGAACTGAGAGAGGTCTTCACCGGAAAGCTTGTGAAGCACAGAAGCCTAAGTCCAAAAACCCCCAGGAACAAAATCCTGCCTACAACCACATTGAGTGAGCTAGGAAGTGGGTACTTCCCAGTTGAGTCTTGAGATAAGTGTAGCCTTATGAGAGACACAGAGCCAGAGGACCCCGCTAAGCTGCTCCCAGATTCCTGACCCATAGAAACTGTGAAATAATAAATGCCATTTTTATATGCCACTGAGATTTGGGGTAATGTGTTATATAGTAATAGATAACTAACACAGAATCTTGTTTTTCTATTGGGATAACAGATAACTATTCGTTTTTTAACTAAAATGTCAAACTGAGGATGGGAAAGGGATAATTTAATCCAACCAGAGGTATTCAGGGCCATTCAGTGAAAAAAATAATTGAAACTACATAGCCCAACAAATATTGGTTAAATTGAACTGAACTTAGAAACAAAGGGCAGCTAAAATGCAGGTGTTTATTACGTAGTAAAGTAGGGTAGGGTAGCAATGAACAAAACAATGAATACCAGAAACTGTACTATGATCAAGAATCCTGTGACAACAACATTTACTAGTCATCAAATATTTTTGAGTTTGAGTTTTGAGGCATTCCAACATTTAACTGAGGAGAATGAGCAGGCGGGGAGAGAGAGCATCAGAGAGGCAGGAAGGTGACCAGGTATCGTGGAGGCCAAAAGAAGACGATGTGGACAGTTGACAAGAGTATCAGAACCTACTGAAGCCAAAGTAAGGTGAAGGTGGAAAGGGGCTTATGGAATTTCTGCTCTGCTGGTTACTGGTAACCTTAGTACTGGTCGTGTGGGGTAGTAGCAGAGGAACTAGTTAAGCCCGAGTAGGTTTAAAAATAAGTAGGAGCAAAGGAAACAAGGATAGCAAGTGTAGACAACTACTAAACATAGTAAAAGTAGTACCAAACATACTAAACAAGTAAAAGATACTATAAAATAGGAAAATATTAGAAAAGGAAATATTGAAAAAGAAGTGAGCATGTAATATAAAAGTTGCTAGTGTGCTAAAATATGTTTTCAATTCAGGATGAGAGATATTAAGAGAGCAGATACAATATGGGCCTTGATACAAGTCCTGCAAACCTTTAAAATGGAATCTTTTGAATTCCTGAACTCCAGGTGTTATATTGTCAAAGGACAAAAGACATTATGCCCTTTAAAAAGGATTTTAGAGGATTATCTGAAGACGGCCACATGGAATTCTTACCTGGGAAAAGGTAAATTATATGTTGCAAGTAAGTAATCAGATAATTTCTCTATATCTAGGGGACAGAAAAAAATCCAATATGCTTATAGTTTCTAGGAGAGTACAAAATAAGCCATCTTCTCTTGGAACTTTCAGTATATTTCCTTTCTTAAAAAGAGAAAAGGGTGAAATTTGATCTTCAGAAGTCTTGGGAAACTTTTAGACCTAAGAAAAGACTGAATTGGAGTTGGTGAGGGAAGAGGATGCTGGGAGAAAATGGATAATCAAGCTTTGCTACTAAAGGTCAAGCATTGCAAAAGACAGAGGGAAAGGATGGATGGAAGAGAGGAATTAATATGATTACTGTTCTAAAGATGTCTATGCTTAGAATATATTGAATGTATTCTATGTGTTTAATGTATCAAATGTACTTGAGAACATGTAGACGTTTGCATTGGTGAATATTTCAATATTAAAAAGGGCATATTACAGAAAAACTATTCTTACCAAAGGAATAAACTTTTGTCTCCGAAACTTGAAACAACAAATACAAATAAAGCATGCAAAACATGCTTTGAAGGATGCTAACAAATCAAAATTGCACTTAGCAAACCATCTTTTCTCTGTTTAGGAACAATCTCATCAATTCCAAACACAATATGTTAATTAAAGGATCTCAGGTAGCAATCATGGAATATTTTTCACGACAGGTGAAGAACACAAATATTCTGAAGACTGAAATTGCATAAACAAAATGAAGAGACATTTTGTCCATTTTCTGGCAGTGCAAAGTTAGACTGAATGCAAATAAATGTGCTGGCAGTAAAATAACACTACTAACCATCTGAAGTTTGGGCTCATTACCTAGGAAAGCAAAGCATCAATTTGTAGCATTATAAGATTCTGTTTGTGCTGCTGAACACGTGTTTGGATGTTTTTATATATTCTCCATTCATTTGGTGCATAGTAAGCACTTTTGCATCAGCCTCTTGATAGAAGCTTAATTTTGTATTGTTTCTATCATATTGTTTTCTCTAATGGGAATGATATTCTGTCTTAAAGACTCCATTTATTCTCCAAATAATTCTGAGTTTAGGTTCTTTTGTTTCTCATTATCATGTGATAATGTACACAATTATAGATATATCTTAAAATTGAGGCACTTTTTGATTTAAAAAATTTATATTTGAATAACGTGAGAAACATATCCCTTCGTTCTATCACTCATGCTTTTCATTGTTTTAATGTGCATGTATTGAGTTAAGCACATTGGGAAATTAGAGGATGGATGTGATACTGACTCTGCCCTCAGGATGCTTATAATGTAGAAGTAGTAGAATATTATTAGTACCTTCAGACAGAACAAGGATAGAGCCATCAAATCTCAGAGGAAAGAGAGAGCAGTATATTCCTTCATTCCACAAATATTTTTTGACCACCTACAATGTAACTGGCACTGTTCTAGGGGCTAAGGTTATACAGAAGGGAACAACACAGTCAAGGTCTCTGAGCTTGTGGACCTTGCATCCTTGGGGAGA
This sequence comes from Diceros bicornis minor, assembly GCF_020826845.1. Lineage (NCBI taxonomy): Eukaryota > Metazoa > Chordata > Mammalia > Perissodactyla > Rhinocerotidae > Diceros > Diceros bicornis. Next base: position 23,802,698 of record NC_080764.1, on the reverse strand, counting down.
GATGGAAAATAAAGAAGAAAACAAACAAATAAATAATATAACTTTAGGTAGCCATAAGTGATATGAAGAAGACTGAAGCAGGACAATATGAAGGATAGCAACAGTAGGCCAGGGTGTGACTTTGAGGTCACGAAGGCCTCTGTGAGGAGGTGACAGCTGAGTAGAGATTTAATGATGTATAGGACTAAGTATATGAAGATCTGAAGATAAGATTTGTCAGGGAGAGAGACCAATATGGAAAGCCCTTGAGGCAAAAATGAGCTTGGCGTGTTCTGGAACAAAAAGAAAGCACAGGACTAGAGTGTAGAAGGGGAGAGTGAGAGATGAGGTCGCAGAGGTGGGAAGGGGACAGATTCTATTGACTTTTGTAGGCCATGATAAAGATTTTATTCTAAGTGAGAAGAGAATCCAGTGGAGATACTAAGCAGGGTATGGTATGACCTGATTTACACTTTAGAAGGATTTTGAATGCTGTGTGGAAATTCAATTATAGAGTAGTAAGAAAGGTAACTAGGGCAGAGATTAGGCATCTATGAATCATTCAGGTGAGAGAGGACCAATGAGAAATTGACTCAAATAGTCTATCCTAGAGATGACAGATTAGAATCCAGTGTGGTAGTCTGGTTAGAGGTGATTGGTTTGGACTAGGTTGATAATTATGAAGGTGGTGAGAAGTGGTTCCACTTTAGGGAAAGCTTCACCAAGGAAGTGATATGAAACTATTTAAGTTGAAGTTTAAACCATGGGCACCATTGTGACAAGGGGGTGGTCATTCATTGACTCGCTGAGCGCCTGCCATGGGCTGGGCACTGGGCTAGGTGTTGTGGATACAGCAGTGCAGAAGTGCTTGCAGAGAATGAGGAGAAAAGTTGCTGAGGAAGTAATATTTTAAGTTAAGATACAAAAGTATTCAGGTAAACAATACGCTTATAAGAATTACTTCTAGAATTAGCTGTAAGGACGCTTTATTCTTTTCCATTTAGTGTAGAAAATCATATGATTAAGCTCCTTTGTATGCTTGACTCTCCCTGAATTTGCAAAAGAGTTAAGTTTCTATCAGTAGAAACTCAGTTCACTGTCAGTTGGCAAATTTCAACAGATCACTTCCTTAGAAACAGTGGTTAATATTTATCTTTCCCATTCTGAGAAGGAGAAATTATAGCCTCCTTAAAAAGGAAAAGAACAGAAGAGAATACAAAACATATGATAAGCTCATATATCTAGGTGCAACTCTGCCTCCAATCTTGCCCCCAGAATCTTTTCCCAACTGGATGACCCAACTTCAAGCTTCCCTCCTTCTAATTCCTATTGTATACTGCCTCCAGAATTAACTGGCCTACTGCAGGCCAGTCACATCCATTCCCCAGTGCCTACAGAACAAATTTCAAATTCCTTAGCCTGCCACGAACGGACTCAGCCTCTTTTTCTGCTTTATCTCTGACTATACTCTCCACTCTCCGATTGTTTTAATCATAGGATTTTTTTCTTCTTTTTTTAAAAATTGTTTTTAAAATTGTGTGAAGTAACAAAACATAGAATTTACTACGTTAGCTATTTTTAAGTGTACAGTTTAGTGGCATTAAGTACATTCACATTGTTGTACAAATCCTGTTGGATTTTAAATCACACAGTATCACTGTCTCCCTAGAGCCTGGATTGTACCTGTATTTATATGATTCCTCCTGGCCCCTGAAATGCCTTTCCCTTTCCTAACCAATTAAAATCCTACATATCTTGAAGACCAGCGCTCAGATCCTACCTCTTGCTTTAGGCTCCTATGAAGGCTTATCTGGAAACTGAAGGTCAACTTTGTTGCTAGGTAACATACTGCTTACAATTAAAATGACACCTGGTTGGCAAATTGCATCTGGACTGGGAGGATTTATACATGAACTATAAACACCTAATGGGAATGCGATACTTTGGACTTCCCTGAGTGATGACTCTTGTAATTAGGCAGGTCCCTTCTCCCTGGAGGCTGAATCTATGGAGTTGTTACAAGAGATACTGCCTCTTATGGGGCATGAGGCTTCTAACCCAGGAACATTCTTGCACCCACCCAATATTGATCTTGTCCTCTTGCACCTGAGCTGTTACCTGAGGGGCCTGGACTGATGTTTGTACCGATACAAGGTCTCTCACTAAAGAGAAACTTTGAAGCTGCCCTGTTGATCAGTGGTGTTTCCTATATTACATCCTCCTAGGTAAATCTAAAGGCGAGTATGGCCCACAGTAGTCTCGTGAGTCTGAATGTTTAGTTGGACCTCAAAAGACGCGCTTTTGGAAGTTGCTTCAATATGCAGAAATGTTGTCCTAAACACTAATATTTGCACATCTGGACTTAAAACCATTGGGACTGTACTTAGGGCTAGGGTAATAAAACATTGCTTACCTTTGGAAGGAGTTGGATTGCCTGTAGAATTCTTTGTCTGTGCCCAGAATTTAAGATTCCAATTTCTAACAAATCCTGATCTTCCATAACATTGCTTCCCTGAAACAAAACCAGAAATGTTACAAGTTAAATCAGGCATTTTTGCTATGGGTTAATAATGATTTATTTAATACACAGAAAAATAACCAACAAGTGATCTGATTTTTATAAACAAAAACATAGATTCATTCTTCTGTGAGGTGAGGGCAGAGTTGAAGGCTCTAGGAAAGCTTCCTTCCTCTCACATACACTCTCCTGGCTTACTATTCATGGTTGGATTATTTGCATTGGGGACTTATTCCTGTGACTTAAAACTCTGTTCCTGTAAAAATGTAAATGCTTCTAGGAAGAGTTGCCATTTAGCATCATCAGTGATCTATATGTTGATGTGAATGAATCAACTAGGTTTTTTTTTCCCCCTAAAAACAAATTTTGAGAGGAGGACTGATGGAAAAATTGGAGCTTACTAGGCAGATTAAAAGTGAGAATTAATAATTAATCTTAAATGTTGAATGCCAGACATCTGATCAAGATGTGGGGATAGAACAAGGAATAAGATGCAGGTCCCTGCCCACAACTGTCTTTATTCCTTCCAGACCAGCGATGGAAATAGATTGTTCAAAGGCAGTTAGAATGCTGTGAATGGTGACAGTTAGAATGCTATGATGGTGACACAAGCTTGGGAGCCCAGAGGGGATCTGGGATATGTTTTCAGAGGAGATGATGTCTAGTCAGATATCCGAAGGATGGGTAGGAGTTAGCCCTCAAAAGAGGAAGGACTAAGGAGAAATTATGTGCAATAGCCTGTGGGTAAGAAAAAACATAGTGTACTTGGAAGCATCATGTTCTGCGATAAATCAGAGAGAGAAACAAAAGGTAAGCCTGGAATGGTAAGCAGAAGCCAGGCTATACAGACATTGTATGCCATGCTGAAGAATTTAGACTTCTTCCTGAACATAATGGGAAGACATGGACAGATTTTAAGAAAAGAAGTTACATGATGAGATTCCAAATTTAGAAAGATCAATTTGGTTTCCGTGGCTGGGTGTCTATTTCCTTACCTATAAAATGACAAAGTTGAGCCACACGATCTCCAAGACCAGTCTAGTCCTGAGATTCTCTGATTTCAATGACTTTTTAGGCCTCTGATTAATATTCTAATACAGAAATTTATAGATTTCTTATTTTGTCCCTAAATTTTTGTCTTTTGTAGTTGGCAAGCTAGTTTCCCTTTAAACTCAGGAGTCTATAGAGAAGTTTAAGAATTCAGATCACTACTTTTCTGGATAAATCAAATTCTGTCCTATTAACACATATAACATAAAACACTTATGAACAGAAATGACAGAATACCTATTTATGGAGAGCATTGGGTACTGATGGACATTTAAAGCAAAAGAGAATTAACTGGAAAGGGCAGTCCTGGGAGCATGGAGACAAATCAGGAGGCCACTGCAGGTGTTCTAGAGATGATGTAGGACTAGTCTAAGGCAGTGGTCATGGGAGACAGGAAGAAGCTGGTGGGTTTGAAAACTATCAAGAAGTTTGACTTGGTGATTGCATGCATAGAATGATGGAGAAATGCAGAATACATGTTGGTTCCAGGCTTGGGCAATAGCGGTCGACCATGATGCCTTTTCCTGAGATAATAAAGGAGGAGGGGCCAGTCTAATGCAGTGCAAAGTGAGACTAATGTCTTTCCCCGGACAGATAGGGAAATAGATGAACGTAAACAATTTAATATCAGACTACATTATAAATGGATAATTGACTGTTCTCTGAAAGATTAAAGCCATTAGAATGGTACCACAGCTGGGAATTTAAAGTGGGCATTTACTGGACAAAAACATTCTACCTACTCGTAGTATCATTCCTGTGCTTAAGCTACCCTGGCCATCTCAGAGGTGGCAGAACGATCCAGGTATATAGCAGCATGGTAATGAAAAGCCTAATGAAAAATAAATAAAGCCAGTCTTGGCAATATGCCATAGGAAACACTGCTCTCAAGAAATTACTCAGTGCACACAATAAAGCGTGGCTAAGAATATAAACTACTTCATTTTCAGAATGCGTTATTATTTTCAGAAATGAACTAGTGTCATGAGCAGGATATATGACACCATTCTGCATCTGACTTTCACTCTGAGGAGTTTTCCAAAAGGAGTTAAAAGGCCCTTAAAAAACAAAAAAAACAAACAACAAAAAATCTTTGGCCATCTATGTATTAGACCATTACCAGGTTTTCCACGGGCTAAATGATCAGCCCATAAGTTCAGCTTATGCAAAATACAGAGCCTGTTTTTTTGGACTAACACAAAACACACAAGGATCCTGTAGTCTGAATTAGCTACTGTCTACATGTAATCCTGAAAACTTGATTTCAGTGTTCGAATACTGAAAAGATTTGAAGAATTAAATCCTTCAAGACCCTTGCTCTTCTTCTAAACCACCAATATACCATCTTCTCTATCTTCACTAAGGGGGGAACCTTTTCGAAGAATTGTAGGGAAGTTAGACTTCTTCTCTTTGGGTCAAATTTCCTAGCATACAGGATAATTACCAAACTGTTTTGAAAAATGGGCGAAAATTATGGGAAGCACAATGCAAATGGTGAGATTGTGCCTAAATTCTCAGGAAATGGTACTAATTGTGGAAACGTAAAGAAAAGGATTCACTGTCCCCAATGAGGCATGCTGTTAGAAATTTTCTATTTTCTTTCTTATTGTAATAAATAGAGATACCAAAAATATCCTGGTGCATCATCTAGCCAGGCTTTTTTCAAAACAGCACCAGACTTGGAGCCTAAAGACCTGGGTCCGAGTCTTGTCTGGGTAAACTTGGCTAAGTCATATATTATTTCTAGGCCTCATATTCCTCATCCACAAAATGAAGCAGTTTAACAAACAGCTGTTCAGTTCTAAAATGCTATGATTTCAGTTATATCCAACTTTTGGTTAGTATCATTATATATAAGTATGGATTGTATAATTTGAAATTACATTTCAGAGTCTCAGAACTGGTAAACCAAAGTTAGCTTTAAGAAGTAATTATAGAGAAGTGTAAGAATGTATTTTTTGGGGGGGACAAATCAATCTCAATACTAGGAACTAATAAAATTTCTTATTAAAGAAATGATAAACTACTTTATTTTTGTAGTATCATGGATTCTTACAGCTTTTCAGAGAAAAATGGAATGTTTCAAATCTTATAACTAGCCATTTCATGTACACCTGGGTAACAGTTGTCCCATCAAGGACAATAAACATTTCCATTCTTCCTGGGAACTGGACTTTATTTTCACATTATCACCTTCCTTAACTAAATGGTAGAAAATGTCAGCTCAGCTCCGTTTTTTCTCAACAAAAGCTGAACATAAACTCTAGCTTTCTCCCTCCTCCATCCATTTTTTCACATCACTGCCAGATCAATGGTTTTTGGAGTAAACCTCCTTTATGTCCGTCTGCTTAATCACCCACTACACTGCACTCTAACTCCTCATCTCCCATGCTGTCTCTACTTCCTCATCTCCCATTTACTCCTCAACCCACCACAATAAGCTTTTACTCCCATTAACTCCATAGAATTTCTCTGCCAAATATTAAGAATGACCTCTCAAATGCCATATCTAGTTGATTCTTTTCAATCCTGATTTCAAGGACTCATTGGCCACATGTGGCTGGTGGCTACTGTATTGGACAACTCAAATATAGAAAGTTTCCATCATCACAGAAAGTCCTATTAGACAGTGCTTCTCTACAGTTAAAGGCATTAAAATAGTGGTTGAATCACATAGATGAGGCAAAAATGGGGATGTAATAGGGAATCAAAACAGGGAGTCAAAGGGCGGGCCCGTGGCTTGGCAGTTAAGTGCGTGCGCTCCGCTGCTGGCGGCCCGGGTTCGGATCCCGGGCGCGCACCGAGGCACTGCTTCTCTGGCCATGCTGAGGCCGGGTCCCACATGCAGCAACTAGAAGGATGTGCAGCTATGACATACAACTATCTACTGGGGCTTTGGGGGGGAAAAATAAATAAATAAAATCTTGAAAAACAAAAAAAAACAGGGAGTCAAAAATACTCATGAATTATTCTCAGAATATAATTGATGTGCCTCTTAGTCAAAGTTCATGAACATTAAATTTAGGATCTTTAGCAAATTCTCTTCTAATTTTTCAGTCATTAAAACAAATTAGTAGCTGGTTCTACTTTCATTAGTGTTTCTTTATTAGGAGGCTAGAAATCTATGCTATCAAAATGACAAGTCTAATTGAGAAGTTATTTATTATTTTCTTAGCACACTACCAGGCACGTTGCACACAGTGTTTAGGGAATAATAATCAGTAGATAAAGTTGTTTAGTTAAATGACTTACCAGAGGGATCAAAGGCCCAAGGCAGTGATTTTAGAATAGCTATTCTTTTACTGACAAGAACTATCTAATCCAGAAGGTCTTTATTGCTTTCTTAAATCATGGAATGAAGAAACATAATCTAATATTTTATGCACTGAGAGCTGAAAGCTGAAGTTTCTCTGACCATGGGGAGAATATCTTGTGCACTGGATTTTTTCAGCTGTGATAACCTAATAAGATGACCAAATAGAATAAAAAGTAGTGTTTTGTACTTAATGATCCATTAGAAATAGAATAGCTATTTATCAAAATCATCTCTCAAAATATCTACTGATTGCTTCTGTCTTAGAATTTCAGCTTGAAAAGTTCTCTTATTTTCGTAACCTTAATACCATATCATGTTCATTTACAAACCTTTCCTTCACATTGCATATTATATAAAATGCTAGGGAAACATATTAAAGGACCATAGAGAACTGGTTTCTTCTTAACACAAGCTTGAGTTGGATGTTATTTATTCTTTCTCTTCAGTCTAAGACTGAAAAAATCAAGAAGATGCTGTTGATTGGAGAAACTTTCTTTTGCTCTATAATTAACAAATTAGATTCTTCTTCACAATTTGTGTGGCCTTAAATATTTAAAATAGAATATTTGTATAATAGAATGACACCAAGATCTTGCAAACTCACACATGTGAAAACATATATTTTAGTTTATTTTTAATATTCTTTTACAGCATAAATGACACAGTGGCATAAAACTATATATAATTTTCTTGGAATAACAATGTTAGCTCTTAGCTTCTATAAAGGCTTTGAGTCAATTTGATATCAACTTACAGGTAAACACAATGCATGTCTTTTCTGCATGATTATGATAATAACTATTGTGATAAATACCAAATTTATAATTCCCCTATCAGTGTTGGAACAAAGCTTTATTTATAATTTATCTGACAGAAATGTGGGTTACCATAAGTGATCAGATAATGGACGGTGTGCTTCTTCCAATTTAATTCCCTCTCTCACACTAATGAAATGGCAGTGGAAGAAAATTTTGTGGTATATTTTTTAGCTTTCTACCTTAGCCCTCCATTTGAACATATTCTATCTACTGCAATGGAATTTCTTGTTCACAACTTAACTAAATTTTCATGATTTTAGTTTATAAAAAAGTTTTCTAGATTTGTTCAAACACATGGATTTTTGATTCAAATAAATGTCACATCATTGAGCAATAAGATAGAAAGGATCTTATATATGTAAGTTTTATATTTTAATAAATAAACTATATCTTAGACTTATTTTTTAAGATTAGCATTTAACAGCTAACATGGTTACAATGAGTTTTATACCACCAATTTTTTCCTCTTTATTTTTCAAGCCATTTCCCCTTTGAAACAATTGTTCTGAAGCTACAGAGAAAGAGAGAGAGAGAGGGAGTTTAAGTACCTACGTATTTATTGAAGTATTGAACAAGGTTTGGTGATATCATAAATTACAATTATGATTCTTTTGAGACACGTGTTCATGCAGATTTTAGAATTATGTGTATTTATAAAAAACTGCAAAGTCATTATGCAGTAATTTGTACTGTCTTTGGTCAAAAATTTCATAGCTGCAAGAGATGAAGCCTATTCATTTTTAAGGATGCTAATCCACAAGTCCTACTAAAAGGAAAGCTGATACAAACAAGACTTATTTGTATGCTATTACTTTTCTCTGGATACATATATATGAAAATATTAAGTTTATGAATACCTATTGTCTTCTTTCAATTTTCACACTAATAGCAGTTGGTGTAAGTTAGCATAAAGTAAACTGCACACTTATTGAGTTCTTGCTCTCTGCCAGGTGCTGCTCTAAATGCCTTAGATATATTACCTAATTTACTCCTCACAACAACTTTATGAGGTAGGTACTTAAATAACTTGCTCCTATAGCTGATAGGAACCTTTCTCATAACTATTACCCAATACTGCCTCCAGTGGGGTTAGTGTGGGAGAGAAAATGTTCAGTAAAAAAATATGGCTATACCTAAACCATTTTCATTTTACTTTAGAGCCATATGAAATTCACATTTGAAAGCAAGTGCTCCAACATATTTTATGTTTGACTTCACAGCGTTTAAGCAACAATGAATCCCACTCTATAGAAGAGAATTTGGAAAGGGCCTATTCTTCCCTCCTCTGCTCCAGTCCTTTCTGCTCACTGAATCATGGAATCAGGGTTGGCAGGGACCTGGGGGTTTTCTAGTCTAAACATTCCCTAACTAACCGCAAAGCTTTAACTTCCCTCTCTCTTTTGAAGCATGGTGTCTAGCTGGGTTACATCATTCCCAAAGGGTAGGGCGGATATTAAATGCTTTAAATGGTCTTTCCCAGCAGCTGAGTCTGAGAAGGGGGTGGGGATGGGGTTGGGGGACACCTCAATCCTACTCTTTTAGCTCCCACTGTGCTGCAGACTGAGTGTGACAGGAGAGCTATTAGAAGAACACGCCAAAAGCGGAGATGAAAGGAAAATAGTTAGCAGCTGTCCTGTGTCCTTTTCCAATCACAAGCTGTGAAATTTTTTAAAAAAAATTTTCCTTGGGTAGGCTGTACATAATCTTGGCAGGTATCTGAGTTTTGTTCTTCTATCTAATATGCTGAACATTTCCCAGTGCCGTGCAAGAGAAAAGTGAGCAGTGATCAGGTTTGGACACCCTGTTCTTAAATAAGAGGAACATGGCACCTCTGTATTTACAAGAGGCTCCTCTTGCAAATGATCTCTCATTGGTGATATAGAGCTCCAAAAGGAACAGTTCCTCTTGGGAGAAGCAAAAAGAATTTGCTCCTGGGTACAACCTACTCAGCCACACACCATGAAGCTGGAAAAAGTGCCTAAAAGGATTAATATTAACTACTAGCCATTAAGCATTCATTAACTACCAGGTACTTTGCCCACCTTATTTATAAACCTTACAATCTTGTAAGATAAGTGATAGTATCTTCGTTTCATACACAAGGAAACTGAGTCTGAAAGCCTTGAAATAACTTAGCCAAGGTCACACAGTTAGCATACGATGGATCTGGCATCGCTGTTTTGTTTTGCCAGACTCTGATGCTCATGCTTCCTTCACTACAGAAAGAGAACCAAATGTTTAGTAGAGGACCTTTCCTGGATGGTGATTCCAGTCAATAGATGTGTAACACTGCCAAGAAGTAACTCCCATGACCCTACTTTCACACACAGCCTCACATATATATTGACAGACCATTGAGAGTGACTGCAATAGTTTCTCCAAAACATTTTATTTCAAATAAAATATTTACCTTCTAAAACATCAAGTGGTTCATTCTCCTTCCAACTACCTTAGTGTAATCTAGAACCAAGCATGTTTAATATAAGTGACCTAGGTTATTTCAGGTTAAAGTACAAGTAACTTGCCATGTTCTGAGACAGGACTATCCTGGGAGGTGGGAAAAAACAGCACAGCATTGAGTTGGAGCTTCTCAGCTCTTCTGCAAAACCTTGTCAAATTATTTGGCTGGTCAACTGGGGAAGTGAAGTTCTGAGGGTCAGGGCCATGTTTGGGTAACTTTCCTTTAGGTCTCTTTCAAAGACAGGATTAAGGATGGAGGATGTCTGAGAATGAATTAATGAGGTAGAAGATGTCTGGGAACAAATTAAGGACATCTGAGTCCCTAACATAACGTGTTCTGAATCCAGAGAAAAGAGTGAGTTGCATTCCCCTGAAGGCTATCCAAGCTGAAGGAGCCTGTGATGGTGAAGGTGGATAATTTAGCCCTCTGGGAACCGGCAGACCAGTCATAAAGGTGACTCCTTAATCCATCAAAGAGATAGCTGTCCTCAGAACAGACATCTCCAGATCTAAGGATGATAGGGTCTCCTGACACTAAGAACTATATTCAGAAATAGCCAGATAAACTTAAGAGGAAAGGAGCAAAGAGGATGAGAAAGGCAAGGAAGGAAGGAAGGACAGAAAGAAGGCATTGCTCATTAAGGGTGAAGGTGGTAGAGAGGGAAATAGGATTGCCAGATAAAATACAGAAATTCTAATTTAATTGGGATCATGTATTTTTACTTGCTTAACCTGGCAGCCTTAGAGAGGAGACCACTGAATGCTAGAAACGAGCTGGCAGTGTCCAGTCCAGGGTCAAAGATACCACTGAGGTAGGACTTGCCACTCATTCATTTATTCAACATGTATTTGTTCAACTAATATTTGATGAGCACTTACTGTGTGCCAGGCACTGGGCTAGGTCTTGGGATACATTGAGAACAGGACAGACAAGGTCCCTCTAGTGTTAGAGTTTACAGTTTAGTGGGGAAAACAGGAAAATAACCAAATAAAAAAGTAATACAAGTACTGGGCCGACCCGGTGGCTTAGCGGTTAAGTGCACGCGCTCCGCTACTGGCGGCCCGGGTTCGGATTCCGGGTGTGCACCGACGCACCGCTTCTCCGGCCATGCTGAGACTGTGTCCCACATACAGCAACTAGAAAGATGTGCAACTATGACATACAACTATCTACTGGGGCTTTTGGGGGGGAAAAAAAGGAGGAGGATTGGCAATAGATGTTAGCTCAGAGCCGGTCCCCCTCAGCAAAAAAAGAGGAGGATTAGCACGGATGTTAGCTCAGGGCTGATCTTCCCCACGCACAAAAAAAACAAAAAAATAATACAAGTACTTATTATTTAGCAAAGTTTTATATATGCCAAGCAGTATTAAGTGCTTTGCCTTGTTTACTGCTCACAACAACTCAAGGTTGGTACAATTATTGCCCTTATTTACAAATGAAGAATTGAAGACACAGAGAAGCTAATAATTTGCCCAATTCACATAGCTAGTAAAAACTGCTATAAAGGAAATTAATACAGTATTGTGGTAAAAAAAAAAAAATTACAAGGGTGACCTATGTTAGAAAGATTGGTCAGGAAAGCCTCTCTGAGAAAGTGACATGTAAATTGAGATGTAAGGGATTAGAAGGAGCAACTCAGCTAAGAGACAGGCCATTAGAAGCGTATTCCAGGCAGAAAGAATAGCAAGTACAAAGGCACTGAGGTGAGAACAGAGCCAGCATATTCTACGGACAGACAGAAGGCTGGTAAGACTAGAATTTAGTGACTGAGGGGGAAGAGGACGTTTGATGGGGAAACAGGGCATAGATAATACAGGGCCTTGCAGATACTGATAAGGACTTTGATTCTATTCTAAGTGCAATGGAAAACGTTGAAGGACATAAACTGACTTACATTTTTAAATGTACTCTGGCTATGATGTGAAGAATGGATGGAGGAATTGAGTGCTATGTAAGTTGAGTTCAACAATCAAAATTGAAACAACAGCCCAGAAACATCAACATCTGAGGAAAATGTGATGAAATATACATCCTGTGGAGAGCTATGGGAACTGATATCACTGGGAAGTCAAGTTTGCAAACCAAATATAATCTTTCATTTGAATCAAAAAGAAAAGCCAGATGGTAAAGATAAAAGTCAGAATGGTCTTTGATATAGGGTCTAAACTGATACAACTGTAGATAGAGATTAAGTAATACCTACTAAAATGTAAACGTCCATACTCCGTGGCCTCAGCAATTCTATTTCTAGGTTGTGGAGACACTGCTGGTAGGCTGATCCCCTTCTCCCTTGCTACCTTCCACTATGGAGGCTAGAGAAACTAAATGTCCTCAGCCTCCGTTGGAGCTATGGTTGAATGTGTGACAGAATTTTCCCACTGGGGAACTTCTGGAAAGCTTTTGCTTTTCTGATTAAAAGGGAGAAATTCACCTGTTACCCTCCTGGGTCCATAAGAAACTGTTTGTGGACTTATTCCAGGATGAGTGGGGCCAATTGTTCACACAAAGTGACAGAGATGGGTCCACAGTCACTTGGCCACCAAAAACAAATATCTCCATTGGATATCCGTAAGCAGGCAAGCATGGGCTATGGGAGAGTTAGTCCGTGAATAAAAAAGGTTATTTAAAGCTCTCTCCATCTTTTGCATCCAAGTTGCTCTGATCAGGGTTCATCTGTCAGTGAAAATAATGATGAGGATGTGCACCATGGCATGTAATAGAGGTCATAATGGAAGCAGCACGGTATTTACGACTTACTTTAGACAGGCCTGGGTGTGATAACACAAAGGAAAACAGAGAAGGGATATCACCAAGAATGAAAGTTATCAGAATCAAACTGGGAGGGGTGTCAATCCACAGCATTGCCTCTTCTCATTTTGACTTAAAATTGTGAAATCTCATAAGATGATTACTTGAAGGAATTTATTTCTTATGGATTTTGGTTCCTGTTCACATTCATTGGAAGTGAAATTACCAAAGTATTCATGGGGTTGACAGATTTTAAATCTGGGTGTGGCTCTCAGCTTCTAATTAAAGACAACAGGCGTCCAGAGATTGTACAGAGTCATCATGGTTCTAAAGGAAGCACATTTTTACATAAATTTAATTTTTTTATAGGAAAGAATTTGACACTTGAAACTTGAACACATTATAACTTTAACAGAGCAGAAGCAATAAGAACATTTGGGGGTATGTTGGGTTGGCCTCAAGGTTTGTGGTCAGGTCCTTTGTAACTTGGAATGCCTTTGGTGGGCAGTGAATGGTGATTACCCTATTGAAACAGTTGACCAAAATATTTCTAACTTTTTCCCACATTTATTTTTGGTTTTAGTTTTGGTTTTGAAGACACTTTTCTTAAAATGTCTTCGGTAGAAAAACATTTTTCCCCCATGAAAACTTTGTTTTGGGCTTGCTTTATTTTTAAAGTTGGTACTTGGAAAATTCACTTGCACCATGCTATAGACTGAATGTTTGTGTCCCCTCAAAATTCATATGATGCAACCTAGTCCCCAGTGTAATAGTATTTGGAGGTAGGGCCTTTGGAAGGTACTTAGATTTTGAGAGTGGAGTCCTCTTGAACGGGAATAGAGCCTTATAAAAGGGACCCCAGAGGGCTCCTTCACCCCTTCCACCATGTAAGGACACAGAGAAAAGATGGCCACCTATAAACTAGGAAGTGGGCCTTCATCAGTCACAGAATCTGCTGGTGCCTTGATCTTGGACTTCCAGCCTCCAGAACTGTGAGAGAGAAATTTCTGTTGTTTATAAGCCACCTAGTCTATCATATTTTGTTATAACAGCCTGAACGGACTAAGACATACAACAACACTAGAATTAAGTGTGAGGAGATGGTCACTGTGGGTTACACAGGAAGGAGGCTCATTCAACCAAGGGGTTAAACTGAAAGCTGAGCAAAATCACAACTAAGAAGAGTCCTTTGGGTTGTTGTGGAGCTGACTAGCTCCACCATTTGGCCTTGGGTTGAATACAAAGGGAAAATGTGTGTAAGGGACACAATATCCCTATGCTTTGTATAGCATATATACCACGAAGGATACTCTCCCCTCGTTTTCTCCCACCCTTTTCTTCACTAATTATTACTATTCAACCAGGATGAGAGACAGGAGAAAGAAAAAGGAGACACTCTTTCTCGTAGTGAATATTATGAAATGTCCCCGTGTCTAATTTTTCTAATTAAAGAGAGAAGTTCTTGGGTTTTACTACTAAAATATTCAACTGATACCAAAACCATAATAAAGTCCTTCATGTTAAATTTAGCATTATTAAAAATGGACACCTTTTATCTAGGTTAAAGCGGCTACTAAATAAGCCATAGAATCTCTTATTTCTTTCTACTTGGTGTTACATGTATTATATTCTCCACTGGAGATCAAACGTCTTGGAAGAAATGATCATGCTTTAAGCATCTTTGCATTTCTCCTATCACTTGTTTTCTAAATTTTGAATAAAATAAAAACTTGAAAGAATGAATGCATAAGTAAAAACGCAAAGCATAGATTTATAAAAACACCAAGCCTAAAGATCACTAAGTTTGTAGGAAAAGGATTGAAAAGTTTGAGCTGAAAATTCTAATATTCAGGATGTCAGATTTTTTTTTTCTAATTGAAGGAAAGATAAAGATGGAATTTCCGGTACACAATAACACCAAAATGTTCTTAATTTTTTTTCGGTGTTGCAAATTCTCATGATTTGATTTTCATCCAGGACTGTCAGTTGAGACATCTGATAATCTAAAAGCATTCAGAGAATTAGGATCCCATATGGCTCAAAAATATTTCCTATCCGGCAGGGAAAAAGAGAACATACTGTGAAAATAATACTGGTATATCCTTCAATTCATGAGTACAAGGAATACAAATGAATTTAAATCATTATTCCTGGTATAATGATCATTATAATGATCATCAGGATCAATTACAATGAACAAAATAAAAAGAATATACAGTTCTCATAATCATTCTGCATTATGAAAAAGCAGAGGCATATTTCAAAGAAATGATAGCAATAGAGTTATGTTTTGTCTTATAGAAGCAACATTCATTGGAAATGAGCACTGAATTAGGAGTCCTGGCTTATTACTAATTAATTGTGTAAACCTGAAAAGTCATTTAACTTTCTTGGGACTTAATTTTCTCACCCGAACAATGATAAAGTTGGTCCAGATGTTCCCTTCTAACATAGCATCTGTTCAAGAGGTTCTAGCAGGGAGTAAATCTATTGTCTGAAGAATAATTCTCCTTGTTTGAGGGAAAGTCATATTCTTTAAATGAATGTTCAGTATTAAAAGATACACTTATATAATGATGAGAGAGGACAGGGACCTGGCCTCAGCCAACTGCACCAACTGAAATAATAATAATAATAATAGTAACGATAACAACAGCTGTTAATACTCATTGAGTGTTGACTGTGGGCCAGACACTGCTTTAAGTCTCAGAAAAATCCTATGAAATAGATATTACTATTAATATCCCCATTTTACAGATGAGAAAAGTGAATCTTAGAGATAACTAGGAACTTGACTGAGATCACACAGTAAGTAGTAGACCTGTTTTGACAACCAAGATGGTAGGAAAGTGGAGGATGGAAGCAGAGAACCAGATGACCCCATATCCTGTAGTATCTAGACGAATGTCTTCCACATGGAATTGCCTCACAGAGATCAGATGGAAGGAGTCTCTCCCTACTAGCCCAGTGGTCTGCATTAACTCTTTTTCCCACAATCTCCACTAAGGGATTGGAGATTAATAAAAAGAATACGGAATTTGGAGCTGCTGGCTTCACATCGTGGTTTTGCTCTTTAGTAGCAGAGTGACTTTTGGCAAGTAAGCTTTCTTTCTTCATCTGTAAAATGGAGATAATAACATCTACCTTTTAGAGATGTGGTACATAATGTTTATGAAGTTGCTTTATAAACTATAAAGTAAAATTGCTAAAAATAAAGTATGCCTACTAGGAACTAGTTTTTTTTCCTCAAGAACATAGAGCTGTAAATCTTCTAGTTTCATGTTATTTTTGCCAGAAATAGTCTATTCTGAAAGAGGCAGCATGTGCAGTGGGAAAAAAACTGTAGGTTTTATTCCTAGCTCTGCCATTTACTTAGTTTTGTGGCTATGGGCAAGTCGCTTAATTGCGCATCCCACAGGGCCCCAGGCTCAGAAGGGCCCTGCAATGCTCTGTGGTTGC
The DNA here is from genome assembly GCF_020826845.1 of Diceros bicornis minor. Classification (NCBI taxonomy): domain Eukaryota; kingdom Metazoa; phylum Chordata; class Mammalia; order Perissodactyla; family Rhinocerotidae; genus Diceros; species Diceros bicornis. The sequence goes on along the minus strand of NC_080764.1, from coordinate 23,786,349 downwards.
TGTCTCGAAAGTCTTCATAATTTTTTCTTTGAATTTGTATTTTGTAAGTGAAGACTCATGAGACAATGGAGTATGTGTGGGGTTTCTTACCACATCTTGGGGATGGGTTCCACTGAAAACCTCTTCACTGGTCCCTGGGCCCTGCTTGGACTCCCCTTCTCTACCAGGTCCCTGAACTGCTGCTGCCCTGCTCTCCACTACCAGGAGGGGTCTGGGCACTGGCACAGGGAGGCTTAGGGTTGGGCACTCATACTCTAGGGCACCTCAAGGTGGGGCACGGTGTCCCTTGTCCTCCTCCCAACTGACAGCATCATGGCACATCTGTTGGGCACTGGGCTGGAGTTTACTCTTGATCCAGGTACCAAGCAAGTCCTAACACAGAGATTTAAAAATCCCTGGATGTCCCCTGACTCCCATAGTTTGGAGTGGTAGGTCCCTGGGAAAGGGAGCCTCCTGGCTTGACTTCCCCAGGCACTGCTCTGTCCAAGGTGCTACACATTGGTCGGGGGCTGGTGGGAGGCGAGACTCAGCAGGTGTCAGGCTTTGCAGTGAGGCACCTGTGCTTTCATCAGGAGGCAGGGTCCCAGGTGCCAGTGAAGGTCTGCACTCTCCCTGCAAGTATCTTGTGCCTATAAGCGCTCCCTGGGCTGGCTCTGTGCCTGGGCCTTCTCCCTCCCTCCTTCCAACCATCAACCTTCCTAAGTGTGGCTTGTGTTTGCTTCTTTTGACCAGCTTAAGATACCCTTTGGATTAAAACCATGAAATAAGAATTATGTAATTTTGGTGATTGTGCCTATGAGTTAAATACTGTGATACTTGCATTTAAAATTGGCATTGCACAATATAAAAACAAATGGCAAATTCATGCTGATAACATAAAATTTTAATTTTTCTTTACTCAGAACATTAAAGAGTAAATAAAAAAACACCGTGGCACATTCAGAGAAAGATTGAGGAAGAAAGGAAAAAGCCTTATATGTAATTTTAATGGCAATTTTACCCCTGCTTTTTGAACAAGGGACCCTACATTTTATTTGGCACTGGGTCCCACAGATTATGTTGCTGGGTATGCTCCCAGAGTGTAAGCTTTGCGTAATCGCCCGATCCCTGCCTCACTCCAGAGGTATACCTGCAGCACGTCTGTAAACTCAGTTAGGGAGCATGGTTGCACTCACTCATGTACAGCTCACTTTCTTTCCAGTTATCTGTGGTTTTATCCTTACTTTTCCAAAAGAATAGAAAAGGAGAAATGGGGGCCATTCCTTTGGAAACTATGAAGGTCATTTAACCCTAACAAGGGTGATGCTTCACTAGACGTTAACTAGATATAATTTCCATTTGCAGTTCTAGGGGTTGGCTTAAAAATTATGAGGATAATGAGAAATATTGTAACTCGCCTGGTGTTCCAGCTCCTTTATTTATTTATTCATTCATTCACTTATTCTCTCATTCATTTATACTATCATTTCACAACATGTACTGAGTGTTTACCATGCTGCACACACTTTGCTAATCATTGAAAATTCAAAAGTGATTAAGACATTCTACCCCTTAAAGGAGCTCAAAGTCAATGAAGGGGGTGGGGAGGAAGACAGGCACATAAATAGATAATTATTTTTTGTGACAGCAATAATTATGGCTATACAGAGGAAAGATTCCTGAAGTACACAGACATGGATCAGGAAAGACATCTGGGGGAGGGTAATATCTCTGTTACCTACTAAGTGATGAGTAAAAGTTAGCCAGGATATGGAAAATGGTAGAGGCAGGGAGGAGAGGGCATCGCATGGAAGAGTTTATAGCGTGAACAAAGGCACTGAGACAAGAAACAGTGCAGGAAGGGTGAAAACCAGCAAGCAGTTTACTGTTCATCAAGCTGGAGAAACAGGGAGGGAAGGACCAGGTAGTGAGCCTTGTAAACTGTGATACTAGGTGGGCTTCATCCTGCAGCTCTGGGCAGCCAGTGAATAAATGGTTTTATGCCTGGAAGGGAGATGGTTGGATTTACAATTTAGAGAGCACATTCCAGTGGCTATCTGAAGTGTGGATTTGAGGGAATAAAACTGGAGACTAGAAGCTGGAGCCTGTTTAAGAAGCTCTTGCAGCACCAATACAAGAAACAATGAAGGTCTGAACTAGGGCAGTAGTAGCAAGGATGGTGCTGTATTAAATAAATACTAAAGAGTTAAAACTGGCTGGACTTGATTATTGATTAAATGTAGGAGTGAGTGGAAGAGAGGAGAAAAGATGATTGTCAGGTCTCTTGTTTGGGTGACTAGTGGCAAAGGGGTCAGGTGCGAAATAGACTTCAGGAGGAGGTAGAGACTTTGGAGGTACAGTGGGGAAGAATGGTGTGTTCTGTTTTGGATGTGGTCAGGGGCCTACGGACCTGGCAGGCCGAGATGCCAGCAGGCAGTCAGAGGAGGCTGAACTTCGGGGAGAGGTTTGGGCTGGAGTTGTAGATTTGGGGATGATCAGAAATCTAGGTGGCAGCTGTAACTATGAGATGGATGAAAGCAACCATGGGGCACAGCATGAAAGAGGGAAGGAAAATACAAAGGTAATGAGGAAAGGAGAGTATGTTGTCACAGAAGCCAAGAGGGTGAAGAGTTTGACAAATGAGGACGTGAACCAGCTGTTAAATATGGCAGAGAGATTCTAAAAGAAATGGAAAAGGTCCTTTGATTTGGTAATATAGAGCAGCTCCCGAGGGATCACAGGAGGAGTCTTTTCAGGAGAACTGTGGGAACAAAGGCCAGATCTAAGAGGATTGTGAAGTAAAAGGAGTGGAGACAGTGAATATAGACTACTCTTTTGAGAAGTTTGAATGAGTAAGGGAGGAGAAAATTTGGAGCACAGCTGGGCAAGGAGCAGGATCAAGGGAGGGTTGCTTTATTTTCTTCTTTCTTCTTTCTTTTAAGAATAAGAGACACTTAAGCAAGTTTACAAGCAGAAGAAAGAAAAACACTAGTGGAGAGGGGCCTTTGAGATACAGGAGAGGAGAAGGAAAACTGGTGGAGGCAGGAGGGGCAGACGTCGAGTAAGACAGCGCATCCTCTGCGCCTGGAGGAAAGGATGTGAGGATGGGTGAGGATGTAGAATCCTGCACTCCTGGAGTCTTTCACTGCTGGCACTTCTACCATCGTTGGCACATGTCAATTCCTCAGGCTGTCTCTATTCCTGAAACTGAGCTGTGAAACTGTTGGAAAAAGGTAACTGTGCTAAGTGAGTCTCTACAGATTCACATTATTTAACTACTTATAGACTGCATTTTGCCTGGCAATTCTTTTTCTTGGGGATTCCTGTAAAAATTCCCTAACAATAATTCTCCCAGTCTCTAATCTTACCTTTACAACCCTCAGTCTTACAAGATCCCCTCCTATTTTGAGTGGTTTGAGGTTATCCATCATGAACTCCTTCAACATGTCTCCTTTCTATCTCAATTTCTTACGTCACAGTCATTTCAACTTTTTTCCCGCAATATTCAAAATTCTACTGATCTTTCAAGGTCCAACTCAAGTGATATCCCTTATCTTTGTTTTGCTTTCATCTTACAAGTACATTTTTAAGTTATTTGATGTATTTTATGTTATTTTATAAGTTGTTTTAAATACTTTTTAGAACAAGAAAGAGATTCAATCAACCCACCAATTGTCCTGATGCCTTTTTTTTCAATCTTGTCTTCTTTTCATCTTCTTGATCTCTTTGACTCACTCCTAAGTCATTCTTCTACTAAACTGTTAAATCCCGTAAGGGCAGGTAAATGTTTTTTTATATCTTTTCTAGCAGCGACAATGCATTATAAATAATAGCTACCTACTACTATTGTAGCTCCTGGATTGTAAGTTCCTGGAGGATAGACAGATAGATAGATAAAGATATAGACATATGTATATGCAGATATACATTCATATTCTCTAAAGTACATAATTTTTTAAATTTTTAATTCAATACATTTTAGACACTTACTTGCTAGCAATTAGGGGTATACAAAGCTAAAACAAAACAAAACACAGTTTCTGTCTTCTAAGGGTGCAAGACCCAGTAGGTCAACCTAATGTGTATGTATGTAGTACCAGTACCCAAACAGTGTTAAACATTAGGAATGGGCTTTTAGTGTGAATAGGATTTTAATAGGCAGAAGGCACAGTATGAAAAAGCAGAAATCTGTGAAGGACCATGGCTGGAAGGCAGGGTGTAAGGGTGAGAGAATGAGACTGGAAATGTAGTCTGGAACCAGAGAATGAGAGAGCTTGAATGACATGCTGATGCAACGGGATTTTACCATGTAGGAAACCTGGGAGCCCTCAAAGGTTTTTAGACAGAGAATATTATTAGATATGTGTTTTAAAAAGATAACCCTGACAGCAGAATGGAGAGTGAATTTGAAAAGAATGAGATTATAGGTAGGTAGATCTGTGAGAAGGCTTTTGCAACAGATTAGGTGAGAGATGATAAAGGTCAAACAAGGGCAACTTGCTTACAGATTAGATATGAGCATGAGTGTGTGTTGAGGGGGGGAGGTGGTGAGCAAGGTTAAGTAAGTGCCAGAAATTGTTTATTGATCTTACTTTTTAAAAGACATTAAATGGCAAACAGTAATGATGACTATTTTCTGTAACACATTTCTCTAGACTCAGCCCAGGCAATATTGATATCTTTCTTCACCACTTATCCCCTAGGCCTGTTTTTGGCACTTTATCCTATATGATCAAGTGTTCTTCTCTTATTATTTTAGGTCTTAAGTTTTGAGCACCCTATGAGTTCATATATCCTTTAGGGAATGGTACATATTAGTATGCATCTTTTATACTTTTCATGGTATTGGTAGATGGTTAGGTAAATAGTGAATACCAAATAAATACTTGTTATATTGAATCGAATGATATTACCTGGGGTTTCCTGAAAGTTGCATGTCCTTGTACTCCTCAGCCTCTGCAATGCTATTCTCTGTGCCTGGAGTTCTTTCTCTCTCTCTTCACCCTCCCCCTGCTATCTTTACTTAGCTTTGCCTAGCTAGTTCATTTTCATCACTTCCTCCAGGATTTCTTGATTGATTCACCTCACTGGGTTAAATACTTTTGCTAGGTTGCATTGTCTACTAACATAATTGTTTCTCTGTTGGGGCTATAGAGGCAGAACGCCTTCCGGTAATTCGCTCACTACTTTTTTCCCAGCTTGAGCAGAGTGCCCAGCACACAGTGGTTGTTCAGTAAATATTTGTTAAATGAACATGGCTTTGTGTGGTTTTATTTGTAAATGTGAACGTTTTTAAATTTGAATCTTCAAATAGCTGGATGTAAAGCCCTAGATTCATCCAATGCAAAAAAGTGATGGGAGACCATCTAGAAAAGTATTTTTGTTCTTTATGGTCATAAACTAAGTTAGTAGTAGTTGAAGTAGGTATTATTTTGTTTTTAAGGACTTTTATGAGATTACAGTTCTGGAGAAGAAACACTAAGACAGCTTACATTTCACCTCTCTGTACTGATCCCCAAGAGCATGCAAAATATCTGCTTGGTTGCCCATTTTCTCACGTGTACACACTATCATTTTCGGTTTGTAAGTTTCTGTGGGGCAGGAACAGTAAGCATCTCAGAATTAGAAAACAAACATGACAGCCAAAATACAAAGAAATCAGAAATTAGAAAGGCTTAAGAAGTGTGGCTTTAGTGTTCTGCAGACAATCTGAGGTCCCAGGCAACAGAATCCCTTGCTCTGGAGCACTTATTGTAGTCAAACAACAAAATGTACTTACTAATGCCTGGTACTGTTTTAGGCACTGGAGACAGAGGTGTTAAGAAAATCAGGCATGGTCTTGTTCTCATGGGGGTTAGTGTCTAGGAATGAGAGAATTGATGGTGACCTGATTTTGAGGAGGTTGGTTCAGATCAAGACCCAATTTTGGAATTGGTCCTCAAGCAGATGAGTGGTTTCTGGGAATATAGCTCTGCACAAACAAATTCATATCCCTGAGACAGGCTGCTACTTGAGATGAGAAATTCTCCCTAACAGACCCTCTACCAGGAGTCTCTGCAAGGGCTTAGATCTTCACTTCAGTACAGATGCTCCTTGTTACCCTCTGGAGATGATTTTCCCAATAGGCACTAGAAGGGGATTAATTACTACTGACAGCCTTATCTCCCAGATAAAGAAATTTCTCATTATTCTACCACCTCCGCAGCCGAAGTCTACCAGGTCTTCTTTAACTTCATTAGCCACCATCATGGTGGAAAGCAAAAAACATCCTGAAATGGCTAAAAAGGCCTGGATTATAAGTATTCATAGCTGAGATGCCACCGTGTGCTCCAAAGGAGCTTTGAAAGTGACCAAGAGGCTACTAGTTCATTGTTAAAATCTAAGGGTAGGACAATGATCAGAGGACTCTACATTTGAGGTCCTTCTACATTTGAGTGGCCTAAAGCAATGTATGCTTCGAAATTGCATTTTGGATGAGGTGTTAATAGATAATATTTTAAAAGTGCTGAGCCCATGTAATTAAACAACAGAAATAACATGTATGGTAGAGCTGGGCAAGAAGTGCCTTTAAAGTTGTTGCCAGTTTCCAAAGGTGTCTTTTGATTGTTAAAATTTGATGACTAATTGATAATAATAGAATCATTACTTATATTCTGTAGAGCACTTTTCAATTAAGCTTTCAATTATATTATTTCACTGGATAGCAAAGGCTGATACGTTAACTGACCTGGCCCTGACTATCTTGAGAATAACTATTAGAGCAAGAACAGTGACCCAGATAATCTGCTCTTGCTGTAGTGCTCCCTCCACCTCCACTACATCATAATGATGGATACTGTAGCTGAAATAATTACAGTAAACTCAGGATATTAAAATAAATCAACATAGTGGAAAATATAGTGGACAGTAACCCCATCGCCTCACTTTCGCACCTGTTTCTCAGAAGCCATTTCTTATTTTTGAAGGGTAGCAGCTACACCTTAACTATTTGAGTACCGATGCCCTATAAAAGCAATGAGAATGGGAAGCTACACATTCCTGCATAAAGAAGCCAATTGGAATACCAGATGGTAAATCAGGAACCTTGACCATCTTGCTTCAGACTTATAAATGAATCATAAATTAAAATGTTAGCTAGATTTACTTGACATCCCATAACTTCACAAGGACTGTCTTTGGGGATATCAATTTCTATAGAAAGAATACCTGGCATTCCTTTTTGTAATATTAGACTAAAGTATGGGATAATGAAAATAGAAATGTCTTATGCAATGTTAATACTCTTTATACTCAGATGGTCCAGTTGAAGCTAGTAACTAAATAAGATTAGTGTTGCATCAGGATTGAGCCTGCCAGAAACTGCCAGACCTGGGTTTCAGACTAGAGCAGAGTGAGTTCTAACACAGTCTCACTTGTAGAACAGCCACAATCTTCTTGGGACTCAGTTTCTTCCCCTGTAAGGCTGCAATAAAAAGATGAATTCCTGCAAGAAAGTACGTCCAGAAAGGCACAGGGAGGTCTGAGTGGATAAAGAATATAGATATGTAGAGACGAGAAACTAGAGGAAGAGAGAAATGAAAACACACAATGATTAAAAATTTTTTTTTAACTGTAGAGACCTTAAACTTCACTCCTTTAAGATCCAGGATATTTCTATCTCTATATGTATATATCTCTATATTTCTCATTGAAACTTTCCTTAGGCCTCCCAGGAAGAATGGAAAGAATAAAAAATTGGTTCATTCCCTTACAGATGAGATGTGAGGCTCAGCAAGGTCAAATGACCTTATCCTGATAACACAGCCAATCAGTGCAAGAGCAGCATTTATAACCCCTATGACTTCTACTCCAATATTCTTTTCCAATGCACTATGATGGTAGATGATGATTCTGAAATAGCTACAGTAGATTTAGCTTGTGAAGATAACCCAGTATGACAGAAAATGCACTTTGTGCAAACTTCCATGAAGTGATCAGAATGCATTTTAGCCAGTGGTCCAGGTCTCTATCTCTCCAGCTAGACTGTGTGCCTTGAGGATAGAAACTGTCTTAGTCCATCTAATATCCCCAGTGGTTAGCACAGCAACTAACATACAGTAGGTAGTCAATAAACATTTGAAGAATGAATAAATAAGTGAATAAAAGCATGATGAAATCTGAAATAACTGCCCTCAGGAGTTGGGGCTCTGAAATAAAGAGTGGGGTACATGCAAAAGAAAATAGAATAACGTTGAGTGATCATGGTCATTCAGTTGGTTACTAATATTTGGGAAAATAAAATAGATTAGAGACAGTAAGACAGACTGTAAATAGATAAAGAAGATAGTGTTCGTTTTGTTTTGTTTGTTTTTGCTTCTAAGGTTGATAATTTTATTTACAAACATCACAACAGGATTTGAGCTAAAAAGAGAACAGTTAAGAAGACAGGTGACTGGAGAAATTGGTGATGAGAAAAAGTAGTGAAGCAGAGTTTAGAATATAGAAGAGGGTAAGGAGAGAATTGTAAAGATATTTGACAGGCAAAAGAGAAAAGAGAAAAGAATAATCTTTCAGTGGGATATTCAGTGGGCATAACAGGGTTCTTTTCTAGGGAATTTCAGAAGCTGAGAGAGCCCAGGGGAGGAACTAGAGTCATGGAATAGACAAAAGAGAAGGCAGAGTCAGATATATGGCACTGATGGCTGATAGGGAAAGAAGAAGGGAAGAAAATTTCCTCAAAGAGGCCATTTGTGTCATTAAGCAGGAAATTCCTCCTGTCATGCAGGTAGAAATCAAGGCCAAACTGTGAACTGGTGGTCTGTCTTCAGCTTCTTCCTCCTCTCATTTTGATACCTGTTCTCAGCACTGCTCCCTGGCTAGGCAGGGAGCTCTCACTGGACTACAGAATTTTCCCAAGGTTTGGACCTTTTTCTACCGTTTTTCATCCATCAAAACCTGCCCAGCCTCTATCAGGACACCTGCTTCTATGAAATGACAAAGAAAGCTTATTGGCTCAAGTAAAGTAATTCCTATTGCAGGCTTAGCTAGCTAATGGTTACCTCGGCTGTCATAAATAATGGCAGTGCATTAACACAAAGTAAATGAATGGATGGGCTTTCCTTATGTGCCAGGCCCTGAGCGAGATGCAGGGGGATGGTGGGGTAACACCGGGGCTTTGGGGACAGATGCACCCAAGACTGAGGTCTAACTCACAGTTTCCTAGCTACGTGCTATGGAAGTTATCCTCTCTGGACCTTGGATTCTTGATTCAATTTTTTATTTGTAAGGAAATGATTCTCCCCTTCTATGAAACAGAGATAATGTTGCCTACTTGCAGGGTTGTTCTTGGGATTCAAAATACGTGTAAATGATGATAATGCTATTTACCATTGATTGATTTATTTATCTATTTATCCCCTTTGTAAAAAGAGAAAGCTGAGGCACAGAGAGATAAAGTGGCATGACTGAGGTCACACACCTGGGAAGTTCCAGACCAGCATTTATGTCCGGCAGTTGTCTTCACGTTCTTAACCAACACACTAAATCATCTAGGTGGACAGATGCTTCCATCTACAACGATCATGACCATGACCACTTGTATAGCCCCTCACAGTGGCAAACACTTTCATGCTCACTAATCTCATTCAACTCTCACAGCAGTCCTGCTTGGTACTATTATTCCTGCTTTATTTATGGCGAGAAAAGTAAAGCCCAGAGAAGGTAATTCATTGGCCCAAACTCATATAACTAATTGGTAGCAGAACTTGAAATCACACAGAGGATTTATCACCATAAACATAAATGTAAGAAAGACAGACAGCCTGGCGTCTAGGGCAGGTGCCCACATCATTACTATTTGTCTAGGTGGTCTTTTTGCATTGCTTTGAAAGTACTCTGCTACCAAAGCTGAAATCTGACTAGGTATTGTCAGATAGACGAGAAACTGAAAGTGAAGGCATGAGTTCAATGAGTAGATCTGAACTACTTACCACAGGGTACTGGTCAATTATCTCTTATTGAGTGGTGCTATCAGCCCAGGGTAAAACACATTAGATTTTTAAGAAGGTGCAAAATTGCCACTATAAAATCAGATAAGCCTACTGCAGTTGGGAATAAATTCTATCATAGAAATACATCCTGCCTGATATCAAACGGAGCCAAGAAACCATGCCAAGAGTTTCTTGGATGAAAACTGACATTTTCTGTTGTAGAGACAGAAGTGGGAGCACTGATTGGAGAATTATATTATGAAGAGTTCTAAAATATTTATCATCATTCTAGGTCATTTATTCATTTACCCTTTTAATGCTCATTTCTTTTGTGCCACTGGGTCGAGCTTAAAAGCAAAGAATAAAAATTCATTTTGCTTTTATACGTTAATATAAAGCAGGAAGCTTCTCTGTTCCTTGGTTTGAAAAATAAAAGCATTTCTGAGAAATATTTGAACACTAAAATGTTCTTTCAGAAATATGACTTTTGTCATTAATAAGCATGCTGAATTTATCTGAGTAGGTTATGAATTTTTACTTTTTGGGTGAGGGGCAACTTCCTGCAAATTGAATATTTCAAGAGGAAAAAAACTGATAAAAACAATTAAAATTGCCATTGCTTCACTGTATTGATTACCCCATTATGCTTCTTTCTAGACTCGACTTAGGCACCTCCTTCTCCAGGCCGTCTTTTCTGACTCTCTATTTGAATTAAGATGTCCCTCCTCTGTGCTCCAGGAACACTCTGCACAAACCACTATCCATCACTGCCCTCAGCACACTGCATGGAAGCTATCGGCCTGCACATCTGTGCCCTCAGAAGATGATTGGGACAAGGACCACGTCTTATAGTTACCTGGTGTCCTCAGCACCTGGCTCACTTCCAGAACTCAGAAAACGTTTACTGAACAGCACTAAATTTTAAAATGACAACCTAACTATAGAACTGCTCCCTCTGCCCACATACAATTCACTATATCAAGTGTATCAAGTATATTAAAAATGTCATTTTCTAATGGTATCAAAGACTTGCAAATGAGAAAAAAAGCAAGTTTTATTTCCCAGGTCTTCACTATTTGGCTTACATAATATGAAAAGGTAGTTCTTTAAAGTATCATCTCTATTTCTCAGGCTGGAGGGATACTTTTGCTAGTGTCCTCATAGCTTTCTATTTTGGCTCTGAATACAGAGACATGAAAGAGGCTTGACTCAGCTGCCGCTTAATACTGCACAAGCCTGAGAGAGAAGACTATTATGTAAGCTAACGTGTATTTTAAGGTTGCTTTTTTTTTTATAGCCAGTACCTAAATGCCACCTTCCAACCTTATGAAAGTGCCGAAACCCAGTGTGTGGGAAAATGAGGTCCCTACTTGCTCTGTAATCCTTATAAGTATAAAAAAATAAAAGCAGTTGATTAAGGGTTAGCAATTTTCTTTTCTTTCTTTACACGTACTTGTAATTCATTTAATGCAGGAAGTGGGCTGAGTTTTCTTGTTCTTTCCAATTCAACTGTCAGGGAGCTTTCTTGCCAGCCTGCTATGGTTACCATGGCAACAAGATGATGGTGGCAGTAATATGATCTCATGAGCCTTGTGTCAATAGCATCAGATAATCATGCTTGAGGATAATTTTGACAATAAGTTTCAGTTATAGATTCAGAATTTATTAGCATTTGATTGATCTACTGGAAATATTGAGCAATTATAGCCCTAAACTGCTCATAAAATCATATTCACAAAGGTTAGCATTTTCCCCTACATGACATCTTATATTACATGGCATTCTAAAATCTGTAAAGTGCTTTCACATAATGCACCTACTTTAATTTTCATAAAGCAGGGCAGATATTATTAGCCCCATTTTATAGAAGAGGAAATAAAGGCTCATGCAATGTTCTTGTGGAAGGTATCAAAGCAACTCTGCAGTGGAGCTGAAACTTCAGTTTGGGGCTCTGGCATCAGAATCACAATCCTTTCCTTATACCTATGTTGAGAATTAATGGGTATTAGGAAATATTCTTAGGTGCTTAGGTTAGACCCTGGAATGTCTGAATAAAAATAATTAAAATGTGCTATGATAAACAACTGCTAATTTGAAAATGCAACTACTTTACATTTGGGTGATTTTTCATATTTTTACCTTTCCCAAGGCAATCTCCTCTCCTAAGGCTTTCCTGATACCATGTACATAAATAGATGCTTCTCCTTCCCTTTGCCCATTGATCATAGCCTTGCATTTTTTATTATTAGCTGCATTTTTTAATCTACTGTGAGCTCCCTGAAGGTAGGAATCATGTTATTCATTCTTGGTAGGACCCCGTTCCCAGCACAGTCCCTGGTGCATAATAGACACACCATAAATACTTATTGCTTATTAAAGTTAACTCGTCTGACTCTCACACAATCCCATGAGGTAGGTACAGCAGGCATTATGATACACCACTTTAAGAATGGGTAAATAGGGGTCACATATATAATCATAGGAAATTTAATTCTCTTACTTCCAACCATGTGCTCTTTCTACAGCATTCTGTTTGCTTTATTCCCTCATTTGTTCCTTCATTCATTCATTCATCAAACATTTATTGGTTGTACCTTATATATATGCTAGGATAGAAAGACAATTAAGACACAGTCCTATCCATCATAAGACTCACAGATATTGCAGATAATATTCTGCCTGGGCAAGTAGGTAAAATAAAACCTTATATGAAACCTTGAGTATGCATTAGATTATTTCTTGACCTAGCCCCTTAAAAAATTATCTTCAGACTATATTTCAATTCTCCTCTTTAATGTAAGGTTTTAGAATCAGACAAGCCTTGAGCCATCACCAATATAAGACCAAGTGCTAATTCTGTGTCTTGATTTTTTTTTTGAGTGTGAAATCAGCATTTCCATGTTCCCACAGAATCCCCAAACTTAATGTGTCTGAAAGGAAACCTAGTATCTGTCCTACACAAATGGGGTGTAGTAGAAAGAGGCAGAGGAATAAGGTTAGACTCTTGACTCTGCTATTTGATATGTCACCTTGGGTCAGTTACTTACACTCTCTAGGTCTTTCTTCATTTGTACATAGCACAAAACACAGTGCTAAAAATACTTCCTGAATGAATGGATTAAAGAAAAAAGTGTCAGTGAGGATGAAAAATGATAACACATAATAGTGATAGCTGGAACATCAGGAAGTATTCAATAAATATTTGTTAAATGGATAAATGGGCTAAATAAATATAATTAGATCTCTTTCCTGAAACATACTTAATTGCCAAGACAAAACTTTTGAATATCTTTTACTTCTCTTTCCTCAATCTGCACACCATGGGGTCAGGTAACATCTTGGACTTATTCCTTTCTTTCCATCCAACGCCATCTTTTGGTCCAGCCCCTACCCTTTCTCAACTAGATTTTTGTAGGAGGTTCTTGACCGAACTTTCTTTCTTTCCATGATCTCCCATTCCAAGTTATTGCCTAAACTGTGATTTTTAAAGCATAAATAAGATCACATATCTCTTCTGCTCAGAAATTTTGTATTCATTCTCATAAAGAAACTTTTTAGCATGGCAATCAAGATCTTTTACAAGGTGACCTTCGGTTTCATTTATAATCCTCTCCTTTCGTACACTCGATGTTTTATCTTTCCAATTCCCTAAGCATGCTTTCAGACCTTTAAATTTTTTGCCTTTATGCCTAGTTAGTGGAATGATAATAGCTCTGTAATACTTTGCACATGCTTTGCAATTTGTAAAGAATTCACACATACATATATTTAAACTTCACAACAACCCTATGGTAGGCAGATAAGATATTATTTTCATTTCACTGATCAGGAAATTGAAAATTAGAGAGGTTAAATGATTCTGATCATCATAACCTTTATTAGAATTATATTGGAAAATATTTCTGTGATGATTGTTGAATAATAGAATAGTTAAATCAAAATATTTAAAATAACTGTGACTTCAAAATGTTAATGCTCAATGTTCATTCAGCTCTTTAGCACAGAGGCTAATAATAATGGCTCTGAAACCATACTGCCTTGGTGAGCATCCTGGCTCTACTATTTCCTAGCTGTGTGACCTTGGGCAAGTTATTTGATCCCTCTGTTCTTCAATTTACTCATTATTATTATGGGGATACCAATAGTCTCTACTGCACAGGATTGTCCTAAGAGTTGAGTGAGCCTCAGTTTACCATCTGGAAACACTAGGATAACAGTATTTATGTTACAGGGTTGTGGTGATTATATTGTTAGCTAGCACACATAAGGCCCTTAGGGCTTGGTATAGAGTAAGCACTCAATAAAATTTAGCTACTATTACTATTACTCATATAAATGTTTACCTATGATATTTTGAACTTCTTGAGGTTAGAATCTGTCATTTTTGTTAGCTTTACTCCTATCATTTAGAAACAAAGGATTTTTATATAAACGTGATTTAAGTAGAAAGATGTAACTTAACCTTTGTAGAGAAAATTCCAAATTCTAAGTTCATACATACTAGGATTCAAATACAAAAACATTAAGTTCCCCAAAAAGCTATCTTTTCAAATATCTATTCTAATTATTACATAATATAGATCTAGTGGTTGTCTGAAAGATATGAATGTGACATATAATAAATGGAGTTTAGATTATAAAAGTTCTATTATCTTGTCTGAAAAGAAAGCAAGAGTATGTAGATGACTTTATAACACTAAAAAGTTTGAAAATTTTCCTCTGGAAGTTGGCATATCTCAGTAAGGAATGGAGTTGTTTATGCTGCACAAGAGAACATTTTAATGCAGTAAAATTTTTTATTCTGCAGCTTTATATAGCACCCTTCCTTGAAAAAGTGACTATACAGTGCCTAGTGCTAAATTCAGTAGCTAACTCAAATCTTTTCACTTTCATAAAGGGGTTTCAGGAATGAAGTTAATAGTCTACTTAGCAAATTAAAATATAATATTATGTGTTGCAATATTGCGTGCCCACCCACCCATCAGACTGCAGATGAGCTGCTATTCATGTGCTCAAATTAAGTACTATGAAGATTTCTAGTTCACTATCAAAAGTAATTGCACGTACACACAAAGAAAAGATAGAAGAAAATGAATGAGCAGTTCAGAATGATTGCAGACAATTTTAACAATACAAAGATCAGACATTTTGGACAGATATTCCATTTGGAATTCCCTAATCTTCTACTATTAAGACACAAGAGCTGGCAGGAGTGAAGAATTTCCTGGGATTCTCATATGTCTGTCCACAAGTGCTGGATTAAAGTTTTTGGTCTCAGCGTAACAACAGTAGCAGCAACAAAACCACAACAGCAACCACCACTTGTTGAACATTTACTTTAAACCCGCACTCATGTAAGACTTCAGCTTCTGCAGTGGGCTGAATAATGGCCCTCTAATGTACCAGGTCCTAATCCCTGGAACTCGTAAATACTACCATATTCGAAAAAAAGATTTTTACAGATGTGATTAAGTTAAGGATCTTGAGATGAGGAATTATCCTGGATTATCTGGATGGGCCCTAAATACAATCACATATATCCATACAAAATAGAGGGAGAGGGAGATTTGACAGACAGAAGAGTAGGAGGCAATGTGGCCACGAAGGCAGAAATTAGAGTGGTGCAGCCACAAGTCAAGGAAAGTTAACAGACACCAGAAACTAGAGGCGGTAAGGAACAGATTCTCCTCTAGAGCCTCCAGAGGGAGAGAGGCCCGCCCCACACCTTGATTTTGGCCCAGTGATACTGATTTCAGACTCCTGGCCTCCAGAACTTTGAGTGAATAAATTGTTTTTGTTTTAAGCCACCCAGTTTGTAGTAATTTGTTACAGCAGCCACAGGAAACTAATAGAGATTTTAAGCATCCAGTCACAGAACTAATATCAGAGTACTGCTGATATTCCTTCACCAGACTCCTAAATTCTTAATTTTTTTGTTCCGTGGGGGCTGCTGGTGAGAATAGAGCTATCCTTCCAACGTTAAGCATGACTTGCTGACATTTTTGCAAAATCTCTTCCATTGTCAGCCCTACCCACTTATAAGTTGGAATTGACACATAGGTACAGTGAGTCAAAGTCTGACGTAAATGCCTTATTTTTCCCTAAGTGGGTTTTCTTAAATGTAGCACTATAAAAGCTGTTATTCAATGTTTCTTGTTTAATTTCACTCATTTATACATTTTGAATCTACTTATAATTAAAAAATAGCAATATCTGTGATTATAACAAATACATAAGCAATGGATTTATCATTTCTTTTTACCAGCAAAATTTTAAGAATCTATACGTGTAAGGCATTGATTTAGGCACTAGAGATTCAATGATACACATGATGCATTTCCTGACCTTACTTAAATTCTTGTTGAGATAAAAAGAAATAATATCAAGTCACAAATAGTAAAAAGCAGGGTGTGGAAATGCCAGAAGTAGAGAACGGAGACAAGGCTGACACTCAAGTTTCTGGCTTGGATGACTGAAAAAATTAGCTGTGCCATTGATGACATGGGAACTGCAAGAGGAGAAGCAGATTTGGGAAGAGGGATGGGTTTGAGGTACCTGTGAAACATCCACATGGAAAAATGGGCCTGGCGTTTGGAAGACAGATCTAGCACAAAGTTATAGGTTTGGGAATTATCTGGACATTGGTGGCAATTAAGGTCCTAGGAATGGAACCGATCGTCCCTGGCATTATGTAGAGGGAGAAGAAAAGAGACGCTTCAGAAAAAGTACAGAGCTCTTAAAGCATATGGCATATCAAGGGAATGATGACTAAACCAATCTGAGATTTAAAAAGGTCTGATGGAGATCAGCTGAAAAAGTCTATCCAGTGAAGATGGCCTTAAATGCTAGACTCAAAGTTTAGAATTTTTTTCATAAATAATGAGTAATAATTAGATAGTTTGATTAGGGTACTGATATGATTATACCTATGTTCATAAGGTGAAGCCAGCGTACTATGAGGATGGACATTGGAGAGAAAAGATTGAGGGTGAGGAGTTTAGTTGGAAGGTTAATGAGATGATCTAGAAGAAGTGGTAATGAGGTCCTGGAAGAAGTCCCAAATGTACTAAATAAAACTGGTATCAAAGGCACACCTTTGAGTGTTTATTTCTGCATTAAAGGTCTTGCATTTTGTATGAAAGGGTGGAAAGAGAGGAAGGTGACATGTCATGAGGAAAAATTTGGTGTATGGCATGACCCATTTATTTACTGAGAACTTTGTGGAAGCAGGAGCAGTGGGATGCGTAGTGCTGTACTCTGGCAGCTGAGAGGAAAGTTAATAATAACCATCTCCACAGAATGGACGGCGGCCGCTCACTGAGCATGTTGCTAAGGGCCGATAAGAAATGAATGAAAAGAATTATCCCTTCATTCTCTTTCTGGAGATGCTGACAGATGAAGCGAGTTTAACTCAATGAACCACAAAGTCCAAGGGTAACAGTTCTACTCGGTAGTTTGCTTCCCGAGGTCACTGCTGAGCTGATGTGGGTGGTGGGGATGGTTCCTTTGATCTTGGAGTTCTTAATACTGTTTTCAGACTTGATCAAGAGTTGGTGTGGTCTTAGGAATATCCTAGCAAATGCACTCCAGGTTCTGTAGGTAACTGGGGTGATTTCTGAAATATTTAAAAAACCATGAGGCAGTAGAAGAGTGGAAATAGACTTTTTGGAGTCAGACCAGGGTTTCAGGGCCATTCATACCACTCTGCAACCCTGAGAAAATTATTTAGTCTCCTTAAGCCTTAGGCAAAATGGAGATAATAAGAGATTTTGTGAAAATTTAATAAAATGTATGGAAAACTCAATGCCTTAGACTTAATAGATATATAATAAATGTTAGTTCTCGTCCATATTTGAGGTCTTATCAAAATATTCATTGAGAATATATTGAATAGAAACTTTGGAGAAGGAAATCAATCCAGGGAAAATGGGAAGAAATTCCTTAAAAAACAAAATATAAAATTTTGTTGGAGTTATTCGATTTTCTTAGTTTGTTACAATTCTGTCTGGAGATGTTTTCACATGAACATTTAAAGATTTCTAATCAGTATGTTTTTTTCTAACTTCCATTCAGTTTTTAGTTGGATGATGCAGAGATGCAGGTTTTTAGAATAACTAATAAAATCCCTTTCTTGGGTCTATTGCAGGGTGCCTTAATTTACTTTGTATGCAGGGTAAATAACTCTTAATATGAAACAACAAACACAATGCATGTCTAATCAATTTAGAAAAATGTTTAAGAGGCTCCATAAACTTGCTTTCATAAATGCATGCTGCCTGCCAACTTGCCTGACTTTAAGTGTTGCTATAACAACCAGCAGTCCTCTCAGCAGCCTTGGCACTCTGCATTCTGAGATTTTTTTTTTTACTAAGAAATATTATTATCTTGTCTGAGCCCATTAGCTCAATCTTTTGAAGTATGGAATTAATAAAGTTAAGGTGGGGGATTTAAAAGTGTATATTAGCAACAAAATTCTATCTATGGGCCCTCTTCCAAGGCAACTTGTTCATTCATTCAATTCACTCATTCAAAAATATTTATGGAATGCCTGCCATATGCCAGACTGTTCTAGGTGCTAGGGATAAACAGTAAGACAACAACAAAAACAAACCCAAAACAACGAAAAGTGCCTGCTCTAGTGATGCTCACAGACCGGTGTGAGGGGTAGGGAGGGAGAGAGACACTAAACTAACAAATAAATACATGCCGTGGGATCTAGGTAGGGTCATATGTACAATGAAGACAAAGAAAACAGGGAAAGGGAGAAGCGCTATGTCAGGCCTCTTGATGTGACATTTGAGCAGATATTTGGATAAATCAAGTAAGAAAAATTGTAGATAACTTGCTGGAGAGCATTTCAATAAGAAGAATAGCAAGTGCATAGGCCCTAGGTTGGGAGGGTGCTTGGGTGGGTCTGGACCAGCGAGGAGGCCTGTGTGACTGAAGTGAGTGCTCAGGGGAAGAATGGTAGGTGATGAAATCAAAGAGAAAGAGAGAACCTGTCCATGTAAGGTCTTGGAAGCTGTTGTAAGAATTTTAGATTTTATTCTGAGTGAGATGGGAAACCAGTACAGGATTATGAGAAGAGCACTTACATGATCTGATCTAAGTTTTAGAAAAGATGACTTTGGTTCCTGTGTGGAGAAGAGACTTAAGGGGTCAAGATGGAAGGGAGGCCAATTAGGAGGCTATTGCAATTATAGAGGGGAGAGGTGATGATGGCTTACAGCAGGTGGCAAGTGGTGAGAAGTCATCAGACTCTGGGAGTACTTTGGAGTGAGAATTGCTGATGGATTACAGATGAAGTTTAAGAGAAAGAGTGAATTCAAAGATGACTCCAAGGCTTTTATCTTGAAATTCACTAGAAAAGTGAAGATAATATTTTTTCTTAAGGAGAAGACTGAAAAATAAAATCATGCACAAGCATGTGTGTGTGTTTGTGTGTGTGTATAACGTAGAAACTAGAGTGGAGTTCTAGACATATTAATTTTAAGATTTCTGTGAGATGTCTAAGTGGATATGTTAAGTATGCACTTAGGTATAAAAAATAAAATCCCTTTATAGATTTCAGAGTTCTGGGGAGAGGTGTGGGCTGAAGATATAATTGTGAGAGTCATCAGTGTGTAGAAGGAATATAGGGCCATGAGACTGAAGGAGGTCACCTAGGGAGTGAACATGGATAGAAAAAAGAAGACAAGGTATTGAGCGTTAGACCACTCCAATGGTAGAGGTGGAAAGATGAGGAGCATCCAACGAGAGAGAATGAGGAGGAATGACCAACAAAATAGAAAAACCAAGAGATTGTGGGGTTTTGGAAGAAAATTATTTCAAGATGGAGGAACTTATCAGCTGAGTCAATACTGCTGATAGGCCATATAAACTGAGGACTGAGAATTGACAACTGAATTTGGCAATGAGGAAGTCACTGGAGATTGTTTTTAGAGCAGTTTTGGTTGAGTGATAAGAAGAAACATCTCCTGTTCAAGAGAAAACAGAAGGGGAGATAGTAATTACTGACAGATCTTTTGAGGGATTTTGCTATACAGGGAGCTAAAAAATGGGGCAGTAACAGAGGCAACGTAAGATAGAGTTTTTAAATTCATGTGAGGACCTATTGTGACATGCTGGCAAGCTGATAGGGATAATCAGCAGAGAGGGAAACTCTGATGATGCAGGACAGAGAGGGAATAGCAGAGCCTTTGAGTAGACAAGAGGGGTCACATAGTTTAAATCTGATAGATTTCATTCATTCATTCAAAAAAATTAAAAGAGTATCTACCATGTACCAGATATACAGCTAAGTACTGTGGACACAGAAATGAATAAAATGTGGTCCTTGTTATCAAAGAAGTCATTTTCTTGAGAGGTAGAACAAACATTTTTATAAAACTAATAATTCACATTCAATGTAGCAATGGTAATGACTAAGACATGTACGACTCTGTTCTTGGCTCTTTTCTTCAAGGCATGCTGATTCTTGAGCTCCCACGTCACTGTAAGCCAACATTCAAAATCTTCATTCCTATAACACATTGACATATTCTGGATTGCACTATTGATTGGATAAATTTGCGCAAGAGTTCTATGCATGATTTGGTGCTGTGGCTGTACAGAAAAAGTTGGGGTGATGGAATTGAGAAATGTTTAGGAGGTAAAATCAACAATATTTGGTGACTGACTGATCTGGAGTAAGGTAAAAAAGAAGGAGGGTCAAGGATAATTGCCAGGTTTCTCATATCCAGGATCCTAGGGGTGGGGCTGCTGAGAAACAAATTACTAACAAGTAGCATGGATGGATGAGAAGAATATAGGATGTTTTCTTTAAAAAAAAATTAAGGTCTTGTAATACCCAATATTTTCAAAAAGACTTAAAAGGAGCCAGATATTTCTGTCTATAAAGAGAAAAAAATAGACCTGCTCTCTACACGATCTTGCAAACACAGAAAAAAAATAAAAATCAGGAAAAATTCTAGAATACTTTTGATATTACATAAGAGACAAAACCAAAACAAAACAAAACAAAAAACGAACCACAACAAAAACAGAGCTCCTGGTATTGATGTCTTTATTTTTCCTTAGAATAGCTGGAGAAATTCAATGACAATTAATTGGAATATGGTTGCAGTTCACAGCGGTCCCATAGTTTTAGGGCCCTATGAAAACATTGTGAGTAGTCTTGGAGTTTGGGGAGAAGAGAACATGGCTGACCAAAGTATCTACTTTCAGGTTAACTCCTCTAAAGCAGAAAGCTTCATGGTGCCATGCAGCATTTTTCAAATTTTCCCATTCAAGCACTCCCACTGCCAGAGGAGTGAGAATGAGCACCCCTGGATGGCAGATGAGGAAAGGGGGGGTCTAAGGGTATAACCTAAAGCAACCAGTTGCAAACAAAATTTCTTTGAAGCCTGGCATTTTAATTTTAACATTTAAACAAATTTTATATTCAATTCCATAAAATACCCATTTTCTTTCATACAAAAATAATAGATTCTATTCCTTCTCCCACTTTACCCTGCCTCAAATCACTGAGTAAAACTGATGCTTTGGAAAGATATGTCGTGTTTTGTCTAACGACTTTGATTACATCCTTGCATCCTGCCACACCTTCCCACCCCGGGAATATTTAGAAGCCCAGGGGAAGGGGAAAGAGCACAGAACAAGGTTTCCAGAGGCCTGGGCTCTTCTATTTCAGTTCTACATTTATATTTAATTTTTATACCCTACTTATTTCCAAGAGGAGTTTGGAGTAGCTGTACGACTTTTGGAAAATCACAAACACTCTGTGCCTTGGTTTCCTTATTTATAAAAATAAGGTGGTTATTCTGTATGATCTCCAAATTCCCTTCTAACAGACTAAGAATCTAGCCCCTTTTGTTCTAAACAAAATGTAAACAGGGTTAGTGGATGGTGGCATCAAATGTATATTAGTAGATCCAATGGACATTTTGGGGAAAAAATGAATATTCAGCTAAGGCTTGAGTCATAATGGAAATTTTGAATAAAAAAAAAACAAACCCTAACCATGGGAGATGATTACAGCACAGAATCCATATATTTGACATGTGCTATAAGAAAAGGCTATCTCATGAGATGTGGAATTGTGACTTTCTGCTGAAAGACATCAATCCACCAAGGCATCCTCAGCAAGCCCACAGGCAAACTCTCACCTCAATAGACTGAATAATTTGCCTGTAAAATATCACATGGAGATTAGGATGCTGAATATGATTGGGAAAGGTTCATGTAGGAGAAGCCCTGCACTGGAGATGCTCATGGACATGGCAGGGGCAATTTGACATCTTAGGGTAGTCCACCATTTAGCATCATCCCATTCTCAAGTACTTCTCTCACTTGACTAATTTTTTTTCTTTGTAACGTCTGATACTAATAATGCTGATGCTTCCAGATTCTGGGATGGTAACAATGATCCAAATAGATTGTCATCATTTATCAGCAATCACAAAGGAGAAAACAGTTAGATATGAGTTTCTAGGGGGAAAAACTCTAGAATCAGAAAAGTAAAGGGGACATGATACTTTATCCAGTGAAGACTTATAAAAGTATTGTGTTGCCTTTAAATATAACATCACCCTAACAGGGTTGTCTCCAATGAGGAATCATTTTCCTCTCTGAGGGGAATTCATTGGCAATGCGCAATCAATAACCTGGCTACACAGAGGGCTGTGTGGTCTTGGAAATGCTTGGCCAGCCTCCCATTCTCTCTAGAAACTTTGTAGACATGATGATCTCTTATATGGGTGTTTGGGTACCTTCTAGGTCTCCTAGTCTATGCTATACTTCTATCAGCAGAGGGTTGAGGAGGTTTTCCTTTTTGATTGCCTGTCATTTCCCTCTACAGAGCATACTTCCTTTTATAAAACTGAATCTTCCTTTGCTGAGACAAGGATGAACACAATTTATTTGAAAAGACCTTAAAAAATGCATTATAAAAGATGCTATGCATGAATCACACATTGAAAACTAAAAACTAACATCACCTACATAGAAATTCTAAGGTTCTTCTACCAGTTGGTTGAATGACCTTGGGCAAGTCACTTAACCTCTCTGAATCTATTTCTTCATCTAGAAAATGTGCATAATACTCTCTCACCTCATGGGACTAATTAGTTAAAAACCACATAGTAGATGCATACTGTAACGGATTCTGAAAAAGCCTAGTTCAAATGCTAACATCCTATAAATAGCATTGTGATTTGCCATATGAAGAGATGACATCATTAGTGTCCTGTCTCAGCTGCATGGTAGGTGAAATTAGGACACAAAACATGAATGGGTCATCCAGTACTCTGATTCAGATGACCAGGCTATAGAGAAGGAAGCCTTTATCTAAGAGCTCATTATTTCCTGTCGGAATGCTGTTGTGCACACCTAGAATTGTGGTAGAGCCCTCAGCCACATTGATGGCTAATTTGAACCTATTTCAATGGCCCCAGGGATTCCAGTCAATAAACAGGAACTGGCCTGTTCATCTGTACATTCCTCTCAAATTGGTTGAAATAAATCCTTAACATTTGATTTTCTGACCTGGTTCTCAGCCACTCAGCGCCAGTGTGTGGTCTGGCATTCTGAGAAATTTTCCAGTCTGTTGGGTGGAAGTAATCCAATCCTGCCACTGTTTGTGGTACAAAGGAGAGAGAGCACAGAGACAGGATCCAAGAAAACAAGAAAAGTTCTGAGGCCTAGGAGAAGTAACATTGTATAGTAGAAATCTGGAGGAATGGAATTGGAGGTGACTGTGAAAGCCAAAAGATAAAATGTCCCAGTGACTAGAGCGGCTCTTTAGCTGGGAGCTTGGTCAATGGCTAAGGAGTAGGATGTCCTATGTCTGGATTCTTCTGGGCATGATCAGATAC
This sequence comes from Diceros bicornis minor, assembly GCF_020826845.1. NCBI lineage: Eukaryota > Metazoa > Chordata > Mammalia > Perissodactyla > Rhinocerotidae > Diceros > Diceros bicornis. The sequence continues at coordinate 23,762,528 of NC_080764.1, read as the reverse complement.
TGCAGCAGGATGGGGCAGGTGGGACTGTTTCAGGGCCAGGAAAGGGGGCCTTCCTCTTCCCAGGACAGAACAATGAGAAACTGATTCAGTTGCAGCTGTGGCTAGAGGAGGTCCAGTCCGAGGGTAAAGCATGGTGCCCAAGCAGGGTACAACAGTAACAGAGCACAGATCAAGCAGATAGTTCCAACTGGCAGCCCAAGAGAAAGAAGCATTCAAGTGCATGTGTGTGGGTGGTGTTCTCTTGCCAATGGCATAGGAGATTCTGGGTTAGGCAACACCCACAGTTCCGGGCAGAAGGGCATAAGTCTCAATGAGTAGCAAGGTCTCAGTAATTTAGCCCAAAGCAAACCATTGGCTAACGTCTTTGATAAAAAGACATGGGCTGTGTAACATGGAGGGTGTAGCAAGACTCAAGGAGGGAGTCTCAAGACTGAGGCTCAGGAATGAAACAGGGCCCGCTACAGCCATTGGAACTGGGACACTGCAACAGGGCTAGTTTAACAGCAGGAATCGTTTGATGTGCAGTCATAGAAAGTGGGTTTGAGTTTAAATATCTGCCGCTTTAGTTATGGCTTGAACTTGAGGGTGGGGGAGCAAGGCTCGATCTTGAGGTGGTGAGGTGGTGATTCCAACTGCGCTGAGGAGGAGGTATACTCAAATTCAGAACCCAAATGGGGAGCAGAGAAGCTGGACAGTAGTTCCCTCTCCTCTTCACGCTTCACCTTGCTGTCAGTCTGGACAGAGACTCAAAAACTGGTTTAAAACTTTTCAGTGAGTCTGCCTAAATTGGATATAGAGATAAACAAGGTAATATTACCTGGTTAAATAGGAGAAGCAGCTATTAAAATGGTATTGATCGTTCCACTTAAAACTATCCATTATCATTCATCTCCTCAACATTTGAAAAAATGTTCAGTATAACATTTGGATTTTAAGTGACGACTGTATCAAAAATGAAAAATGCGAAAACTTTCTAAGTTACGAGTGCACATGAACAGGATGACTGCTCATCCAGGATGTATTCCTGTGTTTATTATTTGAGTAAATCACAAGTAATAGCTCCTTATCTAATTTGAAATTTTAGTCATGGTTAATTTTAGAGGGACATGATAATCCTTTTTTTAATCTTCTGGCCAGTTATATAAATTTTGTCAATTCATTGTCTAGTTTTACCGATGCTATTGTATGACCTCTGCCATTTGCCAGAGTACAATGAGTTTAAATGGCATATCAAGGTAGATTGATAGTTGCCACTTGTTTACTAACTTTAAAAATAATCTTCAGAGGCCGGCCTGGTGGCGTACTGGTTAGGTTCTCCCGTTCAGCTTCCGCAGCCTGGGGTTCTCGGGTTTGGATCCCAGGTGCAGACATCTGTGGATGGAGGGCATCTGTGCTGAAAACAAGCTATATTGTACTCCCTGGGCCATGCTGTGGCGGCGTCCCATATATAAAATGGAGGAGGATGGGTGTGAATGTTGGCTCAGGGCCAATCTTTCTCAGCAAAAAGAGGAAGATTGGCAACGGATGTAAGCTCATGGCCAGTCTCCCTCATAAAAAGGAAAAAAAAAATCTTCAGCAATTTGTTCCACTTTTATATCTTAACATGTGATTTTGCTTTGTGATACAAAAGATTAATCTTATATTTAGGAACCATTTGGTAGGAAAGCTGGTAGAGTAAAATTTAATGGATTTTTTTTCTTGCAGCTCTTGAAGAAATAGGATGTGAACCCAGATTAGGTAGCAGCATACATATTTTTATAAAAGGAACTTTTATTTGCTTAGGCTGAATTCATACTTAAAACCTCAGTCATCCTTGATTCCTCTCTCTCTCACTCCCGAAGTCAAATCTTACCACATTGCATCCATTTTTCTGCCACAATATCTCTGAATCTGTCTCCTTCTGTCCCTCACTATAGCCAGTGACTTTCTCACATCTCCCAGGCCCTCCTGCTTATAGTCCTTTTCCCTCCATCCATCCTCCATATTGCCATCAAAGTCAGAGTATTAATACACAAATCTTACCATGACACTGTGCTATTCCTACCATTTTTTACAGAATTAAGTTCAAACCCCATAAGATGGTATTTGAAGCGCTGGTGATCTGGTCCTAATTTATCTGTTTTTTTTTTTTTTGGTGTGTGTGAGGAAGATTAGCCCTGAGCTAACATCTATTGCCAATCCTCCTCTATTTTGCTGAGGAAAATTGGCCCTGGGCTAACATCTGTGTCCATCTTCCTCCACTTTATATGGGACACTGCCACAGTATGGCTTGACAAGTGGTGTGTTGGTGTGTGCCGGGGATCCGAACCTGTGAACCCCGGGCCGCCAAAGCAGAGAACGCGCACTTAACCACTGCCCCACCGGGCTGGGCTCCCCCCTAATTTATCTTTTCAACCTCATTTCCTGCCTCTCCCATTCCTGACACACACACTCAGCCTCCCGCGACATCCCTGTATTTCTGAACCTGCTCTGCATTGTCATGTCTTCATGCCTCTTGGTACACACTGTCCCTTCTGCCCAGAAGTTTTTCCTGAGTTTCTGTACCTACTGACTCCTTCAACTCATCCTTTAAGAACTGGTTCAGAGACCGCTTCTGTGAAATCTTCCCTGATGCCCACAGTCATAGTTAAGCAAGACCTTCATGATGTTCCACAGCATTTGGAGGGCATCTGGGCTGAAAACAAGCTATATTGCACTGTAATGATTTGTTTATGAGTCTGTCTCTTCCACTTGGCTGGGAGCTCCAGAAAACCAGGGGCCGTGGCTCATTCATTTTTGTTTTATGCTTCCTCCTGCTTCCCCACTTGCTCTCCAAATCTCCAGAGTCTAGTACAGTCTCTGACATACAATACACTCTCAACAAACATTTGTTGGTTTAAAGATGGAGTGATTAAATTGTATAGGATTTCATGAGGCTCTTTAGTTTTGCTCTTTTAACTTAATTCTGATTAAGGTAAATTCACTTCCAGTTCTATCTTACTGACTTTTTGATTCCAGTCCTCAGTCATTTCTCCCCTTTGGCAGAAAACTGATTGCACAGTACATACTCAAGTCTCATTCTTTAAATTAAATATCAAAGTTTGAGGGTCCCAGGCCTTTTGCCAAGCTCAAATAATAAGTTTCTTGAAGGCATAGACTAAATTATCTGCCCGTGAAAATGCTCTGTACTTTGTCTCAGTTGTTTTTGCAGAACAACCGTTCCTGCAAAGCTCTTTTTCCTAATTTTTAGCTTAAACTTTTCATTAGATACAGGCCATTTCTCCCTGTCTCATCATCTTCTGAGACTGTAAATTATCCTGTTACTTCATTTATAATGGGAGCATATTTATTTTCTGTGATGATGGCTCCTCTGAGCCTTCTTTTTTGTTAGCTAGATAAAGTTAACTTCCTCAGTGGCAAATTAAGGACAGATTACAAGCAGCCTGGGAACCAGGCTCCGTCACCACGGGGGGCCGCCCACTCAGCCTCCTTCTGTTAAACCATCCGAAAGCTGCAGCTGCTAAGCCAGCCCGGCACTGGGCTGCTCTCCCCCTGCCGCTCTTCATCTCATTGAGGGAATGGAGAAGTCCATTTCTCTATCAGGAACCGGTTGGGTCAGGATCTTGAGTTCTCTAGACTCTCCTCTTCTCCTCTCCCCAGCAACCCCAGCTGCCTACCATCTCCCTCCCACACCGAGGCCAGCAGTGACTGCACTCCAAGACTCCCCCTCCTTCCAGAACTGCCTCTCGGTTTCCATAGCAACCGAAAATGTTGGTGGGAAGCAAAAATGCTGAACTGCACTAGTGTTGGGGCTGGGAGGAGGAGGTGAAATGTGGGCCTCCCTGGAGGCTGCAGAATGAGGGAGAGGGGAGCGTGCCAGTGAAAGCCAGGGAGAAAGAAGTCAGATGAGGAGCCCTCAGAGGAGAGCAGTCCAGGGAGGCTCAGTGGGAAGGTGCATCGGCAAGTGGAAATCACTTTGGTTAGAAAAATAAGCTAGGAGGAAGAAATAGGAAGAAAGAATTGGCAAAAGTATTGGGGAATTCTATATATAGTGATGATTGAGGGGTTAGGTTAGGTATAAAACCGGGAATAGGTAACTTTTATTTCAAAGGTGAGTGGTCGAAGGCAATAAGCACAGTGGCAAAAAAGGGAGGCTTTAGAGCTTAATAATAATATATACAAAATAAAAGTATGATAATATACGTGGCTTATAAATTGGTGCCTCTGTTCACTAGTCATGTGTTACTTATCTTCTCTGAGCCTCAGTTTGCTCCTCTGTTTGCTCATCTGTTAAAGTAGCGTTATTAATATCTACCTCAAAAAGTTGTTGTGGCATCAAGTAAAATAAAGCACATGAAGTGGCCACTCCTAGTAGGTAAAGTAGTTATTTTTTTTAACCATTGTTTAAGGTTGAGGAAAGGTATTTTAAAGAGAACTTGAGGCTGGAAATTTAAGCTAAAATTCATTGAAAACTGTGCCTTGTTATGTGTTTTCTTTGTGTATTTATTTCAACTTTCCATATCTCCTACGTAGACGGTATCACGGTAATATGTACCTGAGTCCATGGTGCCATAGCAGTATTTAGTGCTAGCCTGTTCATCACAAAAATGGGCATCATTCCTTTCCTTCAAATAACTTCTCCATCTGTGCTGTTAGAAAAGCCTTCTATGACACTCATTTCTTCTCCTATCAGCTGCAATACTGTTGGCCTCATAACCTTTCATTTCTCTTCTCTTCCCTTAGTTCAAGAGGTTGCTGCCAAAATATTATTGCATGTCCATAATCATGTTATAGCATCCCATCAATATTTTTGAATGAATATCTGTGCCATCACTTCCTTCAGGGCTCCAAGGCAAGAAAAGCTAGAAAAGTTTTCGCCTAACTAGAGATGCCTAAAAATCAACTTACTCTGGGCTGTCTTTGCTATCGTAGAAGGATGTCAAATTACCGCAGAGGCTCCACTTCTCCATGCCTCCCTGGCCTGACATTGGGACAATAATAGGAATGATGACGACTAACACTTGAGCTTGCTATTCCAAGTACTTTACATGGATGGACTCATAAACTTCACATTAACCCAACAGGATTAGTATGCACTTATTATCATGCCTGTTTCCACATGTGGAAACTGAAGCACAGAGACATTAAAACATTTACCCAAGGTAGGGTCGGCCCCGTGGCTTAGCGGTTAAGTGCGTGCGCTCTGCTACTGGCGGCCCAGGTTCGGATCTCGGGCGCGCACCAATGCACCTCTTCTCCGGCCATGCTGAGGCCACGCCCCACATATAGCAACTAGCAGGATGTGCAACTATGACATACAACTATCTACAGGGGCTTTGGGGAAGAAAAAGGAGGAGGATTGGCAATAGATGTTAGCTCAGAGCCGGTCTTCCTCAGCAAAAAGAGGAGGATTAGCACGGATATTAGCTCAGGGCTGATCTTCCTCAAAAAAAAAAAAAAAATTACCCAAGGTAATATGGCTCGTAAGTCTCAGGGTTGGGATTTGAATCTAGGTAGAGTCTACTCTTTTAATCATCTCAATGAGCTATTTGTCTATGGAAGAAATATCTAAGCTCCTTTAGGAACTGTGGCTTGATGATATTACTACTACTTTTTAGAGACAACTATTTTTTCTTCACTTGGTATCCTTTAATGAATAAAGTAGGAATGTGTGACTGTGCCCATGGCTTCTATTTTAAGATCTATACTGAGCCCATTGGTTTATCTTTTTTAGATCCCAGTAAAAATTTGGAAAAGGAATAAAAATTTCATGTCTCACAACAATGAAGTTAACTGAAGAAAAGCTGTATGAGTATGAGAGGTTTCAGTAAGTCTCCAGAAGTCAGAAAGAACAAGGAAAAGGATTGAATGGTGCAGTGAGGTGGAGGTAGCTTTATGCTGAGTGTTCCCTGAATCAAAAAAGGAGCCCAAGTTGCCTATCGGAACTCCAGAGGTTTCAGCCGGAGGGAAGGAAAGTAGGGTAAAGGAAGAGGTTGAGAAGGGGACAGAAAATGAGGACAAATTGAAGGTCTGTGTATGAAACACCTGCCTCCCTACTCCCATCACACATTCTCCCTCTCCCTCTCCCTCTCCCTCTCCCTCTCCCTCTCTCTCTCTCTCTCCCTCTCTCTCTCCCTCTCTCTCTCACACACACACATGCATATGTCAGGCATTTATCTCTCCTCAGGCCAAAAGGAAAATGGGCACTTATTCTCTAAAGACATCTAAAAAACCTTTCTGGGGAGAACTAGAGCAGTTAGTGTGATGGTATTTGAGACATCCTGCTCATAATAGGGACACTCTGCTCACTACAATGTGAAGCCTAGAAGTCACAAAAATGTGCCTATGTACACAGAGCTTCCAGTTAGCCTTTCCATTGCCTCTTCCTGAAATGTGAACAGAAGACCACAAGTTACCAGTCATTGAAGGACAACCTGTAGTATGATGGAGAAAGATCAAGTTTAAAACAAAGCATAATAGAAAATCTATCTCTAGAGATAGTGCCAAGTAGAAAATTTAAAAATAGAAACAACTAACCTCTAAATGGTATCCCTTGACAGGTTCAAAACAATGTTACATATAAGAAAAAACAAAATGGTGCCATGCAAAAGGAATAGAGAAGAAGAAAGGACTTTGGTAAATTAAACATATTATTGCCAAAATTAAAAAAAATCAATTTAAAGAACTAAAAAAAATCAATTTAAAGAACTAAATCTCGTAGAGTGTAAGATAAACACAGAAAGAGAAGGTAAATGTGAGAGAATAGATAAGAGACATTGAGGAATGAATGACGAAGTCCAATATCTGGCTAATAGGAATTTACAAAAAGGCAACAGAGAAAATAAATGAAAGGATAGAAATGATCAAAGAAATAATAGAAGAGAATGTCCCAGAATGTATCTTTATATTTAAAGTGCCTAACAAATGTGGAACAGGATGAAAAAGACACCCACTTAGTCACATGTTAGTGACACATCAAGACACCAAGGATAAAGAGAAGATCCTGAAAACTTGCAGAGAGGAGAAAAGGTCACCTGCAAAGGAGCCAACGTTAGACTTCTCTACAACCACATCAAACGCCACAAGACAAAGAAGTAATGCCTGCCAAGCTCTGAGAAAAATTAGATTCAGCTTGGAATTACATACTAAACTACAATATCAATCAGCCATGGGGACAGAATATAGGCATTTTTAGATTCACAAGGGCTTAGAAATTCACATCTCATGTATTTCTCAGCTATTTCTTTTTTAAAAAGTTATTTGAGTGTGTGCTCCAGCAATATGAGAAATCAAATCAAGAGAAAGGAAAATATCCAAGAAACAGTGGATTCAAATCAGGAGTGCAACAAAGAGAGTCCCAGAATGACGATTGTGAGGCAGACCCAGAGAACAAGTTCAGCTTGGGATAGGAACATTGAGGGGAGGGTCCTGGGAAAAAGTAGGTCAGAAAAATAAGTAGTATGATGGAGACTGTAGAAAACTTGAGGATAAAATAAAGGCAGAAATGCAAGAGAAAGGAAAAGTGATAAGAAATGACAGGAAAAAGAAAACAATTACTAGAAATAAATAAAAGGTAAGTTCTAGGAGAGCTCTTATGCTTCCAGCTTAGGTACCCGTGTGAATGGTGTGCTGCCATCATCATCGACGCCCAACCTCATCAGGGTGGGAGTAGGAGCCAGGTATTGGGTTTTCATCCCTGAGAAGCATTCCCACACCCCATAAGTGGCATGGAGGCAGAGAAATACTGGACTTCAAGTTACCACTACAAGCTTGGACAATGGGGACTTCGGCAGGGACCACCACAGAGCACAGATTCCCTTGTTTGCCTGGCAACATTTGGGTCTCTAGTATTGTGGGGTGACAATAGAAGCCAATACTGATGGCAGTGGAATTTCATGCTAGCTCTGACATGGAGTCAAAACTAAGTTGATTCAAAACATAAAAATGTGATATTTCAGAGCACTTGAGTTTGTGAGCTAAGATTCAGTCTGCAACTCTATTGGGGATGGAGGCAGGCAGGAGAGAGAAAAGATGATGGTACAAATGAGCTAAATTCTCATCTCTCAAATCAAGATGTCAGTGAATGATATCTAAAGTTGCTAGAGTGAGAACTAGGGTACATGCATGTCACATAGAGACACCCTCCAGAAAGACTAAATACAGAACGTTTAAGGTATCTGCTTCTGGAGAGTGGGGCCGGGAGTAGGGAGGAAAGTGCAGGAAATTGTTTACTTTTAAATTTTATTTGCACATTTGTTTTGATGTTTAAAAATATATATGTATTACTTCAAAAATTCTTTTAAAATGTGTGCTCCTTTCTGTCAATCCTAATGTCCAAATTCCCTTGCTACAGTATAGGTATTTAACTTGTCCTTGTGTCTATTGTAAACCCATCTTCTTGGAAGAAGGTGAGGTAATAAATGAAATAATTAAGCAGTCACAGGCATCCACTCATCCATTGGCCAAGCCTCTTCCTCTTTCTCATTTCCAGGAGTGCTCTCTAGGACACAAGGGAGGAAGACCCAATTTAGTGCTGTTATTGTCTTGGTTGTGGGGTAACAGGAAGCAAAGGAGTCTTAATTTTTAGCATTTAGACTTTGGCTTTGAAGACTGCGATTGAAATGGTAAGCTCTGATTACAGCTTTTTAAAGTGCACTGTTTTCCCCGAGCTAGAGAACAGTCTTCTGAATTAGTATCAATAAACTGCTTCTTAACAGGATCTCTGACACCAGAAGTCTCCACTGACGCCAATGTAATTACCATCCCTGGACTGGGCCTTGCCAGGCAGCACAGATAATCACCTACAAGCACAGGCTGATGATTAGCCTCAACTGACATTATGTGTTCACTGGGAGGTTCTATAGGGGTGACAAGGGAGGAGACGACCCTGCAAGGACCTTTCCTCAAAGCACTCCAAACTAAAAGGGGCTGAGGGTGCAGCAGGGGAAGGAAAACAGATATTCACACGTATCAAAAGACAGAAATAAATAAACACGTAATTCTCAGTTACACAGAGACGGCTCTGGAGATCCAAGTTGGAATGGAGTAAAAATGGACTGTCCCCCACCTGGCCCATGTTGACCTCCCTGGTTTTATGTATTGCCTCTTTTTGTTTTTGCCCCCTGCACCCCAGCCAGACCTAAACTACTGGGTATCTCCCTCTGTGGCTCCATGCTAATTACATGCCTTCTCACTTGCCTGAAAGGCTGCTCTATCACTCTGCCTTTGTCATGCTGTGAATTTTCCTAATCCATCAAGAGTTAGTATAAATCTGACCTCTTCTATGAAGCCTTGGCTGAGTCACTCGTTTTGAGGGCCTCCACTCTACTCTGAATTATAGTTCCAATTGGTTATAACAGTGAAGGAATTTGTCTGTTTTCATGTTTGTTTCTCTAGTACATTGTAATTTTCATGAGAGGAGGGACTGGGTATACTATTAACTCCAAAAGAATTAAAATAGTTAATATATGTAAAACACAACAGTGCCTGGAATATGAGCATTATATAAGTATTTATTATTATTGTCATTATCATGATCAATCTTTGTATTTAGGAGCCTAGCATAATGTCTGGCGCATGAAAGTGGCAGCTAAGCAAATGTTTCCTCGTTTGAATTCTTGGAACATTTCAAACAAGCTGAATTTTAGAGTTGAGGAGGTTGATAGGTGTTTTCGGCAGTGGTCATAGATCCAACATGAAAGTGAGGATGATTTCTTTAGCTATCGGTAAATCAGAGCAGTGAATATCTTTGAAGAAGCAAAGGATCTAACACATGAGTGAATTTAGTTTTGGAGGATAGGAGGATATTCCAGATAATATGAAACTACTAAAAAACAGATTTGCTGTTGGCTTTGAGACAGTATACTAGCCCTCAGGAAGATGGGCTTATTAGAAGGAACACCTGATGTAAGTTAAGTAACTTTGTTTTCTTCAGCATTATCTGGAAATAGAAGGCCAATCAGTCAGACAGATGTTTCCATGCTCATCCTTCCTTGCTGTCTATATGTGTGATGTGCATGTGTGTGCTGCCATCTGGGTGAGCCTATCTGGGCACAGCGATGGATCATTAAGCTGTCTTTCCATATGGTGCATGTGTAACATCTGAACCATCGTTTCACAAGGTAGGTAACGTTTTCATTCATGGAGACATTACACAATCCCTTGAATTGTTGCCAGATCAGTATCTCTTTTGTTCTTCAAACACTACATGCATTTTACAATCTCCCCACCTTTGTTCACGATTTCATTCAATCTTACATCATTGGCCCCATTCTTCACTGTTTAAGCAAATCCTACCCTGGCCCACTTCCTCCAGAGAGCCTTCCCTGATCACTCCAGCTCAGTGACATCTCTTCCTTCTCAGGATTCAGAGAAATTCATAGATTCTAACACTCATTTCTCCATTAGTTACAGTCTACGCTTGAAAACACTTACACTCTTGTCGTTTATTGCTATTTGAATGTGTATTGCTATTTAGCTGTTAAGTACACTAGCCTTAGCTCCCTGAGTAGACTGTAGGATCTTTAACAAGAATCTCTATTATGCCTCTCTGTAGTCACTACAACAGTTCGCACAGTTTGATGAGTATAGTAGGTACTCAACAGGTGTTTACTTAGGAATGAACGGATAAATCTCCCAGGAATCCATTCAAAAAGATTTTCCTGGGGTCCCCTTCACAAATGCTTAGGTACTTTCTACTTTAGATTATCAACACATGTTAAAGGATAAAAGATGCAGATTTGAAATGCATAAATTTATATTTTAAAATGCTAGTCTTCAGTCTGTTTATTAATTTACTTCATAGTATTTGTCAATACACTTTATAGTCTGGATGCAAGTTTAAGTTAGTTATCCTTGAGGACAAAGCTAGACTCTTGAGTATTCAAATATTCTTATAAACATTAATTATCACAATTTGATCAACCATAGTTAAGAGAACATTTTATTGCTGTGAGCAGGTGGGTGTCCTTGAGTATGTTTCTTAGGGAAAGCACTAAAGGCAATCTAGCTCCTTGGAAGTCCCATAGTAGTCTGCTGACAGCATGCACTACTGCGTGGCCATTAAGACTGAAAGGCTCAGTTCTTTGAGCGTATGCAGAGTCAATTAATCAAGGTCTGTGGTGAGTAAGAGTGAATTAAAGGGACATAACTTTCCAACATCCTTTAGAGTTATTTGATATATGGTCACTGAGATAGGTGGGTTATGGGTATTTCAGTGTTCCTCACATAATTCATATAAGCATTTTCCTTGTATCCAGTGTATTATGAGAGGGAGAGCAAGGAAGCCTTGTGGCAATTTCTGTGTATCATTGTGCTGTCAGTAATTCCAAAGTGGCTTGCCAGCTAAATAGAACAGGCACTCTTGTCATTATCATATTCATTGTCTACTGAAAACACACAGTTCGCTTTAATCTCATTCTCGCCACAACCTTGTGAACCAGGTAGTACCATATCCCATTTGCACTAAGATGCTCATAGAGGTTCAATGCCTAGCCCGCCATCTCACACCAAGTAGGAGAGGGATCCAGACTGTGAAAGCAATTCTGTGCCTTAGAGTGCAATCATCTTTCCAATTCCTATGGAGCATAACGATTACAAATCTCAAGTAAGCCTTCAACACGGCCCTGTAATTCTACTATGTTTTCCTAGTAAATTCTCTTTCCTGCTTTCTGATATGATTCTTTAATATCTTTCCTATCTTCAGATCTTCCACACCCTTGTCTCATAATTTGCTAGAAAATAGAAACTGTTAGAGGATACACACCTCCATATTCTCATCACTCTCTATATAAATCACTATGGTACCCATCCTCTCTGTCTTCCATTCAATTACAACAGGAATGTCCTCATCAAAGACAATTCCTCCCCTTGCCTCTGGATCCCAACCCCTCTCACCTTTATTCACTCAGTCAATTTCTCTTTCTTCTCCAATTTCAATATCTCTCTTTCTACCTGATCATTCCTTTTAGTAGCCAAACATGACTCCAGTCTCTCCTGCTTAAAAAATCCTCCCTTTGACCTCCAAATCACCTTCTAGCTACTTGCTTATTTCTGTGTTCCTATTCTCAGCAAAACTTCTTTCCACAGTTGTCTGCTCTACTACTTCTTCAATCCGATGCAATATGGCTTCTGCACCTCTTACTCCATGGCATCTGCTCCTGTCAAGTTCGCCAGTGGCCTCTATGTTGCCAAACCTGGTAGCCACCTCTCTAGTCTCATCTTACTTGATCTCTCAACATCATTCCACCCGATTGATCATTTTTTCATGGAACAAGTTTTGGGGGGAAAGATCATTCCACTTTTAGACACTTTGAGTTTGAGGGGTCAGTACAGTAGAGAAAGTAGAAAACTTTTGCTTTTGTTGAGTATAAGTGAGGTCACCTAAGGTGAATGTGTGGAGTGAGAAGAGAAGAAGGAAAGGCCTAGGGGACAGTTAGAGGCAAGGAGGTCTACAAAGGAGCCAGAGAAGGGGTGGCTACTAGAGGAGGAGATGCCAAAGATATAGAAGCCAAGGAGGAAAAGAGTGGTCAACAGAAACAAAGACCACAAAAAGATGGAGTAAATAAGGACTGGAAAGAGTATATCCTACTTGGGAAATAGGAGTTCATGAGTCACCATTTATAAATAATTTCAGGATACTGACAGAGGCTAATTTACTGAGGCCTGATTGTATTGAGTTGAAGGGCAAATCAGCAAGTGTAGACATTTCTTTTGAGAAGCTTGGTTGTGAAGGGAAGAAGAGAAGGCAGGTAGCACCTAGAGTAGACATTGAATTGAGGGAGAGTTTTGAAAAAAAAATCAAGTTATATCTGAGCTTGTTCAGAGATTTCAGAGAAGAAAACTTACCTAATGTTACACCATTTATGCTAGAATTGAAAATAAAATTTATTTTGTCTCCCAGATTGAGATAATATGTATGTAAGAGTTTTAAAGACTATAAAGTGCAATAAGAATATGGTATTCTTATTTCCACTATATCATAATTACTTAAGGAAGTAAGTGGATTAGGTTTTTTAACTGTATAACATACCCTTCATCCCACTGCCCACTAAAAGAACCTGTGTTATTTACTCAGCAGTTCTTACATGATCGAATTGGTATGGATGAGCTTTTGCTTGCTTCCTTTTGAAAGAGTGAGGGATTTCTGGATTAGATATTGGCCAGCCTGTATATTTCTGTTCACTTGCTCTGAGCTGCTAGACAACTGGCTGGGCTACACGGTTATGCAGGCCTGATGAATACTAAATGCCCAGCTCCTTCTTTACAGGATTCCTCCTTTCTGATAAAAGACTGTGTAACAGAACTCCTCTCAAATAAACTTGCGATACTTCAGATTCTAGGCCTCTTATTCCAAAATCTCCTTCAAAATTCTGGAAGGACAAGTCTAATCTTTCCTGCCAGCATCTAAACAGACATTGGCTTATAAACCCAAGATGTTTCACATTGCTTTGGATATGAATCCTAATCATCTTTGCTCAGTCTGACAGAAGGTAAAAGTTTAACAATCTGAAATTTAATTCTGTGGACTCAAGGGGCAGATATCAATGATTTGATATTCAGAGGCCTATATTAATTATTCATTGTATTTTTCTCTTCTAATATGCCTCTATAATTTATAAGTGGAGTCATGAGGGCTCTTGTTTCTCAATATTCTTTTAGCTCATATGCTCTTAAATGAATGGATAGTTCCCAATGTCTATGATGTACATGGTACATACAGACCAGATTAAGAAGTCTGGGATGAAGTCAGGGACAGGTATGCAATGACCTATAAGTATTGTTTCTATTCCTCTCTAGCTTGAGTTTTCTTGTGGATAAAAATTTGTAGCCATACATAATGACAACTCATTACACCTTAGAAAGGAGTATACTGAAGGGCAAAGCATATCTTCCAGGAACACTGCTCCTGTTTGATGCTGTGTCTCCTGTATGCACAGAATGACTCCCACTCAGAAGGTCTCAGTGTCCGAAGACAGACTTGACCTGGAGGTGCAACTGTATTTTTATAACCCTGTGTGTGGTGGGAAGTTTCCTTAGTCTGGAAACTTATCTCAGCTACCTAATCTCAGCATGAGGCAAGGGTTTTCTTCCTTCTCATCTCTCTCCTTGGTAATCCTCTGATTCATCATCCCTCCAAGAACAAGGAATGCTGATGCTACTTTGCTTGTCCAGAACCCATACCTTACTCGGCTCATCTACATTATGATGCCCCAGCAACTTGTATTGAAAATTTGTTCCTTTGGACTCAGATGGACCTAGCTTTAAAACTTGACTGCTTTGGGCCATATATTTAGTCTCTCTTTAAGTTTTGTCATGTGTAAAACTGGAATAACACTACATAACTTTGTAACGTTTGTGGGAGAAGTAAATATAATGTATGTGAAAAAGTATATAACAAGTTCTTGACAAACAGTGGTCATATTATTAAATTGGTTATATTTTCTTTCCTTCTTATAAAACATTATTTATCTAATCATCTATTCCCTTGAGGCTTTTCTATCAGGTAGTTATCAACCATAAGGATGGCAACAAATGAATATTTCTTGTAAACGTGATTTATTTAGTGGCCAGCAGAGCTGCAAAGTAAGATGGAAAGAATGCAGGACTAAAGAGGTAGGAAGTTCTTGGTTCTGGCCTTGCTGGTTCTCATATCAACTAGCAGTGTGACCCTGTATATGATTATCCATGCATGCAAAAACTATAAGTGATCAGCAACATTGTATTTATTGCTGATGAAAGAGTAACACTAGAGTCTTCAAAAATTTTAAATCTCATGTAAACTTCAAGTAGATTGAGTTTAGTTCAATTAATCAAGTATTTATTGTGTGACCATTATGGACTGTGGTTGGCAAAGCAAGTGATAATAAACAAAGGATACACACGCACACACATTTATTAAGGACTGTTATGGGTTGAACTATCTTCCTCCCAAATTCATATGTTGAAGTCCTAAACCCAGTACCTCAGATTGTGAATTTATTTGGAGTTCAGGTTTTTACAGAGGTAATCAAGTTCAAAATGAAGTGATTAGAGTGGACCCTATGTGGACCCTTATATGACTGGTGTCCTTATAAGAAGAGGAAATTTGGACACAGACATGCACACAAGGAAGATGATGTGAAAACATAGCAAGAAGACAGCCAGGGAGAGAGGCCTGGAACAGTGCCTCCCCTCACAGCCCTCAGAGGAACCAACCTTGCCAACACCTTGATCTTGGACTTCTAGCCTCCAGAACTGTGAGACAATAAATTTCTGTTGTTTATGCCACCCAGTTTGTGGCACTTTGTTATGGCAGCCCTAGCAAACTATACAAGGATCTATTATGTGCTAGTGACTAAGAAAATAACACTGAACAAGACACTGTTCTCTCTCTCAGGGGAAGGAGTTAGGTAAATAAGCAGATAATTCAGCCCTGAATGATAAGCCTGCTCCAATAGAGGTACAGGGTGCCATGGGAGGTCAACGAAGGATAGCTGAGTAATATCAAAGCATTTGCTAAAGTCTCCCTAAAACGAACCTCTGAGCTGGGCTTTTGAAGTAAGTTACCCAGGCTGAGAATGAGTGCAGGAAGGGAGTGTTCTGGGCAGAGAACAGTGTGTATAAGACATAATATGTGCAAAGACATGGATTTGTTAGCAAGTGTGGCACAGTTGAAGGACTATAAGTAATTCAACATGGCCAGAGCTTAAAGGGGTGAAAGACGAAGATGGAGAGGTGGGCAGGGTCCAGATCAGTAGAAGAAGGCTCCACAGAGCAGGTGGAGGGACCAGGGCCTTAAGGAATGGATCTTTCTTCAATAGGTAATTTGGAGGAGACAGGCTATGTTAGTAGGAGGGAAATCATGAACAAAAGTGAAGGTATATATTTATTTTGCTGTGAGGATTCTGGTCTGGTTAAAGCAGAGGTCCTCTTGAGAAGTAGAGGGGACAAGATGGAAAGGTAAGAAGATGAAGAAATCCCTCGAAGAACCAGAAGTACAACAAAGTGGGCCTGCTTCAAGGGCAGGGCCCATGTCCTGTTCAGTGTCTGCAATCTAACAGGGGTTCTGGAAACACTTGCTGAATGAATGAAGGGAGGAATGATGAAATAATGTGGTCTTAGTGAATTCAGCAGGGACTTTTAGGTTAAAGAGGTTTGACTTTGAAATCCAGGTGGTGCTGGGCAATTTTTTTAACCTTATTACACCTCATTCTGTTCATTTATAAATATGGGCATACAAATGCTTACTGACAGGGATATGGTGAGAATTACATGGGATAATTTATATGAAACTGAATAACTCACTCATAGTTAAAAATTCCATCCAATCAATATTTATTGAGAAGCTACTATATGCCAGGCATTGTGCTAGGCTTTAGGAATACAAAGATAAGTAAGACCCCATCTCTGCTTCTAAGGAACTCATTTTCTAGGATGGGAGGCAGACATCTGAACAGATAACATGATTGCAATGCAATATAATAAGGACTAACATAGGGCCAAGGACAGGGTGCCAGGGGTCTACAGGAGACAGGCCAGTTACGCCAATCAGATGACAGGACGGTATTAGGGAATACTTCCTAGAGGAAGTGATGCTTAAGCTGAGTCATGAACAATGCTGCACAATTAGTTGAAGAAGGAAGAGAAAGGAATTCCAAACAGAGGGAACAACAGACTTCCTTTGCAGCTGTGTTTTTCTAGTTCCTACGTCTGTGCTGTTCCCTTGCTGAAAATATACTCCAGTCTGATTGGTTAGAGCAAAAACCCCTCTCTAGCTCTTGTCAGACTCCTAAGGCTGGATCTCGTTCTGAATATCCTGGACTATTGGCCAGGTTCTCTTAAAGGCCTTCAGGAAACTTGCTGTAGCCACTGCATGACTCCTTCACTCCCTTTCTCCTTTCTTCTTTCTTTTTTTCCCTTCCTTCATCCTTATTTGCTTTCTTCTTTCCTCCTCTCAACAAACATTTACCACGTCTACATGACTAAGCCATGGGTTGTACCTGGAGATACAGAGAATCAAAGCATATTTCTAATTCTCAAGGAATTTCAAATTGAGTGCAAGGGCAGCAAACTATGGCTCAGTGACCAAATCTCCCTGTTTTTGTAAATAAAGTTTTATTGGAACACAGCCATACTCATCATTTACATATTGTCTATAACCACTTTCATGCTACAACAGTAGAGTTGAATAGTTGCAAAAGACCATATAGCTTTCAAAGCCTAAAACGTTTACTACCTGGCCTTTACAGAACAAGTTTGCCGACCCCTGTTCTAGTGTTTGTGTGTGGCAGAGGTAGGGGGGTAGGTGGACAAGTAAATAGGTAAAATAGCAAAGTAAGATAAGTGGTAAGAAATGAAACTACAGAAGAAGGGTTCCTAATCCATATGTGGAGTGTCAGGGAAGTGACAGCCAGAAGAAATGACAACCAGGCTAACAACTAAAGGATAAAAAGGAGTTAAGAGGGGAAGGAAGGTCATTCTCAGCAGAGTGAGCAGCATGTGCAAAGGCCAGGCAATAAAAGAAAAATATACAGTTCCCTAGAACTGTAAAGAGAGGAAATGGTAACATATGAGGCTGGAAAATAAATTGGGGTCAGGTAGCTCATAAGGAATCCTGAATACAAAAGTCATATTAAGGATTTGGGAAATATAATCTCCCACAGATAATTGAGAATCATTGAAGTATTTTAAGCAGAGTTGTGCTAAAGCAAACGCGTGCTTTAGCAAGATCACTCTGGCTGCAGTAATACTTAACATTTGCGGGGCATTTATTCTATGCCAGGTCTGTGCTAAACGCTTTGCATGCATACATGTATATGGAAATGTTTATTGAGTAGCTGGACTGCACTAGAAGCCAGGTAGAAAGAGGTGAAGAGTAGGGACAGATATGGATCTGTGAGAACCAACGGTCTCCCTAACGGATGCACAGGTAGAGCACCACCCACAGTTAGAGACAGGAGGAGGATTAGGAGACTAGGAATGATTGGAAAGGGCAGTGTAATGTCACAGAACCCAAATAAATATCAATAAGGAGTGGACAGTGAAAATCAGACATTGTAAAGAGGGCAAAGACAAATGAAGTGAGAAAAAAAGGGGGATTAGGATTTGGCAAGAAGCAGGTCACAGCTGACCTAAAAGAGAACAATTTTAGCAGAAGAGTTGGGACGCAGGCAGGATTATAGAGGTTAAGGAGGTGACTAAAAGTGAGAATACGGAGATCATCGCCACTGAAGACTTGTTTGAGAGAACTGTCCTTTTAAAGCAAAGAAATGTGATTGTGGCTGGATTTCTTAAAATTAGTCTGTAACTCAGCAGTTTTAATAAGTTTTCTGATTCATGAAGTACATTCCTCATTCCAAATATCTGGTCATTTGAAGCAATATTGGAGATCAAATTATGCAAATATTCTGCATGACTAAATTAAAGGCCAATTCATGTGAGCATTAGTTAGGAATGGGAGTTGTAGTACTGCATTATTAGAAAATGGGGCAGCATATTTTAATGCTTGAAAATGTAATCTGAGTAACTTCTAGGTAGAAGAAAAGACTCTCTTTAGTACCACCAGATTAGAATTGTGGCTAATTTTTTTTCTGAAAGTCATTCTTCTAAGATGGTCATCCCTGAACATATGCACATTTCTGACTTTCTACTGCAGAAGCAATCAGTGTCCTTCCACGGCTAATGAGATCTACAAGAAAAATTAATAGCTCTGCCAGTACCAATATTGTACCCTACATCTTTAAAGAGCTCAAAATATTAAATAACAAGCCCAAAACACATTTCTCCTAGATCTCTCATTAGATTGATTTTACAGATGAGTAAACCAAATCATAGAAAAGCAAGACATTGGAAATGAGAAGTCTTACTTTAGTTTGCTGTCACATCACTGCAAGGCTCTTGCCTATTATATTTGTAATTAAGCTGTTGTTCAGATAAAGAATAACTCCCTCCTGGCTTTGGCTTTTGGATACCAACAGATTTTAAATGCCTGTAGTTGAAAAAAATGAAGTGGGTGTGTAACTACTGGCCTAAATGAGTTTGGAAAATTATAGCTGCACTTTCAATATAAAGCTACCCACTCAACTTAGAGCCTCGCCTGTTTCAGAAACAGGAAGGCGTAGGGAGTGTGGCAGGTATTTTTCACTTGTACCTTTAAATCTCAGTAACTTTATAAAATTTTCTTAAACAATATTTGAAACAAGAAATCATCATGGGGGTTATTAGTCTTATCCTTTAGGGACAATTTACTTTTCTGCTGTGCAAGTTTAACATCTTACTTGGATCATGATATACTGCTAAGATACTTAAAAGGTCATTTTATCAGGTCAACTGCAAGTGGTGTTCTTATTACAGAAAAGTTATATAAAAAAGGAAAGAGAAGTAAGTCTATTAGCATGTAAAATGCACTGTAAAAATGGAAAAAAGAATTTCAATTAAATACTTATAAGATCAGTCTTGTTCAAATCTTTTGTTCAAATGGATGACTTCTAAGAGCTCTGTGGCTCCACTTCAGTGTCTAATAGGCACTACTCACTTTGACCCTCAGCAAGCCCTTTATGAATGCTACCCACCCAAGTATACAAAAATGCCAATTCACATAGGGCTCCTAGTGTTATTTTTATTTCTTACTCTGTAAAGCCTGCATTTTGAACATTTTAATATGGTCAAAGCATCCCAAGTCAGCCTGGATGGCAATTGCTAAAAACACAGGTGATGCTAAAAAAAAAAAAAGAGTTGGCATAATTTCATTCTTTTGCCTTTTTGATTAGAGTATACAAATGTAACTGTCAGCTATCCTGGTGAGGCTATAAGTCGGTCCTCCTGTAAGTAATATAAACTTCTTAATTCAGTCTTTGGATTATAAATCTACCATAACACTGCCAGTGTTTTCATGTTATTAGTGTCTTTATCCTCCTTTACTTCACGCTATGATAGACTTTACCTCTTCCATTGCCCACCGTAATTTGTTGCTGGAACAACAATTGCTAGTAACATGCTGAAGGACAGCAATTATAGGGAAGGATGAGGGACAAGATCCTCATGATACAGTGTGTGTATGTGCACAAGTGTGTGTGAGCACGTGAAGGAATGTGTGTGCGATGTGCGTGCAAATAATATGATAGGTCTGAGGGCAATACTGTAACCTGCTTGAGGTCAAGGATCATGTATTGTTCACTGTTACATCCCTAGTAATTAATACTGTCCCTAGCACATGTTTAGCACATGCACTGTCCCTAGAAAATGTTTAATGAGTGGTGGTTGCATGAATGAATCAAGAGTACTAATTCCCCATGTTCCCAGTGACAACAAGGCTTCCAGTTTTAAAATAAGACTGGAGGTCCATCTACAAAAATCTGCTGTGAATCCAGTTTTAAGGGGTGATTTCTATGTACACAATATTATGCTAGGAGTTGTGAGAAAGGCAAGGAAATTGAATATACAGAACTTGGACTTGAAGAGCTTCCAGTCTATTTGGGGAGACAAGATATATACAAATCAAAAATTCTAATCTTAGAGAGTGAATAACAGCATGCCAAATAAAATTTTTCCTACCAAATACAACCACTACATGAGTTCAGAAAAACAGAGAGGTTGCTAAAGACTGGAGTTGTTAAGGAAAGCTACATAAACAAGGCAAGAATTGAGTTAGACCTTTGAGGATAAAAGATAGACAGGAGGGAAAGGACATAGATGTCCAGGAGGGGGTGGGGGAGAGTACAAATGAGCAGTCATCGAGACAAGAATAGATAGTTTGTGACTTAAAATTTAGGAAGCAGTCAGGGGGCTGGCCCGAGGCTTAGCAGTTAAGTGCGCGCCCTCCGCTACTGGCGGCCCGGGTTTGGATCCCGGCGCGCACCAACGCACCGTTTGTCCGGCCACGGTGAGGCGGCGTCCCATATACAGCAACTAGAAAGATGTGCAACTATGACATACAACTATCTACTGGGGCTTTGGAGAGAAAAACGGAAAAAAAGGAGGAGGATTGGCAATAGATGTTAGCTTGGGGCCGGTCTTCCTCAGCAAAAAAAGGAGGATTGGCATGGATGTTAGCTCAGGGCTGATCTTCCTCACAAAAAAAAAAAAAAAGAAAAAAAAGAAAAAAGAGGAAGCAGTCATCAGACTTGGAAAAAAGAGATGATGATAGAATCATATATAATAAAGAAGTAAATAAGCATGTGCTGTTTGTATAGTAATCACTTCATATCTAAACTCCTTGGTGAAAAAAAAAAGTAATGTTGAAACTTAGACACATTTTATATGTTGGAAACTTGGGGAAAATAGGTGGGATGTCAGAGGACCACAGCAGCATTCCCAGAGGCTAGTGCATAGCAGGTAGACATGCCTAACTAGGAGGGAGCTGATGCTCTATTATTTCAGAGGGCATGCACAGGTAGAGTGAGGCCTGGATAAGTCTTCAGACAAAGGATTCTGTGTTGAAGGGGCTTATGATTGCAATGTAGATCTGACTTTCCCAAAGTCTTTGGTGACCTGATATACTTTTGTAACTATTCTTTAATTATACCAATTTTCATTTATTTTATATTCTTAAGGATACAGAAGGGCCAAAACTGTGTGCACAACTATTCTGCAACCATAACTGGATACATAAAGAAAAAGTTTGGAATTCTGACTTTCAGATATTGAAAAAAATTCACACATCGATAAAATCAAGGATAAGTATTAAGACCCCAAAAGAGAAGCAATAATTTATAGATATTTAAAAATAAATGGGGGTTCTTCTTTTCTAACCATGTGTAGGAACTGATGGAAGAAATCTTTATTAAAGTTAATCATAGCCATGTCGATAAATCATCCATATATTGTGTTTATGTGGGAGAGTGAGGAACAGAGTTAGCAAAATAATTTTTTAAAGCTTTCAATAAATACTTTGAAAGTTACTCACATTCATTAATGGAATATTGATTAAATGAAAAATTAATTCTTGAGAATGTTTCCTAAATAAAGTATATCTATGCATGGATGTGCTATGACGTTTCAATGAACATTAATTATATCCTTTTGATGTCTCTACTGCCTTGTTCTAAAAAGCTAATAAGACCTGCACTACATCATAGTTAATAGGAGTGTGGTGCTTGTTGCTTAGGCAACAGGATGAATAAATGCAGGTCAGAATGTGTTTCAAGAAAAACAAAAGCTAGAATGTGATACCGAGTGGAGACTAAGCAGGTCTAACAGATTTTTTACCACATTAATGAAATCTGTTTTTTAAAGTGGGCTGATTATATTAATAACTTTAACTAAGTTTGTAATTAAATAAATTAGATTATGGAGATCAATAAATAATTTTTATAGAGGTAGAAATTGATTTTTTATGATACTAGTAGCAAATAAATGGTGTATAGCAGCATATAAAGCGATAATTGATGAGACCATTTTATGATTTGCTTCATTTTCATAATTAATTAACTCCTCTAAATGATAATTCAAAGTTTTTTCAAATTAATTCTGTCTTGCGAAGAAAGTATTTGATTGACTCATCTGAATTAACTGTTTTCTTATTTTTTGGAAAACTATATATAATACTTGGAATTGAAAAAATAAAAACAATAATCTAAGAAGAAAATCAGACCTTGATTTTGTCACATATGTCCAGGATTTTTGCCACCCAGATACATTTTGAAGTGCCTATACACAATTCATTCATGAATGTTTTTTACAATCTCCAAATGCTTATTTGAAACCTGTTTGATTAACCTTTCAGTTCCAGGCTTTCAAAAAGGGATTATACTGCTCAAAAGCATTTAACATTCAGAGGAAAATTATGCTGAATTAAAATCTTGCAAAGCAGCCAAATAATCCAGAGACTCCAAAGACCTACCTAACTTTTCACGGGCCCAGAATAAATTTGGACAAGTGTTTCAGGAGTGGGAATGAGAAAGAATAAAGATGTATCAAAATGGGCAACAAATATAAATAACAATGAAAAGACTTTCTGTTTGATAGTGCCTCTAATTCTCAGTGCCATCTGTTTAGTGTCCTAAGTCTGTCCTGATTCTGCTCAATGTCCTAAGACTCTCTTAGCAATTGAAGAAATTTCACTTTTTTCCTATTTCAATACCCACATATCTTGTCTGTCTAATCACTGACAGTACTCTTAAACACGAGAAAAATAACAGTTGCTGCATATCTCATTATAATAAAACAGGTTCATAAAGAGTCCTATGTACACATTTACTTAGAGCTCATATGTCTTACTACATTTACATAGCTTTTTAAAAAAAGCTCATGGGGCATACACATTTTTGGAGAAGAGGCAGAAGTTTAACAATTTGAATAATTTTCAAATCGACGGTAGTGAAGTCAAGCTTGAGGAAAAATAATCTCAAATGGAAATAAAAAGACATGATTAGTCCTCAGTATTTTGTTATCAATTCTGGGATTAATAAGCTTCGGTGTCAGCCCCAGCATTCTATTTAGAAAAAGCTATTAATTATTTCTACAAGCCATTTGTGTGCTACATGCCTATGTTATGTAGCTCTCTCTAAATTTAGGGATCAGTAATATGTGTGATAGGACCTTAAAAGCAAGGAAAGGTAATAAGGACTGTGACGTAGCTTAACAAGGGAAACTGATGAGCACTGGGGGAGGTATGTAAATGATTAGAAAGCTGTATTATAGGTCTGCATATCTCCCCATCCTCCTTCCTCACCTATATTCATGACAGTGAGAAGTTTGCACACACCAGGTTTAGACTGCATGCAGACCAGCATTCAGAAGTACACGAATGCACTTCGTCCATCAGCCTCTCTTTCTAAATATTGACAGTTAATTGATGCAGTGTTTGTTTTCTACCTAAAGTAATAAGCAATACCTCAGTGCTCTTCAATCATCATGTGTAAGTGAATGCCCTCCATAACCGACCATCTGAAGCAGTTTGCTAATGAACTAAAGGTTGGCCACAAAATTTAAACAGCTTATCAAACAATTATCAGGAAAAAAAGTGATCTTTACACCGTAAACATAACACATTGTCTAATCAATCACTAAATCCTGATGCTCAAGTGAAATAATAATGTTTTAGGAACCTAGAATTAACTGAAGAATGCTAGAATCCAAACAGGTATTCTGAGATTACAAATTTATAAAAATCACACAAAGAATGACAGGGAGAATATAAATGTTAATCTTCTGTCACTGTCTATAAATAGTACTCTCATCAGTTCATTCATATAACACATATGTATATGGATGCCTATAGATCTCATTTTTCAGCAAGTGTCTATACGTACACAGTAAGTTCAGTCCTAAGGGCATCCGATTTTCTGATGCAGTTACATATATAAAATTGACCGGTTTTGGTGCAAATCAGGCTGCTTCTGAGCCGTGTTAAGACACATAAGAAGCAAAGACAGACAAAAGGCAGCTCCGTGGACACAGAGAGCGTCTTACCATAAACTGCACATTGTCAAATCCATTAGCCATCAGGTGGTTCTCGTACTGAGGTAGCCCAATGCTTTCCAACCATTGTCCCACTGTTTGGACAGGGCATCTGGGTCCTGTAAGAGGATGAAGAGGGAAGCGTTTAAGCAGGGAGTAGCCGTCCACGGGGTAATAGCGGTAGTCCTGGGCTGAGAGGTGGCATTGCCACATCATGCTCCTGGGAAAGTTGCTATCAAAGGAGCCCGCCAGCTTGACAGATTAATGTTCTCAGCGAGAGAGCAAAGTCAGAAGTAAAACATAGTTTGCCAGGCAGGCTGTGGAGTATGACTTGATCCTAGCTCCACATTTCTTACATATTAATCTTTACTACCGACCAGTACGTCATACAGTCCCCAAAACCAGGCAGCAGAAGAAGGCATATCAAGCTGTCAGCTTAGGCTGCTCTGCGTTCTGTGATTGTTGGAGTACTCCACAATGAGCAATGCACGGCCGGCAGCCAGAATTCTTTTTATCAAGTACTCCTACACTCATCAGTATGCAGCTCCATGCTCCTGGCTCCCCCTCGCTCGCTCCCCTTCATTACCCAGCCCAGGCTACACCTCGCATTTTCAATAATAGCCATCAGATAAGGCAGATTTTTTTTGTCTGCAAGCTGTAAGCCTGCTGCTGCTGCTTCCTCCTACACACCCATCCAAGCGTCAATCTTGAATGATGAGAGCAGTCAAAACAAATGCAGAAAATAGCAAGATTCAAAAGCAAACCAAAGTGCTTAAGTCTGAATTGAATCTTCATACTGGTTATACGTTACAGAGCTATTTGTTGTGGAATTTTACGTTTCAAAAGACACCAGGAAATGCAAAGCTTTAACTATAGCTTATAGCGGAGCTCACTACAGGTTCCCTTTTTCCTTTTTCCTTTCTTCTTCTTTTTTAAATGCAGCACAGATAAATGTTTCTGATCTAAAGCTTTACAGTGTTTGGAGAATAATTACTCTCTTTCTTTACCATGCGGTATCAAAATGAACCTCTCTGAGATATTTGTTTCCTTTTTGAATTACTGCAAAATACAGAAACTGCATGGCAATATTGGAGTCAAGATAATTCATTTCTCGCTTGCAGGGCTTCCTCCAAACAAAAATATTATTAGGCACAAGAAATCCTTTTCCCCTCTGATATTTGTAACCCAATCTACCAGGGTTACCATTCTAAATTAGCTATAAAGGTAACATTATTGGGTAGAATTTTTTAATAAAGAAGAAAAGCCCTAACCAAAAATAATTCAAGAATAACAGATGTAAATGTGTGAGTTTTACTGAATGGCAGACAGATTGAGTAATTTATTTAATAATTGAGAGAACTCAGAGATTAATAATAGAACCCATAGGACGAGATCATTAGGAAGACGAGACTCTTAAGACCGGGAGAGAACTTGCAGAAATGTTAGTCTAACCTCCCTCTTACCGCAGGACTCTCTTGTCACAGCGTTCCAGGAAGAATATCATCCAACTTATGCTTGAATACTGCCTGTAACAGAGCTCTTACTACTTATCAAGAAGCCTCCATTTACTAGAAAGCTACTTTACTTCCTATCTGACTCCTCCTCACTGGCTCCAGCTCTGCCTTTGGAGTCACACAGATTGGGAACAGCGCCTTTTTCACATCAAGTGTTTTAAAAATTAAAGATAACTCTCATCCCCCCAGAACAGTGCCTGGCACATAGGAAGTGCTCAATAAATATTGAATAAATGAAACATCATCTTTCTTCTTTCCCCCAATCTTATCTTTTTCTGTTCCCTTTCTCTTTTTAAGAACATTGTTAACTTCCCTGGCACACAGACACTAAACCTCAAAACGTCTTGTACTCCCTCTTTCTCTGCGGACAGCATTCCTAAGTTCTGGTCAGCCCTCGTCAGAGTGTCTCTGGCATCCATTCCCCTGATTCTATTCCTGTTTCATGTTTATGGAACTGCCGTCTACTTTGATTCTGCTCTCTTCATTCAGGCTCACCTGGCCTAATGCAACAATGACCTCTATATCAGACTTCCTACCTCTGATATCTTTTAAGTCTGTTTTATACGTGGATGTCAGAACAATCTCTCTAAGACATAGTTTTGATTATTGCTCCCTTTTTCAAAACCCTTCCACAGTTTTCAATTGGCTTCAAAATAAATTCCCAACTCCTTTGATGACATTTTGAGGTCCACATGATCTACTACAAATCATCTAACTTTATTTCCCTTTCCCCAGTGCTCCAGTCAGCTGTCCTCTAAAGGCAGTCTGTAAGGTACTTGGGTTGGTTTTATGATGTCCCCACATTTCTGAGTTTTGTTGGATTTGGATCAGATGACATTTTCTTTGTGAAACCTTTTCTAATCCTCCCTAACAGCAATTATCTGTCTTAAGTGGCATTTTTAGACACTCTATTATAACAAATACTTTCTGTCTAACATTATAGTTATTTGTGTACAAGGCTTATTTCTTGAATATAGGAATATGTCTTGCTAATATTGCACATAGGAAGGATTCAGTATGCACCTGACAAACCAAACACAATCATATGTCGCATAACATTTCGGTCAACGATGGACTGCATATACGATGATGGTCCCACAAGATTAGTACCATATAGCCTAGGCCTGTAATAGGCTATACTATTTAGGCTTGTGTAAGTACACTCTATGATGTTTGCACAATGATGAAATCGCCTAAGAATGCATTTCTCAGAACTATCCCCATCGTGCGGCAACACACGGCTTTAACGTAATTTACATTTCACAATCCAAACTACGTAAAATCCTCCTAGTTTCAGATTTAAAATTTTTTTTTTAAACTCTATCCAAATCTCTAAATGTTTTATTTAAAAGAAGATTGCTGAGCTTTAAACTAGAATTTCCAAGTCTGGATTTTTGTTTATCATCCTCATCCTCTTTTTTACTTAATTATAATTTATCCTTGATTGGTTCTAGATCTTTTGAGAAGGTCAAAAAGTTTGTACCAGTTTAGGGATCAATTTTAAGGCATTGTGTTTGCTCAACATTTCTTATTTGAGAAGTTGAAAACAAGACGCTATTTGTCCTTGGCCAGATCCAAAGCTGGTACGAATTTGGAGCTAAAGGTAAGTTTCAATTACAGCCTCTCCTAGGTCACATCCACATTGTTCCTCCTGATCATTTTAAGCTATGAGTAGTTGGATAAGCTATACAAAGATTAAGCAAGGGCCAGCCCCATGGCTTAGCGGTTAAGTGCACGCGCTCCGCTACTGGCGGCCCGGGTTCTGATCCTGGGCGCGCACCGACACACTGCTTCTCCGGCCATGCTGAGGCCACGTCCCACATACAGCAACTAGAAGGATGTGCAACTATGACATACAACTATCTACTGGGGCTTTGGGGAAAAAAAAGGAGGAAGATTAGCAATAGATGTTAGCTCAGAGCCGGTCTTCCTCAGCAAAAAGAGGAGGATTAGCGTGGATGTTAGGTCAGGGCTGATCTTCACACACAAAAAAAACGATTAAGCAAACACAGCGATAATGTTTTGGCTTGGTAAGACACATGCTGACTGGCCAACTCCTCAAATCCCATCTCATCTCTTAAGAGGTACATCAGGAACCAAGTACCTAGAAGAGTGCCACACACATCCTAGGCATTAAAGCATCTCTGTTGAATGAATGAATGACACTGAAAATGGCTTTCATGGGATTTTCATTTCTTAATAAATAGAAAGACAAAGAGAGAGAGAGAGTTATTTCAAGGTCCAGATTGCTGTACGAAAACATAGCTCAGAGAAAATACTAGTTACTAATCACTTGGCAAATCTTTATATAGATTGATTGAATTTTATCCTTTTAACTATTCTTCAATTTCCACTCAGTAATTCTCATATGTTGGCGAAAGGTTATAATGCAGGAGGGAAGTGAGGTGGGAGAAAGTGGGGTAGAAGGAGGTTGCAAGAGAGAAGGAGCAAGAAGAAAGACACTTTGAGTCATGTTGTTTGTGGTTTTGTTAAAGTATTTTCTCATGAGCCAAACCTCTAAAAGAACCCTGGTTTGGGTCTGAAGATCACTTTTATATAGTGTTGTATATTTCTCACTTTACTTGAAATGCTTTCTTGGAATCTTAAAATTCTTAAAGCATAACAACACGTTATTGGGCAGGCACTTTTATTCAACTAGAAATTCTCTAAGTCCCAAAAGTGAGATAAGAGGAGGGAAAGAAGAAATTAACAGTTATTCAGGGCTAGTATGTCCTAGGGAGTATGATGTGGATTATTAGCGCCATTTCAGATCAGGTAACTGAAGCTCGGATTGTTTGTTGAAACCAGGAATTTTCTTTGGTGCAATCTTTTAAAAAAATAATTCTGGAGGTTCCACTTCTAGAGTAGCAATGTGAGGAGCTCTATGGACCGTATCTCCAGCAAAACACACATAACTGGTGAAAACTGTATAAAAAACAAAACAACCATTTAAAGTCTCTGGAAATTGTCCTAAGAACATACAGAGGATGAAAAAATATTTATTCAAGAAAATCTACTAAAACTCGGTACGAACAGAGAGAGTCTGTGGCACTTGAGCCATAACTTCTTCCCTCCCTCCTCTCATTCCCCAGCTGAGCTTGAAAGAAGCTCCATTCTGGGTGGGTGGGCCCAAGAAGATGGGGCTCCGTCTCTCCTTAGCTACCATCCAAGGAATATGGTATCGTATCAAAAGGGACAGGACAGCAGCACTTCTAATTCCCTCTAACTCTAAGTTGCAGAGGTTAAATTTCTGGTGAGTGTGGCTGAGAGGTCATGGGCTCTCTTTGTCCATCCAGCCCCCATTCATAAAATGGAGGCTCTACCTGTTGCAGCAGGATGAGAATAGTGAGGTCCTGATCACCCTTATTCCAGCTTGCTCGTGGGGCTAAGGTTCCATGCCCAGACAGAAGGGCAAGGTGAGAAGATGAGAAGACCAGAGGCTACCATCCTTGCTCAGTGCCCAGAACAGTGGCTCAAAGATTCTGCCAAAGGGGAGGGTCAGTTATAAGTACAGAGAGCTCTAAAGCTCTATCTCAAGGAATTGACTTTGTTTGAAATAGAGTCTGAGGAAGTTCAAGCCTAAGGGTATTATTAAAAACAATGGAGGTTTTTGTGGAAAGCAATTAAAAGGAGACTAGTAGCTCTATTAGGACAACAAGCTAAACGGTAGGCCAGCTAGTTTTAGAGAACAGTGAAAAGAGACAGTTAAGAAATGCCCTCCTGGGGTCAAAACAAATGTCAAAGACTGACCTCAAAAACTACTCCTGCCTAAATTTAATTGGACCAGGCTCTGGAGCAACTCCTATCTCAAAGAATTGTCAAAAACAAGAGCGCGATCAGCTGCTGATTAGTGGAGCCTAATATGTGGGTGTGATACCAAACGAGGCAGAGAACTTAACAGAATGATTAGGGAAAGAGACAAAGAAAACTCAACTATAACCACTGTCATCCCAGAATGACTATGCACATGGGCAAGGCTGTACCCCTGACTGGATAAATACCATGTAACATATCCATAAAATGGCATATTATTTGACAACAAAAAGAAATGAAATGCTGATAAATGCTACAACATGGATGAGCCTTGAAAACATTATGCTAAGTGAAAGAAGCCAGTCACAAAATACTATATATTGTTATGAGTCCATTCACATGAAATATTCAGAATAGACAAATCTATAGAGAGAGAAAGAAGATTAGTGGTTGCCTAGGGCTAGGGAGTGGGGATTAGGGATGAAATGGGTGTGACTGTTAATGAATACAGGGTTTCTTTTTAGAGCGATAAAAATGTTTTAAAATTGACTGTGGGGATAATTGCATAACTCTGTGAATATACTAAAAACCACTGAATTGGACACTTCAAATGAGTGAATTGAATGATATATAAATTACATCTCAATATTGCATAATAATTGTGTAATTATTGCAAAATAAAATAAAAAACAAAATTAATTCTTAAATTTTCTTTAAATTTACAAGAACACAAAACACACATAATTGCACATAAGTATACATTGTTATTGTTTTATATATATTGCATTTTTAGTGCTCTCTCTATTTTTTTTTCTTTTTCCTTTTTTCTTATTTATTCTTTCTCCCAGTCCCTCCATACCATCTGTGTCATCCATCCTCCTCTCCAGGTAATTCATGTTAACAAACTGTGTATCTTCACATATATTTATCCATTGCCAAATCTCTGTCTCTCTGTCTCACACACACACACACATAGATATATACAAATATATATGATATGTATATGTGGGGGTATTTTTGGATATTGTTTCATAAAAATAGAATTATATTACGCTTGCTTTTCTGAACCTTACTTTTCTCATTCAACAAAGCTTCATGGAGGGGCCGGCCCAGTGGCACAAGCAGTTAAGTGCGCGAGCTCCGCTGCAGCGCCCCAGGGTTCGCCGGTTCAGATCCTGGGCGTGCACCGCCGCACCGCTTGTCAAGCCATGCTGTGGTGGCATCCCATATAAAGTGGAGGAAAATGGGCACGGATGTTAGCCCAGGGCCAGTCTTCCTCAGAAAAAAGAGGAGGATTGGCATCAGATGTTAGCTCAGCGCTGATCTTCCTCACAAAAAAAAAAAAAAAAAAAAGCTTCATGGAAATTCTACCAAGTAAATAATAAGCCCTAACTTATTTTTTTAAATAATTGCATAATATTCTACAATGTGGATACATCATACTTTATTCAGTTCTTTGCCTGATATCTCTGGGCCCACCCCTTCATTTTCTTTTATAAAACTTTTTATTTTGAGATAATTGTAGATTCACATGCAGTGATAAGAAATAAGAAAAAGAGATTTCTGTATATACTTCATCCAATTTTCCCCAATGGTAACATCTTGTACAACTATAGTATATCATAACCAGGTAGTTGGCATTGATAAAATCTATTGGTCTTATTCAGATTTCACCAATTTTACATGCACTCATTTGTGTGTGTGTGTGTGTATGTGTTTAGTTCTATGCCATTTTATCAGATGTAGATTGTGTTACCATCACCACAGTCAAGATAAAGACAGTACCGTCACAAGGAGCCCTCCTGGTATCCTTTGACAGCCATGGTCTTCTCCCTCCCTCTCCCACTCCTTAACCTTTGGCAACTACTAACCTATTTTTCATCTCTATCATTTTGTCATTTAAAGAATGTTACACAAATGGAATCATACTGTATGTAACCTTTGGGATTGGCTTTTATCATTCAGCATAATTCCCTTGATATCCACACAAGTTATTCTGTGTGTCAATAGTGCATTCCTTTTTATTGCTGAGTAGTATTCTACGGTATGAATATACCACAGTTTGCTTCATGATTCACCCATTGAAGGACATTTGGGTTGTTTCTGGCTTTTAGCTGTTATGAATAAAGCTGTTACAAACATTGGTGGACAGGTTTTTATGTGAACATAAGTTTCCATTTCTCTGGGATAAATGTCCAAGAGTGCAATTACTGAGTCATATGGTAAACATGCATTTAGTTTTATAATAAACTGTCATATTATTTTCCAGAGTGGTTGTACCATTTTACATTCCTACCAGCAGTGGATGAGAGATCCAGTTTCTCTGCATCTTAACCAGGATTTGGTGTAATCACTATTTTTTTTCTTTTGTTTTAGCCATTCTGATAGATGTGTAGTAATACTTCATTGTGGTTTTAATCTGCATTGCCCTCATGGCTAATGACGTTGAACATATTTTTATGTGCCTATTTACCATCTGTATATCTTTTTTGGTGAAATGTCTGTCCATGTCTTTTGCCTATTTTCTAATTGAATTGTTTGGTTTTGTATTGTTGAATTTTGAGAACTCTTTATATATTCTAGATACAAAGTATTTATTGGATTTTTTGATTTGCAAATATTTTTTCCCAGTCTCTAGTGTGTCTTTTCATTCTCTTCACAGTCTCCAACAGAGTTAAAGTTTTTCATTTTGATGAAGTCCAATTTATTAATTTTTCCTTTTATGAATCATATTTTCAGTGTCTACTTCATTATTTTTAACTTTTTAAAATGATCACTTTAAAAAATGTCTGTTATAAATAGCCTATAACTCTATTTTTTAATCTGGAATTTAAAAAACTACAATCTAGTGGTTTACATTTTAATGAACAAATACAATTTAAGATAATGACAGTCATGCTTGATTTTAATCATTTCATTTTATTTTATGTTTACATTTATTTACATTTTTGTTTCACCATTTTCCTTTTCTTCATTTTTGTTGGTCTGGTGACATTCCTATTTGTTCCATTCTTCCCTTTTCAACTTTGAGATTCTGTGATACTTCTCCACTCCATTCATGGTTACTCTACCTTTCCCTACTCTAAATATCAGACATACACTTTTCTAAGATTATTTGGAAATAAGATATCAACTGTTTCCCCCTCTAAGACACTCTATTTCCTTCCTACTCCAGTAAAATTAGA
Organism: Diceros bicornis minor; assembly: GCF_020826845.1. Classification (NCBI taxonomy): domain Eukaryota; kingdom Metazoa; phylum Chordata; class Mammalia; order Perissodactyla; family Rhinocerotidae; genus Diceros; species Diceros bicornis. The sequence goes on along the minus strand of NC_080764.1, from coordinate 23,729,719 downwards.
CCTTCAGAATAATTTCTCTTCTCTAGTCTTCCTTTCCTACAACCATATGTTGTAATCTCCAGAGTGCTTTTCCTTTACCTATCCTATTCACAACCAATTCTTAGGTTTTGCTAATAACGATTTAGAAAATTTTATTCTAATTTATTACTAGAATTTTCCTTATAGTATATTCCTTCTATTTAATGAATCCTTATTTAAAATTTATGTTGAATCCTCCTAATGTCTACCCCTATCAATTTGGGTTTAATTATTGTAACGATTCACTGATCACCACTGTTTCATGTCCTCATAACCTTCTCCATCTTGAGATTTCTGTTTTCATTTGTTTGTGGCTTTGTTAGAATATTTTCTCATATATTCAGAAAATATTTTGAATTGAATGAAAATAAAAGTATAGCATATCAAAATTTGTGAGATGTAGCTAAAGTGGTACTCAGGGATAAATTTGTAGCATTATATGCTTATATTAAAAATAAAGAAAATTTCAAATCAATAATCGCAGCATCCACCTCAAGAAATAAAAAAAAAGGAAAAACAACAAAAGTAAGCAGAAATAAGGAAATAAAGATCAGAAATAAATGAAATAGAAAACAAAAAAACAATAGAGAAAAATCAACGAAACCAAAAGCTATTATTTGAGATAATCAATAAAATTGATAAACACTAGTCAGGCTAATGAGTAAAAAAGAGAATATATAATTTACCAATATCAAGAATTAGAGAATTTTTTAGCCCCATAGATTCTACAGATATTAAAAAGGATAATAAAGGAAATTATGAATAACTTTATGCCAATAAATTCAACAATTTAGATAAAATAGACAAGTTTATTGAAAGACACAAACTACCAAAGTTCACTCATGAAGAACTTCATAATTGAATATCTCTCTCTATATCAAAGTGATTGTATTTATAATTAAAACCTTTCACAAAGAAAACTCTAGCCCTCATCAATGGCTTCAACAGTGAATTCCACCAAACATATGACGAAGAAATGATACTAATTCTACATAAACTCTTCCAGAAAATTGAATTGAAGAGAATAATTGCCAACTCATTCTATGAGGTCAGCATTACTCTGATAGCAAAATCAGACAAAGACATGATGAGAAAAGAAAATTATAGACCAATGTTTGTCATGGACATAGATGTAAAGATTCTTAACAAAACTTTGGCAAATATTATTCAATAATATATAAAAGATAATACAACATGACCAAGTTGGGTTTATCCCAATAAGGTAAGGTTTGTTTAACATTCAAAAATCAATTAATGCAACTCACCAAATTAACTAATAAAGAAAAACCATATGATTATCTCAGTATATGCAGAAAAAAAATCATTTGGCAAAATCCAACATCCATTCCTCATAAAAACTCTCAGCAAACTAGAAAGGAATTTCTCAAACTTGATGAAAAGCATCTAGAAACAACCTACAGCTAGCATCACACTTAATTGTCAAAGACTGAATACTTTCCTGCTAAATTCAGGAAACAAGGCAAGGATGTCCATTCTCACTACTTCTATCTAACATTGTACTGGAGGTTCTAGGTAGCACAATAAGTCACAAAAAAGAAAAAAATGCATTCAGATTGGAAAGGAAGAAGTAAAACTGTTTCTGTTCACATATGACATGATTATCTATGTATAAAATCCTGTGATATCCACATAAAAGCTACCAGAACAAGTGAATTTAGCAAGGTTGCAGGACACAAGATCAATATACAAAAATCAACTGTAATTCTGTATACTAACAGTAAATAATCAGAACTTGAAATTAAATACAGCATAACTTAAAATAGCATTAAAAACATGAAATTCTAATGAATAAATCTGTCCAAAGATGTGCCAGGCCTGTACACTTGAAATTACAAAGCATTTCTGGAGGAAATCATATAGAAACTAAATAAATGGAAAGATATACCATATTCATAGATGGGAGGACTCAACATTGTTAACATGTCAGCTCTTCCCAAATTTACCTATAGATTCAATGTAATCCCAATCAAAATCCCAGGAGGCTTTTTTGTGTTTTGTCTGTATGTGTCTGTCTGTGTGTGTGTAAATCATCAAGCTTCTCCGAAAATTCATATAGAAATGCAAAGGACCAAGAATAACCAAAATAACTTTGAAAAAGAAGAACAAAGTTGGACAAGGTATACTGCTTGATTTATTATAAAGCTACGGTCATCAAGACAGTGGGGTATTGGTGTAAGATAGACAAATAGATCAACGGAACAGAATAGAGGGTTTAGAAATTGACACACTGAGGATCAATTGATTTTTGACAAAGGTGAAAGGCAATTTTATGGAAAAAGAAGAGACTTTTCAATGAACAATACTGAGACAACTAGAAATCCATATGCAAAAAAATAGATTTCAATCCATATCTCACATCATATATAAAAATTAGCTCAAAATGTATCATAGTCTAAATGTAAAATCTAAAACTAAAACTTCTAAAAGCAAATTTAGGAAAAAAATTTAGGAAAAATCTTGAACTTGGGTTAGGCACAAGAAGCACAATTTTAAAAGAAAAAAATGATCATTAGAATTCACCAAAATTTTAAAATTCTGATCTTCGAAAGACACTGTTAAGAGGATGAAACGACAGAATTGCTGACTAGAAGAAAACATTTGCAAACCATATCTGATATCAGATTTTTATCCAGAATACATAAAGAACTCTCAAAACTCACTAACAAGGAAACAAATAAATCAATTTTTTAAAATGTGCAAAAGATTTGAACAGACATTTCACCAGAGAAGATATATGGATGGCAAATAAGCACATGAAAAGATGTTCAACATCATTAGACATTAGAAAATGCAAATGAAAGCCATAATGTGATACCATTATTAGAATGTTCAAAATCAAAAAGGCTGAACACACCAAGTGTTGACAATTATATGAATCAACTGGGACTCTCAGACACTGCTGGTAGGAATGTAAAATGGTACAACCACTTTGGAAAATAGTTTGATAGTTTCTTCAAAAGTCAAATATACATCTACTACATGGTCCAGCCATTCTACTGCTGGGTATTTACCCAAGAGAGGTGAAAGCATATGTCATTCAGATACTTGTACACGAACGTTTATAGCAGCTTTATTTGTAATAGCCAACAACTGGAAACAGCCTAAATGTCCATCAACAGGTGAATGGATAAACAAATTGTAGTATATTCATACAATGCAATATTACTTGCTAATGAAAAAGAATGAACAGTTGATGCATGCATCACCTGGATGAATATCAAAATAATTTTGTAGAGTAAGAGAAACCAGACCCTCCAAAAAAGAGTACATCCTGTATGATTCCACTTACATAAAATTCGAGAAAATGCATACTTATCTATAGTGACAGAAAATAGATCAGTGACTACCTGGGGATGGGAAAAAAAGGAGTGGGAGGGACTACAAAGTGACAAGAGCAAACTTTTAGAGGTGATGGGTGTTTACTTTCTTGATTGTGGTGATAGTTTCACAGGTGTATTCATTTGCCAAATACCAAAATGTACACTTTAAATTTGTACAGTTTATTGTAAGTCAATTACACCTCAATAAACCTAGCTTAAAAAGTGAAAAAAAAAAAGTAGGAAAAAGAAATAAAGAATGATGCGGGAGGGAAGTGACTTATTTCAGACAAAATTGTTAGAGAATGCCTCTCTGAAAAGTTGGAATTTGAACAGATTGGAATGTAGTGAGGGAACAAGTTGTTCTGGTATCTAGGAAAAGAGAATTTGAGGCAATGGGAACAGTAAATTCAAAGTCCACTATCCTGTCCTATATTGTAATGGCATGGTGATACTGGGAGGGTGGAATATTAGCCTAATTTTGACATGTTCTTGACTGTTGTCACTGTGTATTGTGCAGCCATTGAAGGCCTAGGAGACTGAGATGAATGCGTGCTTACTCCAGTACCTAGTCTGAAAACTACTATAATTGGATTAAATTAAATCCATGATATCAATTTAGGTTTCTAAAATTAACTTTCTCTTTTAAAAGTAGAAGGCAACTAATATTCTGACTAATTTCAGACATCTCTTAATTAGATTCTAGTTAATTGGGGGTGAGGATACTTCTGTTTATACTTTACTCATTCCTTCAGCATTGACTGATTTTGTCAACAAATATTTATAAAGTACCTCTTGTTCCAAGCATTTTACTAGGCAGTGGGGTTATAGCTTTGAACATCCCTGCACAAATTGGATTCATAGGCTAGAGGATAACACTGGTTTACTGCTTAGAAAATGTCATTTGGGATTAGAAGAATTAAAACTTAGAAACATGACATAAAGAGTGGAGAACTGAATTAGAGAAAACTGCTTAAGTGACTCCAGGTTCCATGAGCAAAAAAAGAAACCTAATACACTGTGTCAATAGGTGCTACTCGGTGAAACTGACAAAACAGCTAAGGTAGGTGAAATGATTTGGCAGAGGTGGCAGTTACCAAATTTGTTAAGTAAGAAAATGACATTTAGGAGGGATAAAGGAGAGCCTCTGGACAAGAGTTTAAAAATAAAAAGAAACTGGCTAACCCTCTAAAATGTAATAAATACCTGTTTACCCTAACACCAAGATAACTGACATATGGCACCTACTTTTCAAAGAATGTGTCTTTCCAGTTATCTAAGCCATATATAAAGGAAGTGAGCTAATATTTATTGAGCCCCTACTATGTGTCAGGCCTTTTAAATATATTATGTCATTATGTAAAATAATAGCAAACATGCATTTAATGTGGTCAGGATCTAAATATTCTACATACATTAACTCACTATTTTCATGACAACTGTGTAAGGTACTATTATTGCAATCTCCTTTTACAGGGAGGAAAATGAGATACAGAGAGGTCATAAGTTGTCTAAAGTTGCCCCGTTAGACTAGAACCCTGGCAGCCTGGCTCCAGAGCTGAAGCTTTTAGCCACTACTATATCCTGTTGCTCTGTTCCTGATGCACAGGATGGGGAACTTCCCTTCTTGCAGGAGGGAGAATGTTCACCCATACACATGCCAGCAGGTGTGTTTTAAAAGGGTTCCCACTTTTTCTGTTTATTCTCCTTCCATCCTTCATCTTACATTCGCCATTCTTGGCTTCTAAAGTGTAAAGCAATGAGAAAAAGCAGGACGGAATAATGACAGGTGGGAGAAGGGTAAATCCTATCACTTGGATATTTTTATTTCACTCGAACAAAGGGCTTCTCTGTGATTCTAAAGCCTGCAGCTTCAGTGTTGTTTCCACATGAGTGCTCAGCCTCTCCAGTCAGCAATGCATGGATGCCTGCCCTGTGTGTCTAGGAAGATGCTGCCTCGGCAAGAGGTAATACACCATGGTGGTTAAGAGCCCAGACCCTGAAGCCAGTCTGCCTGGCTTTGAATCTTGGCTATTCTCCATTATGTAAATATCTGCTGTTTCTATTCTTGAGATGGAGCACAGAGCAATAGGAAGAGTACCATTCTGCTTGGGCAAGTTTCTGGAGCTTCGGTCTGCTTCGGTAAAGTGAGAGTGACACCTCACCCCACCTATCTTATGGTTTTATTTGAAGCTGAAATGAAATAACATATGTGAAAAATCACTATGAATTATAAAGAGCTATTTAAATGCTAGGGATATATTATTATCCTCAACTGTCAGTAGAATAATACTTGTGTTGTTCTTTCAGTCACTGAATCAAAGGGACTGGTCCTGAGCCACCAGTGCTTTTCCTTGCCCATTTCTCTTTGTTTCAAACAGACAGAAATGCATGGGGTGAGCAGTCTGGCCAAATAACAGAGGAAAGCTAATTGTACTGTGAAGTGATCAGAATGCCAAAACCCATGTTGTCATTAGGGATTTGTTTTATCTAATATGCACCAGCAGCCAGGTCTTCAGCACCAAGCAGCCTGGTCTTCGCATCCATCTAAAGGCGAAAAGAGAAGAATGAGGTGGGGCAAGGAATGTCAAGAAAGGATGGTTCCTATTACCAGCTTCAAAACCAGCAAAAGGGATGATTAGTTATCTATTCCAACATACTTCAAATAAAGACTGGTCATTTTTGAAAAGACTGGCAAAAGAGCATACTTCTTAAGATGGCTATGCCCATGTTTGGGAGAGAAATTTTACATTCAACTAATAACTATAGTGATGGTCTCTATGTGGGCCTGCTATCCCGTCTTTTATATCTTGAAATACAGGTAAGGGAGCTAAGAGTGAATAGGGTTTATTCCTGTGGGATAGTGTACGAAAGATCCGGACTAACAATTCTACTTTTTAACTAAGAAGTATCCAACCCATTTTTCCAACCCTACATGTCATCTTAGCTGAGAATTATAAACTACATATCCATTTTCCTTAAGGAGAAAAATTAACAATAAAAATTAGCAGAAAGAGAGACAATGCAATAAGAACAACGGTTCTTTCACTGATACAGGGCAGCCATTCTAAAATGCAAAAATAGAAATACAAAGTCGACATGGCAGACAGCAGAAGAAGGAAAGGGATTAGTCATTCCAGGAATTATGGAATGTTGTGGGTCAACAGAGTTGTGGATCAAAAAGCCAAGATTTAAAAAGGAAAATGATCTGAGATCATGCTTTGGTGTTTAAATGCTAAGGGAACTCAAGAGCTCAGATTCAATTTTCCCTAAGGCCTTGAATTTTATTTTGAACTAAAAACTTCATGGAGCACTTAAGAAATACCAGCCTTTACAAAGCAGATCTGACAACTTATGCACTGGGGTATGGTCTAAAATAGGAAATGAAATTTAAGCCTAAAATGCTAAAATTTTCTGGTAGACAACAAAAAATATATATAGGCCATACCTGATTTGAAAAAATAGTGATTCCGTTGATTTCATTCTTGTTTTCTCTGCTTTTAAGGCTTCTGGCGAATGTTTGAGGAAGATGATTATAGTCTTAAGTCACTGAGGCCTCCTGTGTGCCAGTCATTGTGTTAGGTCCCTCGAGGAAAGGGAACCTGTCCTGCCCCAAGAATCTTATAGTCTAGTAGGGAGAAAATTACCATGCAAGATGATGAATGCTATCATGGAGATGTGTACAAGATACATAAACTGTAGGAGGAAGGGAACAATGTTTAATGTGGCTTGGGTAGAGAGCTTACAGATCTGTGACTTGAAGATTTAGTAGGAGTTTGTGAGGCAAATAAAAGGAAGATGGTTGTGATGGTTAATTTTATGAGTCAACTGGACTGGGCTAAAGGCTGCGAAGAGAGCCAGTAAAACTACTATTTCTGAGTGTGTCTGTGATGCTGTTTTCAGAGGAGATTACCACTGGAATTTGTACACTGAGGAAAGATCAGCCTCACCAATGTGGGTGAACATCATCCAAACCACTGAGGGTCTAATAGAAGAAAAAATGAGAGGAAGGATGAATTTACTCTCTGCTTGAACTGGGACATTCATCTTCTCCTGCACTCTGATACTGGTGCTCCTGAATCATGAGCCTTTGAACTCGGACCAGAACTTATACTGTCAGCCCCTGAGATTCTTGAGTCTTTGGACTCGGACTAAATTACACCAATAGTTTCCTGGTTCGCCATTTTGCAGATAGCAGATTATGGGATTTCTTGGATTCTATAATCATGTGAGCCAATTCCTATAATAAATTTCCTCTTATGTATATCTCTATATATCCTTAGTGGTTCTGTTTCTCTGGAGAACCCTGACTAATACAATAGTATTCAGGTAGAGGGAACACCATGAGGGAAAGGTACGTTTGAGTAATTAAAAATGATTCATTATTGCTGGAATTCAAAAGTTATATGTGCATATCCCAGGAAGGGAATGCCACAGGAAAGATAGGTAGGCAGGAGACAGATAGTCAAGGAACTTGAATGCTAAGAAAAAGAAAAACTATTTTCTTTCTTAAGAACAGAGAGATACGATTAATTTTTTGTTGTGCAAACATTATCTGGGAGGATGTGAGAGATAGAATAATGGAGGAGAGAAACCGGAAGTAGGGAGACACAGGAAGCCTGTAAGTCCCTCCCTCTTATAGAGCAATAGACAAAATGACCTAAGTAAGTATTTTAGGGGACAGTCTCTAAGCAGAGGGGATTCCAAATATCCTCAGTCTCTTAGAACCTTCCATAGTAAGCCCTGGTTGAACAGCTGATTGAATTCCTGTGAGAGGGACTTAGCCTGCCATGCCTCAACTGCACAAGTTAGACATGGGGTTGATTCTTCCCATAGAAAAGACCTTGTCTAATTGGTTCAAACTTAACTTGATATTCACGGTAAATGAACACTCTTTGCTTGCCAGAAGGATAATATCAAAATTCCAAGTGTTCTGTGCATGCACTACAAAGTGGTGAAAAGGAAACTAATACATGATGTTTTAAAAAAGATGATTGTTGTGAAGATTAAAAGAATTGATAAATATGGAAAGTCCTTAGAATAGTACTTGGCATATAGCATGCACTGAACAAATAGCAAAAATAATAATAAAAAAATTTGCTATAATAATAAGTATTAGCTATATATTTTTAGCTATAATTATTTACCTATAATAAACATAATTCATATAAAAATATCATTAATAATGATAGGCTCCTGAGTCATAAACAAATTTCAAAAACTCACCTTGCTGAGACAGTCAAGTACTATCTAAAATCCATGATTTTTTTTTTTTTTTTTGTGAGGAAGATCAGCCCTGGGCTAACATCCATGCCAATCCTCCTCCTTTTTTGCTGAGGAAGACCGGCCCTGGGCTAACATCTCTGCCCATCTTCCTCCGCTTTATACAGGACGCCGCCATAGCATGGCCAGACAAGGTGGTGCCTCTGTGCGCGCCTGGGATCTGAACCCGGGCTGCCAGCAGAGGAGCGTGCGCACTTAACCACTACGCCACAGGGCCGGCCCCCTAAAATCCATGATCTTGAAAGAACTCACCAGGAAACTCTGGTCCAGATTTAACACCCATCACTCTTTAACAGATGCATTGTGATTAAGTATGAAAACAGATAAGACACCGAATTCATTTATTATCTTAGCCTGACAATTTTAACTGTTCTGAAATCTCAGGGATAAGGTAAATACCTTCTGTGATGGAGACTTGTTTACTGGCTTGATAAAGTGAGCTGGTAAATCTATGATTTCTATAAAGCAGAAGGCCCCCTCTCCTTACCTGTCAAAATATTCTTAACTTCAAGGTTAATGCTTATTTCCATTTTCTACTAAAATCCGGAAAATTCAGGTCTAAAGATTTGGTTTTACTTCATTTTCCCAGCAACCATAAAATGTTTCTTTAGGTAAAGTTGGATGAGTTTTTAGAGAATTTGAACCTCAAGCCTGTGTGTGATCCTTCACACTTAAGACAATCTCAGCAACATCACACACAGAAATTTTAATATATTTCATATAGAGGCATTGGCTGAAAATTATCATATATAAACCCCAAATAAAAAAGGAGTAGAGCTGGCTTTAAAATGTTGAATTAACAGACCAAAACATCTTTATCTCATAATATAAACATACAATTAGTAATTTAAAATAAGCATTAAGATTCATAATGACTCAAAGTCATGGGGGTAGAAAAAGAGATTTCTCCCATTTTCTATACAACTCAGAGCCAAACCTGGGAATCTGTCATGGACTGTTGTATTCACCATGAAGAGATGTATTCATTTATCCTTCTCTTCTGATAATGACCTCAATTTTTCTTGGGGGTTTTACCCCCTCATTCACTCTCAGTTTCTGTGCTTTGGAAAGAGTTTCTTGCACATCAATTTCAGGGATGGACTTATAACTCAAATCTGGTTTGGTAGGTGGCTTGCAAGCTGGCCCCCTTGATTCTTGTTTCCTGGTATTAACGGCTTTATGCAATGGTCCCTCCCCTTGAGTAACTTGCTTCTAAACAACAGAATACCTGAACATTGTGAGGATGTCACTTTCATGATTACATTACAAAAATTCTGACTTCCATCTTACTAGGAGACCCTCTCCCTTGCTGGCTTTGATAAAGCAAGTTGCTATGTTGAGGCCCACGGCAAGGAATTGAGGAAAACCTCTGGCCAACAGCCAGCTAGGAACTGAAGCCCTCAGTCCAACAGCCCAAAAGGAAGCAAATCCTGCCAATAATCATGTAAGTGAGCTTGGAAGTGGATCCATCCTCAGTTGAGCCTTCAGATGAGCCCTCAGCTTTGGCCAACACATAGATTGAAGTTTTGTCAAAAAGCCTGAAGCAAGAACCCAGTTAAGCCATGCCCAGATTCCTGACTACAGAAATTATGAGATAAAAAAATGTGTGTTGTCTTAAGCTGCTGAATTTTGTGGTAATTTGTTATGCAGTAATAAACAACTAATACATCTGGCCACTTATGCTCCCCCGGCCAGAGTATTTCACTCAGGGTTGAGCACATGACCCAATTCAGGACAATGAAAGTTAGACTCAAAACAAGAGAATTTTGTTAATCCCCCTTCCCTCTGCTGTACGCACAGGGCATAAAATTATGACGACTTAGGCTTGATGGTGTTGGCAGTCTTATTCACACCACTTTGGAATCTGAGAAAGAACCCAACATGGAAGAGAATAGAGAAGAGAAATGGAAAAAGACTAGATTCTGACGAACTCTTTTGAGACCTCAAGATCAAGCTGTACCTGAAACTTGAATTTCCCTTGGATTTTCTGGATATACTGCCTTTATATTTTTCAAATATAAAAAATATGTTTTATATTTTGGAAATATACCTTTTTGCTTAAGCCAATTTGAGCTCCAAGATCCAAGATACATCATAAAATAGTAATTTCATTCCTTTTCTTCTTTTTGGTCTTGTAAACAATATTTTACTCTCTGTATAAAACAGTGATTAAGGGGCTGGCCCAGTGGCATAGTGGTTAAGTTCATGTGCTCCTGCTTTGGCGGCCCAGGGTTCACAGGTTCGGATCCCGGGAGCGGACCTATGCACTGCTTATCAAGCCATGCTGTGGCAGGCATCCCACAGATAAAGTAGAGGAAGATGGGTATGAATGCTATCCCCGGGCCAATCTTCCTCAGCAAAAAAAAAAAAAAAAAAAAAGAGGAGGATTGGCAACAGATGTTAGCTCAGGGCTAATCTTCCTCACCAAAAAATAAATAAATAAAGGAATTTCCTCACTCTTTAAAGAGTAAGGAAACAGTGATTAATTGTTGATAGAGCTAAGAAAATTGGGGGTCAATGAAGGAAGTCTCTTCCTCAGCACCTCTGGATTCTAAAATAACTTAAAAAAAATACTAAAGATCATATCAGTAGCATTTATGTAACTAGCTGATATTAGAAAGAACAACATTGAACTTCTTTGAATTCTATAGTCACCAAGTAAGTTTATTTTTTGTGAGGAAGATCAGCCCTGAGCTAACATCCAATGCCAATCTTCCTCTTTTTGCAGAGGAAGATTGGCTCTGGGCTAACATTCATGCCTCTGTTCTATATGGGACGCTGCCACAGCATGGCTTGACAAGCGGTGCGTGGGTGTGCGCCTGGGAGCTGAACTTGCAAACCCTGGGCCACCGAAGCGGAGCACGTGCACTTAACCGCTGCGCCACAGGGCCAGCCCCCCATGTATTTTGTTTTTAAAAATAATATACCGATAAAATCTCCAACACATTGCTTTCTACTGTGTCCACAGAACATTTTGTTCTATGTTGGATTCTTCTAGCAGCCAAATAACATGTTTAAGTTCCCATGGACATTTAGCAAAGCCTGCCCAGATTCTACTGTAGTTGTACTAATATGTGAAAATATCTTTCTGTTGTTATGATCAGATCCTGAAATTTTACATGAATGTATCTATGCTTTCAATCTCAATACGTATGTTTGTTTAATAAATTTTTGTTGCTTTCATGATAGACTTTAGTATTTTATCTCGACCTTTTATTTTCTTCTCTATTGGTTTTGATAAAGATGGACTTCTTTGTGGATTATGTCTAACATGATTTAATTGAAAATAACTTTGTACTCATAGTTCACCTAATGGGTCAGAGTTAAGTAACTTAGGAGCATCTATGTAATAAAACAACAACAACAACAATAATATTGTTGTAGTTTTGGATGTGCTTTAAGTGAAATAGTAGGAACAAAAAGTTTACGAAATCCTGTCAAGGCCAAGCGCTAGTTCAATTATAGATGCAAAACTAGATATCTCTTCAACTCATTCCCAATCTTCTGAACTATCAATGACTAACCTTATATCAGGATTATAAAAATAATGCTTTGGCATGACAAAAGAATACCAAATGTAAAGACAATGTAGGAGAAGAAGTTATCAATGATTTAATAAACCTTAGGTTGAAGTGTTCATCTATATGAACCACAGTGATCCTGTAAATCAAATGCACATTATGCACTAACTAAATGTGGTGATAAGAAATGGCTTTAGTGAGAATATATGCTTAATCTCAGTAGAGTTGTCTATTTTAACTTGACACATACTCTAGAATAGAATCATGTATTCTCTTTCTTCCTGTCCTTGATTTCAACAGCATTTTGTAATTAGAGGGTGGGTTAGGGCCATGTAACAGTTGACCTAGCATATGAGCTTTAGCAACTTTTCTAAGTTTAAGAAGTAAAGAACAAACTCCCATGTGACCATGGGTGAAACCTTTCTGTAGGTCCATTTCCTCATTTATAATATCAGGAGAATTTGTATAATGAGTATTTACCTTACAGAGTTGTTGAACGAGATTAAATGAGATAATACTTAGAACAGTGCTTGACGTATGATAAATCCTCAATAAATGTTACTTGCCATTATTACTATTATATTACTACTATGACTATTGTTATTTATTATTAGCATCATCATCACTATATGGCTTTCAAGACTCTCCATTATTTGGGCTTACTCTACCCCAACTTCATTCATATTCTCTTTTCTTCATGTTAAAAGAATGCCTTCTTGTACTCATTAGCTGACTCATGCCTTCTTGCGCCCCTGTTTTTTCTCATGCTGTCCTCTCTACCTGTAATATCCTATGGACACCCCATCCTCATTTCCAATTTCTTAATGGCTTTATTCTATTGGTCCTTCAAGATCCTTCCATGTCCTCCGTAAGACCTTCAAGGATACTCCCAGTAGGAAATAATTTCTTATTCTTATAAACTCTTACAGCACGTTATTTATGCCTCTTACATGGCACTTTTTACTTTTGATACTGTGTAATATTTATGTATATGTCTTATATCTTTCACCAGACTTTAAACACCTAAATGATGGGAGTGATGTCTTAATCATCTCTTTGCCCTAATAATACCTAGTAGAGTGCCTTGCACAAGGTAGGCTATACTTTTATATTGTTTTATTCAAACACATTTTTGAAGGAATGAATGAATGATTATGGGAATTAGATATATAACTTTAGATTCATTAGAAAAACTTTAAAACAACAAATCTAAGCAGTGCTTATTTTTCCAAATAGCTGAATATATAGAGACTCATTGCTGGAGGTTTATTTTTTAGATAACCAAAGCTGGTCACTGAATTCCTTTGATTTTCTGAAGATTGGAGCTGATGCCAGAAATTGGGGGAAGTTCCTTGAGGGCAAGGGAATTGTTTTCCCCTCTTTCTATCACTTTGGTACAGTGAATGCTTCTTGATTTGAATGGAGTTGAAAGCAAGGTAGAATAAGAGTTTCTAAGTTGAAAGGAACATTGACTTTCTTGGTTCCCAATGCCCTGTTCAAGGAACAAAACTTTATCATTTTCAGACTGGTATATTGTCTTTCCAAAGCTCCAAAACTTGAAATCTGTTTTGTTTCTGCAGGCTTATTGTACTAGGAGATTTTAGCTTTCATTTGGACAATGATCAAAGAGAACCAGTCTTCACAGCCTCAAAGTGAAAGGTTTTAAATAGCAGGTCAATGAACAAAAGTATTTTCCTTTGATTTTACCTTAAATGTACAAAAGAACTCAAGGTGGCCTTCACAAAAGAAAGTATTCCTTTTTAGAGTAATATTGACTAATTTGAAATTTGGATACCCAAACAAATTTAATTTTTCTAGTGAGGAAAAGAAAAAGACTTTCTCAAAAAGAAAGATTTAGTTACCAATTACATGAAATATTTGAAAAGAATAAAAAATAGTTGCATCCAAAACTGAAGGATTTAGAGACAACGAAGATATGATGAACTTCATTCACTACTGTTGTTGTAGATATCTAGATATTGTTGGGTGCATAAAAGAAACTGTATTGTAGGTAATATCTGACAATTGGATAGGACCTAGCACAAGGTTTGCCAAAATTTTTTAAAGTTCTATGAGATCATAAAAGGAATAAAGTAAAATAAGGATCCAGTGGTCAAGCACGTTTGGGAAATACAAAGATAAAATAAGTTAAACAGGTTTCTTTAATATAAATTTTCTAAAAGCCTTTGAAATACTGATTTGCTTCATGAATCTCCGAGAAGGGCATCTAGTATTGACGTCTCCTGACCTTATATGGCCAAGGGTTACTCTCTACTTTTTAATTAGAACACCTTGAGGGACTAATGATCTATGAAGCACATTTTGGGAAATTTATCCCTAATATTATCTAAAGGAAGTTAATGGCAACATTCGATAGGAAATCAAATATATCAAAATGTAGTGCTTATAAACGTACATTTATTTACAACATCAAATCTAAAAGGTACAGTGCTGAAATAAAATGGGCCTTACCATCTCAAATGGGTGTTTTCTAAAGAACAGGGAATAGTTTTAGATCATTTGGATATGAATTTATCTGTTGTTTAGAGTCTGATCATTCATTAAACAAGTACTCCATTTTCACCTTCTTTATGGTAAGCAATGTGTTCGATACAACGATAAATAAAAGACGGTGAGACAGTATATCTTCCCACTTAGACTGTAATTTCATGGGGGCTCTAAAGGCTCATTAATTGGCAAAACAGAAAATATATCAGGAAACTATATCAATGCTTTATCAAACCATCGAAGATTAAAAAAATGGGAGATCAATATGGGAGAGAGGAGAAGGTTTCATGGAGGATGTGAGACGAGTTTGGCCTAGGGGATGCAACTGGATTTATAGTTTAGCTCTGTCTGGGCTCAAGCATAAAATATGTCCAGAATCAAGAGATTCAGAGCCCCAAGTTCATAGTAAAAAATTTTCCTGGACCTGGAGTTACAGACCTAGATTCCACTCCCAGTTCTGAACATCACTTGTTATGTGACTTGATGCTTCCGCTTTCTTATCTATTGACTATGAAAAATGATTCCAGTTCTGTCTACTTTAAAGTATTGTTAGGAGGAACACCTGTAGACAGCATAGCAATGGTGTTAAGACTCAAGGTTCCCACGTATTCATCTCTGTCATTCCATCAAGACCTAGTGCAAAGCATTGCATACAGTGTGTTCTCAATAAACATTTTTTTTGTAGAACAATGACTGGAAGAATGAAGTTACACAGACTCGAATCTCTTCTGCCACTTACTAGCTGTGTGATGTTAGTCACAGCGATCCTGAGCCTTAGGTTCCTTTTCTCTAAAATGAGGGTTAAAAATTATGCTATGTCACAGAATTGTTCTGCGGTTAAATGGAAATAATGCATGTAAAGCGCTTAGCATAGTAGTTGGCACGTACTTTTCAATACACACGCATTTTATAAATTGAACAGCTGAAGAGTGCTCAGCAGATATAAAGTACAGTGGTTGTGTTTAAAATAAAAACCATCAAATAGAAGAGGAGTAAAAGAGTGTCCAACATGTAGTTGTGACCTGACACTTTAGGTCCAACATCTGCATCAGAAAGGGATGAGTGACACACAACGCATCCACAGCATCACTAAGAATGTGGCTTTAGAAAGAATCAGGTCATTGTCTTTGATTCTTCATAAGGGCCCTAGATTACTATGTCATTTAAAAATATGTACAATAAAAACAGAGCTGAAAAATAATATATAGAAGGCCCTCCGGTATACGTTCAAAGAAATGAAATATACATTCAAAGAAATGAATATAACGAACTGAAACTTGGATATATTATCACAAAGATGGTATAGCTCAGGAGTGATAATATCTGGAAAGAGTATTGATAACATTAATTGTTTTACACATTTGTAAATTGGTTTGTGTTCTATTGGGAGCCAAAGAGAATGTAATATAAGATCAAAACAGCTGTAGATATCTGAGGTGGTACTCAGTGATTCTGAAGAACATCCACTGACTTTGATAGGGATTTTATGTTTAAAAACACTAAAGTGATTTGAAATTTTCCTCCTATAATTTCCCTACCATCCTTGAAGTATTTTGAGGGGGATTCAATAAATCAATAAGATACATAGACTATCTAGTGAGAATCTATTTGTTTCTCCATGCCATTAAGTTGTTGGCAGCACATTAATTCAATTATTTATGACTTGTTCTTATTAACAAATTTGTATTATCTGAAAGATTTCAGTCTTAATCAATAAATTATTAAAGTTATATTATCTGCTCCTAAAAAACAGAGCTCGGTGCATAGTTATTTCTTTCTTTAGCACTTTACAAATATAAATGGGCTCATTTCCAATAAAAAAAGATTAACTACTGCACAAGACATGCTAGAAAGGAGTGCTCATAATATCACATTTTAAATAATTGGAAAATATATTTAAATATATTTTACCCAAACTAAAGTGTGACATAAACCATCTGTGTATAATATAAAATTGCATCTGCTTAAATTCTGTGGCTACAGATTATAATGACTATTATGTAAAAATTACCAAATTATTCTAATAGTTCTATTCTTAAAATTATTAAAAAGTTTTCTGTCCCTGTTTTTAATATTCAGTATAATAAATAGAACTTGGGTGTGATGTTTTGAAAAGTTTTTATATGCAATTTTACATAATAATTGCATATACTACTTCATTCTTCTAGTAGTGAAAGCTAAAAATTTTGGAATTAACCCTTAATCTTTCCTATCTTTCATCTCTTAGACAGTCTATCATCAAATTCTAACGTGTCTTCCTAATTCTTCAGGTCTAACTTTTCCTTTGATTCTTGCTGCTTATCTTACACCTGGAATAAACTATAAATATCTTTAATATGATTAATCCTTATATATAAATAGTTGTAGATACTCAATACATAGTAGATGAACGAATTACTCATCCAATTTTCTTCCTGGTCTCTCTGTTTAGCCACTGAATCCCTGGGGAACTAGTGTAAAGAAGACAGATTTTCCATTTATTATTTGTTTCAGGCTCTGTATGTGATGCAATATTTTTTTTTAAAAGATAAGTTTAACCAGAATACATCTATTCCTGGGAATATTTCTCATTTGTACTCTAAGCTTGAAGACTAAGCTACATATGAAATTGATGTCTGTATTGCATAAACATATGAATACATGTATTGGTCTAACATAAAGCAAGTCCTTAATAAATATTTAATGAGTGAATGAATGAATGAATGAGTAAATTTTATACTCAACATAAATGAGTTTAGAACATTTCCTGATGGCTTCAAGGGGCTCATGGGTGTGCTGGGTGCTAGGATTTCAGCAGAGAAGACAGACTCCACCCATTCCTTCACACAGCTTACTGTTACGTCACTGCCTTTAGTTTGACCAGGGATTTAACTATTTTAAAAATAGTTTTATATTTTGAGAGAAGCCATTTTTTAAATAATAGATTATTGAACTCATAGAAGAAGCTTTTAAAACACTTTAGCATGACTTCATCAACAAATAAATTTCAAAGAACAAAACAAAAGGAAATGGAGTGTGAACTTATACATTAAGAGTCTTAAGAGACCTATCAAATAATTGTGATATATTTACATTATTAGCAACCTGATTCAAACAAACAAAAGGTTAAAAAATAAATTATGAGACATTTAAACATTAAGTGGATCTTGGATGATATTAACGAATTATTGTTTAATTTTTCTTTAGGTGTGGTAATGGTATTTTGGTTATATTTTTAAAGTCCTTATCTTCCAGTTATGCACAAACTATTAACAGATTAGATGATGTAGTGTCTCAGATTTTCTTCAAAATGATCCTGGGTGTGTAGGGAGTGAATGGTTGGTGTAGGGGAAAACAAGATTGGTCATGTGTTGATAGGTTTTGAAGCTAGGTGATAGATATATGAGTGTTCATAATACTATTCTCTTTACTTTTGTATATGTTTGAAATTTTCCATAATAAAAAGTTTCGTAAAAAAGTCATCTTGGTAAAAACTATAAGAGAAACTTTGAAAACACTGATTTTTGACCTTTCAGGAAAAAAAGTGGCACAGAATAAAATGCTGTCATACTTTGTTCCCTAAATGCCTTAACCGATGCATTTTATTTAAATATCTTTACTATATATTACTGAATTCCCAGTTGGCTAAGTCAGCATATTAAATGGAGGTATCATAATCTGTAGCTTGCCAAGAATTTTAGATTTTATTGATTGCATGCTTCTCATAGATATAGCATTTAGTTAAAGTTACAGAACTCCAGTAACATAACAAAAATGGTAGTTTCCTTATATATATAAATCTCTTCTGAGTATTTACCTTTTCAGTGATTTTGAACACGAACTTCTAATAACCGAATGTCATAGTGTCAAATGTTGATTTGGTCAAAAATGCTGTTTTTGACTGGATCAAGCAAAATACTTCCCAGAGTGCAGCAGCAGCACAATCTGTTATATTTGCAGTGAGCAAAAATTGGCAAGGACTATAAAAGTTGCTTAAGAAAGAACTTCACAAGGAGATGAAGCACAAATGGAAATGCCACAGAAAGTGGAATGTAGGGCAAATTCCTGAAGAGATCACAGAGAAACAGCAAAAGCTTGTAGGAGTTGGGTCAAAAAAGCTCAGTAGGAAACAGGACGCCACATCTAAGAGACATAAAAGGAAACAGACAAAAGAATGCTTTCACTATTTCAGGAACAAAAGAAAGCTAAATGACATACTTTGCTCCTTCAGTAGAGGGAGAAGGAAAGCCCATGGCTCATGATAGTAAAAATTCACAAGCAATTGGTGATTTTTAAAAATCCTCCTTAAAATAAAGATGAACTTGAAGTAGAATTACTAGTGCATTGTTTGGGAGGTACAAATTTAATTCACAAAAAAGGAAAATATTTTTTAAAAGTTATTCTAACATAATTGACTGTTATGATCTTATAATTTATATTCAAAGATATCTAAAGAATTGACCAGCCACATATGATGGAATATTATGCAGCCAAGAAAAGTCATGTCTTCAAGGATATTTAATGACAAGAGGAATTGTTAACAATATTATATTGTGATAAATGCAGAATCATATTGTCTGGAAGTAAATGATCAAATTGTTAACAGTAGTTATTACTGATGAGGTTATTGGTGATTTCTATTTTTCTCATCTATTTATACATTTGTTGGGTATTCTACAATGAGAATTACTTACTTTTATAATCAGATATAACAATAAAAATATTGTTTAAAGCACCAACTCCTCAATCTTCTGGTAGCCCATTAAAATAACTCTTGTTAAGGTTACCAGTAATCAACACTTTGCTAAATGAAAGGGATCCTTTTTGCCTTTCCCTCTGGTTCTCTGTAACATTTGACATTGTTGGCCACCCAGTACTACAATTCTCTGCTCCCTTGACTTGGCTGTGCTACTTTAATCACACATCAGCTGTCACCTGGAAGATTGCAGTGGCTATCTGTCTTTACTACAAGCCATTCTGTATGTTGCCACCAGGGCAAACCTGACCATGTTACTTCATTGCTTTTACTCATTCAAAGACTTGTCACAGCACGTAAGGTGAGTTACTTAGGACTCTTTCAGTTGCAAGTGACTTATTGAAAAGAACAGGCCAGTTTCAGGTCCAGGAATTTAAATCAGTTCTCAGATCTCTATTTCTTTCTCCTGTTCTTCTTAGGCAGTTGTACCTCTTACAAGCAGATGAGTTTTCTCTCAGCGATGGGATGGGAGTGCACTGTCATGGATAATTCCAGGCTTTTATATCATCCCAGCTAGCAACCTCAAAACCAAGAGAGAGAACTTCTCTTCCAGTATCTAGGAAATCCAAAGCAAAGTCTATGATTAATATTGTCTACAACTTGGACTAATTACAAAGACCAAGAGGGCAGGCCTGAGTCACAGGTCCAATCCTGTGGACAGAGGGGTAATATAGTATGATTGGCAGCCTGACCAAAACCACAGTATGTGGAAGGCCCGACGGGAAGTTCTTCCAAGTAAAGTAGGGACACTGTTAATAAGAGAAAGGATTGAGAAACGTTTGACAGATGAAAACAAACAAATATCCCCTATTCAAGGTAATATTCAGTCTCCTTAGCCTAGCACTCTTGGACTTTTTTGGACTGGCCTCTGCCTACTTTTTTAGTCTAATATTTTGCCATTTACTCTCAAGAACTCTACAATATAACCATGCTGAACTCTTGGCTCTTTTCTGAACAGGCTGTGCCAGGTAGAATAGTGGCCCACAACGATCTCCACACCCTAATCCTCAAAACTTGTGAATATGTCATTTTACAGGACAAAAGTTATGCAGCAGATGTGATTCAGGTTAAGGACCTTGAGATGGGGAAATGAACCTGGATTATCCAGGTCAGCCTGATCTAATCATATGAGTCCTGAAAAGCAGAGAACCTTTCCCAGATTCAGAGAACCAGAGAGACAGCAGTGTGAGAAGGACTTGACCCACCATTGCTGGCTTTGAAGATGGGGGCAAAGGGCCACAAACCAAAGAATGTGGGTGGCCTCTAGAAGCTGGAAAAGGCAAGGAAATGGATTCTTCCCTAGAGCATCCAGAAAGTAATGTAGTCCTACTGACATTTTGATTTTAGCCCAATGAGACTTGTGTCAGACTTTGGACATATTACAGAATTGAAAGATAATAGATTTGTATTGTTTAAGCCACCACACCTATGGTAATTTGTTACAGCAGTAAATGAAAACTAATATGTAGGCCATGGCATTTCAAGCTTTTGTAAGGGAGGAAAAAGTTTTCCTTGACCCTCTTAGGGTCTCTAGCTGGGTCTGAAAATTAAACTGGCAAAGACAGATTAACAGGAGAAAAGCATACAAGTTTATTTAATATAAACGTTACTTGAGGCAGGAGTTTTCATAGGGAAATGAAGGCCCCCCCCCCAAAACAGTTAGACCTGTGTATTTTATGCACAATCATGGAGGAATATGACAAGTTAAGGAATATGAGGTAATTGTAATAACCTGGGGAAATAACTTGTCTTCAGAGATAAGAATGCTCCTTTCCTCTGGCTGTAGGAGGGCACTTCTTACATGAGTGTTTTATGGTCTGTTTCAGACAAGTAAGGTAAAGGAGGAGGAGGTCAGAGTGACCTTCTTGTTTTGGTCGTTTTCTCAAGCTCCTTCAGCTTAAAACATTCAATATGCCAAGGTGCTATATTTGGGGATAGCATATCCTGAACCCTGAACCAGAATTGTACATTCTGATTATTTCATGTAAAATATCCTCCCTACTGACCCACCCCACTGAATCTCAGTCCATTTGGTGAACTCCTACCACTGTTTAAAATATGACTTGGGTGTTATGCCCTCTCTGAAGCTTGCCTTAGTATCAGCCCCTAGGAAAAGGTGAGTACTTCTTTCCAATGGTCACACAGCACTCTATATTCTTCTGCTACATTATTTAACATACTGTATTGAAATTGTCTCAGAATAGGTATATCTTGTCCATGAGACTGTAAATTTCTTTTAGGCCAGGGACTATAATCTATTCAATAACGTATACCACAGGTCAAACAATGTTGGACACACAGTAAATTTTAAAACTGTTGGTAAATGCATGAAAAGTCATTTGCACTCATTACTCACTTTGAAATTTACTTCGGAATGTGAAAGAGCTGGAAACTGGAAAATGTCCAGCATATTGTAAAAATAGAAAATGAATATAGCTTTATATATTTAACTTCTATTACCATAAAAATGCTGGAAATCAATCAGTAGTAGGAAAACTTTCAAATACCTTAAAGATAGTAGGCACATTTTTATTTATTTGTTTTTTTGTGAAGAAGATCAGCCCGGATCTAACATCCATGCTAATCCTCCTCTTTTTGCTGAGGAAGACCGGCTCTGAGCTAACATCTATTGCCAATCTTCCTCCTTTTTTTTCGTTCCCCCAAAGCCCCAGTAGACAGCCATATGTCATAGTTGCACATCCCTCGAGTTGCTGTATGTGGGATGCGGCCTCAGCATGGCCGGAGAAGCGGCCCATCGGTGCGCGCCTGGGATCCGAACCCAGCCGCCAGCAGTAGAGCGCGCGCACTCAATCGCTAAGCCACGGGGCCGGCCTGGCACATTTTTATTACAACAAAATCTCGTCTTAATTACTTTATACAATCTCCTCCTATGTTAGTGACTGAACTCGTAAATTTGGGGGTAAGAAATTAGTTACAATTAATCTTTCTTGATATAGCAAGGCTTTGGATTTAATTTTATACATCAATGAACTTGGAAAACATGGTCTTTTCTCTAATGGCATTAATTAATAATAGCTAACGTTATCACCTAGAACCTGGCTAATACATTTATGCAGAGCCAGCCTGCAAGATGGCCCCCTAATGATTCCTGCATCCTGAACTTCATTCCCTTGGGTACTCCCCTCCCATACTGAATAGGGCTACTCTGTGTGACCAATGGGACTTTGTAAAAGTGACAATGTATGACTTCTGAGGCTGGATCATAAATGACACTGCTGCTTCCACCTCACTCTCCTGAATTGCTCATTCCGGAGAAAAACAGCTCCATATCGTGAGGATACTCAAGCATCCTCTTGTGGAGGAGCGCATTAGAGAAGAACTGAGGTCTCCCAGAAACAACTGGCACCCAACTCTCAGATGACTGCATCCCCACCCAATTTCTTGACTGCAACCTCACAGGAGATCCTGAACAATAATTACTCAGCTAGGGTGCTCTCAAATTCCTGACCCACAGAAACTGTGAGAGATCATAAAAGTCTATTGTTGTTTTAAGTCATTAAGTTTTGGGGTAGTTTGTTATGCAGCAATAGGTAACTACCATACCACCTGCAGAATAGAACATATAGACAAAAGTCATCATAAAGCACTGCCTTGTGTTGTTAGCTATGGATTTAAATGAAAAAAAAAAAAAAGGTTATTATCCCTTCACCACCAGCCTTAACCTTCCAAATCATTAAACTGGAGAGTCTCAGAGCAGAAGGAAGATAATCTCAGGGCACCTCTGCTTCTTCTGCATTTTACACTAAAAAAAAAGGAAGTGCCAGTCTTGATACTCCACTGCCAGTTCTCAGTGATCAGTGACGAGAACTGATCATCTCCTCCCTGTCTCTAGATTGTTTTCTACCATTGGAGCATGTGAAGTTGGATGGTGTGATGGTTCATTTTGTGTCAACCTGACTTGGTCATGAAGTGCCTAGGCACTACCCAGACCAAACATTATTCTGGGTGTGTCTGTGAGGTGTTTCTGGGTGAGAGTAATAATTTCAATGGATAGACTGAGTAATTTCCCTCCCTAATGTGGGTGAGCCTCATCCAATCAATTAAAGACTTGAATAGAACAAAAAGGTTAAGACAGAACTCCTCCTACCTGACTGTTGAGCTGGGACATTAGTCTTTTTTGATCTTCAGACTCAGACTGAAACACTGGCTCTTTTCAGTCTTGAACCTACTGGCTTTTAGACTCAGACTAGAAGTACACATCAGCTCTCCTAGGTCGCCAACTTGTCAACTGCAGATCTTGGAACTTCTCAACCTCCATAATTGTGTGAGCCAATTCCTTAATATAAATCTATCTATGTACTTATCTATGTATCTACCCTACTTCTATATATATACATATATATATTAATATATATTATAATATGATATATATAGGATATGTATATCCTGTCTATATATATACGTGTGTGTGTGTGTATATATATAATATAATCTCCGGTTGGTTCTGTTTCTCTGGAGAACCCTGACTCATACAGATGGTAAGATTCATAATGTGACTTCAGAAAATGAGAAAGACATGACACACTGTAAGTCTTCCTCTTGATAAGTTTTAGGAGAAAAATAGAACTTTTGGGCTTCTCTATTTTCCTGAAAAAAAAAATGAGAAGGTAAAAAAGCTACCTGTCATCTTTCAGGTCTGATCTTCCTGTGGCTCATCATAATTTTCCTATTTTAGAGAGTCTGTTTTCCTGTTTTAGAGAGGACACATACTCAGTGTGTCTATATGATTACTGCTCTATGTGTGACCATCACAGAACAAATGCCTTGATGTCATCTCATCTAATGCATCAGAGAGAATGTCTTAGGCAGGGAGAGTGGAAGGGGTAGGAGGAAGAGAGGAATGAAGAAGGACAAAGGAAGAACAGCGTAGGCCTAACGGTGGAGACAAAAAACAATGACCTGGTTCAGGCACCGACCAGAACTACCGCTTGGCTGCTGAGTTAACACAGATACACTCTGGTTAATGCCCTAAAGAAGATGAATTAAATGAAACACTTCGGTTCTAAAGCAAGTGGTTTCTGCAAAAGGGCAAGATGGGGCACAATAGAAGAAACAGAAGAAAAAGGACTGCATTCTAGTTTACTGTATTCAATTCTGAGAAGGTAACACATCACAGTTGAAATGCTTCCCATTTATAAGGTAAATTTCAAATTCGATAAAATATTTACGATTCTGATAAACTTTTTCACATGAATCTATAAATACCCGGCCTAAGGTTTACTGCCACCACTGTTCACAAGTCATTTACAGCATTTTTGCAGCCTTGCTATAAAACTGCTTCAAGTTAGACAGGATGGCTAGATAGTTGTCTTTAGTATCCCGAAATTTAATAGTAGAGCTGTACAGCAGATTTGAGTCTCTCTAAGCAAGAATGCCAAAGTGGCTTCAATTTATTATTTTTTTTGTCATCATATGACTGCTAGCATGTCATTAGTGCTTTAATTTTATAAGCGCCTATTTATCAGGCTGTAAAAGTAATTTTTTTCCCTTGCTCTATGCATAGGTGCGGAAGCTAGTGACCTCTGCAGGGATGGTAACAGGAGTTAATGGGGTGTAGTCAAGACCTAGTGTTATCTTCTCAGCTTGTCTAAATTCAGGGAAGTCATTGGACAAAAAAAAAGGTACGATAGTACTACAATAGAGTGAAGATCCTAGGCAGTTCTGAGGATCAGGCAATAAATGTAAGCTCCACAAGGACAGACATCTTTGTTCTTTTTCTTTCCTGATCAAACCTAAGCACCTATGCACTCAACAAGCATTTCTTGACTGTATGAAGGCGCTAGGGAATGCTCAGAAGAGAACAGTCAAGTGAAGAAATGGCACTTACGGAAGTCAGGATTTTCAACAGCTCAGGGAACCGCTACTTGGCTCCTGTTCTGGACTGGGTTTTGAACTTTGTAGCAACAGAATACGTAATTGGTATTACCTCTAGATTACCGTTTTAATCTTGGATCTATACACTCCAAAAAGGTATATGGAAAGGCTTCAGGTCGTCACTAAAGCCACCAAAATGATATGCAAAATTTTGTATTTTCCTGAGATTTCTCAGCTTTCATCAGATTCTCGAAAGAACCTCTAACCCACAAAAAGTTAAGAGCTACTGATCCACAGAGAAATTTAGAGGGGACTGCCCCTCTGGAAGTGCTATTTGAGAAGACATCTGAAAGGCAGTTGAGCTATGGGGCTGCCTGGAGGAAGAGCTGCTCTAGGCATTGGGAGGAAGAGTGTTGTAGGCAGTGGAACAGTACATTAACAGCCTGATGTGGTGGTGAACTTGGTGTGTTTGAAGAACAATGAGAAAATCTTTGTCATGGGGCAGAGTGAGGAAAGAAAGAGTGGTAGGAAATGAGTAGGAGAGGTAGCTGGGAGCCATATCATGTAGGGTCTTGTCGGTCATTGTAAGAATTTTGGGTTTCATTCTGAATATGATAGGAAGATGTTATTGATTAAAGAACATGATCAGGGAGCCGGAATAAGTATTTACAATCCATGAGAGTGACAGACTGTCTTTGAAATATGTTATTTCCTGGGTAGAAAAAAAAATAGAAACTCTGGAGATACAGTCAAGTATCCCATGAGCACTGACTAAATACTCTTAGCTAACTAGTAGGTGGATATGTTTGCAAATGATTAATAAGGAACATAATGTGTTATTATTCAAGCTATCATGATGGATATTGATTTAGATCTTTAAAGAAAGCTTCTTATTTCTGGAGAAGTTGAATGAATTTATTATATTTCCCAGAGACTTAGTCCTTAGAAAAAGAGTTATTTTAGTGTTATGCCAATACTTAGGTATTTTCACTTAGGTGATCTTTCAGGTGCGCAGAGAATTTACATAATAAATTTTACATGTATACATCTCTTCTCTCTGCAAAAGAAGCCAAGTAATAAGTAATAAATATTGTTCCTCAGTAAAGGGTTTGACAAAGGAAAACAAATATTTATAATAGTCAGATCACATGAGATCTATGAAAAGGAGAGGATGATAGAAAGGCTTAATTTACAGTTTATGCCAAAATTTTTTATCTGAAGGAAACAACTGGGCTGGCTATTTCCAATTACTCAATAAACAGGTACTTATTAAGGGCTGTTATATAAAACAAACACTGCCAAGTTGCATATGAAGGTTGTAAAATTTTGGGCCTCATTCATTCATTCATTATTCATTCATTCAAATCAACTAACATCTATCATGCATGTATTATATACCATGTACTGTGTTAGGAGCCAAAAATAGAAGAAAAAATTTTAATTCCAGCTACAAATAATTAATAGTCTAGTAAGAACTCAACAGAGCAACAGTGCTTCTTCTAATTCCAAATAAAAATATGGTCAGAATATTTCTTCATAGTTACGACAACTGGCAATAGATTGTTAATCTCTAGCCTTTCTTTGGATTTACTCTTTTTGGATTTTCTCCCTTTGCTGTAATCAATAGGACTGTCAGCATAACTGGATACATCAGATGACAGTCCAACTGGACAAATGCCTCATTCTCATGATCAGTTTAGATGACTGCCTTCAGTCCCCTTCTGCTTACCCTCTGGAAGTGCTGCAGAGCTCACTTCAGTGATTTACCATCCTTAATCCCTTCGTGGTTCTTTGGATGTGTACACATCCAGGCTACTTCATGGAAAGCCCTCTCTCTCTGTTAATAGAGAAAGTGTTATGTGACTAAAATGATGATTAGCTCTCACCTCAGTACTTGGACATCAGGCAATTAGTTCACTTTTGCTTTGCAATTTGAAAGCATTCTGTTTCATATTGAACCCTTAGCTGGACAAAGTTCTTATCTTGTTAACATGCTGGTAGATTAAAATGGTAATGGAAGGTAATAATTTCTTTAGCCCACAGACACCTCTCATACCATTAAATGCCTATTTTAATGTATTTTTAATGTCTATGAGTTTTTAAATACATTTCAGTTTCAGTTATCTATTGCTGTGTAACAAACAACCCCAAATCTTAGAGGATTAAAACAACAAACATTTTACTTTGTCATGATCTTGCCATATGGGATGGGCTCAGCCACGCCGTTCACCTACTGGTCTTGCGGAGGTCACTGGTTGGATGTATTCAGCTCGTGATGCCGCTGGGGGACACTGGGACAGTTGTGCTTCTCTCTGTCCTCATGTACTCTCAGGCTTCTCCCTCTCCATGTGTACTGTGTCCTCTCCACATTGTCTCTCTGTAGGTTGGATGGCTTTCTTCACAAGACACCGCAGAGACCTCAAGAGTTGCAGGACTTTTTAAGGCTTAGCTTCAGAACTAAAATACATCACTTCTACCACATTCTATTGGTGAAAGAGAGT
Source organism: Diceros bicornis minor (assembly GCF_020826845.1). Classification (NCBI taxonomy): domain Eukaryota; kingdom Metazoa; phylum Chordata; class Mammalia; order Perissodactyla; family Rhinocerotidae; genus Diceros; species Diceros bicornis. The sequence continues at coordinate 23,701,980 of NC_080764.1, read as the reverse complement.
CAAGGAGCCAGCCCAGATTCAAGGTGAGGGAACCACATAGTAGTGTGAATGCTCAGAGGCATGGTTCAGTGGAGGCCTCTAATGTAATAACTACAACTACCTTAAAGCGAGAAAACTGTAAACTTGTATTATACACTCAGGTTGAAAGAGAACTATATCACGGTAGAGGTGAGCTCCTTAGCAAGGAGAAGGGGTACTAGTCCTTGATGATCAGGGGCCTACCTCTTGTGCACTTCATGGTTCCAATAATGCTTAATTTCTAGAAGTCATCTTGCCTTTAATCACCCTGGTCCCTTTGCCTAGGACAGCTTTCCCCCACTTTTTGACACCTGGCAAAGTCTCTCCTCCCACAAGCTCCAGCTCAGGCTTTACCTCCTTCAAGAAGCCTTGCCTGATGCTCTCAGGTTGTGTTAGGTCCCCGCTTCTGTGCTTCTAGAACATATCCTGTGTTTTTCTCTTTCATAGAACTTACCATATTGTATTAAAATGTCTGGGAGTTTGTTTCATGAGCTGGTTTCCCCAGATAGACAGTGAACAACCTGAAGGCAGAGGCTGAGTCTTATTAATGTGATTCCTGTCACTCTGTAAATACCCAGTAACAATATGTTAGAACAGAATTGGAACCATAGGAGTGCATCTTGTGCAATCCAACATCACCAACTTATCTAGAATAACACAATGCACTATTAGTGGTTTAATAAATATTGGATGGTTGACTGAATAAATAGATTTATTTCTCTTAGTTGCTACATAAGAGATATAAAATCTGATTTCAGTGACCCGGTAAATTTTCAGTAAGCTTCATAAACTTTTCAATTCCTAGCTTGGAAAGAAGCAGCAATATGCCTTGGGCATAATTTTTCAAGAAATATCAATGGTTAACAGCATAAACCTTTCAGGTGGGGCATATGGCTAAAAATAAATCCATATTCTTCTGAAGATGCTGAATAAAATTCTGAGGCCATGTATTCATGCTACCAAACACACAACTGTTCTCTTGCTTCTACAAAACAGAATAAAACCTGTAGGAAACCAAATTACTTTGCTAAGTGTGACAAATCCAAACTGCTATAGAGCAAGAAATAACATAAATCAATGGGTCTTGGAGGCAAGCACCAGGAGTTATTTTGGGGTGATTGAAATCTAAAACCACACTGCATTCCCATAGATCAAGTTTTTAGCTTTATGCTATATGGAAAATGATTTATACGCAATGATTTCAGCCACCTGAAAGTCCTAAATAAATGTGATAGCAACAGGGTACCATTAAAGCACATGCCTGCATTTACTGGCCTCTCTTCCTTTTAAGTACTTTGTGGTGAGCTGTGCGCCTGTATTTGACAATTTCCCCCTCTAAAACCTAAAAGCAGAGGTGCTGCAGGGGTTTGGATGATCAGGTGACTCACAGTATTTGAATTTGATATGCTGTTGCCAAGGCAATGAAACGTCATAAACATTCTCCAGCTACCATTTTTTTCATCTTTTCAGAATCTGTTGTTCTAAGAGGAAGGGATATAGTAGTAAGAACTCTTAATTAGGAGTCAGAAGAGTTGGGTTCTAAGTATGGCTTTGCAACTCCTTAGCCATGTGACTCTGGACAAGTCACTTGACCTCTATGGGTTTATAAGATTCCTTACTGATAAAATATCACTGGGGAGAAAAAAAATTTCCTTCTAGATGTCCACTGTTTTTCACTTTAAGAATATTTGATTTTCCACAATCCACGGCCCTAGTACCTTTTAGAACTGAGGATAGACTTTAGAACTTTATTATTTTAAATCATGCTTACCACCTGGGTTATTATGAGTTTCTGGCTGGTATGTTTGGGTAGAGGAAGCCCAGCCCCTCAATCTTGGCCCCTGAAGTAACAATGTACAAAAAAATGAATTAGGAGTCAGGAGGTCACAGACTAATTGCTTAAATTATCTGGCTTTCAGTTTCTTCATCTATCAAATAAAAGATTAGGTTTGATGATCTAAAGTCCTTCCAGCTGTAACAGTCTCCCCTGTGAGTCTTAGGGCCTATTTCCCCTCATTGTAAAAGATGAGTAATTGAAGCCCTGAGAAACTGCGTGGATGTGATCTGCCTGAGGCCACACAGCTGTTTAGTGGTAGAACATTCTAGTAGGCATAGGACAACCTCAAAATGTTAGATCCTGACACTCTCAGGGGATCCATCAGCATCTGGGTCCCCCAGGACCATATGGGTCCCTCAGGACTTTCAAGGACCACTTAAGTAGTTGATATGTCTGTGATTCTAGTTTCTAGAATAAATTGCTCTTATTTGTGGAACTTTATCCAATAACAGTAAAAAAACCACAACTATTCATGTTAATTTAATATTTACTACAGGCCAAGCACTTCATTAAGTAAACACGTTACACGCATTATTTCTTTGAATTGAAGGAGTTGAGAATAGGCCTTCCCAAGATGTGCCCCTTTGGTGTGCGGAACATTTTGAGCTAAAGGCAATCGAGACCCTGTGGGCTAAAGAGAAACTTTTACCTCTCCCTTAAATTACCCATAATAAGAGAAATAAATTTTTATGACCTATCTGTATGGCAGGGCAAACCTCTAATTACTGAACATCTGCTCCTCTTGTCGTCCTGTGAATTACCCTCCTCCCCTCTGAAGCCTCAGGCCCCTATCCCATTCCTCAACGCAAGATGGCATATACACCTCATTTTATCTTTTTGTTTCTGAATCTTTCACGTATGTGGGGTTCCCTTATGTATGAAATTAAATTTGATTCTCCACTGTTAATCTGTCTCATGCCAATTAATTCTTAGACCAGCCATAAGAATCTAGAAGTGTCGAGGAAAATTTCTTCCTCCCCTACAGAATCTTCACATGAATCCCACGAGGTAGGTGACTGCTATCCCCATTTTATAGATGAAGGCCAGAGAAATTAAGTAACTTGCCAGGTTCACATTGCAGGTAGCAATGTCAGCATGGCAAAGCTGTGTCCAGGTCATTCTGACTGTAAAATCTATTATACTGCCTCCTATGAGTAGTCAAAGCTTAAAATTCTTTTTCCTCCATAATCTTCCTTCTTTTGTATTGAGCATCATCAATGAGTGAAGTCTTGCTCCTCTGAACTCCTAAAGCTCCATTAGGTATAATCCATGGGAATTTGTCAAACACTCTCTTGTATCATTGTTATTTAGGTACACGTCATTTTTCTAAATTAAGCCTTAATTTTCCTGAGGGCAGAAAAGTTGTCTTAGATTCCTTCCACCCTTCAAGATCCTTTGCATACAGTGAGTGCTTAGAAACATTTGTGGTTGAACCGAGTTCCCGTCTGGATTAAGTTCACCTCAAAGGAGAGACACTATCTTATTCTAACCAGAACGGACGCCTCATTTCTGCCTGCCAGTTGATCATTCTCACCTTTGGATTCTTTAGCTATGTAAAATACAAGAACAAAGTGGTACAGATGACATCCAGCTGAGGGCAAGCCATGCTAATTTTTGTTGACTGGCCCATTGAAGTGGTAATGAGGCAGAATTACTGCCTTGGGCCAGAGCAAACCTGGAGATCGTCTGCCTTGTTATTCATCTTTTCCCGGGGGATTAGCAACCCAGGCAGACAGTTTCTTTCTGCCAGGCAAACCCCAAGCCTGTTGGTGAAGTGACAAGAAATATTCACACCAGTGCGCATCTTCCCAAGAAGGCCTAAGGCAGAGTGCTGGCTTTCTCCGTAGTTCCTAGGCAATCCAATCTGCCATAAAATACAATTCAGAGCATCATGCTACAGGGAATAACAAGCAAACAGAAAAGGAAAAAGTACGTTCTGCATACTGATTTTGTCTAATGTGGCATTTGCACACGTGGGCAGCCACAGTTCTTCCATGCTGCTGCCAGAATACTTCTTCCAAACACTGCTTTGATGACGAAACCTGCACTAGCTCTACTTCCCGAAAAAGGCAGCCTGGCAATGAAAGATTTGCCACAGTTTGGCTCAACCTACATTTCCATCTTTCCTTCCTATTATAGTCGTCCCTTAGTATCCACAGGGATTGGTTCCAGGACTCCCACAGATACCAAAATCCAGGGATCCTCAAGTCCCTTATATAAAATGGCACAGTATTTGCATATAACTTACGCACATGCTCTCATACACTTTAAATCATCTCTAGATTACTTATAATACCTAATACAATGTAAATGCCATGTAAATAGTTGTTATACTGTATTGCCTAGGGAATAATGACAAGAAAAAAAAGTCTGTGCATGTTCCTACAGACACAACTATCTTTGGCCTTTCAATCCATGGTTGGTTGAATCCACAGATGCAGAACCCACGGATATAGAGGGCCAACTACATTTCAATTTCCAACCAACGATCTCCTATACTTTTCCATGCCTTTATATGTGCAGTTTTCTTCACTCATAAATCAAAAGCCTAGCTATGCTTCAAATTCCAACAGCTCACTTGCCTCCCTACACAAACCTACTCTGATGGTGCCTGTTGGCAGAATTATCTCCTTCCTCTGCTAACACGGGTTTTTGGTGGCATTTATATTTTTTCTTGTCTGGCTCATATTTGTTCAATCTACAGAGCCTAGTCCAGTGCCTAGCACATAACAGGCATTCAATAAATGTTTGTTGAATGAATATTGATTTTTACTTCTGTGGCCTCTGCATTGATGGTTTCTTTGGAAGCCAAATACAAAATTTACACAAACTCATCATTTTGAAGGGTCAAAGATAATTCCCAGTTTTCAAGGAATGAGGGCTCTGGAGTCTCCTCAATGCTTTCAGGGCCTAAGTGCTGCACTCAGGTACCTTGACACTTCCCTGTTATAGGCAGAGGACATTGAATAAAATTAATGTGCTTGATTTCCTGAGTGCCTACACTGCTAAATGACTTCACATTCACACCCCTAGTCCTCCTGGTGACATACTGATGCTGGCTATATCATTCTTAGGGAAGACAAATAAACAATGCTCCAAGATCAACACCCTGCCCAAAGTCACACTGAGAGAGTGAGTGTCAGAGCCAGGATTCACAAACAGGTCTGTCTGGCTCCAAGTCTAGCTGTTTTCCCCATCATCCCATGTTCCCTCTTTGCACTGCACAGCAGGTCCTATGGAAGTTTCTGCTACTTCTCTGTCACTTCTCCAAGGTTCATTTCCCACTCCTGCAGCTTCACAAAAGGCCAGCTACACCTGTCAATGACCTGCTTCCTCTAACAGGATTTCTGACGGCTGTGGCGCCACTTCAGCATCTGCATAGTCTGTTTCTCTCTCCCCAGCATGGAGCTCCCAGGAGGCACTGGCAGCCTGGCAGCAGGACATTTCAGCTGTTTGTTTTTGCTGCCCTCTCAGCTCAAACTGCTGTATTTCAAACCTTGCTGTGATACATCACTGACCTGCCCTGAATTCCCTTCCACCTTCCCTTCAGTCTGTCTCAGAGGCCTATAAATCACAGTTGTGGCAACTCGCAAAGTTGCATCAGGGAAGAGTAGAGACCTTCTTGTCAGACTTGCTAATTGGGATGTGGGGAAAATCTCACTGAGACTTGTCTTATGACGATTACCTTTGAACTACCTATGAAGAAATGGTTTTCTATGCCTTGAGGAGATCCATGATAGGGATATGTGTGCAGAGAGAGAGTGGGAAAGGAACTCCAAAATAAGAGAGCAGAACTATTTGCAAGCACAAAAGCATCCCCTTCAATACAGTGAATGAACCAAACAAAATATTGTTTCATCAATTCTAAGATGCATTTTTTTTCACATTTTAACATCCTTGTAATTGGATTGTGGACTACAGTTGATGCTGTACAACCACTGTTAGCCAAACAGCGGTCATCATAGTCGCCATTGCCTTCACTTGTGTAATCATCAAAATGCACTAGCATCAAAATTTGCAAAATGGGTAGGAAATGTAGACTACCTCTACATAATTGCAAAGCCAACTTAAAAACCCAAGCTTTTAGTTCTTTTTTAGGTCCTTTTAGAAAATGCTTCATCACCAAACCTCTTAGTGGCACCGAGGACAAAACTGTGTGGAAAAACTTGGATCTCAGTGACTGAGTCAAAACTGAGTCTACTCAGAAGAGTCAGATTTGACTCTGAGGAAGTTTTGGAAAAATGTGAACCCATTAATTTTGTTTATATTTTCCTTTTCATGTATGCCCAAGAATAATATGTGATTTTAAAGAATGCCTAAATAAGTATATTAGAGCTCTTTTAGTAAATATAAAATAAAAATTCTAAGTGATAAAATAGCAAGTGTTATAGTCAAACTGATGTTTCTCTCTGATGCAACTTATAAAAATACTTAAGCATCCATGGGAAATAACTCATACCATTGCATTAGAGAGCCTTGAGATTAAATTCTGGTTTTACCACTTACTAGCACTGGGACCCTGGGGCATGTTACTAGGTCTCGCTGACAGTAAAATTTGTAAAATGTGACTAGTAATTGGTATTCTGCAAGCTCTATTACATCATTCCTTTCATTTGGTAAGACTTTGTAAACATTTAGTTTTACTTTTTTTACTAGAAAGTCAAAAATATACATTTCTTTAAAAAAATCTGTAGCTTTCTTTGCTGGTTGATTTTGTAGTTTCAATAAAGTAGCACGTATTTTACAAATGAGCTTAGCTTAACAACATAAGAAAAATACCCTAAAGTCCAGGAGGTTTGGTGGAGTCCAAAGTCTTGGTGGAGACCAGTAGGTTTCCTCTAAATACTAGTGGAAATACAGTATCTGACAGGCCCTGACCTATCTCCTTGAAGAAGGCATGGTCTGACATAACGTCATGGGTCCCAAGATTTCATAACTGGACTTCTGTTTCAGTCTCTATGGTATAGACTGCTTGTTTTGTAATTTTAATTAATAACAATAGAATTTTTGGTGGGCTGACGGCTGCCCAGCCAAAGGCTACATCTAGCTTCCTTTGCAGCTTGGTGTGGCCATGTGACTAAGTTCTGGCCAAAGGTAAGTGAGAAGAAATGTGAGTGTGCACCCTTGGGTCCAGCTCTTAAAATGAAGGTGCAGTCCTCTTCCCTGCCCACTGTTTGGAAAGTGGATGGGATAGTGAAAGCTGGAGACATTATCTTGGGTCAAAGATGAAAGCTATTCAAGCTTGTGTTAAAGGTGGCAGAACAACAGGCTAGAAGGAACAGGGGCCCTGATCATGTTAGAGCTGCCATATCACCTTAGACCACTGACCCAGACATTAATGTGAGAGAGTAGTAAACTTTTATCTTGTTTAAGCTACTATTATTTTGGGTCTCTGTTATAGCAGCCAAAAAAGTTATGTCAGCCTCTCCACTTTCATGGTCCTGTCTCTCTCATCCTCTCCTTTACCTAAGCAACATGACTCATTCTACCCACATGTGCCAATTTTATAAAGGGGCCTCTTTGAGTACCGATTCTGAGAACCTGCTAAATTTTCTTGAAATCTAGTTGCCTTGGAATTACTAGTCCTCCTCCCTGGTGAAGGGAGTCCTGCCCTAATGCTGGGCCCCAATACTTACGGAAATTGTTTCCTCAGCTTCATTGGACTTGAGAACTGACTTGAACCTCAGGTTGCCTTTTCCTTTCCCTGCCTACGTGATCCTTTTTATTCATCACCTACCATCATAAAATCCACAGACAGCTGTTTCCATAGCCCCAGAAGATAGAGCTGGTCCCTGGTTTCAATCTCTTCTTGCTTTGCTCTGAGCTCTTCAGCTAAAGATAACTGGAGGAAGCGTGTCAAAGCATACCAATATTCATAATGTTGAGTGACTGCTGTGTAAGTGGCACTTTTTTAGACACTATCTCCAATCATTATAACAACTCTAGAAAGAGTTATCCGCATTATACAGGTAAGAAAACTGTGGCTCAGAGTGGATAAGTGTCTTGCCCAAAATGTTTCAACTAATGAGTGATGGATCTTCAATCAAAACCAAATGTATATTTTTCCCCCTATATATACTATTGCCCAAGCTCAGTGACAAGGCAAGGGTCCAAAGATGAGGGCTCAATTGGGAAGAAGAAAAAAAAATCTTTAGTGATCATGTCCTGGCACAGGTACACAGAGTGCAGAGAGGTGAAGGGACTACCTACCATCCTGCTCCAGAAGCTATATTAACATCAGGATGCTAAGATTAACACTTCAAAGCTGCTCAGAAGAAAAAAAGGATGCTCTTTCAACTTTTGCTTTTTGGATTTTTTTAAAAGATCATTTTTCTCACCTTTTCTCTCCTGGGATTCTTCTATTTCCCTGACCTTGACAGACATTTCTCCCTAAGTCCTCTGAATTATTATGGAACAAAATGGCTTATTTTAATTTCCCTAGATGTCTTTACTGAATTATTTCACAGTGTTTTACGGAAAATATCTGATTACTAATTCACAGAACAGACTATTATGAGACTCTCCGCTAAGTGGCTGCCACAATGGTATTCAGGCCTGGGAGCCTCTGCAGTAGTTGGTTCTGACCCATTGCCTGCAGGCTCAGAAGTAAGGAGGCCAGTTAAGCTCCAGCATCTTGCAGTTTGTCCTATTATATCACCCCCTGAACAATTCCTAAAAGAAAATACTGCCTCCAGCTCCCTGGCAAAACCCTTGAAAGATTAGAAAGCAAGACAGTTCAACACAGAAGTTAAGACTTTGGGTTCTAGAATCAGACTAGGTTTAAATCCCGTTGCTACTGTTTAAATGACCCTGGGCAAGTTATTTAAGCTCTCTGTTCCTCTGTTTTATAGTCTGTAAATGGGGGTAATACTACCTCGTAGAGTATTTGTGAGGATTACATGAGTTAATATAACTAAAGTGTTTAGAACAGTGCCTGGCTCATATTAAGTGCCTCCTAAAAAGTTAATTAATTATTTCTCTTAAATTAAGAGTTAGTAAGAGTCCTGTGAAACCTGGTGCAAAATACCATGGCATGTGAAAGGTTCTGTGAGTTCCTACACCTCCGAGGCATTTTCTGGCCCATGTATGTAAACACTCACAAACATGAAATCACATGAAACCATTGTACTTAGTAGTGTGATTCCTCTAACTCAGTGTGGTTGATGAATATAACACACCATGCAGAAATGTCCTGAGTGATTGGATGATTCCCTCAAGGAAGAGAATCCCCATTAGAGATCTGCTGGTTACAGGCAGAATGAGTCTCTAGATGAATTACAGAATGAGTTACCAGTGAATAGATTCACTGTAGGTTAATGTTCCCCTCAGCTTGACTAAGTTTAGACAGGTTTCTTCCTCACTATAGGCCCTTGGTCTCCCTTTTCTTAGAACATTTATTTTAGAAAACTTATAATTGTAAATTATTTCTCTGCCCTTTGAGATATAAATCTTTTCCCAGTCTTTTGCTGGCTTTACAACCCAGGAATGTATTTCCCAAGGACTTGGAAGACATCCCTTTGAAATGTAGTCATCAAAAAAGATATCCCCCCTATCTGCCAGGCTCTGTGAGAGAGTAGGAGCCTAATTTCAATAAGCATCAATTAGCAAACACAGATGGCCTAACTACAGTGACCAACCTTCCCCCATAACTGTCCTTCAGTACTTTTCCACTAGCTCACCCCAGCACTTAAAAACTCTCCCCCCTTTGTTTCAGGGGAGTTGAGTTCAATCTCTCTCCTCTAATGCAATAGTCTTGAATAAGTCTTCCTTGCCTATTTAACTCCATCCAATGCAATTTTTCTTTGACACTACAATCAGCAGATAGAATCCAACTGTGAAACAAATGTTTCTAGATGTCAGGAATAGTGATGATATAAAAGTGGAAATGAAGAATAAAAGAAGCCCCTTGTCTTCCCTCCCTTGGCTGCCCACCAACAAACAAGATTTTGCTTTAGAACAAGGGGATAGGAAAGAAGTGAATTGTAGGGAGTGATGAGTGTAGCTCAGATTCAAGCAGAATATCAATTATAGTTGTTACAGAGAAGTTACACTATATGTTCATCTCTTCGAGGTTGGTTGGGGTTTGAGAAGTCTGGACAAAGGCTCCAAGTTATAGACTTCTGTGAGAAAATACACAAAAAGATTCCTCTCACAATGACAGTCAACTCAACCCCTGCAGAGGACACCTCACTTCCATCAAGCTCCAGGTGAACATCAGTCATCTCAGTCTCTAAAGGCCCTGGGAATCTGCTGGGATCTTCTACCACCCTAAAAGGCCTCTCTCTAAGAAGTCAGTCTTTGAGCATTGCTATTAGCTGGAAAGAAAATTCTGGCTGATGTCTGAGTCTGCAGAACTAGGGTCATTCACATGCCTTCCAAGGATAAACTTGGCATCTCCAACCTTGAAGAAACAGAGTGGTGGTGGGCGGTGTTCATTTTTAAAGTATTGGAGTGCCAGCATGAATTTGATGGGTAGGAAAACATGAACTCTGAAAATGGATATTAAGAAACATTATAAAGTGTAAATGATTAAAACAGTGTGCTGCTGACACGTGAATAGATACAGATAAATAAGGGGAACAGAGTAGAAAGTGAAAAAACCCACAAAATATCATTGGACATCAAGCATATAGTAAATGTCCGTCTCAAATCAGCGACGACCACATGGACTATTAATTCATTAAATGATGTAAGAAAATTGAGTAGTCATTTGTAAAAATAAAGTTTGATCTGTACCTCATTCTTCATACAAGAGAAAATAACATACAGATCAAATATAGAAAAATCAAAATGATAAAAGTACTAGAAGAAACTCTAGGAAGACTCATATAATCTAGGAGTGAGGGAGGGCTTTCTAATAAAACACAAAACTTTGAAACCATTAATTTTTAAAAAGTTTGATTAAATCAATTACAAAATAATTTAAAATTGTTGCATGGTGAAAATCACTATAAGTTAAGTAACAAGATAAATAAAAAACTGGGGAAAGATAGTCGTAATTTATATCACATACACGGGGCTGTATGTCTAACAATAAAGAATTCCTTCAAATGAATAGACATAGAGGAACACCATCCACAAAATGGGCAAAGGATATGAACAGGTGATTCAGAGAGAAAAGTAAATATAAATGAAACTTAAGCATATGAAAAGAAGCTCAACTTCACTCATAATACAAGAAAAGACAGAGAGAGACTATTTTTCACCTGCTACATAGGTAAAAGTCCAAAAGTTTGATAACATGCTGTATTGGTCAGGACATAACAGACTTCTTTATATTGTTGGTGACAGGGTAAATCATTATAAACCCCAAGAAAGGCACTTTGGCAATACGTATCAAAAGTACAAATACAAATGCACCCTGAACCAGCAATTTAACTTTTGGGAATGTACCCATCAGATATATGCCTGCACATGTAAAGTGTAAACAAGGTTATTCATTGCAGCATTATTTATAATAACAACATACTGGAAAGCATCCCCATAAATAGGGAGATAGTTAAATAAATTGTGCTACATTCACACAATTAAATACCCGGAAGTGCTCTATGTTCTGTTATGGAATGATCTCCATTAATTTAAATTAATGGGTTAAAAAAGCAAGATGAAGAACAGCATGTAGAATATGCTACTATTTGTTAAATAGCTTAAAAGGGAGAGATAAAGGGGGAAAATAAAATATATACATACATATTTATATTTGCTTGTATCTTGATTAAATATCCCTAGAAGGATATACCTGACACAGTGTGGTTGCATATATGGAGGAAAAATGGGTATCCGAGGTAATAGGTATTACAGGGAGATTTTCTTCACTGAATACTGTATAATTTTTTTATACTTTCTTCTTTGTGAATCATGAATCAATACATTACTAAAAAATCAAATTAACATCTGAGAAAATATTTCTGCATTAAAAAAACAAAAGTCAAATTGATGAATATTTTTAGTTTTCTTCAGTCTGGAATCTTAAAGCTGACAATCCATGTAAAACAGTAAAGAAATTCAGGATATAAGGGTCACACAGGTTTATGGAAACCATTGTTAGCACACAAGAATGTGGATGAACCTGGTATATCGCCATGCCCGTGTATTGCTGTACCAAAAAATGTGCACTAAACTACACTTGATTCAGGAATACATGAGCAGATAAAATACATCTTAACTTAAATTTGTATTAGAGAGCCCAAACCTAAGCACACTAAAATTCTCTTATTTGACATCTCATAATTTGAAATGTTCCATTTAATCCTTTTCCAAATCTAGACTACAGCTGATGTTTATTTAAGATATGAACTGTTGTTGATCTCCTGCTCAGACCTTCCCGAATGGAACAGAGGCTCTATATCTTTCTCTGAGAGACTTTGGTGATATTTTTAGCACTAACTGTGAGTACGAAAACTTTCAACTCCAGAAATCCAAAGTCTGGAGTACTCTTGGGGGTTTGGAAAATCTTTTAAAAATGGATAATTCTTCATTAACGCTCACATTTCCCTTGCCTACCACCATTTTTTTCCTCCCTCAAGATGGATGTGTGTATGCATACACATATCTATACACACATACATACAGATATATACGTGGGAGGGATTGAAAATAAAATATTTTCTTTTAAAATGTATTTGCATTTTTCCTGCGAGAGCCTCATAGTTTCCATCAGACTCTCAAAGTGATTGGTGACTCAGAAAGGGTTCAATAGGAGTAAATAATGGACATTCTCACAAACACTCCTTTCCCTTTTCCTACAGCTACTACTCAAGTCTAGGTTGTCCATCTCCCTTGGGTCTAGACGACTGTGACAGCAGAATAGCTGGCCTGTCTGCCTTCACGCTCTCTAAGCTCCGTACTACACACTCAACCAGCCAGTTGTTAGCATAATCATTTTTTTTTCTTTTTTTTTTTTGTGAGGAAGATGAGCCCCGAGCTAAGATCAATTGCCAATCCTTCTCTTTGTGCTGAGGAAGATTGGCCCTGGGCTAACATCTGCGCCCATCTTCCTCTACTTTATATGTGGGACGCCTGCCACAGTGTGGCTTGATATGCAGTGCGTAGGTCTGCACCTGGGATCCGAACCTGCGAACCCTGGGCCACAGAAGCGGAATGAGTGGACCTAACCGCTACACCACGGGGCCAGCCTGAGCATAATCATTTTTTAAATAATTAACTGCCTTCTTCGTCAAATCTGTTGAGGAGAGTTTGATTGTAAGTTACAACGCTGTAACGGCGCATGTGCACACATACAATATTAGTTCATTCTCCTGGAATTCCTCTCTGTTCCTGTTTTTATTAGTGGGGAAAATGGCCTTATTTATTTTGTTCGTAAACACATTTTTTAAATATATAAAAATGAGCTAGAAAAACCTATTTTACTGGTCACTTCAAGCAGAAAAGCCTATTTTGTTTTTTTTTTTTTAGAAACCTTCCAAGTGTGAATGGGCTACATGTGGATATAAAGCAACTATTTTAATGAGTGCTTATAAACAGCATTTAAGTGCTTAGAGAGAAAAATGAACACAACGACCTCTAATTTAAAAGTAAAGAGCTTTCTGGAAAGCTAACATAATAACAACTAACAAACCTTTACAGTTTACAAATGCTTTCATACGAATTATATCATTTAATTATAACAGAAGTAAGAAATACATTATTATTCTCATTTTAAAGAATAAGGAAATGAAAGCTCAAAATGATGAAGCAACTTGTCCAAGTTTACACAGCAAGTAAGGGATGGAACTGGGACTCTAACTTACATCTTCTGGCACCATATCTCCTACTCTTTCATATATGATGAGTAGCTCCAATCTCACTGTCAGGTAAAATTTAGATAGCGCTTGTAATTTTATTAAGTACCCCTGAAATCCTGGTACTCAAGTCATTGACACATAGAACAGGTTAAATAAAGAAGGCTTTTTTTGAAAGGGTAAGGAAAAACTACATTGCTATTTTAGAATCAATGCTTATTTATATCATGAAGAAAGCTAAAAGTCCCCAATAGAAAGGTCTTCACAGAGGCACTACACTATTACTGCGCACTTTGCTATGTTCAAGTCATAGACAGAAACTCCTCCTTTCCCCTGCATTCTAATGAAAGCATTGTTCCTAATCTAGTTGTATATCTTTTATAAAATGACCCATGGGGAAAATTCCTTCTACAGTTTCAAGGTAGGAAAGAGCTCCTTTCTCTACATGCCTTGTTAATATTTCCCTTATAATGACAGTTCTGTAGCCCACTTTTGTCTTGGTTGCCAAGAAGCTCAGAGCCAACTTGTAGGCTTAGTTGCAGTCATTTTCTTTAATTTAGGTTTTCTGGAATATTTTCTTTCTTTTTTCCTCCCTTAAAAAACTTTTTCTCTTTTAAACTATCTGGTTCATATCTTTTACTATTGTTTTCATGGGGTTTTATTTTACTGTAATTATATCTTTTATTATCAGCCTTCTTAAGTCTTTTTTGAAGATAGGCAGAGTATAAATATACAGAGTCCCACTCTAAGTAATACCAGTAAGAATGTGAGCACTTACTCCATTGAAAAAAAATAACAAGAGTATACCAGGTGCAAATGGTTTATTTAAATGCTTGAGAAGCTCATACACAAGAAATTTTTGTTGTGAATGCATAGGGTAATAGAGTCCTATTTTCTTTCCTTTATTTTTTCTTTTTGTTTTTTATTGTGGTAAGAACAGTTAACATGAGATCTACCCTCTCTTAACAAATTTTTAAGTGCACAATACAGTATTGTAATTACAGGCACGATGTTAACAGCAGGTCTCTGGAACTTACGTATCTTGCATAACTGAAATTTTATACTTGTTGAAGAGCAACTCCCCATTTTCCTCTCCCCTCAGCCACTGGCAACCACCATTCTACTCTCTGTTGCTATTAGCTTGACCATTTTAGATACCTCGTATGCTATAGACTGAATGTTTGTGCCCTTCCAAAATTCATACGTTGAAATCTAATCTCATGTGACGATGTTTGGAGGTGGAGCCTTTGGAAGGTGATTATGTTATGAGGGTAGAGCCCTCGTGAATGGGAGTGCCTTTACAAAAGAGATCCCAGAGAGCTCCCTTACCTGCTTCTGCCATGTGAGGACAGAGCAACAAAATGGCTCTCTATAAATTAAGAAGTGGGCTCTGACCAGACACTGAATCTGCAGCACCTTGATCTCGGACTTCCCAGCCTCCAGAAGTGTGAGAAATAAATTGCTGTTGTTTATAAACCACCCAATCTATGGTATTCCGTTAGAGCAGCCTGAATGGACTAAGATATCATATAAGTGGAATCATGCAGTATTTGTCCTTCTGTGATTGGCTGATTTCGCTGAGCATAATGTCCCCTAGGCCAACAGGTATATGAAAAGATGCTCGACATCAATTATCATCAGGGCAATGCAAATCAATACCACAATGAAATCTTACCTCACACCTGTCAGGATGACTATTATAAAAGAAATAAAAGATAAGA
The DNA here is from genome assembly GCF_020826845.1 of Diceros bicornis minor. Taxonomy (NCBI): domain Eukaryota; kingdom Metazoa; phylum Chordata; class Mammalia; order Perissodactyla; family Rhinocerotidae; genus Diceros; species Diceros bicornis. Next base: position 23,686,663 of record NC_080764.1, on the reverse strand, counting down.
AGTGTTGGCAAAGATGTGGAGAAATTGGAACCTTGTACACTGTTGGTAGTAATGTCAAATGGTGCAGCCGCTATGGAAAAAAGTATGGAGTTTCCTCAAGAAATTACAAGTAGAACCATCATATGATCTAGTTATCCCACCCTGGGTATATATCCAAAAGAATTGAAATCAGGATCTCAAAGAGATATCTGCATTCCCACGTTCACTGTACTACTCACAATAGCTAAGATATGAAAACAACCTAAACGTCCATTGATGGATGAATGGATAAAGAAAATGTGGTCTATATATACAAGGGAATATTATTCCGCCTTAAAAAAAAAGAAGGAAATCTTTCCTTTATTCCTATAATTAAGGCTCAGTGTCACTATCATAAGCATTTCATATGTCAGCAGCAGTAGGTGATAAGGTATTTAGTATTATATGTTACACTTTTGTTAGACAATAAGCCTTTGTGTTTCACTTACATTTTATGATTATGCACATTTGGCGTGATACAAAGGAATAATGATGGAATTTTCTAAATTCTTGGTTGATACAGAAATCAATCTGTATATATCTTACATATTTAATTATGTCACACATACAATTCTGATTATTGTAGGAATATAATCCACATGACACACACATACACACCCATAATCACGCACATTTTTCAAAACAATGGCTACACAGAGAAAATCCGTTAGTATAGTCTTTGAAGAACAACACTAGGGAAATGCCTTTTATGATCTGATTAATACTAAAAGAGGAAAAGAGAACTGACGGAGAAGTTAAAAGGTGAAACAAAAAAGGCCTAAGAAATTTTTAGTACTGTCAAATAAAAGCAAATCCAGACTTAGGCAATGAAGAGTCTTAAAAAACTATTACAATGGGGAGAATGCTCCTCCCTCAGGATTTCTAGGCAACTCGAAGTCAAACAGAAAAAGGTTTTTCTCTTAGGGATGGGTAAGCGGGACTAGAAGGAACTTTGAGGGGAAATCCAGCAAGTGGGTGGAGCTCAGCAGACAGCATGACCTGGGTGGTATAATAGGAAATGTTTCTCTCTGTGGTCAGCTGATTCAGAATGAACTGTTAAGGGCAGATAGTCTACATTTTAGTGCTTGCTCAGAACTGGGGGCAAGCCAAAGTTCAGGAACCTGTGGGCAGGCAGTTTAGTCAAGCCAAGTCAGTGGCTAATTGTGAGCACTTTGTCAGTACCTGTGACCTAATGAAAAGCATACACTATTGAAATGCTAACTACTTTTTTGCCATAAAATGTCTTACAGAACCTTAGTGGATTCAAGAAGCAGCAAAGTGTAGTATCAGAAACTCTGCATTTATTCCCATTCATATAACTAACGTGCACGATTTCAGCTAGTCACTTAAGTCTCCTACAAATCAGCATAAGATAAGGGTTATTAAAAGAGCTGAGATGTTTAGGAGAAAGTCACTTTTGCATGTAAAAACAAAGAACTTATATATCTTACAGACATATATCAATTAAATTATGCATTTATTACATTAATAGATTTAAAAAGCATGGTAAAGCAAGGATCTGGCAACATTCCTGGAAGAACCTAGTTTAAATACGCATACTTGAGATTTATTGGTCATTTGTTCTTGAGAAATTAAGAAGGGGAAAGTTTTAAAGAAGGACATTCTGCCAAAGCATAACCCATAAAACGAAAGATAAAAGTATGAGTCATAGAACTTTAGAGTTGGAAAAGATCTAGTCCTACCTTTTTATTTTCACATTAGGAGACAGGCTCATTGTGAGGTGTTGCTTCCAAGTCACATGGCAAGTTAGTGCAGAGGTGGGAGGAGGAATCAGGTCAGAGCTCTTCTCCTCTCTGAGGGTAAACTTCATGAGTGCAATTTTGTTGCATAGGTTATTTACTTTACTGATTATAAAAATAAGGTAAAGTTATGATTTATTGTTAAATGAGAAGAACAAGTTGCAGAGAAATGTATATGGCATGATGTCATGTTTTTAAAACACAAACAACATCTACCTACCTATCTATCTATCTATCTATCTATCTATCTATCTATCTATCTATCTATCTATCTATCTATCTTTCATCTATCATCCATCTATGATTGCATGAAATTGGAGAAAAGAATGGAAGCATACACACTAGGCTAACACTGGCTATTCACAGGAGGGATAAAGCAAGAGAATAAGAAAAAAATGTAACAAAACAGAATTTTGTGAAATGGTATTTGAAAATGAAGAGTGCAAAATTCCATCTGTAAAATTATTATTAATACGTAGAAATTGAATGTGCTCATAGACAAGGACTAGAAGGTCACTAGAATATGCACACAGACCAAACCATGGACAAAAGAAAAAATCATTTTGATCAGGGGTTGGGTTATGGTTATTTTAAAAATTTGTGTAGCTATTTTAACATAGTTTTTGCAGTAAGATAAAAAGTAAAAATAAAAACAAGTCAAATGAATCCCTTATCTGAAACCATTGAAACACACCCATTTTAGCTTAAAATTAATAAAAAAGACTTAATCACATATTCATTAATAGTATTCACTTGGCAAGCCTTTAATTAACAGCATTGATAGCTATAACATTTTATGTTTCACATATGAATGTTTATATATATGTGTTTGTATACATGTGTCTATGTATAAATTATATATTTGTTTACTACTACATTTGTTTACTAAATTGGCATATACTTTTTTTATTGAATGGTATAGACAATGAAAACAAAAGTAATGTATACTCACTGTAAAGATTTCAAGCAATTTAGGAAAGCAGAAAATAAAAATCACTGATAATCTTACCCAGAGATATCCAGAGTTAACCTTTTCGCATACGTCCTTCTAGATCTTTTTCATGCATGTGTATTCAGAAACAGGCTTATAATTTACTTTGTTATCTACTTTTTTCACTTAGTAATATATTATGGCCATATTTACATGGCAATAAATATAGATATAATATCATTTTTAATTAGATATTTAACATTTCATCATAGGGAATTACAGTAACTCATTTTACAAATTTTCTATTACTGGTCATTTGGTTTGATTCTGTTTTTTAAATAATCATAAACAATGCTGAAATGAACATCTTTATATACATATTTTTTTGCTCTTGTGCTGTTGCTTCTTTAGAATACATTCCTATAAATGATATTGCTAGGTACTATTGTTCGTAAATTTATAAAACATTTCATTTCCTAACTCTCTAGAAGTTTATACTTGAGTATCAAAAGTCCTAAGAGATGAGAAGCCTTTTTTTATCAGGACAATGTATCATAGAAACAACCAGTGTAAGTTATAAAGATTTTCTCATGCCCATGTTTATCACTTAATTCTTCATTATATTTCAGGAAAACATATTTGAATCCAAAAGCAATCATTATGATGATCCATAACTTACAAATCTCTATTATCTATATTTCAAATTACTCCTAATCATTTTTACCTCCTACTGTCTTACCAGTATGAAGATGTTAATGGTGGACTTTGTAAAATGCACTGACATTTATATAGAAGTTATTCAACTAATAACTTTTAAAGTATCTACAAAGAAGACTGTTTGTAACTGTTTTCCAGCTTTATGTTGAATGTGCAAGGGGTATAGTCTATCAAAAATATCATCCATGTCCTGAAGATACTTATATATATTAGAAATAATGGGCCATTATCCATCCTTTGTTTTTCTGGAAATTTTTTTAAGAGAAAAATGGATAGAAGAGAAAAGAGAAGTCAAAGAAGGGAGATGTCATCTCTTATTGTCTACTATGTACCAGCAATGTAGCTAACTACTTTTTCATGTAGTAATTCGTTAGATCTTCCCAATGATGTTGGAGGGAGGTAGACATTGCTTGTTACAGCTGTTTACCGTATGAAGAAGTGAGGCTTAGGCGGATGAAATGATTTTCTCAAGGTTACACTGATAGTAATTGTTAGAATGGGTATTCAAATCTATGTCTACGTAGGTGACATATTTTTGACTCAAAAAAATAAGTTGTTAAAAATTTAAGCTTCCCAGTGGTAGAATATATTTTCTCTGGAAGTAGTGAGCTTATCATCATGGGAAATATGGAAGCAGATGTTGGTTGATATTGGTTAATCATAGACAAAAGATGTTATGGAACGTACTCCAGTACGAGTGGAAGATTGTACTTGCTCACTTCTCTAGGCCTTTTCTAGAAGGTTAAATATTTTGTTGAATTGAAAACAGTGTACTAGTTCTAATTATTGATACATCACAGGCAAATATTAGGCCATAGAATAATACTCAACTGTTTCATACTTAAGAGAAACCTAATTTCACATATGAATATTACTTGTAATTTCAAAACCAGAGAGTCTCAACCATATTCTAGTGATCAAAATCTATATTATGTAGGTTATTTTAGTTTTTAACAGCTACGTGGAATGAATTGTGTTAAATAAATTTTAGCGTCTATTGTGTTAAGAACACAGTTGTTTGGCTGATTAATAAACACTATCTTTTGATAAAGATTGGTTACCACATGCTAGCCTAATGATTAGTGTAATTCACATTTCTACACAGCTATTCTATTACTAAGGGATTTCCTAGATTTAATCTATCTGAAAAAAAAATAACTAAATCACTTGGTGAAGTGTTATATAAAATAATAATAAAAATAAGTCCTCTCTTGATTTAGACCAAATAGTGTGCTTGTGTGCTAACGCATTCTACTACCACCTTCCCCAGTTGGTTCTATTAAATATAGTACTGTAGAAAGAAATAAAAATCAAAAATAAATTATGCCTGTTGCAAAGCATTTCACAGAGAGGCTTTTATGTGCAATTTAACAGTTCACAGGAAAAAGAATATTACTGGAGGCAAGGAAAATTCTTTCTCTGAAAATAAGTGAAACCCAGGTCATTATTAGCATATGCATTCACTTTTGGGAGGTAGAAGATATTCGGGGCTGTGATTCATTTAAATACATAACCATGTGGCTTGTGCTTTGGGATCTGAGCTAAAGCCTTGCATATCAATATTTAGGCTTTGCTAAGAGGAAGTGGTTGGTTCTACACCTAAATACACTCGGATGGCTCATTATAGTGCATATGAGTATGATTTGAGCTAAAGAGAAAGAAGCAAAGGGCTGGCTTCTGTTGTTCTGTGCAGGCAGCATATTTTGTTGAAAGGAGTATGGACTTCAGGAAGGAAGAAAACCTTACATTTGCAGCAGTTGACTTCAACATGTTACTTAACTTTTCTGAGCCTTTCTTCATCTATAAAATGGGTATAATAATACCTCACCGAGTTATTTTGAGAACTGAATGCAAAAATGTTTGCAGGAGTAAATTGCACGGTATCTGACACACAGTAACAATGGAATACATTTCAGCTTCTTTCCTCTTTGTCATGTCTCTAATAGAGTAACTCTGGGAAATTGTAAATACATTTTTTTAAAAGTGTTCTCCTAGAGTTTGAGGAATGATATTGCCATCAGCAACCTCAGTGGGAGGACAGCTATCAGCTCATCGGTAGCAAAGTACCTCCTGACGCAGATCTAGAGCTACGCGAGCCAATATCAGGGGGCTGGAAGCACCAAGACATGAGGGAGAAGCAGGTTCTGGAGCTGTGGAGATGTCTGCCCTAGCCACCCAGAAAGAGATCCTCTTTGGGGTAAGGGCCATGTGAGCTCTTTCTGTTCCTGTAGACCAGGGAGAAGGTGGAGCTTAGACCAGGAGGAGAGAAAACACTTACCCTGCCTTAGTGAGTTCCTCAATTCCTAGAAATTTTCCGAGGATCTCTACAGCTATGAGGGACTCTGAACTTTGTAACATGGCCCTCAGACTCTTGGAGGAAGAGGAGCAAAACGGGATTAATGTTAGCTACTGCTTTCAGAGCTATGCATTTTCCGGCAAATGACTTAAGAATTATGCTTTATCTATCCAATATAGACAGTGTAGTCCATGATAAAATCCTTTACAAATTCATTTTAATAGCTTTCATTTATAATTAAAATTTTGATGGAATTCATATATTGGCAAAAGTAGGTTTTTAAAAATTAAGACTCTAGAATATTTCTCTTTGAACACAATTTAACTTCTAAGAAAAAAATCCCAGCCTTAAAAAACTTTTTAAATAAATACTACTTTTTATATTCATGTACTTGAGATCAATCTAATATAGTCCATAAACCTGAAGTCTGTTTAGTGTAGCAGATTATTAAAGCCAGTTTAGCAATATGATGGTGTTTATAAGATTATCTGCCGCCCCTGTATTGTAAAGCCTGGGCACTTGATTACTGTGCACATTTGCTCTTGTGTAATGATAAGCAAGTCCTGTGGAGCCAATTACTGCCTCCACTTTACTTAAGTGATCCTCAATCTCATCAAGATCATCAACCTGATTCTTAGAAAGTGTGACAATTTGAAGTAGTTCCAATGAACGTGGTAAATTTCCTAATTTGAAAGTGATTCCTTGTGATACAAGGAGACAATGGTTAAGAAATAAAACTTCAAAAAAGATTCCACATGAAAGCAATTTAGAATATGAGTAGTTATCTCTTAACTACAATCCTCACTGATCAAAAAGATAAGTAAGATTTCCCAAGTATCTTCCTATGTCGCGAACACTCTAATTGGAAAGTGTGCATACTTGGATAAGAAGGCAAGAGAATTTACATTTATTGATCACCTGGTACGTTCTAGGCTATAGTAGTGCAGTGTATAATTTAATCTTGCAGTAGTCTCATGAAATAATTGTTAAAAATCTGAATTTATAGGTGAGGAAGCTGACACCAAAGAGGCCCACAAAGCCAGTGAATTGCAAAGTTGGGGTCTGAAGTCAAGTCTATCTAACTTCAAAACCCATTCTCTGAAAAAATCCTATACATGGCAGTACATGATGATGTAGAATGTACTATCACATCACATATCCAGCATCACCAAAGAACAGGATGTTCTACATAACGTGAGGTATTCAATATAATGAGTGCTACTGCCAGTGCCAATTTGTTTGGCATTTAAATCTGGTTTCCAGTGGGAAACCAGAAGTTATGCTTGTGAAAATTATGCATTAATATTATTCTGAGTGAGAACCTAAGGGACTGACTTAAAATTAATTCAGTAGATTTTATTTACTTTTATTTCTATCTTAGTCCTGGACCATTGAGGTTGCTGGATAAGTTTCAAACTACCATGTAATTGCTGAGGAAATTAGAAAAAAAAAAAAAAGAGGTAGGTGCTTTCTATGAGTGGAACTAGTTAGATGATTCACAGAGACTGCTCAAACTTTGAGTGGTTCATATTTATAGGAGTGAAGATGAGAGTATTCCAAATCTCCTCCTGATCCAATAAATATTTTGTTTACAGAATTCTTGAAATTGCAAATGTGCAGGTGAAGGGAAGGGCAAACAAAAACTTTGAAACAAAATGGGCAAGAGCATGGAAAATTTAATGCTGATCTTTGATCCTTCATGTATCCCCATTGCTTATGATTTTATTCTCTCAATCATCTTCTGAGGTTTTTAGCAACAATCATCATATATGCTCATAAAACTATGCAGTTCTGTTAAAACCAGAAATAGTGCTTGGCTCAGTGGTCTTCCAAAGCAAGAGTCTAGAGACTGACATACTAGGTAAAGTAGTATTTCCTCTCGCTCATTCTAAAATTACCTCCCATTAATTTCATTGTACATCTTTCCCGCTGTCAAGCAAAAAGAGGATATTCACATTTCATAAAAATAATTTAGACCATTTAGGTGTTGGGAAAACTGGACAGCCACATGAAAAGAATGAAAGTAGACCATTATCTTACATCATACACAAAAATTAACTCAAAATGGATTAAAGATTTGAATGTAAAATCTGAAACCATAAAACTCCTTGAAGAGAACATAGGCAGCATGCTCTTTGACACCATCTTAGCAGTATCTTTTTGAATGCCATGTCTCCTCAGGCAAGGGAAACAAAAGGAAAAGCAAACAAATGAGACTACATCACACTGAAAAGCTTCTGCACAGCAAAGGAAACCATCAACAACATGAAAAGACAACCCACTAACTAGGAGAAAATATTTGCAAATCATATATTTGGCAAGGGGTTAATTTCCAAAATATATAAAGAACTCATACAACTTGACAACAAAAAAATGAAAAAATCAAAAAATGGGCAGAGGATATGAATAGACATTTTTCCAAAGAAGATATACAGATGGATAATAGGCACATGAAAAGATGTTCAACATCACTAATTAGCATAATACCCTAAGCAAAATAAGTCAGACAGAGAAAGACAAATACCATATGATTTCACTCATATGTGGAAGATAAGCAAAGAAACACATAGATATGGAGAACAGATTGGTGGTTCCCAGAGAGGAATGAGGGTAGGGGGCAGGGAAAGGGGTGAAGGGGCACATATATATGGTGACGGATAAAAACTAGACTAGTGGTGGTAGACGCAATGCAGTCTACACAGAAGCTGAAATATAATAATGTACATCTGAAGTTTACACAATGTTACAAACGAACATGACCTCAAAATAGTTTAGACCATTTACATCAATAAATTTTAGATTTTTCTGTTTGTTTTTTTTTTCTTTTGCCAGGGTACTCTGGAGTTTTATGCTGTCTTTTAGTAACTACCTTCTCTGATACCAACTGACTGTTAGGCTTGTTATGACCTGCATTCCAACTGACACATCACAACAGTTTCAAGGAATACAGCAAATTTAACAAGAAGACTGTGAGATTAGTTGACATCACAAGGTTCTTACAGAAAGGGCTGGTGTGTTTATCTTGGTATGCCCACAGTGTCAAACACAATGTCTCCCTCATGGTAGGGCAAGGGGGAACTAAAATTTAATACAAATCTACATGTGTCAGACTCTACATATATGCCATTGCACGTCTCCACAATGATCCTATATTAATATCCCCATTTCTGTCGATGAGAAAACTGAGTGAGTTGCCTGAGATCAAGCAGCTATTAAAAGCAGAGCAGAGATTTGAATTCACATCTGTCTGACTTTTTATTTCATCATGTGATTTCCCAACCACATTCTGTACCCAACACATTATTTGTGGAATGTCAACTTCACCATAGGGTTGTTCATCACCTCTCTAGTTTTATCTAGCTTTGAGAGGCAAAAGCCTGCAGCCAGTAAAGCTGTAATTCACAAATGGCCTAACAGCCAATGGGAATGCCACATGTTATGGTGAATCACTTAGTGCACAATTAGTGTGTAATTGAGAGGTGAGAATTAAGGCGCATACAGCACCAGCCTTTGTTAATAATAATGATGCTTTGGGGACTGAGTCTCTACTTCCATTTTCATTATCATTGTAGAAAAATAGTAAATAAAGGCAGTGGGTAGGATGGCGGTATGAGAGGTGAAAAGAGGAGAATTAAGGAAAAATAATCTGTGGATTTGTTAACCATTAAAATGTCCTTCAAAGGCAGCTTTCCCTGAATGGCATTGTTAACATTTACCCTTATTTTCATTATAATAATGTTTATGATATTTTTACAATTCTATGGTACTACCTGCTTAAAGAATTTTAGAACATTAGAGTGACGTTCAATGTCACCTAAGTCTCCCGATAGAGAAGCACTAGGTCTCTGCTTGAATATTCTCAGTATTGGGGAATTTACTATTGATAAGAAAATCAATAGTCACATAAATCAAAACTCTGCATTCCTACAGCTTTCTTGAAATTATTCTGGAAGAATGTCTGAAAGGACTATGTGGCAACATACATTCCTAGGCTAGTTCTTTGGATACTAGAAAAGTCCTCAATGTTTATCAGCATTTTTGTGTGAGAGACCTGGCTATACACGCTATCACAGAGCTAACATCATACTTGCATCACCAAATATATGAACACAATTTTGATACTTTTTTCATAACTTTTTAGTTTCTAAAATCTAAAACAAATATGCATTTCAGAAAAAAATATTCAGCCTTTTAAAAAATTATCACTTAATTAACATGGGGCCCAGCCATATTAGAATAATTAAGTTCTTGCTCCAGCATAGGAGAAATGAATGAGGTGCTTGTACAAGGGTCTCATTTAGACCTGAATATTCCCTTCAGTGACTGAAAGCTAGATTTCAATGTTACTTCTTATCCACTCAGGCCCAGTGCACCATAAGAAAACCATTTTCCAACTTACCTGTGCTTAAGAGTCATTTGGAATGCTGTTTAAAAGGCCCTGGTGACCAGTAAAAGTATCACAAAGTCCTGTAACTGTTTACCCTATGACATATTGAGGCATCTCTCTCACAGACCTTATTCTTATTATCTCTACAGAAACATTAACTATCACTACTAACTTAAACATGAGTTCTCCTGAGAGCTTAGAAATTATCACTCCAAATTTTATAGACCTATCTAATCCAGTTACACCACTACTTGGTGGCAGGGTAGAAATGGAGCAGGTCTTTTGACTCGTTCCAGAAGAGAAGTTTCTTTTGTATGAATATTACTGTTATTTTTAGGTCTAGCTATTTGGCATCGTCCGTTGGTATTAAGCAAAAAGTCTTCAAAGAAAGTTTCAAATGGCCTTCCACTTGGAGCTTTAATTGTATGGAGAAAACAATACTTCATGAGGGTAAAACATTAAATAGCAATTGCAAAACTATTTGTGAGACACTCTGCTAGGTATTCTGGAATACATGAAGATGAGTAACACATAGTTCTTGCCATACTGGAGCTTAAAACTTGGGAGAAGTTGTTAGTCACTTTGGCCAGGATGAAATGAGACATTTCACTGAATGAGAAATAGTAGTATATTAAGTCATTTAGAACATATTTGAAACACTTTGAAGTGCTTTATACTTAGCTCTACATAAAGTTGAAACTCCATTAATTTTAACTGGCATAGTAAAATAGCACATGGGAAAATACTTCTCGATTTGCTAAATCAACATACTTATAATTGATGTTGTTTAGAGGTCACCGTTGTTTGATACAAGTGGAAGGAAATAATTTGTAGCTCCTGTTATTATGATAAAACATGAAATTATCTAAAGACTCCTATCATTTTCTAGCTAGTTCTTGAACACATTTATTCATTACAACATAGAGGAGAGGTTTTCTTACTTGTGGTCTCACCATTTATTTCTTTCAGTCCACTGTTAATTCCAACATCTATAGAACTCATTATTTTGTCAATCTGCAAGAAACAAAACCATATAAATGAAATATTACTTTCACTTTTAGCATTGCATTTTAAAGAAACTTTCAAATGCCAGAAGCATATATTCTTGATATTACTACCGCTACAATACCATAATTAAGAGACTGACAGAGAAAGGTTTATTGGGAAGCAAACATCTTTTGATTACTTTTAAAAATATTAATTATGTTTCCCTTTCTTAAACTCTCAAAATCAGCTTACCTTTTCTTTGTATTTCCTAAAATAAACTTTGTTTGGACCTACATGGGTCAGTAAGTTAGCAAATGTGTATTCTTTAAACTCAGGAGGGGGAGAGGTTGAGGATGAGTCTATGTGACAACGTCTGTCCTCTTGAGCATCCTTTCTCTTCTATCTGAGAGCATGCATCTCATCTGACTGGTGAAGGGGCAAGTTTCGGTTTGCAGGCAGGGCCACGGGAACCAAGTTCTTACTAAATGGTTTGATCAGCCACAGCCAATTTGTGGCATGCAATTACAAGAATCTAGGCATAGAAACAACTTAATTCTAAGAGATAAGTTAAATGTTAATTAAACCTGCCTCGTTCCAAAAAGGACTTCAGATGTTATTCACAGAGTCAATAAATATAAGAAATGGATAGACTCAAACAAACTATCAATCTACTAGAATGGAATTCATAGGAAGATACGACTGTCTAAGCTTTAGCCATTTATAGTTTAATCTCCTTCCTCATGATTCTTGCAACCTGAGTAAGATAGCAGGTTTCAGAAAGGACAATGTGCATTTCTTAAATGTCCCATTTTGTTCACTCTGAAACAGATGCAGAGAGATAAGTGATTTTCCCAAACAGCTCAATTCAGAATGTCAATATCAGAACCATTTCCATTTCTAGTTCTCAGAATACTATAGTGACCTATTGTGCTTAAAAACCTAATCCAACTGGCACAGTCTTTTGAGAGACAAAATGTGACATGTTAGAATGAAAGCCAAGAGACAATGTGGTCCATGCTTTGTAGAAATTCAAGAAAAAGCAACAAACTTTATTATTTTATGATGTAGCCTCCTTGGGACAAAGGATGATATTTCATAACCTTACAAGACATTTACTTTCTGAGTAATTCTATGAAATTACAGACTTTGTCTTTAAGTGGAGCGTAAATTGGTGATACTTGACTCCAACACATTTTTTCTTTAATGTCTCTCTGATAATTGTAAAAGGGAAATATTAGGTAGTTTGTGTTTATTGTATGGTACTTGGAGAAGAGTCAGGGGTATTCTGTTTACCATTAAGGTTAAGATCATAAGGAGTACTTCTGAAAATATACGATATTTTAAGAAGGGAGATGAGCTAACAGAAAGTTTAGCAAGCAGCAAAATGATGCAGAGCAGCAAAAATACAAAGGTTTTTCTCAATTTGTCAGCTGCAGTGCTTGGTAGGACATAATGTGAACATTCTCTTGTACCTCATAGCTAGTTATTACTTCTGCTTGATACCAATTTCTATGGAAACAATAGATTTCCCCACATGTGTGGAACTGTGTTTGTTTTCACCCTTGTTGCGAAATTATCATGTATTACCCCTGGATCCCTTCCCTTCCACTTGGAGCTGTATGTATTTGTTAATATTTCTTTTTGCCTCTGAAAGACTTAAAAAGCTGAAAATCCTTCCCCAAACCTCCCTCGACTCTAAAGCCTTATATAAAGAATAACAAGAACAAAGCTTACTTCTTCCCATTCAGAAGTGAAGGATGGTGTTCTTTCAGAATTTCCTTTAGAACTGGGTTCAGCAGTTGAAGATTCACTCCAGTTAACTCTTGATGTTTTCTCATTTGAAGGGTAGGCAATGAGATCAGAATCTGATTTAGAGACATTTTTTGATAAATGCATGTCGATCAGGGCTTTTGGCAATGACCTTATTCTCCCCAGGGTACAGGCTCTCTCCACAAATCCCCCTGTGTTCACAATCCACTGGTCCCCATTCCGGGATCCACCCCTAGTTGTTCTTGTGCCAACAATAGTATGGTTTTCGAGTTGGTTGGTTTTTTTGTGAAAAATTGTTCTACTAACCACTTTGGGTTTAATTTTCTTTACCAAAGGTTCTGAGTTATTTTCTATTGGAGATTGCTTGAAAGGCAAAGGACTATTTGCCAAACTGACTTCATCTTGCCCTTCTTCACGTTCATCTCTTTTCCCATAGAGATGAAATGGATTTTCAGGGGACTCACAGGCTGGAGAAGATCCATGGAGAAGGCCTGCAAATTGCCCAGGATCATATTCTTTTGGGTGATCATTGTCTTCCTGTTGAGAGAGGTCATCTGCAAAAGGGAGGAAAATGTCAGGATGCTTGTTTATGAAGGATTCCAAAAGCTTTGATACAATAGCGGTGCCCTTTCCAATTTGTGCAATGTCCAGACATTTGATTTATTGTTACACAGTGATATTCTCACTTTATGAAATACCCATGACCCTACAGAGCGTATATATAAAATGAATTTGTGTGTATGTGTGTGTGTGTCTGAACCAGATCTTCCTGATATACTTTAGGGTGCATTTCAAAGGTATGAATTGGGTATTAATTGAGTAACTGCATACCCTTTTCCCTTGTCTCCAGGGCGTATGTTTTATACTGGATTTTCTTAAAGTGAAACATCCACATCCAAACTTGCAATAAATGAATCATTGTGCAGTGGACATCAGGCAGGTAAATCAAAATCATACACAATGATACCCCTCTGCCCTTCTACCAGCAAATAAATTTTTAAAAATCTTGAAATGAAGTATAACCAGAAGTAATTTAAGGTTAATAGTCCTGATAGTGTTACTTTAAATATAAAATTGAGAATAATTCTACACAGATTACATAATTTAAAGAAAAAGGATTTGTTCAGGCTTAACACAGGCAAACAATGCAATCCATAATATCACTAAAAAGTAAGAGTCTTTTATAAGAAATTGATGGTGAGCTATTAACACAAAGCCATCTTTTTCTTTCTTCTCTGAAATAACATTAGTTATTCTTGAATTTTTTCAGATCTTTGAAAATGTAATGTAGAAAAGAAACCAAAGAAGAATAATTTTTATTTCTTTAAAATTTTTTCTAAGGCAAAATATAAATATTCTTTGAGATTTAAAATGACCCTTTTTATGACCTAATTTGTCTTTTAAAGATATACTGTGTAAAAAGTTGGCCAAAAACTTAGCATAGGAAGTCAGTTTACTTTTTTGACTGGTCATTTTAATTAATACAGCTAAATATTTGCCAAGATCAAAAGTTAAATTACCCAATAAGCCCATAATCCACTCTTGTGAAAAAGTCAAATATAGCATTGTGGTATAATAACAACAAATCTAAAGCTGACTTGCTGAAAGTGACTCCCACACTGCCCCACCTGGTGGGTGGCCCTGGCCAGCACTGGAGTCCCTCCTAAGTGGCTCCAGCTATGGGGTACCAGCCCCATACACCAGCGCACTTGCAGCAATCATGGCCCAGGCACAACAGGAGGGTGCATGCAGTCTACACAGAGGACACACCTGGAGAACCTGGCTCTGGTGACCAAGCGGGATTGCACTACTAGGGCCTATGGGATACCTTCCACATAAGGCCACCTCTTCAAGACTGGGAGACACAGCTGATCTCCCTAATACATAGAAACAAACACAGAGAGTTAGGCAAAATCAGGAGACAAAGGAATATGTTCCAAACAAAGGAAGAAGACAAAACCTCAGGAAAAGAACTAATTGAAATGGAGACAAGCAATCTATTAGATAGAGTTCAAAGTAATGGTCATAAAGATGCTCATCTAACTTGGGAGAAAAATGGATGAATGCAGTGAGAACTTCAACAAAAAGAAAATATAAAAAAGAATCAATCAGAGCTGAAGAATATAATAACTGAAGTGCAAAATACACTAGAGGGAATAAACAGAAGAATAAATGATGCAGAAGTATGGATCAGTGATCTGGAAGACAGGGTAGTGGAAATCACCCACTCAGAACAGCAAAAAGAAAAAAGAATTTTAAAAAATGAGACTAGCTTAAAGGGACAACATCAGGCGTACTAATATTCACATTATGGGGTCCCAGAAGGAGAAGAGAGAGAGAAAGGGACAGAAAATCTATTTGAAGAAATAATGGCTGAAAACTTCCCCAATCTGGTGAAGGAAATAGACATCCAAGTCCAGGAAGCACAGAGAGTCCCAAATGAGATAAACACAAAGAGACCCACACCAAGACACATAACTAAAATGTCAAAAGTTAAAGATAAAGAGAATCTTAAAAGCAGCAAGAGCAAAACAATTAGTTATAGACAAGGGAACCCCCATAAGACTATGAGCTGATTTTTCAGCAGAAACTTTACAGGCCAGAAGGGAGTGGCATGATATATTTAAAGTGCTGAAAGAAAAAACTTACAACTAAGAATGGTCTACCCAGCAAGGTTGTCATTGAAAATTGAAGAAGAGATAGTTTCCCAGACAAACAAAAGCTAAAGGAGTTCATCACCACTAAACCAGTCTTACAAGAAATGTTAAAGAGACTTCTTTAAATAGAGGGGAAAAAAGGCCATAAGTAGAAATAAGAAAATTATGAAAGAAAAAAAATCTCACTGGTAATGGCCAACATATAGTAAAGGAAGTGGATCAACCATCTATAGCTTGTTTAAAGGTCAAAATACAAAAGTAGTAAAATCATCTATATCTACAACAATTAGTTAAGAGATATACAAAATAAAATATGTAAAATATGATGTCAAAAATATAAAGTGTGAGTGAGGGGAGTGAAAATGTAGTGCTTCTAGAATGTGCTTGAATTGAAGTGACCGTTAACTTAAAATAGACTGCTATATACATACATTATTAAACCTGAACCTCATGGTAACCACAAACCAAAAACCTATAATAGATATCCAAAAAGTAAAGAGAAAGGAATACAAACATAACACTAAAGAAAGTCATCAAATCACAACAGAATAGAGTAGAAGAAGAAAGGCACAGAGAAGAACGACAAAATCAACCAGAAAACAATTAACAAAATGGCAATAAGTACACACCTATCAATAATTACTTTAAATGTAAATGAACTAAATGTTCCATTTAAAAGACACAAGGTGGCTAAATAAATAAAAAAACAAGACACATATATATGCTGCCTGCAAGAGACTCACTTCAGATCTAAAGACAAACACAGACTGAAAGTGAAGGGATGAAAAAAGATATTCCATGCAAATAGAAACAAAAGGAAAGCTGGGGTAGCAATACATATATCAGGCAAAATAGACTTTAAAACAAAGACTGTAACAAGAGACAAAGAAGGGCATTACATAATTATAAAGAAATCAATCCAACAAGAGAATGTAACACTTGTAAATACCTATGTACCTAACATAGGACCACATAAATACATAAAGCAAATATTAATGGACATAAAGGGAGAAACTGACAGTAATTCAATAACAGTAGGGGACTTTAATACCACATTTACATCAATAGATAGATCATCCAGACAGAAAATCAACGAGGAAACACAGGCCTTAAATGACATTTTAGACCAGATGGACTTAATAGATATATACAGAACATTCCATCCCCAAACAGCAGAACAGACATTCTTTTCAAGTTCACCTGGAACATTCTCAAGGATATATCACATGTTGGGCCACAAAACAAGTCTCAATAAATTTAAGAAGATTGAAATCCTATTAAGCATCTTCTCTGACCACAACAGTATGAAACGAGAAATCAATTATGAGAAGAAAACTGGGAAAAACACAAATACCTGGAGGCCAAACAACATGTTACTAAACAAAGAATGGGTCAATGAAGAAATCAAAGAGGAAATTAAAAAATACCTTGAAACAAATGAAAATGAAAACACAACATTCCAAAACCTATGGGATGCAGCGAAAACAGTTCTAAGAAGGAAGTTTATAGTAATACAGAGCTACTTCAGGAAACGAGAAAAATCTCAAATAAACAATCCAACCTTACACATAAAGGAATTAGAAAAAGAAGAACAAACAAAGCCCAAAGTTAGTAGAAATAAGGATATAATAAAGCTTAGAGTGGAAATAAATGAAACAGAGACTTAAAAAAAATAGAAAAGATCAATGAAACTAAAAGCTGGTTCTTTGAAAAGATAAACAAAATTGATAAACCTTTAGCCAGACTCATCAAGAAAAAAAAGAGAGAGCCCAAATAAATAAAATCAGAAGTGAAAGAGGAGACGTTACAACTGACACCACAGAAATACAAAAGATCATAAGAGATTACTACAAACAATTATAGGCCAATGAATTGGACAACCTAGAAGAAATGGATACATTTCTAGAAACATACAATCTTCCAAGACTGAATCAGGAAGAAACAGAAAAAAATATGAACAGACCAATTAGTAGTAATGAAATTGAATCAGCAATCAAAAAAACTCCCAACGAACAAAAGTTCAGGACCAGAAGGTTTCACACGTGAATTCTACCAAACATTTAAAGAAGAGTTAATAGCTTTCCTTTTCAAACTACTCCAAAAAATCAAAGAGGAAGGAACAATTCCAAACTCATTCTACAAGGCCAGCATTACCCTGCCACCAAACCAGGCAAAGATACTACAGGCCAATATTCTTTATAAGCATAGATGGAAAGATCCTCAACAAAATATTAACAAAGCGAATTCAACAATACACACAAAGGATCATAAACCATGATCAAGTGGGATATATTCCAGGGATGCAAGGATAGTTCAATATCTGCAAATAAATCAATGTGATACACCACATTAACAAGGATAAAAAGGATAAAAATCATATGATCATCTCAATACCTGCAGGAAAAGCATTTGACAAAATTCAACATCCATTTATTATAAAAACTCTCAACAAAGTGGGTATAGAGGGAACATACCTCAACCTAATAAAGGCCATATATGACAAACATACAGCTGACATCATACTCAACACCAAAAAATGGAAAGCATTTCCTCTAAGATCAGGATCAAGACAAGGATGCCTACTCTCACCCCTTTTATTCAACATAGTATTGGAAGTCCTAGCCACAGCAATTAGACAAGAAAAAGAAATAAAAGGCATCCAAATAGGAAAGGAAGAAGTAAAACTGTCACTATTTGTAGATGACATGATACTATATATAGAAAACCCTAAGGACTCCACCAAAAAAAATTAGATCTAATAAATGAATTCAATAAAGTTGCAGGATACAAAATCAATATACAGAAATCGGTTGCATTTCTATACACTAATAATGAACAATCAGAAAGAGAAATTAAGAAGAAAATCCCATTTACAAGTGCATCGAAAAGAATAAAATACCCAAAAAAGAATTTAACCAAGGAGGTTGAAGACCTGTACCCTGAAAACAATAAGACGTTGGTGAAAGAAATTGAAGACAACACAAATAAATGGAAAAATATACTATGCTCGTGGATTGGAAGAATTAATATGTTAAAATGTCCATACTACCTAAAGCAATCTACAGATTCAATGCAATCCCTATCAAAATACCAATGGCATTTTTCACAAAACTTGAACAAATAATTCTAAAATTTTTATGGAACCACAAGAGACTCTGAATAGCCAAAGCAATCTTAAGAAAGGAGAACAAAGTGGGACGTATCATGCTCCCTGATTTCAAACTATACTACAAAGCTATAGTAATCAAAACTGTATGGTACTGGCAAAAAAACAGACCTATAGATCAATGGAACAGAACAGAGAGTCCAGAAATAAACCCACACATATATGATGAATCAATCTATGACAAAGGAGGCAAGAATATACAGTGGGGAAAAGATAGTCTCTTCAATAAATGGTGTTGGGAAAACTAGACAGCTCCATGCAAAAGAATAAAACTAGAACACTTTCTTACGCCTTATACAAAAATAAACTCAAAATGGATTAAAGACCTCAATGTAAGACCTGAAACCATAAAATTCCTAGAAGAAAACATAGGCAGTCAGCTCTTTGACATTGGTCTTAGCAATATTTTTATGGATCTGTCTTCTCAGGGAAAGGCAACAAAAGTAAAAATAAACAAATGGGATTACATCAAACCAAAAAGCTTTTGCACAGTGAAGGAAACCATCAACAAAATGAAAAGGCAACCTATTGAATGGGAGAAGACATTTGCAAACGATATATCTGATAAGGGGTTAATATCCAAAATATATAAAGAACTCATACAACTCAATATAAAAAAAACAAACAATCCAATTAACAAAAGGGCAGAGGACCTGAATAGACATTTATCATAAGAAGACATACAGATGGCCAACAGACACAAGAAAAGGTGCTCAAAATCAATAACTATCAGGGAGATGCAAATCAAAACCACAATGAGATATCACCTCACACCTATCAGAATGGCTATTACCAAAAAGACAATAAATAACAAGTGCTAGAGAGGATGTGGAGAAAAGGGAACTCTTGTACACTTTGGTAGGAATATAAATTGGTGCAGCCACTACGGAAAACAGGATGGAAGTTCCTCAAACAATTAAAAATAGAACTACCATACGATCCAGCAATTCCACTTCTGGGTATTTATCCGAAGAAGGATAAACAAAAACACTAATTTGAAAAGATATATGCACCTGTACGTTCATTGTAGCATTATTTACATTAGCCAAGATATGAAAGCAACCTAAGCATCCATCGATAGATGAATGGATAAAGAAGATATGGTACAAAATACAACGGAATATTACTCCGCCATAAAAAAAAAATAAAATCTTGCCATTTGCGATGACATGGATAGACCTAGAGGGTATTATGCTAAGTGAAATATGTCAAACAGAGAAAGACAAATACTGTATTATTTCACTTATATGTGAAATCTAAAAAACAAAACAAATGAACAAACAAAACGAAACAGAAACAAATTCATAGATACAAAGAACAAACCAGTAGTCGCCAGAGGCGAGGGAGGTGAGGGATGGGTGAAACAGGTGAAGAGGATTAAGAAGTACAAACTTCCAGTTATAAAATAAATAAGTCATGGGGATGTAATGTACAGCATAGGGAATATGGTCAATAATATTTTAATAACTTTGTGTGGTGACAGAAGGTTACTAGTCTTATCAAGGTGATCATTTCCTAATGTATATAATTGTTGACTCACTATGTTGTATGCCTAAAACTAACATAATATTTTATGTCAATTATACTTCAATTAAAAAAATTTTTTTAAAGTTGACTTGCTGATTTACACTTTACAGAAGTTAGTTAATATTACAAACCCAAACACCAAAGTTTTTATAAATTAACAAATAACATTTAATAGGTATGTGCTATTTACTAGGCACTGAATTAGAGGTTATATTTACATCATCTCATTTGATCCTCATGACAATCCTGTGAAATGATTAATAAGAATCATGATTTTCTGATAGAATGAGATATGGCCAGAATATTAAATTTGCATATTTAAACAAACTGGCAACCACAATAAGTCTCAATAGATATTTGCCCAGATGATACTGCAGACAAATTGACTTTACTGAAGTTTGGTCCCAGGTCCCTATATTGTTCTCTCCCTTGGAGCTGATAGGAGCAGATTTGTTCCTAGTTTTGCATATCCCCAGAACTCTCCCTGGTTTCTGTTTGGCTTTTCCAAATAGAAGATGTGCCCCTACCCAGAACTATCACAACGACATTCTGAGATAGAAGAAAGAAGAGTGATAGGAAGAGAGGTCCAAGAGACAACAATCTGAAAGAGAAACCATCTGCACTCATCCAGTACTATTATAATCAGTTTATCTTCCCACAAAAACTCCATCTCGTTCTAGTGTAGCAACACTATGTCCTTGATAATTCCCTTTTGTCCACCCCTTACAACAGAGACACTGCTTGGGGTAGAGTAGTGGGTGGAGAGTGAGGCAAGGCAGCTTTGAATTCTCTTTAAAAGCTAGAGTGCATGGCCTATTATATCCATTTTTCAGAAGTCAAAATTAACACTGAGACAACTTAAGTTGCTGAAGTTTCCCCAGCTAGTAAGTTATTAAGCTGAGATTCAAACTAAGGTCTATCAGATTCCCATATCCATCAGCCTGGAAAATATATAACTATTAAGATAAAAGAACGACCTAGAGTTCCAGGATAAGCAAGTAGGTTTTTGTGGAGAGGGACATGTTTCTCCTGTTTATGACTATTTCTGGAATTTGGGAAAAGTGGACTAAAAGTTTTTTTTGCTTCATGGAGGTAAGCTAATATTATGAGGGAATAAAACCTGGCATTCTGTTCTAATTTATTTTCTCTTTTTTCTACCTAGACTATTTGGATCCCTGTAGGGATTTACCACATAAGCTGGTTGGTATGGGATGACAGTAATGGGTAGATAATGTAGAAGGAAGGAGGAACTCTAAAACAAGGACCTTTAGAATTTCACTTTCAAAGTTGCTGAATAAGGCTAAAGGGTTTGAGTTTGCAAGGAAAATTAAAAAGAATCAGCCTATCGTGGGAAAAAGATTCTATAAATCTCCATAGAGAGGTTTCTAAGTTCATGATAATGAGAGTTTTAGGGGCATAACGTTGTTTAAAAGTTTTCTGTGAATACTATTATTAGGTTACCATCCTGTCTGTGGTGTGACCAAAATGACTATAATCACAACCCCAAAATGCTTTATATCGTCCAAGTCCTCTAGTCACCAGCAGTCACTTCCCTAAGTAAAAGAGAATTAAGTTATTAGCTTATAAGCTTAGTCTTTTGAATAATAATTCTTAGCATCATGATAGTTGGTAACATTTTTGCTAAGAGTTGTGAAAAGGCAAATATTACTTGCTTGTTTCAGTGGCCAAACTCCTTAAGGATTACTCAAATCAAAGACAATGAGAAGCTGATATGAAACTTCCTGAAATGCCTGTTTGGTGGACTGATTGCAGTTATGGCCCCAAACTGCAATGGCTCCCTGTCGCCACATACCACCTGGTATCCATTCCTCCCAGATGACTCTGGGTGTGGCCATGTGCCTTGCTTTGGTCAATGGGACGGACAATAGCAAATGTGATGTAAGCAGACTTGAAAAGGACTTGTGCACTGGGGCTTGTTCTCTTGCTGCTCTTGGAACCTTGCTGCCATGTGAACAAGCCCAGGCTGACCTGTTGCATGGTGAAATGATACATCACCCAGCTGTTTGAAACCATAGATTCTATTATTTTTCAAGTATGATGAGGCTAACAGATCAAGAGACAATTGCCATTGAAAAGATAGGTTGTTATAGGTCTTAAGAGGAGGGAGCATGTCATGCTATGGTGGTAGTGGTGGGGAGTACAAGGGAAGCACCAGGGTTGGTCGGGAGACAGGATGAGTGGGGGAAAAGGAGGCAAAAGCCTTTATTGTGGATTCTATGTGAAGGAATGGGGGAAACAGGGTAAGCAGGTTTAGGATTGGCTAGTTTGAATCATTTCGGCAGGCTCTGGGGCATAGGGACTGTCCCTGGTTGTCTGGTACCTGGCCCTGGTGTGATTAGGGCAGGTGGATAGAGGCGCAGAGTGTGAGAGCCTGATAAAAGAAGTGGTTGGCAGTATGGTTCTGGATTGGTTAGTTTGCATACAAAAGGTATGGTTGTAAGCCAGTTATTTATTATCTCTAAGAGTTAGCTAGCCCTGTAGCCCTGGGAGAGGTAGTCCCTCCAGGGTCAGCAAGGTCCCAAGATGTCAAAGCATCAAAAACCAAACAAAAATAAAATGGCATGGTTAATACATCAACCATCCCTGACACCTCAGCCAGTAGCCAGCCAACTTCCAGACGTGAGTGAGGCCATTCAGGACCAACCAACCCTAGGCTAGTCTGACAACTGACCACAGATGTATGAGCAAGCCCAGCCAAGATTAGCTGAGGCTGAGCCAGACCAGGAGAAAACACCTACCAGAATCATGCGCTAAACAAATGGCTGTTATTTTAAGACATTAAGTTTTGGGGTGGTTTGATATGTGGCAATAGATAACTGATTCAGCCTGTATCCCAAGTTTTAAAGAAGAATTAATATATTTTTCAAAATAAATTCTGACAATGTTTATTTTTTCACGTCTGGACACGATGATAGTAATATCATATACCTATAGGTGTTGTGAAGACTGAATGAAATAATAGAAGTAAAGCAGGTAGAACAATGCCTGTGGCATAGAACACATTAAATATATGTTTCTATTATTACAACAATAATTTTTAACCTAGAAGGTTTCATTTTTACAAAGAAATGTAGTAGTAATTGATTGTATTAGACACTCAAAGATTGGTAATCATATGGGATTTTCTCCTTTGTTTCTGCCTGTATATTTTTAAAAGTTTACTTTAGAAAGACTTTTTGCATTTTCTTAGTATTTCTTTAGATGAAACTGAGACCAAGTATAAAGATTAAACTGTTTTTATAAGTTGTCTCATTTAATTTCACACTTCTCTGCTGATAAGTGGCTATTTCATGCCAAGGTACAGAACTAAATATGTGTGAATTCCAATCTGATAGTTATTCACAGCATCATTAGCATTTCAAAGAAATGTCAAAGTATCCAATAGTAAGCAGTTCAATCTCTTTTTAACCATCTTTGCCCCTTATTCTTTATCATTCATATAAAACAAATTATGGCAAACATGTGATTTCTTCCTCTAGTATAGATGATAACTTTTGTCTATTGGGTCAGAAGTTTCTTATTATCCTTTAGTTAATAAGAATAAGAATAATTCATTTTCAAGGATTCTAGTGCTGATGTTGATAATAGTAGAAATTCTAAATTCACTTCACAAATATGTATAAAATGCCTTCTGTGCACTATCCTAGGTGCCAAAGTTTCAGCAGTGCCAAAAGCAATGTCCTACCCTCAGGGTGCTTACATTCCAGTGAAGGAGACATTTGTAGGCAAATCAAATATAGTATAATTTCCGTGATGGTTAAATTCTATGAAGAAAATAGAGCAAAATACTGAGACAGGAATTGTGACTGCAAGCAGAAGGAAGAAGATATGAAAATCCCCTAAGGCTATTCCAAACAATAAGAAGGCTAGGGTGGCTACAACAGAGTGGTGAGAGGGTGGTGTGTAAGTCAGGGTTTTCCAGAGAAAAAGAGAGACAGAGAGATATTGAGAGAGAGAGAGAGGTGTAGTTCCAGTCTGAATCCAAAGGCCTCAGAATGAGGAGAATTGATGGTGTAGTTCTAATCTGATGGCCTGTAGGCTTGACCCAAAGAGAGCCGATGTTTCAGGCTAAGTCCAAAGGCAGGAAAAAAGCTGATGTCCCAGTTTGAAGAGAGTCAGTCAGGAAGAATTCTCTCTCATTCAGGGTGGGGGTCAGCCTTTTGGTTCTATTCAGGCCTTCAACTGATTGGATGAGGCCCACCCACATTAGGGAGGGCAACTGGTTTTATTCCATCTACCAATTTAAATGTTAATCTCATCCAAAAACACCCTCATAGAAACATCTAGAATATGTTTGATCAAATATCTGGGCACCCCATGGTCCAGTCAACTTGACATATAAAATTAACCATCAGGTGGGCAGAATGGTTGGAGATGAGGTCAGAGACGAAGGTAGGCGTAGGGTTGACACGATTTGATTTACACTTTTAAAAGATCACCTGGTATTTCTGACAGCAAGAACATCACAATAAGGTAGTATTTTTTAAAATTAATCTCCCCAATTTCCCTCATAAAAACAATACACATGATAGTGAAAGAATAAAATGAGCACACGATAGCAAAAAAACAAAAACAAAAACAACTAGAGGTGTTATTTTCAATAAAGCAGGTATCAAGGAACCTCCATGGCTCTGGAAAATGGATGGGCATAACAAAGTCATGTGATAGCAAGTGGATCCAAAACTGGATCAGTAGCTGTGCAGCTGTAGTGGTGAAGAGAAAAGGAAATTTGATGGAGCCTACAAGCAATGGAACCCAGAAATTGCCATCAGACTGATTCCCAAAAGGAGAGGGCCTGGTGCTAAGCAGGATGCTGAGCAATAGAATCTGAGAACAATTAGCAGAACTTGAAAAAATCCTACAGAAAGATAATGGGAAGTGGCTTAAGCCCTTGACAATCTTAGAAATATCCAATAAATATATGTTTTTAGTAGGCAAGAGACTCACTCTGAAGAAAAACTTTCAGGAGAAGAATCCAAATTGAACAGGGTGAAACATCAGAGATCTCAGGGAGAAAAACATTTCATACAATGGGAGGTGGGAGTGGCATGGAAGGCAGAGTTTCAGAGGAGGGAGACCTTGAACCTAATAATAGCAAAACACAGTGTTCACACACGAGAGCACTACAGGCATACCTCATTTTATTGCATGTCACTTTATTGCACTCTGCAGATATTGTGTTTCTTTACAAATTGAAGGTTTATGGCAACCTTGCATCAAGCAAGTCTATCAGCGCCATTTTTCCAACAGCATTTGCTCACTTCATGTCTCTGTGTCACATTTGGGTAATTCTCACAATATTTCAAACTTTTTCATTATTATTATATTTCTTATGGTGATCTGCGATCAGTGATTCGTGATGTTACTATTGTAATTGTTTTGGGGTGCCATGAACTGTGCCCATATAAGACAGCGAACTTAATAAATGTGTGTCTTCTGAGTGCTCCATCAACTGGCCATTTCCCCATCTCTCTCCCTCTCTTCCAGCTTCCCTATTCCCTGAGAAACAACAATACTAAAATTAGGCCAATTAGTAACCCTACAATGGACTCTAAGTCTTCAAGTGAAAAAGTGAGGAAGGCATGCCAAAAGCCAAGACAGGAGCAAGCTAGGCCTCCTGTGCCAAACAGCCAAGTTGTGAATGCAAAGGAAAAGTTCTTGAAGGAAATTAAAAGTGCTATTCCAGTGAATATACAAATGATAAGAAAGCAAAACAGGCTTATTGTTCATATGGAGAAAGTTTTAGTGGTCTGGATAGAAGATCAAAACAGCCACAACATTCCCCGAAGGCAAAGCCTAATCCAGAGCAAGGCTTAACTCTCTTCAATTCTATGAAGGCTGAGAGAAGTGAGGAAGCCGCAGAAGATAAGTTTGAAGCTATCAGAGGTTGGTTTATGAGATTTAAGGAAAAGAACCCATCTCCATAACATAAAAGTGCAAGGTAAGGGAGCAAGAAGCTGCAGCAAGTTATCCAGAAGATCCAGCTAAGATAATTAATGAAGGTGGCTACACTAAACAACAGATTTTCAATGTAGACAAAACAGCCTTATATTGGAAGAAGATGCCATCTAGAACTCTCATAGCTAGAGAGGAGAAGTCAATGCCTGGTTTCAAGGTTTCAAAGGACAGGCTGACTCTTGTTAGGGGATAATGCAGCTGGTGACTTTAAGTTGAAGCCAATGCTCATTTACTATTATAAAAATCCTAGGGCCCTTAAGAACTATGCTAAATCTACTCTGCCTTGCTCTATATATGGAACAACAAAGCCTGGATGACAGCACATCTGTTTACAACATGGTTTACTGACTATTTTAAGCCCCTGTTGAGACCTACTGCTCAGAAAAAAAATTTCTTTCAAAATATTACTGATCATGGACAATGCACCTGGGCACCCACCAGCTCTGATGAAGATGTACAATGAGATTAATGTTTTCATGTCTGCTAACACAATATCCATTCTGCAGCCCATGGATCAATGAGTAATTTCAACTCTTGAGACTTATTATTTAAGAAATATATTTTGTAAGGCTTTAGCTGCCATAGATAGTGATTCTTCTGATGGATCTGGGAAAAGTAAATTGAAAACCTTCTGGAAAGGATTCACCATTCTAGATGCCATTAAGAACATTTGTGATGCATGACAAGAGGTCAAAATATTAACATTAACAGGAGTTTGGAAGAAGTTGATTTCAACCTTATGACTTTGAGAAGTTCAAGACTTCAGTGGAGAATGTAACTGCGGATATAGCAGAAATAGCAAGAGACCTAGAATTAGAAGTGAAGCCTGAAGATGTAACTGAATTGCTGCAATCTCATGATAAAACTTGAACAGATAAGGAGTTGCTTCTTATGAATGAGGAAAGAAAGTGGTTTCTTGAGATGGAATCTACTCCTGGTGAAGATGCTGTAAAGACTGTTGAAGTGACAACAAGGGATTTAGGATATTACATAAACTTAGTTGGTAAAGCAGCGGCAAGGTTTGAGAGGATTGACTCCAATTTTGAAAGCAGTTCTACTGTGGGTAAAATGCTATTAAACAGCATTGCATGCTACAGAGAAATTGTTCATGAAAGGAAGAGTCAATTGATGCGGCAGACTTCATTGTTGTCTTATTTTAAGAAACTGCCACAGCCACTCCAACCTTCAGCAACCAACACCTTGGTCAGTCAGCAGCCACCAACATCAAGGCAAGATGCTCCACCAGCAAAAAGATGATGACTCACTGAAGGCTCAGATGACGGTTAGCATTTTTCAGCAATAAAGGATTTTCTAATTAAGGTATGTACATTGCTTTTTTAGACGCAATGCTATTGCACATTTAATAAACTACAGTATTTTGTAAACATAACTTTTATATGCAGTGGGAAACCAAAAAATTCGTGACTTGCTTCATTGCAATTTTCGCTTTATTGGGGTGGTCTGGAACCGAACCCACAATATCTCCTGTCCTTTGGAAGCAAGGTGCTTGGAACTCTGGAGAATACCGAGGTAATGGCAGAAAGTCTTTCTGAATCAAGCAGAGAAGTACGAGATTTCTTAATACTTCATGGTAAGAACAAAGGAGAAAGTCCTTTAGTTGCAAAGTGGGGAAGCTACCGTGGCTCATGCCTGCTTTCACACGGGAACCTCTTCTAAATAGTCCAGGACACCTCTTCTCATCAAACATGGGAAACAAAAAAGGATTTTGATGGAACCTCATTTAAAGACATACCAAGAAAAAGAGGTAAAAATGAATGTTTAATGGCTAATGAAAACAAAACAAAAAATGTGGCCCCAAAGAATTTGAAAACTGTAATCTAAAATTCAAAATTATTTAAAAGAAATAAAGAAAACGATGAAAGTTCTGAAAGAACAACCCAAACCATAAGTAGAGGAGCTCAGACATGAGATGGCTGGTCATTCTCTTTCCCCTGACCCTTTTACTCCATGAGCTAAAGTCATTAGCTCAGTCTTAAAGTCATTATTTGGCGAAGAGTGAGATGGCATCCACACCTTTGGTGGAGAGGGGGATTTGCAGTGGCCCAGAGTTGGGTATCAGAGCCCAAGCAGGGTAATGGTAGTGTCCATATTTGGGGGCAACCCAGCATAGCATGTTGGGGCCCAAGCAGGGTAAGGAGGGTGTCAACATGAGCAGTAGCCCCGTATGGAGTCAGAGCCCAGGTGGGGTAAGGAGGGAATCCATGCAGGAGGAGCAGCCTGGCAGAAGGAGTCAGAATCTGAGCAAAGAGAGGAGGATATCCCTGCAGAGGGGGAGCCTAGCAAGGGGTGTAAAACCCAAACATGGTAAGAAGGTGTCCACATCCAGAAGAGGAAAGTGTTCATGCATGGAGTGACCAGGCATGGGATGTCAAAGCCCAATCAGGGAAAGGAGGGTGTCCACGTGTGGAGATGGCATGCTGTAAGGTGCAGGGTCCCAGGAGGGTGAGCAGGGTGTTTATACAGAGAGATAAACTGGCATGGCAAATCAAATCTTAGACAGGGTAAGAGTGAGAAAGGTGTCTAAGTCAGGAGGAGGAGGATATGGAAGATTGTTAATTACAGAGGGCTTGATCAAATGAGCAACTGCATTAAGGATAACGGGAGCCAGATTTCTCACTGTTTAAGGAGGGATTTATAAATATGAAGAGGGAGAAAACTAGAGTGAACCTTGTGATGTTGGATTAGAATTGGAGATATCAATGTTTTCAAGACAGAAATGGAGATAGATAGATATAGATGTAAATATATATCTGTGTATGTATGTATGTATTTACATACATATATTACCTAACTCTGCCCAAGAGGGCCCGGGAAATTCGCATCCTAATAGCCATAGGTAAAGCCAAGATTTTGGCTTCTAAATGTATTTTCCACTAAAAGAAAGAAGGGTCCATTGAGAAATGACTGATAATCAGGGCCAGTGCTGGGAAAGTGTAAGATCAGCCTGGAACGCCTTGTGCCAGAAAGCAAAGAAGTGCTCAAAGAATGATGAGGCATGTAAAGAGGATAGAAAAGCCAGCCTGCATGGGCTCCACTGGTTAAACTGAGGACAATTTTAGAAAAAAAAAAAAAAATAACGACAGTTAATGGATTATAACAAATTGAATAAAATAGGAAAACATGAGTCCATAAAAATATAAATGAATGATTTAAAAGTTTGATTAGGAAGGAAAATTTAAATAATTTCAAATCACCTCCCCACAAAATAGTTATTAATTACAAAGAGAAAAAGAGTAACTCTATGGGGAAGAAATCTGGGAGGCATCACCTGAATCAAATGATCAAGGTGAACATCATCAGCAATAGAGCAAATCACAACCATCCCCCACCTGATAGGATGCAATGGGAAAAACATAGAATCACTTCTGGATTTCCCTGACAAAGATGTACAACCTAAATCTACTCATGTAGAAATATCAGATAAACTTAATCTGTGGGACTTTCTACGAAATAACTGCCCTGTAATCTTTAAAAGTGTCAAGGTAATGAATGTCAAGGAAAGTCGGAGGAACTGTTCCAGATCAAGGAGACTAAAGAGACATTATAACTAAATGCAATGAGTGATGCTGAACTAGGTTCTTTCATCATAAAAATTATCATTGGGGAAACTAGCAAAACTTTAGTGGAGCCTGAGGAATAGATAGTAGCAATGTATTAATATTGATTTCCTGATTTAGTTGCACTGTGGTTGTGTAAGAATGTACTTGGTTGTAGGAAATGTGCACCAAAGTAGTAATTCTCAAAGTGTAGTCCAGGGACGCTTGGGGTCCCTGAGATGGTTTCTGCACTTCTATGAGGTCAAAACAATTTTCAGACTAATACTAAGACATTATCTTCCTTTTTCACTCTCATTATCTCATGAGTGTACAGTGCAGTTGTTCAGAAACTACATGATGTATCTTCCCACAGTAGAAATATGTGATGCCTCTCTAGGTCTCACTGCAGGAACTGGCACACTGTTACTTCTTCTCACAGCCATTGACAGAGTGAAGCCACGTGTCTAAACCTAAAGTAAATGGAGTGAGGATGTGAATGCCACCTACCGTAATGCACTATGATATAACATGGTAGAAGAGGGAGTGAAGAATTGAGAACAGTAATCACATCTACTACAGAATACTCCCAATGTTTCCCATTTAAAAATGATCTTTGCTCTAATTTTTGAATAGATACCATTTATTAGGTTAAGTATATTCTCTTCTATTCCAACTTTGCTGAGAATTTTGTAACTGAAAAGTATGATTGAATGTTGAGTTTATATCAAATGTTTTTCTTCACCTACTGAGTTGATTATGTAGTTTTTCTCCTTTAATCTGTTAGTATGAATGACATATTTTCCCATGTTAAACAAACTGGTTATTAATGGGGTGAATTGGTCATAATGAATTTTCCTTTTGATATCCTGCTAGATTTGGTTTGCTAGTACTCTGTTTTAGGATTTTTGTACCTATGTTCATGAATGAAATAGGCCTTTAATTTCTTCTTTCTTATGCTGTCTAGTTTTGATATGAAGATTACTAGTCTCACAGAACTAGTTGGGGAAAATTCCCACTTATTGAACTCTCTAGAGGAATGTACATAAGATTGGAATGATATGTTTCTTAAAAGCTAAATTTAATTCACTTTTAAAATCATCTGGACTCAACACAGTCTTTGTGGGAAGATTTTTAATTATTCATTCAATTTCACTAATATATGTGGGACTATTTGGGGTTTCTATATCTTTTTGAAGTTTTGGTAAGTTATAATTATCTAGGATTTGTCCATTTCTCTTAGTATTAAAATTTGTTAGCACAAAATTGCTCATAATTTTTCCTTATTATATTTTGAATCTTTTTATATATGTGTAGTTATATCCCTTCTCATTCCTAATATAGTTTATTTGTACAATCTCTTTTTTTTCTTTACTATTTTTACTAGAAAGTATATCCTTTTTTGTGTGTGTGAGGAAGATTAGCCCTGAGCTAACACCTGTTGCAAATCCTCCTCTTTTTTGCTGAGGAAGATTGGCCCTGGGCTAACAACCATGCCCATCCTCCTCTACTTTATGTGGGACACCTGCCACATTGTGGCTTGATGAGCAGTGTGTAGCTCCGCGCCTGGGATTGGAACCTGTGAACCCTGGGCAGCCAGAAGCCGAATGCGCAAACTTAACCACGATGCTACTGGGCCAGCCTCTCCATTTTCAAGTGTTATAAAATATTCCGCTTCAGGGGCCGGCCCAGTGGCGTAGCAGTTAAGTGCACGTGCTCCGCTTCGGCAGCGGCCCGGGATTTGCAGGCCTGGATCCTGGGCGCAGACCTAGGCACAGCTTATCAAAGCCATGCTGTGGTGGCCTCCCATATAAAGTGGAGGAAGATGGGCATGGATGTTAGCCCAGGGCGAATCTTCCACAGCAAAAAAAGAGGAGGATTGGCAACAGATGTTAGCTCAGGGCTAATCTTCCTCAAAAAAAAAAAAAATTCCTCTTCTGACTTTGTATGTTAGTTTTCTATTTCATTTATTTCTGTTTTTTTTATCATTTCCTTTCTTCTACTTTTCTGGGTTTCTTCTATCATTTCTTAAAAATCTTCTTAAAATTGCATTTAACTCATTAGTCTTCAGTATTTCTTCTTTTGTAATATAAGGATTTAAAATTTCTAAGTTGCACTTATGCTACTTTCACCATGTTTGATATTTAGTATTTATTTTTTTGTTTAATTCTAAACATTTTAAAGTTAGAATTATGGTGTCTCCTAACTCACTTCTCATGATTTATTTAGAAGTGTGTACTTAAATTCATAAATTTATGGGGACACATATGGGAATTTTTAATTTAACTTAATGGAATGATTGTCAGAAAATGCAGTGTATGTGAATCTGAGTCTTTGACATATGTTGAAACCTGCTTATAGCCAAGTCCAGATCAATTTTTATCAATATTTCATGAGAATAACATGCATTCTCTAATTGTTGGGTACAAAGCTCTGTGCATGTTATTAGATTAAATTTATTAATTGAGCTGTTAAAATATTCCATTAATTGAGTGAGGTATATTGAAATCTCCCAGTTTTAGTGGACTTATGACTTTTTTCCTTGTAGTTCTAGTAAACATATGCATCTTATATTATATGATGTATATCATATATACATATAATTTTTAGGTGCACACATGTTTAGAATTTTTATATTTTCCTGGTGAATTGAACCTTGCATCATTTCATAGCGACACCTCTATATCCTGGTAATGCCTTCCATGTTAAAGTCTCTTTGGCTTGATCCTGATATAGCTACTCAAGCTTTCTTTCAGCTAATATTTCTCACATATAACTTCTTTCATCTTTATTTTGTGTGTGGGTGTGCCCTTAGCTATAGATGTGTCTATTTTAAAGAGCATAAAGCTGAATTTTATTTTCCTATCATCTAACAATCTCTTTCTCTTAACTGTTGAGTTTAGCTAATTTATGTTTATTTTGATGATTTACATATTTAGACTTGGATCTTCTAGTTTATAGTTTGATATCGATCTTTCCTATTATTTTTTTGCCTCTATTTCCTTTTTTGTTCCCTTTGTCTTATTCCACTTTTTTTCCTCTATGGCTTGAAATGTATACAATTTATTTTTATTTTTTAGGCACCTTTAAAATTTTACCATACATTTTTAATTTAACAAAGTCTAAAGTTGAACAATACTATGTTCACTCCCTTCCTGAACAACTTGAAGATTTTAGATCACTTAGAAATTCAATTACTCTTTCTCTAATAAATACTATTGTCAGTGTTTTCATTCTGTTTGTTAGCTCTCTAAATCAGATGTTATTATTTTATTCAGACTATTTTTATTTCAATTTGCATATGTGTTTACCATTTTATTTATTCACTATTCCTTCCTCAATATGGCCTGAGATCATTTTCCTTCTTGAAGTAATCCTTGAGATTTTTCTTTTGGAAAAAGTCTCTTGATGTAAATGCTTTCAGTTTTTCAACTATGAATGTCTTTATATTTTACTTTCATTTAACAATAATAATTTTTTTCTAAGTTCACAATTTTAGGTTGATGGCTCTTTTCTCTCGCATTTAAAGTTATTATTCTACTCCTTTTGGCTTCTCTCATTTCCTTGATAAGTTGGCTATCATTATACCTGTGTTTTTGTCGTAAGCGATCCATCATATCTCCACCTGCTTTGAAAAATCTCCTCTATATTTTTCAATTTCACAATAATGGGTCTCAGTATGGATTTCTCTTTATTTATCTCTTTATGTATCCAGGAATACAGTGTGTTTCCTGGACCTATGAATTCATGTTTATGTCAGTTATGGAAAAAATTCAGCCATTATCCATTAAAAAATTTCTTCTCCTATATATTTATTATTTCATCCTGAGTCTCTGATTAGATGTATGTTAACCTTCTTATTCCATCCTTTATATCTCTTCATGTCTTCCATATTTTTTGCCTCTTTGGCCCTCTGTGCTACACTTTGGATAATTTCTTCAAATTTATTTTCTAATTCACCAATTCTCTCTTCACCTTTGCCTAATCTGCTGTTTATTTATTCATTTAGATTCTTTAAAATAATTTTAAGTGTTATATTTTTCACATCTAGAAATGCCATTTATTTTTCAAATTTGCCTGTTATTTACTGATAGTCCTTGTTTTTGCTCATCTTCACGATTGGGCATTTTATTTCTTTAAACATTTTATATATATATATACAATGTATATATATAACTTTTTATGTATATATATATAACTTTTATTTCCTATTTCCAGTAATAAAATCTATAGTCTTTGGGACTAAATACGTGTTTGTAATTTTTGCTGATACCTGCTTAGAGTGGTTTGCTTTTCAAGTTGATTAGAAATTGTTTACCCTTACCTCATTACTTGATCTTAATCTATGGACTTTTGTTAATCTGTTGAGAGAAGGTTTCCTGCAGAGAAGATTTATATTTGTCCTCAGCTTCCTTGAATAGACTTGACTCAGCCTTCCAACCTTATCCCTGAGCCAGGGTATAGTGTCCAAACAGCAGTGCTGTTTTTGACATCTGTGCTCCCAGCAACATGGACTCTCTTGTCATCTAACATACATTTTTAGAGAGCAAAGGTTGTTAGAGTAGGCAGTGTTTCAAAGAACATGTCCTATTCAGAATATCTGTAGTCTGCTGCAAAAAGATCTCTCAGAGCACTTAGTCTGCCAGGACACTTTGCAGCAAAATATATATATATATATATTTCTGTGAGGAAGATCGGCCCTGAGCTAACATCTGCCAATCCTCTTCTTTTTTGCTGAGGAAGATTGGCCCTGGGCTAACATGCATGCCCATCTTCCTCTACTTTATATGGGATGCCGCCACAGCATGGCTTGACAAGCGGTGCGTCGGTGCGCGCCTGGGATCCGAACCGGTGAACCCCAGGCCACCGCAGTGGAGCGCACGCACTTAACTGCTTGCGCCACCGGGCCAGCCCCTGTAGCAAAATATTTTTATTGTAAAAATATACATTCACAAAGATTTCAACTTTTAAAACAACCCAGTTTATTGGGACTTGAAAGTTTTTAATGTGACTCTTTAAATGATTTTACCCTACTAAATAGGTAGAGTTAATAATAAACTGCCTTGCCACGCATGGTGGTTCTTTGTAACTTTGTAATGTATGATGCAACATATAAATCAATAAATTACCCTGAGTGTTATATAAATGAAGAACAAGTTATTGCAATTATGGACTCAAATAAAGCAAATCCTTTTTTAATAAGATTCCCCCTAAAATGTATCTCTATAAAGAACACAAAAGAAATTCATGGAGTTTCGTAATTTTTAAAGTGTTCCAACTACTCTGTGATATTCAGTAAAAAAGATAATCATGCAAAATAGTCACAGAGTGTGTTTTGTATTTAAGTCCTAGATCAACTAAAGAGAACAAGGAGCTAAACTTTGATAATATATTCTGTCAACATGTCTCAACAAGCTTTTATAGGGGTGCTAGGTCTTATCAGAAATAACTGGGAGAAATGCTATGTATTTTTTGTTCATTTATAATGTAAATTATATGAATCTTATTGTAGTTTATTTATCTGCCTTGTTTTCCTAGTCATGGAGCTCATGTGCTCTGGCTAGTATGTTCATTTATATCCAATTATTAAGAATGTCTTTCCAGCTCACCGTGTAGGTGAGTCAAACAAACAATAATAAGCCACAGAGGGAACTATACAGAATTTATATTGCCTTAATTCCCCAATGTCAAAAATCAGTTAAAGTTTACAAAGATACGTGAAATTAATTTAAATAAATTCAAATTCCTTAGAAAGGAATTTATTTCAGAAATAACAAAGGCTAAGATTCCATACTAGGTAAGGGGAACCAACATTTTTTGTGTGCCGTCTATGTTCAAGGTCATTCTACCCCATTTAATCCTCACATAAGTCTCTGAAGTAGGTATTATTATGACCTTTAAACTGATGAGAAATCACATAGCTAGTAAATAGAGCAGCCAAAATAGGATATAAATCTGGCTGGTCCAAAGCCTGCCTTTTTCCATTCCATTACAAGGTTCTGTGTTTATGGCTTATCCCAGAATTTCCTATGGCATCAGTACAATATGCTGACCGTTGTGGTGTCCTATCTAAGTATTACCGGAGTTTGAAAACCACCCAGAGGGTCCCTTTTCAGGGATCAGCAGTGACTTTTGGGTATTTATTCTGATTGCACAATTAGCCCAAAGATCGTTGATATGCTTAGATGTTGTACAGCATAGGATACAGCATGTAATAAAATGACTTCCTCTAAACAACTTAAGATCAGCAGCTGCCTTTCTGAAAATGCATCCAGGTAAACTGTGTTGTTTCCTGGGCTCTTAGCCCACACTTACTAAACTCAGCATTTAATGCAGAAGCCAGAGAATGCTGGAGTTCTGGCAGCTCCTGGACCAGAACAGACCATGCTGTTTGGCTCTGATTTCAAACATTTATAATCTTTTCTCTTGCTCCCTTTGCTCAATATAGGAGAGAAGCTATCAGCCAATTTCCCCACCATTTATAGCAAATCCCAAGGCTCCCTCGTTTCCAGCTGCTAAGCTGCCTGTGCAGACTGTATTACTAAATTATTGTATCTTTTTGGTAGAGTGCCTGATCTGTCTTGGCACCCACTTCACATTGAAAGAAGCTCCTGTTGCAGGCAAAGGAAGCTAGCTGCATTCACCCTTCCCACACGCCTTTCCTCTGTTACCCTCAACCACTAACTTCTTTGTTTCCCATGTATAAACCAAGTTTGTAGGGGCAGTTTCTCATCTATCTCTGACCCCCTGGGGAGTTAGGGATTTCAAAGGGAGTTCTGTGCTAGGAGTAATTCCCACAGCCTAGAGCCAGATGAATAAATGGCCTATAGTGAATTACTACATTTGGAACCAAGAGGTTTTGTTTCTCTCTTACCAAAATGTATTTCTTTGTAATACTGCAGTCACTGTAGCCATGTATTTTCCAAAACAGAAGAGACTGTATTGGAGGAAGAGAGGAAATAACCTCTTTAAGTCAAGTCTATTGCTTTCAAGTGTGTTGGTTCTTCGATTTTAACTTATTGTAAAAAAGCTTTCTGTTATTCTACTCTCCCAACTGGTTATGAAAGTAAAACGAAGAACTGTTCTAGACAAATGAAACAAACAAAAAAGTGGATCTGTAATCTTTAAATAACAAATAAAGTAATTTTGCAATATAAAAAGGATGGAAATTATTTTTAATTACTCTAAAATGAATAATCACTCTCATTCAATTTTCAAAAGATCTATCCTGAATTTGAACTCAAAGTTACCCAAAGATCCTCAATAAAAGCTCTGAGAATGTAAAGCATTCAAACGTAACTTGTGAGTTTTCTATTCCTGTAAGCAATGAACAGCCTAGATTTTTCTCACATGTATCCCAAGAGACATCTCATTTCAAAAGAGCAGAAGAGTCATCAAAAGTGTGATCCTATTAACAAGACACACCATAGAAATTATACAGAAATGTTAAAGATAAATTATATCTAGTGAGTTATGTTTTAAATCAACACTGCTGTTGCTATGGTAAGAAATATTTCATGTAAAATAAAAATCCTCTATAAGGGTTTGGTGCTATAGCCATGGCAACGATGGGATGATGACTGTAGTAGTGTTCAACTCTGCTACTGTTTCCATCTGATCCAAACAGAAGAACTAGATGTGCTTTAAATGTATGTAAAATGGCCTAGGAAATTGGTTATTTAATGCTATCTTTCACATGACCCTTCAACTGATTAAAGAAGATTGCAAAAATAGTAGTCAGGTAGCCTAAGCAAAGGGTCTATACGTTTGTTGGGGTTTCTCATGGTTATGGAAGTTGGAGAAATCCACTTTAGCTGAAGTGTTGGTAAATGGCATATTCATTTAGCAAAATATCTCACATCATTTTTCACGTTGGGGCATCATGTAATTTTCCACAAATAGGAAAAAATGAAATGCAATCAAATTGTAATTTCCACCACCTTAACATAGAAAGAGAAATATTAGCATAAAGTAAGAAAATACAGAAAGCAGTGTCCCAGCTCTGCAGAAGAGGAGCTAATTCTAATCTTTCTCCTCCTCTAGCTTCTTAAAATCCACTCCAAATAGGCTTTTGTTTCATATTCCTCCACTGAAGTGTCCCTTATCAACATCAGCAAAATCTCTACATTCTTAAAATGAACACTCCTTTTTTTTTTTCTGGTGAGAAAGATTAGCCCTGAGCTAACATCTGTTGCCAATCCTCCTCTTCTTGCTAAGGAAGACTAGCACTGAGCTAACATCTGTGTCTATCGTCCTCCACGTTATGTGGGATGCCTGCCACAGCATGTTGACAAGCGGTGCGTCTGTCCACTCCTGGGATCGGAACCTGTGAACCCCCGGCGGGCTGCCGAAGCAGAGCGTGCGAACTTAACCACTACGCCACAGGGCCGGCCCCTCCTTTTTTTTTTATTGTTATTTATTTATTTTTTTTACTGCAGAAACACTGTTTATAACATTAGATAAATTTCAGGTGTACATAATTATATTTTGATTTCTGTGTAGATTATATCATGTTCACCACCCAAAGACTAATTACAATCCATCACCACACACGTGCCTAATCAGATTTTTCACCCTCCTCCCTCTCCTCTTCCCCTCTAGTAACCACCAATCCAATCTCTGTCTCTATGTGATTGTTTGTTGTTGTTTTTATCTTCTACTTATGAGTGAGATCATATGGTATTTGACTTTCTTCCTCTGACTTATTTAGCTTAGCATAATGCCCTCAAGGTCCATTCACATTGTCACAAATGGCCAGATTTCATCGTTTCTTATGGCTGAGTAGTATTCCATTGTGTATATATACCACATCTTCTTTATCCATTCATTCCTTGATGTGCACTTAAGTTGCTGCCAACTCTTGGCTATTGTGAATAATGCTGCAATAAATATAGGGGTGCATGTATCTTTACGCATCGTGTTTTCATGTTCCTTAGATAAATACCCAGCAGTGGAATAGCTGGATCATATGGTAGCTCTATTCTTAATTTTTTGAGGAATCTCCATACTGTTTTCCATAGCAGTGGAATGATGTTTTCATACATCAGCAGTGTATGAGCGTTTCCTTCTCTCCACAACCTCTCCAACACTTGGTGTTCACTGTCTTATTAATTATAGCCATTCTGATGTGAGCGAGGTGATATCTCATTGTGGTTTTGATTTGCATTTCCCTGACAGTTAATGATGTTGAACATCTTTTCACGTGCCTGTTGGCCATCTGCATACCTTCTTTTGAGAAATGTCTGTTCAGGTCTTTTGCCCATTTTTAAATTGGGTTGTTAGATTTTTTGTTGTTGAGATGTATGAGTTCTTTATATATTTTGGATATTAACTCCTTATCAGATATATGGTTTGCAAATATCTTCTCCTAATTGTTAGTCATCTTTTCGTTTTGTTGATGGTTTCCTTTACTGTGCAGAAGATTTTTAGTTTGATGTAGTCCCATTTCTTTATTTTTTCTATTGTTGCCCTTACCCAGTGAGACATTACACTTGAAAATATGCTGCTAAGACTGATGTCGAAGAGCATATTGCCTATGTTTTCTTCTAGAAGGTTCATGGTTTCAGGTCTTACATTCAAGTCTTTAATCCATTGTGAGTTAATTTTTGTGTATGGTGTAAGATAATGGTCTACTTTCATTCTTTTGCATGTGGCTTTCCAGTTTTCCCAACACCATTGTGAGACTTTCCTTTCTCCATTGTACGTTCTTGGCTCCCTTGTCGAAAATTAGCTGTCCATAGATGTGTAGGTTTATTTCTTGGCTCTCGATTCTGTTCCATTGATCTGTGTGTCTGTTTCTGTGCCAGTACCATGCTGTTTTGGTTACTATAGGTTTGTAGTATATTTTGAAATCAGGGAGTATGATACCTCTAGCTTTGTTCTTTTTTCTCAGGATTCCTTTGGCTCAGGGTCTTTTATTGTCCCAGAAAAATTTTAGGATTCTTTGTTCTACTTCTGTGAAAAATGTTGTTGGGACTTCTATAGGGATTGTATTGAATCTGTAGATTGCTTTAAGTAATATGGACATTTTAACTATGTTAATTCTTCCAATCCAAGAGCACAGAATATCTTTCCATTTTTTCATGTGTTCTTTAATGTCTTTCAACAATGTTTATAGTTTCCAGTGTACAGATCTTTGGTTTGTTTGGTTAAGTTTATTCCTAGGTGTTTTATTCCTTTTGTTGCAATTATAAATGGGATTCTATTCTTAATTTCTCTCTCCGCTACTTTGTTGTTAGTGTATAGAAGCACAACTGATTTTTGTATGTTGATTTTGTATCTGGCAACTTTACTGTATTCATTTATTATTTCTGTAAGTTTTTTGGTGGATTCTTTAGGGTTTCCTATATATAAAATCATGTCATCTGCAAATAGTGACAGTTTCACTTCTTTCTTTCCAATTTGGATCCCTTTTATTTCTTTTTCTTGCCTGATTGCTCTGGCTAGGACGTCCAATATTATGTTAAATAAGAATGGTGAAAGTGGGCATCCTTGTCTGGTTCCTGTTCTTAGAGGGATAGCTTTCAGTTTTTCACCATTGAGAATGATATTAGCTATGGGTTTGTCATATATGATCTTTATTATGTTGAGGTACTTTCCTTCTATACCCATTTTATTCAGAGTTTTTATCATAAATGGATGCTGTATCTTGTCAAATACTTTCTCTGCATCGATTGAGATGATCATGTGACTTTTATTCTTCATTTTGTTAATGTGGTGTATCACATTGATTGATTTGGAGATGTTGAACCATCCCTGCACACCTGGAATAAATCCCACTTGATCATGGTGTATGATCTTTTTAATGTATTGTTGTATTCGATTTGCTAGTATTTTGTTGAGGATTTTTGCATCAATGTTCATCAGTGATATTGGCCTGTAATTTTCTTTTTTTGTGTTGTCCTTGTCTGGTTTTGATATCAGGGTAATGTTGGCTTCGTAAAATGAGTTAGGAAGCTTCCCCTCTTCTTCAAGTTTTTAGAAGAGTTTGAGAAGGATAGGTATTAAGTCTTCTTTGAATCTTTGGTAGAATTCACCAGGGAAGCCATCTGGTCCTGGACTTTTATTTTTGGGGAGGTTTTTGATTACTGTTCCTATCTCCTTACTGGTGATTGGTCTATTCAAATTCACTCTTTCTTCTTGATCCAGTTTTGGAAGGTTGTATGATTCTAAGAATTTATCCATTTCTTCTAGATTATCCAACTTGTTGGCATATAGCTTTTTGTAGTATTCTCTTATAATCCTTTGCATTTCTGAGGTGTCCATTGTAATTTCTCCTCTTTCATTTCTCATTTATTTGAGACTTCTCTCTTTTTTTCTTGGTGATTCTAGCAAAAGTTTGTTCATTTTGTTTATCTTCTCAAAGAACCAGCTCTTGGTTTCATTGATTTTTTAGTCTCTATTTCATTTATTTCTGCTCTGATTTTTATTATTTCCTTCCTTCTACTGATTTTGGGCTTTGTTCTTCTTTTTCCAGTTCCTTTAGGTGCACTGTTAGATTGTTTATTTGATATTTTTCTTGTTTGTTGAGGTAGGCTTGTATTGTTACAAACTTCCCTCTTAGAACTGCTTTTGCTGTATCCCATAAATTTGTCATGTCATATTTTCATTTTCATTTGTCTCCAGATATTTTTTGATTTCTCCTTTGATTTCTTGATTGAACCAATCATTGTCCAGTAGCATTTGGTTTAATCTCCACATATTTGTGGTTTTTCTGATTTTCTGCCTCTAGTTTATTTCTAGTTTCATACTGATGTGGTCAGAAAGGATGCTTGTTATTATTTCAATCTTCTTAAATTTATGGAGACTTGTTTTGTGGCCTAAAATGTGATCAATCCTGGAGAATGTTCTATGTGCATTTGAAAAGAATGTGTATTCTGTGGTTTTCGGATGCAATGATCTCTATTTATCTATTAAGTCCATCTGGTCTAACATGTCATTTAAGGCCAATCATTCCTTATTGATATTCTGTGTGGATGATCTATCCATTGGTGTAAGTGGACTGTTAAAGTCCCCTACTATTATTGTGTTACTGTCTATTTCTGCTTTTATGTCTGTTAATAATTGCCTTATATATTTAGGTGCTCCTATGATGGGTGCATAGATATTTACAAGTGTTATATCCTCTTGTTGGATTGTTCTCTTGATCATTATGTAGTGCCCTTCTTTGTCTCTTATTACAGTTTTTGTTTTAAAGTCTATTTTGTCTGACATAAGTATTGCTACCCCAGCTTTCTTTTGATTGCCATTTGCATGGAGTATCTTTCTCCATCCTTCTCTTTCAATTTGTGGGTGTCTTTAGGTCTGAAGTGTGTCTCTTGTATGCAGCATATATATGGGTCTTCCTTTTTTTATCCAATCAGCGATCATATGCTCTTTGATTGGAGTATTTAGTCCATTGACATTTTTTTTTTTTTGTGAGGAAGATCAGCCTTGAGCTAACATCCGTGCTAATCCTCCTCTTTTTTTTTTGCTGAGGAAGACCAGCTCTGAGCTAGCATCTATTGCCAATCCTCCTCCTTTTTTTTTTCCCCCCAAAGCCCCAGTAGATAGTTGTATGTCATAGTTGCACATCCTTCTAGTTGCTGTATGTGGGACGCGGCCTCAGCATGGCTGGAGAAGTGGTGCGTCAGTGCACACCTGGGATCCAAACCCAGGCCGCCAGTAGCGGAGCGCACACACTTTACCACTAAGCCACGGGGCCGGCCCCAAGTCCATTGACATTTAAAGTAGATACTGATAAGTATGTACTTATTGCTATTTTGTTACTTTTTTTCTGGGTGTGTTAGTAGTTCTTCTCTGTTCCTTTCTTCTTCTCTTGCTCTCTTCCTTCGTGGTTGGTTGGCTTTCTTTAGTATTATGTTTGGGTTCCTTTTTCTTAGTTTTTTGTGTATTTATTATAGGTTTCTGGTTTGTGATTACCATGAGGTTCGTATATAATAACCTACGTATATATCAAAGTTGATGGTTTCTTTAGTAGACCTCTTTCTAAAAGCTCTACTCTTTTACTCCCCTCCTCCCACATTTTATGTTTTTGATATCATGTCTAACCTCTTGTGTGTGTGTGTGTATCCATTACCCTCTTATCATGGAGATAGGCATTTTTAGTACTTTTATCCTTTGACCTTCATATTATCTTCATAGGTGGTTCATCTGCTACCTTTACAGTACTTTTGCCTTTATCAATGATTTTATTGATTTCTTTTTGTATAATTTTATTATTCCTACTTGTAGTCTTCTCTTTCCCACTTAAATAAGTCCCTTTAGCATTTCTTGTAAGACTGGTTTCTTGGCGATAAACTTCTTTAATTTTTGCTTGTCTGGGAAACTCTTTATCT
This sequence comes from Diceros bicornis minor, assembly GCF_020826845.1. Taxonomy (NCBI): domain Eukaryota; kingdom Metazoa; phylum Chordata; class Mammalia; order Perissodactyla; family Rhinocerotidae; genus Diceros; species Diceros bicornis. The sequence goes on along the minus strand of NC_080764.1, from coordinate 23,643,577 downwards.
CTCCTTCCATTCTGAAAGATAAACTTGCTGGGTAGAGTATTCTTGGCTGTGGGTTTTTTCCCTTCAGTACTTTAAATATATCATGCTACTCCCTTCTAGCCTGCAGGTTTCTGCTGAGAAGTCAGCTGATAGCCTTATGGAGTTTCCTTTGTATGTAACTTGTTGCCTTTCTCTTGTGGCTTTTAAAATTCTCTCTTTATCTTTAATTCTTGACATTTTAATTATAATGTGTCTTGGTGTGGGCCTCTTTGGGTTTATCTTGTTTGGTGCTTTCTGTGCTTCATGTACCTGGATGTCTGTTTCCTTCCTTAGGTTAGTAAAGTTTTCACCTATTATTTCTTCAAATAGATTCTCTGCCCCTTTGCCTCTTTCTTCTCCTTCTGGGACACCTATAATACGAATGTTAGTGCACTTGATGTTGTCCCAGACATCCCTTAGACTCTTCTCATTGATTTAAATTCTTTTTTCTTTTATCTGTTCAGCTTGGGTGATTTCCTTTAGCCTTTCATCCAGCTTGCTGATTCATTCTTCTGTATCATTTACTCTGCTATTGTGTCCCTTTAGTGAATTTTTCACTTCCAGTATTGTATTCCTCATTTCTGATTAGGTCTTTTCTATATTTTCCAATTCTTTGTTGACATTCTCACTGAGTTCATCCATTATTTTCCCAAGATCTGTGAGCATCCTTATGACTCTTTGTTTGAACTCTTTGTCAGGTAAATTGCTCATTTCTGTTTCATTTGTTTCTTTATCTGGAGTTTTGTCCTGCTCCCTTACTTGGATTGTATTCCTTTTCCTCCTCATTTTGCCTCTTTCTCTGTGCTTATCTCTATGTATTAGGTGGGTCAGCTATGTCTCCTGATCCTGGAGAGGTGACCTTATGCAAGAGATGCCTTATGAGGCCCAGCAGCATGGTTCCCTCTTGTCCCCAGTTGCAAATGTTCCAGGAGTGACCCCTGTGTGGGCTATGTGTGTCCTTCTGTTGTAGCAGGGTTGCTTTTGCTGCAGGTGCCCAGGGAGGGTATGCTGTCCCCCTGGCCAGCTGGTTGTAACGCTCAGCTGCGTGTGGCTGCTATGGACCCTTTAGTCAATTTATCAGGCATGAGGAGCCACAGCACAGCTGGCTGCAAGGTCTAATAGCACATTCATGTTGCAGTTTTTCTAAGTGTGGCCCCTAGTGTGGCTGGTTGCTAGACTCAGGGGCTTACAATTGCTGTAGGCCTCCAACCTGCAAGGCTCTTGTCAGCTCTCTCAGGATTGCAGCTGAGTCAGGCTGGCCTCAGGCATGAGAGCACACAACTGTTTCAGGCTTTGGAAGGTGGGGTAAATCCCATATGTGGCTGTTTAAGAAGCACAAGTCTTCTGCAGCGGACAAGCCCCACCTCCCACAGGGTCACACACCCCATCAACACATTCCTGCCCCATGTGTGTGCCCTGATACCCTGAAGTGGACTCAGTTTCACCACTGCAGAGGCAACACACACTCCACCAATGCCCCACACATTCCACCTGCTCGTTGTGCACACCCTGCCCCACAGAGGCAGACCCACTCTCAGATGATCCAGGCACCCAGCCTATGCAGGTCCACCAGTTGCCTGAGGGTTTGCTGTTGTGTGGGGCTGGTCCCTAGGGCAGGCTGCCTGCCCTGGCTGAGCTGGATTAAATTCGGTGCTCTAGTGGGTGGGGCAGACCTTGGGCTAACAGGCCAGGCGAAGAACTCCAATGATATCTGCTAGTGTCTGTGTCAGCACACCTGTACTATGTCACAATAATGGCTGCCGCCAATGTCTCAGTCCCTGGAGAGGTCTTACCTCTCACTGAGATGCAGCCGGATCCTATCAGGTGAGTCTCTTTTCCCCAAAGGACCGTGCACCTTTCTTCCTGGTGATTTTAGGTTGTTTTCCGAAACGAGTGAATTTGTGTGTGGGCCCTTTAAGAGCCAGCTTTTTTTCCCTTATGTCTGATAGCTTTTCTTGGGGTATTCCCTGTTGCTGTTAGCAGCCAGCAAAGCCAGATATAATGACACTCGTCTTAGTTGTCCTGAGTCCAAAAGATGCTTATAGCGGTAACGCTTCCCCGCTCAGTTACCCCACTCCTCCAGAGAAGGCTGTGTACCTTAGGATTGCTCCCTGCTGGCCATGAAGCACCATGGCTTGAGAAGCTGACTTTTTGTTCTCTCCAGAAAGGAATTTCTGCCTCTTCCACCTAAGTCAAGACTGTCCCTTGTTGAGGGTGTTCTTTTTATCCAGTTTTCACTTCTCTCTCAGGGGTAATTGTTCCAAGAGTAGTTATAAACTTATTGTGTCCATGGGAGGAGGTGAGTTCAGCGTCTGTCTACAACACCATCTTGACACCAACTGCTAAAATGAATACTCCTTTATCCTCAGCCTACTTGATCTGCCAGCTACACAGTTAATACAGATTATCACCCCTCCTGTATGAAGCACTTTTATTTTTCTCCCAAGATAGCACACTCTTCTGGTTTTCATCCTACCTCCTTCTCATTCTACTTTGCTCATTCCTACCCAGCTCCCCATGTCTAAGCATTAAAGCACCCTAGGGCATGGTGTCGCTGGACCTCTTCCCTTCTCTGTTTACATTTATTCCCTTCCTAGTCTCACTCAGTCTCAGGGCTTTAAATATCACCTAAAAATGGAACTCCCACATTTCTATTTTCAACCTGACTTTTCCCCTGAACTCCAGACTTGTGTATCCAGAGGGCTTACAATCATTCTTAGGCCTCATTTTCTCTCACATTCCATACCCAATCATGCAGTGATCCCAGTGGCTCTACCTTTAAAAGATACCTGCAACCTATTTATTTTTTACCCATCACCTTTGTCCTGGATTGTTGCAATAGTCTCCTAACTGGTTTCCCAGCTTCCACTCTTGCATTTCTTCAGGCAGTTCTCAACATAGAAGCCAGAGTAATCCTAGTAAAATCAAGTCAGATTATGTCAACTCTTTGCTCAAAACTCTCCACTGGAACCTCAATTCACTCTGAGTAAAAGCCAAAACCCTTACAATAGTCTATGAGGCCATATGTGATCTCACCCCTGTGCACATTCCACTCCATTTCTGCAACCTAAGCTCCTAGTACTCTCCTTTTTGCTTACTTACAGCTAGCCATCTTGCTTCTTTGCTATTCATTCAACACATTAGGCATTCTTCCACGGCAGTACCTTTGGACTTGTTGTAGTCCCCTCTGCCTGGGACTGTCTTCCCTTAGGAAGCCACATGACCCCTCTAACACCCTCTTCAAGTGTCTATCACTAGTGAGGCTTTACTTCATTGTCTTCTCAATGAGGCTTCCACGGATCACCCTCTTAAAATGACAACCACTAATCCTTATCCTCTTTCCTGCTTTATATTTTCTCCATGCTACCTACTAATTATCAAAAATATGTATTTTACCTATTTATGTTGCTCTCCCCCAACCAAGCTCCAGGAGGGCAAAGATTTTATTCTTTTTTTTTTTTACTGCTATATCCAGAGATTAAAATAAAGCCTGGAATATAGTAGATAATCAATAAATATTCTTTGAATAAATGAACAAATGAATTAATGAAGGAAATATATATATTTGCATATGAAGAAAAATTATAGAGTGATATTAACCTAAATGTTAAGAGTAGTTAATAATAAAGCTATTTAAAAATAAAATAATCTTGGGCTGTCCCCGTGGCTTAGCAGTTAAGTGCGCGTGCTCCGCTGCTGGCACCCGGGGTTCGGATCCTGGCGCGCACCAACGCACCACTTCTCCGGCCATGCTGAGGCCGCGTCCCACATACAGCAACTAGTAGTATGTGCAGCTGTGACATACAACTATCTACTGGGGCTTTGGGGAAAAAAAAGGAGGAGGATTGGCAATAGATGTTAGCTCAGTTCCGGTTTTCCTCAGCAAAAAGAGGAGGATTAGCATGGATGTTAGCTCAGGGCTGATCTTCCTCACAGGAAAAAAAAAAAATCTTTTTTTCTGTTTATAAAAATGATACATATGTTCATTATAGCTATTAGAGAAAATAGAGAAAAGAGAAAAGAAAAGGACATCCATAATTCCAACACCTGGCAATGATTATTATTAACATTTATGCATATGTATATATTTTTTCAATATTTTTTCTATGCACATATATTTTCCTCTAACAAAACTGTGATCTTTCTGTGTATTTTTTTGCAATGCTTTTAAAAAATATTAAACATCACCTAAACAATGAGCATATGTTTATTTTCATGGCTCTATAGTATTAAGCCTTGAAATATTCAAATAACTAATATAGTATTTGATCTTGTTTCTTTTTATAGGGTACATTTGGTCTTTTACAATGATTTGGAGGGTGTATGTTTATGTGTGTGCTTTTAGTCATTACTTTTATGTTACAAAATTCAGCTTCAGAACTATTTCCTCTGTTTATCAAGAGTATCTTTTGATTTCTCTCTTGATAAGTTAATAGTAATATTTACCTAAAAGTGCTTATAGGTGCTAAGTACTTTACATGCATTATCTGATTTCATTCTCATGCAACTCCGGGGTATTATGGTATTCCTATTTTATAGGCAAGGAGCCTAATGCTTAGAATGTTAACTCCCCAAGGTTACACAGCCACTAATTGGTGGAGGAGAATAGGAACCAGGTAATTATGCTCTTGACTACACCACTTTACCTTCCTAAAATGAGAAAACTAGACTACTTGTCTCACTTCCCCAAACTATCCCACTTCCCAATTTATATTGAGATAATCTGGGGTTTTAGATAAAGTGTTTATATTATATTATTTTATATTTTATATCTTCTCTTTGCAAAATTTTTAATATTTATATTGTTTTAAAAACATATTGAGAATAATTATTTGAAAATATATTCCATGTCTCACAAGTTTCATTTTACATTCCAGATTCTTTTATACTATTTTCCTTGCCCAATTTTGAGATTTTTATTATTATTCACTCTTTAATCAACTGAAGTATATCTTTGAGCAATTATTTTAAAAGGGTAGGTTGTTTTCTAAAATACGTATCTGAAAATGACCGACTTCCTATGATCTTGCACACCTTGGCTGGGCACATAATTTTTGAATCTGGAGTCCTAACCCATTTTTCTAAAAGTTCTATAGACACTTTTGCTTTGTCTTCTGGATGCTTAGAGTTGAAGAGTTAGAAGATACCAGATTAAGTTTTATTCCTTTATACGTAACCTGCTTTGTTTTGGTAATGTCTATCTAGAATATTATAAGACTTTTTCCTTATCCTTGACATTATGAAATTTCAAAATTTCCCAGTATAAGTTTGCTTCTTTCAGAAATTTTACCTATATTCAGTAAATCTTCTGTCATTTATTAGTCAAGACTTTCTTTAGTTCAGGAAAGTTTTCTTCTATTTTCTCTTGTATTGATGCTTTTTTTTATTGCTATGCTCTTATTTCTGAAATTCCTATTCATACGCATATTGGATCTCTTGGATTTTTCCTCTATGTTTTGTCTTTTCTCTTACAATTTTTCTTTCTCTATATATGTCTTCTGTCTACTGAATGTCTTGAGTTACTCTTCTACTTCATTGACTTGGGTTTCTCATGATTCATGTATTTTTACCTCCATTATAGTTTTGAATTTGACATAAATATTATTCAATTGAAGCCTTTATGATTTTATAATTTTAACTCTTCATAACTGCTTCTTCTGGTTTCACACAGCATTAGTCTGCTGAATACTGTTGAGCTCCATTTTGACATTAGTAGTTTCCACAACTCCTTTTTAGTAAAAGTAATTTTCTTTCATAGGATGGCATTGTTTTGATTCTCTAGAACAAGCTCCTTTTTTTGAGGTATCATTTAATCTATCTAGTCATTTTTCCACTTGCTTACTTTTGCAGAGGAAGGTCTTGGCTTGCCTATTTTAGAGAATTGAGATGAGTTCTGTCAGAGATTGAGGAAGTCCTCTTTCCATCTTAAGGATCCATAGGAAGGGAGAATGAAAAAGCTTAGATAAACTGTTACATCTGCACAATTCCAGGGGCCTCTATTCACAAAGCACAAATGTGCCTCCTGCAGTTGTGCATGGTGATGGCCCCGTTCACTGAAGTTTTACCTTTTAATCTAGAGCAGAGCTGTCCAATAAATTTCCCATGATATCATAAATGTTCTATATCTGTGCTGTCGAATGTGGCAGCTACTAGCCACATACAGCTATTAAGCATTTGAAATGTAGCTGGTGCAAATCAAGAACTGAATTTTCAATTTCATTTAATTTTATTAATTTAAGTATTACTTTAAATAGTCACATGTGGTAGTGGCTATTGCAAAGGGCAGAGCAGGTCTAAAGCAGTGCTTTTCAAAGTGTAGTCCCCACACCAGCAGCATCAGCATCTCCTGGTAACTTATTAAAAATGCAAATTCTCAGGATCTGCTCTAGAACATCTGGGGGTGTTCTGGCAATCCATGTTTTAACAAACTCTCCAAGTGATTCTGATGCATACTAAGAATTGAGAACCCCTGATGGGGTCGGTCTACTGATCACGCGTTAGGAAAGGATTATAAAAGCAGTCACAAGAGGAAATTTTCTCTCTATTCCAATGTTTCCTTCCTGTATTTGAGGTTAGCAGCCAGGAGTTAACTGGGACAGTGTCCTCATTCTTTACCTGTCACAGTCGTCCTCATTAGGAACCAACTGTGACAATGTCTCCCCTAAGTGTAACTCAGGAGTGAGCCTGTTACTTGATCCTTGTTTGCTGATTTTTGGCAGTTGGTATGCTTCCCTGTGGCACTTGGTAAGTTCCAATGATACCTCCTTGCTGCCCCCATGTATGTTTTTGTTTCCTGCCTTTAACTTTCTAAGTCTTCTCCATTTACTAGCTTAGGGAGTTGCTTCTTCACATATGGGGAATCATATATCTTGTATGTCTTCATTCTTATTCACTTTGCCTTCTATCTTGCAGAAACTCTTGAATTACTGGCATGTAGATGTCACCCATTATTAATTTCTCATTCTGATATAGGTTTATTCCTCCTTATTTTTATATCCGTTGGTCATTTCTCAGGGGATACAGAAGGAGGTAAGCCAGAGAAAAGTATTCAAGCACCTGCTTTTCCAAGAAATCCCCCATATCCCCTTTTTTTTTTTTTTGTGAGGAAGATAAGCCCTGAGCATACATACCATCCATACATCCATACCAATCTTCCTCTTTTTTTGCTGAGGAAGACCGGACCTGAGCTAACATCTATTGCCAATCCTCCTCCTTTTTCTCCCTTTTTCTCCCCAAAGCCCCAGTAGATAGTTGTATGTCATAGTTGCACATCCTTCTAGTTGTTGTATGTGGGACGCCACCTCAGTATGGCCGGACAAGCGGTGTGTCGGTGCGCACCCAGGATCCGAACCTGGGCCACCGGTAGCAGAGCTCGCACACTTAACTGGTAAGCCACAGGGCCAGCCCCCCCCCCCACCATATACCTCTTAATACCTCACTTTTTCTTATAATTCTGTAGTGCTCTTTCAAATGTATCATTTAATCCCCCAAACATTCTTCTGATGTTGGTTTTATTATTCCCACTTTACAGATAAGAAAACTCAGGCTTAGATGGTTTAAATAATCTATGCAAGAGGAATGGGCATAGTATCTGCTTTGTAAGGGTCCTTGATGTGCAGAAAATGATGGCTAACATTTATTGGATCTTTATTATGGACCGAGCATTATATTAAGTGCTTTATAACCATTATCTTATTTAGGGCTTATAACAACCTTATGAGATCTGTGCTATTTTTATTTCCACTTTACAGATGATGGGCAAACCTAGAGAGGTTAAATAACTTGTTCATCTTATACAACTAGTCAGTAAAACGGCCAGTTTTCAGGCAGTCTATCTGGTCTACCTGACTTTACAGTCTGTGCTCTTACTGGCTATGCTATACCAGTTTCCTGGCCTGGAGAATAATCAAATGGCATGGGCAAAGTAAAGATTATTACATTTTCAGAGGGCTCCTTCATATCTCATCATTTATCACACAATGGGTTGTTTTATTATTTATTTTCTACACCACTACCAGGTTCAGAGTCATGTGGTTAGTAGTTAACAGAAACACACTAATCTGTCGTAATTTTGATCTTTTGCTTATTTTCTCTTATTCTGACTGGAATCCCCAAAAAAGATATGAGTCCTGACTTCTACCTCCCATTCATTTTAAATATTTATTGCATAATCTGTTGCATGCCAGCCACTATGCTAGGTGCTGTGTTGTTGATGTCTGCTAGGTTGCAGAGTGAGAGCCCCTGACAAAAGGCTTGAGAATTTGCCTGGCTAGCGACTAACTCTCCTGCCAACCTGCCTTTGTTACCATTGCCATTGGTGGATTCATTCAAAACTTCACTAGCACTTTAAGTAAAATATCATCAAAGTGTTTGAAACACATAGTCAGTTTGAGGGCACCTGTGAGGAGCTCTGTGGCTTCACAGCTGCAAACTTAAAATAGAGAAGGACTTCATCTTCAAATCAGTAACATTCAGACATGTACATCACTATCAAGGAAAAGTGTCAACCTTTACTATTCAGACTAGTTTGATATGAACGAATCAGAGATAGAAGAGCTGCTTTCAATTAACCAAGCAATGAATTGCCATACAATGCACCCTGCCATAGTCATGATTAAAAGGATACTTACTGAAGCCTGATTCATTACACAGAGGAATAATTTCCTAATATTTATTTTCTCTCTTGACTGTACATTAGGATAAGTCAGTTCTACTTTAGTTCCTCTCATAGGATAGTATTGAAATATCTTACATTTTTGTAGCACATTATTGCTTAGAGAGGATATTCATTTAAAATGTCTGATGAAATGTAATATTCAGGACAATCTACTGGGTAGGTACTATTTCCCCCATTGTACCAATAAGAAAATAAAGATTCCTTTGGCTGTTTGTCCATTCGTTTATTCATTCGATCTTTCCACAAACACATGTATCACACCAAGGCACTGGAGTAATAAAAATTAATCAAATATAAGGCCCATCTTGTGGAGGAGATTATAGTCAGGAAACATTTAATCAGATACATTATAACACATGTACACATTATAACACATGTACTGTTAAAGAAGTTTTGTGGGCTTCCAAGGAAAAAGGAAGAAACTCTGAGAAAAGATTTGAGCCCTGGAGGTTGGGTAGGACTTAGATATGTAGAAACAAGTGGTAGATTTTGCAGGCAGACGAAACATGCATAAGCAAAGATATAGAGAAAGGAAAGTCCAGATGGCATGGGAAAACTGAGTAGTTATCATTTGATTGCTGGGAGAGTACATGGAGGGCAAAGGTGGAAAATAAAGTGCAAAGGTAGGTTGTAATGTTTGGGGATGTAAGTAATCTAAGGGACTCAAGCCTGGGTTCTCTTACTCTTGAGTTTGGAGCTCCTTCTACCATAGTCCAGCTACCTTCCTGATATTATATTCCAAGTTTATTAACACGGTATAGCTCAATAAACTTGAACAATAGGTATAAGGATATGAAAAGAACTCTTGACTTGTTTTTGAAACCCATCTATGTAAATCTTTCATTTAAGAACTAGCAGGCGTATATTTTAAGGCAACTGATGGAGAATCTCTCTAGACAGCAATTTCAGTAGTAGTCATATCAAAAGTAACTTAGTTTTTCTGAACACTACTAGAATTCAGAGCAGAGCCATGAGGTAAGTGTTTTGAGCTTTGGCAAGAGGAGCAGGAAGCACGAGTTGTTAAGCAGTTGTTTATCTCTGGGTAGATCTCGTCCACTTTATTGTAAATGGAAGTGGGAATCTTGGTTGAGTGAAAATCAGATCAGATTCATTCTCACTTCCTTCCATGTTTAAGGCAAGTGATTGGTTTCGCTGCTATGTCTGTGCCACCTTGGCCTCTTCTGTAATGGCCAGTACACAGTTTACCCCTTTGTCATTTGTGGCCCCAGTTGGTAAGCCTGACTCAGACCTTTGAAGAGTTGGAGACAAAGATAATGGTCATAAAATGACTCACATGCTGGTAGTGGTATAAAGTGAGAAATGTAATAGAAAAGTATAATTCCATTTTTTGGTTCTAAATTTTTAAAAAATCACTTTCCAGTTTTATGCTATAGCTGATATATGTAGTAGAAAAATTTAGAAATGCAAACTTCAATAATTATGAGAGTCAAGGACATGGATTCATTCAAGGCAAAAAGAAAGAAAGGTTGAAATTTTCAAATATTCTCTATTTTAAGTATCTTTTCCACTGGGGAATTCCTTTTGAGACAATAAACTCTGTCTTTGGAATAAAATCTAGCTTAGGGAGGAGAATAAAATCTATACTCCTTATAAATTCATTTTGCATAAAATCAGGTGCCATTGGTTGTTACGTAATGGCTTGCTGAAAAGTATTAAAAATATACAAGTACAATTTTAATATTACTTTAAAATCAGCTTCACATTGAAAATAAAATCTCCAAGTTATTTATAATAATACATCCTCTAATTCTTATTTGGGAAACAGCTCCTAAATGAACAGATGATACTTTTGCAATTTCAATTTATGAGATACTTATTTGCCACTAGGGCAGTTAATTTTGACTATGCAGTGTTTGGTTTATATCAAGTGAATACATTTTTATTTTCCTGTTTTAAATATTATTTTCATGATTGCATTTATTTAGGGAAAATTATCTATGGTTTTCATATAAAAAAGAGGCATCAATTGAGCAAATTATGGCATTCATAATTAAATGCTTTTTGTATGCAGTCTCCAACACTGCTAAAGGAAGCCATCACTCCAACATAATACTGCATATATTTAGCATAAAAATGCATTAAACAAACCCTTGGGGATTTTATTAATTTATTTGGGATAAAATCAGCAGTTTTTTTTTTCTGGTCAAAAGTTTTCATTTAAACTCACCAACTCAAAAAGCTTTGTTCACGGTTTTTAAAAGCATATTTTACATGGTTGATACCAGGGTGGATTTGATAACCAAAAGGGCCATTGTTTCATTTGACATAAAAATATGGAGACATTTCAGATGATAATTTTTGGCATTAAACCAACGGATGATGAATAGTAAATTTTTCAAAAAAGATAGCTTCAATATTCAAACATGTGACAGGTAATCAAGTTGATTAACAGAGAATTGGAATGAAAGTAAGATAAAGCTATATAAAACTTGGAAAAAGCCCCAGTTATGTTACCAATGGAGTTCTGATAAATAATATCACTTTAAAATTAGGTAATCTTTGACTCCTCCTTCTCTCTTTCCTTGTCAGTATCTTAGCCCATCTGACTTTATTTCCTAAATATTTCGAAAATCCAATGGTTTCACTCTCTCCTACTCATAGTTGGCTCCTTCTCATTATTGAGGTCTCAGCTCAAATGTCACCTCCTCAGAAAGGCCAATTCTGATCCCCAATTTAAAGTAATCAAACTCTCCAGTCCTCCCCCATCTGTCCCTCAATGCCCCCTACCTCCTCTAGTTACTCTCTAACGCATCATATTCCTATTTTATTTACTTGAGATTACTTACCTTCGTTTTCTTGCTTATTATTTGTCTCCTCCAGCACCACCCCCCCATCCCTCTCAACTAGAATATAACCTTTATGGGGGCAGGGACTTTGTTAGCTGTGTCAATTGTTGAATTTCTAGTACCTAGACTCCTACCTGGTATCTGGCAAGTACTTGAAATAACACCTACCTTCGGTGTCCTAATTCAAACTCTTATAATATCTTGCCTGGGTAACTATAAGAATTTCCTAACTGGTCTCCTTGACATCAGCCTCATCTTCCTCAAATCCATTTTCTGCACTGTTGCTGGATTGTTCTCTATAATGCAAATCTAGTCACGTCACTCCATTACTCAAAGTTCTTCAGTGATTCCTCATTATCCAGACGAGTATTCCCAAAGCATACAGAGTGGTATCATTTTAAGTAGTTCACGGAAGAATGTTTTAATTTAATAGTTATTTTTAAAATTTATTTTAACTTATGTGAGTTCCAACAAACCATTAATTAAATAGTACATTAAGCTCATGATTTCACAGATATTATTACCGTAGATGAGAAAAAAAGAAAAACTAGAAATCCATTTACAGATATGGAAAAAAACAATGAATGGGTCTTCAAATGAGTTTTGAATATACTGATCTAAAGGCCTTCTGTCATCTCGATCCTGCCTACTTCTTGGGCATAATATCCACTACCCCTTGCCTTGCACTTTATGTCCTGGCAATACCAAACTATTTGCAGCTCTCCCCATTCATCACCCGATTTATTGCCTCTTTGCCTTTAGTTCAGCTGTCTCCTGGCCTAGACTGCACTTGGTTTGCTCCTTTCTTCCCTACCAACTATCACCTGGGTAACTCTTCTCTTCCTTATGACTCAGCCCATGGATCACCAACTTCATTAAGCTTGACTTTTGTTTCCTCTTCCTCAGACTTGGTTAGATACTCTTTTTTGCTCTTTTAATATCCTACGAAAACCTTTATCTTTACATGAGTGGAGGATAACTGCTATAGACATTTGAATTCAAAAAGAGGGAAAATGGAAGGTGCACAGCAGTTACTAGTCTATAGAAATTCTGAAATCCAGCCAGGTAGAGGTTGCCAATTTCTTTATTAGGGCTCAGTCCTATTGCACTGGTGTTGTTCGCTGTTGCTCTTGGTTCTATTCTCTGGCCTCTTCTCTCCTCCCTCTGAATGATCCTTCTTTTCACATAAGAAAACTTACGCCTTCTTTCTGTCCACAAAAGCTCAGGGGCCCGAAGGGCCCTTTACATATTATATTCTCTCTGTCTCTTTTAGTCCAAGCTGGGGGTGCTTTCACCAGAATAATTATCTCAAAAACACTGTGGAATCTGTGTTTATTAATTTATCACCCACACCATTAGACAAAATCCATATCCAGAAATCTCTTCAAGGTAGCCCTTCTCTTCTCTTCCCTGTGAGGCTGCTGTGTGACTCCCTGTGGTGCTCTTAAGAGTCTCAGAAGTCCCATTGTGTAGTAGGGAGGAGCCTCAAGGCATGTCCTTGAGATCCCAGGCCTATTTGATCCAGGCCTATTGTCTGAAAGTTTCTATAAGGAAACGTCTTTGATCTTTTTGAGGATTTATTTATTTATTTATTATTTTTTTTTATTTTTTGTTTATTGCAGTAACATTGGTTTATAACATTGTATAAATTTCAGGTGTACATCATTATACTTCTATTTCTGCATAGATTACATCATGTTCACCACTCAAATACTAATTACAACCCATTCACCACACACATGTGCCGAATTATCCCTTTCGCCCTCCTCCCTGGCCCCTTCCCCTCTGGTAACCACCAATCCAATCTCTGTCTCTATGTGTTTGTTTATTGTTGTTATTATCTACTACTTAATGAAGGAAATCATATGGTATTTGACCTTCTCCCTCTGACTTATTTCACTTTGCGTAATACCCTCAATGTCCATCCATGTTGTCACAAATGGCTGGATTTCATCGTTTCTTATGGCTGAGTAGTATTCCATTTAATAAAGGGTTTTATAATCACACCCTGGGATTCATCTTTAGACCATACTTTCCTGATAGTGCTCTAGATTTGAACTCTTCCCAGAAGCCATTTATTAAATTTAGTTTCAGCTGACGTCTGGAGAGTCTGAGAATGAAAACCAGCTTTATTTTTTAACAAAGAAAATCTTGCCTCCTTTATATTTAACAGTTCATTCTTTTGCTTATCTCTGTCCTCTCACATTTTGTCATAGATAGCAAGAAGCTAGGTCACAGTTTCAAATATTCTACCTGGAAATCTTAGTAAGATCATTAGGTACATTAATTCTTTCCCATTTTACTACAGGCAACAGTGTTGCCAGGTATTCTTCCACTATATTACAAAGGCCTCCCTTCCTTCAACTTCCCATCACATTTCCTTTACTGTTCCTTAAACTCTCACTGACAGCCTACTCTAAGGGCTTAGGCTTCTGCTAAAAGACCTTGACCTTTTAGACTTTCAATAACATTCTTCTAGAGGCCCTCTAGACTTGCACTAATAGTTTTTCAGTACTCTTCCAGTTTCTGCCTGCTATTTGGTTCAAAGGCTAATGCCATATATTTTAGGATTTTGTGATGATAGCACCATATTTCCAGGTACTAAAATCTTTTCTAGTTATCTATTGCTATAAAAATAATACCTTAAAAAATCCTGTTTCAGTAGGACAGTGGGTGGGACTGGAGTCATTTGAAAAGTTTTCTCACTCACATGTCTGGTGGTCATGCTGGCTTTCAACTGGAACTTTACTTGGCCTGTCAGCTAGAATATGTGTGGCTTCTCCACACAGCTCTTTGGCTTCCTCACAATATGGTGGCTGGGTCCTAAGAGTGAGCCTCCCAAGGGAACAAGGAAGAATCTACATTGCATCTTATGACCTAGACTTGGAGGTCACTCAGTGTCACTTCTGCTATAGTCAACTGGCTATATATGAATATGGCCATACCATATTCAAACATATGAAACATAAATCCTACCTCTTGATGGGAGAAATGTCAATATCACAGTGTGAAAGGAGTGTGTAATTAGAAAGATCTTATTGTGGTCATCCCAAATACAATCTGTCACAGGCTGATATAGCTAACTTGTTAAATTCATCTTTAATTTTAATTTTTCATCACAAGAATGGAAACGATGTTGGGTGACACTGGCTCTCTATGTCAATAACACATTTTAAAAATTAAAATGAACTTGATGATGCTGTCATGAAAACGCTAGAAGTAGTTAATTAAGAAGTAAACTTTTTAAGGGACAAATCTGTCCTGGATCCAAAACAATAAGAACACAAATAATGCCTGCTTTCTATGGTAGAATTATTTAACGTGTCTGCCATATTAGATCACAGTGAATCCTTACTTAGCAGACAAAGGATGAGGTTTACTAGTTCTTGATGAAAGGGAGTAGAGTTAGAGAAGCTGAGAAGTTTGGAGCATTAAATTTGGGGCACTAAATCACCTATCTATACATTGGATAATGTGCTGGACTGTGATGCAGTAGAGTGGAAAGAGGCTTGGAGGACAGACATACTTGAGTTGGAATCTTAGTTCTGCCACTTATAAGTTATTATCCATAGGTAAGAAAATTAATTTCTCTGAACTTCAGTTTCCCTATCAGTTATGAGCTGAATTGTGTTCCCCCCAAATTCATATGTTGAAGCCGTAGCTCCCAGTACCTAAGCCCTGAGACTGTATTCAGAGTTAGGGCCCTTATAGAGGTGATTAAGTTCAAATGAGGCTGTTAGAGTCGGTCCTAATCCAATCTAATTGTTATTCTTGGACACACTAAGTGACACCAGGGGTGCACATGCACAGAGAGATGACCATGTGAAGAGTCAGCAAGACGGTGGCCAACTGCAAGCCAAGGAAAGAGGACTTAGAAGAAAGCAAGGCTGCCAGCACCTGATCTTGGACTTCCTGCTTCCAGAACTGTGAGAAAACTAATTTCTGTTGTTCAAGGCACCCAGTCTGTGGCATTTTGTCATGGCAGCCCTAGCACACTAATATACCATCTTTAAAGTGTGGATAATAATACCTACTTAAGAGCGTTGCTCTGATGATTGAATCAGACGTTTATAAAACATCAAACAGTGCCTGGTATTTTATAGGCTATAGGCACCAGATAAAGAAATCATCCCCTCTATGATAAGATTGTGTCATATATTCATAATTAGAGAAATAAAGTTGAAGTCTCCACAAATATTGAGACTTTTTTTATAGTTCTTTAAAGTTTTACTTCTCTGGATAAGGTATGTGATCCCTTTATAGTTCTTTAATATTTTATTGGATAAACACTGTGACCCATTTTTGAAGCTAGCTAGCTTATGTCAATATTCCCCTTCCCTGATGAATATTACTAGGTCTCTTCTCCCCTGCCTGTCATGAGGACCCTCCTCCCTTGATGAACACAAGGCAATTCTTGGAAGGGCTCTTGGGGTGTACTCATGTATAAGAGAGAACCTGTAATTTTTGATGTGTTAAGACACTGCAGTTAGTGATCTCCAGGCTCTGTCAGAGCACTGCCCCACATTCATTCCTATCTGGCACGTAGTTCTAAGTAAATGACAAAGTGTTATTTTAAATTTTGACTCCGTTTATTTCCTACAAGAGCACTCAGTGAGAGAAAGTTCATTCCTACTTACCCTTACGCTGACCATAATTAAAAGCAAAAGCAAAAACAAAAACAGAATCACTGAATTCCTTCATGGACCACATAATCACAACATTATTAAAGCAATTTTGATGTCACAGAGCAAAACAACAGCTGAGAATCCAAGGAAATACTAATTTTACCAGCATAAAAGAGTTTAAAGGAATTAAAAAAATATTGTTTATTGGAGAAAAATATAAGGTAATAAAATGGAAGGGTCTAAGGCTACATGTATACATGGAACGTGGGAAATAGAACCAAAGATGTACTTATGGCTTAGTAAACAGTTCTTCCCTTTACTTCTGAGGTCATCAGGTTATACAGAAGATCCTTGTGTTCTCAGTGTTGTCCAAAAGCTTGGGAAGCAAAAACTAGACCCTAAGCAATCAGGATCTAGTTCATGATACTAAGTGCCTTTAAACTGGCATGTGTCACTCATTGGTGCTGGGTCTTATATGAACTGGGATAAAGAAAAGAGTTCTGCATCACTGTAAGATTGAATATATATTTTGTAGAGTGGAACAGACCATTGTGAAGTTTTGCCCTAGAAACTATTTCCAAATAGGTCTCATCTAATAGCCTGCACAATGGATATCTGTCTTTTCTACTCAAGAGATAACCTGGGCATGCTTTGTGATCATTCTCAACAGATTCACTTGATTCACAAGCATACTGATAAAGTCAGAATAATCCATAGATATAAATATACACTATGTGACATAAACGATAAAACTATTCAAGTGAGAATGTCAGAAATCAAGCTGTCCACCAAAGATTTATATTCTCTTCCATGGAATAGAGTGTTTGTGTTACTAGGAAGCAGATGCCTATCCAGGAATTACATTTCCCCAGCCTTCCTGCATTTAGATGTGACCATGTGACTGAGATCTGGACAAGAGAAGGCAGGCAGAAGTGATGCACACCACATACCGGCCTGGCCCAGGAAAACCTCTCAGGAGATCTTCCATTCTCTTTCCCATCTACTGGATGGATAGCAATACCCAGGGTGGCCCTGGCAGCCATATGTTGAATATTGCAAAGTCTCTAAATGAACCCTTGCATCTAGGCACTCTCATATGGTCTTTACTATGGAGCAAAAAAAAAAATTGCTTTTATGCTAAGCCACAAAAATTTTGGGGGCTGTATCTGCTCCCACAGCTATTATTTATCTTAACTAATACAGAAAGAGACATAGAAAGAAGGAAGTTCTCCAAATATAGTTTGTTTCCTTATGCTTTTGTGCACTCTCTTCTGCCCTTACTCCTCGCTTTGATTCTTACTTGTCCTTCAAGACCAAGGTATCATCTCCTCCAAGAAGTCTTTGAGACTTAAATACAGAATTCATGTGGTGGACTGTAACCTTCTGTGTACATAACCAACTCTGAATATCTAACAACCTGACTGGCATATATTTATTGAATTAATATATAAGTTAATGAAATAAATGGAGAAAGGAAAACATTTTAACTTAAACACAAATGTGGAAAGTATAAGCCCTTTTGAAATTAGGGAAGTAAAAATCTCTACCAGTTGTGGAAAGTGCAATTGCCCTAAATATTAAAAATTACCTATGTATTATAAGCCCTTCTCCTGCTCTATATTACCTTACATTAACCTAAGTAGAGCACATTGTAGTTCATATAAGTCTGACTCCTTCACTAGATTGTAAACTTCTTGAAGACAGAGGCTATGGTCTTATTTGTGTTTCTTTTTCCAGGCCCCAGCACGGTAGCTGAAATAGTGTAGGCCATCAATCAGTGTCTATTGACTGACTTGCTGACAAGATGACTGGCTAAATGATAGTTTAGGAGGTAATCTCAAAGCTTTCAATAAGAAAAGTTAAGTGAAATAGATTGGCTCTGTTATAAGAAAAAAAGCTATTGAGATATAATCTACATACCATAAAATTCATCTGTTTAAAGTACACAATTCAGTGACTTTTACTATGTTTAAAGAACCGTGCAACCATTCCCATAATCTAACTTGAGCACATTTCCCTCACCTGAAAAAGACATCTTATAGCAGTCACTCTTCACTCACCTTTTTTCCATCCTCAGCCCTAAGCAACCACTAATTTAGTTTCTGTCTCTTTAGATTTGCCTGTTCTGGACATTTCATATACATGGAATCATGCAATCTCTGGGACTTTTTAAAAATGTTCTAGCTTTTGAAAATTGCTGATTATCTATTTAAAATGCAGTTGAATACATGAAATATTTTCTTAAAATTAACAAAATAGGAACAAGATGGGGTTTTCCATAACTGGCTGAATTACTTAGAATAACAATGAAAGGAATCAGCAGTTAAAATTTTATTATAAATAATTCTAACAACTGATATTTTCTCCAAATACCACAAAATTCCTCTCATTTTTTGCAGACCAATTTTGCAAAATTTTATAACAACGTTGAGGAACGCCAGAGAGTAAATAGGCAGCTAGGCAGTTTTGCAGAGTCTGCCAGTACTCACCAGTATAATGTCTTCTCTTGGCCTTTTGGACACAGTTTGACTCTTCCCCAGTGTCCTATGTAGTTAGGTGACTATATTACTTAGTTCTGGGTACAAGTGTGAGCAGAAGTTATGTGTGCCACTTCTGGGCTGTTAATTTTATGTATCCGCTTGACTGGGTCATGGGATCTTAGGTAAAGCATGACTGTGTTTGTGAGGGTGTCTCTGGTTGAGATGAACATTTGAATCAGTAGACTGAGTAAAGCAGGTTGCCCTCCCTAATGTGGGTGAGCCTCATCCAATCAGTTGAAGTACTGAATAGAAAAAAAAAGGCTGAGTAAGAGGAAATTCCTGCTGCCTGACTGCCTTGAGCTGACACATTGGTTTTTTTCCGCCTTTGCACTCAACTGAAATATTGGCTTTTCCTGGGTCTTGAGTGTGCCAACTTTGGACTGGAACTATACCATTGGCTCTCCTGGGTCTCTAACTTGCTGACTGCTGATCTTGGGACTTGTTAGTCTCCATAATTGCAAGAGCCAATTCCTTACAATGAATCTCTTTCCACATATTATATATCTTATCCTCTTTCTTATCCTATCCTCTTTCCAGATATATCCTATTGTGTGTGTGTCTGTGTGTGTGTGTCTGTGTGTATCCTATTGGTTCTGTTTCTCTGGAGAACCCTGACTAATACATGGGCCCAGAAAATAAATCCTCCCACAGAGTATCCTCACTCTCTTTTCTCATCTACTGCATGGAGAGGATTTTAAGGAGAGGATTCTTGGGAAAGATAGGGCCACAAAAGGGACAGTGTCTGGGTCCCTAAATAAAGAATATAGAAAAAGAGCCAGCCAGTCAGCCTGCGTTGTACTCCAATATGAGTGAGAAAAAAACATTTATCGTGTTGATCCCCTGAGATTTGGGGATTTATCTGTTATAGCAGCTAGCATTCTTTATTGTAGCACATATTGCATGCTGGACTTGTATGGAACTAAAGGCAAATCCATTCCAAGTTGAAGTATAAGTAAAAGTTAACTATCTCTGTTGAATGAATACATTTTTCGCTTGTGAATTTTCCAAATTACCACATAAGGAAAATCTGAGTAATGAAGTGATAGTAGAGGAATGCTTCACCATGGCCAGCTACTGGCTGACATGAAGGCATGAGTCTAGCCCAAGTAGCTGAATTCAGAGACACTGCGTAGAGTTCAGACCTGACTCATCCAGTCTGGCTTTTCTTAAGAGACAAAGAACAAACTCTATCTGTTGGTAGGCAATTCCATAACAATTAGCAAGCACAAGAATAGTTGTATTATTTTTTTCTAGCTATACAAATGCCTGTAACTAATGTACCAAACTTCATGACCTTGAACAAATAAAAGAATTTCTGAAAAATAGGAAATATTTCATCAGAAAGCAACTTCATTAACAGAGAAGCAGAATTATATACTAGGCAGAACACGGGCTTTTTGGAATTAGGCCATCATAGGTTTAATTCACTCATAGACTAAACAAGTATTTATTGAGAAACTACTAATTAAATTGAACCATGAGAATGCTGATATTCAACTCTATTTGAACTGTGAAAAATAATGATTTTATATGGTTCAACCTAATACATGCCAGACGCTGTTGTAGGTGCTGGGCATTCAGTAAGAACAAAACAAAGTCCCTCTTCTCATGGAGCTTATGCTTTAGTGGTGACAGATATAAAGAAAACAAGTCACATATATATAGTATGTCTAGTAATAAACGCAACAGAGAAAAATAAAGAAGGTAAGGGGAATGGGGGTGTTGTGAGGGGAGGAAGTTGCTACTTTATGGTGATAAGGGAAGGCATCTTTGATAAAGTAATATTTGAGTAGAGAACTGTAGGAAGTGAGGCAGTAAACCATATGGCTACCTGAGGGAAGAGCATTCTAGGCAGAGGAAATAGCAGGTGTAAAGTACCTAAGGCATAAATAGCCTTGGAATGTTCAAGAAACAGCAAGGCCAATGTGATTGGTGCAAAGTGGGCAAAGGAGAGAGGGGTAAGAGACGAGGTCAGCAAGGTAGTAGGGCCAGCGCATGTAAACCTTGGACTACCCTAGAAGGACTTTAGTTTTCATTGATACATGAGATGAAAAACCTTGGAGAGTTTTGGGGAGAGAAGTGACATGTGTTTTCAAAGAATCACTCCGGCTACTCTGTTGAGAATAGGCTGTAGGAAAGACAAGGTGGAAGCAGAGACGAGTTAAAAGGCTACGACAGTAATCCAGGTGGGAGAAGACTGTGACTTGGTCTAAGGTATTAGTTGTACAGCTTGTGAGAAGTGGTTGCATTTTGTTATATTATGAAGGTACAAATGACAAGATTTGCTAATGTATTCGTGTGGAGGATGAAAAAAAAGAGGTTCCAGGGATGTTATAAGTAAGTGAAAAGGACAGAGCTGTCATTAACTGAGATGGGGAAAACTGTAGGATGAAGAGGTTTTGGGACTGTGAGAATTAGCAATTTAGTTTTGGACATGAAAAAGTTGAGATGCCTATTAAACATTCAAGTAGAGATGTCAGGTAGACAGCTGAATACAAAAAGTGGAGAGAGAGCCGGATATAAAGCTTGGAGTCCTCAGTATGCATAAGACAATAAACTATTGAGGCTGACTGAGATCTAGAAAGAGATAGAGAAGACAGTCAAGAACTAAGCCTGGGGCACTCTGGTGTTTAGGGGTTAAAAATCTAGCAAAGGAGAACGAGAGGGAGCCCATGGTGAGGTAGGAGGAGACCCATAGTGTTTTGAAAGCAAATCTCCATTCTTATATGGCTTCTCCAAGTTTCAGTTTCTACAAATGAAAAACGTAGATATTAATTCCTAGGTCATAGGATTGCCAAGGGCTGAAAAGAGGTAACATTGGAAAGCATACACAAGGCCTAGAATGTCCTCAATAAATGTTCATTCCTGACCTTTGGTGAAATTCTGGATAAATGCCAGATTTCTTATGCTTCCCTCCATATTTTGCCTCACAGTAAGACCTCAAGTATGAATCTTGTAGTTCAACAGTATTGGCTATAGAATCAAGAGCTTCATTATTCTTCAGTTAGTAGCTATAAATTTTTCAATCACAGAGACCACTATAATTAGGTACATGTCTTTGCTCCTCCCTCTCTTCCTCTGTTTTATAAGTGGACTCAGGGTTAAAGGAGGGACTGATCACTAGAATGGGGGTGGGGCAGGTTTGAGGGAGGGGGGTGGTGATGGGTTCTTTATCAGCTGGCATTAGTGTAAAATTATTTCAACATTTAACTGCTCACCAAATAATTTAATTTCAGATGATTTATTCAGTGCTATGGAAGATTTATCTGTATATAAATAGCTGGGTTAAGTAGACCTTTCACTGAAGATGTTAAAACCTATTGTTGTAGCTAGACACCTTGTAGTGATTCAAGATCATCTGTCTTTGAAGAAAGTCTATGCTTTCTTTGATGCAAATGTGGTTCTTTTAGCTCTAAAAAAAAAGAAGCTTTACTTAGGACAAGTAAAGAAATTGTTTACTAAATAAATCAGGGGTAGCTGAAATAACACTCAGCCACAATCTCTTGCTTTTATTTCATTTCTCTGCTTTCAACATATACCACTAAATGCTTATTGAAAGAATGAATGGGAAAACTAAATGAGTGAATTAATTCATATATGAATGGATTTCCTGGTTTTCTCTGGTCAGAATTGTCCTAAATAATTCTAGATAAGTTCTGGGTTACCCTGGGGTCTATCTTTCACAACAAGAATCCCTAAGTAGGGATACTTTTCATAAAGAAGAGAAAAAATCCCAGAGTAATACCAAAATTTACCTAGTAAGGTAGTAAGCAGGTGTCTCAGGGGATCCTCTGATCCTAGCATCAGGCTCAAGCAGATTCTTTTTCAACTTCCTATCCCCCCCCCCCCCCCGCCCCGAATTGGATTTGAATTACATATAGCCTCTTTGGGAGGCAGGACTGGGCAGCGGTAAAGAGAAAAGGCCCAGGTGCTTTAAATATTGCTAGTACTTGAGTGCCCAAAGCAGAGCAACTAGAAAACAGGCGACCAGTAAAATGGGCTGTAGAACAACGGAACCAATGCATCCAGTAAACTGAGGCCCAGATTACAACAGTGCTTTGCAAAGAATACTCCAAACCATACATCCTTAAAATTTAAAAATCCAAAAAGCCATTCATAGGAGTGAGATTTTATATTTCCCTATATCTTTCTCTCCATCTCCACTCCTCCACTCCTTCAAACCATTGTCTTCTCTTGCCAGGACTACTGCAAAGCCTTTTTACTAGGCTCCTTGTCATCCTTCTATAATTTCTTCTCCACATATCAGTTGGAAGGATCCTTTTGAAATATAAATCAAATCAAATCACCCCCCTATTTAAAATCTTCCAGTGGCTCCCCATGGTACTCGGAACAAAGTCCAAACTCCTCCCCATGGTCTTCAAGGTCCTATGTGATCCAGCCACTATCACTTCTCTGACTTCTTCCTGGATCATTCTTCCCTTCACTACTCCCCAGCTATATTCGTATATACATATGGATACTTTTATTAAGATATAATTGGCATATAATAATTGAACACATTTAAAGTGTGCCACTTGATAAGTTTTGACATTTGTATACCTACATGAAACCATGATCACAGTCAAGATAATAGACATATCTATCATCCCCAATTTTCTTTTGCCCTTTTGCAATTCCTCACTCACGCCCCATCTTGTCCAATCCTCCAAGCAACAAACAATCTGCTTTCTGTCACTATAGGTAAGTTTACTTTTTCTAGAATTTGATGTAATGGAATGATACAGTGTGTCTTCTTTTTTTGTCTAGCTTCTTTTACTCGGCATAATCATTTTGAGGTTCACCCATGTTGTTGCACGTATCAGTATCAGTAGTTCATTTCTTTTTATTGCCAAATAGTATTCCATTGTATGGCTATAGCACAATTTGTTTATCCATACACCTTTGGTGAACATATGGGTTACTTCCAGTTTGGGTTGTTATAAATAAAGCTGCTATGAACATTGGCATACAAGTTTTTCTAAAGACATATGCTTTCATTTCTCTTGGATAAATACCTAGGAGTAAATGGCTGGGCCACATGGTAGGTATATGTTTAACTTTTTATAAAACTGCAAAACTGTTTTCCAAAGTGGTTATACCATTTTACATTCCCACCAGCAATGTATGAGAGTTTCAGTTGCTACACATCCTCACCAACACTTGGTATGGACAGTCTTTTTAATTTAAACTTTATAATAGGTGTGTATTAGACTAATGACTAAAGATGTTGAGTATTTTTTCATATGCTTATTTTCCATCTGCATATCTTCTGTGGAGAGCAGTCTGTTGAAATCTTTCTTTTATTTTTTAAAATTGAGCTGTTTTCTCATTATTGAATTTGAGAGTTCATTATATATTTTGGATCAAGTCTTCTACCATATATCATATTTAGAAATATATTCTCCCAATCTGTGGTTTGTCTTATTATTCTCTTAATAATGTCTTTCTGAAGGCAGAAATTCTTAATTTTGATAAAGTCCAAATGTATCAAGTTTTTCTTTTATGGATTATACTTTTGGTGTCATTTTTAGACACATCTTTGTCAAATCTAAGGTCAAAAATGTTTTCTCCTAGAAATTTTAGAGTTTTAGGTTTTATATTTATGTTTATAATCCATTTGAGTTAACTTTTTATATGGTATAAGGTATGGATCAAGGCTCTTTTTTCTGTTGATATCCAATTTTACCAGGAATATTTGTTGAATAGACTTTCCTTTTTTTCACTGAATTGTACCTTTGATAAAAATCAATCGGCCATATACATGTGGATCTATTTCTGGACTCTATTCTGTTCCACTGATCTGTTTATTTATCTTTATACTGATACCAATATTAGAGATTGTGATTTTATAATAAGTCTTGAAGTTAATTAGTGTAAGTCTTGCAACTTTAACATTTTTCAAAGTTGTTTTGGACTATTCTGCATCCTTTACATTCACATATGAATTTGAAGATCAGTCTGCCAATTTCTACAAAAAAGCCTACTAGGATTTTGACTAGGGTGGCATCTTTCTGGTCTTTCTGAGAATTAAAAGTTTATTAACACTTTAAGACTTATGCATTTTTTGTTTGTCTGTTTTCTCTTTGCACAGATTTCACCATGGCTGGGTCCTTTGCACCATTCAGATTTCAACTCAAAAGTAATATCCTCAGAAATAACTTTTCCTGACTATCCAGTTTAAATGACTACACCTCATCTTTTTATATTGAAACATCCTGTTTTCTTGACTTTAATTAATGTTAACATTAATTAACAGCTGAAATTAATCTTGTCCATTTGTTTATTTAGTTGCTTATTATCTGACTATACAACTTTAGAATGTAAGTTATAAGAGTAGAGACCTTGCTTGTCTTATTCAGTTTGTATCCCTAAAGCCAAAAAGTACTTTTCACAAGCAGACACTCAATATTTGTCAAATGAATGATTGACTATTTGACAAATGTGCCTCTAAGTAAAGATTCAACTAGTAAGGAAATATCATAATATTAACTAGCACATATTAACTTATTTATGAAATATTTCTCTGGGCAAGCTGTAGGGACTTGAATTTTACTTAAAGCTATATTTCTCTTTAAGGTAGCCAGTTGTGTTTGTTCGGCTAGATTATGGTATTTCAGAAATACAGATTTTTTTTTAAACAACACCTCAATTTGGCTCATCAGGTTTTTTAGCAGTTTAAAGGAGATCTCACATAAGAGGGAGATAAAGTGTACATGACTTTAGGAAAATGAATAAACTGGAACAAATAAAATCTTTCCCCAAACATTATAAAGACAAAGAATAGAAAGTTTCAGATCCATGAGAAATTAGAGATATTTCCCATATTTGGAATATTTAAATCAAATATTTGATTTAAAAAGAAAAGAAACTAGCCATAGTTTTGACACAACAGAGGCAGCAATTAGAAAGTATTTTGCTAATGTGCTTGATTTTTTAAAGTAACAAACAACAAAATCAATTTATTGAATCCTATCCATGTTTCAAATGCATGAACAGGATTCTATCCTTAAGAAGCTCATACAACACAAATATAAAACTTAAAGCTGTCTCAAGATCTCTTGTAGTAGTAGAAACGTAGAATTTTCCTCATTGTGCTATTTCCCTCATTCAGAACCTTCATTCATTTAACCCACTAAACTTGTACCGAGCACCAAGTATGTTCTGGGAACTGTGCTAGGCAATGGGAATAAGAGAGGAATAAAACAGAGTCCTAAGCCTTCAAGAAGTCACAGATTTAACAATTTCGATTGCTTGAAGGAAAAAAACCACGATTGAAGAGACTGGAAGTTATGAAAATGGTGATTTCTTTCCATTGTGGCCCTTAAGTGGCCTTCATTCAATACTTATGCTTCATGGTGGGCTCAGCTTTCCCCTTCCTCAGCCAAGTGACTCAGAGGCAAACTACAGATCTAGTGTTCTATTATTAGCCTTCTCAAACCTGATTATTCTAAGAAGCGCTTCCCACTGGCAACATGGTAATCATGTTTAAATATAACTCTCCATGATCAATCTAAATCTCTAGACTTTTAACCAAGTTTCCCCGTGGCTTAGAGATTCTGCTTTTTTTAATTGTTAATTCAGATTTTTATGATCCTAGGTTACTTTAATATATAAGATGTGTGTGTGTGTGTGTTGTGTGCGTGTGTGAATCTGTATCCTTTTACACTAACATATTAGACAGAAACTCTTTGAATAAAAACCTTTGGCTCTTCTAGGCAGTCCTCCTCTTTCTCCATGCTCTTGCCTGCACCTTCCAGATGTTCTAGAATTAAAGCTGTCACGATGAGATCTAATAGGATGTTGTATAACTCATAACTTATAGTTTGTGTAATTATAGCAGCTAACATTTATTGAATGTTTCTTATGTACCAGGCACTCAGTAACATGCCTGCTTTCCTTTTACCTTCTCATTAATCCTGTGAGGTGGGGACTCTCATTTCTTCATTTTATCAGACAGGTTCAGAAAGGATGAATGATTTCACCTAGATTACATTAGTAAGTAAAGAGAATAGGATTTTAACTTAAATCTGTCTGCCTAGTCATAGCCTATATACTTAGTCACTTTATTAACATGAAGGTATACTTTAAGGTTAGAAAATGCTAGTACTAAAAATTGAGAATGGTTTCTATACCCTTTGCAACTCCATTTTCCAGGCTTTTAGTAACCAGGGCTATGAGACTGAAATTGCTCATTTTCTGTTTTCATAGACATTCTTGTTTTTTAAAACAAGCTGCTAGTAGAAAATTTTTGCATCATGGATCTGGAAACACAAGGCTACAGCTGACCTTTCACTTATTTTTGCAATTTTGACCATAGGCCATTTATTCTATTTCATGTTCATAGCTTCTCAAGAGTGGGAAAGAGTGTTTATGAGTTAATATAAAACATAAAAATGTCAGTATCATATGAAATAAAGGCATAATTTTCATAGCAAACATTTCTACAAATTATCGTACTTTCCCTTTCAAACTGTAATAAAACAAAATTATAATTATTTTTCAATTTTTCTTGGTGCTAAGCTTTTATCTTATTACTTTTGAATAATGTGTGCATTTGTTTGTGATTGTTTTTGTTAACTATATAAATTTAACTTTAACTTATCTAACTTTCAGAGTAAACAGTTGTCCAATTTTCCAAAGATCTTATCTGACAATAGTATTTAAGACATATCTACATGCATGCCCATTTAGGAAAAAGAGATTAATCAAGAAATAAAACAAATTTTCCTAATAAGTAATTTTTTTTAAATCTCTTTTTTCCCCCTTTTTTGTTAGGCACATTGTATTTTCTTTTTGATATTAAATGTTGACATCCCCTGGCTACACAGTTCCAGTGATGAGCACTTGTTTTATTGATTTCTTGCTTCTTCTAGAGAAGCACAATGAATGATCTGAACCTACTACTGTTCCTATCCTTGGTGGGAAAATCATAGTTCCTCCAATCTGTTTATTCAGTTTGCCTTTATGATCAATACAGTTGGCTGTCATCAAATCAATTCTGGAACAAGCCACATTGAATGCTAAAAGTCTGATGTGAATGGTTCAGCCTAACAGATGATGGAATCTATGCAAAAGCCAGACCATTACTATGCCATTGGAAGGTAAAAATGTCTTAGATAATTTTCTAAGGGGGAAAAAAAATCTACATTAAAAGGAGTAAAATTAAAAATCTAATCAAGAGTATTAAAATCCCAAAAGAATTAGGCCTGAGGAAAAGATCCCTATAAGATGCCCAAATGATTTCATACAGACCTACAGATCCATCTAACGAGTGGTTGCTAAATATGATAAATGCAGTTCACTATTGTTTTAGAAGGACATGAACTATAGATAATTATAGGTAAACTATCATTCCAACCCTAAATGTAATGTGGATGACACATTACAAAAATGGCCTTTATTTTCTCCCACTTATTGAACATCTGCTGAGAGTAGAACATCACAGAAGTTCAGTCTTGCAAATAAAAAAAAAAACCAAACCCCAAAAAACATAGATCAAAGCCTATTATAATAAACTCCCTGGAGCATCTACATTTTGGTTGCAGTACAATTTTGTTTTGTTTTCATATTTAGAAATCACTTTACCATTAAAAGGAAGTTAGAGACAAATAAAAAGGCTCATGCCCACCTGTTTTGGAGAATTTTAGCAAGCAAAACTTTGTGTTCCAAACTCAGCAGGGATAAGACGGAGACAAAATGTACATAGCTTCACTTTTGCTTGTTCTTTCTATGGGTGAGTTTTGGTCTGGTTTGGTGCACAAACGAAAGTTTAGATGTATAGCTTGGTTGTGCAGTTTAGTTGAGAGTATGAGGTGGAGGTAAGGACTGGAAAAAATGAAACATTAAGCACTCTTGGTGGCAAGACAAAAAAATCTGTGAAAAACTGAATTCACCTTTCAATGTATGGGTAGAACTATCACTCACAATAAGGAACAAAGGGATATTGCACAGGAATTATGTATTGCAATGCATTTGGTGTACCATTTTAGGATTATGGAAATGGAGTCATGGAAAACCCTTTGACAAAAGGGATTTTACCACTTATTTATTAAAATGCACTTATGTATTAAACGTACATAATATATTTACTCATTCATTGGTTCATTCAAAAACATTGAGTATATACTATGAGCTGGGCACTGAGTGAACCGAATAGACTTGGTTTTATGTTGATGGAGTTTAAAACCGGATAGAGAAAAAGATAAACTCTTGGGAAAAAATAAATAAAAAGAAAACATAACGATTACAGTCAATAGGAAACACCAAAATTCATAAAACAATGACAACCATTCAACAGTACTTGTATAAAGAAGTGTTCAGTGTTGTATAAAATAAAAGATATAAACCAATAGTAAGGCATTGGAGAGACTAGGGTCAAATGAAGTTAGTTTGAAGAGGCCAAGTAGGAGATTGCATTTATAAGGAGAGAAAAGACAGAATTTGTTTAAGTGGAGTGGGAAGGGCATATGAGGCAGGCCAAACAATTTTGGGTAGAAGAAACATGCAGTGAAAAGTTTTCTTAGCAGACTTGCAGAGAATGGGTGAGGGTAACATCATTAGTTTTTAACTCTGTGTCAGTCTCTGGACAAAGAAGAGAGTCACATGGTACAGAGATTCTCTTTCCAATAGGACAACAATGCAGATTTATTCCACTGTGAAGACATTTCACGTGTGAAAATCAGATTTTTTAGAACAAACAAGGTGCTGGTTATTTGTATGACAAAAGAATTGTTTAATGTACAAGAGAATTTTGCCACAGCGTTATTATTTAAATAATAAACTTCTTTTATGTATTAAAAACATAAAGCTATTTTCTAAAATGTGCTTTATACACTCTCCTCCCCAGAACAAATGTACTATACAAAAGAATGTATCCATTTGCCTTTCAATCAAACAGCAGCAGCCCTACCATTTCATTTTACTTAGCTATTAATGTCAAAAAGTCTCAATTAAAGTAAATGTTTCTGATTCCTCTTGAAAATAGTCTTCAGAGGTCAATGGGGGCTTTGGTATACAGACTCTTAGACAGGGACTGAATGAAGAGTATGACATTGTTTTTCAGTGATGTGCCAGGCATTTGAATTATTATAGCGGCTTGAAAGAAAACAACTTCATCTAACAATCTTTCCAATTCCCCTCCATTCAATGTATTTTTCAGTGTCACCTATAAAACATTTCAAACAAAAAGGGGCACAGTGTTAAGTATCCCTAAGAATCAAATTTGGCAACATAGATTTGGCTTTTCCTCTCTTACATAAAGTATAAAGTTATGAATACAAACTGATTTAGTTTAGAGTTACTTCTTGTCAGTCGTCTAATCAATAAAACACATTTTATATAATCCAAAGCATGTTGAAAGTGGAGACGACATTAAAAGCTAGCTAAAATACAAATTTCATAAGGACTTAAAATCTAGTGCCATGAAAGGTCCAGAAGATTAGTTATCATGTTCTCTAGGCTAATTGAGCTCAAGTGTTTGCTTTTGAGAAATATGCAGAAGAGCCACCTGGTTATTAAACAATCTTAGCAAAGGCACACGCTGGTCAGAATGATCATGTCTGAATAAAATACTTAATACTTACAGATGGCAACAAAGCATCCTCCAAGAGAGCCATGTCATTGGAAATGTACACTTCAGTTACTGCTGATCTAAAGCACAACACTTGTTACATGGGGAAGGCATGCACATTAGTGGAAAACGTGAACTTGCCTTAAAAATCTAAATTTAGAAAATCCATCATAGATGAAATGTGGGTTCTGTCAGTCATTGGCCATTTATCCCAGATTAGTTTTCTGTTTCAAGAAGAAAAACAATCTATTCTAAATATTTTCTTAATCAACTTTCTATTTGGGATTCTAGTCATCTATTGATCAATCATCTATATATCTATATCTACTTACCTAAAACAAATATTTGTTGAAGGTATACTATGTGTTAGCATCGTTCTAAACCTGGGATTCCAGTAGTGAACTGCACAAGGTGCCTATACTCATTCTAGAGAGGTAAACAGACAATAAAAAAGTAATCAAACAAATAATTTCAGTATTGATAAGTTGTATGAAGAAAAATAAAGCAAAATAGGAGGAGATAGAGACTATTTTGAATAGAGGGGCCAGGGAAGGCCTTCTTAGGTGGGTAGGTTTCACCTGAGCAGAGGGTTCTATCTTGCTCTCCCTAATCTATCATTTTTTTTTTTTTTTTAATCAGCTGAGCACTTCCTGTGCAGTGCTGATTCCTGGCTCTTCTATCTTGCTCCTACAATTTACTTTTACTTGGTTTTGCCTCTCACAAAGAGTAAGATAGGAGGTGAAACTTGTCTGTGACAATGTTGTTATTGCTGATAGCTCTACAGAGAGGTTTGGTTCAAAAGGAGGCTGACAAGAATGGATAAAATGAGATATTCTTGGATTCTAATGATGTACTTTTTCTATGCTACCCTGGGCTCATATATCAATAGATAATTGAGAGTTGCCTGGTTTTCTGAGTGATCTCAATCTATTGTAAACTCTGGGGATATGTCTAGCACTGGTCATTTATAATACATGAAATATTATGGCTTAGTAGTCCATTTTAATTTGTTCATCTCCAAATTTTCTAGGAAGTCATTTTGAACCTTTAGCAATGAATTTGTACAGATGATCCCTGATTTACGATGGTTTGACTTACAATTTTTCAGTTTTATGATGGTGTGAAAGCAATACCCTTTAGTCAGTAGAAGCCATACCTCAAATTTTGAATT
The DNA here is from genome assembly GCF_020826845.1 of Diceros bicornis minor. NCBI lineage: Eukaryota > Metazoa > Chordata > Mammalia > Perissodactyla > Rhinocerotidae > Diceros > Diceros bicornis. The sequence goes on along the minus strand of NC_080764.1, from coordinate 23,612,170 downwards.
TTGATGTTTTTCTGGGCTAGCAAGATGTGATATAATACTTTCTCGTGGTGCTGGGCAGCAGCAGTGAGCCACAGCTGCCACCCAGCCACACGATCATGAGGGTAAACAACTGATACACTTAAAACTATTCTGTACCCATACAGTCATTCTGTTTTTCACTTTCAGTACAGTATTCAATAAATTACATTATATCTTTAACACTTTATTATAAAATAGGCTTTGTGTTATGATTTTGCCTAACTGTAGGCTAATGTAAGTGTTCTGAGAACGTTTAAGGGAGGCTAGGCTAAGCTACGATGTTCAGTAGGTTAGGTGTATTAAATGCATTTTTAACCTAGATATTTTCAACTTAGAATGAGTTTAATTGGTTCGTAACCCCATCATAAGGTGAGGAAGATCTGTACTTTGAGATTCCTTGAATAAATAAGAAAGGTGAATGTATCTATTTTACATACTGTATATTTTCTGCTGATATTAATTTAAATGAAATTAAATTGTTTTCTAATTCCTTGACTCATGTAACAGGACTATCACAAATTGATCGCAAAAGCTTTGGACAATGTAACAGTCTCAAAGTACTATTTACCTAGCATGGTGATGACTCCTAACAATAGGATCAAGGCCTGTGGGAATATCTTAGATCTAAAAGAAGCAGTTCCTTGCAGTTACAAAGGCAAAGACAAACTCTCTTAATATTTCTAGAGAGAAAGAGAAGGAATGTAGAGGTTCAGACTCTCAGAGTCCTTGGAAATACAGACACAAAAAAGAATTCTTGTTTCATCAAAATTTTTCTTGGGAAGCTAAATGATATTCTACAGCTAAAAGCAGAAGTCAAATCTCTGCCTCGCAGGATTCTCTCTACATGCATCAGTACTCAAGAAAGCTTGAAAAATCAAGGAAGGTTTCTTGGAATCAAAGAAGCTTGGAGTAGGAAGGGATCTTAAAAATCACTAGTCCAACTCTCCATTGAAGACTTGAATCACTGGGCAACTTCCCTGCCATACATTATTCAGACTCCAGTAATGGAGACCTCATTTCTTCCTAAAGCAATGAATCCCTTTAATGGAAGCCTACATAACTGGTAAAATGCCCCCCTTGTTGAGTTAAAATCTATTTCTCCTTAACTTGTATTTCTGTAACAGAAATTGAACCACACTTTGGAGGACTCTTAAATTTCATGTAACATTTGGACCACATACAAATATTTGCTGGAGCCATAATTTAGATTTTAGACCCATAATTTAGATTTTTGGAGGGCATGGTGGGGGCAAGGTGGGAAGAGCAAGCAGTTTTAGTCTTGTGCTGTGATACAGAATTTCCTGAAGTTCTTCACCAACAGTTACTGGGTTTTCATGTGGAGCTGTCAATAAAATGGATCTTTAATTTGCATTCTGCTATTGTTTCTTGTATACTGCTCCCTCAATGACTACAAGTGTAAGTTGGGGTTGCTACCTTAAAGATGATCTGGCTTAACCTTTTTAGAAGGCAAGTTCTCAAGAGGCTAATTCTTGCCTAAGGTTACATAGCCAATATCTTGCAGAGTTGAGACTAGAGAATCCATGTCTTTCAATCACTGGTTCAGTACTCTTTCCTGTGGAGGAATCCTCAGACTAGTAGTTCAAACAGCTCAGCATCAACTAAACCTTGCTCTCTATCAACCTAGTATAGCTTCTGCTGGCAGTTTATTAAACAAACGATTGAATGAAGAAATGAATGATTATGGCTTGTTTAACATATATGCACATGAAGGTGACTAATATGTTTTTATATTAACTTCTAAAAATAGATTTAAATATTATAATTCCATAGAAAAGTATAGAGAATAAGAATCAATACAGTCACCACATAGCTTTATGAATTTGCTTCAGAGTACTAAGACATAACATATTACAGATACATGCGAAGCTCCCTGTGCATCACTCTCTAATCTATTTCTGCTACCTCCATCCTTAAATTTGTTGTTTGTCATTTTCCTCAGCCTGGATTGCTGAGGGGGTTCACAGGGGTTTTATTTTTTTTTAATGAAGCAAATACTGTAAAATAATATTTTATTATACTGAGTAGGGGCTACACAGGTGTTTGTCCTTAAATTTCCATTTATGCACAGGTTTTGGTTCTAGGCTCTGTTTTCCATGTCATCATCACTTTGTCTATTTCTGCATCCATTCCACATCATATTAATTACCATAGTCTCACAATAACTTTTGGTATCTGGCAAGGCCAATCTTCCCATATTTTTAAAAATCATTTTGACTTATTTTGGTTCTTTGTTCTTCTTCATTAATTTTAGTATATGCTTGTCAAGTCCCATGGAAAACTCTTGTTGAAATACTACAGTGGCTTTAGAGTTTAAATTGGAAGATAAATGTCATCTCCATGACAGTGAGTTAGCCAATTTTGGATATGGTCTATTGCTGCATTTATTTACATCTTTAAAAAATGTTTTGTAGTTTTTTTATTCACAAAAGTTTTTCACATCTCTTATTACATTTATGCCTAGGTAATTTATAGAGTTGCTGCTATTGTGAAGGAAGAGTATATCATATATAATATGAGATGATATACAGGAATGCCATTGCTTTTGTATATCAATCTTATATCTAGCAACTTTGCCAAACTCCGTGTTTATCGTTTCTTTTAGATTTTCTATGGATACAACCTTATAGACCATATGTAATTTCAGTTTGTGTCTTCCTTTTCAACCATTATGCTTTTCATTTCTTCTTCTTATCTGATTGCATTGGCCAGCACTCCAGTATTTTTTAATATAAGTGGTTATATAGACTTGCTGTATGTTTTACATAGATAATTTTATCAGCTTAAACTCATTATCTTCCATTCATAGCTTATTAATGATTTATTTTTTAACCTTATGAGTGTGGAATTTTATCAAAGGCATCTTAAGTACCTACTGGGATAATTACATGTTTTTCTCCTTTAATCTATTGATATTAATAGTTTTCCACACGTTGAAACGTTCTTGTATTCCGTGATAAGAACTAGCTAATTTTTATGGCCTTATGACTTCTGATATTATCAGTTGAAAGTCTTGCTTGGGACAGGATTTTCAAAGCAGAAACCACAAAGAATGAATCTTGCCATTAGGGATCAAGTGGTACATCTTAATGTAGGGGTGTGTGTGTGTGCATATGTATACACACAAATTTACATAATCACATATATCTAGTCACTTACACATAAAAAATATATACATTCATATTTACACACATATAGAGAGAGCAGAATATAGATAAAGGTACTTATACTTTTTTTTTAAATAATTTTTATTTATTTATTTTTTCCTCCAAAGCCCCAGTAGATAGTTGTATGTCATAGCTGCACATCCTTCTAGTTGCTGTATGCGGGACGCAGCCTCAGCATGGCCGGAGAAGCGATGCGTCAGTGCTCGCCTGGGATCCAAAGCCGGGCCGCCAGCAGCGGAACGTGCGCACTTAACTGCTAAGCCATGGGGCCGGCCCAAGGTACTTATACTTTGTCCATTTTATTTCCGGACAATCACTAAAGTTCTCACTGTTAGTAACATTGAATTCTAATAACCATTTATAATAACCAGATATTATAATCAGTGTAGCAGTGAGAAAAAAATAAAGTGAGGCTCTACAGAATTTTAAATAAGCAATATTATGAACAACATTCATTTTGGCTGAACAGCACGGTGTCCTCTTAGGAACATTACTTAAAATCTTTAAAGCTCATTTTCTCTTTAGTAATTATGACTTTAGAGTGAAGTGGCAATGTAGGGGAAAAAAAAAAAAGAACTTACTATAAATGTATTTGAAAGTTCCTTTATGTGGATCTACATAGTGTTGCTAGGGAACATGGATACTTAGCATTTGAAAACCTAGAAAACCAAGTCTCCTACCTCTTTTGGCCATGATTTCTATGTCAGGAATCTGGTTTAAGATAGTTTAGAGACGAGTTGGCTTCAAAATATTTGGATATTTATGTTTTATGATCAACCTTCCCTAAAGAAATAATTGTGTGTGTTCAACAAATGCTTTGAAAAAGGAGAATATATAATCTATTATCTTTCATTATTGCAATACCACATAACTATGAAATATTAGTTTTGTGTATTGTGACAGTTAATTTTATCTGTCAACTTGACTGGGCCATAGGTTACCCAGATATTTGATCAAACATTACTCTGGGTGTTTCTGTGAGGATGTTTTTGGATGAGATTAACATTTAAAGTGGTAGACTGAGTAAAGCAGGTTGTCTTTTCTAACGTGAATGTGCCTCACCAATCAATTGAAGGCCTGAATAGAGCAAAAAGGCTGACCCTCCCTCCAGTAGGGAGAATTCTTCCTGCTTGAACGCCTTCAGACTGAGACGTCAGCTCTTTGCCTGCCTTCAGGCTGGAACTGAAACATCGGTTCTTCCTGGGTCTCAAGCCTGCCAGTCTTTGTTCAGGAACAACACCATTGGCCCTCCTAGTTCTCAGGCCTTCAAACTTGGACTAGAACTAAGCCATTCGTTCTCCCGGGTCTCCAGCTTACCAACTCACCCTGCAGATCTTGGGGCTCGCTCGCCTCCAGAATCGTGTGGGCCAACTACTTACAATAAATCACTTTCTCTGTCTATATATATACATTTTATTGGTTCTGTTTCTCTGCAGAGCCCTGACTAATAGAAGGATAAACTCTGTAGCCAAATTACCTAGGTTTGAATCACAGCTCTGTCACTTACTGCCTATATGACTCTCAGCAAGTTTCTCAAAATCTCTGTGCTTCAGTTTCTTCATCTTAAAAAAGGAAAAATAATAGCATCTATCTAATGGGGCTTTGTGAGAATTAAATGAGTTATTATATTTAAAACACTTAGAAGAATGCCTGACCCATAGTAAGTGTTCAATAAACGTTACCTATTAATAGTGTTGTGGTTATGGTGGTGGTTGTCATTTTTTTATCAAGAGAATTTGATTTTTCAAGAGTATTTTCAGATAGCAATATTACAAATTCCATCCTTTCTTGTACTCTTACTACTTCTTCAGCAAACATAATTTACTCTTGCCAATATTAATCTAGAGATAGATAGCCCGGTGAGGAATTTACAACACCTTGCTAAATGGGCTTCCTATAACATTGCTAGGAACACTAGCAAATTGAAAAAAGATATATACAAAAAGAGAAAGAATCAAATGTAGACTCTGTGAGTAAGTGGAGGTATCTAGGGAGTTAAAGAGAAAGGGGAACTATGGAATAAATGGGGCAACTGGCCATATCTCTTAAACATGTCTGAATCAACAAAAAAGGGCATACATATGAAGGTATAAAGTACATATATTTTCTTCAGCTTCATAAAAACTGCTGGACGTGGAGAGATTGATGTCACAGTCAGGTACAGTACAGAAGTAAACACCACCAGAATTTAGAACTGGAAGTGAAGAACAATTCTGTATGCAAATTGAAACTGCCAGGGGGAACCTAGGTAGGTGGAATATAATTACTCAAACCAGAAAGTGCTCCGGGTGCTGGATTAATAATCTGCCCACATTTTTAAAAAGTGCCAGGCATTTTTGAATGGTCAAAAATGTTCAGAAGCTTTACGTTAGATTTTGTCATCATAAAATATTTTAAAAGTATATGCAATATGCAAGTCAGAACCATACCAAAAATAAGAGTAGGGTGAGAGGGGAAAAGGAACATGGAACTTTTTATTGTTATATATATTTCATCTTTTTATAGTGTTGAAGAGGCTTATACTTAAATAGAATGACAGAAATGAATGATTCCCTCTTGACGGGTGCAAATTTTAGAGCATTATTTTTCCTTCACAGCAAACTACACTATTCCACTTCTCATCGCAAGAAAAAATGAAAAAGGTATGATAATGAGTTTTATTAGAGAGCATACTTGAAGCATTTGGTGGAATTTTAGAAATGGATTTTGATAATGGCATCAAAATAAATCATAGGACTGATTTCTACAATTTTCTAAGCAAAAGGCTAACTGGGTTAAATGAGTCATTTCTTGAGCCATTAGGTCTGCTCTTCTGTAACAAATGCTCCTTTTGTACCAAGAGCTATCTGTTAGGGCCAGCAGGTAGGAGTCTTGATCTTAAAAGAAACAATGTCAGAAATGTAAGTTAATCAACAAAAGACATTGGTAACATCTAGGAACTTACAGGCAGTGGACAACATTGTTTCTTTCATTTTATAATGTGAAAGTGCTCACTCTTATTACCTGCTGTTCTCAAATGATGAGTTGGTAACAAGAAGTCCTATACGGTACCTGCATAGAAAGTGGTGAAATAAATGTTCGCTTATTTCAAACAGTCACTTGTTAGACCAGTCTGTTCCAAGTTACAGTGAGAACAGTAAGTCAACTTGTCTGACTTTTCATGAGGTGCTATTCCAAAATGACTTCACAGACCAAATTTATATTCCTCTAACCTTCACTAAGGAACCTTCCTATCTTTTATTAACATTGAATACACTAACACATGATAAAATAGACAGAAGAATAAAGATTGACCTAATGAATGAATGGATAGGTAAATATTTTTATCACAGACAAGTCAAGGGTATATGTATTTATGAGCCTCCATAAGACTGTTTTTGGCTTCCATGTAGTTGGACAGGCCTATAACATAAATTTTAGATCTCAACCTGCCCATAAGGAATAAACCTAAAGTTTTTGCAAAGTATTCTCATCTGCTTTTACCTCTTCATGTCTTGCTACTCCCTGCTACGAGCACCCTATGCTCCAACAATATCAAATGATTTGCAGTGCTCTGATTACACTCAACTATCACCATGTTTACACCTGCCTTCCCCTCAGCTTAGGTTACTCTTCCTTTACACTATCCACCAAGAAGATTTTACTTATCCTTTAAGATTCAACTCAAGTGTCAGTTCACCTATATAACCTCTATTAACCTCTGGACAGAGTTAATCATCTCCATGAGCCTTACCTACTTCTATTACAGCAAGTGTCACTCTACCTGGTAGGAGCTCCTTGAATGAAAAATACATAACCTCTATGAATAATTAATCTTTGCATAACATTAATGTAGCATATTGTTTTTCTGACTATCATTTCACTATCAAGAGTTGAATTTAATGGCCAAGGATTTTCATTTCTTGCAACTCTATCCTTTCACCAGCATAGATTCCTGACAATATTTCTTCCTAACCCCAACAGGGACTCAAACCCAGCAATAACTTGAATGTATCTCAGGCATGAAGTATGTTGAGTAGAGCTATTTCTTGCTTTCATGTTTTATTTAAACATGCTACTTGCTTTATTTTTAACCTTTAATGAATGACACTTGCCTTATGTGTCACATTTGGACTACATATATAAATTATTTAATTTTGTCTGCCCAAGCTAAACCTTAAGGCTAGTTATTAAAGCTGTGGAAGTAAATTTTCTTTGTAGTATGAAGGACATGGAATGGGGAGAAAGGGAACTCTGCAGAAAGTGAGCTATTGACTGTCTCTCTACAAAAGCAGAAGTCGAAGCGTGGGTAAGAAGTGGAAATGAAGACTTAGAAGAATAGGTTGCAAAAGCAGTGAACTGGGAATCAAGTGACTTAGAGCCTCATCTTGCTTTGCCTTTACCTTCCTGTATAATCTTTTTATTCTCTTTGGGCCCCACTTTCCTCATTTGTTAAGTGAGGGGATTGCACCTGTCTTTTGTGTACTATGGGTACAATTTTTGCAACATATACACACAACTATACCAGTATTTGCTTAATTAAAAAATTAAATTAATGTTTTTAACTTTACGCTACCACCATAAATGATGTTAAACAATAAAATCTATATAATCATAGATTTAGTGAGATAGTTTTTTATCTTTGAATGGACATTAACATTTTTTAAAGTCCATCCATATACACTGAGAATAACAATAGCTAATGTTTATTTAAAGCTTACTGTGTGCTAGGTGCTATTCTAAGCTCTATATTTGCATTAACTCATACAATCCTCACAACACTCGTTTTAATTCTGATTTTACAGATGGGAAGTTGTGGCACAGAGAGGTTAATAACTTGTCCAAAGTTATGCAGCTTGTAAGTGGCAGAGTCAGGATTCAAACTCAGGTAGTCTGTAGGCCTTCTTGGGAAACAATGGATTAGAAGACATCCATGGTCCTTTCCAGCACTATGCCTCTCTGATTTAGCTTTTCTCTGGAGCACACTCTTCTGAGTTCCTAAGAGTATACTTATGTATCTACTTAGCTTACTAAGTTCCTTTCAAATAGAGTCTATGTTAGACCATATTTGATTTTTAGCCTTTTCATAATCTTTTATCTCCTCACAATTACATGAAATTGTTCACTTAGCCAGTTATGCAAAAATGCAAAATCAAATTTTATTGCATTCCCAGAAATCATTTTATCTAACATTTCTGCAAGAAACATTCATTCTTGACTATGAAGAGGCTATATAAAATTACTTTTTCCCAAGGGAATCAGTCTGTCCTTGAAATTTAATAATTTACTAACCACCATTTCAATATTCTCAAAAGAAATAGCACGCACAGAAATGCAAAGTTGGAAGGAGCTTAGATATTATTTGATCCCAATACCAAGCAGTGACATATCCCTTCTCAGCCCCTTGAATGCTGGATATTCAGCTTTTGGAGAAAGGCTTCCAGTAGAAGATCCCACTACCTCCACCATTGGGTATTTCATTCATTGGTTAAGTACACTCCATTCCCTTTATGAAATCATATATCTTTTTTTTTTTTGTATATATAAGTGCCACTCATTGATTTTAGTGTGTTATTTTCAAGCAAATAGAAATTTGTTTTCCTTTTCCAAAAGTTATATATACTTATATAACATATGATATTCATGTTTAGTAAAATTAATATATTTTCATACTAGAAGACAATTTAGAAAAGTATGAAAATGAATACAAATCAGACATAATTCCAGGGATCAGCATTGTTGTTAATATTTTGATATTATTTTCTTCCCGATGTGAATGTGTATGCATGTGCTAGTATTTTGCATATGTCTGTTTTAAACTAACTTGGGATGATTTATATTCTTATATTTTCTGTGTGCAGTGAGGTTCCTTCTGATACTCTATTACATACAGATAAATCAATTTTCAACAATGTTTTGGAAAAATAGACGTTAATAAGGTAAGGGCTTCTACTTCCAGACGAGAGATGAAATTTAAACTCTTGCCTAAAATAATAAGAAGAAAAAAAAGACAGAATATATGAAATGATGGTTTGCAAGACACTGGACATGAGGAGATGAAGGACAGAAATCTCTGAGAGACAGCAAACAAACAAGATGAGTCCTATGATTGTCCAGTTTACTGCCTTGAGAGAGTTTCTAGGCTGCGGTGCGGCGAATGGTAACCCAGGCAGAGTGGTGGACTCCGGAGTTGAGATGGAGCTGAGAGTCTAGGAAGATCAAGGTGACTAAAGTTGTCAGGACAGAGTATGTGAAGCAGAGAGCTGCACAAAGACAAAACTTCAAAGATCTATAAAGGGGCTACTTCAAGTATCAGCTGAGCACGTTGGATCATTGCAGGTATATGAGGAAATGACCCAATGCTGGAAAAAGAACGACTTGAAAATATTCGTGGTAAGAGTCCCCAGTGCTCACACAGGGCCAGGAATAGTGCTCTTCTCATTAGCCAGATTAGAATTAGGTAGAGCACACAGAAGGATCTTGCTTAGTAGTAGAGAATAATTAGCCTTAGATTTAGCACTGCTATGTCTTGGCCTAACATAAAAAGTAAGACCCAAAAGGATCAAACAGTTTCCAAGTAATTTAACTGCACCCCAGAAAGAGCTTAAGAATATTTATAGGAATAGAAAAATATCCAGCATCAAACAAAGTAAAATTCACAGGGTCTGGCATCTGATCAAAAATTACCAGGCATAAAAACAAGTGGGAAATATGACACAATGAGTAGATAAATTAATCAATCAAAACTGATGCAAACTGGTGCAGCCACTACAGAAAACAGTATGGAGATTTCTCAAAAAAATTAAAACTAGAAATACCATACGATCCAGCTATCCCACTACTGGGTATTTATCCAAAGAACATGAAATCAACGATCCAAAGAGATTTATGCATCCCTATGTTCATCGCAGCATTATTCACAATAGCCAAGATGTGGAAGCAACCCAAATGCTCAGCAATGGATGGATGGATAAAGAAGATGTGGTATGTATATACAATGGAATACTGCTCATCCATAAAAAAAGACAAAATCACGCCATTTGCGACAACATGGATGGGCCTTGAGGGTATTATGTTAAGCGAAATAAGCCAGAAAGGGAAAGACAAATACTGTATGATGTCACTCATATGTGGAAGATAAACAAACACATGGATAAGGAGAACAGATTAGTGGTTACCAGAGGGGAAGGGGCTGGGGGAAGGCCAAAGTGGTAAAGGGGCACATATGTATGGTGATGTAAAGAAACTAGGCTATTGGTGGTGAACAGGATGCAGTCTACACAAAAACTGATATATAATAACGTACACCTGAAATTTACACAATGTTATAAGCCAATATGATCTCAAGAAAATAATTAAAAAAAAAAAAACTGACCCAGAACTAACAGACGTTAGAATTAGCACACAAGCTTAAAATGTTAAAGCATACGTTGAAACTATATTCCTTTTCCAAAAGTCATATATACTTATATAACATATGTTATTCATTTTTAGTAAAATTAATATATTTTCATACTAGAAGACAATTTAGAAATTGTCTTACATTTAAAAAGTTAAGTAGAAACCTAGAAGATACACAAAGACATGATTCAAACTTCTAGAGATAAAATTCAGTCTGAGATGAAAAATACATTGCATAGGATAAAGAGACAATTAGACATTTCAGAAGAAAACATTAGTAAACTTGAAGACATAGCAACTGAAATTACCCAAAACAAAACACAGAAAGGACAGAAAAAATACTTGAAGAAATAATGACTAAAATTTTTCCAAATTTGATGAAAGCTATTCTCATTTTTTCATTTAAAATTATGTTGCCAAAATTTTTCTTGGTCCCTATATATCATGTGAAAACATGATTCCTAAAGACTACAAAATATTCCTTTGTAGATATTTTATTATTTATCTAGCACTTATTCTTGCAAATTTTTATTTATTGTAATTTTTCATTATTATAAATAATGCTATAATTAACCTTTTATCCACAAATATTGATTTGCATCGATCATTGAGATACATTCCTTAAAGTGGATTTACTGGGTAAGAGGACCTGCGTACATTTTAGGTTCTTAATATACACTTTTAAGCTATTTTTTAGAAAAATTATATATATATATGTAGTATATATGGTATATTTTATATGATAGTATATTTTACCACATTCTAGTTGATAGATGTCATTATAAAAGAAAAAAGGTGTCAGTGAAAAGAGCGAGAGAAATTTAGTTACTTTTATAGGTGCAAAACATAAGCCCTTAAAGTGTGGATTTCTTGTATTTTTAATAGTTTAAATATTTTTCACCGTCACTGTAAATGCCAGTCCATGTCCTCAGGCCACTTTTCTATTAGTTTTAAGTGTTTTCCGTAGATCAATTTGTATGAACTCTTTATATGTTAAGGATACAACTCTTTATCATATTTGTGATAAACATTTTTCAAAAATGAGCCAGCTTCCATTTATACTTCACATGATATAATTTCCAGAGCTATCACCCTCTTCTAAATGCATTCACATTTATCATCATTCATAAGTCCTAAATTTATGCTTATTTCTCCCTTAAACTGGTATTAGTATTTTGGTTGTAGAATATGAACCTAAGAATCAAGGTGCTTCCTCCTTTCGTTTATGACAGAATCCTCTTCTACTTAATCCCTCAGTTTACCTTATCTAAGAAATCTCTTTCACCTCATAAGAGAATTAAAAGTAGTTAAGATTTAATCCAGTGGCTAATGACTAGGGAAAAACCTGTGGTATGACTTAATAGAAGAAAATTTTCCCTTACCTGGAATGCTATGAGTTACACTTGAACCTATTCTTGTAAAAATTAATGCTTTATTTATAAAATATGTCTATTGGAGATCTAATTAAATGCTGCTAGATTTACTCAATACGTATATCTAGTAAATAATGGTAACGGAAAGATTCCCGCCCTGAGTACCAGGAAACACAGTTCAGATGTGGCTCTGCCACCTCTCCAGAACTCTATTTCCTTCCCAGCTATAAAACGAAAGCCCAACTGGATGATCTTTGGATTCATTCCAGCTCTGAAATTCTACAACTTGTGATTGTTTCCTAAAACAAAGATTGAATCCCCCCTCCCATTGCATACCCCTTCCCCAAAGAATCATCTTCTGAGATTGCCTGTATTTGTTTTAGAAAGATTAGGGGTGAGGAAGGATCAATTTTTAATGGCTGCAGATGTTTTACAGATGTTAAAGATACATTGCTTATACTGATAGCTGGGTTTGAAATCTTGAGCAAATAAATGCATGCTTGCAAGTTTCCAGCACTCATATAGTGAATCTGTTTGGTCTTTTATGCTTCAAGAAGCTAATAGAACCTGATGCCTCCTTTGAAGTCAGTGGAAGCTCTAAACTCAGCAAAGCACATGCCAGCTTGTTACTAATAGAAAAATTCGGTAAATTTTCATACCATCAGTGCAAAATTAACCAAACAAGCCCTTTTTTTTTTTTTTTTTGTGAGGATGATTAGCCTTGAGCTAACATCCGTTGCCAATCCTCCTCTATTTTGCTGAGGGAGATTGGCCCTGGGCTAACATCCGTGCCCATCTTCTTCTACTTTATATGGGAAGCCACCACCGCATGGTTTGATAAGCGGTGTGATGGTTTGCGCCTGGGATCCAAACCTGCGAACCCTCAGCCACTGAGCCGAGTGTGTGAACTCAACCACTATGCCACCAGCCCGGCCCCCAAACAAGCCTATTTTTAAACAGCGTGTAAACTATTTAATACTTAGGGTCTAGGTTATGTGCATAGTTTAGGGGAATGTTAAATGTATGACTTTGATTTCCAATACATTACTTTTATGCATTTGAATGGTTATTTAAACAACGTATTGATGAGTCCAGTGGATATTGCTGAAAAAAAAAAAGAAGCTTTGCAATCACTTAACTTTCTTCTAAATAATAAAATACTATAATTCTACTTTTATAAATTTTATAATTATAATTAAATTATAATCATATATGCTTGTATTTGTGACAATAATGGTTTATATTTTAAGACATAAAATGGTTTTACAACACGTTCATGGCTGCCTGGATTGAATCTGAAACCTCTGGATTTACTTAAACTTCCTGAAGAAAGAGACAATACTATAATATGAAGGTAGATATTATTGAAAAAGTCAACTGGTAGCAGTAAATGTCAAAATTCACCTTAAAATGGCATCTCTAATTATAAATCGACACTAGCAAAGCATTGGCAGTTTCTATGATAGCATACGAATTCACAAGCTCCTGCAGCTGCCAGCCAAATCTCAAGTTTCTCTCCTACATTTGCTTTTCCTTCATGACATTTGATCAGTCAACAGTAAGAACACTGGTGTTCTCATAAGCCACCCTACAGTTTCAAATCCTGACTACTTCATATTCTTCTGAAAGTAGGGCGAGGAGAGCAGCAAGTCTTTCAGAATGAGATCTGCACTTATCAATCACAGCAGCAGCAGCTGGGAAATTGGCCTTTGCAGAGGTGAAGCTGGTTCGTTCACTGGAAAAGGAAAAGCTGTTTCTGATTAAAATGGGGGCAAAACAATTCAGGCAGCTGGAGAGGCTTCTGAAAACTGGAAAGATTGGATTTCCAGGGTTTGGGCAATGAAGCAGAGAGAACCTAGTTTATGAAAAGCAGACAGGAGAACAGCTTCAGGTTAGTTTAAAAATGGAATCTGGGGAGCTCTTATACAGAGAAAATCATACAGGCTGAATCATGGTGGAGGAGTGAATGGAAGAAAGACTGAGAGCCACGTTGATAGAAAAACAAAGGCAGTAAAAATAAAACTCCAGCCTCTAGCACAACCTCACAAAAAGCCTGCCTGGATATGTTCACAGCTGGGCATGCCCTGTGGCACCACTAAGTAGTCCTCCTTTCTATTGAGTTCCTTCAGCTACTTCTCCCTCCCCTGAACCTCTCATGTGAAATCCCATCCCCCAGGGTCCTCTATGGTTTTGTCACTCAAAGGGAGGTCTGAGGACCAGCAGCGTCGACATCTCCTAATGGATTCTGTATTATAAATGCAGAATTGTGGCCCCCAACTCAGATCTACTGAATAGAATACCATTTTTCCAAGATCTGCAGGTGATTTATGCGCACATTAAAGTTGAGAAGCACTGCTCTACAACATACACAGTGTGCTGTCTGAGAGAATTTACTATTGCCTGTAAAGATGTCATAAAGATTATAAGTATCCATCATTTATCATTCTCTCAACAGATAGTCGTTAAGCACACCGAGTCTCCCACAGACCCTATTTTCAAGGAGTTAGCACTTTGCCACCATTTATTGAACACTGTTCTGTGCTCTGCATTGTGTGCGGTGCTTGAGTTACAAAGATAAATAAGACACTGTCCCTGCCCTTAATGAAGTCATAGACATAAATGATTAATGCAAAAGAAGTGTTTCAGTTTTAATGACAAAAATATGCAGGTGGCAGTGGGGTTACAAAAGGAGTGGTGGGTGCATGTGAGGAAGATAATCAAGTTTTATAGAAATGGAAAAGCTTTTATAAAGGAGATGAGCTTGAGTTGAATCTTGGAAAAAGTAATAAGGTTTTTTTTCTTTTTTCCAGTGGACTATGGGGCATTGAAGGCAGGAGGATGGTAAGAGTAGAGGGAAAAGTGTACAAGGCAGAGGCAACAACTATAACAAAGGCTTAAGGGCAAGAAACAGGTTGGCCTATTCAAATAGTTTTAAGTAGCTCCATATGGCTAGATTATATGCTCCGAGGAGGGTGGATTGGGGTCTGGTGGTCAGAGAAAAGGCTGGAGAACTTGACCAGGGGCCAGAATTAGAGGGTCTTGTAGACTAATAACTTTGGGATTGATCCTACAGAGCAGCAATAATAGGAAGTCATTGAAGGGTTTTAAGTTAGGCAATAACAGGATCGTATTTGTGTTTTAGAAACATTACTCTGGCGGATGTTTGGGGAATATGATTAGCCAACTTGGCTGTAGCATAAAGTACATGGAGAAAACTAATGGCAGATATGGCTGGAAATGCAACTTTGGCTCCAGATCATAGGAAATGCTGACTGCCATGTTTGCTGCTTAGTAGGCAGTGGGGAGCCACTGAAAATTTCTAAGCAGGAGAATGCTTTAGATAGAGAAGAGACAAGGCAGAAGGCCAGTTAGAAGGTTACTGCAATAATTTAGGCAAGAGGTAATAAGAACCTGATGACTCCAAGAATAGAAATTAAGGAATAGATTCAAGAAGCAGGTGCAAAATTATAAGCACAGTTTCATTACTCATTTTAGGATGGCACAATTTTATGCATAAATCAGATCTTTATAAATGTCTCCATTTTCACATCTTAATATAGCCTTTACTTCTGCACTGATCGCTGGGTGAGATGCTCTTAAAGGTCTTTGGGTCACCAAACAAAAAAGCTCTTGTTGATTTAGCTCCAGGTCCACAGCTCACTTCCAAATGGAAACTGAGTGCCCCAAAGTCACTTCAACTCAGAATAGGAATCTTGTTATAGAATTTTCTCTCTTTGCCTCTTTTTTGTTGTTTCCCAGCCCTGAATATGTTTCTAGGGAGGCTTCTTGGTTTTTCCTTACTCACTTTCAAGAAAATGGCCTTTCCTTTTCTCATTTTCCACCCCTTGCTACTTCCACTGTTTTACTCACACATAGAATCACTGATTTCACCAGCTGGTAGGGAGATCAAAGTCACATTTCCAGTTCTCAGTTTCTTTAAAACAACCAATGTGAGTTGTAGTGTGTTACAACTTGATCACACTTCATATACCTCAAGCACTGCCAGATTTAGTCTTCAGGTGATTTGGGGCTAAGGAGCTTTATGGTTGGTGTTAGATTATTCCAAATTCCTTCAGCAAGTTTTTCTAAGTGTTTCAGTTTCACTATATAGAATATTTATAATCGGGGTCAAGAATCATGCTTGGCCTCACTTCCAAAATATAGAATTCCAAATGGCCATTTTCTCCTCTAAAAAATAGATGTATTAAATGAAGGTGGGAAGAAGCACTGTATTCTATTTCCTGTCTATCAATTTTCCCCATGTGACAATTTGCTTTCTGGCCTGATGGCTCTATTCTTTCTAATTCAAGACCTAACAGATTTAGAGAGTGATTAGAAACATTCGTGCTGTAACATTAACACTTACAAAATCCCACTGTTCTTATCTGAGCTTTTCATTTTTCTTAAGATGCTTAGCCAGAATGGAAGCTGCCCACACAATTCTTGTATGAAAATTGTACTTGCTCAATAATATTCATATCTCCACCCACTTTTGAGTGGAACAAAACAAGCATTAAGATCTGCATGTACATATTTGCATGAAAATGTACCATACACAAATTCAGGTTTGCATGCCCAATTTCAAACGCATAACACCATAGAAATGCACATTAGAAAAAGCATAAAATCTCGATGTCCAGACGTTTTCCTCCCGAAGTGCTGATTTTTTTTCCCTAAAAGGGAAAGATAATGATAGCCTTAATTTGTGTAGTACCTTTTTGCATCCTCCTTTCTCTACAAGAAATAGGGTGGGCTGTTTTATGGGCAACTTGAAAAAGGCACAAATCCTTTCTTCCTTAACTTATAGATCATAGTCAGGTTGTCTGAGAAGATAGATTCTTCAGGCAAATTCTAGAATGAAGTAAAATTGGTCAAATATTCTCCTTTACAATAGTCTTTCCCTCTCTTAAAGTTACCCCAATCCCTTGCCAGCCCAATAGCTTAGAGACCTCCCTTGCAGAGACCTTCCAGGCTACTCTTTCCATTCCCTATCACATAGTATGAAATGTTTCAGCTCACAAAAAACAGGCTTGCATAATCCTGTTTAGTCCTCACAATGGTTTTGTAATTTTGAAGCTAATAGAGCAGATATTGTCAGACTGATTTCAGTGAAAATTATTTTTCACTGAGTTCTAATTCCTTTTTACAATTTTCCTCTTATAGTTTATTTCTTTCTGTTTTTGTTTAATAATTTCTTACTTTTTCTAAATGAAATTTATTTCTCTCTTCAAGCTTTTAAAAATATCTGTTAGAATGTTCCACGAAATTAATTTATCTGAAATGAATGAGGTTTTCATTGTTGATTTTGTTGGCTGTACTTAGTTTTAGGTTTCTTTACGTAGTTTTGAATTTTGGCTTTCAGGCACCCATTCTCCCAACCACTACTTTGCCCCTGATCCTAGCTTTTAGGAATCAGCTTGGATCCCATCTCCAGTTTTGCACAGAATATTCTTAGTCCCTCTGCCATACAGAAACTGAGCTACTGGATCAGAGTCTAACAGTTCCCAGGCCTAAAGTCTGTACTACTTGGACTTCTATCCCATTTCTGGTCCACTGAAATGTTTATCTGGCTTTTGAACTTGGCCTTATCTTTTAAATTTTTAGTCTTACACTTTATTTCTCATTGCCACGTGTTGTGAACTTATGGGGTTATCTTGAGCAGAAGTATGTGGTATCCCTATCTTATAGATAGAAATGGACTCAAAAAGATATATTAGCTTGCCCCAAATTGCAAACCTAATCAATGGTATGGTCTGGGCTCCAGTTCAAGACTTTCATTTGGCCCTGATAATCAAAATTTCATATTACAAAGAGCTCTCAAAGAACTGCTGATCAGCTGTGGTAAAGCAAGAAAACACATGACTTAGAGCCAAAGATGTCATTCAAGTTCTGACTCTGCCAATTACTAGTATCTCCTGGCTTCAGTTTGCATGTTGTAAAATGGCAATATTACTAAATACCTTACAGGATTGTCATGAGATTAGTGCATGTGAGAACTCTTTTTAAAAATGAAAGGACAATATAAATGTGGAGAGATTAATAGCTAAAAGATTTGTCCTTTTAAAGATATATAAGGAATATGTGTTTATTTATGACAAATAATACAGATAAATATGAAGAAAAAATAACTTGTAACATAATGAAGCTTTGTATTCTTCCAGATTTATCTCTCACTCTCTCTCTATATATATATATGTTTTAAGTAGCAACTTAACTAAGTACTTGTCAAAACTTTACCTATACCCATGTATACATGTAATCAATGAAGAAACTGACTCCTCAAGGAATTTTGGGGAAGGGTATTAATTCAAAATCAGAGAAGGTAATATTAGGTTGTTTGACAAATGTAGTATTTGTTGTCTTAGTTTAATTTACTACAGTTTTTGCGTTCAGATCTCAAGGACAAAGCCTACATTTAGATCTAACCCTTTCAACAAACTATTAGTGAATGGGTCTTCCAGATTTCGTTGTTGCAGACCACAGAATCTCTTTTAGCTATTTGGAACAGGAATGAGTTTATTCTAGGTATTAAGTAGCTTACAGAATCTTTGGGAGGACTAGAGAACTAAGCTTGGAGTTTCACAATCAGAAATAAGGCATCAGGGTTAAAGTCAACAGAAGAAATACCCACTACTCACACTACCTAACCGTTCTACAAGAACTACTCATTGGTGTCACCCATGAGGATCAGTACCTAAGCCTAGATTTAAGACATTCCATTGGAACTATCCCAAAAGAACCAGACATCTGTACCACAATGCTTGTCACATGTGGCTGCTGCCTTCTCAGCTCTCTTCTGCCTCTAAATTTGCTCAGTGGAACCCAGTTCCAAGTAGAACCTTAGTTTCAAGGGAATCTAGAAATGAAGTTTTTGGGTTTTTTTTCGGCGAGGGTGGGTGCTGTGTGATAGGAAGGTGAGATATAATGGAACTGGAATAAGTAATGAGTAAGGCAATCTGCATTATCTGCCACAGGTTGGTACTATAATTTCCCCCATTTTAAAGATGAGGAAATAGCCTTAGGTAGATTATGTTCTTTGCTCAATGATAAACAGTTAGTATGAGAGGAAGCCAGGTTTTCAATCCAGGCATTCTGATCCAACATTTGGCTTCTTAGCCACTATGATATTTAATAATTTCTTATTTACATGACTTCTCCCCTAATATGTATGAGTTTCTGAGGAACAAGGATTCTTTCTGATTCAGTAAATATTTTTCAGTATCAAACGCTGGGTGCCGTTATTCCTTCATTCATTGAACAACATTTTATTGAATGTTTACTATGTACCAGACACTCTTCTAGGAACCTAGGAAGATGGGGTAAACAAAACAGGTATAGTTCCTGATCTTGTGGAGATTAGTGTTTAGTGGAAGAGAGACATTAGACTGAAAATTGCACATTAATTAAACAAAACTTTTATTACCTGTGATATGACAGAAAACGATATGAAAATAGAGCATTTAAATGGGGGATTTAAGCTAATTTTGGAGGGCAGGCAAAGAAAGTTTCCTTGAGGGAAGTGACTTGAATTATAGAGACTTGCAAGATGAGTAGATGTCCACCAGACTAAGAGACAGGTTCTAGGCAAAGAGTATTATAGACATACGGAATAAATAGACTGTGAGAAGGCCTTGAGGTTGAAAGCAGATTGGGGAATTGAAACAAGGCCAGTGTGGCTGGAGTATAGACAATAAGCAAGAAACTGACTTGGGATAAGGCTAAAGAGGTAGGAACTCATCAAATGTTTACTGAATGAATGAATGTGCTCCTGCGCCAGTGGGGGTAGCTGTGAAGCCTTCTAAGCTTCCCTTTCACACTGAGACTCTGTGATTCCAAAAGAGCCAGTAAATCTCTGTATTTTCAAAAAAGGAAAAGTGAGGCCAGAGTGGTTAACTGTCCTAAACTTATTAGAATATATTGGTAGTCTTCCTTAACACTTTATAAGTAATCGCTTTTGTGGATGCTGTGGATTCTACAGGGCGAAAAGTAGAATGGACCCAATTATCTAACACCTGAAAGTAAAATGCTAAGACTAACAGAATAATTTAGTATAATTAAAGTTAAGCAGATGGTTCCTTTCTTCTCTTTCTATGGCCTTTGAGATAACATTTTGTCTTGATGAATAAACAAAAATCTTTAGAACTTTGCCTAAAGCTCCTTTTCAAACAATGGGAAATGCGCAAAATGCCTACATTAAGAATACTATGATTTGCTCCTTAATATATTTTTAATCAGATACAAAAAATATCAAGTTGCCCTATATATGCGAACAGAAAAATGCAATTATACTCCATTTCTTTACATAGGACGAATCTTCAAAATTATTCTACCAATATCTAATGCAAGTTTTCAAACTTTTCTAAGATCTACATTATTATATATTCCAAAGTAATGATTAAAATCATATATTAATTTACATGCATATCTTTTAAGTCTATAAATGAAATATCTGGCTGTTCAAACACATTCAGTGAGCAGGAGCCCTACACAATGAAGAAAATTAAGTAGCCTTCCAGACTCCTCAGGAATAGATCCAATATCTCATGATTCATAGTTGTTTTAAAATAAATGGTGTATTTCTCTATTATTTGAAGTTTATCATAAACATACACTTGAACCTTAAACACTGTCCTTGACATTCATGACAGTTGCAGTTACTTTTCCTTTGCTCATCTGCTTCTCTCCCAGGCCAATGGAAAAAGCACAAGGCCTCCAGTGCAAGGCTAATCCCTTTATCTATCCTCTGACTCTCATTGCCTCCTGCCTACTCTGGGACTTGACTTAATCAATTATTATTCTCTTCTCAGCATCTGCACCCTTTTCCTCTAAGCTAGTTCCTTCCCCTCAACATATAATCATATTCAATTCTCTCTCATGGTAAAAATAGACAAAAGCAAATAATAAAATAACCCCTCAAATACGTCTCCAGTGATCTATAATCTTTATTTTCCCTTTTTCTTCACATCGAAGATTTTTAAAGAGTAGTTGGTGTTTACTGGCTCCTCTTTCTCACCTCTTTCACCCCTCAATTGTGTTGTGGCTTCTGCCTGTATGCTCCAATGAAACTGCTTCTGAAGCATCACCAGTGACCTCTTAGTTGCCATACTCAGTGGGCGCTTTTCAGGTCTTTTTGGGTTGACCTTTAGGCAGCATTTGATATTATTAACCAGATACTTCTTGAAGCTGATGGCACCACGGGGAGGAATAAGCTGGGTTTCTAGAATCACCACATGGGAAGGTGCTCACCCTACACTCAATTGAACTATTACGCATGAAAGAAAAACTTGTGTTAAGCTACTGGGATTTATGAATTGTTATAGCACCTTGCATTATTTACCCTGACAAACACATAAGTCTTATTAGGCCATTCCTCATCTGGTCTCCCTGATTAGCCTCAACCGTCATCATTCTCCCTATGAACTCTATGCCCCAGCTACACAAAATATGTTGCATGTATGTGTGTATTTGTGTGTGTGTTTGCTCATGCTATTCTTAATTCCTTTTTCTCTATTATCTGTTGACACACATATTCTTTTAGCCTCACTAACAGCCTCTGAGAAAGTTTCCCTGTTCCTGACAAGCATAGTTACTCCCATTGCACCTCATAGATCCCTCACTATGGAATGAATGTTTGTGTCTCCCCAAAATTCATATATTGAAACCTACTTCCCCAATATGATCGTATTTGGAGGTAGGGTCTTTGGGAGGTGGTTAAGGTCATAAGGGTGGAGCCCTCATGAAGGAACTAGTGCCCTTATAATAGAGATCTCAGAGAGCACCCTCACCCTTTCTGCTACGTGAGGACACAGTGAAAACACAGCTGTTTTTGAGCTAGAATCAGGTCTTCACCAGACACTGAACCTGCTGGTGCATTGGTCTTGGACTTTCCAGCCTCTAGAAGTGTGAAAAATAAATTTGTTTATAAGCCCCCTAGTTTATGGTATATTTTTATAGCAGCCTAAGCTGACTTAGACACCCCTCCATTGTAGCACTCATAATATTGTATCATAATTTTTTTCTATCCCTAGTAGAACATTTTGAGGGCAGACACCGTGTATTTGCAGCAGTGTTTCCACTGCCTAGCATTATATCTGCCACTTGATAAGAGTTCTTAAGTTTGTGGAATATATGAATTATAAGAATTGCAGGTATGATTTGTTAAATGAGGTTCAAATAATAAATACTGAACCCTTAAATGAAATTTTATTAGAACATTAGATTCCGGCAAAGAAGAACACACTCATGGTCTTATATTTTTTCTTTAGTTAAGCCCTAGCTATTAAAGATTTATAACTTTCTAAAAAATAAACTCCTACCTACCACTGGTTTTAAAGATTAGTTTGAGCAACAACTACATGAATTAAATATATCCTTGGTATCTAATTTTCTTAGAGGTGATTTTCTATGCACAATAAATTTATCTTTTGCAAATAATATTTGCATATGATCAGTCACATTTTTTGTATTCCAAATGTATTAATATTTTAATTAGCTATAAGCAAAAGGAAAGAGATTTATCCAGTCTGTTGTGGAAGTGCTAATACGATTTTAAAAAACAACTAAGGGCACTAATTTTGTTGTCAATTTCATATCCTTATAATTACCTCTTAAATAGGCAGCACTTTTTTCATGGTAATCACTGCTGTTTTCAAATGGCTTAAAAAGAAGAAAAGCATTTAAGCTAATTCTTAGAACAGATGAAACTTTATTTTGACATTTTTTGGCTGTGGACCATGTCCTTTCCAATTCCAGAAAGACAACCTGGAAACTTCTGGGTTTAGAACACATAATTTTAATAACTTTGGAGGTGATTAAAAATGGAACCACTTTTAGTTGTCAGATAAGATGACCCTAATTCATCTTATCTCAGAGGTACTGGCCAGTGGCATTCGTTGGGTACTGTCAAATTGTTTCTGTGCCAATGGCTCAATAACGCAGCCTGGAGAGGCAGATGGGCAAGATCCAGGGACCTGAGGAATAACTCCTTTTTTTTCTTTCGAGCCCTCTCTAAGTTGGACACTTGATAATGGGAGGAAATGTAGGATACTTCTTTTAGGCAAGGTCATACTAATTGGAATGAAGACAAAACAGTTTAGGAAGTGGGTTGTAGTGCAAGAGATAGTTTAGAGGAACAATGGAAAGCGATGTTAGTACAGTTTATGAAGTAGAGGTTCAAGTTGCTAAATATACAAAAAGAGAACAGAAGAATATAAAGATTCTAAACTGTGTCAGAAGGAATTATGGAACTTGAAGAGTATAAAGGACTTTAGAGAGATATCATTTTAGCTCAATCCTTTCATTTTAAAGAGGAGGAAACTGACCTTTAAAAAGGTTAAATCACTTGACCCAGGTTGCACAGAGAGTTAGTGAAAATAGTGTCTGTGGGTTCCTATGGTGGGGATGGGGAAGAACATATAAGGGAAGAAAGGAAGTGGGTCTCTTTTCATTCTGATCCAGAAATGTGAATCCTTTAAAAGGGTAAGCAGACCTTTTTAAAAAACACCTGGCATTACCTGCAGAGCTGAACCAAATCCTGTGGTTGGTACCCATGCTAGGCCAGAAAAATGTGCTTTGTAAAATTTCTTTTTGTGTATGGATTAACCTTCATAAAATTAGTTCATGCTTGCTTTTAAAATTACTTCACACCTGTCTTACTCACTCCTGGGTGGAAATGGCCTAAGAGTTACATAGGGTTTGTAAAATTAGGCTGCTGCCCTTATTTTGGGGATCATTCTACCTAACTCGGCTTGGAGAACATTCTTCTGCTATTGACTTGGATACCTCATGCTACATAATTCAATTTTAATGAATCTGTATGTTCATATAATGTTATTAAGAAGTAATTCTAAAAACAAAAGTAACAAAAGTAAATAAGAATGACATAAACATCAAATATGCTGGTGAATATCTGGGAGGAGAGAATCTGTGCTGTGAGAACAGCTTACTCAGAGAGAGAAACACTGAAAGACTTCAGAAAAACCACACAGACTTGAGTCCTGTCATAAATACATTTTTGCAGCCACAAAAATTCTGCTTTATCTTTAATGAATGTGATGAAACTATACCATAACCTGCTTTCTTATTTCCATTATCTCTTGTAATCTGTGTTGTGTATAATATAGAAGGATAGATTATCAAGAAATCAAGATCTCTTGAGAGGTCACTCCCATCAGGCAAAAGACTCATCTGAAGATAAAAATCACACCATTTATGAAAACTCTAGAGAGATCTCACAAATCTATTACTCACTTAAAAGATTAAGCATTCAGAGATTGAGTTCTTCAACCCTCAAAATATTTAATTTTAGTTAGAGTCAATAGCTATAGCTAAAGATTCTCAATAATTTTTAAAAACTTAATTCATGATATATTCATATGAAGAGTAGGCTTGACCTTGTAATTTGCTTCATATTGTAATTCAAATTGTAAATCGACTCTCACTCCCAAACAGGGATCTTCCCCTCAAGTCCAATGTATACCAAACTGAACCACACTACCCAAGCCCAGGTTACCTTTCTCCTAACTGGAACCTTTGCTTCTCCCTAGTATAAATCCTAAAGGACACCAGACCAATCTCATGTAAGGCAGCACAGAATGATATGGTCTTTAGAGTCAGATATAGTTGGGTGAAATGCTGGCTTTTTATTGTGAACTCCGTTTTATTGTAAACTCTTGGATGAATCTCTTATCTCCCTTAAGTCTCAGTTTCCTTATCTGCAAAACTGAGATAATACCAATCTCCTAAATTTATGGAGGAGAGTAAATGCATGTATTGCCTATAAAAATCCTGGCATATGGTAGGCACATAATAAATGGTAGTGACTATCATCACCTTCTAATGCACTGCTTTCTCATGTCACTTTATACTCAAAAACCTATAACGAGTCCCTCTGGCCATATCAAATTAAATTCAATCTCTTCCATTGTGCTTTTAATGCTTCCTATATCCAGGCCCAATTTCATCTCCTCCCCCAGGATTCCAGAGCATAAATCATAACTCTAGTCAGCCTAGTTTCTTTTTGATCTCTTTCACTCAGCGTGTCAATTCCTGGATGTTGTTATTGTTCTTTTCCTTCACTTTGCTTCCTACATCCTCCATCCTTATGCCAGGACCTGCCCAATCCTTAAGGTTTCAGCTCATGTCCCATTCGTTTCTTCTATGGAACTTTCCCTTGATGACACTAGTCTGTTGCTTTCCTCTCTAGCTCCTAGTGCCAGCTCTCAGAGGAACTGGGAAAAGGATGGAGTTTGTCTGTAATGTACTCTCATTTTCCCTATCAGAGCCTGCTTTTCTTTCTATATAATCCTACCACTTCAGGCATCCATTTTACACTGTCATAGATATCACTAGTTGAATACTAAAATAATTTTCTTTTCCATTGAAGTTACTAGGATTATAGTCCAAAGAAAGGATGTAGATTATCTTGATTTCAGATAAGCTGCTTACTGGCACACAGGGTTCTCTTATGCTTTATGCAAGATAAAAGAAGTATCACAAAAATCTTATGAACTAAATAGCAAATATAAGATAAATAATAGCATAACGTGATTCACTGTAGCAAGAGAGTATTAATAATGGATCTATACAATCAGGAAAGAGATCTTTAGTAATTTGCACAGGGGTCTGATATGAGCCATAAACCCTTTCCTGTTCATTAGGGACATCATGAAGTCTTGTAGCAATTTTCAAATGCAGATTCCTGGGTTCTATTCCAGATCTAATGAATCAGACACTCTTGGGTAAAGGCTAGGAAACATATAATTGTTTCTCATGTGATTTCTGATGCATTAGAAACCACAAATATAATGGCGAAAGCATGTGCTTCAAAATCAAAGATCTAGATTTAAAGTTTGTCTCTCTTTCTTTCTTTGTACGTGCTGTTGAACCTCTCTGAGCCTCAGTATTTCTTCATGGGGAGCATGAAGTGAGGTGATGTATGTATAGTATCTGGCATATAATAGGTACTCATTAAATAGGAACGATCGTCTCTAATTTGGATGAATACCCAAAAGAAATGCTTATCAAATCCACGGTTGTTACAACACTGGGAAAGAGAGCTAATACAACAAATGCCAAAATGACCTTGAGTCCTGGACCATTGGGCCAAACACCCATAATATTAACATGGATAAGATTAGACAGTGGATTTAGGTTGCAAAATCAATTGCACAAGTAAAGGATAGGGGACCTGTGAGATAACAACAGTGGACAGAAAAAAAACATGTTTTTGTTGACTTTAAGTTGAGCAAAAAATAAGTGTATGATTCAAACAATCTTTGGCTAGGGAATTAAGAAGTTGAGAGGATACTAGCATTTCCAACAATCTTCAGAACTTCCACCTTTCCTAGTACAGTGGTTTCTTTATAGGAAAAAACTCAAAGGCATTTTGAACAAATAAATAACAAAGTGTCATGACAATAAAAGGTCAATATGATCTTTGGCTGTATTACTATTAATAACTAATAGTATTACATCTAATATTATTGTATGCTTATTTTATGCAATATAATATGTTAAATGCTATTATTTCCTTTAATTGATAAATTTTTTATCTCAAAATCTTCGTAAATAATCATTCCTTTGAATCCCCAATTTTAAACCCAGGGCATCCGAGGGCGAAGCCAGAATTTCTACATCATCACAATAACTCCCATGAAATAAGGTAAATCTGCTTCAGGTTTCATAATTGGTAACTGCAAATTAGGAATGCGCTCGAATTATTTTCTTAGTTTTGATGCAAATTTCTCTGTGTAAGTCATTTTAATAATTACTTCAGATCTGCATTTGCAGTTTTATTTATTTATTTTTCCTGTGGCAAATTCATTCCTTAACAAAAGGTCAGGTTTATTCTGGTTTTTTTTAGTTGTCTTTTGAATAAAAGGTGAGTAATAATAAGATGAAAGAATAACACTATTCAGAATTAGATAAGCACCACTGCCCTGCAAAAAAGGAGCTCACTTCTGTTTGCTTGGCTTTCTGATTTGGAGGCCCCTATATGGAGATTCAGATTTTATTTCTTATTTGCATATACCATTTCGTTTTCTGATAGTTTTCCCCCCATAACACTTTGTTTGCTAATAGCTCTGCTTTCATGCTGTTTACCACTAAAAAAGTAATATTTTTCTTTAATACCTACATTTCCTCCTTCCCTGCTTAAGAGATATTTACCCAGCTTACACCATGTACCTGCTCATTTGAAATTGTATATGCTTTGAGGAGACTTTCTTTATATCTCCTTTTCCATATTTGAATAATTATGGCTCTTGACTTTTATAATAAACATACCCCTTGCAGTATTTTAGTTATATCCTTAACCTTTTTTTT
Source organism: Diceros bicornis minor (assembly GCF_020826845.1). NCBI lineage: Eukaryota > Metazoa > Chordata > Mammalia > Perissodactyla > Rhinocerotidae > Diceros > Diceros bicornis. Next base: position 23,584,890 of record NC_080764.1, on the reverse strand, counting down.
AGTGAAGAGAGGAAGATGGAAATTATATTGAAATTCACAAAATCCAGGTGTATAAGTCAGGGTCCAATTGGGAGACAGAAACTACACAGCAAGCTGAACAGGAAAAGTCTAATACGTAATGAACTATTTACTATAACAAGGGGTTGGCACATTGAAGGATTGGCTAGTAAGGAGTAAAGGGAACTCGAAAGAATATAGGAATAGCAGATACAAGGAGCAGCCACTACCCTAGGGTTGAGATGATGTGCTTGAGGAAGACATGCCCTGCCCCAAGGCTGATCCAGATCTGTCAGGGAGGACACAGCCATGGCTCACTGAATAGCAGGCACTGAATAGGGTGCCCCATGCCAAAGTTGCTGAAAGTCTGTCCTCCAGAACTTGCTGGAAATCTGCTCTCTAGGATGCCAAGGAAAACTGTTCATAGGGAGGTGTCCCACTGGAGTCACTCCGCTATGAAATTGCCCAAGGTGGGCGCTGGGATAAACTGCAGACTGCTGGGTGCCGTTGACCACTGTGCACTGCAGGAGCTTGATGCTGGAGAAGTTGCTTACGTTGCAGGAGCCTGCTGAGCAAGCAAAGCAGAACCAGGAAGGAGAAACCCTTTTCTCCTATTATGTGTCTCTAGCGCCCTCAACTGACAAAGCTTAATACTGTGCAGGCCGGCAAAGGAAAAATATTTAAAGGCTCATCTATACTTTTGCCGAGCAGGCAATGGGGTATAAATTTGAAGCTGAGATGATAAATCGATACCTGGTATATCAGGTAAACTGTATCTAACAGGAATCTTGGAGGATCATCTGGTTCAATTTCTCGTCTTCTAGCTGATTGATGCCTAAGCCGTCTAAAACAGATGGTTGTTAATTCTGTTTAAAGACAGGTTCCCTTTAGAACACGCTTCCCTCTAAAAACCTAAGTCAGTTAAATCTATACGTGTTCACTAGAGAGAATTTTGGAAATACCTAAAAAGTATAACAAAAAAATTTAAATAACCAATAATTCCAGAATTTAGAGAAAACCACTGCTAGCATTTTAAGGTGGATATTCTTCTAGACTTTTTTTTTTTTTTTTTTTTTTTTGCCATTCATTCATTCAATTACATCTTATTTAGTATTTATTAGGACCAGGCACAGTGGTAATTGTTAGGTGTATACTGGTAAACCATCCAAGCATCATCTCATCCACTCAGAATCTAGTGAGGGAAACAAATGTTAAATGAATATCTATACAGAAATGTATTTATGCATACATAAATGTATACAGTACACATGTCTATGTATAACACTTTTTAATAATAAAATTGGATTCATTTTATCTGTGCTGATTTGTATTCAGCTTTATTTATTTAACATTATGTTATAAATATTTCCCATGTCACTAAAAGTTTTTGGAAAGTGTCATTTTTTTTAACCATGGCTGAAAAAAATCCTATCATTTAAATAGAGCTTAACTTCTTTAACTTTTTTCTATTGTTGGACGACTTTTTAGCATTATAAATAATGCATTCTGCATTATATCCATCCTCGCATAGTGGTTAACAGTGTGGACATAAACACACTCTTGGGTTTAATTCCCATCTCCAGCATGGGCTGAATGCCCTTGAGAAAAATCACTTAACCTCTCTGTCTTCAATAAGATTGTAATTTTACCTGCCTTATCAGGTTGTTGGGAGGATAAAATAGTTAATATATGGAAAGCATCTAGAACAGTGCTTGAAAGCTTAATCTATTCAAATAATAGCTATTATAATCATTATCTGTTTATGTGTCTGTATGTCCCCCTGAGATGCAAGTGCCTTGTTTTGTTGACTATCCCTAACATCTAACACAGTGTCTCATCCATAGTTGGAATTTAATAAATATTTATTTAATGAATTACATGAAAAAAAACTTCGTTTATAAACCACATTTTTGGTTAGGATGGGATGAATTCCTAAAAGTGGCATTGCTAGTTCAAAGAGTATGAACATTGTTAAGGATCTTGATACTTGCTAAATTACATTCCATAAAAGTATCAACTCATATTCCAACCACCATACATGATAAGAATACATTCCTTAGCCTACTCTTATCAGCATTAAGTATTATTTTTAAAATTTTTTCTAATTTTTAATAATATAATATTATATTTCTCTTTTAATTTGTATTCATTTAATTACTAGTGAAGTGGAACAAGTTTGTCCAATTGAAAATATTCTTCAAATTGTCTATTTTCTTTACCCAATTTTCTATTGACATATAGGTGTTTTTCTTACTGATTTTTAAGAACTCCTTTTATTGTCAAGATAGTAACCATTTGTTAAAATTTTTTTATAGTGTAACATTTGCCTCAAGTTTTGTATGCTGCGTTTTGGCTTTCAGATGATCTTAATTTCTTGTAGTCTAACATATTGATCATTTTATTTGTGATTAACTCCGCTACTTTTATTGCTAGAAATTATTCCCCATATAAAAGTCAAAAATATCATCTATACTTTATTCAATGTTGTTTTGAGTATAAGTCTTTGATCCAATGAAATTTATTTTACTCCCCTAAATTGTGATTGTTCTTAATATTATTTGTGCAGTAATTCATCCTTCCTATGGCATTTTGATTTTTTTAATAAAATATTATGTTTTTATATTTAGTAAGGTCTTTAGATTCTATCTGTTAAGTTTCATAGCTTTCTACAATCTACCAGTACCATAATTTTTAAAGTGGTTAAGTTTAATTCATTATGTTTTTATATTTCATGGGGTCTTTCAATTCTATTAAGTTCTATGGATTTCTAGACTCTACTACCATGGTAGTAGAGTTTTTAATGTGATGGTTTTGATCATTCTAATATCTTGTAGGGAAAGTCCCTGACTCCCACCGTGCATGTGTGTGCACACACAGAGTTCCACTCCACCACACTTCGTTCATTCGGCAAATACTTTGGAATATCTCATATGTAGCCAGGAATTGTGCCAGATGCCATGAATAGAACAGCTGATAAAATCGACACAGCCCCTCCTCTATGCAGCTAAAAGAATTTAGAGATGGGACTAGACAAGCAAGCAGGCAATTATATTATAGATAGGCTATTGCAGGGCAAGTGTAGGGTGCTATGAGGAGCCACTGGTCCAGACCTGGGGGAGAAAGAAAAGCTTGCCAAAGAAAATAAAATTGAAACTAAAATCAAATGGGCGAAAGTGTGAAGAGGAATTAGCCAGGCGAAAATGTCGGGACATGGATGAAATGAAGTTGATCTCTCTACTTCTCTCTTCTTTTAAAAACTTTTCTTAAATACATTTCATCCATTCATTCATTCAAGATATTTTGCTGATCTAGTTTCTTACTTTGTTTTAGAGGCTAAGGCTGAAATATCCCTCTGTTATCCAACTTTACGCATTTCCTCTACAACTCAGGCACTAATCTACTACTTCTATGTCTGCTATCTACATGCTTGCTCCCCTTCTCATATCTTTCTCTTCTTGTTGTACTTAACCTGGAGTGCTATTCAGTTAGACAATATAGCACTCCTCACTGTTCTCCAAAGTCTATTGCTTGCTTCCCATGTGACTTGCATGAAATCACAGATGATCATTTTTTAAAAGATTGAAAAAATATTTGTAGTCAAGTGTGCCAAGAGCAGGAAAATTAAGCTAATCAAAATGATTCAATTATTATTTCAATAGGAATTCTGAGGTTTATGAAAATGGTTACTTACTATTAAAAGAAAGACAAAAAAGATTTGTAAATAAATATTTTCCTCATATATAATCAATTTTATAGCATCTTTGAAAATTGTTTGCATTCACAGAGGTACCATTCACTTTATGTAATGGAGAATGCACAATATGATGTCTTTAACCATTTTGACCAAATGTTCCCAAAGAAAATTAATTCTTCAAGTGTTAGTCAACATTAAATAGACTCTTTGCTTTTTATGCATTTATTTCAGGCAATACAGTAGTTAATCTTAGTGTAAACTACTTTTAATTATTTTTGTTTATTTTGTAATCTTGATAGTTATATAAATGTCAGTGGTACTTTATCTTGTCTTGTCTTTCTATTCTTCCAGTGGTTTTGGCATAGTATTAATGTTTCATTATACTCTGACTTGTAGAGCTTGGTGTAGAATCCAGCTTACTGTAAGTGGTCAATTAATTTTAACAGACCTGAAATTAAATTATTAAATCTTTCTGGGCTGAGAAGAAAGCTATGGTAAACCCGTAGCTTTTCTATTCTGATTTGGAATTTTCACCCTTTTCACTTCTCAGAGAGTACCTAAGTCTAGACTAAATAATTAACCAACTGGCAGCATAATGCATTAATTGTGAAGAAAGGTAAGCTGGGTTTCACATCCAGCTTTGCCACTAACAGAATCTAATCATGATCAAGAGTGACTTAACATCTCCAGGTCACACTATTTTACCTGTAAAATGAAGCAGTAGGATTACAGACTTCAAAGTCCCTTCATCTCTAAAACATAGTTAAAATTCTATGACTCTACCTTGTACATAAAAAGACCTAATGATTCAAGTGTGAATCCAGGGGTTCCTGAAGGCCAAATGTCTTATCCTAAATAACATAAGTACTATAGAAGATTGCATTATTTGTTCACAATTATTCATCTCCTCCTTCAGCATAGCTTCCCTGTGGACAAAGTATAATTCTCTTCCTCACTGACTTTTGGCTTTGCTATGTGACTCGCTTTGACCTATGGAATGTGGTGGAAGGGTCACCGTAGTGATCTAAGTGAGGCTTTAAGAAGCGCTCTCCTCACTCTCTTAAGATTATGCCCTCTGCCATAAGCACAGCATGCCCCAAATAATTGCTTCTTGAGCCTGAGTGCCTGAGTGAAAAGACACATGGAATAGAACAACTGACCCAAATCCAGCTGAACCTAGTCTTGCGCAGTAGAGTCCAGCCAACTTGCAAACCTGTGAGTAAGAAATAAATCTTCATTGTTTTAAGTCATTAAGATTTTGTTTATCATCACAGCAAAAGCTGACTAATCAGGTACTAAGTGTACTTTGCATTAAACTAATAAAAATAAACTATTTTTGTTTTTTGTTTGCTTTTTGCGAGGAAGATTAGCCCTGAGCTAACATCCGCTGCCAATCCTCCTCTTTGTGCTGAGGAAGATCGGCCCTGGGCTAACATCTGTGCCCATGTTCCTCTACTTTATATGGGACGCCACCACAGCATGGCTTGACAAGCGGTGCAATGGTCCGCACCCGGGATCCGAACCTGTGAACCCCAGGCTGCTGAAGTGGAGTGCGCGAACTTAACCGCTACACCACCGGGCCGACCCAAGAAACTATTTTTGAAAATCTCATTCTAAACACTTTGTTAAGCAACTCCTTATTATCAGGGCTTTTGTTCCTTCCATGATGTCTGGTATTGCACTGTATCAGCTAAAATAAAACACAGGAAAGAAGGGAAGGAAAGGTATATCTGTAGGGAAGCTAATAGATGTAGCTGAAGCTATTTCTCAGAATTAAGTGTTTAAGAATTTAAGTGTTAATAGTATAAACAGACAGAGAGTTTAGGGTTAATCATCTAGCACTATTGTCAATATATGGTCAATATGATTTGGTTGATAAATTAGCTTCAATATGATTTAGTGAATTTTTTGTCTATCTGAATGACAAAATTTGAATATCTATATGGTGTTTTCTAACTAATTGGATGAAATTCATTATTTAAAGCATCTAAAATTACATATTCATTGTGATAATTGGTGATTTATTTATGCTTTATAGCAGCATTGTGAGTGGGAGAAATGCAAAGCATTTGATTACATTTAATTTCAAAAGGAAAATTCATTTTAAGTTGTGTTCTATATTTTATCTTTACATTTTCTTTATATTCATATATGTTATCAAGAAGATGACTAACTAAGTACCTATGTCAATACATGTAAGCTTCTATGCAAGTTCCAAATGCCAGAAAAAAAGATGAAGCAAGACGCATATACTATGTACGGAAGGTAATAGACATTTTCTGCAAATACTGTAAATCTGGAATAAGAAGAAAATCCTAATCATCAACATCACTGTAGATAACATTCTAAAGCATCCCAAGGACACTGATTGTACAGCTCAGTGAAATGAAATGGCATATTGCTAAAACCTTTTGGCACTTTCAAAGGTGGAGAGCATTTTATGACAACAATAGCATTAGCAATTTCATCTATGCCTAGAAAATAACTCAACACAATAAAACATTATTATAACCGCCAATGTTGGATGAGCTCTAATCACTTGCCAGTCTCTTTGCTAAGCACTTTACATATGTTATCTCATCTAGTCTGTGCAAAAAACCTATGAAGTAGAACCTTGCTTTACAGATCAGGCAACTGAGACTTAGAGACATAAAATACTTTGCCCAAGGTAAGTGGCTGAAGCTCAGGGAATATGATTTCAGAATTCAAACTCTTCATGTTAATGCTCATCCTAATGAATGGAAGAAATGAAAATGTCCTTTAGTCATAAACCTAAGACTTAGAAATACTAAATATCATATCCAAAGTTACACAGCTAGTTAGAAGCAGAAATTAAACAAGAATGTGAGTTTTCTTTTTTAGCATGGTCTTCTAACATATTATACCACATATTCCTGAAAATATTTGCTATAAAGTTCTTGAAAGTTTATTTCCAAATATGTACTTTATCTACCAAGCTTCAGTATAATTTTTATAGTCACATAACTTAATAGAATCAATCAATTTATCTGCTAATTTCTACATTTTCTCTTCTGAAGAATTCAATAACCTCTACAAGACACATTTTATCCCAGCATGGGTCTAGGAATATGAAAATAATTACCTCCTAAGTTGTCTTTGTTATTTTATTCATATTTGATTGCTAAATGAAGGGAATTGTGAGATACATACCCAAAGTAAGTTGATCTTAGACTAAATAATTATGTATTCCACTGGAGTCAAACTGTACATCTCAATGATGTCTAAGAATTATTAGAACCTGAAAGACTGTTACAGATCTGCTCTGAAATTGTCAAATATTTTACCAAGATTACATGAATTTTCCCCTCACCTCTTTATGGCCAGTGCAGATAAAAGACCCATTCTTTTACCTATCTTATGAATAAATCATTAGCAGACTTCCCAATTTCCACTTTTAGTAAAAAAAAAAAACAAAAAAGAGTATAGTAGGATAGGAAGGTCAACTTTACAGGACAAAATAGAAACTGGGTAGGCAAAGAAGGAAGAGATTATTTCCCTTAGTGACAAATATTTCAATAAAATCTATTTAGTAAAAATCTTCAACTAACGTATTCATTATTTTACAGCGACCTAAGTGAAATCATAGATGAAATGCTAATTTACAAATGACACAAAGCCAAGAGGAATAAATAATATAGTATAACTGATACAGGATCTCAAGAGGTAGAAAATTAACAAGGTGAAATTTAGATAAAATAGACAACATTTTGCACTGATTGAGAATTAAAAAAAAAATTGCCATTCGAGCAAAGGTGGATTTACCATGAAGCTCATGATGCTTAAGCTTCAGGACCTCTGATTTATATCAAAATCTTCCAGAGCCCTGTAGCCAATTATTTATGTAATATTCTTCCTCTTAAAGAGGGCCTCCAAATAATACAAGCTCCAGGTCCCACAAAAATGAATTTTTGTGGGTAAAGGTAAAAATGAATTTACCTTTGAGTCTCAATTCTTATAGGATAATATAAGATGCCTAACTGAATCCTTCTACCATTATTCAACAAATCTTTCAGATGAAACCAAGGAGAGCAAATAAAATTATCATAACTCATGCCAGAGCACAATTTGGACACAGAGTTGCCTTACATGTAAGCGGGAGAAATAATCATCTGAAACCAATAACGTTGGCTCCAGAGTCCTCCCCTTGGTGGGGAGAAGGGACATCGCACATCCAAGAGGAAAGTGAGGCAGGTTTCCCATAGTAGTAAAACACAAGGGATCAGCAAGCATTCCCCCCCAAAAAAGAAGGTTCAACCAGGACCACCCAAAAGGCATATGAGGCCCCAGGCAAATATTTTGTTTTGTGGGACTCCTGTCTATATAAAGAATTAGATTTAAATGTATTACAAAATACATGGACCTATGTGAAGTACAGTGATTTACTGATGAAGATTTAGAATAATGGATAGAGAAAAGATACTTATTTGTTTATTGTACAATCAGTGCACATGAAGATTCTTTATAGTGTCTGGTCACTACCTCTTCCTGTTCAGATCTAGGAACCACATCTTCATGTTTGTTACTGTCATATGTGCCATTCCTGGCCAATTTTATATTTCCCATCATGAGAAGTAGGTACCAATATGGTTATAGTTATTGTCACAGCTCTTTGGAACTGTATATTCAAACAATACAGATCTTTTGCACCTGCAATCCTAATACCATTTACTTAATGCTGGTTACATCATTACTCATGACACTGCATCATTTATCATGCCACCTGTGAATTCTGACTTCAATGTCTCTTAAAGTTGTTACTGTGCTTTGTTGATGATGACCACAAATGCAAATCATTCTTAGAGTGTTCCAGAAAATGAGAATGATAATTTGTTTTCTGGTCATGTTAAATTTACTGATTGCAATTTTAAAGCATAAACTCAATGTATCTTCCAACCATGTTTCTCTTTAACTATGTAGGCCAAAAATCACTGCATTACTAAAAAGGTATTCCTTTTGATGTTGTCTATAATCTCACCTTCCACAAACTGTCACCAGTGGGAAAGATAGGCAACAGGCCTACGGGCAGTGTGAGAAGTGTTCTGTTTGTGCAAAAGGAATGTCCATCCTTTATTCAGCATGGCTTAGACTCGCCCCTGGCAAGCACAATATTACTGCATGAATTGGAGAGCAGTGGTCAGAAGGGCCCATTGGCAATGCTGAGCAAGAGTCTCAAAAGGTCTTGGAGGACAGCAGCATAGCCAACCCCAGGGGACTACCTGACATGTGCGTGGAGCCTGCAGAGGGGGTAAAGTGAGAATCCTGGCTGCCAGTGGCTAGGAGTGCACAGGGTCAAGGATGCCTCCTGCAGTCCCTGCTGCCCCCAAGTGCTATAGACTGAAGGCAGCACAGTGGTCAAACATGGTCCAGCGATAGCTGATGCACAGACCCACAGCTCATGCCTAAGGGTGAGTGACAGACGGTTGGTAGCCCAGAGCCCTGAAACTTGCCTTGTGTCTCACGTGAGAGAGAGTCAACCAAATCAGTATGTCAGCGCTATTCTGGTGAACCAGTTTCATGTGATCCCACAAGAGAAATACTGTGGTGGCCAGCAGGAATGATTCACTCACCAGGATACCCTCATAGAACTGGGACTGGCCATGGGGCCCTGAGACAACCCAGAAGGGTGTCAGTCCCAGAGTTCCTGAGCAGCATCTGATGAGTCCATGTGCAGAGTAGAGAGTTATAGAGTGCCTCAAAGGCAAGCAGTGGGGACCAGGGCCATGTGGGTCCTAGTCTGGGCTCAGGGAGCCTCGCCCAGATGGCACTGTCAGGCACTGTCAGCCCCAATCAGCCCAAGGCACTGAGGAGGGCTTTAGAAAATTTTTGAAGAAGGCACTCCAAAGCTTGGGACCCCTGAAGGCAAAGGACCACACTTGCCTGGCTCCAAGGGTGGTATTTGGTCCAATTCCAGGTGAGACAATATTCAGAACATGCCTGAGATCTGGTAGATCAGACTGCTGAATACTGGGGAGTTGGAATAAAGGAACTTAGATAGAGGGCAAGACTGGAAGTGGTGGTCTCTATCAGGTACCTCTCCTGATAGAGCAAGTGGCACTCTAGGTAGTTTGGGCGTTCCTTGAAGGTTTGATTATAAAGGGGAAAAGAAAAATTGCTTAAAATAAGAGTTACACTGAAACAAAAATGGATGAAAAATTAACAAAAGATAAATAGTAACAAAAATCAACAAAAGAAAAAACAAAACAATAAAAAAAATCCTTCACATATCAACAGAAGTAGCCCCTGAACTAGGAAAGCCAGTATTGCTGAACCTGGACTTACCTGCCCTAAGATCCCACCCTTGCTCTTCTCCTGTTCTTCCGTGTATCACATGGGCCAAACCCTGTGGGCTGTGTTTCCAAATCAGCTGGTTTCTGGGTGGACTTGAACAGCCAATGGGAAGCTCTTATGAGAGACTGGAAAGTGTTAGGAAGAGAGAAGACAGGGGTATTTCTCTCTCTCTTTTCTGCCTTGGGAAGCATCTCCATTAGAGACTGTTTCTTTTCCATGGTTCCATTATTATATCCTTGGTTTTCTTAGTCCCTGAGCTCTGATAACACCACCATCTCCTTTTGTCTCTCAGCCTAGGAATGCTAATGGCTTCCTGCTTTTGGCAGTCTGTAGGTCGCCTCACTGCCCTCTGTTTGGCTTCTCTACTCTTCCATCACCTGTATAGCTAATCCTCTACTTCATATTCCCTCTGTTGTAAAGTCTCTATAATTAAAACAGTGTGATATTGGCCCATAAATAGACAGAAGGACAATGAAACAAATAGAAAGTCCAGAAATAGACTCAGGTATATACGGAAATTGGGTATATGATAAAGTTGGCTTCTCAAATCGCTGAGGGAAAAGATGATCTTTAGAACAAATAGCATCGGTACAGCTTGACAGCCATTTAGAAAAAGCAAAAAATTGAATCCCACCTCACACAATACCCAAGATTAGTTTTACAAAAATGTAAAATATAAAACCACAAAAGTTCTAGAAGAAAACACAGTTAATTCTATTATAACCTGAGAGTTGGGAGAGCCGTTCTAACTATGACTTAAAATACAGAAGCAGTTAAGAGAAAAGAGTGAGAAATTAAACTACTTAAAAAAGAAAAAAGATTCTACTATAAGTAAAATCAGAGGACAAATCAGGAGAAAATATTTGCAATTTATATCACAGACAAAAGTCTAATCCAGTGTTTCTTAACTTCAGCACTATTGACATTTAGGGCTAGATAATTCTTTGCTGTGGGGGCTGCCCTGTGCATTGCAGAATGTTTAGCAGCATCTTTGGCCTCCACCCACTCTATGCCAGTAGCACCCCCTCCCCAAGCGTGACAATCAAAAATGCTTCCAGACATTGCCAAATGTCCAGGGGAGGGGAGCAGAGAGGGACGCAAAATCATCCCCAGTTGAGAATCACTAATCTGTTCTAATACATAAGAAGCTCTTTAAATAATGAAGGGAAAGTTCGAAACCCTGATAGAAAATTGGGCAAAGGACATGGACAGATGATAAAAAGAGAGACAAATGGCTCTTGAGCCCCTGAAAGGATGCTTAACCTCACTCATAATAAGAAAATTGCAAATTAAAACTACACTGAGATATTTCTCACCTATCAGACTGGCACATATTCAAACACTTGAACAACTCAGTGAGGCATATATTGCTGATGGGAGTGCAAAATGGCAAAACCCCTCTGAAGGGGGATTTAACAATACCTAACAAAATTATCTTCACATTTTCCTTTGACCCAAGAACCTCACCTTCCGGAATCTTCCCAAAGAGGCATAGCTCACAAATACAAACCAACATATGCACAAGGTTATTTACTGATGCTTTTTTCATAACAGCAGAAGGCTGAAAGTAATCCAGAGGTCCATCAATACGGATGGTGGAATAAACTATGACACATGCACCCAATGAAGTACTCTGCAGACCTTAAAGGAAATGAAGACTATCTCTATGTACTGATATGAAGTAATGTTCAGGATATATTGTTAAGTGGAAAAAGAAACGTGCAGAACAGAGTGTGTGTGTGTGTGTGTGTGTTGCAAATAGAAAATTCTTTAAAATGGTAACCTATAGCAAATGAATGGGAAGAATGAAGCAGGGGGTCGATGGAAGGAAGTAAGAATTTTCTGGGGCCGGCCAGGTGGCGTAATGGTTACTTTTGCATGCTCCGCTTCGGCAGCCCGCGGTGCACAAGTTTGGATCCCAGGCGTGGAACGACACACCACTCATCAAGCCGTTGTGGTGGGATCCCACATACAAAGTAGAGGAAGATGGGCACGGATGTTAGCCCAGGGACCATCTCCCTCAAGCAAAAAGAGGAAGATTGGCAACAGATGTTAGCTCAGGGCCAATCTTCCTTACCAAAAAAATAAATAAACAAATAAATAAAAAAAAAGAATTTTCTGAGCACATCTTTCTTTTTATATAATTTTGGCTTTTGAACTGGGTAAATATCTTCTATATTAAAAGATTTTAAAAACAAGAAAAGTTAAACCCTAAAATTGAAAAAAAGCCAAAGTAGATAAATCTAACTCTATTTTAAATTAGTAATACAACTTCAGAGAGAAAATCATTTCAAGTGACTTTTGACACAATATTCTGATTATATTTTTAAGAATATCATCTTAGAATACATCCTAAGCACAAAAAGCACTTTAAATAAATCTTAAATTTCACTCAGTAGTTTTATTCTTTTAGTTATTATTGGTATTATAACTTAGAACCTATTTTGTATGATAGGATAAAAAATAAATATCTTAGGAGCCAGAATTTTCATTATAAAAGAGGTACAAATATAAAATAAAAATTAAAAACCTGTAGTATTAATTTTAAACACGTATAAGATTTAGTATATCTATATATGTATATTTAAAATTTTTTTTATTGATGCTATCCACTATCATAGATTGTAAAACACTAATGATATAAAAAATCACAAGTCCACAGTGGTTCTGAGAGAGAAAGAGAATGAGAGCGCGCGAACACGTGCCCACACGTGTGCGGGAGCGGAGGGGGCGGGGGTGGAAGAGGAACCCCCTCTTCCACGTTTCCCTCTGATATTTGCCTTCCTCTCCAATATTTGCCACTATTGGAGGTAACTGACATACCAACTTTTTACTTTAAAAGTTGATAATTAAAGGTAAGTAAGAATTTTTCTGCTTTTTGGGAGAAGCTGTTGCCCATGGGCATTTTTATTATGGAAAGCTCTTTATATTAGATTAACAGCTAATAAATGTAGGAGAAATGATATTACAAGAGAATCACAATTTTGAAATCCCAATGAAATGATTGTTCCCATAGAGGATCATCAAAGAATGATAAACTCTTATGTAAAGCATAATTGGGAAATGTATGGTGCTATTCTCAATAGTTCATTCACTTTGCAGTCTACCTGCTAATTGCAAAGGGAAAAGCAGACCTTAACAATGGAGAGATATGGTGGTAACCATCCAAAAGTGATCAAATTTGTATAACCAATAGAGGAGAAACCTGACATTATATGACTCCTGATGTGATGCAATATAATGTGCTCAGAATCATCTAGAAGTATTCTTGCAAAAATGCTTAACTTGAATATAACCAAGACCTTAAATGTAACTTCCAGGTTATGAGAAATACAGGGTGTTAAGGAACAAGTTAAAAATCCCAACAAGAAAACAATCAGACAAATATGGAACATGGGATATTTTACAAGGCAATTGGCCTAATCTCAAAAAAGTCAATATCATGAAAAAAATAATGTGGAGGATTGTTCTAAACTAAAATAAACTAAAGTGATGTCACAACCAAATGAAATACGTGAAATTTGATTGAACCCTGGTTTGAAAAAGCAGCTGCAAGGGTATTTTTGGGTAAATTAGATAGATTGTTAGATTAGATAAACTGATTGGATATCAGTTAAGAAATTATTACTAATTATCTTATGTGTTCAATAGTATTATGGTTATGTAGGAGAATGCCCTTTTTCTGTATGCATGCTGAAATATTTAGGAGTAACATTATCTCTGAAATTTATTTTCAAATGATTCAGCAAAATAGATAGATAGATAGATGGATAGATAGGTAGATAAGAGATAGATAAAGAAAATATGGCAAATGTTAACTGTTGACTATCGGTTGTCGGATTGTGGGCATATGTTCATTGCGCTATTCTTTCAACTCTTCTGTTTGAAAATTTTTGTAATTAAATGTGGTTAAAAACATTGTACAAATATAGGATGAGATGTGGCTGAACATAAAGAAGACTCTAGTGTGTAGGGAGTTAGTGGGACACGATTATTCTATCCTTAGACTATTTAAAGAGGCACGAAAAAATTACTTAGTCTGAGAGCTGATGGTATGGAGATGCTAGGATGGCATTAGATTCACTTTTTTTTTGTGTGAGGATATCAGCCCTGTGCTAACATCTGCCAATCCTCCTCTTTTTTTTGCTGAGGAAGACTGGCCCTGGGCTAACATCCGTGCCCATCTTCCTCCACTTTATATGGGACACCGCCACAGCATGGCTTGCCAAGCAGTGCGTCAGTGCACGCCCAGGATCCGAACCAGCGAACCCCAGGCCGCCGCAGCGGAGCGCGCGCACTTAACCGCCTGTGCCACCGGGCCGGCCCCTAGATTCACTTTTTAGAGCCAAAAAGGCACTGGGGAGCTGTCCCAGCTGTTGGTGTTGACAAGGAAGCTGAGTAGACAAAAATCTCTGGATCTAGAACATTTGGTCATGACTTACAAAAATAGGTATCAGTTAAGTGGTGATGTCGGCAGGGGAGAGTCTACCTCAGCTATTATTGTTATGGTTTATGGAACATGGTGATAGGGACAACACAGAAATCCAGAGGAGAAGCCATTGTCATTGGGGAGACCTATCCACAGGAAGGATTTAGGCTGAGATTTAAGCAAAAGGTATAAAGGAACCTGATAGAAACCTGGGAAGGCCAATAGATCCAGACGAATTCTGAGAATCTCTTTAAAAGACAAGCAACAGATATTCAACAAGCTCTTTTAAAATTATATAGTCATGGTTCACTGTCCCAGTCCCAGAGAGTTTTTGCCCTCTGGGTAGAAGGTAATGGTTAATAACCACCTGGCCTCACCACACACTAGTCTCAGGGTGAAAAGGAAATATTACTTTAATTGACTTGTTGAAAATTTCACTAGTCTAGAATTTAATTACCTGTTAGAACTGTAGGTAAGATATCACAGTCTCATTACATTTTAGTGCCTTTTTAAAATGACCGTAATTTATCAGAATCTTGGGGGAAAACTGTATATTGAAATAACTTTATTGGACTATACCTAATTCTAAGGTTGAAGAAGAGACTTAAAAGTACTTAGAAGCACGCTATTGAAGTTTAGGTGAAAAAGAAGATTCTGTTTAAATGACAAGGATAAACTGGGCTTCAGAGTTTTCTATTGTCTTCGCTTTTTGCAATCCAGTTTCTGGTTTTGGGTCCCAGGGAAAGTCTGAAGATAAATGAAGCTGTTCTTTGTGAAATTACCTCGGCTCCTTTTCAGAGTTAGCTCACTCTACATGGCATTTAGATCCTGTCTGTCCTAATCGACCTCTTAGTTATGTAGGGCTTTGGATTATTTTCCACGTTTTAACTCTAGTTGTCCTTGTCTAGGCAGCATATGTGCTCAGGGTAACATATTGTACTCTGTTGTCTCTACATATTTATCACAAGATTGGGCTCACAGGAAGTCCTGGACACTTTGTGATAGCTTGATGAAGGGAGAGTAGGACTAAATGTTTCCTAGTCCCTGAGCCTTAGAGATCCCTATAATTTACAATTTAATAATAAGATTCATGAGAAGAGGTGTACAAGAGTTAAGGATCAGATGAATTAATTACTACCCTCTTGATGTACTTCCTTATTTGTAAGGACCCTCCAAATTCTTCAGTTTTATAACTTCATACATAAAGGACAGATCTTCGCTGCTTAACTAATGGCTGAAAACAGCCCTTATTATTAAGGAAACAAACATTTCTCTGAAAAATATTTTCCATTTCCACTGATAATGCAAAGGTAAACTCCATCCGTACATAATAAACATAAATCCTTAATAAGCAGCATCTGCTTATTAATAACTAATAATAATAAAAAGCAACTAATAATGCTTTACCATTTATTAAAATATTCTACAGTGCTAAAGACATTTAGCTACATTAGTAAAGGACCCAAATTAACACTAGTATTATTTCTTTAAAATTGATGACCCAAGTGTCAATAAAACCTGAATCACATAGAACTTCAGGATTTAAAATCAACTTGCACCATACTGATACCACTTAGGGTTCTTATCATGCTGTGTTTCTTATGATTCAATTGTAATTAGTCAGAATATACTGCAGCTGTTTGTGATTTCAGGGATGAATAAGATGTTTATATAGAGAAAACGTTTCATTATCTCTGCTTTTTAAAATTCTTTTCTTTGTAAATGGTATTTTATGATATGTTTTCCCATCATTACAAATCCTAAACAAGGTTGTTAAATAGGGTTTTATCATACATGGAAAAATTGCTACATATTAGTTTCCTTTCTCACTTCCTCCCCTAGTTCTATACATACATACACAGCACTGACACGCATGTTTATATACACTACAGTTTCTGGCGCCGCGTAAGACGTTACTGCATAGGGACACTGTGTCAAGTGTTCTCAGCTTTTTACATTTCTACTCTGGTACCATGGCCAGGGTTTCAGATGCACTGCTATTTCCTTTAGTTTTTTTCATTTTAATGGTTATTTTGAAATTAAGAATCATGTCTCATCAGAATATTTGAACGCCTGCATTCCCTTATGATGTGTGCCTTGTCTATGATGCTGGGCTGCACTCCTTTTCCTGCTTTAATTCCCTAATTTCTGGGTGATATTGGTATAAGTCATGGATATAATAATGAGGGTCTGTATTAAAAGCAAACATAATCCTTATAGATATAGCATGGAATTCTGAAGTACCATGACACTTGCTCAAATATCTAGAAAGACAATTTCAGCTATAGTTTCACCCTCATTTTACAAGTTTTACATACACCCAATTCTTATCCTTGGATTTTCACAGAGAAGGTGGTAGTGCCCTCTCCCACTAGTGGGAAAAAGGCAGAAATATGAGGTAATATAAGGAGAGGGCAGGAATAGGCCATTATGTGCATGTGACAGTAAAGAATCAGTAGAAGCTGAAGTATATATACAAGAAGTATAGTATGAAAATTGGAAGATGCAGAAATGTATTTCTCAGGGGTTCAAGATAGTCGGGAGAGGAGAAAAGGAATGCCAGTGTAGAGGACAGCTACTATTTTTACTTGAGTAGAAGGCTTCTTCATCTAGTAACAACATCAAGACTTTTCTCTGAGAAACTACCACTTTCCTGTGAGATGAGTGAGAGACTCAATCTCAGTGCCCTGTCCTCCCCTGGCTAAGAATACAGATTTGGCCCAACCGAGGCAGATCAGATACGCCATGGAATGTGAATCTTTAATTGAGTGACACAAAGATTGCAGATTTTTAGAGCTGATTTATCTCAACTATGGTGTTTTGAAGAGACTTTTTCATCAGTCTCCGCTCCCTAGACACCTCTAGTTGCTCCAGTTACTGTTCTTTATGAAGCCTTGTTTTCTGACCCCACTGATGATGTCTGTTGCTTGCCATGTTACAATCCTAACTGATACATCCAGACCAAGGAGTTAGGTCTCTAGTGATTTGGAGAAGTTAGAAAGAAAAATGTAACTCTGGGGGTGGACTGGATTAGAGAATGGTGACTTTCTGCAAAATAGTAGAGAATGACTTTGTCCAAAATGGAATGGACCTCTGGTCCACCTTGAGATAAGAAGACTAAACCAGAATGTCAATCAAGGCACTGCCTCCTTCCTTAAGAAAGCCATATGATTAAAAAAAAAAAGGCTAGCTGCACTAAGCAATGTGCTTAGTGAGGTGTTTGAATTTACATTAAACTCAGTTCCTTATATCCTTTCCATTTGAGTAACTCTCATCTAGACTAGGTTGTTTTAATCCAAAGAATGTGCTGATTGAGACCTTTTGTTGGAATATCTAGAACTAATCATATGATTTGTGTAAGTATAGATGATCCCAGGAAGTTTATAAATCTGGAAAAAATAGTGATTTTCTAGCTGAAAAAATCACAGCAATGGAAGCTTTCTTAACTTCATGTTAAAAAATCTAAATTCACACACATTTTTTGTCTTTCTGATATGCTCAGTTTTGTTGTTTATGGGTTTTGAATGTAAATTTAAGACAAATTTGAACCGACTTCTTACCCAATTTTTAAAAAGTATATTTTCTGTTGTCAAAAAATAGAGATGGCTACTTCACAGTGGAACATACTCTGTCCTCCAGAGTCAGTGAATTCAAGTTCACCTGAAGTCTATAAATCTGGATAGGCTTTATCCTGAAGACTACATGGTAAACAAAGTCAAAGCTTTAGGATAATCGATTAGTTGACTTAGAAAAGTGTTTGGGTATACCAGAGTTTCTCAACCTTGGCACTGTCAACATTTAGAGGTGGATAATTCTTTGCTGTGGGTGGCTCTCCTGTGCACTGTAGGATGTTTTTCAGCATTCCTGGTCTGTACCCACTAGATAACAAAAGAAACCTCCTCAGTTGTCAAATAACCCCTTGGGAGAGAGGGCCAAATCACTCCCAGTTGAGCATGACTGGTGCATCTCATTGTGGTTAAGGGCATTGGTTTTAGAACCTGACAAATCTGAACTTGACTTTCAGGTCTGCCACTTTCTCACTATTGACCAGGGAAATTACTCATTTTCCTTATCAGTGAAATGTTGATTTTAATATGGCCTACCTCCTAGGATTCTTGGAGAGATGAGATAAGACAATGCACTTAGCTTGGTGATTCACCCATAGTAAAAACTCAATAAAAAAATCATTGTTATCAATAGTAATAGTATCATAATTCCTAAATCCTAAATGCAAATTCCCTGACTCACGTCTGCAAAATACTGACTAAATATTTCCAATGTGTTGTTTTATAAAGGTATAGTGAACCAAAACTCTAATGTAAGTAAACTAAACTCTAAATATGATAATTCCTAAATGGGACAGAGATGAACTTTGTAGTTAATTCTTTGAACTTGAAACTATTTTCAGAGAAATGACTGGAGTAATGTTGCTTCCCATACATGACTGCTGAGGAAAAGAATAGATAGGAGAGAGTAAACTGAGTAAGAGTTACATATTCAAAGCTCTAGGACCTAAGAAAAGAACCTTGACTTCTTCCCTCTTCTTCTAAATCCTGAGGTGTTAGCAGTGAAAAATAACAAGAAAATGAAGAACTAGCAGGTGGAGTATTGTCACATGGAATTAACATAAGAAGTACAACCAAAGACAAAATTTAAATGAAGGAATTTCGTACATGTGCATTTCAAATGCTCTCAACCACGAAATTAAAGAAATGACAGATGAATACATGAATTGTCAAACCACTTGCTGTATAAAAATAAACTTCTGAACTTTAGCGTTTTGCTTAATAGAAAGCCCTTTCTTTCTTGACTCAATTATGACCTCAGACATTCATCAGAACTTAATACATATGAAAAAACAATTTCATGCCAAACTTTGAGGCTGTGAAAAAAAATCGCATGAGTAGAATGACATTTAAAATGCTGATTTAAATCCTGTAGCATAAAATTCAACCATCTGAAAATTTTATGTGATTTCCTCCTGGATTCTGGTGTACACTCAGGTGAGTACAGCTGTTAACCATGAACAAATGGTTGCTCTGAAGGGGAAGTTGTATATAGTCTTTCTAATTCCAAGTTCACTTTGTCTGGGGATGTTCAGATAGTGCTTTCATTTACGGGGTTGTGGAAAGAGGAGGATATGAAAATCTCAAAATATTTTGTTAGGAGATTCTGCTGAGAAGAGGAATCCTATTATCGCTTTGTACTTGCAAATGTATTAGTAACAGGGTCTCTCAGAAAAGAGTCACCTGAGAATTCAGATCAGAGTGAAGAATCTTAGAAATATTCTCTATGAAAGTAAATTGCATGGTCCAAGTTATGTGCTACTCTCCTACTATGAACCATGCCATGATTAAAATTGCTTAACACTTAATTGCACAAAGATGCCTTGTAAATAAAAGATATTCGACAAACTATTCTTGATGACAGTCCCATCTCCACTCATTTCAGCAAATTAAAATGAAGTTGCAAAGGCTTCAAAGAAGTCACACAGCTAGTTAATTGCAGAGTTTGTCCAGGAAACATACTCCTGAATCCCACTCCAGTTCTGGGTTGGATGATTAAATCATGGCCATGTTGATTGTTTTGATGAAAGAAGCTTACATGTTCATTTAATCTAAGACATCCTTCACCTCACATATACCACTTACACAGATACCTTTATTTGACTTTTAAGTTAGCTTAAGTATTGAATGGTTAAAGCACTTGGTCATTGTTCTTTAGAATATCATTCTTGAGCAAAATAAACTTTCTGTTATACTCTGGCTTTTGCACAGCTGGCAGTATCTGAAGAAACACTTGAGGAAAACACTGTAGAAAACATCAGTAAAATTTCCAGAGGCTGGAAACTTAAACCAAGGCAAAGAAGATTAAACTATCATAAACATCTTCTTTGTCAACAAATTGTGATGGTAGTATATAGCATTCAGCCATAATGAATCTTTTCAAGCTTTTCTAAAGAACTGCAACAGCTAAGTTCCAAAATATGATTTACACAAAAGCAAACTTTTAAGAAAACCATATATCTTCCCAACGTATCTACTTTTAAGGCATTTATATGTTTAAATGCCAGTAAGTTTGTTTAAAAATGTTCCATCATATTGTAGTGATTCTTTGAGGTAGATTGTCTTTTCCAAAGATGGCTGCAACAATATCGCCCATTCCACATGTTCTTCTACAATCTTGCATATTTCCCATTAAGAAGTATAGTCTATTTCCTGTGCCCTTAAATTTGGACAGGTCTGTGACTTGCTTGTAATGATAGTACAAGACTTCCCTAGCTAGGTCAGAAAAGGCAGTGCAACTTCCATTTGTACACTTGAACACTCAGGCCATTCCCAGCCTCTCCAGATGGCAAACAATTCTCTAATTAAGAAGAGCCTCAAACCAAAAATCAAATAAAGGGTAGGACCGTAAGATCATTTGGTAAGACTTCAGAAAGATCTAAGGCTGTACCTCATAGAATATTTAAGACATACAAAAGGCTCTTGAGAATCTTAAAGGCACGCCTCATAGGTCCTCTCTGTTAAACAATATAGGACTTCTAAGTATCGTGAAGACGTTGTTCCTCGGCAGACTCACAGGGAACCCTAAGCAGAGAAGGGATTATCTCGAAGAGATTTGTGACGGTAACTTTTGTCTAGTAGAATGACACCCAATAAGATTCATAGAACTCACAAAGCTTTTAAGAATTGTATTGGTGGAAATACTGCCAGATTAAAAATAAAAGGAACAGAGATAGTACAAAATGAAAGGAAGCCTTTGGACCCTAAAACTAGCATGGACAAGAATTAAAGCAAGGAGATTATTTAGTTTTATACATAGGTCACTTATTATAAAAAGGAAGGATGACTCAGAGGGGATAAGGCCCCAGAGGGCAGAGCCATGAGCCATGAAGAACAACTCTCAGAGAGTAGAACTGAGCCTAACTTACAGAATTGGCAACAGGTATCCGGCTGGAATTCAGAATTTCTATGGACCAATGACTTTTCTATCTTTTTAAAATGGAAGTGCCTATTGTGGTTAATTTATGCTTGTCTGATCATTATGTGATGGATATGTGGGTGGCAGATAACCTATCTCTTTAGTTCACAGGACTTCTGACCAAGAACAGTACTCAAGTGCTTTGCTTAGGCATCATACTTAAGGAGACTTAACTGCACCTGGACCTAATTTAGTTGATGGACCTCAAACCTGAGACTAAGGCTAAATGGGATGAAACTTTTGAGGGATCGTGGCAAGAGGAGAGCATAATTTGCCTGTGGGAGGGATGTGAATTGTTGGGCTAGAGGGGGAAGTGTGGAAGACTATATTTTATAGAGACAGCCACAACTATATCTCCTACCCCACATGTTCATCTAGAATCTGGCCAGTCCTCCATCATGAAATAGAGTCTAATTCCCTTCCTATTGAATCAGGGTGGATTTGTGACTCACTTTTAACCAACAGAATGTGGTGGAAGTGATGCTGTATGACTTCTGAGGCTAAGTCAGAAAGGCAATGCAATTTCTACCTCACATCTGAAATACTAGCAATGGAGCCCTACATCACCATGTAAGTAGTCCAACTGCCCTGAGACCAACACGCCTTGAGGAAACTCAAGCTAGCCCACGCAGGGAGACCTCATGGAGAAGCCCAGGGACTACCTAGAAGAGAGAGATACATGGCCAGTGTCCGCTTCTCCAGCCCCACACTGTTCTAGCTCCAGCCACCATCTGACTATAACTGCATAAGAACCCTGAGACAATATCAATCAATGAAGCCTGTCCTGAATTCCTGAGTCATGGAAACTACAAGATAATATAATAATTCCTGTTTTTTGGTTTTTCTTTTTTGAGGAAGATCAGCCCTGAGCTAACATCCACACTAATCCTCCTCTTTTTGCTGAGGAAGACCGGCTCTGAGCTAACATCTATTGCTAATCCTCCTCCTTTTTTTTCCCCAAAGCCCCAGTAGATAGTTGTATGTCATAGTTGCACATCCTCTAGTTGCTGTATGTGGGACGCGGCCTCAGCATGGCCGGACAAGCGGTGCGTCGGTGCACGCCCGGGATCTGAACCTGGGCCGCCAGTAGTGGAGCGCGCGCACTTAACCGCTAAGCCATGGGCCGGCCCCTAATTCCTGTTGTTTTAATCTATTAAGTTTTGGGGTGATTTTCTGCACAGCAGTAGTAACTGAAACATCTTTTCTCAAGAGATTTTAAGTTTAATTCCATTTTATTAATCAGAGAACACAACTGTAGACTCTGGACCTTCATTCCTCAGCTTTATTTGGGCCTGTACATGCGAGTAAAAAAAAAAAATTAGCAAGCTGCCACCAGGAGCTCTAAATTTGAGGTTTGAACCCTCTTTTTTATTATTATCATTTATTACCATGGACCATGGAAAATTACTTAATCCTTTTGTTTTCTTATCTGTTAATTGGTGATAATACCTCTAAGAGAGAATTAGCATATGGATTAAATTGAATGAGTTAATACATGAGAAAGACCCCTACATGGTATCTGACACATAACTGCCTGACTCAATTCTAGATTATACCTGGTGACAATCCATAGGGATATGTCTAAGCAAAAAGCATGTGTCATCAGGATGGTATATGAATTGGAGGGAGTTCGATAGAAGAAATGGCATTTCATCAGAGAGCTGGCATATTATCTTATCCCCTTTTTTAAAGTGCCAGACATTTCTTCCCATCACGCTGTCAGCAACAAGCTAGAGACACTATTTTATCACACCATTAAGCAAAATTTTTTGGGCTTTGAATTCCTTTTAGGTAAGGACTGAGACTTTTATTTCTGTATCCCAGTACCTAATAGTGACTGAAGCAAAAGAAGTGCTCCATAAATACTGGCTGAATAAAGGGACAAAGTAGTTCTGTAACATAGCAGCTACTTCCTAAATATGCTCAGATACTGCCAGCGTTTGGGGGAATCAGAGAAAGAAAAGGTCTGCTTCTCTAGATCCACTTACATTCTTAAGAATTCGGAAATAAGGGATCGAGTTCATGTAACTTAATAACAATTATATAAGCGAAAGTGGTATGTACTTTCTAAAGTATATTACAAACATGACATAATAAGATTATTGACAGGCAGGATAACATGGTGGTCAAGGGCACAGACCCTGAGTCAGAATGTATGGAAGCAAATCCCAGTTTCACTCTAGCCATATAAATGTGGCTAGTTAAAGGCTCTGTGATTTAGTAAATCACAGAGGTAATAGTACCTATCTAGGTACCTATCATTGTAAGGATTTAATCAGTTAATATATACAAAACATGTAGAACATTTCTTAATAATAATAGAGGTGATTTACCTACAAAAATCTAATTGAAAATGACAACTTTTATTGCTGAAATGAAGGAAACTGCTGTTAACTACTCTAAAATTACTCAATTCAAAAATGAATCTTGTTGAGTGAAGAAAATTGCTACATAAGGCTTTAGAAATGGTTACATAAGTACCTAGAGGCCCCCACACAATACAGTAAAGCTAGAATCTTCTGCCTTGAATTTGTCAGAATGAACTAAAAATAGATGAAGAATAATAAATACTAAGCTGCAAATGCTAGTGTCTAGTTAGGATAATTTAGTGACAATAAATCTCAGCAGACTCACTTGGTTATGCCAAGACATTTTCCTGACTAAATCTAATTTGGTTGACTTTTTCTGTTTAATTAGTGAATATTATAATTACGTGTTCTGAAAGTTGTGTGAATTTAATACCATAAAGTGGCACTAAAGAAGAGTAGAGCAAAATACCAAGACTTAGAATTTCTTTTGAGGACTTGCCTTCTTGTAAAGAATACGATTAACTCCCTAGAGTAACCCTTATTTGCCTACATAATGAATGCTGTGGGAAAATGAGGCACTTCCACTTCTCATCAACACCTCTGTGACCTAGTCTGATTTAGTTGAACCTAGGGCATTTTCAATAATTACAAGCACAGAGTTCTACCACAGGTCCTCTCATGGGAGAAAACTTATTAACATAGGCAAAGTAGATACAATCCTACATGTCTGATCCCTTTTAACTTTTTGGTTGCCTAAATATTCAATCAAGCAACTAGAAGGATGTGCAACTATGACATGCAACTATCTACTGGGGCTTTGGGGAAAAAAAAAAGAAAAAAAAAAAAGGAATATTCAGTCAGAGCTTTCACTAGCTATGTACGTATAAAGGCCTAAATGTTTTACAAAAGTAAGCAGATATAAATTACAAATGTGACTTCTTTCATTCTTTCAGGCTGACATCTAGAGACATTGTGTTAGGATATAGATAGTTTTTTTCTTTCTTTTCATTTTCTTTTTTTGTAATTAGAATGCTAGTAATTGCTTAATCTTGTCCTTTTTGGAGATATGTTCAAGAAATATTTAGGAAACAATATCACATCCTGTAGTTTCAACAAAAGCAAGAACTTTTTCATTAATAAAGAACTGGTAGAAAGAGCCAGTTATGAAATAGACAGTGGGGAACGTAATTGTATTTTCCAGCATCTATGGAAACCACAGATTTTTGCTAGAATATAGAAGAAGGTTTTGAATGAGCTTAAAATAAGATTTGACTGATTCTTAATGTATTTTGTTAATATATTGACTAGAAAAAATTACATTTGGCCACATTTTAAAAATTCACACCTAAACTTCTTCGGCTTGTTTATCGTTTTTTCAGATAAGTTCTTGGTGATTAATTGCTTTACTTCTTTCTCCTTCTCTTTAATAAATATTTATGAGGCAACAATTAATTTACTGACACTGTACTAGGTGCCAAAGATTCCAGTAGAAAGGCATAATCTCAGCAATCATGAAGCTTATGACACAATAAAAACAAAACAAATAAACAAAGGCATTGAGGGTGGGCCCCAAAACCAGTGACGAGTGTGTTTATAAAAAGAGGAAAGGACACAGAGACACAGAGGAGGAGACTATGGGAAGATGGGGATGGAGTTATGCTGCCACAAGCCAAGGAACACCTGGAAGCTGAAGAGGCAAGGAAGGATTCTTCCTGAGAGCCTGCAGAGGTCGCATGGCTTGCTGACAGCTTGATTTCAAACTTCTAGCATCCAGAACTGTGCGAAGATAAATTCCTATTGTTTCAACCCATCCAGTTTGTGGTACTTTTTGTGGCAGCCCTGGGAAACTAAAACAGACATGTTGACTTTGAAGTATCTGTGGGGAATCTAAGTGGTGAGGTCAGGGAGGAAGATGACTTTAGATGTTTGGAACTCCAGTTTGGGCTGGAGATAAAACTTTGAGGAACATCAGCATATGATTGAGCAATAAAGCCATATAAGTGGCTGAGATCATCCAAGGACAGTCTGTGGAATGAGAAGAGAAGGGGACTAGTCTAGAACCCTGAATAATAGTAACCTTGTAGGAGTGGGTGGAGATAGAGGTACGTACTCATAAATGGAGACCAAGATGAAGACTAGAGAGGTAGAAGGAAGACCAGAAGAGTGTGGCGTCACAGAGCCACAGACAGAAAGTGCTTCATGGGTTAAATGTAACAGATTCATCAAGTAAGATAAAGACTTTGTCCATTATTTTTAGGAAGAGACAATCCTGGGGACCTAACTGAGATTTCCGTGCAATAGTAGAGTAGTTTTTAGGGAGTGACTGAGAGATGAGGGGGTGAGTCCAGGAAGTGTAGATAATTCTTTGTAGGAGGTTGAATGTGAAAGAGAGGAAACCTACTGTAACTACAGGCAGACAAAGGATCAAGGGAGGGCTTTTTGCATGACTTAATCATCAGTATTTGAATTTACTTACGGATGATTGTGTTTTTATCGAATGAGGCACTTTGATGTTTAGATAATGATGATAAAACAAATAAAACAAAACCTTATTGTTGGCCATAAAACTGCTCACTAAATTATAGCAAAACAACTAGAACATGTTTTACAGATACAAATCTAAAAAGTCAATAAATGAGAATCTGTTGTTGGTAGAAGTTTTCTGCATAATTTATAAAGAAGGAAATTGTAGGCAGGATAATGTTTTGAAATGCAAAACATCTGACTCATAGTAGAGATGAAGAGCAGTGAATGACCCATGAGAGAAACTTATCTTATTGTTCACATACAGGGCAGAGAAAATTCAAAACCAATAAGGCATCAGGCATCTCAAAGCAAAACTACTTTAATGAGGGTGAGTCATGGTGCCACCCAGGGAAATGAATCAGGTGCCCACATGCCCATTCTTCTTCGTAATTACAGTTTTTTCCCCTTTTAAATTAAAACTAAAGTCAGGTAACACCTAATGTCCCTGTAGAACAAATTTAGCCAAATGGAAATGTACAACAGCCTAAGAAGTAAAATGAAAATATCAAAGGGATGCAGCTTTTCCAGCAAGGAAAAAAACACAGAAAGAAAGAGAACCATTACTTTAAGTGTAATGTCATACCTGTTGGCCTCAAAGGACTTGTAAATGCTTTTATTGTGTCCTCTATTCCAGCAGATTTTGGAACCCTCCCACCATGGAATAACTCCAGTAGTTTTTTCTCAACATTAAAGTCTTAAATATTGTACCTGAGGCTCCTACGGTTTTCCGCCTAAGCCAGGAGAGTGAGGAACATCCCTGTCTCCTCCCATCCCCTTCCCCTCTAGTTTCCATGTCAATCATAAGTCCTGTAAATTCTACGTCTTAAACATCTCACTTTTCTTCTTCCCAGAGCTACAGCCCTGGTCTCAGCTGCCATTGACTCACCTATGCCAAGTCTCATTTACCCTGTCTTGCCCTGGTCTGAGAGAAGCCACAGCATAGCTAGAGTGAACATGAAAAAATGCAGATCAGATATCATTCTGCTGCTTAAAATTTTAGGTGGTTTCCTACTAGGGCCACAGTAAGTCTGTATGAGCATCTGTGAGGAATTTGAAAAAAAAAAAAAGCTAACCAACCCCTCTCTGGGATAAGCAGAGATTTCAGACCCGATTTTCCCCTGGTCAGCCTTTTTATGCAGTGCAGAAATTGCAACGCCCTTTGCCCTTAGAACAAAATCCAGCCTCTGTAAGATGGCTTGTACAGCCCTCTAAAACCTTGTTTCTGCCAATCTCTGTAGAGTCACCTCTTGCCATTCTTTTACTCATGCTCTCTGATACTGCTATTCTGGATCAGTTTCAGTTCCCTGAACATATCATGTTCTCATTTACATCTTTGCCAAACCTCCCACTATTTGGAAAAATCTTCTCTCCTCTCTGTCCAAATAATTCCTGCTCGCTCTTTAGGTCTTGGCAAAAATATTAGTTCCCCTCACAGGACTTCCCAGACCTCCTCTATTAGAATAAGTCTTCTTGCCACATGCTCCTCCAGAGCACCTAAATGTGCCCTTGCATAACGCTCATTAGGATTTATTGAAATTGCTGGTATAAAGTCTGTCTTCTCTGATGGACTCTCAGCTCGATGAGAGCAGACTTTGTCTATTTGTTCCCCACTGTAACATCTGTGTAAAATAACATGTCTGACACTTAGTAGATTCTCAAGAAATATTTATTGGCTGAATATATAATTAAATGCATGGAAAAACCCTGGAATCCTTGTTGCAGTATAGCGGAAAAAGTTTCGTTAGAAGATGTAGGTTCTAATCCTGGCTCTGCCACTAACTTACTAGTTGTGTGACCTTAAGCAAGTTTCCTTAACCATTGTGAGCCTACTTTCCTCATCTTTAAAATGTTGATAATACCATCTGTCCTATCTACCTACAAAGTTGTCATGAGGCTCAAAGTAGGTGAGAAGACACAATATTTATTGAGTGCCTACCATGTGCAAAGTCCTATGCTAGGTATGGCTGTCCATATTACCTCAAAAGAAATAAAAAGAGGGGCCAGCCCAGTGGCATAGTGGTTAAGTTTGCATGCTCCACTTTGGCAGCCCAGGGTTCGCAGGTTCAGATCCTGGGTGCGCACCACTTATCAAGCCATGCTGTGGCGACATCCCACATATAAAGTAGAGGAAGATGGGCACACACGTTAACATGTTAGCCCAGGGCCAATCTTCCTCAGCAAAAAAGAGCAGGATTGGCAACAGATGTTAGCTCAGGGCTAATCTTCCCTGCCCACCCCCCGGCCCCAAAAAAAGAAACAAACCAAAATAGTCTCTGAAAGGTTATCATTTACCTAAAGATCACTATAAGTGGCAAAACAAGGACTTAAGTCCAAATTTCTCTGGTTCCAAAGGCTCTGCTTTCTCTACCTCTTTCTCTATTCCTTCCCTTCCTCACCATATTCTTTCAATATCCATTTGATAAATTCTTCAAGTCATAGGACAAGTAAAAATTACTTATTCTGTGAAACCATCTCTCACTTTCCTAGGCAAATTTATATGCTCCATCCTTAAGTTCATATTGCATTAATATAATAACATTAGAATTTAATTATTTAAATAACTTTTCAGAGAAGAGATCATGTCTTTCCATTATTGTATACCCAGTATCTTGCCTGGGTAATGGTACTGTATAAGTACCAAGTGAGTATTTGTTAAATGAATGAATAAACTTTCTCTAGTATTATTAATAAATTTGATAATATAACTAATTTTTGTTTAGTGTTTATATATAGTTTTACATTTTATTTATAACTAACCAATAATTAAGGCCTCAACCACAATAGCTCATAATGCTTGAGATTGCCAAGATAGTATAACGAACATATGACACTAGCGCTATCCAATAATAAAGATCTTATTTTAGATAAATATACTAAGATAAATTTTAAAGAACAGCTAATGTTTACCTGAAAGGGAATATATCAAGTATGAAGTATGAGGAAATGGTTCAGGTTCATTTTGAATTTGATATTCTAGTTTTAACTTTCTATATGACAATTTCAGGGAGCAAATATATTGTTAGCAAATAGAAAACTACTTAGCCTAGAGAACTTGACATATTATTTGTTATAATGTTACCCTGTTCCAGAGGATTATAATTAATAGTGGAAACAAAACCCAGTTGCAAATTAATGGCCCACATCAGTGGGCTAGGAAACTGAAACAGAGCTGAAGGTTCCCTTCACATTTAAATGAGTACTATTTACTTGATACTCAAATCAAGAAGAAATATAAAAAATACTTTGAAGTTATGTAATATGTGATCTAAATCCTTCATCTAAGACAACAGCTTGTCAAAATGCTAATCATTAGGATCTGAGAGATTTGGTTAGTTAATAATGCTTCCTTTCACGTGTGCTATGTGCTTTCCAGAAGGAAATCTGAAATCTATTATTAGCTTTACAGAGTCAACTCTTGATTATCTGAGTCAATAAAGAGAACACAGACATCTGTGCTAATAGAACATAGGTATACTATAGACCTGTTTCATGTCTAAAAGGGTGGATAATACAAAAATTACATATTTCACTCTGGAATAAATGTTGATTCTTTGCAGCGTATTTGTCTTCCTACTACATTCCATTCATTTTTCTAAGTAAGGAGAACTGTGCTATGAAAAATGCACATACATATGTAAATGAGAGTTCACTCTAGATCCTGTGAACCGCTTGCCAGAGATTAGGATTCTGTCAGTGGTATTCATTCTGCACACTGGATTTTGATCACCACTAATATGTTGAAAGTTCTCATCCTCAAGCCTCCAGGTCCTAATACAACATTCTCAAGCTCACACACGGCTAATGCAGAAATTAGCAAAAGCAGTGGTGAAGAAAAAGTGAGTTTTGGGAAAGAAAAAACAGTCATACTATGCCTTGCTTTGGCCTTGTGAAAGAACAGGGATCACTAAAGTTTTTACTGTTATTTTTAAAATTAAGCCTTAGGCATTGGTACACTAAAATAAAAAAGGAAAGAAAATTAAAAATTAGTGCACATTGTCAGATTGCTTTCTAGATTGATATCAAGGATTTTGCCAATGCTGGGTCAACTACTTTACAATTATCTAAGAAAACTGAATAATTTCCCAATGCAAATAACTGCTATCTTTTCATCTGTGAAATCAGATCAATTATGTAACAAAAATTTACGTTAAAAATGACATTTCTCTCTGAGGCATTTTATGACATAACCAATGAAAGATAGGTTCCATGGCTCAGAAGAAAGCAACGTAGTTAAGAGAAAAGCTGGTCTGGCCTTATTGTATAGGCACAGAGTAGGTGATAGAATTCCTACAAAGCAAATATTCATTCAGTTATTCAATCATTTACCATTTTTTGAGCATCTATTGTAAGTCAGTTGTTATGCTGGGCACTGGAGACACATCTTATTTGAGACATGGTCCCTGCACTTAAGGAGCTCACAGACATGTACACAAATACTTGTGTATAAAAATATCTATAGTAAAGGTATTTGAAGAGTGCTGGGGGGCACATGGATGAAAGAATTGCTAGAGTTAGAGAAAGCTTCATAAAAGAGGTTACTCTTAGCCAAATTCCACACAAAAATTGAAGTTTACCAGATGATTGAGACGAGAAGGCATTCCAAGCTGACAGAAGAGTACTCTATGAATCAAGAACCATGAAATCTAAGAACAAGAATACATAGTATATTTGGGTAGAGGTGAATAGAAAGTTAGAGCCAGATTATCATGGGCCTTGTTGAGCATGCTAAGGCATTTGACATGCTTATATAGGTAGTGACAAGATATAAGAGGTTCTTAAACAGTAGAATGGCATGATCAGATATATGCTTAAAAAATTAACTCTGCTAGCTTTGAGAAAAAGCCAAGTCCTGGGGAAGGAAGGGCTAGTTGAGAAGCATCAATAATTTAGGGATTTCAGGTCTGTATGATCCCTAATATAGTCTCCCACTCTCTGGCTTATGTTTTAAGATTGCACAATTAGAGCTTTAGCTTTACAACTTAGTACCTATTAAAATAAGAAACTATTATTTTGGGAAAAAATGGTATGATAGATAATGCATAATTGCATTAACTGAGCTGAGCTTGGGGATGTGGGGTAAAGGAGACAATTTTCAACTTCTTCCCTTTCAATCATATCTGTAATCTCAATGAGACCAAAGGACTAGTGCTGATCAGGGAGGTTCCTTGGGGCCAAGGAAGATGGAAAGAGAGTCTCCCTTTCTCCCAAATCAAAGGAACACTGGACATTGTATTTGTTTTCTGTCTCTGCATAACAAATCACAACAAACTTAGTGGTTTACAACAACATATATCTATTATCTCACAGTTTACATGAGTCGGGAGTCTGGGCATGGTTTAGCTGGGTCCTTTGCACAGGGTCCCACCAGGCTGTAATCCAGGTGTCAGCCCGGGCTGCAACTCAGCTGAGGCTCAGGGTGCAGCTGCAGCACTCAAGGTGGTTTACTTCTCCAAAGCCAGCAATGGAGAGAGAGAGACAGAGAGACAGTCTGCTGTTTCAAGTTACTAACCTCTAGTCCCCCTTTTAAAGGGATCTCCTGATTAGTTCAAGCCCACCAAAGATAATCTCTCTTTTAAGTAACTTAAAGTGACTAGAGACCTGAATTACATCTTCAAAATCCCTTCACCTTTGCCATAAAACATATTGTAACCATGGGAATGATACTCATCACCTTTGCCATTGGCTAGTAGCAAGTTACAGGTCCCACACACCCTCAAAGTAGGGGCATCACAGAAAGGTACAGATATGGGGCGAGGGAAGAATCATGGGGCCATTTTATAATTCTGCCTATCACAGACACCAAGAGCCACGCAGAAGAGTTGAAATCACTAGAGCCTAGAGCTGGATAGGTGGGGAACCATTGGTCTATCAAGTAGGTAGGAAGTTACCTGGAAGAACATTGGGAACAAGTTCTGCCATGGGCTGGCTCACCATGGCATGATGCCTAAAAAAGAAGTCTGCATTTAAAGGGCTAAGGCCCAGGTAGACACACAGGGCACCAGCCCAACATAGACAGGTGCAGAGAAAAAAGGGAAAAATGTTCTCCCAAAAGAAGACTGTAGAAATAGAACATGTGAATAGAGAAAAGGGTCCAGTAGTTGGGAAACTGTTTTCAACTAAGGGTAGAGAGGGGATTTCTCCATAGCACAGACTGGAAATACCAAGACTTTTTCCTCTATTAAAAAAAAATGACTGTCTGCTTTTCTCCCACTGTTTTACCTTTAGCTATAATGACACACATATATCACACAAATATAAGTGAGAGCAGGGAGATTTTTCAAGAGATATAAGCAATCTGGAAGAGAAAATCAGGAGAAAAAACTATCAAGCAAACTAAAGTAGGCAAGAAAATTAGAGAGAAGATAAATGCAGCACTGAATTTGAATGGCAAAGAAAATTCCAGCTAACAAAGCAGTTATATTTTCACACGAATTAACAGAAGGTAAAGCACGAGAAAATTGAGTTAATAAAAGACTAAATTTTAAAAAAAGGTTTTCAACACAAAAACTCTGGAACAGTTGCTCTCTTGCCTCTGTGGTAATTTTGGATGGATTAGCACATGTAAAAATCTGGCTCTTCCCAGCAGTGACACAACTTCCAGCTTTTGCTGCCCTCCTACCCCAAGACACATAAAACTGGGGCAGAGAACAAACAAAAATCCCAACTCTGCTCATCATCAGGCTGACCTGCTTGTTCCAAGCAACTTGGTGGATTCACGATTCTGGTTGCCTGGCTGGACTCCTAGCACCCGCCCACTCTGAATTTGTACTGAATTCTTAGAGTCTAGGCTCTACTCGCCACCTAGACCTATAGTAATAACAGCAATACAAAGAATAATAATGGCACATTTATTAAGCATTTTTGAAGCTACATTAGTTAAGCATGTGTTATGTTCATGTATTTTTCATTTCGTGGCTCTGGCTCAATGTAATAGGGACAGTACTTTTCAAAGAAGATACTGATATATTTTCATCCTCAAACTGTGTTCCATTGGAAACTTCTCTTCTCCCAAGTCTAGACTGGAGACTCAATGCCGTTAGGTAGGAGAGAGTGGGTTAGTAAGTCAACAGACTTTACGCTCCCACTTTAGGACAATCAGCATTAGGTCTGAAGAACTATTATACAAACAAATGGGAAGTCCACCCCAGAAGAGAAAGGACATACCAGGCTCTGAGAAATTTTGAAAAGGAAAAGGCTAAACGAGCTAGGAAGGATAGGAAATAGTTCTACATGTGTGTCCCGAACTTTCCTTTCCAGGCTTTGGCCTGGAGAGGCTGTAGTGTAATAAATAGGTATTGGGAGAACATAAGGAATGAGAGACTTGGGCTCCAAATCCCATCTAGATTCTGGGCATGGCCACATTTGAGTAAACTTGGTAGTTCTGTATGGCATGGACTACCGAGGTCTTGAGGATAAATTTTTCTGAGGCCTTCTTATTTTCCTTAATTATGAATGAGATCTGGAGGTTCCTGTGGCCTCCAGAAGGGGGCCTCAGAAGGAAGCTGGGCTGAGAGCCAAGTAGGCTGCCACTGTGCCAGCTAGGCAAGAGAAGTAACTCTGCAGCAGAGGGTACGGTGGAGAGACGGCAGACATGCAGACTTAGAGGGTCCACCTTACCAAAGAGAGATGAGCTGAGGTGAGCCAGCCAATAAGAGCTGGCCCTGGTTGGAATGATCTTGGCCTAAATATCACCTGCAGGCCATAGGTATACTGGGAGGCATAAGCACACCCTACTGTCTCTTCACCTATGCTGCCCTCACAACCCATATACTAGCCATTTGTTAGGAGTTTAAAAAAAAAAGTAATTAAAACTTGCTCTACTCTCCTCAATTGTCTGATTTTTGCCCTCATGGTCACTCTCCAAGGATGACTTTGCTTCTAGTTCACAGAGAAAATAGGAGCCATCAGTAAAATGCAAATTGGATCATTTCTCTCTGCTTACAAACCTGCCAACAACTTCTCATTGCTCTTAGGTCTCTTTTTGCTCTTAGGATAGAGACCAAAATCATGAACATAGCTTACAAGACCCTGCACGATTGGCCTTTTGCTCCTTCTGAAGCCTCAACTTCTGCCATTTCTCCTCTTTCTCTGAGACCTATAGTTTCATATTAATTTCTACCACAGAGATTTTTTTTTTTAATATCCTATTCCTTCTTTGAAGAATAATTTTCCCTACCCACCTTGGCCTGGTTAATTCTTCCTTGTCTCTTAGAGCCTAACCCTGCTCTGGCGAAGCTTTGCAGACCCAGATGAGATCAATCACCCTCTTACATACTCTCCTAGCACACTGGACTTTCTTATAATGTCACACACTAAGTAAATATACTTATTTTATGCTGCCCAAATAAACCAATAGTCATATTTCAACTAATTTCACTCAAAATAGCAAGGTCCCACCTAATTGTATGCAGTAACTAAACCACGTTACTTCAGCAAACTATATATTTTCATATTTTTAAGTATTGAAAAATAATCAATATTTTCTTTTTTTTTGTCAAGCATCTACTAAGCTATATCTGCCTTCTGTGTGATGTGCAATGTACGCAGAAAGGCATTGGAGAAAAGCTCCATGATACAGAGGGGAAATAGGAAAAAGGCAAGTATAAGAGAGGCATTTCGTGATTGATCAAGAATGTGTGATTGATCAAAAATGTGTTTTACTATTACATATGTATGGTATTTGATATAAAAATGCTTTCCTTTTGGCTACCTAAAATCCTGGTCTACCTAAAGTACTGAATTTAACAATCAATAATTCTAATAATATGTTTAATGGGCATTTTTAAGGAAACAAACCTCAAAGATATGATTATGCATTGTTCTCACTAACCCTTAACTTCCTCCGTATCAGCTTACCCTGAATCTCAGCTTGGAGCTTAAAGATCATCTCAGCAGCCTGGCTTTGGCCTTCATACTGGCTGGGGCCAAAGGCTCCCTCAGCGGCCTGTGTCTCGTGGCTGCTGAAATAACATTGCCTCAGCTTTAGGAGGTCTATTTCCAGTCCATGTGAGCTAATTAAAAGGCAGGCCTTCTTTTGACTTTCTGGCAATCCCTGAGCAGCGTGAAAGGTCCATGCCACCTTCTCCATTCTAATTTTAGTTCTCCTCTTATGTTTCTTCTCTCTTGCAGAAAAGCATCCTATGGTGCTATGCACTTAAAAGCTTTTGTTTTTGTTATTTTTCCCATTTGGGAAGAAAGTTTTTCCGCTTTACTCTTTTTAGATTCCCCCCTCCCATCAGTTTTCTCCAGCAGGAGGTGATGGTTTGAAACTACTTACAAATTTGGAGATAATTAGTTACCCAGGGTATTTAACTTCCTTCGCAGGTGCCCAAAGGTACTAGCCCACAAAATTCTTCATATACATAGAGCTTTCTGAAAACAACTTTCCATAAAAAGGAAGTATCTTTTATTACTGGTGATTCTCAGCTTCTTTTCTCCCAGTAATTCACAACACACCAGTCCAGGACATTTTCATTGAGGAACTCAGAACTCACTGCAGGCTAACGCACTGTTTCTCAATCTTTTAAAACTGATATTCTTTACTTCTATAAACATAAAATTTCACATAGCTTCCTCCCACCCTGCCCTACCCCACTGAAAAAAAACCACTGTCTCAACTATCTACTCAGTCTGTCTATCCACTTGGACATCCAATAGTGTTTCAAATTAAAATGTCTAAAACTGAGCTTCCACATCTCAATTAATTCAACTCCATCCTTCCAAAGGTCAAAACGACCAAAAATCCTCAAGTCACATCCTTTGGTCTCTTTCATGTTCTCATATCCTACCTCCAATCCATCCAAAAACTATGTTGCCTCTACCTTTAAAATAGATCTAGAATTTTACCACCTCTCACCACCTCTAGTTAAAAAAAAACCAAACCAAACAAAACAAAAATCTATTACCTGAGGAAAGCAACACATTGGCAACAATTAGGGGTACCCAAAAGACTAAAATACCTTATCAGATGGGCTCTCAGGTCACTCAAAAGTTTCACATGAGGAGAGATGCATGGTGGTCAAGGGCACAGAGAGCCCCTGAGGAAGTGATCCTGAACACAACACCATTCTCAGGGGGCCCTTGGCAGCCAGGGAACAACATGAGAGATCTTGGCACTTCAAAGAAGAGTGGGACAAAGTGCAGAACAGGTGAACTCTAGTTAAAGTTCATCTGTAGCATAATTTGTTAAATAAATGGAAAGATTAATTTAAATATTATGAATGGAGATCAATGTAGAAATAATTATGGTTGTTTATATAAAATATTTCTTCTAAAAATTGTGCTGACAACTATAGCATTGAAGGCTATTTTATGTGGAGAGAGGCTAACTCAGCTGCTCACTTCCATGGTCTTAAGACCCTATAATTACCAATAATTATTATCATTCCTGGTTTTCATGTGCATGACCCCCTCTGAATCCATCTCCTATCATTCCAGCCCACTTCTTTAATACCTTGACTCCAGCAATCCTTTGACCCCACTGGAATCCCCAATCCAATGACTGTATTGATTTTTCACTGTTATGTGCTTTCTTATTGTCCTCTTTCTCCTACTTCTCCATCTTAAATCCTATGGTCAGACATTACTCGCATTCTCTTGCGTTCATATTTCCTTGCCTTTTAATCACTTCAGTATAACCATTTGGCAAAACCAGAACCTATGTAAAATTCAACTCGCCAAATACTCTGCACCTGTGCCCCTCCATCTGAACCGGGCTGGAGAAAAACACAGAACCACTCTGGCTAATCTAACTTTAAGTTCATGAACATGAACCTCAAAATGAGCCCTTAATGCTGCCAGGCAATCACACCATACCTCCCTGTCTATTCACTGTCTCTTTCTCTTAAACAACTCTTTCATTACCTCTGCTCTTTCCTCAACCTCCACATCTCCTCCTCCATCTTTGTTCTCAACTGATGCTGCGCTGTCTACTTAATTGAGAAAATGGAAACTTTCAGAACAGCTCTTCCACAGATTCTCACCACATGGATCCCTCTCCAGCATTTGTACCCACACAGGAAACATCTTGCCTGTTTCCCATGCTCCTGTCTAAAGCCAATCTCTCCTCTTGATTAATAGAACCCATTCTCTCTTTCTCCTCTGTCATCATAACTTTATAATTCTCCTTGGAAGAAATTTCTTGAAAAAGTAGTTTATTTTGCTCTCTCTAAATCTTCTCCTCCCATTCTCTCTTAAAACCATTACGCTGGGCTTTTGCCTCATCAATTTCAACCAAATTGCTCTTGTCAAGGTCAGCAGCGATCTCCATATTGTTAAATCTGCTACTCAATTCTAACTCAGTCCTTGTACGACTCAACTTAGCAGCTACATTTGACAGAGTTGGTCACTTCCACCTCCTTAATAACTTTCTTTGTCTGAATTCAGAACAAAACACTCACCAGAAGATTTCCTTCTACTTCAGAGGTTGTTCCTTCTCAGTCTCCTTTGCTGGTATTGCATTTTATCTCCTCTTTCATCAAGCTCAGTTTTTATCGTCTATCTACACTCACTCCATATTCATCCATATAGTGATGAGGTTCACATTTGTATCTTCAGACTGGACCTTCAGCTACCTACTTGACACATCTATTCAGATACCTAATAGGCATCTCAAACTTAAAATGAACTCCTAGCATTTCTCCCTGTTCACCATATCTGCTCTTCTGACAACCTTTCAGATGTCAGATGATAGTAAATCCATTCTGACAGTTGTTTACCACAAAAATCTCGCAGTTTTCCTTAATTCTTTTCTCTCTCATACACTACATCCACTCCACCACGAAATTCTATTGAATCTACCTTAAAAATACGTCTAACATCCATCCATTTCTCTATGCCTCCACTGTTTCACCTTTGATCTGCACTGTCTTCATCTCTCATCTTACTGCAATGCTATAATACCCTACTAATTGGTCTTCCTGCTTCCACCCTTCTTCCCCTTCTCCAGTCCATTCTCAACAAAACCAGAGTAATCTTCATAAAATAGAAGTTAGATCATGTTACTCTTCTTCTGAAAGACCTGAGTTGGCTCCTCATTTCACTCTAAATAAAAGACAAAGTCCTTATAATGGCCTATTATGTCTTACATGATCTATCTGCCCTCCTCCTCCTTCTTACTTATAAATTTTTCGTATTTCAGGGAATGGCAGTCTGATTTGACTCATCTGCCTAAACCAGAAACTTTAGAGCCTTCCCTGAACTTTTTTCTCTCTCTATCGCATATCCAATCAATTACCATAACCTGTTGATTACTCTTTACCTTGTATCTCTTAAATCCATTTACATTTTTCCATTGTTGATGCCACTGTTTCTCCCCACCTCCAATTTCACCTCATCCCAAATCTATCTGCTACATATTAATATCAGAGTTATCTTTCTAGTTAAATGCAAACCCATTCACATAATTTCCAAGTATGTCCAACTCAAAGGCCTTCCCCTTTAACCACCTTTTTTCATGATTCATAGTTGATCCTCGGATTACATAATATAGTGCCTTACAACTGGGAAGCTTTAATTATAATTCGGGCTACTCTTGAAATGGCCCTCTGTTATAATAAATTCATTGGGTCACTTATTTAAAGTGTTTTGCAGCATCTATTCTTTTTTGAGGGTGTATTAGTCTTTGTTCTATCCAATGACATTCTGTCAAGATTAATTTGTTGTGCATGCAATCATTTATAAAATGAACTGTACATTTATCTGTTAATTTAGATTATACTTTTAATTAAAGAAAAGGTCAGCTACTTTTGGCATAAGTACAGACCTATAGTAGGCTCTTCCTATCTTAAGACTGCTATAGATTTCAAGTAATAATAATATTAAAGAAGAAAAATAATAATATTAAACAATAACTGTGATAATATTAAATAAGAATATTAGTTTTCATAGTTTATATTCACATAAATATGTGCATTCACATAAATAAGCTCATTCATTACAACTACCCAAAGAGTAGACATTATTTCCCCTTTCAAAGGAGCAAATTGGAGATCAGAGAAGTCAAGTGATTTGATGGAAAATATCTAGCAAATCAGTGACAGAACTGACTCTGGAACTCACTCTCTTTCAATATATACCATGTGGTAGTGCCTGCATATGCAGGTTCTTAAATACAAAGTATAATGAACTATCTGTGTGTAAGATAATGAAATGCTACTTTCTCAAGTAGATAAATGCCTACCTCAAAAGTTTTACTTTTAAATGTAAACAAATCAGCATTGCCCTTCCACATTATTACTAAATATCAGTCTGTTCTAAAATTTTTGATGTAACATGGAGGTAACATATTACATTAAGAAACCATAGTAACACGCTATTTGAAACCATTGCAACCGTTAAAAGGTTAGATTTTGGTTCTGTTCAAATGTCAGACCTCAAAATATCAATTTTGGAAAGTGTAGAAAATTACAATTTCTCCACACATTTTGGATGATGTCACTGAAGTCCTGGCAACAGTAAAATGTATGTGTTCTTATCTTCTCTCTGGCGATCAGAGTGGAGAGAGAGCACTAGGGATTTGGAACAAGACCCACAACTTCTCTTACTTTTAATTTAAAATAAATAAATAGTATTTCTATCTACCTCAAAGGATTGTTGAAAAAAATTCAAAAATTAATCATCAAAAAAACACAGTGCAGTAACTAAAATAAAGCTGAGAAAGATTTTCCCAAAGGCAAGTATCAGAGTACTTGTCATTCCTCCCATTTTAGGATTTTAAATCTGAAACTAAGCATTCAAATAAGTATTAACTGAGTAACAATTATACGCTCAAAATCCTTTCTGGGGTCCACATACCACTTTTGTTGAGAAAGCATGTCTCATCCCTCCTCTCCTGTAGAATTGCATCTGGTACATGGCAGATGTACAATAAATGCTCATGCTCACTGAATGATGCTAGGCTTCATTAACATCATAATGACTAACATTTATTGAGCACTAACTATGTGCCAGATACAGTGCAAATGACTTTACATGCAAAACCACACTATAGGGTAAGTTAATCTAATTAATTAATTGTTAATTTAATTCTTTAGATAAGAAAACTATAGCATAAAGACGTTAAGTCTCATAGCACAGGAAGTTCAGTCTCATAGTCAGTCAACAAACTTAGGCAGCCTGACTTCAGTGCCTCTGATGTGTCAGGGACCCATCCATTCTAGCTTACAATTCTAAAAAGAGGAGAGAAGACAATAAATAAGTAAGCAAGTGAACAATGTCATTTCACACAGTAAATAAGGCTATGGAAAAAAGAAAACAGGATGCTGTGACAACAGTGACCACAGCAATGTTGAAAAATGGTTAAGAACATGGACTCTACCACCAAGTTTGAATCCCAGCTCTGTCATTATGGGCTGCAATTTACTTCTTTATCCTCTTTCTGTGTTTCTTTATCTACAAATAATAATACTTAATTCATATGAGAGTTCTGAGGTTTAAATGAGTTAATAGACATAAAATGCCTAATACAGTGTATGACACATAGTGTTAAGTATTTGCTTAAATACTTATTGCTCACTAATATTAAAAATATTAAACTAACTTTATTATTAAATATTTAAGATTTTATAAATTAAATTTAATGTTTAAAACATTTTTAAGCATTTGCTTTAATATTTGTTGCTTATTATTATTACTGTTCTTTTTGCTTGTTTGTCACTATAATCATCATCATATTGAGGGCTCTACTTGAGTCAGGGTGATCTAGGAAGGCTCCTACGAGGAAACGCCTTTGAGCCAAAAACCAAATGACACCTAGCCACATGAAAATTTGAAGACAGAGATTTCAGGCAGTAGGAACCGAAGTACAAAAGCCCCAAAGCCAAATTGCCTGCCAAAGAAGGCCAGCATGGGCCAGCATGAGTGTGCTAAAGGTCAGGTTAAAGAGCTAGTTGGGAGCCAGGTTATCTTGAACCTCATTGGCCACGGTAAGGAGGTGGATTTTATTCTGTTCAGTGAGAAGCCGTTGACCATTTTAAGCATGATAATGAAATACTTGGATTTACATTTTGTAAATATCACTCTGGTTGCCATGAAAAGATTGGATTATAGCTTCCACAGAATATCAGTCTCACCACTTCCATTAATCATTATTTTAAAAATCTTAGTTATTTTCCTAGGGGAAAATAATTCTCTGGCTATATTTTTGAAATGTTTACATCAGTACTCTTAAGAGTAGAGTCAGAATAAAAGACTTCAATTAGTACATGTGTATACATTCATATAGTCATGCACACATACTCATTTTGAACAAAGATTACATGGAACACCCACACAGGTGATACTTTATGATTCTAAAATTCATGTTAGTCATATCTAGTGGATTTTAAAAATCATATCTCTTTGAAGAAAAGTAGTAGAATAGTTTACTTACTTTAAATTAGATATAAGGGGAAGAGATTCTTTAGGTCCCATTTACTAGTAGGTATGGTTACATTCCTTAATCTTCCCCTTACCCCCAGCCTTATTTCCTTAGATCCCTCCTCTCCAAGTTCACCTTGGTTTGAGTAGATTGAAAGCCCACTTAGGCTACACTGTCCAACCCAATCTTACCAGATAACCTTGATACAGGTTTTCTAGCCTCAAAGCAGCTATTAATGAAGTCGTATATTCATGAGTTGATACCACTCCGTGGAGAGGGGTAAATAGCAGTGGAAGAAGAGCATTTCTAGGTCTCTGGTAATTTTACTACCATTATAGCATTAAACAATCATCTTTAATATCTAATACCTGAAAGGCCATTAATGTATTCAAAAAGAATATTATACCCACGTTCTGACAAAAAAATCATAAAGCCCTACACCGTTACACATGTAGGTGAATGAAAAACACAATGCAATTTGTACAAAGATTCATCTTAATTCCTCTAATTCATAAAGGCTTTCGTTTTAAAAGTTCAAGAATATAGCTGCGTAAAGTGAGCTGCTTTACCTGTATGGCCAGTTTCCTCATTCTTGACTTCTGTGGTTTCCACAGAAGAGGTGGGTGGACTAACAGGAGGGCTGGAAGTAAAGCTTGTACACCCTGTAGATGTGTTGATTTCGAAATATTCTTGGTTGTGATTCATTCGATGAAAATCCAGAGAAGACACAATAGATGTTCGTTGTTTAGGCTAAAATAAATAAGCAGGACAAGAGTATTAATATGATCATGTTCATCTTCAGCCCAGTCTTCCCATAATTAAATCTAAGTGATGATTTTTTCAGCTAAACTATCTGGTTTTTATACTTAAAATATAATTGTGCCTTACAGAGAGACACTAAAGAATCCCTTGATGAATTAAATAATGAAAAAATTGTTTAATGAAAAATATTATGGCATAGTTGATAAAATAATTTAGACATTTTGTTAAATTTCCCCAGAAGACTGTAGAAATATAGTGCACAGAATTTCTCTTAATGATCAATTAGAAGAGTTGCAATTTTAAGTCACCTTTCATTCAACTAACATTTATTAAGCATCTGGCATTTGCCAGATCCTAAGGATATAGTATCTAATAATAAAAGGATCCTTACTACATTGAAGCATACTTAAAGTAGTTCCATTTTTTGGTTCTTTACACAGTCAAGGAATTAGTGGCATTAGATATTACCCCCAAGTACCATATGCTGGAATTTTATCATCAGAATTAAGTAAAATTATATAGAACATTTTCCAGGATCTAAGAATCTACTTGGTATTTGTATTGAACTTTGATTTTCTTTTTTAAGGATTTTAATTAATCCCAAAATAGCAAGAAAAGTCAATTTAAACATAAAAGTTAAAATCATGGAATAATAGCAGATATAATCCATACCCTTTGTCAGTAACGGATTGCCTCCTATAGCAGTTTTCTGTTTTTTCCATAGTTTTAATTATATTCACTTTTTTTCCCGCCTAACAGAGCTTCTAACATTGTCCTTTAGAAAAATTGCAGTCTTTTTGGCTCTCAGAATTGTGTAGATTTCCTAAGAATCAATCCAAGTTTTCTCACTTTTTATTCTTCTTATTCATAATACTGAAATGCTAACAATCTCTCATAATAATTAACAAGAGATTAACTGTAATCTCTTTACAATAAAGTTTATTGTACTTTACTTTCCCCAAAGTACAATAAACTTTTGGTTTACTAATGTTTTCACTGCCCTCAAACACTTGTTAATTTAATTATCGTACTCCACAGATTTTCTCGAAAAATATTCAAGTTACTGTCTCTTCCAGCTCATAATCTTTTTTTAAGTAGACGTCATTTAGTCTACAATCTAAAATAGACAATGATATTGAAAATGTCTGTATTTTACAGAGTTTTTTTTAATATAAGGGGTGCAAATTATCACAATATGCTTTATTCTTTCACCATTGCAATATTTTTACGAAAGAGGTTGAGAGGCATAAATATTGTTATACAAGAAAGTGCAAGTCATTTATTATTATGACACATCAGCTCAGTAATAGAATTCAAATTAGTACCCACAAAGGACTTAGTTGTTTTTGAAGTATGAAAGATTGAGGTTCAATATCAGGCTTGGTTTCTTATGAAATGTCTGTCCTTGGGGCTACCGAATCTCAATTTCACATTCAGTGTTCTTTCCACGAGGGTATATAATGGTAATTAAAACGCATGAAACATGACACTGGCTCCAATGGAAATACATCATCTTGGTTTTGTTTTATTGTGTTGTGTTGTGTTTCACTTTGTATATAGGCAATGGACCAAATTTATATAATGTTCCTTCTTATAAACTTTATAAAGACCAAGCCAACTGATGTATATGAATCCTTTACTTCTAAATGTTTCTTAAATACATGTTTCTGAACCCTGACCACCCAAAGTTCTAAGTATATTAAAAAACACAATTTGTTATGCAATCATGAAAGCAAACAGGCTATTTTTTGCTACAATAATTCATTCTGCAAATATTTGCAAGTGACTAAATGGCAGATACCATGGTAAGCCCTGTGATAGGAACAGACAAGTAAAACATTGTCTTTGTTTTCCAGGTGATAAGAGACTTGAAGTTGGAGGAGGGATGGTGCATGAGGGAAGAGACAAACAATCCAAGGATAATGTTTCAGTACAGTATAGTAC
Source organism: Diceros bicornis minor (assembly GCF_020826845.1). NCBI lineage: Eukaryota > Metazoa > Chordata > Mammalia > Perissodactyla > Rhinocerotidae > Diceros > Diceros bicornis. Next base: position 23,540,578 of record NC_080764.1, on the reverse strand, counting down.
AGTACATAGCACTTACTGGCTATGGTAAGTGGAGGCACAGAACATAAAGGGAGTCATAAGGTGGGTCTCTAATTCAGGGAGGAGATCAAGAAAGGCTTCCATGAACAGGTGATTGATGGCTAAGTTGAATCTTGATGAAGGAGAGGTGGTAGGCATGTGGTAGGCAGACAAAAGAGGATGGGGAGAAGGAAAGTACAAAATGCAAATAGTGCCAGATGGCTATAGTGCAGAGTATGTGAAGGTAGTGGTGGGTTCAAGACATAAGATATTGGAAGTTGCAAAGGCCAAATCGTAAAAGGCTCTAATGCCATGTTAAGGAGTTTGGTCTTTAACTTGAATATTTTAAGAAACCACTGAACAATTTCCAAACAAGGGGGTTTCATAGTTGGGTTTGCATTTTAATAAACTCACTTCAGCAGTATAGAGAATGGATTGGTCAGGGCCTGACTTGAGGAAGGAAGACTAATTAGGAGGATATTATAGAATTCCAGCCAAGACATAATGAGGTCCTAAAGTAAAGCAGTGGCAATAGGGTTGGAGGTAGCAGATGTTTTGAGGAGATGCTAATGAGGTTGCTCTTTAGGTCTTTGCATCTGATTGGATGTGAAGGTTGATTTTAAGGGAGGAGTCTAGGGTGACTCATGGATTTCTTGCTTGGGTAGAAGATAAGTTTTTTTTCTGGGAAACACAAATGTATACACTCCTATACCAGAAGTATACAAGATATATGCTTGTATGCTATTGGGACTCAGTATTGACTGCTTAGTACATGGTTATGCAAATCTACATGATATTTCTCTTTCTTTCTTTGAGCAGAGAGCTATGATCTCACTGTAGCATAGCTTCAAATAAAATATCTAGAAGAACAGAGGTAGGCTAATGGAAATTCCAAAGGGAGGAAACCATTGATCAGTGATCATCTGACCTCATTCTTGTTTCTTTGGAACTGTCTATTGGTTATTATTAGCCAGCTTAAGGAACATGGAAGGAGGAGTCATTGCCCAAAGCTCTCGGAGCATCTGAGGTGATGAAAAATGAGAATCATTTTATGTTAGTCATGTTCTAAGAAAGGGATCAGCAAACTATGGCCTGTGGCCCAAATCTGGCCTGCCTTCTGTTTCTGAAAATGAAGTGTTATTGAAACACAGCTGTGCCCATTTGTTTACTTATTGTCTATGTCTGCTCTCACAGTACAACAGCAGAGTTGAGAAGTTGTGACAGAGGCCATGTTATCCACAACAACTAAAATATTTACTGTCTGGTCCTTTAGAGAAAACATTGGCCAACCCCTGTTCTAAGGGATCATTTACACATAATTTTAGTGCTCAACAAAACCATAAGCATATTTTCCCTTTTATTTCTCAGCCTCACATGCCTTTAGGTTGGGGCTATGTAATTACTTCTGACGAACTGACGATTAGTATAGTAGAAGTGAGCTTTCTCCACCCTTCTTTTACTCTCCAGATGTAGTTGCAAGATGAAAGAGAGTCAGTCAACCCACATTGGGCTTTATGAGAAGCTGAAGCAAACCTCCTTTATAGTAAACCACTGAGATTCTGGGTGTGTCTGTTGCGGCAGCTAGCACTGCTTATCCTAATTAGCACAGAATGCAATGGCTCAGAGAGGTTAAATCATTGATTTAAGATTATATAAGTGTTAGCAGAAGGGCTGAGATTAGAAGGAAGGTTCATATGCTCACATCTAGAGACAAGTAGATGGTGCCTCAAAACACAAAGGACAGAGGCAGGATTAAAAAGACATCTTCGTGGAAAAATGAAGTAATAGCAATGGGAGAAAAGAATAGAGATGGTAGTGATATTAAAAAATGGAGATGAAAGAGGATGGGTCTGAAATATTTGCTTAAACTTTGATTTTAATAATTCTATTTTTTTAAACTATTCTGATGGAATTCTGCTAAGCTATTCAGTATACAAAAGTAAAAAGTGTTTTCACAAATTCACTGAAATTACAAAGGAAATTTGCCAAGTTTCAATGTGTAAAATGAGTTGCACTTGTGTTCATTGTGACCCCTTCTCTAAAACATTTCCCTCCTCTGTGGTCCAGCACTCATAGCCCCCTACTTTCCAAAAGACTTGTTTCCACACATATTTACTTAACCAGAGCTAGAAAACTATAGATCATGGGACAAATCCAGGCTTCTGACTATTTTTGTAAAGCATGTCAGCTAAGAATGGTTTTTACATTTTCAAATAGTTGAAAAAAAACCAAAGGAAAAATAACATTAGTGACAGGTGAAAACTATACGAAACTTAAATTTCAGCGTCCATAAATAAAGATTTATTGGAATATATACATGCCCATTCATTTGTATATGGTCTATGGTTGCTTTCATGCTATCATAGCAGAGTTGAGTAGTTACAGCAGAAATCGTATGACCCACAAAGCCTGAACTATTTTATTCTCCGGTCCTTTACAGAAAAAGTTGGTGACCTCTGAAATAGAGTAATTATAGGATGCCTCTGAGTGGCTGAAATTGAACAGATACATGAATGACTGTGAAAGAGTCAGGGCCAGCTACATAGAGTCATTAAAACCAGTGCAACATGAAAATGTGCGGCCCCGTGTTCTAAAAACAGGAAAAAAATCCAACTTTTTCCTTTCTTCCATAGTCTTTCCCTAGATCTGTCATGATGGTTTTATTTGCTACTATGTCTCGTTCCGTTGGGCCTGGGGACACTCACAGAGTGAGAACAGATCCTCACAGGCATCCAGGGGCTCTGCCCTGCAACTCGTCACATGTACCCAACGTCTATCCCTCCCAAGCTCAGGGTCTCACTTATGTGTCAGCAGTTGCTGGGCTGGCCAGGAGCACCAGGGTTGGGGGAGCAGGTGGCCAAGAATCTCATCCAATAAGGTGGGGAGATGGGGGTAGGAGGGATCATAGATGAACCAAGTCTCCAAGCCCCAGCACACACTCCAATTTCCCACGGACATCACTTACAAAACACAAATTCAAAGATAAAAATCATGAAGAGTTTTAGACAGCTACCCGAGAGCACTACACTCCAAGCATGGGGCCCTCCTGAGAGCAGGGGCCATTGAGACTGCACTGGTCCCACATCCAAGAAGCCAGCACCATCTTAGTTATTACCTTAAAGGGACTAATGTGTGACTTTACTCTTATCACATACAGGATGGTATGTGCTTCCTACCCTTATTTTGGATTCTCTTCATCAATCAGAACCTATTATTGTAAGAATGTCTTTATGGTCTGTAAAGATGTAAATGAAATATAACATATTGTGAGGCAACATTAAGAATTTCATGGCATTTCTGCAACCCAGATGGATAGGATTAATATATGAATAAAATGAGAACACATAATTCCTGACTAGGATGAGATTTAGGTAATGTGTATATTTACTTCCAAATTTTCTCTAGATTGGAATCTAAGTTTCAAATATCCACTTTTATGTTTCCTCCTCTGTTATTTTCAAATTGTTTAAACTAATGGACATTTAAAAAATCCACTTACTTGGATTTAAGTGGATTTTAAATCATTTGAATTCACTTAATTTAATTATAAAGGGACCTCATCAACCTCCTAATAAAATGTCAAATAGGACTAGAGGATACTCTGGTGTCAGTACAAAGAAAAAGTGGTGCTGGCAAAAGTCAATGGTGATATTAAATTATCCAAGCAAAACCAAGATTCAAAATGAATTCCCAGAGAAGATGGCTGAATGTCAGAAAATTATTGAGTGACATCAATAGAAATATGTGGAGATGACAGACTTTCCAGACACTGGCCCATTGATAAATTATATCCATATGGAAGCAATGTCCTGTCAAGTCATTGGTAATAAAACTAGATACCTTCTTAAATACTTTCAAAAAAGGGGATGAAGTGGAGTGGTAAAAATGGGAAGCTAAACCAGTAGTATTTTCTTTTAGAAATTTAATCAACCTGGAATATACTGTGTATCTGCTATATAGTGAAACAATTTAATTCTAAGTATTTTTCCCCAAAATGATAGCGTACTGTCCCAATACCATCATTTCTTCACTGATTTGAAATGCCACCTTTATTATATACTAAATTTCCAAACATAGACTGGGTTTACATGCCTCTACTCTACTACGTTCCCATTGATCTACTTGTCTATTCCTGTGCTAATACCACACTTTCTTAATTACTGCCGTGGCTTCTCCTCCTATTTCTAGACCTCCTAGTAAATGGATATTGGATCTCTTTGACCCTGCTTGTTTTATATTCTGAGAGTATTCTACAATTTGATGTTCTAAAGCACTTTCATTACTTTGTTCAAAAAAATAGTATTGACTATCAACCCTGTGTCAGACAGTTCTAGGCTCTGGGGATACATTAGTGAACAAATAAGAGAAAGTATGACCTTTGTAGGCATTTTATTATGACTTTAGGTGTGATGATCCTATTTTTAATTTTCAAAAAACTTTTCTTGTTTTCCAAGCATTCCATTTTAAAAATAGCCTGTTCTTAATTTTATGAATTCAATAACTTTTCAAATCTTTCTAAGGATACTGATTACAATCTTTTTCTGACATTAATTCTGTTTTCTCAGAAGTCATTGACTTTGTGCATTGGGCTTGGTTCCTCTCTTTTTGGTTGTTAATTTTGTGCAGATGTCTGGTGTTCTTCGTTAACCATTTTTGATTTTCTACGACACTGTCTCATTTCTCTCTCCTGCCCCAATTCCCACACTAGTTGCTTCAGCAGACTCTTCACCTTACTGAGACAGTTGTTACCATCTGGTAGGAAATCAACAAAGCTAACTGCTCCATATAAGATGCTGAGGTTCTTTAATTGCCCTGACCAAGCCCTGTCTAAATCCATATCATTTTTTTGTCTTTCAGAAGTTCCCAAATGCCTGTGATAGAACTACTCCCTGCTTTTCATCCCTGCTATGGATTTATTATTATTTTTATATTCTTTTTACCATTTTAATTACATGTAAGGAGGGAGAATACGTAAACAGTTGGGATCAGTTCACCATCTTGAGTTAGAATGCTCATATTTCTCTGTCTTGATCACTTTTAAAACAGCATAGAGAAGGGAGTTGAAGCAGTCCAGACAACAACTCAGTCGGGGTAGATATTATTAAACTTTTAATTAAGGATGTCATGCAAATTGAAAACAACTTATATTTTCTTTCTTTTCAGTAAAAGGAAAAAAAACAGTTTAAAATGGGGTACAGTTTTTTATCATAAATATAGTGTTAATAATATTGAGACTTGTTCTAAAAATGTAGAGCTTCTGGTCTTCAGGTAAGCAAAATACCATTCCTCTGCTGTACAGATTATGGCCAAATATATATAGAAAAAAATGTATGACCACCACAAGGGAGTTAAAGTGGGTTTGAGCAAATATTAAGTACTTAAGAGGAGTAGACACTCTTCTAGGAACTTGAGATATATTATCTTATTTAAGCCTATAACATTGGTATTAAAAGTAGCTATTACTCTTTCCATTTTACAATGAACTTGAGGTTTAAAGATAGTCTCACAGTCAACAAGTGGGAGCGCTCAAATTAAAACACAGGTCTACAGAATTTCAAATTGATTGCATTTTTCCCTCTAGAACACCACACTATAGACGAAGCAAAAAGAAGTAAACACAAAGTTACACGTAGAGCCAACAGCCTAATAGCTCTTGAGTTTCTCATCTTTACATCAATGAGCGATTTTCCTACTCTTCAGTCTATTGACATCATTAACTTTTAAAAAAAAATTGTCATTTTAAAGGGTGTTAAAGAAAACACAAGTGGGTGGGAAATAGGAAAAAACAGAATCTAATTCTGCTGTGTATTAAACTCTTACAGTCATTAGGTTTTATTAAAACCTAGGCAGAAACTTTTTATAAAAACAAAACTTTATATTAAAACAAAGGCAGAAACTTATATTTTCTGCTTTTATGTCTTCATTTCATTTTTATAGAAAGACATTTGGCTATGGATTAACATACTCATCTTCTATTAAAAGAAACAAATTATAAAACTAATTATTAGTATATTCCTAGTATTTAACATATATAAGCATGAGTATAAAGTTTTAAAACGGAAAATCTGTAATTACTTGTTTCTTCATATGAGCTAGTTTCTTCACAGAAGTTATTCAAACCTGAATTGGAAAGACTACATATAGCCATAAGAGGGTAATAAAAGCTTTGGTCTTATTCAATAAAAGTGTTAAGTAGCTCTGGACTCAATGTAGATATTGAAGTGGAGAGCCTTTGACCTCCAAACCATGAGGTTTGTTCTTATAGAAGCTCTCCCAGCGTTAAAATAGTCATGACTGTCTTGCAAAAAATATTTTTTGAATTAGGCATTTCAAATATTTATGCATTAATATTTCAAAGTCAAATTCAAATGTGTCCAAAATTAAAAATAAAACCAGCTTTATTTCTCACATTTAGGTTCTTTTTAAAAAAAACAATTTTAAAAGACTTGTTACAGTTTAAGATCAGCAGGAAGTAATTATGCAATGAATTATAGAAGATACATTCCAAGCAGCCAAAATAGGAAGTTCATATCCCTTTGTGGGTGAAAGAAAGAAATTTTTACAAATAAAGGTGCACGTTGCTTTTTTTCCATAACAATTTTTTTAATTAAATTTTTTTATTTTGATATAAGTGTAGATTCACATGCAGTTATAAGAAATAATACAGAGAAACCTCATGTGTCCTTTTCCTAGTTTTTCCCAATGGTAACACCTTGCAAAGCTATAGTATAACATAACAACCAGGATATTGACGTTGATGCAGCCAAGAAACAAAACAATTCCATCCCACAAGGATCCCTCCAGTTGCCCTTTTATAGCCACATCTCCTCTCCTGCCCCCACCTCCTCTTTAACTCCTGGCAATCACTAATCTATAATTTCTATAATTATATAATTATATAATTTCACCATTTCTATAATTTCGTCATGTCAAGAATGATATATAAATAAATCATAGACTATGTAACTTTTTGGGATTGGCTTTTGTCACTCAGCAGAATCCTCTGGAGATTCATCCAAGCTGTTGTGTGTATCAACGGCATGTTCCTTTTATGCTGGGTAGTATTCATTGGATGGATGTACCAGTTTGTTTCACCATTCAGCCATTGAAGGACATCTGGGTTGTTTCTAGTTTTCAGATATTATGAATAATGCTGCTATAACTATTCATATACAGGTTTTTGGGTGAACATAAGTTTTCACTTAGCTGAGATAAATTCCCAGGAGTGCAAACGCTGAGTGGTATGGTAGTAAAGTGTTTAATGTTTTCAGAAACTTCCAAACTGTTTTCCAGAGTCACTGTGCTATTTTACATGTCCACCAGCAATGTAGGAGCTTCTCCATATCCCTGCCATTATTTGGTGTTGTCACTATTTTTTATTTTAGCCATTCTGATAGGTATGTAGTGACATCTCGTTGTGATTTTAATCTGCATTTCTCTAATTGCTAATGTTGAACATCTTTTCATGTGCTTATTTGCCATTTGTATATCCTCTGCAGTGAAATGTCTTTTGCCCGTTTTCTAATTGGATTGTTTGGTTTCATACTGTTGAGTTTTGAGTGTTCTTTACATGATCTAGATACTCGTCCTTTATCAGGTATGTGGTTTACAAATATTTTCTCCAGTCTGTACTTGTCTTTTCATCTGTTAACAGAGTTTGTCATAGAGCAGACATTTTTAATTTTTTTATTGATGCTTTAGTAGTTTTTAACATTGTGAAATTTTGGATTGTACATTTTTGTTTGTCCATCACCATATATACAGACATTTTTAACTTTGATGAAGCACAATTTATCAATTTTTCCTTTTATGGATCACGTTTTTGGTGTCAAGTATAAGAACTCTTTGCCTAGCTCTAGATCCTGAAGATTTTCTCCTATGATTTTTTCTAAAAGTTTTATAGTTTTACATCTAAGTCAGTTATCCATTTGAGTTAATTTTTGTATAAGGTATAAGACTTAGGCCAAATTGCAATTTTTTGCCTACATATGTCCAATTGCTTCAGCATCATTTGTTGAAAAGGCTACCTTTCCTCCATTGAATTGCTTTTGCACCTTTGTCAAATATCAGTTAGGCATGTTTGTGTGGGTCTATTTCTGAGTTCTCTTTCTATTCCACTGATCTATGTATCTATCTCTCTGCAAATAATAACACACAGTCGTGAGTACTGTAATTATAAATCTTGAAATTGGGTAGACTAATTCCTCCCAGTTTATTCTTCTCTTCCAAAATTGTTTTCGTTATCCTACTTCCTTCACATTTCCATGTAAATTCTAGAATAAACTTGTATATATCTTCAAAAAATCTTGATGGGATTTTGATAGGAATTACATTAAACTTGAATATCAATTTGGGGAGAATTTAAATCTTTACTATATTGAGTCTTCTAATTCATGAACACTGTCTTTCCACTTATTTAGATTTTTTATTTCTTTCACTAATATTTTGTACTTTTCAGTGTATGTGTTTTGTTAGATTTACATCTAAGTATTTCTTTTCATTTTTTGCATATGATTATAAATGGTATTGTATTTTTCATTGTCCACATGTTAATTGCTAGTTTATAGACATACAATTGATTTTTTTTAATTTTTATTTTATTTTGTTTTTTTTTCTGAGTTCGATTAGATTTTTTTTATCATAGACTTTTTTTTTTAAATTTTTTGTTAATTGCAGTAACATTGGTTTTTAACATTGTATAAATTTCAGGTGTACATCATTATACTTCTATTTCTGCATAGATTACATCATGTTCACCACTCAAATACTAATTACAGCCCATCACCACACACATGTGCCACATTATCCCTTTCGCCCTCCTCCCTCCCCCCTTCCCCTCTGGTAACCACCAATCCAATCTCTGTCTCTATGTGTTTGTTTATTGCTGTTGTTATCTACTACTTAATGAAGGAAATCATACGGTATTTGACCTTCTCCCTCTGACTTATTTCACTTTGCATAATACCCTCAATGTCCATGCATGTTGTCACAAATGGCTGGATTTCATCGTTTCTTATGGCTGAGTAGTATTCCATTGTGTATACATACCACATCTTCTTTATCCATTCGTCCCTTGATGGGCACTTAGGTTGCTTCCAAGTCTTGTCTATTGTGAATAACGCTGCAATGAACACAGGGGTGCATGTATCTTTATGCATTGGTGTTTTCAAGTTCTTTGGATAAATACCCAGCAGTGGAATAGCTGGATCATATGGTAGTTCTATCCTTGATTTTTTCAGGAATCTCCATACTGTTTTCCATAGTAGCTGCACCAGTTTGCACTCCCACCAGCACTGTGTGAGAGTTTCTTTCTCTCCACATCCTCTCCAGCACTTGTTTCCTGTGTTGTTAATTATAGCCATTCTGACAGACGTGAGGTGATATCTCATTGTAGTTTTGATTTGCATTTCCCTGATAGTTAATGATTTTGAACACCTTTTCATGTGTCTGTTGGCCATCTGTATATGTTCTTTGGAGAAATGTCTGTTCAGGTCTTTTGCCCATTTTTTAATTGGGTTGTTAGTTTTTTTGTTGTTGAGATGCATGGGTTGTCTATATATTTTGGAGATTAACCCCTTATCAGATGTATGGTTTGCAAATATCTTCTCCCAATTGTTAGGTTGTCTTTTCGTTTTGTTGATGGTTTCCTTTGCTGTGCAGAAGCTTTTTAGTTTGATGTAGTCCCATTTGTTTATTTTTTCTATTGTTTCTCTTGCCCAGTCAGACATGGTGCTTGAAAATATGTTGCTAAGACCCATGTCGAAGAGCGTACTGCCTATGTGTTCTTCCAGAAGTTTCATAGTTTCAGGTCTTACATTCAAGTCTTTAATCCACTGGGAGTTAATTTTTGTGTATGGTGTAAGGTAAGGGTGTACTTTCACTTTTTTCCATGTGGCTATCCAGTTTTCCCAACACCATTTGTTGAAGAGACTTTCCTTTCTCCATTGTATGTTCTTGGCTCCTTTGTCAAAGCTTAGCTGTCCATAGATGTGTGGGTTTATTTCTGGGCTTTCGATTCGATTCCATTGATTTGTGTGTCTGTTTTTGTGCCAGTAACATGCTGTTTTGGTTACTATAGCTTTGTAGTGTATTTTGAAATCAGGGAGTGTGATACCTCCAGCTTTGTTCTTTTTTCTCAGGATTCCTTTAGCTATTCGGGGTCTTTTGTTGTTCCATATAAATTTTAGGATACTTTGTTCTATTTCTGTGAAAAATGTTGTTGGAACTTTGATAGGGATTGCATTGAATCTATAGATTGCTTTAGGAAGTATGGACATCTTAACTATGGTAATTCTTCCAATCCAAGAGCACGGAATATCTTTCCATTTCTTTGTGTCTTCTTCAATTTCTTTCAGCAATGTTTTATAGTTTTCTGTGTACAGCTCTTTCACCTATTTGGTTGTTTATTCCTAGGTATTTTATTCTTTTTGCTGCAATTGTAAATGGGATGGTATTCTTAATTTCTCTTTCTGCTACTTCATTGTTAGTGTATAGAAGCACGACTGATTTTTGTATGTTGATTTTGTATCCTGCAACTTTACCGTATTCGTTTATTACTTCTAAAAGTTTTCTGGTGGATTCTTTTTTTCTTGGTGAGTCCAGCTAAAGGTTGGTCAATTTTGTTGATCTTTTCAAAGAACCAGCTCTTGGTTTTATTAATTTTTTCTATTTTTTTTGAGTCTCTATTTCATTTATTTGTTCTCTGATTTTTATTATTTCCCTTCTTCTACTGATTTTGGGCTTTGTTTGTTCTTCTTTTTCCAGTTCCTTTAGGTGCATTGTTAGATTGTTTATTTGAGATTTTTCTTGTTTGTTGAGATAGGCCTGTATTGCTATAAACTTCCCTCTTAGAACCGCTTTTGCTGTATCCCATCAAGTCTGGCATGTCGTATTTTCATTTTCATTTGTCTCCAGGTATTTTTTGATTTCTTCTTTGATTTCTTCATTGACCCAGTCGTTGTTCAGTAGCATTTTGTTTAATCTCCACATATTTGTGGCTTTTCTGATTTTCTTCCTATAGTTGATTTCTAGTTTTATACCGTTGTGGTCAGAAAAGATGCTTGGTATTGTTTCAATGTTCTTAAATTTATGGAGACTTGTTTTGTGGCCTAATATGTTTTGGAGAATGTTCCATGTGCATTTGAAAAGAACGTGTATTCTTCGGTTTTTGGATGGAATGCTCTGTATATATCTACTAGGTCCACCTGTTCTAGTGTGTCATTTAAGGCCAATGTTTCCTTATTGATCTTCTGTTTGGATGATCTATCCGTTTGTGTAAGTGGAGTGTTAAAGTCCCCTACTATTACTGTGTTACTGTCTATTTCTGTTTTTATGTCTGTTAATAATTGCTTTATATATTTAGGTGCACCTACATTGGGTGTGTAGATATTTACAAGTGTTATATCCTCTTGTTGAATTGTTCCCTTGATCATTATGTAATGTCTTTATCTCTTTTTACAGTTTTTGTTTTAAAGTCTATTTTGTCTGATATGAGTACTGCTACCCCAGCTTTCTTTTCATTGCCATTTGTGTGGAATATCTTTTTCCATCCCTTCACTTTCAGTTTGTGAGTGTCTTTAGGTCTGAAGTGTGTCTCTTGTATGCAGTATACATATGGGTCCTGTTTTTTTATCCAAACAGCCACCCTATGCCTTTTAATTGGAGCATTTAGTCCATTGACGTTTAAAGTAGCTATTGATAAGTATGTACTTACTGCCATTTTTTAACTTTTTTTTTTCTCAGTGTTTTAGTAGTCCTTCTCTGTTCCTTTATTCTTCTATTCAGAATTGATGGTCTCTTTAGTTTGACCTCTGTCTGAAAGCTGTACTCTTTAACTCCCCTCCTCCCTGCTTTTGTTTTTGATATCATATCTAACCTCTTTTTTGTGCCTTTGTATCCATTACCCTCTTATCATGGAAATAGATAATTTTTCCTATTTGTGGTCTTCTCTTTCCCCTTAAATAAGTCCCTTTAACATTTCTTGTAGCACTGGTTTCTTGGTGACAAACTCCTTTAATTTTTGCTTATCTGGGAAATTTTTGATCTCTCCTTCCATTTTGAATGAAAACCTTGCTGGATAGAGTATTCTTGGATGTAAGTTTTGTCCTTTTAGCACTTTAAATATATCATGCCACTCTCTTCTAGCCTGTAAGGTTTCTGCTGAGAAGTCAGCTGATAGCCTTATGGGGTTTCCTTTGCATGTAACTTGACATTCTCTTGAGGCTTTTAGGATTCTCTCTTTATCTTTAATTCTGGGCATTTTGATTATGATGTGTCTTGGTGTGGGCCTCTTTGGGTTTATCTTGTTTGGGGCTCTCTGTACTTCCTGTACCTAGATGTCTGTTTCCTTCCTTAGGTTGGGGAAGTTTTCATCTATTATTTCTTGAAATAGATTCTCTGCCCTTTTGTCTCGCTCTTCTCCTTCCGGGACACCTATAACACGGATGTTAGTGCGCTTTATGTTGTCCCAGAGGTCCCTTAGACTGTCCTCACTCTTTTTAATTCTTTTCTCTTTTGCCTGTTCAGCTTGGGTAATTTCTTCTAGTCTTTCGTCCAGCTCACAGATCCATTCTTCTGTATCCTCTACTCTGCTTTTGAGTCCCTCTAGTGAATTTTTCATTTCCAGTACTGTATTCTTCATTTCTGATTGGTTCTTTTTTATGTCTTCCATTTGTTTGTTGACATTCTCACTGAGTTCATCTATTCTTCTCCCCAGATCAGTGAGCATCCTTAACACTCTTTGTTTGAACTCTCTGTCAGGTAGGTTGCTCATTTCTGTTTCACTTAGTTCCTTTTCTGGGGTTTTGTCCTGTTCCCTTACTTGGAATGTATTCCTTTGCCTCCTCGTCTTGCCTCTTTCCCTGTGCTTGTGTCTACGTATTAGGTAGGTCAGCTACGTCTCCTGCTCTTGGACAGGTGATCTTATGTAAGTGATGGCTTAGGAGGCCTGCAGTGTGCTTCCCTCAGTTCTCAATGTTCCAGGGGTGACCCCTATGTGGGCTACATGTGTCCTTCTGTTATGGCCTGTTTGCTCTCCCTGTAGGCACCCAGGGAGGCCGAGTTATGCTCCTGGCCACCTGTTGTAATGCTCAGCTGCTTGTAGTTGTTGTGGGCCCTTCAGTCTCTTTATCAGGTCAGGGAGCCCCAGCACAGTTGGCTGCAAGTTCTAATAGCACATTTGTGTTGCAGTATTTCTTTTAAATGAGTAGGCCCCCAGCGTGGCAGGTTGTTAGGCTCAGGGGCTTACAATTGCTATAAGCCTCCAGCCTTTAGGTCTCTTGTCAGCTCTCTGAGGATTGCAGCTGGGTGGGGCTGGCCTCAGGCACGGGAGCACCCAATTGTTTCAGGCTTTGGAAGGTGGGGCAAACCCCCTGTGTGGGTCTTTGAGAAGCACAAGTCTTCTGCAGCTGACAAGCCCTGCCACCCACAGGTCCACACATACAGTCAACACAGTCTTGCCCGATGTGCGCGCCCCGACCTCCTGAAGTGGACCCAGTCTCGCCACAGTGGGAGCCCCACACTCTCCACCCACTCCTTGTGCACGCCCTGCCCCACTGAAGTCGGCTAAGTTGCCAGGCTTCAGAGAATCCAGTCACCAATCTACGCAGTCCCACAAGTTGCCCGAGGGCTTGTTTTTGGGTGGGGCCAGTCTCTAGGGTGGGCTGCCTGCCCTGGCTGAGCTGGATTAAATCAGTGCTCTAGTGGGTGGGGCATACCTGGGCTAGCAGGCCCCAGGGAGAACCCCAACGGCATCTGTGTCAGCACGCCCACACCAGGCCACAACAATGGCTGCCGCCAATGTCCTAATCCCCGGAGAGGTCCCACCTTTCACCGAGATGCCCTCAGGGCCTATCAGGTGAGTCTCTTTTCACCAAAGCACTGTGTACCTCTCTTTTTGGTGATTTTAGGTTGCTTTCTGAAATGGGTGAGTTTGCGCGTGAGCCCTTTAAAAGCTGGTTTTAATTTCTTTGTGAACCGCGTTTTCTGGGGGTACTCCCCAATGTTTTAGTAGCAGGCAAAGTCAGATATTATGCCACTCGTCTCAATTGTGCTGGGTCCACAAAATGCCCACAGCAGGGGCGCTCCCCAGCTCAGAGCCCCGCGCCTCCAGGGAGGGCTGCGTACCTTTGGGCTGCTCCTGGGCGGCCACGAGGCGCTGCGCCTTGTGAAGGCGGCGTTTTTTTCTCTCCAGAAGGGAGTTTCTGCCTCTTCCACCTCAATTAGGATTGTCCTTTGTTGCAGGAGTTCCTCTTATCCAGTTTTCTGTTCTGTCTCAGGGGTAATTTTTCCACGAGTAGTTGTAAATTGGCTGTGTCTGCGGGAGGAGGTGAGTTCAGAGTCTGCTTCTGCCGCCATCTTGACTTCTCTCCTACAATTGATTTTTTAACGTTTATTTTTCATTCCGTGATCTTGCTGAATTCACTTATTAGTTGTAGGAGGTTTTTGTAGACTCCTCAGGATTTCCTACATAGACAATTATGTCATCTGCAAATAGGAACAGTTTTATTTCTTCCTTTCCAATCTGTATGCCTTGTATTTCCTTTTTTTTGTTTTAATTGCACAGGCTAGAACTCCCAGCACTATGTCAAATAACAGTGGTGAGGAGACTGGACATCTTCAACTTGTTCCCAATCTTAGGAGGAAAGCATTCAAATTTTCACCATTAAGTATAATAACAGATGTAGATTTTTTGTAGATGCTCTTCATCAAGTTGAGGAAGTTCTCCTCTACTTCTATTTTTCTGAGTAGTTTTTTTTTTTTAAATCATAAATGGATCTTGAATTTTGTTGAATGCTTTTTCTGCTTCAATTAATATAATCAAGTGGTTTTTCTTCTTTATTAATTTTCAAACCTTGAACCAGTCTTGTATCCTGGAATAAACTCCACTTGGTCATGTTGTATAATTCTTTGTATATATTGCTAAATTCTACCTACTAATATTTTCTTAAGAATTTTGTGTCTATATTCATGAAGGATATTGTTCTGTAGTTTTTGTTTTTTGTGTTGTTGGGTTTTTTTGTTTGTTTGGTTTTGGTTTTTTGTACTGTCTGGTTTTGGTATCATGGGAATACTAGCTTCATAAAATGAATTAGGAATTCATAAAATGAAGTAGGAATTATATTCCTCTTCTGTTTCAGGCAAAGATTGTTTAGAATTAGAGTTAATCCTTCTTTAAATGTTTGTTATAATTCTCCAGCAAAACCACATGGGCTTGGAGATTTCTTTTTTGAAAAATTTTTAAAATATGAACTCAATTTCTTTAATAGTTATAGGACTATTCACATTATCTTTTTTATATTGAGGGAATTGTGGTAGTTTGTGTTTTAAGAAGAAGTGGTTCATTTAGGCTAAGTTGTCAAATTTATGTGAGTAGAGTGGTTTGTAATATTCCTTTATTAACCTTTTGATGTCTACAAAGTCTATAGTGATATTCCCTGTTTCATTCCTGATATAGGGAATTTGTGTCTTCCTCTCTTTTTTTCAGTTTCAGTTTAAGAGCAGCAGGAAGTAGTTATATAATGATTTACAGAAGACATGTTCTGAGCAGTCAAAATAGGAAGCACATATCAATGTGTGTGTGAAAGAATGAAATTTTTCACAAATAAAGGTGCAATGTGCATTGCTTTTTAACCTATCAAAAGTCATTCTGCTTTCTAATTCTTAATTTGCATCATTACTTTACTAATAATAGCTCTCATTACACACTGTGTCAGGCATCCCACATATATTTTTTCATATAAATAACACACCAACTCTGCAAAAGCAAATATTATTTACACCACTTTACAGATAGGGAAATTGAGATTTCTCAAAGGATACTCAGTAACTTTCAAAGACAGGTTTGGAATCTAGCACTCTCAACACTTCAAAGCAATATATATACTTTCTATTGCACCATGCTGCCTTTTCTCTATAATTGCCCAAATGTCTTTCTATATAATAAAAATAATGGTGCTTTTTTGTTTGTTTGCTAAGTAAGAAAATTATAGTTTAAAAGAACATTTTCTCCATAGTATTTGTAAAAGCTATTGCCATGAGGGTTATCACCAAGAAGTTAATAAATAGTCGACAGAAGAAAGAAGTTAAGGTTTAAACCAGAAAGATACGACAAGTAATTATGTGAATGAATTTAATATGATATGAAGTTTTAAGAATAAGTACATAGAAATGCCCTTGGAATAAAACGTCATCAGTGTCATAGGAATTTATGTCATAGGACGATAGAGATTTTTTAAAATGAAATAAGTATTCAAATTAATTTTAGCTAACAATTTCAACACCTTTTTCTGCTAAATATTTTTCTAAAACATTTATCAAAATGCACATTAATAAAAGTTTTTCTTTTCTCCCTGTCCCATTTCTGGCAAAGGAATATTCAAAAGGCTGATAGGAATGGATATAAGGAAATAAAGCAAATGTTAAAAAAAAAAAATCCATAAACTGAGGAATCAATTTCTAAATAATCAAGAATTGGCATGATTTATATGTAAAATTTGCTTAGAATTCCCTTAAAGAAACAAAATCATTAAATTCTGTAACAGTCTCTAACTCTGAAATCCCTTTCTTCATCTTTATACCAATGATCAAATTGAGCAAACCCTCAATTCATTAGTATCCTAAATTCAAACGCACGTGCATGTTTCCTACTAATTCCTATGGGCAAAACTTATTGATACCTGTTTGCAAGACAGAATGGGATTTGGAGCAAGATAGAATTGGATTCAAATCCTAGTGACAGTATTTACAGTTCAGTATTTGCATCTGTAAATGGGGATAATATAACCTGCTGTGTAGAATTATTGACTGGATTAATTGAGAGAATGTAAATGAAGCACTGGGATAATGCCTACTTCAGAGTAAAGGATTGATAAATATTTGTTTCTTCCCTTACTGCAAGATTTAGCATAGATGGGGCCTGACTGAAAAAAGACACTGATGAGTTAAATTGCAACACAGCTCTCTTAACTGGCAGAATCACCAAATTAAATGGAGAAGACAATGACAGAATTCCCACTGATACACTATAACTTGCAGAGGTGAGAGTTGAAGGGAAAGGGGGATAAGCAGATTTGGAAGAAAATGCAGCACAATATACTTATTTTACCAGTATTTAAAACAGCTGCCCTGGAAATCATAATGACTGCTTTAAGGAGAAAGCTGTTGGGGAGAGGAGGGTATCTGATGGGAAATAAGTGGCAGAGACCCTGGCAGAACCTCTCTAAACAGCCACTCCATTCTGATTTGGAGGAGTGAGGGCTCAAGGCAATGACAGACCACGGAGCTGAGAAGAAAACAAAGAAGGTGTACTCCAAGTACTCTCTATTACTCCACTGTGGATAAGCAATTTTAGAAAGCATGGCAATAGGAGGTCCAGGAGATTCTGTGGTGACTTTATCAAGCAGGAAGGAGGTTGTTAGGCATTTGAATAGCATGCACCAGATAGCAGCTTTGGAGAAAGAAGATAGTCATTAGATACATTTTGAACCCAAAAAAACATAAAGTTGGATATAAACATTCCACAGTGCGGTGGCTCACCAAACACAAAGAAGAATCAGCAGAAAATAGTTTCTCTGCTGGGACTGCTCATGCTTGGCTCTGTCATCTTCTCCACTTACCAAATTGAAGAGGAATAACTGGTACTAAGCAATATCAACTAAAAGACAGACAGAGTTCCTTCCTTCATGAACCTCTATGCTAGTGAAAAGATAGACATGGAGTGGAGAAGTGAAAAATGCTGTGAAGAAGCAGAGGGTGTTAGGAAGACATATAATGAGGAATCTAACCTAAATTGGGGTGTAAGGAAAGACTTCATTAAGGAAGTGACATTTCAGCTGCTACCTGAAGGAGGTGTAGAAATTAGCTAAGCGAAAGCTGTGTGAGTGGGGTTGAAATGAAGTGTCCGAGTCAGAGGGAACATGATATGCCATGATCCTGAGGCAGGAAAAAATAGAGACAGCACATGTAAGGAACAATAAGGTGGTTGGTGTGTTTGGAAGACAAAAAGCACAGGGGGGCGGGGGGGAACGAGTGTGGGCACCTCTTTCCAGAAGTTTGTGAAGTGAAAGGAAATCGGTATAATTCTAGGGCTAAGGGACACATTTTTATGATGGCATTGACTTGAGGATGTTGAAAGGCTGATGGAAAAGAGATGATAAAAAGAGAGCTGTTAAAAAGACAGGAACCAAAAGGAATTGAGAGTGCAAGTTTCCTGAGGGATTGAATTTAGAAAACCTGTAGGAAGTTTGGTTTTAGAGTGGTAGACAGATACCTCCATTTTAATAGGACAGAAGAGGAAATAATGGGTTCAGGGAGGTTTAACAACTATTTGTCAAAATGTTCAGGTAATTCTTCATTGATGACTTTCCCAATTACTCTGTGAAGTAAGGGTGAAATCATTTGTCATAGGCCAGGAAGAAAACTGGGCATCTGAGAGAGTAGAACTCAATAATCACTGGGAAAGTTGGCAAGCCAACTGGAGAAATTTAGACTCGGAACCATGAATTTATGTTGTTAAATTAATATTATGAATTGATTTATTTTATTTCTCTATATAGGTATTTTTTCCTATTTTATATGAAATTGACCTGTTAGTCTCTCACTATTTACTCTTGGATTTTATTCACTTATTTTGTGCATATACATATATATGTATATATAACTGAACTATTGCTTTTGCATTTATTTCAGTGCAATATCATAAGCAGGGAAATAAGGTTTGTGGTTACTACTATATGTTTATTATGGATTATGCACTTTATTGATATAAAAAATCCTGTTCATTCCTAATGCTTTTTATCTAGAATTCTACTTTGTTTTAAATATTTTTGACAACTGCATTTTGTTTTGCACACAGATAAATGCTTTTTCCACATTAAGTTTTTAGCATTTTTCCTTTCACTTTTAAAAATATGTGTCACCTGCAAGCAACAGATAGAGGCTGCATTTTGATGCAACAATCTTTTTCCAAAATGGGATTGCTTAACCCATTTACATTTATAGTGATAACTGCCCTGTTTAATCTTACTTCTGTCATCATATTTTATCATCTTTATTTTTGCTCTTTTGCTATTTGTTTTAATTTTCTTCCTCCTCCTTCTCCTTCCTCTCTCCTTCCCTCCTTTTCTTCCCTCCTCTTTTCTTCCTTTCTTAAATGATTTGGATATCCTAATTGATGTGCTATTAGTGATAGTTTTAAATTTCCCCATGTCACTAAACATTGTCTTATCTTAAGGATTACTTGGGAAATACATTAGAACCTCTATATCTATAATGTGCCATAGATATTGTCACCCCTTCTGATCCCTTTGTTGACTTCATTTACATGGTCTTCATTTTTCCAGAACGGTTCTTCCGTGCAAGTAGAAGGGCATGATCAAGGCTGAGAACCAAAAGGTTGAGAACCAAAAACCAAATGGGGAGCCTATCTCCATCTTCCAAAAGCAATATTCCAACAACAGTAAATAGGAAAATGCTTGTGCTGAACACACGGTGGTGTTCACTGGTATCTTCAACACCCTGGAGAAGACTGAGGTTCACCTAAAGAGTAGAGCCAAAAGGGTCATCATTGCTGCCCCTCTAGAGATATCCCCATATTTGTGATTATAATGAACCATAAGAGCTGTGGTAACTCCCTCAAGATTGATAGCAATGCTTTCTGTACCACCAACTGTTTGCCCACCTCCCCTGCCAAAGTCATCCATGACAACTTCAGCCCTGTGGAGGGACCAATGACCACAGTTCATGCCATCACTGCCGACAGAAGACCACAGATGGTAAACTGTGGTATGATAGCCACAGTGCTGCCCAAAATATCATCACTGCATCCACTGTCTGCTGACACTGCCAAGGCTGTGGATAAGCTGATCCCTGAGCTAAAAGTCCATGAGCATGGCCTTCCAGGTCCCCATAGTCAACATGTTTATCATCGATCTGACCTGAAGAAAGTTGCCAAATATGATAACATCAAGAAGGTGGTGAAGCAGATGTCAGAGGGACTCCTTAAATGACATCCTGGGTGACACTAAAGACCAAGTTGTCTCCTGTGACTTTAATAATGATATCCTCTCTTTTGCCTCAGATGCTGGGGCTGACATTGTCCTCAAAGACCACTTTTTAAGCTGTTTCCTGGTATGACAATGAATTTGGCCTCAGACACCATGTGACTCCTGGGCCACCAACCTCAGCAAAAACACCAGAGGAAGAGAGACCCTCAGCTGCAGTGGAATCTTTCCCCATTTTTATTTCTCAATTCAGTGAAAATTTCCCATCCCTGATACAGTTCCTATCCAAGGCTCCCTGAGGAAGGGAAGGGATTTAGAAAGTATCTATGATCAGTTCCATGCACTATAGACTGTACTTTATCTAGCAAGGAAAACAAATGAAAGAATATTTCTTTGCTGACATGAGAACATTTTAGTGAATTAATCAATCATGGACACATAAGCAAGCATTAAAAATTACGAGAATATTTCCTATCATGAGAAAATCTGAGAAGATATTCTTCAGATGGAAAAACAAGTTACAAAACAATATACATATTATGATATAAATTATTAAAATTAATATATGTGTGTGGAAAAAATCTAATCGTTAATGATGATTATAACTGAGAGGTGATTTTTTCATTATGCATTTCTGAATATAAGTATTCTTTCCATCATATCACACTGCATATTTTTAGTTGCAAGCTCTTCATCAGACAACACTGAATGGACTGTTTCTCTAGGTAAGATAAGATTTTCACAAAAATATTTCTTCTGTAACTTAATGGACTATTGCTTGATTTTGGTAGAGCTCTCTACTCAGAAGAGTTTTAAAATGTGGGCAGAAGAATGAGTAAGGAAATTGGAGTCACTAGATGTCCTGGCAACATGTATATATACACACTCAAACACATATACATTCAAAAATAAATTAAAGCTGAAGGCAAAACAAAATAGATTAAATGGATAAAAAAATTACAATTTTTAAAGAAACCAAACCTTCAAATTCAGTGTCAGGTGAAAAGAGGGATAACAATAAACTGCTTATAGTTTTTAGGGTACGAGTGGGAGAAGTTGCTCATTCTTAAAAATTCATGAAGTATCATGAGAAACATTCCAGTACACAAGAGAGGTTAATTCAGGAAAAAGAATCATAGTGATAGGAGAGAGTACAGGCACATGCATTAAATTAAGTTTTAAACTATTTAAAGGAATCTTTAAGGGGTTATTGTCATATTTAGAGGTTTTTGTTTTTGTTTTTGTTTGTGAGGAGGACTAGCCCGGAGCTAACATCCAATGCCAATCCTCCTCTTTTTTCCTTGAGGAAGATTGGTGCTGGGCTAAAACCCATGCCCATCTTCCTCTACTTTATATGGGACACTATCACAGCGTGGCCTAACAAGCACTGCATCGGTGCACGCCCGGGATCTGAACCTGCAAACCCAGGGCCGCCAAAGCGGAGCGCGTGCACTCAACCACTGCACCACCAGGCTGGCCCCCTAGAGCTTTTGCATTTATTCACTTCTTTAAACTGTTTCTTGAAGTAAATATCCGTAAGCTCACAAAACTTATTTCTGGCTACTTCTTTAGTCAGTCTTTGAACAAAAATTTGTGGAGTACCTTCCCTGTGTAGGAATGAGGAGACAACAGGGGCATTGTATTCACTGTTTGGGGATGTCAGAGGAGGCATACTTGAGAAAGTAATGTCTAAGTGAAGTTCTGAAGGATGAATAAAAGGTAGCCAGACCAAGGAGTAGGAAATGGAGAATGGACATGTTTAGGGGAGAAATGCTGGCATATGTTTAGAAAGAGCACAGTGCTTTGGAGGAAATAAAATGAACCTAGAGTTGGGACGGGGTGTGAGTATACAGAGAAGAGGAGAGGAGAGAGGCTCAAGATGTCACTCTAGAAATGGACAGGAGCCTGGTCATAAAAGCCTAATGAGTTCGATGGCTTTAACTTTGATCAAGAAATAGTGATCAAACCTGCTTTAAGGGTTTTAAAGCTAAGTTGTGAATGAACAGGTTTGGGAAAAATGGTATAGCACTTAGAGAAACAATCTGGGTTTTACATTTTCTATTTGATTTGAATAAATTTTTTCTCCTTTACAGGTAGCAGAAGCAGATACAGACAAGACACATACACACATAGAATAAGTAAAAAATTTAAATCACCCCTTCTATGCACATATACACATATATATTACAAATTTTCAAATAATCAATATATGCAGACTCTAGTTTACTTTATAGTTAACAAATTAATATTTTTGAAGTTAACATATATAACAATAAAGTTAACAGTTCCTCATATGATTAAATTAGTTTTCAAAAAAATTTAATCTCCTAAATATTCTATCTTCCATTCAAACAAAATTTTTGCTATTAAAATAGTGCTTCAGGGGCCGGCCCTGTGGCACAGTGGTTAAGTTCAGTGTGCTCCACTTTGGCGGCCTGGATTCATGGGCACAGACCTACACCACTTATCAGCCATGCTGTGGCAGCAACCCACATACAAAACACAGGAATATTGGCACAGATGTTAGCTCAGGGCTAAACTTCCTCAAGCAAAAAGGTAAAATAGAGGAAGATGGGCAACAGATGTTAGCTCAGGGTGACTCTTCCTCAGCAAAAATAAAAATAACAATAAAAAAAATAGTGCTGAGGGGTTGGTGTCAAGATGGCAGCATAGGCAGACTCTGAACTTACCTCTTCCCATGGACACAACAAATTTACAGCTATTCTTGGAACAATTACCCCTGAAAGAGAACTGAAAACTGGACAAAAAGAACCTCCACAACAAGACACAGTCCTGACTGAGATGGAAGAGGCAGATATTCCTCTCTGGAGAGAAAAAAAATCCACCTTCGCAAACCACAGCACTTCATGGCCACCTGGGAGCAATTCAAAGGTATGCCGCCTTCCCTGGAGGAGTGGGGACCTAAGCGGGGAAGCATTACCACTATAAGCATCCTTTGGAATCAGCACAACTGAGACGAGTGTCATAATATCTGGCTTTGCTGGCTACTAACAACAATGGGGAAAACCCCCAGAAAAGCTACTGGACATAAGTAAAGAAAAGCCAGCTCTTAAAGGGCCCATGCACAAATTCACCTGTTTCGGAAAGCAACCTAAAATCACCAGAAAGAAAGGTGCACAGTCCTTTGGTGAAAAGAGACTCACCTGATAGGCTCTGGGTGCATCTCAGTGAGAGTTGAGACCTCTCCAGGGACTCAGACATTGGCGGCAGCCATTATTGTGACCTAGTACAGGCGTACAGACACAGATGTTGGCAGACGCCATTGGAGTTCTTCCACTGGCCTGCAAGCCCAGGGTCTGCCCCACCCACTAGAGCACCGATTTAATCCAGCTTAGCCTGGGCAGGCAGCCCACCCTAGGGACTAGCTCCACCCAACAAGAAGCCCTCGGGCAACTGGTGGGCCTGCCTAGGCTGGGTGCCTGGATCCTCTGAAGCCAGGTGAGTGGGTCGACCTCTGTGGGGAAGGGCGTGTGTGAGAAGCAGGTGGAGTGTGTGCAGCTTCTGTAGTGACGTGACTGGGTCTGCTTCAGGGGGTCGGGGCACGTGCATGGGGCAGGACTATGTTGATGAGGTGTGAGGCCCTGTGGGCAGTGGGGCTTGTCTGCAGAAGACCTCTGCTTCTCAAACAGCCACATAGAGGATTGGCCCCACCGGCCAAAGCCTTAAGCAATTGGGTGTTCCCATGCCTGGGGCCAGCCCCACTCAGCAGCAATTCAGAGAAAGCTAACAACATCCTTGTGTAGGCCGGAGGCCTACAGCAATTGTAAGCCCCTGAGCCTAACAACCAGCCATGCTGGGGGCCTACTCACTTTACAGAAAAACTGCAACAGAAATGTGATATTAGACCTTGCAGCCAACTGTGCTAGGGCCCCCCACACCAGATAAAGTGACCAAAGGGTCCAGAGCAGCCACACACAGCTGAGAAATACAACCAGCTGGCCAGGGAGACAGCCTAGCCTCCCTGGGCACCTGCAGCAAAAGCAACCCTGCCACAACAGAAGGATACACGTAGCCCACACAGGGTCACTCCTGGAACATTTGGAACTGGTGATGAGAGGGAAACATGCTGCTGGGCCTCATAAGACATCACTTACATAAGGTCATCTCTCCAAGATTAGGAGACATAGCTGACCTACCTAATACACAGATATAAGCACAGAGAAAGAGGCAAAATGAGGAGGCAAAGGAATACATTCCAAGTAAGTGAACAGGACAAAACCCCATAAAAAGAACTAAATGAAACAGAAATGAGCAATGTACCTGACAAAGAGTTCAAAGAGTCATAAGGATGCTCACTGATCTTGGGAGAAGAATGGATGAACTCAGTGAGAATGTCAACAAAAAACTGGAAAATATAAAAAAGAACCAATCAGAAATGAAGAATACAATACCTGGAAATGGAAAATTCACTAGAAGGGCTCAAAAGCAGAGTAGAGGATACAGAAGAACAGATCAGCAAGCTGGATGAAAGACCAGAGGAAAGCACCGAAGCTGAAAAGCTAAAAGAAAAAGGAATTAAAAAGAATGAGGACAGTCTAAGGGACCTCTGGGACAATATCAAGCTCACTAACATGCATGTCATGGGTGTCCCAGAAGGAGAAGAGAGAGACAAAGGGACAGAGAATCTATTTGAAGAAATAATAGCTGAAAACTTTCCTAACCTAAGGAAGGAAACAGACATCCAGGTACAGGAAGCATAGAGAGCACCAAAAAAGATAAACCCAAAGAGGCCCACACCAAGACACATCATAATTAAAATGTCAAGAATTAAAAGGAAAGAGAGAATCCTAAAAAGCCACAAGAGAAAGGCAACAAGTTACATACAAAGGAAACCCTATACGGCTATCAGCTGACTTCTCAGCAGAAACCCTACAGGCTAGAAGAGAGTGGCACGATATATTTAAAGTGCTAAAAGGAAAAAAACCTCCAGCCAAGACTACTCTACCAGGCAAGGTTATCATTCAGAATGGAAGGAAAGATAAAGTGTTCCCCAGACAAGCAAAAATTAAAGGAGTTTATCACCAAGAAACCAGTCCTACAAGAAATACTAAAGGGACTTATCTAAGAGGGAAAGAGAAGACCATGAATAGGAAAAATTATCTATTTCCATGATAAGAGGGTAACGGATACACACACACACACAAAAAGGTTAGATGTGATATCAAAAACATAAAATGTGGGAGGAGGGGAGTAAAAGAGTAGAGCTTTTAGAAAGAGGTCAAACTAAAGAGACCATCAACTTAATATAGATTGCTATATATGTGGGTTATTACATATGAACCTCATGGTAATCACAAACCATAAACCTACAATAAACACCCAAAAAACTAGGAGAAAGGAACTCAAACATAATACTAAAGAAAGCCATCAAACCACAAGGGAAGAAAGCAAGAGAAGAAGAAAGGAACAGAGAACAACTACTAAGACACCCAGAAAAAAAGTAACAAAATGACAATAAGTACATGCTTATCAATAACTACTTTAAATGTCAATGGACTAAATGTTCCAATCAAAAGGCATAGGGTGGCTGATTGGATAAAAGAACAAGACCCATATATATGCTGTACACAAGAGACGCACTTCAGACCTAAAGACACTCACAAAGACACCTCACTCAGAAAGCTGAGGTAGCAATACTTATATCAGACAAAATAGACTTTAAAACAAAAAATGTAACAAGAGACAAAGAAGGGCACTACGTAGTGATCAAGGGAAAAATCCACAAGACGATATAACACTTGTAAATATCTATGCACCCAACATAGGAGCACCTAAATATATAAAGCAATTATTAACAGACATAAAAGGAGAAATACACAGTAACACAATAGTAGTAGGGGACTTGAACACTCCACTTACACCAATGGATAGATCATCCAAACAGAAGATCAATAAGGAAACATTGGCCTTAAATGACACACTGAACCAGACGGACTTAGTAGATATATACAGAACATTCCAACCAAAAAACGCAGAATACACATTATTTTCAAATGCATATGGAACATTCTCCAGGATTGATCACATTTTAGGCCACAAAACAAATCTCAGTAAATTTAAGAAGATTGAAATAATACCAAGTATCTTTTCTGACCACATCAGTATGAAACTAGAAATCAACTACAGGAAGAAAATCAGAAAAACCACAAATATGTGGAGATTAAACAAAAAAGCTACTGAACAACAATTGGGTCAATGAAGAAATCTAAGGAGAAATCAAAAAATACCTGGAGACAAACGAAAATGAAAATATGCCATGCCAGAATTTATGGTATGTAGCAAAAGTGGTTCTAAGAGGGAAGTTTTCTTGTCAACAAACAAGAAAAATCTCAAATAAACAATCTAACAGTGCACCTAAAGGAACTGGAAAGAGACGAACAAAGCCCAAAATCAGTAGAAGGAAGGAAATAATAAAAATCAGAGCAGAAATAAATGAAATAGAGATGAAAAAATCAATGAAACCAAGAGCTTTTTCTTTGAAAAGATAAACAAAATTGAACAAACCTTTAGCTAGACTCACCAAGAAAAAAAGAGAGAAGGCTCAAATAAATAAAATCAGAAATGAAAGAGGAGAAATTACAACGGACATCTCAGAATAAAAAAGATTATAAGAAAATACTACAAAAAGCTAAATGCCAACAAATTGGATAATCCAGAAGAAGTGGATAAATTCTTAGACTCACACAACCTTCCAAAACTGAATCAAGAAGAAACAGTGAATTTGAATAGACCAATCACCAATAAGGAGAGCAAAACAGTAATCAAAAACCTCCCAATAAATAAAAGTCCAGGACCAGACAGCTTCCCTGGTGAATTCTACCAAATACTCAAAGAAGACTTAATACCTATCCTTCTCAAACTCTTCCAAAAAAGTGAAGGGGGGGAAGCTTCCTAACTCATTCTGTGAAGCCAACATTCCCTGACACCAAAACCAGACAAGGACAGCACAAAAAAAGAAAATTACAGGCCAGTATCACTGATGAACATGGATGCAACATTCTCAAAAAAATACTAGCAAATAGAATACAACGATACATTAGGGACTGGCCCAGTGGGGTAGTGGTTAAGTGTGCACATTCTGCTTCAGTGGCCCGGGGTTCGCCGTTTCTGATCCTGGGCACAGACCTACTCACCGCCCATCAAGCCATGCTGAGGCAGCATCCCACATAGAGGAGCTACAACTCTACAACTATGATATACAGCTATGCAGCGGGGCTTTGGGAATTAAAAAAAGAAAATAAAAAGAGCAGGAGTGGCAATAGATGTTAGCACAGGGCCAATCCTCCTCAAAGGAAAAAAAACCCAATACATTAAAAAGATCATACACCATGATCAAGTGGGATTTATTCCAGGGATGCAGGGATGGTTCAACATCTGCAAATCAATCAACATGATACACCACATTAACAAAATGAAGAATAAAAATCACATGATCATCTCAATAGATGCAGAGAAAGCATGTGACAAGATACAGCATCTATTTATGATAAAAACTCTGAATAAAAGGGGTATAGAAGGAAAGTACTTCAACATATTAAAGCCCATATATGACAAACCCACAGCTAATATCATTCTCAATGGTTAAAAACTGAAAGCTATCGCTCTAAGAACAGGAACCAGACAAGGATGCCCACTGTCACCACTCCTATTTAACATAGTATTGGAAGTCCTAGCCAGAGCTGTCAGGCAAGAAAAGGAAATAAAAGGGATCTAAATTGGAAAGGAAGAAGTAAAACCATCACTATTTGCAGATGACATGATTTTATATATAGAAAATCCTAAAGAATCCACCAAAAAACTTTTAGAAATAATAAATGAATACGGTAAAGTTGCAGGATCCAAAATTAACATACAAAAATCAGTTGTGCTTCTACACACTAACAACAAAGTAGCAGTAAGAGAAATTAAGAATACAATCCCATTTACAATTGCAACATAAAGAATAAAATACCTAGGAATAAACTTAACCAAAGAGGTGAAAGATCTGTACACTGAAAACTATAAAACATTGCTGAAAGAAATTGAAGGAAACACAAAGAAATGGAAAGATATTTCACGCTCTTGGATTGGAAGAATTAACATAGTTAAGATGTCCATACTTCCTAAAGCAATCTACAGATTTAATGCAATCCCTATCAAAGTCTCAAGAACATCTTTCACAGAAATAGAACAAAGGATCCTAAAATTTATATGGAACAACAAAATACCCCACATAGCCAATGGAATCCTGAGAAAAAAGAACAAAGCTGAAGGTGTCACACTCCCTGATTTTAAAATATACTACAAAGCTATAGTAACCAAAACAGCATGGTACTGGCACAAAAACAGACACACAGATCAATGGAACAGATCAAGAGCCAAGAAATAAACCCACACATCTATGGACAGCTAATTTTTGACAAGGGAGCCAAGAACATACAATGGAGAAAGGAAAGTCTCTTCAATAAACGGTCTTGGGAAAACTGGATAGCCACGTGGAAAGGAATGAAAGTAGACCATTATCTTACACCACACACAAAAATTAACTCAAAATGGATTAAAGACTTGAATGTAAGGCCTGAAAACATGAAACTGCTAGAAGAAAACATAGGCAGTACACTCTTCGACATGGGTCTTAGCAACGTATTGTCAAGCACCATGTCCGCCTGGGCAAGGGAAATAATAGGAAAAATAAACAAATGGGACTACATCAAACTGAAAAGCTCCTGCACAGCAAAGGAAACCATCAACAAAACGAAGACACAACCTAACAATTGGGAGAAGATATTTGCAAACTATATATCTGATAAGGAGTTAAAATTCTAACTATACAAAGAACTCATACATCTCTACAACAAAAAAACTAACAACCCAATTAAAAAATGGGCAAAAGATCTGAACAGACATTTCTTCAAAGAAAATATACAGATGGACAACAAGCATATGAAAAGATGTTCAACATCATTAACTATCAGGGAAATGCAAATCAAAACTACAATAAGATATCACCTCACGCCCGTCAGAATGGCTATAATTAACAACACAGGAAACAAGTGCTGGAGAGGATGTGGAGAGAAAGAAACTCTCACACAGTGCTGGTGGGAGTGCAAACTGGTGCAGCCACTATGGAAAGCAGTATGGAGATTCCTCAAAAAATCAAGGATAGAACTACCATATGATCCAGCTATTCCACTGCTGGGTATTTATCCAAAGAACATGAAAACACAAATGTGTAAAGATACATGCACTCCTGTGTTTATTGCAGCGTTATTCACAATAGCCAAGACTTGGAAGCAACCTAAGTGCCCATCAAGGGACGAATGGATAAAGAAGCTGTGGTACATATATGCAATGGAATACTACTCAGCCATAACAAACAATGAAATCCGGCCACTTGTGACAACATGGATGGACCTTGAGGGTATTATGCTAAGCGAAATAAGTCAGAGGGAGAAAGTCAAATACTGTACAATCTCACTCATAAGTAGAAGATAAAAACAACAACAAACAATACATAGAGACAGCGATTGGACTGGTGGTTACCAGAGGGGAAGGGGGGAGGGAGGGGGGCAAAAGGGATGATTAGGCACATGTGTGTGGTGATGGATTGTAATTAGTCTTTGAGTAGTGAACATGATGTAATCTACACAGAAATTGAAATATAATGATGTACACCTGAAATTTATATAATGTTATAAACCAATGTTACCACAATAAAAAAACAAAAGGGAGAATCAAAAAAATAACGCTGCAAAGAATACATTTTACAGTTTTTTTCCTCTTTCTGAGCATTTCATTGGTATGAATGAGAAATTGCTAGACTAAAAATAGTATAAATATTTTTTTATGGCTCTTGATTCACATTACCAAGATTTATAGAAACATTTCCACCACAGGTCTATGAGAATGCCTATACCACCATGCCTTTACCATACAATTACCATAAGGATTTTCATTAAAAAAAAAGTTTTAACCACTTTTCTTAAGCTAAAATATTATAATTTTATTTTGAATTTCTTTGATATGCAGGAGTGTTAAACATTTCTTCTTTTGTTTATTAGAAATTCATCTCTTTCTTTCTTGAATCATCTATTCATATTCTTTTCTTTTTTTTTTTCCATGGAAGTATTAGTCTTCTTTATGGTCTTATAAAAGTGCTTTGCATATTAGAGTACTAAGAGTTTGACTTTTATATTTATTACAAATATCTCTAGCTCTATTTTAATTGGGATTTTTTGATGCAGTGTAGCTTTTAATTTTTATGTAGTCAAGGCTATTTATCTTTTCCTTTGGGAATACTTTCACAGCTTTTATGTTAAGTAAATGCTAGTGTCTCCAAGATAAAGTTTCAAATATTGACAGCCAGTGTCTCTATCATTTCAAACATTTTGTTAGTTAATAGAGAAATGACTGCTGAGCTAATCATTTGTAACTGTTCTGACAGAAAGGAGAAAGAGGAAGTATAAAGATGAGAAGATAAAAAAAAATCTCTTTTAAAGTTATTATTAATCACTGTCAATATTTTCTTAGAGTACATTGCCTAAAGTTTGCTTGTATAATTTAACTTATTTAAAATAATCATATCTCTCATATGTTTTCACTAACTAATGATCATCTTAATTCAAGTATAATTGCAATTATTATGTAGATACCCATTTGTGTTGATATCTTTGTTGCATTTCTTATGGAATCCATTGGAAGATGCAAGATAGTTTTAGAGTGTTTTTCTGATATTCAAGAAACATTAGAGAGAGTAATAATCTTAATTAAAATAGCAATATGGTTTAGTACTTGACTCAGTTCAGTTTAGTATTTATGGCTGGCTATCTCAAACAACTTTCCTAAGAAGTCCTGTCAAATTACATCAGTTATCCCTATGTCCACTTAGCAAATAGTTATTGCCATGTTCTTTTTGGAACACCAAGAATCAAAGAAGAGAAATTTCACAGACTTTAGTGGGAGATCATTTGCAATTTCTGCTTTTATAAATAGTAATACAATTAATATGTTTTCCATAAAATTTTCCCATCTTTTTTGATGAATAAATAGACTCATAATACTTATATAAAAATAATATGGAAGTACATACATAATGCTTAAGGAGCATGGTGGAAGACCTAGAAACCCTTCCACCTAACTATCTACTTGACATCTAGAAGGTATCTCAAACTTTATGTAGCCAAAACAGTCCTTTGACCCTTGCTCCCCAATGCCAGCAACACCAAAACAAAACAAGCACACAAAAAACCCTGGATTTTCACCTATATCTCACCACTTCAGTAAATGGCAGCACAATTTTCACAGCGGCTCAAGCCATCAATTGAGATATGTTTCATTCATATCCTATATCCCCTGAATTCAACTCGACAGTAACTATTATGGATTCTGCTTTGAAAATGTATCTTAAAACCATCTACTTCTCTATACTTCCACGACACCACCCTGATCCAAGCAATTGCACCCTCTCTCCTGGACAACTACAACACCTCCTCACTGTTTCCCCTGCTTCCACTTGCTCTCCAAAAGGTATTCTCTAGCAAGAGTGATCTTTTAAAAATGTAAATCAAATCAAGTCACATCCTTGCTAAAGCCCTTCAATGGCCTCTAGTCACACTTGGAGTAAAATCTACAATTCTTACAAAGACCTATTTGCTTTCCCATCTTCTCCAGCCTCATCTCAAAGCATATTCCCCTAATACACATGCCTTTTGTCTGTTCTTCTATTACAAGTTCTTCTCATCATCAGGGCCTTTGTATTTCTATATCCTTACCCTGGAACATTCTCCCTCTGACTCTTTGAATGGTTTATCACAATCTGAAATTATATTATTTATTGTTTACTTGGTCATTGTATATCTACCTCCTCTGGAATATAAGTTCTTTGAGGGCAGAGATCTTTTTATCTTACTCACTATTGTATTTCCTTTACCTAGCATGAAGCCTGGTATATAGAACAAACTCAACAAATATGAATGAAATGGATGAATGGATAAGGGCATCTCACTGGAGATGGAGTGAGAGAGGGTTATGCTAGGTGATGCTGGGATCCTATCCTAAAGGAAGAATAGAAGCTAACCAGGAAGAGAAAGAGGACAATGCATTCTAGATATTATCAGAGAGCGTAAGAAAACAAATTCCCTTTGGAAAGTTGCAAGAGGTTAATATGATTGCATATTGAGGATGGTGGTCATAAGGAGGAGTCCAGTGCCAGAACATAAACGGACTTTTATGCCATACTGAGGAGTTTGGATGTTATCATGAAGGTAATAAGAAGCTTGGAAGGATTTTATAAAGGTGAATAATATAATCTGGTTGACACTGTAAGATCATTCTCCGTCCAGGGGGGAAAAGTCTGGCATTGGGGAATTGAACCCAAGCAAGGTGAGGAGGGTATCCCCACAGAGGAGAGGCCTGGCATGGGTGTCACACACCTGGCAGTGTTTGGAGGGTGTCCACATGTGAAAGGCAGCTGGAGTAGAGAGTCAAAGCACTGTCAGGGTAAGGAGAGGATCCACCAAGAATCAGCCTGATGTGGGGAGACAGAGCACACAGAAGGAAGGAGGAGAGTAGACTGCATGGTGCATGTCATACCCTGAGCAGGGTGAAGATAGCGTCCGCAGAAAGGTGGGCTGGCATGGGGAGGCAGAGCATAAATGGGGTGAGGCGGGTGTCCACATATAGGAATGGCCCTAAATGGGTGTCAGGGCCAGGTGAAATAACTAAATACATTAAAGATAATGTAAGCTAGGTTTCTGTCAGAGAATAAATTACAAATATGGAAATAAATTCTGTGGTGTTTACACTGAAATCACATTATCACTATGAACTCATGGTTTCCAATATATGTAGAAATGGACATGGAAATACGGATGTGAGTGCATATATATACTTCTATTTATACACCCATTCTCGCATACATACATACATATACATACTGTGCGTACATCATATAAATATTCCCTAGCTCTGACCACTGAGAGGGCCTTGGAACAGTGATCCCAATAGCACTAAATATAATAGTGCCTAAATCTTGGCATCTAATTACCATTTTCCACTAAAAGGAAATAGAGCTTCCTGGAGAAATGGATGATTCCACATCTGGGACTGGAAAAGTATACATGAGATATGCCTAAAATATCTTTTTCCAGAAAGCAAGGAAGTGCTCAAAGAATGACAGAGATATATCAAAAGGACACAGGAAGGCTCTCTTTGGCAAAATCAGGAATAATTTAAGTATCAAAACAAATAAAGATACTAACGGAGTATAACTCACTGAATAAAATAGTAAAACATGGGTCTAAACAAACATATAAATAAGTGAAAAAATTGAATGCTTTATGAGAAACAAGATCTTAATATAGTTTCAAAGTACTTCCCCCAAAAGGCTTATAAATTACAGAAGGGAAAGAGTAACTTTACAGTGGAGAAGCCTGGGAGAAACAAGCTTAATCAAGTGATCAAAGCGAACATCATCAGGAATAAGACAAATCAAAATCATGCACCACCTGGTAGGATGCAATAAAAAAACCCACAAGAAATGCAGAGTCACTTCTGGATCTTTTAGACAAAGATGAATAGCCTGAATCTAATTATGAGGAAATATTAGACAAACGCAAATTGAGAGACATTCTATAAAATAACTGACCTGTTATCTTCAGATGAGTCATGGTTTTAATGGTCCAGACAATGACTGAGGAATTGTTCCAGACGAAAGGTGATTCAAAGAGAAACGACAACTAGACACAATGTATGATTCTGGACTGGATCTTTTTACCACAAAAGGTATTCTTAGGACAAGTGATGAAATTTGAATGAGGTTTTAGGATTAAATGGTAGTAATATATCAAAGTTAATGATCTGATTTTCATGGTTGTTTTCTGGTTATGGATAAATATCCTTGCTTGTAAAAAAATAACAAGCAAGTATTTTGTAAAATACTTGTAAAGTATTTTACTTGTAAAGTAAATTACTTGTAAAGTAAAAAAGTAACATGCTAAAGTATTTGGGGCTGATGGGGCATCAGGTCATCAACTTACAAATAGTTCCAGGAAAAAAAGATCTTTATATTGTATTTCTAACTTTGCTGTAACTTTTTGATTGTTTCAAAATAAATAATAATAATAATAATAATACCTGAAGATTATTCTGGGGGAAATGTAGAAGATAAATTAGAAGGAGATGAGAAGGACAGCAAGAGAGCCATTATGGGAGCTATTTCAATAATCAGACCAAGAAAAGGTGAATTAAGTGGGAACAGAGATGAAACAGGAACAGAGAAAAGAGGAAAGCTTTGGGAGATATTTAGGAAATAGAATTGACATGGTTTAGTGGCTAATTAGATTTAGGGAAAGAATGAAAGGAAGGAGTCTAGGGCAACTTAAATTTCTGGTATGGGAAACTGAGTAGATAGTGGTACCATTAATTGATATAAGGAAGGAAGAGCAGATTTTTGGAGTAAGTAAGATGATGTCTGGCAAGTAAGTGCAGTGAGTCTTATTATCCAAACACTCTAGGCTACTTGACCAAATGAAGTATATCTTATTATCTTGTTATTAAGCTGAACTTGTATTCTGTGGTCTTATATTTCCACGAGAAGGAGAATTCCATTAGAGTAACATTCTTGGCCTATACTCCCACCCTTCACTCATTTCTCTCCTAAGGAGTTAGAGTTACTCAGCTGTAAAATGACTTTGGGGAAAGAACTAAGCATGCTCACCTCTACCTCTTCTGGGTTTCTCCTCTTCGGAGCCAACATGTCAGCATAATGTATACATTTTCTGCTCTTCTGTAGTCAAATCACCCTGTAGATTGTCTAGCTATGCCATTGATGGGTTGGGATATGTGTCTAACTCAGGGGCAAAGTTGGAGCAAACACATTTGGCCACATATCTAGAATCACATTGTCCAATCAGTTCTATCAGTAATAACAAAAAATTATGACATTTGATTTTAATTTATCTAACTCCTATACCCCATCTCTCAATTGGTTCTGAATCTGGGAGAGAAAGAAAGCAGCATAGTTAATTTGTCTCCTAAACCCAAACAGTTATGTAAACTTTTTTATTCCTCATAGTGCCTAATATAAGGCTTGAAACAAACTTATTGAATTGAATTCAATCAATGTAAAATAGAATGATGCTAAAACAGTACTGTATTATAATGAAAAATATAGATCCTTCTAATTACTTGTTTTTCAGTTTCAGGTATTTAACACCGCTGATTTAAAACTTGTTTTTCAACATGGTACAATATACAGTATACTTATTTACTTTTCTTCATACATAAAATAGAAATCATAATGGCAGTATTACCCCACATGGTTGTTCAGAGAATTAAGTAGACAATGTATAAATACCACTCTGCAACATATTAAATGAATGACACATATTTATTGCTGAGTCAGCATGCTCCCTGCACACAAAAGCACACAAACAGTGTGAATTTGTGTAAAATGAGTGGAAAAATCAAACAGAATGGAATTGCTAGGGTCAGTTATAAAGAAGCATATCAAATGATGTAGATCATGTTTTCCAAATTCTGCTTTGTGGATCACTTGTTGTGAAAAATATTAATAGGTTTCCAGAAGTGGTAGTGGGGAAAGACTATGAAAAATCCTTCAGTGAAGAAAAGTGTTTAACTCTATATTTTCCCAGTATATTTGATCATGGAAACCATTTTTTTCCCCAAGAACATTACTCAGAATGAGTACTCCATAGAGATTAGGACATTATGATTGAGAGGAAGAGGGTGGACTATCTGGTTGGGACTTCTTGATTTATTAAAATATCCTACGTTTAATTTGGCATAACATTAAGTCAAAGAACCGTAAATGCCTTGTTCATCCTATCCTGCTCCCCAGACTGTACATCTACCACTTCATTTAGCTAATTCCTATTCAAATATAAAGCTCAGTTTGAGTACCTCCTTACTGCCCTTTTCCCAACCATATTCAGTTAATTAATTCAAATAATACTTATTGAGCACCATGTACCAGGTGCTGTTCCAGGAGCTGGGACTGAGCATTTCATAATAATTATCATAATACAACACAGTTTCATTCTCATGGAACATCCATTCAAGTTCCATGGAAGAAACAATTTCCATGGGAAGAAAGACACGGAACAAATCAACATACAAATGCTAATTCAGGAATGAAAAATTATGTAAAGAAAAAATAGCATAAAGGAGATAGAAAGTGAAGTGGTTGGTGGCTACTTTATATTCAGCAGTCAGAGAAGGCCTTTCTTATAAGGGGGCATCTGAATAATGACCCAAAGGAAGAAAGATAATGAGCCATGTAAGTCTCTGGGAGAAGGGCCTTCCAGACAAGTCAATGACAAGTACAAAAAACCTAAGGCAGGAACTGTTTGGCTTCTCTGAGGTAATACAGGGAAGATGGCATGGCTGGAGTAAAATGAGCTTGGTAGAGAATGATAGGAGATAGATTAAGAGGTTAAAGAGGGAGAGTCAAATTATATAGGATGTTGTGTGCCTTTACACTGAGTGAGATGGGAAGACATTGGAAAGCTAAGCAGATTAATAACATGATCTGACTTATATAAGTCTATCTGCAGATTTGCAAAAGGATGATAAGGGCACAACAGTCAAAATCCAGGCAAGAGATGTTAATGGCTTATACAAGAGTGACAGAGAAGAGATGGTAAGAGCATCCTGATTCAAAATATATTTTGAAAGGAAAGCTAGAGGAACAATTTTTAAACTTTTTGATCTCAGGACCCTTTTACACCCTTAAACATTATTGAGAACACTACAGAGTTTTTGTTTGTGAGGGTCATATCTGTAAATATTTAATACATTAAAGATTAAAACTGAGATACTTTTAAAACATAAGAATACACAAGTGCACATTTCACTAGCCACCAGAGCTATGATGTCACTGCATATCACAGTGCAATGATGGAAAACTCCATCAAGCACTCATGTACAAATAAGAATGAAAAAGCCAAAATGTCTTTGTATTATTATGAAAACAGTTTTGACCTCACAGACATTTGAAAGGGTCTTCAAGACTGCCAAAGGGTCCTGAACCACACTTTGAGAATTGCTGGCCTAGAAGGTTTTCTGATGGATTGGATATAGGGGTAAGAGAGAAAGAAAAGAATCAAGGGTGGGGTCAAGTCTTTTAGCCTGAGCTGCCATAAACTGAAATACAAAGTTTAGTG
This sequence comes from Diceros bicornis minor, assembly GCF_020826845.1. Classification (NCBI taxonomy): domain Eukaryota; kingdom Metazoa; phylum Chordata; class Mammalia; order Perissodactyla; family Rhinocerotidae; genus Diceros; species Diceros bicornis. The sequence continues at coordinate 23,503,398 of NC_080764.1, read as the reverse complement.
CTACACATGTTAAGTTTAAGATGCTTGTTAGACATTCAACTGAGATTTAGAGTAGCTGGCTGGATATGAACCTGCTGTTTAGGGAAGTTGGGCTGGAAATATAAATTTAGGAGTAATCAGCATGTAGATAGCATGTAAAGCTCTGGAACTGGATGTGATTCCATAGAGAGTGAATGTAGACTGAGAAGAGGTCTGAGGATGATCCCTGGGGCATTTAATCAATGAATTCCATCAAAGAAATTCCAAATATTATCTGTTTAGAGCACAGTCTCCTTCAACTGATTAAAAGTTCTTTTAGGTCATTTGCATATTCAGATCTCCTCTTATGATACTCAGCATACGGTAGGCACTCAACTATGTTTATTGAAGAAATAAAGTAATGTGCTCTGTGGTACTTTCATAGTTAAATTCCACAAATTTAGAACAGGCAAGATTAGGAAGTTGAAGTGATTAGCTTCAGATTCATACATTAGGTATACTATTCATCATGTGGTTAAACAGGTTTCCATGAATTTAGAGGCAGAGATAATTGGGGGCTTTTAACTTTACCCAGTGTGAGTCAATAACAAGTGACCTAACAGGAGGGATGAGATTAGATTTCAAGTCCCCGTCTGCCATAAGACATTTAAAGCAATAATGCCAACTCTACTTTCTGGATATTTTATTTTTTAAGGAAAATTGTCCCAGAGAAAATTTCATCTATGTATTCTTATTCAGATTGCCTAGAGATGCTCTAGGGAGAAGGACATGCTAAAGAATGGCATCCACTGAGATTTTCATGTATGTGAAAGAAAAAAACCTGAATAACACAAAAGAAAAACACCATTTTAATAAGGTCTGCTGCTGTCAATGGCAATGTAGGCACAAAATTCAGAGAATTGCTTAGAAAAGGAGATGAAAAATTTTTTTTACATGTAGAAAGTATCCGTAACAAATAATCTCCCAATGTCCTGGTGGATAAATTCAGCCAGGATTTCATCAAAAGAAGAGAAACGAGGATGAATAATATTCTACTGGCATATGATTTGGCTTGACCTTTATATAGAAGGATGGTGATTTTAGTCATTAATGAAGATGCAATTCATAAGTGGATGCTTTTTGGATTCTGGTTTTTCCCTTCCTGCATTGGGTCAGTCCGACCCAATATTGTGCCATTTATCTTCATTGATTTCTTTTACATCTTGTAGCTCTCTTATACAGACACCTCTAAGAAATGAAATGCTGGAGGTGGGATCACCCCATATTTAGCCAGCATCATCCTAGGTAGATTCAGATGATTTAGGGAACTTAAAAAGGCTCCCAAATACATTTCCTAAAAGCCAGAGTCGCTATCATCAGAGCCACTTGTGGATGAGACAGCAAGAGTGAGAGGATGTCTTTCAAAGGTCATATTTCAAATGAGGGCAAACATGATTTAATCACCACTATAATAACAAGTTGGGCTGCTATAGGGTTTTACAATTTACACAGCACAATAGCACATTTTATCTGATTTGAGTTTTACTAGGTCCCTGAGAAGCAGGCAAAGCAAATACCGTGCTTACTTTGCTGACAAATTGAGGAGCAGAATGGTTACACAGAGGGTATGTGACAGAAGCATGATTAGAATTTAATTCCTATAAAAAGGCATCTACAAACAAAATTTTGCATATAATTCCATGAGTTTCATAGACCGTCTATAGCCTGTCCAAGAATACCAGGTCAAAAACATTTGCCTTTAGAGATACTGATTTAATTGGTCTGGGATAGGGCCCAGGCATTTTCAAAAAGCTTCCCAGGAAATTCTAGTTTATTGAGGACTTCTGGTTGATTAGTGGGGCAATTTACTTCTCTCTCAATTTTTTTACTTTCAAAATTGTTCTTTGTCTCGCCTAAGATTGTTTTCTATTTTATTTTCTTTCTGTTTTTAGCCTTCTCCTCTCACTTAGGTTTGATTGCAAGACTCCAAATTATTGAATATAGTCTTCTTTGCTTCCCTCCTTTAGGCTATAAACTGTTGCCATCTATGTTTCTGCTCTTCTTCCTTTTTCCAATCCATATTCTCCTCTCAAATGTCATCATCCCTCTGGAATACCAATATTCCATCTTGATTATTTTCTCCCTAATGAGCTAATTAACATTGACCAGAGTTAGGAAACCAGAGTTCTTCCAGTCAATGGCTGTGTAACACTGGGAAAATTATTTAACCTCTCTAAGTCTCAGGTCCGATCAGTAAAATAAAGAAAAAATACCTACCCTGTCAGGTTTTTATCAGAAATAAATGAAACACATGCTCAATAATAGAAATAAATGGCTCAATACTCAATAATAAAAATATTTTTAAAAGATTTTCTCTTTGGAGGTCTTTTTATTACTTATCTATTTTTTTGCGGCAACCCAATACAATATTTTGTACTCTTTCTGAGTTATATGCCTCTGCTTTTTACATACCCACTCTCATTTCTAATTTTAAAATCTAGCATATGTATTCTATAACCCTACAGTGCCCAGTAAAATGTTATTCTAGATTTGGCAAGAATTTTATGTAACCCCAGTTCTAAATCCTTAATAATAGAAGAAAGAGATAGTGCAGTTTATTATTACTTTATTATTAAGCACACAAAAAGTCCAGAAGAATATCCAAAATATCTATTTCCTTCAGGTTGAGTTGTCACCTGATCTAAATAGAGTCCATCATGGGTAAGAGTTCAGGAGCAGCTCATCTTTCTTCAAATCATCTCCCTTAGTCTCTTGAGACAACTGGGCCCTTGACTTTTCTTTCTTTTCTTTAGTTTTATGCCTTCTTGCTTCTTTTTGATAGGGTCCCTCCTTAGCTGCAAAAGAGTGTGGCCTGAAGTTATTTCATTCTGTTGAATTCTACTTAAGATGTGATTTAAAGTATGTGGTGGGATCTGGATGGTACCAGAAGCACTTCAACGTGGATCATAACTTCTAAATTTTCCAGGTTGACTTCCTGTTAGCATCCATCTATGTTCATTAAAATATATTATTATAATGTTCCATATTAAGTACCCACTTGGATGATTTCTCTGTGATATTGTGTTAAAATGGTCTCTTTTTCTGCCTGCACCTTGGGTCACTTCTCAAAAGCTCTCTCCTGTTATTTTAGACTTGATTTGTGACATGAAACGAAAGAAAGGAGTGGAAAAACCCATCCAGCTAAAACCACTACCAAAGGCATAGCCCAAGAATCTAGTGTTTTAACAACTAATGCTTTATCCAAAGTGTCTCTTGCATCCAGTCATGCCAGACTGTTTGAACTTTGAAGCTAATTAGATTTAGTCACTCCTCCTATTATAAAATTTAACCTTTCTGTCCCCATCACTCATGTCTCTCCAACCAACTTTTAGTCTCCTCTTTCCCATTGTCTACAACAAAGTTTAATTTCCTGCATCTTGAAATAAAAGAAAAACTGTTTCCTCAACTCTGCCCTTCCTTCAACAAGCTGCCATACTTTCATTTCGCCACCAAATTATTCAAAAGATTAATCTACAATCAGTGCATTGCTTTTCTCCAACTCTTCAACTCTTTGCATCTTAAGCTTCTACCTTCTCCACTTGAAGGAAATTGCATTTTCTTTAAGGTCTTGGCCCTCATAATCACCAAATAAAGTGACTTCTTGATTTCCCTTTTTCCCCACCTTCCAACAAGTTTTGACAATGTTGACTAATCTCTTCTTCAATTTTCTTTTCTCCTTTTATATTCATGGTAATGTTTTGTCTTCCTTCTTTTATATCTCTCAATGCTCCTTCTCTCTCTCTTTTGCTAAGGCCTTATTTCTGAAGTATATGTGAAGAAGTTACTTAAACTTCCAGGTTCTCAATTTCCTCATCTATAATAAAGATAATAATATCCATTCCCAAAAAATCATGAAAAGTAGACCACATTATGTGCCCAAAAAGTTATATTCCTTAAGCGTAAACATTTCCCAGTATTCTATCTTTGGTACTATCTCCTTTCACTATCAAATTCTATAAATGACTCTAAAAACTTTACCTTAAGCTCCTACCTTTCTCACTAAAGCTCCATATTTCCAACTTGAATATCATGCCTCACACTCAATAAGTTTAAAAAACCAAATTTATCATGCCACCCTCTCCCTCATCAAAATGAACTTCTGCTCAAGTTGCTCCTATATCTATTAATATCATTCCAAAATCCCAGCCAACCAGGCTCAAATCATTACTCATCTTTGACTCCCTTAGATCTAATCCATCTCTCCATGCACTAATGCTTTGTCCAAAGTGTCTCTTGCATCAATTACTATACAAAAGGGATAAAACATCATAACAAAGTGGTATTTATCCCAGAAATGCAAAGTTGGATTAACATTAAAAAATAAAATAATATAATTTATCACATCAACAGAACAAAGGAGGAAAAAAAATCATATGATCATCTAAACATATACAGAAAAAAAACTGAAAAACTTCAACACCCTTTTGCGCTAAAAACTCTGAGCAAACTAGGATTAGAAAGGTACATATAAAAACTTACAGTTTATATTATACTTAATATTAAAATACTGAAAGCTTTCCCTCAAAGATAGAGACTAAGACAAGCATTTTTGGTTTCACCACCTCCATGCACCATTGCCCTGCAGTCACAGCAGTAAGAAAAAGAAATAAAAAGTATAAAAATTAGAAAGCAAAGAAGTAAAAAAGTGATGAAGTAATACTATCATTATTCTCAGATGATAGGAGAGAACCCTAAGAAACTTATTTTTTTTTTTACAACTACCATAACTTTTAAATGAAATTATCCAGGTGGCAGGATACAAGGATAATATAAAACTCAACTGCATTTCTATATATCAACAACAAACAATTGGAAAGTGAAAATAATAAACAATACTAAAGCATTAAGTCAACTCAATGTGGAAAGTCTTTTTCCATGTAGGAAAAAAAATGAATCTTGACTCCTACTTCACACAATATAAAAACAATTTGAGATGGATCATAGAACTAAACATAAAAAAGCCAGAAGCAGAAAGCTTCTACAAAAAAACATAGGAGCATATATTCACAACCTGGACAAGACAAGAAAATCATTAACCATGAAAGAAAACATTGACAAATTGGATCTCACCAAAATTCAAACATTCTGTTTATCAAAAGGTACTATTAAAAAATATTTAAACAAATCACAGACTGGGGAAAAATATTTGCAGTACATAAACCTGATGAAGGACCCATATCTTTTGGAATTACAAGAGAACTGATAAAGAATTACTACAAATCAATAATTAGAATGTTGAACAACTCCATTAAAAAGATTTGAAATAGGCACTTCTCAAAAGAAGATATAAGAATGGGAAATAACCATAGGAAAAGGTGCTCAACATCATTAGTCACCAGGAAAATGCAAATTAAAACCATAATGAGAATCTTTTCACACCTATAAGAATGGCTAAAATAAAAAAATTAAAAAGTCTAATATGCCAAATGTTTGCTAGAATGTGGAGAAACTGAAATTCTTACACATTTCTGTTGGGGATTATAAAATAAACCAAGTACTTGGGAAAACTCTTGGGAAGTTTCTTTTAAAGTTAGCTACTTATCTACCCCATCTAATTCCACTCTTTGCTATCTATATGAAAACAAATATCTATAAAAAGACTTGAACATGAGTATTCACAGCATATTCATTCATAATAGCAAACAACAGGAAAAAACACAGGTATCAATCAACAGAAGAATGGAAAACCAAGTTGTACTATATTAATCTAACAGAATACTACTCAGCAAAGAAAGGAACAACATGAGTGAATCCCAAAAACATTACGTTGAATGAAAGAAACCAGACACTGACATACACAAAACATACACACACACTGTAGGATTCAGTGTCCAAGAATAGGTGATCCTAATCTATGGTGATGAAAATCAGAAAGAAGTTGCCTCTGAGGCAGGAATGGGGGCAATTAATTAGAAAGGGGCATGAGGCAACTTTCTGGGGTGATGCCAATGTTCTATATCTTGCTTTGAGTGGTGGTTGCACCTACATATACAACAGCCAAAATTCATCAAATTGTATTTTATTCTTCAATTAGGGGGAAAAAAGATACTTCACTAGGAAAACATTAAAAAAAACAAAAGCCATTGCAAAAAGCATATAATTACTTAGCAGAAAACTGGTATGTCAGTAGACTTACCTAAAATTTTATTCAAATGTAATATTTTTTCAAGTATTTTCAAGTACTTTTTCAAGTTTAAAAATAATTTTATTTTCAAGTATAAGTAAATGAACCTAGCTTTGTGAATTCATCTAAATAGGGAAACTCAGCTTTGTGTGTTAATATACTGGAGAGCAACAAAGAGAAACCAGTAGCATATAAATATTTCAGTTTCTGTGAATTGAAAATAGAATGCTTCACAATCTGGTGAATTTGAAGACATGAAAGAGCCCAAAGAAGCAAAGGTAAAAAGATCAAACACAGGATGCAGAAATAACAGCTGTGACTTAGTGAGTTAATAAATATGCTGAATAAAATCAAACCCAACAAAGCACAGCAAGTCTGTAGCTTCCAAATAATTAACAGACTAATCAGAAAGACATGCAATGTATAATTAGCCCTACTTTATACTAAAAGCAAGGACTCCTTGGTTACAATGAATATTCTCCATTTATAAGTAGAGTTATGAAAAGTAGACTAGATAGAGGCATGCATGAGGCAAAGGGGAAGTAACCTAACTTGCTTTGTCTAAACAGTATCTATCTGCAGTGAATGAGATGAAAGTTCTGTATTTATCTCTCTTTTATTCTATATCATTCCTTTCACAATAGTCTGAACACACCTGTTAATGCCCTGGCAAAGAAATGTAAATTCATGAATAAGGGTTGCATTTATGCTTTTATTTTCAAGGCTCATCACCAGTTTTAAGAGTGAAATGATCATTTCAACTATATTATTAATTTTTAATTAGCAAACGAAAAAAAAGTTTGAATACCCACAAGTCAGTCTAACTTCACATTTCTTGCATTTCCAGACAGAAAGCCAGAATTAGCAAACACTTTAGAGGATTAAACTTTTGATCAAAATATAGGCACTTATATAAGCTAACCAATAATCTTTTCTTTGGACCAGTTAGCTCTTGACATTGTTCCATCCCTGACACACCTGTGACTTGTCAGAACACACCACAGAGTCCCCCATCTATTCATCTTGCTGTCCCCCACCCATACCCTCTAGTCTCCAAACCCTTTCCTAAAATCATATGTCCTACTCCAATACTCCCTCATAGTTACTTCCACTTGAATTTTCTATTCCCTGCTCTCCACAATGAATGAGGAGCCCCAGGAGATCAGAACTCATAAAATGAAATAAGTAATGCACCAAAGGTTCTGAGGTAAAAGGAAGAGTAGCCCAAATGAGGTTATATTCTTTTCCAATTATACCTTAACTGTCATTGTTCTATTACATATATACTTACAGGCTGCACTGGTTCTAATTTAAATACCATCATACTTAGTTTCCTGACTTTCCCACTTCATTTTTTCCTTCCTAAATCATCATTATAAAATCTAAAAAAGGAAGGTGGAGTCAGTTACTTTCATAAACACTTAAAAACAGACAGAACCAAGGAAGGGAGTCAAGATGGAATTTCTGGCTTTAATACTACCTCTAGTTTTCTTCAAAGTTTACCAAAATAAACCAAAATAAAATAGAACATGCAAAGAAGGATTTATGGAGTTAGGTCCCTTAGAGTTGATTAGATTACAGATATGCAGAAAGGAATCTGTTTTTCATTCACTGAATGACCAAATGCATTTACTTTAAACAATTTATGTTGGTATAAAAATAAATATGTTTAGTAATGGATTTTATTAACTTATACATAGGATAATCTCCTAACTAAATAGTTAAAAATGCTGGAAATGTAATAGCTGCACAAAAACACCAGAAACACCTTAAAATAACGAGAGAATCAAGGATAATAAATGTGACATTTAGCATCTAAACCTGGGTTTAGTGAGGTTTATTTCTTGAAGCAAATGGACTAGATCAAATTTCCCTGAAAAGGAAGAAGGGATTTTCCACCTCCCCATGTTAGGACACTGTGTGAAATGTTATCTGTGCCTAAACGAACCTGTGAGTTCCATCCTCATAAAGATGTTATACAACTTCATGAGGATTTTTCTAACCTCTGAGCAGGACTGGAGGAGACAACTATTATACTAAAGAAAGGAAAGGAAGTTCGATTCAGTTGCACAACCTTGCCCCTTTGGAGCGCCAATATCCTTATCCATAACACTAGAATATACATTCCCTTGAAACTGATGAAGGTTAAATGAAACAATTTATATGAAAGTATTCTATAAACTGTAGTGGATACGTAAAGTTGAAATGCCATTTTATTGATGAATATGATTATAATAAAAATAATCCAAAATAAGTTACAGTAAAGAAGGTGAGATATTAAGCAAATCATTGCTCATTTAGACCAAAATAGTCTTAAAAAGACACATTTGTCCTACAAATTGCCTCAAAGGATTTGTTCATACTCTATATTTAAGTAGATGGTGAATGGCATTGATTGGATCCTAAGTCCGCCTCTCTTGGATTTTATGAGGCCCATTCAGAGTGAGCCAGGTTGAGAACACCACCAATTCCATGTTCTGAGTCCATCTGTTGACAAAAATATAATGCAAACAGCTTTATAAGTGCTATTTTCAATGAAATATCACAGAACAGCTGGTCCCAAGGATATTTCTAAAGCTTGCCTGCAAACCGCCTACTGGGAAATCCAACTGAAAGAGAAGAGGGAAGAGAAAGAAACCAATACAGAAAAGTGACAGAAATGGAAAAAAAAAAAAAAAGAAGAAGGGTAAAGAGAGACTAGGTAGAGAGAAATGAGCTCTGGAGGAAAACAAGGAGCAATGAGAGGTGCAATATCAAACACAGACAAAATCAGTGAGAAATCACAATGAATAGAGAATTTAAAGAAAATATATAAAAACAACTGGGGTTGAAGGATAGAGAAGTGATCACAAATAATGCAGCATGTCCAGAGAAATGAAGACAAAAGGAGCAGGAAACACCAGAAAACATGTAACAGCTCAATAATTGGAGCGTAATTATTAAAATGTTGTGAGAGGAAAATGATGTGAAATAGCCATTTTTCTATGCTTCACTTGTTTTTTTTCAAGTAACATACAAATTCATTTTTCCAAAAGCTAATACAGATTTCAATGTCTATCATCAACTCCAAGGGAAGGAAACATCTTCTTCCAAGTCCTTTCTTTTAACCTAAAAATCCATTTACGTAACATAACATAGTCCAGGCATTGCAATATCAGTTGTGCATACACTGATTCAAAAACAAAATGCATGATAGTGCAGATGATGTCATTTTGGGCACTTACCTGGGGTCGAATAACTTTTACAATATTTTTGAGGGCAGTGTCTGGGGATGGAGGCGAGCAGTCAGGAGTTGGGCCTGTTGAGCTGTTTCTATGGTTACTAGTTCCTGGAGCAGTAATTCCTACCTCAGAGGCATTATCTGTGAATAAAAATAGAACTGCCATGAACCTAATCACTCAGTTTACCTTTTAAGACTTGAAATTACTTTAGTGAACATGAATTGAGATTTCAACTTAAAATTGGTATCAATCACAAGATCATAATGAGGAATATGCTCAGCAGTATATTTTAAAGATAATGTTTATTGACTGCCTTGTTTTCTTTTAGAATGGTAAATTTCACTCCCTGTAGTATTCCAAGAAGGAAGAGTGTTATTATTCAATTCATAGTGATAGATCATCCAGCATAGCTGTTAAGACTGCCACTATTATATGAACGACAAAATCTTACCTTAACTAAAAGAATATGATTGGGCTAAGTTTTCTCCATAATCTTTCAAATGGCTATTGATCTTTATTAAAGTAGAAGTTTCATATCTCTGTGATTCATAAAACCCAAACTCAAGCCTCCTTAAAGCACTTTTCCCAGAAATCCCTCAAACTATAGAAAAGCATCCCAGTGAATTAACCTTGATGAAAAACTGATATTTTTGCAAAATGGTTTTATAATGTAGACAAACATAAAACTATCAACCCCAGACAAATATATCCTCCTATATGGTCAAAACTAAATGAATGAAATTTCAAAAATCTAAATTAATCTTCCATTATGTTCAGTATTAGGGAGGAGAAATAAAAAAAGTGATGACTTTAAAATCAGTGACATGTGTAACATTTTCTTCTTAAATTTATATCAAAACAAAATAACGTCAAAGATGCAATTTTGGTATGTTTAAAATACTTAGAAAAGGATGGAAAATGTTCCGTAAATAACTCCTGCTAGTACATAAAAAGTTATATTATTTTAACAACAATTTGGCAATCCTCTACATAGCTTTTTATGGAAACTGTTGCAAACTGAAATCTGCAAAAAATTTACTTCCCTGTTATGTTTTTAATTAGTTTCCAATAATTTTCTCTCCTAGATAGTTGAATTGATGCAAAAACGACTGAGACTGTGAATTCTTTATAGACCAGCAAAGTTCTCTCTTCCCTGGTCCTTGTCTACAAGCCCAAGCGAAAAGCAATGATTTACGAAGGCACCTGTTGCTCATACAAAGCAAGGGGATGAAAACTCTACCCACCACATAAAAATATAATTCAGGAAATCCAGAAATAGACTCATGAAACAAAAAACACAAGTGTGACATGTTGAATTAAATAGATCATTTATAAAATAAATCTTAACCACAGGGGAAGAGGGGAGGGAGGAGAGTGAAAGGGATGATTAGGCACGTGTGTGTGGTGATGGATTTTAATTAGTGTTTGTTTGGGTGGTGAACATGAGAACATGATGTAATCTATGCAGAAAGAGAAGTATAATGATGTACACCTGAAATTTATACAACGTTATAAACCAATGTTACCGCAATAAAAAAATAAAATAAATAAATACAAATAAAACATAAAATAAAATAAATCTTAAAAATGTCCAGAACTCACTCTTTGACTCTGGCTTAGTAGATAAGGTGGGATTTGAAATAGCATCTTAAGAATAGGCAGGGTTCTGAAAGACAATAGTTTGTAGGGATGGTCTTCTGAGTAGGATAGAATAATATGAGTAAATATTAAAACAGAAACAAAATATCAGTCAACGAGACAATGACAAGATGCCCTGATTCTCTCCAAGTGGTTCCTCCCTTCATTCATCCAACCATATATCTAAAAACATTTATTTGGGGGCAACTATGTGTCAGGAATTATGTTATGTTCTAAGATTAAATTAAAAAGAACCTCTATCAGGGATTAGTGGGTAGGGAGTGATGAAGGGTGGAGCACAGAGGATAGTGGGGGAGGCTGTGCTTGTAGAGGGGAAAGAGGTATATGGGAGCTTTCTGTACCTTCTGTTCAATTTTGCTGTAAATCTAAAACTGCTCTAAAAAATAAATTATATTAAAGTTTTTAAAACTTTCTGCCCTTGAGAAGTATACAATCAAATGTGGCATCAGACACGCAAACAAATTATAATGCAATATAACTTGAAAACTGATAACAGATAAATGAAGCATGATGAAAAAGCAGAAGGGGGAGCAATCAGACTGTGGCTGGGAAGGAAGATGGTTGTGAAAGGCTTCAATTTTCAGGCAAGAAAGCTGGAACAGAACATAAAACGTAAGGGCATGAAGGTAGAAAGAGCACAGATGAAGCTGTTATTTTATGTTTTGAAGAAGTTGGAGATGAATTTAGATGAGTAAAAGGAAGTTTATTAATATATGTTGATACTTAATTCTGTAGGCAATGAGAAATATTGAAGATATTTAAGCAGGGAGTGACATAGTAATAATAATAGCTAATGTTCATTGGAGTCCAATGAAATAATGTTAGACAGACTTTATTCTTGTCATTTATCATTTATTCTCTCTTTTGTACTTTTCATTGTTGTCTCTCTGTGTTGCATTCTGAATCATTTCTTGTATTCATTTTCCAGTTTATTGGCTCTTTCTTTAGCTGCTTCTAGTTTGCTATCAAACCATTTTCTTAATTCCAATTATACTTTTCAGCTCTAAAATTTCTATTTGGTTCTTTTTCAAATACACTATGTCACCATTTGGCATTTTTCAGTTCCCTAACAACATTTTCAAGCTTATTTTATTTATTGGAAAGTGGCAAGTACAGTTGTTTTGTTTTTTTAAATCTGTGTCTGATAATTCTAATAACTGAAGTCTCAATGGATCTATTTCCATGTCTCTGGTTCTCACTCACGGTATCTGTTCTATTGTCTGTCTCATCTTCAATTCGGTGCTACTTTTGTTACTGAACTTTTTGAACTTTTGTTAGAACAACACATATAACATTAAACCTAACACTTTGTCTTTTAGTAACTGTTAATTCAAAAAAGCATGCAAACTTGCATTCTAATATCAGATGCTGAAGTCTGTGAAAAACTTGCCTGTTCAATGTTAGACAATTTATTAAACCTCTCTGGATTTCAGATTCCTTAACTTTAAAAATAAGGATGATAAGTAACTATCTTGTAGGGTTTATGTGTGCAGATAAATTGAGAGAATACATATGAAAAATAACTAGCACATTATCATACACATAGTATAGGTTTAATAAATTTGAATTTTCTTTTTCCCTATAAAACCAAATATCACCAGAACTAAAGTTCTAGTTTCCCTATCAAACCAAATATCATCAGAACTAAACTACAGTAAAATATGGAAAAGAAAATCCAGAGTGAAAAGCAAAAAGATAAATAGTAACGCTTTGTAGATAACATATCTAGAGTAATGACTGTGGGTACTTGGGTGGGATTTGAGACCAGCATCTTTTACCTAGTAACACAAATTGGTCAAGACAGAATTTAATTCCAGGAATAAGAGATGATCTCTTCAGGAATGATTCACTGCAAGAGCTGGCCCTGTTGACTGCCTTTGTATCAAAGCCAGAAAAACTGCTAGGTAGTCCATGCAGACCGTAAAGCAAAAGCTTCTTGAATATTTCTTATAAGTAATTTAATACCTAGTAAAAGATAGAGGGTAATCAAGTACTAAATTATTTAGAAAAGACTATAAGTGTCTCCATCTTCTGAATCCATGATCTGCACCATTACACAGATAATTTGATTTTATACTACCTTGCATTGTTCATTATCTCTTCCAGACTAGGTTATATTTTCACAGAGACTTACAGTTCCCTTATCCCCTACATAGCTCTTAGCTCAATGCAATCCTTTAAAAACACTAAGTGAAATAAAGTGAATAAAGCAAAACTGTGTGTCAATGGCAACCATCACAAGTGCCCTTAATTACATGGAGAAAGGTGATCTGGCTTTTATAATTCTGTGGTCCTTTTGGAGAAAATCCAAATGAGAAGCATATTCTGGAACATGCATAAGAGTCTGAGGAAACTGATTTATTCCTAAAATATCCTTTATTATATATTATAAAAAAAATACCAATTATCCAGTGGATTTTGTAAAATGACAGCCTTTGTCCAAGGTAGTTTTACATGGTCAACCTACATTTCACACCTGCAGCTACAAAACATTGCCGATGAAAAGGAAATGAGGTGTGTAAAAACTGCTTAGAGAAAATTACTGAATTCACTTGCAATGTCAGATTGAAATAAAAGACATCTTTTAGTCAGATTCCCTTACTACGCATTAGATTATGCATTATGACTGTCAGTTTCCTCTACAATAACAAGCTTAGAAAAAAACACCTTCCAGTTTACTTGAGCTTTTAGAAGAAAAGTATTCTATGAATACAAAATAATTCATGTGCAATGTTACAGTATAGAATTTTAACATCATTCTCTAGCATTAACACTTAAAGTACACCAGAGACCATGCTAGCTGCTATGTAGCTGACAAATAGGACTAGATTACTTCTAGCTGGGGATTCAGGAAAAGTGTCAGGGAAGAGGTGATGATTAAGCAGGTCTCTGACAGGTTAGTAAAATTTAGACATGAAGAAATGAGTGGGAAGAACATTCCAAGAGTTGAAAGTAGGATGAGCAAAAGGTAGAGAGATGAGAAAGAATTAGGCACATTTGTGGAATAAGGAAGAGTTCAGTTTGAATAGAATATAATATTCATGGTGGAAACACTAAGGAATGGAGGGGCCATCTACAACAAATTTGGGCTTTGGTATCAGACAAACCTAAACTGAAATCCTGGCATATTTAATCTCAGTTTCCTCACCTGTGAAACAGCTTTTCTCATAGTGTTGTTGTAAAGAAAAATGAGGTATGTGTGTGTTTAACATATTGCCTGGCACATAGTACGAGTTCAATAAAAGTAGGTGTTGTTGTTATCATCATACATACATACATATAATAATAATAAATATAACTAGATAGGTGGCTTGAGGTGTTATTCTGGAAAGTCTTGAATGCAACACTAAGTAATCATCAAGTAAGTATTTAATAATTATTCATCTACCAATTCATGAAGTTCAATTTTTAATTGTTGACCTTAAGTCAGGGATTGGCAAACTTTTTCTGCAAAAGGCTGGATAGTACATATCTTAAGCTCTGTAGGCTATATGGTCTCTTTCATAACTACTCAACTTCGCTGTTATAGCACAAAAGCAGGGATAGACAATGTGTAGGCAAATGGTGTGGCTGTATTCTAAGAAAACTTTATTTACAAAAACAAGCGTGGACCAGATTTAGTTTGTAGGCCATAGTTTGTGGACCTCTGCCATAAGTACTTCCCACCGAAATGTTTTCCCTCTTATGGAGAAACTAAAATGTTATATTATACATTTACTTTCCCCCCCATATTATATGTGAATATTCTTCTCACTATGTAATTAAAAACTAAGGTTTTCATTATGCAAGTAGAAATGTATTTATCATTTGTATAAAAAAATAACATGACATCTAATCCAAGGGCAGTGCCTTGTAGACAATAAGTGTTCAACAAATGCTCATTGGATGGATAAATAAATGAATAAGACCAATTGAATCTTTGATTCTAAAGTAACTTTGTTTTAGTAATGGTCCATGACCATCATTTCTGTGAGAGACAGTATAAAAATCATAAGTAAAATAGTCCAAATATCTTCTGTTTCAATATCTTCAGTGAGAAAGTGCTCACTGTGTACCAGTTGAAGTTAATATGTAACAATTGTTTTAGAGAATTATTTGATATTCCAAATATTTAATGCATTTTATTTTCTCCTAGCAATAGTTTCTTAAGAATTAGCAATTCCTTTAAACATACTGAAAACTGAAACACTTGAACCTTCATTACTATCACCAACAACAGCTTTACATATTCAATCATCTGATCAAGCAGCTACTTTACCAGATAAAATGTGTGGTAGGCAGCTTCTAAGATGGTCCTGATTGATCCCTGCCTCATGGTAGTCATGCTTTTGTTAAATTCTCACTCCTAGAGTGTGCGTTGAACTTGTTGACGAGCTTCTAAACAAATAAATATAGAAGTGAAGAGACGTCACATCTGGGATTAGGTTATAAACAGACTGTGGCTTCTGTCTGGAGTGTGTTCTCGTGCTCTCCTTCTCTCAGATCTTTTGCACTGAGGAAAGCACATAACCACATTGTGGACAGCCTTTTGGAGAAGCCCATATGGCATGGCGAGGGACTGAAGCCCTCAGTTCAACAGCCCACCCTGAACTGAAACTTGTCAACAACCACATGAATCAGCTTGGAAGTGGATCCTTCAGGCCCAGTCAAGCCTTGAAATGACTGCAGTTCTAGCCAACAGCTTGACTGTAACCCAGAGAGACCCTGAGCCAGAACCATCCACCTACGCCCCCACTGGATTCCTAACCCACAGAAGCTATGAGATAATAAATATGTGTTGTTTTCAGCCACAAGGTTTGGGGTAATTTGCTATGCAGCAATAGATAACTAACATGTTAGATGTTTGGCTAACATTTATAATATGGCCAACATGTTAGATGTTTGGGCTACAACGGTAAACAGATTCTCAGCTTTGTTTTAAAATTGCTGACTATTTAATGGAAAATATAGAAAGGCAAATATAGAATTACAAAACTGCTTTAGTTACACTACATATCAGGTACTATGAGAGCACAGGAGAGTGAGCCACTAACTAAGGGGACCAGGGTGGGGAGTTAGGTTATGGGTAAAAAGAGAAAGCAAAGAAGAAAGATTTAATCAGAGCCTTGAAGAATGAGTGCCATCAAGCACTCAAGGAGGGAGAAGCATACCAAACAAAGAAAATAGAATATGCAATGGGGCAGAAGCATGAAAGAGCGTTATGCCTTTGAGGAACTATAAATAGCTCAGCCTGGCTGGAGCACAGGATACATGTGGAAAGTGAATGGAGATGATGTTTGCAAGATAAAGTATTAAGATAAAAGACAGAAGGGTGTACAAAAAGAAGACAAAACAAAACTGACTTTGTAAAAGACTGAATTTTTCTATTTAAAAAAAAAGTTAGCAACATTACATTTCTAAAATTGTTTTCCTTGAGGCTATGGTCAAACAACACTTTTATCTATAAAAAGAACAGGCTACAAAGCTATAGTCAGTTTAAAATTCTCTACATGGGAGAAGCCACATTTGCGTGCTGAGAGGCAGAATGATTGAGCAGCAACTTCAAGCCTTCATTCAACATTTGAACAACTCCAATCCGTAAAGACCTTTGGTTGTATCTACACCAGAGAAGTTCTTCTAGAGAGCCAACAACTCTAGGGCTGAGAGGACATCAAAGAGTCCAAGGTCTCAGTACAACTAAGTAAAGTAGCCCCATGAATAGACTGTGGTGGGACAGTATTCTCTATTCCCTTAACCACTCATTCCAGTTCCTCCCCCTTCTTCACCCATGGCAGGGAGAAGGTCTTTTAATTTGTGAGCAATATTAGTAGAAGAAAGTCTTGTATATCTTATAGATTCTCTACTCTGAAGAAGCTCAAAGATTTAAGAGGAATTTGGGCAGTCACTGACAGTAGAATTTCACCATCCTCCTCCCAGGATGGTGCCAAGAATGACAATTCCTTGGCCTTGACTAGCAAGATGGAATAGATTCCTGGGGCAATGCATAGTAAAGAAAATGAGAGACAGAGGGAGGCCAGATGAGATGGGTCCCCTCCCAAGGTTGACTTTTAAGGACTGAAGTGTAAGCTAATGAAGAAAGTTGAAAAAAAAAATTAAAGTAAAATATTTGGCCTTACACTGGCAATTCATGGATTCTCTTGTTTTGCTAATATATTTGTGCTTCAATTCTCACACAGATTTTTGTTCTCCAGGATCTAGTGCCTTGAGCCCCACTTAGGGTCTCAGGCTTTCCCTTTGGTCTTGACAACAAATTTTTTTTTATGGTTTTACTGTCAGTGGTTCCTAGTATTTATCTCCCATATCTTTCTGCTCATTCCAAAATGGTATTTACACCAAGCTGACTAAGATACACTCTAGCACTATCTTGCAAGGTCTGAACCCCTCCTAAGCAGGCAATGACTTCCCATTAAGAGAAGTTAGAGAATGAACTTGCTAAAATGAAAATATCATAGTAGTTGGAGGTGAAAATGACATTTATTCTTCCACACCACAGGCCTAAATTCCAGGATTCTTTCACATTCATGTAAAAATGAGTCTAATATCATCAGATTCTGCTATAGTCTGTGCTGACTCATATTATATATAGTTTATTGAACTTCTATTTACTCTCTTTTATTCCTCAAAGCCTTATACATGTTTCCCAACCTTGCTTTCCACCCCCAGCCAGTCATCACCTTGGAACCTTCAGTTTCCTTGTAGATGTTCAAGCAATCACCTAAGCCTCAGAGTGTTCTGATTTCTACTCGTGTGATCTTTGCCTTAATTCTATTCAGGTTCCCATGTCTAAGGTTAACCCATGTGCTTCATTAAGAACAGCAACCGCTTCATAAGGGCATCTTAATCTCTAAGAACCTATTCCATAGACACAATATCCAATCATTTTCACTCTCTCATTTCCCATACTCATGCTACACTTCTTGTTCCACTGAGACTTTTAATCCGTTTATCCACATAATTTCATTCAATCTATCAACACTTTCTATCTTCACTTGTTTACTTATTCAGCTTAGACATAATGGTCCATCATTTAATAATTCTCTTGCCAATTACTACATCCACTCCTCTTGTCATTTTACCACACACTCTGAGCAAAACCCTCATCCTATTTGCTATTAAGTAAGGTATTAAGTTGACACCTTAATGTGCCACCCAGATTCCCCTTCAGATATGACAGATTTATTCTCCTAGCTGTTTGAAGTGTTGCTGGCAGACAGTCTTGACTTGTCAGCTCACTTTGGAAATTCCCTTAGCTGAAGAGAACCACCTGACCCAAGGTCACACCCCCTCCAGGAGCAGCCTTCTTCCAATGTCTGCTTAACAGAAGAATATAAAGGCCCTGCCTGGTCACCAACTTGGGATGATTTTAAAGGACTATTCCAGTTTCTGAGTTCCTTGGGGAGTCTTTGGAGGCCTATATTGAGAATTCCTCGCAGGCTAACCTCTGCTTCTGCCCTATCCTGCTTCCTTTCCACATTCATTGCTTCCAAGAACATTTTTAATTGATCTCCTGTACGCCAATTTCCATCTCAAAGTCTGCTGCCTTGCGAATCCATCCTGGATTGACCTCAGTCTAACTGTTTTCCATGGTCTCTTTTGCAATTTTTTTCAACAATCATGTACTAATCA
The DNA here is from genome assembly GCF_020826845.1 of Diceros bicornis minor. Taxonomy (NCBI): domain Eukaryota; kingdom Metazoa; phylum Chordata; class Mammalia; order Perissodactyla; family Rhinocerotidae; genus Diceros; species Diceros bicornis. The sequence goes on along the minus strand of NC_080764.1, from coordinate 23,484,750 downwards.
CTGAGAAAGAAAAGCCATTCAACTGCTATAAATTAATGTTATCGAATGATTTGATACGGTCTTACAAATCATTTCATGTGGTAAAAAAAACACTCCAATAGAAAAATGGACCAAAAACCAATAGGCACTACACAAAAGAAAATACAAATAAATGCATAAACTTTTTTCTCAACCTTTGCTTAAAATGTTACATAGGAATGAATGGTTGACATACAATCTTCTGGTTTTGTTTTGATTTAATTAATGTGGAAACAAAATATTCACATGGTTAAATATTCAAATAGCATAAAATGGTATACTATGATAAATGAGCCTGATTCCATCATAAGGAACCATACCCTGCTCCATTTTTTTTGTGAGTTCTTATAGGAATTCATATGGAAAGATTGGAAAATCATATGCATTTCTGTGTGTGTATGTGTATCATACATATATCATTTTCTTACACAAATGGAAGCATATATACCTATGATATCAGTTTGCAGTGGTCTTATCCAGGCTTCATTTCATGTCCCTACCCTACTTTCCTTTTTTTTATCTTGCCTTCTAAATTTTAAGAAGCTGGATTTTATATTTCCTCATTAGTTGATCCAGTAATTAAGCTGCAATTAACATAAAAATTTCCTTTAATTAGCTTAAGCAATGAGGACACTGATGATTGATTCCACCTAACAGGGAGTCTAGGATCAGGGTGGCTCTAGGTGCTGAATGCAAGGGCTCTGGCTCCTCTTTTCTGTGGCTCTCTTGGCTGTGGTCTCTTCTGTGTGATGCTTCACCCCCAGGCTGGACACAAGATGACTCAGCAGCTTCCAGCATCATATCAGATATGATAATATCAAAATGAAGAAGGTCATCTCTTTCTTGTGTGTTGTTTAAGAGTCTTATTAGTCAGATTTGTATCAAATGTTGATGTCCAACCCAATCACTGACAAGAGTTGGCTTAGACTAATGAGCACTTGCTCCCTGGAAGGTGGGGTAGAAACCAACCTCTGGAAATGAATGGCCATGTAAAAGAGGGTGTCTACTTAAAAAATCAGGATTCTGCTACAGAATACAAAATGGATAGAAGGGTAGGGGAGGTCAAAGAATAAATATTAGGTAGGCAATCATGAATATATACTAGACTGCCTAAGTTTTCTATCCCTTCTACAATACAGAAGGAGTGTAAATAAATATATATTGACATATTCAAATTTATTCTTCATTACCTTCTCCTTTCCTGCCAGGTCCTCCTCTGTTCACTCTCTTTTTTCCCCTCTTTTTTATAAGGCTCTTCATGATTTGATCCCTCTTACCTCTCCAGCCTCCATATTTTTTACACATACCTATTTTTTGGCCTTGAATATCCTTCTGGCCTTGATTTGTCTCAAGTAAAGAATCATCCTCTCAAGGAGGACTCTCTTGGAACACCTAGTGTGAGGCTGGAAGGAGAGAAGAGTATAATGAAGAATAAGTATGAATGTGCAAGTGTGAGTTAAATTCCCTTCCCATATGGTCCTGTAGCATCCTGTGCACCTGTACATTGACTATCATCTATTTGTGTGTTCCTCTTTTACTAGACTGTGAGTCCTCTCAAGGCAGACATAATGTGTCTAATTTGTCTTTATATCACCATCATTCATTACAGAAGGATCATTTATTAAGGGTCAGGACTCAATTTTTGAAGTCAGAGTATTATGGACAAAACAATATTTCATGTATTTTTTAAAAATGTGTTCCATATCATTTACTTATTATCTATGATATATTTGCACAGCACTGGCAAGAACAAGTTTTCAAATAATCAGAATTTAGCAAAGAAGTTAAATGCCCAAATAAAATAAGTTTAATTCAATTAATGCCTGTTGTAAAAAGCTTACATAGAAAGGTAGAGAAATCTTGATAAAATTTCCTAAATTGGAGACAAGCACTTACAATCCAAAGACATGAACCATTGGTCTTATTCTCATTATGGTATGCAATATCAACCATGGAGATTATAATGTATTAGGCATTAAATAGCCTACAAATTCTTGTTCATTTCACAATCACTGATCTCAGAAAAGCATAATCATTATAAAGAGGATTTCAAAGGTAGGAGTGACTTTATGTCTTTCATTTCTTAACAGAGTGGAGGAAAATGGGGGTGGTAGATCATCACATCATGATTTGTTTTGTTATGGAGTTTGGTTTTCCTCTTAATTACTATTACAGTTCAGTCTAAATAAATTTAGATTTCATGTCAAACTTTGACCTTTTTGGAAAGTCTTGGTTCCTTCGTTAGTAAGCAAAATTCCTACCTGAGAAAGCTATCAATTCCCCAATTCCCCTATTTTTTCATACATGTGATTATAGTTTACTAGATTACTTCATTCACATGCCTATGGCAAGATGTGTGTTACAACTAACAAGTGTGTGCACACAGGCACACATACAATATAGATCTGAGAAAATATTGGTTGTGTAAATTAAATGTGCAGAGTATTTCATGGCATTAATGGTTTTTACTCAAGATGACAGTAAATTCTAGGAAAACTGGATGGAAATCACCACCTATATAAAGAAAGTTTTGTTTTAAATCTGCATTAGCCAGGAACCCATATTTACTTTGGTTATCTGGTATTTTGGTGTAAAATTTGGCCACAAATTAGTCTTGCTCTATTATTATTATCTGAACATATATTTCCTTGGTAATGCTATCATACTCATCATATTCATGATGACAGATTTCACATATTATAAAAGAATATATTGTATGGAATTACAATTTGTTTAGACATACTTTGGAAAAAGATCGCATTTCACATGCTTTCATAAATCAGATTGAAATGTCTCAGGATTCCCAGAAAGTAAATGAGAACCAAAGTATTATTTAATCCTACTCATCTCTCCTTCTCTTTTATACTTAGAGCAGGAGTAAAACTTAACTGGAAGCAAAGATTTACATCTTTTCCTATTCTGGAGATAATTCTATGTTCACACTATTGCCCTAATTTCTTCCTTATTGAAAAGCCTATCTATCCAGATGACAGTATCAGTAAACAGAGATGAATTTTCTTCAGTCCCATTGCCTACAGATATTTTCAAACGCCATTAATTCCAACACGACTAAGTTCCTTTAAAGGCTGCTTTCTTATATATATTCTTTTATATAAACTTTCCAGATTCAGTAAATTGTTCATATGTCCCTGTAAAATCAGTGATGCTTTTGTTACACATTATACAAAATTTTTGTTTGAAACTTAAGAGCATTTTCTTTTGCTGTTAACAAAATATTGCTTAAATACTAGCTACAAAGTCTATTTATGGGTGCAAAAGTATCTAATAATTGGAACTTTAGAAGCCCAGAAGTTTTGTTTTTTTAAAAGAAAAAATTAGGTGTCACAAAAGGTCTCAGAGCTTCTGATAAACGTGTTATAACCTGTATGTACATCTGAAGAGACCTCTTTCACAGCAACCAGAAGTCCTTTTGTAATTATTTATGCTCAATATGCTCAACACCTATTTCTTATTTGCAGAGTTATGATGAGGAATATTCCCAGTTCAAACACTGCTTGGCATCTCTGAACTGACTGATCAATGTGTCAGTACACAAGTTAATAATTGGTAGACATAAAACAACATATCACACACACATGTACACACACACACAAAACCTTTAAAGTGCTTACTCTTTGGTGTACTGCTAATGAGCAAGAAACATATTGATGTTCCAATATACTTAAATATTCAAGGAGTAATATAGGTTTTTCTATAATCTGTGAAATCCCTGCTTCCCCTCAAAAAAAAACTCATCATTTTAGTAAAACTGGAGAAAAAATTACATAGAAGAATAGACTAAGGGGTTGGCCTGGTGGCGTTGTGGTTAAGTTCTTGCACTCTGTTTTGGTGGCTCAGGGTTCACAGGTTCAGATCCCAGCATGGACCGACACACCGCCTGTCAAGCCATGTTGTGGCGGCATCCCATATACAGTAGAGGAAGATGGGCACAGATGTTAGCCCAGGGCCCATCCTCCTCAGCAAAAAGAGGACGATTGGCAACGGATGTTAGCTCAGGGCTAATCTTTCTCACAAAGAAAAAAACAATAGACTAGCATGACGTCCTGCTTTCACTGTTGCCACAACCCATTGTTAAGCTAGTCAGTGGTCCCTATATCAAATGCCCTTAGAATTGATAGTGCAAAAATTTTTACATGGAATGAGAGTGCTATATGAAAAATATTAATCCCATTAATTCAACTAATTGTACAAAGCTAATCATCACAGTAAATTATAATCTGACCTTAAAGAAAATATGTCATGAGCTGAGACAAATTTATCTTTATCCCTGAAAAATCAGAAGCTTATTCTTAAAGAAATCTCTCCTTTCTTTATGAATCTATTCAAGAATGTATAAAGCGATATTTCCTGTTATTTTTCAAAAAGAGATGTCTGATTGCTGCATTCCCGGTTTTTCACTCTGCTGGCTCCCCAGTGCCACGGCATGGTAGACAGGGCTCATCATAACTTCCACTCAACTACCTGTCCCCTCCCTCATCTTTTCCCACTGCCCCTTACTCATCTTCTACTCCAGTCACAAAAACACTAGTTCTCAGAACCCATCTACTTTTCCTCTGATATGTAGGTCCTTTTTCCTTTGTATGACAATTCACTAAATATCCTGCCAGGCCCAGCTCAAATACTACCTTCTCAGTGAGGTCTTCTCTGTCAGTCAGTAATTCTCTGATGGTTCCTGCATCACTTCCCCTTATGCCTAAGATTAAGCTCATCACATTATAATAGCAGGTATAAAGAGTGTGAGCTCCTTGAAAGCAAGAACCTTTTCTCACTTTCTTTATCCCCCCAGACCTAAGTACTAGGTGTTAAATGAATAAACATATGCAAGATACCATATCAATTGATTAGATACTTAAAATAGTAAAAGAGTAAAATAGTCTTAGTCCCATATTTTAAGGGAAAATCATTTCAAAAATCATTTTAGGATTTTTTAAAAAGGCATCCAGATACTAATAAATCAGAGTGGCAGTAACAATACTGTGATCACTGAGCTCCTCACAACCAACTTTCTTGTAACATTTATGAAAGTTTCTGCATCAACCATGATTAAAATAAGATACATATTTGAATTTAACCATGTAAAATTCTGCATGAAGAAAAATCCTAGAAGGCAGCACACCAAATGTTAATAATGCTCATCTCTGGCTGGTGAGATAATGAATTATATTTATTTTTAAAATATTTTTCCTATTGAAAACAAACCCTAGAAGGCAGCACACCAAATGTTAATAATGCTCATCTCTGGCTGGTGAGATAATGGATTATATTTATTTTTAAAATATTTTTCCTAGAGTGACGTCAGCGTCATGGTGGAGTGAGCTTTCCTGTAAACTCTTCCTCCAATAAGATACAACAAAAGGAACAGTCACAGACCAACAACGGAATCCTAGACAGTGAAAAGCAAGGTTGGAAAGATCCACACTGCCACACATCTGAGAGTGGAACGTACTGGGCCCCCGGAGGAAGTGAGGAGAGGTAAGGAGAATTCCTCTCCCTCCCCATCAGATCAGCGATCCTTCTCCACGTGGCCCCCAGAGAGGGGGGAGGGGCGGCCCTCTGAGGGGAAACCGTAGCTCTTTGGGCTCTCTCGGCCAGAGGGAAACTCCCACACAGAGGACTCAGAACTGCTACTGGGTACCATCAACATCTGAGCACCCCAGGAGAGCAGATAACAAGGGGGGAGCGAGAAGCCCCCCACGCCAGGGACCCAGAAGGCAAAAGAGAGAGCCCCCTACCTCCCTGCAAGCAGACACTGCAGCTCAGCCGGCCAGACCAGACTAAGTGGCTGGTGGATCGCAGCAAACAGCTGAGGCAGAGTGCAGGGGGCTCAGATTACACAGCCCTTTACCCCCAAACAGTGGCGGCGGGTGGAAATTTCAACCATATATTTCCAGGATAAGGAAAAACAAAGCCAATATGGGAACCACAATGCAAAGGTACATGAAATCACCAGACCAGAAAGAAAATGACAAGCACCCAGAAACCAGCCCTGAAGACACAGAAATCCATAATCTAAATGACAGAGATTTGAAAATGGCTATCACAAAAAGACTCAACGAAATACGAGACAACACCAACAATTCAATGAGATTAGGAGTTGCTTCACAAAAGAGATGGAGATCGTAAAGAAAAACCAATCAGTACTGATGGAGATGAAGAACACAATGGAGGAGATAAAGGAGAATCTGGAATCTTTAAAGAACAGAGCTGACAATATGGAGGAAAGAATTAGCATTATAGAGGATAGGAATACAGATATGCTCCAGATGGAAGAGGAGAGAGAACTAAAACTAAAAAGAAATGAAGAAAGTCTCTGAGAAATATCTCACTCTATCAGGAAATGTAACATAAGAATTATAGGTATTCCTGAGGAAGAAGAGAGGGAAAGAGGAACAGAGAGTCTATTCAAGGAAATAACAGCTGAGAAATTCCCAAATCTGGGGAAGGAGCAGGAAATTCCAGTAAGCAAAGCCAATAGGTCACCTAAATATGTCAACAGGCAAAGGCCCACTCCATGACATGTAGTGGTAACACTGGCCAAAGTCAATGACAAAGTAACAATATTAAGGGCAGCTAGACAAAAACAAAAAATAACGTACAAAGGAACTCCCATCAGGCTCTCAGCGGATTTCTCAACAGAAATTTTACAGGCTAGGAGAAACTGGAATGATATATTCAAAATACTGAAAGACAAAAACTTTCAGCCAAGAATACTCTATCCAGCAAAAATATCCTTCAAATATGATGGAGAAATAGGAACTTTCCCAGATAAACACAAGCTAAGGGAGTTCATGGCCATGAGACCCTCACTACAAGAAATACTCAAGAAGGCCCTCAGGCCTGAAAAAAAGAAGAGAAAGGGAGTACAAAGCTTGGAGCAAGGAGAAAAATAGGTAGACAAACTCAGAAAAATAGTAGATCCTTACCGGAATAGGTTAGCAACCACTTAAATACCAAAATCAAAGATCAAAGTAAGGAATTCACCAAAAAAAAATTTAATCTCATCACTGTAAACACACAGCCACAAGATAGAATAAGGTATAACAAGAACGACTTAGAAGGGGAAGAGGAAAGTGACTGAATTGACTTAGTATAAGGAAATAGGAGGCCATCAGATAATAGACTATCACATACACAAGATTTTTTATACAAACCTCAGGGTAACCACTAAACAAATAATCAAAACAAAATCACATATGATAAACAAAGAGAAAACTAGAAGAGTCATAAGACAGGACAACCAAACTGAATTGGCAGTCCGAAACAAATGGGACAAGAAATAAAGGAAATGCAAAATAACCGGAAAATAAGTGACAAAACAGCAATGTTAAGCCCTCATATATCAATAATTATCCTAAATGTAAATGGATTGAACTCTCCAATCAAAAGACACAGAGTGGCAAGATGGATTAAAAAGCAAGACCCAACAATATGCTGCCTCCAGGAAACACATCTCAGCTCTAAAGACAAGTACAGGCTCAGAGTGAAAGGATGGAAGACAATACTCCAAGCTAATGGCAAACAGAAGAAAGCAGGTGTTGCCATACTCAAATCAGACAAAGTAGACTTCAAGATAAAACAGGTTAAGAGAGACAAAGAAGGGAAATATATAATGATAAAAGGGACACTCCACCAAGAAGACATATCACTTATAAATATATATGCACCCAACATAGGAGCACCAATGTACATAAAGAAACTATTAACAAACCTAAAATGAGACATTAATAACAACACAATAATAGTAGGGGATCTTAATACCCCACTTACCTCAATGGATAGATCATCCAGACAAAAAGTCAACAAAGAAATAGTGGACTTAAATGAAAAACTGGATGAGATGGACCTAGTAGACATATACAGAGCACTCCATCCAAAAACAGCTGACTAAACATTCTTCTCAAGTGCTCATGGAACATTCTCAAGGATAGACCATATGTTGGGAAACAAAGCAAGCCTCAATAAATTTAAGAAGATTCAAATCATAACAAGCATCTTTTCAGACCATAATGTTATGAAACTGGCAAACAACCATGAAAAAAAAAAACTGGGAAAGTGACAAAAATGTGGAGATTAAACAACATGCTACTGAACAACCAATGGATCATTGATGAGATTAAAGGAGAAATCAAAAATTACCTGGAAACAAACGAAAATGAAAATATGCCATACCAAATCATATGGGATGAAGCAAAAGTGGTCCTGAGAGGGAAACTCATAGTAATACAAGCTCACCTTAACAAACAAGAAAAAGCTCAAATAAGCAACCTTAAATTACACCTAACAGAACTAGAAAAAGAAGAACAAACAAAGCCCAGCATCAGCAGAAGGAGAGAAATAATAAAAATCAGAGCAGAAATAAATGAAATTGAGACCAAAAAAACAGTAGAAAGGATTAATGAAACAAAGAGTTGGTTCTTTGAGAAGATAAACAAAATTGACACATCCTTAGCCAGACATACTAAGAAAAAAAGAGAAAAGGCTCAAATAAATAAAATTAGAAATGAAAGAGGTGAAATTACAACGGATACCTCCGAAATACAAAAGATTATAAGAGAATACTATGAGAAATTATACGGCAACAAATTGGACAATCTAGAAGAAATGGATAAATTCTTAGACTCACACAACCTCCCAAAACTGAACCAAGAAGAAATAGAGAATCTGAATAGACCAATCACAAGTAAAGAGATTCAAATAGTAATCAAAAACCTCCCAAAAAATAAAAGTCCAGCACCAGATGGCTTCTCTGGTGAATTTTACCAAACATTCAAAGAAGATTTAATACCCATCCTTCTCAAACTATTCCAAAAATAGAGGAAGATGGAACACTGCCTAAATCATTCTACGAGGCCAACATCACCCTGATACCAAAGCCAGACAAAGACAATACAAAGAAGGAAAATTACAGGCCAATATCACTGATGAACATAGATGCAAAAATCCTCAGTAAAATATTGGCAAACCGAATACAGCAATACATTAAAAAGATCATACACCATGATCAAGTGGGATTTATACCAGGGACACAGGGATGGTTGAACATCCCCAAATCAATCAACGTGATACACCACATCAACAAAACAAAGAATAAAAACCACACGGTCATCTCAATAGATGCAGAGAAAGCATTTGACAAGATACAACATCCATTTATGATAAAAACTCTCAACAAAATGGGTATAGAAGGAAAGTATCTCAACATAATAAAGGCTATTTATGACAAACCCACAGCCAACATCACACTCAATGGGGAAAGACTGAAAGCCATTCCTCTGAGAACAGGAATGAGGCAGGGCTGCCCACTCTCACCACTCTTATTCAACATTGTACTGGAGGTGTTGGCCAGAGCAATTAGGCAAGAAAAAGGAATAAAAGGAATCCAAATACGCAACGAAGACGTGAAACTCTCACTATTTCCAGATGACATGATTTTATATATAGAAAACCCTAAAGAATCCACTGGAAAACTATTAGAAATAATCAACAACTACAGCAAAGTCGCAGGGTACAAAATCAATCTACAAAAATCAGTTGCATTTCTGTATGCTAATAACGAACTAACAGAAAGAGAGCTCAAAAAGCTAATACCATTTACAATTGCATCAAAAAGAATAAAATATCTAGGAATAAATCTTACCAAGGAGGTGAAAGACCTATACAATGAGAACTACAAGACATTATTGAAAGAAATCGAGGATGACATAAAGAACGGAAAGACATCCCATGCACATGGATTGGAAGAATAAACAGAGTTAAAAAGTCTATATTACCTAAAGCAATCTACAGGTTCAATGCAATCCCAATCAGAATCCCAATGACATTCTTCACAGAAATAGAAAAAAGAATACTAAAATTCATAGGGGGCAACAAAAGACCCTGAATAGCTAAAGCAATCCTAAGAAAAAAGAACAAAGCTAGAGGCATCACAATCCCTGACTTCAAAACACACCACAAAGCAATAATAATCAAAACAGCATGGTAGTGGTACAAAAACAGACACACAGATCCATGGAACAGAATTGAAAGCCCAGAAATAAAACCACACATATATGGACATATATATTTTTTGACAAAGGAGCTAAGAACGTACAATGGAGAAAAGAAAGTCTCTTCAATAAACGGTGTTGGGAAAACTGGACAGCCACATGCAAAAGAATGAAAGTGGACCATCTACTATCGCCATTCACAAAAATTAACTCAAAATGGATCAAAGACCTGAAGGTGAGACCTGAAACTATAAAACTCATAGAAGAAAATATAGGCAACACACTATTTGACATTGGTCATAAAGGAATCTTTTCAGATGACATGCCTACCCAGACTAGGGAAACTAAAGAAAAAATAAACAAGTAGGACTTTATCAGATTAAAGAGCTTCTACAAGACAAACGAAACCAGAATCAAGATGAACAGACAACCCACGAGCTGAGAGAGAATATTTGCAAAACATTTATCTGACAAGGGGTTAATCTCCATAATATACAAAGAACCCACACAACTGAACAACAAAAAAACAAACAACCCGATCAAAAAATGGGCAGAGGAAATGAACAGACACTTCTCCAAAGAAGATATACAGATGGCCAATAGGCACATGAAAAGATGTTCAACATCATCAGGGAAATGCAAATCAAAACAGCACTAAGATATCACCTCACGCCCGTTAGAATGGCTATAATCACCAAGACAAAAAACCACAAGGGTTGGAGAGGATGTGGAGAAACAGGAACCCTCATACACAGCTGGTGGGAACGCAAACTGGTGCAGCCTCTATGGAAAACGGTCTGGAGATTCCTCAAAGAATTAGAAATAGAGATGCCCTATGATCCAGCTACCCCACTACTGGGAATCTATCCAACGAACCTGAAATCAACAATTCAAAGAGGCTTATGCACCCCTATGTTCATTGCAGCATTATTCCCTATAGCCAGGAAGTGGAAGCAACCTAAGTGTCCCTCGACTGACGATTGGATCAAGAAGATGTGGTATATATATACAATGGAATACTACTCAGCCATAAAAAAAAGACAAAATCGTCCCATTTGCAACAACATGGATGGGTCTGGAGGGTATTATGTTAAGTGAAATAAGCCAGAAATAGAAAGACAAACACTGTATGATCTCACTCATATGTGGAATACAAACCAACACATGGACAGAGAAAACTGTATTGTGGTTACCAGGGGCAATGGAGGGGAAGAGTGGGCACAGAGGGTGAAGGGAGACATATATATGGTGATGGACAAACAAAAATGTACAACCCAAAATTTCAGAATGTTATAAACTATTAAAACATCTATAAAAAATAATAAGATACAGTATAATTAAAAAATATATATTTTTCCAATTTCTCAAATATTCTTCAGTGAGTGTATATTACTTTTAGCTATTTATATTTGTTTCAAACATTGGATATTTTTTTAAAAAGCATAACAGATGCATTTATTTTCTTTTTTTTGTGAGGAGGACTAGCCTTGAGCTAACATCTGATGCCAATCCTCCCCTTTTTTCTTGAGGAAGATTGGCCCTGGGCTAACATCCATGCCCATCTTCCTCTACTTTATATGAGACCCCGCCACAGCATGGCTTGACAAGTGGTACGTTGGTACACCCCCGGCATCGGAACCTGCGAACCCTGGGCTGCTGAAACGGAGCACGCACACTTAACCATTGCGCCACCGGGCCGGCCCCAACAGATGCATTTAAAATCTCATTTTTACCTTGTCATAAACCTATTCCCCTGCCTCTCAAGAGTTAATCACCATCCCAAAGTTGATATGTATTCTCCATCTGTGCCTTTATACTCTTATTACTTAGGTATATACTCATTATCTATATATTCATTATATATTAGATATATTATATTTTACTTTTACATAAATAATATCATATTATGTGTACAACTCTTGAATCTTGCTTTTTTCACTGAACATTGTTTTCAAGATACATCCAAGTAGATGTTTGTAAGCCTAGTGTTTTCATTTTAATTGATGCATAATGTTCCATTTAGCTAAAATTACTCTTTGATTCTCTTACTTACAGACATTTTATTTTGTCTCAATTTTTTATTCTTACAAACAACATTGCCATGAATGTCCTTCAGAGTCTTGAGTTTTGTTTTAAAGAACTATACCTAGAAGTAGAATTGTCAGATAGGAGAGGATGTGAATTTCAAACTTTCAAAAATATTGTTGAATTGTCCTCTAACGTGGAGTACCAATTTATAATCCTATTAGCTGTGTATGAGAGTTCCTGTTTTCTATATCTTCATAATACTTAATATTGTTCAGAACTTTGCTGTCATTCTGGTGGATAGATATAAACTGATATCTCATGGTGGTCTTAATTTCATTTCTCTGTTACCAGTTTTAACTATGTTTATTGGCCATTCAAAATTCATCTTCAGGGGCCGTCCTCGTGGCTTAGCGGTTAACTGCGCATGCTCCCCTACTGGGGGTCCGGGTTTGGATCCTGGGCATGCACCGACACACCGCTTGTCTGGCCATGCTAAGGCAGCGTCCCACATACAGCAACTAGAAGGATGTGTAACTATGACATACAAATATCTGAAAAAATGGAAAAAAAGGAGGAGGGTTGGCAATAGATGTTAGCTCAGGGCTGGTCTTCCTCAGCAAAAAGAGGAGGATTGGCATGGACGTTAGCTCAGGGCTGATCTTACTCACAAAAAATAAAAAATAAAAAAAATAAATTCATCTTCAGTTAATTGCCTTTGCCAATTGTTTCAATGTTTTTGTTTATTCTTTTTTTGGGTTTTTTTTTGGTCTTTTTCTCATTTTTGTAGTACTAATCTCTCAGTGTTATGCATTGCAAACATCTCTCCCAGTCTGTGGCTTTTTAAACATTTTTTTATAGCACCTTATACTAAGCATGAATTTTAATTTTAATTTTGATGAAGTCAATTTTACCAATCTTTTCCTTAATGATGTGTATTTTCTACCTTGTTTAAGAAATCCTTCCCTATATTAAAATTATCATGTGGATTATCTCCCTTAATTTGTTAAATTGAAGAAATATATTGAAAGATTTTTCTGATGGCTGAAATATCCTTGAAATAGTGAGGTAAATCCTACTTAGTCCTTATGTACTTTTCAATACATTGCTGGATTTAATGGAGTAATATTTTGTTTAGAATTTGTGCATCTATTTTCATACCAGAGATCAATCGATGTATGCTTTTCTTACACTCTCCTTGTCCAGTTTTGTATCTTAAGTCACACAAGTACAAAGGTGGTAGTTTACCTGTTTGTGCATTCTCTTAAACAGTTTGTACAGCCTTGATATCATCTGTCCATTTAGGTTTGGTAAAATTATCCTATCAAACCATCTTGACCATCTGTTTTTGGTATCAATTCTTTTCTGTTAATGTCTATCAGTGTATTGAATTATCATTGATAATTTATATTTTTTTCCACAAAATTGTACATTTGATCTATGTGTCAAAATTTTTTGAAATAAAATCATTCATAATATTATCTTATGGTTTCTTAAAATCTCTCCTAAGTCTTTGGTTATATCTTCCTATTTTTTCTTAATAATATTTATTTATGCCTTCTTTCTTTCTCATCTTGGTCAGTCTTGCTGGGAGTGTATTTATACAATTAGCTTTTTCAAATATTGATTAATTTCCATTATGATTTTGTTTTAATCCTTGAGTTACTTTGAAATGTATTCCTTTTTAGTTTCCAAACTTATGGGTGAGGGTTCTGAAAAGATGGAAGCTTAGATGTGCTTTTTTAACTTACTACAACCCATCTAGTTAGTCTAAGCCACGTAGCTCCTGGAGCCAACTGGCAAACTGTGTCTGGAGGGAAGAACAAGAAAGCTGTTACAGGACTGCTTCCTCTCTGGGATAGGTGAGAGTCTCAGAACTAGTGTAGGAATGCCTATGGGCAAGGCACAGAGTGCCATAATCCCAGGGAGAACTTATTCAGCAGGGAATATGGTACCCCAAGGGGAATGTTAGCATTGGCCTACATGGTGTACGTGGAAGTGTGCACTCTCTCCACGACTCCAAGGAACCAAGCACTTGCTGTCTAAGTTGTCTTCACCTAAAATGCTGGGAAAGTTTATAGACAGGCTTTCTCCTGATGCCTTGATAGGTAATCAATCTGCCTATTGCTATACTGCTGACCTTAAGAGTCGGAGAATTCTAAATGTTCCACTGTTCTAGAGATTGTCATTCTTTTTTTTGGTGAGGAAGATTCACCCTAAGTTAACATCTGTTGCAAATCTTGCTTTTTTTTTTTGGCTTGAGGAAGATTCGCCATAAGCTAACATCTGTGTCAATCACCCTCTATTTTGTATGTGGGTTGCCACCACAGCATGGCCACTGGCAAGTGGTGTAGGTCCACGCCTGGGAACCAAACCCGGGCTGCCAAAGTGGAGCACACCAAACTTAACTACTAGGCCATGGGGGCCAGCCCCAGTACTGCCATTCTTTAAGGCATTGAAGCAACTAAACCTAAGCCCTAAGGAGTAGACCAACAAACAAATGACACAAAACAAACAAATACCTAAGCCAGTCCAGCAATCAGAGAAAAAAAGAACAAACAAAATTGAGAATGAATCTCTAACAAAATAGAGCTGCTAGTAGAGACAGATAAGAATTTTTAACACAAATAATAATACAAGAGCTTAAAAATATTAAAGTACAGCATATAAAAAAAGACTTTATGAAAAAAAAAGTAACCAATCAAAAAAATTCAGATGACTAGAAGGTAAGGGTGGTTTATTGTTGAAAATTGAATTAGTGACCTAGGATATGAAGTAGAAGAAATATCTCAAACTGCAGAGCAAAAAAAATGATACAATTTATGAAGGTGGAGATCCAGGAGACCTATTATGCAAATAATAGGAATTCCAGAAACTAAAAAGGAACAGATGGAGACATAGCAATAATTAAAAAGTACAATTAAAAATTCTCTTAGTGAATAAAATCTTTAGTCTGCATGTTGAAGTTCCAGGCAAAATTAATGAAAAAGATTCACATATATAATCATATACTGGAAAAATCTCTGTGTCAAGGATAAAAGCTTTATTATACAAACTTCCAGAGCGAGGTATACATTATTTACAAAGGACAAAGACACTGGCGTTAAACTTTTCATCTGCAACCCTGAAAACTAGAAGATAATGGATTATGATCTGAGGAAAATACTTAAGAAAGAATTCTGGATAGAACAGAGACTTCAAGATAGGTGATGTATAAAAGGAAAAAACAGTGATGAAAAATGAAACTGTATCTATATCCAACCATAGCTATTTATCTAACTATACCTATATCGATCTATCTGATAGACTCTCTGATAATGATTAAAATAAGGATTCTAAATAAAGAATCTGAAATAGATGAGAAATGCTGTAATAGATATTCCATTAAAATTATAGAAGTTGGGTTTTTGCAGGAGAGAAAGAAGAAGTGGAAGCATTCTACATCTACTTCTGAGAAGAGTTGAAAGTGGGGGAATTAAAATTCCACATTACAGGGAATATAAAGTTCCACATTATAGGGAAATGTCAAACGCTGCTCGTTGTCTCCCAATATCTGTTCTTCCCTTATTCTACAATAAGTGAATCCTCAGTTTTTAGCTAGACTCAAGTCTACCTAGAATTCTTAGCTTCCTCTGCAGGAAGCGTTAGCCATGTGACTAAGTTCCGGCTAAGCAGAAAGGATGGGTGCAACTTCCATATTATTCCCTTAAAGGAACAAGGTATGTCTTTCCCTTCTCCTTTTCCTCTTCCCTCTAGCTGGAATGTGATGTGGTAAGGGTAAGGTGTGAATAAGAATGCTAATCTAAGGCTAGCAGAGGAACCATGTAGAAGCCTAGGTCCTTGAGCTTATGGAGCCACCATACCACACCTGGACTGCTTATGTCTAGAATGCTACATGAAAGAGAAATAATATCCTATTTCGTTTAAGCCATATTTATTTAGGATATCTGTTACAGCAGTCAAATTTAAATCTAATACACAGGGCAAGAGAGCCATCAGTGAGGAAGGAGACTGCCTTAGTGGGGTAAACATTTGGTACCTTGTATTCATCTGATGCTAGAGAAATACATATTTGATTATGAGATTGTAGAAGGGAAGGTAAACATTATTGTTATAATAAAGAGCAGTAAAAATTCTAAATGAACAAAGGGGAAAAATTACTAGCAATTCAATGAAGCCACAGAAATAGGGAAGGGGATCAAGAGGTAAAAACTTTCAGTTATAAAATAATAAGTTCCAGGGATATAATGTACAGCATAGGGAATATAGTCAATAATATTGTAATAATGCTGCATGGTGACAGATGGTAACTAGACTTAGTGTGATAATTATTCATAACGTATAAAAAAATCAAATCACTGTATTGTACACTTGAAACTAACATAATATTGTACGTCAATTATACTTCAATGAAAAAATAAAAGAGAAAAAATAAATAAGAAATATAAAATGAAAATAACAAAATCAAGTATATCAGTTGTCAACTAAATACATACAGAAAGAATTATCCTCCAATAAAAACAGAGATGGCTGCAGTTAGGGTGTCAGCTGGGTCTGTGGTCTCATCTGAGGTTTGACTGGGAGCAGTTGGCTTCACTCACATGGTTGTTGGCAGCACTGGGTTCTCCCAGAACTGTCAGACTGAGGACATTAGTTTCTCACTGGCTGTTGACTAGAGGCTTCCCTCAGTTCCTTGGCATGTGGGCCTCTCCACAGAGCAGCTCACAATGTGGATGGTGGTTTCCACCAGAATGAGTAAGCCAGAGAGCAAGAGAGAGCTAGCAAGATGGAAGCCAGAACTATTTGTAACCTGATCTTGGAAGTGACACCCATTATTCTTGCCATATTCTATGCATTAGAAGCAAGTCTCTAGGTCCAGTTCACACACATTGGGAAGGGATTACACGAGGGCATAAATACCAGGAGGTGGGATAATTGGGAGTTATCTTAGAGACTTAATATCACAGTTGTGCAGGAAAAAGCTACTCTCACACTACTGTTGGCAACAGAAATGGACACAGTCATTTTGGAAAGCAACAGCATTAAGATCAGTGCCTCTGGATAGCATGACCAATTCACCTTGGTTTGCTAGGTTCTTTCTCAGTTTTAAAACTAGAAGTCCCATATCCTGGAAACCCCTTCAGTCCTGGGGCTTGGTTAATTACCCTACTCTGGAGCCAGGCTGTGGAGTTTAAATCATGACTCCACACTTACTAGCAATGTGACTTTGCGTAAGCTACTTAATTTCTCTGTGCCTCAGGTTCTTTATCTGTACAATAAGAATAATAATAGCATGTTTGTGGAAACTAAATGGGATAATACATGCAAAGTGCTTAAAGCTATGTCTGGCACATAAAAAGTGCCCAATGATATTAGCTACTATTATTATTATTGATATTAAAATATATATATCCTTTCACTAGGGTATGCACACAACATCCTTCCAAACCGGGACATTTTTGAGAGTGAAAGGGAGTGCTAGTAACAATTATGCCAAGTCAACAAGCATAAAAGGGGATATTCTCAGGAAGCTAGGATGTATGATCCTTACATTTGACCCACATCGAAATTTATCTCATAGAAATAAAAGTACCTCCATACAAGACAAGTGGACAATGATGTTTGTTGCTGTTTTGTTCACAGTGGGAAATAATTGAAAATGAAATGAATGCTCACCAATAAAGGTGGAATAAATCATGATACACAATACCATCAAATATTATGCAGCCTTTTAAAGGATGAATTTTATTGATATAAACTAACTTGAAGGGAGTTCTTTGAAATAGTGTTGAGTGAGAAAAGCAATGTGCAGGAAAATATATATGGTTCCATTTTTGTAAAACAAAAGGTTTACACTCAGAGGCAAATACTGAAGCTTAAGCTTCAGGATCCAGTACTTTCATGGGCCCGTCAAGGTGGTGGAAGGGGCCCTGGAGATGTTTTTGTAAATTTGTAAAAGTAAAATATTTTAATTGCAATAAGTTAAGAAATCTGTCTCTTTCAACTCCAATTTCCCTGCTTTCATACTTCTCTTTGTTTTGGGTAGCATCAGAACGGCTGCACACATTTTTGGGACCTGGTTAAGGAGAAGATGAGTTTTGGATACATTTAATTTGGATTTAGTGGGATATTTACAAGGTTTGAAGTCTCATTCCATGTACAGTCCAGATGTAAGAATGGCTTCTAGGAATACCTCTACCATCTCCTGCGCCAACTCACCTGGTATGAGACTGTAGGGTTTAGAGCCACGTTGCACTATGAGTCATAGTGTGATATGAGTGTGGTCTAGAAATAGTAGTGTACCAGAAATATTTGTGTAGTGGGAGAGAAAGATTTGAAATGTACAGAAATTAATGTGTGGAAAATTCTTCCAAATCTTACATCTTAGATATGAAAGAGGGGTGTTATTGAATTTGACAACTATCCTAAAAATTAGCATGACAGTACCAATAACAGATTGTGAAGCTGAAAGAAAATTTTCTACAAAATAATTTTAAAAATCTAATATTGATCAACCATGCTAGAGAAAAGATTGAATTGTTTATTTTTTTCTACAGCAGCATTGTCCAATAGAAATATAATGTGAGCCACATATGTAATTTTAAATTTGCTAGTAGCTACATTTTAAAAAGTTTTAAAATAGATAAAATTAATTTTAATAATATATTTATTTAACCCAATTTATCCAAAATATTATCGTTTGAATTACTAATAAAATATTTTACATTCCTTTTTGTGTGCTAAATCTTCATAATCTGCCAGGTAATTTACACTTTCAGCATATGTCAATTCAAATAGAAAACTTCCATTGGAAATACATGATCTGTAATTAGATTTTGTAAAATTCCAGTTGAAAAGTAGACTCATACAACCAAGTTGTTCTAAACATACTTAAAAGTTTTCAAGTAACTGAATTGAGTACCAAAAAAATCATTTTTCCTTTAATATTTGCATCCATATTGAGAAAATTGTTTCACCACTCTTATAAGAATTGATTTGACTTTGACATTAAATAATTTCAGCTTCAAAACTATGTCTGCCCAAGTTAAGTAAGTTCCCTGACTCAGTATTATTAATAGAAAAGTCAGAGGGATATTGCATAATTTTAAATTACAAGCGTGGAGCTTCTAAAAATTGTTTTAAAATGTTTTATTGGACATTTAATTCTGATTTTTAAGCAAATAATTTTCACTGATTTTTTTTTTGACTATTGAGAGCAAATTTCGCATCAACTTTACCATATATTTGCTGAATGTACCTGTTATTATTTTCCACTTGATTATCTTTAAAAAAATTTTTTAGACAACAAACAGCTAGTTCAATTTGCTCTGCCATGGCAAATTTCAACTGCCATCATCATGAAATTTGTGACATACTGTATTCTAGTCTCTCTTTTTTTCTTTACTGCTCCAGTCATTAAGTGTGTGCAAGGTGGAAAAGGAGATGAGGTAAAATGTTTTTTATAAAAAAATCAAGTCTTATCTTTGTTTCTGTAGTTCTTTAGCCCACTTTAGTTACTCTCTGAACACAAACCTCCGTCTTCCTTGCCCTTATCATCTGGAAATTTAACACCCCCGCTGCACATTTTCAGCAGTAGGCCTGACTTCTGGCTCCCACTTCAAGTGATGCTCCTTTAGACTCCAATACCCTGAAGGATGCAATTCCCTACAGATCTTGCCTATTTCCGGGCCCAGTCACCAGCTGGACTGTCATTTAGGTTCCACTTTCTATTTTGTTTCTGAGCTAGTTGAGAATAAAGATATTCTCTTTGTTTTTCAGCACAGCTAGAATTTATAATTTTCTCATTTTACATTTTATCCCTCATCGATTTGATGTTTTGGAAAATAAAGGAAGGGTCGCTTTAAAATATACCTGACAGACCTTGCCAAGTTGATAGGTCATGTTATAATTCTATAATCAGAAAAATATATAATTGATTTAAAAATCAATACACTAAAAGTCTGTATACACCAAATGTTCATTCACATTTACGTAAAAGCTATGCACAGAAAAAAAACGGGAAAGAAGTAAACCAGAATTTTAACATTAGTTGCTCTGATAGATAGGATTCAGGGAAAATATTTTATTCTTTTTGCTTTTCATATATTGAACAAAATTACTAAAATAATTGATTCAATTTTATAATAAGAAATTATAAGTTCTGTATAAGTTTATAATGATAAACTAAAAATAAGTAAGAAAAAATAAACATTATATTAGTATCTATATTAAAACTTATTATACTGTACTAAAAAACAACAGGAATCCAACAGGATTTCCTAAGGGAAACAATTATTTAAAAGATCTTTAAAGTAACCTCATGGGTTCAGAAAGGTTTCTGTGTTGCTTTGTCTCAGAATTTAGACAAATTATTCCTTTCCACATTCAGTTAGTGTACTCAGAGTATGTTTCAGTTAGAATGATGACCTAGGATCCTCAGTATGTGACTTAATGTCTGCTTACTTTTAAATTTTCTAAGGAAAGGAATGCTAGCCGGTTCACTGCTTTTGACTTGTTTATGGCACAGTTTTTAGCATTCCATTATTCTCTTTCCATTTCCTCTATTCACAGGTGAGAGACACAAAAGAAACTAGATGACTATTTGCCAATGAATTGAATGGTTCTATAGAAATTAAGAGCATCAAAAAAAGTCTGTGTGATTAAATGGCACCTACAGTTTCTTTGAGTTCTGTGCATAAAGAGCAGAATAGGATCTCCCACAGAGTATGAACATGGCCAAGTTTGGCAATAAAACATATAACTCTGGATGCAATAATGGTCTAGTTGAACCTTCTTGACTCCCAGTGTCTAGAATGCTTTATGCTTTTACTTTGCAAGGTATTATAGATACAACCTCTTCTATTACTTTCTAATATGTCTTCTTTTTCTTTGTGTCTCATACACCTACAGGACCTGGAAAATAGTAAGTCCTCAATAAATAGTTGTGGAACGAATGAATGAATGATCTTACGAAAAGAGACAGTTCTAAACAGTATGATGGAAGACTGGGGAAG
Organism: Diceros bicornis minor; assembly: GCF_020826845.1. NCBI lineage: Eukaryota > Metazoa > Chordata > Mammalia > Perissodactyla > Rhinocerotidae > Diceros > Diceros bicornis. The sequence goes on along the minus strand of NC_080764.1, from coordinate 23,463,686 downwards.
AGCTAATGAATAATATACTGAGAGTCACAGTGAATTCTCAATGCCAGATTTGGTTTTGAATTTTTCATCTCTTTCAACAAACTATTCAACTCTTCTGATTTAGTTTCCTCAACTACAATAGGCGATATGATGAAAAATATGATAAAATGATAGATCTAGAAATATTTTGTGCATTAATTCTTGGCTGGGATTAAATAACAAAATTACTTTTAATTTTCTATTTTTCTAAACTATTCAAACTTAGTCTGTTAATACCCAAAAATAATACCTAAGAATAAGTTATTTTTGTCTTTTCCATTGTTTATAAATTGCCTCTGAGAGACCAACAGAAAAACAATGTATGACGAGTATCTTGAATTTACATATTATAATATAAATGTACAATGTAATATATTGGATAAAATCTAGAATAAAATATATTAATGTAAAATTGTTACTTTTTAAATGTATAATGTGACTATAGTTGGGTATCAGTTAATTTGGTTAATGTTACTTAATTAAGAGTGTAGGAGTACCTAAAGAGAGAACTAGCTGTCTTAGCATAATACTACACTAATAACACAACATCTATGAAAAATAATATAAAATGAATTAGTGAGCTTGCCAGTAGATGTATCTGACATGTCTAGACAGTGTAGGGGAAAAATAGGGTGTTAAATATGAGACTGCAAACATTATGCAAGATTTCTTTAAAATTATATTTTCGGTATAATGTTATTTCCAATTTAATTCTGTATGCAGCAGCTGTTAAACAGAACAAAATTAATAAAAGTGAGTCCATGAAATAACAGCTTAATTATTAGAATGGATTGAAATTACACAACTGTAAATTCCCATGAGCTGTAATGATATTTCCTCTTTCAGGAGCATTGAGAATAATTCTTGTCAAGTGTTCAACCAGTACACAAAACAAGATAATCTAAATTAAAATATTATGAAGTATGAGCAAAAAGATAAGTTAAAAATCTGTATCTTTAATAGATGAAGGGCTATTGCAGGAGAAGTTTCAGTATTTTATAGACAATATCTTTCCTTAGTCTATTCAACTTTCTTTCTTCAAAGAGGGAAATCACCTACACATTTAATATTAATTAGACAGATGTGAATTGTTTTGACATGTTCTACTTTAACTTTCTAGATGACTCAGTTATTTTTAATTATTTTCTAATCATAAAAGCAATATGGTTAACTGTAGAAAATTTGAGCAATACAAAAAACTATGAAAAAGAAAATAAAAATCACATGTAATCCTAGCACCCAGAGATAGTACTATTAATATGATATCTTTCTGGTCTTTTTTTCTCCATATATACATACATAATATTAGTTTTCAACTAAATTTGTATTGAATGGTAAATATACATTCATTCATTCAACAGATGTTTAGTGAAGGGCAACTATGTGCCATTATGAAAATTTGAATAATTAGATATTATTTTTAATGATTATAGATGATTCTATGCTTTGAAGGTATCATTATTACTTAATCATTCACTTGTTTTGACTTTTGGGTTGTCTCCAATTCATCCACTTATTTTAGATTGATTAGAACATCCCCCAGTAAACAAAAGGGACTACATCAAACTAAAAAGCTTCTGCACAGCAAAGGAAACCATCAACAAAACAAAGACAACCTAACAATTGGGAGAAGATATTTGCAAACCATATATCTGATAAGCGGTTAATCTCCAAAATATATAAAGACCTCATGCATCTCAGCAAGAAAAAAACTAACAACCCAATTAAAAAATGGGCAAAAGACCTGAACAGACATTTCTCTAAAGAAGATATACAGATGGCCAACAGGCACATGAAAAGATGCTCAACATCATTAACTATCAGGGAAATGCAAATCAAAACTACAATGAGATATCACCTCACGCCCATCAGAATGGCTATAATTAACAAGACAGGAAACAACAAGTGTTGGAGAGGATGTGGAGAGAAAAGAACTCTCATACACTGCTGGTGGGAGTGCAAACTGGTGCAGCCACTATGGAAAACAGTATGGAGATTCCTCAGAAAATCAAGGATAGAACTACCATATGATCCAGCTATTCCACTGCTGGGTATTTACCCAAAGAACTTGAAAACACCAATGTGTAAAGATACACGCACCCCTGTGTTCATTGCAGCGTTATTCACAATAGCCAAGACTTGGAAGCAACCTAAGTACTCACCAAGGGATGAATGGATAAAGAAGATGTGGTATATATACACAATGGAATACTACTTAGCCACAAGTAACGATGAAATCCAGCCATTTGTGACAACATGGATGGACATTGAGGGTATTACGCAAAGCGAAATAAATACTGTATGATCTCACTTATTAAGTAGCAGATAATAACAACATCAAACAAACACAAAGAGACAGAGATTGGATTGGTGGTTATGGAGGGGGGGAGGAGGGCAAAAGGGATAATTCGGCACATGTGTGTGGTAATGGGTTGTAATTAGTATTTGGGTGGTGAACATGAGAACATGATGTAATCTATGCAGAAATAGAAGTATAATGATGTACACCTGAAATTTATACAACGTTATAAACCAATGTTACCACAATAAACAAACAAACAAACAAAAAAAGAACATCTGCCAGTATCACTCCACACATGGGCACAATGTCGATTTATCACAAACCACTAACAAGCTTCCAATTCTTCCAATTTGTTTGAAAGAAAAAATTCAAGGTTTTCCTGTCAAATTCAAAAGAATCTCAAAATTGCATGCTTACGTAATTAAATAATTAAAGACTTGTGAATGCGGTTAAGAATATAGTCTCTAGAGCCGAATATCCTGTATTCAAATTCCAGCACTGCCGTTTTCTAGCAAGCCCTAAACTTTTCTGTGACTTATTTCCCTTAACTGTAAAATGGGAATAATACTAGCTACTTCATAAATAGTTTAAGATTAAATAAGTTAATATGCATACAGTAAGTATTCAAATAACATTAGCTATTATTATTTTTTCAATAATATTTATTGAGTGTCTTTTACGTGGCAGTGATTTTGCTAGATGCTATGGTTACAATGGTGAACGGGCAGGCAAGATTTTCAACTCTACAAGACAAACAACTGAAACAGATATTAAAATAAATAATCCCAAAATAACTATATAATTTCAATCAAAGTAAGGGCTATAAAGGAAAGGAAAATTAGAAGATGCTAAAAGAGTAGAAAACAGAATCATCTGTATAATTAGTGTGGGGCACAGATGTGTGTGAGCGCCCACAAAGGGGACAGTAGGAGCATACATTCATTCAGGCATGTGAAGGCCCACAGGTAGGAAGAAGCTTGCCTCTATTAAAGAACTAAAAGGAACTAAAGACGGCCAGTGTGGTAAGATGGAGAATGGTGAGAGATGAGGATAAAGATGAAAAAAAATTGCACATCATTCAGGGCCTTTTAAACCTTATTAGGGATCTGGATCATTTTTCTAAGAGCAATGAGAAGTCACTAAAAGGTTTTAATCAGAGGAGTGATACAATCAGATTTGTGATTTTCAAGATTTCTTTGGCTGCAACATGAATAATAAATTCAAGGAAAGCAAATAGGCAAATAATATTTTATTATTAAAATAATCCAGAAGAGTGGTGGGTGACGGTAGAGATTAAGAGAAGCAAATGGATTTGAGGAATAGTTAGGGATAAATACTAAGTTATAGAATGACCCTCACCCTACTACTTATTCCAGTTGAAAACCACAAGACCTAGTGATTGACTGAATACGGGAGTTAATGGAGACAGAGATAGAAAGAATGACACCCAGGTTTCTGCAATCAGATGAATGATTAAGTCATTTACTGCAATAAGGAATACGAAGAAAAGTTTAGGGGAAAAGATAGGAGTTCAATTTTGGATATGTTAGGGTCAAAGTGCTTTTGAGACAGCCAAGTGGAGATATTTAGTAGATGGATGGATGGATGGAGGAATGGATGGATGGAGGGATGGATGGATGGAAGAGCCTGGAGTTGAGAGAAGTGGTCTAGACTAGAGAGAGATATTTGGGCATCTTCAGCATGTTGATTGTAACAGAAGCCATACTTTGGATGAGATCACTTAGAAAGAAAGAAAAGTGAAAAGAATAGAGAGGATTTTGTCCAAGCCTTGAGGAACTCCCAACTTTTAGAGCCATCCAGAAAAATGTCAACTGTCAAAATAGAGACTGAACGGCATAAGATGAAAATTTTCCTTGGAGAGCAAAGGAAAGACAAGGTGTCAAGACGGCGGTGCCACTAACCTGTGGAATGCTGCTGCGAGTTTAAGAAAAATGAGAATTGAGAAGTGTTCTCTGGATTTTGTGACATCAAGGTCATGGCTACTTTTAGAAAGCACATTTCAACAGAGCAGTGAGGAATAGAAAACTGACTGAGGTGGGCTGAGAAGTGAAAGGGAAGGAAGAATGAACATACTAGGAATGTGAACGGGATAGAGGGAATAGTAGCTGAGTCAAGCGGGATCAAGGACTTGAGAACTTTTAACTTGTTTATTTGCTGTTTTCATTGTTAGTTGTTTTTGTTGTTTGTTATTGTTTTTCAGATGAAAAAGACTTAAGCAGATTTAAATGTTAATGTGCATGATCCAGAGGAGGACAATTAAAAACACAAGAGAGAGAAGGAATGAATGAAAGGATCAATACTCTAAGAAGGCAGAGGCATGGAGCATAGAGGTAGAACTTCGATCAGAAGCAAACCCCCTCTATTTTAACAGGAGGGACAGGCAAGAGAAACGTGCAGGGACAGTTGTATTTGTAGACTTGATGAAGGATGTTAACAAAGTTCCATCTGATGGCTTCAATTTTCTTTATTAATTAAAATACGAGGCCATCTGCTGAGAGTGAGAGATAAAATAGGAAAAAGTATGCGAGGTTTGAGGAGAATAGAGTAGAGAAAGAGAGGAATGTAACGGTGTAGAGGACCAGCTTGAATTTGGTGAGCATGAATTTATGAATTAATGAATGTTTACCTTGTTATTATCTTGTGGTCTATTGGTTAAGATTCGACGCTCTCACCACTGAGGCCGGGTTCTTTTCCTGTTCAGGGAACCACACCACCCATTTGTCAGTTGTCATACTGTAAAGGCTGTGTGTTGCTGTGATGCTGAAAGCTATGCCACTGGGCATTTCAAATATCAGCAGGGTCACCCATGGTGGACAGGTTTCAGTGAAGCTTCCAGATTAAGACAGACTAGAAAAAAGAAACTGGCCACCCATCCAAAAAAATTGGCCATGAAAACCCTCTGAAGAGCAGCAGAGCATTGTCTGATACAGCACCAGAAGGTGAGAGGATGGAGCAAAAAGACTGGGCAGGGTTCCGTTCTGCTGGACACAGGGTCGCTAGGAGTTGGAATCAACTCGATGGCACTAACAGCAATCTCCTTGTTATACATATTCTGACATTGTAGAAGAAACTTTGTTCCATAGGACACCATAAATGACATCATAAAAAGCCTATATCTCCCACATCATCACTTTACAATGAATAAGAGTTCATTGTATTTTTAGGAAGCTTAGTATTCTACAATTCATGTTATTCATATATAGTACAAATAAAATTGATTTGAGGGAAAGAGTATAATTTTCCTTTGGTTTAGGATGTTGTTTGCCAAAGATAGCCAATTTCTATCAATTGGAGCAAACTGAGATGATTATATTTTCAAATTGGTAAAGTGTCCATATGGATGAAGGAGTAGTTAATTTACGAGGATTTCACTGCAGGTACTGCTGCTCTAGTTTTCTCTCATTGCCCTCTATAAAGTAACACTGGGTTACAAATTTACCATGTAGAGATCTGCCTTAATAAATGACTAGGACAGCGCTGAGCACAGAGCAAATGCCAAATAAATAATTGCTCTTTGATAAAAATGGTTCTTATCAGCAAGGCCAGGATTTGTATGTAAAAGAATGCTTCCAAGGGGCTTAAAAATAGTTTGCTCTCTTAAATGAGTTTAAACATACCCACAGAAATCATGTTGACACTACCCACTTACTCAGCAGAGATAAACATTATTTCTAGTCCAGTCTGAATTCTTTTAATTTCAAAATTTTGGCACGAGAATTAAGAAAGCTTCACCGTTTCAAAAAATATTTTGGTATAAATAAGTTACAGAACCACCCTCACACTACTACCTATTTCAGAGTATTGGGGGAGGTGCAGTGGGGTGTGGAGGATTATTCACCAGATGACATTTTCATTTCAGGTTGACCACAGTCCAGTAGGCACATTAGCAAATTGAATAGAGGTAAGCAAGATCCACACTATCCTAGCAGGAAACTATTGATTGTGTCCTTTTTATCAGAGATCATCTATTCTCTTCCAACAGGATTGGAAACAGTTTTCACTGGTGTTGTTATAAATTGCTCATTAATCAAAATGGATTTATTGAGCATTCATAGTGTACAAAGCCTGTTATAAGTGATTCAAAATAACAAGTTGCCTAGTTACCATAAAATGGAAAAATTCCCCTGTGAAGGTTAAAATTAAATGAAAGGCAGATAAGAAAACATTATCTTTGATGGCATTTCATAGGGGCTTTTTCTCTCAACACAGTCATTTTCTTTTAAAGATTTATTCATTCATTCATCCACTCATTTAATTATTCATTCATTTATGCAACTGAGTCATCACTATGATTATGTAAGGTCCTTTGCTTGATGCAATAAGGAAAACAAATATGATTCAATATTGGCTGCATAAACATGAGTCTTAGACAGTAAATTCACCAAGCAAGTGCTGGACTTCTGTTGATCTTTATTTAATGAACCTAGTACTAAAGCAATATCATCTTTTATTGCATATGAAATCTGTAGTTATTGAGGCAGTAGTAAGAGTCTCCTTAGGAAGAGTATCCCTCATTTTCTAGTGGAATTGCAAAATCTTGTTGAATGTAGATTTACTAATAAGTTGCTTTTATATTTAAATTAAACCAGCAGATATCATGAAATTTTTTTCTTGTGGTCAGGATAAGATCTATTTTGTACTAGCTCTTCTAGTTAATAAGTAGAAGAGACCACAGAAAGGGAACTAACATGCACACTTAACTGATTTTCTGAGAAAATACACATTCTATATCCATGAATGACATTGCCAGTCAAAACTGAAATCCTCAAGCTACTTAATCTCCAAGATAAGCAGGCCAGGCAGGGTTTGTCCTCAGAAGCCCAGGCATCCTCATTCACTCCTCCCCTCTATGCACTGAGTTTGTATGCTCAGTTATAATCTCTGTATTTATTTCCTAGGGCTGCTGTAACAAAGTACTGCTAACTGGATGTTTTAAAGAACAGAAATTTATTGTCTCACAATTCTGGAGGCTAGAAGTCTGAAATGAAGGTGTTGGAAGGATTGGTTCCTCCTGAGGGCCGTGCAAGAAGGATCAGTTCCAGGCCTCTCTCCTTGGCTTGTAGATGACCATCTTCTCCTTGAGTCTCTCTATACATCTTCCTTATTTGTGTGTCTATCTCTGTATTCAAATTCCTCTCTTTTTATAAGGACACTGGGCATGCTGGATTAGGGCCCATCTAATAACTTCGTTTTAACTTGATTATCTCTATAAAGACTCTATCTCCAAATTCTCCAAATAAGGTCACATTCTGAGGTACCAGGGGTTAGAATGCAAACATATCTTTTTTGGGAGAGGGAACACAATTCAACCCATAACAGTCCCTCTAAAGACCTGGTCTTCCCTCCATCTTCTCCCTCTCTTTCTCTCTCTGCAGTTAAGCTTCAGAATACAGTTCCTGTGTGTATAGAAATCCCCATTTTGTATGTAAATCTTAGCCATGTTATCCAAAACAGTTAACCAAAAACTATAGAATACATTTTCTAAGATATAATTATTTAGTTCCCTTGGCTACTTATTTCCCAAATGTCAGAATCTCCAAGGGGAGAAGGGATGAGCTTCACACCTATATACCCCTCACCTTTGTTCCCTCTTTCCCTCTTTGCCGGCATTGCCTTTGTCCTGGCCACCATCATTTCTTGCTGAGATTGCACATTGATCTCCTAATTAATCTTCCTGCTCTAGCCTCATCTTTGTCCAATCTATTCTCGACAATGTTGCTAAAGAGATGATTCTAAAACAAAAACTTATCACACCTTGTCCCTACTTAAAGTCTGTCAATGGTTCACTTCTGCTGTCAGGTGAAATCCAAACTTCAGCATGTCACTTCTTATTCTTTTATGCATTTTATCCTAGCAGCATTCTATACTCTCTAATCATGCTAAGTTGGGCATAGTCTCTGAATGCACTATGTTCTTCCACACCTGTGGATCTCTGCACACACTGTTCCCCGGCCTTGAGAGCCATACACCTCCCATTCATCCACCTAATTCTTCCTTCTCTGAGGCTCAGATCAGGCAGCACCTCCTCCAGTAAGCTTTCACTTACTCCCTCCCCTTTTACCCTCTTGGAGCACTTTATGCTCACCTCTCTCACTGTACTTATTACCCTTAATTTTAACACATTCTAAGCTCCTAAGTATCAGGAATTATACGTTTCCCTCTGTTTCTTCTACAACATTTAGCACAATGCCTAGAACAACAGAGGTACTCAATAAATGTTTATTGAGCAGATGAGGAATTGAAGGGTAGTTACCCACCCAGTTCAATTTGAGGGCCTCTAAAAGACTCATGTGCATCAAGACATGACTCCACATTTGGAAGTTGTACTTTTAGTCAATAAAGGACTTAATAACAAAGGAAAAACATCAGTAACTCCAAGAGAGGTCAGTACCTTCCCCGAGTTCATCAGCTTAGTTAGTTGGCCCTGAGGGAAAAAGGTAAAGCTGAGTACAGGTCATGAGGGACTAGGCATAGCACAGTGAGAGACTTGGAAGTAACTGGATCCACACAAAACCTAAGCTATGGATTAATAGAATAAACAGAGGAAAAAGATGCAAACTGTTTCCTCATCTAGTGAGAAGACAGTTATGTTGATGCTCTCTTCTATCTGCTATGGTATTTCCAAAGAGGAATTCTGTGAGATTCTAGATAAGGTTTCATCTAGAATTGGAACAGAAACTGCTCTGACTTGTATTCCTCTCTTTTCCTATCATTAAAATGAAAAATTCTTCCATTTTATTTCTGGACTCTCCCTAAAATTCATAATCACAGCCCAAACTGCAAAGACAACCAATCAGGGAGTTTGGAAGATGGGGACATAGGAGGATCCTGAGCTCGCCTCCTCCCACAAACACAAGAAATCTACAACTACAACTACAACTACCCTGTGGAAAAATTTCCTCTGAGAGAGATCTGGAAAATGGATGAAAGGAACCTCCACAACAACGGACAACACAGACAGGGATGGAAGAGGCAGAGACACAGTCCTGCTGAAGAAAAACCCACACCCTAGCTGCGGCACTTCACGGCTAGGGGTGATCTCAAAGGTACTGAGCTTTTCCCAGAGGAGCAGGGGATTCAAGCTCCACATTAGGCACCCCAGCCCTTGGATTGAGCACAAGAGAGAGAAAATCTCAAAACACCTAGCTTTGAAAACCCACGGGAAATACACCTAGGAAAGCTACAGAACTTCAGGGAAAGAAAAACCTGCTCTTAAAGGGCCCATACACAGATGCACTTGACCCAGAAACCTACACAAAAACACAGACAGAAAAAGTTCATAGTCCATTGGTAAAAGAGACTCACTTACTAAGCTTGGGGCACATCCCAGAGAGGCAAGAGGGGGCTGGGCTGAACTCCCACCCCCAGGGACAGAGACACTGGTGGCAGCCATTATTGTGACCTAGTTCAGCCATGTTGACACAGACATTGGCAGGCATCACTGGAATCCTTCATCTAGCCTGCTAGCACAGGAGCCTGCCCTGCCTACTAGAGCACCCAAGGCAAATGAGCACAGCCAGGCATTGCAGGCAGCCCACTGAAAGGAACAGCCCTGCCCACCAGCAAGCCCGCAGCAGACTTGCACCAAAGGGCCTTGCAAACAGCCACACAGGGGATCTACCCCACCCACCAACACCTCTGAAAGTGTCACACGTTGCCACATAGCCAGTGTGCTGGGGGCCTGCTACACCCAAGACAAGCTAGCAGCACCTGCGCATGGCATAGCCAACCTCACCAGGGATCTGCCCTGCACACCAATGTGTGTGCTGCCACACTAGGGACCTGCCCCTTCCATCAGCACACCTGAGGAAGTTGCACACCCCTGGGCCACATAGCCAGCCCATGCTAGGGGCTTGCCTCAGCCAAAAGCGTGATAACAACAGCCATGCGCCATGCCCCCAGGATTCACAGGGGCCTGCCCTGCTCACCAGTGCACTCGAGGCAGACAAGCAACCCAAGGCCATGCAGCCAGCCACACTGAGGGCCTGTAGAAGTTGTGCACGCCCAGGCCTAGCAAGCAGGCACACTGGGGGCCTGACTCACTTACCAGCAAACCCACAGTAGTTGTATGCTACCAGATCTCACAGTCAGCCATGCTGGGGGCTTGTCCCACCAATAACATGCTGATAGCAGCCGCACATGGCTGGGGCTCACAACTAGCCAGACTAGGGGCCAGCCCAGCCTATCTGTGTGCCTACAGGACTAGCAGCCCCACCACAACAGAAAGGGCACACACAGCCCACACATGGGACACTCCTGGAGCATTTGGCATGGGTGATGAGGAGAGCATGCTGCTGGGCCCCAAAAGACATCTCCTACATAAGCCCACATTTACAAGACTGAGAGATGTAGCTGGTCTACCTAATACATGGAAATAAGCACAGAGAAGTAGGTAAAATGAGGAGACAAAGGAATATGTTCCAAATAAAAGAACAGGACAAATCCTCAGAAAAATAACTAAATGAAACAGAGATGGACAATCTACCTGATAAAGAGTAGAAACTAATGGTTATAAGGATGCTCACTGAACTGGGGAGAAGAATAGATGAACATATTGAGAATTTTAACAAAGAATTAGAAAATATAAAAAACAACCAATGAGAGCTGAAGAACACAATAATGGAAATGAAAAATTCACTAGAGTGAATCAACAGCACAGTAGATGACACAGAGGAATGGATCATCAATCTGGATGACAGAGTAGAGGATATCACCCAAGCTGCACTGAAAAAAGGAAAAAGAATTAAAAAGAACAAGGACAGTCTAAGGGACCTCTGGGACAACATCAAGTGTACTAATCTCCACATTATATGTGTCCCAGAAGAAAAGAAACAAAGAGGCAGAGAACTTATTTGAAGAAATAATAGCTGAAAACTTCCCTAATCTGGGGAAGAAAACAGACATCCAGGTACAGGAAGTACAGAGAGTACCAAACAAGATGAACCCAAAGAGGCCCAAATCAAGATACAATATAATTAAAATTTCAAGAATTAAAGATAAAGAGAGGATTCTAAAAGCTGCAAGAGAAAAGCAACAAGTTACTTGCAAAGGAAACCCCATAAGGCTATGAGCTGACACTTCACCAGAAACCTCACAGGCTAGCAGAGAGGGCCATGATATATTCAAAGTGCTGAAAGGAACAAACCTACAACCAAGAAGACTCTACTCAGCAAGATTATATCATTCAGAATGGAAGGAGAGATAGTTTTCCAGACAAGCAAAACTAAAGGAATTCATCACCAATAAACCAGCCTTATGAGACACGTTAAAGGGACTTCTTTAAGTGGAAAAGAAAAGGCCACAAATAGGAATAAGAAAATCATCAAAGAAAAAATATCACTGGCAAAGGCAAATATATAGTAAAGATAGTGGATCAATCAGCTATAAAGTAGTATAAAAGTCAAAAGACAAAAGTACTAAAATCTATAGCTGCAAAAAGAGGTTAAGGGATACACAAAATTAAAAGGGGTAAAATATGATGTCATAAACATAAAACATGGGGAGGGAGTAAAAGCTAGGGTTTTTAGTATGAGGTTGAGCTTAAGAGACCACTAACTTAACATAGATTGCTATTTACATAGGTTATTATATATGAACCTCATGGTAACCACAAACCAAAAACCTAAAATAAATACACAAAAAATAAAGAGAAAAGAACCCAAACATAACACTAAAGAAAGTTATCAAATCACAACGGAAAAGAGCAAGAGAAGAAGAAAGGAACAGAGAAGAACTACAAAAACAACCAGAAAACAATTAACAAAATGACAATAAGTACATACATATCAATAATTACTTTAAATATAAATAGACTAAATGCTCCAATCAAAAGACATATGGTGGCTGAATGAATAAAAAGACAAGACCCATATATATGCTGCCTACAAGAGACTCACTTCAGATCTAAAGACAAATACAGACTGAACCTGAACGGATGGAAAAAGATACTCCATGAAAATGGAAACAAAGAGAAAGCTGGGGTGGAAGTACTTACATCAGACAAAATAGACTTTGAAACAAGGACTGTAAAAAGAGATAAATAAGGGCATTACATAATAATAAAAAGATCAATCCAACAAAAGGATGTAACACTTGTAAATATCCATGCATCCAACATAGGAGCAGCTAAATACATAAAGCAAATATTAACAGATATAAAAGGAGAAATTGAACATAACACAATAGTAATAGGGGACTTTAACACTCCATTTACATCAATGAATAGTTCATCCAGAAAGAAGATCAATAAGGAAACATTGGCCTTAAATGACACATTAGACCAGATGGACTGGATCTATACAGAAAATTCCATCCAAAAACTGCAGAATACTCATTCTCCTTGAAAGCACATGGAATATTCTCCAGGATAGATCACATATTAGGCCACAGAAGCAGTCTCAATAAATTTAAGAAAATTAAAATAATATCAAGCATCTTTTCTGACCACAATGGTATGAAACTAAAAATCCACTACAAGAAGAAAACTGGAAAAGTCACAAACATGTGTAGGTTAAATAAAATGCTATTGAACAACTATTGAGTGAACAAAGAAATTGAAGGAGAAATAACAAATACCTGGAGACAAATAAAATAAGACATAGCAAAATCAATGGGATACAGCAAAAGTGGTACTAAGAGGGAAGTTTATAGCTGTATATAAAAAGCCCTACTAAAATCCTACCTCAAGAAACAAAAAACAAAATTCAAAAAATCTAAGATTACACCGAAAGGAGCTAGAAAAAGAAGGACAAATAAACCTCAAAATCAGTAGAAAGGAGGAAATAATAAAAATCAGAGTGGAAATAAATGAAATAGAGACTAAAAAGACAATAGAAAAGATCAATGAAATTAAAAGCTGGATTTTTGTAAATATAAACAAAATTGACAGACCTTTAGCTAGACTCAGTAAGAATAAAAGAGAGAAGGCTCAAACAAATAAAATCAAAAACAAAAGAGGAGAAATTACGATGGATACCACAGAAATACAAAGGATTATAAGAGAATAGTATGAAAAGCTATACACCAACAAATTGGATAACCTAGAAGAAATGGATAAATTCTTAGAATTATACAATCTTCCAAAACTGAATCAAGAAGAAATAGAGAATCTGAAAGGACCAATCGCTAGTAAAGATATTGAAACTGTAATCAAAAACTTCCCAGGGCCGGCCCAGTGGTGGAGTGCTTAAGTTCGCATGCTCTGCTTCAGCGGCCTGGTGTTTGCAGTTTCAAATCCCGGGCGTGGACTGACACACCACTCAACAAGCCATCCTGTGGCAGTGTACCACATACAAAATAGAGGAAGATAGGCACAGGTGTTAGGTCAGAGCCAATCTTCCTCAGCAAAAAGAGAACGATTGGCAACAGATGTTAGCTCAGGGCAAATCTTCCTCACCAAAAAAAAGTTCCCAAAAAACGAAAGTCCAGGACCAGATGGCTTCCCCAGGGAATTCTACCACACATTCAAACAAGATTTAATATCTATCTTTCTCAACTCTTCCAAAATATTAAAGAGGACAGGATGCTTCCTAACTCATTTTACAAGGCCAACATTACTCTGAATCCAAAACCAGACAAGGACAACACAAAAAAGGAAAATTACAGGATGATACCACTGATGAATATAGATGTAAAAATCCTGAATAAAATATTAGTAAATGGAATATAACAATACATTAAAAGAATCATACACCACAATCAGGTGAGATTTATTCCAGGGATGCAAGGATGGTTCAATATCCACAAATCAATCAATGTGATACACCACATTAACAAAATGAAGAATAAAAATCACATGATCATCTCAATAGATGCAGAGAAAGCATTTGACAAGATTCAGCAGCCATTTATGATAAAAATTCTGAATAAAATGGGTATAGAAAGTACCTCAACATAATAAAGGCCATATATGACAAACCCACAGCTAACATCATACTCAACAGTGAAAAACCAAAAGCTATTCCTCTGAGAACAGGAACCAGACAAGGATGCCCATTCTTACCAGTCTTATTCAACATAGCTTTGGAAGTCCTAGCCAAGGCAATTAGACAAGAAAAAGAAATAAAGGGATCAAAATTGGAAAGAAAGAAATAAAACTGTCACTATTTGCAGATGACATGATTTTATATACAGAAAACACTAAAGAATCCACCAAAAAACTATTAGAAATAATAAATGAGAGGGGGCGAACTCAAGATGGTGGCGTAAGCAGACTCAGAACTCACCTCCTCCCGTGGACACAGCCAATTTACAACTACTTGTGGAAAAATTACCCCTGAGACAGAACTGAAAACTGGATAAGAGGAACTCCTGCAACAAAGGACAATCCTAATTGAGGTGGAAGAGGCAGAGACTCCCTTCTGGAGAGAAAAAACGCCGCCTTCACAAGCCGCCAGCTTCACAGCCGCAGGGAGCAGTGCACAGGTACGCAGCCCTCCCTGGAGGCGCGGGGCCCTGAGCCGGGGAGCGCCCCCGCTGTGGGCATTTTGTGGACCCAGCAGAATCGAGACCAGCGGCATAATATCTGACTTTGCCTGCTACTAAAACATTGGGGAATACCCCAAGAAAAGCTGGTTCACAAAGAAACGAAAACCGGCTCTTAAAGGGCCCGTGCGCAAACTCACCCATTTCAGAAAGCATCCTAAAATCACCAGAAGGAAAGGTGCACGGTGCTGTAGTGAAAAGAGACTCACCTAATAGGCCCTGAGTGCATCTCGGTGAGAGGTGAGACCTCTCCAGGGACTGGGACATTGGCGGCGGCCATTGTTGTGGCCTGGTGTGGGCATGCTGACACAGACGCCATTGGGGTTCTCCCTGAGGCCTGCTAGCCCAAGTCTGCCCCACCCGCTAGAGCACTGATTTAATCCAGCACAGCCAGGGCAGGCAGCCCACCCTAGAGACTGGCCCCACGCAACAACAAGCCCTCAGGCAACTTGTGGGCCTGCATAGATTGGTGACTGGATTCTCTGCAGCCTGGCAACTTAGCCGACTTGAGCGGGGCAGCATGTGCACAAGGAGCGGGTGGAGAGTGTGAGGTGGTGGCAGAGCATGTGGGGCTCCCGCCGTGGAGAGACTGGGTCCACTTCGGGAGGTCGGGGCGGGCACACGGGGCAGGACTGTGTTGACTGTATGTGTGGACCTGTGGGCGGCAGGGCTTGTCATCTGCAGAAGACTTGTGTTTCTCAAAGACTCACATAGGGGGTTTGCCCCACCTTCCAAAGCCTGAAACAATTGGGTGCTCCTGTGCCTGAGGCCAGCCCCACCCAGCTGCAATCCTCAGAGAGCTGACAAGAGACTTAATAGGCTAGAGGCTTACAGCAATTGTAAGGCCTTGAGCCTAACAACCTGCCACGCTGGGGGCCTACTCATTTAAAAGAAATACTGCAACACAAATGTGGTATTAGAACTTGCAGCCCACTGTGCTAAGGCTTCCCACACCTGATAAAGAGACTGAAGGGCCCACAACAACTACAAGCAGCTGAGCATTACAACAGCTGGCCAGGGGCATAACTCGGCCTCCCTGGGTGCCTACAGGGAGAGCAAACAGGCCACAACAGAAGGACACACGTAGCCCACATAGGGGTCACCACTGGAACATTGAGAACTGAGGGAAGCACACTGGAAGCCTCCTAAGGCATCACTTACATAAGGTCACCTATCCAAGAGCAGGAGACGTAGCTGACCTACCTAATACGTGGACACAAGCACAGGGAAAGAGGCAAAATGAGGAGGCAAAAGAATACATTCCAAGTAAGGGAACAGGACAAAACCCCAGAAAAGGAACTAAGTGAAACAGAAATGAGCAACCTACCCGACAGAGAGTTCAAACAAAGAGTGTTAAGGTTGCTCACTGATCTGGGGAGAAGAATAGATGAACTCAGTGAGAATGTCAACATAGAAATGGAAGATATAAAAAAGAACCAATCAGAAATGAAGAATACAATACTGGAAATGAAAAATACATTAGAGGGACTCAAAAGCAGAGTAGAAGATACAGAAGAATGGATCTGTGAGCTGGACGAAAGACTAGAAGAAAATACCCAAGGTGAACAGGTAAAAGGGAAAGGAATTAAAAAGAGTGAGGACAGTCTAAGGGACCTCTGGGACAACATCAAGCGCACTAACATCCGTGTTATAGGTGACCCGGAAGGAGTAGAGCGAGACAAGGGGGCAGAGCATCTATTTCAAGAAATAATAGATGAAAACTTCCCTAACCTAAGGAAGGAAACAGACATCCAGGTACAGGAAGCACAGAGAGCCCCAAACAAGATAAACCCAAAGAGGCCCACACCAAGACACAAGATAATCAAAATGTCCAGAATTAAAGATAAAGAGAGAATCCTAAAAGCCGCAAGAGAATGTCAAGTTACATGCAAAGGAAACCCCATAAGGCTATCAGCTGACTTCTCAGCAGAAACCTTACAGGCTAGAAGAGAATGGCACGATATATTTAAAGTGCTAAAAGAAAAAAACTTACAGCCAAGAATACTCCACCCAGCAAGGTTATCATTCAAAATGGAAGGAGAGATGAAAAATTTCCCAGACAAGCAAAAATTAAAGGAGTTTGTCACCAAGAAACCAGTGCTACAAGAAATGGTAAAGGGACTGATTTAAGGGGAAAAGAGAAGACCACAAATAGGAAAAATTATCTATTTCCATGATAAGAACGTAATGGATACAAATGCACATAAAAGAGGTTAGATATGATATCAAAAACAGAAAAGGAGGGAGAAGGGGAGTTAAAGAGTACAGCTTTCAGACAGAGGTCAAACTAAAGTGACCATCAATTCTGTATAGAAGAAGAAAGGAACAGAGAAGGACTACTAAAACACTGAGAAAAATAAAAAGTTAAAAAATGGCAGTAAGTACATACTTATCAATAGCTACTTTAAACGTCAATGGACTAAATGCTGCAATTAAAAGGCATAGGGCGGCGGACTGGATAAAAAAACAAGACTCATATATATGCTGCATACAAGAGACACACTTCAGACCTAAAGACACTCACAAACTGAAAGTGAAGGGATGGAAAAAGATACTACACGCAAATGGCAATGAAAAGAAAGCTGGGGTAGCAGTACTCATATCAGACAAAATAGACTTTAAAACAAAAACTGTAAAAAGAGGCAAAGAAGGGCATTACATAGTGATCAAGGGAACAATTCAACAAGAGGATATAACACTTGTAAATATCTACGCACCCAATGTAGGTGCACCTAAATATATGAAGCAATTATTAACAGACATAAAAACAGAAATAGACAGTAATACAATAATAGTAGGGGACTTGAACACTCCACTTACACCAACGGATAGATCATCCAAACAGAAGATCAATAAGGAAACATTGGCCTTAAACGACACACTAGAACAGGTGGACCTAGTAGATATATACAGAGCATTCCATCCAAAAACCGAAGAATACACGGTCTTTTCAAATGCACATGGAACATTCTCCAGGATTGATCACATATTAAGCCACAAAACAAGTCTCCATAAATTTAAGAAGATTGAAATAATACCAAGCATCTTTTCTGACCACAACGGTATGAAACTAGAAATCAACTATAGGAAGAAAATCAGAAAAGCCACAAATACGTGGAGATTAAACAAAATGCTACTGAACAACGACTGGGTTAACGCAGAAATCAAAGAAGAAATCAAAAAATACCTGGAGACAAATGAAAATGAAAATACGACATGCCAGAATTTATGGGATACAGCAAAAGCGGTTCTAGAGGGAAGTTTATAGCAATACAGGCCTATCTCAACAAACAAGAAAAATCTCAAATAAACAATCTAACAATGCACCTAAAGGAACTGGAAAAAGAAGACCAAACCAAGCCCAAAATCAGTAGAAGAAGGGAAATAATAAAAATCAGAGCAGAAATAAATGAAATAGAGACGAATAAAACAATAGAAAAAATTAATAAAACCAAGAGCTGGTTCTTTGAAAAGATTAACAAAATTGACAAACCTTTAGCTAGACTCACCAAGAAAAAAAGAGAGAAGGCACAAATAAGTAAAATAAGAAATGAAAGAGGAGAGGTTACAACAGACACCTCAGAAATACAAAAGATTATATAAGAGAATACTATGAAAAGCTATAGGCCAACAAATTCGACAATCTGGAAGAAATGGATAAATTCTTAGAATCATACAATCTTCCAAAACTGGATCAAGAAGAAGTAGAGAATTTGAATAGACCAATCACCAGTAAGGAGATCGAAACAGTAATCAAAAACCTCCCCAAAATTAAAAGTCCAGGACCAGACGGCTTCCCTGGTGAATTCTACCAAACATTCAAAGAAGACTTAATACCTATCTTTCTCAAACTCTTCCAAAAAATTGAGGAGGGGGGGAAGCTCCCTAACTCATTCTATGAAGCTGACATTACCCTGATACCAAAACCAGACAAAGACAACACAAAAAAAGAAAATTACAGGCCAATATCACTGATGAACATCGATGCGAAAATCCTCAACAAAATACTAGCAAATCGCATACAACAATACGTTAAACAGATTATACACCATGATCAAGTGGGATTTACTCCAGGTATGCAGGGATGGTTTAACGTTCGCAAATTGATCAACGTAATACACCACATTAATAAAATGAAGAACAAAAATCACATGATCATCTCAATAGATGCAGAGAAAGCATTTGACAAGATACAGCATCCATTTATGATAAAAACTCTGAATAAAATGGGGATAGAAGGAAAGTACCTCAACATAATAAAGACCATATATGAGAAACCCACAGCTAATATCATCCTCAATGGTGAAAAACTGAAAGCTATCCCTCTAAGAACAGGAACCAGACAAGGATGCCCACTCTCACCACTCCTATTTAACATAGTACTGGAAGTTCTAGCCAGAGCAATCAGGGGAGAGAAAGAAATGAAAGGGATCCAAATTGGAAAGGAAGAAGTGAAACTGTCACTATTTGCAGATGACATCATTTTATATATAGAAAACCCTAAACAATCCACCAGAAAACTTTTAGAAGTAATAAATGAATATGGTAAACTTGCAGGATACAAAATCAACATACAAAAATCAGTTGCATTTCTGTACACTAACAACGAAGTAGCAGAAAGAGAAATTAAGAATACCATTCCATTTCCAATTGCAAGAAAAAGAATAAAATACCTAGGAATAAACTTAACCAAAGAGGTGAAAGATCTGTACACCGAAAACTATAAAACATTGCTGAAACAAATTGAAGAAGACACAAAGAAATGGAAAGATATTCCGGGCTCTTGGATTGGAAGAATTAACATAGTTAAGATGTCCATATTTCCTAAAGCAATCTATAGATTCAATGCAATCCCTATCAAAGTTCCAACAACATTTTTCACAGAAATAGAACAAAGAATCCTAAAATTTATATGGAACAACAAAAGACCCCAAATAGCTAAAGGAATCCTGAGAAAAAAGAACAAAGCTGGAGGTATCACACTCCCTGATTTCAAAATATACTACAAAGCTATAGTAACCAAAACAGCATGGTACTGGCACAAAAACAGACACACAGATCAATGGAACAGAATCGAAAGCCCAGAGATAAACCCACACATCTATGGACAGCTAATCTTTGACAAAGGAGCCAAGAACATACAATGGAGAAAAGAAAGTCTCTTCAACAAATGGTGTTGGGAAAACTGGATAGCCACATGCAAAAAAATGAAAGTAGACCCTTACCTTACACCATACACAAAAATTAACTCCAAATGGATTAAAGACTTGAATGTAAGACCTGAAACTATGAAACTTCTAGGAGAAAACACAGGCAATACGCTCTTCGACATCGGTCTTAGCAACATCTTTTCAAGCACCATGTCTGACCGGGCAAAAGAAACAATAGAAAAAATAAACAAATGGGACTACATCAAACTAAAAAGCTTCTGCACAGCAAAGGAAACCACCAACAAAATGAAAAGACAACCTAACAATTGGGAGAAGATATTTGCAAACCATACATCTGATAAGGGCTTAATCTCCATAATATATAAAGAACTCATGCATCTCAACAACAAAAAAACTACCAACCCAATTAAAAAATGTGCAAAAGAACTAAACAGACATTCCTCCAAAGAAGATATACAGATGGCCAACAGACACATGAAAAGATATTCAAAATCACTAACTATCAGGGAAATGCAAATCAAAACTACAATGAGATATCACCTCACGCCCATCAGAATGGCTATAATTAACAAGACAGGAAACAACATGTGTTGGAGAGGATGTGGGGAGAAGGGAACTCTCATACACTGTTGGTGGGAGTGCAAACTGGTGCAGCCACTATGGAAAACAGTATGGAGATTCCTCAAAAAAATCAAGGATAGAACTACTATATGATCCAGCTATTCCACTGTTGGGTATTTATCCAAAGAACTTGAAAACACCAATTTGTAAAGGTACATGCACCCCTGTGTTCATTGCAGCGTCATTCACAATAGCCAAGACTTGGAAGCAACCTAAGTGCCCATCAAGGGACGAATGGATAAAGAAGATGTGGTATATATACACAATGGAATACTACTCAGCCATAAGAAACGATGAAATCCAGCCATTTGTGACAACATGGATGGACATTGAGGGTATCATGCAAAGTGAAATAAGTCAGAGGGAGAAGGTCAAATACCGTATGATTTCCTTCATTAAGTAGTAGATAATAACAACAATAAACAAACACATAGAGACAGAGATTGGATTGGTGGTTACCAGAGGGGAAGAGGGGAGGAAGGAGGGTGAAAGGGATAATTCGGTACATGTGTGTGGTGATGGGTTGTAATTAGTATTTGGGTGGTGAACATGATGTAATCTATGCAGAAATAAAAGTATAATGATGTGCACCTGAAATTTTTACAATGTTATAAACCAATGTTACTGCAATAAACAAAAAATTTAAAAAAAAACTATAAATAAATAAATAAATAAATGAATGAAGACAGTAAATTTGCAGGGTACAAAATCAACATAAAAAAATCAGTTCTGTTTCTATACACTAAAAACAAAATAGCTGAAAAAGAAATCAAGAATATGAGTCCATTTACAAACACAATAAAAGAATAAAATACCTAGGAATAAATTTAACCAAGGAGATGAAAGACCTGTATCCTAAAAACTATAAAATATTGTTGAAAGAAATTGAAGAAGAAACAAAGAAATGGAAAAATATTCCATGCTCATGGATTGGAAGAATCAACATGGTTAAAATGTCCATACTACCTAAAGCAATCTACAGATTCAAAACAGTCCCTATCAAGTTTCTAATGATATTTTTCATGGAAATAGAACAAAGTATCCTAAAATTTATATGGAACGATGAAAGACCACATATAGCCAAAGCAATCCTGAGAAAAAAGAACGAAGCTCATTATCCCTGCTTTCAAAGGATACTACAAAGCCACAGTAATCCAAACAGCACGGTATCGGCAGAAAACAGACACACAGGTCAATGAAACAGAATTTAGAATGCAGAAATAAACCCACGCATTTACAGAGAACTAATTTTCAACAAAGGAAGTCAAGAACATACAATGAAGAAAGGAAAGTCTCTTCCATAGATGGTGCTGGGAAAACTGGATAGCCACATGGAAAAAAATGACACTAGGTCACTATCTTACACCATACACAAAAGTTAATTCAAAATGGATTAAAGACTTGAATGTAAGACCTTAAACCATAAACCTCCTAGAAGAAAACATAGGCAGTATGCTCTTTAACATCAATCTTTGCAGTGTCTTTTTGAATAGGTCTCCTCAGGCAAGGGAAATTAAAGAAAAAATAAACAAATGGGACTATATCAAACTAAAAAGATTCTGCATGGAAAAAGAAACCATCAACAAAATGAAAAGGCAACCTACCAACTGGGAGAAGATATTTGCAAATCATATATCTGATAAAGGGTTAATCTCCAAAATATATAAAGAACTCATACAACTCAACAACAACAACAAAAAAACCCAAATGACCCAATTAAAAAATGGGCAGAGGATCCAAACAGACATATTTCCAAAGAAGATATACAGATGGCCAACAGGTACATGAAAAGACGTTCAACATCACTAATTATTAGGGAAATACAAATCAAAACCACAATGAGATATCACCTCACACTCATTGGAATGGCTATTATTAAAAAGACAAGAAATAAGTGTTGCAGAGGATGTGGAAAAAAGGAAGGCTCATATACTGCTGGTGGGAATGTAAATTGGTGCAGCCACTATGGACAACAGTATGGAGATTCCTCAAAAAATTAAAAACATAACTACTATATGATCTAGCTATTCCACTTTTAGAACAGGAAAACACTAATTCAAAAAGATTTATGTACCCCTATGTTCACTGAAGCATTATTCACAATAGCCAAGACTTTTAAACAATCTAAGTGCCCATTCATGGATGAATGGCTAAAGAATATGTGATACACACACACACACACACACACACACACACACACACACACAATGGAATACTACTCAGCCATAAAAAAGATGAAATCTTGCCATTTGCGACAACTTGCATGGACACTGAGGGTATTATGCTAAGTGAAATAAGTCATACAGAGAAAGCCAAATACCATTATTATTTCACTTATATGCAAAGATAAAAACACAACAACAACCACAACAAATAAACACATAGATACAGAGAATAGACTGGTGGTTACCAGAGGGGAAGGAGGGCTGAGGGAAGGCTAAAGGGGTAAGGGGACACATGTGTATGGCGACAGATGGCAACTAGACTTTTGGTGGTGAACATGATGTAGTCTACACAGAAGTTGAAATATAATGATGTACACCAAAACTTATATAATGTTATAAACCAATGTTACCTCCATAAAAAAATAAAGGAAAAAAAGACAACCAATCATTACGGATTAAGTCTGGATCAGTCGAGCAAACTGGCTTCTGTTATACTGAATCCACATGATTGAACACAATTGGGGAAAATCATATATCCATGCAAATTAACTCTTACCCCACTTAAAAAACAATAACAAGCAACTCAAGCACTGTGGGAATTAGTATTTTCCAAAAGTGGCTGCAAGAATATCTTCTTATAATGTGACTTTAGTAACACTTTTCCATAAAGGAGATGGGGGGATTAAATTCCCTCTACTTAAATATAGGCAGGCTCTTGACTACAATGAAAGTGTGGTTGACTTCTGAGGCTAAATCATAAAAAGTAATACAGCTTCTGCCTCATTCTCTTAAGATGCTTGCTTCTGGAACCCCATCACATACCATGAGGAAGTCTAAGAAGGCCATGCTAGCCATATGAGTAAGGATCAGCCTTGAGAATGAATCCTCTAGCCCCCAGTCAATCTGCCCCAGTTGAAACCACTTGGGGCAGAAAGAAGCTATCCTGGCTGAGCTCTCCCCAAATTGCAGATGCATAAGAAAAATAAATTATTGTTGTTGTTTTAACTCACTACGTGTTGAGGTGGTTTGTTATGCAACAATCAATACCCAGAACAGATTTTGATACTTGGAAATGGAGTGCTGTCATAAAAAAATCTAAAACATGCATCATTAACTTTGTGACTGGGCAGCAGGCAGAAGCTGGAAGGGCCTCAAAGTGAGTGATTGTGAAAGGCTGAGAGGCCAAGGAGAGGATTTGTGGGAGACCAAAGAGCTATAAGAAAGCTGTTGGTGAAAGCTTAAAGGAAAGTAAATGTAATTGGAAGCTAAAAGCAAAGATTCATTTGTTATGTAGTAATGAAAAGTTTGGCCAGATTGACATCTGCAGTAACATGGAAAATAGCAAGTGAACAAAATGAACTCTATGATCTAGCTAAGATTTCCAGGCAGGATACTTATAATGCAACCTAGCTGATTCTGGCTGTGTATGATAAAATGCAAGCAGAGAGAAAGGAACTAAAGAATGGTCAACTGAACACAAAGGCACCAGAAATTTCTGAGTCCAAAAAATAAAAAAAATAAAGAAGGGGCTGGGCCGGTGGCGCAAGTGGTTAAGTGCGCGCGCTCCGCTGCGGCGGCCCGGGGTTCACTGGTTCGGATCCCGGGTGTGCACCAATGCACCGCTTGTCAGGCCATGCTGTGGCTGCGTCCCATATAAAGTAGAGGAAGATGGGCATAGACGTTGGCCCAGGGCCAGTTTTCCTCCTCAAAAAAAAGAGGAGGATTGGTAGATGTTAGCTCAGGGCCGATCTTCCTCACAAAAAAAATAAATAAATAAAGAAGAAACTGGTTTCTTATTTCCACCTGCTCCAATTGCAAGCAATTCTCAAATTAAGAAGGTCAATAATCAAATCTGAGTGGGATTATAAAATCATTTGTTAAGACCTAAGAGAGCTCTCAGGTGGTGCTTCACTGAAGCTTTAAGCCAGACAAAAGACCCTCTAAAGATTTTCAAGGGTGTGCCTCATAGATCCTCTCTGTTCAACAGTAGAGTTTCTAAGAATCTTAAGGACATTGTCTTACTGAAGTCTCATCAGGAGCCCAAGGTAGAGAAAAGCTTATCTGGAATATAAACTTTTGTCTAATGGAGTGGAATGTAAATTGGAACACAAAAGTTTTAAAAGAAATTATATCAGCTCGGACTGGAAGGAACAGAGATTGCACAAAATGAAAAGAGGTCTTTGACCCCTAATCTTTTACAGGCAGAAAGCAGGTGAGAAAGATACTCAGCAGTAAACATGGGCTACTTTTTATGGAAAAGGAAGAATGACTAGAGGGTGGGACCAAGAGCCACAGAGAACAATTCCTACACCATAAGACCAAGCCTCAATCAAGGAACTGGGCCTGATTAGATTCTGAATTGCCATAGACTAGTGATTGCTGTGTGCCCTGTTTTCCCTGTATTAGAATGGGCATGTCAATTGTGGTTTTCCTATGCCTGCCCTATCATTATATGTTGGGTGTGTAGGAGAGGAAACTGATAACTTGTTTCTTTAGTTCACTGATCATCATTACCAAGAGCAAAGGTAATCAAGGACCTTACCATAAGAACTTCACCAGGGAGACTCTTGCACATCTGAACCTAGACTTGGAGCTCATGATGTAATGGGCTGATGTTTGGGGATCCTGAAGGAAGAAACTAATGTAATTTGTATATAAAAGGATATAAATTATTGTGCCCAGAGGGCAGAGCATGGCAGATTGTATTTTCTGAAAATAACAGCAAAAATATCTCCCATCCTATATTACAAAGTGACTTTGACACTCCTTCCATCAAGAAATGGGGTTCACTTCCTTTGAATCTGAGTGGGCTTGGGACTATAGTAGAAGTGATTATCTGTGACTTCTAAGGCTAGATAATAAAAATGATAACAGCTTCCACCTATTTCTTTTGGGATGCTCACTCCCAGAGTCCAGCCAGTACATCATAAGGAAACCCAAGCAGTCCATGGAAAGGAAAAATGATCCTCAGGCTACAGCCTCAGCCAAGCTCTCAGCCAACACCAACTTGCCAGCCATATGAGTGGGCCACCTTGAAAGTGGGTCTTCTGTCCCCCAGTTGAGCAGCCCCAGCTCATGTGGCACAGACAAGCTGTCCCTGTCAAATGATCCTGGGAAAACCTGCAGATTTGTGAGCAAAATAAATGACTGATATTACTCTAAGTCAGTACATTTTGGGGCATCTTGTTAAATAGCAATAAATAACAGATACAGACATCATCTCTTCTATGAATTCTTCCTCAAACTCCCAAGCGGGGTTAAATGTTGCTCTTTCCTGATCCCAAAGCACTCCTTGTGTAACATTATCTTAGCGCTTATTATACTCTATTGAAATTAACTGTTCACTTGTCTGCCTCCATGTGAGTGCAAGGGGAGGCCTGTGCCTTTTTGGAAAATTAGCTCCTCAAATATATTACTTTTGCCCCATTTTCTCTCTCCTTTCCTTCTGGAACATTGATTAGACAAGTTAGAATTTCTCAGTATATCCTCTAAGTCTCTTAGCTTCTCTTTCATATTTTTCATCTCTTTGTCTCTTTAAGCAGCATTCTGAAAAACTTCTGACCTAATTTCCAGCTTATTAACTCTCTCTTCAGCTGAATCTAATCTAATTTGTTTTTTCCTCTCAAATATGCTAGGTCACTTTTTATAGTTTTATTCCTCAAAATACCTTCAAGCTTATCTTTTTTTTATTTATAATAGCATTGGCATCTTGAAGTCAGCATCTGATAATTCCAATATTTGTGGATCTGTCCCTTCTTGTTTCTATTGTTTCCCATTCGGGGAATCCTTTCAGGCTTAATTATTGTAAACTGCTAATTTTAATTGGAAAAATATTTATAGGAATTATCTGGGGCCTAGGAAGAGAGCATATTCCTCTCTAGAGGGATTACATTTGCTTCTGCTTGATGCCTGAGGGTATTACTTTAAACTAAATTCATGGATTGACGTTTTTGGGACCATCTAGGTGATATAAATTTTAGGTACAAATCTGTGTGAGGACCAGTTTGTGGTAATAACTCCTCAGGAATTTCCCCCCGCCTTGTTCTGCTTACAACAAATCACCTTCCCTTAAAGTCTCCTTGGGGTAGGGGTTATGGGGAAGGATTGTTTCTGATTACTGTGATGGTGTAGCCCCTGGAGTCCCAGCAGTATGGAAGAAAGATTTCCTATTACAGTCTTTATGTTGGGCAGGCACAGAGATTTGTTTTCTGTATACAAACCTACAGAGGCCTGGAGCTTCAAAGTTCAACAGCAGGTTCAGCAAATTCCCTCAGGACAAAAGTGGCCTTAGTGTTCCACTGGCTTCCCACCCTCACCAGTGTTTGGGCTTGATTACTTCTTACTAACCTACTAATAAAAAGTTCCTAAGTTAAATGTTATTTGATATATATAATTTTCTGGTCACCTTTTTGATGCTATTAAGAAGTTTTTCTTTTCTGTATTTTTATCCAGCATGTTTGTTTTCAGCAGGAGAGTTGCTCTGAGCCCAATCAGTCCTCCTGCTTGGGTCCATGTCTTTTTCATTCCTCTATCCTCAGCATGTAGAACAGTGCCTGGCACATGAAGGAACTCAACTCATGTTGAATTGTTTAATGAAGAAATCCCTGTCTTCTTTGACTCTTTCATTCCTGCCTCCATCACCCCTGACACACCCCTACACTGTGCCCTAATTAAAGCTCTTTTGCATTTTCATACATATATGCTCTCCATTTTCCTATGTTAACTGAGCTTTCCCCCTGATTTCCCCACTATTTCCTTCAATATTTCTCCTATGGAAGATTTTTCATTCTCATCAACCCCCCTAGTTTGGGATCAGCATTGTCTTCCCTCTCCATCACTGCTTCTGGATCACTCACAGTTCTTCTGCCTCCATCCAAAATCTGCTGCTCATCTAAAGATTTGGCTATCCTATTATAACATTCTTTTCTGTATTTTATTGCTATCATACGTGGACTTCCAGTCATACCTCCACATTTCTTGAGAATTTCAGTACTTGGTTCACAATTTCTGCTCCATTTCATCTCCTAACATAATGCAGCACTGTAACATAGTATTTAAGAGCACAAGTTGGACAATCCAAGTTTAAGTCCCAGATCCATTCCTTATAAACATGTAACCTTGGGAAGTTACCTAATATTTCACTGCCTCAGTTTCCTCATCTGTAAACTGGGGATAATGATATTATTACCTTACTGCATTGTAAGAATTATATGAAAAAACGTATATAAAGCACTTAAAACAGTATCTGGCACATAGTACATGCTCAACAAATTTTAAGTATTTTCATTATTATGCTCTTACATCATCCTAAAAATCTTCCTTCTGCATGTTTATGATTCATACAAAACCCTAGCCTCAATGCTGTTCAAAAGCCTATTTGTTCACTTCTATAAAAATTTTATAAAATTCCCTCGCTTATTATCTGAAATGGCTTTTCTGAATTTTAATTTAACCCTTCTCAAGACCTAGCTCTTCTTTTCAGCTAATGACCTTTTATCTCTTACCCAGACTGAATCCATTTGGAAATACATATTTCAGAATTTCTCTATATTCATAACCATGCTCTCTTCTCTCTTCTCTCTGGGGGAAGCAAAGTCTGTGTTTTCTTAGACTTGCTCAATCTTAACTTATACCTATTCTGTTCTCTCTACTTATTCTTTATCTTCAATCCCTTGGTCTCCACCAGCAAATTCCTCCAACTTCTAAACTTGGACCTAGTCTTACCCTTCAAATAAACTAGGCATTTCTCCCCTGTACTTCTTTCTTCTCATGTTACCATCATATCTCTTCTTCTAATCATCTTGAAAGGGTAATCTGTATTCTCCACTCTCATTCCCTTATTTCCCATTTCCCAGTGTCTCACTGTTAACTTCCAGAAATCTGGTTTTATCACATCACTTCTAAAACTGACTTTTCAAAAATAAGCACCAATTTGGATCGTCAAACCAAAAATAGCCTCTCTTCAGAATTTTTCTTACCATTCCTCTGCAGCATTGAATTTGTTGACCACCCACTTGAAACTTTTCCCCCTCATTCACTTTCATGTAACTATCCTGCATTCTTTCGTAGAGGCAGTGGTTAAGTAAAAGAAAGGAAATACGCAGCCAAACACTCATGTTGAAGCAAAGGCCTCACCATGTATTGATCTTAAATAAGACACTTAACTCCAATTTCCTTATCTGTAAAATGGGTATAATATTTGCTTGTTTCGTTCACTAGTATATAATACAAATAAATAAAATAATAGATCTGAAAATACCATACAGATATAAAATATACAAAGTAGCTGAGTACACTTTGATAACCTGAAAACAGATAGCACGCAGAAAAGTATATTAAAATTCTCTTGCTACCAAATCTGCTATGAAGTTCTGAAGGACCCAAAGCTTTGTATCTGACCTAGAAGGTTTTTCACTATTGAAAGTACCTTCACCAAGGCAGTACCTCTCCCATGAGGGATCTTGCTAGGAAGTTAAGCAAGTTCACATCAAAAACCCTTTGACTCACCTGGACTCAACTTCAAAATGCAAAAAATAATTATTGAGACTATAATGGGGCACTTTCATTTTGAAAATATTGTGAGAAATCAAAATACTAATGATACATATTTATATATACAAGCATGAAAACTGAATTGATCCATTGTGAATAAGAAATGTATTACCAGTTCTTGGGGAAGGGGCCCTGGCAATTTCTAAGGAGCAGGGTTTCTTTGTAACTGCTGTGTCCGTGAGATCACATAGAAAGTTCTCATTTTCTGAAGGAAATGTATCCAGGGAAGCAGATGGTACAATTTCCATAGTGTAATTCCTCTTCTTTGGATAGGACTCCTGAAAGGAAGGAGAAGAAATAAAAATAGCTTTGTGATAAAGACACAGCCTGTTTAATTTATAAAAACTAGAAAAGATAATCAGGTTCATTGGTTCTTCTGAGAGTGATTGAGAGGTGATAATTTATCTGTTTGAATAAGTTATGCAATCATGTAACCCCAATATTATCAGTGATCTTTCTAGAAGGGTCCTTACGATTTGGTTCCCCTGAATTTATCACTCAACAAGTAAAGTTCATGATCTCTTTAGTAATATATATCTATTTTCCAGCTGTGGCATAAATTGGTGCTTACCTAATCAGTAGTCACTCCCAAGACTTGACTCCTTTGCTTGCTTCCTAGAGATAGCCATACGACTCAATTTTGGACAGTTAGATGTAAGGAGAAATTTGCTGGGAGGCTTCTGGAAAAGTATTTTTCCCCAGAGAAAAGACGTGCAAGGAGGCTCTTTCAGAACCTTGGCCATTCCTCTCTGGATATAGTTTTGATGCCTGGAGCTAGGGCAGGCATGTTGTGACTGTAAGACAATAAGCCTAAGATCAAATAGGTAACAGGCCAAGAATGGCAACAAAAGGATAACAAGGGACTGGGACTTTGATGATATCATTGAGATACTCAAATAGCCCCAGGACTGGTTTCTGCAGGCTCCATAAGTAAATAATAAAGTTCATATTGTTTGAGCCATTACTAATTGCTAATTGGATTTTCTGTCATTTAGATGTAAAAGTATTCCCACACAACACACCAGTATTTTTCTTTGTGGATATTGTTAACTAATATACTAAGGTTACTTTTTTTCAGCTTAGGATAAAACTAAGGTCCAATTCTTTTTTTTTTTTTTTTTAATTTATTTATTTTTCCCCCAAAGCCCCAGTAGATAGTTGTATGTCACAGCTGCACATCCTTCTAGTTGCTGCACGTGGGACACGGCCTCAGCATGACTAGAGAAGCGGTGCGTCGGTGCGCGCCCGGGATCCGAACCCGGGCCGCCAGCAGCGGAGCTCGCGCACTTAACCGCCAAGCCATGGGGCCGGCCCCTAAAGTCCAATTCTATACTACTGACTCTTCAATATATTATTAAAATTGGAATTCATTTCATTTTACAAGATCTTATGTTCTTCTACAAGATATTAGTTGGTCAACAAATATTATTGGGCATCTATCATATACATCTAGGACTGTGCTAAGTGCTGGAGATTTTTAAAAACTAAGAGTAAGACGTAACCCTTGCCTTCAGAAAGTTCATAGTTTACTAGAGAAAAAAATTCTTCATGATGAATTTTATAACTAATCATGTTTTATTTTTGACATTTGTTATCTTTATAAAGCTTAATTCACTATCAAAAGAAAAAGACAAATAAGAAAAAAATAAACTCACTTTCAAAAAATCTTCCAAGATATATCTAAGGGTTGGTAAAGATTTAGTACAAGTTCTTATTTTTTCTATAATGATATTTACAGTACAGTAGAATAAGTATTCAAGGTCAGTGTAATTGCTTTTAGACCATACCAGACCCTCACACATCAAAGAGTCAATTACGTTCACTCTACTCTATTGAAAGCAGGAAATTGAGAGTAATTTATTTTTAACAACAAAGGGTGACAAAGTAGAAAGCGACCATAGGAAAGCAATCAGGATGGTGTATGATTTAAAAACCAAGTCACAGAAGAAATGATGAAAGGAACTGCAGTGTTCTATCCTAGAGAAGCCATACAGCAGCATAATAGTTTTCTCAACATATTTGAAAGGCTATCCCTCCAGAGCTATCCCACAAAGTGGGTAGGGGAGAAGTTGCTGTGGTGAATTTATTCTAAAGTTCTTAAAGGCAGAACAAAGACCAATGTTTATAAGTCAAGGAAGCCAAATTTGGGTCAAGTCAAAAAATAATTTTCTATGAATTAATAATATTGCTTACCTTTTAAAATAAAAATGCACTAATATAACAATTAGCTAAAAAATAGCATTAGAAAGCAACAGAAGGAACTTCTCATTACTGGAAATCTTTCAGCAGAACTATCTATTGATAAAATTATGTATGAAACACATTGCACAGTGAATACCAGATGACTGTAAACTCCATGAAGGATGGAATTTGTCTTGTTCACCACTTTATCCCCAGTATCTAATACAGGTCCTGCCACATAGTAGGTGCTCAATAAATATTTACTGATCAACTGAACAGTCTCTAACGTCCTTTTTAACAAATCTAACTAACAGGGAAATGATTATGTCTTTCTAAGATGTAAATTACTTTGCTTTTCAGTTTGGTTAGTATTATTGTTTACTGTTATTGTTTACCACTTCGCATATCAAAAGTGAAAAAACTGAGATTAATACAATAAGATTATAAGGAGTCTATGAAAAGAAAGTCTGTAGCTTAAACTCTAGTCCATCCTAAAATTAAATTAATCAGAACAACCCATTCTTCATGGATTTGGTTAAGTTGGAATTTTACTGTGTTGATAAAGAATTGTGAGGATTTTAAAGGCCTTGAAAAACACTCTAAAATTTAACCACACAGGATGAATTATTTTGCTTTTCTCTTAAAAAGGAAGTATATACATTTATTAGAGAAATATTAGAAAATATAAACAAAGAGGAAAAAAATCACATGAAAACCCAGCATGCTCAGACAATAGTAACATTTTGGTGTATATCCTCCCAGATTGCTTCCCTCTGTAAATGTACGAGTGGACACATGGCTGCGTGCAAAGGAGAGAAAAAATATTTTAAAAAATGAAGTGTACCCTCTTCTGCTTCCTAAGGGAGTGCCATCGTTTCTTATTGAAGTCTGTAGTACATGGCTTCCTTATGGAAAGTGAGAGTCCCAAGGGAAGGAGATGGTAAAGATACTGAAATTATGATTTTGTAATCAAATATTTCATACTGTCAAAAAAAGAGGGGCATCCAACAAAATATCTGACAAGTATTCCTCAAAAGAGGATGGATATGTGCGATAATAAAACAATAAAATGAATTCATGTGAGTCCACTACTCAGTTTAAGAGATGGAACATTATCATTGAAACCCACTCCCTCCCACCCATGTTCCCCTTTCCAATCCTACCCCCTCCCTCCCAAATCAGGGCTAAATTCTGTTCTGAACTTTGTATTTATAATTCCCTGGATTGTCATTAAAATGTACATATGTAAGTATCAATAAAGAATAAATTGTTTTTTACTATACACTTTTGAACTTCATAAATATAGTAAAAAATGCTCTTGTTCCTCTATGACTTTTTTCAATTAATATTATCTTCCTGAGTTTTATTTATTTTTAATGTCATACAGGAGTCCATTGTATAGGTATACCACAATTCATTTATAGATTCTCCTGACAGTGGACTTCTAAACATTTCCCAGGAGTTTTATTATTAATAACAATGTTGCTATGAATATTCCTGAACAAAGTCTCTTGCTACAAGTAACCAGGGTATGTTACCTATTCCAGTAGTCTTGGAGCAGAGAGTCAAGAATAGATACAAGATGAGAAAAATGAATGAAATCACGAGTTCTACACAAACAGGAATTTGCAGCAAGAGATAATCACAAGAATTGAGATTGGATACCTTGTAGATTCTATAAAAATCTTCAGGAGGGCATTGTATCTTCCCATCCAAAGTGGGATGAAGGTTCAAGGAATTTTCTGTAAATCTTACATGAAGATATTATACGTGAAATATGTAAAAGTATTATGTGTAATGTTTTCTAATCTGATATTTACCTCTAATAATGCATTGTGAACAAGTTTCAATGACAAATATACGTCTACATGATAAATTTAAGGTTAGGTCCCAATATACAGATGATCATAATTTATTTAGTTAATCCTACCATATTGAATTTTTAGTGTTTTGCTTTTAAGAGAATATTCTTGTGCATATATCTTTGTTTACATGTTCAACTATTTCTTTTGAAATAGAATTCCTATGACAATAAGTATATACCATATGCTTACATATAATTGAATCTGTTTCTGGTTTCTAATTGGTTCCATATGTCAATCTATTCTACTAGCAGAATCACACAGTTTTGATTATTGCAGCCTTAAAATTAATTTTACTATCTGGTAGGATAAGTCTCTCCTCATATTCATCTTTGTGAAAGCATTCATGATTATCCTCATGTTTATTTTTCAAAAAAAAATCTAAACATTTTGTCAACTTCTCCTCAAATCATTCCCTCTTCTTTGTTTCCAGTCAGTAAACAGTACTTTCATACACTAGCCACTCAAACAACCTGAGGGCCATTCTTCAATTTTCCTTCTTCCTCAACATCATGCCCAGTCAATCTCTAAGCCCCATACTTTATCATTGAATTATATCTCAAACACATTCATTTCTCTCCGCCCCTACTACTATCCTAGGCCAAGTCACCATTGTATCTCACTTGAACTGTGGAACAACTTCCAAACTAGTCTCCCTGGCTCCAGTCCTACTCCTCTCCCAATTAACTCACTTTCAAACACTAGCAGGAGGTTACTGAAAGTCACGTCAAAATAAACTCATTTCCTTTCATCATAACTTTGATGAGAGAATCATAAAATGTTCTAGTCATAGTGCACGTTTATTCTTTTTAAAGATTTAACATTTTCTCTCATAATATCTCAGAGTTTCAGTGCCAAATGATTTCATTAAATGCATTAATGATCCAGATAGTAAGCTCATTAAAATAACAAGATATGGAAGAATAAACCAAAGGTTAAACATAATTCCATTAAGCTATAAGATAAATGGGGTTAATTTCTAAAGACATGCTTGTCTAGCCCCCAGCAAAGTGCCCTGTTCATAGTAGGGCTCTATGAATATATGCTAAAAAAAATGAATACATAAAATAATTAACATTTCAGTTAGTATTTTAAGGCCTGCATCCTCCACTAGAATTAAAGAACCATAAAGGCAAGAACCACGACCATCTCTTTCATATAGTATGCACTTAACAAACATTTGTGAAGCGAATGAAGTCTGAAACAATGTCATTCAAAAACTATCACAGAGGGCCAGCCCGGTGGTGCAAGTGGTTACGTGCTCGCACTCCACTGCGGTGGCCCGGGGTTCACCAGTTCGGATCCCAGGCACACACTGACACACTGCTTGGCAAGCCATGCTGTGGCGGCGTCCCATATAAAGTGGAGGAAGATGGGCACGATGTTAGCCCAGGGCCAGTCTTCCTCAGCAAAAAAAGAGGAGGATTGGCAGATGTTAGCACAGGGCTGATCTCCTCACACACACACACACACACAAAAAACTATCACAGGTTCAAATCACTGTAAGAAAAGAATATAAAACACTTTTAAAGTGTTTTATACTCTGCAAACTGAATAGTATTTCACTTACCCAGATGATTCCTATTTAGCCCTCACAACAGTCCTACCAATGTTAACTACTATCCTCATCCAGAAACTAAGGCTTGGAATATTAAGTGACTTGTCCAATACTAAGCATCTGGTTAATGGAAGCTTCAGGGTTCTAACCTAGGTCTTGTGACAGCAAATCTAGTGTTCATGCTATTGTATCACAGATAAAAAGGACTATGACAAGATCTTTATTTCCAGGACTTAGGGAAAGAAGAAACTTTGCACATTACTAGGTAGTATCTAGCCCTGCCAATTTCCTAGCCTTTGCAAGCCCTCTTGTAACAGTGGGAAATCTGGATTTTTATATACAGGTTAATTGCCAATATACTCTTGATGGTAAATCCTGGTAATGGACCAGGGGGATTAAAAGAACTGTGGCCCAACAATTTGTGACTCATCTTCCAGGCTCCTTTGTACCGAGTCTCGCAGCCTCAGCATGGCTGGAGAAGCGGTGCGTCGGTGTGCACCTGGGATCCGAACCCGGGCCGCCAGTAGCGGAGCGAGTGCACCCAATCGCTAAGCCACGGGGCCCGCCCTCTACCTTCATTCTAATGTCTTATTCCAGGATCCCAGACTTGTTTCTGTGCTTGATTTTTTATAATAGTAGCACGCCTAGGACTGTGTTCTCTGCCAGCTCTCTTCTGAGGCACTAACAATATTTTGGCCCTGAATCCTAAACAGGTCCCTGAGGCCCTGAATGCCTAACTTCACAGCTCCTGAGGGAATGTGTAGCCTTGATGCTTAGGCTTACTTAGTCAGCTTCATTCTATCTGCTATAGTTGGTTGTGCAATGTGTGGACCAAATAGTACTTCTTCCAAAAAATGCATACTGAGAGCACATAAATTAATGGAACATGATGCCCCCCAAGAAAAATAAACAGTAGCAATGAAAAGTCTACATAATATGCTTTCACATATTGTTTACACTGTCTTCCTATAAAAGTTTAAAATCATCAGTGTTGGGCTGAATCTAACAAGTCAAAGTTTATTAGTGATTGAATATGAGGTCCTATGGTTCATTACAGAAATGAGTTATGAAAATTCATCCTGGCAGTATATAGATTAGCAGCATCATGAAAAAAGAATTAGGAGTTACAGCTGACAGCATGAGTCAGAATGCAATATACCAATTAAAGATATAATGTGACATTGGCTGATTTAAATCAAGAATGATATTTAGACTAGAGAAAGTGACAGCCTTCCCTTCCTCTGTGCTAATTAGAATTGGGGATGATCTGGTTTGGTAATTTGATAAAAGACAGGCAAACTGTACTATGTTGACCATCGTTTGTAAAGTAGTACAAGATTTTCTTCATCAAACGAGCTGAAAGATATGGCCTTCTGACTTATGAAAAACCTTAGCAACAAGCAGGGACCTCGGTATAAGCAGTCTTTTCTCAATAGTACCAATGATGTGGTTTTTCATCAGAAATAAGGTGACCTAGAGCATTTCTAGACTACTTTGACAGGGCATCTTTGTGAACTTGCTTCTTAACACAGCTCTACTCTTAACCACGTGGGGGAAACTGAAGCAGCTTAACCAACATTGCAACAAGACCACACCTGGTGCACTCAGCTTGGTACTAGGGCCTACACTTGAGGAGGTGCAAAGACCAAATTGACTGTTTTCTCTGGACATGGGTAAGTAAAGTGTTGAGTATCAAACTCATGTCACGTGAGAAAAGATTGAGGAAGAAAAGGTACGGAAAAGCATGTATCACAAGTATTTGAAAGATAGAAGAGTGATTAGAACGGGTCTCTATCTGTAAGGGGCTAGAAATAGTGCAGATGGAGAGATGGTAACAAGAAGAGAGATTTCAGCTCAAGATGAGCTTTCAAACAATTAGAGCTTCTCAGTACGAAATTGGCTGCTTAGCAGGTAGCAGATTCTCTGCCACTGGAAGTCTTCAGGCCTAGTCTGATCAAAACAAGTCATCTTTAAGTTTTAAGATGTTAGGTAAATAAGACAATGGAAACAGAAGTATTATTTTAGTTCTATGACACAAGCTACCTGCATACTTTTACTGCTTCCTGAGTTCTTTTTCTGATAATGGGAAAAGTAACACTAACACAAGGAAGTGTGGGTTTATGGTTTTTTCGAAGTTAGAGATGACTCATAATTTCAAATGACTCATTGGTGAAAGCTTTTGGAAATGGTCTTATTGCTCTGACATGTCCCACGATATCAAGAAAAGTATCCCTAAAGACTTACAATGACATTCAGATAAAGTCTATAATATAAATATGGAATAATAAGAAAATAATAGGTGGAGACTTTGAGTGGGAGGGAAGAATAAATGACAGTAGGATAGTCCTAGAGAAAGGAGCATTGATAATGGTGGGAGGCAGAATAATGGCCTCTCAAAGATATCCCCATTCTAATTCCTGGAACCTGTGAATATACTGCTACATGGCAAAAGGGATTTTGTAGATGTGATTAAGTTAAGGATCTTCAGATGGGGTAATCATCCTGGATTATTCAGGTGGCCCAATGTAATAACAATGGTTGTTATAAGTAAAAGAGGGAAGAAGGAGAGTCAGTGTCAGAGTGATGCCACATGAGAGATTTGCCGGGCTGTTGCTGGCTTTGAAGGTGGGAAGGCAGCCGCAAGCCAAAAAACAAGCAAAGCTCATAGAAGCTAGAAAAGGCAAGAAAATAGATTCTCCCCTAGAGTCTCCAGAAAAGAATGCAGCCCTACCAACACCTTGATTTTAGCCCAGAGGGACCCATTTTGGACTTCTAGAACTGTAAAATAATAAATTTGTGTTTTTGCAAGCCGCCAAGTTTGTGGTAATTTGTTACTGCAGCAATAGGAAACTAATACAATAACACATCAGCAGAAGGCATCACATACGGAGACAACAGAAACTATAAAGGACTGAGAAAGGGACATAAAATTGGACTCCAATGGAAAAATGCACCTTGCTATTTTATAATATGACTCAATATTTTAAAGATGGTGATTCTTTTGCTTTCACTTAGTCTTAAATTTAATGCAGTAGTACTGCAATAGTGTTTTCCTCCCACTCCATCTTGGATCTTGACAAGTAATCCTAAAGTGCATTTGGAAAAATAAATGTGTGACAGTAGCCAGGTATCAATTTGAAAAGAGAAAAGTAATGGAGAGGGTGTAGATCAGCCTTATCAGTCATTTAAATAAATTATAACTGGTTCTGGTGCAATAATTGAAAGGCAATAGATTAAGAGAGAAAATTTAAAAAACAAAGCTCCAACGCTAAAGGGAATTTATTATATTATGAAGGTAATATTTTAAATCAGTAGGAAAACAATGGACTATATAATAATCGCCAATGAGATAACTGACCAGTTATTTGGAAAGAAATAATAAAGGTAGATTAATACTTCTTTCCTTGTGCCAAAGTAAATTCCAGATAAATATTAAATAATAAGTAAATACACTTGTAATAATAATTTTAAAATAGGAATGACCTTTAACCAGGAGCTATAAATAGACACATAACCAGAGCTGTAGAGAAAAAGATTGAATTTGAGTACAAATATTAAATTCATAAGGCCACTAAAGTATCATAAAAATTAAGAGACAAATGACAGATTTGGGAAAATTCTTTGACACATATGACAAAGGGCTAATATCTTTATTATGTAAAGAGAATTACCAATAGGGATGAAAGAGATCACCATCCTAAGGGGAAAAGTGGGCAAAGGATAGGAGCAGTTCATGAAAAATAGCTAGAAATTTCTGTATATGAAAAGATGCTTGATCTCATTTGTAACTAAATATATGTAAGTTAAAGTAACACACGATATATTATTCTTGATCAAATTGCTATAGATAATACACAGTGTGAGAGTTTGGAAAAATAGGCATTTTTATACACCATTAGTCAAAGTGTGAATTGGGATAAAATTCTTTCAGGCTAATTTTTCAATTGTTACAGAGACCTTTAGAAAGCAGATCTTTAGATAGCATCAACTTTTGGATGTCTGCCATGTTAAAATTTTCTTCCTTCACCTGGGAGCAGATGGCATTGATAAACTGCCGTTATTATTCCTACGGTATAGCACTACAAGGCACCATTTACATGTCTTGCATAGTTATCACTCTTATTTTCTAAAAAATTATGTACACTTGCTACTTTTAATGCTTCTATTAAATAATGAGATGGGATTGGCATGTGGGGGGAAACCTGCCTTTTAGTGTCATGAATGAGAAAAGTTGTAATCAGACCTTACCAATATCAACCATCTGAGTTGTAAATGGGGGTCAGGATATTGTCCCCCTTTGGAAAGTGTTACCAATTAACGTCCATGGAGCTTGATTCTTAGTTAAGCCTCTCTTGATCAGCCACTTCAAAGTTGGAGGTGCCAATTAAACATTTGAAACCATAGCAGAAAACTCACCAGCAAAGTGCTGAGAAACTAGTGTGGGTACTATCTAAGAATGTTACTTTGGGTATGTTATGGATTGAGTTGTGTCTCCCCAAAATTTATGTATCAAAGTCCTAACTCCCACTACCTCATAATGTGATCTTATTTGGAAATAAGGCCATTGCAGATGCAATTAGTTAAACTGGGATATGTCATTAGGGTGAGCCCTAATCCAATGACTAGTGTCCCTATGAAGAGGGGAAATTTGGAGACAGACACATACACAGAGAGAACACCATGTGAAGATTGGAGTTATACTGCCACAAGCCAAGGAATGCCAAAAATTGCCAGCAAACCACCAGAAGCCAGGGGAAAGGCGTTGAATAGATTTTCTCTCACAGTCCTTGAAAGGAACTGTCCCTACCAACACCTTGATTTTGGACTTCTAGCTTCCAGAACTGTGAGACAATAAATTTCTGTTGTTTAAGCCATGCAATTTGTGGTACTTTGTTACAGCAGAACTACCAAACTATTACAGGGTGAAAAAGTAAATAAAAGAAATTGGTTGAAAAAAACTTTTGACTACTTTCTTTTAGTCTTCTAAAATCTTTATTCCTTGAAAGATAACTAATAATTAACCAGAGATTAGCAAGGAAAAGAGGATTATCTCTGTTCTTGATAAAATTCCCAAAAATGTATCAAAGTTTTAAATGCACATACTCTTTTACCCAGGTATTCTATTTCTAGAAATCTTTCCTAGAATTAAACTCACAAATACAAATAAAAATGTACATGTAAGGATGTGTACTGAAGTATTGTA
This sequence comes from Diceros bicornis minor, assembly GCF_020826845.1. Lineage (NCBI taxonomy): Eukaryota > Metazoa > Chordata > Mammalia > Perissodactyla > Rhinocerotidae > Diceros > Diceros bicornis. The sequence continues at coordinate 23,423,549 of NC_080764.1, read as the reverse complement.
TATAATATTAAAGGACTGGAAATTATTTTTAGATTCATCCTTAAGAGACTTTAAAAAATAAACATTATCCATACAAGGAGGCAATGTATAATGCAGAAGTCCACAGATTTTGTACTACATAAAATTCACTTGGATCATTTGTTAATAATTCAGACTCGTGACTCTCCCCTAAATTTTTGCTAAATCGGAATCTCTGATAGTGAACCTCGAAATCTATGTTTTACAACTATCCCAGGTCATATTGATGCAAATGGTTGGTGAAATACACTTGGAAAATCTAGTAGTTAAAGAGCATGGAGTCAGAATCCTAGCTGTGCCATCTTTCCCAAAGTTGCCTTGGCAAAGTCTCAGTTTCCCCATCTGCAAGATTAGAATACTAATAGTAGCTACTTCAAAGGGTGCTGGTGGTTGTGATTGAAATAATAAAATTAATGAAATAAATTTGAAATAAAATAAAATAAATTTTATAAAGTGCTTGGTGTAGTGCCTAAGTGCCTAAATGCTCAATAAATGTAACCATTATTTCAGTCATTCAAAAAATGAGATAAATGTATAGGTATTGATATGTTGAGCTAAAACAAATAAACAAAGGGAAGAACCATACATAATGTATGTTCACATCTGTGCAAAGAAAGTATGCACACCTATTATATATGCATGGAATATTTCTAAAAGGAATGATTAAAAACTTGGTGATCAACACTGGGAAATGAGACCATATTCTCTTTTGTTTTGCTTGATTTTTTTAATCTATATATACATGTTATTTTCAGAAAAAAAATTTCCATGAGTCTAAATACCACCTGAGGAAGGTGATGATACCATTTCAAATATAAATGAACTTTGATTTTTATTTCTGGTACTATTGTGTAGAAATTTGCATACCCCAGGTGAAACTGAAGATGGTGAAATCCTGTGAATAATCTCTCAAAAATCACACAAATGCAACTGAAAACATGCCAAATGCCAAGCAAAACTAAACAGGGATCAGCTCTGTACGAATCCTCAATAAAAGACCTAGATAATCTACATAAGAAGTCAAAAGAATTAGAATGTAGTTCACCAGTAACAAGATGACAAAAAGGAAAACTGCATCATGTGAAACAATCTTGAGGCTAAAAGACTAAGAAGTGCATTATCTGGGAAGCATTAATTACAGCCAAAAAAGAGAAGCAAAGAAAAAGGAAAGAAGGAAACCAAGATTATTTATATGAAAGGATTTCTTTGCAACATGAGCAGTCCAATCCCTCATATTCTTTTTTGGAAAGATGCAGAAAACAAATTATTAGAAAATGGATAAATACTAAAGAAATAAAGGAACTAAAAAATTGAATATTCAAACATAAATAAATAAACAGGCTTCACAACTAGGTATAGGTGGCCAGGAGATGAACTATGTCAGTCTGTTAGAAAAATAACTGAGATTTAACTTAAATACTGGGGAGACAAAGGGTATCTCCAAGTTCATAGAACAAAACGCTGGATTGATGTTGAAGATGCATAGACAAACATTTAGTGTTGGTTGGTCTGGTGAGGGGCCCTGGGTGACTACTGTAACGAGGCTTAGAGCCTTTATTCCTGATGTTAGTGAATGTGTGACTTAAAGGGCCAGAGGCAAGGCAGATGGATAGACTAAGAAATATATTAAATACTGCCCCCAGGATATTCACCAGTCATCTAGGCGTGAGCTCTTGGAGGCATTTTGCTTTCTCCTGTTCCATCATGCTTACTGTTACTGTAAAGACGCAGCTATCAACTTCTGTAAAATTTGCACTTCATAATAACTCCTAGACCCAGTATAACTTTTCTATTTCCATTATCACCAAACCAGTTCAAACTTCATCAGCTATACCCACGTTACTAGAATAGCCTCCAAACTCCCATCTCTGGCTCCACTCCATTTTTACACCAAGGATTTCTACCATTTTGAATAATAAAACATGGTTTTCAAAGTAAAAATTTTTACAAACCTCTATATGATATTGTTGGGACAAATTTAGGAATTTAAGAAGTATAATAAATGACTTCCTCATTCCCTGCCCAAATTATAGAAAAGAGTCCTGAGGTCGACAAATCTTTTCTGTAAAGGGCCAGAGAGTAAACAGTTTAGGCTTTTCAGGCCATATGATCTCTATTGCAACTATTTAATGTGGCTGTTGTGGCAATAAAGCAGATACATACAATATGAAAATGAAAAAGCTTGGCTAGATTTGGCCCAGAGACTGCAGTTAGCCAACCCATGGATAAAACAAAGGGTTCAGGCAAATGGATTAAAATGTCAACTAGGTTAGTGATAGAGCAGATACTAGAAAATGTGGCTTAGGAGTAAGGCAATATAGGCTTCCTAATACCATATGGCAGAATTAGATAGACTAGCATCAGGTCTGCCAAGCCTGAGCAGGTTCTTTACTGCTAAGCCTAACTGCACACATTCTCTGCAGGTGAGAAGATCACAAAGAGAATTAGTGACACAGGCTCTGTTCCTGCTCCCAAATTTACAAATCAATTAACTCCCCTAAGGGAATTAGTAGGAGTGAGCAGGAGCAGAAAGAAGCCCAGTTAAACTAATTGATGTCTCTCCACATTAAAATATGAAGCAAAAAGAAACAATCTCACATTCTCTGCCCAACTCCAATAGGTAAGTTATACTCTCAGGATCTGTTGTTTGAAAAAAATACATGAACAAAAAGCAACAATAAATTTCCATTTTATTAACCATAGCAAAACTTATGCACATTTGAAAATAATAAATATGGACATGTAAGACATTATTTATGTAATCTACAGACAAGGCTTGGTGTCTGTATGAAATTGCAAGCCCTTTACAGTACCTCCATAGACTGGCCCATTTTGAGATCCATAGCTTCATATCATCCCTAAAAATTAGGTATCACAACCCCAGATTATAGTATTATTAGAGGACAATAGTAATCATCCAATAAACACTTGTTTAATGAAAACATGAATTTTATAATTATTTTATTTTTTAAAGCTTCTCCAATGATACCTATCAACACAAACCCTCTGCTCCCGTAAGGCTGATGTACTCAGTAGCCTCCATCCTGAACGTCACATTCTTGCCTCTATCTTTTTGCTTATGCTGTTGCCATCCCTTCTGAGGGTGAGGGGGGTCTTCTAGGCCTATAGAAATTCTCCTTTTCTTTGACAACCAATCATAAATTCTACTCAGTCCACGAAGTGTTTCATGACTACTCCTGCGTACATGGCTTTCTTTCTTCTCTGAATCTAAAAACAACAGTAATATTCTGTATGGATAAAGTATCTCATGACACCCTAGATTTTCAGATCCTATCTTCATACTTGATATTTTTATTGTTAGCTACTTCTAAATTCTGTCTTCGTAGAGGGCAAATGCTCCATATAGTGCTTCTATGTATGTTCTTTGTACAGAACTCAGTACAGTACAATCCTTTCACAGAGCTGATTCCCAAAAATTTTTAAATTTATATTAAGTAAATGACTTAACAAAAGGATGAGTAAATAAATAACATAAATAGCCAAGATTAAGAAAAATTAGGGAGAAAATTAAGAAAAATTAAGAATAGGGAGGACAACCTGAATGGCCTCCCAAAGCCTTCCCATCCCTGTGCTATTCTAACAGAAACATTAATTTTAAGAAAACTCCTTTGCAGTTGTTTACTTCTCTACTCACAGAGATAAGTAAGAAAACATCGTAACTGATTTTTGTTATTCTAGCTTCCAAATAAAGGTAAATTATATAAATCTGTGACTTCACGCTTTGAAAAATCTGGAAGAACAGAAACATTGATGAATATATAATCATTTAAAATACTGAAGACAACTATGGTGCAATGGCAGTACGTAAATATGTACTGCTTTCTCCAGTTTTAGCCTTGCTAGACGTTCATACAGAGGTGAACAACTGAATGAGAAATGTTCATAGGTTAGGGAAGAGGCCAGATATCTGACTTTCACCCCACATAGGAATTAACATTTCTCAATTACATGGATTAAAGTGATCATCTCATTGATAATTAACTCATTTTTCACTTATTGCTTTCTCTCCTCAAGAACTATGGAAAAATAAAGGAGGGAAATCATTTGAAAAATAATGATGAATCTACAAGCTAACAGAAAAGCAGTGTGTTCTAAGTAACAAGCCGTGCTTGAACCCAGGACTCTTTTATTTATAAAGATACACTGTTAATACACATACTATTAATACACATTCAAGGCTATGAACCTGTTATTTTACACACAGTAATTAAACTCCATTAACACAAAACCTTGGAATTCTTACATCTACTTTCCCAGAGAGTCACATGTTAGAAAAGTAAGTAAATGTAATAAACATTTCAGAATATCTTTAGGCTTTTTAAAAAACCTTTCTGTTTCTTCTTCTTCTTTTTCTAAATTAATGTGATTTAGGAGGCCTCCTGATGATATTTAGCTTTTGATAGCATAAAACCCTGGCTTTCATAACCAATACCCATACATTTTAATCTTTATGAACGTGTCTGCAAGGAGCTTAAGAAGAGACTATAAGTTAAATGAAGGAAGCTTTAAGATGTCAAAATAAAAATTTGCCACATATCTGCTTTTCCATTATCCTCATTGCCATTACTCTACCAGCATCTTTGCAAAGCAGAACAGCTACATTTATATCTTTTGAAATTTTTCTATCCCCCTACTCCTCAGATCCAGTCCATCACCAAGTCCCATGACTGGTTCACTCTTGCATTTCTATGTCCATAGGTACCATGTTAAGCCAGGCCTCAGCATCACACATGTAGATTATTGCAACTGCCTCTGAACTCATCTCCCTTCTTGTACAGCTTCATTTCCTCCTATGCACAATCATTATAATGGTCTTCAAACATCATTATCCTCACATTATTCATGGTCCAAGAACTCAAGTACCTTCCAAATAATAAAACTCTCTAGCTTAGCCTTCAACTTACCAATCTTATCTACTTTATTTCACTTTCCAGTCAACTCTATGCCGGAACTCTGCTTCCTCTGAGTTCATCTGCTTATTGGTTCAACTTCACACTAAATTTGAACATGGCTTTCTCTCCACCTCCTTTAAAGGCCAGTGAAGAAGCCCTTCTGGAAGAAGTAAGGATCTCCAAAAACTACTCCTCCATAAAAGCAACAAGAACACCCAAAAAAATTGTTAAAATCAACTTTTTCAGAACTCTGGAAATTAATCAAAGGCTTACAACAATCTGTGTAGAATTTATTCAAGAAAATCAGCAGAATCTTTGTACAAACAGTGAGCATTGTGGCATTTTAACTTGCCCCATTTCCATTTCCCTCTCCCCAGTTCCACAGGGAGAAAACTAGCAGCCTCACAATAACAGTAAATCTTAAAACCAGCAGCCTGGAAGTCACTGGAGGGTTGAATGACTTTGGAATGCTGCAAACATCCTCACACCCACAGAGAATTCTCAAGATTTAACATGTTCAGTGGCCCCCTGGAAAAGACCCATTTATAGGGCTTGTTTTTATTTGACCCAGTGCAGAGCTCACTCACTGGCAAAGGCCCTATCCTCTAGGTGTTCGTTAAAATGAATCGGCAGCAATTGTTTAACATTGCCGCTGTTTAACATTATAGATGCTAGAGCCAGTAATACCAGTAGCAGCTAACAAAAGACTGTCTGAAAACACTTAAAAGGAAAATCTGGGGAATGAGATGTCCATAGAGGTCTTTGAAAATCTCCAACATTTTTTTATGGACCATAAAGGCCACATACATGTGCATGGCTGTGTGCATGCGCAGGAATGATCTAAGACTCTAATCTCTCACCTCTGCTTGAACTAGAAGCTCTGTACAAAAAAGTGAAGGCCAAGGCAGATATGTAAGCTGTCAGAGCTTGAAGACATGCCTCAACACACAGAGTACCTGGCTAGGGGGACTTATTGGTTCAAGGTATTTAAGGAAATGTCTGTTGAATTATAAGGTAATGAACAAAAAGAAAAACACAACAGTCCAAAATTTATGGGATGCAGATAAAGTAGTGCTTAGAAAGAAATTCATAGTTGTAAACCTATAAGAAAAAAAGAAAGAAAGAAAGATCTCACATCAATAACATAACCTTAAAAATTCAGAAACTAGAAAAAAAGGAAACCCAAAACAGGCAGAAGGAGATAATTAAGACTAGATGAACATAGAGAAAATCAATAAAACCAAAAGTTGGATCTTTGAAAAGATCAACAAAATTGACAAAACTTCAGTTAGACTGACCAAGATAAAAGGGAGAAGGCTCAAATTACTAAATTCAGAAATGAAAGAGGGGACATCACCATCAACCTTATGAAAATAAAAAGGTTATAAGAGAGTGCTATGAATAACTCTATGCCTACAAATTAGATACCTAGATGAAATGGAAAAATTCCTAGAAAGATACTAACTACCAAAGCTGACTAAAGAAGAAATGGAAAATCTGAGTAGATCTATAACAAGTAAAGAGACAGAATTAGTAATTTTTAAACTTCCCATAAGGCCAGACCCAGACGGCTTTAATGGTGAATTCTACCAAAGATTTAAAGATGACTTAATACCAGTTCTTCAGAAACTCTTTAAAAATATATAAAAGAAGCAATCAACAAAATGAAACAGTAACTTACAGAATAGGAAAAAATATTTGCAAACCATACACCTGATAAGAATATCCAAAATATACAAGGAACTCATACAACTCAGTAGCAAAAAAAACAAATAACCGATTAAAAATGGGCAAAGGACCTGAATAAACATTTTCCAAAGAATATATACAAATGGACAACAGGTACATGAAAAAGTGCTCAACATCACTAAACATCAGGGAAATGTGAATCAAAACCACAATGCAATATCACCTCACACCTGTTAGAATAACTATTACCAAAAAGGCAAGAGACAACAAGTGTTGGTGAGAATGTGGAGAAAAGGATACTCTTGTGCAATGTTGGTGGGAATGTAAATTGATGCAGCCACTATGGAAAACAAAATGAAGCTTCCTCAAAAAATTAAAAATAGAACTACCATATGATCCAGCAATCCCACTTCTGGATATTTATCTGAAGAAAACAAAATCACTATCTCAAAAAGATATCTGCACCCCCTTGTTCATTGCAGCATTATTTATAATAGCCAAGACATGGAAACAACCTAAGTGTCTGTCAAGGGATAAATGGATAAAGAAAATGTGATATATATATATAGTTCAAAGATAAACTGAGACATATGAAAATTCTTAAGAGTTTATTTGACCAAAATTCAACTCTAATCATGCAGCACCAAACCAGAAGTGGTTAGGAGTGCTCCATCAACAGGAGCTCAGGGAGCTACAGAGAAGAGATGGAAGCAAAGTAAGGAAATTATTTTACTGGCTGTAGCTTAAAGCCTAGTTGGCTGTTTGTGATTGGTTGTCCTTAGGTTTCAATTTCGTAACCTTGAGGCATTTAAGGCTTAGATTTTGGTTTGCTTATGTAGGCCACCAAGGCATTAGAGCCACGTCAGTCTAATAGTTTTCTTGTTTAATTTATAATATATAATGGAATATTATTCAGCCATAAAAAAGAAGGAAATTCTGCCATTTGCAACAGCATGGATGAATCTTGAGGACATTACGTGAAGTGAAATAAGCTGGACAGAGAAAGACAAATACTGTATGATCTCACTTATATGTTGAATCTGAAAAAAAAAAAAACTAATAGAAACAGAGTAGATTGGCATAACTGGGTTCTTAGAGGAATCTAATGTATTATATAAACCTGATATGAGCAAAATTTGCTTTTCTCGCCCAAACCATGAAAGAAAGAATTATTAGAGTGAAGTTTAGACCCTAAAAATTATTACTGTATTCACATCAGAAAGCAATATCTCCCTATAAAATCATATAATTTATTAAAGAGAATAGTTTTAGAACTCCCAAACGGTTTTGTGAAAGAATTTACTTTTTTCTCACAGTACTTAGAATCTCTGAGTTGTTCTGATTGTCTCTGGAACAGTGACTTAATCTCATTCATATATGCAACAGAATCACCAGAATCATATTATACTAAAATACACATTTTCCTTGCTGAAGGTAGATTTCAGACAGAACAAAAAAAGCAGCAGCTACTTCTGTTTATGAGTCTATAACAAACATTTTTTCAACAACTTGCAAGTCTTCTATCCAAGAATATGGACACAGAGACATTTATTTTCAAAGCTACTCATGGACAATCGAGCTGTATAAACCATTACTGACCTCAGATTTGGCTTACGAGAAAAAAGAAAGATACTTAAAAATTCAGTTAAGAATCTGTGTGAAATAACTTCTTAGGCAGAGCTTGGATACTATAGATGGATTCCTTTGAAATCTATATTATGAGCTTGAAGGCTGAATATTAAAAATTAAAATGGTAAAACTATCAAAAACTAAAAGAACATGGTACTAGGATATCAACCTACACTGCAATAGTTACAAAGTTAAATACTGTCATCAGTAACAGAGAACCAAACTTATCTCCAAATTCCCCCACCTAAACAGCATAGTCTTCAGTAATTCACTGATATATAAGAATATAAAAAGCAATAACGCCAGCACACCCTTTAAGAAAAAGCATAGCACTGACAGGATATATTCATCACTAAACTGTATATCCAAGGGCAGTTATAATGCATAGGCCTTGGTCCCTGGAAAAATTGCAAAAGATGGAGTTAATTAATCAAAAGTATTGTATAAAGTGATTATTCTTCAGTGTATTTATGTAGAGGTGTGTTTGTGAGTAAGATAGATTTATTAATCAAAAGTATTGTATAAAGAGCTTTTTCCTCAGTGTATTTATGTAGATGTGTGTGTATGTGAATAATCAAAAAATGCAGTGGATATGGCAGTGGGTCAAAAAAACATCTCTGGTCATGAATTCACCTTTTTCTGACAATATGAAGGCATACGCCAACTTCCTTGTAGAAAAAAGAAAGACCAATGTGGGACACTCAGCTAACAAGAGATACTAAAATTAAATTACCAGTCTAGTAAGCACATGACGAGCCTATGGCATTAGCTAGACAAAGATCAAATGACACAAAAAGAAAAGTAAAATCTGAACTTCACCAGGGATCAAGGTGTAGAAGTTGAATCTGAAGATGTTGCCACTACGTTTCAAAAAAAAAAAAAAAAGAATGACTATGAAATTCAAAGTGTTATGAGAGAAAGAAAAAAAGAAAAGCAGATTCTTTCCCAAGGCTATTTTGTGTTTGGATTGGATCGTACCACCCACTGCGCGGTAATATCTGAATAAGTGTGGGTGATATGTGAATGAGCATACAGTTTTTTGCCATGGACAAATATTGAAATCAGTAAATTATGTCAATTATCAATTATTTCAATTCTCCCTCCTCAGTTCTGATATCAGTAACAATCAATCCGGTAGCTTTTTTATTCTGATCTGCCTTAGATTTTCAAATCCATTTTCTGGAGCAGGTTTTGAAGTCCAACAGTCCTGGCCCCAAATCCTGATTATTATGTGTGGCAAGTCACTGAAGCCCTGTTAACTTGTTTACTTCATTTATAAAATAAGGATGATAATATCTTTCTCAAAAGATTGTTTTGAGAATGAAATAAAATATCCTGTGTGAAAGATCTAACACCACTCCTGGAACACAGTATGAACTTCCTTTTAGGAAAGCTTCATTACCACTGCCTATGAGCTGTACTATTGCAGTTCATGACAAAAGACTCTGGCATATAAGGAGGCTACAAACACCTACATATTTAGTCAGTTGTAATGGGAGACTAAGTGACAAGAACAATTGTTCCTAACCCTACCTGTATGTCTGGAACATCAGTGAAGCTTTTAAAACATCTGTAAAACACTTTCTAATTATTTGATTATTCTTATAGCTCTCCTTTGAGCCTTAGCTAAATTATCTGACTGTCTCTTTGGTTATGTGGCTCCATTTATCTTCGGGTAAACTTACTGGAAGTGAGGGAGAAGGTTACTGTAATTCATAGAGCTAACGACGTACTCCTAAAATACTGTTAATTACACAGGAAGTTTTAATTATTTAATCCTTTTTCTTGAAAGGACAAAAACAGGCCACTCTGTGTACCCACGGGCTAGCCCTATTTCTACATCTGAAAAAGCAACTGGATTTCTTGTTTTTCTTTTCTGTCTCCCAAGTTAAAGTGTTGTATCACATACTTCAGTTCTGATGGAGTACAGCAAATGTATTCAACATTCAACCAACATTTACTGATTCCTTTATTTCATAAGGGACTAAAGCAAGCCCAGAACTTTTCCTGTCTTTTATTTCTTGAATTTTTCTCTTAAGGATATAAACAACCTGAAAAAAGAAACATAATACAGAAAATATCCCTTTGAATGATTCAAATAACCAATTGTAAGCCTTTCTCTGACCGTGCTCCTTGGTGGGCACCTTGTGAGGTTGCATGGGTTTTGTTTGCGTGTTTAGGTGATTGTACTATTTGAGGGCAAAAGAGTAAGTGGGTTGTTGAAGGTTGTTTGCTGTTTGATGACAGAATTAAACCTAGGGCAGGTATTCTTGCATCTGAGTTCGTCCTTTTGCTTTCTAGCTTTTTGACTTGAAGCAAGTCACCTAACCAATAAACATCATTTTCTTAACCACTAAACTTTAAAAACACCTACATCAAAGGATTCTTGTGAGGATTATATGAAATAACACAGGAAAAATCCCTCCTACTGTTCACTCATTCATTCTATTTTTTATTTTCTTTTACATTGATATAAAATACAAGGTCTTACCTTAAGAAGCTTCTCTTTTTGCCCAGGAGAGATGACCCAATCCCCATTTCATAAAAAAAGAAACAGGAAGAACATGGGAACTTAAACATCCAGAGGCGCTGTGTGTGACTGTGAGGTACCAGGCCTAGGAGGCAGTTGGAGGCTGAAATTCTAGCCCTGACTCTACAACCAAGCAATGGTTCTGGCTGGGGGCTGAATTCATTTTAAGTGGGGTGCCCTTTTCTAATCCGTTCCAAGGCTCTAGATGGGGTAGTGGCTGACCTGAAAGTGTATCCCTAAGAGATAGAATATGAGCTACTCTATTGAGTGACCAAGTGCCTTTCATGTTCAACATACTGACACTTGAGTCTTAAATGTTTATTGAATTGAACGAAGAGTTTCTGAGTAAATGAATTATCCCCAAGTCATATGTACATTAAAAAATCTGTTAGAAATACATTGTTCAAATACTCTAAAACATCAAGTACTTTTTTCTTTTTCATTTAACACTTATATCTCTCAGAATCACATTCCAGAGAAGCAGGCCTTAAAGGTAGAGGTTATGCTGTGTTTATTATAGCAGATACCTTCATGCAAAATAAATAAGGAATTGTAAATCGCAAAAATGTTTGTAGGAGAATTTGGTTTTGTTTTTGAGTTACAATTTTATGCCCTTCTCTGATGTCTTCCTATGGTGCAAAGAATAAAACAAAAATCATAGTTAAATGATATGAATTATGAACCTCTAACAGCAACAAAATTTGCCTTAAATAATTGTGTTCATTGTGCTGTCCATTACAGAACATTATTAAATTTTCTGTTTAGCTGAAACAATTGGTCTATCTTTCCCTAATTTTTGTTTTGTCTTCCAAAAGATAAACACAAAACATATAAGAGCATATATCATCAGAATTTGTTCTACTGGCTTTGGCTAAATAATTTCTAGAAATTTTGCTATCACCCTCTAGCTGAAGAGGGCAGTATCTCTTTGGCATGGAATATCAAATCCAAATTCCTCTGCCAGGCCCTAGAAGGTTCTCCACCAAAGGGTCTCTCTTTCCCTCACATAATTTTTTAAACATTTTGCTTTTTAATTTTCAAATGCTCAAAAAATATTAGTGAAAATAAAGAAGGAAGAAAGAGAGAGGCAGGATAATGAATGTGTTTTTTAAGGGCAAGAAGAACCCTCCACTGCCATTCCACAAAACACCTTTTTCATCTCTGACAAAGTGTATGGAATTTTATCATTGATGATTTATTCTTTCAGATATTAACACTTTTAAAAACATAAATCTTACTGGAGGGTCAATATTAGTAAAGCAATTTACTCATCAATGCTCTCCAAAGAAGAAATTTTGGAACCAGAACAAGAGAGGGTAGTAGACTTTTGAAGAGGAATACAGGAAAGGAGTGTTCTGGGAAAGAGAGTGCTCTTTGCCTTTGTTCTTGCTAAACTTTATCCATTCTTTTGGTCAGCCACTGAACAATTATTAGCTCCCATACATACTAGGGATATGGACATCTGATTATTAGAAGTTGGAAAAATATTCATTCTACAAATATTATCAGGTTCCTACTATATGCCAGGTGTGTAAATGTAGGGAACAAGATTGTCTAGCCAGAATTGTAAACATTAGATAAATAATTCCAACTGTGATGAGTGTAATAATGGGAGAACTGCCATGGGAACATGTAATGGGGAGATATAGTATTGGGGGAAGTGGAGATGAGAGCGGAGCTTAGTGAAGCTCATTAATAGGTAGCCATTTACCTATATCTTTTTACCATGTATTGTTTATAACTGGGTCACGTCTATCAATTAAAATCCTTCTATCCTTGCTTAAAATGCCCTCCAGCCCCAACTGACTATTTCTTTCTCTCCCTTTGCCCCATTAGTACCTGAGTTTTCAGCTCACACAATAGGTTATAAGATGCCCGTATCCAAACTGAGTAATATAATACATAAAACAAAAAATATATAAAAATCCAGATTTACCAGCCATATTAAGAGGAAATTTTTACTTAGAAAAATCTTTCAAATAAAACGATACCATCACATAATTGAATATGACTTCTTCAAGAAAAACTACATGTAAATTTTCAGCAATTTATTTAGCGCAACAAACATTATGCTAACAAATACTTATTGTAGAATTACTATTAGGATGTGAAATAGAGCAATTTAAGGTTGTTTTATAAAATACTCTGAAAACAGAGTTCAAAGTTGTATTCTGTCTTCCAAACTAGACTATTTTCCTCATGAATTTGAAACCTCTATATCATTTATATAACTGATGTAAAAATATTGTGGGAGACAAAAAGCCTTTGCCACTGTTATTTTTGTTATATTCATAGCTATAAGAACAGGAAAGGCTTGGACTAACCATACCAAATGCTCTGACAAAATAATTTGATTTTAACAAACGACAGCCAGCAGGCAGATCAACTATATCCAATTTTGCTTCTACCTGTTCCAACAAGAAGAATGATTTTCAAACTGGAAATAGAATATCATTTAATATAAAGAAGAAATTGAAACTCAAGATAAGTCATACAACAGTTAGACAGCATCAATCCATGTGAATGAAGTCCAGGTCTCCTGTCCACGTATACTATACCTCAGGGCACTGAAAGAACTTATATATACTGATTGTTGTGAATATCTTCTGTAATTCTTCAGAAATCACAGTAAGGGTGATGGATGACAGAAGACTAGAGATGGGCAAATCTTTATTCCAATTTTTAAAATAGAAATTGAGGCAAAAGAGTAGAAAGTTTGAGATCAGTCCTGCCAAAATTCTTTGAGTTAAGCGATGGATTTTGAGGTCTTAGTAAATAAACAGGTATTCATGAAAACCAATGGAATTTGCCAAAACAACTTATGCTAAGATAATTTATTTCCTTTTTCCTCCCTCCCTCCCTTCCCCCTTCTCTCCATCTATGCCTCCCTCCCTTCCTTTTTTCCTTTCTATCTTTCTTTATTTCTGTTGTTCAACAAGTGCTTGTCTGACACCTCTGGGCATGCTTTACATAGAATGTTTGACAAAGTAAAATGTTTGCTAAATCAAAGTGACTGACAAAGAATTTTGTGTACAAGTTGATGAAGAAATTGAGCTTAGTAACAGCAATTAGATAAAACAAATTTGAATGAAGAACATGCATTCATTAGCTAATGAAAGATAAAGGGGATCTCTAGTAGTTTCCATGTTGCTCTGTCCATTGAACAAACTGTGTAACACTTCTGTCAGTGTCTTGATACAGTTATAGAAGGCATAGACATATGGGTCACATAAAGCAGTAGAAGGATAACTAGGACTTGTATGAGATCACCAGAGGCACCTGCTCAAAATTCAGGCTCCTAGCTGCTCCCCATCTGTATAGGAGCCCAATTGAAAACACAAGCAACATCAACAAAAAAGCTTCTGTATAGAAGTGCTAAAAGTTCTCAAAAATTCAGGGAATTTTCTTTACCTTGCAGTCCCTTTAGTTTAGCTACTTGTCCTTGATTATCCTCCTCTGCTGTGTCCCTTTATTTGATCATTACTTTAAGTGTTATGCCTTGATATACACTTTTTTATTCAGAAAGCCCTGTCTGTCCTAATGATTTTTTTTTTTCTGGCCAAAAAAAAAAAGGGGGCATTCTACTTCAAGCTCTACTCGGAATCCAAAATACCCTAACCTGTGTATCCCAGCCCCCTGGGGGCACGTCACAATAGACATGGAAGCTGGTAATTGTGACACCGCCCTCAGTGGTGTAAAGAAACACTTAAAACACATGGTTTCGGACCACATTCATTTCATTCTCACCATTTCTACCCCCACCTCTATCACCATTCATTCCAGCCGCATAAAATAATTTGCAGTTCTTCAAATGCATCATTATGCTCAACATCATATCATTCAATAAATCTTTCTTGAAAGCTACAAGTCCCTTCCCCACACCCCAGTCTAATTTATATCTGTGCTTCTTTGATGCCCTTTGTCTCCATCAAAGCACTTTTCACATTGAACTATGATCTCCATTATAAAGTAAGCCCCTTCATGGCAGGAAACTGTGTTTATGATGTATCTCCATAACCTAGCACAATGCCAGATTCTTAGGATATGCTTATTATGAGTAAGAGGGATGGATGAAAGGAAGGAAGGAAGGATGCATGGATGGATGGATGGATGGATGCTGTAGGAGCTCGCCTCATAGGTGGGAGTGTCTGGGATAGGCAGCAAAGACTTCAGAAAAGTGATGACATTTGAGCTACACCTTGGAGTAGTGGAGAAACTAAAGTGGGTGAGCAGATACTCCTCTCCATCACAATGGCCTGTTGCAAACTACAAAAATCTCTGACAGGGATGAAGGTAACAATTCCCCAACGGGTCTTACTATATCCAGTGTTTTCTGTTTTCTAGCAATTTTGCACACTTTGGCCTATGCAATCTTACTGAAATGAAAATCTGAGTATGTCCTGCCTCTTAATGTAGCTTGCAAGGTTATTCATCATCTGGCTACTGCTTACCTCTCCTGATTCAATGTTCAGCCCTCTCCACTTGGAACACTGTGTTCTAACCATATATTTACAATTCCTGGCATGTGCCAAGCTTGTTCTTTTACCTCTGGCCCTTTGCACCAAGAACATTCTTCCTCTTATTTTTGCCTAGATAACTCCTAGTGCTCCTTCAGGTCTCAGTTTCTATAGAACTCAATTTTCACATCATTTTCTTGGGAATGACTATGTCAGGTCACCTATCATATACTCTTGCAGCACCCTGCATTTATCACAATTATAATGAAATAATTATCTGTGAAATATCTGTTCTCCAAAGAGATTACAAACTCCAAGAGAGCAAGAAGTTGATCTTTTTCATTACTGCCTCCTCAATGTCTATCATAGTATCTGGCACATGAAAAGTGATCAGTAAATATTTGTTGATCTAATGAACAAATAAAAATTAATGAATGACGTTCTTTATTTTCTACTAGATTTTAAGCAAACTGAGGGCTGGTTCCAAGTCTATCTTATTCATCCCTTTATTCCCATTGTCTATCACATTGTCTGGCACAAAATAAAGCTCTCACTAAACAGTTGTGAAACAACAAATAAATGATGAATTGAATGAGCATGACATCTGCAGTTTACTCACTCACTAGCTCCCTCCACATGCATTGCTAAGTGCTCTATCATAAAATATACTGTATTTTCCTAAAGTTATGTTATATTTGTATAATGGGTTATAGAACAACAATTGACTATCAAAACATAACACATGTAAATAATAATATGTCAAAAAAGCAAAGCTTCAAGACCTGTAAACATTTATCAACATTTAAAGATATAAAAATTAGGCTCTGTGCCCAGTAAAACATACATAAACGTGCTTTTGATAATGGTTGGAGCCCCAATTAAAATAAAACCTTTGCACACCACATAAAATTATATTCTACTATGTTATAAATTTTTGTTAGCTAAAACAAATGTACTAGGTATGAAAATATTCAGCAGAAATTTAGCAAGCATTTCTAGAATTATAAGCTCTTTTAAGGAAGATTAGGATGACCTTCATCACTAAATCAGCTCAACGTGTGCCATCCTTATATTAATGTCGGTATTTTTCAATGCAGCATCCAAATATTTGAAAGCTTCATTAAGGATCTTATTTGAGAGGGTATGGAAGACTGGAATCACCATTATCCAACACTGTTGTTAACCAATGCTTTTTCCCTATGCCCTTTGAATTCCTTTGTAGTAGACCAGGATTATTAGATCAAGGGTCAGATGGTAAATATTTTAGACTTTGCTGGCCATATGGTCTCTGCTGTAACTACTCAACTCTGCTGATATCACAGAAAAGCAGTCACAGATAACATGCAACTGAATGGAAGTGGCTGTGTTCCAATAAAACTTTATTTAAAAAAATGAGCAGTGGCAGATTTGATCTGCAGACCATAGTTTGCAGACTGCTGTTAAATAGACAATTGCTAGTTTAACCACTTCCTTTGGCAAAGGCACCTTGATTTTTATTTGGGAAAGCATCTCTCCTCCACTCTCAGCCCATGTAGTTAGAGTGGAGCTGACCCCAGCCCCATAGCTCCAAAGTCGGTCACATAACCCAGGACAGGTCAATTAGAATATTTCTTTCCCTTAGCTGCAGCGATTGGTTCAAGCAAGGCTAAACAAGTAAACCACAATGGTCCACTGTATCTCCATCCTGTGACTTTTTGGACAATTAAGAAAGAGAAACTCTTTTTCTAGTGGAACTGTTAAGACAGCATAAACCTGGAGATACTGGTAGAAACCATGTGAAAAGAGTGAGCCTGTGAGTGATGGAACACAGATGAAAAAAAGTCAAGATACCAAGAGAAAGACAGAGGGATACAGACCAAGTCCAGATGGCCTCATCTGAGCCCCTGGATCCAGCTGTACCTTAAGATACATCTATGCCTATTATGAGCTGCAACAGAAAGAGATCCAAATTCAACCCCATGAATAACATAAAGAGCAGCCTTAAAGGAGAAAAGTAACATGAATGAGAAGCCTATGAGATATTACAGAAGATGAAGTTACGTGCTTTTGAACCAGTGTGGCAGGGTTGGATGAGTAAGGAAGTACAGGTAACCATGGACTGGATATGAGTTGGGGATTTTTTTTTAAATCTTCAAATGTTGTAACAGTCTTTCCCCATGTTATCATCCAAAGGGTCTATATTTACAGAACTAGTAAATAGGTCCACAGAAAGGAGGGTAAGTCAAAATATGGAAAGCAGAGGCAGTAACTAAATCATCCTGAATGAGCAGATAATAATATACAAAACCTCCAAAAGTAGTGTTTATCTATAATCTACTAAAGACTTTAAACTAAGGGATAGGGCCCCTGTTCAAGAACAGAGTTTATTGCTTTCTACTGCACTGACCCCATAACCTATGAAGAAAAGAAGCCCAGAACCTTAAATGGTAAGCTTCTCGGGTCACTTTAATTCAAGATTGGAATTGTCATTTTTGTTTCATCTTGACTGAGATTTTTGCAAAGCTAGGTTTGAAGGCTTAGATTGTTAACTCAGGGCTGGTTTTTTTTTTTTTTTTAATAATTTTATTTATTTATTTTTTCCCCCAAAGCACCAGTAGATAGTTGTATGTCATAGCTGCACATCTTTCTAGTTGCTGTATGTGGGACGCGGTCCCAGCATGCCTGGAGAAGCGGTGCGTCGGTGCGTGCCCAGGATCCGAACCCGGGTTGCCAGCAGCGGAGCGCGCGCACTTAACCACTAAGCCATGGAGCCAGGCCCTCAGGGCTGGTTTTGAGCAATATTTTGGAACTTGCTTTCTGCATGTTAAATCAACGCTTGTCTCAAATACTTGTTCTGGACCTCCCCACTTCTCTCACCCAGGTTAGCAGACGACCATTAGTACCTACCTAAATTCAAATATTTATGTATAAATAATTTGTTAAAACAATCACATGGAATTAATTTTATTATTTTTCAGTTTCAAGGTGGGGAAAGGAAATGAGGATTAGCATTTTTTGAAAGCCTGCTATGTTATAGTCACTATATATACTTGGTGATTTATAGCTATTTTCTATCTTAACCCTTACACAATCCAATCAGGTAGGTTTTATTATCCTTACTTTTAGAAGAGGAAACTGAGGTTCAGCAAGATAGGTAACCTGTCCAAGTAACATAGTTAATAACCGAAGTCTGAGATCTTTCTATAATACTGAGGTGCCTACCATCACTGAAAACAAAGATAAAATCTCACTGGGTGGAGAAGGTAAGCATTATTGCTTAAGTTATGGGAAAAAATCACATAGAGGTAATTAAGCTCAATAGGTAATATCAAAATAGTGTAAGATAAAATCTCCATCCTTAGAGGACCTTAAATCTAGTTTGGGAATCAAAAGTGAGATTCATAAAGTAACTGTAGAAGAGACAACATACAATGGAAGGCTCAGTCAAGTTTTTCAGTAGTTCAGAAAAGAAGGAAGCAATACAGACTACAAAAATATCTATTTGAAACAAACACCTTATAAAAATAAGGAATTTAAAACTGAGGCATATCTAGGGTACTAATTTGGTTGCTCCTACTTGCTAGAAGATGGTTTCATGTTTAATACAATGTTTTTGAAGAGGGATTGATCTCTAATTGACTGTGAAAGTACGGTGAGCCTTGCTTGCTTATTTTTCTTGTTTTTTGTGATATACTAATTTCCTATAATCTCCAAGCACAGTACAGCATTGTCTAAAGCTCACTTGAGTGTCTGAACATGTTTGCTATAGATACGCTTTTCTTTTCACATAGTTACACATTCTCCTTCAAAGTGAAACACAGCTTTCTATGATGTCTTAAGAAATAAAATGTCCCATATTCAGCGCAGTCTCCTTAGACCTTACCCAGATCCCATTTCTCTCCCTCCTTTCCTAAAGGTAATCTTTAAAATAAAGTTGGTATATATCTTTTCCACCCATATTTTTATACTTTTATTGTGTATTTGTCCATAAACAACACAGTACTGTACTGATGTATGTGCTTTTAAAACTACATAAATGGTGTTACAATGTACTTACCATTTGGTCACTTGCTTTTGTCACTCAACTTCATGCTTGAAAGATTTGTTCATTTTCTAGATTTAGTAACTGAGATTTATTGATCTATTATGCTTTATAGTTTTCTAGATAATGATATTTCATCATTTATTCATCCAGTTTCCTAAAAACGAAAATTTGGATTTTACCAGTTTTGTTGTTGTTGTCGCTGTTTACTATTACAGTGTTGCAATTAATACTTCTATGCATACTGAATGAAAGTTTTTCTAGAGTTCATATTTACATGTGGAATTGCTGAGTTCACAGAAATATGCCAAATGCACACACAAAAATATTTACTGCAGTACTATTCACAAAGCTGAAAATTGAATACAGCTGAATTATATCTATCAATAGCAAAACAGATATTTGTTATAATATATTTGTGCAATGTTATTAAAGAGAACGGGGTAGATATGTATGTATTGATATGGAAAGATACCCAAAATTGATTGTCAGTGAAAAAATCAAGTTACAAAACTATATTTAAATTATCTCAATTTTTATACAAATAAATAATAAAATTAATAAAATATATGCATATCTAGGAAAAAAAATTCCAGAGGGCTAGTTTAAAAATTCATATCAGTGGTTATCCATGATGTATAGAATGGACTTGTATTTTCTCTATTTTATATTTCTGTAGTGTTAGCTATGCATTATTTTAATCTGTACCTATAAATAGAATAAATATATAAATACAATTTATTCTTATCCTGAACTGGCACATTTTGATTTTCTGACCACTAATATTCCTTACAAGGGCCACTTTTTCTAATTCCTAACTCATCTCTGTTTTAGCACAACCGACCAGAATCTATACTTACCCAGATTCCTGCAATCTCCTTCTTGCCATGCCTTGAGATTTCTCAACATTTAAATTAATTACATTCACTAACACTGTTTTTACCAAGAACCCTTCTGACACTATCACATTCTCTCTTTCAGGCCTGGCTCCTAATAATCTTCTAGATCAATTAAGGGATTTCAGGTAGAGAAAATATAATTGTAGAATTTTAAAGAAGGTGTGCTGTGAGAGAGGAGTTGCGTCTCCTGGAGAAACATATTTGGATGCCCAGACAAGTTTCCTAGGCACTTACTTGAGTGAATTAACCATTATCCAAAAATCAGACTCTCATTCTCAAAGAATCATAAAAATTAATCTTATTGTTCTAAAATTGATCAGAATGATGGGTACTCATTCAAGCTAATACTGCTCTCAAAGAATTATACATATTCCATAAGCTGCTATTCACAGGCACTATATGTAAGGATTTGAGCACGTTGTGGTGAATAAGATAGATCAGTCCAAAGTCCAAAATCTCATCAGCTCTAAGTCCAAAAACCACATCATCTGAATCAGGTGAGGATGAGGCATCCTCTTCATCTATGGGCCTGTGAAACTAAAGAGACAAACTATCCTCCCTCCACTTTCCTGACAAATAATGGTAGGATAGGCATAGGATGACAACTATGGACATTCCAGTTTAGAAGAGGAGGAAAATGGAAGGTAAAAAAGAGTCGCTGTTCCAAAGCAGTTCTGAAATCTAGTGGACAAACAGCAGTTTCTTGACTAGGTTTCAAGGCCTGGGAATAATCCTCCTTGGCTCTCAGCTCCATTCTCTGAAGTCTCCATCCTTCTTGATTCTGCCCTCTGAGCCATCTTTCCTTTTTTCATGAAGGGTAGCACATGTTTGTTACCCAGTAGTCTTATTAGCCTGCTTCCTGCCAGCAGAATTTTGGGGCTTTGACAGCCTCCTTTCCTTTCACACTCTCTCTGTCCCTTTCAGGCTAAGCTGGCAGTGACTTTGCTGAAATAAATTTCTCAAGAACTTTATGAGTCCTCCATGGATTTCACAGGGATCCATTCCAGTAGAGAAAAGCCATATCCACAGACGTTTTCAAGATTATCTTTTTTCTGTATCTCAGCTTCCTGCAGAGATGGCTGAGGGACAATGCCCTTAAGCCTCCTAGAAGTCCTCTGGTTTGATCTAGAAGATCAGCGAGGCACACCCTTAATCTCTTGAAAGGGGCCTTTGTGTGACTGAATTCACCTTTTGATCTTTCTGAGGTTTTCACAAAAGGTTATATGGTCACACATTCAGCTATTTCTTTCTTTTTTTTTTTTTTTGTGAGGAAGATCGGCTCTGAGCTAACATCTACCAATCCTCCTCTTTTTGCTGAGGAAGACTGGCCCTGGGCTAACATCTATGCCCATCTTCCTCAACTTTATATGGGACGCAGCCACAGCATGGCTTGACAAGCAGTGCCTCGGTGCGCGCCAGGGATCCAAATCTGCGAACCCCGGGCCACCGCAGCAGAGCGCGCGCACTTAACCGCTTGCACCACCAGGCCAGCCCCTTCAGCTATTTCTTGAAGCCATACTTTTGGCAGCCATTTCTGAATTTTAGCATCTTTTGCCACCTGAAGAGGCTGAGAATTTTCAAAATTATTCAATCTTACTTTATTTTTGCTTAACACTGCTTCCTTCAATTTATCTCTCTCTGCTTGCATGTTATTATAAGCAACAAGAGGAAACCAGGCAGCATTTTTGATACTTTGCTTGGAAATCTCCTTAGCTATATATGGAAGTTCATATTTCACAATTTCATTAATATTTCTGCCAGCACATAACAAATATTCCTCTTCCTCTAGTTTCCAGTAACATGCTTCTCACTTCTGAGCTCTTAAGGGAAGTGTTCTCAAAGTCCAGGTTTCTACTAATAGGTTGTTCACAGTGATTCAAGCTTTTTCTATTATTCTTCTCAAAATTTTTCCAATAGGCCCCTGCCTATCGCCCAATCACAAAGCCACTTTTTCATTTAGGTATGTGTTATAGCAGCACACCTCTGTTGGTACCAAAATCTATATCATTTTTCTATTACTGCATAACAAATTACCATAAACTTAGTGGCCGAAAACAACATCTAGCTGTTTTCTCCCAGTTTTTGTGACTCAGGAGTCTGGGGAAGGCTTAGATCAGTCCTTTGCTCAGGGTCTCCAACGCTGCATTCAAAGTGTTGCCTGGGCTACGGTTTCATGATTCTCATCGAGAGTTTAGGGCTCCCTTCCAAGCTCATTCAGGTCATTGAAAGAATTCAGTTCCCTCCAGCTGTAGGACTGAGGCTCTCAGTTTCTATAGGCTGCCTCTCTCCTAGTCATAGGCAATTTACAACATGACCCTTTCCTTTCTTCTAGGCCAACAGGAGAACATCTCTCTTTAAAGGGCTCACCTGATAGGGCAAGCTCATCCAGTAAAATCTCTCCTTTGATTAACTTAAAGTCAACCGACCAGGGACCTTAATTACATCTGAAAGTCTCTTTATATGTATATATCCCTTCGACTTAGGAAGAAAATTACTATCTCACTCCCCACTCTCCCATCTTGACACACGTATACTTAAGTAAACAAACACACACTTAGTTGTAGATCATAAAGTTTTCCTAAAATACATCCGTATGGTTGTATGATTTTCTCCAGTGGTGCTAAACAGCCTTGGTTTAGCAGCAGAGGATGTTGGTAGTGGAATTGATCCAAACAAAGAGCATCAAGCAGGAGGAAGATCAGCAGGAGACATTCAGAGGGAAGAGAGGTTTCCATCAGACATTCAGAGCAGATAAAAGCATCAGGACCAGGACAATGACACACTAAAGGGCAGCAAATCATCCTGTGGTCTAAGCGGAACAGAAATCTCAAAGAGAAGGCTTTTCTACGAAATTCCTAAAGGAGCATAACTCCTCATACCCCACACTTTAACCAACCAAGAAGTGGCAATCAGACAAATCTTCTAGGAAAGAGCTTATCAACTGAGACTGCACTTAATCTGGAGAAAGACAGAGGCAGTGGAGGCAATCTGAGGCACACAGCCCCCCAGCCCCCCACCACCTCCCAGGTGTGGTTCTCAGACTTAACAACAAGGACAACTCATTGCACATGGACCAAGATGCAGTGGTTAAATGAAATGACATTGTTGCATTAGTTTCCTATTGCTGCTGTAACAAATTAACACAGTTTATTGGCTTCAAATAAACAAATTTATTATTTTATAGTTTTGTAAGTCAGAACTCTCACTGGACTAGAATCAAAGTGTCATCAAGACTGCATTCCTTCTGCAGGGTCTAGGAGAATCTATCTTCTTGCCTTTTCCAGCTCCTAAAGGTGAACTGCATTCCTTGGCTCGCGGTCCCTTCCTCCACCTTTAAATCCAGCAGCATAGCATCTTCAAATCTCTGTCCTATTCTAATATTCCTATCTCCATCTTATAAGGACATTTGTGATTACATTGCGCCCACTTACATTACCCAGAAAAACATTCCCAACTCAAAATCCTTAGCTTAATCATGTCTTCAAGGTCCCTTTTTTCATGTAAGGTAAAATTTCACATGTAAAGTGGGTTAAGTGGCTTTCCCTAGATCACTCAGGGAGGAATACCGGAGGAGTTGTAAATAGAACTCAGCTTCCCCTATTCCCATTCAGTAGCTTAAAAGGCTAGGAATAATGGTTACAATGATTCATATTGATTATCTAGTGTCTCTTCTCCAAAGCACAGCAAATTCAAAAAACAAATCATCACAAAGACATTAATATGCCTTTGATTAGTTTTCTTAACCTCCTGGTTTCACTAAAGCTCTAAAGAAGTACTGAGAACATGTTTCAACCTGTTTGGGAAATCTACTCAACCTTGAGTTTCACTTGAATTTCAGATAGGTTTGGAAGGTCTTAAATAAACATGACTTTAAATTTTACAAACATATATTGTTAACCTAACTGGTAGATAAAAGCAAAAAGTAAAGGAATAATGGATGTGCTGTCTGAGGGCTTTAATTACTAGTGCAGTGACAGTAGTGTAGCGAGAGGCTGTGCTGCCTGGTAGAAGAGCTGGGGAGTTAGATAGAATTTGGTTGAAATCTCAATTCTTCCATATATACCAGCTGTGTAACCGTGGACAAGCTACATACCCTCTCAGAGTCCTCATCTTGAAAATAATAATAACTGTCTTACAGAGTTGATGTGAAAATTAAAAATAATGTATGTAAAATACCTGACACATAAAAGCATTTAATAACTTTCCTACTTAGGAAAAACCTAAAATATAGAAACAGATTCTCCTGCTAAAACATGTTTGGAGTAGATGATCTGATGTGCTGCCCAGATTCCACTTCAGGGAAAAAGGATATATTCTCCAAGCTGCTGGGAGTGCTGCTGATGCCAAGTTATTCACTGTCAGCCCCTATGGAGATTGCCTTGGCTGAAGAGAGCCACCTCACCCAACGTCCACCCCATTCCAGGGTGACTTGTCCCTAGACTGCCCCAGTGACTGATAAGGAAGTCCTTCATCCTCGATCAGAATTTGCCATAGGGTTGGCTTACTTCTCTGTTGAGACTGCTTACCAGCTCAACTTCTCCCTCTATCTAATCCGCTTCTTTCCTTTTTTCCCTTCCACAGGTATTGATCTCAACAGCACTCCCTATAAGCCTCCTATATCCTAGTCAGAGTTGAGAGACGGTTTCCCAGGGAACTCCATCCAGCAACAATGTTGCTTGCAGGGTGTGTTCCTCAGCCTCTCATATGGACTTGACCATCATCTTTCTCCACAAGGGCACAAGTGCACATGACACACCCAAGCATCTTTGGGTTGCTCTGGCAGGGATTGAAGAGTAAGGATTCTTAACCCTTGAACATTACTTCTGCTGTTGTTTACCAAGAAGCCAGAATAAGTGTGAACCCTCTGCTCAGCTCTATTTTACCCCTTCTGAATATCTTTCACTCACCAGTTTGTATAAAGATTCAGCCTGTTACATTAGAAATGTTGCTTATCTCACAATTAAGGAAATTTTAATATGATTTGTGTAGTGAATATTAATTAATAACTATTAATATTGTTGTCTGAGGTTTACTTTATAATACTACAGGAAAAAAAGAGGAAGGATAAATGAAACAAGATTGGCAAAATGTTCATCGCTGATGAAGCTGGGTGATTGGTACACAGAAATTCATTATACTATTCTCCCTACTTCTGTAAGTGTTTGAACTCTTCAATAATAAAAAATTGGACATTAATATGCCTTATAAAAGTACATGCATGGGGGCCAGCCCCGTGGCTTAGCGGTTAAGTGCGCATGCTCTGCTACTGGCTGCCCAGTTCGGATCCGGGCAGGCACTGATGCACCGCTTCTCCGGCCAGCTGAGGCCGCGTCCCACATACAGCAACTAGAAGGATGTGCAACTATGACATACAACTATCTGCTGGGGCTTTGCGGAGAAAAAGGTGGAGGATTGGCAGTAGATGTTAGCTCGGGGCCGGTCTTCCTTAGCAAAAAGAGGAGGATTGCCATGGACGTTAGCTCAGGGCTGATCTTCCTCACAAAAAAAAAAAAAAAGTACATGCATGTATATTACAAAAGTACATATAATGCATGTACTTTAATGATCAACTTTTAAGTACAATTTTAAGTACATATGTTTAATGATATATCTAAATTCTGTTCTGCTTATGTTAAGCAAATAAATCTATCAAAATATGGAAAAAATCATATTTTCCAAAGCAGATAAAATTGAGCTTGTTAGCATCTTGCCAAGTAGTTCTCAAATTTATTTTTAAAAATTGCTGGGACTTTCCTTAAAAGCAAACCACATAAGGCATTTCAAGCTAAATTTATATTTTAAGAGATTTTTTAAGAGATTTACTTTTCATATTAAAGTACAACATACAGCTCTTCTGTGCATTACACAGACTTTTCAATTATAAAGACTTTATAATGTAACAGCAAATTATTCCAATTCTAAAAAGATCAACTTTCTAAATGTCTTTTTTGAAAACAAAATATGTGAGTTATTATAATATGTTTACAAAATCTCGCCTAATCACATCTTTCTTCCTCCTCAACCCTTAAAAAAGACCTGAAGACTCAACAACCGATGCCACCTATGCTGTTTAAGTTTTGGTCAAAATAATTCTGTTCTATATTTATATATAATGATTAAGAATTAAGTCAGCATCACAATAAGAGAAGGTAGTGTCTGACTCAATTATTCAGTCTATGTAGAGTGGTTTTATTTCTGCCTAATTCTCAAATGTTCATTTTAAGTATGCAGTGACAACCTATACCCAGAAACCCAGAAGGGCCCAAATATACTACACAAACTCGTTTCCTAACTTTGTATTCTTCTACATTTGAAGGTCTTTTCGAATTTTGAGGTTTCATCCATTTGAGGTGATTTCATCCAACACTTTGGGGAATACCATCATTCATAAAATGATTTTTCTCAAAGGGACTTGATTGTTTCAATAATCATAGAGCTGCCCTAAGGGCTTTCTATAGCCAGGTTATTATTATATCCAGATATTCTTTATATCAATTAGACTTGGTGGACCTGAAACAAAAAGAAGGGAATAGAGAATTCTAAGGACAAACACACAAATGGCGTGAATTAGGAGCTAGTCTAATAGCCTATGCAGGCTGAATTTTCAAAGCATTTTACCTAACTCTCCGAACTACTCCCCCAAAAAACAAAAAAGCAAATAAAATTCAAATATGTATAAAATATATGCATGTTAAGCCCAGTCCTGCAGGAAACATGACAGATTTGAGAAGAATTTGGTGTAAAATAAAATAGAATGAGACGGGATGACAGGAAAACTAGTTCTAGTACTAGATTTGCCACTAACTAGCTCTATGACCCGGGGCACTTTACCTCTCCAGATCTCAATTTCTCCATCTGTAAGATGAAGGCCCCTTACAGTTATTATATTCCAAGGTTTAGGAATCAAGCATTATACTTTCAATATTAATATGCAATCATAAAAAATTTAAGCAATTTGATTAAAAGAATGTTGAATGGAAATTAAACAAGAAAAAAATTTAAATGGAATTTTTCTAAAAGTTGAAAATACATGTTACTCCTTATATGAGTTTAAGTTTCCAAATATGTGTTCTGTCTCCCATACTAAATTTTCCTGAAGTCTTCTGAAATAACATGAGGTTGACCTTATGCCAGGCAATCCAGGTGCTCGGCAAACCTGGCTCTAAAGAAACTTAGTAACTCAAATATAAGCCACGCAATTTTGTAATTCAAATCAATTTTATGATTCTAATGTATAATTAAGTTAAAGTCAACAGTTACAGTCTCTAATACTTGGAAATTTCAGTTTTAACCACAGTGTATAAAATCTGAAGTAATGCACTCTATCTACTTGTGGGCTTATTCAACAGGGAAACCACCACAGGCTAGTACAATAAATATAAACTTCCATACTGTGATATAATTATGAGACAGCATTAAATTGGTAAAATTCAGGTGGTAAGCCTAAAAACCCAAGTTAACTAGAGATGTATGTATTATTTTTATACATTATAATAATCCCCATATCTGTGATAAGAACAACACCTATAGATTTGTATGGATCTTTAATCTATACAAATAATTATGTTTCAATAATGTCAAATATATCAAATATATAATATGTATCATGTCAATTATTTTTTCAAAATTATTTTATTGAGGTCATATTGGTTTATAATATTGTATAAGTTTCAGGTGTACATCATTCTATTTCAGCTTCTGTATAGACTGCATTGTGTTCACCACCAATAGTCTAGGTTTTATCCATCACCACACATACGTGACCCTCTCCTCCTTCCCCTCTGGTAACCACCAATCTGTTCTTTTTATCTCTGTGTTTGTTTGTTTGTTTGTTTGTTTATCTTCCACTTACAAGTGGTATTTGTCTTTCTTTGTCTAACTTATTTTTCTTAGCATAATACCCTCAAGGTCCATCCATGTTGTCGAAAATGGCACGATTTTGTCCTTTCATATGGCTGAGCAGTATTCCATCTTCTTTAACATCTTCTTTATCCATGCATCCATTGATGGGCACTTGGGCTGCTTCCAAGTCTTTGCTATTGTGAATAATGCTACGATGAGCATAGGGGTGCATATACCTTTTTGAATTAGTGTTTTCATGTTCTTTGGATAAATACCCAGCAATGGGATAGCTAGATCATATGATATTTCTCTTAATTTTTTGAGAAATCTCCATACTGTTTTCCACAGCGGCTGTACCAGTTTACATTCACACCAGCAGTGTATGAGGGTTCCCTTTTCTCCACATCCTCTCCAACATTTGTTATTTTTTGTCTTTTTAATAATAGCCATTCTGACTGGTGTGAGGTGATATCTCACTGCAGTTTTGATTTGCATTTCCCTAATAATTAGTGAATCATGTTTTAATTCTTACAGTGTATTTCAAATGTCTTATATCATTTAAGTCATAACAATATGATTTAGGCATATTATCTCCATTCATTATTATAATCTTCATTTTATGGATAAGGAAATTGATCAGATAAAACTTTTAAAAGAGCAAATAAGTTGCCTTAACTAGATATAGAAAACGATGTTAACCAAATAAAAGCTACTTGTTAAAATTCCCATAAGAATAGAGTCTTAGTCAGAAAATCATACTAGATACTGAAAATATATTTAGGCCGCAAATAGATTTTCAGTATCTATTGATATACTAATACAGCCTTTTTTCCCTTAATTTATTGATGCAGTTAATTATATTGATTGATGTCCTGATATTTACCCATCTTCCCATTCCTAGAATAGGTTCTACTAGGTCATGGGCATTATCCTTTGATTAAATTGCTGTATTCTCTTATGTAATATTACACTTAGACAGACATAGAAATGTGAGAGAGTTAAATTTTTTTTTAATTTTGGTACCATTTTAATTGGGTTTGGGTGTCAGCATTATGCTAGCTTCATAAAATGAACATTTTTGTATTTTTCTATGGCCAGGAATAATTTAGAATTTACAACTTACAGTGTGTTCAGTCATCATAATCATTCTCTTTTTTCTCTTTATTGTACTTACCTGAAAAATCCCAATCCTGGCTAAATCTAACTATCTGCCTAAAAGCAAACAAAGCAACTTCATATGATTGGGAGAAAAATATATGTTCCACTCTTCAAGATGATTCTTTTAGACCTTCTTCTTTCTCCTCCAGCACACCATTTCCCACATCACTCTGAATCAATAGCCATGTTTATTATTTCACTGAGAAAATAAAATCAAAAGAAAACCTCTTCAGAGCAGGAAAGTTATCAGGGATAAAGAAGAGCATTACATAATGATAAAGGAGTCAATTCTCCAGGAAGACATAAAAATTCTTATTGTGTATGCACCTAACAATAGAGTGTCAAAATACATAAGGCAAAAACTGATAGAACTGCAAGGAGAAATAGATAAATCCATATTATAGTTGGAGACCTCAACACCCTTTATCAGAAATGGACTGACCCAGCAGGCAGAAAATCAGCGAGAACATAGTTGAACTCAACAACACCATCAATCAACTGGATATACTGGAGATCTATAAACGAATTCACCTAAAAACAGCATAATACATATTCTTTTCAAGCTCACATGGACATTCACCAAAATTGACCATATGCTGGGCCGTAAAACACACTTTAACAAGTTTAAAAGAATAGAAATCATAAAATTTCTGCTCTCAGATCATCACGGAATTAAACTAGAAATCAATAATAGAAAGATGGCTGGAAAATCCCCAAATACTTGGAGACTAAACAACACACTTCTAAATAATACATGGTTAAAAAAAGAAATCTCAAGAGAAATTTTAAAATATTTTGAACTAAATAAAAATGAAAACACAACTTATCAAATTTTGTGGGATTCAGAAAAAGCAGTGAGTAGAGGGAAATTTATACCACTGAATGTATACATTAGAAAAGAAGAAAGATCTAAGCTCTACCTTAGAACCTAGAAAAAGAAAAACAAATTAAATCCAAATAAGCATAAGAAAAGAAATAATAAAAATTAGAGCAGACATCCGTGAAATTTAAACTAAGAAATCAATAGAGAAAATCAACAAAATTAAAAGCTGCTTCCTTGAAAAAAAATCAATAAAATTGATAAGCCTCTAGTCAGCTTAACTAAGAAAAAAAGAAAGGACAAACATTACTAATATCAGATATGAAAGAGAGGACATCACTACAGATCCCCTGGACTTTAAAAGTATAAACAAAGAATACTATGAACAACTCTATGCCCACAAATTTGATAAGCTAGTGAAACAGACAAATTTTTTGAATGACACAACTGACCAAAACTCACATAAGAAGAAACAGATAATCTGAATAGACATATCTATTAGGAAATTAAATTAATAATTAATAATCTTCTTCAACAGAAAGCACTAGGTCCAAATAGGTTCATTGGTGAATTCTACCAAACATTTAAGGAAGAAATTATACCAATTCTCTACAATCTCGTTCAGAATACAGAAGCAGAGGGAATACATATAACTCATTCTATGAGGCCAGCATTGCCCTAACACCAAAACCAAACAAAAACATTGCAAAAAAAGAAAACTAAAGACCAACAGTCTCATGAACATAGATGCAAAAATCCTCAACGAAATATTAGCAAATTGAATGCAAAAATGTATAAAAAGAATTACATACCATGACAAAGTGAGATTTATCCCAGGTATGCAAGACTGGTTCAACATTCAAAAATCAATTAATATAATCCATTACATTAACAGGCCAAAGAATAAAAATCACATGATCATATTAATAGATGCAGAAAAAGCATTTAACAAAATCCAACATCCACTCATAACAAAAACTCTCAGTAAATTAGGAATAGAGGGGAACTTTCTCAACTTGGTAAAGAATATCTACAAAAAACCTACAGCTAATATATTTAATGGTAAGAAACTCAAAATTTTCTCACTAACATAAGAGACAAGGCAAGGATGACCCTCAAACCACTGCTTTTCAACATTGTACTAGAAGTCCTTGCTAATGAAATGAGACAAGAAAAGGAAATAAAAGGTATATAGATTGAGAAGAATTAAAACTGCCTTCATATGGATTAGAGACTTGAATGTAAAACCCGAAACTATGAAACTTCTAGAAGAAAACATAGGCAATACGCTCTTTGACATTGGTCTTAGCAACATATTTTCAAGTACCGTGTCTGACCGGGCAAGAGAAACAATAGGAAAAATAAACAAATGGGACTACATCAAACTAAAAAGCTTCTGCACAGCAAAGGAAACCAACAACAAAATGAAAAGACAACCTAACAATTGGGAGAAGATATTTGCAAACCACACATCTGATAAGGGGTTGATCTCCAAAATATATAAAGAACTGATACATCTCAACAACAAAAAAACTAACAACCCAATTAAAAAATGGGCAAAAGACCTGAACAGACATTTCTCCAAAGAAGATATACAGATGGCCAACAGGCATATGAAAATATGTTCAACATCATTAACTATCAGTGAAATGCAAACCAAAACTACAACGAGATATCACCTCACGCCCGTCAGAATGGCTATAATTAACAAGACAGGAAACAACAAGTGTTGGAGAGGATGTGGAGAGAAGGGAACTCTCATACACTGCTGGTGGGAGTGCAAATTGGTGCAGCCACTATGGAAGGCGGTATGGAGATTCCTCAAAAAATTAAGGATAGAACTACCATATGATCCAGCTATTCCACTGCTGGGTATTTATCCAAAGAACTTGAAAACACCAATGCATAAAGATACATGCACCCCTGTGTTCATTGCAGCGTTAGGAAGCAACCTAAGTGCCCATCAAGGGACGAATGGATAAAGAAGATGTGGTATATATACACAATGGAATACTACTCAGCCATAAGAAACGATGAAATCCAGCCATTTGTGACAACATGGATGGACAGTGAGGGTATTACGGAAAGTAAAGTAAGTCAGAGGGAGAAGGTCAAATACCATATGATCTCACTCATTAAGTAGTAGATAATAACAAAAACAAACAAACACATAGAGACAGAGATTGGATTGGTGGTTACCAGAGGGGACGGGGGGAGGCAGGAGGGCGAAAGGGATAATTCGGCACATGTGTGTGGTGATGGGTTGTAATTAGTATTTGGGTGGTGAACATGATGTAATCTATGCAGAAATAGAAGTATAATGATGTAAAACTGAAATTTATACAATGTTATAAACCAATGTTACTGCAATAAACAAAAAATTAAAAATAAATAAATAAATACATAATAAAACTGCCTTTGTTTGCTGAGGACATGTCTACGTAGAAAATCGAAAAGAACTCACAAAAAAACTCCTGGAACTAATAAGTGATTATAGCAAGGTTGTAGGGTACCAGAGTAATATACAAAGGTTAATTCCTTTCCTATATTAGCAATTAATGGTGAAATTTGAAATTAAAAACACAGTCCCATTTACATTAGCATCCACCAAAATGAAATACTCTGGTGTGAATCTAACAAAATATGTATAAGATCTCTATGAGGAAAAATACAAAACTCTGATGAAAGAAATCAAAGAACTAAATAAACGGAGAAATATTCTATGTTCATGGATAGGAAGACTCAGTACTGTCAAGATGTCAGTTCTTCCTAACTTGATCTATAGATTTAACATAATCCAAATCAAAATTCCAGCAAGCTATTTCATGGATATCGACAAACTGATTCTAAAGTTTATATGGAGAAGCAGAAGACTCAACATAGTCAACACAATATTGAAAGAGAAGAACAAAGTTGCAGGACTGACACTATCCAACTTGAGGAATTACTATAAAGCTACAGTAATCAAGACAATATGGTATTGGTGAAAGAATAGACAAATGGATCAATGGAACAGAATAGAAAGTCCAGAAATACTAGACCCACATAAACATGGTCAACTGATCCTTGACAAAGGAACAAAGGCAATAAAATGGAACAAAGACATTCTCATCAACAAATGGTGCTGGAACAACCAGACATCAACATGCAAAAAAATGAATCTAGACACAGACTTCACACCCTTCACAAAAATTAACTCAAAATGGATCATAGATCTAAACACAAAAAGAAAAAGTATAAAACTCCTAGGAGATAACATAGGAGAAAATCTAGATGGCCTTTGGTTTGGTGGTAACTTTTAGAAACACCAAAGGCATAATCCATGAAAGAAAGACTTCATAAACTGACTTCACTAAAATTGAAAAAGAGATACCGCTACACACCTACTAGAATGGCCAAAATCCATAAGACTAACACCACCAAATGCTGGAGAGGATGTGGAATAAACAAGAACTCTCATTCATTGCTGGTGGGAATGCAAAATGGTACAGCCACTTTGGAAGACAGTTGGTGGTTTCTTACACAATTAAACATATTCTCACCATATGATCCAGCAATCATGCTCATTGGTATTTATCCAAGAGAGTTGAAAACTTATGTCCACACAAAAACAAATCGTGTTAGATCCATAAAAAGAAATGCTACTCGGCAATAAAAAGAGTGTATAACTGATATCTGGATGAATTTCAAACATTATGCTAAGTGACTAAAGCCAAGACACAAAAGAATGCATACTATATGATTCTATTACTATGAAAATCTAGAAAATGCAAAACTATAGTGAAAGCAAACAAATCAAAGAATGGCTTGGGGACTGTGTGTGGAGGGGATTAATTACAAATGGACATAAGGAAACTTTTTCAGATGATAGGAATGTTCTATATCTTGATTATGGTGGTAGTTTTAATATAGTATACATCTGTCAAAACTCATAAAATTGTACAACTACAATTGATGAATTTCATGGTAAATAAATTACATGTCAATACGAAAACAAGAAATGAAGTGTCAGGTACCAAAATTAATGTTGGTATTTATATTCAGAAAAGTGACGATGGCTGCATTCACGAAATATTTCACTCTAGACTTTCCTGAAATACTTGGCTCCCTTTATAATTTTATTTATTTATTTATTTTCCCCCAAAGCCCCAGTAGATAGTTGTATATCATAGCTGCACATCCTTCTAGTTGCTGTATGTGGGACGCGGCCTCAGCATGGCCGGAGAGGCGGTGTGTCGGTGTGCGCCCGGGATCTGAACCCGGGCCGCTAGCAGCGGAGCGCGTGCACTTAACCGCTAAGCCACGGGGCCGGCCCTACTTGGCTCCCTTTAGCGTATTTAACATATTACTTTATTTACATGAAGCTCTGCAGGAATTCATCTAATTCCAGAAATGAGAAATGCGTACTGTAACACTACTAAAAACCATGACTTGTCAGGAACCAAGTGCTCTAAGATTTAAAAACGGAGGAAGAGACACAGCATAGACAGGTATAACCCCAGAAGATTATACCATTAATTTTTTGTTACATATATACCACATTACTTTCAGATCACCAAAGTTAACCACTGCAACCAAAATGTGAGGATTTTTGCAAGAAATGCAAGAAAGAAACAATACAACTGATTAGTCTTGGTATGTGAGCTAAGTAATGAAAAACCTAAAGGAACAGCACAAATATAAATGGAAGTATATAAACTGCCATTTATTTTCCTCAAAGTAGGTCTTGAGGATAGAATGAGGAAAAGGAATTACTATAATTAATTATAGTAAGATTCTCAATGAGCTAGGTGTTATGCATAATACAATGGCTATAAGTTAATGAATGGTACTATTTTGAAACACATTACACCCAGCTTCTTTAGATTTCTGATAAATTAGTAACACTATTTTATGATCCATTCTGGTTTTCCCTCACTACAATTATTCCATTAATGAATGACTTTTTAGAGTAAATAACTGTGAAGTAAATTATAAAATTATCTATATCATAGATAAGCAAAAGATAAATTCAAGACTTTTTTTCAATTAATGCCAAGTTTTTTTTGTTTTTTTTTTTTGTGAGGAGGACCAGCCCTGAGCTAACAGGGGCTCCTCTTTTTTGCTGAGGAAGACTGGCCCTGGGCTAACATCCGTGCCCATCTTCCTCTACTTTATATGGGACGCCGCCACAGCATGGCTTGACAAGCGGTGCGTTGGTGCGCGCCCAGGATCCGAACTGGCGAACCCCGGGCTGCCGCAGTGGAACGCGCGCACGTAACCGCTTGCGCCACCGGGCTGGCCCCAATGCCAAGTTTTTTCTTCAGGATATGCAGCATTTTATAAAACTACCAGGCAAGTTAAATCATGGATCAACAAATATTTATGAAACTCCTATATCTACAACACTATATTCCACGTGATAAGAGAGACAATGTGGGATCCCAAGGACTCTAAGTTTAGTTGAGGAAATGAAGCACAGAGGTAGATTCAGGTATACATTACGGAAACCATTTCTTCAGGGCAATGTTGGCACATATCTGCTCTCTTATATTTATATGCCTATTCAAAATTTACCTGCCAATGATTGACCTCTTGAGATGCCTTTCTCTGAAAAAAAATAAAATGAAGTGTATCATTCTGCTCTTAAACAAAGAATCCAGAGACACTTTTTTCTTTTTTACAAGAGTGTTCACTTTGGAAAATATGCACCTGCCAGAAATAACAATGTAAAAAGGCAGGCAGAGAAGGAAGGCAACGCAGAAAGAACAGAGGAGTGAATTAGGTATTTAACAGTTTATCCAGAAAAGAGTATCAGCACCTTACTTTTATAATGTCACAAGCATAAGCATATGAAAATTGGATTAACAACACAAAGCCCTATGAAAAACAGTAATGCATTCCCAAATTCAAATTCTTTTTATGTGCAATTCTAGTATATTAAAACATATTACTATATACACATTTTTTGTTACTAAAAGGATTTTGATTGTACCCAACAGTTGTTACTGTTGGGAACAATTAGAAAAAGTGGGAGCTAGGAACAGAAATACAAAAAAGGAATAAACAAGTGGCAGAGCAGGTAAAGAAGCTTTTGCATCAGATCTTACTACTTTTTGTTTTATGAGAATAGAATTTGCTGGCACATATATGAAGGATGTTTCCAATATACTTGAAGGTCATTTCACTAGGATCACATTGACACTGAGGTGGTGAAAGAGTGGAAGTCAATAATCACAAGTCATGACATCAGTATTTGACACGGGATCATATACTGAAAAAGACTTCTTAGTATTAATATTATCTACAGAAAAGCAAAATAAATGTACAGCCATGACACTGAAACTGAGGGAAATAGAGGGGCTAAGAAGTTTCTAATGTCAAGTGATTACAAATGGAGTGATTTTACAATGCTCGTTATTGCTCATTAAGATGCATAATATGTCATCTCTAATCCTTTATATAGTGTTCAATCTTTACTCTTTTATTTTAGTGAATTAAACTTGTATATTTAATAAGCTCTTTTCTAAATTTGTTTGTGACCTCAGTAAAGATAAAATCGGTCCTAAATTAGGGCAGTAGCAGTAGCAATGAAAATAGCATCTCTCAGATGTGCTAAGTGTTCTAGCTTCATAATGGTGGATGAAGATGCTTCAAGGCAAGTTAGGGGGAAATATAAGAAGTTTCACATTTGGATGTGTTGCAATATGAGGCACTTTTGGTGCATCCAGACCAAGATGTTGATACCATAAGTAGTTTTAAATAGGATCTGTAGCTCAGGAAAAAGATCTAGGTAGAAAATAGTTGAAACTATGGAATAGATTTGGAGTAAATATCAACATTTGGGCACTGAAAGGATAAGGAGGAGTCATTCAGTCAAGGAGTTAAGGGAAGAACCAAAAGAGAAAAGTATTATAGGAGCCAAAGGAGGAGAAGGAGCAATTAGAACTAAATAGAAAGAACAGGAACCAGACAAGGATGCCCACTGTCACCACTCCTATTTAACATAGTACTGGAAGTCCTAGCCAGAGCAGTCAGGCAAGAAAAAGAAATAAAAGGGATCCAAATTGGAAAGGAAGAAGTGAAACTGTCACTATTTGCTGATGATATGATTTTATATATAGAAAACCCTAAAGAACCATCCAAAAAATTTTTAGAAGTAATAAACGAATATGGTAAAGTTGCGGGATACAAAATCAACATAAAAAAATCAGGTGCATTTCTATACACTAACAACGGTCTAGCAGAAAGAGAAATTAAGAATACAACCCCAGGGCCGGCCCGGTGGCTTGGCGGTTAAGTGCGTGCACTCTGCTACTGGCGGCCCGGGTTCGGATCCTGGGCGCGCACCGATGCACCCCTTCTCCGGCCATGCTGAGGCCGCGACCCACGTACAGCAACTAGAAGGATGGGCAACTATGACATAACAACTATCTACTGGGGCTTTGGGGCAGAAAAATAAAGGAGGAGGATTGGCAATGGATGTTAACTCAGAGCCGGTCTTCATCAGAAAAAGAGGAGGATTAGCACGGATGTTAGCTCAGGGCTGATCTCCCTCACAAAAAAAAAAAAAAAAAGAATATAACCCCATTTACAATTGCAACAAAAAGAATAAAATACCTAGGAATAAACTTAACCAAAGAGGTGAAAGAGCTGTACACAGAAAACTATAAAACATTGCTGAAAGAAATTGAAGAAGACACAAAGAAATGGAAAGATATTCCGGGCTCTTGGATTGGAAGAATTAACATAGTTAAGATGTCCATACTTCCTAAAGCCATCTATAGATTCAATGCAATCCCTATCAAAGTTCCAACAACATTTTTCACAGAAATAGAACAAAGAATCCTAAAATTTATATGGAACAACAAAAGACCCCAAATAGCTAAAGGAATCCTGAGAAAAAAGAACAAAGCTGGAGGTATCACACTCCCTGATTTCAAAATATACTACAAAGCTATAGTAACCAAAACAGCATGGTACTGGCACAAAAACAGACACACAGATCAATGGAATAGAATCGAAAGCCCAGAAATAAACCCACACATCTATGGACAGCTAATCTTTGACAAAGGAGCCAAGAACATACAATGGAGAAAAGAAAGTCTCTTCAACAAATGGTGTTGGGAAAACTGGATAGCCACATGCAAAAAAATGAAAGTAGACCCTTACCTTACACCATACACAAAAATTAAGTCAAAATGGGTTAAAGACTTGAATGTAAGACCTGAAACCATGAAACTTCTAGAAGAAAACATAGGCAGTACGCTCTTCGACACCAGTCTTAGCAACATATTTTCAAGCACCATGTCTGACCGGGCAAGAGAAACAATAGAAAAAATAAACAAATGGGACTACATCAAACTAAAAAGCTTCTGCACAGCAAAGGAAACCATCAACAAAACGAAAAGACAACCTAACAATTGGGAGAAGATATTTGCAAACCATACCTCTGATAAGGGCTTAATCTCCAAAATATATAAAGAATTCACGCATCTCAACAACAAAAAAACTAACAACCCAATTAAAAAATGGGCAAAAGACCTGAACAGACATTTCTCCAAAGAAGTTTTACAGACGGCCCACAGACACATGAAAAGATGTTCAAAATTATTAACTATCAGGGAAATGCAAATCAAAACTACGATGAGATATCACCTCAGGCCCGTCAGAATGGCTATAATTAACAAGACAGGAAACAATATGTGTTGGAGAGGATGTGGAGAGAAGGGAACTCTCATACACTGCTGGTGGAAGTGCCAACTGGTGCAGCCACTATGGAAAACAGTATGGAGATTCCTGAAAAAATCAAGGATAGAACTACCATATGATCCAGCTATCCCACTGCTGGGTATTTATGAACTTGAAAACACCAATGCGTAAAGATACATGCACCCCTGTGTTCATTGCAGCGTTATTCACAATAGCCAAGACTTGGAAGCAACCTCAGTGCCCATCAAGGGACGAATGGATAAAGAAGACGTCGTATATATACACAATGGAATACTACTCAGCCATAAGAAACGATGAAATCCAGCCATTTGTGACAACATGGATGGACAGTGAGGGTATTATGCAAAGTGAAATAAGTCAGAGGGAAAAGGTCAAATACCGTATGATTTCCTTCTTTAAGTAGTAGATAATACAATAATAAACAAACACATAGAGACAGAGATTGGATTGGTGGTTACCAGAGGGGACAGGGGGAGGCAGGAGGGCGAAAGGGATAATTCGGCACATGTGTGTGGTGATGGGTTGTAATTGGTATTTGGGTGGTGAACATGATGTAATCTATGCAGAAATAGAAGTATAACGATGTACACCTGAAATTTATACAATGTTATAAACCAATGTTACTGCAATAAACAAAAATAAAGGAAAAAAAAAAAAGAACTAAATAGATCTTCAGGGGCCGGCCCCATGGCTTGGTGGTAGAGTGCACTCACTCCACTACTGGAGGCCGGGGTTTGGATCCCAGGCGCACACTGACGCACCGCTTCTCCGGCCATGCTGAGGCCGCGTCCCACATACAGCAACTGGAAGGATGTGCAACTATGACGTACAGCTATCTACTGGAGCTTTGGAAAAAGGGAAAAAATGGAGGAGGATTGGCAATAGATGTTAGCTCAGAGCCGGTCTTCCTCAGCAAAAAGAGGAGGATTGGCATGGATGTTAGCTCAGGGCTGATCTTCCTCACGAAAAAGAAAAGAACTAAATAGATCTTCAGCCTAAGTATACAAGGTACACTGAGCCAGATATTATAATGTATTGCCTAGCCTTTCTATGGTGGAGAAAGTCTTGAAATATTAAGGACAAATATAATGAAACAAAGCAAAGTTAATACAAAAGAACAAATATCTGAAGGTTTTGGCTCCAGAAATAGAAAAAGAACAGTAGAATGCTGCACTAAGTCTTCAAGACAAATTACAGTGCACATAAAAATGCTTTGAGCTAAACACTCTTAGAATTAATAAACTGCCTGGTTATTCAATATAAATTCACATGATTTATACCAAAGATTCATCTACATTCTACAGAGGAAAAATATCCATTTTCTCTCTCCTTTCTAAAATAGTTTTTGAACTCCAGGAGAAAGTTTATGATGATTAATAGATGACTCTAGAAATTTATGTTTACAGAAAAAATTTAATCTTTTATACATAAAGATGATACCTCAGGCCAACTATCAGTAAAAATTATATTTTGAGCAGTTTTTTTTTTCCAGAGAAATTACAAGTTATATTGGATTTTCTAGAATTTTCCTACATGAAGCATATCATACTCTAATTAAATGGTTAGCTGGAGGTAAGCACAGAGTATATGACCTGCTTCCAGGCTCTCTCTACTCTCAGCTCACCTTCAGCTTAGTGCCATGATAAACTCACTTAAATGCCACATCTAATAATAATGTAACAGAGACACTATTTTGGAAATAATAAACCGATGTATTTTTCCATTTCTCCTAAATTTTGATGCCTTGCATTTCCCTATGTATTGTATCACATAGTCTATTGGATAAGATTAGGGGAATCTCTGAGCAGTGAGGCTTATTCCTCCTTTTTCCTGGCACAAACTAGAAATATTTCAAATTCTCCTTAGACAAACACTAAGTTGGGACCTCTGCACCAGGCACCTGACCCATGCCCACAGAGGGACCCGTGCTGGGAAGCAGCTGGTCAGCCATGGCCACTCTGGGAACTTGGCAGACAGATTAGAGACACTCACCAGCGAGCTTCATTGTCGACCTTCTGGGAAATCATTCCCATGACAGCAGAACCTCTCTGTGAAAGAAGAAGAAGGTAAATCCTAAAAAAGACCAAGCAGCAAACGACCATTTAACAAAGAAGATCCGACAACTGGAAAAGGCTAGCCAAGAGCTAATTGCCATTGAAGACTGAGGGTCTCGGATAAAGCCCGACAGGGGCCTCAGGCGGAGATCCCCTTTGAGGAGGGTAAGAGGAGAGCTCCGCTTCTGAAAAAGTGGTCCCTGTACAAGCAGTGGGAGCATGACATGGAGAAGCACACCATCAGGTCCATGCTTGAGGCTCAGCAGGAAGAGGCCGTCAAGCAGGATCCCAGTTTGTTCCTCTTAAAGGGAAGGGCCAAATTACACGCCACTGGTCTCCAACTACCAGCCCCTTAAACCATGTACCATGACATCACCAAGATGTGCACTCAAGTGGAGTTCAAGAGATAGAGCTGCAGGCAGCTGTCCTAATAACAAGCTGCCCTTGGAAGTTAGAATGACCAGGGTTCAAGGCTGCTTTTCACAGAATCAGGCATGCTGTTAATAAACATGTTGAATCGAAAAGGAAAAAAGAAAAGAAATGCTACGTCCAAAATGATGCTGCCTAAGCAGTGCGTTAGAAATGGTGCAGAGAGGGATCTGAGTAGAGAAGACTTAGAATAGTCTCTCACAAATCTCCCACAGTTATAGTCAGATGGGATGAAAACCAGAAAGGTATCCAGATTACCAAAGCCATTTGACAGGTGAATGGAACACAGCTGAAAATTAACAGTTAGTGAACTCAAGTGCTTAAGATCACCAAGTTGCTAAATTTGAGCCAAGATGTTTGACTCCAGAGACAGTTTTATCCCTCTCCTTCTCAAGATCCTACAATGGCTTCCAACTATCTATTTATTTATGTTTGTTTTTATTGAGGTAACATTGGTTTATAACATTATATAAATTTCAGGTGTACATCATTACATTTCAATTTCTGTTTAGACTACATCATGTTCACCACCCAAAGACTAATTACCATCCATTACCGTACACATGTGCTCTGTTACCCTTTTTGCCCTCCTTGCTCCCCCCTTCCCCTCTGGTGACCACCAATCTAATCTCTGTATCTATGTGTTTGTTTGTTGTTGTTTTTATCTTCTACTTATGAGTGAATCATATAGTATTTGACTTTCTCTTTCTGACTTATTTCGCTTAGCATAATACCCTCAAGATCCATCCATGTTGTTGCAAATGGCAAGATTTCATCGTTTTTTATAGCTGAGTATTATTCCATTGTGTATATATACCACATCTTCTTTATCCATTCATTCACTGATGGGCACTTAGGTTGTTTCCAAGTCTTGGCTGTTGTGAATAATACTGCGATGAACATACGGGTGCCTATATCTTTAAGCATTCGTGTTTTCATGTTCTTTGGGTAAATATTCAGAAGTGGAATAGCTGGATCATATGGCAGTTCTATTCTTAATTTTTTGAGGAATCTCTATACCGTCTTTCATAGTGGCTGTACCAGTTCACATTCCCACCAGTAGTTTATGTGAGTTCCCTTTTCTCCACATCCTCTCCAACACTTATTATTTCTCGTCCTGTTAATTATAGCCATTCTGACGGGCATGAGGTGGTATCTCATTGTAGTTTTGATTTGCATTTCCCTAATAATTAGTGATGTTGAACATCTTTTTCATCTACCTATTTAAAAAATTTGAAATCCTCTCATCTAGCATGCACCTGTCCCAAGATTTCCAACCCCATCCCTCTTCACTCCACAACATAACACATGCACTTCTTGTCTCCTTAATTATTGCTATTTCTCACTTCTGTGCCCTTGCTCCTCCTAGCCCTTCTCCTTTAGATTAGGTCATATCCGTTGCTAATCTTAAGACCTAATGAAATTACCTAAATTGTCCCCTAATGAAGTATAACTTACCTTTGTAGAATACAATTTGACAATTTATACAAAAGCCTTAAAAAAGATAGTAACCTCTGTCCAGTGATCCAATCTTTCTGAGTAAATATAACCAAAGATACAAGGATTTATGCATAAAGATGTTCATCAGAACATAATTCATAACAGTAAACTACTAGAATCTAAATGAATGTGTAGTTCTGAGTCAGGAAAAAAGTAAAAATAAGAATCTCAATAAGAGATGGTTAAATAATCATCCTGGTATATGCCTGTAATGGAATATTATGCAAACATTAAAACATTTAATCACATTGGAATATGTTCAAGATATAATGTTAAGTGAAAAAAGTGTAGTATTTATAGAAAGAGTCCAATTTTGAGTATATATGAAAATTGTACGTTTATGTACGTGAATTAATATGAAAAAATGAAAATGTTAACTTATTTGTTCATTTCTTCAGTGATCATTCATTTAAAACATACACACACACACATTTATTTACAATCTAACTTCTTTAAACAAGACAGACCTGGTCCTTACTCTATGGAGTTGATGGTCTAGTGAAGAAAATACATTTACAAGTAATTACAACAAAATTATATGGATACATTCACTTTTTTGTGTGTGTGTGAGGAAGATCGGCCCTGAGCTAACATCTGCCAATCTCTTCTTTTTTTTTTTTTTCTTGCTGAGGAAAACTTGCCCTGAGCTAACATCCATGCCCATCTTCCTCCACTTTATATGGGATTCCGCCGCAGCATGGCTTGACAAGAGGTGCGTCGGTGCACGCCTGGGATCCAAACCGGCAAACCCTGGGTCACCACAGTGAAGCATGTGCACTTAACAGCTTGCGCCACCAGGCCGGCCCCCCTACATTCACTTTTTTTGTTTCTTATCTGTCTCCATTATAACTGCCAACAACACAATGGCAGAGATTCTGTTTATCATGTTTGTCACTGTATCCCCAGCATCTACTACAGAATCCAGGATCATAAATATTTCATGAATGTAGAGAAAGCCCAGAGACTAAACAGGAGCATATTAGCAGGAGGACCTAAAATAATTTAGGAGGTTTGTAAACTTTTTTGAGGGCAAATGCCATTTAAAATAAGGCCTGAAGGGTGAGTAGGAATTAACCAGGTGAAGAGGGTTGGGAAGACTGTTCCAGGTAGAAAATGGCTACCAGCAAAAGAAAAGGTGTTAGTTGAATTCATAGCAGCAAACAATGGTTATGTGGGAGTTAGGGCTTATAGGCAATTTGTTTTTCAAATTTTCTTTAATGAACATGTATTTTTATGATAATCAGAGAAACAATATTCTAACCAAAATAGATTTAAAATCTCTGACTGTTTGGAGATCACCCTGACTCTACATGTTTATTTTCTTACTTTGAATTGTCTCTGCACTTAACATACAATACTGAAAAAATTATTGCAAATTCAATGTCCTATTCTAGGAATACCTTGTATTTCCTCCTAGAGCTTAAGTCCTCTCAGGTCAATTATAATTTTTTTTTTCCTTTATTTTATATCTTCCATAGCACTGGTACTGTGTTGGTACCCAATATGTATTTAAAAGCTGGTTAAATAATTTATATATGGATATAAACAGTAATTGAACCCATGAAAACTATAACTCTGATCTTATTATCTGATGGCTAGTTATTGTTCCAATAACTTTGCAGAACACTCCCAGAGGAATCAAAGAGAATTATTAAATTTCCTTTTAGATATCTTTGTTGAAGAAATTATCTCACTTGATATAAATACTTTATACTTGAATTGGAACAAAAATTAAGGCCATTTATTGTCCTAAAATCTCAGAAACAGATGTTTTGATTTCTTTCCAGGATAAAAAGGAGGAAAAAAATATTCTGATGGTCAAAGTAACCATGACTACAGTTTTCAGACACATAACAAGTGTTATTTTCATACACTTTGTGTTGGTTAAAATAATCTATTCTTACAAATAAAATCTGTTTTTGGTGAACCTTCCTTTCATACTGCAAGAAAATGCTTAAAATTATTCATCAACCAACAACAAGTAGC
Source organism: Diceros bicornis minor (assembly GCF_020826845.1). Classification (NCBI taxonomy): domain Eukaryota; kingdom Metazoa; phylum Chordata; class Mammalia; order Perissodactyla; family Rhinocerotidae; genus Diceros; species Diceros bicornis. Next base: position 23,378,892 of record NC_080764.1, on the reverse strand, counting down.
CTCCAGGAGTAATTATTTTTCCATAGTGTGGAGAACTCTTGAGACAGTAGAAGTACCCCACCCCCATAACATTTAGGATTGCTACGTTAGTCAATATTAAGATCATAAATCCCTTTTAGTATTGTTCTCTCCATTCTCAAGGGTAAGGAATAATTCTCAGCTCTACCATTCCCAGCCCAGATCTGAAGGGTGGCATAAATTTGACAGGCAGAAAGAGGCACAGTGCAGTCCTATTCAAAGCGAGTGAGTCTTGCTCCCCCACACAAATGGAATGTAGACTCTCATATCTATGATGACATTTCATAATGAAAGAAAATAATGTGTATAGTTATTTAAACTAACACTCCAATGGACTGAAAATGGGTTCACATTTCCAAAGAACCTCTGTGAATAAGTAAAGCACGTTATTATACTTTAAGACTAGCCCTCTGTTCATACTAATTGTGACTTTATTACTAGGAGCAAGATTTTTCCTATTGGGAGATTTTAGCTCTGTTCATTTTAGCAAAACTGTATGATTAGAACCATCTTGGTAAATGAGCTAAAGGAAATGCTCTTTATTATGACAACTAGAAACACATGAATATGATTTCTAAAGTGTTATAGTTTGAAGTGAATGACAAAGCACCAAATGGAAGGAAACTGACCATTAACTCACTAATGGGTGGTGAGGGAATTTCTTTCTGCTATGCACCCCACAACTCAAAGAGGATATCTAACTTAATGTCTGAACAGAGATTAGAAATGGAAAAGAAGTGAAAAGAATTTTACTTTTCTTTTTATCCTCGGCCAGAAATTAGAGAGGAGCTTTTGTAATATAGGCTATCGAAGGGTTGAACTGAAGACGACATGGAGGGGAATGGGTGGAAGAGAAGAAAAAAGCAGAAGATGATGATGAAGAAGGACAAGGATGGTCGACTATGAAAGTCCTCATCAGGTGAAGTCGCATTACAACAATCAAAGAAAACATTAACTTTGGTTGTCAGAGACCAAATATAGATAATAACAGGCAGAATTTTTCAATTCAGAATTTTGGTGTCTTATTGAAAAATGTTTGAAATTCAGAAGTCCAATAAGATAATTTATGAAGAATATCTAAAATCATCTCACTAATGAAATGGTTAGGCATCAGAAAGGAACAGATGTTCTCTGAAATAAATACCACATTATAGCAAATAATTTACTCTTATACTTAAGAATTCTTCTCATGCAAAAACTAGCATATTAATGAAAGAAAACACTAATTGACTTCAACAAATGATCCTTAGTTAAAGCAATTCAAATGATCCAGAAGTAATTATAAAACATGAATTGCTAAACTAGTAGTAGAAAACTTTTACATTTAGTTTCATTTGTTAAATGAAGCAAAATGCATATCTTGCTTCAAAGAATATTTCAAGAAATATATCACTAGGATTATATATATGTGACAATAGCATTTAAATTCCATAGAAACTTAATATAAGAAAACTGCCTACCCTGACATTTCCCACAGTTAAGGAGAAGCATTCGTACTCATAATAACTAACCTTTCTTTAGTCCTTTCCAGTTTACAAAGTGCCTATATACACATCATCATTTATGCTAACAACCAGCCTGCGTGAGTGTCCTTTATCTCCGTCTTCACAGAGAAGCAGCACAACACACAGGCTTTGATGCTAGAGCCCATGCTTTGTCACTGAGTAGTTTGTGACTCTGTGTAAGTTATTTAAACTCTCTGAATCTCATTTTCCTCGTGTATAAAATGGGGGCATTTATCTGCCTCACAGTGTTGTTATAAAGATTAAATGAATCAATAACTGTGAAGTGCTTAGAACAACAAGTGGCACATAACAAATGGAGTTATTATGATTACTATAGATAAAATTGAGGTTAAGAGAACCTCAGTGAAATAGAGACAATAATACCTAACTCATATGGTCATATGAGAATTAAATAAGACAACAACTCCATGAGATCCAAATGGAAGGACTTTATAAACTGAAAGTTGATTCTTTGCAATATTTGGCTTTGTTAGAAATATTTTAAGTTAAGAAATTGCAAAGCCTATAATGTTACAGTTGCCAGCACAACATAGGACATATAGTTAGAAGGATCTTAACAAGTTTGTTCCCTGTTGAAATAGGTACAACTATTTTGGCAAGCTGTTCTTTTAACTATATGATCCCATACATTAACTCACATGAAAGGAAAATCTACCTAGTAAGTAAATCTACCTAGATTAAAAAATGTCCCTATCTGACACCTTTTAATGCCTTTAAATTAAAACAATTTAAAATAGAACACATATGCTTTCTGCATCATACATGGCATACATCTTTTATTGTGTTGAAAGTCATAAACATGTAATACTTCAATTCTACCACTAAATTAATCTTAGAGAAATTCCTCACCAACTTTCTAAATTACAGAATAGATTTTTGTAAGTGTCAACAATCAACACAGTTTGATTCTTTGGTAAATGTTTATGACATCAATTTAAATAGATGCATGGCATCTCTGAAATATGAGTTGCTGGGCTCCAAGGCTAGCTATGAAATAATTTTAAAGCCAGAAACTTCCTTGCCAAAACAAATCATTTAATAGACTCTTTGATATGAATAAACAAGTATATTGTTATTTTTAATAAATGTAGGTACGTTAGCTTCCTAGCACTGCCATAACAAAGTACCACAAACTGGAAGGCTTGGAACAACAGAAATTTATTCTCTCGCGGTTCTGGAGTCTGGAAGTCTGAAGTCAAGGTACCAACAGGACCATGCTTCCTCTAAAAGCTTTAGAGAAAGATTCTTCCCTTCCTCTGCCTAACTTCTCATGGTACCAGCAACCCTGAGTGTTGCTTGGCTTGCACCTACGTTACCCCAATCTCTGCCTCCATTGCCACACGGCCCTTTTTCCTGTGTGTGTCTCTCTGTGTCCTCTCCTCTTGTTATAAAGACACAAGTCATATTGGATTTAGGATCCATCCTACTCCAGAATGACCTCATATTCACTAATTACATCTGCAAAGACCCTATTTCCAAATAAAGTCACATTCTAGAGGTCACAGTGAAACTTGGAGCGAATTTTGGAGCGATGCTATTCAACCCAGAATAGCTTTTTATTTGTTTCATGTAATTTTAAACTCTATAGCATGATTCAGCTGTAAAACTCTATGATTCCATAATTGTGAGACGAAAAAATGAAACTTTGTCTAGCACAAAAATGCACATTAGATGTTTTCTCAAAATTACCAATTTTCTCATAGATAAAATATGTATTATCAAATCAGTTATACCTGTATATAAAAATGCCACTACCTCCTCATGCTTTTGAACTTTACTTATGTAGATCTTTAATTTAGCTAGATTATTTTGACCTCAGGACAGGGCAAAAAAGAGAAGGAAGCATCTATATTATTGGGATTAGAGTAGGAGACCAGGAAGGAGACCAAGAGAGGACATTGATGAGAATGGAATCATTCCTCTTGGGTAGATTCCCAGGAGTAGAATTGCTGGGTCATATGGTAAACTCATTGTTCAACTTTTTAAGAAACCACCAAACTATTTTATCAAAGTGACTGTGCAATTTTACATTCCTACCAACAATGCATGAGGGCTTCAGTTTCTCCACATCCTTGCCAACACTTAGTGTTGTCTGTCTTTTTTATTGCATTCCCCTAATGACTAATGATGGCCAGGCAGTCTTCTAGGTATAAAAAGGTGAATAACTCATAATCTCTGCCCTTAAAGCATTTAATGTCAGATAGAAAGTAAGAGACAGAACTAAAAAGATAATTACAACATAATACATAAAATGAACATAGGCCATTACGTCTTATCTTTTACTAAATAGTTTTAGAAAATTTGTACATACTCCCTTAGGTACAAAGAGTTTTGTGGAGACTCAACTAAACAAAGCTCAAGATTACACTCAAGTCATCAGCCTGTCAAGTATTTCTTCTACATGCTTCTGATCTTTAAAGCAATCATGTAAGACATTCTCTCAACTACTTCATTTTCTTTGAAAGCCATTTGCAATAGTATGGAGTACAAAGCAACTGTATTTAAGTTTCCTCAGGGAAAAACGGCCATTATCATTTTAAGAAAATTTCCACAAAGATGATTTCGACAATAATAGATTTTCTGGTGAATGATATCAATCGTTTTTTCTAGACCTTTAAAAATGTCAAATGGGTCCTATAAAATGGAGATTGAGGCAGAGGATAGAATCCCCAGAAATCAGAAATCCTGAATACTTCTGTTAAATAAAACTGAATAGTTCTATATTTCTTGGCCTCTGATTGCAAAGCCATATAAATGAGCTGCACACATGGATAACTTTTCTTTAACTAAATGTTAAATTGCTTTTTCCTTTAAGTCCCTCAGATGGCCTACCTCTGAACTCAGTGAAATAGTGAAAGTGAAATAGGGTCAAGGAAATGTGGATCTCTTGAATTATGTACAAAGTTGAAAAATATTCTTAAAGTCCCTACCAAGAAGTAGGGAATTACCATCTGAGTCTTGCATCCATAAGAATTCCATTATAGAGGTGAGAGCTAATATGCTGCCACATTCTATAGATAAAAAATATAATATCACATCTTTGGATGATGAAGGAAAACAAGATTAGGCATTTTGAGAGCTCCAGGTGAGGGAATAATGATTTAATAGCAAGACCTATGGTAAAAGACACATTTTATTCATTTATCCATTAAGTACTAATCAAACTGTTAGCCAGGCAGTTGGCATAAAAATAATTTTCCCTTCCTTCAAAGATCTCACAGTCAAGAGACAGTCATGAAAACAATTAAAATATAATTCTTTAAGAGCAGCTAACATTTATTGAGCACATACTATTTTCCAGATATCATATTTACATAGATTCTCTCATTCAATCCTCATAAGAAATCTACAAGTTGGTAGCATTACTGTTCCCATCTTGTAGATAAGAAAATAATCTTAGAGATATAACTTGTACAAAGTTACTCAAACCATCTCTAACTGAATCCAATGGCCTGTATCCCTCACCAGTGAGGTAGCTATACTGCCACTTATACCACTGCAACAAACATAGGGATGTTGAAAAACAACAACAAAACAAACAAACAAACAGCAGGCACAATGGGACAGAGAGCTGATTGCCAGAGAGGGTCGGAAAAGGTTTCACAGAGTACACTCTGAAATAAACACACATTTTTCAGGCAGAGAGACAGAAGAGGGCATTCCAGCCCAGGGCTAAATAATGTATGAGGGCAGTAAATGTCCAGGGAAATAACAGGAATAACAGTTATATTAGCTTCCTTGGCTGCTCTAAAAAATTACCACAAACTTTATGTCTTAAAAGAACAAAAATTTATTCTCTCACAGTTCTGGAGGGCAGAAATCTGAAATCAGTATCACTGGGCAAAAATCAAGGTGTCAGCAGGGCCATGCTCCCTCCAGAGGTTGGATAATTCATCCCTTGACTCTTCCAGCTTCTAGTAGCTGCTAGCATTCCTTGGCTTGTGGCCATATCACTCCAATTTTCAAGGCTAGTATCTTGAAATTTCTCTATGTCTGCAAAATCTCCTTCTGTCTCCCTCTTAGAAGGAAAAATGTGATTACATTACCCACCCAGGTAATCCAGGATAAACTTCCCATCTCAAGATCCTTAATTATATCTGCAAAGACTCCTTTTTCCAAATCAGGTAACATTTACAGGCTCCAAGGATTGAGACCTGATATCTTTGGGGGTCATTTTTCAGCCTACCACAACAGTGATAGAGTTGTCCAGGCTGGAGGAGGTAGAAGAGGCATGGGAGGTGTGCAGAGCATGAGGAGTATGGCAGGTGGGAGAAGTAAGATAGCAGAAAGTAGAAGGATAGGTTAGGCAGGTGAGCAGGGACCAGATGATGATGACTGGATTGGCTACAGAGAAGTTTAGATTTTATCCTATAGTTGATGGGTACAATTGAAGTGTTTTAATTTGCAGCATGATACAGTGATATTTGCATGTTAGAGAAAGATTCTTAAAGAGATAGTATTAAAGAGATTAGTAGAAGGCAGGAGAATATTAAGACTCTTAATAATTATTCAGGGATAAAAGGAAGGGATGGATAAGATTTGAGTATGGCTATTATTGACTGAATGTAGAGAAAAAGACAGGGGAATTTAGGATAATTCCAAAACTTCCAGTTTCAGCAAGTGGGTAGGTAGTAGGGAAGATAACTGAGGATAGGGAATACTGGAGGAGGTGCAGAGGATGAGCTTGGCTTTGGACCTGCTGATTTAGAAGTGTCTGTGTGACATTCAAATTGAGATGCTGGTAGCTAACTGGATTTGTAAGTCTGCAGTACAAGAGAAGGATTGAGAAATTTAAATTTGTACATCTAAATTTAGAAATTTAGATTTAGGAATCATTGGCCACTAGCATGGTTGAAATTATCAAATGGTGAATAACTCGATGTTAGTAGAAACTACTTTGATTGCTGCTACCAACATGTTCCAATGCAATTCCTCTATCATTTTTATGCTATCATGAATGCTTCAACTTGATCATTGTTGAGTTTATCTAGACTTTATCTAATTAGCTAACTTTGTTTAGACACTGCCTGCACCATTTTGGAAAATTATCTATCAAAGTCTGCATCAGAGAAAACAAAGCGTTTAGTGTTCTACTTATGTCTGGTCATATGTACTTAGGGTCCTGGCGCTAGGGACCTCCTAAATCTGAAGAGAACTGCCAATCCTAAAAGGCTTTGGAAAGGAAAAATTATCACTTATATGAATCCTCTAGGGAACTGATGATGAAAAATTACCCTAGCCCAGTGGTTCTCAAAACTTTTCTATCCCATGAATGCCTAACCCTTACATCATCTCTCCTACAAAACCAAATGACATAAATGTAGTATTTTTGTGCTGCTGGGAAGAAAAGAAAGAGATTGTCATCTTTACGAGAGCACAGGGTACACTCAATAAATGTTGAAAAGGGAGCACCAGGTAGAAACAGAAAACAAAAAAGCTACAGGAAGACTGCGGATCCTGAGGATGTGACAAGCACGTGCTTCTGTGGTCATCAAATCACTATTCATAGATGTGTTGTTCTGGGCCAGAGATTCCTGCTCTGAGAAATGATGCCTCAGCCATTAGCCCCGGGATACATCAATCACTCATGCCAAGACACCCAGCTCAGAAGGAATTTCAAAACTTAACTGGGTCAAAAATTGCTTCTAAGCAGGTTTTCTTAATCTAATCTAAACTAAAGCTTGAGAAAATCGAAGGAATTCTAAATCCCTCCAAATTCCCTACCTACATCTCCAGCCCTATTTTTATCACTTTTATTTTTCAAGTACAAAATCCTTTGTCTCAATGTAAATGATTCAGGAACTGCTTCCTACAAGACATAAGAATTCCTGCATACCTTCCTGGATCATTCCTTCTACCTAGAATGTCTTCCGTTCTTTCTGTCTCAAAGTGCAGTCTTCAGCTTGGGTTCTACCTAATTCATAGAAATTTGCTGCAACCAAGCCAGCTATCAGTCATAATGCCTCTTCAATATTTCTGCCATAAGTGTAAAATTTAGAGCTCAGTAAATGCTGTCCTGCCTTTCTTTTATGTATTTGTTCTATGACTCTGACTAGATTACAATCCCCTTGGATGGAGTCAGCATATAATAATTATGGTACTGGTGTCAAGTAGGTCTCAATAGATGAGAACAATAAAAATCACCCAAAAGCAAATTCTAAAATGTATTTCAGGCTTTTATTCTAACCTATGAAGATGATCTTCAGTTTTTTATCAAATTTTTTATTCTACGTAAGCTTTTCCAATTAAAATTTCCACCTCTTTCTTACCAATACAGTTTTATTTTCATAAATGAGATTTCCTTGCTATATTTCCTTTAATAACTCTACTCCATCTTTCAAATTTTAACACTGTCTGAAAAAAAAAGATTATTTTCCAAAATAAGATTGTATCTTTAGCTTAATGTTCACAGTATCTCATTATATTAATGCATTTAGGAAAAAGAGAAAAAGTACCTAAGAGATTACCTTCTGTGATATTTTACAAATACAATTTACTTTAGACAAAAAGTAAGGCCTCATAATTTGAAAAGTCAATTTATAAGATTCAACCTTTTTATATTAGAGATGCTAGCTGGGTAGAGGCTTGTGACAATGAATGAAAACAGAAAACAGAAATTTTTATTATAGAACTCTTTTCAAGAAAGTTAAGAATATTAATGATTATGCCTTTATATTTCACAACTTAACTAAAGGTAAATTAGCAAATGTAGTAGAATAAGAATTGAGAATTTTCTATAAAATAATCTAGCTCAGGAGTTCCCAAAGGGTATTCTAAAAAATGGTGTCACTACCAAAAATGGTTCTGTAGTCTCATAAATTTAGGAAACTCTGCTTGCTCCCTTCTCCCTTCTGGAGATGTATATCATACCATCAACTCCAAGAAGTTCAGCAGGAAAAAAACCTCTTTAATTTCATAAATATATTTGACCATGGAATCTTTATATCAGTAGTGCCTACAGACTAGAAACCAGAAATAGTAATCACAACACCATTCAGGAAATGATGATCTAGTATAATATATTTATTTTACAGATAAAAAAATGAAAGTCATAGCAATTAAATAGCTGTCCATGTGAGACACTCTAGATAGCTGCAGAGCTGACCCAAACCCAGGTCTCCTAAGCCCACCTTTCCTTCATACTTCATTCATTATACATAAAGTTTAGCATAACCATCACCATGCAATTCAAAGTTTCTCCATCAAGGCTAAAATGCTACTTTTTAAAAAGCACACACTAATATGTATTTCAAGTATACCCAGAGCTTATCTATCACCCTGCCTAACTTTCGTTAAGTATCTTCTTGTTTATAAAATTAAAAAGGTTGAATCTGATGACAAATAACTTGAGGCCTTTGTGATGGGTGAGACAGGGCCAGCAGCCCCTGAGACTAGGTCTGAGACAAGTGCAGCTTAGATGGATTGTGCCACAACAAAGCTCCTATGAAATTTTTAATTCCCAGTTGGAGATTTTAAAAAACAGTGATAGAACTTTAATGGAGGCATTAGAGGCAGAATCCTTAATGACATAATACATGAAAAAATGAATTGAGAAGGAAAGTTTCTATGATTGGAGAAGTCATGCACCATACTTAATGTATGTCCCAGGAATTTATTATTTAAAGCAAGACTAGCGAAGTATCAATCTGTGAAATTCTATAAGAAATTCACTTCATAACTTTAACTGTTATTCCTATCATCAGTAACTTAATTTTTCACACATGAGAAGTTCTCATTTAAATGTTCTGAATGTCTAAACCAATTGTATTTCAGTAGCATGAAGAATATACTCTACAATAGTATTCATGATATTCATTTAAACAAGAGGATTAGAACAAATTTGTCAGTTTGAAAAAAATGCCAATTGTATTTAGCTGGATTTGGGAGAATATGATCTGAGTTCCAACAGCTCCTTTTCTTAAGCCTAAAATAATGTAAAGTCATAAAACGTATGGGTTCAAAAAAAACAGATACAGAGCTAAGAGGGAAAAATTCTTATTCCAAATGAGAATAACCTTCATTTTAACAAAGGTAAAAGATTTCTGATATATTTTTATTTGACATAGTTTTCATTTTATTTTGTTTTGTGACACAAAAATGATCTACGACTTCTTCAATAACAACCACCACCATAAAATAATAGCTAACACATCTAAGATTCATTGTGTGCCATGTACAGTTATGAACACTTTCTATATAGTCACTTATTTAATTCTCAGAGCAACCCTATGAGATAGTACTATTATTATTCCCACTTTACAGTTACTAAAACTGAGGACAGAGAATTTAAGTAACTTAGCCCAAGTCACACAGCCAGTAAGAAACAAATATAGATTTGAATCCTAGAAGTCCAGCTCTAGAGTCTGTAGTGTTTGAGCACTTACTATATGCCAAGCACTATGAGAAATTCTTTGCTTGCATTACCTCATTTCAATATGCTGATGTAACTTTACTTTTACGATAAAATCAGTTGTAAACTTCTTTCTCTTTCATTTACACATTTGCCTGATACGTGGGTACATTCCTGAATTTATCAATAAATCTCTAGTATCTTGAAAACCAACTGCGTTCCGTTTGAAAAGTCAAGGCATTATTCTCTGTATTGCATAAGTATTTAACTGTGAAAAAGCTGTCTACTTTCTACTTCTCAGGCCTGTCTTGATTAAGCAGCTGTGGGGAATAAAGCAGATAAGAAAAAGAGAAACCTCCGGAACCAGTTCACCCAATAACGGAGGCACCAAAAGAAGGGAAAGCAGAGAGGCCCTTCAAGGCAAGAGTTGACAAGCTCTGTCTAGTGATAGTCCAGAGCCAGTGGCAATGCACCAAGGATGTATCCTCTGCTTAACTCAAGCGTCTGTGATAGAGCATGGCACCCTTAAAACTGAAGACACCTGTCTGTAGCATTACCACCTGCCTTTCCTAAGTCTAGTTAGTCCCATCCTCTTCAGTGAGGCTAATCAAATTAATTCTCTTTATTTCTGAGTGAGGAAGCCATTCTCAGTAGAGGATTTCCACTTTCTTTATATTCACAGGTAACTATTCCTACCTGTGCTCCAACAATTTTTTTGAAGGTTGATTTTTCTTCCACATGTAGCATGTTTTTGGGCTATCTCCTATTGGATTTCTCTACTGTGTACGTTTATACTGAAATGTGTTCTGGAGTGATCACGTTTATGTTTTTCTGTCATGTTTTGTCCATGTTTCATTATGTATCTTCTCATCTCAAATCACTGATAATATTCCCAGGCTTTCCATAATTCAAAGAGACTGAAAATATCTTTTTGATTCTCTGAATTAATTCTTCCTCAGAAAAAAAATGTTGCTTTGGTTTAAGATTTCTTCCACAGTCTACTATGAAATCAATCTCAAATAATCTAAAGGATCTTCAATGAAAGGGGAGAATTCTTATCGATCCTTGCACTCCATTTTAAAAATTACTTCAGCAATATTTCCATTTCTTAGTGATATACTAATTAAAATAATGTTTATAAAAACTATGGAAATATGGAAAATGTTTGTTAAATAAAAAAAGTAGAACTCCAAAGTGTATATACAACATGACAACTGCATATGCATATGCGTATATATATATATGTATATGTATATATGCATACACACTTGCATAGGAAAAAATCAAGAAATTAATCAAAATCATTTTGTTTGAATAGTACGACTGTCAATAATTTTTTTCCCCTATACTTTTCCTCAATTTTCCACTTTTCTGAAAGAGCACATAATACTTTTAATAATAAAAAGCTGAACATTTACTTTGTAGAATGCTAACTTACAAGCCAGGGAACAAAATATCATTTTCTTCTAAAGTACTAAGATTTCTCTGAATCTAGCCCTATTGCCAACCAAACCTTCCTGATGTTCTGCTTGTGTAGTTTGTCTTTACAAATACATGTGAACACAGATACATACTTAATACAATCAAGTAGACATATATTGAGTGATTTTTTAATGTACATTAATTCACATAAACTCTTGCTTAAAATCCTCTAATGACTTCTCATTTGAATTAGAACAAAGCCAAAACTCTTTACCCAGATCTACAAAGCCCAATAAAATTTGGCCCCTCACTAACTACCTCTTTGACTCAATCTCTAACACTTCCCCTAACTCACTACAGGGCAGCCCCTGGCCTTTGCACTGTGCTTCACTCTGCCTAACACAGATATCTTCACATGGCTAGCCCCTTCCTGTCATTAGGTCTCAACTCAAATGTCACCTTCCCAGGAAGGCCTTCCTTGACTACACAGTCTAATTTGTCATCTATTTCTTATCCCCATCACTCATTTCCATCACCTTTAAAATTTTTTCTACATAGCACTATCAAAACTTCTTATTTATTTCTTTACTTGCTATTGTTTATCTCCTCTTAGAATGAAACTTTTCCACCACTGTATCCTCCTTTCTTATATACAGTATCTGATATATAGCAAGAAAACAATAAATACATGTTGAAGGGATGATTATTGAAGAAAGGGAGTGATAAGAATAGTAGCTGTCCATGGTACAAATTTGGGGTTAATACTCTCTTTACAAACATACACAGTTGGTTTCCAGTCTTACCAACGTCATGGTAACAATGCAGCTGATATAAATTAATGTATATATACAAATAAATATAAGTACTTCTGAGTAAAGCCAAGAAGTGAAGAAATATTTACAGGAAAGGATGAAAATATAAGGAGCTTGTTTACCACAGACAGTAGGGAGTAAGGGAAACAATGGGAAATGAGTTCAATGGGAACAACAAAAGGATGAGAGTTTGGGTGATGATAGTATATGACCTGAGAGAACTGGCTTCTGGTCATGGCTCAGGCATAATGAGTTAAGTCCAGAAAGTCTACTCGCAGAGGGTGGATACTAGTCTGCCACACGCTAGGCAGCTTCTTACTCAGATAGCCTCCAGAGCAATGGCTGAAATTAGGACATTTATGATCCTCAATTAAAAGATTCTTTCTTTCAGTTCTATTAAACTGTTATATTGACTACATTATGATCTATTTGCTTCTATATCAACATATCATTAAGCAGAACAACGGGAAAAGGAAACAGAATGATATTACTTATTTCTTAAAGTCCGCAAGACTCAGGTCCTTCTGAATGTTGGACAATGATTAATGTCCCCAGAATTAATCTTGTCACGTGCTCCCAAATCAAGGTATCATGAAGATACTTAAAACTAATGAAAACAAAATCATTTTTAAAATCCAGTAAAAAAGAACTAAGAATATATCTTAAGGTGACTATTAATATGGAAAAAGAACTATGAAAACGTTAGTCTTAGGAAATTATAACATTTTTGTTGAAACATTAATATGAAACAAAATTCTGAAATTAAAAGACAGACAAAATTGGCAAGTTATTTGACAATCTGTGTATTCTTTTTAGGCACAAAACAAAATGATCCTCAACAGAAGCACCTCTGATATGCCAAGCCCTTTTTGAGGCTAATTTAAACACACAAGAACTGTCTGAGAAAGTATAATCCTCACTGTATACAGATGAAGAAACTGAGGCATTAAAATAAATCAGCCTTACTAACTGTATCTGAGAAGTTATATAAATAGTTGTCTTTGAAATGCCATGACCTGAGAAAATCAAGTTACATTAAGAACTGAAATATATATTTTTTGGTTTCTGAGCTAAATACATATTGCTAAAGTACAAAATAATTTAAGAGTAAATTAAAAACTTAATTATCACAAAATCATCAGCCTGTAAAATAACGGTCTTTCAGTGTATTTTAGGTAGCCAGTTGTCTACTTGCTGCAATGAAATATGGTTCATCAAAGGTGGATAACATTCCGTAATTTCTTCTCCACATTCAGGTGACAATGACAAATTGCTCAAGTTTCCACCTTGTATTCCCATCATCACTAGTACATGTTTGAAAAATCTATATACCACTTGCGGCCAAGGATTACAAACGCAACCCACATTCTTCCTTTTCATTTATTTTTATCTTCTCCATCTATCCTACCATTTCATTCTCATTATTACCCACCTATTCTTTCCTCCCCTTTTCATTTGTTCTCTCCCTAAAGTTGCGTGTATCTCCTTCATGACCACCCCCAAGCCCTCACCCTTGCACCCAACAAGAAGCAGCTTTTTTTTTAATGTTCTGTACCCTGCTTTATTCATAGAACAATATATCTTGGAGTTGATTCCATATTACTCCATAGAGAACTGAAGAAGCAGTTTTTTACTCACTTTTCTAATAGGTGAAGCTACTAGCTAGGAGGCCACAGGGACTGACTGACACACACTAGGGTGAATGCAAAACCATCCTAGGAAGCTGGGTTTGGCAAGGAGCAGAGGAAAGAGGCACATGGAGAAGGCAAGATCAGTGATCCAACCTGAGCAGTGCTGGATTGCAGAGTCTCACAGAAGAGTCATGGTGCCTTATCATGTCTAGGCACATAAACATGCCAGAAATAAAGAAAAAAAAAGATTGATAATATCTTTCAACTCTTTATGGTTGTTTCTCCCTTCCAGTAAAAAATAAGTACTGGTCATTAATAGGATATAAAAAGATAGACATTACTTTCTCTTTTCCCCAACAATTTCTGTTAATTTCACCTATTTTCAGAATGTAGGAGCCTAATAATTAGAATCAAATCTCAATTTGGCCACAGAATCAAACAAGAAACAGAATTCCTTCTAGGAATTAATTCAAATTAAATATAGCTTTATTTTTGCCACTATGGTAACTATAAAAAGTACAATGGATAAAATATTTGTTGACAGATGCAGAGAACAACATGATAACATTTCATTGAGTCACACTCAATGGAGATGTTATTTGCCTTTTTCACATTGTAGACATTTACTTATTAATGGATTATTAATTAGTCATTTTTAGAACATTTACATTGTAGAACAGCGGGTAAAACAAAAAGAGAAATTGGAAACATCTTTTAGACATAATAAAGGCTAATGCTTATGTGCTAGGTTTTCTGCTAGGCACTTCATATTTGTCAACTCATTTAATCCTCACAAAATAAAACAATGTAGAGTTGGAATTATCCTCATTCTACAGATGAGTTACCCTCATCTGTAAAATACAGATGAGGAGACCGAGGCTGATTCAGAGATGTTGAGTATATTGTTAGCAAGTGATCAAGTCAGGATTAGAACTCAGATTGCCAAAGAAAATGCTTTCACACCATTCCAGCATATCTCCCTACTGAAAGAAAAATTAAGAATTCAACAATCATAGCCTGAGTGCCTACTGCATGCAAGGCATAAAACAGTGTGCCGGAAAATATAAACATTTGTCAGACACAGACACTGCCCTCAGGTAGCTTACAACCTAAAAGAATAGATATTAGATAACTATATAAATAACTATAATACAAGAGAGAAATCCACAGATGTCAAAAATAAGTTATTTGACTATTAAGAGAAAAAAGATTGTTTCTGGAAGGAAAGGAGTGAATATGTCTTTAGGAAGGAAGTACTATTTGAGTTGGGCCTTGAATGCTATAGAATTAGTAGTTTTGCACCAACCAGTTGCTCACTAACATATGGAAGGAGTACCCATCTCACATACCACAAAGGATATACATCTCATTTAGAATTTAGTTCCTAAAAATCCAGAGTGGTTCTATACCAACTCTAATCTGGTTTCAGTTGCTGAGAAATGTGTTTAAGCTGACCATCTAAAATGATCTCTGTGAAATTGTGCTTTGAGCTTAAAAGTTTAGAAACTGGCACTTTGGAGTCTTGTTATATACAGAGAATGTATTTTTGCCTTTTCTCTAAGCTTCACTTTTCTGTACAGGAGAAAACATTTTCTCAGCTGAAAATATTTCCAATTAGACCCATACTGATGTGGATTTCACTATCAGTATTAGGGTTCTAATTTCTTTCTTCTGTAGACCTGAGGTTAGTAAACGTCAGCAAAAATCCAGCCTACCGCCCATTTTCTTAATAAAGTTTTATTAAAACACAGCCATGCCCATTCATTGTCGTATTGTTTACGGCTGCTTTCATGCTATAATGACAGAACTGAGTAATTGTAACAGAGACCATATGGCAACAAACCCGAAAATATTTACTATCTGACCCTTTACGAGAGAGAGTTTGCCAACCCCTACCATAATCAATTCATTCAGCAAATATTTATTAAAGGCTTACAAGGGTAGGTGGCTGGTAGGTAGCTAGTGTGGGTTGTTGGCTGAAAGACTATAGCCTCTTTAAATCAAGTTAAAAATTAATTCACATTCCATTGTATTCTTCATTATAATTAATCATAATTAATCATCACACGTAAAGAAGAACTTGAACAATTTTTATAGTGGAAAAAATATACAGCAGGCAACTTGGGACATAGTATTATTAGGAAGTGCTCTACTCTTACTAATTCTACTACTAGTTAATATTTACTGAACACTTACTGAGTGATAGACACTATTATAAGCACTTAATATGAGCAGTATATGTCATTTATTCCTCACTATAATGCTAGGTACCATTATTATCCTCATTTTACAAATGATGAAATTAAGACTCAAAGTGATTTATTTCTGAGACCTCACAGCTTACATATGTTAGAGCTGGAACTTGACAGAAAATGCTTTCATCCCTGGAGATATTCAAGCAGAGACTAGATGACTTTTTAAAAAGTATAATGGTTTATACTTTTAAAAGGGAGCAAAAAAATAATGGCTGTCATTTACAGAGAGACTACTATGGGTCTGGAATTATTCTATATGCTTTAAACACATTCTCTAATTTTCATATCACCCTACAAAGTAGACATAAGTTCCTTCTTTTACAAATGATGAAACAGTATAGACAGCTTATTTAATTAACCAGTAAGTTGTAAAGCTAAGATTAAAACTTAGGTCTACTTGCCTTTTGATTATACCATACTATTTCCATTTTTTAAAAATCCTGGCCACACTTCTATAGTGTATGAAAAGAAACCACATTTAAAAATGAAAGTAGCAGAGGGGCCAGCCACATGGCCCCGTGGTTAAATTTCTGCGCCCTCCTCTTTGGTGGCCCAGATTCGTGGGTTCAGATCCCGGGCGTGGACCTATTCCACTCATCAGCCATGCTGTTGAGGCATCCCACATACAAAATAGAGGAAGACTGGCACAGATGTTAACTCAGAGCAGAGGGGAGAGTTACAGGAGCCAAACTGTAGAGAATTCTCAAACATCATGTTAATGAATTAGGATCCTGATATAATTATCATTTCCTGTATATCACCAAAAGCTCACAATCTGTAGCATATATTGTACTTTGTCAAAAAATATCCTGTGGTCATGCACTTCTCACCTCTAATGTAGCCAAATAGTTACTCCTTTTATAAGCTAATTGACCAGAATCCTACTGACTTCCTTTATGGCTTTCCCTTCGCTGGTAGGCATAAAAGCATCTCTTTCTGCAATATGACTCATTTTATGAGATTAAAACAGAGTCTTACAATACTTCTTACAAGTAGCTATCCACATAGTTGGAAAGTACAGAACAAGATGCTTTGAGAAAGACACAATCAGAGAAGAACCAAAAACTCTTAGAAAGTAAAACTATGATTGCTAAAACATAAAAATTAGTAAAGGATTAGAAAGTAAAATAGAGAATTAAAAAACCCAAGAGATGGGAAAAATTAAAGACAAAAAAGGTGAACATAGGAGCTTCAACATCTAATTAATAGACATTCTGGAAAAAGATAAGGATGAAAATAAAAGAAAGAAAGAAATCATAGAAAAAAATTAAAAATTTTTCCCAGAGCTAAAGAAGGATAAAATCTTGATATTAAAAGGGACAACTTATGTGCACTAGGATACACTTTTAAAACCCCACACCTAGACACAAAATTTTAGAAAGCTCAAAATGTAAAAGTCAGACCTTAAAAGCATCAAGAGAGAAAAAACAAGTCAAATACATAGGAATAATAGCAATAGATTCTATAAGGAAGTTGTTCAAGCTTTCAAATTCATGGAGGAGAATAAATTTTAACCTAGAAATCTATAATCAGTTAAACTGACAATGAAATATGAGAAAAGAATAAAGTTTCCATCATTCAAGGACTCAAAAAGCTGTCTTGAGAAGTTACTTAATGATATACTCAAGTGTATTGAAGAAGTAAAGTAAGAACAAGATATGGAAGCCAGGAGTAAGAGATCATATCCATGAGAACAATAACAGAAAGTTTTTGCAGAAAGCAAATAGTAGAGACCGAAGCAGAAGAATAGACAATTTTAGTATCGAGATAGCCAGAAAAAAAGAGGGACTCAATAGATAGTAAGACATAATTTAGAAATTTAATGAGGATATGATTAAGGAAAATTGTATAAGGAAAAGAAAAGCAATTAAAAACTCCAGGGAAAAAATCTGACCAAAAAGTTGTTAGGTTGAAAATTTTCATTAAAATGTTAAACAAGCAGATTGATTAAAATGAAAGAATTAAGACAATCACAAGGCTATTAATTTGCCATGTGCCTTTAAACATGTATCTCCATTACCGCCCACATTCTTTAAAGATAAAATACATACATTAGGAAGAGAGATGATAGAATTTATAACCAGGGTTATATTCTCCCTCATACTAACACATTTCCTGTCCTTTTAACTAGGTAAAGATAACAGTTGTGTGTTCCCACATGGAGATCCTTCAGCATCACCATGGAAACATATCTGTGATTAGTATAAATATGGTATATCTATATAATGGTATGATGATAAAATTTAATTAATGTATAATCCAGAGAAAAAGGGGAGGAGTTACTTAGGATCTGAGTATGAGTATCAAACAAATAATCTTCAGGGCTTTAACAAATTGTATAAAATGATATTATTAAGATTTAAAATTTGACTACTAAGATTTTCTAGTACCAATTTATGTCCCTCCCATTAAGGGCAACCACCAGGTCATCATTCGCTCTGGTCTCAGCTCACATTTCTAGCACCAATTTGTGGAACCAAGTGATGGCATATAGATCTCAGCCTGCAGAGCTGCTGAAATAAGAAATTACGATGTAAGAAGCTGTTGGACTCTAGGGCCTCTCTAGAATACTATATGTGTTCAACATGGCTATATGACTCAGCCTTCATGGCATGGAAAATTCAAACCATGAGGCTTCAGAGAAAATTGCAGAGCAAAAAAATGACCATCAGGACACCTAAAGAGCCTATGAGGTGACTCTAACCAATATCATATAGTCCAAATAGAAAGAAAAGTACATGATGGCAAGTTATTAAGCAGTTGATGCAGTGCAAAAAAAGAGAAGCCATTCATTTTAATTCTAGATGCATTCTCCTTCCACTGGCCTAGGGTCTTGACAGAAAAATAAATTCAATATCAGCATGCCATTTGTAAAGGTAAATACAGAAACGTGATTCAGTGGCTATATTTTTGCAGTGCCACTCTATTAACAAAACATGGAAAACTTCGCCAATGTCACAGGATAGAACAAAAATGTGTGCAAGCTTGACAATGTTTAAGTAGAAGTGTAGCTAAAAGAAGATAGCAAGGGAAGAAGGGAAGGAAAAATGAAAGAAAGAACACAGGAGCTAATACCTTCATTTTCCAAAATAGGAAGTCAAGAAATACTGCCTAAAGTTGATGAAACATAACATAGAAATATAAAAATATTATTTAAAGTTATTTAAGTATAACATCATTTAAAGCCCCTAAGCTAATCAGTAAAAAAACTAAAATTTATCATAAAAAATAACCAACAACTAGAGGAGGAGAGGAGGGAGATAAAGATAATGTAAGTAAGCTAAATCCTTATTCTCAGAGAAATAAGATGTATCATTTAAAGTTGATGAATCAAGAATAGAGATACATGTATTTAGAGATGTGATAAGCTTAAGATTCACTCTGGGGTGTGACACATTCAATATTTATTGAATGTGATTCACTCTGAGGTATGACACATTCAATATTTATTGAATATTTGCTATAAAGCAGGACTGTGGTAGGCATCAAAGATTTATAAATAACAGTGAAACATTACTTAACATTACTTAACATAGAAATGCTCAGTCATATAACCAAAGAATTAACATAATTTGTTAAGTGATATTTTAGTAATAATGTTAAAGGGCTTTGTTATCATAGAAACTAAATATATAGTGCACATAGAATAAAAATTTATATTCTGAAATCTATGTTCCCAAACAAAAAACCCAGGTAAAAGAACAGAGATAGAAGAGAACTTAAGATTAATATTAGAGACACTACTTAAACATACATGGAGGTCTCCGGTTTCAAGATTATTAAGTAAACACTACCACTATCCAACAGTATAATGGGGGGTCCAACCAATTCAATAAGAGAAAAAAATCAAATGATTATAAACACTGACAAGTCAGAAACAAGATTACTATTATTTCCAGATGATATAACTGCCTAACTAGAAAATCAACTTAAACATTTTTATAAACCACAGTGTAATTCATAAGATAACAAAATATAGGATACGTATATGCAAGTCAACAGCTTTCCTATCTACCAGCAACAACCAATCAGAAAATACAATGGGAAAAATATCTATTCACAATAAAAACAAATATTGTAAAATAACCAGGAGAAAACAACAAATGTAGACAAATGTGTATTAAAAAATATATACAACTACTTAACAACATAAAAAGAGACTTGAAAACATAAAAATTTATATCATTCTCCTGAGTGGGAAGATTCAATATTGTAAAAATGCCAATTTTTTCCTAATTAATCTCTAAATTTGACATTGTTCCAACAAAGGGTCAATAAGTAAGATCTATAACTATAAAACTCTTAGAAGAAAACGTAGGGAGATATCTTTATGACATTTTATTTGACAATGATTTCTTGGATATGACACCAAAAGCACAGGCAACAAAAATAAAAATAGATAAATTGGACTAAATCAAAATCAAAAATTTCTGTGCACCAAAGGACACAATCAACAGAGTGAAAAGGCAACCTATAGAATGGGATAAAATATTCACAAATCATATGCCTTATAAAGGATTAATATCCAGAATATATAAAGAACACCTACAACTCAACAACCAAAAAACAAATAATCCAATTTTTAAAATGGATAAAGGACTTGAATAGACATTTCTCCAAAGAAGATAATAAATGGCCAACAAGCACATGAAACTATGCTCAACATCACTTAATCATTAGAGAAATGTGAATGACCATAAAAGCACCATGAGTATTGATTTGGGGGTTACAAACAAATTTCAGCAAATAGGCAAATTTGCAAATACAGAATCCACTAATAATAAGGATTGACTGTATTAAAATACATTTATAAATCAATTCTTTTAAAATTAAAAAATGGTAAAAGCAGTAAGTATGCAATTCAAACAAAAAGAAATACAAATGCCCAACAAACATCTGGGGAAAAACATTCCTTCTCACTAACAATCAAGGAAATATGACTTAAAACAACAATGAGAGATAATAATTGATGCCCCTTAATAAAAATAATAATTATACAACAATCACAAAAACAATTCATCCCACAGTATCTTCCAGCTGTCCCTACTTAATTCTCTTGAAAGAGCAATTTAAATGATTAAAGACAACTGAATCAAAAATGCCTAGAAAGGTATAGACTAGAATGAAAAGTGAATGAATTAATGAGTGAGTGAGCAAATGAATGGATGGATGGGATCAATGAATGAATGGATGTGCAGATGTAAACATTAATTTTCAAACTATTCTATGGAAACTCAGTGACATAATGAGTCATCAAGACTTTTTACAACTCATGGCATTTATTGCTCTCACAAAATATAAAATCTTTATTAGAAAATTAGATCTGCTTGTTGTAAATAATTCAAACACAGTGTAAGTATATAAAGTAGGAAGTTAAAGTCCCACTGGAATATTAAGCCTTCGATATAACTATTATTAACAGCATAGTAAATATACTTCCAGACTTTCTAAGCACGTATTTTAATGCATTTATTATATGAGGTTTGTTTGTACTATACATACCGTTCTTTAACCTGCAAATCCTACCAAAATTGCCAGTGTTGTTTCCAGAAACCAAGAACTGAACAGAAAAAGATAAATTTGTATTTGTATAGCAAGGAATTTATACAGAAACTTGCATTCATATTGTAAGATATTCATAACAATCCTATAAACAAGAACTAGCCTCTTTATTTTAAAGAACAGGAAGCAGAAGGCAAATTACTTGTCCAAGATTATACAGCAGTCGAGACAATTACTTCAACTAAATTGTAAGGCTCATCAAGGCAGAAACCATGTACATTTCTTATTTTATATCATTCACAGTATGTGGCACAAAATTATAAGCAACATGAGGGTTGATGCATGTTTATATTGTTTACTGCTCCATATTCTACGTATAACAAATGGTCAATAAACATTTGTGGAAAAATAATGGATGGATGAATGCATAAAAGAATAGGGAAATGTGGAGGGATTCTAAATGAATTGAGATTCTTATCAAATTAACAATTTTTTTAATCTGTAGGATAAATAATAAATATATTTAGCAGCTGAACCACCCTGGAAGCACAACGTGAAATGATAAATCAATTGGATACGCACTAGACAAGAGTGACATCAATAATTACTGAAGTCCTCTGAAACAGAAATGCTACAGTGAAAAATATTGAGCAGTAAAGAGTATACAGGTTTACCTTATTGTGAGAAACTGGGCCCTCTTTAAAAAATGTTTTATAATTTCATAGAAAAGTATTCACATGGGTTTTAGATCACACATAATAGGCAAACTTGGGCAAGTTACTTAATCTCTCAAAAATCAATTTTCTCAAGGTCAAGTGAAAATATTTCATAGGATTGTGGTGAAATTTAAGTGAAATAAGGAATATAAAGCGCCTATCTCTGTACCTGGCATGTGCTAGGCACTCAATAAATGCTAGATATTATTGTTAACATTACTGTTATCATTATACTTTCCTAAAAATATACAAAATGGAGCCTTTCCAATGGTAAAGTTTTAGTTCAGTTATTTTAAAATTTATTAAAATGATTGCATAAAATCATAAAATCCTAGATCAAATGAACACTTGATAGTAAAGCTAAAATGCATTCCTCTGTATATGCCTGTATCTCCTACTTTCTACTTAGATATAGACCACAGGCATCTGCTCCTTGAATGGGTATATAACATATGAAATGTCTACTCACCCAATGTCCATAGCCATTGTATTAGTTTCCTTTAGCTACTGTAACAAATCACCACAAACTTAGTAGCTTAAAAACAGCATTAATATATTCTCTGACAGTTATTGAGATCAGAAGTCTGAAAGGAGTTTTACAGGGCTAACATCAAGGTGTCAGCAGGACTAGTGACTTCTGGAGGCTCTAGGAGAGAAATCCGTTTCCTGCCTTTTTCATTTTCAAGAGGTCACCTGCAATCCTTGCTCCTTCCTCCATCGTCAAAGCTAGCAACATAACATTTTTAAATTTCTCTCTGCTTTCCTCACCATATCACCTTCCCTGTTATAAGGACCCTTATGATTACATTGGGTCCACCTAGGCAATCCAGGATAATCTCCCCATCGCAAGATCCTTAACTTAATCACATCTACAAAGTTCCTTTACCATGTAAGGTCACAAATTCACAAGTTGTGAAGATTAGGATGTGGACATCTTTTGGGGGAATTAACTTGCCTACCACAATCATGTTCATTATTAACTGAATTGTGTCTGAAATGTCCAACTCATATTTTCAATTACATTGTTTTAAGCACTGCCCCACTGTCTGACCATCTTACTGAACTAACATCTCGTCATTTCCAAATTTCAAACACTGGTTCTTTTAAAAGTTTCAGCAAGAAGAAATTCAGCAACAGAATAGGAATATATATTGAATCACACAATTCCCAGCGATGCTGATATCTAAATAATTCCTTAACTCATTATTACTGTTTGGAGTATTTCCAAAGTATGTAGTAGTTCTATTATAGGAGGGGAAAAGTTAAACCCCTATCACAAAACCAAAGCTATTCTGGAGTTGAAAGATACCTAAGGGATCATCCTAATTGCAAGGAGGAGAAAAATAAGACCCAGGGAAGTTAAATGACTTACTCCATGACGCAAACTCTAATGTAGAGGAGAGGGAGCACAAGTTTATTTTAAGAATATCTAATGACTAACCATATGGAAATCTGTTCTAAGAGTAAGCATACAGAAAGCTGCTGCATTCTCATAAAAAGAATTTCTTAATCTCAGCTTCAGGTAGATTTTTATTTAGCCATCTGAGCTTCTTAAGTATCGAGGCAAATACTAATAAGGTAGTTTTCCAAATAGCTAGAGGAATTTCAAAAAACTTCATCCGACTCACAAAAATAGAGACTTATTTGCCAGAATGCTACACGTGATGGTTATTGGGCCAAATAAGAGAGGTTCTACTGTTGTTGGTCTAGTGATTAGTTTAGAAAAAATTCTAAAAATCCATAGGCCCTACCAGTAACGTAGTTTCTGGTTTCTCTGGAGACAAGGCAATTAACTCAGTGCCCTAATGGAAGCCTAAGATAAATATCTTGTAATATATGTGCAAGGCATTAAAGTGCTTTTAAAAAAAATTGATATATCTTCACTTTATTTTTTAAAAAGCACGTAAATTAAATTATATACTTATTCCTTATTAATCCCAATGCAATTTATTCCTTTCAAAAAATACCAGAACCACTTGCATACTTTAAAAATGTTAGTTGGATTACTACAAATATATTAGGCTTATTGTTTTCGCTAATTATAAGATAAGTAATATAGACACGAAGTGGAAATTAAGTTATAAGGACTTTGGACATGCCAGTAAGAATTGCTGTTGATATGTGAATAGGCCTTTCAACAAACAAAGGAAAAATTCTCATATTACCAGAAATAATCAGATATTTCAATACGAAGGAAAGAAAATTTCTGCTTTGACCTATAGAACAAACTGAAGACTCAAAAACTATGGCTGTATATAAATGTGTGTGTTATGTATATTGTTGTGCCAATAAAGATATTTTAATCTTACTGAATTGATAACATTTATAATAGTTGGCAAAATTTCTCAGACCTTATTTTTATATATAATTTGATAATGGGTGAAGAACAGAACATAAACATGATATTTAACGTTCTTTTCACTGTATAGGCAGGGTACAGATGTCTAGCCAAAAGCTTAAAAATCTCATCAGCAATTTGAGGGTTTGTCAAAACATAAATTTTTTTGTGTTTAAAAACATAAAAACAGCAAATCATGGCTATAACAATAGACACTGCTAATAAAAATAGCTTTATTCTTCCAGTTAATAGAAATAACAATAACCCTAATAAAAACAGAAAGTATAAAGAAGAAAACAAAAATTACACCATCCAGAGACAAGCACTTTAAACATTTCATTGAACATACTTTCATAGCCAAACACACAGATGATTTTACATAAATTGGACCATGCATATAATGCTAGTTTGGAATTTGTTTGCTTTGCTCTTTTTTTTAGAAAAAAGAATGTCAGGGATATCTTTTCATTTCAATAAATAGGAAATTACATAATCATTTTTATGGCTACAGAGTATTTTATCATAGAATGCTCCATAATTTATTTAACCAAACTCCTATTGCAAGATAATAATCTTGTTTACGATCTTTTTTGCTACAATAAATATTGATAAACATCCTGTACTAACCTGTTTACCAACTTGTCCAATTCTCTCTTTAAGGTAAATCGTCTACAATTAATTCTAATTTTCCACAATTAAGGAATGCTAGATAAGAGAGTATGTGTATTTTAAATTCATACCTAACAGTTTGCCTAACCTTTTTTGAAAGCAATTTGCCAGTATATATTAAGATCCTCAGATGGGTCCCTCGGGGCGGGTGGGGGGGGTTCTGCTGAACTGTGGCAGGTAGAGTGGCCATGGTGAGGGGGTGGGTGAGGTGGAGAGGACAGTATCCCTGCTCTGAGGGAGTGGCTGTTGGGTGACAGAGACAAAGGGGTGTGTGATGGGCACAGGTCACAAAGGGCAGGAGAGGACAAAAGTGGTCCTGCAGAGTGGTTTAGGCCTGGACGGAGGCTTCGTTCCCGGAGTGGGGAGAGGAGCAGTGGGATTACGATTCGCAGCTGAGGTTGCTGAAGCAAAGAGCAGAAGCTACTGCGAACTGTCAGGCTAAAAAGGAGGTTCCCCCCACCCACCCCAAGTGAACACCAATATCTGCACGCCTCGACATCTGCACACTCTGACTTATCCTGGGACCCCTACCTCCGCGGGACTCAACATCTGTGCACCCTGACATCTCCATACTCTAGGCAGGGCACAGTCTGGTCCAGAAGCAATTGTCTCTAGCATAGAGCAGTCGGTAATCAGCACCTCCACCCTGTCCTCAGTCACTCAGAGAGAAAAAAGCCCAAAGAAGACCATGACTAGCCCACCTGCTAAAGAGACGAGGGAAATAAGACATCCTGCAAGTTGTGGTAAGGAAGGTGTGGAGGAGCCCCTAGGAGTTGTCTTGATAAAAGATAGTTATGAACAGCTAATCTAAGTTACCCTATTACACAGCCCAAAACAGTCCTGCAATGGGCAGGCTTAATACCCCCATGGGGAAACTGCAGCAACAACTGGCACAAGGGGAGGTATACTATATTCAAGAATGCACCAGTGTTTGACAGTGATCCTTCATACAGGTCAGCAAAAGAGGAGAAGCGATTGATGTGCACAACAGTGCCCAAATGGTGACTGCGGGCATTGTTCACACCAGCCCCCAGCTCACACTACCTGACATCATGCTGCTGGCCCAATCAGCTGCTCTCTTTGATGACTGTAACAGATATAGTCCCGCCATCCAGGAAAGAGGTAAAAAACCTACACAGATCTTAGAGCTAACTAGGCTGCTTCCCTTGAAGTTTGTAAAGATACCCACCCATAACAGTAAAAAACAACAGCTCTGCCTGAAGCTTGCCACAGGCCACTCTTTTTACCTTCAGCTGTGTCCCCCTTCAGATACAAGAGATCTTTTCATTCTCTGAGAAAACCTCGTTTACATCCTGAGACCACCAGTGGAGGCTTACAGTGGTACCCAGGCCATCCCAGCTGGGGACACCATTGGACATAACTGGGTTTGAGGAAGAGGTCAAGAGCCCAGCGGCAAGTCTTTGCAGAGTCTAGAAGACAGGACCAGGGTGTTTTGGGAGAACAGCTAAAGGTCCTGCAGAGCCTTTGGTACCGAGGCTTACCTTGAAAATGCATTGCATTTGGAAGGACTCAGGGCCAAATGAGCCTCCATTTGGAGGCCATGCCATGTTGGGGAGGTTCCTAGTGCTTCTCCAAAGTGTTCCCCAAGTCTGTATTTCAGATCTCCCTTAGCTGTCAGCAACTCTTAATTTCATATCCACTATTGTATTGCCATCTGCAGCATCCTGATCATCCACTCTATTCTTGAACGTATACTCCAACCAAGGTAGTATGTATGTAGGACTGGTACGTTGTGGGACATAATGTCTCCCCATGACTGCCATGTACTGATTTTTGTATACATCAGTGGCAGTGCAATGTGCTTGTGTGCATGTGCACAATTTCTTAGTAACTATCAAAATATTAAAGCGTATACACTTGACAGTAGAATACTAAAATGAGTGTATTTAAAAAAAGAGGATATTCGCTAGTGAATTATAATAGTGCTTCACTGGAACTGGAACTGTTAAGCAAAACTGGAACGATCATTGTGGTCATTTTGGGGATACTGTAGGGGGGATTCCTGCATCAAAAGACAGATTGGACTTGAGACCTCAAAATTCTTCGTATAAGCTCTTGTTTAGCTATTGGAATAGAAGGGAACAGCCCTTTATGGTCTCACTTTCTTTACTTCACTTATTTGTCTTCCCCCAGGCAAATGCCATTCACTTCTATGGAAGGAATCAGGATCAAGTCAGCATCAGGAACATTCACATGAACACTGAAGTGTTTGGGGGCCACCCATTATGGTTATGCTTGGGAAGAATTAATTCAGCATGCCTCCCACATATACTGCATTCAAGAGTTCATATACTTCTGCAGCCACAAAACCTACAGTGCCTGATAAAAGGGCAGGAGTGGAGGCAGGGGCAGTGGTAACAATAGGCATCACCACAGGTGCCATGGATGTGGCTGCAACCAATTCTACAGACTTAGAAGAGAAACAAACACAGCCCTAGTAGGAGCAGCCTTCACAGACCCAGAAGGAAGCAGAGCCAGAATGGCCATAGTAGATGCTTTCAACATGTCTTAATATTGTTGTTAGCAAGGCTGAAAGCCCTTCTTCTTGTTCTCAGAAGGTACTTCCAACACATTAGTAAGACCTGCTGGCCTCTCCCCAGAGGGCAGCATGAGTATGGTGACTGCAGGTGCAGAGACTACTGGCAAGCCTGTTGCAAAAAACAAAGGCTCAGTATCAGGACGCCTCATCTCAATCTTGCAGAGTGAAGGCTACGTCAGCAAACAGGATAGAAGCTAGAGGGTCTCCAGCCAGCAGGATTTGACTCTTTAGAAAAGAGCCTCAAAGCCCAGTAGCGCACATGGTACAGAGGTGGACACCTCATCTAAGACTGCAGAGGAAAGCAATATCATCCACCATAATACAATTCAACTCAAATTCTCTGCTCTAACAACATGTGCTCTATTAACAGGAAAGGGTAGCAAGAAAACTAATGACAATTTACAATCAGGCTCTGAACCATCTTTAACTTTCCCTTAACTGGATCTTTGTGATTAAATGAACAGATGACAAAATAAACTGCTAAAGATTACTCTCTGAGATCCTTATCTATTTATGATCTGCATTTATTAGCCAAAGAATATTGTAAAATCTCCAAAATATATGACCAGGGACAGAAGCAACCAATAGGAAGCAGGACAATGTAAATGAAACCAGAAAACCAACATGATATCATACTTTTTAACTATTTTAACACGAACTATGACCTTGAGTAAGTTACCTGTTTCCTTCTTTAAATGGTTACTTTGAGAATTAGAGATTATACACGTGAAATATCTGGCACACAGTAAGCACTGTGTAAATGGTAGTGATTATTATTGTCAGGAGTGTTGAAAAACAAATTTGAGTTTAATTATGCTTTCTAGAAAGGGCTTCATTTTCTTAGTCTCTCAATTCTTAATTTCTTTTCTAATTCTTTGCCCAAATTAAATCTTAACTGCTTTGAAATTATACTAAAGTGCCCAACATATTCTATAAATCTTAATTTTAATCCCCTGATGTTATTTAGAATTCTAAATTTTCATGAATTTGAAAGGATTGCTTCTTGTAAGAACTTCAATAATCTAGTCACAATGGAAGGATAAAATGCCATATAAAAATTAGAAAAACACAGAGAAAGACAAATACCGTGTGATTTCACTCATATGGGAAGATAAAACAACAACAACAAACAAACAGATAGATATGGAGAGAGACTGGTGGTTAGCAGAGGGGAAGGGGGATTGGGGAGTGTGAAAGGGGTAAAGGGGCACATGTGTACAGTAATGGATGGAAACTAGACTTCTGGTGATGAACACAATGTGTTCTATACAGAAGCTGAAACACAATGACGTACACCTGAAATTTATATAATGTTGTAAACCAATGTTACCTCAATAAAAAAAACTGAAATAAAAAAACAAAAAAATAAAAGTAAACTAAAAAACAGACTTAGATAAAACCTGAATATAAGATCAAATCAAAATCTAGGAAAAAATTGGAAATTGGAAAAAATTAGATAAAATCTGAATATAGGATTAAATCAAAATCTAGACAAAAACTGGAAATTAGATAATCTTAGAAGGGTAAGAGCCACAGGATCAGCCCGTGTTCTAATTTTGCAAGTAAAATATCTAAGAGTCTAAAAGCGATACATCACATAGTTTTATAACCCAGAACCAGAATGTACAGGTAATGTGGCTCCCAATTAAGTCTGTATTTCCATAATCCTCATGTTTTTGAAGCTTAGCATTATGCTTTAACTAGTGAAGATACTTCATACACGTTTGCCAGATCCAATTAAATTAAGGGTTATAACTGCAAAATAAGTATAACTTGAATTTGTAGAAATTTGCATAGCACTATATTAATTCCACTGATCCCAAAGGCTTCTGTACCAAACTGTAATGTAGTGGTTTTTCATGAGGCCCAATATGCACAGTGCTTATGGCTTAATGATTTTTAGCGGCCTCCAAAAATATTTCAGATCTGGAAAAAAACAGCTTCAAAATAAACAAAGTTTTCTTAAAATTTTATGAATAATAGAATCGTATGTCCATAAAATCTTGAGTTCAAAGGTGATGCAAGTTGTAGGATAAATCTAATTAGATATGATGCCTCCAGCTCCAGCGTCATAATGAGTGTATTAAACTACATTAAAGAAATAAACCACTGCACATTAATTTTATTGTAAAATGTAAAAGTATTTTTATGGTTTTGCACCATGACGCATTAAACAATTTTATTGTAATTATATTACATGCATAATATGTGCACATATATATAAATGTTAAAGGAGACTCCATCAACAAATTGAGAACATTAGTAGAAGAATTCTACTCTTAATTTGTTAGATTAAATACAGTAAAAAAAAAGATACTGAACCTTAAGTAAATTTATAGATTTAATGTAGTAACACTTAAAATCCCAATAAGGATACTTTTTAAACTTGACAATGTAATTATAAAATATAAATTTTAAAAAGCAGGCAACTATGTCAGCTAATAGTTTTAACGCAATAACGATTTCTCTTGCCATATATTATGCGTAAAAATACCAAAACTGAGTCATGTGGTTTTAATAATAGGAAAACAGAAATAAGAGATTTCAGCAGAAAACCCAAACCAAACAGGATGAAATATATGTAGTGAGAGGAATGGGAATTATTGTCCAATGGAAAGTCATAGAAAAACTAGATACAAACAAGTAAAAAACAAATATAGAGCCATATTTGGAATTTGTTAAAAGGAATTCTAGATGAGATGAATTAAACAAAAGATAAGACTGAGAAGTTTAATAAATTTGATAGTTTAAAAATGTACACAACATATGCACACACACACACATACAAATTAAGAAAAAAAAAGAAAAGCTGCAGACTGGGAAACATTTTGTGGTAAATGTAACTACTAAAATATTGATATTCAATATTTATTGAAACAATACCAGCCAGCCTTCAAAGAAAAACGGCCAAAAAAAAATATCAAATATTAAAAAATTATAAACCAAAGGCAAGTTACTACTAAGTCTAATAAAATCAATTAAAATGAAAAAAATAAAAGTAAATGTTAGTAAGGTGGTGGAGAACCAGATATAGTCATATATTATTGATCGCTTAGAGCCCTAATACTTTCCAAGAATTCTACCTTTTAAAATATAAAATACAAACATAGCAATTTTGTGAAACAAAAAAAAATAGGTAAAAGCATTCAGTTATTGGTCAACTACTAAGCAGATGAGGGTATATTAATCAAATGAAATCTATGTTTCTTAATTTTCTTTATCCCTTACCCTTGTAAATATGAGGTAAAACTCTATACATAAAAACTTTAAGTGAAGAATTGAAATCCTAGAATATACACGTTGGCTCATCGTTTCATTCAACTATTACTTAATTCTGACAATATGCCAGGAACCATGCTGGCATTAGACCATGGATTTTGAGCAATAACATAGTCTCTCCCTTTATGGAACTCACAGTCCAGTATATACTGATAACAATTTTCTAATGGTTAGGATAAATTGTCTTCAAGTCCTATAAATAGTTCATATTAAGGTGAAGAGATTCTTTAAGTACTATATGCTGATTTGATTATCCTATTTAGCTCTCCACAATAAATCAATATTGGAATTTGAGTGGCTATGATCAAATTGTCTGTGACATAGACATGAAAAATGTGATGCTTTCTTGGATATGATAGCTTCATATTTGTTGCAAATCAGAAAATAATATTTTTGAGATATAACACTATTCTGGTCAACTACTGTGAATTATTTTCTGTGCTAGACTATTTTTCCATCCATGATCTATGTAGTTACACGTACGTACCTTGCCATTACCCTGCTTTTTGTATTAAGTGCTTTTTCGTCTTTATGTAGAGGTATTTTCACTGTGGCTTCAAATTACATAACTCCGTTTGACTTTACCTATTTCTGAAACTCCTCTAAAGGCTTATGGCCCATAGCACACAACAGGAATTTGAAGGTGATACAAAAGAATTAAAATTGATTTAATGAAGAATGAAATGGTTTCAAAATTATAGTCAATGTTTTAGTGTTCTGGTCTCATTTTTGGATTGTACTGCATAATCCTCAGTGGCACACACTGTTCTACAGTGTTCCATTGTGCTAAGAAAAAAAAATCACTGACTATGCTTTTAAAGAGCCCTAGTATGTTTCCTTGTAAATCATTTTTTATTATTTTCATACAAATTGTGATTTAACTTCAAAATAGCTTTCTTTAAAATGAAATATTTCTAGATAATAAATAGTAAAACTTCATAAACAACTCAATTTTTCCGGACCTAGCATCACGACCAAAATAAAATAACCACATAAAAATATGTAAAGTATGTGTTTGCATATGCATAAATGTACAGCAAGTTATATAAACATTTTACTGACCTTTAACTGAAGAAAAATTACAAAGTGAATAAGATACTAGTTGTATCTTCAAAGGGGAAAAAAGATTTACTTAAAAATATAGCCAACCATTTTTATGTTTCATTGTACCTTGAGAAAAGCAAACCGTTACCTGTGCAAGCATGGGGAAGCCAAGGTTCCTACATCCATTACAAGGAGTTAATGCTTCCCAGAGTCCTGAAGGCCCACAGGTGTTTTCATCATCATCTTCTTCCACTTCTCCTGGTGACAAATTTATTGTAGATGAAGTTCTCTGAAATTAAATTTATATACCAATATATTATATATTATTTAGATATCTTAATATCAATTAAATTACATAAATTTCTTATGCTATATGTTAGCAAGCAAAAATCAGCTTAATTCTAGCCATAGTTTGTGACTCAGTCAAAAAACATGTATAATTCAATTTTAAGTTGAAAGTGAATAAAACTGGGGCCGGCCCAGTTGCGCAAGAGGTTAAGTGCGCGCGCTCTGCTGTGGTGGCCCAGGGTTCACCGGTTCGGATCCCAGGCGCGCACCGACGCACGGCTTGTCAAGCCATGCTGTGGCGGTGTCCCATATAAAGTGGAGGAAGATGGGCATCGATGTTAGCCCAGGGCCAGTCTTCCTCAGCAAAATGAGGATTGGCAGATGTTAGCTCAGGGCCGATCTTCCTCACAAAAAAAAAAAAGTGAAAAAAGCTGAAAGTGAATAAACTGGGTAAGAAACACTGATAAGATACAAAGTTCATAACGAAGAATAGGACATGAAAATGACCCAAGAAAATATTTGAATAGCAACAAATGAGAAAAATCTTCTGATTTCTAAATGCAATCAGAGGAATAGCATGAAAATATTTTATTGGAATAGGAATTGCTAAAAAGCCCATTTTTTCACAGTGTCACGAAAAAAGTAGTCTCCTTTTTGAAAAAATGACCTTCATAAAGTTTTATATTATACATAAGAAAGGGGTAATACTTTTAAAATTAATAATGGGACTTCTATGTTGAACATATATATTTACTTGTGCTACTTTCCAAATCCCACTAAAATGATAGCAGAGGTTTGTAAAAATGGTCTAAACCATAAGGACGAGGACAACAGGAGAGATGTTAGCAGATGAGCAATATCAGGAAAACTTTTGAATAATGATAAACAGATGGGTAGGTATTACCTGATTTAGCAAACTTGAGAAAACTGAAAGGTAAGTGCCTGCCAGGGGGAAGAATAAATAGCATGTCTCTTCATGACTCAGCTCCCTCAAAAGGACTTAAGAATTGGAGAGACTGACTACCTGTGAAGGTGTGGGTGCAAGTGGGACTCAAACAGGATAGAAACTCTATATTAGAAGGAGTTAGACCTCTAGACCCGTCTCCTTCTCACCCAGCCAAGAAACTAAACCTTCACCACCTGACCAGAAATTGGAGGTTTTTTTTCTGGTGAGGTTGAAGCAAAGAGATTATGAATTCTAAGAATCCATGCAAAATGAGCAGAGGAGTGTCTCTCTAAAAACCAAGCAATTAATTGAATATCTATGTAGTAAAAGTAGATTCTCAACCCACCCCAGGGCCTTCTCACAATTTGCCCGAGAGAACATGGCAGCTAGGTTTATATCCCCAAGTAGGAGACTAGAATATATTCTTCTCTGCAGAAATTGACCTACCAAGAAAAAAGATCTAGAATTACCCAGGAAAATGGTGGGGGTCTACGCCTTAACCCCTTCTGTGAAGTCCACCTCTCAACAAGCTCCACCACATTAACAGTTCCTAATATTTTAGTGAAATATGAATAAGAACCCAAGGATCACTATGTATGTGAAGGAAGCCTTTAACAGAGACCAAAATAAGTATATAGAAAAAGTTACCAATAGTATCCTCAGAGAAACAAGAAGATATTTGCATCTATGAAACAAGAACCAAAAGCTACAAAACAAATAAATACATAATATCCAATAGAAGAGTTGGAAAACAAGTCTGAGGAAATTTCCCAGAAGATAGAACAAAAGATGAAGAGAAGTTAAAAGATAAGAAAACTAGAGGAGCAAACCAAGAGGTCCCTGTAGAGATGGGAGGAAATTATCAAAGAAACAATGCAAGAAATTTTACCAGAACTGAAGCAAAATTCCATATTCAAAGAGCCTGCTGAATGCTGATCAGACTAAATTTTGTTTTAAAAAGGACAATAAGTTTGTCTAAAAATCTTCAGAATGTAGTGTTCAGCACAACAGTGATACATGATTGCTAAAATTAGTCAAGACACTATATATATTGACCTGTAAATAGCACACCCCCCCAAAAGTTGTTCTCTTAAAACATAGAATATAAGACTTTATAAGACTTTGTTTTTCTGCATTCACATTTTAAATTTCATCAATTTTCAATAATTGAGAAATTATGAACTTAGTCCCTCAGTCAGTTACTGTTTGTAAGATACAATAATAGTAACAGCTATAATCTGTTGAGCTCTTAGTATGTGACAGTGTAGTATCATAGGATTATTAATTCATTATTTTAATTCACACAACAACCCTCTGAGGCAAATACCAAAGTACTCAAGGTCAAGAAAACCCAAGGCCATAGAGCTGGTAAGTGGCAAAAAAAGGATTCTAACCCAGACTGCCTGACCTTAGAGTTTATCCCCTTAACCACTATGTCGTGTGGCCTCGCATTCAGCACAATATCCTATAAAAGGCACTATATTAGATAACCAAGCTGATGCAATTGCAGTTGAAATCAAAGAAGCATATTTGTCAATACATTTCTGCTACATGACGATATTCCTGAAAGTATTTTGCTATCTGTGACAGCCAGTGAAAATTTTTGTAATTTAGTACATAGCAGCCCATATTTTCATCAATGCACATTTCTCAAATCAATAACAAAATGTGATTATCACAGGGATTTTTGATCCTACAGATATCTGGGTGAAAAAAATCTTGGGACATGTAAAACCTTAATCTGGTAAGAGCCTCTACACATATGATCAACGCTGCCTATAAAATGAACAAAATAACCAATAGGCATCTCCTTTACCAACTCATGATCACCAGTGTTCACATGGCATGCCACTGTAAATCATTACGTACTTGGCTAGGAATTATCGACATTTCATAGATTTATCAGTTCTTTTCTTCCTCTGCCTCTTTCTCCTCCCCAAAGAAACTCTGTTTATGTCTCTTCCCTGCTCATAAATCTCCAATTATTTCCCCTTGCACAGCAAATAATATCCAAATCCCTTAATCTGGCTTCAAGTTTCTATCAGCCCCTTTTCTTACTCTATTATACTCACCCTAGACTAAAATCAAGTGGAATTGTTTACCCCTTCCTAATCATGCTCATGTTTTATTCATGCCTCCCATCTTACTTCTCCGTACAGCATATTGTACTGGTTAAGAGTTTAGGCACTAAAATTAGTACCGGATTCAAGTTCCAACTTGCCTACTTATTAGCCTTCTTGTTAGTGTGATTTTCATCAGATATGACCACTGTCAGCCTCACTTACCTTATCTATGCAATAGGAAAATAATGCAGTGGAACCTCCCTCAGAATTTTTTCCTGGTAATTAAATGAGGTGATGAATATAAAGTGGCTGACAAATAATAAGGTTTAATAAATATTAACTACCATTTTTAGCT
The DNA here is from genome assembly GCF_020826845.1 of Diceros bicornis minor. Taxonomy (NCBI): domain Eukaryota; kingdom Metazoa; phylum Chordata; class Mammalia; order Perissodactyla; family Rhinocerotidae; genus Diceros; species Diceros bicornis. Next base: position 23,343,118 of record NC_080764.1, on the reverse strand, counting down.
ATTATTCTCTTATAATCCCACTGATTCCTCAAAATACAGTTCAGATTTCACCTCTTACATAAAATTTTCCAGATTTCCCACAAACAGAAATGATGTCGCTGTCTTCTGAATATCTCTAGCTCTTTGTGTAAGTGCGTATATTATGATATTTCACATGCACCTTGAGATGATAGAAGGCAACGGCAAAGAGCAGTGGCTTTGAAGTCAAATAGATATACGTTTAAGTCCTGGCACTGCCACTTCCAAGCTGTGTGACTTTGAGCAAATCACATAATCTTATTAAACCTAGTTGCCTTATCTGCAAAGTAGGTATAATAATAATTCCTACTTGATAGGGCTGTATGAGTATAAAATTAATTGCCTGACAGTAATTGTCATGTAAAAATCATCAATAAATATTGCTGTTTTTATTATCTTTATCCTGAAGGAATTGTATACACACACACAGCACACACACACTACCATATGGCTTACTTATTCTAGATAATTTTAAGTTATCTGAAAGCAAACTGCCTTATTCACATTTGTCTCTCTGACAATGTGTTGTGCATAAGGGAATTTGATAATTATTTATTGAATGGATTATTAAATGAATGTAATTTTCATAGGACTACCTAAAAAAATTTTACTAATATTAAGGGGTGTATATAATTGCATCACAAATCTCATTATTGTTATTTTAGTTTTATTTTATATTAACCATTTCCAGTAACATTAGCAGAAATAACAAAATTTATCAGTGGTTTAGTACTGCTCCCTAAAGACAGTATATAAATTAGCTGTGTAAAACCATAATTTTCCACTTCACTGCTTTACAATTAAAGATGCCTGGGAAAGATTTTTATCAAACCAAATATAATCTTCAATTATATATGGGAAAAAAAGCCACATGAACACACTTAAACTCAGAATTCCTTTTATTTTAAATGCCTTTTAAACTTTTTACTGGAGATCCAACTGTGTTCCTAAAGTTCCAGATGTCAGGAAATTTTTCCATACAATATAGACCTAAATTAACACAGCTTCAGCCTACTAGCTTTCTTGGTTAATATATAGTAATTAGGTAGAAAAAATATTGGACCAGTTCTACATTGTTACAAAGGAGGAAAACCATAATACACAAATACCATGGGGAGATAAATCTGAGCTCAATCAAAGAAAAATACTTCTGGAATAATTACATCAGTCTAACGCTCAAGAAATGGGATCACATATTATATATACCACCTCACATGTCTCATATATGCCATATACAAACATAATTATGTAGTAATTATCTGTAATGGTGCTTTATAGTTTAGAAAATGTTTTCAGATATAGCATAGCCCAATAAAGTAGGGTTAGGATTATCCCTATATTACAAGCGAAGCAACTGATGCTCATGATGTTACTCGATTTGCAAGATCATCCTACAAATGAGGCCAGATTATAATCCAAGTCCTCTGACTCTAGGTGCTATAATCTTTTTACCACATCATGGAAGCAAGCTCTTCAAAAGGACAATAGATGTTCAAGATGTTCAGAATATCCACAAAGGAATCTCTGTGTTATGTGACAGTTTATAATTGATGGCCTTTAAATTCTCTCTCTCTTTTTTTTTACTCTAAAATTCTGTAAGTCTTTGCAGTTAAAGTGTAGGCAGTTCAGGAAAAGGATCAAGGGCCCACAGAGCCCCCTTAATCTCCATCAGTCAACTCTCTAACACATGTCTTTAGAAATATGGTGATGGTAGGGAAAAAGGAGAGTCCCAGGATATCCATGTCCTGTCCAAATGTCCCTGGAGGAAAAGCGGAAAGCTAGGGTGCTTGACGTAGCCAGGATACAGGAGAGCAATGTGTGGGTGGACAAATGAGATGATGAAATGAGACAAGACTGTCCTTCATCCTACCAGAAATATAAAAACCAAATTCAAAAGTAGGAAAACAGTCTAATAGAATTGTCAATGTAGAGGGACCAGGCAGAAGGCAGACTCTAGGAAAGAGGCAACCGTCAGCAACGCAAATCAAAACAAAGGAAGACCATTGGCATAGGAGTCACAATCTAGAGTATCTTGTAGCATAGATACAAGTCTTTTTGTCTTTGTTTTTCAAGAATAAAAATGTATTGATTTTTAATGAAATTTAAAGTAATACATGCTTATTGTAAAACAAATCATTCAAACTGAAGTTATAAAGGAGAAAGTGAATCTTTCTTCATCTCATTCCTACTGTAAAACATTCAGAGCATATCCTTCCAGACTTTGTACTCTTGTCCAATGATTTTGTCAGGATAAATTCATAAATATGCACTGTATGCCAAAGAGTGTACCTATTTTAAACTTTGTATATATTGCCAATGTTGTCTCTAACCTACTCTCGACACAGAGACCAGAGAATTTTTTTAATATGAGAATGTGAACACGTTGCCGTCTTCCTTAAAAATCTTCAACAGTTTTTCATTGTTTTTTGGATGAAATTCAAAATTCTTAACATAATCCAAAAGCCTGTGTATGATTTGCCCTTACTTGCCTCTCCAGTTTCATCCCACCTCATCATTCTTCCTCCCCTTTGCTCATAACATTTAAACACACTATGCTGTCTCTTTCCCTTGAATATACGGAACTTCCTCTTACCTAGAACTTTACCTAAGCACATATGGTTTTCTCTAGCAGAGACTGTTAGTTGTCTCCCAATATACATTCTCCTTTCTCCCTTTTCTCTTTAGTAACAGAACACCTAGCCCTTTTTTTCAATAATAGAACCCTAACCTTTAGTTGGGCATATGTCTGCTTTGATTACAGACAACATTTCCCAAACTCTGTTGCAGCTAGGTGTGGCCACATGATTAAGTTATAACCTTGGGATATAAGAAGTGTTCTTAGGGGGCTAGCCCAGTGGTCTAATGGTTAAGTTCGGCACGCTCCACTTCACCAGCCCAGGTTCACTTCCTACACCACTTGTCAGCGGCTATGCTGCGGCAGCGACCCACATACAAAATAGAGGAAGACTGGCAACAGATGTTAGCTCAGGGTGAATTTCCTCAGCAAAAATAAAACAATAAAGAAGTGTTCTTAAAGAGAAGGAGTGTGTCCTTTTTTCTCCCCTTCCTCTTTCTGCTGATTGGATTATTAATAAAATGGCTGAAGCTGGAGCAGTCATGAGGTATCCTTGGAACTATAGGACACACACAGTGGAACAACAAAATAGAAGAATCCTGGGTTCCTCATACTGGTGAGCTCCACCAGCCTTGGACTGCCTCGCTCTAAATTTTGTAAGTGGGAGTGAAATACAGTCATGCACCACAAAACAACATTTCAATCAATGACAGGCCACATATGTGATGGTGGTCCCATTAGGTTAGCACCATATAGCCTCGGTGTGTAGTATATCCATGGCATGTAGTACATATCATCCAGGTTTGTGTAGGTACACTCTATGATGTTCACACAATGATGAAATTGCCTAATGACACATTTCTCAGAAGGTATCCCTGTTGTTAAACAACACATGACTGTAAACTTCTCGTTTTTAAGCCATTGTTATTTTGGATTTTCTGTCACTTGCTATGTATCAAATTCTAATAAATAAATTCCTGGAACATTCTCTTCTCTTGTCTTTATCAGGATTAATCTTATTTGTGATTTAGGTATGATCATAATTCACTTCCTTTGGTAGGTCTTCTTGATGCCCCAGTCAAAATTAGTTTCCTTTCTTACATGTTTTCACAGAATTTTGCTTTTTTCATAATGATTATCACAAATAAAATTTTTACACTCACTTGTGTGACTTTGGTTCAATATCTCCTTTCCCTACTGAATTACAAGCTGCATGATTGCAGAGATGTGTTGGGTTAGCTACCACAAACCCAGCACTTAGCACAGTGCCTGGCACATTAAAGAACTTTTCATTACAAATGTGTTGAATGAATGAATGAGTGAGTGAATGAATGAAAGCCAGTTTGCCCTAAAAAATGTTTTATTAATATGAACATTCTCACCAATTCTAGAAGGCACTAATTTAACTGTAACCCAGATCTTAGTGTCTGTTATCTTATGACTCCACTGTATTCACTTGCTCTCACTGTGCTCATCTCATATTTAAAAATGTAGAACTCAGTATTGTAGGAGAGGAAGACATATCCTCTACCCTCTCTGGGTCCTTTCTGGCTAGGCTACAAATTAAATTGACATGAGACAGAATGACAGGAGAAAATCCAACAAAGCTTTATAACATGTATACATGGGAGAGACCCAGGAAAAACTGGGTAACTAGCCAAAATGGCTGAGCTGCCAGGTTAAATAGCATTTTCAGCTAAAGACAAAGGAGGATGTTGGGGGTGGGGGCAGTCAGTTATGGGAGATTACCAGAAAGGTACAGTAAACAAGAGTAAGATTATTATGCAGATTTAAGTCCTCGCCTTCTGCATTGATAAGAGTTTCTAGAGATAAGGTCATCCCCCTTCTTCCCAGTACAGAGAAAAAGATACCTTTATGAATGGAGATTTCCCTTATAAATGTAAATGTCTCTTACAAAGGGTAACTTCTATTTTTCAGAGCTTCTCCCACTTCTGCAGTTTTTAAAACTAACCAACCCAAAATATTGCTCATGCCAAAGAGACACATTTTGGGGTGGCCAATTCTGATCCCCCACAGTATCTACTTGATTTCATTAAAAAAACGCATTCATACCAATCATTAGCAAGCAATTGGATTTTACCAAAAACTCTATAGTGGAGAAGGAGAACGGGCTTTAAATTGCACAATTTAACCCCTCCTCGTCCCCAACAAATATTTTTCTCCTTGTAATGATGGTTGGGTAGAAGGGTGCTTTCATCTCCCCTCCCACCAAGAAGTGCTCAGCTTCTTTGGTGTCTATTTCCTCCCACAGGTTCATTCCACTAGCTCTTCAAATTCCTCTCCCCTTTATTACGCAGAGCAATTTAACTCTAGTATACACCTTATCTCCAACTTGCATAGCCAATCCCATTGCACAGGTGACCTTACACAACGATGATTATTTTTTGTCAATTTAAAAGGCAACAACAGGGCCGGCCCCATGGCTTAGCAGTTAAGTGCTCACGCTCCGCTGCTGGCGGCCCAGGTTCGGATCCGGTGCGCACACCGATGCACCGCTTGTCCGGCCATGCTGAGGCCACATCCCACATACAGCAACTAGAAGGATGTGCAACTATGACATACAACTATCTACTGGGGTTTTGGGGGGGGAAAATAAATAAACAAAATCTTTAAAAAAAAAAAGGGCAACAACAAAAAAAGACTTAGCAATGATATTTTTATTTTTATAATACTCTTAAAATTGGAGATCTAAGGGCCTACTGGGGCACTGAGAGAGGAGGAAAATTGTAAGATGTTAAGCTGATTTATGTATACCAAAACTAAAGCAGTGCCAATGATCAAACACGTACAGGTCAATGATCAGATTATTCAAAAGGAAGTAGACTCACTAATCTTAAATTCAGTCCCGAGAAAGAGATTACACGCTACAGTTTAATACATTAGGGATGCTCAGAAAACAGCGTCAAATGTAACATTTTTATCAGCTTATTAACACTAAACATCTGTTTAAAGTTTTCTGAAGATAACTCTGCAATGCTACCCTATGCTATCTTTTCACCACAGCCATTTGCTCTAGGTTAGTGAAATTCACAAAAACTGCAACATTTTAAGTCTTCCAAAAAATGGAATTTCTCTCAGATTCATTTGGAGCTACCTATGAATCCTGAACTGCATTTATATCTGCGAGGAAAAGAAAGGAAGAAGAAAAACAAAGTTTTATGCCAGTGAATACACTGAGTCTGCCTCCTGGTATCCACAAGCCAAAATAATCTTACTGTGTATGATGATATTTTAAACTTGGGGATTTGCCAGTATCAAAAGTATTTCACATTTATTGAAGGATAGAATTGCTATCAAAGCAAGTATTTTAGTTGCAAGGAATATTGAAAAATAGATTAAGGAGAGCTGTTCTCTTTTTAATAGTACATGAGACATTCATTGTAATTCCTCTAACATGCGCAGTTCCAACACATTTTGTCCCCACCTGCTACCAGCGCACATAGCTGACATCCTTTGCATAGCCATCTGGGGAAACTTCAAAGAAGAATGCATTTGGTTTGCTATTCTACTTTAATACAATCAATTTGTATGTTCTTATTATCTCTTAAAATTTTCATTTATTTATCAGACTCTGGCTTAATAATACTGTTTATTATTGCAAAAGTTAGAGAGAGAGAGAAATCTAAACTCATATCAGGTTTATCCACAAGAGGCAGAAGCTAATTTCAAAAAAGTTAAGGTTACTTTAGAAAGTTTACTCAAGCTTAGTTTGTTTTTTCAGCAAGATTTCACCAAAATTTGTTTATATATTCTTCCGTTGATAGACATGTAAGTTATTTTTCAGTTTGGGGCCATTATAAATAAATTTGCCATGAACATTCATATAAAAGCCTGTGTGTGGACATAAGCTTTAGTTTCTCTTGGGTAGATACCTAAAATACCAGGTCACACGGTAAGTATATCTTAAACTTTTTTTTTTCCTGAGCTAATATCTGTTGCCAATCTTTCTCTATTTTATGTGCGGGTTGCCACCACATATGGCCGCCCACGAGTGGTGTAGATCTGTGCCTGGGAACCGAACCCAGGCAGCAGAAGTGGAGCACACTGAACTTAACCACTAGGCCACAGGGCCAGTCCCTCTTAAACTTTTTAAGAAATTCTCAAAATGTTTTCCAAAGTGTTTGTACCATTTTAAATTCCCATTAGCTGTGTATGAGTGTTCCAGTATCTCCACTTTCTTGGCAACACTTAATCCTAGCCATTCTAAGGGGTGTGTGGTGGTATCACATAGTGCTTTCAATTTCCATTTCTGTGATTAATAATGTCTTAAGAACCTTCTCCTGTGCTTGGAGGCCATACACATATCTTTTTTTATGAAATATCCTTTCAAATCTTTTGCCTATTTTTATTGGGTTAATTTGACTTCTTATTGTTGAATTGTAAGAAGTTTTGGTTTGTTTTGTTTGTTTTGTTTTTTGGCAAGGAAGATTAGCCCTGAGCAAACATTCGTCGCCAATGCTCCTCCTTTTGCTGAGGAAGATTGGCCCCGGGCTAACATCTGTTCCCATCTTCCTCTGTTTTATGTGGGACACCTGCCACAGCATGGCTTGATAAGCAGTGCATAGGTCCAGGCCTGGGATGCAAACCTGCGAACCCATGAACCCTGGGCCACTGAAGCAGAGTGCACGAACTTAACGACTATGCCACCAGGCTGGCCCCTGTAAGAGGTTTTTTTAATGAAAATTTTTCTTTTTAGAGCAATTTAAAGTTCACAGCAAAATTGAGAGGAAAGTACAGAGATTTCCCATATACCCCCTGCCCCCACACATGCATAGCTTTCCCCATTATCAACATCCCTCACCAGAGAGGTACATTTGTTACAATTGATGAACCCACATTGACACAGCATAATCACCCAAAGCCCATAGTTTATACTACAGTTTACTCTTGGTGTTGTACCTTTTATGGGTTTGGACAAATTTATAATGACACGTATACAGAGTATTTTCACTGCCCTAAAGATCCTCTGTGCTCTGCCTATTCATCCTCCTAACCCAATCACTGTTCTTTTTTATTGTCTCCATAGTTTTGCCCTTTACAGAATGTCATATAGTTGGAATCATACAGTATGTAGCCTTTTCAGATTGGCTTCTTTCACATACTAACATGCATTTAAGTTTCCTTCATTTCTTTTCGTGGCTTGATAGCTCATTTCTTTTTAGTCCTGAATAATATTCCATTGTCTAGATGTACCACAGTTTGTTAATTTACCTACTAAAGGACATCTTGGTTTCTTCCAAGTTTTGACAACTATGAATAAAGATGCTATAAGCAACCAAGTGTAGGTTTTTGCGTAAGTTTTCAACTCCTTTGGGCAAAACCAAGAAGTGAGATTGATGGGTCATATGGTAAGAATATGTTTAGCTTTATAAGAAACTGCCAAACTGTCTTCCAAAGTGGCAGTACCATTTGCATTCCCACCAGCAATGAATGAGAGTTCCTCTTGTTCCACATCCTACCCAGCCTTTGGTGCTATCAGTCTTCTGCATTTTGACCATTATAATAGGTGTGCAGTGGCATCTCACTGTGGTTTTAATATGCATTTCCCTGATAACATATGATGTGGAGGATCTTTGCATATGCTTATTTGCCTTCTATATATCTTCTCTGGTGAGGCGTCTGTTAAGGTCTTTGGCCCATTTTCAGTTGGGTTGTTCGTTTTCTTACTGTTAAATTTTAAGAATTCTTTGTATATTTTGTAGAACAGTCCTTTATCAGATATATATTTTACAAATATTTTCTCCTAGTCTATGGCTTGTCTTCTCATTCTCTTGTCATTGTCTTTCACAGAGCAGAAGTTTTAATTTTAATGAAGTCCAGCTTATCAATTATTTCTTTCATGGATCATTGCCTTTAGTATTGAATCTAAAAAGTCATCACCATACTCAAGGTCATCTAGATTTTATCCTATCCTATCATCTAGGAGGTTTCTAGTTTTGCCTCTTACATTTAGGTCTATGATCCACTTTGAGTTAGTTTTTGTGAAGAATGTAACATCTGCATCTAGATTCTTTTTTTTGCATGTGGATGTCCAGAGTTGTAAGACATATTTTGGGCATACATCATTTGTGCTGTTTATGTAATATCTAAGAAATCTTTGCCTACCCCAAAGTCACAAAGATATTCTCCTATATTTTCTTTTATAAGTTCGTTATTTTTACATTTTGGTTTTTGATCCACATGGAGTTAATTTTCACGTACAATATGAGGTAAGAGTTGAAGTTCATCTTTTTAATACGGATAGAAATTGTTCCAGCCCCACTAGTTGAAAAAATTATCCTTTCCCAATTGAAGTGTCTTGTAACTTTTTCAAAAATCAATTGACCATATATGTGCTGTTCTATTTCTGAACGCTCTCTGTCCTGTTCTATTGATCTGTAATTTTCTTTTCATGCCATACCACATTGACTTGACTATTGTAGCTTTACAGTAAGTCTGGAATCAGAGAAACCTTCAAATTTGTTATTTTTCAAAATTGTTTTGGCTATTTTAGGCCCTCTGACTTTGCATATTTTAGAATAGGCTTGTCAATATCTGAAAAAAATAGCCTGCTTGGATTTTGTTTGGAATTGTGTTGAATCCATAGTAGAATCTGGGGAGAACAGATATCTTAACAATATTTAGTCTTCTAATTTATGAACATATTATATCTCTCCATATATTAGGTCTTCTTTAATTTCCATCCACAATGTTGTTATAGTTTTCAGTGTACTAGTCTTGCACATATCTTGTTAAATGTGTAGGGATAAACATGTATTTCATGTTTTGGGAAAATATTGTCAATGGTATTATTAGATTAATTTCAATTTTCAATTGTTTTTCATGTAGCAAAATACAGTTGATTTTGTTTACTGACCTTGCATCCTGCTGAATATACATTTTAGTTCTAGTTACTTTTTTGTAGATTTTTTAGAATTTTCTATGTCAATGATCATGTCATCTGTGAATAAACAGAATTTTACTTCTTCCTTTAAAATATTCCTTCCTCCGTATGCTTTTATTTCTTGCCCTTGCCTTATTGCACTGGCCAAAATGTCCAGTACAATGTTGAAAAGAAACAGCAAGAGCAAACATCTTTGTCTTGTTTCCAATCTTAAGTCAAAGCATTCAGTCATTCAGCATTATGAAGTATAATGTTAGCTGTAGCATTTTTGCGAAAGTCCATTAGAAGGTTGAGGAAGTTCCTTCTATTCTCAGTTTACTGAGAGTTTGTATCATGAATAGACACTCTTTCTACAACTATTTATATGATCATATATTTTTTCTCCTTTATTCTATTAATATGGTAAATTACATTAATTGATTTTTAGATTGTTAAAATAACCTTGCCCTTCTGGCATATACCTCATTTGGTCACAATGTATAATCTTTTTAAGGTATTGCTGGGCTTGGTTTCTTACTATTTTGTTAAGGATTTTTGATACCGTATTCATGAGAGATATTGATATATAGTTTTCTTCTTGTAAACTGTCTTTGGTATCACAGTAATGTTGATCTCATCTAATAACTTGGGAACAATCCTCATTCTTTATTTTCTAAAAGGGTTTTCACCAGTGGGCCTGAAGTTTCCTTGTGGGGAAGATTTTAATTAATATAAAATTAATTAATTAACTTAATTAATTAGTAACCTCAAATTAATTTAACTAAAATTATATTGTTTGTATCAACTATTGCAAATAAATATATTAAAATTTTTAAGTAGTTATTGATCAACAACTGCTGTCTACAAGACTAAACTTGAGGTTGAGAGAAGGGAAAGATAAGTATGTCATGAACTCTGAACTCAAGGTATAAAGAGACATATACATAAGTAACTAGACAGTAAAACTAGGCCAAAATTATAAGCATTACAGAGATATGAAAAGGTATTAGGAGAATATAAAGAGGGAGCAATTTTTTCCAACTAGAGAGAGTGGAAGAGAGAATTCAGAAAAGCACTTGCATTTATGCAATAGCACCTCATGAGACAAAACTTCTGACGAGAGGGATGAGAACAAGGCAGGAGGGTTGCATGATCACGGCAGTGTGAATGTGCTTACCACGCTTGGTAATCAGGTATGAGGAAGGGCATAGTGAGGAGATGAGACAGAAGAAAATAAATCAGGTCTCTATTGTGAAAAATAGATAGTTTAAGACAAGTTCAACACATGCCAAGGCACAATTTTCTACTACTAATTCTATGATGATAATAAACCAGAAAGCCTCTATGTGGCTGGGTACAAAAGTTTCAGAGGCTATTTCGCTTCTCTGAATTCCCATAGTACAGATGGTCTTGACAACTCAATCTATTGTTTCAAACTATTTGCTAGATGTTACGTGAAGTATACCTTATCTTCATGATTGTAGGGACAATATTTTCTATTATTTGTGTAACCTGCAAAATGACTAGCACAGTTCTGGGTACATAATATGCATATACTTTTAACTTGACAATTCTAGCCCTTTTCCATTCTCTATACCCTCTTTAAACAATTGTAAAATAGAAATGCCCTCAGTGTTAGTGTTTATGTAAATATGTATATGTTCATGTGTATGTGTGCATGTGTGTGTACTGGAAGAAAAACAGAAAATAAAAGGTATGTTTGACCAGAAAAACATGTGAAAAAAACTTTCAATAACTCCACAATCAAAATATAAAAATTATCATTCTTAAATAGTAATATTTTAACATTTTCAATATACAATAGTATATTACTTGCCATTCCTCATCTTTATATTATATTATATTTTCATCCATTTTCTGGGGAAGCAGTTGTTCAGTTATACAAAAGCAAAATTTTGGAAAAGGAAAGATGGTGAAATGTATATTAATTAAACCATCAAAAAGTAACAAAACTTACAACTGAAATATTTTATATTGAAAAGTAAATGAATACAAATTAGACATTAAGTCTGTTAGATGAGCAGAAAACTGATTAACTCTAGGTCATAACGACACTAAATCAAAGTAGAATAAATAAAACAGGAATAGAAATTGGAGATTTTGCACAGTCTGTTAATATTAATATAGCCAAGGGTAGATTAAGGACAGGGCATTGTTAAGAGATGTGGAACAGATGGTTAGGCTAATAATTTGATACTTTTCGGTGACTTCCATGATTCACATTATTGTTTGGAGGAAATTACACAATAAGCAATGGTCTTCAATTTTTTTTAAAAAATGAGACAATATATTTAACTACAATCTGCAGGAGAAAATAGTCTCTTAACTTTATCATCTCAAAGGAGAATGGAAATAAAAGACTAATATAATCAGCTTCAGCCCATGAAAAACATAAAGACACAGAAAGTAAGATTAAAATATTAAATCACATTTTAAAAATACAATAGATGTTAGACATGATACTGTTTGCAAATTTAATTGCAGGATTAAAACATTCTCTTAACAACAACAGACGAAGTCCAGGAAAAAAATCTAGTAAGTTAAAAATGGCATGGAGAACACAATAAAAGAAAACTATAAATGGTCAAAAAACAACTGATATAGAATCTTTTAAATGCAACCAATTAGGAAGTTTTAAAAATGCTTGCTATTCACAAATGCTTTCATTAACAATTACTAAATATTTCTTAACATAATGAAATAAAATTATAATATCCCTGATGAGATGTGTGTGCTACTAAGTGCTATGAATTGATGTGTTACTCTTGTATGGCATTTTGAATTTTAATAAAACACTTTCACTAACAATGCTTTCACTTACACAACTTTAGAGCTGATGTGTCAATTTGCATAAAGAACTATGAAAATTAAAATTTAAATAATTACAAAAGAACAAGTCAACTACTCAATGGAGAAAAGACAGTCTTTTCAATAAACAATTCTGGGATAACTGGATAGTCACACGTAAAGGAATAAAATTTGACCCATATCTTACACCTTTCACAAAAATTAACTAAAAAATGGACTAAAAACTTAAATGTAAGACCTGAAACCATGAAACTCCTAGAAGAAAACATAGGAAAAAAGCTCCGTGACATGGGTCTTGGTAATAATTTTTTGGATATGACACCTAAAGCACAAGCAACAAAATCAAAAATAAACAAACGAGACCACATCAAACTAAAAAGCTTCTGCACAGCAAAAGAAACCATCAACAAAGTGAAAATACAACCTACTGAATGGGAAAAAATATTTGCAAACCACATATCTGATAAGCAGTTAATATCCAAAATATATAAAGAATGCATACAACTCAATAGCAATAAAATAAATAATCCAATTAAAAAATGGTCAAAGGACCTGAATAGACATTTCTTCAAAGAAGATATATGAAAAGCCAACAGGTAAACGAAAAGATGCTCAACATCACTAGTCATTAGGGAAGTGCAAATTAAAACCACAATGAGATATCACCTTAAGCCTGTTAGAATGGCCACCAACACATGAAAAGATGTTCAACATCACTAATTATTAGGGAAACGCAAATCAAAACTGCAAAGAGATATCACCTTACATCCATAGGAATGGCTATAATTAACAAGACAAAAAATAACAAATGTTGGAGAAGAGTGAAGAAAAGGGAACCCTCACACACTGCTGGTGGGAATGCAAACTGGTGCAGCCACTATGGAAAACAATAGGGAGATTTCTCAAAAAATTAAAAATAGAAATAGCATACAATCCAGCTATCCCACTACTGGGTATTTATCCCAAGAACATGAAATCAACAATACAAAGAGATTTATGCACCCCTATGTTCATTGCATCATTATTCACAATAGCCAAGATGTGGAAGCAACCCAAGTGCCCATCAATTGATGAATGGATAAAGAAGATGTGGTGTATATATATATATATATATATACACACACACAATGGAATACTACTCAGCTATAAAAAAAAAAGACAAAATCGTCCCTTTTGCGACAACATGGATGGACTTTGAGGGTATTATGTTAAGTGAAATAAGCCAGACAAAGAAACATCAACACTGTATGATTTCACTCATACGTGGAAGATAAACAAACACTTGGATAAAGAGAACAGATTAGTGGTTACTGGAGGGGAAGGTGGTGGGGGGATGGACGAAAGGGGTAAAGGGGCACATATGTATGGTGACGGATAAAAACTACACTATTGGTGGTAAGCATGATGCAGTCTATACAAAAACTGATACACAGTAATGTACACCTGAAATTACACAATGTTATAAACCAATATGACCTCAATAAAATAATTTAAAAAAAGAAAAGAACAGAATGGCCATCAACAAGAAGACCGAGAGATAACAAATGCTGGTACGGATGTGGAGAAAAGGGAACCCTTGTGCACTGCTGGTGGGATTGTAAATTGGTACAGCCACTATGGAAAAACAGTATGGAAGATCCTTAAAAAAAAATTAAAAATATAACTACCATATGATCCAGCAATTTCACTTCTGGGAATATATCCAAAGGAAATGAAAACACTAACTCTAAAAGATTTCTGCACCACTATGTTCATAGCAGCATTATTTACAACAGCCAAGACACTGAAACAACCTAAGTGTCCATCAATGAATGAATAAAGAAGTTGTGGTGTGTGTACATATATATACATATATAGGAATATTATTTAGCCATAAAAAATGATTGAAATCCTACCTACAACATGCATGGACCTGGAAGGCATTATGCTAAGTGAAATGTCAGACAGAGAAAGGCAAATACTGTATGATCCCACTTATATGTAGAATCTAAAAAAAAAACCAAACTCAGAAAAGGAGATCAGACTTGAGATTATCAAAGATGGAGGGTGGGGGAAGGAGAAATTGGAGGAAGGTGGTCAAAAGCACAAATTTCCAGTTATAAGATAAATCAGTACTAGGGATGTAATGTACAACATGATGACTATAGTTAATACTGCTGTTGATATATAGGAAAGTTGTTAAGAGAGTAAATCCTATGAGTGCTCATCACAAGGAGAAAATTTTTCCCTTTTTTCTTTTTTTTCTTTTTATCGTATCCATATGAGAAGACAGATGGTAGGTGAACATATTGTGGTAATTATTTCACAATATATGTAAATCAAACCATCATGCTATATGCCTTAAACTTATACAGTTATGTATGTCAATTATTTCTCAATAAAACTGCAAAAAATATTATATATACATTATATATATATATACACATAAAAAGAATACATAATCTTTCATAATTTAAAAAAATTTTCTTTATAAATAATAGAGTGACAACAACTATATCTCCAAATAATCCTTTACCAATCAGAGCACCAATCTACAATGTACCACTCTACACAATCTTCATGAGTTTTGCAAACATTAGCAAAATAAATCTCAAAACATCTTAAAGGATAGATATGATTTCCATTTCTCCCAGTTTATACACAAAGACAGATCATGTTAATTCACAGAGTGAAGTATGTATGTAAAGGTGAAAGATGTAAACAAAATTGGAACCTGGATCACAATTTGGTCAAATCATTCATTACTCAGGAGACAACAATCAGCAGCAAAAAAAAATTTAAGGTATTTTTATATATTTAAAAATATTCTGACTCATTATAAAAAACAGATTTGAAGTTTCCTTTAGAATACATACAACAAGGTAATATAAGAAATTACATCTCCAAAGAGGTATTTTTGTCGTTAGTTTTATGTATCTGTATGTCTGCGTGTGTGCATGTGTGTGTTAAATATACCTGGTGAGTTTGTTTTCCAGGGTAGAGAAGTTAAATTGTTTATTAGGTTTTTAAAGGTTATGTGTCCTGGTAGAAATTTTCCAAGTCTGTGGTCTTGGTTTATAATTGACTTGTGTTCATGATAAGTTTAGTTTAGGTTATTTTCTAATCCTAAAAGCATCTTCGTCAATTTCCCCTGTCACAGTGAACATGACAGTGTGCATACTAGAGAGAAAGGAAGAGTCTAGATGCAATCCCCAAAAGCAAACCTTTGAGGTTAATCTCTCACCTCAAGGCCCAACTTGACCTGGTTGATTTAAAGTAAATAAACACATCATTTAAAGTAGAATCCTTTCCCAGGGGTAACAGCTAGTAAAGGGGGAGGTGTATATCTTACTTATGTTCCTATTCCTAGTATCTGGAGTAGTATGCGGCACAGAGTAGGTATTTGAATGCTTAATTTAATATTCTTCTTTTATATGTTCAATAGCACCCAATTAATGTTTTTTTTATTTTTTTGTTTTTGGTGAGGAAGTTTTGCCCTGAGCTAGCATCTATGCCCATCTTCCTCTATTTTTTTGTATGTGGGATGCCACCATAGCATGGCTTGGTGAGTGGTGTGTGTAGGTCCACGCCTGGGATCTGAACCTGTGAACCCCAGGTCACTGAAGCGGAGAGTGAGAACTTAAATACTATGCCATGGGGCCAGCCCCCCGATTAATGTTTTTTGATTTAAATATTTCACTAATTTACACTAGCAAAGGAAATCAAAACTGATGTTTTCTCCCCCCAAAAAACTACCTTTAATTAATAATCAGATTAACAATGCTGAGTGTTTTTAAAACCCTATCTCTTTCTTGAGACAATTTTTTTTTTAAGTAGAAAAGAAACTTCCAGATGCACCAGGACAAGTTCAAAAACATGGCAATATCTGTCAGCCTATGCAACATTTTTGCCGTCTGCCAGCGTTTAATAAAATCTCCCAGATCCAAGATCAGACGCCTGAATTGAAATGCCTGAGCCACATCCTGTCTAGCCGAGGCATTAAACTCATGCTGGATAAGTCATCTGTCTGAGATACTAAAGTGGGTGGTACCCAGGACAATCCAAGACATCAGCAATTTCTGATTTACCAAATGCTACGTTGATTCATTACCCAGTGCTCCACCTTGATCATCTTGATCGCAAATTAATTTCATCTAGATGAAAAGGAATTTTTCTGCTCCTCAGATATGGATTTTCATCATCTGAATACCCCTTTCAAGTTCACACATCATTGACCAAACAGACCTACTTCAAACAGATCTGACCCCATATCATTAAATCTGTCACTTACATCACCGGAGAGTGCCATCCTGTCATTGCCTAAAGTCAAAGTCTCTTCTTGGAGCAGCTTGCATCTAATAACTGGTCAATGAAGTCCAGCCATCTTTCCCAACCTAGGACAACTCTGAAGGGCAACTCCAGCTTCAGAGCTCACTGTGATGTTGGTCAAGCCAAAAGGCACCAGCCAGTGGGCTGCAACTCTATTTTCTCCAATGAAGTCGGAATCAGAACCATGTGGAGAGGGGCTCTCTTCCAAGGTTGTCCTTCCTTGGGTACTACTCCTCAGCTATAGAATACCTTTATATCTTGTTTTACATCTTTTAGTTACTCTCCTATCATAGTCTAGTAATCTTATATGTCAAGCTTTGCCCGTTTGAATTACTATATGGCATCTGTGTCCTAATGCGACCCAGTCTAAAACAATACCTTTTAGTAAAAATACCTCCAAGCATGTACCACAGCTGAAAACAGAAAACAGTGAAGAGTGCTGAATCCTGGAAACTTCAGTCAGCCACTGAAAAGCAGACTAAAGAGCCGGAGACTTTCACACCAAGGGCATATATTATTTAAGGTACAATATTTTTCAAAGGACAGAAAACTGTATTTGATTCCCTAGCTTAGCCAGAAAAACAGAAAAGTCAGAGTAAGAGGTCAACTTCATTCTAAAAAATATCTCTCTAAATGGATGCTTGCCCAGCATCACAAATTGAGTGCTCATATCAACCTATCCTTAAAGTTTAGATGTGAGAATGGGAAGCTATTAGACACAAATGTAAGGTGGGATTAAAAACGTCAATGACCTATTGGAAATAAAAGGTTTTATAGACCTTACTTCATTTAAGAATGAGAGAACAGAGAGTGACGTCAGCATCATGGCGGAGTGAGCTTTCCCGTGAATTCTTCCCCCACAAAATACAACAAAAGTAACAGCCACAGACCAACAACGGAATCCCAGACAGTCAAAAGCTGGAGCGGAGGGATCCACACTGCCGCACATCTGAGAGCGGAACGTGCTGGGCCCCCGGAGGAAGTGGGGAGAGGTAAGGAGAACTCCGCTCCCTCCCCATCAGATCAGCGATCCGGTCCGCGCGGCTCCCAGAGAGGGGGGAGGGGCGGCCCTCGGCGGGAAACTGTAGTTCTTCGGGCGCTCTCAGCCAGTGGGAAACTCCCGCACAGAGGGCTCAGAGGAGCCACAGGGCTACCATCAACATCTGAGCAACCCAGAGAGCGGATAAAGAGGGGCAAACGAGAAGCCTCCCACGTCAGGGACCCAGAGGGCAAAAGAGAGAGCTCCCCCCTCCCCGCAACCCGGAGTCTGCAGCTCGACCAGATCCAGCGGTCCGAGGCAGACCTGAATAAACTGGACTGGACCCGTGGATCACAGTGGGGAAAAGAAACAAAACAAAACAAAACAAAACAAAACTGCGGATCGCAGCAGAAAAACTGGGGCAGAGCGCAGGGGGCTTAGACTACACAGCCCTTTACCACCAGACAGTGGCGGCAGGTGGAAATTGCAACCAGAGACTTCCAGGATGAGGAAAATCAAAACCAACACAGGAACCACAATGCAAAAATATATGAAATCACCAGACCAGAAACAAAATGACAAGCACCCAGAAATCAACCCCGAAGACACAGAAATCCATAAACTAAATGACAGAGATTTCAAAATAGCTATCATAAAAACACTCAACGAAATACGAGACAACACAGACAAACAATTAAATGAGATTAGGAGTTTCTTCACAAAAGAGATTGAAATCATAAAGAAAAACCTATCAGGGCTGATGGAGATGAAGAACACAATGGAGGAGATAAAGGAGAATCTGGAATCTTTAAAGAACAGAGCTGACAATATGGAGGAAAGAATTAGTACTTTAGAGGATAGGAATACAGATATACTCCAGATGGAAGAAGAGAGAGAATTAAGACTAAAAAGAAATGAAGAAAGACTCCGAGAAATATCGGACTCTATCAGAAAATGTAACATAAGAATTATAGGTATTCCTGAGGGAGAGGAGAGGGAAAGAGGAACAG
The DNA here is from genome assembly GCF_020826845.1 of Diceros bicornis minor. Classification (NCBI taxonomy): domain Eukaryota; kingdom Metazoa; phylum Chordata; class Mammalia; order Perissodactyla; family Rhinocerotidae; genus Diceros; species Diceros bicornis. The sequence goes on along the minus strand of NC_080764.1, from coordinate 23,324,516 downwards.
AGAGCCTATTCAAGGAAATAATAGCTGAAAATTTCCCAAATCTGGGGAAGGAGCAGGAAATACCAGTAAGCGAAGCCAACAGGACTCCTATATATATTAACAGACAAAGGCCCTCACCACGACACCTAGTGGTAAGGCTAGCCAGGGTCAACGACAAAGAAACAATATTAAGGGCAGCTAGACAAAAACAAAAAATAACGTACAAAGGAACTCCCATCAGGCTCTCAGCGGATTTCTCAACAGAAACTTTTCAGGCTAGAAGAGACTGGAATGATATATTCAAAATACTAAAAGACAAAAACTTTCAGCCAAGAATACTCTATCCAGCAAAAATATCCTTCAAATATGATGGAGAAATAGTAACTCTCCCAGATAAACAAAAGCTAAGGGAGTTCATGGCCACGAGACCGCCACTACAAGAAATACTCAAGAAGGCCCTCAGGCCTGAAAACAAGAAGAGAAAGGGAACACAAAGCTTGGAGTAAGGAGAAAAGTAGGTAGACAAAATCAGAGAAATAGTAGATCTTTACCGGACTAGGTTAGCAACCACTTAAATACTAAACTCAAAGATCAAAGGAAGAAATTCACCAAAAATAAATTTAACCTCATCACTGTAAACACACAGCCACAACACAAGATAGAATAAGGTATAACAAGAGCAACTTAGAAGGGGAAGAGGAAAGTGACTGAATTGACTTAGTATAAGGAAATAGGAGGCTATCAGATAATGGACTATCTCATACAGAAGATTTTTCGCCCAAACCTCAAGGTAACCACTAAACAAATAATCAAATTAAAACCACATATGATAAACAAAGAGAAAACTAGGAGAATCATAAGACAGAACAACCAAACTGAATTGGCAGTCCAAAACAAATGGGACAAGAAACAAAGGAAATGCAAAAGAACCAGAAAATAAGTGACAAAACAGCAACATTCAACCCTCATATTTCAATAATTACCCTAAATGTAAATGGATTGAACTCTCCAATCAAAAGATACAGAGTGGCAGGATGGATTAAAAAGCAAGACCCAACAATATGCTGCCTTCAGGAAACACATCTTAGCACTAAAGACAAGCACAGGCTCAGAGTGAAAGGATGGAAGACAATACTCCAAGCTAATGGCAAACAAAAGAAAGCAGGTGTTGCCATACTCATATCAGACAAAGTAGACTTCAAGATAAAACAGGTTAAGAAAGACAAAGAAGGGAAATATATAATGATAAAAGGGACACTCCATCAAGAAGACATATCACTTATAAATATATATGCACCCAACATAGGAGCACCAATGTACATAAAGCAACTATTAACAAACCTAAAAGGAGAAATCAACAACAACACAATAATAGTAGGGGATCTTAACACCCCACTTACAGCAATGGATAGATCATCCAGACAAAAAGTTAATAAAGAAATATTAGACTTAAATGAAAAACTGGACGAGATGGACCTAGTAGACATATACAGAGCACTCCACCCAAAAACAGCTGACTACACATTCTTCTCAAGCGCGCATGGAACATTCTCTAGGATAGACCATATGTTGGGAAACAAAGCAAGCCTCAATAAATTTAAGAAGATTGAAATCATAACAAGCATCTTTTCAGACCATAAGGCTATGAAACTGGAAATGAACCAGGAAAAAAAAACTGGGAAAGTGACAAAAATGTGGAGATTAAACAACATGCTACTGAACAACCAATGGATCATTGATGAAATTAAAGGAGAAATCAAAAACTATCTGGAAACAAACGAAAATGATAACATGCCATATCAAACCATATGGGACGCAGCAAAAGCGGTCCTGAGAGGGAAACTCATAGCGATACAAGCCCACCTTAACAAACAAGAAAAAGCCCTAATAGGCAACCTTAAATTACACCTAACAGAACTAGAAAAAGAAGAACAAACAAAGCCCAAAGCCAGCAGAAGGAGAGAAATAATAAAAATCAGAGCAGAAATAAATGATATTGAGACCAAAAAAACAGTAGAAAGGATTAATGAAACAAAGAGTTGGTTCTTCGAGAAGATAAACAAAATAGACAAACCCTTAGCCAGGCTAACTAAGAAAAAAAGAGAAAAGGCTCAAGTAAATAAAATTAGAAATGAAAGAGGAGAAATTACAACGGATACCATGGAAATACAGAGGATTATAAGAGAATACTATGAGAAATTATATGCCAACAAATTGGACAACCTAGAAGAAATGGATAAATTCTTAGACTTATACAACCTCCCAAAATTGAACCAAGAAGAAATGGAGAATCTGAATAGACCAATCACAAGTAAAGAGATTGAAATAGTAATCAAAAACCTCCCAAAAAATAAAAGTCCAGGACCAGATGGCTTCTCCAGTGAATTTTACCAAACATTCAAAGAAGATTTAATACCCATCCTCCTCAAACTATTCCAAAAAATAGAGGAAGATGGAACACTTCCTGAATCATTCTATGAGGCCAACATCACCCTGATACTGAAACCAGACAAAGACAATACAAAGAAAGAAAATTACAGGCCAATATCGCTGATGAACATTGATGCAAAAATCCTCAACAAAATATTGGCAAACCGAATACAACAATATATTAAAAAGATCATACACCATGATCAAGTGGGATTTATACCAGAGACACAGGGATGGTTCAACATCCGCAAATCAATCAACGTGATACATCACATCAACAAAACAAAGAATAAAAACCACATGATCATCTCAATAGACGCAGAGAAGGCATTTGACAAGATACAACATCCATTTATGATAAAAACTCTCAATAAAATGGGAATAGAAGGAAAGTACCTCAACATAATAAAGGCCATATATGACAAACCCACAGCTAACATCATACTCAACGGGGAAAGACTGAAAGCCATTCCTCTGAGAACAGGAACGAGGCAGGGCTGCCCACTCTCACCACTCCTGTTCAACATAGTACTGGAGGTTTTGGCCAGAGCAATTAGGCAAGAAAAAGGAATAAAAGGAATCCAAATAGGTAACGAAGAAGTGAAACTCTCACTATTTGCAGATGACATGATTGTATATATAGAAAACCCTAAAGAATCTGTTGGAAAACTGTTAGAAACAATCAACAACTACAGCAAAGTTGCAGGGTACAAAATCAATCTACAAAAATCAGTTGCATTTCTATATGCTAATAATGAACTAACAGAAAGAGAGCTCAAAAAGATAATACCATTTACAATTGCATCAAAAAGAATAAAATACCTAGGAATAAATCTTACCAAGGAGGTGAAGGACCTATACAATGAGAACTACAAGACATTATTGAGGGAAATCTACGATGACATAAAGAAATGGAAAGATATCCCATGCACGTGGATTGGAAGAATAAACATAGTTAAAATGTCTATATTACCTAAAGCAATCTACAGATTCAATGCAATCCCAATCAGAATCCCAATGACATTCTTCACAGAAATAGAAAAAAGAATACTAAAATTTATATGGGGCAACAAAAGACCCCGAATAGCTAAAGAAATCCTAAAGAAAAAGAACAAAGCAGGAGGCATCACAATTCCTGACTTCAAAACATACTACAAAGCAATAGTAATCAAAACAGCATGGTACTGGTACAAAAACAGACACACAGATCAATGGAACAGAATTGAAAGCCCAGAAATAAAACCACACATATACGGACAGCTAATTTTCGACAAAGGTGCTAAGGACATGCAATGGAGAAAGGAAAGTCTCTTCAATAAATGGTGTTGGGAAAACTGGACATCCACATGCAAAAGAATGAAAGTGGACCATGTGCTATCGCCATTCACAAAAATTAACTCAAAATGGATCAAAGACCTGAAGGTGAGACCTGAAACTATAAAACTCATAGAAGAAAATATAGGCAACACACTATTTGACATTGGGTTTAAAGGAATCTTTTCGGATGACATGCCTACCCAGACTAGGGAAACTAAAGAAAAAATAAACAAGTGGGACTTTATCAGACTAAAGAGCTTTTATAAGACAAATGAAATCAGAATCAAGATGAACAAACAACCAACCAGCTGGGAGAGAATATTTGCAAAACATACATCTGACAAGGGGTTGATCTCCATAATATATAAAGAACTCACACAATTGAACAACAAAAAAACAAACAACCCGATCAAAAAATGGGCAGAGGAAATGAACAGACACTTCTCCAAGGAAGATATACAGATGGCCAATAGGCACATGAAAAGATGCTCAACATCACTAATCATCAGGGAAATGCAAATCAAAACAACACTAAGATACCACCTCACGCCCGTTAGAATGGCTATAATCACCAAGACAAAAAACAACAAATGTTGGAGAGGATGTGGAGAAACAGGAACCCTCATACACAGCTGGTGGGAATGCAAATTGGTGCAGCCTCTATGGAAAACGGTATGGAGATTCCTCAAAGAATTAAAAATAGAGATGCCCTATGATCCAGCCATCCCACTACTGGGAATCTATCCAACGCACCTGAAATCAACAATCCAAAGAGGCTTATGCACCCCTATGTTCATTGCAGCATTATTCACCATAGCCAAGAAGTGGAAGCAACCTAAGTGTCCCTCGACTGACGATTGGATTAAGAAAATGTGGTATATATATACAATGGAATACTACTCAGCCATAAAAAAAGACAAAATCGTCCCATTTGCAACAACATGGATGGGCCTGGAGCGTATTATGTTAAGTGAAATAAGCCAGAAAGAGAAAGACAAACACTGTATGATCTCACTCATATGTGGAATATAAACCAACACATGGACAGAGAAAACTGGACTGTGGTTACCCGGGAAGTGGGGGTGGGGGGTGGGGGGTGGGCACAAGGGGTGAAGGGAGTCATATATGGGGTGATGGACAAACAAAAATGTACAACCCAAAATTTCACAATGTTAGAAACCATTAAAATATCAATAAAAATCAAAAAAAAAAAAAAAAAAAAAAAGAATGAGAGAACAGCAAAAAAGTTCCCAAATGGGAGGAGACTATTAAAAGATGCTGCAGGACAAAGAAAAGAAAATATTTTCTAAGACACAGGCTTATCTCTGAAATTAATTTTATATAAGAAACAAGAGCAAATTTTTTGCAGATCTATTTAGTATCTTTTAAAAGATTCAAAAAGTAGCCAATATGAAACTGCATAAAAGAGTGACCATAGCACCCCTGACTATCCTTTAAAAGGTCTGCTTACCAGTGCAGCCCTTGGCTAGTGTGCGGGAACTCGGATTTCTAAGGAGTTCCCATCATCTGACAAGAGTGGCTCACTGTGCCTAAACTGTTTGTGAAAATAAAGATTTAAGCTAACCATTGAATTTCCTTCTGGGAGTCTGGAATTTTGGTACATGCTAGGCAGATGGGGTCTCCATGACTAGCCCTCAATAAAAATCTGGGATCTGAATCTTTAATGAGCTTCCAGGATTGGCGACGTTTCACAAGTGTCGTTACAACTCGTTGCTGGGAGCATTAAGCACCTCCTGTCTGACTCTGCTAGAAGAGGACCCTTAGAAGCATGTGCCTGCTTTACTCCAGACTTCATTCCACGCACTTTCTCTCTTGTCTGATTCTGCTTTGCCTCCTTTCGTTGAATAAATCATAACAGAGTACAACTATTTGCTGAATCCTGAAAGTCCTCCTAGCAAAATCATCAAACCTGGAAGTGGTCTTGGGAAACTTCAACACAAAAACGTAAGGAGGGAATGAAAAGAAAAGAAAAGGCCAAGGTTGAGGCAAAGACACAAATAAAACTGGTTGAAATAAGAGAAGAATGCATTATAAAATTTAAATTCTTTTTGGAAGTCTCTAAGAGCCAAACTAATGTTACATAAAATCAAATTAGGGTTTTGATCCCCAAAATGGAGAAACTGGTCCAAATCCACAGAAAAAAGATGAAAATAAGGAGGAGGGATAAAACTGACAATGATCAAAGATTGTTTAAAGATTGAAAATAAGAAATTGGCATATTAAAACCTATAATAAACTACAAAGAAAAGCTTAATGGTAAATTTATATTCAAAAAAAGCACCTTTGCTATTAAACATCAAAGAATGAAATGACTTTACATCTAAAAATCCTAAATAAAATAATAGCATGAAAAAGCCAACAGCATATTTAGATAATACATAATGAAGAACATAGATTTAAACTGGGAATGCAATAGGCCAAATACAATGTAAATTGTCTCAATAGATGTCAAAAAGGAATTTAATAAAACTAAAAGAAAAAGTTCTTCATAAAGACATCTATCTAGTAAACTAGGAAGAGAAGGACACTTAAAACGAGAATCAACAGTACATGACGTTAAAATTAGGAGAAAATAAATTCTATCGTTATCATCTCTTGTCTTAAAAGTTCTAGCCAATGCAAAAGTCGAGAAAAAGATGCCATAAAATCATATCCTAAATGATAGATGTATAATCACATTATCATTTTCTGGTGAAACAATTACTTATAAAACTCAAGATCAGCTGAAAATTATTATGTTTAAGAGGGTAAAATATGGCTACTGGTTATAAAATAAAATTAACAGTCTTTCTATATACAAGAAAAATTGCTAGAATATATAATAGAAAAAGAATATGATTCAAAAAATTTAAAAATCACAATCAAAAGCTGACAATAACTTTAATGAGAAATGTAGTGGCGCTACGTAAATAAAATGGTAAGATTATAAAACATAAAAATACATGTCTGAAAGACAAAGGAAAACTAGTTTTAACAGAGAAACACCATAATCTTGATTGAGAAGGCTGAATGTTCCAAAGATAGTAAGTCATCCTAAATAAAAATATGTTAGCTACAATTACAATCAAAATCTCTATAGATTCTATGGGTTATAAGTAAAATGAGGGCTGAAGTGGTGTCATATATAATTATATGAGACTAGAACTGTACATAACAGATATTAGTTGAATAATAAACACTTTTTGCTGAATGGTTAAAATAATAAACTGATCCTAGCTGGGTTTGAGGGGAAAGATGGCAAAATGAATTAAAAATCCACCAGAAAAAAAAGAAAAAGAAAAAAGATAAGGAAATTATGAAAAAGAAGGTAAGTACTATAAAAGGTAAAACACTATAGTATTTGTACAAGAATGACAGAAGAAACAGTCCTAGTTTGGAACTTAATATATAATCTTTATTATGTAAATACTTAATACATGAAAAAGGAAGCATCAAAAATCCATGGAGGGGGCTGGCCCAGTGGTACAAGCGGTTAAGTTAGCACGCACTCCGCTGCAGTGGCCAGGGGTTCGCCGGCTCGGATCCCAGGCGCATACCGATGCACTGCTTGGCAAGCCATGCTGTGGTGGCGTCCCATATAAAGTGGAGGAAGATGGGCACGGATGTTAGCCCAGGGCCAGTCTTCCTCAGTAGGAAAAAAAAAAGAGGAGCATTGGCAGATGTTAGCACAGGGCTGACTTCCTCACCACAAAAAAAAAAAAATCCACAGAGAATGAGTGGATTACTCAATAAACTATGGTGGGAAATAAGTTGAAACGTCTGGGGAAAAAAAAAAACCTTAAACTTCTCTCTACGTGCCACAATAAATAAAACCATGTGAATTAAAGTCTTCTGTGGGAAAAAGAAGCACTTTCTTTTAATGGACTTTATAATAAAAATAGTAATAAATATAATAAAAGAAATGATTTAGAGATATCATTTCATAAAAATTTAACCCCTGTATTTGAACATTATTAATAAAATTTTAAAATAAATGACAATCTTGGAAAACTATTTACAATAAATACAACTAATAGTATCCTTAATATGCAAACACCCCATAAATCAACAAGTAAAATAGCATATTAATTAAAAAACATATAAAAGGCATGAAAAGATAATTTTAAAAGTAATACAATTGACCATTGATCATATAAAAAGTGTTTGACTTCATTAGTATCCAGAGAAACAGAAATTCAAATAGCCAAGAGTTATCTTTCACTGATGAAACTGGCATTTTTTTTTAAACCATAACATTCAATGCTGATGAGAGGCTTTGAAGTGGGAACATAAATTGATAAAATCTTTTGAAAAATAAGTTGGTAATGTGTATAAAGAACATAAAAAATAGTTCCTTCTCTTTCATCTCTTTTAGAAATTCCAATTCTAGGTATCTATACTAGAGGAAAAATCCAAAATGTGATATTTATATTAAATGATGTTCATATATTATTGTTATAAAAGCAAACAATTGAAAGAACCTAATGCCTAACAGAAAAACAGTTAAGTTAGACTATATCCATATGATAAAGGTTCTTACAAATCATATTCTCAGAATAGATTTAATATTATATACAATTGTCATCCTAATACAGTTTTTTTCAAAGCAATATAACAAATCCTAGGCACACTAATTTTTTTATTTTAATAAAAGTTGTCTCTAGTGAAATAATAGTCAATTCAAATTTTTTCTTTAAATTTCTCTGATTTTTGCAAACTTTCCAAAATCAACTTGGAATACTTTGGTAATCCCACAAATATTACTGACAATGTTTGGACAAATTTATTTCACCTCTACCTACCTAATCTTTAAAAGGATAGATGAGTACAAAAATTTTTTACTCAAGGATATGTATCATAGTATTATTTATAATAAAATTGCAAACAATCCAAATGTCTAACCATAGGAAATAATGAAATCACGCTACTTCCATATATTGAAATATTATTATTATAGATACAATTTCCAAAAAAAGCTTATTGGCATAGAAAAATTCTCATGATAAATGAAGACATAAAATACACAGCATGATTCTAGTTTCATTTTTTAGTCACCTGTATATGAAAAAACTAAGATACAATATACCAAAACATATATCTGTATGACAGGTGAATTTTCATGTTATTCTTCATACATTTCCTATTTTCCGAATTGTCCATAAGAAAGAACAAATGTGTTTTTTAAAGAAAAATGGGAGAATATTTTCCCCTCTTATGATTCCAGTAATGAGATACTAAGTGATTTGATTGTCTATAAGAAAGTAGAGGCAAGCCTAAAAATTTAAGCAAATTTCATAATTTTCATATCTTCTCAATTTCTATTTTCTAAATAATTTATAAAAATAAGTAGGACTGGGCCAGCCCTGTGACTTAGCAGTCGGGTGCACGCACTCCGCTACTGGCAGCCCAGGTTTGGATCCTGGGTGCACACCCACGCACCGCTTCTCCGGCCATGCTGAGGCCGCGTCCCACATACGGCAACTAGAAGGATGTGCGACTATGACATAACAACTATCTACTGGGGCTTTGGGGCAAAAAAAAAAAAAAAAAAAGAAGGAGGATTGGCAATAGATGTTAGCTCAGAGCTGGTCTTCCTCAGCAAAAAGAGGAGGATTAGCACAGATGTTAGCTCTGGGCTGATCTTCCTCACACACACACAAAAAAAACACACAAAGATGTAATAATCAAAGAAATAATAGAAGAAAACTTTCCTGATCTGAAGCTATGTTCAGATGAAAAGAGCTTACTAGTTCTCAAGAAGGATTAATAAAAAATGACATATATTTAAAGATAACCTTACTAAATTTTGAACTCTAAGATTAAACAGAACATTTTACCACTTTCTAGAGAAAAAAACAAAGCAGCTTATTTACAAAGAAAAATGAACCAAATTAGCATGCATTTTAATTCTACACATTCTATAAACCACAGAATACATTGTCATTATCTTTGCCTTAAAAGATCAATTATAGGGCTGGCCCGGTGGCATAGCAGTTAAGTGCGTGCACTCCACTTTGGTGGCCCAGGGTTGGCAGGTTTGGATCCCGGGCGCGCACCGATGCACCACGTGTTGTGCCATGCTGTGGCAGTGTCCCATATAGGGTAGAGGAAGATGGGCACAGATGTTGACCCAGGGCCAATCTTCCTCAGGCAGGGAAGAAAAGAGGATTAGCATCAGATGTTAGCTCAGGGCTAATCTTCCTCACAAAAAGAAAAAAAATGAAAGAAAAAAAGTCAATTATATTTTAAGGAGATTAAAAAACAATGAGACAATTTTCTTTTACATTTCCCCACATATTTATCATTCTGGAGCTTTTAATTTTTTGGTGGATCAAAATTTCCATCTGATATCATTTTTCCTTCTGCCTAAAGAATTCCTTTTATCTTTGTTATAGTAGAGGTGCATTGACAGTGAATTCTCTCTGTTTGTCTGAAAATGTTTAATTTCAACTTCATTTCTGAAAGATATTTTCACTGAGAATAAAATTTTAGGTTGATACCTTTTTTTTTTAATGCTTTAAAGGTGTTATTTCACCATTTCTGGCTCGCATAGTTTGTGACAAGAAGTCTGCTTTCATTCCTTTTTTTTTTCTTTGAGGATGACCAACCCTGAGCTAACATCCAATGCCAATCCTCCTCTTTTTTGCTGAGGAAGACTGGCCCTCAGCTAACATCCGTCCCCATCTTCCTCTACTTTATATGGGAAGCTGCCACAGCATGGCTTCACAAGCGTTGCATCGGTGCGTGCCCGGGATCCGAACCGGCGAACCCCGGGCCGCCGCAGCACAGCACGCACACTTAACCGCTTGCACAACTGGGCTGGCCCCAAGAACTCTGCTTTCATTTTTATCTTTGTACCTCTGTGAGCAATGTATCTTTTTTCTCTGGTTGCTTTTAGGATTTTTCTTTTCATCACTGGTTTTCAGTAATTTTATTTTAATATGACAGTGTGGCGTTAAGTTTACTCTGCTAATGGTTTATTGAGCATCTTGGATCTGTGGGATTATAGTTTTTATCAAATTTTGAAAATTTTCAAATATTATTTTCTCAACTCATTTTTCTATCCCCCTACCCCTTTCAGGGACATCAATTACACGTATCTTAGCTGCCTGAGGTTATCCCACAGCTCACTGATGCGCTGGTCATTTTTTTGTCAGTCTCTTTTTCTTTCTGTGTTTATTTTAGTTCCTACTGCTATGTCTTCAAGTTCATTCACCTTTTCTGCTTCAGTTCTATCTGATATTAATTCCATCTAATGTACTTTTCACCTCAGCTGTCATATTTGTTATCTCTAGAAGTTCCATCTGAGTTTTTTTCTCATCTTCATGCTCATGTATCCCTTTATATGCTTGAGCATATTTATAACACTTGTAATAGCTGTTTTAAGGCCCTCAGCTGGTAAATCCATCATCTCTGTCATTTCTCCATCTGTTTCTATTGATTGATTCTTTTTTCCTCTGAATTATTGCTTCTTTGCATGCAAAGCAATTTTTTATTGTTTGGTGAACATTGTGAATTTTACATTGTTAAGTACTGGGTTTTGCTATACTATTTTTTACCGTCACATAGTTAATTTACCTGCAGATTGGTTTGGTTATTTTGAGCCTTCCTTTTAATCTTTGTTAGGATGGTTCCAGAACAATTTTTACTCTAGGGCTACTTTATAACCACTATTAAGTTGAGACTCTTTTGCGGACTCTATCCAGTGCCCAGTATCTTATAAGTTCTCTCTCCTTCTGGCTGGTAGGAATATGAAATATTTCCAACTCTGTATGAGCTCCTACAATTGTGCAGAAAACTGGTTTCCAGTTCTTTCCCCAGCTTCTTGAATGTGCAGATCAGCACTCAACCAAAGAGTTGACGGAACCTATCTGCAGATCTTCAACTCTCACTGTGTGTACTTTGTGCCTCTCCAGCACTGTGTCCTACAAATCCTAGCAACCTCGACCTACCTGAAATCGAAACTTTGTCTTTGTAACTCATGGAGAACATTAAGCTCTGTTTAGGTTTCTTCTCCCTCAGGAGAAGAAATATCAAATATTTTAAATATAAATATAAACTATTTTAAAGATTCCAATGTACAAAAAAAAAAAAAAACTTACCTATGTGACCTTGGGCCAGTTATTTAGTCTTTCTAGACCTAAAAAAATCTCACTCCAACTTGCCTCAAATTGAAGAAATTTTCCTACAGTTCGCAAGCGTAGTCCTTGGCCATCTTCAATTTCCCTACATATACACATATAAGCATATACATATACTGGTGAGGTTATGGTAAGAAGAACCTACTCAAAACCTCGTGGTCACAGGGTAATTTAGTACAACACTTTTTGGAAAGCTAAGATTTGAAACTAGTTCTTTCTGACAATGAAGCTTTTTTTTTTAACTGATATACTATGTTTATTGTGATGGTTAATTATATGTGTCAACTTGGCTAGGCGAGAGTGCCCAACTGTTTGGTCAAACACAAGCCTAGATGTTGCTATGAAGGTATTTTTTAAGATGTAATTAACATTTAAATCAGCAGACTTTGAGTAAAGCAGATTACCCTCTATAATGTGTAGGGGCCTTATTCAATCAGTTAAAGGCCTTCAGAGAAAAGACTGAGGTTCTCCAAAAGGAAGGAATTCTGCCTCCAGACTGCTTTCAGACTCAGATTGCAGATCAACTCTTGACAGAATTTCTAGCCTGTATGTGACACACACATTCTATTGGTTCTGCTTCTCTGAAGAACCCTGGTGAATATACTTAAGAAAATTCATCCAAAGAAAAGAACTCAACAACAAAAAAAACAACCCGATCAAAAAATGGGCAGAGGATATGAACAGACATTTTTCCAAAGAAGATATACAGATGGCCAACAGGCACATGAAAAGATGTTCACATCACTAATTATTAGGGAAATGCAAATCAAAACTACAATGAGATATCACCTTACACCTGTCAGAATGGCTATAATTAACAAGACAAAAAATAACGTTACAGAGGATGTGGAGAAAAGGGAACTCGCATACATTGCTGGTGGGAATGCAAACTGTTGCAGCCACTATGGAAAACAGTATGAGGATTCCTCAAAAAATTAAGAATAGAACTACCACATGATCTAGCTATTCCTCTTCTGGGTATTTATCCAAAGAACATGAAATCAACAATACAAAGAGCGTTATGCACCACTATGTTCATTGCAGCATTATTCACAACAGTGAAACTATTCTGTATGATATTGTAATGGTGGATACACGACGTAATGCATTTGTCAAAACCCAGAGAACAGTACAACACAAAGAGTAAACCCTAATGTAAGCTAATGTAAACTTTAGTTAATAAAACCATATCAGTATTAGTTCACCAATTTTAACAAATGTACCACACTAATGCAAGATGTTATTAATGGGGGAAACAGGGAAGGGAGGGGACATACGGGAATTCTCTGTGTTTTCTGCTAAATTTTTCTGTAAACCTAAAATTGCTCTAAAAAATCAAGTATACTAACTTTAAAAAATCTACACACAGGGCCTGAGTGGTTAAACTTCCGCACGCTCTGCTTTGACAGCCCAGGTTCGCAGGTTGGTATCCCAAGCCTGGACCTACTCCACTCACCAGCCACGCTGTGGTGGTGTTCCACATACAAAATAGAGGAAGACTGGCACAGATGTTAGCTCAGGGCTAATCTCCCTCAAGACAAAAAAAAAAAAAAAAGAAGAGGGTTGGCAACATATGTTAGCCCACGGCAAGTCTTACTCCGCAAAAAAAAAAAAAAAAAATACAAGCAAAAAGTATACATAGTATATGTTTGATTAAGAAAAAAGGGGGGGAATATAGGAAGGATAAGCAAGAAAAAAATTAAACAGGTTACCTACAGGGAGTGGCTAGAAAGAGCAAAAGATAAAGGAAAGAGGTAGGATTACTCTGGGAATACCCATGTATATAGCTTCTATTTGGGGGCTATAATAATGTTTTATATAGTCAAACAACAAAATCAAATCAACATGAATGGGTTGAAAATCCCTAAAATTTATTATAAACAAAAACATATGAACCTAATTGTATATCAAATAGATAACATAACTATACAGAAGAAAATAAAAACAAATTAAGTCAAGTACCTTGGAACACAGTATTGTTTTTATCCTCAGTGGAAATATTCTAAGAACAAAAATAACTGCAAAGAAATCTTGAATTTTACTTGACAGATCTTGTAGTGTTGGTAGTATTGGTGTGGTAATTCTAAGTGTGCACAAGTGTGTGTGTGTACACATAAGCACATGTGCACATATTAGAATTGAGTAAATGGGTAGTTAAATTGATGTTCTTGGGAACCAGGATTCTTACTCCAAGAGAAAGGAAATACAAATATAGATTTAGGGATGAAGAAGAAGACCCTGTTAGTGTTAGATTAGAATTAGGGGTTTCAGTATGAACTCACACATTGTTTTTAAAAAAATATGCTTCCTACTCTATCACTGAAAGGGCCTAGAAGCAATAACATCCTATAGCAAGTAATAAGTGTCCTTTAGGGCCCAGGTTTAGGTTTCTAAATATTACTTTCCACAAAAAGGGTAAGGATCTCCTTAGAAAAATGGACGATTTCAGGGCTGAGACAGCAAAAGTTCAAGAAGACTCTGAAACATTTTGTTATTCCAGAAAGGAAGTGCTCAAAACTGACGGAGGCAGGTCAAAGGACACAGAAGCCAGCTTGAGTAGGCTCTCACCAGCCAAAATTAGGGACAATTGGAACATCAAAATGGATAATGACAGGAATTGATTATAAGATTCAGAAAAGAATCCATGAGTCCAAATATATAAAGGAGAGTGAAGACGAGATAGCCAAAGAAGAATAATAGAAATATAAACAATACTAATACATAAAAATAATAGAAATCTAAAATGGCAAGTGTATATTGCCATTTATAAATTTTCCCATTTTATAATTGATCGGCAATGAATGCTAAAACCACTGAGGGTAGGATATTTGAGGGGTAGGATATTCACATGGTTTCTCAAAGAATGCCTACACAAATTACTTATTAATAACTAAGGGGAAATATATACACATTAACCTATTGTCAAGACAATTGTAAAATTCTTGCCAAAAGTATGTCCAAGCTCTAAAATATCGCTTGAGTGTGCTCACTTCTCTCCCCTAGCACTGTGACTTCCTACTCTCCTTGTGTTGAGTCTTTAATCTCCCCCACTCCAGTCCAGTCTCTACATTGTAGCCAGAGGGCTTTTTCTAAAATTCAAATATGATCATGTTTTGTAACTAACAGTGCCTTCCCAATGCCTTCAAATCTCAATTTTTTGTCATGGCTTTGCAAGGTCTTCCATTGGCACTATTTATCTCTCCAGTTCGTTTCTTCCCGCTTCCTCAGCCCCTATCCTCGTGTAAGTTCCCTCATTATGTATTTAAGCCTCAGTTTCAGAAACCTAACATTCTCTCACCTATGGGTGAGACATGCTGTTCCCTTCTTGGAAAATTCTTTTCCCTCTTTTTTACCTGTTTGATGCTTACTCATTCCTTTTTTTTTTCTGCTGAGGAAGATTCACTCTGACCTAACATCTGGTGCCAATCTTCCTCTTTTTTAGCTTGAGGAAGATTAGCCCTGAGCTAACATCTGTGCCAATCTTGTGCTACTTTGTATGTGGGTCACCACCACAGCATGGCTGAGGAGTAGTGTAGGTCCATGCCCAGGATCCATACTCGCAAACCCAGGCCACTGAAGCAGAGCATGCCAAACTTAAACGCTATGCCATGGGGCTGGCCCCAGATGCTTACTCATTCTTAATGTCTCAGCTAAATATGACTACTTCTGGAATATAATAAATGATCATCTATTTATCACTTTTAGGCCTTATGCTGGTTTCCTACTACTCAATAGTTCCCCAGATGTACACGTTCTGCCCGAGATTATTGTATGAGACTACACTGGACTCTCTTATATAGCTTGTTTTTTTCCTATTGCCTGTGTTCTTTTTATTGTGTCAAACAGACTGGCTTATTCCTCAAAGTTTATTTATTCACTCATTAGTTCATTTATTCAAATTCATTCAATAACACAGGCAATGTGCTGGTGATTCTCTCAAGTTTCATCTTGTACTTGGAAATACATCAGTGCCCCCCCTTCACCATGGACACACACACGCGTGCACACACACACACACACAACATATACACACAATCTTCAAATTCTACTCCTTCCATAAATTCTTCTCTGATTAACAGAAGAGAGGTAGCCATCTTTCCCATGTCTTTTTTTCTTTCTAAAACTGCAGCACCCATGAATCTACCTCTCAAACAACTGATTTTTTGATAAATATTTTAATTACTTATTTAATTCATGTATTCATTCAGTTTTGCTCATCTCTTTCTTTTCAGTGTTGCTTTTCTTAAATAAAAACCTAGAGAGTAAAAATTATGCCTTTTTATCCTCTTACTCCTTAGCCCAGCAATCAAGAAGGCTTTCAGCAACACTTGATGATAATATTGCAACACTATGCACAGTGGCTACACAATAAATGTTGACTGACAGAACGGAAATAATACCCTTGATAGATGTTGAAGGACAGGGCCTTCATGTACTGCAGTTTTAAACATCCTATAACTTCTAGTCAAATCCCTTTACTTGCTAAAAGATGCAAAATTTAAATAATTGTTAAGACTTGCTCAAGATTTTATACTTTCGTGGAGAGAGCGTATATTCATCAACGCAAGTAACTGAAACATAGTACAGTAAAATGACAGAATTTTGATCAAGTTATTCCATTTTAATTTCAACAAACAGGTGCTGCCACTGATAAATGTAACCTGAAAATTTAATTCAGTGAAATCTTCTCCTTCAAGCATATTTAAAATAAGCTGTTTACATTTTCCTGCATATGATTATTCTAACCCTGAAAGCAGTTTTTAAATATGGATTATAAATCCAGCTGCCTTCAAATGAAACTAGAAGAGTTTTTTTCCCTCAGTCTTTAGTAAATAAGAAATTGATATAATAGAATTATTTTTTGCTTAGAGGGTTAAACCTTCTGACTAAATAATTCACATTTAGTTTTTTAATGTCCTGTGAGTTTACCAAAGTTTGTACAGAAGATAATTTTTTAAATATTAAAATATTTTAACAATGCTTGATTTTTTAATGCCGTAATTCTTTAAATGTGCTGTTCCTCCTCCAGGAGGACATTTCACAAAAGAAAGCACCCCTTGATCAAGCAGGGCATGCTCAACAAAGTGCTGAGAATGAACTTAGGGGACCCAAAAGCCCTGATACTCCTGGTACTTCCAACATATTGCCATTCTAATTGCCAGGACACACAGTTCCTAATCAGAAACTAACTTCAGAGTATGGTGGAGAATTTATCTTCTGTGGTTCAGTAAAACCCGCCCTTGACAGTCTCAGATCATTGGCTTGAAGCAGAAAGAGCTTTGCTTAATGACTACAGAGCAGTCTTCCATTCCCTATCTGCTGAACTGGCACTTAGTCTCTTACTTGCAACATCTTATGAGGAATGCAAGAAGCCTAGAAACTCTACTATGCTAAGATGTAGTTCCTACAAAGTTGAGCTTTGGTGGGCACGTGGTCTGAGTCCCCAGAAATAACATGTTATAGTTTAACACTGTTACCACATTCCAAGAACTGTTAGTTTCTCGACCTGGGACATAGGAATCCTAACTGGGGTGCTGATCCACTTTGCCTATTCCATATTTTAGAGTCTACCAGCTATATCTCCACTTCCAGATACCAGTAGAGACACTTTGGGGTTGCAAGTGACAGAAATCTAACTCAAACTAGCTTAATTATAAACTGGACCTTATTATCTCTCAGAATGCAGGGAAGGATTAAACAAAAGGATGTAGATGAGCCTCAATAAAAATGAATGAACAACAGATATGCTGCTGCCTCTTTTTGCTAAAATCAGTAACACAATTTGGGCCTTTCAAGAAGTTCATTTCAATCTTGACTTCGCTGTAAGCTCAAAGTTTATAACTTGTTCCTAAATAGAAGTTAAATAGTATGAAAATAGATGTGTAAATAGGAACAGAAAGTATGAACATAATCAGCCCAATTCTCTGACAGGAGGGTTGGAGGCTGGGATGCATGGAACAGTAAGGAAAGTCCTCTGTGGCTAACGTGGGAGGGATCATTTGGCTTCCTCTCTCCACAGGCAGATGGAGGCATTTTTTCCCCTGCATAGTTTCTGAGAATGCATTGAGGAGGGATGCTCACGTGGAGCAAGCATAATATTTCGCTTAGATTAAAAAATAGAATGGAATGAGTGTCCTGAAGAAGAACTAACTTACCCAAGACAAGACACCTCAACATTTCTAGACTCATGTCCCTGTTCCTGTGCACACAATAGGTACTAATATATAATATATAAATATAAGCATATGTAAATACATTAAAATGTGTATACTTTCTACATATATATTACATGTATATGTATACCTTCTAATGCAAACTGTGCCAATTTCCAAATAAAGCTAGATTAGATTTCACTTTTTCCTCTCATCAGGAAACGAGGTTGTCCAGCTTAGTACTGGCATTCCTAAACCAGGCCAAGAAACTGGGAGCTAAGAAGCTGTCTGGTAGTTCTCCAGTTAAATCTCTAGAAAGGTAATACATCTCTGATATTCCTTCAAATTAGAGAAAGTTTCCAGGACTTGAAAGGAAAAAACAGCAAATTGAACACACACACACACAAACACATATCTACTTTCCCTTCTTCCCAAAATGCCATTAAAATGACAGAAATGTATTCGTAAAAGCACAAACACATAAAAACAAGCAGAAGAGAGGAAACTACAATAACAAAATTCTGCTAGTTGTAAAGTAGATACATGACAAATGACTAAGTTGACTTGAGAACACAATTCAAAGCAGGCCATAGGAAAAACTAAAAATCAACCTGATGATACCACAAAAGTCTTATGAATTTCATTCCACATATGTCTAGAAGCAGAGGTGAAGAAAAAGGCAAAAAACTGAATAACTATTTGAAAATGTGTTTAAACAGCAGTTAGATTCCCATATGACTTGCCACTTTTTATAGCCTGATGACTCTCTCTCTCTCGATCTTGCAAAAGACTGGATTTTTTTTCTCCAGGAAGAGTAAAATAGTTGTCTAGACTAGTCACAGTTTAGGGTAGGATAACACACTGAAAAGAGGGTGATTGAGAAAACACAGGCATAACAGTGCTGACGTCCCTCAGCCCTCTTTCTGTAATTGGCCCTCACAAAGTCCCATTAGGAACTTGAAAGAGCAATTTTTTAGGATATACGTCTAGCTCAAGACAAAAGATCTAAAGATACTGACATCAAAGCTTCTCCAACAAAATAGCTCAATTGAATCAACCTAAAGCAAAGCTCACAGTGACAATGGTATCTAGAAGACAATATTGCTTTAAATTGCTTTAAATTTCTCAAGGAAATTTATTTCCAACTCCATCAGTCTAACTATCAATCAGGGGTGAGGACAGAATAAAGACATTTTCAGGAAGTTACTGGGAGACATGATCCATCAAAACAAGAAAAGTCATGGGATATTGAAAGCAGGAATCCAACACAGTAGAGAGGTGATAGGAATCCCCAAACGATGGTGAAGAGAGCGCCAAGGTTGATACCTGTGCAGAAGGAGCAGAAGGTGACCACTCCAGATCTGAGCAAATAGCAAGGCTTGAGTGACATTTTGAGAGATATAAAAGGTATAGAATACCTGATGGATCTGAATATCTTGAGAAGATATGAGCTTCAAATTGCATTGTCTATATACACACAGAAAACTAATCACAATGAAAAAAAAGACAATTATTAACTCTAGGAAAAACAGAAAATTGTAAAGGAAAGGAAAAAAATCAGAGTTTAGTGTATGTATTGTAAACATTAAAATGTTTATCCACAAATATAATAAATGGAGAACATTGATCTAACCCAAATTATACAATTAATATACTGGAGGGATAGTAATGGGACACATGTACATACATATGTATGTATGGAGGGGGAGATAAATCCTCATATTCTATAGTGGGAAGTCAATAGATAATACCTAGAACTTAAAACTTAAGAAGCAGGAAAACGAACAGGTTAGAACATAAAAGATAAATACCCAGATAATCAGATAAAAGAAATGAAAATGATGGGGATGAGAGGAAGATGGGCAGGAAACTGCTGTTTTTTAGTAATAACAAATCTTGTAGAAATATTTGACACTTTCAATCACATCCTTTAAAATTTATCATTCTGACTAAATCTGAAAGACAAAAGTTTCTATAACTGCTATAGCAGAAAGGGCTTGAGAAATTCAGCCTGGCTTGGGTTCACTGGAACTTATGGCAGCCTCCTCACATCTCCAAAGAACTCAAGACAAAAATAAGGTAGAAAGGGCACTAAATCTGAACCTCAGCTTTAGCAGTTACAAGTTTTGTTACCATGATTTTCTACTTCTCTAACACGGGAACGCCTGCCTTACTTCCCTCAAAGAGCTGTTATAAGGAAGAAATGAAATAACGTCAGTGAAAACTCTTTATGTATAAATAGATTTACTAATATAGTGTAAGTTTTATTCTTCAAATATTTATTGAGTCCCCACCACATATTAAGCATGGTTAACATTATTATTCCTTTTCATATATTGTTATATAATTTGCCTAAATTTAAAGTGTCAATTCTGGAGAGTTTGGAAGATGGGGACATAGGAGGATCCTGAGCTCGCCTCTTCCCACGGACACAACAAACCTACAACTACCTGTGGAACAACCTCCTCTGAGAGAGAACTGGAAACTGAATGAAAAGAACTTCCACAACAAGGCACAACACAGAGAAGGGTGGAAAAGGCTGAGAAAAAAAACACACTGTAGCCACTGCGCTTCATAGTCAGGAGCGATCTCAAAAATACAGTTTATCCTGGAGGAACAAGTGATTAAAACTCCACATTAGGCGCCCATTTCCCAAGTGAAATGTTCTGGGATCTCATCTCTTTTGTGCTGGATCTTAGGGCTACGGCGCCTAATGTGGAATCCAGCCATTTGTGATAACATGGATGGACATTGAGGGTATTATGCAAAGTGAAATAAGTCAGAGGGAGAAGGTCAAATACTGTATGATTTCCTTCATTAAGTAGTAGATAATAACAACAATAAACAAACACATAGAGACAGAGATTGGATTGGTGGTTACCAGAGGGGAAGGGGGGAGGGAGGAGGGCGAAAGGGATTATTCAGCACATGTGTGTGGGGATGGGTTGTAATTAGTATTTGGGTGGTGAACATGATGTAACCTATGCAGAAATAGAAGTATAATGATGTACACCTGAAATTTAGACAATGTTATAAACCAATGTTACTGCAATAAACAAAAAATTTAAAAAAAAAAAAGAAAGACAACAGGGAATACCCCCAAGAAAGCTATAGAACTTCAGGGAAAGGAAAACCTGCTCTTAAACGGCCCATGCACAGACTCACTCAACCCAGAAACCAGCACAAAACACCAGATAGAAAAATACATAGTCCACTGGTAAAAGAGACTCACTTCCTAAGCTTGGAGAGCATACAAGAGAGGCAGGAGGCACCTGGGCCCACTCCCCAGGGACTGAGACACTGGCACCAGCTATTACTGTCACCTAGTTTGGTCATGCTGACACAGACACTGGCAGGCACCATTGGAATCTCTTCTCTAGTCTGTTAGCACAGGGGCCTGCCCCACCAACTAGAGTACCTGAGGCAATTCAGCACAGCCAGGTAGCACAGGCAGCCTGCCAAAGGGACTGACTCTGCCCACCACAAGCCCACACCAGACTTGCACCACTGGGCCTCACAAACAGCCACATAGGGGATCTCCTATGCCCACCAATGGCCTGAAATGCTTATGTGCTGTTGCACTGGGGTCCTGCCCCACCTGTCAGCATACCTGAGGCAGTTGCATGCCTCCCAGACCACACAGCCAGTCCATGCCACAGTCCTGACCCACCCACCAGAGCACCCAAGGGAGCTGTGTACCGCTGGGCCACATAGCCAGTCCATGCCAGAGGCCTGCCCTGCCCAAGAGTGAGCTAGCAATAGCCGTGTGCAACACAGCCAGCCTCACCAGAAGCCTACCCCACCAACTAGCACATCAGAGGCAGTTGAGCCCTGCCAGACCATGCAGACAGCCCCACCAGGGGCCTCCAGCAGTTGTGTACCTCTAGGCCTAGCAACCAGCCACACTGGGGGCTTAACTCACTCACCAGCAAACTGGCAACAGTTGTATGCTACCAGATCTTACAGCCAGCCATACCAGGTTCTTGCCTCACCCAATAATGCACCCATAGCAGCTGCACGTGGCCAGGCCACACAACTAGCTGGCCCAGGGCCAGCCCAGTCAATCTCTGCACTTGCAGCAATAGCAGCCCTGCCACAACAGAAGGGCACACATAGACCACACAGGGGACACCATTTGTCACAGGTGATCAGAGGGGAGCATGCTGCTGGGCCCTATAAGACATCTCCTACATAAGCCCACATTTCCAACATTGGGAGACATAGCTGATCTACCTACTACATAGAAATAAGGACAGAGAAGTAGGCAAAATGAGGAGATAAAGGAATATGTTCCAAATAAAAAAACAGGACTAATCCTCAGAAAAAGAACTAAACGAAACAGAGATAAACAGTCTACCTGATAAAGAGTATAAACTCATGGTCATAAGGATACTACTGAACTGGGGAGAAGAATAGATGAACACAGTGTGAACTTCAACAAAGAATTAAGAAATATAAAAAAGAACCAATTAGAGCTGAAGCATACACTAATGGAAATGAAAAATTCACTAGAGGGAATCAACAACAGAGTTGATGACACAGAAGAACAGATCAGAAATCTGGAAGACAAAGTAGACGAAATTACCCAAGCTGAACAGAAAAAAGAATTAAAAAGAACGAGGACAGTCTAAGGGACCTCTGGGACAACACTAAGCATACTAACATTATAGGTGTCCCAGAAGGAGAAGAGAGAGACAAAGGGGCAGAGAACTTATTTGAAGAAATAATAGCTGAAAACTTCCCTAACCTGGGGAAGAAAACAGACATCCAGGTACAGAAAGTACACAGAGTACCAAACAAGATGAACACAAAGAGGCCCACACCAAGACACATTATAATTAAAATGTCAAGAATTAAAGATAAAGAGAGAATCCTAAAAGCTACAAGAGAAAAGCAACAAGTTACATACAAAGGAAACCACATAAAGCTATCACCTGACTTTTCAGCAGAACCTTACAGGCTAGAAGGGAGTGGCACAATATATTCAAAGTGCTGAAAGGAAAAAACCTGAGACCAAGAATGCTCTACCTGGTAAGGTTATCATTCAGAATGAGAGGAGAGATAAAGTTTTCCGGACAAGCAAAAACTAAAGAAGTTCATCACTACTAAACCAGCCTTACAAGAAACATTAAAGGGACTTCTTTAAGTGGAAAAGAAAAGACCATAAATAGGAATAAGAAAATCATAAAAAAAATATATCACTTGTAAAGGCAAATATATAGTAAGGTAATGGATCAACCACCTATTGAGCTAGTATGAAGGTCAAAAGACAGAAGTACTAAAATCATGTATGTCTACCCTAAGAGGTTACAGGTTACACAAAATTAAAAGAGGTAAAATATGATGTCAAAAACATAAAACGTTGTGGGGGTGGAGAGTAAAAGTGTACGGCTTTTAGTATGAGGTCGAACTTGAGAGACCATCAACTTAATATAGACTGCTATTTACATATGTTATTATATATGAATCTCGTGGAAACCAAGAACAAAACACCTATAATAAACACACAAAAAATAAAGAGAAAAGAACCCAAACATAATGCTAAAGAAAGTCATCAAATCACAAGAGAAGAGAGCAAGAGAACACGAAAGGAACAAAGAACTACAAAAACATGCCAAAAAAAGTAACAAAATGGCAATAAGTACATACTTATCAATAGTTACTTTAAATGTAAATGGACTAAATGCTCCAATCAAAAGACATAGGGTGGGGCCGGCCCCGTGGCTTGGCGGTTGAGTGGGCGCGCTCCGCTGCTGGCGGCCCGGGGTTCGATCCCGGGCGCGCACCGACACACCGCTTCTCCGGCCATGCTGGGGCCGCATCCCACATACAGCAACTAGAAGGATGTGCAGCTATGACATACAACTATCTGCTGGGGCTTTGGGGGAAAAAAATAAATAAATAAAATTATAAAAAAAAAAAAAAAGACATAGGGTGGCTGAATGGATAAAAAAACATGAGCCATGTATATGCTGCATACAAGAGACACACTTCAGACCTAAAGACACTCACAGACTGAAAGTGAAGGGGTGGAAAAAGACATTCCATGCAAATGCAAATGAAAAGAAAGCTGGGGTAGCAATATTTATATCAGACAAAATAGACTTTAAAACAGAAACTGTAAGAGGAGACAAAGAAGGGCTTTATATAATGATAAAGGGAACACTCCAACAAGACAATATAACACTTGTAAATATCTATGCACCTGACATAGGAGCATCTAAATATCTAAAGCAAATATTCACAGACATAAAAGGAAAAATCGACAACAATGCAATAATAGTAGGGGGCTTTAACACCGCACTTACATCAATGAATAGATAATCTAGACAGAAAATCAATAAGGAAATATTGGCCTTAAATGACACATTAGACTACATAGACAATAGATATATACAGAACATTCCATTCAATAACTGCAAAATATACATTCTTTTCAAATGTGCATGGAACATTCTCCAGGACAGATCACATATTAGGCCACAAAACCAATCTCAATAAATTTAAGAAGACTGAAATAATATCAAGCACGTTTTTCGACCACAATGCTATGAAACTAAAAATCAACTACAAGAAGAAAACTTGAAAAGTCACAAATATGTGAAGACTAAACAAAATGCTACTAAACAACTGTTGGGTCAATGAGGAAATCAAAGGAGAAATCAAAAAATATCTGGAAACAAATGAAAATGAAAATACAACATGCCAAAATCTATGGGCTACAGCAAAAGCGGTACAAAGAGGGAAGTTTCAAGCAATACAGGCCTACCTGAAGATACAAGAAAAATCTCAAATAAACAATCTAAAATTACACCGAAAAGAACTAGAAAAAAGAATAACAAACAAAGCATAAAATCAGTAGAAGGAAGGAAATAATAAAAATAAGAGCAGAAATAATTGAATTAGAGACTAAAAAGGCAATCGAAAAGATCAATGAAACTAAGAGCAGGTTCTTTGAAAAGATAAACAAAATTGACAAAGTTTTAGCTAGACTCACCAAGAAAAAAAGAGAGAAGCCTCAAATAAATAAAATCAGAAATGAAAGAGGAGAAATTACAATGGATACCACAGAAATACAAAGAATTATAAGAGATTACTATGAAAAGCTATACACCAACAAATTGGATAACCTAGAAGAAATGGATAAATTCTGAGCATTATACAACCTTCCAAAACTGAATCAAGAAATAAAGAATCTGAATAGACCTATCACTAGTAGGAGATTGAAACAGTAATCAAATACCTCCCCAAAAAGAAAAGTCCAGGACCAGACGGCTTCTTTGGTGAATTCTACCAAATATTCAAAGAAAATTTAAAACCTTCCAAACTCTTCCAAAAAATCGAAGAGGAGGGGATACTTCCTAACTCATTTTAGGATGCCAACTTTACTCTGATACCAAAACAGGACAAGTACAACACAAAAAAACAAAATTATAGGCCAATATTGCTGATGAATGGGGATGCAAAAATCTTCAACAAAATATCAGCAAATTGAACACAACAATATATTAAAAGGATCATATACCATGATCAAGTGGGATTTATTACAGGGATGCAGGGATGGTTCAACATCTGCAAATCAATCAACATGATACACCACATTAACAAAATAAAGAATAAAAATCATATGTCATTCGAATAGATGAAGAGAAAGCATTTGATAAGATTCAGCATTTATTTATGATAAAAACTCTGAATAAAATGGGTATAGAAGGAGAATAAGTCAACATCATAAAGCCCATATATGACAAACCTACTGCTAACATCATACACAATGGTGAAAAACTAAAAGTTATCCCTCTAAGAACAAGAACAAGACAAGGATTCCCACTCTCACCTAGCCAGAGCAATTAGGCAAGAAAAAGAAATAAAAGGGATCCAAATTGGAATGGAAGAAGTAAAACTCACTATTTGCAGATGACATGATTCTGTATATAGAAATCCCCAAAGAATCCACCAAAAAACTATTAGAAATAATAAATGAATACAGTACAGTTGCAGGGTACAAAATCAACATACAAAAATCAGTTGCATTTCTATACACTAACAACAAAATAGCAGAAAGTGAAATCAGGAATACAATCTCATTTACAATTACAACAAAAAGAATAAAATACCTAGGAAAAAATTTAACCAAGGAAAGACCTGTACCCTGAACACTATAAAATGTTGTTGAAAGACATTGAAGACAACACAAAGAAATGGAAAAATATTCCGTGCTCATGGATTGAAAGAATTAACATAGTTAAAATGTTCATATTACCTAAAGTAATCTACAGATTCAACGCAATCCCTACCAAAGTCCCAATGACATTTTTCACAGAAATAGAACAAAGAATCCTAAAATTTCTATGGAACAACAAAAGACCCCAAATAACCAAAGCAATCCTGAGAAAAACAACAAAGCTGGAGGCATCACACTCCCTGATTTCAAAGCATACTACACACATGTAGTAATTAAAACAGCATGGTACTGGCACAAAAACAATGGAACAGAACTGAGAGCCTAGAAATAAACCCACACATATATGGACAGCTAATTTTTGACAAAGGAGCCAAGAATATACAATGGAGAAAGGAAAGTGTCTTCAATGAATGGTATTGGGAAAACTGGACAGCCACTTGCAAAAGAATGAAACTAGACCACTATCTTACACCATACAAAAAAATTAACTCAAAATGGATTAAAGACTTGAAATGTAAAACCTGAGACCATAAAACTCCTAGAAGAAAACACAGGCAGTACACTGTTTGACAACCGTTAGCAGTATCTTTTTTATATGTCTCCTCAGGTAAAGGAAACAAAAATAAATAAATAAACAAATGGGACAACATCAAACTAAAAAGCTGCTGCATGGCAAAGGAAACCATAAACAAAATGAAAAGACAACCTACCAACTGGGAGAAGATATTTGCAAGTCATATATCTGATAAGGGGTTAATATCCAAAACATATAAATAACTTCTACAACTCAAAGGAAAAAAAAAAAAAAAAAACCCAGTTAAAAAATAGGCAGAGGATCTCAACAGACATTTTTCCAAAGAAGATATACAGATGGCCAACAGTCACATGAAAAGATGTTCAACTTCACTAATCACTAGGGAAATGCAAATCAAAACTACAATGAGATATCACCTAATGCCCATCAGAACAGCTATTACTACAACGACAAGAAATAACAAGTGTCGGATGGGCCGGCTCAGTTGCGCGGCAAAGCGCACACGTTCCACTTCAGCAGCCCGGCGTTCGCAGGTTTGGATCCCAGGCACTCACTGACGCACCCTTGTCAAGCCATGCTGTGGTGGCATCCCACATAAAGTAGAGGAAGATAGGCACAGATGTTAGCCCAGGGCCAATCTTCCTCAGCAAAAAGAGGAGGATTGGCATCGGATGTTTGCTCAGGGCTAGTCTTCCTCACACACACACACACACACACACACACAAAATGTTGGAGAGGATGTGGAGAAAAGGGAACTCTCATACACTGCTGGCAGGAATGTAAACTGGTGCAGCCATTATGGAAAACAGTATGGAGATTCCTCAAAAAATTAAAAATAGAACTATCCTATGATCCAGCTATACCATTTCTGGGTATTTATCCAAAGAACATGAAAACAATAATTAGAAAAGAAATAGAAATAGAATTAGAAATAATTATATGCACCCCTATGTTCATTGCAGCAATATACACAATAGCCATACTTGGAAACAACCTAAGTGCCCATTAATGGATGAATGAATAAAGAAGATTTGGTATATATAATGGAATACTACTCAGCAATAAAAAAGGTGAAATCTTGCCATTTGTGACAACATGGGTGGACCTTGAGGGTATTATGTTAAGCGAAATAAGTCATATGGAGAAAGCCAAATATCGTATGATTTCACTCATATGTGGAAGATAAGAAAATAACAAGAAATAGCACATAGAAACAGAGAATAGATCAGAGGTTACCAGACGAGAAGGAGGTTGAGGGAGGGCTAAAGGGATAAAGGGCACATTTGTACAGTGATGGATGGCAACTAGACTTTTGGTGGTGAACACAATGTAGTCTACACAGAAGTTGAAATATAATGGTGTACACCTGAAATTTATATAATGTTATAAAGCAATATTACCTCAATAAAAAAATAATAACTATAGAAGAAAAATAAAATAAAACGTCAATTCTTACTTATAAATACTCTTGGGTAAGCTAAAAAATGGAAAACTCAGTAATCCCTTATAACTTCCTTCTGTGTTGGGGACCTGCGGCAGACAGACTCTAAGACGACCTCCAATTACCCCTGCCTCATGGTATTCGTGCCCTTGTGTAATTCCACCCCCTTGAGTGTAGGCAAGGCCTATGATTTGCTTTGAACTCACAGAATATGGCAAAGGTGATGGGATGTCACCTCCATGGTTATGTTATATAAGATTATAATTTCTATTTTGCTAGTAGAGTCTCTCTGTCAACTCTCTCCCCTTCTGGCTTTGATGAAGTAAGCTGTCATATGGAAAAGTTCATGTGGCAAAAAACTGAGGGAAGCCTCCAAATTGAGCCCCTTAGTCAAGAAACTAATATTCACTTCAGTATTTTAGAGGGAAAAGCCATAAGAGGTAACACACTAATAGAAATCTTCTATTTAATGGAATGTAACAGCAAAAAAGAAAAAAAAAGTTTTTGACCCTCCAAAAAGTATACATTCTATTTCTAATACATTCTACTTCTAACACATTAAATATTTAACAAAGTCTGGTTTCTGGGTAAATGGAAAGGAAATTTCTTTTGCTTTTAATCTAGAATAAAAGGTGATGTGTGAGTGGCAAAATGATGACGCTTACAGAGCATAAATTATTGTACAGGAAGAAAGGGCAGCAGGGAACTAGAATTACGGAAGTGGAAAAAAGTGGTGTGATAACCAGGTAGGCAGCAGTAGCCATTTGACTCTACACCTACCAGCTCTCATAGACTTTCCTCCTTTCGAGTTATCATAACTACATTGTTAAAGAAAAACTGTAGTTATTTGTTGTTTAGATATCTTTATCACACTGACTTAGAAATTGTGTGTATGTGTGGGAAAACTTTCAGAAGAGAATCTATATGCAGCTGTGAATCACTCACCTGAAGAACAATGAGCTGAATGGGAAATCACTCAGACAGCCTGTCACTTATCAAAATTTCTGTAAGCAATGTGAAGGTTAACGTGTGGGTCTGAATCTGTCAGCACCCAGTTTCTTGCAGCTGTCACAATTGGACAAGCTGTCTCCATCATAAAATAATGCTTGCAAGCCACATTCAATTCAGTGGGACTCATAAGAATAATCTGAAATACAACGACAGCAGCCTTGCTATCTAGATGGTTTTGTAATAAAATTGGTGACAAGGGGTTGGAAATGACAGAACACATCAGTGTGGAAGTCTCTTTAATGACCTCATGTCACAAATAAAACACAGAGCAAATAACAAAACACATGTTGTTCTTATTTAACATTGTATTGAGGGCTAATACAGGCTTCCATTAGTCTCAGCAGGTACGATTTAGATCCTGTATTACTTTACTTTGCTGCTGCACTAATTACCACAAACTTGGTGGCTTAAAACAATACAAATTTATTCTCTTACAATTCCTGAGATCAGAAATCCAAAATCTGTTTCTCTGGGCTGAAGTCAAAGTGTTAGCAGGGTTGCTTCCTCTAGAGGCTCCAAGAGAGAATCTAGAACCTGTTCCTTGCCTCTTATAGCTTCTAGAGGCTACAGGAATTCCTTGCTGTCTGTGGCTCATGGTTCCTTTCTTCATCTTCAAAGCTAGCAGTGTAGCATCTTCTTCATTGTCACATTGCTTTCTTCCTTCTGTAGTCTACTCTCCCTCTGCCTCCCTCTTTTGAGGACAGTTATGTTTACATTTAGGGCCCATCCAGATAATCCTGCATAATCTCCACATCTTAATATCTTTAATTTAAATCATATCTGCAAACCCCTTTTGACATATAAGGTAACATTCACAGTTTCTAGGAATTAAGACCTGGATACCTTTAGGAGCCGTTATTCAGCCTACCACAAGTTCTATCTCATAAATGTCTTAATATGAAGCTGTTTGCCTCTGGTAAAGTAGCTTTCATTACTCACATACAAAGCCATCCAAAATACAATAAATTTAACTTGACTGGAGATTGTAAATCAATATTATCTTGGCTCCTAAATTCTTTAATAATTGTTCTGGCAAATTTCTGATTCTTTCCTCTTAGTAAGCACAATGTGAAAAAAACTAAACAAGAGAAAATCTAATGGGTCAATATGATCTTGGAGATCTCATGAGTATCGCAGTATGTCTGCGTGTGTGTGTGTGTGTGTGTGTGTGTGTGTGTGTGTGTGTGGTGATGGTCAGGAAATTGGATAAAAGCATATTAGAGGTGAGTACTTGAAGGATTCCAATCATACCTGCAAACTATATGCATGGAATGATTCATGCTGGTGCGGGGATGTACGTCAGTAAGCATCAGGCAATTTTCATCCAAAATACCTTAAGCAGATTTTGAAGCAGTTGCTCTGACACCTGAGGGTGTAGCTATGTTTAAAGGTGTGTGGGCTGTGGAGGGAAGAAGGAACTAACTTTTATTAAATGGCTACTATGTCTGAGACACAAAGCTATAGGTTTTATAAATTTTAATGTTAATTCAGTTAAGGCTCACAACAACAGATGATGTAGGTATTAACAAAAAAGGAAAGTAATACCCAAAGAGAATTAGATAACTTTTCCAAGTTTGCCAGCTAGCAAAGGTATGGCTAAAATTCAAACTTACATTATTTGAAATCTAAAAACCCATAATGGGCTTTTCAGCATAATATAACAGATACAGAAGAAGTCAAGAGTCAAGAAAATAGTAATGGTTCTTTCAGAAGAGCTCCTCCCTCCTCCAAAAAAAGGATGTGATGAGGAGAATTTAAGAAATATTATCAAACACTCCAGAAGCTGATAAGAGCAGTAACTCATAACAGCTGCATAACCATGTGCTGGACCCCATGTACTGAAAACACCACAATACACAACTCTAAGTAAACAGCGTTTCCAACTTCTGGGTTCCTGTTTCACTGTTCTGTTACCTAGGCAGAGAAAATTCATGATGTCATCTCTCCCCATGAAATGGGCTCTACAACCAAGCCCAATTTCTCACTTCATCTCAGATGTAGCCTTATACCTTTAATTGAACTGAGATTAACTCCATGGATTTTCCACAGTGGGGTTCAAGCATTTTTCCCTATTATAGTATCTACTTTCTAAAGCTGATTCAACTGAGATCTAATATTACAGCTCAGGCTACCATAGAGATGACTGCTAAAAACCTGATCCAACAGGAATCTGAGTCATTACCATGATGAGAAAGCATTTTACTTATGGTGTTGACATCGTACCATAAAGAAGACAAGGCCTCATCATAATTGTCATTTTACCAGACTGCCCTTTGACTTTAGACCAGCATTCTTTGTCCATGATGGGATATTTGCAGCTCTCTAACTGGAGGAAAACTGAAGATAAAACCATCAAGATATAGATAATTTCTTGGTGCAACCAAAGATTCAAGGTCCATCCCTCCAGGGACAATTAAAGAAATAACTGTTTGAATTTTGATTCTGCTTGGCTAATCTAAACTTTACTGGATAAAAGAGAGAGACTCAGATGACAAATTCAGGCCAAGCCTTGATTGAGATCTCAAGTCTATGAATCTGTATGTATGTGTGTCTTGTTAGGAATGGGCTAGGTAAGACACATCATGAAAAGAAGAACTGAGAGCCAATTTTTCCTTCATTATAATGCCCCAATAGCAAAAGTCACCTCCCTCATAAAGAGGGGTCCTTTCATACCTTGCATAGTCATAAGGAAGAATATATCTCTGGTCCTTTCAGTCTAATAAGAACGGAAAATACAATGCAAGTAAGAATTTCTTCCCAAAGCTCCTGTTTGTATTTCAGTTTATTTGCACGTGCGCCTTTAGACCCATACAGACCAAAAGCAACCTGAGATAAATGTCACTCATGTCTATATCCCTCAGGGGTGCATCAAAATCAATAAAAGCCCATATATATATATATATATGAGCTTAACTGATTAATCATCATCTTTCCCCTACCTCCTTCAATTATAATTCAGTTTGATTTATGTTAATTACTATTTTTATAACTTGCCAACTCCTCTTTGAATGAAATCACTACTGCCCAAACCACCCAGGCTGAAAACTCCAGGAATCAACGAATCCCCTCTTCTTCAAGTCCCACAACCAATGACTAGTCTAACAGATCTACATCCAACTTCCTTACTCTATTTTTCCAGGTCTGGTTGGATTTGTATTTATAACAAAGCCAAAGAGAGTCAACTAAGAAAAGAGCTAACATCACTATAATGAAATAACCTTATAAATTGTAATGCACTGTGCTAATTTTATTATTTTTATCTTTACTTGAAAAGTATTTATTGACTTCCTCAATATAAAATACAAGATGTTGGGGACATAGATAAAATGGAAATTCAACTGTATCTGTATTTACTAAAGACTTTTTAAAGAAAAAGATCTTGTTTACGAAGACTGAGTCAGAGAATAGGATGATTAAGTGGTATTTGTCATATGATACTTGTGCAGTATG
The DNA here is from genome assembly GCF_020826845.1 of Diceros bicornis minor. Taxonomy (NCBI): domain Eukaryota; kingdom Metazoa; phylum Chordata; class Mammalia; order Perissodactyla; family Rhinocerotidae; genus Diceros; species Diceros bicornis. Next base: position 23,291,875 of record NC_080764.1, on the reverse strand, counting down.
TGAAATTTATCCATAACATGTATACAGGCATACATATTTATGTATATTATAAAACTAGAGATAAAAGAATGTCAAATTCTCTAGGGTAAAGCTAGCTAATAAATTTATAGATTGTGCTTCTTTCTCTATTATTAATAGTTTTACTGAGGCATAATTGATATACAAAAAACTGCACATGTGCAAAGTATTCAATTTGATAAATTTTGACATATGTATACATACGTATACAAACCATCACTACAATCAACACAATAAACATAACTATCACCCCCAAAAGTTTCCTCATGCTCTTTTGTAATCTTTCCCTCTCCCTCCCAACTCCTCTCCCACCTCCCAGTCCACAATCACTGATTTGCTGTCACTATAGATTGTTTTCCATTTTCTAGAATTTTATATAAATGGAAATATATAGTATGTACTCCATTCTTCCTGACTTCTTATTTGAAAATAAATGATTTTGAAGTTCATCCATGTTGTTACAGGTATCCTTTTAATTGCTGAGTAGAATATCGCAATTTATCTGTTCATCTGTTGATGGATATTGGATTGTTTCCAGTTAGGGGCTTGTGACAGGCTAAATAACAGCCCTCTGAAAATGTCAACATTCTAATCACCAGAATCTGTGGATATTTTACCTTACATAGTAAAAGAACTTTTTCAGATGTGATTAAATTAATGATCTTAGATTGGGAGATTATTCTAGATTATCTGGGTAGGCCCAATGTAATCACAAGGGTCCTTATAAGAGGGAGGCAGGAGAGTGAAGAAGTCAAAGTCAGAGAAAGTGATGAGAAGAAAGGGCCTCAATAGTCTAAACCCATCACAGCAACAACTCAAGTCCAAAATCTCATCTAAGTCTCATCAGCTCAAAAGTTGCAAATCTCATCATCTAAATCATCTATGAGTATAGCTCTGGATATAAGCCATCCTGAGGCAAAATACTTATCCCTCTGTGGATCTGTAAAACTAGAAAACAACTTATCTGCTCCCAAAGTACAGGGATGGCACAGGCATAGAATAACTGACATAGACATTTCCATTCAGAAAGGGAACAAAACAGAAGGAAAAAAGGGGTCACTAGGGCCCAGCCCCATGGCTGAGTGGTTAAAGTTCCATGCACTCCACTTTGGAGGCCCAGGTTCATGGGTTTGGATGCCAGGCGTGGACCTGCTCCACTCACCAGCCATACTGTGGTGGTGTACCACATACAAAAAAAATGGAGGATTGGCACAGATGTAAGCTCAGGGCTAATCTTCTTCACGCAAAAAAAGAGGATTGGCAACGTACACTAGCTCAGGGTGAATCTTCCTCAGAAAAAAAGAGTGCGGAAGGGGTCACTAGTCCCAGGGAATTTTGAAATCTAACAGGGCAAACTCTATTAGATTTCAAGGCCTAAGAATAATCCACTGTGGCTGGAGGCTCCACCTTCTGGGCCCATAGGGCAAAGCCATGGGCCCTCAGCTCTGGCCTCAGAATCACCCTTTTTTTTTCGTAAGGGTAGCATGTATTCACAGCTGAGTGGTTTTATTAGCCTGTTTCCTGCCTGTAGAATTTTGGAAGTCCAACAGCATTTTTTAATTTTGTTCTTTCTCTGTCCCTTCAGTCCACGCTAGTAGTGTTTTTGCTGATATGACATTCTCAAGAACATTGTGGGTCTCCAGGGCATATCACAGGGACTCACTCCATTGAACAAGAGGCTCTTACACAAATATACTGCTGGATAATCCCATCTTTATTCCTGATTTCTGCTGAGACGTGTGAAGGGATCCATGGTAGTACACTTAATCTCTTCAAACAGCCCTGTGTGTGATTAAAACTCTGACCTTTATCTAAAGGCTTTCCAAGGCACTAGCAAAAGACTGCTTAACCACACACTTGGCTTTTTCTCCAGAGCACATTTTCCTGACATTAAGTCTTCTAATTTTAGCATCTTTTGAAAGCTGGATAGACTGAGAATTTCCCAAATCATCAAGTCCTGGCTTCTTTTTGTTTAACAGTTCTTCCCTCAATCTCTCTCTCCTCTCACATTCCACTATAAGCAGAAAGAGGGGACCAGGCCACATCTTCAACACAATTCTTGTAAATCTCAGCTAAATATCCAAATCCATGGCTTACAAGTTCTGTTGTCCACATTAGGACATAAGTCAAACTTCCACTAAGCTTTCTGCCACCAAATATCAAAGAGCCCCTCACTTCCTTCTGAGCTCTCATGAGCAGTTCCCTTAACATCTATATTTCTACCAATTTTGTTTATAATGATTTAAATATTCTCTAAGACAATACAGGTTTTTTCTACCATGTTCTTCACTTCCTTCTGAGCCCTCACTGACAGAGTCTTTAATATTCATATTTCTACAACACTCTGTTCAAGGAAATCTAGGTTTTTTCTATCACGCTCTCAAAACTCTTCAAGCCTCTACCCACTGCCCAATTCCAAAACCACTTCCACATTTTTAGCTAGTTGTTACAGCAGAACCTCACTTCCAGATACCAAAATCTATATTAGTTGCCTATTTCTGCTATAATAAATTACCACAAACTTGGCTTAAAACAATGCAAATTTATATTACTGTTCTGAAACTTAGAAATTCAAAATGAATTTTGAAATATGACATTTGTTAGTCTTACAGGGCTAAAATCAAGGTGTCAGAAGATATTCATTCCTTCTGAATGCTGTAGGGGAGAATTCATCCCTTGCTTTTTCCAGATTCAAAAAGCTGACCACATTTCATGGCTCATGACTGCATCACTCAGATCTCTGCTTCTGTTATCACATATCTTTTTCACCCTCTACTTCTATCAACACATTGTCTTTTCTGACACTAGCCCTTCTGCCTTCTTCTCATAAGAAGCCTTGTGATTAAATTGGGCCCACCCAGATAATCCAGGATAATCTCCTCATCTCAAGAACCTTAACTTAATCACATCTGTGAAGTCCCTTTTGCTGTGTACGGGTAACATTTTCACTGGGGATTAGTATGTGGACATCTCTAGGAATGAAATATGAAGAAATCCTCTACACTTTTGTTCATTATGAAAAAGGATTTATTTTGGCTTTATAGTTGAAAAATTTTTTTCTGAATATAAAATTCTAGACAAACAGCTATTTTTTAGCACTTCAAAGACTGTCCGTTGTCTTCTGGCTTACATAGTTTGTGATGAGAAGTCCACTGTTATTCTTATCTTCATTTCTCTGTAAGTAATGAACATTTTTCTCTTATTGCATCTAAGTTTTTCACTATATCACTGTTTTCAGTAAACTTAATATAATGTACCTTGATGTGTTTTCTTTATGCTTCTTTTTCTTGGGGTTCATTGATCTTCTTGAATCTATGAGTTTATAATTTTCATCAAATTTGGAAAAATCTGGGCCAACATTTCTTCAAATATTATTTTTGCTCCCCACCCCACTATAATATCAATTATAAGTATGTTATACCATTTATACAGAACTCTATCCAACAATTGCAGAATATACATTCTGTTCAAGTGCACATGTAGCATTCACCACGACAGACATATAGTATTCAGTAAAACAGATCTCAAATTTAAAAGGATTGGAATCCTACAGAGTATGCTCTCTGACCACAACAAATCAATATAAAAAGATCTGAATGATCACAAAACACATGGATATTAAACAACACACTTTTAAATGACCCACAGTCTAGAGAAGATATCACAAATGAAATTAGAAATGATTTTGTACTGAATGAAAAAAAAACACAACATCTAAAAATCTGTGGGTTGCAGCTAGGGCAGTGCTTACAGAGAAATTCACATCATTACATGCTTATATTAGAAAGAAGATATACCTTAGGATCAATATTCCAAGCTTCAAACTTAGAAACTAGAAAAAGAGAAGCAAACAAAAACTAAAGTAATTTAAAGAGAAAATACTTTAAGAACATGAATCAATAAAAAACAGAAAAAGCTTAGAGAAAAATCAACGAAACCAAAAACTTTCTTTGAAAAGATGAAAAAATTGATAAATGTCAAGCCAGACTGATGAAGAAAAAAGATACCAATTAGCAATATCAAGAATATCCATATACATCTTATAGATAGTAATAGGATATCTACAAAACAGAAGCAATTTTATACTAATAAATTCAACAAATTTGATGAAAAGTACAAATTCTTTGAAAAATGTAAACTTCAAAGCTCACTCAAGTAGAAAAGAGATAAAATGTGTAGACCTATATCTGTAGAAGTAATTGAATTTATAAATTAAATCTCAAAATTTATTCTTAAGTATTTTATTCTTTTGAAGATCTCATTAATGAAATTATTTTCTTAATTTCATTTTCTTAATGTTCATTGCAAGTGTATTTATGGCTACCATTTTACTTTTTGTCTTTTCATACAACTTATGCCTTTTTTATTTCTTTATTCCACCTTTATGGTTTTCTTTTGCATTAAGCAAATATTTTCTAATGTTGTATTTTAATTTTTTTAATGATTTTTTCACTATATTTTAAAAATTATTTCCTTAGTGTTTGCCAGGGCTTACCATATACATCTTATCAAAATCAGCTTCAAATTTATACTAACTTAATTCTAGTGAGATATAGAAATTTTACTCTTATATAAAAATGATACTTCTATTCCTTTTCCACCATTTTTGTAGTAGTATTGTTATATATATTATCCATAAATGTTACAAATCCATCAATAAATTGTTATAATTATTACTTTATATAATTTTATGTCTTTTAAAGAAGTTGAAAGAAGAAAGAAGAGCAAGTATAAACTTATACTTTCTGTTTTATTAACCTTCTCATTTCTGATTCTCTTCATTTGTTCTGGTGGATTCCAGTTAACATCTGGAGTCATTACCTTAGACCAATACAGCTTTGCTCCAACCCATCTCTTTTGGTGTTATTGGTAAATACATTACATTTCTATGTCATACACCCAATAATACATTTTACATATATTATTTTATAGAATTGATTTTTAAATCAGTCATGAGAAGAAATGAGGAAAAATATGCATTAACACTGTCATTTGTAATTATATAATTAGCTTTACCAGTTCTGTTTGTTTTTTGTGTGGATTTAATTTACCATTCCGGGGGGGAGGTCACTTCTTTTCAGCCTAAAGAATTTTGTTTAGTATCTCTTGTAAGGTAGGTCTGCTGGCAACAGATTCTTTCACTTTTTGCTTGTCATGGACTGTCTTTATTTCATCTTCATTTTTTAAAGATAGCTTTTCTGGATATAGGATTCTTTTTTTTTTTTTTCCCCGTGAGGAAGATCAGCCCTGAGCTAACATCCATGCTAATCCTCCCCTTTTTGCTGAGGAAGACCGGCTCTGAGCTAACATCTATTGCCAATCCTCCTCCTTTTTTTTTTCCCCAAAGCCCCAGAAGATAGTTGTATGTCATAGCTGCACATCCTTCTAGTTGCTGTATGTGGGACGCGGCCTCAGCATGGCCGGAGAAGCGGTGCGTCGGGGCACACCCAGGATCCAAACCCGGGCCGCCAGTAGCGGAGCTCAAGCACTTAACCGCTAAGCCACGGGGCCGGCCCTAGGATTCTTGATTGAGGTTTTGTTTTTGTTGTGGGGGGAGGTTCTGGCACACTTTCAACATGGTTATCACTTTGATTTCTGGCCTCCAATGTTTTTCGTGCGAAATCATCTGTTAACCTTATTGGGGTTTCCTTATGAACTCAAGTCATTTTTCTCTTGCTGCTTTCAAGATTTTCTCCTTGTCTTTGGCTTTCAGCATTTTTACTATGATGTGTCTCTTCGTGGGTTTCTTTATGTTTATCCTACTCGGAATTCATTGAGCTTTCTGGATGTGTAAATTATTATTTTTCAATACATTTGGGAAGTTTCAGCCATTAAGTCTTCAAATATTGTTCTGCTCTTTTCTCTCCTTTCCTTCTGGTATACCCATTACATGTATGTCGGTGTGATTAATGATGTCCTACATTTCTCTGAGGGTCCGTTCACTTTGCTTCATTCCTTTTCTCTTTGCTCTTCAGATTGCATAATCTCTATCAATCTATCTTCAAGTTCTCCAGTTCTTTCTTCTGATAGCCCCTCTAGTGAATTTTGCTAGTGATTTTTTCATTTCAGTTTTTGTATTTTTCAACTCCAGAATTTCCATTTTGTTGTTTATCATTTCTCTCTTTAATGATATTCTATGTTTGATATGAAATTGTCATCATACCTTCCTTTTTAATAATAGTTTCCTTTAGTTCTTTGAACATATTTACAATGGCTACTTTGCCTTTGTCTGTTAAATAACATCTAATCTCCCTCACAGGCAGTTTTTTATTTACAGTATATGGGTCATGTTTTCCTGCTTCTTTATGTCTTGCAACTTTTTGTCAGAAACTGGACATTTTAGGTAATATATTGTAGAAACTCTAAGCACTCCCCCCACCAGCACCACCTTGGGGCTTGTTGTTATTTACTTGTTTGTTTAGTGACTGGCTAGATTATTTTAGTGAATTCTATTTCCCTTCTGCAGTGTTAAGCCTCTGATATTGCTCCTTAAGGAGGTGCAACTTTGCATATGTTAGCCTGCAGTCACTCTGGTTATGACAGTGGTTTTGGCAGCATTCTCTTTCTCTGACCACACCCAACTGTTTTCAACAATGCCCTGGTGCCGAAATTGCTTTACAGACTAATCCAATCCAATTCAGGCTTCATTGAAGGAGTAATTCCTTTTTTTTTCTTTTGGTGAGGCAGATTGGCCCTGAGCTAACATCTGTTGCCAATCCTCCTCTTTTTGCTTGAGAAAGACCATCGCAGAGCTAACATCTGTGCCAACCTTCCTCCATTTTTGCATGTGGGATGCCACCACAGCACAGCTTAATGAGCGATGTGTAGGTCCACACCCAGGATCCGAACCCATGAACCCCAGGCTGCTGAAGCAGAGTGTGTGAACTTAACCACTACGCCACCAGGCCAGCCCCAGAAGGAGTAATTCATGAGGTGGGTGTTTGAGATTTGTTCTGAGCCCTCACAGGCTCCTCTAAGCTATCTCTTTCTCTGGTTCTCTGCTTCTCCTTCCAGGCAAAATCTCTGAGCCTAGGCTCTGAAGCTAGGAGTGGAGACAATGGCACACTTCTGAGTGACACCTCCACTTTAGGAGCTGACTACCCACTGGGAGACAGGGAGAGGAGAGAGTGGACAGTATCCTCCAATCTTCTTGAGTTGCCTCACCCAGAATGCAACTATCACTTTACAGGCCAGGGTAAGGGCAATCAGGGCCCCAGTGTTCTCAGCAGTGTCACACCCAAGATATAGACTTCACCCCATGAGTGGGGCTAGGCAGAAGCAGCCCCACTTCCTGGCCACACTCACTCAGAATTTAGTCTCAGCAACAGGTAGCTGGGGAAGGAGGAGAAATGCTGATGTCCTGCCCCTTCCAGAAGATAGCCCTCTGACTGGGAGCTGAGGGGAAAGGAAGCCCTGCATTTCTGGTTGCACCAGTCTGGAGTAGAGTTTCCAACTCGGAGTTGGGATGGGGAGGAAGGGAGTGGGTCTCAGTTCACATACCATAAAATCTTGCTGTTCTTACCAAAAAGTAGATTTTCTTGAATAAATGTTTCTCCATTTACTATATATCCTCAGGACCATTTCCAAAGACATTAAATGGTTATTTTTTTTATGATTTTCACCAGTTTTCCTGGGGAGTAGGTCCACTGAGCTCCTCATGCAGTCATGCTGGAAGTCCCTCTGGTCAATTGATTAACAAGAGTGGCAAGGTAATTCAATGAGGAAACTACAATCTTTTTCAAAAAATGGTGCTGGACAATGGATATGGAAAAAAATTAAACTCAACCCTTCCTCATACCATATACAAAATAATTTGAAATAAATCATATCTCAAAATGTAAAACTATAAAACTTCTAGAATAAAACATAGGAGAAAACTTTTTATGACTGTGACTTTGGAGAAAATTCTTCATGACTGTGACTTTGGGATAGGCAAAGATTTCTTAACTAGGACACAAAAAGTATGAATCATACACCAAAAAAATTGTTAAATTGGACTTCATCAAAATTTATTAAAGCTTGCCCTTCAAAAGACACTGTTAGAAAAACGGGAAGGCCAGCCACAGACTGTGAGAATAACTTTGCAAACTATAAATCTGATAAAAGACTTGTTTCCAAGATATATAAAGAACTATTTCAACTCAATATTAAGAACAAAAACAATTTAAAAATGGAACAATTTAAAAACTTCACCAAATGATCTGTAAGTGGCAAATGAGCAAATGAAATGATGCTCAATAATATTAATCTTCAGAGATACGCAAATTAAAACCACAATGAGATACCACTATACACTTACTAGAATGGCTAAAATTAAAAAGATTGGTGATACTATACATGGCAAGGGTGTGGAGCAACTGAAATATTTATACATTACTGGTAAGAAGGTAATATGGTACAACTATTTTGGAAAGCAGTCTGCCAATTTCTTTAAGAGTTAAACACACACATAACATATGATGCAATAATCCCATTCTTACATGTTTGCTACTACTAGACGAGAAATAAAGACACAACAACTTGCATGCAAATGTTCATAGCTTTATTCATTATAGCCAAAATCTGGAAACAACCCAAGTGTCCATCAATAGGTGAATGGATAAACATATTGTGGTACACCTATACAAAAGAATACTACTAGGCAATAAAAAGGAGTGAATATATTAATGAAAGAAGCCAGGCACAAAGGACTGTACAATTCTATTTATACGAAATTCTAGAAAAGACAAAATTATAATGATAGGAAGCAAATCAATGGCCACCTAGGGGTGGGACTGTTGGGTGGGAATTGACTGCAAAGAGGAATGAGGGATCTTTTGGGGGATGATGAAAATATTCTATATCATTATTGTAGTTCTGGTTACATTACTATACATTTGTCAAACATTTAACTGTACCCTTAAGGTGGGTGAATTTTATTGTATATAAATTATATTTCAATAAAACTTTTTTAAGAGAGCAATAGAAGGAAAATATTAAATAGTTTAACAGTGGGAAAAGATCAGAGAGATTGAGACACTCAGTCCTCATATATTGAATAAGCTAAAATACTGAATATCAGAGATTCTGAAGTTATGTTAGCATACCAACCAAAAATTTTCTCTTGTCATTTTCACTCAGTTATAAAACCAACATTTCTCTTAAACCAGATTTGTGAAAATTTGGTTTAAAAATAATCATATTATTTCAGCTTATTTTTCCTTGCTAATTAAAGAAAGTGTTGAAATGTCATGGCTAACAAAGCTGGGGTTTTATATGCAGCAGATATTTACTTTCTTCCTCTCTTCCTTGGGATACAGTATACTTCCCAACCCCATTGCCTTTATGCTTGGTGATGTGACTTGCTTTGGTTAATAGAAGTTTGGTTAATAATGTGTTTGCATAGTTTGGCTTGCTCTTGAACTCATACATCAACATATGAGTACAACCAACGAACCCAATGCCCCTTTAGAATGGACCTTAGAATGAGGCATGAGGAGCAAACCTGAACTTGCCTCAAAGCCTGGAACTGAACCACATCCTAAAGCAGAGCCACTTATGAGAGAAAAAAATTAAAAGCCTGATAGGTATAACAATGAGTTTGGTGGAGGTTTGTTACACAACATCACTGTGGAAATAGCTAACTAATATAATAGCTAACATTTGTGGAGATTTTACAATGTTCTAAGCACAGAGCTAAAAATTTCATGTGTACTACCCATTTAAATCATCACAGTGATTCTGTAAGAGACAATTTTTTTTAATTATCTTTTTTAAACACATGATGAAACTGAAGCACAAAGAGGATAATTGCATTATCCAAACTCTCAGAGCTAGTAAGTGACCAAACAGGATTTAAACTCAGGATGTTATAACTCTAGTACTCCTCCTCTTATTCATTGTGCTCCATCAGTTAGATGGAGCATTTAATCAGTACCCAAAATGTAACAGCAAAGTGAATGTTATCAGTAATTTTCTTTTTTGTGTGTGTGTGAGGAGATCAGCCCTGTGCTAACATCTGCCAATCCTCCTCTTTTTTTTGCCAAGGAAGACTGGCCCTGGGCTAACATCCATGCCCATCTTCCTCCACTTTATATAGGACGCCGCCACAGCACGGCTTGCCAAGCAGTGCGTCGGTGTGCGCCCAGGATACGGGCCGGCAAACCCCAGGCCGCCGCAGCGGAGTGCACGCACCTAACCACTTGCGCCACCGGGACGGCCCCTGTTATCAGTAATTTTAAAAGAAAACTTTACTCAAGATATTTTTCCATATGTAAGAAAATAGTTTATCAGACTGCAGTGAATGCACTGATTATCTAAAAGTCTATCCTTCTAGTTAATAGTTAGTAACACTCTTAATAATGGTTAATAACACTCTTCAATGCCCACATACTCTTTCCTTCTCCATCTAACCTGCAAATCTTCACACCTGTATTTAAACAATCATCTATTTACTTTATTGCAGCTCCTAGGTTGTCAGTGGCTGGGAAAACTGCACTGCCTTGACTCCATTACTGTGTTATTATTCAAAATGCTGATGGGACCCTCCATATTGCTTTGCAATATTGTGCTTATCCATGTCCATTTTCTTTTTGATTCCCCAAAATAACCATTCCTAACTTTAATTACTAACATAAGCCCTAACTTCAGTATCATCCCTCACTCTTGGAGGACTTTCTTCCAACTTCACAGAGAAAGAATATTTTATGAGGCACTAAATGTATCAACTTTTCTCCTCTCAGCCTTATACCCATCTTTACCTCTCATTTAAGCTTCATTCTACCTCAACCCTTTCTCTATTTTTCTCCATAGAACTTATCTTCTATCATACTATTTATCTTCACTTGTTTATTTTCTCTCTTCCAATTTAAATGTAAGTTTCATAAGAACATTATCAATAAATATTGGCTATTATAATAATAAATACTATAATGCAGTACCTCTGCAAAATATTCCAGATATCAGATCCAGCAGCAGCACTCTTCCTGGCTTGCACTTAGCATGCCAGACACAAAGGCATGTCAGACAAGAAAATCACTGGCTAATATGAAAGCATACTATAATTCAAAAGACGAGGATCAATGTGAGGGTAAGGTAAATATTACCTCATAAAATCAAGTTAATTTAAGAAATAGGAGAAAACATTTGAACACATAAAGTATGTGCTCTAGGCCAGATTAAAGAGAAACTTTTAGTGAAACAAAGACAAGCAATAATCAATGGGAACAAAGACTGAACTGTGACAAAAAGATGATTATCATGTAGAAATCACAGGGGAAGAATCAAAAACAGGTTTTTGCCAAAGAAAACCAAGTAAGTGAAGTAGAATACAGTTTTTAAAATCTGTAAGATTTAGCAAAATGATTACACAAGGGAAAGGACAAAATATAGAATTACTGTAAGATTTCTAGCTTGTACAATTGTGTACATGGTGACAACCTTACCCGAAGTAGAATTAAGTGAGGAAAACCAGGACAGGAAGTGTTAGGTTTTAGAAATGCTAAAAATTTGGATGCCTGAAAACAATCCAGGTAAGTATGTCCAGGGTGAACTTGGACATATAAATATGGAGCTCAAGAGAAGGCTGTTGCTGATGATGTAGAACTGGGGATCTTGGATATATAAATGGTAGTGCAAACCACAACAGTAGAGAGATCATCAAAGTATAACACGTAAGTTTAGAGGATAATTCATCAAAGGAGTGGTTTGATAAAAGACAGAAAAGGATGCATGGTGTCACAGATGACAAGGAAGAGGAAAGTTTCCAGAAGAAATGCCTTCCAAAATGAACAATGGCAAAAATTAGTTCAGTTAGATAAGAACTAGAAAGAAATCTTACTGTCCACATTTTCCTACATTTATTCTCTGTTCCAGAAAAACCACTCATCATTATCCAGATACAACATGTTCTTTTTCTTTGGCCATTCCCTACAAACGGACTACCCTAGCTCATCATCCCCAATACTCTCCAGTTATTTATGTCATTTTTCAAGACCCAGTTCAAATATGTTCCTCCAAGACAACCCATTACTTGGCTCTACTTTTCTAGAGGTAATAATTTGTTCCAAGTCGATAGAAAAGAGTGTCTCAAGGGCGATGTATCCCTAACTCTAAAACTTCATTCACAATACGGGTTCATGTACTGAGAAAAAGGAGGATAAATGGCAACTAAAGATAACAAATAGTGTATCTAAGTTTTCCTTAAAGTTTAAAGAGTCATGAAAATATTACAGGATACCTAAACATGAGTGGTACAGATCTGCTTTGTTAACATACTGTAGGATATAGTGAGAGCTATAGCGATTGAGGCTGGGCATGAGCAGCTGCATTAGCATGAGAGCATGCCATGGTATGTGAAAGCTGAGAAGCTGAGTACATATGACGTGCCACTAGCACAACCTTTTCACCATGCTGACTCAAGTGGCAACTAATGCTGCCTAGATGAATTTCTTCTTTTTTACTTAAACCAATTTTCCTTTGAAAAGGTAACATATGAATGTGATATTTTAAAAATGCAGACAATACAAAGATGCATGCAGTGAAATGTGTTCCCTTGCCAGTGGCAGCCACTATTGAAAGTTTTTTATAAATATTTACAGAAATATTAAACGAACTGTTAAATACCCCAGTCCCTATTATAGGCTGTTGATCCTCAAAAAACTACAGCTACTTGGAGATAGATTCTTGGAACCAACAAATATGCCACATATATTTATTTGGATATATGTCATTACTTGTACTGAGAATTTTAGTTCCTTTGGGTCAGAGACTGTATTTTATATATCTTTGCATTCCCAAAGTGTCTAATATGTACTCATATTTTTGTAGAGAAAATATGTATTTAATGAAGTTGTAAAGTCACAAAAATGATGTTTCTTAAGTTTTCATTTCAAAATTAAAGAAGTTCGACATTATATGACAAGTAGAAAAAAATAAAAATATTTTTGAAAGCTGTTTACTTTTGAACCTATTCCTTTCCTATATTTTCCAGTTGAAAAAGTAATTAATCAAGTTGAAGTTTTACTTTAAATACTGCACAAAGTGTGCATTATCTAAATAGATATTTGAGCAAACCTAAAAATCAATTGTTAGATGTCAGAAAGCCAATGCTCTACAAACTGTGATGAGAACTTATATTTATTTTATTATAGACTTGTTAATTTAGAAGATAAACCATAAATTTACATGCTGGTTTTAGGGAAAAAAGTGTCAAAACAGTCTGAGTGCATTAAGAACTAGATTTTATAATATGACTTAGGGAACAATATGACCACAGAAAAGGTCTGTGGTATGGAGGGTGCATAATAAAAAAATCTAAGTATTTTGTTGTCCACTAAATTCATAAAAATCAAATTAGGAAAACACACATTAAAATGCACACTAGTGTTTAAGTTCTTATTCTCTGATTGCTTTTTTTCAACTATAAATATTAGAAACTATTTTCGAGCATATTTTCCCATTCTTGTACTTTTCTAGTCAGTGGCTATCACTGTCTTTCTTTCTCTAAACTGGCCAGTGAAGCCTTGATAACAAATCTTCGGCCTTACGATACTATATCAGCTTCCTCTAAGTGCTTCCCCTAATTTATAGCCTAGCTGGCAGAAACTCTGCTGTAATTATTCAGATAGTGTCTGATTTAAGTAACCTCTTCTAAGCAGGTACTTAATTATAGTAAGTGATGACTATCAGAGTCTCTCTACAAAATGGACTTCTATTATTGTAAGCCTACAGATATGGGAAAAGACTTTTGTCCCAAGTAGAACAAAATATAGATGTTCACCTAAAAAACAGGAGATTAGAGAAAAAGACCTCTGATTCCCTATGGATACTGTTTCATTAATTATAACATATATGCAATTTACCACTAACCTCATTTAGTTCCCATTCTTTATAAACTGATTTCTAAGTATAATCTTTATCTTCATTATGAATATATTTTTATAAATCTGATTCTAAAATCACTTTTATGGAAAGGCAAGCTGTCTTTTCTCTCAGAATATCATTCAAAATACAACTTTAACCTTTTATGGGATAGAGAGGAAAAGAGGATTAATAAAGTAAATCTTGGGGCTGGCCTGGTGGCATAGTGGTTAAGTTCACGTGCTCCGCTTCAGCGGCCCAGGGTTCACAGGCCCAGATCCCAGGTGCGGACCTACACACCACTCATCGAGCCATGCTGTGGTGGCGTCCCACATATAAAATGGAGGAAGACTGACACAGATGTTAGCTCAGGGCCAATCGTTCTCACAAACTATAAATAAATAAAGTAAATCTTATTCCAGTACAAACAGGAATCTGTACGTAGTTGTACAGTTACACTTGTGCTGAATAATTTTGTGTGACTTGAAAGTTTTATGTGACCTTATTTTGCCATTTTCTACCCCCGTGAGACTGTGAGAGCAGGTGAAGTATTTGTTATCAACTATAAAAAATGATTAACTAAAGTAATAACACCACAAAAATAACCTGTTATGTAACAGATGTATTTTTGTGGCCCTTTCCCAAGATGATAGTCATTAGAAAATAAATTAAAGTTCTTCATACTGAACTATATCTTAGAGAAGTCTGAAGCACTGATGTATCTTTAAATAATATGTTTTGGAAAAGCTTCATACATCTTGATAACTTTTCTAGCTTTCATAGTGTTGATTCTGAAAGGTATGTCATTAACAATCTTAATGAGAAAAATGATGATATTGGAAAAATATTAAAATATCTGGAAAATAAAATGAGACATTGGGAGTGACAAAGGAGGGAGAAGGAGGGAAAAGAGTTTCCAATGGATTAATTTTTAGTTAAAAAAATTCATATGAATAGGTTAATTTCTCCTTTTTGAGAATCAATCATGACACCCTCAATATAACATTTCTCACATACACAAAATAGTATAGAATATAATACAAGGCTCAAATTCCATGGACTCGATCAACAGAAGTTTCTAACTTAAAGTACAAGAAGATCATCATTCAAATTTTCACTTACAACTGTGACCCCAAGAGTGAACACAAATGCTGAAGCATTCCTCACATTGTCCTCCTTAAGTCTCTATGTTCTCCTCTCCCTCCACATTCTGATAGGGAATCTTGAAATCAACAAATACAACACTACAGCTACAGGCATTCCTTTTTTACTCTGCTTAGTTCCTCTTTCTTCAGTACTATAATTAAAGCTATACAACTGCCTTACCATCCCAAATTCATGCTTTATCCTTGCAGGATTAAAAACCTCCAAATGGAAAAAATATTATAAATAAAACAATGAGTTAAAAAGATGCTTAAAAAGCATCTTTAAGAACCCAAGACACCCTCCTAAAGAAAAGCCACAACTATTTATTAAGGGGGTCTTTGCAGAAAGTCACGATTTTCAAACACTTTAAACATTTTTTAAAACCTTCAAAGTATTAATAACTATTCTAACATCTAATTAAATAAACAAAGAGAACAATAAGAAAATGTTAGATAAATGATTACTGCAATTCTGTGTGAGTGCAAAGGCATGAAGACAGAGGGCTTGGAATATAACACACAAAAACAAAAATAGGTGTATTAGGGTGATGGAATTTGTGAAATTTTCTCTGTTTTCTAATTTTCCTTTAATATTATTAAAGAGTCCTCAACATGGCACACTCTATTGCCATCTACTCTAACACTTATCTCTGATAACTTGTGGTTGATGAACTTGGGATTTTTCTAAGGAAAAAAGAGTAAAACTTTATCCAATTCCTTGGATATATGCACTTTACTTTTATAATCATAGGGAAAATTACTAAAAACTAAGGTCAGTGGTCATATTGGAAATTTGGTAAAAAGAATCATGCCCATGATATGATCTAGAGAAATAGGACAATTTTCTCCATCTATACCTATAGTATAAAATAAATAATATTACTTATATTGTAATAAAAGTATATCAATATATAAATAGTAATGATATGAAAATTATATTTTTTATAGAACCTCAAGCATATAAAGGACCTTAAGGACATGAAAAGTGATTTAACATAATGGTCGAGAGTGTAGTTGCTAGGGCCAGGCAGCCAGAGTTTGTATCCCAGCTCTTCAATGTGCCAGCTTTATGACTTCGGCAAATTACATAACTTCTCTCTACTCCAATTTCCTCATACAAAATGGGAATAATTGTAGTACTTCTCTCATAGAGATGGTGTGAAGGTCAATGAGTTAATATACATAAACATTTGTGCTCAATCCAACATTTTCAACCAGATGTCTCTAGTGTAGTACTCAATATATAGTACTCAGTATATAGAATAATCCTATTACACAGAGAAGCCTTATACACCTTATGTATAGTTGACACAATAAATAATTGTTATTGAATATAGTGAGATTCAACTAATAATTAAAGAATGCTTAATGTGCTCCAGCATTGTGATAATCCATAACAACCCAATAATGTAGATTTGTTAATCCCACAGATGCCCAAAGGAGTTCAAAGGGGTTCATGTTGTTAAAATGAATATGATGTCTGTTTTGGTTTTATTTTCAAAATAATAAATTAATAAAACAACTATATAAATAATTTTACACTTTAAAGTGAAAAGTTTAAAAGTCTTATAGGGTATATCAAAGAAGGACTCACTGTGGTGTTGAGATCTGACAAGTGGACTCTTGATACTGTCACTCAATTGATTCATGTCTCACCAGAACACTGCTGACCACTGTGGCACTGTTCACCATTAGATAGCTTTTAAGTGTATCTAATCTTAAGTATTATTAGCTAACGTATACCATAAAGGACCAATGATTCGAGACAAAAAAGGTTACGGAACATTGATGTTGAAATATAACAAACTAATGAGAAGCATAAAAATAATAAACATTGCATCAATTATTCTCAAGTTCACCTTCATCAGATTTTAGATTACATTATTCTGTTCAGACGTCATTAACAGTATATAAAAAGTATCTCTAGGCACTTCAAAAAACAATATTAAAAAGAGAAAAATATGCTAGAGATTCTATCCACATGGCTTTTCATTTAATGAGAATAAAGTCTCTCCATGCTTGCAATTTGCAGACAAGTACAAACAGTAGCCTCAATTTTCTATCTCGTCACATGAGAAAAAGAACTAAAATAATTTTTTCAAACCATTCATTTTTTAAGCACAAGATATAAGCATCAGATTGTGAAAGTATTTTGATGCTATAAACTAATAACAAAATTGTATTTTGTTACATTTTTACATTTTAATTAAAAATTTACATTTTAATTTAAAAAACACAAAATATAACCTGTCATCTTAGTCTTTAAAAATCTAACTAATTTAAAGTAAATGCCATGTATCATTTGTCACATCAAAAAATATAAATTCACCCTTAGTATTCATAATTATACTTAAATTAGCTTCACGATACAATATTTAACTACTGATCTGCAATATATTATTTCTTATTTTTTAAATACATTCCATTAAAAAATGACAATGATTTTCTAAATACTTAATGGTGTTCAAGAAACCACACAGAACCATAATAGGAGTTCATGAGCCATATAAGGTTGGAAAAGTCTGCTCTAAGATAAGCATGATTATTTCCATTCTACCAGCAATGACAAAAAGACTCAGAAATATAAGTAATTTGCATGCAACGTTACATAGCTGGTGTGTGACAACACTAGGATTTAAACCAGGCTGTGAGACTCTAAGCTTATTCTATGAAATCATGATAATGAATGAATGAATGAATTATATTCCCCCAACGTTTCTGAATAAGGAGTTATTTCCATATTCAGTAGATGGCTTTATTGAACCAACATCAAATAGTGATAATAATATAATTAAATGAATAATTCAATCTAACAAATAGTCTTTAATCCCTATCCATATATTTGGTATTCAAAAATAAAATACTAATTATATTAGCAATCTGGCCATCAACAAATCCAAACTAAAATTTCATTTCCCAATGTCACCAATGACTTCCTAATATCAACTCCAAAGGCCTTTTTCCAGTTTTCAGTGCTTTTTGCCTCAGCAATGGGCCATTTTCTCCCAAATGTTCTCATTTTGTTCCTGTCATATTATACTATCCTGAATTTTTTCTAAGCTCTTTACTCCTTTGTCTCTATACAATCACTGTAGTGGCAAATATCTGTAGTTAAGTCCAGATTAAGAGAAACTCCAGATACAGACACTGCTTGATTAAATTAAATATAAATATTATGGAAGAATATCACTGCAGCAAAAATGTGAGAGTCAGCAACATTATCCAGGACAGAGGTATAAACTTCTAGGTCCCAAAATTCTCACTAGGGGATGCACAGTTGTGGATGACTCTATTAGAGACAGTCACATCAGATCAGACCTTGAGGAAGCAGTATTGTCCCATCCAGGCTTAGCCTCATATACAGAAGCAATCCAGCCTGCAGTCTGAGACAGGTGCACCTCTTCAACCTTCGAGTTGTGTAAATATAGCATGACTGCAAGAGTACTATACACAATACAATTAAGCATTTTTAAAAATCTTTAATCCTTATCCTCAGATTCTACAGTCCAGTAAAGCCTAGACCATGCAAATTTCTAAATATAGTGTCATGGAACTGGAACAAGACATTTCAGGGAGTTATACACATAATCTCTTCCATATGCCTCATAGTCACTGTATTCCTGATATTCCCCAAAGTTGGGACTCTTAAAAGGCTCAGATCTGAACTCCCTTCTCTTCTTCCTCCAAAATCTCAAGCTTCTACTTTTGTGTTTATAATTTCAAAGTCAAATCTCTTGATCTGAACTCTTTAACAAGCTTCCTTCTAAAATCTCTACCTGCACTGGGCATCACCACCTTGGAATTCTGCAGTCACCTCAAGATTAACATGCCTGAAACAACTCACTCTCTTTCCAACAAAGCCAGTTTCCTCTCTGGCCTCCTTATTTCTACTGTTTTCTGAGCTGCAGAAGAGAATGATCCTTGATTCCTCTCTTCCCCCCTCTCCTGCATTCTATAGCCACCAAGTCCTGTAGACAATTAGCCTTCATAAATTTCTTTCCTGACCACTCCCCACTCTCACCTGGGCCCTCTTTCCCATAGAAATACAACTGTTACCTAATTGATTTCTACGCAAACTATATCTCCCTCTCCCTCTGCTCAAACTATTTCACACTTAACCTCCTGTTCAAAAATCTTTAACAGCTCCCCATTATCTCTAAAATATCTTTCACACTATTTATCCAAGTATTCCAAGGTCTCATTGGATCCCTATCTGTCTCTATAACCCTTTCTCTTCCTCTATACATCAGACATCCAATTCAGTCAAATTGCTGCAAACACAGTATGAAGTCCCACTTACATGATGTTGCTCAGAAAGTTACCTTGGCCTAGAACGAATGCTCTCCCTTCTCTTTTACCTTTAACTAAGCCCTGTCTTTCAAGATTGCATTGCTATCTTAAGTCTCTCTCATTTCACACATGTGAAAAATGAGCCATTTTCTAGCAATCCTTGCCAAGAAACAACATCTAAACTCCTAAACAATCCATCAAAAGGAAACACATGGGCACACCGGGAGTCTGAAAGTAAAGAGAATAATGATGTATAAGTACACGTTTATTTTTCCTTCTATATTCAAAGCACTTTTGCCCCATGTGTTCATTTTCTATTCTTAAAGGTAGAGACTTAATTCTATTTCCTCTATAGCCCTTAAAGGTTGACAACGCATTTCTTATTATTGTGACTAGCTACCTCATCTTGTTCAAGAAAGCATCATGGTATTAAGTTTAAATGTCCACATGGACTAGATAACTTAATTTTATTTGGGTGCCATCGACTGCAACCCTAATACTTCCCAGAAATCTGATTAATGTCTACTATGAATATCAAGGGTAATGTCTGTGGCCAGGTGAAACTAAAAGCAGCCTAAAGTGAACGCTCCACTGATTTTATTTCCTTTAATCGGATTTGAAATTGAATATTTTACTATTAGTCACTTTAAATATTATTGATATTTATAAAAACATACTTAAAGTAAATCATTCTAAAATGGGCTTGCTAATTGTCTTAAGAGTAATTTTTCTTTAGACTCTGGGAAAATATAGAAATAAATACTTTTCCAACTTTTCAGCATAAAAAAATTGGAAATCGTCCAGTTGGATTTCATCTCCTATAAAACTAACTTTTCAGTCTTTATTCATTTGTTTAGCAAATATATACTGAGTATATGCTATATACCCAGACATTTTTCTAGGTATTGGGAATACAGCAATAAATTAAGCAGAGCGAGCTGCTGCCCTCTGAGGTTTACACTCTAGAGGAAGGAGACAGAAAATAAACAAATGAGCAAATATATATTATGTCAAATAGTGATAAATTCTATGAAGAAAGACGAAGCAGGATACTGGAAATTGGGAGGAAAGCAAAGAAGCCTTCATTGACAAGGTGAGATTTGAGCAGAGATTTTAAGGATTGCAGCTGTTCATAAAATATGGAACACCAGCAGAGTCAAAATTCAGATGAGACTGATGTAATAATCTAATGATTCCTAGTTATTTCATTTAACATTTTCTATCCTACTGAAATAATTACCAAAGCAAGCATAAAAGCCTACGGGTAAGAAGTAGGTTGCAGCCACCCTCAATCATTTTATATAGGAACTATATCTTTTCAAGCTCTCTCTACCAGCAACAGATTCATACTCAAAGCTGGTTTGTATTGACCATGTGGAACACAAGCCCGTTTTCAAGGTTTCTGGGTATAACTAAAAAAAAAAAAAACCCACTGAGATGTAACTGAACATTTCTGTTCAAATAGGGAAGAGCCCACCATCCAACTCTGATGTGGGCCGAGAATCCAGGCTTTGGGCATCCATCCTTTTGGGCATTGAGATTCGGTCAGGTGTCAAAATGTGACCAAAATTAGAAATTTTGCTGGAATTTGGGGGAAATAAGACTTTTATTTTTGGCTGGGGTTGTTGAGCAAAAAATTAAAAAAAATAAACCTTGAGCTACTCACATTCTTTGCCATCCTGTGGGGAAAGCTTGCTTGAGAATGTATGATATAGACCATACAGTATACACTATACAGAACAGAGGAAAACCGAACTGAGGGATGGGGAGAGACAGACACCAGATTACATTGTTTGAATACTAGCATCTAGCCATACATAAAAGCATGGATTTTTCATTTATATGAGCTAATGCATTCCTTTTTTGCCTAAGTCAGTTTGAATTGGTTTTGAAAAGATACACAGAAAATTAGAAAATCAGATATTGCAGAAATTTAGAAAATTTTCTCTTCCTATTTTCAACACTGATCTGGTATAATCTATATATGGGTGTCACCTTGGGAAAGGCAATCTCATGTGCACAGTTTTTTGCCCCTCATTCAGCCACATAAAAATGGGCCTCGGACCTGGAGTACTTCTTCTTACCAAGAGTTAAGAGCCCATGCAGCCTATATCAGGCTTATGGCCTTGTGTGGGAATATCTTTCCCTGTGAGTGCTCCTTTGTTCTACTTAGCGTGTGCATCAATGGCCCTCAGGTGCGCCCCCAGCTTTCAATATTTCAGACTCCACAGGGGAAGGGTCAAGGTCCTTCTACTGCACAAGACAGATGCATACAGGCCAACTGCTCTGCATTGACTGCCAGGAGGAGGACCTGCTGGCCATGGCACACAGACATACTATTGGAGCTGATCTCACTCTGTCTCTTCTCCATGTAAGTACAAGTGCTGCTCCATCCAGTGCTTGACTGCGTTGTGTCTTCTTTGGAGACACAATATCATGATGTAATGGGCAGAAGTGTTTGATTTCTATTCCTCACAGTTGGTATAGTGATGATCTCTGCTATCTTCCATGAACTTGGAATCCTCCCCTGGCACTGGGAACTGGTACACAGTGTTCTGCTTGACACATCTCTTTTATGGAAGTAGACAAAGCTTCACCATAAGACCTAAAGTGTGATCACAGGGCCATTTCAAACTAATGAAGTCTAATTCTCCTTAAGGAAGTCAATATAAACAAAACGAGGTCCAAGGCTATATTCGTGACCATCAGAAGCTAGTGTTGCAGAAACAGTCTCTCAAGATTTAAAGATTCTGATAGCAAGATAGATGAAAAATATTACTTTGGGGGAGGAATTAGTATACAGAATAAGAAGAATTTTAAGGGAAATCAAATGAAAGCAAATATAGTTCACTACAAGGAAAGGTAAAGAGTGAAACCCAAAATAGCATATCCTAGAATGCTATCACATACCCAGGTGTATAATCCAACTTTTAACTATGATTTTTAAAAGTAATTACTGACTTTATCAGATATCTCAAATAATCATTAACTTCTATTTCATAGTGGAATTTCTTAATGTCAAAAAGAAACAAGTCATTTCCTTTTTTTTTTGGAAAACAAGATCTCAGATTCTTTCCTTTTCAAGCATATCAAAATTGCTAATTTTGTTTATTTAAATGTATAAATTAGTGAATGAAGCACTATTTATAACTTGATATGTAAGAAAATCCATCAAAAATTATGTGTAAGTGTTCATAATAATCACTCTAAGTAAAGGACCTACTATCTAAATAATAAGTCAATACTTAGAGATGACTATAATATTCTTTTGGAAAAAACTAAAACTTAAAATTATCTTGCGCAAAGGCCTAATTTTTGTTATATAAAAGATATTTCACAATTTTAACTGGGAGATTTTCATTAATAAATGCATGCTTATATATGGGAATATCTATAACTACAGGAAAGGTTTCTATGAATGAGAACCATAAAAATCAGTATGTATATGGAGAAAAATATTTTAAATTATAAATTATAAAAGTTAGGTGATTACCAACCTGTTTTCTCTACTTCTTGGGCACGTAGCTAGACTATATTTCTTAGCTTCCCTTTCAGATTGGAATGGCCATGTGACTATATGACTTATAACTAGTCAACGGAATATGAGTAGAAGTGATGTTTGCTGTTTCTAGGCCCATCTCCCGAAACCTCCTACCTGTATCCTCTACCGTGTTTACCCTTTCCCACCTTTTACAGATAAGCCAGGTGACCTTGGAAGCCTGTGCTCAAGATGGCAGAGCCACTAGATGGAAGGAGTCGGGGTTCCTGAATTCCCACTTGGAGGAGAGCTATCTGCTGATCAGGAACACATATTACGGACTTTAAATGAGTGAGAAATAAACCTCCTTTATATTTGACCTATTATATGATGGGTCTTAAATTTTAAAAAATAGCTAGCATTATCTTAACTAATACAGCTTATTATATCACTAACATATGACCATTAATATTCATGATTTGTTTTGTTATTCCACTAATTTAAAAATTTTAATATCCCCAAAACTCAGTATAAATACATTAACTTAAAATTGAGAAACACTTTAATGTTCATAAGTAGTCTACATTTTAAATAAAGTTCTTTTTCAAAGTTTATTCTTTGCTTAATCTCAGCAGAGTTTAAACTTTCTTTAACATTTAATTAAAGATATTAACGGCTTTTGTGATCAATTAAATCTTTAACTATATGT
The DNA here is from genome assembly GCF_020826845.1 of Diceros bicornis minor. Lineage (NCBI taxonomy): Eukaryota > Metazoa > Chordata > Mammalia > Perissodactyla > Rhinocerotidae > Diceros > Diceros bicornis. The sequence continues at coordinate 23,268,396 of NC_080764.1, read as the reverse complement.
AATTGGCCAAGAGATTTTCCTTTTTTTTTAAATCAGGATAATGTAACCCCTTCTACTAAAACAAAAAACAAAAATAAGAACCAGTCTTATCAGTTTTATCACATTCCTATAAAGCATCTCAAAAGTAACAAAATGTTTCAAGAATACTGCCAGAAAACTAGAATAACTTTAAAAGAAGTAAAAATGAGTCCACCAGCATAGCTCTCATTTGGTAAGAACGAATATGCAGTTATTCAGAACAAACAGATGAAAACAAAAGAAAACCACACCTGGAAAAGATTTTGAAGTAGAAGAAGTTTTTCTTACTTTCCAGTTAAGCATTTGTGCCTACTTTTCTAACATTTATCCATCCATTCATCCCTCCATCCATCCATCCATCCATCCATCTATTCATCCATTCTTTTGTTCATTGATTCAATAAACGTATACTGGTCTCTTTTTACATGGCAGGCATTGTATTAGAATCATAGTCTACTATCTTCAAGAACAAGAAACCAACAAAATTTATAATTACTTAACACAATTACAATCACAATAAGTGCTATTACAAAGCATTGGGACTTTGGACTATAGGAAGCACTGGAGGAGCACCTAATCTAGACCAGGGAGAGGGTTCAAGAATAGGCTAAGATTGGAAAGAGGTCACATCAGAGTCAAGTTTTGATAGATGAGGAAAATTAAAATGATAAAACTGACATGGCTGGAGGAAAGTATGAGAACTTCAGGTATGTAAAGACAGGTGAAAGACAGTATGGAAAATTCACAGAAGTACTAATTAGTGGGGAAATCCATAGTGATTATTCCATAATCAAATGGTCATTGTCATCCCACATTTTAATGTCCCTTCTACACTATACTCAAATAGGACAGAATCACCTTTTCATTTTCACTGGCCACAATACAGCTATTTCTTTTTTCAACACACTTTTACTGAATAACTACAATGTGCCAGGCAACATACTAGATTCTAGGGATATAAAAATAAATAGTTCCTCTTCCCCATTTTCCACAACATTTTATACTATCATTTACCGGATTGTTTGGCAAAATATTTTATCACCCTGTATTTCTACTATTTGGTAACGTATCTGCTTTCTCTGTCAAACTCTAAGCTCCTGAGAACAAGAAAAATATCTCATTCATTTTTTATCTGCCCTAAAACAGTAGCTGGTACATAGTAGAGGTACAATGAATGTTTATTGAGCAGATGAACTGAAGCAATGCAGTTCAATAAAAATTGATCATCTTTAAAACAAAAGATTATCATTTTAGTTTTTTCAATGTACAGTAAGGCTTTTTAAGAATAGGAAATATCATATTTTATATTTTGCAGAATATTTACACTAATTTATTGGTAAGTAATAATATTTTCCTACTGTAGCACCCTTTTACAATATACTTTTACATATAATTTATAATTTTGACAGTTTCTGAAAACATATTTATATCGGAACCTTACTAATATTACTAAAGATATGAGTAGAATTCATTTTTCACCCATAGAAAAAATATTTATTGAGCACTTACTATTTGTAAGGCCAAATACTATATGAATTGCTTGCCATTTATACTTCATTGTCATGAAGTATAATAATGATTATGTAATAAATAAAATATGTCAAATTCTCTTTGTCCTTAATTTTAAGCCCTAGTCAGATCCTGTGACAAAAAAGCAAGTTCACTCAACATCCTATTTCATAAGTAATATACTTTAAAATGAAGACTGATTAGTTGTTAAATTGTGTGATTGCATAGTATACAGATTATAAAATCATTTGAAGGTTCAGTGTTTTTTTTTTTCCATGTAAGATGTACTTTTCAATTCTGGAATTTCCATTTTATTTTTTAATAGTTCCTATTTCTCTTCTGAGATTCTCCATCTGTTTAAAGAAAAAAAAAAATTAGCCTGAGCTGGAGTAAGTAAGGAGGTTACTATACAGAGAAAGAAAAATTTGAACTACACCTTGGAAGATGAATAGGATTTAAACAAAGAGAAAAGATAGGAGAATGAAAGAGCATGAGCAAAGATACCAAGGAAGAAATGCCTATGATATGTTTAGGTAAATGACAGAAAAATAGGGTATATTGGTGGGAGGAGGGAGAATAGGAAGAAATGACATTGGATAAGGAAGGGCAGGAGCAGAATGGGAATATACTGACATTCTTGAAATCCAAGACGAGGAATTTGGCCATAATATAGAAGTAAAATAAGGCTCTTGTCTATTTTTTTTACCATAGAAGTAGTGGAATACAAACACCACTTCAGAAAGGCTCATCTGGCAGTGTTATATAGTCATGCGCCGCACAACAACGTTTCAGTCAATGACGGACCGCATGTGTGACAGTGGTCCCACAAGGTTAGCACCATATAGCCCAGGTATATAGTAGGCTATACCATCTAGGTTTGTGTAAGTACACTGCGTGATGTTTGCACAATGACGAAATAGTCTAACGATGTGTTTCTCAGAACATAACCCCATCATTAAGTGACATGTGACCGTATAGGTATGGGTCAGAATTAAAAAAGACTGACTACAAAGAAAGTAAAAAACATTAGTTCAGCTACCTTCTTTGTGTAAGACACACTGCTAAACACTTTTTACACATTCTCACATAGTATTGTCTTCATGACAAATGTTTTTAGGGTAGGGATTACCATGCTCATTTTACGGAGGAGGAAACTGAAGGTCAGAGAAACTAAGTAGCTCACCCAGGCATACAGTTAGTAAATAGAAACATCAGGATACAAAATCCTCACCTATACCACTCCAAAATATATGCTCTTTCCACTATACGGATGAGCAGCGCAAAAACTATGTAATCCAAATGTAGAGAATCGAGAAATTCAGCAAATTTATTCTTTTATTTAATAAATATTTATTATGTGTCTATTATGTGCCAGATATTCTAAGCACTGGGATGACAGCAGTCAACAACAACAATAAAAATAAAAAACAATAACCTCTGTCCTCAGTGAAGCCTACATTTTAATTAAAGGAGCCAAACAACAAACACAATAAATAAGTAAAATGTATCTTAGATGATAAGTGATACGGAGAAAACTAAAGTGGAAGACAGGGTTAGGAATTGCCAAGTGACTAATTTTGAATATGGTGATCAGGCAAGGCCACACTGAGAAGTTGACACTTGATAACAACCTGAGAGAATAAGCCATAGGATATCTGGGAAAGAGAGCTCCAGACAGAAAGAATAGCAAGTGCAAGAGCCTTGAGGTAGGAGTGTGCCTGGTATTTTACAGGAATAGCAATGAACCAAGTGTGGCTGGAACAGTGTGAGCAGGGAAAAGAGTAGTGAAAATGAGGTGTGAGAGGTAAGGATGGGGCAAGGGCAGGTATGCAGTTCATGCAGGGCCTTTTAAGCCAGTGTATGTATGGACTTGTCTTTTCCCCAGGGCAAAATCAGAAACCACAAGAGGGTTTTGAGTATGAGTCACAAGATTTGACTTACAATTTGAAAGGATCTCTTTGGCAATTTTTTAAGAATACACTGTATGGGGGGCAATGGTGTAAGAGGAATACCAGTTTGGAAGCCCCTCAAGTGATCCAGGCAAAGAATGACAGTGGCTTAGATCAGGGTGGCAGTAGTGGAGCTGGTAAGAAGGGGCTGGATCCTGGACATATTTTGAAGGAAGAGCTAGTAAGATTTAAAAATCAATTGCTTGTGGGGCATGAGAAAAACAGAGGAGTAAAGAAGTACTCCAAGGTTTTTGGAGGACGGAAGTTGGACAGATAGAGTTGCTATTTATTGAAATGAGAAAACTGAGGGTCCAGCAGGTTTGAGGGGGAAACATGGAAGTTCAGCTTTATTCACGTTAAGTTTGAAAAGGATATTAGACATGAATGGAGATGTCAAATAGACAACTAAGTACAAGAGTTTGGAGTTCAGAAGAGCATCCAAGCTATAGCTATAAACGTGGGATATGCTGGTCCACAGTAGGTGTTTAAAGCTGTGAGACCATTTGGCATGCTTGGCCAGGCGGACAGTACAGAAAAGAAGAGAAGTCCAGGGACTGAGCCTGAGGGCATTTTAGTGTTAAGTGGTCAGGGATATGAGGAGGAACCAGAAAAGGAGACTGAAAAGGAGTAGCCAGTGAAGAAGGAAGAAAACCAGGAGAGTGTGGTGTCTAGGAAGTGAAGTGAAGGAAGTGTGCATGTGAAGGTGCAGAGCATGATCATCTTTGTCAAATCTCCTCAAAGATCAAGTAAGAAAAGGACTAAGAAGTGTGTATTGTTATTAGCAATGTGGAAGTCACTGGAGACCTTCACAAGGCAGTTCTGGAACCTGGTGAGGAGAAAGCCTGATTGGACTGGTTTTAAGAAAAAGCGGAGAAGAAATATTGAAACAGCAAAAAGAGACAATTCTTCCAGAGTTTTACTAGAAAAACGAATAAAGAAATGAGGCAGTTATTGAAAGATGAAGTGGGGTCAAGCAGGGATGATGAGAATAAACAGAGGGGAACTCTCTAGTTAGACCAGGAGAATGAAAGAATTGGGAAAGAATCAAATTTAATACCAAAGCTTTTGTCCTGGAAGAATGAAATAACTGTTCTATTACTGAAAGCAAGATGGAAAATGGGTATAAGTATAGATTTGGGTGGGAAGATAATTAATTTACATTTTGACAGGTTGGGTTTGAAATGACAGTGGGATGTTTGGGGAAAGAGGTCTTGCCGGTAATTATAATACAGAACTGGAGAGCAGTGAGAAGTTGAAGATAGAATTGTAGATTTGGAAATAAATAACACTGAGTTGCTACCTGAACTGAAAGAGTAGTTGCCTCTCTATAGAAGAGAATGCTAGAGAAAGAACAGAAAGCCAAGGGACTGTGAGAAGAAAGAGGAGTTGGCTAAGGAAAGCACAAACAATAACGAGAGTGGTTGCCTGGTTGACACAAGAGAAATCAAACAGAAAAGAAGTGAATTTGGAAAGTCTCCCCTAATCACCCATATCTAAGTTCAGTATCTTTCCCATGTTTTTGATACCACCTTGTATGTCCCCTGTTATAAAACTTATCACACTATTTCATAACTGCCCATGTCCATGTCTATCTTCACAGCTAAACTAGAAGTTCAGTGATAGCAGGGACTATATATCAATCTTGTCGACTATTGCATATGTCTTGGGGCCTAGCACAGAACCTGGCACACAGTAGATATATGATAAATAACTGTTGAGCATATTATTAAATGTATTATTCTATAAATATCCCACAGACATCTGACATTAAAATAGAACTAACAGTGAATTTAGAGGAGGCAGGAACTTGCCAACTTTGCTCCCATAAATCAGATTGTATCACTTCCCTGCTTAAAAACTTTCGATTGAAAAAAAATCAAACCACTTTCCATGACCTACAAGCCCTGTCTAATCTGGATTTCCAAATTCATTCCATTCTATTCTCTACCTAGTTCACTACACTCGAGCCTAACCCACTGGCCTCCTTTCTGGTACTTAAACATACTAAGCTCTTTCCCTCCTCAGGAAAGAGTATTTCCTTTTATTCCAAATTTTCTTTCCTTGGTACTTTACATGACTGGCTCCTTCTCCTTCAAATTATACTTTATACATCACTCCTCAGAGAGGCCTTCTCTGGCCACTGTATATAAACAACTACACCCCATTCCCAGTTACTCTGTCTCATTACTATGCGTGAGTCAGAACATCTTGGTAAGTAAATATGTCTCCAGGTTTATGAACAATCAAAGCACCTCTTAAAATTAGGTTACAGACATGAAAAAAATTTAGAAGTATGCCTTCTCATATTTGATCTACAAATGTAGAATTTTTGTGCTTTAGACTGTGACATTACTATGTCTAGAAAAGACCAGACTCTTCAGTATTTATGGTTTGATTCTCAAAACCATAAAATGCCACTTGTTTCAAAATATAAGATAAAATTAGAGAACTCTTAAATCAAAGGGCAAAGATACAAATCCCTACTGATAATATTATGATCTCTCTCTTCGCTTTCTCTCTCCCTTCCTCTCTCCCTCTCCTCATATACACACACATCCACATACATTTTTGTCATGTGTGGTATGTTGGTTATGTATTCTATTGGAAGGGGGATGACACCAGTAGAAGGACAATTAAGTTATTGAAAACACGAAACACACTCAATCTCTGTGAACATCTCTCTCCCTGAGGCCTGACCTAGCACTTTGCTTAACTCTCATGAAGGATCTATTGAGCCAATACAATCTTTTAAGATTATGCTGGTGAAATGACCTCATCTTAATTTACATTGCCCAGAACTTTGGGGAATCACAACTATGAGGGGATGAAGTAAGTTCTGATTAAAAAGAATGAATGAGAAGGAAGACATTGGTAATATCAAATTTTAAAAGAGCAGTTGAATGACCCAAAAACATTTACTGAGCACTTACTATATGCTAGAAATGATAACAGGCACTCGAGATAGACAATAAAAACTAAAACATTGGGCCGGCCTTGTGGCATAGTGGTGAAGTTCAGTGTGCTTTGCTTCAGTGGCCCAGGTTTGCAGGTTCAAATCCTGGGCGCAGATGTACACCACTCGTTAGCCATGATGTGGCGGCGACCCATATACAAAATAGAGGAAGACTGGCACAGATGTTAGTTCAGGGCTAATCTTACTCAGCAAAAAAAATAAAATAAAACATTGTTCCTGGGTTCACAATTTCATTCTTATAAAGTTTTAGTTAAATGAGGAGAGGGGCAAGGAGAAGCAGACAGGGTAGAGGAAGGTTGTGAAGGAAAAGATAGAACTTTAAGGAACAAGTGAGCAGCAGTGAATGTAGTCTATGAGTTTAAAGAATTGAAAGTGAAAGGATGATAATATATTCTTTTGAATACCACTTTATATTTTATTTGGTACTTTAACACCATTGTCATCTAATTTCATGTATAAAAAAATTATTAAAAGATAAGTTAGATAGAATATAAGGTAAAAATGATATGATCATTTCAACAGATGCAGAAAAAGCATTTGACAAAATATAACATCCTTTCATGATAAAAACACTCAATAACTTGGGTATTGAAGGAACATACCTCAATATAAAAAAGGGCATATATGAAAACCCCACAGCTAATATCATACTCAATAGGGAAAGGTTGAAAGCTTTTCCTCCAAGATCAGGAACAAGACAAGGTTGCCCACCCTTAACACTCCTATTCAAAATAGTACTGGAAGTCCTAGCCAGAGCAATCAGGCAAGAAAAAGAAATAAAAGGCATCCAAATCAAAAAAGAAGAAGTAAAATCATCTTTGTTTGCAGATAATATGATCTCATATATAGAAAACCCTAAAGACTCCACCAAAAAACTGTTAGAACTAATCAACAAATTCAGTAAAGTTGCAGGATACAAAACAAACATACAGAAATCAGTTGTGTTTCTACACTAACAACAACATCTGAAAAAGAAGTAAATAAAATAATCCTATTCACAATAGCATCAAAAACAATAAAATACTTAGGAATAAATTTAACTAAGAAGGTGAAAGATCTGTACACTGAAAACTACAAGAGTTTGATGAAAGAAATTGAAGAAAAGAAACAAATGAAAAGATATTCTGGTCCATGGATTAGAAGAATTAATATTGTTGAAAGTTCCATACCACCCAAGGCCATCTATAGATTCAATGCAACCCCTATCAAAATTCCAATGGCTAGCCAGCCCTGATGGCCTAGTAGTTAAAGTTCAGCGTTCTCACAGCTTTGGCCGCCCAGGTTCGTTTCCTGGTGGCGGAACCACACCACCCGTGTGTCAGTTGCCACAGCTGAGCCGTGGCAGCAGCTCACATAGAAGAACTAGAAGGACTTACTAGGAACTAGGATATACAACCATGTACTGGGGCTTTGGGAAGGGAAAAAAAAATGAGGAAGATTGGCAACAGATATTAGCTCAAGGTGAATCTTTCCCTGAAAAAAAAAAAAACAAAAAAATTCCAGTGGCATTTTTCACAGAAATAGAAAAACCAATCCTTAAAAGGTAAGTTATTTTGCCCTGAGGACCAATCAAATTTACATCCATAGGAGAAGAAAAAGAAGGCAAAAACAAATTAGGGTCAGTTCATTGGAATCTGAGATCCACAGATCTGCGTGGGCAGGAAGAAAATGGGTCTGACTATCTATGAAATCAACATTTTAAAAATCTTCTAGTGCAGTGTGTACAACCTATGGAACATAAGAATCACCTAAAGAGTTTATTAAAAATAATCCACCCCCAGGCATTCTGATTCAGTAGGTCGAGGTGAGAAAGACTTGTTAAAAACACTATTCTTTAGGTGAGAAACACAAAGATCAGGGTAGTATTTATCTAACGAGTAGAACTGGGATTCAAATATCAGTCTGTTTGAGTTCAAAACTCCCATTCTCTACACCATAATGCCACTCCAAGTTACAAATATATGTTATTGAAGAAATTAGCATAATTCTTTAATGCAGGGACTCAGTAAGTTAGTGAGGATGATAATATTAACTATGACCATAAAGATACTGCAAATGTTTGAGAAAGGGGCCCCAGGCTAAGTAAGAGTAGGATTATAGGGCTAAAAGGAAATCTTCTTCAAGGCTAGATAAATTTATTTCAGCAACATAGAATGAACGATTTTAGGAAAAGATATAACATGTCAAGTCTCATTTATCTTGGTAGCAAGCTATTTCCACTTTACACACTTCTCACTGGTTCATTATCTTGGTTCATTTAGAGATTTTCATTTCCCATCAAATTCATCTTCTTGACCACCTCATTCTTTCTCTGAATTAAGACTTTGTTTCTCATTATTAATTATTTGATAGACTGGCAGCTATCAACTAAATGGAACTGTTGTGAAACTGTAAGCAACCAAAATATCTGAGCTTTAAAAAGCATAGACGGTTGAAATGAAAATTCTAGCAAAGGAAAGTGAAACTAACACCAGATAATTTCAAAAAACATAAGCCTGAGATTGAAGCAGGCCACACAGTATCTTTTCCATCTACTGTTATTGACTTTGTATCATAGAGAATCCTAATTCTTCAGCTGTTAGAGGCTGTATAAATTCCAATATTCAGTAGTCATGTCCCAAATGGTCTCATGATAAAATATGTTCAAGAGTGAGCGACTTCAGTAATTTTTTCTGGGTCACTAGTTCACTATTGCATTAGAATTAATTTGCTCTTCAAGGTGAAAAACATTTCCCTGAACACAGAGATAAGTGATTACTGCCACTGACATGTCTCTTGAAGCTCAGGCTCCAGACTGATTTCCTTTGGCATTAGGAAGCAAAATGGGATTCTTTTACAATGGCAGGTTGTCCAAGGCCTTTACTCCAAAAGAGAGTCAAGAATTCTCAAATGTGCACCTTGAAATAGAATTACAAATTAGGTGCATTATGGCAAATGAACAAAGTAAATGTGATATGTGGCTGAGAGTTGTCAAAAATTAACTTCATCATTATCTGGAAAGTGAGGTTAGAAGAAAGCTGAATTATTGTTAAACTTTCAAGAAAACATTACAATTATCTCTTGTGAGTAAAGTAGAGATTCTCAGGGAAATCATAATAGCCGAGTTCTTTGGTTAGGAAGATTAAATTCAAGTTAAAGATTATAGAGAGATCAGAGAGAATTAAAATATCAAAACAAAAACTGGATGTTCTATCTGCAGAGTATATAAAAAGATAACTTCACAAACTTCATAAAATTCAAATATATAAAAGTTTAAAATTCTTTAGGAAAGGCGTTTACTGCCTTTGTATACCTTAACAGAATTCTCAGAATGTTGAGAGATATTTTAGTGTAAAACACATTGCAAGAATGTGCACACAATAATACTATGTAACACTTGAGCACATCCTAATCAGCAAGAATCATTAAGAATAAGGGGGGTAAAAATCCCAGGCTATTGGCTTAAGCCTATTTTCTTTATTTTTAACTGAAAAAAACTGCTTTAAAAATAGCCCATCTCAACTTATGCAGAAAGAATAACAGGGATGAATTCAAAGAAAGTTAATCACAGAATATTGAACAATTTGAAAATTAATAATATAAATGAGACATATGTTCCTATATTCTTACAGATTTCCTTTATATATGTTATCAGGAATCAAACATAGTATTTGTAATGTAAGATTTCCTTATTATCAGTGAAAGAAACGTATTATTAAATAAGAAAGATATGACTTGACATAAGATGTTATTGATTTTATGTTATGAAGAAGTTTATAATATAGTTTAGCTGGGTATTTCATTTTATTTTCAAAACAAATGGTGAGGCATTCATTATTCGGTTTTTTTGTTTGTTTGTTTGTTTGTTTTTTGTTTTGGTGAGGAAGATTAGCCCTGAGCTAATGTCTGTTGCCAATCCTCCTCTTTTTGCTGAGGAAGATTGGCCCTGGGCTAAGATCTGTGCCCATCTTCCTCTACTTTATATATGGGACATCTGCCACAGCATGGCTTGATAAGTGGTGTGTAGGTCCATGCCTGGGATCCAAATCTGTGAACCCCGGGCCACTAAAGCAGAGTGTGCAAACTCAACCACTACACCACCATGCCGGCCCCAAGGCATTCGTTATCTGAAACATCAACCAACAGAGGAAGCTATTCTGAGATTAGAAAGACTACATCTTAGAGCTCTTCCCATAGGTTTAAACCTGAATTCAGTTATCACACAGACTTTTTGATGTCCATGGCCTATCATATCAATTCAACAAATGTTTATTAAGCATGTGAGTGAAGAACTATGCTAAGAACACACACACACACACACACAAACACACACACAGAGTAATATCTCTCCTGTCATGAAGGGGCTTATAAGCAAAGCCAGAAAAGAAGAGTCATGCATAAATACTACAAAGCAGACTATGAAATTTACATTAACAGATTTATAAATAAAATGTAATGATATCTAATCCAAACAGTTGGATCTAAATAGGAGGATCAAAAAAGGTTTTGTGAAGGATGGTTTTCCATAAGTAGAGACAATAGGGATAAGAATTATATATGGATGAAACATTGTGAACACAGGCAGAGATAAGGAAAGACAGACATGCTTGAGAGTAATGAATTTCACCAAAACATTATGTTTATCTAAGATACTAATGGGAGAAAGCTGGAAATATATGATGAAGCCAGAACATGGAGGGCCTGGCCTTGTATGCCAGAGTTAAAAGTCTATATTTAATTTTTGCAGTGAAGACCGTTATAGTTTTGAGGAAAATGACACGATCAAAACTGCACTTAAGGTATACTGATTTGGCAACAGTGTTAAGAATAAACTGGAGCAGACAAAGAGGAGAGACTAGAAGCAGGTAGACAGAATAAGAAGTTCTTGCAATAATTCAGGTGAAAGGTAAATGAGAGTCTAAACCTGCAAAATGGTAGGAATGATGAAAAGATGAGGGTGGGTCAATCTGGAAGATATTAATGACAGACAGAATGACCTAATGGTTAGGATCACGACCTTGTAAGACATCAGACCTAAGTTCAGACCCCAGCTTTACCTTTTGGTAGCTCTATAACCCTGGCCAAGTTATTTTACTCTTGATTTTCACATTGAGGATAATAAAACCTACCTCATGGCACTGTTGTAAGGAATAAAGGAGATAATGATTTCAACATGCTTACCACAATGTCTAACACAAAGTTAAAACTTAGTACTTAATAAATGCTAGCTTCTAGTATTATAATTATTTTCAGAGATCACAGCGTGGCAACTGTTTATTGATTTTTAGCAGTAGCATCTCACTGTTGATTCACATTGCAGTTGCAGTCATTTAAATACCCCAGAACTTTTTGCATAAACTACTCCCCCAAAGTAAACCTCTCCCATCTTATACTATTGAATTTTTAGGACTCTGATTTAGGATTTTATATTAACTCCTAGTGAATTCTATGTTTTTAGTCTGAGCCAAGAATCTGTTTATTGAGATAACTTTTCAACTAAGTTCAATTATTTGCCACGTTTGCTATTCCTCCCTAACATCTGCAGACCTGTTATCATAGGTGATTACTTTTTTCAAAGTAAAATATTGACTACAACCAATCCAAGAACAGAATATTTAGCATTTTACTAGAGAAATCTCCTCCATGATGACACTGAGTGCTTACTGGGAAGTCTAGACAGTTGGACAAAGTCTATGAAACATAAAAATCAAGATGGCCTGTTTTCAGCAACACAAAAGAGAACAGCTCTTTTTCTGTGACTGAGAGAAAGCCATATTATACGTTTTTTCACACTGATGAGAAAACGACGGCTTGGAAACATCAAGTAACTTCCAAAGGTCACCCTGCTAGTAATTGGCAGAAGAGGGATGCAAACACAAGCCTGAATTACTCCCAATCTCATGCTCTTGACTGCTCGACTAGTTGCCTCCCTAAGAAAGATGGTTGAGACTCTATGCCTGATGAGAAAAACCTGTCCTTGGACTCTGTAATTCATCTCCAAATAACTAAACATGTTATTCAATGATGATGGTTTATTTATAAGAACACATGCACTCACATGCAGTGTCTGCCTATTTATGCATTTATTCATTCAATGAATTTTCATTGAGGGACTTCTACATGCAAGGCACTGTGTTAGGCAGGTTGTAATTACAGATATCAATCAAATATATATCCTACCATCAAGGAGTCTATAATAAGTAATAAAAAATGTATATACCTGCAAGACAAAGCAGAATAAAGAGATATGTCATGGAAGGTAAAAGCAATTGTGTTGGAAGTTAAGAAGAATGACTCTTTTATCCTACTAGCCATTTATCTCAAGGATCTTCCTAGATTCACTACAGATACAAAATTTCTTCTTGAGGTGACAGGGAAAAAAATCTTACTATTCTGATTCTGGATTTTTCCTTGCATATATACATAGTACATATATATGGTTAATGGTATCAATTTCAAAATATTATTACAGGTCAACAATATCTATGCATTCCCTAAATCTGGAAAATCTGTTAGGACAATCCAAACCTGGCCTTAGTACACAGCAACTATCAATAACCACTTCCAAAAAATTTGCTCAACTATGTAAGACATGAATTATTGAAGTTAGAAATAGTCTTCTGAATATTATATTCTCAATAAGATAATAGTTACTACTGCTTAAGATTTAACTGCACTGTTAAAAAATTCATATATGCTCAGGAATGAGTTATAATCCTTCTAGAAGAACCCTCTATTTATGTTTCAAAAAATTCATTTCCCAGAGTACTCTGAAGCTGATGGGAATTAGATGAGATAGCCACTAAAGTTTCTCACAGTTATGAAATTAGTGCATTCCTGATATTAGGCTCTAGAAATTGTGTTAAAATGTGTTTGAAAGTAAACTTCGTTTCAGAAGCACCAGTTGGACAATTTAATTTGATTCTATTGACCTTTAAGACTTGATGAATTTTGGCACCAAATTAAGTATATTTTCTTAATTATATCTATTTATAGATACCCCCCCAGAGAGTGCTCTCAAGCAATTTATAGAAGGTTGGTATATAAACTGAGAAGTTGAATCTTAAAATCTTGAAATGCTAAAGTAAAATATCTCACACTTCAGAAAGCGCACATGTGATTAAAGATTTTGCATTGGAAAGAAAGTGAAATAGCAGAAAAGAGGTGTATTGGATGAGCAAAATTGCACAAAACCTGCAAACACAACCCCTTGCAAACAATAAACCTTAGATGCTGCTTGCGTCTAGGTTTTCCCTCAGGAGAAAAAATATATATAATGCATTTCATCCCTGGAGCTTCTTATTTATTTCTCAGAGACATAAGCTGATGAGGCAATAATGCCTTTTTTATAATTACATCTTAAAAAAATGCTTTCCTGAAACCTAAATTCTGAAGTCTGCTCTAATGATCTTTATGTTACCATCAAATTTCTCTATGGCATGGTGTGTTCACATTTAAGAGTTGTGCACATTGTTTATACACATGGAGAAGAAAACTGAATATGTAACTTGGAAAAATAAATGAAGAGAATAGAAATTTTTTTCAGATTATTTTATATTCTTGGGTTGGTAAAGAATGTGAAGGTATTTATATTTCTTCCAAATTTACATTCTAGATTATATAATGACCTAAATCAACTTAGAAAATGACTCCATATGCACATTAGAAAAGCATTTAAAACAAACTGACTGTTGAATTTAAATTTATGCAAAAGAAAATGTAATTTTAACTTGAGCTGGCCTTCACATTAAATGCAAAGCCTTCAATCGAATACCTTCAATCATAGTAAGAATTTAATTTTTAATTCACTTATACTAGTAAAATTGTTCAAACTACCATCTAAAGATTAATATTTTAATAAAATCAAAAACCTCAAATTCAAAAATAAAAGTTCTTACATAAGATGGCTGATTTTGTATTTTAAATTACTGAATTAGAGTGCCCTCTATTGGAAGAAAAAAGGCAATAAAAGCTAAACTGAACTAAGAATAGTTAAAATACTCCCCAAATTCAAGCTACATTATTAATATGTAAAATACATTTATAAATGATATGAATGCTACAAAACATATTTCCTTATATTTTTGTTTTTTCTAATTTACTTTAGAATTATTTTTCATATTACGATGAACAAGTTGGATGTTTCATATCATCTAAAATTAAATTTTAACTGAACCCAAATGCCTGTCCTTCAGCCAGTAATGTGAATAATAAACAAACAAAAATGTTTTTCGCACATTTAACATGCCAATATAGTACAGAAATAATTGTAACTTAAGTCTATGGCTAGACTACAATTTGAATTTTTTTTTATGATAAACTGAAAAACCTCCCTAATTCAAGAGATTTTTAGAAGCTTTTACATGGGGGAGTCAGAGAATTAGGCTAGAGGCTATAAAATCTATCAGATTTAATTCTAGCTCTAAAATTCTATAATTTTTTGGTGTTATCAAGACCTCAGTTCAGACTCATCATCTCAGGCCTGAATTACCTCAGTAAGGTCCTAGTGGATTTTTGGTCCTCTAGACCAATAATGTGCATGCTCAAATAAGCTTTTTAAATGAACAATCCTCAAAGCCACCCAAAACAATCTGATTTAGTTGGTCTGCCATGGTATTGAGGGTATCAGTATTTTCTGAAGCCTCTCCAGATAAGTCTAATATATAACCATTGCTGAGAATCATTATTTGAGTCTCTCCCCAGAACATCTGACTTACAGTTACAACTTTTATCTTGCAAAAATGTCACCTTCATGATGGAACTTCCCTAGTCAAGAATTTATTCTCCTCAGCATCAATATGAAACTTTAGACAAGCTGTCCAAATCTAATACCTGCCCTTGTTCTGTGACAAAATAGTTGAGTGGCAGGCCCAGACTGACTGTGTTCAGATCCTGGCTCTGGTACTTATCATGTAAACTTGGGAAAGTCATAAAAGTTCTCTGTGCCTCCATTTTCTCACCTGTAAAATGGGAGGAATAATATACCAATCTCAGAGAGTTACTGTGAGGATTAAATCAGTTAATATAAAGTCCTCCATAAGTGTTAGATGTCATCATCACTTATCCAATTCTGTTTCCCACTACTTTCCAAAACCAACTCCATGATAAACCATTCTCCTCAAATTATATGCTATGTCTCACCTCTGTGCTTTTGCACATACTGTTTCTATAGGCCAGAATCCTCTCCCATCCATCTATTCAGTAGGTCAGTCAGTCAGTCATTCCAGCTCAAGTACAAAACACATCTCCCCTCCTCCAAGGCCCAGTTTAATCTCCCACTACCTCCAGGAAGCCTTCAGTGAATACCTATACATCTTCAGTTCTCTCCCCCTTTTTAAAAAATTCCTTTGGCAACAGGGAAGTTTATTATGAAAAATGTAGCTGGGAATTAAAGACTTTGGCTCTAAGTTTGAATTCTAGATTTGCCATTTGCCAGCTGAGTCATTTCCCAAATCTATAACTCCATTGTTAGGATTACTGTGAGGATTAAGTGGTTTAAATCATACAAGGCCTTAGAAGAGCAAATAGCAAGGACCTAATAAATGTCAGCTCTTAAATATATATTTGTTGTTTTATACGTTAGTCTTCTCTGCACAATGTGATTGAAGATTTCTTGGAATAGGAATTTTGATCTTCTTGAAGTCAGGAACTATGTCTCATTATTGCTGTTATAAATCCTATAGCTCATAACATGGTAACAACCATCTATATTAAGTGATCTAGAGGTACCTGATTAAGTTTTTAAATTATTTGAGAGTATAATTCAACAAAACTCAGGAAAAACATTTTTTTTTTTTTTTTTTTTTTTTTTTTTTTTTTTTTTTTTTTGGTGAGGAGATCAGCCCTGTGCTAACATCTGCCAATCCTCCTCTTTTTTTGCTGAGGAAGACGGCCCTGGGCTAACATCTGTGCCCATCTTCCTCCACTTTATATGGGACGCCGCCACAGCATGGCTTGCCAAGCAGTGCGTCGGTGCGCGCCCGGGATCCGAACCAGCGAACCCCGGGCCGCCGCAGCGGAGCGCGCGCACTTAACCGCTTGCGCCACCGGGCCGGCCCCAGGAAAAACATTTTTGATAAATGGAAGTAAATATTCAACAAAACAGGGAATGAATCCAAATAAAACACAGGCTGTAGAGAAGGGTCAAAGTAATTGGATTACTTTTTAAACATTCAATAACAAGTTTCTATCAGATTAATCTTCTGAAAGACCATTTCCAATGATGTCTTTTATCTGCCCAAAATCCTTTTTAGATTTTTCTCATTTCCTAAAAAAAATACCAAAATTCTCAGCATGACATTCAAAATCATCCATGAGCTGACCTCAACCTATTTTTCTAATCTTATCTCCTATCTTCCCCCTTTACAAACTCTATTACTCCAGATAAATAGAACTGCTTGCTCTTACTCATATGTACCCTCTGCTTTTCTGCCTCATGTAACCTTTAATATTTAAAATGACAACATTTTCAAGGAATACACAATACAAAGGTTTGTCACAGGAACAAAGTGATTGCTTGCGAGAAAGTACGAGCTTGAATTTTAAGAACTTACGTTCAATTTATGAGCATTAATTTCTCTCTTGCTACATTGCAATACAGTCTTTGGCTTACCAAAAAAAAAAGTTTCCCCATCATTTCCCCAAATTATGTCACCCTCACAATGCCAAAAGGCCCTGCCATCACTACCTGAAAGCTATAAACTGGAATCATGGTCTCCAAGCAGTGTGCGCAGACCCCGGGGTGCACAAGATATCCACTGAGTAAAAGAAAAAAAATTACAGTTTCTGTTTACACTTATTCTTTATCCTCCTCACTTGAATTTCTTTTGTAGTATATGCCTCATAATTTGCATCATATATTCTTAGAATAGTAGTAGATGTATATAATTTATAAATAAAAGCATTTAGGATGTTTGCTCAAAATTTGTTTACCAATGGTACATACAAGAAGAAAAGTTTTGAGGCCTGTCCGGAGGCGTAGCGGCTAAGTTCGCAGGCTCTGCATCGGCAGCCCGGAGTTGGCCGGTTCGGATCCTGGGCGCGGACCTACGCACCGCTCATCAAGCCACACTGAGGTGGCGTCCCACATAGAGAAACTAGGAGGATGTACAACTATGACATGCAACTATCTACTGGGGCTTTGGGGAGAAAAAAGGAAAAAAGGAGGAAGATTGGCAACAGATGTTAGCTCAAAAAAAAAAAAAAGAAGAAGAAAAGTTTAGAAACCACTGGTCTGGAAAACTAGGGCTTTCTGTGGGATCAGAAGCAGAGGGCCAAAGCAGATAGTTTAGAGAAATCTTTAGGGATGGACCTAAAAACCTAAACACCATGTATTATTTATGCAGGATAAATACATTTTAATTTATAACCAACTTTCAAGGAAATGTTGATATGTAACTGGTTTGTAATTTGGAGACAGCATATACGTATTTTAGATTTTTTTTTTTTGGTGAGGAAGATTAGCCCTGAGCTAACATCTGTTGCCAATCCTCTCCTTTTTGCTGAGGAAGATTGGCCCTGGGCGAATATCCATGCCCATCTTCCTCCACTTTATATGTGGGACGCCTGCCACAGCATGGCTTGATAAGCAGTGCGTTAGGTCTGCACCCAGGATCTGAACCTGTGAACTCTGGGCTGCTGAAGCAGAACACGCAAACTTAAGCACTACACCACTGGGCTGGCCCCACTTGTTTTAGATTTTGAAACAGGGAACTTTGCCCTGCCATTAAAGTTACTACAGTAAATATTTCATTAATACAAAAATTTCATTTGGTAAAAGCTGGAAGTATTTACTTCAGTATACATATAATTAACCATAATGAGCTTTTATTGGAGCCAATAATGTGATGTTTTACAAAAGAAAGTTCCACAAAAACAAACAAAAAACAAAAACGAAAACAGGCCTAGGAGGTAAGACTAGCCATGGAACTAGATTAGCAAGCACTACCCTGGAAAATGGTTTCATGGTTCACATTAAGCAACTAAATGAAGTAAACATTCTCATAACAGTCACTACACTTAGCAATTTTTTTTTTTAGCTTTCATAAATAATATAACGTACTTAACACAATCCACTCTATTATTAGCTTTTGAAGAATGTATAATGTTTCTATAACAAATTAAGTTCTAATAGTGAGTAAAGGTTTCATACCATAATACTGTATTTCCTTTAATAGCACGGCATCCTATAAATCCTTCCTCTATAGGACACAAAATAGAAATACACATCTTAAACTGACTGATTCTCTACAGTTTTTCTTACTATTGTATTAATATAAAAATCCAAATGAGCAAGAATCTTTAACTCATGATTTAGACTCTGAGCTTGTAGGTTGCATGCAAATCCCATAGGATTTGCATAAGATTATAAAAATATACAGGTCAAACTTTCCACAATGTCTGTCTCCTACTGTGACATACAGAGTGACTGGGGAACTCTTCACACATGGCTCAGCTCTATCTTTCTTCTTAAAGATGGGGTTAGACTCAGTTCACAGAGAAAGTGAGGAAGAAAGACAAAAGAGGGTTTTCTTCTTTCTTTGCAAACCAATATCATTGTGCCCAGTAAAACTAAAAGAACAAAATCAAAGAAACTACGAATTTTTGTGTTACGAGAGTCTAACAGTAGCGAGATCATCACAAACTAGAAGTGAAATATTTATCAAAGCATTCCTTCCCCTACACATGCAGTGAGAATAAAACACCAGTGGACATCAGGGAAAGAGCAAAGGGAGCTTGACATTCGACACTGGCTGAATCCGAGATAGGATAATGCACAAATCCCACGCCTCTTAGGTACACACTGAACTAGCAAAGACAGACACATTGTCTGCTTTCCCCCCTTACTTACTACACTCTGGCTTCCATTTTTCCCAAGTTCTTCCTCTGAAATCTTGCTCAAATTATCTAAGTAGTGGTCTGATATTGTATGGCACAAATCTTCAAAAGAATAATCCTTTTCTTGACAGAGCTTTATTTCATCCAAGAGTTTCGATAATTCTCCAGTCACTGTTTCACCTGTAAGAAGAGTGAATTTTTTCAGAAGTTTCAAGAAAGGCTACTTACTGCTAAAAGTTAACATTAAATAATAAAAATATGATTATGGTGATAGAACTCAAAATATGGCAAACAATATTAAGTCATCAGAAAATATTCTGCTGAAAACAAGGCACTAACGTATAATTAGTACCAAGAATATTAAAAGACAAATAGAAATTCCAAATTTTCCCTATTTTTATTCTTTTTCAAAATGGAGATAAGTATTGAAGGTTTATATATACATGGTACATAAAAGCATCTGGAATTATTACAGCATTTAATTTTCAATAATCTTTTATTGTCATTATACTTCACTGACACAATTCATTAACAAATTTGAGATAGTACTGAGAACCTACTTCCTAGGTTCAATAAAAAGAAACAGTAGAACTTATTTAAACAAACAATTATATAAGTAATTAATAAAGTAGAATTATGATATGTGATAACAAGGGAAAACACAGAAGGAACAGATAAATAATATACACCATCTGTCAAAACATGACTATTTTGTAGGTTGCATGTAAATATTCATTTTTCTAATCATTCTCGGTAAGGTAGTTTATACCTACAATTTATTCTTTAAAAAAATTCCAGTAGTTACAGTCCAGGTATCAATATTTTTATTCTGCATTAAAAACACATTTTAGAAGAAAATCTACTAAGAAATAACCACTCCACGTAAACCTCATGACAGCTTGCATTGCTATCTACTTTGCTCATTGCTGTATCTAAGGGCCAAGAAAAGTTCCTGGCAAATAACAGAAGCTTAGTAAATGGATAAAATAGAAAGTATAAGATATAACTTATTACACTATTTTCACAAGTGTTAGCCTTTTTTGTACAAATAGGACCAACTTGTACACAAAAGTCTAGTATCATTTCAAGGGCTTTATAATGAGCTACTCACTTTTGGTCCTTTGGGAAGGAGACTCAACAGGAGATGAAATGTGTGTTTCTTGTGTTGTATCTTCCTGCACCTGTTCTTCAAGGACTGTTGATCTTCCCACACCTTCTAAATATTCTGTGTGTATAAGTTTTTGAAATTACATACTTGAATCCATTTATTTAAAATCTTTAAACTTTATGTCTTACTTTTGGCAATCACTTTTTCATTCGTTTCCTCATATCCTATACATATCCTAAATTTTTAAAAGAACTTCAAAAAAACAAATGAACCAAAAGAACTTCATGATGAGCTATTAATTTAAAGCTTTTTAATTAAAATAAAAAAGATATTTTGGAAGAGACTCATGAAGCCTTTTTCCGAAAACTAAACTTGTCACACTCGTTCCTTAAAAATAAATTCACCTGTTGAAGATGCAATAACGTCCTTGGTTTCCTTAAATATATTCTTCCTGAAGATTTAACACTCTCTGAAAGATGCTTTGAATAGACTTGATCCCTAAACAGGGACATCAGATTCAAATGCATACAACAGCCAGTCAGATAACATAAATGAATAAAGTGAGATAAGTTCACCTTATAATGGTATTGTAATCTTGTAAGATAAGCATAATTGCATATTGAACTTTATGTCCACAAAGAAACAATGTTCTTTCTTATGATTCTTGAAGAATTGTCCCTCACTCAGCCTCTCATTTTTCCAATTTTGATGAAGACATAATAATAATAGTAATAGCAGCTAAAACGTAAATATTGCTTATTATGCACTCAGCAGTGTTCTAAGTATTTAATATAAATTAACTCATTTAATCCTCACAAAACTATGACACAGGCACTATTACTGTCTTAGTTTTAAAGATGACAACTAAAGGAGGATTATTAACTTGGCCATGTTCATAAAGCTAATAAGTGGCAGAGCCGAATAGATATGGGACGAGAAGCATCTCACTTTTCTCCTGATCATAAAGAAAACAGAATCTGAACACAGGGATAAGTGTCAACTAACATTCAGCCTCAATATTATAGAAAGAACAGAAAGCCTGCAGAGCATGGTTAACAGAGAGCACGTGCCCAACCCAAAGTTCGGCAATGAAGTAAAATGAAAGCCTACATTTTTTGAGAAACCACAACTCTGGAGTTTTAGCTGAAATTCTAGATTTTTAAATGTTGAAAGCTAATTCATTTTTTATGGAAACACAGTGTAGGCCAAAAATACGTGATCTAAACAGAACATATCTGCTATCTGCCAAAAGCATTCAGTCCACAGTGGCTAATTCATAGCCTCTGTAAAGGATTAAATCAATAGATTCCTCCCCATAGAGATCTTTTACTTGCATTTCTTTATGCAGAAGGAAACTTTTTCCTATAATCCAGTCAAGAAATTTTGTGCTCTCTTGCCAACCACTCGGGATCTCAAACCATCCAAATAGTTTCCCTCTAAGGGCAATTCTACTAGGCAAATTCTACTAGGAAAAGAAAACAACTTACAGGATTCTATCCTTATAATTTTTGACCCATGCAGTAATTATGGAAATTGAATTCCTCCTCCAGGACATAAATGGTAATTTTATCTACTTTTATAAATCATCTTTATTGCAATAACAAACTTTTTCATAAGATTTAAAATGTACTAGTGACCTGAAATCCAGAAATGCAAAAAATATAGATAACAGGATCACATTCTAAACTTCGCCAATAATTTTAAAAATTCAAAGATGTCCCATATACTCTATCACACATTGGCATACCTAATAAGTCTTGACCACTTAAGAGAACATAGATAGTTACTCCTATACAATAATAATATTTTCATCTAAGTTGAACCAATGCAGAATATTAAAAAATGTAACTATGTCATGTCCCCTTTTTAGTGGATGACATTTATTTTGATTCTCCTCGAAAGACATATTTGTGCACAAGCCTCAGTTTTTTTTAAGTTCAGTTAGAAGCAAAAGTCCAGTATGATATATAAAGTGCCTAGAGGGGAAAGACTTATAAAAATGTTGTGTACCACTCTTATTTTTTAGCTTTCATTCAACTTGATTTTAATTTGAATTAATATGAAGAGCCACACTTGTAATCTTCTCTGATTTATCTCTATATGCACTTGACTTGCAATTAACTTCTTTATTGACAAGAAAATTGTAGGGGCCTGAACTTCCTTGAGAGGTTTTAGAAACAAAGAGAGAAAAGAGCATAATGACCTCCGGTAGTACACCTATTCTTTTTACCCATCTTGGGCCTTTGTTGACTCCTATATCTACATGTCTCCTGCCCAACTTGATTTTAATTCATTTATCTCCCTGCAAGACAAAGCTGTTCTTTAGCTTCCCAAGTGATATGCAATGAAACTCACCCCTCCTCCCTCCTCTATTAGACTTGCAGCCAATCTGTTAACAATTATAGGGGATAATCACCACTAAACAGTGTAGGAGCTAACTGGAAAGGAAAGGACAAACATCTGGGTTTTTAAGGGATCATGCTATATACCAGGCCTAATCATCTCACAGAAAGGGAAAGCATTTAAATCTAAATTTTTCATACAAGTTTTAGATCAAATAAGGAAGTATGTAATTCTGCAAATGAAAAAGTAGTACCTAAATGCTTGTCAAACCTTCAATTGACCTGCAACTAACTACAAATGTACTTAAACGACCTTTATCAAACACAAAGGCTGGCAAGACTGAATTATCTTGCACTATTGGATTAGGGAAGAAATAATCTGTATTCTTTCAGCTAAGTACAATTTTTTGTTGTTAATCCAGCATTTATGTGCCAGCTCTACCACTCAGAATAGGACATATGAGTTCGAGCAAGTCACTTAGCCTCTTGCAGCTTCAGTTTCCTTCATGTGCAAAAAAGAGAATAATGATATCTGACTTTTCTACCTTACAAAGTTATAGAAATCAGACAAAATAATAGAAAATCCCTGAAAACTCTTAAAGCATTATTCAAATGTAAGATAATACTCAATCATCATCACTTTATAGCCTTATTATCTTCAAGTTCATAACTACATATCTACTACGTGGGTTTAAAAAAGACTTTTCAATATCAAGTGAGTGAAAAAATACTTTAGCTTTTTAAAAAACAGGGTAGTTGAGGGGCCGGCCCAGTGGCGCAGTGGTTAAGTGTGCGCGCTCCACTTTGGTGGCCCGGGGTTCGCAGGTTCGGATCCCGGGCACGCACAGATGCACCGCGTGTCAAGCCATGCTGTGGCAGCGTCCCATATAAAGTAGAGGAAGACGGGCATGGATGTTAGCCCAGGGCCAATCTTGCTCGGCAAAAAGAGGAGGATTGGCATTGATGTTAGCTGAGGGCTGATCTTCCTCAAAAAAAAAAAAAAAAAGAAAACAGAGTAGTTGAAAAACAGAAATAAAACGTTAAAAAGTATTATTATTTAGTTTAAAAGTCTACCAGGAAAATGCAAATAATAAGTTCATTCAAAAGTAAACATTAACTCAAAACCCAAGAGAAAACTATGGCAGTTTTAATTTAATCTTAACTTTAAGGCAAACTCATCCATCACTCAATATTGTTTACCTTGTAAGAGGGTTGCAATCTGGAGAGATTTCTGAGATGGATGTTCTTTCAGAATGTCTAAGACAGTTCTACCTAAGCTATCCTTTATGTTGGCATCAATTCCTGAAAGAAAAAGAAAAACCCACTAGATGTATACCACTGGAGTGTCATCAGAAGATACTGTTCATATATAACTGCTCTAATTTCAAACATATACAGACCAAGCACTGAAAGTGATTTTTTAAAAAATTAAGCTTTACACACACACACACACACACAGTTTTAGTAAGAAAGAAGATGGACTTGACTGCCACCAAAGATTAGGACATTCCTGATAATGAATTAACTCTTTTATTTTTTTTTGAGGAAGATTGGCCCTGTGCTAACATCTGTTGCCAATCTTCCTCTTTTTTCTTTTTTCTCCCCAAAGCCCCAGTACATAGTTGTGTATCATCGTTGTAGAGTTGTAGCTCTTCTATACGGGACACTGCATCAGCATGGCTTGATGAGCAGTGAGTGGGTCCATGTCCCGGATCTGAACCAACAAACCCCAGGCCACCGAAGTGGAACGTGTGAAATTAACCGCTATGCCACCAGGCTAGCCCCTGAATTAACTCCTAAAGGCACTGACCCAATCATTAAGATTGTTTCTGTCGATTATAGCTAGTTTAGGTTATAGCTAGTTAACTAAATGATTATAGCTAGTTAACTAAATGGTACACTACACCAAGGTGAAAAATATTACTGATGTGACAGTAATGGGAAATCCTAATGTGAAATTTCAGAATGTGAAATCCTAAAGTATAATGGTCATGTGATTTACATATTCTATATAATATGGTAAAAATATTTTTAAAATTATAATTTACCATGTAAGTAATATAAGAACAGCCTTAGAATACTTGAGTATTTACAAAAGTTGAAAAAGTATGATTATTTTGAACTATTGTCCAACTACTATTTCTTCAAATACAAAGTCAAATATTCCACATTTATTTATGCAAGATTATATTTAATGTCAGCAACCTTCATCATCTACCAGGTGAGCAAACTTCTTGAAGTGTGTAAGTGAAACAACTTTAAAATTATTTTAATTCTGAAAATATTAATTCTAGTAAAGAACTTATTTTAATGTAGCAAATAGCTTTCAATGCCCCAAAAAAGTTTATAAACTTTCCAAATATCTAACTGACATCAAAGTCAGCTTTTAGAATCTGGCCTCAAATGTTAGTTCATCATAATAAGATTATTAAGTATTTGCTTAAGTTGGTGTAGGGATATGTGACCAGTATATATTTAATTGGTGGCCTCAAATCATTTATTATATCACCGTGTTACATATCAAAGATAAATATACATGAAATTTTAACTTTGTATAAGCACAATCACAATGCAATAGCCTGCTAATGTTTTCCTTTTTTTTTTTTTTACCTAGGAAAATAAACACACTAAATATAGTCCATAACACAAAAGACTCCCATCAATTGTTTACAAGCATGAATTTGTACCATGCCTTTTGATCCTAAAAAAAATCTGACCTCAGTTTCAATTTTATTTCATTTCAATCAGAATATACAAATGAACATAAATAACCCTATTTTGTTGTTCCTTCAAAGCTTTCCCTCTAAAAGGTTCCCTTTAAATCACTGCAACTTACAAACAATGGCTACTCAGTTGTTACAGTAACTGAAAGAAGAATTTAGGGCCGGCCCTGTGGCTTAGCGGTTAAATGCGAGCGCTCCGCTACTGGCGGCCCGGGTTCGGATCCGTGTGTGCACCAATGCACCACTTCTCCAGCCATGCTGAGGCCGCATCCCACATACAGCAACTAGAGGGATGTGCAACTATGACATACAACTGTCTACTGGAGCTTTGGGGAAAAAAAAAAAAAAGGAGAAGGATTGGCAATAGATGTTAGCTCAGAGCCAGTCTTCCTCAGCAAAAAGAGGAGGATTAGCATGGATATTAGCTCAGGGCTGATCTTCCTCACAAAAAAAAAAAAGAAGAAGAAGAAGAAGAATTTATTTTAAAGATAGAGAACGCTAATTTCTGTTTGCCACAGTTCACAATATAAAAACCTAGGGAAAGTATTATGTTCTTCAATAAATCAAGCAATTGTCATAACTTCACAGGGATCAATCCTCCCTCTTGTCAAAGGCAGAGATTTTTTTTCCTTCTGGTAGTTCTTCTAGTATATTTTGATGTGATTTAAATGCATAAAGTTGCAATTTCCAAGAACCTTTTACTAACATATCTACTGAGTAAAGGAAGGCACATATTTATATCAATTTAATCTAAACACTGAGGCTCAATTCTACATGATATAAATACATATCTGCAATCTGGAGTGAAGGCAAGAAGTAAGGGTGATTGTGAAAAAACAACCCGTCATTTTCCTTTGTCTACTCCTTAAATAGAAATTGTATTTAGCAGAATAAGCTCCACGGAGAAGCATGATAGTTACCTGTTTCTAATAGAACTCTCACAACATCCACCTTTCCAAACAAAGCTGCTTCGTGAAGTGCACTCCCTTTTTCTGTCTGGAAAAAAAAAAAAAGGAAAAAAGAGAAAGAAGCACAGTTGCATTAGGAATGCTAACAGGTTAAAAAATTCTGTCATTTTATGCATTCATACATATTCTCTGTAATCTCAGCACTTCCTGAAAGAAAGGTAGTGTGGAATAAGGAAGAGATTCTAGAAACAAAATCCAAAAGCTTGGGTCTGTAAAACACCTCTGCTTCTGAATAGCCATTTGACCTTATTACATTGAGAAGCCACTCATCTTCTCTTAGCTTTGGTTGTTCTCAAGTACAAAATAAGAGTAGTAATGCCCACATCACAAGGCTTTTGTGAGTATCCAATGAGTTCACTCAATTTATGCATAGCATGCATTTATTAAACACCAACATATCATATGCCAAGAATATTTGAGGGGTGTTTTGAAGTATCGAAATACGATCCTGACTCTTGTATATTCACATTCTATTCGAGGAGACAGATGTATAAATAAATATTTATGATAAATGAAGTCTAAACTTCTCCCTGCTTTCCTCTCAATATCCTCTCTTGCACACTCCGACTCTTCCCCAGACTTCATACCCTATGCTCCAGGCATACTGAACTTTTTCATACGGAATAATTCTCTGTTTTCTTCCCCAGTGATCTCAAAGGCTGGTCTCTCTGCTTGGCAGGATCTAACACCTAGCCCTGTTTAACTCATCATCACCTATACCACTAGTTCTCAATCTTCAGCATAAATCGGAATCACCTAGAGAACTTGTTAAAAACTAGATTTCCACACTGCACTCCCAGAGTTTTTGCTTCAGTAGCTTGGGATGACTCCTGAGAATTTCCATTCCTAACAAGTTCCCAGATGATACTGAGAATCTAGGGAGTACACTTGGAGAACTACTGACTTATAGTATGTCAAATCTCAAATATAATTTCATTTAAGAAGATATCACTGGTCCCTGAAGTCCTAGTGCTTTTCCTGTGTGTTCCACATCAATCTATATTTTCCTCATCATGCACTTATAATACCACAATGTTATGTGATTATCTATTTCCCCTAATAAACTATATGCTTAGTGGAAATGTAGACCACATATATTTTTTTCATCATTGTATCCTTGACGCCTAGTAAAGCACTCTGAAAATGTAGACATTTAAGAATTATTTTGAGGGCAAAAGGTAGAAGGAGGCAGGAACATAGCATGGAAAAGAAGAATTTGTGAGAAATCCAGGGAGAGATTGGTTTCTGCCTTGAGGAGGATCCTTCCTTAAGGAAGATTTCAAAGAGGAAGCTTTTTGAGCTATACAAATGTTAGGTGTTCAATTTTATTCTTTTTCTCTCAAGAATTTAACAAATGTCTAGCAGGCCCTCACTGTGTGTGTCTGTGTGTGTGTGTGCATGTGTGTTAAATTGGATAGCCTCATTATTGCAATTTTGTCCCCTTACACTAAAAGTGATCTCTAATGTGGAATTCTAATCTCAATCCAAAGTAGAAATATCACTATAAAATAATATATAATGTAAAAATTTCTTTGATTAATAAAATCCAGTTGTATAACTAACCCAATCTAAAATGGTTTATGAATGCATTATTAAGGAGGCTGAGGATCAATGTGATCTGAATTCATATTTCAAAAGGCATGACTGAAATGCACGTGAATTATAATTTGGCATGATATGTATAGACATTAATAAAAATAGAAATAAAAATAATAATTTATAAATATACAGCACTGTTCAGAAGGAAAAAGAAACTGTGAAAACTCATTCTGCTCCTTAAAAAAAAAATATTTCAGTGTGGGGCATAAATAATTTATTTTTTCCCTTCCCTGAAAAATATCCCTTGAAATAATCTAATTCTTCTCATTCTCATTCTGTGTTTTTCAACCAATTTTCTGATTACTAATTTGATGTCCTTCAAATTTTCACAAAATTTGGACTTAAAGTTAGAAAAACCCTTCTTGGAATAACACAATTTAAAATTCTGAAAAACTAAATAATATTTAAAATACAAGGATGAAAAGGAAAAGTAATAGAATCCCTAAGAGCCTGGGGAAGGTAGAGGGGACAGAAGATATGACTCCTGGGGTTTAGCCCTGGAACAGGAATTTGTTCCAGGCAATCTGCTGATCCCTAGTAGACTAGGGCTTTAAACAGCCACTCACGGTGGGGTTGGGAGGGAGGCAGGAGAGAAAGCCTGACACCCAAGTAAGCTAAGAGCACAGATCAAGGACCCCTGCAAAAATCTAAAACTTCCAAAGAACAACATCCTCAGAAAAAAAAATTTTTTAAAACATGTTGCACAGAGGGAGAAAGTAGGGATGTCTATCTAGGTCTTAGTTCTAAGTGGAGTACAGTAACAGAAATAAATCACCCCTAAGAATTCCTAACCACAATTCTGCCCTCACATGGGTTTGGGACAAAAATTATACAATCTCTGTGACCCCAGATCTTGAGCCAAAAATGTAGAATAAAGTGATCCTGGGTTTGTAGTACTAGAGGCAGATATAAATACTTAGCAGAAGCAGATAAAAATCTTTTCTGAAAAAATACACTTTAAATTCATGCCTCCAAGAGTTCCAACAGATAAAGCTCTAAGAAACACAAATTCAAAACTAGAAATCACTGAACATGAAAGAAAACAAGCCAGTCTAAGCAAGAATTAGTATAAACAATGACAAAAAGAATAAGACCTACAAAAACTTCACATATTAGAATGATCAGTTACAGAATATAAAATATATATGATCAATAAGATGAAAGAACTAAAAGAGAATATCAAATATAACGAAAGAACAAGAGGACTATCAAAATTGATCAGATTTGAAAATGAATCAGATAGCACTTCCAGAAATGGAAAACATAATATTTTTAATGGATAGGTTTAAATGCAGATAAGGTATAGCTGGAAAAAAAAGTATTGAACTAGATGATAGATTTCTTTAAAATACCTAATACAATTCCAACAAACAAGAGATTGAAAATATAAAAGACAGGATAGAATAAGGAGATGAACATATGTCTAATCAGAGTTCTAGGCGATGACAAAGAGAAGTAATAGTCAATGGCTAAGAATTTTCCAGAATTGATGACAGATTAATACTCAATCTTAGGAATATCAAGCAAGATAAATGAAAAGAATAGATCCTGGACATTAGAGTAAAGCAAAAGAACACCTAAGATAAAGAGAATATCTTAAAAACATCCCAAGGGAAAAAACTGTGTCTAAAAATAACTAATAGTTAGATTAATACCTAACTTCTCAACAAAAACAATAAAGCCAGAAGAAAGTATAATAATATCTTCATGTGTCAAGAGACAATAACTGTCAACCTAGCATTCTATATCCAGCCAAATTATCTTCTAAGAATGATGGCAAAATAGACATTTTCAGACAGCCTAAAAAATGAGTGCTTACCATAGATCCTTACTGAAAGAACTTCTGTAGGATTTAATTCAGAAAAAAAGGATCTGAGAGGCAAGAAGTAATGGTGAATAAAGAGAATGATTAACCTAAGACTAAGTCTAAACAAACTATTTAAAAATATGACAATAATGTCTACTTTTTACACTAATTTGGTTTCTCAGCTATTCCAATACAGGATAGTGAGCACTGCAGACACCAAAATGAACTATTCTAGGCAATGAAAATATATAATTTATATTATATATATATATATATTTTCATATAAATAATTCTCATTTATAATAATATAAATAAATAAATAAATAAATAATTCTCATTCTGGAGGAATTAAATATAGAAGATGTGGGTTCCAACGGCAGCTTGGTTTTTAATAGCCATATAACTTTTGGGGATATCAAGATATCACTTGGTATCTCTAAAAATTCATATATCCTGTAAACAAAAAAATATTAAAAACTGAATAGGGTTATTGGGAATGTTAAATAAGATAAACATACAACAAATAAGATTTAAAAAGTGTTTTATTAACTTACAAAGTAATGACAAGTATTATCATTACTACTAAAAAAGCAATTAGAAAACCTATTTTAAAAATAGATGGGATTGGTGTCCTTGTAAGAGGAGGAGAAGACACCAGAGAGCTCCCTCTCTCTCTCATTCAGTTTGTACACAGAAGAAAGGCCATGTGAGGACACAGCGAGGAGGCAGCCATCTACAAGCCAAGAAGAGATCTCACCAGGAACAGAATTGGTCAGAACCTTGATCTTAAATTTTCTAGCCTCTAGAATTGTGAGAAAATAAATTTATGTTGGTTAAGCCACCCAGTCTATGATATTCTGTTATGGTAGCCTGAGCAGACTAATACAGAAGCAAAGGAAGAAACAGGGGAACAAGTCAGGAGGCAAGAGATGATCAGGACTTGGGCTATGGTGGTAATAGTGAAACGAATGAAAAGTATGAAATTCTAGATACAGTTTGAGCACAAAGCCAAGAGGATTTGCTGAGGAACTAAATATAAAATGTGAAAGAAATCCTGAAGTTTTGGGGTCAAACAACTAGAAGGATAGTGATGCCATTTGCTGAAATGGGAAAGATTTGAAGATGGGCAAATTTGGGTAGAAAGGGTTATGGAAGCTAAATGTTCAGTTTTGGAAATGCTGAATTTGGATGCCCATTAGTCATCCAATAGATATGTCCAGTAGGCAATTACATACCTAATTTAGAGTTCAGGGTGAGGTCCAGGATGAATAAATAAACTTGGTAATTGTCAGGTAAAGACGTCATTTGAAGCCAAGAGACTGGAGAAGATCAACTAGGAAGTAAGTACAGACAGAGAAGAAAAGAGGTCTGAGTACTAAGCCCTGGGAAACTCTGATGCTTAGAGATCTGGAAGGCAAGAACAGTTAACCATGGAATGAGGACATGATAGATTACACTATTGGTCCCTCCTTTTGTATGCCCTCTGTCATATGACTGCAGTTCTTTCCACTTACATGGGTGGAGTATATTTCTCCACCTCTTTGGGGCTTGGCTTTGTGACTTGTCTTAGCCAAAGAATGGTAACTGACATGATGCAAGCAGAGGCCCAAAATGTGCTTGCTTGGTTGGGTGTGCTATCTTATGCTTCGGCCATGCCCTGGCTAGTCCCAGGAGGAAGACAATAGACACAAGGAGCAGAGCTGCCTAAGTTAACTTAAAGTAAGAAACAGAACTTCCCCAGCTGATCTGCAAACATGTGATTGAGAAAAAAATGTTATTGCTTATTATTGTATGCCACTGAGATTTCTGCTTTTATTATGCAGCAGTATTGTGCCAATAGCTAACTATTACAGTGGGATACAGAGTTTTCAACGTAAAGGAAATTGGGAAGGAATGAAAATAAAGCCTGGCTCAGGAGAGAGGGAAACTGTAAGTGAGCATAAGGGAGGTTATCTTGTTAAAGTAAATGGCCCCAGCCTCTCCTCCGTGTGACTATTCGCTGTACTGCACGTACTCCAAAAAATTCACATGCTCTCCTGATTTACTGCCTCTGCTTACGTATGTACTCCCCAGTAGCTTAATAAATTAAAAACTTTGTTCTATGAGTTTCTCTCCAGGAACAGGCTGACCACGGGTGGGAAACACACCTACAAGGTATCCATTACAGCTGACAGAAGAATGGAACAATGTAATGCCTGGAGCCCATCATGCCTGGAGGCCAACTTCCTTGGACCCCCTCCTTCCTGCCCATTTTCCCTATATAACTACCTCAAGATTCTGTAATCTTTGAAGACGGGTCTTTGAGACATTAGTCACCTGTCTTCTGATATGCTGGCTAATCTAATTAAACTTCGTTTCCTGATCTCTAACTCATTGTGATTAATTGGCTCAGATCTCGGCAAGCAGAGAGAGCCCATTGCTTGGTATCAGTATGACTTTACAAAAGAGGACAGAAAACAAAAAGGCTTAACTCCTGAGCAACTCCTGTGAATAACAGGTTTGTGAGGCCTGGCAGATTCATCTAGCCTCAAGGCCGAATGGCAGGCATTCAAGGTCTGAGGCTTTACCTGAAGTAAGACTGAGAAGGAGCAGCCAGTGAATGAAATGAGAACCAAGAGAGCATGGTATCTCACATGTCAAAAGAAAAAATTGTTTCAAAGAGGAGGGAGATATCAATATTGTCAATGCTGATGATAAATCAAGTAAGATTAGGACTTAGAATTGGCTGTTGGATCTAACAATATGGCTATCAGTCACTTTTACCAAAGGAAAAAAAAAAAGACTTTTAACAGAGTTGAGGGAGCTGGAGTGGCTTCAAGAGAGAATGGAGGGAAAAAATTTGATACAATGAGTAAAAACAAGTCTTTCTAAATATGTTGCTATGAAAGGGATCAGAGAAAGGGGGGTAACAATTAGAGGAAAACGTGGGTTCAAGAGAGAGGGTTTTTTTTTAATTTTTTGTTTATTGCAGTAACATTGGTTTATAACATTGTCTAAATTTCAGGTGTACATCATTATACTTCTATTTCTACATAGATTACATCATGTTCACCACCCAAATACTAATTACAACCCATCACCACACACATGTGCCGAATTATCCCTTTCGCCCTCCTCCCTTCCCGCTTCCCCTCTGGTAACCACCAATCCAATCTCTGTCCCTATGTGTTTGTTTATTGTTGTTATTATCTACTACTTAATGAAGGAAATCATACGGTATTTGACCTTCTCCCTCTGACTTATTTCACTTTGCATAATACCCTCAATGTCCATCCATGTTTTTTTTTTTTAAGATGAGAAATATTACATCTTTGTGTTCTTATGGGAATAATACAGTTGAGAGGGGAAAACACGGTATTAAAGGGAGAGGGAATACTTGCCAGAGCATTATATCCCAAGTAGACAAGAGGGAGCAGGATCCACTGCACGAGAGGAGAACCAGCCTTAGAAATAAACCTAATAAGTTCATTTAAAGCACCAGGAAAGAAAACAGACACACGTACATTGGCAAATTTGGTGGTAGAAATACGTGATTGCTTCTGTTTTCTCGGTGAAGTAAAAGCAAAGTCACCATCACAGAGAGATAACAAGGAGGAAAGGAAGTTTTGGAAAGAGAAGAGAAATTTTAGAATAATCATGTAGGGAAGTAGGAGAGTGAATGGATTATCAAAATGTAATCTATCCATTTAGGCACATATTTCTCCTGCCACTGTAAGCACTTTGAGAACAAAAACTGTACCTTACTCAGTTTTGCATCTTAACTCCAAGTATGGTAACTTGTACTCTTTATTATTAATTTTCTGTAATTTCACTTCCATTTCCTTTAATAATCATATAAAATCCAATTAGCTTAATGTTATGCTAGTACTTTAACTCATCAAGCATTAATAAGAGAAACCTATAAGAAACAAACACAGTTAAAACACTAGCATAATATGACGACACCATCACTACCGAGTTACCCAGAATCAGGTTTGAAATCCAAAGAAATAATTACTAATTTCAAGAGAATCTTGCCAATTAAACCCTACTTTCTTAATATCTTAATAAGACTCAAGGATTTATAAGTAAATATAATATGAAATTCACCCAAAAGGGAATTAAATTATTTTGCTCACTAGTTCAGATATGTTATAATTCAAAATTGCTCAGAAAGAAATGAAGCAGAAAACAAAACTTCTGTAGAAAATAATAACATAAATGCTGCATTTAAAAACATTTGCAATTACAAGGAAAAGACAAGAACCTCCCAAGCCATGTCTAAATTTTAAAGCATTATTCAAAATAACTTAAATGTAATTAAAATCTAAAAGTGTATTACTGTAATTTTCCAAATGGGATTACTTTTAATACTGCTAATTCCCAACTGGTTAACTAGAGCAATTTAATGAACATTAAAGCCACTAAAACACTTTAAGGTTACTGTCTGGTATTGTTCACTCTCAGCCAGAATACCAACAAATATCTACTTCAGATTTGATATTAAAAATTTTTCAGTGAATCTGATGGGAAATTGGTGATGGGTTAATTTGAATAACATAATAAAATTAAATATTCACCAAAAGAGGCAATGAGAGCGAAAAAAATTTTTTTTCTATGAACAAAGCAATAATAACAAAAGCAAAATATCAAGTAAGGCTAACTAGATCCAGGGGAAGATTCCACTCATTGAGATATATTTTAGAAATATGTTGTCAACTCTAGCTCCTGGAAACCTTCAAGATGAAATCATAGAGTGAGCATCAATGAAAGAAGTATAGCAACACAAAACATTGCCCACCCTACTGAGGTATCAGCCCTGATGCTTCTGATTAAGTGTTCATAGTGGTCTGAGCATATTGTGTCCCTTTCATCTGATATATAAGTAACAAACCCAAACGCTGTCAGGGGCCAAGTAGAAAATCTAAAGGAATGAATCTGGCAGTGATACAAGACGGTAGAGAGAGGTTAGGACCTTGGAAAGTATATACCCCATCTAAAAGCATTCAAGTTCAATATTTTAAAACACTCTTTTAGCCAAATAACGCACATCTGCAAGCTAAATTATACTTAAAATTCAAAGTCCTATTAGACTTTCAAGGTTCTCTTCAAATGTCACTCTATCAATGTCTTCCCAAGTCTTCCTCTTAAAATATATTTTTTCCTCACCTGTATGTCCTTAGCACTTTGTCCTAGTATTTATTTTAATGTGTCGTGTATAGATGCAAGGTTTTGTCTCCTCCAGTAATTTTGGGCAGAGATTTTTTTTATCTCTAATTCTCCAAAAAAACAAAATACAGTGTTTTTTATAAAAAAGAAGTACCAGGGCCGGCCTGGTGGCGCAAGTGGTTAGGTGCGCGCTCTCCGCTGCGGAGGCCCGGGGTTCGCCAGTTCAGATCCCGGGCGCGCACCGACGCACTGCTTGGCACGGCATGCTGTGGCGGCATCCCACATAGAGTGGAGGAAGATGGGCACGGATGTTAGCCCAGGGCCAGTCTTCCTCGGCAAAAAAAGAGGAGGACTGGCAGATGTTAGCACAGGGCTGATCTCCTCACAAAAAAAAAAAAAAAAAGAAGTACTATATACATCTATAAAATTGAATCTGAACTCTTTTTCTTCTGGTCATGTCATCTAGTACAAGACATGAAAAGATCTTGCCCAGAGACATGAGTGAGTTATTGATCTCAGAAGTGCAAGTCCTTGGTTATAAAGCAGTTTGTGCAATAAAGTTTGGAAATATTCCAGAAGTGTTATGAAAGCAGTAAATCAAGATTAGAGAAATAAAACATTTAGACAATAAGCAAGTAGTTTATCATTAAACATACTTTACGAAAGTAACTTTGTGAGTCATCTGCAACAGTAAACATGCATCTATCTCAAATCCCTTTGAGGGGAAAGGTTTTTTTTTTTAATATAAGAGCTAGAAAAAATTCCTATGCTTATTTTCAAGGCTGCCAAAGTAGAAAAAATAAGAAATTAAGAAAAAATACTACAAATATCTAAACAACTAAATAATATAGGCAAAGCTCTAATGAAAATTCTGATTCAGAGTGCTAACCTGAAACCTAGGATTGGAAGGCCTAAGTTTTAAAACTTCAATAAAAAACCACCTAGAGACACAGGACTCAACCTTTCATCAATTCCTAGGAAAAGAACACTAATTCCACCTGGAATGTGTGGATTGTTTGCAAAACTGCCACATTTATTCCCCCTGGTATTCACACCTTTTTTATAATTCACGCCCTCTTCTAATTGAGAGGTAGAGTCTGTTTTCCCACCCCTTGAATTTGGTCTGCCTTTGTGATGGGCTGGTCAAGCAAACATGGCAGAAAGACAGTATGCTTGTTCCAAGCCTAGGCCTCAAGAGGCCTTGTATAATCCTGTTCTCTCTCTCTCTCTCTCTCTCTCTCAGAACCATACTACTGCCATGTGAACAAGCTGAAGGTGGCCTGCTGGATCATGAAGGATACACGGCAGTCTCACCCATTGCTCCAGGCAACATCCAGTCAATCTCTGAAGCAGATCCACTTTACTGACTTACAACTGACCCAAGACTCACGAGAGAACTCAGCCAAGACAGAAGAACTACCCAGCTAAGCTCAGACTAAATCACCAACCCCAGAATTATGGGCTAAACAAATAGTTACTGTGTTAAGTCATTAAGTTTCAGGATAATTTATGTAGCAATAGCTTACTAATATACAGAGAAGAAGGTCACAATATGACAGGAACCAAAAGGGTCTCTGGAAGATAAGAATGCTGCCACCAACTTGGAAGACAAAAAAACAATGATAAAAGGAGAAAATGGTAAAAAAAAAAAAAAAGCTAACCTTGGAGTTGGTGCTAACTTGAGACAGATAATAAAAGCAGGTTGCCCTTTCCCTGTGGAGAAACAAAACCTAACTGAATGTTATCCATCTTTCAAAGCTCAACTCAAACCACACCTCTGCAATAAAATTTTTGCTGATTGCCCTTAGGCACAGTGATCTTTCCTTCATTAGTTACATATAGACAGTACATTATTGCGGCAAGAGGCCTGGGCTTTAATCAATAAATCTAAATTCAGATTCTGGGTTTATCAACTATGTATCCTTAGGCAAGTTTCTTAAGTCTCTGAATCTGATTCCTCATCTCTTAACTGGAATTTAATGGCTCTCAATTCCACAGGACAGCTGTGAGAATTGGATTCTAAATGTGTCAACATATTAAACACAAAGTACATACTCAAAAATGTTAAAGTGAATTTTGTTTCATTCATTCATTCATTCAGCTTTGACTGGATTCAGGCTGTGAGCTAGACACTGGGAGAAAGGAAACAATTACTAATGATACCACACACGACTGCCATCTAGTAATAATTTTTCAAGTGTACAGCCCTCAAATTAGAACGATGTTAGAGATTATGCCTTATATCCCTTCATATTTCCCAACAGTGTGTGGCCTGGTGTCTTGAATTTAGTATTTACAAAACCACTTGTGGAAAATTTGATTGATTAAAAATGGCAAGATTTCTCATATAACTTTTAACATCTGTATCTCAAAGCAAAGCAAGAGCATCATCGCTTTTGAAGCACAGCTAAAAGAAGACTCACTTGACAGCTCACATCCATTCCTGCTTCCAACAGCACCTGGACAACTGCTTTGTGACCATTACGTGCAGCGAGGTGTAGCGGTGTGTGCTTTCGAGTGTTGCAGCTCATTAAGTTAGGGTGTGCGCTGATGATCATTTTGACCACTCTAAGCCGTCCATAGAGTGCTGCCAGGTCCAAAGGTGTTTCTAGCTTGCTGTTCCTGATGGTAGGATCGGTGAGCTCTTCTAGGAGAACAGCAACTACTTCCGAGTGTCCGTACTGAGCTGCACAGTGTAGAGCAGTTTCATTTTCATTGTTCTGTTAAAACAAAGATGTAGAATGCAAGTTTTCAGAAATTCAATTAGTTATCAAAATCTAAACAAAGTAACTTAAAACCTGAGATGCTCTGAAAATGTTAGTTTAAGATTTATCTATTTTAATAATGTGCCTAATAGAATTTTTTTTTAATTTTACTTATTTATTTTTCCCCCAAAGTCCCAGTAGATAGTTGTATGTCATAGCTGCACACCCTTCTAGTTGCTGTACGTGGGACGCTGCCTCAGCATGGCTGGAGAAGCAGTGCATTGGTGCCGCCCGGGATCTGAACCCGGGCCGCCAGCAGCAGAGCGCGCACACTTAACTGCTAAGCCACAGGGCCGGCCCCCTAGAATTTTATATTTGATACAAGTATCTATCATATATTGCATCAAAAACATCACATTTTATCACTTCAATAGGAAAAATCAAACTTTTCCCAATTTCCAAGAGTGATAAATGATCTAGCCATGTTAGTCAGTGGCCCTGCTGGGCCCAGATGGCCAGTGTTATCTGCACTGTGCATCACGCCTGCATGATATTTGTTAATGAGAGAGATTAATAACAATTATAACACACTTTTAACAGACTAGCTTTCCAAAAGATAGCTGAGATAGTAAATTCTTGATAATGAAATATTTACAAGGTTTCCCAAATTAAGTTTCATTTTATCGTCCATAAAAGTATAAATCATTGCTTTTTTTGCAAAGAGAATGAAGACATACTGGTCCTAAGATTAAACAGTATTTTTTTGAAATATAATTACAGATTGAGAGGCAGACCTTCCCCGGACAAGTCACAAGGAGTGTCACAGTACTACACGTGCAGCTTATAAGTGTTTCAGTTGAAAATCAATGAGATTGTCCTAGAAATTTAGCAGGATAAAAAATGTTAAAACGGAGAAAACTGAACTCAGTTCCAAGGCAGACAGACGTTTTAGACCATTAGGGCAGATGGTGCAGGCAAATGGGTATAGGACTATGTCAGGAGGTGGAAGGGTCAATCAGGAGAAATGTGAACAAGAAATTTTAGTAACAAGGATCATGCAATGATCCTGAATGAAGGTTCTAGAGACAAGGGAGGCTGCCATCACCAGAGTCATCTTCATGGCTAACACTATGTACCAGGCACAGTTGCATTTCATGTATGTTTACTCACTGAATCCTTGCTCTGAGATAGATACTATTATTATCATTATTCCCATTTTACAGATGAGGAAACTGAGGCACCGAGTAGTTGAATAACCGGCCTCCAATTATATAGCCATTTAGTGTTGGAGCAGGATTTGAACCTAGGAAACCTAGAGCCAAAGTCAGTGCTCTTAATACCATCTTCCACACTAACAACTATTACTACTACCATTTGCTGAGTGTCTAAAAACTTTACATACATTGTCTCATTTAACTCTTACAAACAATCCTACAAGACTGGTATTATCATCTCCAATCATGGATGAGGAAACTAAAATACAAAAAGGTTAAATTACATGCCCAGGCAGATACAGGATCTTTTGGAACCCGTATCTGTCAGAATTCAAAACCTTTCATGCTCTTTCCGCTATACCACACTGCCTGCCATGTCTTGCTATATTGTCAAAGAAGAGAAAAGGAAATTAGTGATCTGAAAGCAGAATTTGTATAGATTTTGCCCAAAAGAACACCAACTAAGTGGGAATAGGAAGTAGCTGCTTAGAGAGCTGTTCTGACCAGAACAAAAGGACAAGGAGGGTTCAAACCCAAACAAAATTGAATGTTCCAGAAAGTAACTCAGCCTTGCTCTGGCTGAAGAATGCAGATACGTGAGTTGAGAGTAAGCGAGGATTTGAAAACTTTAAAAAAGGAGTGGCAAGAAAATAATAAGTAAAACAAATTTTTAATGAGCATTAGGAAAGGCTTCTTGCAACTTCACCTTCCAAACAAGTACCAGAAGAGGGTATTTGAAGGCCAAACCCAGAGGAAAAGCCTACTCCTTGGAGACAGTCAATAAAAAGTTAAGATCTGATAGATGGGAAACCCAGCTGGAGGTATTGTTTCTTCCATCATTCCTGTTCTCAGCCGGAACGTGTTACTATCATCTACTTCCTCATAGAGACTGACCACACACAGGTTCCCATTCCCTTAGTCTCTTATCTGGCTAAGTTTTAAAAGCCTGATAAGAAAATCAATCTTATTACTTTATACCATGAAAATGTGATATAGAAATATGCCTCCTGACCAAACCAAATTTCCCTTTTCTTGGAAAGAGATTCAATCTCATTTTTCAAAATACAGCACTTTTCTGAGAAAAAGAAAAGTCAATTATGAAATAATGATTCCTCAAAGACCTCTCTACTTTATCACAGGCCTTAGCCTAGGAAATTATAAGTGCAAAATTGAAGCTATCTATTAACACCAATTAGCATTGTTCAAATATCAAGAAAAATTATTTCAATCATTTCAGACTTACCCAGGAAAAAATGTTCCTAGAGTTTATCCATGACCATCAAATTCTTGGATCGTCACATCAGTGAAGACTAGGCCTGTGGTACCTTTATAAAAGGCATGATTGTATACATGTGTCCATACTTACTAGTGATCTAAAGAAAATCTAATTTGAAATAAGTAGACTGTGATGAAGCACTGACTAATAATTGCTAGTATGTCTACACCAAACATTCTTCAATGGTTTTGAATTTCTTCTTCTTCTTTTTTTTTTTTTGGTGAGGAAGATTGGCCTTGAGCTATCTCTTGCCAATCTTCCTCTTTTTGCTGAGGAAGATTGGCTCTGAGCTAACATCTGTGCCCATCTTCCTCTGTTTTGTATGTAGAATGCCACCACAGCATGGCTTGATGAGCAGTGCGTCGGTCCGCCTCCAGAATTCGAACCTGCAAACCCCAGGCCGCCGAAGCAGAGTGCACAAACTTAACCACGACGTGCCACTGGGCCAGCCCCTCGAATTTCTTCTTTTTTACAAAATAGGTGTTCTCTGAAAAATCAGGACACTTCCAGACAATGAATGGCAGAATGACACTGGTTGACAAAAGCTATGTACCAAAGATCTCGCTTCAAAATAAAACTAATGGAAACTATCACACTAGTTGGGCTTGAGTTTTGGTGAATAGCAAGGTAATATACTTATGATACAAGGCTCCTCTGGTTTTTTTCGTAATATTAAAATACAGGAAAAAAAAGAGAAAGATAAGGTGAAAGGGTTAGGTAAAAATGAATATACAGAAAATTTAAGTTGAAAATATCCATAACATCAGAAGAAAGGAAAGAATAAATCAGTTGACAAAAGACAGGAAGGATGTGGCAAGTATGAAAATCATAATCAGGACAGGATCTACTTTGTTTTCAAAATTACATCAAAATTACATTTCAAAATTACATCTGCCCTAAATTGATCACCAATTCTAGGGCAGTATAGAATGGTGAACAGGACCTAGGCTGACGTGCTAACATGCACTTATTAGCAAGAGTAAATCACTCAATCTCTCTCAACCTATCTTATCTGTAAAATTAGAATATTACTTTCCCTATAAAGATTGTAGTTTACCTTAGAGTGTAGTTTACAAATTAAAAGAGATAAGATATGGGAAAATGCTTTGTAAATTTTAAATATTAAAATGTAACATAGAATTATTTTTAAAGAAAGCTGTATTAGAAACCAAAGATAACTTTCAGAAAGCAGAATGAAGCCCTGAAAATTATGCATAATTTTAACATCACTCATAGTGGCTATGATGTTAACCATACCAGTTAAGAGGCTTTTGATCAGAAAAACCTGGGTTCAAATCCAGGCGGCATTTCTTAGTAGCTGTGATATCATAGGCAAGTTACTTAATCTCTCTAAGATAGTTTCCCCAAATATAAAGTAGGAACAATAATTAATACCTATCTCATCAGGCCGCTTAGTAAGATAATATAGTTGAAGTTCTTTGCACAATGCAAGGCATATAGCAAACACTCCATAAGTGACAGGAGTTAGGAGTCTAGATCTCAGTTTTAGTCACACAGTAATGTGTGGCCTCAGACGAGTTATTTAGCTTTACTGAGCCTGATTTCTCATTTATAAAATGAGAGTGATCACATCACTTCAGAAGATTGTGAGAATTAATTAAATAACATATTGCAGGTGAAAGAGCTTAGCACAGTGTCTGGCTATCTTATGTCTCAATGAATGTTAGTTCGCATTTTCATTCCTTCCCTCTATTGTTTAAATACATAAAGGTCTATAATTAAATAGTACATTTCTGTCCCATGATTTAGAGGTGTGAAAAAAAATTAAAACTAAAACCAAAAGTTACTTAAAAAATAAAATTCCCACACCAGAAACTTTTAAGAGAAATGACATTGAATGAAAGAACTATGTCAGCACTAAAGGAGTATATACATAATAACAAACAAAAAAATACTGAAAGCATAGTATGAAAAATCTCAAGAAATTTTCAATTTGTTGCCAACAGAAACCACAACACAATGCAACAGAAGTGAAAAAATAATTTTGAATTCCAATCTCCTTAAAAAGACATTTTTTATATTTTAATTGATCTGTTCAACATCACAGGAAACAAGTATTTGTTTTAAAAACATACCATTATAGTTATATGCCATTAAAATCTTCCACTTTAAATATAAATGAATACTAGGTGTTTTTTCTTATTTTCATGTCACTTACAAAATATTTTGTTTGTAAAACTAACTTCCTCTTGTTTAACCTTGGATTATTTTTCCATTTTACTATTTCAGGTTTGCTTTGGGGCATTCAGACAGTTTTAAGAATAACCACCAGATGGCTCATCCCACAAATGATCTCTAACTTTTGGATTTCTGAGGAACAGAGCAGCATTCTCATAAGTCTCCTTTTAGCATGATATGCTGATAAAGATAGCCATATCTGTCATTTTTTAAACATTGAATTTATGAGTGTGTTCTCATAAAAATATTCTGTATTTTGTAACCCATAAACATTGAAATTTTTATTGTGATAAATACTAATAAGACACTTTTCTAATTAATAAAACATTTTTCCTGATTCGTTCTTTCTACAACTGCGTTTTGCTGGAAAAAACTACATATTTTTCTTCCCTTTGCTTCAGCTAGTGCTAGTGTTACTTTTTATTCTTTAGTCTGAATTTCAGTCAAAAGCCTGCAAAGTCTGTAACCATTTGAACAATATGCTAACTGTCCT
This sequence comes from Diceros bicornis minor, assembly GCF_020826845.1. Taxonomy (NCBI): domain Eukaryota; kingdom Metazoa; phylum Chordata; class Mammalia; order Perissodactyla; family Rhinocerotidae; genus Diceros; species Diceros bicornis. The sequence goes on along the minus strand of NC_080764.1, from coordinate 23,225,548 downwards.
TTATTAGATGTGCTTGCCCTATAGTAAACTTACCTGCATTGATATTGGACAACTGCCAACCTGCAGCTTAATGACATGGTTGTAATTCAATTGTTGGACTGCATGCTGGTTTTCAAATATAGTTTTACAAAATGAGAACAGTAGGGGGCATGCAGAGCTCAAGATGTTTATTCATACTGTATTAGGGGACAATATTTTACTTTCTGGAATCTGTGGTCTTATTTATTTAGAATACTGAGAATGGCATTCCTTTTTTAATATGCCCATTATATGCAATATGGATATTATGTACTTGCAAATATTTTGACTTTATCAGTCAGTATTATACTGCTGCTGTGTTTTACTCAACTTACTCTGGGCATACGTACATATAGATACATAAAGTAAATTTTTACCCTAATATAAGACTAGCAATTGTATACACTGTATTTTGCATTTTGATTCACAAATTGTACTTACTATGAAAGTGCTATGTATGGTAAAGTATTATGCAAATAGTAGCTATCATTATTGTTTTAGCATTTAAAATTTTATTAAGAAAAACTAATTAGCATTACAAATATGAATTCTATTACATCTTTAAATATTCAACAACTATAAAATAAATGCTTGCATAAGGCAGGCAAAAATATTACAACTACTTCCTTTATGTGGGATTTCCTTGATAAGAAATATCTCTACAAATGCCCAACTTAGTGCCTATTCACCATATACACATGCCAAAGAATTTTTCAAATTTCTCCTTCAGGAAATTCAGCAGTGAAAAGGTCTTTGGCAGGGTAAAGACAGAAATAATCAATTTTTCAATGTAGCTTTGCCTTCGGAAAACTCTAGAAAAAGTATAGCATGAGCACACATTTGACAAGTGCACCTGTTCATTGACTCTGGAATGTGACGGTCCATGATGAATAAGAATCTTCACAATTTCCACATCTCCTTTCCAGGCAGCCAAGTGAATAGGAAAATAACCTTTGTTGTCTGCTACATTTGTTGATGCCTCATATTGAAGTAGTTTGAGAACTATGTCCCTAAGAAAGAAAGAAAAAAAAAACACAACAGAAAACCTGATGAACAACACAGATTTTATTAAACAAATAATTATGACAGTACACTAGCTGCTGGATGGCAATCTAGAGTAATCATTCTAAGTATTGAGGACCTAGAATTTTAGGTACTGAGACATAAAATTGGGTTTAAGATTCTGACTATTCCACATTTGGCTATTTTACTTACCTGAAAAACCACCACCACCACACACACACACACACACACACACACACACACACACACACAGCATCGACTAACCAATGAAACTACCTAATAGAATCCATTTAGGCAAAATTTATCTAATTTCATTAACTGAATAAATTAAGTAAAATAACTTAAAAAAATACCTCTTCTCATTTTTTTAAAAAAGGAGTTCTTTCCAGATAGCCCATACCTGAGATTTACCCTAAAGGAAAAGCTGAGGTACAAGCAAACGCCTTGTTTAGAAAAAAAAAAAGTTATCATACTACCAAGAGACATTTTAGGGAGTTTATATACCATTCCTAGAGAATTGGAATATGGAATTGAAGATGCATATGCATACAAAAGAGAAAGCAGACAGCACGGTAGGAAAGGGACCCTGACAAGCTAGCTGCAGTATAAGCTTAAGTTTGAAAAAAAGTTTAATAACTTTTCAGCCATGGCACACAACGTACTTTGAACGCGTGCTGTTCATACTTCTGCACTCCTTCACCTATCTCCTCCAAGTCTAAGAAATGGCTCTGAAGGGAAATTCCAAAGAGGTAATTTCATTTAAGAGACAAGTTCCACCACTGACGCAATTTCCACACATACTCAATAATATATCCTACCTATAGAATTTTGTATACAATCCTCATCAAGTTTTCAAAGTAAAAATTTTGAACTGCAATATTCATCCTTAGGAGCAATTAATTAATAATTATTAGTATGTATTATACTGAACTTTGTGTCAATCAACCACAGTAATTCTAAACAAAAACTGCATGTTTAAGAGGCAAATTCTATTAATTCACTAAGTGAAATCCTAGACAGACAGATATAAAAATACATATATATATACAATTACAATATATTCTAAAATTGTTTCTCATCTATAACAAATCACAACGGTGAGAATAAAGGTAACAGAAAGAGCTAAACTTAAATATTTCATGAAGCCAGGCTCTAAATGCAAGTAACAAATGAGAAAAGTTGGAGGAAGTTTGAATAGAACTGAGGTCAGAACTCTGACAGCCCACAAGAAAAATAGATATGATAAAATACAAAATTATAGTAAATGGCAAAATACGTTGCCCAGAATGTAGCCTACACTTGCAATGTTGGACTTAATTGATAAATGTATGAAGTCATATTTGAAAGAACCAAGAATATGTTGTAGAAATATTTAGAAAGTTCCAAGGAGACCTAAATTTTCTAATGATAAGACTTCAAAGAAAATAAGAATAAATCTCATTTTAACATTCTTTTTAAAACACCAATATTATAAGATCTGAATTTAGAAGATTAGGATTTGAGTCCCAGCTATGTAAACTACCTAATGATATAACCCTAGAGAAATTATTTAGCCTCATTTTTCTTTTTCTTTTCTGTAGGGGATATTGTAGTAATAATAATGCCTACTAGCAAGACTGGTAAAAGCTTTCAATGAGATCATAGAGCAGAAGCCACTTGCTAAATAATAAAGCACTAGACAAATATTAGATCTTGCCTACCCCTCAATAAGTTGAACCTTTCATCTTATTCAGATTGTGAAAAGTAATAAATGGAAACCTCATTTAAAATGGAGTCAGGGGGCCAGAAGAGAGAACGCTCACACATGTGCCACTCCACACACACTACAGACTCCAACAGAAAGAGATGATATTTTGCATCTCCAAAAAGGAGGGATACTTCTTTGCTACCCCAGCAGAAGGAAGGAAGACGTTCCTCCTTGCTGCAACAGCTCAGCCAATGTGAGACTGCCATAACTCAGCCAATGAAAAGCCACTGTACTTCAAACTCTCTGTTTCCTCCAATAGACTCTTCCTTTATAACAGCCCCTCCCAATTTCCTAAAAGAACCCTTCTCTCCTTTGTTTCTCCGGACTTGCCTGTGGTTTGTCATAGACCACATGTCCCAAGTTGCAATTCTTTGACATGTGTTCCCAAATAAACACATTTCACTGGAAAATAACTGGCTGTTTATTTGTTTTAGGTCAACAAGAAATATCAGCTAATGAACTGGCTGGGCTAAGATTTCTAATGTGAAAATGAAGGGCACAATATGCCATCCCAAAATATGCCTCTTTGGCATAGGATTATTTCAAGCTGGTTATTTTGAGAAACTGCAGACATAGGAGAAGCTCTGAAAACTGAGTAGCAGTTACCCTTTTGTAAGGGATATTTACATTTATAAGGGAAGTCTCTATTTGTAAGGGTGTCTCCTTCTCTGTAACAGGAAGAGAGGATGACTGAATCTTTAGCAATTTATCAGTGGAAAAGGCAACAACCTAAATCTGCACACCAACCTTACCTTTGTTTACTATGCTTTTCCTGATAGCCTCCGATAACTGGCTGATCCACCTCCAACACTTTCTTTTGTCTTTAGCTGAAGATGGTATTTAAGATGATGACTTGGGCCATTTTGGGGAGTTATTCAGTTTTCCTGGGTATCTCCCATATATACAGGAGGTATACATGTTATTAAACCTCTGTTTTTCTCCTATTAATCTGTCTTTTTTATTTATTTCTAGCCAAGAACCTAGAATGGTAGAGGGAAAATTACTTTTCCTCTCCCACAAAATCATATTTGTGAAATATAAAGTGATGTCTCTAATTAAATAAGTGCCTGTCAGTTTTACTGAATCATAAATAATTAATCAACAAATTGTCATTAATCTTTCTTATGATGTATCCATGTATATCATAAGTAATATGTATTACACAGGCCTTTTTCATCCAGACTCATTATGAACAAATTAAATTTCGCGTATATTCTATAATATCTAAACTAAAAGAGTAGTTAACACTAGGATCCCACCAAATCAGTATTATTATTTTTTATTTTTATTTAAGTTGCACCTTATATCTTCTAGAGGTATCAACAAATGAACATGTTGACTATGCTTGGTTACCTGGCATGAAATATTAAACTATATTGATGAACAATGTCTACAGAAGAGCAAGCAAGAAAAAATCTCTATATCTTAAACATAAAGTGGCATTCTTTCTTATATACAGCATTTGATAAATAAGAAACGCTCTGAAATCCTAAAGTAAATGTGGTTGATGGGATCACAGGAAAAACAATTCCATTTCCCAGGAGCAAAAGAAAATATCAAATTTAATAATAATCCAACTTAAATCATGGCAATATTTTGCAGCTTGAGGCCAATATATGTACATTCAGGTAAATATAAGAATTCTAAAAGTATTCATTCTTGGTATTACATTTAATTTGTTTAATTTTCTGATAGATATAAATACACTTCTGATTAATATGAAATGTCTTTTAAGTTCAGTATATGTTCTGAGCAAAATTTAACTGGGAAGGTTCAACATTCAACTTTCTTTATCTCAATAGCAAGTTTCCCAATAATTAAATCATAACCAAAGACATTTATTTTGTTCTATCTTCCCTTGCTTGTTGGTAGTCCTAAGAACTTTGAAATAAATGCAAATCATCTTCACACAGATGTAGTATTAACAAACTAATGATAATCTCCAATTCCCTAAAGTCCTTTTGATTTTAGACTTTCTTGAAGATTTTACTTCTGCTTAACAGGAATTTAAGTTGCAAATGTGTTTGACATGGTCAAAAGACTTTAGGACAATACTCTCCATTTTCTGACTGAAGCTCCTTTATATATTGAATTCATTCCCATAGATTTCTAGATAGACTGAATAAAGGCAAATTTTAACTAGTTAATATTCTTATCCAGGAAAGAAGCAATCAGATCAAAGATATTTCTAGGTTATGCAAAGAGCAACTTCATGGACCAGATTATACAAATTTTTAGAGGGAGTACCCTTCTTTCATTAGAAAGCCTAGAAACAACAAATCAAAAGTATGGCATATTTGTACAGCTTACTATCTGGATTCTAGATCCAATTTGAGATGCAATTTGGATTACTGATAATGGAATCTAGAATCCAAGCATTAAATATTTAAAGAATCAGAAGCAAACATAGAAAATATTTTAACCCCAAACATATCAAAGAACATACATATTTCAAAGATATAGTAACAATTTATTGGTGACATTTTTCAAAATAGCATCCAAGAACCACAAAGTACAATATAATTTAATGAAACTTAACCAGAAAAAAAAAAAAGGAGCAATTTGCTAAGAGAAGGAGAACTGAAATGACATATGAATATACAAGTTTAGTAAAACCTTATAGGGAATGATATTATTATTTAAAAAGAAAGGATATAAAAAAGAGAGGAGGAAAGGAAGGAAGAAGGAAAAGGAAAGAAGGAAGAGAAAGGGAGGGAAAGAAGAAAGGAAGGAAGAAAGTAAGGAGAGAGAGAGCAAGGAAGGGGAGGAAGGGAAGGAGGGAGGAGGAAGGCTGGAGGCAGGCTGGCTAACTGCTCTTCAGAAGACAATTAAGAGAATCAAATTTGTAGCAGAAATACATGAGAGAGACAATGAATCATCCATATTTAAAAATAAAAAGAGAAAGAGAAATAGATAGGTCTTTAGCCCATCTATTGAAATAATTTATTTAAAATCATTGCTAGTGAATTTTGTTCTTCTGACCATGTTTTTTTTCCATCACTTGAAGGTAATAATTTTCTAATCTATAATTACAAATGACCCAGGAAATCACCAATAGAGTACATTTTCTATTGTGTCCTGTTTTGGCTAAGTGGAGATGAATTGTTCATTATGAAATAACATATTTCAGGTACAAAAATGCTCCTCCATTTGTAAATTAACTAGCAGTGGTAAATAAAAGCTCCCAATAAAATGTACAAAATGAGAGCAAACAGGATTAATTTGCAATATGAAGGCTTTAGATTATATGTTGGGGGTAGTGAAAAAGTCTGTGCTCAAAGCAAAAGAATAAACTACAAGACCCTGTAACATTATTTCCAGCTCTGTGATTCCATGAACTTTGGCTTACAAATCATAATGTTTATGGAAACAATCTAGAGCTGATGGATACAACAGCAACAAATATGGAAATGATGTGTTTCCATGCTGACTGCTAAGGCTTGGGAAGAATACAACATAATCAATTGTTCATTACCTATGCTAAGCGAGAAGAGCAAAAGCAAAGAAAAGAAAAATCATTCTTCTCTGGCTCTGAGACATATTCTATGACATTTTTTTCTCCTTCAAATATCTTTTCTGAAGCCAATATTAAAATTAACATTCCAAGTGAACACACTACTTGATAATAAGGGGAGGCAGCCCAGAAATACATAATGTGACAGAGAAAAACCAGCAAGAGTTTAGGAAACTGATGTGCATATAGCCACAAAGGGGAGATAATGTATTGTTAAAAGCATACACCTGGAACCAGAAGGCTTAGGATCTAGACACAGCCCCACCTTAATATCTAAGTGGCCACTAAGTTACTTACCCAGAATGGCCTTGTTTCTCCAAAATGAAGGAAATGAAGGGGCTAGGATAAAATACATGACCTCTAATTTTAAAAGTCCCTGAATAACTTAAATAATTTAAAATCAAGAAACCTTATACTCTAGGAAAAAATACAAATTTCAGAATTATAGCATCATAGTACAAAACTGAACCACAAATATTACCAAAACAGTATATCATAAAATGTTATAATTGGAAGGAACAATGAAAAATATCCAGCCAGTATATTCAGTACATTGAACTGAGGCCTAGAGAGGTTAATTAAATGGCTCAAGGCCACATAACTAGCAGAGATGGATAGATGGGATAAGAATTTTCCAGCTTTTTTCCAAAGCCTATAGAATGACACTGAGTAAAATCTTTCCAGAAAGTGTTAAAAAGAAAAGCTAAATGAGATCTTCGGAAAAAGCAAAGCAGATACGTATAATTCTCAAAGCATCTGCAATTAAAGAGATCTTAGAAGATATCTAGTCAAATCTCCCATCTCTTTATGATAATCTTAATGATTGCTATTCAATTCACTGAAAATATCTGCACTTTGTACATTCCAACAGAAAACTAAAAATTATGCAGTGGGCCACAGGGAAACATATCTCAATGGTTAGAAGTTCATATGCTGTCATTTATAAACCAATAACATTTACTAAATACTTCACAGAAAATTAAGAAGGGATACGAATGCTAATCCATTTTGTGACAATATTATTTTGAGAAATGCTTATAATGCCAAGCTGAGATAGAACAAGAAAAGTAGCATATAGCTCAAACGGTCAGGCCAAGATCTGTCCATTAGATTTAATAGTTTATCTTCCCAGTTGGAACTAAGAAATATGGTACCACCTTGAATCCGCAATTAAGATGGCCAAAGAAGCCAGCAGTAAGGTAGGGATCTGGACACATCATTCAGAGGACTTACAACACTTTGTCACTAAACATTAGGTTACCTAGCTAAAACACTGGAAATAAAGTGGTGGTTACAGTTAAACATTCTTTCACTCTCTGTACTATATACTATCACATTATTTGAAACATAATTCCATAGCTTAAAGAAGTTTAAAACCAGAAAGACCATCATGAATGACAAAGAAAAAGCATTTTAGATAAATTTGAAAGATTTTGTAGTGGTTCATACAAGAGTCCATGGCTTCTAATAGCAAGAATCTATTAAGATTTCACTCCTAGTGAATACTGCCATGTTAGGTGAAGACACCAAAAAAGGTAGAGTGGTGTTATTAAGTGGTTTTCCCATTCCCTGCCTAAAACTACACGCGACTAACATGGTCCTGTTACTTCTTTCATTCTCCCCGTGTAATATTTGACTATTTTAGAGCAATTCTCTCAGTTTACACTCTGCACATAATCATCCTCAGCAACATTCCTACCAAGTTTGTCAGTGTTGCCACTTGGTGCCTCTCCAAATTCATCTAAGCCCAGGGGACTCATGGCAACGTGAGACAGGTATCATCAGACATAATTAACTTCGTTACATGTAACTAAATACACAAGGATTCCAGTCCAAATAAATGGCACTTACTTATGTCCATTTAAGGCTGCGTGGTGTAAAGCAGTGTAACCCGAACTGTCTGTGCAGTTCACATTGGGGCCTCGCCAGATGCTGCAAATAAAGCACAAGCGCAGAGTTAACGGTTAAGCAGAATCATGCTTTGAAAAACAAAAAGCCTGACAGTCCTACAGCCAGCAGCATGCTGCATATGAAAATTTTAGTCATGTAGAAAATGACTGCCATCTTTCAAGCATTCCCCTCAGAACAATAACTTCACTTATTTAAAGCAGGGAAATTATTAGGGAATATAACTACCTTCAGAAATTATTAGTGAATGTAGGCCCACTGCCATGCACTAAAATTTGGATCTGAAAATTCCCTATTATTTTATATAATTACTTAAATATTGGAAACAATTAACATTCAGCTACTATATTATATACCAAAGAATAAAGATTTATGACACCTGCCTCATCCCTTTCAATGCATTATTAACATTCTTAGATGGCAGTGATTTATATAAGTTATAAGATATTTTTGCATTATGGGAAGAATATAAACTCTTCTTGCTGCTTAAGTCCTACCAAAAAATATAATAAGTATGTCATACTTGAAAATATAACTAATGATTTGGACTGTTGTAAACCATAAGAAGATTCTAATAGTTTTGCAGTTATCATTATTTTACTATACAATATATTCTGGAGATAACATGTAACCATATAAAAGAGTCCATTTTATCCTTGATGACTACAATTACAGAAACTATTTTTAGCTTTTAAAAAAATAAGGCATTGAAATACACTTTTCAGAAAGTAGACCAAAAAATGACTTTATCTGATATTCATTATGATACTAAAGCCATCGAAACTAACATCCAATGACAAACTAATTCACGTATTCACAAAATATTTATTGTACATCTATAGTATATCACATATTAAGCTAGGCACTGGGAGTACAAAATCATAATTCAAGGTCATTTTTTACAAGAACAGAGTCTAATAGAGAAGATAGAAACATATACTAACAAGTAATTACAAAGTAGTAAGATAACTGAGGTACCAGAGAGCAGACAAGCATTTCTTAGAAGAGAATGAATAGCCATTCCAAAGGAAAGATCAAAACAGACAAACTAAGGTGGGACAAGGAAAATGAGTAGAATGCACTTATCCGATAGTTAATTAAAAGGACAAATCAATAAGATGCAGGGACCAATTGAAGGAAGGAAGAAGTACTAGTCTAGAATGACTCAGCTTTCAGGCTTAGATGGCAAGAAGGAAAATGACAACATTAACTAAGATGTGAAAAAAGGAACAAATCTGCTTGGGGGAGGACAGTGCAGATGGAGAGCAAACAATTGACTTCAGGTTTGGAGACACTGAATTTTAAGTATCTGACATACACATAAGTAAGACTATCCAGAAGACTATGAAAATATATAGTTAGAAGCATGGCTCTGAAGTTAGACTACCTGAGTTCAAAACCTGTCTCCGTTACTTGCTGGGGGTAGCCCTGGATGAGGTATTTAACCTCTCTGAACTTCAATTCCTCATCTGCAAAATAGAGATGATAATAATAGTACTACCTTATACTGCTGTTGTGAGGACCAAATAAATCAATACCTATAAAGCTCTTAGAGCATTACTAGAACACAGTACTATAATGTATTGTATTTGCTAGAACACAGTTCAACGAATTGTTAGAACAAATTATTAAATAGAAGGTAAAACCATGGGAGTGCCTGATATCAGACACTATAAGAGGGAGGCCATTGGGCTCAAATACCTCAGTGGAAAATATATATATGGGGCAAGGTGAAACCTTCTCTTAAATTTTGATATTAGTCAAAATCCATCAATCCCTCATGAAAAAAGAAAATCAAAATCAAACAAGGCAATTCAAAGTCTGAAAACCTCTCACATATCACTGAAACTTTCAGAGAACCTATAAGAAAGTATCTATTGAGAAAAAGAAAAATTAGATAAATGAAGGACAGATAATTAACATTATTTAAGGGTCCAGCAGAGGGAAAAGTTTATATGAAGGACATTGAAAGTTATGCAGGAGTAGAAATAAAACCAAGCAAAAGCATTATACAATTTAACACAGGAAACTATTCCAAAAAGAAATGGAGAGATCAAGTTAGATGAGAATTTAACAATTTATTTGGGAATTAAGAAGATAATGAGGAGACTAATGTACAAATTTAATTCTAAGATTTTAACTTTATTTTGCTCTTAACTTTATTTCAATCAAATAGTTTATTTTATTTAATGGTATCTTACCTTCCGAGAATAAAAAAGGTGACAGGTAAACCAGGAAAGTGATAAAACGTGCATGTTTTACAATTTCATTAGATTGTTAGTTTTTTTGTTTTGTTTTGTTTTGTTATTGATGTTTTTTTTTTAAGATTTTATTTATTTATTTTTTTCCCCGAAAGCCCCAGTAGATAGTTGTATGTCATAGCTACACATCCTTCTAGTTGCTGTATGTGGGACTCGGCCTCAGTATGGCAGGAGAAGCAGTGCCTCGGTGCGCGCCCGGGATCCGAACCCGGGCCGCCAGCAGCGGAGCGTGCGCACTTAACTGCCAAGCCACCGGCCGACCCCAATTGATGTTTTAATAGTTTTTAGCATTGTGAAATTTGGGGTGATACATTTTTGTTTGTCCACCACCATATATATGACTCCCTTCACCCCTTGTGCCCACCCCCCACCTTCCTTGCCCCTGGTAACCACAATACAGTTTTCTCTGTCCATGTGTTGGTTTATATTCCACACATGAGTGAGATCATACAGTGTTTGTCTTTCTCTTTCTGGCTTATTTCACTTAACATAATACCCTCCAGGCCCATGCATGTTGTTGCAAATGGGACGATTTTGTCTTTTTTTATGGCTGAGTAGTATTCCATTGTATATATATACACCACATCTTCTTGATCCAATCGTCAGTTGAGGGACACTCAGGTTGCTTCCACTTCTTGGCTATAGTGAATAATGCTGCAATGAACATAGGGGTGCATAAGCCTCTTTGAATTGTTGATTTCAGGTTCGTTGGATAGATTCCCAGTAGTGGGATGGCTGGGTCATGGGCATCTCTATTTCTAATTCTTTGAGGAATCTCCATACCATTTTCCATAGAGGCTGCACCAGTTTGCGTTCCCACCAGCTGTGTATGAGGGTTCCTGTTTCTCCACATCCTCTCCAACACTTGTGGTTTTTTGTCTTGGTGATTATAGCCATTCTAACGGGCGTGAGGTGATATCTTAGTGCTGTTTTGATTTGCATTTCCCTGATGATTAGTGATGTTGAACATCTTTTCATGTGCCTCTTGGCCATCTGTATATCTTCTTTGGAGAAGTCTCTGTTCATTTCCTCTGCCCATTTTTTGATCGGGTTGTTTGTTTTATTGTTGTTCAGTTGTGTGAGTTCTTTGTATATTATGGAGATCAACCCCTTGTCAGATGTATGTTTTGCAAATATTCTCTCCCAGCTGGTGGGTTGTCTGTTCATCTTGATTCTGGTTTCGTTTGTCTTGTAGAAGCTCTTTAATCTGATAAAGTGCCACTTGCTTATTTTTTCTTTAGTTTCCCTAGTCTGGGTGGGCATGTCCTATGAAAAGACTCCTTTATGACCAATGTCAAATAGTGTGTTGCCTATATTTTCTTCTATGAGTTTTATAGTTTAGGTCTCACCTTCAGGTCTTTGATCCATTTTGAGTTAATTTTTGTGAATGGCAATAGCAGATAGTCCACTTTCATAGATTGTTAGGTTTTTAACCTTCTTTTTAAAAACATCAATCCTTGAAGCATTTTCAATTTCCTATTACATTCTTAGAATTTTTGTACTTTTGTTCCTCCTGCTAAACTCATCCAGTCCTGCCCTGTTGATTTCCACCCCTGTGCCTTTGGTCATACCCTTCTACTAACCTATGATAGATTCTCTAACCAATTGTATCTTACCATTCCTCCAAAACCAGATCAAGACTCACCTACTCCAATAAACCTTTCTCTAAACACTCAATATCAACAGGTATTTAATAAACATGTGCTAAGTTATATAAATAAAAATAATTAAAGAACTTTTTTCTTTGTTTTAGGAAGATCTGCCCTGAGCCAACATCCATGCCAATCCTTCTCTTTTTGCTGAGGAAGACCGGACCTGAGCTAACATCTATTGCCAATCCTCCTCCTTTTTTTTCCCTTTTTCTCCCCAAAGCCCCAGTAGATAGTTGTATGTCATAGTTGCACATCCTTCTAGTTGCTGTATGTGGGACGCTGCCTCAGCACGGCTGGACAAGTGGTGCATCGGTGAGCAGCCAGGATCCGAACCCAGGCTGCCAGTAGCGGAGCACGTGCACTTAACCGCTAAGCCATGGGGCCGGCCCCCTAGAGAATTATTTTTAATGAATAAATAAGCCATAGGTAAAACAGATATGTTAAAACAAACACAATTTACTCATTTAAAATAACCTATGAAATCATAAAAAATAATCCACAAGAGGCAAAAGGGAAAAAAAAGCAGAAAAAAGGAACAACGAATAGATGGGACAAATAGAAAGCAGACAGTAAGATGGCAGATTTAAACACAACCATATCAATAATTACACTAATCTACAAATGGTCTAACGACCCAAGTTAAAAAGGAAAAACTGTCGCGTGACATCAGCGTCATGGCAGAGTGAGTTTTCCCGTAAACTCTTCCCCAAATAAGACACAACAAAAGGAACAGTCACAGACCAACAACGGACTCCTAAACAGCGAAAAGCAAGATCGGAAAGATCCACACTGCCGCACATCTGAGAGTGGAACGGGCTGGGCCCCCAGAGGAAGTGGGGAGAGATAAGGAGAACTCCTTTCCCTCCCCATCAGATCAGTGATCCCAGTCCACGCGGCTCCCAGAGAGGGGGGAGGGGCGGCTCTCTGCGGGGAAACCGTAGCTGTTGGGCCTCTCTTAGCCAGTGGGAAACTCCCACACAGAGGACTCAGAACTGCTACAGAGGTACCATCAACATCTGAGCACTCCAGGAGAGCAGATAATGAGGGGCGAGCAAGAAGACTCCCACGCCAGGGACCCAGCGGGCAAAAGAGAGAGTCCCCCACTCCCCACATGTCGGACACTGCAGCTCAGCCGACCAGACCAGACCAAGCGGCTGGCAGATCGCAGAAAACAGCTGGGGCAGAGCACAGGGGGCTCAGATTACACAGCCCTTAACTGCCACACAGTGGCAGTGGGTGGAAATTGCAACCAGATATTTACAGGATGAGGAAAAACAAAGCCAATACAGGAACCACAATGCAAAGGTACATGAAATCACCAAACCAGAAGGAAAATGACAAGCACCCAGAAACCAACCCTGAAGACACAGAAATCCATAACCTAAATGACAGAGATTTCAAAATAGCTACCATAAAAAAACTCAATGAGGGGCCGGCCCAGTGACCCAAGCAGTTAAGTGCACGTGCTCCACTGTGGCGGCCCAGGGTTTACTGGTTCAGATTCCAGGCGCGCACCAACGCACCACTTGGCAAGCCATGCTGTGGCGGTGTCCCATATAAAGTGGAGGAAGATGGGCACAGATGTTAGCCCAGGGACAGTCTTTCTTAGCAAAAAAAGAGGAGGATTGGCAGATGTTAGCACAGGGCTGATCTTCCTCACAAAAAAAGAAAACAAAACAAAACTCAACGAAATACGAGATAACACAGACAAACAATTCAATGAGATTAGGAGTTTCTTCACAACGGAGATGGAAATCATAAAGAAAAACCAATCAGTACTGATGGAGATGAAGAACACAATGGAGGAGATAAAGGAGAATCTGGAACCTTTAAAGAACAGAGCTGACAATATGGAGGAAAGAAATAGCATTATAGAGGATAGGAATACAGATACACTCCAGATGGAAGAGGAGAGAGAACTAAGACTAAAAAGAAATGAAGACAGTCTCTGAGAAATATGTGACTCTATTAGGAAATGTAACATAAGAATTATAGGTATTCCTGAGGGAGAAGAGAGGGAAAGAGGAACAGAGAGCCTATTCAAGGAAATAATACCCGAGCACTTCCCAAACCTGGGGAAGGAGCAGCAAATACCAGTAAGTGAAGCCAATAGGTCGCCTAAATACGTCAACAGGCAAAGGCACACTCCACGACATGTAGTGGTAAGGCTGGCTCAAGTGAATGACAAAGAAACAATATTAAGGTCAGCTAGACAAAAACAAAAAATAATGTACAAAGGAACTCCCATCAGGCTCTCAGCAGATTTCTCAACAGAAATTTTACAGGCTAGGAGAGACTGGAATGATATATTCAAAATACTGAAAGACAAAAACTTTCAGCCAAGAATACTCTAGCCAGCAAAAATATCCTTCAAATATGATGGAGAAATAGTAACTCTCCCAGATAAACAAAAGTTAAGGGAGTTCATGGCCACGAGACCCCCACTACAAGAAATACTCAAGAAGGCCCTCAGGCCGGGAAAACAAGAAAAGAAAGGGAATGCAAAGCTTGGAGCAAGGAGAAATATAGGTAGATAAACTCAGAAAAATAGTAGATCTTTACCGGAATAGGTTAGCAATGATTTAAATACCAAAATCAAAGATCAAAGGAAGGAATTCACCAAAAATAAATATAACCTCATCACTGTAAACACACAGGTACAACACAAGATAGAATAAGGTATAACAAGAACGACTTAGAAGGGGAAGAGGAAAGTGACTGAATTGACTTAGTATAAGGAAATAGGAGGCCATCAGATAATGGACTATCTCATACACAAGATTTTTCATACAAACCTCAAGGTAACCACTAAACAAATAATCAAAACAAAATCACATATGATAAACAAAGAGAAAACTAGAAGAGTCATAAGACAGGACAAGCAAACTGAATTGGCAGTCCAAAACAAATGGGAAAAGAAACAAAGGAAATGCAAAAGAACAGGAAAATAAGTGACAAAACAGCAATGTTAAGCCCTCATACATCAATAATTACCCTAAACGTAAATGGATTGAACTCTCCAATCAAAAGATACAGAGTGGCAGGATGGATTAAAAACCAAGACCCAACAATATGCTGCCTCCAGGAATCACATCTCAGCTCTAAAGACAAGCACAGGCTCAGAGTGAAAGGATGGAAGACAATACTCCAAGCTAATGGCAAGCAGAAGAAAGCAGGTGTTGCCATACTCACATCAGACAAAGTAGACTTCAAGATAAAACAGGTGACGAGAGACAAAGAAGGGAAATATATAATGATAAAAGGGACACTCCACCAAGAAGACATATCACTTAAAAACATATATGCACCCAACATAGGAGCACCAGCGTACATAAAGCAACTATTAACAAACCTAAAAGGAGACATTAATAACAACACAATAATAGTCGGAGATCTTAACACCCCACTTACATCAATGGATAGATCATCCAGACAAAAAGTCAATAAAAAAATAGTGGAATTAAATGAAAAACTGGACGAGATGGACCTAGTAGACATATACAGAGCACTCCATCCAAAACCAGCTGACTACATATTCTTCTCAAGTGCGCATGGAACATTCTCAAGGATAGACCATATGTTGGGAAACAAAGCAAGCCTCAATAAATTTAAGAAGATTCAAATCATAACAAGCATCTTTTCAGACCATAATGCTATGAAACTGCAAATCAACCATGAAAAAAAACTGGGAAAGTGACAAAAATGTGGAGATTAAACAACATGCTACTGAACAACCAATGGATCATTGATGAGATTAAAGGAGAAATCAAAAACTATCTGGAAACAAATGAAAATGAAAATATGCCATACCAAACCATATGGGATGCAGCAAAGGCGGTCCTGAGAGGGAAACTCATAGCGATACAAGCTCACCTTAACAAACAAGAAAAAGCCCAAATAAGCAACCTTAAATTACACCTAACAGAACTAGAAAAAGAAGAACAAACAAAGCCCAGCATCAGCAGAAGGAGAGAAATAATAAAAATCAGAGCAGAAATAGATGAAATTGAGACCAAAAAAACAGTAGAAAGGATTAATGAAACAAAGAGTTGGTTCTTTGAGAAGATAAACAAAATTGACAAACCCTTAGCCAGACTTACTAAGAAAAAAAAGAGAAAAGGCTCAAGTAAATAAAATTAGAAATGAAAGAGGTGAAATTACAACGGATACCTCCGAAATACAAAAGATTATAAGAGAATACTGTGAGAAATTATACGTCAACAAATTGGACAATCTAGGAGAAATGGATAAATTCTTAGACTCATACAACCTCCCAAAACTGAACCAAGAAGAAATAGAGAATCTGAATAGACCAATCACAAGTAAAGAGATTCAAATAGTAATCAAAAACCTCCCAAAAAATAAAAGTCCAGCACCAGATGGCTTCTCTGGTGAATTTTACCAAACATTCAAAGAAGATTTAATACCCATCCTTCTCAAACTATTCCAAAAATAGAGGAAGATGGAACACTGCCTAAATCATTCTACAAGGCCAACATCATCCTGATACCAAAGCCAGACAAAGACAATAAAAAGAAGGAAAATTACAGGCCAATATCACTGATGAACATAGATGCAAAAATCCTCAATAAAATATTGGCAAACCAAATACAGCAATACATTAAAAAGATTATACACCATGATCAAGTGGGATTTATACCAGGGACACAGGGATGGTTCAACATCCGCAAATCAATCAACGTGATACACCACATCAACAAAACAAAGAATAAAAACCACACGGTCATCTCAATAGACACAGAGAAGGCATTTGACAAGATACAACATCCATTTATGATAAAAACTCTCAAGAAAATGGGGATAGAAGTAAAGTACCTCAACATAATAAAGGCTATTTATGACAAACCCACAGCCAACATCATACTCAACGGGGAAAGACTGAAAGCCATTCCTCTGAGAACAGGAACGAGGCAGGGCTGCCCACTCTCACCACTCTTATTCAACATTGTACTGGAGGTGTTGGCCAGAGCAATTAGGCAAGAAAAAGGAATAAAAGGAATCTAAATACGCAACGAAGAGGTGAAACTCTCACTATTTCCAGATGACATGATTTTATATATAGAAAACCCTAAAGAATCCATTGGAAAACTATTAGAAATAATCAACAACTACAGCAAAGTCGCAGGGTACAAAATCAAACTACAAAAATCAGTTGCATTTCTGTATGCTAATAACGAACTAACAGAAAGAGAACTCAAAAAGATAATATCATTTACAACTTCATCAAAAAGAATAAAATATCTAGGAATAAATCTTACCAAGGAGGTGAAAGACCTATACAATGAAAACTACAGGACATTATTGAAAGAAATCGAGGATGACATAAAGAAATGGAAAGACATCGCACGCACATGGATTGGAGGAATAAACATAGCTAAAAAGTCTATATTACCTAAAGCAATCTACAGATTCACTGCAATCCCAATCAGAATCCCAATGACATTCTTCACAGAAATAGAAAAAAGAATGCTAAAATTCATAGGGGGCAACAAAAGACCCCGAATAGCTAAAGCAATCCTAAGAAAAAAGAATAAAGTTAGAGGCATCACAATCCCTGACTTCAAAACACATCACAAAGCAATAGTAATCAAAACAGCATGGTACTCGTACAAAAACAGACACACAGATGAATGGAACAGAATTGAAAGCCCAGAAATAAAACCACACGTATACGGACAGCTAATTTTCGACAAAGCAGCTAAGAACATACATTGGAGAAAGGAAAGTCTCTTCAATAAATGGTGTTGGGGAAAACTGGACAGCCACATGCAAAAGAATGAAAGTGGACCATCTGCTATCGCCATTCACAAAAATTAACTCAAAATGGATTAAAGACCTGAAGGTGAGACCTGAAACTATAAAACTCATAGAAGAAAATATAGGCAACACACTATTTGACATTGGTCATAAAGGAATCTTTTCGGATGATATGCCTACCCAGACTAGGGAAACTAAAGAAAAAATAAGCAAGTGGGACTTTATCAGATTAAAGAGCTTCTACATGACAAACGAAACCAGAATCAAGATGAACAGACAACCCACCAGCTGGGAGAGAATATTTGCAAAACATACATCTGACAAGGGGTTGATCTCCATAATATACAAAGAACTCACACAACTGAACAACAATAAAACAAACAACCCGATCAAAAAATGGGCAGAGGAAATGAACAGAGACTTCTCCAAAGAAGATATACAGATGGCCAAGAGGCACATGAAAAGATGTTCAACATCACTAATCATCAGGGAAATGCAAATCAAAACAGCACTAAGATATCACCTCACGCCCGTTAGAATGGCTATAATCACCAAGACAAAAAACCACAAGTGTTAGAGAGGATGTGGAGAAACAGGAACCCTCATACACAGCTGGTGGGAACGCAAACTGGTGCAGCCTCTATGGAAAATGGTATGGAGATTCCTCAAAGAATTAGAAATAGAGATGCCCATGACCCAGCCATCCCACTACTGGGACTCTATCCAACGAACCTGAAATCAACAATTCAAAGAGGCTTATGCACCCCTATGTTCATTGCAGCATTATTCACTATAGCCAAGAAGTGGAAGCTACCTAAGCGTCCCTCGACTGACGACTGGATCAAGAAGATATGGTATATATATACAATGGAATACTACTCAGCCATAAAAAAAGACAAAATCGTCCCATTTGCAACAACATGGATGGACCTGGAGGGTATTATGTTAAGTGAAATAAGCCAGAAAGAGAAAGATAAACACTGTATGATCTCACTCATATGTGGAATATAAACCAACACATGGACAGAGAAAACTGTATTGTGGTTACCAGGGGCAATAGGGGTAGGGGACAGGCACAAGGGTTGAAGGGAGACATATATATGGTGATGGACAAACAAAAATGTACAACCCAAAATTTCACAATGTTATAAACTATTAAAACATCAATTAAAAAAAAAAAAGGAAAAATTGTCAGATTGGGTTTTAAAAAAAAAGTAAGACCCAACTATATGCTCACTATAAGAAACCCACTTTAAATATAGAGACACAAATAGATTAAAAGAAAAAGGATAGAAAAACCATACTAACACTAATCAAAAGAAAGCTGAATAACTATATTAACATTGGATAAACTAGATTTCAGAACAAAGAATTTGCAGAACAAGGGATAGAAAAGGCATTTCATAATGATAAGAGGCCAATTTATTAAGAGGATGAAACAATCCTAAATGTTGTTTTGCATCTAATAACAGAACTTCAAACTACGTGAAGCAAAAACTCATACACTGCAAAGAGAAACAGACCCATCCACCTATACTTGGAGATTTCAACACCTCTCTCTCAATAATTGATAGAATAAGTAAATAGAAGATAAGTAAAGGTACATAAGGCTTGAATAACACTACCAACCAATTTGACCTGACATTTATAGAGAACTCTATCCAGTAACGGTGGGATACATATTCTTTTCAAGTGAACACAGGACTTTTAACAAAATATACCATATTGTGGGACATCCAACAAATCTCAATAAATCTAAAAGGATTCAAATCATACAAAATATGTTCTCTGACGCCAATTGAATTAAATTAAAAATCATTAACAGAAAGCTATCTGGAAAACCCACAAATATTAGAAACAAAATAACATATAAGTCAAAGAAGACATCAAAAAGGAACTTGAGGGTCCGCATCGATGGCATAGTGGTTAAATTCAGCACACTCTGCTTTGGCAGCCCGGGGTTCACAGATTCAGATTCCAGGCATAGACCTAAACCACTCATCAAGCCATGCTGTGGCAGCAACCCAAATACAAAATAGAGGAAGACTGGCACAGATGTTAGCTCAGGGCCAATTTTCCTCAAGCAAATAGAGGAGGATTGGCAACAGGTGTTAGCTCAGGGCCACCCTTTCTCACCAACAAAAAAAAAAAAAAGGAAGTTGAGAAGTATTTCAAACTGAAAAAAAAAGAAAACAGAACATATCAAAATTTGGGGGATGCAACTAAAGGAAAATTTATAGCACTAAAATGACAATATCAGATCAGAAGAGACGTCCCAAATTGCCGACCTCAGCTTCTACCTTAAGAAACAGAAAAAGAAGAGTATATTAAGCCCAAAGTAAGCAGAAGAAAGGAAATAATAAAGACCAGAGAAGAAACCAATGAAACAGAAAACAGGATAACAATAGAGGAAAATCAATGAAATCAAAAATTGATTCTTTAAGAAACTCTATAAAATTGATAAATCTACAGCCAAACTAATCAGGAAAAAAACGGAAGATGCAAATTATCAATATCAGTAAGAGAGAGGTAATATCACTACAAATTCTAAAGATAGTAAATGGATAGTAGGAGAATAAATAAATTAGAAAACTTAGATGAAACGGACAAGTTTCTTGAAATACACAAACTACCAAAACACACTCAAAAAGAAATGGAAAACTTGAATAGCCCTACGACTATTAAAGAAATTTAATTTGAACTTGTAGTTAAAAACATTCCTCACAAAACAAAACCTCCAGGTCCAAATGGCTTCAATGGGGAATTCTGCCAGACATTTAAAGGAGAAATAATATCAATTCGACAAAAACCATTCCAAAATATTACAGATGCACAAATACTGCCTAACATTCTATGAGACCAGCATTCTATGAGGCCAAAAACAATATATATATATAACAATACACATATACAACAATATATAAAAAGGATACTACACATGATGATGCAATGGAGTTTATCCCAGGATTGCAAGTTTGTTTTAACATTCATGATTTACTACAGGCATACCTCGGAGATATTGCGGGTTCAGTTCCAGACCACTGCAATAAAGCGAATATCACAATAAAGTGAATCACACCAATTTTTTTATTTGCCAGTGCATAAAAAAGTTATATTTACACTGTACTGTAGTCTATTAAGTGTGTGATTGCATTATGTCTAAAAAAACGATGTATATATCTTAATTTAACAATACTGTATTGCTAAAAAATGCTAATCATCATCTGAGCCTTCAGCGAGTCGTAATCTTTTTGCTGGTGGAAGGTCTTGTCTCAATGTTGATGACTGCTGACTGATCAGGGTGGTGGTTGCCGAAGGTTGGGGTGGCTGTGGCAATTTCTTAAAATAAGACAACAATTAAGTTGCCCACATCAATTGACTCTTTTTTTCATGAACAATTTCTCTGTAGCACGCAATGCTGTTTGACAGCATTTTACCCACAGTAGAACTGCTTTCAAAATTGGAGTCAATCCTCTCAAACCTTGCCGCTGCTTTACCAACTAAGTTTATGTAATATCCTAAATCCTTTTGTTGTCATTTCAACAATCTTCACAGCATCTTCACCAGGAGTAGATTCCATCTCAAGAAACCATTTTCTTTGCTCATTCATAAGAAGCAATTCCTCACTTGTTAAAGTTTTATCATGAGATTGCAGCAATTCAGTCACATCTTCAGGCTCTACTTCTAATTCTAGTTCTCGTGCTATTTCCACATCTGCAGTTACTTCCTCCACTGAAGTCTTCTCAAAGTCATCCATGAGAGTTAGAATCAACTTCTTCCAAACTCCTGTTAATGTTGATATTTTGACCTCTTCTCATGAATCACAAATACTCTAAATGGCATCTAGAATGGTGAATCGTTTCCTGAAGGTTTTCAATTTACTTTGCGCAGATCCATCAGAGAAACTACTATCTACGGCAGCTAAAGCCTTACAAAATGCATTCCTTAAATAATAAGGCTTCAAAGTCCAATGAAAGTCCTTGATCCAAGGGCTGGAGAGTGGATTTTGTGTTAGCAGGCATGAAAACAATATTTCTCTCGTTGTACATCTTCATCAGAGCTCTCGGGTGAGCAGGTGCATTGTGCATGAGCAGTAATATTTCGAAAGAAATCTTTTTTTCTGAGCAGTAGGTCTCAACAGTGGGCTTAAAATAGTCAGTAAACCATGTCGTAAACAGATGTGCTGTCATCCAGGCTTTGCTGTTCCATTTACAGAGCACAGGCAGAGTAGATAATTCTTAAGGGCTCTAGAATTTTCAGAATGGTAAATGAGCATTAGCTTCAACTTAAAGTCACCAGCTGCATTAGCCCCCAATGAGAGAGTCAGCCTGTCCTTTGAAGCTTTGAAGCCAGGCATCAACTTCTCCTCTCTAGCTATGAAAGTCTTAGTTGGCCTCTTCTTCCAATATAAGGCTGTGTCATCTACACTGAAAATTTGTTGTTTAGTGTAGCCACCTTCATTAATTATTTTAGCTAGGTCTTCAGGATAACTTGCTGCAGCTTCTACATCAGCACTTGTTGCTTCACCTTGCACTTTTATATTATGTAAACAGCTTCTTCCTTTAAACCTTTTGAACCTCACTCTGCTAGCTTCAAACTTTTCTTCTGCAGCTTTCTCACTTCTCTCAGCCTTCATAGAATTGAAGAGAGTTAAGCCTTGTTCTGGATTAGGCTTTGGCTTAAAGGAATGTTGTGGCTGGTTTGATCTTCTATCCAGACCACTAAAACTTTCTCCATATGAACAATAAGACCGTTTCACTTTCTTATCATTCATGTGCTCACTGGAGCAGCACTTTTAATTTTATTCAAGAACTCTTCCTTTGCATTCACAACTTGTTTGGTGCAAGAAGCCTAGCTTTCAACATGCTTCCTCAATAAGCTTAATCATTTCTAGCTTTTGATTTAAAGTGAGAGACGTGCAACTCCTCCTTTCAGTTGAGCACTTAGAGGCCATTGTAGGATTATTAATTGGTCTAATTTCAATATTGTTGTGTCTCAGGGCATAGGGAAACTTAAAGAAAAGGAGAAAGACATGGGAACAGCCAGTTGGTGGAGCAGTCAGAACATACACAACTTTTATAGATTAAGTTTGCCTTCTTACATGGGCGCAGTTCGTGGCACCCCACAACAATACAATAGTACCCTCAAAAATCACTGATCACAGATCACCGTAACAAATATAATAATAATAATAGAGGGTGAAATATTGAGGGAATTACCAAAGTGCGACACAGAGACATGAAATAAGCAAATGCTGTTGGAAAAATGGTGCCAATAGACTTGCTTGATGCAGGATTGCCACAAATCGTCAATTTGTAAAAAACACAATATCTGCAAAGCAAGATAAAGCAAAGCACAATAAAATGAGGTATGCTTGTATATTAACAGACCAAAAAAGAAAAATCATGATTATCTCAACAGATACGGAAATAGTAGTTGCCAAAATCCAACACCAATTCTTAATAAAAACTGTTAGTAAAGCAGGAATAGGAGGAAACTTCATCAATGTGGTAAAAGTCACCTACAAAAAACCTACAGCTAACATCTTACTTGATGTTGAAAGAATGAATGCTTTCCCCCTAAGATCAAGAACAAGGCAAGGATCTATGTTCTCACCTCTTCTATTCAACATTGTACTGGAGGCTCTCTGCTATTCTTCATTTGATAGATAGCTGCATCTTCTTGTGCAGTGCCAGCCATGTCCCTGAGACACAGTGGTGAAGGTCAGAGTAAATGTATTTGTCTGTATTGGGCGCTTGGCCACCGGAGCTGTTTTAACTCTGGCACAGTGGATAATGTCACTATCAATGACCCCTTCATTGACCTCAACTACATGGTCTACATGTTCCAGTATGATTCCATCTGGCACAGTCAAAGTTGAAAATGGGAAGCTTGTCATCAACGAAAAGCCCATCTCCATCTTCCAGGAATAAGATCCCACCAACATCAAGTGGGGTGATGCTTGTGCTGAATATGTTGTGGAGTCCACTGGTGTCTTTACTACCTTGGAGAAGGCTGGAGTTCACTTGCAGGGTGGAGTCAAAGGGTCATCATCTCTGCATCTTCTGCTGATGTCCCCATGTTTATGATGGACATGAAACATGAGAAATATGACAACTCCCTCAAGATTGTCAGCAATGCCTCCTGCACCACCAACTGCTTGGCACCCTGGGCAAGGTAATCCATGACAACTTTGGAATCAGGGAGGGACTCATGACCACAGTTCATGCCATCACTGCCACCCAGAAGACCAACCATGGATGGCCTCTCTGGGAAACTATAGCTCACAGCTGTGAGGCTACCCAAAACATCATTCCTGTATCTACTGGCACCGTGAAGTCTGTGGGCAAGTTCATCCCTGAGCTGAATGGGAAGCTCACTGGCATAGACTTCTGTGTCTCCAGTATCAACGTGATTGATGGTCACTAATCTGACCTGCCATCTGGAGAAAGCTACCAAATATGAAGACATCAAGGAGGTGGTGAAACATGTATCAGAGAGCCCCCTAGAGGGCATCCGAGGCTAAACTGAGGACCAGGTTTCCTCCTGCAAATTTAACAGTGACATCCACTCTTCCACCTTCAATGCTGGGGCTTGCATTGCCCTCAATGACTACTTTGTCAAGCTCATTTCCTGATATGACAACGAATTTGAGTACAGCAACAGGGCAGTGGACCTTATGGTCCACATGGCCTCCGAGGAGTAAGAGACCCCTGGATTATGAGGCCCGGCAAGAAAATGAGAGGAAGAAAGTGGCCCTCAGCTGCTGGGGAGTCCTTGCCCCAAATCTATCCCCCAATACACTGAGAATCTCCCATCCTCAAAACAGTTTCAATCCCACACCCCTTGAGAAGGGTTTAGGGAGCCCTACCTTGTCATGTACCATCAATAAATAAATAAATAAATAACCAGCCAAAAAACACATTGCACTAGAGATTCTAGCCAATGTAGTGGGTAGAAATGCAAGGACAAGAAAAAGAAATAAAAGGCATCAAGATTGTAAGGAAAGAAGAAAATCTATCTTTTTTTGAAGACAATATAATCATATATATAGAAAGTCCTATGGAATCTACATAAAAGCTACTAAAATTTAAAAACTGTGTTTAATTAGGGGAAGGTTTGTGAAAAGTATAGGGAACTCTCTGACCTATCTTCGCAATACTTCTGTAAATCTAAAATTATTTCAAAATAAAACATTTAAAAAAAATTTTTTAAAGAATAGCTTACTCCAAAAGAAAAAAACACACAACCAAATAAACGGTGTTTGGTAAGGTTGCAATACACAACTCAATATATAAAAACCAACCGTATTTCTATATGACAGCAAAGAACAATCAGAAATCAAAAAAATTTTTTAAATATAATTTACAATAGCACGAAAAATACGAAACACTTAGGAATGATTTGACAAAAGATGTGCAAACTTATACACTGAAAACTACAAAATATTGCTGAGAGAAATTAAAGAAGACCTAAGCAAATGGAAAGATAATCAAGTTCATGGATGAGAAGACTCAATATTGTTATGATGTTAATTTTCCACAAATTGATCTTTAGATTCAAGGCAATTCAATGAGAATACCAGCAAGCATTTTTAATAGAAATTGACTAACTGATTTTAAAATTCATATGGAAATACAAAGGACCTAGAACAGCCAAAGCAACTTTGAAAAAGAAGAACAAAGTCAGAGGTGTACATTTCCTGACTTCAAGACTATAATAAAGCTATAGTAAACAAGACAGATAGTGTGGTATTAGAGTAAAGACAGATCAATGGAACAGATTGGAAGAATAGAGAGTCCATTTAGACCTACACACATATGCAATTGATTTTTGACAAAGATGCAATGGTAATTCATTAAAGAAAGGATGATCTTATCAAAAAATTGTGCTGGAACAAATGGATATCCTTAGGTCACACCATACTCAAAAAAAACCTGGATACCTTCACTATACCATATACAAAAATTAACTTAAAAATGAATCACATATCCAAAAGCAAAACCTATAACCATAAAACTCATACAAGAAAACATACAGAAATTTTTTTTTTAATTTTAACCTTGAGTTAAGCAAAGATTTCTTAGATATGACACCAAAAGCACAATCCATACAAGAAAATTTGACAAATTGGACTTCATCAAAATTAAGAGCTTCGGCTCTTTGAATGCACTAAGAGAATAAAAAGGAAATGGACTGGGAGAAAATATTTGCCAACCACATTTTCTGATATATTCTTTGATCCAGAATAGACAAGGAAACCTCAAAATGAGCTGATAAGAAAATCAGCAACATAATAAAAAGTGGGCCAAACATTTGAACAGATATTTCAACAAAGATATACAGATAGCAAGTAAGAACATGAAAAGGTGCTCAACATCATTTGTCTTTAGAAAAATGCAAAAATTGAAATTATGGGATACTACTCATATCTATTAGAATGGCCACGATGAAAAAGACTTCACATACCAACGTTGACAGGTATGTAAATCAACTACAACTCTCACACACTGGTGGTGGGCACGTAAAACAGCACAACCACTTTGGGAAACAATCTGACAGTTTCTTAAAACATTAAACATATAACTACCATACAATCCAGCCACTCCACTCTAGGTATTTAGTCAAGAGAAATAACAGCATATGTCTACACAAAGACTTACAAATAAATAATCATAACAGCTTTTTTTATAATAGCCCAAAACTGAAACACCCCAAATGTCCATTAACAGGTGAAGAGATAAACTGTGATATATGCATACAACGGAATACTAGTCAGAAATAAAAAGGAATGAAATATTGAAATACCCAACAACATCAGTTGAAAATCTAAATCAGTTAGATTCTTGGATCCTCTTCTCTTCTTGGAAGAGCAGAATGAGCGATTTATTCTCTGGAATGGATAAAACGCATGGTCTCTGGACTAGAGGATAATAGGCACAATTACAGGCAGGGGTGCTAAATGGTGTGAGGTAGGGAATTAAACGTTTTCCTCCTCAATAATTAAAACCTTTTTTCAGAACTATTCATTGAATGATTTTCCCTTTTCCTGCTTCTTTCAAATGTCAACTTTATCTTACATTAAATTCTTTTACATACTACCGGTGTGTTTCTAGGGGTTCTTTTGTATTCATTGATTTCTTTATTCTGGCACTAGAATCACGTTTTTGGTATTGTTTATAATTGGTGGAATATAGATCCTATTATTGCTTCTTGTTTCACAATTCTTTTTCTGTAAATTCTTCTAGATGCCTATGAAATAAAAGTATTAATATGAAAAATACAGATACAAAAATATTTAGTGCATAATTTTAATAGTATAAAAAAGAAATCTCATGAATGCCCATCAAAAAGGGAAAAGTTAATTACCATTCATCTATACCATGAAATATTATGCAACTATTAAAATAAATAAGTTTGATCTATATTTATTGACCTTGAAAGTTAACTGAAACATATTAAGTAAAAACAGCAAATTGCAGAATATTGTGTGTGTGTCAATATCCTAAGTGTTTTATGTGTATTAACTCATTTATATCCACACAACTATAAGACAGATACATTATTCCTATTGTAGAGATGATAAATATTTGCATTAACATAGAAAAATGCATGCAAAAATACATTATTCACCTCTGAATTATTTGAATAGTCAAAAGGATCAAATATTTCTTCAAGGAAAAACAAAAAGACAATAAAATAAAAGGGGAAAATATAGATTTGCCCCAGATTGTGAAGAGCCTTAAAACATGTCAAGAAGCTTAGTCTTTATTCTATAGGCGACTTGGAACTAGAGGGTTATCAGAAAGATATTAAGCATGTTTCTGACATGATTGGGTCAGTGTTTTAGAACGAGAGCTCTTGTGACAGTTGAAAGGTGAAGAGAGTGAACAAACTGGCGGCAGGGAGTAAGGTCGGTAGTCTGTATTAACAGTCTAAGGAAGAAACAAAGAAATCTGAACTAATGGAGATATAGCAGTGGATAGAGAAGAAGGAGGCCATTCAAACAGAGATGTCTAAAATGTCTATGGGAGATGATATCCATATGGATAAGATAAGAGCAAAAGAATGACTGAGGTTTCTACCATAAATGAAATGCATGGATGATAAGATACCTCCATTAGAGAACTGCAAGGGCAGTGGTGTCTTTTGGGGAAAGCAAGTTTCAGTCAAAGCTGACTAGAACACTATGTTTCAGCAAAGGATGGAAAAGAAATGAGAAAATACTCTAAATTAACTCAAATTATTTTTAAAATTTCCTGCATGTTCTTAGACTTTATAAATATTTAGTAGGGGAAGATACTGATATTTGTAACTAAACTAAGATTTTAGGGTCTATAGATTTCATTTACTTATACCATCTCAGTTTCCCATTATCAGAAAAAAATGATTTAATCATAATAGGAGCATGAAAAAAAATCTCCAATGCAGGTCTCCTTTCTTAAACAGAATGAGTATGGACACATCCTTCTAAAACAAGGAGGTTTAGAATAGAAATTTAGCATATATATAAATATATTCAACTGCACCTACTGACAGAGCCTCTAGGCACATATCTACATATCATAGAATATCCACAGACATTTGACACACTATAAATAAGCCAGACCCATACCTTCCAACTAAAAACTTAATTTTCTTTTTTTCCCGAGGAAGATCAGCCGTGAGCTAACATCCATGCCAATCCTCCTCCTTTTTTTTTCCCTTTTTCTCCCCAAAGCCCCAGTAGATAGTCGTATGTCATAGTTGCACATCCTTCTAGTTGCCTGTATGTGGAACGTCGCCATAGCATGGCCGGACAAGCAGTGCGTCGGTGAGCACCCGGGATCCGAACTAAGGCCGCCAGTAGCGGAGCATGCGCACTTAACTGCTAAGCCACGGGGATGGCTCCTAGAAACTTAATTTAAAAAATAAACATTGATGTTTAAAAGTTCAAGCTTCGAGCTAACGTTCTACTTCATTCCAATTTTTTTGCACTGTGTTCCTCTCGTATCTCAATCATAATTCTCAAATTTAAAAAGAAGGCCTATACTTTCAAACTACCAGGACATTTATTAGTGAGAATATTTTATTCCTAAACTTTTGCATATTAAAGATTATTCCTAAACAAACTGTAAGCCTGAGTTTCTTGGGCCAATATTCACATGTAGCACAAATAAGATTTAGGCACAGCAACTTCACAAATTGATCATCATTATACCCTCTACCAACCTATGGGACAAATCCATCAGGAACAGCACAAGACTGTTTCACCTTCTCTTGATTCTTATCTGACTCTTGAGAGCACTCCAGGCCTCCAGATATGGAAACTCATACAGAATGTGCATCTACTGCCTCAGGCAGGGTCAGAGTATGTAGGAATGGTCTTCTGACACATCAGATAATTTCAAGCAATGCAAAACAAAGTCCCTCTTCTTTTCAATTTGTGTCTCAATAGTTAGCTTCCATTTTTTTTTTGTGAGGAAGATCAGCCCTGAGCTAACATCCATGCTAATCCTCCTCTTTTTGCTGAAGAAGACTGGCTCTGAGCTAACATCTATTGCCAATCCTCCTCCTTTTTTTTTCCCCCCCAAAGCCCCAGTAGATAGTTGTATGTCACAGTTGCACATCCCTCCAGCTGCTGTATGTGGGATGCGGCCTCAGCATGGCGGGAGAAGCGATGCATCAGTGCGCGCCCAGGATCCGAACCTGGGCTGCCAGTAGTGGAGCGCGCACACGTAACCACTAAGCCAGGGGGCCAGCCCCTATTATTTTTTTTTTGTGTGAGGAAGATCGGCCCTGAGCTAACATCTTCCAATCCTCCTTTTTTTTTTTTTTTTTTGCTGAGGAAGGCTGGCCCTGGGCTAACATCCATGCCCATCTTCCCCCACTTTATACGGGACGCCGCCACCACAGCATGGCTTGCCAAGCAGTGCATCAGTGCGCGCCCGGGATCCGAACCGGCGAACCCCAGGGCGCCGCAGGGGAGCACGCGCACTTAACCGCTTGTGCCACCGGCCAGCCCTAGCTTCCATTTTTGAATGAAGTGGATACACGTGCACATGCTATTGAGTACTGTAAGTTCTCATCTCTATAGCGATGACATAATTTTATTATCATGGGCTAGCAGTGTCTCATCTGGGCATAAAGAGTCTAGAATAATGCGAGCCATATATGTAAATTTTCTAGTAGCCACATTAAAAAGGTAAAAAAGAAAGAGGAAAATTAGTTTTAATATATTTTATTCAACCTACTCTATGCAAAATATCATCATTCCAACATACAATCAATAAAAAAATTATTGAGGTATTTTTACATTTTTTTGTACTGTTTTCAAAACCAGTGTTTATTTTACACTTATAGCACATTGCAATCAGGACTAGCCATATTTCAAGTGCTTGTTAGCCTCATGTGGACAGTGGCTACTCTTTTGCACAGCACAGGGCAGGTCTTATAAAATTATTTCCAGGAAAAAAGAGAAAACTTAAGACTAACTCTGATAATTCAAAATGCCTTCTAAAAATAACCGAAAACATTTTGGCTTTGTAACAAATAAATACCCATTTGACTGAGTCACAGAAAACTTCTTAACAATTTCTTACCTTTTGAGCAAAAATATATAATAGACCTACTATACAGTCACATAAGAGATTGTAAATGCACAATTTTACATAAGTGAGCACATTAGGGAGCACTATAGTCAAAATTATACTAACCAGACATTTTCTAATGAATAACACGCACTTTGAATAGCTTGATACAACTCTCAATAACATGTATTCACACAGCAAACCAGAATTGGCTCTATATTGAGCAGAAATAACTCCTTGAGTTAAAATCACACAACTTATGATCTCTCCACTACTCATACAGTATATGCCATATGATAGCATTTTAGAATATGAGAAGGAATTTGTAACCATACAGAGAACCATAGAGTCAAGAAAACCTGAGAGGTGGGCCGGCCCCATGGCTTAGTGGTTAAGTGAGCACGCTCTGCTACTGGCAGCCTGGGTTCGGATCCCAGGCACGCACTGACGCACCGCTTCTCCGGCCATGCTGAGGCCGTGTCCCACATATAGCAACTAGAAGGATGTGCAGCTATGATGTACAACTATCTACTGGGGCTTTGGGGGAAAAATAAATAAATAAAAATTATTAAATAAAAAAAATTAAAAAAAAAAAAAAAGAAAACCTGAGAGGAAAATTGGACCATCTATTTCAATCCAGTTTCAACTTCGTCACTAGTGTTAAAGTATAAAATGTATTCTTTCCAGCTTTCTCTTCTCCACCTGGATATAATTCCTGAAAAAGAAACCAACAAACAAAGCAGACTAATTTCTCAGTGTTATGCAAACACTGATTTTGGTAGCAATTGTTCTTCTTATCCTCATATTCTCTTCTTGGGTAACAATATTTCCAAGGGTACTGTGGTAGGTAGAATAATGGTACCCCAAAGATGTCCACGTCCTAATCTCCAGAATCTGTGAATATGTTACGTTGCATGGCAACGGGGAATTAAGGTTGCAGATGGAATTAAATTGCTAATCAGCTGACCTCATCCTGGATTTTTTTTTCTTACACAACTGCATTGGCTAGAACCACTACAATAATGAGAGGATAATTTGTGTTTTATTGATGAATTTAATGGCCTGTCTGGTAAGGCTTCACCATTTAATGTGATGTTTGTTGTTGGATTCTCATGGATACCTTTTCACCATATTAAGGAAGCTTTTATTCCTTCAGTAATGAACAAAAAGAGGCAGAAAAGCATAATGGGTAAAAGCACAGACTCAGAATTCAAACTGCCTAGGTTCAAACACCAGTTCCATCTCTAACTACATGACCTTAGAAAGATTACAAAACCACTCTGTGCCTCTGTTTCCTCATCTATAAAATGAGCGTACTAGTAATAGCTACTTCATAGGATTGTTATGAAGATTACATTAGCTGGTCTACGTAAAGTCTAAAAGAGTGACTGACACACAGTAATCATCGTTATTTCTGTAAGAGTAATCCAGAATGCTCTTATGGTTTGTTAAATTTATTTAGGATAGCTTTCAGGATGATCATATGGGTTTTCCCTTTTAATACATTAATATTTTTAATTCTTGATGAGAACCCTCTTTATGCTCCTGGAGGTAAATTTGTCTACCTACGATGTATATTTTTTAATATAATCCTGGATTGCTGTGTGTATTTTAGGGTTTTGCATCCAATTCATATGTAAAATTGGTCTCCAATTTTCTAGTCTCTTTTATTTCAGTTTTGGTATTACAGTTATGTAAACTGAAGAGTTTTCTGCCTTTTTCTAATCTCCAGAATAAATCAACTAACATAGAAATTATCCATTACTTGAATATTTGAAAGAACAAACATGTAAAATCATCTAGGACTATTACTTTTGTGGAATAAATCCTTAATAAACTTCCAACGTCTTCTATGGTTACTGACCTATCAATACAGTCAACTTTGTCTTGCATCAATTCTGTAATTTACATTTTTCTAGGAAGTCAAGTATTTCCATTTAGGTTTTCTAATGTACTGAATACAATTTGTACATACTTTTATATTTATTGCTATCTTCTGTATTTGCAGTTCTATCACCATTTTCACTCCTTATGTTCTGTATTATTTTTCTCTCCTTGGGTTTGTCTGGGTGGGTCTATTTTATTGTCATATTCAAAGATTCACTTAGCTTTATTTTTATCAAACATCTACTAGATGTGTTATTTATTCATGTATTTGTCTATTTTCTAATTTATTACTTTCTCTTCTTGACTACAGCCATGTGTCATTTAACGACGAAAACAGATTCTGAGAAATGCGTCACTAGGTGATTTCGTCACTGTTCGAACATCATCGAGTGTACTGAAGGGGAACAAAATTTGCCATCCCAAAATGTGTCTCTTTAACATGAGAGTTATTTTAGGCAGATTATTTTTAAGAAACAAAAGACTCAGAAAGTTTTTCTTGTTACCTCCTCCTTAACTGCCTAAAAGAATTCAGATTAAAAAAAAACCTGTCTCGGGAAGCGAGCTATCACCTTAGCATAACATGAACTAGGTGGTAGATAAGGAGGAACCTAGAAAAGCTTGTTTGTTTGGACTCCCCTCTGTGTTATTCTGTTTCTGTGTAGCCAAACACTTGTTTTTCAAATGTTTGCTCCTTTTCACCAAGCTATGAATTGTCTTCCTTCCCTTTACAGTCCCTATCTCTCCCCACCCCCAACATCTCCTTTTGTCTTTAGCTGAGGATGGTATTTAAGGTGAAAGCATCAGCCATTTTGGTGAGTTACTTGGTTTTCTTGGGTTTCTCCCATGTATGCATGTTATTAAACTTTTGAGTTTCTCGTGTTAATCTGTCTCATGCCAATTTAATTCTCAGACCAGCCACAAGAACCTAGAAAAGTAGAGGAAAATTTCTTCCTCCCCTACAGTACTTACATAAACCTAGATGGTATAGCCTACTATATACCTAGGCTATATGGTACTAATCTTATGGGACCACCATTGTATATGCGGTTTGTTGTTGACTGAAACGTCATTATGCAGCGCATGACTGTATAAGAATGCAATCATTCAGCTATTTATTGTATTATATTCTTTTTTTCTAGCTCTTTGAGTTGAATGCTTAACTCATTTAATTTTATTCTGTCTTATTTAAAAGTAAAAGCATTACAGGCTATGACATTTCTGCTGAGTATGGTTTTGTCCACATCACTTTGGTTTTGACTAGTCATATTTTTATTTCAATTGTTACATATACAGTCTGTAATTTAGTTTTGATTTCCTTTTTACCCTGAAAATTAGTGCTCTTTTTAAAATTTGTTAGCGCTCAGATTTGTTGTTTCAATGATATATTTCTAGTTTTATCACATTACAGTCAGAAAATAATTATTCAACTTCAAATAATTTCTTTATATTTTCTTCAAAAACTAGTATGTAGTTTTCTTATGTTACATGAGTACTGAAAAGCGTATTCTGTTTTGAAAGGTGAGATGTATATTTTTGAAGCTTATTAATTACATAATTCATACCTTCTATAACCCTATTTACTTTGTCTACTTCATCATCAAATTCTAAGAAATATTACCATACACAGTATATCATTGTGATTGAACTATTATCAAATTTTACTTACTTACTTACTTACTTACTTATTTATTTATGAGGAAGACTGGCCCTGAACTAATATCTGTTGCCAATCCTCCTCTTTTTGCTGAGGAAAATTGGCCCTGAGCTAACATCTGTGCCCATCTTCCTCTATTTTATGCAGGACACTGCCACAGCACGGCTTGATAAGTGGTGCGCAGGTCCGCGCCCGGGATCTGAACTTGCGAACCCTGGGCCGCCAAAGCGGACTGCACAAACTTAACCACTACACCACTGGGCCGGCCCCAAATTTTATTTATATCTCTAAATTTGCTTCACATGTTTTGTTGTAGTCATCCTTCAGTTAAGCAAAAGAATGATGCATCATCTTTATGGATTACACATTATTACAAAAAATTCGGCTTAATTCCATATAATGCTCTTCATTTTGAATCATATTTTGTCTGTTATTAATATTGGTATCTCAGCTTTCTCTTTGTTTACATTTAACTGATAAAGTTTTGACTATCCATTTATTTTCCTTCTATTTCTGTCACTTTATCTTGGCTATATCTCTTGAAAAGAGTCATAGCTACAGTTTCTTTTTTTGTTTTATAATCTGAGAAGCTTGGTCTTTTAATTTCTTCACATTTGGTGTGATTCCTGTGACTGAATTTTATGTAATGTCTTTATTATCCTCTCCTGTTGTTTTTTTGCCTCTTTTCTTTTTTCTGTTTTCGTGATCAAGCTGTCTTCATTTTTTATTCCTCTCTAGTTACTTTTCCTTAACATCTTATTTCTACTATAATGTCCTTTACTTTTTGTAAATACAATAAACCTACATTTCTTACTGACGTCAAGAATTAAACTGTAACTGTGTCCATCCTTAACAAAGCATAATTTGCATTTTTCTTTTCTTACTTTCACCCCAAAGGCTTGATCAAATAGTGGGATTTTAATGCTATATTATTATTATTATTTCCTCTTTATGACTTTCATTTCAGAAACATTTCTTAATAATTGTGTTATATTTTACAACATATTAGCAATAGTGATTTAGGTTTTATTTCATTGCTTACCATGGTTTCTTGTATATTTAACAAGATTATATGAGATATGGTTGATATCTTTTGCTGCCCTGAGGTAACCAAAAGTGACAAGGATTTCAACAAAGATAGCCATGTTCACGAAAGGCCTAAGCATTGGAATAAGATTCTCTCACCCTAGAGCTTCAAGGGGTCTTTAACTTTAAGAGATATGAGAGGATTGGGAGCATGATGTGGTCACATTTCGAGGAATGTAGTCTTTGTGAAGAAAGGCTATCTGCTTTCCTCCCCTCCCACAGGTGTAGGGAAAAAACACTCAACTGGTTTCCCTCCCCAAAGCCCAGGGAAAAAGGGGACCAAGAAAAAGTTGGGGCGGGGGGGGTGTCTGCATGAAGGAATAATTGACCAGTTCCATCCATAGGTAGACATTCTTTTTGCTCAACTACCCCAGAGCTTCTAGGGTTGAGGCAGAGTGGAAGTGAGGAAGAGGGATGGGGAAACATTAGACTGAAATGGCAAACTATTCCTGGTCAGAAAGCATATTTTCTAAAAGTATGAAATATGGATTCTGTCCAGCCCCAGGGGAGCCCAAATTGGGAAAGCACATGGTAGATGAGATTGGAGCCACAGGCTGGCCATCAATCAACATAGCAGGAAGTAAACAGGCATTAGAGGAACACAGCCTGAGGCCACCTGCTGGGTATAACTGCATCTGTCTGTAGGAGGCTATTGACAAACCAGTTTAGGAGTAAGGACAAGGAGAAAAGGGTCAGAAACCTCCCATGGGCCATCACACTGTATAACACACCTTTTTGCCCTTTGCCCTCCTCCTTGCAAAGCGGAGGGGGGAGACAGGGGCAGAAGGAACAGAAAGCGGAAGGACTAGGGATGAGTAAAACATCTATGTATTCCCCTCTATCCCAAGCTACTTACGCAAAGGGAGAAAGTTTTGAATGAGACATGAGGATGAAGCTTCCAAATGGACAGGATCAACAAAGCTGGAAGACTTAAATTACCATATAGCAAGACTTAATGTAAAACAACATAGTTTAGACAGTGAGTTATTAGCACAGGGATACATAAATAGATCAGTGGAACAGAATAGAGCCCAGAAATGACCCCAATCTATATGGTCCTTTGATTTATGACAAAGGTGACATGGAAGTACAGTGGAATAATGACGGTCTTTGTATTAAATGATGCTGAGTTAATTTGATATCTACATTAAAAAAATAAATCTCAATCCCTACCTTGAGCCATATATAAAAATAAATTCTAGATGGATTACAGATCTAAATATGAAAGGTAAAGCAATAAAACTTCTAGAAGGAAACAGAATATATCCATGACCTTCAGGTAGACAAAAATTTCTTAACATATGAAGGAAATAATTTGATCAATTGGACTACATTAAAAGTAAGAACTGTTTTTCATCAATAGACACCACTAAGACAATACGAAAAAAGAGTGAGAGAAGATAATTGTGTGTGTGTGTGTGTGTGTGTGTGTGTGTGTGTGTGTGTGTGTGTATCCGACAAGGGACTTGTAAGCAGAACACAAAAAGAACTCCTACAAATCAACTTAAAAAAATTTGTTTGGGGGCCAGCCCGGTGGCATAGCAGTTAAGTTCCCACGCTCTGCTTCGGCGGCCCAGGGTTCACCAGTTTGGATCCTGGGCGCAGACCTACGCATGGCTCATCAGGCCATGCTGAGGTGGTGTCCCACACAGAGCAACTGGAAGGATGTACAACTATGACACACAATTATCTACTGGGGCTTTGGGGAGAAAAAAGGAAAAAAGGAGGAAGACTGGCAACAGATGTTAGCTCAGGGCCAATCTTCCTCAAAAACAACACAAAACAAAACGAAAAAATTTGTTAAAAAGCATACAACCCAATACAAAATGAGTTAATATTGAACAGGCATTTGAGAAAAGAAAACAGTCAAATATCACATATATATGTGTATGTGCATGTATACACACACACACAGTTGCTCAACTTCATTAGTCATCAAGGAAAAAGCAAATTAATACCAGATGAGATACCATTACATATTCACCAGAATGACTAAAATGAAAAAAAGACAATACCAAATGTTAGCAAAGATAAGAAACTAGAATTCTCATATACTGCTAGTGGAAACACAAATTGGTACACTGAAAAGTTATTTGGCAGTATTTATTAAAACTTTACATATGCATACCCTATGACCAGGAGTTCAGGAATTCTTATCTATGTTCACCAAAAGACATATATAAGCATGAACTGCATTATTTGTAATAGCCAAAAACCATCCATCAATAATAGAAAGAATAAACTGTAGTATAGCCACAAAATAGACTACACAGCAATGAAAAGGAACAAATTATTGTTACTCTCCACAAATGAATGTGTCTTAACAAACATAAGGTTGAGCAAAAGAAGTCATATACAAAAGAATACATACAGTATGTCCCATCTGAATAGGTTCAAAAAGAGGAAAACTAATCTTTTGTATTAGAAGTCAAGACAATAATTACCTTGGGGTGGGGACAGTAACTAGAACAGGGCAAAACTGGTTTCTGGGGTGTTAGTAATATCCTATTTCTTGATCTGGATTCTGGCCACATAAATGTAATGACTGAAAATTCACTGTGCTTTTCAATTATGTATGAACTTCTCTGTGGGTTTATTTAAATAAAATGAGCAGGAAAAAGTCTTAGCTGAAATGTGATTGTTTTAATAACAGAAAGTGAAAAATTATAGCATTAGATTTAGACGTCATTAGGGAGTGTGCTATTCAGCAGGAAAGGGAATTTCTACTGAACACGATGGTAGTAGAAAT
This sequence comes from Diceros bicornis minor, assembly GCF_020826845.1. Taxonomy (NCBI): domain Eukaryota; kingdom Metazoa; phylum Chordata; class Mammalia; order Perissodactyla; family Rhinocerotidae; genus Diceros; species Diceros bicornis. Next base: position 23,187,702 of record NC_080764.1, on the reverse strand, counting down.
TGGAAAAATACAATTGTTTTGTGTTTACCCATCATGACATAAGAATTTTCAGTCATTTTAGTCATATTAATTAATATTTCCTTTACTTGAGATATTGATTCTGATTCAACTTCATTTGGCCAGAGCACTTCCTTGAGGAATTTTGTCTGAAATATCTGTCTTGGTACCTCTTTTTTGGTTTCCTGGACTCAATTCCAATGTGTGTGTTGGGGGGAGGGAGCTTCCCACACAATACCAAGCAATTCTCAGACACCATCACAGCATCTGAGAATTCAACTCAATTCAATTCAATTCTGACACTATCTAGCCAGAGATAGCATCAGTCTCCACAGGTTAAGGTTCAGTCCTACAAGACTGCTGTCCACCTCCACACACTTCAGATGCCAGTCACAAGCCCAGGTTGTTACCAGTGCTTCCGACAGACTGACTATAAATCAGAAGTTCCCACGACCCCCTCCTTGGGTTCAATTAATTTGCTAGAACGGCTCACAGAACTCAGAGAAAATTTTTACTTACTAGATCACTGGTTTATTATAACGGCATATAACTCGGAAACAGCCAGATGGAAGAGATGCATAGGGGAAGGCTTGGGGAAAAGGTGTGGAGCTTCCATGCCCTCTCCAGGAGCACCACTCTCTCAGCACCTCCATGTGTTCACCAACCTTGAAGCTCTCCAAACCCAGTCCTTTTGCTTTGTTTTTATGAAGGCTTCATTACATAGGCATGATTAATTAAATCATTGGCCATTAGCAACTGATTCAACCTCCAGCCTCTCTGCCCTCCCCAGAGGTCAGAGGTCAGGGGGTGGGACTGAAAGTTCCAACCCTCCAATCATGCGGTTGGTTCTCCTGGCAACCAGCCCCCATCCTTAGGTTCTGTCCGAAAGCTGCCCTATCAACATAACAAGACACTTCTTTCAACTCTCATCACACAGGAAATTCCAAGGGTTTTAGGAGCTCTGTGCCAGAAATCCGGATGAAGGCCAGATATATATTTTTTATTATAAATCACTATCACAGTACCACAAAAAATAGCTACACACTTATAAACTGAATGCATATAACAGAGTCAGAAATTTTTTCCCTTGCAACTCGGAATACACTGCTTCACTATCTTCTAGCATCTACTGTTACAGACAAGGCGACCAATGTCAATTTGATTCTCTGTCCTTTTTGGACAGTACCTGCTTTTTCAGTCTAGAATCTTGTAAAATAATCTCTTTGTCCATAGGATTCAGAAATTCCACTACGATCTAAGTGCAAGTCTTTTTTCCCCCAATAGTTTTGGTCAGTACTTTCTTAGCACTTTCAATTAAAAGATTCAGTTTGTCTTCATCTCAATGAAATGTTATTTTCTTTTGTTTTTATTATTGTTTCCCCTATCTACTTATCCTCTCTGTCTAGAACATCTATGACTAGAAGGTTAGATCCCTTGGATATATCATGTACATGTTTCTTCTCTCATTTCTCTTTATTTTCTCCCTTGCCTTCTGAAATAATTATTTTAATTATATTTTAAATCACTGGTTTATTTTTCAAAAATATCCATTCATTGTCTCTGAGTTATTTTTATAAACTCTTTTTCTAACATTTATCTTAGATTTATCTTAAATCTTGCAGTAATTTGAAAGTTCCATCCTCTTGCTATAATCTTGCTTTTGTATGTGTAACTCCAAAGTAAACCAAATTCTCTATCATCTAACTCAAATTTTCAATACACAAAACACTTCAATAATTCTAGGTTTTTATAAATATAACATAGTTATTTTTGTCTTCCTTTTTTATCCCTACACAATAGTTGGAAGCATTCTACTATCCTAAGCAGAAATACCCCAATTATGTTGTAACTCAAGGGATAGAGTTAATTTTGTATGAATAGATTAAATTTGCTTGATTGCTCTTTTTCAGTGAAGACTGTGTTAATGTCAAATTTAAAATTGATAGCTTCATTTGCTTTTTACAAAGACATATGGAGAAAATTCCTCTCAGCTAGTTCAATATACTCTAAATCAGCCACAAATATAAACACTAATCCAAGTTCCCCAAAACTAGAAGAAATCAAAAACACCTGATAAAAATCCAAGAATTAGTGTAATGAAAATGAAAGAGTACAAGAGAAATTCAATAGTATGCTCTTCCTTTCTAGTTCCTTTTCGTTTGACTTGGCAGAAAAATCTGCACTAATGGGAGACATCTATGTTTTCACTTTTAGCATAAGTTTTAGCTCCCCATGACATGACAAATATTCTGACGAGTAGCCACTCTCCACTTTCATATTTTCCAGCTCCAGAAATTAGTCCTGTGTGGAACTCAACTGGGTTTTTTTTATCTTGACCATTTGAAACACTGGAAATAATTAAAATACAGAAAATTAGTATGCTGGCTCGGTCTTCTGTGGCAGAAATATTGAAAACAATTTGAGGAAAATCCTAACCATAACATGTTCAGGGAATTCTTATCTAAAATATTTATTCAGAAGATTAGATGCCTTCTTCTGCCCCACACCCCCATCCCCTCCAGTTCAACTCTTCTAAATTAAGTTTTCTGCCCTTGCCCTACCCCACCTAAACACCATGATGAAAATGACAAAGTAAAACATCTTAAGTATTAATATATCTACTATTCCACTTCATAAATCTAGTCATACTAATCAAGGAGGAGATATTAAAAACCTAAATAAGGAATTTTTTTAATCTTTAGAATTTAGAACAGTGTATTATGATATCGTTGGAGTTAACTTGAGCAAAATATTTAGTAAGTCGGAAGGAGTGAAATACTCTTTCTAAAAAGGTCACAAGGAAGTAAATAATAGGTGCAATAATAATAATACTAATAACATATTATCTCTTGTAATGAAAGATGTTGCTAACCCAGACAGGCTAACAGGCATACAGTTGGGGTAACAACATTTCACTACCAATCTACACATACCCTTTTGCAAGACCATGTGACATAACTAAAAATGCAGTCTGTGACAAGGAATATAGTAGTGGTTTTCAAACTATGTTCTTCAGAACCTCTCAGAGACCTCAGGCTAAAGCAGGCTCACATTCTGGGGTACTCTGCTTCATTCAGATTGCTATCTCCTTCATTCACTTATACATACAATAAATACTTATTAAGCTGCCTATTACATGCATGTACTGTGGTTAACTAGCATCTTCTGGGATCATACCTGTGAATATAATAGAAATAATCCCTGTTCTCAGGGAGTTTGGGAGTTTAGTCAAGAATACAAACATCAAGCAAATAATCATACAAGTAATTAATTAATGACCATAGATACAAACACTATAAAAGACAGGTATAGAGTGCTATGAAAGAATATAACAGGGAGTCTTTGATGAGTTTTAGCCATCTTATGGGTTTTCTCATAGATTTTAGCTAAATAAAGTGAACCTGCTCCCAAGCCACCAAAATAATGTAAGCTAACCTGGCACTTCTGGTGTCAATTACCAAATCTAAACTCTGATGCACTACTTTATCATGACACTGATTCAAAAGAACCACAGATTCGATCACTAAAGTATCATAAGTATCTCCATCTACCAGACACTCTGTTAGATGCTTTGGCGCTACAAAGGAACATTCACTTAAGAAATATTTCAAATTATTTTATTGACTATCTGATATGCTAGGCATTGGGGTTTGTTCCCACACAAGAACTCGTTTCCAGCATTTCTCAGAAAATTTATGTTTTTTCCATTCTAAATCCCAAGAAAAATCAGTCAAAAAATAGGGAAAATCAGAACTAGGAAAAGTATAATTCTTCTGTGAGAATTAAAGCTTAACAACACGGAGACATTACTGGTTCAAAGGAACATACTGATGTCAAATTGGAAGCAAGAGCAGGAAGTGCTGTCACGACACGCAGAGTAGAAGGTTAAGGTCAACATTTCCAGGAACCAGGGCAGGCGAACAAAGGAGAGAAGTAGCCACAATTTAATTGGTCAGTCTTATTTGTAGCTGTTGTCAAGTTATAAGTGTGTGTGTTCATGGCCCTGTCTCCTGCTAAAAGTGAATCACTCTTGCAAATAAAATAAGTATTAACACATTTATACGCATAACATACTTTATATAAATCCTATTAGTGTTTCAAGAAGTTACAGGTTTTAGAGGCAGAATACGTCCTTACATTGGCAATTTGACATGTGATTCTGTGTGGTCTGTTAGCTTTGCTAGGAGGTCTGAATGGTACATAATTCAAAAAACCCACTAACTATGTACTGGTGTTTTCTAGTGTTTGAATATTCACTGCAGACTATAGTTCTTTATAAATCCTACTAAACTTAATATTTCTCATATAGTAAACAAAATTTTAGGTATCCATAATAATGAATATAGCTTATAAAGACTATTGGAAATATTTCAAGAACAACTTATGATTTCAGGAATTCCCAAGAATTCCTAGGAATTACAATAACTGGTTCCTGAATCCCAAAGATTAATCTTTATGGGAATTTGGAAAGACTACTTGGGTTAAAAAGTTGACTAAGAGAGTTTCCCTTCCTCTTTGGAGTTCAGAGCTTAGAATAGGGACACAAATATGGAAACCAAAAAAGTATTATAGGTGTTGTAATAAAATTCTATTTCAGATACAGAGAAGACACAAAGGCAAAAGACACAGGCCAAATCAGCCTGTAGAAGTCTGGAGGAGGCTTCACAAAAAAGGAGATGAGTGCTTGAGTTGTGCCTTGAAGACAAAAAAAAACTGTTTTTCAGGGACCGGCCAGGTGGCACAAGCGGTTAAGTGTGCGTGCTCCGCTGCAGCGGCCCGGGGTTCGCCGGTTCAGATCCCGGGCACCCACCGACGCACAACTTGGCAAGCCATGCTGTGGTGGCGTCCCATATAAAGTGAAGGAAGATGCGCACAGATGTTAGCCCAGGGCCAGTCTTCCTCAGCAAAAAAAAAAAAAAAAAAAAAAAGAGGAGGATTGGCACAGGGCTGATCTTCCTCACAAAAAAAACCCAACTATTTTTCAGATAGAGAAAGGAGATATAAGGTGTCTGACAAACAACACAAACACAGGGAAGACTTTGTGCAAAGGCTGGGGTTATGAAATGTCATGGGATATTCAGCAAAAATTTTGTAAGTTTAGTGAGGAAGGTAGGGAGTTTGATAAGAGATGGTTGGGAGAAGCAGGCAGGGATTTAACTTACAAAGAGTCTCCGAATGAATGGGAAAGTCTCTCAAGAATCATGAGTAGTCAACTGACATGATCAAATTTATGTTTTAGAAAGATCCATCTGAAGGGCAATGGTTTCAAAGTGTGTGAGACTAGAGGTTAGTAGAGCAATCAGACTACCACAACAGTTAGGCACATTCTCTAAACAATATAACTCTATATGTATGTATGTATTGTATACATATATATATGTATGTATTGTTAAAGGCCCATGCAATGTTTTGATACATAGCAAACCACTGTAGAGTGAAAATCTGTAAGAGGAATTAGAAACAGAAGTGGGTATTAAGCTATAAACGGTAAAATAACAACAAATAATTTTATTTATTTATTTATTTATTTTTATTTATTTATTTTTTTGGTGAGGGAGATCAGCCCTGAGCTAACATCCGTGCTAATCCTCCTCTTTTTGCTGAGGAAGACCGGCTCTGAGCTAACATCTATTGCCAATCCTCCTCCTTTTTTTTCCTTCCCTAAAGCCCCAGTAGATAGTTGTATGTCATAGTTGCACATCCTTCTAGTTGCTGTATGTGGGACGCGGCCTCAGCATGGCCGGAGAAGCGGTGCGTTGGTGCACGCCAGGGATCCGAACCCGGGCCGCCAGTAGCGGAGCGCGGGCACTTAACCGCTAAGCCACCGGGCCGGCCCTTTTTTAAATTTTTTTTGGTGAGGAGATCAGCCCTGTGCTAACATCTGCCAATCCTCCTCTTTTTTTTTTTTTTTTTTGCTGAGGAAGACTGGCACTGGGCTAACACCCATGCCCATCTTCCTCCACTTTATATGGTACGCCACCACAGTATGGCTTGCCAAGCGGTGCGTCGGTGAGCACCTGGGATCAGAACTGGTGAACCCCGGGCCGCCACAGCGGAGCACGCGCACTTAACCACTTGCGCCACCAGGCCAGCCCCAACAACAAATAATTTTAAAAGAGAACGATTTGTTGATTGTAATATCAACTGACGAGTATGATGAACTCAACTCTGCAGCTGAGGTACCTCCGAACAAAAACAAAAAAAGATAGCTATATCTTTCCGATTCTTTTCACATAATAACTTAAGAAAATCAATGTTTAAAAAAATCCTTTGTATAGTAAATCAAATTAAGAAGGGCAGTTTCTTAAAAAAGAGTATCTAGTTACCCGGTTGCTAACCCTCCTAAAGACTTTACAGACACCTTATTCATTTTATAAAGAATCTTGCTACCCTCCTGATGCAGATTAATCTGCAATCAAAAGTAGAATCGACAAGATTTATTTTCAGTTGTTCATAAGTAACTAATGGTTTTCATTGTCATTTTTCTTTCACATTATATTTAGGGACAGCTATTTATTAGAGGAACATCTATGAATCATAATTAGGCTAAAAGATCCTATGTCTCCCTCCCTCATCATCCCATTCTGTTGATAGTGTTACATAGATTTTGTAAACAATTAAATCTGTTCGCACGCAAACAATTTCGGTTTAATCTTGAACAACAATAGAGGAGTTCACGCACTTCTTTTATGTTCTTCATGATCTACCCATCCCCTTTTAAAAGCATACTAAATATTCTATTATATATTCCAAAGCTGTTATACATATGTGAATGTTCTTTTCAAAATTCTTTTGAGATACTACTGGAGCAGCTCCAGAGAAAAAATTAACACTTTTGGGGAATTTTACTGCATTCCTTTTAGTAGCCAAATAGGAAGCTGGTGGGGGAGTGGAGCCAAAGATTAAAATAAATGCATTATTCATTTTTAATATAGTAGGTTTTCTCTCATTCTTCATTGTTATAGCTCTAGAAGTAATTCTACTGTTGACGCTGAATTTTTGGAGTGGTGTTGTATAAATTATCTTTACAAAGAAGGCTTAAAGATTTTCTGCTCACCATCAGTACACAAAATTGAACAAGTGACAATCTTCACACACAATATGCTTCCAGTGAGCATGCTCTTAAGCATAAAAAAGGAAACAAAGCATTTCAGGGTTGTATTTGTAAAAGGATAATTACAAAAAAAAAAAAGCCCAGAACAAGTTTCAGAGTGGAAAAACATGAAAGTCTCTCCAATAGTCAAAATCAACACTGGAGTTTTTTCTAAGGCAACATTTAAAGCAGGACATCTGTGTTGTTTACATAATATCAACAATAAGAAAAAGCACAAAAGTAGACTTAAGACAGCTAAAGAACTCAACTCCTATGCAATAAAATATTTTTATTTTTGTCTAACAGTCACCTGAACAAGGGTGCTATTATTCTGCCAAGGCAAATATGTCCTAAAAATTCTTCTCATGTTTTCTATGATGCTGACTGGTCCAGCTGGTTCATATGTCTTGCTTAATGCAGCTAAATACTATTCAGTTATCAAAGATATAAAGTACCATTCAAGTTTACGGAAATGCTAGGATCTTTCATACAGAATAACAAATTATTCTCATGCACTGCTTTCATTTTCCCACTCGACATCCAAATGCTACAATCCATTCTATTTTTCTCTGACACCATACCACCAAAAATTTTTACTACAGCAATAAGTGTGAGAATACAGAATCCAGTAAGGGAGAAGGAAAGTGAAAGAGAGAAAATGTAAAGGTGGAGAAGGAAAAATAGGATTCATCTCCCTTGGATTCAGTTATCAATTCTTAACAAATGTCTCCAGAGGGCTCACCCAGTATTCCTAGAGCAGATGGAAAGAACAGTATGATACAGAATTCTCTATCCCTAGATCCAGCTGTCACGAGGAATGGAGAAGCAATTCTTGTCAGGAACCAATACTTAACACCATATTTCATGGGGGCTGTACCATTCATTCATTTATAGGCTGACCTCTAGATATTAATTTTTTTTTCTTTTTGCTGGTCTTCTATGTAGGTATCTCTCAAATTTCTATATCAATCCTTGATCTCTCTCTGAAGTCCAATAATGCATTTCTGGGCCCTGCCAATGATCTCCTTGGCACCACTAATTCAACATCCCCAAAAACCAAACTCACTTTCTCCTAACCTGGAAAAAACAGTTCTACGACTGGATTTTTTTTCCCTGTGGCTGGCAACCACATTCTCCCAATCCTTTAAGCTTTAAATTTCAAAATGATCATTAAGTTTTCCTCTCTCCCTGCCATCATATCAAGGTATTGCTAAATACTATAAAGACTAAGAGCAAAAGATTTATCAAAAGTATATTCCGTCTTTTCAAATTTCCACTCTAATCCATCCCAAAGTTTGGATTCTCAAGACGTCTCAATTTGTTGCAAACACCTAACTGGTCTCCTTACCTTTAATCTCTTTATCCCCAATTCATTCTACCCACTACTATCAAATTAACATTCCTACAGCACAACTGTGATCCTGCCACTCCAATGCTCAAAAATCTTCAGGGGTTTCACATTGACTGTTGAAAATATTTAAAATCCTTTGACCAAATCATCAAAGGGTTTCATGATCCCACCTCAATCCAACTTGCAAAATGACATCACATAATCTCCTTCACATACTCCATCTTCAAACCACTGGACTACATATTACTGAGTGGAATATACTTGAGCTTTCCTACTATGTGCCTTTGTTCACATTGTTTCTTCCCCTAATCTTCCCTCCTGGCTCACTCTGTGATAGAGACTGAGTCAGACAGTAGGATACAAAGATGAATAATGGAACTTATATAGATTCTAAGCTTCTTGGAGAAAGAAAAAGTATGGGCTTTGGAGTTAGATAGGACTAGGGTTTGAATTTAGATTTTGCAATTACCAGCTGTGTGACTTTGGGTAAGTTCTTAACCTGTGAGACAGCTTCCCTATCTGTGAAATGAGAATAACATCATCTACCTTGGAGAGTTGCCAGGAGATTTAAGTGATATATTTTAAAAGCCTGACACAGTGTCTTGCATATAGGAAAGTCTCCACCCTTAGATACCACCATTAGCTTCCCAAAGCAGAATGCACTGAAGACAAAAGTTAAGCTCTAACTTGCCTAGATCCTGAGCTACTATAGACAGGGAGCAACTGCAGCTTTCCTCTGCTCCTTTTCTCCAGATATGGAATTTGCAGAGACAGCTAAGGCAAAGCCCACAGCTAAGTCCACAGCTTATGCCTCTTGACCCTTTACCTAGTGATCTTTCCACTCTCCCACACCATCACACTGTGACCCCAGTTTCAGGCAAGGAGCATCAGCGCTAATGAGTGGTTAGAGAGCTTGAGAAACTGACAGAGCCAGATAGGTATATGAGTGTCTTAGAAGGCAAGTAATTTTTCCCCTTCAAATCTATATTCTTTAAATAACCTTCAAAACTACTTCATGATGGAAGGGCACTGCCCAATTGTAATACTTTTTTCTACTCCAAGATACTGTCTACTTTAGTGGGAAAGGGACAAATTTAGATTTTGCCACACTAACTAGTGTCATGTTTCTAATCTACTCCAGTGATATTTTAGCATCCTTTATAGATTGTCCTCCTGGACCCCTAACTACTCTTAATTCAAGTCTATAAATGGAAAATGACCTCAGAAAAAAATTGGGTTATTTATACAGTGTTTGAAGAAGTCCAACAGTCTCAGTGTTAATTCCAGAAACAGTCAGCACCAACACATCCTGGACTGAGTGGAAAAGAGTAGTTGGGAAATCCTGGCAGCAATGAATGCTTTGAAGGCAAGTGAAAGCTGTAAGTAACAGTTTTTCAAAATTTGTTTACCTGTAACTGTACCTCCGAAGGAAAGTAAGGAGCAGAGGAAAAAAGGCTTGACATAAAACAGACTTATGAACTCATCTACTTATTCAATAGAAGCTGGAAAAAGTAGGCAGAAACTAGTTTAGAAACCATCCAAAAAAGACAGGGTTTTTTTTTGGTCTTTATTCAAATCTAAATTAGAAGTTCTTTAATTTAGACCTACACCTCAACTTTGACTACATAGTGAATATTTGTGGGGATCTGACTGCCTAGAATCCACTTCTGTCTTCTTTTGGTAACAGTACTCTCCTTTCATTTCAGAGAACTCCCTCTTCTCTATTGTATGCATTCTTGATGGGACTATAAATCAACATGCCCTGCCTTCCTCCTAAACAAGGATAAGCAATAATCCAAGCTATGCCAATGCGACTCTCTCCAAAATTTAGATCTAAAGTAGAGTGGCTTAAGAATGAAAAGAGAAAGTCCCAGAACTGGAGCTCTGACAAGACTAGTGAGAAGACGCAGCTGTTTAGATACCTAATGCAGCCCTGAGCCTGGTCTTGAGCCCTTTCCTTAACTCTGAGAACCACCCAATAACTTCACAATAAATTCCTTTTCTGCTTCCCTAGCTAGAGTTGGTTTCTATTCCTGGCAACCTAAGAACCTCTGATGTAGAGGTGAAGCCATTTTGCCTAACTTTGTGCCTGATCTTCCCAAAAGAAAAATACAAATACTTTAAATGAAACTACCCTGTAGTAGAATAGCGTTTTATGGCTTTATTACAGAAGTACCTAGAATACATTTATCAAACATATAGAACTTAGAGGAGCATTTTTTTGCTTACCTACTCGTTCTCATTTTTACCAGAATTCATTGTTCCCACTGTTCCCTGCCATATTTCTCCATTATTCAATTTTCTTCATATTTGAGCCAAGATTTACTGTATTAAGGTTAGCTGCATTGATTTGTTTGCGCATTTGCTGTCCAAAGAGTTAAGTAATTTAAGTGGCTCATATTCTTATTTAAATGTTGATTATTTTCTTAGCATTTTCAATACCATTGCCCTTTATTCCAATACCTTTTCTCAAAAATGTAGTATTGTGTTAAGAGTAATGTCAAAAAATTAATTGTTTGTTCCAGCCTTGTGGTGTAGTGGTTAAAGTTCGGCATGCTCTGCTTCAGCAGCCCAGGTTTGTGGGTTCCGATCCCGGGCACGAACGTACCCCACTCGTCAGCCATGCCCTGGCAGCAACCCACATACAAAATAGAGGAAGACTGGCACAGATGTTAGCTCAGGGCTAATCTTCCTTAAGCAAAAAAAAGAGGAAGATTAGCAACAGATGTTAGCTCAGGGCTAGTCTTCCTTAGCAAAAAAAACTAATTGTTAAAGGTATGATACTAGTACTTGCTCCTCCAGGTCTCTTCTATGAAATAAACTACCATAAGATGATCTAAATTTGTAATTTAGCCTACACAATTAATAGAAGTTTAGAAATCTGAAAAATGTAGTGATCACCTAATCTAAACCTATCATTTTACAGATAAGAGAATTATGGTCTCCTTGGGTCATTCTCCTTGATTTCTAGCATTACTATTGATTTATTTTTGTTTTTATATTTCTTCTTTCATCGAAAGGTGGTTCAAGGAACAAGATAATAAACATATATGTTCAGTAATCCTTCCTAAACAAGAGGAAAAAAAGAAATAACCTGACATCCCTACTTAAGTCAGTGGCACCAGTAATCTCTCAATAACTTAAAGGCCAAAGCTTACAGTTATTTTTAACTCATCCTTTCCTTAAATCTTCTACTCACCAAGGCCACTGTAAAGATCAAATGAAAGCAATTTTGCCAGCGGAAGGGGGGAAGATTCACCCTAAGCTAACATCTATTGTCAGTCTTCTGCCTTTTTCTTCTTTTTCCCCCACAAAGCTCCAGTATATAGTTGTGTATAGTTGTAAGTTCTTCTGGTTCTTCTCTTTTCTTTTTTTTTTTTCTTTTTTTTTTTTTGGTGAAGATTGTTCCTGAGCTAACATTTGTTGCCAATCTTCCTGTTTTTGCTTGAGGAAGACTGTCCCTGAGCTAACATCTGTGCCAATCTTCCTCCATTTTGTATGTGGGAGGCCACCACAGCATGGCTTGATGAGCGATGTGTAGGTCCACACCCGGGATCTGAACCTGCAAACCCCAGGCCGCCGAAGCGGAGTATGCGAACTTTACACCACCGGGCCGGCCCTCTTCCAGTTCTTCCATGTGAGCCACTACCACAGTTTGGCTACTGATAGACCAGTGGTGTGGTTCTACACCAGGGAACTGAACCCGGGCTGCCAAAGCGGAGCACGTGGAACTTTAACCACTAGGCCATCAGGGCTGGCTCTGAAAGCAATTTTTAAGCTATAAAATGTTATATGAATCAAGTTGCTGTTAATATTGCTATTTGTCCTTTCCCTTCCCATGCCACCAACCTAGACAAAGTCATCATCACCTTACATCAGAATTATAACACAAACCAATGAAACTCCCTAACTTCATTTCCTCCCCATTCTAACCCATTCTATAGACAACTTTTTGTACCAATCTTTCAATTCTTCCAAATTCTTAAGAAAGAAATAACACCAATATTACATCTACACTTTCAGAGAATAGAAAAATAGGAAACATTTCTAAATGTGTTTTTTGAGGCCAGGATAACATTAATACCAAAACCAAAATGTCTCAAAAGGACATTGTAAGAAAGTAAAACCAAAGGTGAATCCTACTCATGAACATGAGTGCAAAACTCCTAAACAAAATATTGGGAAATTAAATCCTATGCTATATGAAAGGAATGATCAAATTGGGTCTATTCTCATAAAGCAATGTAATTTGCTACAGGAATAGTATGAGGGAGAAAAATCATGATCATCTCAATAGATGCAAGAAAAGCATTCTATAAAATTCAACACCAATTCATGATTTAAAAAAAAGAAACTCCAGCAAACTAGCAATAAAACGGAACTGCCTTAGACTGATAAAAGAGTTTCTGTAAAAAAACTTCCAGCATTTAGAAGTCAGGAGAGTGGTAATCCTTTGGGAGGAGTAAATGGAAACAAGTAAGGGAAGAGCTTCAGGAGGGCTGATTTCTTGATCTAAATGCTTATAACACAAATGTGTTCAGTTTTTGAGAATTCATTGAGCAAATACGATAAGTACAAATTTGATATGCATACTATCCTATATGTAGATTATACTTCAATTATAAATAAAAAATAAAAACCTAGAGCAATCATCATACTTAATTGTGAAATACTGAAAGCTTTCTTCTTGAGACTGGAAACTAAATAAGGATACCACTAACACCATTGTTTTTCAACAATTTACTGGAAGTCCTAGACAGTGCAATAGGTAAGAAAATGAAATAAAAGATATAAGCAATGAAAAGGAAGAAATAAAACTGCTATTATCATGCAGAAAATCCAAAAGAATACACAGATAAATTATTAGAATTAATAAGGAAATATAGCAAGATCATTGGATTTGAGGTCAAAATAAAAAAATCAACTGCCTCAATATAGCAGCAGCAACAACAAAAAATTAGACATAAAAGTTTTTAAATGACACCATTTGTAATAACATCAAATATATAAAATACTTAGGAAAAAACTAATGAAAGATGTGCAAGATCTCTACAGGGAACACTATAAAACATTATTTTAAATATTTATGTACATATATATTTAATGATCACACGTACACCTTAAAAAAATCATGTTGGGGCTGGCCCGGTGGTGTAGTAGCTAAGTTTGCGCACTCTGTTTCGGTGGCCCGGGGTTCACGGGTTCAGATCCTGGGCATGGACTTAATACCACTCATCAAGCCATGCTGTGGAGGTGTCCCACATACAAAATAGAGGAAGATTGGCACAGATGTTAGCTCAGGGCCACTCTTCCTCAAGCAAAAAGAGGAAGATTGGCAACAGGTGTTAGCTCAGGGCCAAAGCTCTTCACCCCCAAAAAAGCCATGTTGTACAACCTAAATATGTACTATTTTTATTTGTCAATCATACCTCAACAAAGCTGGAAAAAAATTTTAAGAAGACCTAAACAAATGGAGAGACATACCATGCTCATGGAGTTTAAATATTGAAACTATGTTAACTTCCCAATATTGTTCTATAGATTCAATGAGATTCCAACAAAAACCCCAGCAGATTTTTTGTGGAAATTGACAAACTGATTCTAAAATTAATATAGGAAAAAATCAAGGGAATCTTGAGCAGATGAGAAGAGGCACGCCATCAGACATCAAGATAACTGCAGTAATAAAGATAGTGTGGTATTGGCACAAGGACAAATACATGGACCAATGGAACAGAAGAGAGTACAAAAAAGACTCACATATATATTTTTTAAAAGTCGCATTGCAGAGCAGTAGAAAAAGAATGATCTTTTCAATAAGTGGTGCTAGTTCAATTGAATATCAATATGGAGAAATGAAAACTGACATATACCTCACATCATTTCTAAAAATCAATAATAACAGATCTAATAAATAATAGATCTGTTAAAGAATAATAAAACTTCTAAAAGTTAACATAAAGGAATAACTCATGTCCTTGAAATAGGCAAAAATGTCTTAGACACAAAAAGCATTAACCACAAAGGGGAAAATACTGATAACTTGAACTAGTTACAATTAACAGCTCCTATTCATCAAAGACAACGTTAATAAAGTGAAAAGGAAAACCATAGATGAGAAAAAATAGACTTGCTAGAATGGCAAAATTAAAAAGACTAACAATACAAATGATGTTTAGGGTAGGAAGCACTCACGTATTTCTAGTAAAAGTGTAAATTTTGTACAGCCCCTCTGGAAAAAAGCTAAACAAATGCATACACTATAACCTAGCAATACCATTCCCAGGTATATATTCAACAGAAATGTGTGTGTGTCTCTCTCTCTATATATATATCTCATATATATATCATTCAACAGAAATGAGTATGTATACATATATACACACTATATATATACACATATACACACTACCAATTGAAAGGAAACACGATGAGTGTTTCTGAGTGCTGGTAATGTTCTATTTCTTATTCTGGGTGGTAGTCGCATGGGTTTTTTGCTTTGTGATAATTCTTAAAGTTGTACACTTAAGATGAGCGCCCTTTTCTGTACATATGATATACTTCAATTTTAAAAAATCAGGGGAGAAAAAAAAACATAGGGAGGAGAAAAAAATCACCAATGTGAAATAAAAATCAGAAATGTTCACCCAATAACCTGATAACCATTTTTATTGGCACAATCTACCCAGTAATAAAATGAGTTGATATATAGGCAAAAGCAAAAACTTGATGTTTTAGTTAATCTGCACAGCCTTAGTAAAGGTAAATATGTACTTTCATTAGGCTTTCTGAAACACTGAAAACAATTTTAAAAGATTCATACTGTTTTTGTGTACTCCTTGGCATTCATTAGATCCTAGATTGGGAATCAGTGCTTTAGTCTGAAAAGAAATCAGATCACCAGTCAAAAATATTCAGTAAATTTTGCCTCTTCTCTCTGTAAACTATTTGTCAGGTTTATAATGGAAATTACCTCTTTAGGAAAATGATAAATACATCAATCCTAGATAAACACTTTAAAATAAAACAATGAGTATCTTATTCTCAATTCTTCCCAACAGTGGGTATATTATAATCTGAAGTTTTCTCCATATAACTCCCAAATCTATGTTGTTTGCCAGGCCATCTGTCAGGATCCAAATCTTAAGTCATATATGATATTTTATAAACTATGTGACCGTGGGCAAGTTTCTTAACATGTGCTTCAGTTTCCACATCTGGAAAATGGAGATGATGTTACTAGTACCTACCTAATAGGGCTGTTGTGAGGATTAAATACAATAATACATGTAAATCACTTAGCACTGTGTCTAAATGTTAGATAAATTATTAACATTATCTTTGCCCATCTATTTATTTTAAAAATGAAGCACTATAATGCTAATTAGAAGTTTTGTGAGCATGAGGGGAATTGTTGATACAAGGGCATCACTTTTGGGTGATTGGGTTGAAAGGTAACCTTGCATTGGAGGACTTCCAGATATCAGTATATGGAGCCCTTTTCTTTAGAGTCATTCAATTCTTTCACAGAATAATACATTGATCTCCTACCAGGAAAGTAGCTGCCTAGTTGATGATGTTGTACAAAGGAATGGGAAGAGAGGTTCAGCTGTTCTGTATATAAACTTTCTATCTATCCCCTTGTTTTCTGCCTCAAGACTCATCCCCCGCCCTTAGCTATACCTGGTATCTCCAAGCCCTTCAAATATTTAAAGACAGTCATTATGTTATTCCTGAGCCTTCTTTTCTCTAGCTAGACACACCTAGCTCCTTCAACTGTCTACATATGCTTCATTCACTCATTCATTAATTCATTCATTCAAGAAATATTTAGTAATTATCTGTTGTGATGGTTAATATTATGTGTTAACTTGACTGAGCCATGAAACTCAGATATTTGGCCAAAGATTATTCTAGATATTTCTGTAAAGGTATTTTTTAGATGAAATTAGCATTTACATCAGTGGACACTGGGCTGGCCCCGTGGTTTAATGGTTAAGTGCACGCGCTCCGCTGCTGGCGGCCTGGGTTCAGATCCCGGGTGCGCACCAACTCACCACTTCTCCGGCCATGCTGAGGCCGCATTCCACATACAGCAACTAGAAGGATGTGCAGCTATGACATACAACTATCTACTGGGGCTTTGGGGAAAAAAATAAATAAATAAAATTAAAAAAAATAAAATAAAATAAATTAAAAAAAAATAAATCAGTAGACACTGAATAAAGCAAACCACTCTCCATAACATGCGAGGGCCTTATCCAATCTGTGAAAGGCCTTAACAGAAAAAGACTGGCCTCCCAGGAAGAAGAGGGAATTCTGCCAACACCAACTTTGGACTCGAACTGCAACTCTTTCCTGAGTCTCCATCACGCCCGTCTATCCTGCAGATTTTGGTTTTGTCAGGCCTCCACAATCACCAATTCCTTAAAATAAACTTCTCTCTCTATATATATACATCCTGTTGGCTCTGTTTCTCTGGAGAGCCTTGACTAATATAGTTATGTTCCAGGAACAAAAGTAGGACACACTACCCGTCTTTGTGAATCTCCCAGTCTAAATTCACTTCATTATGTCCACATAACTCTTTAAATTCTGCCTAAACCACACCAACTATTTCAAATGCAATCTGACGAGAATTTAGAATAAAATAAACTGAGATTTTTTACCTCCCTAATTCTAGCTACAATAGTGTATTTAATGCAGCCTAATTACACTCTTACTTATATCAAGCTTACCATGATAAAATCCCATAAGAACTGCTGCCCAGCCATATCTCACTAATTCTGTATTTGTGCAATTGTTTTTGGGGGCCTGCACACAATACCCAACATTTGTTCCTACTAAATTTTATCCTTTGAAGTTTTTCACTGAATGCTGTCAAAATCTTTTGGAATCCTTATTCTCTCATTCAATATACTTACCAACACTCTTAGGTTCATATTAATAAAATATTAGTCTTTATCATACTACAAAAGACATAGCTGAGGTCAAGAGAAATCTCTGACATCATCAACCTTAAAAAAGCCTTAATTCAAATAGCATTGGCATAAATATGCTGCTATTGAAGTTCTTGGAGAATATTTGACATGTAAGGAAGGCAGGATGTATGCTGCTCCAGATAGACCTGGTTTCAAGTGCTGCCACTAAATGTAGGAGTTTTATAACTGGACAAATTGCTTGTTCCTCAAACAGTATCAATTTCCTTTTCAGTAAAATGAGAAAGAAAAAACTTACATCACAGGATTGCTGTGAGGATTTAAATACACATAAAGAACTTGACACAATGCCTAGTACACAGCAAGTGTTTGACAAGTGTCTACTTTAAAGTACATAGTAAGTACTCAGAAAGAGATCATTCCTGCTTCACATTCCCTTGGATCAGTCTATAGTCTAAATCATTTAGCCACTCCTGGCAGTCAAGGAGGGAGAGAGAAGAAGGGAAAGAGGGAGGGAGGGAAGAAATGCAGATAGATGAATGATTTGAAATTGCTGCACAAAGTTGGAACAAAGTCAATGAATATTTTGGAATTTGCACATATATCCAGGGAAATAAGAAACTACTTTTAAAGGCTGCAAATTCTTTAGAAGACACCCAATCGTTTAGAAAAATACTTTCATTCAGTCTCTTGACAAATTGCAACTTCTAGCCAGAGAAGAATAAATACAGTGACGTTTGGGATTTGGTTAAACATTTGGTTAAACACTTAAACTGCATTTCAAAATGTTGGATTTGGCAAAATCTAAAATAAATTTTGCCAAGTCCTTGACTTTTTTACTTGCATGTATTCAAGGGAAAGCCAGCTTGTAGATTTGAATCATTTAGATTTGACTCATTAAAATGTATAGTGTTTTATCAAGCCACAAAAACTCTGCCCCAAATCATTTACAGTTTAACTCAGAAAAAAAAAAGTCTTATAGAAACCACAGCTCTCATACACTAAGTTGCTGAGACTTGGAAGAAGAGAGTAACTCAGAAAGGCCTCATGAAAGAAAGAAATTTTGAAGAGGTAATTAAAGGAGTGAAATAGAACTGAATACACAGGAAATGGAAAACCATTCCAAGCATGCAGACAGAAGTGATATTACATAATAGCTGACAAAGACTATACGCAAATTTCAGTTATTGGATTTTGACTTAAAGATATTTTTCTAAAACGTCTGGAAGAACAACTGGATCTTCAAAGCATCCATAAAATTACTGTCAGGATATATTTATTCAATAAATGCTTACTGGGGCCAGCCTGGTGGTGCAGTGGTTAAGTGCACGCACTCCACTGCGGCGGCCTGGGGTTTGCAGTTTCGGATCCCGGGCGCACACCAACGCATCACTTGTTAAGCCATGCTGTGGCGGCAGCCCATATAAAGTAGAGGAAGATGGGCATGGATGTTAGCCCAGGGCCAATCTTCCTCAAGAAAAACAAGGGGAGGATTTGCATCGGATGTTAGCTCAGAGCTAGTCCTCCTCACAAAAAAAAAAAACTTAAAAAAAAAAATAAATGCTTACTGTGTGTCTCCACACGCAAGTCTCTCTAACACACTGGGAAACAGTGGTGGACAAGACAGATGTGTCTTTGTCTTCTGAAAACTTACAGTCTATAGAGAAAATACATAAAAAAAAAAACAGTGAAGACAAAATGATTACAAAGAGCTAGGAAGGATCAAGTTGTAGGAAGTAATCTTATTATACATAAATTTTAAGTTGCAATGTTAGGGCCATTAATAAAAAAGACTAACAGATTTTCAAATTCTTAGAGACTTCGAAACTCATCACATCCAGTTTTTCCCAGAGGAACCAAAGGCACCAATAAGTAAAGTGCTGTGATCAAGGCAAAGGGCAAAGGGAGAAACAAAGCTAGACCTGAACACAGGTTTCCTAACTCTGTATCCTAGATCTATTCCTTCATTCACCTTTTACCGAGCATCTACTATGGTTAGGCACTATAAGTGCTGCAGAGGAGGCAAAAATTTAAAAACACCCCTCCCCAACTCTCAAAGAGCTGACCGTCCTGGAAGAAAGATAAGCATGTAAACAAATAATTGCCAAATGATAAATGATATAAAACAAGTTTGCACAAAATTCTATAGCACCTAGAAAGGAGACTCTAACTCTGCTTAGGAAGATCATGGATGGCTTCACTTCAGCTAAATCACACGAATTTTTCCAGGAAGACAAAAAGCAGAACAGCATTTCAGAAACAGTAAATAAAAAGTGCAAATAAATGCCAGTGTGAAAGAACACTGTATGTTCAGGAAAATGTAAGTATAAAAAGTATCAGAGTTCCTCTACTTCCGAGTTGTCTTTTTCTTCATTATTTTTATCAAAGTAACACATGCACACAGTCAAATAGTGTTAAAAGACTTAAAACACAGCAGCCCTGTGGCAATCCCTCTCCTGGTCACCCCACCATCAAGGCCCTCCCATTCCCAGATGTAACCATGTTACATTCATTTAGCTGTTGCTTCTAATGGCATTTAACTCCATGCTCCTAAATCATGTGTATATTCTGATATATTGGTATCTTACACAGTATGAAGATTTTCACTTTATATCCACTTCACCTCCCCCACCCCAGACTCCCAATACGGTTGAAACATAACTTAGGGCTATATCCATAATCATTTTTATAATGACTAAGTAAATGTTGCTTACTGATTAAAGCATTAGACTATGATTACATTTCCTTTCTGTAATACCTTTTCTTTTTTCTAAAGTTGATTTGCATGCACTTTACTGTTCTTTTTCAATCTCTGGGTAAATCTTCCCCGACATTCCAATAGCTCTAAAGACATTCTAAATACAATTTTTCTTAAAGTCAAACCTATCAGATAATCTGTTTTTTCTTGTGGTTATGCCCCCTAGAAATCTTCTGCCCCTGCTCCAATCTGCACTGGCCCTCTGGACTATCCTAGGAATTCCTTTTGCCTCTCTTCTCTTTTAGAGCTCATGTTTCTAAATCCTACACCTTCCTATTTCTATACCTGCACTTTGGTAGAGCCCACCTTCCACTAGTTTCCTGAGAAAGAGTGCATAAGAGGTAAATATTTTAAAATTTTGCATACCTCTGTCAGTTATACCTGACTAATATTTTGGCCAAGTATAAAATTCAAGGTTGAAAATTACTTTCCTTCAGAATTATTCAGTCATTGCTCTATTATCTTCTAGATTCTAATGTTGTTTTTGAGAAATCTGATCCCTTTCTTATTCCTGACTTTTATATGTGATTTTTTTTGGGGGGGGGGGGTCCTCTAGAGGTATATGGGTTAGGATTGTGTTTAGTTGTACATAAAAGAAAATCCAACACATAGTAGCTTAGCCAAATAGGGAATCCCTCCACCTCCCAATGTAACGAGAAATCTAGATATGGGGTAATTGCTGACATCATTAAATCAGCAGTTCAAGCACATAAGTGCTAAAACCTCTGAGATTCTCACGGTGAACAAATGACTACTGTAGCTCCAGTGATCTTGTTCACATTCCATACAGGAAAAGGGAGAAGAAGGATGAGAAAGAAGCAGAGCCTATATCAGAAAACAAAAGTTTTCTCAGAAATTCTTCAGCAGACTACTACTTACATTTTATAGGCTAGCAGCACTTTATCACACATGGCCAAACCTAGCTACAAGGGAGTTTAGAAAAGCAAGTTTTATTGTTCCAGCCTCTTAAATGAAGAAAAGCAAGGATAAAAGGAGATTAGAATGGGCTGAGGGAGCCAAACCAGAGTCTGAAATTACACTACAATGCGTCTTGGTGTGGGTCTTTTTCTTAATCCCTTGTGCTGGGCATTCTGTGAGTCCTTTTAAAGTTGAAACACGTGTTTTCAGTCCTGGCAATTTTTCTTTTTTAATATATTTGATAATTTCTTCCCGTTTTTTTTTTCTCTGTTCTTTTTCTTGGGAGCTCCTAAAAATCAGATGTTGGGCCTCTGCTATTGATTGCCTATCTTTTTTCTCCTATTTCCAATCTCACTATCTTTTAATTGTTTTCTGGGAGGTTTCCTAACCCTTCTATTGAATATTTTATTTCTTAGGGTGTTTTCTTATTCTCTTATTCTTCCTTTTTCATAGCATTACATTATTTTATGGAAGCAAAATCTACTCATCTTTCTGAGGGTACTGATTGTATTTCTTGAAGGTTTCTTCTTTTTCCTGACAGTCTCTCCTTCTGTTGAGCTTTTTCTGTTTATTTCTTTGTTTTGGTCTCTCTCTTCCTGTTGGAGGCTGTCCTCAATTGATTGTTGGTAATTGGTTCTATGTTCCTATCTACAAAGGGGATACAAAAAAAAGTGACTGAAAGCTGTGTGCACGTGGGCAAAGTTTGATGAGTGGTAAGCCTCCCTGTAAGACAATCAGGAGGCCAAATGGTTTTTTCTTTTCATCAGGGAAGCCCACATGTCAGTACCTATAGATGCTTTCTCTGGAGTGCATAATTTCTTTGGAGAAGGAATCTCCAATCTCCTATCTGATGAGGTGTGAGGACAGAAAGGTGGTTGTAAGCCTTGTTGCTAATATTGTCGAGCTAAGCTTAGGAAGGGAGCTAGAAGTACTATATGACTACTATAGAGACTTGTATTTAATTTCTCCTCACTCCTACCTTCCTCTTTGCAGTCTCTCAGGTTCAGTTCTCATAGATTATACTTTCTATAACACTGAAGAGATGGGGAAGTGGTAGTTAGTTTTTGGAAATATAATTTCAAACAATCCTCATTTTTACATTCCACCTCTCCTACAATCTCACCCCACGTTCTAATACTTAACACCTCTGATTCCTGAGGCTTTCTCAGATTCTACTGGATGAATCAGTTTGCTTATTGGTATGTCCCTCTGCAGATGGTTAGATTTGACATTCTCACTGCTAAGTTATCTACAATTCTTCCATCTGCTTTCCATATTCCTATCCTGCAGATGAGGGTTAGAAATACCTCCTACTTTACTGAAGATGTAATGTGTGTATCTGTTATTGTTTGTTTGTAGTTTTTAAGTGATTTCTGGTAAAGGACAGAAGTATTTTTTCTGTCATTTTGAAACACGTAAGTCTCGAATTATGAATTTAAAACTTAAAAACATTTGTAGATCTGAACAAAATATTCTCCACAGCAAAACTCTACCTGTTAATAACAGATAGTATTGATGATCATACACCATCAGTTTAGAACAGCTATTATATTGTTGATCATCCATTTCTGGTAATACGATGTAGTAGCTAAGAACATGAACTCTGTAGTCAAACTGCCTAGCTTTGAATTCTGTTTCTACCACTTTACTAGCCATATGGTCTTTGACAAATTCTCTTTGCATCAATCTCTTAATCTGAAAAACATAGAGTGGTGGTGAGAATTAAGTGAGCAAAGTACCTGGCACAGAAATAATCAATAAATACTAGTTACTATTGTTAACTCCAACAGATGCAATTTTTCAAAGTAGTGAGAGTGACAAGCACTGTTCTAAGTGTTTTACAGGTATTAACTTATTGAATCTTGAAAACAACACTATAGGATAGGTACTATTACCAGGCCAATTTTACTAAGGATGAAATTGATGCACAAATAGGTTAAATAACTTGCCCAAGGTCACACAACCAAAGGTAGATAAATGGAATTCAATTCCAAGTAATCTGGTTCTAGAGTCTTTGTTCTTAACAACTTATACTATGCAGCCCAAGGAGAGTATCATTCAAATTTGAGTTCTCAGGTTCTCTTTAGTTCTCTTATGGAATGCCAACTAAGTCATATTTGGTATCACTGAAAAACTTAAAACAACACTCCAAAATGACACTGTAAAATCTGAACCAAATTATTTCTCCATTTAACTGCCTTCTGTGTAAAGACAGTAGTACAGAATGGTTGTGTTTATGTGATAATCATTTTCATAATGAGTAAAGAAGACAAAACATAAAAATATCATGCAGTTTTTAAGCCTATTGCTCCCAAATCATTCACTGTGATTATATCCTTTATCTCATGGAAATGTGTTTTCTAAGACTATCTTCTTTGTGTGATTTGAAAGATTTGTAAAAGTAAAAACTCACCTTCCTCTGCCAAGAGCCCCATCAAGAAAGAAGTTCTTAATTAACTAAGCAATTAGTCATAACAAGTGAAAGCTAAATTGAAGCACCAATACATAATTTGGTGATTGTTTTTCCTCTACTAAAACCATTAGCCAGAATTTAATATGTGTCCTTTGTGTCCTGGTTCCAGGTAAGATGGAAAAAGCATATTCCACCCTGTCTCTCTCACTGAATGCAGTTATAAAACCTGGACAGAATGCACAGAGCAGCTATTTGAGAGCTCCAAAGAATAAATAATAGGTGGACTGGAGAAGAAGACCAGAATTCAAAACACCAACAGTGTCTTATTTTTCCTTCAGTATCCCCCAGCCTGGACTCAAGATACATCAAAACCAGGAGTAGACACCAAGATGTGAACAAAGAGAGTTTCAGAGAAGCCCTCTCTAATTCTGGCTTAATAGGAAAAGAGATTCCTAACACTAGGAGAGAGTGGGGGAAATTCCCAGATTTTCTTTTTTTATTATTTGGTTTTTATTTCTCTTCTCTCCTGACTCAACCCCCAAAACAATCCTGTGGGAGTGGCAGCAGCAACAATGACAGCAGGGGGTGCGCGGAGCCCACATGTGCCTAAAATTTAGAGGAAGGAGAAAATTCCTTTTCTATTGGAGGCGCTGTGGTCCAAGGGGGAGTGGTAAACTCCTGTTGCTTTTTTTCTCTCTACCTACCTACCTCATAGTCCTGAATATGAGTGTAGCCATGGGACGTGTGTGGCACAGACAGATAATTAAAGCCCCAGTTTTCTGTCCAGGGAACCAAAAAGCACTGCGGATATTATAAGACAGAGAGAGGCTTAGGACATGAACTCATCCTGAGCTCCACATGCATGGATATGATCAAACACCACAACAAAGATTTGAGAACTGAGCTAAATTATAGACCACCGCCCAGATCTCAGACTGGCACTTGGTTGCAAACACATGGGGCAGATCAAAGTAGCACTGGAAAGGCTTTGAAAATGGAATTGTCACTGAAACCAAAAACCACAGAAAAGCTGGTCAGAACTTGCAACCTGAACTCTGGGTTGATTCTCTGCTAAAATAAAAATGTCAACATTCTCCATAAGATGTAAATAAGACCCAGAATCTCATAACATGATTTTCAAAATGTCCAGAATACAATACAAAATTACTCAGCATTACGAAGAACCAGGAAAGTCCCAACTTACATGGGAGAAGAAAAATTTACAGACATCAATGCCAAGATGACACATATGTTAGAATTACCTGACAAAGATGTTAAGGTACATATTAAACACACTCTTGAAATTAATGGAAAGATAGAAGTTTTAGCAGGGAAACAGAAAATATAAAAACAAAAAAATGAAACATTTAGAACTGAAAAAATGCAATAACCAAAATTTTAAAACTCACTAAATGGGCTCTATAGTATAATAAAGATTACAGAGGAAAGTGTCAGTAAAATTCAAGCCACTTCAATATAAATTACCCAATCTAAAGAACAGAGAGAAGAAAATATTTAAAAAGTAAATAAACAGAATCTCAGGACCTGTGGTACCACACCAAAATGTCTAATATTCATATAATCCAGGTCCCCTAAGGAGAGGAGAAAGAGTATAGGGCAGAAAAAATAATGGCAAAAATTTTCCAAATTTGGCAAAAGACATACACCTAGAGATTCAAAAAGCTTCAGCGAACCCAAAAAAGAATAAAACCAAAAATATCCATGCCTGGACATATGATAATCAAACTTCTGAAAACAAAGGACAAAAAATATTGTAAGTAGCCAAAGAAAAATGATACATTGCTTACAGAGAATCAATGATTTCAAAGACTAAGTATCTCATCAGAAATCATGGAGGCCAGAAGGATGTGACACACATTTTTAAAGCACTGAAAGAAAAGAACATTCAAACCAGAATTCTCTATCCAGTGAAAATATCCTTTAGGAATAAAGATGAAATAGAGTCTTATACGAAGAAAAACTAAGAGAATCCATTAAAAACAGACTTCTCTAAATGAATTGCTAGGATGTGAGGGCGATCTGGCTGTGACATCTGTCACCCCATTGTTTGTTAGGGTTGATTCAGCTGACCTAGCTGGCTAGGGAGGTGTCCCCTTCCTCCCTCACCACTCCATGTTTGTCTCTCCTGAGGCTGTGCGTTGGGTCAAAGGGGACAACCTTCCCCGATAGAGGAGGACCGTTCTTCGGTCAAGGGCACACAAGTATCTGTGCTCCCCTGCTAGAACCTCCAAACAAGCTCTCAAAGAATTGCTAAAAGAAAGCTCTTCAGGCGCAGGAGATGATATCAGAAGAAAACCTGGAACATCAGAAATAAAGGAAGAATAGCAGAAATGATAAATTTCTGGGTAAATATAATACACCATTTTTCCATCTTGAGTTCTTTAATATATGTTTGACAGTTAAGAGCAAAAAATATAGCACTGTCTGATAGAGTTTTCAGTGTATAGAGTCCAAAAATAGACCCACATAAGTATGATCAATTGATTTCGACAAAGGTGCAAAGGCTGTTCAATGGAGAAACGACAGTCCTTTCCACAAGAGGTACTGGAAGAACTGGACATCCCTAAGCAAGAAAAAGAACCTCAAACCATGCCTCATACCTGATACAAAACATAACTGAAAATGTATCATAGACCTGAATGTAAAACTATTAAATATAGTTTTCAGAAAAAACATTGGAAAAAATTTTTGTAACATTGGTTTATGGAAAGATATAACACCAAAAGCATGATCCATAAAAAACTTTGATAAATTGGACTTCATCAAAATGAAAAATTTGCTCAGCCAAGAAACTGTTAGGACAATGAGAGGATAAGCCATAGACCGGGAAAAAATACCTGCAAATCATATATTAGACAAACGACTTATACCCAGAATATATAAAGAACTCCCAAAATTTAATAATAAAATAAAAAACTCATTTAAGAAAAAAATAGAGGGGCCGGCCCAGTGGCGTAGTGGTTAAGTTCGTGTGCTCCACTTTGGCGGCCGGGGGTTCTCAGGTTTGAATCTTGGGTGCGGACTTACACACTGCTTATCAGGCCATGCTGTGGCGGTGTCCCATATAAAGTAGAGGAAGATGGGCAGGGAAGTTAGCCCAGGGCCAATCTTCCTCAGCAAAAAGAGGAGGATTGGCAACAGATGTTAGCTCAGGGCTAATCTTCCTCACCAAAAAACAAACAAACAAAACATAGACAAAAGATTTGAAGAGATAACTTTGCCAAAGAAGATACACAGATGGTAAATAAGCACATGAAAAGATGCTTAACATCATTAGTCATTAGAAAAATGCAAATGAAAATAAATCCACAATGAGATGCCACTACACACCTATTAGAATGAGGGAAAAAACCTGACAATTCTAAGTGTTAGCAAGGATGCAGAGCCATTGAAACTCTCAAACATTGCTTGCAGGAATGCAAAATAGTACAGCCACTATGAAAAACAGTTTGGAAGTTTCTAATAAAGTTAAACATACCATAAAGTTATATTTACCATATGACCCAGCAATTCCACTCTTGGGTATTTACCCAAGAGAACTAAATATTTATTTTCACACAAGCCTGTATGTACACGAATATTTATAGCAGTTTAATTCATAAACACCAAAAACAGAAGAAAAAAAGAAAAGCAAATGTCCTTAAACTGGTGAATGGATAAACAAATTGTAGTACACCCATACAAAAGAATACCATTCACCAATCAAAATGAATGAACTATTGATACACACAACAACATGGGTGAATTACAAATGCCTTACGTGAAGTCAAAGACGTCACACACAAAACACCACATACTTTAAGATTCTACTTATTTGATATTCTGGAAAAAGCAAAAATACAGGGACAGATCAGTAGTTGCCAGAGGTTAGGACTGGGAAGAGGAGTCGACTACAAAAGAGCAGGATGAGGGCACTTTGGGGAGTGATCAAACTCTTCTGAATTTTGACTGTAGTAGTGGTTACATGATCATGCATTTATCCAAATTCACAAAGCTGTACACCAAAAACAGTAAATTTTATTGTATGTTACTTTTTTTTTTAATTTAAAGCAAGTGTACCTATCTAAAAAAACAAAAACAAGGGCAACTTAGGATCTCATATTACCTCCAGTGTTTAATATGTGATCTTAGACAAATGACTTAATATTACAGAGCTTCAGTTCTCCGACTTTTAAAATTAAAGTTATATTATTTACATCTCACTGGTCTTTTTTTTTAAAGGTTCTGAGATCCTGTACTTTCACTCTATTCCTTCTTTCTGAAATGTTTCTTCCCTTCCTCTCTTCCCTACTTTGCTTGGCTAATTCCTATTTATCTTTTAGGTCTCAGTTTAAAAATTATTTCCTCATAAAAGTACACTGTGCAGTGAAGGCTTTTATTTCATAACATTTCTTACATCTCTATTTAAATAATTAAATTTAATGTCTATCTGTTTCACAAAATGGTAAGCTTCATGAGGAAAGGGACTGTTTGAATTGTTTTTATCAGAATCCAAGCAACCACAGAGCGCCTAGAACACTCGCAAGTGTTCCGTACATACTCTTAAACAGATGTGCAAAGATCAATACAAATAGCATTTTCTATTGTGTTCTTACGAATTCTTTCTAAATATTTTTATCTTTCTCATTATATGTACATATATACACACACATATCTTAATTTTTATCTTTCTCACTACATATACATACATATATGTGTCTATATGTATGCGTGTGTGTGTGTATGTATACTAATATATATGCCATAATATAATGTTATATAATATACATATCATCAAGAAAATTCCTTGGTAAATGTCCATCAAAAGATAGCAAAGAATAAATGTGACTAGGTTGACACATCCATTTACTAACTTTTCCTCATTTGCAATCACTAGCATTAACAGAAACTGACATAAGTTAAATTAACAAATTAGTTGCAACTTGAGGAATCAACACACATGCACCCACACACACCTATATTTCTACTAATTTGCAAATCATTGTCGGGCACACATCCAAACATACACACAGAAAAGCACTCAGGAACCAAACCTTTTTCTTTCTTATAGAAGCTGCCAAAAATGTTCCAGATAAGACTTTCAAGAAATTCAAAACATTATTTATAGATTACCTTACATATAGGGACAAAATTGCCCTAGAGCAGCTAGCAGCATTAATAATCAGCTGGAACTCAATTATGGATGCTCCCCAGAGTAAATCCCCAGAAAGCCATCTCAGATCTTCGAACTTGGCCCTTATGTATAAATTATCTAATGCAGCACCCTACAGACCAGATATGTAAGACATTAATATCCCTCATTTAATGGATCAGTAACTGATACCCTGAAAGCAAATCACAACACTAATCAGTAACTGATACCCTCAATGCAGATCACCACGCTAATAAATGGTTAGATGGACATTCATACTCTACTGCTGTGCTGTCCAATATGGTAGCCACTAGCCAGATGTGGCTATGAAGCAATTAAAATGTGGCCTGATCCAAATCAAGAAGTGCTGTAGGTGTAAAATACACACCAGATATCTAATACTTGGTACAAGATAAAGAACATATGATACCTCATTAGTAACTGTTTATATGGATTACATGTTGAAATGATATTTTAGATAGATTAAATAAAATATATTATTAAAATCAATTTCACCTGTTTCTTTTTACTTTTTTAATGTGGTTACTTGAAAATTTAAAATTACATATGTGGCTTGCATTATATTTTCATTGGCATTGGATAAAGCACTCCTGGAGCATGGTTTAATAATGGTTTAATATGAGATACTTGCAGACAAAGAGACAGGTTTACAGACCAGAGTCCACCGTACACTTACAGAGTGACTTCAGTATTTAACATAACTGAGATGAACTTTTCTCACAGTTAAAATTAGAATACTAAACCTACAATATAGTACTACTAAAAGGCTAAATGATACACAAAATATCTAACAGTGTATCCTACAATTAATAGCCACTTGATGTAATTTGTGTTCTCCTCCTCTTTCCAGACCATTTCCCTATTAATCTAAGCTGGAGTTAAGCTTCGGTATTGGACATATTAGTCCCAGTGCCTACCATCCCCCAATGTCTTGGTCTAGGTTAACACAAACTCCACAACCAGAAACCAAGATATAGGCTGGTGGTCACTGATTAGCCCAAGGTGGACACTTGCCTCATGTTTGACCCCTCTGTAATCTAGCTGATGATACTCTGATACAATCGGCCCAAACAGTGGATTGATGATAATTTGCTAAATCAGTCATATTTGCTGCCAAGGAAATTCATTCTAGAAATAGACACAGACCAGTTAATAACAAGACGACAACGAAGCAGACATGGAGAGAGAAGCAGAGGCAACCAGAGAAAAGCCATTCATTCATTCCACAAATATTAATGATTTACATGATATATGACCTGAGAGAGAGGTAGTAAGAGAGAAATGAACTTCTAGAGCTTTAAGAGATCCAGACACCTTCCCGTTCCGGTCCACATGTCTCTTTACAATAAACCTTTTTTTTCTTTAGCTGGATGGATTAAGGCTCTGTTCTTTGAAACCAAAATGAATCTAACTAACACAGTTTCACAGGAGAAGGCACAGAAAGGTGCCTTTTTGTCAGATTTTTTTAAAAAGACAAAATAGGTCTTGCCCTAGGTAATAACTCAAGTGAAAAAAGGTTCCTCCTCAAAGTGTATAGTACCTTTCCTGACACTGGCAACAGACAGAACAGAAAATGACAAGTGGGAATAGGAAGGGGCACTGACCCAAAATATTCCGTTATAAACAACCACCACCAGAAATATGCTTTTAAGTGTCTTATCTCCATTGCATAGACATACACAGGCAAAAAGAAAAAAGATCTGCCAACTGCAACTACAGACCATAAGTACTTATTAAAGACTTGTTCACTAACACTAATGCAATTCACTGCATCAGAGTCCCCTGACCATTTTTTGTAGGGGAGTCTATGAGCCTCGCTAAAATAACTGGGGATCCTAAGGCAAGAGAGGTAGGAATTTCCTCACTCTAATGTATCACAGGACAGGATTGAAGTCCAGATCAGAAGTGTAGCATGTAATGGAAAATTATACCTTTTGAAAAAATCTCTCAGTGATTTCAGCTGGAGTATAGGATCTGGTCTCAGCTCTAAAATTCCAGCCCTGAGAAAATGGCTCCTCTTGGCAAAAAGACACTAGAAACTGATTTGTAAAGCAAAATTTATTTACTTATTAAAAAGTAATTTACTTTATAATTATGTGCAAGAATCACCAGGCCAGGAACTCAATGCTGATTTTAATCATTGCGAGCGGACCTTCCCATAGACCATATCTTCATGCTCACTCTAGAGAAGAAGCATTATTAAGCACGGACTCTTTAACAAACATTTTCTATAGGTTATTATTTTCATTCTTATGAAAAACCACATAGGGTAGGTTGTGTGACCCTACTTTATAATAAGGAAACTGTCAGAAAAGTAATTAACTTGTCCAAAATCTCCAAGCAAGTAAATGTCAAAGTATAGGATCTGACCTAGGGCAGCCTTCCTCTTGTCCATGATGACCCAGAGCACTACCTTTCCAGGACCATTAATGTCGTTAAGAAGTTAGGCTTAGAAAAATGAGTCTATCCTGTTTGCGTCTCACTGACTTTGAGTATATCTTATTTCAAGAAAGACCTTTTGCTTAAACATCCCAAATCAGGGGCTAGCTCCGTGGTCCAATGGTTAAGTTCAGCACACTTTGCTTCAGTGGCCTGGGTTCAATTCCCAGGCGTGGACCTACACCACTCATCAGTGGCCATGCTGCAGTGGCGACCCACATACAAAATGGAAGAAGACTGGCACAGATGTCAGCTCAGGGCAAATCTTCCTCAAGCAAAAAGAGGAGGATTGGCAATGGATGTTAGCTCAGGGCAAATCTTCCTCAGCCAAAAAAAAAAAAAAAAAAACCCAAATAACCAACAGCCATTTTTGTAACACTATAAAATCTAAATACAATTGTCTGTCAATTAAAGAAGGTCTAAGAACATTTTAAACATTCGTTTTCCCCAAATGCATATTTATTTTGGATTTGGATTCATTTGGATTCATTTTCCCCAAATCCATTTTAAACATTCATTTTCCCAAAAACCAACTCTGGTTGCTGAAAAATTCCACACTAAAGGCAGAGTATTTACCAAAACACTAACAATATATCCTCTCACATATAATCCAAGGCAATATAAGTTCACTTTTTGTGCTCACTTTTTCATACTTTCATGGCATGTTAAAAGAGGAAAACCTACTGATAAAACTGATTATTCATAGACTCTACAATGAATCAAAGTTCAGTCCTTTTACAATATTTTAGTAGCTTGTCAAATATCAGAATGGAATTGTGGCATATCTTTAACTCTTCCAGAATCTTATACTGGGTGGAGCTGAGAATGAATTTTAATAAGCTTCCAAGTGATGCTTCAGTAGCAAAGGACTAGGCTGTATCTAGCCCAGAGGCTCTCAACCCAATCCAATTAGAATGACCTGGCTCTCAAATGGCATGCGATAGGGCCCACTCTTCTTTTTAAAACTTCCCTGTGATTCTAGTATGCATCCTGAGGAGAGAACTGTTATGGTTGAGAACCACTGGCCTAGCTCATCAGAGCCTGATTTCTGCTGAATGTCCTTTCTTTGAGCTCTTCTCCCCAAGTGCTATCAAAAACCTGGTCACTGGTTAACTCAGATTTGGATAAAGAAAATTAAACTTGGAGAGATAATAATAATAGATACTGATGGTTAATTTCACATGTCAACTTGGCTACACTACATGTGTCAAACGCCAGTCTAGATGTTTCTGTGAGGGTATTTGTTAAAATGTCATTAACATTAAATCAGTAGACTTTTAGTAAAGGTGAGTGGGCCTCATCCAGTCAGTTGAAGGCATTAAGAGCAAAGACTGCGGTTTCCAGGAGAAGAAGGAATTCAACATCTAGACTGTAATATAGAAACCCTGCCTGAGTTTCCAGCCTGCCTGGTCTGCCGTGTAGATTTCAGACTCAAGACCAGGACATCAACTCTCACCTGAATTTCCAGTCTGCCTGCTTGCCTTACAGATTTCAGACTTGCCAGCCTCCACAACTGCATGAGCCAAACACTCTCTCTTCCTCTCTCTCTCTCCCCATCCTTCCATCCTTCCCTTCCTCTCTCTCTCTTTCTCCCCCTCTGTGTGCGTGTGTGTGTGTGTGTGTGTGTGTCTATCCTATTGGTTCTGATTCTCAATACAGATACCATTTATTTAAATGTAGACTATGTGCTAGAAATCATGTGAAATTATTCACATACATTTTCTAATTTAATTCTTACAACAACCAAACTAAAGAGTTAAATAAGCAAGCTATAGGAGAAGACGTTGTGACCAGAGATAGGGAAGCAGGACAGATATTAGCACTAGATGAGTCAAGAAAAAGCAAAGCATAAAAAGGTAACTGTTCACTGAAAAATAAAAGGCAAAAGGGAAAGGGGGAAATCTATAGATTAAAAAAGACTGTTTCCAACATTGGAAACCATTCTGCTTTCTGCTTCTACAGATTTGCCTTTTATAGACATTATATTTAAGTAGAATCAAACAATATGTAGTCTTTTGCATCTGGTTCCTTTCAATGAACGTAACGTTTTTTAAGTTTATTCATGTTGTTGCATGTATCAGTAGTTCATTCATTTTTATCATTGAATAGAATTCCATTGTAGAGATATACCTCACTTTCTACATTTACCAGTTGACAAAATTTGTATTGTTTCCAGGGTTGGGCTATTATGAATAATGCTAGTATGAATATTCATGAATATATGTTTTCATTTCACTTGGGTAGCTACCTAGTAGCAGAACTACTATGTCATATAGTAAGTTTATGGTTAACCTTTAAAGAAACTGTGACAGCTGTTTTCCAAAGTGGTTGCATCATTTTTTATTCATACCAGCAATGAAGCCTCCAGGTTCTCCATATCTGCCAGCATTTGTATTGTCCATCTTTTAGATTATAGCCACTTAACTGAATGTGTGTGAGTGTAGCATATAGTGGATGTATAGTGGTATCTCATTGTGGTTTTAACTTGCATTTCTCTAATGACTATTTAGGTTGAGCACCTTTTCATGTTCTTATTAGTCATCTGTAGATCTCTTTTGGTAAAATGTCTATTAAAATCTTCACCTATTTAAAACAACACTCTGCACCTTATTTTGATACAGATTTGAATAAACCAGCATAAAAAAATTTAATGATAAAATTGTGGAAATTTGAACATTCAGTAGGTATTTGCTATTAAGGAATTATTGACTTTATTTTGGATTTGATAATAGTATCATAGTTTTGCTTCTTGGAAAAATAAGCTTTATCTTTTAGAGTGATACACTGAATAATTTATAGATGAAATGATGTGAGGTCTGTGATTTGCTATAAAATAATCCAGAGGAGGTGGGGGAATATAAATAAAAGATTGCTCATATGTTGACAAGTGATCATTCTTAAATCTGAGAAAAGGATTCATAGGGACTCATAACACTATTCTCTCTATTGTTGCTTATGTTTGAAATTTTGCATAATAAGTTTTAGGAAACAAAAAGCTGACACATTAATACATGCATTAACCTATCAACTCTCTTAAAATCTACTAAAATGACCACAAAGGGATTTTCAAGATATAACCAAGAAGAAGAAAGAAAATGAGAGAAAAGACAACAACAACAAAATTTTGCAAGCTAGAAAGCAGATAAACATGAACTAACTTCAGAAACCTGAATCTCTGGCCAGAAGTGTGAAAAGCCAAGAAAACAACCCAATTTACACAGTAGAATCTCCAAAGGGTTTAGGAATAGGTGGCACCAGTTGCTTCTGGAAGTGAATATGAAGGTGGAACTAAATGCCAAGGAATGGTTGAAGGTCAATTTAAGAAAATGTACTTCCAGGCAAATACCCCTCCTCTATCCCAGCAGAAGACTGTGGTTTATTTTATGGAGAGAGTAAAAGAGAAGTTCTCTGGATGAGGGATACCAGCTACAGCTGAGAGTGGGAACAAAATACTAAAAGCAAGATAATTAAGTAAAAGTTTACTGATTGAATATAGAGCCTTCTTCCTCCTCCAGGAGACCCATCTGAGCTCTAAAGACAAACATAGGCTCAAAGTGAAGGGATGGAAGATGATACTGCAAGGAAACGGCAACCAAAAGAAAGCAGGTGTAGCCATACTTATATCAGACAAAATAGACTTCAAGCCAAAAAAGAAAACGAGAGACAAGAATGGACATTTTATAACGATAAAGGGGATAATCTATCAAGAAGACATAACATTTATAAATATATATGCACCAAACATAGGAGCACCAAAACATATAAAACAATTATTAACAAAACTAAAGGGAGAAATTGACAGCAACACAATAATAGTAGGGGACCTTAATATCCCACTTACATCAATGGATAGATCATCAAAACAGAAAGTCAAGAAGGAAACATCAGCCTTAAATGAAACATTAGACCAAATGGACTTAATAAATACATATAAAACATCACATCCAAAAGCAGGAGAATACACATTCTTCTCAAGTGCACATGGAACATTCTTAAGGATAGATTATATGCTGAGAAACAAAAAAAGTCTCAATAAATTTAAGAAGACTGAAATCTTATCAAGCATATTTTCTGACCATAACAGTATGAAACTAGAAATCAACTACAAGAAGAAAGCTGGAAAAGTCACAAATACGTGGAGACTACACAAGATATTGAACAACTACTGAATCAATGAAGAAATCAAAGAAGGAATCAAAAAATACCTGGAGGCACTTTCTACCCTGCCTGAGGTCACGGCTGTTTTTATCCTCCACTGCCAGCTTAGGGCAGACTGGTTAAATTCCAGGTTTATCCTACAGAGCCAGGGTTCACCAGGAAAGAATAAGAAGAGTGACATAGGCAACATGGCAGAGTGAGCTGTTCCCTTTGTCTCTCCCCCTTCAAACTACAACTAAATAGACATTCAATGATCAGCGGAGGATACCCACACAGCACATCAGGACATATGAGAGACCTGCACAGCTATACATCTGAAGGTGGATGGACTACCCCAGGGGAGGTGGCAGAGATAGGCGAGCACTCCCCAGCCCCCTGGGAGCCTTATACACATGTGTGACTGCTCTCCCAGTGGGAGCACCCATAGAACCACTGCGGCCCTGATGGAGGTAGCATGCCTTGGCATGACTCTAGGAATAGGTGATGGCAGGCCTGAGCCCCAGTGTGATCACTTTCCCATCTGGTGGGAGAGACCACAGTGCCGCCACGGTCCCAAGGGAGCAGCCCAGGCTCAGACCCAGTAGGGAGGCCCTGCCCACCAAGCACAATAGCTGATGCGACCTAGGAGGAGACAGTGACAGATCTGCATGCCCAGGAAAACAAGTTCCAAGCTGCCACAAATGCCCATAAGGAGGCACCACTGTAGCCCAAAAGGAGGAAGCACCTCTTGGCAGGACAGAGGCTATCAGAAAATGGACTATCTCATCTACAAGATCTTTTATACAAACCTCATGGTAACCACTAAACAAAAAATTGAAAAAGAGACACACATGACAAATAAAGAGAAAACTGTCATAGAAAACCACCACACTGAATTGGCAATCCAAAACATGGGGTAAGAAACAAGGGAAATACAGAACAACTGGAAAACAAGTGACAAAATGGCAGCAATAAGCCCTCATATACCAATAATCACTCTATATGTAAATGGATTGAATTCCCCAATAAAAAGACACAGAGTGGCTGGATGGATTAAAAAACAAGACCCAACAATATGCTGCCTCCAGGAAACACATCTCAGCTTTAAAGACAAACACAAGGTTAGAGTGAAGGGATGGAAGAAGATACTCCAAGCAACTGGCAAACAAAACAAAGCAGGTGTTGCCATACTTATATCAGACAAAGTAGACCTCAAGATAAAAAAGGCAATGAGAGACAAAGAGGGGCAACATATAATGATAAAAGGGACAATCCACCAAGAGGACATACCACTTACAAATATATATGCACCAAACACAGGAGCAGCAAAGTACATAAAGCAACTACGAATTGACCTAAAAGGAGACAATAACAGCAACATAATAATAGTAGGGGACCTTAACACCCCACTTTCCTCAATGGATAGATCATCCAGACAGAAAGTCAACAAGGAAATAGTGGAACTAAATGAAAAACTAGACCAGATGGACTAAATAGATATATATAGAACACTGCATCCAAAATCAGCAGAACACACATTCTTCTCAAGTGCACATGGAACATTCTCAAAGATAGACCATATGCTGGGAAACAAGGCAAGCCTCAATAAATTTAAGAAGATTGAAATCATATCAAGCGTCTTTTCTGACCATAATGTTATGAACCTAGAAATCAGTGATAAGAAAAAGCTTGGACAGTGACAAACGTGGAGACTAAACAACATGCTACTGAACAACCAATGGATCATTGAAGAAATCAAAGGAGAAATCAAAAAATATCTGGAGACAAATGAAAATGAAAAGACACCATATCAACAAATATGGGATGCAGCAAAAGTGGTCCTAAGAGGGAAAGTCATAGCAATACAGACTCATCTTAACAAATAAGAAAAATCTCAAATAAGCAATCTTAAACTACATCTAACAGAACAAGAAAAAGAAGAACAAAGGCCAAAATCAGCAGAAGGAGAGAAATAATAAAAATTACAGCAGAAATAAATGAAATTGAAACCAAAAAAAACAGTAGAAAGGATCAATGAAACTAAGAGCTGGTTCTTTGAGAAGATAAACAAAATTAACAAACCCTAAGCCAGACTCACTAAGAAAAAAGAGAGAAGGCTCAAATAAATAAAATTAGAAATGAAAGAGGAGAAATTACAAGAGATACCAGAGATATAAAAAGGATTATAAGAGAATACTATGAAAAACTATATGCCAACAAACTGGACTATCTAGAAGAAATGGATAAACTCTTAGACTCATACAACTTCCCAAAAATGAACCAAGAAGAAAGAGACAATCTGAATAGACCAACCACGAGTAAAGAGATTTAAACAGTAATCAAAAACCTCCCAAAAAATAAAAGTCCAGGACCAGATGGCTTCTCTAGAGAATTCTACCAAACAAAGAAAATATAGTATCTATCCTTCTCAAACTATTCCAAAAAATTGAAGAAGATGGAACACTTCCTTGTAAATTTTACAAGGCCAACATCACCCTGATCCCAACTCAGACAAGGAAAACACAAAGAAGGAAAATTACAGGCCAATATCGCTAATGAACACAGAAGCAAAAATCCTCAATAAAATATCGGCAAACTGAATACAGCAATACATTAAAAGAATCATACATTATGATCAAGTGGGATTTATACCAGTGACACAGGGATGGTTCAACATCTACAAATCAATCAACGTGATACACCACATTAACAAAATGAGGAACAAAAACTACATGATCATCTCAATACACGCTGAGAAAGCATTTGACAAGATCCAACATCCATTTATAATAAAAAATCTTAATAAAATGGGTACAGAAGGAAAGTACCTCAACACAATAAAGGCCATATATGACAAACCCACAGCCAACATCATACTCAACAGGAAAAAACTGAAAGCCACCCCTCTGAGAACAGGAACAAGA
Source organism: Diceros bicornis minor (assembly GCF_020826845.1). Lineage (NCBI taxonomy): Eukaryota > Metazoa > Chordata > Mammalia > Perissodactyla > Rhinocerotidae > Diceros > Diceros bicornis. Next base: position 23,149,560 of record NC_080764.1, on the reverse strand, counting down.
GAATGGCGCCTACTCTCAGAACTTTTATTCAACATGGTACTGGAGGTTTTGACCAGAGCAATGAGGCAAGAAAAAGAAATAAAAAGTATCCAAATTGGAAAGGAAGAAGTGAAATTCTCGCTGTTTGCAGAGAACATGATTTTACATACAGAAAACCCTAAACAATCCATTGGAAAACTATTAGAAATAATCAACAACTACAGCAAAGTTGCAGGGTACAAAACCAACTTACAAAAATCAGTTGCATTTCAGGCTGGCCCCGTGGCTTAGCGGTTAAATGCGCACGATCCGCTACTGGCGGCCCAGGTTTGGATCCCGGGCGCACACCGATGCACTGCTTCTCCGGCCATGCTGCGTCCCACACACAGCAACTACAGGGATGTGCAACTATGACATACAACTATCTACTGGAGCTTCAGGGGGAAAAAAAGAGGAGGACTGGCAATAGATGTTAGCTCAGAGCCGGTCTTCCTCAGCAAAAAGAGGAAGATTAGCATGGATGTTAGCTCAGGGCTGATCTTCCTCGTGAAAAAAAAATAAAAATAAACAAAAATCAGTTGCATTTCTAACTCTGGTAACAAACTAACAGAAAGAGAACTCAAGAATACAATAACATTTACAATCGCAACAAAAAGAATAAAATATCCAGGAGTGAACTTAACCAAAGAGGTGAAATACCTATAAACTGAAAACTATAAGACATTAATGAAAGAAATCGATGATGACATACAGAAATGAAATGATATTCCATGGACATAGACTAGAAAAATAAACGTAGATAAAATGTCCATACCACCTAAAGCAATCTACAGATTCAATGCAATCCCAATAAGAATTTCAAGGACATTTTTCACGGAAATAGAACAAAGAATCCTATAACTCATATGGGGCAACAAAAGACCCCGAATAGCTAAAGCAATCCTGAGAAAAAAAGAACAAAGTTGGAGGCATCGCAATCCCTGACTTCAAAATATACTACAAAGCTATAGTAATCAAAAGAGCACGGTACTGGTATAAAAACAGACACACAGATCAATGGAACAGAATTGAAAGCCAGAAATAAAACCACACATCTATGGACAGCTGATCTTCAACAAAGGAGCTAAGAACATACAATGGAGAAAGGAAAGTCTCTTCAATAAACGGTGTTGGGAAAACTGGACAGCCACATGCAAAAGAATGAAAGTAGACCATTATCTTTCACCATACACAAAAATTAACTCAAAATGGATTAAAGATTTGAAGGTAAGACGTGAAACCATAAAACTCTTAGAAGAAAATACTGGCAGTACACTCTTTGACATCGGTCTAGAAGCATCTTTTCGAATACCACGTCTATTTGGGCAAGAGAAACAAAAGAAAAAATAAACAAATGGGACTACACTAGACTAAAAAGCTTCCGCAAGGTAAAGGAAACCATGAACAAAATGAAAAGACAACACACCAACTGGGAGAAAATATTTGTAAATCATATATCTGACAAGGGGTTAATCTCCAAAATACTCATACAACTCAACAACAAAAAAAAACAAACAACCTGAGGAAGAAGTGAAACTGTCACTATTTGCAGATGACATGATTTTATATATAGAAAACCCTAAAGAATCCACCAGAAAACTTTTGGAAGTAATAAACGAATATGGTAAAGTTGCAGGATACAAAATCAACATACAAAAATCAGTTGCATTTCTGTACACTAACAACGAAGTAGCAGAAAGAGAAATTAAGAATACCATCCCATTTACAATTGCAAAAAAAACAATAAAATACCTAGGAATAAACTTAACCAAAGAGGTGAAAGATCTGTACACCGAAAACTATAAAACATTGCTGAAAGAAATTGAAGAAGACACAAAGAAATGGAAAGATATTCCGTGCTCTTGGATTGGAAGAATTAACATAGTTAAGATGTCCATACTTCCTAAAGCCATCTATAGATTCAATTCAATCCCTATCAAAGTTCCAACAACATTTTTCACAGAAATAGAACAAAGAATCCTAAAATTTATTTGGAACAACAAAAGACCCCGAATAGCTAAAGGAATCCTGAGCAAAAGAACAAAGCTGGAGGTATCACACTCCCTGATTTCAAAATATACTACAAAGCTATAGTAACCAAAACAGCATGGTACTGGCACAAAAAACAGACACACAGATCAATGGAATAGAATCGAAAGCCCAGAGATAAACCCACACATCTATGGACAGCTAATCTTTGACAAAGGAGCCAAGAACATACAATGGGGAAAAGAAAGTCTCTTCAACAAATGGTGTTGGGAAAACTGGATAGCCACATGCAAAAAAATGGAAGTAGACCCTTACCTTACACCATGCACAAAAATTAACTCCAAATGGATTAAAGACTTGAATGTAAGACCTGAAACTATGAAACTTCTAGAAGAAAACACAGGCAGTTTGCTCTTTCACATCGGTCTTAGCAACATCTTTTCAAACACCACATCTGACCGGGCAAGAGAAACAATAGAAAAAATAAACAAATGGGACTACATCAAACTAAAAAGCTTCTGCACAGCAAAGGAAACCATCGACAAAACGAAAAGACAACCTAACAATTGGGAGAAGATATTTGCAAACCAGACATCTGATAAGGGCTTAATCTCCAAAATATATAAAGAACTCACGCATCTCAACAACAAAAAAACTACCAACCCAATTAAAAAATGGGCAAAAGACCTGAACAGACATTTCTCCAAAGAAGATATACAGATGGCCAACAGACACATGAAAAGATGTTCAAAATCACTAACTATCAGGGAAATGCAAATCAAAACTACAATGAGATATCACTTCACGCCCGTCAGAATGGCTATAATTAACAAGACAGGAAACAATATGTGTTGGAGAGGATGTGGAGAAAAGGGAACTCTCATACACTGCTGGTGGGAGTGCAAACTGGTGCAGCCACTATGGAAAACAGTATGGAGATTCCTCAAAAAATCAAGGATAGAACTACCATATGATCCAGCTATTCTACTGCTGGGTATTTATCCAAAGAACTTGAAAACACCAATTTGCAAAGGTACATGCACCCCTGTGTTCATTGCAGCATTATTCACAATAGCCAAGACTTGGAAGCAACCTAAGTGCCCATCAAGGGATGAATGGATAAAGAAGCTGTGGTATATATACACAATGGAATACTACTCAGCCATAAGAAACGATGAAATCCAGCCATTTGTGACAACATGGATGGACATTGAGGGTATAATGCAAAGTGAAATAAGTCAGAGGAAGAAGGTCAAATACCGTATGATTTCCTTCATTAAGTAGTAGATAATAACAACAATAAACAAACACATAGGGACAGAGAGTGGATTGGTGGTTACCAGAGGGGAAGGGGGGAGGGAGGAGGGTGAAAGGGATAATTCGGCACATGTGTGTGGTGTTGGGTTGTAATTAGTATTTTGGTGGTGAACATGATGTAGTCCATGCAGAAATAGAAGTACAATGATGTACACCTGAAATTTTTACAATGTTATAAACCAATGTTACTGCAATAAACAAAAAATTAAAAAAAAAAAAAAAAAAACAACCTGATCAAAAAATGGGCAGAAGATATGAACAGACATCAAACTACTGAAAGCCACACAAAAGGCCTATGCACATTATTCTAGATTTAAATAAAATACATCATTTTTATTTCTTCATTCTTACCTGCTGAAGAACAACTTTACATTCAGCAGCTATTACAATAAAATCTTACAGTGTATTCAAATTAAAAAGTAGCACTGTGTTTATTTAGCTAAAACATTTTCTGCCATACTAGTGCTTATATCAATGATGGAAAGCCACTTCAGCTAAAGTGATTAGACAGCTTCAAGATGGAGATCTGAGCTAAGCCTTGAAAGATGAGTAAGAATAACAGAAAAGACGGAGGAGAGGGATTTTGAACAAGGACGCGAAGTCTGACAAGTCAAAGATACGTTCAAAAAAAGGTTGAAAACCACCATCCAGCAAACAGTTTGCCAAAATGCAGAATTCTTAGAAATAAAATTAAGGAGGTACAAGTTATGCAGAGAAAGAAGAGAAAGATTTAGATAGACATACAACGGGGGAAGGTATAATTTTTCAAGTGTACATGTGCATATTAAATAGCAATACATATAAAGCTCTTAGTACAGTATCTGGCACATAGTAAGGCTGAATAAATACTCACTATTATTGTGGCTTGTTTCTCTTCTTCCTATTTTGGCCCTGACTTCAGGGACCCTGTTTTCTGTAATTCGCTATATACAATGGACAAATATGGAGTAATGATGAAGAAAGCAAAGATGAGGAGTTTGCACACAAACTGCTCTCTGCTTTAGCCACAGCCTTGAGACAAGAAGGCAGGAGAGCCAAGGATTAATTTCATAGATGGTTTTTCATTTTTTCATAACATTTCAGAGCTCAAAAAATCCTAAGATGATGATGATACCTCAAATTCATGTAGGCTTTTACAGAGCACTCTCAAACACATTATCTCATTAATAATAATAATAACCACATGAAGATTAATTAATTTAGTCCTCTAATTTTACAAATGAGAGAACCTAATGAAGCAAGAGAGATTAAATGATCTCACCAAGGTTAGTGGCATTATGTGGTGGTAGTGGTGGTGGTGATGATGATGATGGTGATGATACCAATAAACTGCAAAATACTTTGTGTGCATTTTCTCATTTAATCCTTACAGCAACCCAAAGAGGTAAGTATTATAATTATCTTTTTTTTTAAGTTGAAGAAACTAAGGTTTACAAAGGTTAAGAATCTTGTCCAAGGTCACACAGCAAAAAGTGGCAGAAATGAGACCCAAAAAACAGACTGACTCAAAAACCTATCTAGTTAATCACTAACTATACTTCTTGCAGTTAGGATTAGAACTCAATTCTTCTGAATCCTATCCTAGTCTAACGTTCTTTCCCTCATAGCCTTTCTCCCAAATTTAGCGAGTTATGTGTTCAAATAGAAATCTAAATACATATTGCATTTATTTTCTAACATATTAAATTATCTGGTACCCCTAAAAGTCTAATGTTACAGACTATAAATCCATCTCTAACTGTAAAGTATACTCTTTAAGTATATATATTAAGTATAATAAAGAATAAAAATCATTTTATAAATATGATATCTGAGCAGTTTAAAAATATTTTTTATAAATTATATGCATATAGTTCATTTCTAGAGAAAAAAACTCATTTCACTCTGTTACATTTTTTTTATTTTTTTTTTGTGAGGAAGATCAGCCCTGAGCTAACATCCATGCTAATCCTCCTCTTTCTGCTGAGGAAGATTGGCCCTGAGCTAACATCTGTGCCTATCTTCCTCCACTTTATATGGGACGCCGCCACAGCATGGCCTGACAAGTGGTGCATCAGTGCGCGCCCGGGATCCGAATTCGGGCTGCCAGCAGCAGAGTGCGCGCCCTTAAACGCTATGCCATGGGGCCGGCCCCTCACTCTGTTATATTCTTGCACAAGGTTTCCCTGTCCTAAAATCACAATTATTTCTAAAGAATATAAAGAAGCCAAACTAGCTTCTCTTAAAACTTTCACTTTAGGAAATAGATAATAATGTACAAGAAGTAAATGATAATAATGCCCTTGCTATTTATAATGTATCTTCAGGGGATTTCAAAGCCCTTTACATCATAACACAGTCTTAAAACGGTTCCAGGAAGACTTTCATCTTCTAGTTCTACATGTAAGGAGCTTGGAAGTCATCATTTCATCCCAACAATAAGTAAAAAGCTAAACAGACTGAAAAATCAACAACTCTTCCTGGATCCATAAGAGAGGGAAAGACACAGGGCAAATCGCTGCCCCCAAGATTGGAGAGACAGGCGAATGCAGGGAGTCACAGCCTACCAGAGCAGAGATTCATGAGCAGAAACCGTCAAGGGAACCAGTGCTGGGGTAGGAAAACCTAAACTGTAATTGAGGAATTGCTGGAGGCTTAGTATGGACAACTGAGAGTTAAAAATTCCAAGGGTGGCTTTTATCAAAGAGACGAGAGAGAAAAAATGTTGGCAAGGATGGGGAGAAGAGGGAATCCTTATACACTGTTGGTGGGAACGTAAATTGGTACAGCCATGATGGAAAACAGTATGGTGGTTCCTCAAAAAATTAAAATTGAACTACCATAAGATCCACCAATCCCACTCCTATGTATATATCCAAATGAACTGAAATCAGTGTCTGGAAGGGATATGTGCACACCCATATTTATTGTAGCATTATTCACAACAGCCAAAGTGTTAGCTAATGCCACTATAGCAATCACATGCAATATATAAATGTATCAAATCAACACGCTGTACACTTTAAACTTACACAATTTTATCTGTCAATTATATCTTAATAATAAAAAAAGAATAACATTCAATTTTCTAAAAAACAAAAACAAAAACTCTGGAGCCAGACCCGTGGCGTAATGGTTAAGGCCAGCGCGCTCCACTTTGGCAGCCCGGGTTCGTGGGTTCAGATTCTGGGCGTGGACCTACGGCCACTCGTCAAGCCATGCTATGGCAGCGACCCACATACAAAATAGAAGAAGATTCCCACAGATGTTAGCTCAGAGCGAATCTTCCTCACCAAAAAAAAAAAAAAAAGAACTCCAGAGGGACCCTGTTGTGGGGCCTTCCACAATATTGTGAGATTTACCTCCAGGAGCTCAACCAGATTCCCACAGTAAATATCAAAGAAAATTCTCCTCAGGCATCCAGCAGGGGAAGGGGAAAGGAACCATTTTGAAATACACCAGAGCATTCTGTTCTTCTTAACAAGGACTGCCCTCAGGGGAAACTAGTTAACCAGAGCCTAACCTGCTGGAGTATTATCAGAGCCTTACAGACCTGGGGGAGGGAAATACCCAATTCCAGCCTACTCTAGCCATCCTGTCCCAATGTAGAACCAGCCTTGCACACTTGGAATAAATCCCACTTCATCACAGTGTATAATTCTTTTTATGCTTTTTTGGATTCAATTTGCTAATATTTAGTTGAGGATTTTTGCATCTATATTCATGAGAGATATTGGTCTATAGTTTTCCTTTTTTGTAATGTCTTTGTCTGGCTTTGGTATTAGGGTAATACTGATCTTATAGAATGAGTTGGGAAGTATTGCCTCTGCTTCTATGCTGAAACAGGTTGTAGAGAATTGGTATAATTTCTTCTTTAAATGTTTGGTAGAATTCACCAGTGAACCTATCTGGGCCTGGTGCTTTCTGTTTTGGAAGGTTATTAGTTATTGATTTAATTTCTTTAATAGACATAGGCCTATTCAGATTGTGTACAATTAATGCAATCCATCATATCAAGAGACTAAAAACCAAATATGACATGATCATATTAATAGATGCAGAAAAAGCATTTGACAAAATTCAACACCGACTTATGATAAAAACACTCGATAACTGGGAATAGAGAGGAATTTTCTCAACTTGATAAAGAATATCTACAAAAAACCTACAGCTAACATCATACTTAATGGTGAGTAACTCAAAGCTTTCCCACTAAGATCAGGTAAAAGGCAAGGAAGTCCACTCTCACCACTCCTCTTCAACATTGTACTAGAAGTCCTTGCAGATGCAGTAAGGTAAGAAAAGGAAACAAAAGTTATACAGATTGAGAAGAAAAAAATAAAACTTTTTTCGCAGATGACATGATCACCTATGTAGAAAATCCAAAAGAATCAACAAAAAAAAAACTCCTGGAACTAATAAGTGATTATAGCAAGATTGCAGGGTACAAGGTTAATATTCAAAAGTAAATTGCTTTCCTATAATACCAGCAACAAACAAGCGGAATTTGAAATTAAATGCACAATACCATTTACATTAGCACCTCAAAAAATGAAATACTTAGGCATAAATCTAACAACATATGTATAAGATCTATATGAGGAAAACTATAAAACTCTGATGAAAAAAATCAAAGCAGAATTAAATAATTGGAGATTATGTTCATGGATAAGAAGACAATATTGTCAAGATGTCAGTTCTTCCCAAGTTGATCTATAGATTCAACATAACCCCAATCAAAATCCCAGCAAGCTGTTTTGTAGATATCCACAAACTGATTCTGAATATTATATGGAGAGGCAAAAGACCCAGAATAGCCGATACAATACTGAAGGAGAAGAACAAAGTTGGACAACTGATGCTACCTTACTTCAAGACTTACTATAAAGCTACAGTAATCAAAATGTGTGGTATTGGCAAAAGAATAGACAAATAGATCAATGGAACAGAATAGAGAGCCCAATAATAGACCCCCATAATTACAGTCAACTGATTTTTGACAAAGGAGTAAAGGCAACACAACGGAGCAAATATAGTCTCCTCAACAGATGATACTGGAACAACTGGACATATACATGCAAAAAAAAAGAATCTAGACACAGACTTTACACCCTTCACAAAAATTAACTCAAAATGGATCACAGACCTAAATGTAAAATGGAAAACTATAAAACACCTAGAAGATAACATAGGAGAAAACTTAGCTTACCTTGTGTATGGTGATACCTTTTTAGATATACCACCAAAGACATGACCCATGAATGAAATAATGGCTAAACTGGGCTTTATTAAAATTAAAAAACTTCTGCTCTGCAAAAGGCAACGTCAAGAAAATGAGAAGACAAATCAGACTGGGAGAAAACATTTGCAAAGACACATCTGATAAAGGACTGTTGACCAAATTATACAAAGAACTCTTAAAACTCAATAACAAGAAAACAAACAACCCAATTAAAAAGTGGGCCAAAGACTTTAACAGACACCTCAGCAAATAAGATATACAGATAGCAAATAAGCATATGAAAAGATGCTCTACATCATATGTCATCAGAAAAATGCAAATTAAAACAACAATGAGATCTCACTACAAATTTACTAGAATGGCCAAAGTCCAGAACACTGACAACACCAAATGCTGGCAAGTATGTGAAGTAACAGGAACTTGCATACATTGCCAGTGGGAATGTAAATTGGTACAGCCACTTTGGAAGACAGTTTGGCAGTTTCTTATAAACTAAATATACTCTTACAATAAGATCCAGCAATCACACTCCTTGGTATTTACCCAAAGGAAATGAAAACTTATGTCCGCACAAAAACCTGTACACAGATGTTTATAGTAGCTTTATTCATAATTGCCAAAACTTGGAAGTAATCAAGATGTCTTTCAACAGGTGAATGGGTAAATAAACTTTGATACATCCAGACAATGGAATATTATTCAGCACTAAAAAGAAATGAGCTATCAAACCATGAAAACACATAGAGGAACCTTAAATGCATATTACTAAGTGAAAGAAGTCAATCTTAAAAGGCTACATATTGTATGATTCCAACCATATGACATTTTGGAAAAGGCAAAACTATGGGAATACTAAAAAGATCAGTGGTTGCTGGGGTTGGGGGTGGTGATGAATAGGCAGAGTACAGAGGATTTTTAGGGCAATGAAAATATTCTGTACGATATTATAATAATGGATATTCATTATACATTTGTCCATATCCATAGAATGTACAATACCAAGAGTGAACCCTAAGGTAAACTATGGACTTTGGGTATTATGATGTGTCAATGTAGACTCATCCTTAGTAAAAAATGTTCCATTCTGGTGAGTGATATTGATAATAGGGGAGGCTCTGCTTGTGTAGGGTCAGGGGCTATATGAGACATCTCTGTACTTCCTTCTCAATTTTGTTGTAGATCTAAAACTGCTCTAAAAAATACAGTCATAAAAAAATGATTCCAGAAAATATACTGGTAAAACAAAATATAGTAAAAAGAATGGTGATTTTTTAAACCTTCTGTATGAAGCACTTCTATGAACATAATAATAAGAAAAATATTTAACATTTATTTGGAGAGCTATAATTTGCAGAATTCTTTCAATCCTTACCGTAATCCTGAAAGGCAAGCAGGGCAGATTATCCCCACCTTAAAGTCAAGGAGGAATCATGACTCATAAAGGATACTTGTCTCCAACCAAAATCACAGTTACCAAGAGACAGAGCCAGGATTAGAAGCTTGGTCTTCTGATTCCTGGGTCCTGTATACTTTCTACTCTATTTGATCCTTATTTCTCATATAAAAGAAATCTTCACTTAATATTTGACAAAAGAATGTATGCAATGCATGAGTAAATCAGATCTCATCAGAAAGAAATGCTAAACCTCTAAATTCCAGCCCCATATTTCATCATTATATATAACTTTTTCCCCCAACCATACTTTTCATTTCTGAAGAATGAGGCTTTCCTCTCTAAAGTATAATTATCCTCTGGAAAAGTAAATTATCTTTAAGCTGATACACTGATAGACAGCTGATGGATAAAAAATCACTAATATTTTTTCTAGATAAAAATCACAAGTTAAAAAACAGATGTATGTTCTTAGAAATATCTTATACCAGGAAAAACAAGTGCTATAACCTTTAACCCTAGTTTACAGTATAGCTAGAGAGCAATTACTATATATACTAGACACACTTTTAGAATGAAAGGAAAGAGTCATTTATAAAAGAGAAATCAATCCCAACATCCAGCCCATCCATGATTTTGCATCTATTAAAGTAGAAAATGTCATATTCTCACAACTGTCAGTCTGTGCTGTCAGACTTCTCATTTAGCAATTATCTTGATGCCAGCTGTCCCCACAATTTCATTCCAAATTTAATATCCCTTAGAAAATATTACATATCAAAACTTCAAGTGATTTACAAAAGATAGTGACAAAAGAGATGGCCTCTGTAGGAAAGGTATATGGAGCCTCTCAGCGCACTGTGAGAACACACTAGAATCCTGTGGTGGACAACCGTTGTTTGCCCTCACCCCTCTCCAGGATTATTCCAGTTCTTCTGGTACAGCTCCCAATTAATGTCTGGATAATATCCCTCCTCCACTCTCAGTCATGTGAACTGGATGGGGTCTTCTCACCCCAGTCAACAAAGCCAGAAATGAACACAAGACTTCTGATACCAAGACCAGTGCTTTCTACTAGGTTTGTGCTGTCTATTAGGGTGGACATTTATTGTTTTGTCTGCCCACTACAACATTCCCTTCTTATGGCATCTTTATACACTGTAGTAAAGGAGTCATACGATAAACATATAAACAAGAGAAGTGCAGAATATAAGTGCTATAAAAGAAACAGTGTGATGAATTAGTAAAAGCGTAACTGTAGATCTACTTTCTATAGGATGTTCAGGATAAAGCCTCTCTGAGGAGGTGACATCTAACCTGAGATATAAAGCACAAGAATGAGCTAGCCACTAGGAGAACTAGAAAATCATTCTAGGAAAAGAGAAGGCAAGAGAGAGACAAGAGCTTGGCATGAAGGGAGACCTATGTAACTGAAGCATAGTGAGTGAGAAGGAGTACAGCAAAGATGAAATTAGAAAGCTACCCAGGAGCCAGACCACGCTGGGCCTTACAGGTTATGGGAAGGAAGGAAGGAGTTTAGATTTCATTCATTGAAGTGCTTTACTTAAGCTTTATGTTTTTAAAAGCTTTATGTTTAAAAGCTTTATGTTTATTCTGGCTGCTGTGTAAAGCATGGATATGGAAAAGAAGAGTTAACTATTTAAGATAGATAAATGAATGAAAGGAAAGGGAAAAGAGGGAATGAATCAGGGATGATTCCTGGGTTATTTGGCTTGGATAATCATGTGCATGTTCATCTATTTATTAAGACTGGAAAGATCAGCAGAAGATCGGGGTTCAAGATTTATTACACCTGAGATGCCTATCAGACGACCTCAAAATAGCTGTTATACATATTAAATGAGATGATCTATGTAAAAATCCTTAGCACAATACGTAGCACACAGTAAGCACTCAATAAATGTTAGTCATTATCATTGTTTGGGGAAATAGAGGGAAATTCCTCTCCTAGACTACCCATGTGGTTCTGGTAATGACTGACAACTTTATCTTGTCCCCTGGCCCAGCTACAGGACAGGACACCTGGCCCAGATGCAGCCAATCACAGTATCCCATTCTCTTACCCACAGTGATTGGTTCATGATTCCAGATGTACCAACTGAAATTCTTGCCTAGGATTTTCAGAATAGGATCTGGAAGAGATGTTCCCCTTCCTCTTTAGTAGAGGCCCTGTAAGAACCCAGGGCTGCTAATAGCATGGTTCCTACTTCTAGAAGAAAAGCCCTCTGCAGTTGAAGAGAATGAGACTGATATCTAGATAGAGGCAGAGATGAAAGACAAAGAGTTCTAGAGGCATAGAGCCACTATTTCCAATGATGCTAGAGCAGTGCTGTCCAACAGAAACATAATGTGAGCCACATATGTAGCCATATTAAAAAGAGGTAAAAACAAACAGATAAAATTAATTTTTAAAATATATTTTATTTAACCCAAAATATCCAAAATATTACTATGTCCTAACATGTATTCAGCATTAAAAAATTGTTAGAGTACATTCTTTTTGTATACTAAGTCTTCAAAGTCCAGTGTGTATTTTACACACAGCAAATCTAGCCATATTTCAAGTGACCGATACCATATATGGCTGGTGGCTACTGTGTTGGACAGCCCTGCTTTAGAGTTGCTACCCCAGCACTTTCCATGCCATGGGCCAATGCATGCCCTTTTAGGATTATGCTAACTTGAGTTATGTTTCTGCTACTTACCTCTGAGACTCCTTAGTGCTATTAAAAACATTATTTCTTTTACTCAATTTACATCTTGAGACACTAATAATATTTTTTATATCACACACACAAAGAGTACATTTTACTCTGAAAATTGCTTCAGCAATCCTTAGCACATGGACCATCACCTATCCTCCTACTTGCCAACTTCCACTTCACACACACACTACAGTTAAGATCCATTAGACCTCTGCATTCCAGCCTTGGTGAGCACGAGAGACCATAAAGGAACTTTCGTAACCACAGGATCAACAGCCCTATGCATGAAAATTCTGAATCAGTTGATCTGAGGTGGAATCTCGGACTCTATTTTTAAAATGCTCTCCTCGTAATTCTAATAATTATCTAGAACTACTAATACGGATCACTTATTAAATAGAAATAGTCATTTTTGCCCCTTACTTATCTTTTATTCTATTGATGCCTTTATTTCCTTTGTTGTATTTATTGAAGTGCATGATCCTTTAGGACAGAATCCATGCTGTGTTCACCTTTGTATACTTAATTTCTAGCCTAGTAATGGGTATATTTTAGCTACACAATAAATATTTGTTGAATCAGAATAAAAACTTAAAGTGGACTTTTAATACGACAACTATATTTCCAATACGGCATCCAAAATAGTCCATAGAGGTAGTGGGGTATTACAGTTAGGTAATGGCCTATCTCCCCTTCTTTCTGTTCTCCCTAATTCCAATTAACACACTGCTAGTTTGAACTGGGGAAAAAAAATAACTGTTGGAATTGCTTTGACTACAGACCCATGGAAAGAAAGTACCCTGTGACTGTATTAACTGCCATGTGGTACCCAGAATGTCAATCAATAGTTAGACAATTTTGATTTGTTTGACTTCACTCATATCCAGGGCCCATAGAAGCAAGTAGAAGTTTGGCCAATTAAGAAGTAAGCATTAAGAATGCCAAGTGATTCCTGCTGAATGAGAGTCTTAAGAAAGGAATTCTAAAGTTCGTGGGCAACAGGAAGGAAGATATAGCATAGCATTCATGAATGGCTCTTGGTTCCTCACCTACATCTTCCTTCCTTCTTTCCCTCCACACACACAAAAGCTAGCAACATTCTAGGGGGTTCAATAAAGTTCTTGTACAGTGTCTTGTACATAGAAGATACACAAGAAGGATTAGTACTGCATTTGTTTGCTAGGGCTACCATAACAAAGTACCACAGACTGAGTGGCTTAAACAACAGAAATTTATCTTCTCACAATTCTAGAAGCTAAAAGTCTGAGATCAAGGTTTTGACGGGTTTGTTTTTTTTCTGAGGCCTCCTTGCCTTGCAGATGGCTGCCTTCTTCCTGTGTCTTCACATGGTCTTCCCTCAGTGCATGTCAACATCCTAACCTCCTATTATTATAAGGACATCAGTCCAGTCATATTGGATTAAGGCCCAACCTAATGACCTAATTTTAACATATTTATCTCTTTAAAGACCCTATCTCGGGGCCGGCCTGATGACGCTGCAGTTAAGTGCGCGCTGGGGTTCACCGGTTCGGATCCCGGGCGCGCACTGATGCACCACTTGTTAAGCCATGCTGTGGCAGCGTCCCATATAAAGTAGAGGAAGACGGGCATGGATGTTAGCCCAGGACCAGTCTTCCTCAGCAAAAAAGAGGAGGATTGGCATTGGATGTTAGCTCAGGGCTGGTCCTCCTCACAATAAATAAATAAATAAACAAACAAACAAATAAATAAATAAATAAATAAAAATAAAGAGCCTATCTCCAAATATAATCATATTCTGAGGTACTAGGGGGTTAGGACTTCAACATCTGAATTTGGAAGGAGACACAATTCAGCCCATAACAGGTACTACATAGGTATCCACCTTCTGATGGATGTTAGAAGAATCCAGGAATAACTGAATCTTGAAGAGGTGAATCTTGAAGAGTTATTTGATCTCAGGGACACACTAAACATGAAAGATCCAAACCGGTGGTTTCAAATTATGGGGTATGTTAAAAATTGTGGATGTTCTGGCCACACTGAGAAATTCTTAGTAGTCCAGGCATCTGAATTTTTTATCAAGCATCTTAGGGGTTATGGCACACACCCCAAGTTTGAGGACCATTGACTGAAACCTGGAATAAACAATTCCAAAAAGTTGTTTGCAGCCTGGATGAACTAAGTCTTGTCTCAAATATGAAGAGCAAGTCAACCCAATCAGCCAGAAACGAGGCAGAATCAGGATCAGCAAAGAAGAGGAAAGGAATTCAAGTAAATAACCTAGTTCTATGAATCACTATGTTCTCTTCATCATTAAACCTTTCTGTTACTCAAAAATTCACTCTAATACCAAATTACTCTATTTGTGCAAACAAAGCCTTTCCAAAGAAGTAATGCACAAGGAGCAGAAATTTGTACTTAAGATGTTTTTCAAGGGTGGACAGGCTAGAAACACACAGACAATCATTTGCTTCATACCTAATATAACTCATTATCTACTGGATGGATTTTTTTGGCCAATGGATTCAAAGAACTGGACCACATTCATCTCATCTTCTTTCCCTCTACTTCAAGCTGCCTCTGGGACAGGATGGCATAGGTTTTCATAACTCTCTAGTCTTATAGTTGATTAATAATATCTGTAGAATTATATTTCTTTACATTGTTGAACAGTACTGGATTCAACATAAAACCAGTGAAACAATCTGGTACAATTGTTTTAAAAATAGTACATTTTATTTTTGTACTTGCTCCTTCATGCATTTCACTATTCTGTCTCTGCCTTCCATCCAACAAATATTTATTGTAGGGCCACAGTGCCAAGAGTGTAAAATGTAATGATGAATAAAACATGTCCCTGCCCTTCAGGAAAGTAAAGTCTATGGAAAAAAAGATGTGTAAACTATAACCACAAAAGAATATGCCTTAGTACAACAAGATATCCATAAGGTGCTATGGAGCACAGACAGGGAAGCTAATACTGCCAGAAGGCAGAGCTTGCAGGTACAGATCAAAGGGTATAGTCAAGTATCCAGGCAAGTATACAGCATAAGAACAGGTAATAAAAATAAGAAAATGCAAGGCATGTTTAGGGAACAGAAAATACAATGATGACTGCAACAAAAGGCTTGTAGGGGTGGGAATTGGGAATTACGTGGGCCTTCTATGCTATGCTAAATAATGAGCACTTGAACCTGTCAGAAGAAGTCACTGATAGTTTTTTTATGCACCATCAGTTCTGTTTAATTTCCCCTAGGCATAAGATTTTCCCTAGGCTTGCTGCTGCTCCCAACTCCCCAGGCTGCTATTCCCCTCTCAAAGCCCCTATACTCACCTCCCCAGCCCCAGGCTGCCTGCACTACAGCAACCAAAAGCACTTACTGTTCTCTAAATATGCCATGCTTGTTTTCAGTGGCTGCTAATGTCAAAAGCATGAATTGAGGAACATCTAAAGGTAAGGTGGTAAGACCAGTAACAGCAGCCCTGTGTGGAACTTCCAACAATTAAGAGGAGCAACACTGGACCACTAGTATTCTCTAAATTTTGTCATTTGCTATTCCAGTTGCTTCATAGAAAAGTGTAACATGGTTTTTGTTAAGTAACATTTGGTACATCCATATAACAAACAGTAGGGAAGGACACTTTTCTCTTCCCAAGAGAAGTTGAATGGAAAGTGATAGCATTTAAAATGGTGTTCTTTGCTGTTTCTGTTTAGTTTTGATTCTCTCCTTTTAAAAATCAGACTTTAATTTTAAAAAGGGGATAGGTGGAGCATTCCTTTTTGCTTTTCATGCCACCTGGCAATATTTTTTCTTTTCTCTATAGAAATTCTTTGAAAACAAAAACAAAACAAGAAAAAATACTTTAAAAACCTGACAGTTCTGATACAAACTTTTAGTTAACAGGGTGTCAACCTTACAGCTCATCCAAAACAGTAACAAGTAAAGCAATATAGTAGCAAACCACAGACTTTTAGACCTGAAAGGATTTAAGAGGGAATGCAGCAGGGTGTTTAAAAAGTTACCATTCCTTGAAAGCTCTGATTAACAAGGGCCTGCTGGTAACTAATCATCTAGTATCCTAGGTAGGAACATAGAGAGGAGGAGTAGAATTATAACCCTAAAATGTGAAATCAGAATATCACTGTCATCCTCCCCAAACCATTTTTTTATGTATTTATTTTTTGTGTGTGTGAGGGAGATCAGCCCTGAGCTAACATCCATGGCAATCCTCCTCTTTTTGCTGAGGAAGACCGTCCCTAAGCTACCATCTATTGCCAAGCCTCCTCCTTTTTTTCTCTTTTTCTCCCCAAAGCCCCAGTAGATAGTTGTATGTCATAGTTGCACATCCTTCTAGTTGCTGTATGTGGGACGCCACCTCAGCATGGTTGGACAAGCGGTGAGCACTCGGGATCCGAACCCGTAGCAGAGCACGCGCACTTAACCGCTAAGCCACGGGGTCAGCCCCTCAAACCATTTTTAAAAGGAACATATTTGTGAGGGGATAGAAGGTAAAATTTTGCAATTCAATATAGAATTATTAACTTCCTGAGAATTTTATTTTATGTATTCTATATCTACTAGATTACAGACAAAATCTGTACTAATGCTCAAAAAAATGGAGCAACCATTACCTAATTAATTAAGGCATGATTCAATAGATTTCCCAATTCTTTGAGTTGTGAAGGAGCCAATGTCAACCTCTCACCCGCTGCAGCAATTTCCTAGAGCATTCTTAATACAGAGTCATTCTGTCTCTGCTGAAATAAGTCACTTCATTTTTCCTTTTTCTTTCTTCTCATGTCTTAATTCCCTTTCTTTTTTTCTTTCCTTCTTCCCTTCTTCCTCTATCTTCTCATCCTAAATCACAATTGGATAATGTTAGGTACATGTATACAGTGACTGTTTTTCCTGGTAGATGATTCAGGCTACAATTATAATCCCTGAGAAAAGTGCAGAATTCTCCCATCCACCTAGAATAGAGGTGAATTTAGTCATCTCCCATCCCAAAAAGAGATATAGGAAAGTATATTCTGTAACTTGGAAAAAGATTCATAAAATGGGATACTATTTGGCAACAAAAAGGAGTGAAGTACTGATAGATGCAACAATGTGGATGAACCCTGAAAACACGCTAAGTGAAAGAGGATAGTCATAAAAGACCACATATTGTACGATTCCATTTACACAAAATGTCCAGAATAGGCACATCTATAGAGACAGAAAGTAGATCAGTGGTTGCCTAGAGCTGGCGTGATGAAAATATTCTAAAATTAGACTGTGATGGTGGTTTCATAACTGTAACTATATTAAAATCACTGAATTGTATCCTTTAATTGGGTGAACTTTAAGGTCTGAGAATTATATCTCAAAAAAGTTGTTCTATAAAAAGGTATCCAATGTGACAGCCTACGCACACACACACATAATATATAGGCATATATGTACAGTCATGCACTGCATAACAACGTTTCGGTCAACAATGCCGCATACACTACGGTGGTCCCATAAGATTAGTACCATATAGCCTAGATGTATAGTAGGCTATACCATCTAGGTTTGTGTAAGTCCACTCCATGATGTTCACACATTGACGAAATTGCCTGACAACGTATTTCTCAGAACATAACCCCGTCGTTCAGTGATGCATGACTGTACATATATACATACATACATACTGATTTACAGTGAATTCTCAATTATCAGCCTGTAGTTTATCCACTGAAATTTTAAAATTCAAACAATTCCTCACTGCCTTGATATTATGAAGATGGTAATAATAATAACAATAATGATGATAATATCAAGTATTTACTGAGTGCATACTAATGTGCCAGCTATTTCCTAAAAATACATAATCTCATTTAATCCTTACCAAGTCTCTAGAAGATAGATTTTATTACTATCCATTTTAACATACATTATTTCTTTTAACTCTCACAACAGGAACCAGTATTTTTCCAAATTTATATATGAGAAAACGGAGACTTAAGGCGGTGAAATAAATCATTCTAAGTTTCACACTAGCAAGTGGCAGAGCTATGATTTGAACTTTGATCACTGTACTCTGCTGCCACTTCAGCTATCCCTCTGTATATGAAATTGAGTCTCAGTGAGCTAAAAGAATCTTACATTACTTCTGTAGATAGTCATTTGATGAAGTGGGAAAAATCCCAAAACTAAAAGCTGAGACCCAGACTCTACTCTGAGTTATGATACAAGCCAACCAGGCCAGTCAAATTCCAATCCTCTCATCTGCAAACGTAGAAACTGGAACAGAAATTTTTCAAGGTCCTATTGGCTTAAAAATCCATTTAGTTCACAAAATACTTACTTAAAATTCTGAGTCTTCAGCCTACAACATAGCCAAAACAAATGGTTTCTTTATTTCCTGCCCTATGTCTTTGTGACCATTATTGTTGCTAGGTTGTGAAAATATCAACTATAGTTGGAAAAAGAAAGCACAATTAACATCTGTTTACAAAGTTCAATAATACCAATTAACAATATACTACATGATTTTTTAACTTTTTATTATGAAAAATGTTAAACATATTCAAAAGTAGAATAGTGTTAACAAACCCCCACGTATCTATCACGCATCTTCAAAAATCACCAACTCGTGGTCAATTTTGTTTCATTTATATACCCTCCCATTTTGAAGGAAATCCCTGGTATCATAACATTTCTGTAAATATTTTACTACATATGTCTAAAAGATAAGGGCTCCCTTCTTAAAAGTATAACTATAGGGGCCGGCCCAGTGGTGTAGTGGTTAAGTTCGCGCATTCCACTTCGGCGGCCTGGGGTTCGCAGGTTTGGATCCTGGACGTGGAAGTACACACCGCTTGTCAAGCCATGCTGTGGCAGGTGTCCCACATAAAGTTGAGGAAGATGGGCACAGATGTTAGTCCAGGGCCAATCTTCCTCAGCAAAAAGAGGAGGATTTGTAACATATGTTAGCTCAGGGCTAATCTTCCTCACAAAAAATAAAAAATCATAACTATAATATCATTATCACACCTAAAATATTAACAATAATATCTTAATATAATGACTCAAATAAACTTGAGAAATCAATTTAAATATATAAATGACAGTAAATAGTATCTTAACGCACCAATTTTATTTTGAATGTTAATTACAGCTCTCTGTATATTCAAGTTTTCTATCACTATTATTCCTATTTTAATCCATTGTTTCTATATATGATCTGATATTTCTATAATTAACTTTCCTCTATTCATGAAATGTCATATGGCACTACATCTAACGTATCCATAAAAGAATTAAGCATTCTATATACACTGAGCTCATTAGATTTTGTTTACTCATTGAACTTGCCTGGATACTGAAAATAAATTAGCTTGGTATGATTTGTTTGCAATTAAACTTTGCTGTCTTCCACAGTTCAATTTATTGTCTCTTGGTGACACCAAATGACTACTTTATTAATTGTTCCAGCAATTTGCCAGCTATTATTATTCTCCAACTACATATATTATCCAACTGAAGTGTTGATATAAACTTTTTTTATCCTGGGACCCTTATTTCTTGTATAACTCTCTATAAACATTTTGCTCCTACCACATTCCCCCGTCTCATTCCTTCCCTTAACTTGCCTCTTCTTCCAAAAACTTTCAACTATAAAATTATTAATTGATACTCTGCCTTATACAATTTGCCTTGAAATGTTCCTTTGAAAAATTAATTTTAAAAAGTGAAAAATTAATTTAATTTCTTCAATCTAGCTGATGACAAAATTATGATGAAATCAAACAGAAATATAAAGAGAATAATTTAAAAATAGGAAACATCAAATTTTGTGTCCTAAATTAATATCATTGTTTCATGAGTGCAAAAGACATTTCCTCTAAGAGTTACAATTACTGTCTGTACCTTAAGTAAGGATTTTCCTGAGGCCTAAGAGACCCATAAGTAACATAATTTCTTTTGAAATAAAGAATAGAAATTTTCATTTTCTTTCATCATGTTAACAAGAAGTAAAACAGATTACAAAAACTGGGATGAAGAGATTAGCTTAACGGCACCGCAGGACCTAAATGCTGGATTTAAATCACCAAGGCTAAATAAAGGCCACTCATCATCTCATTGTTCTAGTTCAATCGTAAGTCAGGGCTAATAGGAGGACCTCACTTAACAAAACAGATATATTTTTTAAAGTTGGAAAAGTTTGAAAATTTTCACAAATCAAATCATATTTCAAATGCATTAGGAGAGTTCACTAATTAAAGGCATCCTGAAATGAATTCTTTCATATTGCTAAAGCAAACACAACAAATAAAAACTATTTGTATTATGATTAGCTACCAACAAAAAAATAGCTAAATTTATTGAGTACTTATTGTGAGCTAATTTCTGTGCTCTTGCTTTACATCTGTAGTCTTCATAACATCCCTATTAGGCCATGTAGGAGACCCTGCTAATGCCCACTCCATATCCCCTTGACTCATCTATAAGTTCTCTAGCCACTGCTGTGGATAGTCATACTGACGCTGACAGCTTTCCACCTAAAGGACCCACAGGTCTTTCCTTACTTTCTCCCTATGCTTCCTGGGATCACCTTGCAAACAGACTACCCATGCCCAAGTCCTTATCTCAGGGTAGGCTTTTGGAGAAAACCCTAACTAAGACTGCTATCTGTTAATAATAGAAGTGGTGCTAGAAATCAGACTCTTGGAATGAGATTCTAGAATTGTATCACTTGTTGGTCAGGGGGTAGCAAGGATCCAATTTCTAGTAATAAATGAGAGTTCATAACCCATAACATGTTACAGCAGTACAATAACTAAAACTTTTACCTGACGCGGACTGGAACGTAGTAGAGGAGGAAAGAGAAAGTCCAAGCTTATAAAATAACTACTAATACTTGAAAGAGAGAAGGGTAATCATAACTATAAAGATTTTGGAGTACATATTGGTTAACTATTCTAGAAGCTTTGAAGAATGAGACTGGCAGGCTTGGGCAAGCCATCTATCAACTCAGGGCATGATGTAAAAACCAGAAAAAAAGCCACATTAGCATTTAAAGTGAACTCTATCTCCTGTACCCTGAGAGCAGACTGCACTGAAAATCAGGTCTAAGATTTGACTGAGTAGCTAAGCTACAAAGAAGACTAAATGCACAGCCCCAGCAGGTCTCCCAGCTGTAATCAGGGCTCTGATATGGAAAGAACAGAATAGTGAGACAGAGGATAGTGATATTTGGGTTCTGTAAGAACACTGAACCCTCAGATTCCGCTGAACCCTCTGGGCTGCAAGGGTCCATTCCCTTCCCTTTCATAAAGGAAAGCAGCCTCCAACTGCCTGGAGACCTTGCAAAGGCCATCCCTGAGGAAGATGTCCTCCTCAAGATCTGTTCTGCCTTCTCTCATTGTCTCTAGACCAATAACCAGGGTCAGATCCTACTCATAATGGCTCCAATTGTGAAGTACAGTCCCTGCTACAGGAAAAAATGGTTTACTCACTACAAAAGCTGTCTGACATGTATCCTCAAGAACTGGGGGGCACACATATGGAAATGGATCTTGAGAGTGTTGAGCTGAGGTATGGGGAAGAACGCCAGAGAGAGGAAAGTGTATTAATATGAAGGCACTCTCCTGTGACTCAGAATTTAACTTCTAGCAAGGAAACCTTAAGTAGGTCCTAAAACACTGATGGAATGTCAATGGGAACGATACGACTCCAAAATAGCAGGCACCAGAGGTAGCACTTAATCATCAGAAGCAAGGTGAACATATTTGCCATAAAAGGCAGTAAGGTCAAAGCGGCCACCAGAGAACCTTGACCTACAAGGATCTGTGACTATGGCTACTAATTAGCCATTTTTCTTTTTAGAGACAAGCGAGATGGGTAGTGTATTAGTTTGCTAGGGCTGCTGTAACAAGCACCCTAGGGTGCTAGGGTGCTTTAACAAAGCACCACAAACTGAGTGGCTTAAACAACAGAAATTTACTGTCTTACAGTTCTGGAGGCTAGAGGTCCAAGATCAAGGTGTCAGCAAGGCTGGTTCCTTCTTGAGGGGCTATGAGAATCTGTTCCATGCCTCTCTCCTATCTTCTGGTGGTTCACTGGCAATCTAAAGCATTCACTGGCTTATAGAAGCCTCACTCTGATCTCTGCCTTCATCTTCACGCAGCATTCTCTCATTGTGTGTTTTCCATGTCCAATTTCTCCTTTTTCTTAAGAACACCAGACATATGGGATTAGGTGCCCAACCTACTCCAGTATGACCTCATCTTAACTAATTATATCTTCAATGACCTTATTTCCAAATAAGATCACATTCTGAAGTACTGGGGGTTTAGTACTTCAACATATGAATTCTGGGGGGACACAATTCAACCCATAACAAGTAGTGAATGAGGCTATTTCTTGACTTATATGGCCAAAAATGACCAAGAACTAGAGAGCAGAAGGTTTATGTGCAGTTCCCAGACCTAAGCCAGTTCAGAGACCTAGAGTTCATCAATGTAAGGAGAGAATAAGTTCTCTTGAGCAAAAAAGTCAATGTTTCTCCAATCATTCTCCAAGGGAAAGTGCCACCATTTACCAGAGTAACTCAACACTGGTGAAAGAGTAATGCCCAACCCTTCCAGGGACTGTCGGATATAGGATCTAAGCTAACATTGATACCAGGGTATCCAAAACACCTTTATGGTCTCCCAGTTAGAGTGAGAGCATATGGAGGCCAGATAATAAATGGAGTCCTGGCCCAAGGCCATCTCACAGTTTGCCCATTGGGTCTACAGACCCACCATCTGGTCATGTACCTGGTCCCTGAGTACGTAATTGGGATGGATATACTTAGCAGCAGCCAGAATGCAAACATTGATTCTCTGATCTATAAAAGAAGAGCAATTATGATAGAAAGGGACAAAGGAAGCCCCTGATATGGCTTTCCCTTGCCCCTGGCCCAGATAATAAATCAGAAGGAACATTGTAGCCAGGTGAAATAACAAAGATTTGTGCAACTCTCAAAGAGTAGCTCCAATAAAAATCATACAGCTCATGGGTGGGTCAGCTCAATGTATTAATGCAAGATGAAAACTGCTATCATACCACAGCCCCATGCATGAGTGAACTACTGCAGTGTTACTCAAAATGTAGTCCACAGACGAAAGAGAGTTCACAAAGTTTTTTTTATCATTCCACAACAAGATATAAAAACAAGTATAGAAAGTGAGAGCACACATTTGAAAACATTTATAGCAATCTAACATTATTGCAATAACCAAGTGTGTGGTTTTATATTTTACAAAAGGATCAGTAATGATGACTGAAAACAAAACAAAAAAAGTCCTTCATACGGTCAGTTTGAGTAGCACTGTTCTAAAGGACAGTGGTGAAAGGAAATTCTGCCATCAGGCAGAGCTTCATCAACTTTGTATGAGAGAGAAGTGGTTTGACGTAAGGGTATATATATGAATTCTTGGGTAGTGGCTAATGACTATGCTAATTATTCAGGGGCCTGCAAGAAGCAATAATGGATGATTAGACACAAGGAGGTCTGAAAAAGAGACATGTAGATGACTCTGTGGAAGTGGACACAAAGTGTAAATACCCAACAGAGCATCTACAGCAGAGGAAGCACTAAACAACCAGGTGGAAAAGATGACTCATCCAATGAATCTCAGCCAGCCTTTGTCCTTGGCCACTTCAATGCTTACACAGTGAACTTGTGAACAGAACAGCCATGGTGGCAGTGATGGAGGCTATGCATGGACACAAAAGCATGGACTCTCTTTCACCAAGGCTGATCTAGCTACTTTATATTAACTGCCTGTATACATTAGGCACCAATGATACATACATGTAAACCATAGCCCCTGGGAAGGTAATGTCTATTCTAAGCTCTAATGTATGACTAGAAGCTGGCTGGGAGAAAAAGAGAGGCGATGCATATGCAAAGCCAACAAGAGGAGATGCATATCCATCTCCTTTTGTTTCTCCTGTATTCACTGTCTCTGTGACTGGTCTACCACCATCCATCAAGTGTTGCTTATGACATTTGTTTGCTTTTCCTTCATTTAGCATGCACTTAAGTACTTGCTTAAGAGGAGAAGATGCATATGCAAAGCCATTTGGAGAACATACAGAGTTGGATAAGTCTAAATCCACAGAGAATGACAAGATAAAGGCAGAGGTAAGATCATTAAATGCTTTGGATGGAAGGCTTTTATAAATGAAGGTGACCTGTAATTATTAAAGGATTTTAAATAGGAGAAGGTCATGATCAGATCTGTGTTTTAACAAAGTCTTTCTGGCAATAGGCCAGTTAGGAGTAATCCAGGAGACAATAGAGCTAAGAAAATAGTATTAATGATAGGGATAAAGAAGAGAAAGGACACATTCAAGAGGGATTTTGAAAGGAGGCCAAAATTTAGCAAAACTAAAGAAGAAAGAGAGGTCTAGGATGACTTGGGTTCTTTCCTAATCCCTATATCCCCCTAGTAAAATGTCTTCTCCTTTGAACCCCTATTTTATTTCTACCTTAGTGGACTTTTATTTTTGTACTTATTTATTCACATGTCTCTTTCCCCCTACTGGTTAATTCATGATGGGCAGACATTATGGCTTATTCGCCTTATATTGTCAGCAGGGCCAGAACTAAGGTGAGGAAACTGAGGCACTCACTTCTGGGTTCATGCCAGTGCAAAGTTGAATCCCTTCTTTATTCAAAAGTTTGATATTTCATTCATCATGGATTTTTTTGCATACATCTTGATTTTTTAATACTGCGTTAAAATATTATTTATCTCAATCACTGAGTTTTTTGGCACCTTCTTAAATTCCGTACTCAAGGCAAGTACCTCACTTACCTTACCCTAGCTCCTGCCGATTCTCAGCCCCTAACATGAGCAGGTACTCAAGAGCGTGCTGAAGGAAGGAAAAGCAAACAAATGACATAAGCAACACGATGGATGGTGGCAGACCAGTCACAGAGGCAATGAATACAGGAGGAGCAACAGACTTTGGAGAAAGATGATGAGTTCATAATGCAAGTCCGAAGCACTGCTCAGTATATTATCTTATAGATTCATTTATTATTCAATACTGGCAGCACTTATAATAGGAAATATTAAACACTGACAGTACTCAAGGAATTGTCCTCAGGATATTTCCCCATTATCTTTTTAAAACTTACATCAATATTTGAGGTATTGCAGCAATATCCAATTTCTTAGCTCAGCTTATGAGTTAACATTGCTTAAGACACCAAGATGAGCTGCTTGTTGTACAAATGTATCATTAATACTTGCAATCTTTGATGTTTTTCTACCAAATACTCTATCAGCAAGGTCTAACCTGACCACTCTATGTGAAAAGCAGCCCCATTACTTTATTTCTTTATCCCTGCTCACTTCTCTTCATAGCATTTATCATTATCTGATATAGCATGTGTTTATTTATTATTTTTCTTTCCCCTTTACAAAGATGAGCTCCATGAGAACATGGAATTTGTCTGTTTTGTTCAAAGTTGTATCCTCAGGCCCTAAAATAAATGCCATTGAAGGTCATGACAAACAGTGGGAAGGTGGCTAGAGGAAGGCTTACACTGGCACAGAACTAGGATAAAGAAAATAAATAAAGCCTTATGTGGATAGAAAACTGGAGCTAGGAGCTCATAAGAATATAACTGAAATCCCTAGGGGCCAAAAACAAAGATGCAATTACTAACCATAACAATAAGCTTGGGAGGTTATCTTGGGGAGGTTTTCCAGTTAGGAAACCAGTGGGCATGGGTTTTAACAGCCTTTGACCAGATGAGATCCAAATCTCTGTAGAAAGGTGGTACATCCAAAGGGCTACTTGCTTGGGTATCACTGGGAAACAAGAAGATGAAAAGAAACTTGCCTCAGCCTGGGCTCTGGGAAGAATTAAACAGTCTCCCTGAGAATTCTTAACTATGACCTCCCCTCAAATCTTTGGGCTTTAAATTTATACTATCTACGTGGTCTAGGAATCCCAAGACAAAACACTGAAATAAATATTGGTTCTGGGGTGTGCTACTTAATTTATTGTCTCAGCTCCAAATCCACCCTTCTTCGTTCTGCTTTGTAATACTGGAGCTGGACCCTATAAATATTTCTCCGGTGCCTGATGGCTCAACGTTAAGCTTTGGCAAAACAGTCTCCTGAAGGGGCAAGGCTGATCAGCCCATTGAGAAAAAGTTAAATGATTTCAAACAAACTGATTTTACTCATTAAATATAATAAAACATAAAAGATTTGCTTCTGAAAGCCTAATCAAAGTTAATAATCAAAATTCTCACCTAACAGACACTCTTTTCTTCCCCTGGTAGAGATGGTTTTAAGCCAAGCTTAATTTTTTCAGATATTAAAATATTCCCCAGTTACATATAACATCTGAATAGATTTTCAGCTGCTTCTTTGACTCCAGAGATGTATTTTTGAAGATTTATAACCTCATATCTGTATGGATGGCTTTTAAGCAGTTTTTTAGGCCAGTAGGCTCTAGTTTCATTTAGCATAAGATTGCTTGTTTATATACTCCATTTCACATTCCAAATATCTTCCCATTTTACAGAATAATAAGGGGTTATATAACATTTTGGCTATAATAAGAATGAAAATCCTTCAGTAAAAACACACTTGCCAATTTATATACCTAATGCTTATCGGTTTAATTTTGACTTGCTCTATATTAACTTTAACTTGCTCTATATTAGAACTGTGACAGGAAAAACACACCCCACCCCACATTCTAGCAGGTACTGCCTTGTGATGGTTAATTTTTTGTGTCAACTTGACTAGGCCATGGGGTGCCCAGATATTTGGTCAACCATTATACCGGGTGTTTCTATGAGGATCCTTTTGAATGAGATTAACATTTAAATCAGTAGACTGAGTAAAGCAGAATGCCCTCCCTAACATCGGTGGGCTTCATCCAATCAGTTGAAGGTCTTAATAGAACAAAAAGGCTGACCCTCCCCCAAGTAATAGAGGATTCCTCCTACCTGACTGCCTTCAAATGGGGATACTGGTTTTTCCTGTCTGTAGACTTGAACTGAAACACTGGCTCTTCATGGGTCTCGAGCCTGCTGGGCTTCAGACTGAAATCAGTTGTCTTGATTCTCAGGCCTTTAGACTCAGACTAAAACCACACTGTAGGTGTGTCCAGCTTGTCAACTCAACCTGCAGATTTTGGGATTTGTCAGCCTCCCTAATCACATGATAATTCCTTATAATGCATCAATCTTTTGATATAGATATAGATATAGATATAGATATAGATATAGATATAGATATAGATATAGATATAGATGTAGTTAGAACATAAGCTGGCACCTTCTTGAAAATCCTACCTACTCTCTAGGCCACAGTTGTTTGGCCAAGGGGGAGAGAGGGACATCTGATCCAAACTGGGCCAATTGGAGGCCACATACGTATATAAGACTTTTTTTTTTAATTTAGGAACTGAAAGAGAGTTGACTGAAGTCCCTTTCTGCCAGCAGCCATGTGCAGGCATCAGGCCCAAACACAATGAAACAGAGGCAAGAGCTGAAAAAAGAGCCCTGCTGATGATACCCAATTCCCTCGTCCCATTCACTCCTGAAGCTTAGCCTCACCCTGCCTCTCTGCCTCAGTTACAGCAGTCAATAAATTCCCTTTTGGCCTAAGCTGGTTTGAACCAAGTTTTAGTCTGCTGCAACCAGAGGAAACACAGTAAATCCCCACTGTGTGCAAATCATTACGGAAATTTATATAATTGAAATAAACATAAATTCAGTTCAAGTATTTTACATAATCTGTTTTCCATAACTTGATGCTGTTCAAAAACTTAAATATGTTCAATATTTTCCCTAAAAACATCATTAACGTTGAGGTTACTTAAAATGCAAAGGTTACCCAGGAAGAATCTCTCTTTGCTTGTATTTATAAGGGACTTATCAAATTAGAAAGCACAATTAGAAACCATCATGAGCTCCATGTTCTCCGATGAACACTACAAAGTTCCATTAAAAATACCATATAAAAATAATATGATACTAAAATTAAAAATACTATAATCACTAAATCTTTCAATAAAATCATATATATTTACAAAATAAGGTCATCAGTAAATATCTTCTTGGTACTTAAAGTTTTAAATTGTTTTCTTGCTGAGTTGGATGAAGGCTGAAATTTATTATCTTCTTATACATCATAGAATCCCTGTTACAGAGGAAGCATTTAATTATGAAATAGTTATTAATACACAGGTCATATGAAAAATAAACTGTTCCTGAATTTCCTCTTCAACAAGATCAATGGTATCCTATGAAATAGGAAAGATGGTGGCTTGGATAACTAAAATTCAGAGATAAACACACAATCTTTGGTACACAAATTCAATTGAATTCAAAGTCTCTAATCATCTACTATTTTATAAAGTTGCTAACGATGGGTTTAATGGCTGATTTCTCTAAGCTCATTATCTCTATATATTTTCCTGAATGATGTGCTAAGCAGTGCAACTGTGACTAAAGAGAATGTGAAAGAGAAAGAAGAAGCAAACACACATATGTACGTCAAAAACAAGTTTGATAAGAATTTAGTTACAAGGGGTTTTACCCCCTCAGAACCACAGTTCCAGGTAACTTTTCTCTTTCACTCATTCTAATTTCACCAACTAGGAAAGGGAATCAGAAATTTCTAGAACGGGTAAGAGAGGAAAAGCGAGCTTAGAAGTAGTCAATACTTTTAATAAGGCAATTAAAACAACTAGGTGCTGAGAGGTAAACAAGTTTGTAAAAGCTTTAACAAAAAATTGAAGGCTGCAGAACCATGTCCGTAGATCAGAAAGGTTAGGTTTTCCAGTGTTTTAATTTTATGGAAACTCACGAAATATTATGAACTTCATTTGCCCAACAGCATCATGGGAACAGATAAAAAATATATTTCAAGTTCAGTTCAAAGAACTACATTTTCACGAATTCTTATATAAATCAAAAACTCCTTATCCTATTGCAATGTTCTCAATCCTATCCCCATTAACACCTCTCACACAATAACCATTCCACCAAAAAAGAGGCAGAGGAATTACCAGAGAAGAGAGAGAGGCTGTACCTGCTGGCATTAGTATATAACTCAGAAATATTTGTCCACATAGTTCTAATCCAATAAACATGTCTTATAGTTATGAGCCTTTGGCATTTTGGGGTTTTTTGGTTCTGTTTTTTGTTTTGTTTTGTTTTTGCCAAGGAAGATCAGCTGTGAGCTAACATCTGTTGCCAATCTTCCTGTTTTTTTTTGCTTGAGGACGATTAGCCCCAAGCTAACAACTATGCCAATCTTCCACTTTTTATATGTGGGTGGCTGTGACAGCCTGACAAGTGGTGTAGGTCGGTGCCCAGGATCCCAACCCATGAACCCGGGCAGCCAAAGCAGAATGCCCCGAACTTTACCACTACACCATGGAGCCAGTCCCTGGCATTTTGTGATATACAGCATTCACCCTCAAGGAAATGTTCAGAAAGGTTTTGAGTCCATACCAAGGAAAGCTTTTTAATCAAAGTGTCTGTCAAAATGAGATTAGAGTTAATATAAGTAACATCAATGTAAGGCTTGGTGGAAAAGACTAAATTCAGTAGGTCTTAAATACTCAGGTACCTCAGGAGATTAATACAAGAAGGAAAAATGGATTCTTCATACATCTCACAATGAAGAAGAGAGGAGAGCTTATATATAAAGGAGAGGGGAGGTATATACATATATGCTTGCCTGTGTATAGAATCTTTACAGACGATACATGAAAAAGTGAAAAGAATGGTTGCCTCTGGACCAGAGGACAGGGGAACTGGTAAATTGACCTAAGAACACTTACTTTTCATTAGCCTGCGCTGCACAATGTTTCGGTCAACAGTGGATCGCATATACAACAGTAGTCCCATAAAATTAGTACCATATAGTCTAGGTGTGTAGTAGGCTATACCATCTAGGTTTGTCTAAGTACACTCTACAATGTTCGCACAATGAAATCACCTAACGACACATTTCTCAGAACATATCCCTGTCATTAAGTGATACACAACTATATAATTTCTTTCACCTTTTGGAATATTTGAATGTATACATTTCCCATTCAAATCAATAAACAAATTTAAAATAAAAAGCATAAACAAGTGAATACAAATAACTCTTATGAAAGCAAAATATGTAAGTTACATGAAAAAGATTCAAAGTACACTGGAGAGGACAGAGAGACGACTTTCATCAATGGAAATAAGGAAACTGTCAACAAGGAGATGGTACATGAGATGGGTCTTAAATGATGGGTAGAATAAATATATAACAGAAATCATTCCAAGGAAGAGAATACCTGAGTATAGACATAAACTTGGGAAGATATGGGGCATGTTTAGGAAGGTATTAATATGGAAATTTAGGCCACACGTAAGGTGCCATATTCTTTTTCTATGGCTTTATAACAAATTACTATATAGTTAGCAGTTTAAATCACTACAAATTTATCATCTCACAAGGTTTCTGTAGTCAGGAGTCTGGGTTAGCTGGGTCCTCTGCTCAGGGTCTCACTAGGCTGAAATCAAAGTGTCACATTGCCAGGACTACAGTTCATCTAGAATGTGAGATCCTCCTCCAAGATCACTGGTTGTTGGCTGAATTCAGTTCCCTGCAGTGCTAAGACTGACCCCTATTCTCTTGCTGACTGTTGGCCAGGAGCCACTCTAAGCTCCTAGATGCCACCACAATTCTTTGCCATGTGCTCCCTCAACAGGCCCTCTAATGCTTCCAAACTTTGAATCTCTCTAACTTCAGGAAAAATCCCGTCACTTTTAAAGCCTCACCTGATTAGATTAGGCCCACCAAGATGTCCCTTTTGATTAAAGTCAATGGATTTGTAACCTAATCACAGGCATGTGACAACTCATCATATTCACAAGTCCTACCCATACTCAAACAAAGAGGATTATATAGGAGGCACTCAAGAGAAGAGGATTATACAGGACGTGTACACCAGAGGGTAAGAATCTTGGGGACCATCTTGGAATTCTGCCTGGCATACGTGGTAATAAAAGATGAGAATAAAAATTCTCCAGGGCTATATGAAAAGCCAACTAAATAGTTTTCCCTCCTATTTTTTTTCTTCCCAAAGATGCTGCTGCTTGTAAAATGTATATGCATAATTACAGTTGCAACCAAGGATCTTCCCACATTTGGTAACTATCTATTCTTTGGCTATTGGTGGTAATCATTTACATGATCTATTTTACTAACTGGGGCTATCCACCTCTCTCTGACAGCCTTTTACTCAATATGAACCATTCTTACCTCTGACTGCAGTATTCTTGACTGGCTTGTCTGTTACTCTTAGATTAATATTGAATTAATTAAGGTCTTCTCTCACTCCACAGGTCTTTGTTGCATATTTTTCTCTCTATTGCTGGCCTTTATTTTTCTGGTCTTGTGGTAGTTCATGCTACAAAAGACTTTTAGGTATTTTATTGTTATCTAGCCTCTACTTTATCTAGCCTACGATGCTGAATATCTTTTTTTTTTTTTTTAGGAAGACCGGCTCTGAGCTAACATCTATTGCCAATCCTCCTCCTTTTTTTTTTTTTTTTTTCCCCTTTCCCTGAAGCCCCAGTATGTAGTTGTATGTCATAGTTGCACATCCTGCTAGTTGCTGTATGTGGGACGTGGCCTCAGCATGACTGGAGAAGCGGTGCGCCGGTGCGCGCCCGGGATCCGAACCTGGGCCGCCAGTAGCGGAGCGCGCACACTTAACCACTAAGCCACAGGGCCGGCCCCTGAATGTGATTCTTTAGGAACACAAATCTCAGAGTTAGAAATACTTCTCCTTTGATCTGGCAGCTTATATTTTTCTCATAAACAAAAGTGAAAAGGTTGCCTGTTGATTTGGAAGGCAAATGTTATGCTGATAGACAAAAAAGTAGAACACCACGAAAAGAAGGTCATGTTATATAGCTGTTAGTCTCTCAGAACAATGTGGCATAAGATCTGGCATTCTAGTTCTTCAGACAGCTACTACCATTGCTATATTGATTTAACAAGGTGATCTGTATTCTCTAATTTGAAACAGAGCACTAGTATAGCTTCTTCTTAGGAAAGGGGTATTACAGTACAAAAAAATTACTGTTTAATGGTAGAGATGATAAAATAAACATTGCTAGCAATAACTAAAATTTTAATAGTCTTAGTTTATAAACAATGGCTTTCAGTTTGCAAACAGTCAGATTATCAGGCCAAGTACAAGAGTGTCAGCTCTCTTTGATAGTAGTTTTATAGCATAAATTTAATTAAGCCTACAAATAACAACTGAGTCCTTACTAAGTATAAGACACTCTCTAGTAGATGGGTGATGGTGGAGAGCAAAAGATATAGGATGAATCAAACATGAATCCTGCCCTCAAGTTATTTATAACAAGTGAAAAGAAAATCCTGACAGCAGGATCAACCCAATTTTCCTTTCCCTCCTGTGGCAGACAGACTCTTTAGGTGATCCTCACGGTCCCCAACTCCTAGTATTCCCACTCTTGTGTGACCCTCTCCCTTGAGTGTAGGCAGGACCTGTGACTTGTTTTTAACCAGAAGAATTTGGCAAAGATGACAGGATGTACATGATTACCTACATGTGATTATGTGAGATGTTACATGAGATTGTAGCACCCATATTGATGGAGATTCCCTCCTCTGTTGATTTGAGGAAGCAAGTGGCCATGGTGGGAATGCCACGTAACCAGGAGCTGCAGGAGGCTTCCAGGAGCTGAAGCTGCCCCTGGCCAACAGCCAGCGAGAAACTGAAACCTTCAGTCCTCAACTACAAGGAACTAAATTCTGCCAACAACCTAACCTTGTAAACAGCTCCTTTCCTAGTCAAGCCTCAGTTGAAAACTACGTCCGGGCAAACACCTTGATTGAAGCTTTGTGAGACATTCAGCAGAGGACTCAGATAAGCTGTATCCAGACTTCTGGCCCACAGAAACTGTGAGACAATAAATGCATGTTGTTGTAAAACACTAAGTTTATGATAATATCGTTACACATCAATAGATAACTAATACACCTTGCTTCTTATATTATTCAAGTTGCTCACATATCATATTGTAAACATCAGATCACTGTTGGTAATATGAAACCCTCAGCCTACACACAAGAGAAAACCAGAATCAGTCACACAGTCACTCTTCTGTAAGACTAAAGCCCCAACTTGTTGCCGATATTGCCAGAAAGGCCAGGCTGGTTGCTTAATTAACAGATCAAAAACTAAAGATGGGCTGCTTATTCTCAGAGAGCAAGCAGCTTCCATTTCCTGACTAAATGATCAGAGTGAGCCACCAGGCCTATTAAGTATGAATGGAAAATCTGAAAGGTCAAAGAGCACCAGGAGCTGGCAGAGTTGACAAACTCACAGTGTAGAAGAAAACTGTCATTCCTACTTATTGAAAGAAAGTAAAAATATATCTCTCTTAGCAAAATACAGTTATTTTCTTTCATATTTAAAAGATACGTTTTTTTTTCAGCTTTATTGAGGTATAACTGACAAAATTGTAATATATTTCAAGTATACAACTGTGATGATTTGATATATGTATATATTGTAAAAGGATTCCCACAATCGAGTTAATTAACACATCTATCACCTCAAATATTCACCACTTTTTTCATTTAAAACCACCTTTTCTTAAATGACAATTAGCCTCCATTTTGGGACATACATTCATTATAAATGAACCAGAGTAAGCCTACTACTATGTGAAGGTTCTTACCATCACTCTTTCAGAAGTCCCATCATCACAGGCTCATTGTAGCACAAATATTTTCACAAGCAGAGGAAGTGATATATTAGCACAATTTTATCAGGATCATAAATGTAACTAAAAACAATTAACAAGATTTATTTTTTTATATTCAACAGTAAGAAGCAGAAAAAGTACTCAATTGTCACTGTATTTATTTAATGCTCACTTTTTAAAGACTAAAGTCAGTTAGCTACTTACTGTAAAACACAAAATGCGTGACAAAATACATGCTGAGAAATGTAGTTTTCTCCTTTGTAAAACGAGATTCACTACATTATTTCATTTAATTTTTCTATGTATAGGAAAAGTGAATCAATAACCTATTTCTTAATGATCAGCTAATAAAATTAACTTTTATTGCATTTTTAAAAAGAATTATTTTAATTTCCTTTACTTACACATAATAAAAGAAGGCTTTTTGCAAATCATTAACAGTTAAGAAGTACTTTCATTGACAATTTAGGTAGATAAAATATACACGGTTTTCTGAGAAAATCATTCCTGTAACATTATTAAATGCATACTCAGATTTCCAAAACTGCAGGGAATAAAAGCAGAATAATTGGAAAGAATATACATTTAGTCTAAATAATGCTTGAGAACACGACCAGAGATAGTGTGCAAAGCATAACTTGATCTATGCTCCCACAGTGCCTCCAGGTCTCTCTCTCTGAATGCCCTATTTGTGAACATCTGGATCAGCCTTATGGCTGAAACAACAACGTCCTAAATAGGGCATGAGAATAAATGAAATGCCCAATAATATAAACCGATGTATCTCCTGATACACTGAGGCACTAAATGTAACAATGTTAAAAACCAGCATATATAGAGGCCAAAAAATAAATAAACAAAACAAAAATATTTCTAAGTCTTTCGGGGGAAAAAACACAAAATAGGCAGAGTAAATAAAGGATAACCTACAAATACCTATTCTTGCCTCAGTGAGGGGCAAGAATCACATACTAGTCTCTCACCTGCTACTTCTAGTTATGAGTAATAACTTGATGAATCAAACTCATGGATATCCAGCCCACAGTACAAAACAAGTAGAGTAATTGGCCCATCCTAAAATGGTTGTTCTTTCAAGAGGCCTCGGGACCTCTGTTTTTTTTAAACGTGTGATATGCAATTATAATTGACTAAGTCATTGATCTCTGCTACTAAGACATATAAAACATGCATGGCCAGTCTGCCTCATGACTGTGCCCTGACCTGCACTAAGCATCTCACGTATTCAACGGAATGACCCAAATACGTCTTGCATTATATAGAAGAGGAGAATACAAACTTTCTGTAAAGTGCCAGATAGTAAACATTTTAGGCCTTGTGGGCCAGATAGATTCTGCTAGAGCTATTCAACATCATGGTGTGAAAGCAGCCTTAAAGAATGTGTAAATGAATGGATATGGCTGGGTTCCAGTAAAACTTTATTTACAAAAAGCAAGCTACAGGCTAGATTTGGACCACAGGCTATAGTTTGTCAACCTCTGTCAGGAAATTTCGGAGGAGCCCACACCTCAAATCTTTCTCAAGTCTAACTAAGAAGCAAAAAATCTGGCTTTGGTAGAGAAGGGAAAAAAACCAAATTGTTTTTATTCTGCCTTTAAACTGCCAAAAGCATATACTAGCTATACAGCAGAACTAGGGATCTGAGTGACTCCCTGAATGAACAAACTAAGACACTACAGTAGATGACAAACGATGAAGAGTGAAGATGGTCAGTAATTTTAACCAACGACAAATAGTTACTGAAAATCATTAGACTCACAGAAATTCTATCTGACCTAAAAATGTTATATTTTTTACTGCCAATATTTAATAATACATACCCTTCCCTCTCCTACTTTTCCATTCCTTCTATTACGTACCTTGTGTAAAAATAGATAAAACAAGCACCTGATGGTAGTAATAGCTTCCTAAGTAGTCTCCCTGCTTCCAGGAATGAACTACCTAAAACACAATTCTGTTCTGCTTATAATAAGTTGCCAGTTTAGCAATGGTTAAATCTAGGGACTCTGGGGTCAGAGAGAACTTAGTGTAAGTCTAGACTCTATCATTTATTTGCTGTGTGACCCTGGGCAAGTTATTTAACCCCTTCAAGTTTTACTCCCTTATCTGCAAAATGGTTATAAAATAATAAAAAATTCACAAAGTTGTGGTGAGGAATAAATAAGGGAATTCAGGTAAAGTGCTTACCAAAACACCTGATACATTATAATCATTCAGTAAATGTATATTACGATTATGGTAACTGTGGGGGTTTTAAAACACATCTGCAAATTCTTTGACACTCCTCCCACCGACAGGTAGGATCTATGTGCCCTCCCCCTGAATCTAGTAAGTTGCTTGTAATCATGAGAACGCAGCAGAGGTGACATTGTGTGAGTTCAGAGACTAGGTCAGAATAGGCCATACAGCTTCTGTCTGAGTCTCTTCAGACACTCACTTTGGGGCCATGTAAGGAATCCAAGCACTCTAACATTGCCATGTTGGAGAGACCACATAGAAGCACTCCAACCACAGCTCAGCTGAGCACCCACCCAGCAACATCTGCTACCGGCCGGGTGTATAAGCCTTCTTGGTCAACCAACCCAGTGATTCTTCAGATGACCACAGCCACAGCCAACATCTAACTGCAACTACCTGACCCACAAAATTGTGAGCAAAACAAAATGTTTAAACAATTAAGTTTTGGGTAATTTGGAAAGCAGCAATAGCAACCAGAACAGAATTTTAGTACAAGAAGTGATGTAACAAAAATCTAAAACATGTGGCATTAGCCAGGTCCCTCAGCAGTCTCACTAGTAACCCAAAATAAAGATGGACCTGGCTTGAAGAGGTTTATGGTTGTGACTTTTATCTAATGGAGTAAACTCCAATAAGATCCACAGAAAGAGCACAAAACTTTCAAGGGAACTGTATTAACAAAAGTATTCTCATCTTAAACTGAAATGGACAGAATAAATAGAAAATGAAAAGAGGCCTTTGGAAACTCAACCTTCCACAGGTGGGAAGCAGGCTGAGAAAGCTACCCAACCGTAAACATAGGCCATTTCTCAAGAAAAAGAAAGAATGATTGAGAAGGCAGAATCAAGACTCCAAAGGGCAGAACCAAGAACAATGGGGAACAATTCCCAATAAGCAGTACTGAACCCTAATCAAAAAACTGGCAACATGTGCCCCACTGGATTTCAAAATCACAATGAACTCATGACTGCTATGGACCTCTCATTTCTCTCCTTTTAGAATGGGAGTTTCTACTGTGGTTATCCTATCCCTGCATCACTACCGTATAATGGCTATGTGGAGAGCAAATAACTTATCTTTTTGGTTAACAGGTCTTCATATCAAGAGGAACTTAATACCTAAGGAAATGCACACTAGGAGCCTCATGTGCACATGGAGTTGATTCAGATGACTGAATTCTGAGCTAATGCCAAAACAGATAAACCTTTGGAGTGAAGGAGGACTTGAGAGGGAATGAGTTTTGCATTTGAGAGGATAATAAATAATTTGTGGCCAGAGGAAAGACTGTGGTGGTTTTAAAAGATGTCTGCAAATTTTTTTTTTGACACTTCTCCCATCAAGAGGTATGGTCTATATCCTCTTCCCTTGAACTCAGCCCAATATTAGTGACTAGCTTGTGACAATAAAATGCAGCAGAACTAACACTATTATGACTTCCAAGGTTTGGTCAGGAAAGGCCATGAAGCTTCTGTTTGATTCTCTTGAGACACTGGCTCTGAGCAAAGCCTGCCACCATGTAAAAAGTTTGACTACCCTGAAAACACCATGCTGGAGAGGCCACATGAAGATGCTCTGGTCAGTAGCAAAGCTGATCGTCTACCAACAGCCAGCATCAACCAACTATGTGAGTGAGCCAAATCAGATATCCAGCCCACTTGAACCTTTATATGGCTTTAGCTCCAGCCGATATCTGACTGCAACTGATTGAGATACCCCAAATGAGGACTGCCTAGTGGACAGATTATTCCCCAGTAACAAATTACTGACCTACAAGAACATGAGCAATATAAAATAGTTGTTTCAATCTTCTAAGTTTTATATAATTTGTTATTAAACAACAGTAAGGAAAACAATGATGTCACTCTCCTTCAGTGGCTTCCCATTATTCTTAGAATAAAGGCAAGTTTCTTTGATATAATTTACATGGTCCTGCATGATCTGCTCCACTTAACTTGTAAGTGGTCTTAGCTTTGATGTCACTTTCTCCAAAAAGTTTTCCTTTTAATACCCAATTATGGGGTACGAGCCCCTTCTAAGCATTTCTATAGTTGCCTAACACAGTACCTGCTATGCTACATATTTACTTACATTATCTCTCAGTAGACTCTACATCCTCTACAAGTAGGAATCACCTCTGCCTTACTGACCAACGTGATGCCAATACCCAGGGCACATGGTAAGCAATCATACAGTTCTGTTAAGTATTGAATGCATAAGAACCTCATAGGGTAGAAAAAATAGAAATAACCCTTATAACAAACAAGACAGAATAGAATAAGATAGTAACATAGGTAAAACAATATACTGTAGGAGAACGAGGAAAGGAAGACCTCTCTAAAGGAAGAATTTCAATGAGATAACTGGCACAGAATCAAGAAACGAAAGTTTATGTTAAAAGGATTAAACTTTAAGCTTCTGCAAGGCAAAGGAAACCATGAACAAAACGAAAAGACAACCCACCAACTGGGAGAAAATAATTGTAAATCATATATCCAACAGGGGGTTAACCTCCAAAATACAGAGAGAGAATTCAACAACAAAATAACAAACAACCTGATCAAAAAAATGGGCAGAGAATATGAACAGACATTTTTCCAAATAAGATATACGGATGGCCAACAGGCACATGAAATTTGGCCAAATTGATAAACTCAAGAACTGTCTCAATAAATATTGACTACTTGTATTTTCTTTTCTTTTCTTTTTTTTTCCTGGTGAGGAAGATTTGCTCTGAGCTAATGTCTGTTGCCAATCTTCCTCTTTTTTTTCCTTGAGAAAGACTAGCCCTGAGCTAACACCTATACCAGTCTTCCTCTATTTTGTAATGTGGGTTGCCACCACAACATGGCTTGATGAGTAGTATAGGTCTGCCCTGGGATCCAAACCCATGAACCAGGGCCACCAAAGTGGAGCACATCAGACTTAACCACTACAACACAGAGCTAGCCCCACGTATTTTCTCTTTATATTTAGATTGTATTCTTCTGTTTCCCCACACTCTGGCAATTTACATTAATAGACATTCCCAAATCTACTTCATAGGCCTGTTGTGGAGATTAAATAAGATAATGAGGTAAATGAAAGAAAACTTAGAAAAACTATTCATTTAAAATTCAGTACTATGGAAAACAGTACGGAGATTCCTCAAAAAATTAAGAATAGAACTACCATATGATCTAGCTATTCCACTGCTGGGTATTTATCCAAAGAACATGAAAACATTAATGTGTAAAGATATATGCACCCCTATGTTCACTGCAGCATTATTCACAATAGCCAAGACTTGGAAGCAACCTAGGTGCCCATCAAGGGATGAATGGATAAAGAATATGTGGTATATATACACAATGGAATACTACTCAGCCATAAGAAAGGTTGAAATCTTGCCATTGGTGACAACATGGATGGACCTTGAGGGTATTATGCTAAGCAAAATAAGTAAGAGGGAGAAAGCCAAAGACCATATGATCTCACTCATAAATAGAAGATAAAAACAGCAACAAACGAACATATAGAGACAGAAATTGGATTGGTGGTTACCAGAGGGGAAGGGGGAAGGGAGGACGGCAAAAGGAGTGATTAGGTACATGTATATGGTGATGGATTGTAATTAGTCTTTGGATGGTGAACATGATATAATCTACACAGAAATCAAAATATAATGATACACACCTTGAATTTATATAATATTATACACCAATGTTACTACAATAAATAAATAAATAAACACACAAAAAAATTTAAAAAGACTGGGAGAAGTACATAGGTGTAAAAATGTACTATATCAATTGCATTTCCACTTTTTAAAACTTTTGTTTTTATGGTTCAGTTTTTTTGGATATAAAGTTTTATAATGTTTATATTTTCTTTCTGAGTTGTGATTTTATTAATATAATATTTACTGCCTCAATTTCTATTTTCAATAAAATTTTTTTTCTTTTAAGATTTCTGTTAAACTATCAATAAATATATATTGAATGAAATACTAAAAATAAAATAAAATTCAGTAATTACCCTAACGTTATAATCTGAATACTGACAGACTTAATTGGAATCTAAATTTTTAATACTAACTACTAGATTTGGCCCAAATAAGTTTAAAAATTCCTTAAAAAAAAAAAGTGATACTTGGAGGGTGACGTCAGCAACATGGCGGAGTGAGCTTTCCCGTGAACTCTTCCCCCGACAAGATACAACAAAAGGAACAGTCACAGACCAACAACGGAATCCCAGACAGTGAAAAGCTAGAGCGGAGGGATCCACACTGCCGCACATCTGAGAGGGAAACGTGCTGGGCCCCTGGAGGAAGTGGGGAGAGGTAAGGAGAACTCCTCTCCCTCCCCAACAGATCAGCGATCCCGGTTCACGCGGCTCCCAGAGAGGGGGGAGGGGCGGCCCTCGGCGGGGAAACCGTGGCTCTTCGGACTCTCTCAGCCAGTGGGAAACTCCCGCACAGAGGACTCAGAGGAGCCACAGGGCTACCATCAACATCTGAGCACCCCAGAGAGCGGATAAAGAGGGGCAAATGAGAAGCCTCCCACGTCAGGGACCCAGAGGGCAAAAGAGAGAGCTCCCCCCCCCCCACAAACCGGACTCTGCAGCTCAACCGACCAGACCAGACCTAGCGATCCGCGGCAGACCATACCAAGTGATCCGCGACAGACCAGACGAAGCGATCTGCGGCAGACCTGATCAAACGACTGGACCCGTGGATCACAGTGGGAAAAAAAACAAAACAAAACTGTGGATCACAGCAGAACAACCAGGGCAGAGCGCAGGGGGCTTAGACTACACAGCCCTTTACCACCAGACAGTGGCAGCAGGTGGAAATTGCAACCAGAGATTTCCAGGATGAGGAAAAACAAAACCAACACAGGAACCACAATGCAAAAATATATGAAATCACCAGACCAGAAACAAAATGACAAGCACCCAGAAATCAACCCCGAAGACACAGAAATCCATAAACTAAATGACAGAGATTTCAAAATAGCTATCATAAAAACACTCAATGGAATACGAGATAACACAAACAATTCAATGAGATTAGGAGTTTTTTCACAAAAGAGATTGAAATCATAAAGAAAAACCAATCAGTGCTGATGGAGATGAAGAACACAATGGAGGAGATAAAGGAGAATCTGGACTCTCTAAAGAACAGAGCTGACAATATGGAGGAAAAAATTAGCACCTTAGAGGACAGGAATACAGATATACTCCAGATGGAAGAAGAGAGAGAACTAAGACTAAAAAGAAATGAAGAAAGACTCCGAGAAATATCTGACTCTATTAGAAAATGTAACATAAGAATTATAGGTATTCCTGAGGAAGAGGAGAGGGAAAGAGGAATAGAGAGCCTATTCAAGGAAATAATAGCTGAGAATTCCCCAAATCTGGGGAAGGAGCAGGAAATACCAGTAAGCGAAGCCAACAGGACACCTATATATATTAACAGACAAAGGCCTTCACCACGACACCTAGTGGTAAGGCTAGCCAGGGTCAACGACAAAGGAACCATATTAAGGGCAGCTAGACAAAAACAAAAAATAACGTACAAAGGAACTCCCATCAGGCTCTCAGTGGATTTCTCAACAGAAACTTTACAGGCTAGAAGAGACTGGAATGATATATTCAAAATACTGAAAGACAAAAACTTTCAGCCAAGAATACTCTAGCCAGCAAAAATATCCTTCAAATATGATGGAGAAATAGTAACTCTCCCAGATAAACAAAAGCTAAGGGAGTTCATGGCCACGAGACCCCCACTACAAGAAATACTCAAGAAGGCCCTCAGGCCTGAAAAAAAGAAGAGAAAGGGAACACAAAGCTTGGAGCAAGGAGAAAAGTAGGTAGACAAACTCAGAAAAATAGTAGATCTTTACCGGAATAGGTTAGCAACCACTTAAATACTAAATTCAAAGATCAAAGGAAGAAATTCACCAAAAATAAATTTAACCTCATCACTGTAAACACACAGCCACAACACAAGATAGAATAAGGTATAACAAGAAAAACTTAGAAGGGGAAGAGGAAAGTGACTGAATTGACTTAGTATAAGGAAATAGGAGGCCATCAGATAATGGACTATCTCATACACAAGATTTTTTGCCCAAACCTTAAGGTAACCACTAAACAAATAATCAAAACAAAACCACATATGATAAACAAAGAGAAAACTAGAAGAATCATAAGACAGAACAACCAAACTGAATTGGCAGTCCAAAACAAATAGGACAAGAAACAAAGGAAATGCAAAAGAACCAGAAAATAAGTGACAAAACAGCAACATTAAGCCCTCATATATCAATAATTACCCTAAAGGTAAATGGATTGAACTCTCCAATCAAAAGATACAGAGTGGCAGGATGGATTAAAAAGCAAGATCCAACAATATGCTGCCTTCAGGAAACACATCTTAGCACTAAAGACAAGCACAGGCTCAGAGTGAAAGGATGGAAGACAATACTCCAAGCTAATGGCAAACAAAAGAAAGCAGGTGTTGCCATACTCATATCAGACAAAGTAGACTTCAAGATAAAACAGGTTAAGAAAGACAAAGAAGGGAAATATATAATGATAAAAGGGACACTCCATCAAGAAGACATATCACTTATAAATATATATGCACCCAACATAGGAGCACCAATGTACATAAAGCAACTATTAACAAACCTAAAAGGAGAAATCAACAACAACACAATAATAGTAGGGGATCTTAACACCCCACTTACAGCAATGGATAGATCATCCAGACAAAAAGTCAATAAAGAAATAGTAGACTTAAATGAAAAACTGGACGAGATGGACCTAGTAGACATATACAGAGCACTCCATCCAAAAACAGCTGACTACACATTCTTCTCAAGCGCGCATGGAACATCCTCTAGGATAGACCATATGTTGGGAAACAAAGCAAGCCTCAATAAATTTAAGAAGATTGAAATCATAACAAGCATCTTTCCAGACCATAAGGCTATGAAACTGGAAATGAACCATGAAAAAAAACTGGGAAAGTGACAAAAATTTGGAGATTAAACAACATGCTACTGAACAACCAATGGATCATTGATGAAATTAAAGGAGAAATCAAAAACTATCTGGAAACAAACGAAAATGATAATATGCCATATCAAACCATATGGGATGCAGCAAAAGCGGTCCTGAGAGGGAAACTCATAGCGATACAAGCCCACCTTAACAAACAAGAAAAAGCCCTAATAGGCAACCTTAAATTACACCTAACAGAACTAGAAAAAGAAGAACAAACAAAGCCCAAAGCCAGCAGAAGGAGAGAAATAATAAAAATCAGAGCAGAAATAAATGAAATTGAGACCAAAAAAAACAGTAGAAAGGATTAATGAAACAAAGAGTTGGTTCTTCGAGAAGATAAACAAAATCGACAAACCTTTAGCCAGGCTTACTAAGAAAAAAAGAGAAAAGGCTCAAGTAAATAAAATTAGAAATGAAAGAGGAGAAAT
This sequence comes from Diceros bicornis minor, assembly GCF_020826845.1. Classification (NCBI taxonomy): domain Eukaryota; kingdom Metazoa; phylum Chordata; class Mammalia; order Perissodactyla; family Rhinocerotidae; genus Diceros; species Diceros bicornis. Next base: position 23,105,379 of record NC_080764.1, on the reverse strand, counting down.
TACAACGGATACCATGGAAATACAGAGGATTATAAGAGAATACTATAAGAAATTATATGCCAACAAATTGGACAATCTAGAAGAAATGGATAAATTCTTAGACTTATACAACCTCCCAAAATTGAACCAAGAAGAAATGGAGAATCTGAATAGACCAATAACAAGTAAAGAGATTCAAATAGTAATCAAAAACCTCCCAAAAAATAAAAGTCCAGGACCAGATGGCTTCTCCAGTGAATTTTACCAAACATTCAAAGAAGATTTAATACCCATCCTTCTCAAACTATTCCAAAAAATAGAGGAAGATGGAACACTTCCTAAATCATTCTACGAGGCCAACATCACCCTGATACCAAAACCAGACAAAGATAATACAAAGAAAGAAAATTACAGGCCAATATCGCTGATGAACACTGATGCAAAAATCCTCAACAACATATTGGCAAACTGAATACAACAATACATTAAAAAGATCATACACCATGATCAAGTGGGATTTATACCAGGGACGCAGGGATGGTTCAACATCCGCAAATCAATCAATGTGATACATCACATCAACAAAACAAAGAATAAAAACCACATGATCATCTCAACAGACGCAGAGAAGGCATTTGACAAGATACAACATCCATTTATGATAAAAAATTCTCAATAAAATGGGAATAGAAGGAAAGTACCTCAACATAATAAAGGCCATATATGACAAACCCACAGCCAACATCATACTCAACGGGGAAAGACTGAAAGCCATTCCTCTGAGAACAGGAACGAGGCAGGGCCACTCTCACCACTCCTGTTCAACATAGTACTGGAGGTTTTAGCCAGAGCAATTAGGCAAGAAAAAGGAATAAAAGGAATCCAAATAGGTAACGAAGAAGTGAAACTCTCACTATTTGCAGATGACATGATTGTATATATAGAAAACCCTCAAGAATCTGTTGGAAAACTATTAGAAACAATCAACAACTACAGCAAAGTTGCAGGGTACAAAATCAGTCTACAAAAATCAGTTGCATTTCTATATGCTAATAATGAACGAACAGAAAGAGAGCTCAAAAAGATAATACCATTTACAATTGCATCAAAAAGAATAAAATACCTAGGAATAAATCTTACCAAGGAGGTGAAGGACCTATACAATGAGAACTACAAGACATTATTGAAAGAAATCCATGATGACATAAAGAAATGGAAAGATATCCCATGTACGTGAATTGGAAGAATAAACATAGTTAAAATGTCTATATTACCTAAAGCAATCTACAGATTCAATGCAATCCCAATCAGAATCCCAATGACATTCTTCACAGAAATAGAAAAAAGAATACTAAAATTTATATGGGGCAACAAAAGACCCCGAATAGCTAAAGAAATCCTAAAAAAAAAAGAACAAAGCAGGAGGCATCACAATCCCTGACTTCAAAACATACTACAAAGCAATAGTAATCAAAACAGCATGGTACTGGTACAAAAACAGACACACAGATCAATGGAACAGAATTGAAAGCCCAGAAATAAAACCACACATATACGGACAGCTAATTTTTGACAAAGGTGCTAAGGACATGCAATGGAGAAAGGAAAGTCTCTTCAATAAATGGTGTTGGGAAAACTGGACAGCCACATGCAAAAGAATGAAAGTAGACCATCTGCTATCGCCATTCACAAAAATTAACTCAAAATGGATCAAAGACCTGAAGCTGAGACCTGAAACTATAAAACTCATAGAAGAAAATATAGGCAACACACTATTTGAAATTGGTTTTAAAGGAATCTTTTCGGATGACATGCCTACCCAGACTAGGGAAACTAAAGAAAAAATAAACAAGTGGGACTTTATCAGATTAAAGAGCTTTTATAAGACAAATGAAACCAGAATCAAGATGAACAGACAACCAACCAGCTGGGAGAGAATATTTGCAAAACATACATCTGACAAGGGGTTTATCTCCATAATATATAAAGAACTCACACAACTGAACAACAAAAAAAACAAACAACCCGATCAAAAAATGGGCAGAGGAAATGAACAGACACTTCTCCAAGGAAGATATACAGATGGCCAATAGGCACATGAAAAGATGCTCAACATCACTAATCATCAGGGAAATGCAAATCAAAACAACACTAAGATACCACCTCACGCCCGTTAGAATGGCTATAATCACCAAAACAAAAAACAACAAATGTTGGAGAGGATGTGGAGAAACAGGAACCCTCATACACAGCTGGTGGGAATGCAAATTGGTGCAACCTCTATGGAAAACGGTATGGAGATTCCTCAAAGAATTAAAAATAGAGATGCCCTATGATCCAGCCATCCCACTACTGGGAATCTATCCAACGCACCTGAAATCAACAATCCAAAGAGGCTTATGCACCCCTATGTTCATTGCAGCATTATTCACCATAGCCAAGAAGTGGAAGCAACCTAAGTGTCCCTCGACTGACGATTGGATTAAGAAAATGTGGTATATATATATACAGTGGAATACTACTCAGCCATAAAAAAAGACAAAATCGTCCCATTTGCAACAACATGGATGGGCCTGGAGCATATTATGTTAAGTGAAATAAGCCAGAAAGAGAAAGACAAACACTGTATGATCTCACTCATATGTGGAATATAAACCAACACATGGACAGAGAAAACTGGACTGTGGTTACCAGGGGCAGTGGGGGTGGGGGGAGGGGGGTGGGGGGGGGCACAAGGGGTGAAGGGAGTCATATATATGGTGATGGACAAACAAAAATGTACAACCCAAAATTTCACAATGTTAGAAACCATTAAAACATCAATTAAAAAAAAAAGTGATACTTAGAATAAAAGTATCTATTATACTAAAAAGTATCCACTTGAGAAGACTGATCCACAACACAACTTACTTAATGCATCCAAGTTGCTATGAGAAATATACCAAGATATTCAAGATTGACTTGAAAATGGTTCAAATTTCACACTAATGATTTAAATAGCTTGTAAGAGAAAGAATATTCACACATAATAACACAAAGCAAAAAGAAACGTGAGTCATAAGAAGATACAAAGTGGAACCAAGCATAAAGGATGACTTCCAGCTGAGATAAGAAAAGGCATCACCAAGGAAGGAGCATTTGAGTCGGGTTTTAAAAGACAGACAGCATTAGAATACGTAGCATTATGGTAGGTTTCATTTCAAAAAAAGGGAACAGCATATGCCTTCATAACCGCAATGAAATAATTATATGTGTAATTATTTATTTAATGTCTCTCTTCCTGACTAGATTATAAGTTCTGAGAGGGCTGAGACTAGTACTTTTTCAATTGTCTCTCCAGCACCTAGCAGAGGATCTGGTACATACTAGACATTCAGTAAATATTTATTAAATAAATGAACAACAAACAGAGGCAGGAAAGTAACAATATCTCTGTAAAATAAAGAAGAAAGGGACATGCAGATCAAAAGATTATTTAGGGCCAAATCAGAAGACTTTGAAAATCAAACTGAGGAATTTTTACTTTATTTGGTTGGTAGTAAGGAGTCACTGAATTTTTTAAGGAGTGCAGTGACATAACTAGGTCTGTGCTTTAGAAAGTACATCTAAAAGCGATACACACAGTAGATTACAAAAAAGAGAGACAATGAAGGCAATGAGGAGATCATTACAGGATTTCAGATCAAAGATAACAAGGACCTGAACTAGAATAAAAGCAGTGGGAATGAAAAGTAAAAAAAATTAATAATAATAACCACAAAGATATTACACAAATAAAATCAACAGGGCAATCAGCCATCCATTCAACCAACATCTTTTGAGCACCTACTATGTATCTACCAGACAAAGTTAGAAGCTGGAGATAGGAAAAATACATAAGTCATCATTTTATAGAAGTAATTGTCTCATGATAGCCTGAGCCAAGTCGCTAGGCAGGTGCTCAGGGATGCCCCACAGATACTTCTCATAAAGTAGGGTGACTCTGGGGAGGTCATGGGCACTTGATCTAGAGCACCAAGGCAGCAAGGCAAAGACTGCTGCCATTATGTTACTACAGAATGAGCAGAAAGTCATCTAACTTACCTTCACCACTGCAGGAGGTAACGAAGCCCAGAAAAGGAAATTGAGGCCTGAGAGTGGTGAGAGTAGAAGTCTTAACTAACGTTCTCCTCTACTTCTGGGTACACAGAAATGATAATGTGTCACTTCAGAACCCAAACGTTTAATTGCTGCTATTCAGCCCTCCAATCCTGCCATGGTAATCACTTGTTAACCTGGAGGTATCATAGACAGATGCACTGTGGAATGCTGAACCAACACCTGGAGGGAAGCTACTGTGGAGAACCCAGATCCACAGAAAATTTGCAAAACAGAGAAATAAAATCTGGTTGTGTTAAGTCACTGAGATAGCTGGATGTTGTTTGTTATGGCATGATAACCTAACCTGTAATGACTAATAAAGAACACAGGCAGAATAACCAAAAAAAAAAAGGTTATAAACAGTAGAGTAGATATGCTTACTCTGAGTGCAGAGAAGAGGAAAGATTATGAAATACTACTCAACACCTGTGATAGATTTGCCCCAACTCTCCATCTTTCCCTTTATCAATGACCTTTACCAGATATGTAACTTGGCAGTTCCACCTCCTAATGAGATGGAGTACATATTGGTCAACTTGGGCTACCATAACAAAATATCATAGACTGGGTGGCTTAAAAACAGAAATTTATTTTCTCAGTTGTGGAGACTGAAGTCCAAGGTCAGGGTTCCAGCATGGTCGGGTCTTGGTGAGAGCTCTCTTCCTGGTTTGCAGACAGCCACCTTCTTGCTGTGTCCTCACATGGCAGAGAGAGAGAGAGAAAGACCTCTGGATAAGGGCACTAATCCCATCACGAGAGCCCCACCTTCATGACCTCATCTAAACCTAATTATCTCCCAAAGGCCCCCCATCTCCAAATACCATCACTTTGGGGGTTAGGGCTTTAACATATGAATTTGAGGGGGACACGATTCAATCCATAGCAGTGTATATTCTCCCACTCCTTGGTTTGTGGTTTGGCCATGTGACTTGCTTTGGCTAACAAAATGAGGTGGAGGAGACAGTGTGTGCCAGTTCCAAGGCCAGGCCTTAAAAAGCCCTGCCATGTTTCCATTTGACCTCTTGCATCTCTGTGATGGGCATGAGAAGAGCATGCTATAGCTAGACCACCCTACCAAGGACAGAAATAAATGGAATACTATTAGCACAACCAACCCATAGTGCAACAACCTGCAACATAAAGCAGAGCCACCTAGCCACCTAGCCACCAAGCCTAAACCATCCTACTGAGCTCAACCTAAATGAGCAGATGCATGAATGATAATAAATGATTATGTTTTTAAGCCACTGAGTTTGGTGGCAGTTTGTTAGGAAGCCTTATTATGGCAATAGGTAGCTGATGTAACACCTAAACAATACCTACAGGTAAATGCCCAAGGAGCATACGTGGCTCTTTAGGAAGAGCTTTATGCTAACAAGGACATCCAGGAAAATTAAGTTGGATTGCCCCAACTATTTTCTTCAAAATTCCTTTTTCTTTATTCACCTCTGCTTGTTCCTTGCAATGGCTCCTGAATTCAATTCCAATACTGGTCAGCAAGATTTGTGAAGAAAACAGAGGAGACGGAAGAAAGAAAGGAAGGGAGAAAACAGAATAATATAGTATTAAAAAAAAAAAAGAATTTCAAGCAAGAAAATCAAGTACAATACAAAGCACCAAAGAAAATGAGAAAGGAGAAGAAGTCCTTAGGCTTGGTAAGGAAGAGGTTGCTAGCTCATCAGAAAGTCATTTTTGGACACTAGAGAGACAGTGGCACAGGAATTCAGAAAAGAGTGACGATGAAATCCAGCCATTTGTGACAACATGGATGGACATTGAGGGTATAATGCAAAGTGAAATAAGTCAGAGGGAGAAGGTCAAATACCGTATGATTTCCTTCATTAAGTAGTAGATAATAACAACAATAAACAAACACATAGGGACAGAGATTGGATTGGTGGTTACCAGAGGGGAAGGGGGGAGGGAGGAGGGTGAAAGGGATAATTCGGTACATGTGTGTGGTGATGGGTTGTAATTAGTATTTTGGTGGTGAACATGATGTAATCTACGTAGAAATAGAAGTACAATGATGTACACCTGAAATTTTTACAATGTCATAAACCAATGTTACTGCAATAAACAAAAAATTAAAAAAAAAAAAGAGTACGTTGCATGTAAATTGAGACAGTGAGGTTAGATAATTTAGTTTAGAAGTTTAACAATGAAAAGAAGAAAGAAATAGGGCAACAACTAGGGGGCAGGAAATGGAACTCATGTCTTAATAGGGAGGATCTGTGCTGTATGAGTTTTCTATTGCTGTGTAACAAATTACCCCAAACATTCTGTTTTGTAGGTCAGAAGTCCACAGGGGCTTAGCTGGGTTCTCTGCTTAGGATCTCAGAAGGATAAAATTCGGGCATCGATTGGGCTGGGCTCTTATCTGGAGGCTCTGGAGAAGGATTCACTTCCTTGCTACTTCGGGTTGTTGGCAGAATTCAGTTCCATGCAGCTACAGGACTGAGGTCCCATTTCTTTCCTGGCTATTGGCTGAAGGTTGCCCTTAAATCCTAGAGGCTGCTCTCCAGCTCTTGCACATATAGCCCCCATCTTCAAGCCAGCAACAATGCAATGGATCCTTCTCGTGTTTTGAATCTCTGGCTTCCCCTTCCACTACCAGCTAGAGAAAACTCTGCTTTTAAAGGGCTCATGTGATTATATTAAGCCTATCTAGATAGTCTTCCTAACTTAAGGTTAACTGATTAGTAACCTTAATTATATCTCAAAATCCCTTTTTCTATGTAACCCAACATAATCAAGGGAGTAACATCTATCATATTCACAGTCCTAAGGATTATAGCAGGAAATCTTAGGGGGGCATTTTAGGATTCTGCCTATCACATTTACATATCTAAAGTTAGAAAAGCTAAAAAACCTTGAAGAAGATTTTAAAAATCAGAATCTTGGGGCCGGCCCCGTGGCTTAGCGGTTAAGTGCGCGCGCTCTGCTGCTGGCAGCCCGGGGTTCGGATCCCAGGCGCACATGGACGCACCACTTCTCCGGCCATGCTGAGGCCGCGTCCCACATATAGCAACTAGAAGGATGTGCAACTATGACATACAACTATCTACTGGGGCTTTGGGGGAAAAAATAAATAAAATAAAATTATAAAAAAAAAAATCAGAATCTTGTATTACACAAATTGCCAATAATTAGGAAGGAAAGAAACCAAGGAAAAAGTATACTATCCTGGCCATAGCAAAAAAGAAGGATGCCTTTTCTTCGAGATTGGAAGAAAGAGTGATAAGAGGGCTGAGGGAGGAGAAAAAAGACAGCATTTACATCAGCTATTTACTTTGCCAAAATTAGTATCATTTTAATTTAGACACAAAGAGACATATTCTCATATTCTGGGTTCTTTGAAAAAGTTCTTCCAGATGGTTACACTTCCCTAGAGTGACAGCACCCAGTGTAGCCTTGCACATATTGGGAATTCAATTAAATGCTGCTGACCATCTGATTGAGAATTCAGAGTCTGGAGTAGCTGACTCAATACAAACATATGGCTTAGTTCCCATCAAAGGAAAAACCAAGTCACTGTATTCTCTCCAACACTGCACCTCCTTTGCAACGTGGGAGAAAAAAGAAGTGAACTAATAAAAATAGACTATGTAACAAAGAACAGGCAAACTGTAGAATACAAATTTCTCTAATTTTATCACAAAATCAGAATTCTTCAGCTGAGGATCAACTCTGAGATATTTCCTTCTTAATTCAATTCAATCAAATCAATGCTTACTGAGCACTGCTTCGGGATATTTAAGATGAGGAAGATACAATCTGAGCTCAAGACGCTAAGGGTTAGGGTATAGGAGAAGTACACAAATGACTATAATGTGAGGTTAAAAGAGAAGAAAACAATATCAAACGACTTTTACCTCTATAAAGAACCATATGAATTATTTATAGATTAAAAAAAATAAAGGCTTAGACAGGTTAAAAACATTTTTTCAAGGTCATATAGCAAGTATATGGTAGGGTATACATTCAACTTCAAGGCTGACTGAGCCCAAAACTCAATCTCTCCCAAAGGAGGGATAAATCATCTCTGGTTGGCTAGTTGGATGCGAGTTTGCAAGCTGGTGAAGAAAAACTACGAAGAATTTCTTAGAGAGGCATTTATTTCAGGTAGAACTTGGAAAGATATACACAATTTTGAAAAGATGAGATGTTAAGGAATGAGAACAATTCCAGGGGAAACAGCATAAAGTAGAGAGGCAAGAATCCAGGTTAACATTTGGAGAATGGTAAGTAGTTCATATAATCTACAGCATAACTCTTTACAAATAAATATTAAAGTGGACACACATTTTGGGGGCCAAATATTGGGGTTAAGAGATTAGTGCATTAGTCCAGGGAAAAGTCTAAACTAGGATCTCAGCAGTTAAGAAGAAGGGGGACTAATGTGAGGGGCAAAATTACTCTACATTTACTCTACATTTAAGGGGGAAAAAAAGGCAGGGAAGCCCAAAAATTAAACTTGAATTTGAAGGCAAAATTATCCCTGTCCTATCTCTCTTTGCCCTCTAGTCAAGAGGTTAGCCAACTATGGCCCACAGGCCAAATCCAGTCCACCATCTGCTTTTGTAAATAACGTTCTATTGGAACACAGCCATGTCCAGTCATTCATGAATTGTCAATGACTGTTTTCACCCTACAACAGCAAAAACCTTATGGCCCATAAAACCTAAAATATTTACTTTGTAGCCTTAATAGAAAAAATTAGCCAACATTTACTGTAGTCCTACATCTTATAAGCCACATTCCAACTCTTTTAGTAGTTTGTTCTGGTATAAATACAAAGCTTATAGGGATATTTCTTGATTGATCAATTTCCAAGATTATCATTTTAATTCCTATTATAGTAATTGAGAATTTGGTGCTTTTACACGATCAGCCTTCCTCCCACTCCCCTCCCACCACGCATACACTTTTCTCTCCCAATATATATTTAAATCAGTAGTGTCTACAGCATCATTATGACTACATAAATATTCTTTATTACTGAGCCAGATAATGTAATATGATTATGTTTCCATACTTATAAAAATATCTTTCTGAAGTTAATAATTAGCATTTGTTTCACATGCTTAGTTTTCCATTTACCTGTCACTATTTTTTTCCAAGTCCAACATATTTGTCAACTGACAATTTTTTTCAAATGTTCAAACATACCAAATACTTGTTTTATTTGTTCCTCCCAAAACTCTCCCATAGTCCTCCAGCCCTTTTTTCCAGTCTAGACTGGTTGCTCTCTAAGCCTAGTGAACAGCTGTTTTCATGGACTCTCTTTTCTCTGCCCCCTATACTGAATCCTTTGTTTCCTGCATCCTATGTCTGTCTCTTCACTGATTTCCTCCCTTGTTTTACGCAAGTTCATCCTCCAGAAGCTTTCTATGAAAGGACATATAAGACATAAATGTGTTATCTTTCTATGTTTTAGAACATCTTTATTCTATCACATATCTAATTGACAGTTTGGCTGAATAGAGAAATCCAAGCTGAAAATGATTTTCCCTCATAATTTTGAAAGCATTGCATCACTGTCTTCTACAATCCAGTGCTGCTGTTAAAAGTTTGATGCCATTCTGATTTCCATTTCTATGTGACTTGTTTTTATGTTTTCTTTTGTTCTACACACCCTCCACAAAGCTTTTAGGATTTTATTTTAATCCATGATGTTCTTAAATTTCATGGAATGAATGTGGCTTCATAGTCCTTTCTCATTCATTATGCTGGATACTTGGGGAGTCTTTTCAGTCTAGAGACTTGTATCCTCCAGTACGAGGAAATTTTCTTGTAATATTTCTTTGATAACTTCCTTCAGGTCTTTTTCTTGTTCTCTATTTGTATCGGTTGTCTATTGGCAAAATAATGATGCATAACAAACCATCCTAAAACTCAGTGGCTTAAAATAATAACCATTTATAATTGTTCTGAATTCTACCAGTCAGCTAGGCAGTTCTGCTGATCTTGGCTGGGTTTGTTTAGGCAGTTCTTTCTGGTCTTGGCTGGGCATCACACATATCTGTGGTAGGCTGGCCATTAGCTGAATTAAAATGGCATTGGGTAAGACAGGGCCTTGTTCCATGAGTCTCATCCTCTAGCAGGTTGGCTAGAGCATGATCTCACAATAATCACAGAGGTTTCAGACAAGAAGGAGAAATGTATTTTAAGCCTCTGTTTGTGTCAAATTTTCTACTGCCATATTGGCCAAATTAAGTCACAGAGCCAAATCCAAAGTAAGTGTCAGAGCACCACCCAAGGGCTTGGGTACGTGGATTCATGTGTGGAACCCCTATTAGTTGGATCTTAAATATGCTGAATTGATCCTCTATTTTTCTTTTCTTTCCTGTTCCATCTCTTGAGTTTATTTTTTTCTTTGTTTTTTTGTTGTTGTTGTTGTTGCTGCTGTTGTGAATCTTTTACATTTCTTCAACGTTATCTTCAAACTCTTCTAATTTTTTTACGTTGTTTATCATATTTTAAATGTCTAAGCCATTTTCTTGTTATCTGATAGTTTTTTTTTCATAGCATCTGTTCTTGTTTTAAGGATCCAATACCTTCTCTTACTACTCTAACGAAATCAATAGGAGTTTCTGGAAGTATTCTTCTCCTTGAATTTTCTCTGCTTCTTTCAGGGGGTAAAGGGAAATGTCACCCAACACCCAAGGTAGGGAAGGGTACCTGGGTGGTCTAAAAGCTCTTGTCCATTTTCTGCTCCATATTTTACTCCCAGCTTCTGTAGCACCAGGAGTTTCTAAGTGTGAGCCTCTCAAGGGCTTGCTTCTTATCAGTATCTCCTCTATAGGCATTACAGTTGTAACTTCTTCCTCTCTGCACAGTCAGTAACTATTCTTCCTTTCACTTTCCACCTTTTAAAAATTTCTTAAGCCCTCTCATCTACTCTCTCAATTTCTTTGTCCTTATAAGTTAATACTTTTTAAGTACTCCACTACCTTTTCAGTAAAATTTGGGGAAGGAAAGAAGAGGAGTTCACATGGTCTACTCATGATGTTTAAATAGAAGTCTCATTCATTTGGTTTTGGACACAGTGAGTTTCCAGTAACAACACCATACTAAGGCAGAGCTATCCAATGGTTGGAAACACAAGGGCAAAGGTCAAGATAAAAAGTAAGATGAGAGAGATAAATTAGAAAGCTTCTTATACAGAGGTGGTTTCTGCCATTATTAAAGTAAATAACAAACAAAATATTAAGTAAAGAAAGAAAATATCGGGCTGGCCTGGTGGTGCAGTGGTTAACTTCATGCACTCCACTTTGGTGGCCCAGGGTTCACAGGTTCGTATCCCGGGCGTGGACCTACACACCACTCATTAAGCCACGCTGTGGCAGTATCCCACATGACAAAACAGAGGAAGACTGGCACAGATGTTAGCTCTGGGACCATCTTCCTCACAAAAAAAAAAAAAAAAAAAAAGAAGGAAAATATCAATAACATAATGTTTAGAAATGCTTAAACTAGGAGAAAGAAACTATCAAAGAATCCAAAGAAGGAGCAATGATAAAAATAGAAGGGTAATTGGGTGGGCATTAAGTCACAAAGATCAAGGGAGGAAAAGGTTTTAAGAAAGAAAAGATAGTCAATAATATCAAATGCTGTGGAGAAACACAAGAAGATGAAGATGGGGGCGTGATATGATTTGGTGATTAGGAAGATAACAGTGAAGCTTAAGAGAGATGTCTCAACAGCATATGAATGCAAAAGGTAAAGGAGGGCCGGCCCGGTGGCTTAGCGGTTAAGTGCACGCTCTCCGTTACTGGCGGCCCGGGTTCAGATCCCGGGCGCACACCGAGGCACCACTTCTCCGGCCATGCTGAGGCCACGTCCCACGTACAGCAACTAGAAGGATGTGCATCTATGACATACAACTATCCACTGGGGCTTTGGGGGAAAAAAAGGAGGAAGGTTGGCAAGAGATGTTAGCTCAGAGCCGGTCTTCCTCAGCAAAAAAGAGGAGGATTAGCATGGATGTTAGCTCAGGGCTGATCTTCCTCACAAAAAAAAAAAAGGTAAAGGAGTAGTTAGTAAAGCAGGATGCATAGGTTCTTCTTTTTTTCAAATAATCTGATGGTGAAGAGGAAGAGAAAAAGCCTAAGATGAATGAGAAGCAGGATTTGAACAATATGGTAAGGTCAAGGAAAGATTTGGGGGTTTTTTCAGTTTGTTGTTTAAGAAAAAGAGAAACTTGGGCATGAATACAGAAGGAAAGTAACAAATAGTCTCTCCTTGACCAAAGTCTACTCAGGCTGTTCTAAACTTTCTTCTCAACTAGGCCTTGACTTTTGGGCTTCCATGTTCATCTCTGCATTGTCCAATTTTAGGAAGAATCTTGCCAATCAGTTTAGCCAGAATCCCCCATCCTCAATACCTGATCACCCTCAATATCTGATTGGGTTCTTCATCCTCTATCATCCACCAGAAAATGTCTAATCACTCTGGCCTACCATCAGCAAGAATCCCATTAGGTCAGTTTAACCAGAATCCTCCCTTACCTCTGATGTTTCCTCTTAGTCATTTTCCATTCACTGACCCCCATCCTACTCCTTGGCTATAAATTCCCATTTCTCCTTGTTGTATTTGGAGTTGAGCCCAATCTCTTTTCCTGACTGCAAAACTCCTTTGCAGTGGTCCCTACATCTATAGCTATGGTCCTGAATAAAGTCTGTCTTACCATTCTTTAACAAACGTGATGGAATGATTTTCTTTTTAATAAAAGATACGAGGAGAGAATAAAAATTCAAAGACAAGAGGAAAATTGAAGGATAATTAACAAAGGCTTGAAGGAGAAAGGAAGAATATGTAATCATGAGCAGAGATGCAGAGGTTGGTCTTAGTAAAGAGGAGGGGCATTTCTCACTACAGGGCAGAAATGGAGGGAAAGAGAAAGAATAAAAATAGAGGTAGGGGCCGGCCCGGTGGCGCAAGCGGTTAAGTTCGCGCGCTCCGCTGCGGCGGCCCGGGGTTCGCTGGTTCGGATCCCGGGCGCGCACCGACGCACTGCTTGGCAAGCCATGCTGTGGCGGCGTCCCATATAAAGTGGAGGAAGATGGGCACAGATGTTAGCCCAGGGCCGTCTTCCTCAGCAAAAAAAAAAAAAGAGGAGGATTGGCGGATGTTAGCACAGGGCTGATCTCCTCACAAAAAAAAATAAAAAAAATAGAGGTAGAGAAATACAGAGAAGAAAATTCTGAAAAGCTCATGCCCACATTTCCTCAATCTCCTTTAAATAAAAGACCACATTATCTGCTGAGAGTGACTACAGCAAGAATGGGATTTATGGAAAGTGGAAAAGGTTTGGAACAGCTGCTCTGGTAAATGTAATAGGGAATTTATGGGAGAATTGATTGATTTATGCAATAGCAACAGCGGGAAAAGGCCAGAAGAAGCTACCAAGAACTTGTGAAGACTCAAATATAAACAACATACTCTTTTAGAGACAGAGAAATTTCTATTTTTCTTAGTAGTGGCTACCAATACCAGAGAGTTGCTCAGCAGACGTGAGGTAGGTAATGCCCAGTGACCAGGATAAAATATCAAAAAATTAACAAAATCTGAATTTTTTTTAATTAAAGGACTTCCTTTCCTGTTTTACTTTTAAAAATGAAATAAATAAGAAATTGAAAGCTAACAAAAATAAATTCTTCAATCCAGGAGCTCTTTTAACATTTATTCCTGGCTAATTTCAGATTAATCAAACCCTAATTCCAGATTAATTAAGCCTTCTAACTGACTTTCAAAGTTCTCTCCAAACTACAGCTAACTATATCAACTCTAATCTCCTTTCTCCAAACACTATTTCTCCACTACAATCTAAAATAATTCACATTTCCATGCATTTGCAACTGCAAAGACTTCTCTTCTTGGTATTTATTTCATCTCTCACAATGTGTTCACAGTTAGGTTACTTTTGGTCCTTGATTCCCTTTGGAATTCACACAAAAAGATGTAACGTTTATAGAGTCACTTATAGTCACTGTTCCCTTCACCCTTTCGTCAACAGCAGCTACTTGATTCATAAACTTCTAAAACATTGGTTCTCAACCAGGGGTGATTTCGCCTCCCAGGGGACACTCATCAATGTCTAAGGACATTTTTTAGTATCTAGCGAGTATAGGCCAAGGATGCAGCAATCCTACAATGCAAAGAACAGCCCTGCCCCAACCCCAACAAAGAATTATCTAGCCAAAATGTCAATAGCGCCAAAGTTGAGAAAACCTGCTCAACAGCTACTTCACTCATGTTCTAAGACATACAAATAGCTCAACAATCAAGTAAAACCTGCCTTAGGCTCGAGCTCACTCTCTCTTCTGCTCCCTGACCTACTGCGTTCCCAGGCTCTGTGTTTGCTTTGACCATTGAGACTTTGCCTTTTTCCCAGCAATGCTATGATATACTGGTCCTCAGACCCTTAGCTCCCTCATCTGACACCTAAGACACTGTTGCCTCTGTCAGGTTCCAAAACTCCCCGGCTTGTTTTTCACCATGGAAAATGGGGAGACTTTAATCCCTTGTTTTCTGGACTTGGATGTCTACACAATCTGGTCTCCAGCCCAACCTGACTAATCCTAACTACCTATTGCTCCCTACAGCCCAGGGTGACAATATGGTTTGACACTGCACATCAAAGCAGCCTTTAAAAGGGCAGGTCTTCTCCTGTCTAACTCTGGAGTCCTGCCATTTAATCTCTTCTTTCTGTAGTCACCTTAGGGGCTGTTCTTATCTCTAGAACTGCCACTTATAGATTTTAAGAGTTCATTACATGGTGACTGAAGGAATATATGAACAATAACCTGCGGGCTTGAATCACAAAGAATACATTTAGATTGACTGAATTCTGAGTTCTTTCATCCAGTTACCAAAATACTTACTGAAGTACTGTGTTAGGCAACGGAGGGCTGGGGGGATAAAAAAACACATGGTCCCTACCCTTAAATAGCTTACAGCTTAATATATAAGTCAATACGTAAATAAATAATTAATTCATAGACTGATTATGATCAGAATATCCCTATCCTATAGCTTATAAAGAAAAAAAAAAAAGAAAAATCCTTTCTCAGAATTGACAGAAATAACAGTCTCAAAATAAAAGTATACAGAATGAATGAATGAGCAAACGAACAAGCAGATGGATAAATGAGAAACCAAATACCAAACTAGTAAAGCTTTTTTTGGGTCGTAGGCAAGGTGGTACATCATGTAAATGAGAGTTTCATTATTCTACTACATCTCCTTTCATTCTCCTTAAATGTCATTCTCACTATAAATGCTAATTGGTTTAGCATATATAACAAATTAATCTGGTGGCAGAATAATTCTGTAACACAATCCATGCTAAAAAATCTTTGCTTCTCAGCTTTACAGATAATGGAGCTTCTAAACAGATCCAGTCCAATAGGCTGTGCACAGATTGATACTGGGCTAGAATGCACTGTACAGTCTCTCCAGATATTTACAGCCAGCATCCATCTAATTGATCAACGTTTGTGCCTTATCAGTTGTTAAACAGTTTTAAAGTCATATTTCACTGGTACATTCTCTCAATTTGAGAGCAATAGGCAAGGTTCCCAAGAAAAGAGATCACAACTATATTATATTCCTTCTCCCTCTAAAATGATAAAAATACCGGTTACCAATTGAGCCAGCGCAAAGGAGCCACTGGTTGGACTGACTTTGGCTCTGTATAACATCTTGTTAATTCACCATGACAATTTATTCATATTGCGGCTGCACTGAGATATCTGATGCTACAAATGAGATTATCTCCATTCCTCATGAAATAGAGTCATATATAGCTGGGTTTGAACCCAAGCTCGATCAGGTTCTGTCCATGTGAACTTCAACAAGATGTTTAACCTCTTTTAAGGCTCAAGTGTATCTGAGACCTTAACCATGTGCAAATGGGGAAAATAATACTTACCTTATAGGTTTGCTGAGAGCATTGATAAAGAGATGATAAATCCATAAGACTAGCATACACTAAGTGCTCAATACTAGCATTCCCTTTACTCTAATCTGATATAAATTTACTAGGCAAAATTATCTTACAATTTTTTCCTCTCTTTTTGCTTAATTTTCTTTAGTTCTTCCCACTTTATCAACTCTTCATTCATTCCTTCATTTATTCAAAGCTACTAAGAGCATGAACTTACCATCACCTCTTCTAAAACATCTCCCGGACATCTCTGGAATCCATAGTGGAAAGTAGAAGCTATGGTTCAAAATTGGCCTTTACCCTGAAAACACTGCTTGCCTTTGTTTTAAAGTGTTTTCACCACCCTACTCCCCCCAGTCTCTGATAATTTTCCAGCACTGAGGAAAGAACATTGGCTTTTAAGTCAGGCAGTTCTGGATTCCAAATCCAACTGTGTTGCTTACTTAGTCAAGTTACTTACTTGATCCAGTTACTAAATTTCTCCGGGTTTCAATATCCTGTAAACTAATACATGTATGGCAATGAGCACAGTGCCTAGCACATAATAGGTGCCCTGATGAATGATTTCATTTTTCTCAGCAATGAGGTTGCTAACCACACCTATGTTCTCAGTCAACAATTGCTCTCAAAGATATAGTCCAAAAAGATATAGTCCAAACTATTTTCCATTAGCATGCCCTGTTCCACAGTTATTCACTCATTGTGATTCAATGAATAATTTTCTGAATGTCTTATATGTTCTAGGCATAAAATAATAACATCTGTACAGCACTTTAAAAGATAATTAAGCCAAGGTTTCAGGCCTGAAGGAGCTCAGGGTCTACAGAGAAGGCAAACATGCAAACAAATAATTAAAATGCAGTATTCTAAGTACTAAAAATAGACGTAGGTACAAGGTGCAGGGATGCACAGAAGATAGAGATCAGGCCAAGCTTCTCAGAAGACATGATTATGCTAGAGTTGAGTCTAGGAGGATGAACAGGGCTTCACTGAGCACACAAGGGAGAGATGGGTACTCCAGGGGGAGCAATAGTGGAAAGCCCATGATGCCTGCTGACAACACCAAGTACAGGAATCAGGTATGGTTGGAGGATGCTGTTGCAGAGAACTGGGAGAGAATGAGGCAGACAGGAAGGAGCCAAATCACAAAAGGCCTCAAATGATACTCCAAAGAGTTTGGACTTTATTCTTTAAGGCCTGGAGAGCCACTGATTTGTAAGTCAGAGAGTACATGTTTTAGAACAATTCCTTTAATGACAGAGGAAGGAATGGATTGGAAGGGCTGATACTGCAAGTGGTGATACTGAATGGAGGCAAGTGAGAAGGGAAAGAGTGAAGGACAGCTCTAGAGTTTCTAGCTTAAATGAATGGTGCACTGTAGGTTCCACTAATACAAACGGTAGAGCAGAATTGTGGGTAAAGATAATGAACATTTTGAGTTTCATACCTCCATTGAGGGGGAGATGTTCAATAGGCCACTGGGAATAACTAGAGTACAGGAGAGAGGACTAAATTAGAGATGTAGATTTAGGATAGATATTTGGGAGTAATAGTCTGGAACATGTTTTTTAAAAGAAACGTAATTCCTTTAGACTTCTCTCCCAACTTCAAGTGAAAAGATTACAAATTAAAAACCTTAAATTATTATCTATTACACATACATTAAATTTTAACATAAAAGTAAAATGAAAAGATGTCGACATATTTCATGAAACAATAATTCTTACCAAAGATAAGTATTTTATGTTCATTTATTTATCACTTTTCTTAAGCAGTCTACTAACTAATAAGGACATTCTCCTTACCTATGAAATTAATATATTTCCAAAATAATGTTTTCACAGCAAAAAAAAATACAGCATGCTTCATCTTCTGAATAAATAAGCATGTTTAATTTCCTGAGTAAATACTACTCATACTTGACACTGGCCAGAGTCCAAATTCACTGAAGGAGTTAAGAAATTGTTAAAATCCAAGGAACAATAAACCTCACCCAGAGAATCTAGTCAAGAGCTTATTACAAAGAACTAAAAGTCAATGTCATACCAAAATTCTAAATAACATCATGCATCACACTACTTAATAAATTATTTCAAAATCAGGTCACAATTGACAGATACACTATCTTGGGCAGACGGGAGAGAGTAGATAAGCAGGGAAAATTTCCTTTTCTCTACTGAAGCATGTCCACCAACTGTCATATCTGGAAAACAGCCAAAATGAGCACTTTATATGCAAAAAGAACAGGAGACTCTTGAAATATTAGCAAAATGTGTGGTGTACAAATGTGGAATGTAGAGAATTCTTTTAAGCTTCATATTTATAGATGTTTGGAAACAATATTTCTAAGACACAGATTAAAAGCACAAGTCCATCCACATAACAAGCTCTGAAAGCCAAAGGTAGAGCCCTTGAATCCCTGGGAATAAGCTTCCCCCTTTTCTTCTAGGTGTGACCATCTATCCAGGGTAAGGTTCCCTTATACATTTCCAAGACAGATATCTGGCCTCATAGGTATTTACCTGAAGTAGCCACATAAATTACCTTGAGAAAACCATGGTCAAAACACGTCTCTTGGGCCAGCCCGGTGGCGTAGCAGTTAAGTGTGCGCGCTCCGCTTCGGTGGCCTGCAAGGTTCGGATCCTGGGCGCACACCGACGCACCGCTTGTCAAGCTATGCTGTGGCGGCGTCCCACGGATGGAAGATGGGCACGGATGTTAGCCCAGGGCCAGTCTTCCTCACCAAAAACAGGAGGACTGGTGACAGATGTTAGCTCAGGGCTGATCTTCCACCCAAAAAAAAAAAAAAAAAGTCTCTTTCTCTTAACTTTCTTTTCCTTATATTTCCTAATCTTTCTATTTCTCTTTTCTCATAGAGCATTTTCTAGTTGCCTGGCCACAGGTTTACCAGTGAAAGCTGACATAGCTGAGTTGCTGAGGAAAAACAATTAAACTATTTTTTCTTTTTTTCTGAGGAGGATCAGCCCTGAGCAAACATCCATGCCAATCTTCTTCTCTTTGCTGAGGAAGACTGGCCCTGGGCTAACATCCATGCCCATCTTCTTCTACTTTATATGGGACGCCGCCACAGCATGGCCTGTCAAGCGGTGCATCGGTGGGCGCCAGGGATCTGAACCCCGGCCGCCAGCAGCAGAGCGCGCACGTAACCACTACACCACGGGGCCAGCCCCTCAACTGAACTATTAAGGAAAGAAATGAGAAAGAAAAGAGGGAGGGAACCTCTAAATATTAACTAGAGAGGAAAAAGGAAAACCTTGGACTTCATCTGAATCTGTATAAACTTGGTACTCTAGATTAATGTTCTCAATTCAGGTCAGGGCCCACAGTCAACTAAGGGTCCCCAAGGGTTCTCTAAATGCGCTTCTCATTGATCTGAAATAAATATATATTTTTTTAAAAATGTAATGGTAAGAGTCTGGAGAATGTTCACAGCCAATAAGCATGAAAAAGAGAAGGGTAGGCATTCACTTTGAGTGACTTTACTATTGGAAACTCCCTGGCAACTATAACATTGCTACTAACACCATTGTCATGTTGGATAAGGTGCCCAGTTGTATCAGAGTATTTTGGCTTTTTAAAGAAGTGACGAAAGCATAACACAGAGGAAGTAGGAAAGGTAAGATGAAGAAAGACTTCTAGGTTAGGTATATTCTCTGAAAAAGTTCACAAAGAAGTCAAGGTAATAAATTTTTTTCCACATGCCCCTTTTCTGAGATTTTGCTCCCTTTTTCCCCCAACCACGAGGTAGGGCCCAAAGAGATCCAGCAGCCCCTAGTATATGCTACATGATCCTGTCCCCCTGATCCTTGCTGCCTTGATTCCTGGTCATTCCAACTCCTGGCAGTTCAACTTTTCCTTGATTCTGTAAGACTTGCATCGTCCTATGAATTCCCATTTCCCTGTAAAGAGCAGGCAAGCAAGACTTTCAAGGAAGGTCACATTAGATATGGATCTTGTACCCTTTTCCTCAATTCCTTTCCATCAGAGAAACTTGGATTGGATTAAATCGCTGAGAAAATAATATCTGTCAATCCCAGATTCAAGAGTTTCGGAAGGATTCTGAAGAGAACAGGGCATGGTCCCTTGTTCTGCTAATGAATGTCACAAGCTGCAAAGTTTAAAAACCATTTCTATGGAAGCCCAAGGATTCCATAAAAATAGAAAGCCAAGATACAAAAAGAAATACTGGGCCAGCCCCGTGGCTAAGCGGTTAAGTGCGCGCGCTCCACTGCTGGCGGCCCGGGTTTGGATCCCGGGTGCGCACCGGTGCACCGCTTCTCCAGCCATGCTGAGGCCATGTCCCACATACAGCAACTAGAAGGATGTGCAGCTATGACATACAACTATCTACTGGGGCTTTAGGGGGAAAAAAATAAATAAAATCTTAAAAAAAAAAAAAAGAAATACTAAGAAAAGGCCATATGTTATTAGAGGTGCTGTTGATGATAAGAAAAGCTAAGAAGATAAGTAAAGAGGAGGAATCATGGATCTGAAAAGCCAACCTAGGGATCTTTAGATCCCTAGATGTTACCTTGTACGTTAAATACGTTGTTTAAATCTAGACCTGTTTGGTTCCCTTCTTAGGTAGTAAAACCAAAATTCTGTTCATATTTCCACTGAGTTTGTTTTCCCAGACCTAGAAAAGAAGAACAGCAACTGATAATACCGCCTGCTGTTTATTTTTTCTTAAATTTGGCAATGAAAAGCTGAATGGTCTTTTAAAGTACAGACTATAACTGCAATTAATTATTTCTGCCATGCTCCCAAAGTATTTTTTTCCCACTTTTTGCATATAAGGAGGGTATTTTTCAGTTATATCAAATGCTTACTAAAGAGCTTCCTAGAAGTTTCTTCGCTTAGATTTGTTTCTAGGAATTATGGATTCCTGGTAATAATTTAAAGTCTGGGAAATCCCCAGCATGAATTAATTACTATCCTGATTCATTTGGAGAAATAATCATTTTATAAGACCTGTGCAGGTTTAACTTATTTTAAAATATACTTGGTCAATTTCCTGACATAATGTTTTTGTAGCATTTTAAAAATCATAGTGGGAATATCATATAACAAGGAAAACCTACATGCTGAAATCCTTATCCCTATCAAATTCTGCCAACTCATCTTCCTTGGTGAATGACAGCTACTATCTCAGTGTTTTTATAACTTTTTTTTGCATTATCATCATCTTACTGAAATTCTTGAGACTGCACTTCGCTGAAAATTATGACAAAAACTTTCAGCTAAACAGAGCAAAAAAATATATAAAGACTTTCTGTCTCAGTCAATCTGAAGGCCTACTGCATATGCACAACAATATACATGAAAGAAAAAGCTCATAAAAAAATGCAAAGTGCTGACCAGCCTATCAAATTATCATCATCTCTCCTCCATTTTAAAATGCAAGGAAAAACAGCATCCAAAAGCACCACACAGTACTCAAGCTTTGATCATAATCTCCATGTTACAGAGAATTCTTAATAGCCCATAGTCTGGTTTTCTTCCAACACAAAGGTATAGGCATTGCTGACTTGGAGAGATATATTATTATTCTTATCATCATCACAGATAAAAAGAAGAGCATTACATCCTCTTCCTCTTCCAATCTTTTCTTCTTTTCCTTCCTCCTCATTTCCCTTCTCCTCCTGAACAATTCAGTCCCTAAAGCTATTAAGGAGTGCAGAGAGAGGTAGGCATCTACACCAGAGGGAAAAGGGAAGCTGCAGTGGCCTACAGTGAAGTGACAGAGCCCAAGGCAGGGGAGGACGATGTCCACATTGGGGGCAGCCAAGCGTGGGGTGTCAGAGCTTAAGTTGGAGACGGCATCCCCATAGAGGGGTGCATGATGTGAAAGGGTCAGAGCCCAAGTCAGGTGAAGAGGGTATCCATGTGGTGGCAGAGAACATTCAGACGTGAGGTGTCAGAGCCCAAACAGGGTGAAGAGGGCATCCACACGTGCCCGGGGGGGGGCGGGGTCACACCCAGTGCAGGGGGATCCGACCCCAAACAGGATAAAAAGAGTATCCCTCTGTAGATGTGAACTGGCATAAGTGTGAGAAACCTGAAAAGGGCAAGAGGGTGTCTGGTAGGAGAACAGCCTAACGTGGGTGGCAGAGCCTGAGTGGAGTAAGGAAGACATTGACACAGGGGAAGGTACGGCAGTGGAGAGAAGGATTG
The DNA here is from genome assembly GCF_020826845.1 of Diceros bicornis minor. Classification (NCBI taxonomy): domain Eukaryota; kingdom Metazoa; phylum Chordata; class Mammalia; order Perissodactyla; family Rhinocerotidae; genus Diceros; species Diceros bicornis. The sequence continues at coordinate 23,083,112 of NC_080764.1, read as the reverse complement.
GTTACATAAAGGGGATTTATCAAATAAGTATATGTGCCAAAAAGAATAGAAGCCAAGTTTTTCACTATTGGAGAAGAAAGTTACAAATATAGGAAGGGAGAAACTACAATGAATCCTGCCTGTGGAGTTGGACTAGAGTTAGAAGAATCAGTGTAAACACATGGTTTTCAATAAATATAGATATAGATGTAAGTGTGTGTACTTTTGTGTGTGAATTTTTTTTTCACTGATGAGCATACCTAGTACCCAAATCTTAACTTCTAATTACCATTTGCCAATGCAAGGAACCATGGCTTCTTGGAGAAATGGCTGACCCAAGACTGAGGCAAAGAAAGATGAGTTCCAAAACATTTTTTGATGCTGAAAGCAAGGAAATGCTCAAAAAAGCCCACCTGAAAGGGCTTGCACTGGCTAAGTCTGGGACAATTTAAGCATCAAAATTAATAATCACAGTAATACATTATAACTTACGCAATAAAAAGGCAAACTATGAGTCCATACTTACACAAATAAATAAGTGAATAAAAGAAAGTTTATAAGGAATGGGATATTCAGATAGTTTAGATGTACCTCCCCATACAATAGTTATTACAAAGGGAAAAAGAGTAATTGTATATACAGAAGCCTGACAGATACTAAGCAAGTGATTAAAGTGAACATTATGAGCAGCAGGACAAATCAAAATCACATACCTCCTGATAGGATGCAATGAAAGAACACAGCTTCCTTCTGTGTTATCCCTGTCAAAGATGTATAACCGGAATCTAATCAAGAGAAAACATCAGGCAAACCCAAATTGAGGGACACTTTAAAAAATAACTGGCTTATCATCTTCAAAAAGTGTCAAGGTCATAAAAGGAAAGATTGAGAAACTATTCCATACCGAAGAAGACCAAGGAGGGATAACAAAATGTAATGTGTGGTTTTGAACTGGATCCCAATGAAGCACATTATTGGGACAACTGGTAAAACTTGAATGGAATCTGACAGTTGTACTGTAGCAATATTAATTTCCTAATTTTAGTAGTTGTATTCTGGTTATGTAGGGAAATATCCTTGTTTTTAGGATACAAACTAAAATATTCTGGGGTGATAGGGCATCAGGTTGGCAGCTTACTCTCAAACAGTTCAGGAAAAAAGTTCTTTGAACTGCACTTCCCGGTTTTCCACAAGTATGTGATTATTTCAAAATAAAAAAAACTATTTTAAAAAACTTTTAAAGAAAAATATTTGAGAGTATATAGTTCTATCTCCAAATATTAAAGAATTACTTAAACCTGAATCATGGTCAGATTCAGATCATATATTGATGTTTAACGGAAGATGGGAGCCAAATGTTGACATTGGACCAGTCAAAAGAAAAAGTACAATTTGTGAGTTTTTATACCCTAGTAAAATTAAATACTACTATACAATTACTATAATCTCATGTGTGTAATTTTTGTAATTGCCTAGAGAAGAGAGTCTATTTTCTATTCTCTAAAGCACCATCACCATGCTGAATACATGGTACACACCCTCAAAATACAGGTCAATTAACAATGTTTTAAAAAGAAAGATAGGGGGCCCAGCTCGGTGGCATAGTGGTTAAGTTCACGCATTCCACTTCGGCAGCCCGGGGTTCACAAGTTTGGATCCCGGACACGGACGTACACAACGCCTATCAAACCATGCTGTGGCTGGCGTCCCACATATAAAGTAGAGGAAGATGGGCATGGATGTTAGCCCAGGGCCAATCTTAAAAAGAGGAGGATTAGCAACAGATGTTAGCTCAGGGCTAATGTCCTCACCAAAAAAAAAAAAAGAAAGAGAGAGAAAATATTAATGATAGGCTTATCAGGAATGCATTAACCTCATGGATTATCTGCAGCACGTACAACTCCAGCAGAACACAATCTCTTTCTGTTCAAATTAACCTTGTGAGGAATGTAGAAGATAAGAAACAAATGCTAAATCTTTGGTGATCAGTACCACTCCTAAAAGTAGGCAGAAGAAAGTAATCACTATCTCTGGGATCAGAAGAAGATTGGACAAATATATCACCTCCAATGGCCTGTCTTGGTGCCTACAACCATTAAAGATTTAGATTAAGACAATGTGCCTAAAGAATTTACCTATTAAAATGCAAATATCCAGAGTTCCCATCGAATAAAGCTATTCATGAAATTTATACAATTATTCCTTAGCCACTAATGTCTTAGTAATAATAAAAATGACAAAAACACACACTTTGAGTCCCTCCTATGTGACAGGCACTGTGCTAGACACTTTATATAAATTATCTTTAATCATTACAACTCTACAAAATAGATATTATCATCCTCACTTTATAAATAAGGAAACTGAAGGCCAAAGAAGTTAAATAACTTGCCTAGGGCCAAATGTCCATTCAATGGCAGAGTTTTCATTCAAACTCAAGACTAAGACTTTTACCATTACATTCTGTCGCTTCTTTCTAGTATGCCATTTACTCTTCCTGAAAATGGAGATATGTGGCATGAGGGAATAAGACGTAATTTAGAAAATTTTTGTGGGTACAGGATAAAACTGAATGAGGGTTCTGGGTTTCAGGTAAAAGAAGCCAAAGAATGCCTCAGACCAAGAAAGGAACAAAGGCTCAGCAAAGGCACAGATGGGCACAGAAGGTCCTAAGGACAAACTGCCTGGTTCCTTGTTTTTTCAACAGAGCATTAACACCAGATTTGACAAGGTCCCTGAGTTAATAATGAGCTCAGTTAAAAACTATGAGCTCAGATTTACTGGCTTGAAAGAGATAAATCATAAAGTTCATTAAATGAAGACTATGGTGAACACTATGGTATTTTCCTCCTTTGTGTGCGACAGAAGAAATGGGGAGAAATAAATCACAACCATCTGAAGACTTGGGATGGACAAGTTATTAAACCACCTTTGAAGACAACACAAGTTAGATAACAACAAGGGTCCAAGAAATTTTGGGTAAAACAGTTTCACTCTGTTTTAAAGTGAAAATAATAACTGATAAAAGAAATAGTTTAAAACATCTTTAGCTACCTTATTTTGACACTGAATTCAGTTTATTTTTCATGTGCTATCAAGAAACAAATGTAAAGCAAAATACTGCCTATAATGTGAAACTAAATGATGAGCACAAACAAAAATAATTGAAAACTTTGTAGGAACTGAAATATGTTACTATATAATTTTGTAGAAAATGTACTTTCTATTTACATAGTGCAAACATACTGGTATTTTCATATTTTAACCCAGGATATACACTGATCCCAATGGAACAAGGAAGCAACACGGCACAATAGAAAGATACCCAGGATCGGAAAGACCTGAATTTGAATCTTGGATCTGTCACTTACTAGCTTTGTAACTTTGGGCAAGTTATTCAATTTTTCTGCTCTTTTACCCTATATATAAATATGGGACTAATAATACCTTTCAGGATTGTAATGAGCAATCATTCTTTGTTATCACTGTTCTTAGATGTCAGTTCCGTACAAAATCCTGATGGATTTGTTGGTTGGTTGGATAGTGGTTGGTTCATTGATTAATAAAGTTTTGGTCAAAATATACCCTAATATATAGCATAAAACATACCAGTGAAAAAACTTGTAGGAAGTAGTTTAACCATTGTTTGTGATTCTTCACCTTCTCTGATTATGTTTTCAAAGTTTCTATCAACCTTCAGAGTGACAGACCACTCAGGTCACTAGCCAAAGCAAGCCAACAGGAAGCAACTCTGGCCTGGGCTACTCCACTGCTAGAGTTTACCATGCCAGAGCACATCTCTGCATAATTCCTACTGCTTCCCCTAAACACTCCCACTCATTTCCATGTCTCCACACCAGCAGTAAAATAGCTATACAAAACAGGGATAATTCTGTAAGTAAATACAGCAGTTTTTTAGTATATTCAAAACACAAAATACTATATTTAGCATATTTATATGATACTAATCTGCATTTGAAATGTTTTATGTAACTAGAGGTACCAAACAAGGACTCAAAGTGCCTAAATACTAATTTAGGCAAAAAAAAAAACGAGAGACACAGAGAGAGAGAAAGAAAACTTTAATGTAGAAGAATGCTAATCGGGATGCAGGGGTCAGAACTTCAAATGCCTTCCCTATACAGTGAAACACAGGTTTATGGAATAACCTAGATACTGAAGTCAACTTACAACATGAGATTTTTTTAAATAACAAGAAAATGCATTAAAAAGAATTTGAATCTCAAACCACATTAGATATTAAAGCTCTTATACAATTCTATTCCATATCTTTGTCACCTGTGATTATACAAATATGTACATCTAGGGAATAACTTCTGGAAACAGGCAAACAACATACCATATGCTGATATCTAAGTTGGGTGTATAATATAACAGATATACAATTAAAAGTTCTAGGAACTAAATAAATAGCAAAAAGAAAAGGCTTTTCCACCATCTGCTCTATGCTATCCCACTTCTCAGGTTTTCAATCAAACCTCTTTCCCCTTCTAAAGCATCAGCCTTATAAGAAGGAAGCATAAATGACCACCTTCATCCAATCTCCTCTTGCAAATCTGACAAAATTCACTCCATCATTTCTGCTACAAGAGCTCCAAAGCTTTACTATTTTGGCTTAAAGTGGTTTTTGTTTTTTTTTTTACAGCCCTGAGATAACATCCATGCCAATCCTTCTCTTTTTGCTGAGGAAGACTGGCCCTGAGCTAACATCCCTGCCCATCTTCCTCCACTTTATGTGGGACGCCGTCACAGCATGGCCTGACAAGCGGTGAGTCTGTGCGCGCCTATGATCCCAACCCAGACCACCAGCAGCAGAGTGCGAGCACTTAACCGCTACACCATGGGGCCGGCCCCTTGCCTTAGAGTTTTGTTTCTTCTTTAAATGAAAATACTTAACAGGTTCTTCTTCCTAAAAGCCTTTACCAATCAACCACACTTAAGTGTGAATTAACTGTCAGCTCTCACAAGTACTTTTGGTGGTGGGGTAAAGTTAGGCAAGATACGAGGGCACTGACTCCATTAGGTTAGAGGAGAAATTAACATTGAGGTAGACAGGAAACTAAAGATGATGAAAGCACACTCTGTAAATGCCTCAATTTTGAAGGTCCAATATTTGTTCTTCTTAATCTACCTTTCATCACACAGTCCATCGCAGCTCTGCTCCCCACACAAAGTCTGCTTCCCCTTAGGAGAGGGACAATTGGCACAAAAACTAGGGCCAGAGTGAGCTTGTAGTAATTAGAATGGAGAAGAGGCTTTCTTTCTAGAAAAACAGATTTGGGCAGGAAGGGTTAAAGGAAATGTGGTGTGGGGAACAGAAATATCAAGCAGGCAGCAAGAAATGAGGTTGGCTGTTTATGCTCACATCCATCAGTCAAGATTTGATCCAATTTGATCAAAGAACAGTGACAAGTCTAGGCCGATTTGTTCAGCTCACTTAACTAGAAGTAATTAACTACTTTAAATAAAGCTGCTCTCACAACACAATAGAACCCAAATAACTACAACACAACTGAATCAAAGTTCCATTTTACAGACATATTCATGAAAACATGCTGTTAAATAAGAAAGCACTATCTATAAGAAACAGATTCACCGATGAACACTCTTTGAAAGACGGCAGTAGAAGAAACCGAGGAAAACAAAAGTATCCTTTCACCATATATTTTTGATCCACCCTCAAAAATCACACAATTTCAAGCCTGACCCAGGTTTAACACAAATGTAGAATTCACTTGCTGCCCTATTGATGCAAAAGAAGAAAACTGTACTCAAAGAAGAGTTCCTAGATCTGTGTTACACAAGAAAATTCATTGGATTTTCAACTGGCATTGTGCCTCTGCCTGCCATATGGTTTACATGACCATATCACCACATACATGAGAAAGAATAAGTCTTCTGTGTAAATTCCTGCTTTTTCAAATATAAAATATTCTCTCATATCAACTTATAATGAATAGCCAAAACTCATCATATTTTAATTAACTAAAACCATGCTGCAATATGTTCAAAATTGAAACCAAAGACACACTAAAATACATTAAATGTTAAATAACTTCAGGTTCTGTAGGTTGAAATTAGGCTTTTCTAACCCTTGATTTAAATTATAGTCAGCTTCCATTTCTAGTTAAATACTCAGGAAGAATATTCTATAATAGGCTTCTTGAAAGAATTTTCCAAAATTACCTCAAATGCATAATTAAGTAAATTATTTCAGGATACAATTGAGCAAATCAAATTGTGTTTACTGTCAGCTGAGAGGTTAAATTGCTAAAGTCAGTGGAGGCACTGTTAAATATTGTAAGCTTCTGCATTAATGTCAGTGAAGACCTGCTCTACCCTTCCATCAACTGTAAGAAACCACTGAGACATACTAGGAATTGGGCAATGTAAGAATGGACAGGGTGACCAGTAGTCATCAGCTAGTTGTCCTAATTCCCTGCTACACATCAGCCTTACAGTTTTGAAGAGGGAGCTAAAAACCCAGTTAGTAGAGAAAGAGGTCAATACCAAAATTCCCTCTCCTCTCCCCTCACTCCCCATCATGCAGCTGGCACTGTTCACTCTGGCAGACACAGCTCCTTGAACATAATGGTGCAATCACTGCTTCAAACATCATTACTATCTAAAATAGATAACCCACTTGCAACTTGACTATTTTTATAGAATAACACTTTCATGCAGTTTAACTGCTCTATTTATGATTTATTCCATTTAAGCAATGCAGTTTCCCTGGAAATGAGTATCTTATACCAGAGTCCCAATAACCACAATTGCCCAAATAGTTGTGAAAATTACAATACTTCTGAGTTGCCTCTTATCTCCTTGTACCCATCACCAAAAACTTCATGAACTGAATCTGAAAAATCTGTAAGCTCTCTGGTTTATATGTCTTTGGTAACCAGAAAATTATTTTCCCCCATTTCTTACTGATCTATTTTTTCCCATAGGGGTCTTGAGAACTGGATTTTTTATGTTCAACAAGAATTTATTAAATGCACTTTATATAGTACTCAATTCTTTGTGTCATTAAGAAAATCAAGTGGGGCCGGCCCCGTGGCGTGTCGGTTGAGTGCACACGCTCCACTGCTGGTGGCCTGGGTTCGGATCCTGGGCATGCACCGATGCGCCACTTGTCCGGCCATGCTGTGGCGGCATCCCATATAAAGTGGAGGAGGATGGGCACAGATGTTAGCCCAGAGCCAGTCTTCCTCAACAACAACAAAAAAAAGAGGAGGACTGGCATGGATGTTAGCTCAGGGCTGATCTTCCTCACAGGAAAAAAAAAAAAGAAAATCAAGTAAATTTGAGGCATTAAACTTTTTATTGCTTTATTAAAATACAAATAATTCTTAATCTAAACTTACTAAAAAAGAAATAATTCAATATACATTTCAAATGGAATTATTTTTGTTTAGATTAAAAGGCAGTTGTGCCAAAGGAAGACTTTAAAAAGTTTTGCAGCTGTCTCATGAAAGATATGTTAAATAAAGTGAAATTTCCCATACAGTATGGAGGAAGAAAAAAGAAGGAAGCAACTCAGCTTGAGTACTCTGATGAGCTCTGATGAGCTCAGATTTCTTTACGGACTAAAGCGGGTGGTGAGGGGTATAACTGAAAATAAACACCACAGACAAGTATATACTTGTCCTGGAAAAACGCTAATATCCCTTTCAGCTAAGTTTGAAAAAAAGAAGGGAGGTATAAAAGTTCACTGCTACGGCAGCTAATGTAACCTTAGGCTCTGACAGAGCAAAAGCAAAACTGTGAGACCACAAGAGAAGTTAGACCACAAGAGAATTTCCTGCAACATGCCAAGAATCTGATTCTTCCCAACTTCCATTTTGCTTCTATCGTCCCTAACAAGAATCATTTTCAAACCAGAAAGGATAAAAAAATCATGTTAGGGTATTACTGAAGCTCTAAACAGAGATCATACAACACACTTAGCTGCTTTAAATAAGCATAAGCATCCAGATCCAGAAGAATTAGATACAAGGGTGTAGAAGAAATCTGCATCAACATTAGGCATCATCAATGGTTTGCTACTGGAAACAAGCTATAATAAAGTAGCGTGATTTGGACGGAATATTTAGACTTACAATTAAAGGGGTGGATCAAAGAAATGCCATAAACAGGACATAGCATGAATTTTAAAAAGCAATGGATAAAATACCTCATAATATTCTCATGGGTAGAGTAGATAGAAGTAGTCAAATGATAGTTCTATTAAGTGGCTTCAATGTTGGTAGAAATACCATGCATAAAGATTGCTACTTTTAAATTTATACTAAGCTGAAGAGAGGTTCTTTGGGGATATATCATGGTGTGTTGAATTCCAGTTATAGAAAACATGCTCACTAAATCTACAAATGATACAGAGGAGAGAAGTTAATAAGCTTGGAAGACAGACTCATGAGTCAAAAAGATCTAGATAGGGGAAACATGACTTCACAAGTCATTGAAAAAACATACCTAGAAGTTTTCATTGAGTACTGTTCAATGTGAGCCAACACCATTACATAACTCAAAAAATCGTGACCTGTATTAAGGTGGGTCTTAGATCAATAATGAGGTAACAATTTCATTGTATCATGTTTTAAATAGCTGCTATTTTATTTTCATAATATATGAAATAATTTCATAATATATGTAATATATGTTCATTGTAGAATACTGGAAAATGTAGATAAGCAAAAAGAAAATAAAGATCACCCACAATTCCACCACTCAAAGATGAATACTATTTACATTTTAGTGTTTATCATTCCAGACTTCTTAATGCACATTAAAAATGTTCACACACACTATTTTTACTTAAAAAAAAAAGGATCATACTACAAATGCTGTTTTGTAACCCTTTTTTTTTTAATTCAACAGTATATCAAGTCCCAATATATTCTACACTAGTCAAATGACATCTAGTGTATTTTGCTCATTTCTGCTCACCACACTTTAAGAGCGTCATTGCAAAATTTGAGAACATGCAAAGAAAGAAAAAGAACAGTGAAAAGTATGGAAATATAAGTTCATCTATCCTCTATTGCCACACGACAAAAGGCTGATGCAAATGATAGTACTTAAATGAAAAAAAATTGAAGATTTATAAGAAAACAATATAGCTACACCTGAAGAATTGTCTTGGCAGATGAATTAGACTACTTTATATTGACTCATATGGCCAAACTAGTACCAACTTATGGAAATTACAGGAAGGTAGATTTCAACTAAATAGAATTGTTTTTTTTTAATAACTAGAGCTGTCAAAAAACGGAACGGATCTGGTCATTGGAGGGCTTAAAAGGGCTGGAATAACTAACTGGTAAAAGGATGTTAGAGGTAATTTCTCCAAGTAAGAAGCTGGATTACAAGGCCCCATTCTATTTGGAGATTCTGTGATTCTAATGAAAAACTTACTACAGAAATTAATCCCCATCCAATATGAAGCAAATCCTTAGTAATTAAGGCCTTAAGAAATAGAGTCAAGTGCTTTAGAGCTGCATGAGAAATAATAACCCTAATGATGAACATCAATGTGCTAAATGCTTTGCATTCATTTCTTTATACCTCATTTAATCCTTAAAACAACCCTATACGATAGGCACTATTACTATTTCCATTTTATAGAAGAGGACAGTGAGGCTTAGAGAGTTTTTTATATTTATTCAAGGTCATTCTTACTTTTGCTGAAAACTGCAATGTCTCCCAAGCATACCTGATTCCCCATCATACAGCTACTGCTCACTTAGGAGGTAATATGTAATCAAAAGCATCTTCAGAAAAGTTCTTATCTAGTGAGCCCTCAAAGGTCAGTCATGAGATTATTTTTCTAAGTAGAAAAAAATTAAGGATTTTTAAATTTAATTATTATTCATAGAAAAAGAATGTTCAGATTAGACTATCTAAGCCATATACTTGAAACTTTTGTGAATAAAACAGATTCAAGGAATAAGACTTAAGACGTGGTCAAGGAAATCTGAATCACAGAACTTCAAATCTTTGCCGTTACTAATTATGTGACCTTGGGCAAATTCTTAATCTTCCTATCTCTTTAGTCCTTCATTTGTGGAATGAGGATCAACCACTTAAGGTTGATATAAGAATTGAATGAGACGACATATGTAAGCATTTAGCACAGGATCTGACACTATTATTACACAACACAAGTAACAAAGTGTGGGGGGGGGGTGGCAAACTATTCCACAATTCATTCCAAAATATTTAAAAATATCAAAGTGTCATTACATTTGAAGAGAGAGGGGCCATAGTTTCCATTATCCTGTAAATAAATTTCTGATGACAATCATTTGAGAAATAAAGTAATTTCTGATGACAATCATTTGAGAAATAAAGTAACAACTAAACAAAATGTGCCTTCTTAGGAATTTCATTTTATGCAAAGGATCATCCAAAGAATAAAATTTCAACTCTCATTTTCTTCAAAGACACTGTTTTAGTTGTTTATTCACTATGAGATAGATAAATGCAGGTTTAAAGGTTATTGGGTTTGATTTTGATTTTTACAACCTGGTTCAAACTACTCTAATGAACATGTTTTATTGTTTTCTATGTGCATTCTTGTTGTAGAGCTACTACTGCTACCTCTGACAAAACCAGCAAAAGAGAAAACCTCTCATTCAAGAAGTATATTGTGGGTCACAATTTTGATATTCTATTTAACGTTACCAACATTAAATAGTTGGTATTTTATTCCTAAAATTTGACATCTATTCTTCTTTTAAAATGGCACAACTGAGAAACTATTTAAAAGATGTTTGCCTTTAAGTTCTATCACAAAGATAGGTTTTTTAAAATACCATTTATCTCAGTGAAATTAACTGAAGTTCTCACTGTTATCAATGAATTCTTTAGTGTTTTTTCCAAAGAAACTGAATATTTTGAGAGACCTCTTTCAGGATATAGTCATAATCATAATCATTTTTATAACTGATATGATCCACTGGCAAACATATTTATTTTACCTGCAACTTAAAACTATAAACAAATAAACTGCTTTTGCATAAATTACCTGTGACTAAGGGCAATTATTACAGCCCTAATCTGAAGCATGTACACACTGTCTGCTTGTGTTTGAAAGTGAAAATTATTTGACAAGGGAGTACACACAAGAGTCATCACTTCTAAGACCTACTAAAAAAATGTCCCATAAATATTCATTGTTCTGAAGTGATAAATGTGATAAAATGTCACTGTCAACAAGTATAGATTATCACATATGGAGCTTTTTTAAGTCCCATCAACTACTTTCCAACTAAATTCATTTCACTGTAATACAAATGTTTCCATTTTCCCTATTAGCCAGTACTGTAATTAACTGCATTATCTGACAACTACAGCATATGAGAACTTGTGTAAAGAACACAACGTCATCGTCCAAAAGTTTGTATTCAACACTTGTCAAGAGTAGCACAGAACAGTTTTTAAAAACCAAGAAAATCATTTGGCTTTTTAAAATTCTTCACCAGTACAGCTGGGTTGCCTAAGAGATGTTTTAGGGTGAAGGTATGAATGATGACTGATGCCTCCAAAAATATCCAGCGGAAAATGAATAGCCATGATTTTAGAAACTAAAGAGCCTTCCTCGAATTTTTTCTAATGAATATTCTTCAGGCTTCCTCCCCCCACCAACGGATTTTGTTTGTCCATCAATTCAACTTTTAAGTTAATACTTTCTCAAATATGCAAATCAACCTTGCTATTTTTACGGTACTGCCTGCTGAATAAAGACCTTGACATTTTTGTAAATGTCATCTTAGAAAGATTCTCCAAGCAATATTAGTCTCACGTGCAACATCTTCACATTAAAAGGCCTCTACTACATTCCATAGCCACTATCCCAATCCCGACCTAGCATCCTTCATCCTGAGATATAATAACCAAGTTTCACTCAGCTCTGTACAGGTAACTGAAAGTACTGCTGGGGCTGCCTAACCTGCTTCATCAAGTTTTGCACACACCCTGTACTTATGCCACCTCATCAGAAGGTTCACTTTCTTCATTTTGTGGGATCATATTCCACTACACAGCAAATGCCTTCTGCAAGAGAAGGCAGCAGCAACCAAAGGCTGTGGCTTTTGCAGGCTAATTGCATGCACGCAATAGCTGCTCTGCCAATTTCATTTAAATAGACAAAAAGGCTGGGTTGGAAGCCGATAATATATAATAAACATTGATGGAGAGCAGGTGGAACGCCGATTTTCTTCCAGCAGCACTAGTACATGTACAAGTTCTGCACCACAGCTCAGAGAAAAGTAGCTACTGACGCATTGATGGAAGGCTATTTTAAAATTACTCAAAGAATCCAAGGCATCAATCTGACTGGGAGGCTCATGCCTCCTCTCCATACACACGGTCTGTTTTCCTACCTAATTTAAGAATGAAGCGCTGGCAGCCAGCAGGTGCAATAACCCGGAGGAGGAAGCCGTATCCATCACAATGCATAACGAGGTATGCAATCCCGGAGCTGCTTCCCGTCCTTACCTTAGCAGATTAGATAGGGGCAGGGGTCCGGATCCACCGCCCAGGATCCCTCCTTTCCTGCTAGACAGGAGTTTCTCCACCAGAGCCACATTTCCAGTGCGAGCAGCTTCCAGCAGCTCCTGGTCCTTCCCCATAGTCTCTCAGCGACTCCCTCACAGAGTCCTTTTTCCCCTTTGGGTCCTCCTCCCCGCCCACCCCCACTCCCCAAAATCCAGGGCCCTCCTCGCCCCACCCTAAAATAATGCCAGAGCTTCAGCACGATGAGATGCCTGCAGCCCCGAGCCGGGAACACCACTCTCTCCTCCTCTTCGGGGCGCAGCTTTACAATGGGGATCAGACCATGTCTTGGAAGAGGGGCTGGCCGAGCTGGGAGCCGCGACGCGCCCCCACAGCCACTCCCCTGAATTCCCGAGGCCTCGTTCCCGCGGGTGGGGCGTGAGGGGGTGGAGACCGGGGGGGTGCTTTGGAGGAGCGGGAGGAGGACGGTAAGGACTGAGGAGGTCGGAGGAGGAGGAGCAGACCGTCCTCGCTGGAGCCGGAGCGCAGCGAACGACCGCGGCGGCGGCCCGCGCGCCCTCGAGCCCTCGCGCCCCTGCCCGGGCTCTCCTCAGCTCCCGCGCCCGGCCGGCTCGGCGGTGAGGCGGCGGCGTTGAGCGTGGCGGCTGCGGCTCCGGCGGCCGTGGCCCGCGCCGAGGCCGGGCGGTGCGGACGAGCCGCGGCGGGCGCGTGCCGAGGGCGGCGGCGGCGGCGGCGGCGGCGGCGGCGGGGCCGCAGGGACCGGGGCAGGGTGGGCGCCCCGGTCCGCCGGCGGCGCCTCTGAGGCCTGGCGCGCGAGGCGGCCGGCGCGCGGGGGGCGTGTGCGCGCGGGCAGGTGCGGCCCGCGGGTCTGTCCCGAGTCGGGCGGGGGGCTGGGGGCGGGGGAGGAGGCCGGGCCCGGGGTGGGGGCGGGGCGCCGCGATGATTTTACAGCATCTCCGTTTTCGTGGGCGGGGACCCTCCCTCCTCCAGTCTCCTTGGGAGAGGTTTAACCGTGTGAGCGCTGGAGTTCTCCGGTCTGCCGCGACTCCTCCGCCGGGCCGGCGCGGGCGCCACGCCTCAGGTCAGTCACGACGCCTGAGGGAAATGCTCCATGGCGGGGGCAGGTGCTGCGGGGAAGGGGCCCTTCTACAGCTGCTTCCCTCGGCGTCCGGGCAACTTGACCGGCGTTCTGCCCTTCCACTTACCTCCCCGAGCCCACTGAGATCTGCCCTTGGTTAGAAAGAAGAGGTTTGTTTTATCCTAGTTTGTGTGGCACTGGCCGCTGGACGGTTTGTGAGTGTTCCAGTTTTTCTAGGTCTTTCATCAGCCCCATATTTCACTTGGGCTTTGAGGATCTGCTGACTTGTAAAAATACCAGCAAAAAGGCTCTCATTGAAAAGTCCTCCACATCCACACTGGGAAAAGTATAAGTGGCATGGATTAGAGACCCACTTAATTTGCATATGTCATCAGCAATGCATGTGCATGGATGGCTTGATTTTGTTAGATGCTCTCCTTGCCCACGGTGGAGAACACACGTTTATTTTCTTTTGCAACTTTCTGTGACACCTTGCTTTGCCTTGCCCTTGAAATAGACTTCATAAATGTTAACTTGTTGATAATCGCTTGGGAGGAGAGGGACATAATAGGCACTTACCTCAAAACAACCTAGTGAACTGGATATTACTACAGTATATCCGTTTTGGAAATGAGGAAATAATGGCTCAAAGGGTTAATTAAATTTCTCAAGATGCCAAACAGAGTAAGGGGCTGACAGAACTGCACCACAGAACTGACTCATTGCGTAGCCCATGCTCTTCCCAATATACCTTAAAAAATAAAATGGACAGACAATAATTATCACAGACATTTGATGACCAGTTACTATATACCAGGCACTATGCTAAGTGCTTTCCATGTTTTCTCAACCCTGATAACAGTCCCATGATATGGGTACCATTTTTATCCCTATTTTACAGATGAGGAAACTGATTAGGCCAAGATCATGCACTGGAAAGTGAGCCAAAAGTCAGATCCAGGACTGCCTGCTATAGGCAGAGGTTTTAAGTAAATAACTGGGGAAAACTTAAAAGACATTCAGAGATAAATAATAAAAGTTTATTTAAAATTTTTTAGTGGAATTCGGTGTTCTGAGATTTCATTTGAATGGATCAAAATATTAAGTAAACTATGATTACTCATTGGAGGTTTCCTGAAGGAAGTAGATTTTGAACTAGGATGGTTTTTTGTTTGTTTTGTTTTAGTTTTAGCGTCTGTTTTAATAATAAGATGATATTATATGTATTAATAAGATGATTCCTGACATAATGGGACTAGCAGACCAGTTAAAGAAATGAGAGGTAAGGAGCCATTGAATTCATTTTGAAAATGGCATGCAGAAATCCTTCTTCCACTTTCCTAATGTTGCCACCTAAGCAAAACACACCTTTCCCAGAATAAGTATTCAATTGGTCAGAGCTAAAAATCACCTGCAGTTTTCACAAGCAGCATTTTATCACAGCTGAGTTAGTGATCGAGAGGCTCCTGAGTCATCATTAACAGAATCAACCCCCAATGGGAAAACCATTAGTAATGATTTACTCTTAGAATCGGTGCCACAGTTCCAGGCACTCTCTTGGTATACAATACTCAAAGCCAGTTTTTCAAACCCGAACTCTTTGTTTTTACTTACATCATAGCTTCTTGTTGAAGAGGAAAGAGTTTGGCTGCATGGAAACTAACATGCAAATTAAAAGTGAAATCATTCTTCCAAAAATCTGAAGAGGCCAAAAAAAAAATTCAGATTTTTTAAACATCCAGATTTCAAGATATTTTGCATCTGTCTATAGTGGAAAGAGCCAGAAAATCTTGGGAAGTAATTAGAAAGGCTAGATCTCAGTTTGCACATATGTAAAATGGAGAAGCTATTGGGGGCCAGCAGGGTTGCATAATGGTTAAGTTCACGCGAGCCGCTTTGGTAGCCCCGGGTTCACCAGCTCAGATCTTGAGCCAGGACTTACTCACCGCTCATCAAGCCATGCTGCAGCAGCCTCCCATATAAAAGAGCTACAACTCTACAACTATAATATACAACTATGTACTGGGGCTTTGGAGAGAAAAAAGAAAAAGAGGAAGATTGGCAACAGATGTTAGCACAGGGCCAATCTTCCTCAAAAAAAAAAAAAGAAGTTATGTCTGATGGCCTTCACTGGCCTTCCTTTATTTTTTCCCATTTTATATATTTTTATATATGATGAAATGAGACGAATCTAGAATTGTTCCTGGTACATAATAACATAGTATGCAACATTTATTTATTTATATATTAAACCATATGGTATCTACCCTATAAGGTAGATATTATAATTCCTGCAGAACCTCTGAATCCCTTACTCTAAATTCTGATATACACAGATCTAATGCTGTACTTTTTGGCAAGTTGAGAATTATTGCTCCAATATACACATATTGCAAGTCACTCCTCTTGAGGTTGATTAATAAAAGAAGGGACTAGGGGTTGAGACTGGAAAAGGGAGGAAAAGACAAAGCAAGTATAGAAGTGTTTACACACACACAAAAAGCTTTGGAAACCTAAAATAAATTGAAGGAACATGAATCCAGATCAATCTTAGAACTATATACCAAGGTCTGTTTGCAGTGAGAAGAGGAAAAGATGATGTCTTACAGCATGAAGTTATCAACTGAACTAAGATAGGATAATTCTGTGACTTAGGGAGTGGGTTTGGAAAATACCTACTTTCTCCATCTTGAACTCTGCACTTAATCTGCATAACTGAGGCTATGATAGGCTGTGGGACAGAAGTCAACATCTCCAGGTTACAGAATATGAAGATACTAGACATCTGAATAGAAGACCAACTTCTTGCTTTCTGCATTCCATTTAAGTTTGTCTCTTTATGCTTGCCTGGCACAAACGCTGCCCCTCATGATCTTCCTGAGGAAACCCAGACACCAAGCACATCATGATGTTTGCAGTCTTTCTGAATTTATGGTCTTGAGTGTTGAAGGCCATGGAATGTCAATCGCCCATCTTCTCCGGGTTCTAACCAACTGAGAATAGACACAAGGAACCAAATAGGCATCTCATTATAGTATCATCTTTATTATTGGTTAGGTATCTAATATCCCACAAAGTGCAAGGATCCCTACTAAAACCAGGCTGGAAATGAGACTAGGATCTACTTCTTTGTAAATGTGCACCCTGAGACCTGCCTGTGGAGCAAGTTAGATCTGCAAATATGGTTTCATATACCCAGGAGACTAATGTCTGTCTGACAAATGGAGTCAGAGGACTGGAGAGATTGATAGGTTTCCAGGGCTGCCTTTACAAAGCATGCTGCGACAGGTCCTGATCCAAGTATGCCTACCGTCTTGGCGTAGGAAGCAGAAGAAAGCCCACTGCCTTTCATAGTGAGATAGGCATGGCAGGAGAGAAAGAAAACCAGAGTTGAACCTGTATCTTGTTTTGAAAGCAAGGAACCCCACCCACTAGTAAGTGATTCCGATGGATACAAGTATGGAAAGAAACCAAAAGTGTTCACTGTAATGCCACTCCCTCTTGGAAAGAGGAGCAGAAGTTTCTTCCCCTCTAGGGAAAGATCATCACACCACACAACATTACATCACCATCCTGCTGATTCTGTCATTAACTTCCTCCTCTCTCAGAGCCACTCTGCCTATGTGTTACTACCTTTGAAAGCCTGTGTGCCCCATGGCTGACCCAGCACACAGCCCACATTTTTCAGTGGGCTCTATCACACAGTCTCTATCACACTACTCAACTCTGCCATTGTAGCATGCAAGTAGCCATAGGCAATATTCAAACAAATGAGTGTGGCTGTGATCCAATAAAACTTTATTTATGAATACTGAAATGTGAATTGTGTACAATTTTCATGTGTCACAAAATATTCTTCTTTTATTCTTTTCAACCATTTAAAAATGTAAAAACTATTTTTAGTTTACTTGCCATACAGGCTACAGGTAGGATTTGGCCCATCAACCGTCAGCCTACAGATTTAGAAGTAACTTATTCTAAAGCCCCTTTGAGGGATGCTGATTCTTTGCTTGGCCTGATTGTTTAGGGTGGTGGGAGGTGGGGACAGGAGCCTGGAATCAAATTGTCTCTTCTAAGGCAGCCAAATATGCCTAGCCTGGACAGACAGGAACCCTCCACATGAGTAAATCCTCTCTAATTCTCTCATATCTCAAGAAAGACCTTTTCTCAGGATCCCCATCATGGTCATTTTACTTAGCTTTTTTGTATTCCATGCGTGTGCTCTTTTTTGCCATGATCACAGCAAATAGGTTAAAGGAGGGACCCCCCCGAGCTGAAACTCAACCTATGAGGAGATGGCTGATGCTGGTATCTCTAACATCAGACAAGGGGCCCCACAGGGCTGAGACCCATACCTCTTAGGAGGGGGCACTAGCTGATTGGTGCTGGCCTGAGGTGTGTCTGAGGGAAAGTAATAGGCTGGTTCGGCATGTTAGAAAAACTGCAAACTGGTTTCAGCTGCTGCTTCTGGAACAATCTGCCACTGCCAGGTTGAAGTGTAGCTGGAAGAAGTGCAGTCTCCCTCTAGTGCCTTCTATTGGTGGATCCTAACCAAGACCCAGGTGGCAAAGCAGTAATGTGGTTTGCAGAACATCACAAACGTGTACGTGAGAATAAGTTTAAAGTTGAGAGACAACTGGCGGCCCGGGTTTGTATCCCGGGCGCGCACTGACGCACCGCTTCTCCGGCCATGGTGAGGCCGTGTCCCACATACAGCAACTAGAAGGATGTGCAGCTATAACATACAACTATCTACTGGGGCTTTGGGGGGAAAAATAAATAAATAAAATTATAAAAAATAAAAAAATAATAAAGTTGAGAGGCAATAGCATATCAACTCGTATAACTGCCCCTTGAAAATTAGGTTAAGCTAGTTTCAACTCTTCCCATCATCATCACCTTTTACACAACCATTGATTTCACAACCAATGTCCTACCCACAACTTCTGAGAATTCCTAATTCCCTATCCCCACTCCTTAGACTCCTGGTATTCTGCCTCCACTCCTAAAATGCGTGGACCACTTGGATTCTGCTTCCTGCTCTAGTTTTAGTGGAGAACTCACCCATTACTAGGTTCCATAAAAAATCCAACCATTTTCTAAAAATTTGAAGAGTCATACATTGTTTCTCACAGAATTTCACCAACCACCTGCTAAGCCTTTTATTCATCTCTTCAATCAGAGCTGTCTTTGTCACACTCTGCCACTGTCCAAAGGCTCCTGAGTCCAACAGTTAACTCTCCCTACCAACAGAGCCCCCTGAGAATTGTAGTCCAGTGGGTAGCCCAATACATTCAACTGTTTTTCCATGGGGAACATCCTCCCTGGATTTTGATGAATAATATTTTCATTATTTCATTAGTTCTACAACAAGGCGTCTTGTTACAGGCATCTCCTTGAAACTTCAGAAAGAGATTTGTTAAAAATATTGTGTGAATGGGGAATTGACAGTAAATGGAAATTAATTGTACAATGTCCATATAAGCATTTTGTTAGGAAATTAAAAGAAGCAAGGGTCAGAGATTGCCAGACAAATGCCATTTTTAATCTCATTATATTAGAATCATATCTATTATGTGTAATCAGTACTGTCTGTATAGAAAACAACGTCAGAAAGCCCTTCTAGACACTTTTTCTCCAAATGATGCAAGTGGAAAACCATTCCAGAATCTCATTTTTATTAGTCGTCAGTTGCTGACATAATGAAATACATGGAGGATATATTGTAAAAATGGGATGTTTACATTAAATAACATTATTTGTATGCATTTTACATTTCTCTGCATAATAAAAGGAATCATGATTTCATCAGATGTTTTTTTGAATTCAGAGCGCAATTTGCTCCCACTTTTCCAATCTTTGATATGAGGGCAGGCTGTCTTATAATTGAAACCAGAAGAGAAATGGCAAGAGAGAGGGCAAGATAGAAGCACTGGACTTAATGTCCATTAATTTCTAATAGTTTAAATGTTTGCTATGCTGTTTCTCTCAACTCTTCTTCAGCTGTGTGTGTGTGTGTGTGTGTGTGTGGAGAGGAAGGAGGGAATGGTTGGGAGATGTATGATCCATTTTCACTGGTGGAATTCCTGTTGAATACACCTCATGGTCACTTCAAGTTGTCATTCTGCTGCTTCCACTAAAGAGAGAACAAACATGGAAATATAGTTATGGAATTAAGTTAAGAAATTAAATAATGTCAGGGAATTGTGTTAAGAAATTAAATAATATATAGATTCTCATTAAGAGATACCAAATATAATTTGATAAAATGCTACAAATTTATTAGGTTTTTAAACTTAAACTTCTTGCTAATTAATTCTAAATAACTGATTCTAACAGCAAGAGAGAAAGCATGGGTGGGAACTATGTTCTGGGATTTTTTTAATAAAAAGAACACTACATAATGTGGTTGAGTTGGTGTATTATAATTACCTCAAATCTTTTCATTAATTTATAGATCATATAGAGAAAATAATGCCTTACATTTGATTGGGAGTAAAATTGGATGCCAAACAAAAAAATTGAAAAACTTTTCAAAAATATTCAGAGGAATTGGCTCAATTGGGTGAATGGGCCAGCATATGGCAAGTGACACAGACAAGTTTTATACTATTTTTTATAGGGAAAAAAAATTCATTCTTAAACCAAGAGCTTTATAGAATTATCTTAAAACTGTCTAGGACAAAATATTTATAAAAAGAATGAAAAAAGTGATCACAGCGATCTAAGTATTAAAAAATAAATTTTTAGGGGCCAGCCTGGTGGTGTAGAGGTTAAGTTCTTACACTCCGCTTCAGCAACCCAGGGTTTGCGGGTTCAGATCCTGGGCGCAGACCTACGCACCACTTATCGAAGCCATGCTGTGGCACGGTCCCGTATAAAGTAGAGAAAGAGGGGCATGGATGTTAGCCCAGGGCCAATCTTCAACAAAAAAGAGGAGGATTGGCAACAGATGTTGGCTCAGGGCCAATCTTCCTCAAAAAAAGAAATAAATAAATTTTTATATCCAAAGTATTTTTAAACATCTTTAAAAATTAAGACACAATTATAGGTATGGTGTTTTTGTACTGTCACATTACCAAGCTGGAGCTAAGTTTCCCAAAGTTCTCTTTATGGTATCACATTAGGGTTGACCACAAAAGAAATTTGCATATTTGGAAAGCAGAGGTAAAGTAGTGCCATTATATTCTGAAAGGTGGTGTAGGGTGGTCAGGCACTGTTGAAGCTCTCACACCATTTGTCACTAATCTAGTGTCTTACTTTGTTGCTGTAGGGCAGCAGTCAAGCCTGTGGCTCCTCCAGCTCCTGCCATATCTCCTACTTCAAATTCCGTGAATGCTGGGCCAGGTGCATGTTCCATGGTGAAGGGTGCCAGATCCTTCTGTAGGCCACCCATATTATTGACATTGGAGACAGCAAGAGACAGATGCAAGTTCCTGTTTGTCTTCACGGGTTCCATTTCCTTGTGGGTTCCAAAGTGTCTTTGCTCTCCCTCGCTTCACATTTAGATTTTTCCCCAACTGCTGGCCCTACTCACGTACAATAACTTCGTGCAACAGCCTTACATGAACTTATTTACTAGCTCCCAAAACCATAGAAGGTAAATTTCTATTTTAAAAAATCCTGTTATTTCATATCACTAATAACAGTTCTACTTCTCTGAGAAAACTGTAATTAATACAGAAATTAGTATTGGACATACCCAGGGGGCTAGAGCCTTAAGAGCGGGTTCCCTGAATTGGTTTATTTGGAATTGCTTGTCTGATCTGATTAGATATGAAGGCATTAATGATCCTGTTGCCAGTGGTAAAGGGGACACTGGTAGTCCATGGCAAAGAGTTACTTAAATTATCCCTTGTAGATACATGTGATTAAGAGTACTGAGAAAGCTAGGATTTGGGGCCAGCGCGGTGGCACAAGCAGTTAAGTGCATGCACTCCGCTGCGGCGGCCCAGGGTTCACCGATTCAGATCCCGGGCACGCACTGATGCACTGCTTGGTAAGCCATGCTGTGGCAGCATCCCATATAAAGTGGAGGAAGATGGTAAGAGTATAAAGAGGTTGAGTGATTGCTTCTAAGTGTGCTGGAAAACTTGGAGAAAGAAAATGAGTTCAAAATTTTAAATTCCTGGCTTGAGGTCCAGATAAGGGACCAGAAAACTTCTGCTTCTGCCCTAAAAGAAACATGTACTTCAGATAGTCACAAGGGAAAGGTTTCTGAAAACTAGGATGAGCAACTTGCCCTGGTTTGCCTGGGACTTTCCCTGTTTTAGTTCTGAAAGTCTCATCTCCTGGGAAATCCCTCAGTCTTGGGCAAACCGTGATGGACAGTTGGTCAACCTACAAAACCAACCCCAAAGTTAAATCCTGCAAGCGGCTGAATTACAATGTAGATTGTATTCCCATCCTTGTAGGGCTCTTTTGTTAAAGTGAAGGCATTGTTTGGGAAGCAAAGGGACCCTGAAAATTGGGAGATTGCAATGAAGATGATGTTAAACCCCTAAATTCTGTTGACTTTCCTTTGCCAGGAGGAGCAGCTTTCTCCCCTACCTGAGAAGATTAATCTTCCTTTCCTGAGGAAGCTGCCTTGCCAAGGCCTGCATGTTTTTCTCAGAACCTATATCCAGTGCTTCTCCTTGCTTCTGGACTTATTACCAGAATACTTGAGTATTACCAGACTCAAGTCCCAGGAGGCCCCGGCAAAAACTGTAACCCGTGGCATAATACACACAAAAATAAATGCAAGTATTTGCCAATTTATATTGACACAAACAGAGGCAGCACAAATAAGAATGGATCCTAAGGGTGCTGGATCAAGTTGGAAGTGATATAATGTTGTGGATCCACCATATTGGAATCCTAGTATTATGCAAGTATTTTCAATGAGATCTTACATATTAAGTGTCAGGCTTTATCTACTGAACAGAACAGGTAGTAGAAGTTCAAGGTATCCAGGATTTGCAGAGTGAAAGTTTGCTTTGGCCCTCCTGTGCCTCCTAGAGTTCCATGTTTCCTTCCATTTCAGGAATTCATACATTTCTCAGTTTTGTGCCACCTCTTCATCATATATATATTAACATATATGAAAGCAATTTATTCTTTCAGTTGGAAGAGTATGGTAGATTGCAATATGACACAAATTCTTCCCGTCCCCGTATGCCAACACCTTGAGTATGACTCTGCTGCTCCTCCTGTCTCTCCATAATTTGAATGTAGGCTTGGCCATATGATTAGCTTTATCAAATGGTATGTTAGGAAAGGTGATACAAGCAGAAGTTTTAAAAGTACTGGCATATTGGAGCTTGACCTCTCTTGCTGCTGAGAACCCTGATACTTGAGTTAGCCTGTTGAAGTGACCATGTGGAAGAGAACCAAGGCACCCCAGCCAGTCGCCAGTCAACCACCAGACGTATGAATCCACCCCAGACCGTTCAGGCCCAGCTAAACCACCAACTGACTATGCTGCGTGAATGAACCCAGGTACGATCAGTAGAACTTCCCAGCTGAACTGAGCCCAAAATCATAACCCAAAAAGTCATGTGCTGATGAATGATTGTTGTTTTAAGCCACTAAGTTTTGGAGTGTTTCGTTATGCAGCAAAGCTAACTAATACAGTTGCTCAGAGTATCTAGTCCTATTTAACATGGTTTAAATTTTCTCCATGACATATAGGCAAAATTGTCTGTTGAAAGTGAAGAAGGTTAGGTTTAGGTAGGGAGTTTTTGCTTTTGCTCCTCGTTGCAGAAGTAAATCAATCATGAATAAGTAAGTAAATAGTCAAAGGATTTTAAGATCCCAGAGAGTTTGGGAAGATGTGAACTTATAGTTTCAGTCATTCCTTTTCCAGAAACCAGATATAGAAGCAGAAAAAGTAGATTATGGAATTGTTCCTGGGTTAAGTTTTTGTTGAGTAGGTGTAGTAGAAGGAGTAAAATACAATGATGTTGAGGATTTTGGTAAGAGAAACCTTCTTTAGGTCATCATTCCATGGGAAATAACAGCCAAAACTTCTTGAAAGCTTTGTATGTGCCAGATATTTTACATGGATTATCTCATTTAATTTTCACAAGTTCTTGAAGTCTATGCATCTAAAAATGGCATCTAAAAAACGCAGGCTTTTTTCCCTCCACATAGCATCTGCCAGGAGGGAACTTTAGGAACATTGCATTAGGTATTCTAACCTTGGGCAACCATTAGGCTATGCATTTGACCAATTCTGCCCCTTGCAGAATAGCTTTCATTGAATTGAATCGTAATGCCACGTCCTTGGCTTTTATCAGCAGCCATGGGACATCTGTTATCATATAGGATGTAGGAATGTTCTTGGAAATTTTGTCCAGCACTTTATTTAGTGAATTCTATCTCGAACCCACATTTACAAAGAAATTGAACTGCGTTAGAAAAGTTTTGCTACCACTAAGGAATTCATTTTTCTAATAATAATAACTCAGAAATTGACTTTCCTGCTTTCCACTTTAGCTCCCAGGAAACTAAGCCAAACTTAAAGTTTGACATATTCATGATCTTTTTGCATCCTGATCAATACTCTTCACATATTTTTGCCTTGACTTTTATTGATATTTAGTTGTATTTTATTCAATATGTTTTTGTTATAAGAGATATATGTGCATCTGTATTACTGAACTTGCTACATTACTGAACTTGCTCTAGGTAATAGAATAATGAGTAAAATCAAACATAGTCTCTGCCCTCATGGAGCTTCAATTGAAAGTGATAAAAAATGCCTGAAATTAAGGAATTTTCTATTTCTTTTTGTAATTATTTCATCTATTATCATATGAAAGCAGGCATATGGAACATCTTCAAGCTTAGTTTCTCCTTTGAAAAGTACTTCAAGAAACAAACTTACTTTGGCCTTAAGGATACAAAGAAAGTATGAATTGCTCATCTTTTCATTCACTCAACACTCATTGAGTGCCTGCTGTGTGCCAGGAAGTTTGCTAGGTGCTGGTAATTCAGCAGTGGACAAGGTGAATATGGTCAGAGCCATCAGGGAACTTACATTCTATTCAGGAAAAGAGACATGAAACAAGTACTAACAAATGTGATAAGTACTATAAAGAAGAAGCCGTAAGGACCATGGGTGTGAATAATAGGGACACCTAACTAAATCTGGGAGGTGAGCAGAAGACTTGTCTCCGAAGGAGGCATTAAGACCTGAGAGAGAAGTGGCAAAGGGAAGCAGGAGATGGAGAAAGAGTGTTCCATGCAGAGAGCTGTTTCACTACACCTTGCTCTTCAGAGGGCAGTTGGGAATTATACTCCCAGAACTAAATCTCCATGTCACCTCCTGCCGTCTCTTTCTTTACCTCTGCCTCTACCTTGTTTTATTCACTTACATCTCCCAATCATGTTTGTATTGTTTATGAAATTTAAGTTTATTGTTTTGAATGTTCTTAATTTCACAATTGTATAAAATATTATGCAAATACTTTTTCTAAAAATAAAGTTGCTTTTTCACTTGCATATGCTCTCTGAGTCCTTATTTAATTGATGATATTTGCACACTTCAAAGAAGCTTCCCTCTTTCTTCTTATGAAGAAAACTAAAATAAGTAAACCATAGCTTGTACTTTGTACAATGTCTTGTCTTGTTATGGATCAATAAATAGGAATGGGAATTAGTTGCATGAAGCAACTCAAAAACAAAGCTAAGCTGAATATGAAAACATGTATAGTTAATTCTAACTACAATTGTCCAGCATACATATGTTTTTTAATTCTCTTACACTAACAAAGAAACATGTGCAACTAATTCTCTGTTTATTTACCACAATCCAAAGTCCTCCCACCTTCCATATTCATGGGCCAGCTTCTTCCTGTTACCCAGCTGAGGTCCAAGCCTGCCAATTGGGGGACCAAGCTGGCCAGGATTTGCAGCCAAGAACAAAAAGGGAGTAATTGTGAGATTTTCCTGGACTCAGTAGCTAACATCATCTGACTAAATGTGTCTTCTACATTGGTACCTAAATGCTTTCCAAAGCACTCTTTCCATTATACCACAATTATGGTTTTGTAATAGAAAAAGCACTAGAATTATGATCAGAAAACCTAGGTTTCAATCCTGGTGTGAACTCTTCTTAGCTTAGAAAACTTCTAGAACCATCAGTGTCCATAGAGAAGTGTAATACACACCTTTATAGGTATATTAGTTTGCTAGAGCTGCCACAACAAAATATCATAGATTGCGTGGTTTAAACAACAGAAATTAATTTTCTCAAAATTCTGGAGGCTAGAAGTCCAAGATCAAGGTGTTGCAGGGTGATTTCTTTTGAGGCCTCTTTCCTTGGCTTATAGATGGCCGTCTTCTCCCTATGTCTTCACATGGTCTTCCCTATATGTCCTAATCTCTTCCTATAAGAACACCAGTCATATTGGATTAAGGCCCATTCTAATGACCTCATTTTAATTTAACTACCTCTTTAAAGACCCTATTTCCACATACAATCACATTCTGAGGTACTGGGGGTTAGGGCTTCAACATATGAATTTGGGGAGGACACAGTTTGGTCCATAACAGCAGGGTTGATTGATGTTTTGAGGACCAGATTAAATGAGATTAAAGAAGTGAAGGCATTTGACTCTTTAGTAGATGTTCAGTAAATGCTTGTTAAATCTAAACAAGTAATTTTTGAAGTATCCATTGTTTCTAATGTTATTTAATGTAATGTTATCTAGAAACATTTGGTGTTGAAGGTAAACTTTAAATTAAAAACCTGTACTTCTTATAGGGATACACAACTACAATCTTGTAAGAAGTAATTCAAAATGCTTGAGTTGATTCCTTTGCTGCCTTTGAGATTCAGCAGTAATCAAGGAGAAGTTGCTTCCCTTCAACATCCATGTGATCATATTGTTCATTAGGATCATGAAAATTTTCTCCTTTTGGGAATTCTGAGTATTTTAAACATCCCAGTAATTGGAATTAATTTTATTCAAGGTTTTATTTCAAAACTAGAGTCAAACTTTCAAGTTTGATTGCTTGACTCAGAAACCCAAAATGTGTGTAAATGTGTATGTATGTGTTTCCTGTGCGTGTAGTAAAACTAACTGTAAATTCAGAAAAATATTGTGGTAGTATCAGTAAATACATGAATACCTCAATAAACACTACATTAATAAATACATTATTAATGTAAGTCATACATAGAAATAGGTAAAGCTTTCAGTAATCTAGGCAGGAAGGAGAAAAGATAAGGACGTCCCCAATAGGCTCAATCATTGAATTACTTTTCTTAAAAACTATGTGGCCAGTTTTACGATGATTTTAAGTAGCTATGAAGTGTCCATTTAACAAAGAACATCACATTTACTAATAGAAAAATACAGACATCACTTGACTCAAATAAATTTGATCTAAGATTTTGAATAAAGGATGACAAAGAATTAAATCATTTACAGAACCTGCAACCTGAAACAAGTATTTCACTTGTTTGTTTCCTGGTTGGAATATGTTGGTTTTGGTGAAGGAACCTACATGCAAAGTAGATGGTTGCAGCCAACTTGATAAGAAAGTAAACATTTCTTAATGTTTGTAAACATCTAGAGTCTAGAAAAAAGAAAGAAAAATGAAGTTATTTTCTAGTATCTATAATTATAGAGGCAGCATAGAGAAAATTCCAATGAGTCCTGGGAATGAGGGAAGGATGAGGAAAGAAAATACTGAGACATTAAACTGCTAGGGTAGGTAGAAACTTGGTGAAATACTTTTCTCAAAACACCATGAAATACACCAGCACATTAAAAACACCTTCCACATAAAACATTTAAAACTCATTCTAGTGGATAACTTTCTTCTCTCGGTATACATTACTTATATTTGTAAAAATGTGGCAAGATAAAACTTTTTTAAAAATCCTGCTCTCTCATTCCCTTTTCCCTTTTGTCCTCATCATCAGCAACCCTATCCCCCACCAAAAATAAAAATCAAGTATTCCATTGCTCAAAGGAGGTATCTGGTAAATAACCTGAAGGGTTCTTCCTGGCTTTGGCTTCCAAAGTCCTAGGCCCTTAGGAGAAGGATGAGGCATTTCAAATATGAAGAGGTGGGGAATTGAGGACAATAGAGTTCCTGACCTCAACCTATCCCTGGGATAGAAAAATATTCCTAGTTGGTAGATAGAAAAAATGCAAGAAAGCAAATATATGAGAATTGAAACCACTCACACCCATATAGCTTAACTATTAGTACTGAGAACTGAGGTCACCTGTGTCAACATGACTTTTAAATTTACTCCAGGAAATTCTTTCCCAGAAAGGCAATTCTATGAACCAATAAACAATTTCACTGTTTCCTTCAGGAACTTCCTTAAAATAAATTTATCTGAAAAAATAGTTTGCTCATCTGGGTAAGTAGCCCATTCTTAGGACTGTAGGGGGAGAAATCTGCTTTAATGGAGAACTATGCATTGTTTAGAGCACACTCTCCTGGGTTATGTGATTCTGCTTATATGGAGGTCCTGTCCCCTTCCTTGTCTATGAGCTATTTCACAACTCTGTCAAGTTGTAGATAACTGATAGCAATGTGAAATAATTCTTGTCTATATACCTGCAAATAAATTGTCCAATGAATGTCCACTAATGTTTTGGGATAAAGATCTGGCAGACGTGCCATCTTACAGGACTAAAGAGATGTATTTCATCTTCCCATCTTCCCAACATTTTCCTAATGCTATAAGCTGCCTTTATATTTTGATCTGAGAGCCAAATGACTTCTTTCAAGACAATAACACTCATAGAATAAATGGCATTTTAAAGGTAAGATTTAGCTTCAAATTAATCTATGCTATATTTAGCTAAAAGGGAAAAAAAGGTTTTTTTTTATATTCAGTCCTGGAAATTGTTATTTTAAATCTTAAATTATTATATTTCTTCTTAAATGACTGTTACTATGATAAACTATTATTCCAGAAAACCACTTGTGAAATGCATTATTGACAGTTGGTAATGTGTTCATTTCTTTGTTAACAGAAATGCCATTCTTTTGGACTGCTCCTAAAGTCATATGATTAGAAGCTCTGGTCCAGAATCATAAGTAACTAAAAAATGTATTCTTCTAATAGTAGATGAAGATAGTGGTGGCAAAGAAGATGAAAAATAATGAATAACTAAATACAGATTTATTCATTTATACATTTTTATTCCTTGTGTAATTTATTCTATTCATTTTGGCAAATAATGTACTATATTTTTCACAGTGACTTGACCACTTACCATAAAAATATGTCTATAATTTTAATGTGTAGACATTGTGATCTCCAAATCAACTATGATCTCAAAATCAAATATATCTGTATATATTTTGTGTGTGTGTGTGTGTGTGTGTGAGGAAGATAAGCCCTGAGCTAACATCTGATACCAATCCTCCTTTTTTTTTTTTTTGCTGAGGAAGATTGGCCCTGAGCTAACATCCGTGCCCATCTTCCTCTACTTTATAAGGGACGCCGCCACAGCATGGCTCAACAAGCTGTGAGTCGGTGCGCACCTGTGATCCGAACCGGCAAACCCCAGGCCACCGCAGCAGAGCGAGTGCACTTAACCACTTGCACCACTGGGCCGGCCCCAAAATCAAATATATTTTTGATTGCTTACGCATTCCTGAATTTGTTACAGACATATGAGATTGAGACAATTAATCTTAAGTAAATGGAGTTTTACTGGAAACTTTACTATTATATTAAATTAATAATCCCACAGTTTGTATTCTATTTGACACTATTTGTATCAAATCATGATAGCTATCAAATTATTTACAATATGATTAAATCTTTAAATATTATAACTATACTAAACAAAGAAAATTATGTTTTGTAGAAAATGGATTGTTAGGCATTTTAAACTGATGCTCATCAGCAACAATTTATTTGCTGAATAACAATTTTTTTAAGAGAAACCACCTTGAGGTTTAATGTATACACCCTTAAAATTATTCTTGAAGCATATTTATATAACATAAAATTCATCCATTTTAAGTGTCAAGTTGTATGAGTTTTAGAAAATGTATAGAGTTGTGCAACTTCCACTAGAATTAAGTTTTAGAACACTTTAAGCACCCCTAAAATTCCCTTTTACCCCTTTGCAGTCAAGCTATCCCTCATCCCCAGCCACAAGGTAAGCACTGATCTGCTTTCTGCTGTTATATTTTTGCTTTTCCCAGAATTGCATATTCATATTTCATATGTTTTTGTGTCTAGTTTCTTTTACTTTCCATTATGATTTTGAGATTCTTCTACATTGTTCTGTATACCAATAGTTTATTCTGTTTTATTTGCTAGGTTGTATTCTATTGAATGCATATGCCACATTTTCTTTACACATTGATGAGTAGATGGATATTTGAGTTGTTTCTATTGTTTGGTTGTTATAAATAATGCTGCTATGAACATTCATGTACAAATCTTTGTGTGGACATATATTTTCATTTCTCTTAAGTAAACACCTAAGAGTGGAATTGCTAGGTCATGTAGTGGGTGTATGCTTCAATTTTTAAGACACTGACAAATTGTTTTCCAGTGGCTGCTCCAATTTGCATCTCCATCAGCAATATATGAGAGTTCCAATTGTATCACATCTTCACCAACACTTGGCATTTCAGTCTTTTTAATTTAAGATATTCTAATAGGTGTGTAGTGGCTGCTCCAATTTGCATCTCCATCAGCAACATATGAGAGTTCCAATTGTATCACGTCTTCACCAACACTTGGCATTTCAGTCTTTTTAATTTAAGATGTTCTAATAGGTGTGTAGTAGTATCTCATTGTGGTTTTAATTTCCCTAATGACCAATGAAGTTGAGCATTTTTTTGTTAAGTACCTGTACAGATCTTTTTCATATTTTTTAAAATTGAGTTGTTTATCTTATTATTGAGTTGTAAAAGTTCTTAACTAGATCTGGATACAAGTCCTTTTTCAGATATATGTTTTGCAAATATTTTTTCCCAAGCTGTAGCTTACCTTTTCATTTTCTTAATGGTTTCAACAAGCAAAAGATTTTAATTTTCTTTAAGTCTATCAATTTTCTAATTTATGGTTCATGCTTTTTGTTTCTTATCCCAAGGTCACAGAGATTTTTCTCATATTTTGTTCTATAGGATGTATGTGTTTTTGCCCTTACATTTATGTCTATGACCCATTTTAAATTAATTTTGTGTATGGTGTAAAGAAAGATAAAAGTTCATTTCTTTTTCATGTGGATATAGAGTTATTCCAAAAACATTTTGTGAAAAGACTATTCTTTTCCCATTGAATTTCTTTGACACCTTTACTGAAAATCAATTGACCACATAAGTGTGAGTCTATTTCTGGATTCTCAATTCTGTTCCATTGATCTATATGTCTATCCTTATGAATCCTTTCATTCTTAATCCTGCAGAACAGGATAATATTTAGAGAAAAATAATCATGTTCAGTACCTTCCACTGAAACACACAATTTATCAAAATTTAAATACAATAATATGGGCCGGCCCCGTGGCTTAGCGGTTAAGTGCGCGCACTCCGCTGCTGGCGGCCCAGGTTCGGATCCCGGGCGCGCACCGACGCACCCCTTCTCTGGCCATGCTGAGGCCACGTCCCACATACAGCAACTAGAAGGATGTGCAGCTATGACATACAACTATCTACTGGGGCTTTGGGGGAAAAAATAAATAAATAAATAAAATTATAAAAAAATAAAAAATAAAAGTAAATACAATAATAGGCAAACAAGGATGATTAATCTTTATAAAAAAATGTATTCTTTATGATACAGTTTAAAACAAAAGTGGTAATTAGATCATTTTGGATGTTTTTACTGGATCTGGAAAAAATTAGAAGGAAAAGCCTATCACTTGAGGTAGTAAACTACTATTAACTACTGTGTTGCTTACATTCATTAAGAAAAATAATTTTCAAATTTAAGAGGGTTAAATAAACATGATTGTGAGACAATTGAAGCATAGTAAGAATACACGTAGTTCCTTTAAACTGGTTCAAGTCTTCAGATGAATTATATCCATGGATATAAAACATAATACTAGGTGATGTAACGATAGAATCATTGTCAGTAATTTTGAGAAATGGAGAAGAACACAAGAGTTGCCAGAAGACTGAAGATGCACAGATGTTTCCATTTTCAAAACTTAAAAAAATAGATTCCAGAAACTAAATGCTAATAAGCACGATATTGAAAACCGGCAAAATTACAGAACAGATGAAACATCTAGTTTATCAACATCTTTTCAAGTGATCACTAGAAGATAAATTAGGTTTTTCACCAAACTAAATTATTTAAATTACACACCTGAAAATGGCTAACATAGATCCTGAATTATTGTGACTAGTAAATATCTTTTTAAAATAAAGCAACCTCAAATCTTTCTCTGGGACTTCATATAATGGAAAGAAAGAAAATAAATAAGTCAAAAACAATGGAACCTAAACAAAATTATTTTTTAAATATTATGTATAATTCTACAGTTTAAAAATGGAAAATCTTGATAAAATGGACTCATCCCAAATTATCAAAATTGATGCCCCCTCCTCTGTGCATGGTACGCCTAGTGACACCACGTATGAACTGGGGAATACCCAGGTGGAAGCTGGGTATATGAGTTGGAGTCCAGGGAAGAAGTCAGGGCTGGAAATATGAATTTGGGAATAGTCAGTGCATTTGTGGTATTTAAATCCAGGAAACTGGAAGAGATCACCTAGGAAGTGAGTATGGACAGAGAAGACCAAGGACTGAGTCTTGGGACAGTTAGGAATATAAGGAGGATTCATTAAACAAGATTGAGGAGGGGCAGCCAGTGTGGTGGGGGGAAAACACAGGAGAGTGGGTCCTAAAAGCTAAATGAAGCAAGTGTTTCAAAAGGAGGAAATGAGCGACTGTGGCAGATGCTTCTGAGAGATCAGATGAGGACAGAGACCTGAAATAAAGGGGAGATAGGACAAGAACAGTTTCAGTGGTATGGTAGTGACAAAAGCCTAATTGGAGCTGGTTTAAGATAAAATGGGGAGGGACAAAAAAGAGATAGACAATACTTTGAAGAGTTTTTCTATAGAAAGGAGCAGAAAAAATGAGAAGCTGAGGGGAATGTATGGTCAAGGGAAGTTTTGTTTTTTAGGTTGAGAGATTTTACAATGTATGCTGGTAAAAATAATCTGATAGAGAGAAAAATTGATGATGTAGGTGAGAGAGAAAAACATTTCAGGAGAAAAAGACTTGAATGATTTAGAAGCGAAAGTATTTGGTCTGCGAATTGAGGATTTGGCCTGAATTGGCAGCCCACACATTTCACTCATGCAGGGCAGTGTATATAGGTACAGACAATGTTAGACTGATAGATTCAGGAGGTGTTTCATGTTCAGGGGGTGTTTAGGTTTTCCAGGAAGCAGACATTTAGACAGAGTGAGGAGTCTAAAATGATTACGGGAGAGTGACTCCTATGAAAGGAAAAGATATGGGTCAGGGGGAGCCATCAGACCACAACTTAGACTTCCGCAATGCTGTCCTGACATCTCTGCCAGCCCAGCTCCAGAGTCAAGATTGCCTGTTAGATGAGTCCCACCTTAGATGGAAATGGATAGATCTTTGCACACCACCTTGCTCTGTCATTGGCTGGGGCGTCATTTGAGAAGCCCATGGCCTCAGCTTGAAAGCTAAAGTAGACCCTGAAGACATTAACAGCTGGAAGCTATTAGCCAAGTACACACCTAGCAACTTGGCAACTAGTCCTTTCTTGAAGGGGGCTCTGAGTGGATACATCTTCATGTCTGATACATGATAGGAAAATGTAGAAATTCTCTTTTCATTACTTCCATCTTCACAGTGAAATAATAAGCAAAGTTATAGGCTTAAGTGGGAGGGAGTTATGGGCTTGAGAAGGAGGCTGGAAGTTTGTAGAAACAGGAGAAAGCATGAAATAGTTGACTTGAAGAGTAGAACTGTGAATATAGAAGGATTACTAGGCAGCCCTGATGATTAGTAGTGTTTGTGGTCATAAATTTAAAGCAAGATCAGCAGAAGAATCAGAAGTAGAACAAGAATTATTGAAATAATTGAAGAAAATTTTTAGTGTTAGACCTGAATCTGCCAAGTTAAAAGGCCAGGTGCCAAGAAAAATAGAGACCAATGGCTATACATGCTGTAGAGACATCTTTTTATTTTAAATATTTTTAAAAATACTGATAGCAATCAGTCAACAAAGCAAGTTATATGTGAAGGAATGAGAATCATGCTGGCCTCATGTTTCCCTAAAGAAGCAATGGAACAACATACAGAGTTAAAAGTTGTGTGCCAGGAGATTTTTAGTTCCAAGCAATAGAAAACCCAAAACAACTAGTATAAACAATAAAGCAGATTTATTATCTCACATAAGAATTTTTAAGTTGTTTCTGAGATTGGTTGATTTAGTGGCTCAAGGACCTAGGTTCTTTCCATTATTCTGCTTTGCCAAGCTCAGGGGATGAGTCTTGTCCTGAGTTACTCATTCTCTTGTTCTTAAGATGGTCCTGCAGGTCCAGGCATTACAAGTAGACATGACAATATCAAGCAGAAGAAGAAAGAGTTCACTGGGTACAGTTGTGTCACATGCCCATTCCAAAGTGAATCACTTTTAAGGGGAATGCAATTGGCTTAGTAAAGTGCATCGCTGGTTGGAGAAGGGTGGATTACCCAAACAAAATCAGAGTTTTCTTAATATGGAAGAAGAGGAAATGGCTGCTGGGTAGGTAACAAACAGTGCCTCCTTCATGAGAGGAAGAAAATATTGTAACCTGAAAATAAAAAAACCACTAAAATATAATTTTTGTATGAGGGCACATTCTCAGACATAAAAATACTCAGAAAAAAATAGCACTCGTATACCTTTCCTGAAAATTTTTCTTGAAAATGTTACAGATGACTGAGAGAAGAATCAAACAACTCAAAAAGCGGTGTCATGTTATGAAAGAGCTGGTGGTAATCAATGAATCCAGTAAAACAAAGTTAAATCCTATTACTTGTTTTTAATA
Organism: Diceros bicornis minor; assembly: GCF_020826845.1. Classification (NCBI taxonomy): domain Eukaryota; kingdom Metazoa; phylum Chordata; class Mammalia; order Perissodactyla; family Rhinocerotidae; genus Diceros; species Diceros bicornis. The sequence goes on along the minus strand of NC_080764.1, from coordinate 23,048,506 downwards.
AGTATCTCCACAAGTTCTATTAAAAACCAAGCACTTAAATGACATTTAAGCCGGGACCTGAAAACTGAGAAGTATTTAGACAGGTGAAGAGTTGGGAGAAGAGCATTACAGACAGAAGGAACAACATGTGAGCACTTCCTTAAAGCTGGAGTGGAGATAAGCACAAGATAGATTAGGCGGAAGTCAGATCATGCCGAGCCTTGTGAGCCATGTTAGAGATTTGGATTTTTTTTTTTTTAATGTTTATTATTTTTTTTTTAATTTTTTGTTTATTGCAGTAACATTGGTTTATAACGTAAAAATTTCAGGTGTACATCATTATACTTCTATTTCTGCATAGATTACATCGAAAATCAATGATGTATTTTAAGTAGAGAAATGACATATCTGTATTCTACTTTAAGAAGATCATTCTGGTTGCTCTTTAAAAAGACAGATGGGAGGGGACAAGGATGGAAGCTGAGAGGCTTTGGAAGGTAAGAAATTATGTTGCTTTGACTGGGAAGGAGTGTGAAAATGGTGAGTAATTGATACATTGGAAATACCTGTAGAGAGACTCAATAGGACAAGCTGATGGATTGCATGTATGTGAGGATAAGCCGAGAGAAATTGTAGAAACAAAGATACAAACTTTTGGCTGAGTGAGCGGTAATGCTATTTACTAAAGTGAGAAATACCAAAAGATTAACATGTTGCATGCTAACATAGGAAGAAGAGAAGGGGAGAGGGGACCAGAGCTCTATTTTGAACATCTTAAGTGTGAGATGCCTGTGAAATATCCCAGTGAAGATGTCAAGTAGGCAGTTGGAGTTCAGAATAATGGTCAGAACTGGAAAAATATTTTGGGAAGTCTTGGCATATAGAAGATACTTAAATCTACAGGAAATGAATGAGATTACCTAAGGAAAGAAAAAGAAAAGAAATCCCAGCATACAAAGGTTGGATAGAGAAGAAGAAAATAAAGGAGATGGAAAAGGAACAGGCAATGAATTAACAGGAAAACCAAGAGATTGTTGGAATCACAGAAGCCAAGAGCAAGAAGGGAGTACTCAATTATGTCAAAAACTGCAAAAAGTCCAACAAAGTGAGGACCTGCACATTTTCATTAGATATGGTAACATAGAGGTTGATGGTAACAAAAGCAGCTTCAGTTGAGTGGTGGTAGAACTTCAGGTTGCAGTGGAATTGTGAATAAAGAGGAGGTGAGGAAGTGGAGACAGCTTGTTTTAGATAACTCTTCTGAGAAGTTTGGCCATGAAAAAGATTGGAGCAATATCTGCAGAAAGATGAAAGCTCAAGGGAAGTTTTTTGTTTTTTAAAGATGGGGGACACTAGTATATGTTTGAATGCTGATAAGTGATCTGCTAATGAGAAGCTGAAGATACAAGGGAGATGGGGTTTAATTGAAGGAGTAACTGTCTTCAGGAGGCTATAAACCCATCAGTAGATTGAGAGAGTAGAATCTTGTATTCTTCAGTCAACATAGTTATTGAATGCTATGTGCCAAGCTCAGTTCTAGGCACCAGTGCTATAATAAAGAAGACAGCCAATAAACCTGCCCTCAAAGATTGTACTTTCTAGTGTGAAAGAAATAAAACATGTAAACGAGCACATAAATATACAAGATCATTTTAAATACTGATAATTGCTCTAAAGAAGTCAACAGAGCCCACGTGCTTAGAATGAGACCACCCTCTGCAAGCCTCCATGTATTATCCATTAGGGAAAATCAAATGGGAGCTTCCAAATCATAAGTGACCCAGGCAAGACCCCACTTCTCCTTCCCCTAAAAACGCAAAGCCTCACCACTACCTGCATCTCTGGGACTAAAAGAACCAATATCATAACCTCGATTCCTATTTATGTCATTCATCACAAGCCATGGTCTCCTAACACATCCGTCCCTCTCCAGCCATTAGTCCCTATGCTGATCTATACACCCCATTTCCTGATCCCATCTTGCATCCCTCACCAGTACCCAAAACCTTTCCACTGTGAGTCCCTCTGGAACTCAAAGTCAGTCATCAACAAAATCACTATTTCCTTAACGTATTCTTTAAATATTCCTTTTACCTACTTTATCTAACTGAAAGCTGTGTCGCCTTTAAGGCCCCTGCTTCTCCTGCAGCCCTCACAAGTAGTGACAGTTTTTTCCTCCTCAGCCTTCCTATCACAGGGCCTGAAGATGGGGTAGATGTTTTTCTTGTACTTTATTAATGCTTCCAGAACATTTTCCCTCCCTCCTCTCTTTGAAAACAGTCATTTTTGAATCTTCTACCATCAGACTGTAGCACCCATTACCCATGCTTGTTGAAGTTATCTTCCAACCCCACAGTTTACTCCTCCTTGGTCCTTGAACATTTTAGTTCCTGGATCACTTTACTCTCTCTAACCCTCCTCCTGTCGTTATTCTTGGGATTTTAATATCCTCATTGTCGATCCATCTGACACCCTGGCTTCTCAGTTCCTTGGTCTCCCCACCTCCAAAGACGTTGTCCTTCACTCTTTGTTAGCTACTCACTTCTAAAGTCATTCTAGATCTTTCATTATCATTAATTAACCCCTACATAATCTCAATGTCACACATCTCATCCTCCAATCTCCACCTTATTTCTAGAATCCCAACTCCAAACACCCTTCAATACATTGCGATCTACAATCCACTGATCCTACCACTATTTAATTGTCTCTTATCTCCCCCATGTCCTTACTTCTATCTACTCAGGTGTCATGGTTTGAATTGTGTCCTCTCAAAAGATATGCTGAAGTCCCAGTACCTGTACCTAGTACTCCCCACTACCTGTGAATGTGACCTTATTTGAATATAGGGGCCTTGCAGATGTAATCAAGTTAAGATGAGGTCATTAGGGTGACCCTTAATCCAATATGATTGGTGTCCTTATAAAAAAGAGGAAAATTTGGACACACATACAGAGGGAAGAGAACCAGGTGAAGATAGAGGCAGAGATTCGAATTATGCTGCCACAAACCAAGTAACACCTGAGGCTCCCAGAAGCTGGAAGAGGCAAGGAAGGATCCTCCCCTAAAAGCTTCAGAGGAAGCAAGGCCCTGCCAACACCTTGATTGCAGACTTCTAGCCTCCAGAAATGTGAGGCAATAAATTTCTGTTGTTTTAAATTACTCAGTTTGAGGTACTTTGTTACAGCAGCCCTATGAAACAAATACACCAGGTTAAATTATATATGGTCAAATGACAAAATCACTCCCTTGCATACACTCTGAATTCCCTTGCTGTTCTCTTACTCTATTGTACTTGGCTAAACAATAAACCCTGATGAAATCCAATGTTCAGCTCTCTCCATGACTACACTTGCACAGTAAAATCTGGCTTGAGAAAAACACACAACCATATTGATTGGTCTCACTTAAAACAATGATTACTAACTGCAATTGGAGCCTAATGGTGCTTGGTAATTATATTGTATTTCTCTACTGCATTCATTCTTCTTTTCTCCTATAAAACTATTTCATGTCTTCTTTCTCCTAAAACCTCCAATAACTCCTCCCTAATCCTCACTCTTAGCTAATGACCTCCCATCTATTTCAGTGAGAAAATACAAACCTTCATACGAAAATTCCCACAAGCTCCCATGGCATCACCTCATCTATCTACAATTGGCCCCATATCCTCTGCCTTCTATCTGCGCTCCTGGCTGAAACCAGCCCTTCCACTTGTGCGCTATATACCATCTTCTCTTGCCTACTCAAAGACATCGCTCCCAAAATGTCCTTTTTCTCCTCCATCATAAAACTTTCCCTCTACTATTAGCTATTATTTCTTCCTTCTTAAAAAAATTAACAAACCAACACTTTTTATTCTATTTCCCTTCCAGTCATAGCCCTCTCTCCTTTCCTTCACAAATGACATTTATTTCAGTTTGTCATGACAGTTCCAGTTTATACTTGATTAATTAATTAATTAAATCTTGGCTTAATTATTAATAGTGCCCTTTTCAAATGTGTTCTAGGATTGTAAATTATATGGTTAGCTTACCTTTTAACTCCTTGAAAGAAATATCTATGCTCATTTTCTCCAATTTCTCATCTTTTATTCTGTCTTGTGCCTCAGTGCAAACAGGTCTTGCCTCCACTACTCTGCTGAAACGGCTGTTTTCAAGGTACCAACCATGTCCATATTGTTAAATCCAATTGTCAGTCTTCACTCCTCATCTTTTTGACCTTTGAGCAGCATTTATCATAGCCAATCATTCCCTCCTTCTTAAACAATTTCTTCACTTGGCTTTCAGGGCACCACACTGTCCTGATTTTCCTCTCGTCACTGCTTCTTGGTCTCCTATCCTGGTTCTTCCTCACCTCTCTGATCTCTGAACACTGGAGTGGAAAAGAGCTCAGTCTTTAAACCTCGTCTGCTTTTTATCTATACTCATTCCCTCTTTGCTATTCTCCTAAGCTACTTAGGGAAGGAGCTAAAATCCATCATACCTCTCCCACAACACACATACACACCCACACTCCACACAATAAAGAGTTGTGCTCAAGTAACAATAGATGGTTCCTAACTTTGTCTAATGAAGACAGGGATTTTGTTTTGCTGAATGTGGGTGTGTGATCACAACTGAATGGTTCAGGTCAAGAGAGGCTGAACACTCCATCAGGCATTTCAGTAAATTGCTCAGGTCAGAAACCATGGATCAACCCTGGATTCTTATCTTTCACATACCATATCCAATCCAACGGCAAATCCCCAACAGTTGCACCTTAAAAATATATTTAGGCTCCAATACTTCTCACCACTCCTCTTTTAACAGCCCCATCCCTACTCCTTTCAGATGATGTCACAGAAAATTATATCTTTATACATTGTATGCCCCAAAACATAAATTAATAATTTTTTAATGTATTAGTCTCTTAAATTATATAGAAAACAAAATATGGAGTTACAAATTTACAGTTATACAAGCTTTTAGACTAACAATTGTTTTTTTTAAATGTATTAGTCTCTTAAATCTTGTAGAAAACAAAAAGTGGGGTTACGCACATTGTTACAATAATACTAGCTTTTCTACTTGCCTATGCATTTACCTTCAATGAGATTTTTATTTCTTCATATGACTTTGAATTACTGTCTAATGTCCTTTTGTTTCAATATTTGCTTTTTTTTTTTTAAAGGTTTATTTTTTTTCCCCCCAAAGCCCCAGTAGATAGTTGTATGTCATAGCTGCACACCCCTTCAGTTCCTGTATGTGGGACTCGGCCTCGGGATGGACGGAGAAGTGGTGCCTCGGTGCGCGCCCGGGATCCGAACCCCGGCCACCAGCATCGGAGCGCATGCAATTAACCACCAAGCCACGGGGCCGGCCCATTATTTGCTTTGTTTTTAAGGATGATATTCACTACTGGTGAGAGTGCTTCTGAGGATACAAACTTTGTTCAAGCCTTTTGGGAAGTAGTTTGTATCACAGGAAATTCATGGCATTTGATGCAATTATTCTACTTTTGGGAATCTATCCTAAGAAAATAATCCAACATGTAAACAATCTTTTGGCACAAAAATTTCATTACAGAGTTATTTATAATAGTGAAACATTGGGAAAAACCAAAACGATTAATAATAGAGCAACTGTTAAATAAATTTTAGTATATACAATAATTAAAGTTATATTTATAAAGAATTCAGTGACATGGGGAAATGCTCATGATATATTAAGGAGAAAAAGTATTCTATGATTACATAAATGTAAATGCCAAGTAATTTGTGTAGTTAGGAAATAAAATAATAAATAACATTAACAAAAAATACTTAGTATGCTCATAAAACATATTAAAAAGATATTTTAGAACTTAGTGGACAATCCAAGCAATTGTGCTAAAAAAATAGAACCAAAAGTACAAAGAGGTTGTGATAGGTGGAATGATGACCCCCAACCATTCACCTCCCTCCCCAGAACCTTGTTTATGTTGTCTTATGTGGCAAAAGGGACTTTGCAGATGTAATTAAGGTTACAGGCCTTTAAACAAGGAGATTACCCTGGATTATCCAAATGGGCCAAATCTAATCATAAGAACCCTTAAAAGCAGTGGACTTTTTCTAAGTAAGAGGCAGAAGAGATGAGGCAGAATGGGGAGGTCAGAGATTTGAAGTGTAATAAGGACTCAACCTGCTGTTGCTGACTTTGAAGATAAAGGGAGGGAGTCTCAAGCTAAAGAATGTGGGTGCTCTAGAAGCTGAGAACGATTCCCAGCTCAGAATGACAGCCAGCAAGGAAATGGGACCTCAGTCCTAAAACTGCAAGGAATTGATTTTGTCCAACAAACTGAATGAGCTTGGAAGCAGATTCACCCCAAAGCCTCCAGCCAGATAGGAATGCAGCCCTGCTGACACCTTGATTTCAGCCTTGCATGACTCTAAGAAGCGAACCCAGCCAAGTCACGCTGTACCTGGACTTCCGACCTATTGAACAGTGAAATAATAACTTTGTGGTAGTTTGTTATGGCAGCAACAGGAAACTAATACAGAGGGTGACATTTAGGGGGTCAGTATAACAAGAAATGCCATCAGTGAACTATAAGAGGAACGGAATACCCAGTTTTCACGTATTTTTGATCACAGAGACATACTATGCATACTCTGGAAGAAAACTTAATAGTATTGGGGTTGTCGCCAAGGAAGGGCTGGAAAAGGACAAAATAAGGATGTCAAGGGCACCAAACCAGTCTAATATAATGCTATGATAATGAAAGAATGAAACTGTATGGTCATCCAAGAAGGCATGCTTGGGAATCTGGGTAGAATTAAGAGAGGTAACTAAGGAATGGGTGGTATAAATAAATGTTGAACCAACCTGTGGGCTTAAGTATTTGGGAGAGTAGCTTGGTCTGATAAAGTCAATATGAATAATAAAATCATGTAACTACAGATCCACCTTGTCTCACTTCTTTCTCGGGTCGGCATCTCCACATGGAAGACTGACTGGGAAGAGATATGGACTCTCACTTGCCTGGCGCTGTGTAAGTTATTGTGGGACTGGAATAACACAGGCAGTCTAGCTTTAGATAGGAGTTGGCAGATGATGGTCAGCTGCCTCTTTTTGTGAAGTTTTACTGGAGCATAGCCATGTCCATTCCTTTACATATCGTCTGTTGCTGCTTTTACTCTATAATGGCAGAGTTGAGTAGCTGCAACAGAGACCACATGGTCCACAAAATATGTACTATCTGGCCCTTTACAGAAAAAAATTTGCTGACTCCTGGCCTAATAAATTCAGGGCCTAAATGAAATGAGGTAAATGGAAAGATTTACATTAAGGTTTAAAAAATAAATTACTAACACACGGGATAGGAGAGACCTGACTCAGGAGTAATGCACATGAACGAAAAAGTCCTTATGGTTACAAATCAGCACAAATTACATGGAAGGAAAAAGTGCTTAAAAACCAAGTAAATGTACTCTTAAACTACCTTAAAAGAAACAATATCTGGACCAGTAGTTGCAGTCCTCTTGGAATCAACCGAACTCCAATACATACTCTTGTCTCCAATCTGTTCACTGACTAGAACCTTCTCACTCTGGTTAATTGAAAATCTTTCAAACTTTAGCTTAGACGTCATCTCTTGGAAGCCTTCTTTGATTCCCCAAGACTGGGTTACATTTACTTACCTTATCATGGCATTTAATACATCAAAATGAAATTGAAATTTGTCTATCTCCCCCACTAGATTGAATCTGCATCGGCAGGGGTGGGTAGCTGGTAAGTTCTAACATCAGACCCACTGCCTGCCATGTAATAGTTTTGAAACATGTTTTGGGTTAATAAATGAGTGCTACAGTCCTGTTATATTCCTCATCAGTCAGACTGTATGGTGTTAAGTATTCGGTTTCAGTGATTAGCAGACTGTTGATTCCCTACTCAAATCTATTGCCTTCCCTGCCCTTCTGGTAGGCAGATGCCCAGTTTTAACTGGGTCTCACCTCTGTGTGGCTATATATTCAGGGAAGCATCTGTACTCCAACCCTGGGAGTGATTAATTTTTTTTTTTTTTATTTTTGGTGAGGAAGATCAGCCCTGAGCTAACATCTGTGCTAATCCTCCTCTTTTTGCTGAGGAAGACCGGCTCTGAGCATCCATTGCCAATCCTCCTCCTTTTTTTCCCCCAAAGCCCCCCAGTAGAGAGTTGTACGTCATAGTTGCACATCCTTCTAGTTGCTGTATGTGGGACAGGGCCTCAGCATGGCTGGAGAAGCAGTGCGTCGGTGCACGCCCAGGATCCGAACCCGGGCCGCCAGTAGCGGAGCGCACGCACTCAACCGCCAAGCCATGGGGTCGGCCCCAGGGAGTGATTAATTTGAACCAATCATGGTTTAGGCAGGAATGTGATGTATTTCAGTACAAGATATAAGGGCACATCTGCTGAGGAATTTCTGGGAAGTAGTTTTACCTAAAAGGAACTGTATGAGGAAAAGTGCCTTGTCTGCTTCCAGATGTGAGCTTGTAAAGAGGTTTTGCTTGGAGCTGCTGTGGCACCTTGCAACCGTGAGAGGTAAGTATGAGGATAAAATCCCACGCATTGAGGATGAGAAAAGAAAGACAGAAAGAATATAGTCCCTGATAACATCAATGAGCAACTGGAACCACATTTCCAGATGTACTTCTTTTATGTGAAATAATAAACTACTTCTATTTAAATCACTTTTAGGGTATCACTACTTTTAGGTGGGTTTTCCTTGTAGACAGAAGCATCCTAACTTATGTTAAGTAAGTGACCACATTTGAAGAGAAACTTTGGCAAACTGGGGTACATCCAAATGACAAATAATGAAGACTACAGAAACTGTCTTTTGAGGAATACAGGATTAGGGATGTTAAGCCTAGAAAAGAGAAGACTTGGCAGGAGACATAATAGCTCTTTTGTAACGTGAATGAAAAATCTACGACCACTGCGTGGCACTAGGGAGATATTTTAATTTACTAATAGGAAAAAAAGGTCAAACAATTAGAACTACTTAAAACAGACAGGTTTATGAGGTAGTATGTTTTCTCATTGTTAAGAATTTCAGGGCCGGCCCCGTGGCTTAGCAGTTAAGTGCGCATGCTACGCTGCTGGTGGCCCAGGTTCGGATCCCGGGCGTGCACTGACGCACTGCTTCTCCGGCCATGCTGAGGCTGCGTCCCACATACAGCAACTGGAAGGATGTGCAGCTATGACATACAACTATCTACTGGGGCTTTGGGGGAAAAAAATATAAATAAATAAAAATTAAAAAAAAAAATTTCAGCTGTAATCTGGTGAGCATTCTAGATTTGTTTTGGGTGAGAGGCTGAGCTAGAGGACTTCTAAGTTTGCTTTCAAGTCTTAAGATGCCATGATTTTATTCTTTGACTTCATTATATGCACTGCAATGCTGACTGCACAAGGAGGAAGGAAAAATAAATATAAAATCACCAGTGTAGATTTTTATATTATTTGTGCTTCAATTTCTAAAAATGGTCACACGATAAAGGCCTTTGGGCATATTAATAGAACTACACAAAATATGGATCAAAACAAAAATCAAAGCTGAAGCCTACTGGGCAAAATATATTAACAAAAAACTGAATTCTTCTGAAGGCAAAAAAGAAGGGAGGAGACTTATTAATGATACATGTAAAAATCGCAAAGTATTAACTGGACCTCCACTAAGATTATAGGAAAGGCCTACATACAGGATTATGGTAATTCTCAAATATTTGTGCTAATGCAGGGAAAACCTACCACTTTTAATAAAGATATACTTGGTCTTGACATGTTTTTGTATTGATATTATAATATGGGAATGCCTTAAGTTCTGGAAATTTATCAATATAGGATATAAAAAAGTTGCTTAACTTGCTCATTCTGTATCCCTCCTTCAGAACACTTTTGCCTTCATAGCTCTAATGTTTTGTATGAAAAATCTCTTGTTCAACTGCAAGGAATGAAGGAAGTAAAACCAGAGTGAAGAAAGCACCAAATGATTATTATACCTATGCCAATTACGCTAACAGGAATTACGAAGCAAATGTATTGAATTCAAACAAAATACTAAGATGCTACATTATTGATATACCAATACAATGTGTCCAATAGCAGTGAGTGTTCTGATTCACTTTTCATGTTGAAACTGGAATCTGTTAATACTTTTGTGGGCAAATCCTTTATTGAAGAGTTGAATTTCTGCATGTGTCAATTTTTGCATACTAAATTGAAAATTTTTTGTGTCAATTTTTTACTTTAGGTTTTAATTCATATGATACACCAAATGAATTCTTTATTATAGATCTTTCTCAGGTGCTTAATTATTGGAATTTTGTCCGACATATTCCCTTACACTGGATTTGTTCACTATGGTTACTTTTAAAAGCTCCTGCTCTGATTATACTATACATTTATTTTAATGGGAGTGACTTTAAATATCATGGAAGATGGACTTTGATCATACCCCTATAAATTTATTTCACCCATATCCTTCAGGGATACTTCTGATCTCTACTTATTTAAACCTTTATTCACATGCCTATTTTTTTTTTAAATTCTCATTTATTCTTGATGACATTTGTGATTATTTGAATTCTTTTTTGTCATATCAACCAAAATGATTCTACTAAATGGTTGCAAGATAAAGGTTAATCACCTCACTGTATTCTTAACCTCCATAATGCACAAGTATTTCTTCACCTAAGCAATTAAATATTTCTTCACCCAGTGAAGAATTAAGTCAAGAATGATAAATTTCACTTAACAATCAGTCTAGAATAACTTGTAAAGAATGAATTAACTTTTGATTGATGACACAAGCACAGTGAAAATAAAATATAATTCATAAGTTATATAGTAATGCCGTTTTGTCTGAGTGGTTTCAGAATCTTTTAAAACCTTGATTACTCTTCTAAGTGATTCAGTGATACTTTTTTTCTAAGACCAAATAATTATCACACGTTTTATAATATATACAAATAGGAAATAGACATTAAGTTGATTTCAAATATCTTAAAATTTTTCTCTTAAAAGAGTTTCAAGGGGCCGGCCCGGTAGCACAAGCGGTTAAGTGCGCAAGCGGTTAAGTGCGCGTGCTCCACTGCGGTGGCCCAGGGTTCAGCGGTTCAGATCCCGGGCGCGCACTGACACACCGCTTGTTAAGCCATGCTGTGGCAGCGTCCCATATAAAGTAGAGGAAGATGGGCACGGATGTTAGCCCAGCGCCAGTCTTCCTCAGCAGAAAAGAGGAGGATTAGCATTGGATGTTAGCTCAGGGCTAGTCTTCCTCACAAAAAAAAAAAACGTTTCAAATTCTCAAACCTGCCAAGACTACACAGTAGTGTTGGCAAAACATATGCTGAGTTTCAATACTGTAACATTAACATAACTTTTCCTCCACTTTACGATGATTCATTAGATAGTATCTAATGGTTTATAAAAACCATTGTGCTTAGATTTTTGCTTCATGTTAATTTTTGTACTTCTCAAAAAAAGGCAGTAAAAAATAAAAAAATTGATCAAGTATAATTTACTGAAGAAATCAGTGTTTGAAAAACATCACTGCTTGGTGTTTCTATATCCTGTGTAATTCCAACTCTTGGTATTTTACATATTCTAAAAGGCAATTGAGACATGGCTCAAAATGTACTTTCCTTAGCATCTTTAGGTAAAAGCTAAAATGATACTGTTTGCACTTTAAGGAATTAGGTACAACTCATCCTGCCTGTCAATTTCTCAAAATTGACAACTACTTCAGCCACTACTCTTTTGGCCTTATTTCCATTCTGTTTAGCTACTAGGACTGGCAGATCTCAACAGCCACAACACCACATGTTACAATCAAGGCCAGATGACATTCTGGCACAGTAGTAGTTTTACGAAGTGATGTGCTAATTTTTGTGATAAATCAACTAGATGTTCACACGTTCAAAATTTTGAAGAACACAGTATGGCAAATTCCCCCATTCCCCACCTTTTTGTTTCCCTATGGACTCAAGGAATCTGCCCCCTTTTAAAAACTACCACCACCTACTTCTGCCTGTATTTCTTCTCCCCTCAACGCAACAGAGAGGAAGAACTCAATACCTGAAAAACATCCTTGTACCCTCATCCATTCATTTTATCCTTTCAACAAATTTATTGAGCACCTACTATGTGCTAGGCACTGTACGAGGCATAAGGAATACAAAGTTGAACAATGACAGCAACAAAAACACAATCCCTATCCTCATGGAGTTTACAATCTAGAGGGTCTACGTTAATCAAACAAATACATATAAAATTATAAAGGTGTTCAATGCTAAGTAGAGGTGTGTGGTCATGTGCTAATGTATAACAGTGGGTCTTACTCTGTGACAGAAATTAGGGAATGCTTCCCTCAGGAAGTGTGAATAAGCTGAGATCTGAAAGACAAATAAGAATTAACTAGGCAATCAACAGGGAAAGGTGTTTCAAGCCAAAGGAACAGCACAAGAAAAGATTCCCATGGTGGAAGAAGCACTTTAATTCTCACACGTTCCAGATACTTCAATTGCAATGAAGGTAGAACACAAAGTAACTGAAACATGGTGCACAATGAGGGTGACTAAGAGCGCTAACAATAACTAACTTCTATTGAGTGCTTTTTAAGGTGATGTGCCAGCCACTGTTTTAATGTTTTGAGACATTAGTTCTTTTAATGCTCAGAATTACCCTATCAAGTAGATAGTGGCCCCAATGTAAGTGACCACATAGGTCACAGAAAATATTTTTGTTTTCATTGTTAAGAGCAATGAAAAGCCATTGAAGTGTTTTAAGCTAGGGGTGAGAATGGGGGCAGCTGAGTTGTCTTGATTAAAACTGCACTTCAAAAGAGAGAATTCTGCCCACAGTATAGAGACTGAATCAGAGGAGGGCCAGAGTAGCTGTAGGAAGGTCAGTTAGGAGGCAATTGCAGTAATGCAATCAAAAGGTGCTGACCAAGCTTAGATTAGGGAGGTGAGGAGAAGTGGAGAAAAGCAGACAAATTTGAGAGATGTTTACAAGGTAAAATGACAGGACCCTGTAATGAATTGATGGGGGGTGGAGAGTTAGGGAGAGGAAGGTGTCTAAGATGAGTTCTAGGTTACTAGTTTGGGAACCAGGGTGAATGGTGGTGCCAAACACTGAAATAGGAAGATGCCTTGATTAGACTGGAGGTTAATAAATTGAAGAATAAGTTATAACTGATGTATTGACAAGTATTGAATAACAACAGTAAAAACCTAGAAAGGAGTTTCTGGTTAATTTTTCCACATATATTGGCCTGCAATCATACACAGCCATTCTTATATGGCTTAAATAAAAATAACGCTTCATCACAACTAGTGTCACGTGTTAGTCTTTTGAAATTCTGGGATAAAATGAAAAAAAATACAGGATACCAAGAGAAAGTTTTTGACATACATGAAATTAAAAAGCAAAACACGATTACCATTTCCTTCTCCTGATCACTAACATCTCTGCTAGAAATTTAGCAAAAAAAAAATCAAGATATGGCAACTTTATTTCTAATTTGTGGACCCTTTAAACTCTAGTAAGTTTACTAGATCCTATATTTCTCAGATCCTATATTTCTCACACCGCTAAAAAAGTTGGGGTTAACTCAATCAAACAAAAATTCTCCCACGATCTTTTAAGCAGTTTAAATAATACACACATCACACACACACTATTAAAAATATTATATTTATCTTTAAAAGAAAAACAGATAAAAGACAGTAAATGATTCCTCTCCCTACCCCTGGCAAAATCTGTGAATTTATGACTAAAGTAAGATAAAAGCATATAACTGGAATTTAAGTCAAAAGAAAAGGTTACTGTGATTTCAATTGTGATTTCAGTCAAGTCACTTGTTCTTTCTGAGCCTTAGAGTTTTTATTTAACTTCTAAAATGTGAATAATATCTACCGCCCAGGTTTGTTGTGGGAATTACAGGAGATAATATTTTTGGAAGTGTTTTATGAATTTTAAATCTCTATAAAAATAGTACTCACTATAAATTTTAAAAACTCCAACAAAGCATATAGAATGCTCAGATCCATATTAATTATCATCTCTACTGTTTATATGGTTTTCTTGAGAAGGCCAAATAAATTGAAAAGGAATAAGGAAAACATTCAGTTTGTGTAACACTAAACAATTATAATATACCATAAATATAAGATTTGTATAGAGCAAATAGGTCAATCCTGAGAAAACACTGTCAGCTCTGAAGACATTAACATCCCCTCAATACTGCTTTTCTGTAATAGAGATTGCTTTTGTTGAATATATACCTATAAATCAAAAGTACTCTACTAAGGATATAAGCTATACATTTTAAATCTTTAATTAGACTTTTGCTTTTAATCTAAGACTATTATATAGTTTTAGATGAACATAGTTTAACATGATTTTTAAAATACTCTGAGGTAAAAATATTAACAATTTAGTTTGTTCTTTGCTGTATTCTCAGGTCTCAAAACAATGTTATTTTTAAGTAATGTCAATGAAAATGGGAGAAAAAAAGTACTGTTTTCAATAAAATCTGAATCACTCCAACACTTAATGTAAATGAACCATGTATTTTCCTCCGAGTACTCAGATATAGAGACGGCTATATAAGTCATGTCAAACAAGCAAAGCACCAGAACGTGTCGTAATGCGCTTTAAAATGTTCAAGTATCTTAAAGAAATAGTCCAGCTGTTTTATGTTCTATCTTGGATATATTTACATTTAAGAATGTAAATTTTAAAACAGACCCCACTTAGTTTAATTCTATCAGAAATATATTTAAATCTTTAAAAGCTTCTGTTTCTTAAACACTCATGAACTTTTATTTCATAATGCATGATTGAGATTCTCTCTCATGTTGGTTTCAACTTTAATAATTCCTAGAAAATAGAATGTAAAATTTACCAGTTATTCTTATTATAGAAGATAGTATATATATCACATAGAGCTTTAATTAAAACTAGCTTTATAAATTCAGTATGTGCAAATATTCACCTAACATGATACTACAAGAACGGCACAAAATTGTTTTATGAATATGAAAAGAAAATTCTCTGAAAACATTCCCCTCCTTAAATAGAGGAAAGATGAAGGTAAAGAAACAATATAAATAGTATTAATTAAAATTCTTATACTTACAAATGCTGCCAAATTTAGCAGGATAGTTACTCTTTTACTTCTAACAATAAATGTTTAAAGGAATGTACAAGTAATATTTTTTAAGTCAGTTGGCCATATACTCTAATGTTTTGCTTTTTTACAGTTTGTGCTTTTTATTTTTACAATTGTACCATCTTTTTTGTTGAAAATTATAGCTTCAACTTATACAGTTCACCCATCATTTAAAATGACTTTTTTCACATTTTCAAGTTACTTTCAAGTTCAGTACGGTGATAACTTTCCAGAATTTTCAAACCCAGTATTTATATAATTTATTAATTTGACTGGACTTTTTACAGTAACTAATTGTAGATTAAAGTACATAATTTTAACAACATTTAAAACGTAAGCCTCCTTTTATTTTACATTAGCCCTAGAAGCATTTGAATCTTTGTAAATAATAGTAAATTATTAACAAATAGTGATAAATAAATTCAGCAATCTGTGGGAACACAATAGGTTTTCATTTTTCTTTTTAAAAAATGCCTATAATGTGATATCAAAATTAGGGAATGACACCCTCTTTTCACTAGGCATGTAATTATTTTACAGTATGTGTTGACTTCCCTATATCACACCAGCTTAAAAGAGGGTTAAACACAAAACAACCAAAAGATTGTAACACACGTACCTAATACTTTCTAAACTGGCTTTGGAACAGTCACCACTTCATCACGTTCCATTTCATTTTATTGTCTTTTTTTTGAAAAGGAAAATCTTCTACTAACTGGTAACATCACATTATAAATATAACCTCCCTACTCCACAGCTTCAATTTGCGTTTTTGACTCCGGCTATTCAACTGTCATCTTCTTTATATGATGAAGAAGCGCATCTTTTTCCAAGTGAGCCTCGGCAAGAGCCATTTTAGCTTTAGCCAATTCCTGTTTAAGAGATTCATTCTCTTCTATGAGCTGAAATGATAAATTTTGAAAATAAGAGAATTTAATTATTTTTAGAAAACATAAGCTATTTATATAGTATCTAAAAGTGTGACACTTGGGACAGTAAAAAAACTCAATGCTGCTGAGGGTACACATAAGCTGAAAATTGCTGTGAGAAGCTATTTGGAAACACATATCAAGCACTTTAAAATGTTCATAAGTTTTGACCCAGCAATTCAAAACGCTAATTAACTCTTAATTTCCAAATCTAATAGTGATTTTGTTTAATTTCAATTTCTCTGTGGCTTTAGACACTGCTGACCTTGCCCCTCCTTCCAAAACCTCTCTCCTTTTTTGGCTTTTATGCCACAGCTCTTTCATGTTTATCCCGCTCCACCTATGGACTTTTCATCTTTTCCTTTGCTGTTTAAGAACTCTTAAATTTTACTCTTCTATTAGATTCCATAATTGGTCACCTTCTCTTATCACTTAATCACTTAACGCTTTCTTCTCTCTTTACTCTCACATCTTCTCTTATCGCTTATCACTTATCACTCTCTTAGATGATCTCATCTACTCCTGTGGCTCCAACTATCACATATAGCCTGATTCAGCACAAACCTCTCTCTTGAGCTCCAGACCCACATTCTAAATACCTCATTAGACATTTTCATCTAGATGGGCAGTAAGTCTCCCCTCCCCTCATTAAGACTCACTTCAAGTATTTTATCATCTCAGAACTATTCTCTAACTCTAACTATGAAGATATGATAAAACTAAGGACTTTCTCCCCAGAAAAATACATTTACACAGATAATTAAAATATGTGAATTTAATTTCAAAGAATTCTCAGACTTCTTTTAGTCCCAACTTCAGAATTCCTGCCTTATAGACCGAGTTAGGTATTGCCCCATATGTCCCCAATCTCTAATACAGCACTTGACACAGTATGTTGTGACCAACGATTGCATACTCTCGTCTTCCCCACTTTTGGCGATTTTGAGTTTCTCAGTAGATAGGGAGGGTATACTGTTCAGTTCTATATCCCTGGCACAGAGATGACATCCAATAAATCCTTGTTGAACAGATGGATGAACTCAGTCTGTGGTTCTATCACAGAGAATTAAAATTCTGTTGAACATTTTATTTATAATCGTAAAAAATAAGCAACTCAAATGTTAAATGTTAAGAGGAAGGTTTAGAAATGACAGTACACCTACATCTATATTACTCTGCCATTAAAAATAAATATGAAGCCTACGTAGCAATATAGAAAAATATCTGTTAAATGATGTCAAGTAAAAAAACATAGTTATGCACTAGAATTATAAATATTTAAAAAAAGATGGAAAAGAGCCTGAGAGGAAAAATTAAAAAATATTGATAGTACTGTAGGAGTTTAGAATGTATTAAAGTTGTTTTAAAATATTTTTCCAATGTTCTGAAATATTATAACACTTTTGCAACTTAAAAATGAAACAGCAAAATAAATATGTCGTTCAGGAAGCCTTCCTAGATTCCAGAAACTGGCACTCTCCCACATTTACTTCTCTATCTTCCTATTAGACTACAACCTCTCTGAAGACTGGGACTGTCCCTATCTTGCTCAACACTATATCCATAGTACCTAACACAGTGGCTGGGCAAATAACAGGAACTCAATACACATTATTTAAATAAGTAAAGAAATAATGTCTTAACTATTTAGTATCTAACATTTATTTTAATTGCTGAAACTGGATGAGAATCAATTAGTTTTCTCATTACCTGTTCCCTAGTAAACTCAAAGGAGCACTCAGGAAAGTTAACTGACTGAGAAGGCCAAGGAACCTCTGGACTCGTCTGAGTGGCTTGAGTGACACTGTCTTGTTTCTTCAGATCATTCTTGCCACTGGTAAGCAGCAATGAATCACTTCTGACATTTTCTTTCAAATCATTTCCAGTGTTAAGCATCTGAGAATCTGACCAAACAAATAAAATGCTCAGATAATGTTTGCAAATACTTGATAAATCTTAAGTTCTATTGTGAAAAACTAATTTAAAAATGAATATATCCCTATCAGTATGAAGACATTATGAAATAGAAAAACAATAAAGTCAATAAAACCAAAAGCTCATTTGTTGAAAAATGAACTAAATTGATAAACCTTTAGCTTGACCAAAAAAACGAACACACAAAAAAAAACAAAGACAAGAAATTACTAGAATCAAAAATGAAAGAAGGGACACTACTATCAACCTTACAGAAATAAAAATGATTATAATAGAATACCAGGAAAAACTGTATGCCAATAAATTAGATAACTTAGATGAAATAGAAAAATTCCTAGAAAGACATAAACTACCAAAATGGACTCAAGAAGAAATAGAAAACGTGAATCAACATATAGCAGGTAAGGAGATTGAATTAGTAATCAAAAAAAGCTACCCACAAAGAAAAACCCAGGCCCAGATGGAGTCAATGGTGAATACTACCAAACAGTTAAAGAAGAATACCAAATCTTTACAAATTCTTCCAAAAAACAGAAGAAGAGGAGCATTTCTCAATTCATTCTATGAAGCCAGTATTACCCTGATTCCAAAACAAGACAAAGAAGTCAAATGAAAATAAAACTGAAATCAATATGCTTATAAATATGAACACAAAAATCCTCAACAAAATATCAGCAAACTGAACTCAGCAATACATAAAATAATTATACACTTATAAATCTCACTTTATCCCAGGAATGCAAGGTTGACTTAACATCCAAAAATCAATTAATGTAATACATCACATCAATAGAAAGGAATAGAACAAAAGCCACAGGATCACATCAATAGATGCAGACAAAACATTTGACAAACTCTAACACTTTCTTACGACAAAAACACTCAGCAAACTAGGAAGAGAAGGGAATTTCCTCAGTCTGATAAAGGGTATCTACCAAAAACCCATAGCTAATATCATACTTCATGGTAAAAGACTGGATGTTTTTCCCCTAAGATCAGGAATAAGACAAAGATGTTTGCTCTCACCACTTTTATCCAACATTGTCCTAGAGGTTCTAACCAAGGCAATTAGGCAAGAAAAAGAAATAAAAGGCATCCAGATTAGAAAGGAAAATGTAAAACTATCTCTATTCACAGATGACATGATCTTGTATATAAAAAAAAACCTAACGACTCCACTAAAAACTCTTAGAACTAATGAACGAGTTCAGCAATGCTGCAGGATACAAGACCAACATACAAAAATCAATTGTCATTCTAAATACTCGTAATGAACAATCCAAAAATGAAATTAAGAAAACAATTCCATTTAAAATGTCATCAAAAAGAATACAATACTTAGGAATAAATTTAACAAAAGAAGTGCAAAACTTACACTCTGAAAACTGTAAAGCATTGTTGAAAAAAATTAAAGATCTAAATAAATGGAAAAAATCCCATGTTCATGGACAGGAAGACTTAATATTGTTAAGATAGCGATACTCCCCAAATTGATCTACAGCTCTAACACAATCTCTATCAGAATCTGAACTGCCTTCTTTGTAGAAATTAACAAGCTGATTCTAAAATTCATACAGAATTGCAAGGGACCCAGAGGAGTCAAAACAATCTTGAAAAAGAAGAACCAAGTTGGAGAACTCACACTTCCCGATCTCGAAACTTACTCCAGAGCAAGTTGGTAATCAAGACAGTATGGTATTGGCACAAGGACAGATATGTAGATAAATGGAATAGAATTAAGAGTCTGGAAACAAATCCATGTGTCTATCAATGGTCCTTACCCACACATCAAATACAAAAATTAACTCAAATGGATCAAACATCTAAATTTAAGAGATAAATCTATAAAACTCCTAAAAGAAAACACAGGAGTAAAGCTTCATGACTTCATATTTAGCAATGGATTTTTAGATATGACACCAAAAGCACAAAAGAAACAAAAACAATAGAAAAAAACAGATAAATTGGACTTCATTAAAATAAAAAAAATTTTTGTGCTTCAAAAGAAACTATCAAAAAACTAAAAAGCTTATAGGATGGGAGAAAATATTTCCAAATCATATATTTGATAAGAGACTTATTTCTACAATATATAAAGAATTCTTTATATAACTCAATAATAAGAAGACAATCCATTTAAAAAATAGGCAAAGGATGTGAATCGACATTTCTCCAAAGACATACAAATGGCCATAAAAATATGAAAAGATGCTTGACATCATTAGCTATTAGGGAAGTGTAGATCAAACCCATAATGATCTACTACTTCATACCCACTAGGATACCTATAATCAAAAAGTCAGATAATAAGTGCTGACAAAGAGAAGTTGGAGAAGTTGGAACCTTCATACACTGCTAGTGGTAAACATGTAGAATGGTGGAGCCACTTTGGAAAACAGTCTGGCAATTCCTCAAATTGTTAAACATAGTTACCATGTGTCCCAATAATTCCATTCTTAGATATGTACCCAAGAGAAACAAAAATTTATTCACCAATGTTTACAGCAGTATAATTCATAATTGCCAAAAAGTAGAAACAATCCAAATGTCCAATAAGCAACAAATGGATAAACAAAATGTAGTATGTCCACAGAATGAAATATTATTTGGCCATACAAAGGAATGAGTACTGATACATGCAACAACATGAATGAAACTTGAAAACATTATGGTAAGTGAAAGATTGTTGTTGTTGGTGCCGTCGATTCAGCTCCACTGAAACCTGTTCACCATTGGTGACCCAGCTGGTAAGTAAAAGAAGCTGGACACAGAAGCCCATATAGTGTATGATTCTATTTATATGAAGTTTCCAGAACAGGCAAATCTATAGAGGTAGAAAGTCAATTCATAGTTGCCTAGGGCTGGGGAAGGAATGGGGAGAGACTGCCAGTAAGTACAGAGGTTTTTGAGGGTGACGAAAATGTTCTAAAACTGATTGTAGTGATGGTTACACCATTTGTGAGCATACTAAATAACACTGAATTGTATACTTTATTTGGGTGAATGGTATGGCCTAAGACTTATTCTCAAAAATGCTTTAATTAAAAAATTATTATAAAAAACAAGGCAGGGAATATCCTTACACATCAACATTTTTTCCTACTTTTTGGATCACATATAGTCAGAGCACTTGAGGTTGCAAGTGAACAGAAGCCAACTCAAACTTGCTTTTAAAAAAGGAAATGTATTTGTTTCTGTAACAGAGGAGTCCAAGTGATGGTGCTTCAGGCATGGCTAGATACTGGGATTCATAGGATGTCCTCAGGAGTGTCATTTTAGGAACCTGACTCTACTTCTCATGTCCTCTTTTCTTTTCCTCTGTGTTGGTTCAGTCATATGACAGCAAAGGTAGCCATTAGTGACACCAAACAAGTAAGTTTTACAGTCTGTGACCCTTTTTCTCTCAGTGTCCTGATCGATTCACAAAAAAGACTCAATGTTTGGGTCACAGTCAACTCATTTACCTCTCACCACGTCCCAAGGGCTGAAATCTTTTGATTGGCCAAGCTGGGTCCTACTCCCACTTTTGTCATAGAGTCATGTGATTGCCAGGTCCACCAAAATGACATGGAATGAGAGAATGGCAGTTTGCCAAATCAAATTATATCAAGTAGCCAAAAGAGTAATATCCACTCAACATAATTTTCCCCTTTAAAAAGATTCCCGGGGCCGGCCCGCAGCGGTTAAGTGTGCGTGCTCCGCTGCAGCAGCCTGGGGTTCGTAGGTTCAGATCCCAGGCACGCGCGTATGCACCGCTTGTCAAGCCATGCTGTGGCGGCGTCCCATATAAAGTAGAGGAAGATGGGCATGGACGTTAGCCCAGGGCCAATCTTCCTTGGCAAAAAGAGGAGGATTGGCATCGGATGTTAGCTCAGGGCTGATGTTCCTCACAAACAAAAAAAAGATTCCCAGAAGGGGATAGCTAAGTCAAAGAATAAAAACATTTTTTAAGCTTTTGTTCATATTACCAAATTACCCTCCATGATAGTTCTATCAATTTTGCCCCTATTCTGTATATATAAAAATGGAATAGTTCTATGTACATGGATAAGGACCATCAAGTTGAGTTGTGGCCTGTTCTTAGTTTCATTTTATTATAGTGGTTTCAAATCAGAAACTACTTTTTACAATACTGTCTTGCACCGGTTATGTTTTTAGTAATATAATGACCAAAAAATCCCACAAAAACTGCTGTATTGGTTCAGACTAGCATACCATTCGGCTTGGTACTGACTATAAGAGAAATCCTAGAGTACTATGTCACAGGAAAGCCAAGTTCTCTACTCTTTCAAGCTCAAAAGACTAATAATACCCCTGAACTACTACTTGATTAGTAATTTATAACACACTGTGGTTTTCAAATTTTTAAAGGAGCAAAACTCTGCTTTTAATGAAATCTGACACAGAATGCTAACATGAACTAAAAAGAAAAGCTGAGTTACACTGGCTGTAGTGAGGATAATAGAGGACCCAGGGCCTATTCTACCTAGCCTACCTCTCACTACTCATGGGATCCTAAGAATAATGAAAAAACCACTGACTAACCAATTCTGAAACTCATTTTATTTCAATCACTGGGAGGTGGAATGAGGAGGGAAAAGGGAAGGAGAGAGAAGGGAAGAGGAAGAAAGATGGGGAGAGGGAAAGAAGGAATGAGATACAGGAGGGAGAAGTGAGAAAGATGGAGAGTGGCGGAAAAGCAGGAGGGAGGATGGGGAGAGAGGAAGAGGGATGTATATATAAGGGGAGATAAAGAAGGAGAGATAAGAAGGGAGGAGGGAGTAGGAAGGGAAAAGAAGATAAGAAGGGAGGGAATGGGGAGGAAAAGGCAGGAGGAAGAAGAGGATAAAAAGATGGGAGAGATTGGAAAGGAATGGGAAGGGAGAGAACTGGTGAGTGACAGGGGTGACTGGAGTCTATTACTACAGAAGGATGTATTTCCTTTAAAAGAGCTTTTTTCAAGTTTTTAGGACAAACTTTGATGAACAAATCTACGCCTCTCATGGATGAAATGTGCAGCATCTTCCAGCAACATATGCTTTTTCCCCAGTGCAGGCTCTGCCACTTACTTTCTAGCTCTTTCATCTTGAACAAGTCGCTCAATCTGTCTAAACTTCAATTTCTTCATTTGCAAAATGGAGGTGATAAGAATACTATTGCCTTAATTATCTCAAAGGGTTATGGTAAGAATTAAATGAGTTAATATTTAATGTAAAGGAACTTTATAAACTGGAAAGCATTATTCAAATATTGTTATAGTACCAAGTAAGTGCTCAATAAATATTTGACTTCTGGGCCGGCTTAGCAGTTAAGTGCGCGTGCTCCGCTACTGGTGGCCCAGGGTTCGGATCCCTGGTGCGCACCGATGCACCACTTCTGCGGCCACGCTGAGGCCACGTCCCACATACAGCAACTAGAAGGATGTGCAACTATGACATACAACTATCTACTGGGGCTTTGGGGAAAAAAAGGAGGGGGATTGGCAATAGATGTTAGCTCAGAGCTGGTCTTCCTTAGCAAAAAAAAAAAGAGGAGGATTAGCATGGATGTTAGCTCAGGGCTGATCTTCCTCACACACACACAAAAAAATTTGACTTTAAATATAGACTTTAATAGTTCTCTGTTGATTCAAACAGAAGATTTCATTTTTCCTCTCTGGTCATACAGACACTTTTCAGAGTTTAGGTTTTACACCTTTGTTTAGGTTTAGTAATCAAAAACATCTTCCCCCATTCCCAGTCAGGGAGCATTATGGCAATGATCCTAAGGGTGTGGTGTGGTAAAGAGCTGCTTATCACAGACCATTAAATATACAGTGCCCCTCCCCCACAACATACTAAAATAATCTATTAGGAAGTAGTCCCTCCTCACAACCCTTCTGGTTGAGAATCAATGCCATAAATGCCATAATGGGCCACTGTTCTAGATGGGAGTATCCAGGTCCTAGGTGTGTTGGGTGGAAAAAATGTTGAGGGCCACTACGCTACTATTAATTAATAGATGGCACGCTATATACACACACACAACAAACATCTTTTTCTCTTATTAGTAGTCTTATTAATAGTTACTAATCAGCCATACTTCACTGGAGCAAGAAACAAACTGTAGTGTACCTTTGCAATTTTCTGAAAAATTATTTGAAATTTCTCTTTAAAGTCTTTACTGAAAAACTGGCAATTGTTTCTAAGACTTTCCCAAGAAGTGTGAAGTACTATGATAAGCAGCAAAAAAAAAAAGGTATAAAAGCACCTACTCCTTCATGATGGACTTTATTTAATCACTTCAGAGCATCAACTACAGCTTAGAATACACTGAAAGAGCAGGGAGGAGTGAAGACAAAAATTAGGTAAACTGCCATTATCACAGCAACAAACACCCACAACAAATTGTGGAAACAGCTACTAATGAGATTATTTTGAAAGCTCCTGCTTGCTAAATAACTTTACTTCAAAGTAGGAAAAACAGCATAACTTGAAATTTCTAAGAGCCGTCTGAGAAAGTTGGGCCATTTAAATCATTCCCCCAAAGCCCTTCTAAATTCTAAGAAGCAAATAAAATTACTGTTTAAATACTTGTTTATCATAGCTGATGTATTAGTTTGAGTCATATTTATGATACATTACCATATAAGCTATATGTGGGGTACAATAGGCTACTGTTACATTACACACTTCATACACTGAAGACTAAAGCAAACTTCCACTTCATAAGAAAAATAACATCATCTGCCTCATGACATTGCTTTTAGGAATACATTGAAATATATAAAACAAAGCTTACTTGTTTATGCTTAAAATATGTTGTTCTTTCCAGTGCCAATGGAAAACTACTTTAAAATAAATTATCTTGGAATCTGTACAATGCTAATATCCTGAATAGCATGACACACTTTTCCATCATCCCAGTGAGATTTCAAAAAGTATATTTACAATTTAAATGCATGAGACCTGCTGGTTAAATTTAAATAATACTCTGAGTTTTGATGCCCATTTTTTTTTTAAAGATTTTTTTTTTTTTTAAACTTTATTTATTATTTTTTTCCCCCCAAAGCCCCAGGAGATAGTTGTATGTCATAGCTGCACATCCTTCTAGTTGCTGTATGTGGGACGTGGCCTCAGCATGGCCGGAGAAGCGGTGCGTCGAGACGCGCCCGGGATCCGAACCCGGGCTGCCAGCAGCGGAGTGCGAGCACTTAACCTCTAAGCCACGGAGGCGGCCCCTTGATGCCCATTTTTAAAAAATCTAGCATATGCCTTTTCCTCTAACATTTCATGACTACCTAAACTGCTTTGCTGAAAACATCGAAATAACCTGTCATTGTAAAGACATGAGATAAGAAAAAATATATTCTTAAAATGTAATACATTTAATAAGGAGCAGCTTCTAGTTTTCAAAAATATAAGCCATGAGGTGCGTAAAATGTGAGACATGCCATAACGAAAAAATAAAAATGGATTTTATCTTGCTATCATTAGGGTAGACTGGTTATTCAGCTGGGATTTTTTTTCAAACACACAACTTTAAAGACAAATCCAAATGGAATTTCCATGTTGAAATGATCTTCAGGCAAATATACACCCTTGCTGGACCCTTGATTTATTTTGCCTTTAGCTACTATATTAAAATACAGTTCACAATTGATAAAATATGTACTTGACTAACTGTATAATCAAGATAAACGTAAGGGAAAATACTGGGGAAGAAACTTCAAAGCACCCTGATTTTTAAATTAGTTTTTACTCATCAAATTGAGGTTTAATTCTATGAGTGTTTCTTCAATATGAGTAGGCAAGTGAATATTTTTCTTCAGATGTTACAAACATGTCATTTGAAACACTCTTTTTTTGATTTTGTTTTCTTTAGCAAATTTTTTTTAGCAAACACATACACACATATTTGGATTTTGGAAATTATGAATTGACTGGAACATGAAATTTCAAACACCCATGAACATATATGTACATATATATAAAGTTGTCAAACATGTTATTCAATTTCTCCATAATCAAATTTTTTATGTACTTTTTTTTTTTGGTGAGGAAGATTAGCCCTGAGCTAACATCTGTTGCCAATCTGCCTCTTTTTGCTGAGGAAGATTGGCCCTTGGCTATCATCCATGCCCATCTTCCTCTATTTTATTTGTAGGACACCTATCACAGCATGGCTTGATAAGCGGTACGTAGGTCCATGCCCAGGATCCAAACCCACAAACCCCGGGCCACCGAAGTGGAGTGCTTGAACTTAACCACTACGCCACTGGGCCAGCCCCTATGTACTTATTTTTAAAATATTTTTTTATGTACTCTGAGAGGCATGTTCAAGTTTCTCAATATGATTGTAGTATCTCATTATAATATGATACCATTTCTTTTTATTTCAAATAGGTTTGCTTTATATTTTTCAATGATGGCTAGATGGATAAAAGTTGTTAGATGGATAAAAGTTTATGACAAGGGTATGTTTTGGGGGGTCTTTTATCAATATGAAATCTCTCTGGGCCAATGACTTTAAAAGGCACCTCACCAGAAAAGATACACAGATGGCAAATAAGTATATGAGAAGATGCTCCACATCATATGTCATCAGGGAAATACAAATTAAAACAACATACCACTACACACCTATTTAGAATGGCCAAAATCCAGAACACTGACAAAAACCAAAGGCTAGTGAGAACATGAAGCAAAAGGAACTCTCATTCATTGCTGGTGGGGATACAAAATGCTACAACTTTGGTTGGTTCTCTTGAGTGGAATTGCTAGGTCACAGGTTTAACTTTCTGAGTTACTCCCAAATTGTTTCCAAAACACCCACACCATTTTACAATCCTAGCAACGTAGGAAGGTTCCGGTTTCTCCACATCCTCCCACAACTTGTTATTATCTTTCTGATTAGTCATCTCAGTGGGTGGGAAGTGGTATCTCCTTGTGGTTTTGATTTACATTTCCCATGGGCCGGCCCGGTGGCTTAAAGTTAAGTTCGAGAGCTCCGCTGCTGGTGGCCCGAGTTCGGATCCCGGGCGCATCCCGGGCACGCACCGACGCACCACTTCTCTGGCCATGCTGAGGCCGCGTCCCACATACAGCAACTAGAGGGATGTGCAACTACATTTCCCTAATGGCTAATGATGTCAAGCATCTTTCATGTGCAGTAAGGCCATTTGTATATCTTCTTTGGAAAAATGTCTGTTCAAATCCTTTGCCCATTTTTAATTGGGTTATTTATCTTTTTCAGTATGGAGTTATAAGAGTTCTTTATATAGTTTAGATACCAGTCTCTTATCAGATACATGACTTGCAAATATTTTCTCCCAGCCTGTGGGCTGTCTTTTCACTTTCTTGATAGTATCATTTGAGGCACAAAAGTTTTAAATTTCAATGTAGGCCAATTTATCTATTTTTTCTTTTTATTTTTGTGCTGTTGGTATGGTATCTGACAAGGCCTTGCCTAACCCAAGGTCATGAAGATTTACTCCTATTTTTTCTTTTAAGAGTTTTAATAGTTTTACCTCTTCAATTTAGGTCTCTGATCCATTCAGAGTAAATTTTTGTGTATGATATAAAGACGTGGTCCAGCTTCATTCATGTGGATAGCTAATAGTTCCAGCACCATTTGTGGAAGAGGCTATTCTTCTCCCCATTGAATTGTCTTGGCACCATTGTCAAAAATCAATGAACCATAAATGTTAGGGTTTATTTCTGGACTCTCAATTCTATTCTATTCCAATAGTTTTTTTTTTTTGTGAGGAAGATCAGCCCTGAGCTAACATCCACGCCAACCCTTCTCTTTTTGCTGAGGAAGACCAGCTCTGAGCTAACATCTATTGCCAATCCTCCTCCTTTTTTCCCCCAAAGCCCCAGTAGATAGTTGTATGTCATAGTTGCACATCCTAGCTGCTGTATGTGGGATGCCACCTCAGCATGGCCAGAGAAGTGGTGCATCAGTGCGCGCCCAGGATCTGAACCCGGGCCACCAGTAGCGGAGGGCACGCACTTAACCGCTAAGCCACGGGGCCAGCCCTCCAATAGTTTTTTTTTGTTTTGTTTTTCTTTTTTTTCCCCCCAAAGCCCCAGTAGATAGATAGTTGTAAATCATAGTTGCACATCCTTCTAGCTGCTGCACGTGGGACGCGGCATCAGCATGGCCAGAGAAGTGGTGCGTCGGTGCGCGCCCAGGATCCGAACCCGGGCCGCCAGCAGCGGAGCGCGCGCACTTAACCGCTAAGCCACCGGGCCAGCCCTCCAATAGTTTTTTTAAAAGCTCCTTTTCTATTCAATCAGCTAGAGAGTGTTTCTTGCTCACAATCATGTACACTGCCTGGTACTGTTTTCTTCAAATGTTTATCCCATTTTCTTGACTATGGATGTTGTTTCTATTTGCCATAGCTGGCATCTAGTGATTATGTGAGAAGAGGTTGTATTGCTGGGTGAAAGATACCAAGACTGTCAACTGGATGTGAAATCATTCCTTTCCTGGGGCTTAGCAGCTGCAGAATCCACCCTCAATGTTTTAATCGATATGCAAAACACACTGAAGCCTGCTACTTGGTAGAAGCATAGGAGAGGACCTGAAAAAGCCTATTGCCTCAGAGATCCATTCTAATCTCAGTAAGTCTTCTCTTGAGAAGACTTGTCTTGTTTTTGAGGAGGAACTTCCCTAGAGTAGTCCTCCTGGACTCTCCTGAGCCTCCTTCAACTTCTTCACAAGGAAGAAGGTATGACTAATCTGACTGATGAGTTTAGAAAAAGTGTATGTGATTAAGTCTCTTCTCACTTTGGTATAAACCTTGCCTGCAAAAAGGGTGCATTCTGTTCTGCTTTCTCTACCAGACAGACCTAGAGTTTTGGGATCTAAAGCATTTGGGGGAGAAAGATATACAGCAAACCCATCTTTTCACAGACCTAAGCTATCTTCTCCACCTAAGTTTTTATCACTAATGAAGCTGACATTTTGATCTTTGTTGGCTTGACTCCTATGTTTGCTCCAGCCGGCCCCAAACTCCAGAGGGGAAGACTCTTCAGTTAAGAAGAGTCTTACCACACTGATCCTACCTCAGCAACCGTGCTTTCTTTCATGGGTTTATAGCTACAGATTTTTCTGGTTTTGTCTCTTTAGTTTGCTCTCTGGTTGTGCTCTTTTAAGAATTTTTGATACACTGATGGTACTTATTTTTCTTTTGCAATACTGTTGTGGCTTTACTCTTCTTTTAACATATTTTATGTCATTTCATGAGGTTTTGATAGGAGATGAAATAGATGCATGTATCAGTCCCTCATATTTCACCCTTAAGTAGCTACTAACAAAGTGAGGACTAGAACACCTAAATCTATTGACTCAAGCTCTTTCCACTACTCCACACTAGTGTACAAGATATAGTCCTTACATTAGAGACCTAAAAAATCTTGTTATAATGGAGATAAACATTAAAGCAGAACTGAATACAAAGCAATATACCGTAAGTAACTAATGTACAGAGATTAAGTACCCAAGAATTATAAGAGGTCATATCAGGTTATAGAGAAGGGTTCATTGAAAAGGAGAAGCTTAAGATGACCTTGGAAGG
This sequence comes from Diceros bicornis minor, assembly GCF_020826845.1. Classification (NCBI taxonomy): domain Eukaryota; kingdom Metazoa; phylum Chordata; class Mammalia; order Perissodactyla; family Rhinocerotidae; genus Diceros; species Diceros bicornis. The sequence continues at coordinate 23,018,919 of NC_080764.1, read as the reverse complement.
GAACAAATAAATTTAATGAGGCATAACAAGGCAAATAAGAACACGAAGGTGGAAAAGTGCAAAACAAATTCCATTACAGGGAGTATACCAGGTCAGAGTGGAAAAGAAAGCTAAGAAAGGGATCAAGTAAGAGACTCAAGTAAGATCAAGAGACATGTAAGACCAAAAAAGCCTCTTACTTCCATTCAAAACACATTTGTACAATAGGTACTAAATCAACTGTAGATGAGTTATCTCCAAGGTAGAGGGGTCCATACACAGATGATATTTTATTACAATGAACTTAAAGTGTCCCTCAATCATCTACTACTATATATGTACATACATATGAAATAAATAAGTACGAGTGGAAAAAAAAATCAGCATATAAATAATTTAATTTCAAATTTCAGTAGGTGTTCATTTAAATTGTTTTTCATACATACCTCTGATATGAAAAGAGCCATCATCATTTCTCTCTACCACAAGATGATCAACATGAACTGTTACAGGAGCTGGTTCAAGGGATACTGCACTACTACGAGGACTGTCATCCTACAGGAAAGAGAAATAGTAACCGTATTGTTGTTAATAAAGTAAATGATAAAATTAAAATAATCATTTTCTTAACAAACATTACTTCAGTCAATAATATTTTTAATGAGTTAGAAATATATCTTAGTGAGAAAACTGCGCATTCTATTTTGATATTTTCTAATTTCTGAGAAGGATCTCTCTGTCATTCAACCCAAAGACCAACAAATTTATTTCAATAAATGCTGACAGAGTATATATTACAGAGAAGGCATATTCTTAGACATGAATCAAAGTCCAGGTAGGCAAAGTGAACATTTATAACATAAAAATATTTATTAACATACTTTTAAATTTATTTTTGTGTTAGAAACTTGTATCTTCATGGGCATCACTGTTGCAACAGTTTCATCTTCCAAAAAATGTTGAATATTCATAAGAGAAGATGTAAGAAACTCAGTGCTAAAGTTTTCTATATGGCATTGCAGAAATCCATTTTTTTCTGCAAGCAAAGAGTGTATTACAGCACCAGGCCCACTTTCAAATCTCAAAGTAATCTCAGGAGAGGATTTGGAATGAATTACAGCCTCATGATCTGAACCTATTGAAAAAGAATATATAAAAATTATAACTTTGTAGCTCTATGCAAAAATGTCACTCTCGATTATTTGTCATTAAGAGGTTATTGTCACTTTGTACAATGTTACAGCAATAATAGTAAAAGTTTTAATATTTAGCCTTAATTTAAATGATATTACAGTACATATACAACATACCATACACAACCTTAATTTCAATTTTTTTTTTTTTTTAAAGATTTTATTTATTTATTTTTCCCCCAAAGCCCCAGCAGATAGTTGTCTGTCATAGCTGCACATCCTTCTAGTTGCTGCATGTGGGACGCGGCCCCAGCATGGCCGGAGGAGCGGTGCGTCGGTTCACACCCGGAATCCGAACCCGGGCCGCCGGCAGCCGAGCGCACGCACTTAACCGTTAAGCCACGGGGCCGGCCCTTTAATTTCAATTTTTACAGACAACCTTCTACTGCAATAATGTTGACTCGTCTATATTTTCTATTTTTGGGTAACACGAAAAAACATGCCATGGTATAAATCTAATATGGGGCATAACCACAGATACTTAAGAGTGTGTCTGAGTGTGTTACCTGTCTATACATTTGTAATGCATTGCTTAATGACAGGGGTATGTTCTGAGAAATGTGTCATTAGGGAAACATCAGAGTGTACTTACACAAACATAGATGGTATAGCCCACTACACAACTAGGCTATATGGTACTAATCTTATGGGAGAACCATCTTATATGCGGTTGTTGACTGAAATGTCGTTGTGCAGTGCCTGACTGTATAACAGACGACTGTGATGAAGAAAACACTCATGGCATTTAAAGTGACTCTTAAGCCATTTCTCAAGAAGTAACAGAAGCCTGAAGTTCTGCACCTTCCTCATTAAAATTGAGTCATTAAATAATTGGAAAAGTAATAGAGAAGATCTCATTAAAATGTTTCTATTAGAAGATAAAACAGATATTATAGCAAAAGAAATATATATATATTGGAGAGAAGTCAAGTCTCACTCATTAAGTAGTAGATAATAACAACAACAAACAAACACATAGAGACAGAGATTGGATTGGTGGTTACCAGAGGGGAAGGGGGGAGGGAGGAAGGCAAAAGGGGTAAGTAGGCACATGTGAGTGGTGATGGGGTTGTAATTAGTATTTGGGTGGTGAACATGATGTAATCTATGCAGAAATAGAAGTATAATGATGTACACCTGAAATTTATGCAATGTTATAAACCAATGTTACTGCAATAAACAAACAAAAAAAAGAAATATATATATATATTTACATTTATTTATGCCAAAAAAGAATTTGAGGTGGCTTAGAGAAATAAAAATACTCGAGTTCAAAAAAACTTTTTTTAATTTCAATAAAGTACCCATAGAATGTCTAATTTTAAAAAATAAAAGTTCGGGGCCAGCCCAGTGGCGCAAGTGGTTAAGTGTGCACGCTCCACTGCAGCGGCCCAGGGTTCGCCGGTTTGGATTCCAGGCACACACCGACACACTGCTTGTCAGGCCACACTGTGGCGGCGTCCCAAATAAAGTGGAGGAAGATGGGCACGGATGTTAGCCCAGGGCCAGTCTTCCTCAGCAAAAGAAAGAGGAGGATGGGCAGATGTTAGCTCAGGGCTGATCTTCCTCACACACACAGAAAAATAGAAGTTCCTACTGGAACTACTGAAGTGAATTGGCCCTCATGGTAACTATTTTGTTCATTTCACGTTACCTAGCTCCAAAAAGAATAGGAGGCAACATGCACAAGGCATAATAAGATAAGAAATAAGTGAACAATGGAAGAGCAAGGATAGAAGGGAAAAGGAAGAGATAGATAGTAAGGTTAATAACTCAAAATACATTATTTGAATTTCTATGCCAAAGGTGGACCAAAAATGAGCTTCCTAGCAGCAAAGAGAAAAGTACAATCAATTTCACAATTCATGGAATCCATGAGTTAAAAATAAACAAATTGTTCTGGAAAGGCAAACCTGTTTCAGTTATTGAGGTATCCAAGTTATCTGTCTCATGGGTCCTTATAAGAAGATCCCACTAATTAAATTCATGATAGAAAGATGTTTATTTTCCGTCAACATGGATGTGAATACTCTAGTCTTACAGAAGTCAAATGTATACATATTTGTGAAGTGGAGGGGGTGCAAGAAATCAAAGATAGGTATATTTATGCACCAAAGATAGATCTCCATACACAAGTCAAAGTGGACAGTTGTTTTTAAAGTTTTTTTTTTCAGGTACAGAATGATATTTAATTAATGTTAGTACTACTTACTAACATTCAAAATAAATAAATAATATAGATACAAGAAGAGTTCAAATAAAATTCCAAAGAATCCTTTAAACAATTAAGAATTCATATATTTTTATTTTTTTAAATAGAAGGTAAAAGAAATGGCCACAAACTGATAATGGTTAGTGTTCTTTCCTATATCAAGAAAAAAAGAGTTAATTAGCTTGTCTATTTAACAATCAGAGCAATGAGAAACAACTTGGTAAATGTGATTTTATTTTCTCTTTTATCTATCTATCTACATATCTATATCTATACACACACACACACACACACACACACACACACACACACACACAGAGATGCATACTCCAGGGAGTTGAGAGCTAGAAATAATTTCAAACGAAGAGTATTTATTTGGAACAGAGATAAAACAAAATCTTCATTAGTCATCCTGCCTACTACCTCTTATACCATGCAACTATTACGTTAAGGTCTTCCTGGTAAAGGAATCTGAAATCCACACACTATAGAAAAACAAAAGCAAACAAAAGCAAAAACAACTTTGCAGTTTTCATCATTCCTGTACAGTGACAGCAGTGTATATAAACTATAGATCAAATACACTCTTTGTTCATATGGCTTATCAATGTTTGAAATGTTCAAGCTAAACTATTTTTTTCTCCTTTTCCCTTTCCCCTTTCTCCTCCTTCTTCCTTTCTTTCTTCTTGTTTTTTATCATCAAACAACAGAGAGAGTTGAGAAAAAATAAGGCATTAGACAGCACTGACTATATAACCCATACATACGAGGCACTTCAAAATGATTTCTTCAATAGCAACAAAATGAAACAAAGTGATAGGACATGGTACTAAGTGAGCTATAAAGAGAAGTAAAAAAAATTGCGCAATTGGAAATAATCTAAGAGTGTACAATTTGAAGAGTGTTTGGGTGGAATACAGGACAGGGTCTAGGTTTTGAAATTTTATGTTCAATCTTTTTTTTGTTTTTTATCCACTACAAAACCTTTCCAACTATAAATTTAGCTTCCTCCATTTTGCATGCTAATGGGATTTACACTTGCTAATATAAAATTCTTGAAAATTTTAGTAGATACATTGTTAACTCAAGGCCTACACATAGAAAAAAGCCAGGAGTCAATTTTTTTTCATGATGCTGGTTTACTAGACAAATGGCACATTTACCTGTAATTCCCAGCATGTAAGGTGATAGCATACTTATTTGATATCATGCAGGACTGTATGTATTTCAACATGTTATGTATCAGACACAGCATTCTGTGTATACAGCAAAGAAAATATTACAGCTCAGTGACTTTTTAAAAGATTTAAAAAATTGAACACTGTCATTTTAAATTCTTAGTATAACTAGTCTAATAAAATAAATTCATTTCTTCAAAGGACTGAAAACCATGAGTGATAACTCCATATAAACTTTGAAAAAGGGATAGTTTAATGTGGTTGCTCTTCATATGCTGCATGTTTTGTTGCTTATATTCCTCTGTGTCCAAGTGAATGTGTTGATATTAGACTAAAGAATCACAAGAACAGGATACATGATTTTTCTAAATACTAAGTATCATGCCAGACTCAGGAAATGTCTGCTTATAAGCAAGATAATGGAATATAGAAATTGACATCTATCTAGAGTGGAACTAAGTTTGACCTTCTAGGATTACTTTACCACTCTTTTCATATAGAAAATAGCTCAGTTTTCTCAGACCTATTATCTCAAAGAACAGAAAAATTGAAAGAGTAAAAGATGGAAGTTATCAACAGCAGAAACAAAAAGAAATTATATAATACATCTTCAACAGATTATACTTCTAATAACTTAATCAAAGTACTTTATGGAAATAAAGTAATCTAAAAGAACAAATCTCTTGCATTATTATGAATAAATGTAATTTTCCTTGAATTCATTTACATCAAAGATAGGACTGCTGATGAGTCATATGTATAAAAAACAAAACAAGTTTAAATCATATTAAATTCTTACCTACTGGACGATTACAAAGGTAATGCCGAAGACTGACATTGCCTAACTGATCTGGCGTCACTCGGTCCACTTGAAGACAGATTTCCGTATCTTCCCCTCGGATGTCAATTTCCCCATTAACACCAGTAATTTTAAACACCACAACTGACATCTAATAATGATTGCATAAATAATATTAGTATACCAAGTGATTCAAAACAAAATTCAAGAAATAATACAGCAAACTACTATAACCCCTAAAAATACAATTGTGACCTAATACACCTAAAATATACTTGCGATCAACAGAACATGGTTATTATATTATAGTGACAAACTTCAGCTTCCTTTCTTCCTATTCAGTCAAGAGAAGAATTTTTTTAGGTCATAAAAATTAAATTATATGAAATTTCCATGAGAAATTACTTTCACTAAAAGCTGAACACATTTTCTAAGTCCTCCATAAGAATACTTCACTGGATGAGAAGGGCTTAAAACAAAATCAATAACATGTTTCTTTTGTAGAAAGCCCTTCACAAGAACTACCATTCTTACCATCAAACTTTTTCAAGTGCATCTATATGGAAATAAAGGTCAAAAAATAAAAGATAAGATGGAAAAAAGAAAGAACCTCTTCTCCTCTATACAAAAAGAAAACAAACCAAATTAAGAAAAGTGAAATTCAGAGAAAAACAATTCAGTGAGAGGGAAGGAAGACTTTTCAAGAGTAGAAAGAACCAAGTGAATCCCCACCATCTAAGTCAACTCATTTTATATATTAATATCTTAAAATCTGTACATATTGAATATGAGATAAAGTTGGTGGATTTCCCTTCATAGCATCTCCCTGAAATGATTACCAGGTCATTATGATTTTCTTGAGCACCCTCTGAATTTGTACTGATGGCATCTGGAGAGGTTTCACCATAATTCTTTAGGTTTGCACTGGCATTTGCACTCTCTGCTGGGCTCTGGTAATTTGTAGTTGAGTTCTTTTCAATACCTAAAATAATCGAAAAATAAACTAACAAATTAAAATCAGTTTTACGCATGATCCAAGAACATTACATTTATCTAACCAAAATGGACTATCCCTTCAACTCTTTCTCAAGCATAACACTGTTTAACAGACAATAAGCAAAGAAAAATTACATTGTGGTTAGTCAGAAAATAATAAGAAATAAATTCCCACAATAAAATGTTAGCGATACCAAAGCCCTAAACTTAGTATGAAAAGAAATCTACCACAGCTGACCAGAGCCTGTGTCCTCCTCATTGCAGGTGCAGTGCTGGTATAACTAGCAGGTTCCTGGTCAGCCAGCTTCGCCCTCCTCTAAGCTATCCGACATTGAATAGTCCCAGTCTGACCACTTCATTTCCCTTTTCAGTATCCTACAGTAAACTCCAGTTATCTTCTACATGAAGTTTATGTCACTATTATCAATGTGATCATTCTCTATCTTTATCTACCTGACTTAATGTGCTGTAATTCAATACTTCTCAAACTCTCTGTGGTAAAAGACAATTCTTAAAAAATTTTGTGTCTATCACAGATCAATACTTTTTGAAAATATCATAAAAATGGATTCCTATAAAAATTAGATTAGAAAAGCCAGATATACAAAACACAGCCTCAATTTTTTTACCATGATATTTACCATTATATAAACAGCTTCTAACCCAGTGCCTGGCAACGGAGTAGGTGCTCAATAAATTATCTATTGAATCAATGAATAAACAATTTTTAGGGCTATGGAAGATGCATATAAATACAATTGTGGTAAGAGAAGATGATAAACTCCCATTTCACAGGGAGTTCCTAACAGGGGTTAAGAAGCCTTCCCTGATAAAATAATATTTAAACTAAAATAAAAGGAAACAAAAAGAGCATTCTAGGCACAGACACAAAGACTGAGGTGAAAAAGTTTGTCACAGTGAATAAACAGAGAGAAAGACTGAAATATACTATAGTACATATGACATGTAGTAAGCACACGGGAAAACAGTAGAAACGGTAAGCTGGGGCCATATTACACAGAGCATTGTCAGTAACATTAAGGTTTTTAAACTTAATAGCCTTATAGCAATGAGAAGTTATCAGGATTAAAATGGAGATTGACATGATAGTATTTACATTTTTAAAAGAGTATTCTGCCTATGGAATGAAGAATGAACTGGCAATTGACAAGCATAGAAGTGGGGAGACTAGTTAGGAGCCTGTGGTGGAGTGGTAATCCAGCTATGTGTTTGTTCATAAATATGTATATATATTCACAATTATGTATACATACATATGTATACATATTCAAAACTATGTATATATACATATGTATATGTGTTATCTGTTTCTATACATATGTGTGTGTGCATATAAAATCATTACAGTTCAGGAGAACTAGGAATACACAGTCACATATCATTTAAATGTTGCATACAAAATCAACGCTCTTATATTTTTCAAGATCCTAAAAATAGTCTACTGCTGGAATCTAAGACAGTAATTAGAAATGCAGACAAAAATTTATGAACAATGATATTAATTAAAGCATTTTTATAACCATAAAAACCTATAAGCAATCTCCAATATCGGGGAAATGATTAAAAGGTTATGGTACATTCTTATGACAATTTAATAGACTTTAAAAATATTTTCAAAAGAGTTTAAATAATATTAGAAAATGCTTACAGGTGATTAAAAAGCAGGCTAAAAAACCATATATGTAGTATGACACCAAATACACATATATATGAATATATACATACCAACTCATAAAATAAACGACAATTGATATATTTAGATTGTGGGACTTTTGGGTTATTTTATTTTCCAAATTGTAGTTGTCTGTATTTTCAGGTTTTCCACAATGAGTGGTAGTCACTTTTATTAATTATTTAATTTTTAGAAATAACAATAAGAAAATCACTGATGGTTTTTGAGACTAAGTAGGGATATTTTTTACAGGAATAATGTTTTGTTTTTTTGTGTGAGGCGATCAGCCCTGTGCTAACATCTGCCAATCCTCCTCTTTTTTTTGCCGAGGAAGACTGGCCCTGGGCTAACATCCATGCCCATCTTCCTCCACTTTATATGGGACGCCACCACAGCGTGGCTTGCCAAGCAGTGCGTCGGTGCACGCCCGGGGTCCGAACCGGCGAACCCCAGGCCGCCGCAGCAGAGCGTTTGCACTTAACCGCTTGCGCCACCGGGCCGGCCCAGGAATAATGTTTTTGAAGTATATTTTGATCATAGAACAGAAATCTGTTAAGGTAGGATTTTAAACCATAAAGGTGGCAGGGGAATTAGGCAATAGAGCTATGTGTGAATCTAGAACAGATTTTTTATGACCCATATCAGTACCTCCTCTACATTTAACCGGTAGAGTATGCTGGAAAGGAGACTGCTATGCATTGCCTATAATGGGGTTAGATTAGGGCTTTCTGTTTACATATAGCAATCATTTCCCAAGTCTGGAGGCTAGTATAGCATACTGGTTGGTTAAAAGCTAAGGCTCTTGAGTCAGATTAGCTGAGTCCCAAATCTGCCTCTATTACTTCCTGACTGTATACTAATTTCTCTAAGCTTCAGTTTCTGAAGCTAAGAGCCTTTCCTTACCTAAGCTGTTTTCAACTGTATCAATAGGCTTATTACCCTTTATACACAAAGTAATTCACATTTGCCTCTGGTCTCTTGAGCTTCAGTGTCTGTGGCAACTATTCTCTGGCTATGGCCCATGCTTTTTATTCCTGTTCACAAAGTCCCCAATGCCTTAGTGATGGGGATACATCTAATACTAACTCATTCCTAGTGGTCTTTACTGAAGCGCTGGTTGCTTCTGAATAAAATGAGGGAATCATGTAGTTCCATCATACATAATCACGTATGTGAGAGAACCCTGGTTATGGGAAACAGTAGATCCAGTCTGGGAAAATTCCAGTCATAGGACCACATAACTGAGAATTCACCACACAAATTAAACCCACCTAATCAAAATTCCAGATAGAGGAGTCTCTGTGATAAAGGCTAGTAGCCTTAATATTGTCTACTTTATGATCTAAATGACAGGGTATACAAATAATTGCTGGATGTCAGCCATAAAAAGGAAGGAGTAGTTCGTTAAAAGAAGCAATGGAACAACCATTAGAAAGTTAGGTACCATGCTCTTTGTATTGTGTGTGTATGTATATAAAAATAAGTCTTTTTTGAGCTGTAATTAATTGTTGAACATAACTAAAAATACTTAAACACCACTTCTAAGATTTGTATATATATATATATAATATGAATTCTTAAACTGTACTGCTTTACCTTTTTCCAAAAATATATGACTATCACTTCCATCACTTTCTAACAACTGTTCTTCCAATATCATGCTGTCAAGTGAAATGGTATCCAATGAGGTTTGTGAGGAGCTTCTTTTCATGTTCTTATTGGAAACACAGAATGGAGCCAGATTGGGTGGGCAATGTTCCTTAGGCTTTCCACTGTTAACAACAAAATTATTAGAAAATCATCACACATATGGAAAAGAATTCTTTCTAAAAAATACTTCTAATAAAATAAAAACACAGCTGTCCCCCCTTATTCGTGGGGGAGACATTCCCAGACCCCCACTGGATGCCTAAAACCATGGATAGTACCGAACCTCATATATACTACCTTTTTTCCTATACATACATGCATACCTATGAAAAAGTTTAATTTGTATATTACGCACAGTAAGAGATTAACAACAATAACTAGTAATAAAATAGAACCATTTTAACAATATACAGATGGTCCCTGACTTATGATGGTCCAACAACGATTCTTCAACTTTACAATGGTGTGAAAGTGGTAAGCATTCAGCAGAAACTGTAATTTGAATTTTGATCTTCACCCAGGCTAGTGATATGTGGTACGATACTCTCTCATGATGCTGAGCAGTGGCAGCCAAGTCACAGGTCCCAGTAAGCCACGCGGTCAACTGCGAGGGTAAACAACTGATACACTTACAACCATTTTACAACCCATACAACCATTCTGTTTTTCATTTTCAGTACAGTATTCAATAAATTACATGAGATATTCAATAACACTTTATTATAAAATAGGCTTTGTCTTAGATGATTTTGCCCAACTGTAGGCTAATGTAAGTCTTCTGAGCACATTTAAGGTAGGCTAGACTAAGCTATGATGTTCAGCAGGCTAGATGTATTAAATGCATTTTTGACAACGATATTTTTAACTTAGGGTGAGTTAACGGGATGTTAACTCCACCATAAGTCAAGGAAGATATGTACTGTAATAAAACCTACCGTAGATCTTAGCAACCTCAGCATATGATTTTTTTTTTCTATTCTTAAATCGAGAACTTTCTCTTTTCACTAAAGGAAGTACTTTATAGCTTCTCTTTGGCATATGTGAATTGCCAGCATCACTACTCTTGTGCTTTGGGGCTATTATTAAGTAAAATAAGGGTTACCTGAACACAAGCACTGCAACACCTCGACAGTTGATCTGATAACTGAGACGGCTACTAAGTGACTAATGAGTAGGATGGATACAGCATGGATATGTTGGACAAAGGGATGATTCACATCCCGGGCAGGACGGAGTGGGAGGGCTCGAGATTTCATCATGCTACTCAGAGCAGTATGTAATTTAAAACTTATAAATTATTTCTGGAATTTTTCATTTAATATTTTCAGACTACGATTTTACTGTGGGTAACTGAAACCTCAGACAGTGAAACTGTGGATAATGGGGAACTACTGTACATATATGGTATCCACAAGTTTTTAAATTATATTTTATAAGCTCAAAGTGTTTTCATATTTTGAAAAACCTACTCTTCCATGTGTTAACTCTAACAATGGCATATTTTGTCATGAGGTTCTCTGTCCAAAAACAAAATACACTCACATGCACACATATACACAGCGAAACAAAAACCCCTCAAATTCCAATAGTATGTTGTTTACCTTAATGATGACTGTGATTTAAGTGTTCTAACTGTGGGTGCTTCTTCTTTACTAATTTCCAGGTTCTCAAAGAGTGAAGCTGTTTCTGGAAGCAAATCTTCAGCTTTAAAGATCAACTCTATGGTTTCATTTCCTTTACTAGTTAAACTATTTGAAAGTATGTTTTGATTACCATCATTATCAAATGATAGCACACTTGAATCTTCTCTGTAGTTTAAGACACTATTCAAATCTGTATAAGATGAATCCTTTTTGTCACTTGTTTCTGATCCAATTTCTCCTGAGCCACTTTTGCAAACAATTCCACTACTTTCATCTTCACTTATTTTCCCTAAACTTTTACCTGATAAATAATCCAGAAAAGAAATACCTTTTTGCAGATTTGTATCACTAGCTGATTTGAAAAGCAAGGGATCCTTCAAAGGGACATGGCTAAGGTCAACACTCATAGATCTGTTGTCTGACATATCATTAACAGTTACACTTCTAATTTGATTTATACTACTAACTTTTCTTTTTGAAGACAAAAATTCTGCATTTTCTGTAGGCAAATAATCAGGAACAATTGGGCTCACACTTGCAGAAACAGGAGACTTAAGAGTATTTGCTTGATCTACTGGATGTAGCAAAAGAGCCACTTCTGCACTTTTAAGTAAAATTCCAATGCAAACGGATGTCTGACTAGCAGGATTGCCAGTCACAGCTTCTACATCTTTCCTTAAGTTCTCTGAAAGCAGAATAAGTGACTCATGGAGAAAAAGCAGGAACAGATACTGGTAGTGATTGATCTGCATACTAACATGTTTATGAATGTGAACCAGGACATGAATATCTGCATCTGATGACGAAGAGGAAAATCTTAAAAATGTATCTGAAGGTTTCTGACTACCATTTGTCAATGGCTCCGACTCTGTACTATAATATTCCTTCAAGAGCTTTTTCCGCTTCAATCGGCCAGTCAGATCACTAGATTCACTTTGTGATGTATTTAGAGATACTCGATTACAGGTCTGCAGCTCTTTTTGTGACACTGCATACTTTGTCGGTTGACAAATCCAGATGGAAAGAGGGAAAGAGTCTACAAAATTTACTGGTCGTCCTTTTCCACTTTTCATCCCTTCATAATCTATCCAAAATTGAGAAAAGTAGACAGCCCAAACATCCGTGGCAGCAGCAGTTTTAAGAGTGTGTTTATTCAACTTGGGAATAATATTTCCTTTATAAACTTCATGCATTTTGGTATCTTGTTCATGAGCATGTCTCTGGAAGATTGGATGCAGAAGATTAAAATTGTCACCAGATTTGGGGAAGCTAGTATATGTTTTACTGAAAAAGTCACAATCTTTGAAGTCTTGAAACAAAGCTTCTAGATCAGAATGTCGACAGTTTGGACAGTGCCTTGTATTTGTAGCAATCATTTCAGAACTCTGAATGGAAATTGCATGCGGTTGATCTTGATGACATTCAGATTTCATTTCAGAAGGAATGACAAACTAGAAGAGAAAAAACATTCATCTAGTCTAACTTACAAATCCATACATCTAGAATATAAAACAAAGAACATGACTGACTTCAGGAATTCTTTTTCACATTTCCCCCCAAAATACTAACTCTCTCTCCCCAAATCTTTTTATTAAATTGAGTCGAAGGGACTTAAATGATTAACCACTAAGAAAACAACAACTTAAAAAAACAAACATAGGGGCCGGCCCCATGTCGTAGCAGTTAAGCGCGCGAGCTCTGCTGCTGGCGGCCCGGGTTCAGATCCTGGGCGCACACCAATGCACCACTTGTCAGGCCATGCTGTGGCAGCGTCCCATATAAAGTGGAGGAAGATGGGTACGGATGTTAGCCCAAGACCAGTCTTCCTCAACAAAAAAAGAGGAGGATTGGCATGGATGTTAGCTCAGGGCTGATCTTCCTCACACACACACAAAAAAAACAAAAACCAAAAAACATAAATAACGAATAAAGTACATAACATACATAAATATATTTGCATACAATATATCACAAAATAAAAAGAACAAAATTGAATTAAATGAGCATTACTAAATGCTTACTATGCCCTGAGTACATATAAGAAAGTGCCAACTTTGGAAAAGGGAATTTTTTTGTTAGGATATTTTAAATCAAATTGACTTGGAGGATGACTGGATGAGTAAACAGAATGACTGAACAGATGTCATTAGAATCATTTTTCTGGGAGAGAACTATTAAGAAAATAACCGTAAGAGGATACATCAAACTATTTACTAAAATAATTTTCCAGAGATAATTAACCTCAGTCCTCAAAATACTGACATTAGAGTTCAAAAGTAACTGGTTTTAAAACTGTTCATACTCAGAAAATGTAAAGATCATTATATAATTGTGTCTTAAATTAAAATTGTAAATGCTTTAAAATGTGTCCCTTTATATTGAATCTTGTAAGATCTCTGAGATCTTTAAAACATTTCTGCAATGCAATTGGTGAGTATTATGAATCTCATTTTACAGAGAAGAAATTAATGGTATATAAGTTGAGTCTACCAGCAACAGATCTAGAAAATGCAATTTCCATCCATGCACAAGTCTTCTTCTATTTACTCTACTACACTAGCTGTTTTTTTAAAAACACTTCCTTCCTTGAAAGTTTAAATATCCACGGAATTCAGATTATCAACTACTTGGCTGTAATAAAAACCAACTTTCTACTATCTTTGGATATTAGTAACGAATCAATGTGAACAAATAAAACCCAGATATCACTCAAAAGCTTCACTGTATTATTTACCCTTCTTAAAAGAAAAATTTTATGAGCTCTGGTAAGAAATAGGAAAAAATGACTGATTTGTATTTGAGCACTCATCTTAAATTCTGGAAATTATAATGCTGTTAACTTTTCTTCTGTAAAAATGATTTTGTTCTCACAGCCACTTGTTTATATGGTACCTTTAGCATTAAGCCATCAATTCGAATATCAACATGCTCATCAGATTTTGAATTGTCATTCAACTTGTATACAGCCATAAATTGATTAAGACTCTGTTTTAAATCCAACAGAAATTGATTTAACCATAGAATACTTCTTTCATCCACAGTAAACTGTAGTGCATTCAGCTGGCTATAAAGGTTGGGAGATGGAACTGTGGAGAAAAAAATTTAAAACAGATTTTTAATGAACAGATAATTCTAAATCTTCCCTGAGAACAGAAAAGACATTTGTAACAAGTGTTATTCTTCCTTAATTAAGATAAAAAGTTTTTGAGATGTTATTTGCAAAATTAAAGTGACATGTGTGGATGATTGCAAACATTCACATAGACAAAAAACATTTTTCTATGCTTCACTAACTGAAAAATATACAGTTTAATCTAAAACAAAATGTATAAATAGGAATCACCATTTAGATTTCTTTTCCTAATGTTATAGCACCACAAAGCACCAAGAAGCAAAACTTCAAAATATCTTACCTTCTTGATGAAGTATCACATCAAAGTTGTGGTCCTTAAATATATTTTTCTGTAAAGACTTTTACTACCTGAATCTTAATCTGAATCCTCTAAAATGAGAGAAACAAGGGGGTCAGCCTGGTGGCGCAAGCAGTTAAGTGCACACGCTCTGCTGCGGCAGCCCAGGGTTCGCCGGTTCAGATCCCGGGCGTGCACCGACGCACCGCTTGCAAAGCCATGCTGTGGTGGTGTCCCATATAAAGTAGAGGAAGATGGGCACAGATGTGAGCCCAGAGCCAGTCTTCCTCAGCAAAAAAGAGGAGGACTGGCATCAGATGTTAGCTCAGGGCTGGTCTTCCTCACAAAAAAATAAAATAAATAAAATAAAATAAAATATAAAATAATAAAATAAAAAATAAAATAAATAAATAAAATAAAATATAAAATGAGAGAAACAAGTCTAATGACTAATTTCTTATGAAAGTCGTAAGCTAGGCAGATCTCCTTGAAAGAAGGGACCATACAGTTTTATTTTTAATCCTAAGCCTAGAATAGTGCTTGGTGTAAAGTAAAAACTCAAGCATCTCTTGAATAATGAAATGAATACGCTCTTTTTCATAGCTCCCCAAAATATTAGAATGCTTAGGGGTTGAATAAAATGTTTTTGTGCTAATTTATATTAAACTATTTATAATTAGAGCACACATCACTTCCTGAAATCCACATATATTTGTATCATAAAAGCCATTATCCTTTTCAGAGTATCTTGATGAAGAAATCTTTTATTCTAAAAATTCAGACGTATTTCTATCAAAGCAAAAAGTAGGCATATCTAGAACTTTTAGACTACATTAATTTAATGAAAATAAATCCAAGGTGTGGGATAAAGCATTGTAACAATGTCCTAAAAAGGATTTTTTTTTGCTTTCATTCATTCATTCATTCATTCACTTTCTTTCAGCATAGATTCATTGAATGCCCACTATATTTTGTGTATTGCTTTAAGCACAAAAAACAAATAAATATGGCATGGTTCCTTTCCTTAAAAAGTTCAGAGACTATTACATGAGACAGACATGAAAGTAGAAAAATTGTAGCTCAAGTCCAACAGAGACATCCAATTAGGATGTAGAAGTGCTTGTCTTCAAGAATAGCAAGGAAGTGGGATACTGAGATCATGTCACACTCTGGAAGAGAAGGAAGGATAGGGAATCTCAATGCACAGACTGAGTGATGAAGGCAGTCACAGAGACGACTAGAGAGCAAATGTAGTCTCCAAGGCTAGAGCACGAGAGAAAGAAGAGTGCTGACTGCACATCTGGGACAAAGGAAGAAACCTGGTGCACTAAGCATTAGAAAGATCTATGTTCTAACACAGGTCTCCTTAGGAAATAGATTATTATGTAGCTATTAAAGATATTTAAAATGAACTTGCAGGTAAAAGTTCTCATCACAAGAAAAAAAATTCTGTAACTAGGTATAAATAGGAAGTTATGGTGATGAATGTTAACTAGACTTATTGCAGTGATCATTTCACAATATTTACAAATATCCAATCATTATGTTGTATACCTCAAACTAATATAATGTTGTATGTCAATTATACCTCAATTAAAAAAAAATGAACTTGTAGAAACCAGAAATATGCTCATATGATTAAGAGAAAAGGATAGGATATGAATCAAACATGTAAAAGAAACACATATATTAAAATACAGGACTAGCAACACTATACTTACTGTTAAGATCTGAACTGTGTCCCCTCAGAATTGATATGCTAAAGTTCTAACCCCCAGTACCTCAGAATGTGACTGTATTTGGAGATAGGGCTTTTAAACAGGCAATTATGGTAAAAGTGAGTTCATATGGGTGGGCTCTAGTCCAATATGACAAGCATCAGAAGAGGAGGACGTTAGGAAACAGATACACACAAAGACAATGTGAGAAGACAGTCATCTACAGGCCACGTAGAGAGGTCTCTGAGAAAACAACCCTGCCAACGCTTCGATCTAGGACTTCTAGCCTCCAGAGCTGTGAGGAAATAAATTTCTGTTGTTTAAACCATCCAGTCTGCGGTACTTTGTTATGACAGTCCCAGCAAACTATATGTGAGTATAGTAGCACTATAAGTGCTACACTTATACGTGAGCAGAAGTTTTCTCTAAATTGTAGGCTCACGGGCAATTTTTTATTTTTGGCATTTTCTTTTTTTTTAATATAATGAACATATATTACATTTACAATTGTAAAAAAAGTTACATATATATATTTTTAAGTTGGATCGCTTAAGAGAGAGATGAAACATGAGGAATGAAAATGGATCCCTGTACACGGGGATTCAATATACATCTTCTTTACTTTTGCATGTTTGAAAGTTTCCATAATAAAAAGTTAATTAAAAACAGTTAAACACAGCCTAGCAATTCCACTCCTAGGTATCCAGGGGGCTAGGGTTTAAATTGCTTATATTTTTATTAGAAAAAATGTATAGATTACAAAATGGCATTATAATTCCTTTGGCACACATTAACAAAACTGATAGAAATAAACCTAGATTAGTAGTCAGAAATCCTGGAAACTAGTTTTCACTCTGAAGAAAAATTACTAGTTCAATGATGCATTACTTAAGGAAAACAATTATTTGGGGTGGGAGGGCTGGAAACAATGGAATTATCCAATTACAGATGAATGGCTGAGAATACCCCAGGAACACCGTGTAATATAGTGGGGGGAAGAAAAAAACAATGAATTTCGATTCAAAAGACTCATGCTTGAGTTTCAGCTGTGCCATTTTACTCTTTTATATAAGGTGCTGAAAAATGTCTTAACCTGTTTTAATTTTCTCATCATTTTAGTCAGGAAGGTAGGAAAACAAATGCGAAATACACAAAAGACGGTTGAAAAGCATGAAGACAGTGAAGATTAGATCCCAAAAGTTTGGCACAAATGAGGATTAAAACGATAAAATAGTTCAACATCTGTTTCTCCAAATTCCAGGCTACTTTCTTTTTATTTAACAACAAAGGCGTGAGCATTAGAAATTCCCTTTGAAACTAGAAACCTATATTAAGTCAATATTAAACAAATGGTTAAGTAGATCAAAGTATTTTGGAGTTCCACTTTTTTTTTTTTTTTGTGATGATCAGCCTTGAGCTAACATCCATACTAATCCTCCTCTTTTTGCTGAGGAAGACTGGCTCTGAGCTAACATCTATTGCCAATCCTCCTCCTTTTTTATTCCCCCAAAGCCCCAGTAGATAGATGTATGTCATAGCTGCACATCCTTCTAGTTGCTGTACGTGGGACGTGGACGCAGCATGGCCAGAGAAGCGGTGCGTCGTGTGCGCCTGGGATCTGAACCCGGGCCGCCAGCAGCGGAGCACGCGCACTCAACTGCTAAGCAATAGGGCCGGCCCCTGGAGTTCCACTTTTAAAGAGAGGACATAAAATTTTTTTCTCCAATAACATAACCTATTTCATTTCAACACTTTTTCTCAGCTATAATTTTCAACCAAAATAATGAAAAAGGTACCACATAAACAAATGCAAATTTTAGTTTGAAGAATTCCTGGATGAACTGAGATAACAGAATTTTAATACTCAAAAAACACAAACGTATAATCATTTTAACTTTAGGAAGCCAAAGTAGCTTACAAATAAAAAATTCATGTAATTTAATTTTTCTAACTAAAGACAGGAGCCAAAAGCTGTCCAAGGTACACACCTGGGCTTTAAAAACTAGCCCCCCAAATTCCTTATAGCTAAAAGAATAACTTCACTATTCATTTTTCAATGAATTATAGTGAAATATAAATGGAGTTTTGATATAGTGAAGTGAAATATAAATGGCGTTTTACCAAAGGGGAAAAAATGACGTTGTTTTACAAATAACCTCACTTTCATTCATTCTTTCATTTAACAAACAGCTACTAAGCACAAAAATGAGTTAAACCTCAGGAATAAAATGAAGCATGAATACTACATGATTCTTGACAACACGGATGCTAACAAGCTAGTGAGGAAAAAGAACATATGAACAAATAAGAATGTGTAAAAATGCTACAATAGAGTTATATACTAAACACAATGAAAACAAGGGTAAAGAACAATGGATTTTGTTTCATTTTTCACATTGATAAAACTCAAAAACTTAGCAAGAAAAAAACAACTTCCCAAGTAATGGACAAATAATAACAAAATAGGAAACTCTCTTACTTGGAAAATCCTTTCCATCTGGATAGTAATATTCTGTGAATTCTACATAGACAGCTGACATTTCTTGTGGAAGATACAGGGATTTTTTATTGCAAGAAATCATACTTTTGGGGGAAGAACGACATTGTTCTGCTGTAGAGACCTGAAAAAGAATTAAGTTTATTGAAGTAACACTGAATAGTCCTTTCCAAAGACTTTATGTCACATGGACATCACTTCGACCCTTAAAACTATTTCCGATAATTTATTAATGGTTAATTTCCAACGCAAACTTTACTATATATATATCTTCACATTAAATTATTATTATTTTTTTTTGCTGAAGATTTGCCCTGAGCTAACATCCATTGCCAATCTTCCTCTTTTTTCGCTTGAGGAAGATTAGCCCTGAGCTCACATCTGTTAGCTACTTTACATGTGGGACACCACCACCACATGGCTGGTGAGTGGAGCAGATTCGAACCCAGGATCTGAACCCATGAATCTGAGAGACCGAGGGGGAGCACGCGGAACTTTTTGAACCACTTGGCCACAGGGCCAGGCCCATATTAAATTATTTTTAAATAATACCAATCAACTATTGAGAAAACTATAACTTCTGTGGAGTCTTATCAATTACAAAACCAACTTGGTACAACATTCCCTGCAAACTTACTATTTTGAGCCTTAAAATAACAGAGTATTTCCACAAGGTAATACAAATAAGTAAATGGCAGAGTCAGGACACTGATCCAAGTCTTCAAGACCAGAATGTTTCCCCAGAACGTACTTTATAATAATTTTTTACTATAATTTCTTTATTATTATGAAAAATAATATAGCTATATAGAGTTTGAGTTTGGAATAGTAAGATTACAGAGATGGACAGTGGTGATGGTTGCACGACAATGTGAATATACTTAATGCTGATGAATCGCACACTTAAAAATGGTTAAGATGGTAAATTTTGTGTTATGTGTATTTTACCAAAATAAAAATTTAAAAATAATACGACTATAAATGCTTCTGTCAAATAGTTTGATCTCTTAAATTATTTTTCCAAACACTATTAGTTTTAAGGTTCTTGTTACACCTTTTCACTCTTCCCACAAAACAGCTAATTTACCATTATATCAAAAATGTATATAGTGGGCCGGGCCCGTGGCTCAGCGGTTAAGTGTGCGCGCTCCGCTGCTGGCGGCCTGGGTTCGGATCCCAGGCGCGCACCGACACACTGCTTCTCTGGCCATGCTGAGGCCGCATCCCACATACAGCAACTAGAAGGATGTGCAGCTATGACATACAACTATCTACTGGGGCTTTGGTGGAAAAATAAATAAATTAAAAAAATTAAAAAAAAAAATGTATATAGTAATTTCCCCAAAGTTCAACCAATAGAGTTTTATCAATTTCATTTATTTATGCTTGTTTAATAGACCCAGGGATGTATCTCAAGGTTATGTTACTTTTTTTCATTCACTCAACAAATGTGTATTTCTCACATGAAGTGGAATGTTTTTTCAATGGTTTATTTATGTTTCCTCTTGTATACACTGCTAATCAAACCTTTTATTTGTATAGTCTTTATAAATTTAAGTCAGTTTCTTACGTTATCTAATTAAGAAGTTTTCTCTGCCTATATGGAAACAAATCTTTTTCAACTCCAAGCGTCAAGTTATTTTAATAGATAAGAGCTTATTCCCTTTTCCTTTTAATAGTTGAAAAGTTATTCAAATTGGGATGCATGTACTATTCTATTTTCTTCTGGTTACTTTGATTTGTTTGTTTTGTTTTGGTGTGTTTGTGTATGTGTGATTTCTTTACTGTAGTTCATTTCACCCTCAACCATTTGGGATTCTGGGTGATTCCCCACCCCATTTCCATATGAATTTACTTAAATCTTGTAATTTAAAGTCTGCTTCAAATAAGCTGCATTATACATAGAATGTAAAGAAAGAAGCAACTGTACAAGAAAATAACTGTTAAATCAAGGTTTCTCAAAATTGGCACTATCGACATTTTGGGCCAGATAATTCTTTGTTGTGGGGGCTGTCCACTGCATTGTAGAATGTTTAGCAGCATCACTGATCTCTACCCACTAGATGTCAGCAGCAACCTCCTCCAGCTGTGACAACCAAAACTGTCCTCACACATCGCCAAATGTCCCCTGATGGGCAAAACTGGCCCCACTTGAAAACCACTGAGTAAAATGAAAACTTTCAGATAAAGCTAAGTCTTAAAGCCACAGGCTTATCAAAATAAACCAGAACAATTCATAAATGATAATACACATCTGAAATTCTTTATTTTGTTTTTCAACCTAGGTCATATATTCTATTGTATTGGTCTCAAGGATCGTGATGTAATACCATGTTGTAGGCTTACAGCCTGAATAAGACTGTTAGTATAAATGGGATAGAGTTCTTAGCTATAAAATTATGTTCACAGGATAGCCAATACTTGGTAGTTCAATAAAGCAAAAAAAGTATTTTAGTTTCTTCCACTAAGACCATTGTGTAATCAGGAATCTGGCCTCCAAAGAGAGGTCTGGCCTTTGTCCCTGCTCCTGGAAGGTAATTCTAAACTCTTGGAATTTCCTATTCATGGTGGACTCCTGGGATCACAAGATGACTCAGAGTAGGGCTGGCCACACTTGATAGTAATGTTTAGAGGGTGGAGATTTTGGGTCACCTGTTAACAGTCCACCTACTACATCAGCAATATTTCATGCATATTGTTACACATCCATGCTGGGAGGCTAATATGTCCTGAGGACAAGGAAGTTCCGAATTTGGAACCCTCTCAGACTCCACTCTATGCTCTTCCTATGGCTGGTTCTAATTTGTATTCTTTCACTATAACAAATGTGACTCAGTATAACTGATTTCACTGAGTTCTATGAGTTTTTCTAGTGAATTCTTGAATCTGCTGGTAGTTTAGGGAAATCCCCAGAAGACTTCTGGTGTCAGAAGTCTCGTGCAGACTTGGCAGTCTAGAGGACTGTGCCCTTAACCTTACAGTTTACCTAATTCTGGGTAACCATATAAACAAAAATTAATGAACTGATTTTTTCTTTCCTGTCTAATTTAGCCATTTCACAAAACTGGTCAAGACATTTTTAAATAAAATGGTGGCATTAATTTATAAAAGTTGCTTGCAGGAGGTACCAAACGCGTTTATCAGAAGATTTAATTTAAAAAATAAAACATACCTGGTATATATTGAAATCTGCAAGTCTAACCACAACCGAACTAGACATTAACTTTGCTTTGGATTGTTCGGATAACACAGAAGGTGTTCTGGAAGTCCCTTTTAGAGTTGAGTCTTTCTCTGTGGGAAACAAAAACTCTTTTCAATTTATTGCAGAATTATTTTTAACAGTCACTCTTTCATTATTAAGACAGCTACTAGAAATACAGATGAACCCTAATTTCTCAAACAAGATAATATATGTGGAAATACTTTATATATCAACTGATACAGGACTCTAAGTTATTGTGATGATTATTTTTTTGTGTGTGATGATTATTCTTTAAACAAGAATCATACTTACACCACATTTAAGATACGCTCATACAATAATTTTTGGCTAGAATTCTTGTTAAAAAGAGAGATTTACTAGCCATTCAGGAAATATTCCACCTGGGTATTACTCTTATAGGTAATTTAAAAAGTGCTTTGGTCCATAAGCCTATGGTCTGAATGAGGTGCCGGATTTTTAGATATTAATTAAACATACTTTATTTATAGAAAATATCACATTATGATCACACACACACACACACACAAACACACACACACAACATTAGGGGAATGCCACAATGTTGTTATAGGTAAAATACCTGTTTGTGTGTGCTGGGGAGAGGCATGTGTTGGGGATTTAGGAGGTGAACCTACATTATGATCTTTTACAGCCTGTTTAAGCATTTCAACGTTGCACTCAAATTCATGTAACAACTCGTTGGCCCATCCATTTTTTGTCTTGGTTGCATCACTAAAATACATCCAATGATTACAACTATCTCCTAAAAAATGAATAACAGGTATTTCACTAAAAATGCACAATTTTCATTTATTCTTTTATAGCAATGCTTTTAATGAGATTTATTCATTTTCTCAAGGGATTCTTTCATCTTCCAGTAAATTTATAGCCTTCACCTATAAAAGATTTTAATTTTCCTAGAAAATATGAATAAAACATTTAGAATAGAGGGAAAGACTGTCAAAAGCAAATAATTTGGGAGAGTTTCTATCGAGAACCCATCCTTGGAATAACATCACTCAAAGTTTCAATTAGAGGCAGCACTGCTGGTCAGCTTTCACTGAATGCTCAACCACTTGGCATACCTCCATTGGACAAAATCCCAGAAAATACCATCACAGAAAGAAGTCTTTTCATCAGAGATTTGTTGTAAAGTGACTAACAAAAACCTATCCTTAAAAATGATAAGATAAGGACTGTTAGAAAACTTAAGAAACCAATAAAAATTCTCAAGATGGATATCAGATATAAAGATATAGATATATCTGTATCTACATACATGTTTTTTGGAAGGAAAATAAAAAATCAGAATTATTAGGTTTCTCTGTAGCAACTAAGAAAAGTATTATGTACATAAAAGGGTTAAGAACACTTCATGACTGAAAGTCATAATATGAATGATTTCTGTACTTAAAAATATATTAAGTATATGTAAGTAACTTACGAATCAGGAGGACAGAATGTAAGACAAAGTCCTTCAAATGAAAATCAAATAGTATAACCTTTAAATTATGTCAGGTACTGACAGAGAAATGACAAACACTGGGGCCGGCCCTGTGGCTGAGTGGTTAAATTCAGCGCGCTCTGCTTCAACGGCCCGGGTTTGGTTCCCAGGCACAGACCTACACCACTCATCGGCAGCCATGCTGTGGCAGCGACCCACATATGAAAAATAGAGGAAGACTTGCACAGATATTAGCTCAGGGTGAATCTTCCTCAGGAGAAAAAAAAAAAAAAAAGAAATGGCAAACAATGGGAGATAGAAACTTGTGAACAGAAAAATTTTATCATTTTTTTAAAATCCTGGAGGGACCGGCCCAGTGGCATAGCGCTTAAGTACATGCGCTCCACTTTGGCGGCCCAGGTTTCGCAGGTTCGGATCTTGGGTGCACACTGATGCACTGCTTGTCAAGCCATGCTGTGGCAGTGTCCCACATAAAGTAGGGAAAGATGGGCACGAATGTTAGCCCAGGTCCAATCTTCTTCAGCAAAAAAGAGGAGGACTGGCGTTGGATGTTAGCTCAGGGCTGATCTTCCTCACAAAAAAAAAAAAAATTAAAAAAAATAAAGTCCTGGAAAACTCATTATAGTTATTTGTTTCTTCTTATTTGTGTGAATTAAAAAAAAAAAAAAAAAAAAAAGCCACATTCCACCAAAATGCAGAGATGGCTATAAGGTCAAATTACTTAATTTGGCCATAAACATACATATATTTTGTTTTTAATATTAGGAAAAGAACCTATCAATATTTGACTATTAAAGAGCCTATTAAATTAAATTAGCTATTAAAGTCTTATTTATCGATGAAATTTAGAAAATACAGAAAAGCTTAAAAAATGTTCCTGAACTCCAACAACTTAGCTAAAATCATTGTTATTCTTTTGCTTTATATTCTTTTTTGATTTTTTAATATATAAATATATTATTTAAAAATTCAAAACATTAATAACTTGCTTTTGTCACAACTAATAAAATAGCACAAATATATATCCTCTGTATTGCAATATAAAATGCATGAATATTTTCTACAGCAATTACATTTTCTTGGTAAGATATTGCCAGGGGAAAAACAATAACAAATGTCTTGATCTCTTTTCTCCTTAAAAAATTAAATTGAAACAAAATAAAATAAAACAAAATGAAATAAATTGGCTATATAATTTTAAAGCAAGGTTTATATCTTTAAAAGAAATTGTTATACATACCTGCCTTGTGATAAGGATAATAATCTATAGTTAGTTGTGTAAAAGACAGTTGCATAGCCCCTCCAGTAATACGTCTGTTTGATTCTAGGAAAAGAAAAGGATGGCATTGAAAGAGAGAAAGAAAAAGAAACAAGCAAATGTAAGAAACACTTAATTTACCATACTTGCAGTCTAAGCAGTGATAACTGTCTCTCTGTTATCATGGAAAATACATTAAGGATTTTAGGAAATGCAATTCAATCTAATAAGTATTTATGGAGCCCCTATCATTTGGAAGGTACTAGGCTAAAAGGTAAGGATACAAAAATAGCAGAACATTTATATTTACAGCACTAACCATATGGCAAGCATTGTTTTAAATACTTACAGGTATACTTACTTATTTGCTCTTCATGACAACTCTATGAGATAGATACTATTATTATTATGCCCATTTTTTAGATAAGGAAATTGAGACACCAAGTTAACTAAACAGACCAAGGGCATACAGCCAGTAAGTGTAGAGCTGGTTACAAACCTAGGAAATCTTAACCACTACACTATATCATCCTGCCTTCTACCAAAGAAGAAACTGAGTCTATTAGATTCGGTATGTTATCCAAGGTCACATAGCCATACTAAGATCAGAAATAGATCACAAGTCAGTGTAACTCCAACATAAAAATCAAGTTTTAAAACAGCACGGACAAATCAAATACAAATTAAGATACAGCTATACACACACTCTCTATGTTAATTTGTTAACTCTAACTTATCTCAACTAGCATTATTTCTAGTACAGATCTACAATCCCTTATTTAAAACCTTTGGAGCCAAATGTTTCAGAATCCAGAAATGTTTTAGACTTCATGAAAGTAATATGGTATATATACACAAGGCATATCATACAACACTCCTAGCAGGTTCTGAGGAAGCACTAAGTAATAAAAAATAGTAATTCTGCAGCAAAACTCGGATATTTTCACTAAGTGGGTAAAATAAAGATGATAAATGGCCAAGTGTTTGTTTGGGTCAAGTTTTGTCAGCAAACAGTTTTTCAAACTCATGAAAAAACAATTCAGACCTTTCTGGATTTTAGAATAGCAGAGAACTGATTAAAGAACTGATTATGTATCTTTACTACAAGGGAAATATTTTGCTGGAGGGGTTTCCCCCTTAAATAACATCATTCGGCTTATTCTATCTATGAGTGAGTAAGGAATGTAAAAGAGCTTAGAAAACACTTTTCTCTGTTCTTTTGCTTATTACTTAACCTTGACCCCCTCATTTTGTTATTTTGGTTTGTTTTCACTTTTTTGGATTTTCCTTTCAAATCATTAAAGCAGAAAATGCCAACTGTAAGTTAAATAACACAAAGGTGACAAAGGAAAGACAACAAATCCCTCTCCACACTCCAAATCTTCCTCACCTTTTCTGCTCTACCTTTTTATCTGGTAGCTGATACCCAGCTGACTTGTCTGATGAAGGCAGGATAACTTCTACTGCTAAGCACCCAGGGTGGGTCTCAATATTCACTCTCTCCGTTTTAAAAATCCAGAGCAATGATTTTCATAGATATAGATTCTGATTCATGTCTGAGGCACACAGGTCAGCTATCTCCATTTAAAAAAGATCCTCAGCTTGATTCTCACACTCAACAAAGTTTGAGGACCACTGTCCTAGAGGACTACCTGCTGAACCCTTTCAACACTTATGGGCCAGGGACACTCTCCGATGGAGAAACAGAAATGCCCAGCACCTAGATTACAGAACCACAGATTTTCAAAGTGACCAAGAGCAGCTTCCTACTTATCCCACTACCTGTGTCTACTAAATAAGGAAAAATAAGAGAAACAAAAGCTAAAAGGAAAGAAAAAAACCTTTCTAACTGGAGTTTAGCTTCTTAACCAAATTTTGGGAGGATTTGAGGGCAGAAGACACAAGAAATGTTAAACAGCCACATAAATTGTGTTTACACACACATGGGGTCAGAAAAATGTAGATAAACCACCATGCTGAAAACACATACGCAAATAATTATGAACTGAGTATAGACTAAAATATAATTTATGGACAATTTCAACTTATGAAAAAGTTAATTCAAAGGCAGGTCTAATATTTCATCATCCACCAAGGAATTGTGCTGAAGTACTAACTACTAAAGCAAAATCAAATTTCATATCACATATAATGCTTAAAATTACATCTTTCATCTACGTATCTCATATGAATGATAAAATTATGACCAGTTATCTGATACTATATACTACATATTATATATGATTAAAAAATCCAGTTTTGTAGTAAATTCTAGAAAAACCAAAATAGTTTGAAATAAGTAGCTTTTATTACCTTTTTCTTTAGCATGAATATCATCACATATGTGTAGATCTAGATGAGAAATCACTAAATGATGGGAAGTTTCTTTAACATCAAAGTCATTGAATAGTTTCACAATTGCATCACTTAGATCAGGAGCATTTGAAGTCTGTGGTGTCTTCACGTGCTGGGTAGATGGGGCTACTGTAGAGCTCTAAAAGATTAAAAACTGCCTCATCACTGCAAGTTAAATATTTGAAATTCCCCACGCAAGAAAATTTAAATATTTTTTGCGATAAAGTAATAAAAAAAAAGCTAATATATTTTCTTTTATATCAATAACTCAGTTCTCCTAAAATATTTTCTGAATTATATAGAAATAAAACAGAAATCTAAAAACTGGAGAGTTACACAATTTGAATATAAACCCAATATATTTTGGTAAATATCTGAATAGTTATATTTACATATTTATAGTCCTTATTTTAGAAAACATATTTATTAACTATTAAAGATAGCTTATTTGAATATTAGCTCTACATATTAAAAAAGAAAACAAATGTGAGCCCTGTACACATCAGCTGCATACACTGTTATACATCCTGTAGAAATAAATCACTTCCTTGTAAAAGTGCTTGTGATATTATTTAGTACTGTAAGTGCTCTGGTACCTCTCATAAGAGGCGTGGTATGTCTTTTGAACCTGGATATCTGAAGCCAGAAAGCAGAAGAGATTTATAATAGACTGTGAGTTCAAATTCTTTTCTCCCCAAAGAGAAAAAGCATCGAATACTGTTGAAGTGTAAAGACACATGTAACCCTCTAATAGCCTAAAATAATTCTGCATACATAAGTATATTGCGAGATGATCTGATATATTAGCCACAGAACTGTACACGAAACTTTGGCAATAATTAACAAAATTAAGACCAAATTTTTCATTAAAAAATACTGAAAACCTTCTAATTAACAATTCATTAATAAAAGTATAGTTGCTTTTTATGGAAAATTAAAGTATGTATTTTGTATGTATACATATTTACACCTATCTATTAAAAACTATGATCATACTGCAAAAGAATTTCAAAGTGTACTCAGTAAATGAGAATCTTTCAATGAAAACGATTGGGGCCTACGGTAATTAAAGAAAAGGAAAGATGAAATATAGTTGTAAAGCCTTAAATTCTAGGGGCTCAAGTAAAACTTTTTTACTAATTAATTGTTAAACTGACTTTTTAAACTGATTTTTTAAAATCACTTTTTCTTATGTTTTTCCCCATCCACTTTCAAAGCCTTAAGAGACTACTATTTATGTCTATGATGGTACTATTTTGAAAGAAAACACTCTCCTGTATTTCTTCAATTACGTTTTCTCTCTTCTTCATCAAGATAAATACTGATATAAAGAAAATATAAACATTAATCTTCCTACAAACGCTTTTCTTAATACTGTGGTAGACTGAGGTTTTTCGATACTGTTTGTGGGGAAAACAAGTGGGCCACTACAAATTCTTTTGCCTCATGAATAATCTTAACATCTCCTAATTTTCAATGTAGTCTTCTTTCTCTTTTAGAGAAGGAAAGGATGAAGATAAGCAAATATTTATGACAGAAGACAGCTGTCAAGTTGTAAAGCTGAGCAAAGGAATACTGTCAACTACTACACTCTCTAATCCACTCTCCTGGTACCTCAAATAATCAGGACATTCTGCATGATTCCTAAAGTACTGATGTGACAACTGCCACCTAAGAAAGAAACTCTATCGTAATGTAAATGGTTAAGTAAATCTACTATGAAATATTATGGAGCGACACAAAATAACAATTACAAGGACTAATGACATGGAAGAAAATTGTATATATCCACTTAACTACATCCTTACTAAAACTAGGAAAAAACGCAGATGCCTAGGCAAAAAAAAAATCTGTAAGGAAATATCTCAAAATGCTAACACTGGTTTTGTTATGGTGGTGGGATTACAGAATTTTGTCCTTGTTTCTAGTTTCCTAATCTATATTCTATTTTACATAAACATATCCACATATTGTATAAATAAGAGCTATAGTAACATCAACACTTTGTCTATTAGTCTTTAATTTCAACTACCATTTCTGTTAACGACATCCTAAGCTCCACAAATCCTCATTGCAAGCCTTAACAAACTAGCATTTATGTCTACGATGGTAATATAAAATACTACCTCCTCTACTTCTTTAATTGTATCTTTTCAGCTCCAAAACAGAACTCATTATTATCTTTTCTTGGCCTTACCTCCCTTAATCAAATCTGCTTCCTTCTTCTGCATTCCCTTTATTGGCTAATGGAACTACTAATTATCATTTGAAAAGTCCTCAGCTTTTCTCTCTTCTTTATTTTCAACGATGAAAAACTCAGATATCTCTCCCTAATTTGGCTGTTATTTCTTCTTTCAAACCATTACCAGAGGTTCAAGTCCACCCCTCCTCTGGACTGGCAATCTTTCTCTTCTTCAGTCCATCCTCTATAATACCACCGCGCCATATTTAATTGTCCTTTCCTATTTAAAAATTTCCATTTGCTTCCACATGCCTAAGGGAAAAAGTCCAAATTCTTCAACATATAATGTCCTTCATGTCTAGTCACCACATACTTCTGCTTAAATTCAGGTTACCTGTCCAGGAAAACTCCATTCTATGTTATAGTCCAGTGTTCTGTTCATCACACTTTTTAAATTAGGCTCCCCCAGAGAATCATGAAGATATCTCATTGGATATATATTACTTATTGGTAGAATGATACAGGGTTCACCACCAATTCTCTATCTATTTGTTTTTATGGCTAAAAGCTCTGGAAAACTTTGTTGACATTAATAGGTAGATCGGAATGAAATGAGTTTTGTTTTAGCACTGTGACATGATTCTTTGAACTCCCTCAAGTTACATGCCAGGATTTGCAAAGCGATCTATTATAAAAAATTATTTTTAGGGGCCGGCCTGGTGGCTTGGTGGTTAAGTGAGCACACTCCACACTCCACTGCAGCAGCCTGGGGTTCGGATCCCGGGCACGCACCGACGACGCACTGCTTGTCAAGCCATGCTGTGGCGGCGTCCCATGTAAAGTGGAGGAAGATGGGCACAGATGGTAGCCCAGGGCCAATCTTCCTCAGCAAAAAGAGGAGGATTGGCAACAGATGTTAGCTTAGGGCTAATCTTCCCCACAAAAAAAAAAAAAAAGAAAAAATTATTTTTAATAATCTAATATAGCTGACATTTATTAGATTTTCTTTCAAATGTGTTGAAAGCAAAGAAGTGGAAATCACCTGACTTGTTACTTTGTCATGAGTCATTCACTTCCAAGATGGACCAATATTTCAAACGCCTGCCTTGTTCCCCAGAGGTTTTGGGTTTTTGTTCTTCCTGAACAAATCCATCATAGTAAGAATAAGGAAGAGTAAGAAAGATGCCTTTCATTTGTAAAGTAGGATAAGAATAATTATGGAAAGGGAGAACCAGTCTGACATCTTAACACAAGAACATCCTCAGGTAGACAAGTTTAAGAAAGAATACACATCAAAATGGAAGAAGTGGAACTCAATTTCCTTAAAATCCAGAAAGTTGTCACATATCCCACAGGCATGTGTACCTCACTCTCAAAAACACTGCTCTAATAACAACAAACTCCTTTCCTTTATCAGAAAAATCATGCTCTTTAACACCACCACACTTGCACAGATTCTATTTCCTCATCTGAATCACCCTTTCTCTGGCCTGTGAACTCTTACTCATTTTTTAAGACTTAATTTCATTATCCTCTTTGTGAAACCTTTCCACGCTCCACAAGAAGTTAATGAAAACTTCTCTGTGCTTCTATAGTCCCCTCACTCCCGTTTTTAATTCTGTGATCTAGCATTTATGTTGCACTGCAATGATTTGTTTTATATTTGACTCCCTATTATACTTGAGATTCTTGAGGGCAGGGTCAGACAATATTCATTTTTTCATCCACAGTGTGTAGACCTGCACCTTATGACAAAGCAGGCAGGCAGTAAATAATGCCAATTCAATAATCATAGGAAGGCCTAAAATATATGCCATTCCCATGTACCAAGCCAGATCACCAACAAGCCATATATTTGAGATATATTATTCTATTTCCAAAGAAATAGCTTCATAGAAGTATGATTTCACCATGTCCCTTAAGTTTTTATTAAGAGTAGATACAAAACTTCAATTGTACTTCTTATAAAATCATCAAAAGACACTACACATTAGGATTTTCAATGTCTCTTCTATAAAAATCGTCATGTTCAATTCTCAGAATTTAGTACTGGGAAAGATTAGAAAACCTTTTTCTCTTCGGACAAAACTAGTAGTGCTTCTGATTTTAAGAAAGTGATCATTAAATAGCTCATTATGCTTCCCCCAATTTTGCCCCTGTCATCAGACAACTCCAACAGTTTTGTGTTCAACTTTAGCAATTCCCCAAGGCTTTAGTTTTCTGCACTATTAATTCTCACATTCTCTCCCTTGACTATCATTACCCGGGTTTCTTCCTTTTGCTTTTACTTTGATAACTTTAAAATTTTATTTTCTTAACTTTCTGAAAAGAGGTATTTATAACATCAAATACTTTTATGTCATCATTAACTCTAGTGTCTAGTCCAGACCTCCAAACCAACTAAGCACTATATAGATAGAAATACATTTAATATGTTTTCATATAGATACCATGTATATAAAATTGTATAGTAAGGCATATAAGAAGATTCTTGGACTCAAACTATTACAATCTATTTCACGTAAAGAAAACAACTAACTATTCTGATTTTTAAACCATTTACATGTAAAGGAAGTTTTTTTCCTGTTAACTTAATAGCATACCTGTGTAGGTTCAGGAGCCATACTCTTCCTTTGTTCTGTCGATTTTTCTATTGCTTCACTAAGAGATTTTGCATATTGTACCATAGCCTTCAACTGAGAATCCGTTAAAACCCATAATAAGTCATCCAATATTAGAACTAACTTTGTTGCAATGACATTGCAGTCCTTTAACTGTCAGAAAAAATGATTCATAAAATTAAGCCAAGAAATAAAACTTATAATGCATTTGTATTAAAGAAAAGTTTAAAATTTTTGAATGGAATTAAATACAGATCCTTCCTTCATTCACCAAATATTTATTGAGTTCCTATAATATGGAAGAAATACCTCCTAGTTTAGGAGATACTGTGGTAGAAAAGACTGACAAATTCCTGAACCTTAACAGGTACAAGTTATACAGGTACAAGTACTTACATAATCTAATTTTGCATTGATAGCTAATAAATCATATAATTACCTATGTTAATTCAACTAATTCTAGTAGAGAAAGGGGCATCAAAATTAATTAAAAACTAAAATGCTATTTTAACCACATTTCAGAATATTTGTATTAAGTGTCATACTCTGAAAAAGTTATTTTCAATTTAATTTAGCATAGTGATTTGTGTCTAGTCATACAAAGCATATTGTTGAGGCTTTAACTGAGCCATGGTTAAAAAATTCATTACTCCCTCATCAAACTTCATCACAATCCATAGTAGGCTCACAATTCTGACATCCTTAAGTAACTGTCTTCCCTGTTTACCTAAATTACCAGTTATATCTTGATAACCTTATAAAGCTAGTAGTTTGGGTTACTGATAATGAAGGCTTTGCTGTTTACCCACTCCTGAGCAAGATTCAACAGGAAAGATAAAATTATAAAACTGTTAATGTTCAACAAATATTTGACAACTGAGAAGTCTATTGAATTTATCAAAAATAAAAATCTAAATACTAAACTCAGAAGACTGAAAAATGTTGTCATTACACTAGATTTTCTCAAATCTTACTTGAGGTACTACATTTCCTTTTATTTTGCATTGTTTTAATATGCCAATATTTCACCTAAAAATTATTTAAAAATTTCTGTCAATTCCAATAGTTATCACATAAATCACAAAGGTAATCCTGTTGACTTACTCTTCTTTTAAGTGTGACTCTGATTTTTGATTGGTTTGTTATTAATCGAACAGGAGCACACATAATTTCAAGATGCGAACTTTGAGTAGCATCTGCCTCTATTCGAATCATCTGCCAATTTATTTCTTTAAATGTTAAAACCTAAGGAGAACACAGAGATTAGTTTCACTTACTCATGCAAAATAGAATGAGAAAAATGTAGAGTTGTAAAAATAAAAACAAAAATAGTTAAATAAAACTGTATGTCTTCACTAATTTTCTTATGACATTCAAGATATATACAATACTTTTATTTTTTTAAATACTTCCAACCAATTCGGTAACATATCTTCATAATTATATTCATCTGTGAAGTTGTTAATATTTTTATTCTAAGTAATTTAATTTTAATATAAAGTACAAAGGGCATTTGAATCACATGACCAAGAATTTAAATAACATATTTTAGTCTTGTAAATTTAAAATTCAGTTCTGAGTAGCTGAGAAGTTAACATAGGACTCATTAACTCTATAGGTTGAAAGATTTATTACAGTAAAAACATTAAAATATGCACATTTTATAATTAAATGATAAATAGAAGTATATTTAAAAGGGAAGAGTAAATCTAACAGTATGTGAATCTAGGTAACCATAAGAAGTAATTATTTTTAACATCCTCTTTTATTTATCAGTGACTAAAACATTTTTTAAACAAAGAAAGAAAAGAAAAAAGTCTTTACCTCTCCTCTCTGGGGATCTTGAATACGAGTAAATCTTAAATCTCCATGTTCCCAATTTGCATTTACGCTATAGATCCGTAGCTGAGAAAGTTCAAAGGATGCATTGAAGGCTTTTGCTCCAATGCGGATGACAATGGAATTTACAGAAACCGTAATTCCCTCAACTACTTTTTCAGCAAAGCCATATTCACTGGAAAAACAAAGCAAAACAAAATATAATGCACTAAAATGAAGAAAAAAATCATTAAAAGAGAAAAAGTTATCTGTTAATATTCTCACACAAGTACACAAACTGCCATATTATTCATTTCTGTTTAAAAAAACAAATTTTTGTTCAAACAATAATCTAGTCTGGTTACACCTAAATTATAAAAATGCTCTTCTCAAAGTGAAAAAGGATTTTTAAAATTAGAGGTTACTCTTTAATTTAGGTTACTATAATCACTATCCAAAGCCGCCTACTCTCAAAAAGCATTCATCCAGATAACTAGCATCTATAAAGTAAATAAGAGAGCTAAATTCTTGATATAAAGAAGGCTACAGAGTCCAACTGGAATATAATCTCATAATTTAGGAATAAAGTCAAAAAAAGTTCACATTCTCTAATCCAATCCAGCAAATATTTATTGAGCATCTACTATGTGAATGATGCTGACACACAAGGAAAACCAAAATATACTTGTGGCATTATAGGGCTTGCATGTTACATGGGGAGGGAAAAAATATACCCTAGTAACTGAAACATGAGGCAATCTGTAATTAAATGCTTTAAAAAAGGAATCATCAGTACACTTGGTAGAAGAAGAAAGTACTTTTAACCAGGGAGAAATATATCCAGGAAAGAAAGATGAACTTTCCACAGGAAGAGATGGGAAGGAAGGGAAATCTTAGAATAGAGACAAGCATGAGCAAAGGCACAAAGTAGAGAAGTGCAGGTCACGTTTCGAGAATGATGAGTAGAACAGTACGAACTGGAATACAGACTATCAATATATTTTGGCAGGAGGGGTGATGAAAGTTTGCCCAATTGGCACACTACTTGAACTGTCATCAGTATGACCATTACTACTAAACCTTTGTCTCTATCCTCGCAGAAACTGCAGACTGTAAAATTCAAATGTCCACCAGATATTTCCACTTGGCTTCCTCTCACACATTTCAAAGCCAACATGTATAAAAGGGAACCCATCAACTTTATCAGTCACTCACATCCCTCCCCTATACCTACTGCTACGCTTCATGATTTACTATCTTAATAAGTAAATTACTTAACCTTTCTAAGCCTCAGATGACTTGTCTTTTAAATCAGGTAATACTTTGTAGGGTTTATGGGGATTGCATGAAATAATGCATATGAACCAAACAGCCCATCTCTTGACTCATGATACTTTATAAAATATAAGTTATTTATAGTATTATTAATGGTAGTAAATTATTATTAATGCTACTGAAAGTGTGAGCCTCAGTTTCCTCATTTGTAAAATGAAAATAATACCTATCTCAAAAGGTTGCTGTGGTCCTTAGGTGAAATGGTGTAGGTACAGTAATTTATATAGTCTTTGGCTTGCCTGAAGTAATTTTTTTTTTTTAGCATTTTTATTTATTTATTTATCTATCTATCTATCTATCTATCTATCTATCTGTCTATCTATCTATCTATCTATTTATGAGGAAGATCAGCCCTGAGCTAACATCCATGCCAATCTATTTATTTATTTATGAGGAAGATCAGCCCTGAGCTAACATCCATGCCAATCCTCCTCTTTTTGCTGAGAAAGACCGCCCCGAGCTAACATCTATTGCCAGTCCCCCTCCTTTTTCTCCCCAAAGCCCCAGTAGATAGTTGTATGTCATAGTTGCAGATCCTTCTAGCTGCATATGTGGGACGCCGCCTCAGCATGGCCGGATGAGCGGAGCGTCGGTGCGCGCCTAGAATCCAAACCTGGGCCGCCAGCAGCGGAGCGCGCGTACTTAACCGCTAAGCCACGGGGCCAGCCCCCATGCAGTAATTGTGTTATAAAAGGACGTGGTCATTTACCTTGGGTTTAGAAAATTGAGAACTAAAAAGGAAGAATTCATCAGGATCCTAGAGAGGAGTTGCTTTGATCCTAAGGACAAATATTGGTCACTTAGGAATATTCCTGAAGTTGGAAAGAATATTTCTATAATAATTATGCGGGAATACCCTTTGGAATACCCAATCCCATCTGTTCTATGCACATTAAAAAGTGTTACAATTGTATTGGAGGATTTACCATCGGAAGGGTGAAGCCTGAATCAATGACTAAAGTCTACATATCTCTGGTTATGGCATCCATTATAAATTAAAAAAATGAAATTCCAGTTTACAAATAAGTCTCTTCTGAGATTAACCTTAACATAGATGTTTCTCTCTTCTATGTGAAGTAATAAAATCAAATTTCTGAACTTACAAAGTTCACTAGACCATTAATCTGTGGGAGCACGGTCAGCCCACAGGTCCTGCACAAAAGGAAGGGCCAACCTGCTCATTGTTAATTTCCCTCTATTTTAATCTCTTAGCTAGAAACAAAACAAATTAGATCAGTGTTTCCTTAAATTGATGACTATAAAGAATTGTTAAAAATACCTATTTATATTCTTTTTTTTTTGTGAGGAAGATTAGCCCTGAGCTAACATCCAATGCCAATCCTCCTCTTTTTGCTAAGGAAGATTGGTCCTGGGCTAACATCCATGCCCATCTTCCCCTACTTTTTATATGGGACCCTACCACAGCATGGCTTGACAAGCGATGCGTCAGTGAGTGCCCAGGATCCGAACCCACGAACCCCGGGCCGCAGAAGCAGAGCGCACGCACTTAACCGCTATGCCACCAGGCCAACTCCTCTATTTACATTCTTGATAACCATTCTACACCTTATGAATCATAATTTCAAAAGAAGGAGCCTAAAGGACTCTGTAGATTTAATAAGCATCCTAGGTGACTGTTACAATCAGGCAAGTCTGGAAAAAGTGGAAATAGATTAACGATATTGCCATACACCAAAATATAAGGATTATCATCATGATTACAAAGCCAAAATTATAAAGCTTATTGATACTATAAAAACAAGAATTAGGAAGAACACTATCAACCACACTTAGCACACATTGACAAAATACCTCATTTCTGCTATGCCTAATTAAAATAAGTTTCATTAATAGCAATCTTCCTGATCTTTTCCTCTTTCAATAATCTTATAAAAATTTCTACTTTTTCTCCAATCTTTCTGACTCTGGCCAATTTAAAAACCAATTGCTTCAATCTACTCTATCAAACTTGATATCATAATCTAAACTTAAAAATCTCAATTGCTGCATGATGCATAAACTACAAAGAAGTTAATGTGAAAGCTCTTTTCCCAGTCACTATTACCCTGTAGTTCAAATATGAACTGCATGTCTGATAAACCTAGCCTTCAGTCAACTCTTAGCAGTGGATGGGTCACCATTAGATTCCCATGTGGAAAGCCACTGATCAGACTGTAGGTATTCTCCTAGAATGCACTAACGTAATGGTGGATCAAACTTGCTGAAAGAGGAGTGTGTATGTATATGTGTGCGTGTGTGTATCTTCATCCTCAAGAAGAGTTTTATCACTGATTTTACACAGCACCTAGAAGACTATAAATGTTCAGGGCTGCCATGCTGTACAACTAGGGGAGGCACTAATCACATTAAAATCTATGCGAATGTGTTACCTGAAGAGTTGCACAATCCAAAAATAGTGCAGAAATCCTGCCTTGAGGTAATGATGTATAGTACAAGATCCAAATTTATTGAATGCAAAAATAAATATGCAATTTTTTATTGATGTTTTAATAGTTTATAACATTGTGAAATTTTGGGTTGTACATTTTTGTTTGTCCATCACCATATATATGTCTCCCTTCACCTCTTGTGCCCACTCCCTACCCCCATTGCCCCTGGTAACCACAATACAGTTTTCTCTGTCCATGTGTTGGTTTATATTCCACATATGAGTGAGATCATACAGTGTTTGTCTTTCTCATTCTGGCTTATTTCACTTAACATAATACCCTCCAGGTCCATCCATGTTGTTGCAAATGGGACGATTTTGTCTTTTTTTTTATGGCTGAGTAGTATTCCATTGTATATACATACTACATCTTCTTGATCCAATCATTAGTCGAAGGACACTTGGGTTGCTTCCATTTCTTGGCTATAGTGAATAATGCCACAATGAACACAGGGGTGCATAAGCCTCTTTGGATTGTTGATTTCAGGTTCGCTGGATAGATTCCCAGTAGTGGGACAGCTGGATCATAGGGTATTTCTATTTTTCATTTTTTGAGGACTCTCCATACTGTTTTCCATAGAGGCTGCACCAGTTTGCATTCCCACCAGCTGTGTATGAGGGTTCCTGTTTCTCCACATCCTTTCCAACACTTGTTGTTTTTTGTCTTGGTGATTATAGCTATTCTAACGGGCGTGAGGTGATATCTTAGTGTTGTTTTGATTTGCATTTCCCTGATGATTAGTAATGTTGAACATCTTTTCATGTGCCTATTGGCCATCTGCATATCTTCTTTGGAGAAGTGTCTGTTCATTTCCTCTGCTCATTTTTTGATCAGGTTGTTTGTTTTTCTGTTGTTCAGTTGTGTGAGTTCTTTATATATTATGAAGATTAACCCCTTGTCAGATATATGTTTTGCAAATATTTTCTCCCAGCTGGTGGGCTGTCGGTTCATTTTGATTCTCGTTTCATTTGTCTTGTAGAAGCTCTTTAATCTGATAAAGTCCCACTTGCTTATTTCTCCTTTAGTTTTTCTAGTCTGAGTAGGCATGGCATCCGTAAAGATTCCTTTATGACCAATGTCATATAGTGTGTTGCCTATATTTTCTTCTATGAGTTTTATAGTTTTAGGTCTCACCTTCAGGTCTTTGATCCATTTTGAGTTAATTTTTGTGAATGGCAATAGCAGATGGTTCACTTTCATTCTTTTGCATGTGGCTGTCCAGTTTTCCCAACACCGTTTATTGAAGAGACTTTCCTTTCTCCATTGTATGTTCTTAGCTCCTTTGTCGAAAATTAGCCGTCCGTATATGTGTGGTTTTATTTCTGGGCTTTCAATTCTGTTCCATTGATCTGTGTGTCTGTTTTTGTACCAGTACCATGCTGTTTTGATTACTATTGCTTTGTAGTATGTTTTGAAGTCAGGGATTGTGATGCCTCCAGCTTTGTTCTTTTTTCTTAGGATTGCTTTAGCTATTCCGGGTCTTTTGTTGCCCCCTAGGAATTTTAGTGTTCTTTTTTCTATTTCCGTGAAGAATGTCATTGGGATTCTGATTGGGATTGCAGTGAATCTGTAAATTGCTTTAGGTAATATAGACATTTTAACTATGTTTATTCTTCCACTCCATGTGCATGGATGTCTTTCTATTTCTTTATGTCATCATTGATTTCTTTCGATAATGTCTTGTAGTTTTCATTGTATAAGTCTTTCATCTCCTTGGTAAGATTTATTCCTAGATTAAATATGCAATTTTTTAAAGATCTATTTGTTAAGAACTATTCCAACTTTTCAAGAAGGATTTGTGAAATGGCCCCCATGCTTCTACTTTATTAGCGTCTGATTTTTATCTATTAAAATCCAATCTGTGTAAAGTGTGAACATTCTATATTTAATGAATTTTAGAGTAATCCAAAAGCTCTATAATTTAAGGCACAACTTAACTCCTAAGAGTCATAAAAGTTCCATTGATGCATAGAATAAATGATATGCAGAGAAACTATTCAGAGACTAAGTAAGAGATGATCTGATTTATAGAATGCCTGAGCTCTTCTGCTTCCATTTTCTGCTACTGCTCTGTCTTTGGTTGATCATTACTATTTAATATCAAGGAAAGCAAGATGAATAAAAGATGCTAAAAATCAATTCTGCTACTTTTGCAATGTATTTACTAAAACTGTAAAATGTTTCATGGGAGAAGTGACTAAAATAGAGACTGTTTGAGGTTAGGGGATTTTATTTTATGTTTCATTATTGCAGACAACAGAACTGACTACAGAAAAGAATTTCCTTTGCCAGTCATACAGACTAATGGGAACAGCTTACCTTTGTCCTGAAGCAGTTGCAATTGGTGATGGGCCATTAGGGTTTCGTGGTTCTTCACATGTACTCATTTCCATTATTACTTTATCCAGGGACTAATAAAAATACATTAAAAATGTCAACAATTAGATATTTTATTTTATGCAGATTACGAAAATGTTATTTGAGACTATTTTTTCTTTCTTTAGGAGCAAAGTAAACAGTAAGCGAGGAGAGTCATTTTAAATGTCTCACTAAAGGTATAAACAAACAAATACCAAAACTGAAAACAATGTGCTCAGTCCTTTCTGAAGGCACTTATTACATGGCAGAAAATCAGTGGGTATTACAGGAGTATGGGAGAAAAAAACTATAAGAAGTAGCCATATACTGCTGTGATCATCAGATTTTACAGAAGTGCAATCTCTAATTCCAGAATATACTACATTATTAATTGATAAATGAGATTATATATTAATGAATAGGACTGAACCATATCTAAAAGCTTATCCCAATCTAAGACCTGAGATTTAAGATATATAACTATGAAAAATAAGAAATACACAAGAAATGTGAAAAAAATAAACATTCCATAATTCTTCTTTCTTGAAGAAAAACTGAATGTCCTTAGGAGTCATCACTAACACAAACTCCAGTCATTCTTCATTCTCTATTTTAATGTACAATTATTATCTGAAACTGTCCTGTTTTATTTACTTGTTTATTGTCAGTTTCGTCTATAAAAATATAAGTTCCCTCAAGGGCACAATGGAGGTGCTCAATAAATATTCATGGAATGAATGAATCAATAAATGTCCAAGCAATCAATTTTTCTTCAATTTTCCTTAAAAAGCAAAGTATATTAAAGAACATATTATTTAATTTACTAGATCAGTAAAAGCAGAAACACAGAAAGTCTGAAGCAAATATTATTATTATATTTTGTGTGTGTGAGGAAGATCAGCCCTGTGCTAACATCTGCCAATCCTCCTCTTTTTTTTGCTGAGGAAGACTGGCCCTGGGCTAACAACCGTGCCTCATCTTCCTCCACCTTATATGGGACACCACCACGGCATGGCTTGCCAAGCGGTGCATCGGTGTGCGCCCGGGATCCGAACCGGCGAACCCTGGGCCACCACAGCGGAAGGCGCGCACCTAACCACTTGCGCCACTGGGCCAGCCCCCGAATCAAATATTAATAGAAGAATATAGTACGTCAATAAAGAACTAAATGATGCAATAAAATATACCAACTTAGAAGATAACATTCGAGACTTCAAAAAGTTTAAGGACTCTCCCATTTTAAAATTCAAACTTCTCATTTAAGGACTGAGAAAACTAAGTACCATCAAAATGAAATGACATCTAATTAGTGGAAAAGCCAGAAGTTTATGTTTCTATGAAACAAAAGATCACTGTTAACAGAGTAGTTAGATCATATGCATATATAAATGTTTATTTCTTTTTTTTTTAAATGTTTTATTTATTTTTTTTCCACAAAGCCCCAGTAGATAGTTGTATGTCATAGATGCAAATTCTTCTAGTTGCTGTATGTGGGATGTGGCCTCAGCATGGCCTGAGAAGTGGTGCGTCGGTGCACGCCCGGGATCCGAACCTGGGCCGCCAGCAGCGGAGTGCGCGCACTTAACCACTAAGCCACGGGGCCGGCCCTAAACGTTTATTTCTGAGGCAATTCAAAACTCACCAAAGAAATGGGATGTGTTTTCAGTTTTGTCCATGGGATCTGCCAAAAAAGAAAAAAAGTTTTTTAAATGAATCATTAAAAAAAAAAAAAATGTAAAACAGTAATCAACACGAATGCTCTCTCAATATAGTGATAGACATACCAAATTATATCAGATGACTTTTTTCTTAAATTGCAAAACAATAAACTGAATAATTTATTCATACTCTTTTTTTTGTTTGAGGAAGACTGGCCCTGCACTAATATCTGTTATCAATCTTCCTCTTTTTCCTTTTTTTTTCCTCCCCAAAGCCCTAGTACATAGTTGTGTATCATAGTTGTAGAGTTGTAGCTTTTCTATATGGGACGCCACCTCAGCATGGCTTGATGAGCAGCTACGCCACCAGGCCAGCCCCTCATACTCTTGAAATCAGATGTATCTATTTTATATAAGAAAAGACTACTGGTCATATTTTCTCTCTCTCTTTTTTTTTTGATGAATAAGGTTGGCCCTGAGCTAACATCTGTGCCCAGCTTCCTCTATTTTATATGTATGACGCCTGCCACAGCATGGCTTGATGAGCGGTACGTAGGTCTGCACCTAGGATCCGAACCGGTGAACCGGGGGTCGCCGAAGCGGAGTGTGCAAACTTAACCACTATGCCACCAGGCCAGCCCCTAGTCATATTTTCTTAGTCACCTTTTAAGTAAGAATTTCAGGTTCTCTTAAATATCTTTTTTTCCCAGTCCTTAAAACAG
Organism: Diceros bicornis minor; assembly: GCF_020826845.1. Classification (NCBI taxonomy): domain Eukaryota; kingdom Metazoa; phylum Chordata; class Mammalia; order Perissodactyla; family Rhinocerotidae; genus Diceros; species Diceros bicornis. The sequence continues at coordinate 22,976,506 of NC_080764.1, read as the reverse complement.
ATTTTAATTTCATAATTTAAACTGAGACTTCCCAGCAAAGCATAACCAGTGTTTTGTGCATTTAACAATTTTTCAAATCCTACAATTCTGACCAATCTTTCTGTAGATACTCAAGACAAATATAAAAGTGAGGTCATTAATGTAAAATGCAGGCAACATCAAATAAATGTTCAAATATAACCCGCACTAAAAATGTCATGTCTTTGCAGATATTTGGGTTTATGAAGGATAAAACAAAAATTAAAGGTGACCATCAAAAGATATAGAAACGTTTCTACAATCTTTTCTTTGGAACCTAATTTTAATCTTATAAAACATAATAGCATGCAGTATTTTTACTGAGCAGACTCTGAAACTAAGCCTAGTCTTTAAGAGCAGGAAGTGATATGACATACAATTAGAGCCAAAGATAAGTAGGAATAAGTTTTAATTAAGTAGGAATAATAATAATAAAACTTTATTTTTTTTTTTAAGATTTTATTTATTTATTTATTTTCCCCCCAAAGCTCCAGTGGATAGTTGTATGTCATAGCTGCACATTCTTCTAGCTGCTGCATGTGGAACGCAGCCTCAGCATGGCCGGAGAAGCATTGTATAGGTGCGCGCCTGGGATCCGAACCGGGCCGCCAGCAGCGGAACACGCACACCTAACCACTAAGCCACGGGGCCGGCCCAAAGAAAACTTTAAAAACCTCAAAATAAGGAAGAAACAAATGAGGAAAAGGGATAAAATTTCAAATAAAAGCATAATGTACAGAATAAGATAACTTATCAGTCCTTATGTCTTCGTTTGAAATAAACTGTTTACTTACAAATTTACATTGCCTCATTTGACAACAAATCCTATGAAAAAATATCTTTGAATATGTGCCAAATTTAAAATTATTTTATTAATAAACGATCAATAATTTTATTTAAATGTTAATAACATTAAATTTTAAGCAAAAGTTAAAACCTATAAATTAATAATTTATTAACAAATTAATAATTAATATATATGACTTCAATTAAATTCACAAGGCACACATTCATGTAATTATTTAGACAAAGGTATCTGTCTTTTTAAATTATGTCAATAACAATGCTGCTTCTTCACAGAATTATGTAAAACAAAATATTATAAAATATAGGGATGAAATTAAAAAATGAAAACAGAAAATGCCTTCCACAGATATCAAAGTCTCACCCTAATAGATGCTTTATTACAAAAAACTTTGTTGATAGCAAGCCATGTTGGCAAATCCAACATATTCTGGAGCACCTCTTCATCCAACTCCAAATTCTTCAGTTCACCTTCTCCTTTAAGGGTACTTAGATTTATCTTGTCAGGAGATAAATTTTTGGTAAATCTGAAAGAGAATACACGTTGACATTTATTTTAGTGTCAGTCACTATACCCCAGAGTCATTCTTGCGAATATACAGAGCATTAAAGGTGTAATGGCAGCACGAAGCAACACAAAACAGCAGTGATAGGCTCTACTTTAATCCACATTTTTCAATGTAGTTTTGCTATTGGTCTCTCTTGTCCATAACCCTCTTACACAAAGCCTACACTGTTTTTGGCATACACTTGAATATCATATTCCCATATACCATCAAGCTCTGGTTCTTACTGCCTTTCAAATTTATGAATATTTAGGGAGTAACCACTATTTTCCAGGCACTATGCAAGGCAGTGGGGATGGCTCAAAGCCATCCATTATCACATTTTGTTCACTTCACCATAGACTACAACACAGAAGGGGATACTCCTATTCTACTAACCAACCTACAAGGAAGGTAAGAGAATGAGGGGACCCTTTAGAAGTAGCAGTAGCAGCAGCAGCCACCGCTGCTATTCATCTTCCCAAAGAATGATGATCAAAGGACCTCAGTACTCCTTTTAGAATCATCCAGTGATTCCCAGCTTTAGAAACTGATGCAGATAATTGCAGGAATAAATTATACTACAAATATCTTGTCCTAAAAGGTCTCTGAGGAAGGAGATTATGCAACTCTATTTAGGAGCCGATTTTGGTGTCTTCTACATAAGACTCTTAAAAATACCAAATATTCACGACCCTGAATTACTGGAACTAATAATAGTTAAAATAATAGAGAATATTTTCCAAGGGTTTACTGTGTACCAGGCTCTTTGCATGGATGCACTACCACTTCATCTAATTCTCATGATAACCCACATTAGGGTCAATACTATTTTTATATCCACTTTTCAGAAAACTTAACATAATGAGAAACTAACTTATTTGCCCAGTGTCACAACTAATAATGATGATAACAGTAATAATAATAATAAATTACACATGTACTTCAAAGTACTTTCATATATGTTACTTCATTTAATCCTTAAAAATGAGACTAAAAAATGAAAAATTGCTAACTTTACCCAGCAAGTGCTTTTTCAAAAGTGAAACTACTGATAATATTAACTACTGGCTAACAAAAGAGCTATTAGCCAGTCTTTTAATCGTTTTTTAAAATTAAATATTAAAATAACAAAATGTACTGGGTTATTTATATGACCTATGTATCAACAAGAATATCAATCAATATACACATGCTTTTCCATTGACTTAAACCAAAATTTCTTGAGTCAGATTTTATTTGGATTATATCTTCTCACAGAATGTCAACTGAGAAATACGAAGTTCATGTTTAGCCCATACTTGACCAAGGATGCTGGGTTGTATTATATTTAGCACCAATCATGTTTGGTTTAATGCTACGAAGTTTCCTGATAGACTACCACTCCTAATCATATAGGAATGACCTGTCACTTCCTCAAAGCAGAATATTGCAGGTAGAAGAGAGCATTCAATAAGTACTTATTGAGGATTCACTATTCAGACACATACACTGGCAAGCAGTACACTCAAGGTCCCTGCCTTTGTGCAGTTTTCAGTTTAGCTGGTAAAGACAGAAGATCAAATAGTATGACTAAGAGAGAATACAGTAGGGGACCTTAATCCAGAGTGTCTTTGAAACAGGGACTTTTGAGCTAATATCTAAAGGATAGTAGTAGGGCCGGCCCCGTGGCTTAGGGGTTAAGTGCGCGCACTCCGCTGCTGGCGGCCTGGGTTCGGATCCCGGGCGCCCACCGACGCACCGCTTCTCCGGCCATGCTGAGGCCGCGTCCCACATACAGCAACTAGAAGGATGTGCAGCTGTGACATACAACTATCTACTGGGGCTTTGGGGAAAAAAAATAAATAAATAAAAAATTAAAAAAAAAAAGAGTAACCAGCATTATCATTAAAAAAGATAAATAAATAAAGGATAGTAGTAGAAGTTAACTAGGCAAGGAAAAGAAAGGGACAGGGAAAGAAAGAGTATTCCAAGCAGAGGGAATAAAACATATAAAAGTTCTGAGGTAGGAGCGAGCATGGAATAAAATAAAACTGAAAAAAGATAAGCATCTAGAATGTAGCAGGAGGGCCAGGAGAGAAGATAAATTTGGAAGGACGAAGAGGGGACTCATTACACGAGGCCTTGGACTTGTGTACAGCTGACTTTGGAAAGCATGTTAATACTCCACATATGTAAAAAATAAAATTAAATGAGAAAGAATGAGAAGAGGGAAAATACCTAAAACTGAAAGCAAACTGAAACAAATGAGCTTAAGTGTACTTCAAAAATACTGTAATCATACTCAAGGGGAAGACAAGAAGGAAGAACAGACAGGATAGATGGACAAAGACAAATCTGAGTAACTCATGAACACAATATTTGACTATATATCCTCAGTGTTGGGTAGGACGGAATGTGTGTGCATACATGGGGAAGAGGTGTGGTAGGTAGAGAAATCACACAATCTTTTTTTTTTTTTTTTGTGAGGAAGATCAGCCCTGAGCTAACATCCGATGCCAATCTTCCTCTTTTTTGCTTAGGATGATTGGCCCTACGCTAACATCCGTGCCTATCTTCCTCTGCTTTATATGGGACACCGCCACAGCATGGCTTGACAAGCAGCATGTTGGTGCGTGCCCAGGATCCGAACCCGCAAACCCCAGGCTGCCGCAGTGGAGCGCACGCACTTAACCACTTGTGCCACCGGGCCGACCCCAGAAATCACACAATCTTGACAGGGTATGTACAATAATGTTTATCTCAATGATATTTACAAAGGGAAAAAGTGAAAGCACCTAAATGTCCAAAGGGGAATTCCTTTAATTAGGATACATTATGTTACATACATATCAGGTAATATGTGCTGCCAATCATATAAAACAATGCTTATATTATAATGTCTGGTGAAAATTCAAGGTTCAGAAATTATACTCTGTGATTTCAACTATGTAAAAACTGCATTATAAAATCTCAAATATCAAGAGTACCTATGGGTGGTGATATTTTAGATTTATTTCATCTTTATATTTTTCTGTATGTTTAAGTGTTCTATAAGGAGCAAATATTTACAAAGACAAAAGTTCAACAGAAACCCAAAAAAGATAGGCCTGGAAGGAGTAAAAGTGAAAGATGGAAAGATTAAAATATATATCATTCACAAGAAATTCTATCTTTAATTTAGTTCATACCAAAGGGACAACATCTGCAAAGACCATGGGTGTTCAAGTCAGACAAACAGGTTTGAATTCTAGTTTAGCCACTTATTACGATACATCTCTGCCTCAATTTGCTCATCTGTAAAATGGTGTGGTGGAAAAAATACCAACCTCAAAACATTTTAGCGAGGATTAAAGATAATATGTAGGGGTCGGCCCAGTGGCACAAGCGGTTAAGTGTGCGTGCTCTGCTGTGGCAGCCTGGGGTTCGTGGGTTTGCATCCCGGGCGCGCACCGAAGCACTGCTTGGTAAGCCGTGCTGTGGCGGCATCCCATATAAAGTGGAGGAAGATGGGCACGGATGTTAGCCCAGGGCCAATCTTCCTCAGCAAAAAAAGAGGAGGAGTGGCAGATGTTAGCACAGGGCTGATCTCCTCACAAAAAAAAAAAGAAAGAAAAAGATAATATGTAAAGCATCTGGTATAAAACAGACATCCAATTAAGAGTTCTCTTTCTCCTTCCCTTTTTCTGTTTAGATTAAATTATGAATGCAATGATTACAGTTTCAACTGGAGCAATATCAAAAGTTCATGCTTGGGTGACGTCAGCATCATAACAGAGTGAGCTGTTCCCTTAGTCTCTCCCCGACTAAGTTACAACCAAACAGACATTCATTAACCAACTGAGGATTCCCTACAAAGCACAACAGGATGTCTGAAAGATCCATGCAGCCATATATCTGAAGGTGGGGGTACTGGATCCCCAGGAAGCAGTAAAAGGAGGTGAGTAAATTCCCTTCCCCTCCCCAACAGCAGTGATCTAGGTCGCGGGTCCTCCCACAGTAGCCAGTGTGTGACAGTAAGAGGAGGTGGGGGAGCAGGAAGGCCTGCGAGCAAACACTTTTGCTTTTGGAGTGGCAAGCCAGTCTATGGGAACGCTCCACACGGGGTGCTATGGCTCAGCCACTGTGTGGGCGCCCTCACAAAGTACAGCAGCCCAGGCAAACCAGCCATGAGTACAGAGTGGGCACGTGTGTGAAAGAAAGCTTCTACCACCTCTGCCTAGCACACTGGCTTGGCCCATCCCTGGCCAAAGCAGCAGATCTGCACGAGTGCCTGCACATGCATGTGTGACCTGCCAAGTGGCTGGAGCTGGTGGGCAAATGTAGACAAGCTCTATCGTCACAACTTCCAGCAAACACAGTGGGTTCAGAAAATACAGCTCCTGCCCCCACCCCTAGTGGTGGAAGGTGGAATCTGCGACCACTACGCGCCAGCAAAGGATCACTTCATCAAACACCATTAACACTTCAGAACAGAAGGGAAATGACAAATCTCCAGAAACCAATCCTGAAGTCACAGAAATTTATAATCTAAATGACAGAGAATTCAAAATAGCTGTCATAAAGAAATTCAATGAGTTACAAGAAAACTCAGAAAGACAAGTTCAACGAACTCAGGAATAAAATTAACAAGCGGAAGGAACTCTTCACAAAAGAGATTGAAACTCTAAAGAAACCCAGAAATTCTGGAGATACGATGATAAAAAACTGAGATTAAAAAAATGAGATAAAAAACAATCTAGAAACCTTAAAAAACAGAGCTGACGTTATGAAGAAGAGAATTAGTAATTTAGAGAACAGAAAAACAGAAATGCTTCAGGTGGAGAAGAGAGAAACAAAACTTTAAAAAAATGAAGAAATTCTTTGAGAAATATCTGGTTCAATTAGGAAATACAACATAAGGATTACAGGTATTCCAGAGGGAGAAGAGGGGGAGAAAGGAGCAGAGAGCTTGTTCAAAGAAATAATAGCTGAGAACTTCCCAAACCTGGGGAAGTAACTAGACTTACAAGTATATGAACCCAACAGAACTCCTAATTACACCAATGCAAAAAGACTTTCTCCAAGGCACATAACAGTAAAACCAGAAAAAGTCACTGAAAGCGAAAAAATATTAAGTTCAGCAAGGCAGAAGAGAATAACAGGTATACATAGAACATTCCATCCAAAAACAGCAGAATACACATTCTTCTCAAGTGCACATGGAACATTCTCAAAGACAGACCATGTGCTGGGAAACAAGGCAAGCCTCAATAAATTTAAGAAGACTGAAATTATATCAAGCATCTTTTCCGACCACAGTGCTATGAAATTAGAAATCAACTACAAGAAAAAAGCTGTGAAAGTCACAAATCTGTGGAGACTAAACAACATGCTAGTGAATAACCATTGGATCAATGAAGAAATCAATGGAGAAATCAAAAAATAACTGGAGCCAAATGAAAATGAAAATACATCATACCAACTCTTATGGGATGCAGCAAAAATGGTTCTAAGAGGGAAACTCATAGCATTACAAACCCACCTCAACAAACAAGAAAAATCTCAAATACATAATGTTAAACTACACCTAACAGAACTAGAACAAGAACAAACAAAGCCCAAAGTCAGCAGAAGTAGAGAAATAATAAAAATTAGAGCAGAAATAAAGGAAACAGAGACCAAAAAAATAGTAGACAGGATCAATGAAACTAAGAGCTGGTTCTTTGAGAAGATAAACAAAATTGACAAACCCTTAGCCAGACTCACTAAGAAAAAAAGAGAGAACGCTCAAATAAATAAAATTAGAAATGAAAGAGGAGAAATTACAACACATACCACAGAAATACAAAGGATTATAAAAGAATACTATGAAAAACTATATGCCAACAAATCGGATAATCTAGAAGAAATTAATAAATTCTTAGACTCACACAACCTTCCAAAACTGAACCAAGAAGAAACAGAGAATCTGAACAGATCGATCACAATTAAAGAGATTGAAACAGTAATCAAAAACCTCCCAAAAAACAAAAGTCCAGGACCAGATGGCTTCTCTGGAGAATTCTACCAGACATTTGAAGATTTAATAACTATCCTTCTCAAACTATTGCAAAAAATTGAGGAAGACAGAATACTTCCTAACCTGGTCTATAGGCCAACATCACCCTGGCACCAAAACCAGACAGAGACAACACAAAGAAGGAAAATTATAGGCTAATATTACTGATGAACATTGATGAAAAAATCCTCAACAAAATATTAGCAAATCTAATACAGCAATACATTAAAAGGATCATACACCATGATCAAGTGGGATTTATACCAGGGATGCAAGGATGGTTCAACATCTGCAAAGCAATCAATGTGACACACCACATTAACAAAATGAGGAATAAAAATCACATGATCAGCTCAACAGATGCAGAGAAACCATTTGACAAGATCCAACATCCATTTATGATAAAAACTCTCAATAAAACAGGTATAGAAGGAAAGTACCTCAACGTAATATAGGCCATATATGACAAACCCATAGCCAACATCATACTCAACAGGGAAAAACTGACAGCCATCCTTCTGAGAACGGGAATAAGACAAGGGTGTCCACTCTTGTCACTCCTATTCAACATATTACTGGAGGTTCTGGCCAGAGCAATTAGGCAATAAAAAGAAATAAAAGGGATCCAAATTGGAAAGGAAGAAGTGAAATTCACTCTGTTTGCAGATGACATGATCCTATACATAGAAAACCCTAAAGAATCCACCAGAAAACTATTAGAAATAATCAACAACTACAGCAAAGTTGCAGCGTACAAAATCAACTTACAAAAATCAGTTGCATTTCTATATACTAATAAAGAACTAACAGAAAGAGAACTCAAGAATACAATCCCATTTAAAATCACAACAAAAAAATAAAATATCTAGGAACAAATTTAACCAGGAGGTGAAAGACCTATATACTAAAAACTGTGATGTTGACTTTATTGAAAGAAATTGAAGATGACATAAAGAAATGGAAAGATATTCCATGCACATGGATTGGAAGAATAGTTAAAATGTCCATATTACCTAAAGCAATCTACAGATTCAATGTAATACCAATCAGAATCCCAATGACATTCTTCATGGAAATAGAACAAAGAATCCTAAAATTTATATGGAACAACAAAAGTCACCAAATAGCTAAAGCAGTCCTGAAAAAAAGAACAAAGCTGGAGGTATCACAATCCCTGACTTCAAAATATACTACAAAGCTATAGTAATCAAAACAGCATGGTACTGGTACAAAAACAGACACACAGATCAATGGAACAGAATTGAAAGCCCAGAAATAAAACCACACATCTGTGGACAGCTAATCTTTGACAAAGGAGCCAAGAACATACAACAGAGAAAGGGAAGTCTCTTCAATAAACGGTGCTGGGAAAACTGGACAACCACATGCAAAAGAATGAAAGTAGACCATTATCTTACACTATATACAAAAATTAACTCAAAATGGATTAAAGACTTGAAGGTAAGACCTGAAACCATAAAACTCCCAGAAAAAAATATAGGCAGTACACTCTCTGACACTGGTCTTAGCAGCATCTTTTCGAATACCATGTCTACTCAGGCATGGGAAACAAAAGAAAAAATAAACAAATGGGACTACATCAGACTAAAGAGCTTTTGCAAGGCAAACAAAACCAGGAAGAAAACAAAAAGACAACCCACCAACTAGGAGAAAATATTTGCAAATCACATATCTGACAAGGGTTTTATTTCCAAAATATATAAAGAACTCATACAACTTAACAACATAAAAACAAACAACCCAATCAAAAAATGGGCAGAGACTATGAACAGACATTTGTCAAAGAAGATATACAGATGGCCAACAGGCACATGAAAAGATGTTCAACATCATTAATTATTAGGGAAAAGACATCACCTTACACCTGTTAGAATGGCTGTAATTAACAAGACGAAAAATAACAAATGTTGGAGAGGATGTGGAGAAAAGGGAACCCTCATACACTGTTGGTGGGAATGCAAACTGGTGCAGTCACTATGGAAAACAGTATGAAGATGTCCCAAAAATTTAAAAATAGAAATACCATACGATCCGGATATCCCACTACTGGGTATTTACCCAAAGTACTTGAAATCAACAATTTAAAGAGACTTATGCACCCCTATCTTCATTGCAGCATTATTCACCATAGCCAAGACGTGGATGCAACCCAACTGCCCATCAACTGATGAACGGATAAAGATGTGATATATACATGCAATGGAATACTACTCAGCCATAAAAAAACACAAAATAGTCCCATTTGCAACAACATCGATGGACCTTGAGGGTATGATGGTAAGCAAAATAAGCCAGACAGAGAAAGACAAATACCGCATGATTTCACTCATACATGGAAGATAAACAAATACATGGATAAAGAGAACATATTAGTGATCATCATAGGGGAAGGCAATTGGGGGGTGGGCAAAAGCAGTAAAGAGGCACATATATATGGTGACAGATAAAAAGTAGACTATTGGTGGTGAGCACAATGCAGTCTATACAGAAACTGAAAATAATGTACACCTGAAATTATACAATGTTGTAAACCATTACAACCTCAATAAAATAATTGAAAACAAGTAAAAGAAAAACATAGTCAGAGACAAACTAAAGTTGTACAAAATCAATAATAATTTATTATATACTCAGCAAAAAAAAGGAAAAAAAAAAGTTTATGCTTATCCAAATAGAACTTTGAAATGGCCGAGCTATGCAGCTAATCTTGAACACATCTTATATCAATATCGCTTATCTACTAAACTATTTTAAATAGAAAGCTGCAGATACATTGCTAACTGTCACATCCACAGCTATTAGAAAGCTGGTTTGTTATATTGCGTAGGCAGTGTATATATCAAATTATTTATCTTCTATTATTCATATATTAGGCTTTAATTTACATATATTTCAGTTTACACAAATGTTTCCCCATCATTTATTAATATAATTATACTCCTTCCAAAAACAGGAAAATGGTTCTTCAGCCACATTTGTCATAATTTAATTGATATAGGAAAAGCAGACTTTCATTAAGTGTATACCTGGCAAACAAAGGGAAGAATACTCACAAAAGAGCCTTAAGGCTTGGAAGAGCTATGTGTCTACCTATGTTTTTTCCAAGTGTTGCTGCAGGCTCTTTGGACTAAACTGACATTTGAAGTCCCCAAATAATTGTACTACTCTACTAAATATTACAATTGAGCAGGGTTATAATACTGGGCCTGATCCTAAAGGGAATAAATTGTTATCTGAAATAAATCATTTCAGCTCACTAAAGAATCATTTAAAGCTCTAAAAAGTTAAACATTTTAAAGTTGAACTTTAAATGGTAGAAATCTAGGTCAACAAATTAAACTTCTGAATAATTATTTATTTGGTGGAGATGGGGGATGTTAGAATGGAAGCATAAAATTTATATAACACCAAAGTAGATATGTTAGCAAAGACTCAAAATGAGGATAAAAGAGAAAGCTGATTGACCTGAATATGTTAGTCATAACAACTGCACAGAAAAAAGTCATGCCACATAATAAAGATAAAAATGGCACAACTCTTACTGATTTTTTTATTTTTAAAATTCAGAACACACATTAATGTTTCATTACTATGTACATTATGGCATGCAAAGAGGTTTATTTTAAAATAAACACGTCCTGGGCCTGCCCCATGGCTTAGCGGTTAAGTGCGCGTGCTCCGCTACTGGCGGTCCGGGTTCGGATCCCGGGCGTGCACCAAGGCACCGTTTCTCCGGCCATGCTGAGGCTGCATCCCACATACAGTAACTAGAAGGATGTGCAACTATGACATACAACTATCTACTGGGGCTTTGGGGGAAAAAAGGAGGAGGATTGGCAATAGATGTTAGCTCAGAGCCGGTCTTCCTCAGCAAAAAGAGGAGGATTAGCGCAGATATTAGCTCAGGGCTGATCTTCCTCACAAAAAAAATAAACAAAAATAAATAAATAAATAAATAAAATAAACACGTCCTTTATTCTAACATTAGTAGCATATGAAATCAATTTTAATGTGACTGTATATAGTTTGTTGGTTAACTTTATATTTTAAACAACGTAACAATTTAAGAACATACTTAAATATGGAAACAGGCTTCCATTTTATCCAAAATCTTCTTTAATTACACATACACATGAAAATAAATGTACTAGTTTTTTCAGTATTAACAACAAAAATAGCTAACTAACTAGAGAAATAAAATTTCCAAGCAAATGGAAAGAATGGGTTTGATTTAGATTATACATTTTACAATCAATACATAATTATTAGAATCTAAATTATATGCAAAGCACTGTGCTAAGTAAACATTTAGGGAAAAACAAAGAAAGTCAGTCTATAAATCAGATTTATAATTTGCTTAAGGGAACACAGCATAAATGCATGAATCCCAGCTCTACAAGAAGAAAAATGCCACTTACCATTTAACTTCTCTATACCTCAGTTTCCTCATCTGTAAAATGGGGATAATAATAGTATCAGCCTCATGGGGCTGTTTTGAGGATTAACTGAGTTACAACACAGGAAATGCTAGGAATTATCTCTAACACATAGGAAAACTCAGTTAGTATTAGTTATTATTAAGATACAGGTTAAATAGGAATATAGGAACAATACAAAGACATTACATAACCAGTGATCAAAACTTTCTAAAAGAAAAATTTGGCAGGCCGGCCCTGTGGCTTAGTGGTTAAGTGTACGCACTCCGCTACTGGCGGCCCGGGGTTTGGATCCCGGGTGCGCACTGACGCACCACTTCTCTGGCCATGCTGAGGCCGCGTCCCACATACAGCAACTAGAAGGATGTGCAACTATGACATACAACTATCTACTGGGGCTTTGGGGGGCAAAAAAAAAGGAGGATTGGCAATAGATGTTAGCTCAGAGCCGGTCTTCCTCAGCAAAAAGAGGAGGATTAGCATGGCTGTTAGCTCAGTGCTGATCTTCCTCACAAAAAAAATTAAAAAAAAAAATTTGGCTTGATAAAACACTAAGTATGCAGTAGACCATAAATCAGAAAGGTATAAATTTTATATCTGATGTTACTATAAATTTTAGTCATGATTTATTTGAACTTCCATCAGATTCATTTTACAGCTATATCATAAAAACAAAGATCATACAGCTGTTTTATTTGCTAAAGAAACCTGAAACATATTTGTGAAATGAATCTTCTCCAGGTTAAATATAATATTTGGGGGTAGAATCATAGAATCTTAAAACATAGTTTTTAAATCCTTTTCTGACCTACTTCCCTACGTTCTTCCACACTTAGCTCTTTGCATTCATATAATGAACCCCTGGGACATTCTTTTAAAAGCCTCATCAGCAAATATGCATTTCTTGAATTATTCATGTTGTCCTGAAATTATTTACGGTTTCTATTATTGTACATGTTGTTAGAGACTCACATCAAAGCCTACTATTCTTCTAAACTTAAGAACTGGCTCTGCGACTTGATTAATATTTTGTCAAATAAAAGTTGTAATTAGAAATAATCATTCCCATTCTATGATATTTCATGCTACAGCACGAAAAACTAAATTTTACATGGAATTTAACAATGCATGCTAAATTGTTTAATTAAAAAACTTAAAGTAGGCACTCAATCTTAAGTGCTTGAATGGGCTTCAAGAGGTCCAAGATATTTTATCATATTTTCAAAGGTGGGTTTTGGACACCAATAAGGCTAAGAACTATTGCCTTAAAGAAAAAGGATTAATTTTAACCATCTGGAAAATAAATTCTTTCAATAACATAGTTTGATTTTTTTTTTTTTTTTTTTTTGGTGAGGAAGATCAGCCCTGAGCTAACATCCATGCTAATCCTCCTCTTTTTGCTGAGGAAGACCGGCTCTGAGCTAACATCTATTGCCAATCCTCCTCCTTTTTTTTCCCCAAAGCCCCAGTAGATAGTTGTATGCCATAATTGCACATCCTGCTAGTTGCTGTACGTGGGACGTGGCCTCAGCACGGCCAGAGAAGCAGTGCGTAGGTGCGCGCCTGGGATCCGAACCCAGGCCACCAGTAGCGGAGCATGTGCACTTAACCGCTAAGCCACCGGGCCAGCCCCGTAGTTTGATTTTTAACATTGCTGTTACTTAATTTAATTAACTTGTTATTAATAAACAAACACCTCTTAGGGTGGCTGCCCAGCTACCAGTGATTCCACCTGCCCAGAGAAAGGCTATAAACATATGGGAAAGATGCACATTGAGACACTTGAACATACTTCCTTGGTTACAGCTGATTGATCTATAGGTTCACAAGGCATCTATGCTGCTTAATTAGATTCCTTCCTTCAGAAAATTGAAACTAAAGCACTACCTTAGGACCAAGCTGACAAATAATAAAGGAGTATGACTGAGAGAGAAACACAGATCCAACATTTTAGAACTTAAAGGTACCATAAAGATTCTTCCTCCATCATTGTTCCATTCTCCCCAATTGGGCCCAACTCTAACCCTTGAAATGAACTAGTAATTGAAATCACTAGCTAGTACCTCAAGACTGTGTGCCCCTACAGGGATTAAATTCTCACTACATATGAAGACATATTACAAGAACCCATATCTTTGTGTAAGCAAATTTAACAGCTTCTGGTTGATTTTATTCAAAACAATATTTCTAGAAGAGAAAAGTACTTTAAGACTACATGTTAAAGTCTTACAATAGAGGATGTTCTTAGAGAGACATTCTAAAATCTGATAGACTGCCAAGTCCTTTGGCTAGGAACATTAAGTTATTAATCTGCAACTAATTACATCCTCACAGTCCATGGGCTTCATCATTGTTATGAGAGGTTCGAGGATTCAATCGGAGATGTAAAAGAAACTTTCCACTCCAAACAAATGGACTAAAGGTATATTTTATTATCTAGAGGATAGTAAAGGCGACAGTCCGCAAACAGATTCGAATAGGTCAAATATTAAGAGGGGAAAACATCAGCTTGACTGGAAAGGGAAAACATCCACATCGGCTGAGATAGCAGCAGATTCGAATAGGTCATATAATGAGAGGGAAAAACATCAGATCGACTGGAAAGGGAAAACATCCACATTGACTGAAGGGAAATGACACAAATCAACCGGAAAGAGAAACACCAGGTTGACCAAAAAGAGAACACCTCAGATCAGTTACTCACAACATCCACGCCCCACTGCCGGGGAGAGTCCCTTCAAGTGACACGGCTGGGTGGGAATCCGATCATCAGAGGTCCTGGGCCGGGCATCCCCTCCACAGGTGAGACTCTCACCAGGCCTCGGTTTCCAGCAGTTTATATAAGCAGTTACAGAGTCTACAGAGCAAGCATTTAGTGTTCCCATGCACAAATGGTTATCAGTGGCATACGTGCACTGAGCCTCCTGGCTATCATCCCAGCCCGGCAGTTGTGTATGTGCATTGTTTACCCTGGTTATCGTCCCAGCCCGGCAGAGACGGCCAGTGCCCCAGGCTGCGGCCCCCAAAGGGCCTTGAAATTTTTACACATTGCAACTATCTCCGTGGGAGAAGTGCCAGTTCCCACCATGCAGAAAGCAGCTTTTATATTTCTTTTTGTGCTAGTGGCTGTAGGTCAATGGAGCAGCCAAACATGGCTGGCTGTACTCATGTCAAGACAATCATGCAGCCATAAAGATCCCTTCAATCAAAACTAAGAAACAGGGGGCCGGCCCGGTGGCGCAAGCGGTTAAGTGCGCGCGCTCCGCTGCGGCGGCCCAGGGTTCGCTGGTTCGGATCCCGGGCGCGCACCCACGCACTGCTTGGCAAGCCATGCTGTGGCGGCGTCCCATATAAAGTGGAGGAAGATGGGCACAGATGTTAGCCCAGGGCCATCTTCCTCAGCAAAAAAAGAGGAGGATTGGCGGATGTTAGCACGGGGCTGATCTCCTCACAAAAAAAAAAGAAAACTAAGAAACAGATGAGGCTTTTCTAAAGAAACCCATATTTCCTCATTTTCTCCCTTACTCAATACCATTTTTTTCACCTCAGTTGTACCTCCTTTAATCTTCAAGCTCAAAAACTGAATTAGTTATTTTCAAAATTTTTAACATGAACTACCAAGAATTACACTTTACATTAAAATCTAGTAAATACACACACACAACTGAAACAAAAATTTCATGAAGCAATAGTTTAATATAGTCAGATATTTTCGATCCTATTTCATTCTTTTATAATGGTGATCATAACCTACCATACTGATTTAACAAGGCACGCTATGACCCACAGTTTAACAATATATAAGTATAATATGTCACGACCAAGTATTATCCAGGAATGAAGGTTGGTTTAACATTCTAAAATCAACTAATGTAATTCACCACATTAAAAGTAAAATCACATCATGATCTCAATAGGGGCATAAAAAAGTATTTGACAAAAGTCAACACCATGCATGGAAAAATACCTCTCAACAAACTAGCAACAGAAGAGAACTTCCCCAAAACTATAATGGACATCTACAAAAACCCTACAGCTAAAATCACACTTAATGATGAAAGACTAAAATGCTTTTCCCCTAAGACAAAGCAAGGATGCCTGCTCTCACCACTTCTATTCAATACTGTATTGGAGGTTCTAGACAACACAATAAGAAAAAAAAAAAAACCAAAGCATTCAGTTCAGAAAAGAAGTAAAAACTGTCTTTTTTCCCAGACGATATGATCATCTATGTAGAAAATCCTACAGAATCTTAAAAAAAAAAAGCTACCAGAACTAATAAATGAGTTTAGCAAGCTTACAGAATATCAGGACCAACATAAAAAATAAAATCAAGTGAAAGGACACAGGAGCCAAAAAAAAGAGCTCCCAATGGCAGAGCTGGAACAATTTGGGCAATAAAACATTACTGGATTATAAACCAAAGTATAAAATGAATATACATCAGTACACAGATATAAATACATGAATGAATAAATAAACAACAGGAAGAGAATAAACAAATCTTCCATGCAGAAAATTTCCAAATAACATATGTAGATATTCCAACCTCAAAGAAGTGAAACATAACACCTCACTCCTTTTGTGTGGGCTGTGTATAGTACTTCCTTCCAAAGTGTACTGGGTGAAAGTGCGGAAAAGAGTAACTTTACAGTTGAGAACCTGAAAAACACTATGCCAGCCAAGTGATCAAGGTCAACATCAACAATAAGACATGTTGATACTATGTACTCTTGAAATGACATAATAAAAATGGCACATTACCTCTGCGGTTTTCTTACCAAAAACCCATAACCCCATTCTAACCATGAGAAAAATATTAGACAAATCCTGACTGAGAGACACTGAACAAAATAATAATATACCTCTTGATAAAAAAGAATGGACTAGTTAACTTAATAAAATACAAGGAAATAAGAATTTGTAAGATATTTGAACCATGGCTTTTTGCAAATCACACCATTGCATATGTCATCTAAAGATATTAGAGGCAACTTTAAGCCAAGTAAAAAAACTGAGTAGAGCCATAAGCAGCCCTCATACTAGCAAACAATATCAAATAACTTTAGAATTTTAGCACCTGAAAAGTTCCTTTAATCCAAAGTCCTCATTTTGTAGTAGAGAATATGAGGCCCAGAGGAGTTAAGTCAACTGCTAAAGGTCACACCAAGGCAGAGCCAAGACTATAATCAAATTTGTATAATTTTTTTTTTAAGATTTTTTTTTCTGTCTTTGTTTTTTTTTTTTGCAGAGAAAGATTCTCCCTGAGCTAACATCTGTTGCCAATCTTCCTCTTTTTTTTTTTCCCCTCCCCCAAAGCCCCAGTACATGGTTGTATATCTCAGTTGTAAGTCGTTCTGGTTCCTCTATGTGAGCTGCCACCACAGCATGGCAACTGACAGACAAGTGGTGTGGTTCTGCAACTGGGAAGTGAACCTAGGCCACCGAAGCAGTGAGCGCTAAACTTTAACCACTAGGCCATCAGGGCTGGCTCCAAATTTGTATAATTTTTAACTTCAATGGTATTTTAGGATCAATTACCATTCCATTATCACACTGCTCAATTTTCAACTCAACAATATTTACTGAACATTTACTAGGTATTATAGGAGTATATGGCAATTCTCAACCTCAAGGAGCTTTCAATGTCAATTTGTGAGGCTTAGTAAATATTTAAGGCGTACATGTTATTTTTTAAAAAAATGAAACCTAGGGGTCGGTCTGGTGCAGTGGTGGTGAAGTTCGCACACTCTGCTTCAGCGGCCTGGGGTTCACGGCTTCGGATCACAGGTGCAGACCTACACACCGCTCATTAAGCCACGCTGTGGTGGTGTCCCACGTACAAAATACAGGAAGACTGGCACAGATGTTAGCTCAGGGACAATCTTTCTCAAGCAAAAAGAGGAAGATTGGCAACAGATGTTAGCTCAGGGACAGTTGTCTGCACCACAAAAAAAAAAAAAAGAAAGAAAAGAAACCTACAGTGTTAATGGAACAAGGATCAGGCATGCTCATAAAAAATTACCCTTTTTTTTTTGAGCATTCTTAATCAAAAAGTTTCTTTGGTTTGGTTATTTTTGTAATGTGTGTGTAAAGAAATTCAACCAGTCTTGCCTAACCAGTTTTTCCACATAAACATTTAAAGAATGGAAGAGGCTGCAAATTGGCAGACTGTGAGCTATATTTTGCCCACAGATATGTTTTGTCTAGCCTGCACAGTGTTTTAAAAGACCTAAATTTGTGGCTGACATTTAAAATGCGTAGACCTTACATTAAAATCTGGGTTTCTGAATTTTGTTGAAACATAAGAACATCTGACACAACTAGACATACATCAGCCTTCATGGTAAAAACTGAGCACTGATTAGGCTCTCAAGTAACTGAGAGAAATAAGACATAATTACTGCTTTCAAAGACCTCTCAGTTTAATATTAGAGACAAGCACATAAACAAATCACTGGAGTACGTTATGGTCTTATTTGTGCCTGGCACTGTGTGACAGATATTACAATAAAAATGAGAACAGGATAAGATGGAGGCACAAGGGAAGAGGTGATCAATTCTGTTAAAAAGAATAATGCTTTGGGAAGGCTTAATGGAGGAGGTAGCACTTACGCTGTTTTTAAGAGTAAGTTTTTGCCAGGTGAATAGGGCAGAGGAAGACATTTCAGGCAGAGCAGCAGCAGGTTCAAGGTTATAGGATCACACAGTTGGCATAGATGACATATAAGGCATCAGGTAGTTTGGAAAGAAATGATATGCCTTGAAAGATGGACTAAAGCCAGATCATGAAGGACTCTCATATCCCATGCCAAGGAATGTGGGTTTCATCCTACACATCAGTATTGTTCCCACAGTGCCCCTAAGGAGACTGCTCATGATTCAACCTACGTGGGAGAAGAAATAAAAAGGGAAAGGATATGACAGCTGATCCCCTCTAATTACTGATTCAACTAGAGAAGCTCTACCTTTGTCTATTTTATGCAGTGGAGTACTGTTTTAATATGTCTTTGGACAAAAAAATTCTACTGTTATAAGCAAATTTTTTTATAAAAAAAGCTTAAACATGAGCCATTAAAAAATTTTTACTAAGAAATTAAATGATAAGATCAGTATTTTGGGAAGATTTCTCTGGTAACAGTGCCAAGGATGGAATAAAGAAGTATGAGAACAGAAGGAAATGAGAATACTTAGTTGCAACAACTGATGCAAGAAATGATGAGTTAAATCTGAGTAGTGACAGCAAAGATATTCAAATCTTATTAATATCTAGTTTGTGCCAGGTAGTCTGCTATGTGCTAGGTTCAGGATAAAAAAGATAAATTCAAGAGTTATTTAAATAAAAAGGAATCATAATTGATTAAAATGAGAAGGTAAAGAAGAAAAAGGAATCAATCTTGGTAAGTGACTTGAATAAATGCATGGATAGCTGTGGTTTAAACTTAGAATAAAATCATAATACCTCATCTTCAATAAACCAAGCACAAACCAGGCCAAAAAAGATATGTTAAGGAAGTGTAATCCAGAAAAAGCAAAGGATTACAGTTATGACTACACTTCAGGAGCAAAAGTCCCAGAGGATTTGCTAGAGGTATATACAAAATCAGAACCATCCTTGAATGCCATGACAACAAAAGTCCTTAACTGTCAATATTCTAAAGACTATCTCAAAGCTTTCCACAATGGTCTACCTAAAGTTAAAGTTTGGCATTTTTCCCTTGGCAATTTTTATTGAGATCCAGATACCCAAATGATAGCATGGAATCAAGGCAGACAAGAATATTGGAAAACAATATTTAGGTCATCATACCTATACAATTGCTAGCTAACATATGACCAACAAGTTTATTAACTGTCTCATTACTCCTAGGGTAAACAGGTAATGAGCTGCACAATTCTGCTCATGGTTAGTCTTTAACTATCAATTTCTTACTAGAATTTTAGAATAGGTTCAAACTATTTATGTGGGTAAATTTCCCAAGCAGTAGAAGTGTTCAATGATATGAGTTTCTAAGTTTTTCATTGAGACCTATGTTGAAAGAAATTCAGTACCATTTCCAGGAATCTGGTTTTATAACATTATTGCTTTCCTTGATAATGAATTTTTAAAAAGGGCAGGGGAGAGAGAGAGAAAAGAATGGGGAGAGGAGCTTTTACCTTCTTCAAAAATGAATCCTACATTCACTGCTGTTCATGAGAGTTATTTCAATCTCTTTGATAAAGATTATAATTAACATTAAGCACATAAAATAAACGCTTAAGTCCTTCAATGAGAGAATTGATCAAAACAACCTCTTCACCAAAAGAGCCTTCATACCTCATTATTTACATTAGACTATGAAGCCTTACCCATGAAACAGCAGATCAAATGCTAACTACTATTTCCAAATAGCTGAGTGTAAGTTATAAAACTCTCTCTTGCAACATCAGAAAGAACTGGTTATCACTTTAATTGCACTGCTAAACCTTATATATCGGAAAAGACATTCTAAGAGAGGAATTGCAGGAGCTTGCAGCTACATAGTAAAAAAAAATGAAATCAGTATCTGACTAAAATAATAAGAATTGGAAAATATTCTCAAAGTATCTTCATGTGGGGTATAATAAGTGCTTGCATTTATAGAAAGAAAAGAACCCCAAAACGATGGGGAATAGAAGTATTACCTGAGGGCAGGAAATTCAGACAAAAGGTCCCTATTCCTGGTGAGAGCAAGCAGTCAGTTGCCAGGGTTTCTTAGACTCCTCTGGTACTCATTTGGGTGATTATGAAATTCACAGCACACCAATCTCCACCACAGCCAGCAGGGATCGCTGCAGGGAATGGGTACACAGGGGACACAGAAGGGAGCAAGTTTAAGGGAAGGAAGAGGAAAGGAATGATATGATAAAAATATTTAGCTGTGTTGCACTTAAAAAAATACAGTTGTATTTCACACTGGATTAACTAAAGGCAAACACTGCTTAAATTCTAAGATAATTAACCATTTAAGATTTTCTTCATTCTCTCTACCACTGGTATTGCTACCGTTCTATTAAATTAATATTTTTAAAAATATATATTTTTTTAATTTTATATCAAAAATGTTAAGTAACAAAAATGAGATAGCTATGTTGTACAAAAGTTATATAAAGACTGAACTGTATAATTCAACATTAAATGAAACCAATTAGGACAAGCACACTAAAAGACAGGCAATCTACAAATACAAATTGTCAAATTAGTTTAACTGCCAAAAGGCCCGGTTAAAATGGTAATCCTCATTTCATTTTATAGAGAATACTAAAAAGTAAGTTACCTATGAAAAGTAACCCACAAACCAAAGAGAGATCCAGCAATAAACTGTATCTATATACTCAAAAGTAAATTCAAGAACTATAGTATTTATCAAAAAAGTTTTTAATCTAAATTCTTTGGATATGAGACAACTTTTTAAACCTGCCAAAAATATATTCATGGCAACCAATTTATGCCCTATGTATTCTATGAAAGCCAAAGTAGTATAAATTTATTTCTCCAGTCAGCTAAAAACGTTGCTGAACAACACTATGTACCACAGTCATGTGGCAGATGCTAAAGACACAATGGCCGACAGAACAAGCACAGTCACTGCCCTCAGAATTCAAAGCCTATCAGGGTGATTCTCCCCTTAAAAAGATGACAATCTACACAAATTCAAAAATGGATTTCAAAAACGAATACCAGTGAAGACTAGCCTAGTTAAAGCTACCTAGGGAAGACGTACAAGTAAAATGAGGCCTGAGAGGGTGGCCTAACATGAAGCGATCCTGAGAAGATGGCCTGTCACAAAGGGATGCAGACAATCTGGCTGCAGGACAGAAGACAACAAAAGATGGATGAAAAAAAAAAGAGAGAGAAAAAGTATAGTATTGGATAATAGTGGTAAATAAAATTGCAGCCAAATTTGGAGGACCTAAATTACCCTTAACTTCTCTAAATACTTGCATTAAATATTCCTCTGGTGTGCATGCCATAGTCAGAGAAAATAGATTTAATAACTATCCATTTTATATCACTCAAGCTGTCGTTTCTGCACTTTCATTTCATTATCTCTTTACAAGTTTCTCTGAGACTTAGACCACCTCCATCTCATTGTCTCTACTTCCGTTCGAGTTGCATATAGTACTTTGTGCCTCTGTCATAAGACTTATATTCTAGGTTGAATTCTATTTACGTATATAGCTTATTACTTTATTTACTCATTACTTTTATAGATAAAAGAGTACATATACATATAGCTAAAATTTTAAGTCTTAAAGGATAGACTAATATAGATTCAAAATTTATACACAACGTTCATTTTGACTGGGAGATGCCTCAAAATAAGTCAATGAATTATCAGACAGACCATTAGTCTAATGCTTGAAAAATCAAACAAACAAATTTCCATATTCTGAATCATATTTGCTTCAGCTTTCAATTTTGTTTTAATAACTTGGTCTTGATACAGTAACTGCTCATATTTCACTCATGGAAATAGTCATAAAATCTTTCACTTGTAACTTACATTCAATCTGAGCTCCAGTCACTAATACAACTGGTTCAATACCAATATTTCATAGCATTATTAAATTACTCATCCTAAGTAATATATTACGCAGAGTTTAAAACATATAACTGATATAAAATTGACTTACTAAGTAAATGTTTAGGCTGGCAACTGCAGTATTAAGGCAAAGTGTAATACTGCAAAAAGCAATATTGCAAAAAAAATTGTGCAAGTAAAAAGAAATGAATGGAGAAATTGTGTTTCCCAAGCTTCAAAGGAGTGCAGAGTCAAAGGATTCCCAAGTCATAAAAGAATCTCCCAAGGGATACTGCAGCAGGATGGTGAAACATAAAAGAGTAAAAAGGGAAATGCTGAAAACTGAGTAAAAGAAAAGCAAACTGTTAGGTGGGAACAAAAGCCTGGGCAGGTAACGTAGAATAATCAAATTAAAAGGTGCTGGATTAGCGACTTAACCACTCAACACTACCTGTCAAAACTTGGGCGAGTCACAAATCTCAAAGTTTTAATAATTTCCTTCTCGGAGACAAGAACAAATCCTTTCTGATTCCAGGATGGTAGGTAATATTACAACATCCAATGGACCAAGCATCCAACCTCCTTTTCACCTGAAGTGTTCAAATCAAACTCCTGGGAGTCACTTTCACAAGAATCAATATCTGGTTTTAGCTGGAAATTAATGTGAAATGGGCACCTGCTCAATCTCAGATGCTTCTACATAGTGCCTTTAATAACAACAACAACAAAAAATCCATCCCCTAAAATTCAACTCACAATTCACTTTGCTGTAATTATCTATTGCATAAACCAAACCAAAGGATAACCACACAACAAACACTGACATTGTTGTTGCCAGACTAAAATATGTGTAGTCTAAATTAGTTCACAAATAAAAGCGATCTCCATTTAGATATCTAACAGGCATCCAAATTAATGTACCCAAAACCAAACTCCTTATCTTCTTCCATCAGCCTGCTCCTCCTGCAATCTTCTCCAACTTAGTTAACAGCAACTCCATCTTACCAGTTGCTTATGTGAAAAACTATGGAGTCATCCATGACTGCTCTCTTTCTCTCTCAATCCACATCTTATCTATCAGCATAAAGCCTGTGGCTTTACCTTCAAAAAAAAATCCAGAACCTGACTATATCTCAACAACTTCACTGCATCTACCCAGGTCCAAGCCAATCTTCCTCACCTGCATAGTTAACGCTTTCAACTGGGCTCCTGTTCTGCCCTTGTCCTCCTCTTATTTATTCAAGATCACACAGCTGCAGAGTGATCCTAAGTTCAAAGGCTTCCAATGGCTTCCAATCTCCCTCAGGGTAAAAGCCAGTCATTAAAGGCCCCAGAAAATCTGGCCCTTGTTTTCTTTTTATTCTCATCTTCCTCTACTCACTTCACTCCTCACTCCACTTCACCTATATTTGCAGCTTCGATATATTTCAAAAATGACAAGCAACCTTCCATTTCTGAATCTTTGCATTTGCTCCCACCACCTCTTTCAGATCTCTTCTCAGATACCACCATCTCAATTAAGTATTCTCCATCACCAGATTTAAAGCTGCAAACGCCATCCCCACCTCCTTGCACTTCCTATCCCCTTTCCCTGTGTTATTTTTTTAATAGCATTTATCACAAACTGATATAATGTACTTCACTTATTTATTTACTATCAGCATCCTCTGATTAAAATGTAAACTACATTGGGCCGGCCCCGTGGCTTAGCGGTTAAGTGCCCGCGCTCCACTACTGGCGGCCCAGGTTTGGATCCCCGGCGCACACCAACGCGCCGCTTCTCGGCCATGCTGAGGCCGAGTCCCACATACAGCAACTAGAAGGATGTGTAACTATGACATACAACTATCTACTGGGGCTTTGGGGAAAAAAAATAAATAAAATAAATAAATAAATAAAAATGTAAACTACATTGAAGGCAGAGATTTTTGCCCCAGCCATATGGACCAGTACCTGGTACAAAGTAGCACTCAGTAAATATCTGCTAAATAAACAACTAGTATACCTAGTGTCAAAATCAACATTATTGTAGATTATTTTAGAAAGAATACTGTCAATTTAAGTAACCAAAAATTACTTTTAAAAAATCCCCAAACTTATAAAATTAAATTTATTTATAAGCCTAAAAGTTAATATTTAACAGAGAAGCGGTGCGTCGGTGTGCGCCCGGGATCCAAACCCCGGCCGCCAGTAGCGGAGCGCGCGCACTTAACCGCTAAGCCACGGGCCGGCCCCTACTCATGCTTCTTATGCCAGAACAGAATCACTGAAGTTTCCCAAGAACTGAGACCATGTCTTATCCAATTTTGTATCTCTAATGCCCAGTGCTCAAGAACCTGATATACACAAACTCTCAAAAATTATTTATTGAGCTTTATTGTAAAAGTGAAAGATGTAAATAACTAGCCTATCAATAATTATATATTATCATTTGAGAAAATAATTTCCGACAGTCTAAATAAAATATGCTGTATTTCCTTTTAAGAATGTCCAATACAGGAACTATTATAGACCTAGCAGTATTCATCTCCAATTACATGCACCTTAACTTCTCTTCAGCAATTCACTTTCATGGACTTATCTGATACTGTTACTGGGCCCACCGAGCCCATAAGACATTAACCACAACCCTGCTCAGAACAAGCCTAACACACTCTCTCTAGCTTACAGGAAACCACAAAGAGAGGAAGGAGGAGATGGCTGAGACATATGGTCAAAACCAGTTAAAACCGGTGGAAGGCAACAAGGCAGTCTGACTTGACCTGACATAGACCCCGCAGCTTATTATACACTCACTGTAATATATTACCATATCACGGAACACACACACCAACCCCATGACAGTTTACAACTGCCATAGCAACAGCAGGATACAACCACATAAGGAAAGAAAAGAAGTGGCACCCGTTTCCCGAAAAAGCCTGTCCAGTTCCCCAAATACCTATGAATATTCCTCCCCTTCATTACTTTGACCCCTTATAATAGCTGCTTAATTGTCCCAGGAGCTGAGAAGTTGATTTGTGAACTTAGTTCCCACTTCTCCATTTGGCCATTGAAGGCTCAGCTTCAGTCTCATTTCAAAGTTGTGACACCAAGGGGCCGGCCCAGTGGCATAGTGGTTAAGTTTGCATGCTCCACTTCAGCGGCCCGGGGTTTGCAGGTTCGGATCACCAGGCACGGACATATCAACCGCTCATCAAGCCATGCTGTGGTGGCATCCCACATATAAAGTAGAGTAAGACTGGTAAAGATGTTAGCTCAGGGACAATCTTCCTCAAGCAAAAGGAGGAAGACTGGCAACAGATGTTAGCTCATGGCCAGTCTTCCTCACCAAAAAAAAAAAAAGTTGCAACACTGAACAGAAGAAGAACCCCAAGAGGAAGAAGGGTCTCCTTCCTCAGGTCTCTCCCTGGCTGGGGAGAGAGTTCAGTTGGTAATAATACCTTGCCCTAAACTAGGCCTACTCTACCTCTAAAATCTTAAACTTTAATATGAAACTTTCAGACAAAACCTTCAATCCTTCCAGTTCCCTCATTTGCTTTTCTCAACTGTTCTTTCACCTAGATAAAACTTCCAATCCCTGATGGTTCTTTCCTTTTCTCCCTAGACTATCAGCTGCTGCCCTCCCAATTCCTTCCTTAAACAGCCTAAGGCATCCCATCAATTCATTGCGAAGCTCTCTAAACTCTCTCACCACATTGCCATTCAGTCACAAGATCCTCCAAGTGCTCAACCCTTCCTAATCTCCTTAACAAATATTTCAAATATTCAACAATCTTTTCAGGCTGCCCTCCCTTTCTACTTGTTCCTTCCCCTTAGTTTAGGGAACATGTCACGTCAAGTAGTTTCTCCTACCTAGATCCTTGGAGCTGGCCTGGATCCAGTCCCTTTCCAAGTCTGGTTCTCTAACCTTCCCAATTAAATTCTGTGGGATATTGATATCCTTCCAATACATTGCTTTTCTACTTAAATTAATCAGAGCCCCTCTGAGACTCTATATTTCCATCCCGGACAATTACTCCTGAACCCTGGACTCCAAAAACCAAAATGAAAACCAGGCATCTTTAATGATCACGTCCCTCTTTTGTCTGGAATTCTTTACTAGCAGTCACCTCCTAGGATGAAGCTCAGCTTCCTTAACATAGCAAATGAGGCCCTCTGAAATCCAATTTAGTTTCATGCCTATTAAAGACACCAAGTGGAGCAGCAAACCTGACCCCAAAGAGTTCTCCCCCTGACCATATCTTTACTGTGTAACTCTTTGCCACTGCTAACTGATCCATGGATAAACTGAACTGGGCTGAACAGGTTCTCTCTCCCAGGAATCTGAAACTTGATGGCAAAGTTCACAGACTGGGAATTGTAAGAGATGGGACAGTACCCTAAAGCAACAGTTCTCAACCAAGAGTAATTTTGCTCCCCAGAGGACATGGGCAATGTCTGGAGACATTTTTCATTGCCAAGACTGTGGGAGTGCTATTGGCACCTAGTAGGCGGAGACGAGAGATACCTCTAAACATCCTACAACGCATAGAGCAGCGCTTCACAACGAAGAATTATCTTGTCCGAAATATCAATCATGTAAACTCTTCCAATGAGGTTCTAGGAGCCAGCTAGTTCCTGCCCTTCCTCTGATTCTGCAACCCACTTCAACAGCTTTCTGTTACATTTCCCTTTTTACCTAAGTTAAACAGAGCAGGATTGTGTTGTTTGCTGACAAAATAACCTTAACCGGCATAGTATTCTAGTTCAATCATCTGACACACATATGTATACTTTAAATCAGTTTTTCAACCTCAAAACTACTAACATTTGGGCCAAATAATTCTTTGTTGTGGAGGACTGTGCACTGTAGGATGTTCAGCAGCATCCCTGGTCTCTACCTACTAGATGCCAGTACTCTCCATCCCCGGCCCCCCAAAATCTAACAATTAGAAAAATCTCCAGACACTGCCAAGTGTCCCCTGAGGGGCAAAATCATTCCTGGTTGAGAATCACTGCTTTAAACTATACAAAGACTCCACCCAGGTGTGGTGTATGTCTGTTCTACCCCCCCAGTAAACCTTGTGCCTAGCATAGTAAGCCCTGAGCAGGGGGCCGGGGCGGGGGGGAGGCATTTGTATCTAAACATTCCCTACTCCTTTTCAGGTCCTGGCTTAAATAGACTCCATCTTCCAGCTTCTATTTTCCCCCTCTTCACCTTTGCTTGAGCATTCACATACACACAACAGAAAATGAGGCCTTGAGCTGAAGGGTAGCTCCTGCTCTTATTCCCTTTCTTACATTTGTTAACATTCCCTTGTGAAAAAATACTCTTCTAGAGAAGCCTCCAAAACATATTCTGTGCCAGTTATAGTATGAAAGATCAGCGTAATTTCTCCTTCAAAGGTTTTTCCTGTTTCACTTCTTTTAAAATGTAACTACTCCAACCCCCACCCCACCATACACACACTCTCTCACATACACACACACTCCCTATTCAGTTTCAGATGGGTTCTAAGCACACAAACTGTTTTTATTAACAATTCAAGAGATGCTTGAGATACAAACTAAACAACCATTAGGCAGAGAACAAGTATATAGATTTACACTTCTCAAATAATTCAGTATTTACTTAAAGCATCTGTTAATCTTTTAAGAACAATTTCTTTTTCATAGTTTTCCAATATACCAGTTCTAAAGCCCCTATATCCAGGTAACACTGGTTTTAATCTTACAGTTTCACCATTGGTCAAGGCTCAGTGTAAGCACTCTTTCTCCTGTTGGTTCCTAGACAGTTTTCCTTCTGGAAGACCACTATATAAAGGGTCATTTTCCTAGTCCTTCCTTTCCAGGACACCGAAGGCAATGTATTTACTCAATGATT
Source organism: Diceros bicornis minor (assembly GCF_020826845.1). NCBI lineage: Eukaryota > Metazoa > Chordata > Mammalia > Perissodactyla > Rhinocerotidae > Diceros > Diceros bicornis. Next base: position 22,948,253 of record NC_080764.1, on the reverse strand, counting down.
CAATTAACCATTGCTTCCTAAAACTACAATAAAACTAGGCATACCCAGTATCTGTGATAATATTGGTGGCTTACAGACTTGCCTCAGTTAAAAAAATTACAATGTGAGGGAGAGTCAGTTCATTAGTGCCATCCATGCACTCATTCAAAAAATAGTTGTTGAGTGCCTATATTACGCTAGACTCAAAACAAAAATCCCTGCCCTCATGGAGTTTACATTCAATGGAGAAGACAGACACACAGCAAATAAATCAATATAAGACAGATGAAGATGAGTGCCACAGAGAAAAGCATGGTCAGGTAAGTCGTCTTTTCAGAAGGTGCCAGGGGGCCGGCCCAGTGGCGCAGTGGTTAAGCGCACACGTTCCACTTCGGTGGCCCAGGGTTCACAGGTTCAGATCCCGGGTGCGCACAGATGCACTGCTTGTCAAGCCATGCTGTGGCGGCGCCCCATATAAAGCAGAGGAAGATGGGCACGGATGTTAGCCCAGGGCTAATCTTCCTCAGCTAAAAAGAGGAGGATTGGCATCGGATATTAGCTCAGGGCTAGTCTTCCTCACACACACACAAAAAAGAAGGTGCCATAAGTTGCATTCACTGGCCATATGAAATGTGTATTATTGGAAGGTAATATGTTCTAAGTATTTCCTGTTAAACTGTATTAAATTGTATTCCAGATGATTAGATCAACACAGTAACATCTTCATTACTGGATAATTTGTAAAATTAAGCTCGACTCAGGTAATTTCAAAAATTCATCCCTACTTGATTATAATTTATCACAGTACCCACCCTGTTTAGTCTACTGTCGTCCTTTAGATTTAGAAATAACTGTACTTTTCTTAGGAGATGACAGCAATAGCAGTAAGATTAATATATTAACCAAGAATATGAATTTGAAACTCTTCAGTTACCTGAGTTAAGGAAGTTTTGAAATATGAAATAACTGAAAACTCAAGTGTTTCAAAAACTCATCTCTGGAAAAAAAATCCTGATTACTATTTACAACGCAGCTTTTAGAAATCACACAGATGAAAAAGTAATCCTAAAGATTCTATTCTGAATATGTGGGTATTGTCTGTTGTGTGAAGTAAGCCATTATCTTTGCTATTAATTTTTAAGAGTCCTTCTCAACTGGAGTTCTACAAGAGAATTAAACTCTAAAGCCCTAAGGCACTCATTGATTGAATAAACTTTTCTCCTCTGCATCCAGAATGGAACTAGCTATGCACCATCACCCGTGGGAGAGTGAGAATATAGACATCATTTCCTGTAGGTCTGAATTTTTTTGTAGAACTGAGTATGACAACAGCTGGAGGACATCTGATAAGTCAGACCTTACCTAAAAAATACAAAATAAAGATAAAACCTTCTTCCAAAATAAGATAATTCAGTATTGGACCACATACACAATTTAAAAAGAAACTTTCCAATTAGTGATAATATTAAGAAACGTATACTCATAAATGCTGCTATAATTTGTTACTTTTTAAAAAACTGTTTATATATTATTCAGCATTACAAGTGAGGAAAATATTTGCTGAATCATAGAAATATTGATTTTGTTCCCCAATATATAACCTGTGGTATACAACGATCTAGAGAATCAAGAATTGTCTTTACTATACAAGAACATGATTATACCTGTCTTTTCCTAAAATCAGTTAAAAGTAATCATTAACTTACAAATAACAAAGAAAAGGCTCATAACCAAGCGCTTTGAAATCTCTAACAACTTGGAAACAAGATCCTACAGCTAGCCTGTGTCTTGAGACAAATATGGAGAAGCCAGGAGCAGTCACAAACTGCCAGCGTTACTGAGTCATGTTTCTGACTAAAACCGCCTTATGAAATGGAAAGAATGACAAAATCGTGGGTTTATCACCGCAGATGTTGACTCCCTGAATTTATGGGTCTCAGATTTAAAAAAGCAAAAAACTGTTTTGTAAGAAGGATGTGGAACCAAAACGACTGCAGAAAGAACTTGCCAAAGCTGGGAACTCTGGTTGTTTACCTAAAACAAATCCTAACTGTCCAAACAGGCACACCCTCTCATGCACCGGAGCGGGAACGGCGAGATGGGGTGAATCCAGCACAATAACAAGGTTAACATTTCACTGAGAGGACGAGCCTCAGCCCTAGGAGTCCACACTGCGCCAGACGCCCTCAGTTAACGAAGTCGCTCTGCTCCGAGTGTAGGCGCGCACCGAGCTCCGGGTCATCCTACCACAGAAACCAGGCACCGGGGGCACGCCAGGCCACCTCCAGTCTCCGCGCAGACCCACCAACAGGGGTCTCGGGACGCCCCCAGACGCCGCGTCAGAGGCGATCCCAGCCCCGCCGCCTCCCTCGGCCGCCCTCCGCGAGCCCGCCGGGGGAGAACCCGGCCGGGGGCTGACTCGTGAAGGCCAGCCCCGGGCGCCGCCGGCGACGGCAGACCCGGGGCTGCGACCCCTGCCCCGCCTGGAGCGGGGAGCCCAAGGCTCGCCTCCCGCATGCCTGCCAGTCCCCGCTGGCCCCGAGGCCGCTGCCTGCCTCCGGTGCCGGCTAGGGCGGAGGCGGACCGGCCCCCACGCGCGCGGCTCTCACTGACCTGGAGAGGTGCTTCAGGATCTGTTTCTTGATAAGCCCAGCCATGGTGCCGGGGCGGGAGGCGCCGCGCTCTCTCTGCGTTCCTCACTGCCTCCTTCCTGTGGCCGTCTCCTCTTTGTCCGGGTTACCCCGGGCGGAGGAGAGGCGTCTGAGCGCTCACGTCCGGGAGAGACCTGAGGCCCCGGCCGAGGCCACAGCCGCCGCCGAGGGTCCCGAGCATCCCGCTCAGGCTACCGCGGCCGCCGCCGACGCCATCTTGGCTGCAGCATCACCTAAGAGACCTGGGGGAGGGCGGGGGCGGGGCCGGCAGGGGGCGGGGCGAGGCAACGCAGAGTCCGGGCAGGCGCGCGAGGCATGCGGCCCCGCCGGCTTGGCCCTGGCCTCGGGTGCGAGTCGTCCTCTGTCCTGACGCCCGTGGGTGCTTAACTCCCAATCCCAGAACCTTGGGCTTTAGTCCTCCCTCCCCACCTTCTGGTCATGTTCCTCCTCCATCACTGAATCCTTCCACGTGCACTTCTCTTTTTCATTTCCTCAGAATTTGCTCCACAAACTGCTCTGCTTGCTTTGCTCTCTTTGCCTACTCGGCTTTCTTCATATTCTTTCCTCAGTGTCTTCTCGTTTGCTAAGGCATTCTGCCTTCCCCCGACTAAATGCTGCAATTTAATGTTTCCTTTGGTCATTCCAGTCCTAAGGGAAGGAAAAGTTGACAACGTGTCTTTAAATAGAGTCCAGGACCTGGGAATTAGAAGGCCTAAAATCAGTTCTTGGCTCTAGTGTTTTCTAGCTGTGTTAACCTGGCTAAAATAATTTCCTTACTTTTAGCCTGAATTGAGTCATCTACAAAATAGGTTAATAATATCAGCCTTACCCACCTTATTAGGTTGTTGTATCTAAAGAAATAAGGATGTAAAATTTCACTTAAAAATTTCTGTAAAAAGGAAGGAAATTTTTGAAATAGCGGGCAAAACTATTAGGTTCTGCACCTCCACCCCACCCAGCCCCAAACCACCTTTCTTCAGAGGTGAAAACGACCCCCCAGAGATGTCTAAAAGAGGGTAAGAAATTACACTGCCTCTGAGGAATGTATCAGGAAGGTGTGTGGGTATGTGCGGGGTGGGGTTCTGGGGGGAGTAGTTTACACATAGTCCAACAACCTGGCCCTTTTCAAAGAGAAAGGAGATATATGTGTGTTGACTATTTACTCACTTAACATTTATCATGCACTATAAACTAGGCACTATTCAAGTATCTAGGGTTGCCTAAACAAAAACAAAAAACCTGCTCCTGCCGTGGAAGAGTTAACAGCCTAGCATGGGAGGTAGATTCTTGGTGCTCTTGTCAGTAGACTCTGGTTCAAATACTAGCTCAGCCAGTTTGTAGCTGTGTAAACTTGGGCAAGTTATTTAATCTCTGTCAGCCTCAGTTACCTCATCTATTGGAGAAAATATTAAAAATAATTAACAGAATTTTGTGAGGACTAAATGACATTATGCATATAAAGTGTTCAACAAAATGTCTATCATGTGGCAAGCTCTTAATAAGTGCTATTATTATTATCATTAGTATTGTTGAAATCAGAAGCAAAGTGCTATGAGAACACAAAGGAGGGAGTGATTCATTCTATCCTGTTAAGTCAGAGATGGATTTACAATGGAGATACTACTTCAAAGATAAGACTAAGTCAGCTTAATGTCTTAAAAAAACTGATCCTGAAGTCGAAGACTTAGATTTGAAACCTAGCTCTGTGGATTTTTTAGCTATGTCATCATAGGAAAAGGATTGAACTTCTGGAGCGCCATGACGTTATTTACCTTCATGATGTTGTTGTGAGGATTAATCAAGCTACTGAAGGTAAAGACTTAGAGAGTGCCAGACACAATAGAATGGTAGCTATTATTATTAATTCACTAGGCAGAAAATGATGTTTCAGGCAGATGGAACACAATTATGAAAAAGGACAGAAGTGTCAGTGTCCAAGTTCTTCTAAATGGCAAGTGGCCTAATGTTGTGGCTAGAACAAAACATGGATTCCTTTTCAAAGTAATAAGTCTCAAAGAACCCCACAGGTTAATAATTGTAGTTATAGTATCTTTTTATTGAGAAAATACATGGTAATAATTTCAATTTTACTCTCCCTGGATTGAGAGAACACATAATGTCACAAAACCAACATAAATTCAGTGTTTTAAATTAGTTTACATTTTGGTTAATTGCTTTTTAATTATCCAAGTATAATTTTCAAAAATTTAAAAACATGACTGTCATACAAATATATAATGAACGTGCATCAAAGATTTATTAACTTATATTAATGCAAGAACCAAGAAGATAGGGTATAAAGCTAGTTCACTCATTAATATGACAAATAAATCTGTTGCACATGTTCATTATTTATTTATTTTTATTATTATTATTATTTTTTGCTGAGGAAGATTCACCGTGAGCTAACATCTGTGCCAATCTTCCTCTATTTTGTATGTGGGTTGCCACCACAGCATGGCCACCAATGAGTGGTGTAGGTCCGTGCCCAGGAACCAAACCCGGGCCGCCAAAGTGGAGCATGCCAAACTTAACCACTTTACCAGCCCATCATTATGTATTTATATCAGAGTCATGTTTTTTAACTCTTTTAAAACTATACATTGCTAAAATATACATGTACATACATGAAAATTAATATTTATATATGTGAGATTATTTGTGCTAAAACCTGGGAGAGGAATGTGCATGGTGTGCAAGTGAATGGAGTTAGAGCTTTTACTGAAAAGTCTGTGCTGAAGCTGGCTCATACTGGCTCATGAGAACCAATTGTGTGCATCTCTTTCCAATTCTGTGTTTGGTATTTGGTAACCTCAGGATAGCTTGAAATCAGCCATTGTTACAATATTTACACCACAGAAGGTAGTAAACACTACAAATCAGGGCTTTTTTTTCTTCCTGGAGATCTTGTTAAACATTTACCAGTACACACTGTAAGATGGATTTTAGGGGAATGAGATTGCAAATGTATAGACATTATTTCACAGGCAATGTCAAGCCACGGAAGACTTCTGTGGTGAGTGAATTTAGGGAGAATGATCAATTTTCTGATTTAGAAAAATATTTGCTGATAATTATGCTGGCAGTACAGAGGACAGATCACAATGAGAAGAGAATGGAGGCAGCAAGGGCATTGAGAAGGCAGTGGCATTATTTCAGGTGAGAAGGCAGTATCAGTAGAGATGAAAGTCAAGGACAGACTCCAGAGATTAAGTCAAGGATTGAGGTTGAAGGTAATTGAGATTTCTAGCTTGGGGCACTGGGTAGATCTTGGGGGCACAACACTAATTGAGATAAGTAATATAGCTGGAACAAGCAGTTTTGGAGATAAGACTCAGTTCTGGATTTGTTGCCTTTAAGGTTATCTCAGGATATCTGGGTAGAAACATTCAGATTACAGTTAGGGGTGGAAATTCTGCTTTAGGATTTATCAGTACGTAATGAGAGCTGAAGCCAACAACAAAAATGATCTTGAACCAAGAGCGAGTAAGTTAGGAAAGCAAAAAGAGAAGCTTAAATGACAAAGGGTAAAGACAAATGATAACCAGAAGGAGAGACAGAATTGAAAGAGCATGTTTTAAAAGATGAGAATGAATAGAAATGATGGCTGCTCTATGATGTAAGATTTATAAAATATTCTTTCCATGTTTGGAGTTTAATCAATTTAATATTAAATTAGAGAAAATAGAATGACTAAAATTGAGCATTTAACAATTTTTTGATACAAAGGGATATTGACACCAATCAAGTGCCTGACTTCAAGGAGTTTGCCATCTATGCAAGTTAACAGAGAATGATCATATAAGAGGAGGAGGAGGAGGATGATAACTACTACCAGGTACTTGACTTTTATAATTTACTTTTCATAAAACAATTCTGCAAGGGGGCGTTATTAATATAATTCCATTTTACAGATGAGGAAATTAAGGCATAGAGAGGTTAACTAACCTGTCCAAGCCATCTAGTGGCAGAGCCAGGATTTGACCCAGAAATTTGAATGCAAAGATGGCACTCCTAACCACTATCTCTTTGATTTCAATAATAGTACCTACTTCATAAATTGTGAAGATTAAATTAGTTCATATATGTAAAGCTCTTAGAACTGTTTACCCACAAGCATTAAGTAAGTGCTATGTATTAACCATTATTATCTTCACCGCCCAAGGTTACACAGACATTATGTGGCAGAGTCCGGATTCCAATCCAAAATTCGTTCTCTTAACCATTATGATATTAAAGGAGTTTGCCCTAGTCAGATGTCGAGAAGCGTTTTTAGCTTCAGATAAGAATGACACAGAGCTCTGTCCCGAAGAACAAGTAGACAGAGGAAGAGTAAGAGAGTGAGTGGAAAAGCAAGGCGGCTGACAGAACAACATATTTGTATTTCAGGGTGGTCGGCTCCTACAGTCGGATGGGCAGTTGCGGGGACTGAGGGTGAAGAGATCTCAAATCCAATTCCATGCTGCGTATGGTTTTGCACTTTATTCTTCAAGAAATGTCACTGTGTGAACCATACTATTCGAACACACACACACACACACACACACACACACAGCTGGTTCGCTACAGGGGGTTGGAAGAAACTTGCAGGAGCGAGTCAATCTGCGAAATAAAGAACAAATACGCAAAGGGAGATAAAGCACTCAGCAGTTTCCACTCTTGTTGGATCTCGCCACGACTTGTATGGGTTAGGCTTGGAAGCACGCTACAACTCGCGCTGACAGGCAGGGCGGCAGTGCGGTCTCTGACTTCCGGCGTCCTCCGTTGCTAAGAGAGACCGGAAGCGTCCTTACGCCCCGCTCTTGCAAACCATAGAGTGCCGGAAAACGTGTGAGCAGAAGGGACGGGAAGAGAACGCCACGGCGCCGTCGTTTGTGCTAAAATGACGACTTTAGTGCTTGATAACGGAGCTTACAATGCCAAAATCGGTTACAGCCATGAAAATGTCTCGTAAGTGTTTGCTTCCTCCGAGGGTCGAGGCGTATATGCCTAGTAGTTTCACATGCTACCCTTCATCCTGGGACATCAGTAAACTGCAAACGCCCCCGCGCGGCCTTAAGCTGAGCCAGAGGGATGCTCTTGTTGGAGCTGGGTGGTTAGGACGCTTTGAAGGGTGATTTTAGTGTTCATTTTGGGCTACGTGGCCCCGGAAGTGGGACGTGTGTTTCCTTTCGTAACAGGAAATAGCTCAGGAAAATAGTCTTGTAGAGAAGCGGTTGGACACCAAGTTCATGAACCCTCAGGAATCGTGGGCAACATTTTGTGTGTATATGCATCTTGTTTGGGACGCGGCTGTAGCTTTCGTCGGATCTTTAAAAGGTTCCATGGCTTTAAAAAAAAGTGTAAAAACCACTGTCTTAGTGGCTGGAGACTTTGAAGAGTTTGAAATTCAAATAGCATTAAACTGGTGAAGGTAACCACAATGAGAAAGGCTTTGTGCCTAAGCCTTTCGAGGTGCTCATTGGGTGACCTGGTTGATTAGAGTCAAACAGAAATACAATGGCATTCGTAATATATGTTTGAATAAAGAGTAAGCAGATTTAAAGACACGCTTTTCTTCTATCATATTCATAGAGGATTTATTTTTCTTTTCCTTTCTCCCTCTTTTCCTTTTTGTGTTTTAAGAGGACAAACTGTAGGAATGTAGATTGTTACAGTCTTCTGGAAAACATTTTGGCAATGTGTATCATTCTTCTTATTCTTTGACACAGCAATTCTATTATCAGTTATCTAAGGAATAAGAGGTATTTGATAAAAGTAAGTACAGGATGCTCTATATTATTTATAGATATTGTGTATGGTAGCAAAAAAAAGTGGAAAGCAACCTAAAAAATCAAGAATGGAAATTGAGTAAAATTGTAATACAACCATAAGATTGACTACAATGAAGCTTTTAAAAATCATATCCTCAAAGAATATTTAAACATATAGAGAAAATGACAGCATAGTAAGTGAAATAAGCAGGTACCAAACATTTTTACAGTATTATCCTAATATCTTCCCTCTCTCTCTTTCTCTGTATGTATACACACACGTATATATACATATACATATGTACGTGTGTTTATGATTGATAATGGCTCTAGTTTGCCTTCCTAACTAGATTGTAAGCTCATGGTGGGCAGCAACCATATTTAAAACTACTTCCTACTTCTGTACCCTATAGCGTCTTGCTGATTGAAAATCTTTGACTTCCGGGCTGGCCCGTGACTTAGCGGTTAAGTGCGTGGGCTCTGCTGCTGGCGGCCCGGGGTCGCATCCAGGGTGCGCGCGGATGCACCGCTTTTTCGGCCATGCTGAGTCCGCATCCCACATACAGCAACTAGAAGGATGTGCAGCTATGACATACAACTATCTACTGGGGCTTTGGGGGGAAAAAATAAATAAATAAAATTATTAAAAAATATATATTAAAAAAAAAAGAAAATCTTTGACTTCATGGAAACTTAATTTCATGGCCAGAATTTTGAACTTGTAAATCTTTTACCAGAATGGTAGTAAGAATTTCTGCATTCAAGTCAGAAAGACCAGGAACTTTACCTAAGCCCCAGCTCTCATCTGTGCAGTGGCAGAACCAATACCCGCCTGTAAGGATTCCTTGAGGATTATTTGAGAAAGATAAAAGGTCCAGTATAGAACCTGGTATATACTAGAACCTTAAAGAAAAAAGAAGACTTTTTTTTATTATTTGAAGACAGATTGGGAAACTGCTTTTGCATATTTTGGGGGAAACTGCTTTTGCATATTTTGGCATCGAGGGTGATGACTAAGTAAATGTATTTTTAGGAACTAAGTATTTAGGGAATAATTATATTATTTGTTTCTTTATTTATAGGGTTATTCCTAACTGTCAGTTCAGGTCAAAAACGGCGCGACTTAAAACTTTTACTGCTAACCAGATAGATGAAATAAAGGACCCTTCTGGACTCTTTTACATTCTTCCTTTTCAGAAGGTAATTCAACTATATGTTATTTCTAGCATTATAGACCTAAATTTAAAGATAATTTTTAAATGTATGTATAAGATTTTGTATGTATGAAAAAATTTTTAGGTCTCTGTTAAGAGTTATTTAAATTTTAAATAAGATCTTTTTAAAACCAAAAATTGAAATTAAATTGTCTTGTTAAAAATAAATGACCCTGGTTTAGTTACTGATTGTGGGTACTGAATTTTACTTGTTTATGTTAAAGCTAAACGAGATGAACACATTAGAGAAAATAAGTATAGGGGCCGGCCCAATTTCATAGTGATTAAGTTCCACGTGCTCCGCTTTGGTGGCTCGGAGTTCGCAGGTTTGGAAACCGGGCATGGACCTTCACCACTCATCAAGCCATGCTGTGGTGGTGTCCCACATGCAAACTAGAGGAAGATTGGCTGTAGATGTTAGTTCAGGGCTTCTCTTCCTCAAGCGGAAGAGAAGAGGAAGATTGGCAACAGGTGTTAGCTCAGGGCCAATCTGCCTCACCAAAAAAATAAATAAATAAATAAAAATATAAATCCCTTTTATTTTTGGTGAGGAAGATTGGCCTTGAGCTAACATCTGTGGCCAGTCTTTCTCTATTTTGCACGTGGGACACCACCACAGCATGGCTTGATGAGTGGTATAGGTCCGTGCCTGGGATCCAAACCTGCGAACCCCCAGCCTCCGAAGCAGAGCACATGAACTTAACCACTATGCCACCGGCCCGGCCCAGCCTCCCTTTTAAAATATAAAAAAAAAAAAAAGAAAAGAAGTATAGAGAGGTATATCTACATATTGTTATTTCTTTTGAACCCTTGACGTTTTGGTTATTGTTAATTTGTAATTTTTTGAACCTTTAAAAACAGAAAAACATACCAATATAATGGGTTTGAAATTCAAATAGCATTAAACTGGTGAAGGTAACCACAATGAGATAGAAATCAGTGATTTAGAATATATTAATCTCATTTTTAAAAATTGCTCAAATATTTTTGATAATTTATGAAAAAATTTTTTAGGGCTATTTGGTGAATTGGGATGTTCAAAGACAAGTTTGGGATTACCTTTTTGGAAAAGAAATGTATCAGGTAACAAATTGGAGTATGTATTCAAATTTCTTTTTCCATGCCTTATTCAAATGAAAAATTAGAACTTATATTTTAAGATTTATAAACTTTTGAATATGCTTCTAGTATATATTTAAGTCACTTAATATACTGTGCTTAGCTTTGATTTTCTAAATATTAAATTAGTGCAAGTGAATAGAATTTCCATTTTGAAGTGGAATTTGAGGTTGAGAAGAGACTGTATTAAACTCAAGATTAAAATTTTACTTCAGATTTCTACTATTATTTGACCAATTCACTATCTCATTTTTATTTTCACAATAAAATATTTTTGCCTTCATATCTGAATGTGTGAATATTACAATATGAGAATCATGTACTTTTAATGTCTATAGTGTGATTTTAGGTGTACTGAGAGAATGTTCAAATTTTGATGCTTCTTAAGAGTGTGTGGGCGAGAATTATGTAAATATTAAATATTCTAAAGCTTCTCAACTTTTAACTTTTAAAAACAAAATAACAACAGTCCCAATCTTGTATCATTTATTATTTTTGCATAATTATCTTTAAACAATTTGACAGTACCATTTTGTTAATGCTACCATTAAGAGAGTTAAAATCGAATAATAGCTAATGTGCAGGAATTCTGTAACCAGACTTCCTGAGTTCAAACCTAGCTGTCACTAACTAGTTAGTTATATGAACCTTGGTAACTTATTCAACTTTTTCTCTGCCTTAGTTTGCTCACCTATTAAATGGGATAATAATAAGACCTGTCTCCTAGGATTATTATGAGGATCAAATGTTTGTTTATTTATGTAAAACAAGTGTTTATAATTATAAATACGAAGTTATAAAACTTTTAGGATTTTTTTTCACTCATAGGTTGATTTTTTAGATACTAATATTATTATCACAGAACCATACTTTAACTTCACTTCCATTCAAGAATCAATGAATGAAATCCTATTTGAAGAATACCAGTTCCAAGCAGTATTAAGAGTAAATGGTGAGTTAAAGTTTTGATTGAAATTGAGTTATGTGAATATGGATATGAATAGGCTAAAGAAACACTTAAAATCCAAGAATATTGGGTGACATTCTTTTAGATTTGAAGGAACTAGAACATGGAATTTAAAAACTAGATGAGGGCTGGCCCTGTGGCTTAGCAGTTAAGTGCACGTGCTCCACTGCTGGCGGCCCGGGTTCGGATCCCGGGCGCACACCGACGCACCGCTTGTCTGGCCATGCTGAGGGCGTGTCCCACATGCAGCAACTGGAAGGATGTGCAGCTATGACATACAACTATCTACTGGGGCTTTGGTGAAAAAATAAATAAATAAAATTTAAAAAAAAATAAAAAAATAAAAACTAGATGAATCTTTAGAGATTATCTAGTCAGACTTCTCTCACTTTGTTTTTTTACTAGTATGATATTTCTCCCTAATGAAGTTACTCACCACATATTTCTAATCTGTGAAAGATTGTTTCTGAGGTAGTTATATTTTCTGTCAGTAATGTAGTTGCAATTGTTATTATTATTGATTGAAATAATGTTAATAGCTCAGGCTGCCAATATGAGGAAAGACAATCTGTAAATATCATGTAGAAGTAAGTTTATTAAAGGCTAAAATTACATTACATGACTGTATGATGAAAGTATTCAAATATTTAGCTTGCAGAATTTAAGTCTATATAATCCACAGTATACTACAATGGTTAAGATCACAATCTCTAGAATAATCTTAACCGTGGGTGATTTTGCTCCTAAGGGGACATTTTGCAATGTCTGGAGACATTTTTGGTTGTTATCACTGGGAGGGTGCTACTGGCATCTAGTGGGTGGAGGACACAGATGCTGCTAAACATCTTAGAATGCACAGGAAAGCCTCAACCACGAGGAATTATCTGGCCCAAAATGTCAGTAGTTCTGAGGTTGAGAAACCCTGCTCTAGAGTCAGGCTGCCTAAGGTTTGAATCCTGGCTGTGTTACTTTCTAATTGTGTGACCTTGGGCACATAATTTAACTTCTGTATGTTTCAGTTTCTTCATCTGTAAAATGGGATTGTTGTGAGGATTAAAACATATACACTCATGAGTTTAGAATAGTGCCCAGCATGTAATAAATACTCAATAAAATTATCTGATGTTAAAATAATTATAAGCTATAAATGAATATTTACCTTTAAAAATTGATCACAAATTTTTTTTATCATATTTACCACAAAAATGTGATATTTTAAAGTGTAAACACTACCAAGAGCTTATGACAGAAATGAATATTATTTTAAATTAACATTTTCTAATAAATAAAGGAAAGTTTTTGTCTTTGTGCTTGCCTTAGTTTGCTACCTTTCTTTATTGCTTTAAATTAATTACACTTTAATGTGTTTATCTTTTTCTTTACCTTTTTTTAAATAGCTGGGGCTCTCAGTGCACATAGATATTTCCGAGATAATCCTTCTGAATTATGCTGTATCATAGTAGATAGTGGATATTCCTTTACACATATAGTTCCTTATTGTAGAAGTAAAAAGAAAAAAGAAGCAATTATTCGGTGAGTTGCATTTAATTTTCACATTATTTCTTAGGATAAAACTGAATGAAATGTGTGGTAAACTGAACCAAATTTGAATTCTCCCTTTTCTAGGATAAATGTGGGAGGAAAACTCCTAACCAATCATCTAAAGGAGATCATATCTTACAGGTAATACTTAGCTTTGACTTTTTGGGAATCAAAGCTATGAACTTCAACTGGCAATGAACTTGATAAAGTAATTTAAAATTATTCTTTACCTTTAGTTGTAACTTCAGTTGGTAATTCTGTATTATTGCTTAAAAAACTGTATCACGTATGTAAATACTAATGATCAAATTGAAAAGCTTTCTGACATATAGTATGGTAGTGTCCGCTAAAAAAACATTTCTAAGTTCTAGGGAGTTTAATTTATTAATAACATTTTAAAATTATAAATGTTGTATGTGTACATTGAAAAGCAAATCAAAAATGCATATAGGGGCTAGCCCAGTGGCGTAGTGGTTAAATTTGGTGTGCTCCACTTCAGTGGCCCAGGTTCTTGGGTTCGGATCCTGGGCGCGGACCTACACCACTTGTCAGCCATGCTGTGGTGGTGACCCACATACAAAATAGAGGAGGGTTGACACAGATGTTAGCTCAGGGCTAATCTTCCTCAAGCAAAAAAAAGAAGATTGGCAACAGTTGGGCGAAGCTTCCTCACTAAAAAAAAAAAAAGAAACATAAGTAAGGATCTAAAAGGAAAATAAATCTCTGCCTCCCTTTCTATCTCTCATGTCAGTTCCACTCCACACAAAGTATAATATTTGAACTGTATCTTTTATTTATTTTTATTTTTTATTTATTTATTTTTTTTGTGTGAGGAAGATCAGCCCTGAGCTAACATCCATGCTAATCCTCCTCTTTTTGCTGAGGAAGACCGGCCCTCAGCTAACACCTATTGCCAATCCTCCTCCTTTTTTTTTTCCCCTTTTTCTCTCCAAAGCCCCAGTAGATAGTTGTACGTCATAGTTGCACATCCTTCTAGTTGCTGTGTGTGGGACGCGGCCTCAGCATGGCCAGACAGGCGGTGCGTCGGTGCGTACCCAGGATCCGAACCAGGCTGCCAGTAGCGGAGCATGCGCACTTAACCGATAAGACACGGGGCTGGCCCCTGTATCTTTTATTCTTTAATTTCTATAAACCTTAATAATATATTGATATTTCTTTTTCTGGATTAACCAATATTAGGTGACTGTCCACTATTAAAAGGTGAGGAATTAGTGTACTTAGCCACTTCCCAACTCTTCTCCTGCCTCCTAAATTTTATTTATGCTATTATTTTTAATTTTATTGTGTTTAAAAACACAAGTTGAATTCTTTTTTTTTTTAAATTTTATTTATTTATTTATTTTTCCCCCAAAGCCCCAGTAGATAGTTGTATGTCATAGCTGCACGTCCTTCTAGTTGCTGTATGTGGGACGTGGCCTCAGCATGGCCGGAGAAGCAGTGCATCGGTGCGGGCCCGGGATCCGAACCCAGGCCGCCAGCAGTGGAGCGCGCGCACTTAACCGCTAAGCCATGGGGCCGGCCCACAAGTTGAATTCTTAAATCTTAATATCTTGCTACGTTAACTTTGGTCAGTATGATACTGTTAATATCTCTTAGCTCCCCCTATGTTATATTTGAAAATAAGTGAGTCAACATTTCCTTCTACCTTTCCTCCCTCCTTTTTCTTCTTTCTTCTGCCATATGTACCATTACTTTTTGTTAACAGCTTTATTGAGATATAATTCTTGTACCATACAGTTCACTCATTTAAAGTGTACAGTATCAATGGTTTTTAGTATATGCATTCATCACCGCAATCAGTTTTAGAACATTTCATTACCCCAAAAAGGAACCCACTCCTCTTAGCCATCATTCCCCAGTCCTTATCCCACTTAGCTCTAGTATCTTTTTAAATTTTTTTTTATTTTGAAATAATTATAGACTGAGAAAGTTGCAAGAATAGTACATGGAGCCCTGTGTACCCTTAATGACATCTTATATAACTAGTACAATATCAAAATGATAAAATTGACGCTGGTACAGTATTGTTAACCAGACTACAGATCATAGTCACATTTCACCACTTTTTCACATGCATTTGTGTGTGTGTAGTTCTGTGCAATTTTTTTCCCATGTCTATAGCCTGTGCACTTAATCCTTCCTCTATGCGGAATGAAAAAAATTAATATAGTTTAAAAAGCAAGGCTGTTGAAGTTCAACTTGAGAACAAACTGGCAAGAATACCTAGAAATATTTATGAAAAAGAATAATAGTGAAACACTTTCTCTAGTAGATGGTAAAACATCTTAAAATTGTAATAATTAAATTAAGGTAATATTTTTAGAAGATTAACTGATAGATCGGTGAGACTGAATAGTTAATCCTGAATCAAACGTTGTAGGTAAAAAAAAAAAGATAATATATACTAAAGAGCATCAGAAACCAATCAGGAGGGGATTAATTATTCAGGTAAGAATACAGGGAAAGTTGGCTGTTTGGAGAAAAATTAAAATTTTACTTTGCCTCATACACTAAAGTTCAAATAGATTTAAGACTTAAATATAAAAATAAAAGCACAACAAGAAAATATTTAACTGAGTTGCTAAGCATAAAACAGTAGAAGAAAAATAATATAGTAGAAGAAATAATACAGGATATATTTTTTCTACATAAAACTTTTTAAAAAAATAAACTTTTATAGAAGTAAAACATACAGAAAAGTACAAACCTTGAATGTACAACTCTAATTTTCAAAAAGTGAACATATCCAAGTAACCAGAACACCATTCAAGCAGACTATTACTAGCACCCTAACCCCACTTTTGTCCCCTTCTAGTCCGGAAAACCACAGACTTCAAACAGGATACATTTTTGTCAGCTTTTGTGTTTAACTCATAAAAATTTTAAGGGGCTGGCCCAGTGGCATAGTGGTAAAGGATGTGCGTTCCGCTTCACTGGCCCGGGGTTCGCAGGTTCAGATCCCCGGTGCGCACTGATGCACTGCTTGTCAAGCTGTGCTGTAGTGGCATCCCATATAAAGTAGAGGAAGATGGGCACGGATGTTAGCCCAGGGCCAATCTTCTTTGGCAAAAAAAGAGGAGGATTGGCATCGGATGTTAGCTCAGGGCTGATTTCCCTCAAAAAAAAAAAAAAATATTTTAAACCTTATGTATGTCAAAAGCCTTTGCAAACAAAACTAAACATGAAACAATATGACACAGGGTTATTACCTTTAATATATTAAGTGCTCTTATCAATCCATAAGAAAAACACTACCCTGGTACAAAATGGTTAGATAATTCTCAGACACACATGGTCAGTGGCACCATTTAGTGAGTTACATATAGTGAAAGCATATAAATGGATAATTTCCAGACATAAAAAATGTTGAACACCTGTAGTAACCACAAATTCAATTCAAATATTTATCAAACATTTATTTAGGAACTTGGGATACATGACTTAACAAAACAGAGAAGAATCCCTCATGGCACTACCTAGTAGAGAAAACGCAAATTAAAGTGCCATTTTACAATCCAAATTAATAGAATTTTTTTCAAAAGATGATGTTGCAGATTTGTGATATGGATTTTCTTACTGCTGATTGGAGCATGACTTGAAATAACTTTTCTGGTAAACAATTTGGCAATATACCAAGAGACTGAAAGAATTTCATATTCTGTGTCCTAGAGTATGAATAAATAATGAGCTAATCAGAGATATAAAAATACTTGTATTTCATTGATTCTGAGTTGGACTTTTTTCACTTTTTAACCTCTGAAATTGAGATGAATCCTCTAATCATTGGTACCTTAGAATTGTCATAGTTGAATTAGCATTTTTTCTTCTCATTGGTGCAATAGTGTATCTTAGAGAAGGTAAATTATGGTGTATGTGATGATGCTTGTTATAGCAAAAACAAAAAGATAGAAGCAATAATGTTTTTATTTATTGAGTATAGGGACTATGCTAAACACTTTACATGTATGATTATAATCATTTACTTCTTACAGCTGTGTTAAATTGGTGATCTTATTACCTTTTTAGAGTTGAAGAGATTGAGTCCCAAAGAAGTAACTTGGCTACTAAGTTGTGATTAAACCTAAGTCTCTGACTCCAAAGTCCACGTTCATAAACACACAAATATCTTTCTTCCCTGATCTAAACTTCCAACATTAGGAACATTGATAAATACATTTTAACAGATCCTTCTGATTGAATATTATAGCGCAGTGAAAAATCATATTTTTAAAGAATATGTAATTGCATAAGAAAATGTTTATGAGATAATATTTAGTCTAAAACAAAAAGTAAACGTATATAATCTCTGTGCAGAGAAAATATTCAAAGGAAATAACTTTACATTTTTGCTTGTTTTTTTAAAACATCTTTATTTTCTACATTAAGCCTATGTTTTCTTTGATTCACTCATCATAAGCTTCTGCTATGTGCCAGGTACTGGTGCTGACTCATAATACTTCTATAATCAGAAAAGAAAATGTAAAGAGTTATGGCATTTTAGCAAGATTCCATTCAGAATGGTTGGAGAAAACAGTTTTCTCTTTAATTAGATGAACCTTACCACTTAACACCTCTGTTTTCAATTTCCTTCTGCAAACTGGATTAATATTTGCCCTCAGAGGGATCACGTGGAAATTAAATAAGATAATGGAAATGAGAGTATTCCATAAAGTTAAAAATATTTTAAACATTCAAGAATTTCATATTTAAAAAAATCAGTTAACCTGAAAATTTAATTCCAGAAAAAATATTTTAGATGATAATTTTGTTATATTTAAATTTTTTTCTATTTCAAATTTTATAGTTTTTATTTCTGTTTAGACAGCTGCACGTTATGGATGAAACACATGTGATTAATCAAGTGAAAGAAGATGTATGCTATGTGTCTCAGGATTTTTATAAAGACATGGATATCGCAAAGTATGTATAATGGTAATCTAAGAATCGGAAAGTTGATCCTTGGGTAATGTTACACATAGTTAAAATACTTCATGAGTCTCTATTTTGTTTTCCAGGTTGAAAGGAGAAGAAAATACAGTAATGATAGACTATGTTTTGCCTGACTTCAGTACAATTAAAAAGGGCTTTTGTAAGGTAATTTAAAAAGTCCTCATTGACATTTCTTCAAGTGACCTCAGTCAGATATGAAAAGCATCCAACTGTGATTGGTGGAGTCTTACAGAATTGTTGACGACTGCCTGCCTAGTGGCCATTTCTCCAGACACAAGTGTATAAATGATTAATAAATATTTCACTGAAATTATGTAGATAAAGAACTGTCAGCCGAATGATAGCACATGGGACAAATCTGGAGGTAAACAGTATCATTGCCTAGATTATGGTTAACCCTATTCTGTTTACTTAAGAATTGGTTTAAATCTAGTTTGAATGTGGTTATTTGCCTGTTGTGAAAATTATTGATGTAGTTGATCCAGGGCCTAGTTTTACTCACATTTGGTCTGATATGATCAGATTATAGTTGAAAGGGGCAAAATCCAATGCACTTTCAAAGTGTTGCAAAGCAGTTTATCTTGAATGTCAAAATAATGTCATTTCTCCTTATCTTTGCTCAGCTCAGTAAATTATCAGTTCTGTGTTTGGGTAAATGTGAAGTTTGCCCTTCTAGTTACTAGCTTGATGAGGACTGTTTGGAGGTTAAAAATCTTCCATCAGAAATGTAAGCATATTTGCACAAGGAGACATTTATGGTATATGTCATTGCAGTATACTTTAAAAGAGTGAAAAATTGGGAAGAGCCTAAATATCCACTAATGGAAGAAGAATAAATAAATTTTGATGTAGTCATATTATAAAATAAGCAATAGTGAAAATGAAGTAGAGCTACATGATCATCATGAATAAATCTCATTTCTGTCTAATATGTTTAGACATGATGATGGCTAAAAGCAAGTTTCAGAAGGATATGTACAGTTTCAGGCTGTGTGGAATAGTAATTTATGTTGTTTAGGAATACATAAATATGAAGTAAAAGTATAAAACTATGTAGATGAATGATAACACCAAATTAAAAAGGGGAGTGTTAATTTATCTGTAAAGTTGCATTAAATTGGTTAATGGATACATGGGTTTTATATAATTATCTATACTTCTTTATATGCCTGAAATTAAAAAAAATTTTTTGGCAAGATTTTTGAGGTGAAATACAAATCAGAATTTAGAGAAGGCTACCTGGAGCGTTATAAAATTGAAATCATCCTGTAATGTCCTTAGAAACAGATCCTTGTGGAAGCACCTAGGCTGGCTTTCAGAAGTGAGAATTGGAACAGCTTATGGGATCAGGTTCGCCTGGACATGAACTGGGGAGAGAAACTGGAAGCCTGAGTCCTACTTAGGATATGGAAGGGGCCCCGTGGCTTAGCGGTTAAGTGCACGCGCTCTGCTGCTGGCGGCCCGGGTTCGGATCCCGGGTGCGCACCGCTGCACTGCTTCTCCGGCCATGCTGAGGCCGTGTCCCACATACAGCAACTAGAAGGATGTGCAGCTATGAAATACAACTATCTACTGGGGCTTTGGGGAAAAATAAATAAATAAATAAAATTATGAAAAAAAAAAAGGATATGGAAGGTGTATTTTTTTCTTTACAAGATAAGGAAAACTGCTCCAAATATATAGACACCAAGCCTCTTTCTCATTAGGCACATTTGATCATCCTTACATATTATGGCTGATTAAAACACTCCAGTGATATAAAACACCGGATGGAGAATTTACAGTACTCCGTAGAGTTAATAGTGGTAAATGGTGGTAAAGTATTTCTACAGGGATGGACCCTGAGTAAAGTCTCAGTGATTCCCAGTTTCTCCAAACCTGACTGGTCATTGGAATCACCTGGGCACCTGAAAAACAATCTATGTTCTCAGTTCCTGTCTCTGGAAATGCTAAGGGCTTCAGTTTGAAAATTTAAACTTAAATCTCTTCCAGATGATTGGACTGTCAGCTAGGTTTAGAAATCTCTCTCTTTTATAAAACATAGTTCTCTCCTGCCCTGCAAAGGACAACTTATCAACCTGTCAGTTTATTGGACATTATCTGCTAAACATTGCCGGTTTCCTCGCCAAATCGTAAGCCTTGTTTTCTCAAATCTGCACCTTACATAGTGAGCCAGTAGAGGTGTGGTTATTGTTTTACTCATCGTCTTGGGAGAAAAAAGGCAGAAGCCATGTAATACTGTTTGCAGCCCCTTTATTGGCTTTTGGCCTTGTGATCAGTATCTGGTTGTGGACTGTGTGTCATTAACTCAGTATAGACTGCTTATTACCTGTGCACTTTAATATCACTTGGGTGGACAGTCGGTTGGACTGGACTTTTGCCAGATGATGGAATGTTACATCTGATGTTTATTTCAAAAATAATGGTTTAATCTTTACTTTGTCAATTAATGTTTATATTTTATTCACAATGCATGTTAAACATGCATATATCTTAATAATTTTTAAGATTTAGAAACAGTTATATTTAGTATGTGTTAGGATTAATGCTAAAATGTATTATTTTGAATTTAATACTTGATTAGCTTGTTTTTAGTGTTGCCTGATATGCAACAACTTTGTTGAGAGCTGGTAAATATTTATGAAATTAGAAAAACAATACTACAAAAAATGAAAAAATTATATTTATTTGAGAGCCCTTAGGATATGGTTAAAACTTGGACTTCGATACTTTATTCAAGAATATTTTTAAATACTTGGGAAAAAGTTAAAACCTTGATTTTCTAAGTAGTGATAATAGTAACAATAACAATAATAAGGTCCATAATATCATTACTGATTACAACTGATAGAAATTCCAGTTTTATCTCTTATCAGAAAGAGGATGCCTACTAAAGTATAATGTGCTTGGTTGACCTAAATTGAGAAAATTGCCCTCAGAATTAATGATTACCACTTTCTGCAGAGCTATTTTAATTTAAACTGATCATTTCTTTCATGGTACCAGAATGAAACTTACGAGGGCTGTGCAGTAATCAGGACCTACATTGACTCAGCAGCTCCTAGCGGCCCTTCTAAACTCTTTCATTTGTCTATGTCTAAACCAAAAATCTTTTTGGAATTGTGCTCTTAAAAACAGAAACTATTTGTAGTTCCAGATTATATATTAACGATTAGTGGCTTTAGAGCTAACATTCAACAAGGATATCTAATTCTGGCTCTTTGCCCTAGTTAGATATTTGATCCTTGGAAAGCCACATGACCCTCCTCTGTAAAATCAGGGCTGTGGACTAGATAGTCTCTAATGTTTTGTCAACTGAAATTCTCCAAATCTGCATGTGTCTTGTATTATTTTGAGTATTGACAAAATGAGTTATATCCTTTAAACTCAAGCCAACATTGCTTTTAAATGAATTTATAAATTTATAGGAAATATTTTCCACTCTGAGAAGGAAGAATACTTTGTGAAAGAATAATGTTCTTCTCTTTGCTACTGTAACAGTTTAATTGGGTTAAAAGTGATTTGTAGTTTTCCTTGTTCTTCCTAGAGAATTGTGAATATTGTGTAATTTTTGGATATTTTTATTTAAAAATAATGTTTTGAGCATGGGATTTCCAAATGATAGAAATTGGAGGGGCCGGCCCGGTGGTGCAAGCGGTTAGGTGCGTGTGCTTCGCTGCGGTGGCCCGGGGTTTGCCGGTTTGGATCCCCGGCGCACACCGACACACTGTTTGGCGAGCCATGCTGTGGCGGCGTCCCATATAAAAAAAAAATAGAGGAAGATTGGCATGGATGTTAGCTCAGAGCCGGTCTTCTTCAGCAAAAAGAGGAGGATTAGCATCAGATGTTAGCTCAGGGCTGATCTTCCTCACAAAAAAAGAAAAAGAAATTGGAATCATTCATATCCAGATTGAGAGAGGCAGTATAGTGGAAGGAATATGTTGTATGTGCTTTTGGTTATTAGATGAATGATCCTGAGCAAGTCATGTCACCTTGCCAAGCCCAACTGCATCATTAATAAAAGGAAAACATGCCTACCTTACAGGGTTATGGGAATGTTCAGTGGGATAATGTATGTAAAATGGTTAATACAATGAATGGCACATTGTTGGCTTGCATGCTGCTTTCAAAAATTTATTAAATACTTGTTGTGTACCTGATACTATGCTATGCTAGGTAGTGGATATGTGATGGCACGCAGTATAGACTGTGAAGGATAATATAGAGAATAATGGAGGGACCTTTTATGTGGGACTCAAAAAGCTTCTCTGAGGAAGCTGAAATCTTAACAGAGAGGAGATAACTGATTATTTTAAGGCATCTTTAATATTCTTTATATTACTCTTTATTAATATTTCTTTTCATATATTTTAAGGTTTTTTAATACTTATATAAAGGATTGGGATATACTTTGTTATTTGAGGAAAACTGCATATGTAAGTCAAATGAAATGAATATCTATGACCAAATCTAGGTGAGCTGATGATTCTTAGTAAAATTGCGAGGGACCATTATTATTATTTTTTTTATTGATGTTTTAATGGTTTCTAACATTGTGAAATTTTGGGTTGCACATTTTTGTTTGTCCATCACCATATATATGACTCCCTTCACCCCTTGTGCCCCCCCCACCCCCCACCCCCACTGCCCCTGGTAACCACAGTCCAGTTTTCTCTGTCCATGTGTTGGTTTATATTCCACATATGAGTGAGATCATACAGTGTTTGTCTTTCTCTTTCTGGCTTATTTCACTTAACATAATACGCTCCAGGCCCATCCATGTTGTTGCAAATGGGACAATTTTGTCTTTTTTTATGGCTGAGTAGTATTCCATTGTGTATATATACCACATTTTCTTAATCCAATCATCAGTCGAGGGACACTTAGGTTGCTTCCACTTCTTGGCTATGGTGAATAATGCTGCAATGAACATAGGGGTGCATAAGCCTCTTTGGATTGTTGATTTCAGGTGCGTTGGATAGATTCCCAGTAGTGGGATGGCTGGATCATAGGGCATCTCTATTTTTAATTCTTTGAGTAATCTCCATACTGTTTTCCATAGAGGCTGCACCAATTTGCATTCCCATCAGCTGTGTATGAGGGTTCCTGTTTCTCCACATCCTCGCCAACATTTGTTGTTTTTTGTCTTGGTGATTATAGCCATTCTAACGGGCGTGAGGTGGTATCTTAGTGTTGTTTTGATTTGCATTTCCCTGATGATTAGTGATGTTGAGCATCTTTTCATGTGCCTATTGGCCATCTGTATATCTTCCTTGGAGAAGTGTCTGTTCATTTCCTCTGCCCATTTTTTGATCGGGTTGTTTGTTTTTTTGTTGTTCAGTTGTGTGAGTTCTTTATATATTATGGAGGTCAACCCCTTGTCAGATGTATGTTTTGCAAATATTCTCTCCCAGCTGGTTGGTTGTCTGTTCATCTTGATTCTGGTTTCATTTGTCTTATAAAAGCTCTTTAATCTGATAAAGTCCCACTTGTTTATTTTTTCTTTAGTTTCCCTAGTCTGGGTAGGCATGTCATCCAAAAAGATTCCTTTAAAACCAATGTCAAATAGTGTGTTGCCTATATTTTCTTCTATGAGTTTTATAGTTTCAGGTCTCACCTTCAGGTCTTTGATCCATTTTGAGTTCATTTTTGTGAATGGCGATAGCACATGGTCCACTTTCATTCTTTTGCATGTGGCTGTCCAGTTTTCCCAACACCATTTATTGAAGAGACTTTCCTTTCTCCATTGCATGTTCTTAGCACCTTTGTCAAAAATTAGCTGTCCATATATGTGTGGTTTTATTTCTGGGCTTTCAATTCTGTTCCATTGATCTGTGTGTCTGTTTTTGTACCAGTACCATGCTGTTTTGATTACTATTGCTTTGTAGTATGTTTTGAAGTCAGGGATTGTGATGCCTCTTGCTTTGTTCTTTTTTTTTTTAGGATTTCTTTAGGTATTCGGGGTCTTTTGTTGCCCCATATAAATTTTAGTATTCTTTTTTCTATTTCTGTGAAGAATGTCATTGGGATTCTGATTGGGATTGCATTGAATCTGTAGATTGCTTTAGGTAATATAGACATTTTAACTATGTTTATTCTTCCAATCCACGTGCATGGGATATCTTTCCATTTCTTTATGTCATCATGGATTTCTTTCAATAATGTCTTGTAGTTCTCATTGTATAGGGCAAGGGACCATTATTTTAATGATGTGTAGAATATTGTAGAAGATGATTATTTTCTCTGGCCCCTTCAGGAACACAGCTCACAGAATGGGTGAGTTAGCAGAAAATAAATAGCAAGAGAATTTCAGTGATAAAAGTCCATGTATTGGCTTAAGTTATTTGGAAACTGATTTTTGAATAGAGATTGAATAAGTAATAAAGAAAGTTAGAGATGTAGGCTTTTTGCACAAGGGAAAGGGGAAATTCTAATAGAACAAAACTACAATGTCCAATAAACATCTAAAGTAGGGGAGTGAAAGTAAACAAGGGTAGAAACATAAGACATGGTAAATGTTTTCATTTAGAATATGTTCTCTAGAAACTCAAATCATTCTACTATTATAGCTAGATCATGAAGTTCCCTCTCCTGTCTTCTCCTTCCTTTCTGTTTTAAAATGTGTGGAATAAAACCAGATCATCTTTAGGGGAATAGCTATATTAGAGTCAGTAATTATTTATTTGTGTGGTTTAGGCAACAGGAGAGAAGACCACATTTTTCTAACTTCTGAGTATCTTGAAACTTCAAAGAACATGGTTAATATATTAGTTTTACATATTACTAAATGTTGTTAGTTATGTGAGCTAGATAATGTAGCTTAAATGTTTTTATCTTGTTTTTCTTTAAGCCAAGGGAAGAGATGGTGTTAAGTGGAAAATATAAATCTGGGGAACAGATTCTTCGTCTGGCCAATGAGAGATTTGCTGTTCCCGAAATCCTCTTTAATCCTTCTGATATAGGTATTCAAGAAATGGGAATTCCAGAAGCTATTGTCTATTCAATTCAGAACTTACCTGAAGGTACATAGTTACAGTAAAATATTGAGGAATAATGATATATTTTAAGAAATCATAAGCTCTCTGAACCCTAGAGAAGTCATGTGTTCTTTCTAAATAATTCAGGCAAATGGCAAGTCTGTTTTATTCATGGAGATGTGCAGATCTCAGAATGCACTTGAGTAATTCTTACTTTATTGGTCCTAGATTGTAAATTTGATATAGGGAAAGTCATTATGGTACATTTAAACTTGAAGAAATTCATCTCCATGAGTATTAAATTGCCATATCCATTTTAGAAAAGTTTTAATATAAACCCAAATCTGCACAGAATACAAATTTATAATTTAACAATTAGATGATTTTTGCTGTTGATGGGACTGGTTTGTTCTTTCTGTTATATTTGGAAGTTAATTTTAATGAGGTTGAAGTATGGTGCTTCACAGTGATGTGTGAGTTCTCCTGAAGCATGATTTAATTAAAGAATTTTCTAGAGTTTTAAGTACTTTTATATCTTGAAAGTGTCTTCCTAGTTCATAAGGAACAGTCTAGGCATTGGAGAAAATCCAGCACATGCAGTGTCCTTTCCTCCCATTTCAAAAAAAAAGAAAGAATGAAAAAAGAAAGTTGCATAATGCCATCACTTTATTATTTCACAACTATTTTCATATTAATATTTCATATTAATTTCACATTTTATATAAAGTTGCTGTCATGATATACACAACATTTTGTACTACACTGCTTTAATGTCATGTCATTGAAACTCAGTGTCAATATAAGGAACTCTGTCCTCATTTCGTGAACAGAAGCATGAGGTGGGATGGCCAGTATCTGTTAATTCCTGATAGATTTCCCAGTGGTGCTTAGTACGCTTTTAATACTGGTTAACCATATGGCACTTAATGCTTGCCATCATGTAACTTTAATGAGTATAGAACATAAGATCCTTTCTTTAAACATTATTATAGATTATGAGTATTTTTCACTATCAAATGTAAGTATTGTACATAAATATATCTGTCTCAGATAACATGGAAATTTGGGCTCCCAAGTTAAAATGTCGTGAAGGACCTCCTTTTCAGCCTTACACTAGGTCATCATCTCAGCCTACAGAAAGATCCCCTCCATTTTAGGAAGAACAATTATAGTTATCAAATGTCTGCTACTAGAATGTTTCTCATTTATATATCGTTTACATGGGTATATAATAAGTAGCCAGCAGTTCAACCCTTTCCCCTTAGCGTTTCTTTTAAAGATCTCTGAGGTTATACTTGACTCTGTTGAAATGTGTCTATTTGTGTAAACTATAACTTCATTACAAAATCTTATAAATTATAATTTATATGGTTATAAAAAAATTTTATGGTTTCCCAACCAGTAACTGTAATCTAATTGCTCTTACCTAAGCCCTCATCCCCATCTTTCCAGAAAGATAAACAGATTTTCTAATGCCTTTTTTCTTCCTTCTTTTTTTTTCTCTCTTACAGAAATGCAGCCGCATTTTTTTAAGAACATTGTTTTGACAGGAGGAAATTCCCTTTTCCCAGGATTTAGAGATCGAGTTTACTCAGAAGTTCGATGTCTCACTCCAACAGATTATGATGTTTCTGTTGTGCTGCCTGAAAAGTAAGTGTTGGCTGATAGAGAAACAAAACATGGAAAGCATTTTGTAGATAAAGTGGTCTATAGGCAGATTTCAGTTTAAAGCCTGGTTCTACCACACTGGCAGGTTTACTTCACATTTGGCATCCTCATTTTCCTTTTCTCAAAAATTGAAATGATAAACCTTATGTTTCAGTGGATTAAATGGGATGAAGTATGTCAAGTGCCAACCATAATGGTTAATACATTATGGGTGCTCAATTAATATAAGATCACATCCATATAGTAAATCAGTCCTCATTCCTAAGAGATTTTTACAGTCAAAGCAATCAGGTTGTAATCTATTTGATTTATCTGAGATGTATCATTTCTTGACAGTTTCTATCAAGAATAGAAATTTAAAAATTAAATCATTAAGATAAGTTATGTCAATTTATAAGTTGTTTTGGAATGTTTTAAAATACTTTGATATTTTAAATAAACTTTTACATTTAACTAGTCTTTTTTTTAAATTCAGAACTCTTTTATTTCTACCCCCATCCTGTTTTATGAGAAAAAGCAGATATCATCATTTCCACTTTAGTGGTAAAAAAAAAAAATTAAGGTAGAATTTTGGAGCTGTAAGAAAGGCTTACAGATCATCCTGTTTGATGTTCTTACTTTGTAAATAAAGAAACAAGGGCTCATGACTTGGCAAAGGCCTTACGGTGAGTTAATAGCAGTTGCCAGACTAATACTTAATTCTTGAGTCAGTAGCTCTTACCAAATATATGTCTAACTAACACCCAGCCCCAGTCTTAAGTGGCAGAGTTGCAAACAAGACCCCACATACCTGACTCCTAATTTTAGAGTTTTGTTTTAAAGCTAAAGTAGAATTTTCAGAATCAACAGCAGTTAATAGAAGGCCCTCATCTGATCACTTAATTTTTATAGCTATCAGATTGGAATGATTTTTATCAACAGTAATGTTCATATACTCTTTGGAGTATGAAGCATAATGGATTTTCATTGTGCATTTTAAATACAAGCAAGTCGTGCACACATTACAGGCCAAGGGATCCACAGAAAATAGTTTCTATTCTTCTATTCATCAAATCTTTATTGCACATCTACTGTGTGTGTGTGTGTGTGTGTGTGTGTGTGTATATATATATATATATATAAATATATATAAAGGTTAGGAAATGCAATAAATACAATAAGGAAAACATTTATTGGGCCGGCCCCATGGCTTAGCGGTTAAGTGCGTGCCCTCTGCTGCTGGCGGCCCGGGTTCGGATCCCGGGCGTGCACCGACGCACTGCTTCTCCGGCAATGCTGAGGCCGCGTCCCACATACAGCAGCTAGAAGGATATGCAAATATGACATACAACTATCTGCTGGTGCTTTGGGGAAAAAAAAGGAGGAGGATTGGCAATAGATGTTAGCTCAGAGCCAGTCTTCCTCAGCAAAAAGAGGATTAGCACGGATGTTAGCTCAGAGCTGATCTTCTTCACAAAAAAAAAAAAAAAGTGGAGGAAGATGGGCATGGATGTTAGCCCAGGGCCAGTCTTCCTCAGCAAAAAAAGAGGAGGATTGGCAGATGTTAGCTCAGGGCCTATCTTCCTCACAAAAAAAAAGTAGAGGGTCCAGGGGCCAGCCCGGTGGCGTAGCAGTTAAGTTTGCATGCTCTGCTTCTGCGGCCTGGGGTTTGCAAGTTCGGATCCCAGGCGCAGACCTATGCACCGCTCATCAAGCCATGCTGTGGCGGCATCCCATATATAAAATAGAGGAAGATGGGCATAAATGTTAGCTCAGGGCCAATCTCCCTCACCAAAAAATAAAAAAAATAAAAGTAGAGGGTCCATAAATTCAGAGTACAGGGAAAAAAAAAAAAGAAACACTTAACTTGTAGCGTTTACCAAGATTCTGTTCTTTCTGTGTTTGCTTTACTCCTATGAAGCTTATGCTTATTTTCACACTTTAAATGATTTTCTGTTAAATCAGGTTGGGTAGAGATTGCCACGTTTTAGTTACTAATTAATGTTTCTGGCATTCCAGTTCTGTAAAATCATCTGGGTTCATTTATTTTACCTTTATTTTTAGCCCTATTACTTATGCCTGGGAAGGTGGAAAATTGATATCAGAGAATGACGACTTTGAAGATATGGTAGTAACAAGAGAAGATTATGAAGAAAATGGACATAGCGTCTGTGAAGAGAAATTTGATATTTAAGAAACATTTCTGAATGAAAGTTTTGACTGGTTGTGACTGAAAGGTTTAATTTCAGTGTGCTTTTTAAAAAAGGTTAAGGACCTGTGTTACCTTTCATCCTAAGATAAAATCTTAAACTTATGTAAATACTTTGATCCATGGCTAATTTTCAAAGGTTTCTTAGCTAGGTTATTAATTAAACTGTAACTCAGTCCATATTTTCATTTAGGAGCTAGACTACTATAACAATGCTTGTGTTGTTTCTGAGAGTAGGTTATCTTTCATTAGAAGGTGAAAGAGTGAATGTATGTTAAGTTTAATTCTTCATAGTTGAAAGCGCAAACTTAACTGTCTGAGTGGTCAGTTTTCCTTAGAAGGTAGTTGTGTGTGACTATGACTAAGACTTGGCCAAAGTGTTTTCTAGCTGATATGATTTCTCTCTCTCTTTCAGAACTAATTAGTTTATTTTAAAATCGTCATAAGGTTGGAAGGACTAATCTTACGTGTGCTTTGAAGTTTTATTTTTTACTTAGAGTAAGTTTGAAAGAATGGAGATTAAAGCCAATTTACTAAAGTGTTTTTGGTTACTATTGTGTTGGCATAAATGTATTATTTCACTCATAAAAATACTGTACCATTTTTTTAGGATGAAAAGAAATTTGAAGTTGGGGTTGTTCAAAAACTCTCAATACAAATGTTAGTGTTTAGTTTTAAAAACTCTTTTATTATCCACGGTAAGCATTTTAAAGTTAAAGGCTACAGCTTTCCAGTTTAAGGAAACAGCTGACAGAGACATTAATAAATGGATCAGGTAGGTTTCTTTGATTGCAAACAGTAGAAACTCATTTGGCAATGCTAAGCAAACCAAAAGTTATCAGGACAGAGGACAGCTCATAAAATCTAAGAAAAGGCTGGACTAGTAGCCTTAGGAAGAATAAAAACCAGGATATCCTTAGGAGTCTAGGTTACAGATACCAAGGGACAATCCTTATAGAGCCCTGCCATCAAAATATCTCAGCTTCTGTATTTTCTATCTCATGTCATTGTGCTCATGAATCAAATTCCTACCAGTCTCTTTACCCTGGTGAGGATCATGCACCTACCCCGTGGCTTCAGGGACTTGGACTGTCCTACTACGATAGCCTAGAGTGAAAGAAGGTAGTTTTGCAAAGGAAAATTAGGGTGAAGAGACAGTTGTTGAGCAGGGTGAAAGAGCTGTCCACTACAGTTACATCTGGATTGTATTGGATTAGGGCCTGGTCACTCCTTCCTAGACCTAGGCTGGTTATCATTCCAGAGTTGCAAATTGTGATTGTTTGTGTGATACCCAGTTACTAGCAAATAATCTGTGGGCAGTGTAGCAAAAAGATGCTGGTGGTATAAAGGAAGGTTTTGGATCCATAGAGTGTAACAGTGCTAGAATTTCAAGGTGATGTGCTTGGAGCTAAAAAGCTAAGTCCCCATTTAAAGGGCTTTCCATGACTTGTCAGGAATTCATCTTGCGCAGGCAGAATATTATCATCACCAACCAGGGTGTTTTTCCTGTGAGGAACTGGGACATTCCTCAAAGCTGCATCCCCAAAACATGCCCTAGCCTGAAGTCTCCTGGTATGTTCTGCTGAGAACGATGTGTGTTTTCACATGCTTATAGTAAACTGTAATTTCTGTATAGAGTATAGGCCTCATAGTGCTCATTTTTGGGAAACTAAAAATTCATTTCTGAAATTAATGAACATAGACCCTAATCCTTATCATCAAAGCTCCCATCCAACACCTACCTAATTTTGAAACTTCATTGCTAGCGATAATGTTTTAATGTTATACAGTAAGTTGACTTAAAAGAGAAGATTTAACATTACTTCTAAATAATAACGTTGTCTGAGTTGATGCATTAAAGATATCTATTATTTTGGAAAAATATTGATGATCCTAATTTGAGATTCACTAGAAATAGAGAATTTGGCCAGGTTAGAATTTATAGTTTTTTTATTGCAGATTGCACACACGGAAGTACTGTGTTCCACTGTTGGCCATGCATAATATACACCTTAAGACAATAGAGGATTAGGAGTTACATCAATGAGTATTCAAGATACACCAGTCCTCTCAAGCACTTTTCTCTGTTGGTTTTGAATTTTTTAATTCAGTGTTGATTGGCTTGACATAGCAAACTGATCATGCTCACCTGCTTTTCAACCTGTCCCAAATCCCTTTAAAATATTCCCAGTGGAGAAGGGTGGGAGGTAAATGAGACCAGGGAGGAATGCCCAGGGAACACTTCAGTGATTTGTGACATATTATTTCTCAAGCTGGGTGGTGGGCATATGGGTATTCATTATATTAGAATCTATACTTTATTGTATACATGAAATAGTTCATGTATTTTGATATTCACAATACGTGAATTATGTATGCAAGAAAAATGCATGTATTTTGATAGAAGAGTAAATCCTTAAGTGACTCCAGGAAACAAAAAGGGTGGCATTGATGAAAAAATATGGAAGAATTTCTAAAAGATGGAAATCAAATGGGATTAGATGGTTAGAGAAACAAGAACAAGAAAACCCATGTCCCAGATTAGGGCAGGAAAAAACTACTAAAGACATAAGAACAATTCCAGAGATATTTTAATTCAGGACAAATACAGAGAGTACGAGATCATTAAACAAATGAATTGGAAACAGCTGAGCCTCAATTCCAAGAAAGGAATTGAGGCTCAGTGGTAAGAATTGAAGTATAAGGGTTGGAAAGAGAAACAGAATAGATCCTGAGGGCCAGCCCCATGGCTTAGCGGTTAAATGTGTGTGCTCCGCTACTGGTGGCCAGGGTTCGGATCCTGGGCGCGCACCGACGCACCGCTTCTCCGGCCATGCTGAGGCCGTGTCCCACGTACAGCAACTAGAAGGATGTGGAACTATGACATACAACTATCTACTGGGGCTTTGGGGAAAAAAAAGCAGGAGGATTGGCAACAGATGTTAGTTCAGAGCCGGTCTTCCTCAGTAAAAAGAGGAGGATTAGCATGGATGTTAGCTCAGGGCTGATCTTCCTCACAAAAAAAAAAAAAAAAAAAGAATAGATCCTGAAATAATGTCATATCCACTAAGAATATCAGAGTAAAAAAAAAAATTTAAGGGAACAGCTGATCGTGGCACTGATCTCTGGCTAAAGAAAAGAGCTCAGATCTCATTAGAAAGACTTTTGACAGGGTAGGGCCCTGGGGAACTTAGTATACCTTCCTCCTGCAGAGGAAAGACACCAAAACTAGAACTTACATTCACTGACAAGTAAACAGGAATTCATAAATGAAAAAAATGAACAACCAAGCATTAAACTTTTGAGGGATACTTAATACCATCAAAGAGGCACCAAACCCAGCAAACAAGAATGAACCCCTAAGGGAATAAATTAAAAGAAACTTTATAAGTAATATTCTCTAAGAGACTGATGAGGCAATTGCATCTATTGCAACAAGAACAAGTTGCTATAACAAAGATCTTAGAAATTAAAAATAGGATTACTTATGCTTAATTGATGGGTTTAATAGCAGAATGGACACTACTAAAGACTGAAAAACAGAAAGAAGCTGAGGGAATTTTCCCAGAATATAGCACAACTGAGCAAGCAGTGGGATGGCTGGGGAAAAAGGCTAGCCAATATCCACAGTATAGGCTATGTTGTCTGCCTAGTAAGAAGAGCCTTCCCTATAGAAGAGGCCTTTTGATGAGCTTTCACACAGGCCAGATATCCTTGCACTTGGGGCCTATTCTGAGATGTCCATCCACATCCTTCCTAAAG
The DNA here is from genome assembly GCF_020826845.1 of Diceros bicornis minor. NCBI lineage: Eukaryota > Metazoa > Chordata > Mammalia > Perissodactyla > Rhinocerotidae > Diceros > Diceros bicornis. Next base: position 22,915,462 of record NC_080764.1, on the reverse strand, counting down.
CTTCCTAAAGCATCCTTCCTAAAGCCAGGTTTCTTATCTTGTAGTTTTCAAGTCTCTGATCCTCTAGTCAAATTACTAGCCATATCTTCATACAAATTGAACAACCAGAAATGCTCTCAGTTCTGCTCCCTGGGATCATTTCCCTTCCCCACTGCAGGTTAGGCATGCACAGCAGCATGCCATCATCAAGTGGAAGTGGAAATACAAGACTGAACTCAGGTTGGACAAGTTAATTGCATGAGCTCACACTCAGTGCATTTCCTCTTACTGCACTGTTTACCTTTTCCTCAACCCACATCTGAGACTTCATGGAGGTTCTCTAATAGCAAAGAGAAGAAAATTCAAACCTGGTTTATAGGTGGTTCTGCATGATATAGCAGGCAGCAGCCAGAAGTGGAGTGTTGGCACAGATCAAATGTTGAATTATTACACCTGTGAATGAATCAATTAGGCTACAAAGAGTTGCCTGTAGTGTCACTGGTCACAAAGTGGTTAAGTGACAAATCTGGAGCTGCAACAGCTTTTTGGTTTTTATGTTCAACAGTCTTTCTAGCACACAAGCAATTTGCATAATAAAAGCACTTCTAAATCCACTTGTAGAGAGTACAGGGAGGAAAGTTGCCAGAAAAAAAGTCTCAAGAATGGCTTCCAGCCTTGAACATTCTTTATGTATATAAATTACATGAGAGAAAAGCTTTGTTTCAACATTTATTTCCTTGAGTTAGAAAATCTTTTATTTACCTGGATAGTACTTGAGAATGTGAATAATCCAAGTTTAAGCAATTTTAAGCACTATGAATCAGGCTGTTCAATTCTCGTGGAAATTTACTGAATAGTCTAACAGGAGGTAAGCTTTTCAGTGACTGCAGCTGGATTTTAGTTATACAGACAGAAAAATATTTTGCACATAATAAAGTTCCTCAAAAAAGGGTTAGCCTAAAATTGAATGACAATACCCTTGGGAATTCCTTTTAAGCCTAATGACTGTAATGTATGGAGCTGTCACTAGGTGGAGTGGCACTGCTGGGTTTGGCATTTCTCTTTAGAAATTAATGCCTCAGAACCTTCAAAAACCATTCAGAAGTCAATTTTTCTTTGTAAACAAGTTTAATTGAATAGTAGTGTATATGTTGATCAAAATAAGCTCCATTAGGGAATGTTATAGGAAATGTCATTCAATTTAAATGATGGTAAAACATTTCAGGCATTGCTGAACAACTCTAACTTCTAGTAATTCCACTATTTCTAAATTGGGTTTTACCCTAATCTAGGGCGTTCACTTGCTAACATTTTCCCTTCTGAACCCAAATAGGTCAAGTAGTAAATCCAGGGCTCCGACTCCAGGGCCCTACTCTTGTTACCTACCTACTTACCTACTTGGTAGGTAACACACTCTTCCTCATACCTTTGATATTTCTGGTCCATCTTATAAATACAAACCTATGCATGTATGTTTTTATTCGAGAGATTAAAAACAAACCAAAACTGAGGCTCAGAGGGAAGAGACTCACTTAAGGTTATATATAATCTTCTGAGCAGCAGATCCAAGGATATGGTAATATCCTTAACTCATTTCTCAAAGTGCCAGCCATTCATAGTGATAACAAACAATTCCCCACCCGATTAACACATAATGTTACAATGAAGGCTTTCCAAATAAGGAGACTCTCTCCCACACCCCCTTAAATAAAAGGGGTTTGGCTGCACGTTACCAGTATTTTCCCGGTCTCTCTAGAACCACCCTCTCAGGTCTTCTACTGGAGGTATATTAATTTCCTCCCCGATTCAAAATAACCATACACAGATTAGGGCAGCTACATCTTCTGGTGTCATAGAATTGTTTTACTTTGTTTTTTGTTTTAAGTGGGCAGGAACTTAGGTGTAAACAAAAAGTTGCACACAGTTTCAAAAAGTACACTGTACTTTGGCCCTCTGAAACCTTTTCACAGACTCAGTTGAAAACTTTGACTCTGAGCATTCAAATTCGACAAGTGATACAGTTTTTGTACGAAAAGATAAAACTGATGACATTAGTTCAATGTATATTTTTTCAAGTACTTATGACAGATGCTTCTCTTTCCCTGCGATTGAGGCATAAATTAAGAGTATAAAAGAATGTATCTCTGTAACTTTCAACAGGGATTGAATCTTCACCCTACGTCACATTGAGAGAGTGATGCTATAAAGTGAACTAACCAACTTAGAAAGAGAGGGAGAGACCGACAAAAGAAGAAAATCATAAAATACTATATAGACTAAAGAAGAATTAGAGAAGGCAAAATCCTGGTTTTAGATAGTTATGAATTTTAAATTTGTGGCTTTTAAAATCTACTTTATAAGTCTTACCCTGTTTAGATGATTCACACTATTTAAGTTACAGTAGCCTAAGGGGGTAGCTTAAAAATAATATATATTAAGGAAAGTATATGCTTTCTTCATAGAACTTATGTATGAATGTTCCTTTACTGTAGGAAAAGAAATTCTAAGGAAATTAACTGTACCAGATCCCTAATAATAGCAGCACATTTAATAAGTGATTTTAGCAGCATAATGATTAAGTGAATCAGCATACATGAACTTAACTTGTATTCCCTTTTAAAGTTAAAAAATCCCTTAACATTTTTTTAAGATCAACTCGCTAAGCAACTTTTAAATATACAATATAGTATTATTAACTATAGTCGCTATGCTGTACATTATATCCCCAGGACTTATTTATTTTATAACTGGAAGTTTGTACCTTTTGACCTCCTTCCTTAATATCTTTTTAAACATGATCACACTTAAAATGCTTGGAGGCTATCCTGTCTCTGAAGTGTAAGTAGCAGTTTGAGAAAATCACTAGAGAGTTGTTTATATTTACAGATTATAGTTTCTTGCCTCAGAAATGTTAATGCAAAGCTTCTGGATGGTGTTTTTGAAATTCTTTGATTAACTTCTTTTTTTGTTTCAAAGAGATGCTGGAGTTAGTATAAATCTCAAGAGCCAACTGGTGAAGATTTTGAATTGTCCTTTCCTTTCGTTTTTCAAACTCCTTGTATGTCAAGCGTTGGCAAAATATGAAGCCTTAAAAAAAAAAAGTACAATTGGAAAAGCAAATTAAAAAAAAAACTAGAATGTACTTATCTGAACTGGCCTTATGCTAGACTTATTTTTTTCCAAAATATGGTAGATAACATTACTTATGCTCACATTTTTTTGCTTCAGAGTAATAATACTGTTTTTTACAAGTGCTCTATGCTTTAGCAAAACATACACTATCTTATTTTACATACATTATTTTTATTTGATCTCCAAAATAATTCTATGAAGTAGGAGAAGGAAATACTATCCCAGTTTCAAGAGGAATACACAAGGAATTGAAGTGACATGGCTAATAAATTGGAGAGATAGAGGAGGAAAAAGTTTTTCTTGACCCTTTTAGGGTCCCTGGCTGTGTCTGAAAAATAAACTAAGACAGATTAAGACAGATTAATAGAAAAGCATACAAATTTATTTAATATAAGTTTTATGTGACATGGGAGCCTTCATAAGGAAATGAAGACTCAAAGAAACAGACCTATGTACTTTTATGCCAGGTTTGATAAAGAGTGAGTCATGGAATGAGGAATATGATAGGTTAAGGAGTATGAGATGATTGTAATAAACTGGGGAGACTTAGCAAGGCCTGTTTGTTTGGATTCTTCTTGGCATCCCTTTGTTTTCGGAGATAAAGATGTTCCTTTCCTCCAGGTACAGGGAGGGCACCTCTCACATGAGTGTTTTATAGCCTGTTTCAGGGGAGAAGGGTGAGGGGAGGGGGGAGGAGGTCAGAGTGACCTTCCTGCTTCTGTCATTTTCCCAAACTCCTTCAGCTTAAAATATTCAGTATGCTAAGTGCCATATTTTGGAGTGGTGTATCCTGAACCCCATCAGAGGCATGTTCAAAACATGAACAAAGAATGTCATGAACATGAGCAGAGTTTTTTCACTGCTTGTACAGTCATGCACAGTCAACCAAGCCTCTCCCTTTGCTGATCTACAGATGAAGACACCTTAGCCTCCACACACACCAAAGCAATTCTCAATCAGAGTAACCGTTGAAAGCCGAAATCCCATTAATAGCAGCATTTTTGCTTATGTTCACTATAATGGCCTTCACTTAAACACATCTATGGTGATACCCTGGAATTACACTGCCTCTGAAAACTTAAACTCCTGCACCCAACTCTCTTTAGGATCTACTATCCTTCAAATAATATAATAGTAGCTTACAATGAGTGCTTACCATGTGCCAAACTTTTTGTACTTTTTTTCATTAAATCTTCATTATCCTAAGGTATAGATGTATAGGCATTATTATCAGCCCTACCTTATTGATAAACAAAAGCTTGGACCACATGGCTAGCAAGTAGCTAGGCTAGGTTCTGAACCTAGGATTGTCCACTCTGGGGCTTGGGGTCTTGACCACCATGTATGATATACTGCCTTCAGCTCTGTCACAACTCTCATCAATCTCACAACATCAAACCCTGATGTGCCACTTTTCTTTGTTCACCATCTCTTCTTTCCCATCCTGAGTCAGACACATATCTGAACATTTGAACCACTTTCTCTCCAATATGTGTCCTCAATTCTCTTGCACTCCTGTTTTTCTGCAACACCTGACAAAGTAAAATCCCAGCTCTTAATCAATGCTTGAATCCACCTTTTTCACTCCAACATTTAAGTACATAAGTGCTGCTGGGAAAAATCATACTATCCAAAGTGGCACCACTAAAATTTATAATCGACTTCATATGGGTGCTCAGAATTACTCATCAATCCATTTACTTGTCTTTTCTCAACTGCTCTTCCCATTCTCCTAACCGTCTATTTCAAACTATTCCCCTGTCATGTCATCCATTCAATAGTCCTCCTCCAACTCCTCAGACAATATGGTCTCCTCCTCCTACTTTGTCAAGGAAAATGGATTCATCACTTAATGATCTCCCTCAGCTTTCTACCTTGGACCTAAACTTTTATTTACATCCACACACACTGTCACCTTTACTCCAGTATCCCTCCTCCTGTTCCAGGCAAACCCTTGGTCCTGTGCCCTAGAATGCATTTCCTCCTGCCTCCTCCAGGGCCTGGCTCCATCAGTCATCTCTTTTTTTCAATATCCCCTTTCTTCTGTTGCCTTTCTCTCAGCAGCTCTGTAGGCAAATCTCTGGCTTGACTTAGCACTGCCCCAGTTATTGCCCAGTTTCTCTCTTCCCCTGCTTATCATATATCCACTCTTAATTTCTTTACCTATTCACTCCGTTTCATGCCACTGCAACCTGGCTTTTGCCTCTCAAGCTACTAAGTCAGCTCTCACTAACTGGCTCCAGATAGTGGCAGTCCTCATGGGCCACATGGAATCTTCCTTCTTAAAATGTTACATTTCCTTGGCTTTATGATCATGATTTCATTTCATTCCCCTCCCAACATTTCTTTCTGTCTCATTTATAGGTTCCTCTTCTCACCCCTTGACTATTAGTGTCCCTATTAAGGGACACTATCCTTGGACCTCTTATTTTACTCAACAAATTCTAAATGACCTCAATTTCCAAATGCTCCCAGATATTTAGTTTTAGCTCAGATCTCTCCCCTGAGCTTCAAAATTGCACATCCAGCTGCCCTGCTGAAAACCTCGACCAGGATGTCTGACACGTATCTTAAATCAAAAGGCCAAAACAGATTCAGTCATCTCCCTAAACATGTTCCTCTTCCTCTGTTTTTCTATCTGAATTGAACATCAGGTTCCCCACCTGGAAACTTGCGAGTCATCTTTGAGTCTCCTTTCTCCCTGACTCCCAGATGCAATCAAGTGTTGCCAATTTTACCTCCTAAATATTTCTCAAACCTGTGCCCTCCTCTCCATCCTTCTTGCCTCTGCCATAGTACAGGCTTACATCAGTAGTCTCCTACTTAAGAATGCTGCCTCCAGTCCCCCTGGCCAACCCATTCTCCATACCACTGCTAAGCATGCTCTATTTAAAATATAAATCTAGCCATATCACTTTCTTTCTTTTTTTTTTTTTTTGTGAGGAAGATCAGCCCTGAGCTAACATCTGTGCTAATCCTCCTCTTTTCGCTGAGGAAGACCGGCTCTGAGCTAACATCTATTGCCAATCCTCCTCCTTTTTTCCCCCAAAGCCCCAGTAGATAGTTGTATGTCATAGTTCCACATCCTTCTAGTTGCTGTATGTGGGATGCCGCCTCAGCATGGCCGGAGAAGCAGTGCGTCTGTGTGCGCCCAGGATCCAAACCCGGGCCACCAGCAGCGGAGCGCGGGCACTTAACTGCTAAGCCACAGGGCTGGCCCTGCATATCACTTTCTTAAAAATAATTTTCAATGCCTCCCCAACTGCCTAGTGAATTCCTTGATTACTAAATGAGGCCCTTCATGCCCTAACATCTGTCTATTTCTCTAGTTTTAATTCCTGCCACCCCTTGACTGCAGTTTCTAGCACTTACCTATTTTCAATCACAATGTTTCTTCTGTCCAAAATATCCTTCCCTTCTCCACTCTTTTGGGTTAGCTAACATCTACTAATTCTTTAAGACTCCTACCAGGCATTATCTCCTCCGCAAGCCTAGCCTAATGACCCTTAGGGAAAATAGGTCAGGTAATCCTCCTCCTCCTCTTCTTCTCTGACCTCCTCTGGTTTGAACATATCCTTATTTTGTTTTATTTTTATTTATTTATTTACTAACTCATTCATTCATTTATTTATTTTTTGTGTGAGGAAGATTAGCTCTGAGGTAACGTCCATTGCCAATCCTCCTCTTTTTGCTGAGGAAGATCGGCCCTGAGCTAACACTTGTGCCCATCTTCCTCTACTTTATATGGGACGCCACCACAGCGTGGCTTGACAAGCAGTGTGTCAGTCCGTGGCCGGGATCTGAACCTGTGAACCCCGGGGTGCCGACGCAGAGTGCATGAACTTAACCACTATGCCACCAGGCTGGCCCCCCTATTATATTTTATAATGATTTATAATGGTTGTCTCTGTCATACATCAGTTCTTTCACTGAATTAATTTATTCAGCAAATATCTATTGAACATCTACTATGTGCCAGTCACTTTGAACACTGGAATATGAGCTTATTGTAAGCAGGGGCATTATCTTATACATCTTTATATTTTTTGGTGCTTCTACAAAGTCTGGCTCATAGGAGATAGTCAAAAATGTTTAGTGAATAATTGGATGGATGGATAAATATTTGATATGATGAGTATTTTAAATCAATACTCAAGAATTTCAACTAATCAGTTCAAGTATGGGGAAAAGACCATATAACACAAAACATAGAGATAACTTAAAAATTCCATTAAGTTGTGTACGGATAAAATCTGACAATTCTACTGAATAAGAGATAAACTTCAAAAAGAGACAAAATAGTTAAGCTATTTAGGGAAAAATATCAGATAACTTTTCACTTTCCAAGTCTTGTAGCACATGGCATAGTGCAAAGCACTTATAGTCATTATTTCCCTTTAAGGCATATTGTTGAATGAATGTTGAATGGAAATAAATATTAAAATGCCTCCAATCCCTCCATTTTCCTCAAAAGCCAAAAGTAATGAAAAATTGAATGTGAAAAGCTAACGTAGTTATGACAGCCAAATGAAGTTTGTTTGGAAATTAGTCAGATGATACCAAATTAATCCAAAAAGAATCCAGATGTTAGGTTCAGAATACTTCATTAGTATCACTGTTTAATTGCATCAAACAGACAGGATGCATGGGGCAACATACCTCTTGCCATATGCCACATGTTCAAAGAAGGGAGTGAGAGAAAATGGCGTCTATTAGCTGAGAAAGTCTAAGTAATTCAGGCAAATAAATTTATGCCCTACTCTAAGAATGTTTTTCTAAAAATTAGTAAAGCCTTAGAAACTTTTTTTTTAAGGAAAAAAATGTTACCTACTTTTCTAGTTGGCCAACTACTTAACCTTTCTAAGCTTCAGTTATCTTACCCATAAAATGGGATAATAATAATGCCTACATAGTATATTATTGTGTATAATAAATAATTTCATAAATCCGTGTAAGTACTCAGCACAGTGTCTGACACAGTAGGGGTCAATATTAGTAACAACTAATATTAAACATTAATAGTATTTAAAATTTAAATAATAATGCAGTTTAAATATTTATAATATTTAAAATTTATAGTAATATATTATTAATATAAATATTAAATATTTAACAACTATCCTGTGAGGTAGATGCTATTATTATTCCCATTTTGTAGATGAGGAAGCACAAAGAGGTTAAATGACTTGCCTGGGCAATCTGGCCCCAGCAACCACAGTTATATCTGTTATGATCTTTTGTCTCTCACATGACAATCTTAGGAAGTTTGTATTAGAGGGGCCAGCCCGGTGGCGCAAGCGGTTGGGTGCGTGCACTCTGCCGCAGCGGCCCAGGGTTCGCTGGTTTGGATCCCCGGTGTGCACCAACATACTGCTTGTCCAGCCATGCTGTGGCGGCCTCCCATATAAATTAGAGGAAGATGGGTACGTATGTTAGCTCAGGGCCAACCTTCCTCAGCAAAAAGAGGAGGACTGGCATCAGATGTTAGCTCAGGGCTGATCTTCCTCACAAAAAAAAAAAAAAAGGAAGTTTGTATTAGAAAATATTTTTTACTTTAAAGAAATTCTAAATTAAGAAATCAGATCACTTGCCACACGACACTGAGTGAAAGGAACCATGGAGTCTATTCAACTGAGAGGGTCATGCTCCTCCTCTATAAAACTTGGTCATTTCTTAGAAAAGAAGAGGGAAGGGGAGAGAAGGAAAAACAAGAGAATTTGTCCGAGTCAGAAAAAGAGACAACAGATTGCACAGGAGCAGGTGGGTAAAAAGCAGAAAGAGAGGTGAGACTTGTAAGCAGCAATGAGAGAGAAAGTTTTCACTATTTTAGAAGAAAGGTAATCAAAGGGCTTCCAAAAAGAATGAGAAGAACTTGCTCTGGAGATGTTAAAAAATAACCTTAATGTCACCACCTTTTATAACATATTTATTACATACCCACCCTTGGCTCCTTTCCAACTTACTTGGCTATAACAGTCACTTGATAAAGAAAGAACAAGTCTGAATCAATACCTGATATGGCATCTGGATCTTCTCCATGTAGAAGCTTCTTAAGTTTCTTATTAACCAGATCCAATAAAGTAACTGGTGTCTACATAAAAACAGGTATTTTCAAATATTTAATATGAATTTCTTCTAGCCAGGAATACAACATAGAAAAAAAAAATCTCAATCTTTTTGACCAATGAGTAGCGGAAGAGGATTGCAGATGGGGAGAGAGGGTGGGTAGCAGAAGGCCTCTGAATTAGAAAGGATATGAATACTTGAAATTTTTTAAGAATTCTTAAAATTTTATTTTCTACTTACATGTATGTACTATATCTGAAACTAGGTTAATGAATCATTAGTATAATATTCTCGTATAATAATAAAAATTATTTGTACTTCCGTAATAGCACTGGTCTAAATAATTGTAGATTGTAATTACATGGTCCATATGTAAATAGTAGCTATAAAATACATTAAAACATTATTCTCTTTTTTTTTGAGGAAGATTGGCCCTGCGCTACCATCTGTTGCCTATCTTCCTCTTTTTCTTTTTTTTTCTCCCCAAAGCCCCAGTTCATAGTTGTGTATCATAGTTGTAGAGTTGTAGCTCTTCTATGTGGGACGCCACCTCAGCATGGCTTGATAAGCAGTGAGTAGGTCCACGCCCAGGATCCGAACTGGCGAACCCCGGACCGCTGAAGCAGAACGCATGAACTTAACCACTATGCCACCGGGCCGGCCCCAAAACATTATTCTCTTAAAATAGATACATACTCCTTTTCCAGTTTTGGTTACACAAAGGTAATCCCAGATTACAATATGTATCTGGGGGAAATAATCCCTCAGCTAATATTGTTACAGAGGGCACTCCCTAGACCTACCAATGCTGTACCTCATGTCCACACAGCTCCTTCATCCTGGACCCCAGGCTACCTTTCTATTAGCATCGATTGTCCTGCCAATTTCTAGCCATGAAGCTGTTCCCATTAATTCATTCTGTCATTCAGTAAAAATTTGGTGAGTGATTGCTATGTTTCAGGTACTGTTCTAGGTGATGAATAAACAGATCAAGTTTCTGAACTCACAGAACTTACATTCTCATAGGAGAGAGACAATTTTAAAAAATCAGCAAATATAAAATATAATTTCGGTAGTGATAAGTGCCATTAAGAAAGCATAATGCAGGGTAAGAGGCTACAGTGAAGAAGATAGGTAGCTATCTTAGTTAGGGAAGACTTCTGACTTTCTGAGAGGGTAACATTTTGAGCAGAGGCCTGAACAGATGTGAAGGAGTGAGCTATAAAATTTGGGAGAAAAATGTTCTAGACAGACAATAGACAGCATTAGGTAAAGCCCAGTAAAGGAAAAAGCTTGGCATGTTTGAGACCCGCCTATCATAAATACCCCTATCTCAGCCTCCCTGAAATACCTCATGCCCTAATCTCCACATACTGGTCAGCAGAGTCCGTTCCCCCTGCTTCCTGAATCCCACGCCCCTACTTCCTCCAGTCTTTGTCAAGTTCCCTTCCTCCCTCTGTGGCCTGCTACAAAATTTGAACCAGTACGTTTCCTTATGACACTGCTACTTCTGACATGAGGGGGAGGTACAATATGAAAAAGTCCTTTCTAACCTCTCAGCCATATGTAGAAAAGAAGAGAATTCATTTACCCAGAGGAGGAGGCAGGGTGAGAAAGAAGAAAGTGGAGAAGCTTTGTGGTAAGGAAGAAGCAGGGAGAGGAAATGTTCTTTCTAAATTCCTAGTTGTAATATGGAACCTATTTTGCAAGTAAACTATACCCATGAATTTTGGTTTAGTGATTATAGAATTAAACATTTATGTAACCTGGGCCCCAAACTCCATTTTTTATATTTTTTGATGAAAACTAGGTGCAGAATACCTAACAACTGACTTATGAATGAGCTTTTAGAATATATTTCATTCAAAATTCATAAATAGGGGACTGCCTCTATTGTATAGACTTAGTACCACCTTTTTTCCTGAAATAATTGAAAAGAAATATCAGTTAAGGTTGACAAAACTGCTATAAAATTTGAACCAATGTTTCTTATGAGAAAAATTTTTAAGCAAAAAAATTGAAGGGAACAATTCTTTATAGAGGTTTTGGAGAGAGAACATCACCAAAAGTACCAATGACTGGTGCTAAAATATAGTAGTTAAGGCTAAAAAACAATCTTTTTCTAAGATGTTTCAAACTATATCAAGAATCTGACCACGTCTTACTAACCGTATTGCTATCCCTCTGCTTCAAGTCACCATATCTCTTGTCCAGATTATTACAAGAGCCTCCTAAAAGGTGTTCCTGCTACTACCTTTGCCTCTCTACCATCTATTCTCCACACAACAGCCAGAGTTATCTTTATAAATGTCAGTCACATCAGGCCACTGTTCTGCTCAAACTCTCCAGTGAGTCCCCATTTCATTCCAAGAAGCAGAGTCTCTCCAGTGGCTTATAAGGGCCACCACCTGTCTGACCCCACCTCATGCTACTCCTCCGCCCACCACTTCCTTGCTATTCCTCAGCACCCAGGCATGCATCATCCCTAAGACATCTGCTCTAGAAACCATTCTCTCTTCCCAAAACGACTACCTTCACCCTCACAGCCATTTTGTTGACTCTCTCCCCTTTCCAGTCTTTGCTCAAATCTCATTTTCTCAGTGAACCCAACTTTGGCTACCCTGCTTAATACTATAAGCTTCTGCTCACCTCTACCCTAGCACCCACGAATCCCATTAACCTACTTTCTTCTTTTATTGCATTTATTACCTTATATCAAACTATATGTCTTGATGATTTATTGTGTGAATTTTTTGTTTTGAGGAGGATTGTCCCTGTGCTAACATCTGTTGCCAGTCTTCCTCTTTTTCTTTTTTCTCCTCAAAGCCCCAGTACATAGTTGTGTATCATAGTTGTAGAGTTGTACCTCTTCAATGTGGGATGCTGCCGCATCATGGCTTGATGAGTGGTGAGTAGGTCTGCGTCCAGGAACTGAACCAGCAAACCCTGGACCACCAAAGCGGAATGTGCAAACTTAACCACTACACTGCCGGGCCAGACCAATGTGAATTTTGTTTTTGTCTGTCATCCCTCACTTGGATGTAAGCTCCTTAAGGGCCTGAATCTTCGTGGGGTTTTTTGTAGTTTTGTTTGCTGATGTATTCCAGGCACCTAGAACAGTGACTGGCACATAGTAATGCATCAGAAATGGGTTGAAGAAATTAATCAATATACTTGAAAATATTGACATTATTTTAAGTCTGCTTCCTTCTCTTTAGTGGGTAACGGGAGACAGCATTCCTTCAAACTTTGCACATTATAGGTACTCAGGAAATTAATTATGAAGTAAATGATTTACCTTTTTGCTTGACACAAATAGCTTAGTAATAATGTGCCCAGGCAAAATGACAGAGGTACCTTGAAGAGCTCAGAGTGATTCTCCAGTAGAAACCAGACTAGTTGTTCTGCCCGTACTTTTAAAAATGATTTGGTTTGCAAAACTGCTTTGGCAAGAGTTTTCAGGACTACCGTTTTGTTATCATACTGTAAACAGAAAGATTAACATTAGCTTGAATGGTTTTTAAAAGAAAAAAACAGCAGAAAATTGTGAAACTGTTATTGCAATTTTTTTCACCTGTTTTTGTAACTTGTAGGCATTAGGTTCCGATGCAATAGCCATAAAAGTAAGAAGCCGTCGTAATTCTTCTCTAATGTTGGGCAACAGCAATCTTAGATATAGTTGTGTTGCTTCAAGTGCCTCTGTTCTTTTCTCATTTTCTGTTACACGAGTTACAAAGAAGACAAAGCATGGGACAAAAAATGGAGATTGTAGTACTTAGTAGTCAATTAAAATACTGTGATGCTGTATTTGGTTTGCAGATTCTTTTTTACACTTAAAAGTTTTCATTATGAAATATTTCAAACACACAGGACATTATCTATATAATTCTATATAATATGCCAAAACCCTGCATAATTACATCCAGCATTATCAAACAGTATTTTGTTTTTAACATTAAATTATATGGCCACCTACATAGCTAAAAAAGTGACATATTATGTCACTCAATTTTTATTTTGCTTTGGCAAATAAAATGATCTTTTAAGATCACCAAATTAATACATCAGAAATTAATATTTCCAGGTAACTCAGTTCTCTACTCCTGTACTATATCAAAATATGTTTCTTAGAATGTCCCTGTCATATAATTACCTTAGATCTAATGTCCTATACTACATTAGTTACACTTGATAGTACAATGTACATGGCAGGCAACATTAGTGAAGTGAAAAAAGACTCCTTGAAGTACTTTGACACTATAGAAGAAAAATATTAAAATTTAATACTCATATAATACATAAGATTTTCTACAACTTGTATCTTTCAAAGTGTTTTATTATACAGAAGACTAAAGTTTAAGCATCTTTTCTTACCTAAAAGTTCAATAATTCCTGAATGAATATCAAAATACTCATCAGTTAATAGACAATCTCTCTCTTGATTATAATATTTTACTATGACATCAAAGAGTATCTTCTTCTTTATATTCAATCTTGTCTCTTCATTTCTGTTTTGCACTAACTGCTGACTAACTGTAACTATTAACTGGTCAGGGAAATATTCCAAGCATTCAATTGCTGCATTAAGCCAGTTATCAATCCTGGAGGTAAAAAACAAAACAAAATAAATCAATAGTTAACATTTCCAGTTGACTACCTAAAGCACTGTTTGACAAAACGTAATAAAAATCTAGGTTTTATTTAATCAAATCTAAAGAAGAAACTATTTTTGAGAGAATCATTTCAATAATTTTTGGTGGATGACTGAGGGAGTAAATGAGAGGGAATAGCCTTTTTCCTTACCAAATACCACAACACCTTTCTGTATTTTTATTTTCAAGAAATGAAAATATTTTTGGTCCACCTTTTCATTATTTATTTCTAATTTTGTTAGATTTTGTTCAGAGCAGTTCATCTGTACTATTCCCTTCCATTAGTGGTTCCCCTTCCTTTTCCCACTCCAATAATTAGGTACCTATGGTTCTATTATTATTTGAAAATAAGATACCAAATATTTCCCCAATCAACATGCACTGTTTATCCCACCACACACTGTTTTCCCTTTCTTATCTCTCCAACCCAGTAAGAAAAGAAATTTAGGACCCTTTCACTCCTCCCTCCCTTCAGTGATGCCTTTGGAAGGCCTTTAATTCCTTCCTCCTCATCTGCTACCTTCCCAATCCCCAGGTTTTGCAGATATAGGTTAGTATTTATTATAATTTCCCTTAATACTATGTCTCTTCTGTTTTGACTTCTTATTTGGCACTTATACATTCCCGCACAGTCTTACCATATCAACTTGGAATTAATGTGTGTGTCTGTAAGCACATACGTGCGCATGTGGGTACAAAATCAGAGGGAAGAGAAAATAGTAAGAGAGCACACTGCCTACCAATATTTCCTTTCCTCTTTATCTGTCTCCATCTTGGAGTTCTGGTTATTTCTTTGTAGTGTGATTAAAATCTTTCCTCAAATATTGTCATAGGATGGGGTTCCTGAGTGATATACTCTATGAATTCTTGATAATCCTCAAAAATCCTTCCTTCTTCCCTGTTCCCTTCTCTCTTTCCTTCCTTCTTTCTCCCCTGACATGTGAATGGGTGTATCTTGCCTAACATCTGTGACTCATTATCTTCTAGATCCTAGTGTTGCAGATGAAAAGATTAATGACAGTTGGATTGCTTTTCTCTTGCACATAACCTACGCTTTCTGCCTGGAAGCTTATAAAGGCCAACTGGCTACTGTCTGTTTCCTGCAGAGGCATCTAAAGAAATTCTGTTTCCTTGCTGGTGTCTCTATATTCTTCCTGACTGAGGGGCTGGGGAAGACTCAGCTATTTGTTTGGCTCTTTCTTGGCCTATTGTGAATTAGGGAAACCTGCTGTGTACAAACAAGACCACAGCTGACTATTGAAGCCGGTCCACAGGTTTCTGATGGCCAAGCTCTTCCCAGGATCTGAAGCTTTCTGGTCCTCAGCCTTGGAGTCTGATGTTCTTTTGTTGTTTGGCCCATGTGGGAGAAAGCATTATATCATTCTTGCTGCTGGAATCCCAACAGTACCCATGGTCTTATACCTACAGTTCCTAGCAGCTGGTTTATTCAGGAGTGACAAATATCTTGGAATTGGAAGTGAAAGAGAAGGGAGCCTCATCCTGGCTATTGGGTTCCCCAAACATCTCCACAAATATTTTATGATAGGCCTTATCTCACTGGACTATAATGTTTTGTTTCATGAATGTCTCCCCTACTAGACTGTGGATTCTTTTAGGGCAGGAATAAATAAATTGGTAGAAACTGTGATGGTTATGATATTTTAGGGTTATAAAAGAGAAATAAGAAAACTTTGGAAAACACTCAGGGCTGGTGCAGGGAAAGGATGACTGACAAATCATAACTGAATTCATATGAATGAAACCATTCTGATTTCCAGTGATCTTCTCCTGGTCATAACCAGTGACTTTCTATGTTAGATCAAACAAGAATTCACAGTGATTAATTTATAAAACAGAGATGGTGTCAGTTTATACCTATGGATATGTTCTCACATCCTAAAATACCAAGGACAAAATATTGGAAAGAATTTTTTAGTTATAAATTATTTGATAATAAAATTAGTCACTTACTTAGGTAGACATAAGCTTGGAATAATCTCTCTGTCTAGACAAGTGTTTGAGATAATGAGATCTTCCTCTTTACTTAATTGACGATTTTGTGTTTTTACTGGAGGCTCCAAAATATTTTCCAAGAACGGAAGGTGAATTAATTGAAGAATATGTAACAACGTTTGTTGTTTCCAAACATCTTCCACAGCTTAGAAAGAAAAATAATGTAACTATCAGATTGATAAATAACATACACACATTGAACCAATATTATAACATTTTTCCATGGGTAAATAATATAAAAGAAAAGCTACCTTAATATAATATAATGGATTAATTTAATGCTGGGATAATTTAAATTTGCTAAATTAGGATTTTTCTTTTCAAGATTGACCTTTAAATAGACATCAGGGTTATGAGCCATATTGATTTTATTTTCTGTTGATTATAAAATGATATTATCTAGCTTTCAAGGCCAACAATAAGTTAATTCCAAATATAAAAAGCTACTGGTCATGCTTATAAATTATTTTGTACAACTGAGAGAATATGAGATTACTAATTATTTATAATTTTATTGAAAGAAGCACAGATAATTGTAGTTTATTGTTTTTAGATTAAAATACAGTATTAGGGTAATCTTTTTTTTTTTTAATTTTATTTATTTATTTTTTCCCCCCAAAGCCCCAGTAGATAGTTGTATGTCATAGTTCCACATCCTTCTAGTTGCTGTGTGTGGGACGCCGCCTCAGCATGGCAGGAGAAGCGGTGTAGCAGTGCAAGCCCGGGATCCGAACCCAGGCCGCCAGCAGCAGAACGCAAGCACCTAACTGCTAAGCCACGGGGCCGGCCCAGGTAATCTTTTTTTGTGTGTGTGAGGAAGATCAGCCCTGAGCTAACATCCATGCTAATCCTCCTCTTTCTGCTGAGGAAGACCAGTCTGAGCTAACATCCATTGCCAATCCTCCTCCTTTTTTTTTTTTTTCCCCCAAAGCCCCAGTAGATAGTTGTACGTTATAGTTGCACATCCTTCTAGTTGCTGTATGTGGGACGCGGCCTCAGCATGGCTGGAGAAGCGGTGCGTCGGTGCGCGCCCAGGATCCGGACCCAGGCCGCCAGTAGTGGAGCGCGCGCACTTAACCGCTAAGCCACGGGGCCGGCCCTAGGGTAATCTTAACTTGGGTTTCTGGTCATTCTTGTTAAGAGTTAATTAAGTTTTTCATTATCCTAATCATCAGATTACAATTAATGTTTTGTTTTTCCTTTAAATGAAACAAGATTATCTCTTGTAAATCTCTTGCAGAGCTCCCAAGCTGGTAGCCTATGTATTAAATTTAGACCATAGCCATGATTTGTTTGGTTATAAAGTATTTTGAATAAAACTAACATATAAAAATGAGAGATTCGTGTAAAATTCTGGGTTTCAAGCTCCTCTTTAAAAAAATCATAAGATGTCATAACACTGGGCTTGAATTAATGCCTGACCAAAGTCAGCTGATATGAATTAGTGGCCACCCATTTGTATTGGCATATCATTTCCAGTTCACCACAAACCCCACCACTCCCCACAGTATCCCAAACAGTGAAGCTGAGTGTCAGTTACCATTTTCATGGTATTGTCCTGTTGGTTTTGCTACAGTAAAAATCAATTTCCCTGTACTTATATCTCTCTGTTAAGTGTGAAAAACAAAAATAGTCTGAGAGGGTCATATATTTCAAGCAAAACAACGGTATATATTTTTCCTACCTGTTTGATAATTAAGTACTCACTGGCTCTCTGATCTTCCTGGCTCTGAAAGGCATCTGAATTTGCTACTTCTGAGTTATTGGTCAAAAAGAAATTGAATTAACAGTCTTTTAGTAAAGACTTGAGATCATAAATAGCCTCTAATCAATCAGTCCACATCTGTCAATACAAACCTTTGGGCAGGGCACTGAAGCACGTGCTAGAAAAAGATATATAAAAAATAGAGGGCCTTCAGCAGCCACACCCTAAGTCAGGAGTCACATATGAAATATGGTGAAGCCAAATTTTATCAAGTCACCAAGAAGTATAAATAGATACATTATGAATGAGTCCAAAAGTGGAAAAAAGATTATTTTGCAAGAGCATCAAGACAGAACATTCATTTATTCAGCAAATATTTATTGAGACCTATTTTGTGCTAGGCACTGTTCTAGATTCCAGGGATATAGTGGTAACCAAAACAGGCAAAAATCCTTGCCTTATGGAGCTTATATTCTAGTTGGGGGAGGGAGGCAGACAATAAATAAACAAAAAGTGAAATATGTAGTGTTTCAGTTAGTGGTAAGTTCTACGGAAAGAAATTAAGCAGAAAAGGAGAGAAGTAGTGCTGGGGGGATAGTGTTGCATTTTTAATCAAGACGTATGGGAACTATTTTGGGAAGATGATATTTGAGCAAAGACCTGAAGGAGAGGGAGCAGAGAAATGTGCATGTCTAGAACATACTAGCCAAATGCAGAGACGATGAACAGAATACCTACCTCTGTGCAGGGAAATTAAACTCAAGAAGGACATTGTGGCAACACATACCATCGCCATAGTCACCTTTATGGAGCACTTCATACTCAATAATCATTGCGCTGAGTGAAGGGGATACAAGGGGAATAGACCCTGCATTTGAAGAGCGTTCAGTTCATCCAGTGTTTAGAATAGTCTATACACACACACACATATATACACATATATGTGCATCTATGTATATACGTATATGTATAGGATGTATATATAAAATATTTATAAAATGAGGATGCTGCACTTGAGCCATTCAGCCACTAAATGTTTACATGCCTACCAACAGCTAGGTGCTGTGCCATTCAATAGGGATACAATGGTGAACAAGATAAGGACTGTCCCTGTCTAAGTACTTCAAATTCTAGTGGGAAATAATTTCATTAAGTAAACAGGCAATTTCATTAAGTGTGTAAATGTTTTGATAGAAGATGTAAAGTGTGTTCAGTAGAATTCAAATTTTCTTTTAGCTGAGGAAACCTTTGTACAAACACATTCTGAAAGTCAAGTAAAACAGTGGAGTTGTTCTAGCTGATATTGGTATTCCCCTGAGACCTACCCCACAAAGGTGAGGGACAGGTTATATTTTGCAACTTTAGAACTCCTAACATTTCCAAAACAACACATATATATTTTTGAAATATTAGTCATGATATTATCAGTAAGAAACAAACAACCATAAAAAATAAACAAATCTCAGCAACAGTGGTTCACCTTAACTCTTCTTGTCACACAAATGCAAATTTACAATGAAGCCTGTAGTCCTGCGATTGCACTGCTTTCCCACTGCTAGCAAAGTTTTCAACTCAAGTCAAGAGAAGTAAGTTTCTCAGTTATTTGGGAATTAACAAATGGCCTTTTTCAAAAATAGAGGAACTCCATACTGTCATTTCTTGGCTGAAATTTATATAGGTGTGTTATAAATGGCATACCTTTAACCAACCATATTTTTCCAAATAGAAAGTGCTTAAATTTTCTTGTTGGCCAGCTAGTTATTTAATTTTATAAAACCAGATAGTGTCTATAGTGTTTTATTCCTAATTTTATACCTCTTAATATATCTGATGGGGTTGTTTTTGTGCTTGAGGATCACAGAGAATCAGATTTCAGTGGATAACAACAGCAAAAACTCCATTCATGCTTAATAAGTTCCAGTTCAGAGAAACTTCCAAATGTACTTTTCCCAAAAAGTTTTGGTATGAAAATGTAAATTTCAAAAAAGTGAACTTTTTTTAATGCATTAAACACAAGAGCAATCAGTCAATTTTAAAGTTAGTCCTCTTTTGCAAACTTTTTTACAAAACAAAAAACAAAGAACAAAAAAACCCACTCTACTAGATTTAAAAAAGACTTTTGAACATAAAGAGATTTCTTTTCAGTAACGTGTTAAAGACTACTTCTCTGAAAACTATGCTTTTATTAGAAAGAATTAAAATAGTTTTTGTGTTTGTTTATTCTGAAGGCTGACACATTGATTTGTGACAAAGAGCAAACATACCAAATACACTTCACTTGCACTTGTTTTATAATTTACAACACTTTGTTGCAACAATAATGATAAAACACTGGATGAGAGTATGGAAATCTAGGTCTGAATCTTGATGCTATTAGTTAACTGTGGAAACTTGGCAACTTCTCTGACTCTGTTTCCTCATCTATAAAATAAGCAGTCTAAACTAAAGCAGTGGTTCCCAGACTTGGCTGATTTTTGTTTTAACATAAAAAAAGAGAGAGAGAGATTTTAACAAAACTTAATAGTTTGTTTTGTGACTTAACGTTTAAAATCTCTAGCTAACCACAATAGTCTTAAATCTACATACTATATTCCTCCTATTCTCACCTAACTTTTTTGGTTAAATATGTCACACATAAAACAGTATATAAAAGCATATGTACCATTTAAAATGTTTGGGAGATAGGTGTAAGCAAGAGAAAAGGCCTAAAACCCTGTTTTCCTTTGTAGAAAATTAACATGTGTACCTAAAACTGAAAAATCCTGAAATAGCAATATAAGCATGCTGCTTAGAGATATGAAATATGAGTTGTAAACGGTTGTCTCTGGGGAGGGGGAAATGGGTGAGAGAAGAAGGGTAGGGTATTGCACTTTTTTGGTAACAAAACCTATAGGACTATTTGAATGTTTTATATTATGTACATGTTTGTTTCAAAAAAAGTTTTAAATATTAAAATTACATAGATCAAAACATACTGCCATAAAACATTGGGAGATTTTAGTTCTGAAAATTGCTTTCCTACAGAAAACCTTCCCTGACTGCCCCCTCCCTATTCCAAATTAGGTGACCTGTCTTTTCTGAATCCTATGTGATCTTACTGGATTGCACTTGGTGGTATATTTGTTTCTCTCATTAAAATGTAAACTTTCCTAAAGACACGGAAATTGTCTTTTTCACTTGAATCCCCAGCATACTGCTTGATACACAATTTGTTGTTAGTGCCGTCAAGTCATTTCTGACTCCTAGTGACCCTGTGTACAGCAGTGTGGAACCCTGCCTGGTCTTTTGGCACTATCCTCTCTCCTTCCAGCACTACATCAGACATGCTCCACTGCTATTCATAGGGTTTTCATGGCCACTTTGTTCACAAGTGGGTGGCCAGGTCCTTCTTCCTAGTCTGTCTTAGTCTGGAAGCTCTGCTGAAACCTGTTCACCATGGATGACCTATCTCAGTGGCATAGCTTTCAGCATCACAGCAACATGCAGCTGCCACAGTATGACAACCGACAGACAGGTGGTGTGGTTCCCTGACCAGGAAACGAACCCAGGCGGCAGTGGAGGGTGCCAAATCTTTTTTTTTTTTTTTAATAATTTTATTTATTTATTTTTCCCCCCAAAGCCCCAGTAGATAGTTGTACGTCATAGCTGCACATCCTTCTAGTTGCTGTATGTGGGACGCACCCTCAGCATGGCCGGAGAAGTGGTGCGTCAGTGCGTGCCCGGGATCCGAACCTGGGCTGCCAACAGCGGAGCGCGTGCACTTAACCGCTAAGCCATGGTGCCGGCCCATAGGGTGCCAAATCTTAACCACTAGACCACGAGGGCTGGCTTATGTACATGTATAACAAAGATAAAAATAAGAAAATTTAAAAAAATACATGAGTGCCAACTTTCCTTCCCTGTGACATATTTATTTATTTATTTATCCTTCTCAGTTTCCCCAACTATAAAATGGGAGTTTTACCCATCACTTTACAGGCTTTTTGTTATAGACAATATAAAATGCACAACAAATTGCTTAGCACAGAGAAAGACCCAATGAGTGGAAATTATTTTTATTAGCATCATTACTGATAAATTACATCCATCTTTATTTAGGAATTTCTGGAGGTACCCCATATCCTAAAGGGAAAATGATGGGACAAGTTATTTTTTCATTTGTAATAGATAAAAACTGTACTTTTGTTGGCTCCCCTTCTTCTGCCTGTCCTCCAAATATTAGTCTTCCTCAGAGTTCTCTTCTAGTCCCTCTTCTCTTCTCACTCTACACCCTTTCTTTGGGCATCCTGTATTTCCCTTATCACACTTATCCTAATTACTGGTGATAACCTTTGCTCCTCCAGTGTGCAAATCATGCTTGTCTTACTCTTGTCATGGTTTGACCAAATGCAGTAGAGTGTAACCATTAATGAATTGTGTATGCATCCCTCCTAATTGCCCTGGGTATGGGGCTCTTCTTTCCACCATAAGTGGCATTATAAGGAGAAAACCCTAAGTAGATGAAGTAAATAGTAAAAAGGAGTAGAACCACAGGCAGCCTAGCTAGTTTGTTTTGAAAGGCAAAGGGCAGGGAGATGTTTGGGAGGGGTTTATACAATGGACCAAGGATATGCTCATGAGAAGATGGTCTTGGATTATAAATAATAAGCACTGGTAATGAGTCTGCATGTTTTTTTCTGGTAGTACGGACTACAGCACCTCCAGTTAATCTGATCATGTTCACTGTAAAAAATAAACTAAATGTTATTGGGTTTACGCTGCCTCACCTGTCTTGTCTGATGTGATCACTACGTAGAAGGAAACTCTTACAGGGAAGAGAAGTAGAGAGTCAACACACCAAATACACTATTTTTATCATATCTGAAAAGTCAGTTCTTATTCTTGGAGATAGTAAAAAGATCAGTGGTTGCCAGGGGTTAGGGGGAAGGGAAGGATGAAACATCAAAGCATAGAGAATTTTTAGGGCAGTGAAGCTATTCTGTATGAAACTATAATGGTGGTTACATGTGTCAAATGGTGGATACATTTGTCAAAACCCATATAATAAATACCACCGAGTGAACACTAACTAAACTATGAGCTTTGGGTAATAACGATGTATCAAAATAGGTTCAGGGATTGTTAACAAATGTATCGCCCTGACACAGGACCTTGACAGTGGGGGAGGCAGTTTAAGTGTTGGGCCAGGGGGTATATGGGAACTCTCTGTACTTTCTGCTTTTCTGTGAACCTAAAACTGTTCTAAGAAATAAAGTCTATTAAAAAAAAGTTAGTTCTTCCTTACAAAGTTCTAAAAAAAATAATGAAAACTGAAATTACCTTCTTTAGAGAGCAGAACAGGTTTGTCAACTGTGGTATTTGGAGGTAAAGCCAGATTCCCAGTCATTGTATGAACACGTTCCTCAAGTCTTTCTTCACCAATCTCTTGTGCTAGAGGATTTGAAATCATTTCATCTTCTTGTCTGTTAAGAAATAATATGTGAATTTTTCCATTATATACAAGACAAAAATTTCAAATACACATTTTAATTTATTTATTAAAACTTCTTTATACATTCCCTATGTCCAAAAGGATTTCAGGCAGCTTACAATAAAAGACAAAGTAATAAGAGGCAGCTTACAATAAAAGACAAGTAATAAATTTATTAAATAATAGAATATCACCAAGAAGACAAATTAGGATTGTAAATAAAGAGAAAAAATATTAATTCTCAGGTTAACCTGGTTACTATGATGGAGTAGAAAATTCTTGCTCTGACTTTCCAGATAATCTTGGTTTTTGTTTTTTTTTTACTTTGGGTAAGTCATTTTTCAAAATTAGGAAGCATAAAATTCATCAAAGGAGACAAAGTTTTTCCTGGTATAAATTCTGAAAAATTTATGTGATAATGTCCTCCATAACAGTTTTAGAGCAAATGCAGAAATAAATTAATTTTTATTTAGCTATTTCTTTTATTAACTTCTGAAAAAAACTGAAAGCATAACATTCAAGTTTAGCTGAATGAAGACTGTAATGCCAGAGTCTAAACATAATATATTACAGTATTTTGGTTAACACTAACCTTGAAAATTCCTTTGCTTTTATTTCATCAGTAAACCCATTCTCAGAATCCTTTTTTCTTTTGCGAGAAACATAAGATGATTTATTGCCTAGAAACCTGTAGAGACTATTGTTTGAATCTTCAAATTCCAATTCCTTTTCACTTTTGAATAGCTTCATTCCTACTGGTTCAAATACTTTATGGTTCATTAGAACTTGGCAAAGACGAACTCCTTT
This sequence comes from Diceros bicornis minor, assembly GCF_020826845.1. Classification (NCBI taxonomy): domain Eukaryota; kingdom Metazoa; phylum Chordata; class Mammalia; order Perissodactyla; family Rhinocerotidae; genus Diceros; species Diceros bicornis. The sequence continues at coordinate 22,891,638 of NC_080764.1, read as the reverse complement.
AAGACGAGAGATGTCATTACTACTTAGGCGCATATTTTGCATAAGATGACTTAATACTACATCAACAGCATCAGAACCAGTAAAACAGTCTTTGTAGGTTCGTAAATGATGCCTCCTTCTTTTTATTTCCACTTGAGTCTGAAGGGAGTGAATAATACCATCCCATAGTTGAGTAGCTTGAAAAGGACCAGAGCATCCTGGAAAAAGAAAAAAAATTAAAGGTATGTTCCTAACAAATGTAGATTACACAAAAATATGTAAGTTTTTCAGTTTTGACAACCTTATGCTTTTTTATGACATACCTGCTGCCAATATCTTTCTTAAGTTTCTTCTTCTCCCATCTTATATAAACCATAATATATTTACTAAGATTGCACCATGTTTGCCAACAAAAACAGAGTAAATCTAGGAACTTGCGTTACTGATATGAAATATAGTATTATTTGAATTCATATACCCTTAACATTACATGATTAACTTCTAGCTATACTTAATCTTGAAGAATATTATTTCAGGACACATTTAAAAGGAATGCACACACACATTGGAATCTTGATTACTACAGAGCTGTGGCTTCACCAGGATCTTTGCTTTTTCCTTCTTCTTTTTACCTTTTTTGACCAACGGCAAGCTCTTCACGAAAGAGATCCAGGGCAAGGAGATGAATAAAACTAATCAATTTATCTGCCAGCTGTTCTTGTTGACAAAAAAAGTTTGTGAGGAATAATGAAAACCAGAAAACAATAAAAATGTCCATCACCTGGGGAATAGTTAAATTATGGCATAGCCTTACTATGGAATATTAAGCAGCCATTTTGGAAGAATGAGGTTTACAGCATGGAAGGATTTCATTAAGTAGGAGAAACAAAACAAAACAAAAACAAAAACCCAACGAGTTGAGCAGAACAATTTGTATACTATCATCCTGGTTATGTAAAAATGAATTCCCAACCTACGCACAAATATATGTAAATAAATGGAAAGAAAGGTCTGGAAGGATAAACTTCAAACTATTAACCTCTGGGAAATAGGATTGTAATGAAAGGATGTTCGCTTTTTATTCTATATATTTCTGAATTTTTATAATGTACATATATATTTAATTAATTAGAGACATTTTTATTGAGATATAATTCACTTAGCACCAAATTCACCCTTTTAAAGTGTACAATTCAATGGTTTTTTTAGTACATTCACAAAGTTGTGCAACCATCACTTATCTAATTCCAGACCATTTCATCACTTCAAAAAGAAACCCATCCAGCTAGCAGTCACTCCTCATTCCCCTCTACCCCAGTAAATTTTTAATTAAAAATTTTTAAGAATGATAAGGGAACAAGTTGAAACATCTAGAATATTGTTTCTAGATTTTTTTCGTTAGAAGCCAAGAATTTTAGCTCCTCTTTTGACTACGAATAAGTGGAAACAGGATGCCCAATTATACATAATAGTTTGATGTTTATGACAAAATGACAGAAATAAAAGCCGATGACTTTCAAATGCCTTTTGTAAGTGAAGCTGTCCACCTGTCTATCCTTGAAATGTTAGCCCGAGACACTGTGGACAGCGCGGAGACCGGAGTAGGGGGTGGAGGGTGAGAAGCGGAAAGCGGGGGTGGGAGGTTTGAGGACGTGTGGGGGGTGGGGAATGATGGGCAGGTAGGGACTGGGTACAGTGGGGCGGGGTGGAGAAGGCTAGGAGTCTGTGAGCGCTGGAGACAAAGGTATCCCGTGGACCATCTGCTTCTCCAACCACCACTAAACAGGTAGGCCAGTTTAAAGAAACCGTTCCCGTGGTCAAGGAACCAGCCATCTGGTACTTTAACCCCTTGTTGTTCGAAGTGTAGCCTGCTGACTAGCAGCACTGGCGTCATCTGGGAACTTATTAGAAACGCAGAATATCAGACCCTACTCCTGAATCCAAACTGCATTTTAGCAAAGTCCCCAAATGTTTCGTGTGCACATTAAAGTTTGAGAAGCACTGCTTTCCCGGACTCTCCAAGGACAGCAGCTTGCGAAAAGGCCGAGTTGCGGTTCTTAGTCAGCGACCAGAGAGGGCAGGTGCGCCGGGACAGGGGCGGGGCCCGCAAAGGGACAGGTCCCAGAAGCCTGAGAAGCAAAGTCCAAACCGCCCGCTCCCCTCAGCTGCCCTCGCCTTGCGTACACATTTGGTTAGAATCTATAGGGCTACCTGTTCTTCTTTTCCTGCAGAAGCCCCCTCTCGGGCTCACGAAACTCGGCCCGCTCCCCCCCGGGCCCGGAAGCTCGCTCTGGCTGCCAAGGCTACGGAATCGCGGAGTCAAAAGAACCGCCATGAGCTCGCGCGCCGACTCCTCCCCCGGCCCGTAACCCCGCCCCAACCTGACTCGGGGGGGCGGGGGAGGCCAACGGAGTCCCGGCCCCGCCCCTTCCGAACCAGCCGGAAGTGATGTCATGCCCTGGCCGGCTGGTCTTTTCGGTCTTCCTCCTCCCTTGCTCTTCTTCCCCAGTCCCTCCCCTCCCCTCCCCCTCCCCTCCTCTGGCTCCAGGCTTTGAGGCCGCGCGGGTGGAGGAGGCTATGGAGTAAGTTGGCCACGGCGGCCAGGCGCCGAGGCTAAGCCGGAGCAGCCAGGAGGCGTTTGGGGGGGCGGGGGAAACGAGCCCCAGTACCGCCCCTCCCGGGAGGAGAGAGGAAGAGGTGAGTGACCGCCCACGGGCACCGAGCGACCTCCCTCCCCGGCCGCGCTCCCCCATGGGCTCCCAAGGCCAGCGAGGTGGGAATGGGGAAGGACCCGCGCCCCGGGTAGGCCTACCAAGGGCCCCGGGGTTGGCGACTGTTGCCTGGTGACGGGCCTGCGGCTTGCGGGCTGGGCTGGCGGGGCGGTGGGCGCCCGCGCGAAGCCGGGCTGGGGGCGCAGCGAGCTCCAGGGAGCGGATCCGGGAGGCCCGAGTGCCCCGAAGAGGCCTTAAAGCGGCGGGAGACCCGGGGCCGGAGCCGTCTGCCGGAGGGAGAGCCCCCAGCTCCGACTCGGGAGCTCGGGTTTCCGTGGTGGAGACCTCGGTTCTCTTTTGGGAAATTGGACACTTCTCCGGGACTGGGTGAGACAGCTCCCCTCAGTTCTGAGGTCCGCCTCTGATAACCTGGTTACCAACCACGACCCTGCCGCCTGGCGTCGTTTTCTGACAGCAGCTATAGTTCTGGAACGGACGGTTATTGTGTGTGAGGTGGGTGGGGCATGTGTTTTGTTGATGCTAAAAACCCCCTCGGTGGCTCCGGCACTCTTGTTTTTCTAAACCGGAGAGAAAGGATGGAGGAAGGTTTAGACCAATAAACCTTGCAAAAACTTCTTGGGGTCCAACTGAATATATACAGATGATGAGTAATTAAGAAGACCAATATTGTCCAGTCAACCCTTATAACAATCTTCATGAGACTCCAGACTCAAGCGACTTAAAAGCTCTATGTCAGTAGTGACTTAAAATTGTCAGTTGCAGACTAGTTTTATTGTAGATCAAATTCAGTAGTTATCTGTATGATGACTTTTTTTTTTACAAATTGGATTCTGTGAGTAAGAAGTTTTCTAAGTCACATTCGCATGCCTCTCCTGGAAAATTAATATAGTTTAACTAAAATTCTCCAAACTAGCCTGTCACTGTAAAACCTGATGATGTTCTGGTAATGGCTTGAAAGTCTGGTGCTTGAAGCTTCCTTTTGGACTCTGCAGGCTTTTTTTGTTTGGCTTCCTGTCTTATTCTAATATTAATTTTAAAAATTTAAAAATGATTTATCAGCTGATTGTATAAATAGACTTCTTGAGACAATATTAAACTGTAGTCATAAAAGATTCTTTTGAGAGATTGTGTAAAGGAAATGAGCCACTGGTAAAGACATTCATTTTGTTCAGATTTGCTTTACATACAGGCAGAAACCTGTTCTTTTGTCTCTAAGATCCGTAAACACCCAATAAAATAAATTCAGGCGCATTGTACTTCCATACAATGGACTATTTCTGTACAAATCAACCCTATAATTGGGAATAACGACTCACACCCACATGTTTGAAATTCATGATTTACCCCCCAAGAAAAATGGGTCTTCTTATTGTGTTTAACTCAAGTGACTAGCTTCATCATCCATCCCTTTCTATAGGAGTAGAAGTTAGACAACTTCTCTCTCTCATGCTTTATATCAGTCTCTCATGAGATCCTGTTGATTTGGCCTGGTGATTATCTCTTGAGTCTGTCTGTTCTTCATCTTCACCACTAGTACTCTAGTTCCAGCCACCATCTCTTATCATCTCTCATCTGAAGTATCACAAGCCTCCTGTTTGTGGTCTTCGTACATTTACTGTGGTGCCCTTTGTAGTTTTCTACGCCAGACTGAGTGACTTTTTCAAAATGCAGATCTAATCACATTGTCTCCATGTTTAAAACCCTTCAGTGGCTTTTATTGTTTTTAAGAGAAAGTAAAATCCTTAACAGCCAGTTTGGACCCCCCTGATTGCCTTTCTAACCTCATCTCCACAGTGCTTTCTGGCATTTCTTTCTCCCCTAGTCACCTGTTCTTTCTGTTGTGCTTCAGGTACATAGCTTTTGATTATGATGCTTCCTCTGCCTGGATATGTGCTGCTTTTCTTTTTCATCCTGTTAATGCCTGCTCAGCATTCAGCTCACTTCATGAAAGACTTTCCTGATTAGGATAAATTCCCCTAATTATATGTTTTCATGACACCATTGCAGAGTTGCCATATTTATTAATAGTTAATAAATTAATGATATGTTCCTCATCTCCTAATACTGTGTAAGTGCTCAATAAATGTTTGATAAATGAATGAATCCATTGAATGCTTACTAAACGTACCAGGAATTGTACTAAGCATTTTACGTGCGTCATCATCTTTAATCCTCACAACAATCACTTGAGGTATGGGTGGCATTTCCCCCTTTTTAAAGATTAGAAATAGTGTTAGAGAGGCTACTTGGTGGTCACAGTGCTAGTAAGTATTAGAACTGGGATTTGAACCCAGGTTTCCTTACCACTGAAGACTGTGTACTTAATCATGTAACACTTAATCTCACCCTGTGCATCAGAATCACCTCGGGAGCTGCTCAAACTGCAAATGCCCTGACTGCACATTTGTAGATTGTAATTCCAGAGGTTTGAGGTAGTACATAAGCATCTGTATGGTTTAAGAAGTTATCCAGTCATTTAGATGTTATTAGATGTATTTAGATGTTCGTCAGGGTTTGAAAACCACGGCATTGGAGTTTGAAAACCATTGTCTTAGATAACACTTCAGTGCTTTATGAGTTTTGGTTTTCACACATTGTACTACACTTTATTTCAGATTTTATGTGTTCTTAAATCAAGGAAGAACTGTAGACCTAAGAAAGTGACCTTAGTGGTCACTTAGTCTAATTTTCTACTCTGTTATTCCTTTTCCCCCTTCTCCAGCTGGAGGGGCTGAGTAGTGAGATACTGCCACCCCAGTGCTGCTACTTTTTTTAAAAAATTACAATTTCAAGAATCTGATTGACTTCCTGTAGTAAAAACTACACTAAGTAACTGGGCTGGATGTGCCTTTAAAAGAGTTGAATGTAATCTCTCCTCAAATCTTACTTATTGTTCAAATTACTAATTTGATATTTAAGCATATGTTGCTTTGTAATCTCTTATGTTACCTTTTAAATCTTATTGTACAATGGTCTTAAGTTTGTAAGCAGTGAAACTGGATGTTTTACTTCTTGTTTCTCCTAGTGCACCTAGCATAGTGCTTTCCAGTTAGTAGGTACCCAATAATTTGTTGTGGATGTGTGCTTCGTTGTACCTTGCTAAGTCTCTTTAATTCTTGTTTATTTCTTAAATCGGGTTTGTCTCCTGTAAATAATCTGTTCTAGCTCAACTGATAATAATTAGATACTTTCTGTAGTTGTAAAGAGAATGATTGTACTCAACTGGTATAATCTTTGTTTTCTAAATAAGATTAAACATGACTTCTCTGTAGGCCAAAGAATGGTATTAACCATTTTTTAAAAACTATATCTTTTTAAAACTTCTAGTAATCTCTGAGTGCTCCCACAAGAAAAAAAACATGTATTTCAAGAATATATCTCAGGATTATCTTTCTTACATATAAACATAAGCACTGCATATAGGAGGGTAGGTACAAAATTTTTCCCCAAATTTTATGAAGCATTTTACCAAAAGTATTTGTCGTGTTAATGTAGTTCTTATTTCAAATTACAAAATTTCATTTTCTGAATACTTAACTATATAAATAACTGTATAAGTGGTATTCTTTTATTTTCAGGCATTTACATAGGAATCTCAGACCCTTGTCCCTCTTTAAGAAATAAAACAGTCTATTTTGAGTTCATGTATATTTATTTGTGTTATTGTTCTTTGTAGTCAGTGTCTATTATTTTGTGTTTATTGAAAGTCTAGTCTCTTTTAGGTGCCATGAGACTAGCAGTTACTAAACATGATTTCATTGTCAGAAGTTATTACAGTAACGTTTTTATTTGCATTACAGTATTTCCAACAAAAATGCAAGCTAATTCTACTTTTTAATATTTTATTCTTAGGGAAGTAAGGGACTTGTTTTGCAATTGTGTCACTTGAAAATTGTGGAAGTTTTTTTTAGCATAAATATAATTTTACCTACTATATTCTTGGTATATCTGGAGTTTATGAGTAGGCAGACCTGAAAGAATTGCCAGTTCCTTTCAGCTGCCTGCCATCAGGTGCCGTAACACTGAACCCACCTTCTGCCAGGTGCATGTAAAATCTAGTATTAGAACAGATTCACCTCTGGTTCTACTAAAAGCTAAGTGATGGCTGAGCCAGATGGTAAAGAGAGAGAATCTTGGGATCATACTGAAGCTGCCCCAAATCTTACTTTGGCTGAGATTTAGGAGGGGAAGATGATTGAATTTCAAGTGAATTCTACTAAATGTTGTACAAGGGGAAATGGTTTATATGATAAATATTTCTGTCATTTATAACTTTGTCTTTGGAAAAAATAGGCTCATTTCTTTATTCATTAATCAAGTGAAAATTTGAAAAGCTGTCATTTTAAGGAAAGATATTTGGACTCTAGGTTTCTTACATGTTAAAAGGCAATTGCTAATGATTCAAAATCTCACTTAAGTTCAGTTCTTATTTTACAACCCCATTCAGATCATTCTGTCCTTAGCCTTCTGTTACTCTAGTGATATACTTATTCTTCTTGAGTCTCCTTGGGTAACCTTTTTCAAGCCCACAGTCTTAACTACTATACTGCTTATATGCTCATGGTGCCCAAATTTTTATCTTCAATCAAGACATTTTTTCTATGTTTTTGACCTGCATATTTAAAAACCTACTAAATATATCTCTATATGAATGTCATTCAGGCATCTCAATGTCAACCTGTCCAAAATTGAGTTCTTCCTCCCACCAAACAAACAGTTGTCTCCTATTAGTCCTGCCTTGGTAAATGGCTTCACTCTCTACCTAGAGTTTGAAATTGGAGACCTGATTGGGATTCCTAGTTTTGTCCCTTTCCTTTATCTGATTGGTCACTAAGTTCTTTTAGTTCTCATATTTGTTTCTTAATTTTTCCTTTCTTCTCCTTACTGCTATTTCCTTAGTTCAGCAACCTCTCCCTCTTTTAGAATTTGCTTAAAATTTGATGTGTAATACATAAAAGTGCGTAACTAAGTTTAATATGTAATTATAAAATAAACATCCATGTAATTAGCACCTTTGAAACCCCCCCTCCACCCCTCATTTATTCCGTCTTCCCTGTCCCTATTTCCAAGCGTCCTTTCCTTTGTTTTCTTGCTTTGTATATATTCTAAATTATATATATATCATCCCTGATCTACATATTGGCATTCTCTTCAGTCTTGCCATATTTCCTACTTCCGCCCCTAGTATATTTTGCACTCTGCTTGATGGAGTGATTGATCCTCTTAGTCATGCCTGAAACCTTTCTGTGCCTTATCATAGCTTGATTTCTTACTACTTAATGCCCATGGTGATCAGGCTTTTCTAAGTCTCCTTTGCCATACACCTCCTTTTCCTCCAGCTTTTATCTGATCTACTTTGTGTTTACTTTGTGTTTTTACTCCTACACTTCTCCCACTCTCTATCTGGTTCACTCCTACTCACCTTTAAAGACATCTCATTACTGCTTTTGAGAAACTTTCTTCTGTCTGTTCGTCTTCTTTCTGCTCCTATAACACTCTGCATGTGTATTCTGTGGCATTTTATCACTGTACGCTAATGCTATGTTTGGTTTACTTCTCTGTCTTTGCCCCTTTGATGGATGGCTTATTTTGCCTTTACTTCTTTCTTCCCCATTTTCTTATGTGGTGTCAGGTACATAGTGGGTACTCAATAAATACTAAATAATTCACCAGATGAATTTCCATGTCTATTCCTACCTGTGTACACTAGTGTTGACTCTTTTTGTTTGATGGATAGGCATCTCAAATTTGAATATTACCTCTGAAAATATCCTTTGTTTGCGTACTGAACTATTTGTAATTTTCAAATCACATCATAGTCTTCCTCTCCTCCTTGTCTTGGCACGTGGTAATCCCCCTTTCTGGAATGCTCTTTCCCTTTTTTCCTCCCTGAAAAACATTTCATTTTTGAGCCCATCTTTGTGTTCTCATAGCATGGTACATTCATACCTCTAGTTAATTGCTATAAATCTTTGCATGTCTGAATCTGCTACTAGACTGAGTCCCTAAAGAACAGAAATATTTCCATTTATATCTGTATTCTCAATGTATAGTAGTCGTGTGGCATGTAATATGTAGCTAGTCAGGCAGAGTTAGAGGAATGGATATGTGGGTTTTAAATAGGGTTTTTGCGTCCCTTCACCTCCGCATCAAAATCAGCAGCAGATGTTCATAGAGAACAACTTGGCATAGCAATAAATGTTTTCATAATGCCGATAGCAATGTTTTCTCAATGCTTACAGAAATGCAACATTAAATTAAAAAGGGAAAGTGAGTCTCTGTTCCTGTTTACAGACAGTTTAAATCTTTAATAGAAGAAAGCAGGTTATATTTATGTAAATATAATTTAAAAGAGAAAACAGGATACAAAACTAGTACTACCTTAGTCCAGTGGCCTTCCAAATATGTTTGCTTGTATATTCTCTAAATAATTTTGAAAAACAATTTACTCCTTTGCATGTTTTTAAGTTGATGGCATCTGAAGTTTTTCGTCAAGAGTTTAGATAGTTATAAAGGATCTAACTTCTAGATTGTCATATATTGTGATTATGTTTTACTTTCATTAAAACCTTGTAGTTTTTGCTTATTACTTGAAATAAACTTGTTCCTATACATCCCTGTGACTGCGATCTTATTTCTTAGTTATAATTCTATGATAGATAAGGCATGAGGTCTTGCTTTTTAATATTTGAGCTGGAAGAAATAAGGCACAGCCCCCTTCAGTATTTCTTACTTTTTTTTTGCTTTCCTCTTAAGGGACTTTCAGGATTAATGCATTCTCAAATTGCATTGTCCGTACCCTTCCAAAGTTTTTTATACCCAGGGTTATGCCCCATAATAGGATTGGGATAGCTGAGAAAAATACTTTCGTCAAGTGGGAGAAAATTGTGAAGAAAGAAAGAGTTGGTTTAGGAAAATTTATAGGACACAGACTTGTTCTCAGGCAAATCAAATTTAGGAAAGAGTACACGTGCGTCTTATTTTGTTCTCTTTATTGCTTTGGCTAGGATCTCCATTAGAATATTGAATACAAATGGTAAAAGTAGGTATCGTTACTTTGTTCCCAAACTTAGGGAGAACGTGATCAATCTTTTATCTTTAAATATAATATTAGCTATAGGTATTCAAAGATGCCATTTATCAGGTTGAGGAAGTTCCTTTCTGTTCTTAGTTTGCTGAGAGTTTTTACTATGAATGGGTATTGAATTTTGTCACAATTTTTTTCTGCCTTTACTGGGATGATCATATGTTTTCTTTTCCCCATTATTCAGTTAAAATGGTGAATTACATGGATTTGTTTTTGAGTGTTAAATCAACCTTGGATTCCTGAGATAAATCTCACTTGGTCGTGGGGTTAGATTTGTTGGATTTGATGTGCTAATATTTTGTTAAGGATTTTTACATGTTGTTGAGGGATGTTGGTATGTGGTTTTCTTGTTATGTTGTTATTTGGTATGGCATCAGGGCAATATTGACTGTATAACATGAATAGAAAGTGTTTTATCCTCTTCTATTTTCTGGAAGAGCTTATATGACCTGATATTATTTCTTCCTTAAATATTTGATAGAATTCAACAGTGAAGCCATCTGAGCCTGGAGTTTTCTTTGTGGTAAGGGTTGTGGTTATGAATTGGATTTCTTTTATATAGGATTTTGGTAGTTGTAGCTTTCAAGGAATTTTTCCATCCCATCCAGGTTGTTGAATTAATTGGCATAAGATCATTCATAATGTAATATCTTATTCATTTAGAATCTACAGAGTTTATATAGGATAAGAATCTGTAGGGTTTCCTCTATCTGTGATTTTGGTCATTTGCGTCTTCCTCTTTAAAATTTTTTTAATATAGCTACAAGTTTATCTTTAAAAAAAAAAACAGTTTTTGGGTTCCTTGATTTTTCTTTTTTATTACTCTATTAAATAGAGTATTAAATTACATTAAATTTAGTTTGTTTCATTGATTTCTGCTCTTTATTTCCTTCTTTCTACTTATTTTGAGTTTAATTTTCTCTTTTTTTCCTAGCTTCCTAAGGTGGAAGCTTAGACCATTGATTTTGGATTTTTTCCACCCTGATATAAACATTTAAATCTATAAATTTTCCACTAAGCACTACTTTACCTACATCCCTCAGATTTTTAAATTTTCATTCACTTCAAAATATTTTTAAGTTTTCTCTGTGATTTCTTTTTTAGCCCTTGGGTTATGTAGAAGTGTTGTTTAATTTCCAGCTATTTGTATGTTTTCTAGATTTTTATCCACTATTGATTTCTAGTTTAATTTCATTGTGGTCAAAGAATATCTTTTATATTATTTCAGTAGTTTTAAAAATGTTGAGACTAGTTTTATGGCCCAACATATAGTCTATTTTAGTGAATGTTCCCTGTACATATGAAAACAAAATGCATTCTGCTGTTGTCAAGTGTGGTGTTTTAGGTCAGGTTGTTTGATAGTGTTATTCAAGTCTTATTTATCCTTACTGATTTTTTGTCTATTTGGTCTATTTGTCCACCTGTTACTGAGGGAGGACCCTTGAAGTCTCCAACTATAATTGTGGATTTGTCTGTTTCTTCTTTCAGTTCTGTCAGTTTTTGCTGCATTTATTTTGAAGCTCTCTTATTGAGTGTGTGCACATTTAGGATTGTTATCTCTTCTTGATGAATCGACAGCTTTGTCATCATGAAATATCCCTTTGTCTTGAAGCCTGTTCTGCCTTTTATTTATGTATTTATTTATTTGAGGAAGATTGGCCCTGAGCTAGCATCTATTGCCAATCTTCCTCCTTTTTTCCCTTTTTCTCCCCAAAACCCCAGTAGATAGTTGTATGTCATAGTTGCACATTCTTCTAGTTGCTGTATGTGGGACGCCGCCTCAGCATGGCTTGGCGAGTGGTGAGTAGGTCTACGCTCTGGATCTGAATCGGCGAACCCTGGGCTGCCGAAGCGGAGCACGTGAACTCTGCCACTACACCACCAGGCCGGCCCCTGCCTTTTATTAATATAGCCTCTCCAGTTTGGTATATTTTCACATTCTTTTATTTTTAAATCATCCTGTAAACTGGGTTTAAAGTGGGTTTCTTGTAAGCAGCGTATAATTTGGTCTTGCTTTTTTATTTAGTTTGACAGTCTCTGCCTTTTACTTGGAATTTTAAATCATTCACACTTAATGTAATTATTTATATGGTTGGATTTAAATCTACTACCTTGCTATTTGTTTTCTACTTGTCACATTTGTTCCTTCTTCCTTTCTTTCTCTTTTCCTGTTTCTTTTTGTATTGATTCAGTTTACTTTAGGATTCCATTTTATTTCCTCTATTGGCTTTTTAACTTTAACTCTTTGTTATTTTAGTTATTACTCTAGGGTTTATGATATGTTGCCACAATTTACCTTCAAATGATGTTATACTACCTCACATATAATGTTAGAATCTTTCAAAAATATACTTCCATTTCCCGTCTCCTGTCCTTTGTTTGTTTTGTCATAGTTTTTACTTCTACATATATTATAAGCACAGTACATTTTTGTTATTTTTGCTTTAAATGATCAGCTGTCTTTTAAAGATAATATGAGAAGTTTTTTATGTTTCCATATAATTTTTATTTCTATTGTCCTCCATTTCTTTTGTAGATTCAGATTTCCATCTGGTATCTTTTTCCTTTTGTTTGAAGAACTTCTTTAACGTTTCTTATAGTGAATATCTGTTGGCAACAAATTCTCTCAGATTTTGTTTTCCTAGAAAACATCTTTATTTCACATTTATTTTTGAAAGGTTTTTTTTCCCATGGCTTATAGAATTCTAGGTTGACAGTTTCTTTTAGCACTTTAGAGACCTCTTTTAGTTGTTCCCTGGCTTGCATAGTTTCTGATGAGAAGTCTGGGGAAAATTCTTATCTTTGTTCCTCTATATATAATTTGTTTTCTCTGGCTGCTTTTAAGATTTTTCTGTTAATCACTGATTTTCAGCTATTTGATTTGACTTGTCTAGGCATGGTTTTCTTTGTGTTTATTCTGCTTGTGGGTCATTGCATTTCTTGGTGCTTTGTGTAGTTTTCATCGAATTTGGAAAAATTTTGGCCATTATTTTTTCAAATATTATTTCTCCCTTTTCCCCTCATTTTTGAGATCTAGTTTTATATGTTAGACTGTGATATTGTTCCACAGGTCACTGAGACTTTGTTCCTTTGTTTTTTCAGCCATTTACTCTATTTTTGGGTTTCATGAATCTTTTTTCCTATGCTGTCTAATGTGTTAATTACATCCTCTGAACTTTTTATTTGTGACATTTTATTTTTCATTTCTAGAATTTTCCTTTGGGGGTGTGTGTGTGTGTGTGTACGTGTGTGTATGTGAGGAAGATTAGTCCTGAGCTAACATCAATTGCCAATCTTTCTCTTTTTTCTGAGGAAGATTGGCCCTAGGCTAACATCCATGCCCATCTTCCTCTACTTTATATGGGATGCTGCCGCAGCATGGCTTGACAAGTGGTGTATTGGTCAGTGCCCGGGATCTTAACCTGTGAACCCTGAGCTGCCGAAGCGAACCCGTGAACTTAACTGCTATGCCGCTGTGCCAGCTCCCCTTTTGTGTTTTTTTTTATGTTCCATTTCCTTTCATTATGTTCATGCTTTTCTTTAGATACTTGGACATATGATAGCTTTTTTTTTTTTTGTGAGGAAGATCGGCCCTGAGCTAATATCTGCCAATCCTCCTCTTTTTTTTTTTTTGCTGAGGAAGACTGGCCCTGGGCTAACATCCATGCCCATCTTCCTCTACTTTATATGGGATGCTGCCACAGCATGGCTTGACAAGTGGTGCGTTGGTGCTGCATGCCTGGGATCTGAACTGGCGAACCCAGGGCTGCCGCAGCGGAGCACGCGCACTTAACCGCTTGCGCCACCAGGCCGGCCCCTGTGATAGCTTTATAATGTCTTTTTTTGTTTTGTTTTGTTTTTTGAGGAAGATCAGCCCTGAGCTAACATCCATGCCAATCCTCCTTCTTTTGCTGAGGAAGACTGGCCCTGAGCTAACATCCATGCCGATCTTCCTCCACTTTGTATGGGACGCTGCCACAGCATGGCTTGACAAGCAGTGCATCGGTGCGCACCCGGGATCCAAACCCAGGCCGCCAGCAGCAGGGCACATGCACTTAACCACTATGCCACTGGGCTGGCCCCCTTTTTAATGTCTTTGTTGCTAATTCTATAATCTGTCATTTTAGAATCTGTTTTTATTGACTGATTTTGGTCTTGATTATGGTCACATATTCTTGGCATGTCTAATGATTATTATTATATTAATTATTAATTGTGAATGTTATATTGTTTCTGAAATTTTTTTTGTCTTCCTTTCGTGAGTATTAACTTTCATTCTGGTAGGCAGTTAAGTAATTTATGGTTAGTTTGATCATTTGAGGCTTGCTTTTAGTTTGTTAGGGCAGTTTTAGAGTAGCTTTTACTCTAAGAACCTTTATCTTACTACTACTAGTAAGATAAAGTAGAAACCTCAGGCGTGGTCCTGAGGTTTCTACTGAATGCCTTTAGTGATCAGTGAGGACTCGGCATTCTAGTTGGTAAGAAATTAAATGATTTGCAGTCCTTTGTGAATTCTAGAACTGTTCGGCTCACGACTCTCTAGTTGGTCCTTGCATGACCTGGTGGAGTTTCACACTATGTATGTGAATCTTAGTAGTCAACAAAGCATCAAGGGGACCCCTATGCATATTTTTGGAGCTGTTTTTCAGCATAGTTCCCTTCTCTTTTTTCCTTTAAAATTTTTTTCTTTTCCTTTTTTCCCCTTCGCTTTGAAATTCTATCCCAAACTCCCAGCCACCTCAACATCATTGAATTCCAATTTGTCTCCTCAACTCTTAACTGAGCTAGACTGCTGCTTGGAATTCTGCTCTCTGCTCTGTGGTTTGTGGTGTGCCTCTAGCCAGAAAGCTGGAACAATCATAGGGTTCACCTTGTTTGTTTGCTTTTTCACTGGATCACATGCTTCTTCAATGTTTGAAAGCATTTATTTTGTCCAGTCTCTAGTTGTTCAAGGTGAGAGGGTAAATTCAGTCTTTGTTCCACCATCATGGCCAGAAGTATCGGAATTTTAAAAATATTTTATGACCTATTGCTTGCTTGTGCTTGTTTTATTGTCCTTTTGCTATCAATGCTTTTCTTTTAGAAAATATTCTCAAATGATTTTATACTTCAACAGTAATTATTTTAATAGTGAACAAAACTTTTATAAAATACAAGTTTATTGCTTAGTAAAGTATTATTCTTTCAGGATTTATATGGTTGTTTTTAGTGTGAAGAAAGATTCAGATCTCTATAACACTTTAAGTCTTGAGGGGTCCATGTTACATAGTTGAGCAACATTCATGCCAGTGTCAAGTGTGAATATGTCTTTTCTCTTCCTGGTCTTTAACAATTAACATTGAAAGGAACAGTTTGGTTCTTAGACTTAAATTTGAACTCATGTATATTGGGTTCTCTGAAGACAAATGAAAATGTAGCTTTTATCTCTATAGGATTGTTTTGGTAATTGTTTGGGGATATGTTAAGCTTGTCAGACTAAATAACGAATGTTAAGTGCTTAAACAAGTAAACACAAATGATCAGTGCTCCTCTATCCCGTGTATTTCTAGGTAACTATAACTACCCAATATTGCAGCCATGGAGTCCATGCTTAATAAGTTGAAGAGTACTGTTACAAAAGTGACAGCTGACGTCACTAGTGCTGTAATGGGAAATCCTGTCACTAGAGAATTTGATGTTGGTCGACACATTGCCAGTGGTGGCAATGGGCTAGCTTGGAAGATTTTTAATGGCACAAAAAAGTCAACAAAACAGGTAAGTTTTAATTCAGAGTCCAGTTGGAAAAAACACATATGTTAATAAGTACCATAACGTGCACATGTGCATTTTTATGTCAAGAAATGCCAAAAGTAGTGGGTTCTTTAGTTCTTATTTCATCCACTGAAGTCATACTAAAACGAATGCTTTTAAACATGTCATGAATCTCCTGGTTACAAATATATTGTTTGATATAACATCTCACCTTATGATTTAATTTTGCTTAATTAGTAAAATAAACTTATCAGTTGAGTAAATGAGTATATTAGATTTTAATATTTAGCAAAGCGTATGTTTTAGAATAAAAATTGTTGGGCCAGCCTCAGTGGCCTAGTGGTTAAGTTTGGTATGCTTTACTTTGGCGGCCTGAGTTCGGTTCCTGGGTGAGGACCTACACCACTCATCTGTCAGTGTCCCTGCTGTGGCGGCAGCTCACATACAAAAAGAAGAGGATTGGCAGTGGATGTTAGCTCAGGGCAAATCTTCCTCAGCAAAAAAAAAGAAGAATAAAAATTGTCATGTTCCTTTTCATATTTGTCAATAAGTCAATGCATTAAATGCATTCTTACTTAGTGCAGTCTTATTCCCTCTTTTATTCTATAGCCTTCTAGAAAATAGACTTTTATAGTATTCTTTTGTGTTTAACCTGATAGTTTTTACTATCAGAAGGGGATACATTTGTGGGACAGAATCAGTAATATGTTTTGCGTTTTATTGATTTCAAAGTTAATTTTTTTTTTTTTATAATTTTTATTGATTTATTTTTCCCCCAGAGCCCCAGTATATAGTTGTATGTCATAGCTGCATGTCCTTCCAGTTGCTGTATGTGGGACATGGCCTCAGCATGGCCAGAGAAGCGGCGCGTCAATGCGCGCCTGGGATCCGAACCCGGGCCGCCAGCAGTGGAGCGTACACACTTAACCACTAAGCCACGGGGCCAGCCCTCAAAGTTAATTTTAAGACTAACTGTTCTTCTAGTGAAGAGTAATTTGAATGAGTTATTTATTTATTTTTTTTGATTTGATGTAAAGGACCAACAGATGGTTCTTAGAAATGTGATGGATAGTTAGTATTAGATTTTACTATTAACTTTCTGTTGGAATTGTTGAAGAATTGAAAAATCTCCAGATTTAAAACCTCTATAGAAATATGTTCTTTAAAAAGAAAAATCATTGTTTCCAAAAGTGCTTTTACTTCCCTGCAAGTGAAACGTATGGATTGTAAGACATATGGAACTTAATACACGTTTTCTAATGACTAGCACAATCATGCAGTTGTGGGTATGCATTGTTTGTGGCTTTCCCAAAATCAGTTTATTTCCAAAACAGGTATTTTAAAGACTGAATTGTCTTTGGTTATCCTTTTATGAAGTAGGAATCTTGGTCCTTTGATAGATTGCTTCTATGTGGTTTGTACCTGACCTGTAAATCTTGTTTTTATTGCCATCTGGTTGGAAGTCTTTAAATCCAGAGTTGATCTGTATCTTAAATGCTGATTGATTTGTCATTTTTGAACATTGTTTTCTCTTTCAATTCACCAAGAGCTCATCCAAAAAGTAAGTGGTTTCTTGAATATTGACTACTTAAAAAGCTATTAACGAGGTCCTGAAGTTATGTAAATGACTAACCTCCAACACTAGTGCAGATTGCTTTTGCAATCAATTATATAAGGGGAAGAATGAAAGAACACTAAATTTTGCATTAGTTATTAAGCATGTGGTAACACAATAGTGTCTTTGTGCTTAGCCAAAAGAGTTCTAGGTGTTTGTGTTTATATCAGTAGTTCATATGCTGAAATCCTCTGATAAGGCTGGAGCTTCTGTTGCTGCTCATAGAACATGAGAACCGGACGCAAATAATAGATAATTGATTAGATATTGCACAAATAATACAGCAGTTCTCAACTGCTGACTGCCAGAACTGGGTTCTCTTAGGAAACTTTACTATATTCTTTTTTTTTTCTTCAAATTTATTGCTTTGAGGAAAAAGATAGTTTTGAAATGTATCAGTGCTCTCTGTGGATATGGTTTTGAATTTTCTTCCTTTGCCTCTTTCAAACCTCAAGGGTCAGAACTGAGTGTCCTGATACTCAGTTCCTGAGCCAGTCTGGATACTGGCTAATTCCTTAAGGAATAGCTGAGTCTCTAACCACCTTGGCATTGAAGGTCTTATTTTAATTTCTGCCTTAATTGAAAAAGTTTTAATTATTTTTCAGTTGCCTCATTTTTATTAAAAGGGATTTATAGAAAATAGATAATCTAGAATTGTGTTTCCAATATGGTAGCTACAGGCTACATATGGCTGTTTCAATTAATTAAAATGTTTCCAATATGGTAGCTACAGGCTACATATGGCTATTTCAATTAATTAAAATTAAATAAAATTAAATTCAGTTCCTTAGTTGTATTAGTCACATGTGGCTAGTATTACCATATAGGACAATGCAGATATAGAACTGTCTATCATCACAGAAAGTTCTTTTGGACAGCATTGATCTTAGAGGAACAGAGAGAAAAATAATGGAAAAGGATAATCTTCTTAGTCTTTTTTTCCCCCAAAAAGGGACGTTGAGACTGAGGGCATCTTTCTTACCCTCTCAGCCTTTCTTGATCTAGCATACAGTGTACCTAATTCCAGTTATGTTTTATAGCAGAATATATGATCTTCAGTTTGACTTTGACTTTGAGGTAAATATCGGGTTAGGGACTTGGGGCTAGGAAATTCTCATATCTAGTTTTAATAGTTAAAAATATAAAAGTGTTTTGTACTGCTGCATGACAGTGGAAGAAATACCATGATATTTAAGCTGTTGTATTTAAAGTTTACATCTTGTTCTCCTCAAACATATTTCACTTTTTTTTTACATGATCCTCAAGAAAAGTATTGTAATACAACGTTGTCCAAAAAAACAGCAACAAAAATACAGCAATATTTCCAAGTTAAAAGAATCCTTGTATAAGTAGTATTTTCAAGATTTGCATACTCTTTTAAAGGTTATATATGTATTTTTTCCTAGGGTTTTTTCAAGTTCACATTAGTACAAGATGAATTATATTTATAATTTTCAGTGTATAGCTTTTCACTTTTTAATCTAAATGTTTGAAAGCCTCTGAGAAGAGTAGTAATAACAGAACCTACAGAATAAATGAAAAAAAGTACGTATTGGTGAAACCTGGAATGCAGCAAGATAAACAAAAAATTGGTAGGGGCTGGCCCCATGGTGTAGCGGTTAGGTGTGTGTGCTCCGCTGCTGGCGGCCTGGGTTTGGATCCCGGACCCACACCGACGCACCGCTTGTCGGGCCATGCTGTGGCGGCGTCCCAGGTAGAGTGGAGGAAGATGGGCACAGATGTTGGCCCAGGGCCAATCTTCCTCGGCAAGAAGAGGAAGATTGACATGTATGTTAGCTCAGGGCTGATCTTCCTCACAAAAAAAAAAAAAAAACAAAAAATTGGTAAATAAAAATTGACTTGTGTGTCTGGTAACTTTTGTACCTGATTGGACATCTGAATTATTATTCTGGCTTTATGCGTCCAGAAGCCAATTTCTATTTGTTCTTATTCCTTTTGAAAGACATTCATTGAAGACACACCTCATAGTGAATAATTTATGAAAATGAAATTAAGAATTCCCGAGACTCTTCAGGACAGGTGTACAGTTGATTTTTTGCAGTTAAATAAAGTTCTTAGGCCAGTTTTGTGTACAAAATAAGCTATTAAGATTTTTAAAAGTTATTATTTGGATAAATTTAACCAAATACAACATGTAAACGTGTTGAAATGGATAGATCTTTAATTATAGCTTATTAGCATTTGAAGCTACTGTTTAGCCTTACATACTATTTAGTTTCCTTTTTGAGTAAGTGTTCATTTATAAGCAGCTCTTGGTTCCTAACCATTACTCTTGCTAGAATCTTGGTAGAGATTCTCTAAGATATTTCAAGATGACTTTTAGGAATAAAAATTGTATCTATTTAATTTTTTAAATATAAGCTTTTTTTTTTTAATAATTTTATTTATTTATTTTTCCCCCAAAGCCCTAGTAGATAGTTGTATGTCATAGCTGCACATCCTTCTAGTTGCTCTACGTGGGACGCGGCCTCAGCATGGCCGGAGAAGCGGTGCGTCGGCGCGCGCCTGGGATCTGAACCCGGGCCACCAGCAGCGGAGCGCACGCACTTAACCGCTAAGCCACAGGATCGGCCCTTAAATATAAGCTTATTTTTAAGAACTTTATACAGGACCGGCCCCATGGCCTAGTGGTCAAGTTTGGCGTGCTCTACTTTGGCAGCCCAGTTTGTGGGTTTGGATTCTGGGCGTAGGTGTACACCACTTGTCAGCCATGCTGTGGCAGCGACCCATGTACAAAATAGAGGAAGAGGGGCCGGCCTCATTGCATAGCGGTTAAGTGCATGCAGTCTGCTGCTGGTGGCCCGGGTTCGGATCCCGGGCATGCACCAACGCACCGCTTGTCAGGCCGTGCTGAGGCGGCATCCCACATAAAGTGGAGGAAGATTGGCACAGATGTTAGCTCAGGGCCAGTTTTCCTCAGCAAAAAGAGGAGGATTGGCATGGATGTTAGCTCAGGGCTGATCTTCCTCACTAAATAAATAAACAAACAAACAAACAAACAAAATAGAAGAAGACTGGCACAGATGTTAGCTCAGCAAATCTTCCTCAAGCAAAAAAAAAAAAAAGAGGAAGATTGGCAGCAGATGTTAGCTCAGGGTGAATGTTCCTCAGCAAAAGAAAAAAAGAAAAAAGAAAGAGAACTTAATACAGAATAGTACACAAATAATGAGTGTACAGCTTGATGAATGTTCATAGTGAACATACCTATGTAAGCAACATCCAGATCAAGAAAACATTGCTAAGACTCATGTCCCTTCGCAATCATTACCTCTCCCCACGCCTGTTCTCTCCAGGAGTAACCGCTATCTTGTCCTTTGACACTTCAGAATAATTTTGCTGGCTTTTGAACTTTATTTAAATGGAATCATTGTATGTACTCTTGTGTTTGGCTCCTTTTGCTTAATTGCACGTTCTTGAGACACATCTGTGTTGTTGAACATAGCAGTTTTTCTTTTCATCGATGTATAGAGTTCAGCTATGAACATCTTGTATGTGCCGTTGGTGGATGTGACACATTACCTAGACGTGGAATTGCTAGGTAATAGTGTGTGTGTTTGTTCAGTGCCAGTTTTTCCAGAGTGGTTGTACCCATGTACACTTCGACCAGCAGTTACAGTTTCTCTACATCCCTGCCAAGCCTTTTTATGGTTAGTCTTTTTAATTTTACACATTCTGAACGGAGGGTCTATTTAATTTTTGAAAATTCAGTGAAATACTCCCCGCTCCCCTACCTCCTGAACTTTTTATGTCTGATAGGTAATTGTTGGGCATAGAGTTTATGCTGCTGAGTTTCTGTGACAGCTTTGTAACTGACTTAGTCTTTCTACAGAGAAGAATGTTTAGGATTAAAATAGTTCTCTAAACATAGGCACTCTTTTCAAGCGTGTTTCTGTTTTCTTTTTAAAGAATATTTATTTGAGAGAGATTTCTGAGACAAATGCCCTTGATTGGATTTCATTAGCTTTTCTAATTCTTAAATTATACTTTATTTAAACAAGTCATTAAAGGGAAATTTTTTTGGCCAAACTATATATATAATTATATATATATATATAGTTTCAGCTATATATATATATATAGTGAGAAATATTTACTTTGTGTATATGTGTCCTTTAAAAATTGAAATACCATCACCTTTTCTGTTAGATAGGAATATTATAACTATCAAGGCCGCTAATATGTTTAAATAATTTGTAATAAAAGCACTACATAAATATAGTTTCTGTCCCACTTGTATACCTAACTTTCACTTTCTTTCAAGTAGAAGAATAATTCTACATTTTGAAATTTCTTTCAACTCTCCTATATCAAGCTAAGGGATTTATTTTGGAGGAAGATGTTTTAAAAAATGTGTGTATTTGTGTATGTTTAACTATATATAAAAATTTTGCCTGGTTCTCGGGCTGTTAAAGCATTTATTTATTATTATTAAGCATTTCTATTTATGTTGACACAAGATTGTATGTTGCCAGGTGACTACTCTTCAAAATGGATTTAACTTAACATTTATTAGTAGTCTTCTAGTGTCCCACATTTATTATGATCTTTTAACCAGGTTTGGAATAGACTTTTTTTTCTTTAAAGTAGGGCAGCTTCAGTCTTATTTTGGCTTAAAAGTCATTTTTATTGGCCTGTTTCTTTTGCCTGACGGCTTTATAAGCTTCATAACAACACCAGTAAAATGACTATTTCTGTGAGAATGAAGATTGATTGATTTAAAAAATCACATAAGAAGTATTTAACTGTTGTTCATGTTTTATCCACTCTACCAAATGTAGGCTTGGACATAGTCCCTTCCTTAAGGCAAAACCTGCGTTATGTTATCTAGATGCCAGTATTCATGGATTAGGCTTGCTAATATTGCATAGACAAAGGCCTAATTAAATCATTATAAATAGTTAAAGTATAATAAATTCAAAGTTTTAAAATAAAGGAAACAATTTTGCAAAGCTGAATGTGCAAGTCAAGTTGCTTAGATCAAAAATGATCATAGGGGCTGGCCTGGTGGTGTAGCAGTTAAGTGCGCACGCTCTGCTTAGGCGGCCCGGGGTTCGCGGGTTCAGATCCCGGTTGTGGACAGATGCACTGCTTGTCAAGCCATGTCGGGGCGGTGTCCCATATAAAGGAGAGGAAGACAGGCACAGATGTTAGCCTGGGGCCAATCTTTCTCAGCAAAAAGAGGAGGATTGGCATAGGATGTTAGTTCAGGGCTAATCTGCCTCACACACACACACAAAAAATCTCTCTGTCTTCTCAAAAATCAACTTTTTTTTTTTTTCTTGAAAGAGTGGCCCTGAGCTAACATCTGTTGCCTGTCTTCCTCCATTTTTTCCTTTTTTCCTCCCCAAAACCCTAGCAGAAAGTTGTTTGTCATAGTTGTCCTTCTAGTTGCTTTATGTGGGAGGCCACCTCAGCATGGCACCATGAGTGGTGCATAGGTCCAGGATCTAAACTGGCAAACCCTGGGCCGTGGAAGCGGAACGCGCAAACTTAACTGCTACGCTGCCAGGCCGGCTCTAAAAATCAACTTATTTTTAACTTAGTCTAAATAAAAATTTAGATTTTGTTTTATTGTTTTGAGAAAGGAACATTGTCCCAAAATCACATGAAAAATGAAGAGTATGATGCTTGGCAGTCACCGCTGGCCAGTCATGGAAGTTCCATAAAATGGAGATCACAGGGGACGTCGGTGTTTCAAAAACCATCTCTATTGGCTCTGAGGAATAGGTCAGTGGAGGTCATGATTGCTATTAGGGAATCCTAGACAATTGGCATACATTAACTTAGATTTTATTACTTAAACTATCTTGTTTTCAGCAAGAGTTCAACTTTGTAATAAGCAAAGTAGCTTTCAAAAATTATAAATTAGATCTATATCAAAAGGTACAGCCTCCATTTTGACAAATATTAGTTTTTAGAATAGATAATTTATTTCATAGCCTTTTTTGTTTACAGATAGGCTGTCGAGAACAAATACTTGTTAGTGGGTAATTTTCTTTGACAGTGTGTTTTAAAGAATATGAAGTGAATAAATGAGTGCCAAATATTGCTTACGTTTTGTTTTAATAATTTTTGTATAAAAAAGAGCCTCAAATTATAATTCGAGTTAACAGTTGTTGAATCTTAAGTGGAAGATATATTGGATGATTGCCCTACCTCATCTTTTCTGTATATTTGAAAATTTTCATGATGAAAAGTTGAAGAAGATTTTAATTCAAGATAATGAAGAGCTTCTAGTAACTGCTTATCTTTATTGACCACCGGTGGGCGATAAACATCTCTGTGTGTCTTCTAGGTGTGGATCCTGTGGTAGATATAGAGACACTTAAGGCATGATTTCTTTAAGAAGTTTTGTATTACATGTAAGGTAACAGAATTTTTACACAAATGATATGTGTTAGCAGAGTGAGTAGTATAGTGAAGTAGTAGAAGGAAAACACAAATTAGAAATTAGAGGATAGTCTATTCTGATGAAAGATTTTGAGGTACAGGCTGAGAGTTTTCTCTTAGGAAGTCAGTATGAGGCCTAATGGGTTAGTTGATTAGTCACAACTGTGTTGACATTGGTTAATTTTAAATAACTGATTGGAACAAAGGGAAAATATTTTTAAGATAGTTGATAACCTATTCTGACCTACGTGGGAATCTTTCATCTTTGACCTAAAACAATGAATAAATGCCTGAGAGAGAGAAGTATTTTTTTTTGGTGGGAAAGATTCGCTCTGAGCTAACATCTGATGCCAATCTTCCTCTTTTTGCTTGAGGAAGATTGTCCCTGAGCTAACATTGGTGCCAGTCTTTCTCTATTTTGCATATGGCACACCGCCACAGCGTGGCTTGATGAACGGTGTGTAGATCTTCACCTGGGTTCGAACCAGCAAACTGCAGCCCACCAAAGCGGAGTGCACAAACTTAACCACTATGCCACTGGGCCGGCCCCAAGAGAGAGAATTTTATGTTGTTTCTTTTTCTTTGTGAACTGTAGTGTTCCTCCTTAAGAGTGGTGAAACTGCAAGAGCTCAAGAGCCATTTCATGTGATCTTTTTTTAGACTTAAAACATCTTGAAAAAATAAACACATTTAAAGTAGATGCATTTATAAAATGTGTTATAGTGGAACACTTACTAAAATAAGATTGTGTGCACGAATAGTGCGAATAGGAACTTGAACTTCTAGGTCATTTGTTTTTAGTTCACATTAATATTACATAATGCTCTTACATAATGCTCTTAGCTCCCGTTTGTCCTGTGTCTCATAATGATCAAAAAAGCCGTGATTGTGTATTTACATATGAGTGCTATTTAAAGCTCTCACTCAAAGGATTGTTTTCCTGAAGGCATATGTTTTACCGGGGTGTTCCATATTTATTGGCCCTGTGTTATTCCTGGGGAGACAAAATGGTGTATTGGTTAAGAATGTGGTCCCTAGAGCTGGACTGACTGGGTTTGAATCTTGATTCTTCATCTTACCAATTGTGAGATCTTGGATAATACATTTATCTTTTCCACGATGTCCTCTTCTGTGAAGTGAGGAAAATAACTTGTCTTGTAAGGTTGCTGTGAGGAATGGAATAATTTCTAATAAATACACATATGCTTAGGGAATATTCAGATTGAGTTACTAAACAGTCCCTTTATGTTATCATTGTCAGAGAGTCAATCCTCTAAAATCCTTAACTCATTTATATACATATAAGGAGCCTCCAACTTAAAACAAGTTGTGTTTTAGAAATTTGTTGGTTTGGAATTCTGCAGTGAATCTCTTTTAGTTGATTAGGTTGCCAGGCTAACTTGTGAAAAGAGTAACCATGATTTAGCAAAAATAATTAGAAGAGAAGAAATAAAATGAAAAGATACTGTCTTGGATATTGATAGTTGAGTAGTAATAGGTTTTTTTAAAGAATTGTCTTTTATTTTTATTTATTTATTTTTTGTGAGGAAGATCAGACCTGAGCTAACATCCATGCCAATCCTCCTCTTTTTGCTGAAAAAGACCAGCTCTGAGCTAACATCTATTGCCAATCCTCCTTTTTTTCTCCAAAGCCCCAGTAGGTAGTTGCATGTCATAGTTGCGCATCTTTCTAGTTGCTGTATGTGGGACGCTGCCTCAGCATGGCCGGAGAAACGGAGCATCGGTGCGCGCCTGGGATCCGAACCTGGGCCGCCAGTAGTGAAGCGCTCGCACTTAACCGCTAAGCCACGGGGCCAGCCCCAATAGGTTTAATTAGAGACTTTTGAAAGAGATTTTTATAGAAATTCTGAAAGGGTCATTCAGAAGCTTTTGAAGAATTTTGGAAGGCTAGCATTGATTCTTCGCTAACTTTTGCTTCTGGTTTTATCAGTGTTCTTGGCATTTATGATGAAGAGCTAACATCACTGATGTATTACGAATTGGTAATACATCAGCTATTAATATAGCTATTTTTTGAGTGGTTTGTTAAGATTGGGTAATGGAATAGGAACTATTTTCCCTTGAGTGAGTGAGAGAGAATGAAAGGAAGAAGATAGTAAAGGAGGATGTGTGCTTTCAATAGTGAAAACTAAGCTGTGAAGGATGTCAAAGAGAGCAATCAGGGAGCAGCTTCTTATACTGGTAACTATTCCCAGTTACTACCCATAACAAGATGGGGTTAGGGTGGAAGGAGAGAGTATAGGTTATTTGTTTGTAAAAGATGCTTACAAATTGGGTTTTTCTATAAACAAGCACTCTGACATATACAACGTTTCTTTCAAAAAGCATTTCAAGGTGTTGTATTATACTCTGGGGTTACCATGATGAAGAGCATTTTGAATTTTTAAACGTTTTAACTTTTATTTGAATTCTGGTTAAGTAAGAGATTACAACCCAGAGGACAACACATTATACACAGTTTATGTGTACCTCTAACACCAGAGTTCAAAGACGGAGATTTTCCTGTGTTCTCCTTAGATGAGGGTTTTGGGTCTCATACTTTTAAAAATACAGTCATGTGCTGCATAATGTTTCCGTCAGCGATGGACCGCATATACCATGGTTATCCCATGCCACGTAGCCTAGGTGTATGAGTAGGCTATACAGTCTAGATTTCTGTAAGTATGTTCTATGATGTTCGTACAATGACAAAATCACCTAAGGACGCATTTCTCAGAACATATCCCTGTTGTTAAGCGATGCATGGCTGAATTTAGATTCACTAATCATGAAGAAACCAACTTTTTTTGATATCAGAGAAGTATTACAATAGTGCTAAAATTTCCGTGGCATTAGTTTTTAGTTATTTCTATTTGTAAACTGTGGTGACACTCAAAATTTTATTAGTTTTATATATTCTTGATTAAAATTACTTGACAATTCTTTTATTAGGAAGTGGCTGTTTTTGTCTTTGATAAAAAGCTGATTGACAAATATCAAAAATTTGAAAAGGATCAAATCATCGATTCTCTAAAACGAGGAGTCCAACAGTTAACTCGACTACGACACCCTCGACTTCTTACTGTCCAACATCCTTTAGAAGAATCCAGGTAAATTTCTATAAAAACTTACATAAGAAACTCTTGAACAAATCGTTAAAAGTAACTTTATATTTGAAATCTGTCTATATAGTATGTTGTCACTGAGAAGTTCTTGTAAACTTAATGTTGAGTTCTTATGGATTAGTTATTCCCTAAGCTTTATTTGCATATTCTCTATATATGTCTCTTTTTGAAATATTAATAAACGTTTTCTTCCTATTTGCTGTGAGTCTCTATTTGCTTGTTCTACGCTCAGCACTACCATAGTCAAAATGGAAGATGCAAGAGAAGTATAGAATACAGTCTCTGCCTGAAAGTAGCTGTCCTTGTTAATTTGCTAGAATTTTTTGTCCCCTTTTCACTGATTCAATATTTGGGGGCTATTTTTATGTGTGTTTCAGATACTGTTCTAGACATTTAACCTACTATGCCTAGCATGTCAGTCTATAGCCCTCACTCATTCTACCATCTATTTTTCTCAAGGGTGAGTTTGGAAACTTAGCTAAGAATTACAATAAAATGAAATTTATGTTGTGTAATCTTAACTGGATCTTCAAGCCTGTGGTGCTTTAACTGTTCTTTTAGATACCCTAGCTATGTAAATCTTCTTCCACATTACTCATAACCCCTAATTTATTCCTTTCTTCCTTCTTACTTAGTAGACTGTATTCCCCTCTCTTAATTCAGAAGATCTTAATCAAATGGTTTGCCAGTTGTGTTCTGTGGACCCTAGGATTTTAAGGATAAGGGAGGTGCAGGCAGGTGGAGGAACAGAGGTGGCAGGATTCCAGGCTTCCCATCTCCCTTCAACCAGGACAGTTTTGCTTTTATCTATTTTGTATATCGGATTTCTGCATAATTCTTACTTTGGAATCTTCAATAACTCACTGTCACTTACCTCCTTCCCTAAAGGCTACAAGATCCTTTCTTTCAACCTAAAAGAAAAAAACCTAATGTTTACCGTGTGAAAAACTGTACTAAATGCTTTACATTTGTTTACTCATTTAATTTTCACAATTATGTTGAAGAACTGAGGATCAGAGACATTGCTTAAGCCACATAGTTATGGCACCCTGATTCCTGAGCCTGTGGTCTTTTTTTCTTCACTGTACCGTGCTGTGCCTACCCAGAAATATGCTCGTATGTCTCTTATCATAATAATATTTTTATTGCCCTTCTTTTCGTGAATATACCCAGAAGAAGACTATAGTTGTTGTCTCTTATATAACACATGCTGTTGTGTACCCTCTCTCCCAAATTGGAATAAGTTTTGTTTGCAACTCTTGTCTTGTGCTTTCCTGACTCCATCCATATTTGTTTGTGCTATTTCCTCTGGGGTGTTTTCTATCAGTGTCTGTAGTGTCACCTATCAGAATCCTACCCATCTTTGTTATTTTAACTTGTATCAACATATGTTATATTTCATCATTACATTTTAAGTCTCTTGAGGGGAGAAGGACCGATGTTTTCTCTGTCTCTACAGCTTTTTTTATAGTGATTTAAATATAATAGAACTAGGGATTTGTTGGCAATCATGAAGACAGACAGTTCAAAGATTACTTTAAGGCATCTTCATTGTTAGGTTGTAAAAATTGCAATAGCATTGATAGAAATAGGAACACTTTAGGGAAGGAAGAAGTAACTTCCAGTTTTTTATTTTTTATTACAAAATTTTTTTATTGATGTCATAATAGTTTATAACATTGTGAGATTCCAGTTGTACATTATTATTTGTCAGTCACCATGTAAATGCGCCCCTTCACCCCTTGTGCCCACCCTGGTAACCACCAAAGTGTTCTCTCTGTCCGTGTGTTAGTTTATATTCCACATATGAGAGAGGTCATACAGTGTTTGTCTTTCTCTGTCTGGCTTGTTTCACTTACATAATACCCTCCAGGTCTGACCATGTTGTTGCAAATGGGACGATTTTGTCTTTTTTGATGGCTGAGTAGTATTCCGTTGTATATATATACCACATCTTTAGCCAACCATCTGTCGATGGACACTTGGTTTGCTTCCACTTATTGGCTGTAGTGAATAATGCTGCAATGAACATAGGGGTGCATCAGCCTCTTTGGATGGTTGATTTCAAGTTCTTTGGATAAATACCCACAAGTGGGATAGCTGGATCATAAGGTATTTCTATTTTTAATTTTTTGAGGAATCTCCATACTGTTTTCCATAGAGGCTGCACCAGTTTGCATAGCCAGCAGCAGTGAATGAGGGTTCCCTTTCCTTCACATCCTCTCCAACATATGTTATTTTTTGTCTTGTTGATTATGGCCATTCTCACGAGTGTAAGGTGATATCTTAGTGTAGTTTTGATTTGCATTTCTCTAATGACTAGTGATGTTGAACATCTTTTCACATGCCTATTTGCCATCTGTATATCTTGCTTAGAGTTCATATTCTCTGCCCATTTTTTGATCAGGTTCTTTATTTTTTTGTGGTTCAGTTGTGTGAGTTTTTTATATATTATGGAGATTAACCCCTTGTCGGATATATGATTTGCAAAATATCACTCCCAGCTGGTGGGTTGTCTTTTCATTTTGATCCTGGTTTCCTTTACCTTGCAGAAGCTCTTTAGTCTGATGAAGTCCCACTTGTTTATTTTTTCTTTTGTTTCTCTTGTTGGATTAGACACAGAGTTTGAAGAGACCCCTCTAAGACAGATGTCAAAGAATGTTCTGCCTATATTTTCTTCTAGGAGTTTTATAGTTTCAGGTCTTACCTTCAAGTCTTTGATCCATTTTGAGTTAATTTTTGTGTATGCCAAAAGATAGTGGTCTACTTTCATTCTTTTGCATGTGGCTGTCCAGTTTTCCCAGTACCATTTATTGAAGAGACTTTCCTTTCACCATTTTATGTTCTTAGCTCCTTTGTTGAAGATTAGCTGTCCATATATGTGTGGTTTTATTTCTGGACTTTCAGTTTTGTTCCATTGATCTGTATGTCTGTTTTTGTACCAACACCATGCTGTTTTGATTATTACCGGTTTGTAGTATATTTTGAAGTCAGGGATCATGATGCCTCCAGCTTTGTTCTTTTTTCTTAGGATTGCTTTAGCTGTTCAGGCTCTTTGTTGCCCCATATGAATTTTAGGATGCTTTGTTCTATTTCTGTGAAAAATGTCATTGGGATTCTGATTGGGATTATATTGAGTCTGTAGATTGCTTTAGGTAGTATGGACATTTTAACTATGTTTATTCTTCCAATCCATGTGCATGGGGTATCTTTCCATTTCTTTATGTCATCATTGATTTCATTCACTAATGTCTTATAGTTTTCATTGTATACATCTTTCACCTCCTTGGTTAAATTTGTTCCTAGATATTTTATTCTTTTTGTTGCAACTGTAAATGAGATTGTATTCTTGAGTTCTTTTTCTGTTTTTTCATTATTAGAGTATAGAAATGCAACTGATTTTTGTTAAGTTGATTTTGTACTCTGCAACTTTGCTATAGTTATTGATTATTTCTGATAGTTTTCTGGTGGATTCTTTAGGGTTTTCTATATATAAAATCATGTCGTCTGCAAACAGCGAGAGTTTCACTTCTTCATTGCCTGTTTGGATTCCTTTTATTCCTTTTTCTTGCCTAATTGCTCTGGCCAGAACCTCCAGTACTGTGTTGAATAAGAGTGGTGAGAGTGGGCACCCTTGTCTTGCTCCTGTTCTCAGAGCTTTCAGTTTTTCCTGTTGAGTATGATGTTGGCTGTGGGTTAGTCATATATGCCTTTATTATGTTGAGGTACTTTCCTTCTATACACATTTTGTTGAGAGTTTTTATCATAAATGGATGTTGGATCTTGTGAAATGCTTTCTCTGCATCTGTTGAGATGATCATGTGGTTTTTATTCCTCATTTTGTTAATGTAGTATATCACACTGATTGATTTGCAGATGTTGAACCATCCCTATGTCCCTGGTATAAATCCCACTTGATCATGGTGTATGATCTTTCTAATGTATTGCTGTATTTGGTTTGCCAATGTTTTATTGATGATTTTTGCATTGATGTTCATCAGTGATATTGGCCTGTAATTTTCCTTCTTTGTATTGTCCTTGTCTGGCTTTGGTATCAGAGTGATGTTGGCCTCGTAGAATGTGTTGGGAAGTGTTCTGTCTTCCTCTCTTTTTTGGAATAGTTTGAGAAGGATAGGTGTTCAATCTTCTTTCAATGTTTGGTAAAATTCTCCAGAGAAGCTATCTAGTCCCTGGACTTTTATTTTTTGGGAGGTTTTTTATTACTGTTTCAATCTCTTTACTTGTTATTGGTCTATTCAGATTCTCTATTTCTTCTTGATTCAGTTTTGGTAAGTTGTGTGAGTCCAAGAATTTATCCATGTCTTCTAGATTGTCCAAATTGTTGGC
Organism: Diceros bicornis minor; assembly: GCF_020826845.1. Lineage (NCBI taxonomy): Eukaryota > Metazoa > Chordata > Mammalia > Perissodactyla > Rhinocerotidae > Diceros > Diceros bicornis. The sequence continues at coordinate 22,860,591 of NC_080764.1, read as the reverse complement.
ATATAGTTTTTCATAGTATTCTCTTATAATCCTTTTTGTTTCTGTGGTATCCATTGTGATTTCTCCTCTTTCATTTCTAATTTTATTCATTTAACCTTCTCTCTTTTTTTCTTGGTGAGTCTGGCTAAGGGATTGTCGATTTTGTTTATCTTCTCAAAGAACCAGCTCTTTGTTTCATTAATCCTTTCTACTGTTTTTTTTGGTTTCAGTTTCATTTATTTCTGCTCTCATTTTTATTATTTCTCTCCTCCTGCTGACTTTGGGCTTTGTTTGTCCTTCTTTTTATAATTCTGTTTGGTGTAGTTTGAGATTGCTTATTTGTGATTTTTCTTGTTTGTTAAGGTGGGCTTGTATTGCTATGAATTTCCCTCTCAGGACCGCTTTTGCTGCATCCCATATGAGTTGTATGGTGTGTTTTCATTTTCATTTGTTGCCAGATATTCTTTGATTTCTCCTTTAATTTCCTCAATGATCCATTGGTTGTTCAGTAGCATGTTGTTTAGTCTCCACATCTTTGTCACTTTCCCAGCTTTTTTCTTGTAGTTGATTTCTAGTTTCATAGCATTATGGTCAGAAAAGATGCTTGTTATTATTTCAGTCTTCTTAAGTTTATAGAGATTTGCCTTGTTTCTCAACATATGGTCTATGCTTAAGAATGTTCCATGTGTGCTTGAGAAGAATGTGTAATCTGCTGTTTTTGGATAGAGTGGTCTATATATATCTAAGTCCATCTGGTCTGATTTTTCGTTTAAGTACGCTATTTCCTTATTGACTTTCTGTCTGGATGATCTATCCATTGATGTAAGTGGGGTGTTACAGTCCCCTACTATTATTGTGTTGTCGTTGATATCTCCTTTTAGGTTTGTTAATAGTTGCTTTATGTACTTTGGTGCTCCTGTGTTGGATGCATATATATTTATAAGTGATATGTCTTCTTGGTGGAGTGTTCCTTTTATCATTATATATCGCCCCTCTTTGTCTCTTGTTACATTTTTTATCTTGAAGTCTACTTTGTCTGATATAAGTATGGGAACACCTGCTTTCTTTTGTTTACCATTAGCTTGGAATATCGTCTTCCATCCCTTCACTCTAAGCCTGTGTTTGCCTTTAGAGCTGAGATGGGTTTCCTGGAGGCACCAAATTGTTGGGTCTTGTTTTTTAATCCATCCAGCCACTCTGTGTCTTTTGATTGGGGAGTTCAATCCATTTACATTTAGAGTGATTATTGATATATGAGGGCTTAATGCTGCCATTTTATCTCTTGTTTTTCAGTTCTTATGTATTTCCCTTGTTTCTCATTCTGTGTGTTTTGGACTGCTAATTCAGTTTCGTGGCTCTCTATGATGGTTTTTACAGTTTTATCTTTATTTATCATTTATGTCTTTGTTATGATTTTTTGTTTAGCAGTTACTGTGCAGTTTCTGTAAAACATCTCATAGATGAGATAGTCTATTCCCTGGTAGCCTCTTGTTCCTTTAGTCTAAGCAGGTTTCATCCCTTTCTTTCCTCTTCCCCTTCTGAGTTGTTGTTGTCACAACTTATTCCAAGATGTGTTGTGAATTTGTGGTTAAAATGAAGTAATAGTATTTATTTTCGGTGTTTTCCTTCCCGTTATCTTTAGAGTTATAATTAAGTGTTTTCTAATCTGCTCTGATAGAGAGTTGCAATTTTCTGATTTTGTCTGCCTATTTATCCCCTTGCTCAAGGCTTTGTTAACCCTTTCTTTTCTATTTTTTCCCTAGGTTTGAGGGCCTTCTTGATCAAGTCTTGTGGGGGGGATCTTGTAGCAATGAACTCACTCAGCTTTTATGTGGGAAAGTTTTTATTTCTCCATCATATCTGAAAGATATTTTCGCTGGATATAGTATTCTTGGCTGAAAGTTTTTGTCTTTCAAAATTTTGAATTTATCATTCCACTCTCTCCTAGCCTGTAAGGTTTCTGCTGAAAAATCTGCTGAGAGCCTGATAGGGCTTCCTTTTTAGGTTGTTCTCTTCTGTGTTGCTGCCCTTGATATTTTTTCTTTGTCATTGACTTTTGCCAGCTTTACTAATATATGCCTTGGAGAAAGTCTTTTTATATTGATGTAATTAGGAATTCTGTTGACTTCTCTTACATGTAATTCCAGCTCCTTCTCCAGGTTTGGGAAGTTCTCAGTTATTATTTCTTTGAACAAGCTCTTTGCTCCTTTTTCCCTCTCTTCTCCCTCTGGAACACCTATAATCCTTATGTTGCATTTCCTAACATATTTCTCAGAGAATGTCTTCATTTCTTTTTAGTCTAAGTTCTCTCTCCTCCATCTGAAGCATTTCTGTGTTCCTGTCCTCAAGATTGCTAATTCTGTCCTCCATATTGTCAGCTCTGTTGTCTAAGGACTCCAGATTTTTCTTTATCTCATCCATTGTGTTTTTCATTTCTAACAGTTCTGTTTGGTTTTTCTTTAAAGTTTCAATCTCCTTTGTGAAGAATTCCCTCTGTTCAGTAATTTGGTTCCTGATTTCATTGAACTGTCTTTCAGAATTCTCTTGTGACTGGTTAAGTTTTCTTATGATGCCTGTCTTGAATTCTTTGTCATTTATTTTGTAGATTTCTCTGCCTTCAGAATTGACTTCTAGGTGTTTGTCTTTTTCCTTCTGGTCTAGAATATTAATATATTTCTTTATACCATTTGATGGAGTGGATTTGTGCTGGTGCATAGTTATAGTTTCTGGATGCAGGTTCCACCTGCTGCCACTTGAGGGGGGCAGGAGCTGTGTAATCTGAGCCCGTTGCTGCAGTCTCTGTCAGCTGTGCCTGTCCGAGCCTGGGTCACTCCTTGGGATTGCAGCAGGCTTGTGGGGTCTCCCACCAAATGGCGAAGTAGTCACGCAGGGGGCTCAGGGCTGCTGTCACCTGCTTCCATGGTCCTGCTGAGTTGTGCTCCCCACTCAGGGCCGCTGTGGTACTATGGGCTTTCACGGCAGGCGGGGGGCTTGTTTGGTTTCTGCTGCCCTCTGCTCCTAGGTCACACCAGCCTTTGTGCTTGGGTGGGCAGGGCTTCCCCACTGGGTCCAAGCCTGCGTCGCTCTCTGTGGGCTGTGTGGCCCTGAGGGCTCTCCTACTAGACGGGGAAGCGATCACATGGGGTTGCTCACAGGGCTGCCGTCACCTGTTTCCACAGTCGTGCTGAGGCACATTTCACCCCTGGGGGCCTTAGCGGTGCTACGGTCGCGCCAACCAGGAAAGCAGTCGCACACGTGCAGTGGGCTGCCTGGGGTCCAGAGGATGCTCACCTATCTCCACCACCTCCCTGGGGGGTAGTCCATCCACCTTCAGATGTATTGCTGCTCAGGTCTCTCAGGTGTCCTTATGTGCTGTGTGGATAACCTCTGCTGATCAGTGAATGTCCTTTTAGTTGTAGTTCAAAGGGGGAGAGACACAGGGAACAGCTCACTCTGCCATGTTGCTGACTCAACTTCCAGTTTTTAATGAATTAATAATGTGGAGATGAGGCTGGAATTATCCAAAAGAAATGTGCTATAGAAAAGTAATCTAGATGAAAGCCCAGAGTTGGTGATATGTATGAGGGTCAGTAACATAGAGGCAGTAATTAAAACCATGAAAAAAAATGAATTTTTCAAGGGCATAAGTACAAAGAGCAGAGTACAGAACTTGTACAGAGGACAGAACTTGAAACGCAGAGGGGAAAGAGGAGTGAGGGAAAGAAACTGGAGGGATCATTGTCATTTGGCAGGAGAAAAATTGGCAGCATGTCATGGAAGCCAAAAGAGGGAAAAAAGAACCCACTAACACTGGATACCACTGAATAGACAGAAAATAAGAACTGAGAAGAATCCATTACATTTGTCTAGTAAGAAGTTGTTAGTGATATTCAATAATTTCAGTAGGATGGCGGTTCGGAAGCTAGCAAGTACATACAAAGGAGCTCAGCAGAGAAGATATCATTATGTGAATAACGTCCTAATAGGAGGAACTCAAAGGAAATTTTAGGAGGATATTTGAATCACTAATATACTGAGGTGAAGTTTAGGGAATTGAGGTCATTCATGTTAGATGAAGTTTTTTTTTTAAGTAGAAAGTAGATAATAGGTAAGTAATGGGTAAAGGGGGCCGTGGAATGAGAAGTTAAATAAGAGGGCTATGAAGGAATGTTCTTGAATGTTGAAAAATAAAAAGAGCAAGATTAAAATATACTATGTGACTTTACACTGTGAGTTTATAAAGACATGGATTTTCTATTTTTTCCTTCAGCTTATGACATAAGCAGGAGAGTAAAAGAAACCTGTGATGATTACTACTGGTTCATAAGGGTTTGCTCACTAAAGAGTAGTCAGGGTGATAATTTATCGTTGAGGTAGTTGGGGGAAAGAAAGGAATCAATTGTAGTTGGGACCGAATACTTTGAATTTGTTGAGTAAACGTATTGGGAAGCTAGATTTGGTGGAGGTATTAAAGGGTAGGAGATAAATGGCTAGTAAGTAGGTGTGTTTTGGAGGAAGTAGTCTTTGAGAGAGGATATAGTCCTTCTGGTCTGTAACTGTAGTGATGACGGAAATGAATATTCATGAAATATAATAAGGCCTTCAAGCTTGAAGAATAATCATATGGATGTTGTTGTGACCAAGGATGATTTTGGGTTCAAGACAGAGAGGAAAAAGTAGGAGTTGCTAAAATAAATGATTCCTGGGAATCATAGGAAACTGTAAAAAAGAGTTAAGAGTATTTGAGCAGTTTTCTTCCAGTGCAGTTCTTCAAAGAAAAGCCTAGTATCCACTGTATTAATGAGCTTAGTGTGGGAGTAAAGAACCAGATAGGATCCTTGATGATGATTGAGCAGGCGGGACAGTGTGACTCTCTCCCTCAATCTAAGCAGCTCTATCTTTATCTCTCATATATGTTGAGCTTCTGCATATGCTTTCATTTGAAAAATGGGTTCAAAGTGAAGGAAAAGTTACTCAGCTATTGTGGACAGATGAAACTGCAAAGGGCTTAATATTCAGGCACAGAGGCTTGGTATAGCTTTGTTACTACACTTACCTTGTAGTTCTTCATTGCCAGAGCCTAAGCTGAAGGCATAAAATGTTAGGATTTGAGTCTCAAATGCTTGTTAATTATAATAGCAATAGTAAGCATTTATTGTTTATATGCTAGTCACTGTACTGTGTACTTTACATGCATTATCTCATTTGATCTTCATAATTACCCTTCAGGGTAGTCTTGTATCACTATTTTACAAATGGGCAAAGTGAGACTCAGCCATGGTGTCCAGAGTCACCAAGTCAAGGAATAGGGATGCTGGGACTTAAAGTTGGGTATTTGTCTTCAAAGTCTGAGCTCTTCATCATTACTCTATAAGGCTTATTGAATGTTATTATGTAATATTTTCTGAATTTCTTAATATTCTTATACGTCAAAGAGCAGTAAAATAAAAAATTTAAAGATTGTGACACCTTTCAAAATGATAATAGAATAGATAAAAAGCAAAGCTGCTCTGATTGAAGTAGTTATGAGGGACCTGGAGCTATGCCCTGTCTCTCTTTCTGACTACTCTTGCTCCAGAGGTGTCTGTGGGAAATCTACAGGTTCTTTGGAGTATATTCTGAAAATTATAGCCTTAGAAATAAGGATGATATCATAGGTATAATGTAACAATATTTTAAATTAGTTTATTGGTTTTCCATATAGAATATCAGTCATTCAAAAAGCACAGTTGAATTAAATGTTTTATTTCCTGACTTTTTAAGTTTTAAAAAATGCATCACAGCTGTTATAACACTCAGTTTAAAAGATTGAGTGATTTATCTAGTATAATTCATATACAAAGCTTCCTGACTTTGCTCTGTTGGTTTAAACATGTTATATTAATGCTGAAAATAAATCTAAAATTGTCTGCCTTCTTGTTGATAGTTTAATAGGATCACTATTATTTTATGTATATTTGATTTTGATAACGTGGAAAAAATGGTAAATGACTCTCTTTCTTTTTTAAAACAGGGATTGCTTGGCATTTTGTACAGAACCAGTTTTTGCCAGTTTAGCCAATGTTTTAGGTAACTGGGAAAATCTACCTTCCCCTGTATCTCCAGACATTAAGGATTATAAACTTTATGATGTAGAAACTAAATATGGTTTGCTTCAGGTATGTATTTTTATTCATCATATGAAAAGTTTTTTCCTTCAAAATTGTTTTTGGCTATCTCAAACTTATTAGCCATGTAAACTACTTTATGTAAACCTTTGCATCTTTTCAGTAATTTAAAAATTATTACTATGTCCTAGACTTTTTCTACAGTTTATTGTTAGGCTTAAATCATGTTTGAAATGTATGAAACATAACACCGGTAACCTTTGGAGAAGAGCACTTATTGACTGGTGGATGGGATGGTTCCCTTTTGATTTTTTTTGTTTTAAAACTTGTAAATGCGTTTTATGAACAAAACATTAAATTGAAATAATAAATTACTTATTAAAAATAAAAAATTACATCTTTAAGGAAATTATTTAATAGGTACAAGAGATATTATTAGCCTTTTCATATATGTCCAGTTTTTCTGATTTTCCTTTCCCTGCTTACCAAAATACCTTCAGTTCTATAGGATAAATTTATGCAGTAAATTCTTATTTCCTTGGGGACAGAGATCATTTTATTTATTGTTTTTTTAACAGCTTTATTAGGGTATAATTAATTGGCATACAGTAAACGTCACATATTCAAAATATACAATTTTATAAGTTTGACATATATACCTGTGAAACCATCACCACAATCAAAATAATACACATATCCATGACCCCTCAAAGTGTCCTCATACTCTTTGTAATCCCTCCGTCCTGCTCCTTGCTATCTTTCTATCTCTTGTCCCAGGAAACCACTGACTTGCTTTCTGTCACTATGAATCACTAGAATTTTGTAAATGGGATCATATGATACATACTCTTTTTTTTTGGCCTGGCTTCTTTCAGTCACCCTAATTATTTTGAGATTCATTCATATTGTTGCACGTCAATACTTTTTTTTATTGCTGAGTAGTAGTCCATTGTACGAGTATACCGTAGTTTGTCCATTCACCTGTTGGTGGTCAGTTGGGTTGTTTTCAGTTTTTGGTATTGCAAATAAAGCGGCAATGAACATTCATGCACAAGTTTTTGTATGGACTTCTGCTCTCATTTCTCTTGGTTAAATACCTAGGAGTAGAATGGCTAGGTCAAATGGTATGTATATATTTCTTTTCTTTCTTTCTTTTTTTTTTTGGTGAGGAAGATTGGCCTTGAGCTAACACCTGTTGCCAATCTTCCTCTTTTTGCTTGAGGAAGATCAGCCAGTCTTCCTCTATTTTGTATGTGGGTTGCTGCCACCTTGATGAGCAGTATGGGTCTGCACCTGGGATCCAAACCCACGAACTCCAGGCCTCCAAAGTGGAGTGTGCTGAACTTAACCAGTACGCCACTGGGCTGGCCCCTATTTCATTTTTTAAAGAACGGACAAACTGTTTTCCAAAGTGGTAGTACCATTTTACATTCCCACTACATCTTTGCCAAAACTTAGTACACTTGGTCCTTTTAATTTTAACTATTCTAATAGGTGTGCAATGGTATTTTAATTTGGAGTTTTAACTTGCATTTCCCTGATGAATAATGATGTTGAACACCTTTTCATGTGCTTCTTTGCCATGTGAATATCTTTTTTGGTGAACTGTTTGTTCAGATCTTTTGCCCATTCTTTGAATAGGTTGTTTGTTTTCTATTATTGAGTTTTGAGATTTCTTTATATATTGTGGACAAAGATCTTTTATCAGATACATGATTTACAAATATTTCCTCCTGGTCTGTGGCTTATCTTATTCTCATAACAGTATATATTTTTTAATTGCAGTAAAATACACATAAAATTTATCATCTTAACTCTTTTTAGATTTGCAGTCCAGTAGCATTAAGTACATTCACATTGTTGTGCAACCATCACCACCATCCATCTCCAGAACTCTTTTTACCTTGCAAAACTGAAGCTGGGGCCAGCCCCATGGCTGAGTGGTTAAAGTTCCGCACGTTGCGCTTTGGTGGCCTGGGTTCGCGGGTTTGGATCCTGGATGTGGACCTACTCCACTTATCAGCCATGCTGTGGAGGCATCCCACATACAAAAAATAGAGGAGGATTGGCACAGATGTTAGCTCAGGGCTAATCTCCCTCACCAAAAAAACACAAAAAACAACATAAAAGCTGAAGCTGTACCTGTTAAACAATAACTTACCGTACCACCCCTGCCTCTGCCCCCCGGCCACTGGCAACCACTATTCTCTGTTTGTCACTGGTTTATTTCACTTCTCATAATGTCCTCAAGGTTTATCCATGTTGTAGTATGTGTCAAAATTTCCTTCTGTTTTTAAGGCTGAATAATATTCCATTGTATGTATTTACCACATAATGTTTATTCTTTTTTTTTTTTTTTTTTTGGTGAGGAAAATTAGCCCTGAGCTAACATCTGTCGCCAGTCCTCCTCTTGCTGGGGGAGACTGATCCTAGGCTAACATCAGTGCCCATCTTCCTCCACTTTCTGTGGGACGCCACCACAGTATGGCTTGACAAGCAGTGCGTCAGTGCGCGCCTGGGATCCAAACCCCAGGTTGCCGCAGCGGAGCGCACGCACTTAACCACTGTGCCACCGGGCCGACCCCTGCATAATGTTTATTCATTCGTTGATGGGACACTTGGGTTGCTTCTAAGTGTTCCAAGTTGAACATGAGTGTACAAATATCTCTTAGAGACCCTGCTTTCAATTCTTTTGGGGATATACCCAGAAGTGGAATTGTTAGATATTATGGTGATTAAATTTTTAATTTTTTAAGGCACAGGCGTACTGTTTTCCATAGCAGCTGCACCATTTTACATTTCCACCAGTAATGCAGAAGGATTCTAATCTCTCCATGTACTCACCAACATTTGTTATTTTCTGATTTTTGATAGTAGCCATACTAATGGGAGTGAGGTGGTATCTTATTGTAGTTTTGATTTGCATTTTCTTAATGGTTAGTGAATCTGAGCATCTTTTCATGTGCTTATTGGCCATTTATATATCTTCTTTGAGAAATGTGTATTCAAGTCCTTTGCCCATTTTTGAATCAGGTTGTTTGGTTTTTGTTGTTGTTGAGTTGTAGGATATCTTCATATATTCTAGATATTAACCTCTTATCAGGTACATGATTTGCAAATATTTTCTCCCATTCTGTGAGTTGCCTTTTCACTCAATTGATTTTGTCCTTTGATGCACAGAAGTTTTTTATTTTGTTGATTTTTTCTTTTGTTACATGTGCATTTTGTGTCATCCAAGAAGTCATTGCCAAATCCAATGTCATGAAGCTTTTCTCTTATGTTTTCTTCTAAGAGAAGTTCTGGGTCTTACGTTTAGGTCTTTGATCCATTTTCAGTTAATTTTTATATGTGATTTAAGGTAGGGGTCCAACTTTATTCTTTTACATGTGGGTATCCAATTTTCTCAGCATCCTTTGTTGAAACTTCTGTCCTTTCCCCATTCAATGGGCTTAGTACCTTTGTTGAAAATCATTTGACCATATATGCTAGAGTTTATTTCTGGGCTTCCTATTCTATTCCATTGGTTTATATGTCTGTCATTGTATCAATACCACACTGTTTTGAGTACTGTAGTTTTGTAGTAAGCATCTGAATTTTTTTTCCCCTAACCGTAAAATGGTTCCAAAGATTAACTGAGATAATTATGTAAAAGCACCTACCAAATGAGTCCCTAAAATATACAATAAGCATGCAGTAGGTTTTTTTCCTTATAAAGTTGGGAAAACTTTTCTAGACTTGAAAAACTTTGCATATTTTATAAACTATATTTGAGGAATAAGCATTTTTAAAAATGTAAATCTTACATGAATTTCATGGGTTCAAATGTGTTAATACTGGAGAACATTCATTTGAGAAATATTACTAAGCCCCTAATTGTTTTTTGTACTAGTCACTGAGGATAAATATTCAGGCAATTAGAAATAGCAGGTTGCATCTCAGGAAGTAGTGAAAAATAAAGCTGAAAAGATAGAAAAAGGCCTTGTTGGTGATGGAGAACACTGAAGAATTTTAAGCAGGGCAAATGACCTGGTCTGATGTGCATTTTAGAGCTATTACTCTAGAAGAGTGGAATTTTGGGGAAAACATAAGGGAAATAATCCCTACTATATAGGGTTATTTTCCAAATCAAATGTGTAAATTTATAAGTGCTTAGCATAGTGCTTGCATGTAAAAAATAGTTAATGACAGTTAAAAAAATCTCTTGGTTGGGGCTGGCCCGGTGGTATGGTGGTTGAGTTTGCACGCTCTGCTTCGGTGGTGCGGGGTTCGCGGGTTCAGACCCCGAGTGCGGACGTACACACCGCTCATTAAACCATGCTGTGGTGGGATCCCATATACAAAATAGAGGAAGACTGGCACAGGTGTTAGCTCAGGGCCAGTCTTCCTCACCAAAAAAAACTATATCTTGGTCAAAAATGGTAGGAAGGACTAGAGATACAGAGTGGAATTATGCAAAGGTAGAATAGGCCCTGATGACTGACTGGGTTTGGGGGCTGGGAGTGGTATGGAGTCTGATATGATTTCCCACACTTATTAAGTTAATATACCAGCATTTGAAATAATTCACCAGCTGGGACCTACACAGGTTCAGTGACTTGCTCAAAGTGGCAAGGCTAGTAAGTGTTGAAGTGGGGCTAGGAATCCAGATATCTTCTAAGGTAATACTCTTTACACTCTTTACCTTTGACCTGCCTTCGTGTTGAAAACTGTAAGGGATTTTTTAGAGAATTCATTCTCATATTTGTTCATTCAGCAAATATTTATTGGAGAGCTGTATGTATGGCATAGTTCTCGGTGCTAAAGATATGGCAGTGAACAAAACAGACACAAATTCCTGCCTTTTGGATCTTACATTCTAATGGAAGAAGAAAGTCAATAAAATAAATATATAATACGTTAGATTGTAAGTACTTGTGGAGAGAAAAAGGGAAGAGGGGATAGTTTGGATGGGGAGGAAAGAGGACTTGTACTTTTGAATAGGGTAGTGAGGAAATCTATCACTGAAAAGGAGACATTTGAGTAAAGACCTGAAAAAAACAAAGAAGCAAGCGATATAGATACTTGGGAAAAGAATGATCCAGGCAGAGAGAACAGCAAGTGCAAAGTCCCTGAGATAGAATCATGCATGACATGTTCAAAGAATAGTAAAACACGTGGAGTGGTGGAGAGGAGTAAATAAGAGGATTAGTAGTAGAGGATAAGGTCAGCGAGTTAGCGAGTGGTTAGGTCCTGTGAGGCCTGAAAGCCAGAGAAATACTTTGGTATTTTACTCTGAGGAAAAGGAAAAGCCTTTGGAAGATTTCGAGCAGGAAAGTGACATAATCTGGGTTATGTTTTAACAGAATTCCTCTAGCTGCTGTATTGCAGATTAAGCTGTAGAAAGGTAAGCACAGAAGCAAAGAGATGAGGTATGTGGCCGCTACAGTAATACAGGCCAGAGATGATGATGGTCCAGGGTAGGGAAGGTGATAAGATAGGATCAAATTCTAAGTGTATTTTGATGTGAAGGTATTGGAATTTGCGGATAGATTTGCTATATAAGAAAAATAGAGTAGTGCAAAATAACTCAAAGGTTTTTGTTCCAAGCAACTGTAAAAAATGAAGTGGCCATTAGCTGATATGGGAAAGACTGCAGGAAGAGAGAATTGAATAGTAGGGGAAGCTCAGTTTTGGATCCTTATAAAATTGAGATACTTATAAAGCATTCAAGGGGGGAGAAGTCAAGAAGGCAGTCAGATAATCAAGTCTGAGCTTCAAAACAGAGGGCCAGGCTGGAGATATTTGGGGGTAATCAGCGTATAGATGGTATTTAAAGCCGTGAAAACACTGAGCAAGAGTAGATGGAAAATTCAGAGGTCTAAACATGGAGTCCAGGAGGTTGGGGTGATGAGGAAGAACTAGCAAAATAGGCTGGAAAGCAGTGACCAATGGAGTTGGAGGAAAACCTGGGAGAATGGTGTCCTGTTAAGTCAGAGAGCATTAGTTTGCCAAAATCTACTCCTGGAAACAGAAATCTAGTCTTCATTTTTGGTTAACAAATTCCGTGGTAATCTCAGGCACAAATGTAAAAATTACCAAATACTAATCCAGTGTGTGAATGAGTGGACATCAGTTAATATTTGAAAACTGAGCACACTACTACTCAGAAAAACTGAATTTCAATATGAAGTGTAAGTATATAAAAATATCAAGAATTAGTATCAAATTGACAAAGGTGTCTCTTGAAATTTACTATCTATAATGCAGGAACCAAAGATTCCCTCAGTTTTCAAACTCAGGAATTGAATAAATTTGGATAGCAAAGTACTTTTGTATCATCTTTTCTTTTGCTTCTGTGCATATAGAATGGAACTTGATAAATAGTTGTACTCTGGTTTTATAACTAGGTTTTTCCTGCTAATGCTTAGATTGTCTTGGCAACTGAGAATATCTACACTTTTGCATTTATGATGAAATTTAATTGTTGCCTGACATAAAAAATCTTTTATTGGGAGAAGCAGCAGTTGTGATTTTTATGAGACATTTTATTATTGTAATTGAAAGGAGTTTTATTTAATGTAAAAATATCTGGTTATTTTTCTGTTTACAGGTTTCTGAAGGATTGTCATTTTTGCATAGCAGTGTGAAAATGGTTCATGGAAATATTACACCTGAAAATATAATTTTGAATAAGAGTGGAGCCTGGAAAATAATGGGCTTTGATTTTTGTGTATCATCGACCAATCCTTCTGAACAAGAGGTAATGAGGATTTTAGTCTCTTAATTTTTTAAGGCTGTGGAAATTTGTGATTGCTTCTGGAATGGACTAGAGAATTTATAAGCCTGATGAATGTGTAGAAATAGGCTATGTGGTACAGTGGTATGTTTAAATATATAGCTTTATAGAAAATTTCTAGTGTTTATTGTACCTAAGAGTATTCTTCAGCTCATTAATTCCGCAGTAGTTAATGTTACTTGAGAAAAGGATGCTAGAGTTAAGCAAATTTGAAAACTATTGGGTTAAGTAGGTTTTTTGCTCAGAATATCAAGTACACTAACAAACATCGTGAATCTCTAGCGGTGTTTCCCCTACTTACTATTGGACCACAAAATCTTCTTTAGGGAGCGTGATAACAACAGTAACAATGATAATAATAACTAACATTTACTGAAGCATTTTTCTAAACGCTTTTTATGTATTTACTTATTTAATTCTCGCAACAACTCAGTGAGGTATAGGAATAATACAGATGAGTAAGTTAGGCTCATAGAATAAAATAACCTGCCTAAGTTTAGGCAGGTGGTCAGTGGTGGAGCTAGGATTTGAACCTAGTCTTTCTGCTTCCAGAGCACCTGGTACTTAGTGATTTTGATACCTACCTATTTATACTTAGGAAAATATTGCAATATTTCAAGTTTTTACTATATGTAGTTGTTAAAGGGACCATGATTTGACCTAAGCTAGATTTGTAATTTAAGTAAACATTTTTAAGGGAAGCAGAAAGAATTAGTATTGATTGGTTGAGTATATTCTATGGGTCAGGAACTGTGCTAGGTTTGTTTTCTATACATTTGTTTAATCTTACAATAACCTTTTGAACCTATTAACTAAATCACGTAACTAGTTAGTGAAAGAACAAGGTTTCAAACAATAATCTTTTTGAGCCCATAAAACTTGAAGCCTGTGTGTGTCATAAAACATATGCCAGACCTTTCCATATTCATACTGCATCTTATAGTGATAATTTGTCATCTGGAAGAGAGCTCCAAAAATCTCAAAGTTATAAGAGTTCTTATTCTTATCTCTCAGTTTGTTGCGTGCACTTTCTAGATTTGGGAATTTAGGAATTTTAGGAATGAAGGTGGTGGTGACATTTTTACTTGCATGAATGAATATGAATTTAAAACTAGATTGCTGCTGCTTGATAGTGGTTTGCTTTAATTTGAAATATTTAATTTATATAATCCCTTTTCTGTCTTATTATAGCCTAAGTTTCCTTGTAAAGAATGGGACCCAAATTTACCGTCATTGTGTCTTCCAAATCCTGAATATTTGGCTCCTGAATACATACTTTCTGTGAGCTGTGAAACAGCCAGTGATATGTACTCTCTAGGAACTGTCATGTATGCTGTATTTAATAAAGGGAAACCTATATTTGAAGTTAACAAGCAAGATATTTACAAGAGTTTCAGTAGGCAGTTGGATCAGGTATTTGCCTATAAATATTTGCTTGCATTTAAAACGTATTAAATGTTTCTTTGATTTTTTTTTTCCAAAATGTATTCAGAAGATTCTCTAAAATGAGGTGAATGTCTCGTGTTTTAAGTTCGCATAAAATCAACTTAACAGAAGTAATTCTCTGAATAATGAGGATTAGTTAAAGTTTGCTACTATAACTTTAGTCATGGCATTTATTTACTAGAGTAAATATTGAAATATGGTCTAAAATATTTGGCATTTTGTTTTAGGCATAGAAACTATTTTAGATATTAAAGATAAGTGTGTTAATTATCTTGCAACAGTAGAATTAGATTTGTTCAGTCTAAAAATATATTTTTGAGAGGACCGGCCTGGTGGCGCAAGCGGTTAAGTGCGTGTGTTCCACTGTGGCGGCCTGGGGTTCGCCTGTTTGGATCCCGGGCGCACACCGACGCACTGCTTGGCAAGCCCTGCTGTGGCGGCATCCCGTATAAAGTGGAGGAAGATGGGCACGGATGTTAGCCCAGGGCCAGTCTTCCTCAGCAAATAAAGAGGAGGATTGACAGATGTTAGCACAGGGCTGATCTTCCTCACAAAAAAAAAAAATTTTTGAGTAAATTTCAGAGTTTTCTTCAATAGACTATTGACAATATAAATGCGTATCTTTTTGAGTATTTTGTATTCATATTTAATACTATCACTCTTTTGAATAGTTGAGTCGTTTAGGATCTAGTTCACTTACAAATGTACCTGAGGAAGTCCGTGAACACGTAAAACTACTGTTAAATGTAACTCCAACTGTAAGACCAGATGCAGATCAAATGACAAAGGTGAGTACACATGAATTCCTGCCTTAAGTGGAGGGACAAAAAAATGAGTTAAAGTAGATTAAATGCTTCTAAAGCAAAATTTAGTCAGATGTAGTCCCCAGACAAATATTCAACTTCTTTTAATCTTAAACAGTTAAATAATTTATGTATATCGTTGCTCTTATATAAAATTAAGATTTAAAATAAATGGAGTCCTAACAGTCAGAATTCAACATGCAGAAATTGTGGACACCCCAAGAAATCATAGCCCTCTAATTCACTCATGTAAGCATGAATTTTAGTAGAATAAATGGTAATCTTTAGGGCTTCAAGATATTTTACTTAATCACTTTCAATATTTTACTAGTTACGTAAAGAAAAAGTTACTGCCCAGATGACTTACAAGTCCTGATTCTGAAAATTTGAATTTGTAAAGGAAAATAATTTGTTTATTACTTCCTTATTCTGATTTTTATAATTAGAATTTTTATTAAGTGGTCTATAGCATTTTGCTAAATGTTTCTGAATATTTTTTCACCATGCTGTGGCAGTTTCAGGTATGAGAAGTACTTTAATATTTATCAAAATAATTTTATTTACTTGTTTTAGATTCCCTTCTTTGATGATGTTGGTGCAGTAACACTGCAGTATTTTGATACCTTATTCCAAAGAGATAATCTTCAGAAATCACAGTTTTTTAAAGGATTGCCAAAGGTTCTACCAAAACTACCCAAGGTTTGTTGTTGATCAGTTTCTTATTATAGTCAGGATTTTAGAACTTAAAATTTCCGTGACTTACTGTAATAACTCTTCCAAAGAAAGAAATATAATTTTGCTTTAGGTGTATAAATGATTATAAAAGGCTGCAGACTGAAGCCAAAAGTTTAGTAGACCTTTTTTGCATGGTCCAAAAATAATGAAATAGGATAAGAAAATTAGAAAGATACTACCTATGCAACCTGTGCACTTGAACACTAAATGTCTGAAGAAAAGTCCATAAGCTGTCATTGTAGAAATCTGTGCCTCACCAGCAATTAAGGGGATACTTCTGTATTGATACTAGCCTCTCCAGTTCCTTTAACTCTCCCTCTCTGGCTTATTAAATCATGAGTGTAATGTAGTCTAAAAAATGTAGGTGAATGCTAAAGAAGCCACTGGTTGGAAAACTAGCAATTCCTGGTTGCAGAAATATCTCAAATGTTTAATCTATCAGATATTCATTGATTATATACTGTTTGTCTAGCCTTTTACTGAGATGCTTTGGAGACTAAAGAGGAAACATAAAGTATTGTCCTTGCTCCCTTACAGTAAGTGTTGTTGCATGAAACAACAATTAACAATACAGGACAGTGTTTAAGTTGTGTGGTATGAATCATAAGTAATGAAGGAATTAAGAGGAGAAACATATTAGTGAAGACTTATTAGGGAAGGTTTCCATAAGGAAGCATGACCATATCTTCCCTTTTATCTGTGACATTCCCAAGTTATGCCTTTTGTCCTGGTATAATTAGCAATAGCACCCCATTTTACTCTCGAGTGTCCCAGTTTCAACCATAAATTATATTGTCACCGTACCCAAAGGGATTGGAGATTTTAGACTGTAACTGCAATGTTAATCCTAAAGACCTGAAATAAAATTTAGTTTTATGAAAACATTTTTGCCTTTCAGCGTGTCGTCGTGCAGAGAATTTTGCCTTGTTTGACTTCAGAATTTGTAAACCCTGACATGGTACCTTTTGTTTTGCCCAATGTTCTACTGATTGCTGAAGAATGCACCAAAGAAGAATATGTCAGATTAATTCTACCTGAACTTGGCCCTGTCTTTAAACAGCAGGAGCCAATCCAGGTATGTATGTAGATTTTTTTCCTATTTATCTGCTGTTATTCAGTGATGTTAGTCAATGATAACTATCATTAAAAACAAAAGGAATGGATATACGACTTTTTAAAAATTGAGGTAAGTATAAGAGACTTTCCATTAGTCAGAAGCTATTTTGCTTATGTTTGAAGTGAACATTCGTAAAATTATAATTGAACTTTGCAAGTAAATGTCTACAGCTCTCCACAAGTTACCATCTCAGAAAATAAATTGTAACGAGATTTTGCTATACTGTTCCCACTGGCCTTATTGAAAGTTATAGGTTTGGGAAAAGAAGTATTTCTTTTTCTCCTGCACTTTTAAGTATTTCTGTTTCTTTGTTTTTTGTTTGTTTTGTTATTCGAGTCTTTAATTTATAGATGGTTTATGCCAGTTATTCTTCTTTATTTTATTGCTAATAAACAGTTGTATCAGAAGAGGGAAAATGCTTACAGCACCATGGAAGTAATTTGTGTGTGTATTGTAAGTGAAAAATGTAATTAGTCCCTGATGTAGACTCTTAAAATATTAACTTGCTACGTTCAAGGTAGTCTTGGATTTAAGAACAGTAAGGTCATACACCTGGGTTTGAATCTGGCTTTCTTCATCTCCTTACTAGAAGTATGACTTGGATAAATCATTCCTCTCTTAAAACTTCCATTTTGCTTATTTCTAAAATGAAAGGGGTTGAGATTAAATGAAATTTTTGGCACACAGTAAATGTTATTACATGTTTCTGCCACTGCATGGCAAAAACAACTTATTAGTAAACCATCAATTACCTGATTTAATGGTTTTATGACAGGCTATTTGTGGTCCTTCCCTCAAAAGGAGGGGAACAGAAGGAAGTCTGGTGATAAGGCAAGTGTTCCTATGGCTGAGGAAAGGGAGGATGAGGGAACTGTAGGCTCTGAAGCAGAGTTCCCCAAATATGGTCAAGGTGTCAGGAGGGAAAGTAGTGGAGCCACATGTTCACTAAGCTATATATCAGTCAAGACAGTATCCTAAGGAATTCATCATCTGAATTCTTATTTGCCTCCATTGTTTGGTATTTTTTTTTTTTTCTCTTAGTAGTCCAGCTAAAAGTTCCTTCTGAAAAATTTTAACTGAGCCTTGGCAAA
The DNA here is from genome assembly GCF_020826845.1 of Diceros bicornis minor. NCBI lineage: Eukaryota > Metazoa > Chordata > Mammalia > Perissodactyla > Rhinocerotidae > Diceros > Diceros bicornis. The sequence goes on along the minus strand of NC_080764.1, from coordinate 22,842,538 downwards.
ACTAAGGAAAAATAAGTATTCTGCACAAGTGGAAGGTGCAGTTTGTTCCTTATAATTTAGGTATGTGGTGGCAGCTAGGTAAAAAACAAATGATCAGGGACAATTGAAGATGTTCCATTTTAGAATTTTTCCTGACAGTCCTTTTCATTTCTCTACCTTTTCTTCTTCTCTTGAACTTCATAGAAGCCAAGTGATGGAATTTACTTCTTTGGGACATCTGACTTTGCTGCCCTCAGGCTTTTATTTTTTTACCCAGTAGCTTTCCAGATAGTTGGTACTTGTGGATGAGTGATGTATTACTGAAGATATGTGAGAGTTAGGAAATTAGTCTTTATTTAAATGTTTAAACTGAGAGCAAATGTTAAATATTGTGCTTCCAGAAATGTGAGAGACTTGATTTGTATGTTTTTGTTTTCCATGCCCTCAGGCTAGCAACATGGTAAGTGTCAAAATATATAGCTTATTCTTTTGAAGATACTTTAAATTTTGGCATATATAAACTCTTGTAAAGATGCTAGACTTGAATGCATGGTTCCCTTTTTCTACGCAGATTTTGTTAATTTTCCTACAAAAAATGGATTTGCTGCTAACCAAAACTCCTCCTGATGACATAAAGAACAGTGTCCTACCAATGGTTTACAGAGCACTAGAGGCTCCTTCCATTCAGATCCAGGTATAATACTTGATTTTTTTTTCCTTTAATGATGATTTTGATTCTTAAAGCAAAAGAAAGAAGTAAAGTACATTTTGGGTTTAAGTTATAAAATCTTTTATATAAAACTCAATATTATATGTTAATCCATTGAATTGCATTATACACTGTTACTAAAATGTATCCACTCCTAATTAATTTAAAGAATCAATTGACAGATACCTGTATTAATGAAGTAAAATGATTAGTTGCTTTTTTTTCTTTTTTATCAGAAATGTACTATTGTAGAAGGTTTGATTTATTGTAGTTTGGATTATTTTATACCTTCTTCCTAAGTGAGTAATTAACATATGAAACAAAATGTCAAAGATATATGTGCCTTTTTCTTATGAAAATATTAAGTAGGTACTTCTCATACTCATAATTTTTTTTCATGCTTGGTAACTCAGTCTTCTGTTTAGAAATGTTATACCTTCTGCATTGAAGTTAATTTGTATAGCAGGTAGATAGAAAAGCAGACGGTAATTTAGTGTGACCATTCGTATTGCATTTATAGTCATGCTTTTGTGTCACAAAGGTGATATTAAAGCATCTTGTACTTTGCCAAACTTTTACTTTTGTAGCTTTGCTATTAAAATTTTGGTTCTATGGGCTATCTGTTGAGAAAAATATTTTGGATCACTATAAAAAGTGTAATTTAGTTTTTTGGCCTTTCTTTTACTTTGGAAAATAAATTCTTATGTTAAGAACATCTCACTGTATAAATGGTTTCATATTTAAAAATTTATAGTGTCTTTGCCAGTATAGAAATTCTGGTAAAGAAAAACAGAAGTTTAATTTTTAGAGTTATTACCAAAGCTTTTTTAAAATGTGAACCTAATACCACATGTATAAGGTCACTTTTTGAACTCATTTTAAGTCTTTGTCTGCTAAGTTCTTTTGTTTATTCAGAGTTGTGAAGTTGATGTTAAAATGTTTTTCCTTCTAAGGTCATACCTTCTTAAAGGTGAGGATATACTGCCTTTGTCCAAATGACATGGGATGATGGGGGAAGGTGTACTTACTTCTATTTTTCAGCCCTTTCCAAAGGAGTTGTGAATTACAGCTTCTTGAAGCATTCCCACGGGTTCTTTGTAGCCAACCTGGTTTTATATTCAGTGAGATTAGGGAGGAGAGAGAACGTTGAGTGATGTGAAAGGCCATTTTTCTTCCTAAGGGAATTAGTTTGGCCAGTAAGTATCAGCCAGTATTTTATTGAAATAGTATGTAATTCAAATTGCCTTGTGCAACTTTGCTGAGTTTTAGAAACCAGCATTTCTGATATCATTCAATGTAAGTCTTTAGTCACCAGTCCAGTTAACTGGTATCAACACTGCTTGGTAAGAGTCTGATAAAGTTAAAGCCTGTCTAAGTTTTGGGAGAGTCCTAGAGCAAGAGCAAGAAACAAAAACCTTTACCTCAAGCTTCATGCAAGTGGAAGGCTAGAAAGTAACTTCTGAAATTCATTTTTGGAGTGATATTTTTAAAGTGAAGTTTGCTTAGGAATATTTAAGAGGCTAGAGAGAGTTTAGAAAAACATTTGGAAAAGTAGGTGGTTTGTAAGATTTAGAGTCTTTAGAGGCATTAATAGAAATGTATATGTGAACCAGCTTTTTAAATTATTTACCTTTAAAATGAAACATAAAAGGTATGTTCATTCTCGCTTCCTCACCACCAATTGTGGAGAAAGTATAAAACAAGAGGCCTAAGTTCCTGAGAATATGCTAGTTGGACTTCTTGAGTTTTTGTTGTTTTCCCTCTCCTGTTCTTAAGTTCTTCATGCTATCTCCTCCTAGGGAGAGAGCTCTCTCCTCATTTAGCTAAGTTAAGATTTGATTTGTAAGTTAAGATTTGCCTTTTTGTAACTTACTGCTAGATTATACAGCGACGTGCACTCATGTGCTCTCCCTCACGCATGTGCTCTCTCCCTGTTATCAGTTAAAGGCTGATCTTCCCTAAGGAGGCATCCTCTGGTAACAGGAGCATAGTATCTCACTGACTGCTCACTCTTGTCCATTCCCCTCTGCTGTCTGTGGAAAATGGTTTTTAAATGTAGCTTGTATTTCTTATCCTCGAATTATGTCACCCATTTAACTATTAAATTCTGAGTGGATATAAACATATAAGTCTCTTATATCTGCCTTTTAGAAATCTTGGAATAAGTTAAAGCAAATAAAATACTTGCCAGTAGTTTGACAACAGGTTCTTAGTACTTGATTCATTTCTATCTGCTAACTACAAATCAATGTCTTTAAATTTACCAAATATTATCAATAACTCCTTCCTTGATACACATTTATACTTATATTTTTTTCAGTAATTTCTTATCCTATGCTTTGCTACAAGGATCATTCTGCCCTTAAAAATGTATCTGAGATGTATGTTCTTCAGCCAGTTAGTTCTCAAGACATTTCTTGTTCTTCGCCTTGTCTCAGTTAATCCCCTATCCCCAGTTATCCCCCTTTTTCCTCTGTTATCCTCTTTCATTGTTCCCAGTGCCAGTCATTTACAATATGGCATGCATTAGTTTAGAAGAAAGTTTTAAATAACTTTTTCTTGTTTCTATGAGTTATACTTGCTTAAGTATCAGAATTTAGAAGTACTTAAAAATAGAAAGAAAATTAAAATCCCCTCTCAGAGTCACCCACAGTTAATGTTTTCAGATATGTTCTTGTAGTCTTTTTTTGCTTAGCATGTAGACAGACACATATACATACACATTTTAAAAATTGGGATTATATAATAGTGTCTTAATGCATTTTCTCTTCAATATTATTAAACTATCTTTTAAAATGTATTTTAGAAAGTTTGTATTATATTCCATCGTATGAATATTTGTAACAGCTAAGAAATCCCTTATTTAAGAGGAATAGTTTTACATGATTTTGTACTTGATTTTCCCTCACTGTGAAAGATAGGAAAACTTAGGTGTTTCTATTTTTAAAAATAAATGGGGAGAACCGGCCCTGTGGCTTAGCGGTTAAGTGCGTGCTCTCCGCTACTGGCGGCCCAGGTTCAGATCCCGGGCGCGCACCGACGCACCACTTCTCCGGCCACGCTGAGGCCGCGTCGCACATACAGCAACTAGAAGGATGTGCAACTATGACATACAACTATCTGCTGGGGCTTTGGGGAAAAAAAAGGAGGAGGATTGGCAATGGATGTTAGCTCAGAGCTGGTCTTCCTCAGCAAAAAGAGGAGGATTAGCATGGATGTTAGCTCAGGGCTGATCTTCCTCACACACAAAAAAATAAAATAAAATAAATGGGGAGTTGTGTTATCAGAGAAAGAAATTAGGAATGAGACCAGAGAGTTTTGGTACCATATGCTAGTTATATGACCTACCATGATTTCAAGTAAGGTCTTCTGAGCATGTTTTGTCATCTATAAAATTGAAAACTGATAACTATTCTCTTTCAAATAGTTGTTGAAAAGACCAAATGATGTAAAACTCATAAAAGTTTATTTCAAACTATGTGACAAATTAGCCATGTAAATGCAAAACTTTTTAATATGTGAGAGAAAGGGTGAGAGAGTCTTTCCCTAAGATTGATTTGATTTATTTTCTTATTAGGAACTCTGTCTAAACATCATTCCAACCTTTGCAAATCTTATAGACTACCCATCCATGAAAAATGCTTTGATACCAAGAATTAAAAATGCTTGTCTACAAACGTCTTCCCTTGCTGTAAGTAATTGCATGTTAATTTTTGTTTTTTTCTCTTCTCATAGGTTTATATCATTTTCTTATTGTTTAATAACTCTTTAATAGTTTGTTCATATATTTCATCTTATTTGTAGGTAACCTATATATAGTACCATAAAAGCGAGCAATATCTATAGTTTCCCTGATGTATACTTTTATAATACTGCATCCCTGACCTTCCTCCCTGTTCCCTAACTTTGAATGCTTCAGTGGAAAATTTGAGTATTTTTTTTCCTTAATCCTTTTCTGCTATAACTCACAATTTATTTTGTTGGTAGTTTTAAAATAATCGTGTGAGTTTAACTTGGTGTATAAACCTAAAAATTTTTTGAATAGCTTCCTTTTATAAACTGCCTTTATTTTTAGTCATTTATCTCTAAATTTTTTTAGCCCCTACTTACTTGCTTAGTTTCAAAAAAAGTAAATACAATAAAGCAGTGAATTAACAAGAATACAAGTGGAGGGAAGTAGTTGTACTCAAAAATCTGGGCCAAGAGTTGCCTCTTTTGAATACAAAATTTTAACACTAAGTTACTTGGTAGTCAAAGAGGTAGAGTAAATAACATAAATCTCATTATCTCACATGGGGAGCAATAAGTGTTCCCAGCCTTTTCTCTAAGACTAAATCATAAGAATTTATCTCATTGATATTTCTTTACAGAAGTAACATTGAATACTCTCTTCAAATAGCAGCTTTAGAAAAGAGGGAGAAATATCCTTCGTTCACCTAAACAGCTCTTTATATTGATGTTTGATAATGGCCATATTATTAAATTTGCATTTTATAAAGATAGATCTTATCCATGTTTATTCAATGAAATGTGAATTTAAATAAAAATGAACGTTTGTAGCTTAATAGAATTATAGGCAAAAGCAGTTTAAATAATGACAAGATTTTACCTTATAGCCATCTAATCCATTTTAGTTTATGTTTTTCTTGGTAGAAAGGCTCTGAGATGGAAAACAACACCAAAGTAGGAAAATATATCATTGCTTACTGATATGAACAAGAATGAAATGAAGTAAAGAAACCTAAGTTTTGATTCTGACTCTCCTAACTATTCCTGTTCCCTTGGACAAGTCACTATGCCTCTCTGAGTCTCTTTCTTCATTAGCATTAAAAGGACTTGAAATGCAGTCCTTTTCTCTGAAATTTTCTAATTTTTTTTTTTTCAAGTTACCTAAAAGTGTCAGGCATATAGACGACTTTTCCTTTTTTCTTTTTGGCTGGGAAGATTCACCCTGAGCTGACATCTATTGCCAGTCTTCCTCTTTTTGCTTTAGGAAGATTCGCCCTGGGTAACATCTGTGCCAATCTTCCTCTGTTTTGTATGTGGGTCGCCACCACAGCTTGACCGCTGACGAATGGCCTAGGTCCGTGCCTGGGAGCTGAACTCGAGCTGCTGAAGTGGAGCTCGCTGAACTTAATCACTAGGCCATAGGGTTGGCCCTGAAATTTTCTAATTTTATGATTGAATTTTCAAAATAGGTAGTAGTAATATACAGCTTAAAATTCAGTTTTCAAAATGCCCTTTAAAACATCACATAAGCCATACTATATTTTATGGAAGCATAAATTTATTTTAGCATACATTTTGTGAAAGTACATGTTCTGGTTTAGTTCTAAGTTTGTATGCAGAGTGAGGCAGGAAGCATGAATTTTTAAATTAAATGATCAGTATTAATGCCCAGGGATGTTTATATCTCTTTTTAAGATGCCAACTTAGCCCTTAAAGGATATCATTTGCAAGGAGTTATAATGAATGTATTTAGAACAGTAACTCTGGAATGGATTTGCATTTTATATGCTATGTTCAATGCTCCTCCTTCAGAGTGGCAAATTTGAACTCCTGAGTTGCATTCATAGACATAGGCCTCTAAGGTTTAAAAATTCTAACTAGGAAATTCTTGAAACATGAGTCACGAGTTAGAACTGTATTTTAATACTGTTCCCTAAAAATAAAGAAAAATAAATTCTACACAGAATTAGGTAAAATGCCCTCAAGAGCTCTATTAAATAAAATAAAATTAAACTGGTATTTCCAGTTTCTCTTTATATATATTTATAGACACACACACGTATATAAAGAATGCAGCAATTCCTTTTATAAAACTGATTCTAAGAGCAAGTTAAGCCTTTAGATATCTTTTTGAATTTATAATACTGCTTGTGTTTAAATTTCAGAAAACAATTGTACATTATTTTTCAGAAATTTTTTTCATCTTTCTTGCAGAAATATGGTGCTTTTTTAACCAACTAAATTTTCTGCTTCTCTTAGTTTAGTTTTTTTGAAAACTGGAGTTTTGTTGATATTATGATCCTGACTCAAAGTGTTCTGTCTTAACAAATTCTAGCTAAAAAAATAGTGTGAAATATTTATCAAAATAGTCAAATGAATATAGGTAGGATTTTGATAAAAGAGCTCCTAAATATCAGGTTTTAGTAGCTGTATTAAAGATTTAGAAATAGAAAACTTTATGTAGGACAAATATAGATACTCTTCACATGTTGTTAAAATATTTAGTTTAAGGATGAATTGAACCTGAGTTAGAGAAAAGTACTGGAAGCCCAGTAAATTGATAACTTGGTGGGAGAATGTAGTCCTTTTTATAATTCAGGTGTTCCCAAGGAAATGTTCTTCATAAACATATATATAGTAAAGCTTCTCAATACTAATCACTTTGTTTAAAATGATCCAAAATTGAAGTCATTCCTTCCCTTTAGCTAACTAGAGTCCTGGTAATCGTAAATTCTTTCTGAAACAAGTCAGAGGAATTAGTAAATATATGAATTTCCTTTATTAATAAAGGATAAGAGCTTTTAAACTCACTTTTATTCTTGAGATTTTAACATATATCTATGTGAAGATTAAATTTACACTTAAATATTTTGTTCTAGATTGCAAAGACTTCAAATGACTAATGCAATTTTTCTCTTTTAATAGGTTCGTGTAAACTCATTAGTGTGCTTAGGAAAGATTTTGGAGTACTTGGATAAGTGGTTTGTACTTGATGATATTCTGCCCTTCTTACAACAGATTCCATCCAAGGAACCTGCAGTCCTCATGGGAATTTTAGGTAGCTGAAAACTTAATGTCGTTTGATGCTACTTTATCATTTTATAGTCATGTAAATAAATTTTACAATGTATAAAACCATTGTACTCTGCTTTTATGTATATAGCATTCAGTAGTTGAAGAATGATAGGATGAATGCCATGATATAACTTTTCTTTGTGTTAATTTTAGCAAAAGCAGTGGAACCTTGACATTTACAGAGGAAAAAGACATTTGGTAATCTTAGCTTCACAAATATTGTGATAGCATTTAGTTTTCCCTGTAAAATGGTACCAAATAAGAGGCAAACAAAGCGACTTAAAATGTTCATACCAGTCTTAATAATAATACCTGATGTTTATTTGGTACCTAATTTGTAAGAGACATTATGTTGAGTGTTTTTTCTGCATTGTTTTATTTTATCTTCTGCGAAATCCAGTGAAATAGGTACTATTATTTCTGTTTTACAATAAGGAAACTGAGGCTCAGAGAAGTAAAGTAAGTTATTCAAGATTACACAGCCGATAAATGGTAGAGCTAATTTTTAATTTAGGTATGTTTAAATCTTAATCAGTATGTTTCACTGCTAAGTAATGTGCTGATGAAGTATATTAGCCTTACAGCACATTGTATTCTGTCAGCATAATTACAAATTACTCTATCAAGAAACTCTGAAATTGTTTATAAATAAAGCTAAGAAAATCCAATATGAAATTGCTGGGGGTCTGCTGTATTAATAGAAACAGACACAGCTGTAGAATCACAAAAACATTAAAAAGTTCACTTTTTACTAAATTCTAAGTTCTTTGTTAATTTTGAAGAAAAACTTTACTTGGCTGTGTATTTTTAACACTTGACTATAGTGCCTGATCTGTAGAAAGCCCTCAGTAAATATTTGTAGGACTACTCAGCAAGTAATGTATTGTAGACCTCTGTAGACATAGAACTTTTGGGATAACGTATGAAACTTTTGGGCTCAAAGAAATTAGTCTTCTTGAGGAGGAGTTTGACATAGTGGAAAGAGCCCTAGCCTCAGTCCTGGCTGTGTCAGTTCCTGGAGTGATTTTGAAAAGTTTCTTCGTCTATCAAATGAGAATAAAAATAACATCATTGTAGGAGTCTTGTGAGAATTCAGTGAAATCACTGAAGGGAAAGTAATGAGCATAGTGCCTAGCAAATAAGCATTAGTAGGTGCTTATTAAAGTTATTCTTTGAGTATATAAGTGAAGTGTATATTAACAGTAGAATAATAGGAGATGGTGTGTTTAAATCTTTGGATTATATACAAAATGCTTATAACAGAAAAGCACTCAGAGAATGAGGAGCAAATGTGTTCAGTTTACTAAATGAAGGCTTTGTGGAATAGGTGTAACAAGCAGGGTCTTGAAGGTCGAGTAAATAGGATTGTGTGGAGTTGAATTAAGTTATTAAGGTTCACACATGTTGAGTCTAATTGGTTAAAGAAGTGAATAAAGGTATAGGATCTATACTTACACACTTTAAAATAGATGTCTCAAGTTTGAGTGAGAGGTTTGAAATATATATTTAGATGTTTTCAGGATAGACAGACGTTCTGTAACCTTACTGCTGCACTGTAAGAACTGTACCTAGTTCTGATAGGCTTTTAATGTTATACTATCATTAAATGTGCTGTTAAACCAAAAGAATACAGGGTAAATATGTCATAGTGTTTAAATCTAAACTGATGATAAAGCTGAAATCATTCTGATCCATATGTAAGAGCATCCTCATTCTAAGCACTGATAAGGAAAAATTTGTAACTACACTAATTATCAAGACATTTTATATAGATACACTGTTTTCCTAATTTCTATTAATTTGTGGTGTTGAATGATAAAATTTGTCTCATTCTTTTCTAACAGGTATTTACAAATGTACTTTTACTCATAAGAAGTTGGGAATCACCAAAGAGCAGCTTGCTGGAAAAGTATTGCCTCATCTGATTCCCCTGAGTATTGAAAACAATCTTAATCTCAATCAGGTAGGAGTAGTTTTGTGCTTTATTCAATTTATTCAGCTTATTGTTTTCTTGACATTTAATATATAATATATTATATGTAAATATCACTAAAAGAAGGAAAAATATGCCACAGAGTTAAATGAAGAAAGTTTATGGGTTCAGAGTAACGAGTATATGAGGTGAAAGGATGGATTTTTGCAGGCTTCATTGGGAGATAGTAAATGAAAAGAACGTTGAAAGATGTGTAGGATTTGAGGCTCCTTAAAATTTGGGGATGGGAAGTTGACATGAACAAAGAAAAAATTTAATGCTGTAATGTGTCTGGGGTATGTATTCATTATTTATTGTTACATAACAAATCACCACAAACTTGATGATTTAAAACAACATACATGTATTATCTCATAGTTTCTGTGGGTCAGCCAAACCAGGGATGGATTCTCTGCTCAGAGCTTCTCACAATGCTGCAATCAAATGCTGAGGTCTCATCTGAAGGCTCAACTGGGGGAAAGATCTGCTTCTAAACTCACTTACATGGTTGTTGGCAGGATTGAGTTCCTTTTGGGCTGTTGGACTGAAGGCCTCAGTTCCTAGCTCTCTGTTAGCTGGATGCCACTGTCAATTCCTTACTTCATGGGCCTCTCCAACATGGCAGCTTGTTTCATTGAAGCCAGAAAGAGAGAGTCTGCTAGAAAGATGGAAGTTACAGTTTCTTATAATGTAATCAAGTAAATGACATCCCATTAGCTTTGCTGTATTCTATTGGTTACAGGCAAGTCACAGGTCCTGCCCACGCTCAAAAATAGGGGATTACACAAAGACATGAGTAGCAGAGTGTGGAGATAATTGGGAGCCATTTTAGAGTCTATCTGCCACAAAGAATGAATAATCCAGTTTGACTGAGAGATGCCTATAATACAGTAGGGGAGTAATGGGAGAAAGACAAATTGAGACTAGAATTAAATGCCTGTCTGATTTAGATATTTGAGCTTTCAAGATGTGATAAGTGTTAGAGCAAAGGTGTAATGTGTTTAAAGATTATTATAGAATTATCTCTCTACGTACCTCTATCACTGGAGTATCACAGCTGTATACTAATGTGTCTGACTCTCCTGGAAGGCTGGTTATTATCGCTTATTCTTCATTATATCCCCAGCACTTAGTGCAGTGCCAGAAACAAAAATAGTTATCGAATTGAGAGAATTTGAGGTACAAAGTAATGACAAGGCATTTTGTTTACCATAGAAATAGTATTTAATGAAGTATAAATTGAAAAGACTGGGAAGGGTTACTGTTTAATTGAGAGTATCAGAAATGGATAGGCAGGCAAGATTTGGAATTAAGGACTGAAAGTGAATTAGAGCAGTAAAGGAAGCAGAAAGCTGGGAGTTAAGCAAGAGAGCTTTTGGCATATGGGAGATGCTGAGGGAATGGAATTTTGGAGTTAGAGAAATTTGTAAAATTAATCAGATCCAAAATTTCATTTGAAGTGGTAGGGTAGGCCTCTGAAAGTTTGTGTCCCTAGATTTCAGTTTTTGGCTTGATAGTTTCTTCATATCTTGGATGGCAGGGTTGAGTTTATGACTGGCAGAAAGAGAGACAGTGATTATTGGGAAAGAATAGAATAATAAGGTGCCTAGGATAGTCTTCAACGTTTGGTCATTTCTGTTCTTACTTTCATATTTATGATTTGGGGTGTTTGAAAATATTCCCAAATGCTTATTTCAGGATATATAATTCCATTTGAAATGTGGTATTAGTTTTCTTCAGCTTTATGGTTAATTTTTAAGGAGCCTATTTTCATCAATAGGAATACTTTGATTCGTATCTTCTGGTATTTTACAGTACAGTAGTCTCCCCTTATCCAAGGGGGATACGTTCCAAGACCCCCAGTGGATGCCTGAAACTGCAGATAGTACCAAACCCTATATATCCTATGTTTTTCCCTATACGTACATACCTATGATAATTTATAAATATAATATAATTTATAAATTAGGCACAGTAAGAGGTTAACAACTAATAAAAAAATAGGAAAATTATAACAATATAATGTAATAAAAGTTACTGTAGGGGCTGGCCCAGTGGTATAGTGGTTAAGTTTGTGTGCTCTGCTTTGGCAGCCCGGGATTCACGGGTTCAGATCCTGGGCACGACCCTACTCACGGCTCATCAAGTCATGCTGAGGCGGCGTCCCACATAGAGCAACTAGAAGGATGTACAGCTGTGACATACAACTATCTACTGGGGCTTGGGGGAGGAAAAAAAGGAGGAAGATGGACAACAGATGTTAGCTCAGGGCCAATCTTCCTAAAAAAAAAAAATTAATTAAAAAAAAAAAGTTACTGTAGATCTTAGCAACCTCAGCATACAGTTTTTTTTCTTTCTTTAAGTTGAGAACTTTCACTTAAAAGAACTGCTTTACAGCTTCTCCTTGGCGTATGTGAATTGCCAGCATCACTACTCTTGTGCTTTGGGGCCATTATTAAGTAAAATAGGAATTACTTGAACACAAGCACTATAATACTGCACCAGTCCATGGCTGCTAAGTGACTAAAGGGCAGGTAGCGTGGATATGCTGGACAAAGGGATGATTCACGTCCCAGGTCAGATGGAGCGGGACAGCACGAGATTTCGTCATGCTACTCAGAATGGCGTGCAATTTAAAACTTATGAATTGTTTATCTCTGGAATTTTCCATTTAATATTTTCAGACCGCGGTTGATAGCAGGTAACTGAAACCCTGGAAAGCAAAACCACAGATAAGGATGGGGAGCTACTGTAGTTACCATGGATGTGGTTTGCTTTCCTGTTCATTTCATGGACATTATTCCTAATTTAAGACTGCCCTCTTCTGTCAGTTCTGATTTAAAATAATCTAAGTAAATTATGCATTATATGAAAAAGATAAAGTAACTTAGGAAAATACATTTTTAGCATTTGATTAAAAAGCAGCAAATACCATGTAGCAATCAAAATAATTACAACTTGTGTTGTAGGGTTCCTAAGATTCAATGATTCAATACGAGGACTCACAGGCCTTAGCATGTGGTGCTCACAGCCATGATTTATTATGGTGAAAGGGTACAAAGCAAAATCAGCAAATGGAGAAGGCTCCTAGGGCAAAGTCTAGGGGAAACCAGGGTCAAGCTTCCAGAGTCGTCATCTGGTAGAGTCACACAGAACACTTATTTTCCCTGGTAATAAGTTGTGGCAATATTTGTGAAATGTTGCCAACCAGGGAAGCTCATTAGGAACTCAGTGCCCAGAGTTTTTATTGGGGGCTGATCAAGTAGCTCCCTCTGCCTGTCATGTAATCAAATTCCAGACTCCCAGAAGGAAAGCAGGTGTTCAGCATAAAACATTTTTTGTACAGTTTAGGCACAGTGAGCCACTATGATCATTTAATGGTGGGAACCCTTCTGGACACCGCCAAGGACCGACTTTGCAAGCAGGCCTTTCCAAGGATAGCAGTTCAGGCCTACTATGTTAACTCTTCTTTGCCAACCACGTGCAACAATATGGATGAATCTCACAAACATAATGCTTATTAAATGAAGCCAGATGCAGAAGAGGATCTGCAGAATGATTCCATTTATATAAAGGACAGAAAAACAGTCAAAACTACACTGCTAGAAGTCAGAATAATGTTTACTCATAGGGCGACGGGTTGGGAAATAACTGGAAGAGGGGCACAAGGAAGCTTCTGGGGTCCTGTCAATGTTCTGTTTCTTCATCTAGCTAGTGGTTAAAATCAGTTTGTGAATTTTTTGAGATGCGCACTTGTATACTTTTCTGTTAGTATATTGTATTTCATTAAAAAGTTAAATGACTTAATTTGACTTAAATGACTTTCAGCAGGGAGTCAGTCATGGTAAACTGCTGAGGGTTTATGCCTTTAGTTACCCTCATGGTAAGACAAAGGATAAACGGATGATAGAGCATGATGAGAGGCAGTGTGATGTAGTAGAAAAGAGCAGAAGCTTTGGAGACAAACTTAGTATGAATTCTAATTCTGCTGTATGTTATTTAGTATCTCTGAGTTAAGTTGCTTTCTCTCTTGCTGAGCCTGTTTTCTCATTTATAAAACAGAAATTTTAATAAACCTACTTTGAAGAGTTGTGGGGAATAGTAAAAGAGTGTATGTGTAAACACTCAGCACAAAGATGTAATTACAAGATTTAGGGAGGAGAAGAAAGCAGTTTCTAGATTCTTCCTGTAATATATGGTATTATTCTAATGAACTGTTTATGATGATCCTGAAGTACCATAAAAATTATCGTTTAACCGAAGTTCAACCAAAGCTTAAACTGTGTTAATACATAGCGTTAGATATACTTTATGAATATTAATTGTTTCAAAGTTAGATTATGTACATTTAATATTTCTACTAACTTTTTAGAAAACAAGGTTTATTTTAGCCAAACTTGTCGTTTTTATAAGAATCTGAATAAACAGTAATTTTTATGCATTATTAAGCAGATTGTTTCCAGATATGCACAAATTCAGATGGTCAGTTTCGGATTATTCTAGGAAAATCGATATGTAGTAACTGCTGGGGGTGAATTTATATAAGACCCCTGAATAAGAGCTGTTACACCATTCAGGATATAAAACTTATTGAGACATGTTATCTGGAACTTAAAAGCCTCATCAACTACATCACCAACCTACAAAAGATATTGTAAAAGCTTGCTATGATATGCTGAGTTTAAATATACTATTCTTGTGACATCAGTGCTATGCCTAGGTCTTATTCTGGTAAAAATAGAGAATATTATGATTAACTCGTTATATTATCTTATTAGATGACATTTGCTGCTAATTTAAAACATTATAACCATATCAATTTCTCATTATACCAGTTCAATTCTTTCATTTCCGTCATAAAAGAGATGCTTAATAGATTGGAGTCTGAACATAAGACTAAACTGGAGCAGCTTCACATAATGCAAGAACAGCAGAAGTAAGTAGGCTGCATATGAATTGCACATCGTCCAAGAGTGAGACTCAAGTTATCTCGTTGATTTTCTGGAATATGGACTAGAAAAATTGATGGGTTTCAATTTGACCATATAGAAGACATTTAAAATTTTTCCAAAATACTAAGTTGAACTGAGTTAGAATAGAATGTTGTTGAAAATCTGATGTCATTTCTCAGCACAAAAGTATAATATGATATAATCTTAGCATTTTCTCTATATAAAGAAAATTCTATTTCTGAGACAATCTCTTCTTAGCATTAGCTGCTGGCATCAGGGTGCTGATGACCAAGAGGACCACTTGTAAATATTTTTCGAACCTATGAAATCCTGGTGTTTTGATTTCTCCCTTTCTCTTTTCTCTTACTCCAGAAACATTTATAGAGCATTCATGTCGTATGTAATACCACAGCATCTACCTCTTTTTTTTTTTAGGGAGGATTTTCTAAATTAGTTCCAGAATACTAGTATTCAAAGGAAGAAAGGAAAGGTGAAAATTATTCCCTGGAGAATGCCTTTATTAAAATCAAATCTCCACTATATTCTTTGCCCCAGAGAAAAACACATGATTTTAGGATGCCTGTTAAAGTTTAGTCTTGAGCCAAAAGACATCTGAAAATCAGTAAAATTGATCTTAATCATGAGTAAGATCCTCAAATAGAAGCTTTTTAGCTTCTCCCCACGTGTGAGATGAAGGCTTATGGAAGTAAATATACAAGGTGTAGAATGATATGAAATAAATAGCCCTTTGTATGCTCTAAAGTGTTCTGTGATGTATTGTATTTATGATGTATGATGGACTGACTATATTAACATAGGCACCCTGAAAAATAATTTTTAAAAATTTATAACAGAAATTTTTAATGTCTGGTATTTATACTTGAGGTGTAAATGAACCTTCTGTTTTTTTTCTTTCTATCTAAATCTTGCTTATTTTTCAAGGCATAGATTTGGCCCACATCACAGTGATTGTAGCATTTATTGTTAGGATCACAGATTCTGACTTAATCACGTTAAGTTCCCCATATCATAGCTTGTCTCTGGTGAGCTGTAGCTCTCTGATGGTAAGAACTATGCTTGCCTGCTTATATGACCTCCTGAGTAAATTTCTCCAGTAAATCTCAAATGTCGAGTTAAAAAAAGGCTTGTATACAAATGTTAATATTTTGGGCAAGCAGACATTAATAGTAGTAAATAATGAAAAAGATTATGACTCTCCTTAAAGAATGAAGTTGCAGTTTGTTTAGGTTTTAATAAAGTCCATGTGGATGAACTATTTTTAATGAGTATTTTAAAAATATGCATTTATTTTTATTGCTTTGTCATAATTCCTCTCTCTCCTGCAGATCTTTAGATATAGGAAATCAAATGAATGCTTCTGAGGAGACAAAAGTTACAAATGTTGGGTCTCAGGTAAGAAGATATTTAGAAAAAGTGCTTGACAGTGTGCTTCATTTGGGGGGCTTTTGATCTTTAAATAGTAAAATCACAATTTTTTTGTGTGTGTGTGAGGAAGATTGGCCCTGAGCTAACATCTGCCAATCCTCCTCTTTTTGCTGAGGAAGGCTGGCCCTGGGCTAACATCCATGCCCATCTTCCTCTACTTTATATGGGATGCCACCACAGCATGGCTTTGCCAAGCAGTGCGTCGGTGCGTGCCCGGGATACGAACCGGTGAACTCTGAGCCACCGCGGAACGTGCGCACTTAACGGCTTGCGCCACCAGGCCGGCCCCCAAAAATCACACTTTTTTGAAGGCATTCAGGTGGTTGACTTTTTTCTGTTTCAGCAGATTGACAAAGTCTTTAACAACATTGGAGCAGACCTTTTCACTGGTGGTGAATCAGAAAATAAAGAGGATGGGTTACAGAATAAACATAAAAGAGTAAGTTCCTTACTGTTCCTTTAGTACTCTTATTTATGTTATAGGACTTCCTGTAAACCATAGATTTTTGTTGGGACGTACTGTTTAGCATATTAACAAGAAACATTCTTTAATTATGGAATTATGAAATTTAAAAGTTATCAGTGGAACATGACCTGACCGATGTTGAAAATAAACGTGGTTAAGATTTTTAGCTTCCTTTATTATTCACTCTCCTACTTGGTAACATTTCTAGATCATTTGACTCCTTTGTCCTTTCTGCTGCACTTTGCCAGTCACACCCCTTGATAAATTCCACTGTGTCTCTTCTCTGCTTCTTATTTTGAATAACAGACTATAAAATGATACTTTCCAATTGAAATATTGGTTATCATTCAATATAAAAAATATGTCAATTGTGAATTTCTGCCAAGGGCAGTTTTCTTCTGTTCATTCAATAAATACAAGTACCTGTGTGTGTAAAGCCAGGGAGCTACTGGACATCGTGGTTTATGAAATTAGAAGAGAACATACTGTGAGCTTATAGGTTAGCAAGGTTGGTAAAAGAAAAAGACAAATGTGAATTCGATGCAGATATTAACAGTGAAAGAAACTGTTTGTTTACTTCTTCGTTAGCTTTTAGGTGAGTTAACTAAAATATTTTTGGAGTGAGATGGATTAGAATTGAAGAAGAATCTCCCAATTTTATAAAATGAAATCACCTAATCATATTCTCATTGTCTGGAAAAAGATGATTCTAATAAATGATTTTAAAGTAATAATTGTTTTCATACCGGAAGTATTTTAGCACAGATGTTGTGAGTTTCTACCTAAAGTTAAATCTTATAATAATTTGAAATATAACTTACCTGTGGCAATCACCAATATAGGAGTAGTTTGCAAACTACTTGGTATTGTCAAACATATCAAGACATACTTTACAAAAAAAAGAAATCTTCTGTTTCACAAATGGAATTATGAAGTTTCTATTTGACTTTTCATTTTATTTTGTTTTAAGGCATCACTTACACTTGAAGAAAAACAAAAATTAGCAAAAGAACAGGAGCAGGCGCAGAAGTTGAAAAGCCAGCAGCCTCTTAAACCCCAAGTGCACACACCTGTTGCTCCAGTCAAACAGGTCAGAGTTCATTTCTTTTGCATAATTTCAAGCATGCTACTGTCAAAGAGTAAGGTAGTGTGGAACTTAGTGTACTTACTAGTGTTTGTATAAAAATGTGTACCTACTAGTGTTTGTATAAAAATGTATTTCAAAGAATACTTTAATAGGCAATGTCTAAGTATGGGCATAAGAAATTTTCCAACTCCTCCTCAATAGCCTACCTAATGTATAATGTTTCATGACAGTGCTTGTTGTCAGTAAAGAAGAAACTAGATGAAGAGGAGGGTTTCTTAAAAAATATTGTCTCATTTTACTAATTCAACTTTATTCATTTTGAAATGATCAGGAATATTATATTCATGCATTTGTATATTTTTGAGCAGAAAGTAATTTTCAGTTTTTGGCTTTTTCAATTATAGAGAGATTTGTAACTTGATTTAGGAATATTTACCTATATGTCCTGACCAGTATTTATTTCCTACTATGCACTGTTCTAGGTGCTGGTGCTTTAGGAATGATTAAGGTCCCTGCTTGTAGAGAGTTGACACTCTTACTGGTTTCAGAAATAACTTTATCTTAAAAGCTTTCTTTAAATTATTTTTTTGTTACCTCTTAATCACTAAAATTCTTCCTCTGAGAAGAATCTTTGTGGGCCAAGAGGCAAAATCAAGAATATTCTGTAAATATGTATATAAGAATAGAAAAAACAAATTTTCACAAAATTTTGATGAAATTCAAAATATAGAAATAATAGAGTATCCTTTTTTTGTAATACAGATCATCTACTAATGAGAAAAATGCAATTCTGTTTTTTAGGGGGGTGGAGGAGACAACATTTCATTTAATTGGAGTTTAAAGTTAGTGTTCACTATCATCAAATTGATTGGAAATATTCCTCTGTAAAAACCATGCAAAAATGTGTGGCAGGCTGGATTGACCTGTGGGCTATGGTTGGCTGACTTGGTGTAGACTGTTGAGTTTAATTTTAACTTGTCCTTTATAATATAATCTATCAAATGTTTACTAATTATAAAGTAATCTGGAATTTTTGGAGATAAAGTAATTCTCTCATATTTTTCAGACTAAGGACTTGACGGACACATTGATGGATAATATGTCCTCTTTGACCAGCCTGTCTGTTAGTACCCCTAAAGTTTCTGCTTTAAGTACCTTCACTTCTGTTCCTTCCGTGGACCTTGACATGATGTTTTCTACACCAGTTGATAATACAAAGAGAAATTTGACAAACGGCCTAAATGCTAACATGGGCTTTCAGACTTCCGGGTTCAACATGCCAGTTAATACAAATCAGAACTTCTTCAGTAGTCCAAGTACACCTGGAGTGACCAAGATGACACTGGGAACACCTTCCACTTTGCCAAACTTCAGTGCTGTGAGTGTTCCTCCTGCTGGTGCGAAGCCGACTCAACAAAGACCCACAGATATGTCTGCTCTTAATAATCTCTTTGGCCCTCAGAAACCCAAAGTTAGCATGAACCAGTTATCACAACAGAAACCAAATCAGTGGCTTAATCAGTTTGTACCTCCTCAGGGTTCTCCAGGTATGGGCAGTTCAGTAATAGGAACACAGGTGAACATGCTAGGACAATCTGCCTTTGGTATGCAGGCTAATCCTTTCTTTAACCCACAGAACTTTGCACAACCACCAACTACTATGACCAATAGCAGTTCAGCTAGCAATGATTTAAAAGATCTTTTTGGGTGAGGTATCTTGCTCCTCTTTTTGAAGGATTACTTAGGTTTTAATCATGGGTGAGCTGATTTACATCTTTATATAGTTGGCTTGGAGGAACAACTTCTCTGGGAAACTGAATGGTTCTATGACATCAAACACCTGTTTCCTTGCCAGCATAGTAGTTGTACGGACTCCTAACAGTTGAGTTTTTTAAAGCACGGAGGACTTTTTTCCTCTTACCAACTCCTCTTCAGGTTTTTAAAAGACCCAACCCTTACCAGTCTCAAAGAGAAAAAAGACACCTGAGTATCTTGAATAGCAGAATTTTTTAATCAAATGTTTATTTTGCCTTGTAAATCTTGGTGTTATTTAAAAAATTGAGTTGATGGTAATTGCAAGTTTCATCTATTAAATAATATATGGTACACAGTCTGCCTTCACAAGTCATTAGTCTTCATTTTGATATGTGAAAAATCTTGATGCTGTATTGATTTGTTTGCATTTAGTTACGACTGAGTGAGAAAATGATGACGAAAAGGATCAGATCACTTGCTTTTTCCAATCTTATTTACTTCTCAGATGAACTAGTATTTAGTACAAAAGACTGAGCAAATACTGCAAAATTGAACTCAATGTTGATCTCATTGGCTCAGCTAAAGGCATTATTAACCATCTTAAATGCACACTAATCATTATAAATTATATTTTAGCATGGTCTGCCTCAAATAGTAATGTATTTTTCTGCATTTACTTGGATATGTTTAGAATCATTTTTTTCCTACTGTGTCACAGACAGAAGAGGTATGTACTGATTTGTATGGGTATTTGACAAAGCCCTCTGATGTGATTTCCCTGACTACTGCCTTCATATTTCATTTTGAATTCAAACTTCTGAGGGTGCAGCATATATGAATTGCATTTTCAAAAAGAGATTTGTAAGAATTAAACTATATTTAATGAGTAAACTTTTGAGATTTCTGTTGTAATGTTTCAAATGTAATAAACTTTACTTCTCTAAAAATGAGCAGTTGTATCTCTGGTTACAACAGATTAATTTTCAGCTTACCATGATAAAGTCTGACCTCATCAATTACTGCACCTGAGGGTTAATTCTTTTCTAGGAATTTCAGGAATCTTTTGTTCGAACATTTTCATGTTCATAATTAGCCATTTTTAGAAAGGAGAAAATGAATTCTTCTAACAGGAAACATGCTTTATTTTTCAAAGCCTTTCTCTGATAATTTTTCTTTGATTTGCTGATTATTCAACCACGGAGCCTTATGCTATAAATGTTATTTGTATTTTGTTAAATTATAGTCTGTCATTATGTGATAACTTTAAAATGATATTGCAGAGAGCTATATATGTATTATAGTTGCTGCTGTAGAGTTTGTGGTTTTTAATCATCTGATACCAGCAATCATTTAAAATAAATCTTATGAAGTTTAGTGTGCTGATAAAAGTTTATTCATTGAAGTATATGTATATATACACATACACTAAATATATACATTGAATATACAGTACTTGATTATAAAATGTAATTTGATAATATTGCTGGTAGCATTCAGTAAGAGCGTACTTTAAAAAATAAAAAGTCAGCTTTACGTCTGGTTTCTATATGACCTGTACTTTGTTACATGTTTTTAGAAAAGGACTCATGGGAATGCTGAAGAAATTTATCCAAGAAATGAAAAGCACTAGGAAGATCAAATATTTTTGTCAAATACCTTCACACCTTGACTAGATTATCTGTCTTGTTTATAACCCAATATTAATATTTCTCTTGGGAAAAGTTTACATGTGGAATAAAATTGCTTAATGTTGAAGAATTTTTAACAATTCGCTAGTCACTGTTTATTAGGAAATTGTTTTTTTATTTTGTAAAATAACTTGATGTCAGCGGTGAACTCCTAATTAGAAGGAAAGCTTAATGTAACAACATATAATTCGAACTGCTAAATATAAAAGTAGATTATTTGAAAAAATATATAATGCTTAGATAATTTTCACATCTTGAAATTTGCTCATTCATTGAGATAATGGTGCTACGTTTTTAGACATTTTTCTTACACTTTTTTTCTACTTTCTTGAAGGTGTTTTATGTAAATCATTTCCATCAATTGAACTGTTACCATTGCCTTTTTCTGTTGAGAAATTTCCTTTGAAAAATAGTGCTATTTTTAGGCTTGTATTTCTCTGAGAACAAAATTTTCAAAGTACTAGATCACCTTAAAATTATTTCAGATATTGACAGCATTTAAGTCCCTTGTGCTTAGAGTAGAAAATTGGTGGGTTAAAAAGCACCTGTAGACAAAAATTATAAGAAGGATTCCCTTTTATTTGAATTGGCTGTTTATTCTCCTAATGCTAAAGTGTGTGATATGTGTAGAGGATGTATAAAAGGAAATGGAAATGACTTGGTTTTGTTTGTTTTTGTTTTTATTTTGGAGTGCTTATAATCCTTTTTTTCACCTGAATAAGTTAAGGAAATAGGTTTTTGTTCACATTTTTTTCAACCTGTATGATACCTCACATGGTTGCTTTTACAGATTAAAAGAAAAGGTATATGTGGAAGTACCTGATAGCAGGCACAGAGTATGCACCAAATAAATTTTAGCTTTGATGAAACTTTCCATATTAAGTTGTGATTTCATGCTTTGTGATTTACTGGTCTTGAAATAATTTTAGAGCAAAACGAATCTATGAGAATTCAAACTATATAGGATTTTAAGAGATTATCTACGTCAGTGGCTTTTGAACTGTAATTGTGACACACAGTAAGAAATATATCTTATACTGCAAACCAGTATATAAAATATATACCTGAAACAAAAGTTTTAAAAATTGTCTTTAATACATGTAGTATATTCTGATATTTTTTATTCTATTTATTAAAAAAAAAAAAAAAAAAGGCTGGTTACAATCGCTAAAAGAGTTTCCTGATGTAGTTTGAATAAAACTGAGATAATTCAGCCCTGTCTTTCTCCAAGCAGATGTAGAAATAGAGGGCCAGAGACTTATGTGGCCTAACCCAAGGAGGTCAGAGCCAGGTCTAGAAGCTAGATTTTTTTCTCATCTGCTATCCAATGCTCTCTCTACCATGTTGCATCCTTTATATTCTTTATTCTATGAGTTCTTCTGGAGTTGCTTTTGTTGAGACTTTTATACAGCAAGTGTGTGTTCAGTACTTATTTGATACCATAAATGTATTGGAAAAATTGGCATTGAAGAGGGAGAGGGAGATGACAGAACAGAAATGTTTATAGTCATAATCAGCCTCTGGGATGCTTCTCTGAATTGTGGGTGAGGAGGGCTGGGGGAGTGGGTTAGCAGTGCTTGCAGTACCCAGACACGTAGCAGAAAAACATATAAACTTGGAGAGTGGGGGTGGGAATGGCAGTGGGAAAAGCCATTTCACCAAAATGAAGTTTGTTGGATATTAGAAACTTTTTCTGTCCAAAGCAGCCGAATTGCTCCACCCACTCAGAGGATTTAACCACCTGGAGTGCAAGCCACATACGTAATTTAAAATTTTCTAGTAACCACATTAAGAAGTAAAAATAGGTGAAATTAATTTTAATAATATATTTTATTTAACTGAATGAATAGAGCCAAAATATTTCAACATAGAATTGGTATAAAATTTAATGAGATATTTTACATTCTTTTTTTTGTGCCTAGTCTTTGAGATCCAGTCTATATTTACACTTAGCACATCTCAATTCAGGCTGTTCACATTTCAAGTACTCAGTAGCCACATGTGGCTAGTAGCTACTGTATTAGCTAGTGTAGTGAAGTATGGCAGTTATCGACTTAACTGTCTTCCAGCTCCAAATCCATCCTTCTCTGCCCTGCTGTGTAATACTGAAGCTGGACTTAATAAACTTGCCTCCTTCACCAATTTGGCAGAATGTTAGGCTTCTTTGACAGAGGGCCCTTGAAGTGGCATTGCAAAGCAATAGCAAGAACACACTTCATTCTGGTTCTGGTTCTCCATCTTTATTCACCACTGGAGTCCAGCAACCCCAGCGGAGGAGCTCCAGCTGTGCCTCAGGTCACGCTCTTCCAACTTGGGTGCTGCCACTTTGGAGAGCTCCAGTGGGCTGCTTCCGTGGCAGCTCAGCCAGTCTCACAGGCAACTGTCTCCCACCCTGTGGTCTGTGCCTTCTGACAAGTTTCTTCACCACTGGCAGGCTCAATGTTCCTGTGGAAACCATGCCCTCCCAAAAGAGGTCTCAGCCTGGGAGTTGGGGTAAGGAAGAGAGCCTCTCCTAGTCTTTAGTTCCTTATTTTTTTTCACTTTCTCTCAGCCTAGAGGTAGTAGTTGCTTTTTGCATCTGCTACTTCTGTACTCCTTAGGCCCTCTTCTATCTCTTTAAAGATTTTATTTATTTATTTTTCCCCCCCCAAAGCCCCAGTAGATAGTTTTATGTCATAGCTGCACATCCTTCTAGTTGCTGTATGTGGGACGCGGCCTCAGCATGGCCGGAGAAGTGGTGCACGCCCGGGATCCGAACCCGGGCCGCCAGCATCAGAGGGCGCGCACTTAACCGCTAAGCCACAGGGCCGGCCCTTATCTCTTTAAATCGTTAACCACCTTCTACTAGTTAACGAATTGTGTTAAAATTTCCCTGTTCAAACACCTGGTGTGGTTTCTGTCTCCTGACCTCACCCTTGCTCATATACTCCTGAATCTACTAAGCCATTTTAAAGTGGGGGCAAATGATATATCTTAATGCTGCTAGCAAAAGCCATATGGATTTATATGTACCTAGCCTATATTAAAAACTTTCCTTTCTTAAAAGTTCTTTTGAAATGTGCCTGTAGTGGAAATGTGGTTTAGCTACTTCAATGATACCTATTTGATGCAATTCCAACTTTTATCTTTTTTTTTCTTTCTACTTTTTGGGTGTGTTGTTCCTTTGTGCGGTAGCCTAGGTTGCCAGGAAAGCCTGTGTTTGACTTTCGTATAAAAGTAAATGAGATTGAGACTTGAATGTCTAGACTTTGAGCGTAGGAATCAACATCCATTCAAGTCTCTTCCAAGTCTGTGTCCTTAAGCCTGCCAGTCTTTCTAAACACAATGATTAATTTTTTTAAAAAATTTTATTTATTTATTTTTCCCCCCAAAGCTCCAGTAGATAGTTGTATGTCATAGCTGCACATCCTTCTAGTTGCTGTGTGTGGGACACGACGTCAGCAGGGCCGGAGAAGCGGTGCGTCGGTGCGCGCCCGGGATCCGAACCCGGGCCGCCAGCAGCGGGGTGTGTGCACTTAACCGCTAAGCCCCTGGGCCGGCCCAAAACAACAGTGATTAAATGAAAGTCAAATATGGGGCATTTCCACCAGCACACTAGAAGCATACAGAGTGTGTAGACTTTGGATCCAGATAAAGTTGGGGGTTTTAAAAAAATTGCCTACTAAAATTATAGCATTCATGCTCTATGGAGGTGGGGCAGGATTTTTTACACAATTATTATGTGTTTGGAACAGACTGAAAATTTTTTAAAGAAAATCTTGTCTAACAGTGGGTACTCTTAAGATCACTTTTGTGAAGAGATGGAAGGGTCTGTAACTGAGATGGTATCCTCATTAGACTGCTCCAGTTTCGGAAGGGGATGTCATCTCTATCCCCACCTCCAGTGATTGTATGGACCTGCCCTTAATCGTCAATAATATCTGTACCCCAGGTACTTGTCAGAGAACAACTTTTAACTCTTTATTGCCCAACGTTCAAAATTTCATTTTTGAGAAATGTTTATGGAGGAGGCCAAAAATTGAGTAATCCGTCCATTTCTCTAGAAATTCTGAATGAAATGAAGCCCACTATGGAGACCTTTGTGCCTGGGTTACCTTGTTTTGGCCACACATCAAGTTACTTTACCGCACTTAGCTTTGGATGTGTTGTGAAACTTACATTCATGCCAGGGATGACGCTGGTTCACTCTAAGATACAATAGCTTCTTTGAAGACCCATATGAGAAATTTCAGTTTTCAGTTCAGGAGTAAATGTGCTTCTACACAACTGGCTTGCCCTTATCTTTTAAAGTCTCTGAATAAAGTAACAAATCACATACTACAACTAAGAGGTTCAGCCACATTTCAGTTTCTCCTGTAGCAAATGTTTAGGACGTTAATAGTATGCATTGCTCAGTACTTGCCTTCTGACTATATCTGATATCTTAAGTTCTTATTTCTCCTTTGCTCTGATTTCTTTTTTTAAAGTTTTGTGTCATGTTCTTAGAAATTCTTATTTTGGAACAAGGTAGAGTATAAATAAACATATGGAGTGAATGAGTTTAAATCTTGTCTCTTTCACTAACTGACCAGAATAAGTTTTCTTCTTTTCCAGGTATAAAATGAGGATCATGCCTTAAGACTTATTAGGATTCAATTAAGTAGAAGTGTGTGAAGCACATGGCAACGCTCCCGGTAGGTGCTCAATAGATATCCCCATCTTTCTTATGATGCACATAGGCCTCTAAAATAATCTGCTTGAATGAAGAACAAATACCTCAACTAGCATGATTTGAATACATTCTTCAAAAAACAAGCCAAAAATAGGTTATAGGCTTGGTGCTGTGATATTCTTGGGAATAGAAATGAGATCTAGGCCTTGCCCTCAAGGAATTTGCACTGTAGTTATAAAGGTAGCTGAGAAAATAGACAATTACAGGACATGTAATTACAATTACATACATGCTGTGACAGATCTACATAGGAGGGACACCCAGACTAGACTGAGGGAGTGGGGAAGGCTTCTTCAGAGGAGAAGGGGCATGAACTCAGCCTCGAGCGGAGCCTTTTTAGAATTGTTTTTGATGCTATCAAATGATTAGTTAGGAATCACATTTTCCTGAAGTAAGCTGGACACACTGGGGAGAGGAATAAAGCACGTACCTCCCAAGGTCCTTTTGAATTCTGAGATTATATGAAAACTGCTTGAATTAAGGAAAGTCTGGTCAAATGACTTGATTACCAGGAAAAATGGAATTTATGTTGGCTGTTTAAAACCTTTCGTATTAGACTAAGCCAGGGATGACAGCAAAGCAAGGAGCAAAATAAGTGAGCTATGATGTTATTTTTTAGCTAATTTGTGCTTCATTAAACATTCCAGAAATTTAAGAATCCACACTTATGGGCTCAATAAAGGTATACTGATTAGATAAATAAATCTATTCTTTTAAAACAGTGGCTGATTTCTGGGGAAAAATATGTCTGGGATAAATGTATTTAGTTTATAAACTACCAGAAGATGTCACTGTCTCCCAAGTAATGGTCCATCACATTGGCCGTTTTGCAAGTATGTTTTTTGAACACTGACAGGCTGTGACAGATTGCTAAGAATATATGGCTTCTAGTCTTGAATTTATGAGAATGGGACCTCACAAAAAATACTTGTCCAAGGTGTGTAGGTTTGTTCCATCTTGATTCTTGACGCCCTAAATATGAACCCTGTTCACTGCTCCATAGATTGAAATTGTCTGGACACTCTGGGTTCCATCTGCACTTTCAAGAAAAGTGAAGGTGGTGAAAAATTCTCCAAAATATCCTCTCTGATCTTGACTTCCACATTTTCAGGCTGTAATATTATGATGCAACTGCATTTGCTAAATTGTCAGATTTTCTAAGATTTTTTGGCCTTGGACACTACTTAAGATATCCATATATCTTTTTTTCAAGTCACCATTCATGGTGTGTAAAGCAAAACTGGAAAGTGTTTCCACACTGTAACAATACTGGATGAAATAAACCAATATTTCCCCAATTACTGATATTCAGTAATTGGATTTCAGACTAAGTCTGAACCAATATATATACTCAGAGTGTTTAGGCAGTAAAACATGTTAAAGAAAAATAAATTCTCTTGTCTTTACAGCCAGAAAACAGACTCAAAAATTGACAATCAAGTTTCTTATGTTTGGGGCTGTGGGGAGTGTGATTCTCCAAGATCAAATGATAAATAATTTGTTAAAGGCAGCCAGTGACAGCCAGCAGATGAGTACCTAGGTATGATTTCTAGTCCAACTCTGCCCAGTACCTTGAAAGAACTAAGTACATCACTGGTCTTCTCCATGCCATTGGCTTCAATAGTAAAGTGGAGTACTCTGCCCAACCTAGTTCTCTAGGTAGTTATAACCTCAAGGGAGCAGTGAAGAATGGAGTTAAAAGTGCTTCATAAATATAAGGAATTCATGTTCTGAGTAAATTCTTTTATGAAAAATGCAAAATACTTAGATAATATTGTTCCATGCTGTGTAAAGACATCCTACATTTCTGTATTTTGATTGACTTTCTTTTAAATTTTCATTAATTGGGAAAAAAATTAATGACACCTAATATTTAGACTAAAAAAACAGAGCTTGATGTGTTTCTAGGGTGTCCATGTATGCAAACTTATGTTTGCAAAGTATTATAGAGAAATATTTTATTTATTTAATAGTAGTATAAAACTGTTTGTATAATTTAGGAACATATAGCCAGATTAATTGAATTCCAGTACCCAACTCACAGTGAGCTGAAATATAATGGGACTAACCATGCTTTATTCTGGACTGGAGGCAGCGTGGTATAATAAAGTGAGCATTTGTAATCAGATGGGTTTAAATCCTGGCTCCCCCCAAAACGATGTAGCTTTGGGTAAGTTCTTGAGTTTGAGCGTCAGTTTCCTGATTTGTACAATGGAGGTAATATCTGTTTGGTCATTCTACTTTGTCATATCTGCTTTTTCATCCTACTTTGTGAGAATGAAATGAGATCAGGAAACTCAAGTCGGAAGGACAGATGAGGAAGCAATTACTATAGAATGGGACAAAGGTTCCCATTAGCCTCCCCTTAGAAGGGCTGTCTTATCAGACTTGAGTGGATGGTGGCAATCTTAATTGAGGGGCAAGTACATCAGTGTTTTATGTTAATTTCCCTTCATTTTACTGTTGGTTTGCCCTACTTTTTGGTGGAACTTTAGTGAAAGCAAACAGATTAGTGTATAATCTTAAAAGCTAGCATCCTGTTTTATTTATTTCTGAATTTCCACAGTAGCTAGCACAAGCTTACCTATAGTTAAGTGCTCAACGACATTTTTAAAGGCACAAAGATTCTGAGTACATCTTTCCTGAGTTGTGTCAAAGGCAGTCTTTAATACCCCACAGTAGGAATATAGGATCACAATGTACTGTGTACTATGGTCATACAAGCTCAGGAAATGGGCTTAAGGACCTAGTCCCTGATCTCCATATTTTACTGGCCAGATTACCTTGGGCAAAATTGAGTCTTGATATCTGCTTATTTGTTCCGCAGAGTTGTTGTGAGAATCAAATGAGATATTTGAAAGTGCTCTGTATACAAGTGTGACTATTAATAAAAGAATGAGTGTCCAACATAGGAGAAATACAATGAAAAAATCAAGTTTTATATACATTCTTATTAGTGCCAATAATAGTTATTAACAATATAAAAATTTTAAAGCATGAGAAAAGTCCTGGACAAAATAGCAAATTTTATGTTGGTCTCAGTATGTTATGGGAGGTGGGTGGAAGGAGTATGAAGTTGGGGTGGAGAAAGGAGTTGGCTGGAAGAGCTGCCACAGAATTCAGGAGAGAAGGAACCTCAAGATGCTTAGTTCTGTTACCTTTGTTTCCTTATGAAATTTCTTATCCAAAAAGATGAATAACTTGGTCATTAGCTCTGAGCCTGGTTAAAACTCTCCACCTAACGCTTTGATCGGATTTGATGAAATTATTTTCTGGAATAAATATTATCTTCAGGTTGGTTGGGATTTGTTTGTTTGCTTTTTCTTACTGTCTAGATAGCAGATTGGAATGACTTGGCTCCTGACCAGCCTATGAACTCCACTTTCTTCACTGTTGGAGACTGGAGTCCTACCTATCATCAAACTGGCCGGGCTTGCCCACATGATGTTAGGTAGAGGCAGTCTTGGCATTACAGGATTTGGGTTTTAAATCAGGGCAATAGTCAAGATTCTTTATCTGTGAGGAGGAGAAACTATCTTAGCTAGCGTAAACTAACAGAGGGCAATTTGTTATGAGGATGTGAGTATTTCATGAAACCCAAGGGTAGAAAGATAGCTGGGTCTAGACAGACAAGAAGTGGAAGGCCATTAGAAACACAGACACTGTCATTCTGGTCAAGTTTCATTCCTCTCACACTTTGCCAGACCAGTGTTCTCGGCATCTCCAATCCATAAGGTGAATGTAGCCGCTCCACAGTTATAGGTCCTGCAAAATTAATTAGCAGTCTTTCAATTTCAAAGTTAAATTACAGGAGACTCTTGCGTCTGACTGGCTGGCTCAGCTTGGTGCAGGTGCCCATCCCTGGTCCATCCAACAGTGGTCAGAGGAGATGGGAAACATCGTACCTACAGGACTTTTGGAGGCCTGTCCCCATAAAAGGGGAGAGGAGTGGGGGACACTGGAAGTTCCCTGAGAATGAGGAATTGCTTTGATCTGGACAAGCACCCCTAAAGATGTCTCAGTTAATATTATTTTTCTTTAAGGGAAGAGGCTTTTTTTTAATATAGAATGATGGGAAGTCATCAAACATATCTCAATGGCTGGAATTTTTTCTAGAGTATATTCATTCTACATATTCCCAGCATAGACCAAAGCTTTTGTTTCGCAGCCCCCAAGGGGTCCTTCTCTAATTTCCTCTATCTTTGCTATATTTGATATTTTGAGATGGGGAGCACATATTTTAATGCTCTTCTCTAACAACTGAATTATATAATGCTCAAGATCACCTCTCCACCTTGTTTTCCACCACATGGCAAACTCACCCAACTCTCTGAATCGATGCAAAGTTCTCCCAGGTGCCATGCTCTCTCATGCAAGTCTTTGCTCCCACATTTTTTTTCTTTTGTTTGCCTCACTCTTTCTCATTCCTGAAAGCTTACACTACCATCCCCTCATCTAGGAAGCCCTCTCCCACTCCCTTCTGCAAGCTAAGTTAGGTGTCCTTGTCTGCGCTCCCATAATCCCATATGTGGCACTCACTACACTGTCATGGACTCATTCATTTTCTAGTTTATTTCTTCAAAGGGAATATCACAGTTCAACCTATATCACCAGTGCCTCAAAAGGGCCTGCCACATAGTAGGCCCTCAAGAAAAGGGATGAATGAATAAATGAATAAAATGAGCCTCCATTCTGACAAGTCTGGCTTTATATTTTCGTGTCTTTGTTATCAACAGCTCTAGTGTAGAAGGTAAGAGTACAAGCTCTAAGGCCAGACTTCCTGGGTCCATATGCCATCTCTTCTTAGTGTCCTAGTTGTGTGAACTTGAGCAAATTTACTTAAACTCTGTACCTCAGTTTTCTCATTTGTAGATGGTATAATGATGGTACCTACCTCAGACTACCTCACTGTGGGTATTAAATGAGTTAAGTGCTTCAAGTCTGGGACTTAGAAAGTGCTCCATAAATGTTAGTTATTATTATCATCAACCATCTAAATCGCCACCAAAACACTTTTGTAGATACAGGTATGTTTCATGAGCAACACATTCTGCAGGAATGGTTAGTGCTCTTAGCAGTCTTTGACCCTTAAGAGAGATTCATGTGGTCTTTGTCTAGTAGTGCTTCCATTGAGTGCTCTGAGAGATTAGTAACCTAGGGTTATCTGGGGATCGAGGAAGGAGTTAGAAGCTCCACCAGCAGATGCTTTCTGTAGCGAGAGAGTGTGTTTATCATATTTTGATTGTATTTGCTTTTGACGGATGAGCAAGCTTTTTGGAGACAGGTAAAGACTTGACTATATGTTACTGGCATAAGGATAGACATAAAGATCAACAGAACAGAATTGAGAGTCCAGATGAATATGTTCAACTGATTTTTGGCAAAGGTGCCAAGGCAAGTCACTGGAGAAAGGATAGCCTTTCTGACAAATGGTGCTGGGACAACTGGATATCCATATGGAAAAAGATGAACTTAGGTGTTTACTTCACATAAATGAATTTTATGCATATGTAAAAATGATTTCAAAGTGAATCATGGACTTAAATGTAAGAACTAAAACAATAAAACTTTTAGAAGACAAAGCAGGAGAAAATCTTCAAGACCTCAGGTTAGGCAAAGATTTCTTAGATATATGAACAAAAGCACAGTGTATAAAGGAAAAAACTGATAAATTGGACCTCATCAAAATTAAATATTTTTGCACTTCCAAATACAGCATGAAGAAAATGAAAAGAAAAGCAGCAGACTGGAAGAAAATATTTGCAAATCACATGTCTGATAAAGGATTTGTATTGAGAATATATACTCATATACTCATACACCTCAATAAAAAAAACCCTTTTAAAAACGGGCAAAATATTTGAAGGAAATTTCACCAAAAAAGATATACAAATGACTAATAAGCACATGAAAAGATGGTCAATGTCATTAGTTATCAGGGAAATGCAAATTAAAACCACAATGAGATAGCATGTCATACCCACTAGAATGGTTATACTAAAAAAGACAGACAGCAAATATTTGTGAGGATGTGCAGAAATGGAAGCCCTCAGGTATGCCAGTGGGAAGGTAAAATAGTACAGCCACTTCGGAAAATAATTTGGCAGTT
Source organism: Diceros bicornis minor (assembly GCF_020826845.1). NCBI lineage: Eukaryota > Metazoa > Chordata > Mammalia > Perissodactyla > Rhinocerotidae > Diceros > Diceros bicornis. The sequence continues at coordinate 22,810,860 of NC_080764.1, read as the reverse complement.
TCTTGAGAAGTTAAACCTACACTTACCATATGATCCAGCAATTCCACTCCTACGTATTTATTACTCAAGAGAAGTGAAAAGAGACATCCACACAAAGATTTTCACACGAATGTACTTAGTAGTTTTATTCATAATAGCCAGAAATTGGAAACAACCTAAATGTCTATCAACAGGTCAATAGATAGACACAATGTGGTATGTCCATACAATGAAATATTCCACAGAAAAGAATGAAAAGAGGAACAAGCTACTGATACAAGCTATGACATGAACAAACATCAAAATCATTATACTAAGAAACCAGACAAGAGATCATATATTGTATGATTCCACTTAACGTGAAATGTCTAGAAAAGGCAAATCTATAGAGATGAAAATAAATTGATGGTTGCCTGGGGCAATGTGGGAGGTGGGAGATGAGGATTAATGGTGAATATGAGGAATCTTATTGTTCTATCTGCTTTGTGCTTTATGGTGATGATTGCACAACTTGGTAAATTTACTAAAAATCATTGATTGGCCACTTGAAATGAGTGAACTATATGATATGCAAAATATACCTCAGTAAAGTAAGAAGAGGTAGTGGGAATGGTGGGCCACAGGAGAGAGAAAGAGAGGGAATGAGAACAGGGCTGGCTGGAGCCAGGCTGTTTGGATCTGAAACCTGGCAAGTTGAATCTCTCTTTGCTTCAGTTTCCTTTCAGTCAAGTTGGGGAAAATAATAAATTACTAACCACAAAGCAGTGTTGGGAAGATGATGATAATACATAAAGAGTGCTTAACACAGAGTTTGGACCTTAGAGGGAGCTCAGTAAATATTAGCCATAATAATAATAATAATAGTTGGTAGTAGTATTTAACCTACCAAGGATCCAGCTCTGATTTAGATCAATTTAATTCAAATCTTGGGGAAGGATTTGGACTGCAGCTTGCAGAGGGCAGTGACTGGTCCTGTGGAAATGACTCCTGGGGAATCTGAGAGCCTAAAGCACAGGGTTTGTTTGTGTAGGCTGGGGGATTGGAGCACTGGAGCCCCGCAGATGAAGGTAGTTTCTTCACGGCAGCATCTTTTATGGAGGTGTCATCCTACTGCCCATATATGTGGGAGCAACATGCAATGTTTCAACCCCAGTCTAACAATGATTTATGTTATACCACTACATGCCAGGTCCTACTGGGGCAGAGGACCGGTGATTTGGAGGCATGGAGGAGGGACACCTAACCTTGTCTATGAGGGTTTCTAGAGGAAGTGATGTCTCAGTGAGACTTAAGAATCCCTTGAAGTTACCCAGATGAAGGGTGAGGACAGTTACGCAGGCAGAAAGTACAGCTTGGATAAACCCCAGAGGCGATAAGGAGCTTGCTGAGTTGAGTGAAGTGCTGATATGAAGAGCAGAGTGACAAGAAACAAGGCTGGGGTTCCATGGAGGGCCTTGTGTGCCGTGATAAAGAACTTGGATTTATCCTGAGGACAATAAGGACCAGTGAAGAGTTCTAAGCAGGTTCTAGGACCGCCTCAGGTATCTTCACTTAGGTGGTCCCAATGCACCCATGCACCACACCTTGAGAGATCCTGCTCTGTTGATCAGCAGCAAATAGATGCCCTCCTAGAAGTTTGTGGTCTGGGTTTTGCATTTAGTCTCCTCAAGTGCAAGTATTCCTCCAAGGACCACATCCATACTAGTATCTGGCTGAAAAACTGTTTCATGGCTCCCTTGAGGGGCATAAGAGGCATAATGTGGTAGCTGAGAGCCTGTCTGCAGGGCCAGACCTCAGAAAAGCAGAGGACTTGTAAATGTTTCACACACTTCACCGTGGGTGCCTGCTCTGGCTGAGAGCCCATTAATGAGCCCCAGCAGCTGAGGGGCAGGTATTGTGCCGGTTACTATAGCATCATCACCTTGCAAAAGATCACTCAGGGAGAGCCACAGCTGAGCTGAGTGAGGCGGGAGGGGGACGTGGTCAGAAGCAGCAGGAGGGGCTGGAGATAGGCCACAGATGCTGTTGCTGGTCTCCGGACACCTCGTGGGCTGGAGCCCACTTCAGCTTCTCCAGCTGCAGCCCCAGGGAGGGAGCGAGGCTGTGCTCAGCCTGGGAGGGACTGCCTGAGACAGCACGACAGGCTGCTGCTGGGTAGCTTTTCAAAGGGCTGAATTCCCAGCCGGACACCCCTTGGCCTCTTTTTTTGGGGAGGAGGGGAGTTGTCTCATCTTGAAAGATCTGGGCTGGGTTTCATCTCCTTTTTGATTTTAAGTAACCTCCTTGAGAAGTGACTTCAAGGTGTTCATCAAGGAAAGCAGAGTGGTCCTCACGCTGGAAATGAGAAAGGATGACAGTTTCTGAGACTGACTGTTAATGGCTTGGATGTGCCCCCCGTTCAAAATGCCTTTTAAAGCATTTGATACTTTCAAAGAAAAATTTTTGAAACCTGGAAAGGAAGGAGTGAAGAACACCGTGGGAGATTCGTTGGGGATTTTACGAAGGTAAAGTTTAAATGCAAACTTTAGGTTTATTTCTGAGTACCTTCACTTTGCCAATGTTTGAGAGACTTTGCTTCTTTTAAAGCCACATTTTAAAAAGGAGGGAGTGGGTCAGATTAGGTGGTTTCTGGAGCCCCTTCCAGCTCCAACAGACTATGCCTGGAGGAAGAAAAGATGCATCAGAAGTATAGGATTGAATTAGGAAAATACTAAGACAAGCATTCCGCTTATACAGCATGAGCAGCACTTACTGGAGATGGTGATATTGCAATTGTGTGTTTGCCATTGAATTAGAAAAGATTTAAGAAGATAATGTGTCAGGTTAACCCAATAGTAATGACAAAATCAGAAACCACTTTATATGGTAATGGTTTGAGCTAAAATAATTTTAAAGAATTTTTCACTGTAAGTAAAAATTAGCCAGTTGCAAATTGTTTACCTTGTTATGTGGACTATACAAAGTGGTTCCTGATTGTGTAGTTTTCAAAAAGAAGGATAGTTACACAACAGTTTGAAGAAGGTAACTGAAAAAATTAGTATTCTTTAAAGCAGAAAATCTTACATAGTTCCAGTGGGAAAATATTAAATACTATCATTGAATTGAATGTTTTTGTCCAAACCAAAAGATCTTTTTTTTTAGAGTAAAATGTATTCTTATTGGAAGGAGAGTTTGCCATAAGTGAATGAATTGTTATGACATTTTGATTCCTGATTTTTTGTAGACATATTAAATGCCTTCCTAGGTTTTATAGACGAATCAATGAGCGGTCCTTATGTACACGGTAAAATGACTCCTTTAATCTCTCTGATACAAACAAATGTGAAAAATACCCTTGATAAGATTTTTATGTGTTTGAATGAGTATTTCTAATCCTGATGAGTGGAAATGCCACCTGGCATCTCCTTTTAACTTTTGTATGTTATCATTTGAATTTAAAAACCTTAGCATTTAAAGGACTATTTCTAGGCACACTGAAATTCATTCCATTTCTTGTAGTTTATAACACAGGGATCCTGTCAGTGTTAAATTTTCCATTATCTCTCTCGATGAACTTTCATAGTAAGAGAACTGGGTTGGCCACCTGTTAATGTAGTAATTAAAAACCAAAAGGTTTCAATCAGACCTACACTGAATTATCGTGTATAGATGAAAGCCTAGCTCAGTGACAGTAGGATAAACCAGCCAAACATAGGAAGTGATATAATAACCTTTTCTTTTAAGAATGTTTTGTCCTTCTGGTGAGCCTTCCCCAGGTAACGTCTTATTACGGTGGTGTTCATTTGATTAAAAATGCAAAAGGAAGGCACAATGGTTTAATTGGCATATTCAAGTGATGACAAAGGAATCTGACAGTCAGGAATAAAAACCATGACTTTGGACTATAGTCATCATTATAATCACCAAACTCTGTGCCTTGGTTTTAAAATACTCAACAAAAGAGTACTTAGGAATTTTCTTTTCTGACTTTGTTTAATTGCTTTTTTGAAATTTAATTTTTTTTAATAGGAGCCTTATCCTAAGAGCTCATTTTATTCTGTTTGATTAGATGATCCACTTGAAGATCCTTTTATTTGCCAGATTGGTTTGCTTAGGGATTTAACAAAATTAGTAATTTCCAAGTTGTGTGACCTCAACCCAAAATCGAGCTATGTGTTTAGGAATCTGAACAGTTTCCTCAGAATTGCATCACGGAACAAAAGAAAAAGGGCTAACACAGTGCTGGAGATAGAGAATGCACTAAATGCATGCTATATGTTATCATTGTTGTCGTAATTGTAGAATGGCTTTAGAAAAAATAAAGCCAAACTCGAATTCCTTCTCTCAGTGATCCCTGGAGAGAACTTATTGGCAGAGGAAGGAAAAAAGGCATTAATCGACTGGTGTTCCAGTTGATCCTCAGCTCTAGTGGTCTTTGAGCAGACCTTCAGAATTAGGGTTCCTTCAGCAAAACCAACTCTGCCACACAATTGATGTGAACCTCAAGTCTGTAAGATAATTATACATAAAGTGCCTTACTGAAAGCCTGGCATATAATGGACGTTCCCTCTCTTTGTTGATTTTTCACGTAAAACCAGTTGACAGAATCCAATGTAAAAAAAAATAAAATCACAAAGAACTGTTTTCTGTTTCATAAGGGACAAGAATATTGGGAAGTTAGAAACCTCGACTTTCTAACTTAGCAAGCAGTATAAATCGTAGATGTCTAATAATGTTTGAGACAGAGATCATCATCTAAATGGAATTCTTGAGGTGCGTTTTATTTACGGAGTGTTCCTCATGGTCAGGGGAGTGGCAAACGCACAGGGAAGCATTTGAAGTTCACACACGAGGCTGGTTACGGCCAGGCATCATTAACCTTCTGTAAGAACAGTCACTGATAAAAAACAGCTGAACAATTTTATCAGCTAAAGGTACAATAATATTTTAGAAGAGTAGGAAGAAAGACGATGCATTCATTTATAGTCCAGTATTGGAACAGATGACACAGAAGGCATTAAATTTGGAAATTAATGTCCAGAAATTGACATGCAATTTATTTATTTATTTTCATTCTTTCTTTCTTTTTTTTTTAATTTTTGTTTATTGCAGTAACATTGGTTTATAACATTGTATAAATTTCAGGTGTACATCGTTATACTTCTATTTGGGCATAGATTACATCATGTTCACCACTCAAATACCAATTATAACCCATCACCACACACATGTGCCGAATTATCCCTTTCGCCCTCCTCCCACCCCCCCCCCCCCCCCGTCCCCTCTGGTAACCACCAATCCAATCTCTGTCTCTATGTGACGTGCAATTTATTCAACTTAAATGACAATAAGGGTGTCCTCTAATTGCTTATGTGTAAGAAAATAATAATGGCAAACAGTCTGTTCCAGGCACTGCAGAGTCATTTAATTCTATTATCAACCCTATGGGGTGGGGACTATTATAATCACAATTTTACAGATCGGGAAGCTGAGGCACAGAGAGGTTAAGTTGCCCAAGGTCACACAGCTTATAAGAGGCAGAGCTGGGGGCTGGCCCCGTGGCTTAGCGGTTAAGTGCGCACGCTCTGCTGCTGGTGGCCCGGGTTCGGATCCAGGGAGCGCACCCACGCACTGCTTCTCCGGCCATGCTGAGGCCGCGTCCCACATACAGCAACTAGAAGGACGTGCAACTATGACATACAACTATCTACTGGGGCTTTGGGGAGAAAAAAGGAAAAAAAAAAAGGAGGAGGATTGGCAATAGATGTTAGCTCAGAGCCGGTCTTCCTCAGCAAAAAGAGGAGGATTAGCATGGATGTTAGCTCAGGGCTGATCTTCCTCACAAAAAAAAAAAAAAAGAGGCAGAGCTGGGTTTCAGGTAAGATGTTCTCTGCCCACCATTCTTAGTCATTACACTATGCTACCTCTCTAACTGTCTTTGCTCTTCTCACTTACTGTCTTGAAATTTAATGATCAATTTAGGTTTAGGGAGTTATTTTGGGCTGCAGTGTAGCCAGCAACCTCTGGATCTTATGGCAAGTATGGTCTTTTCTCCTAATCAGTTGTAGTATTGAAGACTTTCCCCAAGGGAAACGGAGGGAGAGTCTGGTCTCCTTGTAATATATATCCTTAGATATATTTATATTTATCCTTTAAAGAGATGGAACCAGTCTTTGTGTTGTGCCCATCCTCAGCATTCAGCAGTTGTGTATTGAACATATGTACAGATGTGCCTTGTCTGCTCCATCGACAAAGGCAGGTGTGTGAGAGCAGGCTCTGAAATCAGGCGAGTGTGGGTTCCAAATGCTGCGACATCGTTTACTCTCTGCCTGCACAACCTCAGGCGGCTTGGCTCCACCCTTGTAGCCAGGGTGATGCTATTAAAAGAAAGTTAGATCACATCTCTCTCCTGGTCAAAACCTCCCCATTGGTTTCCCACTTCACTCAGAATTAAAACCAGGGTCCTTTCAACGGCCCTCAAGGTGCGATGTGATCTGTAGGACATTGAGAAGTCTCTCTAACTTCTTTTCTTACATTCTTTTCCTGCCTTGCCCCACTCCAGCCACACTCTGTACTCTTACTGAAATTTTCCAGACCCACTCCTGTGCCAGCTCTTGCACCCTGAAAGCTTTTCTCCCAAATAGCCTAATGGTGCATTCCCTCACTTTCTTTAAGTCTCCTCTCAAAGGTCACCTTCCCAGGGAGGACTTTCCTGAGCATCCTATTTAAAGATAAATCTCACTTTCCCTCCTCCTCCCACCCACTCCCTGTCCCTGTTCCCTGATTTATTTTACTCCATCTCTGTCTTAGGTGTGGTTCTGTAAAAGCAGAGCCTGAGTTAGGGATTTGGATAAGCCTAGGATGTGATTTATTGAGGGGGAGCTCTTTCTGAAAAAATTGGGATGGAGTGAGTAAAGCAGGATAGGAAAGGAGAAAACCCAGCAAGAGTGTGATCTCAGGTAAGGCACAGGGGCCAGATCACAGTGGGAGGATCTGGGGCATAATTGGCACTGAGTCACTGAGTCGTCCCTCTGATCAAAGGGGCGAGCTTTTATGTCTCTGCATCAGTCAGTCATCGACTCTGGGCTGCCCCAGCAGGGATGGGGGTTTATAATGGAGGTCACTTAGCGGTGGGCTGTTCTCCTAAGAAGGAAGCAGTTGCGAGCTGTGAACAGCTCCAAAAATGTGCTGGCCTGAGAAAAGGGACCTGGGGAGTGCATTATAGCGTCCATGGCAGCCCACTCATTACACTACTCAGATCTTGCTTCTCATATTAAGTTCACTCCATCCAGGTACAGCTTCTCCAAGACTCCACGGTCATAATTCCAGAGGAACCTTCAGGAGAATAGTTGGTGGAATGCACTCCAGCTCCCACTGCTCTGGCTGGTCCCTCCTCTCCACCCATTCTTGATTTCCCTCACTTCTGCTGGCTTGCCTTGTGGGCTGATCCAGATCTTCATCCTTGACTGATCTAAACTCCTGGTTAAAATAACCTTACCAGGTTTATGGAGGCTGTATTTGCGTTAAACTAGACAAGGCAGTATCAGAAGATGTCCTAGTGGATCACCTGAGTACAAAACATATGTCTTCCTGCTCCCATGATGAAGCAACAGTCCTAACTGGTCCTGAGGATCAGGAGCAATTGCTATTGCCACTATGGTGACCCCTGGCCTTGCTTTTTGGTCTTGGCATGAAGACCCCAAAATGACTGAACAGCAGTTATAGCTGCATATTTAATGGGATTTCCATTGTGTTCCCAAGTAGAAGAATTCTTCCTTGGGAATCAGGACTTCCAGACCCACAGAGCCTGAAGTTGAAGAGATGAGCTATTCCTCAAGTGCATTACTGGGAATGGTAGTAAGTGAGGCCAGTCCCACTTTCACTCCTTGTTTCTCATACCCTTGTATTCACCTATTAGGCGTATAGCACCATATAATAACTGTTGGTTTATGGAATATACTGCATCCTGAAGGATAGCACCCTATCCTCACAGGGATTCATCTCAAAGCTGATGCCTCAGCTGCATCTTTAAGAGACTTCCTCAGCTCTGGCAGGCTGCCAGCTTCTGGATGGTATCGTATGTGGTAGAGCCAGGGGATCCCATTGTCATGTGCCCCCTGCTGTACCTCCTTTGCCATAAATTGGATGTCTTGGTCTTAGGTGATGTTATGTGGGATCCCATGTTGGCTAATCAGGATTCTCAGATAGTGATGCTGGCTGAGACTCGCAGGCTGAAAAGACAAACTTGTACATGGAATATATGTCAACTCCAATCAGGATGATTTGCCATCCTTTTCAGGATGGAAGGAGTCTGATATAAACAGTTTGCCACCAAAAGGCTGGTTTGTCTCCTCAGGGGTTGTACCATCTCAGGTGTTCAGCATTGGTTTTGTTGTTGACAGCAGTGGTAGCTAGATCAGTCTTGGTGAGTGGGAACCCAAGTATAGCCTCCATCTCTGTTCCCATGGTTACTCCATGAGTCCACTGCTCTGGAACTGGGTGGCTGAGAACAGAAGCTGGTTAACAACAACCAGCCAAGTTTGCCTGTCCATTGGTTGTTTAATACCTCTTCCAAGTGGAAGCTCTCTGATGTGTGTTCATGTGCAACCTAAAGATCTCACACTTTGTGTCCACTTTTATAGGTTCATCCACATGTCTGTTGGTTCCTGTGAGTCAGATCCCTCAACTGCCATTATGACTTTGCTGCCCTTTTCTCTGATCTTTGAGTGCTGCCATTGGCTCTGCTACTCCAGGATTCTATCATTCTGATTGCTGTTAGGGAGCCTAGATCTGGAACAGCACCTCCTACTGTCAGATCTGACCTGCAGAGGACAGCCACTGCTGAGCTTCTCGATGGTGCTGGTGGGCCCGTCACCACTGTATTCCTTATTGCCTTGGTAAAGGGAGTGTCCCTCAGGCCTTCTGAGGAATATAGTTAGCTTGTGGGTTTTCTGGTCATATATAGTAAATCTGTAGTAGCATGTCCACTTTTGAGCCTTTGATCTCTTTCTCTATAACCTGCCATAATAGTTCTGGCATTTCTCTTAAAAAACAAAAACAGTTAAAGAGAGATTTATGTATTGAAGAGTATGATCAACATTGAAAATATGTCATGAATTTTTATATTCCAAATAACAGACATTAAAATTCTAGCTAAAGGAAAGAAGAGAGCCAATTTAATCCTCACTAATTCATCTATATGGTCCAATAAATTCAGTAGTCATTTTAACAGGCATTAAAAAATGAAATAAGCCTATAATTTACGTTTATTGGACATTGAAGGAAAGGTGAGGAAGTGGACCCCTGGACCCAAGGAAGAATACTCTTGTGGCCTTGGGTATTCTCTCTTCAAAATGAATATGAATGGCAAGAGGAGTGATGTTGCTCGCACTTATTAAACCATGACCTGACTTCACCAGGTCCCCATCTTCAGGTTCTTATTTAAAGGAGGAAGTCACCCACGGTCAAATTGAAAGGCAGAAGTCACTGATAGTCGAATTGACTTCAAAGATGTGCTCTGCTCGATTACTGAACCACAAGAAACTCTCAAGTTATTAAAAAAAGAGTGGCCATAATCTCTGACCATAATGCAATAATGACTAGAAATTAGTACACAATTATTTTAAAAAGACTCTGAAAAAGTCATCAGGCTCCTCTTGGCATCTCTACTTTGTCTAAGCTTCTGAGAGCCACACTAGCAGCCCAATAGGCCCATTTTCTTGGCCTTTGCCAGGATGTTAAATCCTGTGTCATGGGAGAATGCCCCACGTTAGTTTCCTAGGGCTGCTGTAAAAAGGTACCACAAATTGAGTGGCTTAAATTTATTTATTCTCTCACAATTCTGGAGGCCAGAAGTCTGAAAACAAGGTGTTGGCAGGGCCATGCTCTCTCTGAAGGCTCTGAAGGAGGATTCATTTTTGCCTTTTCCTCGCTTCTGGTGGTTGCTGGTAATCCTTGGCATTCCTTGGCTTGTAGACACATCACTCTAGTCTCTGCTTCTGTTGCTGCCTGGCCTTCTGCCCCGAGATACTGTGTCTATGTGTTCAAATTCCCCTCTTCTTATAGGTACACCAGTCATTGGATTTGGATCCACTCAACTCCAGTATGACCTCATCTAAACTTGATTACATCTGCAAAGATCCCTTTTCCAAATAAGGTCATATTCACAGGTATTGGAGGTTAGGATTTGAACATATCTTTTTGGGGGACAGAATTCAACCTACAACCTACATATTGACAAATTCTCCCTTATCCAACTTTGTTACCCCTCCATTTCCCTCAGATCCAGCACATTCAGGATCCATTCCCAGGCATACTTTCCTGCTTCCTGCTGGTAAATGTTAGTCAGATCCTTCTCCTTTGGCTATAACCTCTCTCTTCTATTGGCAGGCCCAGAATATGCCCAGTCTGGGATTTGGTTCTTTTTTTTTTTTTTTAAATTTTATTTATTTATTTATTTTCCCCCAAAGCCCCGGTAGATAGTTGTATGTCATAGCTGCACATCCTTCTAGTTGCTGTACGTGGTACATGGCCTCAGCATGACTGGAGAAGAGGTGCGTCGGTGCGCACCTGGGATCCGAACCCAGGCCGCCAGTAGCTGAGCGCATGCACTTAATCGCTAAGCCATGGGGCCGGCCCTTGGGATTTGGTTCTAATTATTGGTCTGGTGGCCAGAAAGGGAAGTAGGAGCAGATCCTGAAGAGTGTCAGCATTGTCTTGTAAGTCACCCGCTCCATTTAAGGTTTTTGCATTGTTTTGCATTGTTTTCAAGGAGAGGAGGGGCATTTATCTTCCAACAAGGGGAGTGGCCACTTGGTCCAGAGGGTTTATCCAAGTCTCAGATTTCCTCCCATCCCAAGTTCTCAGGGTCCCATATCCTATCAGGATCTCGGCTTTGATGTATGAGACCTATCTAGGCTCAGAATTCCACCTTCTCTGGAGTTCTGCTATTTTTTAAAATAAAGCTTTTGTTTTGGAGTAATTTTAGACTTAGAGAAAAGTTGCAAATATAGTACAGAGATTTTCTATATATTCCTCACTGTCTCCTCTAATGTTAACATCTTACGTTACTATGGTACATTTGTCAGAACTAAGACATCAACATGGGCACATTACTAATTAAACTCCACACTTGATTAAAATTTCATTAGTTTTTCCACTAATGTCATTTTTCTTATTCCGGAATCCAAACCAGGACACTACATTGCACTTAGTCATCATGTCTCCTTAGTCTCCTCTGATCTGTGACAGTTTCTCAGCCTTTTCTTGTTTTTCATGACTTGGACAGTCTTGAGGAATACTGGTTGGGTATTTTGTAGAAGGCTAGCCCTAGTCATCTAGTGGTTAAGATTCGGTGCTCTCACCGCCGTGGCCTGGGTTTGTTTCCCGGTCAGGGAACCACACCACCCAACTGTAGGTTGTCGTACTGTGGTGGCTGCATGTTGCTATGATGCTGAAAGCTCTGCCACCGGTATTTCAAATACCAGCAGGGTCACTCATAGTGGACAGGTTTCAGTGAAGCTTCTAGACTAAGACAAACAAGAAAGAAGGACCTGGCCACCCACTTCCAAAAAAACTGGCCATGAAAACCCTATAAGTAGCAGCTGAACATTGTCTGATATAGCACTGGGAGGTGACAGGATGCAAAGGTGCAAAAAGGAGGTGCAAAAAGACCGAGCAGGGGTCTGCTCTGCTGGACACAGGGTCACTAGGAGTCGGAATTGACTCGACGGCGCTAACAATAACACATTTCGTAGAATATTCCTCAGTTTGGGTTTGTCTGATATTTTTCTCATGATTAGATTTGGGTTGTGAGTTTTTAGGAAGAATAGTATAGAGGCAAAATGCCTTTCTCATCACATCATATCAGGGAGTACAGTGCTATCAACATGACTTATTACTAGTGATGCTAACCTTGACTGCTGCTTAGGAAGTATTTGCCAAATTTCTCTACTTTCCATATTCTATTCTTTGGAAGGAAGTCACCAAGTCCAGCCCACACTCTGAGGGGATTCTGCCATTTTTACAGTGAAGTCTTGTGCCTGATTTTCAGTTCTAACTGCCCTCCAACTGCAGGAGATGAGGGTCTTTTTAAATGGTGACAAGGAAAATGACTCTTGCACTTTCCTTTAAGTTGGTAATTGATTACCTGAATCCTGTCATTTTCTCTCTTCAAAGCATCAAGGGCATTTAACAATAGCCACTCAACTCCACGGAGAAATTGCTCTTTCTCTCATTCTTCCCAAATACCAGAGATATTGCATGAACGAGTGCATCCCCTTCCACCTGTATCCCATCCCAGTTCACCACAGTTGAAAGTCTTGGCATGTGCACCACGTGCCAGGAACTATCAACACTCCACCTACCACCGGTGGTGGATCCTCACTGCCAGCTAACTAGTGAGAAATCATACTCCAAGATCCCATTCTTAGGGTCTGCTTCCTAGAACTACTGTCTTTTAAGGACTCCCCACCTCAGGGGTTCTGCCCAAGGAGCAGGGCACAGGACCCCTCTGCTTTTAGATCCTTAGCCTTCTCTCTTCTAACCATCTCTTATCTTTTCCTAGTCTGGCAGTATGTTTTCTTATCCAGGGTTTATTTTCTCTCTGTCTCCAACTTTCCCCAAATATCTTTACAATAACCATATCCTCTATGTGCTTCTTAAAGCTTATGCAAGGGCCATGGACACAATACATACAGAGTGAAGCAGGCCACATGATATTTTTTGACAAAGACATGCTATCCGTGTTAACGCACAGAAATAGTCTCTACTTCCACAAAGAAATACGCTGTATCATTCAAAGTTCTTAGCTGCAATCAACAGAGGCCACTCTAACTAAAGTGGAATGAAACTTAGTAAAGCATCTTAGGAAGCCCAGACTCCCTAGAAGGACCAGATCTGGATGCTCTACCTCCAGGAAAAAGGCAGCAGAGAATATATTATATCATACCACTACATGCATCATATCATTGAACCGTTAATCAACCCTATGAGATAGCTATTATCATTAGCCCGTTTTAGAGATGGGGACTCCTATAGATTAAATTGTGTTCTCCCCAAATTCTTATGTTGAAATCCTAACCCCGAGTACCTCAGAATCTGACTATTTGGAGACAGGGTCTTTAAAGAGGTAATTAAGTTAAAATGAGGTCATTAGGGTGTGCCCTAATCCAAATGACTGGTGTCCTCACAAGAAGAGGAAATTCGGACACTGAGATTCACAGGGGGAAGATGATATGAAGAGCCACAGGGAGAAAACTACCATCTACAAGCCAAGGAGAGAGGCCTCAGAAGAAACCAGCCCTCCCCATACCTTGAAGTGGGACTTCTGTCCTCTAGAACTGTGAGAAAATAAATTTCTGTTGTTTAAGCCACCCAGTCTGTGTATTTTTTTATGGCAGCCCTAGCCAACTAATACCAGGATATTGTGTCTTAGAGTGGTCAAGTAATTTAGCCAGAGTCATGAAGCTAACACATGGGGGAAACAGCATCAGCTTCTTTCACTCCAGACCCCCATTCTCTGATTCTCCTCTACTGGGTGGTCCATGGTGGCTGGGCAAGGGCTTCAAAGTAACAGATGCAGAGGACAAAGTAACTCAGGAAGATCATTGAGACAGAACACAGCCTGGCTGCCAGGAAACGTGCCCGAAAGGGAACCAGGAGACCTAGACAGCTAGGAGAAAGCCTTCACATCTTGCCTCTACCATCGACTGGCTGTGTGATCTTGGCCAATCTGCTCTTGCTTTCTGAACTACAGTTATATTCTGTGTCAAATGGAAGTGTTCAATTTCTTATATCTCACTGAGCTGTTCTAACCATCGAATAAGATCATTATATGTGTGGGGAGAGGGAAGGGCAGAGGGAAAGAACTGAATCTACTTCATACAAATATTGGTGTAGTTGTTGCATATTATCCCTGTTTTAGCTAATACTAATAATGCTGCTATAATAATGTGTCAATATTAAAGCATCAGTTTTCCGCGGTATTTAAATTATATATGTTCTGATTTCACATGTTCATGGAGACCACTGAGGCTGCACATTATAAATAGTCCTATAATCCAAATAACTCTTAGGCATACATATAAATGGCAATAAATGGCATCAATGCTCAGTCTAGCAGAGTGGACTCATTAAATGATCGCGAGGATTAATGTAATAGAAATATCTGGCATATATTGAGTTTTTACATGTGTCATGTTCTGTTCTAAATGACCTAAATGTAATAATTGACTATGACAATCCTAAGAACAACCCCATGATGAAGAAACTATTATTATAATTCCTAGGTTATAGATGAAGAAACTGAAGCCCAGAGAGGTTAAGTAACTAGGCCAAAGTCACGCAGATAAGTAAGTGGAAGACTAAACATTCAAACTAAGGCACCTGGCTTCTGGATTGGACACAGAAAATGGCAAGGGAACACTATCTACCTCATGGGATTGTTATGAGATTGAAATGACTTAATGCTCGTAAAAGTACAAAATGATATCCAGAGTATCAGTAATTTTGGCCATTAAAATTCATTTTAATAACGATGATGATGATAATAACAACTTTAAAAAATACACGCTGCATCCTACTTTGGGTTTCCCTTTTTCTTTCTTGCTACACTTTTTCTTTTTGCCTTGTACACTTTCTTTTTTCTCTAATCCTGACTGTTCTTCTCTGCCCCTTCTTTTTCTACTGTAGAAAAATCGATGGGACCAATGAGGAAGCAGATACTATTGAACTGAATGAAGAAGGAAGGCCAGTGCAAACGTCCAGGAAGAGCCCTCGACGCTGCGACTGCCACTGCTGTGGCGTCCCCAAGCGTTACATCATTGCCATCATGAGCGGGCTGGGGTTCTGCATTTCCTTTGGGATTCGGTGCAATCTTGGAGTTGCCATCGTGGAAATGGTCAACAACAGCACTGTGTATGTTGATGGAAAACCGGAAATTCAGGTCAGTGTCAGGCTATGGTGGGAACTCTTTTGGCCACAGCTGTGCAAATACTTTGTTATGTGAAAGAAAGCGCTGAACCTCATTCACTGATTGACAAAAATATAGAGTGGCTACCATGTGCCGGGCACCATGCAAGGTGATGGGAATAGAATAATGAACAATACAGGCTGGGCCTTTGTCCTCATAGAGATGTACAAGTAAGTGATTACAGTTCGGGGTCGTAGGTGCTGCGTTGGGGTGCTATGTATGTCAGAATGCTTGGGGTCATATGGGAGGAGGCCTAGCTCAGACTTTGATATCATGAAAGAACTCCCAGAGAAAGTGATGGCTGGACCTGAAGAACAAGGAGGAATTTGACAGACAAAGAGGGTTTTGGTGGGTGGAAAGGAGAGTGTTTGAAGAAAAGTGAATATCATGTGTGAAAGACTGTGGGAGAGAGAGAAAGAGCAAGAGAGAGACTATGGTGTGTTTAGAATTGAGTTCTTCATCTTTTCTGTACCATGGATCCCTTTGGCAACTTGGTGAAGACCTATGAGCCTTTTGTCAAAATAATATTTTCAATTCTTAAAATAAAATACGTGGAATTATAAAGGAAACCAATTACATTAAAATGGATATCAAAATATTTAAAAATCAAATTTAATATAGAAACATACGGGCTACTTCATGAACACATCAGATGACAAAATCTAGCAATGGGTCTAAAAATTGCTGTAATTTTGAAGTTTGAAGTATAAACCATAGTTTGAGATAGTGGCAACAACTGTCGCATGATATGAACATATTTGTAATTTCCACTAGTGATACAGTCCCAGGTACTGATATTACTGTGGTTTGTTGCCTGCCTTCATAATCACAGAAGATGCTAAATTTCAGATATCAATTAGTGAAAATAAAGATGTTGATTTTTCTCATCAAAGTTCACAGATCTACAGGATTCCATGGACAGACTCCAGGTTAAGAACCCCTGGTAAGAGGGTAGGGTGTAGGTGAACATCAGGAGATGGAGGCAGCAAGGTAAAGAAGGTCAGGTCAGGTAAAGTCTGGTAAGCCGTGTAGGGAGTCAAGGCTGGGCTTTAAGCAGAGAGGCAGTACTATCAAATCTGTGCTCTGGAATGGTCACTGTCCAGCTGGTGATCTCCCAATGGATCGAGATTGAAGTGAGTGCAAGCAGGAGGCCCAGTTCACAGGCTGTTGTCGTCATAAGCAAGCATACTCTGATGTGACTTAGAGTATTATTTTTACAAATCACTGGACAGATCAAATCTGGTCTGTTTCTTAAATGGTAGGCCTAGAGAAGTATTGAGATTATGGGGGAAAAAACAAAAATGTATGCCCAGTGGATACCCAATAAGTACAAGCTTCATTGAATTGAACACATACACTGAGATGACTCAGGTTGAAATCCATCCATTTGTAGAGAGGCGTCTAATAGTTTTCTGGTCCCCACCCATAATCCGAGAAAGATTTAGATCAGAGTTCCCCAAACTGGTGCCTGGCAAATCACTGTTCTGTAGGCTGAGCTGTGAAAAAGGTGTCGTATGAAAGGGGAGCCTTTTCTGTGCTGTCTCCTTGGAGAACCTCCAAGAGGGGGCCGTGGTATGCAGTATTTCCTGGACTTCATTGCAGAACACTTTCTTTCATGCCACATCTATTAGCATTACCTGGAACAGTTCCCCTCAAGCACTGGTTTGGGAAAATTTATTTCAATCCATTAAAAAGACATCTATAGGGCTGGCCCAGTGGCGTAGTGGTTGGGATCGTGTGCTCCGCTTCGGCGGCCCCGGGTTCACAAGTTCGGATCCCAGATGCGGACATACACACCGCTCAGGAAGCCAGGCTGTGGCGGCATCCCACATACAAAGTAGAGGAAGACTGGCACGGATGTTAGCTCAGGAATAGTCTTCCTCAGCAAAAAGAGGAAGATTGGCAACGGATGTTAGCTCAGGACCAATCTGCCTCACCAGAAGAAAAAAAAATCTATAATTGGCCTGCAGACTTTTTTTTTTTTTTTTTTTTTTTAGCTAAGAGATTATTCTGCCAGAGGAAAAGAGCACCATGGAGATTCTTCTAACTAGTCTATTTTTGATGCCACAGCTGAAATCTGTTCTAAAAGGATATCCCGGTTGTTTATTTTTTGTGGGGGAGGGAGAGCAGTAGAGGTGTGTGGGGAGACATGTCATGCATTTTTTAAATGAAGAGTGATATATATTAGCAAGGTGTCAGATGTGTATCACATGCATTCTCCCAGCCTTTTGTGAGCAAGGCCAGCTAATTAAAACTTGTCTGCTGAGGCCCAGATCAAAATGAGATGCTGGTTTGCATTTGTTTGTTGCCTGAAAAGACTGGCCTAGGTCAATAGAGTCTGCTTTGAGGCACATGGAAAAGACATTTTGATAAACTTAGGGAACAATGCTGGTGTGTGCTCTCTAGTTTCTATGGTTTTGCCCTCTGGAATCTTAGAGAAACTGATTAAGATCTAAAATATGCTTTACATCATTTTCTCTGGCCTCAAAAGTAGTAGTTTAGTAGCATTTCTGAAGGTCTAGCACAATTCCAATTTACAGCAGGCCATTTCTCTCTTCTCCAAATAGAATAAAGCTGAGATATCTGCTGAGCGTGTTCAACCTGATGACAAAGATTCCACTAATTGTATTAAGAAAGGCTCAGAATGGCTGATGTTTTTGTTTGTTTGGTTTTTCATTTAGTGGGGGAAACACTGGATATTTTGAGCTGAGATATTTGTAAATCCTCATTTTCAAAAGAGAGAGAAGTAAACAATATGAACAGGTAGGTCTTACAAATATGTGGCATATATTCTACTAATGGTATAAAGGGTAGTTTTAGCTGCTGTGTAAATAATCATTTTTAGTTTAATAGTTATGAGTTTTAGAACATGTGAATCACTTAGAACAGTGCCTGGCTATGGTAAGCAATAATTGACTAAAGTTTGAGAAACTTTGTGATTATTTCTCATTACCTTCAGGAAAAGTCCAAACTCCTTCCTGTGAATCATGAGCCCTGTAGGGTTGAGCAGATGGGCTTTGGAATTGGTCAGACCTAGTTTCAAACTTGACTCTGTTGTTTATTAGCTCTGGGACCTTGAGCAAGTTGCCCTCGTGTCCTGGTCAGGGTCTGCTGGTTGCAAAGAATAGAAATGCAGCAGCTCCAGTTAAAAAGGGAATTATGATAGGGCTGTAAGTGATCTCATGATAGTGAAGGGCAGAAAGCAGTTCCGCTGTGTGTGTTTGTGCAGTCTGTGCCCTGGACAGGGAGGCCCAGCCCGATGTGGGACTGAAATCCAGGCTGTATTCCACCATGGGGAGGAAAGGGAGTCTCGATATAATTCTTTCCAAGGCATGAACAGAGGCCCTGTCAGGAAGTGCAGAGTGGAGCTGGACTTCATGGGAACTAGGAAATTGTTAGCTAAGGTCTCCGGCTTCCTTGCTTGCTCTGCAGGGTCCCTCATCTGCTTCTCTCTGAGTCTGTGCCATTTTCCCGGGTCTCTCCACAGATGGTTTCTTTCCTTTTCCATGGCTTCTCGCTGCTCTCCAAAGATTAAGTTCCTTGAGACTTTGCCTTGCCAGGGAGCTGACTTATTTGGCCCTGACTCCAATGGGACTTGTTTCAGTTCCAGTGCTCAGTGTTGTCTAACTAGAATATCTGAGTTCAGATTGCGGAGAGAGAGACAGAGACAGAGATAGAGACAAAGACAAAGACAGAGAGACAGGGAGAGTCTATGGCTTGACTCTCTCTGTTCACGTGTCCAGTCAGCTACAATAGTTACCAGAGGAGAGTCCCATGGCACTGGGGTGGGGGTCAGGGGATCCTTTTAGAAGGAAATGTGAGCAGGGAGGCAGAAACCAGCATTTCCAGCAACCCTTTGCTAACCTTTATTGCTTTTATTGTGAAATGAGACTAAAAGGACTGCTTTGCAGATCAAATGAGATAATTTGGTACTAATATGTTAAGTACCTATGTTAGTTTCCCAAGGCTGCCGTAACAAATTACCACAAATGTGGGGGCTTAAAACAACAGAAATTTATTCTTTCACAGTTGCGGAGACCGGAAGTGGGAAATCAAAGTCTTAGCAGGGCCACAGGTCCCCCAAAGGCTCTAGTGGAGAAGGCTTCCTTGCCTCTTCCAGCTTCTGGTATCTCCAGGCATTCCTTGGCTTGTGGCTACATAACTCCAATCTCTGCCTCCATCTGCACATGGCCTTCTCCTCTCTGTGTGTCTTCTCCTCTTCTGTCTCAAATCTCCCTCTGCCTTTCTCTTGTAAGGACACTTATCATTGGATTTAGGGCCCAGCTGGATAATCCAGGATAACTCATCTCAAGATCCTTGACTTTCCCACATCAACAAAGACCCTTTTCCCAAATAAGGCATAGTTTACAGGTTCCAGGGATTTTGGTTGTATATCTTTTGGTGGCCATTTTTCCACCTAACACAGTACCTGACACAGTGCTTGGCTTATAGTAATGGTTCATTCATGGGGCCATTATGATTCTAACAGGGCTCACATGGTGACGAAAGTCAGTTCTCAGCAGGCCCAAGTGCTCTTCTTCATGTATCATTTCCTTCAGAGAAGGATCAGAAGCACCATCCTCTCAAAGAGAAAGACATGAGCAGGGGACCATGTGATTGACAATTAGCCGCTGGGTGAAGTGGATCCCCCTGCCTTGGATCCTTGGTTCTGTGGGTTATTCTGTGACTCAAGGCAAAGTCTAGTCTCTACTTCTTTGTGAGAAATCCAAGTCTCTACAAGCAGTGGAAAGAATATAGACTTTTGGGTCAGGCAGATGAGAAGTCTTGATCCCAGCTCTCCTCGTAACTAGTGGCATGATCTTGGGCAAGTAAGTCAATCTCTCTAAGCTCAATTTCCTCATCTATGACAAAAAGATAATAATAATTACGTCTAGGTGTTGTAAGGATTAAAGGAGGAAAAATATGGAAGGGGCCTTAACAAAATCATGCCCCTCTTCTGCTCAAATCTTCCAGTGGTTTCCATCCCTCTTTGAGTAAAAGCCAATGTCCTTATGATGACTCAAAGGGCCCTTCACCATTTGAACCACTCTCACTTTAACCTCCTCTCCTTCACCCATTACCCTCCAGCTATGCTGACATCCTGCTGTTCCTCAACACATAAGACATATCCCTATCTTAGGGCCTTTGCACTTGCTATTTCTTTGCCTGGAATGCTCTCCTCTTAGATGATGACAAGACTCGCTCCCTTCCTTCCTTTAGGGCTTTACTCAAAAATCACCTCCTCAGTGAAGCCTTTCCTGGCCACTCTCTCTAAAATTGCACCCTACCTCACTCCTACCCAACCCTTCCTATCCCCCTCTCTGCTTTACTATTTCTTCTCATCACTGATCACCCTCTAACATAGTATGTACTTGTTTATCATCTGTCATCCCTGCTGGCATCTTCATGAAGACAGGATTAGTGTTGTTGTTCTTTCCCTGCTATATCCCTAGTGCCCTAGAACAATGTGTGGTGCGTGATAGGCACAAAATAAAAATTTGATGAGCTGATCTGAATTAATGAATGTTAGTTTCTGTTTACTCGTGAGCTTCAACTTCCTGATCTGCGACATGGGAACTACAGTACAGAGTATAGGCCAGTGTTCCCTGAACCATGATCCCCTAGAAGGTTTGAGTTTGTATTCACACCATCTAGCACCTGACCTGGCACACAGAAGGCACTAGGTGAATGTTGAATAAATGAGCAAATAAACATGTAATAATTTGTGACAGGAAAATAAAGTGTGTTGAAAGTTTATAAGGTATACTGTATTGATAATTAAGAAACTTTACTCCATAATAGGAATGCCTTGCATTTTGATATCAATGCTTTACAAAGCCATTTATTTGGCAGATATTTACTTGTGCCTTCTATGTTCCAGGCATTTGTTTTGGGTACTGAAGCTATGAAGTCACACAGGACGTGGTTGCCTCCTTACAGTTGCTCACTGACCCGGGTTGGAAATGGACAAGTAAATGGCTAGTTTGAGAGCAGCGCAGTGCGGGTGTCACAGCTGTAAGAACAGAGGTCTGTGGGACAAGTGCAGGAAAAAGTGGCCACTTCAATTTGGGGATGTTGGGGAGCTTCCTCAGAGGAAGGGACATTTGCCAGGAGTCATTTATTTTGCCTGGAGAAGAAAGTGAGAAAAGGGGCTCCGGCCCTAGAAAATCACATTTTCAATGGCCTAAGAGCTGTGGAAGGGTATTTTGTTGCCGTTGTCATCATCTTAACAAGAACAATGGCTGCTAACGTTTGTTGGGAATACACTATTTTTCAGGCACTATCCTAATGTGTTAAATGCAAAATTTCCAAGCAGAAGAATCACCTTCTAGAAATACTCATGCCATTTATCCCCACACATCCTATGGGTAGGTAGAATAGATTTATTATCCTCATTAAGAAATGAGAGACTTAAGACTCTTATTTCTTTTATGCTCTCACTAAACTGGTATCTGAATAACCCAGTAATTTAAATAACCTAGTAAACTTACAACTTATTTTCTGTTTTCTTCACAATTTGTTTTATTTTCTTCTCATCACTGATCACTATACACACACACACACACACATACATACATGTACACACATATATACCATATATATGATTATATATATGGTTATATACATATTTTTATATACATTTGGTGTATATATATATATATTTTAATTTGTACATAATCTTTCCTTTCTCTCACTAGAAGGCGAGCTCCATGAGAGCAGGGACTTTGTTGTGTTCATTGCTATATCCCAAGCAGACAAGGGGCCCTGCATAAGTACTTGTTGAATAAAGAAAAGGAAGAAGGATCTCGTGGGGGTTATTACATAGGATCATCAGTGAAAAAGGCAGTCAAATGTTTTCTTGCAAATGCAACTGTATCTCATTTCCCATTTCCAGACAGCACAGTTTAACTGGGATCCAGAGACGGTAGGCCTTATCCACGGATCTTTCTTCTGGGGTTATATTGTGACACAAATTCCAGGTGGATTCATTTCAAACAAGTTTGCTGCTAACAGGTAAGATAAACTGATAGAACACGAGTCCTGCACAGATCATCACATGGCTTTGTGCTTTTACAAAATCTGCATAGTTGACTTTCAATTTAGGGGTGCAGGATGAAAGACAGGACCCATTCTGACAGAATGTCTTGTGCTTGGCTGGTCCTAGGACACAGCATGTTTCTCAGATAGTCAGTATCCCTTTCTGGTAAAGTGAGAGCAGAGTTGGGAAGGAGGAGACACAACCACAAATGTGCAAAAGTCACGAGGTAATAGACTGGGTCAGTTGAGTGGAGCCAAGCAGAAGGGTAGGTCTCCAGCAAGCTCACCTCATACTGGTCAATCTCCAGCTTCAGGAGCTCATCCAGGCAGAACATCCCCGTACCGCCAAAAGCCTGCCCACAATTGGTCCAGGGACTGGAGCTCGGGAATCAAAGCAGCCCAACCGTCTAGCTTGGGACACACCAGACCCGAACACAGCATCTATTTCTCTGAATTAATTTCTATTAATTTCCATAGTGATCTTCCATGAACTGTTAAGTTCATTTCTGATGTTTAACTGAAGTGCCGCACCCATCAGCAGGCCTGCCCTATAACACAGTGTGTTGGTCTCTCAGGGTCTTTGGAGCTGCCATCTTCTTAACATCGACTTTGAACATGTTCATTCCTTCTGCGGCCAGAGTGCATTACGGCTGTGTCATGTGTGTCAGAATTTTGCAAGGTCTAGTGGAGGTAAGAGATACTTTTCTTACAGTTTTCGATATTGCCGGAGATAACATGGTTCTTTAGAAAATTTGGCTTCTGAAAAAGACCCTCTTTATTCACTTTTCCTATCTTCCATCTTGTCCTGCTGTCTCAGCTCTCTGGTTATGGCTACAATTATGAATACTTTAATTAAAATGTCTTGTGTGATTCCAAATTTATATACAATAAAGGACCATTTCACAAAAGCACAGAATTTCAGATGAGTCAGGAATGATCTCAGAGATAATCTAATCTGACCCCTTTCATTTAAAAAATGATGAAACTGAAGCCCCAAACCTACAGTTTACATAACAAGGGCTCTTTCTGCTAAATCAATGTAAATGGATGTATTAATAAATCTGTAAATTTCTTTGGATCTAGTCTGATGCAGAGATTTAACTTGATGAAGGGGGTAGCATGATATAGAGCCAGAAGGTAAATATTTTGGACTTTGTTGGCCATACACTCTTTGTTGCAACTACTCAACTCTTCCATTGTAGTGTGAAGGCAGCCAGAGACAATATGTAGACAAATGGATGTGGCTGTGTGCCAACAAAACTTTTTGGACACTGAAACTTGAATTTTACGATATTTGACCTTTTCCCTCTGACTTATTTCACTTAGCATAATACGCTCAAGGTCCATCCATGTTGTCACAAATGCCTGGATTTCATCATTTCTTGTGGCTGAGTAGTATTCCATTGTGTATATATACCACATCTTCTTTATCCATTTGTCCCTTGATAGGCACTTAGGTTGCTTCCAAGGCTTGGCTATTGTGAATAAATACCATATGATCTCACTCATAAGTAGACAATAAAAACAGCAACAAACAAACACATAAAGACAGAGATTGGATTGGTGGTTACCAGAGGGGAAGGGGGAAGTGAGGAAGGCAAAATGGATGATTAGGCACATGTGTGTGGTGATGGATTGTAACTAGTATTTGGGCAGTGAACATGATGTAATCTATGCAGAAATAGAAGTATAATGATGTACACCTGAAATTTATACAATGTCGTAAACCACTGTTACTGCAATTTAAAAAAAAAAAGAAACTTGAATTTTATATGATCTTTACATGCCATGAAATATTCTTCTTCTTTGAATTATTTTTCTCCGTAGTTAAAAATATAAAAATCATTCTTAGCTTAAGAGCTGTACAAAAACAGATAGTGGGCCAAATCAGGCCATAGTGTGCCAACCCTGATGTAGAGCAATGTTTCCAAAACTCAGTCATTCACCTCTAACCTTCATCACTTTTGTCATATCCATGTACAATTTGTGCTATTATTTACCTATGGTTTTTCCGTAGATGAACTCACTTAAAAAAAAAACAAAAAAACCTCATCCTAAGCAATAATATCTTTGAAATCATGGGTTTGATGTGCCAGTTACATTTTTTTCTAAAGCATATTAGAATGTGTATGTCGCAATTACAATAAAAAATGTAGGTTGTTATAGTACCTCAAATCCAACTCTAATCCCACTAAAGGGACATATACCACACTTTGGAAAAATACTGATGTGATAGAAAGAACATGATATTAGCATCCATGAAGGCTAAGATCTAGTCCCTTAATGTCACTCATATTCTATATCTTGAAATGAGATACTGGACCAGCTGAGTGCAGAAGTCCCTTTCTACACTGATATTCTATAATAATGTGAAATATAAAGATCCTCTTCCCCATTCCCTACCATGCTGACATTGGAACTGAAATCCAAATTTCAGCATCTGTGCTGTAAGTCAAAATTGCTGACACATCCTATCTAGTATTATGAATTGGGCTTTTATACTGTAGCCTATCTTAAAGAAGCAAGGTTCATGTTTTAAACACAAACAGAAACTGAAATGAAATCAAATAATCTATTTTCAACCAATTTGCCAGGGTGTGACCTACCCAGCCTGCCACGGGATATGGAGTAAGTGGGCACCACCTTTGGAGAGAAGCCGACTGGCCACAACTTCTTTTTGTGGTAAGTGTATTAGAAGTTTCATTGAGGAATGCTTTTGGCTTCAAGTAACTGAAAATCCTACTAAACAGTCAATTTTTTCCCACTACAGAAGTTCAAAGATGAGTGGTTGCTAGTGTTGGTTTTGCTGCTCAACGATCTATCCAGGGCCTGCACATGTTCTGACTTTCTACTCTGCCATCCTCAGAGTGACAGCTTTTTACTTTCTTGCTTGCTCCTCATGTTCACAAGATGGCTGTCTTAGCTCCAGGAATCAAGCCCACATTCAAGGCAGGAAGAATTGTGGATAGGTATCCTACTCATATCTGTTCCTTTCACCAGGAAAGGAAAAGCTTTCCCAAAACCCTCTAGCAGGCTTCCACTTATATTTTGTTGGCCCTATTTGTGTCACATGCTTTACTAACTGCAGAGGAGGCTAGGAAAGCAAGGGCCTAGCTTTGTCAGCATCTTTAGTAGAGGGAGATAAGAAAGAAGGGGTTAGAAGTGGTTGTTGGATTAGCCAACAAATGATATTTGCCTAGGTCAAAAGTGGAAGAGATAGAATAATCAAGCGCCCCACGCCTCTTCTTTTTACAGATGGAGACACTGAAACTAAAGTTTAAATTTTAGTTTCGCTAAACAGAAAGTCAAGTCTAAGACTTGCCCACGGTCAAGGCTGTAAGTCATGGAGCTGGAGCTAGACCACCTGATTCTTGATTCACTCTACTGTGCACACGTTGTCCTAGAGACCTTTCAATTAATTTTTGCCATTGTATTCCAGATAAAAAGCAAGGTGGAGACCATCCATCTTAACTGAAAGTAAGCTAGTGGTCCCTAAGTAGTGATGTGACTCTAATTCCTGAGCCTCCAAAGTCCACGTTGCTAAGGTCGCCTCATTCCAATCCATGCTTTTGGGACTGGCCCCTCTATGTATCCCTGGGAGTAATCAGCATTCTGAAGGGTCAGCCTAGGTACCAGTCAACAATAGAACAAGGATACACATGCTGCTGCCATCAACACAGTTGTAAAATCTATCTTCAAATATTTTTTTATGGGGGAAAGGACCTAGGAAGACAAAAGCTCCTTAGGCGACGAAAGTCACAGTGGGGCCCGGGCAGAGTTAGTACTGGGGCTTAGGTCTGTCTGATTTTTCAAGCTAGCACTTCTTTCCTAGAAGAAGCTAACTCCTACTTCTTAGCTAAGGAGAGAAATAAAGCTTCCTCTTTATTTCTGTGAACATTTTATTTATTTCTTCCTCACTCTTTCTCTTTACCTCCTTTCAATGCCACTACTACTACTACTACTACTACTACCACCACCACCACCACCACCAATAACTAACAATAATAATAAAAACGAATCCCTGGGAATTTGGTGTGAATTATTCGCCAATGTGTCTATTTTGTGACCAGTTTGGAATTACATGCACAGCTGAGACGTCTCTATATATTTAGCCTCTCTTGTCCTTAGAAACCATTTCTGTCCTCTCGTTTGCAGTTCAAGATCATCTCCACCTCACTACTGACCTTACACCAACTCTAGAATAATATAAGGTTCTGCCCCAGCTGACCTTGTGAACCGTCAGATCCTTGATCTTGTTTTCTTTGATGGTTTATTTATAAGGCCTTTCATTTTGATTTGCCAGCAAAACAAGAACGACTAGCAGCCACTCCCCATTCTTAGTGTCTTTATAGACCTTAAAGGGCTGATTTAAGAAATAGTTTGACTCTCAAGGAAAGTTGCCTGATCTAGGTCACAGGGTTTATTGCATTTCCCTGCTAAGGTGTGGCCTTGGTTTCAGAGAGCAGCCAAGAGAAAACGTCCTTAGAAGGAATCTTAGGCTTGGGGTGGATCAGGGCTTACACTCAAAATGTACTGGAGTTGGAAGGGGCTTTAGAAAACATCTAGTCACATCCATTGTTTTATAGTGGAGAAAACTGAGGCTCAGGGAGGAAAAGCAAGATAATTTCACACAGCTAGTGAGGACAGAACCAGGGACTCTTTCCCACACACAATTCAGCTCCTCCTCTCTTCCATGTTAACAAACATTGGAAGGCCTCCTCTGCCCTTGTGGTGAGCACACAGAGGGATCAGGGCGCAGTCTGTTCCCCAGGGCAATAGGGGGCAGTGCCCCATTGGGGTATACTCAGGGGCTGTGGGTGTGATAATCTCCTATGACTTTTGAGTGGAGGAGGCTGGATTGAATATTAAATAGTTAAGGATAAAGGCTTTAGATTCTTACAGACCTGGGTTGCTGTCACTCACACCTGTGTGACCTCAGGCAATTTACCTCTCCTCCCCCAGCCTTGGTTTCCTCCTTCCAAAATGGGAATGATATTGGTACCAACATCACCAGGTTGTAAAGAGAGTTAAATAAAATCCAGGTCCAGAATATTCAACACAGTACTCGGCACACACGAAGCACCCAATGCATCTTAGTTGTTGGTTATTCCTTGACCCTCCCTGTCCCAGATCTTCCTTAGTATCACCTAAACTGGCCCCTCACTCCCAGGGTATGTGGCCCGGGATAAAGACCACCTTCTCCATAGCCACAGTGGAGTTGGGCCTGCAGCTCTTTCTAAACCATATGCCCTGGAATGCTTGCC
Organism: Diceros bicornis minor; assembly: GCF_020826845.1. Taxonomy (NCBI): domain Eukaryota; kingdom Metazoa; phylum Chordata; class Mammalia; order Perissodactyla; family Rhinocerotidae; genus Diceros; species Diceros bicornis. The sequence continues at coordinate 22,783,629 of NC_080764.1, read as the reverse complement.
TTATTGTTTTGAAGAAGTCTGAGGTAAAAAGGAAAACATGTGTGCTGTCATTCTGCACATGACAGTGGCAGTAATAGTTGGCGTTTGTGCAGCACTAATTATGCTTACAAAACGTCTTAACACACTTAGTTTATTTGATCCTCAAAACAACCCCAGGAGATAGAGATTTATTCCCATCCTCTCTCTGAGGAAAGTGATTTGGAGAGATTGAGAGACTTCCTCAGGCGTCATGATGTTCAGATTTGGGATTCCAAGTTGGACCTTTCATAGTCAGTCAGGCCCAGCTTGGAATGATGGGATTTCATCCCTTTCTCTAGAAGATCCCCAAGCTCTCTTGTCCTGAAGATCTTCCTCAGCGTTGGATTCTGGGACACGGAATTTCCTTTGGCTGCTCACTTTTTCTGAAGCAAGAGTTCTTTCATTCACGGCCCAGAGGAATTTCAGATAGTAATGTTTTGGTTCGGTTAATATTTATTGGGAGTTCGCAGGGCTCATGTTTCTCCAGCAGATATCACGGAGCTGCAGGAGATAGTGGAGGCCAGGTCACTGCCTCTGGCCCTCATTATCTTGTCTAGACGAGATAAACATCCACACATAGGTAAGTATTTACAAAGTTAAGTATTTACAAAGCAGGAAATAAACTTAAAAATGTACCCATTCAGGAGGTTGATGGAAACAGAAGCCATCCTGGTCATCTTGCCATCCTGGAATTTAACTGTTTCCTGATTTAAAAAAAAAATCAAGACTCTAAAAAGCATGATCTTTAATAGTTTGAAGTCCCTCATTTAAAGACCTCGGTGATACTCCTGAACTGTGAGCTCTGACAGGCAGATGCATTTGCTCCTTCGCTTGCTATCTTTAGTACCCAATATTGTACCTGGTTGAATTTTTCAGATTTCTCTTAGATTTTTCTCATCTTTTTTATTCTATTCTGTCATGTGATTCCAAATCGCTGTGCCTGAGCAATCTCTGTCTTATCCCGCCATGGTACCTGGATGAAGTCAAAGAGCATTCTGGTGACCTTTCTCTTCTGCAAGCCCTGTGTTAAGGAATACCAGGTGTTTGCCTGTCCTTCTATACGGAGGGATTCTGACTCCTGCTCAGTTTGACTCACCCTCAACTCGAGTACATGAACTGTAAATGGGATGAAGGGGCTTGTATGACCATTGGTAAGTTTCCCTCAATCTTTTCTTGTTCTAGGTTCCTATGCGGGGGCAGTGATTGCCATGCCCCTGGCTGGGGTGTTGGTGCAGTACATTGGATGGGCCTCCGTCTTTTATATTTATGGTGAGTGATTTGACTTCCTGAGTTGCCATGGTTGACTCACAGAGATGGTATTTTACTGTATAATGGGGTTGGCTAAGAATTTGCCATATGAAAATAGAGATTGCTAGGACAAGTTTATCATATAAATAGAATACTTGTCTACCTAGGATTCATTTAACATTTATATTAAGGTTGAGGTTCTTAATGAGCATAACATTATGTTTCTTTAAATACCAGTTAATAACAATAGGCAAATCAACAAAAGATTTTCTCCTAGCTGAACATAATGCTATTTGAGAATATTTTGAAAACTGAAAAATTTAGAGATGGAACAAAAGAAGACTATATCATCAAGCCTTTTGTTTTTTAATTGCAGGTATGTTTGGGGGTATTTGGTACATGTTTTGGCTGTTGCAGGCCTATGAGTGCCCTGCAGTTCACCCAACAATATCCCACGAGGAGAGGACCTATATAGAGACAAGTATAGGAGAAGGAGCCAACGTGGTTAGTCTGAGTGTAAGTATAGATGGATAGATGAAGACTTGCCTCTTTCCTGTGAGTATTTCTCTCAGTGTTTGTGCTGTCCTCTTAAGAAAAACAACATGTCAATATATTCACTAAAAATCTTGTGGTATTTTTACTCTCTAGAAATTTAATACACCGTGGAAAAGATTTTTCACATCATTGCCGGTTTATGCAATCATTGTGGCAAATTTTTGCAGAAGCTGGACCTTTTATTTGCTGTTAATAAGTCAGCCTGCTTATTTTGAAGAGGTCTTTGGATTTGCAATAAGTAAGGTAAACACTTAGATGGCTTCAAATGTTCTTGAACTTTAAATCTCTTGCTTCTACTGAGAAAATCTTTGCATGAATAAAATAATTAAATTGCTGACCATAAGTCATGACAGTTCTGTGACACCTAATACCCTGGAGGTCAGACAAGTTATACATTCTGTGCGTAGTATACATAGCTATTTAATTTCTTCCTGGGAAAGATCAGAGCTGTATTAAGCTGCTTTTAAAGATTTATGTTCTACCCGATTTCAAAGTGTTTTTGAAGCTAACTCAAGGGCTGCATATTAGGCAAGGATAAAAGGATAATAAGATTTGAGAGCGAGAGTTTTTTTTTCTTATAAATTACTTAGTGAATAGCAGTAAGAACCTTAAAGCTCATTTTACAGATCATCCTTCTCTCCATAATGGTGGTTATAGCAATAACGACCATTGCTTTTTATGATTGAGAAAGAGCTGTTCTCAGTGTCCCCAGCCATTGTCATTAGGTTGTCTTTGTTTTGGGGAGAAAGGGTGTGGATGGTTCTCATTTTTGCATTCTATTCTCTCATGTAATTCCAAATCACTGTGCCTAAGCAATCTTTGTCTAATCCCCCCACGGTACCTGGATGAAGTTAAAGGGCATCTTGGTGACCTTTCTCTTCTGGAAGCCCTATTTGAAGGCACACTGGCAGTTTGCCTGTCTCATCATAAAAGAATTAGGGCTGCTTCCTACAAGGGAAAGAACAGCAGCCTAGTAGAGGTAGACGTCTGCATAGCTCCAGGTACCATCCAAAGTGGCCGTGGGAGAGTTAGCATGGTCAAGTAACAGTGGCCGCCATCAGTGGACACTCACTCTGTGCCAAGTGTTTAACCACCACGTGCCAGGTCCTATGCTGGTGCTGGGGCCTATGTGATGAATAAAAGTCATCTCTGTCCTCAAGGACCTCCCAATCTGGTGGAGAAGACAGTTAGATCTATACCTAAAATCATTCACTCATTTGTTGTTTATTTATTACAAAATTCAGGCCTACCGGGGTCCTCTATGATTAGATGACTAAATTTGGTTGTGGTGGGGTGGTGGAGGTGGTGGGGGCAGGGAATTAGGGAAGTACGTCTCTCAGAAGTAGCTAAAATTATCTCATTGTTTCTTTTCATTCCAGGTGGGTCTCTTGTCAGCAGTCCCGCACATGGTTATGACCATCATTGTTCCTATTGGAGGACAACTGGCTGATTACTTAAGGAGCAGAAAAATTTTGACCACAACTGCTGTCAGAAAAATCATGAACTGTGGAGGTACCGTGATTTCACAGGTGGCTTAAACAGCTTTGATAAAATGAGATGAAATTGAACTGCAGAGCATAGTTTGGAGATTATATCTAATCACTGGAAAGGATCTTAAAGGCCCCAAAGTCCAACCCCCAGCAGGCACTGAGTGTCCATCACACCCCTGCCGAATGGTCATGCAGCCTGTGCTTGAGCAACCCGAGATACGACAACTTAGTCGGTCAATAAATACGCACCTGCAACCGCAGAAACGCCTCTTTCATCTGCTCTTAAGCCAAAGCAACCTGACTGATTTCCTGTTCCTTATCTGTTTATTGTTTATCTTTCCCATACCTCTTTCCACATACATAATCGTTTGTTTATGTAGTTTATTCCCTTATCTCCTTCTTCCCTTTCTACATATACACATCTTTTGATAAGAAACAGAGAAAATATTATCTCTGAATAGTCTTCTTCCCTCCCAACATAGGATTGTGCGTGGGGTATATACACACACACATGTACACACATACACATCGTCTTCTTTCCTGCTTTATTTAGTTCTTGCTTTGTGTTTTGATTTTGCAAAGACAAAGTAGAAGCTGAGTGATTGTCTAGAAGAGGCAGGTGAAAGTAATTGTGAACCCCGCAACATTCATGACTGCTCACTGTTTTTAAACCCTCCACTTCCTTCCTGTCTCTTTGTTTTGCTCCTAAAATTAGCATTTATTGAATGCTTTCTGTGCTAGACACTAAGCTAAGTCCCTTATGTACATTATCTTATGTAACCCTCATAACCACATTGTCGAGCAAGTGCTATTATAAACCCCAATTCACAGTGAGGAGGCTGGGGTGTAATGAAGTGACCCACTCAAGTGGCAGATCTTGTGCAAGATCCCAGGTCTGTCTGAACTCGTGAATGCTTGCAGTTACTGCTGCTACCTCCCCAGGGGACTGGGGGTCACAATGGGCAGGTGGGAGGGAGAGGACAGTGCCATCTATGGGCGAAAGGTCGCAACTGTGAAATTAAGTTGAAAAGGCGGGCGTGGGTGTACCGTGCCTCTAGATTACATGGGTCAGGGCCATTTAGGAGGGAGGATCCTATGGAGGGATGCAAGAACAGGCATGATCTGATCCCACAGCATCTCATGAATAAAGTCTGATCAGGGAGATTGGGAATAATCTATCAGCATCTGGTCTCCCAGCAGTCTGACTGCTGGTCCCAAACAGGGATGTTCGGGCCTGCCATTGACTTGAACTTTTCTATAGGAGGCTGAGGGTTGGTGGGTGTGGTGTTGCTCTCTGGAAGGTGAGAGGTGAAGCTCTGGGGCGCTACATTCAGGATCCTCTCCAAGGTAGTTGAGGTAGGCAGAATAACAGCCCCTCAAAGATGTCTATGTCCTGATTCCCAGAACTTGTGAATGTGTTTCCCCACGTGGCAAAAGGATCTTTTCAGATGTGATTAAATTAAGGATCTTGAAATGGGAGACTATTTTGGATTATCTGCATGTGCCCAGTATAATTACAAGTGTCCTGATAAGAGGAGGCAGGAGGATCAGAGTCAGAGAAAGAGATGTGATGGTAGAGGCAAGGGTCAGAGTGATGCAGCCACAAGCCAAGGAATACAGGCAAACTCTAGAAGCTGAAAAACACAAGAACAGAGTTTCTCCTAGAGCCTCCAAAAGGCATGCAGCTCTGCTGACGCCCTGATTTTAGCTCTGTAGGACCTATTTTGGATTTCTGACCTCAAGCACCGTACAGCAATAAATTTGTGTTGTTTTAAGCCACTAAGTTTGTGGTGATTTATTACAGTAGCAATCAGAAGCTAATACAGTAGCCAAAGTCTCACTCGTCTAATTATCAGATTCTGTTCCAGCTGAATAGCTCTCCACACAAGGCCCTGAATATATCTTTCTGTTTCTGACTTCACTCATTCCCTTTCCCTTTCCTGTGACTTCTGCTCACCTTCACCTCTTATCCCAGTCCTCTCCACACATCCTACCACATCGGCTCAAGTGTTTCCTCTTGTGTTTTGTTAGGGCTGCATCAGCCTCCAGTGATTGTTCCTTCCTATCCATATACTTGGTTGGCAGCTCATCATGTACTACCTTATCACAGCTCTGGCAGGAGAGTGTTTAGGCAGAGGGATTAGCATGTGCAATGGCCCTGAGGCAATCATGAATGTAGCATGTTAGACAACAGAAGAAAGGAAAGTCAGAAATGGTTGGAGCTTAGTGAGTGAGGCAGGGAGACTGACAGGAGATGGGATCAGAATGCTCTTCTGGGGCCAGATAGTGGGAGGCCTTGTAGACATACACAGAGCTGGGGTTTTATGTGAAGTGCATTGGGAAGCAAATAGAGGGTTTAAAGTAGGGAAAGGGACAGAACATAGAACACAAGAGTAAAAGAAAGGAGTTGGAGAGAGACTCCAGCTAGGAGGCTATTTCAGTTGTTCTGTCAGGAGAAGATGGTGGTTTGAACTGAAGTAGGGTCAATGCAGGTGAAGAGCAGTGGATGGATTTTTAAATTCTCTGAGCCTAACTTTCTTCTTCTTTAAAATCTGAATGAGAATATTTACCTCAGATGATTGTTATGAGGATTAAATGAGACGTTTAATGCATCTAGCATGGGTCCAACCAATAAAACTTTCTTGACATATGTTAGTACCTTTCTCTTCTCCTGTGTTCAAGATGCTGACAAAACAGAAGTTTTCCAGAGGAGGCATTCAATAAATATCTGCTATTCAATCTTATTTCCCATGGCCAAAAATATGCAACTTCAAAACCTGGAACTTGAAAGAAAATTCTGGATCTAAACTCCACTTGTACAACCTCTTCTAAAGCCAGATGCCTTGAAGACTCTAACATGTTTTTTTGTTCATATTTGATTTTGCCCCAATCACCTCTGCCATTGTTTCTTTATAGTTGGTAGTGTTGGAGTTGGGTGGTGGTGGTGGTGAGAACTCTCAAAGATTTTTAAAGATTAGAGGTACTAGTAAAGTGCCTATTGAGAGTATATTTCTTTTTTTTTTTTTTTTTTTTTTGCAGAAAGTAGAATGCATACACAGAATCTCCCCAGCCTCTCTCCCATCTTTAAAAAAAAAAACCTCTTCACATGTCTTTTCATGTCTTTTCATATTTTGACATAGCAGGACCAGTGAGCTCTATATAAAAAGTTAAAAAAAAAAAACAGAACAACATTTTGCTTATATACAGAGATGCTAGACTAGAGATAAATACATAAAGACAGAGTTTTGTGCCATCACTGAATAAGCTAGATTGATTTGGATATAAGGAAGTGCTTGCGTGATCTTCTAGAAAATTTTAGCTGGTTTTGTGTTTTCCGAGAAGAAATACAAAGGACGTTTCTCATCTGAGAAAGATCACACATTTCTTGGAGTCTGTCACCTCCTTCTTTTTTTTTCCATAGGCAAGAGATATTGCTGCTAGAATCATGTAAAGCAAACAGATCATCTTAAGACATGATGTTCTATTCTAGTTCATTCTGAATCAGGGCACATTTCCAAAATCTTCCAAGACATATGTCAAATCCTTGTACCTCCTTCTATAATATGTGTAAAGTGCGCCTGAGGTAAAAAATTCTAGTCTGGCTGAATTGGTTGCCCGTGTGAACTTCAGATTGTTTTAATATGAAATGAAAAAATTTCTCAGGTCTTTAAATCCTAGTTCTGTTTTTCTTGTCAGCTCTGAACAGGTTCACTTTCAAGGATCTCTTGATCACCCTGGCGTTCAAATTTTATCCTTCAGCTCCTGAAACACACAGTCCTGTCTCTAGCATTTTCACTATAGATAGGAACCATTTAGGCTCTGAAATGCTTTTTCTTCCTTTGGAAATCTACTAACTATTTGGCAAAGATCTTTTTTTTTTTTTTTTTTAATAGATGAACCATTGTATCATTTGTAAGTTTTGTTCTTCACACAATGTCTTCATTTTAGTTCTTTGGGGGAATTAATTTTATGGTACAACCTCTGCTGAGAGTATTAAGATAAAAGAAGTTTCAGCCAGACGCCTTATTATTTAAGACAGGCCACTTGTAAAACACATATACTTAGTTAGCAATTTTGTCTTATGTATAATTTAAAATGTTGAAACAAAATCAATAACAAGTAGCCATGGGATAAAGCCCACAATTTAAAGGCACCACTGCTTCCATAATTTCATTTGATCCTTTTTAGACAACCATCTAAAACAATTATTGATGCTTGCCTTGTTTCTATGATAATTTCGAGGAAATGGGCTCAGAAAGGTAAGCAATTTGCCAAGTCCACAAAAAGTACTTTAGCTTACATTTCAACCTAATTATTTTGATTCTGGGTGCCATTTTCTTTCCTCTGCGTTAATTCATTAAACATTATTTATTGAAAGCCCACTACGTGCTAGCCAGGCTCTGTGCTAATACATGGTACTTTCCTGGATAGCACCACAGTTTTGTTGGAGAAGCAGAAACACAGATGAAAAATTACAAGGCAATGTTGAAAAGTTTTATAAAATGAAGAAGAAGAAGAAGGAGATGTGAGCTTCACCGGTGGGGGAGGGGCAGAGTTGTCAGGGAAGCTTCCTAGAGGAAGCAATATTTGAACTGGACTTTAAAGGATAGTAAAATTTCTCCAGAAAAAGAGAAATATGTGGTGGGAGAGGAGTATCCCAGGCAAAGGAACAGCCCGTGAAAATATATTATGGGCGTGAAACAGTGTTATGATTGGGAAATGGCTAACAGACTTGTGTGACTACAACAGAGGGCTTTATATGGGCCTAGGGGTGGTGAGCAGGGACGTGAGGGCTGGCAGAAGATGAACTGGAACAGCAGGAGACACTTATGATATAACAATATACTAATAATGTGGAACCCTTGACAAAAGTTTTAAGCAAAAGAGCAACTGATCAGATTAGTGGTTTAGAAAGATAGTGATGTGGAGAATGTCAGAGGAAGAAGAGATGGAAAGACCAATAAAGAGGCTATTGAAGTTGTCCAGGTGAGAGGTCATGGGCCCAGGACTAAGACAGTGGCAGAGGAGGGGAAAGCAGAGGTTGGATTTGACAGGTATTTCTGAGGTCCAACCTACAGATTCTTATGTGAAAACTGAGAAAGAGGGAGAGGTCCAAGATGATCCTGAGATTTCCACATTGGACTTTTGGTTACCATTTGTTGAGCTGAGCCCATGTGCTGGTGGTCGTGCCCAATACCTTATATATCCAATTTCATTTAATCTTTCAGTGCTACAGAGTTGTATTATTAGCTCCATTTTTGGGCATGAGGGATCTAAGAGGTGAAGTGACTTGTCCAAGGTCACACAATTAGTGATTTTTGAGGTGGAATCTGAACCCAGGCCTCTCTAACTCTAAAGTCTGGGTTCTAAACACAGGTGGGTAGAAGATTCATTTAGAGAAGAAGACAGAGCATGGTGGTGGTGGTTTGCTTTGTTTGTTTAGGAGTAAGAAAACAGGGTAACAGAGACTTGATTTGGGCATGTTGTCTCTGAGGTAACTCTAGGACAACTGCGTGGAGATGTCTGGAATCAGCAGATATTTCCAGTATGAAGCATCATTTCATTGTCTTCCACCTCCCAGGGTACTTCATATACCTGGAAATGGGGTTTATATCATCTTTATTTCTGCTGTTGGCCGAACTTGTGTGTGTGTGTGTGCGTGTGTGTGTTTTGATGAGAAGGAACATCTTCATAATTTCTTCATCCTTTTTTATTGTGCTGGATTCGTTTATTCTGAATGAAAGGAACAGAAAGTACTTTTGTCCTGCTGTATTTTCTGTGCAAATATCTCATGGCGTTTATAAAGAGGCCTGAGAGCTTGGTGAACTTCTGAAAGGAAAGAATTTTGCCTTATGCTTTACAAGCAGTGAGGCTCTGCTTTTTGTTTCAGATATTCGCTATAGCTTTCTGGTCACTTTTGGCAATAAATATTAGACTGTTGTCATTTTATTTTTCTGTGAGAGACTGTCACTTATGTAATCAAAAGAGAATCATTGACAGTTTTAGTATTTAGAAATGGCAGAGGGAACTACCCATGAAGCAACTGATAGTAAACATCCCTCATCCCAGGGGATCACTGGGACCTACTGGGAACATTCACTGTTCAAGGTGCACCAGGATAATGTTGGAAAGCTCACAGAACACCTGGGTAGTATTAGCATAGTCATGTAGTCAAGAAACACCTAGGTAATGTTGTAAACACTGCCAGAATGTATGTACTAGAAACTTAGGTCCATGGAAATAGAAATAGATTCTTATTTGATAAATTCATGAACTTGAGCTGACTGGTGTGAAAATGACCTTTTTTTTCCCTGCTGTTTCCACTCACAGGTTTTGGCATGGAGGCAACCTTACTCCTGGTGGTTGGCTTTTCCCATACCAAAGGGGTGGCTATCTCCTTTCTGGTGCTTGCTGTAGGATTTAGTGGCTTTGCTATTTCAGGTAAAGTGTCCTTTGGTTTTCCAAATCATTTCCATAGATTCAGCAAGTCTTGGGAGGAAGGAAGGAAAAGGATACAGTTGTACCTTTCTTTGGTAGCCAGGCCGTTCTCAAGGAGCAGGGCCAGTAGCTAGAAACTTTCACTGAGTGAAGATGACTTTATAAGATTACTACGCACTGGGCTTAGGAACCCAGTGAAGCTGGAAATGTCCGTACTTTCTCCATCTTGGAAAAAGACACGAAGTGCAGGTGACCCCCGTGGAACTTGGGCAGAGATCCAAGCCTGTGACCTGGGTGAAGTGGCACTTTTTTACTTCAGCACCAGGTCACCCTACCTAACAGAGGCTCTTGACCTTTTCAATCCTCACCGCCTCTGGAGAACTGCTAGTATTAGCTCAAACGTCAAATGATGTGATCATTTGACATAAAGTCATAGAACCCAAAGTTTTTAGAGTGGAAATCTTCTTTAGATTCTGTCTACTCCATGGCCTTCATTTTCCAAACAAAGAAATGCAGGTCCAGAGAGGGAAGGTGACTTTTTCAACAGACTAGAGCAGGAAGTAAGAATGATGATGATGATGGTGAGAGCTCACGTTGATCAAGCACAGATTCCGTGCCAGAGACTGTTCAGAGCCCTCTGTGTGTATTAACCCCTGTAATTCTCACAGTTACCCTAGGGGTATCAGTGCTATCAGTCTCCCTATTTGACAGGAGCAGAAACCAGTCTGCTGTGTGTGAGAGGCCAGAGCACTATCATATCATGTCTTATACAATTCAGAAGCTCACTATGCAAATCTGGATGAAAAAGTAAAATTCAGTTGTTTTTCTACCTTTAACACATGCTTTAATACTAAAAATGATCATGTACAGAGCACTTTATATATATTATATCTATCTCATGACATTGTGAAGCAAGTAGTAACGTCACTATTTTACTGATGAGGAATCTGAAAACTCAGAAAAAATGGATACTTTCTTAATGTCACACAATTAGTGGCATGGGAGAACTAAAGTGCAACTCTGCCTGGCTCCACACTTGTGCTCTTTCCACCATTCCAGGCTGTCTTAAAGATCAGACAGAGTGATAACGTCCCAGAACAGAAAAATATGGAACTTCTGGTCTAAACTACCTTAAAATAGGGACTTGATCTTATCAAAATCAATAGGGCTGATGAATAGTTAAATTAGGAAAAAATGTCTACTTTAAAAGTAGCTTGCAGCTAAGAACTTGTGTTTGGAGGGACATAAACATGTGTTTGAGACCTCTTTACTACTTAAAAGAAAAAATTCTTTTTTTTTTTATAATTTTATCTATTTTTTCCCCCAAAGCCCCAGTAGATAGTTGTATGTCGTAGCTGTGCATCCTTCTAGTTGCTGTATGTGGGACGCGGCCTCAGCATGGCCAGAGAAGCAGTGCGTCGGTGCGCACCCGGGATCCGAACCCGGGCTGCCAGCAGCGGAGCGTGCGCACTTAACCGCTAAGCCACGGGGCCGGCCCCTGAAAAAATTTGCTTAATTATTTAAATCCTCAAGCTTCAGTTTCCTAGAGATTGGGGAGATGCGATGGCAGCCTCCTAGGGTTGTTGGGAGATCTCAATAAACTGAAATAATTTGTGCATTCACTCACACTTCCCATGAGCCAGGCCCTGTTCTTGGCACGAGGGATATTGCAGTGAAAAAAAAAAAAATATCCTTGGGGCCGCCCGGTGGCGCAGCGGTTAAGTGCGTGCTCTCCGCTGGGGCGGCCCGGGGTTCGCAGGTTCGGACCCCAGGCGCGCACAGCCACACCGCTTGTTATGCCACGCTGTGGCGGCATCCCATATAAAGTAGAGGAAGATAGGCACGGATGTTAGCCCAGGGCCAGTCTTCCTCAAGAAAAAAGGGGAGGATTGACATCGGATGTTAGCTCAGGGCTAGTCCTCCTCACACACACAAAAATAAATAAATAAAAAATAAAAGATTCTGTCCTCATAAAGTTTACATTCTAGTGGAAATAAAGCATTTGAAGCCCTTATGCCTAGTGCCCGTAAAAGGTATTCACTATTATTGCTCAATTATTATCCACTCTGGCCTAGTGCTTCTCAAACTTTAACGTGCCTACAAATCACCCTAGGATCTTGCAAAATGCGGATTCTGATTCAGCAGGTCCAGAGTGGGGTCTGAGATTCTGCATTTCCGACAAGCTCCCCAGTGATGCTGATGCTGCTGATCAATTGTCCACACATTGAGTTGCAGGGATAGAGCAATCACTACTTGCTTCCACTAGGATGTTGAGGAATACCTTCCTTTGATAGCTCTGTGATGCAAAAGAGATTCATATCCTGTCCCCAAAGATATTGAAACGTTCAGGTTCATATTGCCTCCAGGTTGCCAATTACATCGCAATCAGAAGGAGAGAAACTCAACACCCCAAATCACAGCAGCTGCCATTACTTTTTTTAGCACTTACTCCATGCTAGCCATTTTTTAGACATGATCTCATTTAATCCCTGTAGCAACCCTATGAGAAAGGTATTGCTATGTCCGTTTTACCAGTAGGACAACCGAGGCTTGGAGGGTGACTTAACTTGCACAGGTAAGTTAAGTGGCTGGGATTGCCACAAAGGTTTGTCTGACCCAACAGTGACATTATGGGAGGGACTGTGGCCATGGGGGCAATAATTCCTCAGGATCTGCTGTCTGTCAACTTTGTGAGGAGTTAATAGGGATGCCAGGGAAAGCTGGCACAATTTAGGAACTGATTATAGAAAGAGAGCCAAGACAGGTAAGATTAGAAAGATACAAGTGATGGGTGATGCTGGTTTTGAGAACTGTCCTATGTGGAGAAGACAGACCCTCTCAGCTTGTGTGCATTTTTTTTTTGTATCTGCTACAAAAAAAATCTGTCAATATCTCAGTTTCTCAATGATTTTTCCCCTTGAACACCAAGATTGTGCAGCTAGAAACCTAAATGGCTTTTCTCACGTTATCTTTAGCTGAACACAGATGCCTAGGTTTTGTATCGGAATATAATACTTGGCAATCATATTAATTGCTTCTTATCTCTGGGTTCCTTTTTTAATAAAGTATTTATCACGTTCAAATCATCAGTAAGATTAATTAATCTTGCAGCTGTTTTATATTCTGATTGCCTGCCACTTTGATCTGAAAGGGAAGATATGCTTATTACAAAATGGTTTTCTCAAAATTCTCTTTGAATGGAGTTAGGAAAAAACAACCAGCCAATGTGCCAGATCAGAACAAAAAATAATTTTTTAATCCTATTTTCAGGTTCTTTGCACAGAGTAGAAAATTAAAAAGCAAGGCAAAGGAAAACAAAAATATGAATAAACAAAATCGACAACCACCTGCTATAATTTCACAGCTCAAATTGGTAATTAATTATTTATTGAGTGCCTACTATGTGCCAGACACTTTGCCAGTTCAGGGAAGATGGTGGTAAACAGGACAGATGGATAACACCCGTAAAGAACATACATGTTGGTTTTTACCTCTATGTACTATGTAATTAACATACATTATTTAACTTAATTCTTACAACAATTTTATAAGAATGATTATCCTAGTTTATAGAGGAAGAAGCAGAGGTTGAGAAAGTTTAAATCTTTTGACCAGGTTTGCGTCTCAACTAAGCTGCCAGGGGCAGGCCTGTCTGACTCTAAATTCATCCCTGGGCAAGATGGGTAGAGTTGGTTCCCAGTGTTTGAAGCCTCCACTTTCACAGCCGTGTTCTTCCCCCGACTTCACTCCTCCCCCTTCATTCACTCACTCTTTTTTCCTGATGAATAGATTAATAGTAAGGTGTTGGTGACTTATTATTTTACCACTCCTAGCAGCATTATCTTTTGATAGAAGACCACAAAGAGAGGGAGATGCCTAGCCGCAGGGGCAGCAGCAGAAGTGGTAGAAGTGATAGTTAGTAGAGCTCATCTATTTGCCAAGGACTCTCGCATGCTTATTTCCCCTGAGTCTCCTCTTGCAGCATCTTTATAAGTTAAGTAGTAGTATTACCCCCATATTAGAGATGAGGAAACAAAGTCCTAACAATAACTTGTTTAAGTGGTGGAAATAAGATTTGAATCCAGATTTATAGACTCCAAATCAAGTATGCACATGAAGGTGTTTTGTACACTACAGAGGATTCTGCCAATGTCTGTGCAAATGTTTATTGTCGGAGAAGCACCCTTTCCATTTTGCCATGTGGCCACTAAGGCAGGCTTACCTACGGCGTTTTTTTGGGAGTGAGTCAAGGGTTAGGAGGGAGGATATTATGAAGCAGGGTTTGGTTCTAATCATACTGTATGTGAATGTGTGATTGTTTATTCCGAATAAATGTGATCCAGGCTTTCTGCTTTTCAGTATTGCCCAAAACACCATTATTTTGGAGTTCTGAACTTACAAGGCACATGTGCCATAATTCTCCCCATGGAGAGCCCATGTCAGACCTTGCTAATCAATCACAGCGTGTTTTCCTGCTATGTGCAGACACAGCCTGACAATCCTCAATCCAGCCCTCATGGTAGAGGTATCCATTAATCATATGCTAGAAGAAACTGCAGAGACGGATGAGAGTTGGGGGGAAGCTAAGTATTTTCCATAACGTATTTGGAATTCTGTTTTTGACTCTTATTTTGAAATTTTGGCTTCACTGCAGGTTTTAATGTCAACCACCTAGACATTGCCCCCCGCTATGCCAGCATTCTCATGGGGATATCAAACGGAGTGGGAACTCTCTCTGGAATGGTCTGTCCACTCATTGTCGGTGCAATGACCAAGCACAAGGTAATGGTCTCCTTTGGAACCACGGGTGACAGCATCAGAGGGCTGAAGTCCTGCACACACTTGAGATCTCACGGCCCTGCCTCAGCCTCTAAGTGTGTGTGTCCTTGGCCTTGGCTGAGTCGTTTAAATGTCTTCTTTTTTCTTTTCTTTCTTCTTCTTCTTTTTTTTTTTTTTTGATTATTGTTTATTGATGCAACAGGGCTGATTGATGTTTGGTCCCGTGTTTCCTCAACTGAGAAATAAAAGGTGTGTGTGTGGGCCAACACCATAAAGACTGTTTAGAGACACAAAGAAGAAACTGAGGCAGTCAACTCGAGATGAATAAATTACCCAAGATTGTTTTATAATTCTAAGTAATTAAACTTTATAGCACATTTCCATCTATTGCTTAACATGTTCCAGTATAAAAATATTAGTGCTGTTATACTGCCTTATTATGAAGAAAATAAACAAGACATTAATAAGCCTTCCTAAGAACCTACAAGGGTGTGGCACTCAGTCGTTACTGAAGCTTTGTGTCTCTAGACTAGGGTTGGTGTTAGAGGAGGATCCTGATCCATCCAAAGTTCAACCACAGGCCATGTGGTTTCTTAATCTCTGTCACTGAGAAGGTTTCAGGATGCTGCTTTCTGCAAATAAGAATTTTTTGATATTATGGGGTTTTTACCTAACTATTTTTTTTTTTCGGTTGGATTGCCTATTACAAACATGACTTCAGAAACTCTTCCAGCTTCTTGGAAAAGAAAGTGTGGGGTAACTTTTCTTACTTTTGATAGAAAAGGAAGGTGGAATTTGGGGATTTTTTAGGCAGAGGATCCATGTTTTCCCTCTCTGTTCATGAGATGATAGGATTGCTAACATGAATATTAAATCTCAGATACTATTTTCCCCTAAGTTTAGGGGAAAACACAAATTCCCACTATTTTTTGATACTGTATGTTATTTTGCACAGAAAATATGATTATAAATAAGCTATTGACAGTCAAGACTGAGCATTTTCATGGCTCAAATTGTTATGGGGTCCAACACAAGTAAGAAGGAAACTTCTGATATTTAAAATGGGGGTGGGGATGCGGAGTAGGGTTCCTAAAGCCACTTTAATTTAACCTACTATGAATGGAAACCCCATTTGTATATTTAGAAGAGCGGTGAAGTGGCGCTGTGTGTATTTTACATGATGTTTATTTTGTAAAGTATTTTTATAAATTAAAAAATGCGTATTCATTTTAGTCTTTTCATTTTTTAAACACTCAAATTGGATCCTGTCGGAGCCTGGGCGTGCTTCTGTCACATATATCTTTCTAAGAGGCACGGCATTGCCTTTGGGGTGACCAGGTGCTTTTGTCCCAGTGGAGGCCTCTAGAACATTCTGTTAATCTCCGGTTTTGGTTAAAATATTAATTGGTACCATGTTTCCTTGTTCAGACCCGTGAGGAATGGCAGAATGTATTCCTCATAGCTGCCCTAGTGCACTACAGTGGCGTGATCTTCTATGGAGTCTTTGCTTCTGGGGAGAAACAGGAGTGGGCTGACCCTGAGAACCTCTCTGAGGAGAAATGTGGAATCATTGACCAAGATGAATTAGCTGAAGAGACAGAACTCAACCATGAGAGTTTTGCAAGTCCCAAAAAGAAGATGTCATACGGAGCCACCACCCAGAATTGTGAAGTCCAGAAGAAGGAATGGAGGGGACAAAGAGGAGTGCCTCTTGATGAGGAAGAGCTGATATCCTACCAGAATGAAGAGGGAAACTTCTCAGATACATCCTAATGTCTGAGGAGCACTTCTGGCTTCTCCTCACCTTAGAACAAGAAAGTATCCATACATATTGCCTTGCCCGTAGCCCGGCTTGCCAGAGGGTCAAATATGGGGACACTGGAGGTGGGGGAAGGGGGAGAGATTTAATTAGCAATAGAGAAAAGAGAAATATTTTCTTGCAATGGCACTTTTGGGTATGGAGCTTGCTCTAAGTTGACAAAATAGGTATATATATAATTTTTTTTTGATTGGTGGCTGACTGTTCTCTCAAAGAACTGAACTTATTCAGAAAAGAATGACTAGAAGAATAAGAGAGATAATACTATGTTTTTCATAGAAAAATGGAAGGAAACGAGGATATTTGGCCTGGAGGAGAGGAAACAATGGGTGCCGTGTAGAGGAGAATTTCTTCTTCCTCATAAAGTCTACAGCTCATGGGGCCCTGTCTTGTGCCAGGTGCTTTATAAACATTCTAATTTAATCTCCACACCCCTATGACATACATTTGTTATCCTTATTTTACAACTAAGGAAACTAAAGCAACAAAAGATTGACTTTCCCAACATCATCCTGCCAGGGCCAGTGCTGAGACTGGTGGAGTCTAAAGTGAGTGGCAGTTATGGGGAAGCAGGTTTTACCAAGGGTAGGGAAGACATTTTTAATAATGAAAATGGAGTAAGTTGTCTTGTGGACGTTTCCCTATTTTGGCAGACATGGGGGATGGGAAACATTTGGGTTGATGTGGCAGAGAGCATTCAAACATTGTGTGAGGGGCTGGATTCAAAGATCCTTAGGGTTCTATATGATCTGAAGAGTCAAATGATTCTGTGAATTCATAGTTTTTAAGATAATAAGGGTCACAGACTGTATGAGAGATTCAAATAGGTTAAAAAATAGAGAGAGAAAGAGAAAGCTAAGCAAGATAGCAAATTTCCAGGAATCTAATGGTCAAAATGGCTGAGAAGAAGTAAACAAGGGCTTGGCTATTAAATATCAACCCTTCATAATGTCAAGAATGTGGTTAAATAATGTCCCAAATTACTTTTAAATCTTTAAGACCTTTAGTAATTTAAGAAGTCAGTTCATGCGTTTCAATAGGTAAAATTCTCTTGAAAGAGTCTTCTGTTTTAAAAAATGTATGTCTTTAGCCATTTCCACTGGTGATATTATGAAGTTTGAACAAATTATATAAAATTATGATTGAAGTATTTCCTAATGACTGTATTTGGAATGATGTTCAGGGAAACCACAGTAATATAGCAGTAGTTATACAAGGAAATACTAAAATGAAAACATCTGGGACAACTAGACCCATAGTTAGTGTTGAAAAATTCATCTTTGACTGCATAAGGCAATAACATGGATACTCTCTAGATATATTTTAAAATTTAATGATATTTTAAAATTTAATGTTGGCATGTAAATGGTTGTTTGAGAATAAAATTATTTCCCTGTTCATTGTTTTTGAAAATTTTATTTCTACTTTCAGAAGAAAAATATAATATTGCAGAAAAGAATTATAGATTTACTTGTAGTCTATTACTGTTTAAAGTGTTTTTTTATAATTTCTCACCTATATATATATTTCTGGTCCCTAATTGTACCAGCAGAGTTGTAGTGTATTTTATAAAAAGAATAATTTTGAGGAAAAAAAAAAAAAGAATTTCCTGACTCTCCATTGAATAATATTCTTTCTATTATTAGTATATAATTTATGTTATCATATATCTTTAAATCTCTTTAATGAGTGAATCCATGTAAGTCCCTTAGAACAGTTCCTGGCATGTAGAAAGTGCTTAATAAACATTAGCTATCATCATCATTATCATCTTTCAACCTTTTGGAGACCTTTTCAGTTGAAAAGAAAGCATGCTATGTCATTTTCATCCATTAGCCACAGAATTTGTTGTGAAAGTCATGCTGTTTTCTAAGTCAAAAAAAAAAAAAAAAAAAGAGAAATTTATGGTAGCCAGTGTTTTATTTTTTCTTGTGTTAATAAAGTCAAATTACTATAAAAAAAAAAAACTCATGCTAATCCTTAAGGTAATATTGAAGATTGTGGCACAAAATTCTATTTACTCCATTGTTTAAAGTCAGTGTCATATGCAGAAATTTCACATTTTGACAAATGAAAGCATTTAGGATGTCTATAAATGGCCTGTATAGTATTAAAAAGAAAACAATAGAACCCTGGATCACGGTGTTAAAAACTAGGAAACAGCTTATTTTGTCATGACAGGTTTTGCTCTGTGAAGGTTACAGTGAACAGATAATTACATTTGAATGCCAGGCAGATGCAATTTGCAAGTCCTTGTACATTTTGCTGCAGATATCCATGTGTAAATCAATTCTTGGAGGCAAATCATGGATTCTAGCAGGAAGGGAAGGAAGCTGGATTCTTGAGACAAGAAAGGTTTGACTGGTTCTTTCCAAAGAATAAAAGTTTTGGAGACGCCTGAATATGACAAGAAAAAAAATAATTGTTCGAGAAATAATGGCACATTTATTATCCCTGCCTGGATGTTAAATTCAACAGGTAAAATTTGGAACCTACTATTTCTATTTCACACTGCCTTCTCCTAACACGAACAAACCTGTTCTTCCTTTGTTTCTTATCTCAGTTAATTGCAACACCCTTTTGCTGGAGCTAGAAATCTTTTTTTTTTTTTTTTTTTTAAAGTATTTGCCATTGGGTTTTCATTTGGAGCTAGAAATCTTGGAGTCATATTTGACTATTAAAAACAGTAGCCCTCCATCTCTTCCCTGCCTAGTCAATTTAATTTTATTTTCAATCTGTGGCTCAATGTCTTACATCAGTTTTGGAAAATTCTCAGCCATTGTCTCTTACATTATTTCTTTTGCTCTATTCTTTTTCTATACTCTTTCTAGGAGTTGACTTAAATGGATGCTGGACTAGATCTCTGACCATTTCTTCTGTGTTTTCCAGGCTTGCCTCTTTCTATGTCATTCTGGATATCTTCTTCTAATTTATTTTTAAATTCTTTATTTCTCTCCAACAAGGTCTAATCTGGTAAAAATCCATCCATTGTGTTCTTAATTTCAGTTATTATATTTTAGAACTTTTATTGTATTTTTTTCTGTTCTGCTATGTCTTTCAAAAAATATTTCCAGTTCTCTGCTGAAATTTTCAATCTTATATTTTATTTCCTGGAACGTAGTAAGCTAATTATTTTAAAGTCTGGTCAGTGCCAATATCTGGATACCATGTAATTCTGTTTCTATTTTCTGTTGGTTTTGTTGATTCTTGTTCATATTATCTTATATTGGTTTTCTTGTGCTTGTTTTTTTTTGTGTGTGAGGAAGACCAGCCCTGAGCTAACATCCATGCCAATCCTCCTCTTTTTTGGCTGAGGATGACTGGCCCTGGGCTAACATCTGTGCCCATCTTCCTCCACTTTATATGGGATGCCGCCACAGCATGGCTTGACAAGCGGTGCATCGGTGCGTGCTGGGGATCCAAACCC
Source organism: Diceros bicornis minor (assembly GCF_020826845.1). NCBI lineage: Eukaryota > Metazoa > Chordata > Mammalia > Perissodactyla > Rhinocerotidae > Diceros > Diceros bicornis. The sequence goes on along the minus strand of NC_080764.1, from coordinate 22,763,855 downwards.
GGGCTTCCAGCAGTGGAGCGCGCACACTTAACCACTATGCCACAGGGCTGGCCCTGAGTGCTTGGTTTTTTTTTATTGTATCTGAAATTATATTTGAAAAATTGTTTGCTGAAATGATTTTAGGCTTAAAATAATACTTTTTTTTCTCTTTCCAGAGAGGATTTTTGTTTGCTTCTGCCAGGAGCCTGAAGGCATTAGCAATCTGGGATCTCTTTAATCCAGTTGCAAGGTCTGAGATATTCTGGGCCACCCAGGTGATTTGAAGCTGAGCTACAGGCAGTGTGAAGGCCCTTTTACTTTCAATTCACCCTTACTGCTGCAGTACAGCACTTCCTGGTCTCAACCCACACTACTGTGTTTTTACCAGTGTCCAACCTTTGTCTCTATACTAGGCTGTCAAACAGCTCAGCTATCAAACACTGGCTTTGCTATAATTAACAAATGCTTCCAGGAAAAAAGTGGCCTCAAATGTCAGGCTCACTTCTCTGGATGTTCTTCTTTTCCCAGATGGCCAGATGGTAGCCAGGTAATTTTTCACTGCCATGCTGGCTCTCCAATGCTTTCAAGCAGACATTTAAAAAAAATATTTTGTTTGGCTTTTCTAGCATGAAGGTTGGTCTGAATTACCTAGTTTGCCGTTAATAGATGCTGAAATCTCTCTTAATTTTATCTTCACAAGTTCTCTAAAACTGATTTATTTCCCTAGAAATAGTGTGGTAATAAATTAAACCCCAAATCTCAGTGGCTTAATACAGCAAATGTTTATTTCTCTCTTGTGTTACTAGTTAAGTTTGGGTTGGGTTGGGTAGAATGGAGACTTGTTCCAGACAGTCACTCAGGTATCCAGGATTTAGTTTTTCTTCACTCACAATCTTTTAGTTCGCCATTTGGAACACATAACCTTTGATATCACCATGAAAGAAAGAGGGAGAAGGAGGTATAGTGGCTTTTCACTGCCCCACTTTGAAATGACATTGTCATTTCTGCTCCTAGTCCATTGACCTACACTAGCCATGTAGCCCCAACCTAACTTCAGATGTGGCTAGGGAATAAAGGGGAGCACATGGATTACTGAGTGAGCACTAATTATATCTGCCACTTAGCTCTAGCCTAGGTTCAGTGTCTTATGAACTCTCACTTGGGATGTTGAAATAGTCTCCTAACCCCAAGTGCCATAAATGACATGACTGTGCTATGTATAATTCTGGGGGATCTGAACTAGGTTGCAAGGAGCAAATTTCATATGGGAGAGAGCTTTGAGCTCCCTCCAGGAGAGACCACAAAGATATCAATTCATTAGAGAAGAATAGATTCTGGTCTGATTCAAACTTGAGTTAATAACCACATGGACCAATTTGAAGGGCCAGGAAAGCCAAACTTTTCTTTAGATTTCATGTATTACTGTGTTCCAGGCCTTATGCTAAAGCCCTTTCTACACATGATCTCATTTATTTCACATGGCAACCCAACGAGAAAGGTTCAACTCTTTATTCCCAAGTATTTATTAATAAATAAATGGTGTTTCAGAGTAGAATTTAAACTCAAGACTCTAATGGCCATATTTTAATTCTTAATTAAATATTAATCTTCTTAATTTTTAATCTGTCCTCCACTGCTTCTCCTGGATGCAGTAATTCCAGACAATGGTGATTCTCAAAGTCAGGAGAATGTCCCAGTAGTTTCAGTAAGGTGTCAGCAAACTGATGGAATGAACCCTGGCAGTTTAGTCCAGACCCCAGTACAGGGACAGCTGAAAAACCAGATTGGTAAGATCCCTCTTCTCACCAACTGCTGCACTGGAGTGAGAAGTAAGAGCCAGGGTAAGCACTGGAGTGAGAAGAATCAGGGGCCCCTGTATTTTCCCTGTTTCCCTGGCCACACAGATAGGAAGATAGGAAGGCTGAACGCAATCCTTACTGTGTGTGTGTGTTGGGGAGCGGGGAGGTGGGGGAGTTGCCAGAAGACTGAATTTCTCCCAGCCACCTGAGGTATGGAACCACAAACACTGTCTAGATGCTCAGGATAGGCACAGAATAGGTGCTTACTCGATATAGTCTTTCAAATCTGATGTGGTGTTTAAGAAAGTTATGCTGAAGAGGATATTCAGGTTGGCTGGTTAAACGTGGCACATTAAATCTAGGTATTTATATCTGCTTTCTAAAATCATAACAAAGGAATAAAAGAATACATAAACTTTTCAGGACAAAGAGGAAGCGGGAAAATCACATTTAGGAAGCGGAATGAGGATACATAAATCTTAATTGACTTCAGCAGAACCGAGTGAAAAAAAAAAAGGACATTGTTTTGTGTTACTGCATCCAGGAAAGCTGCAGAATTAAAGGCACCAGCACCCAATACCTCTGAAGGACAGAGGGAGAGGGGTGGAGTGGGGTTGGAGGACAGGGGCTGAAAACATAAGCATTGGTTGAAAGTTAGATTTGCCAGATTTAGCAACCCTACTGAAAGTGCATATAAGGAGCAGCTACAACCTCAGAGTCTCTCCCAACCAGCTCGACCAAGAAACTGCCCCTCTCCATGCCTAGTGGAAGACGGGAGGTTTATTTTCTGGACAGGGGAGCTCTGGACCCAAGAACACCTGTCATAGCTGAATATAAGCTCCAAAAGATAGAGATTTTAGTTTATTTTGGTCACTGATGTATCTCAAGTACCTAGAACAGTGCCTGACATTTAATAGTCACTTGGTAAATATTTATTGAATGAATGAATGAATGAACTTTACTAAACACAGGGAAATTAATTAAAAGTTTGCATACTAAACACTAAAAACTGTCAGCCACCTTCATGGGCTGGGCTTCCGAAATGCTGGCAGTCAGGCTCATATCCCCTAGGCAAGCTATTGGAGGATTCACAGGGTGAGGGATGGGGACTCACTTACTAATAGAGAGGCTTACAACCATTGACATTTGGGAATTTCTCCATCAAAATAAGTGGATTCCTGCCCAGTCACTCCCTGTGGAGGCCACCCACCAAGCCCTGCCCGTGGGAATAGAAATTCCATTATTCATTCATTCTACAATTATTTAGTACCTATAATGAGCACCTCAATTATTGAGCACTTATAAAGGTCCAAGCATTAGGATAGAAAATAAGCGAATAAAATAAGTCTCTGCTCTTATGGAGCTTACATTCTAGAGGGGGACACAAAAAACAAGCATGTTGATGAGTAAATCCAGTACATAGTACATTGGAGGGTGATAAGTGCTAAAAACATGAAACAGGGTAAGGGGGCAGGGAGTGTGAGGCTGGTGTGTTATGTTGAGTGTTCAGGGATAAAGTGAACTTTGAGCAGAGAACTGAAGGCAGTGAGGGAGCAAGTCAGGAGCATATTTGGGCAAAGGGTTCCAGGAATAGGAAAAAGCAAATACAAAGGCTGTGAGTGGAAACAAGCTCGTTGTATTTAAAGAACACCAAGTCCCTTAAAGCAGTCAGGTTCTGGACATATTTTGAAGGAAGATGGAATATTTACCGAGAGGCAGGTGATTGAGGAGGATCAGGATTGGTGGGGGAAGGAGTTAGAAGTTTTGATTTTGATTTTGATTTTTACATCTTTGGTTTTGAAGTTTTACTTGCCTATTGATATCTACATGGCAATAACAGGTGGGCTTGGAAATATGGTCTGGGATTCAGAGCAGAGGTCAGAGCTGTACATTGGTGGGTCATCATCACATCACACAGTTGGGAGTTAAAGCCGTGACACCAGATGAGATCATCAAGATTTTAACATGGCTGAGCCTTAGGGGCACTCCAACATAGAGATATCAGGAGGATGAGAAGGAATCAGCAGAACAGAAAAGAGAGGTGGTGGTGGTTGGGGGGGACCCAGAGAGAATGGTGTCCTGTGGCCAAGTGAAGAAAGACTCTCAGAGGAGGGATTAGGGTTAAGGTGTGATCAGTTGTGTCAAAGCTGCTGCTAGGTCAAGTAAGATGACGACTGCGAACTGACCACTGGATTTGGCAGCATGAAGGTCATTGGTGACCTTGACAAGAGCAGTTTCAATGTAGTAGTGACGACAAAACCCTGAATGGAGTGTGTTCAATAAAGAGTGAGCTTATTATTGTCTTCCTCTTACATACGAATAGACAGCCAAGGATTGCTGAGAGCTCAGGAAAGTTTCCAACACGAAAGACAGAGATCAACACAGACGAGAAGGAAGGTGCTTGGAGGAAACCAGACAACGCAGGGGGTAGAACAAAACTTAATCTAAAAGAGAAGAAAAGATATTGCATACATGACACAAAAATAGAACTCTATTTTTAAAAAAGGAAGAAATATCCAGAGAGGCAGATTGGGCTAGATGGAGAGAATCTTGAGTCAGTTAGGAGTCTATTAGAATAATTTAGAAATGAGGGCCGAGGCCAGAATTGGAGTATGGAAATGGAGAAGAGAGGGTAGTTACAGAAAGCTTAAAAAAATTTTTTTTTCTAAAAAATGTAATAGGGCCGGCCCCGTGGCTTAGGGGTTAAGTGCACGAGCTCCGCTGCTGGCAGCCTGGGTTTGGATCCTGGGCGTGCACCGACACACCGCTTCTCTGGCCATGCTGAGGCCTCGTCCCACATACAGCAACTAGAAGGATGTGCAGCTATGACATACAACTATCTACTGGGGCTTTGGGGGAAAAAAGAAATAAATAAAATTATAAAAAATGTAATATATGCTCCTTGTAGAGAAGTTTCAAAACATAGAGAAATGTATTGAAGGGAATAAAAATTGGCCTAATAATACAACACATTTAATTATTCTTAACATTCAGGCACATGTGCCTCCAGTCTTTTCTCTCTCTATATGTACTTTTTGAATAATTTGGGATCATACTACACATACAGCTGTACATCTTGCTTTTTGCACTTAACCTTATGTAATAATTCCCATCTCTCTAAATATTCTTTGAGAACACAATTCTAAAAAATCATTGGGATATAATTTGTGAATGTGTAAAATTCACAAATCTCAGGTTTACAGATCAATCGACATTTACCTATGCACACATACACTTCATAACCACTCCCTAGTGGTAACCACTATTCTGATTTCTATTATTGTGGATTAATTTCACCTGTCTTGAGCTTCATATAAATGAAATCATACAGAACTGACTCTTTTAAATCCTACTTCTTTCTCTCAGTATAATATTTTAAAAAATTATCTATGTTATTGTGTTTATCAGTAGTTCCTTTTTTAGTGGTGTGTAATATTATACTGTATGAATATACCAAAATTTGTTTATCCATTCTCCCATTGATGACCATTTGGATTGTTTCCAATTTTGGAGGGGAGGGGACTATTATGAATAAAGCTCCTATAAACATTCTTGTCTTTTTGTGGACATACGTTTTTATTTCTCTAGGAGTGGAAATGCTGGGTCATAGGGTAGGTGTATGTGTAACTTTGTAAGAAGCTACCAAACACTTTTCCACAGTGGTTGTGTCATTTTACCTTCCCACCATCTAACACCAGTTCCCATCGCTCCACATCTTTGCCAATGAGAACGTATGTTTTGTGTGTGTGTGTGTGAGGGAGATTAGCCCTGAGCTAACATCCGTGCTGATCCTCCTCTTTTTGCTGAGGAAGAACGGCTCTGAGCTAACATTTATTGCCAATCCTCCCCTTTTTCTTTCCCCAAAGCCCCAGTAGATAGCTGCATGTCACAGTTGCACATCCTTCTAGTTGCTGTATGTGGGATGTGGCCTCAGCATGGCCGGAGAAGCGGTGCGTTGGTGCGCGCCTGGGGTCCGAACCCCGGTCGCCAGTAGCAAAGCGCACGCACTTAACCGCTAAGCCATCGGGCCAGCCCGAGAATGTGGTTTTTTAAATGGCTGACTCGTATGATTTCATATTATGTGCCTAGACTGGTTGTTAGATGTTTTAGGCAATTTCTAAATTTTCACTATTTTAAATAATAGTTCTTGATTATAAATCCTTGACTTCATCTGTAAGAGATATTTCCAAAAGAAAATTAACCCAATTTTCCACTTCTGTATTATCCTTCAATAAGTAACTGGTTAGTTAAACTTATTAGCAACAATAACAGAACAGATAATGCAAAAATGTGGCTGTCTGAAAAACAATTTCAGGGTGGCTTTGAAATGCATTTCTTTAACAGTTACATTTGAGGCAAATAGATGACAAAAATCTCAGGGCTTGAAAGCACTTCAAACACAGGAATAGCGCAAGGTAATAGTATCTCTCTCTCACCTCTCCTCTCCCCTGTCCTCTGGTCTCTCTCTGTTTCTCACCTGTCAAGTGACAAAACTAAAACAGTTTAGTGATGAGTTTGAGGTCCTTTATTCAAGGGAGAACAATCCATGGATTGGGAGAGTACAATGCCTCACTAGCAGTGAAGCACTCTTCCTGAGGTATTTTGGGCAAGAGCGAGTTTTATAGAAGAGTTAGAAGCGACAATGTGGAAGAGGGGCATGACTGGCTAGGAGGTTGGGGACTTAGGTATAAGGCAAGCAGGTCCTATTTTCTAAGGTAAAGCGAGCCAGCTAAAGCTGAGTTGGAGGATTGTGATTCATGTGTGTTAGGTTTCCTTGGCGGGTGTTTCCCATAAGCGCAGGTGGACTTAGGTTTAGATTTGTGACGTGGGCCGGCCCACTAGGGCAGCCTGCATTTTGTGGGTCTTGATATATGACTAACTTTATCACTCCACACAGACATATCCACTCATAAAGTCCGGATTCTGAAATAAAGTTTGAGTTAAGTCAAACAACTAAGACATACCACTAACTTGAGAGACCTTCAATCCCGTCAGCTATTTGCATGGCAGCATTTGTAGAATCGTGGCAGACTGGCTTGAGAGCTGCTGCCAGGTGGATCCACTTCCCTTTCCTCCTCAGCTTTCTCCAGTGGGGGTGGATGGAACCACCTTTCAGCCAGGGCCTGTGGCAGAGCAGAACTAACCTTCCTTATCAAAACTGGGTGAGGAGGCCAAGTTTTTTTTGGTGAGGATCTAACTTTGCCACAGGTTCCATAGGGAGAGAATATAGCAGGGAAGGAGGAGCGATTAGAGTCAGATCCTGAAGCCAGGTAAAGCCACTGTTGTTCTGGATACTGTTGGTGTGGGAGTAGCTACCCAAGTGCCTTGAGGTGAGACCTTAAGATTTCTCAATTTGGGGTCCATAGAACATGCCCAGAAAATATGAACTAAATGGTAAGTGTATGTGGTCGCTTTTACCTGGAGAGAGGGTCTATCTATATTCTTGTATAGCTTTTGTCATATTCTCAAAGTTGTCCATGATCCAAAAGAGGCTAAAATTTGCCCAGAATGAGCTACAGATAGTGTACTAAATTGAAGAAAACAGAATAATTATGAGGTAGCTACATAGTCACTGCCTGAAATGCCCTTTGTGGAAGGCTGATTCTCTGGCTCAAGAATCTGGCCTTCTCATCTCCCCTTCTTTTTTTCTTATCTAACTTCCTTTGTTTATTGTCCATCATATTTCCCCTGTCTCGTTCCTTCATCTGGATTCTTCTCTCTTCTTTCTTGTCGTTTTCCATACCTCCTTTCTTCTTCTTTCTCTGCTGTAATAGACCAACTGGGGGATCTTGGCTTGGAGTGGTGGGGCAGTCAGACAGGCGAGAAGTTCTCCAATTTAGTTCTCTACCATCTTTTCCCACCGTTCCTGGTAGTGACTATAAGATATTGGAATTAAACAGATAAACTCATTTTGAAAGTACTTGCATAGTTTCCTTTCAAGGCATATAATGTCTAACCATAACATGTAATAAAGCAAGATAATGAACACCCCAGGAAGATAATGTTAACATCCTTGAGAAATTAATGGAAAATACTATGAGATACTGTGAGTAAATAGCCATAAAGGCTGGTTAAATATTAATCACTTAAAGAACCATTAAAAAAATAATGCTATTTATATACGCAAAGTGAATCCCATTTCTCTGCAGATCAAATAATTATGCACAGCAAGAGCAAGCATCTTGGCTTTTACTAATTACAAAATTTTTTCACAAATTGGCTTTTTATATTTTAAGAGTGCAAGTTGTTTTCAAGTTGTTTCACAGATTGCATGTTCAAAGATCATCCTTCAGTGTTTCACATTTTTAAGAATGATGTAAGCTTCCTTGATCATTTCAGCAGAATGTAGTCGAAACTCCATAGTTTAGAGTTCACAGATACTTCCTTTTTAATCTTCTTTTGGAACACATTTTGTAATGAGTTCTGGTCTAAAATGTGATCCTGGTTTTCGTCAGAATTTTTCTCATTCTATTATTAGCTGAAATGGGATAAGGAGTCAAACGACTTTTGGCTCTTTTTTTGTCTAGTGTTTGGTTTCACACGGTTTTAATATGCTAGAGGATAAGCTTTCATTTTGAAGAGAAGGGTTTAAAGCCCTAGTGGTCCAACATAGCCCTGTGAGCTGCACTCTCCGATGCAGGCCATCATATTTTTATCTTTTTTAGAAAGATTGAAGACTATTGTTTTTATGGATGGATTCATCCATGTATTTGGGATGAAATTGGTCTTTAAAAAACAAAAATATTATTTCTCTCCTTATTTAAAACTCCAAAGATTTCTGTATTACTTGTCTATCACTGCATAACAAACCATCATTAAATTTTTATGTTTTTAAAACACAAAAGTATTTATTGGCTCACAATTCTATCAGATGGCAATTTGAGTTGGGCTCAGCCAGGTGGTTCTGCTGCTGTTCTCCCCTGGGGTCACTCTTGTGACTGCAGTCATCTTGTGCTTGACTGGGTTTGGATGGTCTAAGTGGCCTCACTGGCAATTGGTGCTAGCTGTTACTGTGGTGCCCTGGTTCTCCTCCATGTGACCTCTCATCCTCCAGTTGGCTAGATTAGGCTTCTTTTCATGGTGGACTCACGGCAACATTATAAGGAAAAGAGAATGGAAGCTGCAAGGCCTTTGAGGCCAAGTCTCAGATGTCCCCAAATTTCACTTCTTCCACATTCTTTGATTCCAGCGCCAGCCCCAGTTCAAGAAGAGGGAAAACAGACTTCACCTCTTGATGGGAAGAGCCTCAAAGTCATATTGCAAAGGGACATCCAGATAGGGATGTGAGGATAGTAGTGGTCATCTTTGCCTGTAATCTAACACAGCTTCTCATCACAATTACGATAAAAACCAAAAATTTTTACCATGGCCTACAAGTCCCTACATCATCGGCCTTCCTTATCAATCTTGTACTGTTCCACACTTCTCTTAGTTCATTACTCTCTTTCTGTCACTCAAACTCCCCACTCTGTTTTTCTGTCTGAAGTGTTCCTTCCTCATGTCTTGGCTCCTTCTTATCATTCAGGTCTCAGTTAAATGTCACTTCCTCAGAATTTTTTTTAAAACATTTTATTGAGGTATGATTGACTTGTAAAAAGTTGTACATATTTAATGTATATAACTCGATGAGTCCAGGGATAAGTATACACCAGTGAAACCATCACCATCATCAAGCCTATGGAAATGTTCCTTACCTCCCAACCCTATTATTATTACTATTAGTAGTAGTAGTAGTAGTGTATGATAAGAACACTTAACACAAGATTTACCCTCTTGGCAAATTTTAAGTATACAACACAGTATTGTTAACTCTACAGTATATACTGAGCGCTGTGCTGTATTAGTAGATCTCCAGAAGTTATTTATCTTGCATAACTGAAACTATGTACCTTTGACCATCATCTGCTCATTTCCCCCCTACTCCATCCCCTGGTAACCACCATTCTACTCTCTGCTTCTATGAGTTTGACTATTTTAGATTCTGCATATAAGTGAGAACCCTCAGAAGGTTTAACGTTGCTCTGTTTAAAGTTGTTCCTTCTACTATCTTAGCTGCAGTTTATTACTGTATATGCTTCTATCTATTTTATTTCTCACTCTCTGAAATTACCTTATTTTTTAAAAATATGCTTATTATTTATTTTCCCACTAGAATATAAGTTCTATGAGAGCTAGAGCTTTGTCTGTCTTGTTTATTCCTGTATACACAGGGAGGAAAATATGTTTACCATAATGGTCCTCACCCTAGGCTACAATTTAGAACCACCTGGAGGGTGTGGGATGATGCCCAGGCTGTACTCCAGATAAGTGGTCATGCCAAGGGACCCCAAAGAGCAGGCAAAGTTAAGGAGCACTGGCTTAGCCTGAAAACTTCATAGAAGAGCTGGAACCAAGACTGGGTCTTAAAGAGAAGGCAAGATTTAGAGAAGTGGAGGAAAGAAAACTTCCCTGTCAGAGTGGACATTGGAGGAGCAAAGGAGAAAAGGAAAGGAAATGGGTGTTGCAGAATGAGCAAGGCCAGGAATTGGCTTGTAAACCTGATTCAATAGCAGTTGGTATATTGACCCTTCTTCCTGAATTTTCCAAGCTAGCTCTGATTTGAAATATTTTATTCCATTTTCCACATAAACCAACAAAACATCTTTTAACATTTCAGCATTCAAACTCCATTTCTAAAGCAGAAGCAACACAAAAATCATAGTTAAATGGCATATTTTTTTTCCTTCAGAAAATATATTCCCTCATATGGGAAATGCCTTGAGGAAGCCACTTTAGATTCTTAAGTGGGGTACAGGAGTGATGCCAGTGGTGTCTTATGATTGTTCTGTTAGAACAGATTGGACATTAGAGACAGGAAGGAGAACGTGGTAGGTACCCCAGCCAGGCGGGTGCATTCATCCATGAGAAGTGAATAAAGGTCATGGTGATGGGGACATAAAGTCAAGATACGAGAGGCATTTGGAAGAAAGATGCAAGTCACAACCCGTGATGATGAGTCAGCAGTGTCAGAGCTACAAGAGAAGTGTGGCCTTACTCTCCTGGGTTAAATTATTCTGGGTGAGCATTTATATTGGTCAGTTTCACAAAATTAACTTCACTTAGTGCTCTGTGTTACCTGAGGGGAGGAGGGTGACAAGGCAAAGAGCTGAGAGAAAAACCCATTTTCCTGGCACCAGTTTCCAAAAGACTAAGTCCTTTATTTTTTGAGATATAATTCACATACCATAAAATTCACTCTTTTCAAGTGTACAATTCAGTGGCTTTTAGTATAGTCACAAGGTTGTGCAACCAACATTGCTATCTAATCTGGAACATTTTTTTTATTGATGTTTCAATAGTTTATAACACTGTGAAATTTTGGGTTGTACATTTTTGTTTGTTCATCACCATATATGTGTCTCCCTCCACCCCTTGTGCCCACCCCCCAACCCCATTGACCCTGGTAACCACAATACAGTTTTCTCTGTCCATGTGTTGGTTTATATTCCACATATGAGTGAGATCATACAGTGTTTGTCTTTCTCTTTCTGGCTTACTTCACTTAACATAATACCCTTCAGGCCCATCCATGTTGTTGCAAATGGGACGATTTTGCCTTTTTTTATGGCTGAGTAGTATTCCATTGTATATATATACCACATTTTCTTGATCCAATCTTCAGTTGAGGGACACTTAGGTTGCTTCCACTTCTTGGCTATAGTGAATAATGCTGCAATGAACACAGGGGTGCATAAGCCTCTTTGGATTGTTGATTTCAGGTTCGTTGGATAGATTCCCAGTGGTGGGATAGCTGGATCATAGGGCATCTCTATTTTTAATTCTTTGAGGAATCTCCATACCGTTTTCCATAGAGGTTGCACCAGTTTGCGTTCCCACCAGATGTGTATGAGGGTTCCTGTTTCTCCACATCCTCTCCAACATGTGTTGTTTTTTGTCTTGGTGATTATAGCCATTCTAACGGGCGTGAGGTGATATCTTAGTGTTGTTTTTATTTGCATTTTAATCTGGAACATTTTTATCACCCCAAAAAGAACCCTGTACCCCTTAGCAGTCACTCCTCATTCCCCCCTCCCCATCTCTTGGCAAACACTGATCTACTTCCTGTCTCTATGGATTTGCCTATTGTGACATTTCATATAAATGGGATCATATAATATATGGCCTTTTGTGACTGGCTTTTTCTATTTAACGTAATGTTTTCAAGGTTAATCCGTGTTACAGCATGTATCAATACTTATCTCTTTTTATGGTTGAATAATATTCCATTGTATGGCTATACCATATTTTGTTTATTTATTCATCAGTTGATGGACATTTGGTTTGTTTCCACTTTTGGCTATTATGAGTAATGCTTAAGTCCTGCACTTTTGAGATAGCCTTTACTACTTTCATCAGCTGTTTTCAGTATGTCAAGGATACTACTGGAAACACCCCATTGGCTCACACAACTGTTAGGATGATACCATTAAAATGGAAGACCATGCCATTCCTTTTCTCAAAATTTCCAATGGCTCCCTTCTCACTCATAGTAAAAATCATGAGCACAAACTCCAAGACTTTCTTCAGTCTGCTCTCCTAACTGTGTCTCCTAGTTCTGTCCTTTGTCTCCGCTGCCCTGGTCTAGTTGATCTTCAGACACACTGGGCATGCTTCCTTCTCAGGACCTGTTCCCCTTGTTTGCTTCCTCTTCTCCCAGGGATCTCAGGGGATCACTCTGTCACCTCCTCCAGATCTTTCCTCAAATATCACCTTCTCATTGAGACCTTTATTGACCTCACTATTGAAAAGAACATCCCTGCACCCCCACTGTGCTTTGCACGTCCCATCTCTCTTCCTGCTTTATGTTTCCCTTAGAACTTGTTCTATCTCTATATCATATGTATTTATCTTGCTTATTGTCTGTCTTCATTAGAAGGCAGACTCCATGAGGGTAGGAATTTTTGCTTTTTTTTTTTTTTATTGGTGAGGAAGGTTGGCCCTGAGCTAATGTCTGTCCCAATCTTCCTCTATTTTGTATGTGGGACGCTGCCACAGCATAGTTTGATGAGCGGTGTGTAGGTCCGTGCCCGGGATTCCCCACCTGTGAACCCAGGGCCGCCAAAGTGGAGCATGTGAACTTGACCACTACACCACTGGGCCAGCCCCACATGTTTTTTTCACTGCTGTATCCACAGCACCTAGAATTGTGTCTGGCAGATAATAGGTGTTCATTAAATGTATGTTGAATGAATGAACGACTGTGCTTCAGAATAGACTGCTCAGGCTATCTAAAACACCAAATTTCTTTGTTTTTGGCTGGAAGGATAGCCATGCAGTATGAAAGTATGTCTAACTCACGCTGATTGAAAGTTCTAACAGGCATAAGTCTTTGACTATACTCATTAGTTTGACTAATGTGAAAAATAAAGAAATTATCACTTGATGCAACAGTTTATTTGGTAGAAGAAACTTTAGAAACCTGGTTTATGTAGGGGAGGTTGCGGGGAAAAAATGAGAGTGCCTAGTGGTAAGAAGTTTGGGAACAACTACTCTAAACAGCTGTCTGAATGGTTAATGCAGTTGGTTAATTACTGAGAAATTCCAGGAAAAAAAAAGCTGCATTCTAAACAAACGTTTATCAGCACATACCACTTGACTGGTCTTCTGTTCAAAGGTTCCTGTTGCAACTCGTTTTGGCAGCACTTGTATGAAACTGAGGCAGCAGTAAGTGACAAAGGTTTTATTTATCTCCTGTTATTATCTGTTGACTTTTAAAGTGCTCAGTAACGAACAGCAGCAGATTAGCTAACCATACAGCAGAAAGGGTGAAGCAATGTCTTGTAGGGCCCCAGGTTCCCACCAGCCCCCTTGGAACCCTCCAAGCCGGTGCGGGTCATGAGTTCCACTGAGAGAGAACATCTCCGTGAACCCTTTCATTAGATGGCTGTGTGAACTGAGGCTCCGAAGGAGGAAGTAATGTATTCAAAGCTGTGCTGTTAAATAAGAATCTGGCCCAAGTAAAACGAAACTCCTAAATTGGGAGAGTTAATATTAATTATACTGATTGCACCAGACACTTCCTATATATTACATCCCTTTATCAGTACTGCAAGCTCGTGAGATAGGCACTATTTTTCCCATTTTCACATTCAAGAGACTTGAGACTCACAGAGGCTGAGTAACCTGCCCAAGGTCCCAAGTAAATGGCAGAACTAGGATTCAAACCTAGTTATCTTTGACTATGAAAATCTTCGATCTCTTTCTCCGAAGCCTGGTGTCTCCAAGTGGGAAAATCTCTTTCTCTAAAAGTTTCATAATTCCTAACCCTTGACATTCACAAATAATAATGGTGACAATAATGATAACAATAACACATATTTACTGGATACCTACCAGTATATCCAGGGCATTATTCTAGCTTCTGGGAATACATAAGTAAATAAAAGGAAGAGAAATATCTGCTGTTATAGGAGAAGAAAGACAATGAACATAATATGGAATCAATTTATATAGTTTTTTAGAAGATGATAAGTGTGATAAGTAAAATAAGGGGGTATTTTCAAGGTAAGGTGGATTGGAAGTATCTGAGATTGTGGCAAGTTCAAATAGAGTGGTCAGGGCAGCCTTCACTAACAAAGTAATACTTGAGCAAAGACTTGAAGGAGGTGAAGATGCAGATATCTGGGGTGAAACGTTTGAGGCAGAGAAGAGCCAGTGCAAAGGCCCTGGGGTGGAAACATGCCATGTGGATTTGAGGAACAGCGAGAAGGTCAGGGTGACAAGAATGGTGAGAGTGAACGAATAAAGAAGAGAATGGAGGAGATGCAGTCAGGTCAAATGGGGGCCAGATTGGCTTTTACCCTCAGTGAAATGGGGGAGTTTTTGTCAGGTTTTGGGCAGAGGAGTGACAAGATCTGACTTACATACTAAAAAGATCCCTCTGGCTGTTGCGTTGAGGAAAGCAAAGGGGAAGAAGGACAGCGAGACCAGACAAGAGTCTACTTCAGTAATCTAGACAAGAGATGATCATGGCTTAGATCAGAGTGGTAGCCATGGAAGTAGAGGGAAGTGAGTAGGCTCTGGATAAGATTTGCTGAGGGATTTGAGAGACAGAGAGGAATCAAGGATGCCTACAGGATTCCTACCAGAGAGCTCCCCACTGAATCCTCTAAGCAACTCTGCCACAAAGGAATGGAGGATTCAAGAACCTTCACAATGTGTGTCTGACACATGGCAAAATATTTTACAGTCTGAGGAGAAACCAAAATACTGTAAAGTCTTTCATCAAAACAATCACTCTGTATAAGTTACAGTGTTTTAAATTCTAAGTAGCAAAAATTTAGAATGTAGGGCCATTATCTCTCTGTTTGTTCATGATCGGAGTCACTTAAGCCTTCTGAGCCTCAACTTCTGTTTCTGCAAAATGGGGATTACTGTCCTGCTGTCTCAATTATGAGGTAATGTGAACTGCTTGGAGCAGTGACTTTGTTTGGATTACTGCTGTACCCAGGCATTTAGACTGGTGCCTGGCACATAGTAGGTGCTCAATAAATACTTGTTGAATGACTAAATGAAAGAGAATGTACTCAAAGACCTTTGGGAAAAATATATAAATCTACATTAGGTTTATTATTAGCGAACTAAGACAGCTGCCAAGACAAGCAGCTTTTGGGGAGGCCTGAATGAACAAAATAATTACTTCGCTTTGACTCAGCCTGTCATTTCTAGCTGTTCATATAATAGAATAATGAGGACATCCCCTCAGAGTTGCTAGCCTCTGGTGTTCATACACATTTTCATAAGCCAACAGCACCTGGACAACTTATATAAGAACAGCTTTAATGAGCATCCTCTTTTTAATTAAAGACATCTGCTTTTTTTTTTATCAGTCTCATTAGAGAGTTTCTTTGCGCCATGAGTCTGATCACTGGTGAAGTTGATAATGAAAATAGAAAGCCAAAGGGAATTAAATTCTCATCTCGAGTCACTGAGTTAATACATGAAAGCACTTAGAACAGTACCTGGTATAGTAAATGCTCCAGAAGCACTAGCCATTTTTATTGTTATCTGTAAATTCATCCATTTATTCCTTTTTCCTCCTCCCTTCCTCTCTTCCATCCTTCCTTCCTCCCTCCCTCCTAATTCACTGATCCGTTCATTCTGTGACTGTTTCCTGACACCTGTTTTGTGGCAGATGCTGTGGTAGGTGTTGGGCATATGAAGATGAATGAGACATTGCCTATGCTCATGAGATAGTCACATGAAGTCAATTAGAAAACAATGTGGAAATGGCATCTGTCCAACCCATCTCTTCTTGACATTATATTAATGTAGCATAAGTGCCTGAGTGGATGTCTTTAGGTTTCCCAGACATTTGAGGTCCCCTTTTCTCTTTATATGGGAATAAAATGGCTCGAGACTCTGCCACATGTACTGTGGGAAATTCAGCGCCCTATCCTAAGCTTTCTGAGCATTCCTATTGGATACTTCCTACTCCAGGTTCTTCCCTGCTCCTCATTTGTCCTCTTGTCTCCTACTTTCTCTGTGCTAGATCTGAATGGATTTACCACAAGCAACCCAAAGCACCACTAACTCAAGGTTACTATGGATAAGAGATTTTCACTGTGTGTTTTGTGTGGATAATGGGACATGGGGTGTGTAATTTAAGCACAGAGTTGGAACATAGCTTCCTGTACAATGTCAGACTTTAGTATTCCTTGAAAGGTATCAGCCGTTTCCTGCAATTCCCCCACTAGAAATGCTCCTCTTTAGACTTTGGCTTGTTGCTCTCTAAATGGGACTCTGTTGTACTCTCCACAATTTTCTCTTATAACCCCTCCTTCTGGTCCTTCTAGAGACTGGGGTGGGGGTGGGAGGGAAGTGTGGAAACAGGAAGACCAGAAGGAAGGTTGTGGCAGAAATCCAGGCACAGATGATGATGATTTGGACTATCACAAGGGGAGGTGGTGAGAATGAGTGAATAGATTCAGAACTTTTTTGAAGGTAGAGTTGACTGGTTTGCTGATGAATTGGATTCAGGGTTTTAGAGAAAGAAAGAAGGCGAAGCCAAGATTTTTGGCTTCAGCAACAGGAAGAATAGAATTAGTAAAAGTAACTCATGTTAAATGCAGAATATCTGGAAAATACCTAAAATGTAAGTAAGAAAAAAGTAATTACCCACAGTTCCTATTACCTAAAGATAATCAGTGTTAACATTTTGGTGTGTTTCCATGTAGTCATTTTTTTTTTTCCTTGTTAATTGTTCTAGGCTTTTTTCTGTGTGTGTGTATGTATACATAGATACAAAAAATATATAAATATGTATGTATTGTTCTAGTTGTACAGAATATATATTTATCCTTCTTTTTCTTTTTTTTTTTTTGTGAGGAAGATCAGCCCTGAGCTAACATCCATGTTAATCCTCCTCTTTATGCTGAGGAAGACCGACTCTTCAGCTAACATCTATTGCCAATCCTCCTCCTTTTTTCTCCCCCCAAAACCCCAGTAGATAGTTGTATGTCATAGTTGCACATCCTTCTAGTTGCTGTATGTGGCACGTGGCCTCAGCATGGCCGGAGAAGCGGTGCGTCTGTGCGCGCCTGGGAGCCGAACCTAGACCGCCAGTAGTGGAGCGCGCACATTTAACCACTAAGCCCCAGGGCCGGCCCTATCCTTCTTTTTAAAAAAAACTTTACATAATGAAAATACCTCTGAGCTATTGATACCCAACATTTTTCTGTTCATAAGCAGCATAATACAGGCAAACTTCCCTGTAGCATTATTTTCTAATATTTTGAATATTTTCTCATGTCATTAAATGGTTGTGGAAAACATTTTTAATAGATGCATAATATACCACGATATAGCTGTGACATAATGTCTTTAGCCATTTCTCTATTGTGGGCATTTAGGTACTTTCCATTTTTGTGCTATGAAAAACAATGCTGCAATCTTTGTACGTAAATATTTGTGTGCATTTCCTATGATTTCCTCATGAAAAGTTGCTAAACATGAAATCAACAGGTCAATATTTTTAAAGGTAAAAAAAATGACTTCTTGATTATTGAGCATTTCTCAGCATCATACCTAACACATCACGATGATAAGCTGAGAGTTTAAGGTCCCCAACAGAGAGTCATTTAAGCACTCACTCAGTTTCTCACCAGGCTTTTAAAACCAGTGCCTACTTCTCTTCCAATTTTGATTAAACTGAAAAGACTAACTCTAATTAATCTGTGTTAACAAGCATGAAGAGCATTTGAACGTCATGTAGAAACTGATGATTACGAAATCTTTTCATCCAACATAGCACCGTTTATTTCATAAGAGAAGAATTTCCTTTTCCACCAACCTTATGCTAATCTCTCTCATTCTCTGCCCCCTGTTTGGTAGGCAATGGTCCTGGGCCCAATAGTAGACATTTCTAAAACTAAGAGACAAATCTAAAAATAATGAACATTTTCCTAAACTTACGGTTTTTCCAACCACTAATTAAGGATGTCACTTAGGGTGACAACAAATTACTGAAGCCCAGTAAAACAATTGGAGGGCTCCGGGTGTATAGGAATGGAAAAACATGAGAACAGAGTTAGGTGTCTGGCTATAAGGCAGTCTTAGGCTTGAACAGTGACTCCTTGCTGTATGGCTCAGACTCTGATTTGGCTTTGTGGAGGTGCAGCAAGTGTTGCTCTAATATTCACCTGTAATACAGTTAGGTTCACTTGGTACTGTTAGTATTCCATTTTGGGTTCCCCCTCCTCCCTGCCCCATGCATGCACTCATCTTACTTGACGTTAATTGATTATTTATTTTTTGGCATATGAAACATTACCATGATTCTAAGAGTCAATGCTATTCAAAACATGTATTAAGAGAAGTGTCACTACTCAGCTCATCCCTACTACCCCAATCTCCTTCCCCCATTCTTTCCATCTCATTCCCACTCACTCCTTGTAGGTAACAATCTCTTTAGTTTCTGGCTTATCCTTCTTTATCCTTCTTGCATTTCTTTTGCTCAAATGAGCAGAAACACATATATTTTCTTATATACTCTTCTTTCTTACAGGAATGATAGCATACTATGTATGCTCTTTTGTACTTTGCTTTTTTTCTCAGTTGGCAATATATCCTGGAGATTACTCCCTATCAGTTCATAGAAATCTTCCTCATACTTTTTTATAGCAGCATAACACTCTGTAGTGCTGATATATCATAGTTTATCTAACCAGTCTCCTATATATAGGCATTTAGGTTGTTCAGTATATTGCAGTTGTAAACAATGATGCAATGAATGGATATGTATATTATTGTTGAAGGTGTATCTTCAAGGTAGATTTCTAGAAGTGAGATTGCTCGTTCAAAAGGTAAGTGCAAATGTGGTTTTGTAATGTATTGCCAAATTTCCTTCTAGAAGAGTTTTACCAGTTTATATTCCCACAAGCTTGTATGAGGGTACCTGTTTCCACACAGTCTTGTCAACAGAAAATGTGGTCATAATTTTTAATCTTTATTAATCTGATAGTTGAGTAATGGTACCTCCCCAACCTCTGACTTCTATCTCCTCAACTCAGCAAGATTGCCAAGTGAGTTCTCTTTGGCTACATCCTCCCTGCACTATGGCCTGGAAACTGCCTCCTGGCAGTAAGCTGGGCTGATCATAAGTTTCACCTCATTTGTTTCATTTTTCTCAGGGGTGATAGTCCTAAATTCTATTACCCAATGTCTAGAAACCATCATTTCATATATTGTCCAGTTTTCTAGTTTAAGGCAAGAACATAAATTCAGTTTCTATTACTCCTTCATGGGTGGAAATGGAAGCTGGTCCAACATTAATCTGATTAGATTTCCAGACAAAAGAAATAATCAAAGGTTATCAAAGTAATAGAAAAAAAATTCTACAACTGAATAGACAGCTGTTCTTACATTGAAAGGGCCCAGAGAATTACAAGCAGAGTGAATGCAACAAAATCTACCTGGTGAAAATTCTTAACTGTAGAAGAATAAAAAAAAAAATCAGAAAACTTCTACAGAAGGAGAAAAAAGAAAAGAGAAAGGGAAACTTTCTCTACAAGGAAAGAGAAGCTGAGTAGTAACAGACTTCTCGGCAGAGTGCTAGAAGACAGGGACCAAATTTTCAGAGGCCTGAAAGAATTTGACTTTTGAACCTAAGATTCTGTAACCAAGCAAATTAGATTATGAGTGATAGTAAAATTTTAAGAGTATACTGTGAACAGCTTAATAGCAACAAATTTAAAAATAAAGTTGAAATGGATGATTTTTTGGAAAATATAGGTTACCAAAATTGCCTCAAGAAGATATAGAAAAATTGAATAGAACTATATTCATAGACAAGATTGAGAATTAATTTCAATCTATACCTACTAAAAGGCACCAGGCCCAGAAATATCTATAGGAGAGTTGTATTGAACTTCAAGTAACAGATGAAAAAATATGGAAAGCTTTCTAACTCATTCAAAGAGGCTACCAGACCTTGTTACCAGACAAGGATAGTGGACCAGGGAAGGTCCAGCCAGGAGAGGGAAACCTTGCCAGTTATTGAAAAATTATAAAATAATGGAAAGAATTGCTAACTAGATGTAAAGTTGTTACCCAGGTAACTGAAAGGATAGAAAGAGAATTCTAAGGTGTCACAATTGCAGCAGCTGCAGGAAGGGCTTCTACCCCAGGGTGTGAAGGAATAAAGGAAAGAAATGGAATTTATTAAAATATAGAAGTTTGGAGGAGGGTCCCCATGAAGTGCAACTCAGATCTCTGAAGAGAGGCTGCTGCCCCACCTGTGCTGGTGTCTCTGTGTGGAGAGTGTGGAGCATCCTGAGGTTGGTTCTGCAAGTGTTGGAAAACCACAAACCGGATTTGTCTGTTGCTATGAGAAGGCGCTGCTGCTGCGTGGGTGAAGAAACGTTGCCACAGGAAAAGGAAGCAGACAGGAAGATCATAGAAAACTGTCAGGAAGAAGCAAATCCCTTCTTCCTCTTCTAGCCTTGCTATCTCCTTGGTTAGTCGGAGACTAGGAAGAAGCCAACTGGCAAAGCAGAAATGTGGTTTGCAGGGTTCCAGCCCCAGCATCACAAATCAAAGTATAAAAGAATGGGCTTGGAGCTGAGACAATAACCTAACAACTGGCACAGAGAGCTCACTCAAAGGAAAATTTGTGCCCACCCCATTTATAAATGGATGAAAAAAATCTTAAATAAAACATCAATATATTAAATCTAGCAATGTAGAACAAATATTTCACAACAAAGAAGGGTTTATTCCAGGAATACAAGGATGCTTCACCATTTGAAAAGCTATTTATTAATAGATGGAAGTAGATAGATACTGAAAAAGCATTTGATGAAATCAATGCTGTTTCTGATAAAATCTCTTCACAAAACTAGAGTTAGAAAAAAATCATTATACTTAATGGTGAAACATCAGAAAAATTTCTACTAATGTCAGAAAACGAGACAGGGAGGTCTACTATTACTGCTACTATTCGACATTATACTGGAGGGCTTAAAAACACAATTTAATGAGAAAAAGAAGGGAGTATAAATATTTGAGTGGAAGAGATAAAATTATCATTTTTTGTAAAAATATGATGTTCTATTTTAAAAAATCCAAATAAAACAATGGAAAAACTAGTAAAACTAAGATGAAAATTCAGAAGATCACATACGTGATCATATGAGAAGCTAGAAACTACAGCTTTCCTATATATCAGTGATGACCAATTAGAAAATATAAAATAAAACTCCTATTTATCTTAGCACTAAAACTAAAATGTATATCAAAAAAATCCAATAAGAATCATACAGAGCAATAAAAACTATAAAATGTATATGAATAAACCTAACAAGAAATATACAGAAAGCTCTTGTAAAGGACACAAAAGAAATTTTGAATAAATAGATCTGGAGGGGAAGACTGACTTTCATAAAAATATTAATTCAATCCAATCCCAATAATGATACAGCTGGATCTTTTTAAAAGAAAATCTAATAAATTGATTCTAAAGTTCATCTGATTGAAAAAATTGGGATAAAATTAAAAAAACATTTTAAGAAAGAAGAATATTGAGGATCTTGCCGTTCCAGATATCAGAACATTCTATAAGGCAATATTAATTAAAAAAACTTGATACTTGTGGAAATAGATAAATTGGTCAATGAAGCAGAAGACAAGGTTTAGAAACAGAGGCGTATATTTATGGAATTTAGTTTATGGTAAAATTGTCATTCCAATAGAGTGTTGGAAAAGAGAGATTATTGGCTATTGATTTGGAAAAAAATTAAGGTAGTTCATAATCTAACATTAAGTCTCAGATTAATTGCATATATTTAACTAAATGAGAACGACTTTCCTAAGCATAACATGACATAAACATAGAAGTCATACAGAGAAAAAATGGACAGACTTGGCTGCCTAACAAAGGAAATTTTTTTGCCCAAAGAAAGACACTATATGCAAGGTTAAGAAATGTGTGACTGCTTTGGAGAATGTTTTTGCAATGTAGTTAACAGATATTTAGCCTCAATAACCTTTTCCAATATTAAAAACAATCTATAAATATATTGATTTAGAACTTTCAGTTGTTTCTCAAAAATGTACTATAAACCAGGCACTGTGCTAGCTCTTTGCAGACATGATTTACTCCTCAGAACAAGAGTACTAATTGGAGTTGATATTATTATCCCCTTCTGGCAGAGGAATAACTGAGATTCGGAAAGTATAAGCAACTTGCTTAATTTCTCACAGTTTCTAAGTGGTGGGGCCAAAATTCAATACCAACTCTGTCTAGCTTTGGAGCTCTTTCCCACGCCCTGTCCTCTTCCCAGTGCTAAATTAGTTTACCTTGAACATTTCTAAAATTGCACCATTATCTCATATGAAGTATTCCCTGAACTCATCTTTTATACTATGGCCCAAAAGAGTATTATTCCTTTAAATCACAAATAGCACAATGAAGGAATAAATGCATTATATGGATAGTGAAATGTCAGTGAGTCTACAAATATTTATTCTAAGTAAAGGGAGAGGGATAACCTTATCACGTCCATTCACAATTAAAAACTTGGCAAAAACAGTAGCTAGTAGAGAAATTTGAAGTTGGCCAGTTCACTAATTTGGTGTGTGGTGTTGTCAGAATTATTCATCAGCCTAGCTTCATGCTGACAAGCAATTATTTCTCCAGGGCCAAGTGAATTTCATGACCCAAACCCATAGGAAACTCTTGAGCATGGAATTTGAAGATGTTCATTTTATCTATCAATGAATGACTCCAAACTAATTCTTGATTAGGATAATGGGGCAAAAAAGAGAATGAAGTTCCTAGAATTAAAAAAAAAAACCCTTTATTTAGATAAAAACTTATGACTCCTGCTCTCCATCTTATCTGTGGCCAAATATTTGAACAGATTTGCCAATAAAGAGCTAAATTGACAGTTTTCAGTTACATTGCTGTCAATATATTTCCTTGTGGTGCTGCTAGATTATGACTACAGTTACCTTTGTTATATGGGATTATTAACATCTCTTGGGCTAGTCCTTCTCACAGCGTTCCACAGATTCCTCTGTCCTCTGTCCTTTTAACACTGACATTTTTCAGAGCTCTACCCAAAGCCTTCTTTGCTGGTCTCATCCACTCCTATGGCTCCAATTCCCAGGGGTGTGCAGATGATATCTGTATTATTTAGTGAGACTTTGGCTGCAAATACCCAACAATGGCCTAACAATTATTATATTTAGGTACCTCACAAAACGAGAATTCTGGAGATTATCTGTTCCAGGGTTGGTTCAGGGGCTCAGAGATGTCATCGGTTACCTAGGCTCTTTCCACCTTTCAGCTCTGCCATCCACAGAGCCGTCTCACCAGTTTCAGGATGGCAGCTGAAGCTCCAAACCTCAGGTTCTCACATAACACATTTAGAGTAGGAAGTAAGGGGGTTTTGAAGGCAGAAGAGAGCTTCTCGTGCTGCTCTGTTTCAGCAGGGAGGAAAATCTTTCCTAGAAATTCCCCAGTAGACTTCATTTGCCTTAAGAATGAGTCATATATGCAACTTCAACCAGTGACAAAGAGAAATGGGTTGCCATGGTTGACTTAACCAGTTTTCATCTATCCCTTGAACTGGGTACATCACTGCCTAAACAAAATTGGAGTTCTGTTAGCAAGGAAGATGAGAGGAATGGTTGTTGGATGATCAATCAGTAGTGTCAATCATAGCACTCAAAATCAATGTCTCCAACCCAGATTTACTTCATGAAGTATTTATGTAAACACCTACAAGTTATCTCAGACTCATCAGATTCCATGAATTTATCATCTTCCCTGAGAGAACTCTGCCTAAATCCCAGGACCCTGCCCTGCACACATACGAACCTCCTCCTTCTGCTTTAATGAAATGAATGGCATTGCCAATCATGCAGCTGCCAAAACAGAAACCTGGGTGTAGTCCTTAACATCACCTAACCCTTAACCCTCATATTTAGTCAATAATAAATTCCTGTCCAATGTATCTTCTAAATATGACTCAGATTTTTGGACTTCTCTTTATCTTCCCTTCCACAGAAGTAAGCCAAATCACCAAGTGATTGATTTGCCATGAACAAACTCATTATACAATATTTACAAAATTTACTGACTATAGTTTTAACATTTTTCATAGAACTGTTTACCAGTTTTAATAAAAATTTCAAATTTTAGTTACTGGTTGATAACATATATTTTTTTAATTTTAAGCAAACTGTCTTAGCCTGGGATTCCTAGAAAAGAGAGTATGAAGCAAAACTTACATGCCAATGCCTATTGGAGAAGAGGATGCAATCCTGAAAATTCAAGAGGGAGGGAAAAAAAGAAATAAGGCAGAGAAGGAGGGAAAGCAATACAAGTTGGTATGTTGCCATGCTCAGGCACACCTCAAAAAAACATTGCTAGCTAACGAGGGGCATCTCTTGAGTGGTCACATGGATTCACTGCTTCTCAGCACAATCCACTGTGGAAGAAGAAGAAGTGCATGTCATTTATCTGCCAGCTTGTTTCCATCTTCTGGCTCATTGGTGAAAGCCTGCCTTACAGGGCATTGAGTTTCCCTCACTTGGCAGTTGTATTATCCAGCCCTTTTGGGCAACCACTGGCTGGGAAAACCAGAGTTTCCATGGGATTCAGTCAGATTGGGCCTGCACACTGGACCTTCTGCAGCTCCCAGCTGGCACAGAGGAGACCATGCCTAAGCTCAGTCCTCATCCCTGGGGAAGCAGAGAAAGTTGGACATGTTAGGATATGAGGCGATGGTGGCAGCAGCTGGGATGCAAGCCATCTCTGGGATTGCTCCAGCCTGGGAAGAATGGCAAGTGGCCAAGGCTGGAGAGTGTGTGAGGATGAACAGATCTGGAGTGGTGTATAAACCAAGGATCATATGCTGCATGAGAAATGGATGAAAGGATCCCAAAAGTACTTAAAAAGTGACAAAAAAAGAGAAAAAACTGCATATGAAAAAATTCTTTTTTCAGCCACTGCTGATATTTTTCTGGATACTTTGGATGTCATTTCTACTTTTTCAAAATGCAATCACAGTTTTTTTCTTTCACCAACTTCTCAAATGTCATGAAAGCCTTAATTTGGTATTCCAAGAATTAAAAAATTTTAATTTATATTTACTTTTCCACGGATTAAAGACCTGGATTTGAAAAGCAAAACTTTAAAACTATTGAAATAAAATATTGAAGAATATTTTTATGATTTCAGGTAGGAAAGAATTTCTTTTTTTTTTTTTTTAATTTTTTATTTATTTTCCCCCAAAGCCCCAGTAGGTAGTTGTACATCATAGTTTCACATCCTTCTAGTTGCTGTATGTGGGACGCGGCCTCAGCATGGCCGGAGAAGCAGTGCGTCGGTGCGCGCCCGGGATCCGAACCCGGGCCGCCAGCAGCGGAGCGCGCGCACTTAACTGCTAAGCCACGGGGCCGGCCCCAGGTAGGAAAGAATTTCTTAACCAGAAGACAAAAGAACAATTCATAAAGAAAAATAATTGACATTAAAATGTTTAAATTCTGTGCATCAAAATTAAGACAGCCCATAGACTGGGAGAAAGGTTTATATAACCACAAAGGCTTAAGATCTCAAATATATAAAAAAATAGCTACAAACCGATAAAAATTCAGACAACTCAATAGTAAAATGGGCAAAGAATATAAAGAGGCAAGTCACAGAATAGGAAAACTAGATAGCAAATAAACCTAGCCAGTAATCCAAGAAATGCAAATTAAAATGAGTTACTGTTGCATACTCATCATATTGGTGAAAAAGTAAAAAAAGTGACAATACTTATGCTAGTGAAAACCTAGAGAAATGAGAGTGTAAATTAGTAGAACAAGTTCAGAGAGCAATTCAGCAAAGTCTATTCAAGTTGAACGTGTGCATACACTACAATTTCATTTCTAGGTACACATCTTGGAAAACACTTGAAACTGTGCCTCTGGAGTTAGAAGTGAGAATGCTCATTGCAGCATTGATTGAAATAGTGAAAAATTGAAAACAATCTTAATGTTCATCAATGGGAGAATGGATACATTGCTTACATGTATAAACAATTATAAAATAGAATTTTGCAATAATTATAAAAAATTTATAATTATAAAATAGAATAATTATAAAATAGAATTAAAACAAATGAACTAGAGCTTAATTTGAATGAAAAAAGCAAGTTGCAGAATGATATGCATAAAGTTTAAATGAACCAAATATGACACAATCTTAAGATTTCTTGGATGTGATTGGTTAGTGATTTCTTGGGGTTTTAAAAAAGATATTCTGGGGCCAGCCCCGTGGCTTAGCGGTTAAGTGTGCCCACTCCGCTACTGGCGGCCCGAGTTCGGATCCCAGGCGTGCACTGACGCACCGCTTCTCCGACCATGCTGAGGCCGCGTCCCACATGCAGCAACTAGAAGGATGTGCAACTATGACGTACAACTATCTACTGGGGCTTTGGGGAAAAAAAAGAGGAGGATTGGCAATAGATGTTAGCTCAGAGCTGGTCTTCCTCAGCAAAAAGAGGAGGATTAGCATGGATGTTAGCTCAGGGCTGATCTTCCTCACAAAAAAAAAAAAAAAGATATTCTGTTTTTCTGTATGGTTAAAAACATCATATTAAAAACATTTATAAAAGAAAAAGAATCTGAAGGAAATCAAAATTGTAAACTTAGTGAAATTTAAATAGAAATTTAAATTTAGCTTAAATGTAAACTAGAGTTAAATTCAGAAGCAGGCAGTATTAATTGGAAATGGTTGAAAAAAATCCCATCACATATAAAATGCTAAAATTTTTATTTATAACCCAAAACAATACAGATCTGTCGACTTGATAAGAGTCCACAGAATGATTCTACATGAAAAAGGAAACAAAAAAGCAATAGAAAGGAAATGAACAGGCCTTACTCTAATGGCTAATCTGATTACAATGCCTGTCATGGTATTTATTGATGCTGCTGATGTTTGCCAATATCTGTGTAAAGAGGTATATTAGGCAGCATACAGTTTTAATGGCTGTCACAAAGAACCAAAATAAAAGTAGCTTAAACAAGGAAAAAGTCTATTTCTCTCATATAGGAGCCTGAGTATAAGTGGTTCAGGACTGAAATAGCAACTCTACAGTGGCAGGGACCCAGACTTCTTCTCTCTTGTTGCTCTGTCATTCTCAACACACAACCTCCACTTATTGTCTAAGATGGCTGCTCCAACTTTCACCATCATGTCCACGTTTCATCCAATTGGAAGGAGGGACAAAGAAAGTGGAGGGCCTGCTCCTTCCTTGTAAGGACATGGCTAGAAGTTCCTTACATCAATTCTGCTCATATTCCATGGCTACGCCTGGCAGCAAGGAGGATGAGAAAGATAATCTTTATTCTGGGTGTCCATGTACCCAGCTAAAACTCAGCAGTTCTAATTTCTAAGCACATAAAGGGAGAATGGATATTGGGAAACAATTAGGAATCTTAGCTCAAGTGGCAAAAATCATTTTTTAACAACTAGTACAAAATTCCTCTTGGGGGGGAAGTGCCTTATTTAGGGAAATATCTCTATGAGTCGTTTGGGTGTAAAAACATAAGCCAGGCAAAGACTAAAAAGAACAGGCAAAATAAAAGGAGTTTGGATGTTTCTCTGCATAGATAAATGAAGGTATTTGGATTTTTTTTCTTACAAAGAGGAGAGAGGGAGAGGTACCAAGTTACTCGAGAGAAGTCTGGACTCGTCAAACTTTTATCAAGTCTGCCACTCGAAGAAAGGCTCTATGAGTGTGTGTGGAAATCCGGGAAGGGGCTGAGTTTCATATGTGAAACAATATAGTGCATGACAGGGAGACCATTTAAGAAAGCGAACAGTTCAGGAATGGAATACTAGAATCACCCCTCAGCTTTCACTGGCTTGTTGCCCTTGAACCCAGTTTTGGAAGAGTTATGTCCCGAGATTCATTCATAGTGAATGAACCCCTGGCAGGCCTCTTTCGTGTCTTCCAGAGTTCCAGGAAGAACACAACCCAGGCTCAAGCTGCAGGCCTTGCTAAACTCAAGTCTCATCCTGGGGGAGTCCACTCACGCCTCTCTGCCCAAGTTTCCCCTATCGTTAAGAGAGAAAGTGCAACACCAAGACTCTAGACTAGAATACTGTGAGAACTTAATAAGATTTGTTTGAGAATTTTGTGAAAATAGTCACAAAGAAGTCCAAACTCTTAAATGCTGGGCGTGGCATTGGAAGTTCTCTAAAAGTTGAGTCTAGGATTTTAACAAGTTATTATTTTGTGGCTTAAGCCAAAAAATTTTGTTTAAATTGTTATTATTTAAAAAGTTCTTTGACTCTCAAGTGGACTTAGCTAAATGATAGTCATTCATTCATTCTTTCATTCACTGTGGTAGGTGCTATGGAAGATAACACAAAGCACTAGAAAGGTCCTTGCTCTCATGTAGCTTTTCAATAATTGATTGGTTCATTCGTTGATTCAACAAATATTTATTTATTTTATTTTTAATTTTTTTTAACAAATATTTATTGAGCACCTACTGTATGCCTGCCACTGGGCTAGGAACGGGGATGAATGGGGAATGAGATATAGTGCTAGCCCCCAAGGAGTTTCCTATGGGTGAGGAGGACTTGGAAATAAACAATTATAAGACAGTGTGATGCATGCTATCAAAGAGGAAAGCTTAAGGTGCTGTGCCTGTTGACAGCAAATACACAACCTTTAAAACCAGAGTCACTTGTGGGATCTTTAAGATGAAAAAAACTGCAGACTGGGACAGCCCTCCCAACTTTCAAAGCATCTGTGATTTCTCTGGTATTGTTTACAGAACAGAGCCTGAGAAAATCTTTCCTTCTAACAAGCCAGAATTTAGTTTATAATTAGACAAGAGGGCTCAACAACCAGGGGTGATGGAACATTGCCGAGAATCTTGGAGAGGACCAAGGGAAATAGTTTAAAATTAATTTAAATATTGAGGTTTTAAAAATGTCAATTTATTTTCCATGGAAACCAAGCTCAACTGACGTCAGAAACTGGGTATTTATGGGTGGAATTATTTGTTGTATATTTACCTGCTTTAATCCCAGGTAGTGACTATTAAACACTTACTATGTGCCAGGCACTGCTAGAGGCTTTATATACATTATCTTATTTAATCTTTACAGACCTTGTGTGGGAATTCTTACAGATGGGAATTCATACAAAATGGGATTTTACAGATAGGGAAACTGAGGCCCCGAAAGTATAATTTGAATCAGTTTTTACTGCGAATGGGGCAGAACTGAGATTTGAACCCAGAGTCTGAGATTCCAAGCCCTGTGCTCTTAGTCCCTATGCTACAGTATGTCCCAGATTCTATCATTTTTATAATAAAACCATTTTAGTGTCTACTTATCACTTACACTTTATACTCTCCTGACTACTTCCAAACAACATATTTAGTAAGATACATTATAATAAATATATAATAGAAAAGCAGTTACAATAAAGATAAAAAAGAAATCAAAAGCCCTTTGAGGCAGGGACAAGATAATCCCACTAAAGTCATCATTTTCCATAAATGTCATTGAATGAATAAATGAATGAATTAAACTACAATCAGAGATTTTAAGCTTGGAAGTTTCCAGAAGGTAGAGCAAAAAGAGAAACATGATGTTATATATCTAAAATAAGAAAGCATATAAGCTTGTGAAACAAGTTATTGTGTGGACTCTAATAACAGGGGTAACATAAATGATGGTATCATCTACTGCAATATTTCAGAAGAAACAGAAGTGATCTATATATAAAAGTTATTCTTCTAATGGCCTTTAAAAAAGAGATGAAAAATCCTTATGAAGCATTTCTGTGAGGAGCTAAGAAAATGTGCTCTAGGACAGTCTCTTTCCATTATGCTAATATGATGATTCTGGTTGGGGAAAGTTGGGGAAAGCCCTCTGGCCAGAGAAGGCATCCCTGTACAGGGAAAGAGTGTGGTGTCAGAAGGCTGATGGGTCTGGATTCAAACCCCACTGCTTGGACTTTCTAGCTGTTGGCCTTAGGCCGCCTCTTAGCTTCCTCAGCTGTAAAGAAGGCAACAGGATCTACTTTGGAAAGTTTTTGTAAGTATTAGAGTAATTATATGCAAAATGGCAGGTCAGGGCATAACAAGTATGATGATT
This sequence comes from Diceros bicornis minor, assembly GCF_020826845.1. Classification (NCBI taxonomy): domain Eukaryota; kingdom Metazoa; phylum Chordata; class Mammalia; order Perissodactyla; family Rhinocerotidae; genus Diceros; species Diceros bicornis. The sequence goes on along the minus strand of NC_080764.1, from coordinate 22,733,423 downwards.
ATTATCCAATTTTCTTCGATTCCTCCATTTTCAGCCATGAAGGTCTAATTTAAGATTTACCTCAATTCTCTTTAGCTGCTTTTATAAATTTATTTTCATTTTATTTTGTTTATGTGAAGTAGGTTTGGAGTTTCCTAGATAACACGCTTCACGAAGATAGGAAATGCATCAGTCTTGTTCACTGTTGTACACCCAGAGACTGGCCCAGAGCAGAGGCTCAATTAATATGTATTAAATGAATGATTGAATGAATACATGAGTGAATGAATGAATTGGGGTGAAATGGGGAGGGCTTGTGCCCATAACTACATTCTTCCTCATCACAGCATGCATCAAGATTTCTGATTTGGAAATATTAGAAGGATGACATTGGACCTGAGGATACAATGTAATATTACATTGTAATATATTCTTCTAATATTACAATGTACTGAGGATGAAGTCTTCTACTTTTGAGGAGGCCCCAGGGGTCTGAACCCTCCCCACAGCCTCCCTGGTCTGACTGATATTCACAGGTTCTTTTTTCTGCTATTGCTGCAGATCTGTTTGATTTTTGTAATTCCCTTCTCCATCTTACTTCCTTTTACATTTCAGGAGGGAGAAGATGAACTCTGGGTGTGATTATAACTTTAGATTTCAAATGTGGTTGCTATAGACACATTTTGCTCATTTTATCATGTAGATAGTAGCTTTGCTTTTTCATTGTAGTGCGTTCAGCAGTTAAACCCAGGGAAGCCCACATTTGCAGGTAGACAGTTTAGTATTATGCTAAAGACGAATACTTTAACAAACTATCCATTAATAAAAAAGCCCACAATTAGTTATATTTGATCATTGGTGATGGATTCACAGAGAAGATATTATCAAAGTGATCCATAGAGACTGGTGTTTAGAACTGAATTTTTTAAATCAATTAAAAAATATTAATAAACCAAAGGTTTAGTACTCATAGATAGGAAATAATAGAATCAGAAAGGATGGGAGCAATTTCTAAGAATTTTCTTCAGAGGAAGAAAATGAAAGGAGGTGGCGTGGACAAAATTAAATGCAATAATTAAAACCCAATGAGTAATGATCTAGCTTTCTTTATAAAATAATGCTGGGCCTTGTTCTGATGATAATCTGATTCTCTTTGATAAATACAGTTGCAGGGAGGGACAACGTTTTGAAAATGAGCTTTGTTAAAATAACAAAGCACTCATTCTTTTCAGCTTCATCCATGATATCTGATCCCCAAATCTGAGACAGACACACTCCCTTCCTTTGCCTAGAGACAGAAAAGAGGGGGCTGGCCCGACAATATCTTATGCCTGAAATAATTCATCATTCGGCAGTGAGACATGTCTCCCCAAAGTGTCACCTTGTCATATATCCTCCCAAAATAATGGATGATGATGAATAACTGTAGTAGGAGTATGAGTGTATTTCTGAAACATAAAACCCCAGAGATTGGTACAGATATTCAGCCCATCTTTTGCCTATTGCCTCCGTCCTGCTTCTAAGATACCAACTTGAGGGCTTGTACCCAAGGGGTAGAGTCTGATTGGCTGGGCTGAACCAGGGGAGAAAATTGCGTGTCATTGTAGAAGCACTGCTCTCAAAGGCCATAGGCTACGTGGTCCGGGAAGGAAGATTTCAGCCACAAATGCAGAGGTACCACCGAGGCGTCATGTCTAAGAGCGAGCAGTTTTAAATCTCAGGCCAGAAATTCAAGTGTGTGAAAAATAATCCTGTTTTCCCTTCTGGCAAGCTGGCAAGAAATTAAGTCTTGATCATTACTGGGACTCTGCCGCAGTGTTGCGTCAAGCTCTTACACATAGTCAAAGCTTTGCCAACCATGGGACATGACCCACAGTGTTCACCACCGGGCTGCCCATTGTCCCAGCCTGCAGGGGCCCTTCCTGCAGCTCAGTGGTTTCTGCAACACACTCAGGGTACCTGAATCTTTGGCAAGGTTTGGAGCCCCTGAGACTGAGCCCAAACTTTCTAGAAATCCCTTGGAACTATTCCCTCAGAAGTCCTCCCCACTACCCGAGGCAGAGTGGGGCATGTCTCTTGTGAAGGTTCTCACTAACCTTCTTCTACTTTCCAGTCTTGGTAATATCTTCCCCCTCAAGCACTAAGTGCTAGATAAACCCAAAGGCAGAATAAACAGTCAATTAGGACACTAGCAATGCAGGGGCTCAGGCACACACACAAACGCAAACACGCAAACTTTTCAAAGAATTGATATTCCAAAAAATAATTTTATTGATCAAAAGGAGAAATCTAAATTTAACTGGATTTCTTTTCACTGATGTTAAGGATTAATATTTTCTATTTTGATTTATGTTTGGAGGACAGTGTGTTAGCACCATATTTCTCTCAGTCAGTGTCTTTAAAATTCTTAATCTCGCCCAGAAGGTACTTCTCTTCTCCTTCTACTCTCAGGTTACCGGTAAAATCTCTTTGAAGAGAGCTATCTTCCAGTAGCTTCTGCTTTGTTCTCAGTTGGATGTGTGTCTGAGCGTGTGTGTGTGGGAGCGGCTGGGGCAAAGAAAAGGAAATACACAAGATCTATCTACCTGACTAGAGTGGTGCCTTTTTCAGAGGGAGACTGGAGATCAGAGGGACAACACACACAGAAGATCATTCCATTAATATCCTGCTTCACTGGTTATGGTAAGAAGTTATAAACATGATAAACAAAAGCAAAAATTTGAAAACTGTTTGTATTTAGTCCTTTCTGGACCAAGGCAAGGAACTTTAACTGCCAGGTTAAAGGGGGACTGTGGGATGCATGTTTATGGGTGAAATGCCCATCTATTTTTCCTGCCAATTTATTTCAAACAAGAATGATATTTCTTTCGTCTATCTTAGTTGGAGAAAGAGCTGTTTCACATTAATTTTTCAACATACATCTTGGGTATGTAACAAAACATTTAGTTTTTTTTGTATTTTTCCCATTTAGAACAGAATTTTTTCCCCTAAAATGTATTGTTCTACCCTGCCTTTTAAATGGAGGACCAGGACATAACTTACCTCTCTCTGTAGCTCTTGAACACTCCTTATCTGGGCTTTAACATTAAGTACAGTCTTCTCGTGTTTGGGGAAGTGCTTTGGTCTCTTGCATAGCTGCCACCTCTCACGTTGCTCTTAGTTCTTTTCTAGTTTGCAGATGAGTGGGGAAACCAAGCACCATGCCCGGGGAGAATACCTACCAAATAATAGCAAATAATGCTTTGGACTGGGAGCTATGCCCAGTTTTAGTGCAGGGGCTTTGTGGCAGCCATTTTAATGACATAATCAATTTTCACTGAGGAGGGTCTATTAAATAACTGCTAGGCACAGTGTACATGGGGTCCTAAATTAAACTTCACAAGACACTAAGATATAGATAATTTAATCCCCTTTTTACAAATGAGCAAGTAGACCCCAGAGCAGTTAAGAAACTTGCCCAATCTTGCTCAGTGTAGTCAGGAGTCACAGCTCTTAGACTTTACATAAGTTTTTCAAACTATGGGTCACAATCCATTGGTGGATCACGAAATCAATCTAGTGGGCCAAGACCAGTGTTTTAAAAAATTAGAGTAAAATAGAAAAGAAAATATCAGACTAGATGACACATAGAAAGACTAAGCATTTTTTGCAAACTTTTATTTCAGTTACACATATGTGAATATGTGTGTACTGTGTTGTGATATGAAGTTTATGTATTACTGTGGGTCACAGTCGAAAATATTTGAAAAAGTCTGCTCTGTACACACTCCTCCAGAGGGCGAGGTTGTTAGAAATGTGACTTCCGGGAATATGGTTGACACCAGAACTCCTTACAACCAAGGCAGATGAGATGAATGGTCTAATATTTGCTCCAAAAAAGTTAGAATTTTATTATAAAACTGTGGACATAAAACTACTGATGAAGTACTAGGGATATTTGCTTGAATCAAAGAGACCTTCAGGGTTCATCCCAAGTAACCACCTGAATCACTTAAGACCTTCGTGGTTAATAACAACTGTCTATTTTACCCTAAAGGGCAGTAGCTGCTATTTATTCAGAATTTACTGTATGTTAGGCCCTAAATGTTAGTTCTAAAAGCTTTACACACAGGATTTCTTTTAATCTTTATAACAACTTTATGGGGGTGGTATTATTACCCATAGCTTAAGATGAAGACACTGGGATACAGAAAAGATGACTGATGAAACCCAGGTTGGTTTCTGCACGATCAGGTCTAATTTAGAGGTGGGGATAGCAATACTCTATCTTCCCTCAGAATCTGTTCCCTCAGTGTTTAACAACTTAGTTTTTTTCTGATGGAAGATTTTCTCTGAATCTGATTTAAATTGCTCATGCTGCAGTTGAAACTCTTTCCCTCTTTGTCTCCTTTGTGGCGGCAGAGAACAGCTGGTCACCATCCCACTGACAATGATGCGACGTCAAGTCGGGGACAGTAATTGTCCTCCTTCAGAACCAACAATCTCAGCTCCTTGAACCATTTTCCCTTGGCCTTATTTTCCCCCAACCCTTCAATTACTTCTTTGTTTCTTGTCCCGTCCTTTGAGGATGGCTCCAGAGCTTAACTCCTTATCAGCCCTGGAGTTGGGACAGGACGAGGATCGGGCACTTCTAGTTTGCGTTCCTCTGAGAGTCCCTGAGATGGGCACCACTGGGCTGACTTCTAATCTGCATTTAGCCTCAGGGTTCCTTCAGACCGTCCTGGATTCCTCCCCCCAGATCTTAGCTTCCTGTGCATCTACTCAAGACTGTAGAGGGCACATGGACCTCCAATGACCTTCACCTCATTTTGTGTTAAAATTTGTCACAGCATCCTTTCCTCTGCCCTTACCCTTGGAATGCCCTTCCTCAACTCTCCAAATAGCCTCACAACCTCCCCATCTTTAAAGGCTCTGCTCAAAGGCTCAGCTATTCCTGATGACCAGGAGGATGGAATCTCACCCACCTCTGACCAGCTGCATACCTTTCTGTTTCTCTCTAAGCTCTTTCAACTTTCTGCCTTGGAATCTTTGTGGACATATCATACTATTCTTTTAAAAAAATTAATTTGCAGTTTAATTTTTAAAATAGGCAGTACATGCACATAGTATACAATCCAAAAGGTACAGAAGGCACACACAGCAAACATGTTTCCTATTACTTTGTCCCCCAGAGGCAGGCAACCAGTTTCTCATATATCATTCCAGACATATCCTACATATCTAGTTTTTGATTTTATGTGTATGTGTATATATATATATATCCATCTGTGAAATATGTGTAATATTAATTACATACTAATAAATATATGTATATGTGTGTGTATCCACATATTGGATAACTACTACTCACATTTTTCTGTTCTTTTCAATTAGTAGTTTAGCTTGGATACTATTCCATTATGAGTTCATAAAGAGCTTCCTCATTTTCTTTATGGCTGTATAATATTCCATTCCATGGATATACCCTACTTGATTTCACCAATCCCTACTGAAGGACATTTGGTTTTAAGAGCATAGACTTGGAACCAGACTACCTTCATAGAATTCTAGCTCATCACTTATTAGCTATATGACCCTGGGCAACTTACTTAGCTTTTCTGTCTCAGTTTTCTCACCAATAAAATGGGAATTGCCATAGTACCTCCTTCCTAGGGCTGTTGTGAGGATTAAATATGTTAGGCAATGTAAAATACTTAGAACAGCATATGGTGCAGAGTAAACTCTCAATAAAGGTTAGTTTTTGATTAGATTGTTTCCTAAGTTTTGCTATTGCATTCTATGCTGCAGTGAATAACCTTGAACATAGGAGTGATATCCAAATATTTAACAACCCTTACAACACAAGCGCGGGCCAATCAGAATGAGGCTGGCCATGATGCTGCAGCATGGTCCTGGAGGCCCCTGCAAGATCACGCATTAGCTCTTGAGTTGCCAGGTTGCAGCAAGGTCTAGGGATTTAGGGTAAGGGGCTGGATGATACAGCAGCAGTAGGGTACTGGGTGGGCTCAGGGCAGCAGTACTTACCAATAAATAAGAATTTCAATATTTTAACAATCAGTACAGCAGTTCTGGAGCATATCGGGTGAATTTGGCTCTGTGTTCAAACATCATTTCACACATCTGTGCACATATCTTTCAGGATAAATTCCTGGAAGTGGAATTGCTAGGTAAAATGTTATGCATACTTGCAATTTGTCCTCTTTAGAGGTTGTGCCAACTTACAGCCCCACCAGCAATATAAGAAACTGCTTATTTCTTCACCCTCACTGGCACAACATGTTGGCAAACTTCTTTTTATCTTTGCCCATCTGATAAGGTGAAATGTGATATCTCAGTGTGGTTTTACTTTGTGTTTCTCTTATTATGATTGAGTTTGAATGTCTTTTGTACAAGTTTAACAGTTGTTTGTACTTCTTTTTCTGTGTACTATTTTTTCATATGATTTACCCATTTTGCTTTCGTGTTGTTGATTTTTTCTTATTGATTCGTAGGAGCTCTTTGTATATAATATGCCACTCATTCTTTTACTAAACTGTAGAGATTTATCGAGCACCTACAGCAAGCTTCGTACTTGCTTGGACTAGGGATACAGAGATTAAAACACCACCACCACACTACTTGCCTTCAAGGAGCTGACACACTAGTGAAGGGGACAGAGAAGGAAATAAACAATTGCAATAAAGAATAACAAGTGCTTTGAGAGGGGTGAACATGGGGTGCTTTCAGGGCCCAGAGAAGAGATAACATGCATGTGGACCATGTCTGATTAGAGAATTCTGTAAAGAGTATACAAAGCCTTTGAATAGTGGCTTAATAAATGCTTGTTTTATGTGGCAAGTTTGATGTTTTAAGTGCCTGGTTGACTCGTCTGTTTCAAACTCATTTCTAAGGAGACCAGCATCATGGTTTCTATCATATCTGATACAAACAAAAGGAATAGTGTAGATACATCATCACCATCACTGTAAAGCTCTAAAAATATACTTTCTTGATGATAAGTAGCTTTGTCTCCATTGAAAAGAGATAGCTCACCACTGAGTTACCAGCTAAATTTCCCAAACAGATGGGGGCCTTTCCAAATATGAAATGGACCATGTCCCTAAATGGGGTCCTTTGTTCTACCTATTAATAATCTTTTTAGCAACCTTTGGGTTTTAAATGCAGGTTGGACATAATATCGCACTCAGGCCCAACACTGACCTTCATCTTTCTATTATATCTTTTATTGAGAACCTGCTGTGAATATTTCACATCCAATTAACCCATGTGGTAGCACATGGCATTAAATGGGTCATCCTATTTTAAGACTATTTTTTATAAGAGTTGAACGCAGTTTGGACTCCACTCCAGCTGGGGCTGGAACAATTGAACAGAAGCCTTAGGAAGAACAGAAGTTCTAAACAGCTTCCCTTGTGCCTTGTTCTAGCGCACAGCAGACTCTTTAAATGGTCTATGTCATAAACCCTCTAAACAGCTCATACTTTATCCACCAAGGTTGAGTCACTGCTTCAGCTCTCAGCTCTCAGCAATGCCAAAGGAAAGAATTCCACTTTCCTGTCAGGAAGACTTCAGGTTGTCTGAATTAATGACTGGACCAGCTACATAATTTATGGGGCTCAATGGAAAATGAAAATATAAGGACTTTTGTTGAAAAATTAAGAATTTCAAAAGAATGATATCAGAGCGTTCAGTCAAACATAGGGCTTTCTGAGTGAGAGACCCTGTGTGATTGAACAGGTTAACGCCCATGAAGCAGCCCTGTTAATGGATTGCAGGAAACTACAATGGATCAGCGCAGCACGGCTGATCCCTTCATCAGACCCCTGGGACTGCAGATGTGGCAGGAACCTTGGCTATTATCTGGTTGAACATCCTCAGCTTACAGGTGGGGAAACTGAGGCTTAGATAGAGTGAGTTGATTAAGTTCCAAAACACAGCTGGGGAGATGCAGAGCTAGATCTCTAGCCATGGAAGTAATGTGACTAAAATACGTGGAGAAGAGAGGTACAGATTCCTTGCCATACCCTGAATTTTGTGGTTTCCCCTGTTATAAAACCATGTCTTATGTTACACTTTTTCAGTAGCTAATTTTGTGTACCTTTGAGAATTCTATCACGTTTCCATCAACATTTTTCCAGGTAAGTGGGATGTGTATCCTTTCTCTTTTTCCTTGGCTTCCTTCTCCGCCAAATTATGTCCAGAATCCAAGTCTTGTGGGCCCCAATTCAATGATCTTTTGACTGACCAGTGCTTTTCAAATTTTCTGAACTGACCTTACAACTGTGTTATACTGAAATCTAGGTTTCATCAACACACACATATGTAAGTGAAACAAAAGCTCATTAATTGGTACTTATCTTTCTACTTGCAATGCAAATATTTGCTATGCTAATTTTTTTATATACTATTTCATTGAAAACAAACAAATGCTGGCATGGTCCACTAAATTGATTTCATGAACCACTAATGAGTCATATCACACAGGTCAAAAAACACTGCTTGAATGTCCATGTTGCTTCTTTACTGGGAGGGGTAGGTGAGGACTGCAGGCATTTCACAGGAAAGCTCCTTTGGAAGAAAGAAGAACCATCAAGGCCCCCATGTGCCAGCAAAGGGGCAAGAAATAGTCACATCTGCATCCTATGGGGGAATATAAATTGGCACTGTCTTTCTGAAAGCAGTTTGCTAAGTTTACTGTAGAGTCTTAAAAACATGTTCACTCTGACTCAGTAATTCCACCTCTAGAAAATCAGGCCAAGGAAATAATCATAGTTGTAGCCAAAGATTTAGCTACAGAGGATGATTATTGCGATATCATTTATAATGGAGGAAAACTGGAAACAAGCTGAAGGTTCAGGAGTAGGGGATTGTTCAAATGAGGACATATATCTATGAACTGGAATAGTATACTGCCATTAAATTATGTTATATATGTAATGAAATATTTAGTAATATCAAAATATTTATGATACATTAAATGAGATAAGCATATTCAGAACAGTATATACCACATGATACTATTTTTTTAATGGAAAGAGAAGATGTGGATGTATCTATTTTGCATTAAAGAGTTTGGAAGAAAGTATATCAAACTGTTAATAGTGTATTTGATGAATCTATGGGTTGTAGGAAAATAGGTGAATTTTATTTTTTTCTTTATCATTGTCTGTATTTTCTTATTTTTCTACAATGACCATAACTATTTGTGTAATTAAAAAAAAACAACAAAGGACTCCTCCACAAAAGCGAATGTCAGGGAAGATACAGAAAGCAAAGTGCATTTGATCTTGGATGAGTGGAGAAACTCATTTGAGACTTCCTAAGTAAAATATTATAACGTTTTATCTCATGAATTACATATTCAATAAAACACGGATATTTTCTTTTTAAAAGGTTCTGATCGTTAGAACTGGGCATCCAGGTTCAGATATAGATTCAACTGTGTTCTTGAACATCTACAGGAGAGTCATCTCTCCATTGTAGACTGAGTGACTTCAAGGAGTCACTTAAAATAGCTGACTGCAGAGATGGATGGGGTCCCTATATGTCTTCTAGCTTTTGGAAGACTTCACATCCAATAGGGACTGCCAGTCGCTTCCCTTGTTTTTTTACCAGGCATTTTCATGTGATATTTCATGATGATCTTCACAATAACCATCTGAGATAGGCATTCTTTTCCCATTATTCTATTATTTTGGGGAGAGAAAACCAAGGCTCAGAGATTGACTTACTCAAGGTCATGTGGCAAGACCAGTCAGAACTCAAACCCAGGCCCCAGATGCTCAACACCTGTGCTTTTGGCACTGCCCCTACCACATTGCCCTAGGTCTTGAAAATTTTTTCTGGTTCTGAGAGCACAGCTTCTTGAGGGTTGTGGTGCCTAACCAGAGAAAAGAAGTTATTTAAAGCTGTAGTGTAAGGACCACTGCAGACACAATTTCTGATAGATTGATTCAATGTTGGGACAGAGATTCATGCTCATAGCCAGGCCTGAGCCAATGGGCAAAGAAGTCAGCTTGACTATCCATGCTCTCTCTTTTCCTCCCTTTGTGCATTTCAATGTCCCCTTGTGGTCATTGCCCTGTGAGTGCCCTGGCTCTAGCCTAGGTCGCACCCTCTCTACACCAACGTTGAAAGTTTACCTGTCCTGCTTTCCATTTGCTTCAGGATCTTTTATAGTCCTTGATCTGGGATGAACTCATTCATTAGGGTGGGAATTTTCAATTAATAAAGGGAAGAATCCTGGAGAAGATAAGGAAGCCAAAGCATTAATCAAAAAATACTATCTATGAATGGAGATCTTTTTTGACAGAATGGCTTTTCTGCTACATACCTGATACTAGACCAGAGTTGATCGCTAACAATATGTTAATGACTTCCTTCATCTCTATTCTATTCAGCAATTAATGAAAATATCTCTGTACTGATAAGCATTTCATGGAGTAAATATTTTGATCTCACTTTGCCTTGGTTGACGGTGGAATAAACCATAGGAGAAAGTATATCAGCTTTGGAGAAAACAAACCTAAGTTTAAAGCCCAGTTTTGCTGCTTTGATGAGTCACTGAGTGTCTAAGTCTTAGTTTTCTCACTTTAAAAATGGAGATAATACTTCCTAGCTCCTAACTTGTAAGGACTACATGTAAGAACCCTCATTCCCCTAATGGTGTGCTGAGTTAGCTTGCCCTGGCTCATGAGAGCCAACTGTCAAATTTTCAAGAACTTCTGAGCTGGCTGTTAAACACAGCCACTATTAAAAATTAAATTATATAAACTTACAATTAAATACATTTTAAAAACAAAGGTAATAAATACTCAAAACGCATCACATCCTAATTGTTTTACTATATTTTACAATTATCTATGCTCTTGTGGTTATTTACATCTGCTGTTTCTGTATAGCGGAAATAACAAGTAACGATGTGCCACTAGACATCTCTTCCCAACTCCGTGTTCAGTGACATCACGTTGGTAGTTTGAAATTGGCTATGATGAGAATATTGACACCGTGGAAAAGAGCAAAACTGATGAATAAGTACTCCATTTACTGCTTTGTTGATTGTCTCAGGGTTTTTCAACCTCAGCACTATCGACATCTGAGGCTGGATAACTCTTTGTTGTGGAGGAAGGTATGCATTGTAGGATGTTTAGCAGCATCCTTGGCCTCTACCTACTAGATGCCAGTAGTGCTCCCTCCAAGTTGTGACAATCACAACTGTCTCCAGATATTGCTAAATATTCCTTGGGGGTCAAAATTGCCCCCTTTTCCCCATTGAGATCCACTGGTCTAAGGGATTGGCAAACTAAGGCCAGTGGACAAAATTTGGCCCATGGATGTTTTGGTACAGCCTACAAGCTAAGAAGAGGTTTTATATTTTTAAAAGGTTGTAAAATGTGACAGAGACCAGATGTGGCCACAAAGCCTAAAATATTTACTTTTGGGCCCTTTAGAGAAAAAGTTTGCTGACCTCTGGTCTAAGTGGTGGAGAAAATGTTAATAATACAGATTAAACTTAAAAGTGTGTCATGTTTCAAGCTTTACATTGTGAAGAGCACACACAAAAAATTGAAGAAATATTCTTCCAGTATTTGAAAACTTTACAACCATGCGTTGCTTAACGACGGGGATGTGTTCTGAGGAATGTGTCGTTAGGCGGTTTTGTCGTTGTGCGAATATCATAGCGTGTGCTTACACAAACCTAGATGGGAAAGCTACACTATGAAATGCTACACACCTAGGCTATATGAGACTAATCTTATGTAGTCCGTCATTGACCAAAATGTTATGTGGTGCATGACAGTATTTGATTCAGCAAAGAAATTGCTCATGTCACTGATGAATAAGTCAATTACAAACATATGTAGTGTTGGAGCTGAAAGGGGGTTCAGTTTAATGATTATAACTTGTATGAGAGTAACAGTTTAACAGTGGATCACATGTGTGATTTATTGAGTAAAGAATTAGTGGACTGGAATGTAGTTCCATTTGTCAAATCATGGTTAAACTACAACTGTGTATAGGCTACTGATACGAGAGTTCAGCAAAACTCAATGAAGGTATTCTGTGAGGATCAATTGGCTACATGGAATTTACAATACACAAAAATTGTATGTTTTATCATTATGTGTAAAACGTGGGTTACACATCTGCTATATCAGAAAAATTTAAAATAAGCATGTGACTACGTATGTTTGTGTGTGTGTATACCCCTTCTACAAGAGCTGGTTGTTGAACATTTCCCAGCACACCACTGCCCCCACCTATCCTACCTCTATTTCTTTGTGCCTCCTCCATACTCTTGGTTGAAAAACACTGGCCTTCTCTTTATTTCTTGGGATTCTCCAAGCTACCTCCTGCCTCAGAGCCTTTGCTGCTGCCTTTCCTTATCCTGAAATGCTCCCTTTTCTCCTCCTCAATATCTTTCACTCCCAACATATCTGAGATCCTTCAGATCTAGTCTAGTTGAGGAAAAATGATAGTGTGAAATGCCCAGAGAAAATAATAACAGCTAATGCTTGTATAGTATTTCTGTGTATCAGATACTGTATATGTACTAGTCCTTTGCATATATTAATTCATTTAATCTTTACAATATCCCATGTAATAGGTATGATTATATTTCCATTTTTCAGATGAGGAAACTGAGACATAGAGGTGTTAACTAAAAGCCTAAGATCTAAGGTCACACAGCTCCTAGGTGGCAGAGCTGGGATTTGAACCCAGATGATAGGCTCCAGAGTCTGTGTCCTCAACCATCCCCTTCCACTGCTGCTGGAGAGAATGAAATGACAACATAGGCTCTTGCCATCCGAGAAGAATAGGACTGGGAGTCATGCAGGAGGCCCTCGGGCAGCCCAGAGCTGCATAGCATGGTGAGTGTCATCAGAAAGACTCTTCAAATGGGCAAGGGAGAATTTACAGGGCTGGGCTCCCCCTCTTCCTTGTGATAAAGGGGTGTGGGGTTATGCCTTAGTATATTGGGAGCCCACAGAAGTAGGGAGTGTGAGCCTGTAGGACCTACAGATGCTATTTAATAAGAGAAGTAAAATATTGCATTCCTAATAGATTTGAGTGTAAGCCTTCCACTAACTTGCCGATGGGGAACATCGGCCGGTGCTCATGCACATGTATGCACAAACACACACACAGCCCTGTGTGTGCCCAGTGTGCTACTTTGGAAAGTTCTTTTCTCAGCTCACTCATTGATTCAGTTAATAAATAGTTATACCATACTTTTTCCTTGAGAGGCACTCTGCTAAGACCAGGGATGGATACAAAGGCAAGTCTGCTACCATAATTATCCCCCAGAAATTTTGTTCTTGTAAAAGAGATAAGTAGGTAACTGCGAAATACAAGATCAGAGGAATTAAGGGACAATGAGAGAAATAAGAGATGAGGTAAGTTTGGTGGGCACAGTGGGGACAGATGAGGAATAGAGTTGGCTTCAGAAAGAACTTAGCATCTGCGATGGGCCTGGAAGCTGTGTAGCTATAAAGGAAGGTGATTCAGGTAAAAGGAAGAGCTTGTGCAAAGGTATGGAGGCAAGAGAGCTTGGCACAGGTGGGCAAGAGGTTGGGGTCTCTGAAGAGACAGGATGTGAGAAAATGCTAGAAAGATATATTAGGGCTAGATTGTCAGGGGATGAAAGGGGTTCTAAATGTCAAACCATAGCATTTTGTTTATTTTTTAGGCAAGGAACCCATTGGGGATTTTTGGTTAGGAGATTGTAGTGTGCAGACAATCAATCTGTATTTGTTCAACTGATAAAGGAATGAAATAATACTGGCTAAAATTTATTGGGTGCTTGCTGTAGGCCAGACACTTTTCTAAACACTTTACCCATTTTTAACTATGCATATACTTCTCAGCACAGCACGTAAGATAGCTATTCTATCTCCGTCTTACAGATGAGGAAGCTAACTCAGAGAGGGCAAGTTTCTTGCCCAAGGTGGTGACAAATGAGTAGGTGACTGATCAGAGCCCGCACTTTACACTGCTATGCAATTTGGAAAATAGAAAAAGGAAAGGAGAGAAGAGAAAAGAGTTATGAGGTCAGTGTTGTTCTTCAAAAAGGAAGCTGTGGTAGGCCCGAATTAGCAGAGGAACAGGGTGGGTTGGAAATAAGAGACATTCCAAAGATAGAATCCACACGAATCTGTTATTACGTGATATGGGAGACCCGGGAGAGGGAAGGGTTGAGAAGGCTCAGAGTTTCTAACTTCAGTCCCCAGGAGGTGGTGGAGCTATTAAAAGAAATTGGAGAGAAGGAGGGAAGAGGACAGTTCAGTTTTAGACCACGTGAACAGAAATCTGGGTACTCAGAACCCTAAAAAGCAGCCCGAGGAGAAGTGTTTTAAAAGGCGAGCTTCAGGGCCCCTAGGCTTGTCACATTCCCTTCTCTGGGGCTCTGGGAGTTTGTCCTGGGAATTTTGAGGCTCTCCCAAAGTTCCTTTCTATGTTTATATCATTTAGCAGAGAAAGGATTGTTAATGACTAATCTGTGTCCATGGGGCACGGAGCCAAGGAGGAGATGCTGCTGCTGGGCCGGAAGGCCGCCTGTGATCATCCACGGCTTTTGCTAGAACTCCCTCCTCCTCCTCTCCTCACTGTCTCCTGGACTCGCCCCAATGCAAAATTGTACTCTGAGCATTTGTAGCGAATCGCTGTGATTTGGAGAGGAAGACTGGACTCAGAATCCTCCCAGGGGCTTCAAAGTTCATCTCTGACCTAAGACAATCCAAGTGAGTACCTAATTCCTCTGGGAGTGGGGTATCTCAAGGCAACAGAGGGGAAATTGTCATTTACAGTTTCTCTTTAATGTCAGAAAATTTGGTTTATGACTGACTTCTAAGTTAGTAGAGTTTGATATAAAATCCTGAAAATTAAAAAGAAAAGAAAAGAAAGAAACTCTTAAAAACAAACAGAAGTAGAAGTTAACGGGTCTAACCTTACCTTATTGAAAAACGAGTTGCTTATCTTACTGAAAAATTATTTAGGAATATCTTTTCAACATTGTGGTTGCCCAGGAGAATCACTGGAGACAGTCAATTTAGGAAATGTCTCTGTTCTGATTGCACAGACAACTTGACCTATATAGTGTGCTATATTTTGGTGATTTTTCAAATCCTGATGTGAGTTTGGGAATATTGCTAATGTCAGATGACCCGGGATCTAGGAATGGGACAATCCTATGCTTAATTGAAATGTAAGTTTTTCCTAGGAGAAAAGTAGGTTCAAAATTTTAGCTTTCTCTCTTAACTCTGGTTGTAAACTCTTCTATTGCTTTGCATGTCTCATATGAATATCAGATGGAAATATTTTAAAAAGATGGAAAATGTTAGGAAGAACTTTATTATCAAAATTGTCCGAGGTCTGAATCTACAGATAAGGCATCTCCTTGTCTGCTTCCTGCCACACTGAATTAGGCAACTATGAGGGGAGCCGGATGATCTCTCTGAATTGAGTTTTTATTTAGAAGGGAGGGGCGGGATGCGAATAACTCCTGTCCGTTCTTTGAGAAACTCACCTGAGGTTTAAAGAAATCTGATGTTGCCACTGGTGCTGTCTTAGACCACCTCAGCAGTATTGACAAGAGGGATAGAGAAAGATGTTGGAGGAGCCATCACTGGGTTTCTAGCTGTGATTTTGTAAAATGATAGACACCTTCATATTTGAGTCCTCCCCAACCCTCCAAATTATGGACCTGTGCCATTCGCACCATGGACTTTTGTGTTTTGCTGAAAGTGTTGCAATATGGCTGATGCAACTCAGAGTTAGCTGATAAAGTACGGGCCAGGGATGACACTGTCTTGTCCTGAGACACTTCCTCAGTGTTTGCAGTGTTGTTTTCCATCACGCACCTCTGCCCTCTCCCTCCAGTTGGAGAGAGAAAGTAATGTAATCCTTGTCCTTCCTCTTATGTCCACACCTCCAAAATCTGGCCAAGTTATAATGGAACACCCAATAGTTGTGAGGCCCTGAGTACTTTGTAAGGAAAAGACAAGAAATGTGTGTGCGCTTGAGTGTGTAATGGAGCTCACTTTGATGGACTGTCTCCTAACATGTCACAGGCTTTACCTAAATTGCCTCTTTCCTTCTCACAATAACCCTGCAGAGAAGTTTTGCTTATACTCATTTTATAGATGAGGATACTGAGGCTCAAAGAGAACATGAAGCCTGGCCACAGTTATACAGTTAGGAAGTAGCAGGACCTGAATATGAGGGCAGATCTTTCTGACTCCAAAGCCTTTTCCTTGCTACTCAGATACTGTTGGAGGCTGGGAAAACTTGAAATCTGGAATGGTGGGAGATCAGGCAGACCAGCCCGCAAACATTTCAGCTTGACACGGGTGATCTGTTAAGCCCCAGCACAATTGTGAAGATTCCTAAAGCCTCATAGGGCATTTTCTAATGACGGCACCATGAGCAGAGAAAACGCACAGTTTTCAGTGCTATTTGCTTTAACCCAGAGGTCAGCCTAGCAGAGCTGATTGGAGACTTCAGTTATCAGCATCTTAATTAAAGGCACCATGAATCCGACATGGTGCCCTGATGAGGCGTTCCTCCTTCTGAGGAGCTCAGAAGCACTGTGATTCATGGAAGCTGTGGGTTATGCACCCCGTGAGAATCCTTATCACCATGCGGTAGATTTTCAAAGGCTCACACTGTCGCGTTCTCATTATATATTTGTCATCAGGTGGGCGGATAAAGGAAAGAATGAAGGTATATGTTCTTTTCTTGATAGGGAGTGTTTTCCCTTTGTTTTGCTCACAGTCTCATTTTTCTCTTAAATCCTAGCAACATAGATCATGAAGGGGCTAAAAGAAATAGGAACAATTTTCTTCTTTCCGGGTATTTCTTGTTGCTCCTATATTTTCTACCAGTGGAGATGTAACTAGAAAAACCACTCCCTGAGTGTCTTGGTCACCCAGCTGCATGGGGAGGCAAAAGTTGTCCTTATGTAAAAATATCCACCCTCCTCTCTTCTCTCCCACCTCCCTCTTCTCTCTGTAATTCCCGAACCCCTTTGCCCTCCACAGTGAGATAATTTCTCCCTCAGTTTGCCCCTTTCCAATTTTGGCAATAAAGGAATGTCTGTTATTCTTACTCTCTTTCCTCTTTGTAAACTTGTGTAAATGCATTGCTAATATAATGCAATTTGATTGTGAAGTGAAATATTGCACAGAAAATAAAATATTACCCAGGAAAAAATAATACAACTTAGTCTCTGTTAGGTCTAAGAATTACAATAGAGTTCTGGTGACTAAAATTAGTATGGATGAATATAAAATAAATTTTTATCAATTTTTATTTTTCAAGATAAAATCCTAATGAAACTTTGAGATTTTGGTTCCCATTTTATTTTATTTATTTTGTTTTTTAATTTTTATTTATTTATTTGTTTATTTTATTTTATTTTTTTTATCCCCAAAGCCCCAGTAGATAGTTGTATGTCATAGCTGCACATCCTTCTAGTTTCTGTATGTGGGACGCGGCCTCAGCATGGCCGGAGAAGCGGTGCGTTGGTGCCCGCCCAGGATCCGAACCCGGGCCACCAGCAGTGGAGCGCGTGCACTTAACCGCTAAGCCATGATGCCAGCCCATTGGTTCCCATTTTAAATAAATTTAGAAGGCCTTTCCCAGGTCTCACTGATCCTGGAATAACTTGGATCCTTTATGCTTTAATTAACGTCATTAATTCAAAGAAAAGGAGAAACAGCATAGCTTTGCAGTTTTGTGTCCAGGCAGACATATTTCACATGGTCATCTGGAAGATGTGGTAAATAATTTACTTGTCCACAAAGGAGACAGTCTTGCTGAGGGATATTGCTTATCAGAGAAAAGCCCACTGTTCTGGGGCTCAGATTGTCTCTGACCAAGCAGAGAACTACCTGCCACCATTTCCTAGAGAGCTACGGAAGTTCTCAATGTAGATGTCAAGCCTACACCAGTCTGTGGCTTAAGGAGCAAAAGCTGGTTGTGGTGCAGGGTTGAGGGGGCAGGACAGAGTAACATCATTCCAAAGTGGTTGTTTGGAGGATCCTTACTCTGCTGGAGTCCAGACTCTAAGTATGAGGCCATGTTGGGTTTCAAGAGGCCAGGAATCCTTTGAGACTGTATTAAAAAATATGTGCATTTTACAAAGGATTTTTAGGGCAATGAAACTATTCTATATGATACTGTAACAGTGGGTATGTGTCATTATACATTTGTCAGAACCCATAGAATGTACAATAGCAACAGTGAACCATGATGTCAACTATGGATTTTGGGTGATAATGATGTGTCAATTTAAGTTCATCAGTTGTTACAGATGTACCACTCTGGTGGATGTGGATAGTGGGGGAGGATGTGCATTTGTGGGGATGGAGGTATATGGAAACTCTGTACTTTCCATTCCATTTTGCTGTGAACCTAAATTGCTCTAAAATGATAAAGTTTATGAACTAAAAAAAAATCTGTGCATTTTATATGTTTTTTCTAGAGAGAGGTTTTAATTTTCATTGAAGCTTAAAAATACTGCACAATTCTAAAAATGTTAAAACAACAACCCTCTCTCCCAGAGAATCTGAATGTACCTGTCTAGCATCCAACTCTGTAATTGGTGAAATGGAGGATGGGGAATGTTATCCTAGGGAATTGACATACCTCAATGCATTCACCTCATGAGAAGTTACAACATTATAACTGTCTCTTTATAGCCAAAATCTCTTTTGACTTCCCCCAAACCTATTCTCTTCTACTTCTCTCTTTCAATGTTAATATGTATAAAACCATCTCAATCTCTTCAACCACTGCCTAATATTCGATACTATAGATTGAGCACAGTATATTTAGCTATTCTACTGTTGGTGTTCATTTATGTGTTTTCCACCTTTTCACCATTGGAAGCAATGCTACAATGAACATCCTTGTGCACATCTGCAAAGGTTTTCCAGAGAAAATACCTAAGAATTAGAATTGCATTTTATTTTAATATACACTGCTGAAGAGCCCTCCAAAAAGACTAAAAGCTATACCCCCACTAGCAGTATAAGAGAATGCATGTTTCCATACTCTTATTCCAACTTTTAATATTATCAAGCAAAAGTTTTTGCAACCTGATAGATGGAAATGGTATCTAGTTATATTAATTTGCATTTTTCTAATTATTAATTAGTTTCAGATGTTTTGTATGTTTATTGGCCACTTGTATTTCCCTTTTGGTGAATTTCCTCTTTATATCCTTTGCCAATTTCTCCCTTGGATTGTTTATCCTTTCTGTTTTTATTTATAAGAGTTATTTATATATTGTTTGTACTAATTTTTTGTCTGTTATTTATGTTATAAACATTTTCTCCCAGTTTGTTTCATATATTTAGCTTTGTTTATGGTGTCTTGATTTCTGTCTTCTTGATTTTAATGTAGTCAAATTTCTTCTTTTCCTATTTATTTCTTGTTTAATAAGCCCTTCTCAATCCCTAAGTTCATAAAGATGATAAATGTATTTTCCTATATTTTCTCCAAATAATTTCATAGTGTTTAGTCTTTAATACACCTGAAGCTTATTTTCAAGAATGATGCAAGATAGAAATCATTATTTTTTCCCCCCAAAGGATTAACCAATTTTCCTGACACTATTTCTTGAATAGGCCATCCTTCCTTCACTGATCTGAGCTAAATCCACTAGCTACAGCATAGAGAACCATTTATGGCTGCTCCGAACACAGCATGCTATTTTCTCTTCCTATAGTGATCCCCACTGCATGCCACTTGCTAGTCTAATGCCTATTCCTTCAAGATTAAATTCAAGAATCAGCCCTTCCCCCTCAGGAAGACTTCCCTCATTCTCCTACTCACTTCCCTGCTTAAAACCTGCCAATGACTTCCAGTTAGAATAAAATCCAAACTCTTACCATAGTCAACAGGCCATGTGAGGGCTGCCTACTCTCAGACCTCACCTCCTACAATCCCCCTTTCCTTACTCACCTCCAGCCTCACTGGCCTTTTGTTGTTCTTCCAGCACCCCAAGCCCAGGCCCTTAACACTTGCTCGCCACTCTACCTGGACTTATTTCCCTGTTGCATGGCTTACTGCTTCCTATCCTTCACATCTCAGTTCAAATATCCACTCTTCCGAGAGCTCACCCTCTCCAAAACAGTGTCCAACCACATCACTCTATCCCTTCTCTCCTTTATTTTCTTATCACCACCATTGGAAATCTTATTATTTGTTTACTTGCATATTATTGATCTTTCCCACTAGAATGTAAGCTCCATTGAGACAAAGGATTTTTTCCCCCGGGATGGATGCATTTGTCTCATCCATCACTCTATTTCCAAGGCCTAGATCAAAGCCTGATACATAGTGGAGAATTAACGAATGTTTAATGAATGTTGCTTGTGCTCCTGAAGGGACTTGTGCTTACCGCTGCCATAGCAATCCCCACACTATTTTAATTGGGTTTTCTTTGCCTGAGTTTTCCACTAAGCTTCTTGCAGGATCATGATTTTTTTGTCTTAATATGTCCAGTGCCTGACACAGTCAATAAATGTACATTGACTGAATAAATAAGTGAGTGAATGAATTCATGTGGCATCGACATTGGAAATTGAAATTGAGATGCCATTTTTAAAGAGTAAATATAGTACTTTTAAGAAAATGCTCACTTTCTTTAGGCACCAGTGAGATGATAGCCAACATGCCATACTGTTCATTTGGGGGATTGTATCAGTTACCTAACACTATGTAACAAGCCACCCCAAAACTTAATGGCTTAAAAAGATAATGATTTATTATTTATTATAATTCTATGGGTTGGCTAGGAGGTTCTTCTGCTGGTTTTTCCTGGGCTCAATTATGCAACTGATTTCAACTGGAGGGACAGCTAGGTCTCATTCCCCTGCCTGGGGCCTTGATGCTGGCTGTTGACTGGGATATTTGGAATGTCCAAGTGTCTTTTTCCAATAGTATTTCATTCCTAGCCTTTTCACGGCATGGTGGTCTCAAGACAGCATTCTAAGATGGTGAAAACAGAAGTCATAAGATCTCTTGAGACCTAGCCTCAGAAGGAGAACAGTTTTATTCGTCAAAGCAAATCATAATAACAGCTCATTCAAGGGGTGAAGAAATAGACTTCACTTATAGAGGGGAGGAAAGGCAAAGTCAGTTTTTGATTCAAGATGGCACTTCTCTCACTAAAGCAATTGCTTGAACACCTTGTGGATTTCTTATGAGTATTTTTGGGACTCACTCCATGCCTGAAAACCTACATCCATAATTTTTTGAGACAGACTTATTTCTACTTTGGACATGTCAAGCTACTGTGGGATAATGCTGTGGGATAATGCCCTTGACATCCTTAGAAGCGCTTTTACCTAGATGCACGTGTCTACTGGGCACCTCCTTAAGTTTTTTGAGCTCTTAGCAAAGGATCTTACAGCCATACTTATGATTTAATATTTACCCAGGGGCCATTTCTTCCTTTGAGAATCTTCTGCCAGAGGGAGAGACCCAAAATGCAAAACAGTCTTACTTTTCAACCCAATATATTCTGCATCCTTCATATTTACTCTAAATTCTGCTTGCAAAATGAACAGTGCCTTCCTTAATTCATCTCTCCCTTCATGTACCTTATCATGCACAGCTAAAAACGCCAACTGACACATTCACCATACCACCTGGAAATCGCCTTAATCAGATCCACAAATTCATTAGGAAACTTCCTATCTTCCAAGTTACCACAGGTGACAGTTTTGCCAATTGTTTCAAAACATGACCCACTGCTTTTCCAGCTTCCTATAGTAATTTCCTCACTGCCCTTCCAGGCCCTGCCCATCTCCCAATCCCAAAGCCAAGGCCATATGTCTTAGCCTATTGTTTTTCTGTTTACAGTATCGTCCTTTTAGGTACCAATTTCTATATCAGTTATTTATTTCTTTGTAACAACTACCCCAAAGCTTAGTGACTTAAGAGAGCAATGATTCATTAATTCTCATATTTTTATGAGTCAGCTGAGTAGTTCATCTGCTGGTTTTTCCTGGGCTCACTCATGTGGCTCATTCAGATGGAAGACCAACTGGAATGCAAGGTCCAAGATGGCCTTACTCATATGTCTGGAGTCTTGGTGTGGCTGGTAGCTGGGACAGTTGGGACAGCTGGACTTCTCTCTCCATGAGGTTTTGTATCTGTGGCATCTACAAGTAGCATGACATTTCAGGGCAGCATTCCTAGATGGGGAAAAGAGAAGCTGCAGGGTCTCTTAAAGCCTGGTTCAGAAGCCCCACAACGTCACTTCCATCACATTCTGTTGGTCAAGGAAGTCACCAGATCAGCTCAAGTTCAAAGGCTGGGGAAATAGACTTCATCTATTGATGGGTAGTGGCAAACTCACATTGCAAAAAGGGCATGTAGAATGGAAGGTGTTGTGGTGGCCACTTTTGCAAATAACAAAGAATTTACATAAACAATTGTCATAAAATTTCAGAGGATCCAATGAACTATTTGAAAAAAAGATGACAGGTCAGTCATAGAGAAAGCATAAACAAACAACTTCTTGACCATTTTGACTAAAGCAGACAATGAGTAAAAAGATAAAACTTTCCTGACTATGAAGAATGAACATTAAAAAGACAAAAAACTATCCTGGTGGTTCTAAAGGAAGAGAAATTAACAGAGGGAGATTTGGGAGGATTCTTGAAATTATTTCCTGAGGTGATCAGTTCATGTATAAAATGGTTCCGATGGGGAGACATGCTTAAGAGATTTCCAACAAGAATGGATACAGTTTAGGAATCAGGACTACATTGTGGGAAAGCAGCCTTAGTTGTTACGTTTTGTGTGTGATTAAAAAAAATATTCTTAAGCTCTTATGCATGCTATCCTTATACATCTCTATTCACTAAAGATCCCATGGACCATATAAGACAGATTCTAAAGGCGGTTATCTAATAAGATATATTATTCATTCATTCATTTATGTATTTAGTTAATTCATCCGTCCAATCAACAAGTATTTATTGTGTATCTAATATACACCTGGCCGTGTGCTAGGCTCTGGAGATCCAGTATAAGCTCTCCTGGTGCTGACAGTCCAACGGTGAACACAGACAACCAAATCATCACAAAAACAAAGGCAGAATTACAACTGTGATAAGCACTACAAAGAAGAGGTACCCAGTGCTATGAAAGTCTACTGGGGATCAGTGCTAGTCAAGGAGGCTCAGAAGCAGGGCTGGGACTACAGTGAGACAGGTGAGATGCCTAGGGTGCAAAATTTAAGGAGTACTCACTCTCAGGTTCACGGCCCTAGAGGCCTCAATGCCAGGTGCTACTTTTACTCTGCTTGGAAATAAAGGTCAGCTGCCATTTGGGACCCACTCTGCAGCCTCCAGAACACAGAAGCTCAAAGAGCTGTAGAGCTCTGGTTGGCATAAGTATTTTTGTTGCACAATGCCTGAAGGAAATACCTTTAAATGGAGACTTCAGAAACAGCAAGAGAAGTTTAAGAAGAAACAAAATGATACAATGACAAACCCTGTACAAGCTTACTTCATTAATTTGTGCGTATGAACAGCTAATGTTGAATTCAAGCTTTAGGCAGAAGTGACCTTGCAGAACTGCCAATTCACCCTCACTATGGATTGGTAAGTGGTTAGTGACAGTCTCAGTGGGAGAGCTGCGTGAGAGGGCGTGAATTTAGAGTTAGATGTGGGTTTACATCCCGACTTTGCTTCTTACTAGTGGTGTGACCTTGGAAAGGTTATTATTGAGCCTCAGTTTTCTCATCTATAAAGTGTGTATATTAATACCTACTTGGCGTATCATAGTTTAAGTGAGATAACAGCACAGAGGCTGCCGCACAGTAAGCACTCATAAAATGGTAGATATTATTTTAATCTATGTACAAAAAAAAAATGTAATAGTTACTATGACAATAATAAAGGTTGTTTGGTTCTTATAGGGCAGCACCCTCAGAATAATGTGGTCGCAATGGCCATATTGGCCTGAAGCCATCTTGCCTGACCTGTGGTCAGTACTGGCCACACGCTGTCCTTTAAATCTCTCTGGACTTTGGGAAGGATCTATTTATCTTAAATCTGTATTTTTGCCCTCGAAATAATTACTTCAGTTTAAGTGCTTCTGGGAAGACCAAATCTCTGGAAAGAAAAAACCTTTTTTTTTCTAGAGTTCCCTTCTCTTTTCCTTAAGAACATTCTTCTAGCCTTTGGGCTGAATTCAAGGCTTCCTCTAGGCATGAAAAGATGATAGCTAGAAAAAGTCCACTTTTTTCCTGCCCTTTAGG
Organism: Diceros bicornis minor; assembly: GCF_020826845.1. NCBI lineage: Eukaryota > Metazoa > Chordata > Mammalia > Perissodactyla > Rhinocerotidae > Diceros > Diceros bicornis. Next base: position 22,709,161 of record NC_080764.1, on the reverse strand, counting down.
AATGGATTACATAGATATCCAACAAAATGGAGGCTTTGCCATCAACAACTGGATTCATCTGAGAAAAATTTCACCAAGGATGGTGTCTTTGGGTGTGAAGAGTTCATAAGGAACGAGCATGTAACTATTTTTATCTTCATCTTCTGAGAGTTGAGATTCTTCTAAATCAGAGTCAAAGCTATTTAATTGGAACAGGGTCTTTCCAAGGTCTCCATTTGCAAATGGTTTACACTAAATCAGAGGAGCTCCACACACCATGAACTTCCTGTGACACATGGTATCTAAACAAGTAAAAAGTGATAACTAGAAAGTGGGAGTTCAAGCTACCAGTCACTATGTGTCTTATCACATTAAAAACAAACAGTACGCACCATTTCTGAAATTATTCCCGGGTCCTTAAATTAAGACTTAGGTTACAACCTCATACAAATAAACATAAAGTAAAGTAAACATTTTGTCCCTGCTTCCACCAGTACCCAAGGCTTAAACTTGGTATCATCAAGCTTCTTCCTCTCCATCCTCCTCCTTTATGTACGCTGTCCTCAAGCCCCTTCCTTTCCATCTCTACAGATACCACCCTGCTATGCATCTGAACATCTCACTTCAACAACAAATTTCCTAAATTTTGCTCCTTCTTTTACTGCTCACCCTCCCAGTCCCACCTTCTCATTAAAGTAATCTTTTTGAACACAGATTTCATTGTGCCACACAAAATTTCCAATAGTGCCTCATTGACCACAGTTACAGTCCCCAGACATTTTATGGGAAGGAATTGCTTTCTCCTCGAAGTCTTAAAAGTGTTTGTGTGTAAGAGTGTATAAGAAATAAAGAATTCCTGTATGAACTTGCTTATCTTTACAGATAAGGAAGCTTTTCACACACACACACACACACACACACACACACATATATATAATTTCATTCAGTCTTTTTCATTATGAAATATTTCCAACATGCAAAAAATTGAGTAATGTAATCAACTCCCTCTATTTACCCCCAGCTTAAAAAGGAGAGCATGACAGATGCTATGAAAATTCCCTATGTACCCACCCAGTCATTCTGCACCACTATTCTTGAATGTGGATTCAACACTTCCACACATGTCTCTATAGGTCAGAGCAGGAACCACAAGCTTTTTCTATAAAGTCCAGACAATGAAGATTTTAGGCTTTGCCGACCATGTGGACTGTGTCGCAACTACTTAACTCTGCCATTGTTGAGTGAAAACAGCCATAGACCATGTGTAAACAAAAGGGCAAATTTGGCCCTTGGTAGGCTGAATTTGGCCCATGAGTCATAGCTTCCTGGAGGAGGAAGATGAGGAGGAAGATAAATGACAGAAGAAGCATCCATGGAGATAGTTGAGATACAGACGGAAAAAAAATCTTTAAAACTGAGATAAAAGCGCACATTTGAATAAATGGGGACATACCTTGCCCCTGAAAGGCAAAACTGAATATCATAAAGATGTAGCTCTTCCTACCTAAATATAGGTTTGCTACCATCTCAAACTCCCAAAGAAAATTTTTTTTAAAGAATATGATGCAAGGTGTGATAGTTTATCATAGAGAAAAAGTGAGACTATCTTAAGTGTTGAAAAAGAATGAACAATAACAGGAAAGGACGATATTGGTACAAGATGTAACTGTATGATCAATGGAAAACTAAATTCAGTCTCAATCAAAGAAGCTTCATAAATCCACGTGGAAAGGAAAAATTATTCAATGGGCAATTCTGAGAAAAAGTCACCTTGTACCGTAAACTAAAAATAAAACGCAATGAAAGTAAGCTTTAAAAAATCACATATATTAACTATATAAAATGCAAAATTTTTTAGGTAAAGATAATTAAAAGGCAAATGAAAATGTTTGCAGCAAATATAACAGAGTGCTAATACATTCAAGATACAAGGATCTCTTCTAAATTAATAAAAAAGATGAACTTCCATAGAAAAATGGCAAAGGACATAAACAGAAAGTGGAAAGAAACTATCACAAATAGACAATAAAGATGTGAAAAATTTTTTTCAATTTTATTGGTCATCAAAGAAATGCAATTTAATACAGCGAGATAGGATTTGTCACCTAGCAAATTAGAAAAGACCGTTGAAAGTAAGAGTAGGTAATGCCAATGAAAGTGTGATGAGAAAGACACTCTTATGCACTGCTGGTGGGAGTGTAAACTAAAAAAAAAAAAGTTATAGAATGCAACTTGACATTTTTTTCAAAGCTTTTCCATATTGTCTGAATTTTCTGCAATGACCTTTTTATTTTAAAAATACTTTCATTTAAAAAATAAATTTTAAAAACTTTTCAGGAAAACAGTCCATGAAGGCAGAGAAATTTGTGTGCAAATTCAGCCATTTTTCTTTATCTGCTCTGATTCCAAACTTAATCCTTTTTATATTAACTCATACATGAATTCATCTGAATAGAAGTGATGGCTTCCTCTTCTCTTGACTTTTATCACTAACTTCAGAGAATTCTTAGGCTCTCTGTCTGCAGTTTCTCAAAGTTCATTATTTAAACAGAACCTTTAACTGTATTTCTAAGGAGGTATTCTTCCTCTGGTGCACGTGGCTGTCGCTGCCAATGCTGGCTGTGGCTGCTCCCTGACAATGGTGTCTTCCTTTCTCATCTGCAGGCTCTCTCTTCCACAACAGACAGCTTTCTCCACTTGTGCTGTTTGGTACTGAGGAGAATGATCCACTCTATTTGTAGAGAAAATCTAATGGGCAAGGTGTAGTTTTGATCAAATGGACACTAATAATAACTAGTAATAAACTCAATCCAGAAAATGTTTTATTTAAACCTTTAAAATCTTAAAGTCACTAGAAAATTTTTTAAAAATCCAAATTTATATGCATATTTTAATTGCAGAAAAGTGTGATAGGATGATCAATAATAGACATTCAAGCGTAAAAATATGCTACATTAGGATAAAATTCTGCAGTGAAGTAGAATGAAATGCGAACTGAAGGAAGAACAGGAATGATAAAAGAAATTTCCAAATGTTAAAGAACATCTTCTTGTATTTCTTAGAAGGATGAGGGAGGATATTAAGTTGCTATGATATTTAGATTTAATTGAATAGATTTAACAGTAATGTAACAACATGTAAAAGTGTCAATTTTTACAATATGTCAGAAATTACATTTTTTGCAACTATTTCATTTTTTTTTTAGGAAGATTGGCCCTGAGCTAACATCTGTTGCCAATCTCCGTCTTGTTCTTTTTTCTCCCCAAAGCCCCAGTACATAGTTGTATGTCCTAGTTGTAGGTCCTTCTAGTTCTTCTATGTGAGATGCTACCTCAGCATAGCTTGATGAGCAATAGGTCCATGCCCAGGATCCGAACTGGTGAACCCCAGGCTGCCAAAGCAGAACGTGCCAACTTAACTGCTGTGCCACTGGGCCGGCCCCACAACTATTTCATTTTTTAGTGAAAAAATTTAGATGTCAACCCAAACATCTGTTGAGGAAGCATATTGGTTTCTTAAACTTCTTATAGAGAGTAAATGAGCAAAACTATTCAAAGGCCACGAGTGTAGAGAATACCTGCTGCTTATTCTCAACCTATAAGATGACTCCTTATATGCAAGGGAGGATTTGAAGGGAAAAAAAGATTCCAGAGCTAAGGTCTGGGGTCTCCTGGGAGTTAGTCGTCCTATTGCAGTCCTTCCCCCAACGAGGACTTCCTTTCTCTCTAACAGAGAAAGGAAGACACAGAAGTAACCCTAATGAAAGAAATAATGTACGTGGAAACACTTGCCAAATGCTTGAGACAGGAAGGGTGCTCATTAAATGACAAGCCAATTATGGCTGACGCTGCCAATCCCGGGAAGGAGCTGTTACGAGGTAAAGAAGACCTTACTATGATGAAATGTATATAATTAAGTGGGTATACACCCCCAAGGTAATCATTACATTTATTCATACTTTACCTATAATTTTACCTGATTTTTTTGAAATTTTCTATTCGTTTGCGAAAAACTGAGTAGTAAATGTTTTTGGCTTTGTGGGCCATGTAGTGTGTGTTATAATTCTGCCATTGTAAGGAGAAAGAAGCCGTAGATATTCCATAAGCAAATGGATGTGGCTGTGTGCCAATAAAACTTTATTTGAGAACACTTAAATTTGAATTTCATGTAATTTCAAACTTGAGTTTGAATTTCAAACAGGCAGTGGGCCAGCTTTGGCCTGCAGATGATAGTTTACCAAACCCCAGATTAAGGTATAGTGTTTTAAGAGCCCTCTATATGCTAAGAATGGGCATAGTGTCTGGAAGGATACATAAGAAACCAGCCATTGTAGTTGTATTTTGGGGAGGAATTTGGTGACAGAGCTGAAAGGAAGACTTATTTTTCAGCGTCCTGTTTGAATTGCTTACCATGTGCTTATGTTACGATTTTAAAGATTAAAGGATTTCTTTTTCTTTAAGCCCTTCAGGAATCATAAGCCCAACAAACCTGATTTGAGCAGACCCTGCTAACTGTCTGGATTCTGCAGGGCTCTGTTGTTAGCTAATCGGGGGCACCCACATAGTGGGTCTCCAGCCAAGAATAACCCAAATAATACAGAATTAGGGGAACTGGATTTTCGTTTGGGTGAAAGAGTGACCAATTATGTCCTTTGTGCCAATAGGAGAATGAAATCCTTATCTTGTGCCATTTCTCCAGGAAGAGCATGCCAAATGTCAGCCAATTTGGCAGAACTAAGTGGGAAAAACAATTAATACAGATCATTTAGTTGAGCCAACATTTCTTGAAGGCCTATTGTGTTCCTTGAACTTGAGTTGAAGGTGCCAAGTTTGTATGAACACATAGAGGAAAATACATTAGAAGAATCCAAAATGAAGATGAGTGTACCTGGAAAATATTAGAGAGCTGTAATGTGCTGCAGACGTATGAGGGAGCTTGATGACCATGACTGAAGATTAAAGAAGACAAATGTGAGAAAAAGTTAACACAGAGGGAAGCCTGAATTTGGAGTCACAGAGCTGAAATCTCCTGTTTTTTTTAAGACCAGAGCAAACAGGTCTTAAATTACAGAGTATAAGTTTGGATTAAATATTAGGACAAACTCATGACTCTACACATTGTGGGTTCCTGAAAATTATTATTATGGGAAACTGTGGAATTTCCTATTCCAAAGATAGGAGAGACTCTATCTAGAACAATAGTTCCCTGAATTTTGAGGGGTCTTTCAACCCATTTATTATACAATATGCAGAAACAAATGCACAATTATTATACATAATTCACATATATTAATATATACACATTGCATATATACATACACAATTCATATACACATATTGAAAGTTGAATTTCCCTAGTCCTCAACTACTTGTGAATATGGATGAGGTCCCATTAATAGCGACAACTCAACTTTTACTGGCTTATTCCTCAGGACCTCCAGCTTCCTATCACAGCCCTTCCCCCACCCTAGTATTTCAGGAGTGCCTTGGGGGCTCTTCATATTTGTTCATAATCGAGTCGGCTCTGGCCACTTCTTCCACTACTTTTTATGTCCGTGGGGAGAGCAGTGCCCATCCAGTGGTCACAGTTCGTCTGCTGGGCACTTCTCCAGGGTTATGGCGATAGCTAGGGGGCTGCTGCTGTGTCATAATTGTCCCAGAAAGGCCCTAGGGGGTCAAAGTTCCACTGTGATATGTGAAAGAGTTGTTTGAGTGTGAGGATGGAGTTGAAATGAGCTCTTTTTCCTACTTGTTGCCTTTTGTTGGAAGGGTCTACCTTATACTTCAGTGTTTCCAGACTTCATTTTTATTTCTGACTCTTTCCCTTCTCATTTCAGGGTGCCAGAAAGGCCTCTTGAATCTAGTACATGTTGGTTAAACACTGTGCTACATTGAGAATGACACAATCCTCTAATGAGTGAGGCTTTGCTTTGGGGTAAAGGTCACGGTTCCTGGCTCCCTCTGAGTCTAGAATGGGTTTTCTCCCAACCAGCCCGTTGGCTTACTAGACAGTAAACTTTGGTGAGGCCATTCCATTGGTTCAACAGATGGACCCAGATATGTCTGCATTCCCACAGTGGGCACAGTTTGTATCCTTTCACAGGAAGTTCTCCCTCTTTCTTGCTTCTTCAACGATTCCCTCTCTAGTGTCTTCTCATCAATTCAGACGTCTCCTGGTATTACACATCTTTAAAAATTGCCCTTGAAACCACATTCCCCTTCAGCTACTTCTCTATCTCTTGACAACTTTTCAAACCCAAACATCTCTATTAGAGGGTCCTGATCTTTGCCTTCACCGACAGCTTTCACAACGATATGTAATCATCTGTATATTTGTGTGCTTATTTTTTACATCTCTACTCCTCGTTAAGCTTGGTATCATGGATCATGGATGCTTTTTTTCTTTCACCATTTTATCTCCAAAGATCCAGCACAGAGCTTAGTGCAGAATAAGTTCTCAATAAATGTTTGTTGAAAGCATGAATACATGAATGAATGTAGCAGATGCAGTCTAGCAGATGACCTTATTAGTAGCCAAACGTATCTGAAACTTGCTTTTGCTGAAGCTGGAACATTTTGCTGAGTGAAAGATAAAGAAACAGTGACACAAATAGTAGGGAAGTTCTAATGAAATAAATATTTGTCCAACAAAAATCCTATATTTTCTTCTTGAGTAGCAAATATAAATTGTTATTTACTTGTAAACAAAATGATTTCTTGGTGGAGACAGGATAAAAAGGTTTGAAAATGACACTCAGAAAACAGCCTGGGAAAAGAGGTTCTGATAGCATATCTTTTTATTATTTGACCTTTCAAATTACTTCCTCAGGGAGGTAGAAGACATATTGGAAGAAAGGAAGGAGGGAAGGAAGGAAGAAAAGAAGACCTAGAGATATAGCTGAAAGGGAACACTGCTTCTCTTGGGTACTTGGATTCATTCTGGACATCTCCTCAGGATGTAACTTCAGGCATTTTGGTGAGATTTACTATTATTTTTCTTTTTTACTATAACTTATTTTTATCCCAGATAAATATATGACCAAGGTAGATCATGAGAGTGAAAATGGAAGTCCCAGAAATTTTCCCTGAAAGACAAAAATAAGATCTTGGGGAAAACTTTCTGAATTTTTGATCTGCTGACATGATGCCTATTCAACTTTAGAAAATTCCAGCAAAAAACGGCTTAAATCATTTTCGTGTCTTTACAAAGAACTGTTCAACTTTAGATTAAAGTTTAAGCTAATAAATCATTGATTCATCCCATTTTTAATCAAGGCTTTTCTATTTGTTTCTGTTTTTTCTATATGTAAGAGAAATGAAGACATAACCAAAATGTCATCATGTCTTGCCCAAATCTCCTAAGTGCTGAAACTTTAATGAAAACGTGTGATGTTTTCCCAGATAAATTAGAGAATATCTTTTATGAAAGCACATATCTGGACATTTGTAGTCCAAAGGAGATGTAAAAATGGTGAATGCTGAGACCAGATACATACAGAAAGCCTATGGCAAAATGTCTACAAAGGGAACCATTTACACTTTGTAAATTAATTTTCTCTCTCCCTCCCTCCCTCTCTCTCTCTTAACCATTCCCCTCCTATCCCAAATTCTCTATTTATTTATTTGCCTTTCAAGGTGTTTTTTTTGAAGACCACTATCACAAAGGTGCATTCTCAAATAGAAGAGTTTGAATGGGATCAAAAATGAATCTCATTGAACACTCCCACTTACCTGCCACGGATGAATTTTCTCTTTCTGACAATTTATTTGGTAAGTTGCCAAGTTCATTTGAACATAAGTAAAAACAAACTGTAATTTGGAAATACATGAGAAAAAATTCTAGATGATCAGTCCAGAAAATGTTCTTATTCCTTCTAAGTACTCAATAAACGTTAGCTACTATGCAAGATTAGAGGTAGGTTGGACCTTGGATTCATTGAACCTAATGGTCTTCTTTTTTATAGATGAGGACTGCAAGACTCAGAGAGCTTTGTGACTTGTCCAAGGCCATGAGGCTAGATAATTAACAGAGCTGAGAGTAGAAAAGGGTTCCTGCTGTAGGGCTAATTCTCATATTATTGTAGCATGCACTAAAGCATGAAATCATGATTCTTATGGTTTAATATTATACCTACTAAAGGCTAAGTTTACTTAAGTCACAGCTCTGCAGTAGGTCTCCTTTCCACCATTCTTTCAGTGCTGCGGGACATATGGCACTGTGTCAGAATTAGTCACTTAAGCTCGGTTGAGGACAAATTGTACTAGATTGTTTTCAGTAGATCTGTAACTAGATGATACCATAAAATGATATATTGCTCCACTTTATACATTTACAAAAAAATCTCGCTATCAACAGTTTCAATTTAGGAAATCAGCAAAGAGTCAGCAGGGCAATATTTTGGGTGGGGCAGGGAGGATTTCTGCCACTCTTAAAATAATTCCCTTCTGCCTAATGGCCCTGCTGGGAGGCTTGGATGCTCCCAGTTTTTCACTGTACTAATATAGACCATGGGAGAGTATGATATCAAGTGAGAATACAAACACTTGAAATTCCACAAAATTCAATGTGTTAAGGCATGATCCCCTATTTGGTTGCAGGCATCCCTGGAGACATTAATTAATAGCTTAGGCTATTACCTACCAGTCATTAGCATCTTAGTGAGAATGGTTTATCAGGTCATTTCCAGGAAGTCATTATTTGTATTACATGCCTATTTACATGTCTACCTGCCCCCATACAGTATAAGAGCATTTAAGGAAAGAGAACATATTTTATTAATCCTAGTATGCATTTGATAAATAAGAATCAATTAATAAATAATAGAAGAGAAGGAGAAACAAAATTTAGGGGAAAAAGAGATGTTTGTCAGTAACTCTCAGAGAGACCAAAGGCAGCAGTAATTATTTATGAAATGCCACTTCTTGGACATACTTGCTGGATCTTATTTCTTCCAGTTGACTTTTCTTCATCCTGTGGATGCAGTCAAGGGCAGTGGGATGTCTACCTCCATGTCCAGACACTTGACCATTTACTTCTGGCCTACTCTTTTATGGGTCCTTAATATAATCAGCATATAAACATCTTTCTAATTTTTGCTCTACGAATCAGAACACGCAGGATAAGTAGGACCGTAGGTGCATATCATAAACTAAGGAAAATTCCACTTAAGATTATTTTTTCTCATAAAAACTCCATTTTCTGCTCTGAAATTTTATGATTGCATATTAAGATCTCCAAGCAAGTACATCAGGTTGAAGGCTGATCTCAGCAGCCATGAGGTGGAAAAGATGTGAGTAATAGAGAAAAAGTTGTGAGGGGGCTGTCAAGTTAGAGACATCTGAAAATGATTGCTAAGGAAGCACTGTGACTCCTGCTTTCAGTGTTGCTTTTCCCTCATCTCTCCTTTGCTGGACCACATTCTTATCCAGTTTCTCAACACTTCATTTAAGGTTTCTGAGACTATATAGTACAAGATGCATGAGCTGCAATGCACAGCTGTTATTCCCGGTTGGAGCAGTCTCCTCAAATCTTCTTCTGGTCCCCTCTCCTAGTAAACTAATCTGAACCATGTGTGACCATTGGGACTCCTTTCCCTTTTCGCTGTTAAGTTCTAGGGCCAGGTCTAAGCATTTTTTCCACATCTCTTTCCCTCAGGGCCTCAGTCTCACGCCACTCAACATACCTGAGCTAAAGGTATGCCAAACGGGAGGATGAAGAGCATTTGATTCCTTTATTCCTCCTTCCCATCTTCTTTTGTGTCCTGATGACACTGATGGATTCTATGGACCTCTCATCCTGAGCTTAAGGTGCAGAGCACCAGCGAAAAGACTGTGGCCCACGGATGGGTAACCCACATACCTAACTCACCACTCCTGGATTTAGAGATATGCCAGAGATTCAGAAGTGTTAACTCATGGGCTCAACTAGCCGGAGAGCTGGACTCTTTTCCAATAGTCTAACTGAGTAATCAAAAACAGCAGTCATGTTGTTACAAGAAGGGCAAGTGAGGTTTATAGTATAGCGTATGGATAGCTATCATTTCTTCCACCCAAATGTTGAACACTGACTATATGCTGGGTCTTGGAATAAAACAGAGAATAAGTCAGGCAAGATCCTTATGGAGGGTAGACTCAAAGAAATATGCAAATAAATAAACAGAACAGTATCACATAGTGGAAAGTGCTATGAAAAAAACAAACGGGGTGATGTCATAGTAACTGACAGGGGTGGGGCTGCTCTGACTGGTCTGGTCAGGGAAGGCCTCTGAGGAGTTCATAATTGAGCTGAGACCAAAAGACAAGAAGCCAAGGAGAACATTGTAGGCAGAGGAAATAGCAAATGCAAAGGCCTAGAGTCTAGAATGGACTTGGAAGGGCCTTGTCTTCTCATTTTTGTTTAGGGCCGTCAAAAGAGTCTAGTGAACTGGCTGTGGACTCTGCATTTTCATTAACCAGCATTGATAAAAGGAGATTCTTAGACTGGGAATTCTAGGATGCCTGTCTAGTTTTAACATTTGAGTCCACAAATTGTTACAGTTGTCGTGTCAGGAAGTGGTGACTTGGACTCAGTGGTACTCACCTGGCACATGATACGACTTTTAAGGTGGCCCTGGGCATGGTCCCCCCCTTGCAGGTTACTCTAAAGGCCATCATTAGATCTCAACTTTAAGACGTTGAGAAGGTGACGTGAAGCTTAATCAATAAATAATAACGCACACTCTCTAATGGGCTTGGAGACACTAATTACCTGTTAAGTGAGGACTTTCAGCTTCTTCTAGAGAGGGCTCTGGACACCTCACTCTCCAAAGCTTAGCTTAAGGTGAAGGGGAAGCATCTCCACCCATATAAATGGTTACCCTGAGCCTGAAGCAAGGACTTGTGTGCAGGCAGTTCATGTTAGAGGTGATCCCAAGGAGCAGAAGTGAAGGATTGGGGTGATGAGACAGGGAAAGAGGGAAAACCAACATGAGGTGAGTTATGAAGATCTCTGCTGTGGCCAAAGGAAGCTTGATCCCAGTGGGAGTAGCATAGAGAATTGTCCACTGAGGCACCATGTACTGGGTCAGTTAATAACTGGCCTCTGATTCCCATTAGTTGAGGGTTGCCCCATGGGGCATTAACTCCCCTGCACTTCTGGGCTGTGCTTTTGCTACTCCCAGTGGAATCAGGCCAAGTGGTCTCCTGTGGTATTGGAGAATTTCTAGGTAGAAAGCAAAAAGATGGGCAGCATGCTCTTGAAATGACAGGCTGTCAACATGAGGTTGAGATGATCATTTGCTACAGCTACAGCTGAATTGAGAGGTGGGCCCAAGGACGTGACCATCACCAGGGAGATCTGCCACACAGTATAAATGTAATTTCCCCCCAAAATCAATCCAAATACTCAAAGGAAGGCTAAGATTTGTTCTGTAGCTATTTTCTCAAGCTGGTCCTAGTAAAAAAGAAGGAAAGAAGTTAGGACAAAATGGAATTATAGAGATGGGGCTGGCATCACCTCTGTGACGTTCTTTAATTTCTTCTGGTGTCACACATCCCTGACAAATTCAGATGGGAATCTAGCTCATCAGTAACTCAATCCACACATAGCATGAGGAATGGAAGGACATAGTGACCTAACAGAGATAAGTCTCCTTTCCTTTGGGATTTCCTGTAAGCCAGGAAACTTGGTCAAAGATTAATTTAGTGGCTTAAGAAAAGTTTCTCTGATGAATGAAGAAGGCAGGGTCTTTATGCAATTAGTGCATAATAAAAGGTAATAATGGCAAAGTCCATAGCTTCCCACTGTTTGACATAGTGAATAGGGTAGGTGGTGGCATGTTAGTGAAAATCTGTGTATTCTTTTAGCAAGTTGTGGTTTAAGAACTCAAAAAATCACAGAATTTTAAAAGTAAGTCAATAGAAAAGCATTCTAATAATAGCACAGAATAAGCAAGAAAAGGTGCTTATTGCTCCCATACTGAGTGTTCCCAGTGAGTCCTGGTTCGCTTAGCTCCACGATACTGGGAAAAGTTCACTGAATGTGAGTGGAAATAAGAATTAAATTGAAAGAATGAAAGTCTCAGAGGCAATTGAGATTCTCTGAACTTCAGTTTTCTTCCCTATAAAATGGGGATAGTAATGACGCTCACTTCACAGCTTGTTGGGAGGATTGAATGGCTGTGTGGGAAAGTGTTCTGTAAACTTCAAGGCATCATAAAACAGTATAATTAATCCAGGGTTTGAAATGTGGTTGTTATTATTTAAATTGTTGAAATGATAAACACCACTCTACTCATTAAAGGGAGGAAGTTAATGTTTATCTTAACATTGTGGAGTGCAAAGAATTTTCAAGGAGCCAACAAAAACCAACAGTATGGAAATAAATTTCTGGGTGCCCTAAAGAAAGAAACACATGTTCTGTCTCATCTTGGCATTACAGTGTTGCTAACAATAGCTATGGAATCCACATTTTTATATTATTTTTATTATTGTATTTAATAGTCTTTCCAAAGCCCCATTCTGAATGAGGCCCAGCAAGTGGCAGGAGGCATACCCCGTATAACCCTACTCACTTTGATTCCATTTCCTTTAGCTATTTCTTGTTACTTTATGCTTCTCTCAGCTCTTTGTACCTATTTTCTCTGGGTAGCTTTATTTTTATTAGAAGATACTCACTTTGGAATCTGGTTCTTGCTGATGTCTTTTGCTTAAATTAAAAGAGTCTTTCAGAAGTTACCAAATCAGCCAGATGTTTTAAAATACAATTAAAATCTTTAGATGCAGTTTTGTGGAGTATTTCTACATTGATTTCACATATTTTTCCATCTCACTGAGTTTAATTCAAGTGAATGTAGCTCTGAATCTATGGGTGAATCAAAGCTGAAAGTTTCCAGAAGACAGAAAGATACCATTGGCTCAGACAAAACGAGGCTTTGTTTCAGCATAATTTAAATATTTTGTCACTACTGTTTCTTACCCACATCTCTTCTACAGATTGAAGCAACCTCTAAGATTTTTATTAATTGACTATGACTTTGGTTTTTGCTCTCCCGGGAATCTCAGATCTGGTACTCTTGTTAATGGAGTTAAAAAATAGGAGAAGTTAGGCTGGCCCCATGGCGTAGTGGTCAAGTGTGCACACTCCGCTGCTGGGGCCTGGGTTCAGATCCCGGGCATGCACTGATGCTCCGCTTGTCAGGCCATGCTGTGGCGTCCCATATAAAGTGGAGGAAGATGGGCGCAGATGTTAGCCCAGGGCCAGTCTTCCTCAGCAAAAAGAGGAGGATTGGTATGGATGTTAGCTCAGGGTTGATCTTCCTTGCAAAAAAAAAAGAAATGGGAGAGGGAAAAGAAGTATTGAAAGATATTTTATAATAAGGAATTCCTTATTATAAAGTAGATTACTGCTTCTTTTAGATACGGCATGCGTGGTTTGGAAAAGGCATGCAATGAGAAGAATTATAGAGAAATTGGCAAATCCATTGCTGACAAAGGCCTGACTCTCAACCTTACAGGCTAAGAAACAGATGTCAGGGACACTCAGAATAACCAAGCTGAGAAAGGTTGACTATAAAAATTATATTGCAAATTTATACATTTATAGCAATAAAAAGAATTGTGGTAATAATAACAGCTACCATTTCTTGAGTGCTTTCTACACGTCAGGCATCGTGCTAAATATATTTTAGATTTGCTGGCAGACTTCCTGTGTTCAATCCCGTCTCTGCCATTTACTGGTATGTGGTCTTAGGCAAATTCCTTGACTTTGGGCAAGTTACTTGCCTTTTTAAATAAAGTTCTCAGAAGAATGCCTGGCCCGTCATAAATACTCTATAACTATTTGCCACTAATATTAATTTTCATAACACCCCAATAAGGTAGATGCCATTATTAGTCCCCATTTTACTGGTGAGAAAATGGAGATTTAACGGTGTTAAATAATCTGCTTAAAGTTCCATAGATATAAGTAGGCAACCAAAATATAATTGGGACAAGGAATCAGAATTGAATGATTAAGGATCCAGGCTAAGAGAACACTCTTATTTACCTTCTCAGTGGAGAAAGGCTTTCCAATGAGGTTGTATCAATCAGAGTCTGTTGGTCAAGTCTTGTCTCGAGGATAGTTCTCCGAAAAGCATTGCCAACGTTTGCTCTGGGACTTCTTTTTTTTCATGGCTTCATAGTTGATGTCTCTACTTGTCATGATTGGAATATCATTAACATTACTCCCAAGTACCACCTACAACAGAGCTGTCCAATAGAACTTTCTATGATGATGAAAATGTTCTAGATCCACTTTGTCCAATATAGTAGCCACTATCCGTATGTGGCTATTGAACACTTAAAATGTAACTAGTGTAACTGAGGAACTGATTCTAATTTTATTTAATTTAAATGAATGTAAACTTAAATAGCCATATATGGCTAGTGGCTATTGTTTCAGACAGTACAGGCCTACAAGGAAAAAAATGTATTTTTATTAAAAAAAATAACATGAGGTAGTTGGTCATCACTGAGAGAGAAGCAAAGGGATTCAGTCAGTCTTATTATGAGAACATTCTGTGTGAATTTCACTCAGCAACAAGGGTTTCTTGGATCAGCTAAACTATCCTGCTCATTTCCCTTTTAGTATAGAAGTTTCTGAGGGCAACAGACAGGCCCATTTGTTTGACCAATGAAAAACTCAGTAGAGAATCCTTGAAATATAAAACACAGAGATAGTTTGTCCTGGTTCACATCTTTTGGGCAGCTCTTCTGCCTGAGATCCTCTCAAGGCAGTGATAGCTCTTGAGTTATCCCTCTCCTCTCCTCCCTTGAGGAGAGGAGAATGAGGTCAGAAGTAAACTGAGGATTGAGAACAGCTTTGCAAATGGTAACCCTTGATTGAGCAATCCAAATTGAAATACACCCATGGGGCATCACCCTTTACCTTTTCTTGGCATTAGGGCAAGAGTGCTTTAGTTTTTCAACCACAGGGTTTTGAGTCAGAAGACCTTAGGTAGAGTCCTAGCTTTATCCCTTAATAACTGAGTGACTTTAGACAAATCACTTAATCTCACTGAGTAGCATTTCTGAGTCTGTAAAACAGGGTAGAAGATAGTGGGCATTGTAAATAATACCTTCCTCAACGGGGGCAAGTAAGGATCAAATGAGATAATGCGTGGGGAACCACTAAGTAAACTTGTAAATGCTGTAGAAATGTCTTAGTAATGATTATTTCGTTTATATAGATCACTTTTGCCTTTTAAAACTGCTTTCATATTTATTATGTCATTTTATCTTGACCACAGGTCTATGAGGGAAGTAGGGCAGGAATTATTATCTATGTTTTACCATCTGTTGATGTAGACAAATGAGGCCCATGGAGGCTGAGAGATGGCCTAAGGTTATACAGTGTGTCTGGTTGCATTATGCCTGAGCTCAACCCTGGACCTACTGAGTCCTATTCTAAAGCCCTCTATTTTAAAAAATAACCAACAGTCACAAGCCTGATATCCAAATTATGCTGCAGAAATTATTCCTACTCAATAAGCCACCCTACAATATGAGTCCAAAACTGAATACTCATAATATGAATATAATGATGGTGGGTAGCTGCCCACTGTGCTAAGCACTTTATAAATATTGTTTTATTCAATCCTCATAATAACTCTGTGAAGTTGTGTGATTCTCAGTCCCATTTTATTGGTGAGGAAATTGGGCAGAAAATGGTTCAGGAATTTGTCCATGGTCCACAGAGCTAGTGAGTGCCAAGGGGGCCTGGATGTATTAGTTTGCTAAGGCTGCAGTAATGAAGTACCACAGACTGGGTGGCTTAAACAACAGAAATGCATTGTCTCACTGTTCTGGAGGCTAGAAGTCCAAAATCAAGGTGTTGGCAGGGTTGGTTTCTTCTGAAGGCTGTGAGGGAAGGATCTCTTCCTGGCCTCTCTCCTGGGCTTATAGATGACTGTCTTTTTGCTGTGGCTCTTCACGTTGTCTTCTCTCTATGTATGTCTGTCTCTGTGAGCAAATTTCCCATTTGTATAAGGACACCAGTCAAATGGGATTAGGAACCAACCTAATGATCTCATTTTAACTTGATTACCTCTATAAAGACCCTGTCTCCAAATAATGTCACATGCTGAGGTACTGGGGGTTAGAGATTCAACATACTAATTTTAGGGGGACACGATTCGGCCCATAACATTGCATAGAAGCCCAGATCAATTGGCCACACACTGTTAAGCATTATGCGTTAATGCTTCCTGACATTACAAAATTAGACCATTCTGAAGCCCTTTGATAGGAGCAAAATCAAGACCCACAACATGGCACTTGACCCCTAAATCTACTTTTAGAGCCACTGAACAGAAATCTACCCCTTAAAAGTTCTTAAATTGGAAAGTACTCCCCAAAAATGTTTATCTAAGAGACTGGTTTCCAGCTTACTAGGCAATTTGACATCGGGGACTTTTCTCATAAACATTTACAAATATTCTGCTCCGTAATGAAGTTAATCAGTAAGCCACACAACCTCTGGCCTCTGTCACTCCTTACCCAGTCTCATTTTCAGTTGCTGTGAGTAAACTGAGAATGGTAATGCGGGTTCAGGAGTTAGAAAATCCAATTCAAATTAGTCCTTGACACAGCCGCGCATCGTCAGGATTTGTCTTGGAAATGATGAGCGTGAAGCCCACTAAAGGTAGGACACTCTCACAGGTGCTCTTTGTCAAGCTTCTGCAACTGGACTGAGGAAATGCGGGGGACTTTTGTTTGAGACAACAGATCTCAGTCAAAGATGGCTCAGTCAGAACCAGAAGACTAGGGTGGGGTAATTTTTATAGGGTTCTAGGCAGGGGAGTATCTCATCGAGATTAAATCTAAGTAGGTTTTCCCTAAAATTCTGCATTGAATATTACGTAAAATCAGCACCATTCTTTCAAGTTAAACACTAGGCAGTTCTAACATTAATGCCTGTGGGCACTTGAAAAAACATTGTAAAGTACATTATTAAATGCAATGTTTTAAAAATGGCAAATCTGAGATCCCAGTGGGTCACGAAATCTATTTTGTGGCTTGTGACCAGCATTAAAAAATAGAATAGAATAGAAATGTCAGGGTGCACCTCAAGAAGTAAGGATAAGTGTTATTTCATAGAAATTTTGTTATACTACTTATACATATGTATAATTGTATACAGGGGTCATGATATAAAATGTATTTTAAATTATGGATTGAGGTGAGAAAAATAAAAAGAAATTGAGAAACACTAATTTGCTGAACTAGTTTCACAGATTTTTCCCAATAGTCTATGGAAAACCAGATGAGTAAAGAGTTCAGCTTTAGGCCTGGGCTATTTGTTTTCTCTGAAGTAAAACATAGATTGTAATTAAAACATAGACAGTATAATGTAATATTGTCTTTTTTAATATTTCTCTCAAAACAGAATCTTACCTTTTAAATTTCCAGCTAAGAGAGAAACCAATCATTTTTACAACAATTACAATTTTGAATATATTTTTGATCGTAGACTTGGCAGCATGCTATTTTGTTTAAATGTGATATTTAAAAGAGACTGGCACTGTATTTAATGGAAATTAGTTGGAAGGCTGCGGAAGCAAATTTTCCATCATGTCAGTATAACAAACATTTATTAAACGTTTATACTGTGTCAGGCTTTGTGTAAGTGCCAGGAATGAAAGTAAAAGGAAATATAATATATTACCCAAAGAGTTCACAGACTAACCATAACAATAACAAAAATGTATTGAATGTTTATGCTGTGCCAGGTACTATACAGTCTATGTTCTTTGTCTTAGTTTATCTTTACTACAACCTCTCACCTAGATACTGTATTATTCCAGTTTTATGGAGGAAGGAACAGAAGCATAAAGAAATTCAATGTCTTTCCCAAGTTCATACATCTAGCACATCGTGGATGAACTGAATCCAGATTTGTCCACGCAGTAGGGCCCTCGCAACCATTATGTCATACCACCTAACTTCAGTGTGGAAGATAAGCCTGTAAACAAACAAAAACGACAGTACATGCTTCTAAGTGCTGCAGTAGAGGTGTGTACAGAGGGTAGGAGAGATTAATTCTACCTAGATGAGCTGTGACAGGCCTCACAGAGGAGGGGATCAGCTGACAAGCTGGGGAGAGGCACCAACATCACAAAGGCCTGGCGCCAGGAAGAGCAAACAACTCCCGAAATGAAGCCATATCGTCTAGTTAAGAAACCATGGACTAGGAAATAAAGCAAGGCAGAGAAGGCAACTTCTCTGTTCATGAAACATTTCAACAAACATTCATGAAACATTTACTATGGTCAGCAATTGTGCCAGGGATGAAAAACTGGATATAAACTGGGCCCTTTATTAGGCTCCTCAGAAACTCACTGATGAGATTATGGGAAAGTGCCATCCTTATTACATGAACCTGAGTCTCCCATTTAGGTACACAGTGCTTCTGATCACCAAACTCCTTAGAGCTGCGCTGTCTATTATGGTAGTCATTAGCCACATAGCTATCTAATTTTAACTTTTAATTATTTAAAATGAAATAAAATGAAAAATTCATTTCTTCATGATCACTAGCCATATTACAAATGCTCAATATTCCATGTGGTTAGTGGCCACCATATTGGTAGGTATAGAACACTTCCATCATCTCAGAAAGTTCCCTTAGATGGTATTCCTTTAGAAAAACTATTAAATACTGGAGACTCTCTACCCAGAAGAATTTTGCTTTCCTTTGCAGGGGGTCTCAGACTCCCCCAGAGTCCATTCAAGTGTTCCCATTTAAGAACTCTTTTCTAAACTCTAATGGAGAATTGTCATAAAGGAATCCAGATTCTCCCACTCCTTGATAGACTGATACCCAGAAAGCACCATTAAGTTCAAATTTTAGTATATATACATATTTTCCCTTCATTGGGAAAATTGAAGTAGAAGTAAATTTACCCTTTCAGAAAGCACACTCTAACGTTGACTTACTTCTGCCCCCTTTACATCTTATGCTCTATCAGAAAATTCTGTATTTGTTTACCTGGTTTTATCCTAGCCCTTGACATATCCCTCCCCTCCTCAACACACACACAAACAAGAGAAAGGCTGGGGCTTTTCTATCTGTTTTCTGTCTGTCTTGTTCACTGTTGTATCCTCAGAGCCCAGCACAGTGTCTGGAAAATAGTAAGTGTTCAATATTTATTTATAAGTGAAAGAACTATTCTATAACTTATGTCATCAAAACAGATTGATAGGTATTCATAATTACTAATTACCTATCATTAGGATCAGGATTTTGCTAGGTTCTTTAGGAAAGAAACATGTCTTTTTATGGCACTCAACTTATTAAAACTTTTCTCAACAACTCTATTTCATGCTCAGAACTACCTTATGAGATAGGAAGGCTGGGTGTTAATAGGCCCATTTTACAGAAGAAATTGAAACAAAAAATGTTAGGCATTCGTTCAAGGTCTCACAGTCAATTCACTGTGGAAGTCGTTCTAGTTCCACCATTTTGAAATATGTTGGCCATGCTGGTTTTTTGATTGTAAATTACCTGTATATTTATTGTCTCTACTCTGTGGATATTTGGTGGAGACACTGTAAAACACTAGAAGTGGATGTGCTTTGGGAATAGAGGCACTATTTAATAATACGGTGTACTGATCTTATATTCTTACCACGTTTTGTTGTTTTCATGTAATAGAATCGATGCCTTTGTGAAATCTTTCCATTTTAATTGAGATGATTCCAGAGACTGATATAATATTGATACCATAATCTGACTGGATTTGGGACCCCATTGTGTCTCTTGATTATTAAAAGATTTGTTTTGTTGAAATAGTGCTCAGAGATGTTGGAATTGTCATGTGAGGAGAAAAAAATTACACATATTCTTGGATTCTATAGAATCCAGATTCTATCATTAATTGATTATTTGACCTCAGGCAAGTTGCTTGACCTTACTGGATCTGTAGGCAGAGAGAAACTGGGGCTGGGGGTGGGGATGGGGAGTTGAGTGGGAGTAAGATGAGTTGGAGGATAAAATCTGGGTATAAGTGTAAGTGAAACTAATGCTTTTAATGCTTTTTAGTTCTTTACAATTCTGTTCACTCTAGAAATTTTAGTGATATTTAGTTATTAAATAAATCAGGATTTTGCTTATATTTTATCTTCTCTTTTTTCTGTAATAACTCCATATTTTAATATTCTTCCATTTTCTGGTTATAATACAAAATACCATTGCCAAAACTTTTTGTCTGTCAGATATTCTGACTCAGTGCTGATTTTATATGGATAAGTCAGGCATGAAACAGAGGAAATTGATATTTGCACAGATATTGTATACTTTGTATTCTGTCAATCATTTCCTGGGTCAATGCAGAAGCATTCTTTTCAATAAACATTTAATATGCATGTACTCTACTTTGCCTTTGTAGAAAAGCCCTGAATTCTAATGCTCAAAGACTTAGTCATATAGAAATTTTAGATATGAAAAGCTGTACGATCATCCAGCACGGAGTTTTCTCTTGAAAGATGAGCAAAGGGAGGCCCAGACAGGATAGGTAAATACTGCATGACTAGATTCAGAGCCAGGATGCCCAGGGACTTACAGTCAGGGAAGACTTCCCAAGAGAAGTTACACTTAAAGGAAATTTAGAGATAATTGGAGAATAGTGAGGTGAAACTCTCAGAGGGCACAGCTGTGTTGAGGAAGGTTCCAGGCTCAGGAAGCAGCATGTGGGAAAGGTCCTGAGTCTGGAAGCAGCAAGGCACATTCAAGGAATAGAGATGTCGGAACATGGAAAATTCTGGAAAAGAAAGAAAGGGTAGGATCATGCAGAGCCTTGTAGGCCTCATTATAGGTTACCTGCATGCAGAGGCGTTAAAGGGACTAATGAACTCAAGCACAGAGGGAGGAAGAGAAAGGCTGTTAACTATCATGCTTTAAAGCATCACACATCTGAAATTATCCCAGAGAGAAGTGATTTTGCACATGGGCTTTGAAGTCAGACCCCCGAGTTCAAAACTCACCTACTGAGGTGGGTAGGAGTAAAGTTGCCTGACTTCTCTGTGCCTCAGGCTACTCATTTGTAAGTGGGATAGTAATGGTACCCATCTCATAAGATTTTGTGAGAAAGAAGTGAGAATACACAAGTGCCCGACACTAAGAAGGACCCTATAATAAAGTTTTTTAATAATAATAGTATAATAATAGTAGCATCAACCATCTTTTCAGCATTGCAAAGAGGATTCTACATGTATAGATACATAGATCCACAATCGCTAACTGACAATTCTAAATTTCAAAAACTCTGAAAATTCAACATTTTTTCCAAAGTTTGGCACAAACTTCTTTGGTGGCAAAACTTGACATGAGTGGATGTGAGGATATTTATGGCCTTTATTTATTCCTCTTAGTATGAATATTCATACATTTCACCATGGAAAATATTGCTGTTTGACTTAAAGATCTTAAGTAAATAGCCACCATGCACACAGATAATAAGTAATAGAGCTGAGATTTGAACCAGGGTAGACAATTCCAGGCACTGCATTCTTTTTTTTTTAAAACTCCTCCTTTTGTTTCATAATGATTAGACTAATGAATATACATGGCAAAAATTACGATCAGTAGAAAGATTGTGCAATCTCCCACCCCAGAAAACAATGCAACAATTTCACTTCCCACAGTCACCATCATCCAGTTTCTTTTGTATTGTGCAGAAATTTCCCTCGCATACACACACACACACATCATGTGGATATAGTTTTTAAATACTAACATAAATATACTCATTATAATATAGCTTAATTTTTTCAAATAGCACCATATCGTAGAAACTTTTCCATATTGGCACATATAGATCTAAACCATTGTTTCACATCTACATAGTATTTCAGTGTATGGGCGTAATATAATTTATTTAACCAGACTCCTATTTATTAATATTTAAATTGTTTCCAGTTTATGGTTCTTAACAAATGTTGCTGCAAATGAACATCTTTACACAAACACATCTTTACACATTTTTTCATACAGATATGAGCATATCCTTAAAATAAATTTTCTAGCAGTGGAGTTGCTGGGTTAAAAGAGTATTTGAGTTTTAAATGTTGAAAGATATTGAGAAATTCCCCTCTGAGAATGTTTGCTTTCCCAATAGTGTGTATTGTCAAACTTTTTTAAGCTTGATACATTTGAGGATGAAAACTGTGATATTTTCTATTACAGTTTCGATTTAAAATTAATTATTGGTGAGGGTAAGCACATTTTTGTATGTTTATAAAACACTTGTTAGTATTTCTAAAAACTGTCCATTCATGTCCTCTATCCTTTTTTCCATGGCATATTGAATGTTTTCTGTGTTTTTTAACACTCTTTTTTGCTTTTCTTTTTTAACATTCCTATTTGCTTTCATTTTTTCAATGTTGAATGTTTTCTTATTGGTTTGCAAGAGCTCTTCACAGATTAATGATATGAGTATTTGGTCTGTTCTCTTTGTTGCAGATATTTTTCTGAGCTTTTAATTTAGTCATCTAATCCTTTACATCGTTTATTTTTTTTGCTGTAAAAATGTTGTTAATTTTTACATAGTAAATTATTTCAGTCTTTTCTTAAATCTCACACTCCTAACCATGTGATAAACTGCCTCTCTAATTTATAGAATGATGACGTTAATTCCAGTTTTGTTGTCACTTTTGTTCAGGTGTCCTAACAGAACAAGTGGCAGGTCCTCTGGGGCAGAATCTAGAAGTGGAACCATACTTACAATACAACAATGTTCAGTTTCCCCAAGTTCAACCACAGATTTCCTCATCATCCTATTATTCCAACTTGGGCTTCTACCCCCAGCAGCCTGAAGAGTGGTACTCTCCTGGAATATATGAACTCAGGCGAATGCCAGCTGAGTCTCTCTACCAGGGAGAGACTGAGGTAGCAGAGATTCCTGTAACAAAGAAGGCCCGGCTGGGTGCGTCAGCAGGGAGAATAAAAGGGGATGAGCTGTGTGTTGTTTGTGGAGACAGAGCATCTGGATATCATTATAATGCACTGACCTGTGAGGGGTGCAAAGGTAAGCATCTTTTGGTTGGCAATTTTCTCCTTGTTACAGTTTTAGCATATTGGTTGTTGAAATCCTTTACAGTGGATTCTTCCATTTTCCGAGATAACTTCCCACTTTCTCCTCCTCTGCTTCTGCCTCTTTGTAACTCCTCACCTTCCTTGAGATGTCATAGATCTCTAGGAGAAGCCTGTTAGAGTATTTAGTTTGGAAAGTAAACTTTTTCCTATTCACAACCTCGTGTGTATTTATGATTGTGGGTTTTGTTTGTTTGTTTGTTTTTTAAAAAGAGAAACTGCTGAACTAATTTCTTTTAAAAGTAATATCAAGGAGAATAAGACTTTATTCAATAAATATTTTAAAATACATTTTCATGTACATTAGTTAATTGAGAAAGAGACAGAGGAAGAAAAACAGAGGGAAAGAAAAAATTCAGTAATAATATTCAACAAATATTTCACTTCACAGGAACATAGATCTGTGAGAAATGCTGTGGGGGCATCAATGAAATTGCAATCCATTTAGAATGGGTAAAATATAACACATGAAACATGAAAATGACTCAATATAAAATCCCATGTGATTATTCTCCCCATGAGGGCACAGAAAATAAGTTTGTAAAATTTCAGAGAAAGGAACAGAGCAGACTAATAGGAGTATCTATTTATTTTTGTATTTGTTCATTCAACAAATATTTATGAAATGCCTAGCATGCATTAGGCACTCTGTTAGCTTCTAGGACATTGAAAGCTGAATAAGAACTGTCCTTTGAACAGAATCTGTTGGATGGTGTGAGAAATTGGGGTTCCCAGGTGCCAATGATTGCCATAAAAATAAACAGAAGACCCAGTCACATAAGAATGGCTCAAGGACATTTCAAACTTTTGAAAGTTCAAATGATCAGATTGTGTAAAACTATACTAGTCACCGTTTGAAAATGTGGTGCAATTTCATTAGATTTTTAGAAAATAAAATAGTATTTATGCCCTGAATTTAAAAATTAAAATAGATCTATAAAGAAAATTTAAAAGGTCTCATTTATGGCGTTCAAAATATCCTTATCCTTTTTGTGGAGAGTCAAGATTATAGGTAGGTAAAAAGAACTCACCAATCCTTTGAAGGCATAGATTATGTCTTCTTCAGCTGTATTACTCCCCATAGCACCTAACACAGTGCCTGGTACATGGTAAATATGGAATAAATGTTTTTTGAATGACATAATGAAAATTCATGTTCATTGCTGGTGCTTAGTATATGTAACTCTACTTTGTAAAAATTCATCCAAAATTTTTTACAATACTTAATTCTTACCCACATCCAAATGTCAAAAGTAAATACTACACGTCAACCTCCATATTTGGTGGCTTTTTTTTTTTTTTTTTGAGTCGGCAGAGTAATGGAGATGGAAATCTGCTTATGTGGCAGTTAAAATATGGGTTGAAATAAAGCAGGAAGGACTTGCTATTTGGTTAGAAAAATAAAATTGTTTCAAAATGACCAGCATTAAAGTTGGATTAAAAGAAAAATAAAAGTTCTACATGTAGGTTTGAGAAACCAACTACTGACCTGCATAGAAAAAGGAGAGCTTTGTAGTAGCTCTAGTCAAAAAGTGGCTGGGTCTGTTACTCTGGAGGGCAAAATGAGGACCAAAAAAGGAAACTTATAGGATGGCATATTTGGGGCTTAATTCAAGAAGTAATTTTCTAACACTAACAAGAAGTCTTCCGACAATGAGATCGAGTGCCTGTCTCAGGTGATAATGAACCTCTCATTATTATAGGAATTCAAAAAGAGTTTAGATGAACAGGCTTGAATCCTCATACAGAAAATTTCTGCATTGTATGGGAATGTATTAGTTGTCTTCTGAGGTTCTTATTTAAATCTTCTGAATCTATAGTACCATAGTTTATAATGTTCTAATTATTTCCTGTCTGCGTGTCTTGTCTTCCAACATAGTTTGTAAATTTTGTAAGTCAAAAAATATCTCTAGTTCATCTTGCCCCTCCTATTGTTATGAATTGGTGAAAGAGAATGTTATACCAGGGTTTCTGAACAATAACACTATTGACATTTTGGGCCAGATAATTCTGTTGTGGGGGCATGTGTTCTATGCATTGTGGGATGTTTAGCAGCATCCCTGGCTTCCATTCACTAGATGCCAGTAGTAACCCCCCAGTTGCAACAGTCTAAAATGTCTGAAGACATTGCTCAATGTCTTCTGGAGGGCAAAATCATCCTATTGAAAACTATTCTCAATGGATAGACTATTCAGTTAGAAGTACTATTAAAATATAGAGTTTCTCAAACTTGAGTTAAATGTGGGGAGCTTTCTTGGAGTCTCTAATGTTGATTCAAATTGCTTGAGTGTCTCTAATGTTGATTCAAATTGCTTTAATCAAATTCCTTATGCTATTTTTTTAATATAACAAAAGATTTCTATACAACAAAAGAACAAAAACAAATTTACAAAATTAAATACAAACAAAACCACAAAATCAATAAAATAATGGGCTGTTTAGATTACGTGGTTTTGTTGCTCAATACGTTACGGAAGCACAGGTTCTTTTGAGTTTGGTATGCCTATATCACATATCATATGAGGCCTCAGTTCCCCACTGCTTTTCCCTGTTCAAACAATTGGTTCATCCAAACCTTGGTTCATCTAGAACTCCATTTAGGCATCTTTGAGCTGAGTACATCACGCGCATGTTAAGTTTACTTTTGCCATTTTCTCATAGCTCTTGACAAATAAATCATGCTTTTGCTGTTAATGACACAAACAAAAATCGAGGGCGATTAGTTTGAATGGCAGTATAAGATGGTCACAGAGATGATCTAGAGAAAGCTATTATTAATTTTTAAAGACATCCATAAAGTAAAAATGTAAAAATAAATTTAATATGTGTAAAGGAATTAGAAAAAAGTCTGGTACATAGTCAAAACTCAATAAATGCCTATCATTGTTATTTTTATGGTCTTAGAACCTATTAACACAGAGTATAGAGGCCACGTAACTATTTTCTGCTCCTCTTGATAAATGTTGATACCCAACCCATTGTCAGTTCTTTGGCAAGACTTATTCTATTTGATATTGTCTCAAGTTACCAAAAGTCTCTCCAGCTTGTCTGTGTAGACCAGTGCTACTCAAAGTGCGGGCTTTGGGCCAGCAGGATCGTCATCACTTGGGAAGTTGTGCAAAATGCAAAAGGCTGTGCCTCAGACCTACTGAATCAGAATTTCTGGGAATGGGGCCCAAGAATCTGTGATTTAATAAGCCCTCCTTGCTAAAGTTTGAGAACTACTGGTATAAATCACATATAAATGCAGCTGAGGGGACTTATCTGGCCAAGCAGCTTGGTTGTGCATTGTGATTATGAAATTCTCAAGGGTAGGGATGCTGCTCTCTATGAGGTCATCAAAAGGAAAATTTTCAATAGATAAAAATGTAGACTAGAAAGGCACAGTCTAATCTAAGTCATGTTTCCTGCTTGGAGAGAAATAGAAAAGAACATGCATAGTTTGTTCCGAAAATCGAGTTCAAAAGAAAAAATCTCATTATAAATACTTTTGAACTTACAAATCTCAGTGCCAATGACGTGCCAATTCTTATGGCAGGCATAACAAACATTTTCTCAGGTCCTTACAGCAACTGTGGAAAGTAGATATTACTGTGCCTATGTTAAAGGTGAGGCATATGCATATCATTTCAAAAAGAAGCTGAGATTTAGAGGCCAGTGCTAATAGCTTATGTGATGTATTTACCACACTTCAGTAGTAAACATTAATTCTCATACCTTATTCCCATTTTATAGATGAAGAGAGCGAAGCACAAGAGGTTAATCAACTTACTCAAGGCTTCACAGCTAATAAGGGGTAGACCTTCAAATCTACAGCTTATAAATCTGACCCCAGAGCCTCTATTATTAACCACTGGGCTACGATGCCTTTTATTGCTGTCCACTAAGTGATCATTCTACTCTTTGAGCTCTTTGTTCAAGACTAATATTGACTAATTCAGTGGCCAAAGGGAAAAAATCAAGTGCTCCATTTAGGTGTTAAGGTATTGGTATTGTCCAAGCCAAGGAAATAAACCCCTAAAGTCAGTAACGTGGGCTCTCTCACCTTACACGTGACGCGATAGTGAATGCTGGTCCTCCTGAGAAGAATCCCCGGGGCAGGGCAGGGAGAATAGAGTGAGACCAGTGTGTTGAGGGAGGATAACCCTAAGAAACACCGAGTCTAAAGGCAGGCAGGGGAAGAGAAGCCTATAAAGGACATAAAATAGAAGTCAGAGACAGGAGGCTACTAGGAAAGTACAGGTTACAGGAGACAAGGGGACAGAAAAGTGGTTAAAAGAGAACTGATCCTCGAGAGAGTTCAGGAAGGAAAAGCTGGATCTGGATGTAGATACATTTTTAAAAGGACGAGAGTGCAAGGGAGGAGATGAGATGGAGCCAGGCAGAGCCCATGTTCTACAGCAGGGGATGGCAATTTTTTCCTGTAAAGAAATAGTAAATATTTTAGGTTTTGCACCAAGGCGGTCTTTGTTGCAATTAGGCAGCTCTGCAAATGTAGCCACATAAAGAAGGGGCATAGCTGTGGCTTTTTTTTTTTTT
This sequence comes from Diceros bicornis minor, assembly GCF_020826845.1. Classification (NCBI taxonomy): domain Eukaryota; kingdom Metazoa; phylum Chordata; class Mammalia; order Perissodactyla; family Rhinocerotidae; genus Diceros; species Diceros bicornis. Next base: position 22,681,534 of record NC_080764.1, on the reverse strand, counting down.
TTTAATTTTTTGTTTATTGCAGTAACATTGTAAAAATTTCAGGTGTACATCATTATACTTCTATTTCTGCATAGATTGCATCATGTTCACCACCCAAATACTAATTACAACCCATCACCACACACATGTACCGAATTATCCCTTTCACCCTCCTCCCTCCCCCCTTCCCCTCTGGTAACCACCAATCCAATCTCTGTCCCTATGTGTTTGTTTATTGTTGTTATTATCTACTACTTAATGCAGGAAATCATACAGTATTTGACCTTCTCCCTCTGACTTATTTCACTTTGCATTATACCCTCAATGTCCATCCATGTTCTCACAAATGGCTGGATTTCATCGTTTCTTATGGCTGAGTAGTATTCCATTGTGTATATATACCACAGCTTCTTTATCCATTCGTTCCTTGATGGGCACTTAGGTTGCTTCCAAGTCTTGGCTATTGTGAATAACGCTGCAATGAACACAGGGGTGCATGTACCTTTACAAATTGGTGTTTTCAAGTTCTTTGGATAAATACCCAACAGTGGAATAGCTGGATCATATGGTAGTTCTATCCTTGATTTTTTCAGGAATCTCCATACTGTTTTCCATAGTGGCTGCACCAGTTGGCACTCCCACCAGCAGTGTATGAGAGTTCTCTTCTCTCCACATCCTCTCCAACACTTGTTGTTTCCTGTCTTGTTAATTATAGCCATTCTGACGGGCATGAGGTGATATCTCATTGTAGTTTTGATTTGCATTTCCCTGATAGTTAGTGATTTTGAACATCTTTTCATGTGTCTGTTAGCCATCTGTATATCTTCTTTGGAGAAATGTCTGTTCAGTTCTTTTAACTGTGGCTTTATTTAGCCTACAAAAATAGGCAGGAAAATAAAAAAGCACTCTGTGAGGCAAATTTGGCCCATGGGTCTAGCTGTAGTTTTCTGACCCCTGTTCTAGACCAATGACTCTTAAAAGTCAGGATCAGAATTAACTGGAAGCTATGTACTGACAGAGGACAATACTCAGGCATGTGTGCAAGAGATGTAACCTTATTTTGTATAATTGGATTTAATTCAGTTTTAAAGGTGGAAACTTTATTTCATACAATTCATATTGTTCTACTCACTGCACCCCCCTCAAATTTTTTGTTTCTGGGGTTTTGTCTAAATTCCAGGATTACATAGCATCGTGGAGAGATTGGGCACTGGGAGTGGGGCTCCGGTTCTCAGTACTGTTAACACACCCCGGTATCTGCTGGGAGTTGTTCTCTCTGGTCTTCAGTCACCAGTGGGAAAGGTCTTTGAGGCTCCATCCTTGTGCCCTGAGCACACTCCTCCTTCTTGTCTGGCCCCACCTCCTTCCCTACAGCTCAGGTGGGTGGGTTCCTGATGCTGTTGCAGTGTCTGCACGGGAATGCCTGGCTGCCCAGAGAAACCCACAGCCATTTCACTTGCTCCTATGCTAGGCTGGGTGCAGGGAACCCCGAGGACCTTTCCAGGCTCTCCCCCAGAAAGGATGCAAGAATCCCTCTGTTCTAGGATTCCTGAACAACATGGAGTTTCTATAATCTTTTAATGCACCCATCCCAGCACTCAGTCTGGGCATGGGCATGGGAGGGACAGAGCTCAGGACCTTCTCAGGTACTTAACGTGTCTTAGCTCTTTTCACTTCCTCTTTGATTGTCTGCCTTTCCCAACGTGGGGGAATTTTATTAGTGTCTGTGATTTTAGAGCTTCGACTTTAGTGACTGAAAAGCCAGTCATTAGTTCTTTTGTGCTTTTTATATGTTCTCTTGAGAAAACAAACTAAAATCATCCTAGCTTAGTGAATGGGGAGGAGGTGCACAGAATAGGATGGAGTACAAACAAAAGAACCAGTGCCCCATGCCAGGGAGGCCTAGCAGGTTAACCAACTTGGTCCCCCCACCCCACACCCCTTGGATATCTGTACTTACCACATGCAAAACGAATTTCACTTTGGGGTTTAACAGGCATGCATTGAATCTAGGCTCTGCATTTCCTGGCTGAGTAAGCAAGTTACTTAATATATCAGTCAGAGTTCAGTGAAATAGAACAGAAACCAAAATTTCAAGCAGAAAGGAATTAATAGGAGAAGTTAGAAGGGCAGAGGAGCAGGTTCTATGCTGAGTCTCCAAGGGGATGTTCGGAGCCACACTGCAGAACTGGCCTGCCAGGACAGTTGTTACTGAAGAAGATGAAGAATCAGGAAGCTAACATAAGAACTGTTGGCTCAGGAAGCTTCCTTCACCGCAATCACTTGCTCTAGAGCCACGGCTTGCACGTATAAACGATGAATGATCTGTGTCTTGCCTCTCAACGTCCTTGAAGCTAGCAACTAGAAACCTAGATGCTGCCACGTCAAAACTTGCCAGCAGAAACAACAGAGGCAATAAAAGCACAACTCTTGCCTGACTTCTACTTTCCAAATGTCTTACAAGGGCATATGTTTGGCAGAGCTTAAGTCATATCCACAATGTTAGCTGCAAGGGAGTCTGGGAAAGGTTGTGTTCAAAGGTTGTGTTTTCTGCCTTTACAGTAGAGGATGCACACAGAGAGTAGGAGGAAGGGCAAAGGATATCTAGGTAGTTGATCTTTAGTTGATGGAATATTTAACTTCTCTGAGCCTCCAATCTGCAAAATAGGAATGATATCTATTTCACAGGGTCTTTATGAGGATTAAATTAGATTTTTATATGTAAAGATTCTGGCAGCTCTCTTGCCATATGACTTCACTTCAGATCTCTCATAAATGTGATACTTTAAACACACACACACACAAGAACATTTTTTAAACGTTAAAAACAAAACAAAGATCGTAGTTAAACTTTTGACTTTGTTGGTCTCTATATCTGTTTCCATCAGAAATATTTTAATTTTTCTGAATGTTTTATTTGTTGTAGGCATTTATGGCATCAATGAGATAAATTTTGATTTTTTTTTAAAGTCATAGCTGCAGAACACAAGCATAATGCAGAGTGACAATGACTGCCATTTGCTTGGTGCAAGATTAAATCGAGAGCTTTCTTTCCCCCTCAGTTATCAGTAAGCATATGGAAATGTGCTAATGTCTGAATGAATTTTGATTCAAACCTCAAATCTCAACTAACAAAACCGATCTGCATCTAACTGGATATTTCAAATGGTTGCATTTCCAAATAGGTCAGCGTCAGTCACATCCATCTTCATGCCAGGAGAGTCTGCAACTATCAGGGAGAGAATGGAGAATTCTTAAAAGGCGTTTTATGAGCAAGCGAATGACGCTACTGTCGTTTTGAACATATTTTTATATAAGATAGTGAACCAGCATTAGACTTAGTTCTGAAGTCTTAGAAAAGATTCCAGCATTATTGAATCTATTCTGGTGTATAAAATAGATTGAGTGTTTTCAGCGTGCCCTTTGTTTATGGGTCAGGGCTGAGGTGCCCTGACTTGCACACAAACTTACTGAAATCCCATTTGACTTTGAGATCTGATCTTATAAAATTTAGAAATGATCCTAATGAACTCTATAGGTCAAATTATCTTAAAGTGTGATGCAAGGGGTGGGGGTTAAAGTATTTCATTGCCTTGGTAGCATTTTGTAATAAGTGTTATAAAAATCATGGGAGGAGTAGGACTCTGAGGGCAAACAATCTAGATTCCAACCCCAGCTGATTCTCTTCCCAGCTGCTTCAAGTTACTTAATGCCTCTGGGCTTCAGACTCCTCACTTGTAAAATGGAGATAATAATAAAGATGATGAGGAGGAGGGTGAGATGATGATGATGGTGATGATGATGACATTGATAGATAGATAACATACATCAAGTGATTATTATGTGCTGGCTTTATCTGGGGGCTTTACATGTACTAACTCATTTAATCTTCAGGACAACACTTTGACGTAGGTATCCAGGGGATATTGGGAGAATTAGATAAGGTGATGTGTGGAAAGTAACTAAAATAGTACTTGCCAATGGTAAACCCTCAATAAATGTCCTCTCTTATTACTATTACCATTGGATTGTTGTGAAGAAAAAATGAGACTTTTTTTTTTTAAAACATCTAGCTCTGTACACTTTAGTGCTTAATAAGCATTAGCTATTGTAATTTTTTGGGTGAATTCTTATTATTTTATAATTGTTATTCTTCTGCTCATCCAGAAGAATAATTTGGATCATACACTATTTTCAAAACTATCTCTCTTTTATTAATTAATTAAGCCTCCAGCTCCTGCGGTTTTTAATTAGTTCAATTCTTTATTCAGCAAATATTATTAAGTACCAACTATATGCCAGGCACTACTCTGAGCATAGGAGATGCAGGTATGAACAAAACAGACAAAAGTCCTGCTCTTATAGTCACTATTTTAAAGCAAAGCAGGAAAACTTATTTTTTGTAAACAAAGTTTACATAACTGAGCTAAAATAGACAAAAACAGAAAACAGAAAAACAAAAAGATTAAAAAATATGAAAGCAATAAAATAATATCTAAAAGAACATACAGAAAAAATAAATGGTAAAAAGATGATTTCCAATGGATAAAAATTGATATTTCAAATAAATATATAGCGATGATGCAAGACAAACCTAAGACAATAAAAATTAGATTTAAACTAGTAAAAACATTTAAACTAAATATAGAAGCAATATGTAAATATGTACATAGTGACTAAAAGAAACTCTAGTCGGGGTAAGCCTCCAGCTCCTGGGTGTTTGCCTACCTGGGAGTTTAAATGGCTTTTAAAGACACACAGGGCCAAGCTTCTGCAGAGCATCATTGCCCCTTCCCTCATCCTCCCAGCAGACACCCAAGAGGGTGTCAGTGGATTTTTGCTTTCAACTCCTTTAGACAACTTTATCACTTAAAAATGAATTATTTTCTCAAAAATAAATATTTTTGTCAAAGCAATGAATAGACGTGATTCAAAAGTCAAATGGTAAAAAGGGCACGTAATTGGGAAAGCCCCCTACCCCAACCCTCTCCACCTCAAGTCCTGCTCCCCTGAGGCAACCACTGATAACCATTTGTGTTTTTGCTCCTTGTATTTTGCATTTTTTATTGCATTCTATTCTTACACAATGTGGAATATTTTGCTATCAGTTGATATGCTCCTTGTCCAACTTTGAATTGGTCCTTTGAGAGTGAATAAGTCAGCCACAGTTTCACATGAATATCTTATTCCGGGGTTTCCAAGGTTGTGGTTATTAGTATCTTTTTGTCCTCATCTCAGAGCCATCTCCTCTCTGGAGGCTCTTTATGGGTGCTGGTCCAAGACTCACAGAATCTGTGAGACTCATCCTATTCCCAGGCTCTGGGGAAGATCCCCCAACCTCTTTCCAGCTAAGCTGCCTCTGCTTCCCTCAACTTTAAAGCATTGACCTCCACCTCCATCACCTTTGAGATGATCCAATATAACTCTTGCAATGAGGGGTTGAAAACAAAAGCAAGGTTTTTGTTTTCCTAGATAACTATGCAAGAGTTATCTTCATTTAGAGGCAAACAACTTCAGCTTTCGCCTTAGCGAGTGAACATAAAAAGAAGGCTACCCTCTTGGGATGGGAAAGAAAAGCAGAAAAAAAACAATAGGAGCAAGAACAAAGCACACATGAATCACTTGATAAATTATCCTTTCGCATTACCATTCCTAAAACTGTTGGAAAAATGCACATTTATCGTCTCAAACAAATTGGGGAAGGTAATGACTCTCTGTTATGGGCTGGGCAATTCCCACCATAGACTCTTTATTTCATTTATCCTTATAATGGCTCCAAGAGATAGTATTATCATCTCCTTTTTCTTTTTTTTTTTTCTTCCCAGTGAGGAAGCTTAGCCCTGAGCTAATATCTGTTGCCAATCCTCCTTTCTTTGCTGAGGAAGATTGGCCCTGAGCTAAGGTGTGTGCCCGTCTTCCTCTATTTTAAATGTGGGACGCCTGCTACAGCATGGCTTGATAAGTGGTGTGTAGGTCCATGTCTGGGATCCGAACCTGCAAACCCTGGGCCACTGAAGTGGAGATCACGAACTTAACCACTACGCCACTGGGCTGGCCCCTATCATCTCCTTTTTGCAAATAAAGATACCAACACTCAGAAACTTGCCCAAGTCTCCCCACTATGAAAGAATGGACTAGAATTGGTACTCAAATCTGCAGGACTCTTGAGCTACACTTTTTCCTCTGTACCATCCTGCCCTTCATCTTGCTGTCAATGACATTTCAAAGACATTCAGCACTGAAGTACATGCAAGGAAAGCCAACATTTTAAAAGTCACTTCTGCGTGTGGGAAAAAGCGCACTAACAAAGAAAAAAACAAACAAAGCCTAGATGATGGCAAATGCAAATCCATTGGTTGTTTGAAAGAATGGTCTCCTGGTGTCCTCCACCAATATACTTTCCAAAATCAGTAAACAACATACACTTGTGTACAAAATAGAACATCCTTTAATAACTAAGTAAGGTTGTCAGCCCCTTACACTTGTAGAAATGACAACCACCAGTCATATCATTTTTAAAAATAAAGAACAGTATCAAATATAGAAATGTTTATTTACATTTATGTATTTTATAGACAGGATCTTGTTTGTTAATTATCACACATTTTAACAAGATATGAGTAAAGGTGAAAATTTTTTTAAACTTCAAGTATGAATTTTAGTAAATATAAAGAAATATTATCTTCTTATTTTATTATTCTATAAATAAATGAATTAACAAAAATATTGTACTTTTATTCACTTGATGAAATCTGCCTAGCTTTGACAAGCAGAGGAAGTGAAAAAATTCACATTCTGTCAGGTAAATCTTATACTGACTTTTAATTTTGCTCAGGTTTTAGATGAGCTGTGTGTATAACCATTCTGGGAAATTTTAGGATACACATTGTCAGCTAATATAATATGCTTTGTTATTTCAAAATGTCAGATCCGTGTAAAGGAAAATGTAAGTTCTAGCTTTTTAGTTGCAAAATAAAAACAATTTAAAAATTGGATATCTAAATCGTATTATTGATTAGGGAGAAAAATAAGGCATCTAAGTATCTTCATTTCTAATTGTGGTCCATATCAGCATTAAAAGATATAATTTGAGAAACTCAATTGAAAGATGCAGGGAGAGGCTAAGAAGCAAAGGTGTGTTTTGATTGGGAATCTATTTGAAGTTTAGAAACCTGTCCATCTCACAGGAAGGGTGCTACACCGTACAATCATCTGTTATTATTGAACATTTAATTTCTGACCTACCAAAGCTAATGACATACCTATTAATAGTATGTAGACTCTCTCCCTTTATTCATTCGAAAAATATTCATTGAGTGCCTGGTAGGTACAGGCACCATTCTTGACCCTAAGGGTATAGCAGTGAATAAAACAAAGTTTGACAAAAGAAAATTAAATGGGATTTGCTGATGGTTTAGATGTGGGATGGGAGAGAAAGAAGAGATAAAAATGACTCCAATGATGTCGGTCTGAGCAACAGGGAGACTGATGTGGGGTCTACTGAGATGGGAAAACTGGGGAGGAGCAGGATTGAGAGTGTAAAAGCAGAGGTTCCATTCTGGACAGGTGAAGTTTAAGGTGCCTTTGAGATATCCAAGAGGAGACGATGAGTAGGATGTTGGGTTCCTGCGTCTAGAGTTTGTGAAAGAGGCCTGGGCTGGAGAAATAATTTGAGAGGTATCAGTATATCAATGTGAGTATATTGTATTTAAAGTCAAAAGGGTGGATGAGATTACATAGGGTTTAGTTAGAGAAGAGGTCCAAGGACTAAACCCTGGGATACTGGAATATTTAGAGGTTGGGAAAGTCAGAAAGAATTAAAAGAGGAGAATGAGAAGGAGGGACCAATGAGGAAGAAGGAGAACAAAGAGAGTGGACTCGTGGAGGCCAATGGAAGAAAGCGGCTCAGGAGAGAGGAAGCACTCAATTGTGTCAAACACCAAGGGCGTTCAGTGAAGGTGAGGACTGAGAATTGAAGCAAAGGGGAGGGTCCTTTTCAGTGGCATGGTAGGGGTGAAAGCGTGACAGGCATGGGTTCAAGAGAAAAAGGGAGGAGATTAAGCAGAGAAAGTGAATATGGACTACTCTTTCAAGAAGGTTTGCCATAAAGAGGAGCAGAGAAATAGGGCAATAGATGGAGGGCTTCAAGGGAGGTTTTTGTTTTTTTTTTTTAAGTGGGATTGCCTTAGAAGACGACCATCTTTAGTAAAAGGAAGGGAGGCAGATTATGTGGTGCAGAAAGATTTCGTGCTGGTGCAAGTGAGAATTCTCTTTTGATAGGTTCAATTTTCTCAATCAAATAAGCTCAGTCATCAGCTGAGAGTCAGAGGTGGGGAAGTGGTGCTGGGAGATTGAAGAGAGAAGGAAAGTTGTAACCAAGTCTAGGAGAGTGGGAGAGGGCGCTGACTAGGGATGTGATAGGATTGGGTGACAGCATGGAGGGCCCATCCCAGGTTTATTGTCAGGAATAAGTAAAACTGTTGGTGTGGTTGTGTTTCTTCATGACGTTTGGAAGCTACTCAAGTGTAGGCGTGGAGCAGGTAAAGAGTTGGGTTTAATCAAATTCAACCCAGAATCAAAAGAATTAATGCAGATAATTTTGCAAGGATATATACACTCACACACAGAGAATAAAAAGCAAATAAGATTGATTATCTCTGGGAAGGACAAGTGGGTGGCTTGGGAACGAATGCTTTATTCTACGTCCTTTTGTACCTATTGAGTTTTGAACCATAGGAAAGAATGAACTCTTCAAGAAATGATAAGATAATTTTAGATAGAGATAAGTGATGTAAAGAATGTAAAAAAGACCATGGGAAAGAGGTGGGTGGAGCACATGAAAGATAAGTGGTGATACTTGAGCTGACATAAATGAGGAGAGAGTTCTGTCTTCTTTATTATTATTGTTATTATCATCATTATTATTCATTACAGCTAACTACAATGTCTTTAGTTCTGAGCTTGAGTGAGAGGGGATTTATTTTTTGGTCATCCAAAATCATTAGGCAAAATAATCAAACTGACCTTTAAAAAAATTGTTAGGATTTATTATGTTCATTTACAGTGCTAAAATGAGGTAGATTTATTTTCTTTCCCAGTTCGGTTATGTGCTTGAGCTAATGAATAAATTAAGTATGTTTATTTTGATAAGAAAGATTTTTTTAAATACACATTTTTTTTAATTTTAATTTTTTTATTTAATTTTTTTTTTTTTGTGAGGAAGATCAGCCCTGAGCTAACTATCCATGTCAATCTCCCTCTTTTTGCTGAGGAAGACTGGCCCTGGGCTAACATCTGTGCCCCTCTTCCTCCACTTTTATATGGGATGCTGCCGCAGCATGGCCTGACAACCAATGCGCTGGTGCGCATCTGGGGTCCGAACCCGGGCTGCCAGCAGCGGAGCATGCGCACTTAACCGCTATGCCACAGGGCCGGCCCCACGTGTTTTTATTTATTTTTTCTTCTAGTGTTATTGAGATATAACTGACATACAATCTGTATAAGTTTAAGGTGTGTGGCATAATGACTTGACAGACATATATATTGCGAAATGATTACCACAATAAGTTTAGTTAACATCCATCCATCATGATACTGTATGTATCCATATAGTTACAAAAATTTTTTTTTCTTGTGATGAGAACTTTTAGGATCTACTCTCTTAGCAACTTTCAAATATACCATACAGCATTGTTAACTACAGTCATCATGTTGTCTATTACATCCCCAGTACTTATTTATCTTATACCTGAAAGTTTGTACCTTTTGCATGAAAAAGATTTTAAAAACCACTAACCTGTAGCTTGTGCCAGTTAACTTATCAATACTATACCTTGCAATGTCTTACTCCTTGATCCTGCACCTTCTATTAATAAGTTAAGGCAAAAGAAAAAACAGACTCAGAGTTGCCTTTTAGGCAAACTCCCACAAAAGCCATTCCCAAATGACTCTAGACGAGAGAGTGATCTCATTCTGTAGCCTCTGAGATTCCGTGTTCACCTCTCTGAGGATGCTGTTGGTGTTTGTGCAGGCTGCTGTTAACAATCAGCAGGGAGGACAAGACATGTAGTTGGATAGAGTGTTCCGGTCCTCGTCTTCTGGGCTTGGGGACTCCCTTTTCCTCCTGGGCATTGCCCTCCCTCCCTGGCTTATATTTCATTGCTTGAGACTGCATGCAAATACTACTGCTTATCCATGGCTTAGCACAGGGGTTGGCAAACTTTTTCTGTAAAGGGCCAGATAGTCAATATTTTAAGCTTTGCGAGTATTAAGCAAAGTCTGTCACCACTATTGACTGCCACTGTAGTGCAAAAGCAGACATACGTGTAAATGAGTGAGCTTGGCTGTGTTCCAATAAAACTTTATTTATGGACACTGAGATTTGAATGTCGTATAATTTTCACATATCATGAAATATTATTCTTCTTTTGATTTTTTTCAACCATTAAAAAAATGTAAATATCATCCTTATGTTGCAGGCCAGACAAAAATGGGCAGGGGGCCAAATTTGCCCTGCAGGCCATAGTTATCCACCTCCTGACTTAGCACAATGCTCCCTATAAATGCTTCTGTGCTGTCCACATCTTGTATCTGAACTTGGAACTTCCTTGTATCTGAACTTGGAGATTTTTCTGCATCTGTCTTGGGCAATGTTTATTCATAAATTTACTTTGTTTTGTAGCTTTCAGAGGCTCACCAACATTTTTGATACACTGATGGAGTTGTATTCTAACTCTTATAGACTATGCTGTTCTAATTAACTTTTTTCTCATTTCATGGTATTTTTTTGACAGAAGGAAGTATAGAGGTTTGATGAATGCCCTTTCTCTACTAAGTTGTTTGCAGATTTGTCTACTTTGGAATGATAGTAGGCAACTTCTAAAAATAATTCAAAGTCAGTCCTTTTAAAATTAATTAAAGGAAAAAAATCAATAGAGATTGTAGTTGGTAAAGCATTGGAAAAATCAGGTAGGCATTTTTTTTTTCTGGCTTTCCAAGAGATTAAGGGGAAAAAAGCCTTAAAATCAACGATTAGCAGGAACTAAATAGTCAACAATAGTTTTCATCAACTGTATCTCAAAAGTTTGAGGATTTGCCTTTTCAACAACAATAGTCTGAAACAGCTCCTGTTGGATGATCAGGTGTCTATTATCAAGTTCTAAAATTTCGGCAAGCAGCTCAAGAAGAGCTGAGATCCTAAAGACTAAGAATTGTGTGATGGAGACCAAAGCTTACTATTTTAGTATTGGCAGCCCTTCTCTCTAGTTTGTGCAAATTTGCAGCTTCCTAACAGTGAGACAGAGGTGGAAAAGACAGCTGGGGTCGGGGAGGGGGAGCAGAATGTTTTTGAAGAAGTTTTGGAGATAGAGAAGAAACTGTGGAGCACTTAACACGCGGTATGAGATTTGGGGAGATTAATATCTAAGGACAATTTTTAAGAATGTAAGCTCCTTACTAGAAGGACAACATAATGTAGTGATTAAGAGCATACAGTTTGGAACTGAGCCTATCAGGGTTCAAATCTGAGCTCTACCATTTACTATCTGTAAGACCTTGAGCAAACTACTTAATTTCTGTGTAATTCAGTCTCCTTATCTGTAAGAGGGAGATAATCGTAGAATCAAACTCATAGGACTGTTACGAATATTAAATGAATCGCCATATGCAAAGCGTTTAGAACAGTGCCTGATACAAAATAAGTCCTAGATAAGTGGGTGGGGAGTCCTTTGTATTCTACAGTGTGCTGAGACAGACCTAAGGGCTGACTCTATTTAGGTCGTTATTGGATGTAAACATCACTAGTTGCTTGGCACTGTGTGTTTGTTGCTATTTAAAGAGCATGAAGGGGGCTGGCAGGTGGCGCAAGTGGTTAAGTGCGCGCGCTCCACTGCGGTGGCCCAGGGTTCGCCGGTTCAGATCCCAGGCGCGCACCGACGCACAAAAGCCATGCTGTGGCGGCCTCCCATATAAAGTGGAGGAGGATGGGCGTGGATGTTAGCCCAGGGCCAGTCTTCCTCAGCAAAAAAAGAGGAGGATTGGCAAATGTTAGCACAGGGCAGATCTCCTCACAAGATAAATAAATAAATAAATAAAAAAGCAGGAAGACCCCTAAGGTTTTAAACAACGAATATTTTATTGATTTCAAAGTAATGGGCAGCCTACTGTCAGTCACTGGAGTCTGGTGTGTGCCTGTGCTTGTGCGTTTGTATGTGCGCGTATGTATACACATGCACATGTATGTATATATGAGTTGGGACTAGGGTGTGGTATGTGGGTTCCTTCTCTATAAAGAAGCAGAAAAGCAGGATGTGTGATATTCGGCATATTTGACGGATCCATTTTACCATTCTATAGCTATTTTCCTGCCACTCCAGGAACCAGCACCACCCCCCCCCCCCCCGACGTTCCTCAGATGGCAATGCCAGTCCTGTCTACTCATCTTTTATTACCAGGGAGCTCTATTCCTCAGTGAATTTCCTTTCCATTCATTTTCCAATGACTTTTCTGATATGGGCATTGTTGAATATGCACAAGATAGAGGCAGAGGTATGTGTACGGATAGATTTGCATAAGTATAAATACAGTATATGTACGCATATTTAAGTGATATAATGATAATATTGTGTTGCCACCTCAGAATGAAAGCTAATTAATTCAGCTATTGAGATGATAATGATTTCTTTCTCAGTTAATACCAGAGTAAAAAAACCTGCAGAATTGTCCTACCACTGTTCCTTTGACTCATCTTAGAATAAGAAGTTTTATTTCTGTTAACTATTGAGCTATCAGTATCTATGATGGTTTTAAGGGAATTGTTCGTGGGCGGAGCGAAGGTTAGTAGGAAGATTGACTCAGGCTAAAGTGGTCATTGAGCTCAATGATTTGGTATCAGGAAAAAAATTCTTTTTTGCCTATAGTCTCTTTTTAAATGCATGCTTTGGTATTTGCACTCCCAATATCAACATTGATCTGAAGCATAAAGTCTTTTTTAAAACTTTCTGTGATTGAATTTGACATTTAGGAGAATGGTAAGATCTTTCCTATTGAAAGTTACACCAGCTGACAAGTTCACAAGCAAGTCTCTGCCTTTCTTAACTTTGACATCTCTAACTTTTCCTTCAGCCTCCGCTTTCATGTTTGGTTAGTTACAAAGTCTTAAATGTTCCTCCGTTTCCTCCTCCCTGTTCTCACCACCTCCCATCAGTTCAGGCATTTATCACCTCTTGGCTGGTAACAGTCTCCAGTCTCCCTGTTCCACCTTTCTTCATCTTGCACCAAGGATTCTTCCCAACATGCAGGTTAGGTCATACCCTCCCCTGCCAAAACCCTTTGATGACTTCTCTCTTTCTATACAGTAAAGACTCAGCTCCTTTGCTTGGTGTTCAAGGACATTTAACCGTATTCTGTCCCACTACATGCCATGACCCATCTCCCACTAATTCTCCCCATACTCTAACCTCCTATCAAGATGAATTATCTACCCTTCCTTGGAATTTCCATAACTCCCAGCCTTTGCTCATTTCCCAGAATGTCCTTCCTCCCTCGTAGTCCCTGTTTCAAAATCCTACTTGTTCTCCAAGGTCTAGCTTAAATGACACTTCCTTCATGAATTCTTCTCTGATTTCCCCTACTCAGAATTAATCAGGGCCATTCCCAGACCATTTAATGCCATTTCCTCAACACACTTGATTTCTAGCTGTTGGGAAACTGTCATATTATATGTGCTTTACTAAGACAATGTTTTATTACCTACTGCTGGAAAAATTGTCATAACCAATGTGTAAATCTCCATGTCTATGATGGAATTGCTGCCCCCTCTTAAATTTGGCACAACCTTCACAAGCATATAGTGTAGCCCTGAAATGATCACTTTTTCATCTACATGCCAAAAATTTATTACTTAATTAGCTATCCTATCACTCTGTCTTCTATTATGCTGGGAATTTACCTCTTTGTCTTCTCACTAAGTTGGAAGCTCTGAGGACAAGAAATGTCTTATTCATCTTGGTATCTCCCAGGTCAGAGAATGCAGCTTTCAGAGAGTAGGTACTTAAATATTAAGTTATTCTACTCTCTTGTGACACAAGGGAGGCAATTATAGTTATAATATAGTGGTTAAGAGTGTGGGCTTTGGTGCATGACCGCCTATGTTTGAATCCTCCTAGTCCACTTATTAACCACATGATCATGGCCAAGTTATCTAACCTCTCGGTGTCTTTTTTTCTTCATCTATAATATAAGGATATATAATATTATCTTCATTATAAAATCAATATGAAGAGTGAATAACTAAATGCAGGTAAAGTGGTTAGAACAACAGCTAGTGAGTGCTTAATAACTGTTAGATATTATTCCAACAGGTTGTTAAAATAGGAAGGACTCTTACTGTCTCAATTTTGACAGAAGCACAAAGATGCTAACTACATTCCAAAGTGAGCATGTCTTGCAGTGGGCAGTGAAGAACGAGTTAAATACCTCACCTACTTTGAGGGTATGAAGTGAGCAGGAGTTGGAAGTTATAGATCAGTCTTCAGAGATTTTGGAGCATGTGACTAGTGTGCTATGAATCTCACATCATCATTGCAAAGCAGTGGAGGTAGGGTGTGGGTGTCTCCCCCTGGGGGTCACCACTGGAAAGTATAGTACCTTGGTAAGAATTAGGAAAAGGTGTCCCCCCTTCCCCAGGTAAAATCTATATACTAAGGAGGCCCTGCTGCCCGAGGCGCAATGAAAGGGCCTTCAACAGCATCGCTTGAGGAGACTGGTATGTATCCCCTGAAGCTGAGGGGGATGAGAGACTTGCATCTGACTTTCACCTGAGAAGTTGCAAGATCAAGAGGAAGGGGGGCTGACTGCTTATGGATAAGTGGGAGAGAGTTCTCTGCCCCACAGTTTGTTGGACCAGAGAAAGCCCGCATGGGGTTATCTTAAGTCCATGCTGAGAGGGCCACATGGAGGGACCTTGGAGTCAAGAGGACGGAGGTGAATTGCCAAATTTCTAGATGCTGAAGAAGAAGAAACAAGCCATGGGCTAGAATAGAGGTGTTTTTGCCCTCATCAAGGAATTGCAGAGAAAAGTATCCCAATGATGGGAGGAATTCTCTAAAGAACTCAACTCAAGGGAGAATCAGTTACAGAAACTTGCCGGGCATAAGCCAGCTTCTAACAACAGGCAAGTAAGTGCTTTCCTGTCGCTTCTTCCCTCACCTCCCACCATCCTCTCCTTATTCCCCACTCCACATTGACTCTGGAAGTATTAGGACCTGTGGGTAGCCAGATAGAGGGGAGAGAGTAGAGGTGGAAAGTGGAGAAAAGAAGAAGCAGAAAGGAAGCCAGTCACATCCCTCCCAGACTCGAACAGCTTAACTGTGGCAGGCTGCAGCTGTGGTTCCACCTTCTCAGGGGAGATGTTTGCTTTTAAATCACAGTTGGCATTTTTATTATTACACCAAACTGGGCATATTAAGTACTAAATTGAAACCTTGAATGTGACCTCTCCCTGTCTGCTTGGTAAACAGCAACTCATTTTCTAAGACTTAGCTCAACACTCACTTCCAAGTCTGACATTTTCATCCAGAACTGACCATTCTGCCCTAGTCCTCTGCCCTACCACAGCCCAGGAACACTGAATTTCACTTGTTTTGTTGTTTGCATGGCTTTGCCCTCAACCAGCCTATAAACGGTAAGAGAGCAGAGATGACTTATTTGCCTTTGTACCACCAACACATAGAGCTCACTGGCACATAATTTCCTTCCAATAAAGATGTAATGAAAGTAATCTAAGCAACAAACTAAGATTTTTCCTAAGAGAGGCTATTATTCAAACGTCTTTATTTTTGAGAGATAAATTAAAAACAGTAGCCTTCCTGAAGAGGCAGTGCAGTTGAAAGCACCTTTGTCACCAGGATGCTCAAGGATTGCCTGGGTGTTCTCCAGGAGTTCATGAGAAAATGCTCTGGCATCTCTCAATCCTTATGTGTTTTCCCAAGTAGAAGTTGTTAGGAGCCTTTTTACTCCTTTCTGTATTTCTTCCGTAGGTTTCTTCAGGAGAAGCATTACCAAAAATGCCGTGTACAAGTGTAAAAACGGGGGCAACTGTGTGATGGACATGTACATGCGAAGAAAGTGCCAAGAGTGTCGGCTAAGGAAATGCAAAGAGATGGGAATGTTGGCTGAATGTATGTATACAGGTATTTGCATCAAGCAATTAAATTCCACTAAAAATCTCTTAAGGAGGCAGATGTCAGGTAACTCATATGATTAGAATGGTACTTCACATACAAAGAAGGGATTTACTAAGCCATCTAAGTTCTTGAAAAGGGTAATGAGCCACTGAAATTGTCTGAACTGTCAGTTAAAGAGCATTTTATTCACCTGAAAGAAATGGCCATGTTTTGTTATTCATTGTTGCAATGAATTATATGCAGAATGAAGCGGCATTAACATACAGTTAAAATAATGTGTTTTAATAACCTACCAAGAATGACAGTCTTTAACTTTCCTCCAAATTTGATTTAATATCCTTATGATTTGTTGTTTAATTAGCATAAAAATTCACAGTTGTGAGAAAAAATAAGAATGCTTTATAAGGTATAACTGCCTCTGAATTGTCTAAATAGAGTTTTAAACCAAGTCATTTTATTAAGAATCCTTCTCTTAGTGCAGCTTTGAATCAATTTGTATAGGTTTACACAGGAAATTAACTACTCCGAGTTTTAATATAATTTGGTCCTTTGATCTGATAAAGAGACACTGTATTAACTGCTGGCTTTGTGAGGAACCGTAATCTCCGTTAAAATTTGGATGCATCCTATTATATAACACAATTAATTTTTCATTCTGCAAACTCTACAGACCACTCAGATTATGAGATATGTCCTGTTCCTCCTCAAAACACAAATAGACAAACAAATGTCACCAAGGAGATGATACATTTAGGGAGGGAATGCCACATGAAATAAAAGCCTTTGGAAAGTGACTCCGGTTCTATTGTTCCCAAACTGTACAGGCAACTGGGATGGACCCAGAGAAATAATGTGTGCAGGAGGGGGAAAAATAGGTCAGTGTAAATAATCCAGTTCTGGGTGGATGAAAGTTTATAGTGGCTGATCACAATCTCCTCTCAGCATATGTGAAACAAGAGACTGTGGTAGAGGCGGCTGCTGGAATCCAATCTTGCAACGGAAACACTTACTTCGATACTGGGTAGTTCATGTTGCTCATCACTTAAATATGAACTTGTTTCAACTGAAGCACTGAGGATGTTTTTCATGACTCCATATACAAGAGTCTATAATATTATTTATGAACACAGACTTGTCCAGTAACAGATGTAGAGCTTTCATAGGCTCTTATAAAATAAATTCCCTGGACAAAGAAATTGCTGGAACTTTGGTTCATTAACATTAAGAGAATGAGGAAGTTAAATGGGAATATGGAAGATGGTTCTACATTATATTTTATAGCTCTGTGTAAGTGTAAATTAATGATGATATTGTGTGATTACTCAGAAGAAAATTTCAAAGCCTCCTTGAGTTATTTTTGTCGTAATCTATGTTCTCAATAATTTATACGGTTCTGAAAATTAACACAATTTAAAAATTTTCCCTAAAGGATGTTGATTTTTATTTTATTCAACATGTTTACTTATGTGTTTAATATGAAATTGAATATATTTCTTATGGTACAGTTATGTAAACATGGATGAAAAATAATAATACTACCATGTTTTGAAACATTAGCTTTCAAGGTCTCCTAGACCAGGAATAGAGAGAGTGTCACTCACCTTTTTATTGACTGAATACCTTGAATTTGTACAATGGTTTGGTATTACAAATCCTTTGTATAAAGCTCATTTTAAAAAATGATCTGATTATATTTAATTTACACAAAACTATGTAAGATAGATATTCCCATTTTACAAATGAAGAAACTGAGACTCACGGAGGATAAATTTCTTGTTCAAGACCAAGTCTTAAAACGTCCGAAGGGCTAGAATTAGCTCTGTGCCTAGGAGCTAATTGCATAGGAGATCTTCTGAGCCAACTACACAGCAGCTGCCTGGTGACCACATACCCAACAGCACTTCCTGTGGTTGGTGAAGTCTCTATTTTTATTTTTTCAGGTTTGTTAACCGAAATTCAGTGTAAATCTAAACGACTGAGAAAAAACGTGAAGCAGCATGCAGATCAAGCCATTAATGAAGACAGTGAAGGACGGGACTTGCGACAAGTGACCTCGACAACTAAGTCATGCAGGGTAATAACATGCAATGGTATCTGCCAAAGTCAGCAGCAGCTGATCTTCAGGGCTTGTAGTGATCTGGCTGGGAGGCTTTCAAATTCGAACCATTGCCATCAGCAGAATTTCATTTCAATTGTGCATTAATAAATGAGTTTCTTCTTAATCAAGAGAGTGATTCATGCTTCAGTGTAAGAATTCACATAATAGCAGTGTATAAGTAAAAAAGTGAAAAATCTCCTTCTCCCTGGCTCCATTCCACTCCTACTACCCAGAAGTTACCAGTAGAAATGTTTCGATGTATAAAATGGATTTTTCAAACTGAGTTTTGAGGACCAATTTTTTCTTGTCGTTGAGAAGGAAGGCTCAAACTGAGGAGGATGTGGATTCAATAGAGGCTTGTGGGTTAGTCCTTATCAATGGGTTAAACAAGGTGAATACACGTCTGTGGACCAATAGAGAAAGGCCCTTCCCACTGAAGTCACAAATTACTCAAGAAATCCTCTGAGCAACTTGGGACAAAATAGAGGAACATTATCTTGGGTGCTTAGCTAAACACGTTGTGTGAATGCATAGGACATGTGGAGGAATTTTAATTTGTCATTAGTTGAAAAACCAATAATCCATGATTGTTCAAGTCAAACCCTTCTCAATATTTATTTTACTACTGACAAAGAAAACTTCATTAACATTTAGTTTTTCAAATAATTTTATATAAAAGTTTTAATTTGCTTCATCAATAACACTTTGGTATTAGGAAGTAAAGAGTTGACACAATTATTCACTCTCTTCAAGAGATGGTAATAAAGGGAAAAGAGATGTTTGGGGTCTGAATTGTCCAGATTGATGACTCTCTACTTCAGGAGTCCACAAATTTTTTTCTGTGAAGGGCCATGTATTTTAGGCTTTGGCCACAGAGTATCCATCACATTTACTCAAGTCTTCCATTTTAGTGTGATTAATATATAAACAAATGAGTGTGGTTTGTTCCAACAGATTTACAAAACCAGGTGGATTTGGTCCATGGGTCATAGTTTTTTGACCCTGCTCTACATGAATACCCTTAAATGGATTCCCTATTTCATATGTGTGAAATTTTCCCGAGTTATGATTAAACCTTGAACTTTCACTGAACTTCTCTATGAATGGGCTCAATAGGATTTGTATCCAGACTATTATTTATTCCCAAGAAATATATGAAAAGAATATTGTTATCCCTATTTTACAGATTGGAAAATGAGAAACTTGGGACAAATTTAGTGAAATGTGATATGGCTTGCCTAAGGACCCAGAGAAAACAATTATATATTATAACAGAGCATATAGTTCCTGCCATATTTAGAGCTTTTTTCAACAATTTTCACTAGTGGTTTACTCCAGATGAATGCATATATAGGAAAAATGCTTTATAATCACCCTCCCTAACGCCTTTTATTTTTTTGCCAGTGTAGGAGAAAACTGAACTCACCCCAGATCAGCAGAACCTTCTAAATTATATCATGGACTCATATAGCAAACAGAGAATGCCTCAGGAAATCACAAATAAAATTGTACGTACAATATCTGAAAACACATGGGTTAAAAGTTAATGTTTTCTGGAGATTTTACCACCTTGGAGGTAGAATTTATATATGAATGTTACTTTGAAATGATTAGAGCTGAGAATTTGTTATACATTTAAATTTTTAGCAGCATTAAACAATTAAGGAGTAAGAAGTCTCACACCTATCTTGATAATAGTATTTTCTCTCCAGGGATCTGAGAAATATGAGCTAGGTCTTAAATTTTACTATCTAAATCAGGTTCTTTAGTCTAATGATTTTATATTGATTTATCCTTTTATCTTCCTGTTAATCATTTGCTTTTTTTCTTAAAATTTAGTTAAAGGAAGAATTCAATGCAGAAGAAAATTTTCTCATTTTAACTGAAATGGCTACCAGTCACGTACAGATTCTCGTAGAATTCACAAAAAAACTGCCAGGTATTTTTACATGTAGTTACTTCTCTGCTACACTGTGCAATATTCCTGTGACATTGAGAGAGGCAGCTTTGTTCATTGTAAAATGGGAATCATCTCATACATGATTTAAATTAATGTGTGTAACTGTTATAGACATGAAATATTAGATATTTAAAGTTATTGAAATAATTCTTCCAAATTGGTATACTAAGAAATTGAGACTTTGTGAAAGTGTCATTCATCCATTTATTCATTTAACAAGCATTTGTTGATACCTACTCTATAGTAAGTACCTAGCTATTACCTTCAAAGAGAATGATTAAAGGTTATAATAAAATATATATATACAAAGTGCTGTTTGAACAAAGAAGAAGTAGTTGTTAATTGTATCTGAGAAAGACAGGGAGACTTCAGAGAGAATCACATTTGAGCTGAGTCTAAAAGAAAAGGAGTTTTCCAGGTGGTGTGGAAGAGAAAGGGCATTCCAAGTCCAGAGATCTGCTTGTGAAAATGTAATGAGGAATGAACAAAAATAGGATTATTAGAGATGGGAGAGAAATTTCAGTGTGGCAGCATAATGTCTATGGCTTCTTGGTTAGACATAGCTAAATTGGTACCAGGCAGATTAGGGCCTAACTAAGGAATTTAATCTTTGTTCCCTGGTTGGTAGAGTTTTTGGTGGCTTTTTCTTTTTGAGAGGGAAGTGATGAGATTTACATTGTAGAGATATGGCTTCATCAGGTTTGTATAAAACGGTTTGAACAGGGAGAGACTAGAGTCAAGGAGGATCAGTTACTATGCTATTGCACCAGTCCAGGCAAGAGGGCTTGAAATAAAGGAAGAGCAGTGGGAAAGAGAAGAGGAAACAAAATAAAGAGAGATTCAAAAGTTGATAGGACTTGATGAACAAGAGTTCATCATGTGTGAGATGAGGGAGAAGGATTTATTCACCATCATTCTGAGGGT
Organism: Diceros bicornis minor; assembly: GCF_020826845.1. Taxonomy (NCBI): domain Eukaryota; kingdom Metazoa; phylum Chordata; class Mammalia; order Perissodactyla; family Rhinocerotidae; genus Diceros; species Diceros bicornis. The sequence goes on along the minus strand of NC_080764.1, from coordinate 22,660,389 downwards.
GCCAGTATAGAAACTGGAATACAAGATTCTTATCTCCCAGCCCCTAATTCTTTCAGCATCATTATCAGTGCAATCTAAGCCAATAGGTTTAAGTTGTTTCAGTGTTTTAAAAATACATTAGGGCCGGCCCAGTGGCTTAGCGGTTAAGTGCGTGCACTCCACTGCTGGCCGCCCGGGTTCGGATCCCGGGCGTGCACCGATGCACTGCTTCTCTCGCCATGCTGAGGCCGCATCTGACATACAGCAACTGGAGGGATGTGCAGCTATGACATACAACTATTTACTGGGGCTTTGGGGGAAAAAAATACATTAGTACATTAGAATTCCATGGTCTAGAAAAGTTTAATAAATACTTTGTATAGCAGCATAATTCTGTAATATTAAATTACAGAAGGTAACTTCAGACATAGGATTTTAATTAGACACGTTATTTGCCTTCTTTTGCCGGCATTATGCTATTATTTTATTAAGTGTGTCATGAATAGACATAAGGCTACATAAAACTCATAAAATGTGGGGAGAAAGTTCTCCTTATCATTGAAACATAAACATTCTCTCATTTCTTTATTAACAATAAAAGAGAAACTTAATTTGTTATGTGCTAATTAAGCTGAAGGCAATCTTGATCAAAAACAAGATTACACAAGAGTGAAAACTGGGTGGGGGGGGAGGAGTGGGAAAGAGAGAATATGATGTTCTTGGTTGTTTATGGGAAAAGATTTTTCAGCTCAAATGGTCAGTTGGTATTGAACCAAGAAATAATTGAAGACAAAAAAGAATCTTATTCATAGGAAGGTAGCTTATCTGAAAGCAAAGCAAGTATTGTACACCCCTCTTCATTCCCAGTTCCTGGCCTAGTTCCTGAGGGAGAGAAAGTGCAATTAATGTGTGTTTGATAAGTAAAGCAGAAGGAAAAAATTAAAAATACAGAGGGAAATAAAAGCAAAAAAACTTTTGAAAAAGAAAAAAAATCATTTTAACAATAATCATAGAAATTATAACATCATCACAAACAGTAATAATAGTGATATAATACCAACAATAAAAGAGCGTTTCGTGAAAGACTGAGTTGAGTCATTTCATTCTGCAGTTCACTGAGCATAACCTGTGCCAGGCACTGTCCAGGGTGCTGGAGACCTGGCATGGCTCCTGCCCTCAAAGAGCTCTTAGATTATCTAAGATAGTGATTCTTAATCTTTAGCATTACTCTATTCTCTAAACTGCTGTTGCTATTTAATACTTTCCTATGCCATTTAGACTCTGAAGGCATTAGTTTATCTCTACTCATGTTGTGTTTGTGTGTGTACACATGTGCATGAGAGCTTGTGTTTGTTTTCCATTCATTCCTTCAGTCATTCAATTATTCAACAAATAATTCTTGGATACCAATTCTGTGCCAGGCACTGGGGATACAAAAGTGAACAAAACAGACAAAGTCTCTGCCCCCAAGAAGCTTATACTCCAGTAGAGGTGTCAGACAATTAACAAATAAGCAAATAGATTTATAATATTAGGTCAGGTAGTGGTAAGTTCTGTGATGAAAATAAAGCAGGTTGGGACTAGTGAGTGCTCGGGAGTACTATTTTAGGTAGAGTGGCCTTGAAGCAGAGACCTGCATACAGTGAGGGAGTGAGGCATGGGGATAGCTAGGGAACAGCATTCACCCCTGAGGCTAAAGCAGGCTTGTGTGTTCACAGCAGAGCCAGGGGTCAGTGTGGCTGGAGCACAATGAATGAGGGGAAGGAGGAGGAGGAAATGAGGTCAGAGAGGCTGCTGGGGACTGTAGCATATAAACTTGGATAAGGACTTCAGATTTTCCAGGTGATGTTATATTCCTTCGGTTTATCAATTCTTTCCCATATTTCTCTGACTTTCCCCACTCTGCATGGTGCAGTGCTGAGCTCAGAGCAGATACCTCATTGTGACTTTGGTTGGTTTTTTTGGGAAATGCTACCCATTCTCCAGACTGACTAAGGACTCATGAGTTGGTCAAATATTCCTTTCAGCCTCTGGATACACGTAAACATTTTTCTGGCTTGTGGATGCTTCTCTTATGCAGAGTTGACCCTGTAATGTGAGATGTGACTAAATTAGCTGCTCAAAGAGAATCTGCTTGCCTCTAGTTTCTGAGGGTTGCTTGATCAGAATCAGACTCTCTCTTCCATAATGTATATATTTGGTGTGGATGTGACATCCTTTTTTGTCCAACTTGTTCAAAAAATCCTACTCGGTGAAGATAAAAGAAGTCAGCTTCTGTCTGGCAGAGTACAATAAACACTTATTGACTCAACTACTCAATCTTAAAACAATTACAAAATCACTATATGGACGTGTTTTATCAATGGGGATGACAGTGATGATGAAATACTGTTATACAGGATTCACAACTCTTTGATACTGATTTGGTTATCATCTTCAACTAGGATTTCAGACATTGGACCATGAAGATCAGATTGCTTTGCTGAAAGGGTCTGCAGTTGAAGCTATGTTCCTCCGTTCAGCTGAGATTTTCAATAAGAAACTTCCAGTGGGACACGCTGATGTATTGGAAGAAAGAATTCGAAAGAGTGGTAAGCGATTTGGTTAACGGCAAAAGGAATTTGTTTCTGCAAGTAGGAATTTGTATACCCCATAAAGGCAGGCCTCTTGCCTGTCTTATGCAAAGTCATATGCTCTTTGTGACTAGCATGTGACTAAAAAGACATGTGTTAAATGGACAGGACTTTTAGAGGCTTGCTGAAAAAATCCTTGTTGTAATGGCAAAATACCAAAAATACTCTTTTCACTGCACTAAGATGAAGGGCCACAGGAGGAATTTTTAAAAGATTGGAAAATTAGTCTGGTAAAAAAAACAGTGTGAGCCAGGCCTGATGGTCTAGTGGTTAAAGTTCCATGCTGCCACCCCCACGGCAGGGGTTTGCTTCTCTGTCACGGAATCACACCATCCATCAGTAGCCATGCTGTGGCAGTGGCTCACACAGAAAACTAGAAGGACTTACAACTATGATATACAACCATGTACTGGGGAGCTTTGAGGAGAAGAAGAAAGAGAAAAAAAAGAGGAAGATGGGCAACAGATGTTAGCTCAGGGTAAAACCTTCCCTGCAAAAAAAAAAAAAAAAAAAAAATATATATATATATATCATAAAGGAGCTGGGATTATTCAGCCCAGAAAAAGATTCATTTATTCAAAACCTCCAGGTATGAATGACTATGTATCAAACTATTATCCATCTCTATTCAAAGTAAAATAAGAAGAAATAATAATAGCAACATTTACTTGGTTTCAGACACTGTTCTAAATACTTTACAATAGATTTCATCAAATCCTTGCAAAAATCCTATGAAATAAGTACTATTATTGTTCCCATTTTATGGATGAGAAAACTGAGTTAGAGAGTGGTTAAATAACTTTCCCGGAGACAGAAAGTCTGACTTCAGAAGCCATGTGTCTTAGCCACTGTGCTATACTGCCTCTCAAGAGACAAAATGAAATAATAGTATAAAGTAACGCAGTTTAACTTATTATGGAGTAATACTGTGTGAGGGTCAAAAGACGTCAGAATGGATTACCAAGAAATTTGTGCAATTTATCTTAGGAGAGACTTAAAATACAATAAGTTCTCATCTTCTTGAGATTTTAGGTATGGGTTGGGAAGGGGGCATGAATGAAATGAGATGACTTTTGAAGGTTTTTTTCTTTGTAAAATATTGTCATTCTACGATTGAATGGAACAAGCTTAAATACTTATAAAACTGATATTTTAGAATAGAGATTGGAAGGAAAGTTTTCAGGCAGCTCTGCATGTGTGATATAAGTAGAATAATTGAAAAATTGAAAATTATTTTTTATTTATTTATGTTTTTATTTATTTATTTTTTGATGAGGAAAACTGGCCCTGAGCTATCATCTGTTGCCAATCTTCTTTTTGCTGAAGAAGATTGGCCCTGAGCGAACATCTGTGTCCATCTTCCTCAATTTTTTGTGTGGGATGCCACCACAGCATGGCTTGATGAGCCGTGTGTCGGTCCGCACCTGGGATTCGAACCTGCGAACCCTGAGCCACCAAAGCAGAGCATGCAAATTTAACCACTGTGCCACCAGGCCAGCCCTCTGAAAATTATTTTTTAAAAGGAACCTTCTCATAGTCATTATGTTTTCTCCTCTTAGTTAAAAACTGAAAGCATAATTAGCATTAGTAGATTAAAAAACACATTTTAAAAGATGCGTTCTTCTCATATATCCATTAATTTATTAGTTTAACAACTACGAAGAGATGAACTGTACAGAGATAGTTACCATAAAATGTGGAAGAGAACTGAGAAAGAGATGACTTCTGGTTGGGAGGGCTCTGGAAAGATTTCGTTGGCATTTGAACTGGGCCTTAAATGACATTTGATGTGATACCCAGGGTTGGGGTGCAGGAGAGAAAGACCAGCAGGAGCAAAGGACTGAAGCAAGAAAGCTCAGGTTATGCACACAAAGAAGAGTGAATAGTTGAGTTTGATTGGATTAAAGATTACATTAAAGAGAAAAAAGGAGAAAAAACAAGAGACAGAACCAAATTGTTGAGCGCCTTGAATGCTAGGCTAAAGATTTTATTCTTTATTTCTTACATAATGGGGAGACATTGCAGATTTTTGAGCAAGGGAGGGAAAACATCAAATTCTGCTTTATAATTCATCCAGCAATGTTAGGATAAGCGAGGATGGGAGATACCAGTTAGGAGGAAAGAGCTTTCAAGGATGTGACCCCTGCTGCTAGGAGAAATGAAGAGGAGGGAAGGGATCTGAGAAATATATTATTGCAGCTTTTCACCCTTTGAAAGACATTATGTTGTTGAGAAATATGGATTCTGGTCCTGGAGAGATTTTATCACTTATCTGCTCTGGGCCTTAATTTATACTGTGTGTACGTATGTCCAGGAGGCTGGGGTAAGGGAGAAGGGTTGAATCAAGTAAACTCCAAGGCACTATTCAGTTCTACAGGTCTTACTGTTTTCTTCTCTTAACTAATTCAATTTTTCTGATTGGTGGTTTAGCCAGTCACTTGGCCAGATACTTAAATATCCTGATTTTTTATTTTATTTCATTGTGGCAAGAACATTTAACATATGATCTACTCTCTTAACAAATTTTTAAGTGTATAGTATGTATTGTTGGCTATAGTTACAGTGTTGAACAGCAGATCTCTAGAACTTATTCACCTTGCTTAACTGAAGCTTATGCCCGTTGGTTAGAAGGGAGAAAAAAGGAGTTATTAATCAACAGACAAGTATCTTGATTTTAAAGTTGCAATTAGTAATTGACAGTTCAACTTAGGAAAGAGTTAAAGGATGCAAGCTGCTTAATTTTTGTGTGTATGAATTTGTTAGTTCAGGCTATTGAATGTAATAGTGGTTCTCTCTCTATGCAGAAACTCGTTGTGGCTTCACCCTGTGAGAGACGATGCCTCTCTGGCTTAACTTGGTCAGCTATTTGGTCCTGGTTTCCATAGACTTTGACAGTGCTCTGTTTAAGAAAATCCATAAGTCAAATCTAATTTTTTAAAATCTAATAAAATAAAAAGGGATGATCCCTCACATGACAAAATATTTTTAATTTTACAGATAGGTCTCTTTATCAAAGGGTCCTACTCTGGTTGATATGTGTTGGGTTTATACATCAAGATACAGTGATGATTAAGAATCTGGCTTGAATCTAGACTCCACTACTTATTAGCTACATGTCCCATTTTGTTTTAGAAAAGCTGTTGAACTAGACCCCATAACCAATTTAATCTCTTTGAAAGCATGTCTAACTTTAATATTTCTTCTACAGTCTTGCCTAGATTTTGATATTAAAAACTCCATAGGCAGGGACTGCCTCTTTTTAACTCAGTATTTTAACTCAGGTACCCAGCACATGCCTGGCTTGAAGTGGGTGCTCAACAAACATCTGTGAAATGAATGAATTGATGTATGTATGTATGTATGTATGTATGTATGGATGTATGTATGGATGTTTGTTTGTCTGAAGCTATGAGTCTGGTCCATTTATTTACTTTGCAGATGGTTCTTCCCTTGAATACTAAAGTGATTGGTTGTTCCAGACTGACAACTAACCAACAAAAAGGCTTTTCTCCAGACCTTGCCTGTAGTAATTAATTTGGGGGACAGACACCTCTTTTGCGTTTGAGTGTAAGAAAAGGAAAAGAGACAGTTTGAATAGGAAAGCTCTGTTGTGTTCTGTCTCCTCCTCCTCAAAGATGAGTTGTTTAAAGTTGATTCAGGTGCCAGACAAAGAAAAAAAGGGGTGCAATTTCTGCCATATGAATTGAAATGTTTTGATGAGAGGACATCTGAAGGAGAATTATCCAGCAGCTGTTCCATCTCTCTCTCTCTCTTGCTCAGTTTCTATTTTCTCTTTGCCTGGCTCCGTCAATCTCCTGGGTCCTGAGCCAAGTCAGGTGCTGCCATTTCCGTGATGACTACTGGGGCAATACCAGGTCCTTTCCTCAGCCTGGGTGAGGTCAGAGAAATCCCTTTTCACTCTGGTTCAGCTGAGAGAAAAAACAGACTTTTCCCAAAAAAGTTTACTAGAAAACTAAGAGGAAATAATTGTGAAAGTTTATATGAGTAGTGCATGGTTCTATTAATTATAGTACCAAAAGCTAATAGTTATTCAACATCTACTATGTGTCAAGCTCTACCCTAAGTTTTTTTTGTGAATGTGGGTCCTACAAGAAGCAGACAGCAAGATAGTGTGTGCAAGAGATTAATTGAGGGGAATGCTTCTGAAGAATAAATGGGAAGCAAGCAGGTGTAGGGAAAAAGCCTTTATACCACCATGCTGATCTGACACCTGTAAAAAGAGAGGCAAGGAATGATTGGTAGGAAGAGCTTCAGACCACAGCACAGTTCTGAGAAAGCCTCAGCTAGGCCAATAGGGAGGGACCAAATCAAAGTTGCCTGTTGGAGAACTCCTCCATTGGGCAGGAATGGGCCAGCACTAATACGCCTGCCATGCTCAGTCACTGGCTGGGAAAAGGCCAGAGCAAGCATGGCCTCACCATTCACAGGGCAGCAGTTGGAGGATATCAGTCAACCATGATTCCTACCTCAGGCTCTCTTAAAAGGAGATCTGGGGGCCGGCCCGGTGGCGCAAGCGGTTAAGTGCGCGCGCTCCGCTGCGGCGGCCCGGGGTTCGCTGGTTCGGATCCCGGGCGCGCACCGACGCACTGCTTGGCAAGCCATGCTGTGGCGGCGTCCCATATAAAAAAATGGAGGAAGATGGGCACAGATGTTAGCCCAGGGCCTTCTTCCTCAGCAAAAAAAGAGGAGGATTGGCAGATGTTAGCACAGGGCTGATCTCCTCACAAAAAAAAAAAAAAAAAAAAAAAAAAAAAAAAAAAAAAAAAGGAGATCTGAGTGGGACACCTCCACGGCTAACATTGTGCTTCACAAAAATATCTTATTTGCTCTTCATAATACTTTGAGGTAGACATTATGAATCCTTCACCAGACCAAGACCCCGTTAATACCACTAACATCCCCCCTCCAAAATCTCAGTCCCAAGCATCCCTTCCCTCTGACATCTCCCTCTAACTTTCTAGCTCACAGCCCCAACTATTGTCCTGGCTCCAATGATTCTTTGTTCCAAAACAATCTCCATTCATTGACCTTCCATCCACTAGCCCTCCATCCATTGACTCTACTACCTTTTGTCTCACCTCACTTCCCTCATTACTTGGCTTAGGGTTCACAGTCCATCAATATGATCACTTCCTTGGATCATTCACTGGATATCCTCAACTCCTTCGTCTTTCTGCCCTGCCATCACACTCACCTAAGAAAACCCTTTCCCTGATTGGATGAACTCCCTACCTACTCTGTGCTTGAACCTGAGAACTGAAACAATATGATTGGTCTGCTCTAAATTAATGACCACACACTTCAAGTGGACCTCAGTACTGCCCACTTATCCCACTTCCCTAGTCAATTCACTCTTACTCTTATGGGACACCATTTCATATCTTCTTCTCTCTCTTCAAACTTCCAACATCTCTCCTCCTCATTCTCAACTGATGATTTTGTTGAGGAAAAATAGATTTCAAAAACATGCCATAGGAGCTGGGGTTCAAGGAAATGTGATCAAGCTTAGAGGAAGGTGGACTATCCAACTCTAGATATGTCAAGACAGGGATTGTCACAAGGAACATGGCTGGAGCCAAGTTGCTAGAATTAGATGCAATATATAGCTTCCCAGAGTTTCCTGAGTCTGGGTCAAAGCTGAGCTTGTTGTGATGAGGGGAGTGGTTCTAGCCATAAAGACACAAAAGCTTCAAGGACAAAAGTCAGGTAGGTGCTTATACCCAGTCTCCCCTAAGTTCAAGCTGCCCCATATTTCTGGAGCCTCTCTGCAACAAATCAGCTACCTCCAGCAGGCAAAAGCAAATGTCCTATTCCTCCTTTTATCAAATTAAGCACTTTACAAACACTTGTTTTTTTCCTGAAGCTCACCTCTATGATCACTTATAGAGATGACTAATATTCCCTAAACCCTAAGAATAGTCAAGGCTTTCCGGCTCAGGAAATCATCTCAGAATACCTTCCTATATTTCTTAGATTGGTGGCTCACTATCCTTTCTCCTCTCCCTTCATGAGCCCTGAGCCTGTTTAGAATCGTGTCATTTCCATTTGACTCTTCCAATATGGTAACCATCTAGTAACAATGGAAGACCATTTCCACGAGGACCTCTATTTGTTTATCTGTTCACTCATTATTTTTCAAAAAACTTTTATTGAGTACTATGAACAAGGTACACTGGGAATACAAAGATGAATAACAAAAAGTCACAACCCTCAAAGACTTCATCTTTCAGGTGAAATAGATATGAAAAGAAATAATCACAATACAGTTGTCATGTATAAATTAAGTTAAAGGTTTGGCTGGTGTAACAGAGGCCAAAATTAAAGGAGGCTTAAACAAGATAGAAGTTTATTTCTATTGTATAATGGTCTGAGCATAAGGAAATGATGATAAGGCAGCTTCATAGTGTTCCTCTGTTTTGTTGCTCATCCATCCATAGAGTGTTGACTTCATCCATATGGTCCCAACTGGCTTCCTATCATGTGCACATTCCAGGCATTGGGGAGAGCAAAGAAGGAAAAGAACAGCACACCCTCCCTGTAAGAGAATGACCCAGAACTGGTACACATGACTTCTACCCATCTTCCATTGGCAAGAACTTAACTTCCTCATTACACCTAGATTCAAGGCAGCCATGTGCCCAGCTAAAAATGCTATTCGCTAACATCTGTTGCCAATCTTCCTCTTTTTTTCTTTTCTTTTTTCCTTTACTTTTCTCCTCAAAGCCCCAGTACATAGTTGTGTTTCACAGTTGTAGAGTTGTAGCTCTTCTATATGGGATGCTGCCTCAGCATGGCTTGATGAGCAGTGAGTAGGTCCGCGCCCAAGATCCCAACCAGCGAACCCTGGGCTGCCGAAGCAGAACACTCACTGTGCCATCAGGCCGGCCCCCTAAAAATGCTATTTTTATACTATAGAGCAATAGTCTCAACCGGGGAATTTTCTCCCTGGAGATCTGGCAGTATCTGGAGACATGTTCGATTGTCACAGCTAGGGGAAGGGGTACTACTGGCATCTAGTGGGTAGAGCTCAGAGATGCTACTAAACATCCTATAATGTACAGGACAGCTCCCCACAACAAAATATTATCTGGTCCAAAATGTCAACATTACCAAGATTGAGAAATCCTGCTCTAGAGGAAGGAGAGAATGGATATTGGGGGACAATTAACAGTATCCTATATGTGATAAATCCTGCAGTAAATGTTTGTGAAAATGTACAGTAAAGTGGGCTTTATAGGAGATCTTTCTATTCTATAAATACATATTGAATACTTGCTTTGTGCCAGGAACTGTATAGTTTTTGAGGATATGGAGATGAGAATATGTGGTCTTTGTCCCCCAAGAACTCACAGACTAGTAGGGAAGATGTACAAGCAAATGATTCCAAATGAATGTGCAGTGTAGTGAGAACTATAAGGAAGATATATGCAAAATGAAAGCAGAGCATAGAGGAGTGCCTGTTGTCCCGTGTGGGTCTATTTGGTGAGTCAGAAAGACTTGAAAAGTTCACATTTGAATCATGAAAGATGATTAGGAAGTGCCAAGCCATAAATTCTGAGAAAGGCATTCCAAGAGATACAGCCATTATGTTATAATAATATAGAAATTGCAAGTTCAAAGATGTGGAGAAATGAGAGAGCATTCATGTATAGGACTCATAAATACCTTGATATTGCTGGAAAATAATATTTATGAAGCTGAAAATATAGTAAGTGCTAGATATTAAGGATATTGAATGCCACAAAAGTAGTTTAATTTAGTTCTTATATAATGGCGAGTCTTTAATATTCTGAGCAGATGTGACATGACCATAGTAATACTGTAGAAAGATCTTTCTAGCAGCAATATGAAGGGATGTTTGAAGGGATTGAGACAAGAAGCAGGTCTCTATAAAAAGACCAATGCAATAACGAGGTGAGAAATGGTGAGGGTCTTGCAGGTTAAAAATTTATAATCAAAAAGTAAAAAACCTTGCTTGATAAGAGAAGTTTAGAACTTGTGATTCTTAAGTTTCAGAGAAGTTCAAGAATGAAGTTTTCTAGAACACAATATCTGTTTAAATAAATATGCATACCTCTAGTTCATAAGATACTTTACCCAAACATCAACCACATATTGTGACAATAAAAACCATCCAAACTCACATGCTGTGTTGTAGTTTATTGTCTATAATGGTGCTTCCACTTATTAATATTTATGAATTTGCTTCTTCCAGTGGATTTTCAGAACATTGCCTCTTCCACACACCACATAAAAACCTGATCTTGCAAGACAACCTTTCAGAATAACTTTTATTCTTATGCAAATATAACACATTCTTATTTGTATTGTACATTTAATTCCAGAGTAACATAATGTTTCAAAGTTACCCTGTTTAAGCCTACACAAATCTTAAAGAATATAATGTGAAATTTCTTTTCTTGTTCTTCAAATTCATACTCTTTTGTTTGCTATTATTAAGTTCCAATTACATACACAAAGATATTGTCTCCTGAGATACATCTACTTAATGAGGGTTACAGTGTTTATTCATGTTAACTGAAGCTTCAGAACATAGAACTGACACAACCTCTGGTTGAGTTGTCTCTACATAATTCTAGTACATCAGGTTTTTTTATCTCTAATGTAGTATTATGCAAACTAGGTTTTTAAGCTGGAATTTTTAATAAAAATAGGAATAATAATATGATACCATAAAATATGATAGAACTGAAATAGGCTTGCTAATACTGAATAAGTTTACATTTTAACATTTCGGAAATTATCAATAACTTTTCACACACAAAAGCAACTTGTTCAGTTAAGTTCATTTCAAATACAAATAACTTCTGAAATTTACAGTACTATTTTTTGGCCTTCTTTGATTTCCCATAAAATATAAATGAAATATTTAATTCAGTAAGTGTTTATCAGGATGACAGTATATCTTGTGATTTTGCAATGGTTTGCTTTTACATACATCATCTCATTATACACGCATCATCTCGTTAGTATTCCTGGTGATCCCTAAAGGTAGGTGCTATGCTCCTATTTTATAGACGGGGAAACAGGCTTGGAGAGGTCATACAGCTAATCTGTAGATTGCCAGGAGATGAACACAGGTGTTCTACTCAAAGCCCAGCACTGTTTCTATATGTTACACCTGTCACTCGCTAAGATCTAATATTTGCCCAACTACCAGCTGGTAGAGAATATAAAGACCCAGTAAGACACAGTTCCTGCCCTTTGGTTGAGAGATAAAGTATAAGTAGCAGTTAGCCATTTGAAATTGCTTTTAAGTAAATGAAAAAACGAATAGAGACAATGAGGTCAGAGAAAGGTTAGATTCTTAATAGAGTGATGAAGTTGTAGCTAGTTTATATTTGCATAGCAAAGTATACTGTATGTAGTATATACTGTGATTATTTTTCTGCTCTTTAAATATATACGATGTCATTGTTTTAGCCTTGGCAACTTGCACAAAATGAAAACAATTATAAACACTAAATTTTCTAAAGAAGCAAATGCTGATTAAATGTCTGCTGATTATCAGTTCAGTCTTGAAAAGGAAGGTTGAAAATGTAAAGAAACAAATGACAAAGTATATACAAGAAAGGTTAATGCTTAATTTAAAGTTTAGAATTCTTACCACTCCTCATTTTGCTTTTCGAAATTGTCACATGATAATTTTGGCATGGACAAATTTGGGGGTCAAATTATAGGAAGAAATCTTCTTCAAAATAAGAGAAAGTATTAAAGTAATATAGGAGTTGATATTTCCATTGCCCCTCAGCTGTATTCCTCAAGCCTTTTCTATTGTCCAGTTTTGGACATTATGTATTTATTTATGTATCTGCCTCTTCTATTAATCCGTTAACTGCTTGGGGATTATTCCCAGTACTATCACAGTGCCTGGCACAGATTAGGTGTATAAAAATTGGTGAATTTTGTTAAGATGAATCTGGAACTTGACAATCCAAACCCTGGCAACTCCTCAGCACCATTGAGATCTAATTTGGCCAGATAACTTTTAGCCACTAGGACTAATGAAAAGTATGTTATTTATTAAATATTTTATATTGAAAGTAGTTATTCTTTGAATTGCTAATTCAATGGCAGCTTTGTACTTAACACCAACAGTATGGCACAAATGACTCACTGAGTAAAGTTCAGCATTTGAAATAGAGGCCAAGGTCCACTACAAGAATGTTTCCATTGTCTTAATGGTATCTCTTGCCCCCATCAACATCTCACAACTATGTCACAAGGAACTAGCAAAATATAATATTGCCTAATTTAACAAACATTTATTAATCTCCTACCATGTCTCCAGCAGGATGCTATTTACTAATAAGAGAGGAACAAGAAATATCTATGGAGCACCCTTTATTGGCCAGGCAACATGCCAGCCACTGAGAATACAGCAGTCGGTCCTGCTCTCATAAAATTTATATGATATTTCAGACTCTAAGGGGATGGAGAGATATGAATTGTGATTGGTGCAATAGAATTGAACGAGGAGAAGGGAGCAACTAATTCTGCTTCATTGTGACAGGGAAACTCCACAGAGAAGCAAAATTTGAACTTGGCTTTGAAACATGGGTGAGGTGTCCTAGCCCAACAAGGATCCTGCCTTATATTTCAGGCATAAAAGCATGAGGACATAAAGATGTATTTTATTTGTTAGAGGAGCTATCCGTTAGGATGTTCTTGGCTGATGGTAACAAAATCAACTAACATGGCCTAAAAAAGTAAGGAAATGTATTAGCTCAAATGAGAAACCCAGAGGAAGGGTGGCATTAGAATTGGTTAAGTGAGGGAGTCAACACACGATCAGAAACACAGGTCTTTTTTCTCTTTCGGCTCTGCTATCCTTGGTATATTGGCTTTGTCCTCAGGCTGGTTCTCCTCCTGGTCATCTAATGGCCACAGCACTTCCAGGCATCACATCCAGGTACAACAATGGCCAAAAGACAAAGAGATGTTCTCTTCCTGAGTATAGAAATCTTTCTCAGGAGCTTCCCAGTAGACGCCCCTTCATCTCATTGACCAGAATTTCCCCCCCGTTGTTGACTATGCCAACCTCTGACAAGGGAAATGAGATTAACAGTGGCTGGACCTTGGGCAGGAGTGAGATCTGCCTCCGCCATAGTACATGGCCACAGCGCGGGAGTGCGGAAGGTAGATATATTGTGTAGACAAGGACCTGAATTAGCTTCAGGAACCAAGAAGAGTTGGAGACATTGGTTCATAGAGAAACTATTGGTGTGGAGAGAGCTTAGTTTGAAAGGAAAGCAGAAGGCAGACATAGCCTTGTATTCCATGTCAGGGGCTTATACCTTAACTTCTATGCTATTGGGTGGTGTCATTTCTAGAAAAATGTCAAATTACATAGTTTTGAGTAAATAGCATTATTTTAAACAAGATTCTTGGTCTATCTTGAGACTGTCAATTATAATAAATCATATCGAGTTATTTAAAATACCAGGAAATATGTATTGCATAATATGCACACTTGATTATAATACACATACAGACACACACATACACACAAATAAACCTCTGCTTTACTTTTGTTCCCAATTAAAACTAGGTAGTTAATTAGGAAATAAAAGACATTTACATTCAAAATAACAACTTCAAACAGCATAGCATTAATTCTTTCAAATGGTTATTCTCTCAAAGAATATTTATGATCATTGAACAATTGATTAATCACAGACCTCTTTTTCTTAAGGAAAATAAATTAAGAAACAGAGGAGCAGGAACATAAATGGTTTTTTACAACTCTGAACGTTTCTACAGTAGTCTTTGTGGTTAAGTTAGAAAATAGCTCCCTCTTGTGACCAAAAATCAGCTAATTGGGCATAAGAGCAAAAAGGAAGCAAGTCTCCAGAAGAATAGAGAAAGCAGGAAAAGAGGAAAAGACTGCCCCATCAGGATGATGTTATTGTTACATTTCTTAAGTCAGAAATTGTTTTGGTTCATAAACACTTAAAACCCCCGCTTGTTTATGCTGGAGTGGTTAATTCTGATTATTGGCTCTAATTCCAAAAGCAGGTTTATATTTGATCTAACCTGTAGGAAAATTATTAAAAAAAAAAAACTCTTCTATTTGTTTTCTACATTTTCTCTATATTCACTATTGACCTTTACAACATGCACAAAATGAACAATTGTAATAAACGTTTTTACCTATTTTTCCCCCAAAGTTATCAACTACAGTTACACAGTTAATGGACATAACATCTTTAGAGAGTTAGTGGGAATTTAGAAAGACGAATAAAATAGAAAATTAGGTAGTCAAAAATGATTTCTAAAAATTGAATATTTTAAAATCAGCTGCCTTTAATATTATCCTCAAATCCTCATATACCATTAAAAATAATGGCACAGTCATAAGTTATTATTTTAGGTAACCACGACTGATGGGTATAGTCCCCATATGCCAAAGAAAGCCTGAAGACTGCCATTTTTCGAAGGTGGAAAAGAATAATCTCACTAAGAAAATACAGACCTTAGTTTAGCTTTAATATGTAGAAAAATACTGAGGCAAATCCCCGATCAGCCAATTTGTATTCATCCCTAGGAAACTCAGATTGTAAAACAAAATAAAAAACAAAAACATAACTTTGTAAATATAAAAGTACATGAGCTTAATCTAACTAAGATTAAGATGAACTGAGATTAAAATGAACTAATGTGTTCCAATTCTCCTGAATAACAGTAATACTAGTTACTATTGTGATTATTTGCTCTAACACTATTGCAGGTTAACTATGAGCCAGGTATTATGCTAAGCACTCTTCATATATTGTCTCATATAATACTGTTATAGTTCACATTTCACAGATGAGGAAACTGAGGCTTAAAGAGTTTAAGTAATGTGCCCAAGATCAAGTCATATGTCAGACTGCAAACTCAGAGCTGGCTCACGACCTCCTAACCACGATGTTTGTTGGAAACCAAGACTGGTATTCCCAGGCTCGCATACTCCGACCCTCTGTAGTTTAACTTGTATCTAGTTTGGTCATGGGTATTCAGTTCAATCTGTAACAACTGGATAGAGGGCAATCTTCCACATGATGTAATCCAAAAGTTGCTTAACAAAGACACTGTTGTTAAGAGAGTACACTGGGTCTATTAAAGAATCAAAAGTCAAATGGGAGAAAAGTGTGGTATTTTGACTAAAGAGAGAAAGGCCAAAGATTTAGTTTGGGAAGATTCTTTAGATTTCTCTGAAGGTGAGGATTCAGACTTTCTGATTCTGTGAAGTGTAATACTAGATGATAATTGTACTTTTGGGCATCTGGGATCCAATTTTATGCTGGTGTGGTTTGACCAAAGCTCTGCGGCTCTAGGTCTGGTTTAGGAGCAAATAGAGCAGCCTATTCTAGTGTGGACCAATCCTGGGGAACTCATCATCATCTTAACTCACCCATAAGTCACATCACAGTCTTACTTTTTTTTCTCTGTCTCCACAATTTCCCAGTCAAAGCTCCTCTGACAGTGGTGCACAGAACAGGCACAAAATTAAGATTTTGTTGAATGAGTGGAGGAAGTGACACAAAGGAGTCTTAAATTATGAAGAGGAGTAAGCTACATAAAGGAGAAGGAGAATATCTCAAGTAGACAGAAAAACATGTACATAAACTAGGCAATGTTAATTGTTTAGGGAACTGCAAGGGGCTGAACATGGCTGGAGTAAAGGTCGAGTGATAGAAAGGTGCTGCAGTTTAGTCACAGCTAGGAGCCGGACTCTGAGCCTGCCAGCTTTGGTTTGAATCCTGGTTCCACCTCTCAGCAGCTGTGTGTCTTTGGGCAAGTTGTAGAACCTCTTTGTGCCTACCTCAGGGGGTGTTAGAAAGGTTAAATGAGTTAGAGCATAAGAAGTGCTTGGAAGAGTGCCTAATACATAACGAGTATTCAATAAATGTGAACTCCTACTATTATCATCATCTGGGCGAGTAGTGGGTGGGTGGGATAGGCAGGGGACAGGTCCTGGAGTTTCTTATGTGCAAAAGAAGAACATTTATACCAAAAGTCACAGAGAGTTTTTGAAAGTTTGTAAGAAGTAGGGAGACAGTTGAATTTTAGAAAGATGATTCTGGGATGGATTGAGAGGGACCAAATTGAAGACAGGAAGACCAGTTAGGAGGCAATTGCAGTAGTCCAGATGAAAAGAAACAAGGACTTAAACTAAGTCAATGCCAGGTGCAGTGGAGCGGAGAGGGAGCCCCAAGGGAGAGTTGGCAGGTTGAATCACAGGACTCGGCAGCTGCTGAGTTAGTGGGAGGCTGAATCTCAGTTGTCAGACGGGGGCAGTGGGGTGGGTGAGGATACCAATCACTGAGAATGGGAATTCCAGGAAAGGGGTGGATTTGGAGGAAGATGGGAAGTTTAGTTCTGTACATGGTGTTTGATTTTGGACATATTGAGTTTGAAGAGAACAGCCAGGTACCAGTGCCCAGTAGGCAATGGATAAACAGGTTTAGTACTTCCTAGAGAGATCAGAACTCTGAGAAGAACCCTAGCCAATGTATTATGTGGAGCCGTTTATATTTCTGGACTGAAGAATAATTTTTTGCTGCTTGTTTAAGGTGCTATCTATGCCTTGATTTTAGGTAATAATACTAAAAAGATTAACTACACCCCATCTAGAAAATGATGAAGTTCAGAGATTCTTTTGGCAATTCAAGAACCATCATTTATTGTCACACAGTAGTAACTGAAACAAAGGCACTGCTGAAATGAAAGACATACAAATCATTGACTAGGTTTTATTTTGAGGACTTTGTTAAGTGATTTTCTTTGCAATGCCCTGCCTTTGCATTGAATTGTTAATAAATATTAACATGCGCATGTATATATAATGTGTTTATAGTTTTACACTTTTCAGTCATTCAAAAATTTTACTATGCCTCTGCAATTTTCAATTTTCCCCCATAGGTATCTCTGATGAATATATAACACCTATGTTTAGTTTTTATAAAAGTGTTGCAGAACTGAAAATGACTCAAGAAGAGTATGCTCTGCTTACAGCAATTGTCATCCTCTCTCCAGGTAATTTCAATGTTACATTTTTATTTTTACGACATTTGTTCATTTTTCCCCCCAGTATAGTAGTAATAATGTTTATTAAAGAAAATCTGGAAAACACAGAAACATAAAGAAAAAGTAAAATGGCCTATAATCCCACCATTTGAATTGAACCATTGTTAACATTTCAGTGTAGTTCTTTTCAGCTTTTTTCTAAACATCACACGTGTTCATTCAATAACTGCATTTTGGACACATACTATGCACTCAACATGGTCCTAGATATTGGAGGATATAGCAGTAAAGAAACAGGCAGGATACAGCTACATGGAGCCTACATTCTAGTAGGGTGAGAAAGATAGTAAATGAAGAAACAAATACAAATAATTTTCAGGTGGTAATGCTACAAAAAAACATAAAGATGAGGATACAAGGAAAGAAAGTGGCAGCAGTATGCTCTTTTAATTAATGGTCAGGGATGGCTTTTCTAAAGGGTTGATATTTGAGCAGGGACCTAAATGAAACTATATACTTTTTAACATAATAGAGAACATACTCTCTTTTTTTTTAAAGTTTATTTTTCTTTAAAAGTCTTTTCCCATGTCATTAAAACATTATATTGGTAAAAGTTTGTTGTAATCTATGCATCATATTCCATTATATTGATGTACAATCATTTACTTAATTTTTACCATATGTTTGGACATTCAGGATGTTTCCAATTTTTTTGTTTGTTTGTTTTAAACAATGTTGAAATGAATACCTCTGCTAAGGGGCTCCTGGAGTCAATTCCAATGTGTGTGTGTGTGTGGAGGCTTCCCGGTAACAACAGGCGGTTCTCAGACGTCAGCAGCGTGTGCGAACATTCAGCTCAATTCCGACACTGTCTACCCAGAGATAGAAGCAGAGTCCACGGGTAAAGGGCTCAGTCCCACAAGACCACCCTCCGCTTCAGACACCAGCTGCAAGCCCAGGTTGTTACCTGTGCTTCCGACAGACTGGCTACAAACTGGAGGTTCCCATGACCCCCTCTTTGGGTTTGATTAACTTACTAGAATGGCTCACAGAACTCAAGAAAACCTGTTTACTTGCTAGATTATCAATTTATTACGAAGGATATTCAAGGATACGAATCTACAGCCAGATGAAGAGATACGTAGGGCGAGGTCCTAAACCAAGGAGCTTCTGTCCTCGTGGAGCTTGGGGCCCAGGACGGTGGCAAACAGAAGCCTTCTGGTTCCACAGTGTGGAAACTCGCTGAAAAAGAAAGTGCGATGAGCTGTCTTTTGGGGTTTTATGGAGGCTTCATTACATAGTCATAATTGACTGAGTTAATGGCCATTGGCAATTGATTCAAGCTCAAACTCCTCTCCCCTCAGGGGTGGGACTTAAAGATGCAATCCTCTGATCACATGACTGATTCTCCTGGCAACCAGCCCCCACCCTTGGATGCAGTCCAAAAGTCACCTTCATTAATAAAGGAAACACCTTTATCACTCGCAACATTTAGGAAATTCCAAGGGTTTCGCCAGCTGTGAGACAGGAATTGTGGACTAATATATAAGAAATATATATTTGGTCATTTAGACGACCAAATATATATTTCTTATAAATCACAATATCACAAACTCTATACATAAAATTTGTCTATATTTTTGGATTACTTTAATTATTTGAGAGTAAGTGATGCCATGTTCATGATTTGTGAAGCATAATTACAGTGTTATCCTTAAATCACTTCTTACACATGATATTACGGCAGAAGCTAGTGGTTATTTTATCAAAAAAATTATAATTGAAAGAAAAACTTTTTGACAGTACCTACAAGTTACACATGTATATACTCTATGACCCAGCAATTCTGCTTCTCAAAATATACTCATTAGAAATTACGCTTATGTCCACCATATGGGTTACCTTTGGGGGCATTGGTTGGAAGGAGAATTTAGGGAGGTTTCTGGGAGTAAATGTTCTATATCTTGATCTAGTTGTGATCACATGAATATTTATATGTGTGTGTGTAAAAACTCATCAAGTTGAATGCTTAATTTGTACATTTTTAAGTGTACATTTGTAAGTTATACTTCAAAAAAGTTAACATTGCTATAATTATGCCAAATTAATACTTTCCATTTTTTTTTTCTTTTGTCATTCTATTTTAAACTTCAAAACAGACAGACAATATATAAAGGATAGAGAAGCAGTAGAGAAGCTTCAGGAACCGCTGCTTGATGTGCTACAAAAGTTGTGCAAGATCCATCAGCCTGAAAATCCTCAACATTTTGCATGTCTCCTGGGTCGCCTGACTGAGTTGCGGACGTTCAACCATCACCATGCAGAGATGCTGATGTCATGGAGAGTCAATGACCACAAGTTTACCCCGCTTCTCTGTGAAATCTGGGATGTGCAGTGATGAGCATCATAGGGGCAGGGTCTAACTTTTTATTTTCCACATAATATAAATCTGATGTATAGCTTTCCTTTATTTCATTTGTACTTGGTTTCATATAAGAATTTTGATGAATATTTATGTAGTAATTATATACCTGCCACAGCTCTAAATATGGGGCTAGATAGAATTACTTTCTCTCCATTATATTTTACGAGGCTTCAGGGAATCTGTCATTCTAATTGGCATGCCCTGTTTGCCTAATTAAATTTATCATTATTTCAACTCTCTCTGTTGAAATAGGGGAAATCTCATTTTGCTCTTTGTTTTACTTTATTGCATATATTTTATTAAAGAGTTGTGTTCAACTTTGGCAATAAACTGAACATAATGGCAACAGGCTTTTCTTTGGGAACAAAATTTGAAAAACATACAAACTCTTATTTCTTTAAAGGATGAATGACACCCTATTGAGCCCAAGGGAGTAATCTACAAAAAGATAAACTCTCACAACATGAATGGTGCTTTTCTCATCCCTGGAGAAGCCCTGGTGAATATTCATTCATTTGTAATAGCCCTCTGATCATTTCATTTTCTTTGAAGTTCAAAGAGAACAGTATAGAGAAAAGTTAATGATTCTCACATAAAATATTCCCGCAAACAATCCCTTTTCATAATTAGGGCCTTGAGGCAGCATTTACAAATTCACAGTATGCAGATAACTCCAGTGATAGGACATTCCCTTTGCTCTCTTAGAAATGCTCACTGTTGGCTACAGTGCATATACTTAATCACTTTGTTTGTTTTGTTTTGCTTTTGGAAAACACTCCTACAGCTGGGTGCACAGCTGTTGTATACTTCCCCCAAAGCAGGAATTAGTTCATTTCCTTCCTTCATTGTTATACTGTTGCATTCTTCTCCCCATTATTCTTGGGTGAATACAATAAAACACCTTCTGTAAGTAATGGGCTTCTATCTCCCTTTCTCCAGAAGTCAGCCAAAATAGAGCTTGCTTGGCAAGCAAAGGTTTTTTTGTATTAAAATACTAGGGCAACCCTGAAGTCCTAAAAATAGCTAGTCAGTGGAAAAGGGAGTGAGTTGGGGCTAACATCAGTTGGATTCCACTTGCTACAACAACAAAAAAGACTTGAGTCCCCACTAAGTACAAGATTCTTTTGCTAAGTTCTATAAGGGATACAAAGATGATTAAGACACAATAACTGCCTGGAGGAGCTTACAAAGAAGTGCAGAGGAAAGTTCTATGGGCTCCCCTGGGAAAGTCTCTGGGAGGAGGTGACATTTCCCTTGGGCTTGAAAAGATAGCCAGGACTACCATGGGCCAGGAGAAGAAGGAAGGGGCTTTCAAGGTGAAAGAGGTGGCAGGAGCAAAAGGAGGGAGATGGGGAGTTGTTGGATGTTCAAAGGCCACAAGTAATCTGGGAGAGAGAGACAGGGTGCACAGTCCCTTTCTAAGTTTCAGTTTCACCATTGTAAAACGAAGATATCAGCCCCTACATCTAAAGGGAGTTAGCTGATGAATGACGAGTAAGTGGGAAGTTGCAGGCCCACCTGGGAAGGGGACTGGTGAGGAAGGGACGTTTAAGACAGAGAAGTAAATTTCTGAATGCCTGAAGGAGGAGATCCAGTTTGGGGAACCTGAGTGTGGTTTGGTCTCTCCAGATCACAAGGCATCTGTGGAGAAAGTGGTGGGAAATGAGCTGGAACTGATGGGACCCTGTAGACAGAGCTAGGAGTTAATCCTGTAGGTCTGGATTTATTCAAGTGGTTAAGACCTTGTAATAGCAAATAATAATGCTTCTCATGTGGAAAACTCATTGTGATACAATAAGAAATATATATTTGGTCTTTGTCCCCAGTTCCTGATACAGAGCTTCTAAAACCCTTGAAATTTCCTGAGTGATAGGAGCATCTTTCGTTATTCATAACAAGCCCCTTTCAACCATACCTGAGTTTATGCTAATAAGGTGGGCCCTTGGTGGGCCCCTAAATGCTTCAGGATGGGGGATGGTTGCCAGAGGAACTAACCGTGTGATTAAAGGACTGGAACTTTCTGTCTCATCCCCAGACTTCTGAGAAAAGGAGAGAAGCTCAGAGATTGAGGTCAATCACCAATGGCCAATGATTTAATCAATCATGCCTATGTAATGGAACTTCCATAAAAACCCATCAAGGACGGGTTTGGAGAGCTTCTGGGTTTGTTAACACATCGAGGTGTTGGGAGGATGGTGTGCTGGAGAGAGCACAGAAGCTCCATGCCTTCCTCCCACCAGCTCATCACCCCATACCTTACCCTATGCCTCTTCTGTTTGGTTGTTCCTTAGTTGCATCCTTTATAATAAACTGGTGATAGTAAGAAAACTGATTTCTTGAGTCCTGTGGGCTATACCTGCAAATGATCAAACCTGAGGAGAGGTTCATCTGGAAAGATTTTATTTCCAAATACGACCACATTCTGAGGTTCCAGGTGGACATGAATTTTGGGGAGGACACTACTGAACCTGTCACATACATACAATATTTTAGTATTAATCACAACTGTTTTCATAAAATTTTATATCACTGAATTACTTATACATAATGTTTGTTGGTGTAAATTGGGGACATACCTTGAAGATAGAGCTTGGTATTGTTTTTACTGTAGTTGGCTCTCAATAGATTATGTGCTGAATGAGTAGTTTAATTAATTGTGAATGAATCAAAATCTCTATTGTCCCAAAATTTCACCCAGTACTTCACCCAAAGCACAATCCATAGACTGACACTCAATAATGTCAAAGTACTAAAAACAACAGCAGCAACCATAAAACGCAGAACAAAACAAATAATAAACCAATCACAAGCAAAAAAAATCTCCAACAACTATGGTATGTTTTAAGAAATAGAACATTATTGTAGGGCTGTGAAAAAGCCAAATCATATTTCATTATCCAAGGGTTATATGATTGTAAGAGAATCTTCTGTATTCTGTATAGATGTTTAGTCAGATGAATGGTTATTCCTAATGTAATAACTTTTAAAATTTAGAGTTCCAAGTACAGTACTTTCTTAAAGTGGGGCACATCTTCACAATTCTGGGAAAGTCAGAACTAATAGACTTTGTCATCTGATGGAAGTAAACTAGTGAGGCTTGCTCTGCATGTTACAAGCATGCCAATCTCAAGTAAAGTGAGAACCTCTAAAATACTGCTACTAACCTAACCACCAATTAGAAAATCTACACATGAAAGGAGATTGCAGCTCATTAGGTGTAACCCTCAATTACTAATTTCTGTGTTAAAATCAAGGTAGGTAAGATGATGAGTGCGCTTAGGGAGTGGGGTACTAACCATTCCCTTCCTTATAATCAATCTCAATTGCCTGCAAGAAAGAATCTAAATTCCTTAGCACCTACCAGGCCTCTCATCTGTGCCTACTCATCCAGCCGGATCTCTCTCTGGATCTCCATACTTTAGTCATAAGACCTACTATTCCTAGAACATTCCAGGTGCTCTCACATCTCTGGAACCTTGTTGTTCTCTCTGCCTGGAAAGCACTCCTTACTCCCCAATTATCCTCCCTCTTGGCAGGTTCCTACTTATCCTTCAAAATTCAGCTCCTTTTAAACCTCTGACCATCACCCTCCAAGACCATTAGGTGTTCCTCTTTTACAGACGTCCACAGACTTCCCTTGAGCCTTTACCATGCTGCCGGGCACTTTGAAGGCAGGGACTGTCTAATTCATTTTAGTCTCTGCAGCAAGCAAAAGTACCTCCTCATTGTTTTTTAGGAGTGACTGAAGGAATAAATGCTACAGAGAGACCACTTTTCTCGTTCAGTCGCCACACAGATGGGGAACTGAGGCCCAGAGAGGTGATAGGATTTGACAAAACTAACGGAAGTAACAGGAGGGGAAGGGTCTGGGCCTCTTGGCTTTTAGCCATTGATTCCCCCCCACCCCCGCCACTAACAAGCCACATTTACAGTCATCACATCTTGGTATTGTTACATTCAAGTCCAGTCTCTGTTTTATCTCAACTCTTTGAGCTAGTAAGCATCCCTCACTGTGTTGAGGTTAACTCCCCACCATCCCCTCCCCTTCTTGTGTTTCCCGAAGGAAGAGCCAAATCCTCTTTTTGCTTTCAGTTGAGGCCTGGCGCTACAGGATTCCTCTCCATCTCTCACCCTCAACCCGCCCGGGAGGAGGGGGCTCTCTCTCTAAGGTTTTAGCTTAGAACTCCCATTGCTGCTGGGTGACAGTCTGCCTCCAGACACCGTGACGCTCTCAATGCAGGCAGATCTCGACTGGATTTAAGGTTGGGAGGGGTTCTCAACAGATCAGGTTCAAGCTCCGGGCAAGGCCCTTGAACTCGACCCCGCAACATTCCAGGATGCTTGGAGGCGAGGTTGCTTCGCCTCTCCTGCCTATAGGGACAAACAGGAAGGGCTGTTGCTGTCGCTGAGGGGCCAGATGGGAGGATTTGCTCTGTGACCAAGCCTCTTTATCCTTCAGTGAAATAACGGGCTGGGCCACCAGAGTTGCGAGACGCCGGCGGTGGGAGGCGGGTACCCGGGGCTGACTGAGCCGCGGCCGGAGGTCTCGTGCTCTCCGGGCGGCCCGGGGGCGGGGCCTCCAGCCACGCCCTCTCTCCGCCTTCTGATTGGTCCCTTCGAAACAGGCGGCGGCGAACCGCGGTGCACCGTGAGGCCGAGGCGGCGGCGGCGGTTGGTCAGGGGCGTGTCGGCACGGCACTGATTGAGCCGAGATGTCGCCCCGTGGAGAGAAGTGACCCTCTTGCGCCAGGGCGGGTGAGTACTTCCCCGTTTGCCTTCTCTTTTCCTTGCGAACTTTCGCTCGCCTTCTCGGGGCTGCCGGGCTTCAGCCTGCGGGCTCGAGGAGCCCCCCGCGCTCCTCGGAGTCGAAGCGGGGGTTTTGTTGGGCCCCCGAGCTGCGGGATCCAAGACGCTCTGCGATTGGCCCGCTGCGGGAGTCGCGTGCTCTGATTGGCCCCTGCGGCCGTCAAGGTGAAGTTATGCCTGCCTTCACCTGCCCACCCCGGTGCGGTGCGGGGGGCAACAGGTGTGCAGGGGCGGGGGCGGCAGGTGCGGGCGTGTTAGCCTGGGGAAGAGGTATCGAGCCGCTGCCGCTCTGCTTTAGGATCCAAAGAGGAATCAGAGCCTGAAGCTAGTTGAGAGTTTCCAGGGGCACCCTCATCCCCAAGCGCCTAGCACGTGTAGGGTCACTTGATTCCTCAACATCACCCTCGGGAAGAATCGAAGTCACTGACCTTAGAAAGAGAACGTCATTTTGTACTCTGGCAGAGTTTCAATCTCTTCCCTATTTGTTCTCTCCTTAGTTTGGAGGGCTGCGTTGGGGGAGGCTTGCGCAAAAAAATAAAAGAGGAAAGGAAGATTGTAGATTGCCCTGGAAATCGAGGAATGTTTTGGAGGGCGTGCTTCCCCATACAGTCACCCCTGGTTCCTAAGTTTTTCAAACCCAGGAATTGAATTTTATGGATTTAGAGTGTTTTGTGGTCCGCATGGCGGAGTAGCTGATCCAGTCTTAGGTGAAGAGATGGTTTTTCCAGGCCAGTCTAGGACATAGTCTGGGTTTGCTTCGCTTGTGTGAAGAGCGCAAATAACCACTCGCTCAGAAAAGAAGCAGTTTGTGAACTGCTATCTGGTCACCTCTCTTGGCACTTAAATGACTAGGAATTGGAATTCTCATCACCTCAGATTCCGTTTAGGAGGAAATTGGAATGGATTTGAATGAAAAAGTGGGAACTCGAGAGAGCATCTTCCCGTGTAAATCCTGATACATGTCTGTCTGACTCATCTGTTTCAAAAACTCATTAAAAACCAAGAGACTTTGAATAGTAGGTGTCTCTGCTATTTTGACATTATTGAATTAAAGTAGTATTTCTTTTTAGCGTAGCCGAGTTGCTAAGCATGTAGGCTCTGAAATCAGACTTTACTATGTGTGTGACCTTACGCAAGTTATTTAATCTTTCTAAGTCTAAATTTTCTAATCTGTAAAAGAAGATTAATAGTGATTCCTACCTTATTGATTCGAGGGTGGTTGTGAAGATTAAATAAAATAATCCATATAACTAGTTTAGCACAGTGCCTGACACACAGCTATTGTTATCTCTATGCTGTTTAATTTGGATTAAAAGTGTCAAGCTACCCTCAAAGGATGGAGAGGAGCAGAAGGTGAGGCCGTGCCAGAGGTAGCGATAGTTATCATAAATTGATTAAGTTAATGCACACAAAGCACTTAAAATAGTATCTGGCACATACTAAACACTTATTACTATTTATCAAACACATTATTACCTAGAATGTGCCAGGTACCGTGTTCTAGGTGCTTTACTTAATTATTGTTAAACCTCTTAGTAATGTGATAGATGTGGAAAGATGTGATAGATGTGGAAACTGAAGCTCAGAGAAAGGAAATAACCTGCTGAGGTCCACACGGAATTCAGTTGACTGTCTCACTCCGTCATCCAGCCTCTTTTTTGTATCACACTACCCTTGCATTTATATTCCCAGCATCAAGCAACTTCTCTGCTCAGAGTTTGTATGGCCCAGGTTCATTTCTGCCATGGATAGGGGTTTATTTTGAATACTTCATTAATTAAAAAATAATGAGAAATAACTTGTGATGGTAAGTCAAAGTGTGTGATAAGAGAATAATGTCAACAATATACATGGTATTACTAAAAAACTGAGTGAGTCCAGTGATGTTTGGAGCATTGGTCAGTTCAGAAGTAATGTTTCCTAATTTATATTTTCCCATTTAGTTTTTGCTAATTCACTATATTTTTACCAAGCAGCACTCTCTATTTTTTTAATAGAGAGTACATCTTAATTTAAATTTGGAGATAAGAAAATTCAGTATTTTGGTAAATTTTTTTTAAGCCAACTGTAGATGTGGAAAATAAGGGATTAAAGTTAATATGTATTGTTACATTTTACTTCCTTACAGTAACATGTCTGTGGATGTATGTCTGTGTGTGTTTTACTTTCTTTGTATTACTTGTTTCTCTCTATACTTTGATATCAGATATACATTTACATACCTAATGAACCATGTGGTATACACAGAATTTGAGAGAATAGGAAACTTGAGTCTGTCAGTTAGTTGTCTCACTTTGAATTTCCCTATTTTTAGTTGAAATGGAACTGCCATAGAAAAATACCTTAGAAGTAACATTTACAAGATACAGGCAATAATTATAATTGTATTTCTTTAGTGTTTCTTCTTTAAAAACTCAAAAAGTATTCTCAAGTTATTACATTGTACAGAGTAGGTTGTTTTAACAGAAAGTTACCATGTATTTCATAAATGAATTACTAATTTCCAAAGAACTAGAGTGTAATAAAATGTAGCCGATACACTAACTGTAATTTCATCACTGTTGCTGAAAGTGTCATGGGAATTTACAGCATTATGACCATTAGTCATATGCTGGATATTGCTGATTTGCTGACTGATAGAGACTTCTGCCTACTGTCACACAACATAAAACTTGTCTGTAAGAAAGTATAATGTTAGCTATGGTGAAGGGCTCACTTTATATATAGTTTAAAACATAATGACTTCTGTTTTACCTTAATGGATGACTTGTTAATATTTTTGATTCCAAAAATAAAATTGGCTGTTGAAAAAATTGTGTAACTATGTTCAAAAGTTTTTTTTTTTAGCACATACAATTTAGAAAACATTGTGATCCCAGTAACATAATTATATATTCTGTCCTGCAAATTGCTTTTGGTTGCATAACATAATAGACATCTTTTTATATCAGTAGGTATAACTCTATCTTATTCTTTCTTTCTTTCTTTCTTTCTTTTTTTTTTTTGGTGATGAAGATTGGCCTTGAGCTAACATCCATTGACCATCTTCTTCTTTCTGCTTGAGGAAGAGTATTGCTGGGCTAACATCTGTGCCAATCTTCCTTTATTTTGTATGTGGGGTGCTGCCACAGCTTGGCTTAGTTAGTGGTGTAGGTCCGTGTCTGGAATCCAAACCCGCAAACCCTGGGCTGCTGACGTGGAGCATGTGAATTTAACCACCATGCCACCAGTCCGGCACCTATCTTATTCTTTCAAGTGGCTGAATGAATCCACTGTGTGAATGTCCCATAAGTTATTTGAGCAGTTTCCTGGTAATAGACACTTAAGGTTGTTTCTACATTTCTTTATGTTAGTGTTTGTGTATGTGTATGTTTCCATAGAGTCTTTTAGTCTATCATATATAAAGGAAACTGATCTTAAGTTCTTTTAAAAATTTTTTGTATCTCACAATATTTTATGACAAACTAATAATTCTATCTAATATAAAATGAAGTTATTCAGGTTGAATCTCTGCCAAACATTGCAAGAAGAAAATTTCAAATTAAAAAGCGAAGACTCCCAACAAATGAACAGTCTCTATATTTTGCAAATAACGTGTGATGTTTTATTAAACTGTAAGGGTCTTATTTCTTTCTCTTAAAAGTCTTCATCTGCTTTGGAAGCTGCTTTTTCCTTAAATGAATATACCACAGACTTATTTCATTATTGTTTCATGTTCCCTTTAGTAATAAATATAATATTTATTGAATTTAAGAGTAATTCTGATACTAATTTTAGCCCTGATTTCTACATAGAAGTAGAAGAAATGGAGAATGTTACCCCCTTAAGGATCTTATTTTACAAAGTATAGAGTACAGTAAAATAGGAGCATATATATAACCTAAATTGGGGAGGAAGTTCAGAGAGGCGTTTTAGAGGAATTGAACCTGAAGGATAGGTAGGAGTGAGTCTGGGAGAGAGGAGGAAGAAGACTTGCATGTAGATGAACCAGCTTGTGCAAAGACCCGGAGATGAGAGAGCATGGTGCTCGAAGGGTCTAAAAGAAGTTCAATATGGCTGGAGCGTAAGGGTCAAGAGATGAGGCTGGAGGGGATCAGTCATGACATCTCCTTCTCCTCTGACTCTGACCTTTCTGCATCCCTCTTATAAGGACTCTTGTGATTACATTGGGCCCACCAGGATAATCTCCCATTTCAGGGTCCTTAATTTATTCAATTAGCAAGATCCACTTTACCCATAAAGGTAGTATATTTACAGGTTCTGGAGATTGGGATGTAGACATCTTTGGGGACCATTATTTTGTCTACCACAAATGAAGTTTATTTAAGATGTAATAAAAATGTGCTTGTCCACTGGGGCAGTCATCTGAATTCCTGAGTTGCACATTGCCCCCAGAATCCTTGCCCCTTGCCACAGCTATTCTATCCTGTTCCTTTGGACCCTCTGCCTACACACCAGTCTTAGTCATTTTTTTCACAGTGAGTCTTCTGGTATATCAGGCAGCTCACTTGCCCTGCTGGTGCCTTGACTAGTAACCACTCTAAGTATTTCATCTTGGACATGTTGGGTGAGAGGCAAAACCGTGTATCAATTCAGGTCATATAATAAATAAAAATAATAGTAAATAATACCAGAAAAGGCCTCCTGTCAGACGCTTGTCTGTTATGTGTCTGCTTCTCCGCTTTGCTGTCGCATTTCTCCTACAGCAGAAACACTATGCAGAAGGGAGAAAACCCGGTTTTTCCTAGGGATTTTCACATTTCTCGTGCCAAAAGTGTTTCCTAAACTTTAGGCTTGAGACTTCTGTCAACACTATTTCCAACAGCAGTCCAGGAAGTTATAATATACTTGGCCAAACAGTGTACTACAGAAATAACTCAAAATAGTGTAAAGCACTGTAAAGGCAAGCGATTGAGAGAAATGCTATGTGAATTCAAAAGCTTCAGATATAATCAGAATTAATTCAGGCCAGTGAGGAAGGGCTACTGGGAGGAGGTAAATCAAAAGATTTATCACCCTGGAATAGTTGAGATGGTGAGGAATCTCTCCAACTATTACTTCTCTAGCTGCTTTGCTGACTCCTCTCATGTCTAAATGTTGGATTCTCACAGGACTTGTTCTTAGACGCTTATCACTGTTTTCTCCATTTCTTTCTCAGATGATCTCATTCTTTCCAGTGGCTTTACCTCCCAAGTATTTGCTGACAATTTCTGTCTCCTCCTGAACTCTCTTCTTAGCTGTAGATTAATATTTCCAACTGCCAACCTGATATTTCCACTTAAATGTCTTTAAAGGCTTCTTAAATTAAACATGACCAAAACACAGCACTTTTGACCTGTCTGTGCTGTGTTCCCTGCTTCAGTCTGTTCAGATTCCCATCATCCTCATCTCAGTAAATGCAACCACTATCTGTTTGCTCAGATGCTCAAGCCAGAAAGCTAGGAGTCATTCTTGACACTTCACTCTGCCCTTACATCCCTCTCTTTCACCCTTCCATCTCTAGCCATTATCAAGTCTTGATTCTAGCTCCAAAAAGATATTGAATCCATCCTGTTTTCTCCAGTGGAAACATTGTCAGCTTTCTTGCTCAGTCACCATCATTTGTCACTGAACTCCTGCAGTGGATTCCTAACTCTTCCCCTTCCAGACTACTCTCCGTCTCATTTCCTGTGTGCTCTATTTCCTTCGCTCTCAGTTTCTGCCCCTCTCTGTTTCTCTGTCTCTCGTTGTTTCTAGTTCTCTTTCCCACATCTCTATCCACCCCTTCTTTTGTTTCTTCCCACCTTTCTCTGTTAAACCCGTCACTATTTCACTCCCATATTTCTCTCTCCCCCTCAGAGAGCTCTTTTAAAACTATGAATTAGATTATATCTCTCCCTTGGTTAAAACTCTTCCCACTGTGCTTAGAATAAAATCTAATTTCCTCAACATGGCCCTGTGTGATGGGGCTACTGTCTGACTTTTCAACCCTATCCCAAGCCACACATTCTCCATGCTTCAGCCCTGCTGGCTTCCTTCAGTTCTTGGAATGCACCAGATTCTTTCTCTGTTTAGAGTCTTTGCAAAAATCATTCTCTGTGCAAAAAACTCTTCCTCTTCTCTCTCTCTCCCTGGCTAATTCCTACCATTCTTCAAATTCATGTTTTTCCTTCAACAAAACGATTTCTAATCACCCAGTCTAAGTCTAAAGTAGGCCCCTGCTGTTTCTCTCTCTTTTCTTTCCTTCAAAGCAATTGTCATGACTTAACATTGTGTATTCATCACGTATTTGCTACATACACAAATGAAGGTGTGTGCTCCATAAGGGCAGTCACAGGTCTGTTGTGTTCATCACTGTCTCTCTGCCTGTGGTGCCTAGTTCAATAAAGGGTGTGAGGGCCGGCCCCGTGGCTTAGCGGTTAAGTGTGTGGGCTCCGCTACTGGCGGCCCGGGTTCGGATCCCGGGCGCGCACCGACGCACCGCTTCTCCAGCCATGCTGAGGCCGCGTCCCACATACAGCAACTAGAAGGATGTGCAACTATGACATACAACTGTCTACTGGGGCTTTGGGGGGGAAAAAAAAAGGAGGAGGATTGGCAATAGATGTTAGCTCAGGGCCGGTCTTCCTCAGCAAAAAGAGGAGGATTAGCATGCATGTTAGTTCAGGGCTGATCTTCCTCATTAAAAAAATAAATAAATAAATAAAGGGTGTGAGTAAATACTTGTTGAATAAATGAATGAGTGTACACCATGTGAAAAAACATAGAGCCTGAACAGTGATATAGCCACAGAAATGAGCAAAACTGATAGGGAGGGCAGTGAGGAGACAGACTGAATGGAGCAAAGAGCCTATGTTAGCTAAATTCCTAAAGACTTGTATTCTAACAAGAGAATTGTAAGTCACAAATTTGTATCCAAGTATCCTACCAATTATGATGTAGGTATTTTAAAGGTTTTACTTTCACTTATAACCATATTTATTTTTATGTTAGTAGAAGAAGCTTTCCAAATTACATTTAATGATTTCTGAGTATTATTAACCTTATTTTCTTATCTCTTTTTAATTTGATAAATTAGATTAAATGAACCATAATTATGTCTCATCATAGTATTAATCATAACTCATTTATTAAGCGCTGGCTATGTGTCAGGTGCTTTATTTGTATCATCTCATTTACTCTTTACAACAACCGTATAAGGGAGGTAGTGGTCTCCCATTTTACAAATGAGAACACAGAGACTCAGAGAAGTTAACCATCCCAAGGTCAAATAGCTAATATACACTGGAGCTGGAATTCAAACCAGTTGTGTCTGCAACTTTCTGCTACCATAGTGGTGTCTTTATGGTGAGTTATTTTAGTACACATAAAAAATATGAAATGCGTTTGGTATGGGTATAGCATTTCTATTTTCTCTATTCAGTAATTAGGAAATATTTAACTCAAAAATTTAAAACTGAGAAAGTTTTTCTGAACAGATTAGAGAGGATATCTTCAACTGTTTTTCTAAATGAAGCATTAAAAAATGATGGAATGTTTTTTGACATATGGAAAGGCATGCAGAGTAGTATAATAACACCTGTGTTCTCACCGCTTATCTTGAAATCAAGTCTTCCCGGTACAGTTGAAAAGCCCCTGTGCATTCCTCCCAATCTTATCTTCCTCTCTCTCCTCAGCAGTAACTGCTGCCCTAACTTTGGCATTTATCATATACCTGCAGTTTATGTATCTTGGCAATAATCTAGTGGCTGAGTGCTGAATGTGCTTGTGGTGCAGTGGCGGTTAATGTTATTACTTTTCTGAAGAACCTACCCTATTTTTTTGCTTTTTTGCCATTCTTTTCCAAATTGGCCCCCGATTTGTACCAGGACCGAGCCATGCTGCCTTGTGCCCTCCCCACCATATCTTGTGATGTGGGTGAGGAATAAAAGTGTACTCAGCCTCAGAGCCTACAACTGTGGGAGAAAGGATCAGTTCAACAGGTTGACTTTTTTTCTGTTATGATCTGAAGTCAAATTGGCGTGAATAGCCTTACCATAAATCATCTTGAGGACCTCATGACGGAAAGTGCATTAGGCCCGAATTCTGTTCAAGTTTCAGGTGGATGAGCACATTTTGTGTTTCTAACTTTTTCCCAGATTTAGTGTAGTGTTCTTCACCATGATCTCTGCATAAGCTCCTTGTCTTGTGAAAGATTCCCATAAGGGTTAGAGTATAGTTTGGCCTTGGTCACATGAAAAGCCTTTTTTTCCCCCCAAATCTAAGGGAAAAGATTTTCTCAAGTTGGCAAAGAATTGAAGTAGTCTTCTCCAAAAAGACAGAAAGACAAAAACAAAAACAAAATAAAGCCAATAACTTGTGAATTAAGATGCAGCTTCAAAAATGAAGAGTTCCTGATTCAGTACAATTGGTTTATGTGAAAAAAATGGAGACAGACTTTTAGGGAAAGATAGAAAAGACAAAAGTAGGTAATAAAATGAGTGAGAAGCAAGAATTGTGATTGTGATGCAGATTGGGAATGGGGCTAACTGTAGAAAAGAAGCTACTCCAGATTAAATGCCTGAGACACAAAAATGGTTTAGAAAGAGAATAGCAAATGACTAGAAAATATCAATAACTGGCTCTTAGTATCTGGGACATAATGAGTACCCAGGAATTAATTAATGATTCACTGATACAATCTCATCAGCTTATAAAATTTTTCCAATAAAAACATGTATTTGTGTACATGATAGTTTTTCATATGTGAAGATACATTTTAACTTATCTGAGTACCATTTATTAAATAATTTCTTTTTAAAGGTAATCCATGTGGTTATATTTTTGTCATCTTACAAGTAGTGCTTTCCATTATACACGAAGAATGATGTGAAAAAAAAAATATATAAAAGACTCTTCTGCTAAAGTTCAATGACCGAAGGTTGTGCACAAATTCTTCTTTTCTTTCATAAAACGAATTTTGTTGAATCTTCCATAAAAAGTGCAACTGCTAAACATTCTTGTGATAGCTTCTTTGTGAAAGTGTCACTGTTCTTGATTTGCACACGCCTTATAATTTAGGCCTTCTTTTGTTTTGGGTTGGCAGTTCCAACTGTTCAAGCTCTTGTCTGATTATGTGGGACTCCTTATTTTAATGGGAGCAGCTTCTTTGCTGCATTTTTTAAAAATGGTCTCGGAAGCTTCTTACTGTGGATCTTTGTTGGGGACAAAGGATTATTTATGCTAAAGGAAAATGTATTCCCCACTGAATTAGCTCGTGGGAAGCATAACAAGCTCGTTAGTAATGCTCAATTGTACTTTGGCCTTTTGCTGTGGTAGAGAGAAGGAAAAATGACATCAAAAAGGACATTCTGCTGTCTTTTGCCTTCCCGCAAAGAAAATATGGTGTGATATTAGACCCTTTTCGGTTAGGTTTAGCTCAAGTTCGACTTTGGTACCAGAAGAAATGTTCCTGAAAGGATAGTAGTGTGTGTAGTTGGCACTGTGCGTGAGGTATGTTTGGGATAACTTAGAGCAGGAAATAACTTTTCCTTGGAAATCGATAGCATTATAGCTTTATAAACTGTTTTATATTTTTTCTTAGAATGTTTTAATGGTAGTTTACAATAAAAAATAGACTCATATATTATGCTGCTATAAGCAATCAAAAATCCTAGGTTTTATATAGTCTATATTATTCTGAATGTTTTTAAACTCTTCACTCTTTTTTCCTCTGAAAATATATTAAGGAATTGTATTAACCTAACTTAATTAAAGTTGTATTTTTTTCTTGTAGATGTCAAGAATAGTACTTTGGAGTTAAAATTGCTTTTCTTTTTGTTTTTTTGTCTTTAACATCTCATGGAGAAAATAACTTATGAAAAATTATTATAGAAAGGCATTGAGTACTGTTTCATAGTTAAAATTGATGTTTATCTTTATTACCTTGTCATCTGGCAGAAGAAGCTTATGGTTAAGCTTGTGAATTTATGGAGTTCAGATGAATTTATATGATCTCTTTGTAAAGATTAGATGAGAGATACTTGACTTTCAGAATCAGTTGTTGTGGTATTTGTATTTGCATTATATTTACAGGAGAAAATTCTTGGAGACTTTTATATGAGCTAAGTTTTATTGTTAATTTTATTTTACTAGCCAGATGCTTCAAGAATTACTTTGATATTAGTGCCAGAAACTGCATATTAAAATATGTTGAAAGAGGAAAATAGGTTTTCCTCTTTCAAATGAGGAGTACTTTTACTTTTTTGAAGTGAGAAGCTAGGAGTGATTATTGAATTCCCCTGTAGTCAAACTAGTCCAACTAGAAGAAAAAGTTTTAGGTTTTCAGTCAAATAGGAGAGTGAAGCAGATTCCTTTGAGGGTTTGGGAGACTTGGAAAGCTACCATTGTCTGCATGTTAATGTTTTGTTCTATTTTCAGAAAAGCAATTTCGTTTCAATATAGATGACCATGCAGCCTGCAATTCAAGTAAGTGTTTTTCTTGGAAAAATATGTAATTAAATTATGAGATTTTTATACTAAAATTATAATAATTTAAAATACTAAAATTATAAAAATTTGAAATACTAAAATTATCACAAAATGTTTTTATTGTACTAGTTTTTTTAAGCATCAGATTTTAATAACAGGAATACCATATTTTAACTTTCTAGTTCTGAAAAGATTTTAATTTTAAGCTTTCATTTATACTCAATATTTGTAAGAATCAAAAATACCTTAGGATTGATGGGTCTGTTTTATTTCTGTTACTCTGGGAAAAGAATTGCAATATCTTGTAGTTTTTCTCTCATTACAATTTACTGTGCATTTGTAGTTAAAAGAGCTCTCAATGAAAACGAATATAATTTTTTATTTTAGATAATTGTTCATGTGCCCTGTAATATCTGTAAATAACCAGGCATTACAACTTAAAATTTAAAGACTGGTTTTTTTGTTAGTTTTTTTTCGTGAGGGGAGGCAAGATGGAGATAATGAGACAAACCAGAACAATCTTACCTTTGAATGATTTCCAGAGTTGGTATTTGCTATATTCTTCCTCTCTCTTTTTAAGTTTTCTTTCTTTGATGTAAATAGAACATGATTGAATTTTAATTTAAAGATAAAAATCACATTGAAGGTCTCCCTAGAAAGATGCAAGCAGCCATTAAAATTTGCCTTGAAAAGTGAGAACTTGAGAGAAAATCAGATTTTATTTCTGATTCTTGTTCTGCCACTCTGATTGTGAGATTCTGGCAAGTTATTTTACCTCTCTGAGTCTCTGCTTCCTTATTTCTAAGGTGATGATAATAACGCTTGTTTTTCAGGGTAGTTGTGAGGAATCAGAGATAACATGAGCAAAGTGCCTACTAGAATGTATGTTGCATGGCAGGCACTTCAGAAGTTTGGTTGTATCACTGGTACAACAAAATTATTCAAATGTAAAACTGGAGATTATACCTGTGCCATGAAAGTCTTTTTTTCTTTCTTTCTTTTTAATTAAGAAGAAAGGCTTATCAAGATAACAGTGGGTGATAGCCTAGAGAAGATAATTTATCAAATGGTTAAGAACAACTCTGACTGTGGTCCAGCTTGTACTCCCTACTATGCTATGCAGCTGTATCCTTCTACTCTACTGATAAAGAGTTATATTATACTGTTTTCCTTTTAAGACTCGGGAGTCCATGGCAGTCTCCCAAAAGATCTTATTCTTCCCCTTTGGGTCTTCTTAAGTCTACATTGAGTGTGCTCAGAACTCCAAAAATGGTATTACTGAAAACCATGTTTTATCTGATTACTTCTATTCGTCCTCTTTTTATCCAAGTCAGAAATGTCATCAGTTTCATGTTGATAATATTTTCTTGATTCCTTATGGAGTGCTTTTTATCATTGCTGCAATGACCATGCTTTTCTCGTTTCTACCCTAATGGCCATTAATATTTTCTTAACTTGGTGATTTTTTTCATAGTTTTGTCTTATAGTTC
The DNA here is from genome assembly GCF_020826845.1 of Diceros bicornis minor. NCBI lineage: Eukaryota > Metazoa > Chordata > Mammalia > Perissodactyla > Rhinocerotidae > Diceros > Diceros bicornis. The sequence goes on along the minus strand of NC_080764.1, from coordinate 22,623,553 downwards.
CATGAAACCTTCCCTGGTCTAGATTCCACAGATCCATCTTTATTGATTCTTCTCCAAGAGCATGCTTGACATCTTTCATGGAAGTTTTTGCTTCTCTCCCTAATGAATGTGGGAACTTTCTAAGATTTGAACCCCTTTCTCTGCTGTGTTAGACAGTTACTTAGTTATTCACAAGTGCCTTGCAGAGAGGAGACATCCAGTAGATAGCTTTTATCAATTGGTTTCTTATTAATTTAATACATTAAGATCTTCCTTGCCCTTTTTTTAATGTCCTTTAATAGTAAATAAACATACAGTCTAAAAATCACTGAACAATAGTTCCTAATCTCTTTTGGGTCATAGTGCCCTTTGAGAATCTGCCAAAAGCTATGAACTCTCTGAGAAAAAGCCCATTCGTACATAGGCGTAAAATTTGCCTGAATATAAGTTAAGTTTATGTGCCTACTCAAGTTCATCTATAGACTGCCTATGTATTAAGAGTCTTTACAATATGACAGCTTTAGGCATGTTGGAGAACAGCCCTTATACATGCAGTTTTTGTTGTTAACATCTAACTTTTAACAACATTAATATGCCACCGACTAGCCCAGGTTATTATAGTCTTCTGCTTGCAATAACGGGAAAATCCAAGTACTCTTCTAATGCGGCAAGAAATTAGAATGACTTTTGTTAATGTTAGCTTCTCCATTTTCACACATGATTTTTTCAAAACCACCCTCGTAACTAATGCATATCTTTCCTTGACAAACATTTGCATCTGCTCTGCCTTTTTTCATCTCAGCCCAGTGGTTAAAGGACAAATAACATTTTATTGACTGTAAAATACCATTAATTGTAAGATGCATCTTGATTTTGATGATAGAAAGAGTCATTCGCTAATATCTCTTCCTCAATTATTCAACAAATATTTTTGACAGAATACCATGTGCTAGATCTCATACTAAGTCCTAGAATTACAAACAGAAATAAGTAATGCTGGGGCCGGCCCCGTGGCTTAGCGGTTGAGTGCGCGCGCTCCGCTGCTGGCGGCCCGGGTTCGGTCCCGGGCGCGCACCCACGCACTGCTTCTCCGGCCATGCTGAGGCCGCGTCCCACATACAGCGACTAGAAGGATGTGCAACTATGACATACAACTATCTACTGGGGCTTTGGGGAAGAAAAAAAGAGGAGGATTGGCAATAGATGTTAGCTCAGAGCCGGTCTTCCTCAGCAAAAAGAGGAGGATTAGCATGAATGTTAGCTCAGGGCTGATCTCCCTTACCAAAAAAAAAAAAAAAAAAAGAAATAAGTAATGCTTATGAAAGGAAGATTTAGATAGTAAATCTTTGCTATACTCCCTTTGAAATAATTGGAAGAGAATTCAGAGAAATAAATAACAGCTTGTCTTTTTCCTAAAACTTGATAGGATCCTCGTATATTTAGGAGTTGATTCCCCAATCTCTACCCTCAGTTCCTGAAATAATGTCACTCAAATAACTTAGATTTCTCTTTGCCTCTGAGTATCGTCATTGAGTTTTGCTACTCCTGCTTGCCCCTTGTGGTATATATTCATTTTCTTTCTTTGCCTTTGGGATATTTTTTTTTAAAAAACATGTTTGTTTCTCATCATAGGCAATTTGAAGCAGCTCTTTTTTTTTTTCCTCCAGTTTGTCTGGATTAACGCTGGTGTTATGGCTTTTTTTTGGTGTAGTAAGACTTGCCTCAGTTAAGCCTCGATAAGTTTAATATATTTTAGGGGGAAATTATCTGTTTTTAAAAATCAAGAAAGAACTGGATTCACTTGGCATTACCTATACTTATACCTCTTTTTTTCCCCAAATTTTTAAAATTTTATTTTAAAGCAATCACAGACCTGCAAAGTAGTTGTTAAGTGTGGAACAGAGATATTTGCTTGTTGAACCATTTGAGAGTAAGTTGCCAATCTAATGCCCCATTACTTCCAAATACTTCAGTGTGTTGATCTTGATACTTTTGAATATTACAGACCAATTATTTTGTAGAATGTCCCTCAGTTTGGATTTGCCTGTTTTCTCATGATTAGATTCAGGTTATGCATCTTGGCAGGAATATCACAGAGGGATGCTGTGTTTTCTCATTGCATCCTATCAGGTGGCATGTGATTTTGATTTGTCCCATTATCAATGGTGTTCACCTTCCTCACCTGGTTAAGTTGCTGTCTGTCAGGTTTCTGTACTATAAAATTACTCTTTTTTCTCTTTGTAATAAGTATTTTTTGGGGAAGTACTTTGAAACTATACGTAAAAATCTCATTCCTTATCAAAAATGCAGTTTATTCGTTTATTTATGTCTATATGGACTCATAGTTGTCTGTTTTATTCAGTGTGTTATAATCCATGTATATCATTATTTTGCTGCTCAAATTGCTCTTGATTTAGCCAGTAGAAGTCCCTTCAGGCTGACTTCTGTGTCCTTTTGGCACGTCCCCATCATTCTTTGAGCACTTCTTTGCTTTCTGGTAAAAGATATTCCAGTCCAACACCATAGAATTCATTCTAGTTTTCTCCTGTTTCGTAGTTGTACCTCTCTTCTTTGGCAGTGAGAAACCTGGCTCCCATTTCATAAATCCCCATTGTTGCTGCCCCCCTCCCCGACTTGATGCCCTACTCAGCTCACTTGGGCTCTGACACCCTGTGCTGGGACATTCCACCATTGTCCCCAGGGGACACCCTCCTTATCCTACTTAGGGTCTGATTTTTATTTTCAATTTTTATTTTAAACCAAGGATTGGCCAGGTAGTAAATATTTTTGGCTTTGTGAGTCAACAGGCAAAATTGAGGCTATTATGTAGGTACCATAACAACCATTTTATTTTATTTTATTTTATTTTTGTGAAGAATATTGGCCCTGAGCTAACATCCATACCAATCCTCCTCTTTTTGCTGAGGAAAACTGGCCCTGGGCTAACATCTGTGCCTATCTTCCTCCACTTTATATGGGAGGCCGCCACAGCATGACCTGACAAGTGGTGCGTCGGTGCGTGCTCGGGATCCGAACCCAGACCGCCAGCAGCAGAGCGCGCACACTTAACTGCTACGCCACGGGGCCGGCCTCTATAACAACCATTTTAAAATGTAAAAACCATTCTTAGTTTGTGGGCTTTGCAAAATCAGGTGACAGACCAGAGTATTTAGAATTTTTTTTAGGTAACACTGTTACTATGATTTTACATTTACAAAGTGCCATTTATGCATTCATTCATTTATCCATTATTCAACAAATGATGCTAGGCCCGGTGCTGGATGCTAAAAGATGTATCTTGTAAGGCAAGTATCATTAACCATTTCACAGCCAAGATGATGAGACTCTCTGATCAAGTAACTTGTTAAACTTACTCAGCTAGCAAGTGAGAGAAAAATATTATTTGTTGACTTTTATCCTCTTGATTTGATTGTAGAATCTGTCCATTAATTAGGGATTCACTTACATTTCCACAGTACTGAATATTGCAAATGTCTCAAGTATCTAGACTAATAGTTTGCTTCTAGTTTGTAAACTTTCTGTGAGCTGCTGTAGTTGTGTATATGTGTATGTTATATACGGTCTGTAATTCATCATTTAAATATAGATGTGTGTTATGCTTACTTTTCACAAGGTCGCATCCATTCAGTTGGTTGGTGTTTTCTTTAGGTGTGGTTTGGAGAAGACCTACCTCTAAGTCCGCGGAGTCCTCTAACCCCCAGACATGGGCCAGGTTTGGCTGATGTTTGTCAGTACGATGAGTGGATAGCAGTGAGGCATGAAGCCACCCTGTTGCCCATGCAAGAAGATCTGTCAATATGGTTATCAGGTTTATTAGGTAAGGCTTGAAAAGATACCCCAAATTGTATTCTCTTCTTCATTAAATATTTATTGAGGATCTTACTCTTTGTTTGATTGTTCCAGAGGCTGGAGATGCTGTAGTGAAGGAAATAGTCAATGTCCTTATTCTCACCAAGCTTACATTCTAGTTAGGGAGATATTCCAATTCACTCTAACCCTTAGGGCTTGAATAGTAAGGAAGTTTGAGGCTTAATGGAAGAGGTTAATAGTAAGCTTTGAATAATCAGCATTTTCATTGTTAATGTTAAAATCTTTTTTTAAAAAGTAAATAAGTCTAATTTTGGGGTCTGTATTTTACTGATTTTTTTTCCCCTTAACTTTGGATAAGGCATGAGATTCTGAGTGGAATATATACTGTAGTTGAAATGATTACTCTCTCTGAGGCATTGAGGGGCAGAGGCATATGAAAGCTAGGAGGAAGTGTCAGGTTGGAGAATGTCTGGCATCACATTTCTTTACTCAGATAATATGAGTGCTTTGAACTTTCTCCCCAGAAAAAATTCTCTTTTAAATACAGAATTTCATGTAGCATTCCAAGATTTTTGTGAAAAGGAATATATAAAGCTCATCTCTGGCCTTCCCACAATAATTAAAAATGCACTAAGCATTTGCTCTAATTATCTCATATCAGTTTGATGATTTGGATAATTTTTTTAAAGTTTATTATGTAATAATAATGCTTCTAAAGAAGGGATTTTAGGGGTGAAAAGTTGGTATTGCCTGGGTGGGTGTTATGTTATTATCTTTAATTTTTATGTTATGACAAAAGTCCATCTTATTTATAGAGAATCTTTTTCTTGTGCAAGCAGTAGTAATGTACAGTGAATTAAAACTTAACAGTGAATATTGAAATATAAAACACTTTGGTCTATTTTAAATGAAATAAAATACATGTCATTTTTATTTTTTCTGTACTTCTACATCACAGATATTTTTGTTTCAGTTGTCTTTCATTTAATTTGGCATTATCTGCTGTTTTAACTGTACCTTCTAAGAGTGAATACTGGAGTCTGATCTAGTATTTAAGCGATAATCTCATTACATTTAATTAAATTTTAACCATATTGTTTGAATTTGCTGTTTCTAGAAGAATATTAAGTTTGAAATACGTTTTTAGGTATTGAAGTTAAGGCAGAAAAATTATTGGAAGAACTTGATAATGGAGTACTGTTATGCCAGCTGATTAATGTTCTTCAAAATATGGTGAAAACATGCAACTCGGAAGAACCAGGGGTAAGAAAATGTTTGGCAGTTGTGCTTTTATACATTGGTACATATTAATTTGTTTATGTACATTTCTTATCATCTCTACAAGATTGTAAACTTCCACCCCAACTATCTATAAGACCTTGGATAATTGACTTAATTTTTTTGAACATCTGGAAAAATATTCTCACTTGTAAAATGGAGATATTAACATTTACTTTGTAGAATTTATTTTGCAAGGATTCAGCAAAATTAAATGAGATAATATATAGATGCTGTTTAGCTTAATGCCTGGTGCATAGTAAATATCCAGTAGCTAGCTCTTCTTGAGAACGGTATTAGTACATTCCTTATAGGATTGTTGTGAGAGTTAAATGAGAAAAGAGCTTGTGATGGTTCCTGGCACACAATTAGGAGCTATCATCATCATCATCATCATCATCAGTCAATCAATCTTGATATTCTCCATATATTGTCTTGGTGGTAAATTCTATAAACATTGATTGAATGAATAGTATTTTTTAGACACTTTTCCTCCACTGACCCTGAAGTCGTGATTTAAGGTAGATAAGGTTTCCTCTTTTTTCATCCAACATGAATATTTTCACTCATGGGATCTTGGGTCTGTGAGTGTGGGGTCTGGACACTCACATAGTGTTGGTGGAAATATAAAGTGATATCTTTCTGGGAGAGAGTGGGTGATGTATACCACATTGAAAATAAAGCACATTCTTTGATACATAACATAATTCTATTTCCAGGAATTTATTCTAAGAAAATCACCACAAGTTCACAAAAATGATTGTGCAAAAAAAATCGAGAACAACCTAAATGCTCATCAATAGAGAAGTTGTTAAAAATTAATTATGGTACCTAAACAGAGTAGGATATTATCCATTCATTAGAAATGACTATTTTAATCTGTCATTTTTTACCCCAAAAGATGCCTACAACCTATCATTGTGTGCATGCGCACACGCACACAAATCACATTGTAGAATAGCATGTTTATGTAACATTCTCTAGGTACAGATATGTATGTACTTGTGCACAGAGATGTCTTACTAAAATGTGGATGTGAAGATTTCAGTTGATACTGTCTTTGTATTTGGCTTTTTTTTTTCCCCCAATAGTCATATATTCTGTATACAGTTAGAAAAACTTACAAGGCTATTTTAATTCTGGAAAATAATAGCAAGAGGAAGGATATATAAGGAACTGGTAATAGTGGTTATCTCTAGGGAGAGAGAGGAACTGAGAGGCAGAGGTGGGAGACAGACATATCCTACGGTGCCTATTGCGTTTTAAAAAATCATATGCATGAATTGCTTATTCCAGTAAAAATTTAAAACAAACCTAAAAACACCTCAGCCTCAGCAGGATTATCTAAATACTCTTGGTCCAGATAGTCAAAAAATTATGATTCTGTAAAACTTAGACCATCAGTTTTCAAAGAACTTGAATTAAGAATGGGCTACTACTTCCTTATTTGATAGTTTCTTCAAGAAACTTAGAACCATATTTATGAATCTGCAAATAAGGAAGTAAGCAAAAATGAATATGTCTGTTAACCCTTAACCTAGCAATAATTTTGTGTTTGTATTGAACTATGTATGGGGGGACATACGATAGAGATGTGCTTTGGAATTATTAGACTGTCATTTTTTATTTTAATTAAGATTCTTATGTCATTTGAAAAAGGAGGTTAGAGATGCTTGGTCATACTGCTAATTTTGACCAAAGTGTTTTTCTAGGAATTATTTTCTGAAATGTACTTAAAGGAAAGTAAAATAAGATCATTTTTGAAGATATCTTTTCCCCCTAAAGCTGGGTACTTTTTAGTTACATTCAATGCACTGAACATTTATTTAGTAATATTAAAATGTATATCTAATGAAAATATCCTTGATGCATTTTTGAAATTTTTCTTTTGTTTTTTCCAGAATTTTCCAATGAGAAAAGTGCCCTGTAAGAAAGATGCTGCCTCAGGTTCATTCTTTGCTAGAGACAATACTGCGAACTTCCTTCACTGGTGTAGACGCGTTGGGGTTGATGAGACTTATCTCTTTGAATCTGAAGGTTTAGGTAAGTTTGTTGTCATCATTGTTATGTTTAATAAAGGATATTTTTCTATGCCTCACTTGTAATTTTTCTTTCCAAATAAGGACTCAAATGCCCTATCCCATTTTCCTAGAAAAACTTATGCTTTTTTTTTTTTTTAATTTATGGAAGATGATTATATGCAGAGAAAATAAGAATGTCTTTTCTAAAGTTTCCAAACAAGTAAAACTTAGTCTTCATCATTCTTTTCTTTTACTTCTTCCATACCAGAAATATATTTCCTTATTTAATTTTTATCCTTACAATATGTGATCTTATTTTTTCAGTTTTACATAAAGATCCAAGACAGGTGTATCTTTGTCTTCTTGAAATTGGTCGAATTGTGTCAAGGTATGTATTCCATGATATTTCAGAATTTCAATGTCATAAACATTTTTTAAGCTACTTTATTTTAGCTAGAACACTATTTTCTATAAATAAAAGAAAATTTTTGATTGAAATAAAGTAACTTAATTTCCTATTTTTCTTTTTGTTTCATTAACTTTGTTCTGTTTGTGTGAGCTATGTCATGTGTCAACATCTGCTTGCTCATGTAGCTTGCCTTTATTTAATATTAAACTTTAAATTGGTTACTTAAATTTTTTAGATTAAGAATAGAGTAAGAGCAGGTAGTCTTTTAGCAGTTCAAGGTGAGGCAAGTCCTCTGCACACAAAGAGGATCTGATAAGAAGGCCGAGGCTTGCTGTCCTCCATACCTAGCTCAGCTCCATCTTTACTCATGAGCTGATTTTAAAGGTGCCTTTCAGGATCTCTGGTTAAATATTGGGAGCATCCAGTAACCCAAATATATGCTATGATATGAAGATTATAATCTGAATTTTTGGCAATCTATGGGATATTAAAAAGGATTTCCAGATGTCCCAGTGAAACAATTGGTAGAAGAGAGTCATACAGACTTCATTTAAAGATAAAATATAACCTATTGTGATATGTGAGGAAGTGCTTGGGTCAGACTTAGCTTGAATGATGAGATCTCCTAATTGGTTTTCAGATATGGGGTTGAACCACCAGTATTAGTAAAACTTGAGAAAGAAATTGAGCTAGAAGAGACCTTACTCAATGCTTCTGGGCCTGAAGAGTCTATCAGCATTCCGAAATCATGCTGTGAGCATGAAGAGCTGCACGAAGCTGTAAGTAATTGCCACACTTTCTTTCGACTATGATGCATCAAAGGCTCATAGTTGGCCACAGGTGATACTCTGTTTAAAAGAAGATGTTTCCTATTCAGAATATACACAAGTACTCATTTCCACTCCCTTGTGAGTTCAGGGTACTATATGTTAAAGGTGATTTGTTGTTGCTTGTGTATGATGAGGAATGGATGTGTAGTTGAGGAGCAGTGGGGCAAATAGGCTGGTACCCATCATGAAGAGTACTGTTGGCCACAGGAGTTCATTGATTTTTTTTTTTTTAACGTGGTAGTGTTATAATCTGATTTGCAAATTATAAGAATTACTTTCATGGTCATGTAGAGGTTATATTGGTTTTATTGTAGAAATCCAGACATAAGATGATGAGAACCCAGACTCGAGCAACAGTAGTGGGAATGAAGCAAAAGGAACAAATATAAGACATATTTAGGAAGTAGAATCGACAGGAATACTAATTCTGATAAGGAGGGAGAAAATCTAGAATGATTCCTAAGATTTCTAAGTAGGTAGTACACTGATTCTTGGAGATTATAGGAGGAGGAAAAGTCGTGAGGGCAAGTTGATGAGGTTTTTCTGGACATTCTCCCTGATGGATATATGCGGACTTGTTAGATGACGGGTCTCAACTGGAAAGTCTTCTTAACTCGACCTATTCATCCTTATCTAGAAGTGAATAGAATTGCAGTTGCTTAGGCTGTGTGTCCTGTACAGTGACTACAACAGTATATTAAGTGATAGAGGTGAACTGAGTATCAAACTTTTCTGCTTAGACTGTGCTTAGAATTCGTGGTCTTTTTTGGATTATAGTATTTTATGAAAGTGCTTAATGTACAAAATTATTTAAGAAATAATGAAGTCATTAATAGTAAACATTTAGAAAGTGTTGCTTTGTTTTGTTTAATGTAATAAAAGTCTGTAGTAAAACATTTGGATAGCCTTGTAAGACAGATTAAGAAAATGTCAGTCTGAACAACTCTTTATCAGGCCAAAGTGTATTTACCTACATTATATTATTGATATATATGATGACTGTGAATATTAATATGTGACACAGAGATAATGTAGTAGGTAAAAAGTAAAACTTATTTTAAATCTCATATAACCTAAAATAATGATAATTAAATAAAAAGGAAGATATTGGGAAAATATTTTTTTATTAAATAGGAAATACAATGTGTTAATTTCCCTATTATATAAAGACCGTATACAGTGAGATAAGAAAAACATTTCCAGTAGGTAAATGGGCAAGGACTATTCACACAAGAAGAAAGTACGATGTTGAAACTCATTGATAATTAAGGAAATCAGATATACAATTTGCCCCATTAGCAAAATTTTTTAAAATTATGAAACCTAGTGCTGGCAAGTTCTGGTAAAACTATACTTAGGGATTGCCATTGGCAATGGAAAATGATGTAATTGAAGAGGAAAAAAAAGCGTGCTTCAAAGTATTTATTGCACTGTAATTTATATGCATGTGGTATGTGTATGTATGTATGTGTATGTGTATGAATATGTGTGCACACGTTCACATATACTTGTCTGTGAACAAGAAAAACTTGATTATTTGGCTTATGAAAAGCAGTTCTATTTGTGATCATGTTATTTTGTTAAATGAATGATGTAGGGAGATAAATTCTGGATCCTTCAGGCCCTGGTGAATCCACATGTGTCCATTCATTTTTGGATAGATAATGAAGGCAATCATAAATTTCTGTTAGTGCTCACCTAAATTGGGCATATCTGAAGAGACTTTCTTTAACATTATGCCCAAGTTCAATGAAATGAATTTGTTTAGATATACTCTGTGTAACAAGTAATTGAGAAAAATATTCATGGCCTTGCTTTTTCAAAAATGTAATTTTAGGAAAATAAAAATTTTCCATAGTGATTGATATGTGACTCTTTTTTTCAATCAAGCATATCTCAACAGATAGCTTCTTTTTTTCTTTTTTTTTTTTTTGTGAGGAAGATCAGCCCTGAGCTAACATCCATGCTAATCCTCCTCTTTTTGCTGAGGAAGACCGGCTCTGAGCTAACATCTATTGCCAATCCTCCTCCTTTTTTTTTTCCCCAAAGCTCAAGTAGATAGTTGTATGTCATAGTTGCACATCCTTCTAGTTGCTGTATGTGGGACGTGGCCTCAGCATGGCCGGAGAAGCGGTGCGTCGGTGCGTGTCCGGGATCCGAACCCGGGCCGCCAGTAGCGGAGCGTGCGCACTTACCCGCTAAGCCATGGGGCCGGCCCTCAACAGATATCTTAATTTAATCAATTTATTTTAATTTCCATGTTTTAAATATAGGATTCCTGAATCTCTCTTTACATTTACTCCAATTTTTGCCATTTTTTAGGTATTTACTGCAATTAAAAATTTTGTAAACTCCTTGAGGGATAGAAGTAGGGTTTTCTGCCTGACTCTCATCTCCTTAGCAGACTATTGAAACAAAGTGAGCACTTTTAGAAAAGTGCCTTTTGAATTGAATTGTTTTAGAGTTTTACCTAATCTTGGGTGAATAGATATAAATATGTCTCTGCCTATTTTAGCAGTATCTTTGGAACAAATCTAGATACTCCCCTATGATATTAGTTTAGCGTAGTGTTAAGGGACAAGTGAGAATTCCTACTTAAGCTTTACCTGACTGGCCTATGTTTGATTTGACACAGATATATTATTCCAGGCCTTAAAACAAATGAAACATAGTAATGAACTCATATGTTTCCTGTGACTTAATGTATTGTGAATTGACTTCACTGTCGTACACATTAACAGACCTTCTATAGTGGTCGGTGAGTGCACTACGAGCCTGATTGTGCTGGGGCAGAGAGAGAGAGACTGACTCAAGACTTCATCACTGCTAAGTTTTTTTAGATTAATGTCTCATCTCAGTATTTGTCAACAAGTAAAGGAGAGAGATAAATAGTTGAACTATCTTTAAATTTGTATCTTTGAGTTAAATTTTCCCAGCTATCAAATAACCTTGCATTTTAATGTTAAACAAAATACTTTTTGTCACAAGCACTAAATTTTTTTATTTATTTTTAATCTTAGGTTAAACATATTGCTGAAGACCCTCCTTGTAGTTGTTCTCATCGATTTTCTATTGAGTACTTATCTGAAGGACGGTACCGACTAGGAGATAAAATACTCTTTATAAGGGTAAGTCCACCATTTCCATCCTATTTACGTACAGATCTTGTTTTGAAATTGGATTTATTGCTTTACCAACCTCCTTTTACTCCCCTTCTGCTTTTAAAAAAATTGGGATGGGGGTGTTATTAATGGGAGAATTTCACTGTACAGGAAAGATATGGAATATTTGCTTTCATGAATATATAATGGTTTTAGTTGTTGCTTTAATTATAGCAAACGACTAAACTACAGGATAGTTAAGACTATTTAGACATTGAACGTAATTGGGGAAAAAATGTCTTTATATACCTCAGGTAACTTATACCATTTTTCAAATTTTCTAAAAAAGAATAATTTTCCATCATAATAAGAATAAAATACCAAAACAATACATCTAATAAGATTAAATATCAGTAATAAGAAAAGGAAATAGAAACAATGCAGTTTATAATAATATATACTTTGGGTCTTAATTGTAAAACCTTTTGTGACTTAACACAGCATCAGTATATATTCCATATGCTGATATACATGTCCATTTCCTTACTTTGTCCTGTCTGCAATCTGCAATTGATTGTCCCCTTTGCTGGTAAGGAGATTAAAGTTTCACCTGCTTAGCATTTTGTCCACTTGTGATACAAGAGCTGTTTTATTCCCAATTCAGGACTATAATATAAAAGTATTTAAAAATAGAATTTCAACATCCACATTTTCTTTTATTTCCTATATTATCATTATCTCCCCACACCTCACCCAACTCACCCAGAAACACCTATGTGCACTTTCTATCTTTTAATTAGCTTTCTTTTTTAAGGCAATATGATATAGTGATAGTGCACAGAGCATGGGATTTAGAGGTAAAATTTACGGGCAATCTCATATAATTGTGTAGATTTGTCTGTTGAATGGATAGGGGCCTGAAATCCAGCTTGGGCTGCGCTGGCAGACCCAGGATGTATCTTATCCACACAAAAGCACCATTTGGTTTGGGGCAACCTACTGCATTTGATGCCAGGCCAAGCTGTGTGATCTGGGACAATTTCCTTAATCTCTCAGAGCCACGATTTTCCCATCTGCAAAGAAGAACTAGTAATAAATTATGTCAAACCTTTTGAAAGATTAAATTGATATAATACATACAAAAGTAATGTATTAAATTGTAAAGTACAAGTTTTAGTTGTTTTTGTCTTTCTTCTGTAATTATTTTTTTCTTTATTATTATGCTTTCTTTTTCTGAAAGTCTTCGTTTCTCCTTCTTTTCCTCTCCTTCCCTCTCACCTCTCTCTTTTCTTCCTTCAATATTCAATTCTTTAAAAAAAGTTTTTTTTAATGTGTAAAGTTTGACAAGTTTTTAAAAATTTTATTCCAGCTTTACAGAGTTATAATTTACAAATAAAAATTGTATATATCTAAGGTGTACTTGGTGTTTTGACATGTTTATACATCATGAAATGATTAGCATAATCAAGCTAGTTAACATATCCATCACCTCACATAATTACCATTTTTGTGTGTGTGTGTGCTAAGAACACTTGAGATCTCTTCTCTTAGCAAATTTGAAGCATACAGTACATTATTATTAACTATAATCACCATGCTGTACATTAGATCTCCAGACCATACAAAATGTATTCATCTTTTAACTGAAAGTTTGTATACTTTGATCCATATCTCTCCCTCTTTCACCCACCCTCCAGCCTCTGGTAACCACCATTCTATTTTCCGTTACTATGAGTATGACTTTTTTAGATTCCACATATAAGTGAGATGATGCTCATCTTTTGTTGTTGTTGTTGTTGAAGTATAATTGACATACAATATCCTATTATTTTCAGGTGTACATTATAGTGATTCAATATTTATATATATTATGAAATGGTCACCACAATAAGTCTAGTTATCATCTGTCACCATACAAAGTTACTACAATAGCAATATTCAATTCTTTATTGAACAATATTGCCCTTGCAATTTTGTATATTAGTAATTTGGATTTTTAGGATGCAAGATATGTGTAACTATCTTCCTTACAAATTGGAGGACTCTGTATTGTTGCATGATTCAATATGAATTAAATTTATTATTTTAATAATATAAGAAAGAGACTGTCAATTTATAATGAAGCTGTTGGCCAATTAAAAATGTGTTGAATTTAATAAATCATAGACATCACAAATTGTGACTGCTAATGAATTGTAACTGTGAGTCTTACAGTTTTAAAGCTTTATTTTTTACTTTCTTTTGGGGAAAAGATGCTTCATGGAAAACATGTCATGGTCCGTGTTGGTGGAGGCTGGGATACTCTTCAAGGATTTTTGCTTAAATATGACCCCTGTCGAATATTACAGTTTGCTACACTAGAACAAAAAATTCTAGCATTTCAAAAAGGAGTTTCTAATGAAAATGTACCTAATTCGTCTGCCAGAACACCTCAGCCTCCTGAAATGAATCCTTTGTCAGCAGTTAGCATGATACAGAAACAAAAATCAAAACCTGGCACACCAGTTGGTATTCCAAGGAGCAAAGAAAAGCAGGTATGTCTACCAGGTGTGTTGCTGCCAGCATCTTCCCTAAAAGGAGGTAATCTGGGCTCCGCATCAGTCTGTTCTAAATTGCCAAATTCTCCAGCAGCGTCTTCTCACCTCAAACTCAAATCTTCAAAAGGCGTAACAAAGAAACCACAGACTCCTTCAAACAATGCATCATCTTCTTTAAATCCAGTAGATAAAGGCACTTCTTCACCAGCTTTATCAAGAACTGCACCTTGTGTATCTGAGTCATTGAGAAAATGTATCTCATCACCAAATACTCCTAAGGCCAAGTTTATTCCAGCCCAGAAGTCAAGAGATGTCCCTGAGTCTAGACTTTTGCCAAATAAATGTTCTGAAAAAACTGAACCAAAGCATTTGAAACACAATCATATGTCTTCCAGAGATAATGCAGTATCTCACCCAGCTACACATTTAAACTCATCATCAAAGAAGCTACCTAAAGCAAATATACATGTAAGGCCTAAACCTTCACCTTCTTTCCAGTCCCCTGCAAAAATGACAAAATCCAGTTCTAAAACCATAACCACAGGTCTAGGAACACAGTCTCAGCCATCTGATGGAACCCCGCAAGCAGGGGCAATGCCAGCACAGAAACTTAAGTCAGCCTTAAATTTCAACCAGCCACTTTCTGTGTCCTCAGTTGCTCCTTCAAAAGCAGCACAGGCATCGAAAGATAAAAATATGGTTTCAGTTGCCAAAAAACAGCCTCAGAATAAAAGTATATTCCAGAAGACAGGACCCAGCCCCTCAAAGTCCCCTGGCCGTACCCCACTGTCTATTGTAAGTCTTCCCCAGTCTTCTCCCAAAACACAGACTGTACCAAAGTCAGCACAGACTGCCACTAAGAGCCAGCATTCAGCTAAAGGGCCTCCGAAAAGTGGCAAAGCCCCAGCTTCAACCAGGAAACCACCCTCATCTGGTAAGGAAGCAGTTAGTGGAGATAAAAAACCTACTGCAAAGAAAAAGGAAGATGATGACCATTATTTTGTTATGACTGGAAGTAAGAAACCTAGAAAATAAATACAGATGTGTCATTTTAAGAAAACAGAGGGAAGGAAGAGAATGAATGTGTTAGCTTCACATCTTCAAAGTTTCTTCTCTTCGTGTTTGTCCAAATAGATTCAGACATTAAGTACAATAAGATGGGGGTAGAGGTTGGGGATGGGGGTAGAGGTTGGGGTGAGGCGAGGGCTCGGAATTCACATATCTGAATTCATCAGAAGGTACCCTTTTGAGGCAGACATTTGTAAAATCACCACAAGTTTCTTATTAATAATAGACATTTATATGATTTTCAATCCGTAACATATTTGTTAATGTCTGCCCTTAAAGGGAAATGTAGGGTCAAATAACACTACTAGAGTTATAGCTAGAGTTGCTATATTTTTGAATATGTATTAAATGTGGAGGTTATATACTTGCTGATAGCAACAGCGGTGCTCTTAATTTTAACGAAAAAGGAACGGTTTGGCGCTTCTCCTACAAAAGGCACCTAATTTAATTTCCTGATCAGGATTGCCTGATGGGACAGTACTAAGTACCAGTGGCTGCTGCTGATCAGCTTGCTGTTGCTCTGGGCCTGGTAGAATTCCTATGACTTAAATTCTTTTTTAAGCTTTCCAAATCAGAAGAAACTGATGTTTTAACTGGCTTACATTAACATTGGTAATATTTTGTTACCAAAATTTTTGGTAAAACAAATTAAAGTATTGAAATATAAACTGAAATTTGGTAAGAAACAAGATTTTTTATTTATTTATAAGAATGTACACCTTATATTTTAGATGGATGTTGTGCAATGTGAAAGGGGAAACTGATTTAGTAGCGTTTAGCATATTAAAAGTATTTTTTAATAAAGTAATTTCCTATGAGTGCAGATATGAACTTTTACATTAAAATAATGTTTTGACATCAGAATTATGTTTTAACAATCTTAAGATTATGTTAAAGAATCTCAGAGTGATGCTATATAAAAGTTCTTTTTTTTATGAGACTTTTTTTTTTTAAAGATTTTATTTATTTATTTTTCCCCCCCAAAGCCCCAGCAGATAGTTGTATGTCATAGTTGCACATCCTTCTAGTTGCTGTATGTGGGACGCGGCCTCAGCATGGCCGGAGAAGCGGTCCGCGCCCGGGATCCGAACCCGGGGCACCAGCATCGGAGGGCGCGCACTTAACCGCTAAGCCACAGGGCTGGCCCTAAAAGTTCTATCATGTGATTATTTTTTTTTAGATAGCACAATACCAGTTTTAATTAGATTCTTCCAATTATGTTAATTTTCTTTAATAAATTCATGCTGCCTTCAGTTTTCCAGTGGCAAGTGGGCAGTATATATGCAGCGTTTTCTGTTCTGTAGACAATTCTCCAAGGAACATATCCAGATCGTGTAATGACTGCATAGACTCCATTGACCTAAGATGATATTTGTAAATAATTTGTTTTTTAGGGGATTGTGACTATTTAAAAAAACATTAATGTGCTTTCAGAAGTTTTAGGGATGTGTTTAATAACTTTACAGTATTATTAGTTATCACAGGTTATTATATTCAATACTGAGGTTCATGTTTCCCTATTTTAAACTAAAATGTGTTTTCTAAAGAAAAATACAGAGTGGTTTTTACAAATGTGCAATCACAGGATAAGCGTCTTAAGCTGACTACTAATGTTCTATAGATTATAAAGCCAGAAAACTTTGTATAAAACTGAGTGATACTTTGTCTGAGGAATACAGTTAAAATCAAAGATATATGCAGGCTAGTTTTTGGAATACTTGATGCTTCTCTTCTTAAAAGAGACAGTCACTGGGGCCGGCCTGGTGGCACAAGTGGTTAAGTGCACGCGCTCCGCTGCAGTGGTCCGGAGTTCGCTGGTTCGGATCCCGGGCGCACACCGACGCACCGCTTGTCAAGCCATGCTGTGGCGGCGTCCCATATAAAGTAGCAGAAGATGGACATGGATGTTAGCCCAGGGCCTGTCTTCCTCA
The DNA here is from genome assembly GCF_020826845.1 of Diceros bicornis minor. Lineage (NCBI taxonomy): Eukaryota > Metazoa > Chordata > Mammalia > Perissodactyla > Rhinocerotidae > Diceros > Diceros bicornis. Next base: position 22,606,568 of record NC_080764.1, on the reverse strand, counting down.
GCCAAAAAAAAAAAAAGAGGAGGATTGGCAGATGTTAGCTCAGGGCCGATCTTCCTCACCAAGAAAAAAAAAAAAAGAGAGAGAGACACCAAGTATTTGGTGTAGCTCTAGTGTTGATCTGGGCATTGAAAGAGAGAATATTTACATCTCTGGAAAATGAAGTCAATGTTCTAGAAGTTCTAGAAGCTTTATGTATTTAGTGATCAGAAATATTTTCAAAGAGGAAGAATTTTACCTTCAAGAAGGAATTTATTCCCTTGTATGACCAAACAATACTTCTGTATCAGTAACTTCTAGAGCTTAAAAAAAAAAAGTAAATGATATTATAGCCAACCTATGAGTCCAAGTAGATTTTACAATATGTAAACAGTAACTTTTGTGTTGAGAGTAAGTAATCAGGAAAAAAAGTATCCCATGGGGATGTGGCACATATTCCAAGAATTATTTTTTTAAAAAATTGGAAGTTAAATTATAAATTGCCCCATTCTTCATTAGTAGGGAATTTCTCCAATTGTATTCATGTTGAATGAATTTTTATTTACGTATGGCTTACCCTTCCAAAATAAAGGTTTTTAAAAATAACCATGGCTGGGAGACACTTTCTTCAAATATATTTTGAAATACTCTTAAAGGGCTAGTGTTTCCAATTGTGTTCACAATTTTTAAAATACATTGTTGAAATTGGAAAGAAGTTTTCCATTTTTTCTTAACAGTGCAAGATTTTTAAAGATTTTTTTCTGTTTAATATTTAATAAAATGAATATTAAGCTTAAGTTACTGAAGTACCGGGAAGAAGAAATAACATGTACTTTCAAAAAGAATGTCATGAGCTTTTATTTTTCTTTGCTATAATTTGTTAATGTGCCTAATATATCAAATTAATCTTCAGTGGAAAATGAAATGCTTATTTTTACATTGTTTGGGCTTACAGTAGGTGTTTAAGGCTTATGTCTTCAAAATGCCTTGATAAATTAGATGACCTCTAACTTTCCTCTCCACACTGAGTTTACAGTTCTTAATGGATGAGGGAAATTTTTTTGAGAAAAAAATACTGTTTATTCTGCAGTCTATCTGATTTAAACATCTATTCCTGGGCCGACCCCGTGGCATAACTGTTAAGTTTGGCGTGCTCCGCTTCAGCGGCCCAGGTTCGGATCCCGGGCATGGACCTACACCACTTGTCAGCCATGCTGTGGCAGTACCCACATACAAAATAGAGGAAGATTGGCACAGATGTTAGCTCAGGGCTAATCTTCCTCAAGCAAAAACAGAGGAAGATTGGCAACAGATGTCAGCTCGGGGCAACTCTTCCTTAGCAAAAAATAAAATAAAATAAATAAAAAAAATTATTCCTTCTTTAAAAGCCTTCAATAACAGGTTATTAGATACATTCTTACATCCAGGTTTGAATACTGGCTCCATTTGAATCCAAATTTGTGTATATTCTTTTCTTGTGCCGGCAGCGTTTGTATCAGTTTTTAACTTATGTTTTCTCAAGTATTAAAATTTAAATGTGTATACCAAGCTCTCAATTTGCTTTTTTGTGTGTTCTAAATACATTCTGATCACTTGGTTCATGTGAGACATTGCATATATGAAGCATTCATAATTTGAGTAGTTTTAATTTTATTGCTATGAAAAATGCCCTTTTTATACTTGTGAAATTTATTTCACTGCTCCCTGGAGATAAAGTTTTGCCATTAAGTAACAGTATTTCCCCAAGTTGCTGTATCTGCTAGAAGTTTGTCTGAGTAAGGCTAGACTCATATTTAATAATCTCTGAGATAATAGAAATAATTTATCAGTTATTAAAACAGAATTCTATAGATCACACAAGTATTGTGTTCACAGAAGGCTGCTGATAGCAGGAATTTCCAATTCCTGTAATTCTGTTTTAATTTCACACTTTGACACAGTGAGAATATTCTTGAAGTACTCATTTTTTTCCTATATTCATGATCAGAGCAATTATAAAAAGCAGTTAATTCAATATATATTTCCTGTGATGTTTCCAAAACGGAAACAGAAAAACACCATTTAGACAAAGTTCTCATATTTTCCTATTTTTGAATGTAAAATTTTCACCCTTTTAATTCATTTTATGAAATTTTGGGGAATATTAGGAAAATACTAGTGAAACATTTGCCAGTAAATCTGAAAATACAAAGACGTATTTTATTAAATTTAAGCTGTTTTCATATAAATATACTATTTTGATCTTGTAGAAAAATACAAGATTTGATCTTGAAGAAATAATACATGCAAAGATTGAGCTATAAGGATGTTGATCAAAGCACATCATTAACATTGATATAACCATAAAACAATACCATACAGCTATTAAAAATGATGTAGATGATTATCTTAAAAGAAGTGTGTATGGTGATGAAGTGGTTTGTTTTGAGAGACTGCAGTGATAAGACATTAATATATAATATTTCTTAATTTTCTGCATTCAACCAGGCACAGCACAATACTTATTACATGTTACATGGGCACATGGTATGTGTTACCTATTATAATTAACCCCTTGTGGCTAGTCTTTTAGGGTTTCATACAATAAATTTTATTTAATATGACCAATTTTCTTAAATTACTTTTGGTAAATTATTTCACAAATTATCATATTGGAATGAACAAATATAATAAATAGAGTGGATTAATGGTGGGTATGACAGTTGAAGACCCCTGGTGGTCAAATGTAGCAGTGTTGAAACACTTTTGTATCTACTCCTATCACCATTTACTAAAACCTGAGTTATGGGAGATAGAGGAATAAGACAGTCATCACATTCAAGAACCTTGGGTTTATATAGCGCTTTGCAACTCACGAAACAATTAGATTAACATCCAATTTTCTGAACAATTCCATGAGACAGTGTTGTTATCTTCATTAGAAGTAACCGCCATAAGGACAGGAATTGCATCTGTTTTGTTTACCACTGTTCCCAAAGCCTAAACCAATGCCTGGCATACAGTAGACGTTCAGTAAATATTTGTTAATAAATAAATACATGAACTCTCCTTGTAGATGAGGAAACTCAGGCTCAAGAAAATTGACAGTAAATATAAAAATACCTACTAGTATTGATTAATTGAATTTTATTTAAAGGATAAATATTTTTACCTCTTCATAGTTTTCCACAAACTCGATCTGTTCTTAATGTAATAAAGAAAATAGGACTTAAGTCCCATCTTTTAAAAAATCCACTGGAATATCCTGCTGTTTATTCTGAGGAAAATTTTCCTGATTTAATTGTTTTTGAATTACCCTTTATTTTAAATATTCTAAGCTTGAATATATTTAGAGATTACTGTATTCTTATGTTTTTAGTTTAATATTTATAAAGCAATTAACTATGTTCAAGTTATTCTTGGAGTAATGAGTTATTGCATTCAATCCTCAGGACACGGTGAGGAAGTAGGAGTACTCTGCAAATATTTGCTGGATAAATGGATGAGAGAAAAATCAGCTAAATCTAGCACAAAATACTTATATTAGCAATTAAAATTAATTTCCTGATGGTGCAATGGAAATAGATACTGGTAAAAGATACTACTGTAGGTGGCCCTAGAACCTCTGTTTTAGAAAACATTTAAAAATAGGTGATTGTCCTCTGAGTAGAAGGTTTCATGTGCTTCTTCCAAAAGGAATAAATAGATTTAAATTTCTCTCACAGCCCTGAAAATATGATACAAAGTTGTGTCATGTAGATCTCTCCAATAATTTTTTGCACCATGCCAGGTGCTCAGGAACCCAATAAATAGCTGTGGAAGAAGACGCCAAACTGCGGTGTATACTGGAAGAGGAGTGGAACGTAACATTTTAAATTTTAATTCCAAGCACTGAGGTAAAATGAAGGCAAGCACCTTTAAACAGCAATTTGCAGTAAGTTCCATTTACCTTAAGTATCAGCAAAAATAGTTTTTGAGGTTCATGAAGTCCCAGGTCTTCTTACAGGTTAAAAAGAAAAAACAACATTGCTGAGAATTTCAGCCTTTGAAATCAGTGGCACTCAAAGGGCAAGCTAAGAAGGGAGAATAATTCGGAGTCTTCAGAGGATATTCTAGCAAGAGATGCGAGGCGCTATTCTTTTGACTTACCCACTCCTTTCTCCATCCCAACCTTCACCCGGCGCACGATTAAACATCACCTACTCAGAAACTTCCAGACCCTCCAAACTCAGGTTGGATGCCTCCAGTGTACTTTCTTCCCGACTTACCTTTCTCCTGTCATTGCATGGCACCTAACGCTAATTTCCCACCTACTTATCTAAATCCTTCACCAAACCTAGGGTGGGAACTCTGTGTCTCACTTGTTCACAATTACATCTCCTGCACTTAATACCTAAATGTGTGTGGAAGAAAGGAAGGAGGGAAGAAATATCCTTTTACTGATGGAAATAAGCACCAGGATGTGTAAAGTGAACCTCTAGTATAATATTGTTGATCCACCTACTGTGAAAGGATTTTTTCCTGAGAAAATGTCATGGTAGAGTTTGAAAAAGCCTGCGTACATGATCCACTTATTTTTGGAGAGGAATGGAGAGGAGAGGAGAGGAGGGCAGTAATAAGAGAGGCCTTGAAGTTATGGGTTTCTTTCGTTACATTAACACAACAGAGAATACTGTACTTTTACAGAAAAAAAAATGTTAGAAACTTCCCGACTTACTATCCAAGTTTTTGTTTTAAAATATTTATTTTCAGGGTTGTGAGAGGATACTCAGAGCATAACATACAGACTTAGATTAGCAGTGGTCCTAATGAATACTGAACAGATGAGGAAACTCAGTCACGGGAATTTGTTGATAAAGCCTTTTAGCTGCAGAATTAAAACCAACCTTTGAGCAGCAGAGTGACATCAGAATGGTAGAGGTAGTTGTCCCAGGAGCTATGTGAATCATCCCAGTTGCTGGCCCCTTCAGTGGGTCCTAAATGTTTTGGGTCCAGCCTAGCAGGTTTCTTGTATTACCTGTATTCGTGACTGGTTCTAAAGCAATCGACCACAATGCAGTGCAACACCAATTCATTCATTTGCTCACCTAGCACACAGTTTTTCTGGGTGCCTGCTCTGTGCCAGACACGAAGCTGTGTGCTACCCATATGGTGATAAGACCGGTCACTGCTCTCTAGGACAATACAATCTTCATTCAAGTGGTTTTTAAAAAAGTGTGATGTTCTTTTTGACTGTAGCCCACTCAGTTCTTTCTTTGTGATTTACCCATGGGATAAAATACCTTGATGAGAACAGCTTGTCTTTTCTCATATTGCTTCAGATCAGGAGCCCATAAAAGAAAATGAAAAACTGGAATTTGTATCTCAAGAACAAGAGTCATTTACCACCAGTTGTTACTGAGAGTATAGAGTAGTGAGAATCGAGTCCTAAGTGAGAGATTGGAAACGGAAAGGAATCTGAGCTTTCTCTAAGCCATTACTTAAAATCAAGAAACACACATCCCGAATACAAGGATGATTCTCTAACTCTAGAATATTTCCTGTGACACTGGGAATTGATTCCCCTGGCCCCTCCACTAAACTCCATCTCGGTCTTAACAAGTGTGTCACAGAACAGAGATGGGCTCTCAAACCAGCTGCCTGTCGGAAGGCTGGTCTCCCTCCAGCCACCTCAGTTATGTCAGAGGAGCACAGCTTAGGGCAGATGCTCCCTGTGATTTCACATCTCACTTCCTTGTCCTGCTGCCCCAGCAGATGAGACAGGAAACTTGTCCTGTAAAATGCATTGCTACAAATCATAGAACAACACCTTCTGGGCCTTTGTAGCATTTTCCTGGCTGGCCTGTGGCCCCGAGGGACTCGTAGGCATCCTGGGAAGACCTGGTGTGTTAGGTCAGCTCTTTTGCTTGAAGGAAACAGATTCACTTTGGTTCTCTAGTACTGGGTTGTTTCATGGATACAGAGAACCAAAAGGACAATAGGATCTGGCAGCAACCCAGAAATATCTGCCAGTGAGCCTCACAGAAATTGGAACCAGACTCATTGAGAAGCCTGGGGAGCTCTAGAGATAAGTAATCTCATATCCCTTCTGCAGCCCAAGCTCCCACCCCTTCATTCTGTACTCTGCCGTGAACAGAATCTTGCCAGCCTCCAAGTTTCTGCTCCTCTTTGTGTGTTTTCTTGCATCTTTTCTGGAAAAAAAAACAAAAAAAACAAAAACTACCTGGTACAATTTGAACTACCAGTTCAAAGCCTCAAGAGAGAATCTGATTGGCTTAATTACCACTGTTCTTTTTTGGGCAGAGTTTTTTGTTCCAGGCCATTGCCTAGGTCACTATGGATTGAATGGCTGCCCTTGGGTCATATACCAATGAAGTGGCTGCCTTTAGATCATATACCCATCCTCCTTGATCAATTAGCGTGGTGAACATATAGGTCGAATGGTTTAGAGCATGGCTACCTTGATGTAGGAGTAGCTTGGTTCATTTGTCTTAGCAGAAGCTGCAGCCAAGCAGTTCTCCTTAAAAGGCTGAGCATGACTCATTTGTTTAGTACTCTTAGAAAACAAGTCTAGAATTTGGTTGAATTTGGTCTGAGCTACCTAGGGAGGTCTCTTGCATCAAGGAACATCAATTTCCAGCGTTGACCTTTTCTTTCAAGGTCATTGAGGCCAACATGACAGAGATGTGTCCCCTGGATCCTCCCAAATCCAAATATACACTTTTGATGGCTGAAAATGCTCAAATACACGGATGCTACTGAGGATGAGTATCAATTATGCCCAAATTAGCAAGGTTTGTTTCATCCCTGGATCCTAGAGACCCACCAGCCTTCCCTGAATTGGCCCACTCTGGGATCTTCCAAAGCCCTTTTCTGAGTGGGAGATAAAATGTTCTAGCCCCTCACTTCCCAATTTCTAGAGAAGCCAATCCAACCCTTACACTACAGTGTCAAAACAAAGCTATTGATTTAATCAATTCATTAAAACTATCAGTCAAACCAGTGCTTGGGAATCATGTAAATAAAACAACGGATTGGTTGACTTTTCCTGTTGGTGGTTTTGGTATTTTGTAGACACAGTCTGAGATGCCCAGAGTTAATTTTATCAGCCACAATCATTCCTACTCTGAAATTCTGTCCCAATATGACTTTCAACAACTTCTTGAAAGTGTTCAAGGGCTTTTACCTGTCCTGAGTCTTTGATTGTTTTTTCCTCCTAAGACATTTCTATTAGATGAAATGTCACAACTGTATAAGATAAATTAAGATTGATTTTTATTTAATAACAGTAGCTTCAAAGCTAGTAGAGATGTTAAATATATTCATTGCTTGCCATGCCTGTTTGCCTCCTGGGATGGCAGAACTTTGCTATTCCTTACAATTCTTCTTTGTTGTTGAAATGATTTCAGAAAAAAAAAGTGCTATTAGCAGATTTCGCCACCATATTTAGAGCTTCTTCCTAAAACCTGAAAGGGTTCTGAGATCACCCTTAAATAGCACTCACTTTGTGCCAGAGTCTGTTCTAAGTGCTTTACATATAGTAACTCATTTATTTTTTGCAACTCTATGAAGTAGATTCTATTATTATCCCCATTTTATAGATGAGACAACTCAGGCACTGAGAAGATGTTTCTTCCATCCCTCTGCTTGTTAAAGAAGGTCTGACACTAAATCATCTCAAATACTTGATCACGAGCTCTTTAGCTTTCTCCAGAAGTGATTCACTGGGCAGAAAAATGTGCTGGTGTTGCCTGTCAGAAATGTCTCATAGGTGTGTTGGCCACATGTGCAGTGTACCTGGTCTGTGGTATGCTGGTGTGCACAGGAGTAACACAGCCATTGGCCTCCCCCGGAGCCAAGACTAACCAAATACACCCTCTCTTACATCTTCAACTTCTCTCTTTTCCCCTTAATCCTACAAACATGCTCAAGTCTCTGATTATGCTTTCTCTCTTCTTTTTCTCCCCACTCCCTCATTCCCAAGTGGCCACCATGTGTTGGTCAGGATGGGCAGGGCTTTGCTGCAGAAACAAGTGCTTTAGCTCTCGTGGCTTATGGCAATGAAGGTTACTGCTCGCTCATGCTAGATGTCCATCAGGGTCATCTGGGGCTCTGCTCATCGCAGTTGCTCAGGGACCTGGGCTGTTGGAGGCTCCATCTTGACAAATGCTTCAGTGATTACTGTGGCGGGGGAAGGGTGTGGGAATGGCCAGCGCCTCCTTTTTGAAACTCTTCCCTTGGTCCTCCTGACATGATTCTGATTTTTCACATGAGTCTCTGATCTCTCACTCTTCACTCCTGTTTTCTGACTTGTGTTCTTTCTCTGCCCTTTCCATGTAGCTACTCCCTAAGGACCATTCCTTGGCACTCTTCTAACAAATACTTTGTCTCTTGGCAATTTCTTCTAAACTGTGGTTTCCAGTACCATTTCTGTGTGAGTGATTTCCAGATCTTTATTTTCAGCCCTATTTCCCTGAGCCCCAGTTCCATTGTCAGCAGCCATCAGCCTTCTCCCATTATTATCTCAAAATCTCTTATTTGGAGATTTCCATCTCCACCAAATCTACTTTTCCTCCTGACTCCCCTATTTCTGTTGACATCCTTTCCTCTCCCCACACTGAAACTTTCAAATTATTTTAGAATGTGTCTCAAATCCAACCCCTCCCTCTGTTACTGCCCAAGTTCATGGCCTTCTCACCTCTCTCCTGGAAGACAACAGCCTCTCAATAGCTCTTTGACCACACTTTCAGTTTCTCTCCATGGCTCAAGGCTGCACATTGTACAACTCCAGGGAGCACCATTCACGCTGTATTCTAGGTGACTGGCGCCCCCTGGAGTTGTGCAGTGGCCTTAGAGGCCCACATTGTGTCCATAGTAATCTGCCTATAGCTCAACTTGAACCCTGACACATCACTGCTCAAAAACCTTCCTTGTCTTCCCATTCCAACCCAGATAAAGGCCAAATCCCTTGATTTATCCTCCCACAGGTCATGGTGGAAGTCATCCTCCCTCTTCTGAACTTCCACATCTCTCCTACAGCAAGTAGCATTTTCTACCCTGCATTATAGTGATTTAAGAACAGTTTTTCTCTTACCTACTTGATCAATGCAAAGTTACTTCTTACTTGAGGGATTAAATCAATAAAGATTATTTGCTGTTAATGGTGGAAAACCCAAGGCCAAAATGGCTTAGATTTTAAAAGAGAATGTACTGGCTCACATAAATGGGAATTGCAGAGGGTACATCCTACTGCTTGAGGCATAGCTGAATGCAGGGCTCACACTGAGATCCTTGGGACTCCTTCCCTCTCTTTCCATCCCAGGAAGCTGAAACCACAGCAGGCCTGTCTGGCAGGAGCTGGAGCCAAGAAGGGGACGCAGCTGCTGCCAGAGATGCTGCCCAAGGCAGCGAGAGAGGAGAAGAAATACTCCAGCTTCTCCCTTTTCCTGTCCTCCAGTGGCTCACTAGTGCCTTCCATTGGCTGACACTGGAGTCTGAGAAATGCAGCCTGTAGGGCTCAGAGCAGAGCAGGGGAAGAGAAAGGGGTGGGTCTGTGAGCAAACAGGCAAATCACCAGCACAAGTAACTCACTCAAAGTCATACAACAGTAAGCGGTGGAACCTATCTTGAACCATAGCTGAAGCTCTGAATCCTGTTACCCCAAGCAGCACTGACACAAAAGAGCACACTAGGTGGAGCATCTGTGTGAGCAAAGGCACAGGGGGGAAATTCTGGGACATGTATGGAAATAGAGCTGCAGTGTAAGGGGCTGGCAGAGGAATAGAGGGGAATAGGATTCACGCTGGGTAAAGCCTGAAGGCCTGGCTCAAGAATTTGGCCTTTGTTCAGGAAGCAAAAGGGAAGTTACCGAAGGAAAAAAGTAATTTATTTATAGCTATAAAAATGTCAGAAACAGGAAGGAAATGCCTTGATTCTCTTCAAACAAAATCAAGATACAAAGTGAAATAATTCTCAAGGATAAAAATTATAAATATAGTAAAGAGTTGCTTTTTCCTAATTTTTTTATCATAGCCATTTTTGATACTGATAACAGAAATTAGAAATGAACATTCATTCATTCATCCATTCAAGTGAGGCGCTACTATGAACTGGGCACTGTGCTGGGGTTTTAGAGTATGCCAACACGAATCATCTGTTGGGCTATTCTGATGTTTCCCTTTTCTTTTGAAGGTGCAGGAGAGCACCTCATGTAATGACTTTTGGTCTGAAAAGAGATCTGTGGTGTCCAGAAAGTACATAAAATGGGTGTTCACTTTGTACTCACTTTATGGTTTTAAATCTCAAGGTCATATGCTCTGGCTGGCTTTATTTGAAGTTAAACGGCTTGACTTCACTTGCAAATGTTATTGATGGAATGTGCACAAAATAAGAAGTGTCAGCTAAGAAGGAAAATGCCTCTGGATGAGGGCCCTAAACTGAGAGATTCTGCATCTTTCATGGGGCTTACTTATAAAGCCCCATGATACTTCTATTTGTTTAATCACAAACTGAAGATACTTGCCATTTAATAATAAGTGATACCATCACCATCTTCAGCAACACAGATGCACCAACTAAATGTCTGACTGTGAGCCATACACCACTAGGCATGTCACAAGGGGACACTCTATATTATATAAACGGTTCCCACCGATGGCTAGCTTTACAATTTTTAATCAACAGGCAGTGAGTCAAGAAATATGAATCCCTAGGTGGTTGGAAAATTTAGTTCAACTTCCCTACCATGACTCAACACTTGTAGCTCTTTCATTCATTCATTCATTCATTCATTCAATGCTTATTAAGTACTTGCTATCGTCCATGAATTCAACAAAGATTTATTGCCTACATGTACTCAGCTTTGGGTAATGGTGAGCAAAATAGATATGGGTCGACTCCTCATGGAGCTTGCAGTCTAATGGAAGTAATGTCTATGCCCATAGTTTGACACAGATTGTGCTGTCAAAAACCTCACTCTTTCACAGGGAACATAAACTTATAAGCATAACTGCAACCACAGTTATGTGATGAGTATATGAAGGTGTTCATTGGGAATGAGTGGTGATCTTTCCAAGCGTCCAGGGAAGGCTTCTCTAAGAAGCTAATGTGATAGCTGGGACTTGAAAGAACAAGAGGTTCCAGATGTCTAGGGAAACATGTTTTGAGTAGAAGGAGTGGCAGAATACTGAGGTACGGAAATGTGAAATATCATTGACAGTTTGGAATGCTAGGTTCTGAGGGCACAGGGTGGACAGAGCTAGGTCATGTGGGGCCTTGTGAACCACGCTTTGGAGCTCAGATTTTATTCTGAGGCTATGGAAGCTGTTGATGGATGTGAAACAGAGGAATGACATGATTGGGTTTGCCTTTTAGGAAAACCATCTACCAGCATTGCGACTCCAGGAGCTACTAAAGAGACAGGATTGATGCAACTTGGCCACTCCCCGGATGTAGGGGTGTGTGTGCGTGCATGTGTGTGTGTGTGTATGTATGTGTGGTTATGAGAGAGAGAGGGAGAGAGACTGAGGGCAAGAGAGAAGAGTCTCGGAGGCCCCCAGGCTTCTGGCTTTTTGCAGCAGCCTCTATTCAACCCCCAGACTCCAGACTTTTCACACTAAACACATTCTGTAGGGGACAACCAGACCTATCTTCCTTAAACAGCTCTTTTGCCATGTTGCTTCTTGCTTCAAAACTTTGAGTCAGTGTTGTTTTTTTTTGTGTGTGAGGAAGATCAGCCCTGTGCTAACATCTGCCAATCCTCCTCTTTTTTTGCTGAGGAAGACTGGCCCTGGGCTAACATCTGTGCCCATCTTCCTCTGCTGTATATGGGACGCCGCCACAGCATGGCTTGCCAAGCTGTGCGTCGGTGCGCGCCTGGGATCCAAACCGGCGATCCCCAGGCCACTGAAGTGGAGTGCGTGCACTTACCTGCTTGCACCACCGGGCAGGCCCCTGAGTCAGTGTTTTTGACTCCACAAATATGAGTTTTTGAACTTCCTTCCAAGGCCCTTTGTTGGGTCTACTCCATGGTTCCAACTTTAAACTCCTCTACTCACCTCGACACTCCTCTTTTCACTGTTGTACAAAACTTCCATTCGCTTCCATTTCAGTGCCCTTGCATCTTCCCTCTAGTTATCTCAAGGTTACCATCCTCCAAGGTTACCTTAAGCTTCATCTTCTTCATGCAGCCTTCTCTGACCACTTCACGCCTAACTGATCTGCTATATCTTCATCTGCTTAGCTTGGAGCTAAGCACATGACACCAGAATATAAGCTTCATGAGGGCAGGGAGTTTTGTCTATTTGTTCACTGCTACATTCCCACACTCAGAACAGTGCTTGGAACATGGTGGGGATGTGATAAACATTTGTTGGATGAATGAATGACTATTCAGTCCTCCATAAATATTTAAGAAAGAAAACATTAGCAATAAATAGAACACAATAAATTTGATCATTCATTATGTCAACAAGCATGTACTGAGTGATTGCTATGTGACAATCATTGTGTGGCTTCTGGGTATTCAAAAATAATTAGACCTGGAGTCCATCCTCAAGGAGTTCACAGTGAGAACAAAATCATTATCCTACAGAATCAAAATCTCGTGAATATTTTCATTTTAACACACCCCCAAATCAGCAGGGAACAGTACAAACAATAGATTCTCGTTAAAAAGAAAACAAGAATTTCACATCCCTTAGATTTCAATATTTTCAAACTCTGATAACCCCAAACTTTGGTAAAGTTGTGGAGCAACAGCAACCCTCAAACATGTCTAGTGGGGAGAAAAATTAGTACAATCACATTGGAGGGCAATTTTCCAGTTATCTAATAAAAGTGAAGATGTGTGTATATGACAGTCCAGCAATTCTACTTCTACACAGAAAAACTCTCAGACATGTGCATGGAGACAGACACAAAAATGCTAATTGTAGCACAGTTTGAAATGAACAGGTAGAAACAACCAAAATGATCCATCAACAGCAGAATGGATAAATAAATTGTGATTGTATCCTAACAGTGGAATCTTCTGGAGCTGTGAAAATGAATGAACTTGAGCTATAATTATCCACATGACTCAATCTCACAAATATTATATTGAGATTAAAAAAAGCAAGTTGTAGAATGATAATGCAGCATGATTCCATTTACATAAAATTTAAACGTAGAATATAATACAAAATACTATTTGTGAATTGATATACATGTAGTAAAAGTATAAAATATGCCTGATAGGGTGACCAACCATCCTGTTTGCCTAGACCTTTCACTATTTCACCACTGGAGGTTCCACATCCTGGGAAAGCCCCCAGTTCCAGGCAAACCACCTTACCCGAAAAAGAGAAACATCAAGCTTAGGATGGTGGTTACCTCTCGAGGGAGGGAAGGAAATGGGATTGGGTAAATGTATACTGGGTATAATTCAGCTGAATTTGTACCGTTCTATTTATTAACTGGATTGTGGGTATGTGGGTGTTTGTTTTATTATTCTCCATTTGTATGTCTGAAGTATTTCATGATTAAGAAACAAAACCAAAAAAAAAAAAAACCTCCTATAGTGTATGGTGTGGTGTGCCACCCAGATTCACCCCTAGCTTTCAGGACTGAAGCACTCACTCCTCCAGCTGCCTAGAGTGTCAGTGGGTTTGTCACCTTACTCTCGATTGAGTTCTGAACGTCCCCAATTCCTAGTTGCCCTTGAAGAAATCCACTTCGTCTATGGGGGAAGCCTGCAGTCAACACCTGGTTGATACATGGGTATAAAGGCACATCCCTTTTTCCTCAGTTTGGGACCCTTCTGAAGGGCCATCCAGGCTCTAGAGCTCCCTGTGGGATCAGCTGAGATGTCTGTTGTGATAGCATGACAGCTCAACTACTACTTCTGCCCAATCCTGCACCCTTCCCTTCCCTGATAGGTGTGCACCTGAGAGCAGTCCCCAGTAAACATGATGCAGGCAAATATCCATCTCCCAGTCTGTTTCTCCAGGCACCTGACCTGTGATACTGTCCGTCTAGGAAAAAACGAAAGAGAGTGAGAGACTGAGATTACAATTAAATTGTAAAAACAACTCCCCTGCATCTAATTTTTCTTTAGCACCTGCACATCCCTTCTTGTATCCCATTTTATTTTAAAACCTCAAGCTTATACGCTACACAGAATTCTAGGTGTGGCTAAACAGGGTCTGGTTATGAAAGAGAAAAAAGAAATACTGATTAATTTGCAATGAACAACAATGAAATGATACAATTTTTCTTTTCCATAGAGGGTTTTGTGGGTTGGAGAACATTTTGGCACATGGTTTTGTTGTTCCCGCCAAATGAGTCATTCAAGGAGGACAGGTGATTTCATCTGAGCAGAGGTGTGTCACTCAGGAAAAAAAGAGTCTAAAACAATATATAATGAGTCACTGACTTGTGTAATGTGGATAATACTCTTAGAGAGAAGAAAATCAATGAGATAATGCAACGTAGTCAGTTCCAGAACATGGACACAGAATAAAAATAAATCAGAGCAAGAAAGAGCATCTCAAAGCAGTCATCTCCCCATAAGCTTAACAGATCTCAGAGAAAGGTCAATCATTTGATCTTGGACCATACCCTAAAAACTGCCAGGTGCACAGGCTGCCTCATCTGAGACGTTTCTTTGGGTCTGTTCTCCATCCACTGTCACCACCATCCCCTCCCAGTCCTGGCCCCCATACCCTTGCACATGGATAACTGGAAACATAAAGACTGTAGGGCTCCCTCTCCCAGAAAGACACACACACACACACACACACACACACACACACGCATGCATGCTCAAAATTCCTATGGTGGTTCCTAAACTACCTGATAGTGTCTCATGTCCCCCTAGCCAAGTTCCCGGTGGACAGGCATTGTTTGTACTGCTTTCTCAATTCTGCTGGCAGGAAAGGGCTCCAGAAGTAGCTAGATTTAAATCAGAGTCCCACCACTTACCAGCTGTGTGACCTTTTGCACGTAACCACACCTCAATTTCCTCAACCATAAAATGAGAATAACACTCACAAGGTAGCTATGAAGATCAAGCAAGAAAATGTTTCCAAAGCGTTAAGTGCATGCTTGGAAAATATATGTAGGGTTTAATAAATGGTTGACTAGTTGAAAAATAATGATTCTAAGAAGATATAGGAACAAAATACATACATATTTCAATACTGTGCCAATTATTTTAAACTGACTGTGATGTAGGATTAAAATAAATCTAGTGAGGAAAGAAGGGAGGAATAAACTTCACAGTCTTACCAAACCATCTGTAGAAATGTTAAAATTAGAACATTCTTATGACAGAGAATTGTCATGGTCGTTGAACTGAATTGTGAGAAAAAATGGTCAGGTTCTGTTTAATGTAACAATTCCTATGAGAGTAATTAAAATCTGAAGTTCCGTTTCTTTTTTTAGAAGTAATGTCTGCTTGAAATGAGCTCTAATTGTCCCTATTTACACACTGCCTGTGGACCGCCCATCCTGCTGCAGACAACTCTGTAATTAGCTCCATTCAAGAACAAAGCAGTGACCATCTTTCAGCTGCTTTCTGGCTTTGGAGCTTAGGAGGCAAAGGAGAGTTTTTGGCTCTTTTCCAAAATGGAATTTAAATCTGCCACAAGCAAGAATGATAATTGCACAGTTTGTTACAATTGATTTATACAGGCCCCAGGAAAGAATGAAGATCTGGTTAAAATTGTCAAATGAATAATCAGTGATATGTGAAATTTTCCCTCTTTGGGATTTTAATGGCTGTGTTTAGAATAAAATGATAATGTTCACCTCTTTCTCATACAGTGAATAAACCAGCTGATATTTTGGGGTGTCTCTTAATCACTCTCATAGATATCACCCTTTTGAATATTCACTATGACCTGCATTATATTCAGTATTCTGCACTGCTCAGATGAAGAACTTTCAATGAAAAAATCTTCACTAATTGAACTATACCTTGTAAAAGAATGTATGCAAAAGTTAAAATTGTGCTACTGGGCCCACAAAACTTTCAAGTACCACCAAAATCTTTTCCAAAGAGCATTTAGATTGAATTATCATCCCCTTCCCACTGCAAAACACATGCACTCATATACATGCTCATCTCAGAGGAAATGGAATGATTCTACTTAGGTGTGTCACATGCAAATATATTATTTTGCCTGTTTCATTCAATCTAGATGTCTCTTTATTATGTGAATTTAATCCATCAACATTTATTGTGATTACAGTCATGCACTGCGTAATGATGTTTCAGTCAATGACAGATCGCATATACAATGGTGGTCCCATAAGATGAGTACCATGTAGCCTAGGTGTGTAGTAGGCTATACCATGTAGGTTTGTGTAAGTACACTCTATGATGTCACACAACGATGAAATTGCCTGATGACGAATTTCTCAGAATGTATCCCTGTCATTAAGTGACGCATGACTGGACTGATGCATTTGGACTATCTCTGCTATTTTACTCTGAGTTTCTATTTTCATACTCTCTCCTTTGTTTCTTTGTTCTCCTTCTCTGCCTTCTGTTCTCTTTCCCCTTTCTTCTTCTTACCAGTTTGCAAACATTCTATTTCTATTCTTTTAATGGTTATGTTAAAAATTTTAACACACATACAAAATACTACACTCAAAGAAAACAAGGAACTTAGCATGTTTATCTTCCCTCTTAATGTACCCATCACCATCTTTCATGTTATTAATTAGAATTTTAGATCCATCTTATTTCTAAATAAGAAAAAATATATTATTATTTTTATTTTTGCAGCAAGTAGTTATTTCTATTTTACAATCAATAATTGCCCCATCACCTTCCTCACGGATTTATTTTTCTTCTTCCTTTAGTAATTTTGTCAGGGAAGATCTTTGGATAATAAACTAGTTAGTCTTTGCCTGAAAATATCTGTTTCATTCTGCCTCCTTTTTTTTTTTTTTTTTATTATTCTTATCTTTGGGAATAAGCAATACAAAATTCAAGTAAGTTAAGTGTTATTTTAGTTGGGTATAGAATTCTAGTTTGAGAATTGCTTTTCCTGGCACTTTGGAGATATAACTCCATTTATTCTGGCATCTATTTTTGCTGATTAGACATTTCTCATCACTCTGATAGTCATTCTTTGTAGTTTCTCTCTGGTGGCTTTTAAGAATTTTCTCTTTCTTGATGTTCGGCAGTTCTCCCTCTACAAAGTACAGTAATGTGTCACTTAATGATGAGAATTCATTCTGAGAAATGTGTTTATAGGCAATTTTGTTGTTGTGTAAACAACATAGAGTGTACTTACACAAACCTAGATGGTATAGCCTACTATACACCTAGGCTATATGATGCTAATCTTATGGGACCACCATCATATATGTGGCCCGTCATTGACTGAAATGTCATTATATGGTGCATGACTATATTTAAGAGTGGAAATTTTTTAAAAAGTTGTCCTGCTTGATACATCTTTTTATATACCTTTGATATACCTTTCTATTCTGAAGACTTATGTCAGAGCATTACAACCTGTCTTTCACGTCTCTTAACTTCATTTTCATATTTTCTGTCACTTCATCTCTCTGTGCTATATTTTGGATAATGTCCTTACTTTTAATCACTTATTCTTTAACCAAATCCAGTCAACTATTTATACTTTTTTTATGTCAATGACTACTTTTTTATTTTCCAGAATTTTTTTATTAGTAGTTTTTCATAATTCTTTGTTCTTGATTATAAAACTTCCATTCTTGGGGATGGCCCCATGGTGTAGCGGTTAAGTGTGTGCGCTCCACTGCTGGTGGCCCAGGTTCAGACCCTGGGTGCACACCGAGGCACTGCTTGTCGAGCCACACTGTAGCGGCATCCCATATAAAGTGGAGGAAGATAGGCACAGATGTTAGCCCAGGGCCAGTCTTCTTCAGGAAAAAGAGGAGGATTGGCATGGATGTTAGCTCAGGGCTGATCTTCCTCACAAAAAAAATAAAAAATAAAAAAAATAAAACTTCCATTCTTTATCTCTTTCAATATTTTAAACATAATTAAAAGTCCTTTTGGGAACTGCTATATTTTTATTTCTTGTTTTTTTTTTCCAAACTAAGAATTTATTTTCCTTCCAAAGCTTATTTCTTGCAATACCACTCATAAGATCTGTATAAAGTATACTATGTTATAAACTTACTTTATTTGCAAGAATAACTCACGGTTTGCAGCAGACAGGGCTACCGACACACACACATGACATGGCAGTGATCACAAGCAAGACTGAGTAGATGATAACCATTTCTTTCCTGCATGCTTCTGTCCTGGTTCTCTTAACCTTCAACTCTGCATGTTAGTGTTTCTTGCTCTTGTTTTTTATTTGATTAAGGTGGAGCCCTTCAAACCAGTGACATCTCTATGCGGTTAAGCTTTCGTATTCATGGATAATTATAATACTTTTTCTCATTTCTTCAACTGATTTTTCTGGGGATTCGGGATTCAAAAAACATACATTTCCTGAGAAATGCTGGGAAGGAATTCCCACATGGAAACACTGGTCTAGGTCCTAGCCCCAGCTCCCACAGTATCATTCTGGGAGCATAATGAGGTCCAGTGGCCAAACCATGTAAATTGGAGCCTTGCAGACCCTAAACATCATTGAACTCCTCTAAATCTGTCCCCTCATCTGTAGAATGAAGATACTATCACCAACCTCCAGATCTGTGGCAAGAAGTAAACAATGCAATAAATTTTTAAGTGCCAGACCAACTTACCACATAGATGTTTTAAGAACTAATAACTCTTCCTTTAGAGTTGTCTACGGCAGGCTCTCTGGGTCTTTGGCCTACAAAGGGAGATATCCAACCTCTTTGAAAGAGTCAGTAAGAACAGCTGGTTTAGAATCCCACTTGGGTTCAGAGCCTAGCTCTGCCACTTATTTTAAGTGTCTTATGCTCTCAAATCTCACTTTTCACCTGCAAAATGAGGAGAACATTGAGTTGTACAGTAAAATAATGTTAAGAATCTAAGACAGTACCTGGCAGAGAGAGCTGGTGTTTTGTCCCTCTCCCCTCCCATTCCTATAGTTAATTGTGACACTGAAGCAAAGGAAGGCCACCAAGAAACAGTTTTCAATTCATAGTCAGCATAGAAAATGACCCAATGAAGGCTACAGACAGAAAGAAAAATCTCCTTTGGAATTAGTCCCACTTTAAGAAAGTTCAAGGAAAAAAAAGTTGGATTTTGCCAATTCCATCAATTAGAAAGTAACTATGGGCTGTAGAGAAACCTTTAGTTTTTCAAATCCTTGAAACATCAATTTGGGAAATATTTGCCAAACCGTGTGCAAGAGATCAAATAGATTCACACATACCCCTGACCTCGAGCGGCTAACCATCTAGAAGTAGGAGGCTGACTGTGATGCACAAGGATAACAGGGACACCAAGGCAGGAGAGATTCCTTCCAACCAGGGGAGCCAAGCCTTGCAAAGGAGCAGCCAGGTTCCACAAGCATTCATGCAGAAGGGCACTCCAGGCCGAGGGAATGGCCTGAGCACAGGAGTAACATCACATGGCATATTGGAGCCATCTACTTGCCAGAGTCTGAGAGGAGAGGTGGAAGATCATGATGGAAAAAGTGAGTTGGGGCAAGGTTATGAAGGGCCTTGAAAGCCAGACCAAGACATTGGACTTTATCCTGAAAGCAATGTGGACAATCCATTTGGGGTCCCCAGAACATTTTCAATAGGGTTTACTTTACAGGAGACTTTCATATGTATCAGAAACATCTGTTGTAAAGAGGGACATCACCATTATCATTCTCTTTGTTCTCCTGAGGCAGTCCTCCAAAATCCCCACTGGCTATCAAAATAGGATCCTCTGGACCTTTGGAAGGGCCTCAGCCTACAGTCCCTACAAGGTCTTCACAGAAGGGCCCTTGGAGATCCTCCCCCATTTTATATTTGGAGGAACTAAGGTCCAAGAAGCACAGCAGGTGTCAGAACTAGAGCCTGGCAGTACCCTCCCACACCCTTCCCTCTGGGAGTTTCTATTTCTTTGAGTGTAAATGTTCCTATTTGTTTGGTCTGTTGGATATCTTTCATGAGTTTGGATTACCTCAGGTGTTGGTAAGCTTGTGGACCCAGCCGTCACTCTTTACTATTGACGACTCTTCCTTTTTCCATAGAGACTTTTTTTTAAATTGTGACTATCAATTTTTAAATTTAAAAATATATAAGCTATCATTTTGATGTATCTGGGCTGGAAATAAAAAGTTCTATGTGCTCTAATTCTTTATTGTGATTGGAAATCAATTTATTTGATTTTTAAAAATCAAAGACTGAGAGAAAAGATAAAGCAGGAAAACATATCAAATGTGTTTGGATAGAGTTAAATAGGACACTTTGAAAAAAAATTCACAGATAGATTACAGCTCTAGGACATTTCTATGTGAACCCGAGGTTCTAGCTCTGTTAGGATTATCCATATTTAAGTGCAATGTTTTTCCAAAGATAAATAATTGGGGATTATGAAGTCATTCATTTATTTTTTGAATCTAACAAACAATTAGTGAATGCCTCTCCCCAGAAGTGTACTAAGTGTAGTTGTACAAAGACCAGTAAGTCTTAGTTTTCTCATCTGTAAAATGGGGATCATAGTATATACCATGCTAGGTAGTTGTAAAGAGTAGAGATGAAGATTATAAAGTGCCTAGCAGAGAATCTGGTTCATGGTGGGTGTCTAATAAATGGGAGCTTCCATTATTACTATTAATATTGTCAATCGACTGTGTCATCATGGAGATTGTGTCAATTTGGGAAGACAAACAGGTAAACACTTGAACATACAAACTCTTATAAAACTTAAAGAAGGGACTGATCAACCGTGCCTGGGATGGCTGGGAAGCCTTTGTAGAGAAGACACTTGAACTGGGTCTTGCAGATTGAGTAGGAGTTTGTGTGGAAAATCATGCTCAAATATGCGTAGACTCGAAACAACAAATTACATTCTGGGAACTCGAGATGAGTGGAAGATGTGGGGAGAGCAGAGCTAGAGAAGATGTATTTGAAGAGGTAGGCAGAAGGTAAGGAAAGAGGGAAGGGCATTTCAGTTATAAGCTGCAACAATCTGGAGGAGAGATGATGAAGGCCTCAACCAGACAAAGAGGGTAGGAGTGAAGAGATGAGAAAAGATTTGAAAAGCAGGAGATAATTATACAAGACTTGGCAATGTATAGAATGTGGAAGTTCAAATGCCAGTAAAACCACTCACCAGTTGTGGGACTTGCATAAGTTATTTGACCTCTCTGGGCCTTAACTTCCCACCTGTAAATTGGGGATAAAAATAGGGCCTATCTCATGAGATTGTATTGAGGATTAAAAGAGACAAGACACATAAAGCATTTGGAAGAGCGTCTAAGGTCAATGCACAGAAAGTATCAATAAATGACAATTCTTATTTTCATGTGGGACGTGGAGGGTGCTGGAGGAACCAGCAAGGAAGCCCAGATTTCTGGCCTAGCAACTGAGAAGCTGCTGCTCCTACTCATGGAGACAGGGACCTTGGAGGAGGAACAGCTTTGCCTCAGATTTCCAGCTCACCAATTAGGAAGAATCAAGCTACTGTGAGGGATCAGGTATAACAGGCCTCCTAGGAGCTACCCGTTTGCTTCGTTAGTCAAACCCGTTCAGAGCTTCTATCTGTCCTGTTGCTGTAGGAGAGCAGAGTGCTAACACCGCACAGGGAGTGAAACGTGGGGCCTGGGTCAGAAATGTCAAGGAGGTCCCTGGGGAATCTCTTGCCACCTTAGAGTCACAATAAGAAATGCACAAAAGGAAGGTGAAGGAACTCAGGAGCATTTTAAGAAACAGGTCTAAAAACAGCCACACTCTGCTCAAAAGCTGAGAGAAAGAAACCATTCACTAAGAGATCATCAGACTTTTGTTCCTATGATTTTCATTAGGATTTTGTGCAAGTTTTAATCTGCTCATATCATACCCTCACGCTTAACAGTTTCTTATGTTGCATTATTTTTTGTCATCTTGGAAAAACTTTGGAGGATAAGAACAGATATTATCTCCATTTTACAGATGAGAAAACTGAAGCTCAGGGAGATGTTATTATTTTCTTAAGTCCTCATGGCTAGAAGATACGGCACAATCAGCACTAATGCCAAATATTTTGATTTCCATTTCCTTGCTCTTTCCATTTCGTGTTATTGCTTCTCAATATGTACTTTATTAGTGGGGAACCCTTTTTCTCATCTCCTGATGAAGGGCGCTCAGCCGGTTTAACACCTGGCCTCTCTCCCTTTGCTCACTCCACCCCTGGAAGGTAGTAACTTACCTGATCAGTGAATTTAGGAAGAATTATCCCGTTATTCCTTTTGGGAGGGAGCCTGCCTGCTCAGAGCAAACTTCTACTCTGCTCTGCAGTTCCAGGAGGTAAGAGGTGTGCAGGGGGGTGGGTGAGAGTGAGGGAACATTTCTAGTTCATTTCTGCTTGGAGTTTGGTGCTTCAATTTGCCTAATCCTATCAGCAGTCCCATTTGGTTAACACCCTAGACTTTGTCCTCCCACCTAACCTCTCTTATGAAAAGTGTTGATATTTTGGTGTCTATCTTTACTCATTATTTTATTTTGGAACTTACTCTGAGCACTGACAAAGAGTAGGGTGACTATTCACTGGAGGTCCCTTGGAGACTGCCTACATATCCGCAACACTCTAGGGAGTTTGGAAATAAGAATGAAGTGTGAGATCAAACAATCATGGCAAAATACTACAATAACCACAGGAATATTGTGTGACTGAGAAAATAATTTTAGAAATCAACAGAAGTTAGCTTAAAGAACCCATTTATGGAAATGCTGAAAATGAAACCCATTCTCTTAGGAGAAAAATCAATGGACCAGGTAACAAATTAACCTCTGTTCACTGCTAAAGTCTCTAGGAGCAAAAATAAAATCAATGTATACCAAATATGCAGTGGCTCTAAGAAATAGCATCAGAAATGAAAATTTTGGGGAAAACCAATTTTTATAAAATAGCCTCATACACGAGCTTCTTTCCTTAAAAAGCATCTTAAGATTCACCTCCTCAATGCAGCCTACCCAGATTAATCTTACTCAACGTTTTTTTTTTTCTTGGTGCTTACTATATGCTAGACTCCTTCTTAAACATAAAAACATACATAAGTACATGGGTAAAAGCAGAATGTGATTCCTTACTGGAGAAAGAAGTTTAGCAAACTTTGAATTGGGAATAAAGATGAATTTACGATGAGAAAGAAGACTGTCCACTTTGGACTAGGGCTGGCGAGCCTGTGAATGTGCATTTGCAGATCCTGGTTCTTGTAGATTGTTAGTTCAAATGTTAGAACACCAAATGCATCTCAGGTCAGGAGAGATACCACATAGTGAATTTCAGAGGGAAAGGAGCCGCTTGGTATCTCCCTGGATCTTCCCACCTCTCCTGCTTCTGTCCTGGAACTGTCAGCATGCGTGGTCAATGGATCATCTTTTGCTCGCTACGTCTGAGCCTCTGATGAGGATGTTCACCTCAGAATGCCTATTTACAAAGGATCTCTACTGAGTTTCTGGTGCTTTTTCATTTACTAATGAGGTAACACAAGACTAGCACTGCATATCATTCTAGAAATTTGCATTGAAGACGATGTGTGTGTATACAGTAGATATTTCAAAATAGAAGTGTTACAAAGCATTTGGTACTTCTAATCGTGATTTTTGCTTTTCTACTTTGGATGCTCCTTAAACATGACGTATAAGCCCTTCTACCAGGCTCTAAACTTCCTGGGAGCACAAGTTGGATCTCATTAATCTATGTACCTCTCCCCATGGTGTGCATACAGATTGTGATCAATAACTACTTGCTAGATGAAAGACTGGTCACATTACTGAGGGAAGAAAGAACTCCAAGCCACCCTGAGATTTACTAGTTACTCTAACTTACCCCCAGGCTTACGATACCCGCAAATGCATTCATATGGAGAACAGAGATGTCGCATTGTATGGAACAGCAGTTCTGGCAGCAAGAATTTTTTTCTAGATATCTAAAAAGTTTGCACATCAACTTTAAAGAATGTGCTAGAGGCTGCAAACAAAATAAGAATCCTTTAGTGCAACTAGTCTAAAAATATTTTTACTTGTCAGAATACCTTACTTTATTAGGATTACAGGTCAATGTTAATGAATGTTTTTGTAATTCTTGATAAATATGGCCAACTCCTTTTCAAACATGTTTTCTTGGTTTCCAAGGCCAGTGAGGGATGAAAACATACCTTTTACAGCACTTCTCCTCCTTCCTCAACTCTGGGTAGTAATTTTTTTTAACTTAATAAATGGAACATGCTGGTTCATTGTTGTTTCCATTCTCGTTTCTTTGATTACAACTGAGGCTGAACGATTTCTTCTATTCATGTTCTTTTGCTATTTTTATCCCCAGCAGTCTTAGTGGGCTTCTTGCTAATTTGCATACATGGTATTACATAAAGGTAAAAAATATTAACCCCTGCCTTTGTCCTTGTTGTATATATATATTTTTAGTCTATTTGTCTTTTGTTTGGATATATAGATATAGACAGGTAGATAGATACATAATCTAAATAACTATTTTTCTGCCAAATTGCTAACCAAGTGTCCTAACACCATTAATTGAATTATTCTTCTCTTCTACATTGTTCAGTGATGCCTTTGTGAAAAATTGTATATTAAATTCTTATATATAATGGGATCTACATATTTTATGTTTATTGTAGTCCAGTGATCTGTCTGGTCTTGAAAGATTGCCACACTATTTCAAATGTTGCTTTAGAATCTTCTCCCACGTAGGATTCTTCACCACCGTTGGTCTACCCACCAACAACATTGCTACTGCTTTTTCAACGTTCCATAAGTGCCTCTGTTTATTGCTTCACATGAACTTTAAAATATTTTCCTTTTTTTCCCCATAAAAACTATCCTGTTGGTGTTTTGTTTGGATGTCCTTAATCTATAAATGAGTTTGTGAAGAATTGACATCTTATGCTATTCAGTTTTCTGGTACAGTATGCCTTTCCATAGTCAAGTATTTTAACTCTCTCAGTAAAATTTTGGATTTTCTTTATAGAGCTCATACAAATTTCTTATAAAAATTACTCCCAAGTACTTTATCTTTTTCTTGCTACTGCAACTGGAATTTCTTTCTCATTATATTTTCTAATAGCTTCTCAGTGGTACGTAGAAATGCTATTTTCACAAAATGTACTTAGCTCCTATCTGGCCTTTTTAAAGTCATGGGTACTATCTTTTGTAAAGGAGTGTTAGGAGAAGCATTCATGAGAAGAACTTTCTGTATCATTTACAAAATCGAGAGTCACCATGTGACTCAATGCCCGTTATATGAAAGATGAACATAGGTTTCTTTTAGGAGGCAAAGAGATATATCTATGTGCTCTGCATCTCTGGTCGAAATACTGCTCTCCCTGTCTCTCCATGGCCAGCCCTGCAGTTCCAGCTGTGGTCAACAGCTGTTGCTCAGGGGTGCTCTTTCCTTGTCTCCTTGGTGGTCTAGTTCCTGCTTTGGGCCCCTTGGCCTGGTCAGCCCATTCAGAGTACTCTTGTTGCTTATAGACTGTGGCCTCTCACCCATGTCTTCACGATGCCACTCCTCTTGTTTTGGTGTCACCAGCTGCTGCCACTGAGCCACTCTTTGTCTCCATTTGTCCTGTTCACCTGGGAGTCCTTCCAGCCAGACCAGACCCTGGTGAGGATCCAGAAACAATAGCCCATCTTGTTTCCTTTTTATTCCCCAAGAAATTCAAAACTAAACTCGTGACTGACTATTTAGCTAACCTCATGCTCATCTATTCTCTTAATGGGTTTTCAATCTTACATATATTTTTTCATTGTCTTGTTTTATATATGATTAAGCATCATAAACCACATGAAATCTTTTCTTAAAATAGGTAATATGTAAATCATTAGAAAACAGTACCATTAAATAAATCATACCATGTATAATATTTTAATAGCATTAAAAAAAAGAGCATGAAGCAGTGGGGATAGGGCATATAAAAGTGTTACTACATGACCAATTTTCCATTCAGAAAACAAGCTAGAATATCTGCTATGCATCTATGTATGTATATGTATGTGTGTGTATTTGTATATATATCCATGTATATCTACATGTATAGGTTGGTATTCAAAACATACATGTGTGCACAGGTGATATTAAAAATATTTTAAAACAATATTGTCATCTAAATTCATTTGTAAATAAAATTTTAAAAATACACTCCCTTTTACTTTCTAATAAAACTGCTTTGAATGATATAAGTTGTAGTGAAAATGATACATCAAATAATGTCTAAATTGTTTGTTGATTTTTAGAAATTGCTGGTGTTACCTTTCATGTGACTGGCTGTATGACGTCCCCTTGTGAGCCATGATTTGACACTCGGAACTGCATCAAACTCTTGCAGATACTTCCCCACTGAACCAATGGACACTAGGTTCCGCGTAGCCAGGGACTTCGTTGCAGGCAGAGAGCAGCTAAGCCTGCTGCCCACTGTCACAGCCAGGCAGCCTCTGGATGCCAGCACTTCCCATGTGGACTGGACCCAGATGGCCCTCATCTCGATCCTTGCCCACGACATGCAACCCTGCTTAGGAAGTAGGAAAAGAAAGAGTGAGTCTCACGGTTCCCAGAATACTCCTGGCCAAACTCCTGGAACAAGTCAAAGAAATGGGCGCTACTACCCGGAGATTCCCGGAATCACTTCTGATGGGACCCAGAACAACCACCATCGTTAGTTAAGCTGAAGCAGACAACTGCCGCCAGGTGGCGCCAACCGCAGCGCCCAGACTTGAACAATTGGATCTTGCAACTCTGGCTGTTAAAACTCTCCTCCTTTAATGTACCTGGCAATAATGAAGCGGTATTTCCACGACTGAGTTTTTCTGGGCTTCTCATTCTGTATCATGGGTGGTGGAGTTAAATTTTAGATTGTTGTGAGTCTGTATCTTAATTTTTTCCCTTCCCATCAATATTTTATTTGGAAAAATTTGAAACCTAGAGAAAAGTTACAAAAACAGTACAATATATAATGAACAACTATATACCTTTCACCTAGTTTCACCACTTCTTAACGTTTGGCCGCATTTTCTTTCTCTGTCTCTCCAGAGCTATGTGTTCATTTTTTTTCCTCAACTATTTGAAAATTCGTTGCATCGTCCTGATTCTTCATCCCTAAATACTTCAGCATGGCTCCTAAGAACAAGGACATTCTTCTGTATAACCACAATCACACTCAGAAAATGTAACATTGGTATGATATCACTATCTAATATATAGATCTTAGTATTGAATTTCCTAAATTTTCCTGATAATGCCACTTATAATTTTTTTAAAATCTGGGATCTAATCAAAGATCACACACTATATTTAGTTGTGATAACTATTGAGTCTCCCTAATCTGGAGTGGTTCCTTGGCCTTTTTCTTGGTCTTTTATGAAATTGACATTTTTGGAGAGTCCAGGCCAGTTTTTTGCATTTGTCTGATTCTTTTTTCATGATTAAATTTGAGTTAAAATTTTTGGCAAGAACACCACAAGGTGACGTTGCATTCTTTTAAAAACAATTTTTAAAAGATTCCAGCAACTGTATTTTAACAACATACTTTTTTGTTCTAGAAAGAAAACCGCTAATCACTGGCTCTTAAATTAATTTAAAAACGCATACAAACCTTGTTGCTGCTTCCTCATTTGCCATTCTGATCCCATTTTCACAAGTCTTATCACGGATAACGGAAAGCATGTAAAACAAAAGGAAATTAGCACCATGAAAACTGGTAGACTCAAGTTCATAAGGGATTACATCTCAATTAGTTCCAACTATTTCTATTAAATTCTGTTTCTGATGGACACCTGGGTCTTTCATCCAGCAACCTTCCTTTCAAAGAGCCACTTCCCTCCGTATGTGGCCTCGGTTGGCTGTCAATCATGGGACTTAACCTCTCTACTTGTTGATTGGTTAAAGGATAAAGCAGGGTGGATGTGACCTGAACAGAGCCAGCGTCATCCCGAGAGATTACACATGGATTCTGAAAGGGAAAGCTCTCTCTTCCTCTGGGATCCTGAGATAAATGATATTGCTGGCTGGAACCATTTAAGATAATCTTCCTGATTTTATGGGGGAAACCCTGTAGGAGAAGAGAATAGAGTTGACATACACAAAATGAAACAGTGGCAAGCTGAGATAGAAAGATCAGTGAAGAGAGACAGAGTCAGTCTTTGTGACATTTTTTAGTCGATGGATCTAGCCATGCCTGAAGTTAGTTAGATCGTCTGTAAATTCCTTTTTTTCCCCCCCTTCAGTTAGTTTGAATTGGGTTTCCGTCTCTTGCAACTGAGTTTTGACTAATGCAGTCACAATTGAAAGACTTGGTTAGAATCTCTTAGGGAGTTTCTCGTTGCCATTGTGGAAGCTGTGGCAAGTCACTGAGGAGCCTCAGGTTCCCGGGCTGTAAGCAGAGATGACGATACACACTTCAGGGGCACCTGTTGTGTGGATTAAGGAGGGAACTAAGTAAGACCTTCACAGGGCCTGCCTCATATTAGGGCTCTGATGAACACTAGAAACGTGTACAAAGTCTAGGGCCTTGCCAGGCTTCTGCCATTTCCTCTGTGCCCTTGAATTTTCCTTCACTCTGCCCAGACGAAATCAGGTTTTGCTGAGAACAGCGCTTGCTTGGTCAGTAGTATTCATTGCTCACTGTCAACATCTCGGTTATATTCTCTCCATTTGTCCTAGAAGTGCAGCGACATGAACAGAGCATTAAATGTATCTTGAGGGTATTCGGCATTTGTCAGGTTATTACTATTTTCCCAGGTGAGAGAGAAGCCAGGGGTGAGGCTAAGCAGAACTTCATTGCGCTGACATTTTTGGCAGCAGGCGTTCCCAGTAGGAGCTGAGGTTGAAGCTCAGGGGTCGGGGGAAAGGGAACATTGGAATTGGTGGGTTTTTTTTTTTTTTTTGCTACCATTTGTATTTGTTTTGGCCTCACTGTCCGCCTTCTGCAACTGTTTCTGGGAGGAAATCTGTTTTGTCAGAGCCCACAATATCCTCGTGTTTGCTGCTGTCAAAGGGGCCAGTGGCAACTAGTCTTTCAGAAAAGCAAAACTGCCCGAGAAGAAATCATGAGTTTTATGTAAATACCTTCACAACTCAGGCATATCACAGGGACTCCAGAATTGCAAAGACTCACAACCGCTGCATTTTTCTTGACTCCTGCTCTGAGTACCTTAGCAATTATTAAGAAGGGGCCACCCCAGGCTGGAGCAAACAGATGTCCTGGCTTACTTTGGGCCTGGAAGATCAGCGGCGGGCACAGAGAGATGCTGGCTGGAGCAGGCTGTCCCCGGGCGTGAGGGTGTGGCTGGCCTGGACTTCCCGCCCCGTCTGTGGTGTGTTTGGAGTGGGGAGCAGGGTGCAGCCGTGACCTCTCATTCTGGGAAATCTGCCTCAAGTGGGGACAACCTGCTGGGCTTGCTTTGCGGAAGTCAACCAACCCGGTTTCCCAAAACCTCCTGTATGTTTCGGGACTGAGCGATGGTAAACCCGGGGCTGGAAGCGGGTGATCTGAGCAAGGGTCCTGAGTGAAGAGTAATCTCTTTTCACTACTTGGATTCACTTGCACAGGGGAGGGACAGGTGGGTGGGCCTGGCCAGAGCCTGTTTGCTTGAGGGGCCATTAGATCCTCCTGGGAGAGAACTGGTCCTAAGGACAGAGATCCAGGCACACAAATCCAGCCCAACAACCATGTCCTAATGGTCTCAGGCAGGAGTGGTTTGAATATAGCACAGTCCACCTCCCAGGGGCTCTCGTCAGAGTCCGAGAGAAGAAGCTACAAGTCAATGCTGAAGAGCTTCTCTCACACATCTCTGTGTGTCTGGTACACAAGTTAGCACTGCTTTAGGCCATGCTTGGGGGACAGCCCAAAAGGTACAGAAAGAGCATTTCCTTCTAGCAGAGCAGCTGTGGGCATCGCAGTGAGACTTGAGGGGTCAATGCAGGGAGCATGAAGGATGGTGGCAGCTGTGGTAGCGACAGGGAGGGGCTTGGGCGCGGCTCTTGTGGGCCCCATTACCTCCAAGAGCCAAGGCAGGCAGTGGAGCAATGGGAAGCAGTGCCCCCTAGTGGGAACCAGAGGGAGTACCACCCTGGCCCTGCTGAGTGTGGTTGAGACCTGGCCAGAGACCTCAATGATGGGGGCTGAAGTGGTGGCTGGCAGGAGCAAGCCCAGAATTCTGTATTGGTGAACACATGAACTTTCTGCCCTAGGCTTTCCAAGAATAGTTGGAGGAAATGAGATGGGACAGGAGAGTGGAAGAGATGTAGAGAAATATGATTTATTACTATAAACGTAACTCCATTGTTACCCTATACTCCCAAAAAGTGTGGCCTGGGGTGGAGGAAAGAGACGGGGGACGTGGGTTCCACCTGTAATTTCAAGTCCACTTATTCAGATGGTAAACAGCTTGTTCCACAGAAGAGAAGAAATGAGAAATGATGCAGGGTTGTTTCATTTAATTAGCTGAGAAGAAGAATTTGGAGGAAGACTGATTTGGTGTCCTCGTGCACCAGGCAGCATCAAGGAATCACAAAGGGACTTCTGAAGATTAACTCATAGCTTTCCTTTAATTCCCTCTCAGGACCAAGAGTTTAGAGTTAGCTTTAGAAACGTCTGGGGATTTATAAGCAAAGATTCTGGGGAGAAGGTTTGAACCTAAGTTCTAACAAGAGAGATGATCACATTTAAATCGACAGAGGACTTCAGAGCATTGTCGACTCACCAGTCTCAATAGCGGGGTAATTCCACAGTTACAACGAAGTGAAGTCAATGGGAGAGAAGAATACTGAGACACCGCCAATACAGACGCGTTGGAAATACCGCTGGCAGAAATATTGACTATATTGGATCACCCATGTAAATCTATTATTGTCTAGTGAGACTAATTTGTACACAGAAGTATAAATTTGTAATATGATTGATGAAGCCATAAAGTCTACTTTTCTGACTTGGTTCTTGGGAGATTCGATGTGGCGCAGGACAAAGGACATTTACATTGTAATCATAACCTTGTTTGCTCTACGTTTTACTAGCTTGTCTGACCTTAAGGAGATCACTTTGCACCTCCCAGATTCAGTTCCTGGACTGGTAAAATGTGGGTTATAACATTTGCTGAGCTCCTGTTATTGTGTATAAGAAATAAACATCTCTAAATTTCAACATGGTTATTAAGACAGTATTAATATTTATTGTGACCTGATTTTAACAAAGTCCGTATAAGCAAAATTAGCTCTAATAAACACACGTTGCAAATAAACTGATCACTGAAATGATAATTACAGGTGTCGGTATCGAGAGCTTCAGGTTAGGTCAGCACTGTTCGCTCTCGCTTTTCCATTGGCTGCAACTTTTGGGGATGCTGAGTATAAAGCTCAGCAATTTAAACCTGAACCACAGCAATTATAGTTTTAAATTGTTTGAACCTTGGTCTATCTATTGAGGTGAGATGGTTTAATACCTTAGAGAAATAAAACTTGAGTACTCGGATTAGACATTAAGCTATAAAGAGCTGTGATTATGCTACATCAAGCATCCAGAAAAACCAAAACCCAAGGGGCGAGGCCAGTGGCGCAAGCAGTTAAGTGCGCGCGCTCTGCTGTTGCAGCGGCCCGGGATTCGCTGGTTCGGATCCCGGGCGTGCACCAACGCACTGCTTGGCAAGCCATGCTGTAGCAGCGTCCCATATAAAGTGGAAGAAGATGGGCACGGATGTTAGCCCAGGGCCAGTCTTCCTCAGCAAAAAAAGAGGAGGATTGGCAGATGTTAGCACAGGCTGATCTCCTCACACACCAAAAAAAAACCAAAACAAAACCCAAAACCCAAGACGAAATGAAGTTAAGCTCTAGTTGCCCTGTTTAATTCTAGTTTCTGCCCCTGATCATCCTTTAAGTCATTCTGCATTACTGGGGCTCAGGCCCCACAAAATCTGGATCCACCCCTGAGTGGGATATGCAGAGCACCACAAAGGCAGAGTTAGGGCACTAAGTCAGGCTAGGAAGACTTCTGGGAGGAGGTGAAACTTAAAAATGAGACTTGAAGGATGAGAAGGAGGTTAGCTCCCCAAATACAGGGAGAGCAGAGCAACATTCCAGACAAAGGGAACAGTCTGTGTGAGTGAGTGGGTAAATAAAAGGACGATGGATGGATGGATGGATGGATGGATGGATGGATATATACTCTTTGCCTAGAAATAAAGGTATCTCCTAAATATGGCTGGAGTTTATGTTAGTTAATGGTTAATGTGACTCTTCTCCCACTGGAAGTATCATAGTGGCTAAGGCTATCAATTGTATGATTGGCGAGACCTCAATGTGAATCCTGGTTGTGCTGGTTACTTATTATCTGTGTTGTCTAGAACCACTTCTTAGGCCTCAAGTATCTCAGTTAAAAAATGAGGACATTAGTATCCATCTCAAAGTGTTGTTCTAAGAATTAAATGAAGTTCTGTAAAGCCGTTAGCACGGTCCTTGGCACAGAGTAAGCACTGGATAAACGATAGCTTTAATTATCATCATCTTCATTATCATCAACAGGTGATTTTCATCCAAGAAAAAGCAGTGACTCACCGTAACAGCCATTTGAACAACAGTTAGCAAACACCGAGGTGAGCTGGGTCATCTCAAAAGCAGGCTTTCCAAAAGAAATGCACGGAGATGTCATCTGAAGATCTTCACTGGTCCAAACACACGACTTGGCCTGAGAGACCAGAGGCTGGTTTGGGCTGTGGCTACTGAACCGGGCAGAGAGAATCGGACACGATGCACAGGATAATAAACACTGAGTCCTAGCCAGGCAGTGCAGAGAAGCAAATGGCTTATCTGGAAAGAAGTTCTAGGGATTGTTGTCCTTTGTAAGAACTGACACTGTGGACTGTAATTTTCCTCCCACACAGAGAACAGTGGAGTGCCCAAAAGAGACCAGTTAGAATATTGTCTCCAGAACTTACTGGCTCTCCAACCTTATTTAATATCTATTGTGTTTCTTCATCTTTAAAACGGAGACACTCCACCTAACTCCCAAGGTTGTTGTGGGCATTAGACAAATGACCGAAAGCAAAAGACACGGAGTTGCTATGATTAGTGGTGGTCTTGTTACCCAAAGGCATCCAATTCTTAGACAACTTGTTTTTCTCAGAGAGCAGAATGCCACCTGCCTATAATAAATATTTCAGGGAAGCTGAATAATTTATTTATTGTATACTTGGGTTTACAAAGAAGGAAACTGGTTCCTTTAAAACAATAACATTGATTGGCTTAAACAGCAGAACCAGCACTCTCCCATCCTTATTTACGGACCCTGGACTGAATTCAAGCGCACAATGGTACATTACAGACCTACCTCCTGATCTGCTGACGAATATGAGGGTCAAAAGATCAATTAAATAATCTTAACTCGTGAGTGGCAGGGAAAATATTTCAGCTAAAATATTGATCCTAGTTCTGAAATGTAAGACAGTGGAGCTAAATACGTTCATGTATTTACAGACAGCAGCATCATTTCCTGGCTGGTATCCCAGCGCTGGGGGCACGTGACTGACTGATGGCAGGCAAACAGAACCCAAGGATGAGAAAAGAGGAGAAATGAATACTTATGAAGCACCTATTCCGGCCAGGCACTCTCCCTGGCCGTTTCACATGAGTAGCTCACTTAATATATTTTCACCTCTGGGAGGTTACGTTCCTTGTTCCTTGTCTTCAGGTTATACAACAGGTCAGTGGCAGGTGTCACTAAAACCAGGATCTAACTCAAAGACCGGTGTTCTTTGTCACCACCAGCCTGATCATTCATTGAGTCAGTCAACAAACATCCATTGAGCTGCCTCTATGTACCAGGCACCTGAGATGCAAAAACATGTCAGATAAGTTCTCTGCCCCCAAGGAGCTCACAGTCTAGGGAGGGAGACAGACAAGTGAACCTACAGTTCCCACGCACGGTGGAAAGGGTGGGATCAGAGAGTGGTGACTTAAGCTTCAGGGCTGCTCATTTGTATGTGTCCCCTCTAAATAAATATCCACTTTTATATCTAAATCTATATTTGTAATTTTGTACTATTTTTCTTAAAGAGTGCCCCTGAAATTATACAAGCTTTGGGACCCACCAAGCCTGGATTCAGCCCTCAGCAGGATACACTGAGCACCATGGGCATGCAGATACAACATCTATATCAGCCAGGAAGGCTTCCAGGAGATGGCACTTGAAATGCGACTTAAGCAAGAGAAGTATTTTAGCTACACAAAGAAGTGGAGGGTGGGGGTAGGGTGGGCAAAGAGAAAGGATGTGTGAAAGCCGCTGGTGGTGGGGGTTTGAAATATCTCAGCTTATTCAGGAAGCAATGATGCCATAGGGCTGGATGGTTGTCGAGAAAGGTGTGTTGGCTGTGGGGACAGCTGGTAGAGGATGGGGTGCTGGTGAGGGAAGGGCAGGAGAGATGTTGGGGCAAGTGTAGGAAGGGACTTTTGTGCTGGGTTCTATAGAACTTGAACTTTTATCCTTTATACTAGGAGCAACAATTGAAGAATTGTTTTAGGACTATATTTTAGAAGCATCCTCCTGGCAGCAGGTTGGAGGATGACCTGGAATTAGGGTGACCAATTGTTATCCAGGGCTGTCCTGGTTTTAGCACTGAAAGTCCTGTGTCCTGGAAAACCCCTCAGTCCCAGGGAAACTGGGACAGTTGGTCACCTTACTAGGAGGAGGATGGGCCCAAAGCCAAGAGAACCACTAACAAGGTCATCTCAGTAATCTCCCCTGAACTCCAGACTCAATGCCTCCAGTTACTCGCTTGACAGCTCCACTTTGACGTCTAATTGGCATCTCAAAATCAATGTGTTTGAAACCTCAGGGCCTTTGCACTTGCTGTTCCCTGTGCTGGAAATGCTGTTCCCCAGGATAACCACGTGGTTCATTCCTCACCTCCTTCAAGTTTTTACTCCAGTTTTACCTTCTCAGCAAAGCCTTCCCCGAAACCCTCTTTATAACTACAGCCACTACCCTGGCATTCCCTACCCCATCCTTGCTTTGGTTTTGTTCTTAGCAACATCCAACATACTTAATATTTATATTTTTTTATAGTCAGTTTTCCCCAGTAGAAAGAACCTTCACGAAGGCAGGAATTTCTGTTTGTTTCGTTTGCTCTGTCTAGGACAGTGTCTGGCATGCAGTACACGTTGTTTTACTGAAAGAATTAAATCATCCTTGATTCCTCTCTACTCTCTCACACCCCACATCCAACTCATCTACAAATTCTGTTGGCTCTCTGTTCAAAATAGGTCTATGATATGACCCATTCTTGCCACCTCCACCATTACCACCCTGGTCAAGCCACATTGTTGCTCACCTGGATTATTGCAAGAGCATCCCTACCTGGACTTCCTATTTCCACCCTTGCTTCTGGACAGTCTAGTCTCAACACAGCAGCCGGGGGATGCTGTGGACGTGTAACTCAGATCATGTCACTCTTCTGCTCACTCCTCCACTGACTTCCTATCTCATGCATGGTAAGATCCCAAGTCCTTACAAGTCCCATCCTGGTCTACTCTCTGCCCTTCCCTCCTGTATTTTCTCCTCCCTTCCCCTCCCTTGTCCTCCCTTCACTTCTCCTCCCCTCCAGCTCACCTCTGCTTCTGGGAAGTCATCTTTGACTGCCTCCAGGCTCTCAATTGCTCACTCCCCTCCAGTGCACAGGCTTCCTTTGTGCTTCAGACACCTTACACATCTTCCTGCCTCAGGGCCTTTGTACATACTGTCTCCTTCTGCATGTAATTCTCTTTTCCAGGTATTTGCATGGCTGACTCTCTCTCTCACTTCCTACAGGCCTCAGCTCAAATGCCTCCTTACCAGAGAGCCTTCTCTCCCACACTCAAAGAAAAGAACAACCCACCTTCACACAACTGGAAGGCTTTTTGTTTTCTCCTTTGCACTGGATATCTCCTGAGTCTCATCTGGCGAATTGTCTATTGTTTCTCTTCTCCTCCCCCTCCTCAACTCTTTCCCCCCACACACTTGAATGTAAACTCCATCAGAGCAGAGACTTTACTGGTGATGCACCCTCAGTGCCTAGAACAGTGCCTGGCACAATATAGGTGTGCAATAAATATTTGTGGAATGAATAAATGTTGAATGAAGCATCTAAGCGTCTATGCAAGAAATGATGAGAATCTAAACTAAGGAAGGGGCAGATATAAGACCTACTAAGGAGATACAAGCTACAGGACTTGTTGGAAAGAAAAAAATCAGAGCCCAGGCCCATTACAAATAAATTAATACAAAATAAAGTAATCTAAAATTAATAAAAGAGCTTCCTTTCATTTTTTAAAAAATAGAGCTAATGCTTTTATGAACCAGTTTCCTTTCCTTCTTAGAAAAGGCAGAAACTTGTGTGCTTGTCATATGGAAAGAACTAATTAACCTCCTCTCTGGTAAAGACGGGAAGGTAGAAACATAATTTCAGAAAAACAGATCCTTTCTCTTCTCTCCTCTTTCCTGCTACTGTATTTGGAAATTATTCTCCTTTGGGGAATGAAGGGCTTTGCTGCTCAAACCTTCTTCTTGACTTTCAAGAAGCAAATCTCTTGAGAGTTCCTTGCCAGAAGTCTGTTTGCTGCTGGAACGTGCAGAAGAACGTCGCTTCTTTCACAAGGTCTGTTCTGTATTTTTAATTCATAAAAGTTAATTTTTTCCTATTCACCACCTCTCACTTCTCCCTACTCATTCCTCTTGGGCTTTCCACGTGCTTCCTTTTTATCTGTTTCAGATGCTCACGTGCATTGAACTCTCTGAGTACTCTGTGCAGCACACACACATCATCTCATTTAGTCTTCATAACTGCCCCTCGAGGTGCTATTTTTATCCCATTTTACACATGGGGAAACTGAGGCTTACAGAGCTAAGCAGTGTAGTGGGTGCTGTCAGTACCCCCTCCCATGTCCCTCAGGGCCTCACCATTTCAGTGGGCACCAGCTGACTTCCCGCTGCCAGGGTCTGCATCTGTTTGCCTGAGGGCTTTCCCTGGCCACTGGAGCAGCCAGAAGCACTGGGGAATTATGCCCCCTCCCCACCCCAACAGTCTTTAACCAATGACTGATGGAGTTGGTGTATAAATGCCCTAGCTCCCTTGCTCCTTGGGTGAGAGAGAACTGGGGTGCATTTTCTATGCTGGCTCCCAGAGACTCCTCGTAGGAGTGTGCTCCAGTGGCCCACAGGCACCTGTCTTGATAAGGAACTTTATATTGGCTGCCTCCATTGCCCTCTCTCACTTTCCCTCGTGGTGTTTCCTGGGATCATTTCCTAGATAAATACTTGCACTGGCAATCCTCATCTCAGGATCTGCTTCTAGGGGAACCCGAGATAAATCCTTGCTTAAGATTATGTAGCTGCCAGATGGCAGAGCTGAGCTGCAGACTCAAGCTGTGTGATTCCAGAGCCTGTGTGCTTAACTGTGATGTTCTAAAGCCTTTCTTCTCTTTAATAATTTATTTTTTCCCTTGTAGTGGTGACAACTTTTTTTCCCTAATGCGTCAAATCATAGCAAACAATAGCTTTACTTGAAAAAACTATCCTGATAAACTAATTGGAAAATGCCAGCATTTTCTTCAGATTGAAAATTCAGTTTCTAATGACAAGTTTATTTTAGCTATGAAAGAACAAATTCCCACAAGTCCACAGTCTAGCATTAATGTGGACACTGTGGCATATGAATCACAACAGGAAGAAGGGCCAAGGTGGATTGATGATGAGTTAGGGGTTCTTTGTTAAGTTAAAAATGAATTTACTGGAAGGTCTTGGTTAGATTATGGAATTGAGAGAAAAGCTCTACAGTCAAGTCCCAGAAAGGACAGAAACCAGGGCAGCTTTGGGGAACCAGGACCAGAAACAAATGGACAATCTTTTCAGGGTACGACAGTCAGGTTATTAAGCGTCAATCATTCTCCACCTTGGTGAAGAGTCTAATTCCTGGGACACACAGCATGATTGGCTGAGCTGAGACAGGGGTTGGAGGAGCATTTTGATTGACACAAGCAATGGAGGAGATGCTCTTCCCCCCACCCCCGCAAAAATGACCTTACTGCTTCTAGAAAAGGAGTAATGGGATTCTGGGCAGTCAAAATAACAAATGTTCTTGAGAAAGAGAAAGGAAAATGCTGAGTAAAGACAAGAGAAGGAGAAAATGACAGCAAACAGAGGAGACAAATAAGGCGTCTATAAAGAAAAACAGTTATGAAATCCAGCCATTTGTGACAACATGGATGGACATTGAGGGTACTATGCAAAGTGAAATAAGTCAGAGGGACAAGGTCAAATACCGTATGATTTCCTTCATTAAGTAGTAGATAATAACAACAGTAAACAAACACATAGAGACAGAGATTGGATTGGTGGTTACCAGAGGGGAAGGGGGGAGGGAGGAGGGTAAAATGGATAATTCGGCACATGTGTGTGGTGATGGGTTGTAATTAGTATTTGGGTGGTGAACATGATGTAATCTATGCAGAAATAGAAGTATAATGATGTACACCTGAAATTTATACAATGTTATAAACCAATGTTACTGCAATAAACAAAAAATTAAAAAAAAAGTATAGAAAAAAAAAAACAAAACAAGAAAAACAGTTATGGATAATCCAGCTTCCTACAGGGACCACACAGTATGTCTGTTCCCTTCTGATGTAATCTCCTACTAGTCTCCCTTTTGTTCTTTCTGCTCCAGACTCTGTGGGAAATATGACCAGAGGATTCTCTGCCCCTCCAACTACTGCACCTGACGGGGAAAACACAGGCAGATGGGGATTCTAATTAGGGATGGAATTCCAGTTTCTATATGCCATTTACTCTCTCAATGTTTTAATTCCTGTTAATTAAAGTCTATTTTTATAACCATGTGGTCATAATAACAATATTAATATATTGTTATATATAATATATAATAGTATATAATAATAACAGTAACCCCAAGAGGAGTGGTTGGCATGATTATCTGTTGTTTTATGTAGTCCTCTGGGCTCTGGGAAAGCGGGAAGACTACGCCAGGAAAGACATGAAATTAATTAACTGAGAAACTTATCAAAGGGTGAACTGACTTTGGTCTTACTCAAATGAAAAATAACCCTTACCAATCTTGAAGACCCACTTTCTATGTGTTTTTTTATGGGTCCCTTTTACCTTAGAATTTCCAAATCCAAACAGTTGACTTACATTTCTTATTTTGCAAGGCACCAGACGGTAGTATTAAGTTTTTGTTGTTGCTGATTTGGGTACAAGTTTGCAAAATAATGTTTATTAAATACATCTCAAACTCTTGCTTCAAGTTTTCTGAGGATTAAGTAACAATGAATGAGCCAAAGTCTGAGGAATGATGAAAGATAGATATATATCATCAAAAATTGATTTAATGACCACTAAAACATAATTGTTTGATTATGTTTTAACGACGTAACATTTATTGAGCACTTAAAATGTACCAGGCACTATGCTATGTGAGTATGGTTGACAGAACTGATCTCATTTAGCTCAAAAGACATTTCAACTTCAGATCCATAAACATTTATCAGGCCCTTGAGCCAGGTAATGGATATACAAAGATAAATGACAATTTCTGTCTTCAGTTTTCTTTTGTGTTAGATTAATTTCTTTTATGTCAATGAAACGGCATGGAAAAATCTCCGTGAGTATAAAGACACATGTGTCCTCACTATCTTCATGTGGGCACACGAAGACCTCATGCTGGCGTCATGCGTGCCTCTCTTCCCTGCCTCATTGCCTGTTTTCACCACGATCATATCCTAACCCTACGCATGTCTCTAAATAAGCTACACAGTCTTAGGTCTTCACACTTGTTCTTTCCTTTGCTTTGAATTCTCTGGTCTGTCAGCTGAATTCCGAATGCCCTTCAAAGCTTATTCCACACATCAGCTCCCCTGTAATCAGATCTGCCGTGAAGCCCCGCCCCCTACCTCATCCCCTAGGATAGAGGAGCTGATCTATAGTTGTGGATGTCATTTGTTTCTGCCTTCCCACTGTCTAGTCTCCCTTCATTTGGTAATAGCACCCCACTTTTCATTGAGGATGTCACTGCTCCCAGTTTTTGTCCATAAGGTTTGGGGGGGGACTGATCCCACCTCCACCTCCACCGAGTGGGTACTTGAGCTCAGGGTCCCAGCTCAGAGTCCCGGCGAGTGGCTCAGGGATGGGCACGTGACTCATCCGGATCGCTGAGAACCAGCTTCAGCACTTCTGCTGGAGCTGTTGAGAAAGAAGCTCCCTGTGTCAGCCGAGGTTGCTAAGCTAGCAGACAAGCCTGGTAGCGGTTTTTAGCCCACGTGAGGAGAGCCGGCTTGAGAGTAAACCCAACACAGAGAAAAGCAGAGCTTAGGGGGAGAGAGAGAGAGAGATTTCTAAAGATGTAGATCCAGCTTTGAAATGCTTGAAAATTTTGCCCATATTTCTTTTAAATAAATAAATGAATGAGCCAATAAGTTCTCCCTTTCCTTTAAACCAGTCTGATTTGGGTTTCAGTCATTTGCAACAGAAAATATTCTACTAAATATACCCTTCCTCACTGTTATATGATAGATAGATAGATAGATAGATAGATAGATAGATAGATAGATAGACAGATAATGTTATAGACAACATCAGCACTGTTTTCGATATCTTAGATGTTTTCTCTCCCACAAAACTGTGAGTTTCTTAGGAAGGAGCACGTCTTGTGCCTGAGTCTATCTTTAGTAGTTTTTATTGAATGCACAAAGGAATGAATTGTTTCCTTTCTCTACATAATGACCTAGTAGAATGCTACAGAACCTAAGTGGACATAGGTGATCCCAGGAATCTTCTGAGTCATACTTAATGCATTTATGTCATGTTGGTGATGACTTGTACAGAAATAACTCTCATAACCTCCTGGGAGAAGGTATTATGATAGCCACACCTATGATTTTGACAGCACTCTTGATAAGAGATTAAAATCCTTGCCTTTAGAAAATTATAGTACTACGTGATATGGGCCAGAATTATGTTTAATATTAACAAAATTTATATAGTACTTATTGTGTGCCAGGCTCTGTTTTAAGTGCTTTGCATGTGTTAACTCATTTAATCCTCACAACAACTTTATGAGATAGATACTATTATTATCTCCATTTACATCTGGGAAAACAGAGGCACAAAGAAGTTTACAACTTGCCCAAGTTCACACAGACGGCACATGGCAGACCCCCCTGCAGTAAAGGATCCACTCAAGGCTGGGGGAGGGCTAGTCAAGAAAGGCTCCTAGAAAATGTCTTAGCTGAATAGAAGGAGAAGAATATGAGGGAAAGGCTTCATTTTACAGAACAAAAAAAGCAGATGTCCAAATTCTGTTTCATTTAAAAATTCAGGTCCAGCTTTTTGCAAAATAAGGAATTAGAAGAAGTCATAATTAGCACCTCCCTACCTCCCCTTTCAATGTCCAACCCCCGTGGTCCTTGTCCCTCCAGGTACCCTCATGCCTCCCCCAACCCCAGTGTCACCTCTATGGATCCACACCTTGGACAGTGTCTGCCCCAAACTCGAGACGCTAGTCTCCCACTTGATTAAAATGTCTCAGTTCCTTGCCTGTTTCTCCTGGGGCGTTGTACACCCACGAGTAGTGAATGCTAACACATTAGTCACCGCTCCCTTTTAGTGGATTGCCCCTTCCAAGGAGTGTTTAGATTTTACACAGAGGCCTCTAGAAAATAGTAATAAAAATCTTTAGCCACAGGAATATTTTGAATCTTAACCTTCCCTATAATATAGGCATAGAAATACAGACTAACTTGGATGCTTTTGAGAAGAAAATAATTTTGGGTAATATTCACTGAATACTTACTATGAGCAAAGCTCTGTGTCTAATGTTTGTATGCTCTGGCAGAGACTATTAATTTCCTCCCAGTATCTGTTACTTTTTCTTC
Source organism: Diceros bicornis minor (assembly GCF_020826845.1). Classification (NCBI taxonomy): domain Eukaryota; kingdom Metazoa; phylum Chordata; class Mammalia; order Perissodactyla; family Rhinocerotidae; genus Diceros; species Diceros bicornis. The sequence goes on along the minus strand of NC_080764.1, from coordinate 22,564,594 downwards.
TATACTAAAAGAAACTCTGGTTTTTAGCTGGGCATGTGGCTGGCTGGAATAAAAAAATTCCCAGCTTCACTTGCAGTTGGAATGGCCAATGGTTAAGTTCTGGCCAATGGGATGTGAACATGTATCACATGTAAAGTTTGGGAAGTCTCCTTAAAGGGAGGAGGCATGCCCTTCTTTGTGCCTGCCTCCTTCTTGCTGGCTGTACTGTGTACATGGTAGAAATGCTGTGATAATGTGATTTGTAATAAGAAATATATATTTGGTCTTTGTTTCTGTTTCTAGCGCAGAGCTCCTAGAACCCTTAGAATTTCCGAAGTGAGGAGAGTGATAAAAGCGCCTTTTTTATGTTAATGAGATAACCTTTGGACGCCATCTAAGGATGGAGGCTGGTTGCTAGGACAACCGACTATGTGATTAGAGGGTTGGAACTTTCAGTCCCACCCCCTTGACCCCCAGGGAGGGGAGAAGGGCTAGAGGTTGAATCAATCACCAACGGTCAATGATTTAATCATGCCTATGTAATGAAGCCTCCATAAAAACTCAGAATGATAGGGTTCAGAGAGCTTCTGGGTTGGTGAACACGTGGAGATTTGGGGAGAGTGGGGCACCTGGAGAGGGTGTGGAAGCTCCGCACCTCCTTCCTCATGCCTTGGCCCATGCATGTCTTCCATCTGGCTGTTTCTGAGTTAGATCCTTTTATATAAACTGGTGATCTAGTAAGCAAAATGTTTGTCTGAGTTCCGTGAGCAAATTAATTGAACCCGAGGAGGGGGTTGTGGGACCCTCTGATTTATAGCCGGTCGGTCAGAAGCACAGGTGACAACCTGGATTTGGCTATTGGCATCTGAAGTGGAGGCAGTCTTGTGGGACTGGGCCCTTAACTTGTGGAATCTGATGCGATCTCCTGGTAGATAGTGTCAGAATTGAGCTGAACTGTAGGACACCCAGCTGGTGTCCGAGAGTTGCTTGGTGGTGTGGGGGATCTGGCCCATGGTGTTTGATTCCCTGCGCTGGGATGGCAGAGTCACACATGCTGAGCTTCTTTTAAATTCCCCAATCATGTAAGTCACTCCTCCCTTAGAGATCAGAGAAAAGCCCAGAGTGCGACTCTAATGGAAGTTCTCCAAATGGAAACATGAGGAATGGGAAATCCGTATTAACCAGAATAGTATTTTTTTAATCTTAATTTCACTGTGGGGAACTAAAGTTAAGTAATACAGTAAGCGTAAAGCTAGGACTCTAGTTCAAATCAGCCTGACTCTAAAACCTGTGTGCTTAACCACTACTCTATTGCGCTGGGTTAACATTACTAATAGTAGTGTGCTGGTAAATATTTAACAACCAGCTGGGGGTGGGAGGAAGAGCCCTGATTTTTAGTGTTTGCCAATTTCCTTGGTGGAAATACTCCCACCAGGCCAATTTCAAGCTACCAAGAGTTCAACAAGTGACATGCAAAATTCCTGCAAATTTAATAATCTGCCCTTGTGAGCCCACATGAGCCGGCTCCAGCACAGCTCTAAAATATATTTAGCTGAGCCTAAGAGAAGAAGCTCCAGGCAAACTGCAGGATGTCTCCAACTGTCCTTCCTAGCACCCAGGGCTTATGGCTTTGGGTCTAATTAGGATAACGGCATTCCAGAGCAAGCAGAACACCTGGCGAGCCCATATGCTGTTGGGCGTGAAGTAATTAAAGAGTAATGGCTTGACCTATGGCCTCTGAGGGACGTGAATGCAGCTACATAGGACGTGTCATGGCTTTCCTGTTTCTTTTTGATGGGCAATCCATTTTCAGAGAGATCCCAAGTAGCAAGCGAGTCTTCTGGCCAAAAAGAGTTTCTGATGCTTCTCTTGCTGACAAAATGCTGAAGACGCCGTCGCTGGAGCTGAGGGAATGTGGTTCTGCAGAGAGAAGCAGCACGGAACACTTGGAGAAGAGAAAGCGAGGGAAAGAGAGAGAGACAGAGGGAAAGGGGGTTGGGGGTAAAGAGAGAAGGAAAAAGAGAGGGAAAGAAAGCTCTATTGTCACAAATCTACAGATGGCATCTTGCAGGGCGTGTCAGAGGGATGCAATGCTTTCTCCCGTGATCAATGGATAGAGACTCAGAGTTCAATGAGGGCTGTAATTTGAGCAAGTGCTGGAGGGAAGACTGAGACTCTTTAATAAGGTGTCTGTGTTGACAAGTGCAATGCAGGGCAAAGATGAGGATTTGGACAAAATCTGTCTCAAGAAAGTTCTCTTACCACATCCTTAGGAGGAAGGCTGAGAACTCTTGTCAGAACCCACTATACATCCGTGGACGGGGAGTTTAAGCCACAACTATTAATAGTTCTCGTTATAAGGTGGGTTCAGTCACGCTCAATGAGTCGTTTTGTTAACCACACAAATTCCTGAGCCACTGAAGCTCCTCAGCTTTGCTGAACACAGATTCCAGACCTAGAGGAGCCTGGTGAGGATGGGAGCCAAAGTTCTTCACAGAGCAAATCAAGGCCATCAACCCCCTCCCAGAAATCTAGCTCAACTGAGGTCTGATTCTGTTTGTCTAATTCTTTCTGCCTTACTGCCTTACGTAAGTGGGATATTTTTGACCTAGCTCTGCTTTCTTTTGCACCTTTCTTTTCCCTAAGAGAATCTGTTCCAAGGTCCTAATGTTTTTGTCCAGCTTACTTGTTCTGAATCTGCTTTTTTACTCCCAAGGTTGAATGCAAAACCCACACTCCTCCGTGCGGATTCTCTTTTTCTAATGGTAGCATAGTGCTTCCCCAGTGACAGAATTGTAGACTTCTTGTATAGAGGTATTGGAGAGTGAGAGTCTTACCTCTACCTTATTTTTTGAGCATCACTGTGGACTCATAATTTTTTTTAATTCAATGCTTCTTCGTCCTTTTGACATAGCCCCATTAATCTTTGAGCAGTTCCTTGCTATCTGGCACAAGATGTCTCGACATCATCTTTTACTTTCTCTGCTCCAGACCTGGAGCCAGCCATGTCTGTAAGAAGCCCTGGTTTCTTTGAGTGGGAAATGGGGTTTAGAAACAAAGACCTGAGTGTGAAGTATGCTTATTACTACTGCGGTATCATTGCTTCTGGCTCTTTTTATAGACAGAGCTAGAAAAAAAATTAAACGAATTCATAATGATTCCTCAATTCAAAAAAAACCAAAAACAAAAAACAGCCTAAAACCTTAATTCCTCCATCTCATATATGTGTTTTTCTTATCCCACAGTGAAGACCTTGGTTTCCAACATCAATATATCTACTTGTTTATACTATCATACAATACATACAATATAGTTCCAGAAACACAACAACCAATAACACTGTCAATTATAAATCTATTAAGTAAAGCTCAAGATGTCTTTGTAATTCTTTTGATTTTAAGATATAGTCTATTAAGGATATACAATCTTATTATATTTAAAAGTTATTTGAAAATTCATTTTTCTGTGTGGCTATGTTATCTAGTGTACAGTAAGATTCACTTCTTTCTGTATTCATTGTTAAGGGTTTCTTTTATCTTTCTGTTTAATTTTATGTTTTGAACATATAAAATATTTCCATAGCTTAAAAGTTAAAACTAGTAAAAAGTTCTAGTCAGAGAAGTCTTACTTACACCCCTATTCCCTACACCCCACCCACCCACCCACCCCCTATAGGCAGCTATATTTATTAGTTTTTGATTTATCCTTCCTGACTTTTTCTTTTTGCAAATATAAGGAAATATATACACATATATTTTTCTTTCCTCTTCTTTCTTGTACAAAAGAGAATACTATGAGCACTCTTTTGCACTTTGGTTTCTATCAGTATATCCTGCAAATTACTCCATATCATTTCATAGAGATCTTCCTCATTCTTTTTGATTGCTGCGTGGTATTCCATTGTGTGGACATACCATAGTTTATTCATAATGCCCTATGGATGGTCATATGGGTTGTTCCTAATATTTTGTTATTACAAATAATGTAATGAATAACTTGTACATATTTTTTGTATTTGTGAAGGTACAAATTTTTAGGGTAAATTTCTAGCAGTGGGATTTATGGGTCAAAGGGTTATTGCGTATGTAATTTTGCTAGAAAATGCCAACTTCTCCATATAGGCTGTACCATTTTTCTCTCCCACCAGCAATATATTAAAGTTCTTTTTTCCCCATTGTGTTGCTGTAAAGTGTATTGTCAAGTCCTGACTTTTTTACGAATCAGATAGCTGGGAAATGCTATCTCAGTGTAATTTTAATTTGCATTTCTCTTATTGTGAGTGAAATTGAGCATTATTAATATATTTAAGGCCACCTGTGTATTTTTTTAATGAATTTCCTGCTTATATCTTTTACTATTTGGTAGGTTTTTAATGCATATTCTAAAAATCATCAAACTCTATTTATAACGCTGGCGTTTACAAAAGACTTGCACAAGTCATCTGATTTGATCCTAAAAGATTTTGAAAACCTCAGAAAGAATAAGGACAGCACTGTTGGAATAGAACAGTTTCAAAGATGGTCTTATTAATCTGGAAAATATGGGAGTACCTGCAATTATATGCATGAACTATCATGTCTGATGCTGTTAGAGACTTTGAGCAGAATATTTCATGTGGAAGATTATTAACACTGGCTGAGGCAGCTTGTAACATCTTTATAATCATTTAATAAACCATCCTAAGAAGTCATAGTTGTCACATAAAATTTTCTGCTTGCAGTACTCCTAAAAGGAGCGCTGCGGTAGAAACAGGGGTTGGCAGAATAGCAGCTACACCTACAAATCATTACAGTCTTATGAGTCTGTTCCCTTGGCTACTTTTGTGGTTTGTGTTTGAATTTTTGCTTTTATTTCTCTTTTTATTCAGGAAGTAAGTTGAACTCTCCCCAATATCTGTAATAGTTGCTAAGCCCAGCAATTTTCCTTAAGAGGTTCCCTGCTAAGGACCTTCCATTTAGCAAACCAAACCACTAAATGCAAGGGGGCTTGAATTATTGGAATTATTGCTTGGCAAACGCAGAATGGTCAACCCTGCCGCACTGTGACCCAGAGAAAGATTTTTTGAAAATAGAGATCATTCTCCTCGGTTAGAATAAAACTGCTCCGCCAGAAATCAAATTGGCACTCTGTCAGCATGATCTTCTTAAGTAAAGAGAGAGGCGAATGTGCTCTGTCCACAGATGAGGTTGGCCAAGCAAACTGGGGGAAAAAAGAGAGCCTCGCCAGCTTCCCTATTGATCTGAGAATCACCTTCTCGAAGAAGTAAGGTGAGAGAGAGCACACGTCTCTAGTCCACAAACCACTTTCGCTCATAGACAGGGAGAAAGCAAGAATATAGCGTCTCCATTAAGCTTAGAACTATCCTCAGAAATCACGCCAAAAATGAACACAGGGTTGGAAATGGAGGGAAATGGATGACTCAGGATTTCTCATGAAGGATGCAAAACAGCTACCCTTTGGGGCATTCTCTTGACTAAAGCAGCGGTCAGAAATGACTGTACATAGTTATCATCTGAAGATAAGCACCGATCATAGGGAATGAAGAACTCGAGGCCTCAATATTTCTATAGAATAGGGTTGAAGGTTACAAGGGTAACCACCAGGGCCTATAATAAATATGAGACAGAAGAGAGAGAGTGCAGGTAGATTACAGGAGATCAAAAGTCGGGTGCAGGAGAATTCATATATTTTTAAATCAACTTGATTGAGGGATAATTTATAAACAATAGAATGCATACATTTTAAACGTACAGTTTGAAGCGTTTTGACAAGTGTCTACCATATCCATGCCACCACCACTATCAAGATATAGGATATTTCCATCACTCCTAAAGCTTCCCTTTTTGCCCCTTCCCATTCCTGAACTCAGGCAACCGCTGATCTGCATTCTGTCACTATAGATTTAGTTGAACTTTCCTTTGAGTTTCAAGTAAATGGAATCACGTAGTATTTACACTTTTGTGTCTTGCTTTTTTTCCTCAGCATAACTTTTTGGGATTCATCCATCTTGTTGCTTATACTAGCAGCTTAGTTCCTTTTTATTTATCTATTCTATGGGTATATGACAATTTATTTATCCATTCGCTTATTGTTTGACATTTGAGCTTTATACAGTTTGGGGCTATTATAAATAAAGTTTCTATGAGCATTCACACACAAGTCTTTGTGTGGACATACATTTTTATTTCTCTTAGATAAACACCTAGGAGTGGAATTTCTGTGTCATACGGTCAGCGTATGTTTAACATTGTGTTTAATGCTGTTTAACGTATGCCAAACTGTGTTTTGAAGTGATCGTAACATTCTACATTCCCACCAGCAATGAAAGAGAGTTCTAGTTACTCCACATCCTCACCAACCCTTGGTATTGTCAGTCTTTTAATTTTAGACACTCTAAAGGTGTCTTGATTTGCATTTCCTTGACAACTAATGTTATATAACACAGCATCATTTCGTTTGCTTATTGGCTATTTATATATGTCCTTTACATATATTTTTTTACCGTTTAAAAAAATGGGGTTGTTTGCCTTATTATTATTGTAAAAGCTCTTTATAGATATTCTTGTTTTTTTTTTTTTTTGTGAGGAAGACCAGCCCTGAGCTAGCATCCAATGCCAATCCTCCTCTTTTTTGCTGAGGAAGACTGGCCCTGGGCTCACATCCGTGCCCATCTTCCTCTACTTTATATGGGATGCCACCACAGCATGGCTTAACAAGCGGTGCGTCGGTGCGCGCCTGGGATCCGAACCGGCAAACCCTGGGCTGCTGCAGCAGAGTGCACACACTTAACCACTTGCATCACCGGGCCGGCCCCTCTTTATAGATATTCTTGATTCAAATCCTTTCTCAGGTACCTGTATTGCTAATATTTTCTCCTAGTCTTTGTCTTGCACAGGATGTCATTGGTGAACAGAAAAAAAAAATGAACCCAAACTAGAGACGTGAAGAAACGCTTTTTCCAAGAGGAGGTGGCTCTTGAATTGAGACTCGAAAGAAGAAGAGTTAGTGGGTGGGTAAGGAGAAGGGTGCTAAGGCCCGCATGGTGGAGCTTTCTCAAAGGCACTAAAGGATGACCTAACCCTAGGTCAGTTCTTTCCTTTCTCATAGATAAAGCTTCAATCCAAGCTGATTATATCCATGTGTAGATGTCACTGAATTAATTGATACTAATATTTGAATCACTAATAAATATATTCCTCCAAAGGGGTATATGAAACTAAAAAATAGCAATTTGCTTACCAAATTATTTTCTATTCACTCTTTTCCATAAATCTGCAATTGTAGGGGAGGAATTTTGGAATAGGAAGCTTCTGGTTTTGTTTATAAATATTTGTCAATAAGTGTCTGTCAATAAACTGAAATTCACAGGATATGCCTAAGCCATTTGTTTCAACTTCCTTTATATATAAGTGGTGAAGTAACCATCGTCTGTAAATAGCCATTGTCGAAGTGCTAAAACAATATATCTGTGAGTCAGCTGGACAGACCATGGCGTTAATGGGCAGTTGTTTCATTCCTTTTTCCATAGTAGCAGCTAGAAATATTATGAAGTGAAGAAACTCACTAGTTCCCGGTCACAGAAGCTAGGAGATAATAGTGGTTCTTTCCTCGGGGGAGTTGTTTTTCTGTTGGTGTTGCCGAGAAGTGAGGCCTTCCCTTCCGATATGGTAGGGATTCATGAGATAAATATTGGATAGATGGGTGAATGAGTGGATGGAAGGATGGATGGATGGATAACCAACCAGCTAGAGGGGTTTTATCCATCTCTCTGTGAGAACAACAGATGAAGGAGAAGTGGCAAGAGTACACAATGAATGGGAAGGAGTGAAAAGAGAAATCAAGAGATAATAGATGACCGTAGTTAGCACATACATTAAAAAAAAAGGGAAAAAAAGCACCCAGAAGAAGCTATTTGCAGCAGAGGACCACATGCCCCTTTCAACACACATAATCACAGGGACTATGAAAGTATAATTATCGAGAGCTGGTTCAGCAGGCGGCCTTGCTGGACAGTTCATCAGAGGGTGATGGGCAAGGTCCCAAGGCAGGAGAGAGAAATACCTTTGCTGCTTCCCTTCCTCTGTGTTCCACTTTCTTGTATTCCACTGTCTCCTGTCAAATGAAAAAAGACGTGATCCTCATTATACCCAGTTCATGGTATTGTTTTTTTATTAAGATATAATTCATATACTATAAAATCGACCCTTTTAAAGCGTACAATTCAGTGCTTTTTCATATAGTCTGAGATTTGTGCAAGCATCACCACTGTCTAATTCCAGCTCTTTTTCAACACCCCAAAAAGAAACTCCATACCCATTAGCAGTCGCTCCTCATTTCTTCTTCCACCCAAGGCCCTGGCCAGCACTATCTACCTGTTTTTTTAAAGATTATTTTTTCAGAGCTGTTTTGGGTTTACAACAAAATTGAGAGGAAGACACAGAGATTTCCCATATACCTCCTGCCCCCACACATGCGTAAACTCCCCTATTATCAACATCACTCACCAGAATGGTACATTTATTACCAAGGATGAGCCTATATTGACAAATCATAATCACCCAAAGTCCATAGTTTACCTTAGAGTTCACTCTTGGTGCTGTGCATTCTACAGTTTGGGCAAATATATAATGACATATACCCATCATTATAATATCATACAGAATATTTTCACTGCCCTAAAATCCTCTGTGCTCTGCCTATTCATCACTCCACAACCTCCCCACCCCAATCTATCTACTTTCTGTCTCCCTATGTTTGCCTATTCTGGGCATTTCATTTAAATGGGATCAAATATGTGGCCTTTTGTGTCTGGTGTCTTTCACTTAGCATAATGTGGATTTTTTTTCTTTTTCGATTAATAAAGTTTAGTTTTTAGAGCAGTTTTAGTGTACAGAGAAATTGAGCAGAAAGTAGAGAGTTCCCATACCTTCTTTCCCCACGCCTTGCACAGAGTTCCTCATTGCTTTTTTTTTCTTTTTTACTAACTTAACCATTTTTAAGTGTACAGTTCAGTAGAGTCAACTATATTCCCATGGTTGTGCCAGTACACTGGTTTTTAAAAAATGGTAGTGGGGGGAGTAGTCTTCAAACCAAGGAGAAGAAAGTCGTACTCACCCTGGAACAGAGAGCGCATGGCCTGTAATAAGACTCGCATTTCTCCTTATCACGCAGCATCCCGGAGGCAGCGGCCTGGATGGGCTTGCTTCCCTTTGCCTTTCAGGAAGCTCTGTGAAAGGCCTGAGATGCACTCTTGGGAGCAGTGGTAACTCTCCAAGAATGTACACGTTCCTCCCTGACCTTGCTGCATTGATTTGTTCCCTTCCACTTTCGTAAATATTTTAAGCATTGATTTGGATTTTAAATATCAGAGGATTATTTTTATCCCAAATAAAACTCAGCTGAATTAATACTGAAAGCACTAAGAGATTCAACTCTAAATACTTGTTGAGTAAGTCTTTCTAAAACTATTTAAAATGTTTATTTGTAATGCATTTGTCTTTTCTGAGCACAGAGGCCACCTGGTTTATAATATTTGGAATATTGATAATATTCTTAAACATTGGAGACTTTTGCAAACGTGGAAGGTAATTGAGGAATAATTCCTGTGGGACTGGATTGCTTTTCTATGAGTACAGAGGATAAATTGGAGAAAAAGTATAAGCACATAATAAGATATTCTCTGCATTTTTAGTTAATCTATCTCTAGTAGAAAAAACACTGGATTAGAAATAATAATGGCTACCATTTGTTGAGTGATTAGCCTGTGCCAGGGACTATGCTAAGCATTTTTACATGTGGTTTTCTCTTTTGTTACTCACAACATCTTATGAGTTGGATGCTACTATACTTTTTTAATTGAGATATATTTGACATATAACATTGTGTAAATTTAAGGTGTACAACACATTGATTTGATGCATTTATATTGCAATGTGATTGCCATTGTAGCATTAGGTAACACCTCTATCACATCACATCCTGTAGCTATCATTTCTTCTTGTGGTGGGAACAATTAAAGATCCAGTCTCTTAGTAAGTTTAATGTTTCTAATACAGTTTTGTTGTCTATAATCACTGTACTGTGTATTAGATCTCCAGGACTTATTTATCTCTTAGTTGCAAGTATGTACCCTTCAACAACACCTCTAGGAAGACAATGAGGCTAAGAGAGGTTAAATAACTTGCCCAAGGTCCCCTATTTTTCAGGTGAATTTAACTCCAGAGTCAAAATTTTCAAACACTCTGCTGACATGGGAGTTGGAACAAGTAAATTCTCATCCTGATTATGTGGCTTAATGTAATTGGGCCTCATTTTCCTCATCTGTAAAATGAGGATATTGGACCATATCCATGATTCCTGACCTGTGGCTGCCTTGGAGATGTGCTGCCCCATCTCCTTCAGAACAAGCTGCTGTGGGGAACATTGTTGACTGACAGCCCCCAGCTACTGCCCCGTGAACCTGAGGCCACGTGTATATCAGGCTGCTCCCAGCCAATGACTGGTCATGGCAGGGGTAGTGCTGCTGGCCTAATGGGGGCTTCCTCTAATGAGCAGGTTTGACTCAGGCCCTCCCCATTAGCTGGGCAAGACTTCCTCAGGACTGCAGTGCAGTCTGAGGCTCTTCCTACCAATCCTTCTTTCCCTATCTCCTTCCCAGATGTTGCACCTGCATTGTACTCTGAAGGCTCTCCTAGCCTACTCCTGCCCACATCCCATTTATCCTTCACAGAAATTTCCCTCAATAAATCTTTTGCATGTCTAATCCTGTCTTGCCATCTGCTACTCAGAGGACCAGAAGTGACAACTTCCAACATCGGTGGGAGGGTCAGAAAAATATTTCAAAGGGTCCAGAAATTCCATGTTCAACAAGCAATGTATTTAGACTTTATGAATCCTAGGTCGTACATTTATATGAATTGCTACTTTCCAAATAAATATGGATGACAAATATAATAGAGTCATCTAAGAGTGTTATTGGATTTACAGGTCATTAGAATTATTATCATTACTCATTCTTAGTTTCATTTGTATATTCATCTTCAATTCTAACCAAAAGATTGTTTATAGTGTATTGCATAGTCTTTAACTCTTACTTTTTGAGAACAGGAGATAGTATTTCTTATCTTCCTAAATTACATGGTTCATCCTTCCAAAGAAATTGCATCTCAGTTTAGTACACCCGTATTCCTTTGAGCTTAGACCTTTGTGACCAACTGAGCATTCACTTAATCGTCTGGAATAATCTTGCCCTTAGTTTTCCCCCTCATGTAATTTCCTTTCACAGCCAATTTGTCCTTAATGCTCAGACTAGGGCCATAACAGCAACATGAGGAATTGAGGAAATCTTCCATCATTTACACAATCTCATCTCAAACAAATGACTATTTCAGCCAGATGTAGGGATTTGAAATTTGAGAATAGGGCAGCTGTTGGAATAATATAAATAATTGCTTATTTGGGTGCTGATTTTACAGTTGACAGCAAAAAGTCTACTGGGGTGGCTCATTAGTGGGACAGGTGCAAGGGCAGCTGTTCTAATTAATGTGTTAGGAATCTCCATTCTTGATTTCTATTAAGGATTAGAGAAAATCTTTGCTATCTACCTGATTATACAAAAAAGATTATATCTCATTGGCTGGGACTGTGCATGTGGCTCCCACCTACCTGCAAAGGAAGCTGGGAAATTTATTTAGCTGGGCACTTTGCTAACCTGAACACAATCAGGATTCTATTAGTAAAGGAAAGTAGAGAAAGTGTATTGGGAAGGCAACCAACACAATCTGCTCCCAGAGGCAAGCCTAGAAATGTTATTGATTTTTATGTCTCGGATCCATTTTCTTTTATCTTTGTGGGAAGAATGAGAGGAGTAATAAATGTTGTAGTGAATATATTGGAGATCAAAACACATCACAACAAAGCTTCAAAGAGGTGTTCTTCGTGTTCTCTCTATTTAAGCTTCCACTCTACTGAGAAATATTTGTGGCAAAACTTAGACATCATATTTTTAGTCAAGAAGAAATTTTTGCTGTAACAATGACATGGCAATATGATTCACTTGTAATTACAGAATGTAACAGAAATTGTTATGAAATTTCCTTGATTTCTCTGAAACAACATGTTATATTTAAGGGAAACTACATCCTGGAATCTGTTTGAAAGGCAGTTGTAATTCACTGAAATTAGTTGCCCCCAAATCCACAATTTAATTTTAAGTTTAAAAAAAGATTTGAACTACATCAAGACTGTAAGCAGAACATAAATATATCTTAGAGTCCTGAGGTGTGCAATATAAAATGGGCCATGCCCCAGGAGTTTCTCATGAAGGTGCCTGCAACGTGAACTTTTGGACCCTGATTCTGCAAAAATTATCCATCTTCAGAACTAGATAAAATTGTGAAATCTGAGCAAAGATCTGTCTGAGCTTTTTCTCATTATGGTGTTTAACTACCTTTGTCAGAAATTGCAATGGAAATATGTAGTTTTCATTTCATTTATATTTTAAATATTGCTTAAAAATTAATTAATTATATGCTTGTCACAGGTAAAATAAATATAACTATTTAACTGGTAGCATATATTTATATCAGTTATATAATTCTTCCCTTCCCTGATACCTTACTATCTTTGAATTGTTTAGCTCTCATATTTTCCTTTAAAAATTCGTGATATTTTCGAATTATGCTCTTGATGGAAAATTTGAAACTACAGAAAAGTAAAAGAGAGAACCTCATATTATTTAAGACACATATATGTACATTTATTTGTTTCAGCCCTGATGACCACTTGGCAGTGTTGGAGATGGATTTATATACAGATATATGGTGATGGTATGTGCCTGGGATATACTAGCACCTCCCGAAATCTGGACAAATAAAATCATGTTCCAACTTCAACTGATGCATTTGGAGAGAGAAGTCAGTTTACAGACCAATTTGAAAATGGGAATGAGGTTAGGGAGGGTAGACAAGAAGAGGCAGCTAGAAGAGGCATTTTATCATTTGTCACATTATGAGTAGACCTGGTACCTCATAATACGTGTAAATACATATTATAATCAGAGAAATTAAGTGATATAACAGGACACAGAGACAGTCAGAGAATCAGAATTAGAACTTAGGCTTTCTTATCCTTACATTAATGAGTTCTTCCACTAAAAATGGATGTCCAGATCATAAAAGTGATCTGTAACACATTCAGCTAAAAACTTCCTTTTTATATTTCATATTTTGTGTATGTGTGCTTGACAAATTCTTTTAGATGCCCTTATTTCCTGATTTTCTTTTCTTTTCTCCGCCCGCCCTCCCTCCCTTCCTTCCTTCCTTCCTTCCTTCCTTCCTTCCTCTCTTTCTTTTTGGAGGTTATGGGCAAGGAGATTCAGTTGCATGGATTTTGGAATCAAACAGACCTGGATTTGAATCTTGGGTCTGCCCCTTACTACATATGGGATTCTTGGCAGTTTGTTTCAACATTCTATACCTCAGTTTCTTCACTTGTAAAACTGAAGTAAATATAGTTGTCTCATAGTATTGTTTAGTGTGTAATGGTCCAATTAAGCTTGATTCCACTGCAGTAACAAATAACTCCAAAAATTTCAGCGGCCTCTGTAGCACAAGTCTATTTCTCACTCAAGCAAAGTCTGCTGTGGGTCTGGTGACTCTCCAGGGCTCAGCATTCTATGTTGCCTCAGTCTTATGGCACCTGCATATTAATGTTCTTTTATGATCACCAAGGCAATTAAATACTTCAGCCTAAAAGTGGCACATATAATTTCTCCTCATATATATTTTTGATTAATAAACAGATTCATGGAAACGCCTAACTTCAACAAGCTGGGGAAATGCAATGCTTTTGTGCACCCAGAACAGGAGGAGAACTGGACATGCTGATAAGCAGCACTGCTATCTACCCCGGTCTGCTTTCCTCATCACCAAACCTTCTATATGCTCTTTCCTGCACCCAGAATCCACTCACCCTTCCCCAAGGAATCAACCCAATATATCCCTCTCTCTCAGAGTCCAGGATGAAGCATACTTCAGGTCCAAGTTTTGCTTCTCTTCTCCAGAGCCTTATGATATAAAGTTCCTGAAGCGTCTAGTGCCTGAGCACAGTGCATGGCCCAGGGCAAATTCATTGACTAGTTGTCAGCGTTAGACTAACAGTAGCAGCAACAGTAGTATATTGCCAATCATGTTATAACATAAACAACATCTTCTTCATCAGGACATTTTTGTAGCTCAGGATACCCTTTTTTTTTTTGGTAGCTGAGCATCCAGTCCTCCTTCTTGGGGAATTCACCTCTTCTCATCTCAGTCCATGTGATTTAGATGGAACTACTCCTGTCCTCCTACCACTAAGGGTAGGCATATGACCAAGGCCTAAAGAGTCCATTTATTCCATCTTACTGGCCACTGAGATAGGTTCAGAGATGGTTGCTTTACTTAAGTTGGTCCAGGAAGACACAATCCTAGGACTTCCACTGGAAAGGAGGGGGGGAAACCCACTTTTTCTCTATTAGGCTTGTTGAGAGGTTAAGGTGAAAGTCTGCATCTGCTGAAGGTCATCTTGTGACCAAAGTGAGAGCCTTCCAGGAATGAAGTCAAAAAAGAAGGAATGCCAAGAAGTGGTGAGAATGAGATTGAGTTCTGCTGATAGCAATTGAACCTCTGAATTCAGCAATGGTTTGTTCTCTGGAATTTTCAATAACTTGAACCCATAATTTCTCCTTTTGCTTTGCTTGGATTGATTTCAGTTGTGTTACTTGTATTGGTAGATTGCAAAAATGGCCACAAATTCTTCCCCTCCATGTATTCATACCCACTTGCCTTACAACTTTGAGGACCTTTCCACACTGACTCTGGTCTTAGTCACCCAATTTGCTTTGGACAAAAGATGTCCACAAACATGACACAGGAGAGGTTTGAAAACCATTTGGGCAGCAAAGCTTTTCCCCTCTTGATGTTCTTCAGACCCTTCATCACTTCTGCTGTGTGAATAAGCTCAGGCCACCTCCTTGCTGAATAATGAGAGAGCAAATGGAGCAGAAAAGAGCTGTCTCAGCTAAGCCATCTTAGATCAGCCAGCCTCAGCCAATCCACTAACTGACCACAGACGCATGAAAAAGCCCAGCAGCGATCAGCCAAGCTTTATCTAGACCTGAAAAACTTCCCAGAGGATCATGAGCCAAATAAATGATTGCTATTTTAAATTAATAAGATTTGGGGTGGTTTGTTATGCAGCAAAAGCTAACTGATACATTTGCCAACAAAAGAGTGCTACCTGCTACAACCATGTTATGGTAGTTATTTTATGTCTCCTCTAGCCTCTTTAAAACATACCAACTTTGTGATAGTTTAATGAGCGTGTAAGTAGGTACTCAATAACTGTTTCCTAAATAAATGCTTGAAATGACAGGGGAACTTGAGATACAGTGTCTTAGACCACAGAATTGATTCAAATGCTGGCTGTTTTAGGCATCGGGAAGGAGCTATGGAAAAGTTGAATATGTTTTCATGCACTGATTGATCGTTTGCAATCATCTTTTGAGAAGTGTCTGTTCAAGTCTTTTGCCCACTTTTTTTGGCAGGTGAATTATTGAGTTGTGAGAATTCGTTATATATTCTAGATACAAGTCCTCTGTCAGATATAAGTATTGTGAATATTTTCTTTCAATCTGGGGCTTGCCTTTGTTTTCTGAATGGTGTCTTTTGAACAGCAAATTTTATAATTTCGATGAAGTCTAATTTATCAATATTTTAAATGGATCATGATTTTTATGTTTCACTTTAGAAATTTTTGCTTAACTCAAGATCACAAAGATTTTCTTCTATACTCTTTACTGGAAATTTTATTGTTTTAGCTCCTTACATTTAAGGCTGTGATTCATTTCAAATTGTATCTGGTGTGAGATAAAGGTCAAGGTTCATCTTCCTTTCTTCCTTTGCATATGAATGTCCAATCATTCTAGTACCATTTGTTAACAAGACTATCCTTTCCTCATTGAATTACCTTGGCATCTTTGTTGAAAATCAATTGACCATATAAATGTGGGTCTATTTCTGGGTACTCTATTCTGTCTCATTGATCTATATGTCTAGGCTTATGCCAATACCACACTGTTGTGATTCTGTAGCTTTAGAGTAAGTCTTGAATCAGGCAGTGTAATCTTCTGAGATGGTTTTTCTCTTTTAAAATTGTTTTGGCTGTTCTGAGTCCTCTCAATTTCCACATAAACTTTATAATTAGCTTGTTAATTTTTAAAAAAGGCCTGCTGGAATTTTCATATGCATTGGATTTATTCTATAGTTCACTTTGGAGAGAATTAACATCTCAACAATACTGAGTCTCCCAACAAACATGGTATATTCTTTCATTTATTTAGGTCTTTATGTTCTTTCAGCAACATTTTCTAATTTTAAGAATACAGATTTTGCACAACTTTCATTAAATTTATTCTTAAGTATTTTTTATGCTATTGTAAATGAACTTTAAAAATTTGTTGCAGTATATAGAAATAAAATTACTTTTTGTTCAGTTTTGGTAATTTGAGTCTCTAAAGGAATTTTTCCATTTCATTTAAGTTGTCAAATTTATTGGCATGAAGTTATAGTATTGCCTTATTACTCTTTTAATAGCTGTAAGATCTATAGTAATGTCCCTCTTTTCCTTCCTAATGTTGGTGATTTGTGTCTTTTCCCATTTCTTCTCAATCAGTTTAGCTAGATGGTTTCAATTGTATTAGTCTTCTTAAAGAATCAGCTTTTGGTTTTATCTAGTTTCTTTACTGCTTTTATGGTTTCTATTTCTTTGATTTCAACTGTTATCTCTATTATTTTCTCCTTTCTACTTGCTTTGGGTTTAATTTATTCTTCTTTTGTGATATTTTAAGGTGGAAACTTAGGTCATTGATTTGAGATCTTTCTTATTTTCTAGTATAAGCAGTCAAAGCTATTAATTTCCCTTTAAGTGCTCATTTAGCTGCACTATACAAATTTTGATATGATATTGTTTTTCATTTCTATTTAGTTCAAAATATTTTCTAATTTCCCTTGTTATTTGTTCTTTGACTCACGGGTTGTTTAGAAGTGTATGTTTCATTTCTAAGTATTTTGGGATTTTCCAGATATCTATCTGCTGTTGATTTCTAATTTAATTTTATTGTGATTGGGGCACATACTCTGTAGGATTTAATCCTTTTAAATTTGTTGAGACTTGTTTATGGCACAGGTATGGTCTATCTCAGTGAATGTTCCATATGCAACTGAAAAGAATATGCATTCTACTATTGTTTAGTGAAGTGGTTTATAAATGTCACTTAGGTCAAATTGATTCACAGTGTTTTTCAAATCCACAGCCTTACCAATTTTTTTTTTGTCTGCTTGTTCTATCGATTACTGAGAGAAGTGTTAAAATAGCCAGCTATAATTGTGGATTTGTTAATTTATTTCTTTAGTTCTGTCAGTTTTTTGCTTCGTGTATTTTGAAGCTCTGTTATTAGGTACATAAACATTTAGGATTGCTATGTTCTTTTGTTGAATTGACCCTTTTAACAGGAAATGTCCATCTTTATTATTAGCAACATTCCTTGTTTTAAAGTCTTTATTATCTGATGTTAATATAGTTCCTCTAGCTTTCTCATTAGTAGCATTTTTATATTATATTTTTCTCTTTCTTTTACTTTTAATCTATGTGTGTCTTTATATTTAAAGCACATTTCTTGTTAACAGTATATTGTTGGGTCTTGCTTTTTTGTTCAGTCTAAAAATCTCCTCCCTTTAATTGGTATGTGTAACTCATTTATATTTAATGTATTGTTTAAATTGCTGGATTTAATTCTACCTTCTTCATATTTGTTTTCTATTTATCACATCTGTTTTTTGTTTCTCTTTTCCTACCTTCTTTGGGGTTAATTGAGTTTTGTTTTTTGTTGTTGTTGTTTTTTTTTGTATTTCATTTGTTCTCCACTACTAGTTTATTAGCTATAACTCTTTGCTGTACTTTTTGCTTACGGATTAGAGCATGCTTCCTTAACTCATCACATACCAGTATGAATTAATAATATACTTCTTCACATATAATGTAAGGATCTTTCAACACTATATGATCTACTAATCACCTTCTGTTCTCTTTTATATTATTGTTATATTTTTTCATCTATAAATTTTATAAATCCTGCAATACATTGCTATTATTTTTACTTTAGATAGTCAGCTATCTTTTAAAGAAGCACTAAACTGGGCACACTTTTCCTGAAGCACATGAGGTTTTTAGAGAAGAAATAGAAATACGAAGAAAACATTTTGTTCTGTTTTAAAGAGGAAAGGAAGTAAGTGATATGTTCTAGGCAACCATCAATGGCCACTGGCTCAAGTTATTTTCTTAACGATTTTTAATGAGTATGGTTCCACTACTTTAAATGGCTGTCATCCATTAGAAACTCACACAGACACTTCAAGCAGGGCCAGTTATGTATGATGTGATTAATTAGAAGATCTCACTGATATAATTTTATACTATTATTGTGTAACCCCCATGTCAGTACATTTTTATGTGGATTGCAGTTAATTTTATGGAATGGCGCGTAGAATTTCTCTGTTCTGCATAGCACTCTTGGGAATATATGACATATAGGACAAGTGTCTTACCATAAAGTTATATCAAGAAGCTTGATTAATAGAAAATATTCAAGTGGAATTCTTGAAAATCAATTAATGTAATCTATCACATCAATAGGCTAAAAAAGAAAAATCACACGATCATATCAAGAGATGCAGAAAAAGTATTTGATAAAATCTGTCACCCATTTATGATAAAAACTTTCAGTAAACTAGGAATAGAGGGTAACTTCCTCAACTTGATAAAGAATACCTACAAAAAACCTAGAGCTAATATTACACTTAATGGTGATAAACTTGAAGTTTTTCCTCTAAAATTAGGTACAAGGCAAGGATGTCTCCTCTCACCATTCCTTTTCAACATCATACTGGAAGTTCTAGCTAATGCAATAAGACAAGAAAAGGAAACAAAAGGTATACAGATTGGGAAAGGAGAAATAAAACTCCCTTTGTTCGCAGATGACTTGATTATCTATGTAGAAAATCCAAAAGAATCAACAAAAAACCCTCCTGGAATTAAAAAGTGATTATAGCAAGGTTGCAGGATACAAGGTTAATATACAAAAGTCAATTGCTTTCCTATATACCTGCAATGAACAAATATAATCTGAAATTAGAAACACAATACCATTTGCATTAGTGCCCCCTCCAAATGAAATGCTTAGGTATAATACAACAAACTATGTATATGATCTATATGAGGAAAACTACAAAACTGATGAACAAAATCAAAGAAGAAATAAATAAATCGAGGGGTATTCCAGGTTTATGGATAGAAAGACTTGATATTGTCAAGATGTCAAGTTTTTCCAATTTGATCTATAGATTCATGCAATCTCAATCAAAATCCCAGCAAGTTATTTTGTGGATATTGACAAACTTATTCTAAAGTTTATATGGAGAGGCAAAAGACCCAGAACAGCAAACACAATATTGAAGGAGAAGAGCAAAGTTGGAGGACTGACACTACCTGACTTCAAGAATCACCACAGAGCTACAGTAATCAAGACAGTGGTATTGGTGAAAGAAGAGACAAATAGATCAATGGGACAGAATAGAGAGCCCAGAAATAGACCCACATAAATATAGCCAACTGATCGTTGATGAAGGAACAAAGGCAATACAACAGAGCAAATACAGTCTCTTCAACAAATGGTGCTGGAACAGCTGGACAACCACATGCAAAAAAACAAATCTAGACACAGACCTTACACCCTTCATAAAAGTTAACTCAAACTGAATCACAGACCTAAAGGTAAAATGCAAAACTATAAAACTCTTAGAAGATAACATAGGAGAAAACCTAGATAACCTTGGGTATGGTGATGACTTTTTAGATACAACGCCAAAGACGTGATCCATAAAAGAAATAATTGATAAGCTGTACTTCATTAAAATTAAAAACTTCTGCTTTGTGAAAGACAATGTCAAGAGAACGGAAAGATAAGCCACAGACTTGGAAAAAATATTTGCAAAGGACACACAAATAAAGAGCTTTATACAAAATATATGAAGAACTCTTAAAATTCAACAGTAAGAAAACAGACAACCCACTTAAAAAATGGGCCAAAGACCTTAACAGACACCTCACTAAAGAAGATATACAGATGGTAAATAAGCATATGAAAAGGTGTTCCACATCATATGTCATCAGGGAAATGCAAATTAAAACAACAATGAGAGACCACTATATACCTATTAGACCACTATATACCTATATACCTATAGCCGAAATCCAGAACACTGACAACACCAAATGCTGGTGGGGATGTGGAGCAACAGGAACTCTCATTCATCACTGGTGGGAATGCAAAGCAGTATAGCCACCTTGGAAGACAATTTGGCAGTTTCTTACAAAATTGAACATACTCTTACCATATGATCCAGCAGTTTTGCTCCTTGGTATTTACCCAAAGGAACTGAAAACTTATGTCCACACAAAAAACTGCATGTGGATGTTTATAGCAGCTGTATTCATAACTGCCAAAACTTGGAAGCAACCAAGATGTCCTTCAGTAGGTAAATGGATAAATAAACTGTAGCATATCTAGATAACAGAACATTATTCAGCACTAAAAAGAAATGAGCTATCAAGCCATGCAGACATGGAGGAAACTTAAACGCATATTACTAAGTGAAATAAGCCAATTTGAAAAGGCTACATAATGTATGGTTCCAACTATATGACATTCTGGAAAAATCAAAAGTATGGAGACAATAAAAAGATCAGTGGTTGCCAGGGGTTGGAGGGGGAAGGATGAATAGGCAGAGCACAGAAGATTTTTAGGGCTGTGAAAATACTCTGTACGATACCAGAACGATAGACATATGTCATTATACATTTGTCCAAACTCATAGAATGTACAATACCAAGAGTGGACCCTAATGTAAACTATGGACTTTGAGTGATTATGATGTGTCAATGTAGGTTCATCAATTGTAACAAATGTGCACTCTAGTTGGGGATGTTGATCATGGGGAGGCTGTGCATGAACAGGGGCAGGGAGTATATGGGACAGCTCTGTACCTTCCCCTCAACTTTGCTCTGAACCTAAAACTGCTCTAAGAAAATAAAGTCTTAATGTTAAAAAATGAAGTTCTTTCTATTTCTATCTTTTTTTTGGCGGGCGGGGGGGCGGGTCTTGGATGCCCCAAAAGACCAAAAGCTAAACCAATAGAAAATGTTCTATTTCAAAATAAGATGTTACATTCCTCATCCAGAACTTGCAGATAAGGTGGTCAAACACTGGTTTTACAACTCCCAGCCCCGCACCCACCTCAATAGTGTTGATATGAGAAGATAGTGTTGAAATGAGAAGGGTGAAATACCAGACTCCTGGGGGCCGAGAGAAGAATCCCAAGCAGCCAGCCAGAGGAGATGCATTGCCTGTATCATGGGAAGTCAGATGGATGTTTCTAGAGGGGACATCTCTGAGGAACCTAAAAAATGCCCCAAGATAGAGAGAGAAAGGCCATGACATGAAAGACCAGTATTAGCTCATTGGGCTTTGGGTAGTTTCATCAAATGGAGAAGCCTCGGTTCACTTCAATAAATGGAGAATCGGGGAGCTCTTTCATTTAACATGTTCTTTTCACTTCAGGCCTCTGCTGCCACTGGTTTTTAAATCTTCTCTGGGTTTTGTTTACTTTTTATTTCTTAATTTGCTTTTCTGCAGTGTAGACAAATATTTTCCTCCCTAATGACTGTATTCCTCTCACATGAAATTTATTCTCAGTAGGCAGCTAGCAAAATCCATTCAGCATTTCTCTTGGTTATTAGTTATTAATTTATTTATTTTGGATGATTTGGTTGATGTTATTTTAAAATCCCTTGGAGTTTACCACCCCTCTCCGATACATGTTCTATGAAACAGATATTTATAATAGCTCTTATTAAGAAGTGCACATAAATAGAGGGTTTACATATCTCCCCCAATTATTAATTTGTTATGCGCCTTCTGATAATCCCATTACGTTTGCTTTCATTTCTCGTGGGAAGGAATTAGACACCAAAATATGTTTGGGATGAGAAGGTCTAGTTTGCTCTATGGAGTGACTGGGAAGTTCAGTGGGTTGGAGGTCTAGGGTGGGAAGGTGTGAAGCAGAACTGATACAGCCAGGACACACTGGCGCCCGTCTTAAAGTATTGAAATACCTCCATATTGGTTAGTAATAAACAGGCACTGCCCCAAGACCCCTTGCCTGGCACCTTGGTTCCCCTGGACTTCCCCACAATCCAGCAGCTAAAGGGTTGAGCCTGGCATGCCTAGGGTCCCTGTTTGATTGGTGGTGCCTGGTCCAGTTTTGGCTGTTCAATATTATGAATATCACCCCTTGGTGAAAGGAATGGAAAGGAATTACTACTTGATTAGCTTTCCTGAGGGAATTCTGGAAAACTGGACATAATAATAATAGGGTTTAACATCTACTGAGAACTGTTCTAAAGGCTTTATACATATTAGTCATTCAACTCCCTTAACAATCCTATGCTTCCCAACCCCCTCAATAATCAAACATTTTTTATCTCACACTGATTCATTCAACTAGTATTTATTGAGTACCTAACATGGGCCAAGAAATGTGGTAGGTGTTGGGGTACGATGAAATATAAGACATGGTCCCTGCTTTCCAGTGGGGAGATGGAGGGATACACAAGTAAATTATAATATGTGATAAATGTTATAATAAAGATGTTAAACATTATGGAATACAGAGGAGTTAGGGACATAAAAGCTTTGATCAGTCAACAGCAGCAATATCTTAAAATGTTCACTTTGTTAAACCTTTAGTAATGAATCAAATTCTAAGTCGAGTTGATTGTGGGCAAATGAAAACTAAATTACTTTTCAGATGTGATAGTTTTAAAGAATGAGTACTTGTAGAGCAGTTACTAAACTACAAAATTAAAATAAGTTATTAAAAATGTTAATCACAGAGAATCAGCCTCTTACAGGGTCAAACACCATATAATCACGTTCAGGGCAGTGAATAGTAAGTCAAATAGTTCAAGTTCAGAGCATGCTGAAAAGAGAAGGAGAACTAGTTTCCCTCAATCTGTCATCTGAAAAAAGGCATTTTCCTGGAAAGATTTAGAACACAGCTTTCATCAAAGTTGTGGCAGTTCATATTTTACTCCTGAAAACATGGCAAATGAATAAAACATAAGAAATTTGAATGACAAGCTTGTCTTTAAGAAATTTTACTGGCAACAACACAAATCCTGGACCTCATCTTTCAAATGTCCTTTCCTTGGTGAAGTCATCTGTGAATGCTGCAGGGACAAAATCACTTGTGCCCCGCGGGGTGTCTTTCACACCCTGTGCTTTATCACAGTATCATAATTCTTTGTTGGCCTTTGTTGGCCCCTCAAGAATGGGAGGTAGGGAGACCACCCCGTCCTGCTGCAGACCAGGAGACAGGGAGGCTGCTTAAAGATCTCAGCGTCGCCTGATAGCAAAGGGCCTGAGAACAAGGGGAAGGCTCTTAGCAAACCTGACATTGAAGGAATGAGGTGTATCTATCCATCAATTCCTCAACCAAGAGACCCAGTGTTCTCCATCTTAATTCCATTGAGGGGCCTGAATATCTCAAGCACTTGGAGTGGTATTCTGTGGGCTGAAGTTCAGGTGGCCTTAAGAGAAGTTAATTAATTAGACATCACATTTTAGTTCCTGCTAATTAGAAAGAGCTGCCAAGAAGAATTAAAGTGCAATTTGTAACTCATTTTGATTGTCCTTCTTCATGACCCTACCTGAGCTAAAACGTGGAGGGAAAGAGAGGAGAAAGAGCTGGGGGTCAGAAGACCACTTACAAAAGGCCTTGCGTCCCAGCAGAGGCACAGGCGGACCTTCAGGGAGCAGCTCCAGGCTCAGGCCCACCGGAGGGGCACCAGCGATGGAAGAGGCTGACACAAGCGCCCAGCCCTGGGTGCTGAGGAGCTGGGGTGTGTGTGTGTTGGGGGGGAAGCAGGGAGGCTGCAGAGGATGTAGAGGGGGCTTGGGACGCACTGCGGGAGGCGGGCCTGCCTGGCAGCCTACCCCGGGGCTAGATCGGCCCCCACAGCCTGGAGCTGTGAGCAGGTTTCCATATCGCTCTAGACTTGGGGGCGGCAATTCAGCGTGGGGCCGGGTGGAGAGTGAGGTTGAAGGGACCTGGGGGGAGAGGCAGGTGGGGGCCCTCAGGGGGCAAGCTCCAGGCCAAGAGCAGAGCCTCAGGGATAAGGATACTGTCGGCCTCCCACCGGATCCCTGCCCCGGTCTTGTGAGGTGGGCACGGCAGTAACAAAGGTTACCGCCACTTTACGGATAGGGAAAATGAAGGCTCAGAGAGGGTATCCTGACCATGGGTCACCCGCTGGCAGTTGGCTCACCGAGCGGGAATAAACTGCCAGATCCCCCGCTCTCGCTACCCGGGACGGCTCTTTCCCTCCTCCTGACCTGGCGGCACCCGCTGCAAAGTCGCAGCCCTGCGCTCAAATGGAGGAAGTGTGGGCACAGGCATTTCATCCCAAGGCCTCGTCCACAGGTCACCCACTGCCGCCTCGCTGCCCTCCCAGAAGAGCGGGGGGCGGGGGACGCGAAGGTCGCAAGAGCACAAAGCTGACGGCTGGGTTAGCGGGCGTCGAGGGGCTGCGGCGGCCAGCGCAGGAGCGCGCGGGAAGCTGGCTCAAGAAACGCCGGGTCCTGCCTCCGCCAGATTTCTCTGCCCCCTCTGTGCCTCCACCGAGTCGGCACAACTCCAAACGCAGTTAAATAGCCTTGACAACATCGCCCCCCAATTCGTTGGGCGCTGGCATTTTTCAAGGCCGCGATTCCCTGGTGACTTGGACAATCAGCCCCGAGCCTGGAAGCCCCGGGTGCCCTCACCGGATGTCCTCACTTTGCACTTGGGAACTGCGAAGCCTCGGTGCGCCTGACCTGGTGGGATCGTTGGGTAGCCTCCCCTTTCCCTTGTTCTCCTCCGTCCCCTTACCGTGGGTGCCACTGGCTTCTCGGGTCTCTTTTTCCCTCTCTCACTTCCCATTTCCCAGCCAGCTGATTTCAAACGAAGTACCTGCTGCACAACTGGAGAGGTGGGTTTCCAGGGAGGGCGAGCTGAGAGGGGCTCGGTCATTGAGTCATTCAACAAATATTGTTCGAGTTCGCGCCCTCATCGAGGCGCGGGGCAGAGTGGAATAGGACACAGGTCATAGCCTCGTGCGGGGACAGACGCACGAATAACCGTGATGGATAGGATGATGTGCTGGGACAGGTCTGAACTGTTGGGGTCAGAACTCGGTACTTCGCGGTCAACGGCTTCATTAATAACAGTCCGCAGGACAGAGTTGCCAATCTCCCCTGGGCGTTGGCCTCGGGGGCAAACCCCTCTCGAGTTGTCGTCTGGGCTGGGACTCGAGCCCAAGAGTCAAAGGAGGCCGGACCCACCCACTGCGTCCCCAGGCGTGCTCTCCAGTGGAACTTCCAAGGAAGGGAGCTGAAGGCTCGAGGTCCGGGAGGCTGTGGCGCGCTCGGAACTCCTGGATCCCGCGTTTGCGCAAATCACCCCTACTGCCCCCACCACGAGGGGCACCCTGCTTGGCTTGGACCCAGCCAGGCTCCTGCCCGACGCCCGCCCGGGGGCGCCGCCCCGCCTCGCGCCTCCGCCGGGCACCTCCCACCGCCGGCTTCGCCCCTCCTCTCTCCCGGGCGCGCGTCCTACGCTGCAGGTGCAATCCCCGCGGGGACCCCAAGTTCCGCGGCTGGTCAGTGCCCTCGCTCCCTACGCCCTTGCAGTCGAGACCAGCCCGGGGGCACCTGTCCGCCGCCGGCACCCCTCCGGGGCGACCGCGGCGAGCTGACTGGGCATGCTCAGGAGCGGGGCGGCCGGGCGCCGCGGGAGCCAAGCGCATGCAATCGCCGGGCTGGGCGCCGGCCGTCCAGGGGCGCGGCGCGCAGGCGGCCGCTGTCGCCGACGCCCTGTCCAGCTTGGGCAGGACGCGGGCCAGGATGGCCTCCCTCACGGCATACGGTAACGGCGGGCGTCGCGGGCTCCCCGGGAGGCTGGGGCGGGCGGGACCCGGGAGCCGTCCGATCACCCCGGGAAACTTGGGGGTTCGGCTCCGGGGAGGGTCTGGAAGGGAGGGAACCGGTGCCGCGAGCGCCGGCCTCGGGCTGGGGGCTCCAATGCTCTGCGGGGTTGGAGGCTGCCTGGATCTTAGGAAGGGGCTATTTGCAGAAAAAGTCGGTGGAGTAAAAGCGGCTAAAATTCAAGAGGCGTTTGGGAGCTTGGGATTCCAGAAAAATTCCACTTGCTTCAGACCACCCAGGGAAAGGGATGGTATTGAGTCCTTTTCTAGCGGCGCGAGGCTGGGAGTTAGGAGATCTGCGTTGAGTCCGCGCTTATCTTGTCCCTGACTGACCTTGGGCAAGTTATCGAAACTTTTCTATTCCTGCATTTCTCCGTTTGTAAATTAGAGATGAGAACATCTCTCTGACGGATGCTGTGGGGTTAAATAATATGCACCCAAATATGTTTTTAATGCAAAAAAAATCACTTGGAAATAAAAGTTCCATGGAAATAGAAGACGTTATTCCTCCCCCCTCCCTTTTCTTAGTTAAAGAAATCTATTTATTGTTATTATTTTTAAAGGCATTGCACAATTCTTAAGGAAAACATAATCATAGTGTGAAGGTTTCAGACAGCTAGAAATCCCAGCGCGCTGGGGAAGCCGACAAGGCTTTTTATCAACATTGCTGCTTGCCTGGAAAAAGCAATTCTCTGTAGTCCTTATCAGAGATGCTGGGTTATAGGAGGCAGAAACTCAAGTAGACCTGTCTCCCTCCCCCTGGCTTGCAATCAGTTGCTGTGATAACATCTAGTTTTGGTGTTTTAAAGGCGAAAGTAGTAGCAATTGTTGGCGAATGTTCTGCAGGGACATCTTCAAGACTGGGGCTCGTGGGAGGGAAGTTGCTGCTCTTTGGCGTGGCGGCTTCATTGTCCAGGCCAGTGATGTCCCCTGTTCATTTTCCCAAGGTTAAAGAGGTTGGTCTCTTTCTTGGGATTTAAACTGTTTGAAATGATCACTCAGGTGGCTCTGAGGGTTTGCAATTGATGCTTGGGAACCACTAACAAATTGTGAGCAGATTACAAATTGTATACTAGTGGCCTATTTTTTTTTTTTTTTTTTTTTTTTTTTTACTCAGAGCGTTTTCTCCTGGGATGTGAGTTGTTCTTGCACATTTAACACACAGCATTGTTGTTCTTGGGTTACCATCTGGGGATAATTCAGCATTCTGATGGTGTTTTAGGCATATTCATTGGCAGAAATCTATTTTTACACCTTTTCCTACCAGAGGGATCTAACTTCTGGTTTTTATATCATGTTAGATGCCACATGCTGCCCTGTGAATACTGTCAGTAATAGGTTTACATAATAATCAGTTCCATAAATTTCTAGAAGCTTTAAAAGCTTAATTGGGCACCCAGGTGGAGAAAATGAAGTCAGAGGAGGTGAAATTGTTTTTGAAAAGCAAGTATATTTCAGTAATTAAAGGAAAAGGGTGGCAGATCATTTTATGGCAACTAAGAAGTACACATGTTTCTTTTGAGAACCTTAAAGGGAAATGAAACAGATTTAAATAAATGTATCAATTAGAATTTGTGCTATTTTAAGTATATGCTTGACATACTCTCCTGCCTCCCCCATCCCTAAAGTGGTGAATTCACTTGGCCACAAAGTGTGCATTAATTCTTTGATCTGTAACAGTGTGACCCAAGACATGGTAAGTTAGTCCCGTCAGGGTTTTCAACCTAGTGAACAAGTTAAGGAGAAACAAAATTGAACACATTCAATGTATTTGTCACCCGCTGGATGCTGTCGAGATCATTATCTGATGAGAGCTTGGCCCAGCTCTGGAAGCTTCCACAAATCATCTCTCTGAAAATTGAACTACTTTTAAAAAAAAGTCCCCTTTCAATTCTTCTGGATTTGGGTTTAGATATCATGATGGGGGATGATCTAAGTTTCTTGCCTGGAATTTATAGGGTTTAATTTTTACATTCATTTGGCTGATTTAATAAATGCTTAGTCCTATCTTTAGCACAGAGGCTGCCAAGAGAATGAACAGTTATGCTGTAGATGTGTGTTGTAGTTCCTAAGAAGAGAGAGAAATTTGGCTTATGTATGCATTTCATTAGCAGCAGCCTCCAGTAACCTCATTAGCTTCTCATCCAAATATGCTCTTTTGATCCTATATTGGAACTTGCTCTTTCTGTATTTTAGCATTAATTTTTACTTTCAGGCAGCCATCTAGACTCATGTATTCTAGAAATGTGAAATGAGATTAGGGTAATCAGTTACTGTAATATGCCCTCTAATAAATATATGTTCAATGGATGATGCTGTTTTTAAAATTCTGGATTTTTGATGCCTCGACCTTTTGTACTCACAGTGGATTTTTCTTTCCTTGTCCTTTTAAATGGTTTAGGTTCTTAACCACTTTTAGCTTATTATGTAACCATGTGCATGAGACCAAGGGTAGGTGACAGGTCTCTTATAGAGAGAAATAACTGGGACTTGATTCATTCTTGACCATACAAAAGAAGGCACAGAGGCGGTGTCCCAGGCTGAACCAGGGAGGGATTTGTGGTTGGACCTCTTGGCCTGGCATTGAGCTGTCAGCTTCGGATCTGAGGAGGCTTAATAAGGGGCCCAAGGAGCTTACAGGGTACAGTGGGGGCTATTTCAGATAGGGAAAGCCTCCCTGAGGAGATATTTGAGCAGAGGCCTGAATGAAAGAAAGGAACGAGCCATTCCATTATGTGGGGAAAGAGCATTCCTGGCAAAGGGAACAGTAAGTGCAAAGGCCCTGGAGCAGGAATGAGCTTGTCATGTTCAAGGGCTAGCTGGAAGGTCACTGTGGCTAGAGCAGAGAGAGCAAGTGGAAAACAAGAAGGAAATGCAATCAGAGCCAGTATTGTTGTTATAACTGTTCTCCCCTCATTTTCCTCCTGCCTCTTAAATTGTTTCTTCCTTGCCGACTCCTCCTCCTGCTTACGTTCGTGTTTGCCTGGGTTCTGTCCTTGACTTTATAATCTCACTCGCAACCATTTGGGTGATATGGATTAGACATCTAACAAATGTGAGACAAAGGCCCCAAGTGCAGAGTCAGTCTCTTAGCGGGAGGCCTGTAAACTGCGCGACGAAGTTTTCTGCGTTGTAAGTAGAAGTATAAGGTGTGTTGGGACGCAAGCAATAATAATGGCGCTTCATGTGAATTAGCTCATCTAAACCTCACAACGACCTTTAAGAAATTAGTCCAGTGTTAGCCCCATATTCATTCGGGGAAATTGAGGCACATCGGTTGAAGAACTTACTTAGCTTCACATAACGAGTGGGGAGCCCAAATGCAGAGTTTGGCCCTAGAGCCTGGGGCTGGGGATAGTTAGGAAGAGGAAGAAAATGAGCCAATGTGTGGGTGGGTGTGTGGCTGATTCCAGGCAGAAGGCGTGGCTTGAGCGAAGGCTAAAAGGCAGTGATGACCAGAAGTTCAGGAGTTCTCATTGGAAGGGGGTACAGGAGAACCAAGCCCAACCATGCAGCATGGGAATGGGGTGAGGCAAACAGATGAGAGTCTGGGACATTACTTTCTCTCCTGTGACTTTGTCTTTATTCAGGTGACTCCCAAATAGAAATCAGAACTTCTCTCTTGTGTGTGCTTCGCTGTGTACCCAGCTGCCTGCTCGACTTTTCTACCTGTATGCCCTTCTAGCATCTCAGACTCAACGTGTCCAAAACAGAATTCCTGCCCTATACCTGTTTCCTATAGAATTACTCCTATACTGAGCTCAAACTGTGTGCCAGGCTCTGGCCTGGACCCAGGAGTACCAGAATAAGTGAGATCTCACTATTTCTCTCACAGATGGCAGGGTTGGCTGGAGAAGACAGACTCCTAAAGAGAATTATATTGCAGTGTTGTCGGGGAGGGGCTTGGAGGAGAAACGGGTAGGTGAGGAGCAGTTACCTGGAGGAGGTGATGTTAAAAGGCCAATGGGAGAAGGAGGGCATTCCAGGGAGGGGCGACAGCATGAACAAAGGTGAAGGGGACAGGTGGCCGGGGGCAGAAAAGCAGCTGATAGTAGCGTGGTGTTGGTGGAGCCTGACATCCAACACAGGAGAGGTTGCCAGGGGCCAGCGTGCTCTATCCACTCCCCTCAGCCAGCATCCTGGGAATCACCTCTGAGTCCTTCCTTACCAGAACGTACTAACAGTGACCTTGAGGAAACTAAGTCACCTCCTGTGCCTCAGTTTTCTTATCTGTAAAATGGGATCACTGTGAGGTTTAAATGCAATAGTATTTGTAAGTGCATATGAGTGGTGCATAGTGAGCACTCAGTAACCATTAGCTATTACTGTCAACTGCCTCTCCCAGCCAGTATACTCTCCATCACCCAGTCCTGTGGATTCTTCTTCCTTAAAGTCTTTCTGCTGTTTTCTCATCTCCCCTGCCCACTGCTCTAGTGCTAGTCAAGGCCACTGTCATTGCTCACTCTGACTGCACTAGTGGTCTTCCGGCTGGTCTCCCCACCTCTAGTCCTGGCCCCTTCTGATCCCAGTTGCAAATCTGATCCTGTTATTCCTCTGCTTAAAACTCTTCAAGGGCTCCCCTCTGCTTGTAGGTCAAAGTCTAACCTCCCTAGCTTGGCAAACAAGGCCCTCCAGGAGCTGACCACTCTTCTCTCTTGCTGCCCTCAGCCCCAGCATCCCACTTGGTGGGGAGGAAGGTGGTTTAGCCTGGCTGATGACACCAGGCTTTCTCAGGTGTCCGGACCGTGGCCCATGCTCTGGAACACACCTCGCTCTTCCTTTACGAGGCTCCTCCCCTCCCCCTTGAGCCTCTCCATCTGACTTGGGACCTCTCAAGGGCAGTCCTCCCCACAACAGCTTTTCATTTTGTACCGTAATGAGTACTTCCCTCTGCAGGTTGTAAAATCCCAAAGGGCAAGACCCATATCTTTACCTTTGTATTCCTGGTGCCTAGCACGGCGCCTGGCACCTAATAGGTGATCACTACTTGTCTGTCTGACTGACTGAAGGACAGAAGACCATAGCCGGGGGCAGCACACCGTGCACAAGTTTTTAAACCTCATTTTCCTATTGCAAATCAGCAAAATAACTTCTACCCTTCAGAAAAGAAGAACAAACAAAAGTGCCCAAAGTACGTGGTAAAATCAGATACATGCTAACCGACTGGAACTCAGGCTTCAGCTACAGAATAAATCCAAGGAGCCGTGTGGTGACTTCTCTTGTTTCTGCCTTCCACCGCCTGGCATGCTCGTTGTTATGCAATCCAGACACTCATGGTCAACATTGATTAGGATCTTTTGGTTAAGAAGCTGCAGCAAAGCCTGTACAGATTATTCTTTGACCTTCAGCCCTTCAAATTTTAAGTTTTCTTTCTGGGGTAAAATTAAATTAAAATTTTATTTTGACCCTCTGAAGAAACATTTTTAATCTTTTCCTTTAAGACATTATATTCTTTGCAATAGCCATGTGGATTTTTTCTATTAGAATGTAGTCCTAGTCCTAGTCCATAGCTACCAAGGAAGTTTCTAGAACAAACAATTCAACATTTGTTTTGTGAGTGCTCACTATGTGTCAGGCACTGTTGTAGCTTCTGGAAGTAAAAACAAAACAGCAAAATGCCTGTTTTCATGAATCTTACACTGTAATACTAAGGCACAGATCTTTACTGTCTGGGACAAATGAAAATAGACTGTAGAGTTTTCAACACTGACTCAAGCAGGTACAAGTAGGGAAGAAAGGAAAGGAAAGGCTTTTCTCTAATTAGGGTTCATGAAAGGGTGTTTTGTCGCTGTTTCCCATGAGAGTGGAATCAAAGGGAAGCTGAGATCGTGAGTAGCAGGCACAGTGTTTAAAATGCAGATAACGGTGATTAAAGTATTTGAAAGCCTCCTAGAGGCTTTGGCAAACATTTATTGTGCCTTCTAAGCATAAGGCAGAGCCAGGCTCAGTGGTCACAAGATGAGTAAGGGATGGCCTTGCCCTCTAGGAGTTTGAGTCTAGCTCAGGTCAGGTGGAAGATGCAGAAGATGATGCTACCACTACCAGTATTACTACAACTATTACCTGTCTGTTTGTCTCCTCGCACTGTTGCCAAAATCACACGAAAGAGAAAATGCAAAAATGTTCTGAAAACCTAGAAAGCCCTATAGCAATATAGTATACAGCACCATGAGGCATTTATTGTCCTTATTGTAGCAATAAAGAGATTTGTTTTTATAGGAAAAGCTGTGTTGAGTGGAAACACACTTTTTACACTTCGATTGATTCAGCAGCACCTTAGAGAGACCTCCCAAGGCACCAGTTCCTACCTGGGGCCAGCCTGTGTCTACTGTACGTGGTAGGCAGTCAATGTTTTTGAATGAATGAATTTCAGTCACAGTATACCGGAGCAAGTCGAGGCCCAGGGAGGTTAGGTGATAAGATACAGGTGCACAGCTAGGAGGAAAGGATTGGCCTTGAATATTAACTTTTCTGTAAGCCTATAAAGTACACAACAAATGTAGAATAAATCACACCAGTATTTCTGAGGAACACGCTTATGCATATGTACACACGCACATGCAACACAATATTTTTTTCTTACGAGTAGGTTCACTAGAACCTTTTATAGACAATTTAAAGTGATTTAAAAAAATCAGATGCACTAAGGAATTGCAGCTCATGCTATGCAATGAATAGGTATGTTGTAAATTAAATGGCATTTCCAGTGCACTGGTGTAGGTAGTTATTAAAGGAATTGTATGGTGAATTTTTTGTAAAGTCAATAGTTATGCGTCATTTATCTGTTTGGTAAATTCTTGAGTTTCATCTGTCTGTGTGTATAGCAGACTGGTAATATGTTTGTAAGAGTTTAATGAAAACGTTCTCTTTTCTTTCTAAAATTTGTCCTTTCTTGTGAGTGAGATGTTTTCCCAGGCTTTGTGGGTTGTGGATTCCAGGGGAGGGCTTTATCTCGTCCCGGAGTCCCTAGACCAGCAGTACTGGCACCACCTGGAGGTCTTTAGAAATGCCCCTGTCAGTTACATCTCAATAAAACTGAAAAGAAAAAGAGAGAAATGCAGAATTCCAGGCCCACCGCAGATCTACTAAATCAAGATCTTCATTTTAACAAGTTGCCCAAGTGATTTGCAGTCTCAAATTTTTCATATTTTTACTAAATTTTTGCTTGCTCAACCAATCAGTTACTGTGTTAAAATCGCCCCCTCTGATGGTGGATTCGTTAGTTTCTCCTTGTAGCTCTATTAAGTTTTGCTTCACATATTTGAGGTTATTTTATCTTGATGTAACATTTTTTATATCTTCCTGAAGAATTAAACCTGAACCTTTTATCGTTATTTATTGACCCTTTTTATGCTTAATAATGCTTTTGGTCTTAAAGCCTTTTTCATCTAAAATTAGTGTAGCTACTCTCGCTTTGTTTTGGTTAGTATTTGCTTGCTGTATCTTTTTATATAACTTTTACTTTCAACATTTCTGTGTCCTTATGTTTTAGGTGTTTCTTTTATAAACAGCATTTAATTGACTTTTTTTTTTTTTAAATCCATCTCACAATCTCTTAAATAGCAAATTTAGACCGTTTACATGTGCTGTTAATACTAATATATTTGAACTTCATTCTACTGTTTTGGTTTGTATTTTCTATTTGATTTTTTTTTCCTCTCATTTATTTCCTTTTTCTAAGTTGAATTTTTTTGTTAAATCCCTCTCATTCATCCCCACCATCTATCTTCCATCCGCTCCAACACAACAAACTGGTTTGGAAGTATAGTCTATTTGTTGTTTTAATAATATAGTCTATCTGGTTTTTTTAATAATTACCCTTCTGCTTTTACTTAAATCGTACTTAGCAGATTCTATCCTTGTTCATTTATTTAACTCTAAATTTAATATGTTAACCTCTCCCCTGAACAATCCTTTGGTTTTGAGCACCTGGCTCCTGGCTTGTATACTATTATTATTTAGTATTTTAGTTCTATTCTTTTTAAAAAATCTTCCAAATTAGACATTATAATTATCATTTTATATTGACAATTTCTGTTTAGATTTGCCTACATATTTACCAGAATTCCACAGTCAGTGGAAAGACATAAATAGGTATGGTGCTTTATTTTTCGCTGTGATTAAGATGAAAGGTAAGAAAGATTGAGTGTTGAGATAGGCCTGATTTTCTTTTGTTGTAAGATCCTTCTGTTTATGCGTATACTCAAAATAACTTGAGACAAAAAAAGTGTGTTAATTTCGTCACCCATTTCTGTTAAGTGGGCCTCTGAAAACAGAACACACGAAGTAATGTCCATCTTGTTCCCTATAGACCCTCAGTGCTCAGCACGTCAGATAAATGATTGTCAAAGATGTGGCACCAGATCCAGCAGGAATCCACCTGACCCAGCCTGTGGTATTTGTCTATCTTCCTTCTATCTTTGCCTCTGTTCTCAAACATTTGTCTAATGTAAGACAAAACTGGGTTTTAATTCCAGCTTTGTGACTTCCCAGAGGCGTGACTCTGGATAAGCTCCCTAATTTTGTGAGCCTCTAGTTCCTCATCCGCATAGTGGGGTAATCATACCTACCTTCAAAGTGTTGTTTGGAAGCTTAAATGAAATACTGGATGTAAATGAAATAATGAAGGTTTAGCATAGTGCCTGGCCAAGAGCAAGTGCTCAGTAACTAGTGTTGTCTGATCCACCACCATCTCATTTTCCTAGATATTTTTTCAGAATTTGTGTTCCTGGTTTGCCCTGCCATGATTTCTGCCCCTCTTTATTTTTTAAAAAAGAAAATTATTGTGAACTATAACATACAGACAGGTGGGT
The DNA here is from genome assembly GCF_020826845.1 of Diceros bicornis minor. Lineage (NCBI taxonomy): Eukaryota > Metazoa > Chordata > Mammalia > Perissodactyla > Rhinocerotidae > Diceros > Diceros bicornis. The sequence goes on along the minus strand of NC_080764.1, from coordinate 22,529,627 downwards.
AAGGCAAATTTATAATTTAACAAATAATAATAAAAGAACACCGTGTGACCACCACCTAGCTCAAGAAATAGAACATTCCCACTGCTGCAGAACCCACCCCTGCTCCCTATACGCTTTCATAATTCATATCCACCACATGGAACCAACTTGCTGACTTTTGTGCTGGTTATTTTGTTACTTTAGCTTTTTACCATCCATGTATGCATCTGTAAACAATGTAACTTAGTTTTGTGGTTGAAATTTTCATAAATAGAATCGTGTTGTTTTGGGGTTGCTTCTTTCATTCAACATTATGTTTGTGAGACCCATTCATAATATTTTGCATAGCCTTACTTCATTTCCTTTAGTATATGGTATTCCATTTTATGGAAATCTTTGTTCTTTTTAAGTATAAAATAAAAATAATAGCTAATACTAATTGAACACTTTCTATGTGCTACTTTATGAGGTAGGAGCCTTTTTTATTCCCATTGAACATACTAGGAAACAGAACCATGTAGAGATGAAATGATGTGCCCAAGGGTTGAAACCAGGTGTCTAATCTAGATACTGACTCCAGAACCCACAAAGTTTATTAATCTCATTCGTAGTCTCAAGTTTTTCCACTAGTTACCTGATTTTTTTATTTAACTGCACTTGATTCCTAAAGGATTAAATGGATATTCAGCCCTTCCCATAAAATCTAGCATTTTTGTTTTAATTCCTATATGGAGGAAACACCTTCCTTCACAGTCACCTTGTACCACAACTGCCACAGGTCTTTGTACTTCTGCTTTTTGAGTCTTTTCAAAATACTGCCACCAAAATTATGCCCTAGTTTTACCAGTCAGATTCGATTCAAATTTCAATAGTTTTACTGTTCACATTTATTTACAGCCTCTTCCCAGTCATTCGGTCCTAATTCAAGCATCCTGCTTCTTTGTTGACTACTAATTTCTCAGGATGCTTTTCTCCTTCGTTCCTTTTCTCTTCTCCCCTCTCCTGGCCATTTCTGCGCTTGGGAATCAATCTCTCTCTTTCTGATTGTATGCACCTTTGATGCCATTGACCTTGTTCTTGAAGGCCTCCTCCCTTCCAAATTCTTTTAAGGACAGATCATTAGTGAGGGGTTTTAAAAGAATTAGGAATGACAATTTTAGAGTGGTTAGAGTAGTTTGATATGTTTTGGGTCTGGATTTTGTTGATTCAGCTGATTCCACAAATACATACTGATTTGTTTGCTAACTATGCATTTTGTATAGCTGGTTTATTTTTATTAACCATGCCCCATCCCTCTTCCCCACCTCCTCCTGAAAAAGTGCCATAAGCATATTGTCACCATTTTCAGCTGGAAAAACCAGTACCAAAGGAAGTCAATGGCTTGGCCAAGTTCAAAGAGCTTGTGTGCAGCAAAGCTGGGCTTCAAACTCAGGTCTGCTGACCCCCAGGCCAGCTCTTTCTCTTTGATCACAGCAACCTCTAATGAAGTTATAGGAAGCAGTGGGGGGGTGGGGGGGGGGAGCTAATAGGAAGGGAAAAGGATGGTTTGTGTGTGCTTCCTTTAATTTCATGCCTTCCTTTTAACCAATGAATATATATCAAGGATTTACATCATGCCAGGCACAGCTAAGCTCTGGAAATTACAAATGGAATAACCTGTGGTCTGCCCTTGACAAGCGCAAGGTTTCCGATGTGTATAAACCAATACAATCCCGCATACTCAGTGCGGTTGAGGGTGTGTCAACCGCTCAGGGAGCACCCTAGGGAGCAGAGCTGGTCCGGGAACGTTTCTTAGAGGAGGAGTTGGCCACATGCACTTGCTAGAATTATTTTTCCCACGTTAAAAATAGTTTAAAAATATTTTTACCTCCCTGTTTGTGGACCTACAGTGGCCTTGATGTGGCCTCTGAAGGCCACCACCCTTTCTCTGCCGTCTGGCTCACCGCCTGCTTCTGTCAATACTTTCCAACTGCTTGCAAACCGCAACCACATACGGACACCCCTGCAGATGACTCCCATTTCCTGCCTTCTCTGTCCAGGCACCTGTAGTTCTTTCCTCCTAAGAATGTTCACCTATAAAGCCATCTTCTCTACCAATCCACGTGGCTCTCTCTTTAAAATCTGACTCTCAATATGTTGCTAGAAACCCTTTCTCTTTGAATGCATTTGACTTATTCTTAATAATTATTTCTTTCCCTCAGACCTATATTTTTTACCATTATAGATCAGAGTTTCAATGTTTTCCTAGTATCACATAACATATAATATTCGAATATTTCCTTCAGGCCAGTTTTGCCACCGTTATTATAATGATTGTCTCTAAGCTGTAGTGTTTAATATTAGGCAATATGTATATATTTTGATATTCTAAAATCACTTATTTATGCCCTGCCATGTTTCGTAAACAATTTGACGCAGTTCTCATTCGATTTGAGCTCTGTTCTGCCATGTGCTGTAGAGTGTCCCCGGGTGAGGCACTCAACCGCCCAGAGTCTCAGCCTTTCCATCAGAGACGTGGGGTGATGCCTGCCCTGTTCTGCCTCGTGCATGAGACGATGTGGGTACAAATGCTAACTAAGATGCTGTGTCAGTGCGAGGTTTGGGTTTCTTTTGCCCCCCTCCGCCTAGAACATTTTCTGTTCACAACAGTGAGGAATCCAATGCAGCGTGTCGTACTTCTAGCCTTGAAGGGAATTGCATCCACTTCTCTCTGTCTCCACTGCCACTCCTCCACGGTTTGGCTATCATCACCTCTCATCAGGATTGCTGCAGGGACCTCATAAAGGAGTCTTTCTGCCTCTCAGCTGGCCTCCTCCAGTCTACTCTCCACACTGCCTCAAAGTGGTCTTTCTGAAATGAAAATGGGGTCCTGCTCTCTAGACAAAATCCAAACTTGATAACATGGTTTATAAGACCCTTTGTAGTCCGGCTGCTGCTCACCTCTCCTTTTCTTACTGCTTCAGCTGCTAACTCACAAGGCTCTCTGTGGCCTCTGAGCCTGTAGACGTAATGATAACTCTCTGCCTAGATCTTTTCCCTGAATTCATCCCCCTTTTTCCTAGTTGGATAGTGCTCACCTTTAGGTTTTAGTTTAGATGTCACTTCCTCTGGGAAGCCTTACCTGTTACCCTCTAGTCTGCATCAAATGTTCTCTCATCTGCCCTTGCACCCCTCCCCCAGCACCCTTCCTCCCTCCCCCCCATTATAGTAACAGTGACACTGAACTGAAATTGTCTGTTTGGGGCAGTCTGGGTAGTTTGTTGGAATATTCCAGGTGCCTGGCACCTAGCACTCCCTACGTGTTGATGAATGAACCAGTGAATGAGTATGAGACTGCCAGACACGGAGAACTGGCTTATTTACCCTCAGTCATATATTTACATTGTGGTCATGGTGTCTACTAGGATATAATTAACCTTCTCCTCTTTTATTTTCTTAACAGACAAAGATGTGAGCAGTGGGAGTTATAACCTTTCCTCTGCAACGACGGGCAGCTACTACAGTTGTGTCAGCCAGATCACCATAGGTGAGCAATTGTGCCATTTTGTTTTATAAAACTATTCTTGCTTGGAAAGGCCGGGAGTCAGGGTGCTAAGGAAGGAGTGAGTAGAAAGTGTAATCACATGAGCATTGAATTTCAGAGTCAGAGCAATTGCTTGTGGACTCATCTTGCTGGGACGCCCTCTTGTGGATCCTTGTTGCTTTTGCATAGAAGTGGAGCCAGGAAATGTGGTCCAGAGAGATTTTAAAAAATCCAAATGAATCTTGATCCTTATATGCCACAGCATACAAAAAAATTAATTCGGAATAGATTACAGGCCCAAATTTATAAGCTAAAATTATAAATCTTCTATCAGAAAACCTAGAAGAATATTTTCACAAGTATGTTTGAGGTAAGCAAATATTTTTTATGAAGCATTAACCATAAAAGAAAAAATTGAAAAATTTGTCTTTATCAAAATGTAAAACTACTGCTCAGCAAAAGACCTCATTAAATAAATGAATAGGCAAATCACAGACAGGCAGAAAATTTTCATAATGCTAATATATAACAAGGTATGTATATCCAGAAAATAGAAGAAACTCCTACAATTCAAAATAAAAAACAGTACAATAAAAATGGGCAAGAGACTTAGACACCTCGCAAATAACATACTCAAATGGCAATAAAAAAGACAATTTTGTGCATGACCATTAGACATTAGGGAAACGCAACATAAAACCAAACAGGTACATACTGCATACTAGAATGACTAAAATAAAAAATACCGACAACACCAAATGTCATTGAGGATGTGGAGCAACTAGAATTCTCATACATTTCTGATGAGCGTGTAAAATGGTACAACTATCTTGGAAAGTAGTTTGGCAGTTTCTTACAACGTTAAAAATACACCTACAGGAGCTGGCCCAGTGGTGCAGCAGTTAACTGAGCACACTCCGCTTTGGCAGCAGCCGAGGTTCGGATCCCAGGTGCGCACTGATGCACCGCTTGTCAAGCCATGCTGTGATGGCATCCCATATAAAGTAGAGGAAGACGGCACAGATGTTAGCCAAGGGCCAATCTTCCGCAGCAAAAAGAGGAGGATTGGCAACAGATGTTAGCTCAGGGCTGGTCTTCCTTACAAAAAAAAAAAAAATACACCTACTCCATTGCCCATGTATTTTTCCAAGAGAAATAAAAATGTATGTCCATAAAAGACTGGAATAAAAATGTTCATAGAAGTTTGGTTTATAATAGCCCCAAACTGGTAACAACCCAAGTGTTTATCAACAGATTTTTGCATTTCATTCTCTGTAAATTATACATCAATAAAAATAAAATTAAAAGTTATAAAAGGAAAAAAAACTTTGGGTTTTGTCAACTTTTCATCATTTGCTTTATCTCTTTCATATGTGTATTGCCTATATTATTATGTACTTAATATTAAAACTGACTTTTTAAGATTTATATTCATCTATTTTAAAAAGAAATTTTAGCGCTGGCCTGGTGGCATAGAGGTTAAGAGCATGCGCTCCACTTCCGCAGCCCAGGGTTTGCGGGTTTGGATCCCGGGCGCACACTGACGCACCGCTCATCAAGCCGTGCTGTGGCAGGCGTCCCACATATAAAGTGGAGGAAGGTGGGCACGGATGTTAGCCCAGGGCCAATCTTCCTCAACAAAAAGAGGAGGATTGGCATCAGATGTTAGCTCAGGGCTGATCTTCCTCACAAAAAAAAAAAAAAAAGAAGAAATTTTATATCACAACTACAAATAGAAAATGTACATTATTTCCTGTAAGTATGTATGAGATGAATGCATAAAATACACAAGAAATATGTAAATATGTATGTATGCATACAATAACAACAAATCCTTTTTACTGAGGCATCCTGTGTGTGCCAGCCTCCTTGTCCCCTGACTTCTCAGATATAAAATCTCACGTCATAGCACGTGGCCTCCTCAGAAACCTGGAGTCTGCAGTTTGGGGTGGGTTGTTCTCTGTCCCTCCCCTCCTCGATGAGGGACCCCCGCAGGAGACTGTGAGACACGGGCAGGACATAACGTGCTCACCCGACACTCTCCCAGCTGCCTTCCTGCTCAGCCTTAAACATGTTTTATTTTGGTCAAAAAGTGACCCTGATTATTTTTCTGTTTGTTGAATTTTTCTTCTCCCTTCCAGTTCCTTTCAGAATTTTCTTGATTACAGAATCCTGAGCGTTGACTTACAAGGAAGAAAAAATAACGATGATAATTGGAGCTAAAATTTGTTTTGCCTTTATCATTGGCCAGCTGCTCTCGGCCATTGACATCCATTATTTTACTTAATCAGGACTCTGTGAGGAAGGCACTGTTGTTTCCCCACCTTACAGAGGAGGAAACTTGCTCTTTGCCACCCAGCCAGAAATTGTCACCAGGATTTCAGTCCACGTCTGTTTGACACTAAAGCTCATGTTCTTAAACACTGTATAATGGTTTCTCAAATTCCAGTGATGTGGACCCCTGTAAAAAGAAATAACAATTATGAACCTCTAAAATTGATTTAACTTATTTTTATTATAAGGATACCTTATGTTTAAACAAAAAACTAAGTATAGACATTTTATATTCCAAATAGCCATAAAAATCAAATCAATTTTACAAATAGAATTTAAAACACTATAAAGCAAAAAAAAAAAAAAAACACATTTTCCCCATTAATTTAATATGATGGATGTTGTTATTTTGCTAAAATGCAATCACTGCTTGTAAGGCAACGTGGTTCTGGTGGCAGCAGTGTCGGTCCTTTGAGTTCAGTGCAGCTTAACTACTAGGTATTTATGATAACTCTGCCTGTCTCTGTTCAACCCACCGTGAAATCTCTGTTAATGCTCACTCAGGTGAGGTTGTTGGATCTTCGTTTGGTGTGAATGTACCTTGACTTATCCATCTCTCTCCTTTTCTCATTATGTGTACCAGTTGATGCCAACTTGATGGAAACACAAAAGCAAACCCAGGCACTAAAATTAAGTGGCAGAACTTGGTCCACAATATACATCTATTAATTATTAAATGATTAAATTAACTTTTAAATGAAAAAAACAATTTAAAAATTCTTGTGGAGCACTCATGCACCCCAGTTTGAAAACACTAAACAATCTAAAATGTCATTCCTAACGATGTTTGTTATGTAGTGGGAGGTCATTTAGAGTTCAGAGTAGGAGGGTGATAAGATGAACACATGGATGAAAGAAGGTTTTTCTGGTGGTGAACAGGATGGATTTCATCCAGGAGAATCTGATGTCATAACAGAGTAAGTGGCTGTGACTATAGACTTGACAAGAGACAGTAATGAACTTGAGAGGTGGGATAAAGAGGCAGGTCTGGAGGGAGAGGCATGGAAGGGCTGGCAGGAATAGTCATTGACTGGATGTGGGGAAAGACAAGTGTGCCCTGAGATTTTGAGTCAGAAAGTCAGGGAGTCTTAATTATTCTTGGAAATATAGAAGTCAGGAAGAGGATGCGATGGCTATAGGTTAGCTGTGTTGGGTTTGAGGTGCCCATGAAACCGTCCCCACCTGAGAATGCCTCACAGGAAATTGGAAATGTGGAGAGAAAGGGCAGGAGATGAAGATAACATTGAGTATGTAGACGGCCAAGGAGCAATCTTTAGGGAAAGCACAATTAGGGTAGAAATAACGACAGAGGTAGGAAGGCTAAGTGAGCACATATCTTGGAAAGCCCACAGAATTTCTAGAAGGGGAGACTGAGGAGAGTTAAAGTTAAAAGTCTGCCCTGGTGACATCCCCTAGAGCCATGTCAGTGGATGGTGGGATGGGAGCCAGGTTGCAAAGCCCTGAATGAGGAGCGATGAGCTGTGAGTAGAGACTTCTCTTTTAAGACACTTGTCAGTGAATGTGGAGGGGTACATGGTGAGGACCATGTGGTAGCTAATACTCTTTGGGAGCTTTCTCTGTGCCGAGTACTGTTCTAGGTACATTTTCTGTTTTTTACTCATTTAATCCTCCCAACAATCCTATGAGGTAGATACTGTTATTTTTCTCATTTTACACATGAGGAAACTAAGTTCTTGAGAGATTAAAAAGTTACCTAAGGATACATAGGTATTAAGAGCTAGGATTTGAACCCAGGTAATCTATCTCTCATTAGACAAAACTCTTGTTACTTGCCATCTTGCAGACTGGCTGGCCATGGGCTAAGTCTAGTTAGCTGTGGCAACCACTTCAGGGTGTATGGGTTGAATTGAGTGCCCCCAAAAGATAGGTTGAAGTCCTAACCCCTGGTACCTGTAGATGTGACCTTATTTGGAAATAGGATCTTTGCAGATGTAATGAAGTTAAGATGAGGTCATACTTGATTAGGGTGAGCCTTATCCAATATGACTGGTGTCCTTATAAGAAGAGAGGAGACACAGAAACATACAGGGAGAACACCATGTGATGATGGAGGCAGAGATTAGAGTGATGTGTCTGCAAGTGAAGGAACACCAAGGATAGTCAGCAACGTCAGAAGCTAAGAAAAAGAAAGGGAACAGATTCTCCCCTAGAGACTTCAGAGAGAGCATGGCCCTGCTGACATCTTGATTTGAGACTTCCAGCCTCCCAAACTCGGACAGATTAAATTTCTATTGTTTTAAGCCACCCAGTTTGTGGTCCTTTGTTACAGCAGCCCTAGGAAACCAATATAACATGTTCTTACTGACCTATGCACTCGCCTCCAAAGGGGAGGTGGGTATGACAGACACTTAGTTTTCTCAGAAGATGATGGGATAACTGAAAGGCCCTTGAATGTTGCTTCAGTTCCCTGACTTGAAATGGCTGAAACCATAAGGAAATTTATTATTTCACATAACAGGGGGACCAGAGGAAGGCCTGTCCGTAGGACGGATTGATTAAGCTGCTCAAGGATGTCGTGAAAGACCTTCTCCCCTTTGCTTTCCTTGGAGAATTTATGTTTGTGGTGACAGCCAGCTGGCTGCCATGGTTCCAGGAATTGCATCCAGACACAATTATGGTAGAGGGAAAGGAGCTTTGGTGCATTCCTCAGGCTTTCACTTGAGGGGCTGAGAAACTTTCCCCTGCAGATCCTCAGCAGATTTCTCCTATCTCATTGGGTGGGGTTGTGTCACATGACCATCCTTGAACCAATCATTGACAAGGGAGATGAGATTATCTGTAGACCCATCATGCCCAGGTCCCCTGGAGGGTGAGGATGAGGTCACTTGCCCTAAGTCACATGGCCGAGTGGGGGTGGGATGAATTCCCAAACTCTGTTGGAAGGAAGGCAGGGGGATGGATTCTGCACAGGCATCAGGCAGTATCCACTGCCCAGAGTCGGTCCAGTACAAAGCACTTTTGCAGTATTTATAGTAAAAGAAGAAAATAATTAACAACCTCAGACTCAAAGCACTGGAGGGAGGACAGATTTCTGGATCATCCAGCTGTTCTTTATTTTTTTGGCGAGGAAGATTAGCCCTGAGCTAATGTCTGTGGCCAATCCTCCTCTTTTTGCTGAGGAAGACTGGCCCTGGGCTAACATCTGTGCCCATCTTCCTCTATTTTATGTGGGACACTGCCACAGCATGGCTTGATAAGTGGTGCTTAGGTCTGCATCCGGGATCCAAACCTGCAAACCCTGGGCTGCAGAAGCAGTGTGCGAACTTAACCACTACGTGACCGTGCCAGCCCCCAGCTGTTTTTTTTTAAAAGCTCTGTTTTCTTTCATCTTCTGCACTTCAGTCCTTCTCTTACAGCATAGTCATCTCACACAGAAGTGTCCCATTTTTGAGGGAATTCCCTTTAAGAAAATACATCACTATGGACTTCCTATTAATGTAGTTCCTTACAGGAACCTATGTCCTACCAAAAACAGAGTTGCCAAAAAGTCTAAAAACAGAAAAATGACTCCTTCTGAAATCTTTGTATTTATCCATGAGACTTTTGGGTAACTCCTTATTTTCTGATAGTTAAATCCCATTTTACCCATGTATGGGAGATTTAAGAACTTTACAGTTAATTAACATCATTTTTTCTCAAGACAGCCTACAATTTGAGTGTTCCTTACATGTCTCTCTTAACAATTTTGGGTCTAGTGGTGATACTGTTGACATAGAACTCAAAGCGGATGGAGACCCCTGCCGCTACCCCACTCCCCACCAGGGGACAGCATGGTGAGTGAGGGACAGTGAGCAGGCTACCAATGTGACAGCCCTATTACTTGCCTTTGGACACTTGGATGCCACCTGTTCCCTGGATGGTTGGTTAGCCTCTCAAAATACTTTGACCTCATTGCTACTTTTAAATTTAGGCTGGTCCATTTGTATTCCATCATAATTATGCAGATCTTATCATAGTTAATTTGTATCAATAACATGGATTAAAATATTTGCTAACGAACTCCATTCTGGAGTCAATGATGTGGTAATTTCCTAAGCTAAAAAAAAAAAGCTCGTTAGCTATGTGAACAATATCTTTTCAAAATTAAGTATGTGCTATAAATCAGCTATAATTTCATAAAATAAATGGTAAGACCTAAAATTGTGGAGAGTTTAGAGTTCCTCGGGACTTTTAAGCATGGTGCTTCCATACTGTGCTCTATACTGTACAATGACTCCAGAGGAGCTTGGGAATATGGAAGGAGAAGAGAGATTTAAGCAAGTTTCTGAATGAAGCAACAAGGCAAGCGAAAACATGGTCTTATAACTGTTCCTCTTGTAGAAGGATTCTATTGTGTAAATAGAAGGTAATATGGTGTCAAATTTTTAATAAGAACATAATGGAACATCAATTTAAACAGAGCATTCTGGAATTTTATTACTATGGCCCAGTATTCTTTAAGGAGCTGTGGGAGACCCAAGAGTAATGGTCACAAAATAAGCAAATTTGCATGACATGTTTAGTTCAATGAACACGATCAAGGGCAGTCCTGGGGTCAGTAGCCTTCAGTTCATTCTTCTGTGACTCTGGCTCCATCACAGTTCTGAACATTGAGAATCTGTGTTGTCATTGATTATCTTCAGAGGCTCCACAGTCCCCACTCAAGAAAGATTCACTCACCTCACTGCATTCCACTTAGTCACCTTTCAGGAAGGTGACCGACCAAGTAGAGTTCCAACAATCCAGCGGGTGTGTTCTCAAGTTTGTCAGCATTCCCTTTCCTCGAACATTCTCATCCATTGAGATCCCTCAATGAAAATTGTTCAGAAAGGAATAAATAACCCAAGAGTGATTCGTAGGGAAACAGACCCTGATTCCAGTCTCCAGAATCCCTCTTGCCACCTGCTCTCTTAGCGAGATGGGATGGCTTAGTGGTCCAGAACCCCTGTGTTGACTTCAGTGAGCCTGGGCTTGAATCTTGACTGTTATGTCTGTGTAGCCATTGACCTTGAGGAAGTAATAATGTTCTTTAGCCTCAGTTTCCTCATCTGTCAAATGGGAATATTAGTACCCACCTGACAGGGTTATTGTCAGGTTTAAAATGAGGTGGTACTGGTAGATTCCTTAGCACAGTGCCAGGAAGTGTTAGACAGAATTGTCATTTTAAGTGGATTTATTATTTTATGACAATGAAGTAGATTGTACTTTCTTATGCTTCAGCCATGGCTTCTATGTGGATAACTACTAGGTTTACGACACTGGTCCCATTTCTCTTGATCTTCATTTCCCTTTTTTTTCAGCTTCCTGCCAGAAATTTCTACCTAGATGTTTCCACTAAAGCTCAAACTTCTCATGTCTAAAAACACACTCAACTTTCCTCAGTGCTTACAAAACCCGTCCTTCTGATTGCCACAGTTAGGATGGGGAAATACACCATTCTGTCTGCTATGAGTCTTCTCTGACATCTTGCCAGTGAGAAACAAAACTACCTGGTGGCCCAAAATGCCTTTCTTTCCATTGTCAATGTTGCACATCTCTTTTCCTTTCTTGCTGCCAACACTTAAATTTGGTTCCTCAATAAGGCTTACCTGGCCTCTACTTCACAGCCTCTTGCATCATCTCCACGCCTCTGGCATCTAGGAAGAATTCAGTGAACGACGGGTATCTATTGAGTGCCAGCTCTGAGCCTAGCCTTGTGCTGGGTATTGGTGAGAGAGGAGTGAGGGAAAAGAGCCAAATAGAGAAAGTTCCGTCTTTGGAACTCTGGTGAGGGAGTTCCAAAGATGACTAAGACATCCTCTAGCCTTGAGGGACGCTCAGTTCACGAGAGAGATGCATAGAAAGAAATAACACTTGTCTGGAAAGCATTGACAAGGACTGTCTTACACATATCCATGCCCAAGTGGTTTCCAGCACAGCGTGGGGGATGGGAGGGTTGCCCCAGGCACCATCGTTCAATCTTCAGAATCCACACAGGCCTCCTCCCTTGTTACCCCTTTTGGGCTGTCTTGGTTCCTCAACACCCCCTCCCCAATTTGGACTTTCTCCCCCCACACCTCCAGTTCCCGCACACCAGCACCTTTTACTGGGCCTCCCTTCACCATGGTTATGAAAGCTTGGGGGAGTCAGGGGAGGCCTCCCAGAAGAGGTCACCAACAGAGGAGGAAGGGGCTGATTCTGGCTATTTTGCTGCCATTAATTTGATTATGCCAATCCTCACTTTACAAGCTTTCAGGGATATTCTTTTGCCTGCCAAATAAAATCTAGTTTTCTTACTTTGGCATTTAAGACCCTTAACTGTCTTGTATCAACCTACCTTTCCATTCTTGGGTCTTGTTTTTTTTTTTTATGATTACACTTATATGCCTAAATTCTGTGTCTCAGTTGCAAATGCAAAGACATGGAGAAGTCAGGCACGTAAGATAAATGAGTGAAGCAGGCTGAGAGTAACGTATTAGGGAGTGGTGGGGACTCCGGCAGACTGGAATTCCCTCACTCCACCTCAAGGAAGTGGCTGCTATCATTGCTCCAGCTGACAGTTGCCATGTGGGAATGTGGCCCAGTGTTGCTTGATCTTTAGAAAAAGATCAAGAGATTTTTCAAGAAAAACCAGAAAGCTGGATTTTTGTGATAACTCCCTAGATTTTTCTTGTTGCCAATTTTAATTTAAATTTTACTTCAAATTAAGAAAAACCTGGGGTAAACAAGACACATCTGCAGAACAGATCGATCTCTTGGGCCTCTACATTGCGATGCTTGCCTGTAAGGCCAGGTTCATGCCACCTTCTCTGTGACCTAGTCTCTCCACCTAGAAGGGCTTTCTCTCCTAAAATCCTGGGGGGAAGTTTCTCTCCTACTTTTAAACTATTTCTTTCATCTTGCTTTGTACTTTAGTTGTAGTTTAGGGGAAAGAACATAGATTTTGGAGTCAGACAGATCTGGGCTCAAATTCTGCCTCTGGCCCTTACTTGCTGCTTGACCTAGGACAAGTTGAGATCCAGTTTCCTCATCTATAAAGCTGAAATAGTAATAATCCCTTTGTACAGCTGCTGTGAGGATTAGAATCACTTATGCAAAGTATCTAGCACATAGTAGGCCTTCAGTTATTTTTCATTATGAGCACAAATCTTGTCTCCTTTACTAGACTCTGAGCTCCTTCAGGGCAAAGATTGGGCACCTAGCTCATAGTGTGTGTTTAGTAAACGTATGTTGAATAAATGAACAAGATTCATCAAGTGCAGTGATTCCTGCCTGTAAATTGGTAACATGCGTCCTCTCTCAAGTGGTGTTTGATTTGACTCACAGCTGAGACTTTTGGGAAATACAAAAACCAATACAGCATAAGGCTTTGATTGCTGCTCCTGACCTAATGTGTTTGTCTCTCCAGGTTATGATGTCTCTGGGCCTGTTGCAATTGGGCTCACCCACTGGAAGAATCCTTATGCACAAGGCAGACCCACCCTCCCGTCGGATCTGCCTCTCCTCGTCTCCAAAGATGCAGGCATCCCTGTGTATCACCAGTCCCTCGCCCGCAGGACTGACCTGGCCACGCCTTTGTCTTGCCCAGCCTCACTGTCCATCACTCCAGTGCCTTCTTACAGCAGCAGCAGCCAGGAAACCCTGAGTCAGGACACGACAGGTAACAGTGTTGGCGTCCTGTTGGGGATTCAGGATTCAATGTATTTAAAGGTTCCTTCATGCATTTGCCTGCTGCATCTACATTTCTGCTTGTGTGATGTTGTAGACTCTAACGATTCCTCCACAGTCACTGGCCTTGAATAGCTTGGCTGTACCGAAAGGAAGGTTGGATGTGTTCAGAAATATCTGGCCTAAGTGTTACTTCTATTTGGTAAAATGTCATCTGGAAATCAACTCTGAATCAATTCTGAATCAGAATTCCAAGTTTTGTCATGTGATTTTTTTGTTTGTTTAATTTCTTTAATCCTTTATTTAGTGACAAGGCATCTATCTTGGATTAAACTCTTATATTCAAAAAAGTCATTAAAATTCATTTTTGAATACTCTAGTGACTAACAATTCATGTTGCTGCACTTGTTTGATCTATGTCAGGGGTCTGCAGACCACTGCCAATGGGCCAGGTCTGATCTGCTGCCTGTTTTTGTTCAGCCCAAGAACTAAGAATAGTTTTTATTTTTTTAAAGTGGTTGGTGTCTTAGTCTGTTCAGGCTGCTATGACAAAATACGACACACTGGGTAGTTTATAAACAACAGAAATTTATTTCTCAGAGTTCTGGAGGCTGAAAGTTCGAGATCAGGTTGTCAGCATGGTCGAGTGAGGGCTCTCTTTCAGGTTGTAGACTTCTCGTAATATCCTTACATGGTGGAAGGGGTGAGAGATCTCTATGGGGTCTCATTTATAAGAACACTAATGCCATTCATGAAGCCTCCACTCTCATGACCTAAGCACCTCTCAAAGCCCCCACTTCCTAATACCATCACATCAGGCATTAGGATTTCAGCATATGTATTTTGGGGGACCACAAACATTCAGACCACAGCAGCTGAAAAAATTTAAAAGAATAATAGTATTTTGAGACATGTGAAAGTTATACGAAATTCAAATTTCAGTGTTCAAATGTAAAGTTTCATTGGGACACAGCCACATTCATTCATTTATGTATTATATCTGGCTGCTTTTGCATGATAATGACAGAGCTGAGTAATTGTGACAGAGACTGTATGGCCTGCAAAGCCTATAATATTTACTATCTGGCCCTTGCAGAAAATGTTTGCTGACCACTGATCTATGTGATTCTTGGGAGTCATGACTTAAATAATGAGGGCAAGAAAAATGCTTACAACATTTTGCCTTAAAATTTATCACTTACATAACACTTTAAATGAGTTATAGAAAGCTTTACCTATGCAAGGATAGTGGTAAATTGCTTTTATTTCTAAAGTCTGAGCTTGAGGTTTAAATTATGCAAAATCTATCCCGACATGTTTTTCTTCTGCAGATATAGCACTTAGAGATAATGGTTTAGTCGGACAAATCCACTGTGTAATTGCTGTTCTGGAACTAAATCTTTGAATGTTGACATTTAACATCCACAATGACACTCGGCAATTCACAGATGCTGCCACCTAGAGATAAGATGCTGATGTTGCAGAAGCTCCAGATTATCAGAGTTGTTAGTGCCATCGAGTTGATTCAGCCTCCTAGTGACCCTGTGTACAGCAAAGTGGAACCCAGCCCCGTCTTTTTGCACCATCCTCTCACCTTCCCGTGCTATATCTGACATGCTCTGCTGCTATTCATAGAGTTTTCATGGCCAATTTTTTGGAAGTGGGTGACCAGGTCCTTCTTCCTAGTCTGTTTTAGCCTGGAAGCTCCCCTGAAACCTGTCCACCTTGGGTGACCCTGCTGGTGTTTGAAATACTGGTGGCATAGCTTTCAGCATCACAGCAACATGCAGCTGCCACAGTATGACAACTGACAGAGGGGTGGCGTGGTTCCCTGACCAGGAAATGAACCCAGGCTGTGGCAGTGAGAGTGCCAAATCTTAACCACTAGACCACCAGGGCTGGCAGATGATCAAAAGCAATCTCTAAAGTAGTAGATTGCAGACTCCACTAAATGTTAAGAATCACCATTGTGCTTGTTAAAAAAAAAAAAAAAAGAAGATTCCTGGGCCCTACCCTAGAGGGCGTTGTGTCCATGGCACAAAGCTTCAGCAGTCTGCATTCTGCAGGCTGCCCTCTCCTGGGATTCTGATTCCCGAAGTTCTCGTACACACCTTGGGGGACCCCTTCCAAAGTGTCTTTGGTTAAGTGGCTAGATGGAAATCCAAGAGATTGGTATCGCAGAGTGCTGGGGACATTTGTATACTGTCAGCTCTGCCATGGCAAAACTAACCATCTTTCTGGTTGTCCTGATTGATGGTCAATTTGAAAATAGAAAGATCATGATCTGTGGACGTTTTTCCATATGTAAGTTTGAAAACTCCTTGGTTTTGATGTTATCATGAAGGAAACCTGACTGCTTTGCTTTAAAAGTTTAGTAAAATCTGAAGTTAAGAAATAAAGTGCTACCTTCGGCTTGGGTAGCTGCAAGGTGATGGCATTTCTTGGCAGAGAGGAGTGTGAAATGGCAGCTGCCGGATTAACATTTTATCACATTTCTCTTTGAGTTGGCTTTTCTCTTTTTATAGAGCACCATACTCAGAAGCAATCCGATTTTTGGAGGAGGTTTCTATTTTTAACTTGTAGGTTTTCAAAAACAAATTAAAAGCCCGTATTTTTCTTCATTCCTGGGAACTTGCATCAGCAACTATTATTATTATTATGTGTATACTTACAGATTAAGCCTGAACATTTAAAGGTATGTTACACAAGCATGTGGTATTTTATTATAGAAAATTGTAGATGCTGGTGTAGCTTTTGTAAGTCTCAGACATGATTATATGTAGGTCAATTATTGCAGGTATTTCATTTCTTACAGCAGTTTGTTGACTTTAATATGTATTTTTTGTTTGAAAACTTCCAGTTTCCTTTCTTCTCTCTGTTTCTTAAAAAATAGAGTTAATTTTATTGTTTATTTATATATATGTTTTTAACTTCTGTTGCTAGTTTGAAGAAAACTCTGGGGTGAGATAAGTCAGTTCAACTATACCAGAACGTCCTACAAATTCCAGACTTTGCCAGACAACCCTTCACAATGCTAAGCTATCCTTCTTCTGCATAAATTTTAGGTCGGATGTAGAGAAGCTGACAAGTTTTAGGCACAAAATAACTATACAATTATTTATTGATTGTTGGAGTTTTCCTATCTTTAAGAATTTCCCCAAACACTTTTTAAAAATTATTTTTCCACTTTATAAATCCCACCACTCTGCATTTCTAGAAGCAATTAAAAAAACACGAAATGACTAGAACTTCTGGAGTTTTCATTTTATTGATGTGTTTTTACTCTTGCCAACATCCTATTCCATCATCCTTTTCCTTCCTTGTGTAACTAACCTGTACAGTAGGTTCTCTTGTATTAGACTTCATTTAGTCCCGCTTGCCACTTTGAGCAGTGAACAACCTGTGAAACTCTGCATGGTGGCCCTGGACGTAGTGTTCTTTCCTTATGGCAGAGAATGTTTTAATCAGTAAATAAACTGTAGCAGGTTAAGTTGGAAAAACAGTCTTCAGTGTTTGGCTTGCTTCATCCATCCGTCCATCCATCTATCCATCCATCCATCCATCCATCCATCCATCCATCCATCCATCCATTCATCCATCCATCCAATACATATGAAGTTCCCACACCGTGCCATGTACTGTGATAAATCTTTGGGATAGAAAATTGAGTAAGTCATCACCCCTGTCTATGGAGCTCAAAGTCTACAGGAGGAGACAGATAAGTAAATCAAGTATTTTAATTCAGTGTGACAAGTGCTTAGATAGAAGATTTCACATTAGGTGATCATATACACACATGGTTTTGTTATTAAATTAATTAGTATACTATTAAAATACTAATACTTCCACACTGTCTCTGTCTCTGATATTCTGTGTAGGTTTGATACCTAATTTTTGATGACCAAGCTTTACAACTTGTGTCACTACCATCACACAACTTACATTTTTGGTCACTCCTCACCCCCAGCTAATTCTCAACCACTCTCTTCCATTGTATTCAGTTCCCAGTTGCATGCTGATGACTCCAAAGTGATATTTCTATGTCTGATTTCTCTGAGAAGCCTTAAACATGTATTTACAACTCCCTACCAGACTTTTCATCCTGAATATATCCCACACATTTCAAAACGTATGTTCCCCGAATGAAACTTTCTTCTGGTAGCTCTCAATGTTGAATATCTTGCTCTGTTTAATGGGCTAAACTTGCAAGCCCCAAACTGGGTGTCCTCATGAATAACCTTCTGCTAGCCACCAGCCTTTACAGCCAGCTGGCTAACACATTCATTATGTCTACTTTAGAACTATCTCTAGGGGCCGGCCCCATGGCTTAGCGGTTAAGTGTGCTCGCTCTGCTACTGGCGGCTCGGGGTTCGGATCCTGGGCGCGCACCGATGCACTGCTTCTCCGGCCATGCTGAGGCCGCGTCCCACATACAACAACTAGAAGGATGTGCAACTATGACATACAACTATCTACTGGGGCTTTGGCGGGGGGGAACGAGGAGGATTGGCAATAGATGTTAGCTCAGAGCCAGTCTTCCTCAGCAAAAAGAGGAGGATTAGCATGGATGTTAGCTCATGGTGATCTTCCTCACAAAAAAAAAAAAATAAATAAATAAAAATAAATAAATAAATAGAACTATCTCTAATTCAGAGCCTCATCTCCATCCCTACTCATACTATGTCAGCTCAAGCTCTCATCATCTCCATGTAGACTAGTGCAGTTGTCTTGTAACCAGCCCCCCTATGTCTTAATTCTTCCATGTCCACAGGGTTAGTTTTCCCAAATTCATCTCTCTCTCTCTCTTTCTTCCTCCCTCCATTCCTCCTTTTCCCTTCCACTATTCCACCTTTAAAACCTCTGTTGCTTCCCTATTACCAATAGAGTCAAGTCTAAACACTTCATACATGGTACAAGAGGGCCTTCCTAGCTAGCTTTAACTGGCTCTCTATCATATCTCACGACTCTCTACGGATGTGTCCACACAGTGGTTACATTTAATCCCTTACTATTTGCTACAGATTCATGATTTTGCACAAACTGTGCCATCTACTTGGATGCTCTTTCTTACGTTTTCCTCCTAGAAAATTTGTTCTTCAAACCTAGCTAATAAGTGACCTCCTCTGTGAATTCTTTCCCTTTTTCCCTCAGCATATGTAGTCATTCTTTCTGTTTCCATTGGCAATTCCTATAGACATCTTGAATTCTGCTCTTATTGCACTGCAATATAATTTTCTTTTCATATGTCTGGCTAGCCTACTAGATGTAAAGTTCTTGAGAATTAGTGTCTTAATCATGTATTTGTTTGGTCAGTGTGGAGCCTAGCATATAGGAAGAATGTTTTCTATGACCATTTAAACTGAAGATTAGACACAGTTGAAGAGAGAATTAGGCCTGGAAGATAGATCTGAAGAAATTATCCCAAATGCAATGTAGAGAGATAGGAGATAGAAAAACAAGGAGGAGGAGGTTGAAATATAGAAGACAGAATGAGAAAGTCCAACATATATTTACTAGAAATCCTGTTCTGTATTAAGAGAATAGAAAGAATGGAGAGAGATCAATATTAAAAAGAAAGACAATGGGTGAAATGTCCCAGAATTGATGAGAGACACAAATGCTTTGATTTAAGAAACACAATGAATGCAAAGCAGAATAGGTAAAAATAAATTCACATATAAACATATTATGGTGAGTTAGCAAAAGAAAAAGAGAAAAATCTTAGAAATCTGAGGGAAAAAGATTTCCTGCAAATGAGAAACAAACTGAAGATTGACTTTCCATTAGTGATGATAAAGTTCAGAAGACAGTGGATTGATATCTTAAAAGTGCTGAAGGAAATAACAGTCAATTCAGAATTCTAAATCCAGCTAAATGATCATTGAAGAGGGAGGTCAGCATAAGAACATTTTTGGAAAAAGATTGGGAAAGTGTACCCAATGCACATCTACTGAAGGAATGAAAACCCTATTTTAGAAAAGAATGAACTTGAACCTAGAAGAAAGGACTATGGGGAAAGAAATAATGAAAGAAAAAAATTTTTTTTTAATTAAAAAGTATCCCTCTAGAAGAATGGTTTTCAACTGGGGAAGATTTTGTTTCATGGGGGACATGTGGCAGTGTCTGGAGATATTTTTGGTTGTCACAACTGGGCAGGTATTACAGGCACCTAGTGGGTAGAGGCCAGGAATGCTGCTAAACATCTTGCAGTGCACAGTCTGTGGTCGCTAACTCATTGTCCTGTGTTCATCATTAATTCTTAATGCTGCTTCCTCCCTTTGAGTTTCTCTTCCTATGTGTTGTAGCTTGCCTTTGCAATGGGCTCCCACCTTGATGGAATTTCCAGGGCTCTGCTTTCTCCCCTGAGGCTGTCCTTGATAAAGTATGTCCTTAGCATCTTTGATTTTCCCTTTTCTACATTTCTTCATGTCCTTTAACACTTCCAAAATTGTATCTCATGCTGCACCTAGACCTTTTCCTCTTCACTTATACTGGTTTCTCAACCTTGGCGCTACTGACATTTTGGGCTGAGTAATTCTCTGCTGTGGGTGCTGTCCTGTGCATTGTTGATGTTTAGCAGCATTTCTGGCCCCTCTACCCACTGGATGCCAGTTGTGACAACCAACAGTTTTTCCAGACATTGCCAAATGTCCTCTGGTCAGGGGGCAAAATTACCACCAGTTGAGAACCATTGATTTATACCCATTAAGTCTGGTCCTGTTCTCTGGAGCTTAATGGGAGTAATCTGGTAACATAATTGTTGAGAATGGGTTTGTGGGTTCTATTGTTTTACCCTATGTTTAACAAGGGCCTTTTGCAAACTATGCCCTAATTGAAAGCATGGATAAATTTCTTTCCAAAGAGGGAGATTTTTCCCCTCGAGGATGTAAATGACGCCTTTGATACTTGCCCACCAGCCCCCAGTATACAGTCATCTGAAATTGTCTTATAAATCAGGGCTCTTCCATTTGTGTTCAAGACCAGTGGTAACCTTTCTGCATCTCCATACACAGGAATAAGCGAGAACTCATCCCTTTTGCCTCATGCCCTCCTTCCCCATTCTCCTATTCTCACCACTTTCCTCCCAGTGGTCTCCTGGTAGAGTTGGGTTTTAGAAGGAGATCCTTAATGAATTCCAAACATTCCTTATGGATTTTAAATATGTTTCTCATTTGTGAAAGGGCAGGGTAATGTGAAAGAACTATTTTCTGTTCCAGATCCGTGATCATTTCCCAAGAGTCTAGCTTTTACCAGTGTACCTACAGTCTGCATGTCTTGTCATGGGATGAAAGATGTTCACTTACCTTTCCTTGTGACCTCATAGGACTTATGGGAGCTTCTGTATGTGTGAGCTCTGAAAACCTGGGCTATGCTGAACTGTGGTGAAGCTATGAATTTGCCTGAGGTGTAGAGTATCTTAGAAGAGGTACGCATTTAATAGCCTGAATTAAATTTCTTTCAACAAATTGTGACCAAATACTTTCAGAAATGATGCTGAAGGAAACAGAGGAGTTTTAAATTTCAGAGATAGAGTGCCACAAAAAGTGACCCTGCAACTTGAGCTACTGATGTGACCATAAGATGAGAGTAATCTGACCCAGCTGGAGATCTGTGTGCTTCCTTGTAGAGATGCCCAGAGATGCTCATTGACTGTCCCTGTGTGTGTACCATGTGCCCAGCTATCTAAAGCTGAAATTTCTGCTCAAGTGTTAGCCCAGCTAACTTCATGGTACAGAATAATGGAGGGACAGCTACCCTCTACAAAAAACAGGACAATATGAATTAGACACAGTTTCTAGCCCATTATATTTAAAGTGGGTTTCTTATAGACAACACAGAGTCTTCTCTGGTTTTAATTGAACATTTTATATGATTTTTTTTAATGGAGTGGATACCTACCCACTTCTCTTTCTGCCTTTAAATTGTTTCCTTTTGTCAAAATGTCTCTGAAGGGATGTTTCAATTTTAATTTTATGCTATGGAATGCATTTCCTGGTAATGATTATATGGAATGTGGGTATGATAGTTAACCTACTTAAGTTAAGAAGTTGTAACAAGTAAAACCACTTATCCTGGCTTTTTGGAAGGTGGTTTGTGGTGTTCTAGAACACTGGCTGGGTAGAAGATGTCATAGTAGAAGGGCAGGTGTTTGAGTAGAGGTTGTTCAGGTGAGAGACTGGTGTTCCAAGCGGCAGAATAGTGTGCAAAGGCTGATTCCAAGACAGCTGGGGGTAAATGTGTCCTTCACCTTCAACGTGAAGCACTAACTGCATTATCCATAGAGATATTGTTGCACATGGTGGTTGGGTTCTCTGGGATTATTACTCTGATATTCCATTTTTTTGGCTTTCCATGAGTTAATTGACATTTCTGAGCAGGCCCAGAATCTTAACCGCCATATATATGCCACTTCTCTGTGAAAAACTGACATTATTTGGGGACCACCTGTACTTTAGAACCAATGGGATCATTGGAAATGTTCATTTGGCAAGAGAATTGGCTAAGAGAAATCAATCACTGAGCTTTCTTCAAATTTTCCAATTTTTCCCTTGTTCTCCTAAATTTAGTTATATCATTCTTTTCAGAATTCAAGGCCACATCCCATCATTTAATTTCTGATTCTAGCACAATCCTGTTAATGCCCTCTGTGTGTCTGGTGGTTATTTAGTTTTAGAAGATTGAAAACATCAGTGAGGCAGGGAATGATTAATGGCACACGAGGACAAAGTCAATTAAATGATGCAGCTATGAAGTAACTTGAGGATTTCTGATATAAGAAACTGAAAAACTTGATTTAAAGCTGTATTAAGTCTGATTTGCAAAGAATGATGTATTTTAGAATCAAAAGGCATTAAGATGCTCCAGTAAAGTCATCCATTCACCCAGTTATTTAAACTCATGCCACTCGATGTGGTCCTCAAGAGATAAAAGGGCCTGAACTGGGAAATGAGCAATAGAGTCCAAAAGGGGTGGATGTGAGGGACATTTTGGAGACAGTTTCAATAGGATTTGGTGATTAATGGATGTGGTATGTGATTGAGTGGTTATTGCAAGTATTTCCAGTAAAGTTAAATATGATACTGAAGCTTTGTACTTTAGACCAGTGGTACTCAAACCTTAATAGGAATACAAATCACTTACAGATCATGTTAAATTGCAGCTCCTCATTCAGTAGTTGGTGGGAGTGGTGGTGGTGGGGCTGAGGGGATTCTGCATTTCTTTTTTATTTTCTTGAGGTCTTAATAGTTTATAACATTGTGAAATTTCAGTTGTACATTATTATTTGTCAGTCACCGTACATATGTGCCTCTTTACCCCTTATGCCCATCCACCACCCCCTTCCCCTCTGGTAACCACTGATCTGTTCTCTTTGTCCATGTATTTGTTTATCTTCCACATATGAGTGAAATCATATGTGTTTGTCTTTCTCTGTCTGGCTTATTTTGCCTAACATAACACCCTCAAGTTCCATCCATGTTGTTGCAAATGGGATGATTTTGTCTTTTTTATGGCTGAGTAGTATTCCATTGTGTATATATACCACATCTTCTTTATCTTTTCATCAGTCGATGGGCACTTGGGTTGCTTCCACGTCTTGGCTATTGTGAATAATGCTGCAGTGAACATAGGGGTGCATAAGTCTCTTTGAATTGTTGATTTCAAGATCGTTGGATAAATACCTAGTAGTGGGATAGCTGTATCATATGGTGTTTCTATGTTTAATTTTTTGAGAAATCTCTGTACTGTTTTCCATAGTGGCTGCACCAGTTTACATTCTCACCAGCAGTGTATGAGGGTTCCCTTTTCTCCACATTCTCTCCATTTGTTGTTTTTTGTCTTGGTAATTATAGCCATTCTAACAGGTATAAGATGATATCTCATTGTAGTTTTGATTTGTATTTCCCTGATGATTAGTGATGTTGAACATCTTTTCATGTGCCTGTTGGCCATCCGTATATCTTCTTTGGAAAAATGTCTGTTCATATCCTCTGCCCATTTTTTGATCAGGTTGTTTGTTTTTTTGTTGGTGAGTCGTATGAGTGCTTTATATATTTTGGAGATTAACTCATTGTTGGATATATAATTTGCAAATATTTTCTCCCAGTTGGTGGGTTGTCTTTTCGTTTTGTTCCTGGTCTCATTTGCCTTGCAGAAACTCTTTAGCCTGAAGAAGTCCCATTTGTTTATTTTTTATTTTGTTTCCCTTACCCAAGTAGATATGGTATTTGAAAAGATCCTTCTAAGACCGATGTCAAAGAGTGTACTGCCTATATTTTTCTTCTAGGAGTTTTATGGTTTCACGTCTTACCTTCAAGTCTTTAACCCATTTTGAGTTAATTTTTGTGTATGGTGAAAGATAATGGTCTACTTTCATTCTTTTGCATGTGGTTGTTCAGTTTTCCCAACACCATTTATTGAAGAGACTTTCCTTTCTCTGTTGTATGTTCTTGGCTGCTTTGTCAAAGATTAGCTGTCCATAGAGGTGTGGTTTTATTTCTGGGTTTTCAATTCTGTTCCATTGATCTGTGTGTCTGTTTTTGTACCGGTACCATGCTGTTTTAGTTACTATAGCTTTGTAGTATATTTTGAATCAGGGATTGTGATGCCTCCAGCTTTGGGTTTTTTTCTCAGGATTGCTTTAGCTATTTGGGGTCTTTTGTTGCCCCACATGAATTTTAGGATTCTTTATTCTATTTCCGTGAAGAATGTCATTGGGATTCTGATTGGGATTGCATTGAATCTGTAGATTGCTTTAGGTAGTATGGACATTTTAACTATGTTTATCTTCCAATCCATATGCGTGGAATATGATATACTGCATTTCTAACAAGTTCCCAAATGATGGTTGTGGAGCATGGAATTCAGTACCAGAAGCAGATAACAAAAAAATCTTATACCAAAGAATGTATGGTTGCTGACAGGTCCTGTGAAGGAAAGGGATTGTCTTAAAGATCCTTGGCAATATTTTTTTTTTTAATCAAAACAGGCCTCTGAGTTCTCAAAACAGCACCCCATAAAGACATTTGCTTTACCACCAGTTATAAGTGGGAGGTCTCCTTATACCATGTTATGGGAAAATTATTGACCTGTGAGGTATGTGTTCTAACTTGTTCGTATACACTGTTTAGATACTAAAAACCGAACAAAAAAAACCAACAGCCATGGTACTGACTTGAGAGGGAGCTTAGTTGTCTTAGTTTGGCTTCCCTGGGAAATAGATTCTGAGCCAGAGATGTACATGTAAGAAGCTTATTGGAGAGAGCCGTTGGGATCAATGTGTATGAGTGTACATGTGTGCAGGGGGAGTGGGGAATGGGAGGGTGAAGGAAGCAGGATTGGGCCGGGAGAGGATCCAGCTTGTGATGATGCACAAAGGCCTCAGCTGACCACATAGGGAGATCTGGAGCTGGGATGGCCCTTCAAAATTGTCCTGCAATGGGACTTTTGTATCCTCCCATCATTGCCTGGATGCAACTTGCTACAGGGAAGGGGTATGACCTTGAGAAATTCTCTTTGAGGGCAAGGCCCAAAGAGAGACGCACCTGAGGGCCATCAGCTGGGGGCAACCAACAGCAGCAGCTGTAGGAGTGAGATGGCGCCCTACAGCGTCCACTCCATCAGCTGACTGAAGTGAAGTGATTAAGAGGCTATAAATGGGAAGGCAGGTTGGCGAGTACAGTGGTGTTCTCAAGCCACAAGTGTGGTCAGTCTCTGCCGTCTTTTGCCAGGATGAGGAGGAGATAATGGGCAACTTGCTTGTTAAATAGAGCTCTGAGTTGAAGTATTGAACTGAAGTGCTGAATTTTTGAGATGTGGCTCCTTAGAGTTCATCCAGCAGGTTTGTGGACACCCACTGACTTTTAAATCATAAAGCCAAGACCAAGTAGAGGAGTGGGGCTCTGCATTCTGTGGAGAAAGAGGTCCAGCATCTGGGCAGAATCTCTGAGCACCTGGATTCAGGTTCAGCCTTTAGTTCTCTCCAGCAAAGGGCACCTAAAGGGTTGAGTAGCACCTTTCTAATCACTGTTCGCCTTGTTAGGAGGGTATGTGTTTGGAAAGTTTGTACAGTTTTTGTCTTTCTCAGGAAAATAAGGATACAACCGATTGATGGTTGTACTTGGAGAATGGGAGAGTTAGCTTTGCTTTTCTCGTCCCAGGTCATGTGATTTGTGTTCATTTATTCAGCAGCGTTTCATTCAGTGCCTACTACGTGGCAGGCACTGCCTTAGGTGCTGTGCTCGGTATACTGTAGTGACTCAAACAGACAGGGCCCCTTTCTTTATGGAGTGACAGTGGAGCAGGCTAGTGGATGAAATAGATATTAAATAACCACATATAAATAAGAAAATTTGATTCGGTCAATGAAGGAAAAAAATACTATTAGGGATTCCGCGCGGGCGTTGCTGGCCAGGGAGCAGCGCAGCCGCTGGCCCGGGCTGGGGCTGGGACCCGCGGTGACAGGCGGCGCCCGGGGCTGGGATGCGCCTGGGGGTCGGCGGCGGCGGCTGCGGGGGGAGCCGGGGGAGCCAGTGGAGCCCGGCCGGCGAGCGGAGGCCGCGACCGGAGCCCCGGCACCGCACGCCCACCGTGGCCGCGCACGGCGAGCCCGGCTCCCTGGCGGGGCAGGCGGCCCCGGGCTCCAACAGCGACTTCTGCTCCGATTCGCCCCAAACAAACAGAAAACAAACCACTATTAGAGAGCATATCAAGAAGGGGGTTTAATTTAGATTTTGGAAACGGGTAAAGACTCTGCGAGTGTGACAGTCAGTCGAGAGATCTCGAGGAGGCGTTGCAGCTGGTGAAGATTACAGTGACCATGTGGAATAGGAGACCAAGGACCTGGCTTCTCCTCCCAGCTCTGTCGTTTATCACGCTACCTTCATATGAAGGACTTAACCTCTTTGAGCCTCGATTGCTTCATCTGTAAAATGATGCTGTTAGGAGACTCACACGAGATAAAATAAACAAAGGGTTTTTAAAATCCTACAATGTGAGTGGAAGCTGCTATTCCTATTAATTACTCGGGCCCACTGATGCCTTGTCTCTCCCTTCTTACCTGTCTCCTCCTCCTGTCTCCTGGGTGGGGCTTGGATGCTGAGGTCGTGGGTTATAAAATGCTGTTCAGCTACCTTCTCTCAGCTTGTGGCTGTCAACCCTTTTTTGACCATTACATTAAGTAAGAAATACTTTTATATTGTGATCTAGTACTACTACTTTTTCTTCTTCTCCCACTTCCGGCTCTATCGTGCACATACCCACACACACCTGAACAAATGTTTAAGGAAATAATATTATTTGTCATGTACTCTATTTTTCATTCCATTTGATTCCATTCTTTTCCTCAAGAAAGTGCTAATCATCTATTAAATTGATTTCATTGTCTACTAATGAATTACAATTTGAGCAAATGAATTATAATTTGAGCAACATTGATCTAGATAAAATAGTACCTCAAATCCTTCTGGAACCATACAAGGGGGTATGGTAAAAAAATCAAAAAAATCACAGGGGTAATTTTTTTGTTTCTAGTGTGTGTGTGAGGTCTATTGTACAAGGAAATTCTCTTTGAAGACTGATTATAAATGTTCTTTGAAAATTATCTGTGATGCCTATGGCAACGAGACTGTCTCCTAGTGTTGGCAAAGCTGTGATCCCTAAAGGGGGCTCTGTGTTCCCTGAAGTTCTCACAGTGTTGAGTCAACAAAGAACTGTGGCAAAGGGCCCTGTGTCAGTTAACCATTACCACAATAATATTGAATATCAAATAATCCCCAGAACTTAGTGGCATACAACACCGAGCATTTACTCTTACATCTGGGATTAGGTAGCTCTGCTGATCTTGGCTGGGCTCACTCAGTGTCTTGGAGCTGGCTGGCTGATGGCTGATCTAGGTTGACCTTGGCTGGAGCAACTGAGATGACTCAGCTCTGTTCCACAAGTCTTTCATCCTCCTGTAGGCTAGCCCTGGCGTGTACTCATGCAAGAGAAAGCTTTTCAAGCTTCTGCTGGGAACACGTTAGGCAATATTTCATTGACCAAACCATGTCACATGGCTGAGCCCAGAGTTAAGGGTGGAGCAGAATGTCTCTCAGTGAGAGGGCGCTGCAAAGTTACATGGAAAAATGACATGGAATTATGGAAGGATAAAGAATTGGAGCCAATGACACAGTTTATCACAGCCTATCTCAAACACATGATCTCCTTGACTCAAAAATAGCGCTTTTTTCAAATAGGTCTCAGGTATGAATTCTTGAGGCTATTTGCCTGAAAAAGACACAATGCTCTTTTCTTCATACCTTGGTTAGATTGTCCTCCTTTTACCTAAACTTCCTTGTAAAGGCCTCTTCTCTTCAGGGAAGATAGTCTTAGGAAAGTAGATGCTTGAGGACTGCCTGCCCTGCCAACATATGAGATGTACCTGGACCTGCCTGAATCCTAGTTGTGGGCATAATTTACATTAAGCCACAACCCATGCTATAGTTTTTACTCCTGTAAAATTTTAATTTTAATGAGTAAAGCTACCAACAGTCTATGTCAAAATATTATCTTTTGTCCCAATTTTTTCCCTAAGACTTACTTCTGAATTTCTGCTGTCTACTGGACATTCCTTACCCTCATGTTCCCTCAAGCACCTGTCTAAACCACTTCTGTGTTCCCTGTTTCAACAAACTGCATCAACATCTATCATCTTAAACAGAGAGTAAGAGTCATCTTTTACCCCTCATTCACAGCCATTATCTATCAGTGCTTTTGCTCTTGTGAAGGACAGCTGGCATCATTATTCAGCCAGACACTGAAATTGTTCTCTGTTCATTTATTGGGCCAGGTTCTGTGCTAAAGCACTGGGGATGTGAGGGTGACTAAGACTTGACTCCTTTTCTTTGAAGCAGAGCATCTAGTCAAGAGTGAGACAACACATAACTCATAACATGGAGCTATGAATAAAGTGTTTTCTTCAATCCTTCCTACATCTAATTGCACATCAGTTCTTGCTCATTCTGCCTCAGAAATGTACCTTGAATCTACCCCCTTCATTCTTGTGGTCATTTTCCCTGCCATGGATCAAAGCTTTCTACTCTCTTCTCTGGACTGGGGCAGTAGCCTCCTGAATGGCCTTCCTGTCCTCACTCTTCCCAGTCTGTTCTCTCTTTCCCCAGCCACTTGCTATCGTTGGCTAAAACATTGATCCCAAGATGCAAATTCCTTGGCTTGGAAACCATCCGTGGGTTTGATTGTTCCACAATAAGTGAAGCATAGAATTACCATATAACTCAGCAGTTCCACTCCTGGGTATATAACTAGAAGAACTGATAACAGGTGTTCAAACAAAAACTGGTAAACCAATGTTCATAGCAGCCATATTCTTAATAGCCCAAAGTGGAAATAACGCAATGTCCATCAACTGATGAATGGATAAACAAAATGTGGTATATCCATACAGTGGAATGTTATCAGCCATAAAAAGAGGTTAATTACTGATATATGCTACAACATGGGTGAACCTTGAAAACATAGTGCTATGTGAGAGAAGCCAGGCACAAAAGACTACATATTGTATGATTCCTTTTATGTGAAATATCCCGAATAGGCAAATCTGTAGAGACAGAAAGCAGATTAGTGGTTGCCAGGGACTAGGGGGAGGAGAGAATGAGGAGATTGCTTAGTGTGTATAGAGTTTCCTTTTGGAGTGATGAAAATGTTCTGGAACTAGAGAGTGGTATGGTTGCACAACATTATGAATATACTAAATGTCTCCAATGGTGAATTTTATGTTATGTGTATTTTACCACAATAAGATAAATGCAAAACAAACAATCCATCAGTGTTCCCTGACTAGCTATAGTTTGAGTTAAAATTTCATAGCATGGGGTTCAAGACCCTCATGGTCCGGCCTCACCTGTCTTATTAACTTTGTTGCTCCCAAGCACCCTATGTTCAAGCTCTACCTGGTGCACTGTAACGTCTTCCTGCCTTTGTTTATGCTGAACTCGCACCTGCAGTGTCCTGTTTCTCCTCCTTTTCTGCTTGATGAAATTTAAGATCTGGCTCAAATGCCATTCCTCTGTGAGGGCTTCCCCATGCTCCTTACTCTGTGTTCCCATAGCACCTTCTTCAGATAATTAACCACAGTGAGTCATAGCTGGGTGTATATCTTCACCCTGCCAGATGGTGAGTGCCATGCAGGCAGGGAAAATATCTGATTCGAATTTGGATCCCTATGGCCTTGCACAGTATGTGATATGTAATAGTTGATCAGTATTATTGAATTAAATGGCTTGATTATTAAGTCTTGGTTCTATCCTTAACCTAAAGCTGTATCCCTAATCCTTAATTTAAAACTCTGTAACAATCACTATACTTAGATTACAATCGTCCTTGATTATCTTCATCTAATTACCATTAATTCACTTAACCTTAACAAATTTCTTCCTAGTTTACTAGCATCTGCTCAGCTCAACTATTTGTTTTCTTGGCAGTTTGAGGACTCATTTTGTTTCCACCTGTTCTCAAATTTGCTGATATTGTAGCTAATGTTCTCTCACCTCCCTTTCCTGTGCAGAGAAGTCCTCCGAAACCTTAACATTGAACCATTTTCCCTGTTCCAGGGCAAGTGTGGCAGAGAACAAATCTTACTATTTTATTAGAGGATCATTCAGTCTAAGAATAGCATATTTTGCAAAGAGGGTCTGAATGATAAAGCACTCGGAGATATAGGGTAGTTTCTCTCACTTAATCCCAAGCCAGGGCATCTTCATGTGCCATTGTTTTCTCAAGTGTTAGATATTATTTCCTTATTAAATAAAATGCAACCACAAAATTGTTAAAGTTATATCTAAGTGATTTTTGGATGTTTTACGTTATTGATCTGTACTGCTGGCCTTGCCCCCTAGTTTCACTGAGATAGAACTGACATGTAACATTGTATTAGTTTAAGGTCTACAACATAATGATTTGATACATGTATATTTGCGAATAATTACCACACTAAGTTCAGTTAACATTCCATCACTTCACATAGTTACAAATCTTTTTTTCTTGTGATGAGAACTTTTAAGATCTACCCTCTTAGCAACTTTCGAATATAGAATACAGTATTGTTAACTATAGTCACCATGCTGCACACTACATCCCCAGAATTTGTTTATAACTGGAAGTTTGTACATTTTGAACACCTTCACCCATTTCCCCCACCCGCCTGCCTATAGCAACCACTAGTCAGTTCTGTTCTATGAGTTTGGTTTTTTAAATTTCCACGTAAGTGAGATCATACAATGTTTGTCTTTCTCTGTTTGACTTATTTCATTTAGCATAATGCCCTCAAGGTCCATCCATGTTGATGCAAATGGCAGGATTTCCTTCTCTCTCATGGCTGAAAGATATTCCATTGTATGTATATACCACATCTTCTTTATTCAATCATCCATTGATGGACACTTAGGTTGTTCCCATATCTTGGCTATTGTGAATAATGCTGCAGTGAACATGAGAGTGAAGATCTCTTCGATATCTTGTTTTCATTTCCTTTGGATATATACCCAGAAGTGGAATGACTGGATCATATGGTAGTTCTATTTTTAATTTTCTGAGGAACTTCTATACTGTTTTCCATAGTGGCTGCACCAGTTTACATTCCCACCAATAGTACACAAAGGTTCCCTTTTCTCCACCAGCATTTGTTATCTCTTGCCTTTTTGATGATAGGCATTCGAACAGGTGTGAAGTGATAGCTCCTTGTGGTTTTGATTTGCATTTCCTTGATGATTAGTGATGTTGAGCACCTTTTCGTGTACCTGTTGGCCATTTTTATGTTTTCTTTGGAAAAATGTCTGTTCAGTTCCTCTGCCTATTTTTTAATCAGATTTTTTTTGACTTTTGAGTTGTACGAGTTCTTTATGTATTTTGGATATTAACCGCTTATCAGATATATGATTTGCAAAAATGTTCTCCCGTTCTGTAGGTTGCCTTTTCATTTTGTTGATGGTTTCCATTGCTGTGCAGAAGCTTTATAATTTGATGTAGTCCCACTTGTTTGTTTTTGCTTTTGTTGTCTTTGCTTTTGGTGTCAAATCCAAAAAATCATTGCCCAGACCGATGTCAAGGAGCCCCTCAGTTTTCTGCAAGTAGTTTTTTGATGTGTACTGCTAGCCTTGAAATTCAACGTAGTAAAGGCTGCTAAAGAAAATGTTTTTGCATTATTTTCCTTATTTAATTTTAGAAGGGCCAAGATTTCAATATTATGTATTCTAAAATACTACTTTACTTTGGAGCCTTCCTACAGAAAAAGTAGATTAGTGAGGATTCAGGATGAAATTGAAGGTGTCACTAATTTGTGCACAGAAAATTATTTTATAATGTGATTGGATGGTGAACAAGCATTGACCAGGAAGCCCAAGACTTAACAGGGGGCAATAGAACAGGAAATTAGGCAATACCTCTTCTCTCCTCACCTCACCCAAAGTTTGATTTTTTTTTTAATATGTCTTGCATCTTGAGGAAAATTTAGCTATATAAATTCAGTTGTACTACTTATTGAGAAATGCTTTTATCTTTTGGCTAAAACACAGAATAGTAGCCAGAAATCTGTTTTCAATTTGGTTTTGTTTGCTCTGAACCATTTCAAATAAAGTGGGAATGATAATACCTACAGCACTGTGTTTTTGTAAGGATTCAAAGAGTCAACTTAAAGCCCTTAGAACAGGGTTGGCACATGATTACTGATATTTTTATGATCATAAATCCAGTAACATATTTTATGGAACATTTATCGAGCACCTCCTATGTGCCTGCTATTGTGCAAAGAGTTGTGGATGTAAAAATGAAAATGTATGGCCCCTGGTCCCTTTGGAGCTGCTAACAGCAAATAATTACATAAATAGTTATGGTTCATCAGAATATACTCATCTCTTATCACATCCTTCCCTCGCATCCCCCCTGTGGTCCATGGCTGCTTTCTATAATAGTGGATCCTGCCCCATTGGCCTCTTCAGGGACTGCTTTTTCATTTGTCCGCCTCTCCTACTTCTTTCAGTTTAGCATATACATTCACTCAAGTCCTACATCATAGAAACAGAGACAAAACCTGATTCTCAATCTACAACAATAATACGCAAACCAAAAAAACCCACCAAAACAAGCAAAATTCAACTCTTAACTCTAGATCCCCCTCTAGCTACTGGCCACCATCCCTCTCTTCACAGCCAAACTCCATCAAAGAGAAGCTGGCACTCATTCTGTCTCCTTTTCACATTTCGTTCTTTCCTTACATCCGTGTCAGACATCTCCCTCCACCCTGCATGGGGTATGTGCTTCTCAGGTCATCAGTGACCTCCTGATTGCCACATCCAGTTGATGTTTTCCCATCCTTACCTTTCCCCTCTCTCTGTGGGATATTTCAACTCTTGGGAAATCTCCTCCTTGAAGCTTTTCACCCATGGGTTCTTTAGCCAACACTTTTCTGTTGTTCTCTTCCTTCACTAGTCTTTCTCCTCTATTTGTCCCTTAAATATTGATGTACCCAAGGAGTCTGCCCTTGGCCCTCCTCTTTTATTCCACCTGTGTTTCCTGGTCTGTAGCCACTACCCCTATTTCACCTGTGATCTGTATTTTTGGCTCAAGTCTCCCACCTGACCTCTTCTGATTTCTGTCTAGACATTTCCATATAGATGTCCCACAGGTAACCCAACTCAGGTTAACCAAAAACCATCTTTTTGCCCAAATTTCTTCTGTCCCTTCTTTATTTTCTATCTTGGTGAATATACCCAGTTGTCCAAGCCAGAAACCTAGATTAACCCTAGGCTCTTTCCTCTGCCCTGCTTCCCACATCCAGGTGGTAAGCCCCACTGAGTCTATCTCCTCCTTGTCCCCACTCTCCCTGCCTTGATTCAAACCTTGTCACCTTTGTCTGGATCATTGTCACCTTTGGCTGGACCAATGTCAGCTTAATCTCTTTAAAGTGTAAATCTGGTTATGTCACTTTCTTTGCAAAAACTTTTGTGGTTCCTGGGGCTGGCCAGGTGGTGTAGTGGCCAGGTGGTGTAGTGGTTAAGTTCACATGCTCCGCTTCAGCGGCCCGGGGTTGGCAGGATCCCGGGCGTGGACCTACACACTGCTTATCAAGCCATGCTGTGGCATGCGTCCCACATATAAAGTAGAGGAAGATGGGCAGGGTTGTTAGCTCAGGGCCAATCTTCCTCACCAAAAAAAAAAAAAAAGAAGAAGAAGAAGAAAAAACTTTAGTGGTTCCTAATTGTCTAAAGTTCAGTCTCTTTAGTGCTCCATGATTGGGCCTCTGCCTGCCTCTTTTCAGTCTCATCTCTGATTACTCCTATATCCTCTCCTTTCTCTGGCTTGATTGTGGGGGCCTTGAGTGCTGTACGCCAAGAATCTTGACCTTATGGAGGGTGTAGTCACTGTAAACTTTGCATTCGAGGAAGGTGAATTTCAGAGTTAGAAGAAGCCTTTGAAGGCCACTGGATCCACTCACTCTGTTAATTCCTGATAAATAGATGTCTATTTTCTGAACGCTGATTGCCACCTGCCTCTTGTTCTTTGTTCTGATTTATAACATGGGTACAGTACCACCTTTCATACAAGCGTATTTTGAAGTCTAAAGTCACCATTAAATTCATCAAGGATGATTGCCCCACCTTTCTCGTACATTCCTTTTCATGAATGGTTTCTGTAGCAGTTTTTCCTTATCTGTCTTCATACATGTATGCATATTACTCTTTTTGCACTTTTATGCTTTTTGCCTACTACTTTGATCAATGTATATCTATTCTCCATTCTCTGAGGACTATGGATTTTAATATAAAGGAAAAAAATTCAACGCTCAAAACTCCCCTTAAAAAGGAATGGCTGGAAAGTATTGTAAGGAGCACATCATACCCAGAAATGTCCTAAATGAGGCTCTTTGGATCAGAGATTGGCAGTTGAGGGCCTTGCAGTGGGCCCTTCCCTCTTCAGCCTGGAGCTCATCTGCTCTGAAATGCTCTGACCCAAAACTGAACCGTTCATGGAAAGACTCTGGCCCCAGAGTCACCTGCCCTTGCTCCTGGCTCATTCAGGATTAGAGTAAGGCTGACATTGAACTGTACTTGGATGTGAGTTGTTAGTGCAGATGGCCTCAGTGTGTGATGCTCAGTGTGTGATGCTCGCCATGTGACCATTGCCTGAGAGCAGATGGGTGCCTTGTTTTGTACCAGCTGACACTCGAATCCTCCTCAAAGGCACAAAGGTCAAGTAGAGTGAGGCTGTGTGGAACCGGCAAGGCGAGGAGCCAGATGCCGGCATTCTAGCTGTCCTCTCTGGAAAGAGCTGCTGGCTGTGTGTCCTTAGGGGCAGATCTGGAATTTCAGTCCTCACGGAAAATGAATTTACTCTCCCAAATTTTGTGATTCAATGACAGCCACCACCTATATCCCTCTAAATAGTTCACAGTGTGTTTTCACGTTCACTATCTTCTTTGATGTTCACATTGACCCTGTAAGGTAGTGTGTTAGTCTCCTAGGACTGCTGCCACAAATTGCCACAAACTTAGTGGCATCAAACAACAGAAACTTATTTTCTCACATTTCTAGAGGCCAGAAGTTCGAAATCAAGATGTCAGCAGGACTGTGCTCCCTCTGAAAGCTCTGGGGAAGAATCTTCTCTTTCTGCTTCCAGCTTCTGGTGGCTCCTGGAATTCCTTGGTTAGTGACAGTACAACGCCAGTCTCTGCTTCTGTCTTCACATGACCTTCTCTGTGTGTGTCTGTCTTCCCTTTTTCTGTCTCTTATAAGGACCTGTCATTGGATTTAGGGCTCATTCTAGTCCAGGAGGCTCTCTTCTGGAGATCTTACCTTAATTGCATCTGCAAAGACCTTGACTGCAAATAAGGTCACACTCTGAGGTTCCAAGTGGGCATATATTTTAGGGGACACTATTCAGCCCACTACTGGTAGGTGTCAGCGTACACATTTGAGGGTGTGGAAACTTAGATTAGGTAAGTGTTTTGCTTAGAGACACACTGGAGCAGGGACTCAAACTCAAGTCTTTGGACACCACATCTCATATCTTTCCACTGGGTCATGTTAGTCCCCAGTCTCTCAGTATGTGGGTATCTTTGTACAGGGGGAACATTGCTTTCATCCCATGTATTAAACACCTACTGCACGCCTTGTGAAATGCATATATCCTTGCTAATTTAAGAACAGACCAAAGTGGAGCTTTCTTATCATGGCTGAGATCAGAATAGGTGAAGAGTGAGTTAATAATGGATTCCTCTGTCTTGACTCAGTCATTTCTCTCTCCTTATCCTTCTCTTTCCCACATCTTCAGGGCTTCAGGAAGGGTTGGGCAAAGTTTTGCTGCTAGGGTCCTGTGGTCAGTGTGGCTGAGCTGACTTGGCGAGGACATGAGACCCCTCCAACATGGCTGCTTCCCTCCTTCCCTGGACAAAAGGCACCTATACCCCAAACCTAAAACTTGAAAGGAAATGTAGATATCAACAATGTTTTCAGTTTCCCTATACATTTCTGAGGAGGGCCAGATGAAACTGAGGGATGTCCAGGTTATAACGTGCCTTTCTTGAGCCCATTTCCCCATGGAACTCCCCAGCATCCTCCTGCTGTCCAGGACCCCTCCCCTGGCCTGTTCCCCTGGGAACAGGGGAATTTTTTCTTTTTTTTATATTTATTTAAATATAAGAATAAAATAAAATAAAAAAATAAAATAAAAGATTTTTTCTTTTATTTATATTTATTTAAACATTTTAATATGAACTATTTTAGACTTATGAAAAGGCATAAAAATATGATGAAAACACGTACCCACCACTTACCTGAAGACATCAAATATTACTGATACATTTGAAGCCCTCGTGTACTCCTCCTTGCCCCATAGAGATAACAGCTGTTCTGAGTTTGGGGTTTACTGTTCCCATGCATTTCTTTACCCTGCTACTTCATTCCCTCTATCCCTCCATCACACAAAATCCTGATCTCAAGGGAATGCAGAGCTTCTTTAGGCTTTGAAGAAGGCCATTTGGGGTGACATTTAGGGGAAAGATGTGGGGCTAATATTTTTTGAGCACCTACTGCATACTGGGTTCTGTCAGGTGGTTTCCATCACTCTCGTTGACAGCCACCATCTGCATTTGGAGTCCTCATCCTTGTTTTACAGCCAAGAAAATAGAGAGCAGAGATGATACTAACTGCCCTAAAGTCTAACAACTAATACCTGTTGGCACCATGTTGTTTCTCCTTAAATTGCAATTCATCTCTCTCAGTATAGGGTGGTGATGACGGTGCTGGTTGGAGCACTGGCTATGAACTGGCTGTGTGACTGTGAATGAGCCTCTGACCTCTCTGGTCTTCCCTCATCTCTAAAGTAAAGAGTACTGAGTCAATCACTAAGGCTTCTCCTGTTTTAAAGTTCTGTGAATCTCTTAAAAGTATATAGATATAAATGCTTTCACCCTGTGGAGTCTTATGGAAGCCCCTTCCCCCTTCAGTCTCCCTCGAAGCCGTTCAGGTGGACACTTTTCTGTCACTCACAGGCTCCTTTTTGTTACTACCCACAACAGCTTGTGGGGCAAAGATGAGGCCCTGTATCCATCACTGTGGGCCAACCCCTGAGGTGAGAAATGTTGAGTATTCGTGCTGGCTCTTCTGTCCTCTTCACGTCTCCACCTGCACCGCCTGGGCTTGTTGCATAGTGGAGTTGAGGTGGAGAAACTAATCAAGGCAGAACATGGTCTTTTCTTGGTGAAGAGAGACTCTGGCTAAGTTGAAAGTGGGCATTCTCCTGCTTCTCTTCCTGTGTCTCTCTTTTCTCCCTTCTTTCTTTCTCTCTGAGAATTCTCTCCAAGAAAAGTCACTAGGGCCTTTCATGATGCCTTCTGGCCACCTACAGCTGAGCTCACCTTTGCTATATGCTCCATCCCTTTTTCTTTTCCTTTCCAACTCCTGACCCTATTCTCTCCCCACTCCACCCACAACTCCAGGTCTTCCAGCATGAGGATCCTCCGTGGGGTAGGAAGAAAGGCATCTGTCCAGAAGGCACGTGTGACTTTTGGCTGCTTAAGCCCCAGGCCCATGTCTCATCCTTGGGCTGATTTCTGCAGGTCCTTAGCATTGGGGTCCCCAAGGCCACCTCCAGGTTCATTGATTCACTGGGAGAACTCACAGGACTCAGCACATCGTTGTACTCACAGCTAAGATTTATTATAATGAAAGGATACAACAAAATTCAACAAAAGGAAGAGGTGTAGGGGCCAAGTCCAGAGGAAACCAGGCACAAGCTACTGAGGGTTTTCTCCCAATGGAGCTCCAAAGGATGGGCTTAATTCCTCCAACACCAAATTGTGACAACATGCATGAAGTGTAGTCTGCCAGGGAAGCTCAGTAAAGACTTAGTGCCTAGGGTTTTTCTTGGTCATGTCGGCACTCTCTGCCTAGCATATATCGAAATCCCAGACTTCCAGAAGGAAAGCAGGTGTTCAGCATAAACCACATTGCTTGTACAAACGATTGAGGCACAGTGAGCTATTCTATCAGAGAATGGATAGAATCCAAGTTCTAAGATGCCAGCCAACGGCCAACCTTGCAAATAAGCCTGTCTAAGGAAAGCAGTCTCAGGCCTCCGATGTTATCTCTTTTCTGCACAGTCCTAGTCTTTCTTCCCAGGTCCTCATTTTTCAGCTGCTTTCTGACAGTTTCTCCTCCCTGTCTGTCAAGGCGCCTCTCTTTCTCCACATCCTGGGCTTCCTTTCCCAGGGCTCATAGTGGAAGAAGAAATGTTCTCCCTTGCTCCCCCAGGGTCCTTGTTCCCTCTTCACTAAACACATAGAAGCTTTATTATTAATCACATGGGGGATAAGAGGTGAAACAAAAGTAGTAAAAACTTATAAAGTTCCCTTAATCCTGAGCATATCCACTTTTCACTTATTACTACCTGGAAATCATTTTATAGGGTGCTGGAGGCTGCCAGAGTGATTCTAGATGTTGGGATGTTCAGGGCCCAATAACCCACTAGATTTTGGGGTGGGTTGAGACACAGGTGCCTGGTATATGGAGATCAAATTTCACCTTGTTTTTTGATAGAGCTATTTGGAGAATGTGGCCTAAGTTGGATAATGTTCCCCTTTGCACTTTGCATCCAGGCCCTGCGTCAGCCCATCTCAGGCACAATTCGAGTCAGAACAATCACTGCCTTGTGCTGGTCCAAGTGGAGAGGGAAGAAAGGAAACTAGAATCTCTAGGGCTTCTGACTTTTAACTAGAGTACCTCTTGCTAATTGGAAAAACATGCCTCCCTTGGAAAGGTGCAGAAGACCAGAAGTGCTGTTTTTCTAAAAAGTCCTGCACATGGAAACCTAGAGACATGAGGTTTGGGGGGATAAGTGCTCACCTTCAACACGAGGTGAGACTGTAGTCAAAGGAAAGTTCATCTGGGCTCTCTGCTCTATTGGTGGAGTTCTTAGGCCCTTCTAGAACCTGCTCCTTAACTCCTCTCTGGGTGAAGTTCTAGACAAAGAAGAATTGACATGTCCTGAACATCCATTCTGTGCCAGGGCTAATGCAGTTTTCACGAGGGTGGGGAGTTCTTAATGTTTTGTTCACTGTTGAGGCCCTAGCACAAAAACCTAGGACATGGTAGCACCCAATGGATACTTGTCAAATGAATCAATTATCTCATTTAATCTTCAGAATGACCCTTGAAGTACTAGATTAGATACTATTTTCATTTTACAGAGGAGAAATCTAAGTCTCAGTGATATTAAATAACTTGCCGAAGACATATAACCTAGTGGGTGAGCAGGGATTTGAACCAGGTTCACTTGGCTATAAAAATGGAGTTCTTCTAAATCATGCCTGCTTGGTTTGCTTGAAGTACATTGAGTGCAGCATGCTACAATGGGGAGAGTTTATCTTTTGTAACTTTTGTTCAACATAAGCGTGTGAACCTAGTTTTTCTAGAATCCACATGGCCGCAAGAGTCCTCACCACTGACTGGAAGCACACAGGCCTGGTGGCACTGCCCCTGCAACAGCTTTCAGAAGGTCAGCCTTTTTCTTAGCTTCAAGAGCTTTGTTTCACACTGAGCTTCCTGGTTCTGATCTGCGGGGCACTTCTACTTCCCAGCCCCCTTGCGGAGCAGAAGTGGTTTGTACCTGGAGCCTAATCAGTAACGGAGCCATGCCCAGGTGGCCACCTCCACTCAAGTTCTTTCTGACTTACTAAACTTAGAGTTTTACAATTTTAAAGCAGTTTAGCCATCACAGAACTAAAGGCATATTTCCACCAAGGAAAAAGGTGAAACATGGCTAATTTGCACTAAAGAACAAGTGCCCCTGAAGATATTTGTTACCCAAGCCAAGTCAAGCTATCCACTTCCACGCCCTGCTCCCCAGCTCCTCATATTGTTTCTCTTCTCCATCCCCAGTCACCTGCTCACAAATGCCTGACTTCCAAGTGGGCAGCTCTGACTGAAGCCCCCCACACCCACCTAGTCCTGCTGCAGGAGCCGCTGCTGGTGTCCGGCGTCCTCCGTTCTCAGTTCACGTAGGTCTGGGTGCTTTATTTCAGTCATGTGGGCTTTCGTGAACTGTCCTAAATTTTACCATGACTTAAAACCCCATTTCTTCCATTCATCCATCAATCCACCCCACATTTACTGAGCACACACCAGTCTTGGTGCTATATCCTGACAGTCTAAGATGAATACAGACTCTTTAGTCACGTGTCGAGCTTGTTTTCTGAGTTCTAAACAAAAGGCCTAGGAACTACCTTCTTCCTAAATTGAGGGCCACCTGTTACGCTTCTCAAGGAGAAGCAGCAAGGACTGGGGCCAT
Source organism: Diceros bicornis minor (assembly GCF_020826845.1). NCBI lineage: Eukaryota > Metazoa > Chordata > Mammalia > Perissodactyla > Rhinocerotidae > Diceros > Diceros bicornis. The sequence goes on along the minus strand of NC_080764.1, from coordinate 22,489,309 downwards.
GTTTGGTTATCAGAGGCCTCTAAGGAGCCCGCATGCACTTAGCTATAGGCTGCTTTTAAACTGTGGAAAACCTCCCGACACCCATGGATGGCTGGGTAATTACCAGGTGATCGTTTTTCTTCATACGCTTCCTCGGGGCATCATTCAGTCAAATGTGTGTTCTGGAAGGAATAGTGCTGATTATGTAGAAAGTGAAAGCTGATACTATTGGCCACACTCTTATTGAGGGTGACAAGAGGTGAGTCCAGCAGCCCTTGCTGATTATGTGTGAGTTAATGGTACTGCTTGCTTGATTGTACTGTCATTATAGCTGTTAGAGTTTGCAAGGAGAAAGTGTTCTGAGAAGGACATTGATTAAAGTGAGTAAAAATGTGACATTGCTTTATTTACTTAAAGAAATGTACTGAGAAGGGAGGAAATTTTGGCAACACCTTGATTTCCTTAAAACTGTGAGGACTGAAACATTTTATTGATGTCCTGGGGGAATAGCAAAGTAAACTCTTTGGGGAGAAGGACATGTTGGAAAATCTGGATTTTGAGTTGGGCTCTAAGTTAAGTCCCAGCTCCACAACTGATTTGCCAGAGAACTTTAGACAAATCTAAGTAGTGTACGTCTGATGATGCCACATTGATTGGTATGTTACGCTGCCTTTGAGTACCATTTTTATGCTGCAAGTGTGAATGTAATCACTGTAACGAAGTTGTATAACAAAACGGCCTTAGGAGGAGATATTCAAACTATGATTTGATAAATGCCAAAACACATGCTACTGAGGATCTTGGGGAATTGTAGTGACAGAAGATCTGAGTCTTAGTATCTTGCTCACCTGAGAGTCTTTCACTTCTCTTCTCGACCCCAGTAGGAAACAAGGTCAAAATCAAATCCTGGAGGGACCATAGACAAGTCCTCACTGCTTTGTAATGCAGTGTATTTCTTAATTCCGGTGGGTGGAATGGAGGTGATGGAGATTACAAATTCTTTAAGACCGACGGAAAATATTATGACTTGGACCCGGCATCTTGTACATTTATTTCTGTCCTCATCACACTGCATTTTAATTTACGTGCTTACGTGTCCAGCTGTCTCTTGGGTCTGAGTGCCCCTGGGTCAGGAACCTTATTTCTGTGTTTTCAGTGTATTTTTAGCCAAGACCTGTGCATCATAGGTCCTCACTGTGTTTGTTGAATTGCTTTATTTGGTTTGTTACAGCTTTGAGTTGTAAATGCCATACTTTCGTGTTAATGTTTTTACTAGTATCTTTGGACAATGGAAAATATATTTTTCTGCAACTTAAAATGCTGCAATTTCACCAAATCTTCAGATTTCCCTGTAGTGAGTTCACATCACACTCAGACGTTTCAGGGAGAGTGGGAGCAGCATTCAATTTGGTAGTGCAGCTCTGTTTTTATAAAATCTCCAAGAGACTTTGACTCCCTTAAATCTAAGTAATTAACGATATTAAAAATGTCGTGTCGTGAATCTGTGCCTGTGATAGCATCTAATGTGTGACAAACCATCTGTTTAGGTAGCTATTTATGATGTGACAAATAGCTTCTCTAAAACCAGGAAGCAACCAAAATACAAAGACAAAAAAACCTATCCACGCAGTCATTTTTAAAGCTACAAAACATCCATGCTTTCTTACAGGAGGACTTTTGAAATCAATTTTCTTGGGTGGCATTCACTTAATTACAAAATTATACATCCTTATTAATCACACTTTCCTCATCAAGGATGCAAAGATATCAGGAGAGTTATACATTTGTGATTTTAATACAAAGGAAAGATGCTAGTGATCCGGCTGGCTCCTGTAATTGATCTGACCTCTTAATAAATAATGCAGGGTGATTAATAGGATATTCATGAAGATGATAAAAACGTACTTGTTACTTTAGTGTTATGATCTAACAATGAGTTTATAGCGTGTTCATCCCACTGGAGTGGAAGAGGACAGCCTGGGTTTCATTCTTGCCTCTGTTCTTACCAGCTCTGGTCCCTGAGCAACTCCCTGGGCATCTCTGAGCCTAGTTTCCCTATTTGTGATGTGAGGCTGTTAGAAATTTGCATACAGGTGCTTAAATTAATATGGTGCTTAAATTAATATGGAAAATCTTGATATGAACTGTAAAGGGATGTGCAAATATAAAGAATTATTATCATAGAAGGGCAGGTCATCTGGATTGTAGATTACTCCTAGGAAATCGTTATGTCAGTTCTTTGGACATAAGTACAGATACATTTTAAAAGGATATACTTTCACTCCAGTGTATAATATGGCCTCTTTGCTCCCCACCCCATAGCTCTATGGTAGGGCTTCATAAAGTTACTTGAACTTAAATACTTAACCATGAAAGCCGTCTCTCATGGAGGCTTAGGAGCCAGAGGCGGAATTATAATAGTTGGTTATAGGATTTTGGCTTAACACATATTTCCAGGTGTAAAGTGAACTTGGAATTTTATTGCATACTATTTGATGTATTTCCATATAATTTTTTTCTTGGCCAAATTATCTAAACTTTCAGGAGATAGCATTTATGGATTTCAAGTAATTCAGATTAGAGATTGTTTATTATGTAGATAGTAATAAAAACACATGTTATATTACTTTTAGAATTTATAGAATGTTTGTCTCTCTGGGTAAATATAATGATGGTTATGTAATACACCATGTTTCCATTTTAGCTTTGGCTACCAGGAAACTCAAAGCTCAACTTTCAATTATAGTGACTCTTCCAGCCAACGTCAGTGTTGTTTGAGAGGACTCTCCTTATACTACCAGCATCAGAACCACCTGGAGTGCTGTTCGTGTGGACTCTGGACGTCACCCGGAAATCACTGTTGATTTCTTGGATCGTGGGCCTGGAAATCAGCATTTTAGAACACTGGTTATTCTTAGGCACACTAAAGTTTGAAAATTTCTGGTTTAGGATTTCAGATTCTTGCTTGTTCCTCCCATTACATGAGTTTTGATTTTATGTTTCTATCTTAATAGCCATATTATATATCTTATAATGACCCACAGCCTTCTTGGAAGTAGATGGGGCAGAATAACTAAAAACATAAATGTTCATTTGAAAAAGATGATAAAAACCAAGACAGAATCAGAGTAAAAAAAACCACCATCTGCCTGTTGCCTTGTGTTCTCTTTCCTTAGGTGTAAGGGCTTCAAATCAGCTCTTGCAGTGAAGGAGGGAAGAAGAGGACTTGTGTCTGGGACCTGCTGGCTCGTATTTGACCCCTTTCCTCTGGCAAGAGTGATGGTGTAGATGATATAGAAAGGCCCCGGAGATCCACAGATCTCAGAGTTAACAGAGTGCGAGAGGCCCTGTCTTGATGTGGTTTTTGGTTTTGTTTTTGCATTTACTTACCTGTCTCTAGTTTGATGCTTATGATCCTTGGGTGCAAGGATTCTTTATTTGTTTTATATCCCTTAGGCATAGCACAGTGACTAGCACTCGGAACACAGAGGGAAGGAGAGAGAATTAGTGATATTGATGGGTGTCCAGAATCCAAACTTAACCTATTGGTTTAAGTTGCTGAAAATTCTCATACCATTGGATATGCCTGTCTTTAAAAATACACATTTTAGAGCCAAATCTAAGTGACTTTAAAATATGATTTACCGGGCTGGCCCGGTGGTGTATTGGTTGGGTTTGTGGGCTCTGCCTTGGCGGCCCGTGTTTGCAGGTTTGGATCCCAGGTGTGGGCCTATGCACCACTCATCAAGCCACGCTGTGGTGGCGTCCTGTATACAAAATAAAGGAAGATGCGCACAGATGTTAGCTCAGGGCCAATCTTTCTCAGCAAAAAAAAAAAAAAAAAGAAAAGGAAGAAATGGAAACCTAAGGATAACCAGTCAGCCAACTAGGATTTCTTTCCCAAATAAGGTACCGGGTTAAGCCAAAGCCCATCAAATATTTAAGAAAAAGAAAAAAAATGATTTACCCTCTAATTTTCCCCATATCACTGACTCTGTTGAAAAGGAATGGGCTACATTAGAACTAGCAGACTTTGGCTGGAAACCAAAATGCTCTTTGTTTTTCCTTAAACGCTCAAACTATTCTTGCCCCTTTGCCTGGCATGCTGTATTCCCTCACCCCGAAATCGCCACACCTCTTTTAACACCCAACACAGATGGCGTTTGATTCACAGGGAGATCATGTGGCATAATGGAATGACTGTGGGCCAGGAAAACCTCAACCCAGGGGTGCCAGATCCTCAGGGAGGATTGACGCTTCAAGATCTGAGACCAGGGCAGACACTGGTAACTGATGGTAGATTTTTTTTTCTCTTGGGGCCTGATGCAGCTGCAGAATCCCAAGGCAGTGCCTCAATAAACTGCCACCAACCCAGTTAAGTTGATACAAAAGAAGAATCCCATTTGCCGTGGTGACCCACCTTTCCAGTTCCTCCCAGTCAGAAGTAACCTCTCCTCTTTTAATTCTTTTTAAAAATAGGCTTTTATTAATTATTGAGTAGACATAAAATATTTATAAAGTGTACATAAGATAAAGAGTCACATGACCTCAAACACCTGTTTATCCCCCATCCAGTTTAAACAAAAGAACATAAGCCTTGCCTTTGAAGTCTCCTGTGGCCTCTCCCGATCCTATTCCCTTCTCCGGATTGGAGGTAACCACTCTCCTAAATTTGGGGTTTTTCATGTTCTTGCTTTATTTTGCAGTTTTACTATACATTCATATCCTTAAACAATACATAGTTCAGTTTTGTTTTTGAATTTTATATGAACAGCATCATACAGTATATTATTTTTAAGATTTCTTTTTTCAAATTGGGTGAGATTCATCTGTGTTGTAGACAGGTATAATTCATTCATTTCTGCTGCTGTATAGTATTCCACTGTATTAATATACCCAACGTATTCATCCACCATTTATGGATACTTGCATGATTCCAGTTGGGGGATATTAAGAACATTTTTGCTATGAATCATCTTGTACATGTCTTCAGGTGCCAGAGTTTCTCCGGGGTTATACCCGGGAATGGAATTGCTGGGCCACAGGGAATGAACCTGCTCAGCTATATTAAAGGCCAAATTGTTTTCCAAATTGGTTGTATCAGTTTACACGCCCACCATCAGCACATAATAATAATTCAATGACAATCACCATGATGATGACTGATGGCTGATAGCTATCTCACATAGTGTTAGCTGTGTGCCTGGCGGTGCTCTAAGCACTTTACACGTATAAACTCATTCAATTCCCACTACAACCCTGAGTGTTCCAGTTGCTTGGCATCCTTGTCAACAACTGAAATTGTCTAACTTTTGCATTTGCCAGTCTGGTGGATCTGAAATGGTACCTTACCGTGTGGTTTTACTTTGTATTTCTCTGGTTGCTAATGAGGTTGAGCATCTCTTCGTATGTCTGTGGAGTACCTGTTCAAGTCCTTTGCCCATTTTTTAATTGGGCTATTTGTCTTTTTTAAGCCATAATAACTTTCTACTATTATTCTTACTTTGTGTTATAATTACTTGTGTCTTATTTCCGTTAGAGTGTAAGCTCCCTGAGGGACTGACAATGTCTTTGATGTTTGTGTTCTCAGAGCCAAACATTATCAACTGACCCTGGTCGCTGCACAGGAATGTTTATTTATTTGATTTTTGATAGTTTGTACCCTTCTGCCTATTTTGTCTTCCTATTTGCCCCACTCCCCCAGGCCCAGTAACCACTTTTCTACTGTTTCTATGAGTTTGACTTTTTTTTTTTTAATATTCCACATATGAGTGATACCATGTAGTATTTGTCTTTCTCTGTCTGGCTTATTTTACTTAGCATAATGCCCTCAAGATCCATCCATATTGTTGCAAATGGCAAGATTTCTTTTCTCATGGCTGAATAATTTATTGTGTGTGTGTGTATATATATATAAATATATGTAATATATATATAAAATATGTTATATATATAATATCTTCTTTATCCATTCATCTATTGATGGACACAGGTTGTTTCCATATCTTGGTGTGGTATGATTTATAATAATAAATATATATTTGATCTTTGTCTCCATTTCTGGCACAGAGCTCCTAAAACTCTCTGAATTTACAATAAAGGTGTCTTTTGTTATGTTAATGAGGCAACTTTTGGAAAGTACCTAAGGATGGGGCTGGTTGCCAGTGGAGCCAACCATGTGATTAGAGGGTTGGAACTTTCAGCCCTGCCCCCACCCAACCTCCGGGGAGGGGAGAGGAGCTGGAGGTTGAATCAACTGCCATTGGCCAATGATTTAATCAATCATGACTATGTAATGAAGCTTCCATAAAACCCCAAAAAGGATGGGGTTTGGAGAGATTCCAGGTTGGAAAACACAAGAAGGTGCTGGGAGAGGGGTGCTACTAGAGAGGGCATGGAAGCTCTGCACCTCCTTCTCCATGCCTTGCCCTATGCATCTCTTCCATCTGGCTGTTCCTGAGTTAGATCCTTGTATAATAAAATGGTGATCTAGTAAGTAAAATGTTTCTCTGAGTTCTATGAGCTGTTCTAGTAAATTAATCAAACCCGTGGAAAGGGTTGTGGGAACCTCTGACTTAATAGCCAGTTGGTCAGAAGTACAGTTAACAACCTGGACTTGACATTGGCATCCTGAGTTGGAGGGGGTTGTTGGAACCTCCCATTTGAAGCCAGTTAGAAGCACAAATAACCTGGGCTTTTGATTGGCATCTGAGGTGGAGGGCAGTCTTGTGGGACTGAGCCCTTTACCTTTGGAATCTGATTCTCTCTCCCGGTAGATAGTGTCAGAATTGAGTTGAATTCTTGGACACCCTGCTGGTGTCTGATAAATTGCTTGTTGGTATGGAGAAGTCTCCAAACATACAGACACATTGGAATTGGGCCCAGGAACCCTTTTACTTGGCTCTTGTGAATAATGCTGTGGTGAACATGAGGGTGCAGATATCTCCTCAATATCCTATTTTCATTTCCTTTGATTATATATCCAGAAGTGGGATAGCTGGATCATATGGTGGTTCTATGTTTAATTTTCTGAGGAACCTCCATACTGTTTTCCCTAGTGGCTGCACCAATTTACATTCCCACCAACAGTGCATAAGGGTTCCCTTTTCTCCACATCCTTGCCAACACTTGTTATTTTTTGTCTTTTTGGTAATAGCCATTCTAACAGATGTAGTGATTTGCATTTTCCTGATGATTAATGGTGTTGAGCATTTTTTCATGTACCTGTCGGCCACCTGTATGTCTTCTTTGGAGCCTCTGCCCACTTTTTAATTGGCTTGTTTGTTTTTTTGCTATTGAGTTGTATGAGTTCTTTATATATTTAGGATATTAACTCCTTATCAGATACATGATTTGCAAATATTATCTCCCATTCAGTAGGTTGCCTTTTCATTTTGTTGATGGTTTCCTTTGCTGTGCAGAAGCTTTTTAGTTTGATGTAGTCCCACTTGTTTATTTTTGCTTTTGGTGTCCATAGGAATATTTATTGAATGAAATAGAGAGGGCCAATTTTGCTTTATAAAAGGGTAATCCTTCCCCCCACCTTAGCCCTAGACACATTCCTTCAGAGGTTAACTGAATACCTGTCAGAGATGTTGCAAAAGGAATTCCTCCTTCGGGAAGGAGGCTGGATTACATAACATTGTTTCTTCCAATTCTGAAATTTCTCAATCTCTATGAAAATCTTTGACCTATTCAGAAAAGTTCCTTTTGTAACCTGCCTCCTAAGCCTTGACCAACCAGCTTCCCTGGGTCCCGTGGTCACTTACTTAAAAAACAAAATGAGACTTTATCATGAAGTTTAACACAGGTATGCAAACAAGTGCATAAAACACAAATGTACACTATAATGAACAATTATATAGCACTCAAGTCACTCAGTTTTTAAATAACTTCTATTGTGATGCCAGGTAGAAAATCAGCCACCCTTAGAATTCAGCCTCTTGGTATCATCTAGAGAGGGTTGACAAACTATGGCCCTTGGGTCATATATAGCCGACTGCCTGGTTTTGTGAATAAAGTATTTTTGTTGTTGTTTTTTTTGTGAGGAAGATCAGCCCTGAGCTAACATCCATGCTGATCTTCCTCCACTTTATGTGGGATGCCGCCACAGCATGGCCTGACAAGCAGTGCGTCGGTGCGCACCCAGGAATCTGAGCCTGGGCCGCCAGCAGCAGAGCGCGCGCACTTAACCGGTATGCCACGGTGCCGGCCCCCTGTGAATAAAGTTTTATTGGAACACAGTCATGCTCATTTGTTTTCATGTTGTCTATGGCTGCTTTCATGCTGCAACAGCAGAGTTGAGTAGTAGTAGCAGAGACCTTATGGCCTGCAAAGCTGGTAATATTTATTTACTATCTGGCCCTTTGTAGAAAAAGTTTGCCAGCCCCTGTTCTGGAGTCTGACTTGGAAAAACATAACTGCCTCTATATCCTGTGTGGTTTCACCCTCTCAATAAAATTAGTCTAGCAAATCTTTGTTTGAGAAAAGGAAGTTAAATAATTATAACATTCAAAAATATTAAACCGTATGATCTGTTTTAATGAAATCTTAAGAATAACCAGAAACTAAACCCAAAGCAAATGTCTCTAAATCTTGACCTTCTTAAGGGTGTGCTGAATTGCATCAACAACATTTTATAATGAAAAGACTGGAGCAACCCAATAATTTTTTAGGTCACAGAGTGTAACTAATTGAATAGAAAAAGAGATCAACATCATGGAGATTTATGTCCCTGGAGAAGGTAACACCTGAAACAGATTAGTTTTTTGATTAACTTATTCCTTAGTGAGTAGAGGTTAAACATCCAAACAGATGTGAAGACATAGTAGGAAGTAGAGCGCACGTCATTCTGTAATTGACATTTGGGAAGTACATGTGCATGCTGCACCCCACCCCTCAGCCTCCCCCACATACATGATGATGCTTAGTCAAAGACAAACCAAGATGAGATGGCCAGTGTCCATGTGTTTTCTACTGGAACACAGAAAGTTTGGCTTCAGTTCTTTTCTCTGTCAGTTTCCCTACAGCAAAACCAATTTAGTTTGCTTTGGACAATCTCATAAATGAAAATAAAATGTCAGGAATAACTTAACTGCCTACAGGGGAAATGCAGTTGAAGACAAATGATGGTATAACGTTCATTTTTTTAAAAATCCAGTGTAATCTTTCCTCCAAGCTGTATTTCAGTCTAAAGGTCTCTCATGCGGGGGGTAGAGGGGGACCTTTTCTTGTGCTTCTTTGAGGCAAAGAGTGAGTTGTAATCTGAAAAAGAGATACACAATTCAAAGCCTGACTACACTACCTTCCTCCTCCTTTCCCCTCCAATTTAAAAAATAATTATATATAAAAACACTTTGCCTTTGAAATTTGCATTTAAAAAATGTTTGTTTGGGGCTGAGTGAAAAACTAGACATGTTAAAATAGCAGTCTTTCGAATATACAGAGAATTATTTTTCCTTGCCCAAAGGAGTAATCGCTGGAAGTAGAGCTCTTTGGAAACGTACTGCTTAAAAATGATGTGCGGAGTGTAAGTGAGTTTGAGACCAGGAGGAGACTATAGGTCCAAACTGAAATCCTCTCTTCTGAGAGAAGAGAAAACTGATCCGTGTGCATGTGAATGCGTGTTTTTAGTTCCACTAGATCCTTTATCAAAGTAGGGTCTAAATGATACATAGCGGTGGGATCCAGTGGTTGGGAGTTCAGTGTTTGTCATCAAACAGATGTGGGCTTAATTCCTAGATCCAGGCACTTCATAACTGTAACCTTGGAGAAATTGTTTGTCCTTCAGAATCTCAGGTCCTTCAGCTGAAAAATGAAAATGGTATTGATCCCTACCATAGAGTTGTTTCAAGTATTAAATGAAATAATACATATAGAAGTCTTACCACAGTACCTGGAATAGAGTAAATGAATGAGAGAAAAATGAGCACGATGCTCATGTGCTTGTTGGCAGCCACTCTAGGAGTGAAGCTACTAACAGCTAGTCCAGATTTTTCTTTTCTGGTTACCATGCTGACACTTTGGGGCTAAGAATTTTTACTTGTATGTTTTTAAAGAAAAAACCCATTAAGTAGCTTTCTCCCAGTTGTGTTTTTAGACAACTATGATTTTTAAAAATTTGCAATCTGTACTAATCTGTACTGTAACCATAGACTTTTCTCATTCTTTTCATGCATATAGGCAGCACTGAGAAAAGGAGCCAAAAGCTTAGATGACATTAATAGTTAACACTTAATGAATGCTTACTATATGCCAAATGCTATTCATACATGAATTAGTTCCTTTAATCCTCATAAAGTCCTATAAGGTACTAGTAGTATTCCCATTATATAGGAGGGGAAGTGGAGCCACCGAGAGGTAAAGTAACCTGTCCAGGTTACACAGCCAGGAATGGGTAGACCCAGGACTCGAGGTCTGGCTCCCAAGCCTGTTCTGGGCATGTCCCTGTGTTCTGGATGCTCAGATTTCCCTGGCCTGTTCTCGGCGGGGAGTGGAGTGGTTGCTGGAGCTGAGGTGGTCAGAACCAACTCCTGAGAGCCCTGTGTGGCTCTCTAGACCCGCGCCAGAGCTCAGATAAGCTAATGGTGTGGTTCAAAATCAAGTTAATCATTTGGTTCAAAATCACTGCAGGATTTGGCACCAGAAATGACCCAGGGCCCTGCCTGCCTGAGAAGATGAGATCCTGCCACTTCTGTTTACTTTTCTTTCTAGACCTTTCATGGGGCTGGGGCTGTCGAGCAGTAAAGGCTCTAGCGTTAATTGCTGGAATCTGTTGATACCTTTTGTGGACCTCGTTTGGACAAGAGTGACTTTTAATGTGAAGGGGCTACTTGAATTTGTCATAAAAATAATGGTAGCCTTTAAGAGGTGGTTCTAAGGATTAATTTAATTAAACTAATCTTCAGGGCCCACCCACTGGCCACTTGACTTTTTGCCTTTATTTCTTTTACAAATACAAATCAAAAGAAGAAAAGTGAATGCCTTTTCAAGTAATTCTGGCCTTTTCCTTTGGGGTAACTTTTCCTTGGAGACTATATTTTTCAGGACAGGCTGGAGATGAGAGGAAGATGAGCAAAAATGGTCATGTATGAGAAATATCGAGGTAGTAGTACTTAAGATAACTCTTTAGGGACGCTGCTTACCACGTGTCTCAGATGGGACCCTCACGTATTCAATCCACTTGTTGAGTTATAAGGCACTTTAAAGACAAGTGAGTCCCCATTTTTGCAGGTAGGTAAGCTGAGGAATAGCAGTTTAGTGACAAAGCTAGGGCCAGAAACCAGGTCTTCTGATTTCTATGCCCCTGTTCATATTTCGAACTGACTGCTGAAAAGAACAAAAAGCCACGAGAAACAGGGAGCTTCTAGAATTCTCCCTAGGCTGACAGATGCAGCCCCAACATTGTTTCCATAATATTTGGTTCTTCCCAAAGAAATTCCATAAGTTAGAAGACTTTTCATAAGTTTTATGTGGGGAAAAAGAAGAAGTTGCCTCCATTGCATATAAAATTTGGCAATAAACAGTGCCACTATTTTGTAATGTTATTGCTTGGAATTCAGATTTATAAATGTAATCCCTATCTTTCCACTGTCTTCCACAAAATGAATCCTAGCATCTATAAAGATCATTTTACAAGCTTTTACTCATACTAATATTGTCCATTTGGCAATTGTGATTTGCTGCCTTGATATTTGGTTATGAACTGGAATGTTCTTTTACTCTCATCCCATTGTGAGGTTCCCTCATTGGCTTTAGAAGACAATGCTTAAAATCTTTGAAAACTTATTCTTTCTTGCTCTGTGCCGCAGCAATGAGTTTCAATAGTCTTTAGTAGTTTTTTTTTGGTGAGGAATATTAGCCCTGAGCTAACACCTGTTGCCAATCCTCTTTTTTTGCTAAGGAAGATTGGCCCTGGGCTAACATACATGCCCATCTTCCTCCACTTTATATGGGAGGCCGCCACAGCGTGGCTTGATAAGCGGTGCATGGGTCCGCACCTGGGATCCGAACCTGTGAACCCTGGGCCGCCAGAAGTGGAGCGCATGAACTCAACCACTATGCCACTGGGGCGGCCCCCTCAATAGTCTTTAATACTTTTGATGACAAATAAGGGTGCATGTACTCTTGGGTTTTCTCTGGAATCTTAAAGGGCTTGAAGGCAATGTGAATCAGTAAGGTAGATAAGTGTAATTTAATGAATTTATATAAAAATTAAAGATTATAGCAGCCTAGTTCTAGAATATATAGTATTGTCTTCTGCCACAAGAATCAAACACAAGAATCAAAACACAAGAATCCCAGTCATTTGAAGTCCAGAAAAGGCAACTACCATAAGCCTCCTTTCCTGATCTGTTTTGGGGCTGCCTCTCTCATTGGAGACTGCATTGTGTATTGGAAAGAATACAGGACAAAGTCAGAAGATCTAGGTTCGTGGGCTGACTCTGCCCTCCATCCTCTTAGGTTTGGCGCAGATAACGTTACTTCTATGTCCTGAAGCTCTCTTATTTGTAAACTGAGATTATGGCTAAGACCAGTGGTTGTCAACCCTGGCTATGCATCCTAATCAATTGGAGAGTTTTTGTTTCCTGGACGTTTTATTATAAAAGCTTGAAAACATACAGAAATATAGGGAGACTTTTATAGTGAACACCCACCACCCAGATTCTACCATTAACACATAGCTATTTATCTATCCATTAGGTGGGGAGCCTTTAAAATACACACTCACTCACACATGTTGTGAAACAGATATCTCTGGGGTTAGGGAAGGTGAAGAAGGGAGATTCTTCTTTTTATTTTATATAGTTGTGGTGTTTGAAAGTTTGTTTTAACAGCAGACGTATATTACTAAAAAAACCCAGCATAATAAATGTACGTACATATACATCCAGGGACTCCAACACCCAAAGAGGGTGATACGGCACGTCTGGAGTGGGGCTTTGGCGTCCGTCTTTTTTGAAGCGTAGCCAAGATTGAGAACATAGGACTACAGGTCTCTAAAGTGCCACTGAGTCTATGAACTCTCATTTGTTGCCAACTGGAAACTCCCCTCTACGGTAGATTGGTTCCAGTTTCTTCTAGATTGGCTCCAAACTCTTCCTGGTTCACACAGGCATGCAGCTGAGTGGTGCTATTGGCGTAACAATAAGCCTGCAGCCAGCGGAAGGAACACCTCTGTGTAGGTGGAGAAAACCTCAGCTTTCTGCAATGCAGCCTGGCTTCTTGGCAATTTCTTTTTTATTCTTACTGATTCTCCCATGGCAACTATTTCAAACCTCTATTCTTAAGCCCTTAAAACCACCTCCTTTGCGTCTTTCTCCGTAGATGTCATGGTTTGCTGCAATTGAGGCCTTACCAACCCTTATTCTAGGTGGCTCCCCATCGCACTGTATTGGCTCAGTTCAGAAGCTCTCTCCAGAGAAACCTTCTCAGACCCTCAAATCTGGGCTAGGTGTGCCAAGCTCCCCAACATCCTGGCTCTTTCTCTTTGAGGTACTTTTCTCAGTCATGTTGCAATTGCTCCTCTGTCCTTCTGTCTTCCCCACCACGCTGTCTTATGTATCTTTGTTCCCCTGGTTGGTGGCACGCAGTAGGTGCTTGATATGTAGGTTCTAGATGTTTGTCCCTCCATGTCAGTGATTCATGTCAATGTGAGTGTTTTGATACCTTGGATGGGAATTTTGTGTTCTCAAAAGACTATGTGTATTTGTCAGCCATTTAAAAATTAATATTTATCTTAAAGTTACAAATTCAAAAACCTAGTTTTTCCTTAAGCTTTTAAGTTTAACTCACAAACCTTATTCAAGTCTAAATTTGTAAATGTTAGTGGTTACAGGGAATCTGTTGGGTCTCATTTAGTTAATTAAATTTTCAAACATTTTAATGCATTAATAATTTTAATATCCTGTTTTTTTGAGACCTCATTTGCCTGCCTAACAAAGAAAATTTTCCTAGTTCTTCTAAATCTAATATATTAAATGTGTAGATGTGGTGAAACTTAAGTTCTCCTAAACATTCCAATATTGTAACAAATTTAGCAAAGTTCTACCATAACTTTTACCTTGAAATCACGTCTCGGTTACTTAATCACACCATTTACATTGGAATCACAATGCTCATCTCCTAGGTAGTCTAATGTGCCAAACTCGCTTAAACATAAACACTTTAAATATCAAACATTAAAAATATTGATATGACAGATTTGATTCATAACAGTATTTCCATGTATTTCTAAGCTCTCCCAGGCTTATCAGATATTTACCCACCAAGGAAGCAATTCCACCATCAACCATTCTGCTGGTTCTTGAGGTTAGGAGGTGCAGATGTCCAGGTGGATTTTCTTACAACCATGAGGGACACTTAGACCTGTCTTCCATAGTTGCTGAGCCAGTGAGGTCTCCGAGTCCACATGTGCACATGGAGTGGTTTTACAGTTCCTATCCTTAGGAATCTGGTTATACCTTCTTCAGTCTGATTTAGGTCTATAATCATCCAGCGGGTTGCTTCACTCCTCGATTGGATTTAACCAATTTATTTACTGCTTGATTATATTCTATCTTTTTCCTGGTCACAACATTTGTAGCTATTTAAATAATTTCTGATTGTATTCTGTGTATTTCTATAGTTCTACTGACATAGTCTTTAATTCTAATGACAGTTAATAATTGTTTTGCTACTAAGGACATTTTTATTATCCCCTACCATGGATTTTGGAAGACTATGAAGAAAGGCAGCATTTAATAAATGATAATTAGTGATTACTTTCTTTTGGCTACCAAAGACAAATTTAACTTCCTATCTGCATGAGATAATTGGTGCTACAAAATGGGTTGATAGAATTTCAAAGAAAAAGAAAGAAATTGTTTGTTTATAGACTGATCAGTGCAAATAATATCTGTTAGGCTTATTGGCAAACCAGAAATCGTTCCTCAGATCCTCATTGCTTCCTTTGTAGATATCAGGTGGAGGACCACAACTCAGTCTTATCATTTGTCTGTCTTCCCTCCTTTCTCAACGGCTGGCTCACTCATTCTTTCCCCTTTTTGGTACCTTTTTCACTCTTTGCCTTTGCTTCCTATGTCTCTGATTTCCACCTTTCACATTCTCTTCTCTTTGGCCCATAAGCTTATGGGAAAGAAACTCATGATTGACTTTGTTTCTCCTTCTTATAATCATTTGACCTCCATCCTTCCAATTACCATCAAACTTTTTGAATGTGCCCCGTAGAAAGCACCTATTCTTTCTCCTTTTACTGCCAAAAAATATAGCTTCTATACCTGTCCCCTACTTTGCCCTATCCAAGGTCACCTGCTTATAGTTAAACACCATGGATTCCTCTGGGCGTTTTCTAGACTACCTTCATTTTTTTTTTTTTTTGTTGGCGGAGGAAGGTTCTCCCTGAGCTAATAGCTGTTGCCAATCTTCCTCTTTTGGCTTGAGGAAGATTTGCCCTGAGCTAACATCTGTGGCAGTCTTCCTCTTTTTTGTATGTAGGTCGCTGCTATAGCATGGTTAACAAATGGTGTAGGTTTGCGCCCGGGATCCGAACCCGCGAACCTGGGCCACCAAAGCAGAATGCACCAAACCAGTAGGTCACAGGGCTGGCCCAGCCTACTCTCTTTTTTTTTGATCTGCTTATTTGGCTTCTGTGTCATAGCATTTCTCTGCTTCTCTTCTTTCCTTTCTGATTAGTCCTTAGTCACTTTCTGTAACTGCTTTTTCTCATGGAGGCTGTGGGGACATAATGAGGAGCATAGGTTTTGGAGTCAGGCAGACCTGGATTTGAACTTCAGCTCTGTCATCACCAGCTATGTGGCCCAGGGCAATGCTTAACTTTGCTGAACCTCAGTTTCCTCATCTGTAAAATGGGAATAATAATACCTCACTTACAAGTTGTTGTAAGGATTAAAAGGACAATGTGTCTATAGTGTCTAATATGGTGACTGGCATTTTATAGACTCTCTTCTCCTTGTAGTTGTAATAATATGCATATTACCAAAGGTTTACTGAGGTATCCCCTTTTCCTATGAAGCAGTCAGTTTTCATTCTGTGCAGTGACTCCAAAATTTGCGTCAAGCTCATATTTCCCAACCTCCAGACTCATTTCTACCAGTGTGCTAATTTTCTTCACTTGGATGCCCTATGTAATCCAAGATTCAACATTATTCAAGCAGTACTCAGCCTGTGATTACTTTCTTAGTTAATAGAATCTCAGTCCTCACAGTGGCTCTGAGGTTGGAGATTCCCTCCCTTCCTTCCTCCTCCGTTCTATCCACCCAACTAGTGTGCATTGAGCACTCTATTATGGGCCAGTCGCTATGCTCTGCACTTAGGGTGCACCAAAGAGCAAGAAAGGCTAGTCTGAAGCCTGAGGAGAAGGTCAGTTTTAAAGAAGTGTGATGGGTGCTATGATGATGAAGGACAGAATGCAGTTGGAGCACCTCAAAGGGCCCCAGCAGAGTTGGAGTGAAGTAGTAGGCCAAGTTTAAATTTCTTCTTCCATCCCACCCCATTTCCAATAGATCCTGTAAATTCTGTTTATGAAATATTATTTCCATCCCTTCTTCTCTATTCTCACTATAACTGTTTTGTTCAGTCTAAGTATTCCAGGCACACTAGTTTTGGCTGGACATTCCTAAGAGCTTCCCAAATCTGTATTTAGTCTGTGTATCTTCTCTCCAATCCATCTTCTAAGTGGCTGCCAAGGTCACTTCCTGAAGACCTGATCATATCTTTCCCTTGCTTAAAACTCTTTATTGGCTACACCAATCAGGATTCAGTATAAGAAACGGAGGCCGCTCTAGATATTTTAATCAGGAAAAGATTTAACATGGGAGTTAGGGATTATAAAATCATAGGAGGGTTGGAGGAGCAGGCACAGGAAGGATGCACCAAGGGTCTACTTCTAAGGTCTCTACTAGAAGTCTGGAATTCAAGAACTTTGAGCCATAGCTGTTATTCACAGATCAGGAAGGCAATGATGCCACTGCCCCTCAACTGCCTTTCCTCACTCTGAAAGACGATGGACCGTGGAATGGTGCTGCAGAGAAACCTCACACCTCTATGATCTTACTTGTCAAAGTGGAAAGGGGCCAAAATAGGTCAGGAAGATGGTCTCCATCTCATTTCCACCTTCCAACTCTCATTCAAGTGCATTGAATTAGTGGACCTAATTCTCCTTCAGAGTCCTAGCTTCAAGCAGTCTGGTAAATGTAGGTTTTAGTTTGCCAGCCTCTGTATGGGAAGGGAGACTAGAAGGAGGGAGGAATTGAGGGTGAGCAAGGCATCCGTGGCATCTATCCCACCAACCTCTCTGCTGACTGTAATCTAAGATTCAAATGCAATCTAAGATTCAAAACTGTTCAGGTTTGTTCCAGCTCATCATCTGTGGCTTAACCCCTTGTCTTCCAACACCTACAACGTCTGTCACTGGCAGGTGCTAAACAGATATTTGTTGAATGTGTGAACAAATGAATCCACTCCTGACCCAGTTCTCTCTTACCTTCTGGCCATAACTTGAGCAGGAATGACCTTCTGGCAGGTTCTAACTTCCTCTACCTGCTGAAATCCTGTTCTTTCTCAGAGGGCCAGACATATCTTCCCTCCTCAGAGGGTCTTCTAAGATCCCTTCAGAAATCCCCGCACCCTGGTTTTTTTGTTGCCCCTGTCTTAGAGCTTATCACTGTCTGCCAACGTTGGATGTAGCAATGTACTCGTACTTTTTTACCTGCCATATTGTGACCTTCAGGGAAACAGTGACTGTTTGTTCACCGATGTGCCCCACCCGCCCCATGCTTACCTTATGCTTTTCTCACCACTTTCTCCTTTCCTCTCCTTTTCTCCAGACACAGCAACTCCCATTCTCTTCTTCTAAAGACATTCCTTTCACTCTTTTATTTTCCTGTAATTGTAGTTAAAATCAGATAACTTATAGGTGTAGTTAAATCATTTGTAGCTGATTTTCTCCTGTCCTTACTCCTGTGTAGAGACCTGCATCCTATTTTTCTCTTATACTAACACATTTTTCCTGTTTTAATCCTAGGCAGTAATACAAAATAAACCTATAGGGAGAGGAGCCTTAGAAGAAAAGAAGAAGAATTTTTTCAAATTTCTTTTTAATTTTTTAGTGGAATTCACATGTGCATAGTGTTCTGGTTTGCTAGGCTTTACAATGGAAATTGTATTAGTGGAATATTCCAGCCATTATAACATTTGTAGTTTGGAGTCTGAGGAATAAAAACAGGGCCATGTGACTTGTCTGTGTGTTTGCCACTATGAATTTCTTAGGACTTGCCTTCACTTTGTGTGAGGTATGGGGAATCCTCACTATTTTTTTTAAGCCCTTTGTTTTCCAGATGTGTCTACTTCACAAGACAACTTATGAAATTTGTAAAAAGGCTACCTAGTCTTCAGGGAAATTCAAATTTTTAAAAATTTAAATAGACTTTATTTTTTAGAGCAGTTTTAGGTTCATGGCAAGATTGAGCAGTAAGTCCAGAGATGTCCCATATACCCCTGCCCCAACTCCCACAGCCTCTTCCACTATCAGCATCCACCTCCCACCCCCATAGTGGTAGATTTGTTGTAAGTGATCACCTACATTGACATATTATCACCCCAAGTCCACAATTTACATTAGGGATCACTCTTGGTATTGTACATTCTTTAGGTTTGGACAAATGTCTAATGTCATGTATCTGTCATCGTAGTATCATAGAATAGTTTCACTGCCCTAAAAATCCTCTGTGCTTTGCCTATTCAGTTCTCCCTCCCACCAGCCCCTGGCAACCACTAATCTTTTTACTGTCTCCATAGTTTTGCATTTTATAGAAAATCATATAGTTGGAATCACACAATATGTAGCCTTTTCAGGTTGGCTACTTTCACTTAGTAATATGCATTTAAGTTTCCCCCATGTCTTTTCATGGCTTGATAGCTCATTTCTTTTTAGCACTGAAAATATTCCATTGTCTGGATGGACCACAGTTTATTTATCCATTCACCTACTGAGGAACATCTTGGTTGCTTCCGAGTTTAGGCAATTATGAATAAAGCTACTGTAAATATCCATGTGCAGGTTTTTGTGTGGTTATAAGTTTTCAGGTTATGTGGGTAAATATCAAGGAGCACAATTGCTGGATTTTATGGTAGAAATATGAAGAATGTGTTTAGTTTTGTAGGAAACCACTAAGCTGTCTTCCAAAGTGACTGTACCATTTTGTATTCCCACCAATACAGATTTATTTTTGTTAAAGGTTCAAGGGACTTCTTAAAAATTCATAAAAGGAAAAATCCATCTCTACAAAGGTATAGAATGGTCAGTGTATGGCCTAGTTTCATTTTACCAAAATATGAGCATGTCACAGTCCTTTAAAATGCTCGTTCTGCTTTCTTCTTTCAGCTCAAATAGAACTCAAAATTGGTTGCAGAGAAATGAGGGAAAATTGTATAAAACAAGGAGACTAGATAATCACATCTGTAGCACTGACATTATAGATCATTCTTGATTTTCTGCTGGTGGATCAGGAACACTGGGAGAATGTGAAGTGGGCCTTTTTCTTCCCCTCAGCTGACTTGGCCAGGTGTCTGTAATGACTTCAGTGGGCTTCCTTGCTGGTTTGAATGTCCTCCATCTAGCCACACCAAGGGGAGACTAGATCTTAGGTGCTGATGACCATTGCAGCTATTGGCAGAGGAGTTTTATTCCAGTTCTTTGGTTGTATCCTAGCTAATTTCCTGTAAGGTGGGGGGAGTGGGTGAGGAAATTGGATAATCCTCTGGCTGGGGTGGAGGGTCTGTTTTAAGCCCCAGGTCTTGCCCTACCTCCTCAAGCCATACTCCTTCTTGTAACAGTGCCTGTATGTCCTGGGAGGGGGGCACTGGGCTTCTAAGGAACATCAGCAGCTCACTGGTAGCCTTTCTCACTCTTGACAATGAAATTCTGCACTCAGGAAGACAGGGCTTATTCCTCTGTGATCTTAAAGGCTAACGAAATCTCTCCAGGAAGCCTTCTGCCTGAGAGAATCAATACCCTTTCCTCTGCCAGGCAATTCTAAGTAGAAAGTATGTTTGGAATGCTTTATTATTCCCAAGGTGCTTCAATTAGTCAGGTTACTATTTGAAGCCAGCAGTTTCAGAGGTTGAATCTTTGTGGAGTAAATTAATGCCTGTGGTATTTTATAATCTCAAGAAGGAGAATCTTTAGATTTAAATTTTAAAAAATGAGCTAATTAGAAATCAGCTCAGAGGGATTTTTTAATTCTTTGAAATGAAGGGTTTTTTTGCCAATCATGTTCAAAACAATTCTACAAATGTACACTGAGCATCCATATCTTCCAGGCATTGTAATAAACTGAGAAATTAGAAAGATCAGTAAGATTCTCTTCCATCCCTCAGGGAACACAGAGTCTAGTAAGAGCGCCAGACACACAGGGAAGCCTAGCTTTTGTGTAACCATTTATTTGAGTGTCTCCAGGGAGAGTTCATCTCTGGGGATACAAAGATGAATAAAACTCAGCACTAGGACTTTCCCGAAGGAATCAGATAATAAGACAGCTATAATACTGTGTGATCAGTGCCACGACTTGAAGATGGTTAACTCTATTGGAGTGTAAGGAGTGAGTGTCAGGGAGTGCTTCAAAGAGGAGGGAGATGCTTGAGTTGGGTCTTGGAGAATATCAGTTCAGGAGGAGAAGGGCAGGGATAAGTTCTAAGCAATGGAAACAGTTTGTGCCAGGACCCTGAAATTAAACAGCTTGGTGAGTTCTGGAACTCTGAGTATTCGGACATGGATGAAAGGGAGAATGCAAGTGGGGAGTTATGGCAGAGGAAAGGTACAAGAATAGTTGGGGGGGGGGGTCTCACGATAGCTTAAGGAATGCCCTTCATCCTGCACACGACAAAAAGCAGAGATGAGTTTTCAGTGGGAGAGGGCATGATGGTGTTTTCATTTAAAAATCTTTAGATAGCTGCAAAGGATGGATTGGACAGGGCGAGACTCAAGACAGGGAAACTGCTTCTGTGACTATCACATTAGCCCAAGGGAGAATTGGTAGCTAGACTGGGGTAGTGGCTGTGGGGAGATGATAGAAGGAATAAAGAAACGTTCAGGAGGTGATATGGATAAGATGAGTTAGACTAAGGATGACATTGACATTTCTAGTTATGCTATAAAGTAGCCTAAACAGTCTTCTACATAAGAGTTCAATAAATGTCATTTTCTTTGGACAAGTAGATAGTGATGCTCTTAAATGGAAAAGAAGAAAGCCAGAGGAAGAGCAGGTTTGAGAGAAAAAGATGTGTTTGATATTGGGTCTAAGATATTTATTCTTTAAAAAAAAAAAACCTACCTTTTCCCATTTCCTGCCAATGACAAATAAATTCGTACACCTATTTGGTGGATTGGCATGCTGTTGCTAATTGAAAATACTCTAATTGAAACTGTGTCCTTCCAGATGACCACTGGAAAGTAACCTTCATACATTATAGAGGATTGCCATGGTTATTTATTTATTAGGCCTTGTCTCAAGCTAATCAGAAACAAGGATGATGTGGTCAGGCTCGGGAGGATTTCTGTATCTCGCTTTTGAGACAGCTCCCTGGGAAGAAAGAGAAATTGCCTAGATTCCTGATATTCTGAAACCATTTGTTCTAGTTGATGCTCCAGAGATCAAGGGCCTGGTCAGTTTCTTCTTGAGATCAGCCTGGATCAGAGCAATTTAACATAAAAGAAGAAAAATGTGAAATAAAGATCCAGTAAACCTCCTGATTTATTAAATCATAACATTTATTAAAACATAACAACATTTTTGCTCAGTACCTCAGTTCCAGTTACAGGTGAGATTCAGCATGCCATTCTTGGTAATGGCTATTTCTAATGGAGGCAGGAGTTGTGTATACTTGTAGGTGCCCCTTGTCCCTGGTTAGCATTTTAATGTCTGTTAATGAGTATTATATGTTATTATATCTCTATATAACTTGAACATTGTGGTACTGCCCTGGGTACCATATTAAGTGACCTCTAAGATTTCATTTCCACTGAATAGTCAAGGGTAATTGGAACTTTGTGTAGACGTACAGAACATGGGATCAGTTGTACAAACACTGGTCATGCTGTAAATATTCAAGAAATGTATACTAAGTACATATTATGTTCTGGACACTATTTTAGGCTCTGGGGACACAGTGAGGAGCACAGAGGAAACAGTCCTTACCCGAGAGGAGCATACATTATAGTGCAGAGGACAAATGTTGAACAAGGAATCAAATAAATAAGGCAGTTACGGATAGAGAGAAATGGTGTGAGAAGAGTTAAGAGTGTGCTAGAAGATGATTGGCGGGGTCAGGGAAGCCTTGCTGATGAGGAGCCATGCCAGGATCTAAGGAAAATGATGGGGCAGAAGAAACACAAACACAGACCATGGGGTAGGAACGAGCTCTGTGAGTTCAAGAAACAGAAGGAGGGCAATGGTGGGGTGTATGTAGATAGAGTTAGGGAGAAATGGCTACCTTTTTCCACCCAGTCATGGAATGCTTATTAGAGACTCATAAATATAATAGCTGTACATATACTATATGTAGAGAGATGCCCTATCTCATTCAACAGTGTAGTGAGGAAGGCCTTGTTACTCCCATTTCCTAGATGAGGGAACTGGGTCTCAGAAACCAGGTCCATCCCTAGGAAGTAGCAGAGCTAGGATCTGAGTCAGGCCTTCTGACTTTTCTACCACCTGACTTCAGCCCAGCAGAACTGAAGCAGGCAAGGCACTTGGAATGACTAAGTGCTGAGTCATTGGCCTCCCAGGCTGGCTTTCATAAGGTACCTGCCTTAACAAATTTTGTGATGGCTTTGATGAGATATTAACAACAACAATGATCAAACAATGATGACAGCAGTGGCAATAACTATGCCTACTACCACATTCTTTTATGATTTGTAAAGTACTTTACCATGTAGTTCCTCATTTGTGGCTCAGAAAGAGCCCTTCTTTTTCTTCTTCTCATTTAGGTTAAGAGATTACCTGAGGTGACCCATGCAACAGGGCTGGGACATGGCTCTTCTGATTCTAATCCAAGGCCCTTTCCTTAAACCACTGAAACTCCTGATAGAAGGAGGAGATATATATGGCTTATAAACTTGTAGTCTTTCAGACTTCCAGAAAACAAATTTGTACTTTCTTCCAAGAGCTATTGACTGAAGACAAAGCATAAAAGATGGATTCATTCTTCATGTATTTATTGAGCAACTATTCTGTACCAGACAATGGGAATATCAAAGGATTCCAACTATAAATAAGTTAAAAGGTACTAATTTAGCACAGTATTATTTGCCCTATAATATAAGACTGGAAAAAATGCTATAGAAATACAGAGGAAGAAGTGATTAAGTAACTCTGGGGAATTTGAGGAAGGCCTCACCAAGAACATGACAGTAAAACTGGGCCTTGAAGGATGAATAGTAGGGTTTCTCCAGAGATAGAAGCAAGGAAGGTTATTCTAGAAAAAACAGATTACTACCATGATGAAAGAATATGGTATGTGTGGGGAATAGTAAGTAATCTTGGTTATCCAGAGCATGGGATATATATGAAGTAATGGTGGGAAATGATGCTGATAGACTGAAATCTGATTGCAGAGGGCCTTGAATGCCAGGCTCAGCAGGCTCTGTATTTGGCCTGACCGTCCTAGGTTTGTTGGCAAGACAGTGGCATGACTATTTTTGCTGTGTTTTACAAAACAAATGCTATTTGCAAGTGGAGATCGATAGGAACAGGGGTAAGGTTAGAAGCTACTGTAGTAGTTTAGGAGAAAGAATGATGCCCTGAGTTGGTTGTACAGTCCTCCCTCAATGTCCACCGGGGGTTGGTGTCAGGACCCCTTCAGATACCAAAATCCCTGGGTGCTCAACTCCCTTATATAAAATGGCATAGTATTTGCATACAACTTACACACATCCTCCCCTATACTTTAAATCATCTCTATATTACTTATAATACCTAATACAGTGTAAATGCCATGTAAATAGTTGTTATACTGTATTCTTTAAGGAATAATGACAAGGAAAAAAGTCTGTACACATTCAGTACAGACTCAACCCTTGTAGTCCTTTCAATCTGAAGTTAGGTAAATCCGCAGATGCAGACGCCATGCAAAGGGAGAGTAGACTGTAATTCCTAATTATGTGTTGAGGAGAAATGTGGTGGTGTATTGATGAGACTTAAGGACTCATTAGATGTGGAGACATACCAACTGGATTTTAGACGCACACACTAGTTTTCCATTTGAACACATACACATACACACTCCTTATTTGGGCCTTCCCAGACTCAGCACAGTTCTCCCTGAATCTTCAAGCCAGCCATTGATTTATTTTTCTAGCCTCAAAAAAGGGATAAAAAGTTATAGGTCTGTGATCTTATGGATTCCTTCTGTATGATTTGATCTTCGATGATCCCATAGGATTCTTCTGGCTAAGAAATGCTGAGTGCAAACAAATATTTGAAGACTTGGATGCTACGACTATATTTACGTACTGCAGATTATTTACCTTTTATGTTTTTGGAACTGTTGTTGCATATTTGAGAGCCCGCCTACTAAGCACTTTGGGGAAATTATTCTCAGCCAGTGACCTCTGGTAGAGAAACATTCACAGAGCAAATTATTCTCTCTCCATTTCAGGCCTCCCCTGAGTGCTCAAGGAGAATTTAGGTCTTAGATAAGAGACTATACTGTAATGTTTCTGTCAGATCCCCCACTTTTCTGAAATACTCTTTCCTTCTACTCTTCTAGTAATTGAGGACCACTCATCCTGGCTTTAAAATGTAATGTAGGGTTAGAGTTGGGAAAAATAAATCAACAGATACAAATTGTTTGCTCTTTATAAGCATCAAGAATTCATTTCTGTTGCATAAAAGGATTACATTTAATCTCTGAGGTAAAAAAAAATCTTTTCTTCAACAGGGACTGTCTCATTCCTACTTCACCCAAATTCCTGTAACCCTGTGGGAAAAGTCCCCAAATAATCTCACGTTTAGTCAAAAACGTTTTGAGGGGCCTCTCTTATGTTTCCACAGAGAAGGGGAAGTATTTTGAGGCTGTTCTGGTTGTTTATAAGCTTTGCTACCTGTCAACCTCCCTGTGCCCCAGTTACTCCAATCAACGTAATAAGATTCATGTCCTAGGAGTGCTGTGAAGACTAAGAGATATGTGAAGTCACTAGAATAAAGTCTGGCATAAAGTAGAGTTCAGTTAATATTAG
Source organism: Diceros bicornis minor (assembly GCF_020826845.1). Taxonomy (NCBI): domain Eukaryota; kingdom Metazoa; phylum Chordata; class Mammalia; order Perissodactyla; family Rhinocerotidae; genus Diceros; species Diceros bicornis. The sequence continues at coordinate 22,464,072 of NC_080764.1, read as the reverse complement.
TTCCTTTAGACCATGGCTTATAGAAATCGGATAAAAGACAGACTTGTTCCTTTAGGGAGATTATAACTTAGTTTTAAAAACCATTGATTGGCAGAATGTTATTTAAAATTCCTTGATTGTCATATCTCTGTTAATAGATTCTGACGTAAAAAAGGAAAGTACACGGCCGTTTACCCTCTTGGTGATCCAGAAAACAGACGTTTTACTTTTTCTCTTCAGGCTGGTTACAGAAAGTAGAATCCAGTTTGTGTTGAAAGACAGAGCTTTAAGAATCCTTGTCGTTCACACTTTCAGATTTGTCTTTCAGACTTTTTAGCTCTGTCAGCAAGCTGCTCCAAAGCAAATTTCCTGAAAAAGCTCTCTTTTTTCTTTATGAAAAATGGCAGGTATAGGTACATAATTCAAAAAGTACCTTGTAGTCTTAAAAAAGGCATTAAATCATGCTGCTGTAGAATTTTAGCCAGATTCTCTTGACCGTTCAAACGGCCGTCTATCAAATATTTATTGAGAGCCTATTATGCATTAAGTACATAATAGTACTGGTGTACATAAAAGTAACTGCCGTTACATGTGAGCAAGATACAGTTCCCGAAATTGTCCCAAGTTTAATTGATTTGGATAAATATTTTGTACTTTACAAAAATTAGTTGGTGTTTGTTGCTGTTTCTATCATCTTTTGAGGAGGGAGGAGTGGAGAAGTGGCCAAATTTTAAAAATTAATTGCATTTGAGTAAGTGACTGAAATACTATTCTCATTGACCTAATTGTTATATAGATGTGCAGTTATTTAATCTACTAAGTAATTTGTACTTCTGCAGTTTTATCCTTTTCATGATTCATTATTACCCTATATATTCAAGGTATTGAACCTGTTCCATAAACAGTATTAATCTCAATTACTTCGGGAGATTTAAATAATATTCCCTCATTAAATATATTCTTATGCTGCCCATGTTTTTGCAGCGTCAGAAGCTGTTGATGCTGATAAAAGCAAACATTTAGTTAAAAAGACCTTTTCATGCTTTAATTAGATTTTTAAAATTTGTGCATTTATGTTTCTCAAATGGTTTTGGTTATGGAAATCACTTTATTAGGCTAATTTAGAACTTTGAGTCCAAAGTCCAACCTCATAGCTTGGTTTTATCTGAGGGACATTAAAATAGTAGAACATTTTCTGTCTTGACAAGAATCACAGTGTTGAAATTTCGAAAAGAAGACAGATTTGTCCATGAGACTATAAACTTCTTGAAGGCAGGGCCTGCCACTTCCATCTCCGTAACTCTGACACACGGTTGTTCTTTAAATGTTTGCTAATTGGAGTTGAACTGAACAATAAAACAGAATTTGAGACTCAGTCTCCCAGGTTTCCCTTATTTAATATACATAGGATGACCCTGGCAAACCATCCTTTCTTCTTCACTTGAAAAATTTCATTTTATGTTCATCTTTGATATGAGACATTTTTACGGCCTCCTGCTGCGACTCATTTGGATGGTGAGTTAACTGCTTGCTTGGAGGCCAGACCTTCCTTTTAAGCTGTGGTCTTCAGGCTCCCCAAAGTTAGCTTGCCTCTGGGTAGAGAGCGCAACAAAATGTCCAAATTACCTTCAACTTCAGGGTAAAAACAGAGAACTAAAATTAAAAACTCTATCATGTAGCCATCTGAAAAACAAACAAACCCAGGGACATTTGTATCTTCCTATGAACTCTTGGCTAGCACAAGAGAATTAACATTTTCTGCAATGATGAAAAGATGACCCAAGACAATCTCTCCAAGTTAAAAAGTTCTGAAGTTTTATTGTGGAGTCCACTTCAACTGACATTTAACTTCAGAACTACTCCCCTGTCTAATTTAATCATCACAACCAAAACCAAATTAATAAATATATATGTACTAAGTTTATAGGTTCAGTATTAAAATAGGATGGGAAAAAGGCAAGTAGGCAAAGTGTAAAATTCTCCACTCATCCTTTAATCACCACCAAGGGATTTGCTCCTTTGGCCTCTTCCATTAGTCTAGCTCAGAGTTTCTCACACTTTAGTGCGCCTATGAATTATTGTACAGAGTTGTTTACCCAAAACCCCATATTCTCTTGCTTGAGGGTGATTTGAGAGATTTCAAAGGGAAATATTGACTATCTTTGTAAAGTCACCCTTAACAAGTACTTTTATACATATATTACACAAGAAAATGAATGAAACTCTCCAGAGGCAAATTTCAGGAGAGACCTTTAACCCTTTTCTGTCCAAATTTCTCACTTGTGAAATAGGGAGCCGGGTCCCTGGTCATCTCATCCAGCACCTTGGTCATAAAGAAGCTCACATCCAAAGTGCCATTATTGTACTCACGGTGACATCTCGGGGCACATCAGTGAGTTTGTCTGGTCTGAGATGCCATTAGATGTCATTTAAGGTGGGTTTCAAGTCTGGCTTCTTGCGGAGATGCTGTGGGATGTGTAGGAAACTTCCTGAGTGGCTGGTGTAAGTGTGGGGCTTTGGATCTTGTTTTAATAACAAGCAAATATTACCAGCAACTGGGTGGAGGGTAAGATGCCAATCCTGCCAAACTTCTGTGGAGGCAGAGGGCTGTCCTGCCTCTATCAGAACCAGCTCTCCTCTGATGCTTTCTTGTCACACTGACACGGCCCCCCGCTGGCTGGGCTGATTGGTCGCTGGCAATAACTGATATGGAATACTGATATTCTCACCGGCAGTTCCTTCCTCTCCAAAGAGCCTCCTTTCTGCCCCTCTTCTCTCCTTCCTGACCCCAGCGTGGTGCCCAGCCTCCCCCGACCTGCCACCCCTGCACCCAGGGGAGGATGAGTCCTGGGCGTGATGCTCTGAGACCACGGTGAAATCCACCAGGCTGCTTTCACTCCGGCTCGCTCTCGGGAGAGTCCTGTTCCAGACTTCTCAGGGTTTTTTACAGCACAAGCAACTGCATGCGGGCCCGAGGGGAGGCTGAAAAGGACTTGTGTGTGGTGGTTTTATTGCCTTTCATCACTTTGCTAGCCTCATCCCCAGCCATGCCTGGAGCTTCACGGTGGATTTCTTTCTGCCTAAGACACTGAGGAAGGATCCCTTCTCCTTCTGTTGACTCTTTCTATTTTTATGGTAAGTGCTTGCATTGAAAGAGCTGCTCTCTGCTGCAGTGAACTGAACGCTCGCTCGATCTCTTCCCAGCTATGCTTAGTGACCTCTCTGCGTTTCTCCTGTTTTGGTGGATCCATGGCTGGGGTGATCCAGCTAACTAAAATGCCAGGGGTCATTTGTCTGGATTGTTTGTCTTTTTATTTTATTTTTTTTAATAGAGCTGAGCTCCTCAGCTGTGATGGAAACATAAGCATTCTCTCTTTGTCCTTGAAGTGGCAGGCAGGGAAATGTGTTCATGATGGTAAACTGCAGCAGTGTTCAGGGAATCTGTGGAGGGTGACTGACAAATTTGGGCAAGATGAATCCTTGGCGTGCTGAGGTGCACTCTCTCAGAATCCGGAAGGGCCAGGGCTGATTGGCCGGCATAGCAAACTATTCCATCTTTCCCAGTGAAGAAAAGCACACGTGTGAGTTATGTCGGAGTCTGCTGTGGGCAGCGGCGCTTTAAGCACCTGCCGGTGGGTCCAGAATGGCCCTGTATCTTGCGGGCTTTACAACTTGGGCAGTAGCATTCGCAGTGGGAAGAATCCTGCACTGGCGGCCGGAGTAATTCATGACCTCATTGCTTCTTTCCCTTTGGAATCCCAGGGGGCCCATTCTGCAAACCATATTTTACATCCTCTTCAGAGGGTGGTGGGGCAGTGATGATAGGAACATTTTTGAGTTGACAACATAGTTTCATCCTCCTGCTGGGAGATAAAATGCTTTGAGGCTATTAGAAAGGTTAGACTTTTCTAAGAGAAAATTAGCAGGTTTCCGAGGAAGAACGTATACGTTGCAGCGTCCACAGGCAGACTGTATATTCCTGGGCATTACTCTTAGAATAGTGTTCTAATTTTTCACCTTTCCTGCTTCAGAGAGCACCACAACTTCAAGTCTATTACTGGCTGTCTCTTGAAGCCCAAAGGAAACCAAGAACATTTTGGTATATTTCTCACCTTGGAGAGCCTGTGGTTGAAGAAGTTTCTTCAGAGGGAGATCTTCTTCTTCTTTTTTTTTTGGTAGCAGGTGTGTTGAATTATTTTGGTCAACGTAGCATTCCCAAGAGTAAGCTTCACAGTTGTAATTCTGCTTAGTTCTTTTCCAGTCTTGGGCCTGGGAATGGGTTATCTTATTTGATTTTGTGTGGGTTGTCCAATTCTGGTCCATTTCACTCTAAGGAGGGTTCCCATCAAATGTAATTCAGCTTCTAATTTGTAAGATACTTTACTAATACATGTGATTTTTTTGGTAATAAATGAGGGAAAAAATGTGGGGTGAAATTTCTGGTCTCTCCCCCCTGTTGATTGGGAGTTTGGAATGTGAAGTTCCTTAAGTGTCTTGCTCATTCTCAACACTTTTGTTTCCACTGTCTGTGATTTTTCTTAAAATAGTAGTGATGACATCAGGCGTATGCTTTAATCCTGTTCTCTGGGTCCTAAGTATATACATTTGGTGTTTTGGTTTTTGGTGGAGGGTTCTTTGCATATACGAAAGCATACATGTAAACATCCTCAAATTCTTGCTCCTTATTTAAACGATAGCCCAGTCCCGGAGTAAAACAAGCCATGGGTTAACAGCAACAACAACAAATTAGAATCCTTGCAGACTGTAGTCTCTGAATCCTTAAATAATGTTTGAATTACTTTTGTTGTTTGGATTAGCTGTTCTAATATCCACTCTTTCCTACACTCGATTGTGGCTTGTAGCAATACTGTGATTTGACTGGCAGACTTCTCTGCTTCCTTTTATTCTTTAATGTTTACTTTCATCTTTAATGGTGTTTTCTTACTTTGCTTAATTTTTTTCTCCAGTTGTGAGGATTTTTCTCAGATGCCTGGCAACTTGAGGTGTTCATCAAGATGGAAAGATTTAGAATCAGCTTGGTGTCATGGAAATAGACTCCGTATTTCACACTGCAGGCAATTTCAGATTCATTTAGAAAATTTCATTTTAATCAGTAGCAACTAGCTTTGAGTGAAAAAATTCCTTAGGCTTCCTTTATTTTGCTGAACAGAATGTTTACCTATGCAATCAAAATTGTATATATATGTCAGCATATACACAAATATACTGTTTGTTTACTTGTGACTATTATATGTACATATTCTTAATAGTTGTAGCATGCTCACTTAGAGAATAAAAGAAAAATTCCTGAGATACTGAGACGTTGCATCCTCTAGCTAGCTTTTTTTTTTTTAACAGGGATTTCCCCATTTCCACCCCCACCCCACCCTCCCACCCCTGCACCTTTGGGAATTTCTTTGAATTAGGAGAGTGCATTCTTCAGCATTTCCTTGTCTAACAGCATGGAGTCATGTTAATTCCTTTGCAGGGTCTCTGAAGGCAACACAGAAAACTACTGCAGAAAAAATTGGTAAAAGCTGTGCTGAATAGGGACGGGAGCCTCTTGGTGTGACGAAGTCACTGCAACATTTTATTTGTGTCTGTTTATTTAGCTGCTGAGCCTTGCAACTGATTTGGCTTGCAACCTTAGCAAAGTGAAGTTATTTGAAATGGGTCTAGAAGCACCTAGATTGGTATAGAAGCAGGTATTCATTTTTCACACTTCTTAATTACAGCTATCATTAAAACAATACTCTCACTCTGATTCTTTTGGTGATGTGTTAATTTGAAACCTGCAGCTTCTATTGTGAATCAGTACTCTCCATTTTTTATCCTCTTCCTTTCTGCTTCCTTTTTTTTTGGCAGTTCTTTAAATCTTTCTATACGTGGCATGTATAAGTGCACGCATAGAAACTCAGACGGTGAAAATTGACGATTAATGAAGACTTTGTTACAGCTTCTCTTTTAGTAACCAAACTCCACTGTGCAAACTGTAATCATGTAACTGAGAGAGGAAATTGCCCCCATTAATAGAAATATAACCTCACGCTTCTGTAGGCATTCTTGTCATTGAAACTATTTTCCATAGTTGATTACCAGGACCAGAAATAGAATCAGTTTTGCATTTTAATTAATGACATTCTAGATCTGTCTAGGTTGAACTGCCCTCAAATCTTGACATGTTTACTATCTAAAAGGTCTTTTTTGTTAAGAGGGGGAGTTTGTGGGTGATCCAAAGTAAAATCATTTGATTATGGAATTCAGCCTTTCTTTAGGAATTGAATGAACTATATTATTAAGGACGTTGGCTGAATTTTTCTGTTGCTTTTTCCAAGATAATTAAGTCAATATATTCTCTTTAGTTTCTCTCCATGAGCCTTTTTTTTGCAGAATAAAAAGAGTAATGTACAACTCCTACATAAAGCTTCTGAGAGGGAAGACTGTTCTTTAACAGAGATTCAAAACCACTTCTAACACCAGCTATGGTGATCTACTTTGAAAGGAACTTGCTGTTCAATTGGCAACTCAGATTGTATAAAATAGGAGAAATGCTTCATGAGCTATGTTGAATACTGCATTTTTGATCTGCGCCTCTCTACTGAATTCATTTAGGACTATAGTCACTAGATCCGCTTCGCAGAAAAAAATCCTGTCCTCAGGAGCATAATAATCTAACCAGACTGTCATAAATGTTTATGTTGCAAGTTATATCTCTTGGGTGGTAGAAGGAGATGGCAGAATTTTGGAGGAGAACCAAGTCACAGCCCCAAAATAATGCAAGACGAAAGGAGAAAATTCTTCCCTATATTTAGCATTGAATTCTCCAGTTGGGCTGTTGGCTCTTAAGTCTGAAGAGCCAAGAAATTGTTAAAAACACATAATGACAGGTTTTGTGGGCCTTTTCTCTAATAGAAATCTTTGGCCCTTAATTAGGCATCTACTGAGTGATCTTTTGGCTTGTGTGAGCCAAGAGCCATTCTTATAGAAAGCAGACATATTGTAATACAGCAGGAATTCACTTACATTTTTACTGTTGGTCTCCCACTGGGGACCTCCTGTGAGTGTCAGAGAGGGAATGAGTGTCTGGAGATCATCAGAGACCACAGCCAGTCACAGTGGGATGTCTTCAGGACCCCGTGTTTCAGTCCAGCCACTAACTGGCTGTGAGACTCAAACTCATGTCTCCTGTATTGGGCTTGGACCAGATAATCTCAGAGGGCTCCCCTAGCCATTAAAAATTGTGAACTGTTATTTCACCTCTATTTTTTACTAGATAGATGGTAATTTCTAAGGCGATTGGCCCAGATTAGACATTCTTAGAGGGGGTGGGCTGTACCTACGCTTAACTCTACAAAGCCCCCAAAACTATGACAGTGACATGTGCGTCAGAGTTACTCAGAAAAGTGTGATAATAACAAACCTTCATGAACAGGGCTCATGTGTATATGATGACCACCTGCTTACCCTGGGACGTTTTGAAATGTCTCTCCTTATGATCAAAAGGGACCTTGAGGATCATTTTACCTACTCTCTCACTTCCTAGATAAGGAAGCTAAGGTCCAGGGAAATTAAGTGACTTCCCTGGGGTTGGAGACATAGTTAGCACCTGGGCAAGACAGTCTAGTGCAATGCACATGGATTTACTCAAATTCTCCCTCCATTCCTGGTGTGAGGCCCCTTCCACAATACACAGCTGACACTTACCGTGTCATTCATTGCTCACAAAACTGCTTTGTGGCATCTAACTCACTGGTGTCCATTATTTCTGGGTTCATTTCATGCAGATTATGTGGCTGTACCAGTCGGAGTGAGTCACATCAAGTAAATGTTTATGATAATTTGTTCATGCTTGTGTGGAAATGCATTTTTTATATTGAAATTCTGCCTTTCTTATGGACATTTCAAGAATTTTTACAAACACTGTGCTTAAACTTTTCCCCCTGCATTTCAACTATTTGATTATTCTGTTTTGTAGAGTGGGTGATGTTTGTGGATTGATTCCTTCATCCATTCATTCACCTAGTACTTATTGAGCCCCTACTGTTTCCATCCTAATGCTAAGCAGTAGGGATCCAGTGGTGAAACTACTGGATGCGGCCATTGCTCTGAGGGAGTTCAGAGTCTTGTTATGCTTCGTGGAGTTTATTATCTTTTGATTCACAGCCAGTGATCTGCTTACTGTTTCACACAGTTTCTCAAAGAGTCCAGTTGAAAAACAGTTTGCTTGGGCAGTCTTTGCCTGTGATTATTCCCCTGAGAAGTTCTTTTCATAAAAAGGTACCTTTGCTGTCATTGCAACATATCTTCCAGTTTTCCAAAACAGTATTTTTAGCTCCTGATTTTGTTACCTGACTGAACACAAGAGATTAATTAGCTAAACTTGTTTCTACTATTGTTGTGATTCACGAATGACAATTCCATTCTTTGGCCAAAATAATCTGTTCCCTGGAATCCTAAATTGATAGTCTGTATAGCAGTGTCCATGGAACTAATTGCAGGTTAAAGACCAAATTCCTTGGCATTGCCTACCACACCCGTTATAATGTACAGCCCTTGTTTCCTTGTTCTGCCTTTTGTTCTGTAGCTCCCATGGAATGTTCCAGAAGTACCGAAACATTTGCAGTGTTCAGAAATATGCAGCTTTCACTTGCCTCAGTGCCTTTGCACATACTGTTTCCTCTGCCTAGAATGTTTCTCCTGTCTTCAGACTAGCTTTCAAGGCAAGTTTAGATACCATCTCCCATGGAAGCTTTTTGACACTCGCCACCTTTAATGACCCCTATTGCCCAAAGGTGAGTAGGTAAACCATGTCTGTCCTCTTACATCCCTCAGTACAAAGATCTTATGGGACTTTATAGACTATATTGTAACTGTTTGTTTACTTGGTTCTCTCTCCAATAGTTGTTTTGTTCCTTGAGGGCAGGGACTGTATTTTCAACTAGGCCTAGATCAGTGACTGTTGTAGCAGATACTCAATAATCCCTGAACAATTGGGCTGGGAATCACCATATAAAACCTTTGGTGCTGGTATTGGCGACTACTGCTCTATGTGGAGAACTTAATTTTTTCAAAATAGTGTGACTATATGAATTGTAGTGAGAAGGATAAAGAGATCAGCAGCCATCCTGATGTAGTCCATTAGAAGTTCTAGGCAAAACCTCAGAAAATGTCTCTGCCTCCAAATGAGTTTCAATACAGTAAACAACAAGAATTTATTGTGTCTTCTATAAGTGAAGCATTATGTTAGGTCCCCAGGAATGAAAGATTAAAAAAAAAAAAAAAGAGGCATAAGTCCTGCTCTCCGAAAGGCCACAAACTAATAAGACGTTGTTCCATGTGTAAATGACCTGGTTGCAAGGCAGACTGTTATAAATAGAGATTCTAGGAGGCTGTTGACTTGCAGATGAAGCAGGGTAGAAATGGCATTCCAGATGGAGTGGCTGGCTTGACCAAGAACGTAGAGATCTGAAGGTATACCAACAATGAGGTGGCTTTTGTGGGGGGTTGGGGAAGTTGAGGAGTAAGGGCAGGGGAGTGGGAAATGAGGAACCTTTGGGTGGGGGAGATGGAAGTGGTATCAGAAGATCTGAATGGCAGTTTATTATTTCTGAAAGTTGGGAAATAATTAATAGGGTCTAGAAAAAGCCAAATGGAGATTTGTTTGGAATCTCTCCTCAGGTTTAATTAAATCAAAAGTCTGTGTTCATCAGAAGTAGAGCAGTTGCTCAGTGTCTAACCGCGTAAGATGTTTGTTTCTCTTCCATCCCTTTTGCCTTTGAGGTACACTTTGACATTCAAAGTCATCACAAGGACATGAAGCCAGGAAATCTAACCTAAATCAATCAGTTTAGACCTAGAGAGACTGAGGTCACTGAAGTGCTTGTTAATACACTGCCCGGAGTGTAAAGAACTCCACGGCCCTTCTGTGCTTTATTACTAATAACTTAGTTATGTTTCTTTTTCTATGGCAATTAACTTTGTGCTGTTTACAAGGAATACTATCATTTTATGAACTAGTGGGGATATGCATGCGTAAGCTAGTTTCATGTAGGTGAAAAAGTGGCTTAGAAAATTCTATCTGTAATCGGTTCAGATCCCCCCCGGAAGTATGATTTCTGCTATGCCTCTTCCTTCCTTTCTTTTTTCCAAAAGAGTCAGAGAACATATATTTAGGGAGTGGTAAGTTAAGTTTTGTGCTTCTCAGAATTGGATCTGATCAGATAACTCTCTGCCTTGAGAGTAACCTAAAGAGATTGAGGTGTTGAGAGGAAAATCTCTATATATCTTGGCCAGAGCATGAAAGCAAATAAATTTTGTTTATAGAGCAATAGATGGTGAGAAAGAGAAGAAATTTCATTCATTCACTTGCTCACTCAACAAGTATTTCTTGAGTGTCTACTCTGCTCCAGACACAGTTCTAGGAACTGGAGAAACAACAATGAACAAAACGCTCAACATCTTGCCTTCATGGAGCCAACATTCTGGTAGGATGGGGAGGAGGACACAGACAAACATGTTAGCTGATACAAAGCATGTCAGATGGTGATAAGTACTCTGGAGAAAAAGAAAATGAGGAATATTTTTGCTACTGTTACCTTCACATTTGGGCTTTCTTTCGATTTATTTAACTTATCACACATTATGTTTAAATTATTTTCTTTCCTCCATTCATTGTTTTTAGCTTATTATTTTTATATTTTCTGACTAGTTTGTCATAAACCACAGTCTTGAAGGTTTTTTCCCCTAGAGAAGCTCAGCTGTTGAGACAATTGGGAGTACTATGAACAAAAGTTATAGTCAGGTGTTTAGTTCTTGAATTGACTTAAAGGAAAAGGACTGTTGACATCAAAGCTCGTGAGTGTTTTTCTCAAGGGTAAAGTTGTCGGAATTTAGATGAAGAACATAGGATAGAAACGGATCTGTGTCTCCCCGGAGTCTGAGGGGAGCAGGTTGGAGTGTTCTTCTGGGAGACCAGGAGTTTGGAGCTTAGGCCCTGGGAGGGGACAGAGAAAGGGTGGACGTCACCAGCAAGCACAGCTCATTAGTAGAGGGAGATGGGAGTGAACTAGAAAGTGAACACACCAGAAATTTAGCAAGGAATTTCAATATGGGAGGAAGGGAAGGAGGGAAGATAAAGCCAGCGGGACAAATGTATATCAATGAGCAACATGTACAAAAACAGGTTCTGCCTAATGTAGAACATCTGGGTGAGTTGGTTAACGGAAATGGTGCCTTGAAACCAAAACCAATATTTATGGATTTCCAAAAATTCCCACTCTCTATTCTGTGTGATTTTTAATTCAGCATCAGTGTTCCATTCTACTCCAAGCAAGTTTTCAGTCAATACTTCCTTCTTGCTTCTAAAAAAATTAGGATTTAAAGGAAAATATCTCCTGGTGGTAGAGAGCCTGGGTTCTGGGGCAGACAATCTGATTCTCATCCTGCCTCTGCCACTTACTTACCTTTGGACCTTGGGCAGGTTACTTAGTTTCTTTGTATATCATGGTCCTCAATTATAAAAATGGGGATAACTAACAATCCCTGCCTCGTAGAGTTGTTGTGTTAAATTAGACGGTACATGAAAAGTGCTTAGTACAGTGCCTTCAGGATGGTTACACTGCCCAACGATTGTTGACTCATTATTAGTCTCTTTGGTGACGGGAGTTTAGAGAACTTCTTGTACGTATGTATGTGCTTAGCAGAACTTTTTTTTTTTTTTTTTTTTTGTGAGGAAGATCAGCCGTGAGCTAACATCCGATGCCAATCCTGTTCTTTTTGCTGAGGAAGAGTGGCCCTGGGCTAATATCCGTGCCCATCTTCCTCTATTTTATATGGGACACCGCCACAGCATGGCTTGATAAGTGGTGCATTGATGTGAGCCCGGGATCCGAACCTGTGAACCCTGGGCTGCGGAAGCAGAGCGCACGCACTTAACCGCTACGCCACCGGGCCGGCCCCAGCAGAACTTTTATTTAATAATTATGATCATACTTTCTTCTTGTTTGTGATTAATGATTTTATGATGAAGCTTTTTGGAGGGTTCTCTGTTTATCTTATCAGTCTTTTAGATCCTTATTGTAATTTGGAATTGACTTGGATTGTAAATCCCTATCACCATGATGTATGAGCAGGGGAATTGGAGGACCAAGTGGCTGCAGGGGTCTGTGGGAGGAGAAGCTGCTAGACACAGTAAGTGACTTTCTGGCAGGAAAAGAGAAAACTGAGGTGGAGTAGAAAAGGAGCAAGATGGCAGCTAATATGATTAAATTCCTTTGACTCAGTTGACATTTGGGAGGGTTTAGGGATGGTTGCTCCTCAGGTGGTATATAATCTAGACAGACTACTGCTGCAGTGTAGCTTGTGATTTCCTGGAGAAAATAACTAAGGTGTTGGGATTGGTGTAGATGGGGGCAGGGAGGAGTGGTTAATGTGCCAATAAGTTTGTGTGAAAGATTTTTAAAAGTGGAATGCCTGGGTCACAGGGCATGTGAGTTTAAAATTTTGATAGCTCTTACCACACTGCTATTGACAGAAGTGTGCCAATTTACTCTCCCACCACCAGTGAATGAGAGTGCCTGTTTCCTCACTGCTAAGCCCACTAGCAAACATTTTTGATCTTTGTTACTTTGCTAGTTGAAAAGTAGTATCTCATAGTTTAATTTGAGCATCTTTTCATGTGTTTACTTTATATTTTCCTCTTCTGTGAACAATCTGTTCACCCTTTGCAAGCTTTTAAAATTTAAGTTTTGATCTTCTTGATTTTTAAGAGCTCTTTATATTTTAAGGAAATTAACTTTTCCTTATGATTTCTCCTCAATTATTCCTCCTATTTTGTCATTTGTCTTCTGATATTGTTTATGGTATTTAGGGCAGATTGTAGGAATTCATCACTCTCGTAGCCATATGGAGGACAAATTAGAAGGGCATGGGTATATAATGGGGAATACTAGTATGGAGATTATAACATTGGACCCAGTGATGGACTATTTTCTTTTAAACTGGGGCAGTGGCATTAGGAATGACGGAGCGATCGTGTGTAAGATTCATTCAACAATTAGTTATTATAGTCACCTGTAGGCCAGGCTCTGTACTAGGCTCCAGGGATGCAACAGTGTGTAAGATAGATATGCTCTCTGCTCCCAAAGAGGTTACCTGGGGAGGAGACCAACAAAGAAGCTGATAAATTAGCTGATGGGTCAGGCAGTGGTAAGTGCAACAAAGCAAAATGAAGGGGAAAGGGAGGGTGGTGTGGAGTACGCTGGTCAGGACAGTCCTCTCAGCAAGGTGAGATCTGAGCAGAGACCTGAGGGGAGTGAGGGAGGGTGTGAGCCAGGGGATATATGGAAAGGGTGTCCAAGCAGAGAGAACAGCCAATGCAAAGACCCTGAGAATGGACTGGGCTTAGCATAATGAAAGAATATTGAGGATGCCAGAAGGGCTAGAGCAGAGTAACAGAGGAGGAGCCTGGGGGCCAGAGGTCATGGTAAATGTTAGATTTTACTCCGAGTGAGATGGGAAGCCAGGGCAGTGTTTTGAGTACAGGAGTGCCATGAGTTGACTGGCAGGCTTTAAAGGATCTCGCTTGCTGCTGCATGGGGAACAGTAGGGAGTCAGAGGGTAAAAAGATCTGTTGGGAGGCTGGTGCAGAAATCCAGAAGAGAGGTGATGATGGACCAGTGTGGTGGCATTGGAGGTGGTGAAAGGTGGTAGGCTTATGGATCTGTCTCCAAACTGGAGCTGAAAGGAGGCAGGAAGATGTGCCTAGGAACTCAAAAGGGCAAGTATAGATCAGATAACTGCTGCTAAGGAAATATACAATATTTGAAAGGGAGACGAGGAAAGAATGGCAGGGGAGGACAACTTTAGCAAGAGCACTCAGTGCGGCCAGTGTGGTGAGTAGGCCATCACGAACTCTTCCGGGGTTAACTTTTATGCATCTGTCTACTTGAAAGCCACACTGGAAAATGTGAAATGATTCAACAGAGAATTCCCAGAATTGCCTTACTCTGGAAGGCTGTGTTAAATAGGGTTAATTGGAAGAATATAAATGGTGTCTACTTTCCTGAGCAATAAAATTGATAAAGAGACTACACTTAAATTTAACTTGAAGCAATTTCACAGCCTGAGAATTTTCAGCAAATAGTAATTAGAGCCCTGATAATATAAGAAATTGGCAGCCCATTCGGATTGACATGGGAGAGGAATGTGGGGGGCACAGAAAAGAACCCCACAGATCATGGATCTTGGGAGTGTGGGGAAAATGAATTAAATGTGGCTAAAAACTATAAATTGTCTAACATTTTATCTAAGTGCTTTTCGCTAAAAGAGAGTTCTTTCTAAAGCCCAGGTACTTTTCTCCATTGGCAAAAGGTTATAAAATGTTCCAGAGAGTTGAGTCATGGCTAGTTCCCTTAGCTTTGGAAGTTATCTTTGAGGGATGCAGGGCTATCCATTCCAAACAGTAAGTATATTTCTGTAAATCATGTGGTGTGTTGTGTTATGAAACTGAAAATACATTCATGAAGGTTTTTATGAATCCCAGCCAGGAACCCCTTTTGTCAGACCCTGCCTTTTGAAGGATTTTAGGCTGCTTATAAGAATTTAGATTTCCCCTGCAAAATTGAGGATGAAGACCATGCCCAAGACTGCCCCAGTCACTGTGGACTGGGTAAATTTCCACAGTATAAGACGAGTAGAAGTCAAAACTGGACGGAAGGGGAGACTCTTCCCTTGGCCATAATGATCAAGGGATATAGTTTGACACATTTTCTCCAGTTAACTGTACGTACAGTAAACCATGCACAGTCCTCATTGAATTGAGTAGGTTCATTCTTTCTTGAATTAGCCTGTTGTTGTCATCATAAGTCAAAAAATTAAAGAACTCTTCAGTTATTATTATAGCCAGAGTGATGAATGAGAAGGAATCTCTTAAACCATGGCAGTCAATATGAAACTTTTCTTTCATTACCCCCATATGTGGAATTAACTGGCCTCTGTTTTTATAACCTTAGATAGACTCATGTCATGGTGTTAATGATACACCATATGTGTATGTGCATATATGCATACATGCATACATACATACATATATATGTATATATATACATATGTAACTCGCTTCTTTCCAAAAAAGACTTTAGTAGTCTTTTTGAATCATGAACCATTCTTTTTTTCCTTTTAATTCTTTACATCTAGCTTAGTGTCTGGCACAAAGTAGGAGCTCAAAAACTGATCGTTGATCAAAACCTAGAAACAGATTTTGGTTTTTGTTGTTATTGTTTTGTTGTTGTTGGTACAGGATTAAATACTCCTGTACCCTATTTGGTTTTGAATTACTTTTGGAGACCCTAGTGATTGTACCTTGTGTTCTTGGTAAGTTGGCTTTATGACAGTCTATAGCATGTTCATGACTCTAAGCATTAAAAAATAGGCATTATTTTAAAGGGAAGTGGCTCTGTAGATGGATGTAGAATGATGTGGAAGGAACATGAGATTATAGGACAAAACTCCAGTATATATGTATATAAATAGGTATTTATATGTTACTTTATACCAGAAGGAATTTAGCCTGCTGATAACAATACATAATATTTGACGTAGTTAAAGTAGATCAAAAGTAAGGAGCGAAAGGGAACCAGGAATACAATTAAATTGCACGCCAGAATGACCCAAGCATAGGATACAGGGGCCACAACTTGGGCTTTCAGCTTTCTATCAGCCAGCGGGAGGAGCAAACGCTTACAGGAGTAGAGAGAAACCAGTTGCCCAGGATGATTAAAACTACTCTTGGCACAGACAAGAATTTCTCCCAGGAGTCTCCATAAAGAGTACATTGTGTTTTGTTATGAAAATCATCAAGTTTTGTTAGGCTGATTCTCCTAAAACACTTTTGTGTTAATAGCATCGCTTCAAAGCACAATTTTGTAAAAGCAACTGCAAGGTTCTATTTAGGTACCTCATTCCCTGCTGACCTGGTTTGGCCCAGCGATATAAAGAGTAGATGGAGCGCTTGTCCTTCAAGCAATCTTCCCCGTGTATTGTTTTTCTTAGCTGAGGTTTTGAGAATTATTCATTGACATTGAACTTGAGGTGACATTTCTCCCAGGCACATAAGACCTAGAGTGCAGCTATTCTATGTGGCCAGTTAAGGAGAGACTTGGTGCCCTAGCAGAGTGTCAGATTAAAGCTGGGGTTAGCATCCTTTAGAGCGAACTAAGTTGCTAACAAAGATATTAGTCTGAATAGCAGGTTGCCCTCCTTATTTCCAAGGGCAGCATTGGGGGAACCCAGCAACTAGGCCAGAATTATACATAGAAAATTCTTTAGTGCTCAGACAAATGGGTGATCACACTAGGGGCTTTAAACAGGTATTCCTTGAGTGTACCCACACACTTAGCAAAGTATGGAAGGTTTTGAGGGCATCAATTTCCAAAATCTGGACTGTCTCAGTCTCATTTCTCCCTTCTCCTTTCACAATTACTCATTCCTCATTTTAGCAAAGAAAGGCATCTCTCTCATCCATCCCAAATCTTACTGCAGTATATTGTGTAGGAGTGTAAAATCTACCTGGGCACCAAACAGAGCAGCAATTTGAAATATTTTCTGGCAAAGTATGGTAGTGTGAGCAATAAAAGACTTTCCAACATAAACATATGTTACATTGAGAGAAAGTTCTGTGGGGAAGTGGACTAAATATAAGAGAGAAGGATAAAAACTAACGATATAAATTTTCCAGTTGAGGAAGAGCTTGAACTTGCTCAGTTGTTTTTAAAATGAGTGATGGTGTTTGTATTAGTCAGGGTTCTCTAGAGAAGCAGAACTAATAGCATACATACATATATATACATGTGTGTATATATATGTGTATGTATGTACCTATATAGACATACATATTGTGTGTATATGCATACACACATATACATAGGCATACACTTGGTGGGGGAGTGGAGAGAGATATATAGAGAGATTATAGGGAATTGGCTCATGCAGTTATGGAGGCTAAGAAGTCCCAAGATCTGTAGTCGGCAAGCTGGAGACCTAGGAGAGCCCATGGTGTAAATTTCAGTCCCAAAGCTGGCATACTCGAGACCCAAGAAGAATCAGAGTTTTGGTTGAGTCCAATGGCAGGAAAAGACCAATGTTGCAGCTCAAGGCAGTCAGAAAGGAGGAGTTCCTCTTAGTTAGCCTTTTTGTTCTAGTATTTGGGTCTTCAATTGGCTGGATGAGGCCCACTCACATTAGGGAGGGCAAACTGCTTTACTCATTCAAATGTTAATCTCATCCAGAAACACCCTCATAAACATATCCAGAATAATGTCTGACCAAAAGTCTGGGCATCCTGTGGCTCAGTAAAGTTAAAACATAAAATTAACCATCACAGTGGGATATAGAAGTTCTGTTTTAAAATTTCACTGTTTACATGTGTCAGAAACTATATCCTTTGTAATTCTATGTATGTTTATGATAATGTCAACTTAAAACTTCATGGATGGAATCAGAACTTGAGGAGGGGAATACATAGCGTTCTGTTTTGTTTTTAATCTTGAGGACATAGACGAGCAAAAGTGTTTCAAGACCATAAATCTATTCCATGTAGTAGGACCAAGGTAATTTTAGCCTGGTAGCTGCTTTACCGGAAACAAAACCTCAAAGATAGAAGGTTAGTCCTTTCTTTAGGCAAAGAACATAGGTTCAGAATACACGCTTCTCAGTACTTCCTTCACCACCACCCTGGTCAAAGTCACTGCCATCTCATGGCGGCAGCCTCCCTGCTTTGACCTTGACTGCTACGCTGTGTTCTCAACATGGAAGCCCAGAGTTATCCAGTTAAAGCAGAAGTCAGGTCATGTCAGTTCTCTGCTCAAAATCCTTTCTGGACTTCCCATGACCTAAATGATTTTCTCACCCATCATATACTATTTCCCCGCACTGTCAGCTAGCTCACTCGATTCGAGCTGCAGTGGCCTCCTTGCTGGTCCTTCAGGGTGTCACCATGCACTTTGAATCCCAAATCTTTGCAACGTTATTCCCTGTGCCTGAGAACACTTTTCTCTATTCATCTTCTTGGCTGACCGTTACCTCCAAGTCTTTGCCCAAATTATCAGTGAAGTCTTCCTTAACCACCCTATTTGCAATTGCGCAGTTTCCTGCTTCACGATATTCTCTTCTTTGTACCTTAATTTTTCTCCATAGTACTTACCCTCTTCTAACATACTGTATAATTTACTCACTTGTTTTGATATTATCTGTTTTCATTGACTAGAGAGCAAGGGTTTTGTGTGTATTGTTCATCGGTGTTCCCCAGTGCCTGCAACAGTGCATAGGAGGCACGCAGTAAATATTTAGTCAATGAATAGGCCTACATTTTGTGTAGTTTTCATAGATCAAATTCAGTATTTTATCTGCATTTTACCAACTAACAAGATAGGTAGTAAAGAATAAATAATGCGTATTAGTAGAGAATCTTGAAAAGACACAATTATTTGTTTTACTGAATTTGAGTTTAACTTTTTTTACCCTTATTTTCCCTTTTCCTTGATATTGATTTTGCTTAATTTAAATTTTATTTTTTAATGTGTTTATCTTATTTGCATTTTCTATTTTAAAAAAATTTATTTTTAAATCTTGATTGAATACCTGTATTTCTTAAACTGCCTCAGATCCATTTTAGAATGATTTGAGGTAGGCGTAACCATGCAGAGCTGGGCTTTCTGGATGACTGTAAGGCAGGAGGAGATATTGCTTAGGGATGCATGAATGTTGACTCTGCTTCCCCATCTCTACCCCACCTCCTCACCTTGGGAATATGACCTTGCTCACGCCTAGTTGGGTTCAAGAACCAGAAGATGTTTGTAGCACCACCTCAAAAGAAAAAGCAGGGTTGTTATCATAAGTTCTTCCAGAATGATGAACTAAACCTGAGAAGAAAAGGATAGTAATCGGGTAACAATTAGATTTCCCTCTCAATTCTGGCAGTACCCAGCCCACGTGGAGAGGGAGGGTCATTGGCAGCACCACCAGGCCCCATAGGGAACCAAAGAAAAAGGGAAAATTGATGCAAAATTTATGCTGCATCTCCTCCTATTTTGTGTAGCTACCTTTTTTTCTGGTTAAAGTCTCTATTCTTGGCTAAGTAAATTAGGAATTTATATCAGGAGTGTGTGTGTGTGTGTGTGTCTGTGTCTGTGTCTGTGTTTTGCTGGTGGTGTTGGGGTTGTTGTTGATGGTGTTGAAGTTGTTGGTAGTGGTGTTGACGGCTTTTTGATGGTGCCAGTGGTGGTGGTGAAGGAGGAGGAGGAGGTGCTAGTGGTGTGCAGAGTTCTATGCACCAATCCATAATAAGGCCTACTGTGCTGCATGAACTAAATACAATTATTTTCATTTATGTATATGATTATTTTGGAATAGCTCTATAGTAGTCATTGTTCTTATTAAGAAAGTGACTATATTGATGTCTTTCAAGAAATCCTAAGATTTCCAGGAACAACTTTGAGTCAGAATGTTAAGGCTACTTTTCTATTTGTGGTCCTTCGGATGCAATCCAGCCTTTAGCACTATGAGTTGTTTGTGTCTCTACTGGTTGCTCACCCACACATGCTGTCTCTTACTCATATGGATTCCCTGTCTCTGTCAAACTAAGATATTTTCAGCCCTAGTCTTATTACCATCCCAAATCCCTCAAAGCAAAGGTAAAGCTTTTGTTTCCCCATTAAGCCTATTGCAGTGTTAGCATCTTAAGGCTACATTGCATTTTTCAGCATAGTTCAAACACATTGTCTCATTGTATCCTTACAATGGGAGCTAGGCAAGGATCATTATTATCTTTAAATGTCACTTGTGGGTTCATTTTATAGATAAAACTGAGACTCAGGTGAAATTAATTACTCAAGGTCACTAAATCCAAAACAGAATCAGGACAAAGACCCAGGTCTCCTAACTCTTGATCCATTTATCAGCCTTGTTCTTCCTTTTCTGATCCCCAATGACCCCACCTCATCTGCCTCCTCTGACAGCAGAGGGGGAGCATCCTCCCAGTCAGCATTAGGTCCTTGCCTAGATCATCAAATCCTTGCTGTAGATCAGTTCTCTAGCGTTTGCGCCAATATAGAATGCCATGTCAGCCTTGAGCTATAATTTTCCTCCTTGTTCCTATCGTTACTTGGCTGTATACTTTAATATAATTCTAACAGATTGCGTTTGTGTCTATCCTAATTCCTCTACCAAATTAAAAAAAAACTTTAGTTCTAGAAAACTGTGTAATATATACTCTGTATTTCCCAGGAATTTTTTTTCCTTTGGTGGTGGCTTATGTAATATAGAAAGTCATACTCTTAAAAATTAACTTTGAGGTATATTGTTCATATCATATAACTCACCCATTTCAAGTATAGCATATAATGATTTTTAGTAAATTTACCAAGTTGTGAAATCATCACTGTAAACCAGTTTCAAAACATTTTAATCACCCCAATAAGATTCATCATGGCCATTTACATTAATATTCTTTTTTTTTTCTTCTAATTTGTAAGGGATTACAAATTAACATGACAAAATGCTCACAAACAATAAGCTAAGGATGGAGGAAAGCAAGAAGAGCAGGACCAGAATTTTATCGTTTATCAAAGCATGAATGCTCGCATCTCTTATTTTTATTTAAACAAACAAAAACCTGCTGTTCTTTTCTAGTCTTTATATATTTTTATTGATATCAATGCAACAAGATATTAAAGCGGGACTCGATCTCAGTTTTGCGTGAGATCCTAAAGGCCAAGAACAGAATGGTAGATTCCCCCATGTCCGTTACCCATTCAGAACCTGATAAGAGTTGTGCAGAATTAGTTATCATCTGCTCCATCCTATGTATGAGATTGAAGTTGGGACCCTGGTGAACATGTGGGTGTGGGAGGAGGGTGCTCATCCTTGACTCCAGACCAAGTGAGAGGAACCCCACTTGAGCTTGATATGTGTCCTCTGGCTGGATTTGGGAGGCATGAGGTTCTGGAATCTCATATACATCCCCACTTGAACATGTGAAAGGCTGTAACTAGAGCTGCCCATGAGAGCAAAGAGGGAGAAGGGGCTGCAAGGAGATGACTGGACAAGCCTGGACTTAAATCTCTCCATGATCCTCAGCAAGTTACTTAACTTCTGAGTTTTTGGAGTTGTTATGACTGGTATTTGTCATAATAATACAGTCATTGACTTTAACTAATACTGGAACTTGGATTTTAAATATTGACATTTTTGATATTTGACATTGTTCAGTGAAAGACAAATACGAATATTCTATATAGACAATATCCATGTTGTAGCTAGAGATCTGAAATAGTCATTAATAGGTATTATGAGCATTTAGCATATAACATTCGATATTTAGCAAAACCCATGGTATTTCATTTACTATACTGCCATTTACTTTCTTATTTGGATTAAATTTCTCACAAATTCATTATTATTATTACAATTTTATTTTTTTTGCTGAGGAAGATTCACCCTGAGCTAACGCCTGTGCCAATCTGCCTCTATTTTGTATGTGGGTTGCCACCACAGCATGGCTGACGAATGGTGTAGGTCCATGCCGGGGATCCAAACCTATGAACCCGGGCTGCTGAAGCGGAGTAAGCCAAACTTAACCACTATGCCATGGGGCCAGGCCCTGTTAAAAAATTTTATAAGCCTGTTTTCATGTACTTTGAAAGTGGAAATAAAATGATTGAGTATAAATGGTAATTCTGGTTTTATCTGGAATACAATGCAGATTTACCACTTTTAAAATAAGAATATTTTAGGCATTATTGTTAATAAATAAGACTTTTTTAGCAGATAACATTACATGTATATGTGTATGTATGTGCGTGCATGTGTGTGTGTATGTGTGTGTGAATTTGTGTGTATTTTTGCCAGTCAGTAGAAAAGTCTTTTGAGGACAAAATTGAATATTTATGACCACAAACTGTATACAACTAAAAAATATGGCATATTTAAATATTGCAATAAGCAACAATACTTTTAACTGTTTATGCAACTTGTGTATAAAAACAGATCTTATAGATTGGCAGATGGGATCTATGGATGTTAAGAGAAAAGTTTGATAAGATTTTGAAGAAGAACAAAGTTAATTTTTAACATCTCTTAATTGTCTTCCCAAAGCATTTAAAATATACCACTGTCATAGCGCTAACCACATGACATCATATTATTTCATTAATTCACTGATTTATTTAAAAATTTACTGAACACCTACTGTATGCCAGGCAAACTGCTAACCAGTGCATATACAATGGTGCATAAATATGGTATAAGCTCTGTCCTTAAAGAACCTAGGATTCAGTGGGATAGACATATGAAGTAAACGTGAATAAATAATTACAAATTGTGATCGTTACTATGAATAATAAGCGAATGGCGTGAGAGAGAATAACTGGGGAAGCATAATTCAATTTGTGGTTTCAGGGAAGACCTCTCTGACAAAATGTTATCTATATGAGGATCTGAAAGACACAAGTAGATATTATTCTGTCCAGAGTGTGTAAGAGTATTTCAGATGGAAGGAGCAGCGTATACAAAGGCCTTCTGCTTGGCAAGAATATGAACTATTTAAGGAGGAGGCAAGGAATGGATATGAGTGGCTCAGTTAGGAGGCTCTGGGAGTAATTCAGCCTAGCAATGAGGTAGTCTAGAGACTAGAGCAGACTACGTTAGTGGCAGTAAAGTTAGAAGTGAATGGATTTTAAGAAATAAGTAGAAGGTAGAATCAACAGGACTTGGGGATAAAGGGAGAGGGAGAAGGAGATGTTGGTAAAATAAGGCTATTGGTAACAGCAGATGAATTGGAACCTAGCAGATTAAACAGTTATTGTTATACCATACCCAGTGCAAGGCAGTTGATGCACTTATTTTCAAGTTTCAGGTGGTGCATGTTCTTATAACACTATTCATTTTTTTCTAAAATTTTCAGTCACAAACTTCTTAGAATTGAGGGTTTATATCCTCTTTTCTTGGTATATCTCTAGAGTTCTTAGCCCTCTAACCTGAGTTGTCAATTTATTTTTTTAAGTAGAGATTAGAACATCTAATTTCAGAGACAAAAAAATCTTAGATATTTATTCGGTCAGAGGGGATGACTTAGAAACAGTTTTCTTGAAGGCAGAGATATGAAATGCAATTACTTGTCAATTTGCCCTTGGGTCATTATTTTGCAGGAATCTGGGAAAATATAAAATTCAATGAGTGGGCATGACTGAGCATTTATATAGTTCCTTAAGTGTGTAGAGACCTTTCAAAATATGTATTAAAAAGGTAAAAAGTACTTAATTATCTGACTCTGGGGTACACTTGTAAAACTTGCCTACTTGGTAAGGATAAAACAGGCAGATGTGCAGTTTATAGTCCAGATGTAATTGTGGTATCTGAGTAATTCAACTAATTCCCAACAGAGAGAACCAGGGGTAATACCCGCTAGGCATAGCCTAGTTGGAGCCTGGTTAGATCTTCTTGACTTTGGGTATGATTTGAGATTTTGAAAACAAAGTAATTGAGAAGAGTCAAAGCAGTATAATAATGAAGCTATAAGCAGGTTTGCTGAAGAGCTAACTTAGACATGTATCTAACAAATTATAATATATGTGAAATGCAGGTTTTACTGTAATATAATCACATCCCCTTACTAAAGGATGGGCAAATTTTATAGCTGTAAGTGACAAAAGGAAACTTTTGTCCTTTTCTTATTCAATTATTGGATTCCATACTTGTATCTGCTGAACTGGCCATTGACTTTCATATTGTGGACTTTATTTCTTTTTTTTAATTGACTTTATTTTTTAGAGCAGTTTTAGGTTCACAGCAAAATTGAGGGGAAGTTGCAGAGATTTCCCATATACCCCCTGCCTCCATCCATGCATAGCCTATCTTATGATGAACATTCTCCACCAAGTGGTACATTTGTTACAATTGATGAACCTACATTGACACATCATAATTGCTCAAAGTCCATAGTTTACATTAGGGTTCACTCTTGGTGTTGTACATTCTATGGGTTTGGACAAATGTATAATGACATGTTTCCATCATTACAGTATCATATGGAATATTTTCACTGCCCTAAAAATCCTCTGTGCTCTGCCTATTCATCCCTCCCACACCAACCCCTGGCAACCACTAATCTTTTTACTGTCTCTGTAGTTTTCCCTTTTCCAGAATGTCATGTAGTTGGAATCATATGATATGTAACCTTTTCATATTAGCTTCTTTCACTTAGTAATATGCATTTAAGTTTCCTCCGTGTCTTTTCATGGCATTTCTTTTTAGCATTGAATAATATTCCATTGTCTAGATGTATCACAGTTTATTTATCCATTCACCTACTGAAGGACATCTTGGTAGCTTCCAAGTTTTTGCAGTTATGAATAAAGCTGCTATAAACATCCATGTGCAGGTTTTTGTGTGGACATAAGTTTTCAACTTCCTTGGGTAAATACCAAAGAGTATGATTTCTGGATCATACGGTAGGAGTATATTTAGTTTTGTAGTAAACCACCAGACTGTCTTCCAAAGTGGTTGTACCATTTTGTGTTCCCATCAGGAATGAAAGAGAGTTCATGTTGCTCCATATCCTCATTAGGTTTTGGTGTTGTCGGTGCTCCAGAGTTTGGCCATTCTAGTAGGTGTGTAGTGGTATCTCATTGTTTTAATTTGCATTTTATTGGTGATGTATGATGTGGAGTGGACTTTCTTAATGTTGCTAGAAATACAGTTAGAAACCCTCTTACTCTAAGTGCTTAAGATAGATTTTGTTGGCCAAAGGAAAAAGATGTTTAAATGAGAGAATCACTAAAGCAATATGATATATGCATTTCTTAAACATTTTATTTTAAACAAAAACATAAATTAAGCTGAATTGCTAATCTTTTGGTGTGGGGCTAAGACCTTTTCTTCAAGTAATAATCCATTAATAATCCGTTAATAATCCATTGTGTTCTACATTATCTTTCTTGCATAAACCATGTCTGTAATTTATCACTTATGAGGACTCACACTTCTGAAAACAGCCTAACTGCAGAATTCATTTAGTATTTTATTATTTCCCTCATTATTACTACAGTTCTACAGCAATTTTTTTGTGTATGTGACAGCTTTATCAAGTGATTCCAAAGTTTTCAACTTATTTTTCATAGAAACACCAACTGTCTTTCTTTTTACACTCACATTTCGTTGGTTTACATGCTATTTAATTAAAATCACAATTACTATAATAAGTATAAATGGCATAAAAAGGTTTGGGAACAAGCACAACTAATTGTTGAAAAACATATAACTTAAAGGGAACAGAAGTGAATGAGTGTGCTAAAGAAGAGCCAATTTAAGCAATGAGTTTTGGTGAGCTGTGGCATCAGTATTTATGTTTTACAGAGAGACTGAAGATTGTTGTTGAGATTAACTTGGCAACATCTATAAATCATGACCTTGTAGATGGATTGTGATGGGAATGATTGGCTTGTGGGAAACTGTGATAGGAAAATCTATTCCCCTAGGATATGATTGATTATCCAAATTATTTTCTGGCATTTCCTTCACAGAAGGCTGTGTCATAATTCAGGATTCAGAACATGTGTCTATGCTTCATATGCAAACACATACTTTTACCTTACAATTTGTGTAGATTTTATAATAATATACTTAATATACATATTTATACACAATTCACACATGTTAAAATTTAATTCTATTTTTTATGAAGAAATGTATGCTTTGGAACATATTAATGAATAATTAGTTTTTTTAAAAACTGTTGCATCCTGGCCTCCTCGTAGTTCTCCAACCTGTTCTTTGATCACTGCTTCCATAGTTTGAAAGACTAAATAACAAATTGTGGTTCCCACTGTTTCATGGCCCCTGGCCTTTTCTTTTGCCATTTCCTTTGTTGAAATGCTCTTCCCACTTTTTATTGATTGATTGATTGGCTCTCTAAGATATCATCCTTCAAAACTCAGCTGCAGTGCAGCTTTCATCAGGAAACTTTTACCAACACCCCAGTTTGGGCTTATTGCCCCTGATTTTGCCACCATGGCACCATTTTATAAAATTAGTTAAAAAGTAACTGTGTATATTATACACTGGCTTATAAGTCTCTCAAAGGTAAGCACTGTGTCTCGTTTGCCTTTACACACAGGACTTAGCAAGGTAAACATGTTAGGCACTCAGTGTTTGTTTTACTGAAGAGCAATGTGCTGAAGTTCATGTTTCACAAAGTTAGAAACAACCATTCAGGTACAGAATTTTACTTGAATGACAGGCCTTTATGAAGGTTGGTTGTAAAGAATGGAAACTTGGCAGAGGACTAAAAAAGGTTAATGTGAAAATTGCATTTTTCAATTACTGGAGGGATAATAGATTTGTATATTGACTACGTACTAGTATTATCATGTCAGGCCTTGAAAAATTTGAGCCAGCTTTAGTGGTAGATGTACAAGCAGTGGAAGTTTAAATATGTTCATCTAAGGGTGGGCATCTTCTTAAATTATCCCAGGCTAGTTTTTTTTAAATATTAGATTGCTCTCAATCTAGCTAAAGGAAATTGAAGGTGGGGAAGTTTTCATGTAGTGCAAATAGAGTTAACTAATTTTTCAAGGTTTTTAAAAATCATTTATTATTAATGAGCTTCATCATTATAACTAGGGTAAATAATTAAAACAACCATTTAATTGCCCAATATGGTAATACCTAATGGGAGAAACAGAGAAGCATTGTTGTAAGAACATTAATCTAAGATTCAGATAACTTGGCTCTATTCCCAGTGATACCTTACGTTAGCTTTTTGGTCTTGAGTAAATTCCCGAAACTCTCTGCGACTCAACCTGCAAATCTACAGGCTGGTGGTTCTCAACTGGGGGTAATTTTGCCCCCCAGAGGACATTTGGCAAAGTCTGAAGACATTTTTGATTGTTACGATTTGGAGGGGTGTTCTGGCATTTAGTGGATAGAGGCCAGAGCTACTGCTAAGCATCCTACAGTACACAGAACAGCTGCCAACAACACAGAATTATCCATCCAAAATCTCAATAGTGCCAAGACTGAGAAATCCTGGGCTAGATCGTCTATGAGGGGCTTTTCCAACCTAAATGTCTCTCATTCTCAAACCTAGGCTGATCATGTATTGTTTCTTATTTTAAATGACCTAAATAATATAAAGATGAGGACATTCAATGAATTAAGTTGTTCAGTAGGTCTGTAAATGACGTCCTAGTAATTTTCAATGAACTAAATAACATAAACAGAAGAACAAATGCAGTAAAAATGTACTACTCTGCACTTTTTCTGATTCAGCATTCTCAAATGTAAGTTGAATATAATAGTAGAAAACTCAGGATAGATTAAGATGTTTATTTTTTTCAATAGTGTGACAGTTTCACAATGCTAACTGTCAGATAGGTATCAGTAGTAGTTACAGGGAAGGGGGAAAACTATTTAATGTTGGAGAGCTTAAATACTATGATTTAGTTGAAAATTATATTTCAGTAAATAGCAACTTGCAGAGATGGATATACATCCCTATGATTTAAAGTTGATTCATCAGTGGTATAAAAATATTTTAATATACTGAATTTTATGGCTTGGGATCAGTTAAGAATGAACATCAATTATAGTAGAATTTTAAATTATTTTGGAGGAAACATGTATTTTGAAATTCTCAGTGGTAGTTAATGGTTATAGCCTATCTGTTCCATATTTTTATGAAATAAGTGTTGACTTAAAGAACCTGAGAACAGGTTTCAAAAGCAACGACATAGGTACCAACCACGTTTTTCTAAGCATAAGCTAAGTTTTTCATTTGTTGTCTAAAATGTGTTTTAAAGACTGTGGTAAAAGCATGCAAAGCTTGAGGTAGTTGTGGAAGGAGAAGCTGGAAGTGCTTCTCTTCCTTTTGTCTGGTCACCTCTCTCTTACTCTCCTTCTCTCCCCACCTACTTCAGCCCCATGCATACTTGACTCACCGAACATAAGCCCAAGTTGGGGCCCATGCTAAGCTCCTTACATGTGGGGCCATGTCTTATCTCTTTACCTAATATCTGGCATGCATTGGCTCTAAATCACCTCCCTACCCCGAGGCCTCAGGATCTTCCCCTGTGGGCAGCCCTGGTATAGTTTCTGCTTATTGCTCTGTCTTTGAGTCCCTCTCTCCCTCCATTCCCCTTCTTCCTGCTCTTCCTCTCCCTTCCTTCCAGCTTGGCTCGGCATTTACAACTTTTGTGGTTGTGAAGCTACATTTTATCTAGCGTTTCTAAATGTTTAGAGGAGAAGGGGAGCCTTCCCACCTGACCTCAACCTGCTACATTGCTGGAACCCATTCATTCTTCAATCTATTACAATCTTGCTCCATTTTATTACCAAAGAAACCCTTTCAAACTGCTAATTGATGGGTCTCCTGGTTTTCTTTCCACTTCAGCAAGAAAATCGGTTTCTCAAAACCAATGCCGCCTATCCCTACCCTGATTATTGTGTAGCAGGAGAATGACAGAGTGCAGACAGGGGATGATTACAAAACCATTTTTTTTTTTACTCTGTTGAAATATATTTGTGGCATTACTGTCTCTGGGAAAACCAAACACTTGGCTCAAAATTGAGAAAAATGTAAGTTAGCAAGCTTAGCTCTAACTCCCCATGATAAAACAAATTGAGTGTTTTAGAGCTGTCAGTAGTACTTGGTACAGTTCTTTCTCTACTGCTAGGTCAATTGCTTTTTTTCTCCCTCAAAATAGAACTGGTGTATAGGCAAAATTTAAGCCAGCAATTGAGATTCTGGACAACCTCCACCATCAAGTTTAACTCCAAAGTGTTTCCCAAGGGCCTGTTCATCCCTGGTTTGCAATGCAGAGTTGTAGTCTTAATCATTTATTCATGTGCTGATGAGGAAAATGATAAAGGAATGGATGCCTCTCTCCTTGTGCTTTGTCATCCTGACTGTGGTTGTGCTCGTTGCCTTTCTCATAAATGATGCAAGGTCCAGTTCTCTGCCTTGTGCTCAGCTGGGCATCATTTCTCATATCTGATTTTTTATTGGTCTCTACTATACTGAATTGTCTTGGAACTGATTTACCTAGCACTCCCTAACTGTGCCATAGCCAGCACACTTTTGAACAGAAGTGCTTATGGTTGTCAGAACTGAAGGGGCATTCCTGTATTTCTGTTGGGCTCCCAAATTCGTCTGCTGATGCCCTGACAGTAATTGTCAACTGTTTTATTTATAGAAATGGTTTATTCAGTGTAGTCATGTCTGGTAAGCTGCCATATGGTACCTTAGTATGCCATCAAACGGGTAATCAAAGCTTAGGAGCAAATTTCTAAGAGCTAATAAAACAAATGTGATGTATAGAATGAGCTTCATTTGGTACAGTAAACAACAGCAGCCTGATCACTGAGAAAGGTCTTCCCTTTTTCTTAGCTATTTGGTAGACAGGAGTTTTTAAACAGGTATGCTCAGTATAGTACTTTAAAAAGTTATTTTTTTTTAAATTATAAAAGCAATATATGTTTATTATTTAAAAATCAGTATGTAATGGAAGAATAAAAATGAAATGACTCAATTTATCCCCCTGCTACCCTAATCCCACTCTTGGGGAATATGCAGTCAGATATTCATAAAGACAGAAAAAGAAATAAAGATGTCAGTTACATATATGAAATTTAAAAAATGAATCATAATATATACAGTTATTCAACTTGTTTTTTCAATTAATTTGTCTTGGAGAGTGTTACATGTCAGGATATGTAGGTCCATCTTGTTCTTTTTAACAGCAGTGTAGTACTCCAGATCATAGACGCAACATGCCATAATTTAGATGTCTTTCACTATTGATAAACAAGGTTATTGCCAATGTTTCAGTTATAAACAGCAACTTAGTGAACATTCTTGTACGTATCTCTTGGAGTACATATACTGACGTTTCTGTAGGATTAATACCTAGAAGTGGAATTTATCACTCAACAGTTAAACATATTTTGAATTCTGATGGATATTCTCAAATTGCCCCTCCCCAAAGACATTGTTTTAATTCACATGTTCACCAGCACTGAATGAGAATGCTCATTTCTCCTGCACCCCAATTGTGGCTAGTGCTTTTCTTGATGCAAAAAACAGTTTGGGGGTTCTTTAGGGGTGATTTAGCCCATAATCCCTACCCTGACCACACTCACGGAATAGGTTCCTCTTGTATTCCATGGAGAGAAGAAAACAACAAAAATAACAAGAAACATCTCCAGGAATATGGATCTTTTGAGCAGCTTGACCAAAACCTAAGCAAAGTAAATAAATTGACTGTTACCAGCAGAGGCTTCTGCTCACCCCTGTGCTAAACCGCAGGCAGCTAGGCTGGGTCACATGGAGAACTCCTGCACAAAGCTGGATTGCCTTGAACCAGTTAGCAAGTCAAAGGTGTTTCTTTACTTTTTTCCCCAAATTCCCAGCCTGAGTCTTGGATCTAACCGCTTCCATTTGAAGAAAGTCCACGCTTACCAGTGCATAAGTGACAGAGAACATTTGCTTTGAGACTTAGCGTTCACTCGTCTCAGATCTTAAGCAAGACAGCAACCCCTGGACTTGGCAGCAAGCATGCTTTTCTCTGAGAGAGAAAGCTACACACACACACACACAGGCACACACACTCACATGCATGTACACACATGCATGGAGACAGAGATACAGAGTGAGACAGGGACAGAGGGAAACATTTTTCCAAAGGAGTCCAAAAAAATGGGTGAAGAGAATGCAGAAAAGAGTCCTAATTGGGTGTTATCCCAGCTACTGGGTGGGGGAACAAAAGTCTTAAATCTTATCAGCCATGGCTTATTATTTGATAGGGTGAGGGATGAAGGAGCAGATGGTAGAAGAACCTTGAACTTCCAGCAGGGACCAATAAACACTGTATTAAATGTACCCCTTATCTTTGAGGTTCTTGACTTACTCATACTTCCTCTGTGGCCAAAATTATATCTTTTGTTATTTCTTTTCAGATCTCAGCATTTACTACATTTTGCTTTGCTTTATATTTTCTTTTCCTTTATGCATAATTTGCTTTGAAAAACACATCCACTGACGAAATCCAACCTTAACCTTTTTCATTCAAGTATGTGTTTTTGAAAAAAATCATTTATAGATAATGCATAATAACACAGAAGTAGTTTCATTCTGTAATTATATCTGGGTTCAATGTCATCTTTGCCACCTACTTCCAGGTAAACATTCAGTTTATTAAAGGCATAGAAATAACAATTATTTTTTTTTGCTGTACCTTATTATGAAATTGGCAGCCAAATGATTTCTTATAGATTAAAAGTTAATTTACTTGGTACTTATACACATGGTAAATTCTAAGGCAAGCTAGCTCAAATTTTGTCCCAAATTCAGTCATCTATAAGTGGATTATCCTGAGAAAGAAAATCATTAATAAAATATCTGTTACTTCACTTAAAGGTAGAGGGCTACCCCTTTTGTCATTTAAATGCTACATTTTCTTCTCTCTTCTTTTCCACATCTCCCATTCTCTGTCTTTTCTTGTGTTTGCTTACCAGACAGTTGGGACTATATTTCTGCTACCTTTCACTTTCATATGTAGGTTAAAACTCTTGAAAATTGAGAAAGATTTTATAGTTTCTCCCTTGGCTAAAATGACAAGCCAAGTATTTTATAACAATTTGATACTAAACAATTTTTAAAACTAGTTTATTTGTGTAAATCAAGAAATTTCCCTTTTCCATAAAATTCTTAGTTTTTTTCCCCTATAAGCCACTTGTAATGGAACTGCAAACTGTATGATCTCCAAATAATTTATAAATCTGAAAAAGCTATGTCATGTAGTTTGAGATGACTCTGCAGGTAGTCACTGCAACAAAATCTATTTGGAGAATGAGCTGTTATACACGTACAGTGTGCTTTTGATGAAATGGTAGGCAATTAAAGTTTACATAAACGTGTACTGTTATCAGAATAGTTCACATATAGCAAAGACAATTAGATTTTTCACACAATAACTTACCAGTTAGACAATAGGAATAAAAAATGCTGTAAAACTTACTTATGAAGAGTGCCATTAAAAGATAGCCCTTTTTAATATTACTTGAGAATTTTTTTTGAGTGTGAGTGGGCAGATGAGTAATTGAAAAAAATTAACATAAAAATTAAACTTAGGATTCCTCAGCTTGTTTTTCACAGTTGGGAGCTTTTGAGGCTCTGTAGGAGAGTGTGTGCTATGGAAAGAGCTCTGGATTAGGAGTAGGAAGATCTGGTGTTGGACTTGGCTCTCCTGTAAATTAGTCATGTCACTTGCTCTTCCAAGTCTCAAATTGTTCGATATAAAAAGAAGCATCCTGTACTACAGAGTAAGGGCTTAATAAATGCTTGTTGAATCAATAAAAGAAGGAATGAAGCTTTTACAAATTCCTTTTCAAGATTAGGAAATGCTACTAGAATAAAAATAAAAGAATAAAAATAAAAAGACAGCATCATAGATTTCAAAAAATTTCCAGCCAAACATTCTTTCTCTTTAGTTTAAATTTGTAGATTTACAGATTTTCTAAACACATTTTTTCAGATGGGCACAAAATGACTTCTGGTCTTAGTACAATGCAGCATTAACTGGTTTGAAGAGAGTCTCATATTCTACAGAAATATGACTCTGGATAATGCCAGTTTGTCACAGATGGGGATGAATTAGCTGTCCAAAACATCCAAATATGTGATGCATAAAGCAACATTGGCAGCTGGTGGGGAAGATCTTATCAATGAAGTACAGAAAGCTCTGAATGTTTACTTCACAGAGGAAATGTCTTCACAGACCAGAAAACTAAGTTGTCATAGAAACCCCCATACCAGATATTTTGTTTTAATTCTTGTATTGACACATTAAGTAGATTCAGAGACAAAGGAGCTGTATTATGAATATTAAACTCAGGTATTCTGGTTTTGATTTTTAACTTGCTTAATTGATGTCCATTTTCAGAAGGACTTTTCATATCTAGAAGAGACTAAAGTATTTTTGTATAAATTGTCCATAGATTTATGTTGAAAAACTGAAATCAAATCTATTTGTTATAAGATGATGAGCTTTCTCGTGTTTATTTCTCATCATAAATTTTCTTTTTACTTGGAATCGAAATAATTTTACTGGTATAAATTAGTGACATAGGAAGGAATATGTCCCAACTATCTACATTTTCATATGCAGAATCCTAAATCTCTTACTTAAGGAATAAGATAGTAGCTGCTATTGGTTTAGAAACAAAAATTAATAGTTTTCCAATCTACTGAAGAGTCAACCATTCAGGAAAACAGACAAATACTGAATCACTTGAGTATCTGGAGAGCTGGTATTTATTGAGGGCCTGGCTATGCTAGACTCTCTATGTACATGATCTCATTTAATCCTCCAACTACTCTGAAATCTGTCTTTTCATTTCTTGATGTAAGCTGAGGCTAAGAGGTGTTAAATGATGTACTCAAGCTTATACACAGGTGAATAGACGGAGCTGGAATTTAAACTCATTGGACTTCCAAAATGGCACCATAGTGCCACATTCAATTAACTAGATACAAATATCTAAAGAGCAGAATGGATATTTTATGATAAATAAGACTTAGCTGAGGTAGGGTAGAGACTCTATAGTAAGAAGGACTGGGAGAATGTCAAGGCCTCCCAGGACATGTGAAACTCCCTACTGGACCAAGTTAGACATTGAGTTAGACGTGAACAACCAGCTTCCCCGCCTGGTGTGAAAATTTGAAACACTTAATTATGGTTATGAACATATTGCCACATAATTAATGCCATTTTGATAAATGATCCAAAATATGCCTGCATGTGTTTTCAGCTTTTAAAAAGGGAATAATGTGATTCTGGGTTTTTGATTATGCACAACTTGTTGGCTGGTCATTTCGAATGTTTTCCTGGAACATTTATGCGTTATTGTTTATAACATGTTAGCTATTATTTATTAAATAAAATTTAAATTGTACAAAATTACTTTATCATGGGACCAGTTACCAAAATCAACCATATTGGAAATACACATTACTGAGGAATTTGGACCAATCAAATCTTTAGGCAGAGAGATGTAATCATCCATAACTCAGCCAATCTCTGATGATGGGCAAGTTAGTTTCACCATTCTCAGCTCTGCTGTGGTTGATGTGATATTTTATAATGAACATAGATTAGTTGAAAAGGAGTAATGTTTACAAGTGAAAGACAATGTAATAGAGAGTGAAAATTTGAATTGGAATATTAAAAATGACTGAAGAGGGCAATGTTGGAAAGTGTATAAGCAGATTTTCTGAAATATTTGATTAAAGACAGAGAAATGTGCCTGAAGATGCAGTTGAGAAGAAAAAGGTATGGAAAAGGGTGATTGGCCACAGAAAGAGATTCACAGAGTTCATTCATTCAGCATGATATAATAATGATTTGATGGATGCAACTAATAAAATTGCTACAGAAAACCAGTGATATCCATTAACATTGATGCATTGAGTTCCACTAATCTTACTCATGGATGTACTAATTTTCTTGCTTTTTGTTTTTGTATTCAGCTCCTACAAATATGTCAGGCACTGTCCGTGGTGCTGAACCAGTGTTGCCTGCAGGAAGTTGTCAGGATATTTTCCTTCTCTCAACTGCGGTGCCCTGTTTCCTTACCTTAAACTGTTCTTGGATCGTAAATGCAACAAATAAATCTTTTAGCAATATTTCTTGTTATTGCCATTTCCAGGTATGGAACCTTAATAGAGGTCCCAAACTTAACATGGCTAAAACTGAGCTCCCGACATTTCCCCAAAACTAATTCCTCCCTCAGTCTTCCCATCTCACTTAATGGTAACTCTCTTCTTTGTTACTCAGACTGAAACCTTGGTATCATCCTTTAGTCTACTCTCTTTCTCACATCCCACATCTATCGGGTATACCTTAAAAATATATTCAGAATCCCACCAGTTTTCACCTCCCCACTGGGACCATCCTTGTGCAAACCACCATCTCTCACTGTTATTGACTTCTCACTGGTCTTCCTGCTTATGTCCTACCCCCTCCCCATTCTCACTTTTGAAATCTGTTCTCAGTGCAGCAGCCAGAGTATTCTTGTAAAACGTTAAGTCAGATCATATCACTCCTTTCCTGAGAATCCTGTGATGGCTTCCTGCTTCGGTCAGAGTAAAAGCCAAAGTCTTTATAATGGCACTTATTTGGTAAAGCTTTCTTTTTTTAATCATTGGATATCTTTATTTGGCAAGTTTAATGTTTATAATACAGTTTTGTTGTCTATAATCACTGTACTGTGTATTAGGTCTCTAGGACTTATTTATCTACTATTTGTAAGTACGTACATTTAACAACATCTCTTTAACTTGCCCAACCCCTGTCCCTGGTAACTATCAGTTTACTCTCTGCTTTTACAACTTCAGTTTTTTAAGATTCTACATATAAGAGATATCATACAATATTTTTCTTTCTCTGTCTGACTTATCTCACTTAGCATAATGTCCTTAAGGAGCTTCCATGTGATTGCAATTGGCAGTATTTCCTTTTTTCTCATGACTGAAGAGTATTGCATTGTGTGTGTGTATATATATATATGGCACATCTTCTTTATCCATTCATCCCTTGACAGATACTTAGGTTGTTTCCATATCTTGGCTATTGTTAATAATGCTGCAATAAACATGAGAGTGCATATGTCTCTTTGGTAACTTGTTTTCATTTCCTTTGGGTATATATATACCCAGAAGTGGGATTGCTGGATTGTATGGTAGTTCTATTAATTTTTTGAGGACCCTCCGTACTGTTCTCCATGGTGGCTGAACCAGTTTGCAGTTCCACCAACAGTGCACAAGAGTTCCCTTGACTCCACATCCTCACCAACACACGCTATCTCTGGTCTTCTTGATGATCGCCATTCTTACACCTGTAAGGAGATATCTCACCATGGTTTTGATTTGTATTTCCCTTTTGATTAGTGATGTTGAGCACCTTTTCATGTACCTGTTGGCCATTTGGATGTTTTCTTTGGAAAAGCGTCTATTCAATTCCTCTGCCAATTTTGTAATTGGAGTTTTTTTTTGTTATTGAGTTGTCTCAATTTATAAATTTTGGATGTTAACCCCCATGATTTGCAAAATTTTTCTTCCATTCCACTGGTTCCATTTTCATTTTATTGATGTTTTTTTTTTTGCTGTGCACAACCTTTTAATTTTGATGTAGTCTCACTTGTTGATTTTTTTCTTTTGCTTTTGTGCTTTTGGTGTTATATTGATAAAACTTTCTTGACTGTTTTGTATTAAATTCATCTAATTTTCTTCTCCTCAGGCACTCCATTTCAGCCACAGAGGCCCTTTTGATGATCCTTGAAGCCACCCAATTATGTTTATGCTTTAGGGTCCTTGCACTTGCTGTTCCTCCTCTGCCTGGACAGTTCTTCATCATTGTATGCATGGCTCACTCCTCTGCTTCCTTCAGGTCATTATTCAAAATCTCTTTTTCGTTGACCTTCTCCCTGATCTTCCTATCTAAACTTGTAAAAAAAAAAAACAAAACAAAAGAAGAAGAAACCCCTTCCCTATAACAGTTTATATCTTCCTTTTCCTCGATTTTTGTCCCTTACCCTGTCTATGATCCAGCAAACTATGTATTTTAATTAAATGTATTGTTGTTTGTTTCTCCATCTGATATGTAAGCTCAATAAAAGTAGGGATTTTTTTTTTTTCTGTTTTGTCTACTGCTATGCCTAGAAAGTGCTTGGAGCACAGGAGCTCAATAAATATTTGTTAACTGACTGAATGCATGGAATTGTATTCACAAATGATCGATTTTGGGGGAAAATTATATCAAATATCAATATTTGATATAAATAGACACATCTCATTTTATCAGATTACTGTTTTAGGTAACAAAGAAAATGTTTTTATCATTGGTTACTTTATGGTTTGGAATCTGGTGTTTGCAGGTGCTAAAATTGGTATGAAGTCCAGCCACTTAAGATGCAGAGGACTTCAGCTGAAGCTCCAGAGCTGGTGAGGTCCCGGGACAAAGCTCACGTGAAGCCCCGTGATCCTGTACTTCTCGCTTCCATTATTTACGCCCACTTCTAACATATATGTCCTAGAGAAACTGCAAGTTTCTAGTGGTGTGGGGCTAAGAGGGGTGTTACCTCAAACCATTTCATATGGAAAGAGGTAAGTTGATCTAGAGTCTTATTTCTAGAAACAAGGTTTGATACATGCTCCTGATAGAAGATTTGATAAATTTGCACCAGCCGCTAGGGGGTGCTGGGTATTCATATTCAGAGTAGGGTCCACAGACTCAAGGGGCTTGGCAAATTAGAATGTCTAGTCTAATCTCCTCCAAACCATTTCCTTATTTGTATTCCTTTTAGCATTTTGTATAAAATATACATTTGTTTAGTTTTTCCCCCATTGCTCTTTTCCCCAATATTTTCTCCAATTGGAGAGGGGCAATTATGGGAGCATTTGGTTTCTCACCTTTAGGGACTGTGTTTAATCACTGATAACCTCATTCCCATTTGCCAGATGGCAGAGACTCGTACAAGGAGGGTCATGGCGCTGGAGCCCTGCTAGTGCTTTCCCGTCCTTTAGCATTTCCTCACTTTCCTAAAAAGTGTAAGAGTCTTTTAAGTGATTTAGCCTGTGTGTGTAGGAGAGCGATTTTAAGAAAAACAAGGTTCAAAATGACTAGTATTTACACTTATGGGTCCCTGTTCTTTCAAGTATTTAGTTTCATGCTATTTTAGTTTAGGAAAAAAACAGCCCATGCAGCACCACTTTATTCATTATAATTTTTGCACATGATTGATTTTAAAGGTAATGGGGACACCACTATCCTATTACCAAGAGTTAAACAGGAATTAAATAAGGACAAAGGGTGAAAGGTGGAGATAAAAATCCATGTACAAATAATTTTATTCTCTAACCTAATGTAGCTTACTAGATCCTTAATTTAAACTTTGTTCTTCTTTAGTTAGGACAAAGTACCCTTGTAGAATACTCTACTGGTGGAGATCAGTGTAGCAAAAAACATATATCTTGATTTCTTTAATTTAGTAGATGGACAATCTGAGTCAATATATGTTGTCATAATGTCGTGCTTAAAATCAAGTTCTTTGGTGTAAAAGACCTTGGTTTAAAACTAAGCTCTGCTGCTTATTAGGTGAATAACTCCAGGCAAGTTACTTTTTTTTTTTTTTTTTTTTTTTTTTTTGTGAGGAGATCAGCCCTGAGCTAACATCAGCCAATCCTCCTCTTTTTTTTTTTTTTTTGCTGAGGAAGACGGCCCTGGGCTAACATCTGTGCCTATCTTCCTCCACTTTATATGGGACGCCGCCACAGCATGGCTCACCAAGCAGCGCGTCGGTGCGCGCCCGGGATCCGAACCAGCGAACCCCGGGCCGCCGCAGCGGAGCGCGCGCACTTAACCACTTGCGCCACCGGGCCGGCCCCAAGGCAAGTTACTTTTTAAGTCTCTCTTGAGCCTTGGCTTCCTCATCCATCCAATAAATTAAATAATCCCTACCTGCTGTATAGAGGTTTCCTTTCCACAGTTATGTAAAGATTTTTAATTTAGTTGTTAGATTATCCCAGTCCTAGTGGAAAAGTTTGAAATTGACTTTGTTCACCTTTAACATAGTATGTATGACACATATGTAAATCACTAGTAGGAATTCTGTCATTAGAATTTTTAACATCTAAGTAAAAATCAGTATTTTGCTTTATGAAGGTTTTTTTTTTTTTTTTTTTTACTCCTGGTGGACTTCAGAGAAGAAATCAGTGTAAGGTAATCACTTAATATCAAAGTTGTGCATATATAGAATTGTTCTTTTTATTTATTTATTTATTTATTTTGTGAGGAAGATCAGCCCTGAGCTAACATCCATGCCAATCCTCCCCTTTTTGCTGAGGAAGACCAGCCCTGAGATAACATCTATTGCCAATCCTCCTCCTTTTTTTTTTTTTTTCCTTTTTCTCCCCAAAGCCCCAGTAGATAGTTGTATGTTATAGTTGCACATCCTGATAGTTGCTGTATGTAGGACGCTGCCTCAGCATGGCCGGACAAGCGGTGGGTTGGTGCGCGCCCAGGATCTGAACCCGGGCTGCCAGTAGCAGAGCACATGCACTTAACTGCTAAGCCACGGGGGCCGGCCCCAGAATTATTCTTGATTGAAATGGCATGAGAAGAATCAATTTATAGTGACCTGTACCTAAAACCTTATGTACAATTCTTTCTTTAGCTTAATAAATGTCAGACCTAATCCTGTGAAGTAGGTGCCATAGCTTTCAGTTATACATCGTTCATCTAAAACTCTGTCACTTCAGCATATTTTCTGTGGGTTTTGGAGGTCATGTGTCCATAACTTGTGTAAGATGCTGTACTCTGATAGAGAGTAATGACAGTAGTTGTCTTGGTTCTTCCACTCAATAATTGTGTGATCTTGCATAAGTCTATTAAGTTGTTTGAACACAGCTCTTGTCTATAAAGAGTAGTAGTAATTCTGCCTGTTACATATCCTTGTTTGGGCCTTATGTGAAAGTATGTATATGAGACCCCTTTATAAACTGTAAAGTGCTTTCCAAATGTGAGATGGTTTCCCATTGCCAGACTGGTGGCTGCTTCTTTCACTTGTCAATCATATTTCTGAAGCAATATAGTTGCTATTAAAGTAGAGACTATGTAAGGGGCCCAAGATGATGTGGGGAAACCATCTTTCTCTACTTTCTTTTTGAAATGGCAGTGGTAAGAAGTCTGTGAGATGGACAAACAGGTTTAATTAGGGGCTGATTCTACATTTGCTTAAG
Organism: Diceros bicornis minor; assembly: GCF_020826845.1. NCBI lineage: Eukaryota > Metazoa > Chordata > Mammalia > Perissodactyla > Rhinocerotidae > Diceros > Diceros bicornis. The sequence goes on along the minus strand of NC_080764.1, from coordinate 22,424,249 downwards.
AAGATGAATGATGTTTTTAGTGTGCTTTGGAAATTAGACAGTGTTTAGGAGTCGGTTTCATTTTTATGCTTGAGTGTTTCAATGTATTCATTGAGTAGGACCCAAACAGATTCTCTTACCTAATCCCAACATGCTCTTCCTTTTGCTTTGGATAATACCACCATAGGTTCTGTCACTCCACACTATCAGCCCTCTGCCCTTACAGCAGATGAGCTGCTCTTGGGGCTGCTTCTTGGGCAATAATGAACATCACATGGGCTCTCCAGCCTCTCTTCTTGGGCACTTATGTCATCCTTCCTGCTCAGGGAAGGGTTTCATACAAGGCTGCTGAGATAATGCTTTTCTGACATTTTATTTCACTGCTCTAGCGTGTTTATCCTAAGACATTGTTAATTTGATTTGTATTCATTGGTGCCTGTACCGTGAGTTCACTTTTAGCTTATACATCCACTTTGAGCACAAAAGTTTGAATTTTTAAAAAAATGAATTGATTTTTTTTTTGCTGTTTCAATGAGTCTAACAAAAGGCTCTTATAAATATTGTACAGTAACCTGTCTCTTGTGGAAAGTAGGCTAGATCTATACCTCAGTGACTAGCATAAAAACATACTTCCCTTTCATTGAGTTTAATATATTTGTACTGTATGTATTAAATTTTAATGTGTTTATAACTTTTGTTACAATGCCTTTTATAATGCCTTGTAACTTGGCTAAATATGCCATTTTGAACTGATATTTAAAACTATATAGAGATCGTGCAGTTATTGATAAAAGTACTTCAGTAGAAAGCACTGACATTTAAAACATTGCCAAGCTGCAGTGGGTGACTTTTCCTTGAGGTTGTTACAAACATCCTGGAGTTGACATTTAGCCACTTTTTCTGATGCCAGACAACAGCCTTGCATAAGGCCTTCTTAGTATGTTGATGCTTGTGAATTGTACATTTCAGAGGTACCTGGAGAGGGCCCTTTCCAAAAAAAAAAAAAAAATGTTTTCTCTATCAGCTTCCTGGTGGAGGTTTGCTAAAATATCAGATTGATTCCTTTTGCTTTTTTCATTTTTGAACAGGTGGTTTCATAAGTGAAGTAACTCATTGAGTTTTTCCTGTGTGCCTACTATGTGATAGGTACTAGAATCAATCATTGCCACCTGTGGAAAAATGATTAGCTGGTTTTGATGGGGATGGGAGAAAGAAAACTTGAGGGCACTGGGCTCCTGAGTGTGGTAACAAAGGGCTGGCAGAAAGTAAAAGGGTGTATGAAAGCTTGACCATAGGAGATGTTTAATAAATATTTACTAAATAAAATGTAGTTACTACAATAAATGTGTGATCCTGGCTTCATCGAGTTGTGCTACAGTGGAATGCCTAATGGCCTGGGTGTAGGAAACATGGGTTTTGCATGGCTCGCTCTGCCACTAAGCCACTTAGCTGTGACCCCTTGAGTCACTTCACTTCTCTGGGCTGCAACTTCTTTGTCAGTGGAGTGATGGAGTGGGACTAAAAAATTCCTACAATTCAATGAGTCTTTTTTTTCCTGAAGCATATACACCTGACTTTTAATGAAAATGTTAATTGTTAATATTTATTGGGAAGTTAAAATGTAGCAGGCATCATCTTTATTCCCATATTACAAATGATGCAATTTGTAGGTTAACAATCCTAAAATCTGTTCTGGCGTCAGAGCCAGGATTTGAACTGAGACTCGCCAGTCTCAGCCATGCCTGTGCTTAACCATGATGCTATATAGCCTCCAGAGTGAAGGCTGGTGAAGACAGGGAAGCTCATCCTCCCTTGACATTCTGTGTAAGTTTCCAAAATCACTCTGAAAGATGCCACCGCCACCTATCATGAACAAACACAGATGACTTTTTCAGGAGAATTATGTAGCCTTCTATTTCCGGGTACCCAAGAGGCCCTCTAAGGTGCTAACTTATTTTTTGCTCAATGCAGGAATCTTTTCCATAAAATCCATGACTAAAACTCTTTGCTAAATGATGGGTAGGGGCAGGTGTTGGGGTTAATCAATAAAGAAGCAAGACCAGTAGTTTCTTTGAAACACCTGATAGCAAATTAGCAGTGAGTGGAAATTATCTCTTTAAATACTACCTGCCCCCCCCACACACATAGAACACATTTGCCAGCTTTCACTCATCACCTCAGGAGTGATTCTGGCTTCTCGGAAACATGTGTCAACAATAATGTTTACCACTTAGGTAAACATTATTTTATGTCGCTGATGTTGGAGCATCTGCTTTAGTCAGGAACATTCAGCCATTAGTTCTTTTCTTTGCTGTGCTTTTTGCTTATGTATTTGTTCAGACCTATTCTTTAATTATTTCAGCTAGCCACCTGCCAAGTCAAAATCACTTGCCTCTCAAGGTGTGCTGAGCCAGTTTTATCTTATCACAACAAATAAAATCATTGGACCCATTTTGGGCTACATGGTCTTAAAGATACCATCTTAAATAAAGAGAAGGTAAAGGAAACAAGATTTCAGTCATTGCTTCCTTTCCTAGATCCATTTCATCACCTCTAATTTATTGAGTTAAGTGTTCATTTTCTGCTAATGCTTTAAACACTTAAGCTCAATAAATATTTAAACTTTTGTCTAAGCAACTGGCTAGACTTTCTAGCAGACTGATTGCCTGGGACTGACACTTCTAACCAAGTAAATTTTTTTTTTTAAATATTTTGTAGTTTATTTTCTCCGTTTATTTATGAATAGTAGAACTAAGAACTACTATTTATGAATAGTAGAACTATATGAGGCATATAGGGGAGGGGGAATGCATAGTTACAAAAAAAAGTATTGAGAAACTAGACAGGGTAGTGAAAATGGAAAATGTAACTTATGGTGCCAAGTTATATATATTTTTAAGTAATCAAGAAATGAAAAGCAAAGAATAATTATTCCTTACATTTAACCCCTCATTCCAACACCTGACGACAGTCATTGGGATTTGATGCAGCTCAAGAAAAACATTGTGTGAAGAGAAATAAATAAATGGAAGATATTGTCATTAATATGCGTAGATATATTCGTTTACCGTTTTAGAGAACTCATTCACTATTTCATATTCAAATTTGTGTTTCTTATCAAATTTGTTTCTAGAGTCATTTTCATTCCTGAATCATATTCAGAGATGAATAGTCATGGCCTGTAGATTTAAATTTAGATGTTCTACCATTCAATACCTCATACGTATTCTCAAATCTTTTTCATCTCCCCTCTAATTAAGCGGTTCTTCTCTTAGTCTCTCTTATATCCCCTTGAAACCACACTTTGTTGTCGCTTTTAAAAAAATTTATTTTATTGAGGTCATATTGGTTTATAACTGTGTAAATTTCAGGTGTATATTATTATATTTCAGCCCCTGTATAGACTGCATCTGTTCACCACCAATAGTCTAGTTTTTATCAGTCACCATATATGTGTATCCCTTTCCCCCTCCCCCCGACTCCCTTTCCCTCTGGTAACCCCCACTCTGTTCTCCTTGTCTATGTGTGTATTTGTTTGAAACCACACTTTGATCGTGCCTCTAACCTAAGCTCTACCACTTTCTTATTAGTTGTGGGTTCTTGAGTGAGGTGTCTAGCAGAGTGCCTGGCTCTTAGTAGGAGTTCTTAAAATATTGGTTTTGCTTTCTTTGCCTCAGAGCCTCACCCTTCTCCACCCATCCAGGTCCTGTCTACTATTCAAAGAGTAGGTCTGGTCACGTCTCCTACTTGAAGCCCAGGGGACTTGCATCCTTCTCTGAGCCAAATAAGGAAACTTATTTGTCACTTAATAGATACTGCTTTCAGTTATTATTTTCTTTTTCATATGGAATCAGTTGGGATTCTTTGGGTAAAAGCATTGGAAATAGATTTGGCTAGCTTGAGCGGAGAGAGAAAATCTTGAGGGGAGGCTATGGGTAGCCCACTGGATTCACCAGAGCCTGGAGAACTAGGGCTGGAAGTGGATGGGAGCCAAGGTAGTGTCACATGAATGAGGAATGAGGAATCTGGTGAATGGTCTCATAGCAGGAACAGCCAGCCACTGCTGAGATGAATGAAGTCCAATTGCTTCTTCCACTATTGTGGCGGTTGCTGAGGATGCAAATAGGAAGAGGCTGTGTCCAGCAATATCAGGACAATGAGTGGAAGGAGCTACCCTTTTGATTGCCCTAGTAATAGGCCAGGTACCTGGATTTACCATCCCCAAAGACTAGACATAGTGGGAGACAGATAACCCCTAAAAGGAAATTGAGATGCTGTTAAGAAGGAGAAATAGATGGTTAGTGGCCACACAAAATGTTCTCTACTAGTTTTGCCCTTCAACCTCCAGAATTTTTAATTTCCTTGGAAGTGCATATTGTATCATGCTATTTTTTTAGAGCTCCCATAGTTTGTTTATTTATTGCATATTTATTAATCCCTTATTATGTGTGCACCAGCACCTATTTTAGGTGCCATATGTATAGTGTATACAGCAGCGTATACATAAACATTTCTGTCTTCTGGGAGCTTGCATTTTGGTGAGGGGGTGAGACAGACAATGAGGAAGATGAGTAAAATTGGGGTTTTAGTGATGTGTATTATGGAGGAAAAGCAGGCATGGCAAAGCGATAGAAAATGCTGTGGTGCCGGACTTACTGTTTTAAAAAGCGGTCAAGGAAAGTCTCACTAGGAAGGGGACATTTGAACAAAAGCTGATGGGCATAAAGAGCAAGCAATGCAGATATCTGGGGGAAGAGTGATCAAGGCAAAGGGAACAGCAAATGTAAAGGCCCTGAGGCATGTGTTTCCTTGGCATGTTGTGGAAAAGCATGGAGGCCAGTGTGGCTGGAGTGGAGTGAAGGAGACGGGAAGTGGTCAGAGATGAGATCAGAGATGTAAGAGGCGTCCAGACCATCATGGATCCTATGCATGAACAAGATGTGGCCTCTCTATCCATGGGCCTTATGGTCTAATAGGCACAGGTGTGTGGGAACATCAGCACATTATGGTCTAATAGGCACAGGTGTGTGGGAACATCAGCACACTATGGTCTAATAGGCACAGGTGTGTGGGAACATCAGCACAACAGTGAGGGCTAACTACCCAGGCAGCAGGACAAGCCTGGCTAGGTCTTTAGTTGCCTCTGAGCTCTTTGAGAGAAGGACATATCTTATTCATTTTACGTCCTGAGCAGCTTGTAGAGCGCCTGGCGTATACCTTTTGTATATATTTTTGAATTCGCTTTAGGTGACTGGACAATGCATAGTATGGGTACAACACGTGAGGAGGAACAGATTTTTTCCTTAATCACGTATAGATGAGGCTTAGAGAGATCAAGGAAAATAGGAAAGTCATAGGGGATGGAAGAGCTGAGATTTGAATCTCTGCAATCTGGTCTCCGCTTAGTACTTTTCCTGTCCCTGGCATCGTTGCTTTGATATTGTGAAGTGTTGAAAATAAAAACTGCTAAAAAGATTCTGGAGAGGTAAACATAATGTCTGTATTAGTAGCATGATTTGTAATGTCATTGTAGTAGATAATTTTACTGCAATATAGGGATTTAGTTTATTGGTTTATTTGTGCTGTTTTATCCCCGTGTGGAAATTTTTGTGCTTGTTGTTCTAGTTTCTCTCTACACTGTACCCAAAGAATACCCAAATGTAAAATGGAACCATATCCCTGTATGCTGCAGGCAGCTATCAGAGAGGCTGATAATCTGAATTTTTCTATCGTAACTGGTGCTGCCAATATATTCAGCTATTTAGTATTTTCTAATGCTGAGTGGCTTCTTCCACCGTGGCCTCTTGAATTGGAAGTGGAAATTTGGTGCCCTTATGTAACCGAGCACTTGTATTATTTAATTAAGCAAGGTCCTACGTGAATCAACAAAACAGCCCAGCTGAAGATCAGGAAAACACATTTCAATTAGTGATAGCAAGACCACTGCCCGAGGGCCCCATTCATCAGGTGAAAAATATGACAATCCCAGAAAAATGCAAACGCATTTCGTATAATATTCTGTCTGCTAAATTAATATTTACTAGAGTCAATAAACTTTGCACATCTTGCTTGCTTCCCTTTATATTCCATCTGTCAATAAATTTTTGGAGTCCACACAAATGGAAATGTGAGTTTATGTTAAGTATTTAAAACACCTACTAAAGATTTGCCTGGGCTCAGAAGCCTATTAATCAATTTGAAAAACGTTTTGTGTCAGGCACTGTACTAGGCATTAGGGGTGCAAAATGAATAAAATATGAAGTCTTTCCTTAAACTCTTACTTAATAAGAAAGAGAGAAGCCAATAACTCTCATAAATATGATAAAGGGTATGATACTAGAATATTTGAGACAGAATACTTTGAGAGTCTAGAGGAAAGAGGAGTTTTCTAGAAAAGCACAGGAAATGCTTCCAAAGGAGTTTATGTTAACTTGGAGAAAAAGGGAAAGGGATTCCAGGTGAGGAGAAGAGCATGAGCCAAAGCCTAGAAAATTCAAAGGGAGAGGACTTTAAGAGTGCTGTGTGTGATGCACACAAGAAGGCTGGGCTGAGGGATTTGGATTTTTCCCACATGTAATGGGGTGCTAGGAGAGAGATGTTATATTTGAAGTTCCTGTGGAAGGCTCATCCAGGTGAAAGAAGACAGTTAAGAATCTTAACTTAGATGTAGGTTTGGAACTCATGAGGGAAGCTGGGTTGATAATATCCACAGGGGAGAGAATTTACATTGGAAGTGAAGAAAGAGGGCTGATGACAAGACATTAGAGACAAGTATTATTTATGGGTGGGTTGAAGAAAGGATGTCAAAGAAGCCAGACTTTGCTTTGTATTTGGAACAGGTCTGCCAGATACTCCGTTAATAGCAAAAAATAACGATAATAAAAATGATGATGATGATAGTGATAATGACAGCGATAGCTAATATTTATTGAGCACTTACTCTGTGCCAGGCACTATTCTAAGAATTTTTCATTTAATCCTTACAGCAACCCTATGAGACAAGTAATACTGCTGTCATTCCCGTTTTACAGCTGAGGAAATGAGTGACTTTAAAGTCACTTGCCCAGGGTCACAGAGCTAATAAGCAGTGGGTCTAGGACTCCAGGGGAGGCAGTCTGTCTCTGGAGTTTGTACTCTCAACCCACTACCATATTATATCTTTTGATAGACTGGCCATCATTTGGGAGAAGGATTATAAATAAAAATTGTTATTTCATGCCCAAAAGTCAGGGCAAAAAGTTTTAGTTGTTAAGTCACATAAAAGCACAGTTTCAACAAATTTTTTTTCCTTTAGATTTCCGAGTCAGCACAAAATTGTCTGATATGAGCATCATAAACATCATGATTAAGCAGCTCCATTTCTCAGAAAGCCTCCAAGCTTCTTCTAACTGCCCCTTCCTGTCTAACAGACCAGCTTACTCTGCTCAATTTGAGCGAGCCTTGGGTATTCAATATTCCATAGGAACATATCTGGCCTGTTGGTGGCCATGGTAGGGGGCATGGTTGATTTGGTGATCCTTGTGATTATTAAGTATGGAATAAAATACAATGGTGCCAGCTGGCTGAGGTTGGTGGTGGTAAGGTGAGGGGATGCAGTAGCAAATGGCTGAAAGGAGCATGGACTAAAAGCGACTTGGGTGCCAACATGGCAGGAGATGACTGAGTCCCAAGACTTGTTCAGTTTTTGATGATTCTAAGCTGGCAGTTTCATAGGGAAGAAGAATAGAGTGCACCTTCAGTCTAAAACCAAAATGTACTCACCAATAGCGTAATAGAAATACGGAAAAAAGGGAAGTCCACAGGGCCTGGAAAAGTCAAGGAAGACTTGGTCAAGGGAAAGGGATTAGATGGATGGAGAGAGATCTTGAGCAAAGATGTGATGTTGGGAATGGATATGGTTGGCACATTATGGTTGGCATAAGACAGGAGGAGAATAGCCTCAGCGTCAGGCCAGATGTGTGAGGAAAGTGGGAAATAAAGTGTGATAAGTTGAGTGAAGTCAGATTATGGGGGCCTTCAAAGGACTTTGGTGTTTGAACCATGAGAAAAAGGGAGCCAATGGAAATGCTTGAGCAAGGAATTAATGATGAAAGGGTGTTTTTAGGTCATTGATTCTCATATGTTGGATTGCAGAGATTGCAGGAAGGAAGGGCAGTTAGGAGACTGTGATGATAAAGTGTGTGTGAGATGAAGTGTGTGTGAGATACACTGAGGCTTGGAGGAGGATATGGTCATGGGATGAAGGAGCAAGGGGCAAGTCCATTGGGCAGTGTGAAGTGAGCATTAAAAAGGATGTAGTAGATGATATACTAGATGCAACAGAAGGGAGATTAAAAGTAGGTTCCAAATCCAGCCTTGAGGGATATAAGACCGAGAACATCACTGTTAGGTATGTGGGAATATAAGCTTATTTCGTTATTAGTTAGAAGATTATTTTTCAGAACTGATTCTCCCAAGAATTATATACTATATTTTGTTGAGTCTAAAATGCACATCTTTATCTCTCTGGGATCAGGGTGCATCTTATACTTGCTGTTGGCCAGACACAGTTGTGATGTCATTACCTTTAACTATAGATTTGTACCAGAACTTGTAGAATGGGTGTCAGTGGCTCAGAAGAAAATCTCAGACAACATGGGATCCCTCTTTGAAGAGATGTTGTACCACCAGCTCTCTTGATGACACAGAGGATGATTTGTGTGGAAATCATAGAGATTGGAAACACTTAGTCAAAATTGATTTGTAGATTCAAACTCTGCAAGTGAAGGAAGTTTAGGCATACCTCAACCAATTTATTTCTTTTTAATATGTACAAGATTGATATATGATTAAAAAAATCAATCTAAGTTTAAAGGAGCTTTTCAATAAAGATAAAGTAAAAATTGTAAGTAACAAGAAAGCATCGTTTCTTAGTTCAGCTGGCAGGGTGTTTTGTTTTTTTTGTTCATTCTCAGTACATATAATGGGCATCTTATAATTAGTGACATCTTCTTTTCAATGAAATAAGGTAAAATTTTCAGGACCCACTGCTTGTTGGAGATTTGCTTGCTGGAGAGTTAATACAAATGAGCATTTTAAAAAGACTTTTTTAGGCAGAACTTTGTTTCATTTCTGTCAGCTGAGTGGACTTGGATGCTGCCCAGTGGTTAATTTAGGGTGGAAAAAAACGAGCATTCTGGTCCTGTGGGCTTAGACTCCGAGAAAACTAATGCATTATTGTAAAATGTGCACTTGTCAAAAATGTGTATGGTCTTCTCTGAAGTCTGAGTAAGTATTGCCTTGCACATCACTGCACTGCTCTTCACGTGGACATGGATCCCATAGTACTTTTACAGAGTACTTTGGTGGTCTCTCTATCTCCCCCCACCTCCTATGTAAATATAAGTGTTGGGCTTAGTGAATTTTTTTAACATGCAAAAGAAGTCCTCAAACTAAAAGAAAGGAACCACTGGCTTAGAGAACATTAATTACCTGTTCCCTTCCCTTCTCAAGGAGCGATGATTTCAGCAGCATTGACAATCTGAGCCTTTCAACCCTAGTGTGAACTTTCCCATACGAAACAGCTTGTGCTCTAGGTTGTTTCAGGACAGGCAGGCATTATGCCATTTACACGTGGGGAACTGAGACCCACGGAGGGTAAACGACTTGTTCAGGCATGCTGGTTAGTAAGTATCAGAGCAGAGATGGACTTAGGTTGAGTGACTCCTTGTTCAGCGCTTTTTCCTATTTACTTCTCTTGTTCCTATTGGGTTGTTTCAGAGCTTGGATTTAGGAGCAAAATAAAACTTGATCCCTTCTTCTGAGTCACAGCCCCTTAGATATGTTAAGGCAGATCTCACAAGTTGACACTTCATTTGCAGGCCAACCATGCCCCTTTTCCAGACTGTGGCTGTATAGGGACTCCCTAAAAGGTCCCTGAAGTGATAGCAGTAAAGACATTTACTGGAGTAACAGGTCAGCTTTACTCACCTGTGAATTGGCCAAGGAGGTATATTGGGCTATGGAATGTTAATTATTTCCTGCATATGTCTTTGGTTAGGTACCGCCTCTAAATACACCATAAAACTACCTTCAAAACTATCAGATCATGTTTTTTTTTGAGTTGAGTCTCCAGACCCTGCCAGAATCTTTTAGGTATGCATAGAACATTAGTTGACAAACCCAATGAAATGGCCATCTCCATTTGTCTAGCCAGTGGTTCTTAATAGGAAGTGACTAGCAGAAACTCCTTTGAAAAAACATGCCCATGCCTCACCACATATCTAATGGATCAAAAATTTGGGGAGAGCATCCCAAAGACGGATATCATGAAGGTAAATATACATGAGAGATTCTAATGTATCCCTGACTTACTACTGTTACGCTAATAAAGCCTAAAATGACATTAAAAAAATGCTACCACCTAACTTTATTGGCTTATTCTAATCTTGTGACCATTTGATACTGTCATGTCTTCTTCATAAAAACTGTTACCAAGCCAGATCTCCCTACTCATGTACTTATTCATTTATTCATTCATCCATCCAACATATATTCATTGAGTGCCTGGTATGTTCTACGTACTGTACATAAGGTGGTAAATAAGATAAAATACATATTCCCACGGAGCTAATAGTCTAATGTGGGAGGCAGACAACAAACAAGTAAGCAGAAACATCTCTTGTGATGTTGTAAATGCTATGAAGAAAGATGACGCTGGCTAAGAGGATAGAGAATAATGGATAGGGTGTTGCCAGCTATACAAATAGAATGGTCAGAGAAGGCTGAGGAGGTAACAATGAGGAGAGTCCTGATTAAAGTAAGGGAACAGACTATAGGAAGATACAGAGTGAAAGGTAGTCCAGGCAGAGGAGACAGCAAGGGCGAAGGCCCTGAGGCAAGGAAGAACTTGGACTGTTGCATTTCATGTTAGTTTAAAACCATTGTTTGTTGCCGCAAGATAGTTGGGCTGGTCTTTCAGACACTTAGGATGTAGTTTATCAGAGCCTGAAGGGTGAACTTAATTGAAATAATTTAGGGGTTTCTCATGATCATTTTCTTATCTTAGCTCCAGGTACTTGTTAATGATATTTAGCCTACCTTTTTCCGTTTGCTCTTTGTAGAAGGAAATAATTAAATAGAAGCTGTGTATCTTCTATGACATTTTTGTTAGTGTGTTTTAAGAAAGGTACATTGCCTCTTCGTAGGTGTCTAGAATCTTCCTGGTAGCTGAGTCAACCAGATGAGTGGCATACTTCTCAGCTGAATATCCTGTATAGCTTCTGACAGATGCTAATACTGCAATGTTCAACCCCCAACCCAAAGCCAAGGACATAATATTCTTTATTCATTTTCTGGCTCTGAATGTCTTTTTGTTTTTCTTTTTGCAGCTTAAGCTTTTTGTCATCCTTGGCGTTTTTCACAGGCACCAGCTCATTCCTGGCTTTAGTTAAACTTTTCTGACATTCTTGTTATAGGTCAGTGCTATTCCTCTATTTCATTCTTTGTTATATATTTCCCCCTTCATCTTTTATGAGGTTGTTTTAAAACCTGAGCCCCTCAGAAGGTTCCCTCTGTAGCCATGTTATTTTCTCTAGAAGCCTTCTCTTTCATCTCATCTTAGAGCTGTTTACAAATATGTGTGTGCGTGTTGAGATGCCATTCTTCAGAGTCTCGGATTCCTTTTGAGGAAGGCAGGTTCCTATTTAGAACTTCTGAGCATAACGTCATGCATGTTTTACTTCTAAGTCTACTAAACCATTTTATTAAAAACCTAAGTTCTTGTCTTAACTCGGCCTTTCTCTTCTTTCGCAGACAAACTCCAAGATGACACAATTTCTTTCTCCCAATGTTTCTGTCATACCAATATTACCGGCCGGTTGTTCCTTGTTAGAATTAGGAGAAAGGAACTGTTGCTCTTCTTTTAGCATAGTAATTAGGAGCTTGGGCAAATCCAGGTTCAAATCCAACACCATCACTTACTCTTTGGGAGTCTCTAGGCAGATTGTGAGGAAGACTGAAATAATGCACGCTCAGTGCTTAGGACAGTGCTTGGTATATCATCGTCACTTAATAATTGTTAGTGGCTACCTTATCATCATCATCCTTATCATCAGTGTCATGATTCTTAGAGAAGACATTATTGTCAAGTAAAGAATTAACAGGTTTTCTAAAGACGTGTCTGGATTGTTGATGTTCCCCATCACTATGGTATTGTAACTCTGTAAAAATGTTTCCAATCTATATTAAGAAAATATCCTTCATACCTTCTGTTCCTGAGAACTTCAGTTACTCTTTATAGAGCAGTTTAATGCTCTCCAACTTATGGCCTCAAACTTATATATCCAAAGCCTCATCAAGGTGTTCAATAGAATAAAGGGCTTTACTGGTATCAAAATTACTCCGTAATTTAGAAGGCAGGTGGACTATTACATGACAAAAGAAAATTCTGTTATTATAGGAATGACTAAAATCCCTCAAATATATATACAAGGTCATTTTTGGTTAGAATTTTGAATAAGGAGAAAGGAATGGTTTAATTAGTTATTTTAGAATACATAATTATACCATGCTGATAGAGTGGCACGGAATAATGTGAGAGAGGTTATGGGAGTTTAGACTTCAATCTGAAATCTGTAATTAGTTCATATTGAAACACTGTCCAGAGGAAAGAATGTTGGAGTTATTAGACACTTCAGATAGAAGTTAAGCTAGAAATGAGGTTACTGCTCACTTTATTTCTATTCCTCTCACTTAAAGTCAAAGACAAGACAAGTGATATTGACGATGTCTATACTGCATTAATTCATTCCGCAGTTGTTTATTGAGTGTCTACTGCATGTCAGACACTGTTCTGGGCATTAGAGTTACAGAGGTGAATGAGACAAGCTAGGTGCCTGCCTTCATGGGGCTTACATTCTAGAGGCGGGAATTAGATGTTAAACAAGGGAACAAAATCAGAAAGATAATTTCAGCTAGTGCTAAGGACTATGAAGAAAAGAAAATAGGATGATGGAATGGGATAGTGCCAAGAGAGAAGAAGCGAGATACTTAGAAAAGAGGAACAATAAGTTGCAGATCTGGAAGAAAGTACTCTGAGGTGAAACTGGGTTTTATGTTTTATCCTGTATGGATTGGGAAGCCACTTACAGATTTCAAGCAGGAGAGTAACATGCCCTGAAATTCATTTCACAGCAATTCCTCTGTCTCTTGTTGATATTGTGTTGGAAAGGGACTAGACTCAATGTGATGAGAGCAGTTAAGAGTTGGGTCCAGGGGAAGGAGGATGGTGGTTTGGACTGTAGTGGAGGAAGGGAGGATGGAGAGAAACAGATTCAAAATATATTTTGGGAATTGAGTTTGACAGGACCTGCCAATAGACCAGCCGTGTGGGGTAGTAAGATAGAGAGATATTTCCTGCCTACCTAATGGGTGGACGGCGGAGCCCTTTATTGAGATCCAAACGGGACAAGCTGGCTTTTTGGAGAGGTGGGATGGAGAAGGAGGGATGAAAAATTAAGGCTGGGGCTTGTTATGCTTGAAAAGCCTATGAGATATACACATGGGGGTATACATAGCCAGCCAGAGGAACAGTCAAAACAAGAATTAAATTTGAGAGTGTCAGTATATTCATAATATTAATACCATGGGAGTGGAGGAGGTTGGCAAAGAACATAGAGAAGAAAAGAGGGCCCTGGACAAACCCTGGAGAAATCCAGTTTCATTGGTGGGTTGATGAAGAGGAAGTTGTGAAAAATAAAATATTGAAAAGGAACAGCCAGAGCAGAAGGGGGAAAACTAGGAGAATATTTTATTGCTGAATCCAAGAGGAGTGGTTTCAGGAGGGTAGTTGTCTGTCATGTCAAATTCTACTGGGAGATTAAGAAGCCAAGAGCAGAAAAGCCCCATCATATTGGCAAGATGGATGTCATCGTGCCCTAAGTAAAAGTGGTTTTGGTGGGATTTGGGGGTGGGGGGAGATTAGAGGGATTAAAAAGCAAACAGGGGGCCGGCCCGGTGGCGCAAGCGGTTGGGTGCGCGCGCTCCGCTGCGGCGGCCCGGGGTTCGCTGGTTCGGATCCCGGGCGCGCACCGACGCACTGCTTGGTAAGCCATGCTGTGGCGGCGTCCCATATAAAGTGGAGGAAGATAGGCACAAATGTTAGCCCAGGGCCGTCTTCCTCAGCAAAAAAAGAGGAGGATTGGCTGATGTTAGCTCAGGGCTGATCTCACAAAAAAAAAAAAAAAAAAAAAAATGGTAAAAAGCAAACAGAAGATGAGAAAGCAGATGGAGACAGTGAGTGCATGGAGTTTTCTTAAAAAGCTATGAAGGGGCCAGAGAGAGGAGTAGGACCTGGAGGGGGATGTGAGTTAACGGAATCTTAGAAATTTCTGAGACGACACCTAAAAGAAAAGTTGATCTGGGCTGAGGATTGTCTGACGTGTAGTAATTACTCTGGGGCTTAAAAGGTAGAAATAGCTTAGGGTCAAGTTCTCTGCCCTCTTTTCAGTTGAAGGCAGTCTTTCTTTCTCTCTTCTTAGTCTCTTGCAAGGGAATGTTGTTTGAGCATCCATCCATGACTGAAACTAGCCTGTCCCTGCACATTTCAGTGACATGAACCACTGAATTTGCTTACTTTTTTTATAGCTTAAAATACTTGCTATAGAATCTTTCTATAAGATACATGTCTATATCATCATATAGATATATTGTCTGTATGATGAAGTTTCAAAGAATTAAAAAAAGCACTCTATAGCTCACTCTAATAGCCATCCAGACTAAAGAAAGAGGAAAAAATGGGGAGTGGGGTGGGGTAACATATTTTATTATAGAGTTGTTTTTAGATAGCATATATAATATTTGTTTTACCCTTTTAATGTAAGTTAACAGATATGTAGAACTGAAAATGAAACCAGAGGTCATCTGGTTCAAATCTTCATTGAATAGAGGAAATGGAAGTCTAAAGTGAGTGAGTGACCTGTGGAAGGAAAGAACCTAGGACCTGGCTTGTAACTTAGAAACCAGGTTTTAGGGTCACACAGACATGAGTTTGAATCCTGGCCCAGCCCCTCAAGCCCTGAGACTGAAAATTATTTAACTGTTCTGTGTCAGTTTTCTAATATTTAAACTGAAATAGTGATACATTGATCTTACAGTTATTGTGAGGCATAGATGAGATTACAAATTAATTAACAAGGCATCTGACACCTAGACATCCCTTGATGAGTGTTAGCTCTATACTGTCTCAAGACCTTGAATGAATTAATAGTCTAAACACTGAAAAAATGAGGATCCTCGTAGTATATAAAGGTCATACTTTCCTTTCCTCTTCTTGTTGTTAGTTTTGGGGTAAACCAATAATTGGATTTTTCAATTGAAATTATTATTCAGATAATTGTAGATTCACATGAAGTTATAAGAAATAATAGAGAGAGAACCCATGTACAGTTCCCCAGTTCCCTCCAATGGTAACATTTTGGAAAACTAATATCACTCAATAATGCTATAAACAGAAATTTTTTTATTGATGCTAATATTTATTAAAACATCAGAAATTATTCTTTAGTTCACATTCCTTCAATTGAAAATAAAAATTATGAAGTTTCCAAATTATATCATTACCCACAGAAGTATGGATAGCCTGCATACTGATTCTCTTCTTTTAAATTATTATTAATTTTATATAATTTAGAACTAAAGCAATATCTTGATTTGAGTATCTGATAGAGCCATTAGACTAATGGATCTAGAGCAGCAGACTTCTGACTTTGCTCTGATTTGGTGACCTTGGCCAAGGCACTTCACTTTTATATTCTAGAGCTAATTATAAATTGAGACAAAAGTACCCATCTCTGCCTAATTCATGGGAATGTTGTGGATGAATTAGATACCGTGTTTATCTATCCCCTGCCTATATCTTTGGCCTCTTCTCTTGATACTCTCCTTTTGCTTTCTATGCTTGGCCGTAAGAATTTTCTCAGTTCCTCAAGTATACCATGATCTATCTCATTTGTGCACATTTTCTTATGCTGTTGGCTCTACCTGGAATATACCTTCATTCACTTCCTGCCCTGCCTTCCAATCTGTACATACATATATTCCTTCTCTCCCTCCCCCTCCCTCCCTAACTCCTACTTATTTTCTAGATCACACCTTTAGCAAAGTCTGTAGGGGAAACTCTCCATGACCCCCAGGCTGGATTAGGTCCCCACATTGTATCTTCCCTTAGCATCCTGTGCCTCTACTTCACGGCACTCACCCCATGTCCTTGCTGTGCTTTGTCTGGTGTGCATTTTCACCATATGTAAAATGAAGGCAGAGAGTATTGTCTTGATCACCACTTTTTATCACAGTGCCTGCCACAGAATGGGTGCTCAACAAATACCCATGGACTGGAGTGAGTGAACAAATTTAGTGAATATACGCTCAGCTTTTTGGAAGGAAACGTTATGCAAGTCAGGTGGAGTTGTGGGTGGTATCTATTTGGTATGTGATTCGTCTAGATTTACGACTGTTAAATGTTTGAAAGTACATCTTTGTGGGGTGGTTTGGTTTTGCTTTATTTCCTTTTGTTTTCGTGACAGAATTGCTGTGTAATTATGTCTTGCAAAATACCTCAAAGTGTGGCCAAGCCGAATCTTAAAAAGGAAGGCAAGCCCAAAATAGAGAGGAATGTTTACTCTGGTGCATGAAAGAGTTGTGAATGAGGACTGCCAGTCCTCAGTAAAGCATTATGTTGTCCTGGTACAGTAGCCAGTTGCTGCTTCTCATTTTGCCTCAGACGGTGAAAAAACATCCCAATTTTCAGGCTAATTGAGGTTGTATGTGCTGTGTGCATCTGAATGCCCAATATGAGGCTGTAACTCCAAAGAGG
Source organism: Diceros bicornis minor (assembly GCF_020826845.1). Lineage (NCBI taxonomy): Eukaryota > Metazoa > Chordata > Mammalia > Perissodactyla > Rhinocerotidae > Diceros > Diceros bicornis. The sequence continues at coordinate 22,407,418 of NC_080764.1, read as the reverse complement.
TGGCTGACATGAAAACAGTAAGTTGTGCTCTCTACTTTGGAATCTTGTACTCACTTTTAAAAAAATCAAAGTAAGAAGAAATTTTTGTGTCTATATCAACTGGGCTCTCGTTTGCTTTTTTCCCCTTGTGAAATGAGACTTGTAAATGTTCCTCTTTGGAGGACTGGCCTTGATTTATCTCATTGTCCCAACTTTCCATTTTCTCTGTCTTGGGTATTGGGAACAGCCCAATGAAGCCAGCTTTCTGCCTACTCATCACATGCACTGGGAAGGAGGAGGAGAGACCTGCTCTCCTTGTTTCTTTCTCAATCACAAATAGAATATTTGAACCTCTGTGGCAGGAGATCCTGGATACCGGTGGTTCCTGTACTTGTTTTACCATCCGAATCACCAGGCAAACTTTTAAAAAATTTCATGGCCCCATGACCTAAAATTCTCATTCAGTGTGTCTGGGAAAATCAAGCTTTGTTGGTGATACTGATGTACAACCGTGTTTGGAAACTATTGTTTGGGAATCTCAAATGGTTGAAAACATTTCTGTCTCTCTCTCTCTCTTTTTTTTTTTTTTGAGGAAGATCAGCCCGGAGCTAACATCTATTGCCAATCCTCCTCCTTTTTTTTTCTCCTTTTCTCCCCAAAGCCCCAGTAGATAGTTGTATGTCATAGTTGCACATCCTTCTAGTTGCTGTATGTGGGACGCAGCCTCAGCATGGCCAGACAAGCAGTGCATCGGTGAGCGCCTGGGATCTGAACCCGGGACGCCAGTAGTGGATCTCGCACACTTAACCGCTAAGCCACGGGGCTGGCCCCCATTGGTGTCTCTTTGATGCCCTTGGGCTAAAATCCCAGCCCACAAGCGTAGTCCTTTGTGATCTCACTTCTCCTGGTCCACAGCTCCAGCCTCATTTCTGCCCATGACCCCATCACGCTCTTCTCTCAAACCAAGCCAGCTGATAGTAGGTTGCTGAATGTACTATGGGTTTTCTCGGCTTTTGGACATGGTGGGATATTCTTACAGTGGGTGCTTAATAAATAGTCGTGGACTAAATGAGTTGCCTGTTTACTTCTCTGTCTTCTCTACTGCATTGTGAGCTCCTTAAAATAAGAGCTGTGTCTCTTCTACTTTGTAACGCCAGCGAACGTGTTGGCAAATGGAGAGCACTCAACTAATCACAGTTAAATGAATGAATGCATGAATTGAACTGATAATGAAAATAAAAGAATCCTGTTCTTTGAGTAGAAATATATTGTGGTAGTTGCCATTGTTTTCAGTCGGAGAACATTTGCCTATTACAATAGACACATATTTTAGTAAAATAAAAAAAACTTGGGCCATTAGCAGTAGTTGTGATTGTGAATATTAGGGAAACAGAAATGTACAGGTGAATTGTCCTGTGTGTATTCTTTCAAGTGTTTTATTTGTATATAGATGATACAAATATAGGTTACAAATTCTAAAGGTACAAGAAGGTATACAGGGAAAAGTCTCTTTCCTGCCCCTGTCCTCCAGTCACCAATTTCTCCAACCCAGAGGCAATCAGTATTTCAGTTTTATACCTTTTAAAAGACAAATGGTAACATGCTACATGCTGTTCTACTCCTTGATTTTTAAATACTGGTGTGTCGAGGTGAACATCTGATATGAATGAGTACACAAGGAGCTTCTTTTTGTCTCTTTTACAACTTGGAAGTATCCCACTATATGAGTGTATCCCAGTTGATTTACTAGTCCCTTATTGGTGGGTATTTAGGTTACTATTTCAAACTCTATATCTATGAATTAGTTTCCTTGTACATGTCTTTTTGCACATGCACATGTATATGTAGGAAAGTTTCTAGAGTTATACTTACTAGATCATTGGATACATGCCTCGTAATATTGCCAAATTGCCAAAAATAGGGATTAGTATATTAATTGTCCTGTTAATTGTCACCATAGAACTCCAGTGGTACCTTGAACAGCCAGGACCTGTGGGCTCTGACTATCAAGTGCGTGGTCTTTCAGGTTCTGCAATATGTTCTTAATAGTTGGTTGAAATGAGTTGAAAGTGTTTGAGGGCAACTGGAAGTTTGAGAGCTACCCCTAAATTACCATTGAGGGTGAGTTTTTAGAATGTTTGTGTTTATAGATTAAATTCATCATTTGCTTGGGAATATTTGATTAAATATTAATTTATTAATTAATAAAACAATAAACTCTGAACATTTTCTCATGGAAGTTTCATCAGTACTTCTGCCATTGATCCTTGGAGAGGGGACTTTTGTATGTATGATTAAAGAAAGGAATTTGGAAATGGTAGGAAGTAACATCAAAGTTGACAGTTGACTGAAATAATTTAAAAATTGGCCTAGATGGACGTGGTTCTTCCTTGTACACCTACTCGTCATGCGACTAACAGGAATCATTCTCCTCATTGTCTTCTTTCCATTTTGATATGAGATCATGATAATGGGCAGCACTTTTTGGTAGAATTTCACACGCTGGTGCCAGGTTCATCATCACTTTCTTTCTTTTGGTTTGTATTTCTGTTTTGGAACTAGGGATTTTTCTCTTAGGTAACTTTTCTGGCATTAGAAAATGATAATGTCTGTCATTCTTTATATCTAAATGACAGGCATAAATTTTACATGAAATACCCAATAGAACGATTAATACTCATTATAACTCATAATTACACTGGCAGAACTTCGGATCATTAATGCTGTATTTTAAAACGTGTATTTTTATTTTCTTTTAAATAAGGTTCATTTGTTCTGGGCTTTTCTTTTTACCTGATCATTGATGAAAATTTAGAAAATACAGAAATATATGTTAAAAGGAAGGAAACGTTCCTTTTTTTTTATAATATAAATGCAGAAATTATTGGTATTTGATATATTTCTTTTGACCTTTTGATGACAAAGATATTTTCACATACTCAAGAGCCTACTCTGTGTAATCTATGTGGCATCCTGCATTTTTAAGCTATCATAATATTATAATAAACATTTTCCCAGGTTGTTAAAAATTCTTTTAAATAATTTTAATGGGACATTAATATTCCATGTTATGTATACAAAATAATTTATTTAACCATTCTCCTATTGTGGGATATCTGTTTCCAATTTTTAGCTGTTATAAAATATCATACAGCGAATATCTATGAATGTTAGTATGCATATATGCTTACCTTGCTTGTATATACTTGAAAGTGTAAATATTGGATTGTAAACTATAAATATTTTTTAAACTCTTGATACTAGAGTTTCTCTTTGACATAAAATGCTTCCAGCAAGACTATCCTAATTTATATCTCCATCATCAATTTATGAAATTGGCCATATTGCTATATTCTTCCAAAATTGTCATTTTTTAAAACCATGCAAAATTATATCTTCCTGCTTAGATTTTAAATTTTATTATTAGTGAGAAACCCACAGCTAATATCATCCTCAATGGTGAAAAACTGAAAGCTATCCCTCTAAGAACAGGAACCAGACAAGGATGCCCACTGTCACCACTCCTATTTAACATAGTATTGGAAGTCCTAGCCAGAGCAATCAGGCAAGAGAAAGAAATAAAAGGGATCCAAATTGGAAAGGAAGAAGTGAAACTGTCACTATTTGCAGATGACATGATTTTATATATAGAAAACCCTAAAGAATCCACCAGAAAACTTTTAGAAGTAATAAACGAATATGGTAAAGTTGCAGGATACAAAATCAACATACAAAAATCAGTTGCATTTCTGTACACTATCAACGAAGTAGCAGAAAGAGAAATTAAGAATACCATCCCATTTACAATTGCAACAAAAAGAATAAAATACCTAGGAATAAACTTAACCAAAGAGGTGAAAGATCTGTACACTGAAAACTATAAAACATTTCTGAAAGAAACTGAAGAAGACACAAAGAAATGGAAAGCTATTCCGTGCTCTTGGATTGGAAGAATTAACATAGTTAAGATGTCCATACTTCCTAAAGCCATCTATAGATTCAATGCAATCCCTATCAAAGTTCCAACAACATTTTTCACAGAAATAGAACAAGGAATCCTAAAATTTATATGGAACAACAAAAGACCCCGAATAGCTAAAGGAATCCTGAGAAAAAAGAACAAAGCTGGAGGTATCACACTCCCTGATTTCAAAATATACTACAAAGCTATAGTAACCAAAACAGCATGGTACTGGCACAAAAACAGACACACAGATCAATGGAATAGAATCGAAAGCCCAGAAATGAACCCACACATCTATGGACAGCTAATCTTTGACAAAAGAGCCAAGAACATGCAATGGGGAAAAGAAAGTCTCTTCAACAAATGGTGTTGGGAAAACTGGATAGCCACATGCAAAAAAATGAAAGTTGACCCTTACCTTACACCATACACAAAAATTAACTCCAAATGGATTAAAGACTTGAATGTAAGACCTGAAACTATGAAACTTCTAGAAGAAAACATAGGCAGTACGCTCTTCCACATCGGTCTTAGCAACATCTTTTCAAACACCACATCTGACCGGGCAAGAGAAACAATAGAAAAAATAAACAAATGGGACTACATCAAACTAAAAAGCTTCTGCACAGCAAAGGAAACCATCAACAAAACGAAAAGACAACCTAACAATTGGGAGAAGATACTTGCAAACCATACATCTGATAAGGGCTTAATCTCCAAAATATATAAAGAACTCATGCATCTCAACAACAAAAAAAACTAACAACCCAATTAAAAAATGGGCAAATGACCTGAACAGACATTTCTCCAAAGAAGATATACAGATGGCCTACAGACACATGAAAAGATGTTCAAAATCACTAACTATCAGGGAAATGCAAATCAAAACTACAATGAGATATCACCTCACGCCCGTCAGAATGGCTATAATTAACAAGACAGGAAACAACATGTGCTGGAGAGGATGTGGAGAGAAGGGAACTCTCATACACTGCTGGTGGGAGTGCCAACTGGTGCAGCCACTATGGAAAACAGTATGGAGATTCCTCAAAAAATCAAGGATAGAACTACCATATGATCCAGCTATTCCACTGCTGGGTATTTATCCAAAGAACTTGAAAACACCAATTTGCAAAGGTACATGCACCCCTGTGTTCATTGCAGCGTTATTCACAATAGCCAAGACTTGGAAGCAACCTAAGTGCCCATCAAGGGACGAATGGATAAAGAACATGTGGTATATATACACAATGGAATACTACTCAGCCATAAGAAACCATGAAATCCAGCCATTTGTGACAACATGGATGGACATTGAGGGTATAATGCAAAGTGAAATAAGTCAGAGGGAGAAGGTCAAATACCGTATGATTTCCTTCATTAAGTAGTAGATAGTAACAACAATAAACAAACACATAGGGACAGAGATTGGATTGGTGGTTACCAGAGGGGAAGGGGGGAGGGAGGAGGGTGAAAGGGATAATTCAGTACATGTGTGTGGTGATGGGTTGTAATTAGTATTTTGGTGGTGAACATGATGTAATCTATGCAGAAATAGAAGTACAATGATGTACACCTGAAATTTTTACAATGTTATAAACCAATAAAAAAAAATAAAATAAAAAAATAAAACAAAGAAAAAAAAAAGACTATCCTAATTTATATCTCCATCATCAATTTATGAAATTGGCCATATCGCTATATTCTTCCAAAATTGTCATTTTTTAAAACCATGCAAAATTATATCTTCCTGCTTAGATTTTAAATTTTATTATTAGTGACGTAGAATATTTTAAAAGTTTGTTTCCCATTTTTCTTTCCCTTTTGGTTAAACATCTATTCCTACCTCCTTAGGAGATTTACTTCTTTTCCTCACAGATTTTAATGCTTTTCTATATAAACTATATTTCTATGGTGACAGATATTTTTCCAGACAATTCTAGTTTGCTTGCCTTTTAATTTTCTTGAACTAGGCAAGTTCAAGAAATTTTATTTAGATCAAATCTATTGATCTTTTTCTCTGTGAATTCTTTCTTTGCTTTCCACATCCATAATGCAGATAGATATTTACCTATATTCTTCTCCTATATGTTTTTATGACTTCAATGAAGAATTAAAATTTCTTAAAGGAGTAATTCTGTAATGCCTCAGGTGGTGGTCAATGCAAAGAAGCAAAGAAAATCAACCAAGAGGGATATTTGAAGTGAGGCTGTGAGGGAAGATCTCACTGAAGAGGACACATTTGAGCGGAGACCTGAGGGGGTGAGGGAGTGAGCCATGCAGATGTATGGATGTGTGTGTTCCAAGAAGAAGGACCAGCAAGTGCAAAGGTTCCTAATGGGAGCGCAGCTCAGCATACTGAAGGAATATCAAGAGGGCCAGCGTGGGTGGAGCAGAGTGTGTGGGGGAGAGCAGGAAATGAGGTCTGAAAGAGAATGGGCTAGGGGCAGGAGTGTTCCAGTTCTGAAACCGTTTTGAGGATTTGGGTTTTCACTCTTAGTGACATGGGCGCCATTGCAAGGGTTTCAAAAGAGGAGTGATCTGACATGACTTGCTTTTAAAAATTGCTCTAGCTGTTTGATAAAGCAGAGATACCTAAAGGAACACTTCCAGACAGAGGGCAAATCATAGCAGGGACCCTAAGGTGGGAGCAGCCTGGCATGTGAGAGGAAGGACGACAGGCTCATGTGGCTGAAGAGGTGGGAGAAGTGAGGTGGGTGGCAGAAACTTTGGGGAAGTAACATTCTTCTAATTTCTTACTTTCTTGTTGGTTATCTAGTTCTTACTGCTTCTTGAGTTAATTTTGCTAGTTTATAGTTTATCAGAAAATCGTCTATTTACATTTCCACTTTTTTCAGTATTCAACTGTGTTTAATTTTCTCTTAGAAATTTTCATCCATCTGTATTTATCATTATACCCTTCCTCCCTTTGAAATTTGTGTTTTTTTGCTTATAGACTTGCTAAAATCTATTTGTAACATTAACTGATGAAATGAGTAATATACTTAAAAAAAAAACTTATATCCATCCCTTTCTTACTGATTTGTAGTATCAGTTAGGTTGTATTCAGATGCGTGTGACAAACTCTACTGGAGAGGCTTGACCAAATGGGGCTTTATTTTTCTCACGTAAAAGGAAGTTGGGAGGTAGGCAGTTCAGGGCTGGTTCAGCAGCTCTCGGAAGGCATCAAGGGTAGAGGCTGCTTCTACCATCCTAAACATGTATATGGCTGTCATCACTCTGTTCACAAGATTGTCCTCCAGACATCAAGTTCTTGACATTCCAGGCAGCAGGAAGGAGGAGAAGGGCAGAGGGCAGCTAAGACTGTCTTTTTTTATTAGGAAACAAGTCATTTTCCTGGAGCTTCCAATAGTAGGCTTCTGATTACTTCATGGCTAGAATTGGGTCACATGACTGCTCCTGGCTTCAGGAAAGTATGAAGAAGCAAGTATTTGGAACTGGGCACATTGCTGCCTTCAACACAATCTGCACTTTCTTAGTTATGAACAAGGCAGCTAACATAATGTTTGCCGTAATGGACAGCCTTTAGAGAAACGGGTACAGATAGTCTCAAAAGAAAAATATACATGGTCTAGGCAATATACATGTGAAAATTACAAAATCTACAAAATTCCAAAAATGCAAGTTAAAACAATTAGTTATCAATTTTGTCTATCAAGTTGGCAATTTAACTAAAAATAATAATACTCAAGGTTAGCAAGCATCTGGTGAAATAGTACTCTTTTATTCTGCCAGAGGAAGTATGTTGGTATAACCTTTCTGGGAGCAATTTAATAATACATGTGGTGTGTGTGTAAGGATATCTATCTTATTGAGGGTTTGTTTTGCATTTCCCTGGTGACTAATGAAGTTGAGCACTTTTGATAGATTTCGTGACCATTTGAATTTCCTCTTTGGTGCATCGCCTGTTCAAGTCTCTTGCCCATTTTTCTACTTAATTATAGTCTTTTTCTTATTAATATGAAGAAGTTCTTTATATTTTCTGGATACAAGCCATTCCTGTGGGATATGTGCTGAAAACATCTTATCTTAGTCTGTAGCTTGCCTTTTCAAAGCTCTCTTGATAATGTCTTTTATGAACAGAAGTTCTTAATTTTACTATCTACTGCATCAGTCTTTTCCTTTATTGTTAGTACATTGTATGTCTCGTTTAAGAAGTTTTTCTTTACCCCTAGTTCATGAAGATATTTTCTAATGTTATGTTCCCCAAAATTTACTGTTTTTACCTTCATATTTAGGTCTAAACACTTATTAAAAAAGACTGTCCTTTCTCAATTACTTGGTGTCGTTATCTTTGCCTTAATTCAAATGCCTTTCTATGCCTTGCTCTCTTTCTGAGTTCTTGCCTCTCCTCCTTTGGTCTATTTGTCAATCATTGCACCAGTACCACTCTCTTAATTACTATAATTTTTAAATAACTTTCAATATCCAAGATTTGGTAAGTTCTTCCACGTTTTTTTCCTCTGTTAGTTTGGAACCTGTAAAGTCTTTCATTTACCTTTACCCTAGAAATTACAGCATACTTCCTTGACCTGTTAAATTCTAATGTTAATTGAGGTACACATAAATGTTTTATATGAATACTTGTTAAAGGCTAAAGATAAACAGTATCTGTATCCCAAACAATGCAAGAATCTTGTTTTCTTTTTCAAGAGAGTCTTATGTTCGTTGCCTTTTGGGTTTACATATAAATTCTAGGATGAGCTTGTCATGTAAAACCTGTTAGGATTTTGACTAAGATTGCTTTATATTTGGAGACCAATTTGGGGAGAATAGATATTTTAAACATATTGAGCCATTCAATCTACGAACACAGTATAGCTCTTCGTTAAAATCTACTTCATTTTCTTAACCATGTTTTCCACTTTCTTTATAGAGGTATTGTATATCATTATTCTTAGATTTAGTCTTAGCTATTTGGTATTTTGATGCTGATACAACGGTATTTTCTTGAATTTCATTTTCTCTTTGCTGGTATTAGAAATATAATTAATTTTTAGATTATTGACTTATATTCAACAACATTGCTGAAGTTTCTTATGAATTCTAATAATTTACTTGTAGATTCTCTTGGATTTTCTACAAACATAATCATGTCATCTGTTCATAATGATACCTTTGTTTCTTTCCTTTAAATGTTATATCTTTTATTTGTTTTCTTGTCTTAAATGGTGATAGTATGCATAGGTGCCTTGTGCCTTATCTCAGAGAAAACTTTCAGTAATTCACTGTTAAGTATGATATTTGTTGTACTTTAATCATCAGATTAAGAAATATCTCTGTTCTCCTAATGTGCTAAGGGATGGACATGTGATTTCTCTACTTTATTCTGTTAACTTTTAAGGCCTTTTATTTTGAAAATTTTTAAACTTACAAAAAAGTTGCAATAGTGAAATGCACTACCTGATACTCTTCACTTAGATTCACTGATTGTTAACATTTTACCACATTTACTTTATCATTGTCTACTCATATTTTTATTGTTATTATTCCTGAACCATTTGAAAGTCAGCTGAAGATATTATGACCCTGTAATCCTAAATACCTTCTAAGAATAAGGGTATTCTCTTATAAACCACTGTAAATTATCAAATTCAAGAAATATAACATTGATATAGTTCTGTTATCTAATGTATAGTCCATAGTAAAATTAACCTAATTGTCCCAATAATGTCTTTTATAACAATTAGTTTTTCCTATCTGGGAATCATGCATTGTATTTAGTTGTCTTATCTCTTTAGTATCCTGTAATCTGGAACCCCAACTTTTCTTTGTCTTCCATTTCTCTATGCACTATTTTTTTTTCTGTGTTCTTTTTTCTCCCTTTCTTGCTTTCTTTTGGTTTGGGCATTTTTTTCTTATTCTGTTTTTTCCTCTGTTAGTAAAAGACTATAGCCTTTATCTACCCTTTACCTTAGAAATCATAGCATGCTTCTTTGACTTATTAAAGTCTAGTGTTAATTGTAGTATCCATGGATATTTAACAAGTATACTCATCAGAAGCTAAAGATAGTATCTCTGTCTTCTTCCTCAACAGCACAAGGATCTAAATACTGTTGAACTATAGTCTTCCCACTCCTGTATGTAATATTTTGGTTTAGTGTTTTACTTACACCTGCTTTCTGATCAGCCCCAAATTAACCATTATTATTTTTCTTGTAGTCAATCATTTTATGTAGATTTACCAATATGATAACCGGTTTATTTGCTTTTTGTTGCTTTTGAATTTCACTCATTCCTTGTGGATTCTATTTGGTTCTTAGCAATGAGCGTCTTTATGGCTCTATGGGTGGCAAAATCTTATTTTCTTGAAAATGTCTTTGTTTTGCTTCATTCGTGAATCATAGTGTTGCTGAGTATAGAATTCCAAGGTGAGTTATTTTCCCTTGGTTCTTAGAAGATAATTTCTTAGTTCTTAGAAGATATTTTTTCATTGCTTTCTGCATTTTTGGTAGCTCATGAGAAATCTGTCGATCTAATCGTGGCCTTCTTGTTGGTAATTGTCTTGTTCTTTATTTGTTTTAGCTCTTTCCTCTTTTCTTTGAAGGAGTGCAGTTGTACTAGTTGTGCTAGCTGTGGTTAGGTTGAGAAGTGCTAGAGACCCATGTCTTCCTTCAGTTGTGGAAATTTTTCAAACATTATTTTGAATTTTCTCTCCCCCGTCCTGTCTTCTTTTATTTTAGAACTTGTGTATACACAGGGTTGGGTATTCTGTCCTTCCTGTTTCTTAATGGATCTTTCATATTTTTTTGTTCCTTCATTTCTCTGTCTTGCATTCTGCATGACTTTCCAGGTCTATCTTCTAGTTTATTAACTCTCTCTTCAGTTGACTTCTTTTTCAAAATAACATTTTGTTCCCATAGAGCTAGGTCCCTGTTCTTTTTACTCATTCAATAGAGTAAACATATTTATTTTATAGTCTCTTTTAAATTTTTCTATTTCTTTAGTTTTTGAGGTACAAATTATTTTCTTTATTTTTATCTCCTTAATCTTGCTCATCATGTTTCATTTCCTCATGTGGTTTGTAGCTTTCCTTTGGGAGCTTATTTTCTGCAGGAATTTTGATTGTTGTGGTTGTTTATGTGTGCGTTGGTGGGGAGGGGGTTCCAAGCGTCCTGGCTCCTATATGGTTCCTTTCAGAACCAATTGATATTTGCCTCTAACTGGCCTAGATGGTTAACCAGCCTAACAGCTGGTTTCTATTTTAATTTCTCAGCTCAGGATTCTCACTCCATGCAAGTCTGAATTTGAATTCTATACCCACCCATGATCAAGCCAAGGGTTTGGATTTCTCACAGGTGATTTTTCTTTTTTCCTCCCTCATGGCATGTGCAACCAGCAAAATTCCTTGTTACTTTCATGGGTGAATGAGCAGTGTTTACTTAGCGCCCTTTTCATGGACTGGGTGACCTTTTGAGTTCCTGGGCTTCATGTAGGGAGACTAAATACCAGCTCTCACCTAACGTAGTCTCAAGTGCATTTCTTTTATCTCCTCATATGCTTTATACCCCAAGCTCCTAGGTTTTTAATCTGAAACCCATTTGGACCACAAATGTATCAATTTCTGCTTCCTTATCAGGAACTGAGTTCCTTCTCTATCTCTGTAGCTGGGATATTCCATTTCTTGTTTTCCAGCTTGGTCTTTTATCACTTTGTTAAATCTTTGTGTCATTTCTATGTGTTAGTAATGTCAGCTTGGTTCAGCACATCCTTTTATTTCTTCTTTATTTCTGTTTTTATCTTTATTGACTTTTCTACTTTCTGTCCTTAAGATTTTATTATTATTTACCAAAATACTTTATGCTAACATTGGAAGAGGTTTATAAAAAATAGAAAACTTTTCCCATAACCTCATAATTGAGGCAGAATGGTCTATTTCTAGTCTCTGGATATCCTTCAAATCTTTATTCGTAGGGCTCTATAGTTCCAACCATGCCATCTATTTAATTTTGTTTTCTAACTCTCTTCTGGTTTACATAATTTTTTCCATATTTCTAAGTAATCTTCAAATTACCATTTTTGATGGCTCTGTGATGGTCTCTTGAATTAGTGTACTCTATCATGCTCACAGAGCTTCTTGTTTCAAACAATTTCTTCCCAGAATATTTTTTTGCATATATAGTTTTACGTTATTTTCTATGGCTAAAATATCAGGAAGGAGGATATTAAATTAAAAATCCTTGTCCAGACACTGCCAGTTTGTTATTTGAGGAGACTTTTGTCATTTTACAGGGGCGTCAGGAATACATTCACATACCAGCAAAAACCATTTATTAACACCTACTGTGTGGAAAGCTCCATGCGTTTTTGAATGCCATAGTGATGAGTAGGACCTACATCAATTTTCAAGGAACTTACAGTGAAGTCAAGGATGTAGACATGCTAACAACTTTTATGATATTAGGACAGATGGAACAAGTGCTGCAGTCAAGATCTAATCAAGGAAGAAATTTTACAAAGGAGCTTGCACTGCAGCTGTGGGTAGAGGAAAGAGTAGGATTTCCCTGGGCGAGGAGAGGCAGGATAATGTTCCATGCTGAGAAAACTTAGTGGACAAAAAGCCAGAGGCATGAAAAACTATAGTGCATTTGGAGAACGTTGAACTTGGTGGTGTGGCTGGAGCAATGGTTGAGGGAAGGGAAGGTTGTTAGACTGTAGATCTTGAGTACTTTGCCAAATGATTTTGGATATAATCAGCCAGAGTGTTCATTTTTGCCTCTAATTGCAAATACTGGTTTTAGAAAAGCATGCATCCTAGAATCATGCTACCTTATGGTTGGCAGAGGACTTAGCCAGCCAGTTCTCTATTTTGTAAATGAGGAAAATGATTACTATAGAAGTTAAGGAACTTTTCCAAGTTTACAAGTTACTGATAAGTAGCAGTATCTCTGAGGGTAAACTTGCTTCCTCTTTTAGGAAATATTTGTTGAGCATCTGTTCAAGGCTCTATACTAAGCACTGAGAAAATAGGAGGTGAGTAAAGTATAGGGCCAGCTCTCAAGCAGTCGGGAGAAATAGACACAAAAATCAATTATTGTGAAACAGCAGGGTACAACCAATGCTAGAGAAGGGTAGAGGGTGTTCTGAGAACACAGAAATGGGCAGCTACTTCATCTTATCAAGGTTAGGGGGAGGTTGTGGAAGATGATGTCTGTATTGTATCATAAAGGATGTGTAGGAAGAAGTCTGCTAGGTATGCCAAGACCATGGTCAGGGGAGGGTGTTCCAGCATGAGTAAAGACAGGAGTAGGGAAAGAGCAATATGAACGTGGGAACCAAGGCAGCTTCCCATTGTGGGAGAATCACATGTGAGGTAGAGAGTGGCAGGATATAAAGCAGAGGCTAGATGGCTAGGTCATGTTTGCCATGGTAAGCAGTATGGGCTCTATCTCTTAGGACAGCAGAGGATCTTAAAATATTTAAGAGGGAAACTTGGCAAGACTTTCTGATTGATTGGATGTGGGTGTAAGGCTGAGGGAGAGATGAGAAAAATATGATTCTCAGGTGGACCTATCCTTTCTTCTCTAGTTAGTTGAGTTCATCAAGATTTAAGGTGATGGTGCTTTTGTTTCAGTAGAAGCAGTGCAGTGTGGTGTCATATGGTAGTGGAGAAAACTTCAGTGGGCATATGGAAGCTCAAGTGTTCTTGAAATGCCTGAGAAGACATGCAGGTACATTTGGAGGTCACAGTGGGCTGTGCACACTGTCACATTTTTAATAGCCCCTCTTTATTGCTAAGAAGTTCGTGGGTATAAAAAAATGCATTTATAAGGTTCATAAAACCTTAAATGGATAATCTCAAATGCACAATAGGCAAAGCAGAGCCAGAAGTTCTTATGGGTAGTGGAGCTTATCAGTACAGAATGACAATAGTAGGTAGTGATAATAGCAACTAACATTTATGGAGCGCTCACTGTTTTCCACTGTTTTACTTCACAGTCTTACTTAATCCTCACACAACCCTTACATGGGGGAAACAAGGGCACAGAGAATGTAATTACTTGCCCGGGGTCACTAACTCTAATGCAAACCCTGAGCCATGCCAACTCCAAGCCCCTCGCTCATAAACTCCAGTGCACCCTGCCTCCCTGTGAAGCTGATATGTGGACAGGTGTGGTGCCACATCAAGATTTTCAGGGTTCAGCTGGCAAAACGATGGCATCATTGAGCTATCCATGTGAAATAGGAGGTTGAGTGCCCTACGCCAGCTGTGTTTGAGAAGTGGTAGGATGGGGGATGAAAGGAAGAAATTGGGTTGTCTCTGAAGCTCTGAGTTTGTAATAGAACTGCCATCTCCTTAAACCAAAATTATAAAATAACCTATGTCACTGCTTTTCTTATGAAAGAATTTTCATACTAAATAGGTTAACGTGAGAAGACAAAATGAAACAGATTGTAGATCATATTAAAGGCCTTCATTTGAAATCAAACCATTAGAACCAGAAAAGAAAATGAAATGTCACCATCTCTTAATTCCCTGGCAGGGATATATGTATGAAAGCATAAATTTTATCATTGGCGGTAGGAGAATTTGTGATTGAGGACTTTATGGGCTGGGAAGAACATTTTTTTTTAACTAAGCTGATGAAAATCCATACAAATGATATTTTGTATTTGCTAAAATAAAGCTGTAGACCTCATACTAAATAGAGAAAATTGACATTTCTGTATTTATATGGGGATGAATTGTATAATTAATTTCTACTTATCATCTTTTGCTTCTTAGAAACTTCATGCTCCTTCATAGTTTAAAGAACATCCCTCTTAATTTCTCCTGTTTGGTTACAGATAGTTTGCATGTAAAAATGCTTTTGTCTTTATTTTCTTTGCCTGGTTCTCCATTCCAATATTCAATGCCTGTGTTACTTCAGTCCCTTTCTTCTTACAGATACGGAGTAGGGTTTCAGGATTGGGGGTCCGTTTTTCCCTCAGCTTCCTGTTTCTTGGCAGTAGCTTTCTTGCAAAAGCCACTACTCCTCTGCCATCTGCCCCGCTTCCATTTGCTATGTCCCCCCGCAGTTTCCTCATTTTCTTATTATTCCCAACAGCAGTGACTCAAGTGTGTATTGGAAGCAAGATTCCCACAGTTGATAAATAGGAACAGGAAAGTGTCACGTACTAGATTTTCACCAAGGGAGTCATTGTGCATCTGGATTTTCATCTCCCAGAGAAGAAGAGAAGGAACTCGCAAGGGAAGCCAAGCCTTAGGGCAAAAAGTAACATAATAAGCATATTTGGGAATAGCGTTTTCAAACTTCCGTTTCTGTTACACCTTTAAGGTGGTCTTCAGGGCTGTTCACAAATATTTGATTCTCTTCCTCTTTTGGGATCAGTACAGTGTAGTTACTCTTCTCTACTCAACTGAACTCAGATATGGCCATATGACTTGCTATAGCCAATTAAATGTGTGGCAGTGACAGGTGTCACTTCTGAGCAGAAGCTTTAAGAGCCAGTGAGTGCTTTGATGTATTCTGATTTTTGATGGTGGCTGCTCTATCAGCTTGAGTCTCTGAGTAGTGATGTGAACAAAGTCCCTCAGCTCACTCACAATGGGACATATAACATGAGCAAGAAATAAATCTTTGTTGTTTTAAGTTTCTAAAATTTGAGTTTTTTTTACCATGGCATAACCAAGTCCATCCTAATACACTATAAAACTTCCAGCATCTAGGCCCATAAAAAATGTATAGCAGATGCAAATCTCATACCTCCTGTACATAAATCAAAGATGATTTGAAGACTTAAAAATGTAAGTATTTTTAAAGCGTTCACTCTAAGAGAATGCACTTTTTCTGCATCCCTGTAGTAGTGTGTAACCTATCACACGATAGTTTTGTGTTTATAGATCTGCCATGGTTCCCGAGGCTCTTGGAGGGCAGGGATGATGTCTCTTTCTTCTTCACTCCTAGGCACCCAGCACTATATGTGACATTTAGTGGGCACTAGCTGATGATAGTTAGAGTAAAGAAAAGGACCAAAAATTGCCTGGCACATTAGGTGCGGAGTAACTATTTGGTGTTAAATATGTTACTATTTGTGGTTGCACAAAGTGCATGGCTGACATTTCACCTCCTTGGTAGCTCTTTGGCTAATTTTCCAGGCATGAAGAAGCAGTTTAATGTAGATTCTCGAATTGTATTTTCCCTGCCATCAGGGTCTTTAAAAAGCCTTATTTAAAGAAGTACCATTAGTGCAGCTTTGGCTGGAGGGATGATGTATTTGCACATAAAGTGGTTTGGAGTTGGTGCTGAGCTTGTATCTTGACCATCTTTCCACTGGGTGTCATAATTAGGAGGAAATTCTGATGCTAAAGCCTGGCTAGTGCATAGTGATTGATTCAAAGTTTATTACTTCACCAGGGATTGCAAAGAACTTTATTTGGTTCAAAAAGTGCTTAGTATTTACATGTTATCCTGAGGTGTCGAGGGATTATCGACTTGGCTGCTTTGAGAGCTTGCGTTGATCCGGTAAAAGCTCTGCCTCCATCCCCCTCCAGCCCCGGTTTTGTTTGTTTCTTCCCAGGAAGGATTTCAGGCATCTGGAAGAACATATGTACACAAGGCTGTGGTGATTGGGTCCTTGCTGCCTACCTCTCCATATTCTCTCTCCTAAATTTAAATTCCCTCAATGGAGCACGCTTTCCCATATCTCTGTCCTCCGTCTAAGATGTTTCTCCAATGGTTCATTCGTTCATTCTCAAAGATGTATTAAGAGCCTAGTCTATGCTAGGCATTGTTTTAAGCTTTGTGAGTACAGCTTTCCTGGAACTTATATGCTGTTGGATGAGACAGATGATTAACCAAGAAGTAAATGGGTAGTATGTCAGGTGGCTGTAAGTGCTATGGTGAATAATAAAGCGGATGAGGGAGATCATGATTGTGGGTGTGGGGGGGGGCAGTGTTGCCAGTTGTTGCAGGGAAAGAAAAGCCTAACTGATAAGGTGCTTATCAGATGCCTCAAGAAAGTGAGGAAGAAAGCCATGAGCACATGGGGTGGAGAGGAGCTGGAAGGGTTCCCAGCAGAGAGAACAGCAAATACAAAGGCTCTGAGGCAGGAACATGCTTGGAGGGCTAAAGCAGAGGAAAGAAGCCAGAGTCAGAGGGATGGGCTGGGAGTGGGTTGTTCAGATCACATAGGGCTTTTTGGTCAGTGTAATCTAGTCTTTAGTCTGAATGAAGTGGGAAGCTATTGTGAGTTTTTGGTCAGAGGTGTGTCTTAAAAGCATCAGGTTGTGATGAGGATAGACTGCAGGGTGGCTAGAACAGGGAAAGGGTGACCAGTTAGGAATCTGTTAGACTAATCCAGCATGAGATGAAGACACTGACCTTCGATACTCAGCTCAAGTGTTAACTCTTCTGGGGAGCCTCTCCTGACTCCCCTGGGCTGAACTGGGTCCACTTCTTCTGATCTCCCATAACAAACTTACTCTGAAATGAAAGTATGTAGTTGAGTCCACTTAAGTCTGGAGGCCAACTATATAATTGAGAGTTCTCTGAATTAATTTCCAATTAGAATACAAAGTTAATTAATAAATTAGCCTATTTTTACTTAAGGCTTATATGTATATTATGTTATTAAAACTTAACAGTAACTGCAACAATTATTTGGAACTTTGACTAATAAAAAGATTTTGGGGGGAGGAATAATTTTGATAAGGTTTAAAATTGCCAGTGAATGGTGATAATAAAAAGCAGACTGACTCATAGTGGGTTCTATTATTGTTTTTAAATTCTTTATAATCTACCTTCTTAATGCCTGCAGCCAGGGTAGATTGATCTCACTACCCTGCCATTGGTATGTCACTGATAGTAAGAACTTTTTCTATTGCAGGTGACAGAGCACCCAACTCAAAATGCCTTGAGAAAAAGAAAAGTCCATAGGAATATCTAGCTTCAGGCATGGTTTGATCCAGGAGATTCAAACAGTGTCATCAGAGCTGCTCCCCATCATTGCAATCTATTTTCCTCTGGGTTGGCTTCCTTCAGGCAGGCTGTCCACTCTTAGCTGCAAGGTGGCTGACAGTGGCTCCAGCCATCTGGATGCCTTGTTCCAGGTCACTGCAGCAAAAGTCCCAAAATATGACTCTCATACTGTGATATGCTCACTCTTGAATCAGTATCTGTGGTCAAGGGGATGTGATACTCTAATTGGCCAGACACACCTGGGTCTCTTGCCCCGCTGTGGATCTAGGGATGAGTTGGGTTCATTTCACTTGAATCACATGGAAGTAGGATAGGGAAGGACAGGCCCCTAAGAAAAATTAGGATGCTGTTAGCAGAAGAAAAATTAGGAATAGATATTGGGTAGTGAAGCAACAATCGTGTACTATCAGTGATTATTTCCTATTTCTATCCAGAATTCTATCCTAAAGGGTTCCCAGTTGGTAGAACAGGTAGATAGATGTGAAGTTCTCACCCCTAAGTTGATTGTCACTATAGTTTCCTCTCCCTTTAGGCTTAGGATTCTCAGTGGGAATTCCTTCTTCAGCCTCTCACTCACACACACATACACACTCCCACACAGACACCTTTTGTAATAAGCTCTGCTTTTGCTTCAAGGACTTTACTTAAACTTATCTCATCATATTTTTTGTGTATGTGTTCAGAAAAACAAACCTCACCAAAGCTGCATTTTATTTTACCCTGTTGATGCTATATAAATCTGGGTCTCAGCAGGAAACAGATGGAACGCTCACATTAGGATAATTTGAGAAGAATGTAATACAGGAACCATTTGCAAAGGTGTGGGCAGGGTGTAAGGAAACCACGGGGGCAGTACAGCGCTCTGGGGCTAGAACCTGCAGCTCTGTTTCCCTCCCCTAGGCCTGAAGGGGTGGGGGGAGGAGGGAGCCCCTGGCAGACTTAGGTGGGACACGACAGACACAATGGACACAGCCAGCTGTTGCTGATCCCACAGGGAAGGAACTGGAGGAGTTAATACCCTGACATCTCTCTCTTTTAGCCCTCTTGTCTTTTACTGGTGCCTCCCATGGGCAGAACCCAACGAGAAGCCACAGGGAAGACAGCCCATTGGTAAAATCCGTTCTAGTCAGCCTTTCAGTGCACAGGGCAGGATGGAGAAGGGTAGAGACCTGGAGGGGCAATGGATGATATCCGGCACAGCCCACCCTTTTTGCCGCTTAGTTTACGTGTTTATCTTTTATTTAAGTGAAAAGTTCTTGTTCCCTTCACAGGGGACACAGAAGGTCCCATCAGCTATAGCTCATTAAATAATGTCTCTTCAGTGATGCTCCCTCCTCAAACCTTTGGTCAGGGAATAAAGGAACAATGCAAAGCATAGCTGCTGCAGTTCTTGATTCTGTAGCACAAGCTGTCTTCTCCCATCCCCCCTCCATGTTCCCCTTACTTTCTCCAGCTCCTCAGCTAGGCGGGGCTGGAAGGGGGTGACCCAAACCTTTATTCCTGCAGAATCTCAGTCCTGGCAGCCCCCTCTTTATTGGGTTGCTACAGTGTTCCCTGGTTCCAAGCACAGTCCTCCGTGTTGTATTAGCCCAGTTTCCCCCTGGTAATTGGGATTAATTAGTGAGTACTTCTCTGCCTGTTGGTTAAGTAGTATGACCAACCCACACTACCCAGGGGTAAGCTCAACTTCCAAGTCAATGGAACTCTGGCTGTGTTTCCTGATAGAAGCATTTCTCCTTTAGGTGCTAGGACTTCTGAGGTCAGGTGGTCAAGGTCATGGGGATGTGAAGCAAAAATCCTTCAAGTGGGTTATTAGGTGTTAGGATTAGAGTTAAGATAGGAACACTCTTACCTCACCTTCTTGTTTCTGGACCTGGATATTCTGGTTGAGGAGGAGATAAATTATGTAAAATAATGTTTACATGGGAAACATGGTAACATCTGTGAACCCAGGCATGAGAGTGCACTGCTACACTTCTCATGCCTTAAAATACATTCCCTGGACAGAAGCAGTGTTACATGAGATACCACAGCAAATGGATAAGGCATTCTGCAAGTCCATAATAGTGGTGCTGGCAGAAGTGCTCCAGACAATAACATGACAGAGAGGTCTGAGGCTAACAGTAAAAGTATACCGTTCTCCCCAATAACTGAAAGCAAACTGATTCTGATTTTCTTTGTTGATGGAGATGGCGGGAAATTGCATTTGCCTGGTCAATAGCTGCATACCAGATGCCAGTCTGTGTTTATTTCTACAGTAAAAATACCACTTCTGGAGCCCCAGCTGTGACTGGCAATACCACTTGGTTCAGTTTGTGATGGTCGCCTAATAGTCTCCACAAACCATCTGGCAATTTTTGCTGAGTTAAATGAAGATAACATAGGAATCACCACTCCTTAATTCTTCAAGTCATGGAGAGTAGCACCAAGCTCTGCAATTCCCCCGGGTGTGTGGCAATGATTTTAGTTTATTCTGTCAGGTGGAATAGTTCTAGGGGCCCATTTGCTCCTCATTCAATGAATCATCCAAACAATGTGGGGGTTTTGCCAGTTGATAAATATATCTATTTCTACTACATATTCTGGGACTGGGGAAATAGCCCCAGGATGGGTCTCCGGTACCATTGGACCAATGTGAGGTGGACTCAAGCCAAGACTTTATCACGTATCTCCACAAGCACCCCCCCACTCCCATTTGAATGGTGCACCACAGCAATATTTTAGAGAGCTCTCCAGAGTGCAGTGCAAATTGAGATGCAGTATCTAACTTTTGGAAGATCAATTTCCCTTTCTCATGTGCATAGTCACCCTGGAAACAGCCACAGGATCCTCTATGGAAGGCTTGAGGGATGCTGAGGCAGCATTGCAGGGTCCTCCTCAAAAGGACCCAGCCTCTCCCTCTATTGAGAAGCTATGGGTGAGTGGAACTTGGTAAGAGGCTGAGGGTCCCCACTCCAGTGACTGCATTAGGTTTCAGCCCATCAGACCTAGAATTTTTCCTCTTGTATGTTTCAAGTAGCACCTTTGTAGGTTGCCCATCTATTTCTATTTCATTTCTTGGAATCCTGTTATCATTTAGTCATCACCACAGATCCTTGTGGATCAAGGGTCTGATTACAACTCATCCCTGTGGTTTGTTGCCTCCATCTTGTCACTGACAGTTAAGTGCCACCAGCTGGCGTCTACCACTTTTGGATCCCTTTTTCTCCATTGAGATCAAAGAACCTGATTCCATTTCAACATCCTCCCCTCTCACACCCCGTCCATCTCCAGTCTTCAGAGGACAGCCACTACAGAGGACAACCACCACAAGCTTTTCAAGGGTGCCTTCCCCCCAATCTTAGTGAAGATAGTAGTTGAAATTAGGGAGTGGTGGTTGCTCATAATAGATCCACTTCAGCGCTCCCATCTCTCTAAGGCCTTAGACTCTTTCCACTAAAGCAGGATTCAACTCAGCCAACTTCTGTACAGGGCCAGATAGTAAATATTTTAGGCTTTGTGAGCCAAGAGGCAAAATTTCAGCAACTGTTCTTGCCAAAGGCTGATAGTTTTTTGTTTGTTTATGTGTTTGTTTTTTTAACATTTAAAAATTGTAAAAAACATTTTTAGGTTTCAGACCACACCAAAACAGGTGGCAGTCCAGATTTGGCCTGTGGGCCATGGTTTGCTGACCCCTGCTCTACAGGATGGCAGGAAAGTTCAACTTGACCAGATAACTTAGGCCACTTTTGAGTCCAGGCTTTAATTTGACAATTTGGCAGATCACTGGTGCCACTCTCTGGTGCTCAAGTTAAAACATTAAATCCTAAATCCTGGGCGAGTGCACTGTGTCAATGAATTAAACCAGATTGAGTCTTATATTTTGTCCTTCTTGGTCCAGTGCTCTTGGGAACTCATGAATGCTCTTCTGGTTCCTGCCAATACAGACTGGCAAAGTCATGTAAATCTTAAGATATGTAGGCTGTCTCATACTTCTCCCTCTGGGCTGTGCTGTGACCTAACCTTAGATAGACCTAGAGGCAATGAGAGGTGGTAGGAGTGGGTCCTAAGGGGAATAACCCACCAATAGACTATTATAGAGAAAGAGGCTCTTTTCTTAGACGGGGAGGAAATATCTGTCCCCATGTGCAAGAGGATTTTGTGGGTTCAGAGTTTTCAGCTTTGTCTGTGTCTGCCCAAATGATTGCATCCCATTTATCAGGGTCACACTCCCTTCCCACCAGTGCCTTACCTTAATATCAGACACCTGGTGGAGCTGATCATGTGACTGGCACTGCAGCTCTGCAACCTTTACAGTCGGGCCCTGGGCTTGGTCCTCAGCCATATCTACTCTGCAACCCTAGAAGATGAGGGATTGCTGAGACTGTAGGAGATGAGTGGCTATGGGGACTTTAGTTTATCCTTGCATCCTCTCAATTGTATATTCTCAGATTTCAATTTCTCATTTTCCTTTTGTACACCTTCTAGGGCTCTGAGAAGAAGCCAAGAGACTTGATAATCTTTATAATCATTACCATCACCACAGCAATTAAGTGCCTCAGCTCCTTGCCCTCCCTGTACCTTCCCTTCCACCTGCACTTCATCCCATGCCACCACTGGTGACAACATGACCAGCTGCTGTCACCACTTGCCCTGGGTCATTGGTTTTCCATTTCCTCCTGGCAAGGGAGATTCTGCCTGCATTTCTCAAATACATGAGCAATCCAATATTAGAATCCCATTTTGGGGTCTCAGTAGAAAACAGCATATTCAAATTAGGATAATTTGAGGAGAATTTCATAAAGGGATATGGAGGCCTGAAGCAGTGATAGAAGGGAGCAGTTGCTGGAACTCAAGGCAGGGAGAACTGGGTGGAAAGGGTTGCCAGAAAGGAGCTGAGAGGGTCCTAATTTGAGGGACAGGCTCAACACTTTTGATATTTTCCTGTAATATTTTATGCAGAAAATCTCATTTTAATGTACCTTATTTAAAACTCCAGGGCATCATATGACTTCTGTTTTAAAAAGTCCACAAAATAATTATTTCAGTTTCTTTAGACATCCTTATCATATTCTTCAGCTGATGGAATTCAGTTAAGCAGCATTGGTTGTCTATTGAAAAATGAAATGAATGCAGTGAGGATTTATTTTCAGTTTTCATTAATTCTTTTTACAGCATAGTCCTTGAAACATGACAGTTTGTCATTCCATATATTTGCAGAATTTTCTTTTAGAAAACCATCCTGATCTTCTATTTTCTTACTTTCAAATGCCATCATAGCATAATTTATTTTAATCCCTTAGCCTGTGGGTCACTTTTATCTGATAACGGCTTTCATTTAAATTTTAATTAGGGTTTGCAAGCCCTTCTTTTAGACACTGCAGGACAATAAATAAACTTTTGTAGTGTGGCAGGGTAATCCATAGTCCAGGAAATCAATATCCAGTCTTCTATATGCATTAGTTCAAGGCAGGAACTATTGTCTCATTTGTTCCTGAAATTACTTTAGGTTTCCAAACATATAATTATATTGGATTCCATACATTAAGGGTATAGGTTTGTGGTTCTAGAGAAGTCGCCTTCTCCACGATGGTATTTTTCAGGTATTATTGGGATGTGTCTTTATTTATCTGGAGAATGGGTACACTTCCTCTCTGCCTTTATTACATCATTCCTACCCAGTACTAGGAGACGACAAAAAGAAAATCTCTTTTAATAGGTGGCACATATGCCTCTTAATATTGCTGTCCCGTATATGGTGCTGTTAACTGTCCCCTGGAAATCCTTTTACTAGAGCTGTTCCTGGTAGTCTATCTGCATCCATCACTTTGTGATTACTGAGTTTTTATATCACCTTAAATCTTTGATGATCTGTTCCTCAAAGAAAAGAAAGTCATTTATCACGTCTGTCTTATTGAAAGGACTAGACAAGATGAAGAGGTGTTACAAATCCACGGCATCCCTGAAACTTTCTAAGCCATATTCAAAATGGATAGCAATTCTTTAATAAAACTTGGTACAAAATAAATGGGGTGTTGTTTGTGAGAAACCCCTCTCTCTCCACACCAAACTTTTTAGCACTCTTCAATTTACACCTTGAAAGTCAGCTTCTCTATGAAGTGGTTTTTGAGACTGTTGGAGGCAATTAGCTGTTCCCAGAGCTGTGCCCCAGTGTGCTTGGTATGCACTTCTGTTACAGCACTAAACACCTCGTGGCTTATAATGTATCTTTTTATAAGTCTTTCTCCTTTTGTAGACTTAGCACCCTGAGAGCACAGACTGTTAATTATTCACCATTCTGTACATATGGCTACTAGTCTGTAGTGGCTGACTGAGTAAATTTTGAGCAGTAAGCTTAGCTGACATATCTTTGCATTTATATGTGATTGCCACTAATAACTCCAATTACTGAATTTATGATGCATTAGTGATGCTATTTTCCTAGTCTCAGCAGTCAAATGGTTACTGGATTAACTTTTTCAATATTTTTTCATTTGTTCATTCAACATGTATTGAGCACCTACTAAATACCAAGGTCTGATTTAAGCTTTGAGAATCCAAGAAGAGTTAGACCTTATTCTACTTTGCCCTTCAGCTAGGAAGACAGACATAGAAACAAAACAATTGCACCACAACGTTATTAGATGTTGGCACAGGGCAGAGAGGGAGCAAAAGGAGATTGAGAGGGGCAGGGCAGCTGAAAGATGCCCATTAGTCCCCAGGGAGAATGAACATGTGATCTTGAGATTAGCTCTATTTTATGAGCAACCATGGCAAACCAGAAAATGGTCAGGGATGTCATGGGTTTATGTGTCCAGGTAACCATTTGTGTTTCACTTTATGATGCTAAGTGATTATGAGGATTAGCTGCTGAATTAACACGTGTTTTCAGCTAAGCAAGTCATTAAAAATAAATGTAAGTCCAATTTAGCTATTCTTTTAGCTTTAATAAACTAACATGTTGCAGTAACAACCTTGTTAATTTGTGCATTGATAGGAAAAAGCCACAAAAATGACTTGATTTGCACTTTATTTTCAAGCAGCTATCATTTTATAAAACTGGGACACGTTGACAATCTAAAAAATACTTAGTTATGTAGTTTCTACAAGTCACTGAAAGTAATTGTCACATCATAATTGAATGCTTCCCTGAGGTTCCCTTAGAGAGTAAAGACTATTCTGTCCTAAGCCACCTAGGGCCTTTTCTCCCTACCATCCATTTATTTAATGAACACTTAATGAGTACCTACTATGTACAAGTGAACAAAAAAGACAAAAATCCAAAGGTCACTCTTGATCTGACTCCTAGGTGAGGTAGTATACTATAATTACTGAAAAGGATACTCTCAGAGGCTCCTTCCAACATCCTGCACACTGATTCCTAAACAAGTCCTTTGAGCTCCCTCTCCTTTTGAAACTGTACATACCCCAGGGACCTGATGCCAGAGAAATGATGAGTTTCTATTAGTTAAAGTAACTCTGGTTGCTATGGCAGTTAAATATCAAAATCCCTATCACTGAGCACAATAGAAATTTCCCACTCAGGTCAAGTCCAACTGTCCTGCAGGGAGGGATGAAGCTCTCCCCAACTTCCGGGGATCCAGGGCTAGACTCTGCTGTCATCCATACATGGTTTCCAAGGTCAACTTGGGGTACACCAACCAGCCAGCAGACCGTGAGGAGAAAGAGTAGGTGATTTCCTGTAGGAAGGTTCTGTGAGCCAGGATGGCGACATCACTCTGGACTTATTCCACTGGCCAGAACTCAGGCACATGGGCACACATTCTGCAATAGAGGGGGCCTGGCAAATATAGTCTAGCTGTGTACATAGGGAAATCGAAAGGAACTGGATTTGGGGAATAATTAGCCAGTCTCTGCCACAATGATGATGGATTTTTTTAATTAATCACATTATCTACAACTACCATTTATTGAGCATCAAACTGTAAAATAAGAACTTTCCACCAATTGTCTCATAATTTTCACAACAACCCCATTCACCCATTTGTTCATTGAGAAATATTTGTTGTGCTTCCATTATGTGCAAAGTATTGGGCTAGAGTGAAACTACTATCCAAACTTTTTACCACGTCTACTACCATGGCTAGTAGGCGTGGTAAAAAGTTGGTCAGATGAGGGATATATTTTGAAGCTAAAGATGATAGAGTTTTTTGATCGATTGGATCTGGGATATGAGAGCAATGGAGAAATCAAGAATGCCCTTCAAGTTTGGGAGAATAGAGGTGTTAGTCACTGAAATTGGAGCACTGAGGCAGGGGCAGGTTTGTGGGATGGATAGAGGAAACTCGAAAGTTTTCTTTTGGCCATGTCAAGTGTGCAATGTCTCCTAGATGTGCTAGTGGAGATGCCCAAGTGGCAGTTGGGTAAAGAAGTCTGGAGCTCAGGGGAGAAGTTGGGACTAGAGATTTAGTTTAGATGTCATCAGCATAGCTGTGGTTATTAAGCCTTGAGAGAAAATGAGATCCTTAGAAGGAGCATAGGTAGAAAGGAGAAAAGGGCTTGAGGTGGTGCTTGGGGACCCTCCAACCTTTAGACAAAGTAACCAGAGACAGCTTTATGGGCATGTGGCCTGTCTAGTCACACAGGGCTCCCCTGCTTAGAAGGGTCCCACGTTTGGTTTACTGGTTGGCTGTTGCAGTCTTGAAATTCTTAATTTTTTTAAGGGCCTCACATTTTCATTGTCCAGTGGGCTTCACAAATTATGTAGCCAGTTCTGGAAGGAATTCTTAGTGAGGCAGAGGATATCGTGAGAGTGTGGGGATCTAAAAGCAAAGAAAAAAAGGCTTTTGAGAAGGAAGATACGTGAGAGACCAAGGAAAGTAAAGACAGAGAAAGAGCCATGGATTTATTAAGATGGGGATTGCTGTTGACTTTGACAAGAGGCCTGAGAGTGGAGTGAGAGGGTGGAAAGCCAGTTGGAGTTGGTTGAAAAGAGAATGGTCCTATAGCTGACTATGCCCACAGTTTTGAGGTGGCTAGGGCACAGGGGAATGGGATGGTAGCTGGAAGGGGGTGTAGGTCAAGAGTGTTTTTGAAAGTAAAGGATGTTTATCTGCAATGTGAGTGATTCAATAGAGAGGGAGAAAGTGATGATGGAGTGATAATGGGAAGAATTGCAAAGAAAAGTGATAGAGTAGGTGAGAGGGCAGAGATGCGGAGGACAAGGGGAAGGGTTGATTCTAAGAACAGACATGCTCTTGGGGCCAGTCTGGTCCGTAGTGGTTAAATTCATGTGCTTCTCTTCAGCGGCCTGGGGTTCTTGGGTTTGGACATACTGCTCATCAAGCCATGCTGTGGTGGCATCCCAGATACAAAATAGAGGAAGATTGGCACAGATGCTAGCTCAGGGCCAATCTTCCTCACCAAAAAAAAAAAAAAAAGAAAAAAGAAGAAGAACAGGTGTTCTTCTATTTCAAAAGCAAAGAAGGCAGAGTCTATACATTCAGGTAGGTTGGTGATATGGTGTCAGTTCTAAGCTGGGTGCCTCCTTTTTTCTTAATGGAATATGAGGTGAGGACAGCGGCTGAGGTGGTGGGAGAAGGTGTCATGAGTTTGGTGAATTACTTCAGACCTGAAAGGTTAATTTACTAGAAAAAGGTAGGATTGTTGGGCAATCCTACACTGAGTTCCCATTTGATATTTTGTGATCATCTATTTACAGTCAAAACAGTTGAATGATTTTTTTTCCAGCATCTTTCAACTGCTCAGATGCAAGTATAGAGTAGAAAGATAGTTGGGTTTAGACAGAGTTGGTTCTATTATTGTTCTTGTTTTACAGACAAACTGGGGTCAGAGAAGTAAGTAACTTGCTAGTAATAGGCAGAATTTGGACATAATCTTCTCTAACCCCAGGCCCCAAGCTTTTGAGCACTATGTCATATTTCAGAGTTGTTCTTGATATCAGGTGCTAATCAGTGTAGATTCTGTGATATTCTCTTCCTTCCCCCAGTGGTGAGCAGGTGAGTGAGTTATAAATTGAGATACAAATTACACACTGGCCTTCAGCATCACACAGCAATATTGTCCATTAAAGATATGCTGCTGGGGTGGAAAAAATAATGCAGAGGTTGAATAACACCTCTCCTGCCTACTGGCCATGTGACTGGCATTACTGTGTGAGAAACCATTCAACATTTATTGAGCACCTATAGTGTGCTAGCCACTGTGGAAGATGCTGAGGAGATAGAGGTAAATCTAACTTAGTCGTGTTCCCAAGGAATTAGTCTGGTGAATTAAGACAATATATGTGCAATGTTGTGTCTGACACAAAGTGGGCACTCCATAGGTGCTAATTCTCTTTGTCTTCTCAATGCAATTTGTCCTCAAGTGACGACAGGTGTCCTCAGGTAACGACACTTCTTGGTGAGAACATCAGCACTCAGTGGGAAGTTTGTTCCATGTCCTGATCGGATATTAAGTGAGGGTCCCACTTATGTGTAAATATCCAATGGTGTTACCACTTAAAAGTTGGTTCTCCTGCAGCCAAATCACAATCAACAACTTAGAGCCAAGACAGGACTCTTACTGAGTTGACTCTCCCTCCACCAATAAAAAATAAACTTTTTCCTAAAGCAATAGGAATGAACACAAGTTACCATGATTGTCTGTTGGCAATGCTGGAATAGTCTCCCTGAGGAGTGCTGTTCTCTAGCTGGCAGTTACTTTATTTTTTAATGAAAGGAGCATCAGCTTTTCCTGGTTTATTTGCTTTCAAAAAGCCATGAGAATTCTTTAAATGAAATGAATCAACCGTTGATAGATCTTAAATTTTACCTTCTCAATGGTGCATTCTCTGATTCACCAGTCAATATTTATTTCTGAACCTCAGATCTTGAAAAGGTCTGTCAATGGTACTTGAATTACTGTGTCTCAAGAAACCAACCCCTGGGAAGGTGTTGGTTTTGTAACACAAGAGAGGCTGGATTTTGTACTCTTGGAGGGAAAGTGTTTTGTCTTTCTTCCCTGTATCAGAGTGCCTACTGCAGGAAAGTTTGTTAAATGAATGAAAGAATGGATCCACAGGGGGAAAAGGTCTTGCTTGGTATCAAGGTATTTGAGTTCAGTACCATAAATCTCTTTTATAAAATTTCTAATGCCATTAAAGTTTCTGACAGTGAAGCAAACTGTTGAAACACATTCTTGTGAATATTAGATGTATTATTATACACTCAATTTAGCTTAGAATTATTTTATATAATTCCTCTGCAAGTGGAAATCATGTAGATAAATGAGCAAGAAATTAAGAAGTTTGGAAACCTGTGGATTAGTCTCAATCTCCACTAATAGAGCAGATAACTTTGCATAACTGTGGAGCCCAGTTTCATCTGGGGATCAAGGATTGGATTAGAGCTTGTGAATCTAACTGTGGTCTACTTGTGAGACTGGGAGTCTCTCAGGGCTGAGAGCAGATCTTTTTCTTTTGGATCTATTTCAACATCTAGCACAGTGCTAGGCATATTGTAAATGCATGATAAATATTTGATGTATTAAAAGCTGAGTATTCTGTTTATTATTTAGGAAAAAATGTATACATAGACATTTTTTGTACACTTGAAAGTTGCTGAGAGTAGATCTCAAGTGTTCTCACCACAAAAAAGTTATATGAGGTGATTAATTATCTTGATCTTGGTAATCGTTCCATAATGTATATGTGTATCAAATCATTATGTTGTCCACTTTAAATATATATAATTATATTTTTCAGTTATTCCTCAATGAAGTTGGGGAAAAAATGAAGGCAGAGACCATTTCCTGTTTTTCTTGTATTTCAGCATCAGGCAAAACAGTAGGGAAATAGTAGGCATTCAATAATTGTCCATTGACTCCTCTCCTCCCTCTTTTTTTTTTCATCCTTCTACAGAAATTTATTGAATGCCTTCTAAGTGCCAGACACTTGAGATACATCGGTGAAAGAACACAGTTTAGAAGGGACAGAGTTATTATATTTAGGTAATTACAAAATAATAGGATAATGGTTATAATAGAAGTATGCATAGTTTCACTGATGCAGGGAACGAGGAGAACATGCATTGGCTTGGGCATTGGGGAAGGCACTCCAGAATGGTGATGGTTGAGCTACCTCTATAAGAAAGAGTAGGGCTTGTCATAGTGGCCCAGGATTGAGGGGCAAGGGAGGCGCTCGAGGTGGAGAGGACGATGCACACACGTTTATGGAGTTAGGACATAGTACAGCACACACTGCGGGGGTAGTTTAGCATGGCTGGAGGCAGAAGTGTGTAACAGGGAAAAGGGTGTGGCCAGAGAGCTGAGATGATTCTAGGAGATTGTTAGAAGTCAGAGACTGAAGAACATCACAAAATAGGAAAAATTGAATGGCATGCGTGCTTTTCTGAAAGACTGTAATTAAATTCTTTAGGTTCTCTCTCAGTAGTAATGGTGATAGTAATATCAATGGCTAATATTTATTGAGTGTTTTCTAGAGACAAGTACTGTTCTAAGCACGTGACTCATCTAATCTTTACAGTAACTCTTTCAGGTCTTTATCCGCATTTGACAGATGAGGAAACTGAGGCATAGAGGTGCCTCATGGGAGGTCACAGAGCTAGTCCAGACATTAACCCAGAGGGTCTGGCTCCAGAGTCTGTTCTTAATCACTATCCTGTGTTGCAGTGTGGAAAGTATATTGTAATATTGCAAGTCTGAAGTTAATTTATAAAATAAAAAGTCACATACATCAGAACTTAATTCTCATTTCATATCCAAAGAGCAGGGTGAATCACTGCTTCCAGGCTTCAAAATTTTGTTAATCCCTTGACCATGTTTCTTCCTAACGATGTGATTTTTCTGAGGTGAGCAAGTTAAGGTCACTGCCAATGGATCCTCACCACCATTTTCCATATGCAAGACTTCCATAAAACATGTTCGTATGTTTAGTGCAACTTTCGGCCAGGCCTTTGTGCTGCAAGAGTATCTAGCCTAAGCCATGAAGACAGTTATCTATGTGACCTGCTCTGAAATTCCCTTCTTCATCCCTAAACCAATGCATGCATCCACCCAGTGCAGTCTTAGGAGGGGTCAGATTTGGTGGACGTGTGGGCCTTTTCATCAGAGTTTATTTGCAGAATATACTCCAAGCATTGATAGGCTCTGCTTATCAAATTCTCTACTATTTAACCTTCTCCAAATACCATATGATTTCCTTCATTAAGTAGTAGATAACAACAACAATAAACAAACTCACAGAGACAGAGATTGGATTGGTGGTTACCAGAGGGGAAGGGGGGAGGGAGGAGGGAGGAGGGCGAAAGGGATAATTCGGCACGTGTGTGTGGTGATGGGTTGTAATTAGTATATGGGTGGTGAACATGATGTAATCTGTGCAGAAATAGAAGTATAATGATGTACACCTGAAATTTATACAATGTTATAAACCAATGTTACTGCAATAAACAAAAAATTAAAAAAAAAATTCTCTACTATTTAGTAACAAGTAGATTACAATGTAAAATGATTTCCATTTAGGTTTCTATCATTAAGCCCCAGCAGTGTTTTGTGATGGAAGGGTTTGAGACCAGAAGATCTGATTTTAGTTTTCACTCTGATGCCAAAATTGTGTGGTCTTAGGCCAATCATTGAACTGTGCTAGATCTCCGTTTCCTCATCTGGAATATAAGGTTGTTGGAATAGATGATCTGTAAGCTTTCTCCCAACTCGAACATTATGTGCTTTTGGAGTTTTATAATCTAATACAATTGTCTAAAAGGGAGAAAAGCAGTTGTCATGGCAACTCTTATTTAATACACAACCCTGTTTCTTTTTGTTCAGCTTTGTTGAGTTATAATTAACAAATAATATAGTAATATATTTAAAGTGTACAATTTGATTATTTAATATACATATACATTGTGAAGAGATTCCCTCCATCAGGTTAATTAACACATCCATCACCTCACATATTTACTTGTTTTTGATGAGAACACTTAAGTTGTACTCTTAACAAATTTCAATTATACAATACAGTATTATCAACTGTAGTCACTATGTTATACATTAGATCCTCAGACCTTATTCATCTTATAACTGAAAGTTTGTACCCTTTTACCAGCCTCACTCTATTCCACCCCCCCACCCCACACTACCCTCAGCCCCTGGCAACTACCAATCTGCTCTGTATCTTTGAGATTTTTTTTTTTTAAGATTACACATATAAGTGAGATAATATAGTATTTGTCTTTCTTTGGCTTATTTCACTTAGCATAATGCCCTCCAGGTTCACTTATGTATAAAAGGAAATGGCAGGATTTCATGTTTTAAGGCTGAATAATATTCCATTATTTATATATATATATGTATATATACACCAAATTTTCTTTATCCATTCATCCATTGATAGACAATTAGGTTGTTTCTATGTCTTGGCTATTGTAACTAATGCTGCAGTGAAAATGAGGGTGCAGATGTCTCTTCGAGATAAAGATTTTGTGTACTTTGGATACAAACTCAGAAGTGGGATTGCTGGATCAAATAATAGGTCTAGTTTTAGTTTCTTGAGGAACCTCCATAAGTTTTTCATAGTGGCTATTCTAATTTACATTCCCACCAACAGTGTACAAGGATTCTCTTTTTCCCACATCCTTGCCAGCATTTGTTATCTCTTGTTTTTTTGATAACAGACATCTTAACAGGTGTGAGGCGATATCTCATTGTGGTTTTGATTTGCCTTTCCCTGATGATTAGTGATGTTGAACATCTTTTCATTTACCTGTTGGCCATTTGTATGTCTTCTTGGGAAAAATGTCTGTTCAGGTCCTTTGCTCGTTTTTAAGTTGGATTATTTGTTTTTTTGCTATTGAGTTGTATGAGTTCCTTATATGTTCTGGATATTAACCCTTTATCAGATATGTGGTTTGCAAATATTTTCTCCCATTCCATAGGTTCCCTTTTCATTTTGTTGATGGTTTCCTTTGCTGTGCAGAAGCTTTATAGTTTGATGTAGTCCCATTTGTTTCTTATTCTTTTGTTGCCTTTGCTTTTGTCATCAAATTCAAAAAATCTTTGCCAAGACTGATGTCAAGGAGATTACCCACCGTGTTGTTTTTGTGTGTGTGTGTGAGGAAGATCAGCCCTGAGCTAACATCTGATGCCAGTCCTCCTCTTTTTGCTGAGGAAGACTGGCCCTGGGCTAACATCCATGCCCATCTTCCTCTACTTTATATGGGACGCCGCCACAACACGGCTTGACAGGTGGTGCTTCGGTGCGCACCTGGGATCCAAACCCTGGGCCACCACAGTGGAGCACGCGCACTTAACCGCTATGCCACCTGGCTGGCCCCTACCCCATGTGTTTTTATCTGGGAGTTTTACAGTTTCAGGTCTTACATTCAAGTCTTTAATCCATTTTGAGTTGATTTTGTGGATGGCGTAAGATAGAGGTCCAGGTTCTTTTTTTTTTTTTTTTTTTTTTGAAGATTAGCCCTGAGCTAACATCTGTTGTCAATCTTCCTCTTTTTGCTGAGGAAGATTAGCCCTGAGCTAACATCTGTGGCCATTTTCCTCTATTTTGTGTATAGGATGCTGCCACAGCATGGCTTGATGAGCAGTGTGTAGGTCCATGCCCAGGATCCCAACCTGCGAACCCTGGGCCACCGAAGTGGAGCTCATGTACTTAACCACTACACCACTGGGCCAGCTGCCCAGAGGTCCAGTTTCATTTTTTTGAGAGTGTCGATATCCAGTTTTCCCAGTACCATTTATTTAAAGAAACTGTCCTTTCCCCACTGTGTTTTCTTGGCTCCTTTGTCAAAAATTAATTGGCCGTATATGATGGTTTTATTTCTAGGCTCTCTATTCTGTTCCACTGATCTTTGTGTCTGTTTTTATACCCATACTATACTGTATTGATAACTATAGCTTTGTAATACAGTTTTAAATCAGAGAATGTGATACCTCCAGCTTTGTTCTTGCACAAGATTGCTTTTGCCATCTGGAGTCTGTTGTGGTTCCTTACAAATTTTAGGATTATTTTTTCTTTCTGTGAAAAATGCCATTGGAGTTTCAATAGGGAATGCTTTGAATCTGTAGATTGCTTTGGGTAGTATGGATATTTTAACATCCAGTCCAGAAACATGGAATATCTTTCCACTTATTTGTGTCTTCTTCAATTTCTTTCATCAGTGTTTTATGGTTTTTGGTGTAGAGATCTTTCACCTCCTTGGTTAAATTTATTCCTAAATATTTTATTCTTTTTGATGTTATTGTAAATGGGGTTGTTTTCTTAATTTCTCTTTCTGCTGGTTTGTTATTAGTGTATAAAAATGCAACTGATTTTTGTTTATTGATTTTTGTATCTTGCAACTTTACTGAATTTGTTTATTCTAACAGTTTGGTACAGTTTTAAGGGTTTTTTAATACATAACATCACGTCACCAGCAAATAGTGACAGTTTTACGTCTTCCTTTCCAATTTGGATGCCTTTTATTTATTTTTTCTTCCTAATTGCTCTGTCTAGAACTTCCAATACTGTTTTGAATAAATGTGATGAGAGTGGGCACCCTTGTCTTGTTCCTGATCTTGGAGGAAAAGCTTTCAGCTTTTTACCATTGAGTATGATGTTAGCTGTAGGCTTGCCATATATGATCTTTATTATGTTGACATGTGTTCCTTCCATATACCCAGTTTGTTGAGAGTTTTTATTATGAAAAGATGTTTAATTTTGTCAAATGCTTTTTCTGCATCTGTTGAGATGATCATATGATTTTTATCCTTCATTTTGTTAATGTAGTGTATCATATATATTGATTTGCATATGTTGAACCATCCTTTCATCCCAGGAATAAATCCCACTTGATCATGGTGTATGCTCCTTTTAATGTACTATTGAATTTGATTTGCTAATATTTTGTTGAGAGTTTTTGCAACTGTGTTCATCAGGAATATTTTCTTGTAATTTTCCTTTCCTGTAGTGTCCTTGTGTGGCTTTGGAATGTTGGCCTCATAAAATGAGTTTGGAAGTGTTCCCTCCTCTTCAATTTTTTTTTGGAAGAGTTTGAGAATGATTGGTATTAATTCTTCTTTAAATGTTAGGAAAATTCACCAGTGAAGTGATGGGTCCTGGCCTTTTTTTGTCTTGCGGAGTTTTTGATTACTGATTTTATCTCCTTACTAGTAATTGGTATATTCAGATTTTCTCTTTCTTAATGGTTTAGTCTTGATAGGTTGTATGTTTCTAGGAATTTATCCATTTATTCTAGGTTATCTAATTTGTTGTACAACTGTTCATGATAGCTTCTTATGTTCCTTAGTATTTCTGTGGTATCAGTTTTAATGTCTCCTCTTTCATTTCTGATTTTATTTAGTCTTTATTTTTTTCTTTAGTCTGGTTAAAGGTTTGTCAGTTTTATTTATTTTTTCAAAAAACCAGGTCTTAATTTCATTGATCTTTTCCATTGTTTTTCTAGTCTCTTTAATTTGTTTCTGCTCTCATCCTTGTTATTTCTTTCTTTTTGCTAACATTGGACTTAGTTTGTTCTTTTTTTTCTAGTTGCTTGAGATGTAAAATTAGGTTGTTTATTTGAGATCATTATTTTTTCTTAATATAGGTATTTATTGCTGTAAGCTTCCCTCTTTTGGAGCTTTTGCTGCACCTCGTACATTTTACTACATTGTGTTTCCCTTTCCATTTGTTTCAAGATATTTTTTGATTTCCCTGTTGATTTCTTGTTTGACCCATTGGTTGTTCAGGAGCATGTTGTTTAATCTCCATATTTTTAATTTTCCATTTTTCATCTTATAATTCATTTCTAGTTTCATACAGTTGTGTTCAGAAAAGATGCTTGGTCTGATTTCAATATTCTTAAATTTGTTAGGACCTGTTTTGTGGCCTAACATATGATCTATCCTGGAGAATGTTCCATGTGCACTTGAGAAGAATGTGTATTCTGCTGCTGTTGGATGGAATGTTTTCTTTATGTCTGTTAAGTCTATCTGCTCAATTATGCATTTAATTTTTTTAATTTTTTAAATTTTTTTAGATCAAAGAATATGTTTTTATTTTTAGATTGTTTAGAAAATAATAAAAATAAGGAAACTACATATCAAAATGTATCGTGTGTGGCCAAAGCTAAAATCAAATATGAAGTTATAGCCTTAAAATTTTCATTTTGAAAAAGAATAAATTGGAGTAAGTGTACTAATGTTACAACATTGTAACCACTAGCAAAATTGAAATATCAACCCCAAGGAAACCAGGATAAAGGAGATAATGAAAATACAGCATAAATTAATGAAAAATATATTGAGTGTTTATGATGTACCATTCAGCAAAATAAATTTTTGTGTTTTCCATGTTCTCTGTAATGTTTATGCATTTTTTAAAATTTTTTGTTTATTGCAGTAACATTGGTTTATAAGATTGTATAAATTTCAGATGTACATCATTATACTTCTATTTCTGCATGGATTACATCAAGTTCACCACCCAAATACTAATTACAACCCATCAACACACATGTGCTGAATTATCCCTTTCGCCCTCCTCCCTCCCCTCTTCCCCTCTGGTAACCACTAATCCAATTTCTGTCTCTATGTGTTTGTCTATAGTTGTTATTATCTACTACTTAATGAAGGAAATCATACGGTATTTGACCTTCTCCCTCTGACTTATTTCACTTTGCATAATACCCTCAATGTCCATCCATGTTGTCACAAATTGCTGGATTTCATCGTTTCTTATGGCTGAGTAGTATTCCATTGTGTATATATACCACATCTTCTTTATCCATTCGTCCCTTGATGGGCACTTAGGTTGCTTCCAAGTCTTGGCTATTGTGAATAACGCTGCAATGAACACAAGGGTGCATGTATCTTTATGCATTGGTGTTTTCAAGTTCTTTGGATAAATACCCAGCAGTGGAATAGCTGGATCATATGGTAGTTCTATCCTTGATTTTTTGAGGAATCTCCATACTGTTTTCCATAGTGGCTGCACCAGTTGGCACTCCCACCAGCAGTGTATGAGAGTTCTTTTCTCTCCCCATCCTCTCCAACACATGTTGTTTCCTGTCTTGTTAGTTATAGCCATTCTGACGGGCGTGAGGTGATATCTCATTGTAGTTTTGATTTGCATTTCCCTGATAGTTAATGATTTTGAACATCTTTTCATGTGTCTGTTGGCTATCTGTATATCTTCTTTGGAGAAATGTCTGTTCAGGTCTTTTGCCCATTTTTTAATTGGGTTGTTAGTTTTTTTGTTGTTGAGATGCATCAGTTCTTTATATATTTTGGAGATTAAGCTCTTATCAGATGTATGGTTTGCAAATATCTTCTCCCAATTGTTAGGTTGTCTTTTCGTTTTGTTGATGGTTTCCTTTGCTATGCAGAAGCTTTTTAGTTTGATGTAGTCCCATTTGTTTATTTTTTCTATTGTTTCTCTTGCCTGGTCAGACATGGTGCTTGAAAATATGTTGCTAAGACCGATGTCGAAGAGTGTGCTGCCTATGTTTTCTTCTAGAAGTTCCATAGTTTCAGGTCTTAGATTCAAGTCTTTAATCCATTTGGAGTTAATTTTTGTGTATGGTGTAAGGTAAGGGTCAACTTTCATTTTTTTGCATGTGGCTATCCAGTTTTCCCAACACCATTTGTTGAAGAGACTTTCCTTTCTCCATTGTATGTTCTTGGCTCCTTTGTCAAAGATTATCTGTCCATAGATGTGTGGGTTTATTTCTGGGTTTTCGATTCTATTCCATTGATCTGTGTGTCTGTTTTTGTGCCAGTACCATGCTGATTTGGTTACTATAGCTTTGCGGTATATTTTGAAATCAGGGAGTGTGATACCTCCAGCTTTGTTCTTTTTTCTCAGGATTCCTTTACCTATTTGAGGTCTTTTGTTGTTCCATATAAATTTTAGGATTCCTTGTTCTATTTCTGTGAAAAATGTTGTTGGAACTTTGATAGGGATTGCATTGAATCTATAGATGGCTTTAGGAAGTATGGACATCTTAACTATGTTAATTCTTCCAATCCAAGAGCACGGAATATCTTTCCATTTCTTTGTGTCTTCTTCAGTTTCTTTCAGAAATGTTTTATAGTTTTCGGTGTACAGATCTTTCACCTCTTTGGTTAAGTTTATTCCTAGGTATTTTATTCTTTTTGTTGCAATTGTAAATGGGATGGTATTCTTAATTTCTCTTTCTGCTACTTCGTTCATAGTGTAAAGAAATGCAACTGATTTTTGTGCGTTGATTTTGTATCCTGCAACTTTACCATATTCGTTTATTACTTCTAAAAGTTTTCTGGTGGATTCTTTAGGGTTTTCTATTTATAAAATCATGTCATCTGCAAATAGTGACAGTTTCACTTCTTCCTTTCCAATTTGGATCCCTTTTATTTCTTTCTCTTGCCTGCTTGCTGTGGCTAGGACTTCCAGTACTGTGTTAAATAGGAGTGGTGACAGTGGGCATCCTTGTCTGGTTCCTGTACTTAGAGTGATAGCTTTAAGTTTTTCACCATTGAGGATGATATTAGCTGTGGGTTTCTCATATATGGTCTTTTTATTATGTTGAGGTACTTTCCTTCTATACCCATTTTATTCAGAGTTTTTATCATAAATGGATGCTGTATCTTGTCAAATGCTTTCTCTGCATCTATTGAGATGATCATGTGATTTTTATTCTTCATTTTATTAATGTGGTGTATCACGTTGATTGATTTGCGAATGTTAAACCATCCCTGCATACCTGGAATAAATCCCACTTGATCATGGTGTATAATCTTTTTAACATATCATTGTATGCGATTTGCTAGTATTTTGTTGAGGATTTTTGCATTGATGTTCATCAGTGATATTGGCCTGTAATTTTCCTTTTTTTTGTGTTGTGCTTGTCTGGTTTTGTTATCAGGGTAATGTCGGCTTCGTAGAATGAGTTAGGGAGCTTCCCCCCCTCCTCAATTTTTTGGAAGAGTTTGAGAAAGATAGGTATTAAGTCTTCTTTGAATGTTGGGTAGAATTCACCACGGAAGCTGTGTGGTCCTGGACTTTTATTTTGGGGGAGGTTTTTGATTACTGTTTCGATCTCCTTACTGGTGATTGGTCTATTCAAATTCTCTACTTCTTCTTGATCCAGTTTTGGAAGGTTGTATTATTCTAAGAATTTATCCATTTCTTCCAGATTGTCGAATTGGTTGGCATATAGCTTTTCACAGTATTCTCTTATAATATTTTGTATTTCTGAGGTGTCTGTTGTAATTTCTCCTCTTTCATTTCTGATTTTACTTATTTGTGCCTTCTCTCTTTTTTTCTTGGTGAGTCTAGCTAAGGGTTTGTCAATTTTGTTTATCTTTTCAAAGAACCAGCTCTTGGTTTTATTAATTTTTTCTATTGTTTTTTTGGTTTCTATTTCATTTATTTCTGCTCTGATTTTTATTGTTTCCCTTCTTTTACTGATTTTGGGCTTTGTTTGTTCTTCTTTTTCCAGTTCCTTTAGATGCATTGTTAGATTGTTTATTTGAGATTTTTCTTGTTTGTTGAGATAGGCGTGTATTGCTATAAACTTCCCTCTTAGAACTGCTTTTGCTGTATCCCATAAATTCTGGCATGTCGTATTTTCATTTTCGTTTGTCTCCAGGTATTTTTTCATTTCTTCTTTGATTTCTTCATTGACCCAGTCATTGTTCAGTAGCATTTTGTTTAATCTCCACGTATTTGTGGCTTTCTGATTTTCTTCCTATAGTTGATTTCTAGTTTCATACCGTTGTGGTCAGAAAAGATGCTTGGTATTATTTCAGTCTTCTTAAATTTATGGAGACTTGTTTTGTGGCCTAATATGTGATCAATCCTGGAGAATGTTCCATGTGCATTTGAAAAGACCGTGTATTCTTCGGTTTTTGGATGGAATGCTCTGTATATATCTACTAGGTCCATCTGTTCTAATGTATCATTTAAGGCCAATATTTCCTTATTGATCTTCTGTTTGGATGATCTATCCATTGGTGTAAGTGGAGTGTTAAAATCCCCTGCTATTATTGTGTTACTATTTCTGTTTTTATGTCTAATAATTGCTTTATATATTTAGGTGCACCTACATTGGGTGCATAGATATTTATAAGTGTTATATCCTCTTGTTGGATTGTTCCCTTAATCATTATGTAATGCCCTTCTTTGTCTCTTTTTACAGTTTTTGTTTTAAAGTCTATTTTGTCTGATATGAGTACTGCTACCCCAGTTTTCTTTTCATTGCCATTTGCGTGGAGTATCTTTTTCCATCCCTTCACTTTCAGTTTGTGAGTGTCTTTAGGTCTGAAGTGTGTCTCTTGTATGCAGCATATATATGGGTCTTGTTTTTTTTATCCAATCAGCCACCCTATGCCTTTTAATTGGAGCATTTAGTCCATTGACATTTAAAGTAGCTATTGGTAAGTATGTACTTACTGCCATTTTTTAACTTTTTTTCTCAGTGTTTATTAGTCCTTCTCTGTTGCTTTCTTCTTCTATACAGAATTGATGGTCTCTTTAGTTTGACCTCTGTCTGAAAGCTCTACTTTTTAACTCCCCTCCTCCCTCCTTGTATGTTTTTGATATCATATCTAACCTCTTTTGTGTGCATTTGTATCCATTACCCTCTTATCATGGAAATAGATAATTTTTCCTATTTGTGGTCTTCTCTTTTCCCCTTAAATCAGTCCCTTTAACATTTCTTGTAGCACTGGTTTCTTGGTGACAAACTCCTTTAATTTTTGCTTGTCTGGGAAAATTTTGATCTCTCCTTCCATTTTGAATGCTAACCTTGCTGGGTAGAGTATTCTTGGCTGTAAGTTTTTTCCTTTTAGCACTTTAAATATATCAAGCCATTCTCTTCTAGCCTGTAAGGTTTCTGCTGAGAAGTCAGCTGATAGCCTTATGGGGTTTCCTTTGTATGTAACTTGACTTTCTCTTGTGGCTTTTAGGATTCTCTCTTTATCTTTAATTCTGGATGTTTTGATTATGATGTGTCTTGGTGTGAGCCTCTTTGGGTTTATCTTGTTTGGGGCTCTCTGTGCTTCCTGTACCTGGATGTCTGTTTCCTTCCTTAGGTTAGGGAAGTTTTCATCTATTGTTTCTTGAAATAGATTCTCTGACCCCTTGTCTCACTCTTCTCCTTCCGGGACACCTATAACACGGATGTTAGTGCGCTTGATGTTGTCCCAGAGGTCCCTTAGACTGTCCTCACTCTTTTTAATTCTTTTCTCTTTTACCTGTTCAGCTTGGGTAATTTCTTCTAGTCTTTCGTCCAGCTCACAGATCCGTTCTTCTGTATCCTCTACTCTGCTTTTGAGTCCCTCTAGTGAATTTTTCATTTCCAGTATTGTAGTCTTCATTTCTGATTGGTTCTTTTTTATATCTTCCATTTCTTTGTTGACATTCTCACTGAGTTCATCTATTCTTCTCCCCAGATCAGTGAGCATCCTTAACACTCTTTGTTTGAACTCTCTGTCAGGTAGGTTGCTCATTTCTGTTTCACTTAGTTCCTTTTCTGGGGTTTTGTCCTGTTCCCTTACTTGGAATGTATTCCTTTGCCTCCTCATTTTGCCTCTTTCCCTGTGATTGTGTCTACGTATTAGGTAGGTCAGCTACATCTCCTGCTCTTGGATAGGTGACCTTATGTAAGTGATGCCTTAAGAGTTCTGCAGTGTGCTCCCCTCAGTTCTCAATGTTCCAGGGGTGATCCCTATGTGGGCTACGTGTGTCCTTCTGTTGTGGCCTGTTTGCTCTCCCTGTAGGCACCCAGGGAGGCCGAGTTATGCTCCTGGCCAGCTGTTGTAATGCTCAGCTGCTTGTAGTTGTTGTGGGCCCTTCAGTCTCTTTACCAGGTCAGGGGAGCCCCAGCACAGTTGGCTGCAAGGTCTAATACCACATTTGTGTTGCAGTATTTCTTTTAAGTGAGTAGGCCCCCAGCGTGGCAGGTTGTTAGGCTCAGGGGCTTACAATTGCTATAGGCCTCCAGCCTTTAGGTCTCTTGTCAGCTCTCTGAGGATTGCAGCTGGGTGGGGCTGGCCTCAGGCACAGGAGCACTCAATTGTTTCAGGCTTTGGAAGGTTGGGGCAAACCCCCTATGTGGGTCTTTGAGAAGCACAAGTCTGTAGCTGACAAGCCCTGCCACCCACAGGTCCACACAGTCAACACAGTCCTGCCCCGTGTGCGCGCCTTGACCTCACGAAGTGGACCCAGTCTCTCCACGGTGGGAGCCCCACACACTCCACCACCGCCCCACTCTCTCCACCCGCTCCTTGTGTATGCCCTGTCCCACTGAAGTTGGCTCAGTTGCCAGGCTGCAGAGAATCTAGTCACCAATCTATGCAGGCCCACAAGTTGCCTGCGGGCTTGTTGTTGGGTGGGGCCAGTCTCTAGGGTGGACTGCCTGCCCTGGCTGAGCTGGATTAAATCGGTGCTCTAGTGGGTAGGGCAGACCTGGGCTAGCAGGCCTCAGGGAGAACTCCAATGGTGTCTGTGTCAGCACGCCCACACCAGGCCACAACAATGGCCGCCGCCAATGTCCCAGTCCCTGGAGAGGTCTCACCTCTCCCCAAGTTGCACACAGGGCCTAGTAGGTGAGTCTCTTTTCACCAAAGTACTGTGCACCTTTCTTTCTGGTGAGTTTAGGTTGCTTTCTGAAACGGGTTAGTTTGTGCATGGGCCCTTTAAGAGCCAGTTTTATTTCTTTGTGAACCAGCTTTACTGGGGGTACTCCCCAATGTTTTAGTAGCAGACAAAGGCAGATATTATGCCACTCGTCTCGATTGTGCTGGATCCACAAAATGCCCACAGTGGGGGTGCTCCCCGCCTCAGGTCCCTGCTCCTCCAGCGAGGCTACGTACCTTTGTGCTGCTCCTGGGCGGCCGTGACGCTGGCGGCTTGTGAAGGCGGCGTTTTTCCTCTCCAGAAGAGAGTTTCTGCCTCTTCCACCTCAGTTAGGATTGTCCGTTGTTGCAGGAGTTCCTCTTATCCAGTTTTCAGTTCTGTCTCAGGGGTAATTTTTCCACGAGTAGTTGTAAATTGGCTGTGTCTGCGGGAGGAGGTAAGTTCAGAGTCTGCCTACGCCGCCATCTTGACTTCCTCCTCTCAATTAAATCCAGTGTTTCCTTATTGATTTTCTATCTGTATGGTCTTTCCACTGTTGAAAGTGAGGTATTGAAGTCCTTAGTACTATTGTATTTGTGTCTGTTTCTCCTTTCAGATCTGTTAATATTTGTTACATATTTAAATGTGCCAATGCTGGTTCATAAATATTTATAAT
This sequence comes from Diceros bicornis minor, assembly GCF_020826845.1. NCBI lineage: Eukaryota > Metazoa > Chordata > Mammalia > Perissodactyla > Rhinocerotidae > Diceros > Diceros bicornis. The sequence continues at coordinate 22,364,306 of NC_080764.1, read as the reverse complement.
TGTTATATCCTCTTGATGAATTGACCCCTTTATCATTATATAATGACCTTCTTTGTCTCTTGTTACAATTTTTGGCTTAAAGTCTATTTTGTCTGATATAAGTATAGCTACCCCTGCTTTCTTTTTGTTTCCATTTGCATAGAATAATTTTTCCCATCCATTCACTTTCAATCTGTTTGTATCTTAAAGTTGAAGTGGATCTCTTGTAGGCAGCGTACAGTTGAGTCTTGTTTTTTTTTAATTCATTCAGCCACTCAGTGACTTTATTTTTTTTATTTTTTGTTTATTGTGGTAACATTGGTTTATAGCCTTGTATAAATTTCAGGTGTACATCATTATACTTCTATTTCTGCATGGATTACATCATGTTCTTATGTTCACCACCCAAATACTAATTACAGTACATCACCACACACATGCCTAATTATCCCTTTCACCCTCATCCCTCCCCCCTGCCCCTCTTTGCTTAGAGAAGTTAGCCCATTTTCATTTAAAGTAATTATTGATAGATGTGGACTTACTATTGCCATTTTGTGCATTGTTTTCTGTCTGTTTTGTAGTTCCTTTTTCCCTTTCTTGCTCTCTTCCATTGTGATCTGATGATTTTCTGTAGTGATATGTCCTGATTTCTTTCTCTTTATTTTTTGTGTATTTACTATAGGTTTTTGCTTTGTGGTTACCAGGAGGCTTACATAAAACATCTTATAGTTATAACAGTCTATTTTAAGTCTTTTTAAAATAAGTCTATTTTGAATGTGTATAAAAGGTCTACATTTTTCCAGTCTCCTTCTACATTTTACATTTTTGATGTCACATTTTACATCTTTTTATATTGTATATTCAACACATTATTGTAGTTATAGTTATTTTAATGCTTTTGTCTTTTAAATTTTATATTAGACTTATAATTTAACTTTTATATTAGAGTTATAAGTGATTTTCCCACCACAACTCTAATTACAACATTAGAGTATTCTGAATTTAACTATATGTTTAATTTTACTGGTGAGTTTTATACTTTCCTATGTTTTCATGTTACTAATTAGCCATTTCATTTTGACTTGAAGAACTCCCTTTAACATTTCTTCTAAGGCCCATCTAGTGGTAATGAACTTCTTCAGCTTTTGTTTATCTGGAAAACTCTTTATCTCTCCTTTAATTCTTATGGACAACTTTGCCAGGTAGAGTATTCTTGGTTGGCAGTTTTTTCTGTCAGCACTTTGAATGTATCATCCCATTCCCTTCTGCCCTTCAAAGTTTCTGCTGAAAAATCTGCTGAGAGTCTTATGGGGGTTCCCTTGTATGTAGCAAGTTGCTTTTCCCTTGCTGCTTTTAAGATTTTCACTTTGTCTTTAACTTTTGACAATTTAATTCTAATGTGTCTTAGTGTAGGTCTTTGAATTCATTTTATTTGATACTTTTTGGGCTTCCTGGATCTGGATGCCTGTTTCTTATCCCAGGTTAGGGAAGTTTTCAGCCACTGTTTTGTTGACTAAGTTTTCTGCTCCTTTCTCTCTATTCTTCTGGGATCCACATAATGTGTGTATTGATCCTCTTGATGGTGTCTCATAAGTCACTTAAGGTATCTTCACTTTTTTCCATTCTTTCTTCTTGCTCCTCAGATTGGAGTAATTCTACTGCCTTGTCTTCAAGTTTGCTGATCCTTTCTTCCCCTGATCTAGTCTGCTGTGGAACCCCTCTATTGAATTTTTCAGTTCAGTTATTGTATTCTTCAGTTTTAAGAATACAATCAGGTAAATCTATCACGTAAATCTCTTATCTCCATTTCATTAAGACCAATATTTGGAGATTTATCTTCTTCTTTTGTTTGGAACATATTCCCTTGTTTCTTCATTTTCCTTCGCTCTCTGTGTTGGTCTGTGCATTAGATACAGACTAGCCTCATGTAGGCAATGAACCTCGTCAATTGGTCCAGCATAAGCTTCTTTTCTCTGAAATCTTTGTGATTGTCCAAGCCACCATCTTTGTTCTTAGTGGCTCCCAATACTTTAGGTTGTGCCAAGACCTGTCAATGTCTCGAAGGGGATGATCACAGTCAGCACCTAGATGCAGGCTGACTAGAAGCTGGACCCTCAGGCAGCAGCTGGGAAAGTATATAGTTAAGCCCCTTCCAGGGGGAAACTGGGATATGAGAATTTTTGCTTGCTCCTGTGCTGATCCTGGGTATATAGCTGTCGGAGGGGAGATGTTTCTGCATCCATTTTTGTTTGCTATTTTTCTGTGTGACTTATGAATGCATGCCTCATTGGCTATCAGAGCTAGAAGATATCAGGCCCATTCCTCAGATGGAAGCCATAAAAGTTGGAATGCTAGATGTGTGGACAAGCTCCCTCTAGTGAGATACTGGCAACCAGGTTTTATTGTTGGAGTGAGCCAGAGAGAAAAGGCAGGGGAAGTACCCATTGACTCTTTTAGGCTCCAAGGAGGATCACAATAAGTATTAGATGCATGCTAGTTAGAAGTCAGAGCCTCAGGCAGCAACTTGTAAAGTGTGTGGTCAATCCCCTTCCAGGGAAAGACTGGGAGATGACTATTTTTGCCTGTTAACTCTGCGCCAAGCCCTGGGGGGAATAGCCACAGTGAATGCTCACTATCTTTTAAGAACTGTTTGTTTGCTATAGTCCTGTGGGTCTCATGGACATAAGCCCTGTTGCCTTCAGAGCTAGGTGTTTCGGGAGCCCGTCCCTTGGGTGGGAGCCTTAAAAGTTGGGGTGCTAGATGTGTGATCCAAACCCTTCGCTCCTCAAGGAGTAGCTGGGGGTTGGAAGTTCCCTCCTGATTGTATGGCACTATACCGGGGATGAGATTTATGGCATGAGTGTGTCTCACACTTTCCTACATATTTCCATGTGGGTATTTTCTCATTAGCCCAATGTGTAGGAGTCACTCAGCTAGTTTCTGTATTTCTCTCAGAGGGAATTGCTCTTTGTGTAGCTGTACATTCACTCCATCTGTGGGAGGAAGGAATTTTAGGAGCTTCCGACGTCACCATCTTAGTCCCTCCCTCCACAACCCTGTTTCTTAATCAGCCTTTCTTTCTTTGAAGAAATTTGCCTCTATTATGATGAAGGCCTAAAGGTGTCCTAATGCCACTTTTGGAAAGGCTCAGTTTCCAGTTCCATCACTCAATGAATGAAACCAGGTATTTAACCTCCCTATGCCTAAGGTCCCTTATCTTTAGTGTTGATAATAATATTGACCTCATAGTGAAGAGCATTTATAATTAATGTTCAATAATGAAAATGTTAATAATGATAATACTAATACTAAAAGTAATAAAAATAGCTAACATTTATTGAGTGTATACTCTGTGCTGGGCACTGCTATATGCATTAACTTATATAATCCTCAAAACAGCCCTATGGAGTTGATGTTACTATTATTTCCGTAGTTAGATCAAGTTGTCCAAAGTTCCACAGCCAAAAATGAGTGGAACGAGAATACATGCCAACCTAGGTAGGTGGATTGTAGAGCTTACACTTTTAACCATTAGTCTAGTTTTCAGTGGTAACTAATATATCATAGTAAATAGTCAATATTTTAATAAAATTTGCTATTTTCCCAAAACTGCTGTATCATATGAGGTAAATACTTATTCCCATTTTATAGACAAGGAAACTGAGGCCCCCTAGAGGTTGATTAGAACACACAGGTGGTGGTGGCAGAGGCAGGATTTGAACTCAGGCAGTCTGGATCCAGGGTCCATGATCCATCTTAACCATGATGCCTCAATATAAGCTATTATTACCACTATACCCAGTTCATTTCAGCCTCCATGAACAACCTAAGACAATGATTAAATTATAATATATATTATGTTATTATTATTTTAGTTCCTCACTAGACTATGTGAGCCTTTTTGTGGTCTATTGGATCTCTGTTTATACTCTTCCCTATTGTTCCCAACAGCCCCCAGAAATGTACCCCTAAACTACCACATTAGTGTGTGAAAAGGCCAAGCAGCTACACAGGTATTTTTCTATGCCTTACAAAATAAAATGAGAGGAAGTAAATGTCAAAGTCAGTGAAATTTCAAGTCATTAAGGTCCAAAATTTCAAACAACAGATATAGTCTGTGAAATGTTTGAGAGTTTGCTTCAATAGTCACAATACCTGAGCAATGCTGTCCTAATACCTTAGCAATATTGATTTAAGACAGGGGTAGGCAAACTTCTGTAAAGGGCCAGACAGTAAATATTTTCAGCTTTGAGGGCCATAGGGTCTTTGTCACAACTATTCACCTCTGACATTATAGTGCAAAAACAGCCATAGATGATACAGAAACAAATGAGTGTGGCTGTGTTCCAATAAAACTTTATTTTCAAACACAAGTTGTGGGCCAGATTTGGCCCACGAGCCATAGTTTGCTGGCCCCTAATCTAGGAGAAAGATTGTCCACCGCAGCAGATATTTTATGCTAGTGAATTTTGAGATCAGTAGCCACTCGGAGGCAAGTATTTTAAAGCAATATTAATGCCCTGTTTATTTTCACCTTACTTCCTTATTTTCTAGAAGACCTGATCTTGCTGTTGTTACACATTTACTGAATGAGGTACTTGAAAACTGTGGTTGGCTAAGGCTTACAATATTTACATTGCTATAAAAGTGGTACATACCTGATTCCAGCTATTAGACTCATTAATATATTGAAATTTGACTTGAGGGACAGGCTTCCAACACTATGTAACAGTAGTGACAAAACAAGTTTTAAAAGATCATATAGAATGAAAATGTGTGAATATATACCTTGCTTTGAGCTATTTCAAATCCTTCTGCTAAATATTTTTGTGAAGTAGGGAGTAAATTATTTTAAATATATGTTTGTTTAAAGAAAATGGACTTTTAAAAAAATAATTTAAAACATTTCAAATGGGTCTTAAAAAATAATAGTGGTCTGCCAGAGGGATTGTCATTAATTATTAACTGAATCAGAAATTTAATTGAGTTAGCACTGAAATTAGTGAAGATCCACTTTATAAATCAAATCACATAAATAACCTTCATTGTTCCTTTGAAACACTCATTGTAAACTCAATTAAAAAGTTACGTTTCAAAGTCCATGTAATTTAATGTCATTTTGTTCCTGTTTTTCAAACATTTGTTAAACCGAGTGTCTGTAGAAGCACATCGTATGGCTAAAAATCTAATTGCACCATTATTAGCATAGAGCAGTAATCAGCAAATAATTAGTGAGTTGCACTCTGGAGATGCTTTTGGTAAATTTTTAGACTTCTCTGAGTTAACATTTGTTTTATGGTCAGTTAAATTAAATATTGATTAAGGAAATTCAAGGCATCTTCACCATCTCTCTCTTTCACTGGCCCCTCAGTATGTTGCCTTGGACATCGGGGAGGCCATGCTGACACTGGGGAAGGTCCATCATCAGTGGTTGTTGACTGGGACAGGCTAGAGGACCAGGGTCTTAGAATCATTATCAAGAATATTAATCAGGGGCCGGCCCGGTGGCATAGCAGTTAAGTTTGCGCGTTCCACTTCGGCGGGCTGGGGTTCGCCAGTTCGGATCCCGGGCGCAGACCTATGCACCGCTCATCAAGCCGTGCTGAGGCAGCGTCCCACATAGAGCAACTAGAATGATGTACAGCTATGACATGCAACTATCTACTGGGGCTTTGGGGAGAAAAAAGGAAAAAAAGGAAGATTGGCAATAGATGTTAGCTCAGGGCCAATCTTCCTCAAAAAAAAAAAAATCAGATTAAAGAGAGTTGGGGACCTGAATTAGTGTTCTATTGCTGTGGTAACAAATAACCACTTACTCAGTAGCTTAAAATGACACAAATTTATTATCTTAAAGTTCTTCAAGTTAGAAGTCTGACACAGGTCTCACTTGGCTAAAATCAAACTGTTAGTAGGCCTGTGTTCCTTCTGGAGGCTTTAGGTGAGAAGCTATTTCCTGGTCTTTTCCAGCTTCTAGAGCTGCCACATTCCTTGCCTCATGGCCCATTCTGTGAGCCGGCAACATAGCATCTCTCTCTGACTCCAGCCACAAAATATTCTCTGCTTTTAAGGACTCATGTAATTAGATTGAGTCCCCCAGATAATCCAGGATAATCTCCCCATGTCAAAGCCCTTAATCAAATCTGCAAAGTCCCTTTTGCAATGCATGGTAACATATTCACAGGTTTCAGGGATTAGGACTTGGACATTTTAGGGGAGCATTATATGCTCCTGTCAAATTATTCCATCTGTGTTTTTATTTCTGTTAGTATCTTCAGATCCAAACCCCGATTTTGATTCTCTCCTGAGAATCAATAGAGATTCTATTCTCTATTTATCTAATAAATAGAGATTCTATTCTCTATTTATCTCTATTCTCTATTTATCTAATATCTCTATTTATCTAAAGGAGAGAGATTCTCTCCTTTCCCTCACCTCTAAATATCAAAACGCTTATAAAATCTACGGAATGTACCTTCAATCTGTCTCTTTAACCTGTTTGCATTCCTCATGCTGCTGCTCTGATCCAGGCTCCTATGACTATTACCTCGATCTATTGTTCCAGTTGAAGTAGAGCAGTCTTCTTAAATCCCTGCTCTGATCATGCGTCCCCCACCTTGCTCACATATCCTCAGTGATTCTCCATTGTCTTAAAATAAAGATTATATTTAGTGCAGGATTTAAGGCTCTTCAAAAATTCTCTAAAAATTTAAAAATTCCGTACAAAAGTAAATTTTCATTGTCATTACTTTGAGTTTAAACAGCCAGTGTTCCTGCTCAGACACCTTAAATATGGTTGAAACTGGACACGACGCATCTTCCTTTCCTGAATTTGCTCTTTTCTTTCATACCCTCATGCCTTTGTTACCAGGAACCGTCTTTCCCTCCATCTCTGCCTATTAGAAACTTACCCAGCCGTCCAGGCTTAGTGTCAGTACTGCCCTCCTTGTGAAGCCTTCCCTGATAGCCTTCCCCCTAACTCTCTAAGTCAGGGGTGGGCAAACTACAGCTCATCTGGCTCACTGTCCGGTTTTATGAGGAAAGTTTTATTGGGACTCTTCCATACTCATTCATTTATGTCTGGGATACAGTAGCAGAGTCGAGTCATTTCAACAGAGATCATATGGCCTGCAAAGCCGAAAATATTTACTTTCTGGCCCTTTACAGGAAAAGTGTGCTGACCCATTGTCCCCTTGGAATGTACATAGTCTGAACTCTACCTGCCTTGTGAACCTTTCACGTCTCCCTTCCGTTAGAGTTACTCCTGCACACCTTTTTTCCTTGCGAGAGCACAGATTCTGCCTTCATCCTCCTTGTTTTTGTCATTGAAGCCTAGCAGGATGTAGGGCTTGGTAGTTGTCGGTAGAAATAAATTATTCTGTGAAAAAAAAATTATTGTTAACTGAATTTTACTCGCTTTCCTAGATGACCAAAATCTTATATAAAACACTGTTCCCTTTAGGGGGTTAGTGGTTATCATTTGATGTTTATGGTAGTAAGATATTTTGGGTTTCATTTCTAGAAGCATTTTATTGACTGCCAAGGTCAGTTACAAAGTTGAGTCCAAGGATTTTAGGAATAATGTTCTTATGCTATTTAAGTTGCTCACTTGGTGATACCATTTAATAAGTGGTTCCGCTGAAATTTAGGATTGCAGTGTGTACTTTTTCACAATGTGTGCATTTCACCATGTGAAGTAGACATCTAGTTTCTCTTTAGATATTTTTGTTGCCTACCCCCAACTGTATGTGCCTGGAGTATGATAACATTTGACCATGCTTACGAAAAATGCCAGATAGTCAAATTTGTTTTAGGAAAACCAGAGATACCTCACCAGCTTCTGAAGGAGAGACCAAATGACCTTGATTTTTTTTTTAATCCAGAAAGTATTGATATCTCCTCTGGGTTACATTAGATGCCCTTGCTCTTTGTTCCTTTAGTGCTGGGGGGCTGCCTCCTCTGTCAGACTGAGCTGCATGAGTGCAAGGACTCTGTCCTTTAGTCTCTGAATCCTCAGTGCTTGGCACGGAGTAAGCTCTTAACAAATGTTTGTTGAATCAATCAATAAACAATTGAAGATTTCAAAAAGAACTCTTTCCCAAGGTAGTAATTTTAAACCATGTACTTATAATTGCCTACTTTCCATCTTGTTCACATCCTTGAATACCACCTATGACAATTATCTATGATGTTTTATATCTATCTGTGCATATTGGGATGGGGGGCGAGTAGTCCACAGAACACAAGGAAAACCCTCAAACGAGAAATCCATAGCCTTTCGCTCAGTGTTTCCCTGAGTGAAAATATAGTGATTTAGTATAAATTAAATAACACAGGATAAGGCAAAGTGAGAAATCCAGAGTTTAGATAGGTCTTCAGAGCAGTGAAGAAAAAAATATAACCCAAAATGAGAAAATCTTGGGGAATAAAGGTAAAGGATAGCAAACATGACGTTTTTGAGAACACTCTAAGGAAGTTTTCAGTAATGTTGTTGATTTATGAGGATGTAGAACCATTAACTGTTAAGATTGAAAGGGATGGATTTCCAAGACTCTAATATTCAAGGTTCAGGTAGGAAACAGAATTCCAGTAAATGAAGAGATTTTAATAAAGGGATCTCTTATGCTGCAAAGGGGCGGATAGGTTAAGGAAGTTAACAAGAAAGGCAGCCAGTGGTGGGTAAGCACCCAGGGTCTAGCAGTGGTGGGGAGCCTTTACTCTGCCTAAAGAGGAAAGGATAATATTGGAACCTGGCTAGAGTGGGAGCTGTGGGCAAGGGGCCACCCAACAGGAGTAGACTTGTAGAGGGCTTTCAGAAGTTCTGAAGCAGGAAGGGAGCAGGGAAGAAGTAACTCAACCTCTCATTTCACCCATTCTCCAGCTCCTGCTGGTGCCTCCCATTGGCTGAGGCCAACTGGAAGCCTGTGAAGGAACCCAGTGACGCAGTTTGTAGGAGTCAGCTTCCCAGGGCACAGAACAGGGTGGAGAAGGATAGAGAATAGACTTCAGACGGCAGGGGGCCAACAAAACATCACCAGCACAGAGAAGATCTCCAGAGAAGGTATGAGGAATTGGGAACAATGATCCACCTTGTCATTGTGGGTTCCTGAAATGAAGTCCTTCTAGTAGAATTCTGTAGCAGGGGAAAAAAAGGAGACTCTAAATCATCCCCAGCTGCAGGACAGAAAGAAGTTACAGAAAGGCTATAAAGAATCTAGAGGTAGATTTGAAGGAGAGAAGCCCTGGTAATTTATCTCCAGCACTTTATTAGAATTCAAGTAATATTGGTTAAACATTCCTATAGGCTCTTATCCTTTTTGATTCTGTAAATTCTTCATATAGACATTGAGTCAAAAGTTAAGTCTGGGTAGTATTGTATCGAGTCCTTAGCATTTTGGTCTGTTTCCAATGTGCTTGAATGCCAAGTTAATGTGGCTTTAGACAGACAACTGTCACAAAATTACAAATAACAGCGATTTGGCAGGAAGTTCTTCCTGGTTTGATGTGCTGGTACTGCCAGATTTGTGTAACATGCTGATGCCAGTCCATCAAACAGCCTGTCGAGATGCAGGAAGACCAAACAGAAGGAGGTGTGACACACCTAAGGACCTAGTACAGTGGAGGAAGGTTGGACTGTAGCAAATCCTCTCATCAGGCCTACTGAGACTAAGCGGTGATGTAGCTTCAGGCCTCTGGAGGCTCCCATATGGGTTAGATCTCGGCATCTGTGACTGCTCCCTGCAACGCACCCATTTTGTTACTTGCCGTTTCTGAGGCTCAAAGCTCTGCAGAATCTGTTTGCTCTGGGTCCATCTGAGCTCACCTCACTGAGGTGGCACAAATTCTGTCCCCTCTAATGGGAACATGCTTAAGCTAATGACAAGTGGGGTGTGCTATTTGCTCTGTGCAGTCCTATGGGTTTGAGTCTTTTTTTATCCCTAGGATATAGGAGGGTATCAGTCTATTTAATAACTGTTTTGTAAAATGTTTTCTGAGCCAGATAATAGAGGATATTAGAAAACCTCCAGAAAGTTTGGGAAAGTAAATCCAGGCCTGAGATGAGCCAGAATTTCCACCTCCATATTTGTAAGTGTTCTGGGAGGGAGAAGTGCCCGATTTGTTCTCCACTTTGTAGTTAAATCTGAGTAAAAGAGAAAACTAGAAATAAATATCCCCTCCTACAGATGATTTTTTTTCTTAATTAAGAATAGGTGAGTCTTATGTTTTGCTCATGGTGGTGACATTCAAAACATAGTTTTTCAGTGGTTTGAAAAGTAATTTATCTAAGAAATGACAAGGAGAGTGATGCAACACGTAGACGCTATTGCTGCAAGTTGTAAAACATTGACAGAACTACAAATGTTCCTATGGCACAGAGCTCTTCTGAATCACAGGAATGACATTTAGATGAAAGCAAATCCCCTTTACACAGGCACACTTCTACCGTGCGATGCAGCCAGAACTGGTGTACCTTGGAAGTGAGCCAGAAAGAAAAAGCACCAAAGAATTTTATTTCATCAAGAAAAATGCTTACATTTTAGTTAGAATTTTTGAGAAATAAAGATCTGAGGAGCTTGAAAGAAATCTGAGCTTTGTTTTCTGTTATCAGAATGTTAAGCGCTTGTGTTTCTGTGGACTCATTGAATTTCTCAAGAGAAACCTCAGATTAAATAGGAAAGATGGGCTTGAAATTTAGGAGACAGTGCAAAGCAGGAGTGACTTTGGGAGCTGACAACACAAAGACGGCAGCTGGAGATGTGGAGTACTGAGGATTACTTGGGGAGAGGAGGTAGAGAAAGAGAAGGCCCAGGTCAAAACCTTGGGAAATGTCTGTGTCCTAATCCCCAGAACCTGTGAATGTGAACTTATTTGGAAAAAGAGTTTGCAGATGTGATTAAGTTAGGATCTTGAGATGAAGAAGTTATCTTCTATTACCTAGATAGGCCCTAAATGCCATCACAAGTGTCCTTATGAGAGAGCGGCAGAGGGAGACAGAGACAAACACAGAGGAGAAGGTGATAGGACTGTGGAGACAGGGATTGGAGTGATGTGATCACAAAGCAAGAACCACCAAGGAATGCCAGGAACCCTAAGATGATGAAAGAGGCAAGGAACAGATTTCACCCCCAGAGCTTCTGGAGGAAGCACAACCCTCCCAAGGCATCAATTTCAGACTTCTGGCCTCCAGACTGTGAGATAATAAATTTCTGTTGTTTTAAGCCACCAGAGTCATGGTAGTTCATTACAGTGGCCCTAGGAAATGAATACCCCCACGTTTGGGAACAGGAGAGGGAAGAGAGTTTGAAGTTAGGAGAGGTAGCAAGAAGCTTAAGTGTCATGGAAACCAAAGAAAGAGTTCAAAAGCAGATGAGCAGAGGCAATGGTGTTAAATGCTAGGGCCGAAGGGGCAAGAATGAAGAGTAAGGGGAAGTCATTGATGTGATAGAAGGTAATGATGACAGCTAACTTGTACCAGCACCCACTTTATGCCCCGCACTGCCATAAGCACTTTAGAGGTATTAATTCATTCTCACAACTCTGTGAGGTATAAACTGTTATTGTACCCATTTTACAAGTGAGGAAACTGAGGCTCAAAAAGAAGAAATAACTTGCAATAGGTAAAACTGGTAGTAGATGGTGTGGCCAAGAATTGAACCCAGAAACCCTGACTCCAGCACCCACTTCTTAACCACACACTATACTTCCTTCTCCTCATCCCTAAAGGTGTGTGTCTCTCAAGGTTCTGACTTTGGTTTTTGATCAAGTAAGGTAGATGATAGGTCCCAAGAGGAAAATGTATTTTTTTTTAAAGATATTTTGAGGTAAAAAAAAAAAATCTGCTTGAAGGTTAGAAACTACGTCATCTGCGCTTCATCTTCTCGGCTGAGTGAGAGAGGAAGCTGCCTGCTGAAGCTGAGGGAAGCAGCCAAGTTTCAGGCCTCAAGGAGTCTAGGGGAGATGACGACGGTATACTGAAACAGTAAATTAGAAATTTGTTGCACAGGTAAACATGCTCAGTGTCATTTCCTTGACTGGCTCTTGATGCTGTGCTCTGCCTGTGCCCGAGCAGTCTTTGCACCTTGTAGAATGCAACATGCAGGGGGAAGATGGGGTAAAGGGAGGTTGTCACCCCATATCTCTTTATAGAATGTCCTTTGTTCACAGCTGAGGAAGGAATCAGAGAAGTACACGATGTGATCCTTGCCCTTAGAGACTCTAGAGCTAGTTGGAGAAATGGGATGGCAGGGCATTGCATTATAAGGGCTAATTGCAATTGGAGTGTTGACTGGGAGCCAGGGGAACTGGCAGGCCTTCAAAGGGAAGGTGTAGTTTCCACTGGTTCTTTCTGACTAAGGTGTTTGCTAGCTGGTCAAGAACCAGGAGGACATTTCAGCATGGATGGAAAGGTGGGGAAAAAAGATAGCTCTATGAGAGCTTGGGTCAAAGGAGTGCCAGCATGCTATACCTCCCAACCGCCTTGATAGATTATAAACCTTCCAACCCCACCTCGTTAAAATTTTCAGAATCACTACAGACAAAAAATTAGCCTATGGATTGGTATTTAATTCATCAGGCTATGTGCTATAGTGGAAAAGAGTAGAGTTAAAATTTCAGTTACTCATCTGTGGCTTTTGGCAAGTAACTTCACCTCTTGAGCCGCAGGTTTCCATCTGTAAAATGTAGATACTGATTCTCTGTCTTTTAGGGTTGTGGTGAGGCATTAATGGGATAATCATCAATATCTAGCACAGTGCCTGGCATTTAGTAGATAATCAGAGTCAACATTTTTTCCAAAGTAATTAAGAACAAATTGGATGAAGCAATTTATTGACTGACAATTCATTTCTGAAGATGTGACTGCTGAATTTTCCATAAATGTTAACTTTTCATATGTCTGGAGAATATTTGCTGTCTTGTGTACTATTTGTTTACATATCTCTTTCCCCTATGGACTTAGCCATTGGATGAAGAGAGCTCTGATGGGCCAGGCCCTTTATTTGTACCTCTGAGGACTCTTAATTCTTGGAGGATCCAGATGGATTTGTTCAGGCATGAAGGGTTCCTCCCAAATTCCCCTGTAGTATACCCATCTTCTTCATGTCCATCCTCTCCTGGCAATACTCCTGAATTCTTTTTTATTTTTAACATTTTCCCATGGCCTACATTGTTATATTTTTTAAAATGTGGAATTCAACCATTTCAAGTACCTATGCCATTTATTTACACTGTGTAATTTTTATTCTCATTTCTGTCATTTTGTGCTTCCTTGAGGGGAGTTAGATAAGAGCTAGAAGTTCCATGCTGAGTCACAGTGCTGGTACCTTCAATAATCCTCTGCAAAAGAGACAAGAAGAAATGAGAGAGTGGTCTATTTCATATTTGCAGACTGAGACTGCATGTACCATCTGATATTGACTTAAGACATCTCTCCCATCTCCTTCATCTGTCACCTGAAAATCTCTGCATTCTTCTAGAGTCTTTATGGGTCTACAGATGTTCATTTTGGACCTCTGGAAATGTGGAGCATACAATGGTGATAGGGAGCTTGGTTGCGTGGAAGAATACCAGGTTGACGCTGTAGTGCTAGTCCTGTCCACAGAGAGTCTCACATTTGCCTGAGCATTAGAGCAGGGCATGCATTGCTATGGGAAGGCTGCCAGGCTGTATCCCAAGGGGCCACCCAGCATGACAGGCCTTACCTGGGTGAATTTCCTAAGAACAAGGCTCAGGCTTGCAGCTTGTGGGCTTAGAAACCAGATCTTGGGGGCAGGCTCATACTAAACAACTCATAAGGAGGTAGTTGTGTAGAAGACCAGAATGCCTGTTTGTTAGCCCACACTGAAAACCCTGTCTGCTGGGTAGATGGGAACACTAGTGTAGTTACTCTCTTTCTGCACTGAAAGCCAAATTCTAATCTGAAGTTTGTCTGGTGAGCGCTGTCAGAGCGAGGGCAGTTAAGTGAATAAAGAGAAGTAAAATTGTGTGTTAGGACTGTCTTCCTGTGCAGTTGGAACCCTTGAACTTTGAGGCTATTGCCTGGATGGGCACTGCCCATGTTTGTCTCTATTATACTGTTTTTTTTGTTTGTTTTTTGTTTTTATGCTTCCATGGCTGACCAAACTTCATTCTGATTTGAGTCATCCTTTCTTAAAATTCGGTGGAATTTACAAAGTGGCCCAGGTCATATCCTTTTTATTTTCCCTTTTGGGGAAATTCAAGGTAATTCTTCATACTTCTGACAATGACTCATGATTGCTGTTTTACAATTGACCTCTGAGCAGGCTTTTTATTTCCCTCATGTCTAGGATTTTGGTAGACTTCGCACTGCAGCCTTCCAGTACTGGTAACATGTAAACCGATTGTTCTACCCTGCCAGGCTCAGTTTCCTCATCTGTGTAAGGCATCAGATTAATTAGCTAACCATTAAGCTAACTTGCATCTCTAAATTTCTACCTTCAAGTGTCAAGAGATTCTTCTTAATAAAAAATTCTGTGATTTGGTGAAGTTTAGCTTTCCCTTATCACAGGGCATGATTCCTGACCAACTCTCCCTGGCTGGTTGGTGTTAAATAAGGCTAACACCTTTCTTTGGCTCTTTTTAAAGACCAAATCTGTATTCAGTCATTCATGAGTTTGAATTCCAGCTCTATCCTCACAGTGCTTCTTTGGATAAATCATATTGCCTCTCATATTTCACTGAGACTTCTAAAATGATTTTCTAAATCTCTTCTCCATCAGTAATTTACTACCTGGAATTCTTCTGTAGTAAAGAACTTTCTCTTATCAACTATTTGGTTACCTTGAAATATGGTTAGTAAAGGAAAACCAGGATAAATGCTTGCTTCTTGCCCTTTATTTATCAATTTTCTGAGTAATAAATTGGTATTTTAGCAACCTCCAATGATGATCAATGAGTATTTTTTTAATATATCTTTTGAACTCAGAATTTTTTTATATAGTTCATAAATATCAGTAAGTGTAATCCATAAACAAACTTACAACAAAGGGAGTAGGATAAATGAAGATTGGGAAATTTTTTTTTTCAGTTTTATGGAAAAATCTTGATATTTGTTGAAGCTGGTTGGTGGGTACATGGGGCTTGTTATAATACTATTCTTTTTTCTTTTGGTATATTTAAAATTTTCCCAGACAAAAAGCGGTACTAAGAGGGAAGTTTATAGCAATACGGGCCTACCTCAAGAAACAAGAAAAATCTCAAACAATCTAACATTACACCCAAAGAAACGAGAAAAAAGAAGAACAAGCAAAGCCCAAAATCAGTAGAAGGAAGGAAATAATAAAAACCAGAGTGGAAATAAATGAAATAGAGACTGAAATACAGTAGAAAAGATTTATTAAACTAGAACTTGTTCTTTGAAAGATAAACAAAATTGACAAACCTTTAGCTAAACTACTAAGAAAAAAAGAGAGAAAACTCAAATAAATAAAATCAGAAATGAAAGAGGAGAAATTACAATGGATAGCACGGAAATACAAAGGATCATGAGAGAACACTATGAAAAGCTATACAACAACAAATTGAATAATCTAGAAGAAATGGATAAATTCTTAGAATTATATAACCTTCCAAAAGTGAATCAAGAAGAAATAGAGACTCTGAATAGATCGAACGCTAGTAACGAGATTGAAAGAGTAATCAAAAACCAAAAGTCCAGGACCAGGTGGCTTCCCCAATGAATTCTACCAAACATTCAAAGATTAAATACCTATCCTTCTCACTCTTCCAAAAAATTAAAGAGTAGGGGACACTTCATAACTCATTCTATGAGCCAACATTAGTCTGATACTAAAACCAGACAAGAACAACACAAAAAAAGAAAATTACAGGCCACTATCACTGATGAACATATACGCAAAAATCCTTAACAAAATATTGGCAAATCGAATACAACAATGCATCAAAAGAATCATACACCACGATGAAGTGGGATTTATTTCAGGATGCAGGGATGGTTCAACATCTGCAAACCACGTTAATAAAATGAAGAATAAAAATCAGAAGATCATCTCAATAGATGCAGAGAAAGAATTTGAATTCATCTGAAAGTTTCAGCATCCATTTATGATAAAAACTCTGAATAAAATGGGTATAGAGGGAAAGTACCTCAACATAATAAAGGCCATATATGACAAACCCACAGCTAACATCATACTCAATGGTGAAAAACTGAAAGCCATCCCTCTAAGAACAGGAACAAGACAAGGATGTGCACTTTTGCCACTCTTATTCAACATAGTATTGGAAGTCCTAGCCAGAGCAGTTAAGCAAGAAGAAGAAATAAAAGGGATCCAAATTGGAAAGGAAGAAGTAAAACTGTCACTATTTGCAGATGACATGATTTTATATATAGAAAACCCTAAAGAGTCCACCAGAAAACTACTAGAAATAATAAATGAATGCAGTAGACTTGAAGGGTACAACACCATCATACAGAAATTAGTTGTGTTTCCATACACTAACAATGAAATATCAGAAAGAGAAATAAAAAATACAATCCCATCTACAATCGCAACAAAAAGAATAAAATACCTAGGAATAAATTTAACCAAGGAGGTGA
Source organism: Diceros bicornis minor (assembly GCF_020826845.1). NCBI lineage: Eukaryota > Metazoa > Chordata > Mammalia > Perissodactyla > Rhinocerotidae > Diceros > Diceros bicornis. Next base: position 22,347,751 of record NC_080764.1, on the reverse strand, counting down.
AAGACCTATATACTTAAAACTATAAAACATTGTTGAAAGAAATTGAAGACACAAAGAAATGGAAAGATATTCCATGCTTGCGGGTTGGAAGAATTAACATAGTTAAAATGTCCATACTTCCTAAAGCAATCTACAAATTCAGTGCAATCCCTATCAAAGTCTCAAAAACATTTTTTCACAGAAATAAAACAATCTTAAAATTTATATGGAACAGCAAAAGATCCTGCATAGCCAAAGCAATCCTGAGAAAATAGAACAAAGTTGAAGATTTCATACTCCCTGATTTCAATGTATACCACAAAGCTATAGTAATCAAAACAACATAGTACTGGCAGAAAAACAGATACACAGATCAATGGAACAGAATTGAGAGCCTGGAAATAAACCCACACATATATAGACAGCTAATTTTTGACAAAAGAGCCAAGAACATACAATGGAGAAAGGAAAGTCTCTTCAATAAATGGTGTTGGAAATATGGACAGCTACATGCAAAAGAATGCAAGTAGACCATTATCTTACACCATACACAAAAATTAACTCAAAATGGATTAAAGACTTGAATGTAAGACCTGAAACCATAAAAATCCTAGAAAAAAACATATGCAGTATGCTCTTTGACATCAGTCTTAGCAGTATCTTTTTGAGTATCATGTTTCTTCAGGCAATGGAAACAAATGAAAAAATAAACAAATGGGACTACATCAAACTAAAAAGCTTCTGCACAGCAAAGGAAACCATCAACAAAACAAAAAGACGACCTAACAATTGGGAGAAGATATTGCAAACCATATATCTGATAAGGAGTTATTATCCAAAATGTATAAAGAACTCATACATCTGAACAACAAAGAAACAAACAACCCAATTAAAAAAGAGGCAAAATATCTGAACACACATTTTTCCAAGGAAGATATACAGATGGCCAACAGGGACATAAAAAGATGTTCAACATCACCAATTATTAGTGAAATGCAAATCAAAACCACAATGAGACATCACCTCACACCCTTCAGAATGGCTATTAATAAAAAGACAAGATATAACATACGTTGGAGAGGATGTAGAGAAAAAGGAATCCTTGCGCACTACTGGTAGGAATGTAAACTGGTGCAGCAACTATGGAAAACAATATGGAGATTTCTCAAAACGTTAAAAATAGAACTACCATATGATCCAGCCATTCCACTTCTTCGTATTTATCCAAAGAACACGAAAACAGTAATTTGAAAATATATATGCACGCCTATGTTCATTGCAGCATTATTCACAATAGCCAAGACTTGGAAACAACCTAAGTGCCCATCAATGAATGAATGAATAGAGAAGATGTGGGATATATATATATATATCAATGGAATACTACTCAGACATAAAAACGATAAAATCTTGCCACTTAACGGCAACATGGATGGACCTTGTGGGTGTTATGCTAAGTGAAATAAGTCAGACGGAGTAAGACAAAGACCATATGATTTCACTCATGTGAAACATAAAAAAACAACAATAACAATAACAATCAAACACATAGACACAGAGAATAGATTGGCGGTTACCAGAGGGGAAGGGGAGAGGGGAGAGGGCAAAAGGAGTAAAAGGGCATATTTAAAATTTAAATTAAAAAAAAAAAGCTCTAAAAGCATACAGAATTCTAATGTTATCAGAGGTGTAAATCTGAGTTCAGTCTTGAACTCTGGCTTATACATGAATCCTGTGGAGAAAGTGCCTTGATTTTTATTGAAATTCCAGATAGCCCAGAAACAGTTCCTAATCCTCACTGTCCCTGATAACATCATGTCAAATATGAGCCTATTTTCCAAAGGTTTTGGAAAGAATTTTAATATCTATCTTCATTGGATTCCTGTTCATAAAACCCTTTCATGATAACTGAGAATGTCTACTTTTGAATGAAATAATGTTCAGTAAATAGTGTAATGTGAAAGTCAGTTGATATCACAATTCTAGCATCACTAGTATTCTTTGAGAATTTGAAACATAGTTGCTTATGCTCTCTGGATTTCCTGCCAGAAAATGATTTGGCATTTTAGCCATTCTGAACTGACTTCTTCCATATAATGGTGCTATTTCTCATTCCAGGTTTAAGTTTATCTATTCATGGGGCTGAAAAGCGTTTGCAAATCCATCAACGGCGAAGTGTGGCAAGCCGCCCAGGGTCACGTCGCCTGCCTGTGGTCAGGCATTCCTCACTCCCACCAGGCAGAAGGTCAATAAAAATGGAGGCAAGCTCTTCTGGAATCACTAATGGGAAAACCAAAGTCTTCCACCCAGGTAATGCACGGGGAAAGTTCAACAGGGACCAATTTTAGCAGCAGCCTAATGCAGCCTGCATTATATTTTTATTATCTAATTATGCCGTAACTCCAGTTAAGCTTGCTTTTTTAGAGAGTCTTGTTTTTTCCCCTCTCTTTACTTCAGTCAGTGGTAAATGTCACCACGACCAATAAGAGGAGAGAGAACTTGATGTAGCAGAAAGATTAAGGCTACATTCCACCTACAGTGGAAGAATCTAATGAAAATCCCAGTGAATAAACTTGCTTAGTTCAAAAAACTTATTGTATAATAAAACAAAATAGAGTTTTGGCCATTTTCTTAATAATTTGCTTAGGATAGCCCAGGGAAAAAGTCAAGCTGAAAATGCCCACTTTTGAAGCCTGAGTTATCTGGTTTGATTTGCCTACATCCTCCTAAGATTAGGGGAGAAGATTGAAGTCATATTAAATTTCAAGGCTCTGAGAAACATTTTAACATCTTAAAAATGTTAAAATGAGTCTATATCAAAGCCAGAAATTCCAACTAAATGGTTTTATTTGCTTGTTTGGATGAGAAGCTCATTTAGGTATTCATTCATTCAACAAAGTGCCTACTATATGCCAGGCATTGTTTTGGGTGCTGAAGAAACATAAGTGAACAAGGCAACATTCCTGTCCATCTGCCTTGTAGGAACATCAAATTGTGAGGGAATTCAGAAGTCATTTAGTATTAACTCGCAACTGATCCTGATTCCTCTGTGTAGTGTCCTGGCAGGTGACTACGCAGTCCCAACTAAAGCCAAGCCTCCATCTCTAGCCATGTCACACCATTCTCTCTCTCTCAGTTAATAACCTTATTTCCTAATCTCACTGAGAACCCCAGGGCCAATGGGCGTGAATTACTGCAGAGCCCTTACCCTCCATCTCCATATGTATTTCTGTTTACTCCCATCCTTCCCCACTTTCCTTCAGTTATCAGAAGATGAGGGTCCTCCCAGTGTCCTTAAATAAGCCTTCATCTGTGGCCTTGGCCACTCCTCCTCTCTTGAACCTTGCTCAGGAGAATGTGTGGCCTCTTGTCATCTCTCTTCTCCCTCCCTTGCTGCTGGCTCTTTCCCTTCAGTCTATGAAAAAGGCTCAAGCTTCTCCCATTCTAATCATCTTCATTTGACAGTGTATCCTTTTCTCTCTTCGGCCACTTTTTCCTCCTCTTTTCTAAGCCAAACTTCTGAAAGAATAATCTACCCTTGTTTGCTCTGCTCTCTCCATTTGCAGTCACTCTTCAACCCAACACAATCTAGTTTCTAGCTCCTTCACTCCAACACAGCTCTTCTTGATGCCGTTAGTGACCTCCTTTTGTCACTATGTGGTGAGTAGCAAACTCTTCTGATGCCCCAGACAGGATGGACCACCACTTCCTCCCAAAACACTGTTCCCTGGCTTCTATGATGGTCTTCTTTCTTGATTCTCCTCTTACTTCTCTCACAGGTAATGTTCCTCATTTCCCAGTCTCCAGCATCACTCTCTCTTCCTCTTGCCTCCTGTCCTAGTACATCCTTTACACCAAATCCAGAATGACTCATCCTCCACCCCAATCACGTCATTCACTTTGCTTGTCCTGCCGGTTAGAGGGTAAAGTTCAAACCTCTTAGCATGTTAAAAACAGATACCTTATATGATCTAGCCTTTACTGCTTCTCATCCTTCATTTTTTTGCCCTCTTCTGCCTTAAACTTTATACTTTAGTGTATCAGTGTGGGTTCAACCAGAAAAGCAGACCAGTAGAAGATATGCACTGGAGATTTATTACAAGGAATTGACTTCCCTGATTGTGGTAGCTGTCTAGGGAAGTCTGAAATCCATAGAGCAGGCTGTCAGGAAGGCAGGCTGGAACTCTTGGGCACCGCTGAAGTGAAATTTCTTTTTCTTCAGGAAAGCCTCAACTCTGCTTTTTTTCTGTGTGTGAGGAAGATCAGCCCTGAGCTGACATCCGATGCCAATCCTCCTCTTTTTTTTTTGTGAGAAGGATGGGCCCTGAGCTAACATCTGCCAATCCTCCTCTTTTTGCTGGGGAAGACTGGCCCTGGGCTAACATCCATGCCCATCTTCCTCCACTTTATATGGGATGCCGCCACAGCATGGCTTGACAAGCGGTGCATCGGTGCGCACCTGGGATCTGAACCGGTGAACCCTGGGCTGCCGCAGCGGAGCACGCGCACTTAACTGCTTGCGCCACCGGGCCGGCCCCAATCCTCCTCTTTTTTGCTGAGGAAGATTGGCCTTGGGCTAACATCCGTGCCCTTCTTCCTCTACTTTATATGGGACTCCACCACAGCGTGGCTTGACAAGTGGTGCGTAGGTCCGCACCCGGGATCCAAACCTGCTAACCCGGGTGGCTGAAGCGGAGGGCGCGCACTTAACCGTCGCACCACCATGGCAGTCCCATCAACTCTGCTTTTAAGGCCTTTCAACTGATTCAATCAGGCCCACCCAGATTATCTAGGAAAATCTCCCTTACTTAAAGTCAACCGATTATGGACTTTAATCACATCTACAAAACACCTTTGCAGCAACACCTAGATTGGTGTTCACTGAGTAACTGGGGACTATAGTCTAGCCAAGTTGGCAGATCAACTACCATCACATCTAACCAGACTGACTTGCTTTCAGTTCTCCAGACACATGATGCTGTTTGATGTCTCCGCATCTTTGCTCATGCTGCTCTCTCTAGGATGCCCTGGTTTCACTCCATTATCTTTTAACATTTTGAAATTACCTGTTCATCTCTCCACCATAAGGTCTTCAAGGGCAGGGATTCTGGATTATTTATCTCTGTACCCCCCCGAAATATTTGTAGGGTAGGACTGAACTGAATCTTCATTAGCTGTTTTTCAGACTATTGCAATAGCTTTATTGGAGTATAATTGACAAATTACAATAGCTGTCCAACTGCTCTACCTGCCTTTCTTTCAACAAATATTTATTGAGGGCCTATTAGGTTGCCAGGTACTCTTCTAGTACTTGGGATACATCAGTGAATGAAACAGACAAAGGTCCTGGCCCTCAGAAAGTTCACATACTAGCTGGGGGAGACAGACAATATGTAAACATAATAAATAGATAAATTATATAGTGTTTATGAAGAGGATTTGTATTATGGATTAAAAAAGGTAAGAGAATCAGGTGGAAGGATTACAAGTTGCAATTTTAAATAAGGTGGCCAGGGTAGCCCACACTGTGGAGGAAATATGGGATCAAAGACCAGAAGGAGCTGAGCGAGCCATGTAGATGGGCAAGTGCATTCCAGTGAGGGATAGCCAGTGGACAGACCCTAGGATAGGAATGAGTCTGGAAGTTTAAGGAATAGCACAGTGGCCCCTGAGCCTGGAGTGAAGGAGAAACATCAGCTCAGAGAGGTCAGAGGGACCAGATGGGGCGGGGCCTTGCAGGCCGTTGTAAGGACTGTGAGCTCTGTGTGAAATGGGAGCTCTTAAAGCGTTTTGAGCAGAAGAATTCCCTGATCTGACTTACATTTTAATGCGATCACTTTGGCTATTGTTTGAGAATAGATTATAGATGGAGAAGGTAAAAGGAGAAAGGTCAGATAGGAGGCCACTGTAACAATCTAGTTGAGAGATGATGGTAGCTCTGACTATGGGTGGCAGAAGTGGTGGTGAGAATTTGGATTCTGCAAGTATTTTAAAGTTGGGCCAACAAGATTTCCCAATGGAGTGGATGTGAGGTAAGAGAGAAATGAGAACTAAGGATGACTCCAAGGTTTTTGGGCTGAGTAAATTGGATTGGTATCAACTGAGATGGAGAATGCCACAGAGGAAGCAGATTTGGTGGGTTTGAGGGCAGACATGGGGCCAAGATCAGAATTGTGGACATGATAATATTGAGAATTGGTGAGATCACGTGGGTGGTGGGATAAATGTGTTTGTAGTTTGAGAGATTAGTCTGGGAAGGAAATATAAAACTGACTATTGACATATAAATGGTCTTTAAAGCTGTGAGATGGAACAAGATGGCCAAAGGAAGAAGTATAGATAGAGAAGGGGAGAGGATTAAGGGCTGAATTCTGGCACATTCCAATAGTAAAAGTCAGAGAGAACATGAACCACTAGCAAAGAAGACCAAGAAAGAATTATCAGCAAGGATGGAGAGAAACCAGAAATTACATGTCTTGAAAGTTAAGTAAAGAAAGTTTATCAAGAAGAGAGGAGTGATTAAGTTAAGTGTTGCTGAAAGTCAAGGTGAGGACTAAGAGTTGGCCATTGATTTTAACAAAGGACAGATAGATGGTAATTTTGTGAAGAGCAGTTTTGGAGAAGTGATGGGGATGAAACCCTGGTTAAAGTGGATTTAAGAGAGAATGGAAGGATGTGAATTGGATACTGTGAATACAGATAACTTTTTTAAAGCAGTTTTGCTGTGAAGGCTGGTGAAGAAATAGGGCAGCAGCTGCAGGAGAAGTAAGGTCAAGAGAGAATTTCTTTTCAAAATAGCAAATCTCCAGCAGATAATTCATGATGTTCGGGAGACGGGAGGATTCGTGATGTGAGCGTCAGTGAAAGAAGTAAGAGCTATGCACAATAGAATTGTGAAGAGTTTATCTGTGATAACAGATGGGAAGGGAGAGTATGTGGATGTTGGCAGTGTGAGGAGGGTCTAAGAAATTCTTTTCCCACTGTCAGTTTCATCTGTCAAGTGGGAAGCCAGGTCATCACTGAGAATGAGAATAGAGTCAAGTTGAGAGACAGAGATGGTATGATGATATGATGGTATGGACAGGGGAAATACGATTGCTAGCCCACATTGAAGGGCCATTTGAGATTCATGGTCATGAAATTGGAGTAGGACAAGTCACCATGGTTGTGGATTTTTCTTTAACCTTGTTTAGCTACATCACTGAAGACAGAAAATAGATGGAGAGTTAGATTTTCTAGTGAGGGCTGTGATTTTGCCAAGGAATTAGGAAAAGAGAGAGAGAGAATCAAAGCTGCATGAGAGGGAATGATAGCAACAATCAGTTATGTGATTTAAGCTTGACAAAGAGAGGAGTGAAGCCATCAAGGGGGTGAGGAACAGTGGAAAGTTGATAGGATCAATTGGTTGAAGGTCCCAGAGAGGTTGAAAAGATGTTGAGCTTAGGGTAATGGGAGGAAAAGCTGGAAATGTAAGAGGTAGTTGTGAGAGTGGAATGCATGGGACTGATATTATGGAGGGGGGTGCTGTTATTAGTAATGACAAAGTCTAGACTAGGGTATACAATGGGTGACTGTAATAGGGTAGATGGCAAGATCATTGGAGGAGAGAATTCTCAGGGATTGAGAAACTAGGGTTTGGGAAGGATCATCTACAAAGGTATTAAAATTGTCAAGAATTGAATAGTTTTGGGGAGAGTTATAAGAGGCCAGGAGTTAACCTTATCAAGGAATGAGGGAGCATGACCTAGGAGGCAGCAGGAGAGCACAATGATAAAGGATAGAAGGTGATATACTATAACAACCTGAGATTCAAGGCTGGAGGTATTTAGGGAAGAGGGAAGAACAATGGTCTGAAGGTGGCATTAATGCCAAGGAAGATACCTCCTTCTCCAGATCCATTGGTGTCAGGGCTGTGGGAAAAAGATAGTAACAAACGAAAGAGCCACAGGGAGGAATTGACCTCTGGGAAGAGCCAGGGTTTCATTAGAGCAAGAAGACAAAGGAAACAATCTGAGAAAAGACTGATGATGGGAAGAGAATTCTGGAGGGCCCAGTGGGAGGGTTTTGGATGTTGGAGAATGGCCTTCCATGGCTCTCTTTAATTATCTTTCCAGACCACCCCAAAGTTCTCCTCCAAAGGTGGTTAATATTATCCCTCCTCTGCTTAAAAACCTTTATTCTGTCCAGAAGAAAGTGCAGCCTTGTGAGCCCAGTTTTTCAAGCCCTCTACAATTTAACCTCTCCCTGTGTTTCCTGGCTTATCTTCCTTTATGCTCCACAAGCTGCCTTGTTCTACTTTAACCATCCACAGCTCTTCACTATTTCTCAAGTACGCTTTTCCTCTTCCATTTCTCTGCCATTGCTCAAGCTCCTTCCTCTTTTTGGAATGCCTCTTCCCCCAATAAATCTCTATTTAACCCTTCTCATTCCTCAAAATGTAACTCAAATTCCACTTCCTCCCCAAAGTCTTTCTAGATCTCACTAGTCAAAATTGATCTCCCACTTTCCATTAGAACTTGGAGGCCTTATCAAAGTCCTCTTGTTAGATTTTATAGTTCTCCTGGAAGGCAGGAACTATATTCAATTTATCTTGTATTCTCCATCTCCCCTAACCCCATACATTATTTGGAGTAGGTTTTACTAAATGGTTATGTGCTGTTTGTTAAAATCTATTCCACCTACTGGATCTAGGTTTGCATTCTGAAGTTATACAGAGTAAATCTAATTCTTTTTCCAAATGATGATCCTTTAATTGTTCAAAAACTGATCCAGAGCTATTTGCCAACTGAAATACTTCCTACTTTCTTCAGTGCTTCCTTCAGTGACATGGTTTTCAGATTCTTTACCATCCTACCTGCTTTGCTCTTAGAAACAGTCTCATTTCATTACTCCCTCTTTGAAAATACAGCGGCCAGAATTGCATAGAATATTCTGTTGATGTTTGTCCCGGGTAGAGTAGAGTCAGCCTTTAATTGCCATCCTATACTGATATTAATGTAATACAAATTTAAAGAAATGTTATTAAGGTATTTCCTAATGGTGTAATATCAGCGTGGGGTAATTTAGCATATCTCGAGTCACTGCTCTTGCCTTAAAAACACATCACTACGTTTATCTATCCGTAATTTTATCATAGATTCTGGAATTCTACTTGCATTTTCTATTGGTCGAAAATATAAATAAAACCAATTCTTCAGCACAGAATTATAATTAATAAAAATTAAACAAATTACAGTTAGAAACCTGTTTTTAAATATATATGTATAACTCATATTATTCTGCAAGATAGCTTGTGATTTCAATTCCATCCCTTTATTTTTAGTGTACTTCTACTAATGCGTCATAGCTCTCTGTTGGGAGATTACAGAAGAGGTCTCAAATTGAGTTTCTTATTTGTAGTGAGTCAGATCTTAGAAGCAGCCTGGACATTTTAGTCATATTGAGGCCTATTAAGTTATCCATCTACTTTTTACAAAGTTAATAACCCCAATTCCCAAAATGCTATCTGACGTCCACTCAGAGTGGTTGTTAAGTACGAAAAGAGAGAGTGAGAGGGTCTTGTAGATCTTCCATGCCATCAACCCTAAACAATTTCAGGTCATTTACCCAGCTTTGAGTTTACAAACATTTCTGAATGCCTACTATGTACTAACAAATAATTATTTGGAAGATACCTCTTCGGGGCTGGAATGGAATAGAACTCTACAACACATGGACCTTAGAGAGCTCATAGTCAAGTCCAAAGAGATGATCAGTCAGGGTTCTTTGGTTATAAACAACTGAAACTAATTATTTAATCCAAGCAAAGAAGGAATTTAAATTTGAAGGATATGGATGGAAAGCCTGGAGAACCAGCCTTGGAAAAAGGAACAGAAACCAAGAAAAGAACTATTTGACTATCTGGAATAAATGAACTTTTATAATTTTTATTAATTTTTTGTCATTTGGCTTAAGCTTTGAAGACCTAGGAGAGACAGTCCTATTCACCATGTACCCCTCCCTTGGTTGGGTAGAAGGTGATGAGAGAAAAAATAGCACAGACAGAGACCTCTCCCTTCAACTTTTATAATAGGAGAGTAGGATATCTTGGTTCTCCTCCCACTTGACTTACATACAGTGTGGGAAAGCACTTCCCCAAAAGGGAATAGAGATGATGTTAGACAAGGGAAATGTACATGGAAGAATGTCCACTACAGGGACCTGTACTTAACTTGCTATAATAGAAGTCAAACTGTATTAAGGGCTGGAACAGAGATATAAATAAATTTACGGGAACATTCTTACTGGGGAAAATTTAAGAAAGATTCAAAAGGCACATGGTCTACAAGTTGGACTTTGAAGGTCAACTATGATATTAACAGGAGGGTGGCCATCCAGATATAGGAAAGAGCATAATAATAGAGACAGTGTGTTATACTGGCTATGAATGCAAGCTTTGATGTTAGGTGTTTAAAACCCAGATATGTTACCTGATAGCTATACAGACTCGGGCAGATTCTCTGAATCTCAGGTTCCTCAACAGCAAAAGAGGATATTAATTCCTCTCTCATGGTGTTAGGGTTGGTAGATGAAATATAAGACTCACAGTTAAATTTCAGATAAACAATGAATACTTTTTGAGTGTAAGTATGTACCAAATATTGCATGTGGCACACTTATAACAAAAAATTACTAGTTTCTTTGAAATTCAAATTTAACTGCGTCCCCTGTATTTTTATATGTTATATCTGGCAACCCTATATGGCATTGTTATGACCATTAAATAAATTCATTCACATAAAATGCTCAGTATGATCCTTGGCACATAGTTGGTGCTCAGTAATAAATGGTAGCCATCATTTTTGTCGTCACCATCATCAAAACCAAATCAGAAGCCTGAAAGTGCATGTGTCCCGGAGTCACTTCTTGCTTAGTCATTGCACCATAGAGCAGTTTCCCAGTTAACTTGTGCCAGAATACCAATAAGATGGCTTCTCATTGTGCTATACTGACACAGGAGCCATTCATCATCATCTTGTATTTGTGTGGTTTCTCTTTCCTCCGATTGTTTCAGATGTTTCTCTTGTGTATCAATTTCATTTTGACCTTATCCTTTAGCCACTTGTAATTAACAAATATTATTTTCTATTCCCCTTTATAGACCAATAATAAAAGTTTTAAATGGCACCAGACGTGGGACTACAATTTAAGGGTCAAGAGCAGAGTAAACTGAAACATTGATTGCAAATTTTTTAGTTTGAAACTATAAAGATTAGTGGGTATAGATCAAATTATTCCAGTTTAATGACTAGGTCATATAAAATCGATTAGAAGTATTCTGAAATCTAAAATATTCTATTGCTTTTCCTGTATCTATTAGGCCCATCATATAGTCCTAGAGGAATGCCATTAGTCCCTGAATAAGTCCTTTATTCTCTTTTCAAGTTTGTAAAATGATGTTTAGCTGTTATGTCTCATTATTTTCCCAAGTAATTTTTAACACAATTCTTTTACTTCCCTTTTAAAACCTAAGTGGCTCTTTCCCCTTTTATGCATGATTATTTTTCCCTTATAGAGATACGGTTTTTGAATGCTGGGACAAGTCAATTTCACATAAGAGAAATTTTAGGATTTTGTTGTTTCCAGCGAGCTAGAATGATTGTAGTGTTGTCTGTATACAGGGGTATTAAATGTTTGACAATAATAAAATTATAGCTACAATTTATTAAGCACTCTACCATATTCCCAATCTCAAGAACTGTTAAGCTATTTTGCTTTCATTGTCTCGTTTAATTCCCATAATATCCTCATGCTATTATTGTTATTTTATGGATGGGGAAACTCAAGCACAGAGAAAGTGAGGTAACTTGCCCAAGAACATGTAGCCAGTAAGTGGTGGAGGCAAGATTCCAACTCAGGTGGTCTGATTCTCTCTTTCAATGTGCCATGTTTTACCTTCTTCTTCAAATAACTGGGTAGCAATATTTCCTAGCAAGTTTGTATAAGAAAGCCTTACAAAATTTAAGTTAAAAGCCCTGTAATAGTTCAAACCTTAGCATGAGAAGATTGTACTGAAGAAGGGACCAGTAGGATTCCATTGAAAATATATGTAGTCACCTTAACAGATGATTATTTCTTTCTGTACAGTCGTCCCTCAGTATCTGTGGGGGATTGGTTCCAGGACCCTACCTCCCAGTACCGAAATCCACAGACGCTCCAGTCCCTTATATGAAATGGCAGAATAATTGCGTATAACCTAGCAAATCCTCGCTTGTACTTTAAATCATCTCTATATTACTTATAATACCTGATACAATGTAAATGCTAAATAGTCATTATACTGTATTGCTTAGGGAATAATGACAAGAAAAAAAGTCTGCACACGTCCAGTAAAGACTCAACTATTGTAGGCCTTTTGGTCTGGAGTTGGTTGAATCCGTGGGTGTGGAACCCGCAGATAGGGAGGGCCGACTGTATAAGTGAGGCTCCACTTTGTAACTTCTTTTCTGTTCTACTCTGCATTAAACTTTTGTTTTTCCATCCTCCCTTTTTCTGTTTCCAATATTATGAAACTCGTTCCTGTTTCCTTGAGTTTCCAAGCTTTCATTCTGGCCCTTCTGTCAAGACCTGGTCTCAAATTAGGGAACGTTCTGAACTCAGTAAGTGCATTTCATAATGTGTTTCACTCCGTAAACAGCAGTACCAGAGGCTGCGGGGAGAGAGCAAGGAGAGGAGCAATTAAAGAGAGATTTTAAAAAAGAGAGACAGCCAAGAAAGATGTGTCTCTAGTTCTGCCTAGATGAGAGTCTAGATTTAATTCGTTCTTTAGGGGAAAAAAAATAAGGAAAAGTATAACCAATCTTTACAACAGTAATAATCATAGTCCTATTAGAGGATGCTGCAGTTGTTTCCCAAGGGCTTTCACAAATGTTTCTCCTACATCTCATGTAGTTCTTACAGCAGTCTGTGTAGTGGAAGTACCCCTATTTTACTGTGGCTCTGGAAATGAAATTACTTGCCTAAAAGTACAAAATTAGTAATTGATGGATCCTAGCTAGAACCTATGTCTTTAACTTTTTATGGATGGTTTTTTACACTGTGCCAATTTTTTTCTTCTTGAAGATGAGCATTACTGAGTGTGAAATTTTGGTGTTTTCTCATCATCACTTTATCTGGAAACAGACATTGAGAATTGTGGCTGAAGCTTGTTTACTGAACCCAGGGAATCCGCCTGTCCTCCTTGAATAGATCTGAAGCTTGGATGAAATTGTCTATTTGTTTTCCTATTTGTGAAATGGATTTTTGGTGTGGTTGGAAGATAAAGTCTTCCACATGGCTTTGAAATTATGTGGAAGAAATACTATAAGAGCTCCTTTGGACTTCTGTTTTATTTCTTACTGAGTTGAAGGTGAATGTTGTGCCTTTCAGAACAGTTAGTGCTATGGTTTAGAAATAACACTAATCATCCTTCACTTGAATCTTTTCCTTTGTAAGTGGGGCTTTTTTTAAGATGTGTGATATGAGTTTAATAAATATGGGATACTTAGGAAAACAAGCTATTTTGGGCCTTGGCAAATATGGGCATTGGTATCTGTGCTCCTTCCTGTCATTTGCTGAGTAACAAATTTGTGTTTTCTAAAAATACATACCAAATTCTTTCCTTAGATATTTGCATTTTTTCCCTTTGTTGAGGGACATATGCACATATTTTGACCTACATGATACAGTTAGAGAGACTATTCTGAAGACTCCTTTCACAGCCGTTTGAAAACACAAAGTGAATGAAGAAAAGCCGTGGAAAAGGCAACCACACAAAAAACCCAAGTGATAAATTTCTGGAAAGAGTGTTGTGTTTTATGGAATTTGAAACTGCATCTTCTGCCTGAGGCTATTTCAAATAATTTTATATGTGAGAAGCTTGGAGAGATTTAAATAACTATTTAGCTCAACAACATGTAACTATAACTAAGCTCTAACCCTAACCTAAGCCCTTAAGTGTGGTAGATAGTCAGGTAATGGTGAACTTCCACTATGCTTAATTCCCTGAGTTAGGGGTGAGAGGCTGATGCACAAGCTCTCATGAGGCTTGTTGTCTTGCAATGTCATACTGCTTCATACATTCATTTCAAGCCCTTCTGTAGATTTATCACGCAAGTTAAGAGAGTAAACCACATTATAGTGATGCTGAAAGTCTCGTGGTTTCTACTCTGTGACCCCTCCTAATCCTGAGTTTCTCTCTTCCCCTCCTCTGTAAGATTCCCTGTCCTCACAGCAACAGACTTCAGTGTCTAGGAGCTTGGGAGACCCCACAGAGCCCTGCCTATAGGACTCACAAATTCTTCCAGCCTTTTGGAGCTTTGCAGCTCTGATTTCCAGGCCCTCTCTGGAACTCTTAGTGCGGAGATTCATTATAACTTAGGAGATCACTATCTTGCCAATCTTGGGAAACGTGGAAGCAATTTTGTTGAAGGTCAGCCATTACTGGCTGAAGCAGTGGGATTCTTATTTTCATTTTAGACCTGAGAAACATCTGCCCAATATAGTCAAATGTGATTCTCCAGTCAGGACCCAGTCCAGAATTCAGTCCTTAGAACTACTCAGTGTAAATAATTTGAAGGAATATCTTTAGCTTTTGTAGTGACTAGTGTGAGTGAATCAGTCTGTTTATTCCTGCTGATACAAAGCCGAGCTTTCTTCTGTAAAAGAATGACCTTGCAATATCACTAGATTTAGAGTTATGCAACACTGATATAAAAGAGTGTGATTCGTGTCTTTTTGCAAAGCACTTATGAAGCATCCTCTATTGTAAGTATTATAAATGAAGTTAAGAAACAGAGTTGGAAAGTTTTTCCAGAACCAGTAGAATATCCCACAGGTAAATCTAGGGTTTCTGATTTCAGATGCTCCAGAAGAACTAAATTCATTTCCATTTTTCCTTCTTGAAAGATTTATCTTGGACACTGGCTGATGCAGGGAAAGTCTGTAAAGAAGATAGAATGTACCTCCCTCCCTTCTTAACACCATTCTCCATCTCATAGAAACACTGAATTCACTTATGAGGAACTGAAAACAAACTCCCAATTCCAAAAATTGTGTCTTTGCATCCTATTAAGTCCAAAAATGTTACATGTGAGGATTTATTTTATTGTGTTGAAATATCACTGCTTCCTATTATGTAAAAAAAAAAAATGCTGCATTTAAGGATGTGTATTAAACATACCTCTCAGGACAGGAACTACCAATTTTTTGTTTGCAAAATGTAAATAGAATATAGACAAAAGCGCAGATCTAGCATCATTTATTAGGAAGAAATCACGAAAAATACCATTTGTCCCCTTAAACCTATGTTACAGAGTCCTCCGTCTTTTGTGTTTCAAGAGGAAGGTAAGATTTGTTTTGTCACATTTTCCTTTATTTCTGTTTCGATATGGAATAACTATTACAAGTCCAAATTACAGGATTTTTTTTTTTTTTTACTGAATTGTTTTTATTTAGTCTAGGCCCTAAACTTGGAATTGGCCCTCATTTTGCAGAGAAGGAATATGTTACATAAAAATTTTAGTGGATCATGGTGAACTAACACTATGACCAAATTATTTACAAGCCTCCCAAAATTTCATCCTTTCCATTTTATAAATGGAAAAAATGAGGCTCATTATTCAATGGCTCGAGGTCACATAAAAATGGCATTCAAATCCAGGTCAGTGTAGTGCAAAATCTGCTTTTTATACCACTTTGTGTTAATTTGCAAATATAAGATTTGTATATATTTGATTGAATAATAAATTGAATTTTAAGTAATTTGTTTAAAGGTACTAAACTAAGACAGTATAATAGAATAACTAAGAATAGTGATTTGATGGGTAGGTGAAGGACAAGGGAGAGTGACAGTAATATGTTATGTAGTCTTGTGTCATAGCATAAAACAATAAGTGATATATAAAATTGATCAAGAAATGATGGAATAGAGGTGTCCAAAAGAAATAAAAACATAAATGCTTAAAAGTGGTTGAACTGGGGGAATAGAACCGGGGTTGAGAAAGGGGTAGGGTTGGCAACTACTGATTTTCATTATAAGCCCTTTAGTGCTTTTCGATTTTCTTTGTTATTTGACAAAATTTAAAAAGATTTTACAAAAAAGGCAAATGTGTGATCTAGAATATGTCTTTCATAGTCATCTTTAGCTAGCCTATCAAGATGCCTTAAAATTGTGGACTAGGAAGGAAAACTGGGACATTGTCTTAGTCTATAATGGATTATTGTTACTAGTAATATGAAATTGCAGTAAAAGAGCATTAACTGAGCAACTAATATGTTTAAGGCCTCGTTCTAAGTTCTGTAGGAGATAAAAATGTGGATGCAGTTTGGTCCCAGGCCTGCATCATGTTACAGCCTAGTTGAGGGTGCTAGAGATGAGGATGAAACCCAGATGCGGAGGAATAGGAACTCACATTTTGTCAGTGTCTCCTCCATACTGTGCTGGTAGGTACTTTACCTACCTTATTTTTGATGGAAAATGTAGATAGCTATATGGGTTCAATGGGTGGAAAATAGTATTTACTTGTTAGGATCAAGAAATGCTTCCTGAAGCAGAGCATTTAGGATGGGCCTTAAAAGTAGAAAGGGATTTCTACAGACAGATGGAATGAGAGAGGCATTGACATATTTGCTAATCAAGAAACTCATATTTGGAACTTGTTCTTTTTGATTCCTTTGGTATGTAAGTATTGAGCTAAAATCCCTGTAAGCTAGATACAAACCTGAAATGAATTTTTAAAATATTGTTTGCTCAGCTGAAGACCTTTTCCTAAATGTAAGTGCTGTTATCAAGATTACTTGTATTGAAACTACTTTCAACTTGACTCATACTACAGAATCACGATTAAGATTTGAATATAATCACTCCTATCAATCAAGTGTGAGAAAAACTAAAGGTAAATTTGGAGATCACATGAAATTTGTAGCTATTTTTGATTTTTTAAATTGTTCAGTATGTTCTCCATGTCTTTAGGAATCTTTTTAGCTTCCCTCTTTAATGTAACTTATTTGTTTAGTTTCCTTGGGATTGCACTTAGTTGCATGTCAATGACTGAGGCCCAGTGGGGTTATATTTTATTTTAAAGACTCTTCAGTTTGAAACCCTGACATCTTCACCATCTTGCCTAATTTTTCAGAGCTTTGTGTTTTGACTCAGTTAGAGACATCCTTGACTATAGGAAGAACTCCAATTCTCAATTTTTTAGAAATCACATCAAAACTATAGGACTAAGAATAAATAATTAAACATCAAAAGTTCAAAGTAGATATACAATTTTTTGTGTATTGAGGTTATTTAGTCTCTCTCACTTGGGCAGTATGTTTTAAAGATGAAGACTGTCACCTTGAAGGATTCATTTGGAAATGTCCTTGCACAGTGATCACTCTCCATTTAGGAAAGTTTACAAAAGTCTCTGTTTTACAGCATCCCTCCTTTGTCATGTGAGACTTCAGTGAATGACTTACTGCCAGAAGTTCCAGACCATTATATTATACTTTATGAAAGTGTATTTTATGTTTCTTCTAGAGCAGAGGAAGAAAAATACCTTATATTTTAGGGATTCCAAACGAGGTCTTATTGTTTACTGTGACGAAAATGTTACATCCTGCAATTTGGAGCTATTTGACTTATACATCTTAAGAATTACATTAACTTAGAAAATCTTAAATTAATTCCTTAATGGCTTAACATCTGTACTGTTTAAATTTTGAATCTTGAACTCTGAATGCTTAATATCCTCCACTGCCACAATCTGAATTTTTAAATGACTTTAAAATTAAATATTTTATGCTTATTGTGAAAAACAGAAAAGATAAAGAATAAAACAAAATACACCCCTAATTTCACAGCTGAGAGATAACTTCTATACCCATTTGGAGTATTTTCTTTCTGACTTTTTTTCTAGTTGTATAAAAGGGTGTGTTTTTTGTATACTTGAGACATATCTATATTTTTATCTGTATCCTTGTATTCCATTTTTTAACTTTTTCATTATATCTTAAGCATTTCCCATGTCATTAAATATTCTTTTAGACAGACTTTAATGACCTGAATGCCTCCTTTATCTTGCGGCTTTTATGACTTCTTATACTCCTATACTATATGTCCTCTAACAAAAACATTATTAAAAATTTGTGGAATTTTAGTTATTTAAAATTGTGGTTATTTAGTAGTCATAAATACTCCTGCATGAATTTATAAGCTCCTGACTATGAAAAACAAAAAGTAAATAAATTGGGCTTTTATTTATTAGTCTATTTAGGAAGTTATTTGCTTTTTAGGTTATATAATGGCTTTTCTATTGGTCTGAAGTCACTAGAACATGGGACTATTGGTAAATCCAATTCTCTTATTTCCAGCAGCCTGTATTTGTGACTGCTTGGATGTGAGTGGTGTTAAAGACTAATTAACAGCATGGCTTGGTATTATAGCTTTCCAACTTAGTAGCTGTGTGACTTTGAGCAAATTGCTCCTTCTCACTGCACCTCCTTTTCAAGGTTAGAGACTAAATGAGATAATAAAGTACATAGCATGGAGCCTGGCAGATATATAAATGCCAGTGTTGCTTTAATAAATTATTATGGGTGATAATAGTAATGGCTTCCGTTTACTGAGTGCTGTGTGACAGCTAAGAGCTTTTCATGCATTATCTCATTTAGTCCTCATGGCTACTCGGTAAGACTGTTATTATCACCCCTATTTTATAGATGAGGAAACTAAGATTTAAAGAGATTTGATGTTACCTAATAAGAATTTGAATGCTGCTTTGTCTGACTCCAGAGTCTGAGTTTATAGCTTTACTTGTAGCTCTACTGCCTTTGTTTCATAGTTACCACATAGCCTCATTCATTTATTCAATATACATTTGTTGAGGGCCTATCTGTGTAGGCACTGTTCTAAGTGCTGGATTAGAGCATGCGGATGGAAGTTCCTGGCTTCCCAAAGCTCGCCTTCTATTATATTAAGTTACTTGTGTCCCTTTCTCTCCTAGAATGAGTGTTCCTGTAAGACAGTAACTGTGTCTTAATCTTCTTGAGTTAGGGATATAATTAAAATCTTATTTGAGGCTAAGAATAATTCCTGGGCTTATGAAAGAATTATTTCTACAGAAATATTGGAAGCTAGGGCATGCACCATTCTATTCATCAGGCTATCTGTTTATTTTAGCACTGGCTTTTAGCCCTTCCAGACTCCTCAAATTGGAGAAATTCTTACCAATTATTTTAAGAAGCATTTGGAGATTTATTATTGTTAATGATAAAGCTACTTTTTAATATCTTGGTTTCTTTGACTTCCTTAAATGTCCTGTAGGTGTGTGGAGCAGCGTTAAAAGCCTTTCCTTTAGAACACACCAAAAATACATCAGACAAACCTTATACAAAAGGCTTAATTATTTCATGGAATAAATAAAAGTATTCTAGTATAATTGAAAAATAAATGATGTAGCAGAGAAGTCCAAATGTGAGGGAAAAATATTGATACCTTTTTTTCTGTGATATCAAGAATATTAAATCCTTCCCTAAGAATGAATTAATATAATTTTAAAGAAGATGATATCATAAAGTGTTTGTGTTGAATGTCACTTTTTAGCCATGTAGAAGCTGAAAATAATTTTCAGCTTGAAACCTCCTTGAGTGGAGGTTAACATGTTATATTCTTCACTAGGAAATCATCAGTAAATATTATGAAATATGTGGTATTTTAAGAAAGTGATTGCCTTATTTTTGCATTGGAAATACAATTAAACCTTTTTGGTCCCATAAGGAGCAAATGGCTGGTAATGTTCCTCATTTTTTTAAAGTCATTTGTCCAAGAGGGAGGATCATTGGCAAACCAGCTGGCTGTTCATTTTAGATTTTGACATTGCTTCTCTTTGGGACCCTAATGCTGGGCTCTCTGATAACCGGTGCAAACTCCATGAATATCTTTCATTTCTCTAGAAGGAGGTGTGGATTTGCAAGGCTACCAGCTGGATATGCAAATACTACCTGACGGCCCAAAGAGTGATGTGGACTTTTCAGAGATTCTTAATGCAATACAAGAAAGTAAGTTCCACTCAAATTTTAAATTCACCATGAAAAGGAGAAACTATTATAATACTTGGGAGGGTTAATAAAATTAGAAACCTTAGATGCCAAGCTTTTACAAAGTAAAATGACGTCTTAAAAGTGATACTGTGTAAAATAATTTTGAGACCAGAAGAGATGGGTAGTGAGATGTGGGTTTAATTTATGAAACTGAACCACATAATATTGGGGTCTTTGAAGAAGCCTGGTGGAAAAGCTGTAGTGGAATTATAAATTCTGTATATTTAGTATCCTATAATATTTAGTAAATCATTAGGTATTGTCATTTTTTAGATTCCTTAATTCATCATAATAAAAAAAATTGTTAAAAAAAAACCCAGAATACTATTCCTTTACTCAAATGTAAGTAGTAAGTGAATGTTGATGCCGTAAGCTGAAATCTGGAATTTTTTCTCCAAAACGGGTGTCTGGAGTCATTGATGATGGCCTGTGACTCAGAAGTGAACCCCTCTCTTCTAAGCGTTTTGATTAATCAAGGTTTACTCTTTTTAAACTACTTTGTGTTTTATAGTTTTCACTAAGAATATTATCATAATCAATACATTAACTCAAGTTACAGATTTAACATTGAGGCTGGGTGACACCATATATCACATACTAAGTCATTAACATTCGTATTTTGTTATCAGAGCTCTAATTCTAGATAATGATACTCCTCTTTTAATATCAGATAGTATTATATAATGTTGCATTCGAAGGGTTTAGATCTGAAGAGCATTGCATAAAGAACCACTGCAATTCTTTGCTACTTTTAGTTTTGTGACATTGCATTTCTATACTGATTTTTAATGAACAATTTTAAACATTTTTATAGTTGTTACCCCCTGTTGTCATTCTACTCCCCTTTGACCTTATGAGATAATTAGTATCTCCACTTTATAGGTACGACAACTTAGCGTGGGAAAAGTCAAGTACCAAGATAATATGATAATAATGGAGACCAGACTAGAATGGAGGGTCTCCTACCCTTCATTTAATTCCTTCACGAATGTGCTCGGTATGGGGTTTAAACACAGTGAGGAGAAGGATCCTAAAACTGAGGAAGATGAGGCTTGTTCTGAGAGAAATATTTTTAATAAAGAATATAAGAGGACCAGCTATTTGTTCTGGATCAGCAATCCCTTCATATTAGGTTAATGAATAAAGGAGAAAAAATTTCCCCAGGAGAATAAAAATCAAATTAATAGACTTTAGAGAGAAAATAACTGTGCATGAAAAGTTATAAAATTATGTGGTTACTTTATTTGATTTGAAAGATGGTAGATTATACAATGCTGAAAGGATTTTTAAAAAATTTTTAGTAAGTGATGAAAGTTGGCTTCTGTGTAAGTACAGGAGATGAACTTAAAATTTTTTAGGGCTGAACAAACTTATACCAAAATGAACTAAACGTTTATGAGACTAGTATAGTATGAGTACTTAATATTTAAATTTAAAAATAAAGAAAAGGAAATATTGCTTCACTTTAAAATGCAATCAACTTTTTTATAGGTTTAAGAATTTTCTAATACTTTGGAACTAATATATTTATTTTCTTTTTAAAAAATAAGTATTATGTTAAGTAGGTTCGGGATGTGCCCACATAGCCTGGGTCTTTCTTGGTAGGACACATTTGGGCCATTCATCTACCTTCAATTTCTACATAGATTCCAAATATGATTCAAATGTTTAACCAGTTTATTGAAATTTCTAAGTATAAAAATACATAGTTTGGATCTTCAAGGGACTGTTCCTTAGATTATTGTTTATAAAAAGCTTTGAGAAACCAGCATATAAAAATGTAAAAAAATACAGAATTTGTGTGTCAGTAAAACTCCTCTCCTACAAACATTTTTGTTGAGATTAGCAGGATGATGGAAAGATTTCACTGTTTTCTTAGAATTTTGTGAACATATATGTATGACCTTCAAGATCAAGCTAGAAGAGAGGGTGTGTGTATGTGTGTGTGTGTATTTCAAACACTTCTTGAGTGTCTGAAGTAGGCTGGCCATCATGGTAAGTGCTTTTCCGTGCTATCTCTTTTCATTTTTAAAACACCCCTAAGTAATATTAGATACTATTTTCTCCATTTTAAAGGTGAAAAAACTGAGTATACACCCACAAGGCTAGATGTTTACTATCTGATAGAGTCAATATTTAATTGTTATGTCGGCCCTTGTTCTGCTAAATAGAAGATTAAATAAAAATGATTAGGAAAAATGAACTACTTTGGATTTTAAAAATTTTATTCTTATGTTGTTACATCTTGAGACAAGAATTCCTCCCCATGCTTCTGCATTGTAAAGTACATTTACATTTTTTTCCCCCTATAATATTATTCCCTAAGAATAGCGTCATCTATTCAAAAGAAGATGCCTCAGAGTGGCTGGACATTCCTTAAGTTGTTTCTCAACTTCCCCCATATCAGATGGACAGCTTATAAGGAAGAAGAGAGTTATTTTATCCATTCATCCATCTATCTATCTCACCTGTCATTTGCCAGGCACTGTACTAGGCATAATATTTTCAAGCAGTGGTGAGGGGCCGGCCCGGTGGCACAAGCGGTTAAGTGCGCGTGCTCTGCTGCGGCGGCCCGGGGTTGGATCCCGGGCGCGCACCGGTGCACTGCTTGTCAAGCCATGCTGTGGCTGCGTCCCGTATAAAGTGGAGGAAGATGGGCACAGATGTTAGCCCAAGGCCAGTCTTCATCAGTGAACAGAGGAGGATTGGCCGATGTTAGCTCAGGGCTGATCTTCCTCACAGAAAAATAAATAAATAAAGCAGTGTTGAAAGTTTACATAGTTCAGTTCAGGAAAAATTAAAAATTCACAGATCACATTTTGTTTTGTTGTTAACATGAAAACAATTTGATTGCTTTCTAGGAGAAGAGCATTTATATATGGCAGTATAATGTAAGGGGATATTTGTGTGTGTGTATTTCCTTGATGTGTTTTTTCCCTCCCTCTCTATTCTCAACCTTCACTCCCCATCCCAAGATGGCAGCCAGGTCCCTTGAACTCCTTTGTTTCAGCAGAATTTTGTGTTGGCTAAAGTTCTGGCTTTTGTTTTCTGATAGCCTGAGCTTCTGAGTGGCTGATGCTTGGATAGGAGAAGAAAAAAGAGAGACAGGGGGAATTTCCTAAGACCAGCTCTTTTAGAGCAAACTGCAGTGGTAGCATGGCTTCTTGTGGGTGGGAGGAAGGGGAGGGAATGGCTGTGTGGTGTGCCTGGGGGACTGCACCTGAGCCACCTGAACTGCCAGCTGTGGCTGAGATTCCCCAGCTTGAGAAAGGAACAGATCCTCCAGCATTCAGGGAATTTTGGAGGCTCTAGGAAGATGGCAGTCTTATTTTCCTGTTTCTTTGTTGTATCCTCATTACCTTGAGCACAGAGTACGGAGTATAGTAGCTGCTAAATAAGTTTTGTGAATGAATGAATGAATGAATGAATTCCACTGTAGACTTGAGAGGGGGGCAGCTCAGCAGTAGCCACTGCATCTTGGAGACCTGAGTGATCTCTTTAAATGTTCTGCTGTTTACAAAACCTCTAGAACCTTTGTGTAGTCCTGGATACGTGACGTAGAGGAGTGGGAATGTCAGCAATGACTGAAATTAAATTGTCCACCAAGCCAGTGGGATGGGGACTCCGAGACAGATTTAACTTGATGTAATGTTGACAAAGTCATGGGGCAATTCTTACACTTGAGTTTGTCTAGTAAGATTCAAACCCTCTATACATAATCTAAAGATTTGAGTGCCTACTTTATTATGTATGATAATATCAATTTAGACAAAAAACAAATCCTGCTTGTTAGTTACCAGTTTTAAAATCCAGATGTTTTTGAGAAGTAGACGTTTAAAAAGATTTCATTCCGAAATTAGATTGAGAATCACATCTTAACGCTCTGCAGTCCATGAAGCAGGCATGTGTATATGTGTATAAGCATGCATTATATGAGCAAACCATTGAGAAATATATAATTCAAAGGGTAAACCGACCCTTTTAATACTCGCTTTAAATTATTACCAATGCCGAGCCCTTTTTAGAGATCATTCCTTTCCCTGCCTTTTGTCACTTGTCCCTCCTTCTTGTCCTTACTTCTTCTTTTCTTGATTCCCAGTATATACAGACAGAGATTGGGGGGACTCTTGAGTGGCGTTCATACTCTGGCAGACATTATTGTGTTGTAGTCTTCTAGGTTTTTATGAAGGAAAGATTGCAAAGAGCAAAAAGCGTTTGAAATGAGAACTCAGAGGTTGGAAGGATTATCGGATCATTGTTATTTTATAGTCTGACCCTTTGTGTTTGCACCTGTGCTTACATAATCCTGTAGCTGTTCCCACATTGGTGGTGCCCTGTGCTTCTGTAGCTGAGGAGACTGAGTCATTTCTCAGTGACGTCCAGTGAGTCATTTTGAATCCAATTTCTTGAGCCCTGATTTCCAATTTTATTTTTAATCCATACGGTCATGCTGCTTCAAAGGGTAAGATGGGGAGAGGGAGGGGCTGACATATATTGAACACGTAATCTTGTCTGGCAACTCTGTGGGTGACATTTTACCTATATTATTGTATATAGTTTTAAACTCTCTTTGCCTTAATTTCCACATCTGTAAAGGGAATAGTTATAGTAAATCTATGTAAAGCCGTTAGTGTAGTGCCTGGTGCAAGGTAAGTGCCATATAAGTGTTGACTACCACCTTGTCTTCATTCCTCTCAACAATCCTATATGGTAAATGGTATTATCCCCACTAAAAAGATAAGGAAATTAAAGTTTGAATAAGTTAAATAACCCAATCTAAATGCTAGTAGGTGGGAGGACTAGCATTTGAACCCGGACTTGTCTAAATCCAAAGCTCATGCTCTTTCCCAAGAAGAAGAAATTATGGTCAGTAGACTTTGAGGATCCTCAATGCAGAACATCACTGATCTCATTTCAAGTTGTGAAAAGGTAACCAGGGCTGTTGAGCAAAGCTTGAATTAAGTACACAGTTCTTCTCTAAATATCATTCCCGGGGTTGTAAGAGGTGCCATCATTATCTGCCTTGTTATGGAAGTAACCCAGGTGTCTGTCTTGTCTTGAGAATGAAGGAGTAGCAGAAGCTCTTCATCAGAAACATGCTGTCCCAGGAACCAGTTAATGATCTCGGCCCCATCGCAGAGTGTACTGTGGGCGTCCCGTGCCATTGTCTGTGCTCTGTTTTATAAACTGCATCATGACTGAGCCAGGAAATGCCAATGAAATGATTTTTTTTAACGACCACACATTTTTAAAAATCTCATGATTTTTTTTTTTTTTTTTTTTGGAAAGACGTATTTTGAATCTCTAAGTATTTCAAGTAAACGTTCCACAGCAGAAAAAGAGTGCTTACTCTCAGACCTGTAACAGTTAGAACCCCAGCTTTCTTACGCCAGTTTTAATTTGGGAAGATGTTAACCTAACCATTTAATTGTTGCCATAACACACTAGCAGAGGTTTCCAAACTTAAAGCAGTAGAATCTATTGTTTTCTCCCCAAATATATTTTTTACATATAATCTCAGTATATAAAACAGATGACTGAGCTGTTTGGGGTAGGAGGGGTAGAAGGGATAGTGCTTTGCCCACTCAGTTTCCTCTCTGTCCCTCCATGGCTCCTGAAGCCCCTCAAAAGGATCCAGGGGTTCCAGGGAACACACTTTGAAAACTACTGGCCTATTGGAACCGAATAAAACCGGTTAAGGAAGGATTTATGTTCTTTCCAATTACTTTATCTATTTATGTTGAGTTTTCTAAATTAGGCCCTCTTTTTTTTCTTATTGGTAAACCAGGCAGTCTCTGCCTTAGAGCCATTATCAGATTCATTTGAAGAGTAATGACCATCTAGAGAGTTCTAGGCTTGCTAGTGTCATAGAAATGCTAAGTAGTGTTTGGTTTTTGAAATCGCAGCCTAGGGTGTGCAAAGCTGTGCTGAGTCTGTGTGTTTCCCTGAATTTTTGAAAACATTTAATTTGATCTATTTGTTAAGTTTTAAAAAGTGTGAGACCTGTTGGGCTACAGATGTAATGTCTAGCTTTATTCAGATAAATGTGAAAACTGTGACAAGACAATGGTTTGGTGGTTAAATGACTTCCTGTTCT
The DNA here is from genome assembly GCF_020826845.1 of Diceros bicornis minor. Classification (NCBI taxonomy): domain Eukaryota; kingdom Metazoa; phylum Chordata; class Mammalia; order Perissodactyla; family Rhinocerotidae; genus Diceros; species Diceros bicornis. The sequence continues at coordinate 22,321,572 of NC_080764.1, read as the reverse complement.
TGAAAGCCAAACCTCATTTAACAACAGTGGAGTGCTTTCCACGAATCAAGAAGCCGGCTAGAAATAGCATGGATTTGGGAGTCAGAACTGGGTTAGAATTCATCTCTGTCACTTACTAGCTGTGTGGCCATTCTTAGATCTCTGAAGCTGGCATCTTTCTCATAATACCTGTCTCATGAGGTGTTCTGAGGATGAAAGGAGAAAACAGACCTGAAAATCCTTAATACATAGTTTTTGCCTTTCAGTAAACTGTCCCTTTCTACTTCCTTCATATTTAATCTCTGAGAAACAGATTCTTTCAAGAAGTCTCACTGGGATAATTAGAATAAGAAAAAATAACTATTGATATGATCTTACAACTAGCTTTTGTTTATTTTAAAATGGACATTGAGCGCCTCCTATTTGCTAGCCCTTGTGTCAATTTTCGAGCCATCTTGGACCTTCACCTGAAAGGGACCCTAGACGTAAAGATGAACTTGTTATAAAATAGCCAGGTAAGTGTTCCAATTAAGATATAAACAATCTTTTTTTTTAAATTTATTTTTTGCATCCTAAATTCTTCCTGAAGGTGTCCTTTTTTGCATTGTCTAATGAGGCTTTGAGGTCAATATGCAATACTTTCAGAATTCTGAGTATCAGATGTAATAATTTGGAACTCAGGACAAAAATAGTATAATGAACTGGTGCTCTGAGAACAAATATAGATATTTGGATTGTGCTGCACAACTCTCTTGCGTCTTCTTCAGTGACCTATAATTTCATTTTATTTTCTCTGCATCAGAAAATACTGAGATTAAAGTATTCCTATACTGTAATACCAAGATAGGGTTATTCTGCTGCATTTGGAAAATAGAGAATTAAAGAAAAGAGCAGTGAGTTGAACCATTTGATTGTTTGGTATTTATTTTTTCTCTTTTAGACTATTTCTAAAACACATTTAGTGTTTGTTTTTTTCATTGCCTTTATAGCACTGGTTCCTTGATTTCATCCTCTCGTCTGGAAGGACGAGGCTTCCCACTCTTGTTTTGGTCATGTTATACCTCCAGCACCTAAAGTAAATGTGGTTCGATGAACAAATGGCAGAAGATAATTAATTAGTTTCTTTCTTTCTTTCTTTGAGCCCCTTGCAGTATATTTCTGGTCTCTTTTCCCTAGAGAATGAATAATAGCTAACATCCCAAATGGTTTTCACTGAAGGAATAATTGAAATAATCACAAATATTTGATAAGTAGATTTAGCACTACCGCAGTAAATTTGCCTTCTCATCACGTAAAGAATGTCAGGCCCTGCCTGCCTCCTGGCCCTCTGACTTCTCTGCTCTGCCCCTATCCAGGGATAGTACAGCAAGCCAGCCCTCGGAAATCTCTTTTCTGTACTGAGTTTATTGCTTTACTCAGACTCTGTAGCTGATTTTTGGTCTCCCAGGCAATTTGAGGTTCTTGACCCTCATTCAGTTGTGATGTGGGAGTCCCTGCTGTTTTGTTACCAAGTCTTTTTAGGCTGAGTGCCTGCTTTTTGCAAAAGAGAATCATTGGGGTATGTCCCTTGCTTTCCCAAATGCATGGTATCCACCTACCCTGACCCGTCTTTGCTGCCCAGTTCTGTTCACACAGCCCTTCCTTAGGGGGGCTATGCAAGTAATGCAAGTCCATTACTTGGGCTGCATGGAATTTTTGCATTCTCTCTCCCTCTTGTCGTTTTTAATTGACTCCTCAGAACATTTGGCTCTCTGTCTTATTTAATGAGCTTAATAGCAGAATTCTACCAGGCAGATAATTATCAAACATTTTTCTATTTGAGAAAAAAAAGTGTAACGGAGGTGATGGAATCCATTAAGTGACCTTGTTTGGATGAGGAGTATGTTTGCAGTGTCCATGCCCATGGATAGAGAAGCCCCACTCCCACCTTGGCTGGACGGTGAACTCTGTGAGGGCAGGGACCATGCCTGTCATGTCCAGTACTTGAGCCCCAGTTGTTAGCCCAGCACGGTGTCTGGGCATGGTATGCACTTGACAAATGTTTGTTGAATGAATAGATTTTTAAAAATTGGTTAACTTTGGAAGTTGGGGGTTGTTTTCTCCTTAAATAAAATGATATAAGTTTGCATCAAAGGATATTGTGCTTTGCTCCTAAAACTTTCCTGTAATTGAAGGTGATATACCAGTAACAATGGTGAAATATTGATGAAGGGCACGTGTTTCTTCTGTCTGTGGAGTGTCTACGTGTTCTACAGAAGCTGATCACTTTCTGGCAGTTCAGCGTTTCTAATCTCTACTGAAGCTCTTGAGAAGTTGGCAAGTGATAATGGTACCTCAATATCACTTATTCTCTAAAAATCAGATTGCCATGACATACTAATTTCCCTTGAGTACTCAAGTTGCATTAGCCCCATAATGACTTCGAGACAATAATTCTGATGGGCAGCAATAAGGAAAGTGAAAGTCTTCTCTCCTTTTCCCAAGTTAGCTGATCCCTCTAGAATCACATAATTGGGCCTTTAATATAGAACAGAATTTCTCAACCCCAGCACCATTTTGAGATGGATAACTCTTTGTTTTAAGAGCTATTCTGTGTATTGTAGGATGTTTAGTGGCATTCCTGTCCTCTACCTACTAGATACCACTAGCACCACCCCCTCCCTCAGTCATGATGATCAAAAACATCTCCAGACAATGCCAGATGTTTCCAGAGTGACAATTTGGTCCCAGTTGAGAATCGCAGATGTAGCAGGCTTTATTGAACTGATTGTGCCAGTGCCAGAAAGGGATACTGGCAGAAGATGACCTGGTAATTTTCTATCCTTGCCAAACCTTAGGGGCAATTATCATGGATGGATATTTAAGAGTTTCTCCCCGGTGTGAGCCAGTCACCTAGATGGGAATCTGTGTCCTTTTTAGCTTCCCACTTATCTCGCATCTCATTCCAATTCATCCCTTATAACCATTCTAACTTATAAATGCCTCTTCTGCCTTCTCGTATTGATAAAGCTAAAATGCTAACTTAAGATCCCAGAGTCTAAAATCAACAAACCAACATTTCTTGCAGCTCTGCTATGTGTCAGCCACCCTGCTAACTTATACATTATCTCATTTAATCCTTTCAGCCACCCTGAGAGAGAAGTTTTCTATACGTGACTCACCAGTGAGGAAATGGGGGTGGAAGTTCACACAGCTAAGTGGTAGGGTTTGAATAGTAAGCAGGTCTTCTGACTTTGTTAAAATAATATTTTTATCCTGTTGTTCAAATCTAATCAATATCTACTTGAGATTTAATCACTATCTACTTGAAAATTGCATCAGTATCCACTTGAAACTGTAGCTCTTGGCTTGTGACTAAGAATTGTGTTAGAAGAAATGTATATGAAAAGTCCTAGAAGCATAGAATATGGCTCTCAGACATAATTAGACTGTGACCACCTTGGGATCATCATTGTGTCATTAAACAAATATGTGTTGAGGGCTTACTTGGTGCCAGGATCTCTGTACACCAGTTAAGACAGATAAGGTCCTTGCCCATATGGAGGTTATATTCTAGTAGGGTAGACATCTAGTACACAAGTAAATAAATGAATAAAGAATATAATTACAGATTGTGATAAGTGCTGTGACGGAAATGAGCAGTGATGAGAGACAGAGAATAATTGGGTGAGGAGGAGCTTCTTTACGTAGTGTGGTCAGAGAAGTTGTCTTTGATCTTGACGCGTCCCATGACACTGGACATATTGCACTCCCTCAAAAGTGTTGCTTCCTCTCCTTGAGTACTTGGCACAGTTCTCCTAAACCTTGGTTGTATGAAAAGACCGTGGTGTTTTTTTCTCTGTGGCCGCAGAATCTAAAAACCTGTAGTAAGTGTGTTAGTTTCCTTTTGCTGCTGTAACAAATTACCACAAACTTAATGATTTAAAGCAACACAAATTTATTATCTTACAGTTCTGGAGGTCAGAAGTGACCAAGGTGTCAGCAAGACTGTGTTCCTTCTGTGGGCTCTGGGGGAGAATCTGCCGTCTTGCCTTTTCTATCTTCCAGAAGCCACTGGCGTTCCTTGAGTCGCTGCCCTATCCTCCATCTTCAAAGCCAGCAGCATAGCATCTTCCAGTCTCTCTAAATAATCTCCTCATTTTAAGATCCTTGAGTTAATCACATCTACAAAGTCCCTTTTGCCATATAAGGTAACATTCACAAGTTTCAGGGATTAGATCCGCTTTGGGGACCATGATTCAGCCTATCACAGTAAGCAATAAATGTTAGTTTTATTCTCATGCCCATTTTATTATATAGATGAAAAACTTAGAAGTTAAATGAATTGCCTAAAATCACACACTTGGATACAGCTTTAGATCCTGGTCACCTCGTTTAAGTACATCATCTCTGTTTTCTCTATAGCCAAACTCTGTTCTATTCTTCATAGCACTCACCACACTACATTTCTTTGATTGTTTTATCTGCTTATTACAAGTGCCAGAAGAATGTCACTTTTATTCGCCAAGGTACAGCCATCACACAGCTCTATGCCTGACACATAGTATGTACACCTCTAAAAATTTTTAGAATGAAACAATGAATAGTCTTTTATATGCTTGGGTAAATAGAACCCAATCTCCTACAAATTATTCTGTGCAGTGGCTTCTGACAGGTTGAAAATCTTTAGCCATTTTTAAAGCATCAAAGCTTCAATGTTGGTCCATAATTCGAGTTGGTCAAGAAAGGACTCATACCTGGCATTATGTTTTCTCATCCACTAGTGCTGAACTTTCCTTTCTGGTGTACTGCAAGGCACTGTGCATTTGGACCTGGTGTTCTGTATGGGGAACTCTGATAGACAGTACTTTATGTATGGACATGTTAGCATCAACAGTCTTTTGCAAGAGCCCTGAGTGTCATTAATGAGTCACTTTTTGACTTCTTTGGGTTTTCTCTCTTAGGCTGTAAATAAGGAAAAAGGAGGAATAAAATGACAGTTCTTACTGAACCATGCAAGTGGCACGATTGTGGGTTCACTTAGCAAGTTATATGGCACTGAAATGAAAAAATAAAAAATAAAAAAGTATAGGTTATCTCCAATGTGGAGAATAAGTTTTTAGAAGTCTTAAATGAAAGTACCTTATGTGAAGGAAAGCTAAACGAACACAACACCTCTTGTGATCATGGAAGACAAATTATATTTATATTATGGAGGTACTTGACTTTGCTTCGCACTTGCCTTAATCTTACCTTAATCTTGCCTAATGAAGACACTGTTTGGTCAAACATATTTTGCATCTGACATCGTTTTTTCTTAGGAAATACTATACCTGTCACTCAAGGTGTTATTGAAACAATGAAAAAATATGAAGCCAAAGGGTAGATGTCTCCTCTTTTAGTATTGCTTCTAAGATCCCGGATCCTTAACCCCACTTGTAATGTATTTACTTTGGTTCTAGTGGCCAAGGATGTCAATATTCTTTTTGATGAATTAGAAACTGTCAACAGTCCTTGCAAAGATGACGATTCTCTCCTTCACCCTGGAAACCTGACCAGCACTTCAGATGATGCTAGCAGATTGGAAGCAGGGGGAGAGGTAAGAGTGTGTGATTTCTTAAAAATGCAATTCTTGATCTAGATGGGAACCCGTGAAGCATATTCCAATGGACTGTTTAAAGTCTCATTGAACTGTAGGTTCCTGGAAAGCAAGGGGCAGGTCGTATATTCCTTTGATACCCCCATGGATCTGGCACATTTCAGGAATCCTAAATCTACCTTTGCTCAAAACAAACTTTCAGTGGGTCGTTCACTTCCCTTGTTATACCTAAAGACATTTTGTTTATACAAAGGAAGATTCTTAAAACCACCTGTCATTTTAAGATAATTTACATTGTGAGTGTCACTGACTAGTAAAAAGTAAGCTTTACATGGATGCACTTCCTTGTGTAAATCCACCAGTACGTAGAACAGTGAAACAAAATGGACCAGCTCTCAGTAGATTGTGTTGTCTGACGCCTCTTCGAGTTTCCATTTGCCTCTATAATCTGGAAACTCATTGCCATTGTAAATAGACCCATCTGTTCATATGTCATTCTGGAAAAAGAAGTCTTTTGTTAGTGACATTCACTGTTGCTCTAGTTGCATTCAAGGGAGTTTAATGTCACCTTTGTAGCTGCACTCGGTACAGGTAATAGGAACATAGGATCAGAGTCATTTGTTTATTGCACATTCTTAATTTTTTATTATTCCAGAGCCAGTTAACCATTGAAAGGATTAGATCTTTGAACAGGGAAAATTGTTTACTTCTACCAAGCTTCCCAAACCTCTCCTTACAAACACCCTATGCTACTATCCATGTATTTTTTTTTTTAAAGAAAAAACATTCTGTCATCATCTCTTCACACAGATACTTTGAATGTCATGATGTGACATAAAGGAGGGATCTTGAAAAGGACCTCAAAAGCAACTGGTCTCATCCTCTTAACTTACAGATGAGGAAACAGTCTCAGAGAGGTTAGGGCTTTGCTAATCCTCTTGCTGATGCCTTGGCTGAAGCCCTGTTTTTGCAGGCAGGTGCTGATTTGCTGAATCTACAAGATAGTTCCCTTGCTTGGCAAATAATTGTTAAGAAAGTGTTTATTCAGGTAGACTTCCAAGTACCTCTTAAGGCAAGAGCCAAAAAATAGTCAGTAAGGATTGGTCATCAATTGAAAACATCCACACCAAGACATGGGACATGAGCATTTCCATCCCTCCTGGTTGAAATTTTCCTTTTGGATGATGTGTGCGTGGCACTTGTGCAAGAATGTGGATTCTAGCAAAGACTTTGGAGGTATGGCATGTGTCCTTCACACCACTATTTGGAAACTGATGTAAACTGTGGCTTGGAGAAAAGGTAGCTCCCTCGTTTCCACTTGCTAGGTTTACAGACATGTTTTTGAAATCTATCAGCCTGAGAAGCCTGGCTCCAGCCTAACCAGCCCGTTCTTGATGGTCTCTTTCAGTGTTGTACATAATTACAAGCCTATGGAGCCTGGATGAAAATTACACCTACTGTTTTTGTTCTTTAAGTTTTATATATGTAATCACTGCAAAATAATACTTGTAATTCACATGTAGGTTATGAAGCATAATAATAAAATGAACACTTTGAACCACCATCCAACTTGTGAACTAGAATGGTATTTTTCAAATTATGGTGGCAATCTAGTTGTAGGTTACTAACTCCAATTGTTTTTTAATGTAATGGAAAATTAATATTAGCGTGTTTGTAAGTAGAAAGGATTAAGTATTGTTTTGTAAAACTTTTGTCCAGATATTTTGTGTGTTTATATACATACACAAGTATCACAAAATAAAATATTTTTCTTATCTCTTTTAACATTTATTTCTCATTTTTCTGGAAAAGTTTGAGAAACATTAAAACCATCAAAGCTATTTGCACTCCCATCCCTCTACCCTACCAGAGGTACCATCTTCCTGAATTTTTGTGTTTTTTGTTGTCTTGTTCTAAAATAGTTTTGTCACATACATATGTAGCCTTAACAACTTCTTTTTAGATTTCCTTTATTTTGTGCTTTATAAAAATAGTATCATGCAGTATGAAGTCTTCTGTGACTTGCTTTTTTTCTGTCAGTATTAAGATTTATGCTTACTATTAGATGCAACTATAGTTCACTTTCACTGCTGTATAATATTCCACTGTATAGCTGTTCTACAATTTATCTATTTGCCCATTCATGAACACTTGAATTGATTTCCATTTTTATTTTCTACTCTTATGAACAATGCTGCTATGAATATTCATATATACGTCTCCTAGTTGCTTTAACAAGAATTTCCCTAGGATTGTATGTTATGCAAATATTCAATTTTACAAGATAATGCCAGTGTGTTTTCTGGAGTAAATATATCAATCTTCATTCCCACCTGTAGAATATGAGAATTCTCAGTTGTTCCACATCCTTGCCAACATTCAGTATTTCTAGGTGTCCTAAGTTTTGCGCATTTGACTCAACGCTTTTTCCAATTTTTGTATTTTGTCTCCTCTTTACATTTTCATTAATAAAAATGTAATTTTGATAAAACTCAATGAAAAAATTAGTTTTGATTGTTCTTTAACATTACTCACTTGGGGCTGTTTTATGAGTGTCTTAAACTTGTCCCTTTCTCTTTGTGTGCAGACAGCGTCAGAAAAAAGCAAATCAAATGGACTTTACTTCAGAGATGGAAAGTGTCGAATTGACTACATTCTTGTATACAGAAAATCCAGCCCCCAGACTGAAAAGAGAGAAGTATTTGAAAGAAATATTAGAGCAGAAGGATTACAAATGGAGAAAGAGGTAAATAGATAGCTTGGATGAGAAAAAAATATAAATATACATCTATTCCTATCAAGAGGCAATTTAAAATGTAAAATTAGTCATTATGTTAACTGAATGCTTCATTTGGTCAGAGTTTGCCAATCTGCAGTGTTTGGGGAATGTTTCAGCAATTAGACTTTTGCAGCACAGAAAACTTGGGATAAAATGCAATCACCACACTCGGGAGGTTCTTTTCACATTTCAAGAAACCCTCACACACCGGAAGAGACTGGGTGATTTGGCCAAAAACAGCTGGAACTTACAAAACGATTCCAGTTTTTTTGTGTGTGTGTGTGAGGAGGTTAGCCCTGTGCTAACATCTGCCAGTCCTCCTCTTTTTGCTGAGGAAGGCTGGCCCTGGGCTAACATCCACGCCCATCTTCCTCTACTTTATATGGGACGCCGCCACACATGGCTTGCCAAGCGGTGCGTGAGTGCGTGCCTGGGATCCAAACCGGCGAACCCCAGGCTGCCGCAGTGGAGCGTGCACGCTTAACCGCTTGCGCCACCAGACCAGCCCAAAATGATTCCACTTTTAAGAGCCTTTCAGGTTGTTTTTTTCAGGTTCCCAAACTCAAGAGTTATCTTTAGTGTTTTGCTCTCCCCGCTTCCTTCCTTCCTTTCTGCATGAGGAGTTTTAAGGAAAAATTTAGTAAGGAAGGCACAAGAGGCCCAGCCAGGCCTCTGATAAAAATCCACAATGGGGTTGTTGTGTACCCGGCCCTGTTGGCTGAATTATATAACTCTTCTCAGATTTTCCCTGAACATTGTGCAAAGCTCCTCGAGCTTTTCAGAGTCAATGAGAAGAACATATTGGCAGTTAAAAATGTTTGCTTCTCATTCTACTTCTCAAACCTGAGGGGATAGATCTTTGAAATCAGACACCGAGATTTTTCTTGTACAGTGCTGGTTCCATGCTGATCTTGGGACACTTGAGATAAATGGGATTTTTCCGAATCTGTTAGACTGACCTCAACTCTTGAGCATTTATAAAACAGAAGCGATATTTTTCTGGAATGTCTCCAAAAAAGAGAATTAGAAAAACGGTGAGATAAGTATGGCCTTAAGGGAACATGTTCTCCTCCTCAGGAAAGTGAAACCAGATTGCTCAAAACACCATGTCAGTTGGAGGTTTCCCCAGAGCAACAAACAGAATTAAATGTTATTTTTTCCACTTTTGTGGGGTTCCAGAAAAATCTTTCCTGTACCCATTGAACGTATCCTTGATAAATCTTGTTCTTTAAGTTCTTATTGAGACAACTGTATACTCTTTTCTTAACATTAATAGTGCGTAAACATTTTTATCCTTAAAAATCATTCCTTAATCTTTTATTCTTTCTCCTGTTTCAAAATTTTTGTATAAAGAAATAAAAGATCTGAATTGCCGCATTATCCTAAATAATGAAAGTTCTTCCTCTGATCCATTCTGACTCTGTCAAAAGTTTGATTGCCATCAAAACTAGGTAGCTTTGTTCAATTAATGAAAGATTTATATTTTGAGCTTCATAACTATTTTCTCCATTCCTAGCGTTTCTTCTGCATAGGTCTTTTCAATGTCATTTTATGACCTATTAGTTAAAACTCAAAAAGCCTAATACTTTTGAATACACATTACTAAAGAGGTGACAAATCTATGTGTGTCATAAAACATCATCGGTACTACAGGGTTCATCTACCAGGATTAGAGCAGGGAGCTGAGGAGGATTACTCTGCCTTTGTTGGACATTTGTCCTGTGTAATCCAGTGTTGACCATGAGATGATGATGGGCTGCTCATGTGATTTGGGTTGTATATAAGATAATTTTATTTGGAGATAATTTTTAAAAATTTTATTAGCTAAGTATTTTAACGTATACTATATATTATACTATAATATATACTAATATATTTTAATGTATACTAAAAAAAATAATAGCAATTGGAAAAAAGGCAATGTCACCAGATGGCAAAGCTTCATAAAAACTTATCTAAGCATCTCTTCCTCTCCTTCCCCCAAAAAGTTCTTCTCTGGGTGGCAGCTTCCCTGTCTCTCCTTTTTCCCACAATCCTCTATTCACAACCAACAACTAGGTTTTCCTCTTTCTGGAACTTCTTCCTCAGCAGCCTTTCCCACTGCCTGGCTCCAGTCCTGCCCTGCTGCCCATACCCCTTGCATAAATGGCACAGTTGGCTCTCACTCAGCCTCCAACCTCTGCTTTGCATCCTCACAGCCTCAGCCAGCTCAGCAAGAAGAGGGGCCTTTGCAGGTTCTTCTTTGCTTGGGAAGCAGCAGGAAATTATAGGTAAATTAATTTTTCCTGTCACAAAGAATTAAAATAAAATGTCCCTTGGTTGAACAATAAATAAACCTGTATCTACTTTGTGTTATTAGATTTAGAAACCATCAGAAGCACTCTTATTTAAATCAAGTGTTTTATAAACAGCTGCAGCAGAGAGACAACAATTTTATAGCTATTTCAGTTTCTAGAAGTTACTTCAACCTTTTATATATAAAACAAAGAGCTTAGTTCAAGGTGGAAAAGAAAAAAGAAAACCCAGGGAGCTTACTGTGAATCCATATATGTCAGAAATGATTAACACTAAGTACATTTTATGAATTATTTGTATCTTCATTAGCTATGTGTCATGATGTCCATCAATTATGGCAAACGTCTCACAGACTTAGAGGTTTATGCTTCCAAGTGGGTAAAGACAGGCTCTGTAGTTGGACAGTTTGACAGTAAGAGAATCCTTGTCTCTTTTAACATTGAATGTCAAGAAACACACTAGGAGAATCTTTAATTAATGATAAAAGTGAGGACATAGTCAAATTTAATCTTTCTTAAAACCTTTGCCCCTTCCTGATTAGTCAGCAGGTAAGTGCTTGCTTTGGCACCCTGTGTCTTTAATATGCTGTAACTCATCTTTCATATTAGTCCCGAGAAAGCAAAGCACAGCAAAATTCCCACATAAAATATCATTAAGTTCAAGTGATTTGCTTCTCAGTGTTTGTCTGTTTAAAGAGATCCTCTTCCTAAAGGTAAACTTACGTATATATTAATTCACATTTTCTATTTTAGATATTTTTCCATTTTTAATTTTATGTCCATCATTGACTTTTTGGTACCTATTTTGAAATCATTATCATCAATAAGAAGTTTATCTTTTCCTTCATATAAATAGTCAAATAGTGGATGACTTGAATTACTTGCAATGTGTGTGTAGCAGTTGTATTAATGGAGCTCTCTTCCTCTTTAGAATCATGTAGAACATGGGGGAAAACCCATGTCATTACAGGCATTACAAAATAACTATAATCAGAGAAATCATACCATCTTGATGATAGTTAATTCATTCAACAAATATTTTATTGCACACTCTATGTCTGGCACTGCTTTAAGCACTAAGAGCTCAGTGATGAATAAAACAGACAAAAATCTCTACCCTATTGGAACTTAAGCACAAAATAAATAAGTAAATATATATATATATATAAAATATCAATAGTTGCTAAGGAGGAGAAAGTAAAGCAGGAAGTGTTGGGAGGGGCTTTCATTTTTATAAAAATTGGCAAAAGTGGGCCTCTCTTCCAGAGAAAGTGAGAAGAGCAAGTGCAAAGGCCCTGAGGCAGGAGCATGCTTGGTGTGTTCATGGAACAATGAGCAGGCCAGTATGACAGGAGTTGACTGAACAAGGTGGAGAGTAGTAAGAAATTACACTAGAGAGGCAATAGAAACCAGAGGACATCAGGCTTTAGCAGTCATTGGGAACTTGAGCTTTTCTTTGAGTGACATAGGAAATCATTGGACAGTTTTGAGCAGAGGCATGACAAGATCTGGTTTCTGTTTTATCAAGGTCACTCTTGTTGCCTGGTGACTTTGGACTGTGGGATGGGGAGAGGTGGCAAGGGCAGAAGAAGGGGAAGATCAATTAGCAAATTTGTTGTAAGAATCCAGGAAAGAGATGATGGTGGCTTGATAAGTGCACAGCAGAGGAGATGTTGAGAGGAGTAGAAAGTAGAGCTCATGGGGATTGCAGACAGACTGAGTGAGTGGTGTGAGAGAGAAGAGTCACAGGGCTCTTCATTTGTCATACACTGTTCATTTAAGGAGTTGGAAGAAAGGAGTTGTCATTTATGGGATGCAGAGAGGAGTGGGTCCCGTTGTAGTTGTAGACATGTTAAGTTTCAGGTGTCCCAGTGGTGGATGTGTTGAGGAAGATAGAAGAGTCTGGAACACAGGGAAAGATCTCTAGGCTGGAGATATACATTTGGTTGACTACAAATAGAATGACTACAAATAGAAAAGACATCCAAGAATTGAGCTGAGGATGGAAAGGAGCCCGCAGAAAGGAGCTAGAAGGAAACCAGAGCGTGTGGTGCCTGGAGGAAAGAGTTTCAGGAGGCAGGGTGACACTGACTGTGTCAAATGCCGCTGATGTGATAGTTAGATCAAGACTAAAAGTTAATCTTTGAATTTAGCAGTGTGGAGGGTTTTGGTGAGCTGAGCAAAAGAAGTTTCCATGGAGAGGTGGAAGTGAAAGCATGACTAACGTGTGTTGACGGAAGAATGGGAGGGGAAATTTGGAGACAGCAAATATAAATAGCGCTTTCAAGCAGGTTCACTATGAAGGAAAAGAGAAAATGGGGTGATAACTGGGGTAAGAAATTGGGTCAAGAAAGAGTCCTTTCTATTTAAGATGGGAGAAATAACTGGTTGCTTTCACGCTAATAGAAATCATTTATTCGGGAGGCAAAATTGATGTGGAAGAACGAAGGAAGAATTTCTGGAGCAGTGTCCTTGAAGCAAAGAGAAAAGAATGACCAACAATCCCTCCCAATGCATGGACCACCTGCCTGCATCTGTGCCCACAATTGTAGCCTTTCCCCTGGTGTGAAGGACCTCCTGACCATGCTCCTAGCTAAGGCCAGCCCTTCACTTTGGGCACAAGACCCCATCCTCTCAGTCCTACTCAAGGACATTGTCTCCAAAAGAGATAAAATATAGTAAACTTTAAAAATGAAAATGCACAAAATAATGCAATCTGTCAAAACAGTTTATTTCTGTTTTCACTCATCTCTCAGAAGGATTGAAAAATCTGACGGCAGTAAATACGTACACAGCACTCAAGGTTGGGTATCGTGGACATTTTTCTTTGAGATGATGACAAAAGTTAATAAAATTTTCGCTCTTGCATTTATTAAGTACTTACTATTATCATCCCCATTTTATAGATGAGACAATTGAGGCAAGGCAGTAACTTGCCCTAGGTGACAAGGCCAGTAGGGGATAAAACCAGGATTAAAACCTGACTGTACTTGCTCTTTACCCTTATATCGTGTTGATTCATGGTATCTAAAGATGAATCTCAAGGTTGAAGAAGTTAGGAAACAGGCTGAGTTATGAAAAGGAAAAGAAAAAGGAACCAGGAAAATTGGGGTGCATAAAGAAGTAGGGTGCTGTCTAGACTGTAGTTTTGTGCACTTTGGCTGCCAGTAGCCAGCTGTGTATTTGAATCTTGGTACAACCATTTACGAACTGAGTGATCTTGAGCAGTTTACCAAATTTTTCTGGATCTCAGTTCCACATTTTTCATAATAAGGATATTATTTACCACGAACTCGGCAAGGACTAAATGAGCCCATATACATAGTGTATGTGTTAGTACATATACCTAGTACAGTGCTAAGTCTTTGTTTTTTATTTTACCTTACCTATTTACCTTCCATTTATGACAAGTAATATTGATTTTCCATTTATAACTGTGATATAAAAGTTGTTTCTAAAATAATTATTTTAAAAAGTGAGTCAATTTAAGGAAATATAAACAAGTAAAACATTATAGATGATGTACAAGTTTGGCAAAAATTGAGAAGATGGCACAAACATGATGATTGCAGTCTGTTACTTACCTAGTGGTTGTAAAGTAAAGACCCTAAAGTCTGAGATGCCTGCCTCCTGGTTTTCACACCTTTGTATAATTCTCTCCCCTTGAGAGCAGGTGGGAACTGAGACTTTTAACCAATAGAATATGGCAAATGTGGTGGGATGTTACTTCTATGATTATGTTATGGTACATAAGACCCGTCCCAGCCAATTGGCATTAGACTCTCCTTTGCTGGCTTTGAGGAAGTAAGCTACCATGTTGTGAGACAGTCTATGCAGAGGGCCACATGCAAGGAAAGGTGGGATGGTCTCTAGGAGCTGAGAGTGCCCCCAGCTGACAGCGGGCAAGAAAACAGGGACCTCAGTCCTACAACCACAAGGAGAGGAATTCTGCCAACAACTGAGGGAGCTTGGAAGCAGATCTTTCCTCAGTTGAGCCTCTCATGAGACTGCAGCCTTGGCCAAGACTTGTATTGCAGCCTGCTGAGACCCTGAGGCAGAGGACCTGGCTAGGCTGTGCCTGGATTCCTGACCTACAGAAACTGTGAGATTGTTAGTGTGTTCTTATGCCTCTAAGTTTGTGGTCATTTGTTATGCAGCAATAGATAACTAATACAGTGGTTAAGAGTCTGGGGTCAGAAATCTGAGTGCACATTTGGTTCCACCATTAAAAGCCATGTGCTCTTGGGAAAGTTAGCTCGTCTGCAAAATGAGGCTAATAATGGGATCTATTTCCTGGGTTATTATGATAATTAAATGAAATAATTCATATCAAGTGCTTATCTCTCTACCTGTCATATTGTAAGCATTTAATAAATCTTTATTATTACCATCATTATAGTTATTATAATATTATCATAATAGCTGATACAATGTATTAACACGTTTACTTTTAAAATAGTTTTTTAAGGCAAAGTTTTTAGGAAATTTTTCATACAGTTTACAAATCCCTTAAAATGTTACCATTAGGAATAGCAACATCAATTGACCATTTATTGCTAATGTATATGCATTAATGAGATTTATGATTATCTTTAATGCTCTTGGAAGAACTCAGAATTCATCAGGTAACAAATTTAGCATTGTCAAAGTTCAGACACTTATCGGCTTCCAGAGGATTTGGTTTTGGATTCATCAGGGAATGAAATTATGTCAACCCAGAACTAAAAAACTGTCCTTCATTCCCCATCCTCGTCTTGCTTTACCCCTATTTAAGGGAAAACTTCACAAAGATTTCCCCATGTAGGGTGCTAATCTCACCCAGACTGTTCTCTGCCTTCATAGGCTTCCTGCCCATACTGTTCTATTTTTCATCCCTGTTTGTGTTCTGCGACCTTATCCAGCTTGTTACTGTAGATGCTCTCTCAGGATCCAGATTCTCTCTGAGAATATGAGGAGAAAAGAACCAGGGACTCCTCCATTCCTTCGCAATTAAAATCACAATAATGAATGTCTAAAATAAATGTCAGCACAAACTGAACTACTCAAATTCCTGTCCACTAATGCTTTCTGGCCTCAGAAGAGAAACTCAGACCTTACTCCACTCAGTAATCTCCACTTTTTTTTTTTTTTTTTTTTTTTTTTTTTGTGAGGAGATCAGCCCTGAGCTAACATCCGCCAATCCTCCTCCTTTTTTGCTGAGGAAGACGGCCCTGGGCTAACATCGGTGCCTATCTTCCTCCACTTTATATGGGACGCCGCCACAGCATGGCTTACCAAGCAGTGCGTCGGTGCGCGCCCGGGATCCGAACCAGCGAACCCCGGGCCGCCGCAGCGGAGCGCGCGCACTTAACCGCTTGCGCCACCGGGCCGGCCCCAGTAATCTCCACTTTTTTATATGTCACACGTATGTATTACCAAGGGTCTCAGATTGGGGTGAAGAGAAATGAGAATTGAGGACAGATCTAAGCAAAGAATGAAGAAAGCATATTTCCTTCTGAACATCAAAGCCCTGGAGATTCCTTGAGTGTCTGTCTTAATCCGTTCAGGCTGCTATAACAAAATACTGGGTGGCTTATAAACAGCAGAAATTTATTTCTCACGGTTCTGGAGGCTGGAAGTCCAAGATCAAGGTGCCCGCAGATTCATTGCCTGGTGAGGGCCCACTTCCTGGTTCATAGACACCGTCTTCTCACTGTGTCCTCACATGGCAGAAGGGGCTAGGGAGCTCTCCGGGGTCTCCTTTATAAGACCAGTAATCTCATCCATGAGGGCTCCACCCTCATGATCTAATCACCTCCCAAAGGCCCCATCTCCTGATACCATTACCTTGGGAGTTGGGATTTCAACATAAGAATTTTAGGGATACAAACATCCAGACCATGGCAGTGTCCTTCAGGAGTTACCGTTGTTGATCTGTACTTGCAGTGGCGTTTTTTTTAAGTGATGCCTTAGGTTCAATTTCTTCCCTAAATAGAAGCAGAGCCTGAGGTGATGATTCTTGCTAAAGTTGTTGATTGGTGGAGTGTTCTGAGGAGATGGGAGAGTGAGGGAAGTAGAAGAGGGCAGGGGAGAAAAGCTAAGCCAAGAATGTGTTCTCTGATCCAACAGGGAAGCTCTGGGGCAGAGAGTGCACGACAGCTGGTTTACCTTTAAAGCAAGGGTCCCTTGTCCGTCAGTCAGCTGAGGTCTGTGGAGATGGTGGGAAGTGGGTGCAGATCCTGTTTGCCTGAGGGTGATTTTCCAACACTCAGGGCAGCTCGACTCCCAGGCTGGGCACCAGTCAGCGTTCATTACCACTGATATTGAGTTTGTAGTAGAGATGCTACCAAATCTACGGTTTTCAGACAACCCACTTTGAGATCCCCAAAATCAGGGAATTCTAGGGGTCCTTGATGGAAGTGAAAAAAGAAAGAACAAGTGCACATAGCCATTTATTCTTTTTTAATTTGCCCAATCTTTCCTCTAAGTTTAGGATACTGAATCTTAAAGGCAAAGATTCCATGTAGCTGGTGAAATCACTTTGAGAGCAGATACTGTGTCTTACTGATTTTTATACCCCAAAGATTTAGCCCAGTGCTTAGCTAATGGAATTTTGAGTTTCCCACAAAAGATTGTGAATAGCTGATTTCCATGGTGTGTCTGGATAACACCAATCTGTTCGGCTCCAGGATTTCTCAACCTCAGCACTATTGATGTTTTGGGCTGGATAAGTCTTTGTTGTAGGGGCTGTGCTGTGCATTATAGGATGTTTAGCAGCATCCCTAGCCTCTACCTACTAGATCCAAGTAGCACTCCCCTCCATGTAATGACAACCAAAAATGTCTTCAAGCATTGTCATATGTCCCTGGGAGCAGGGGGGGCAAAATCATCCCTAGTTGAGAACCACCGAGTTAGACCCTTTGATCCAACATTCTGTATTTTGTTGCCGTGTCTTTGAAGTTGGTAGAGAAATTATAGGCAGCTATTCCATTCTTTCATCCATGTGGATCAACTGATTTAAGCACTCTTGAATCAGAAAGAGGCCTATATATTTGAGTGGAAGAATAGAGTAGGTTAAGATTGGCCTTTCAAGCCAGACAGCTGGGATTTACTCCCACTTACTACTTCATCATTTACTAAGTAAATAACCAGACAAGGCTATTAACCTCTCTGTGCCTCCATTTCTTTATTTATTAAATGGCAGATAATTCCTATCGCATATGGCTATGAGGATAAAATGAGTTAATACATTATGACATTAGAAAAGAGTCTGGCACTTATTAAGTGCTCAATACATGGTTGTTGTTGGTATTCATAAAGAAGGGAGCGGCTTCAACCACTGGTTATCCTCTTTCCTGTTCTGCATTCAACTCTCACCTTTTGGACTGGGGGGTCCCTGGCCTGTGTCAAAGGAAAGCTAAAGGGATCTGGTGGGTGACAAGAGATACCAATGGTAAATCCTACCTCATCACCAGGTTTTGGTGTCGCCTCCCACTACCCTGTATCAGTCCATTAAAATCAGGGTCTTATTCTCACTGGTCCATCTTCTTAAGACAGTTTCATCAAACTGTTGCTGGGGAGGGCACTATCTCTGCCTTTCTCTTTCTGTCTCTCTCCCTCTCCCTGTCTTTCTCGTCACTTAATTTCGCTTTAATTTTTGAAACCTGCTTGAAGATCTGAGGGCCTAATTATTATTGCTTCAACTGCTTCTTCTTATTTTGGAAGACAAAGTTTAATCAAAACATTTTTGTTGCCAGGTCAAAATGACCAGTACAAAGTTATCTTGAACTGATTTACTCAAAGGATTATTCTAAATCAATACATGTTTCATGTGACTCATGCATATTCTTTCACTCAAGACAGAACAATGTTAAGAAAAAAAAAATACCCATTATACAAGGCACAGCTGAAGAACTGAAGTCATATTATGAACTATTGTTACCATCCCACAAGAAGAAACTTAATTAATCTAAAAGATCTTCTCAGTGATCTAAATTGAACTTGTCTAATTATAAAGCACAAATATTGTGTTTTATATCAGAATGCGTCACATAAAACACATTGTCATCATTTTTCACATACCAGATGTAGGTGTTGTATTGTTGCAGCTATGAAAGGAACTGATGTCCTTTTTTTATGGGGTTGTTTTTGTTCCTGTTGTGTTTTTTTTATTTTTTATCTATTTATTGTTTTGGTGAGGAAGATTGGCCCTGAGCTAACATCTGTGCCCATCTTCCTCTATTTTTGTATAGGGGACGCCACCATAGCATGGTTTGATGAGCAGTGTGTAGGTCCGCGCCCAGGATTCAAACTCGCAAATCCTGGGTCGCCAAAGCAGAGCGCGTGAACTTAACCACTATGCCACCAGACTAGCCTCTGTTCCTGTTGTTTTTATATATATGTATGTATAGTAGGAATATGACAGTAATTATTCATTAGAGAGATGGAGAGATTTCAAAGCTTTGAAGCAGTGTGGAGAACTGTAAATGCATGTCTCCTGCTTGTGATGCTTAGAAGTGGAGCATTTGAAAAAGGTGAACTGTAAAGTGAATTTTATTAACCAAGCCTGATATACTCTAGTTGCAAAACTGGTGATGCAGCACTGTCCCTTGAGGCAGGGGCCAAGGCTTAACTCACTTCCTGTTGTGTGTTAGGCATATTTTAACAGCAGTTGATGGTGTCTGAGGGTTCCATTTCCAGATGGAGTCATTCTTTATTCATTCATCAAGTATCTAACGAGTATCTACTACCATTGAGGAGAGAGAGGCATTAAATAAACAACTATGTCAGGTGTGATGAGTGCTGTGGAGAAAATATGCAGGAATGCTGGAAGGGAGTCGCTATGTCCTCCCAGGAGTTCAAGGACAGTATGATAATGGGGGAACTAAGCACAGAGAGAAATTGGGGTTCGCTTTCCTAAACACAACTCTCTAAAGCAGTTCAGAGTGTTCCCACTGTTGGGATTACCTTTGCCTGGTGTTTCCCCATGTGTGGGCTGGGGTGAGAGTAGGAAGAATAAGCAGAGCAACTGAATGGGGGGGCGGGGTGCACTATAGGAGGCGGAACCAGCTGGGTTTGGCTGGGGGAGGGGGCGGGGAAGACTGGTGTTTGCATCTAAGTGACCTCTAAGTGACCAGGGGCAAATCAAGTGCATGAGCAGTGTTGGGATCTATGGGGAGACCTGACCTGGTTGCCAACCCCTCTCTAACTTGCTCTTTGCCATTCATCAGTTTAGCTTCCACCTCTTTTGTGGTCTTTCACACTTTCGTCTGCATACACACCAAAGTTTCTTCTTTGAAAGTCTTCTCTAGAGCTTGCAGCTGTTTGGCTCCTCTTTCAGTTAGGAGTCTTTCAGAAGACAAGCCACTCTATGTCTTCCAAGTTTAAGTGTTTCGTACAGAGGCTTACAGCACTGCTGAAAAGGCTGGGGAATGACGGGCAGGGAAGCCACCTCCAACTACTTCCTGAAGCACCAGAGCTATGGGTCCCAGGAGCTGGCCGGGAAGCCTCTATGCATCTCAAGAATGTCTGGCTGTGGCACAGATGATTCTCAAAAAACTTACCCGAAGCTGTCTCTAACTTACACAATAACTTACACAACTGTCTAACTGCATACCTGGGGGGAGAAATAGCCTCTTCTTTTCCACCTTCCAAATTTCACTTGAGCACCCCCTCCTCTTCCCACAGGAAAGAGGATTCTGGGAAATGTAGTCCCAGCTTCTCCTCGGCAATGTGGAGGAGGCCTCAGAAGGAGGGGGCAGAGATACCAAGCTGACAACAAACGGTATGGGGCACCCACCAGCCCTGCTTCTAACAGATTTAACTGGCCACCTGTCCTTTCACTTAAGGTTATGCCAGCCCCCTCTCTGTCATACCCGAATGATGTTACAGTTGTAAGTCATGAACCCTAATACTGCCCCTCAGGGTGATGGTGGGATAGTTTGTCTGGTGTTTCATATGGCTGAGTAAGTCACAGTACCTCCGCCACACCCACACCTTGGTTCTGATGTGAACACTAGGCAGTTCTCTTTGTTCAAAGCAGACCTAAATTCATTGAGACCAAATCTTTAATTTGAGAGTCAAACAGTAGCAGTCACAAGCCTGCATAACGAGACATGCGTGTGCTTGTGATGCAGGGGAAAGGGAAAGAACAAAGGAAAGACCAGCTGAAAACTGCTTCCCCCACAACTGCTCACCAGAGGAATAAAGAGGAAGGTTCCCTCCACCACTTCTGGCTCCTGTGGTGTTAGAGCGTCAATCATCAGGCACACATGTATTAAGTGCCTGTTATAGCCCAGGTACTGTGCCAGGCAGCAGAGAATCAAAAATGAAAAAGTGTTCCAATTATCTATTGTTGCATAACAACTCCAAAACATGTGGCTTAAAACAACAGGCATTTATTTTACTGTCGAATCTGCAATTGGGCAGAACTCAGCAGAAACAGCGTTTCTCTGCTCCATGGGGCATCAGCTAGAGCAGCACTTCTGGGGGTCTGGCAGACCCCTTCTCAAAATGGCTCACTCACATAGCTGGAAAGTTGGTGCTGGCTGTCAGCTGAATGCCTTTCCATGTGGACCTCTCCACAGGCTTCTCTGCCTCAGGCTTCCTTATGACCCGGTGGCTGGGTTCCACCAGAACAAGGCAGAAGTGCATTTTTATGACCTAGACCCAGAAGCGTTTCTTCTGTTGCACCCCATTGGCAGAGGCAGGTCCAAAGGGAAGGGAGAGGGATTTACCTCTTGATGGAGAGTGACAAGCTCCTAGAAGACATGTGGAGTGAAAGCT
This sequence comes from Diceros bicornis minor, assembly GCF_020826845.1. Lineage (NCBI taxonomy): Eukaryota > Metazoa > Chordata > Mammalia > Perissodactyla > Rhinocerotidae > Diceros > Diceros bicornis. The sequence continues at coordinate 22,300,178 of NC_080764.1, read as the reverse complement.
ATTGTCAGGGCATCTTTGGAAAATACAACTCGCCACAGTATGCTCAGTGTGTTTGAGGAGCTCGTTGACTAGCAATGAAGACAGACATAAAGCAGGTGATTAGAACGTAGCCTGAAAAGTTTCTGTGAAAGCACTAAGGGAACTTTAGACTCTGCCTAGAGGTTTCAGGGAGGTTAGAGGAAGTGACCTGGTTCTTGAGGGATGAATAGGTATTTACTGAGCAGGAAAGTAGAAGGGCGTGGCATTCCAGACAGGAAACAGTATGAGCAAAGGCACAATAACTTCTGATTGAGGCATCACGGCTCCTCTGTGCGTCCTTGCTTCTCCAGTCGGAGTGGGACTCCCATGAGGACCACGAGGGTTTCCCCACTGAGCCCAGCATAGTGCCTGGCTCACCATTTTATCTGGACTTTCACATTGTTTATGATCGTTCCTCAATTTCCCATGAATATAATTTACATCAGATATAATTATTCTCCCTTAATCACTGGAGATACTAGCCAGATATGCATTTTTTTACTCACTTTTTTCAAGATGATCTAACATTATATCATTGAGCCTCTTTGCAACCAAATCTATCCCAGTGTACTTCTATTTAAATTGTCATCTCATTGCTGGATTTCTTTCAGGCCAAGGGTTTTACTAAACCAACCATACCAGCTATTACCTGCAAACTTAACTAAGATCGTGATGGTCTTCCAGATGGTGTTTATTGCTCACTAGAGCTCTTTGTTTTTCACCTCCATCCTTCATTCTGACTTTTTCTACATATGTCAAAATTAAACAGAGCTTTATAGAAGGCTGGGAGTAGAGCAGGCAGAAGAATGAAACTGTACTGCATACAATTTTCCTTGACCTTAGCAGTCCAGTAGGTAGGAAAGAAAATTACACACAGTGAGACCTCGTGTCCATTAGTGTTTCAGAAATGCATTATGTCTCTTCTTGGGGCCTCTCCTCCTCCTCAGTGTGTAGGTTCCTTGGTTTAGCCAGGATATTATTTTGGATTGCACAGCAGTAAATCACTTTGACATTCATTTGAGGCTGCCTTTATTCAGTTTTTCAGACTCTAATGAGTGCCTGTGGATCTTCTGAAATCTAGTCCTTCATTCAGTGACTCATGGATAACACTGTATACGTTATGTTGGAGGCATCCACTGAATGCTGGAAGGGATCTCCCACTCTGCACTTCCCGGTACAAACTCCAGTCAAATGAAAAACTGCTAGTCTTGATTCTTTATGTCACATAGTGCTTTATTTGGTTGGCAAAACATAGATAAGAAGTAATCAGTGAGTATGTACTGAATTTTAGTTTGTGATTTTCCATTTTTTTTTTCTTTTTCTATTTATACTTAGCAAAGCTGTACCTTAATCTCCCTTTAAAACAAAGTCTCTTTAGGGAAAGAGGATACTAAGTAAACCTTTAAATACTTGGAGCTAGTACTTGGAACTGAAACTTGCTTTGAATGAGTTTAAATATTCCAAAATGTCACTGAGAAGTACATTGAATATGGTAATGAGTCTGCTGATGAATTGTCCCAACCACTTTGACCATCATTTAGTTTTGCTCATTACTTAGCTTTGATTCCATAGTCCATCATTACGACCGCTCATTTACGAGCACCTGAATCCTCTCATTACTCTGACTTATTTGCCTGGCAAAGCCTTGACCTTGATTGAACCCCACTTTCTTTGTGTCTGCACTTGAGTGCGTTGAATGTTGCTAGAAAAACATGCTGACTGGTTCACTTTAAATCATGACCACCATCTCAGATGAGCACCAAAGCATGCCAGAGAGCCTAGTTGGTTTGCTCTCTCCCTAACCCTAACAATGAACTAACTTCATTCCTTCTTCCCATCCTTTCCATCCTTCTTGTCTTTGCCTCCTTGTGTCTTTCATATATTCATTTTTTATTTCAATACAGTTTTCCTTGACCTTAGCAGTCCGGTAGGTAGGAAAGAAAATTACACACAGCGAGACCTCATAAATATATGGTGCCTGGCACAATTCTAGGCACTAATAATACATCAGTGAACAAAACAAAGGGCTCCTATCCTTGTAGCACTCACGTTCTAATGGGGGAGACAGTGAACAACAAACATAATAAGTAAAAAGCATAGTATGTTAGAAGGTGATAAATGATATGGCAAAGGAAAAAGGATAACAGAGTATGAAAGTACTGGGCATGAGGGGGTACTAATTTCAAATAGGGTCTTGGGTGGGGGGCTCACTGAAGGTGACGTCTGACCAAAGACTGAATAGGTGAGGGAGTTGGCCAACTGTTAATTCATTTTCTTTCTCCCCCCTCAACCATCTGACCTCCTTTATCTGCAACCCTCCCCCCAGCCCCACCACCACCATGCATGCACAGGCTCTGCTGGTAACCTTGCCTGTACTCAGAGAGAATAGAAGCCATCGGACGGGATCTTCTGTGACTATCCGCACAACCTCTGCCTTCCCTCTGTTACTATGCATGAAGCGTTGCTGCTTTCCCGGGAGCCTTCCTATTATGTGCTGAATCGCCTCCCATTTCACCTTCTCAAGGACTTTGCTCCTGTAATTGTCTCCTGTCTCCCCTGCATCATCAGTTTTTGCTCTCTACTCAATCATTGCAAACATGCTCCTGTAACTCATATCTTAAAAAGAAAAATCCCTTGACCCGCATATTCTCCTCCAACCACTGCCCCGTTTCTTTTCTCCACTTCGCAGAACAACTTGTTGAAAGATTTGTCTAGCGTCACTGTCTCCATTTCCTCACCTACCATTCTCTTTTCAAATGACTCAGTCTGAGCTTTCTCTCCCACCATTCCACAGAAACTGCTTTTATAAAGGTCAACTATAACCAAATCCAGCGGTCCTGTTGTCTCTCTTACCTTACTGGCCTTGTCAGCAGCATTCCTGTACATGGTAGATTGTTCATTCCTTGAAAAATGTTCTTCTTTTGGCTCCGGAGACATGTCATGCTCTCGTGGATTTCTCCCTTCTTCCTTGGCCTTTTTTCAATCTCCTTTGCTCAGCCTCCTCTTCTATTTGATCTCCAAATGTTAGAGCATCCTAAGACCTGGATCCTGGGTCCCCTTTCCTTCTATATCTATCTCCCTGTGATCTCATGCGGTTCCACGCAGGTCTTTATGTAACTTCTACATGTCACTCAAGCCTTTGTCATCTCAAAGGCTTATGGCAACAGGATTTACTTCTTGATCTCAGGACAGCAGGGGTGGGGGGAGGGGGAAGGGAACTGTTTTTGTAGTTACCAGGGACCCAGCATTACAAAAGCTTCATCCAGACACCTCCTCAGGGAAAGGCAAATTACACACCAGTCTTCAAGGCTTCTGCTCACAGCTCAATGGCTGGAGCTTATCATATGGCTTTAGCCTGCCACAGTGGGCCAGGAAGCTCAGACTTCCATGTGCCCTGAAGGAGAGGAGAACCAGATGCCAAGGACACTAATGGCACTCATGCAACATGGTTTCAAATTCATTGTCTAATATAATATTATATGCTTATATATAATACTATCTAACAATATATAAAGATCTAATATAATAATATATTTAATATTTATATATAATATATATAATTATCTAATATTTTGTATATATCTTAGCCCCGTAAAGTAGGGAAAGGAGTTCTATGAGCATTTTACCAATGAGGGACTGATAGGAGTTGAGGTATAATCTATCAGCTACATTTCTCTGTTATCAAAAATCATGTGAGCCCTATTTCTTAACAGCTTCTTCATAACCTTTAGGTAAAAAGCACTTTGTAAGATATACAGCTCTGACCAGCATTCCACGAAGAGGTAAATATAATAGGCCTAGGAGGGATGTCGTAACCTTTCCACAGGCATTAAAAAGTATTTCCAAAGTTAAATTGCTTCTTCGCTGGCAGCGGGCACCCTGCTCATCTGTCCTTTCTGGGTCATGCTTATTTCATGGCTGTTAATCGCTGCAGTTTACTAAGGGCATAATGACACATGGGTTACTGGCTGGGTCATAACTGAATAGTTATCAGTGTGTTGGTCATTTGTGATAATATAAAGCATAATTGTGATGATATAGTTGTCCCCATGTTCAATTTATCTAATACACCACCTTGAAGGAAGAAGGAAATGTCATGATGATCTGTAGCACGTGAAAGGACTGTTGGCGTTCTGTAGATCAGAGCTGACGTTGCTTACTTCTGAGGAGAGATTTAGTACTGCACAGAGGGAGCATCCACAAGGGAGCATTTTCTCTCCTGTGCTCCCAGAGGACACTAGAACAACTTCGTTTCATATTCATCACATTATTTTTAGTTAGTATGATAGTTGCTCTGCTGAATTGTGAGTTTCCTGAGATCCAGGACCATGTCTTAGGCTTCTCTATATCCTTAGGGGCCAATATAGTACCTGGAATGTATGTAAGATTATTTTCAGGTGTTTGACAAATAAATTTGAATGACTTTATGGTTGGTTACCTTGTAAGGAAGATAAGACGTTTGCTTTACATGATGGATCTACTGCGATCCTAAGTAAGTGATAGAAGAAGGGTGTTCTATATAAGTTGTGTATTAATTAGCATTACTCATCAGATACAATCTCTCTTTCTGGTAGCCTTGTAGACAAATGGGTCCATGTGACTAGTTATTTTTGTCCAGTGGGCGGTGCGCAGAAGTGGCCTATGTCCTTATGAGACCCTCTGAGCTCTACCTTCTTTCTGGCACAGTGACCCATCATCATGAATCACTGAGTCACTAAAGTGACCTGACCTGCAATGGACTTGTAGCATAAACAAGAAATAAACCTTTATCATAGCACCAGCCAATAGATGTAATGTAATTTTAAATTTTCTAGTAGTTACATATGAAAATTAAAAAAAAACAGATTAAATTAATTTTAATTTTTTATTTAATACAACAGATCTAAATTATTATCAGTTAAACCTGTAATAAATATAGAAATTGATGAGGTATTTTATATTCTTTTTTTCAGACATTCTAAGTCTTCAAATCTAGTCTATATTTGTCACAGACAGCATATCTCAGTTTGGACTAGCTATGTTTCAAGTTCTCAATAGCAACACATGGCTGGTAGCTACCATATTGACAATACAACTCTACCATTTTAAATCACTGATATTTGGGGTTACTTGTCACTGCAACATAACTTAGCCGATCCTGACTGATACACCAAACGTTGATTTTCTTCAGATATCCTGATACAGTAAGTTTCCTAGGCTTGATGCAGGGATGATGCAGATTAACCAAGAGCACGTAACAGCAGTGTTTACTTGATTGCAATGCACGGAACCTCTGATGAAACGTGAAAATTTGCGCTTAGCTCCTTAGCACTGGACCTCTCCTGATAGTGGCCTAGAGGAGTGTTTACCTGAGCTTTTCATAAATTTAAACCATGTTGAAATCTTTGTGGTAGCAAGAGGATGAATTTTTTCTATCTGAGAACAGTGTTTTAATAAGGTAATCAATAACATGAGAAAGCTACTCATAGTCAAGATCCCAAGATGTTTATATATTAATTTAGGAAACATTCATTCTCAATGACTATGTACTCGGTAACATCCTGGGTGCTGGCAATACAGCTGTGCAGAAATTGTACAGTCTCTTAGAGACAATGGCGAAATACGTAGAATTAATTAATTGAAATATGACCAGTATTAGTTTTATATTGCTGCATAAGAGATTACCTCAAATTTAGAGGCTTAAAACAACCTATGTTTATGATCTCATAGTTTCTGTGGGTCAGGAGTATGGGTTCAACTCAACTGAGTCTTCCAATCAGGATCCCATAAGGCTGCATCTGGTGTCAGCCATGCTGCATTCCCTTCTAGAAGGTCCTTTCACATGGTTATTGGCAGAATTTAGTTCCTTCTGGTTGTCAGACTGAGGTCCCCATTTTCCTGCTGGCTGCCAGCCAGGAACTGCTGTCAGCTCCCAGAGGCCACTCATGAATCCTTGCCTTCATAGGCCCTCTCACAACATGGTAGCTTATTTCTTCCAAGTCAGCGAGAGGATCTCTCTGACCTCAAGACTCTCTTTTAAGGACTCACCTGATTAGTTCAGGCCAACTCAAGAGAATCTCCCTTTTGATTAACTCAAAGTCAACAGATTAGTGTCCCAATCATAGGAGTGATATCCCTTAATATTCACAAGTTCCACCCACACTCAAGAAGAGGTGGTTATTCAGGACGTGTACACTGGGCAGGTGGGACTCTTTGGGGCCATCTTAGAATTCTGCTTGCCATATAAGATAAGACCTGACGGAGCAGGATTTATCAGGCAGAAAAAAATGACACATGAGAAAATCCTTAGGTTGTCAGGAGTTTGGCAGCTTGGAAAGAAGAAAAAAGAAGGCCATGTGACTGGAGCCCTTTTGGAACCCAGAGAAAGGAAAAGTGGCACAAGATAAGGGAGTGGCCAGATCATGCGTTGGCCACTTTAGTGATTTTCCAGATAGCCGCGGGGAAACCCTGGATCACATGCGTTTTTAAACATGTCTCTAATGTCGGTGAGAATACACGAGGCAAGAATGGAATTGGAGGGAGCCCAGCTATGAGGCTATTGCAGTCTTCAAGGAGATAGATGATGATGTCTTAAGGGAGGATGATGGCAGTGGAAATGGAGAGAAGTAGATGGATTTGAGAGCAATGTAAGAAGTAGAATCAATAAGACATGGTGATTAATTGGATGTAGGGTAAGGAAAAAAGGAGAGGTCAAAGCTGACTCCTGGACTTGAGCAACAGGGTGGATAGTTGTGCCTTTTCCCGAGTTTGGAGGCGCAGAGAAGAGCAGTTTGCCAGAGAAGTGGGATCCATTTTAGACACATTGAGTCTCATGTGCCAATGAGACAACCGAGGGCAGATGTCATGTTGGCCATTGGCTGTGCTGATCTGAAACTTGGAAGAAAGGTTTGGGCTAAAGATATGAATCTGGGAAACATCAGATGATAGGTGACATCTAAAGCCATGGGAAAGGAATGAGATCAACCAGCGAGAACAGAAAGATGAGAATAGAGCCTGAGTGAACTCCTCAGGGAACCCCATTTAAAGGTCTGCTAAGGAAGAGAGTGACCATTTCACACACCTATTTTCTGTCGCTGATGCTAATGTCATCTTCAAGGAATGAACATTGTGACCATTTAGGAACACACAGAACCTCATAGGCTTCTCTCCACCAGGGCACAGTGTGTGTGTGTGTGTCTGTGTGTGTGTTTGTGTGTGTGTGTGAGAGAGAGAGGGAGAGTTGTGAAGAGAGAATTGTGTCAGAATCAGTTGAAGAGTTTTTTTAAACTACACTCACAAATCCTCATGTGTCCCTAAGGGAAGCAAGAATAAAACACACACACACACACACACACACACACACACACATACACATACACACATATGCCCTTTTATAGACATGTGCCCTCATTTTTCAGAGAAAACTAAAGCTCAGAAAAGTACAAGTCATTTGCCCAGTGACACGCAGCTGGTTGGATGGCAGCCCCACTGAGAGGAGATGAAATTGCTTAGTGATTACTTCCAGCCCTGTAACCCTCCAGAAATGTACATTTCTCCATCAGTTTCAGAGACTAGATTCCAGATCTACCAAGAAATTCTAGTGTCACCTATAGGTTGGCAGAATGTCCACTGAGCATTCAGTAACTATGGGAAGAAGGAAATTCTTCCTTATTGAACCACCTACGATACAACCATGTCAGCTTCAGAACAACCCTGTGAGGTGGCTATTGTTATCCCCATTTTACAAATGAGGAAACTGAGGCTCATGAACTAAGGAACGTGCCCAGAAACACACAGGTAGTGAGTGGCAGAACCAGGCTTCAGGTTTGTTTTCCCGCTGGCCTTACATTCATCTTAGGATGTTCAGAGGGCACTGTATGCACTGTACTTTGGATTCCAAAATGTAACCAAGCATTTTTGCAAAAAATAAAATGACAATGGAATTGAATCCATGAGAAAATACATTCAGGTTAGCCCCAGCTTTCCTGGTGGAGCAGCTGTTCTGAAGCCCAACTGCCTTGGTGAGACTCCGGGCTCCCCTCCACACTCACTGTGTGATCCTAGCCAAGACACCCGACATCTTTGTGCTCGGTTCCTTGTCTGCAATAAATTGAGATAAACATGAAGCCTGCCTCATAGGGCTGGTGTGAAGATTAGATTATTTACTGTACATAAAAGCCATAAACACTACCTAGCATGTAGTAAGCACTATGTAACTGCTTCCCCCCCTACCACCACTGTTTTTTTTCTCCAAGGGCCTTATCTGAGTTCCTAATTGGAAATTAATATCTCCTTTTCGCCCAAGAATTTTAGGGGTTTGCTTTGTTTTTCTAACAGCATAGTTATGAGAAAGTGATATCCAGGTACAGAACAGATGCGAGCGGCTACCCTGATTTGACCCTTCGTGCTCAATAAATTGAAACGTCAAGCATATTTATGCCTCAGGGCCTCGGCCTTTGACTCTTCTCACTGCCTAGAATGCTCTCTCCCTGGATAATGGAATAGCCTTCTTCCACACTTTCTTCAGGTTTCTGCTCAAATGCCACCTTGTTAAAAGGCCTGTCCTCACCGCTCTATCTAAAATAGCATCTCCTTCCTACCATTACTTTCTATTTCCTTACCCTTCTTTACTTCTTCAAAGTACACCATCGGAAATATTATCTACCTGTTTATGAAGGGTCTATGTCCCCAGTAGAACTTGAGCTCCATGAGAGCAGGGATTCAGTCTGTTTTGTTCACAGCTGTACTCGCAGCACCTGGGAGGCATATAGTAGGCCCTCAATAAGGTCTGTGGAATACATGCACGGATGAGTGAGTGAATGCTAAATTACAATTCACACGCTGAGACTCATGGTCATCTGCAAGACCATGATTTTCAGGTTCACTTCCGCTGAACAAGTTTGTAACAGACTGATTCATTCCAGCCCCTCCTTCTGCAGGTGAGGAAACCGAGGGCAGAGAGCAAGAGCCAGGCTCCAAATCTAAGCTAGCCAGAGACTGGACGGGACTGGACACTCTTCCACATGCTCTCCCCAGACTGTTCCAGTCTGTGCCTCAAAACAGCCCTAGAGGTTTATAGCATAGGAGTCATGTTATCTCTGTGTGGAGAAACTGACAGGGAAGTGAAGGGACTTACCCAAGCTCCTAAGGGAGAGCTGTGACAGGACGTGGCCCACGCGTTCTTTCCACCACACAGCAGCGCACAGTTGGCTGTTGGCCAATGATCACCTTTCAAGTCAAATCAAGGATACTTCTAGATACTTCTATAAAGTATCTAGGCCTAGGTCTCCTTTAGTCTTCTGTACTCTTGATAAAGTTCCAGCTCTTAAGACTGTTTTCTACTGAGTTAAAGAAAGGATTTGGGATCATCTTTTGAGCTCAGGTGGCTTTTTTAACTTCGACAGCCTCTTGTAGGACCCCAGGACCTCTTAGGGTGCTAGACTAACCTAGACCCATGGGGAGAAAATTTCCAAACAGACCTCTGTTTCATTCCCCTTCTCATGCCCTCCTGTTCCAGGTCCCTATTTGGCACAAATGTAACCCCCATATGCACTTTTTGTCTTAGGTGAAACCAGAATCAAATAAGCTTGCAAGGGAGAGCCAGGTCCCTTTGAGCATATCACTCTGTAATATCCACGGAAAGGAACATTGCTCAATTCTCAAATGCAGCTGCCTTTCCTAGTCCCGTCAAGCAAATACCACTCCATTCCTAATGTCCCATCACTATGCTTTTGTGGCCAAAATTTGCAAACCGGGTGGGAAGAAAGCAATCTTTTTTGTTCTTCAATCAAAGCTTTAACTTTTAAAAATATTTTCAAATGCCTTTGATGAATCACTTACCTTCCTCCTTACCATAAAGAGCATTTGTAGTGCAAAGGAAACTAGCTAAGTGCTTTGCACACATGAAACCCTGTAGTCCTGAGAAGAAATCTGAAGTCAGTGCTGTTGTTATTCCCACTTCACAGGCGAGAAAATTGAGGCTTATAGGGGTTAAATAACTTGCTTAAGGTCACCAGCTACTAAGTAGCAGATCTGGCCCTTGAACCTAACTCCAAAGCTGGGACTTTTAACCACTATACCGTGTGGTTTCTCTACTCAATGTACAAAGAAAGGTTGCATATCCTTGGACTTGTTTATCTCTTGTTCTCTAATTCTACTCAAATTCCACATGTACTTCCAGGTGGCCACAATCCACAGTTGGTTGAATCCGTGGATGTGGAACCAGCGAATGAGGATGGCCAACTAAAGGGCTTGAACCTTTAACATCCATGGATTTTGGAATCCACGGGGGTCCTGGAACTAGTCCTCACCGCAGTTACCAAAGGAGAGGCCCACTGTATTTTATCTCCATGGCTAGGGTATTGGCGTCTCAGAGGCAAAAATGGCTTCTCTCTCTTTCTTTTTTTGTATAGCCCAAGGTACATCAGAGCTAGTTGCCTTGTTATAACACAAATGACCCTTTCCCAGCAAAAGGCAAAAGGTTAATATGTGTATAGTAAATATTTGATAAATAAGTGATTAACCAAATCTTTTAAAATTATTTTCCTTTCTCCTGCTACCTTTAAAGAAGTGCCACCATCCTGTTTCAATATAGCTCAATCAATGAAAATGGACTTGAAATGAAAATAAAATTGATAAAAATTTCCCAGAATAAGGTTGCTATGGAAAACGTGATTTCTGGTATATTTCCTTTATGCGTGCACACACAGACATACACAGCCGTGTGTGACTCTATACAGGATCATGATCTCATGCAGACAAACATCATAGGCATAAAATGAAACTCAAAATTGCAATGAGATTTTTCTTTGAAATCAGCATATGTGTGTGTAATGAGGACCTAGAGGTGGAGGTGAGGCCGATTTGCATGCCCACCTCAGGAATTCCGGGAGGTTGCCAGGAGTTTTTGTTGCCTGATAACCTTTGGGAGAAGTGTGGAGAGCTGCAGCCTGGGTCTGGGAACCTCAAGTGCAGAGCAGAGACTTGAGCCTCTTCTGACCTCTTGACAAGGTGCTCTGAGAGGGCTGACAACTCTCCCCAGCGTCGGTGACAGGAGTCACGTGAGGGCTTCATTCTTTGCTGCTGGTTTGCATGTGGCAGGGAGGTGTGCTTGGGAGATAGACATGGTTGGTACCCGTGTGCCCTCCTTGAACTCAGCTCTGACTCCTCAGGAGAACCAGCTGGAATATGGAAGTTCTCAGCTTCCCTTCAGGGAACAGGCTGACAACTGTTAGAAACAGTTCCATCCCAGCTCTGCATCAGCATCAGGACCAGGGCCAAGGGCACTGTCAGCAGGTAAAGGGGAGGCCGCCCCAGGGATGGGACAAGCGGCACTGCTGAATGAGGCCAACTCCAGGTAGCAGCCCAGGGGTGGCTGTGGGAAAGGTTACCTGGGCTGTCCCTGGATTATCTCACACAGATCATCCTTTTGGAAGCATTTGGGCTTCTGCTTTGTCCCTCTCCCTGTTTCCTGCCTACCTCTCTGATGGCTCCTTCTCAGTCTCCTTGATGGTTGCTTTCTCATCTTCCAAACCTCTAGGTGTTACTGCCCCAGGGCTCGGTCTTTACCACTTCCCAATACTCTTTCCCTAGGTGACTTCATCAAGTTCTTTGCTTTTAAATATCAACTACATGCCTGCCATTCTCAAATTAATAATTCCCACCCTTCTGAGAGCCAGACTCGCGTATCCATTTGCCTACTTCAAACTTCTGTGTAAGTGTCTCCCAGGTACCTCAAACATGCATATCCCAAAATAACCATCTTCTCCCCAATTCTTCCCTAACTCAATATGTGGTACTACCATCCGTCCAGTTTTCTGGGCAAAACAACCTACGCATTATTCTAGACACTGGATTTTTTCTCACTCTCCTCGTTTGATCAACCTCAAATCCTTTCAAATCTACCTCCAAAGAGATCTCAAGTCTGTCCATTTCTCTCCTAGCCACATCCACCTTCTGGTTCCAGCCACCATCTTATCTCCTCTGGCTTACTGGAATAACCTTCCTATTGAACTTCCCAGTCCTGTGCTCTCTCCAGGACATTCTCCACAGGGCATTCAGAGTGCACTTTCTAAAACAAGCAATCCCATCACCCCTCTGCCTTTAACCCATTAGGGACCTCCCATTGACCTTAGAGAATAAAATCCAAACTCCTTACCACATTGGACCTGGCCTGGCATGGTCTGTCTCCAGCCCTCCTCTCCAGCCCCATCTCAGGTAACTCTCCCTACCCCACACTTTACAATGTCCAATCACCTGAACGTTTCATTTCCTAGTACCATCTCTGGGTCTTTGTACTTGCTGTTCCCTCTGCTTGGCATGCTTTTCACTGGGCTTCTCCCATGGGTAACACCTTCTCACCTTTTGGATCTCAGGTTAGATGTCACGCCTCAGAGATGAACCAGCTGATCTAAAGGAAGTGCCCCTAGTTCCTCTCTCTCCCACAACACTACATTCTTTCTGTTTCTACCACTTTTCATAATTTTAAATCATGTTTGTTTATTGTTTAATGTCTGTCTCCTAATCTAGACTGGGAATTCTGTCTGCTGTGTCTACTGTCTACATCCAGCACCTGTAGAGTACCTGATATGTAGTAGTCACTTAATGAATGAATGTTGAATGTTGTTGAATGAATAAATGTCCTTAGAGGAACATGTAGGAGACCCTGGGGACCATGGGGGGACAGGAGACAGGAATTGTGGGCTTGACTCACAGCATTTCCTCTGGTTGAGCCTTATAGTCAAGGACTGGAGAATCCTTTCCAGATATTGGTTCCTTATTTATTGCCTTCTCAGGATCTCAACTTGAATGAGTAGACGTGCTGTGTTCTTCCCACCACCACCAATATGGTGTGGCTCTTCCTGGAGATAACGATAACATGATTTTAGATGTACTATGAACATCTTACCTGTATTATGCCATTTAATACGATTCAATAGATATTGCTATCATTTCCCATTTTGCAGTTGAACAAACTGAGGCACAGAGAGGTTAAATAGCTTGCCCAAGATCACAGAGCTGTTAAGAGATATATGAATATGAATATGTGTAGTCCAACCTCAGAGTCTGCATTCCTAACTAACCTCTGTGGTTCAGCTACACGTGTGACACTCTACCCATACTCTCTCTCAGAGTGACCTCATCCAATCCTGTGGATTTAAATACTGTCTATATCCTGGCCACCCTTACTTTGTATCTCTGGCCCAGACTGCTCCGCTGAGCTCCAGACTCATTTATCTAACTACTCACAAGACATCTTCTCATGGGCATTTTGAACTTAACATTTCCAAAACTGAGTTCATGATCTACCTCCATGCCCCCACTCCTAAACCTATTTGTCCCTCAGAGTCCCCTTCTCAGCAGTGCTGTCAGGGGTCATGAGATGTAGAGATGTGTACAGTCATAGATAGGTCTTTCAGAGATGGATTGCTTGGATCAGATAATGGCATCCTATTTCTTCTTTTCCTTACTGTTGCCTTACCTAACCTTCTCTTACTCAATTGTGACATACCACAGCAAGGACTACAATTTATATATCTTTGCATTCCCACCATATAGTACATAGAAGGTGTTCAACGTGTTCTTGTTGAATGAAGCAAAGAAAGAAAGAATGTTTTCTGTGAATCTTATCTATTTCTACTCCAGGTAGTTTCCCTCTACTGCTTAATTTCTCCAGTCATTCTTCTAAGGATATTTTTCCAGACTCCTCGAAATGGCCATTTTTCTTCTCCCCAAGGTTCTAACCTAAGGGATTTTTATTGTTGTATATTAATGAAACAACTCTATGTTTCAAAAAATCATTTTCATTTCTCTTCACTTTGGCCGTTGCATACTTAAATTTATGTGGAAATAAATACTTAATAATGAGGAAAAACCTGTTTAGAAGCAGTAGCATAATCATTCAGCAGTAGAGCAAAGAGTGAAATATGAGCCATATAATTAGCAATCATCTGTTTCACATTTATTTTTCTGGGCTGAAGTTCAGTTCCTCCTTGAAAAATTGCATTCAAATAGTAAGTCCCATACACACACAGACACAGACAGACGCACACAGTGAACCTATGAATAGACATTCATCATCATTTGAGGGAATTCAGTTAACATTTTTCTCAAGATGATCAAAATAACTTTGAATAGTTCCAAATCCAGTCTCAGTTCATTAGTAGTTTAATTTTGCTCTTTGTGTTTGTTACTTTGTTTTCTAAAATATGAAATTCTTTTCAGATTAGTTTGTATAAACTGGGAAAGGAGCAATTCAGAGATTATGCCTCTTCACTCCATGTACAAAGCCACAGATTTGTTTAAACCTCAGAGTTTATTAGATGAAATTGACAAGGGAGTCAAGGGATGTGGGTGTGGACTCAGCTCTGTGTGGGGCAAGTGTTCGGTTTGGCTGTGAGCAAGTTGCTTGACCTGTTCTCTCTCTCCTCTAAGAAATTGAAAGAAAGCCTCTCTCACAAGGTTTGTGTGAGAATAAAATGAGGTAACTTGTGAAAATGCTTCCAAAATTACAAAGCTCTAAAAAATTAATAATAAAGTGAGAGTGATCTTATAATTATTATTATAATTGAAATAATAAGAAAATGAGGATATTTTTATCATGCCAAATGAATCAAAACAGCTGCACTTTTATGCGGAAAATGGTTGGGAACCTACATTAGAATTTTTGTTGACTGAGTATGTATTCAGATAATTAACTTTGCTTTTCTACACTTAGAAATGTGGCATTTAAAATGTGCCCTAAGTGGAATATGTTATTGTGGTCTCCTTAATATTTTCATACATTCATGGGGATATCCAAAAAGATTTTTTTTCACTAGGTTGTACCTTTTCTGTAAAACTAGCAATTACAGTAATTCCATGGAGAGAGTATACTCTGAGATGATATTCTGCTCTGAATCAAAGTTTGGCTGATTCTGTGAATCAAGTCACATTCCCGTATTGTCTTCCATATTGCACAGTTTTAGTCGTTTTCTCATAGGAAGATAAAAGAAGAAACAACAGCTTGTAGGAAAGCTAGGTGAATTTAAAGATTTCCCATTACCACAGTTAAACTTTCTAAGTAAGGAAGTCATAAAACCTTCCCAGACTCTAAAGTGTATGTTTAATATAAACAAAAAGACCCATTTTTAGGAACTATAGTCTTTCTTCTGCTTTATAACTTGGAACACTGTACTATATTTGAAAAACAAGTGGCCGTCTTTTCCAGAGCACAGAAATGCTCAACTGATAAGCTGTGAGACCATCTCAGATCAAGGCATCAGTGCGTCCACAGACGTGAACGGGACAGGACGGAGAGTGTGTGTGTGCGTGTGTGTGTGTGTGTGTGTGTGTGTTGTGTTTCTCTATGTTCTGTATGCACATTGCCATCAATGAGCTCATTCACGTGCCCCCTGGCTCTAAGCACTCAGTAGAGGGAGAACTGAATATAATAGGTTATTAAATAGAAAACCAGTTTGTGCAAAGACACAGCACTGGCCGTCACATCTTCAGTGCTTACTGGCTTGTCTGTATCCCGGTGCGGGGTGTCTCATTTGCAGTAACCTGCTATGCTGGCTTCAAGAGTCACTTCATCAAGAGTCCCTTCCCGCTTCACAGGACTCACAGCTTTCACCTGGGCCGGGACTAAATATTCGCATTTCACTAACCATGTTCATGAATTAGACAGATATTTGTTGTGCTCCCTCTGTGCTAGGCCCAGAGAATTCAACCATGAATAATGGAAACATTCCTTCTTCTCGGGGGGCTTACAGTCAGGGGTCTGCTTGTCCCAAGTTGAACTGTAAAACCTCATTTCAGATGATCTTATCTGCTGTGAAGTTTGATTTTTCAGACCAGTATCAGAGAGTACCCCCTACCATCGTGGATTTGGGCCCTGGCCCTCCTCTCCATGGGAAATTCAACATCACCAGAGTGCCTGAGAACATTGTAGTTGACACCAGTTTGATTTTCATAATATCTTGAGGAGTTCTTATGAATTAAGTATAATGTTCGGAAAGAAGACCCTGAATGACAGAAAGATAAATGAATTATAATCGCGTATCATCTGCAATTTAAAAACAGTTCCTTGTAGCACAGATTTACCCTAGCTAGAGCATGTAGTTGAGTTTCTATTTTTGTCAGCTGTGTAAAAACTGTGGCTTGTTTATAAAGACTATTATAAGGAAAGCTTAGCCACAAAGGCCTAACATATCTTAAACTATAAAAATTTAAATCAACATTCTTAAGCTATACAAGGTTAAATGGTTTTCAGTCCAGAACAATCCTGTGTGAAAAAGATACAGATAAATAATTGGCCATTTTGCTAATTTAAACTAGTTTGGCTTGCAGTTTTCTCACTTTTGTTCTACCTCCTTCCACAACCCAGTCCTCCCCCTGGGAAATGACTTTCAAAGGAAGTCTAACTGGAGATGTCCCTTTGGCCAGAGGCGTAGACCAAAACCTGTTGGGTTGCTATCAGGGTGTGAAGTCCTAGTTTTACTTTCCTGTCTAAGTTCTGTGTTGATAAAAAGCCCCAGAGAAGGCGAAGGTTTTGGGCTAAAGAGCACAGTCCTTTGAGAAAGCTTTGCCTGATACTGACGCAGATTTAAGTCTCACATCCCTTAGCTCCCTCCATCTCCACCACCACCACCATTTGCTTTGCCTGGATGAAAGAGAGCATCTCCCCTTCTCTCTGCTTTTGCTGCCCCTCTCCCTTATAATTTATTCTCCATGCAGCAGTCCCATTGACCTTTGAAAACCTAAATCAAAATGACTACCTAGTGTTCCTAGAGTAAAGTCCAACCATCTTGCGGCCTGTGAAGCACAGCACACTCCGTCTCCTGCTCACCTTTTCAGGCTCTTCTCATGCTAATCTTCGTGATGGACATGCTCCAGACCTCTCCTCTCCCTACTGTTCCTCTAACACGGGACATACCAAGCAGTTTCCCAGTGTAGGGCCTTTGCACCCAGAACATCCATCCCATGCTCTTTATCCAACTGGCAGCTTCTTTATGTCTCAGCTCACATGTCACCTCCACAAAGAGGCCTCTTTCCTTGACCCCTTGTCCTAAGTAGCATCTGCCGCCTCCCTGTCACTCTTTCTCCCATTACTTTGTTATCTTCAGAACACTCATCACTATCTTAATTTATCCTTCTCTGTTCAACTTATTTTTGCCTGTCTTCTTTTTTTTTAATATTTTGACAGAATGTAAATGACATCTATCTCTTTTGTTCACAGCTGGGTCTCCAGTGCCTGACACACAGTGGTATATTTGCTGAATGAATATGCACACATGTAGGGCTTAACTTATTGCTAAAAAAGGCCCCAAATCTTAAACTCCATACCAGTACATGCGTTCGAAGTTCCAACTCAATTTTAACCATAGGAGACTTGGATATACTTTTCAATTTAGTTTCTTTTTTCTGTTTCAGTCCTCTCTAATAAATAGTGACATTATCTTTGTGAAGTTGCATGCTCCATGGGAAGTGCTTGGAAGATATGCAGAACAAATGAATGTAAGAATGCCTTTCAGGTAGGTGGAAATGTATTTCCCCCCAACTCTGTCTGCTGCTTCACTGTAAACCCAATGTGCTCCTCTCTAGGAACAAATATAACTGAAATGCAGCCTGGAATCCTGTCAGAGAAGAAAATCCTTCAAATGTTTAGGAAGTCCTTAAGTCTTCACAGCCAATAATGACTTCATGGCTTTTTGTGAAATTTTCTGGCTAATTCATTGCTTAGCAGGTAGATATTTCAAGTGCCTGTGAGAAAGAAGAACTTTACAAGTGGCATTTTCATTCCCCAAGTGCCATTTTTAGAAGCCCTGTATACTGCTGCTTTGAACAGCCAGACCCCAGGCATCAGCAGTACAGGGGAATATTTACGGTCCTTACTGACCAGTCCTTTAAATCTTCTTCCACTGAAACAAGTTCAAGAAATTTCGTGAAAATGTGATCTATTTTTTAAAATATCCTATTTTTAAATTTTAAAAAGTTAAGGTCATAAATACCATGTAAACACAAGCATTGATTTTTTTTTTTTTTTGTGAGGAAGATCAGCCCTGAGCTAACATCCATGCTAATCCTCCTCTTTTTGCTGAGGAGGACCGGCTCTGAGCTAACATCTATTGCCAATCCTCCTCCCTTTTTTTTCCCCAAAGCCCCAGTAGGTAGTTGTATGTCATAGTTGCACATCCTTCTAGTTGCTGTATGTGGGACGCTGCCTCAGCATGGCCGGAGAAGCAGTGCGTCGGTGCGCACCCGGGATCCGAACCTGGACCGCCAGTAGTGGAGCGCGCACACTTAACTGCTAAGCCACGGGGCCGGCCCACAAGCACTGATATTTATTCCAAGGGGAATAGAAAGTACTTTGTGTGGATTGCTTAGTTATTTAAAAAGATGAATTTACCTTCATCTCACAGTGAATATTCTTATTTTCCCTGTGGATTAAGGAAAAGTGATCTTTCTTTGCTAGACGGAAATAAAATATTAAACCTGAAATTATAAATGCCAAGATATGTGGGAAATCCATAATGGAATCTCCTAAAGGAGGTGGAGGGATTTAGTACCAAGGACAGTTCCAAAGGGAATAAAGAATTAAATACTTTTGGTTTGCAGTTTGCCAATAAGACCAAGTCAGACAATAGGAACTAGGCAAATTGGTGCCAGTTCTAAAATATACACCTTAATGAGCTGTGGAAAATTATAGAGACAAAGAATCAGCTACATTCACAGAGACAGAGAGGAGCTGGGGACACATTTAGAGAAGGGCAATTTCCATTCATAGGCCTGTAATTGATCTCCCTGGTGCATCTTATTTTCTCTGTTTATTGGCCTTTATGTCCTAATACCAAGTCAAAATAGAGGCTGGGATTTCTAGTATCCATTTGCCTTGAGGCAAAATTCTCAAAAGAATTGAGATAAGCATAGTTCTAATCTTTGGATTTATTTTTGTATTTAAAATGTTACAAAGGAAATCTAAGAAACCAAGGATTTTTTAAAAATTATATATTATCACTAAGAGAAAGAAGGAATATCAATTTAGTTTCCACAAAAAATTGTTCATTATAATTATAATTAATTAAAGCCAGTTATTTATCAACGCTGTAACTATCTAATGTGGATTAATACTATATCACATATAAGAACCAAAAGAAAAAGAAACCACCACAAAAGATGCTTAGGTAGAGTCATGTATCAGACCAACATCTTCTAGCCAACAAAACCAAAAGTCTGCCTTTATTGATGTGATTTTGTCTAAGCATGGTTTCACTTGATGCAATGTGATATATTTAAAATTTATGCCATCATATTGTCCACAGTTTCAGACAAATAACTCGAGCCTACGGAGATATTTTTATTTCCAAGGGAGGAATTGTCCTGCCATATCATTTCAACAAAATGTACAAACATCAATTTGGCTGAATTTAAATGCCCCAAAGAATATCATCTGTATTTATTATTTTCTGTAGACTGCACTTCTGCATCTAATCCAAGGTTTAGTCTCCTTGGATTTTTATTCCTACAATGTTTGAAAGGAAGTTGAGGAATAGGATTCTTATGGGAAATTGCAAATACAACCTGATTCTCAAATACCTGTATGTCCATGGATATGGGTTTTTTAAATTAATAGACTGTTTTTTTAGAGCATTTTTAGGTTTACGGGAAATTGAGTAGATAGTAGAGTGTTCCTGTATATCCCCTCTCATCCAACTGACAGTTTCCTTATTATTAATATCTTAATGTGGTATATTTGTTAAAATTGGACCAATATTGATACATTTTTATTAGCTAAAGGTCATAGTTTACTCTAGGGTTCACTCTTGGTGTTACGCAGTTCTATGGGTTTTGATAAGTGCATGTGATGCGTCCACCATTACAGTACCACACAGAATAGTTTCACTGCCCTGTACTCCACCTATTTATCCCCTCTTCCTCCGACCCAAACCCCTGGCAACCACTGATCTTTTTATGGTCTCTGTAGTTTTGCCTATTAAAAACATGGATATATTTTTAAATTTTCACAGATATGCAAAATAAGTTTTGGCGTATAAACTTCCCATTTTCCAAAGATAAGATAGTTCAGTAACAGTTCGGAATACGTATAAACCACATCACTTTCATTACTACAGTAGTCTCCCCTTATCCGCGGGGGGGATACATTCCAAGACCCCCAGTGAATGCCTGAAGCCACGGAGAGTACCGAAGCCCACACATACTATGTTTTTTCCTATACATGCATATTTGAGGTACAACAGCAAAACTAGCTTGAGTTTCTTTTCCTTTCTTTGCAATTTCATGGAAAGAAGAATCATTGTTACTGTAGATCTTAGCAACCTCAATATACCATTTTTTTCTTTTCATATTAAGTTGAGAACTTTCACTTTTCACTTAAAGGAAGCACTTACAGCTTCTCTTTGGTGTATCTGAATTGTCAGCATCACCACTGTTGCACTTTGGGGCCATTATTAAGTAAAATAAGGGTTACTTGAACAGAAGCACTGCGGTACCAGGACAGTGGATCTGATAACCAAGATGACTACTGAGTGACTAAGGGTCGGGTGGTGTATACAGCATGGATACACTAGGTAAAAGGGTGATTCACATTCCAGGCAGGACAGAGCAGGATGACATGAAATTTAATCACGCAACTCAGAACAGCATGCAATTTGAAACTTATGAATTGTTTATTTCTGGAGTTTTCCGTTTTTTATTTTCGAAGCACGATTGACCGCGGGTAACTGAAACTGCAGAAAGTAAAACCGTGGATAAAGGGGGACTATTTTACTCCATTGGTTGAAGCCCAAATATGGAAAGGGAGATTGCATTTTAATGAAGCATCTAACACATGTACTCTCCATTCAAACTACACACAGAATTTTCATTTGTAATATTTTTTTAAATGCAAATATACAGAAGTACAACAGATTCTTATTAAGTCAGATTTAAAAAAATTTTTTCCAGGATTCCTTGATTTACCTCCTTAGGTCATCTATAACCAGGGGCCAATGGTTAGGCATTATGCCCTAGGGTGGTGATTTACAGCAGAATGTTGATGCTGATTGATGTCCTTCCCATACTGGTTGTAAAATATACATATTTTTGTATTACCCCTCCCTATATCTAAATGAGTAAGGTATTCTGTAAACTTAAAGTGCTATATAAATATTAGTTAATATAATAGCGTGCCCATTAAATTATGTATGTTGCCAGCACGCTGGCAATCCATCTCTGCATCCCTGAAAAAAGTCTGACTTCAGCTGCATTCATACAAATACCAATTGCTCCAAATCATTGCTCTGCAGGGGTTTTGTAGGCAAAGAGCAACCACAAAAAATTATGGTAATGAGGAGGGGAAAAATATCAAATGGAAACTGTTTCATAAGATTTCATGACTCAAAAACGCTTGCCCTGTGTTCCCACTACATTTCTCACTGTTAATCTCTCTTTAGTTTTTTCTTCTTCACCTCTTACAGGCTTCTATCTTCAATCTCCTTTCCTTCCTTGCTAGTTCAAACTGTAACTGACGATGGGTTTTCTTCTCGACTGGCTTCATTTTTGCTGTTCTTCCAGGAGAAAAATCTATTACCTGCCCCGCCGGTACAAGTTCATGAGCAGGTTAGTGGCATGCTCTGTCATGACTATGTTTGCTTGACCTGTTGGCTTGTGTGCCCCGACAATGACAAGGAACACAAGATGGGCAAGATGGGCCCTTGTCACATGGGAAAACAGGCTGCCATGCACATTCCAAAAATAGCTATTTCAGGTTAGCCTGAAGAAAAAGCAAAGATGAAAATATCCCTCTCAGAGTGTTCTCTGTGACTTCTCCACACTTGGGAGGACGCAATTCATCTGCAGGTGTGTTGGGACTGGGTTTTTTTGTTTGTTTGTTTTAGCCCATCGTATTAGATAAATTATCCCATATCCTGGCTGTCTAGAGGATCTTTGGCCTGGGTGTATTTTTTCCCACATAAATTTCTCCCTCCACTCTATGTAACTCGAATTCTTGAAGTGTATACAGTCACCTTCTCAAAAAGCTGATAGTTTCTTGGCCCTCCATGGGCAGGCCCTCCTATGTTAGTAATATTTCAGTGAAGTATACAGGTGTATTATCTCACTCAGGAGCACTTCCTACCCTCTTTTTTACAAAAAGAAAAAAAAAATCCCACTGGATGAAGATGTCTGTATTATACTATGTCTCCTTCCAAAGTTGATTTGTCCTTGTTTTTCAGAAGCCAGGGAGAAGGGGAAAGCATCAGTGATGTCCTTTACTTTGATTCTAGTGTGATCATTGGCAATCAAATTTCACAATTTTCATTGGTCTTATGTGACCATTCCCCCTGAGCTGTGCTGGTGGTTAAACTTGAAAACTGTTGCATTTCTCTGAAAGTCCTATACTTCGTCCAGTTCTGTGAGATTTAGGATTCAAGTTCACTCTGTTTCTGTGTAATGCATGGTGATCATTAAAAGAGTAATTGTTTTATTTTAGTGGGTTTACTCAAATGCACATGCACCCAACAAAGTATGGTGTGAGAATTGGCATCTGAAGAAACTAAGATGTTGTGGTTTCCCCAGATTCCCCTGTGCACATCCTTATTAGCAGTTCTTTCATTAGGCGGTAGCCATGGCATTTGGATTCACTGCTGCTTAGATTAGCCCCTCGTCGCATAATGACCTTCTGTAAAAGCCTGATGCAACGCTTTAGCCTATGTCAGTAGGTCTCAATAGTTCTCAAACTTCAGCCAGCCTCAGAGTCACCTGAAGGGCTTGTTAAAACACAGGTTGTTGGACCCCACCCCCAGAGTTTCTGACTTAGCATATCTGTGGTGGGGCTGGAGAATTGTTATTTCTAACAGGTCCCAGGTGGGGCTAGTGCTGCTGGTCCTGGGACCACGCTTTAGAAACCACTGGTCTGTATGACAGGTCCATCGCCACCTTCTCATTGAATTGAAGGTTTGACTGACTATGGGTGGAGTGAGTTAAAACCCAAATCAAATAAAACCTGAAGTAAACACGACAAAGTGAAGAGAAAGTTCTCCCCACTTTGGTGGCACAGTGGAAATATCAAAACTATACATATTGTTTCAGTGTATTGAATGCAGTATATTCCAGATGCTTAACGGAGTGGGGAGAAATCTTACTCTCATCCAAATTTGCCAAGCAGCCTTCATTCAATAAATCCAATATGGGTGGGAAAAGGCACATCCTGTGGGATCATAAAACCTGTGTTTAAATTTTGGCACTAGATGACTTTGGACAAGTTACTTCACATCTTTGAGCCTAAGTTTTCCCCATTTGTAAAATGAAGATACTAATTCGCAACCTGTAGGGATGATGTGAGGTTTAGTGCCTGGTGTGTAGTAGATCTTCAATAAATGGTGTCTATTAATGGTATCTGGTATCTTTCATTATAATGGATGGTATCCATTATTATATGTAATATTTATAATAATAACCTTATGTCTTTTCATACCTCCTATTTCCTTTCTGCTTCTGATCTTATCCTTCTCCTATAGTCTCCTTTTTCCACCCTCTAGTGACTAGTCCACTAACACTGTTCTGATTTTGCTTGTCATTTTCTCCATTTGTATTCCCTTTACAGGCCTTGTCTACTACCCACACAGTCACCTCACTTAAAACCTAAGGTTCCTTCTGGATGTGTTGCCCCCTCATCTAGGCAGTCTTTCAAGTTATGCAGATGCTGCCCCATGAACACCTCTAGAATCCATACATTACACTCAGTTCCCACTGCCATTAACTTTATTGAGCTCTCATCACCGCTTGCCTATTTTACACAAATTTATCTTCCTACCTCTGTTCTGACCCTCTTCCAAACTCTCCTCTAGTCATCTTCCTAAGGAGCAAATCCGATCTTGTCACTTGGTGGCTTCCTCATAGTAGGAAAATAAAATAAATTTAAAAGCCTTCAGCTTAAAACACATCCCTTTATAAATTGTCTTCATCCATCTCTCTCCTCCCATCTTTCTCCTCTTCCTCTTTGCTCTATCCATATGGAACCACTCATGGTTCCCAGACACATCATACTCACTTGGGCTTATGTACTTTTGCATATAGTTCCTTCTGGAAGGTTCTGTCTCATCTTGTTCACCAAGGTAATGCCTACTCAGTCCTCAAAACTCAATCTGCATGGTTGGACCTTTTAACCAGGTTACATGATGCCTCTTCTCTGTTCTCCCATTGGTACCAGATGCCCCCATCATCCTGTGCTATAATATATGATATAGATGTCCATCTCTCCACCTGGATGGTACCTATAGGCAAGGATGACTCATTCAATTCTATATTTCTAACACCTAGCATATAGTAGGTGGAGTGAGTGAATGAATGAATCTCCATACACACATGTGAGGATTGGAGTGGGCGGAAAGGAAGTCAAAAAGAAAAGAAGCATAGAAAAAACAGGTCTGCCTAAAGTGTCAGACACAGACTTGGGACTGAAACATTTGCTCACGCTATGGGGGAGGAATGGGAAATGAGGGCTTGAAAGAAAATGGTGATAGAAGGAACCATGTAATCTCAGGGTCGGATAGGATATCAAATATCATCAAGATATTTACACATCTCTGAAGACAGGGAATTCCCAAACCCATCTGTGGGCACCTCTGACTATTAGAAAATTCTTCCTTAAAATAAGCTGTAATCTCTCCCTCTGTAGCTTTCGCTCTAAAGGACACTCAGATTGAGGTTCTTCCCCCTGGATAGATGAAAAATAACCTACAGAGCAAAAAGGCAAAGTATATGAGAAAGATTGTGAAATTATAGGCCAAAGGACTTAGTACTTAGCAGATATTTGGAAATTGAGAATTGGGAGGAAGAGAAGGAGGTTTCCATACCTAAGGGGTTGGGAAAATGTTGTTGGAGGTAAAAAAGAATGGAAATCTGGAGGAGATATAGGTGTGGTGATAAAGATGATAATTTTTGTTTTAATAATTCTCACAAAAATTAAATTTTGTTTTAATAATTTAATTAATATAACTCACAGTAGGTCTTTGAGGTGTTGGTGTCCTGAAGGCCTTTGGAACCAACGGCAAAGCAGTTGAAGCAAGAGGTAAAGCTGGAGAATCCAATTTGGGAGTCAAAGCCATAGAAGTCATGACATTAGCCAGAGGAGTGGATGGAATTTCCCAGGGAAGGATGTAGAGAGTGACGAGAAGAAGGCCAGTGCCAATTCCTTGGAAAATCTGTGTTAAGGAGACAGGAGAAGATGGGAGGAGGATGAAAAAGAACAATGTAAGAAGTCAGAGGAGAACTAAAGGAGGGCAGTGTCGAAGGTACCAGGAATGAGTTTTCATAAGAAGGAGTGGTTCTTCAGCTCCTGATGAAGGATGAGAGATGAGAATTGCTTTTGGATCCAGGCATACCTCGGAGATACTGTGGATGTGGTTCCAGACCACTGCAATAAAGTGAATATCAGAATAAAGCAAGTCACACAAATTTTTTGGTTTCCCAGTGCATATAAAAGTTATTATTTGCACTATACTGTAGTCTATTAAGTGTGCAATACATTATGTCTAAAAATATAATGTACATGCCTTAATCAAAAAGAACTTTATTGCTGAAAATACGCTAACCATCATCTGAGCCTTCAGTGAGTCGTAATCTGTTTGCTGGTGAAGGGTCTTGTAAAAAACACAATACTGTTTAGAAGTTGCTGGTAACTGCCGTGATAGCAGTCTCCATGGAGTGGTGGTTCTCAAACTTTAGCATGCATCAGGATCATCTGAAGGGCTTTTTAATACTCAGATTACTGGGCCCCTTCCCAGGATTTCTGAGGTGAGGCTCAATAGTAATTTGTACAAGATCCCAGGCGATATTGATGTTGCTGGTCTGGGACTACATTTTGAGAATGATGACCACAGAGTGGAGGGTGAGGAAACCAAAATATAGCTGGTGGAGAACACAGGGAGGTCCTGACAAATCAGGGGCAGTGATAAGTTTCATGGTAGAGGAAAGGAGAAAGAGGAATGGGATTTAGAACAGAAACTAAGAGGAGGAAAGCAAAGGAGACTGAACACATGACCAATCATGTATTCCCTTTGTGTGCAGAGGAGAGATTTTGAGTGACTAAGAGCTTAGAAAGCCTTGTTTCTTGAACTGGGGGAACAGCTTACTAAACACTAATCTTTGGCCTGAAAAAGTGGGTGCTACTTCAAGTGCATAAACCACAACCGTAAAAGAATGTAGGCATTGGAAGGCACTAGAAGACGCTGGGAAAAAATAAAGGAAAGAAAATCCTAACTATGGTGGTATGACACATTGATTCAGAATGGCCTCTTAAGATAAACTTCATTGCTTACCGCGTAGAATTAAGTTTTGGACATTGCTGTGGTGGTGTAACCAATGTCTGGTGTAAATTTTAAAATGTAGTTTGTCAGAAAATTTTGTATCTACTTTAACTCTTTATTTCACCTCAGAACAGACTGATTTAGATCATAAAGAGTGTCTCTTTGTAGCCAGGACTGATATTACAAATTGAAGTGCACATCTACAACTTGTTATCCCGGGCGTACACAAGTAATAAAACATTGACTTCCAATATTCTAAAATTCTCACATCATACTAAATATGGATTTTTATTTTGGATTTTAGTTTCATCCATATAAACGATATTTCATTTCATTAGTCCATGGGAGCATCTCTGAAATAAACCTATCTCCTTGAAGGATAAGAGAAATGAATTATAAATTTTGTAAAGTTTCTGAGCAGGCAGAGAAATAAAGCATCGTTTTACAAATATCTTTATTTGAAAAAGTCACCTGACTCCATAAAGTACACTCACATAGTTCAGACATGTATTTTTGGAGTAAATGCTCTTTTCATCCACTTACTCGGTCTATTAAATGCTGTTTTGACTCTTATCTTTGGGCAGACTTACAGGCATTATAAATTACGTATCCAATAAAGAAAGAGAATTTATCATCTTTATTCTGCCTTATAATTTTTTTTTTTTGCCTTCACCAAATAGTACAAATATTGTCTACAGAAGATGTGATTACAAAGTAACAAATCTGATTATTGTGGGTGGCTTGTAGCTGAAGTCTCATTACTGCTCATTCTTTTTTCCTCCATTCCCCCATACACAATCTGCCTGCCATTATTCTTTGCGATGCTTGGCAGAATGAATGCTGGACCCTACTACATTATACTTTCAGTGCAGTTGTAATCATATCAGATGAGCATAGAGGCAAAATGACAAAATGACTTGTATATTTCCATCCCTGTTTTTAAAAATAAATATACATAAGTGTTCCAAAGCCTTTGGACTCTTCTGTAAGATATTTAGGCTGTGCCTCAATTAGTAGCCCTATGACCTAAAAGAATTGCATTAGCTTCCATCCCTAACTCCTATCCAAGGAGAGGCTACAAATACAGGGGACTTGGCTCTAGGAAGAGGAAAAAGAAATCTAAGCCTGCTGTTGTCTACCTGTTATCAGTCTAGGAGGCCTTCACTTACTACAATGTAGGGCTGTGTGTGATGCCTCTGTTTAAAAAACAGAACAACAAACTCATCTGTAGGTTCCCTCTAGGCATATCATCCCTGAAAACATAATGTAACTGTTAGAGATATGATGCTATTATTATAATATTCCCATTTGGGGAAAAGCAGGTGTCTCTGAGGTAGCTTGTTTCATTTAATTCAGCCTAATTAAGTTGTCATTGGTACAAACTCCCTCCTGGGTTGGCAGTGGCTCAAGGGAAAGGCCTTTGTCTTCTATTTTTCAGGGTACACCTTCAGGGTACATCATCCAGGTCAGGGCTCTGCACATAGTAGGTAATTTATAAAGGCCTACTGACGGCTTAGCATGTTGGGAGTGAAGTCCTTTGCATATGGCCTTTTCTTGAATCATCACCACTTCTGAGGTAGGTAGGATTGTCTCCCCTTTTTACCACTGAGTTAACTGAGGGAAGAAGAGATATAAGCAGAACCTTCTCAAGGCACATTTCCAAGGCACACCTTGGGAAGGCACAGCACAGCAGAGGTGGTGTCTGTGCTCATTTGCTTGTGCTGCACTGCCAGCTCTTTCCAGCTATCTGAAACCTCACCTGCCATGAACCAGCATTTTGACGGGACCCTGAACTTACCATCAGAACAACTTTCTATAAAAGTAACTCATCTTTTAGTCCAGATATTAACTTGACAAGTCAAGGCCAGAAATCCCCAAGTGGATAATCCATCTTCTATTTATTGATTTGCCTGTGTAGTCTGTAAGAGGGCTTTTGCTCAGTAAATGGCAGAAACGGAAAAAAAGTGACAATGTATCTAACCCAAATCAATGCTAAATCCTTAAGCCAATGTTTTTTCTTTTCTTTTACCTGCCAGTAGAGACTTTATTAAGTAAGCCCCACTCCTATACTGAAGAGATAAATGGGATGCCTTCTGGTTGGTTCATTTCTCAACTTTTACATGTCTAAGTAAATTTCAGGATTGCCTGTTCAGGGATGTTTATTAGATGCAATGTGGGAGCACAGACCTCAATATACAAGTGAGAATCAGAGCTCTTAAATTTCTGTTAAGAACTTTCTACGTGAAAGTTCATTGTCATTGTCACCATTTTCTTCATCCTAGAAACTACCACTTAATTGAGCATTTTGTACATCCAAGGCATTGTGCAAACACTTGATATTCCTTATCTTGTGTTGTTCTCACCACCACCTTATGCAAAGGGTATATTAGCTCAGAGAGGTTTAGTCACTTGTCCAGTATTGCACTCACCACTAACAAGATGTGCAACTAGGAGGTGAACCCACTTCCAGCTGACTCCAGTGTCTGTCATTCTATACAGAAGATTATCTATTGTGCATTGAGAAAAGGAAAGCTCTTTATTAACTCAAGTTTGTTTAGAGTGATAAAGCCAAGATATTGCCCAAAGCATCACCAATGTGTAGTATCTAAAAAGCATTTGATTGCTCATCATTTTAGAGATGAGGATACTAAGGCTCAGTGAGGATAAAAGGCTTGTCGCAGTCCACACTGACACATGATGGCAGAATCAAGAACCCAACTGGAGTCTCACACTTTCCAGCCCAGTGGCTTTTGCACTATGTGTTTATCCTTTGCACGGTGAGAGGGGATCCTCAATAATGTCTCAATGGCACAGTTTGAGGGTGGGAGTGGGTTTGTGGAAGAGCGGTCACCCAATATCCAGCCACAGAGAGATGAACCGTTGTTCCCAGAGCCGCCTGTCTGGAAGGTGGAGGCAGCATGTGGAACATCAGCCTCAGCCTTTGGGAGCCTGACGAGCCATCAGGTTTCAAGGGGAAGGTCAGACCCAGACTGTTTTAAGAGGTGTATTAGTTTCGTATTGTTATAAAACATTCCCAAAAACTTAGCTACATAGAACAATACAAGTTTATTATCTCACAGTTCTGCAAGTCAGAAGTCCTGGGGAGGGGTCTCAACCAGTTGCTTTGCTCAGGGTCTCACAGGCTGAAATCAAAGTGTTGATCAGTCTGGGTTTCTCTGGAGGCTATCGGGGAGAATTGGCTTCCAGGCTCATCCAGATTGCTGGCACAATTCAGTTCCATGCAGTTGTAGGAGTGGGGTCTCTATTTCTTTACTGGCTGTTAGGCAAAGGTCATTCTCAGCTTTTAGAAGCTGCCCGCTCTCCCTGGCTCCTGGCTGTCTTCATTTTCAAAGCCAGCAACGGCGGGTTGAATCCTTCTTGCACTTTGAATCTCTTTGACTTCTCCTCTGTCTCATCTCTCCTGTCTCCAGCCAGAGAAAATTCTCTGCTTTTAAAGGCTCATGTGATTAAACTGGGTCCACTTGAGTAATGCAGGATGCTATTTTAAAGTCCATAACCTTACTTACATCCGCCAAGTCCCTTTTGCCATGTCACATAATGTATTCACAGGTTCCGGGGATTAGGGTGCATACATCTTTGGGGGGGCCATTCTGCCAACCAGAAGAGGGCACAAACTGCTGACCACGTTTGAGTATTTGTTTCTGTCACTGTGAAGAGCACACAGCATGGACCAGCGTGTGTGATGGAACCCGGACAATCCATGCTTGGTCCTCTTGCTTCTACTCAGGCTATCCCAGTGAAGACCAGTCCATACCCTCCAGCCAGTTAGTGTCTCAGGGGTTTTATTTTTAAGATATCTGAAATATCTATCTTCCACCATAGTTTTTAAAAAGCCCAGTTCCTCTGCTTTCTATCACTTTTACATTAGTCTCCATGGTCCTCAAGAAGTTATTAATAGCACTGCTATCTACCTGGAAGCTTCTCTAAAGCATTTCATGCACACCATCTTTTATAAGCCTCCTAACAATCCCGTGAGGTCAGTAAGATGATGACAATGATTATTATCCCATTTTTAAACCCTTGAAAATAAGGCTCAGAAAGGTGAGTGATTTGCGGAAGGTAACACAGCTGACAAGCAGCAGAGCCAGGATTTAGGCGTCCTAATTACAAATCCCAGCTTCTTTTCACCACATCAGGCAGCTTCCCCTCACTTCCTTTTGCCCCTCCTCATTTTTCGATTTATTAATCATTTTCATTACCCTGTTCTTCTCTCTCTTCACCATCTTCACATTTCGTTTAAATTGTGTGCTACAAGGCGGTTCCTGAAAGCTGCCATTTCTTTCCCATAGAGTATTTATGCCTGATTTTTTACAGCTTTATTAGTTTTTATCCATGCTGAGCACTGTACCTAGCTGGATTTAATTCATAGTCATTGCACGCAGAGCCCAGATTCTGTGAGAATGTGAACTTCACAAAGTGTAATCCGATTAGTGCTGCAGACTGGAGATGTGTGGGAGGTAAAAGCTCTATTATGAAAAACCTCTGAGCCAGTGTCCTCTTTCTTGAATGAGTTTTAAGGCAAGAGCCAAGAGCCACGAGGAAGACCACCAGCTTATCCTAGGAAGTCAAATTTATGAGTCCATTTAAGGACTAAATCATTGAACTTGGACAAGTGATAGATGCTAGTGAAGCACAATTAACTTTGAATTGAAAAGCAAAAAGGCAAATGTTAAGAGGCAAGGGAGTTGCTCAAATTCTTATTTTTGATAAAAAAAAAAAGAAAAAGAAAGTAGTAATAATAGCCAGTGGCTTACTGTACACCAGACACTGTTCTGGAGACTTTACGTATGTGTTGATCAGTTCATCGTCAGAACTCCATGAATTGAGTATCATTATCATGCCCATTTTACAGATGAGGAAATTGAGGCAACGCAAAGTTCAATAACTTGCCCAAGGTCACACTACTGATATTTACAGAGCCAAGATTTGAATCTAGGCACTCCTGCCCCAGAGTTCATGTTCTTGACTGCTGTGTCATACTGCCTCTCTGAAGCTCATCATCTCTCTGTATTTTAGCTATCTTTAAAGAGATGGTGAGGGAAGGGAGGACCAGGAGGATGAAGGATGGAGGAGATGGGAACTTTTCCCCTTCCTGGGGCTGTGGGCCCTTCCAATCTACTATTCTTTTCTGGGTACATGACCCTGGGTAGAATCTTTACTTCTCTGTGTGAATATGTGGTGGGGATGGGTCATCTTTGAGAGGAGGGGCCTAGAGAAGCTGTGAGACCCTTTCCAGTTTGAACTTCAAGAGGTTCTGGAGAAAGGATGGCCGCCATCGGACAGAGTAAGGGGTCGTGATAAGGCTGGAACAGTGCTGAGAATAAAAGAGGTGGTAAAAGAGGAGTTTACCATTCATTTTTTCATTTTTGAGTTGATTGGTTATATAAAAAATAATCTATTCAGCTGGGAGTTTCACTAAAAAGGATAAATTGCCATGTAAATATTTTTTTAATTGGAAAAAAACAAAACATGCCCAAATTCCGTGTATTTTCAGTTAATAGACTTAGAAGTCATTTAGAGATTTTCTTCTTTAGAGAAATTTGTCCCTTCTATAGCCCTTAAGTGAAGATTCCCATTATCAACTACTTTGATGGGGTGATCTCCAAATCAAGAGTCCAAAATCTGCATCTTGGTCCTTTATACACTGGCTGGGTCTGCCCTGGGTCTCTTTTGTGATGTGGAAAACGAGAATGGTACCTGTTCAGTCTACCTCACAGAGATGCTATTTGATATGGGCTCTTGGAAAACAATTTTTTCCAGTGGTATACATACCTGAGGTGGCATAATCATTTTAAAGTCTGGTGTGGTATTTGCTCTTTCTAGTGGTTTGCTGTGAATAATTCAGAATCTGAGCACTTGGAAGCCAGATGTTTTCATCAGCAGAAATCAGAGGAAATGGGGAGGTAGCCAGGGGGAAAATGTGTCTTGAAAACCATTTCTAGGACACTGTTGTTTTCCTTGACTTGGCATCATTGTGTGCCCTGGCCAGAGTGACACATGTGTCATGACACCCCAGCACCATGAGAACCATGGGGTCAGTTTGAGAAGAAAGCATGAAAGCTAAACAGCCTGCTGTCTGCTGAAAGGCTGCCCACGGAAGATATGAGAGGCAGGAAGCAAACTGTGACGTCAGGCTCTCTGTGCGCAGTCAACCCACTGGGATGTGCTGTCAGGCCCCCTGGCCAAAGTTATCTACAGCTAGAGCTCTTCCCTGACCTCAGAGGGAGAGATTTTCCAAGCACAAAATGAGTTTCTAGAACCTGCAGAATATAAGAAGTTAGTCTCTGCTGCTTTGCTTAAGGGACTGTCAACTTCTTTCCAGAGCCTACCAGCCTTGTTATGACTCCTTGGTTATTTGTTGGCATGTGGGTGGGCATATAACTCATGGCTGCTGTTTCATAAACAGTAATATCGAGCCCCCTTGGTGAAAGCAAAGGAACAGAGGAGTTGTGGCTCTCTTCTTTCCGTCTGTAAAATGGGGGTATCATGAGTGCAGTGAGAGTGCCTGGAGGGTGTGGTGTCATAATTACGGCTCTGTGGAGACTTCCTGCCTGTGTTTTGGGGCAATGCTGACATGCTGTACCCTTTGGTCTTGCCTTTCATGTACCACAGGATCGATAAACAAATAAGCAGGTTTCGGAGATGGTTACCTAAGAAGCCAATGAGGTTGGACAAGGAGACACTGCCAGACCTGGAGGAGAATGACTGCTACACTGCCCCTTTCAGCCAGCAAAGGATCCATCAGTGAGTGTTTCCTGTGAAAGCCCTTGTCTTACTAAGGACGTGCAGCTGTGGCAGAGCCTGCTCCTGCGCGCCTTTGATTCCTTGGCACGTGGAAGAAACAGCTTAGTGCCCTTCTTCCCTAACAGTCCTGTGAGTGTTCATATCCCTATTGTATTAGGGTAAGCTAACTGCTCTAACAAACAATTCCCACATCTCAGCGGCTTAATACAATAGAACACATGTCCATATGTATGTTGGGTCAACGATCTTCTCCATGGTGATTCAAAGCCCCAGGCTCCTTCTGTCTTGTGGTTCTGCCAATCCCCAGTGCTCAGAGCCCCCTGCAGGCTCATCTGCATCTCGCCAGCAGGCAGGGAAACTGGTCTACTCCTTTCCCTGTTGAAAAGAGGGGTTGGCTTTTTCAAAAATCTCAGTTCACTTCTCAGTTCCCCTTTCTTCAGTAACTCACCAAGTTGCTCCAGGAAAAAACCACATCACCTGGCAGCCGGCTTCCTGGTTCATTTATCAGACATCTCTGAACAGTAAATTGTCACTATTGACATGCAGGGGGACCAGGAGAGAAGTTGGCTGAGTAGTTGAGCCTTTGAGAAATTGCAAAAGTGATAGACAGTTGACTCTGAAGCTTCTGAGATGACAAGAAATCATGGCTGGATGCCAGGGTCTGTGGTAGGAGAGAAAAGCATGCCAAAGACTGTAAATGACTAGGCAAAAACAGCCTCCTAAAAGGGGGATAAATCAGGTCGACCCAGCCTCACTCTCAGCCAGACTTCAGGAATTCCTGCCTCTCCCTGCTCCAGCCATAGAGACAGCCTCAATAAAAATGACTTACCTGGAGGGAGGAAAGGAGTGACAGAATTTTTAAAAAATAGGTTACCGACTTAGAGAAAAAAATAAACCAAATGGTAGTTGTCAAGTTGCAGGGAGTACGAGGTGGGGGCACATTTCAGCAACAGAAAATCAATTAAAGTCTGTGGACTTCTGGAGGGCAAAGGAGAGAAGGAAAATCAAACAATGTTCTGTATCAAAATGTATAATGTACAATGCAAAGGAAGCAATTCAGTAGGCCTCTGAAATAGCCAAACCCTGGATCCCCACAGGTCAGATTGATGCCAACCTAGCCACGTTATGTGAACATTTGAAAGGGTTATTGAAAAAGACATGAAACACACAGCCAGGCCTCAAAATTCTAGTTAAATCCTGCATGAGAAATAGGAACTGAGAGGGACTTCATGTTAACTCAGAGATTAGGACCTATGGGTGTTTTCTTAAGAGAAAAAGTAAAAACTGACATGTTTCCACTCTTAATTTAAACTTTCACCATGCCTATGTTGTTCATCTTGAAGATTCTTACACAAGTGATTGTTTGACTTTAAATTCTACTGGAGTAGAGTCTGATTTACCTGCAGATTTCCTCTTTGCTTCTCCCCTGCCTGAGAGAGCGCCTACCACAGCTTGGGAGGGTCTCAGAATTTTTGGATGGATGGATGGATGCATGGAGTTTTTAAGTTTTAAGTTTTTAAAAATATATAATAAAGAGGGATGATAGCACGTGGGATAGAGGTATTCAGCCATATCTGTCATATATTTGAGAAGCCTTTTTTGACTTGTTTGGGTATTCATTCATTGAATAATTGATTCATTCAACAGTCACTAATTTGGTGTCTACTTCTTGCCAGGCACTGTCTGGTTACAGAAGATATAAAGATAAATAATACACAGTCTTGATTCCGGCCTAGTAAAGACAGCAGACCATTTAAAATAATTGTAAATAGTATGATGGGTGTGACTTAAAAGAGAGAGTGTTCCATTTTCCAGATTTGGAGAGAGGTTGGTAAGAGGTGAGGGTTGAACACAAGAAGAAAATGCTTGAGGTGGGTCTTGAAGGATAACACTTGCCCAGGCAGGTAAGGTGGAAAAGATATCCCAAGAAGAGAGAATAATGTGTATATAAGAGAATAAAGGCATGAGACAGAATGGAGTGTTTGAAGAACTACAAGTAGTCCTCTGTGATTGGGTAAAGGGCATGAGAAAACCTGGCATTATTGTTTGAAAAATGGGAGTGATCAGGGGAAGACGAGCTTTCAAGACAGGAGGACTAAGGAGGAAAAAGTAATTAGAAGTATCTGGTTAATGAGCTCCGGGAGTTATAAAATGATCTCCTGGTTTTCCAAATGCAGTCCAAAATCTCCTGTGACTTCTTGGTTTTGCAGAATGTTTGATATTGTATTTGTCTAGGAATAAAAGAGAATAATAGAAATTTAAGTGCGTGTGTATGTGTAGTAGAAAGAGAGAAAAGAGAATTGGAAGTTTAATAAATAATGAACAGAGTGGGAAAACAGCCTTAAAAATATTTCTCTCTCAGGATAAAACCCAGACAGCTAAGCTGGCTCACTATCTCCTGCTTCCGTCGCCTGGCTGTGTGTTTTGGCCACGCTGAGCTGCTTTGATCTCCTTAACTCACTGTGTCCTCTTGTCTGCTGTCTACACATGCTCTTCCCTCTGCCTGGAATACCCTTTCCCTTAGGCTCCCTTCTTTCAGGTTTCAACAGAGACATTTCCTCCAGAAACCCTTCCATGATTTCCAACTTATACCCCCATTTCTGGGTGAGATGCTCTCTTCTATGCCTTGGTAATATTTTTTTTCCTATCATAGCTCTTAATTAATAGCACCATCCATTTTCATTGCTTTCTCCTAGTCTATAAGCTCCTTGAAAGGTGATGTCTGTATCACCATTTTTGAATTCCATAGTTGGTTCTTAATAATAATTTGTTAAATGAGAAAATAAGTAGGAATGAAAATAAGAGAATCACGTGAGTAAAGAATAAAGATGATGTGAAGTTAGCTCACTGCACACTCAGCTCAAACCAAATTCAAGGTGTTTTATCCTCAAACGTGGTCCACTTCCATTGTCCCCTGTCTCAGTAAATGGTACTAATATTTGACCAGTTGCTGAAATCAGAGTCTGGAAGCTATTCTAGATACCTCCCCCACCTCTACTTCCCAAGGGCTGATGATTTTAGTATATCTCCAAGGGCTGATGATTTTACATGCTAATTATCTCTCTAATCCAGCAACTTCTCTCTGTCTTCCCCACTATTATCTCACTTCTAAAACCCAGAAATAATATAACAGATCTCTCTGGTTCTATCCTTGCCCACCTCCAATCCATTCTCTCAAGTGCATAAAGAATGATGTTTTCAAAATGCACATCTAATCATATCACTTCATCCTATTTAAAAACTTTAGAATAAATACCAAAATTATTGAGGTGACCTACAAGGCCTCAGATGGCCTGGCCATGCTACCAACTCCTCTCCAGCCTTATCTGCCTTCACTGCCTTCCACTGCTCACTTGTTATGATCCAGACACATACAACCTCTCTTCATTCTTTGGATGCACTTTGCCTCAGGGCATTTGCACATGCTGTTTTCTCTCCTGGAATTCTCTTCCCATTCCTTCCTCCTTCGCCTAGTTTACTCTTATTCATCCTTTAAACCTCAGGTCCAAAGACTCTTCTCAGGAAAGCCCTCCTCCCATCCTTCCAAAAACCAGGTCTCCTTGCTGTATACTCTGTTAGCCTCATGTTTCCCACGTTAACATTTTTCATTTTTGAAGTTTTATAACATTTGGGTATTGTATGATTAATGCCAAACTTTCCAGGTAACCTATGACGTCCATGGAGGCATAGGCCGTGTCTGTTTTTGCTCACAATTGTATCTCCTCCACCAACACAATGCTTAGCATACAATAGAAGCTCAATACTTGTCTATGAAATGAATGGAGTAAGGATAAAAGTAATAAAGACAACACAGAATAGTCCTAATCTGTATTTTGAACTATATTGTACAAAAAAATTAAAGTTGAGAATCGATTAAAAAATAAATAGCCTAGTATTCTATTTGAACATATATATCCATGTTTGAGAAGCAATAAAAGCGAACCTCTGCATACACATCTCTATAAGTCAGTGTAGCATGCCATTGGTCATTTTATGTGGTATCACCAAAAGTGGGCCTACAGATGGGAAAACTCTTACTTGATGCAAGACACTATTTTAAAAACTTTAATCCTCACAACAACCCTATGGGAAAGGAGCTATTATTGTCACCATTTTACAGATGAGGAAAGTGAGACAGAAAGAGGTTAAAGAATCTGCAGTAGGTCGCACAGCAAGGCTAGTCTACCTGCCCGAACAACTGCCAAATGTCAGAGGTTTAACGGTATAGAAGTTTATTTGCTGTTCACATCATTGCTTAGTGTGGGTCACCACGGGGAGGGAGGTGCAGTGTCTGTTCCACATAGTCAGTCGGGTACCCAGGCTACTTCTGTCTAGTAACTCTGCCATCCCCTAGATCCCTTGCACTTGGTTGACAGAGGAAGACAGATGAATGACTTTGTAGAAAGTTTTTATGGGCCAGGTTTAGAAGTGGCATACAGTACTTTCACCCACATTTCGTGGGCCAGAGCTTACTCATGTAGTTACCCCCAACTCGAGGGATGCTAAGATGCATTGCTGTGTGCTCTAGAGGAAAAGGGAAACAGGTTTGCTGAACAACTAGACAGTCTGTCTCAGTGATGGAGCAGGAATTCAAATTCAGACAGAGAACCTTCAGATCCCACACTCTTAAGCGTTGTGCTCTGCTGCAGGATTTCTGAACCTCAGCACTGTTGGCATTTTTGACTGAATAACTCTTTGTTGTAGGGGGCTGTTCTGTGCATCGTAGGATGGTTAGTAGCATCCCCGGCCTCTATCCATGAGGTGCTAGTAGCAGTTCCCTCCCACCTTAGTTGTGAAAATCAAAAATGTCTCCAGATATTGCCAGATTTTCCCTGCTGGGGTGGGGGGGGGTGGGTGCAAAATCGCACCCCTCTCTCGCCTTGAGAACCATTGCTCTGCTGTCTTTTACCACGTGACACCCTTCAGGCAGGACCACCCACTCTCGGAGATAACTTAAACCTCTAGTCGAATCTGATGACTGTGACAGACAAGTCCATTCAGGAATTAATTTATTCGTCTTCACCTCCTTGCCTGTAATATTGTCCTGCTTGAGTAATTGCCCTTGGGGCAATTACTTTCTAAGGTCAATATTTGTAATAAAGGTTTTCTGCTGGTAGACAGAGAAGGGGAAATGCGAAAAAGAGTCATATCACTTTTTAAAATATATATACAGTATAGTCTATCAAGAAATAAATCAATTCTGAGCTGTCTTTCAGAAAAATGTTTCTGTTAGATACAGAGAGAAAAATGTTCCTCCCTGTATTTTTTATTTCTGATGTTACCATTATTTTGTTTATTTTTATGAAAATCCATAAAAAGGAAGTGAAATATTGATCACTTCCTAATAGAAGAATCTGAAATTTGTTTGTCGTGTGTGTATATGTTTGAATTGATATTCACTCATTCACATGCTCCACCACCGTTGTTGTTCTGGGTGCTTGGAAATGAACAGTGAACAAGTAGGCAAAGATCTCTGCCCTCCTGGAGCTTCCATTTTAGCTGGGGGTAACCGGCAATAAGTTATGAACCAATGGTTCTCAATTGGGGGGTGATTTGGCAATGTCTGGAAACATTTTTGGTTGTCACAATTCAGGGTGGAGGGTGCTACTGGAATCTAGCAGGTAGAGGGCAGAGATGCTTCTGAACATCCTACAGTGCACAGATAGCCCCACAAACAAAGAATTATCCAGCCCTGAATGTCGATAGTGCTGAGGTAAACATTTAAAAAAATCAATTGTAAAGCATGTTAGAAGGTGATAAATGCTATGGATAAAGAGAAAAGAGGAGGGGAATGAAGAATGCTGGCCTGGGGGCGTGGGTGCAGGTTACATTTTCAAAAGACAGTGTTTATATTCTTCAGGCCTCAGATAGAAGGTGTGATTAGAGAAAGACTTGAAGGAGGGAAGGAGGGAGAGAGAGAGTTCCAGGCAGGAGAATAGCCAGAGCAAAGGCCCTAATCTGTAATCTGCCAGCACTTCTGGGTGTGTTCAAGGAAAAGTAAGACCCTTGTGGCTGGAACAGAAATGACAAGGAGACAGGCAATAGTGATGAGTTAGAGAGGTAAGAGAGAGGCTGATGATATACAGCCTGGGGGCCACTGTAAGGACTTGGGCTTTTACAGAGGAATGATATGGTCTAATTTAACTTTTGAAAGAGTCATTCTGACTGCTCTGTTAAGAACAGACTGTAGGGAGCAAGAGTAGAAGCAGGGACCAGTTAGGAGGCAATTATGGTCATCCTAGTGAGAGACGATGTATTTATGTATGATTTTTACATTTCTAGATTTTGAAAGTCCATAGTGAAAATATGTACCACATATAACTCAGCACCAGTCCATTTCCTTGCAAAGGTTGGTTGTACACAAAACACTTCAACGTGTGTCCTGGGCATGTATGAAATGGATATTATAAAAAGACCCCTTGAAATGGCATTTATTCACATGCCTTTCTCCCCCTGCTAGACTGTGAGCCACTGAGGGCAGAAAGTGTGTGCCTGGCAGCCAGTGGCACCCGGGTATGCTCCTAAGACCTAACAGAACAGGAAAGGAGCGCACAGCAGAGTTGGCATTATTGCCACTGCTGGAGGACAGAGCTGGGGCTCCAGAGTCAAATTCTCTCATCTCCTAAACCCAGAACATCCGGATGAAAAGTTGAAAAACACAGTCAACTAGTCAGTCAACTGTGGTCTCCGTGTTCAACTTGAATTTACCCATGGCTTGATTTATTTTTGGTCTCAATTCTGCTAACTGATAAATCATCTTCCTTATCCATTAAATCCTGTTATCAAGACTAATGCCTGACCCCAAGATATTTAACTCATGCATCACACATTTTAATTCATGTGTCATGTGCATATACAAAATGGGCAGCATAAAAAGACCACTTGCCATGAAATTGGCTTGCATGCCTTTTTCCCCTCATCCTGACTGTGAGTTAGGGAATAACAAAAAAGTCTAGGGATTAACAAAATGACACACCTCTTGGTGCCCAAGAGACCACTAATCATGGAAATCTTGGTGCTAGGCCAGCAAGGGCTAATAAGGACAGGAGAAAGTTGCTGAAGGGTTGGTGGTGGGAGATTATCTGTAACCTCCCTTTGATTGCCTTTTTATTATTTGACCTTCCTCTCAACCAAATAAGCCAGCAGACCACGGCAGTGGGGTATAGACAATAGTGATCAGCCGAATGGCAGTCTTCAAGTAGTGGTAGCAACAATTGCAATGATAAAAAGTGATGCTGACCACCATTTATAAACAACTGTTGTATTCCAGAGTTACACCACAGATCCATTACAACTCTGAGAGTACAGGTAGTATGATGAAGGTCAGAGAGACAGAGTGGCTTGCTCAAGGTCGCTCCAATGAATGGCAGATTAGCGAACAGGAGAGAAGTATGTTTTCTCCACAATGCTGCCACCTCACATGTGTGCCATACAAGTGGATCCAAAGTGGTTACTCAGACATATTACACTAGCGTGAGCCTGTGCGTATAAAAATATCTGACTGCCTTTGGAGTTTATTGTTAAAGCATTTGAGATGGGTTAAAGAGACAGATAAAATGGTATAATGTACATATTCAGAGCCAAGGAGAATAACATTTAGAATAGGCATTCAGGTTCAGGAAGAAAATAGGCTCAGATTTGTAGGCCTCCATGGCCTATATATCTGTAATGGTTGATAAATGAGCCAAAAAATTGGGCTTTCAGCCTAGCGGGTAGAGCAGAGGGAGAAACAAAGCAAGTCACGTGATTCTGATTGTTGGAGAGAAAGGAAACCAATCCCTTAGTGAAGCAGTGCTTTGCTTAACATTTTCCCAGTATTTACGAGAAATAAAATTCTTGCATGGGAAGGGGGGCTCTGAATGAAGTGGTGGACGATATCCTCAGCCACCTCCTCAAAGCAGACACCTTGTAGGGCTTTTCCAGAGTCTGTTTCCGGTAGGCCCCTCAGCATGGTTCTCGAGAATTCGTTGCTCATGGCCATAACCTTCTGTGGGAGTTTAGACACCTCTTCAGCAAAATACTGCAATGTACCCTGAATTAATCTCATTCTAAGTCTTTGTTGTTTGAACTACATTCTGCAAAAATTAAAGCTGAGAATGGATTACAAAGCAGATAGCCTCACATTCCATTTGAACATATCTTCATGTTGGAGAATCAATGAAAGCAAATCTGTGGGTACACATTTTTGTAAGTCAATGTACAATACATTTGGTCATTTTTTTTTGTTTTTTGCTGAGGAAGATTAGCCCTGAGCTAACATCTGTTGCCAATCCTGCTCTTTTTGCTGAGGAAGACTGGCCCTGGGCTAACATCCGTGCCCACCTTCCTCTACTTTATATGTGGGATGCCTGCCACAGCACGGCTTGATAAGTGGTGCATAGTTCCATGCCTGGGGTTCCAAACCTGCAAACCCCGGGCCGCCGAAGTGGAATGTGTGACCTTCACCAGTACGCCACGAGGCCAGCCCCCAATTTGGTCCTTTTATATGGTATCACCAGGACTGGGCCTACACGCTGCTTGCCAGCTCTGATTGTGTGGGAACCTGAAGATCTGACCACACAGAAAGCTCTCCTGCCCTAGCCAGCTGTGGGGCCCAGGTTGTCATCCTTAGAGTTAGTCATTTTATTGAAGCATTGAAGTTCCAGAAAGCCCCTCTCAAAACTCAGACAATTTCAGGGAAGCT
This sequence comes from Diceros bicornis minor, assembly GCF_020826845.1. NCBI lineage: Eukaryota > Metazoa > Chordata > Mammalia > Perissodactyla > Rhinocerotidae > Diceros > Diceros bicornis. The sequence continues at coordinate 22,258,448 of NC_080764.1, read as the reverse complement.
AATTCAATACAACAGTAGGGAGTTCATTGAAGGAATAATGACAGCTAATATTTATGTGGTGCTTACTAGGTTCCAAGTACTTCACAATTATAAACTCATTTAGTCCTGTGAGTAAGGCATAGTCATTATCTCCATTTTTATAGAAGAGAAAACTGAGGCAGAGAGAAATTAAATAATTTTCCCAAGGTCACACAGTTGGTAAGGGGAAGGGCTTGGGTTCTAGGGTCAGGCTTTCTGGCTCCAGTCAGCCTATTAATGTTATGTATTAGTTTTCTATGGCTGCTGTAACAAATTGCCATGAATTTCATGGATTAAAACAATACAAATTTATGATCTTATGGTTCTGTAGGTTAGAAATCCAACATGGTTCTCAATGGGCTAAAATCAAGGTGTGAAAGGGCTGCATTTTTTTCTAGAGGCTTTGGGGGAGAGTCTGTTTCTTAGCCTTTTCCAGCTTCTGGAGGCTGCCACATTCCTTGGCTCGTGGCCCCCTCCTTCATCGTCACAGCCAGCAACGGCAGTTGAATCCTCACATCGCAACACTTCACTCTGACCTTGCTTCTGTCATGATGCCCCTCCTCTGACTCTTCTGCCTTCCTCTTCCATTTTTAAGGACCTTTGTGATGACATTGGGCCCACCATCCAGGCTAATGTCTATCTTAAAGTCAGTTGATTAGCAACCTTAGCTTAACGTAGTCACAGATTCTAGGGATTAGGATGTGTGCATTTTTGAGGGACCATTATTCTGCCCAGCACAGCTATATAAATTTGCCAATCTGCAAAGCCCCAAGGGTCTAGGACGGAGGACAGGTAAGTTTTGATGGAGGAAAAGAAAAAAGGAAGGAAGGGAAGGTTGTGGCAGTAGAATTTGGTGACATTAAATGAAATGACATATGTAAAATACTTAGTCCGGTATCTGGCCATAGAAAGCACTCAATAATTGATAGCCATTGTTACTCCTCCTCCTCCTCCTAGTACTACTACTACTCCTCCTCCTATTACTATGAGCTAGGAGTACAATGAGAATCCTTGGGAGAATCTCTGAAAAGTTACAGTCAGTGTGTAAAGGGCAAGTTCGAGGTGACAAAGACTAATTTTTGCAAAGGTAAATATCTGACCTGAACTGGAACAGCATTACTTTTAAACTAGATGTTACTCGGTGTTCTGGATATGTTATGGACTGAATGTTGGTGTCCCTCCACAAATTCATGTGTTGAAATCTAATCCCCAGTGTGATAGTATTAGGAGGTGAGGCCTGTGGGATGTATTGAGGTCTTGATGGTGGATCCCACATGATGACATTAGTGCAGAGAGACCAGAGAGCCAGCTCACTGTCTTTCTACCATGTGAGGATACAATGAGAAGCCTGCAGCCCTGAAGAGGGCCCTCACCAGAACTTGACCGTGCTGGCACTGTGGCCTCAGACTTCCAGTTTCCCAGAAATAAATTTCTGTTGTTTATAAGCCACCCAGTCTATGGTAATTTGTTGTAGCAGCTTGAATGACTACGTCAGGATGCAGTGCCATTTCACATTTATTTATCAGTGACATCTGCATATTTGATTTCTAAACCCTCTCAGCATAGATATCTGAAGATATCTATGATTCTTCTAGCAGGTGCCTTTTACTGTATTTTCTTTTCAGTGTTTGGAGCTTTTCCATTGTTTCATCGATCTGAAATCTTTAGAAAGTCCTTTAGGCAAAGAGACACTGAGATTGATTGAGGTAGGATTAACGTTCTCTTAATGCCTCTGTGACTTACAGCCTCTCAGACACTTGTTTTATTGCAGTCACCTATTTGGCATTAGGATCCTCAATATGCAGGTTGTTTTTATTGATCCATAGAGTCAGGGGAGACCTATCTCTGTCCTGGAAGGTTTTAAACTGGGATGAAAATGAAACAAGCCACACAGCCTGAGATTTGTGCTTCTGAAGATGATGTGGCTCCTTTTAAGTAGGATGTAAGTTAATGACTTTAGTTTAAAGGACAAAAGATTCACACAGTCATGTGGGAAAAGTATACCTTTGGGTGTTGGAGATCCAATAGTTAGTGAGCTGTGTTCTCTTAGTATTTGTGGGAACAACTATGAATAAGTCACTTAGAGATTGCCATTTATCCATCTGTAAATAAATAATTTTTTTGTTTATCAATTCATTCATTCAACAAATATTTTTAATGTACTGTTGCGTGCCAAGGATTGTACTGTAGTAGAGAAATATATACGTTGCTGTGTGTTCATATGTATAGGTATGTGTGTATATTTCCATTTAAATTTTTAACTTGAGCATGTTAAATTTGTTGGGAAAGATGCTATTTTACTCATCAAAGTGGCAAAAAGGCAATTTAAAGCATCTCTAGGAAAAGGGAAGATTTACCCAATTTAGGTACAATGAAATAAGGAGGGGTTAACATAAAAGGAAGGAAAGGGCCTTGGAGCGCATCTGCAGGTGGATTGTATGTGATGTAATTTACTGTGCATGACACTGTCTGCAGCACTTGTCAGAGGGAACAGGGGAGATGGTTGGGGGAGCTCCGTGCTGCGTGATCTTCATTCATTGTTTCATTTGACCTTGGCAGCAACTTTGCAACATAACTTTTCATTATCATCACTTTACAAAAGGTGGAACCCAGGTTCAGAGAAGTTAAATAGTTTACCCAGGGCTACACAGTAACAAGCAGACTTTGGAGTTAGAACTCAAATCTGCCTGATTTCAAACCCAGGCTCCTTTCATGATACCACAGCTAACATTTATCAAGCATTCACTAGACATCAGGCCATCTATGAGGCTGGTAGTTTAGAGATGGAGAAATGGAACAGAGAGGGTAAAAGTCAATTATCTGAGTTACACAGCCAGCAGAAGCAGGAAACCCTCTTGAACAGTCAGATGCCATGAGCTCACTCTTACCTACTCTGCTGGCACCCTCACACCAAGGCGCTCATTTATCTTAATTAGGGTTTTGGGATAAAAGACAATAGGTTTATCTCTTTTAAATCACTACTCTTGAATCTAAGAGGAGGGCAGTCCTGCTCATAACAATTGTAAGGCCTGGGGCAAGAGTACAAATGAAGCCTATAGACTATATGTCTAAATAATTAAAAGTAATAAATCATGTTAACAATTAAGTACAACATAGTCCCTCCTTCTACCTTGACAAATACACCTGCGAAAAGACCTGGAAGTCCAAGTTCTCAGGATCCTCAGAGATCCAGCCCACTGGTGAGATGTGGGGAAAACTGTCCCCCCACCCATGGCCTGCCCCCTTCTCTTCCCACCCATAGCTCCATCCGGCACTGCGGGGCCTCAGGGTCATGCATGTGGACACCCCAGCCCCACATCCAGGTGCCATCCACACCCCCTGCAAACAGCCTTGCTACTTGTCATGTGTAGAGTTGTCTTCAGGAGGACAGACCTGGAGTAGAGGCCCACAAAAACCCAGAAGTGGGCTTGGGGCTTTTGGTGCAGGCTCCAAGCGGGCACATCCCCTTGGCCTCACTGATACCTCACCCCACAGGGAGCAGTACAGCTGGGGGAGCCCATTTCTGAGTCCTCTAAAATCTGGGGCCTTAGCAGGATACTTCTTACTCACATCTAAGAGTGGCACTGGGAGGGGACAGGAGTTAAACCTGTGGACTTTGTGAATAGTACTTTCAAATGACCGCTAATTTAGGACCATGTCTTAGAAATGTCTTTATCCCTAGGGATAAACCTGATTCTTCTCATTTCCCACTTCCCTCACCCCCAATACTGTCCATCAGTTTTGTGTTTCCCACTCCTGGTTAGTGATATCACTGCAGGTTGACCAACTTGAACACTACCGTCTTCCTCACCGTCCACCATCACCACCAAGTCCTTTGGTCCCAGCTCCCCCTTTCTGACCTCACTGCCTTAGTTGAAGTGGCCACCAACTGTTGCATGAGCAGTTATAAGTCTCCTCACCTCCGCCGTCCTTCCACACTCCCAAATCTGTCCACTACACTCATGTCACAGGTCATTTGAAGGGCTCCTACTTTTAGCCCATATAGCATCTTTGTACAATTAGAAGGAAGACACCCTTCCTCAAGGCATTCACAGCCCACAGATTGACAAGCAGAGTATCGCCTGGATTTCTAACCTTCTTATTTCCTTAGTCGTATACCTTTGGCAGTGAATAATAGGCACTGCCACATGTGGTAGCATTGCCTCCTTATTTAACGGTTTTCAAAGATTCCCTAGGGCCTTTGAGATAAAGTTCAAACTCCTTAGCATAGCACAAAAAACTGCTTTTCCAGTTTCTTCTCCCCTCCCCCAGCCTCCTGGGCTGGATGCTCCTACGACACACTGCAGTGGAGGTTGCCTGACTATCCGATGACTATTGTTCCTTCTTCCTAAGGTGTGCTCTCTTTCCCCTCACTCTCTCGTGAAAGCCTGTTCTCCCCTTGAGAACTAGTTCAGATGTCATCTTTATGAAACCTCTTATGTCTCCTGCAGACAGCGTTAGACTTCTGGGCCCATTAGCCTTTGTAGATGCTTTGATTATGGCACTGATTATATTATATCACAATTATTTGTTTCCATGTCTGTGTGTTGCACAAAGCATGGTTCAGCAAACAAAAGTCATTAGAGGGAAATTCCAGTCTTTACTGGAGTTTCTCAAAAGACACAACGAGAAGCCAAGTACATGGTCCTCTGCAACCGCTTATTACATCCTTTCTCCTTCCTTCACACCCTCCCTTACTACCCCTGACAAAAACATCCCTCCCCCACTGTAGCCTGCATGACCTTTCTTTCCTCTTCCTTTATTGTTCCTCTCCTCACCCAAGCCTCACCCATATCTCGCATCACTTTATTATGTGGACTGACATAGCTTCTCCACAAGCAGAAAAAGAAATCTATCCTCTTTAGGAGTAAGCAAATTAAGCCATAAATTACTGGATTGTCTTTGTTGGGTTAGAGACTGTGACAGTCAGATTATGCTTAGGTTTTGCTGCAGTAACAAACAAACCTGAAATCTCAGTGGCTCACTTATTTCTTCCTCACATAACATATTAGCTGTGGGTCAGCTGAGGCTCTGCTTCACATGTCATGTGTATTATGGGATCTTGGCTGAAGGGGCAGCTGGTACCTAAGACGTGCATTCTCATGGCAGAGGGAAAAAGTAATGATAGAGCCACACACCGGCTCTTAAAATTTCTGCTTAGATGTGGCAAATATCACTTCTGCTCGTGTTCCATTGGCCAAAACAAGTCTCATGGCCAGGCGTGGGAATGGGGTGGGGAATTATACTTCTCCCCCAGGGAGGGGGCTGCCACTCCATGATAATGGGTAGGGATATATAATCCTCACAAAGAAAAGCAGCAAATTGGGAATAATAATGCAGTTTACCCTGGAATACCCTATATTAATTTTTTTTTATCTTGTCAGATTTCTATAACGCATTAGTCTGTGAGCTCTTCTAGAGCTCAGATGATGTCTTGCACTGTTTTGTTTTGTTTTAAACATCTTTCATATTTTTAGGAAAGGAAGTTTCCATGCAAGTTAGCAAAGACTTGGGCAGAAAAGAGAAAAACTCTGTAGGGTAGAAATCAGACTTGGGATTGGAAAATTTCAAAATTCAAATTTAGAAACCATCTTTATACTGTGGTGATATTCCTGTCAGATTAACAGGCAGGATAGGTAGATGGCTCCTTATGTGGTATGTGGTTTCTAAGAGAGAGAAGGCCTCTTCCCCCTAAAATGTTTCTTTTTCTAGTTCCCTATACCACTCAGGCTCCATTCAGGAAAACTGAAACCCAGCAGTTATTTTAACAGAGACGTTAATATGGGGGATTGGTTAAATAGGTATTGGAGAACTAAAATGTCATAAAAGGAGCACGTAGGCCACACAGATAATAACTGCAGGAAGTGAAGCAGCTCTGCCCCTAGAATTAGGAGAACAGAAGGAAGAGGTTGGAGGTTGATAACCTAGAAGCCGATGAACCTAGAAGCTCAGAGGAGGGGCCCCTGGAGCTTAGCACCAGACCTCTGAGGAGGAGACGCTGCCCTGCTGGTACCTCTGGGGTATAGGGCATGTCAATGAGTCTAGTTTGGGGAGTGTTTTTGTTTTTTTAAGAGCTGGAGACTAGAACCAACTGCCACTGCAAGTTGAAGAATCACTGCTGGGGTGACTTTGACAGAAACAACAGACAATCAGGAAAGACCAGGTGCCTCTACCCACTTTGTTTCCCTTCCAGTCTCCTTGTAGTGCCCCCTAGTGTCAGAAGATATCAGAGAGCCAACTGCAAAGTAGAATTGTGGTTGGCAGAGTCCCTACTCCAGCATCACAGAGAAGAGTTTAGAAGAGGGAAGCTAGGAGATAACAATAAACAGTACACTCCCTAATGACTAAAACTTTATGATTTGAACTTTAATCCTTTGGTTATAGTCATCTGCATGTAAAGTAAAAATGTCCCTGGGAAAGATGAAAATTTTAATGTTATTCTTCATTCACACCCCATTATAAATAAGTCTGTCAGATCTCTTCTAGAGAGAGAAAAATAAAGAAGTGGAAGAGGAAAGAAGAGCTATACAGCCAAGGATACTGGCTGTAGCGGAGACAGAGAGAGGATACCACTCAGATGGTAGAGGGGAATAAAGGTCAAAAAAGGCAAAAGAAGGTGGGGATTATGGAAGATAAATTTTACCAACTTCCAAATTTTATAGATGCTTGGCTGAGTTTCTAGGTCTTTGCTGATCATAGCAATATAAATGAACTGCAGGAAAGTAGACAGATCTGGCCCTGCAGTCAACACTCAGGCCAACTCAGCTCCAACAGAGAAAATAGAAACAAAGCTAGTCACCAAGACCAGACTAACACGGTAGCCGTGGATGAGTCACTGAATGATCAGTTGCCTAGGTAATTCAGGCAAAAACTTGCTATTGACTGAATTACAGTAACATCCTAATTAGTGGAAAGCTGAGACCTGGGTTATTCTAAATTAGATTTTTCTGGCCTGAGGAATAATTAGGAAATTACTTATGTTTCCAAACTTGTTTTTATAGATTTTTAAAAAATGGCTTCCTCTTTATTCTGGCTCAATTTTGAATAGCAAATAAAAGTGATCTCTAAGTGAATATTGCAATGCTTTCGTGTTTTCATTCTGAATTCCCATTTCAGTTCGGTCAGCATCAAGCACCAGTTCAGTGACAGGCACTGTGTACCACTGGACAGAGATGAATGAATCATGGTTTCTGCCCTTGAGAGTTCATGGTTGAGCTCACACAGCTCTGGTTAGGAGCACAGGCTCTGGAGTCTGTGGGGCCTGGGCCCCAAATCCCAGCTCTGCAACTCACAAGCTGTATGATTCTGAGCTTCAGTTTCTTCATCTCTAAGTTGGAAATAGTAATAATACCCAAGTAATATTGTGAAAATTAGCAACACAGTATGTAAGTGCCTACGGTAAATGTTCAATAAGTTTGTCTATTATTGTTAATAATATATGTACCTGATGTACAAACAGATAGATAATTTTAACATATGTGTGTTCTATCTGTGTTGATTTTCACTGTGCAGCCCAAAGATGGACATAGTCTAGGACTGGTCTGAATTGTTACCAATTCCAGGATATCAGTTTTTTCTCTCTTCCTCTTTTCTCCTCTTTCCTACAGCCTTCTCCTTTCCTTTCCCCCATTCTTTGCTCTTCCTGCCTCCTCGTGTTCCTCCAGAATTATCCAGATTACCACCCGCCTCCCCAGTTCCCTTGGTTCTGTGTGCACCTAGCCAACATCAAAGGTACTGTTTGACTTACTGTGTCTTACCAATAGCTTTTCAACCTCTGGCCCGATTAATGCATATCCTTGTGTTAGGTAATTTACATTTAAAAAATATTTACTGGTTCAATCAACGTTTCTCCAACCTTTTTCTACCATGACACATGGTAATGTTTACTTATTCAGCACCCTCCTTTGTGCTTTCCTGTTCCTTTAGAAAGCATATTAGAATACATAGGAGTAAATTGATATTTTTATAAAGGTACCTCAAATCCATTCGATTTTTTAAGAACTAAATTCCTGAATTTAGGCACACTAGCCGTTATTAGTGTCGAATTAATGGTAACACACCTCATGATTGATCATGTCACATCAGGATGTTGTGACACATGGGTAAATTAGACTCCCAAATCTGACTGTTGCTTCTTTCTTAAGATCTATCCAAATATACATACCAGAAATGCCACTCCTAGGTGTGTTCTTCCTTGAGAAACATTTGCACATGTGCATTTTACAGTGTTGTTTATAATAATAAAACATTGGAAATAGTCTAAATATCCACCAGCAGGAGAATGAACCAAGAAACTGTAGTGTCCTCATACATAGATTTCTAAGCAGCGGGGCATCTGATTGGGCTGGAGCTCCTTGTAGCAACATGAATGAACCTCACATGGTTGTGCAAGGCAAGCAAGTTGCAGAAGAATTAGTATAGCATGATGCCATTTCTGTCAAGTTTTAAAACATACAATATAAAACTATATTTTTATGAATACATACACGTTGAGAATTATAAAAGAAATTCCTAAGAGTGGTTACCTCTGGGGGAGAAGAATGTAGTTGAAGAGGACACACAGTGGGACTTCTACTGTATTTGCAAACTTTTATTTCTTAAGTTAGTTAGTGGGTATATAAGTGTTTGATATTATTCAATACATTTTTGTGTGTCTGAAGATATTTTACTAAAAGAAAAAGACCTTTCAATAGCTCATTTCAGAATAGCAGGTGCTTATATATTGGGGCCTATTAGAACTATGAAGATCAGTAATCCTTATAAAAAGTGACAAATTGAGAGCTAATTATAAAATCATAAAGCTATCATTTATGAGCACGATGTGTACATGAGTGCACTGCATGCAATACTTCCTAATCCTCAAACTCCTCTTGAAGTTTGTCCCATTTGAAAGATAGGGATGAGAGAAATTGCTTTTCTCAATTCAAATAGTTACTGCTTGGCAGAACAGGACTCTAAGCCAGGTTTGTTTTACATTTAACCAATAAAGTAGATGTTATTATATGAGCTCTTGGGCTCAAAAGAGTAAATTGAGGCAGCTTCATCCTCCAGAATTTGGAGAAAATAAATTTCTGTTGTTTAGGACACCTAATCCGTGGTACTTTGTTGTGGCAGCTGTAGCTAACTAATACACATATTTTTGATACTTTTCCCTTTATTGATAGTTTGACTAGGTATAGAATTCTATATCCAGCCCAGATCCTTTTCCCTCAGAATTTTGAAGGTCTCACTCTTCTGAATCTAAAATTTGATGTTGCTGCTGAGAACTTCAAAAATATTCTAATTCCTAATTCTTGTTTTCTCCTCTGTGGAAACTTATATGATCATCTCTGTCCCTATTGTTCTGAAGATACATAGTGATGTATCTTGATGTGGCTCTATGTTCCTCTATTTCACTGGATAATCAGTGCACCTTTCAACTTGAATACTCTTATCTTTTAGTTCAGGGAGATTTTCTTGAATAATGCTTGAATTTTGTTAATGTTTTGTTCCTTTTCCTTTCTTTATGAAATTCCTGTTTTTCAAATATTGGATTTTCTGACCTGATCCTATCATGCTTTATATTTTCTCTCTTTTTTTGTTAATCTATATATTTTTGCCCTAGGAGATTTCTTCAACTTATTTTCTAGAAGATTTCCTCAACTTATTTTCAAATGCTTCTATTGAGTTTTTAATTTTTCCTGTCATTTTGTTTTAGTTTCTAAGGGATATTTTTATAATGTTCTGGCTTTTTTAAAATCATATGTTGAGCTTTTTTTACATAAACGATATTTTCTCAACTTTCTGAGCATAATGATTTTTTTTAATGTTTCATCACTCTACATAGCCTAATTTTCTCTAACATGTTTTTTTCTGTTTGTTTTTGTCTCTTTGTATTATTCTCTTGTATGTTAATGGATTTCTTCAGATACCTAATCATCTTTGGCATATTTAAGAATAGAAAGTGCAAAACTCCAGTAGAGGTTCAGAGTAATAGGTGGGTCCTGTCAACTGTGGGCTTCATTGTAGGGAAATGATTGTGTGGTTTCATTTTGGAGTCTGCATTGTCACTATCTTTAGATCTTTCATCTTAGGCTGGTCAGATTCCCCAGAGAAGTCTCTGCCAGTCTCCTGCTTGGAAATTCAAGGCCTGGCTGCCAATGTTCTGGAGTCTAAGTGGATGAAGACAGCCAGGAGTTAGCTTCCAGGATGCAAACATTCACTTTGATCCTCTATTTTCATTATGGTACCCCTACCCCTAACAATGCCTGATATCATAGACTGTATTACCTTATAAAAAAAAATAACCCCAGGGGCCGGCCTGGTAGCATAGCAGTTAAGTGCGCGCGCTCTGCTGCGGCGGCCTGAGGATCTGCAGGTTCGGATCCCTGGCGCGCACCCACGCACTGCTTGTCAAGCCATGCTGTGGTGGCATCCCATATAAAATGGAGGAAGGTGGGCATGGATGTTAGCCCAGGGCCAGTCTTCCTTGGCAAAAAGAGGAGGATTGGCGTTGGATGTTTGCTCATGGCTGATCTTCCTCACACAAAAAAAAAATAGCCCCAGTCTTCTGTTAGAGTACTCGCGAGGATCTGGAGATCTAACTTCTTCCTCACCAGCTTTTAACCAGCACTTATTTTAGCATTCCCTTCGCCACACTTCCAGTGGTCACTAGTGCCCCAGTTCTAAGATTTTTTGAGATTTTGTAGTATAAATATGATTGATCTTGGTTTTCCCCAGAGCTGGTTTAGGATTCAGCTTTTTCTGGTCTCCTAAGTCTGTTACCACTTGTCTGTCTGATTTCACATCGCAATGTTTTGTTGCTGTTATTTTCTGCTATCTTTGTTCCTTGAGGGTTTATTCCTTTCTAACACACACACACACACACACATTACTATTGTTGTCATCAGGTTTTGAGACAGAGCAAAATTGAATGCAAGTGTTTAATTTTCCATCTTTACCTGGAAGTCTTAAGAGCAAGTATTTCCTAATTTGTGTTTAACACTCAGATGGCAAAGATGGTGTCATAAATTAGTACAATTAGAAATGACCATTGGAATAAGAAAAATGTCTCACTTTGCTTTATATTCCAGTAGCTGATTACTTTATCCTAGAAAGAGGATTGAAAATCTTTACCAAACAGGCAGAACTCTGAATATTATATGTTTTATCTGATAATCACCTCATCTTTTTTTCTTACTCATTACAATAATTAACGTGAGAAGTTAGTTATTGCACTGCAGTTGTCTAAAGCCCAAAAAAACTCTCAAAATAGGCCTTGTGACTTAAGAATTAATTGGTTGCTTTGTTCCTACTTAGATTTCATTAACTTGAGGACATAATTTAAGTGACAGTTAACTGTATCACCTTTACTTCTTCTTGTTAAAAAAAAAAATCTCTAAAAGACTAATTAAGAAAATTTCCTGAGGTATTTATTTTTAAGGCATTAACATTTACTTTTCTTTTTGTATTATGAAATAATACAACTTCAACCATCAGAAAAGACTTATATATTGGTCATCTATTGCTACATAAAAATCTACTACAAAAGATACTGACTTAAAACAACACACATTTTGTTTGCTCGTGATTCTGCTGGGTTCAGCAGGTCAGTTCCTCCACTTCACCTAGAGTCATGTGGCTGCCATCATCTCTTAGCTCAACTGGGCTGGACAGTCCAAAATTGTCTCACTCACAAGTCCAGTGGTTTGTGCTAGCTCACAACTGGGTTTCTTTCTCTACATGGTCTCTTGCCTCCAGAGAGGCTAACTCAGCTTTCTTTCCGTGGCAGTCTTGGGGCCGTAGTCCAAGCCATCAAGAGTGAAAGCTGCAGAGCCTGGGCTAGAACTCACAAAAATCATTTCTGCCACATTCTGTCATTTAAAGCCAGTCCCAAGTCCTGTTCAGATTCAAGACATGAAGAGACAGACTCTACCTCTTGGTGGAAGAAGCAAGAAATTCACATCACCAAGGGGTTTGTATATAGGGATGGGAGGAATTGTGGCATTTTTTGCAATCTACCACAGTCTGCCCTCTCGCCATAATTTATTCAAATTTCTCCCACATAGAAAATATACTCATTCCCATCCAAGGATCCCCGAAGGTCCCATACCAATATGGCATCAGGCTCAGCATCCAGGATCTCATGTCCCTCATCAGGTTCCACTGGGGATGAGAATCCTTGGAAGCAGCTCTTCAGGTATGGTTCTTCTTGAACCACAGATCTGAGAATGAAAAAGACAAGTTAACTGCCCCCTACATTTCCAACAGATAGTGGGGTGGTGGACACAGGGTAATTACACTAGATGCTTCCATTCAAAGTGGAGAGCAACAAGAAGTATATAGCAGTCACTGATGCAGAGCAATTCTGAAATCCAGCGGGGCACATGCTTCAAGCTTCTTTACTCCAAGGCCAAGAAAATTGCCTTGATTAGTTATCTGGTTCTGTTTCCTACTTTGCCATATGCCTTAGATTTTTAAATTTATAGAGGTAAAGAATATGGCTATAATTCTAAAATAATTGTACAGTACCATCTATAGGTAGTTAAATGCTTCTTGACAAAGTTATCACTTCCTCCCGAGGCTTTAACCAATGGGGATTTTCATACCTTTGAGGATACTTGTTTGTTTTATCAATCTCTGAAATTCTATAATATAGGTATTAAATCAAGTTTAAAAACTATCTTCATTGCTCTATTTCCCCTAGAGGAGTACCACATAAAAAGCATAGTGATAATATGAAACTGATTTTCAAGATCTTCAAGAAAAAAATGTAAAAATTTATCTATAGTTTAATCTGACAATTTCTGGAACATTCAGTGAGCCTCTGGGTATTGGGAAGCACATGGTCTGCTCACTCAGGCCCTAGAATAGGGGATAATGCCAACCCCTGTCCTCATAAAGCCTGCATTCTACAGGAGAAAGGGGGCAGACAATGAACAGGTAGACACATCTCCGCCCATCAACTCCAGTGAAAAAAATTTCAGAGAGTAAAACATAAGAAGAAAATAAAACAAGGTACTGGAATAAAGAGAGAGAGTGACTTGTGGGGCAGGAGAGTGACTGTCTTAGCTAGGATGGTAACAAGGTGACATTTAAGTTGAGACCCAAAAGTTGTGCAAAAATCTAGGAAAAGCATGAGCAAAAATCCTGGATAATAAAAATCTGTTTTTTTTTCAAGGACAGAAAAAGGACAATATTGCTGGTTTACAATGATTAAGGGGAAGAGGAGAGGAAATGAGGTCATTGATGTAGACAAGAACCAGACCATATACAAGCATTTAGACTATGGAGAAGAGTTTGGGCTTTGTTCCAAATCTATGGGAAGTCATTGAAGAGTTTTAAGCAGAAGAGGGATAAGATTTTTTTTATGTTTTAAGAAATCATTACTATATAGAGAATGCGCTAAAGGGAGAAAGAGTAAAATTAGAATACTTAGGATAGCTATTGCATTGTCCTAGAAACAACTTCAAAGCAAAGAGGGTGAGAAAGGATCAGATTCAGGATAACATTTGGGAAGAGGGACCTAAGAACTTAATTGGCTATAGGACATAAGAGAAAGAGAGGATCAAGGTTGCATTTCAAGTTTGTGACTTGAGAAATTAGACTCATAACAGTGCCATTTTTAAGTTAGAAAAAGCTAGAGGAAAAGCAGACTTTTCTCTTATGAGGATGCAGATCAAGAGTTCTGGTTGGGCCATGTTTGGTTTGAGTTGTCTCTTAGACTTCAAATGCACTGTCAAATAGCCAGTTGGATATATGGAGTCCAGTCATCTCCCAACTAGGTTTGCCAATCTATCTCAATACTTTATAGTCTCAATTTGTGACTATATAACCCCATCCTTGGGCTACTAAGACATTATGACTCTCATTTTCCTGACAAGTAACTGTGTTCCAAAGAAACCCAATGAATTCCCCAAAGACACACAGCTAAAGTGAAAGGGCAGGACTTGAACCCAGGTCTTCTGACAACCTGTACATGGACCTGGAGGGCACTCTCACCCGTTGAATGCTCTCCTGCCTCAGTTTTTATAATCAAGGGGAGATGCAGGATAAGAATCCCATCATTAAGGCTCTTCCCACATGCTCAACGTATAATCTACAATTCAGGCAATCATTTATCTGTGTTGTCAATATGGTACCTACTAGCCACATGTAGCTATTTAAATTTTAATTTTAATCAGCTAAAATTAAAGTAAAAGTTCACTTTCTAGTTGTGCTAGCCACAGTTTAAGTGCTCAATAGCTGCATGTGACTAGTGGCTACCAACCATATTAGATAGCACAGATATAGGACATTTTCATTTTCTCAGATGTTTCTATTCAACAGTATTGGACCTGGACAATTCAAACTAAAGTAATTGTGAAGAAAGTGTAGTCTTATCCTCATAGCTTTGGACTAAGAGGAGAGTTTAGAAAAAGAAATGAGTTGTTATTTGCTTTAAAAGTGGCACACTTTATAATTAGCTGATTTTATACCCAGCTTTAATGAGTAACTTTCCCCAATTCACACCCTTGAATGTTTGTGTGTTTCTCATTTTATCTAACAAGAATAGAAGCTCCTTTGAGGAGAGGAGGTAGGTTCTTTCCACGTTTGCATTCTTTTCACTCAAAATACATACATACATAACACCCACATCCCTTCTGACCCGCCACCTACTTCCACAAGTAACACCCCCAATCGATGCACAGTGCTTTACACAGAACAAGCGGAATGTTTGCTTGTTAGACAGCCAGCATATTACAATACTTTACAGCACTGCTATGGACAGTTTGCCATGAGAGAACATATCAGCAAAGAGCAAATAATCACAGCTCCAGGAGGTCTGTAGCTAAACCCCAATTTCACAGCATATTCTTTTCCCATTTCCTCCCTTCCTAGCAAAGAGGAGATCAGGAGTCTTGTCAAGTGAAAACAGAGGGCTGCTCACCTCCAGAGAAAGCAGGAGAGTAGAGGTCCTAGAAGGGAGTCAGTGGGAGCTTCAGGCTCAGGTCTGCCCATTGTTTAGTGAGCAGATCAGCAGGCCTTCTTCATAGGGCAAGATAGAAGCCAGAAAGCCCCCTTCACACACACATGCACACAGGCAGACCTGTGCTCTCAGCAGTTCCTTTTACAAATGAATGGAAAGGTTTGGAACAAGACAGATGATTTTTGAATCCCTTCCTGCCACCTGCTGCTTGTATGACTTTGAGTGTATTACATAACCCCTCCAAGGGGGTAGGATAAGAAGATATATGTTTAGGGCCTTGATCACATAGTTGATACTCCACCAAATCAGAGTTTATTTCCCTCCTCACTCCTTAGGGTAAAGGTGAGAACAGACTTTGAACAAAAATTGCATTTTCCCTTAAAAAAAATTTTTTAAATATTTCCATTTTTTATAGGTAATACTTACATATGATAAAAGTTTCCTAAGTGGGTACAGTGAAGTTTCCTTCCTACCTTCCCAGCCACCTAGTTTTCCCCAGGGGCAACCAGTGCTTCCAGAAGTATATGTATCCTTCCATAGTCATTCTATGCAGCACAAGCAATATATATGTCAATAGGTTTATAGCTGTGTACTTCCTTTACATATATATTTTCCTCTTTGACACAAATAGCTGTGTGACTGTTTTGAACCTTGTTTTTTCCCTGTAGTATCTTGGAGATTTTTTATATCTACAGTGAGCACCCTTAATCTCTTTACAGCTATAGAGTATTCCATTGTAGTTTTGTACCACAATTTGTTTATCCTATCCGCCACTGCTGAATTTTTTAGATCATTTCCAGATTTTTGCTATTATAACCCATGCCATAATGAACGTTCTTGTACATTTGTCACTTCGCACATGAGTGAGTGTATTTGTAGAATACATTTCTAAAAGAAGAATTGCTGGGTCAAAAGGTATGTAATGAGAATGTGAATCATAATTGTGATAGACTTGATCAAGTTGCCCGCATAGAATTTGTACTAGTTTGCTGTCCCACCAGCAATGTATGAGAGTAGAGCTCAGTTTCTAAGCCTGTGTGGAGCTCTGATACCTCAGAGACTGAGCACCAAGTCTTATGTTTGCCAGAACAGCTCAGCTTACATCGTGTGTGTGTGTGTGTGTGTGTGTGTATGAGAGAGAGAGAGATTTCATTTGAAGATAGTTGTTTTTTCTAAATGGATAAGAAAAGCTTGAAAACCACGATGTAGGGAATCATCACTCTTCCTTCTTATCTCTCCTATTTGAAAGAGTGATGGAGAAAATAAGATTGCACCACACTCTACAGGAAGATCGTTAGACAGGCAATGTCCTTAGACAGGCAATGTGGAGAGGATGGTTCAGGTGGTAGCTAGAAAGATGGAGTGGATAGAAAGATTTCCAGGAGACAGGAGTAGAGGCCAAGGTATAAGGAGAATGAAATTTAGTGTCATAGCCCCCAGTGTTAGTTAGTGTTCTCCACAAGGTCAGCTCATTTGAGCCAACTTTAAGGGCTTGTCATGTGCCAAGCCCTGTACCAGTGCTGGGAATACAGAGATGAGCATGGCTGGTCCCTGCCCTCAAGAAGCTCATACAGAGACATCAGGCATGTAGGCAAACAAGTTCTATATAACGTCATAGAAGCAATTGCAATATTGTCAGCTAACTCTGAGAGCTTATTAAATGCCAGACAGTGGGCTCAGCAATGCTTGTCATCTTGCCAAATTCTACAAAAGCCCTATGAGAGTGACTACAGTGTTATCCCCACTTCACAGATAAAGAAACTGAGACCCAGAGAAATTGAGAGCTGATTCCAACACCAATTAGTAAGTGGCAAAGCTGGGGTTTGGACTAAAGTCTGTCTCACTTCAAAGTCTTAAAGGAAAGTAGGAGTGATGTTGGAGCTAAAAGCCCATCTCCCTCCTCCATTAAATGGTTTTCTGCTTCCTTCTCTTTGTTTAGCACCACTTCAGTTTACAGGGAGAGGGTGGAGGGTCAAGGAAGACTGTTGGAGAGAGATGTGACCTGAGCTGAGGCTTGAAGGATGAGTGGAAGTAAGGAGAGAGTTCCAAGCAGGGCAACTTTTGGGCTGATCCCAATGAAAGCCAACCTCCAGGAATCAGGAAGTTTCTGACACAGGGAGGCAGAGGAGTGAGTGGATAAGAGAGCAGCCTCTGGAACCACACTGCCTGAGTTCAAACCTGGCTCTGCCCCTTATTAGTTGAGTGACTTTGAGCGCATCACTTAACCTCTCTGATTCTTCACCTGTCAGGTGGGGCTATAAAGTACTTACCTCCTGGCTTACCATAAGGATTGAATGAGGTAACGTCTGTGGAGTGCTTAGAATTGTGGTTGGCACCTGCTCTATGTGTTTGTTCTCACTATAGAATCTGGGGCTCCAGGTACAACCTAGATGTAAGGAAGAGGAAAACAAAATTTTGAAGCTTGTCTGTGGTGCCTATTATAGAGCACTATTACATGAGCTCACGAAGTGTAATGTGGTGCTATAAAAGGAGAAGAAAGCAGAAAACCATTTAATGAAGGACGGACATGGGCTTTTAGCCCGGAATTGTCTTGTCAAGCATGGTCGTGCTTATCAGCTTTCAGTTATCATCTGAAATTGTGAGTCAAAAATGGGCTTTTTTATTTGTTGTCTATTTCTTTATGACATCTTTATTTGGTATTAAAATGTAATGGTCTATCTCAAATAAGATGAAAAAGCAGAGGAAGATAAAATAAAAGGAACCGCATTTGATGTAACTCGTGGTTTTCCCTTCTTCCTCTTTGCTGTCATAAAATATTTTCAGAAAACCCTAGAGAAAATGTAAGATAAATGCTGCAGCTTCCTCATTCACTGACATAACATTTATCTCTCATCTACCAAGTCAAATTACTTTTTTCTGAGAGCAATATTCTATAACAGAATCCAAGAGAAGTGAAGTGAGAGGAGAATACTTCTCCAAGGAATCAGTTCGTGTGATTTACATCTTGTCTTCATGTTCTCTGGCCTTTCTCTCCTTTATATGTTATCCCAAACTCACATTCCCAACTCTGTTCCCAAACCAAACCTCATGCCTGGACCACCCTTTCTCAGGGCCAGTTTTCTCTCTTCCTCCCCTCATTTGAACAACTCTTGAGAATCCATCTTCTTGAAAAACATTCAATAGCAATTTCCCCAACATAAACCCCCATGACCTTCAATTATTGCTGTTCAAAAACCTGTACCTGTGCTGTGTACCAGCCTCTCACTAGATCCTGGGGCTACAGAAATTCTGATGATTCAGCCTTTTGTCCTAAATGCGCCTTTAGTCTTGTGTGGGAGAAAGGCATTCAAAAGGAGGTTGATTCTGCCCGTCTCTGCCATGCGATCATGTTCATTTCCTTTATGATTTGTTTCCCTCATTAGACTGTAAGCCTCTCAAGGACAAAGATTTTATCTTTTTTGTTTATCACTGTATAATCAGTATCCTACAGAGTGCCCTCAATAAACATTTGCTGAATGAATGAATGAAAACAAATAAATGACAGTACAGAATGATCAGTGAATTGATGTGTTTGTGAGATAAGAAGTAGCTCAGAGGAGAGAGTACTGAACTCTTGAGGGCAGAGTGTAGTTGGAGGGGTGGGGAGACTTGCTGAGGGAGGTGACTTCTGAGTTGGTTTTTGAGAGGGATGCTACTAACATTGATATGGCTTGCCGGGTGTCCAGCTCATAAAACTACCCAATAAAAGTTTGCTGAGTTAATAAACCTTACCATTTATGGACCAATTATACTTACAGTATCTCTAATATTCTGCCATTTAACACATTCCTGGGAGGGGAAGACATGGCCACCTCATGCTGGATTATGTGGCCCTGGAAGCTCTGTCTGTCACCTGGAAAACCTCTCAGTAGGCTTGGAAAACCCAATGTCGTGGTGTGTGTATATGAGCTCTGTGAGAGACTTTGGAGGCTGGCTGGGCCAGTGGCTGAGAGAGAAAGCAATCTTAAGTATATGCTTTGGAAGAGGGGTCCCATCTGAGAAAGAACATGGGAAAGGAATGGACAGAGGCAATTTCTAGATACTCACCTCTCACCTCACCCCTGAGCCAGACCAGAGCTCCTTACTTAACTCCTGTGTCCACCACCCAAGCCAGTTTCAGATATTAAAATTCCTGAAAAACCAGGTGCTTATTACATGGGAGGGGATGGGGCAGAAGACAAAAAGAGATAAAAACAAAATGAATTTTTAGTTGAATTTATCTAATGACCTTACTGAGAAAAAAACAAGATATGAGGCCTAGACGCTTGCTATTAGTTTAAGGTTTCTGAATTTTATTTAGCTCCAGCTCCTTCCTGATATAATGATGTTAAAGCTCAGGAGACTGAGAACCAAAACTACTGAGATTTGTGAGCCTCTTGCTTCTGGTGTGGCCTCTGGGCTCTCTCATGCTGTCCCAGACATGCCCTCTCTATGACTGATTGAAGACGCTTCTATATGAGTAACACCAAATTGTATCAAAGATTAGATACCTCACCTCCAATTAATCCTCGACTTGTGTTTTCAATATGTGTGTACAGCTTCATCATACACAACAAAGACACTTTCTTCAATAATGCCACAAGAAGTAGAATTGTACATCATATATTACAAAGAATAAAGTATGAAGAAGGAAAAAACAAAATTGGTAAGTAGTATATTAGTATAATAAGCTACATTTGATTTTGGGGGGTTACAGACTTTCCTTTGGTTTTATTAAGTTTATTTCAATTCTAGAAATGCTTATCATTTATAAAACCTCTAACTACTCCTTGATGGAGAACTCACAAGTGTAAAATCTTAATAGCATCCTTAGATCTCTTTTTTAAATAGCATGTTATCTCATTTATCCAAGATCATGCAGAAATTCTCTTAATTCAGCAAATATTTATGGAGTGCCCATTATGTGCCAGGCACTGGGCTAGGTGTTGGGGAGATAAGCACAGTTCTCTCCTGGAACTTATATTCAACAAGTTCAAAGCAGACAATAAACAAATAAGTAAATACAATAAGTAATGTGAGGAAATTGAAATGGATGATGTTACAAAGATAGACTGGTAAGGGGTGGGGGTGAGTTCAAGCTGAGATGGTGTAGTCACGGAAAGCTTCACTGGGAAACTGAAATTTGAATTAAGACTTGAATGACAAGAGGGAACCAGCATGGGAAGATGGAAGGGTAGGTGTTCCAGGCAGAGGGATCTGAAGTGCAGAGATGAACTGTCACATGTAAGTAAATTCTCCAAATAATCACCTCCCCCATTAAATAGCCTCCATAATTTATATTTTGGGCATTTTTATGAGAACCTTTCCATATTATATTACCAAATGTCCTGCCTTATTAAACAGATTATTATATATCAGGAGGATTTGGGTGGCTTTGTCCTTATCTCTGTCCCAGCAAGATTTTTATCAATAGTTTGGATAATGACCTATATCAGTCAGGGTCTAATCGGTAGACAAAAATCACACATAATTTGAACAGGGAAAGTTTAATGTAAATAACTAACTTTGACAGAGGATTGGAGTAATGGAGGATTGGCTAGTGAAAGGTAAGAAGAACTCTAAAGAATAGAGGAATAGCAGATATTTAAGAGCAGCCACCACTCCTAGAAAGATTCCCCCCAACAAAGCTGAGATCCAGACCCTCTTGGAAGGGGTACACCTGTGGTTCACTAGGTGGCAGAGCAGGTGCTGGGGGTTCTGTGCCAGTAGGACTCTCTGGGAATCTGCCCTCTTGAGTACTGGGAGAAGCTGCCTGGAGGGATTCCAAGGAAGCCATTCACTGGGAGATGTTACACCACCAGCACTACTCTATGAAGCCGTTCAAGGGGATACCTCCCCTTGAAGAGGTGCCATGTGCTGCTGGCCACCATGCATTGCAGGAGCTGGGTGTTGCAGAAGCCTGCAAGAGGAGTATACTAGACAAACTCTTTCCTCCTCCAGTGTCCCTCCAGTGCCTCCTACTAACAAAGCTTAACATTGTACCATCTGAAGGAGAAATATTTACAAGGTCCAGCTCCATTATTGCAAAGCAGGCAACGAAAGTTCACTTGGAGCTAAAGAGCAATACATTGATAACTGGCACATAGCCTAAACAGCCTATTCATCAAGCTTTCAGGTAGGGTGAAGACTGGAAAGGTGCATTAAATGTTGGTCATTGGAGTCGGGAGCCTAAAAGAGCTCAGTGATCTGGAAATTTCAGCCAAATCCAACAAGATGACATTTAATAGTTTGTAAAGGTAAAGTCCTACACTCAAGTTCAGCAAAACAACTACCCTGGTATAGTGTGGGAGAAGTGTTGCTCAACAAGATCATGAGAGGGACAGACTTGAGAAGTTTAGTTGAATGCAGCTCAGTGTGAGTCACTAGTATGTTGGAGCTACCAAAAACTACTTTGATCCCAAACTGCATAAATTATAATAGAGAGAAACAGATGGCTACCAGTCCAGATCTGAATACACCTGGAATATTATGTTCAGTGAGCCAATGTAGGTGAGTATGGTGAAACTGAACCTGATTTAGATCTTTCTTAACTTCAACGTGGTTGTGGGTTAGCACATCCTCATATTCTCTGCAGCAGTCATCCATCCTTGAGACACATCGTCTCCGTAAAGTTCTCCATGACCATTCCAGCTTGAAGGAATTCTCCCGTCTTCTGAATTCCTATGGTAATTATTTTTGGAGTGTTTATTTGATAATTAATCATGTACAACTCTTCTTTTATTATCCTGAATTGTTTAGTTTCAATGACATTATGAAAATTCTACCATCTAAAGAGAACCAGTGTTAACATTTTGGTGTACTTAATAATTAAAATATTGCATTAATTACTTTTTTCATATTTATCCCATATTTGTCCATGTGATTTTTTAACAAACTTAGGATGTGCTACACATACTTTTTATCACTCTTTTATCAGTTAATGTCATATCACGAACATACTGGAAAAGAAGTGAGTGGATGTGAAATGATTACGGCAGTAGCTTTTCTGGATTATTTCAAAAAATACAAATAATTTTAAAAAACAATACCTTCACCCATATTGGTATTATAAGTTTCAGCACACCTCACAACTTATTATAACACGCTAGTGTGTTGAGAATCTGCAGTAACAACTTCTAGTCTAGATAATAAGCTCCTGAATTGTAAATAAGTTGCCTTATTCATCATTGTATCCTCATTTCCTAGCATAGTATCTGGCATATAGTAGGAGTCCTTGGTGAACTGTATTGAAATCTTTTAAACATGATCATTGTCTAACCATTGGCATCCTTACAAAATCAAAAACTATGTACAATGAAGCTGTAGAGCAATTATTGTTCTTAATTTTTGCATCTCGAAATGTGGGCTATTTTTGCAACTAGTCAAGATGAAGACAAAAGAAGGGCAGAGACGGTGATTTTTAAGTGTTCTGAAGGAACACAGGGAGTGTAGTATTGTTATTGGTAAGAAATTATCTTTGAAAATGTTCTCTCATTTGATAAAAGAAGGAGAATTTTATTCAAGAACCCCAATGCTTTGAAAATTGGTAATGATGAGCTGGAAAAGTATTTAATGAGACATGACCAATCACAGAATGAATTATTAACCCAGGATCAGTGGGTTAATCAATATGCTGATCAATAGGCTGAAAAATACGGACTAAAATTACAAATGCTCTGTTGACCCAATGTTTCATTGTAATCTTTGGTTTTGTAAATAAAAGAAACAACAAGGTAGAAGAAAATTTAATTTATTGATAGAATTAATATTTATCCAGGGTTAGTTTCTGCCTGAAGCACTTTCTGAAAGTGGCATCTTTCATGAGCCAACAATGATTAGAGATAACGCAAAAAGACTGATGTGTAAACGTGATTCATAAGGGTATGTCAGTGGAGTGTAAATTACCACTATGTAAGTTTTTCAACTTCACTCTGAATTTATTACAACTGAAAATCAAACCTGTTGAAATCCATTTTCAAAATAGATTAACAATTAATAGATCAACAAAGACTTATTTAACAATATAAGTACGTAAAATAAATCTTGAAATTGATTTGTATTTTTAAAATTGGTGCTCAGAGGGAAAGCTAGTAAAGTGATAGACTTCAAATATTAACTACTTTCTCACTTTGCATGACTCTGATAAATTATGATAAACTTTCAAAGATCATCATGAGAGTTTCTTATTAGGTCCTTGTGAATCTTACTTTTTCTAGTATCTGGGATGTTTGAAAGTTGTTGATGAGATGTGTGGAATTCTCAATAGAGACTCCGGGAAATCAAAGCTTTTACATAGTCATTTATTCATTCATTACAAAGGTATTTATGGAGGGCCTCCTCTGTGCTGGGCAAAATACAAAGCCCTATGGATATTTGTATTTCAAATGCTTTTCTTAGACATTTAATGTTAATGTCAAGCATCTTAAAACATATTAATGTTTTACTATGATTAAAAGTAACTAAACATTGATTGACTCTCCATCAATAAAAAGTGACTCAGTGCATGTTCCATTTTCCAGTTAGGCTAAGCCTCTGAGCTCTAATCAGGATCTAAAGCATAGAGAACATTCCTCTGTAAGCCACTTGAGAGACATCCTTCCAGTCACCCTCTTTGAGGTACATTTTAGGAAGTAGCATAATTCTTGATCTGAAAGAAACTTTAAAGATCAACACATGATACTTCTACTTCTGTCCAAGATGGAGTAACAGGCACAAGATTCACTCTCCCACCTGAAACAATCAAAAAAGAAAAAACAGAAAAATGTATGAGACAACTATGTTCAAGACACTGGACATTGGGCAGCCAAGAATAGGAATCCCTGAGAGACAGAAAACAAATGAGGTGAGCCCTACACTTGCCCCAGCTTACTACCTTGAGATAGTTTCTAGACAGCAGCTCAGGGAGGGAGAACACAGGTAGAACCTGGTAGATTCTCTGAGTTGCGAAGATATTGCTGCGAGTCCAGGGGACCAAGGTAGCTAGAGTTCACAGAACAAAGTAACAGCAGAGAGCTCCATAGAGAGAGAACCCTAAAGATCTGCATCAATACTTGAGGCCCCACTTCAAATATTGAGCAGAGTACTGATTAGTGCATATGTGTCAGGAAGCTACCCAAGGCCAGAGAAAGAACAGTCCAAAAGGATTTCCAATGAGATTGGAACACCTCACCATTCACAGAACATTGAATGTAAATGGTCTAAAGATCCCAATCCAAAATTCAGAACTTAATACATGAATAAATAAGACCCCATTTTTTGCTGCCTGCACAAAGCACACTTTAAATATAGAGACACAAATACGTTAAAAGTAAAAGGATCAGGGCCGGCCCCGTGGCTTAGCAGTTAAGTGCGCGCGCTCCACTACTGGCAGCCCAGGTTCGGATCCCGGGCACGCACCGACGCACTGCTTCTCCGGCCATGCTGAGGCCGCGTCCCACATACAGCAACTAGAAGGATATGCAGCTATGACATACAACTATCTACTGCGGCTTTGGGGAAAAAGAAAAGGAGGAGGATTGGCAATAGATATTAGCTCAGAGCTGGTCTTCTTCAGCAAAAAGAGGAGGATTAGCATGGATGTTAGCTCAGGGCTGATCTTCCTCAAAAAAAAAAAAAAAAGTAAAAGGATCAAAAAAGATATACCATGCTAACTAAAAGAAAGCTGGAATGGCTATACTGATAAGGACAAAATAGACTTAAGAACAAAGAATATTAACCAGGGATAAAGATGGCCATTTTACAATGATAAAGGAGTCAATTCATCAAGAGGACATAACAATCCTAAATGTTTATGAACTTAATAACAGAGTTTCAAACAACATGAAGCAAAAACTGATAGAACTGCAAAGAGAAATAGACAAATCCACAATTATAGTCAGATGTTTCAATGCCCCTTTCTCAATTAATAGAACAAGTAGACAGAAAATCAGTAGGAGTTAGAAGACCTAAACAACATTATCAATGAACTCAACTTAATTGGTCTTTTAGACCACTCCACCACCCCTAACAGCAGAATACCCCCTTTTTTTTTCAAATGCACAAAGAACATTACCAAGGTAGACCACATTTTGGGACATAAAACAAGACTTCATAGATTTAAAGGGATTCAAGT
Organism: Diceros bicornis minor; assembly: GCF_020826845.1. Classification (NCBI taxonomy): domain Eukaryota; kingdom Metazoa; phylum Chordata; class Mammalia; order Perissodactyla; family Rhinocerotidae; genus Diceros; species Diceros bicornis. The sequence continues at coordinate 22,233,393 of NC_080764.1, read as the reverse complement.
CATCCAGAGTATGTTCTTGGACCACAGTGGAATTAAATTAGATGTCAATAAGAATAAAATCTCTGGAAAATTTACAAATATTTAAAATTAAATAATATACTTTTAAATAACTCCTGGGTGAAAGAAATCAAAAGGGAAGTTAGAAAGTACGTTGTATTCGATGAGAATGAAAACACAGTATATCAAAATGTGTGCAGTACTTAGAAAGAAATTTATAGCACTATATGCCTATATAGGAAAAGAAATGTCCCAAATTAATGACCTCCCCTTCCACCTTGAGAAACTAGAAAAAGAAAAGGAAATTAAATCTAAAGTAGGTAGATGAAAGGAAATAATAAAAATCAGAGAAGAAATCAATGAACTTGATCAATGAAAAGAGAAAAAACAGTAGAGAAAATCAATGAAATCAAAAGCTGGTTCTTTGGAAAAACTCAATAAAATTCATAGACTTTGTGGTGGACACATCCTAGAGTGACTCGTCAATGAATCATGCCCATGTAATCCCTTCCCCTTAAGTGTGGGTGGAAACCGTGGCTTACATCTAACCAATAGAATATTGCAAAGGTGATTTTGTCACTCCTATGATTATGTTACATTATATGGCAAAGTTTAAGGGATTTTGCCGATGTAATAAAGTCCTTAATCAGTTTGACTTTGACTTAATCAAAGGGGAGATTATCCTGGGTGGGATAACAGGCAGTCCCTTTAAAAGACGGTTTAGGCCTTCCCTGAGCTCAGAAACTTGAAGCAACAGAGACTCTTTTTCTCTGTTGCTGGTTTTGAAAAAGCAAGCTGCCATGAATGCTGCAGCTGCAAGGAAGTGAATTCTGTCAACAATCTAAGGAAGCTTGGAAGTGGATTGTTTCCTAGTTGAGCCTCCAGATGAGAATGCAATCTGGCCTTTAGCTTTGTGAGACCCTGCGCAGAGAACCTGGCTAAACTATGCCCGGACTTCTGACCAACAGAAGCTGTGAAATAGTAAAGGGCTACTACATTTCTTGTAATTTGTTACACAGCGATAGAAACTTCTAGGCAGGCTAATCTTGAAAAAAAGAGAGAAAACACCAATTCCCAAATTATCAGGAATAAGAGAGGTGATATCACCATAGAAATTGAACAGATAATAAGGGAATATTATAAATAACCTATTGTCACTAAACTTGACAACTTAAATGGACAAATTCCTTGACAGAGGCAAATAATTGAAATTCATTCAAGAAGAAATAGATAACCTAATTAGCCCTATTTATATTAAAGAAGTTGAATTTATACTTTAAAATCTTCTCACAAAGAAAACTCCAAGCCCAGATTGTTTCACTGGTGAATTCTATCAGGCATTCAAGAAAGAAATAATACCAATTCTACAAAATTCTTTCACAATATTGAAGGGTATAGAATACTTCTCATCTTATTCTGTGAGGACAGTATTACCCAGGTACCAAAGCCAGGCAAAGACAATACTAGAAAAGAAAACTACAAATAAAATTATTCATTAATATAGACGCAAACATTATAAACAAAGTTTAACAAATAAAACCCAGCAATATATAAAAAGGATAATACATCATGACCAAGCAGAGTTTGTACAGTTTATCCAGGACTGCAAGGTTGGCTTAGTATGTGAAAATCAATCAATATAATTCATCATATTAGCAAAGGAAAACGATGTGATCATCTCTGTTATTAGTTCTGTTGTTGATTCCAACTCCTAGCAACCTTCTGTACAGCTGTGTACAACCCTGTGTACAATCTTGTGTACAGAGTGGAACCCTGCCTGGTCTTTTTGTGCCATCCTCTCACATTCCAGTGCTATATCAGACAACACTTTGCTGCTATTCATAGAGTTTTTATGGCCAATGTTTTCAGAAGTGGATGGCGAGTTCCTTCTTTCTAGTCTGTCTTAGTCTGGAAGCTCCACTGAAACCTGTCCACTGTGGGTGACCTTGCTGGTATGTGAAATACTGGTTGCATAGCTTTCAGCATCACAGCAACATGCAGCCACCATAGTATAACAACCAATAGACAGATGGGGAGGTTCCTTGACCAGGAAATGAACCTGGACCATGGCAGTGAGAATGCCAAGTCTTAATTAACCACTAGACCACCAGGGCTGGCTGTGATCATCTCTACAGATGCAGAAAAAGCATTTGACAAAATCCTACATTCATTCCTGATAAAAACTCAGGAAACTATGAATAGACAGGAACTTCCTCAACCTCATAAAGTACATCTATGAAATACTTACAGTTAACATTATACTTAATGATAAAAGACTGAATGCTTCCCCGCTAAGATAAGGAACAGGACAAGTATGTCTGCTCTTATATTCATCATTTTACTAGCCAGTGCAATAAAACAAGAAAAAGAATAAGAGGCATCCAAATTGGAAAAGAAGTAAAACTGTCTTTATTCTCAGATGACCTGATCATCTATGTGGAAACTCCAATGGAATCTAGAAAAAGCCTAGTAGATAATAAATGAGTGTAGCTATGTTGCAAGAAACAAGATTGATATAGAAAACTTAATTGTATTTCTGTAAACCAGCAACAAACAGCGAGGAATTGAATTTTTTGTGTGTGTGTGTGTGAGAAAGAGTAGCCCTGGGCTAACATCCGTTGCCAATCCTCCTCTTTTTGCTGAGGAACACTGGCCCTGGGCTAACATCCATGCCCATCTTCCTCTACTTTATATGGGACGCTGCCACAGCATGGCTTGACAAGCAGTGCATCGGTCTGTGGCCGGGATCAGAACCTGCGAACCCAGGCTGCTGAAGCGGAGCATACAAACTTAACCACTGCACCACCGGGCTGGCTTGAGGAATTGAAAGTTTAAAGACAATACCATTTACAATAGCATCAAAAAATGTGAAATATCTATCTGACAAAAGATATGTAAGATATGTACACTGAAAACTACAAAACATTGCTGAGGGAAATTTAAGACCTAAATAAATGGAGACACATACGCCATTCATGGATCAGAAAACTCGATATTAAGATGTCAATTCCCCTCAATTTAATCTATAGAGTCAATGCAATCTCAATAAAACTTCCAAGGTTTTGTGTATGTGTGTGTGTGTGTGTGTGTGTGTGTGTGTGGACATTGACAAGCTGATTCAAAAATTCATAAGGAAATGAAAGGACCTAGAATAGCCAAAATAACTTTGAAAAAAAGAAGGCTTTTTTTCAAATAGAGGGCTAACACTACCAGATTTCAAGAGTTATTATAAACCTAAAGTAATCAAGAGAGTGTGGTATTGGTATAAAGATAGACAAAGAGATCAGTCGGAACAGAATAGAGAATCCGGAAGTGGAGCCACACATATATGAACAATTGATTTTTGCCAAAGGCTCCAAGGCAATTCAGTAGATAAAGGATTGTCTTTTCAACAAATGGTGCTGGAACAATTCATACCCATATGCAAAAGTGAACTTGAACCCATATATGAAAATCAACTCAAATGGATCATAGATCTAAATGTACAACCTAAGACTATAAAAATTCTAGGAGAAAATCTTTGTGACTTTGGGTTAGTCAGAAGTTTCTTAAATACTATAATACTAAAAGTGCAATTTATAAAAGGAAAAAATGGATAAATTGGACTTCATTAAAATTAAATTTCTACTCATTAAAATATATTTTTAAGAGAGTGAAAGAGAAGCCACATACTAGGAGGAAAAATTTTCAAAGTGTATGTATAATTAAACACTTTCATCTAGAATGTATAAAGAATGCTCATAACAATAAAAAGAATTAATGGGCATAAGATTGGAACAGATATTTCACAAGAGAATACATAGAGATGGCAAATAAGCACATGAGAAAATTTTCAACATTATTATTTATCAGGGAAATGCAAATTAAAACCACAAAGAGATACCACTACACACCTATTAAAATGTCTGAAATTAGGGGCTGGCCCTGTGGCTTAGCAGTTAAGTGCGTGTGCTCCGCTATTGGCGGCCCAGGTTCAGATCCCGGGTGCGCACCGATGCACCACTTGTCCAGCCGTGCTGTGGCGGCGTTCCACATACAGCAACTAGAAGGATGTGCAACTATGACGTACAACTATCTGCTGGGGCTATGGGGGAGAAAAAGGGGAAAAAAAGGAGGAGGATTGGCAATAGGTGTTAGCTCAGGGCCGGTCTTCCTCAGCAAAAAGAGAGGAGGATTGGCATGGATGTTAGCTCAGGGCTGATCTTCCTCACACAAAAAAAGAATAATAATAAAATAAAATGTCTGAAATTAAAAAACGATTATACCAAGTGTTGACAAGGATGTGTAGGAACTTGAACTTTCAGACACTGCTGATGGAAGTGTAAAATTGTACACACGTCAGAAAATAGTTTGGCAGTTTCTCAAAAAGTTAAACATACACCTACCACATGATCTAGCCATTCTACTTCTAGGTATTTACCCGGAAGTGAAAGCAGATATCCATACAAAGACTTATACACGAATGTTCATAGCAGCATTATATGTAATAGCTCAAGACTGGAAACAACCCAAATGACTAGACAAACAAAGAGTTATATATCTATATGATGGAATACTACTCAGCAATAAAAAGAAATGAGCTACAACATGGATGATTCTCAAAATAATTATGCTGATTGAAAGAAATCAGACAAAAAGGAGTAAATACTCTATGATTCCATTTATATAAAACTCTAGAAAGGCAAGCTAGTTGATAGTGACAGAAAGCAGATCATTGTTTGCCTTGGAGATAGCATAGGGAGGAGTGGGCATGATAACAACTTTGGGGGTGATGGATGCATTTACTATCTTGATTGTGCTGATGGTTGTATGGGTATATAGATAAATCGAAATTTCTTGAATTCTGTGTTTTAAGCATGTGCTGTTTATTATATGTCAGTTATGCCTCAATAAAGCTGTTTAAAAAGATCACATATCCGACATGCCTCCCCCATCTTATGGATGAGAAAATTGAGGCCTGAGGACAAGAGGACTTTTCCAAAGTCATACTGCTAGTCCAATGCAGAGGAGTTAGATTTGTCCATGTTGAAGGTTCCAGATGAAAATAGAAGAGGTCCTGGTGGAAAATGATCTTTTTGATGATAAATTCATCCACTTTTCTCAGTACATTCTATTCTCTATGCCAAGCACTGTACCAAGTGTGCTTCGTTGTTTTATTTCTGTTTGGAAACCTGATTTCCCAGCCCTTAATTCCAATTTCCAAGCAGATAGCAAGACTTCCTTTCTAAACTATTGGCCTTTCCAAGTGGGTTTGAATCACTTCTGAAAACCTAGATTGTTTTCTCCAAAAAGTAGCACCCTTACATTAGTCTTCAACAATGTGAGAATTCCAACTTGGTATTAGAGTTGGACTTTTTTGTTGTTTTAGGTCTGAATCGTTTGCTTACCAATGGCTCCTATGAAGCTGCATTTCCTCTGCACGAGGTACTGTCCTGCCTTTTCTCCTTCTCTGTCAATTTCTCATTATTAAATCAGTTTCTGATGATAGCCATTAATTGAGTTTGTTGATACGACATTTGTTCAGAATGAATTTAATTTGTTCAATGGGTAGTTAGGGAGAGCCTACTTGCATTGTGACGTCTCTCCCCCAGCATAGATTTATTTCTGTAGTATATCTTTTTATGTAACTGCAAGAATACTTGAATCAAGAGTCACTCAGCATAAATTCAGATGAATAGCTGAGGGCCTCCAAGTCATAAAATTAAAGAGGCATTGAAATTTGCATGAGGCACCAGACCCAGGGGAAAATGTTTCTGAAATATATAGTCTCTGCAAGAAAGAAATTTATAGCTATTCTTTAAAGAGTGAGAGGAAGCCATCTTGCAAAGTCACTGGTAACCAAAGGGTGATAAATGGAAATTAATAGTGTTGTACTTATCATTGCTCATTTAAGATACATAAATTCTGACTTTTTTTTACTTATTAGTCTTTTTAACTTATTTGTTTACTTATTTACTACACAGTCTTTATCATATATAAGGACTTTTTGTAAATGTCACTGTGATTACCCTCAACTCTAGTTTCCCCATTATATCTTGGGTTGTTTAACCCAGAATTGTCTTACACTTGGGTTTTCAGGGACATAATCCTCATTATTGGTGAGAGATTATTGTCATTTTCATGATATTGAGCCCCCACTCCATACTGGTCACTGTATGACAGAGAGAACATAAAGATAAATATATCATAGCCCATGCCCTCAAGACCTCACAAACTAGCCAGGGTGAAACTACTGTTAGAATGATTTTCAGAACAGTCTTCTATTAGAAACAGTGTTAACAGTTCACCAATAAACTTTGGAGGACAGTTCCAACTGTCCACAAATGGCAAGTCTTTCCAAAATATACTTCTTATTTTCGACCCCTTGAGGATGTAAAAGATGATGTAGAATTTTAAAAATCTTGTTAATTAAGAAAACTAGAAGCTTTGGTCTGAGACCCTATTTACATAACATTTTTTACATGGAACATTTTTGGAGTGATCCTTTTAGTATGACAGAAGTAAACATTTTGACTCAAGGTTTTCTAGAGCCACACACAGGTGTTTCTGAACTCTAAAGACAGATTTCCCCCCAAAACATCATGTGGCTTCCTGTAGTTATTAGTTTGTATTGCCCAAAAGAGAGTTTCGGTGAGAACTGCATCCTCCCACTGCCCATCCCTTGCCCATGGTAAGGGCAGTGCCTGAGCGGTGGTAGGGGAGCAGAAGTACCTGTGCAGGCGAGTGGGTGGCAGGCATGATGGTGTCCGAGGAGATGTGGCTATGAAACACCACAGAGTAACTCAAGGCCTTCTCTATGGTTTTCATATCTCAGTAAAGCCCTGCATTCTATGAGAGGAGAACTTCCAAATTAGTAAGAGCAGCAGCAATGAGAACATAATCGTTCTTTTGACATTTTACTCTCAGTATAACTTGATTATACTATTTAACCTCGTAACAACCTTCAGAGGCAGGAAGGGCAGATATTGTTGCCCTTGCTTCATGTTAAAAATTTGAATAGAGGGTTATAGAAAGGTTACCCCACCTCTAGTCACACAGTGAGTTGGTGTTTGAATTGAGACTAGAATCCGAGTTTCTTGTCTCTCAGCCCTGGACACTTTCCACTATAGAAGGACTCCTCAGGTTAATGTCAACAATTAGTTCACCTCCAAAATGTACCTTTTCTGTTTGTGAAACCAGCATTGCCACAGAAAAATCCCCACCTCGCTGATCCTTGGTCTCCTCATTTGTTCAATGAGGAGGTCGAATTAATTTTGAATTATTATAATTCTGAGGTGACTTCCAGCTTTTACATTCTAGGGTTTTCTTATAGATAAGCCAATGTAACAAGGTTACAGTAATGGCTGTTTACTAACTATGGGCTTGAGACAAGTGGGAAAGAGAACTAATAAGTCTTGGACATGGCCTCTGGGCAAGACATTTTATTCATTCAAACCACAGAAGAAACCTAATGAGGCAGATATTATTAGTTCCATTATGAACTAGGAATCCAAGGCTCAGAGAATATAAGGTCTTCTGGCTAAAAAGTAGTGGAACTGAATATGAACTAAGTTCAAACCAGCCCAATTCTAGCAAGCACGTGCTTTTTACTACACAGCATCATCAACAAGATCATGTCCAGAACAACTCATCAAACTGCTTTCTCTTCAATAGTGTGGATCCGTTTTTTTCCTCATATCATCCCTATTGCTACTCCTGACGTAAGAGTGTTACCATCAGCTTTTCCTTATGGCTTTTGTGAGTATTACCTCACCAGCAGTGATGTTTTTATCCCAGGGAAGTTACAGAAGTAAAAACTCCATTAGAACCCACGGAGCGGAAAACCACCGACACCTGCTCTATGAGTGCTGGGCCTCCTGGGGCGTGTGGTATAAATACCAGCCTTTGGATCTTGTAAGGTGAGTTTTTAACCAGCTGCAAATGGAAAGCTTGCACGGAATGATGAGGGCAAGTCAGCTGGGACAAGAAAAAAGTGTCTGAGGTGCACAGCTCTTGCTGAAATCTGGCTTCATCTCGAGAAGGCAACTCATCAGAGGACGTCGCTCATTTTTGGTAAACCAAGCTTCCCTCTGATGAGGATGGTGTTTCCTTCAAAAAGGCCTTAAGAAGGGACCTGTGACATCAGTCAGGCCTCCCACAGGCTTCCATAAGGAGCAAGTTACCATGTGACCATTATTAACAAATTATCAATAACAATTGTAGAGATATAACACTGCTTACATATATCAGTGACAAATGGAATATTAGTTACTATTATGTAAGTAGGAAATATAAGGTGCTGTCATTCTAATAAATTTCAGGCTTATTTTAATTTTCATTTTAAACTAATAACCTTTAAAGATTGTTTTAACTCTGGAGGTCAACAAAGTATGTCAGCTTTTAACCTATGATAATTGTGCAGTTAAAATGTTTTTTCTTTAACTGTCTATATATGCCCAACTTTCTGCCATGGCAGCATTATCCTCTGACATCTCATTATTTATTTAGAGTGTGGTTATTAGGATTGGGTAGCAACAATCCACACTTCATGGATTCCTTATTGAATAGAAAGTCAGATCTCATTTCCTAGACTAGCTGGATTTCTTTCACTTTTTCTGGGGCCCTTAAAAGATGAGCCCAGAGGAAAATGAAATAAGATGACAACCCACTTTACATTTCGTCTCCCTGGATAGTCACTTTTCCTGCCAGAGTTGTTACCAAGTGTTTACTGTTGTTGACCCAAGGACATGGATGAATTGTGTCCCATTCTCTGTATTAATAACAAATGATCCAGATGATCTGGGGGAGTGCAAAATATTTTCTGAGATGGGATCATTTTCCTTTGACCAGTATCAATACATGATAAAACAGTGGGGAAAAAAATAAAAGCAAATTCTCTTCCCGGCCTCAGTCCCATATTATAGGATTACATTGATTTAAAATTACAGAAAATTGCTGCAGGTAAAACATCTCCCTTCTATGACAGTGTTTTGATTAAGATTCTGTAGTTTGTCAATGAGCATTAATTAACTGCCCGTTGTGTTTTTAGTTCAATGCTAAGTACTATTGGCAAAGACAAACAGAAGCGACAATCTCTGGCTTTGAGAAACTCAGTTTCCTTCAGGAAAACAGGCCTTGCATACATACTTGAGACAACTAGAAGGCAATACAAGACTATGCACAACTAGGTAAAATGTGTGATGGAGGTGATAAGTTTTACAATAAGTCAGAAAAATGGAAAGGACGAATGTGGGTCTGTACCCCTGTGGAAGGCTCTGTAGAGCTCAGCTCTAGAAGAGCAATGGGATTTGTGTTGGCCAAAGGGAAGGGAGATGAAAAGCACAAGCAAGATTCGAGTAGAGTGAAGTTGTGGAGCATCTAGGGAATCTTATCTCTTAAATAGTTCTTGTCCTATGGATTTTGCTTCCTCCACATCTCTTGAATCTAGACACACCCCAACATCTCCGCCATACTGCTTCCTTCACCTGTAACCTGGACTACGGCTGTTGTCCCCTACTTAGTCTCCCTTTTCCCACACTGGCCCCTTCTAATCCATTCTCTACCCTGCAGACAGAGTGATCTTTTTGGAATGTGAATCTGTTCATGTCCCTTGATTGTTAAAACTCTTTCATGATTTTCCATTTCTCTCAGAACAAAGATCAATGCATTTAGCATGGTCTACAAGACCCACTGAGGCCCAGCCTCCACCTACCTCATGAGCCCACCTCTTATTATTGGTGTTCCAGCCACACTGCCCTATTGACCTGGTCCCTCCTACCACAGGATATTTGTACATACTGTTCCTTCTGCTAGAAATGCTCTATTCTGTCCCCAATCCCACCTAGTTACCTTTCTTTCATCAGCACAATAGTCACCTCCTCCTAGTTAGGAAGAGAAGTCTTTCCTAACTAGGGTGGTCAGATGGCCTTGTTCTATAGACTTGTGGAGTTGTGTTCCTCGCCTTTTGTAGCTCCTTCCCCAGTTTTGTAATTGTAAACCTATTTCTTTAATTGATTGATGTGTGTCTACTCTATCAGCCTGTGAGCCCCACAAGAGCAGGGACCAAGCTTATTTTGCTCACCATTTAATTCTCAGCACCTAGCATAGTATTTGCCATATAGAAGGAATTTTTTATTTCTTGAGTGAATAAAAGAATGTACCTGTGTTTTTGAATATCCATTGGCAAAGTCTTCTGGGGGTGGAAAGTTTCTGTTGGGACATAGAAGAAGATGGGGTAAATAAATAATCCCATGCTTTTAGGAGCCATTGGGCATTCCAAAAAGAAAGCGGCAGCCAGTATTTGGAAACAGATGATCAAAAACATTTGTTTAGAATGAGAATGAAAAAAATAATTAAAGTATTTTTATATTGGACTAAGAAATAATTAACTTCTAAGTAATTAAATGTAGCAGTTGAGAGGCACGGAAAGCACAATTTGGCTTGTATTATAACACAAGTCAATCACATTATTAATGACGTTTAAGAAATAAAAGAAAAAACAAGGAATTCCCCGAACACGTCCAAACTTCACAGACCGCAGGGCACTAGGCAAGCTAGTTAGTCTCAGAAAAGTATTTATGAAGGTAGATGTTGAAGCCTGAAAAGTTGTCACTTAAGAGGGAAATTTGCTCTCAGTATTGATTCATGTTGAATCTCAGTAATTAGAGTTCTTTTCTTTTTAATATCTTGTGATTTTAGAATTGTAAACATCTAGTAAAGCTGCAAAATATTGAAAGGGATGTTTAAAGTTTTTCACAATAACTTTGTCTCCTAATTTTTAAATATATATATGTGTAATTATAATATATACATTACAAACAAGCACACTCTCAGAAATTATATGTTGGCACCAACTCATCAGATCCCCCTGGTTCTGTATTAACAAGGGTCATCTTCCTGAATGGGCATGGGTTTATTTTGTGTTCCCAGAACAAGCTTGTGCATAATCATGTTCTTTAATGGAAGAGCCCATTCTATTTCTGATATAGAGTAGTAAGAGAAGAAATTGAAGCCCAGAGCCTAGATTTGATCAAATGTTCCATTCTCTTGGCTTACTTTGCGTGTTTAGCAGCAAGACAACTACAAAGTAAAATGCCTGAGCAAAGTGTTATAATACCTAACTCTTAAACACTTCAGTATAATTTGCAAGGCTGTTCTGTCTTGAACAGGCGGTACTTTGGAGAGAAGATTGGGTTGTATTTTGCCTGGTTGGGCTGGTACACCGGCATGCTCTTCCCGGCTGCCTTCATTGGATTGTTTGTCTTTTTGTATGGAGTCATTACTCTGGATCACTGCCAAGTCAGGTACGGAGAGCCCTGGGTGAGCCTGCCTTTGCTTATATTTAGAGATGGGTGTTTGTGCTTTGCGGGTGTTCACAGACCATGGGACCTCTTAGCTTTTCCTTCCTACTTCCTTCCCAGTCTCTCCTAGAAAACTTCAACTGTCTCAGTTCACTAGATCTCTCCATCCATTGCCCTTGTTGCTGTAGTCTTCAGCTACCAAGGAAGCAAAGTTTACATTTACGGACATATAGGCCACTCTGCATCCACAGAACAAATCACTTTCATTCACTGGCTAAAAGTTGCTCTCTTTCTGACTTTTTCTGCTTTCTGCTAATACTGTAAAACAGTGGGTTAACAATCTTTTTTTATAAATTCTGTATTTATACAAGGACCCTTTAAACCTAAGCCAGAAAGATATCTTACCAACTTACTGGGGCTTTGAGAATGATTCGGTGTTGATGGGTGTTATCTTGGTTCCTTCACCAGAATACAGTTTAAGGTATTCATAGAGATCTTATTGCGAGGCTGGACAATGATCTTAAATAATAAATATGCCTTTAGAAGTGATTACAGAAATAAAAGTGATTGATTCATCCTCTCACCTACAAAAATATTTTACTTTCTGGTGAAACTGTTAACGAAATATAGCTTTCTCCTCGAACTAATCCCTAGTATTTTTATTTATTCCTCCATTTTCAGTTTTAACTTATCATGCCTATAGAGATCAAGGCAGGCACTTTGAGGTATCTTGTTGATTTTATAATTCAGTATGAAATTGCTTCAAACCTATGCAATGTTGTGAATGATTTTTGTATAATTTGGGGTAGAACAACCAATGTTTTGCGTCACGTATTTTCCTGAGTTTAACATTAATATTTAAAGCCAAGAAACAGCCTCATAAATAAGTAGATTTATCAGATTATGAAAATGTGCAGACACTTGTTTACATTAATAACAGAGCAGGCTGAGAGGCTTCTGAGGACAAAAATTTAATCTACTGGATCTTATTTGCTTGTTGAATATTCTGGTGAAATTGGAGGGGAACAAATGCTCTTATGTCATCACGAAGTAGTCCTCCTCTGTTCTCTTTTCCAGTAAAGAAGTCTGCCAAGCTACAGATATCATCATGTGTCCTGTGTGTGATAAATACTGTCCATTCATGAGGCTGTCAGACAGCTGTGTTTATGCCAAGGTAATTTCAAATATGAAGCATTTTAGGTGGATTGAGTTTTACATACACTTTCCTGAGGCACAGAGGGTTACTGTCTTCTCTCTGCCATTTCTGGTCTTTGATTCTCAAGTTTATGTTGTAGGAGAGACTTACCGCCATCATTCAGGATTCTAATTCAAATATCTTTTTTCCTGTGTATATATTTTAATGTGTTGGCTCTAATTATCATCACAAGAAGCTGCAACATGCATAGTGCAAAGAGCACGGTTATTAGAGTCAGAGAAAGGCTCAAATCATGACTCTGCTCTTTACCTCTTGTCAGTCTGGGAACAAGTTAGTTAACCTCTCTGAGTCTCAGTTTTCTCATGTGTAAAGTGGAAAACATGCTGCTTGTTTCACACAATTGTTATAAGAAATGAGGTAAGACACAGCATACTGAGCAAAGTGCTTGGCAGATGGTAAGATCTCATAAATGAAAGCCGCCATCCTTTTCCTCCTCTTCATCATCATTATTTGTCAAAATGACTTAGCTTCAAAGCTAGCTCAGCTACTTATTTCCTTGCCCTTGCACATGTACAGCCTCATTGAGGCTGAACTTTCTTAGCTCTAAAACACAGGCAGAAATACCTGCCCTCCCTGCCCCGTGGCATGTCCTGAGGACCCAAGAAGGTAACATGTGTGAAAATGCTTTGAAAAAAACAAATACATAGCACTGTTATGTCCAACATATGTCATTGCATGCCCCTTTCTCATGTTATGTCTTACTTTATTAAAATTTTAGACACGTTCATCAAATTCCTATGGTTTTTTACTTAGGGGCAGCGTTACTAATGCAAAGCAGTAGCTGGAGTATGGGCTGATGACAACTCTCCCAAGACCCACTGCCCAACAGCTTGCCCAGATTCCAGATATAAAAGAGCTTGGCAGCTTTGATTGAACCTCTGCAATCGCTGCAGCTTTGATCTGTCTAATCACACTGTTGGCATTGCTGAGTTTTGTTCCTTTTAAATGAGAGAACATTTGATAGGCAGCCCAGGATCCTGCCCATCCGTGATGTCTTTAGCACTGTAGGTAGCCAGTCATTGTGGTAGGACCCCAAACCACAGCAGCCAACTGTGATTCTAGAAGGATTTCAGCTCTTAGTATGTGCTATAAGGGACCAAAAAAGCACGAAATACTCTCCCTACCTTTGGAGAACATACAGATAAACCTGAATGGATGAGGACAAATTTAACAAAGTGATTTGGGAAATATAGATTTGGTGAAGATCAAAAGAACTTTGTCAGTAATATAATTTTCTTTAAAGATTGTGAGTTAAGGGCCAGACCCCATGGCCTAGTGATTAAGTTTGGCATGCTCTGCTTCGGCGGCCTGCATTCAGTTCGTGGGCTTGGACCTATGCCGCTGGTCCGTGGCCATTCTGTGGTGGCAGCCCACATACAAAATACAGGAAAATTTGCAACAGATGTTAGCTCAGGGTGAATTTTCCTCAAGCAAAAAGAGGAGGATTGGCAACAGATGTTAGCTGAGTGTGAATCTTCCTCAGGAAAAAAAAAAAAAAAAGGTTGTGAGTTAAGCCTGAATGACTTGGGTACAAAAATCCTGCTTTCTGGGAATCTCAGAAGCCCAGTTTTGTTGTTGTTGTTTTGGGGTATTTGTTTATTTGTTTGTTTTTTACACAGAAAGATATGCCTTGAGTGAAGTTTTCTCTTTAGGAGCTCCATAATTCTTCAAAAGGATCATCATGAATAGTTTAGAGTGCTCAGATTTTATAAAGGCTGCTTTGGGCAGTTTGCTACTGAACATAAGATCTAGAGCAATAATAATTATAATAATAGCTAGGCCATGGCTATAAAAATAGCTAGGTAACCTACATTTATTATTTCTAATTCTCACAGCAACTTCAAAGTAGATGTTATTCCCATTATACTCAAAGACTCAGAGAGGTAAAAATTACTCATCCACGGTCACACAGCAGTAAGTAGCTGGGCCTTGGTTTATTTGACTGCAAAATATGTCATTGTGCCATACTGAGCTACAAGATGTTTAGATTCTGGATTTTAGATTTGGTCTTGCCTAGAAACTTAGTTAAATGAAGGCTAGAAAGCCTCAGAGTGAAAGAACTGAAGTAATACGGAGTCTCCTTTAGAAACATTTATTAAAAATGTCAAACTGACTTCATGGGACTGAGGATACATAGGAATGTTGGACCAAATCGGAGCCTGGATCCAATCCAGTCAATGGCTGCTCCACTGATCAGGGATGCTTATCCCCAACCCTTGCATTTGCAAGGATCTGAAACTCCACTCAAACTGGCTTAAGCAGAAAGGGATTTACTGGCTTATTTCACTGAAAAAGATATTAGACACACTGTCTGAGAACAAGGACCCCAAGGCCTAGAACAATGAGGAATCCTGCAGGCCTCCAGATGTCTCTCTGGCCACCTGTCCACATGATCATTGTGCAGACAGGTTCTCATCACACCATGGGGAAGGTGGCTGCTGACTGCCGCAGCTCCAGGCTTACATCTTCCTTCCTTTATCTCCTTAAGCATATGTTTATGCTTATTTTAAATTCTTTGTTTGCTGTTATAGAATGTCTATTTCAGAAGGTATATGTTGCCTAGTTTGGAAGTTTTTTTTGGAGGCAGCTGTCTGTCCCAGATGTTCCATTATTTTGGCCTGTGGTTGCTTGTCCCCTGGAGGTGTCAACCACTTTGGGTAAGGGTCAGAGGCCAACCCTAGGCTGTCAGTCCTGGTGAGTTTACAGAGAGGAGAGGACCGTGTGTTCCAGGCACTACCACTCTGCCAGAGGCTTCTTCTTGTTGGAGTTTTCTTTTTAAGCCTGCTTAGAACAAAGCAGAATTGGGAGGAGGCACTCTCCCTTGATTGTAATCTACCAGCCCTAGGGCTTAAGAGGGAATGGACTGAGGAGTGAATACCCCAGGGCCGCTGGCCAGGCAGCACCTGCTTTCCTCATCTCCTCAACCAGGCAGGACTCTGAGCATCCCTGGATGTTACTCTAAGAACACCAGCACTTGTGGTTTGGCCTGTTGCAGCTGATTTCTGAGGGAGGGGAAATTAATTGTCCAATGACCATTGAGAGAGAGGCTGGAGTAGAACTCGTGTATTTCTCTAACCTGTGCTCTCACTCTGCTTGGGAATTGCCGCCTAACTCTCCCCATACACCATCACCCCCTACCGTCTCTCTCTCTCTCTCTCTCTCTCTCTCTCTCTCTCTCTCTCTCTCTCACACACACACACACACACACACACACACACACACGCACACGCACCAGTTCAAGGCAACCTTCCATCTCTCCTTGGGCTTCTCAGGGGTTTTGTTTGTTTGTTTATTTTTGTGTTTTATTAGTTCCTAGAATCTACTGTCTTGCTTCTGCAGGGTTGATTTTGGCAGAGGGAGCCATCAGCCTATGCTAGCTTATCATCTTAGTAGGAACGAGAAGTCCCTGTTAACTGACCCATCCTGATTCACAATTCCCAAGTAACTGCAACAGGAAAATGTCTCTCTCCAAATGTTTGCATATCAGTCCCCAGGAAGAATTCCACTGGTTCTATTTGAGCCATGTGCCCCCTGGACACCTACATGAGAGAGATTTGTTATCTGGAGAAGGGAGAAGGGAGGAGAGATGATCTGAGCAACCAAAAACAATGGCAACCACAGTCTATTTCAGAATCTACACTGATGGTGCAGGCTACAACTTCCACCAACTCCCAGAAAATACCCTCATAGAGAGCAGAGACCAACCACATACCAATGGAACTCTCAGGCTTGGTTTAATGCCGAGTGCCCAGTACACAACTTAACACTCCCTCTGGCGTGGGAAATAAATCAGCTTTAGACTTTTGTCTCACTGCTGCCCATCTCTTCTATGTTCAAAGAAAGAGAAGGTATAAACTTTTGGAAAATTTTGAAATACTTCACACTCTGATATAACAGGAAAAGACTTGTTTATAATTGCCACATTCTCTAAGGGACAGTAAAGTATACCTTACAGAGAGCTATAAAGCACAAAAAAAAAAACAAACGTTATGCTTTATGAACGTATCAGTCATCATTTCAATTTGGCGTGACAGTGCTGTGATTTTTCCTGGAGACAGAAATGAGCTTGGCAGTTTTGCAGTGAGAATAGATATTTTTGCTTTCTGCTGTGGTGTTTGCAATAGAATATATTATTCTAGCAATACAGTATTCGCTAGCTGTTATACGTAATAAGTAAATATGGTGATTATCCAAGACTTTAATAAAGGTGGAAGTGGATTTTGTTAATGGTCTGCTCTCTTCTCTTTATAATGCTGAAATCCAGAGAGCAGCCCAGAAAGTGTTTGCTCCAAACTACATGAGCAAAATAGCCATGTTTTCAAAGCGAATAAATGAGGCATTAAAAACAGTGCTTGGAAAATCAGAAACAATAATACCTTTCTGATCTTAAATATGAATATATCTGTATACATATGTGCATGTATGATAGTTTTTATAGTGCACAAAAGGAAATTCTTAGAACGCTATTGAGGCTGCTGATGAATGTTCAACTAGATGATACGCACATAAAGGGAACCAATTCTCTCCTCCATATCCAAACTGCTTCACAGTTAGAGGAACCCCCTTCTTGATTATGATCCAAAAGGAATAGCTCCCAAAGAAACCCTGCAAAATTCATTGTATCATCACAACTATTTTTACAGAACTTGAAAATAATGTGAATTGGAATATGATATATAAGAAATTTGTTTAAATGTGTTTCATGATGTTCCCAGGTAACCCACCTTTTTGACAATGGAGCTACCGTCTTCTTTGCTGTTTTCATGGCCGTCTGGGGTAAGTTTTCTACATATGTATAACTTGAGTTCCCCTCATATACTCTATGATATGTTCCTTTAGAAATCTGACTTTGGATGTGAAAGGAAGAAGCTTGAGTAAATTCAGTTGGCTGTTCTTTTAGATGCAAGCTGGTAAATACATTTGATTTATTTAAAAAGTGATATTGTGGGGCCGGCCCCGTGGCTTAGCGGTTAAGTGCGCACGCTCCGCTGCTTGCGGGCCCGGTTCGGATCCCGGGCGCGCACCGACACACCGCTTCTCCGGCCATGCTGAGGCCGCGTCCCACACACAGCAACTAGAAGGATGTGCAGCTATGACGTACAACTATCTACTGGGGCTTAGGGGGTAAGAAAAATAAATAAATAAAATCTTTAAAAATTGATATTGTAGAGGAAAAACATGTCTGATTTCTCTTCTCTTAAACCTTCAACAATTCTATCAGCATTCCATTATTAGAGTAAAATTCACCTTCTGTTGGAGGCAAAAATGAAGTTTATAGTACATCAAAAGGTCTGGTGAGACCTGAATACCCATCTCAGTGTATATAGGACTTTCTTTTGTGAGTAGAATCTTTTCATCTGGCTAATGTATGCGCACCCACATCTGGCTTTCTTCCAGTTCTGGTCAAAATGGCCCCCTATAAACAAGAGCTACTTACAAGGCTGAATTGAGTCCTTTTATATCAGTTCAAGCCAACAGCCCCATAATAACAAGGTGTAATGGAACATTCACTTAAAGAATTACTTAACCCAAAGAAATCAGTTAACCCACTTCTTTGTGAAATGGGTTTAATAATATCTTCCTAGTCAAATAATTATAAAGCTTTAGTTTAATAGTGTAGAAAAGAGTCTAGACAAATTCAGAGTAAATTAATTGTGGTTACCTCTGCAGAGGAGAATTCATGGAAGGGTAAGTGAACAGTAATGAGAGAGAAACTTTTTACACTGTATATTTTCAATTGGTTTTAATTTTTTACAATGAGTATGCATTTCTTCTAGAACTTGAAATACCATAATCTGAATTTTGATGTTATAAAACTCTACTAACCAAGGCTTAGGTTCATGTTGTTCCTTATATCTGGAATGAATGTCAGAATCTTTCCCATCTTTTAGGGCCCAGCTGAATTATCATCTTCTCTAGCCAGAAGATGTCTTCCTCCTTTAAACTTCATAACATTTGGCCTATGTCATTCTTTGGGCACTTATAATGATTTGCATACACAACTTATCTCCCCTAGTGGGTTCATGGTCCTTGAGGACCATTGTGGTCATTGGAGACCTCATACATTTCTTTTGAAGACAGAGAGATTCATATTTGTTGGATCGATGGATGGATGGATGGATGGATGGATGGATAGATGGATGGAAAAAAAAGAGAGAGAAGGAAAAGAGAAGAAAATTACCAAAAGGATTTCTTTGTGAGACAATGAATGTGTTTAGATGGTCTCTTTGACAAGTGGAAATATAAAACTGTTCTCTTGAGGAGGCTTGTTCTAGATGTATTGTGTCTTCCTACCTAGAGATCTTCAAAGGAAAATTGTCCCACCCACCACAGCTCTGTTGAAGGGACATATTTTGAATGCTGTGACTCTAGCCCCTATCAACCAGTGGGCATTTGGCCCAAGATCAGCCAAACCATAGGTTGGTAAGCAGCCCGGGACAAGACCTGAGATTCTGCCCAAACAGGGACTAGCAGGGCCACCCAGAGTCTTATTCTCAAGAATGTGGATTGGAAAATGTAGAAAGAGACAGGGAGTTAGCAATAGGAATTGACACTGAAAGATGGAGGTCGGCGAGGAGAAAGAGAGAGATTAAGATTGACCATCAGGTAGAAGTAGGGCTCAGGAAGAATTATGAGCAGGCTGAAATTATGAATAAATCAGAACCTAGAAATACACAGAAGCAAAGAACGGGTGGAAAAGATATAGAAGAGAGGGTCCAGAAGCTAACTGGCAGCCAACTGGGAGAAAATGCAAGACAATCCCCCAAAGAGAAGCAAAGAGAGAATGTAGCCAAGTCATGTTATTAGTGGAATATCAAAGTAAAGACCCAGGATCTCTTGTGGCTGAAGTCTCTCAAGCTTCTGGCTTCCGTATCCTGTCTCTGAGTAGCCTAGTCTTTTAGTTCCCGTGGGATTTCTGCCTCCCTTAGTGGGTCTTCCAAAAAGCCCTCACTATTTGTGCTACCCCATAGTGCATCTCTGTCCCTTGCAAACAAAGGAAGCTAATCATAACAGAGTTTTGGTTGTAGGACTGAGCTCTCAGATCACAAATGTGTATCTGCTTTTTCTAGAACACATCAGTGTCGGTAACCATGATCAGCAAGTATCATAAACCACCCAGTGCTTAAGCTTTGCCATGGTTACAAATGAGGAGACTTTAGAAAATGTGTTCATTTCTTAAACCAGTGGTTCCCAAACTTCTTCAAGTCATGGCGCACATATAAATGATAATATTTGCACAGCTTACTGATATACATGAAGGAGCCTGCTCATGGCCAGGGATAATAACTGCCCTGAGCACCCTAGCCTTAGCTGCCCCAAGGGCTGCAGGGGTTATTACCTCCTGCAAACCCATAATCCATTCCTGGCATACCTATTGGGAAGCTCTGCTTTGGGCTACTAGTCTACTGTGTGATGAGATAATGCTTCTGTATACAGAGTGGTATTCTGGAAGAATTAATATACAAAACTCCCTTCTCACTTCAGCATTTCACCAATTTTAGATATACTTTGACGTAAATAATGTTTTCTTCTCCCACAGTTTATCCTCTGGGACTATATAGAAGTAAAATTCTGATATAATGACATTTGTCTATAAGGTAGAGGTTGTCATCTCCCACATCCCTCACCCAGTATCACCATTATAAAGGGGATTGCATCCCTTCTTTACAAGTTGGAATGTCTTATGCTGGGGATAACAAATAGGATCTATTTTATCCCTGCTGACCTCAACTGTTTGGTGGTGGCTGCCTGGGGCATGGAGTTGAGAAGCTTCTGAGTTGCAAGTGGGTGGATTGGAGATTTGACAGTGCTCATGCCTTGGAGGGTACTCAGTAAGAATCTGATAGATGTTTTGTGATAACCTTTGGGCACAAGGGAACGTTTTAGGGCCACTCCAGGCAAGGCAAGCTTGGAATAATTCATCCTCTGAGTTGCTTTGTCTTAGTTAACAACTTATTGCTTAAATCTTGTATTGTTCCCAGAAATGTGCTAGTTGGAGAAAAAGAATGATTTACCTTGATGTTTCTTTGTAGATAAGGCTATAGCTTTTGCGGAAATCTGGAATGGCCAATAATAACAGTTGTAATAATAGCATACACTTATGGAGAACTTACTATGCACTGGACACTATCCTAAGCGTTGTACAGTATCATCTCAGTTAATCTGCAGAGTAACCTTTGAGGAAGGTACTGTTTATCTCCATGTGATGGACGGGGAAACTGAGTCAGTAGCTAGAAAGTGGCAAAGCCAAGAGTTAAACTGGGCTGCCTTAGCTCCTACACTCTACCGCTAGGATCACGTACTGTTTGTAACCCTGTTTGCTTCTGCTTCAGAGATCTGAACTTTAAAATAAGGGACTGTTTCACTCGTCCTGAGCACCATTTATCCTGCTTTGCCACGGTGACGTTCTATAAAATCATGTCAGTTCTAATGGAGCTCGGTTTAATGGTCTCAGGACCATCCTTCGTGATTGACAAGTTACAACATTTAATAAAACAAATGTACTTTATTTTCAGGAAATTGCTAGATACAGAGATGCTGAGAACAGATGTAAGTGGTTTACAAGACCTCCAAAGGGACAGGGTTGATGTGTTTGCCTTTTGCTTTGTGTGTTCACCAGAGAAACAAAAGGCTCCACTTGGAACCCATCTGCAGCAGCTGGGGAGGGCCTTTGTGTGGAGTTAGAAAGCTTGACGGAACTCCACCTTTGTCCAAGTTCACACGTGTGTGATAGCAGGGCCTCCTGGGGACCCTCTAGGCCTCTGGGCTTGAACCACAGTGTGGCTCTTTCCTCAATGCTCAGCATTGTTCAGAAAGATTCAGAGACAGAACAGTTATGGCCTGAATTAGCTTCTCTTCCTATGAGAAAAAATGAGTCATTAAGGAGCTAGATGTTGGTGGAGACTTGTCCGGAAGCAGATTATCTCCCTCTGTTCTTAGTTTCTTTTTTTTTTCCTCCTTCTTCTGTTTTGTTTTTTTTTTTTTCCCACTTTCAGTGTTGCCAAAAATTAAATTATTGCCAGTCAACAAACAAGTCAAGGTTCTCAGAGCCCTCCAATCAAAATAACAAGATTGTGGTTATTTGAATGCAAATTCAAAGATTCTGTGGATGGTCCTGTCAGTAATTTGTGAATGAAGTATGTCTCATTTTTTGAAAATAAATTTTATAATAATTGGCGTTTTGTTTTAGGTATTTACATGCATTTTGTCTTTTATAATCTTATCCATATATCCAACAAAAATGGCAATTGTATATTCAAAAAATATATATATATTTACTAAATGCCTGCTAGGTGTGTAGGTGCAGTCATATATGATGCCTCATCAATTTCTCATAACCCACCAGGAAGAAATTACTACCCCCATCTTATAGATGAGGATATTGAGACTCAGATAGGTTATGCAACTTGCCCAAGATTACCCAGCAGCTGATAAGTGGTGGAGTCTGGATTTTAAACCAGATCTGGTGAGCCTAACTACAGAGTCATTCCAAAATGTGTCCACCATGCCATGTATCTTCTATGGGATATACTGGTTAAGATTTCATTACTCAGCAGACAGTGCATTCTCACTGTCACTTGGCATGGCACTGGGTATACAAAAAATGTGTAAGATGTGATCTCTGCTCTCAAAAATCTCATGGTATACTAAGAGAGAGTTGGTAATTATAAAACGGAGGGTTAAGTCGAATTTACGATGGGACAGTGAGGGTCCATGCAGCCAACTTCCTGAGACAAAAAGGAAAAGCAGAAAAAGTTTCACCCCAGATGAGACACTGGAACCAAGTAATATATTTACCAGGCAAAGGAGTGGGGTTGGGGAAGGTGTGGATGACATTCTGAGCTAAGAATAGTGGGGCAAAACTCTGAAAGGGAAGGGTTGGGTGTTCAGTGTGATAGGGACATGGAATATGTGTTGATTTCCTAGGGGTACTGTAACAAAATACCACAAACTGAGTGGCTTAAAACAACAGAAATTTATTCTTTCACAGTCCTGGAGGCTATAAGTCCAAAATTGAGGTGTCAACAAGGTTGGTTCTTTGGAGGGCTCTGAGGAGGAAACTGCTCCATTCCTCTCTCCTAGATTCTTGTGACGGCTAGCGATTCTTGGTGTTCCTTAGCTTATAGATGCATCACTCCAGTCTCTGCCTCCATCTCACCTGCATTCTTCTTCTGTCTTTGTCTTCACTTGGCTGTCTTCTTATAAGGACACTAATCATTGGATTGAGGGCCTACCCCACTCCAGTATGAACTCATCTTAACTAGTTAATCTGCAATTACCTTATTTTCAAATAAGGTCACATTCTGAGGTTGGGGCTTAGGAAATTAACATACCTTTTTTTGAGGGGTCCACAATTCAACCCAAAACAGAGTGCATGTTGTGGGCTGAGATCTGCTTATCACAGGATATTTGTACCATCACAGAGAACCATGGCTTCACCCTGTAGGCAAAGGAAATCTGGTTGAACTTATAAGCTGAGTGACATCATCAGTTGTGTTTGCACAGTAACTCTGGCAACAGTGTGGGAAGGGGTGAGGGTGGACCAGTACATAGCAGGTAGCCACTTCGAAGGCTGTTCCAATGTGCAGTCAAAATATCATGCAGAATTGGGCTTCAAGAAAGATCTAAATCACAGAATAAAAACCTTATATGTAAATATGTTTTCCTTGCTTTAGTTACTAATAACTGGCAAAAATTGAGAATAACCTAACTTCAATTAAAAAAAAGTATTAACTGATAGCAAAGCTGAAAAAAAATTAGGAATAACCTAAATATCCAACAATAGAATGGTTAGCGAAATTATAAGCAACCATTAAAAATTAGTCTTTCAAAGCATATAATATAACACAAGCTTATATTTAAAAAATTGTTGGGGCTGGCCTAGTGGCATAGTGGTTAAGTTTGTGCGCTCCACTTCGATGGCCCGGGATTCGCAGGCTCGGATCCTGGGCATGGACCTACGTGCCACTCATCAAGCCATGCTGTGGCAGCATCCCACATAAAAAATAGAGAAAGATTAGCATAGATGTTAGCTCAGGGACAATCTTCCTCAAGCAAAAAGAGGAAGATTGGCAACAGATGTTAGCTCTTCCTCACCAAAAAAAAAAAAAAAAATTGTTAAATATAGGACATAAAGTATACAAATAAAGTGTGATTTCAGGTATATTAAATACTAATAAAAACAGAAAGAAATTATGTCCCAATGTTAATGGTGGTTTTCTCTAGGTGATGGGATTATGGGGAGTTTTTGTCAGCTTTATTTAGATATAATTTATATAAAATAAAATCCAACAATTTTATATATAAAATTTGACAAGTTATGACAAATATATATAGTCGTGTAACCATCCCAATAATGAAAATGTAGAACATTTTTATCTTTGGGAAAGTTTTCTCATGCCTTTGCATCCGTCCTTTGGCAACCTCTAACCTACTTTCTACCACTATAGTTACACCTGTTCTAGATTCTCACACAAATAGAATCATTCAATATTTAGCATTTTGTGTCTGGCTTCTCTCACTAAGATTAATGCTAGTGAGATTCATTTATGTTGTTGTATGTCAGTAATTTGTTCCTTTTCAGTATAGAATAGTATTCCATTACCTGGATGTACCAAAATTTGTTTATCCATTTACTAATTAATAACATTTGGATCCAATCCAGTTTTTAGCTATTATAAATTAACCTGAGAATCATTGGCTAGTACAAATTTTTTGCACATTTGCATGAAAGTCCCTGTATCTATTTCTCTTGGGGAAATTACTAGGAGTGGCATTCTGGATCATAGGATAAGTGAATGCCTAACTTTATAAGAAATGGTTTTCCAAAGTGGCTGTGCCATTTTGTATTCCCAGCAGCATTTTATGAGAGTTCCAGATGTTCCACATCCTCACAAACATTTGGAATTATCAGTCTTTATCATTTTAGTCATTCTAGTGGGTGTATATTGTTATCTCGTTGTGATTTTAATTTGCTTGCATTTCCCTAATTACTAGTGATGTTGAACATGTTTTCTTGAGCTTATTTGCAAACTGCACATCTTTGGTGAAGTGTTTGTTCAAATTGTTTGCCCATTTGTTATTGGGTTGTTTGTCTTCTTGTTTTTAAGTTGAAAGAGTTCTTTATACATTCTGGGTAGAAGTCCTTTATCATACATATGTTGGCAAATATTTTTCCCAGTTGGAGGCTTGCATTTTTATTTTCTAAATGGTATCTTTTGAAAATCAAAAGTTTTTACTTTTGGTATAATCCAATTTAAGTTTTTTTATTTTTTTCTGTCTGTGCTTTTTGTGTTTTATTTAAGAAATCTTTGCCAAATTCAAGGTCCCTAAGATTATCTTTTCTGTTTTCTTCTAGAAAGCTTGTAGTTTAGCTCATATATTTAGGTTCATGAATTATTTCAGGTTGATTTTTCTATGTGGTGTAAGGTAAGGGTCAGATCCATTTCTTTCCATATATGAGTATCCAGTTGTTCCAGTAACACTTGTTGAAAGATTATCCTTTTCCTCCTTGAATTTTCTTGGCATTTTTTGGTTGAAAATCAGTTGGCCATATATGTGTGGATCTATATCCAGAATTTTTTTATGTTTGATCTGTATGTGTACTTTTATGGCAACAATACACTGTCTTGATTGTTATAACGTAATAGTAAGGATTGAAATCTTATTCTTTTAAAAAATTCTTTTGGCTGTTTTAGGTCCTTTGCATTTCCATATAAATTTTAGTTTCAACTTGTCGATATCTACCAAAAAAATCCTAATATTTTGATTGCAAGTGAGTTGAATCAATAATCAATTTGGGAAGATTGAAAACTTAATATCAAATAGTTCTATCCATGAACATCATTTAGCTTTTCATTTACTTGTGTTCTGTAATTTCTCTAAGCATGTTGTATCATTTTCAATATACAGGTATTGCATATTTTTAGATATTTTTCCAGAATCATATTGTCTAGGACTCCAACTACATGTATGTTAGACCACTCAATATTGTCCTACTGGTTACTTGTGCTTTGTTCATATTTTTTAGTCTTTTTAGTCTTTGTGTTCTCCATGCTTCTTTTTGTATTGTTTCTATTGATTTGTCTTCAGGTTTACTGATATTTTCTTCTGAAAAATCTAATCTTATGTTAATCCTACCCAGTGTATTTTTGTTTCCATAACTTGCATTTTTCATCTCAAATCTCAATCAGTTGGGTCTTTTTATACCTTTTATTGCTCTCCCCATTGTGCTCATGTTTTCATCTACTTTCTTGACATATGAAGCATATTTATAATAGTTGTTTTATCATCTTCCTTCTATCATTTCTGTCAGTTCTGGACTGTCAGTCTGGGATAGATTGAATTTTCTCCTGCTTATAGGTTTTCTTTTCCTGCTTAATTGCATGCCTGGGTAATTTCTTATTAAATGCTGGAAAGGGTTGAGTTTTGGTATTCGTTGTGTTTCTTTAGTGTTGGACTTTGTTCAGGCTAGCAGTTAACTTACTTGCAACCTAGTTGGATCCTTTTAAGACTTGTTTTTAGCTTGTTAGGGTAGTCCAGAGATCCACTCTAAGGCATGACCTTTATGAGGCCTCTTACAATACCCTATGTATTGCAACGTCTCTGCACTCTGACTAGTGGGGTTGGGAATTACTTCAAGCCCTCTGCGAACTCTGAGGACTGTTTAGCTACCAAAAAGCAGCCTCATGTAGTTTCACCCTATGCATGTCAAGAGCAGAAGGGACTTCATTGCTGATATACGGAACTTTCTTTCAGTGTAGCTCCCTTCTCTCTGGTACTCTACCCCACAAATTCTTGCTAACTCAGCCTCCCCACTCGAATCTCTGTCTCCCAAGCTTAGTAAGACCACTAGGATCTGTTTTCGTTCCCCCTGCCTAAATTGTAGCCTGGAAACGGCCTCCACACAATGAGCTGGTATGATCCTAGGGCTCACCTCACTTATTTCTTCTCTCTCAGGGGTCACAGTCCTGCACTGTCTCTTGTCCAGTGCTAATAACAGTCGTTTCTTATATTGCAGCAGTTAATCCTCCTGAATGGAAGTGAAAATCCTCAGCCTGCTGCATTTTGATGGCTTTTTATAGAAGAGAAGCATACCCTCAGACAGAGCCTCAGAAAATTGTGATTCCTTGGGGAAACTACCATGATCCATGGTATCTACTCAGGTTTACCGGTTCAGAAACACTGTTGGAATACCCAGAGCTAAGTTGACTTGGGGAAACAGACTCCTCTTCTAAACTCCGCAAGCACCAATTCATAACCCAGAATTTGAGAATACAGGTATATGGTAGAGAATATTATTTTATAATGACCATCTAGAGCACCTTCTTCCTGTGCCAGGATACTTAGGAAGCCAAATTAATCATCATCTGTTGTTTGAGCTTGGAAATCAGTGCAGCTAGCAAAATCCCTCGCACATCAAAAGAATGCAAGTAATAATTGTTAAATGAATGGAAGAGGGGAACAAGAGCTATTTTTTTTTTTTTTTTTTTTTTTTTTTTGCTTAATTTGTCATCCTTATCCAGTTACATAGAACACCCCTAGAGACTGGTTCATGTCAGGATATCCTTCTAATACCCTACATTAGATCACACTCTATCAAATTTGTTTTCTTAGACTCTTGTTTTTCCTAAGTTCCAGCTTGGCCATCCCCTATCTGGACACACTGATTTTCTCCAGAAAAGGTTCTAATACCAATAATGAAGTTTCAGCTTCTTAAAATGTAGTCACATTCCTGTCCTTCCTGGATCCTGAGATTACCCTCACCTTGGCATTTTAGGGTATTTCACAAGCTCTCTAGTCACTCATTTACATTCACTTGCATTATTACTGTCAGTGGCCTACCTCAGATGTTGCAAATTAACAACCTGTAAAAATATTCTGTTTGGTCCTCACCAATTTCAAAAGTATACAAATAAACTATTATCGTTTTGAAATTGAGATAGTTCACATGAAGATACATTTTTATAGTTTCTCTTGAAAATTTTGAAGATCTGGTCACAGTACAATCAATGGGAACTGAGGACACCTACCACTTTACGTGGTGCACACACTCCCCAATTTGTTCTAATCCCCACCACTCCCTATTGTGTGGTTTCCTCTTCTAGGTTCTGTACTGATCTGGCCCTTTTAGCATTTGAGTTTGACTCCTGGCTAAGCTCATTCATTATGCAAAGATTTTACAAGTTATGCTCCCAGGAGGTGACCTCATTCCTCTATTTCTAAATTCTTGGAAAGTGCATCATTGTAACTCCTCTGTTCCTCCTCCAAATGAACATTCTCGGAAAGTTATAAAGGACTGAAAAAAATGAGATCTGTTAGTATTATTAATTTACTTTTTAAGAAAGGAAATTAGTCTTGGGAGAGAATGACTGAATGTGTGTATGAAGTAGGTCATTCTACTTCCTAGGAAGTAAGAGAATCATCTTAACCAAGTATCTGAAGATGCTTTGAGTCATCAGACAGCAGGTCACCATTCTGAAGTAAAAATCATCCTTTCTCTCCCACATGTACTTCCCATTTTATTGCTGGCTGCAGCTCACTTCTTGTTTTTATACAAACAAATGGAACACAATCTTTTGACAAGTTAAGAAAAGTTAGACTATAGGATATTTAAGCTGCTATTTTTTCGAAAATAAGAAAAAATGCCTTTATAATTATTTTCTAGCATTAGACATAATTCTCCTCTAGACTACCAGTTTAGACATTTTCAAAATGAAGAATCAAATTAGGCCTTTCAGTATCTATTATGGTATCAGAGGGAAAAAATTGGCAGCATTGTATCTCTGGCAGCTTTTGGAATAAGTGTGGGCTTTTCTAGGCCTCCCAGAAGAAGAGTATAGATCTAAGGGAAGGATAGAGAGTAAATGCTAGGCTCCCTAGTGATGTATAACCCTGGGGTATGATACTTTGTATTTATAATTAGTTTCAGCAAAGTGCTCCTATAGTTGGATAATGAGCTTTGTTTGTCTTTCTTTTTGGCTCTTCTCGATTCGATAGAAATTAGAGCTCTCAGATTAGACTGTGATGTAGTAACTAAAAGTCAGACATATAGCACCCCTGGCTCCTACCCTAAATGCCAGTTGTTCCCCTAGTCATTGTTATAGCCCAAACAACCCTGTTATGGGTTGAATTTTGTCCCTCCAAAAAATATGTTTCAGTCCTAACCCCCAGTACCTGTGAAAGTGATGTTATTTGGAAATAGGGTCTTTGAAGATGTAACCAAGTCAAGATGAGGCCATACTGAATTACCAGTATGACTGGTAAGAGAAAATAGAGACACAGACACTCACAGGGGAGAAAGCCATGTGAAGACAGAGGCAGAGGTTAGAGCAGTGACCCTACAAGCCAAGGGATGCCAAGGATTGCAAGCAACTATCAGAAGTTGGAGAGAGGTACAGAAGAGACTCTCCCTCGGAGCTTCCGGTAGGAACTGACCTTGCCAACATGTTGATTTTGGACTTCCAACCTCTAGAACTTTGAGAGAATAAATTTCTGTTGTTTTAAGCTGAAAAAAAAAAAAAAAAAAAAAAGAGGCAGATCAGGTCCAAATCCCAGTTCTGTCATTTATTAGCCATGTGACTTCTCTGTACTTCAGATTCTTCATCCACAGGATGATGAAAATAATACCAACCTCTATAGACTTTTGAGAAAATAAAACATAGTACCTAACATGTAAGAAATTTTTACTATATGGTAGCTAAATATTAAATAGTGCAGCATTTCAATCCTGCCATGGAGCCTAAGATATGCAGCTGAAGGGGGAGATCCCCCTGCATAAGACTCTCTAAGTGACTTAGGAAGATGACAAAAATATAGTAACTCAGTGGGTTTTTTCTTCCTATTTGCAGAATGTTAACCATAGCTATACTCTCCAGAAAAAACCTATATCAGTTAGACTGTGTAAAGTTAGCTGCCATAATATACAAAGGACAAAACCTTGATGCTCAATAGAACCCACACACATAAAACCCAACCAGGTGTTCCTGATTGTCAGACAGCCTTCCACACGGTCATTCAAGTACCTAGATTCCTTCTAGATTGTGGCTTTATCCTTTTCTGTATCCTCAGAGTCCTCTCCATTCATTCCAGAAAAGAAGAAAAAAGGCATAGGGATGATACACCTACTTCTTAATTCTTTAATTCAAAAGTAGCTCACATCACTTCTGTTTACTTTCCATTGGCCAAAATTTGGTTCGTGGCCTAATTGCAATAAAGGCTGGAAAATATAATCTAACTATGCCTGGAAAGATAAGAAGTGGCTTTGGTAAATGCAAAGAAGTCTGCCACAAATTGATTTGAAATTGACAATAATTGTCCTGTTTAAGACAATGATAATAGAGTGTGCCCTGCAGGACACTCTATGTCATGTCCCTTTTGTGTCCCTTATCGGCTACATGTGACAGCCTTCTCAACTGGGTATGACTCTGAGCCAAGAGTGTCCTGGTATTTGAACACGAACCCACCTGAACGCTAACCCTGACCCTACCTATATTGGAAAGGCAGAAGTCTCAGATTTTCCTGATGTGTCAACTAATGTTGTGAGAGGGTTGTTATTTGGGATTGATGTTAACACCTCAGGTGAACTTCGTTTGTGGGTAGGCCAGGTGGTAGTGCAGGAGGTGAGGGTAGAAAAGGGGCAGGAAAGAGCATGTGTAACTCTATCTTATAAGTAAAACTAATAGTTTCAGATATTGTGGCTTGAGATTGCTCTATATAAGATCTGTAAGGGAAGTAACACATACATTATTTCATCTTCTTGCATCATGCAATGTCTCAGTGACCAAGTGAGGTGAGCATTCCAGAAGGGCAGATAGCCCTGCTCCACGTGGTCATTCAAAGACTCATATTCCTACAAAAGAGTTGTTTGCCATCCCCCCATGCCTTGGCATCATTTTCATGGTCTCAGCTGAGTCACTTGGGTTCCACCCATCCAGAAAGGGAAAGAGAACGTGTAAAAAGCACCCCTAGTGTCTTAAGATATCAACAGGCAAGTGGTATATATCACGTCACTTCTGCTCACATTCCACTGGTGAGAACTGTCCATTGGCCACATCTAATGGCAAGGATATCTGGGAAATACAGTATAGGCGGGCAGCCATGTTCCCAGCAATAATATTTTTACCATGGAATAAGGTATGAATGGATCTTAGAGGACAGTTGGTAGTCTTTGCCGCAGGTTCCGTGCAACCAAATAATGGAAGTGGTAATTCGAACAGAATGATATTTTTATTGCAAGGAAAAGAGAAGCATAATAAGTTTCAATTTTTCATGTTAATAAGTTATTTATTTAACTGACACTGATGCATGAGGCATTCAGAAGATATAGCTTCATGTTCTTCAAACATATCCAAATTTCTTATAAGATTTAGATATGTGAGAAAAGAGTAATTTGCCACATTGCTTTCCTTTTCCTGGCAGCATTTCATTTGTACATTTACTGTGCCTCTGTGGATGCTAGTCATTGTGCTAGACTCTGGGGTAAATAAAGACAGGATACAGCCCTTATTCTCAAGAAGTCCACAAGCTAGTGGTAGAAATGATCAAGTTTGTCTGTTGTTGTTTTCTAAGTGCTGAATGCTGTGGTCAGCACTGACCTAGAGTTATATGTGCAATTCAGCATGGGAACAGACAGAGGGTTCAAAGGGAGTGGTTGCAGAACACACAGGGCCAAGTCTGGAGATGAGAGTAGGAGTCGACCAAATGGACCCAAATAGGGAAGAACATTGCAAGCTGAAGAAATAGTGTGGGCAAAGCTAAGAAAGTTATGAAACAGCTCAGGCGTGGAAACTGCTAGTGATTTAGCCTGGAGTCTATGGTTCAAGTCAGGGCAGAAAGACTTGGGCACAAGCAGGGTCATTAGGAGCCTTGCATCCTGGGCTGGTAATGGGGGCTTTTCCTATAAGTGATATGGCTCCATTGACCCCCACGAGACCTGGTCAGATTTGGGTTTAGAAAAATCATTAGCTACATGGGAAGAAAGATTGGAATCTAAGGAGTTGAAAATGCTAGCAGTAAGGTTAAACCTTCTGATGCTTTAGCTGAGAAAAAGGAGATATTTTGGACCAAATTTTGGGGGAAAGAATTTCATGTATTAGAAAATCTTGACAAAATACTTAGGAGTTTCGAGTCTTTTGAGAATCAATCCATAAAAGATATATGCTTTTTAATCAAACTTATCATAGTATTGGGTGGTGTGGGACAAAGATATATATATTAACATAAAGATATACATAATCATATATATGTCCTAAGCCAGCTCCAAAGGAGACAGAGGAAAGTGTGAGCTCATGACATAAGGCAGCATATAACTAGGCATACTCAAAGTGCAGTGGGCTCCCGGGGCTGTGGGTATTCAGACAAGGGTGTTTCAATCATAGTGTAATGAGGGTGTGGGATTGGAGCTTTGCCTTGAAAAGACCTATATTAGTTCAGTTATGTTCTAATTCATGGGTAGAGATACAAGCAGATTCTTCTTCCTCAAATGAATGGGCATTTTCACACAAAAACACTCACAAGAGAGTGGCAATTGCACAAGCAACAATTTCTTCTTCTCATCCTCCCAAGTTCTAGAATGGAAGAGAGAGAGGATGATTGTTCAAAGAAAGGGATTACTGGTTAGAGTTTCTGTCTCCTCCAGGCAGGGTTCAACACGTGCTGGGGAGGAGAAAAGTGGTAGAATATTTCTGACAGCCACTGGCTCATCTTAGAAGTCAGTTCCTTCAGATGAGAACCACAGATGGGTTGGTAGGCCTTAGTGGGAGCAGCCAGTAAGACAGACTGCAGGTACATCCTATGCCTCAGGCTATCCTAGAATGGTCCCCATCAAGCCTTTCTGAGGCCACAGGGTACAGTCCTGACTCTTATATAGAATAGCCACACATTCAAGATCAGGCTACTTTGTCTCTTCAAGGCCAGGGAAGACTCTGGAAATCAAAGAGAGACAGTCTTTACAAAGTGGCATTTGTTTGAGGGGCCATAGGACCAAGTAAAGAAATTGTCTCTGGGACCCCATGCAAAGACAAGATAATTTGGTGAGGCAGAGGATAAGTATACAGAAAACAGTTAACAGAGCAGGCCTGCTTTACAAAGTCCTGCTTTCAAGATTGGCCCTTGGTGTCTGGGAACTTGGATTTCGGGAGAGTTTCCACCACCCTAACTGCTAAGAGTAACTCATCGTGCATAAACTGTTTGCTCAAACAGTATGGTTTCTGCTGAACACCTGATTTCCTTCTGAGACTCTGGAATTTTGGCACATGCTAAGCAGAGGGTACCTCTGTGACCAGCTCCCAGTAAAATCCCTGGGCACTGGGTTTCTAATAAGCTTCCCTGTTAGAGGACGTTTCACATGTTGTCACAACTTGTTGCTGGGGGAATTAAGCACATCCTGTGACTCCACTAGGAGACAAGGTGACTCTGGGAGGCTTGTACCTGGTTTCCTCCAGACATTACCCATGCGCCTCTTCCCTTTGCTGAATCTGCTTTATATCCTTTCACTGTAATAGATCTTGGCCATGAGAACCGCTATATGAGTCCTGTGGATCTTTGTAGTGAATCATCAAACCTGGAGGTGGTCTCGAGGACCCGCCGACACAGCAGGACTCACAGGAGAGACTCCAGTGGGAAATGGCTGCTCAGCTTTTGAACTTTATTAACCTCCAGACACATATATTGATTTTAATTTCCCTTTTCTAGAATTAAACACTTGAATATTTTAGGCGTGGCTTTTTAACAACTATAACTACTCTGAATTTTTCAGATTTTAGAAAGGCAGTATGGCATATACACCATATGTTATGTAATACTCCAAGAGGTCTGGGAAGGACCCCATATTCAAATGCATTAATATGGCTGCTTTTAATGTATAGATATTGTCACTAAGAGGGATAAATAGAGACTTTAAGTAGCCTCACATCAGTCCAGGTCAGAGCTTGCCACAAGATGAGTTTCTGCCAAACTTAGGGGGAGAAAACTTAGAATTTTTAGAGCCTTTTGAATTTTGACATTGCAGATAAGGGATTATAGACCTGTATTGCCATCCCTCATTTGCTCAGCAGGAAATTGAGAATTTAAAAAGTTAATTGATTTGCCAACAGTAGCACAGCGT
Source organism: Diceros bicornis minor (assembly GCF_020826845.1). Classification (NCBI taxonomy): domain Eukaryota; kingdom Metazoa; phylum Chordata; class Mammalia; order Perissodactyla; family Rhinocerotidae; genus Diceros; species Diceros bicornis. The sequence continues at coordinate 22,199,795 of NC_080764.1, read as the reverse complement.
GTATATGATCTAGATTTCAAAACCAGAAATGTCTAGATCACATGCCAGAGAGCTCTTAACTGTCACCCTATGCTGTCTTTCCAGTTACTTATTTTAGAAATATATGTTCTATGTCTGAAGACCACTAATGAGGAGGTGAAGGAAAGGTGGAATGGAACAGAAAGTAATTATCTCTCTTTGGAATGGGCATTTGGATATTTACATTTCCTCACGAAACTGATTCCAAATATCTGACATATTTTTACTTCTGTAAGTCTCAGTACACAGCAAGACCCAACAGAGATAGATCCTCCAATTCCATCTCCTAGGGTGTCTCTGTGACGTCCTTAGTTGCAGTTATCCTCAAAGTTCGAGTATGTGTATGTGTGTGTGTCCCCTCATTTAGCTTGTGACTTCCAAGGCAGCAAGATTATGTCTTGATTATTTTTTTTTGTATCTCTCTCTGCCATTGTATAAGGCTCAATAATTCGAGTAGAGAGATATATACATTTTTTTAAGCTCTGGAGATCTTTTTGTTTTTCTCCCCAAAGCCCCAGTGCATAGTTGTGTATCATAGTGGTACGTCTTTCATGGCTGTTCTATGTGGGACGCTGACTCAGCGTGGCTTGATAAGCGGTGCATAGGTCCCTGCCCAGGACCTGAACCGGTGAACCCGGGGCCGCCGAAGCAGAGTGCATGAACTTCACTGCTACGCCACCAGGCCAGCCCTAGAGTAGATATTTTTAATCTAATTGAGTAGACAGTTACTTTGGCTGAATGAGGATAACCCCCAGATATCCCTGCATGGGGAGGTCAGCTGTGGGAAAAAGTTCATAACAGAATTTGCACAGTTTTGCCTTCAATGTGACAGTAAAGAGATGGTTTGGAAGAAAAAGAGAAGCAGTAGGACTCCTTCCTCCAGTAAAATAGCTTCCTTCAATAGAATAGTAAAATATATTTTAAGTAGATATTTGTTGTGAGGAAGATTTGGAGAACGAGAAATCACTGCCAATCAAACGCATGTGAACTGCTAAGTTTTCTTTTTTTTTCTCTGCCCCTACCTGCCCCTTGCTTTTAAAAATAAATGCTCTATCAATTAGAAAGATGTTGGTAACCTAGTTTTCTGTATTCTTACATCCCAGAAGCTTTGTCATTCTAAGTTTGTTCTGCCTCAACTTGCAGATCAGCTTAATTTAATTCTAAATGAAATCTCTAATTTTTCATTATGCTTGACACAAGCTTAATAATTCTCAGAGAACAGTCCTTGTTAAATGACGTTTAGCTAGAAATTCTGATCTTCAAGGATGCTTACACAAACAACTGTCATTCTTTGCAACGGCTTCATTATTCAGTGACACAGTTAACAGCATTGTTTTATTTGAAAATGTCTTTGTCTTTCTCTGCTTGTTCCAGCAACAGTTTTCCTGGAGTTTTGGAAAAGACGGCGAGCAGTAATTGCTTATGACTGGGATTTGATAGATTGGGAAGAAGAGGAGGTTTGTATCATTTACCTCAAAAATTTTTAAAAAGCAAGTCACCAAGAAATACACAGTCTCCTTGAGTCACCCCTCTCTGCTCTGTAACAGAAGTCAGGTTTACTGATAAAGCATTTTCAATTTCTGTCTTTGCAGGACATTTCAAGCAATATAAAAGGTACTAGCAGAATTAAAAAAAAAAAAAGACAATATTTTGATTCCTTAGTGAAATAAAATTCTGTGAATAAGTAAAGCATTTCACTTGTAGGTAGAGGCACCAGAAGAATTGGTAGTAAGATTTGTTTAGTTTTCTTAAATATCATCCATTTTTTACTTCAGCAGAATGAGTGTTGTTAGTTTTATAACTCTAGGCACATGGAAGCAAATCTCCTAAGAGAATTACTCCAAGGAAATGTTTCTGTGAGGCTTCCAGGACCCTGGACAGTGCCCAGGTGTGCACAGGCACAGAAGTATTACCTGAAGAGGTAAATACTGAGAAGAAACTACTCCTCAAGTGGTGTCTTTGGTGGATGTGGCTCAATTCAGGGCCAGCTCTAAATAAAACTGTCAAAGAGAAGTAAACTCAGTCCCTTAGACTTCACTTTCTCAGCACATTCCCAAGCCCCATCACTCTCCTTTTACCCCTTCTAGGCCAATACATTATGCCCTTTCCTAACCTATGTCTGGTCTTGATTCTCCTGTCTTGCCACATTCTTGTCAGAAGTCTTGAGTACCCATGCTGGGTTTGGTCTCCATGTGCCCCATCAGACTCTGCTTTCCCTTGTCAGTCGATCCAGGCCTGATCTCTTCTTTCCTTGCTCCCACACATTATGTCTTACCTCTCATGAGTCCCATTTCCTCAGAGCCTTGCTGTGCCAGTAAATCAGATAAACTAATCCTATATTGTGATAATGGGTATTAATGGGTATTTTTCTCCCAAGAGACACATATATATTTTTTATATATTAAAAATAATATTCTGGAAACATAAAGGAGAATTTTAGCCCTGTGGTAGGCTTGGTGGGAGAGAGAATTTTGAGAGGTATTTTTTGTTTGTTTCCTTCAAATCATGCCTCGTGAATGACTGCCTTTTCTCCTCATGTGCATGAACACATTTCCGTAGTTTTTTAGATCTAGAAATGATACTGGGATTGTCAGCAATCCTTGTTCTTTTGATAAGGCTCCTCTCATGCTTTTATAAGCATTCTCCAGAATACGATTTTCTGCATTTGAAGAAACTCCTGAGGCTACTGGCAGCAGTCAGGCTGCATTCAGGACTTCCTCTTGGGTGGAGCCATTCTGCTGTTTTTGTTATGTGTGTGCATGGCAGCAGCTTTCCAGTGGGATGGAAAATGTTCTTTCCTGGGAATCTGAGTCACCACTAAGTAACTGTGTCACCTTGGACAAATTACTCCCCCTTTGGACTTTTTTCACCCCCAAAAAAAGAAATGTGACTAAATTTTCCCCTTTCAGCTGTAGAGTGTGGCATTATTTAATTAACTTTGACCAAACCAATATAAAAGTCACCGTTGGCACCTGTGGTGAGTCCAAGACATAGGTTCCCTTAGGGCAAACATATCCCTTGTAAGTCTGGAGCCCCCTGTCTTCCCAGCTCCTGTTAGAAAGCTTGGAGCACTGAACCACTCTTTGACTCAGCATACCTTTGCACAGGAGCCTACCTCAGTAGCCACGTGCAGATCCAGTTCTCAGCTTAGGATTTGCTGTAGAACTGCCTCTTCTAGCCTGCGGCTCTCAGCATGCTGTGCAGAAACGCTGACTTGCTGCATGCCTTCTTCAGGGTATTGATTTGCTAGGGCTACCATAGCAAAGTTCCACAGACCGCGTGGCTTAAACAACAGAAATTGTTTTTCTCACAGTTCTGGAGGCTGAAAGTTCAAGATCAAAGTATTGGCATGGTTGATTTCTTCTGAGAGCCTTGAGGGAAGGATCTGTTCCAGGCCTCTCTCCTTGGCTTATAGATGGCCATTTACTCCCCGAGTATTCACATCGGTTCTCTCTGTATGTCTGAATCTAAATTTCCTCTTCTTATAAGGACACTCATCATATTGGACTAGGGCCCATCCTAATGACCTCATTTTAACTTAATTACCTCTGTAAAGACCCTGTCTCTAAATACAGTCACATTCTGAGGTACTTTTTAGGACCTCAACACATGAATTTGGGGGAGGGGGCATGATTCAGCCCATAACACTCCGGAACACAGGTCTGGCCCTGTGATTGGCCTCAGTTCCTGGATGATTAGCTCAAACATTCTTGATGACACTTATAGCCTGATAGATTGAAAGAGTTTCCCAAAGAAGCAGAAGATTCTAGGTCTGTTCTGTTTATATCCTCAGGTATAACTGCCTAAAATAAGTGAAAGAAGGCAGAACCTGTTTATGACTGTATCTCCCCCTGACCTTCCCCATCACCCGTCACTTAGTGAGGTCCAGCATTGGGCTATCCTATAGCAGGAGCCAGGATGCCCTTCCTCCTACCCAGGCAGGCTACTGCCAAACTGTGCTCATTCTCCATAACCTCTCTTCTGTAGGCTCCTTCACTTTCTGTCGGTACCTTCATCTGATTCTTGAGCATTTCTGCCTGGATTAATTCAATTCCCATTTCACCAGATTTTCCGCTCATTTTCCCTCCTCTTCCAAGACAGTCAAACAGAACACATACTTAATTAACTGGACCCACTTCAGCACACCCTCTCGCTGATTTCCTTTTCCTAATCCCATAATTGCTTTTTAGTCAGAAGCTTTTCATGTTGGATGGGGCTCAACTAAATGAAATAAAATCTCAGCTTGATTTAGAATTAGAGAAGCCTTGATTTCAGCTGGATTTGAAAGGATTTACCTTTTTTTCAATGCCAATTAAGAATACATTTAAAATCTACTGGTTAAAGGTGAACAACTCCTATAGGAGCTTATTAAAAAATCGATTCACCATGTTTTTAGCTGCCTAAATCAAAAAAACAGAAAAAAAAATTGTAGGAGAAAACTAAGAATCTTATTGCCATTACAACTCACAAAATGAATTCTGAACATTTTGCTGTTCAGAAGCTTTCTTAGTCTTGGGGTCCATATCATTTCTGGTAATAAAAGGAAAAGCTTATTAGTTGTTTCAAACCACTCGGGACAGGATGGGTAGTCCCTTTTCTCATTATGTTTCTTTCTTCAAGCATAGTTTAATAAGATAACAGACACATTTACTATTAGTCTAAATTTCATTGCCTTGATGATAATAAGTCTAGATCATCATCCTTAGATTTTCTTCAAGTGGCCAATTTCCAAACATTTAAACCTGGGTCTCCAAGCCCACCTCACTGATTGACTGATTACATGGTGCCTGTTGATTGAGTTTTACAGTGGAGTAAATGATATTTTTTTCTTACTGTCTGAACACCTCTTCAGAGCTTAAAAATGTGCCTGCTTGTTCTTTAGGAAGAAATACGGCCCCAGTTTGAAGCCAAGTATTCCAAGAAAGAGCGGATGAATCCCATATCGGGAAAGCCAGAACCATATCAAGCATTTGCAGATAAATGCAGCCGACTTATCGTTTCTGCATCTGGAATATTTTTTATGGTTTGAAATTTTTTTTCAAATTTTTTCAAAACTCCATTTGTTTCATAAAGTAAATATTTGTAGCATGGTAACAACAATAATCATATTAGGCATTTTCCTAGTTCTACAAAACATTTTTGTATGTTCTGTTATTTAATTCTTACAACTTCATTAGGTGGTCATGGGTGGTATTGCTGTCCCCATATTACAGATGGGGCAACTGAGACTCCAAAAGGTGAAGGGGCTTATCCAGGGTCAACTAGTAAACAGCCAAGAGCTCAGATCCTCTACTCTAATTTGATGTTCTTTCCACTTGCCTCTCTATACCATGCTGAAAGGGACTAAAAATATGACATAGGACCTACAGCAGTGTTTTTCAAACTTTTTTCACCAGACTAATGTAACAAATACATTCTCTGTCATGACTCAGTATATGCTATGCAAATAGATGTATAAAACTAAATCTAGTAACTGAAGCAATGCTTATCTTTACAATACACACTGAACTGTAATTTTTTTTTCTTTTTTATTGTAGTGTATTTTTTTTAATACCGGCTATAACCCCCTAAAATTGCTTTCCAGGCATAACTAATGGTTATATAAGTTTGAAAAACATTGACTAATGGTTATATAAGTTTGAAAAACATTGGGTGGATTTTTAGTTTTTCCTAAAAAGAAGTCATTTTGTGATCAACTTCGACTCTGTTAATTACTGAACAAAACATATGCATATTTTTCAGAAATGTCATTTTAGAATAGAAAGGGGTGGCTAGGATTCTCCTTTCCTCTTTTCAAATGGCAAGTGTGTAAATATATATCTTAGATCATTAGAGAAGGAAGGACAAGACTATAGCAAATCCAGACAATCTGCTCCCTTTAGCCAGAAAGAAACTGGATAGATGAAAGGGTAGGCAGAGTCCCTCAGCTCAGATGAAGATTCAAATCCATGACCTTCTACAGATTCTTCTTTGTAAGCAATTGGGTCACGCTTTGCCTTCTAAAAGTACGTTCATATTTATTGCCTTGTTTTTTCTTCTCACAACAAGACCTATAGATATAGATTAAGCTTTCCCTATGCTGCAGATGGGGAACCTGGAGCTAGGAGGCCGAAGCCATGGAGAGGACTAGCTACTTGCCCAAGGTCACACTGCTAGGTAGTAGCTGACCCAGGACTCAGACCTGACTTCTGACTGAGTCCAGGGAGCTGTCCATTCCACCATGTTGCCACCCTTGTCTGAAATGCAAAGTAGATTTCACCTATCTCCCTATGAACAGCTCTAGGATTAAGATGAGGGCAGTTTTTTGTTTCTTTGTTTATTACTATTATTTTGGCCAGTTCCAGCTAGAGTTCACACTCAAGCTTTTGGACCATGTCACTCAGAGTAAGCCAAAAATAGAGTTTGTGTAAAACAGAGGAATGCCTCTATGAGGAAAGGAATCTCTAAGTTAGCAGAGGCCATCCTGAGTCCCAGTATTAAGGTCCATTTTTTGATAACTGAGTGGACTAAGGTCTCTACTCTGATGTAGTAAGTGAGTCACCTAATGAAAGTCACAAAACTTTTTGGAGTCTCAGATTCCCATTATTTCATAGATTTAGAAGATATGCCATATTATTCTCAAATACCATGAAATCTTCAGAGAAAGATGCCTCAGTTCAGTCTGTGTATATATCAGATTAATAAGAGATTATGCACCTATCACCTGGTTGGCTCATTCAGCAACAAATAACTGAACATCTACTGTGCACCTGTAATTATGTTAAGGTGCTGCAGGAACCATGGTGAGCAAAACACATACTGTCCTTGCCCTGATGGAGCTTACTTTCTAAGTGGGGGAGACTGACAACAATCAAACAGACAAATTGTTAGAAATTATAAGTAGGATACTGAAAGAAAAGTATAGGTACCATGTAACAAAAGAGAAAAGTCTGGGGGTCATGAAAAGCTTTAATTATGAAGTGGTTCTTGAGATGAGATGTGAAGGATGAGTAGGTATTAACTAGACTGTGTTCGTGTGTATGTGTTTGGCAGGGAAAATGGTGAGTCAGCCTTTTAGGCAAAGGAAATGGTCTTGACGATTAAGGATGCCTAGCCCCTTTGAAACAATAAGAGAAGGTCCAGAGACTCCAGAGGGAGGGGAAAATGGCCCTCAGTGGGGCTGGAGAGTCTTGCAGGCCACCATAAGGTCTTAGCTTTTATCCTAAAAGGAATCCAATAAATAGTTTTAAACAGAATAGTGACATGATAAGATTTCCATAATAAATATTTATCTGCTCAATCTAATATTCTGCTTAATAAAATGTTACCCCATAGCTTACACAGTTTATCAGCTTTCAAGGGCTATGGTTTTTCTATTTGAATGACAAAGAAAATATAGACAGACAATGGAAAGTATTAACCATGATGAAGAGTATGCATTTTGTTGTAGTTTCTTGAGTCGGTACCACCGTTGCTTTATTTCCTTTTCTCATCAGAGGATTTTCCACGTGGCGGGACCCTCTTCCTGAAGCACTCCCCCGCAGTGCTCACTGGGTCTCCTCTGTCTTCCTGCCAGATCTGCGTGGTGATCGCCGCAGTGTTCGGGATCGTCATTTACCGGGTGGTGACCGTCAGCACTTTCGCTGCCTTTAAGTGGGCGTTAATCAGGAATAACTCTCAGGTTGCAACCACAGGGACTGCTGTGTGCATCAACTTCTGTATCATTATGCTGCTGAACGTGGTGAGTGAGCTGCAAGGTAGCTAGTCAAATGGGTAAAATATGTGGGCTGCAGGTGATAGTTTTCTTCTGTTGCTAAAGGGACCTGGCCTCAGAGAGATGAGTCAGTCAGTCATGTAACATGATGGCCTGGCGGCAAAGTGCCTAATATGAGATGCATTCAGGTCTGGGGATCTAGAAGGCTTGAGTCAAATCTAGGCTCCAGGATTTTCTACAGTGTAAGACTGGGCAAGGCATTTGCCCTCTCTGGATCTTAGTTCCCTTATTTACCCAATAAGATTACACTGTATACCCCTTGGGGAAATTTAGAGAAAGAATGTATTGTAAAGGCCCAGCTCAGAATCTGTGACAAAGCTCAACAATGTTGGTTCTCATTTCCTTTTGAATCTGAATGATGGGAAGGTCGTCAGTATTCAAAGCATCCCTCCGGATAACCCTGCAAAGGGCATATCAGGGTGGTACATGTTGCATGGGTTAACTCCAGGCTTTTTTCAATTGTATGTTTCAGCCTAGATGTCTCCTGAACCCCAAACTCATATGTTGAACTGTCTACTCAACCATACTCACCTAATAACGTTAAAACTCAAACCCCCTATCTTCCCTCTAGAATCAGCTTCTCAGTTGCTCAGGCTGATAATTTTGGCATTCTCTTTGACTCCTGCCTTTCTCTCACCATTAAACTGTCTCCAGAATTTGATCACTTTTTGCATATCCCCAACTCACACATTAGTCCAAGACCCCAGCATCTCTCACCTGGGTTATTGCTGTGCCTTCCTAACTGGTCTCCCAGCTTCCACATTTGCTCCCTCAGTCCAGGCTCATCACAGCAGCCAAAGCGAGCTTCTTACATGTAAGTCAGCTCATGTCACTCCTCTGTTCACAATGTCTAGTGGCTTTCCTCTTGCTCAGAATAAAAGTTCACATGGCCTCCGGTGCTCTTCCTCATCTGGCCCCAGTGACATCTCTGACCTCGTCTCCTCCTGCTCCTCGCTGGACTTCTCTTTGTTCCTTGGGTGTGCCAGGCATGCTCTCATCCTAGGACTTTTTACTTGCTCTTCTCTCTGCCTGGAATATTCTTCCCCACAGGGTCTGCATAGCTTACTCTCTCACCTCCTTCAGGTCTTTGTTCAAATGTTACTTTTTTAATGTAACTCTTCCCTGGTGACTCAGTTTAAAATTGCAACTACTCCTGCCCTCTGACAATTTCCTATCTCTTTGCCTGCTTGATTTTTCTCCACAGCATTTATCACCACCTCATATGCTATTTTTTAAAATTTGTTGTGTTTATTATCTGTTTATTATCTGTTCTCCATTGGAATGTAGGCCCATGAGGGCAGAAACTTTTGTCTGTTTTTTTTTTTACTGTGTTATTTCCCAGTGTCTGAAACAGGGCCTGGCACATAGTAGGCCTCAGTAAATTGTTATTATTTGCAGAATAAAAGGTAGTGGCTGACAGTGTTAGACTTGAGGTCAACCTATACCTAAAAATACTTGCTTTAGGGGTTTGTAGTAGGGAATAAATAAGATAATATGTGTGGAGTGCCAAGCACGGTGTCAGGCATGGAGTAGATATTCAATGAATTATAGTTCCCCTCACACTTATTTATATTGCATCTTAAATCTGGGCCATATGCTGAAATGCTCTCATCATTAGAAGAGGGCTTTCCAAAGGCCAAGTAATTTAAAACTATCAACGACAGTTTTATCTATTTAGATCTTCATTTCTAGCTCTTTAAACAATCCTAAAGTCTATAGTAAATAAACTTTGTGTGATTCCTAAAAGAATTCAACCTACCTAATAATAAAGGACTTTATTTATGATTCTTAGATGAATTAGTAATCAATGAGTTTATGAAATATAGGTAATTTGTTGTTATTATTATTATTAAAATACACAGGAACTTCTTTATTATTTTAGAAAAAAAGTTTCAGAATCCAGAAGTTATAAAAAGGGAAAAAGAGCAGTTGCTGATCATTTTGACATGATGATTGTGTAACTGCTTGATCAAGTGGAGACTGAAAGTGGATGTTTGGCACCCCCTGGCACTCTCATCTCCACGACTCAGCTAGTCTCAAAGTTAATTCTGGAATATACATTGTGAAGGAATGTGATTCATAGTGAAATTAACCAAACAGCCAGAGTGGTGAAAGATTCTACGTCTAGGTAGGATGCAATGAATTAAAGCTTACTGTATTTTTATCATCTCTTTTCTCCAATGTCTTATTAAAATTTAATTATACATCTTAAGAAATAAATTTCTGATTTATGCAGTGAGTCTATAAATACATGTTTGCCCCTACATTTTGAGCAGATGCCAGTGTTATCAGAGCAACACCTCATTTAGCTGGAAATCACTTACCCAGCAATCTCTACTTCATGAGACATAGCCAAGGAAAGAGAAAGTAAACAAACTAAAAATGAAGAGGGGAGCATAAGGAGTGGGAAAAGTATGTAGTTATGGACATTACAAAGCACCTACTATGTGCTGGGAGCTAGACTATTAGACATTTTATATGTTTTTTCTAACAAAGGGTTTCCGAGTCACCAAAATGGATGATGCAGAGTCCACACGCTAAAGCTAACATATATTATTCTTATGAATGTCCTTAAGGTTTATTTTCATTTATTTTAGATGCAATGTGAATATCTTTGGTGTTCTGATTTCTGAGCCAACATCAAACTAGAATAACAGAAGCTTACTAAGGCAAGAATACTGACAAGAATAGGAAATGATAAGCCATAGCAACGGGAAGGAAAGAAAATTAGAAGCCTATATAAGAATTCTCAAAGCAGCATCATCCAGGACCCTTTTGTGCAGGAACAAGTTGCCTTGCCCTCCTCTGCCATCTCTGATGACATGACATCCCCATCCCAGCACACACATTTACCCTTCTGTCTTATGCCCTGAAGCTTTGCGGGTTCCATTATGAAGGTAACCAAGTGTGTAATATAGTTTGGAAAGATTTTCATCAGCATGTCTAAAAAAAAAAAAGTAAGTCCTTATAAAGCAAATATCACATAAAGGAGAGATGACAGACCAATGACTATAAAATAGCTGTGACCAGTTCAGAACTAAACTATCTACTGACTTCTGAAATTACTCAATTTAAGATATTTTCATGACTCAATAATATAGATTTTTATAGCTATATAAATTGTTTTCAACTACTTAAAAGTTTGGCCATACTAGTCTTACAAAAAAATATCATCATGTAGACATTAATCACTAATAATTTTTCATTAATTGAATATAAAAACCTTGAGAGCTAGATTGTTTTTTAATTTATGTTCATTAAAGCCTCTAATTTTTAAATAATATAATTGTTATGGATCACATATTCTGTTTCTGACTTTCTGCTGTAGTTGTCCAGTCCTAACTGAAGAAGCAGATCTATAAGAGATGTCTATCTTCTTGATGTGGATTTACTTTTATGTAGCGCATACTTTAAAAATAAAATGCATGTTATTTTACAAAAGTATTCTGAATCCTAACAAAATATTATGCTTCTTAGTGATTGGTTAAGGGGTATTTACTAGTTTTCATTTTATTCCATGTCTTTAAATATTTCAAAGATGGAGTGAATAGGATGGATTTTCTTACTCCTTGTCATATGTTTCAATTCCATTCTGCTTCACTAGTGACCAAAGAACATCTCAATATGATGGTTACAAGCTAAATATGCCAACAAAGGATATATCCCAGGGGGTGACTAAAAGTTACTACCATCCTTTTTATTGTGCAATTATGGTATAATGAATTAGATATTTCATTATACCATAAACAGTGAAAACCACAAAGTCTTGTTCCACAAAGAAACAAGCCGGAAAATATGGCTTGCATCAGAACAAGCCCACATACATTAATTGGTCTGACAAGACAAAATTGGAAGTTCTCATAACTGCTTTTGGACATATCCTTAAGATCAGAAAGCTTGCCATCAGTTACAGATTTAACACACAATTTGTGGCATCCAGTTAGGAAACTTAGATTTTCTACTGCTCTTATCAGAACAAACCATCCATGGTTTCTATCTCAACTGCCTAATGGGAAATCAGACCTTTTCCAGAATCCGCTCATCTGAAGATCTCTTGCCAGCCATCATTCCTTCCGTTTATGTGCCCTTTCCTGCTGCATTCTACTCAACGGCTCACTGTCCATCTCATTGTGTCTTCAACATATATACAAAGTGTTCGCAGGTGCCATGGATTTCTACTGTGTCCCCATACACTTTGCCTTATTTTTCAAAAGGTTAATATTAATCATATTTCAACTCCTATGCTCTTCCTTTTTTAAATTCTAATTTTTTCAGTGTCCAAACCAAAATAATCATGGTTTATATCATCAGTATTTTATTTTTGCAATAAAATTGAAATGTATGACTAATCTATATAGGATTTCTTATTGAAAATTATGCCAATCTCTTTTAACATTGGACTCCAAGAGTCTGCGGTTTCTATACACAAAATTTGATACTATGGCCATATTAGTTATATCTTATAACAAACCATAGTAATTGCTTAAAATTTAGAGTCATACAATCTGAGTATTTTGCCTGTGTCTGTAGTTAGCAAAAATCTAGGATAAGAGAATTCAAAAGTTAGGAAGAACCTTAAGATCAATGAGTTCAGTACTCATTCTCAACCGCCTATAGGCAAAATGATGGTCTAAGGAAGAGGTGAGGTAACATTCCCAAGACCTACAGCTTACAGGCTAGTAAAGCTGTAATTCCAGCCTGGGCAATTTCAACCAGGGCGAATTCACTGCTTTAGTATAAATGTGGTCTTAATTTTCACGTTGTTCAAATCCATTGACTAGTTTTTCTTTTCTTTTCTTTTTCGTTTATCATCTTTCATTTGAGAGAAAGCACTTGCTCTTTTTTTGAATTTATACCCTTCCTGAGGAATCTCCTAGAGCTGGGTTTGCCCTAAACTGTACCCCCTGCACTTTTTTTTTTTTTTAATTTTTTGTTTATTGCGGTAACATTGTAAAAATTTCAGGTGTACATCATTATACTTCTATTTCTGCATAGATTACAGCATGTTCACCACCAAAATACTAATTACAACCGCTGCACTTTGATATATACATGCATACACACAGACACATACGCACATGTACATGCACACGTGCCCCTTCCATTCTGTCATAGGACCTTCTGTTTATCAGATGGCTGGATGAGTTAAGGAAGCATCCAATTCACGAATGGAAAACAGAGTACCATAAGTTTGAGAGTGCTATAATCTAGAAAATGCAGCAGTCCATAAAAGCAATAGGATTGCAGAGTCTTTACCATCAGAAGCAGTCTTAGAGAGTTTACACTGAGGATGCTTAGGCCCAGGAATGTTGTGACTTATCCAGCATCACATAGCAAGCTGGTAATTAGTTGCAGCTAGCCTGTTGTCACTGAATTATTTATGTCAAAACAAGAATTGAGATTTTAAAAATAGTGAAATGGGACCTTGTACATTTCTTTCTTGCCCTAGAAGGACACAATTGATCACAATGTTTTCATTGTTTGAGCAGTAGATGGTTAATGAAATTATTTTCACTCATGACTTAATTACCTATTTCCTTTATAATTATAGATTTTAGAACTTGTACAGTTCATTTGTTAAATATATGAAATGTATTTTACAGCTCTATGAAAAAGTTGCGCTGCTTCTGACGAATTTAGGTAAGTGAAACTCTTTTTATTTCACAGTTCAGTATTGCGGTCTAGAAAATGCCTTTTCAAGGGTTCCTTTCTGAAATACTGCTGAAAAGAAATATTCCCTTTATTTTGAATTGCATACAACAATTTGTTCTTTGCCCTCAACAGGACATTTTACAAATGTCTAGAATTGGCAGATCTTTCCTACCTAAAGCTTTAAAACCTGTCACAAACATTATCTATCATGAGCTAATGTAATTAAAGTAGGTTTCTCTTAATGCACAAAAAATATAGCATCACAAAAGTACATGTGTATGACAGGCCCAGAATCATTTAGAAAAACTTTCATTTGCTCTTGCCTACAATTTTTATTTAATTAAAAACGTGTCAAGTTTTCATGGCATATAAAAATTACAGCAAAATTAGTTGCTTTGAAGACTGGGAACCCCTTACCAGGAATGTAGGCAGGCTAACATCACTGACATTTTTAGAAATAGCATTCATCTGTACAAGTCACCGGCAAGAACATTTCTCCGACTCCATAAAGCACCAGAACACTCTGGTAGCCAGCTATAAGCTGGACATTACTACATATTCAAGATACAAAATTGTCCCAATTTTATTAATGAGATATTAGTCATTTTATTCTATGAAGTTTGAGAAAACTACATGCTCCCACACAAAACCTGTTTTAGCACATTCTCATACATAGCTTGTCCAAAGGGGAAAAAAATCACAAAAGTGTTTTTATTTATAATAATCATTATAATAAAAGATGCCATGTATTGAGTCCTTCTATGTGCCAGATACAGAGTGAGGCACTTGGCGTATCTCCTTTAATGTCATTGGAATCTCCCATCACCACCACCCTTTGCCCAAAGAGATAGAAAGAGGTTTATGTCCACAGAAGAGGTAGCTGCCCATTGGTTGACTATGGTTAGGGGCACCTTGATCCAGGCCAGCAAAGAGGCCAGTGGAGATACAGCCCTGGTCCATCCATGGTTGGGACACCTGGGAACCCACCCAGCTGGCTAACACCTAGGAGACCTTCCTATGGAACCAAAAGTTCGGTAGCACAAGTGAAATAAAACTAAAACTCTTTAAGAATCCTTTGTCTTTTCTTCCCTCAACAGCAGTGCAGCCTTGTTCTGAAATTTACTTTTAAGCCATTTTAAATTGGAGTCTCTTTCTTTCTCCCCTCCCTTCTCAGATATGCTCCCAGGAAGCATTTTGAGTTATAATTCTTGGAAAAGAAATCGGTGGGGTGAAATGGTAAATGAGCAATTAGAAGCTCAGCGAACATGCTCAATGCTAGTGCCTTAAATACATTTTCTTTGACTTTGCTTGAGGTAAGGATGCAGCTCCTAGGGAAGGTTAAGTGTATTTGAGACGAGATGTCAAGTTGGAGGTGTGATGCATATTTTGGTTCCTATCATGATGTCCGAAGAGCATGTGCTTTATGGAAGGAAAAATATGAGGAGATGAGAATTGGCACCTGACTGAGGTCAGGAAATTGTAAGCACAGATGGTGACATACAGTAAAAGCTCTAAGGATGAGATCATCTCTTTTGTATTTGTCCATAAGAATGAAAACGGTAGAGGAGGGTGATAGGCAAAGAAGTCAAATACTCTCAGCCTTCTGAGATGGGCGTCTGACTCTCTCTCCCCCAGTAGCACCTGGCATTACACCAGAAGTAGAACTCGAGACCAAGGAATTATTAGGAGCTGGAAGAAGACCTTGACCCCACCAGGCCCTATCCCATAGGCAGAAACTAAGAACAAAAGGAAAGGCTGCTACAGGGAGCCAGGACTGGGAATGAGGCCCTGTCGGACTGGCTGTCTCTACTCCAGGATCTCTGGGCATCCTGTAATAGTGGAACAAACTGGATATTCTATCCCCTCAGATAAGTCAGTAGCCACTTTCCACCAAACTCTTGTTGGGGCTGGTCTGCAAACTTGAGGATCCCACGGATGGTCCCTTCCATCACACACCATCTGTAGGCAAACTAGGGTCTCCTGCAGCCTCCTTAGGTTGCCTCTGCTCCCACCCTGTGAGTATGGGGAGGCGAAGAAAGGGAATTGAGAGGGGCTCACATGCAGCCTCTCAAACTGCTCCCCTTTTGTCCACAGAACAGCCTCGCACAGAGTCCGAGTGGGAGAACAGCTTCACCCTGAAAATGTTTCTTTTTCAGTTTGTCAATCTGAACAGCTCCACATTTTACATCGCATTCTTCCTTGGAAGGTAAGGACCCGGTATCTCCACACCTCCGAGGGCTGGGGACAGAGTGCTCAGAGGCCAGGGGTGACAGGAAGCCCCTCCTTTAGAGTGATTTATACAAAGTGTAAAAAGAGAAGATCAGTCTCCTCCTTTCCCTTCCCATTCCCAACCCGGAGAATGGTCTTCTCCACTCAGAAGTGCCTGCACACCTTTTCTTGCTAAGGTAAGTAGAGGAAAATCCTCTGCACACGTGAAAGATGGATTTAAAACTTGGAGGCTCCGTCTGCACCTGAATCAGGCCCCTGGCTCTCACACCTATCTGAGCAGGTGACACGATGGGGAGGGTGGCCTGCAGCCTGTCCTAGATGCTGACTTCAGGATTTGGAAATGACCTGTGTTTAGTGGCCGTGTCCCATGAATTCCATTATACCAGGAAGTGTTTCTGAGGATATGAGAACTGGGGAAGGGCTGAGGATTGGATTTTGATGAGATGGATGAGCAGCCTCTCCTCAATTTCTGGCTACTTCAGCATGGAATTCTAGTCAAATAGTTTAATTAAAAAAAAAAATACAGCATTACTATTATTGAAAATGATCAGATGTGTTTAAATCCAACCTGCTGCTTACACGGCAGGCACTTGATATTCAGCAGAAACTGTCAAGAGTCACAGCCAGCCACGAGAACTGGCCTCTGTAGTCAGGAGCCAGACAGAAAGGCTGGAAGAGATAGCCCTTGGAGAATTCCAGAAGCTGTAGTTATGACAGCTCTGGCGAGTTGCCCAATTTCCTGATACTTACTGTACCAGTAATTTTCGTTGGAGGATGTGCTAATCTGAATATAATATTCACTGAAAGCTATAGGATGCTAATGGTTTCTTTTCCTGTGTGTGTTAAAGATTTACAGGACACCCAGGTGCCTACTTGAGGCTGATAAACAGGTGGAGACTAGAAGAGGTCTGTATTCTCCCATCATTCCTTGTTTCCTACAGACTTGTGTTAAACAGCCTAAGGGCAATTTTGTGCATATTATAAACCAGACCCGGCTTTCTTCCTCTCCATTGATTCTTGAATTTCTGTGTTTGCTTACCTTGCAGTGCCACCCTAGTGGATGCCTTATTGATCTCTGTATGCAAATGGGTATTATAATGGTGCTAAAGCAGACCTGGAATAATTTCATGGAACTTGGCTACCCGTAAGTACCTTTGATATCTATAGTTGAGAGGCAGCATTTCTCATTATTGGCTTTTCTAGGTGTGGCAAGTAAGATAAGCAATGCAAACTCAGCAATTAAGCCAGTGTATATACCCAGAGCTAAGTCTTCATGCTTAGATAGTCAAAGACATTCATGAAAATAACAAATATTGGCTCTTTTGGAAGATTTAGCACAAGTCACATGAACAAAAGTGAATATTCCTTAAGAAGTTTCAGTGAGCCCCTAAATATTGGATACTTGCTTCAAGCTGCTTTAAATGATGCCTCTGCCCTTTAAGCTCCCGTATTGCAAGCCTTTAGCTATTTACAACATATTAACTAGATCTCTACTCCCCCACCCCTGTGATAAATCAGGAATGGTAATTTTTTTAAACTACCTTAAATTCAGACTGTACAGAAAAGAAACTTACAGAAAGGAGAAAAGTTTAGGAACTCAGAAAAGAAACCAGAGTATTTCTAAGTCAGTATGTCTTAACCAATAAAAATATTATCACCCAGTGATCATAGTTTATATTGATGAGAGTGGACAAAATCTTGTCTCACCTTTGTAAGGATAACCTTGAATTCTGCTGTGTTTGCTCAGCTCTGGTCAGTTAAGTTTTAAAGGGACAAATCAGCATCACTTCTTCCATTTCTGCTTTAATCCACACCTGCTGGTTTCCATGTCAGCTTGGTGTCTCCACAGAGGACTCCTGGTTTCAGGGAGGATCTCTCAGCCAGAACAATTAGCTAGAACTTGGTGCACTTTGAAAAAGTCATCCCTTAGCTCTCTGTCAGAACCAATGCCAGTAATTTTCTATTCTTAGATTTATTTTTAGAAATCTTATTGCAAGTGTTTGATGTTTTCTATAAAGCTTTTAAAAAATAAAGCATAAAATTAAAAAACACTGAAAGACCACTGTGATGAATGCAGCTTGCAAGTAGCTTGTTAGAAACATCTTTATTACAAGTCTTGTTAAACACTTCACTACATGCATATCACTTCCGTTCACTAAAAAAAAAAAAAAAAAAAAAAAAAAATTAGAAGCATTATATTCTACTTTAAAGTATAAACCACAATTTATCAAAATATCATAGACATCAAGGGAACTATATTTTATCTTCTAGTAACATGGACATAGAGCAAAATTGTGAAGTAGGCAAAGTTTCTCTTTGATACCATCCCCATATTTCCTTTATTTCACATTTTTTTGACATTTCTGTACTTGGATACCCCTCAACATTTTCCTTGTCCCCTCCAGCACACAGACCTGAACCCCTCATTTCCTCAACCCCATTCCATATCATAAGATGCTCGAACACTACTAAGGATTAATGTGCTAACATCACCAGTGTGAGATGAATTTTACTGGGAGTCGGAGCCCCTGTCAAGCTCAAGCCAAAAGCAGGCAAGTCCAGTTGTGGAACTGCAGGCTTCAGTGTGCCAAGAGAGGAAGCATTTTGTGGGTTTGCAGATCTTCTGGGCTCCTCAAGTCAGAATATCCAGGTTAGCACTCACATGGTAAGACTGCTCATGGGTCCTAAATTAAGCCAGCTAGGCCAAATCTTCCTCTACTCAGAGGTCTGGGTGTTGCCTTTGTGCTGGGAGATAGATTTATAGATGTTCTCAGTTCTCTATCCAAGCCTCGTAGATGACACTGAACATGAGACAGTTTCATGAATGATTAGAATAAATTCACCAATCATTCGGTTCAGTTGAAAGTACAAATGTTTGAAGTATAGCTCCATTGTTATTTTCTTCCTAATCCAAGATTGCATTTCCTTTGCAGCCTGTCCTAAAATTTTTAAACTATGGTTCTATATTCGAACTCTTCTCTTTCTTATTACTTAAGTCTTATGAACAGTTATATATATTTTTTAAAGTAATTGATCTTTTTGTGCAGGTTAATTCAGAATTGGTGGACTAGAAGGAAAGTACGACAAGAACGTGGGCCTGAAAGGAAAATCAGTTTCCCACAATGGGAAAAGGACTACAACCTTCAGCCAATGAATGCCTACGGACTCTTCGATGAATACTTAGAAATGAGTATGAGAATATTCTACTTTATCCTTTCATCCTTTATCCTATTAATTATAAATGCAAATTCTACATCTCTAGCTATATTCAACTAAACATACACCCATTGTCATCAAGGCCTCAGTGTGTGGGGATTCTTGAGCTAAGTGCAGAGGAAAGTGTGTCTTGCTTTTAGAAGCTTAATCCATAAAGATGGTGCCAAAAGCCTATACACACATCAAATTCTTTGTGACATTGTGTCCTGTCCCTTGTAAAAAATCACTAGAAAACAAAAATATGTTGGAAAACTTGGTGAACCAAAGAAAAAGGAGTTATCACTCCTGGCGTGATTGATTTACTCATTTAGCAGATATCTGTTGAGCCATGTTATGTCCAGGAAGACTCTATACTTGGCACTAGAGGTGCAAGAAGGAACAAGTCACAGTCCCAGCTTTCAGAGAGTGCAGAGGATACTGGAAAGCAAGAGATGTAGAGTAAGTACCATAAAGTGTCATAGATGCTGCAATGTGAATCAGTAGGGAGTATAGTGGGGATAGTCATTTCTCTTGGAGGGGAATGGCAGGTAGCTGGGAATGCTTAAGCTGTGCTACATTTATACTTAAGGAATCAGATTTCTCTAGAATCAAACCCAGCTATTTTTCTTAGCATGTATCTAAGAGCATGGGCTTTGGAAACATTACCTGGGTTCAAATCTCAGCCCTATCACTTATTGACTAAGAAACCTTGGGCAATTACTTAATCTCTCTTTGTCTCAATTTCCTCGTCTCTAAAGTGGGGCTAATAATAAGAGTAAGTACTTTAGGAGGTGTTTATGTGGATAAAATGAGTTAACGCGTGGGAAGGGCTTAGAACAATGCCTGGCTCGGGGTATGCACTTTGTACATGTTATCTGTATCATTGTTACTATGATCCTGTCCTTATCTCCCAGGGGAGAAAAGCTAAAAAAATCCCAGATAAATTAAGTGTATAGGTTTGTTTTCTTTTTTAATTATGTTTAAGCTTTGTAACATTGGGATAAAAGTGGGAGTGGGGATGGGCAACATGCATTCCTTCTGAAAGAAGCAGTTCTTTCCGGGCAAATCTGAAAATTAAAAGAGTAGTAGAATTGATGCTTAATGCTTCTTAGATTGCTTACGTCCTAAGTATCCACTGATGTTTTTAGACTTTCGGTTATAGAATGGCAGAATGATATAACTTGGAGAAGAAATCAAGTTGGGCATTAATAATAAAACTTAATAAAGTGAATTCATTAAGAGAACTAACCACTTTGAGGTCTCTTAATGGACTCTTCTCCCATAAAGAAGGAAATAAACAATGATGCTGGTATATTGAGTGCTTGAAAAGTTTTTATGTGGCTAGAATTGGTACTGCTCCAAATAATGCAGTGTCTTTGCAGCAAGAAACAAATCTCAGAGGCCTCGCAAGCAGACTAGTGAATCCTAACTGCTTACTTCTGTTCCTGTCATTTTGTTATTATCTTGGTGACTTCTCTGCTTTGTTCTATTTTTAAAATTTTATTCATTGAAGTGTAATATATAGTAAGAAAAGTATATAAATCATAAGTGTACAAATCAATGAATTTTCAGGAACTCACACTCAAATGTAACCAATTTATGTAGGTGAGGGGTTGGCAAACTACAGCCCATAGGTGAAATGCAGTCCATTGCCTGTTTTTGTGAGTCAAGTTTTATTGGTACATAGCAACACCTGTTTGTTAACATATTATCTACAGTTGCTTTTGCACTACAACAACAGAGTTGATTAGTTGTGACAGAGACTGTATGGCCCAAAAAGCCTAAAATAATTACTATCTGGGTCTTTACAGAAAATGTCTGCCATCCTGTGAGCTAGATCAAGAAATTGAATATTATCAGTATCAAAGAAGGCTCCTTTGTCCCATCTCCCAGCCATAACACCCTCCCTAACTACTTTCCTGACTTCTAATGCCATAAATTAATTTTGCCTTTTTTTGATCTTCATATAAATGGAATTGTGCAATACATAGTCTTTTGTAAATGACTTTTTTCATTCCATTCCCAGATACTCCCCAAACTTCTCCCCTGCCCCCCACAGCACACAGGAAAAACCCCACCGTGGCCAGTCCCTCAACTCTCTCCTGTATCATGAAATGAACATCTGAGCACTGCTAAGGATTAATGTGCTAGATAGATGCATTTAAATAGGAATCAAAGCCTCTGTCAAGCTTGAGACGAAGAAGGGCAAATTTACTTATGGAAATGCAGGCATCATTGTGCCAATGGATGAACTATTTTCTGAGTTTGCAGATTTTCTAGCCATCCATTCTACTGGTGATAGACACTGGATCATTTCTAAGTTTGGATTCTTACAAATACTACAGCTATGAACATTTTTGTACATGTGTTTTGGTTAACATGTACATATTTCTGAAGGGAACTTACGTTGGAGTGGAGTTACTAGGCCATAAGGTATGCATTTATTCATCTTCAGCAGACACTTGCAAATAGTTTTTAAAACTGGGTTGTACCACTTTACACTCCAACTAGCAGTCTAAGAGCTTCAGTTATTCCACATACTCCCTAAAACTTGTTAGTGGCAGTCTTTTTAAAATTTTAGCCATTCCAGTTGGTCTGGAGCAGTATCTCTTCATAGTTTTAATTTGAAATTTCGTGACAACCAATGAGGCTAAGGACCTTTTTATATGCTTATGGTCACTTGGATAGTTGCTTTTTCTTAGTGATTTATAGAAGTTATTTACATGTTCTGGATATGAGTCCTTTGTCAGGTATGTATGTTGCAAATCAAATATCCTTTCCTGGTTGGTGGCTTGACTTCTCACTTTCTCAGTGGTGTTTTTAAATGAACTGAAGTTTCAACTTTGTTCTTCTTCAAAATTGGTTCTACATAACTTTTAGAATCAGATTTCTAATTTCAACAAAAATCTCATTGAGATATTCCTTGGAATTGAATTGAACCCCTAGATAAATATGGGGAGAATTGAGATTTTTTTCTCATCTATGAATATGGTATATCTCTGTGTTTATTCCTTTTTACATTTTTCTCAGCAATTTTTTTATAGATTTTAGTGTACAGTTTTTGTACAACTTTGGTTATATTTATTCCTATACACTTTGTGAATTTTAGTTCAATTGCAGATGGTGTTGTTTTATAGTATTACTTTCTGATGTTTTGTTGCCAGTGTATAGAAATAGATTTTGTATATTGACCCTTTATCACACAGACTGCTAATATCAATTATAATTATTTCTATATTTTTTGAGATTTTCTATATACATATCACGTCACCTACAAATAATGATAATTTTACGTTTTCCTTTCTAATCATTATACCTTTTTTGTTGTTCTTACCTAATTTCACTAAGACCTTCCATATAATGCTGAATAAAACCGATGATATTGGACATCATTGTTCCTTACCTGAGAGTATAAATGTTCAACATGTTACCATTAAGTGTGATGGTAGCTGTATTTTTTTGTACGTCCCCCTTTTTTTTTTTTTTTTGGTGATATCTCATTGTTTTATTTTGGTTGTCTGTACATATATTTATTGGCCATTTATGTTTTCTCTTCCATAAATTGCTTGTTAATACACTTTGCTCACTTTTCTATTGGGATTTTCTTTTCTCAGTTGTTTTAGTGTTGTTTTCGGTTTACCACAAAATCGAGAGGAAGGTACAGAGATTTCCTATATGCCTTTTGCCCCTACACATGCATAGCCTCCCCATTATCAACATCACTCACCAGAATGGTACATTTTTTACCAAGGATGAACCTACATTAACACATCGTAGTCACCCAAAGTCCATGGTTTAGGGTTTCACTCTTGGTGCTGTACGTTCTATGGGCTTGGACAAATGTATAATGACATATATCCATCATTATAATATCATACAGAGTATTTTCACTGCCCTAAAAATCCTCTGTGCTCTGCCTATTCATTTCTCCTCCAGCTCTGCCATGCACATACCTTTAACAGGTTAAAGAAGTTTCCATATATCCCTAGGTTGCTGAGAGCTATTATTGTTAAGTCATTATTAAATTATATCAAATCATTTTTCTAAATCTATTTAAATGTTGATATGGGCTCCTTCTTTATTCTATTAATGTGATGAAGTTCATTGATTGCATTTTTTGGTTGTTAAGTTGTGATACCAACTTAGCAAAACCTGGAAAAAATATCCACTTGGTCATGATGCATTTTTTTTTCTTGACTTGCCAAATTCAATTTGCTAAGATTTTGCTTATGATATTTGTATATAAGTTCATGAAACATATCATACTGTAGTTTTTCTTGTAATGTTTCTTTCAGATTTTAGTATCATTGTTTGACAGCCTTTTAAAATGATTTGGATAATTTTCCTTTTTTTTCCTATTCTCTTAAACAGTTTGTGTAAGGCTACTATTATTTCTTCCTCATGTATTTCGAAGACTTCACCAGTGAAGTTAGCTGGACCTGGAATTGTCTTCATGGGAAGGTTTTTAATTATACATTTAATTTATTTAATGGATATAGGACTATTTATATTTCTATTTCTTCTAGTATCCATTGTGATAAGTCTTTTTTTAGTTGTATTTTTCAAGAAATTTATCCATTTCATCTAAATTTTCAAATTTAGTGGAATAAAATTGTTTATACTCTCATTAACCGTTGAACACCTGAAATTTTTACAATGTTATAAACCAATGTTACTGCAATAAACAAAAAATTACAAAATAAAATAAAATAAAATAAAATAAATATTAACCTTTAATGTGTATAAGATCTGCAGTGATGTCTTCTTTTTCATTTATAATTCCATAGTTTGTGTTTTTCTCTCTCTTTTTTTAACACCCTGGTTAGAGATTTATTAATCTTTTGAAAAAACCATCTTGGGATTTTGTTGATTTTTTTCTCTACTATACATTTGCCTTCTATTTCATTCATTTCTACTCTTATCCTTATTTCCTTCCTTGTATGTTCTTTGGGCTTAATTTTCTCTTTTCCAACATCTTGGAAGGAAGCTTAAAGGACTAATTTTCAGCTTTTCTTCTTTTCTAATATAGGCATTTAGAGCTATAATTTTCTCTATGAACACTGCTTTAACTGCATCCCGTAAGTTTTGACGTGTTATATTTTCATTATTAAGACATATTCCAATTTCCATTATAATTTATTTTTGACCTATGTGTTTTTCTAGGAATGTGTTGCTTAATATCAAAACAGCTGTGGATTTTCTAGTTATCCCTCTATCATTGATTTCTAATTTAATTCCACTGTGGTTGGAGGATATTCTCTCTGTCATTTCAGTCCTTTGATATATGTTGAGATTTGCTTTGTATCCTGCATATTGTCTATTTTGATAAGTGTCTCAAATGTGTTCTGCAATTGCTTGGTATAATGTTCTGCATATGTCAATTAGGCAAGGTTGTTTAATTGTGTTGTTCAAATCCTCTGTGTCCTTATTAAACTTTGTCTATTTTATCTACTAGTTACTAAGAAGAGGGCATTAAAATTCCCAAGTATGATTGTGGATTTATCTTATTCTCCTTTTAATTCTGTTAACTTTCCTTTACATATTTTGAAGCTATGTTATTACGTGCAGACAATTTAAGATTATTCTATCTTACTGTTAAATTTACCTTTTATCTTTATGTAAAGTCATTCTTTATCTCTAATAATGCAATATTTTGAAGATGTGACGGGCAAGAAGCTAAGGAGCTAACGTTAAAACCTTCCAAAGGGCAGAACTGAGTCTCTTGTAGTCTTTCAGGGCTGAGGACATAAAGACCCACTAGGTTCTCAATCACAGCAAAGGAACAAGAACAACCAGAGGTGGACCAAGCTTTACAAAAACTGCACCTGAATACCAGACCAGCTTAATCTCTGACCCAATTCAAGTGATCATCTCCTTCCGTATCTGCCTAACAGGAGCATGAGGAACGCTTTCTGGTGGAAAAGAACATCACGGCGAGCAGAGATCAACAAACTTGCTCTTAATGGGCTAGATAGTAAATAATTTACTAAATAGTAAATAATTTAGGTTTTGGGGACTAACAGGAAAGAGTGAGGCTATTATATACTTATACAACTATTTAAAATATAACCATTTAAAATATAAAAACCATTCTTAGCTCACAGGTGGTTAAAAAAAAAAAAAAGAAACAAAACAGGTAGCTGGCCAGATTTGGCCTCCAGGCTGTAGTTTGCTGACCCTTAATCTAGAGCCTCTACATGTCTGGCATATAATAAAAATTACTAGGCATATAGCCTGTTGAATTATATGAAACAAAGTAAACAAATTCATAACTAAGGAAGGTGTTTTCTATTTCAAATGCAAAAGCAGAGGTGCATATCATTAAACACTATGAAAAATCAAGGAAATATGGTGTCACAAAAAGAAAATGATAATTCAGCAACCAAACTCAAAGGCACGGATATTGTTGTCTAGCTGATAAAGAATTCAAAATAGCTGTTATGAAGAAATTCAATGAGCTACAAGAAAACTCAGAAAAGCAATTCAATGAACTCATAAATAAAATTAATGAACAGAAGGAGTTCTGCTCTCCAAAGAGATTGAAATTTTTAAAATGATCTAAACAGAAATTCTGGAGCTGAAGAATTCAATAAATGAGATGAAGAATGTAATAGAGAGCATAGGTAACAGGGAAGACCAGATGGAGGAAAGAATAAATGACTTGGAAAATAGGAATATAGAAATAATTCTGTTAGAAGAGGATAGAGAACTTAGATTTTTTTTAAAGTGAAGAAACCCTACAAGAGCTCTCAGATTCAATGAAAGGCAAATATAAGAATAATTGGTACCAGAAAGAGAAGAGAGAAGGTGGCAGAGAGTTTATTTAAAGAAATAATAGCTGAGAACTTCCCAAATCTGGGAAAGGAATTGGACGTTCAAGTTCACAAAGCTAATAGAACACCCTATCATCTCAATGCCAAAAGACTTTCTCCAAGACACATTATAATGAAACTGACAAAAATTAATTATAAAGAAAGAATCTTAAAGGCAGGTAGGGGAAAAAAAGCAAGTAACCTACAAAGAAACCCCATTAGGCTATCAGTGGGTTTCTCAGAAGAAACTCTACAGGTTGGGATAGAGTGGAATGACATATTCAAAGTGTTGAAAGATAAAAACTTCCAGCCAAGAATACCTTCTCCAGCAGTTATCCTTCAGATATGAAGGCTTTCCCAGACAAACAAAAGCTAAGGGAGTTCACCACCACTAGACTTGATTTGCAAGAAATGCTGGAAGGAGTTCTTCAAGTTGAAAGGAAAAGACACTAATCAGTGGCACAGAAACATACGAAAATACAGAAAACTCTGGTAAAGGTAAAAATAAACAATCAGAATTAGAAAACTGTAACTCTATATTAGAATGGTATATTAACCACTTAACTATAGTATAAAGGTTAAACGAAAAGAGCACTAAAAATAACTATAGCTACTATAATTTGTTAACAAATTCACAACATAAAAAGAGGTAAATTGTGACATCAAAAATATAAAAGAAGAGGAGTAAAAGAGTGGAGCCTTTATAGGCAAATTTGGAGATAAGTTGCTATCAGTGTAAAATGAACTGTTTTATCTACGAGATGTTTTATGTAAGCCTCATGGTAACCACAAAGAAAAAGTCTAGAGTGGATTCATGAAAGAAAAAAAAAATGAGACTGAGCATATCACCATGGAAAGCTACCAATTTACAGAGGTAGGCAGAAACAGAGGGAAAAAGAAACAGTATAGATACAAAACAACCAGAAGGCAAACAATAAGATGGCAGTAGTAAGTCCTTACATATCAATAATCACTCTAAATATAAATGATTGAATTCACCAATCAGAGGCACAGAGTGGCTAGATGGATAAAAAAACAAGACCCAAATATATGCTTCCTATGGGAGACTCATTTCAGATCTAAAGATACACGTAGGCTCAAAATGAAGGGATGGAAGAAGATATTCCATGCAAGTGGAAATCAAAACAAAGTGGGAGTAGCCATACTTATATCACACAAAATAGACTTCAAGGCAAAAATGGTAACAAGAGACCAAGAAGATCATTATGTAATGATAAAGGGGTCAATACATCAAGAAGATATAACAATCATAAATATATATGCACTCAACGTCAGAGCACCTAAATATAATAACCAAATACTAACAGATCTGAAGACAGAAATAGACAATACAATAATAGTAGGAAACTTCAATACCCTACTGTCGGCAATGGATAGAGCATCCAGACAGAAAATCAACAAGAAAATGTTGGAATTGAACCATACTTTAGACCAAATGGACTTAACAGACATATATAGAACATTCTGTCTAATAGCAGCAGCACACATATTCTTCTCAAGTGCACACAGAACATTATCCAGGATAGATCATATGATAGGACGCAAAACAAATATTAGCAAATTTAAGAAGATTGAAATCATACCAACTACTATTCTGACCACAGTGGTATGAAACTAGAAATCTACAAGAGGAAATCTGTAAAATCTACAAATATGTGGAAACTAAATAAAACACTTCTGGACAACAAGTGTGTGTCAAAGAAGAAATCAAAAGGGAAATAAAAATTATCTCAGAACAAATTAAAATGGAAATAAATCATACCAAAACTTATGGGATGCAGCAAAAGCAGTTCTGAGAAGAAAGTTTATAGCAGTAAATGCATATATTAAGAAATAAGAAAGATCTAAAATAAACAACCTAACTTTATAGATCAAGGAACTAGAAAAAAAGAACAAATTAAATCCAAAGTTACCAGAAGGAAGGAAATAATAAAGATCAGAGCAGAGATAAATGAAATAGAGATCAGAAAAACAATAGACAGGATAGATGAAACTAAGAGCTGGTTTTTTGAAAAGATAAACAAAATTGGCAAACCTTTAGCTTCACAAACCTTTAGACTAAGAAAAAAGAAAAGACTTAAATAAAATTAGAAATGAAGGAGGAGACATTACAACTGATACTACAGAAATATGTAGGATCATAAGAGACTACTAGGAATAATTACATGACAGCAAATTAGATAATCTAGAAGAAATGGATAAATTTCTAGAAACATACAACCTACCAAGTCTGAGTCAGGAAGAAATAGAAAATCTGAACAGACCAATAACAAGTAAAGAGATTACATCAGTAATCTAAAACTTCTCAACATAGAAAACCCCAGGACCGTATGGTGAATTCTATTAAACATTTAAAGAAGAATTAATACCAGTCCTTCTCAAACTCTTCCAAAAAATTGAAGAGGAGGGAACACTTTCATACTTATTCTGTGAGGCCAGTGTTACCCTGATACAAAAACCAGATGAGGACACTACAAGAAATGAAAACTATAGACCAATATCCGTGATGAATATAGATGCAAAAATTGCAACAAAATATTAGCAAACTAAATTCAAGAACACATTAAAATGATTATACACCATGACCAAGTGAGATTTATCCCTGAGATGCAAGGCTGGTTCAACATACACAAAACAATAAATGTAATACCTCACATTAATAGAATTAAAGATAAAAATCATATGATTATCTCAATAGATGCAGAAAAAGCATTTGATAAAATACAGCCTCCTTTCATGATAAAAACCCTCAACAGATTAGGTATAGAAGGAACATACCTCAATATAGTAAACGCCATATGCGACAAACCCACAGCTAACATGATACTTAATGGAGAAAAATTGAAAGCTTCTCCTCTAGGATCAGGAATAAGACAAGAATGCCCACTCTCACCACTTTTATTCAATACAGTACTGAAGTCCTAGCTAGAGCAATTAGGCCAGACAAAGAAATAAATCTATCCAAATTGGAAAAGAAGAAGTAAAATTGTCACTATTTGCAGCTGACATGATTTTGTTTATAGAAAATCCCAAAGACTCAACCAAAAAAATTTTGGAGCTAATCAATGATTTCAGTAAAGTTGCAGGATATAAAATCAACATACAGAAATCAGTTGCATTTCTATACCCTAATAATGAAACATCTGAAGAAGAAATAAAGAAATCCCATTCACAATAGCATCAGAAACAATAAAATACCTAGGAATAAATTTAACCAAGGAAGTGAAAGATCTATACAACAAAAACTACAAGGCTTTGCTGAATGAAATAAAAGACAAAAACAAATGGAAAGACATCCTGTGTTTGTGGATTGGAAGAATTAATATTGTTAAAATGGCTGTACTATCCAAAGCCATTTATAGATTCAATGCAGTCCCCATCAAAATATCAATGGCATTCTTCACAGAAAGAAATCCTAAAATTTGTATGGAACCACAAAAGACCCCAAATAGCCAAAACAATCCTGAGGAAAACAAACAAAGCTTGAGATAGCACACTTCCTGATTTCAAACTATATTACGAAGCTGTAGTAATAAAAACATAAAAGTACTAGCATACAATTAGACACACAGACCAAAAGAACAGAATAGAGAGCCCAGAATTAAGCCACCAATTATACGGTCAACTAATATTCAACAAGGGAGCCAAGAACACCTAAATACTTTTTCTTCAACAAATGGTGTTGGAAACCTGGATAAACACATGCAGAGCAATGAAATTTGACCCCTGTCTTACACCACTCACTCAAATTAACTGAAAATGGATCAAAGACCTAAACGTAAGACCTGATACCATATAGGCAAAGAGCCACAAAATCAAGACAAAATAAGTTTTATGATGGTAAGCAGAGTTGTGGGAGCTACAAAGGAAGCAGTAGTTTATTACAATTATGGAAGGCACCAGAAGAGAGCACATTTGAGCTTACCCTTGAAGTAAGAATAGAATTTCACCAGAGTATGAACGGAAACGCTAAGTACATGACGTGACTCCATACAACCAGAAGCCTAGTATGACCAGAGTAGAGGATTGTTTGGGACACCTCTCTGGGGCCTTGGGTACGTTTGGACATGAGGGTTGGAAGATCCTTGAATGGCACAGAGAAAAATTTGAGATTTAGTCTCTAGGCAATGAGAACCTACTGAAACATTTTGAGAAGGGAGATGATGAGTGATGGGCTTTAACTAATACAGCAATGTGTTAGGGGAGGAAGGCAAAAGTCTGAGGCATAAAAGCCAGTTAGAAAATCAGTCTGAACTCCAATAGGGACAATGGAGAGGAGGGAGGGATGAGAGACATTTTTGAAGGATTATTAATTGTTGAGACTTGGAGGCTCATGGTTCTGAAGGCTGAGCTAGCTGAGACCTCGTTTTTATGCCAGACAACCCTGAGGGGAGGAAGGACATGAAAGGAGGAAAAGGTTTAAAGATGAGGCTGAGAGATGGTTTGGAGGGTGCTGCTTCTGCAGCATAACAGCAGAGATCTGGAAATTCCCTGATAAGAGATAGAGATAGAGAATTGAGAATCCTCATCAGAGAGATGATAATGAAGTCATAAAAGTGGATGGACCTCCCCTAGGAAAGAGGGAAGTTAGGAGAAATAAAAACCAAGAGAAAAACAAGGGGAATGCCTATGTCTATTGGTGGGTGAAGAGCCACCCAGCACAGGCACTGAGTATGAATGTGACCAAATACAGGAGACACCCTGGAGGTGGCAGTGCCACATAGATGAGGTAAATGGACTCTTCGGGGCTCTGGAACCAACCACATCACCCAAGTTAGAATTGCTTCTTAGCAATTCTGCATGTCTTACGTGTCTTGGGCAAGTTATTTGACCTCTTTGTGCCTCAGTTTCCTCGTCTGTAAAATAAGAATAATAATAGTACCCACATAATAGGGTTGATCTGAAAATTAAATGAGTTATTATATGTGAAGTAATTAGAACAGTGCCTGTTACATAGAAAATGGTGTATAAGTGTTAAGTCATTGTTTTGTTGCTGTTACTTTCTAAAATAAAGTTTAAAAAGTAGAAACAGAAGAAATTTTATAGTCATTCCTTCAGCCAAGTACTTTTTTGGAGTCTAATAAATTGTATTTTTTTATTTTCAACTATGCCATCTGGTTGTTTTGCATGAGAGACTGTCTTGTTTCTTAAATTTTTATTTTTGCGAAGTTGCAAAAATAGTGCAGAGTTCCCATATACTCTTCACCTTGTTTCCTCTAATGTTAACATCTTCCATATTTATTGAAACCAGAAAATTAACATTAATACAATACTGTTAACTAATCACAGGCTTTATTTGAATATTGCGTTTTTCCATTTTTTTCTCGTTATGCTCCATCCTGGATCCAGCATTGGATTGAGATGTTGTGTCTCCTTAGTTTCTTCCAATCTGTGGCAGTTCTGTCTTTATTTTTTATGATTTTGACACATTTGAAGAGTAACAGTCTATAGTTACTATAGAGTTACTATATAGTCTATAGTTACTATATAGTCTATATACTGTAGACTATAGTAACAGTCTACAGTCTATAGAGGGTCCTTCAATTTGGGTTTTTCTAATGTTTTCTCATGATTAGGCTGTTATGCATTTTTGGCAGGAATACTATAGAAATGGTGATGTACCTTCCTCAGTGCATCATATTAGGGGTATGTGATATCAATATGTCTTATTACTGGTGATATTAACTTTGATCACTTGGTTAAAGAGATGTCTACCAGGTTTCTCGACTGTAAAGATACTATCTTTCCTTTTGTAATTATTATCATATAGGGAGATACTTGGAGAATATATAAATATCCTATTTTTTAAATATAATTCCACCTCCTAATTTTAGCATTCTTTGATGGTTCTTACCTGCAACAATTACTACTGTAATGTTTGACTAATGGTAATTTTCTATTTTCATCATTCCTTCCACATTTATTAATTAGAATTCTACAAAAAGGAAGAGCTGTCCTTTCTCCCCATTTATTTAGTCAGCGTATATTTATATCAGTATGGACCTTGATACTTAGTCTTTGGGTTGTAGTCCAGTATTATGATTATTTTGTTGTACAAATTGTTCCATCTTGGGCCATTGGGAGCTCCTTCAAGTTTGTCCTGTGTCTTACTGATGTGTCCCTATCATTTTTTAAGCGCTTCCTAACTTTGTGGCATCACAAGATATTCCAGGCTCATCTTGTATTTTCCCTACAATAGCTCTGGAATCAAATATTTCTCCAAGGATCCCTGGTTCTTTTTATTAGAGAATAGTATTTGGAAAACAAGATCTGGACCCTAGGTATGATCATTGCTCCTAGGATGCCATTGCTTCCAGGCCCAAGGAGTGCCTCTTTTTCCAGTGTCCTGGCCGTTTTTCTGGAAAAGATCTTCCCTGTGCTTCTGTATTGAGAAAATATATGTTAAGTCAATGATACATTCAGATTATTATCCTTTTGAAAATAGTCATGGAACACCAGTACTCTTTGTTCTTTTTCCTGTTTTCTTCTCTAGTTCTTCAGTTTGGATTTACAACTATCTTTGTGGCAGCTTTTCCCCTAGCACCACTTCTGGCCTTACTGAATAACATAATTGAAATTCGACTTGATGCTTACAAGTTTGTCACACAATGGAGGCGACCTTTAGCTTCAAGGGCCAAAGACATAGGTAAGTTGGATTTGGGTATGTTTTTTAAAAGATATTAACCATCTGGTGGATAAAAATAGCCACCGACTTTAGATTTTTACTTATAGTTTCCATGTAAGATGACTCAACTAAGTCTTGCAAAAGAATAATTATGTTAGCTTTAAATAATATTAGGCAAGAAGTAAAGCTGACTATTTGGAAATTTCTAATTTCCAGTGCTAGAGAATTTGTGCTTCAATAGATTCTCAATTTGGTTATTTCCATCTTAAGACTTCGGAATCTAAAAATTTGATTTATTATCACTTATTTCCTTTTTAAAGTAGATCTTCCATTTGCTTAACTTTGTTTTGCCCTTTCCTAAATATTTGCCTGAGTCACACGAAACATGATCCAGTTTTTCTAAAGGTGGAGATGGCCTTTGGCCTTTGACTAGAGATGCTGAGTTGAATCAGGTGCAGCCTTTTGAGAGCTGCCTGAGATCAGAGACTGTATTTTATTCATTTCTGCATTCAGTGCTTAGTACAGAGCAGGCAGGCTCTCAGCTAGAGTGTGTGGATGTACTTGGCTCATAGTAGTCTTTTAACTTCCATATGAAACACACACACATTCAATGAGTACCTACCCTGGGTCACTGTGTCAGGGACTGGGCCCAAAAGAAGTCAGCACCTCTCAGGAGCTCCCAGTCTGGTGGCAGCTTGACATTGTGAGTACTGATCTTATCAGATGGTGTTTTGGTGCCTTATCCTTGACCAGAACTCTCTGACTTACATCTGATCCTGACTGAGTCATTAAGTCATGAGCATTGGCACTTCCACAGAAATTCCTTCAATGCCAAGGTGTTTGCAAGTACTAATTCTTACTTCTCGTTACAAATGTCAGTATTTGGGAAGACGAAAGGACCCGTGGAAAGGACTATTGAAAATTAGTTACCCCAGTTGTTTTCATACCTATTATCTCTGCTGTTGTGTCTAGAACTAATATAACACTTCTCTTTGAATAGGAATTTGGTATGGAATTCTTGAAGGCATCGGAATTCTGTCTGTTATTACAAATGCATTTGTCATAGCGATAACGTCTGACTTTATCCCTCGCTTGGTGTATGCTTACAAGTATGGACCTTGTGCAGGCCAGGGAGAAGCTGGGCAAAAGTAAGTTTGCCATAAAACTGTTATGAAATGCCCATTTCCTATCCATTGTGTGATGTTGGACACTCAGACAGAAGCCTCTGCATTGAAGTAACCCAGGACCAGAAGGCCTGTGATAGGGGAGGTAGAATTATGATATAATAACTCTTTCAGCCAAAGAAAACACATCCCGATCTACTGAAGGGAGGGAGGTCATACAGATCAGACAAGTTTTAGGTGGAACCCAATGTGAGAGCAGGAATTAATCATTTTTCCCACCCCGACCCCTGCCCATAATGAATTCAGAAATGTGTGGTATGCTAATTTGTACAGACAAAAACGTGGTACATGATGTAGTATATAGTTATGCTGTTTTTATGAGTTTGTAAAAGGACAATTAGAATCTGATTCCCCTTGTGTCATTATACGTAGACTCTGCAAATCTATGAGTACACAGTAGGTACTCAATAAATACTTGTGGAATAAGTAACTAAATAATTCTTTCCTGGCTATTGACCTGACCACTGTCTATATTACCCCAGGCAAATTGGGTGGACCCTGGGAGCTCAATTCTATGGCATCACATCAATGATTCCCAAAGCCAGGGCTTTCTGGGTATTGCTGGTAAGATAAAACCTAGGCAAAATTATAACATGTCCCCTAGCTTTCATTTCTATACCCTTGGAAAAGAAACAGGAAGTCTTAATATACTTTAATGGGAGAAAAATACCTGTTTGACTAAAGTCAAAATAATCAAGTTCTGATTGTGAGATTTAGATGTCTGTAGGTCAGAATGGGATGTAATTTGAGGTCATAGGGTCTTTTCAATGCCCCAGAAATCATCCCACATGGGCCACTGACTACTCACACAAGCAGCCCTGCCTCCTGTTTGGTCTGAGCCAAACTAATTCATCCTCTATAGCCATTATAGTTCGATTAGCCCCAAGGAATAAAGTGCCACCAAATCAAGTCAGCTAAATTCATGCACACCTGGCCTAGGTCCAATTTCATTATTAATCCTACATAAATGCTCTATGGATGGACATGGATGATCGAATGCGATACATCTCACAATGCAGCTATTTGAAGAAGCTTCTATAAAGTTCTTTACTACAATAACCATGTGGCCATTAAATACTAATTATATAGCAACTTTAAGTGATCATACCGTCCAATTTTAAGAGAGATTTAAAGATTTATGTTGTACTACCCATGCATTTCTGTCTAATTGTAACTGTTGTCAACATTCTCTGCTGACTTAACCTAAAAAAGCTTACGTTTATTCAAACCACTTTCGCCTATGTTTTGCATTTGATTCTCAAAACAACCCTGGCAGTGGGATATGCGTTATTATCCTTACTTTAGCAGAAAGAGATTAAGAGAAGTTAAATCCAGAATCACAAGGCAGAGTAACTGTTGGAACCTACACGAAGGTAAAGCCTAGATTTATATGGTTCTCTCCAACCTGAACCTCACAGCCCTCAGGGCCAAGGCCAATAAGTGGCCCTCTAGCTCATCTAACAGTGAAACTCCCTGGGATTTAAGTCCCAGTGGTTATTTCAGGTCTTTGCCGACTCCAAATGTGGTGAAACCTATCTTGGTTTGAGAGAAACCAAAAAATAGAGTGGAAAAATTTATGCGCAGTTGATAGTGAATCAAAGCTTTAGAATTTTGACAGCCTAATAGATTTAAGGCAATGTTTGTGGTGATTAAAATTTATCTAATAGCCTCCTTAATTCAGTTTTATTGGGCTTATATATATATAACCTTTCTCTTTGATTTAAAAGCCTTCTGCCACTTTCGATATGTGTAGATCTACTTTTTATCTTCTAATACATTGGTCATTTTTCTTGTTTTTAAATAGTTATATTTTGTATGTTTCTTCATAAATCTTATTTTCTGCCCACCAGCTGCTCTATTGTCCTTTTCAGGTTTGTTTCTTTTTCCAGTTTATAAATGACTGAACTCATAGAGGAGCAGCATTGTCAAATTTTAGAATGTCATAGGCTTTTGGAGTAGTATGTGCAGTCATAGTTCAAATCCCACTTACTATGATTTAATTCAGCTGTAGAAATGCCATATTTCAATTTAAATTGACCCTAAATCAAAAGTACTCCAACCAAACCAATCACCTTTCTCCAAAACTTCAGGCTACCTCCATGCTTCCTTCTTACCATTCTTTTAGCTTTCCCTGGCTTCTCGTTGGATGAGAATTTCACGCATATGTCTAAGGTCATTCAGTTCACATGCCCCTTGTCCCTATGACAGAATGTTTTAGTTGTTCCTGGCTGTGCATTCCAATCACAGTCTCTCTGCTCTCATGGATGCTCAGCAAACGAGTCTTCAGTGGCATAGTGGGGAAGACATTCTCATTTTTCAGCCAGGTCTGTACATCAAAGGAATGCTGTGCTTTGAGGTGATGTTCTCCACAATAGGTACAGGAGAATTTTTCAAAAGTTTTCACTTTTCCTCTTAAGACACTCTTTCTTTTCAGCTACAGCCTGCCTGAGTTGATTCCCGGAACAATGCTCGTGATCAGATTGCTCATTGTTTGCAAAATGAAGCCACCTCCTCTTTCAGGGTATCTTTCCAAGAACCCTTTAGAAAAGAGCTTAGAGAACTAAAATCACCTCTGGGCAGACATCAGGAGACAGAAATTATGAAGTAAAGCCGAAGATGTATCCTATAAAATTGTTCTGTCAATCAGAGTTAAAATTTCAATCAACAAACTAAAATTTTTTCCAGACAGCACAAATAACCAGTTTGATTTCTTCCCCCACTGAATGCAATAAACTAATTATTTTGTTATCAGATAAACATGGACTACAGTTTTGGAACATTCTTTAAGGATATATGCAGGCCTTCAAATTATTGTGAGGTATATACCTGATTTAGTGATAGAAATAAAAGCTGATTTTTCTGTAAAAATAGTGATATTATAAGGAATTAGAGACTTGATCAAGGACACAATGCTCAAATTTTCACAGAATCAACCACATATATCTTACTTAATGAACTATAAATAACGTTTATACAAACTATAAATCAATTAAATAGATCAACACAATAACCAGTTGCAAAGTTGTATTTAAAAAGATAAAACTTACTGTACAGAGGTCTAATCTTCCTTTTTCATAATGTCTGACGTTTTTATTGCAAAAAGTCAGAAGTCCACTTTCTTCTGTCCTCATCAGCCTAATTTATTATCTATAAATAAATGTCATTTATTGTCTATAAAGCATGTTTGACTTTAAATGCACAAACTTGATCTAATTTCCCCTAGCTTTTTCACTCTTTGAGTCTTATCCCCATGCTACTTGTATCACAATGTCTAAAACCTCAAAAGCAAATTTAGTAGCAGAATTCAAAGACACTCAGCAGTGAGTTGGATCTGGAATCTACAAACTCAAAAGTCAACTTCTGATTCTGTTCTTTCTCTTGAAACCAATTATAATGATGACTAGTTCATCCTTTTCCCCGTAGTAAAGGATTGAAAACAATAAGTAATGAATGGGTTTAAAACCAGAATTCTCACATTTAAATGAATGTGGTCTTCTCGTAAGTTACTTGGAAGAGGTATGCATCCTAATTCAAACAATGCTACTCTTTCATAAGACATGTTCTGAATCTCCTTTCTTAGAAATGCCTTCAGACGCAATCTACCAGCCCCTTAAGAAAATAGACTTCATTATTTTATATTCACAGGCAACCCTTTCTCTGTCTGATACTTTTTCTTCATACCTCTCTCTTCTCCCTGATCATCAGTGTAGCCTCGTCTTTCCTCTGTCTCTCTTGGAGCTGGTGATGTGTCACAGTGAGAGTATATAGATCTCCCGCCAGCAAACTTAGTGATAGATATGGGATCTGCTGCTGCCCATGGCCTTCCTACTGTATCAGTAGTTCATTGAGTTGACACATGGATGCCATTGGCTGAACTTAATACAGCGAAGCATGGGAAATTTCATTTCCCTGCATTGATGACCATCTCATCTATTTGATGTTGGCAAGCTAATATTCTACCATAGTGAAAAGAATTAGAGAAATGCCTAGACAGCTCAGTATTAGCAGTCCTTCTTCTTTACCTGATTATGGAAATAATATGGAAAGAAGACTAACACAGCTGATAACTATATATGTACTAGGTCCATGTGTAATGCTTTGTACCCAGAAGGGTATAACCAGAAGTGTGTACACACCCACTAAAGGCACATTTTCAGCTTGGATTTATGACTGACATTATGTGAATATGCTTAATAAATAGTTCAAAGATATATCCTCCTTATTTTGAGGGTAGGGTGTTCAGTCCATGAGACAGGTATTTCATTCAAATTTAGATCTAAATTGAGTTTTTGAACAGAGCAGCCATTAGACAGCAGCTTTAATCTCAGTACAGCTCAGGGCTGCTTTGTGACAGAAGAGTGTAGGAGAGGTCATGAATATTCCATTTCAGTACTGGGCCTGTTTTTGCCAGTTTCCAGAGCACCTTTCTTTTCCCATGGCTCAGCTCCTGAGAAGACTGCCATAAACTGTATTTCACAAAACTAGCTCCCTCTCTGTGACAGCTAATAATCATCAAGGCACTAATTATTTTCATGTCACGTTCTAGGCAGTTCATAGATGAGAGAGACATCATTCCAAATTACCTTTTCAAGCAGTGATAGGGGAGGCCTGCTGCCAGTTGGAGTAAGGCATGTTATACACCCGCTGACCATTCGTTTCACCCATGAGTGATTTGACAAATGGGTCCTTCTGCCTGGTTCATTTTTTTTAAGGCCATGATGAAACCAGTGATTTGTCTTGAGCAAGACAACACACAGAACCTATGTGTTCTCAGAACTATGTTCGTGTCATCATTTTGGCTTGGTATTCAGCAACTTGAGATAATCACACAGACATGTTAATGAAGAGAGTTTGAAGACCATGATTTATTCATTCAGTCAGTAATTATTTCTTGATCTCCAGCTAGGTGCAAGAAATAAATAAAATGAATTAATAATAGCCACTGACATTTATTAAGATCTTGCTCTAGGCTAAGCACTATATCATTTGCTTTACATATATCATTTCGTTTAATCCCTATGATGGTGGGCACTTTTGTTGCTTAAAGAAGTTACATAATTTGCCAAGATTACATGGCTAGAAAACAGCAGAGTTACAATTTGACCCCAAAGCCCAAGTTTGTAGTATTGTAATTTACTGACCCCCAGTATAGAATGAAAGCCACGTCCTCAAGAAGCTTATAATCCCTAGGGGATCCAGGCAATAGTTTTATTCCTAGTCCATTCTCAAGACCTTGATAGACTCTCTGGTACTTCAGTTTTCCTCCAATTGAATTCAATATTTACAGGATTCCTATGCTGCACGAGACTGTCCTAGGTCCTATATCTAATATCTAAAATATCTATGACACCTGCTCTGCTCTAAAAAAAATAAATAAATAAAACTATAATCCAAACGAGAAGGCATACATATATGCAGCCAACTCTAGCACAAGCTGTATGGCAATTGTGAAGTAAGTGTAGCAGCATCGCAGAAAGAAGGGAATGAGTCTTCTTACTGGGGGGATTAGGATGTCTTCCCAGAAATGGTGGCAATTCAGTTGGCCATTGAAGGGTGAGCACTATTTCCACTTGTAAAGAAGTGAGTAGGGAATCCCAACAGAAAAGACAACCTGAGCAGAAGTATGAAAGCCTATGATACATGCAGGTAATATAGTCTAGCATGAGTGTAGCATAGGATATGAGTTGGCTGTGTGGGGAGGGAGTCATATTCACACCAATCATGTTCATGGCATTATGAAAAAGTATAGATATTCCTTAATGAAGGAATGTATTTAT
This sequence comes from Diceros bicornis minor, assembly GCF_020826845.1. Classification (NCBI taxonomy): domain Eukaryota; kingdom Metazoa; phylum Chordata; class Mammalia; order Perissodactyla; family Rhinocerotidae; genus Diceros; species Diceros bicornis. The sequence goes on along the minus strand of NC_080764.1, from coordinate 22,160,529 downwards.
GTATGCATGTGTGTGTATCGTCAATGAAAGAAGCAGAGACTTACCTATCATTTATGCTGATCATGCAATGCTATCTTTCAACTAGTTCACTGAAGCATTGATTGGGGTAGTGATGTTCTGTATAATGATTCTTCACAAAAAGGACTGGAACAAAAGAAATTACTTATTCCTGACTCAACATCCCCAGGGTTTTCCAGTGTATCCTAACTGGGGCACTTGTGATACGGAAGAGCCAATGCAAGGTACTTACAACTGCAGGAACTTCTAGGAAGTAAAGCCTTTAGTGAACTGGGTGCAGAGGTGATCAGAGTTCTAATTATAGAATTTGTTTTCTCTTTTAGGTGCATGGTTGGCTATGTGAATGCTAGCTTGTCTGTGTTTCGAATTTCTGACTTTGAGAATCGATCTGAGCCTGAGTCTGATGGCAGTGAGTTCTCAGGGACTCCTCTGAAGTACTGCAGGTGAGCATAACACTCTTAGCCTAAGCTGAGCTGGCTCTGCTGTGGGGAGGTTTTGCTCAGACAGCCCTTTCTGACTGGTGGGTTTAAAGCAGTGGTTCTCAACCTTGATTATGTGTTGAAATCCCCTGGAGAAATTTTAAATCTCCTCTTGACCAGGCTATGATCCAGACCAATTAAAACAGAATTTCTAGGGCTGGAACCCAGGCATCTAAATCCAAGAAGCCCATAGAGTTCCAAATAAGAGGAACCCAAAGAGACCCACACAAAGATATTATAATCAAAATGTCAAAAGTTAAAGACACTAAGAGAATATTAAAAGCAGCAAGAGAAAAACAACTTGTCACATGCAAGGGAACCCCCTTAAGACTATCAACAGATTTTTTTTCAAAACAACCTTTGTAGGCCAGGAGGGAGTGGCACAATATATTCACAGTGCTGAAGGAAAAAACAGCTGCTAACCAAGAATTCTCTACCTGGCAAAGTTGTCCTTCATAATTGAAAGAGAGAGAGTTTTCCAGACAAGCAAAATCTAAAAGATTTCATCACCACTAGATCAGCCTTACAAAAAAAAACAAATTAAATAAGCTGAAATGAAAGGGTGCTAATTAGTAACAAGAAAACATATGAAACTATGAATCTCACTGGTAAAGATAAATATATAGAAAACATAGTAGAATAATAACTTATAAAGCTAGTAGGAAGATTAAAAGACAAAAGTAGTAAAAAGTAATTATAACTACAGTAATTAGTTAAGGGATATACAAGACAAAAAGATGTAAATTGTGACATCAAAAACATAATGTGGAGGGGAGAGTAAAAATGTAGAGCTTTTGAATGTGATTAAACGTAAGTTATCAACTTAAAATAGACTGTTATATAAATACAAATTGTTATACATAAGCCTTATGGTGACCACAAACAAAACTTGGCGTGAAATTTCAGTTGTATATTATTAATTGTCAGTCATCATATTTATGTGCCACTTTGCTTCTTGTGCCCACTCCGCAACCCTCTATCCCTCTGGTAACCATTAATCTGTTCTCTTTGTCCATGTATTTGTTTATCTTCCGGTGTTTGTCTTTTTCTGTCTGGCTTATCTCACTTAATATAATACCCTCAAGTTCCATCCATGTTGTTGCAAATGGGACAATTTTGTCTTTTTTTTGGCTGAGTAGTATTCCATTGTGTATATATACCACATCTTCTTTATCCATTCATCAGTCGATGAGCACTTGGGTTGTTTCCACATCTTGGCTATTGTGAATAATGCTGCAGTGAACATAGGGGTGCATAAGTCTCTTTGAATTGTTGATTTCAAGTTCTTTGGATAAATACCCAGTAGTAGAATAGCTGGCTCATATGGTATTTCTCTTTTCAATTTTTTGAGAAATCATCCATACTGTTTTCCATAGTGGCTGCCCCAGTTTGCATTGCCACCAACAGTGTATGAGGGTTCCCTTTTCTCCACAACCTCTTCAACATTTGTTGTTTTTTGTCCTGGTAATTATAGCCATTCTAACAGGTGTAAGGTGATATCTCACTGTAGTTTTCATTTGCATTTCCCCGATTATTAGTGATGTTGAACATTTTTCATGTGCCTGTTGGCCATCCACATATCTTCTTTGTAAAAATGTCTGTTCATATCCTCTGCCCATTTTTTGATTAGGTTGTTTTTTTGTTGTTGAGTTGTAAAAAAAAATTTTTTTTAATAATAAATAAAGGCAGAACCCAGAGTGGTATGCAGAGCATTGCAACCAACTTTTACCCAAAGGGCGTTTGCTGAACTGGGTAGACTTAAGTTTTGTTTTTCAAGACCTCACGTGGTTAGGGAAGTTGAAAGAAAACAGAGAAATGACCAGCCTTTGAGTATAAATCTAAACACATACCACATAAGACAATAAAATATTGTTGATATAGACCCAATAAACTAGGGTCTATTTTACAGCAGTGGAAATAAATTAGCTACATGCAACAGCATGGATGAAACTCAGTAGCATGATAGTGAAAAAAAAGCAAGCCTCAGAAGGCTTTCTATAAAGTTCAAAAACAAAACTGAACAGTATAATATTCAGGCAAATGAGAATACATATACGTACATAAATATATGTTAATGATAAAAATGAAATTCAGGGTAAGGAAAGCAAGGGGATGAGATGAGGGAGGAGCACAGAGATAGATAGAATTTCCTGGTAATGTTTTAATTCATGGGTTGCATGGTGGGTTTATGAGAGTTCACTATATTTTCAAGTATTAAATGAATAAACATCAAAATTAGAGAAAAGAAGAACATGAATGGACCAATAAGGTTAGTGATTAAAATTAAGAATTGTGATTAGGCCAATTCTGAGCACCTGAGGGCCAAAATAATGTTATATGGAAAGGCAAAGGATGAAGAATAGTCAAGACGCGTTTGAAGGTTGAGATTTACCTTATGTTAGACATAGTATAAAATTATAGTAATTAATCAATGTGGTGTTGTCACAAGAACAGATAAATAGAAAATGTGACAGAATTGAGAACTGAAAAATAAATTGCATAATTAAAGATGTAATCATAGCACAACACATACAATATGAATCCATTTATATAGAGTTTATTTTTTTTTGTTTTTTTTTGTTTTTTTTTCTGTTTATTGCAGTAACATTGGTTTATAACATTGTATAAATTTCAGGTGTACATCATTATACTTCTATTTCTACATAGATTACATCATGTTCACCACCCAAATACTAATTACAACCCATCACCACACACATGTGCCAAATTATCCCTTTCGCCCTCCTCCCTCCCCCCTTCCCCTCTGGTAACCACCAATCCAATCTCTGTCCCTATGTGTTTGTTTATTGTTGTTATTATCTACTACTTAATGACGGAAATCATACGGTATTTGACCTTCTCCCTCTGACTTATTTCACTTTGCATAATACCCTCAATGTCCATCCATGTTGTCACAAATGGCGGGATTTCATCATTTCTTATGGCTGAGTAGTATTCCATTGTGTATATATACCACATGTTCTTTATCCATTCGTCCCTTGATGGGCACTTAGGTTGCTTCCAAGTCTTGGCTATTGTGAATAACGCTGCAATGAACACAGGGGTGCATGTATCTTTACGCATTGGTGTTTTCAAGTTCTTTGGATAAATACCCAACAGTGGAATAGCTGGATCATGTGGTAGTTCTATCCTTGATTTTCTGAGGAATCTCCATACTGTTTTCCATAGTGGCTGCACCAGTTTGCACTCCCACCAGTGAGGATGTGGAGAGAGTTCCCTTCTCTCCACATCCTCTCCAACACATGTTGTTTCCTGTCTTGTTAATTATAGCCATTCTGACGGGCATGAAGTGATATCTCATTGTAGTTTTGATTTGCATTTCCCTGATAGTTAATGATTTTGAACATCTTTTCATGTGTCTGTTGGCCATGTGTATATCTTCTTCGGAGAAATATCTGTTCAGGTCATTTGCCCATTTTTTTATTGGGTTGTTAGTTTTTTTGTTGTTGAGATGCATGAGTTCTTTATATATTTTGGAGATTAAGCCCTTATCAGATGTATGCTTTGCAAATATCTTCTCCCAATTGTTAGGTTGTCTTTTCGTTATGTTGATGGTTTCCTTTGCTGTGTAGAAGCTTTTTAGTTTGATGTAGTCCCATTTGTTTATTTTTTCTATTGTTTCTCTTGCCTGGTCAGACATGGTGCTTGAAAATATGTTGCTAAGACCGATGTCGAAGAGTGTGCTGCCTATGTTTTCTTCTAGAAGTTCCATAGTTTCAGGTCTTAGATTCAAGTCTTTAATCCATTTGGAGTTAATTTTTGTGTATGGTGTAAGGTAAGGGTCTACTTTCATTTTTTTGCATGTGGCTATCCAGTTTTCCCAACACCATTTGTTGAAGAGACTTTCTTTTCCCCATTGTATGTTCTTGGCTCCTTTGTCAAAGATTAGCTGTCCATAGATGTGTGGGTTTATCTCTGGGCTTTCGATTCTATTGCCTTGATCTGTGTGTCTGTTTTTGTGCCAGTACCATGCTGTTTTGGTTACTATAGCTTTGTAGTATATTTTGAATTCAGGGAGTGTGATACCTCCAGCTTTGTTCTTTTTTATCAGGATTCCTTTAGCTATTCGGGGTCTTTTGTTGTTCCATATAAATTTTAGGATTCTTTGCTCTATTTCTGTGAGAACTGTTGTTGGAACTTTGATAGGGATTGCATTGAATCTATAGATTGCTTTAGGAAGTATGGACATCTTAACTATGTTAATTCTTCCAATCCAAGAGCACGGAATAGCTTTCCATTTCTTTGTGTCGTCTTCAATTTCTTTCAGCAATGTTTTATAGTTTTCGGTGTACAGATCTTTCACCTCTTTGATTAAGTTTATTCCTAGGTATTTTATCCTTTTTGTTGCAGTTGTAAATGGGATGGTATTCTTAATTTCTCTTTCTGCTACTTCGTTGTTAGTGTATAGAAATGCAACTGATTTTTGTATGTTGATTTTGTATCCTGCAACTTTACCATATTCGTTTATTACTTCTAAGAGTTTTCTGGTGGATTCTTTAGGGTTTTCTATATATAAAATCATGTCATCTGCAAATAGTGACAGTTTCACTTCTTCCTTTCCAATTTGGATCCCTTTTATTTCTTTCTCTTGCCTGATTGCTCTGGCTAGGACTTTCAGTACTATGTTAAATAGGAATGGTGACAGTGGGCATCCTTGTCTGGTTCCTGTTCTTAGAGGGATAGCTTTTAGTTTTTCACCACTGAGGATGATATTAGCTGTGGGTTTGTCATATATGGCCTTTATTATGTTGAGGTACTTTCCTTCTATACCCATTTTATTCAGAGTTTTTATCATAAATGGATGCTGTATCTTGTCAAATGCTTTCTCTGCATCTATTGAGATGATCATGTGATTTTTATTCTTCATTTTATTAATGTGGTCTATTACATTGCTTGATTTGCGAACGTTAAACCATCCCTGCATACCTGGAATAAATCCCACTTGATCATGGTGTATAATCTTTTTAACGTATTGTTGTATGTGATTTGCTAGTATTTTGTTGAGGATTTTTGCATCGATGTTCATCGGTGATATTGGCCTGTAATTTTCTTTTTTTGTGTTGTCCTTGTCTGGTTTTGGTATCAGGGTAATGTCGGCTTCGTAGAATGAGTTAGGGAGCTGCCCCCCCTTCTCAATTTTTTGGAAGAGTTTGAGAAAAATAGGTATTAAGTCTTCTTTGAATGTTTGGTAGAATTGACCAGGGAAGCCGTCTGGTCCTGGACTTTTTTTGGGGGGGGAGGTTTGTGGTTACTGTTTTGATCTCCTTACTGGTGATTGGTCTATTCAAATTCTCTACTTCTTCTTGATCCAATTTTGTAAGGTTGTATGATTCTAAGAATTTATCCATTTCTTCCAGATTGTCGAATTGGTTGGCATATAGCTTTTCATAGTATTCTCTTATAATCTTTTGTATTTCTGAGGTGTCTGTTGTAATTTCTCCTCTTTCATTTCTGATTTTACTTATTTGTGCCATCTCTCTTTTTTTCTTCGTGAGTCTAGATAAGGTTTGTCAATTTTGTTTATCTTTTCAAAGAACCAGCTCTTGGTTTTATTAATTTTTTCTATTGCTTTTTGGTCTCTATTTCATTTATTTCTGCTCTGATTTTTATTATTTCCCTTCTTCTACTGATTTTGGGCTTTGTTTGTTCTTCTTTTTCCAGTTCCTTTAGGTGCATTGTTAGATTGTTTATTTGAGATTTTTCTTGTTTGTTGAGATAGGCCTGTATTGCTATAAACTTCCCTCTTAGAACCACTTTTGCTGTATCCCATAAATTCTGGCATGTCATATTTTCATTTTCATTTGTCTCCAGGTATTTTTTGATTTCTTCTTTGATTTATTCATTGACCCAATTATTGTTCAGTAGCATTTTGTTTAATCTCCACGTATTTGTGGCTTTCTGATTTTCTTCCAATAGTTGATTTCTAGTTTCATACCGTTGTGGTCAGAAATGATGCTTGGTAATATTTCAATCTTCTTAAATTTATGGAGACTTGTTTTGTGGCCTAATATGTGATCAGTCCTGGAGAATGTTCCATGTGCATTTGAAAAGAATGTGTATTCTTTGGTTTTTAGATGGAATGCTCTGTATATATCTACTAGGTCCATCTGTTCTAATGTGTCGTTTAAGGCCAATGTTTCCTTATTGATCTTCTGTTTGGATGATCTATCTGTTGTGTGTAAGTGGAGTGTTAAAGTCCCCTACTATTATTGTGTTACTGTCTATTTCTGTTTTTATGTCTGTTAATAATTGCTTTATATATTTAGGTGCGCCTACATTGGGTGCGTAGATATTTACAAGTGTTATATCCTCTTGTTGGATTGTTCCCTTGATCATTATGTAATGCCCTTCTTTGTCTCTTTTTACAGTTTTTGTTTTAAAGTCTATTTTGTCTGATATGAGTACTGCTACCCCAGCTTTCTTTTCATTGCCATTTGCGTGGAGTATCTTTTTCCATCCCTTCACTTTCAGTTTGTGAGTGTCTTTAGGTCTGAAGTGTGTCTCTTGTATGCAGTATATATATGGGTCTTGTTTTTTAATCCAATCAGCCACCCTATGCCTTTTAATTGGAGCATTTAGTCCATTGACGTTTAAAGTAGCTATTGATAAGTATGTACTTACTGCCATTTTTTAACTTTTTTTTTTCTCCGTGTTTTAGTAGTCCTTCTCTGTTCCTTTCTTCTTCTATAGAGAATTGATGGTCTCTTTAGTTTGACCTCTGTCTGAAAGCTGTACTCTTTAATTCCCCTCCTCCCTCCTTTTATGTTTTTGATATCATATCTAACCTCTTTTTTGTGCATTTGTATCCATTACGTTATTATCATGGAAATAGATAATTTTTCCTATTTGTGGTCTTCTCTTTTCCCCTTAAATCAGTCCCTTTAACATTTCTTGTAGCACTGGTTTATTGTTAACAAACTCCTTTAATTTTTGCTTGTCTGGGAAATTTTTGATCTCTCCTTCCATTTTGAATGATATCCTTGCTGGGTAGAGTATTCTTGGCTGTAAGTTTTTTCCTTTTAGCACTTTAAATATATCGTGCCACTCTCTTCTAGCCTGTAAGGTTTCTGCTGAGAAGTCAGCTGATAGCCTTATGGGGTTTCCTTTGTATGTAACTTGACTTTCTCTTGTGGCTTTTAGGATTCTCTCTTTATCTTTAATTCTGGACATTTTGATTATGATGTGTCTTGGTGTGGGCCTCTTTGGGTTTATCTTGCTTGGGGCTCTCTGTGATTCCTGTACCTGAATGTATGTTTCCTTCCTTAGGTTAGGGAAGTTTTCATCTATTATTTCTTGAAATAGATTCTCTGCCCCTTTGTCTCGCTCTTCTCCTTCTGGGACACCTATAACACGGATGTTAGTGTGCTTGATGTTGTCCCAGAGGTCCCTTAGACTGTCCTCACTCTTTTTAATTCTTTTCTCTTTTACCTGTTCAGCTTGGGTAATTTCTTCTAGTCTTTCGTCCAGCTCACAGATCCGTTCTTCTGTATCCTCTACTCTGCTTTTGAGTCCCTCTAGTGAATTTTTCATTTCCAGTATTGTAGTCTTCATTTCTGATTGGTTCTTTTTTATATCTTCCATTTCTTTGTTGACATTCTCACTGAGTTCGTCTATTCTTCTCCCCACATCAGTGAGCATCCTTAACACTCTTAGTTTGAACTCTCTGTCGGATAGGTTGCTCATTTCTGTTTCACTTAGTTCCTTTTCTGGGATTTTGTCCTGTTCCCTTACTTGGAATGTATTCTTTTGCCTCCTCATTTTGCCTCTTTCCCTGTGCTTGTGTCTATGTGTTAGGTAGGTCAGCTACGTCTCCTGCTCTTGGATAGGTGACCTTATATAAGTAATGGCTTAGGAGGCCTGCAGTATGCTTCCCTCAGTTCTCAATGTTCCATGGGAGACCCCTATGTGGGCTACGTGTGTCCTTCTGTTGTGGCCTGTTTGCTCTCCCTGTAGGCACCCAGGGAGGCCGAGTTATGCTCCTGGCCAGCTGTTGTAATGCTCAGCTGCTTGTAGTTGTTGTGGGCCCTTCAGTCTCTTTATCAGGTGTGGGGAGCCCCAGCACAGTTGGCTGCAAGTTCTAATACCACATTTGTGTTGCAGTATTTCTTCTAAGTGAGTAGGCCCCCAGCGTGGCAGGTTGTTAGGCTCAGGGCCTCACAATTGCTGTAAGCCTCTAGCCTATTAGGTCTCTTGTCAGCTGTCTGAGGATTGCAGCTGGGTGGGGCTGGCCTCAGGCACAGGAGCACCCAAGTGTTTCAGGCTTTGGAGGGTGGGGCAAACCCCCTATGTGGGTCTTTGAGAAGCACAAGTCTTCTGCAGCTGACAAGCCCTGCCGCCCACAGGTCCACACACACAGTCAACACAGTCCTGCCCCGTGTGAGCGCCCCGACCTCCCGAAGCGGACCCAGTCTCTCCACGGCAGGAGCCCCACACACTCCGCCACCGCCCCACACTCTCCACCCGCTCCTTGTGCACACCCTGCCCTGCTCAAGTCGGCTCAGTTGCCAGGCTGCAGAGAATCCAGTCACCAATCTATGCAGGCCCACAAGTTGCCTGAGGGCTTGTTGTTGGGTGGGTCCAGTCTCTAGGGTGGGCTGCCTGCCCTGGCTGAGCTGGATTAAATCCGTGCTCTAGCGGGTGGGGCAGACCCTGGGCTAGCAGGCCTCAGGGAGAACTCCAATGGCGTCTGTGTCAGCACGCCCACACCAGGCCACAACAATGGCCGCCGCCAATGTCCCAGTCCCTGGAGAGGTCTCACCCCTCACCGAGATGCACTCAGGGCCTATGAGGTGAGTCTCTTTTCACCACAGCACTGTGCACCTTTCTTTCTGGTGATTTTAGGATGCTTTCTCAGATGGGTGAGTTTGCGCGCCGGCCCTTTAAGAGCCGGTTTTAGTTTCTTTGTGAACCGGGTTTTCTGGGGGTCCTCCCCAACGTTTTAGTAGCAGCAAAGTCAGATATTATGCCGCTGGTCTCGATTGTGCTGGGTCCACAAAATGCCCACAGCGGGGGCGCTCCCCGGCTCAGGGCCCCGCGCCTCCAGGGAGGCTGTGGACCTGTGAGCTGCTCCCGGAGGCCGTGAAGCTGGCGGCTTGTGAAGGCGGCGTTTTTCCTCTCCAGAAGGGAGTCTCTGCCTCTTCCACCTCAGTTAGGATTGTCCGTTGTTGCAGGAGTTCCTCTTATCCAGTTTTCAGTTCTGTCTCGGGTAATTTTTCCACGAGTAGTTGTAAATTGGCTGTGTCTGCGGGAGGAGGTGAGTTCAGAGTCTGCCTATGCCGCCATCTTGACTTCCTCCTATATAGAGTTTAAAGCAGACAAAACTAAGCACTGTTTTATTTAGGAACAGTTGCCTAAGTAGTATAAATAAAGAAAAGCAGGAAATTATAATAGCAGTTACTTTCTGGGGTGTCTGGGATTGCCAGTGAGGCATTTCTTAGCCACTAACTATGTTCTGTGTCTTAATTTGGATGGAACATAAGGTTCACTTATCATTCTTTCAAATGTACATGCACTTTTATTTTCACAGTTTAAAAAATGGGAATGAATTAACTATATCTGGTGCTAGAAAAATAATGTTTGCAAGCCAATCATCCATTGCCTGAGCAATAAAAGCAGCTTTAGAGAATGCACTAATTTAAGTCAAAAAGAAACATCCTTCTTTTCCCACATGTAAAATTGAAGCCAAGAAATTAAAACTGTTACTTTCTGAAAACAACTCTGACTCACAAGAAAAAATTCCTCCAAACATTAATACCTCTAGACTACTTAGTGTCTTTGAAGGTACTAGACTAAAAGATTAGAGGAGTAAAACTTTGATTTAATTAGCTTTAAAGATTAGCTTCCTGGCTGTTTCTACAGCAGGACAGGGAAGCGTTTTCTTATACAAGTGCCAGAGAACATGTAGCCAGTCATTTTGCAAATAAATAGCACTGCATCAAAAACAGAGCACAAGGTTCTGAGAATTTCACAACATCTGATTCTTGTTCTCAGAACCTAAGTGCCATGGTTCTGAGAACATGGAGCACAAATGACATCTGAGCATAGTCCTGCCTCAAACCTCTGCCTCATGGAAAAGGTGAGTGGGATCGGGATAGGCTGGAGCATGATCTGAGAGGTCCACTTGCAACAGTCACCTGCAAACTCCTAGAAGAAAAGAGTGAGAGTCCAAAATTTTAGGACAGGGTGAGCAGGGAGACTCTAATTTTGTTGCTAGGGAAAACTGATGTCCACAGAAGCTTCATGAATTACCCAAGATGATATTTATCAGGCAAACCCCAAACTTGGTTCCACTATGCTTTCCAGTGCATAATTCTGGACACAGCAGCAGGCGGTGAAGCAGATGACAGCTGAACTCATTGGCACCACTGAGTTTTAATTCCTTTAGGGTAGCAATAAGAAATTTTCGAGAGAGAAACTTGACTTTATGGTACAGTGACTTAAGCGAGTAGGAAGGCCAGAGGCCTGCTGCTTCTGAAAACTGAAACTTAAGAATTTCACAACATCTGATTCTTGTTCTCGGAACCTAAGTGCCAATATGGGCGCATTATGTTCCTCTGCGCACAGGTTAGCCGAGCTCTGTGGTAGATCCACAAATGGACGTACATTACATGCAGGCTGAACAGATAGATGCATAGCCTCTACAACTGGATCTCTCCATAGAAATTATCTAAAACATTGCCAGCTCACCATAGCCATGAGTATAAGTGTTTTCTAAATATTAAAAAGAAAATGTAAAGAACATTAATTTTTCATCTTAAAAATGCATAAATTAAAATTTAAAATTACCATCTAGAAACAACTGTTTTCATTTTTGCATATTATATGTGTACAATTTTACAAATAGAGTCATTGTGTTTGATAATCTAGTCTCATTATTGAGTCATAAAAAGTATTTCAACTTTCTAGTTTTGATACTTATATTTAATGGCTGTTTATAGTTGACATATCCTATGCTGAATAAATGAATTCATTTATTTGCTATGAATTTGCAGCAAGAATTTCAAGAATGATACATCTGAATTGTATTTTCTGGAAATAGTCAAGGAAACTGGTCTGCAAGGTTAAGGAAAAAACCATGATTTTCCACTCAATGAATTTAGAAGGGATCTAGGGAGAAAGAGATTGTTCAAAATTCTTCAAATGAGGGGCTGGCCCGGTGGCTCAGTGGTTAAGTGCACACTCAGGGTTCACAGCTTTGGATCCTGGGTGCCGACTGATGCATTGCTTGTCAAGCGATGCTGTGGCAGTGTCTCTTATAAAGTAGAGGAAGATGGGCACGAATGTTAGCCCAGGACCAATCTTCCTCAGCAAAAAAGAGGAGGATTGGCATCTGCTGTTAGCTCAGGGATAGTCTTCCTCACATAAAAAAAAAAATTCTTCAAATGAAAAGCCAAACAAGGTCTGAGAAGCTAGGAGATGGAGTAGTCAAGATGAAGGGCAAAGGCGAGAGCAGAGAAGAGGCATAAATAGGAGACGGACCAGTGAGTCCTGAAAAGAATTTCCTGTTTTAGTGAACACTATTGTATAAAAAGTTTAAGGAGTTAGTGAAGGTGACTCTTGAAACAATTTGGGCTCCCTCCTTTTATAAATGTACTTTTGTCTAATAATTGACCAGATGTATAATTAAAAGCATATGCTGTTTTTCTTCTAGAATATTTACTTGGACTATATTTGAAATATATGCAGCTAAAGACAAGCAAAGGAATTAGATTTGTTATCTTCATTGCAGAAAACACAATTCCTGGTTCTTGACTAGCTGTGCTCTGCAAAAAGTAAAAGAAGGTTAGAATAGTCCGTGCAAACTTTTAGTCCTGAATAAAATTCTTCTTTCTAAAATTCCAGACATTGTTATTGGACCTATGACAGTAACAAATTATGTAACAATATATTAGAAAGAACAATGTTTTAGACAATTACCTAATCCTCATCATTATAGACAGAGCCAACAGTCTGAAGGCACTAACAGATTCATTCTTAATTTCAGCACCGGGTACTCAACGTAATATCACTTTACTGACAAAATAATCATGATACATTATTGCTACATTCCATAGACACTAATAACAATTAAGATGATTATGAAGATGATGATAATAGGGACAGCTCATATTTTTGTAGTCCTTGATACTTTTCGAAGATACTCTGCATAGGAATTATCCTGTACCCTCATGCAAATTAGTGCTGATCTTAAGGTTAGGTACTGTCTCATATGAGAAGCTAGATAATCATAATTTTTTGTGTGTGTGTGAGGAAGATTGGCCCTGAGCTAACATCTGCCAATCCTCCTCTTTGTGCTGAGGAAGACTGGCCCTGGGCTGCCATCCGTGCCCGTCTTCCTCCACTTTATATGGGATGCTGCCACAGTATGGCTTGACAAGCAGTGCGTCGGTGCGCGCCCGGGATCCGAACCGGCAAACCCTGGGCCGCTGCAGCAGAGCATGCGCACTTAACCGCTTGTGCCACTGAGCCGGCCCCTAAATAATCATAATTTTTATTCAGACAAGGGAATTTGGTATGTCTACACAGCAGATCTGTTGGAATAACCAATATCTCTGGGTCTTTTCACATTTCTGGAGCTAATGAAAAGAATATTGGATTCAAATCACGTGAAAACTATATGATGTTGAGAAAGTCAGTTTTCCCACCTGCAATAATAGTAATGGTATGGTAAGGATAAAATGGAGTCACATGGATTTAAGTTCCTAGAATAGTGCTTGACCCCTAGTAGATGCTCAACAAACATTTGTGGAATTTGACGCTGCCTCAAAAGCTACAGCTGGAGCATACATTAAGAAGGACTCTTCAGTGGCAAGTGGCAGAAATCTAGTATAAATTGAAACAAAAAGAAATTGATTGGTTGAGGTAACTGGGAGGTTATAGGGGTGATATCAACATTAGTTATGGCTGAATCCCAGGCCTCCAGCCCTGTCAGCAAGATGCTGCCTCTCTGCTGGCTTTCTTTGTTCTATTGACTTCATTTTCAAGCAAGCTCTCTGCGTACAGTTTGTGATGGCCACCAGCTGCTCCAGGCTTTAACTTCTGTGGGTTTAGTGATAATTCACTAAGTCATCATTCTTACAGAAATCCTGGTGAAGTAGTTTCACCAATCAGGTCTGCCTCATCTTCTGAGCTGGGTTCAGGAAAGGGGGCAAGCCCTGCCCAACCCACACAGATGAAACCCCAGAGGAGAAGAGATATTCTTCTACCAGAAGAAGAAATGCTGAACAACCAAAATGATAGATGTCTAGTATACAGAAACCTTTTAAACTTTTCTCTCATGAATGAGGACTACATAGTGGGAATGGTAGAGATTTGGGAGTCAGGAAAATCATAGTTCAGAGTGTAACATTGTCCTGTATGTTTATAGATACCGAGACTACCGTGACCCTCCTCATTCACTGGTGCCCTATGGCTACACACTGCAGTTCTGGCACGTCCTAGCAGCTCGACTGGCTTTTATCATTGTGTTTGAGGTAAGTTTGCTCAGCTGATTCCTTTATTTCCTTTGACATAGTGAAGTAACAAGAAGTAATGCATAAATAGAAGTTATGAGAACTTTCATTGTGATTATTTATGCCCAGAATTAGTATAGTAGTGTTATGTAATCTCTTTTTTATCTTCTCCTTAATTAAAGTACTTGAATTTTCCAAGAAATATTTGAAAGTACAATGTTGATTGTTAATGCATAAGTCAGGAATCATTGGTCCTAAATATAATATTCAAGAACTATGGTTCTTAAACTAGTAAAATTGCAGTTTTTCCATCCCTACTCCCAGAGATTCTGATACATCATGTCTGCAATTTGCTTTTTACAAGCCCTCCAAGATTATTCTGATGCAGGTGTTCAAGGACTGTGGATTGGAAAGCATTGAAATAGGTATTACAGGTGGTAACTTCGGGTTGTGTATCATCATGACATTACTTATGTTAAGCATGAAAATAAGTATTCACTTCTAAGACTCTATGGACTTATAAAATATAATCTACCTGGTAGTTGCCTATATAGTGTGTCAATAAAAATACAGCATCTATTTTCTTTTAGTCTTTAAGTAAATTGCTGCTAAAAATAGTTTGCATTTCTGTGCTCATAAATGGCAATTTCATCTCCTGTCACATATATGAAAGCCAAATTAATGCAAGCTAAGGCTGCCTCTTGGTTTAGACTAGAAGTTTCCTATACCTCTTTGAAACTATTTCATCACTGTTTTTTCCTTCACTCCAGGGAACCAAAAAAAAAGACAATATTAAGCTGCTCTTCCCTGAGAATTAGCTTATCAATGGCTCAATCCCTTTTAAAGAAGATATTTTTAACCCACTACTATCTTCAGCTTTTTCATACGAAATAAAAAAGTGGTTGTATTAAGTTATTTGACTTATCAAGTAGAACTTTCCATTTCTTTTCAATATATTGTTATTAAACTATTTTAAAATACTAGAAAAATGCAGAAAATCCTCTTAATTAGCAGGATTGTGTGTCATGCATGTGTCACCAAATTTTATATAAAGTTAAGAATACTTAATGGTATCATTTGAACATGATTAATCTTTATTAATACTTTAGAATTGTAAGGACCTTTAAATTGTCATCTAGTGCTGTATTGGTCATCATCGTATAGATGAACAGAAATGACAGTGATTCTAGAGTTCCAGCTATTAGTATTTGTGGCAGTTTACAAAAAAAAAAAAAGAAAAGTTTCTTCCTGAAATGATCACTTCCCTTAGGCCCTTTGATAATTCTTACAATCAAGATTTGCAAAGCATTTAGCAATCTATAAAGCATTTTAAAACATTTTCTTGTAATTTTCACAATAATACCCAGCTTATACATGAGCGAATTGAGGCTCAGACTGACTTAGCATCAGGTAGACAGACAGCTCTTAAGCAGTAAAAGCTACCAAGCTGGGATTCAAACCTGGGTTTTCTGATTCCACAGTATATGTTCTTCTGGCTCTCCTTTGCATTTTCTGACCACTCCTTCTCCACCTTCTTTCCTGACTCCTCTTCTCATTCCCTGTGGGGTGCCATCAGACCAAGTTCAATCCTCACCTATCCCTGTGATCTTTCTTCACACACACCTCCCCTGGCCTCATCCCCCTTTCCAGATACTCCAGACACTCCACATCCCTGGAGTGAAAGGAGTTCTTGAACCAACTCCCAGAGCTCTTTGTAGCAAAGAATGGACAATAGACCTGACGCTGGTATATTCTCCTCTGTGTTTTCAGCACCTCGTGTTTTGTATAAAGCACCTCATTTCATATCTGATCCCAGACCTCCCAAAAGATCTAAGGGATCGAATGAGAAGAGAGAAGTACTTGATTCAGGAGATGATGTATGAAGCAGAACTGGAGCGTCTCCAGAAGGAACGAAAGGAGAGGAAGAAGAATGGAAAAGCACACCACAATGAGTGGCCATGACCAGGTAGGCGAGAGGTGTGCTCATGGTCTGAAACTCTCCTTGGTTGGGAGGGGGCGCTTTAAACTCCCTGAATCAAAGCTTGCCACTGTTCTACTGGTAGGGATCAAAATAAACTTCTTAGAAGCTTCTAAAATCAGCTTGTTTCTTACTTTAATTGCAAATATAACTTGATCATCCTTGTGCACGCAACTCCTGCAACTCTTCTCTGCCTCCATGCCTCACTCTGTCCTGGCAGTCAAGAGCTTCATGAGTTGGCCTAGGTGTTCTCTGAAATAAACCTTCCTTTCCCTTCTACTCCAGCCTGGCTATATTCTCTTTAATATCCCCAGAGCAACCTGCCCCTTCTTTTTGGTTAAAGCCACCTTTTCATCTCACCCAAGGTGGCCTTCCCTCCATCACCCTTTTGTTTCCTCCCAGGCTGATCCATGTCACGCCAAACCCTTTAAGAAGGTTTCCCTAGACTCATCAGCCCATTGAAACTGACTCTTTATAAACGTCTCTGGTTATTACATCAGTACCACATGTATTGACATATATTGATCTCTATTGTTAATGTATGATTTTCAAACAGTCATCAAGCTTCCTCAGCACAATTGAAGCATCTTTAGGAAAGCCTCTATGGGTTGTAATTTTATTCTCCCCACTAGTTAGCAGTGTTAAACACATGGCATCCATTAAACGCACATTCAGTTAATGAAGGTTGGATGAATTAAGACTAAAAACATTGTAATAAAGTTCTGTAATGTTCCCCCATATCTTATCAGAAAGTTCTTCTGAAACCTTTCTTCTCTGGCAAGTCAGTTACTAGCTGTGTGTCCTTGGACAAGTCACTTAACCTCTCTGAGCCTCAGTTTCCTCAGTGATGAAATGGTTAGAGGAGCTCTCAGTTTTGATACTCTGTGAACCTAATATTATAGCATTTCTTTTGCCTTCCTTGCCCTTCATTTCTCTCTCTCCACTTGTTTGAAGACTAACTTTGAAAACATTTTCCAAAGTGTGGCCTCCAAAGGAAAAATGAGATATACAGGAAGAAAAAAATACATTTTTCACTTTTCATATAAGTTAAGCTGTAGCAGATATCTGCAGTGATGTTTGTTGTTAAATCAGTGAAGTTGTATCAACCCAGATCTGTATTAAGAGTCCAGGAGGGTGGACTTGAAGGAAATCACCTAGACCCTGGGTCCACTGGGATAACAGGGGTATATAGATGTTGAACATTGGCCCTGCCCTCAATTCCAAAGTAAGCCTTGGCTTCACTAAAGGCAAGAAATTTTTTTTTTTTAATGTTTTACAACTTAGTAATTTTGCCATTTTCCAGATCTGTTATTTGCCTATGTGACTTTGGGGAAATTACTTAATTTTTTTAAGCCTTCTTATTTGGCAGAACTAATAATGCAGCTCAAATGAGGCAATGTACCTGAGACATTTATGAAACAATAAGGTTCTATGGAATACGATACGGGATTTGTATTGTTGTTAAGCATTGTGTTCTAGTCCACCAGATTCTAGACCTGGCTTTTCCATTCTCTATCTCTATGACCTGGGGTGGAACATTCATGTGGATTCGATTTCCACATTTGCAACAGTAAAGGAATTGGACTGAACAATACTTTAAGAGCCTGTGTGGCTTTAACCTTCTGGGATTCTATAATTTGTTCCAAGCTCCTACCCTGCACCCATTCTGATCACCTCTTCCCTGGCTCTGGGCAGCCTTCAGAGGAGAAAGGTTGACAATCCAGATAGCTTTGGTTGGGATAGGAGGCAGACATTAGTGAAGAGAATTGCTCCTGGGAGCTGTACTGCTGACAATATCCACGCCTTAGGGCTGCGCTGGGCCGCAGGGCTGGTAACCAATTGAGAGTTTCTTCCGTCCTCATAATTATGCGCTGCTTTCTCCCCAAGGAGGCCATTTCTAATTTTTGCTTGAAAGCGTAGTGTTTGTCTGTCTCTATTCCCCTGGTAGTTGGCAGGATGTCACCTTGCTTCAGACTGCCCTTCTGACTCAATCTGTTCATCTGTAAAGCAGGCACAATAACGTTTATACCAGTTTCGGGTTAAAAATTCTTTGAATGCCTTTGATTCATGGTAAGTACAAACCATTGCACATCATGTTCTTAAGCTTTCGTGTGTACATAAGATTTTAATACTTCTTTTCTCTTTCCAGGTCATAGTTCATTTCCAGGCCAAGGACCTGAACTGTGTTTACTTCTCCCGGCTGTGCAAAAGCACATTGAACTGAATGACTAAAATGCAACCGCAGTGCATGTCGCAGACATCGGCAGCAGCGGAGGGGTCAGCACCCTTACAGGACTGCCTGGGAAATCACGCTGCTGGGAAATCACGTTGCAGTCCAGCACACAATTGCTCTCTATCCATAGACCATTCTTGACCAAGCAAGCATGCACATCATGGGCAGTTCCATTCTCAAGTTTTTAAAACCAAGGGAAACTTGTATACTGGGCCTGTTTTTCAGCCTGTTTGCTACCTTTTTTGCATTCTATCCCATGTGAATTTTACAGACACTGGGCTAAAAAGGATATTCAGACACCTGGACACGCATTCCTAGAATGTCATCATCTGGTCCTAATTCCATGTCACCGAACAACACAAACAAGACCCTGTTTATGACTTTTTCTTTCTTTTTTTTAATTTCAGATCTTTCTGAGGAGGTTGTTGTATATGACATATCTATAGCTATGTGTATGGCCATAGATGTATTTCTGTGTGTACATATGTATAGTCATATATTCTTACATATGGTACATATACAGACAGAGATATATAAAGTACATAGAAATTCCTTACTTGTAAATAGCCAAAATGTACTGACACGAATGACAAATTTTCACATTTAAATAGTCATCGACATGAAGCCGTGTTTAATGCTTGTATAATGTGATGCAATAAAATTTAAAATAAATTTATGCACATGGAATATTTTTAGCTGGGTCTTCTGAGATTCTGTTATATTTTCTTCTCATAAAATAAGAGGACTTGTAGAAGAGTGAGATCTTTAAAGAAAGATCTACTACTCCCAAACATTCCTGAGAAATCACTTCACCCTTCAGAGAGACTGCACTTTTCTTCCTAACCCACCTTTTCCATCTTATTTGCTTGCTATCTTCTTATAGTATCAAGCTGACTAATTAGAAATCATTCAGAACAGCTTGGAAAATTCCATTGACACACTTTTTTGAGGAAATGTAAAGTATAACCAGTGATACTTATGATGCTTTTGAATTCCCTGCCTACTAGTATGTTCTGCTAATCTTAGGAAAGGGGCAGGCTGTCTGGGGGAAAAAAAAAGTGTGTTTCTAAGAAATACCTGTTGTTGTAATTACTCTTTTTCCAGAAATTCCAGAACCTACCCTTGAACGATGTCATCACATTTCCTGTGCCAGTTGGGGAGATGAGAGTGCTCCCATTACCACGTCCATCAAACACTGTCTCATTTTGGCTGTGGGTTCACCTGAGCTGACTGTTTCCAAAAGACATTAGATGTTCCCTTAGATGGGAACAGTCAGTCAGAGTGGCTTTGGGCAGGATAGAACTTCAGGCATTTCTTAGTTTCATCTTTCTAATGCTCCTTCTGACCTGACATTCCTGGGAGTGAAATATTAACCCTAGCAGGGCCTAAACTAAGGAGATGCACTCTATGGGAACTGAAGACAAGAGGCCGTTGACAGAGCTTTCTTTTCAATCATTGGCTAAGAAGTCTGTGAAATATTTCACACCAGCCCCAGGGAGAGGAATTTCCAAGGAAAATCTCAAGAGATGAAATACCAGAGAGGCTCCAAAAAGACAACTTGCTCTACTGACCCAGCATTGTAACTTCTGCTTGCAGTGCCTGAAGCTCTACCCCAAGCATCATAGCCCAATAAATCCTTGGATTTGACACATTCATAGCTTCTCTCTTGCTCCTTGAGCTATGGAGAGTGATGGGGATAGGAGAGGGAGTTGTGAGCTCCTCTTTGGGTTTAGAATGGACCATGAATATTCAGTACTAGGTAGAGGACCAGCCAAGGCACCGGTCAGAATAAAGGAGTAAACATTTATTAAGTACCACTTTCTACCTGGCCTGAGGATAAACTGAACGTAAGACAACTCTATGGTGAGAAATTTTTCCTGCTCGTAGAATTCTGCCTTTGCTATTGCAAGTGCCTCTGGCAGTCACAATTTCTCATACATTTCTAACATATAATTCTTCTCTTTCCTCCCTCCCTCCTTTCATTTCTTTCTCCCAGCACAGTGAATGCATTTATTCACCTTTCCTGTTTTGGGTATAAGTAACATATGGTGACTATCTTAAGTTGCATTTAGGTTTGTTGGTGGAGAAAGGAAAGAAAGTTATAGAGGGAAATGTATGAGGGACTTCATAAGAAATCAGGTGCTAGGAATGACGTCACCAAGATGGCAACATAGGTTGTTCCTGACTTTGCTCCCCCTCACAAGAGGAAAACTAACAACTATTCCTGAACAAGACTCTGCTGAGAAAGTCCTAGAACACAGGGATGAGGCTGAAGCACCCCATTGCACCACAGAGACCAAGACAGACCACACTAGTGGAGCAGCTATACCCTGACTGCATTGCCCGTCCCCCAAACCAGCGCAGCACCACATGGAGAGGTCTCTTCTGAGCCTACATTTCCTCCAGTGGGAAAAGAGAGCCTAATGTGGACATCTAGCTCCCCTAGTGGGTCGCTTCTTGGCAGCCCCTACACTGCTCTTGCTCCATAGGGATTGTGGCGGGATCTACAGGGCTTGATCATTGGAAATCCGACTGTGATGGAGAAGAGGGGAGGCGCTTGCAACAACCAACACTTGGATTTTGGCAGACTGAGTTCCTACTCGCAGGGTCCAAGTAGTAGTCTCAACCAGTGGCTTTGCTCATCTGCAGAGCCATGAGCAGAGAACTTGGGGCATTGCAGGTTTCCCTGATTCAGGTCCTCAAATGAAGAGCCTTGCTAGCCTTGGAGCCTGGTCTGTCCCTGCCCAGGCAGGGGAGCTGAATCATGGCCCAGCCCATTGCTGTAGCTCCCAGCCCCACCTGACCAGAAAGCCTGGCCAGAATACCTGGAAGCTATGTAGCTCAGAAACACTTGAGCAAAAAGTATAGCAGGCAGAGCTGACAGTCCACAGAGCAGTGGCACTGTAGGGCCAGGAAATTTGGGGAGTGGGTCAGATTGAGTCAAGCCACAAAGAACCTTGCCAGGCTTGGAGGTATCCCCTGCCCCACCCAGGCAAGGGAGATAATTCACAGCGTCCCCTACTAGTGAGTGTTGCACCCAGCAGTGCACTCTGCTAACTAACACTCTGGTTAGTTTCTCCTAACCAGAAAGCCTGATCAGGAACACTTCTTAGGAGGCTGCTTGGCACTGGCCCTCTCATTCCACCCAGGTAAGGGAGTGAATTCACAGCCCCATCCATTGCTGACTGTAGCTCCTAGCCTGCCTGACCAGAAAGCCTGGCCAGAATACCTAGAAGCTATGTAACACAGCAACACTCAAGCAGAGAGTATGGCAGGTAGAGCTGATCAACTGCAGAGCAAAACCCGTGGTCTTGTTCATCCAGGGAACTTGTGTATGGGTTGGCTTGAGTGAAGACCACAAACACAGAGCCTTGCCAGCCTTGAGTATGATTTCTCCTGCTCTGCCTGGGCAAGGAAACTAATTTGTGGCCCCACCCATTGCTGAATACAACCTTCAGCCTCCTCACCAGGAAACCTAACCAGAGCACACTGGAAGCTGGGTAGCCCATCCAACAGACCTGCTTAAATTGAACTTAAACAGAGAGCACAGCCTGTGACTTTCTCCATCTGCAGAGCAAAACCAGTGGTCCCATCTGGCCAGGGAATATAATGCATACTCTCGCCTGATTCAGATGCCCAAACAATGAGATGCACAGGCCCTTGGGCCTGTTCTGCTGCCCTGTCAGGGCAGGGAAGCTAATTCACAGTCCTGCCTACTGCTGAGTATAGTTCCCAGTCCCAACCTTCTAGTAAGCCTGACTAGAGAACCCAGTCAACCGTGGAGCCCATCCTACAGCCTCACTTAGGCAAGTAACAAAACCAGCAATCTTATCCAATTGTTCTCAGCCAGAGACATCCCCTCCCCACTCCAGCAGGGGCAGTGGCCTCGCTCAAAAATAGACCCTGATAGCAAATCCCACCTACCCAAGGATGTTACCAGCAACCATGTCCAGAAACCCAAACTGAGCTGACTGCTGAAGAACTGTCTCTGCCAAAGTGAACCTGTAAAGTCTGGAAGAGGAGACTGCTCATTGAATGCACGGATACCAACATAAGGAATTACGTATCATGAAAAATCAGGTAAACATGATACCACCAAAGGAAACAAATAAAGCTCCAATAGCTGAACCTAAAGAAATGGAGATCTATGAACTGTCAGACAAGGAATTCAGAATAATCCTCAAAAGGAAATTTAGTAAACTACAAGAACACACAGCAGACAACTAAACAATTAGGAAAACAATACAAAACAAAACAAGAAGTTCAACAAAGAATAGAAACCATCAGAGGAGGAGGAGATTAGTTGACGCAGCTACAGCAGAAGTGGCGCAGGAGAGGGTACATGCTGGGTGGCAAGAGCCTCATGGTGGAGAAAGAGAGTGACCAAGAAGCCAAATGCCTCAAAAAGAGCTTGTGGCCATTGTGAAGTCCCTGCAAGGCCCTACAGGGCTTAGAGCTGCAGTGGTGGTGGCAGCAGGATGAGCAGTTGGCATTACTGCCAAGACTTCTGTCAGGTGGTTGAAGATTATGCTGGAAGATGGCAGATCCTTTGCCACAGCTTCAGGTTCTTCAGAATGCACTTTGCTGTTTTACATCAGCCAGTGCATCATTCTCAGTTGAATGTGAGCATGTACAATATGTTTTGACTAGCCTTGCTTTCTTTGATTCATAGAACTAGACCACAACATTATACTATCAGCTTTCACTGTGGAATGAAGTAAGAAAAAGAAAAAGAAAACAAAAAAAAATATGACATAACTTCTATAATTGTTGAAAAGTTGACAGAATTTTGCTTATTGCTCCTTATACATAAATCTTAAAAGAAAAAATCCCCCCCAATGCATCTAAACATGTAAAGCAAACATTAAGACGCCTAAAGGGAGAAATAGAAAGCAATATAATAATAGTAGGGGGACTTGAATACCCCACTTTCATCAATGGATAGATCATCCAGATGGAAAATCAATGAGGAAACATTGGCTTTAAACAAGATCAGACATTAGACCAGATGGACTTAACACACATATACAGAATATTTCATCCAACAGCAACAGAATACACCTTCTTCTCAAATACACAGAATAGATCATATGTTAGTCCACAAAACAGTCTTAATTTAAGAAGATTGAAATCATATCAAGCATCTTTTTTGACCACAATGGTATGAAAATAGAAATCAATTACAAAAGAAAACTAGAAAATTCACAAACATGTAGAGATTAAACAAGATGTTACTGAACAACCAATGTGCCAAAGAAGAAATCAAAGAGAAATTTTAAAAAAATACCTTGAGACAAATAAAAATGGGACTACAACATACCAAAACTTATGGGATGCAGGAAAAGCAGTGCTAAGAAGGAAGTTCATAGATATAAACGCCTACATCAAGAAACAAAAAAGGGCTCAAATCAGCAACCTACTTTAAACCTCAAGGAACTAGAAAAAGAACAAATGAACCCCAAAATTAGTAGAAGTAAGGAAATAACAAAGATCAGAGTGGAAATAAATGAAATCGAGATCAAAAGGAAATAGAAAAGATCAATGAAACTAAGAGCTGGTTCTCTGTAAAGAAAGAAAAAAATGACAAACCTTTAGCTAGACTCACCAAGAGAAAAAGACAGAGGACTCAAAATAAAAAATGAAAGAGGGGCTGTTACAACTGATGCCACAGAAATGCAAAGGGTTATAAGAGAATTATACACCAACAAATTTAACAACCCAAGAGAAATGGATAAATTCCTAGAAAGACACAATCCACCAAGACTGAGTTAGAAAGAAATGGAAAATATGAACAGATGATAATTAGTAAGGAGATTGAATCAGTAATCAAAAACTTCCCAACATACAAAAGTGTAGGATCAGATGGCTTCACCAATGAATTCTACCAAACATTTAGGGAAGAATTAATACCAATCTTTCTCAAATTCTTCCAAAAAATAGAAGAGGAAGGAAGACTACCAATTTTTTTTTAAAAGATTTATTTATTTATTTTCCCCCCAAAGCCCCAGTAGATAGTTGTATGTCATAGCTGTACATCCTTCCAGCTGCTGCATGTGGGACGCGGCCTCAGCATGGCCGGAGAAGCAGTGCGTCGGTGCGCGCCCGGGATCTGAACCTGGGCCGCCAACATCAGGGATCGCGCACTTAACCGCCAAGCCATGGGGCTGGCCCCCAAATTTTTTTTAATGAGGCCAGCATTACCCCAATACCAAAATCAGACAAGGATATGAGAAAAAAAGAAAATTACAGATCAATATCCTGATAAACATAGACACAAAACTCCTCAACAAAATATTACCAAGCCAAATTTAACAATACATGAAAAGAATCATATACTACAATCAACTGGGATTTATTCCAGGGATGCAAGGATAGTTCAACATCCAGAAATTAATTGGTGTGATACACCGCATTAACAAAATAAAGGATAAAAATCATACGATCATCTCAATAGATGCAGAAAAAGCATTTAACAAAATTTAACATCCATTTATGAGAAAAATTCTCAATGAAGTGAGTACCTCAACATCATAAAGGCCAAACATGACAAGCCCACAGATAACATCATACTCAGTGGTGAAAAGATGAAGATTTTTCCTCCAAGATCAGGAACAAGGCAAGGATGCCCACTCTCACCACTTTTATTCGACATAGTACTGGATATCCTAGCCAGAGCAATCCAACAATAAAAAGAAATAAAATCCATTTGAATCAGAAAAGAATAAGTAAAATTGTTTCTATTTGCAGATGACATGATATATTAGAAAATTCTAGACTCCACAAAAAAAACTATTAGACTAAATGAATTTAGTAAAGTTGCAAGATTCATAATCAATGTACACAAATTAGTTGCATTTCTACACACTAATAATGATTCTGACTAATAATGTCAGAAAGTGAAATTAAGAAAACAATCCTATTTACAATTACATCACAAAGAATAAAACACCTAGAAATAAATTTCACCAAGGAAGTGAAAGACTTGTACACTGAAAACCATAAGACAATGATGAAAGAAATTGAAAAAGACACAAATAAATGGAAAGATATTCCATGCTCATTGATTGGAAGAGTTAATATTGTTAAAATGGCCATACTACCCAATGCAATCTGCAGATTCGATGAAATCTCTGTCAAAATTCCAATGGCATTTTTCACAAAAACAGAACAAACAATTCCTAAAATTTTTGTGGAACCACAAAAGACCCCAAATAGCCAAGGCAGTCTTGAGAAAGAAGGAGAAAGCTGGAGGCATCATGCTTCTTGATTTCAAACTATATTACAAAGCTATAGTAAACAAAACAGTATGGTACTGACATAAAAACAGACACATAGGTCATGGAACAGAATAGAGAGCCCAGAAATAAACCTATGTATAAATGATCAATTAATTTACCACAAAGGAGCCAAGAATATACAGTAGGCAATGGACAATCTCTTCAATAAATGATGCTGGGAAACTGGAGAGCCACATGCAAAAGAATGAAACTGGACCACTGTCTTACATCACACACAAAAATCAGCTCAAAGTGGATTAAATACTTGAACGTAAGACCTGAAACCATAAAACTCCTAGAAGAAAACATAGGCAGTAAGCTCCTTGACATCAGTCTTGGAGATGATTTTTTGGATTTGACACCAAAAGCAAAGGCAACAAAAGCAAAAATAAACAAGTGGAACTACATCAAACTAACAAGCTTCTGCACAGCGAAGAAAATCATCAACAAAATGAAAAGTCAGCCTACTGAGTGGGAGAAAATATTTGCAAACCATATATCTGACAAGAGGTTAATATCCAAAATCTATAAAGAACATATACAACTCAATAGAAAAAACACAAACAATTCAATTAAAAGATAGACAGAGGATCTGAATAGACATTTTTCCAAAGAAGACATAAGTTAGCCAATAGGTACATGAAAAGGTGCTCAACATCACTAATCATCAGGGAAATGCAAATCAAAACCACAATGAAATATTCCATCACACATATTAGAATGGCTATTATCAAAAAGACAAGAAATAACAAGTGTTTGCAAGGACATGGAGAAAAGGGAACACTTTTGCACTATTGGTGGGAATGTAAATTGGTGCAGTCACTATGGAAAACAGTATAGAGGTTCCTTAAAGAATTAAAAATAGAACCACCATACGATCCAGCAATTCCACTTCTGGATATTTATCTGAAGGAAACAAAAATAATAACTCAAAAACATATCTGCACCCCTATGTTAATTGCAGTATTATTTAGAATAACCAAGACATGGAAGCAATCTAAGTGTCCATTGATGGATGAATGGATAAAGAAAGTGTGATCTATATATATAATGGAATATTATTAGCCATAAAGAAAGACAAATCTTGCTATTTGTGACAACATTGATGGACCTTGAGGGCATTTTGCTAAGTGAAATAAGTCAGAGAATGAAAAATACCATATGATCTCACTTATATGTGGAATCTAAAACACAACACAACAAAACCGAAGTCACATGTACAGAGAACAGATTGGTGGTTGCCAATCTGTAATATGTATTACAGATATATATACTGTTACATATTCTGTAATACGTAATGGTGGTACGTAATTCACTTACAACTTTAGTTTAAAAATTAAAGAAACAGGGGGCCGGCCCAGTGGCAGAAGTGGTTAAGTGCACGCACTCCGCTGTGGCAGCCCGGGGTTCGCCGGTTCAAATCCCGGGCACGCACAGACGCACTGCTTGTTGAGCCATGCTGTGGCAGTGTCCCATATAAAGTAGAGGAAGATGGGCATGGATGTTAGCTCAGGGCCAATCTTCCTCAGAAAAAAAGAGGAGGATTGGCATCAGATGTTAGCTTAGGGCTGATCTTCCTCACCAAAAAAATAAAAAAATAAAAGTAGTGAAAATAACCATGACTATAATAACCTGTTATTGGTTACACAATATAAAAAAATATATAAACTGTAACATCAATAACCTAAAATGTGAGGAGGAGAAGTAAAAGTGCAAAGTTTAGGAATGCTATCAATATTAAGTTGTTATCAGTTTGATATATGTGTTAAAATATAGGTGTTAAAATTTTAAGATATTATATGTAAGCTTCGTGGTAACCACAAGAGAAAAACCTGTAGTAATTACACACACACACACACAAACATGATAAAGAAATAAAGCATACTGATACTAAAAGATATCAAAACAAAACAAAACAAAAGACAGCAGGTTAAGAAGCAAAGAACAATGGAGCTACAAAACAGCCAGAAAACAATTAATAAAATGGAAGTAGTTGAGTTTTTATCTATCAATAACTACTTTAAACATAAATGAATTAAATTCTCCAATCAATCAAAAGACATAGAGTAGCTGAATGGATAAAAAAACAAGATTCAACAATATGCTGCCTATAAGAGACTCATTTAACCTTAAAGGCACATATGACTTAAAGCAAAGGGATGGAAAAAGATATTTCAGCAAACAGTAACCAAAAAAAAAAAAAAACAAAAAACAAAACACAGGAGTAGCTACACTTATTTCTGACAAAATAGACTTGTAAAATGGTAAGTAAAAATGGTAGGAAGAGGCAAGATCATTATATAGTTATAAAAGCGTTAATCCATCAAGAAGATATAACAATTGTAAATATTTATACCCAACATCAGAGCACTTAAAAATTTAAAGAAAAAGTTACAGAGCAAAAAGGAGAAATAAACAGCAATACAATAGTAGCTGGGGACTTTAATACAGTACTCTCAACAAGGGGTAGATTATCCATACAGAGGATCAATAAGGAAACAGCAGATTTGAACAACACTATAGATCAAATGGACTTAGACATATACAGAACGTACTATATCTGACAACAGCAGAATACCCATTCTTCTCAATTGCACGTGGAATGTTTCTAGGATAGACTATGTGTTAGGCCACAAGACAGGTCTCAGCAATTCACGAAGACTGAAATCATGCCAAGTATCTTCTGTTACCACAATGATATGAAACTAGAAATCAATAACAAGCGGAAACTAAAAAATTCATGAATACGTGGAAATTAAACAACTCTCTCCTGAACAACCAATGGATCAAATAAGAAAGTATCTTGAAACAAACAAAATGGAAACAGAACCTACCAAAACTCATGTGATGCAGCAAAAGCAGTTCTAAGAGGAAAGTTAACAGCAATAAATGCCAAGATTAAGAAACAAAAGAGATCTCAAACAACCTAACTCTATGCTTAAAGGATCTAGAAAGAGAAGACCCAACTGAGCTCAAAACTAGTAGAAGGAAGGAAATAAAGATTAGAGCAAAATTAAATGAAACAGAGAATAGAAAAACAATAGAAAACATTGACAAACATAGAGCTGGTTCTTCGAAAAGATGAGCAAAATTGACAAACCTTTAGCTAGATAACCAGGGAAAAAAGAGGAAAGAGCCAAATCAACAAACTTATAAATGAAAAAAGGAGACATTACAACTGAAACCACAGAAATAGAAAGGATCATAAGAAACTACTATAAACAACTATATGCCAACAAACTGGACAACCTAGAAGAAAAATTCCTAGAAACATACAACGGACCAAGATTCTTCAGAAGTAGGCTGATAGGCATCACCTTTGCACTCTCCCTCTGGTTTGCTCCAGCTTGCCAGTACCTCCCAGAAAGAATCTTGCAGCCTTGTCTGGTGCCCTGACTTTTGTGGCTGCCACCCAGAAAACACCCATGGAACTTATACTCAAGAGTCCCATAAAACTGTTACCAACGGAGAAAAAGTTCTTAAACAGCTACCACCCCCAGGGTACAGCAAGAGGCAACAGTCTGCGGAGCCCAGTCTGTCTGTGAAAGTGACCTATTAGCTTATCTTCACAGCTGCAACCTGAGGGGCAAGCTTCTAATTAAACACACATCTAAGGGCTTACTTTAATCCTTTCCAGAGACCTCAGGAGCAGGAAGCAGGGCACTATCTTTGCACTCTCTGTCTGCCACACTCCACAGCACCAGTATCTCCTGGAGGGGAGCTTTTACACAGATGTGTGTAAAAGCTAGGTGTCTAGTTTTTGCAGCTGCCACCCAGGGGATACCCTTTGATCACCTGGCTCTAGTGGCCAGAGGGACTTGCATTCCTGGATCCCATGGGACTATAACAATCAGAGAAACAATTTTTGGCTGGCTACCACCCCCAGGACACTGCACAGAGAGCAGACTGATACATATCCCCAGTCTTTCTGTGAAAGAGGCCTATTTGCTTGTCCAGGAGCTTTGGCCTGAGGGGCAGGCTTCTGGTTTGGCACACATCTGTGAGCCTACTAGGCCAGTGGATGTAATCTTTGCTCTCTCCTTCTGCCTCACTCCAGCTCACCACTGTCTCCAAAAAAATAACTTGTACACTTGTGTGGCACCCTGATTCATGTGATTGCCACCCAGGGGACACCTCTAGTTCACCTGGCTCCAGTAGCCAGCAGGACTTACACTTGCAGTCCCACAAGACTGTGTGTATTTGCATAATTTAAAAGCTTCTGCCTGAGGGTCTGTCTTCCTATCAGCCTGAATCTAGGTACTGACTAAGATCCCTCCCTGTAGGACACTGAGAGGTTTTGTCAGACCCTCCAATACTGGGAGCCATTAAGAAAAAGTAGGCTGCTTGGACAATCACAAAGATTTGAGAGACATCCAAAAGCTTGGCACAGTTGAACTATATGATGCATCTCCAACATGAGGCCATTCTTTAGAGACTGGGAGAGGTGGCTGTTTTATTTAATTCATAGGCCCAACACAGAGAGTCAAGGAAAATGAAGAAATAGACGAATATGTTCCAGATGAAAGAAAAAGATAAAACTTCAGAAAAAGACCTTAATGAAATGGAGATCAGTCATTTATCTGATAAAGAGTTGAAAGTAACAGTCACAAAAATACTCACAGAGCTCAGAAGAACAATGCATGAGCAAAGTGAGAATTTCAATAAAGAGACAAAAAATATAGCAAAGTACCAAATAGAAGTCAGAGAGCTGAAGAATACAATAACTGAACTGAAAAATACAGTACAAGTCTTCGATAGTAAACTAGCTGAAACGGAAAAAAAGATCAGTGAACTTGAAAACAAGGCAGTAAACTCATCCAATCAGAGCAGCAAAAAGAAAAAAGAATGAAAAAGATTGAAGATAGCTAAAGGAACTTATAGAACAATATCAAGCTGACCAACATTTGCATCATAGGGGTCCCAGAAAAAGAATAGAGAGAAAGGGTCAGAAAACTTACTTGAAGAAATAATGGTTGAAAGCTTTCCTAACTTGGGGAAGGATACAGACATCCAGATTCAGGAAGCCCAGAGAGTTCCAAATAAGATGAATCAAAGAGACCCACACCGAGAAATTAAAATGTAATTTTTGTGTGTGTGTGTGAGGAAGATCAGCCCTGAGCTAACATCTGTGCTAGCCTCCTCTTTTTGCTGAGGGAGACCGGATCTGAGCTAACATCTATTGCCAATCCTCCTCCTTTTTTTTCCCCAAAGCCCCAGTAGATAGTTGTATGTCATAGTTGCACATCCTTCTAGTTGCTGTGTTTGGGACGCCGCCTCAGCATGGCCGGAGAAGTGGTGCGTCAGTGCGTGCCTGGGATCCAAACCCGGGCCACCAGTAGTGGAGCACGCACACTTAACCACTAAGCCATGGGGCCTGCCCCTAAAATGTAATTTTAATGTACACTGTAATTAAAATGTCAAAACGTTAAAGACAAGGAAAGAATCTTAAAAGCAGCAAGAGAAAAACAACTTGTTATGTACAGGGGAACTACCACTACACTATCAGCAGATTTTTTAGCAGAAACTTTGCAGGCCAGAAGGGAGTAGCATGATATATTCAAAGTGCTAAATGAAAAAACTGCCAAACAAGATACTCTACCTGGCAAACTTGTTCTTCAGAATTGAAGAAGAGATAAAGAATTTTCAAGACAAGTAAAAGCTAAAAGAGTTCATCACCACTAGACTGGCCTTACATGAAATGTCAAAGGGATTTCTTTAAGCAGAAATGAAATGGTGCTATAGTAACAGGAAAACATATGAAAGTATAAATCTCACTGGTAAAGGTAAAAATATAGTAAAATTTAAGATAATCTAATGTTGTAAAGATGGTGGGTTAGTCACTTATAAAGCTAGGATGAAGTAAAAAGACAAGAGTAGCAAAAACAACTAAACCTACAGTAATTTGTTAAGGGATACACAAGATAA
Organism: Diceros bicornis minor; assembly: GCF_020826845.1. Taxonomy (NCBI): domain Eukaryota; kingdom Metazoa; phylum Chordata; class Mammalia; order Perissodactyla; family Rhinocerotidae; genus Diceros; species Diceros bicornis. The sequence continues at coordinate 22,129,147 of NC_080764.1, read as the reverse complement.
AAAGATGTAAAATTTGACATCAAAAACAAAGTGTGAGGGAATGGCAACAAAAATGTAGAGTTTTAGAATGCAATCAAATTTAAGTTCTATCAACTTAAAATCGACTGTTATAAATACAAGTTGTTATATGTAAGCCTCATGGTAATCACAGAGTACAATCCTATAGTAGATACACAAAAGATAAAGAGAGGGCCGGCCCCGTGGCTTAGCGGTTAAGTGCGCGCGCTCCGCTACTGGCGGCCCGGGGTCGGATCCCCGACGCACACCAACGCACTGCTTCTCTGGCCATGCTGAGGCCGTGTCCCACATACAGCAACTAGAAGGATGTGCAACTGTGACATACAACTATCTACTGGGGCTTTGGGGAAAAAAAAAAGGAGGAGGATTGGCAATAGATGTTAGCTCAGAGCCGGTCTTCCTCAGCAAAAAGAGGAAGATTAGCATGGATGTTAGCTCAGGGCTGATTGTCCTCACCAAAAAAAAAAAAAAAAAAGATAAAGAGAAATGAATCTAAGCATACCACTATATAAAATCATCAATTCACAAAGGAAGAATCAAGTGAAGAAGAAAGGATAAGAGGAACTATAAAGCAGCCAGACAACAACTAACAAAATGCAATAAGTACATACCTTTCAATAACTACTTTAAGTGTAAATGGACTAAACTCTCCAATCAAAAGACACAGAGTGACTGAATGGATAAAAACAGAAGACACATCTATATGCTGCCTACAAGAGACTCAATCCAGATGTAAGGACACACACAGACTAAAAGTGAAGTGATGGAAAAAGATATTCTATGCAAATGGAAACCAAAAGAAACCAAAAGTAGCTATACTTATATCAGACAAAATAGACTTTGAAACAAAGACTATAGTAAGAGACAAAGAAAAGCATTACATATGATAAAGGAATAAGCCCAACAAGAGGATACAACATTTATAAATATTTATGGTCCCAGCATAGGAACACCTAAATATATAAAGAATATATTGACAGACCTTAAGGGAGAAATAGACAGATATACAATAATACCAGAAGAATTTAATACCCCACTTTCATCAAAGAATAGATCATCCAGGCAAAAAATCAATGAAGAAACATTGGCTTTAAATGACACATTAGACCAGATGAACTTAACCAACATTTACAGAACATTCCATCTAAAAACAGCAGAATACACATTCTTCTCAAGAGCACATGGAACATTCTCCAGGGGAGATCATATGCTAGGCCATAAGATAAGTCTTAACAAATTTAAGAAGACTGAAATCAAACCAAGCATCTTCTCCAACTACAATGGTATGAAACTAGAAGTCAACTACAAGAAAACTGGAAAATTCACAAATATGTGGAGATTAAATAACATGCAATCGAACAAAACAATGTGGTCAAAGATGACACAAATAAATAGAAAGATATTCCATGCTCATGGATTGGAAGAATTGATATTGTTAAAATGGCCATACTACCCCAAATCAAGCTACAGATTCAACACAATCCCTATCAAAATTCCAATAGCATTTTTCACAGTAATAGAACAATCCTAAAATTTGTATGAAACCACAAAAGACTCCAAATAGCCAAAGCAATCTTGAGAAAGAGGAACATAGCTGGAGACATCACACTTCCTTATTTCAAACTACATTATAAAGCTATAGTAATCAAAACAGTATGACATTGGCATAAAAGGAGACAATCAGATCAATGAAACAGAGCAGAGTCCAGAAATAAACCCAAACATATATGGTCAATCAATTTATGACAAAGAAACCAAGAATATACAATGAGAAAAGGAAAGTCTTTTCAATAAATAGTGTTGGGAAAACTGGACAGCCACATGCAAAAGAATGAAACTGGACCACTATCTTACCCCATACATAAAAATTAACTCAAAATTGATTAAATACTTGAATGTAAGACCTGAAACCATAAAACTCCTAGAAAAAAACATAGGCAGTAAGCTCCTTGACATTTGTCTTGGAGATGATTTTTCGAATTTGACACCAAAAGCAAAGGCAAAAAAGCAAGAATAAACAAGTGGAACTACATCAAACTAAAAAGTTTCTGCACAGCAAAGAAAACCATCAACAAAATGAAAAGGCAACCTACTGAATGGAAGAAAACATTTGCAAACCATATATCTGATGAGGGTTTAATATCCAAAATATTTAAGAACTCTTACAACTCAATAGCAAAAATAATAATAATAATAATATGATTAAAAAATAAGCAGAGGATCTGAATAGGCGTTTTTCCAAAGAAGACATACAGATAACCAACAAGTACATGAAAAGATGTTCAACATTACTAATTATCAGGGAAAAACAAATCAAAACTGCAATGAGATATCACCTCACACCTGTTAGAATGGCTATTATCAAAAAAACAAGAAATAACAAGTGTTGGCAAAGATGTGGAGAAAAGGGAATGCTTGTGTACTGTTGGAGGGAATATAAATTGGTGCAGCCACTATGAAAAACAGTATCGTGCTTCCTCAAAAAATTAAAAATAGAACTACCATATGATCCAGCAATTCCACTTCTGGGTATTTATCTGAAGAAAACAATATATGCACCTCCATGTTCATTGCAGCATTATTTACAATAGCCAAGACATGGAAGCAACCTGTGTCCATCGATAGATAAATGGATAAAGAAAATGTGGTATATGCATACAATGGAATATTATTCAACCATAAAAAAGAATCAAGTGTTGCCATTTGTGACAACATAGATGGACCTTGAGGGTATTTTGCTAAGTGAAATAAGTCAGACAGAGACAGACAAATATCATATGATCTCACTTGTATATGGAATCTAAAACAAACAAACAAACAAAAACAAACAAACTCATAGATACAGAGAAGAGATTGGTGGTAGCCAGAGGCAGGGGGTGGGGGATGGGCAATATGGGTGAAGGAGGTCAAGAGTTACAAACTTCCAGACATAAAATAAATAAGCCATGGGGATGTAATGTACAGCATGGTGACTATAGTTAATAATACTGTATTCTGTATTTGAAAGTTGCTAAGAGAGTAGATCTTAAAAGTTCTCATCACAAGAAAAAAAATTTGCAACAGTGCTGTGATAAATGTTAACCAGACTTATGGTGGTCATCATTTAGCAATAGATACACATATCAAACCAATATGTAGTGCACCTGAAACTAAGATAATGTTATATGTCAATTATATCTCAAAAAAAGATAAATAATTATTAGTGACATAATGTACATGATGACTATAGTTAACACTGCAGTAAGGTATATTTGAAAGTTGTTAAGAGAGCAGATCCTAAGGATCTCATCACAAGGAAAAAAGCATTTTTTTTTTGTATCTATATGAGATGATGGATGATAACTAAACTTATTGTGGTAATCATTTCACAGTATATGTCAGTCAAATCGTTATGCTGTACACCTTGAACTTATACAGTGCTGTATGTCAATTATATCTCAATAAAACTAGACAAATAAAAAAATAAAGAAATCAAGTTTTTATTAGATGAATGTATGCAAAACAAAACAATATAGCCAGCAAAACATGAGCACATGTTTCTGATGAACTCTATTTCCCAGTGTTGATGCTGGAATATTTTAAATATCATGCATAATGAGTATGCCGTAATTTGAGAGTTTTCTACTCTGTCTAACCTTACGAGTCTTCATAAAATTAAAACACTAGAAATATCCTACTTCAACACCATAATCTTCATTAAAACCTCAGCTGTCTGGATCCCTCAGAAAAGTAGTGATTCTGGTTATAAAGCTATTCATTATTAAGCAAAAGGGGTTAATTTTGGAACCAGCAAAATTTTATTTTAGCTGATTTTTAAAAATGGAAATCTTCCCAGAAATAAATTTCTGTATAAATTTTCTATAAATACACTTTCCAGGGTTTCTTAAACAAAGGAAATTGAAACCCATTTATCCTTCCTTTGATTATTCACCAACACCATAAATATATTCTAATGTACAGTAGAGGCAATTAAGAATATAGCAAATGCCCCTGCCAGGCAGCAGACTCTCCTGGATTCAAAGAGAAGTTCTGGTAAAAGTCCTAACTCTGCATCCTGGCCTTCAAAGCTGACCACTCTGCTTACACAATTTTCCTTCACCTCAGCATCAACCTCCATGTTGGCCAGGTCCATCTCCTCACATCCCTCAGAAGAGCAGACTCTTTCACTCCTTCCAAAACTTTGCTTATACTCTTCCTCCATGCACCACACTCCTGGCAAAACATAATTCCCCTCTTCTTTGCCTATTCAGATCATCTCTAGCTTCAAGGTCTAGCTCAAACTCCAACTTTTCAAAAAGTACGTCTCCCAACAAGTTCTGTTCACTAGGCCCCCCTGTCCCCCAGAAGTCTCCTATTGCACAATCCGTCCCACTCACTCAGACTCTTTCCTTGTGTATTATTCCTCAACTAGTGTATGCATATCTGTCTTATATCCTCAGATAGCTTAAAAGTGGTAGAGGCCGAGAACCCCGCAGTCGCTTTCCCCAATGCATAACAGTGTGTGATGCCTACAGTCAAGTGCCTCTTAAAATAAATGAATCTAAAATGGGCACACAATTTTTCTTACAGCATGCAATCAATCTAAACTCACTTTCCTGTAAATATATTTCAACATGAAAGAGCCAAGTATAAAACCTCAATTTCATATAATCCTCTACTCTACAGAAGAGGTTAAAACCACTCAGATCTAAGTGCCAGCTATTGTTTTCCGAACAGGGAACTTGAGTAATTTCCCCAGATTGCCCATTGATTGTCAGGATTTAGACACAAATTTTATAATATTTTCCACAAAAAATTAAGGAAGGCTTGCTTAACAATATTCCCAACACATGAGTGGTTTTAAATACTTGAAGTATTCAATTAGCAGATCCCGCTAATCTCCTGGCAGGGAGAGTTAAATATTGAAGCCATTATCAGTGGGACCCTATACACAGACACACCTAGGTTGCCTAGACACTAGCCCTCAAGGAGGTAATCGTTAACTTTCGCTAATTCAGATCTCACTAATTAGGAAGTTGCAATCATTTGGGAAGGCTGAGGTCCAACATGCAAAGCAAATACAGTGAACAAAACAGAGGAAATATTCAAACCATTTTTAAAAGAATCATTTATAAACAACCTATTTGCTAGTTATAAACTCAGTTTATTTTTCCTGCTAATTATCATTATCTAGTCCATTAGTTCTCAAACTAACTCTAGCATGCCTTAGAACCACCTGGACCCTACCACCACCATTTCTGTTTCAGTAGGTCTAAAGGGATCCTGAGAATTTCAATTTCTGCAAGTAACCAGGTGGTGTTGATACTGTTGGCTGGGAACCACACTGAAAATCACTGATCTACTCAATATTTTGCCATAATTTGAATTACTTTAATAAACTTCACAATTCAAGCTGAACTTAATCAGTTTTATCTGACTGTATAACATTTTAGAGAATATCACCCTGGTGGAAAGGTAGCTGGGTAGTGATGGGGTTCAGGGCAGGCCACATCAAGATGTGCCACTCTGGTATGCAGATTATTTCGAGCTGAAGACAATAAAGGCTCAGAAGACTCTCAAAGAAACTTTGACCTCCTCCCCCTCCACTAACTTCCTAAAAGGATTTAAGATGGAAGGCCTGTTCCCAAGACAGACCATCACCATAGATAACTCTGGGTATGGATAGCCTGGGAGGGCCCTTGCTAAACCCATTCTTTTCAAAGTTTTGTTTACCAAACATTTACATTTGTAAGGGAAATCTCCATGTATAAAGGTATCTCCGTCTCTGTACCAGGAAGAAGAAGGGATGACCTCATCTCTAGAAACTTATCAATGTGGAAGGTGAGGCCTTAAATCTGCATAATAAACTTACTCTTGTTTACTGTGCTTTTCTGGTAATCTCCCATAACTGACTCCTCCTACCTCCAACATCCTCCTTTGTCTTTAGATGAAGATAGTATTTAAGATGAGAACCTCTGCCATTTTGTTAAGTTACCTAGTTTTTCTGGGTCTCTCCCATGTATACATGTTATATAAAGCTTTGTTTGATTTTCTCCTGTTATTCTGTGTTATGTCAATTTAATTCATACACCAGCCAGAAAGGACCCAGAGTGGGTAGAGGATAGTCTTCCTCCCCTTCAGTATGGCAATGAGGATTGGGTAAAAAATTCACTGGTTGGATGCTCTTCACTTTTGGACTACTGCAGCTGAGAGGTCCTGGACCCCTGACAAGAGCTGGCAGGAGATAAGAGTTCTTACCATGTCGGTCTCCCGGATCTCTGCCTACAGGGTCCAGTGGAAGTGAGAGTGGTGAGTTTTTTTTTATTTTATAAATTTGGATTCGCAGGAGAAAATACTGGTGAAGCTAGCTTCTTGGACTCTGCAACTCTAGGATTTGGTTGAGAACTCATCGGTTAAGTAGATCCTTTTCCTCCCAGAGATAGTATTTTTCCTTTTCTCTGTCTTTTTTTGTCATTTGTCATAAGACACAGGCATCACTACATGCCTGCTATCTGGGTCTTGGCTTTGTGATCTCATTGGTCGCCACCATCTGGAGGATACATGTACTGCCATGCATCTTGGTGGCTAGTTGAGTAGACTGGGGTTCTGGGAAATGCTCTTTGTCCAGCTGTGTTTACTCTCGGGTGTTTGTCATAAGGGGTCCCATTTGCTCTCACAAGGGGCCTTTGTTGTCTCAACCTTTGTTACTTGTTGTGCTTTCTTATTTGGGGGAGTTAATTCTCTGGATCTCTTTTGGGGATGCCTCTTGCATCCATGATTAGGCTTTGGTATGAGTCACTATTAAGATTAAGATCCTACTTATCAATGTGGCCAAACAATGGATCATTTAAATTGGGAAAACTTCTAAATTGGGGAAAAAACTTATAAGAGCTCTCATCATAATTGTTTTATTGGTACCTATGAAGAGGCCAAATTAAAAAAAAAGAAAAAATAACTAGCCTTAAGACACTGACTCAGGTTACAATTAAATTGAGAAGATGTAAAAGTGTAAGTGTTGATAAGATTATAAAGGTTGGAATGTTTGAGTTAATTTTATATGAAAAGGTTATATCAACTTTGCCTGAGTATTTTTTAAAATGTCAGGCTGGGAATGCCTCCCCTGTCCAAAATTATAAGACCAAGACCTATTGATAAAGTCCTAATGAAATCTGCAATTAGAGGTATAAGAGGTGATGGAATTCAGATGAAATTTTGTAGAAAAACTGATGTATTTATGGGCTTTATGTGAAGTGATTTTATCTCTTTTTTGCCTGACTGTATTACAGACTGTATTGTGGGGCTAGACATTGTGTCTCACTAGGGAACATTTTCCCTGCCTGATTGTAAGACAGCATATAAATCTGCCTTTAAGACAGTGGTAATTAAACTTACAAAGGGGGGAGTCAATAGGGTTGCCTGAGCCCACCTGTATGAGATAAAAACTAGAGGCTAATATCAGGTGCTAATAAAGAAGATAATGGGAGTTTCCCCCACCAAGGTCTTGGGTTAAATTGTACACTTAGAAAGGTGTAGACTTTTAAAGGTGTGACATATTGTCCTGAAAGTTTTAAAGCATACAAATCTTCGATTCACCTCTTAAGTTAAATTGTTCCCTGATATAAAAATAAAAAACAATTGGAAAAAAAATGTAGCTGGAAGGGTGGGTCAACTTCTTTGTCATTCAAACTGTAATCCAGTTCTTTGGGGACCTGGAAGCAAATGTCTTTGTCTTACAAATCACTGCAAGCCTGGAGTTATGGCTCCAGCAGGCAGTTCAAAGTTCATTGGCCAATCCCAAAGCATCCCCTCTGAACTCCGGAGACTTGCACAAGTGCTTAACAAAAGCGGAGATTCCTAAGATTGAAAGAAAAAAAAAATGGAAAAAGAAGCTTTTGCAGATGCAAACTGCTAAAATTTTTAACAGAGGTTATAAAATCTTTGTTGCATCTGTCTGTTGTTTATGTGTGTGTCTCTATGTATGTTGCATGTGTGTGATATTTTACCTCTGTATGACATAGCCAAAATTAAGAGCTCTGTTTAGTTGACTTAAAGTAAGCGCTTACATGTCTATCAAGTTAATGTGATATGAAATAATCTTTGGTGAATGAAAGCTGGTTTAAGTTTGTTGGTTTGATTAAAATAGACGTGTCCTTAGAGTTATCAGCATGGGATATGATGCAGACTTGCAGCCTGAGTTTACTAGTTAAATAAGCTCACCTTGTCCCCGTTACAAATTTGTCAGCATAACTTAAAATGATGGCTAATTTTATCCAATGTCTTGCTAAGTTTCTTGGGTAATCTAAACATAATTGTGGGCAACAAATGATTTAGATGTGAGTGATTTAGAGTTTATAGATAAACTTTTAGCAATAATTATAAGTTGTCACATGTGTACTTAAAATAATTTCCAAAATCTCTTTGGTAACTTGAAACTTGAAAGTTTGCTAGGTTAATTTAAATGATAAAAATTCATTAAGTATTTAGGTCATTTTCAAATAAGATAAGATATTAGACATTGATTGCTAAATATAGGTTTATCTACTTTTGGCTTCTTATTACAGAAAACCTAAAAGGTATTTTGGGTCTATTGGTAATATGTCTTGTGTTTTATTAAAAGATTGTACCATAAAGTACCGTGTTTCTAGAAATTATGAAAAGTGTTTATAAATTTTCCAAGCCACGGAATGCTAATGTGAAAGAAAGTTTATAACTGTTTACTTAGTTTTTTAAAAATTAAGGTTTCTAAGGGTAAAAATTTTAATATGTGATTAAAACTAGTAAAAATTAAGGAAAATATGTTTGTATTCAAGAAAAGTAAGATATGTTTTCAGTAAAGAAGGTATAAAGAATGAATATATTTTTGTTTGTTTTGCTAAGAAAGATAAATTTGTCCTAAAATACTAGAAAGGAAGAAAGGAAGTCATGGGACAAATTCTGAGTATAAAAAGTAAGTGACAGAAAGTTTGTGAAAGTAAAACCCTGAGGAATTTTATGCATGATCAAGTTGGCTAAGATTAAACTAAATCCAATTAAGTAAATGAGTTTTAATATCAAAAGTAAGCTGGTGCAAAATTAAAATTTCGTCTTCTTTTTCTTAAAAGGATAATTTTCTTGAACTTTTTGTCTGAGAGGTTATAAAAGGTTTTTCTTTACCTTTGAGTAAGTCTACCTAAAAGACAGAAAAACTATGTTAAAATAACTTCCTATGTTCAAAAGGACTGAGGTCTCTCTATCAAGGTTTTTTTGACTATTTTAACTCTCTGTTTGCTCTTGACTCTTTTTGTTGTCACTTTGATTTAAAGGATAACTGAGCATTGTTTCACAGTGAGCATTGTATCCTACTTGATCAAGAGTTTTAAAACATTTTGATATTTTTGACAAGCTTCCACCCCAACCTCCCCAAAAAATATTCAAATCCTGAATGAAGTCTTTCTTTTGACCTGGAAAAAGAAAAAAAATTTTTTTTTACTTTGAGAATTTTCAGAGGGCCCCTGGGACTTCTCAAAGAAATTTGCTCTCTTCCTTTAAGGAGGAAGATACTAAACTTATTAGGCTTATTTGGTATGTAAAATTACATGGGAAACATTGTCAAATAAGTGATGATAAACCTTCTTAGGTGGTATTATGTGGGTAAATGTTATTGATATAAGTGTTTTAAAAATTGTATACCATTCCTAGAATTCTGATCTGTCCTGGTTATCAGTCATAATTCTGATTATTATTTTGAAGTGTTTATGTCACAGAAATAACCAAGTTTTGTTTGTCAATTGTTATTTTTAAATCTTTTTGTGTTTACAGACAGTTATTGTTTCACTCTGATGCTTTCACAAATATTTTCATCTTCAGAGAGATTCATGGAGAGGACTCTGAAATTTACTCTGGAATACAGGTTTCTGACAAACTTTCAGATTATAAAGCTGAACTGGGTAAGAAATTACAGAACTCTAATGGAAAAACTGACTTCATGAAATTGCTAACAAAATTAAGTTCAAGAGTCGATTACACAGGACTGAATGAACTGATGGGGATGATTATAATTTTTATGACTTTTGTTTGAAATATTGCTGATTTTTTCAATGTTTTGTTTTTTCAGATTTAAGGAAAACTATTTCTCTTTTCTCTTAAGCTAACTATGACTTATAGCAATTTGATGAATTATACTTCTATAAACAGAATGGAAACATTTATCTTTTTCTTTCTACCTAATCCCTCCAGAACTTGAAAATTCTTGGTAAGTGAATATTTTTATTTCATGGCAGAATAGTTCTTTGCATAAGTTCAATAAGAATCTGTTCTCCTTATAACAGGACACAATTGGAAACATTGGTTATATTACCAAGGCTTTGACTGGAATGTTATATTTTCAGAGAAATATACAGACTCAGACATGACAAGGCAGCTTTTGAGGAATAAAGGTTGACTTTCTGGAATAAAGCCACTTGGAAATATTGGCCTGATACCTTGTTTACAGAAGTTCCAAGCAACCTTAGCCGGATGAGTAAGGAATGTCACTTATCTGGCAGGTGCAAAGAACCTTGAAATATTTGCAGAAACCTCAAAAAGAGAGGAATTCACCCAAATCTCTGATGTTGCAGGCAAAATCTGATGACAAATCCTTGACTTGACTTTCCTGGCCTTGAGAGGCCTTTGAAGTTCAATCTGCGGTTCCTCATAAAAAGTTCCAGCAAAGCAGATTTAAAAGAGCCTATATGATCAGTTGCTATTCTTGCTGTACTTATGTAAATAATTGGGCCAAATTTATTGAAACTAGACTTATTTTCCAAACTAGTTCATCTTGATTTGGCTATCTTTGATAAAAAGGAGGGTTATTTTAGAGAGAAAAATTATTTCAGTGGAAACTACAGTACACATTTGTGGGTATTAGATCCTAGTTCTGTTAATTGTCTTTGAGGCTTTTGTTTTATATCTGTTGACTTGACTGGATCCTGAATTCTTCTAGTCTCCTTAAATATCTGGCTACAAATCTCCAAACTAACATTTTCAATTTTCCCATCATTTTCATTTGGAATCATTGACAACTGAACCTGCACTTTTTCCTGAAGCCCTGCAAACTGAAGCAGGACAACTTGATATAAACTTGAGAGAGATCACCACGATGGCATGCTTGTTGCTGTGTAATCCACTCAAGAGAAAGCTACAAGAAATCTTTAGATGCTGACATCTAGAAATCTTCTTAATTGGCTGTCCTCTGAGCTCAGAAACTGGTTTATAATTTGCTCCAACCATTAACCTTGTTTTTCTTTTGTTTCCATAGAAATCCTTCTTATTAAATATCTGATTGCTTGCTTCCACAATATAGGCCTAACTTTGGGAGCCCACCTGCATCACCGCTTTCTAAAATGAACTTAACTGGACTGATCTATTACCAGGACTAAGAAATGTGTTCAGTGAGATGAAACAATCTACCACTCAGCTTCTGGACTATGAAACTTCTTTAAGTTTCAAAAGGACTGTGAAACTTCTAGGGAAACTTCAGGGAACTAATGGGGTTCAGGGCAGGATGCCCCAAGATGTGCCACTCTGGTATGTGGATTATTTCAAGCTGAAGACAATAAAGGCTCAGAAGACTCTCAAAGAAGAGTTGACCTCCTCCACCCACTACTAACTGCCTAAAAGGATTTAAGATAGAAGGCCTCTCCCCAGGACAGGCCATCACCATAGATAACTCTGAGTATGGATAGACTGGGAGAGTCCTTGCTAAACCCATTCTTATCAAAGTTCTGTTTACCAAACATTTACCTTTGTAAGGGAAATCTCCATTTGTAAAGATATCTCCCTCTCTGTACCAGGAAGAAGTGGGGATGACCTCATCTCTAGAAACTTGTTAAGGCAGAAAGCAGGGACTTAAATCTGCATAATAACCTTACTCTTGTTTACTGTGTTTTTCTGGTAATCTCCCGTAACTGACTTCCCCCACCCCCAGCATCCTCCTTTGTCTTTAGCTTAAGATAGTATTTAAGATGAGAACCTCCACCATTTTGTTGAGTTGCCCAGTTTTTCCAGGTCTCTCACATGTATACGTGTTATAAAGCTTTGTTTGATTTTCTCCTGTTATTCTGTCTCATGTCATTTTAATGTGTACCCCAGCCAGAAAGGATAGGGTAGCCAGAGTGGGTAGAGGATAATCTTCCTCCCCTTCAGTAGCAATTTCAAACTGTAGCAGTCATCAGTTAATCATATCATTCAACAAAAAGCACTGTTAGTGCAGGTTTCTAGCTGAGCAGGGCACTGGGTGTTTCTTGAAGGATTGGGTCAGGGCCACACAAAGGTCCTTCACCCTGGCCTGCACTTTGTATCAACCCAGAAGCCTGAGAATAAGTCCTTCTAACTCCAACCTCCACCCTCTCCAATGCAGGAGTGAGCTTACATTAACACGTACAATAGAACAAATTTGTTAAGATTATGGGCTTTGGAGTTAGACAAAACTAAGTTCAGATCCAAGGTGTATAACCTTGGATAAATTATTTAACTTTTCTAAAATGCAGTTATCTCATGAAGTGGACACCTTCATGAGTACACTGCCGAGGTCTTCTTTCAATGAAGGACTGCTTGCCCCAGCCATTGGGAGTGCCATTGGCAGACAGCCTTCATGTCTCAGCCCCTTCTGGATTGCCTCATTAGAGAGGATCACCTGGTCCAAGACCACACCCCTTCCTGTGACCACCCACATCAATGACTAACTGATGCAGGAATATGAAATCCTGGCTTTCTTAGCCCAACTCAGGATAATTTTGACGGGCTCCCCTCACTCCAGAGTCACTGTGGGGCGAATGTCCTTGGATCTGCATTGCAGCTCAACCTCCACCTCTGCCCACACCTGCTTATGTCATCTTCCTTCTACTGGTGTTGATTCTAAAGTCACTTCTTAATAAACATTAAGCACATTAAACTCCATCTCAGAATTTGCTTCCCAAGAAATCAAACCTATTACATTCAAAAACAAACAAGCAAAAAGGTGAATGAAAACTCTAAGTGGCAGGAATTGTATGGATTCATTCATTTAACAAATATTTATTGGGCCAGACTCTGTTCTAGATGCTAAGAATACAGCAATGAATAGAGATGACTAAGTTTAAGAAAAGAGCTCATGAAAAGCATTGAGGTTGAAATCAATTTTTAGCTACAGTATTGATTGACTACTTGCTACAAAAAGAGAATAGTATTTCTTCCTCCCATCACCACTCCCCCATCTGCCTCATTTTTTTTTAATTGTCTAAGCTTAGAATATTCATATTATGTTCAGAAACCATAAAATCTTTGATTGTCAGTCTAAGTAGGTCTCAGCCTGTTTGAACCCAATTCCCATACAGGTTTCCTTCCATACCTCCATGCTGCCATTGGGAGCTTAGAAATCATTATACTGCTATTCCATTACACTAGATTGTAGGAAATTGTGAAGCTATTTAAAGTCCTATTCACCTGAACACCTCATGCATCAGTTTCTGCTTCTGTGCCCATGAAACATGGTAAATTCTAACACCCAATGAGTGTACACCTGCCCAGATACACCACACAGCTGTGTATTTACTGCGGTCTTGTGGCTCTAAGCTCTAACCAGGAGATGGGGCACAAGGTTTATTGGTTTTCAAATCCCACAAACCTATGGTGGTTTGCTGCTGCCATCCCAGGGCTCAGCACATAGAGTAGGACATGAATTCATTCATGTCCTCAGAGACTCAGGAATATATTAACTCTCCTCACTCCCCTCTAACCCTCCCAGCATAAGGAATCCACTTCTACTCTAGGGGTTCAAGAAACTAGCTCTTACCTTCCAAGATATTTTATTCTTGTCAACCTAAGAGCTAGACTTTTGACACTCAAAAGCCAAGAAGAAATCCCTCTTTTCTCTAGTATTTGCTGAAGCACCCCTTTTCTGAGCTATAAACATGAAAGACCTGAGAATTAGAGTGTGAAGAAAGCTAAGGAGGCAACTGAATGATCCAGGGAATGGAGGAGATCATTGGTTAAGTTTTCTGAATATCTCACCACTATACTTTGCTCTGAACCCCCTCACAGGCCTCTCTTCTCTGCTTGATCACTCTCCCTGTAGACAGCCTCCTTGAGCCAACCCTTTGCCTCTCCAATAGCGTGTAAACCAGGGTATTCCTTGACTCTCTCCTATCATTTTTTTGCAGTCTTGCCTTTGCCTGGTATCCTGTCTTGCACCCAGTGTTATATAATAATGCTGTGCATGGCCTCAGGAGGAAAGCAAATCTATGTATTTATCTGTATCTCCTGTCTCTTCATTTATCTTCTTTTTTTCCTCCACCTACCTCCACAATTAGCCCTACCTCCAAACGCTGGCACTGCATTTGTATGTCTTATTTACTGAAACACCATGTTTCCTACTCTGCCTTAATTGTGTGAATAGGACACTTTATATTTCTCTATTTCAAAATCACATTATATTTTACTTCTATTTAGACTTCAAATGACTTTTCTCTGTAACTCAAATACTTTCAATTAGAAGAAAAATCTCCAACCCAGAATGGAAGAAGATGTTTGCAAAATATATATACACAATATATATACACAATACAATATATACACAATGTATATTCAAGATTTATATCTTGAATATACAAAGAACTGTTACAAATCAATAATAAAAAGACAAATAAGCCAATTAAAAATGGACAGAGGATCTTAATAGACATGACTCCAAAGAAGATGTGCAAATGTCCAATAAACATAAAAAGATACTCAATATCATTAGCTGTCAGGGAAATGCAAATCAAAGCCATAATGAGATACCACATCACACCCAATAGAATGGCTATAATAAAAAACACAGATAATAACAAGTGTTGGCCAGGATGTGGAGAAGTTGGAACCCTTGTACACAGCTGATAGAAGTGTAAAATGGTGCAACCACTTTGGAAAACATTCTGGCATTTCCTCAAAGGATTAAACATAGAGTAACCATTTGACCCAGCAATTTCATTGCTAGGTACATACTCAAGAGAAATGAAAACAGTTGTCCACACAGAAACTTGTACACAGTGTTCAGATCAGCATCATTCAAAATAGTTTAAAACTGGAAACAACACAAATGTCCATCAACTAAGGAATGGATAAACAAAATGAGGAATAGCCATACAACATAATATTATTAGGCCATAAAAATGAATGGAGTACTTATACATGCTACAACGTGGATTAACCTTGAAAATATTATGCTATGTGAAAGAAGCCAGTCACAAAAGACCACATATTGTGTGATTGATTTATATTAAACTTTCAGAATAGATAAAGCTATAAAGACAGAAAGTAGATTAGTGCTCACCTAGGGCTAAGGTGGTTGGGAGACAAGGGGGAGTGATTGCTAATGGGTATGGGATTTCTTTTGGGGGTGATGAAAATGTTCTAAGATTGTGGTTGTAGAACTCTGTGAATATAAAAAACCATTGCATTGTATACTGTAAATGGATTAATTGTACTGTATGTGACATATCTCAATATAGCTATTATATAAAAACAAAATTCTCCCATGTACCTCAGCATTCATGTGTTCACTTAATAACATTATCCCATTTTTCACATTGCTTTGTAATTGCCATGTGTGATGAATATCTCCTCATGTCTTCATAGCCTAGGATAAAGCAAATTAAAAGAATAATAACAGAACTTCCAACAACTTGTAGTCCATATGGATACAGATGAGCACCCCTTCTGCTATAAACCCATAGAAATTCTGAATCAAATGTCACAAAATAAAAATTTTAATACATAGTCAAACTTGTAAAAATGAAAAGGGAAACACCAATCCCAACAGTAAAAAGACAATCAAAACCATAGCAATGATACCAGCAGATGTTGGGTAACCTATGGAGGTATAGACCCTGATGAGTTCTTATGCCCTCTTGGGAGTAAAGATGAGGGTTCTTCCCACAGAATGTGGAGGAGTCAGCACTCTACTCCAAATATCACCAAAAGTCTGAAGCCTTGAAGAACTGCCTCATCATTTAAAAGGGAATTTTAAAGGAAGTTTGCCTCTATCCAAGCCTTTGGATGGAAAACAAAGTACTTGAGGCATCAAACCTAAATCCTGTGCCATGCACAGGTAGGTATAGGATGAAAATTGATGCTGTGAACATAAGAGAGAAGCCCAACCTGAGATAATGACGTAAAATTGGTTGAAGGCCATTGAAACAACTAGGGCACAACAAAGGCTACTTAAAACTTCTCTGTAGAGACTCTCACTAACCATAGCCCCAAGAACTCTCACTAGGTAAAATACAATCCCTACTGAGGATAAACTTCCAGTTAAAATGATCAGTTACATAAGGAAAGAAACCACCACGAGGGAGAGTAACCAAATGAACAAGTAGAAGAATTAGCACACCAAGAATTTCAGATAATATAACAATATGAAAGAGTAATAAATATGGTTCAAATCATTAAAAAGATAAAAGAATGTTTGGGAATCATACTGAAAGAATCCAATATTAGGAATAAAAGAACAGAAAAATTTGAAAAAGCACATCTACCTCTAGAAATGAAAAAAGTAAAGTCACTGAAATAGAAAATTCAATGGATAAGTTAAGCAGTAGATTAGAAACAGCTGAAAAAAAATGAAAGGAAATATCTTTTCAGTTATATTTATGTGATGCATCCTGGAAATGCATCCTGAAATTTTTAAATATAAAAAGATGGAAAATATGAACCAGATTAAGAGACATGGAGGATAGGATTAAAAGGTACAACATTCATCTAATAGGAGTTAAAGAGTTACAAAATAGAGAAAATGGGAGGGGGGAATATTCAAAGAGATAGTGGCTAAGAAATTTCCAGTGTTAAAAATATTACTTTTTGTTTTCAAATACAGTGTTTAGTACCTAAAATATAAAATATTCTTCAGGGACAAAAGCTCTGCATGTTTATTTGCTTACACTTTTAAAATATCTATATAGTATATAGGAAGAGTCCTTTATGTGGTAAATAGAGTAAAAATAACTCTTTGTAAAAGCTGATAAACAAATTATATTCAATTTGATATTTATCCCCCCAAAACAGACAACTGCAAAGACACTTGTAGAGAGTTTAATCAGCAAGTTGAAAAATCAGAAATACAACCATGTTTTACATTATAATGTTCAACTCTCTCAGGTTTTTTCACAAACAAGGGGCCCGCAACTTAAATGCAAAAGTAAATTTTACAATGACCAAATTGTGTAGTGACTTTTCAGTAACTAAATGGCGATGCACTCAGCTGACTCTATATCAACAGTCGTTATTGGAAAAGACTCAGAATTTCCTACAAGAATCAACACAGAGAGTCACTTCACCGATATCAACCCCATCCCTGCCCCTTGTATCTACATCATGGACAGAGACTCAGTTGTTAACAATAAACTCTACTTCCTGGGGTTTTCATAAATAAAATTATGAAATCTTCATATTCATGTATTTACCATTTCCTTCATCCTAATGTGTGTTAATGTTGGAAATCATGTTGCAAAGCAAAACTTTCTTAAGAGTTGTTTTCAAAATTATTCACAATTTTATAACGCTTAATATTTTCATAATGCTTTGAAAATATATGGTCATTATTCTGTATCATAACATCCCATATGCTAGCGATATTTTCATCCTCATCTATTGATGAGAACGATCAGATACAAGTGTCAAGGCAATTTCCCTAAAAGAACACAACCACAGTGTGTGACTTCAGGAAAATCAAGATTGCAACTTTAGCCTCTAGGGCAGAATTTCTCAAACTCAATACTGTTGATATCTGGGACAGGATCATTTTTTGCTGTGGAGGAGAGGGGCAGCCCTGTGCATCACAGGATGTCTGGCAGTATCCCTGAATTCTATCTACTAGATGTCCGAAGCTCCTTCTCAGCAGCTGTGACAACCAAAAAATGTATCTAGATATTTCCAAATGTTCCTGAGGTTCAAAATCGCCCCTGAGAAATTGCATTGAGAACCACTGGTCTAGAGAGAAAATGACTGCATAAGCAACTAAATAGATGAATATACATTTATACTGTTTTACATCCGACATATAAAATTTTCATTTCTCTATGTAGTGAATATGATTGGTTTATAGCTTTCTTTAAGTAAAGTTTACATTCTCTCTGTTAG
This sequence comes from Diceros bicornis minor, assembly GCF_020826845.1. Lineage (NCBI taxonomy): Eukaryota > Metazoa > Chordata > Mammalia > Perissodactyla > Rhinocerotidae > Diceros > Diceros bicornis. The sequence goes on along the minus strand of NC_080764.1, from coordinate 22,111,039 downwards.
AATAATCCTGCTGATTCCTAAATATAGTTTAACATTTCTATGGCACATATTTTTTAGAGAAGGAACTATCTCCATATCATTACATTGCAAACTATTAACAGCTCACCTTTTTTTAAAACTAACAAATGACATTTGTTTCAAATTTGGATTCCTAATCATATTGAAATTTTAAGTAACACTATTTGAGTTAATAAAGTGCTATCTGACCTTTCATACTCACATTATTTCTGTGAGGTAGGTAAGTGTTGGTAGTGTTAAGTTCCATCATTATAGGAGATTAAGGATAAATTCAAGGTCATACAACTTCTCAGCGGCAAAATAAGAAGAGACAACTTGTGTGGCTTTTCCCTCTCACTGGAGTTGTTGTGATTCAAAATAGTTAAGAACATCAGATTATTTAATTTACATTATAATATATTAACCTTTTACTTCCATTTGATTTACCCAAAGATCTAGATAAGATATATTAATTTTAATAATTAATAGTAATGTTACTTTGATTTCTTAAGAATTCTGTCCGGCACTCTTATGTATTTATAAAAGTAAAATATTGACAGTTCCTAATGTCACAAAGATATATTTTGTTAAAAGAAAGTGGAAAAGAACGGAAGTATCATATCTCTCATCAAGAATACATTGTATAACCCCTGGGATAGGAGTCAGATAAGAGAAAAAAATTATTTAAATAACCTGATTTTGATTTCTAAAATTGAAGCATTCTGCACACATGTGCATTTAGAAGTATTAAATAAATAACAATAGTTCAAATCACACCCGCATAAAACAAATAAGATTATACCTTTCTACTTATTAAAAAATTGTAGAAAGATTTACAAAGTTTAATGTATGCTTACCAATATATTAATTAAAAAAATAACATCTATATGTATACGAGATATATGATTACCTCATTAATGTAAATATTATATAAATCTCTTTGCTTTAGATAAAGCTATTCCTAATTTTTTTATTTTTTAATGTTTTCAATTGGCAATCTCTAAATGGACAGAGTATTCTTACCTAAATATCAGAAAACAAGCAAAAAATTATTTAATTATAAAACAGTTAAAGTACCTAAATATTTCTGACATTATTATTTTAAAACATTGTAAAGCTAAAAGCAACTTCTAAACAGTATGTAATGTGGGTTCTGTAGAAAAGAATAAGTTATTGATGAAAGCCTATAACCAAACTCTTAGCCAGAAATGTAGCAAAATAAACAAAATAAACTTTGAAATTTTGAAATTGAAATTTTACTACATGAAATTTTGCTACTTGAAATTTTAAAACATAGAACAAGGCATATATTCAGTAATTCCAAAAAATTAAAGAAAAATAGTAGTGTTTGCCTATGTAACTTAGCTCTTTAACTGGACGAATATACTAGAATTCAAGATTTCTAAGCATATGTACCTTTAAATTTAATTGATTGCAAATTAGTTGACACTCAAAAATTCAGCTTGATAGCCTTCAATGTCATCATCTAACTTCATGAATCTTAACCATTTTTAATCATGTAAATATTCTTGGATCACCATTCCATAAGTACCTATGCTGAAAATACTTTAGTCAGTATCAGGCTCATGAGAGTTGATAATTTATAGGCTGGGACTTAGTGAACCAGGATCTGGGGTAGCACGATTCATATTGAGTATCTCAAGACATATGCAAGCCCAAAGCAATACGGTAAACAAGAAATCAGTAAAGTAAAGCAGAGGTAAACTGCACAACAAAACCAAAGTTGATGGGTCAGAAACTAGGAGTTCAGATACGAACCAGAGTTTAAGAAGGCACTATAAGCAGCCAGTGGCCAGGAAGTCTAGATAATAAACAAAAAGGCACAAAAAAAGACACCTAGCACCAAGAAGACCTTGATCATTGGGCCCATGTTCTGTCTCAAACAGGATGCTTCTTGATTACCAGTTTCCTGAGACAGAATCTGTTCCAAGGTTAATATGCACCCTGGGCTGACAGGGGTCAAGGAGAAGCAAAGATCTAGACAACAGAGACCTGTCACCTCATTGCTCCCTAAGAATAGAGTATGTAGTAGAGAGGAGATAAGCTCTTTTCAATATAAGTTATGATTATGGCAAACCCCAAAACTTATATGCTAGCAGCAAATGCATGGAAAATATTTTTAATAATACCCAAATTTAAGAATCTGCTTTTGATCATCAAGTATGTGTGTGTATGTGTGCATTAGCTTTTCAACAGAGATGCAGTCATAACTCTCATAACTTTCACAACTACAGGTTCGTTGAAATAAAAGAGAGATCGAGGGAAATGCTGATGCTGAAACTCCTAATTCCAGAATAGCATCGATTAATGAGGGTAGTAAGTGAACAGAAAGTCAGGACTTTGCTTTAACAAAAGTTTATCCCCCAAAACTTACCCCCAAAGCACTCATGATAGACAACAACAACAAAAAATCTAAACCTGATCCAATTATCTTAGAAAACATATAAAACTGGGACACTGTTTAAGATCATTTAGTATCCAAGCTCCTTCACAAATGAGTCCCTTTGATCTTGCCACTTTGATCTGTGAAGTTCAATTCAATATGGTTGAAGGCAGGATTATCAGTTCCACCATCTTCCATTGGATGAGATTTATAGCTTAAAACATGCTTCTTCTAAAAGAAAATGTTAACAGGGTGATTAGAAAAAACAAACTGTTCATTCATTCGATTCTAAATAATTGTTACTACTGCTTTTCTTTCTCTAAATCAGCTTCATAGTCTACTGAGGAAGAGATATACAACAGAAATAGATCATCAAAGAATAGGGAAAATACCTTGCTTCTCCATCAGAGTTCAAAAGAGAGTCTAAGGATTAGCTAGTATTCTATCCTGATGATAAAAATCACAGTCTTACTAATTTAAGAAAAAAGAAAGCCAACTTACTTTCTTAAAAACATCAAAATTGGATAAAAAGTCCTCTTTGGTTAGTAGGAATCTGTGGTCTAAGTTTTGTTTTCTTCCTCCTGAAAAACATATACATTATTTACATTGTTAAAAAGATACCTGTAAATACCCAGTGACAGTCCATCATACAGGCATTTAACTTGTGCAGTTATGTCTATGCATTCATAAAACACAAAGAGAAAGAGAATCTTCTACATAGTGCTGGAGACTTAGCCCACCATTTCCCTTCCCTCAGTCAGTCTCAGATTCTGCAAGTCTCTTACTGTGATAAATATGAGTCTAATGTTTAAAGATACATAAGATGGCTTTTAAATGCAAGCCAACTCCCTCATCCGGTGCTCAACCAGAGAAAGAGTCATCTGGCCCAGTAATGATAGGAAAACTTGTTTAAAAGCATCCTTCATGATCTACCAATAAAATATTAAATCATCTACCTTTGCTTCAGACAGTGGAGTTGCCTTTCTCCAATTTGGGTGGCTGTGAATAAAGACGTGTGTGAAGAAATGCAGGAGAACACAAATGGTTGAACATGTTATTTAAATGAAAAACAATATGTGACTGGTGTTTGATCCAATTTCTCTTCTCTAAGGTTTTGCTTTATACAAAATCATTCTCTGGTTTGGCATTTATTTGCAGATCAAATAGGATGCTTTTAAAACTATGTGTCTCAAAGAGTGGTTCTCAAACTACCTCTATCCAAATCACCTAGGAGACATACTTAAAATGCAGATTCCTGGACTCCAATCTGGACTGATCCAATTAGAACCTCTGGGGTGGGGCCACTGAATCCAGACTCTTACCAAATTTCTGAAGCCCTCTAATGTTTGAGAACCACCACTTTAGTAAAATACTAGATGGGAACCTCTGCTGTTCTGGAGATGGAATCAACTTGAAATTAATTAATTCAACACTGCTGAGTGCCTACCATGTGCTGGAGACTCTACAAGGTGCTAGAGAGATAGAGATGAATAAACCAATCACTGCACTCGTAGCTTATGGTCTACTCAGGCAATCATTTACCCCACTCTACTGATGAAGAGACATGAAGCACAGTACATAGTCAGGTGACGCTGAAACGCCAACCAAGTCTGTTTGGCCCGAATTCTTCCAGAGTCCTGGTATTCTACAGTAGATTTTTACATATATTTGCCAAGGAGCATCAGGATTTTATGTCTCTAAATTTTTTTTCAAGGTGCTCACTGCTGCTGTCAAATGGGAATAAGTCATTTATGAAATTAATGAAGTTGAAGTGTTTTTTATCACTGGATGCTGGCTCATTTGGGTAGAGCATTACTTTTTAAAACAAAAGATTTAGTAGTTTATGGTTATCAGAATCAAAACATTTAAGGAAAAAAGAAGGAGTACTGAAAGGAAGTACTCTGATACCTCATTTTCTTAAAGAAAAAAAAAATGGGTTGAACAAGGACTAAAGGTCAAATAGTATAAAGAGATTGGTTAGGTGTATTCCAGATCTGAACAATTGGGTTACTGGTGCGAAAAGCTTAAAATCTGTCTTAAAATATATCAAAACAGATAAGAGAATAGACCTACTGTGCTGGTAATTTTTTTTATGAGAAGGAAACACTGTCCTCTTTGAAAAGAAAGAGAATAATTGAAAACAACTGTTTGAGAGGTAACAAATACCTATAAACTTTATTATAAATGTATAATAATTATACATTGTACTATATAATAATTATATTATAATTAATATCATTACTTATATAATTATATTATCACCACTAACTACTAATATAATTTATTAATTCTAAATACAAGCGTCACAGAAGTTGGAAAGATAGTGCTATCCAGGTGCCAAAAGACAATGATTGGTAGTAGGAGTCCTTAAAGTGGCATAGTGCTGGTAGCTTTGTAGCATAAAGCAAACAAAGACATCAGACATACTTGGACAAAGTGTAGGATTTCTGACTAGTTATTACACATTTGACAAAGAGGGCAGTGGAGCTGCCTTCTCCTAGTGTGGTTGCTGTGGATGCATATGGGTGAGGGAATGTAGGAAATTAGGGGGCCAGGCACTTTTTTTTTTTTTGGTGAGGGAGATTGGCTCTGAGCTAACATCTGTGCCAATCTTTCCTCTATTTTGTATGTGGGTCGCTGCCACAGCATGGCTTGATGAGTGGTATAGGTCGCACCCAGGATCCGAACCCGCAAACCTGGGCCGCCGAAGTGGAGCATACTGAGCTTAACCACTATGCCACCGGGCCAAGGGGGCCAGGCATCTTTCACCAGCTCCACAATATTACCCTGGTCTGAGCCACCGTGTTCGCTCACCCAGATTACTGCAATAGCCTACTACCTGCCCTCTTCCCTTACAGACTATTCTCAAAACTGGATCAGAGTGCTCCTCTGAGAATTATTGGAAAAGTAGTTGAAAAAATATCCCATGTAGTAGATCTAAAAGACACAGAAATGGACAATAGGAAAAAAAAAGATAAGAAAATTAGAACTGTCCAAGACTCAAACACTTGACTGACAGAAGTTTCCAGAAAAAGAAAATAGAAAATGGCCAGAAATTACAAAAGCAATAATATAGGAAAATGCCCTAGAACTGAAGGACATGGCTCTTCAGATTGAAAGGACCCTACTGAGGACCTAGGGCAAGGCAGTCCTTGTGAAATGGGTCACATGCAAAGGGTTAACAGGCAGCATGGCACTGGCATTCTCAACAGCAACATAGTAAGGTAGAAGAAAATTAAGACATCCTCTCAGGAATAAGAAAATTATTTTCAACCTAGGATTCTCTACTCAAACAAATTATCAGTCAAATAGAACAAGGAATTAAAGACATTTTTTTCAGACATGCAATGTTTCCAAAATCTCTTCTCTTGTCCACTCTTTCTCAAGAACATGCTATAGGATGTGTTCCATTCAATTAAGGGAGTAAACAAGAATTAGGATTAATGGGATGCAGGCAGTAGGGAATCCAACACAGGAGGGAGGCCAAGGGAATTCACAGAACAAGGACAAAATGTAGTCCTGGGATAACAATTCTATAGCAATCCCAGAGAGCAGTGTGTACTATGTGTATTACCAGTTTGATTTTTTTAAACTATTTTTTTTTAAGTTTATGAACATCTGAAAAAAAGCCTTCCCACTATGTTTAGATATAAAGATTATAATTATTATTCCTTACATGTGTATGTTTCTTTACAGTTTACAAACAGTCAACATAGGACAATGAAAAGATCATGACGCAGGGGTGTAAAATCCCTGGCATTGTAGTAGCCATGGACAATTTTTTCAAGTATTTTATTTTTATCTTACAGCAACGTGTGAGATAGGCAGGTCAATTATTATTATCCTTATGCTACACATAAGATAGCTAAGGCTCAGAGTAGCTACATAGACTTCCCCAGGGTCATGCAGCTAGTGAACGGCAGAACAAAGATTCAAATAGAGATGAGTCGTCTTCTTTCAAGTCCAGGCTCTCAAATTTCCCATGAGTGAAATGGAACAAATAATTAAACTAGCTGTTAACACAACTATAGTAAAATAACATACATAGCTATAAAACAGATATAGTAAAGCCCGACAGGGAGGTAATTACATCAATAATAATGTTTAGAGAGTTACCTGTTGGTAAACTGATAAGCATTCCCACAAAAAACGTCATCAAAGTTCCAAGAGTGCTGAAGTATAGATATGATAAGGAATACCAGTTATCCATCAGTGGAGTCCTAAGGGAAAACAAAAGTGTAACTGTAAGATTTCATGTCATGCTACCAGCAACTAAGAGTATGTGTCAATAATCCTCATGGCAAAGTCAAAATATAATATTTAATAATGTTGTTAATGTCATAATCTGCTGCCCCAATTTTATCTTATTGGATCAGGAATTAAAAATATGACTTAACCTTGACCATATACTATAATACTAAACGTTCATATATATTCATTCAACTCTGCTTTATGTCCCAGGCACTGTTCTTGTCATTGGCAAGTCCACCATAAAACAGGCAGCTAAGGTTCCTCTCTTCACAAAGTTCACATTCTAATGGGGAAATAAATACAATAAACAAGTAAACTAATTAATAAATATAATAATTTCCACTGGTGGAAAGTACTGTAAGGAAAATAAAACAAGGCAATGTGACATTAGCTCGGTGGAGAGAAGGAACTACACTCTGATGTGGGGTCAGAGAAAGCCTTTGTGAAGAAGTGACATTTGAACTGAGATCTGAATAACGAAAAGTTCTTGAGGAAAACATCCTGGAGAGAGGTGAACACCAGCTGACTGAAGCACAGTGAGCAAGACAGAGCGGTACCAGATGGGAGGTCTTTTTGTGGGACTTGCATGAGTTTGGATTTTATTCTCCAGGATACGGCACTCGTGGCAGGATTTTAAGTAGAGGAGCAACATGATCTGATCTCTTTCTAAAATGATTGCTCTAGGATCCCACTTTCAGCTTTGATAGAGTAGCTTGATTTAAACCAACCATCTTGCCAAGAACAATATATAAAAACTGGGGGGTGGGGGAAGGCAGGTTTTGGGTTTTTTTTTAATTTTTGGTGAGGAAGATTGGCAACAGATGTTAGCTGAGGAAGACTGGCCCTGAGCTAACATCCGTGCCCATCTTCCTCTATTTTGTATGTGGGACGCCTGCCACAGCATGGTTTGACAGGCGGTATGTAGGTCCACGCCTGGGATCTGACCCTGCAAACTGCAGGCCACTGAAGCTGAGTGTGCGAACTTAACCACTATGCTCCCAGGCTGGCCCCGGAAGGCAGGTTTCTTTAAGACACCAGAGAGATCATGACAATTGGAACTTGAGGGGCCAAGGTCCCAGAAAGAAGGGAAATGCACTGAAGTGAGCTATTGAAATTAAGATAATGTGGTATTATTGGGCCAAAGACAGACACAATAGAACAGAATAGAGAATCGAGAAACAGACCCACAGGAAAACAGTCATTTGGTTTATGTCCAAGTTGCCACTGCATTGCAATAGGGCAAAAGGAGGGTCTTTTTCAATAAATGGTGTTTGGTTAGCTGAGTATCCATATGGGAAAAAATGAAGCTTGATCACAGCACCTACAGAAATCAATTCCAAAATGGATTACATTTCCTAAACGGAAATGATTAACAATAAAGCTTTTCAATGAAAAATTAAAGGAATATCTTTATGACCTCAGGGTAGGAAAAGGTTTCTTAACCAGACACACAAAAGACTAACCGTATAGGAAAAGACTGATAAGTTGAACTTAATTAAAATTAAGAAATTCTGACCACCAAAAAGTATCATTAAGAGAGTAAAAAGACAGAGTGGGAGAAAAATGTTTTCAAGACATATCTTATATCTAGAACATGTCAATAACTCTTAAATGAATAAGAAAAAGACAGAGAATCCATTTAAAAATGGACCAGAGATTTCAATAAAGACAAAAAAGTAAATATCCAAATGGCCAATAAACATATAAAAAGGTATTGAACTTAATCATAAGAGAAATGCAAATGAAAACCACAATGAGCTACCAATATATACCTGTCAAGTATTGGGAACTTAAAAAGTAAAAACTGAATCTGGGTAATTGAAACCCAGTTTCCAGGCAACCAAAAGGTATCTTATTTCATCTTCAGCTGTGACATTCACTCTTCTTGTACTCTAGCGATACTGAACTATGTATGATTCCTAAGATGATACCATGTGGCTTCAGGCCTTCATGCATTTGCATATGTTGTTTCTCCATCCTGCAATACACACTCCTCTTCCTTTTGTCCCCTCTGCCCAATCTTGTTCACCTGATCAACTCTAGCTCATGCAATACTCCTCCAAGAAGCTCCCCTTGACCCCACCCAGGAAGAGTTAGGCTCTTCCTCCTCCCAGCTCCCACGATAGCCTGTGAATAGCATTTATCTCAACTTATTGTTTGTTTCTTTTCTTGTCCAATTTCCCTTCTGGTCATTTTCTGAAGCAAGAATGACTTTCCAGACCTTCTCCCTCTAGCCAATCTCTGCATTCTTCAAGAAGTACAACATCTCTGAATTCTTCACGCTAATTTCCACTTCAACTTTGTTTATATTCATTCTTTTAACAAATATTTATCAAGTATTTATTAGCTATTTATCATGTGCTCGCTATTAGACTTACTGTGCTTACTGAGTTAACGTGTATATTAGCACATTCTCTCCAGCTAGATTATAATTTCCTGGAAGGCAGGAACCACAGGGAAGTGGAAACGATTTTCTATGGATATTACATAAATGGCCAGCCCAGGGCTGAGTACATAGTTCACGCTCAAAAATTCTTGTATTGGCCGAGTTATTTTATAAATAAGCTAACATATAAAAGTGATTTTAAAAAGTAATTATTATGGTACCAGGTACCAAGTACATGGTAAATCTCAGATAATTTCTTTGTTTCAGGAATCCAAATAACTATTTTGCCTTACACTCAAATTAAGACAGATAATTACATAATCATAAAAAAATGCTAAGCAAAATTGTGAAACAAGAAGTACATCCTGAAAATCCTCCCATGTGCCCTTCCATTCATCTTTTCTCACTTTCTGACTCTAACGACTTCTGACCCCTCCGTTAGTTCTTTCATGCTTGTCCAGACTGCTCCTTGCATTTCCTTGCTCCTCTCCCCACAGCACCCTACCTAGTCAAAGCTCCCCAGATAGGCCTCAGGCTCTGGAACTACCTTTTCTTTCTACCCATCCAGAGTTTACCAGCCTTGAACTCCCACTGGCAAGCACTCTCATAGCTGAATTCCGTCCAGGATGTGAACTGCTAATAATAACAGTCACGGTCCTTCTCAAAGGAGTGTGTCCATTTTAAGAGGCAGATACCATGTCTTGACCCAAAGGGAATGATTCTCTAATGGTTCCATTCCAGGTAAGCTGGAACTGTCATACTTTGGAGGCAATGGCTTCATCTTTGCGTTCCTTGAACATATCCATGAGGTTTGTGCTTTAAGACAACATTTATATAGCCACTAAAGAAAGTCTTGCCCTCACACTCACTATACAATAAAGCACTTATCTACCAACAGGTCTGCATCATTTCATTAAATCAGATGACGTCAGTATCCAGAAGCTCAAAAGTGTACTGCATACTGAAAACTCTAGCAAGAAGATCACGGCTGCAACTCATGGCTAGCACTCTCAACATTTAGAATCTTTAAAACTGAACAAACAGCAATTATCCAACATACTCGGATAATTATGGCTATACTTCAAATACTATATAAGCAGTGTTGCTTTTATAATTGTGCTTTTCATTTTAAAAGTTGTTCAGTTGACAAAGACAATTTTTCATTTAACTAGATCTGGTATTTGGTAGCATTTACCCATAACAGAATTTTTTGTTGTTGTTACTATTCAAGTCTCCTCCAGATCTGTAGGTGAGGCAGAAGTTTCTACCAAAATTAAGAAAATATGGCATTTTTGCCATTTCTGAACAAAATATTATAGCCAGAAAGCCACAGGGGCTCTACCCATTTCAGAATTAGGCAAAATTGCATCACTGCAGGCAAGACAAAAAGCAACAGGGGTTCTCTACCTGTCACATACATTTTTTAAAAATATGACATTATAAAACTTAATTCAACACCTTTCAACATTGTGTACTTGAAAAGCACTAGCAGACAATGGCATTTCTGTAGTTGTCATCCAATTTGTTCCATTGTATGTGCTGTTACAGCCATGAGTTTCAAGGCTTAGTGGCATAGTTCTCTCAGGAAGTGGAGGGTAAAGCTGAGATCCAATTCCGACCCACAAAGAAACAGCAAATCCAGTCAGCAGACCAGCAAGTGCTCCCTGCAAAACAAGAGTGCTTTTAAAAGAAAAATAATACAGTTTGCTTTGAGATGGAAATTAACATTAGAAGGGTCAGCTCGATATAACCCAAGTCAAATTTACCTGCTTCCCTCCTAAAACTATTCCCCCTTACAAGATCCCTGCCTCCCGTCAAGGGCCACATGAGCCCCTAGTCCTTCAGCCTAGAGCCCTGGGGACTCTGTAATCGCATTCCCTTTTTCACATTCCTATCTAGTCAATCACCAATTCTTATCCATTTTTCTTTTCATATGTCTCATAATTCCATTCCTTCCACCCTGTGTCCACGGCCAGCAGTCTGTTCTGGCCCCCTTGTCTCTTCATACCTAAATAACTACAACAGTCATGTAGTTAATTCCAGGCCAATTGTTCCCTCTCTTTTCATTTAATCTGTGAACAAATGGCATGCCATATGAGCAACAGACTATGAAAAAGAAAGCATACACAGAGTTTATTCCTATACTTAGAAACATGCATGATTGTAATTGTGCTTTATGGTAATTAGGGGCAAAACAGCAAGCAGTTTTCACAAATGACTGCATGGTGCAGACAACCAAACCAAGTATTTCCAGAGATAAGTGGAGATGTCCTCTTTGAAGACATTTGGCTTCCCAATCTTTGGAAGACTTGGGTCCCCCGTTCCTGCTTTTCACATGTAATCCAGGTGTTCTCCCAGCCCTTGAATGATTTAAGCCCTAGTTTCAAATGATAGACACAAAAGCAAACCCTGAGCTGGGAAGCTCTTGTTGTGAAATTTCTCCCCTTCCTTCAAGAATAATGATCAGACAGGGCAGCCTGTGCCTCAGGTTCCACATAGAGAGGACAGGTGAGGATATGTGAAGTAAGGGGAAAAACATAAGCAAAATCATAGGGCAGAAAAAAAGAATGGTATGTTGATGGGAGAAAGAGAAGACTGCTGACCAGATCAGAGGATTTATGTTGGGGACAAGGACTGTGAGCTCTTTCACTAAACCATGAACCCTTCAGAGCAGAATTAGGTTTCTTTATTTTTAATGCCCCAGTACTCACCACAGTGCTAGACATATAGCAGTCATGCAATAAATGTTTTTTAATAATGTGAGGTTGAAATGGTAGGTCTGGCCAGCTGTTGACAGGCCAGACTTGCCTACTCTCCACAATGTACATGGATTGATCAAGGATCCACAAAATTATAAAACCCACGAGGGCAGAAATATTCAGTGCTCCCTACTCCCAGGATACTGCTCAGCCCATAAATATTCAATGAATGAATGAATGAGAGGAAGGGAGGAAGAGAAGTAAAGGAAGGGAAGAAGGGAAGGAAAGAGGGAGGAAGGGAGGGAGTGAGGGAGAGATGGAGAGAGGAAGTCCACTCCAAGGTAAGGGTAGACATTCTGCTGGTGAAAAACATGAATATAGTAAAAAGAGGTACTTCCTATGATAGGCACAATAGTATCCCACTTCCCCTGAAAAAGGACGTGTTGGACCTAGTCAGCCACAGCTTTTCTGGAGGCAACTCACAGTGGCAATAAATGTCAAAAACCAAAAGTCAGTCTTTTTTTAATGTTTCAGACACTCAACAAACCACCATGCATTTCATAATGCAGAGTCTAATTAAAGCTTCAACATTCTGAGGTGGACACAAACTACTGTCTTTCATTGTCATTAATTTCTACCAAACTAGCCTTTCATGTGACACTTCATTGTGAATTATTATTAATAACAATAACAACAATAACAGCCCTTATTAGTATCTACCTTACCAATTCCTAATGCCTTATGAGGCAAATGGAATTTGAATGTAAAGAATGGCATTTTAATCTAAATGTAAAGTCATAGTTCTGTAGTTATTCTACGCCTGTCTGAAACAACTGTACATACATTATCAGTTTTTCTTGAACTTCAAGTCACAGAAGGACTGAACCACTGGGGTTTCAGAGAAATAATTTTGATTTCATTTATTCCAAACAAAATTGAGTACTTTGAAGCACAAATATGTCTATGCAGAAGAACAGAGATATTACCTGTTTCTGGATATTATTCCCAATTATGATCACCCATTTGGGGCTAGAATCATGTTATTGGAGCTATAGCTTTAAATACCAGGAGCAAAAATTTTCGTGCCAAGATGGTAAAGATCTGATCTTATCGCTTCCCTTTGCTGTACTCTGGCTATTCACAGGTACCCTCAGCTCTACTGCCCTTAAATCTTTCATATCCAAGCCTGTTGATCTCCTTCTTTAAATCCTAGTGGTTAATTTTCAAGAATGGCAAAAAGATAAATGCCCAAAAAGTGTTGTTCGTTCAGTTAGATAATACCCATAATATATATCACATATCATAATACATATTATTTCACAATATATATCCTTTAGTTATGTTCTATAATACTCTATTTTCAACATAGAATATAATTATATATAATATATAATTGTATATAATATAATATAATATATATCATTCTGGCAGTTTCCATTTAGCTTCACACATGCAGAGTCTTAGTGCACAGTACATCATTGTACACCCCAGCAAAGTCAATATGAGTAATTAAAGTCATTGAGACAAGTCACTAATGACAGATATCAAAGGTACCTCATCTTTACAATTGAGAAAAAATTGTATTTAGGAAAGAAAGCCTTACACATATTCATTCTTTATACTTACAGTTGAGTGTACTTACAATTGAGTTGGCAAAGGGAACCAAAATGCCCAAAGCAAACAGGCCCAGAAGTGGTCCACTGACCATGCCAAATATGCTGAGTGATGCCTATGAAAATAATAAAAAGTCAGCAATTAGCAGTCTCAAACCCAAGGTAAAAATGTTTCAAAGTAATTTCATCAGGAAGAGGATCTAAAGTACTCAGCCTCCTCCTGAAAATCATGGCAGCCTTGTCATTGGCAAAAGAGTAATCAGAAGTTGGAAGCTTCTGCATCTCAGTCTCAAGTATCCATCTGTTCATTCAGGTACCCTCAATAAAGGAAGCAAAATGTAAAGAAGGTAGAGAATCATGGACAATGGGAACATCTATATGAATGCATAAGACAAGAAGGACATCACTCCTCCTGGCCTTGGTCTTGCACACGTTAGTAATCAATCACATCAGTCCTTTGACAGTCTCAAAATCCTCTGCAAATCAAGATTGTGGATGAGTACTGCTAAGCGACCAGAGGTAGTAATGTAACCTGATGCTTTCCTTGGTTCCCTAAGGATGGAACTAGAATGAAATACATGATTTAAAAAAAAAGATTGGTTGAATCATGTAGAGATTTAAAATCTAATTGGCTTATTGCAACCTTTGCTTTGATGTATAGATGCCAAAATCACAATAGTGAAAAAAATTTACAATGTAAAGAACAGAGAAATGCAAATAGCTGAAACTTCCAAGAGATATCTGTTCTCAATAATTAAATGGCTAATTTTTGAGAGTGAGCAGAACCATAAAAGAAGGATCAGGGACACACTGGTTTGTCCACAGAGCAAAGGGGCCTGATAGAACAGAATGAATGAATCAAAGAAAAAATATTAATTCAGGAAAAACTTTAGAGGGTATAGACTGTAGTCGTTGGTGGAGGTGGGTGGGGAAGCCTACCTTGTGAACTAGGGAAAGGAGTGTGGGTACCGACGATAGAGGAGAACTAGTGTTTGAGGAGGATATGGACTTGGGATACGATCCTAAGGAGTCATTTCACAACTTCTCTTGAACCAGAGTCCAGTAGGAAGGGAGATGAAGTCTCTCAGTGTAAAATGTGAAAGAAGTCACATGGCCCATGAAGCAGACTGTTATATTGTGACCTATGATCCAGTTTTGGAAATATAAGGAATACATTTCCTAAAAAAGACCTGTCTCAGGAAATAAGACCTTGGTTAGAGACGAAGCAAGGAAGAACCGGCTTGGAGCTATGATGACTCTCCTAGAACATCTCACTGTATATCCTCAGGCCAGAGTCAACATAAGAAAAAAAGGGGAATCAACCACAATAAGAGCTATAAGAAATTATGCAGATTATGGAGGAAAGCACATTCAGAGGAGTTTTACTAGTTATGGCTTAGGTATGCTAGATAAGCTTGGAGCTTCTGAACCTAATTCATTCATTTTTATAATCAGGATGAGATAAAACTAGTTTAACTGGTATGCCCAAAGCAACAACCACCCAGAATGGACCCAAGCCTTAGGTCTGAAGCATGAACCTGGAGAACTTGCTTTGCCCAGCATTATCCTTCAAGTTTCTAGATCATGAGGAACTCCAGGAGTCCCAGAGGAGGAGTCCAGGTGGCCAAGGAAGTTTCAGGGAGCACTTGGAGTGATCAGATAAGTGAATATTCAAGAACCAACCATAAATAGGTACATTCAACCTGAATTTGTAAAATGCCTACTTTGTCCTGAGCACTGCAGTAGGCACCAGATATTTGGTACAGTGATGAACAACAATGTCATAACCCTCACCTTTATGGAATTACAAACCATTTAGTAATGCAGACATTAAATTAATAACTGTATGATAATGGGGATGATAAGAACAATACAAGGTGCTCTGGGAATATTTGGCAAAGATGAACTCAAACTTATCCAGGGAACAGAAAGTCTTTTTGAATAATAATATTTAAGTTGAAACTTAAATAATAAATAAGACTTAGATAGTTGAAGGGTTCTCCAGACAGGGAGAAAAATCTATTCTGAAGCCTGGATGCTAAAAACAGTGAGGAAAAATCCCCACAAAACCTAGGTATTTCCACTTCTGGGAAAATGGAGTAGATTTACTTTTCCCTATTCCTCCTGCCAATAAAACTAAAAGTCCTGGGAGGCCAGCCCCGTAGCATAGCGGTTAAGTGCATGCGCTCTGCTGCTGGCGGCCTGGGTTCAGATCCAGGGTGTGCACCAATGCACTGCCTGTCAGGCCATGCTGTGGCGGTGTCCCACATAAAGTGGAGGAGGATGGGCATGGATGTTAGCTCAGGGCCAGTCTTCCCAAGCAAAAAAAGAGGAGGCTTGGCATGGATGTTAGCTCAGGGCTGATCTTCCTCACAAAAAAAAAACAAAAAACTAAAAATCCTGGACATTACATAGAAAACAAACATAAGAAAAAATATGAACATGGAGAGAAGAAGGCAGATGGGCAGAGTGGCTAGGGATTTGGGGACCTTAAGAATGACACAGTGATGAGTTCTCTGAGTTTCCTTTTGCCCCACATATCCCAGTCTTAGAGTTGAAGAAGCTGGCAACCTAGAATTGACAACAGGTGCAGGCAAAAAAAGCCCCAACAAAAGCCTGTTCTCTCTAGGACCAGAAAAGGAACAACTGAGCAAGACAGAAAACTTTTAGACGATAACTGCTCAATTCCAGCCGTGGAATAAACTGTCCCCTCAAACCATATGCCAATGAAGGCCAAGTAGGGAGCCTAGATTCTAGCTCTGCCAGCCTATAACAAGGCACCTCTTTCCCTCCCTGCAGGATTGGGATGTCATAGGACATCTAGTGGAGAATCAGGATTCTTACCACTGCACAGCAGTAACAAGACTGCCTCCACCACAGTCACCAGCAAAACAAGAAGCTGCTACCTTGGGTGTCAATAAGGGCCAAGCGCGGAACCTGGACTTCTACTTCCACCTGGCAGTAAGGAGGCAGCAACCTCCCTTACCCTGTTGAAGTGGTATCAGAGAAAGCAAACTAAAACAGAGGTGTAAGTAAGAGCTAGAGTCTCATCACATAAAATGAAAATGTCCATGTTTCAACTGAATTCACTTTTCATAGCAGGAACTAGAAAGATCTGAAACTGAATGTAAAAAGACAAGCAATAGATGCCAATACAGATGTGACAGAGATGTTAGAATTATGTCACAAAATTTTAAAGCAACCACAATAAAACCTCTTCAACAATTAGAACACATTTGAAACAAATGAAGAAATAGAAGGCCTTAGCAAAAAAAAAAAAAAAAAGACTCAGCAAAAACACAGAAGATATAAAGAAGAACCAAATCGAAATTATAGAACTGAAAACTATAATAACTGAAGTAAAAAATCTCAATGGATGGATTTAACAGCAGAATGGAAGGGACAGAGGAAAGAACTAGTGGACTGGAAGATACACCAACTGAAATTACACAATCTGAACAACAGAGAGAAACAGACTAAAAAAAAAATGAAACAAATCTCCAGGATCTGTGGGACTATGACAAAAAACTCAGCATTCATGTCATCAGAGTCCTACTGGAGAAGAGAAAGAGAGTGGAGCTGAAAAGTACTGAAGGAAGTAATGTCTGAAGTTCCAAAATTTGGTAAGATACATAAACTACAGATTCAAGAAGCTGGCAAACTCTAAACAGGATAAACCCAAAGAAATACATGCCAAGACACATCATAATTAAAATGAAAACTAAAGACAAAAAAAAAAAAAAAATCCCAAAAGCAGCCAGAGAAAAATGACATCTCACAGGTAGGGGGAAACAATTAGAATGGCAGCAGATTTCTCACCAGAAATAATGGAGGCCAGAAGACAGTGGCACAACATTTTTCAAGTGATGGAAGAAAAGAACTTGACAGTTCTTTCCAGAATCCTACACCCAGCAAAAATGTCGTTTGGGAAAAAGGCGAAATCAATGCATTCTCAGACGAAGGGAAACTAACAGAATTTGTTGCCAGCAGACCTGTCCTAAAATAATGGCTAAATGAAGTTTTCTAACCAGAAATGAAATGATAAAAAGAAAGAACCTTGGGACATCAGGAAGGAAGAACACAATAAGCAAAAATATAGGTAAATATAATAGTCTTTCCTTCTCCTCTTGAGTTTTCTAAATTATGTTTGATTGTTGACACAAATAACACTGTCTGATGTAATTATAAATGTATATAGAGTAAATATTAACACAACTGTATTATGAACAAGATAGTGTAAAGGGACATAAAGGGAGGTAAGGCTCTTATGCTTGAATTGGTAAAATTACAAAACAAATAGACTGTGATAAGTTATATATATACAATGTAATACCTAAAGCAACCGCAAAAAAATGTTATACAACAAGACAAACTCAAAACAACATAGATAAATCAAAATGGAATTCTAAACAACATTCAAGTAACCCACAGGGAGGTAGGGGGAGAAAAGAAAACAGAAAAAATGAACAGAAAGCAAAAAACAGCAGACCTAAGTCCTAAAAAACCAATAATTACATCCAATATAAATGGTCTAACTACACCAATAAAATGACAGAGATTGGCAGAATGGATTTTAAAACATGACCCAACTATGTGCTGTCTACAAAAAACTCACTCCAAATATAATGATATAGGCAAGTTCAAAGTAAAATGATGAAAAAATATATATTATGCAACAATTAACCAAAGAAAGGCAGGAGTAACTATTTTAACATCAGACAAATTAGACTTCAGAGCAAAGAAAATTATCAGAGGGACACCATATAATGATAAAGGAGTTAATTCACAAAAAAGACATAGAAATCCTAAATGTATGTGCACCAAAACAAGAGTTGCAAAATACATGCAGTGAAAACTTATAGAACTAAAAGGAAAATAGACAAATACACAATTATAGTTGAGAATTCACCACCCCTTACTCAACAATTGATAAAACAACTAAACAGAAAATCAGCAAGGATATAGAAGATTTCAATGACACCATCAACAAGCAGGGTCTAACTGATACTTATAGAACACTCCACCTAACAACAGCAGAGTGTACATTCTTTTCAAGTGTCCATGGAACATATACCAAAATATCATATCCTGGGCCATAAAACAGACTTCAACAAATTTAAAAGAATTAAAATCATACAGAATGTGTTCTCTGACCACACTGAAACAAAACTAGAAATCAATAGCAGAAAGAAAACCGAAAAATCTCCAAACAATTGGAAACTAAGTAACATACTTTTAAATAATCCATGGGTCAAAATGACATCTCAAAGGAAATTTAAAAATACAAGTGAAAAAGAAAATACAAAACATTGTGGGACACAGCAAAACTAGTGCTAATAGAGAAATTTTTAGCAATAAGTGCACACATTATAAATGAGTACAAGTTTCAAATCAGTAATCTAAGGTTCTAGTTTAAGAAGAGCAAAATAAACCCAAGGCAAGCAGAAGGAAGAAAGTAATAAAGATAAGAGCAAAAATCAATGATTGAAAACAGAAAAACAATACAGAAAATCAATGAAGCAAGGAGCTAGTTATTTGAAAATATTGATGAAATTGACAAACCTCTGGCAAGAATGAAAAAAAGAGAGAAAAGACAAAATTGTCAACATTAGGAATGAAACAAGGGTATCACTACAGACCCTGCAGACATAAAAAGAATAATAATGGAATGAACAACTCCACACACATAAATTTGACAACTTAGATGAAATGGACCAATTCTTTGAAAACACAGACTACTACAATTCACCCAATATGAAAAAGATAATTTAAATAGCCCTATAACTATTAAGGAAATTGAATTCATAATTTTAAAACTCCCAAAAAAGAAATGTCCATGCCTAGATGCTTTCACTAGAGAATTCTACTAAAGATTTAAAGAATAAACACCAATTTTATACAATCTCTTCCAGAAAATAGGAGAGAATTCTTCCTAATTTATTTTATGAAGCTAGTATGACCCTGATGCCAAAAAAAAAAACTACTTTCATGAATATAGATGCAGAAATCCCTAACAAAATATCAGCAAATAGAATTCAGCAATATATAAAAATTACACCATGACCAAATGAAGTTTATTCCAGGTATGCAAGGGTAGTTCAACATTTGAAAATCAATCAATATAATCCACCATGTCAACAGGTTAAAGAAGAATATCACGTTGGAAAGAGATTTTCACATATTGAGGTATATAAGGTAACCATTCAGGTTCAAAACTGAACCTGAACGGCTTGAACTAAAGAAGCCTGACTTACGGCCTATCAAACATACATTGTACATCTGCTTTAAGCATTAAAATAAGGAATGCATTCTCTTAAGATAAGAATACATACTTCCCCTCCTATGCCCTATTGGTAACACCCTTTGCCGACAACAGGGTCATGCTGACCTGCTAATTTGCAACTGAATACCTCTTCGAAATTTTGACAAACATGTGTCCTGGGCATGTTTAATGTATGTTCTTTGTCTAAAAAGGCATAAGACTGTTCTGAAAACCATGCTTTTCTGGAATGCTTTCTTCCTTTCTGGAAAAGGCCTTCCTGGGTTATAATCCTCACTCTGGCTCAAGTAAAACTCACCTACCTCTCTTATCTATAGAATGGTTATTGGTTATTTTGCATTGACATATAGTTATATCAATCAATGCAGAAAAATTATTTGACAAAATTTAACACTCATTCATAATAAAATCTCTCAGAAAAATAGGACTAGAAGGAAATTTTCTCAACTTGGTAAAAGGCATCTACAAAAAAATTACAGCTAACATTATACTTAAGGGTGAAAGACTGAATGCTTTCCCTACTCAGATTGGGGAAAAAGACAAGGATGTCCACTCTCACCACTCTTATTCAACATGATATGGAAGTTGAAGCCAGTGCAATAAGAAAATAAAAGGTATACATACAGATGGGAAAGGAAGAAATAAAGCTGTTCCTATTTGATGGAGACATGATATTCTATGTAGAAAATCCCAACCAATAAGTGAATTCAGCAAAGTCACAGGATATAAGATAAATATATAAAAATATTTTGTTGTCTATATATTAACGAACACATGGGCATGGGCATCAACATTAAAAATATAATACCATTTACAAATGCTCAAAAAAATGAAATACATGTAATCTAACAAAATATATAGAATATTTGTATAATGAAAATTATAATGGTGATAAAAAATCAGAGAAGATCTAAATAAATGGAGAGACATCCTATGTTCATGGATTAAAAGATTCAATATAGTAAAGATATCAATTCTCTCCAAATTGATACACATGTTTAATGTAATCCTACCAAAATCTAAGAAAGATTATTTTTAGATATAGAGAAGATTATTCTAAACTTTATATGGAAAGGAAAAGGAACTAGAATGTCTAAAACAATTTTGAAAAATAAAAATAAAGTGGAAGGACTCAGTCTACCTGATTTCAAGACTTATTATAAATCTACAGTAATCAAGACTGTGGTATTGGCAGAGGGATGGATGCATAGATCAATGGAAAAGAATATAGAAATCAGAAACAGACTCACACAAATATGCCCAACTGACTTTTGACAAAGCTGCAAAGGCAATCCAATGGAAGAAAGATAGCCTTTTCAACAAATGGTGCTGGGGCAATTGGACATCCATAGGAAGAAGGGAAAAAAATGTCAACTTAAGTCTCTACTTTACACAAATATTAGCTCTAAATGGATCATGGACATAAATACAAAAAGTAAAACTCTGAAACTTTTAGAAAAGAAACATAGGAGAAAATCTTCAAGATCTAGGGCTAGGTGAAGAGTTCTTAGACTTCATATCAAAAGCACAATCCATAGAAAAACAACTTAACAAATTGGACTTCATCAAAATTAAGAACTTTTGCTTTGTAAAAGACTTAAGAGGGTGAAAAAACAAGCTACAGAGTGAGAAAATATTTGCAAACCATATGTCTGACAAAGGGCTATTATCTAGAATATATAAAGAACTCTCAAAACTCAACAGTAAAAAGGCAAACAATTCATTTAGAACATGGGCAAAAGACATGAAGCAACATTTTACAGAAAAAGATATGCAGATGGTAAACACCAAAAAAAATGTTGATCATTAGCCATTAGGGAAATGTAAATTAAAACCACAATGAGATTCAGTACACACCTATCAAAATGGCTAAAAAAAAAAAAATAGTGACATTACTAGATACTGGAAAGCATGTAAAAAAACTGGACCATTTATACACGCTAGTAGTGGAAATATGGTGCAATCACTCTGGAAAATTGTTTGTCAGCTTCTTTAAAAAGTAAATATGCAACTACCACTCAGCGATCGCACTCTTGGGCATTTGTTCCAGAAAAATAAACACTTATGTTCCCACAAAACCTGTATACAAATGTTTGCAGCAGATTTATTCCTAATAGCACCAAATTGGAAACAACCCAGATGTACTTTCAACAGACGAGTGGTTAAACAAACTGTAGTACATCCATACCAGGGAATACTATACAGCAATAAAAAGGAACCAACTACTGACACACGCAACAACCTGGATGAATTCCAGAGAATTATGCTGAGTGAAAAAAGCCAATCTCAAAAGGATACATACTATATAATTCCATTTATATAACATTTTTGACATGACAAAATTATCGAAATGGAGAACAAATTAGTGGTTGTCAGGGGTTAAGGAGGGAGTAGGGGCAGGAGGAAAGTGGGAATGGCTATAAAAAGGCAATATGAGGGATCCTTGTGAGGAAAATGTTCCATATCTTGACTGTATAAATGTCAATATCCTGGTTGTGATATTGTACTATTGTTTTGCAAGATGTTACTATTGAAAGGTAAAGGGTATATGATATCTCTATTATTTCTTACAATTTCACGTAAATCTACAACTATCTCAAAATAGAAAGTTTAATTAAAAAAATTTTTTTAAAGAATTTAGTCATCTCTGTTCCTTGATATATCTATGTGTGTATATATATATATATATATATATACATATAAAGAAGTCTGGAAGGATGATCTCATAAACATTAAAAAGAAAAAGAAAAATTTAGTGATTATGACTCAAACCTTCGAGGGTCAGCTCTTACCTGCAACAAAGTTCCCATTAGTGATGCCACTCCAGCCATTCCAATACACAGGGCTCCAAACAGCAAGCCTAGATAGACAATGTAAAAGCCAGAGGAAAATCCAGACCCAGAGGATTAGAATTCTCAATAGAACAAACTATCACACCTTTGATTCGAAATGAGTAATATGACTGTGGTGAAGAATGGCCACATACATCAGAGCCAGGAAAAAAAAAGGAAATGGGTATTTTCCTACAGGATCAGCAGTGTGCAAAGAGAAAAGAAAACCCTGATATTGTGTCCCAGGATTAATGACACAATGATTAATGACCTAACATTAGGTTATATAAGTAAAGAATCCCTAGAATTAACTGCAGGGATTTTAAAGCTAAGAACTATTGTGCTATTAATCTAATCCTTCATAAACATTTGTTTATAAAGGAAGGCTCAAGTCTCTGTTTTCAGTTTGCCAAAAATAGGACACAATTCAGCTCCGCTCAGCACAACGTGATGGGGGAGGGGAGTAATAAATATCAGAAATTAGAGTCTTCTGACTTTAAGTGTTCATTTCTCCTGGGAAGTGGTAATCCACACCAAGGGCTGGTTTAGGACATTTAACCCTCTCATAATCTCCATCAACACCCTCAAGCCTTTTCTGTTAAACTAGCAAAGAAAGGTAGCTCCAAGACAAGTATTATATTTCCCCTTCTACTAAATTGTTTTCCCAAAACATCTTTATAGAAATCCTCAAGCCACCAGTGGTGGTCAGATGACAGGGTTTTTCTTTTCTCTTTTGGCTTTCAGTGTTTTCCAGATTTTCTCCAAGTACATGTTTTGCTTTTTAAATTATAGAAAAACTACCCCCCCAAAAAAATTTATTTTCTAAGACTTCTATTCAGCAAAAATCACCTGAAATCAGTCAATATAATTTCCCACACATAAAACTCAAAGAACAGAAAAAATGAATGAGAAATTTTCTCATCATAAAATTAGAGTATTCCTTATATTTTCTTACTCCTGTACACTCACACCTTTGTTAAGTATATTGGGTAAATAATCTTATTGCATCTGAATGGAAAACCTTACATTCACTTTTTGAAAGGAGCTCTTGATGATTTTTTGTGCTTCTGAATCCTAATATCCACAGTATTTCCAACATATTTATTTATTTATTTTATAATTTTATTTATTTATTTATTTTTCCCCCTAAAGCCCCATTAGATAGTTGCATGTCATAGCTGTACATCCTTCTAGTTGCTGTATGTGGGACGCGGCCTCAGCATGGCCAGAGAAGCGGTGCGTCGGTGCGCGCCCAGGATCCAAACCTGGGCTGCCAGCAGCAGAGCGCGCGACTTAACCGCTAAGCCACTGGGCCGGGCCTTTCCAACATATTTAGCGTGATTCTTTTTTTTTTTTTTTTTTTTAATTTTTTTTTTTTTTTAATTTTTTGTTTATTGCAGTAACATTGGTTTATAACATTGTAAAAGTTTCAGGTGTAGCTTGATTCTTCTGCATTTGATAGCTCCTGAATGGTCACCACTGTGGTTTTTGCTATTCAAAGTTATAGGAAACACATTCAAATCATCTGCCGTGTTCTTTTCTCTGAAGTCCTTACTGTACATATCTGAAGATAATGATTTTATATAACCCTTCAAAATGAATGAAAACCTCATCTACACTAGCAGAGCTGATTTATTAATCATCAGTAGCATCATTCCTTGAGCACCAGCTAGTGCCTCTTGTTTAAGTTACATTATCTCTAAACTTCATAGTACCCTTGAAAGGTGAATATTTTTTGTTCCCCTTTTCCATATAGAGAAACAGAGGCTCAAATGAGTTATTGGGTTTGCTCAAAGACAACAGCTAGTAAACTGATGAAGCAAGATTGGGCTTGTCTGGCTTCAAAAGCTTCTGTTCATTCTACTAAACCACCCAGCTTCATTAATCCCATAATGAGCTAGTCTAAATATTCTTTAGGAAGCATTGTATCATTTTGAAATTATGCTCCAGGATTAAAACCAGGTAAAATAATGCAATGCTATTTAAATTTAGGGGACAATGAAGAATATAAATTAAGTACTTATTCCAGGCAATAGTCCCGGCAATTATATATAGAATTATGGCTCAAAACAGAGTATTATTTACTATTTCTTTGACAGTCTATTAGTGTTATTGCGTTGAAGTTAAAGATTCTTTTTTAAAAAAAATTTTCTATTCATTCTAAAACACATATACCCAAGATGCCAAAATGAAGAATGAGGTACACCAACCAGACTTTTTTGAGTCAGATATTACATTTGGGACATCTGGGAACTAGAGGCCTTTAAACCTTCCCATTCAAGCTGATATTTAACCCCAAATAAGGTTCTATAATCTAAGAACAGAAGTTGAGCATTCCTTGCACAATTTTATAGACCACCGCTGGGACAGTCTATGTGTCCAGACAGAACTGACAATCAAGCTGGGTCAAATATCATAACGCTGTTCCTTTATCTTCAATTCATACACACAGACTATGCACCTTAAACTGACAGCACTTTCTTAGGTCATATTGAAAAAGTGTGGTTCTTGGTTCCAAACTAAGGATATTTCTTAAAACTGTGGCCTAAAGTTGAAAAGGAAAAGAGTTGAATTTTTTTCTGTGGCTAAGGATTTTTAACATAGATTTGGGATAGGAAGAAGGTAGGAAAGAAGGGCAGCCAAATAGGACTCCTGGAAACTGTTCTTTGTGGTCCCTGACAACCAATTGTTTGACGTGTCTCTCAAATCTTGATTGCAAATCTGGCCATGAGTGCATTAAGCCATAGGCATGCATATATGTATATACATTCAAACTGAGAAGTTCTTACTCTATATCTTCTATAGAAAAGAATTTCTGGTATCTCTAAAAATCATTTCCCAGAGCCAAAATGGAATTGCAAAAATGGAAACTTACTCAGTCCTTGGGAAATCCAAGAGAGAGATCTTTCTGAGAGCGATCTGAAACGACGTTTGACTAGATCTTCCACAGTTACTGCTGCTAAGGCATTAATACTGGAGGACACTGTGCTGTAAGGGAAAATAAAATATTTGATTTATAATATTTTAACTTTAATAATACTTTAAGCGGGAATGAGAAAGGGGAAAACAAATTGTTACTTCTTAAATATAACCAGATTTCTATTATATTATTTTTAATGATCACAGCATCCTCTTTCTGGAAGCAATTATCATCCAAGAATAATTCAGGCAACATTCATAAGCTTAATAGTCAGACAGGATAATTTATCGTTGCTTCCATTTTGCAATTAATCCTCAGTATCTATGGAAAGAATCTACATAGATTATGCAGTATTATTATATAACAACTTTAAAACATATTTTTCTTTGTGCATAGAAAGGACTGTCATAAGTCCTCACTAACATACGCCATAAATGTCAATAATATTAATTTCATGGATCCTCACTAACATATGATGTACATATTAATAATAAGAATTCCCTGGAGCAAACACAGGAAGTGCAATGAATAAGTTGAAACACAAAACAAGATTCTTTGGACACTGTATATTATTCAGCATCTAAATAGGAGATTTTAGTTCTAATTTTCCATTTGACCATGCTTTAGCCACATGTATATTTTAAACCAAGACTGTAGGTACCCATTTTTTAGAAACAGTGAAAGCTACCATCAACTGATCATCAATATTGTGACCCTACAGGGTATGTGATAGTGTATTAGATAGTAGGGACCAAGTTAAAAGTGAAGACTGATGATAACAGACTGCTAGCCCATAGAGATAAGAGTCACACCGACAGAGATGATACATGGAGTAGATTGTTTACATTGGGCCATTTGTGCCCATGTCCAGAATTCGTCTTTATTCCCCAAAATATCCAATAACAAAAGAAAGATCCCAATAGGAAAACATGTATTATTAGAGTCAGAGTTCATACCTTAATGTTCCACTGTAAACACAGGCCACAAAAAGTCCAGGAAGTCCCGGATAATCTTGCAGAATGTCTAGTACCAAATAAGGCATGAGCTGGAAAATTCCAAAATTTACTCCTGAGTATTTTGTGCTATTGAATAAAATTAATTAATGCCTCATTTATCTTGTGTTCTTCAAGAACTAAAGGAAGCTATTTCACATAAATGAAATTTCCAAATACCTCAAATTAAACTCTTTAACTGCTAACATTTAAAGAAAAGAATAGCACAGCAGTTAAAGGTGAAGACTCTGGATTCCGACAGATGTGGCTCTTGTTACTTAATTTCTCTGAGCCTCAATTTCCTCATCTGTAAAACAGGGGTAATAATACTAACCTCGTAGAATTGCTATAAAAGTTAAATTAGATAATCTATGTAAAGCTCTTATATAGTCTATAGAATAGAGTACATGCTCAATAAAAAGGGAGCTGTTTTCATTCTTTGGAATAAAAAATCAATTTAAAGGAAATATTTTCAGACCTCTATGCTTAAGCAAGCAGCATTCACGTAACTTAATTTAACTTCACTTCATGACTCAAGGCTATCTTTGCGAACTTCCGTCGCTGCCTGGGACTAAAAATGTAATAGCTGCGTATGGTATGAGGCATAGTGACCAGTGGAGAGTAACCTCAGTAAATTCCTGAAACTTGCTTCTTTTAAAAAAAGTTCCTGATACCAACTTCCTCTTTGATAAGTTACTTTTTTAAAGATAAATATTAAATAAGGATGGGAAGGCGTATGACTTCAGCACTGTGCTACATGGCAGTCTTTCGACAAAACTGATTTTTAAATCAAAAGAGCCCTAAGTGGATAATTTTCTAGAAAAATGTCCTCTCGTTTGCATTGAAACATTATTGATTCCTTCTCCCATAGTCCAGAGTAGATGGCATGCCCTATCTTATCATTTCACAATGGTTTGTTGATGGGATACAGAAGAACACCCTCCACTGTTGCAGGGGTCCGTGTTGAATTGTTTTAGGAATACTTTCTCCACCTTTTCCAAAGCTTACTAATTCTTTATTCACAGAAAAAGAGAGTAACACCTCTCTCTCTATGAGATTAAGACCCAGTTTTCCCAAGATTTCTTAAAAGTTTAACTTCAAGTATTATTCCATACATAAACAAAAGTAATTTCCATTGTTAGTGTTATAACGAGATCTAAAACCCTCTAAGTGATAGGTGCATGTATGCAAAATACCCCTGAATGCATTCTATGACAAGCAGTCTCAAGGTTAGGAAGTTGTAGGGATTTTTCTTTTCGCCCAGGATAAGGGAAAGGTTTATTAGAAACATTTTTTAAATCCCTATTGTCTTCATGGTACAAACTACGGACAATAAAGATTGACAAAAATCACAAAGTATTCTTGATTAGAGAAAATTAACGGAAGACAGCCTCCATCTTCAGAGTAAACATGATTCTTGGGTTCTCTGAGCTAATAGGAAGGATCTGTTTATCAACAGGCGGGCATGGGTTAAGATAAGGTTGAGATACACAGCTCAAGGATGCTCTCATTTTCTAATCCCACAAAGCTGTATTTTTCTGGGAATATGTGATACGTATGTACCAACATAAAATTCACCCTATCTTCATTCTAATGAGTCCCCATTTGATTTACAAGTGAGTCCTAAAAAACAATTTTGGCAAGAACTCTGAGAACAAGAACTCAGGCTTTGGAGTCAGGCAGTCCTGCATTTGAATTCTAGCTCCACTTTCTGAAAGGTGGTATATGGTAGAGAGGTTCAAAGTTAGGACGCTGGTGGCAGCCTGCTCACGTTTGAATCCTGGCTCCAGGTTTACTAGCTTTACTAACTTCTTTGTGCCTCAGTTTCCTCATCTCTGAAAGGGAGATAATCATAGCACCCACCTCAGAGTGTAGCTGTGAGGATTAAAAGTTGAAATTTATATGAAACACTATGATAGTGCCTGGCCCATGGTAAGTATGTGATGAGTGCTCACAGCTATTCTTATTTATTAGCTATGTGACCTCTCTGAGATTCATTCATTTCCTTATCTATAAAATTAGAATTGCAGGGTTGTGAGAATGAAAAGAGATAAGACACAAAGCTCTTGGCACAGAATCTCATCACATAGTTGGTACTCAATAAATGTTCACATATTGGATCTGTTTCTCTATCAGTTAAAAAACAGAAGGTAACTATTGATAAATGAGCAATCTAACAATACCCACAAAATGTTCTACAGTACCATGGTTTGTGTATAGTTTTTTTTTTTAAACTGTGTTTACCCTTCTACTCCCAGCCTTGAGCTATTTCTATTTAACACTTGGCTTAAAATTTTCCAGGTATTTCAATGTTTTAATCTTGGATGCAGCATTCTTCATTCTTGCTGGATCTGCTAAAATAAATTTTTGCCAAATGCTTTATAGAAATTAAAGATGATTATATTGTACCCATTTGCTGTTTCTCACCAAGAACATGAACACTCTTTCCTCCCAATTAATGAGCCTTCTGAATGTTATTAATGCATGTGTAGGAAAGACATGATACGGAACCTGGTCTGGTGCGGACACTTTCTCTGCTGTCCAAGGATCACAGTCACGGTACCTAGAATATAGGGTGAGTCCACAAAACACTGAGCAGATGAGGATTGCCCAGAGTCCCAAAAGATTGATGTAGAGGGACCTAAAGAAGTGAAAACAAACCAGCAAATGACAATTGTAACTTCCATCCCAAAGATTAGGAACCTTGTTACAGAAACAGAAGAGACCGTCACAATTATACTCAATAAATACACATTATCTTTTGGTTATCAAAAATGCTACTTATTTTATTCTGGCCTAACTTTCTGTTTATGATGTCAATCAACAATGTATTTGGAAATACCTGGAATAGATGGAGTTTTCCCACTGAACAAATATATCCTCCTGATCAGAGTTCCATGAGCATTATTAGCCTTATCATGTTATCTAATTATACTACTTCCAGGCTTCTTGTCATGAAATAAATATTTTAATAGTCAATAGTAACTATTACTCATTTTCCTTTTAAAAGTAATGCAATTGTAAACTGCTAAACATTGTTAGCATCTACATAGCAACTCATCAAACTTGTTTAAATATGGTTTGCAATACCACCCATTAGGTATGAAAGGCAAACCTGTATTCCTTGAACAGGTATCTTCCCAAACATTGTTCAGCATTATAACACACGATGTGTGCTCCAATAGGGTGTAAAGTTTCATGTAACGGCACTGGAGCCTGACCTGAGCGTAAATCCTGGCTCTACCTACCATATGTGAGCCTGGGCAAGTAATTTAGCCTCTCCCATCCTCAGTTTCTCCATTTACACCTAGAGATAACAATGCCTACCTCACAGAGTTTCAAGACTAAATGAAATAATATATACCATATAGCACAGTGCTTGGCATGTAATAAACACTTGTTAAATGGTAGTTATTGATGTTACTAGTGTTAATGTCATTGAATACTACATCTTAATAATCAGCTGAATAGTAAACATTTCCCTCACTCAAGTGGCCCCATTTTTTCCCCAGTGGTGCTGTAGTAGACAGTAATGAGCTGTCCTAGGCTGAAGAGCGGTACCACCCCCAGAGTCATGCCTCCTTCCCCGGGGCAGCCTGCATCTAACGACTTCTGGAATCAAAGATTTAAAGGCCCAGTCCCTCATCCTAACTTGGGACAAGCCTGAAGAGTCATCCCAGCTGAGGCCTCTGTTGAGAAGGCATTACTGTCTAATTTCTCCCTCTGCCCAATCCTGCTTCTTTCCTTTCCTTCTCTTCTATAGTTGGTGATTCAGTAATAGACTCTAGCATGCTAACCTCCATCTCAGAGTCGGCTTCCAGAGGACCCACCCTGCAAAAGCTGCCAAACAACAGATTGCTAGCCTTTTCCCTTGAGTTGACTAAATTTACTGTACGTTTTGTTACTGTCTAAAAATAGTGTAAGTAACTGTATCTCATCTCCAAATCATCAGAAAATATGCCCACACACTTTCCTGCTCAGACACCCCCCTTGCTTATATATGAGTTTAATACTTTAACACATTGTTTTATTTGACTTGAACACTATTCAAATACATCACTTATCAACATCTGATATTGTCCCTGGCCAGTTAACGTAAGTAGGTCTTCACTTTGTGGCTGGGATTCATTCTTCTCACGGAGGCAGTGTTAGAAAGCAGGAGAAAATGGTTCCCCTGAGCTCAGGGAGTCTGCCTTGTTAAGGAGACCCATTGGGCTATTCGGAAGGAAATTTCTTCCTATTAAGAAAGCTCTAATGCTGTTATTTTAGTTATAAAATTGGGTTTTTTGAGTTTCACATTCCCAAAGAAGCAGAAGAGCATGTGCACAATTACTTTGGGAGAGGCATCAGCTCTAGAATAGATTTAAAGTCCAGTGGGTTACTGGATATACAAATTACATTCCTTCAAGTTCCTTAAAATACCAGAATTCTCAAGATCACTTTTGGGGGATTCCATATCCAGTTATTGTACTCATATTCATATAGATCTTTCATTGTGGAATTTTACAAAGACAGATAATGTCTAAAACCGGTTTACTCTCAATATGTTGAGCTCTGACATGTGATATCACAAAATTTTCATGTTCTCCTTTGAATAGAAATAGAATTGCCACTCCTTCTCCTACTCCAAACACCCTGTTACTCTTAACCTATTTAGAGTTTTTAAGCCCCTAAATGCATGTGGGCCAAGTCAGCCTTATTTATCAGCACAAGGAGTGGTGGTCACCAAGCTGATCTGAGGCCTCTTGAGAAAGAACCAGCCACTGTTCATACTCTTTACTCAAGCCAAGACAGGCTTGAGAGTTCCCTGAACATGTCGTCCTTCCAACCTCTACGCTTTGTCCAAATCACTCTGCTTACCTAGAATGCCCTCCCACTCTTTTCCACCTGCCCACATATGACCATTCTTCAGAATTTTCCTGGTGGACAAGAATCTCTCACTCATCCTCTGCCTTCACATCCCATGATTTGAGGTTGAAAAAGGAATTCATATTTATTGGACCCCTATTACGTGTGTTCCAAACACAAACACATTTTGTAATACCTCCCATGAGATATATATTTCTTAAGCTCATTTTCCAAGTTTAGAAACTAAAGCTCAGAGAGACTAAGTAACTCATCGAGGATTGCTCAAGTAGCAAGTATTAAGAGCAGGGTTATAAACCCCCAAGTATTAAGAGCAGGGTTATAAACCCGTGACTGTGTCTGAAAATAAAATACACCAGTACATCTGGCAATATAATGCTCTGGAACACTTCCTTTCTTGTTATATTGTTTCATGGAATTGTTATACCTACCTAGTGTTATTTCACCTGCATATATTTTCCTAATTTGTTGTTAAGTTTCTTCATAATAAAAGTGCCTTATATTTATAATTTTTTATTCCCCATAGTTCCTTATACAAACAGAAGCATAATAAATGCCTATTAATTTGATAATATTTATTTTACTTAATAATTCATATAAATATTTTCAATATCTGATTTGAAACGTACAGTGCTACTTGATCCTTGTAAGTAAGTAATACTTGTAAGTAAGTATACCATTTATCTCTTGGAATTTCATGATACAAAAGACTTAAACCTGAGCAAAACTTGATTTATGAAAGAGTCTCCATAAAGATAACTGATGGTTATTAAAGATTCATATACCGTAGTTTGGCTTACATTTTTGCGTGGAATCTGCTTTTACAGGAAATATATCTCTGCACTTGGCATTGGTTGACACCATAGATGCCGGTCCACGTGAAGGTCCCTCCTATTATGATGGTCCAGAATGTGTGTCTTTGCAAAGGGTTAGGATTAAAACTAAATGAAAAGAAACAGAAAACAAATCTGAATTATCAGCAAAAGAACTACAGAAAATCCTCCAGGAATATTTTTGGAGGCAAGCAATGTATACGTATATAAACATGTATACATACATAAATATGTACAAATATACTCAGTAATATAAAAGGTAGAAACATTCGTAACTTAAGTTCAATGAAACAAAATTTGATACTTTCAGAGATTTGGAAATTCTGGATGGGATTGGGGGAAAATAAATGTTCTAATCATTCCAAGTGTTTATATAAATTGTTGTCCTATGGCCATCGGAAATTATTTAAACAAATCCACAATGCTGTAATCAGAGAAGAGCATGAAACTGAAAAAAGAGAGAGAAATAGGTTCCTAAGTGCACCACAGCAAGAGATAGTGTACTGAAATGAACACAAAATTGGCACATTTTGTGTGTATAATTTCTTTCCTAGCACATGTATAGTCACAGTTCTAATTTATATTCAAGCTCAAAAAAGTCAGTCAATTAATGCAGTCTAAAAGTTTTCACGTTCTAAAACTACCATGTCATTAAAATTGTGATTTCTTAAAATGCTGTGTGCACAAGCTAAATATTAATAGTTAAAAGTCACTTTATAACATGTACCTCAGACCAAAACATTGTTACAGAGAAAGCTCAACTCCCATGTTTGATACATCTTTGAACTCTTCTTACTGTATCACCTTGGAAGGAATGATTTTGTTTATCTCTGATACACAATACAAGCTGGATAAATTTCTGCAAAATTAGCTTTCATGGAAACTTTCTGAAAATTATGAATTTCTGCAAATTCACTTCAAATCTTATATTTA
The DNA here is from genome assembly GCF_020826845.1 of Diceros bicornis minor. Taxonomy (NCBI): domain Eukaryota; kingdom Metazoa; phylum Chordata; class Mammalia; order Perissodactyla; family Rhinocerotidae; genus Diceros; species Diceros bicornis. Next base: position 22,078,034 of record NC_080764.1, on the reverse strand, counting down.
AGATCAGTTGAATAAAGCTTTCAGATTTTATGCGTATTCTGGCATTCCTATGGAAAGATGAGAGCCTCTATTCCACTCTCTAACACTTAATGTCAAAGTCTAAGAGTTTCAAGGGTGTTGACCTCTTCTGCCATAGAGAAGGTAGCCACTATATTACCGAATGGAAGTCAAGAGCCAAAAGATTCAGAGAGCTACTTGAGCGAAGTAAGACAAGATTTAAAAGAGCAGATTCAGTGGTTTTAGGCCAAACAGAATACATACACCAACTATAGACTGTGCAGAAAATACCGACACAACATCCTTCTCTTCATTTATCTCCACCAGAACAGATATTTTGCCCATCGTACTCTCAAAACTTATTAGAATAACAAGGGATATACAATAAGGCTTTTCATTATTACTTAATGGTTGTCAGCCTTCAAAGTAAAGATCATAAAAATGTCTATTCTTTTACTTTTTAGAATCTTTTATTGACGTATATGTTACCACTTCAATGCAGCAGTATGCGTACTCTTTGTATAAAGTAACAGTTATCTTGCAGAAAAATGATTGGTTCCACACCCTCTCCCTTCAACCTAGCCTACTAGGAAGAGATTTAGGAATGATTAAGATGTCCCTAGTAGCCACTGGTTGTGTCTGCTTCTTGGTATCCATTCTTCCCTCTTCTGGTAACAGCAACCCAAGTTTACATTGGGGAAGCTACCATTTCTCCATTAAATAGTCTAAACGGCTGTCAGTCAAAACATCCTGCTCTGCCCTAGCTAAGGGATGGAACAATGCCCAAGCTTAGCCAATTGGAGGCTCTCTTCCTTGGAATCTGAATCTTGAGGTAAAAGGAAAACAAATTACTGAAAACAGTTGAAGTTGGTTTGCTGTAATTCATTCTTGCAAATGAACACATTGACCCTGTCCAATTTCTGAAAAAACTCTTCTCAAATGTTAGCCTCTATTTTCAGAAAACCAGAAGAGAGCCATCAAAATGCAAACGTTTTTTATTTCTTCTTGCCAGTGATTTCAGTCTGCCTGCCTCAAAGTAGGAGTGCTTAAACAGAAAATAAGCCGGTCCATGTCAAAATGGGCCCCTTTCCACACTGAACATGATGTACAAGGATGACACTATTGGTCCAAAAGGGAAGATGTTTTAAATATTCTTTTAAATTGTGTGATATATTTGGGGTGAAACATCTAGTTTTTCCATTAGTCTCTCTTTAGGAAAACTGAACGGTTGTTTAAGACATGTTATATCATGTTCTATACTGACACTTGAGGCATCAGCCATAAGTTTTCTAGTGAACTTTTTTGAAATAATATATAATATTATATAATGTATAATATATAATACTTACACATAAATATAATTATAATATATAATAATATAGTATACATCACCAGAGCAATAACAAAAGAGAAATTTTCTAGGCTGCTTGAAACAAAGAACTGTCAAAATGGAATCATTGTCTTTTAGTGTTTTTCTCTTAAGAGGTTTCCTTTTCTTATTTCTCCACTATCTCTTCCCTTATTACCCTAACCTACCCTTCAACCTATTCCAGACTTTAATATCTGGAATAAAATAAAATACTCTTGCTATAAATCCCTTCTCAGGAGGATGCACCATCCTAAGTATCATGTAACTAAGCACCATCTGACTGTTTTAATCCCTTAAAAACCTGGTGGAAACCCCTTACACACTTATTAGCCAGCTTCATTTTTCTGTACCACATCCTTAGTGGTTTGTTTGTTTGTTTTCTAATGTAAACTTACTATTTCAATAAAGAGAGTATTTTTACAAAAAAAAAAGGAGTGTTCTATTAACCAAGAGGTAAATAGCTACTTACTCCCAGAAGTTTAATCTTCCACCTTCATAGGCATCCTTTAGAATAGTGCTGATTCCACCATCAATCACTACAGCCTGTATAATCACACACGAAAATCCAGCCAGTATGATCCCAATCTGAAGAACATCTGTCCAGATAACTGCTTTAAGACCACCCTTTGAGGGGAAAGCGTATTAGGATTAATGCTTCTATCAGACATCATTAAACGTCTACATGCTTATACAATATGCTGGACAAAAACAATGAAAACATGGATCTTGGCCAAGAAGTGCACCCAAGGGAAATGGTTAGGTTAGGAGAACCTTGAAGAGAAGGTGATATTTAAGCCAAACGTAAGCTTCAAACATAAACAGAGGCAAAGATGGAATTCCCTCCCAGCAGTGAAAACAGCATGGCAAAAGTATAGAGAGATCAAAGTACATGGTACGTTGAGTGTGGCCAGATATATATTTTGGAGTGAAGTGGAGTGGTATGGGGAGATTGTTGGGAAGAAAATTCAGAGTCAGATTGCAAAAGGCAATATCTACCTATAGGCAAGGCTGATATTCAACAGTATATACATAGAAAGTCATACCAATTGTTGGAATACTGAAATGCTTTGTACTAGACACTGCTACAAACTTTCCAAGTTTCCCCCTCCAGTCCATATGACCTTGGCTGAGCCAGCTCCTCCTTGAGTACCCCATCTTATAAAATATCCAGCGACTAAAGGGTTAAGACCTAGACTATTAGGGAAACCATAAAACTTGCACCACTTGCATAGATACTAAGGACCAGCTTTTATGATAATATGAGAGCCCATGGCATACTGGTCATTACATATTTTGACTGTCACTCCTGCCTAAAGACAATGGGAAGTTATCTTAGATTTCTAAGCTGAAGAATAATATGAGCACAGCCATAACAACTTGACAACAGTAAGGATGAATTAGGAGACGAGATTAGGGACCATTGCATGGTTCAGACGAAAGAAAAAATTCTCATTTATGATCAATGTTCTAAAAAGGATCAAATTTTACCCCAGACTGAATATTCCTCACAAAAAAGTTATACTGTAGGAGGCAGGAGTAGGAGAGTAGGTACGAATGACCCAGACTGCAGCACACAACTATTCAAGTTTTCAATTTTGCAAAGCAAGTTGGTAGTGTGACAGAAGAAAAAATGTTCTTTACATACCAGCGTGCAGTAGAATGTGCAGACCACCCCTGTTGCCACTACTGCTCCCCACAGATGAAATCCTGTGACTGTAGAAGGAAAGAAAATGCAGGTATATCTGTGAAACAAACATAATAAAAGTATTTCTCAAAAAATAAACAGGGGGGAGCTATATCATTTATGAGGCACCTACCTCTATACCCATTTGCCTAAAGCTAGGTCCAAATCTCCTAAAATGTCCCAAAACAAATGGAGTTTAAATTTTTATTTGATAAATTAAATAGACCTGGTTTCTACCCTCAGACAACATACATAGATCCAACATTGGTTAAATTAAGTACATGAAAAAAACATTTATATTGTAATTAAGCTAAAAAACTATTTGATACTATGACTCAATGGGGTCAACAGGTATTTTTCATCATGGTTCAAATAAACACATTACTCTACCAGTCCTTGAAAGACAAGTTGTACATATTACTAAGATGGGATCAAGATGGAGAAAAGATTATATAATTTGCTACCATCTATCTAAGAAGTGGAGGGGCATATTATATTTTTTTAAATGGAAGGATAACAACTCTATGCCTACAAATTTGATAATCAAGATGAAATGGAGCAATTCTTGGAAAGACATGATCTGCCAAAACTCACACAGGAAGAAATAGATGATCTGAATAGAGCTATATCTATTAAAGAAATCGAATCAATAGTTAATAACCTTCCAAAACATAAAGCTACAGGCCCAGATGGGTTCACTGGTAAATTCTACCAAACATTTAAGGAAGAAATTATGCAAATTCTCTACAATATCTTTCAGAGGCTAGAAGTAGAAAGAAGACTTCCTAACTCATTCTATGAGGCCAGCATTACCCTAATGCCAAAACCAGACAAAGACATTACAAGAAAAGAAAACTACAGACTACTATCTCTCATGAAATTGGATGCAAAAATGCTCAAGAAAATAATAGCAAATCAAATCCAAAAAAGAATAAAAAGTATTATGCACCACAAGTAAGTGGGATTTATCCCAGGTATGTAAAGCTGGTTTAACATTCAAAAATCAATTAATGGAATCTATCACTTCAACACACTGAAAAAGAAAAATCATACGATCATATCAATAGATGCAGAAAGCATTTGACAAAATCCAACCCCCATTCATGATAAAAACTCTCAGTAAACTAGGATTAGAAGAGAACTTTCTCAACTTGATAAAGACTATCTACAAAAACTTACAACTAGCATCATACTTAATGGTGAGAAACATGAAACTTTCCCACTAAGATCAGGTATGAAGCAAGGATATCCCTTCTCACCATTCGTTTTCAACATTGTACTAGAAGTCCTTGCTAATGCAATAGGGCAAGAAAAGGAAATAAAAGGTATACAGATGGTGGGTAGGCCCCATGGCTTAGCCATTAAGTGTGCGTGCTCCGCTACTGGTGGCCTGGGTTCGGATCCCAGGCGTGCACCGACGCACTGCTTCTCCGGCCATGCTGAGGCCACGTCCCACATACAGCAACTAGAAGGATGTGCAACTATGACATACAACTATCTACTGGTGCTTTGGGGGAGGGGAAGGAGGAGGATTGGCAATAGATGTTAGCTCAGAGCCAGTCTTCCTCAGCAAAAAGAGGAGGATTAGCAAGGATGTTAGCTCAGGGCTGATCTTCCTCACAAAAAAAAGAAAAAAATTAAAAGGTATACAGACGGAAAGGAAGAAATAAAACTGTATTTGTTCACGGATGACATGATCATCTATGTAGAAAACCTGAATGAACTGACAAAAACCTCCTGGAACTAATAAGTGATTACAGCAAGGTTGCAGCGTACAAGGTTAATATACAAACTGCAATTGCTTTCCTATAAACCAACAGTGAACAAGTAGAATTGAAAGTTAAAAACAATGCTATTTACATTAGCACCCCCCAAAATGAAATACTTAGGTATAAATCTAGCAAAATATATACAAGATCTGTATGAGAAAAACAACAAAACTCTGATGAACAAAATCAAAGAAGAACTAAATAAATGGAGAGATATTCCATGTTCATGGATAGGAAGACTGAATGTTATCAAGATGTCAGTTCTTCATAATTTGATCCATAGATTCAATGCAATTTCAATCAAAATCCCAGAAAGTTATTTTGTGAAACTGATTCTAAGGTTTATATGGAGAGACAAAAGCCTCTGAATAGTCAATATGACATTGAAGGAGAAGAACAAAGCTGGAGGACTGACTCTACCTGACTTCAAGCCTTATTATAAAGCTACAATAGTCAAGACAGTGTGGTATTGGTGAAAGAATAGACAGATCAATGGAACAGAATTGAGAGCCCATAAATAGACACACATAAAAATACTCAACTGATTTTTGACAAAGGAACACAAGCAATACAATGGGGCCAAGATTGCTTCAACAAATGGTGCTGGAACAACTAGACATCCACAAGCAAAAAAATGGATCTAGATACAGACTTTACAACCTTCACCAAAATTAACTTAAAATGGATCATAGGCCTAAATGTAAAATGCAAAACTGTAAAACTCCTAGAAGATAACATAGGAGAAAACCATGATGACCTTGGGTATGGTGATGCCTTTTTAGATACAACACCAAGGACACGATTTATTAAAGAAATAATTGATCAGCTGGACTTTATAAAATTAAAAACTTCTGCTCTGCAAAAGACAGTATTGAGAGAATCAGAAGACAAGCCATAGACTAGGAGAAAATATTTGCAAAAGACACACCTGAAAAAGGACTATTATACAAAGAACTCTTAAAATTCAACAATAAGAGTGACATCAGCATCATGGTGGAGTAAGTTGCTCCCTTTGTCTCTCCCCTCTAAGTTACAACCAGTCAGATACCTAGTGGCCAACAAAGGACTCCCTGTACAGCACACCAGAATGCCTGATTGATCCATGTATCTATACATCTGAAGTGGCACTAGTCTCTCCAGCAATGGGGACAGCAACCAAAACATGATTCACTAGCAAGAGCAGGGTGCCCTAACCTAAGGACTTAAAAAGCACACTGACAGGCACCAGTGACCAGAGACTGCAGGGCCAGCAACAACACTTGTGGCTTATCCCCTACTCCTCCCCTAGCAGTGGCAGGTGGCACCTGCAACCTGAGGCTTCAGGAACCACAGAAGAACCTGAGAACCAGCCCCAAGTGGCAGAACTCCTGACATTGGCTCTATTAGCAGCAGGAGCTGCATACAAGAACCCGGGCCCCTGACAGCAACAGCAACACCTGTGAACCCAACACCCCCGGCAGTGGTGCTGCCAGCACCCTGAGATAACCCAGGAGCAGCAGTGCAGGTGGTGAATCGGGCAGCAGCACCCTAGCCCATGGAGAGCCTGTGGAGAGCAAGTAGGGGAACATGAGACCCAGGTGACCCCAGAAGCAGCAAAAGATCTCACAGTCTGGTGACCTTGGTGCCAACACTGAGACAGCAATGATAGCAATGACATCAAAAGTAGCAAGCACCAGCAACCTCAGAGGCACAAGCGGCACAAGGGAGGCATTGATGACACCTCTAGCAGAGAGAGTGCAGGGTAGACAGTGCAGGTTCTCAAATAGAACCAGAAACAGCTCACAACCAAAGTAACCAAATCTGTACCCAAAAAAGAAATGTGGTTACTGCCACAAATGTGCAGCAGAGGATCAATTCATCAAACACCATGAAGAACTACAGCAACACAGCAGGACAGAAGGAGAACGACAGCTCTCCAGAAACCAAACTTGAAGTCACAGAAGATTACTATGTGACTGAGTGAGAATTCAAAATAGCTGTCATAAAGAAATTCAACAAGTTACAAGATAACTCAGAAAGACAGGTCCATGAGCTCAGAAATAAAGTTAATGAACAGAAGGAATACTTGACCAAAGAGATTGAAGCTCTAAAAAAAAAAACACAGAAATTCTCAATATGAACACAATTAATGAGATAAAAAGTAATGTAGAAAGTTTAAAAAATAAAGCAGACCTTATGGAGGAGAGAATCACTGAGCTCAAAGATAGAAATCTAGAAATTATTCAGGTGGAGGAGGAGAAAGAAGTAAGATTTTTAAAACTTGAAGAAATTCTTTGAGAAATATCCAACTTAATTAGGAAAAGTAACATAAGGATTATAGTTATCTCAGAGGGAGAAGAGTTGCAGAAAGAAGCAGAGAGCTTGTTCAAAGAGATGACAGCTGAGAACTTCCCAAACTGGGAGAAGGAACTGGACATGCAAGTACATGAAGCTAGTAGAACTAATTACATCAATGCAAAAAGATGTTCCCCAAGACATGTAATATTAAAATTGTCAAAAGTCATTGACAAAGAAAAAATATTAGGCACAGCAAGAGAGAAGAAAATAACCTACAAAGAAACCTCCATCAGGCTTTCAGGGGATTTCTCAGCAAAAATCTTACAGGCTAGGAGAGAGTGGAATGATATATTCAAAATACTGAAAGACAAAACTATCAGCCAAAAATACTCTATCAAGCAAAATTATCCTTCAGATATGGTGGAGAAATAAAAGCTTTCCCAGACAAACAAAAGCTGAGGGAGTTCTTAGACACTAGACTTGCCTTATAAGAAATGATGAAGGAACCCTCCTACCCGAAACAAAAAGGCAAAGGTTTACAAAGCTTGGAGCAAGGAGATAAATAGACAAAATCAGAAAATTGCAGTTCTCTATAAGAACAGGTTAGCAAACACTTAATTATAAAATAGAGGATAAATGGAAAGAAAGTATCAAAAATAACTATAAACACTTCAATTTGGTCACAAACTTACAACATAAAAGAGAATAATTTGTGACAACAAAAACATAGAAGGAGAAGAGAAAAGAGATGGAACCTGTATAAGCTAATGGAGATAAGAGGCTACCCGAAAATGGACTATCTCATCTATGAGATCTTTTATACAAACCTCATGGTAACCACAAAGCAAAAAATCAGAGCAGAATCACAAATCATAAATAAAGATAAAACTCAGAAAATCATCACAGAAAACCACCAAACTGAGATGGCAGACAGAAATACAAGGGAAAAGAAACAATGGAAATATAGAACAACTGGAAAACAAAAGATAAAATGGCAGTATTAAGCCCTCATATATCAATAATCATTCTAAATGTAAATGGATTGAATTCACCAATCAAAAGACATAAAGTGGCTGAAAGGATTAAAAAACAAGACCCAATAATATGCTGCCTCCAGGAAACACATCTCAGCTCTAAAGACAAACACAGGCTCAGAGTCAAGGGATGGAAGATGATACTCCAGGCAATGGCCACCAAAAGAAAGTGAGTGTAGCTGTATTTATATCACACAAAGCAGACTTCAAGATGAAAAAGATAATGAGAGACAAAGATGGCCGTTATATGACAATGAAAGGGACATTCCACCAAGAAGACATAACACTTATTAATACATACACATCTAACACAGGAGCACAAAAGTATATACAGCAACTGTTACCAGACCTAAAAGGAGAAATTGACAGCAACAGAATAATAGTAGGGGACCTCAACACCCCCACTTACATCAAGGGATAGATCATCCAGGCAGAAAGTCAACATGGAAACAGTGGCCTTAAATGAAACACTAGACCAGATGGACTTAATAGATATATATAGTACATTCCATCCCAAAACTGCAGAATACACATCCTTCTCGAGTGCACATGGAACATCCTCAAAGATAGGCCATATGTTGGAGAACAAAGCAAGCCTCAATAAATTTAAGAAGATTTAAATCATATCAAGCATCTTTTCTAATCACAATGCTAGGAAACCAGAAATCAGCTACAAGAAAAAAGCTGGGAAAGTCAAAAATATGTGAAAACTAAGCAACAAGCTACTGAACAACCATTGGATCAATGAAGAAATCAAAGGAGACATCAAAAAACACCTAAAGATAAATGAATATGAAAACACAGCATACCAAAACTTATAGGATGAAGCAAAAGTGGTATTAAGAGAGAAATTTATAGAAATACAGACCTACCTCAAAAAGCAAGAAAAATCTCAAAAAAACAAGCTTATTCTATACCTAAAAGAACTAGAAAAAGATCAAACAAAGCCCAAAGTCAGTAGAAGGAAGGAAATAATAAAAATCAGAGCAGAAATGAATGAAATAGAGAATAAAAAATACAATAGTAGGGGCCAGCCCGGTGGCGCAAGCGGTTAAGTGCGCGCGCTCCGCTGCGGCGGCCCAGGGTTCGCTGGTTCGGATCCCGGGCGCGCACCGACACACTGCTTGGCAAGCCATGCTGTGGCGGCGTCCCATATAAAGTGGAGGAAGATGGGCACAGATGTTAGCCCAGGGCCGTCTTCCTCAGCAAAAAAAAAGAGGAGGATTGGCGGATGTTAGCACAGGGCTGATCTCCTCACAAAAAAAAAAAAAAAAAAAAATACAATAGTAATCGATGACACTAAGAGCTGATTCTTTGAGAAGACAAACAAAATTGACAAACCCTTAGGAAGACTCACTAAGAAAAAGACAGAAGACTCAAATAAACAAAATCAGAAATGAAAGAAGAGAAATTACAACAGACACCACAGAAATACAAAGGCTTATAAGAGAATACTATGAAAAGCTATACGTCTGGCTATAACTGGATAACCTAGAAGAAATGGATAAATTCTTAGACTCATACAACCTCCCAAAACTGAATCAAGAAGAAATAGAGAATCTGAATAGCTCAATCAAAAGCAAAAAGATTGAAACAGTAATCAAAAACCTCCCAAAAAACAGAAGTCCAGGATTAGAGGGTTTCTCTGGTGAACTCTCCCAAACATTCAAAGAAGATTTAATTCCTATCCTTCTCAAACTATACTGAAAAATTGAAGAGGATGGAATGCTTTCTAATTCATTTTACAAGGCCAACCATACCCTGATGCCAAAACCAGACAAAGACAACACAAAGAAGGAAAATTACAGGCTAATATTGCTGATGAATGTAAATACAAAAATCCTCAGTAAAATATTAGCAAATCGAATACAATAATACATCAAAAGGATCATACACCACGATCAAGTGGGATTTATTTCAAGGATGCAGGAATGGTTCAATATCTGCAAAGAAATCAATGTGATACAATACATTAACAAAATGAAGAATAAAAACATATGATCATCTCAATAGACATAGAGAAAGCATTTTACAAAATCCAACATCCATTTATGATAAAAACTCTGAATAAAATGGGTATAGAAGGAAATTACCTCGACATAATAAAGGCCATATATGACAAACCCACAGCCAATATCCCACACAACAGAGAAAAACTGAAAGCCATTCCTCTGAGAACAGGAACAAGACAAGGATGTCCAATCTTATTAAACATAGTACTGGAAATTTTAGCCAGAGAAATTAGGTAAAAAAAATAAATAAAAGGGATCCAAATCAAAAAAGAAGTGAAACTCTCACTATTTGAGGATGACATGATTCTATATATAGGAAACCTAAAGAATCCACCAAAAACTATTAGAAATAATCAACAAATACAATAAAGTGACAGGATAAAAAATCAACATACAAAAATCAGTTGCATTTCTATACACTAACAACTAACTAGCAGAAAGAGAAGTCAAGAATACAATCCCACTTACAATTGCAACAAAAAGAATAAACACTTAGGAATAAATTTAACCAAGGAGGTGAAAGATCTATACACTGAAAACTATATGACATTATTGAAAGAAATCAAAGATGACATAAAGAAGTGGAATGATATTCCATGCTCATGGATAGGAAAAATAAGCATACTTAAAATGTCCATATTACCTGAAGCAATCTACAGATTCAATGCAACCCCAATCAGAATCCCAATGACATTCTTCATGGAAATAGAACAAAGAATCCTAAAATTTATATGGAACAACAAAAGACCCCAAATAGCCAAAACAATCTTGAGGAAAAAGAACAAAGTTGGAGGTATCACAATCCCTGAATTCAAATTATACTACAAAGCTATCATAATCAAAACAGCACAGTATTGGCTGAAAAAAAGACAGAAAGATCAATGGAACAGAACTGAGAGCCCAGAAACAAAATCACACATCTATGGACAGCTAATCTTTGACAAAGGAGCCAAGAACATACAATGGAGAAAGGAAAGTCTCTTCAATAAATGGTGCTGGGAAAACTGGATAGCCACATGCAAAAGAATGAAAGTAGACCATTATCTTACAGCATACACAAAATTAACTCAAAATGGATTAAAGACTTGAATGTAAAACCATGAAACACTTAGAAGAAAATATAGGCAGTACACTCTTTGACATCGGTCTTAGCAGTATCTTTTTGATGTCTACTCAGGCAATGGAAACAAAAGAACAAATAAACAGGTGGGACTACATAAGATTAAAAAGCTTCTGTAAAGTAAAGGAAACCATCAATAAAATGAAAAGACAACCCACCAACTGGGAGAAAATGTTTGGAAATCACATATCCACTAAGGGGTTAATTTCCAAAGTATATGAAGAACTCATACAACTCAACAACAAAAAAATGAACAACCCAATCAAAAAATGGGCAGAAGATATGAACAGACATTTTTCCAAGGAAGATATATAGACAGCCAACAGGCATCTGTTGAAAAGATGTTCAACATCACCAATAATTAGGGAAATGCAAATCAAAACTACAATGAGATATCACCTCACATCCACCAGAATGGCTATAATTAACAAGACAAGCAATGACAAGTGTTGGAGAGGATGTGGAGAAAAGGGAACCCTCATACAATGCTGGCGGGATGCCAACTGGTACAGTCACTATAAAAAACAGTATGGAGATTTCTCAAAAAACTAAAAATAGAAATACCATATGATCCAGCTATTCCACTACTAGGTATTTATCCAAAGAATATGAAATCCACAATTCAAAGAGATTTATGCACCCCTATGTTCATAGCAGCATTATTCACAATAGCCAAGACATGGAAGCAACCCAAGTGCCAACCAACAGATGAATGCATAAAGAAGATGTAGTATATATGTATAATGGAATATTACTCAATCATAAAAAAGACAAAATTGTGCCGTTTGCAACAACATGGATGGACCCTGAGGGTATTATGCTAAGTGAAATAAGTCAGACAGAGAAGGACAAATACTGTATGATTTCGCTCATATGCAGAATATAAACAAATAAATACACAGATAAGGAGAGCAAATTAGTGGTTACCAGAGGAAAAGCGGGTAGAGGGGAGGGCAAAAGGAGTAAAGGGCACATATGTCTGGTGATGGATAAAAACTAGAATATTGGTGGTGAACATGATACAATGTATACAGAAACTGAAATATAATAATGTATACCTGAAGTTTACACAATATTAACAGCCAATAAGACCTCAATCGAATTTAAAAAATATTCAAGGTATCAAAATAAAATTTACTTATTTTATAAAAAGCAAAGAATATCCCATTTTATAAGCCCTAATGAAATAATAGACCTAGAATGATCATCAATGACTGCCAATAAATTTTTTTTAAAAGACTGACATTCTATGCCTTCTGAAGGAAACAAATGACACTGCCTATGAAATACTCTTTCTAAAAAGTTGAACTAGAGTCTGAGGAGAGCTTCTAGATCTAACTACTAGTTTACAAGAAATACAGATGGCTGGAGAACATTAAATGACCCCATGGTGATGCACTCAGTAAAACCAAGAACCTGGAAAATTTGACAGAACAAATGACCATTTCTTCAACAAATAAATTGCAATTTAAAAAAAAGGAGGGATATTACAAACTAAAAGAGACTTTAAAAGAGCTTCAAAATACATCTAGCAAAAATTGACAGAAGAGGAGAAAGGAAAAATCAGCAATTATATTTGAAGAGTTTAATATCCCTCTTCAGTAATTGATACAAGAAAAAAAATCGGTAAAGATATAGAAAATTTGAACAACACTATTAACCAACAGAACCGTTGACATTTATAGAACACTACACCCAAAAACTACCCAATACACATTCTTTATAAGAGTACATGGAATGTGCAGCAGATAGACCATATCCTGAGCCATAAAAACACATTTCTAAGGATTAAAATCATAATAGTTCTCTGACCAAAGCAGTATTAATTTAGAAATCAATAACAAAAAGATATAGTAGAAAATCACCAAATATTTGAAAATTACGTAATACATTTCTAAATGTATTGGGTAAAAGAAGTCACAAGAGAAATTATAAATATTTTGAACTGAATGATAATAAAAACACAATGTATCAAAATCTGTGGGATGCAGATTAAGCGGCACTCAAAGAAAAATTTATAACGTTAAATATTTACACTAGAAAATAAGAAAGATTTAAAATCAATGGTCTTTCTACCTTAAGAAGCTAGAAAAGTTAAACCCAAAGTAAGCAGAGGAAAAGAAACAATAAACATAACAGCACAAATTAATGAAATAGAAAGCAATCACATAAAATCAACACAGCCAAAAATTGGTTCTTAGAAAAAATTGAAAACATCAGTAAATGACTAGTAAGATAACGTCAAGAAAAAAAGATAGAAAAGGTGTCTTACCAATATTAGGAATAATTAAAGGGACATCACTATATTTACTACAAACATTAAAACTGAGGATATTATAAACAACTTTATAGTAATGAATTTGATGAGTTAGATAAAAATGAATTAATTCCCTGAAAAACATAGTTCACCAAAACTGACTCAATAAGAATTAGAAAATATGAATAAATCCATATTTATTAAAGAAATTGAATCCATAAATCAAAACCTCTCTATAAAAACAAATGTCACGCCCAGAAGCCTTCACTGTGAATTCTACAAGCATTTAAGAAAGAAATACACAATTTTACACAAACTCTTTCAAAAAATAGAAGAGTGAACACTTCTCAACTCGTTTATGAAGCCAGCATAACTGATACAAAAATCCTGACAAAGACATTAACGGAAAAGTAACTTCAGATCAATAGTCCTCATAGACTGCAAAAGTCTTTAACAAAATATCAACAAATCAAATCCAGCAATATATAAAAAGGTTAATACATTATGATTAAGTGAGGTTTATTCCAAGAATGCAAAACTGGTTTAACATTCGAAAATCAACATAATATCCCATGTTAACAGGACAGTAAGATGAGGAAGAGAAATAAAAGACACACAAATTAGAAAAGAAAAAGTAAAACTGTCTCTATTCATAAATAACATGAAAATCCTAAGGGATTTGCCAAAAACCTACTTGAATTAGCAAGCAAATTTAGCAAATGCTCAGGATAGAAGATCAACATATAAAAGTCAACTGTATTTTTATATATTTGCAAAGAATAATTAGAAAAAGATATTATAAAACAATACCATTTGCAAAAGCATCAGAAACATCAATTACCTAGGAGTAAATCTAAGAAATATGCACAAGACTTCAACATCAAAAACTATAAAACATTACTGACAGAAGGTTTAAAAGGGTAAATGGATAGATACCATGTAATTGATTAAAAGAATATATGCTTTTGTAAAGTGTCTGTTCCAGTCTTCTGTCCACTTTTTACTGGGTTATTTGTCTTTTTGTATTCATTTTTTTATTCCATGAGCCAGTAAGCTCAACATCAAAACTCATCAGGAAAATGCAAAGTAAAATCGTAATAAGATAATAGATCATACAACCAGAACAGCTAAAATTGAAAAGACAAATACGAAATGTTGGCAAGGGTGTGAAGTAACTGGAACTCTCATACATTGTGGGGTAAGCATGTAAGATGGTACAACCATTTGAAAAAGATATTTAGCAGTTTCTCTTACATTTCGTACATGCATCTACCTTGTGCTGGGTCGTAAGAGATGTATGTTTAACTTTACACAGCTTCCAGGTATTTACCCAACACAAATAAAAACGTGTCAAAAGGCAAAGAAAGACAAAACAAAACCTGTACAAAAATTTTCTTAGCAGCCTTAATTCATAATAGCCTAAGGCTGGAAACAACCCAATGTCCATCAACAAGAGGATGGATAAACAGATTTTGGTAGACACATACGATGAAATACTAGTAATAAAAAGGAATAAACTACTGATACATGTAGGAACATGAATGCATCTCAAAAACATTTTGTTGAGCAAAAGAAATGAGATACAAGAAAGCACTCTATGATTCCATTTACATAAAATCTGAGAAGAGGGAAAACTAATTTATGGTGATAAAAATCAGAAAGTGGCAGCTTGTGATGGCTGGGCAGATTTATTACAAAGAAGCACAAGAAAATTTTCTGGGATTGGATGATGGAAATACTCTATATCTTGAGTTGGGTGGTGGTCACACAAATGTACACAATTGTTAAAACTCATCCAACTGTATACTTATTTTCTGTGCATTCTATTGTTTAAAAGCTGTATCTCAATTCAAATGATTAGAAATGATAATTTTTCAATTTTAAAATTTCAATTTTAAAAAGGAAGAAAGAGAAACTTGAGAGACATATCAACTAATTGCAATTACATAAACTTGGATCCTGATTCTAACAAACACAAAAAAATCAGGAAAATCTGAACACTGACTTGATATTGATGATATTAAGGAATTAATGTTAATGTTTTAGACATGATGATGGTATAATCGTGTTTAAAAAACAGGTTTTTATTTTTAAAAGACATACTGAATTCAGGTGAAATGATATAATATCTCATATTTACAGCAAAATAATCAAGTGAGGGAAACGAGGAGTGAATTAAACCAAGAGTTGATAATTAGTATAGAGTGATGGGTACACTAGGATTCACTACACTTGTCCTCTCTATTTTAGTATATATTTGAAGATTTCCATAATAAAAAAAAAAAGATTGGACCCAGAGAATGTTAAGTTCTAACTCAGTTAAACAAGTTTCTGTTGAACATCTGTTGCACACCAAGTACGATATCTATGTTTGTGCCTACTGCCTTGGTCACAATAAAATACACAATTGATATTCAAGTAGTCAAAATGCAATCTCTTGGTTCCTAATTTATTCCTAGGGAGTGGTTCAATAAACTGATAAGAACAGAGTTCTTGATTTCTTCACAGTTTGAAGGTAGTACTTTCTTATTCCTAGAACTGCACTTTAAAACCCTAAAGCCAACATCTTTAATTATACTTAAAGCCAATAGGTAACTTATGAAATTTATAGCTCTGTTCTTTACATATAAAGTGATCCATTCATGATGTTGGTAATATTGACACGGAACATGCCTGACATTCAGAATTCAAGAGCACATTATATAATGGAGTTCTTCTTTGTTATGATACTGTTGTACCTTATAAACTTAGGTGATAACTACTATCTATCTATCAAGAAATCAAGAAACTAGAGTGTGGATTTAGCATGGTTTTTCCATTTTATATTAACTCCAGGAACTGCATCACATTCTTCCCATCACAGGGTCCACCTGTCCATTTTACAAGGAAGTTTTAGAGAGAAACTCACTTCTGATTGATAAGAATTCAAAGGAAATAGAGTTTCCCCAAAGCCTTTTGAGGATCTGACTAATAGGCGCCTTTGCCTCAATAAACTGTCCCAGTTTCACTGCTTTTATCTGCCCAAACCTAGAGGGTATAGTAACTTGTTGATCAGTACAATCTTCATAAATTTGCTTATAAGGACACTATAGCCATTTGTCCTTTTGTCACTAGGAGCAGTCTGATATTTCAAATCACACAGATCTCCTTCTCCTGCATTTTGGACCACAGTAGAAGTGGGGACAAGAAAAGCTTCTCTCCCTGCCAGATTTTTCCTGATGCAACTGAGCCTAGTAACACAGAAGCCTCTTGGAGATAGGCTCCAGGTTACAGCCACAAAGGGAGGGAGAGTTATTATTCATGATTTAGACTATAGGAGGCGTTCATTCTGAAGGAATGGGGAATGGCTGGTTGGCACATCCCAGAGAATCACTGCCCAGTGAGGTCTGCCCCTCCACTAATCTACAGACCTTTGGAAGCTATCAATCCAGGAACCCAAAGAAGCTGTTAGTGTAGACACTGAACCCACCAGGCCCCCCCGCCCCGCCCCAAGCTGACACAGAAGCATTCATCCATCTCCCCACTTCTCCAAAGAGAGAATAAAATCTATTAAAAAGGAATGACAAAATGTGAGTGACATAGCTGGTAACTTTAAAATGTACCTTGATTCAAAGCCAGAGCAGGGGCATAAATAGCAATTCCAGTATACAGAATCTAGAGGAAAAAAGAAAACCAAATAAATGGTCTGAATTATAAAATAAAATATTGATATTTTTCCATAAGTTTGATTATGAATTAAAACAGCACTTTCAGACTTAATAAAATTGTACGTAACTTGAAAAATGTTATTTAAGAGAAGTTGATTCTCCTTTTCTGTTTGTGGTGTGGTCATAGGTTACAAAAATCTTTTTTGACCAATTTTGTGAAAAAATATGGACTTTTCATGTGGTGGTAGTGCAGATAGTCACTGATTCATCAATTCAAGCTTGAAATCAATTTTCCTAGATCTAAAACAATTACAAAGAAAGAAAGAACACATATTTAAAAGTGGATGGTCCCTCATTCATACAGCTTCAAACTATTGTTAAACAATGCATAATTAATTGAGAAAACAGAGAAAATTTTGGAAACCAGTTTTTAAAAGTTTGCATGCCCATTAATTAAACAGAAGTGTACATTTACACTAAAAAATCCTGAAAGCCAACAAAAACTGCATTCCATCTTTTTTATATTATTTATTATTTTTCATTCATACATTTAACAAATATTTATTAATCTGGGGTACAATAGTGAATAAGATATATATGGTCTTTTTTCTCAAAATATCATTTTCATTGCACATGATTTTTCAAATACATCACACAGAAGCTAATTCAGTGATTACCCTATAAAAATATGAAAAAAATCGTATTATGTAGTATTTGAATGTTTGCTCATATAACATGAGTAGATCTACAGAAGTCCTTCAAATGGAAGATGCTAAAGCTCCTTTCTTATGGGAAGAAAGTACTGGCTTTCCACATTCATTGTTCTGTCCAAGTTGAAGATTTGAAAACGTGACCACAGGCCATATTCCTAACACTTGTCCCCACTTTTCATTTCTGTTGGCATTTCTAACAATGATCCAAAGAGGGTTTGAACAGTTGGCCACTGCAAGCTACCAGCCTCAGCTCTGTGTCAGAATCTCTACCAGACCCCAAAGGGCTCCTTGCTTTAAGGACTGACATAATTTAAGTTATGTAATTTACAGAGATGAAAAATGAGCCCAGTTAAATACTTTACAAAGGCACTCTGTCACACTGTAGCAAATGCTTAGGTAGCTTTTTATTGGAGAAAAGGAATTGTAAACAGGGATGAGAATGAAAACTTCCTAGATTTCTATTATCAAACCCATCCCTAAAGCACTTAGCTGCCAAGAGGAAGATAGATATAAATGACGTAACAATGATCATGACAAGACTCCAGAAATCTGGATGAAGGGTGGTAGGCATACTCTGTCACTGACTGCTAGGCAAATCTCTGCTTTCCATTTGCGTCAATCAGTAAATCTACGCTTATATAATTCTTGAACTACTGGATTGTGTCCTTGGCTTTAAAAACTCCTCCAGAGTGCATGGTTCTGTTGTTTTACACTCAGTGACTGCTTCAATTGGATTTTATGTTTTAATTTTTAAAAGAGAGCACAGATTCATTTTTTTAAGTATGCTTTCAAACAAAGAAAATTATTTCCTAATGTCTTCCTATGTCAGTTAATTTTTTCATACCTATTACTCAATATGTTGCAAAAATACTACAAAACATACAATTTGTTTTCCCTTTTTTACTCCTCCTACTATCAGCTGCTACTACAGCTCCTTCAAATATCTTTGTCATCTCAGTAATGCCCTTACTGTCACTTTGATGGGGATGGTAGGAGATGGGATAAGCAACATAACTGTTGTTTGATCAATATAATATTTAATGTTCACTTAAATCATTCTGTTTTTCCTGGAAATAAGGCATTTGCTGAAACACTGTTTCATGACCTTAAGGGTTAAGGCTGTGTAGTGACAAGTGTTTTTCCTTTTTTGTTTCCTCCTATTTTCAACATCTCTTTTTTATGGTTAATATATTCACCAAATAAGTTTGGCCAAGATGCCTTGGTTAAAAACATTTTAGATGACAAACGATAAATTAATGGAGAGATACTTACTGTTTGAACAACGAAGATGATTGTTCCACACACACGAACATATTTGCTAAATCGAAGTTCCAAATACTGTTTCCAAAAAAGGAAAAACGGTTAATATGTGAAACCTCTGGGCACTTTTTAAAAATCAGCTGCTTAAGAAGTAAAGGAGTTAAAAGTTTAAAGTAATGTCATAACTAATTTGTATTCTGTATTTTTATTTTACTCTTATTTTTATTTACATATAGCAAAATTGACTCTTGTTTTAGAGTACAGTTCAACGGGTTTTAATATATACAGAACAGTTCCATCACCCCCAGAAAACTCCCTCATGTTGCTCCTTTGTACTCAAAACCTTCCCCCGCCCCTAAACCTTGGCAATCACTGATCTGTTCTCCATCCCTAGTTTTGCCCTGTCCAGAATGTCATATAAATGGAATTATATTCTGCATTTTTAGAATGAGCCAAGTGTTGTTTCCCCTTTCTCTTGGTATCTACTCCATAATTTCCCTGATTCACTTGGGGAATCACCCTTTCCCACTGCATGCAATTGTGATGAAACTGTCAATCAAGGTGCCCTGCCTCTTCTGACCAAGGGGTGGTCACATGACCCACGCTCAGCCAATCAGCTTCTCTTCCCAATGGGTATTTGAAGCTTAGAGGCAAGATATAAAGACAGAAAACGACTGGAGCAGAAGCAGAGTGGTCCTGTCAGGGTGTTGGAAGAGGCTGCCCTGGCTCTTGTCTTTTTCACAGTCTATTTGTTCAACTTTTTCTCTGTTCTATGAGCTACCCCCATACCCTTCCAATAAACGTTTCTTTCTTTAACTTAAAACAGCCCAAGTCAGTTTCTGTTCAGATCCAACACCCTGCCAATTCTTCCTACTCTCCTTGACATCTGCTATATCTTATAATATAGTCTGCTTATCTCTTATGTTATATATTATAATGTATTATAGAGTTAGAATCCTAGAATTTCAAAGCTAGAAGGAAGCTGGGGCCCAAGACATTCTTTAACTTGAATATTATTACTACATGGAGAGAGAATTTTAAAGCTGACAATAGTCTTTTCATATAGCAAAAAAAAATGAGGAAGGAAAAACTGACATTAGGTAACAATTAGAGGAAAAGACATCAGATATTTTTGCTCTATAATCACAGCTAACATTTACAGAGTATTTGCCATGTAGACTGTCATCCCAGCAACTGCATGAGGCAGGTACTATGTATAAGCACACGTTAGAATTGAGGACACTGGGGCTCAGACAGAACACCAAGGTTGCAACTAATGATTGCCAGAGCCACAATGCAAATCTAGGACCATTTGATGCCAAAATCTGTGCACATAACCACTACATTATTTGAAATAAACAAGTAAACTGACCAGATGTCTAAGACTCATACAGAGTGAGTAGGTGGCACTGACACATAGTAGGACCTCCAAACTAATGGGTAAAAAATGTACAATGCAGTGTAGCACATTGGGAGGAGAATTCCAGCCCTTGTCCCAGCCCCAACCCTGACTCCATGAGTATGAGGGAGTCACTCGAAATCTCAGGTTCCTCCTCTTGAAGATGAGGATCATAGGAATACTTCTCTCCCCTCTTACTTTGCAGGGTTTTGGAGACTATTGAATTATATACATGGATGGGGAAATGTTGTAAACTGTTCCTTCAAAAGTAACATATAAAAAAGCTGGTATCCAGGGGCCGGCCAGATGACATACTGGTTGAGTTCACACACTCTGCTTCGGCGGCCCGGGGTTTGCAGGTTCGGATCCCAGGCACAGACCTACACACCATTCATCAAGCCATGCTGTGGAGGTGTCCTCACATACAAAATAGAGGAAGATTGGCACAGATGTTAGTTCAGCGGCAGTCTTCCTCAAGCAAAAAGAGGAAGGTTGGCAACAGATGTTAGCTCAGGGCCAATCTTCCTCACCAAAACAAACAAACAAAAAAAGCTGGTATCCTAATCCATAGGCCATGAGAATTTGAATTTCAGTGAATTACATGCATGAAAATCATCTGAGGATACTTTGGAAGACGTTTTAGAACACTCAAGAAGTGCCCTGAAGCCTGGAAACAGGGCACTGTTATTTCTTCAGAGTTGTTTCTTCAGAGTAAAACTCTATTAAAAACGAAAGTACAGGGGCCGGCCCCGTGGTTTAGTGGTTGGGTGCGCGCGCTCCGCTGCTGGCGGTCCGGGTTCGGATCCCAGGCGCGCACTGAGGCACCGCTTCTCCGGCCATGCTGAGGCCGCGTCCCACGTACAGGAACTAGAAGGATGTGAAACTATGATGTACAACTATCTACTGGGGCTTTGGGGGAAAAATGAATGAATTAATTAATTAATTAAAAAAATGAAAGTACATGAATAGATAGAGAAGGCTTTGCATTTTCTAGGTAAATGTATCCAAATTTTTGGAGACAAAAGAAAACTAAAGAGAAAAATGTGATGGAGGTAAGAATGTAGCAAGTTGAACACAATATATATACATATTTTCCCAATGATCAGCTGGATCCAGGCAAACCTATGGATTTAACCTCACACAAGACCAGCTTAAGATAGAACCAAAAAGTCTATCACTATCTCAGCTATCAGTAGTTACTGGGCTGCTAAAGAAATATCAGGAGACCTCCCTGAAGCCCAAGTCACTGAGCAGTAGGCTCAGAAAATAGCTCTAGGATTTCCAGACAAAACTATAGAGTAACAGTAGGTGCCTATAGTCAACCAAGATCTCTCATAGTCCCTAGAACTTTCAATAACTTAGGGATCCTAAGATCTCTATTGAATCAAAAAAGAGAGAGAGAGAGAGAGAGAGGAGTCGGGCAACTCAGTCCAAACACACAGATTTCGCTAGATCCAGAAAGTTCCTGAAGAAGTGGTGAATGAAATTGGACTCTTGCATTATACTTTTTATCTGTGGGTCTGGAAGTGGCTAAACACCTGTCAGGACCTCACTTAGGGCAGCGATAGAAATAAAAAATGCTTCCGAACAGCCAGTCTTAGCTAACAAACTACAAGTAGGGAAAGATTTCATACTTGAGCAAGAATCCAGAGGATCACTCCATACTGGACTTGTTATTCTATATGGGTGGCTCCACCTCTCAGCATAAAACAGAATATTCCTCAAGGAAGTGTTTGCCATGACCAATCATCAGGGACATAACATGTTATCTAACTTCTCTGTCCCCAACTGCCTGGCACCCACTAGTTGTGGACACCCCCAGCGTGCCCACACCTCCACGTAGCCTATACTACTTACTTCCCTTGTTCTCTCTGCACTGTCATAAGCTCTGCTCAGGGTTATAACAGACTCACCAGAGCCTTCAGAAGCAGCCATTATGCACCACTGCACAGCCTCTAGGCATGTGTCTACTTTCCTTCATGCTCTCTTATGTAGCCTTAACTTACTCTGAGTCTCTTTGTCTGCAAAATGGTGCTCTCATAATACCTCCCTTATAAGGATTGCTTTGAGTATTAAGTCAGATAATGTATGTAAAACATGCAGCCCAGTGCCCAGCATGTATGAAACATTCAGTAAATGTTAGCTTTTGCCATTTTCAGCGGGAACTCTGCTAATTTACCCTCCACCACTTGAAATGTGTGAGAAATCTGTTTCTGGTTGAGTTAATGTCGCTGCCCCGGAGAAGCATGGGTCGATGATTATGAGAGCGCATTCATCTGTGGGGACTGAAGTCCTCTTGCCAAATTCTTCAAACCCTTTCTGAGTTTTGGAGTTGGTTAACTACGGATCAGAGCTCACAGACTCAAAGTCCTACAAATCCCACCAGGCAGCACCTGAGTGGCATCGGCCAGGTGTTCATATATTAACATGTTGGAATATTCCTCACATCCACTAAGGAACAAACATCTCCCTCCAAACAAGAACTCCCTTCACCCCTGTCCATTTTCCCTTTTGTATTTTTGATAAAGACGTAAATGCAGATAAAGATTTCTCTATCATGAGACAGTAACCATGCAAATACAGTGATTAGGCCTCAATACAGAAATTAAGAAGAAGTGATAGCAATGGCTGTAAACTGGACTTCCTGGGGCCACAGACTGTGGGCCCAGTGTCATCAGTCCTCTAAGTTTGCAAAAGAAGCCAGAATCTGGAATTTTATTCGACTTCTCATCATCATTAAATGATAAATTAATTTTATTTTTCAAAACACCACAAGGGTCAGAAAAAACATGACTGAAGATTCAGTTTGGCCTGGGGCAGTCAATTTGTCACCTTTAAGCGAAACAGAGAAATTCTAGCCTTCTCACTTCTGGGGTGATGACTGAACTCTCCCAAACACAATGACCAGAGTGAGTGGAAGTCAATGCTGCCCCAGGGGTGCCTCGCCCTAAATGATGTCACTAAAGCCCATGCAGTTTGTCACCTACACTTATTGTGCCATTGGGGCCCCATCCCCAGCACCTGTTGAACCAGCCTCACTTGGAAACAACCTTCCAGTGGCTCTGAGTTTGAGCAAACACTACATAAACTCAAAGACAGAGGTGGCTGCTGAGAATGAGGCTCAGAGTCCTCTGGGTATTGGCCTATTAGAGGGGAAACTTCTGCAGGTTGGTCCATAGAGCATGGGTGAAGGAGACCACAGAGGGCGTGAAACTGGGCCCCACTGCTTGCCTGAGCTTTTATCCTCCCCCTACACTCCCATTCAAGCTCCTTAAACTAAAGCAAACATTCACTATCTTTGCAAAGCCCTTTCCTGCAGACAACTTGAGAAAACCTATACCCAGCAGACCTGTGCAATAGGAAAGATGGTTTTCCTTAATCATCTTTCCACAGACAGAGAAGGCAGAGCTATTTAAGAACCTTGCAACCAAATTTTCCCAGTAATCCCAAGACAACTACCTCTAACACCACCACCATCCTTCCAACAACTGGATGAGGGAGGTGGTATTATAATTTTCATTTTGAAATGAAGAAATAGACACAAAAGGTTAAGGAAGTCACCCAAGGTTACCTAGCTAGTAAGTGGTAGAATCTGGCCTCAAAGCAGGTACTGGGACAAGAATTACAGCATCTTAACCATTTGGGCGTCTGCCTCTCTAAGGCAGGGGTGTGTGAAGGGGGGAGGAGGGGAGAGTGAAAATTCTTCCCCAGCTATCCTGGAAAAGTGAAGAAAAGACCTAAAACAAAGGGATTCATTTCAAGGAGGAGGAGCTGAGACTTGAACGATTTCCCTACCCCCAAGATAAAAAGTGTTAAAATCTTTCCCCTTGACTCGGAATCATAGATGTTAAAGCAGAAAGGGCCATAGCGAGCACTAGTCCAAATCATTCCGCTTACTTTGGAAGCCTCTTTTTCTCTGAGCTCATGAGAGTAAGTCCCAGGATTCTGTCGCCTTCATCGGTCACCTCTCGCCAAAAGGGCAGGGCGGGAGAGGTGACGGACCTGGACAGGGAGATATTTCTACCCGGTGATGAGTCTGTCGGAGGGAAAAATCCCTCCAGGAGCCTTAAAAGTGGCTCCCCCCCCCCGCCCCTCCCCAGCCCACCTTCACCCTTTACCTCATAGGTGCTGGTAATTCCCAGTTTGTAGAACACCGGAAGGAAGATCTCTGCGCTGAAGAGCACCACAAAGAAGTAGGCGATGGCAAACATGCTGTACACGGCCCCAAAACGGTAGACCTCGGAGGGGGCGCCCAGGATGGTGACCGCCGACATGAAGCTGGCGGTGAGAGACAGCGCCACCGGCACGGCGGTCATTCTGCGGCCGCCCATCAGGAACTCCTTGGAGGTCTGCTGGCCGCCCCCCGCGAAGGCGTAGTAGATGCCGATGGCGGCCGAGATGACCAACATCCCGGCGAACACCACGTAGTCCCACACCACGAAGGTGCCGATGCCCCGGGGTGGCGCGTCCATGGCCGCGCTGTGGCCCAGGCACCGAGCAGAAGTGGCAGCCCCGCGGTGAGCAGCCCGAGCTGGACCTTTCTACCTGGGCGGTCGGGCGCTCACTCCTTATTTCCCGGCGCCGCCGGGAGCGCGGAGGGCGTGGCGCCCCGCGGGAATTGGAGGCGTCCTCCAGGTGTCTGTCCCCGCCCGGCCCCCGAGCACCCCGCGAAGATGCGGAGGTGGGAACGCGCTGGTAAGTAGCCTCCGGGCCCACCGCAGCCAGCTGAGCCCCTCGAACTGGGATTTCGGGGACCACCCCCACGCTAAGCGCTCACCTGATGCCAGGCTCAGAGTGGCCGGGATCACCGAGCGCCGCGGACACCTGGGCAGGTGAGAACTGAAGCCTCCAGCCGCGGCCGGCGAATCCACAGGGAGCGCTCAGCGCAAATTTTATCGTGTGGCACCTCAGGGGACGCACCATTTAAATGAGCAGGCGACCGATGGGGGAGTGTGGGTCGAAGGGCAATTGTCACACCTTTACTCTTAGTTTTCCAGTTCAACAGTCCGGGTCCATACGAGAAGATACACCTGGAGTTTTTAGATTGCCTTGTTTAGTAAATTAATGGCCGATTCGGGTCCCAGTGAGCAGAGAGCTGAGGTCCAATGTCTTAAGCAGGTAAGCAACTATAAAGGAGAGGAAGAAGTCTGTGCTCGTGGTTGCCTGAGTTTTCATGCCACAAACATTTTTGATCCCCAACAGTCTCTCCTAGAAATGATAGTTGCTATAATATTAATAATACCTACTATATAATGAGCCTTACCATGTGACACACAACATGCTTGGCAACTTATACATTAACTAGTGTAATTCTATTAACCTTGAAATAGGAATCATCTCCATTTTTCAAATGAGGAAATTGATATAGAAAGGTTAAAACACTTGTCAAAGAAACAGTAGAGATTAACATTTTTAATCCAGATCTGATATCAGGATTTGTTCTCTTGCTTACAATGCTATACTTTGTAGAGTCCAAGTGTAGATATATGTGAAACGTAAGCACAAATATGTCCACTTCAATGAAGACACTTGAAAACTCATTTCCAGTATCAGTACTCAGGGGCTGAGCATTTTAAGTGGCTTGCCTTGAAATATTACTAACACCACGAGTCATGCTTGTAAAACAATGTGATTCTCACATTTTGCTTCTAAAATAGACCCTCCAGGGGCTGGCCTGGTGGCATAGTGATTAAGTTCACAGTGCTCTGCTTCAGCGGCCCGAGAGTCCCGGGTTCAGATCCAGGGCATGGACCTACGCACCGCTTGTCAAGCCATTGTGTGGCAGTGTCCCACATATAAAGTGGAGGAAGATGGGCAGGGATGTTAGCCCAGGGCCAATCTTCCTCAGCAAAAAGAGGAGGATTGGCAACAGATGTTAGCTCAGGGCTAATCTTCCTGAGCAAAAAATAAAATAAAATAGACCCTACAGTCAAATGTGCCCAGACAGAGGTCTATTTCAGGCCATCGTTGTTCATTTTCATACATCTTTCTTATTTACCAATTGATCCTTGGTAAACAATCCACAGAATGCATTTAGCCCAGCCCAATATGTGAAGAAAGCTATATCAGAGTTTATTTTTTGTAAACCGGCATTATTTGTGTAACATTTTCAAAAGGAAATAAAGAAGGAAATAGAAGCTAAATCCAAGTAATTGGATTTTTTAAACAAACACGTGGTTTGGCATTATGTCCCAACTCTGTACAATTTACCGTATTTGTACTTATTATGATTCTCTCGGACAGAGACAGTATTTTCTCCTGTTCTCGCTGCCTGGTGCTCAAACTCTCACCATGAAACAGCATCATAAAAGCTGTAAGTTACAGCATCCACTGCATCTGGGGTTCTTCCATCTCCAACCGAACTGTAGTGCTTTATTTGTAAGGACAACCCCTCCCACAATTCACTGTGCACTGCCAGTGTACTCTACCCCCATTAGCGTCCTGCCAGAGGATTAAGCAAGATGATAGGTTCCCTGGAGGTGACAGCCTCTGATTGTATAGAGAAAGAGGCATTTTGGTGGAAAACACCCAGACAACAGAGGGCTGGCTGCCCAATTCTCTGATGGGGGTAGCTGTTATAATTGTTAACCCAGCGTAGTAGAGGGACAAGAGGTCTTCTCATCTATTTTTAGGGAGGCATTTCCTTATCAGAATGGACCACGAAGTGTGTTTTTTAGTTTAGTTAAAAGTAACCTCCTAGCAATTCATCTTACACTAGTGGCCCTTGACCAACTCTCAGACATCTTTTCCTACCACTTCTTTTCCCCACTTACTCTACTCCAGCCACACTATCTTCTTACTGTTCCTGGAACATGCCAAGTCTGTTTCTGTCTCAGGCCCTTTGCATGTGTTGTGTCCTCTGCCTTGAATGCTCTTCCTCCAGATATCACCATGACTCCCACCCTCACTTCATTCAGGTGACTGCTCAAATGTCACCTCCTCCAAGAAAACTTCCCTGACCACTTCATCTGTAATGTGTATCTCTCTTTCTACTCTCTTACCTTGCTTTGTTTTTCTTCACATACTTATACAATCTGACATAGTTCCTTGTTTATCTTGTTTGAGGTCTGTCTCCTCCCACTGGAAGAGAAGCTCCATGAAGGCAGGGACTTTATCTGTTTTGTTCACATCTATACTCCCTGGTCTAGAACAGCCTGATACATGGTAGGTATTTTAACAAATACTTGTTGAGCCAAAACAATTCTGAGAAAAAAAGAACAAAGCTGAAGGTATCACACTCCCGGAATTCAAAATATACTACAAAGATTTGGTAATCAAAACAGCATGGTACTGGCAGAAAAACAGACACAGAGATCAGTGGAACAGAATTGAGAGCCTAGAAATAAAAGCACACATCTCTCGACAGCTAATTTTCGACAAAGGAACCAAGAACATACAACGGAGAAAGGAAACTCTCCTCAATAAATGGTGCTGGGAAAACTGGACAGCCACATGTGAAAGAATGAAAGTAGATCATTGTCTTATATAATACACAGAAATTAACTCAAAATGGATTAAAGACTTGAATGTAAGACCTAAGACTGTAAAATCCTAGAAGAAAACATAGGCAGTTTGCTCTTCAACATCAATCTTAACAGTATCTTTTTGAATACCATGTCTCCTCAGGCAAGGGAAACAGAAGAAAAAATTAACAAATGGGATTATATAAAACTAAAAATCTTCTTCACAGCAAAGGAAACCATGAACAAAACAAAAAGACAACCCACCAACTGGGAGAAAATATTTGCAAGTCATATATCCGACAAGGGGTTAATCTCCAAAATATATAAAGAACTCATACAACTCAACAACAAAAAAACAAACAAACAACTCAATCAAAAAATGGGCAGAGGATATGAACAGACATTTTTCCAAAGAAGATATACAGATAGCCAACAGGCACATAAAAAGATGTTCAGCATAACTAATTATTAGGGAAATGCAAATCAAAACTACAATGAGATATCACCTTGCACCTGTCAGAATGGCTATTATTAAAAAGACAAGAAATAACAACCATTGGGGAGGATGTGGAGAAAAGGGAACTCTCATACACTGCTGGTGGGAATACAAATTGGTGCAGTCACTATGGAAAACAGTATGGAAATTTCTCAAAAAATTAAAACTAGAAATACTATATGATCCAGCTATACCACTTCTGGGTATTTATCCAAAGAACATGAAAACACTAATTAGAAAGGATATATGCACCCCTATGTTCACTGAAGCATTATTCACAATAGCCAAGACTTGGAAGCAACCTAAGTGACCATCAACAGATGACTAGATAAAGAAGATGTGGTATATATATGCAATGGAATACTACTCAGCCATAAAAAAGATGAAATTGTGCCATTTGCAACAACATGGATGGACCCTGAGGGTATTATGCTAAGAAAAATAAGTCAGAGAAAGACAAATAATGTGATTTCACTCATATGTGGAAGAAAAACAAACAAACACATAGATACAGAGAATAGATTGGTGGTTACCAGAGGGAAAGAGGGTGGGAGGAGGGCAAAAGGGGTAAGGGGGTACATATGTATAGTGACAGATGGAAACTAGACTTTTGATGGAGAACATGATACAGTATATACAGAAGCCAAAATATCATGATGTATGCCTGAAATTTACACAACGTTATAAACTAATGTGACCTCGATAAAATAATAATAATAATAAAATACTTGTTGAATATATGAATAGTCAAAGGAAGGAACTATTAGAAAATCTCTCAAATAAATTGACTCAGTCCTGGTTTCTAATGTTGCAAATTTCATCTTTTTCTAGGTTTTCATAGATATTTTGGAGGAAAAAATGAAAGAAATCATATCAAGAACTACTTATTTTAAAGCTCCATTTAGACTTAAAGCAGTTTTCTTTATTTTGTCATTATGTTTTCCTTACCCATTTTATCAGTTAATATTGAATTTGGCTAAGAGTGACAGAAACCAAAATAACAATGGCTTAAGCAAGCAAAATGTTTATTTCTCTTTCACATTTAGAGATGTCCAGAGATAACTAGCCCAGGATTGGGGTGGGGAGAGGGATGAGGCTACATGAATTTGTTTGGAATCCAAACTCCTCTCTTACATTTCTACCACCCTCAGATTTGGTTTCAATCTCAACAAGAAGGAGAGGGCTGAATAGGGAAGGTCCATACCCTTTAAGGACATTTCCCATCAATTTTAGGTGACAGCTCTACTTACATCCCATTGGATAGAACTTTAGTCACATGGCCACAATCAGTTGCAAGGGAGACTGGGAAACAAAGTCTTTGTGCCAAGAGACCATGTGCCAAACTAAAAACTGAGAGTCCTATTTCTAAGAAAGAAGAGGAGAATAGATACTAGGGGATGACCAGCAGTCTCTGCCACATCCAGCTTAACCACAATCTTCACCAAACAGACTCTTTCTCAAAGTTTCCCAAGAATTTTACTGTTTCCCCAAGGGTCATCCTTAGCTACCAAAGTTAGAAGTTCTCAAATTTAAAACACAAATCAGTTATGACAATGACTAGTTCCTACTTTCCCCTTCTCTACTTAAAGTTAATAGTCTCGGGCCGGCCCCATGGCTTAGCGGCTGAATGCACACGCTCCGCTGCTGGCGGCCCGGGTTCGGATCCGGGCGCGCACCGACACACCGCTTCTCTGGCCATGCTGAGGCGGCGTCCCACGAACAGCAACTGGAAGGATGTGCAACTATGACATACAGCTATCTACTGGGGCTTTGGGGAAAAAGAGGAGGAGGATTGGCAATGGATGTTGGCTCAGAGCCAGTCTTCCTCAGCAAAAAGAGGGGGATTAACATGGATGTTAGCTCAGGGCTGATCTTCCTCACACAAAAAAATAAAGTTAATAGTCTCCAGTTTTTCCTGTTGTTTTGACAAACAACTATTCTCTCCTCAAGGAACTACTCAGAAGACCCCTAGCTCTAGGGCCACATTGGAAAGACAGGAGCACAACTGAAGTGGCAGTCAGAGGCTGACTCAGAATGGAGGGGCACAGAGCAGAAGGTGTGGTGCCCGGTCACAGCAAACTACCCTTTACTTGGTTGCTTATATCCCTTGAAGAAAGCATTTCTCAAGCACATTTTGAAATGTTATCTGCTTTTTTAAAAATCAATTTGCATAGATTTTAGGAACACACTTAGCATATAGGGTGGAGTAAAATCAAAGCTCTTTAAGATTATGTACAAGGCACTATCCCAATTGTTTTGTTATATAGACTATGTTATCTTAAGAGTCATGGCTGGAATATGAAAATCTCTTCATGATAAGGTTGCAATGATCTGTTGTAAGGGGATTATATCTGTGTCAGACACTTGGTGAAGGAAGGATGGGATTTCAAGCTCACAGACGTTCTAAATACAAAGCCATGATAAAGATTGGTTTGGGAATAAATAATATTTAAAGTTGTTAACAAGTCAACAGTTAAGGGAGTTACATGAGCTGTCTTCAAATTTAAAATTTTATTGGCTTGTTGCCTAAAAGTTATTTTAGTATAAAAACTAGATCCTTCCCTAAATAAGATAAATGATATTAGCTATAATGTACAAATTCTCACTTTTTTTTCCTCACCAGAACTTTCCCACTGAGTTCAGTTTTATTCCTCTCACTAATCAATGTACTTAAAAACATATAAAAGTATATTATATGCCTATTTATGTAATGTCTTATAACTGCATAGTTCATTCAAGTCTTGGAAGTATACTCACATTTAATATTTTATGAAAAATGGCAATTTAAACCACAATAGGTATTTATACACTTTTTTTTCAGTCCCATTTTTGGTGTGTTTTTAAAATTTGGCAAAATATCTTTTCTCCCAGAAAAGTAATTGGTGGCCCTGAAAATTCATGACCTGCTGCATCTGAAGGTCATAGGTATAGATATTGAGAAGAGGGCCAACAGAGCCAAACAGGTTTCCCTGGCATGAAATTATGTTTGAATTTCCTATTACTCACCTCACACTGCTGGGAAATGTCTACCACTTATCTTGACACAAAGAAACAAGAATAAAATTTATATTGAAAATTATAGCATTGCATTATTAGTTACTTCACATCTCCATAGGTTTCTTCTGTAGAAATATAGGAGTTGTTCTGAATGGCCTCTAATGTTTTTTTTAGGCAAAGTAGCCAGAGGGAGGCCAATGGGAATGGACTGACACTTGCTAATAATTATGTTCAAGTGGAAAAAGGACCTAGAATGTGCTGCCATATGTCATATCTCGTGCAAGGATAGGAGGTACTCAAAGAGCCCTTAAATTTTCATGAGAAGACAACCATCCCCATTCATCTTGGAACATTCCCCCCAATTTTTCTCTCCCCCATGTGATTCCTTTCATTTATTAATGCTCTCACCCCATCTCCTCCTGTTACAATCTTACTCATCATTGAAGGTGGACTCAATTATCAAAATTGTTCATGAACTATTTCACTACTCCTGATCCTACCTGCCCCACAACCAGATGTACTCTCTCTCCTGCTTTGCATGGAGCCCTCTTAGCATGTTTATACTCATCTTTTGGTCTTCATAGCAGTACAGCACTGTAGTTGTTTTAATCAAGGCTCTTAATGTGGGAGTATTTCAATGATTCCACGAGTCCAAAAGCAGGAACCAGAAAGCCACTCTACATGACTGCTTCGTTTTTCCCTCTCTCTCCAGATGGGTTTTCTCTGCGTTGCCACAGGCACATGGTTAGAAACATCCAAGCCAGTGCTTACAGGCCCTTAATTCAGTGGACAGCAGAGACTGATCAGCACCTTTGAATTCTAATTCTAAATCCCTTGGAGAGGAAATCTGATTGGTGCAGCTTGGATCACATGTCCCTGGACCTCTAATCCAATCAGCAGTGGCCAGAAGGGCAGGGTTCCCATTGTGGCTGCACAGATTCACCCTGTGGGTGGGGAAGGGGGACTAGTTTCCCCCACAGAAGAGTAGTGAGCTGGCTAGATACTCTGCAAGGTGTCTCCTCTGTTAAATGTCTGTGTCATTTTATTATCTCCTACGAGAGTAAGATAAGCTTCTTAGGAAAAGGGACTGTGCTGGCTCACCTTTGTAAACCCCCAGAACCCAACACTATTTGTTGCCTAAACCTGTTGTTGTATTGATCCTACTTTAAAGTGCCTGCTGGCATCGAGAATTTCCCAAAAATTTCTAAAAGTGAAATTTGGAAACCTGAGAGCGATCTTATTGGATCCTGAATATAGACTAACTCATACGATTTCCTATGGGGGGGCCAGGCAGGCGAGGAAGGAGGGGTAGGGGGAAGCCTCTTATCTCTTATTTTTGAGAGGAAAATTAAAGAAAAATGTACTACCAATATAATTCCCTACTGTCTGCTTATTCTTTACCTTGAAATCACAATCACAGTTGCTCGGGGGCTCTGAGAATATCCTTCTGAAACGGCAAAGGGAGGTAAGAGTATGAGAATTCCCTGCAGAGTACTTTGTCAATGTCCTTCCACCTAGGAACACTGAGTTAAGTTGAGAATTTAAAGCAGTGCGACAGCCAGCGTCATCCCATGGCTTGAGTTGGGAGAGGCATAAATGAGTCAGTACTCATCATCTCCACCCCCATACTCATGTCTTCTTTTATTTTGTTTCTTTCTTATCTGGGTCTCACTCTAACCAACTCAATGTAAGCAATTCCGAGTTGGAGTACTAGGCATTTTTATTAAGCAATGGGATCAACCAACTTAAATTTAGCAGGAGAAGTTTTATCTGATGCCCTGGTATGCTTCCCGTTAGATGATGAGGGTTATGAAACTCCTCATGTTTCTCTTTTTAGCAGAACTGCCATGGCAGGTTAGAAGGCCAACTTCTGTGCTATCACAGCCCACATCCTTAGTCTGATTTTCTGGCACAGATATTTCCTTTCTTTGGCTACTTGTTTTTTGTTGTTTTCCCCAAATTTCAACCTTTTCTACCTATGTATCTTTTATTGTAAGTAATCTCAAATTCTCTTTTGGATGCAGAAAGTTATACACAAAGAAGGAAAAATGTCTGGTAAAATATGTTGATTACACATACTCCACTACATCCTGAAACACCACTAAACTAGCATCAAAGGAATAAAAAAAAGGTGTTAGCCCATAAGGACAAAGAGAAGGTGAGACGAGATGACTGCCAATAAAAGATTTAGTACAATTTTGGAAGATTGAATACAGAAAAAGAAGTAGAAAGTAACTTAGGTTTTGGCTTTCTTCACTTGTTGTGTATCTTAAGGGAAGGAGGCCAACCAGAACAATATAATTTGTACTACAATACCCCTAAGGAAGAGTCAGAAATCAGAGGTGCCATATCTCTATAGGTGGGGGTATGAGGTAGAATGAAAAATCAGATGACTTACATAAGGAGAAATTAATAACTGGAAGTCAGGTAACTGCCTTGCGCCCCTTCTTCTTGGCAGGAGACTAAAGATACCATTTATGGAGAGGTTAAACTAAAAATGTCTAGCTTGAGGATACAAATCATAGCTATGGGCTGGAGTGAGGTATTTTCCTAGAAAATAGGGATTAGAGAATGTTTGTCTAATGAATAGTGAGACACCTCCCTATCTACTAGCCTCCCAGCGTGCTGACTACCACGTTTTTATATTCTCAGGCAGGACTAGAGAGGATTCCTTTCTGGAGAAATCAACCAGCCCAACAGAATACTGGCATTTAGGGATTCTATAAAAGGACAGGATTCCCACTTGACCATCCTAAATTGAGGCCCTCCCATCAACAAGCCCAGCCTCCACACACAGTTATCAATTAGTTTGTGGTGCCTCTCTCCTTAATATGAATGGACAGTCAGGGATCATTATCCATTTGGGAAAAACATTTCACATAAAAGACAAAGACCAAAAGAAATTGGAAACGAAACATTAAGAAAATGGAGTCAATGCAGGAAGCAAAGGAAAACATTAAAAACTAGAGTTATCATTCTCTGAGGAAATAAGGAAAATTCTGCATTTGTGAAATGTGAAGAGTTTGCTGTCAAAATGTCACATTTAGGGAATAAGAAGAAGCTCTTGGAAATTAAAAAATATAGGAGCAAAAATTAAGAATCTGTGGAAGAGTTAGAAGATAAAGTTGAGGAAACCTTCTATAAAGCAGAACAAAAACACACAGAGATGAAAAATAGGAGCTAAAAGAAAAGAAAATTAGAGATTCAATCCTGGAAGTCTAAACATGAATATAGGAATTCTAGAGAGGGAAGGGAGAGAGGGAATTTATCAAAGGAAAATTCAAGAAAATTTCCAAAGATCTTAAGAATATGATTCTTCAGATTGAAAGTGCTCACCAAGTATGTAGACAGCGAATTTAAAGAGACATTAAGACACAACATTGTGAAATGTCGGAACCACATAGATAGAGAGATAATCCTAAATGCTTCCAGAGAGAAAATAAAAAGTCATAAACAAAGATCAGAAATCAGAATGACATCAGACTCCTCAACAGCAACTCTAAAAGCTAGAGCAAGATAAAATAATACCTTCAAAGTTCTTTAGGTAAATTATTTCCAACCTAAAATTCTATACCCAAACAAACTAGCAAACCAAATGTGAGAGAAGAATAAAGATGTTTTCAAATATGCAAGGTCTCAAAAATATTATTCCCTATACATCATTTCTTATGAAGCTTCTGGAGAATGTGCTCCAAGAAAAGAGGGAGAAAATGCAGATAAAGGATGACACGGGAGTCAGGAAACAGGAGATCCAGATGAACCAGTAAGAAGCTAGTCCAGATTGGAGCAGGAAGTCAGAAGGCTCCATGTGGAACAATTCCAAGAAAAAACAATGCAACATACAGATTGCCTTACATATTTGACCTTTATAAGAGAGGCGTTTCAGAAATTCTTTCAAAAAGTGTGGCGATAAAGTGATGGTAGGTACATGGAAAACTAAGCAAAATATTTCCCACTAAACATGTTGCACAGCCACCAAATTAGCAAAAATTAAAGTCAAATAATACCAAGTGGTGACAATGTCGAGCACTGGGGACTTGGGTGTAATGTTGGTATGAGCCCTTTGGAAAATGATTGGTAATAAAAAATGAAGATATTCATGCACTGTGACCTAGAATTCCCACTTCCTGTCATGTGCCAAATGAAACTTGTGTGTATGTGCGCCAAGGAGTATGTATGAGAATGTCAACAGCAATGACTCACTCCAAACTGGAAACAACTCAAAAGTACAACTACAGTCACATGGATAGTTTGTGGCAAGTTCATATAATCAAAATGTATGTGTGCAATGATATAGTTGAATTTTACAGAGTTGAGTAAAAGAAGCCAAACACAAAAGAATATGCACTGCGTGACACCATTTATATAAAATTCCCAAACAGACTAAACTAAACTGTGTTGTTTCACAATGGTGGTAAAACTATAAAGAAAAAGAAGGAAGCTGTAATCATAAAAGGTAGACTAGTGTTACCTTTGGGGAGAGGTAGCTAGTTGCCATCAGGAACGGACACATGGAAGGCTGTTAGGGTGCTAGCAATGTTTTATTTCTTGATTTAAGTATTGGTTAATGTTGTTCACTTTATGATTATTCATTAAACTGTATGCAAATATTTTACAATTTAAAAGAAAACTGCTTTTTAAACAGCATAGCACATTGAACACATATTTACCTTTGGTTCTGTCTCAAACCTCACTAAAATGACTATAGTAGAATGAAACAGCGTAAACCATAGAAGATAAAGAGAGTGAAAGACAAAAGAACAGGGATAAAATTTTGGAAGCTGGAAAGCAGATGAATAAGTAGAAACTTACTTAGAAAACCAAAGGAAGCTAGAATTCAAGCCAGCAGTGCAGGAGGCCCAGAAACAGGCTTATTTGTGCCTCAGAAGCCCCAAAATGCATCAGGAATTGAAGGTAGCAATAGTTCTTGAAGTGAGGAGGATGCTGGGGAGGGGGACTGAAAACAGAGTTGGTTGAAAATCTGTATATGAGGAAATTTTACCCCATCCCCTTGCCTACCCTGTGCCGCTGGGCAACCGTGCCTCCCCCACCCCAGCAGATGAAGTTTCACAGAAGAAGAGCTTAAACCAGAGAGACTTTGGACAGAGGACACTGGGCACAACTGTGGCCAAGCTTCTATATTGAAAACTGGGGGACTAAGGGAATGTCTACATATTCAAAAAGAGAAGACCCTCTGCATACTTCCCTGTTCATCTCTTTCCCGAACTCTTCCCTTGGCGCGTAGATATCCGCTGAGTATATCTCAGCACATCCGGTAATCACTGTGGACCGTTTGCCGTCTAGAACTGCCACACAGTGGTTGTCCTGGAATTTCAGTTCATCACACGCCAGGGATTTCCCCCAGCTTTATCCTGTTGATCTCTTATTACCTGAATCTCATGTTTCTTCTTTAGTATACTCCTTTGTCTTGGCTGCACACACCATCCAGTAGCTGCCTGAGAAAGAGTCCACGGGAGGTCATTCTATTGAGACCCAGCATGTCTGAAAAAGCCTTTATTCTCTCCCCTTATATTTGATGGATGGTTGGGTGGAGGCTTGTCAACTATTGGGCTTTTCTGTGGGGTGTTCTGGCTAAGTTCATTAGGCAACCCCTGGATATCAATATCATTAATGTCTCCTCCTTCCTCTTCTTGTTCCTCCTCTTCCTCGTCTTTCTCTTCGCCCCCTCCTTTCCCTCCCCCCGACCCCCCTTGCCTGGTCTCTTCTCAAGAGCAAGAATTCTGTGATTTGCTTACCCCTGTATCTCTGGTGCCTAGTACCATACCTGATACCCAAAAGGCATTTAACTTGAATTTGAATTAACAACTTAACATTGAAGTCAAATGAACTTTATTCCTCTACTTAGTGAGCTATGTATGAGGGAACTGAAAATGTGAGAATAAATAGTAAGAGAACTCCTCCAGTTGAAGGAATCGTGGGCAACAATTAAACTCAGCATTATGAGGAATGATACCATCCTTCAGCTTTACTCCCTTCTCAGCAGCATTTCACAGAGTGGATGACTCTCTCCCCTTGAAACTTTTGGCTTACAGCACATTTTCCTGGTTCTCCTCCTGTCTCACCAGTTCCTCCTTCCCAGTCTCCTTTGCTGGAGCTCCCTTCTGTTCCTGGACTCTTAGTGTCGGGGTGTCTCCGGGTTTAGTCCTCTTCAGTGCTCTCACCATAGGTGACCTCGCCCAGTCCCTTAGCCTTAAATTCCGTTCATATGCTGATCATTTCATGTAGCTCTCTCCAGGTCTGGCTTCTCCCTTGAATTTCAGATTCTTTTTTTTTTTTCTATTGAATATGTACGTCTTAAGCACTTATTTATAGTAGGAATGTTCTAGACTTTGGGACAATGATCAAAGATGGACCAAATATGTAGTTATCTGTATAACCAAAAAAAAAAAAAAAGTTTGAATTTTCAAAAACGAACGTGGAGAAGTGAGAGTGAAGTCTAACACAGTTACGGAGTTTTGGCTCAGAATATCTATTCCAATTTTCTTCTGGCGTGGCTTCCCTTTCCCGTGGAGAGCAGAAAGCTACAACAAAGATTTCTCCAATTCATTTTCAGCTGGTGATCCAAGCTCGATTGAGGTTCCACATCAGATGCAATCATATGAGACTGGAAATTTGAACTGAGATAAATGGGATATTGGGGATGTATTTTATCTGTGTGGATTACAGGAAATTATTATATTTCGTCAGTGTAGCCTGGTTCTGGAGCCAAACTCAGTCTCTAAGGCTTGCTGATTTAACAGAAATGTCTTCTTGATAGTAGAAAGGGTGACATGATGTGGAACCCTGAAGCTATAGTGGTAGCTTCCTGATTTTGCACATGAGGTTTCCTGATTGGAGCACAGTGACGCTGTTCTAGAACCAGTAACTGTAGCTAATTTAGCAGTTCACACTGAGGCAGTCTTTTATATATATATATGTGATCAGCAGCTTCCTGATCACAGCAGGAGAAGCATCTCCTATGGCAGCCTGGTTCTGCAGTGTAGACTTGAGAACAGATTCTGGAATCTCATCCTACAGATGTTTTTGTTTTGTTTGGTCTGGTTTGGTGAGGAAGATCGGTCCTGAGGTAACACCTGTTGCCAAGCTTCTTCTTTTTTTTCACTTGAGGAAGATTATCCCTGAGTTAACATCCGTGCCAATCTTCCCCTATTTTGTATATGAAACGCCACCACAGTGTGGCTTGATCAGCAGTGCATAGGTCCACTCCCAAGATCTGAATTCGTGAACCCCAGGCTGCCAAAGGGGCATGGGGACACTTAACCACTATGCCACTGGGCGGGCCCCACATCCTACAGATTTTTATGCAACCATCTTAATAATCCTGTAAGCATCTGACATGCTGTAATAAATCCTTTTATTCAAATTGTCTAGAGTGTATGGTGACAGATGGTTACTAGGCTGATCACGGTGATCATTTCGTAATGTACATAAATGTTGAATCACAATGTTGTACACCTGAAACTAACATAATATTGTACGTCAACTATACCTCAATTTAAAAAACAAGCAAACAAAAACATTGTCTAGAGTGGAATCTGTTCTATTCATCAGAATGTTGACCAATACGAAACACCAAAGAGAGGTTACAGAACACATAAAAGGATAGTTTTTAAAGGTTATTTTTTAAAGTAAATAAAGTAATTGAGTTGAATAATAATTGACCCTGAATACAGGTCTCCCATTGTGATTTCTCTCTTTCTCACTCCCAGTTATTTTCTGCTTCCTTCTCTCTATTCCTCATCTCTTGGAAAGGTAGGAGGGCACTGTACAGTCAGCTATAACATCTGTGAGGAAATGTTCTTTTGAAAGGCAGTGTCATATTTCTAATTTGCATTGTTTGATTTCTCCTCAATATGGTGCAATGATCTTAATTCAAATCAAACTCATTTTCCACTTTATCCTCAAATGTGCATTCTCTTACTTTTTTCTTTTACTTAAAAAAATCCTTTCTGCTAAACTTTCTACATTTTTGTCCCCATTCTCTGCAGATTCTTTACATCCAATAGTCACACAACATCTCCTCTTGGAGGTCTAATAGGCGTCTCAAACTTTGCATGGCCAAAACTCAATCGTTTGATATCCATTGCCCCAAACCTGCTGCTCTGCCCCAGATAATCCTATCTCAGTTGATGGCAACACCACCTACCCACTTGCTCAGGTCAAAACCTTGTAATCACAAGAGGCCGTGTGCACTGAGGTTATGAATCTTGACTCTGCAGCCAGAATCAAGTCTCAGCTCCAGCATTTCCTATCTGAGTCAACCTTACACAAACCGTGGAACCTCTCTGTACCTCAGTTTTCTTATCTGAAAATTAAGATGATAATAGTGCCTACCCTATGGGATTGTTGTAAGGATGACGTGAATGAATGTATGTTAAAGCATTCAGAATCTGGCATAGGGACAGCACTAGAAAGGCCTTCGGTATTATTGTTGTTAATATATGCAAAGCACAGGAACAGGGCCTGGTGCGGAGTATGCATTAGGTCACTGCTAGCTGTTGCTATTATTAATATACCCAATCCTCTTTTTCTCTGATGCATCTGAAAGATCCTGTTGGCTTTATATTCAAAATACAACCAAAATATAACTACTTCTCTCTGTCTGCACCACTGTGACCCTGACCCAAGCTACCTCCTTCTCTCAGTTGAACCACATCATATTCTCCGATTTTATCTCCCTGACCCACAGTCTGTTTTTCACATATGAATCTGATTGTGTCATTCCTTGGTCAAAATCTTCCACTGGCTTCCAAAGCACTCAGGTCTTGAACATAGCCAGCAAGGCCCTCCTTAACCTAGCATCTGGCTTACCTGGCCAGCATCAGCTCCTACCACTTTGCCCTCCCTCATTGGGCTGCCTCACACCAGCCTTCTTGCCATTCTTTCAGCACATCCAGCAAGCTCTGCCACAGGGCCTTTGCACTTACTGTTCTCTTGCTGGATTGCTCTTTCCCTAGATAGTTCCATGGCTTACTCTCTCACATCATTGACAGCTGTGCTGAAATGTCACCTCTGACCAGTCAGATCTTCCTTTCCCTAATTCTTCTGTATCAAATGTGACTCTCCTCACCCCATCTCCACCCCTCATCATTCTCTATCCTCTTTATTTGGAGTATAGATATAATATATATATATAGATAGATGTATATACCATATAGATATAATAATATATAGATATATAGATGCAATATATATTACTGTATATATTTGTTTTTTCCCTACCACTTATCACTACCTGCCATTGCACTATTCATTCCTGCTCTGCATAAAACTGTGTCGTGAGGGAGTGTTACAAGAAGTAGACCTAATCAGTTTTATTTAATACCTCCACTTCAGCTTATGAGCCATTCTTCACATTTAGGAGGATGGATTTGGATTTCTTGGACTAGGAAGCCACTGGGCACACTCAGCATAAGCGCCCATGTGTCATCCTTGCAGTCTTGGAAATGATGTGGTTTGCCTTAAGTTTCTCTTTTTAAAGTACTCATGGAAGTATTCATCTTAGGCATCGTTTTCATCCATGTCTTTGGTCTTTATTGCTTATCTTTCTTTTTTGAACTAAACATTAATCACATGAACATTAGGTATCATATGGATGCTTTGTGAGCACAGACGTAAGTCCTATGATAATTATTTACCTGTGAGATAATTGTGTTTATTTTAATGGGATTGGTATTGTTTTTAGCATAAAATGAGATAATAATAAAATAAATGAGAGTTAATTTGGGAGCTCAAGAGAAAAAAAATGTTTTTTCTGTCAAAATTAATGT
The DNA here is from genome assembly GCF_020826845.1 of Diceros bicornis minor. Taxonomy (NCBI): domain Eukaryota; kingdom Metazoa; phylum Chordata; class Mammalia; order Perissodactyla; family Rhinocerotidae; genus Diceros; species Diceros bicornis. The sequence goes on along the minus strand of NC_080764.1, from coordinate 22,036,749 downwards.
TAGTTAAATTTTCAGCCTATGAGAAAATGACCTACATTTTCTCCCCACAAGAGCCTGTATTCAGGAACAAATTATCCTCATTGGTTGAGAAATATTGTACTTTATTTCTTTACTTATGTATTTTATGTCTACCTCACTAGAATGTTAGTTCCATGCAACAAAGATGTTGTTTTATTTAGAACAGTACTTGGTGCATGTAGACATTCAATAAATAAATAAATATGAATGAACATAAAAAACTTACTTAAATTGTTAAGTAAAAGAAAAACACTTTTTCTTCTGTTTTGAAAAAACACAGACATGTATGGTTAATAATTATGGTTATGTTAAACATATGAAAATAAAGACGTTGGAAGAAAATAAAGAAAAATGATAATAGTTATTGGACAGTCATGATTATGGGTGATTTTTTTTTGTTAATATTTCCAAATTTTCTGAAATGTTACTTTGTTTTATTAAAAAAAAAAAAGGTGGGGGGGCTGGCCCAGTGGCCTAGCATTTAAGTGCATGCACTCTGCTTTGCTGGCCCTGGGTTCATAGGTTCGGATCCCAGGCGCGGACCAACGTGCCGCTTGTCAAGCCATGCTGTGGTGGCGTCCCATATAAAGTAGAGGAAGATGGGCACAGATGTTAGCCCAGAGCCAATCTTCCTCAGCAAAGAGAGGAGGATTCGCAACAGATGTTAGCTCAGGGCTGATCTTCCTCACACACACACAAAAAAGGTATATGCCAAGAGAAAGCACTTTGAACTGGAAGTCCAGAGATCTGGATTCCCGTAATGACTGTGCTATATGATCCTAAGTAAGTCTCTGAATCTCTCTATGCCTCTGTTTCCTCTTCAGTAAATGGAAAGTCATAGGACTTCCCAGCTCCTAAATTCTGATTCTACTTTCTGCCAACATTAGCCACTTCCACTCCTGCCCTCTGCAGTGTCTGTTCTTCACTCTGGTCCAGAGGGTAGAAACGCTCTAGAACGTCAGTAGGCCCATCTAAACCAGTGGAATTGTTTTCATTACTAATAGTCCTTATGCCTATTATTTTCTTCAAAGTGATAGGTTCTGTTCTACTTGCAGTGACTGCTCCCGTTTCTGGCAGTGGTGGCGTGACCTGTTCTCCCAATTCCATTTGCTCTGAGTTCCAGGAACACGTCAGGAAGCCCTGAACTCAGCTGGTGGCTGGCAAAAGGAAGAAGCACACTACAGTCCATGGCATTAGGCTCCTGCTTTTCTGGTCTGGGTGAGGTGATGGGTTGGCCCTCAGTTGGCATTGGCTTTCATTTACTTTCATTACGTATGGTTTTTGCTTCCCTGGAGAAACTTGAGAGTTGCAGGTAGGGTAAATTAGATTCCACTGCCCATCAGATAGAGGAATCCTTAGGGCTAGCAGGCCAGTCTCACAAACCCCATATGTCACAGCCTGTATTTCACTTTAAATAGAGTCATTTTGAGTGCATGTGTGATCACCCATGCTGCACAAGATGAAAAAGTTAGGGTAGTTCTTGGAGAATTTTCATCTAGTGAGCAAGTTCTCTTCGTGAAGCAGTGAGGTGGGACCCAGCAGACTCTCAGTTTCAAAATCTCTAACCATAAGAAACAATTTCTTTAGTTTGCACCTCTGCTTGTGACATATACAAGTCCCAATTTCACGATGGAGTAAAGGCACACCTTTGTGCCAATATTGACCATTTCCCTACAGTCTTTCAAATGAATGTACAAGTGTTACTGCATCATGATGGCTAGGATCATAGAATAAATATGTCAATCTGCTTGTGTAAAATCAGGAAATAACTCAGCTTTTGAGCACAGGATGTTTCTTAAGATGATATTGAGACATCTGTGATTAGAAGACTCATTTTTAAAATTAAATGAGTTAACACATGTAAAGTGCATAAAGCAGTTCCCAGCTTATAGTAAGTGCTCAATAAAAGTTAGCTTTGGTTGTTTTATTTATTTATCATTATTATTATTATTACAGTCAAATACATTTGTGGCCCCTTTTCCCTCTAGGAGGGAAAAATGTTATTGACAGCAGAGATTCCCCTCCACCTCCAATCATTGCAGAAAAATTAGAATATGCAGATAAGCAAAAAGAAGAGCTAATATACCCTTAGTCTTACCCAGGTCTTTATGATGGATATTCCTTAATATTTTGTATAAATAAAGGAAAGTATTTATAAGTGTCATCATCAACACACAGCATATGTTGAGTACCTATTATGTGTAAGGTCTGGGCTAGGAGGAACTGAGATAAAAAGAAATGAGTCACACAATCCTTGATTTCAAAGATCTTATATTCTAGTTGTGGAGATAGGACTTAGGAGGAAAATAAAAAAGTCTATAATAGCAGAAAATCATCCATAAGCATAGATTTTTTTTTCAATTAGCATTTATACCCAGTCCTAGCACTACTTCTCCATACAATACACATCTGAAAAAGATGTATTGTAAATGGAATTTTTATCAATCTAATAGTCTAAGAAGTCCTGTGGTAAATCTTTTTGTAAAGACACCTATCCCAAAGCAGACACCCATTCTCTAATTTTCTTTGTAACTCAATTTTTGCATTTCAGGCTTAACTGTTCCTGAAACCTAGAAATGCCTAGGAGAGATGCCTTAGGAATGTGGCACCAGAACAGCAAGGCTGTCCTCAACTCTCAAGCTCTATGTGGCATGGGCTGCTGTCACTGGAGATTGTGGCAGCGTCCAGTCCAGTCCTTTCTGCAACAGAACTGGCACAGAACTATCTTTCTACTGCAGTGAATGGGCCCAGAGCTTCTAAGATGAAGAGAAGGGCCAATAGCAGAGAACAAACACTCAGAATTTCCTTTCTTGTGAAGGTAGATGGGAAGGAGTGTCTCTCCACTTCGCAAGAGTTCTGCTCACTGGCACTGTGGGTGTCCTCTCTGCCCCTTTCTTCTTCTAAGGGCAGCCACCTGGACCAGGTGGTATGTTGGAACTTTCACTGGCCAATGAGTGTTTGATGGCAAGAGGGTAACTGGTTCCTAGGAGAAAGTTGGCCTAGCACAGACATAAGAAATATTCGCAGCTCAACCTGGCTGCTCTTCAAACTCTAGTGGTTGGAGAGATTTTGCTAGCCAAGTGGAAAGAACCTGCAAACCTAATCTAAACCCAACTCTAAACCTAGTAGACTAAGAGCTTTCTCTTTTCCCCAGAAATCTGAAGCTTGACTAAAGAATTCTGAAAGTTGGCACTAAGTCCCATTAAGCTGAATCTATTGACAATTTAATCTATTTTCCATGGCACCCTGTGTGCTTAATCTGGTGAAAGCTCTCCTCCTCAAGTGCCATCACAAGCCCCTTCACCTCCTCAAAAAGAGCAAAGAAAGGAAGGAGGTTTGAGTTTCCCAGCTCACTCTCAGATCAGAAAAGGGCCTGTTAGGCCTCAAAACTTCATTTCCATGTTTATTTCTAGAAAAACTGAGTTAGATGAACCTAGAAACATTAGCTTTGTTAAGGCTGGTGTTTTGCAACCCTCCAAAAGGCAACACGTAATGAGAAAGTAGTGAACCTGAGGACAGGATAGGGGAAGCCAGGCTGTATCTAGAATCTCCTAAGGCAGATCTCCTACCATTATTGAGTTTGAAATGTAGAAAGTTCCATTCTTATGAACAGCTTATGTTCCTAAAGCTTTATTTATTTATGAAACTTGTTTGGAACTAAGAATATATTCCAACTCTGCCCCCGAAACAATCATCTCCTTTTGTTTTGTTATTATTTTTAAAATTTTGATATTAGTTTAGTTGGGGGGGAGTCCCTGATTCTATTAAAATTTTTATTTTGTTAAGCTAATAAATGTATAAGGGTAAAAAAGTCAAATGGTACTACCAGGCTTAAAACAGCAATACCCCCTCCCACAAGTGTTCTCACCTCTGATTCCCACTCCCCAGAAAAAAACACTTTATATTCTTTTAGCTGTTGCTTCTAGCACTGACCTCCAGATTTCTAAGAAGCTATGTACTATTGCTATTTCTAGATGTCTTAAGGCTTAGGTATTTTCTATCGCCTTCCTACTAAGGAAACTGAGGATTTAACGCTCTTATCACCTTTCTTTCTCCTTTCTCCACCTTAAAACACATATACACACACTTCCCATCCTCACTTTTCCCAACAGAGATATATCACAATGTTTTGCCAGAGAAAAATTCCGCCTATATTTTATTATGACTATGTAATTATTCACAGCCGAGTCACATAGTGTACTAAGAAGAAATTGACTTTCTTATGTAACTTTTTGCTTTTCCTAGAGTTAATAATTATTTCCCTCTCTTTTCTTTTTCATTTGCTTATTTTCTTTGAACCTCTTAGCAATTCTTTCATCTTTATTGTCTCAATTTTTCTCTATCCTCAGGCCAAGACTCAGATCTGCAAAAGCAGTAAGAATTTTCAACTTTCCTCCAACTTCTAGGACACTCACTTTATACTGAGTGAGATACAATTCCTGAATAAAAGTTGGCTGATCAAAGAAAGTCTAAGATTTTAAAAGACATTTCTTATTGACAGAATGAGAAAAGACTCCTTATTACCCTTTCTGCTTTCTGGCAAAATTCTTCTATTGATTTCCTTCTATGGAAAAGCACCTTTTCACTTCTAAAAATAAAACTGGAAACTACTGAAAGCCCAAAGAAAAGGGATTCAAAGGAAATTCATGTTGAGTATAGACAGCATACTGTCAGGAAACACTGACTATGTAATAATAAGCATTATTAAAATACTTAAGGGGCCAGCCCAGTGGCATAGTGGTTAGGTTCATGCACTCTGCTGTGGTGGCCCAGGGTTCATGGGTTCGGATCCCAGGTGTACTCATCAAGCCATGCTGTGGTGGGGTCGCACATGCAAAATAGAGGAAGATTGACACAGACGTTAGCTCAGGGACAATCTTCCTCACCAAAAAAAACCAAAAATAATACTTAAAAGGACACAAAATACTTGACCGCATGCCTCATATATCACCACCTCAGCCCTCTCGTTTCTATAAGCCATCTGTGTGCTGGTGGTGTTTCACTGCTTGGGTTATGTAATGACAAGTTGCTATTACTAGATAATGGTCAAACAGAGGCATGAGGCGCTGGGGAGCTTCCTTAGAAATTATTGTACCTCTCCACCACTGAAGTCAGAGGAAACAAAGCGAAGACGAAGAACTGGTCAAAGTTAAAGCCAGTCTTCAATGGAGAGTTCCCCTTTTCATTTGCTGTCATGGTAGCACAATTTTTCTTGTTTTATTCATTGTTCCCTATGATACTGGAATAAAACCACTTGATCTGCCCAAACTCATTGAGCTGTGTACATTAAACATGTATAGCTTTTACAGGTCAATCATACCTTAATAAAGTGTTTTTAAAAAAGTCAGTCGACTCATTAAATAAGCATAGGTTGATTTTAGAGAGGTTAGGAGGAACTGTTACTAATTTAAGAGATTGGTCAAGTTGTAATAATGTACGCTAATGAAATCCACATTTTTTTTGTGGTTTGTTAACTCCTAATGTGTGCTTTTCTTGGCTATAATGTTATGAAGTCTGACAATAAGATAAGGTGATCCCCTTTTTTAAACAAACATCTCATATCTCGATGTGTAAATGAGGACTATCCCCTTCAAGGTAGTTCCCTCAGGAGGCTGTATTCTAGTCCCGTAATGTTGCCATTAGACAAAGCAGTTTCAGAAACTCCTCTTCCAGAATTATCTTCAAGACCTGGGTAGGGATGCCTGCTAAAATACAGGTGCCCAGATAAATCTGAATTTAGTATAAGCACAGAACATACTTATACTAAAAAATTATTCATTATTTATCTGAAACTCAAATTTAACTGGGTGTCCTGTCTTTTTATTTGCTAACTCTGGCAACCCTCTGCCTGGCACTTCTATGTAAACAGCTTAACTGATGACAATCTTCTTTGGAAGGTGGTTGTGATTTTAAACACAGTCTAAATTCTTTCAAAGTGAAGTCTGATGCTAAGATAGGTAATGCTACTTATGGTTAAAAATAACATTAAAAAGTAAGCAGACAGGTTTTCTGATCGACTTTGTAAACTGCCTCTCACAGAAATGCTTAAAGAGTTTTCCAAAATGGTTTTAATCAATGGCAGGCTTTAAAAGAATATTTAGCCTCCCAAAATAATCAATGAAAAAAGTAGCCGGATTCTGAGCAGGAACTAACACAACAGAGCCATAGATTTGTGTAAAGTATCAAATGTTGGTGTCAAATTAAAGATTTGCTCTCAACTACTGAACCTTTTGTATATCTGGTTCTATAAGGCCTGGCTTGTTTTCATCATTTGCACATAACTCTGTAAAGTCTTTTGCTGTTCTTTGGGAAGAACTGTACGAGAAAGAACATTTCCTCAGAGAAATGATTTTATTCCCTGGTGAACTAACTTTCTCCATGAAAAATTTCAATTATTTTGGTACTTTCCTGTCTCTCCTAGTAGATCGTAAACCTCAGATCCTGTGTCAGACTCACTCATATTTGCCAAAGTTCCTGGCAGTATGTCTTCCTGTGGTAGCCTCACCATAAAGTACTGGTGCGTTGTAGGCACCTTATCATCTTACTGTTATCATTATCGTTGTTGTTATTATTATTTCCATAACAGCACCATGATATTGACATGGCAGGAATTATTCCCCAACTTTTGCAGATGAGGTTACTGTGGTCCAGAGAGAGTGAATGATTTGCTACTAAAAAGCATCATTGTACTAAACAGGTGCTTTTTTCTTTAGGCCAACCTGTCTCTGAAAAAAAATTCAAGTAAACAACATTTTGAGTTTTCTTCCCAATTTGAGAGTTAAAAAAGTAACCCCCCAAAAAATAAGTAAGGGGAAAACAATATATTACTAAAATGTAACATTCAGAGACATATTTGTTGGTTATTGGATTCTATCCAGAAAAAAAAACTCAAAGATCTTTCAAAAGTAACTGAAATATCAACCTGGATTGATGTCTATTATTGATAAGAAGTCACCTGAACTTGTTGCCCCTAAAATATCACTGAGATATGATAAAACGTCATTGGAATTAAGTTTGCAAAGGTTTCTTTTTCTGTGTGTGTGAAGAGGATTGGCCCTGAGCTAACATCTGTGCCCATCTTCCTCTAGTTTATATGTGGGACGCCTGCCACAGCATGGCTTGATGAGTGGAACATTGGTCCATGCCCGGGATCCGAAACTGTGAACCCTGGGCCGCCAAAGTGGAGCACACAAACTTAACCTCTACACTACCAGGTCAGCCCCGCAAAGGTTTCTTAAATATGACAAAAAACCACTAAACACAAAAGGAAAAAAATTGATAAATTAGATTATGTTAAAATTGAGAATTTTGTTCATCAAAAAACACAATTAAGAATGAAAAATCAATCATAAAGTTGAAGAAGATATTTGCAATAATTATATTGGACAAATGACTCATATCTAGAATATGCATAAAGAACTTCTACAAATCAACAAGAAAAAGACACTCAATAGAACAATGGTCAGAAGACTTACTGAAAAAAAGGATATACAAATAGCTAATAAGCATATTAAAAAGTGTTCATCGTCATAAGTTATCAGAGTTACAAATTAAAACCATAATGTGATATTACTACTCATCCCCCAGGATGTCTAAAATAAAAATGATGGAAAATACCAAGACTTGGCAAGGATGTGCAGCAACCAGAATCTACACATTGGCACAACCTCTTGGAAAACTGTTTGGCACTAAAGTTAATGTAGGCAATCCCTAAGACCCAGCAATTCTACTCCTGTATATACCTAGCAGAATATATATACCCAACAGAAATCCATACATGTGTTCACCAAAAGATATGCACTAGCATGTTCATAGTACTCTAAATAGTAGCCCCAAAATGGAAATTTCCCAAATGCTCATCAACAGTGGAATGGATAAATAAATTGTGATATATTCACACACTGAAATTCTATGCAGAATGTGAATCAATAATGTATAACTACAACAGCAATATGGATGAATCGTAGAAACATAATGTTGGGCAAAGAAGCCAAACACAAAAGAGAGCATATAGTATTGTTCCTTTTACATAAAATATTAAAAGAGGCAAAGCTAATCAATGTTGCTGGAAGTCAGGACAGTGTGGTTATTCTTGACAGGGGGAGAGGAGTGTGGATCATGACTGAAAAAGAGTAGGGCTTCTGTGGTGTTGGTAATGATTTTTGATCTGAGTGCTGGTTATAAGGGTGCATTCACTTTATGAAAATTCATCCATCTGCACTCTTATGTGCATATTGTAATGTATATTATAGTTTAGTAAAAAGATTTTAAAAACCACTGAAATTGTAAAGAGACCTAATTTTCCATATTTACTAGAATTTCTCTTGGAGAGAAGTTTCTATGTGGTTGGAAGCAATATTTTCATGGGATGCTGGATAGAAAGTAGTATGGTAGACAGTCTCTGTTTTGCCTGCCCTGTATACCTTCTTGCTCTTCTGGAAATGAAATCTCAATTTTTTTTTTGATAACTATCTATTACATGATGAAACTTTCAGATACAATGACCTTTCCCCCAACTTCCCCCCTACAGGGGTACAAATGCAACTAAAGCCCCCCACTCAGAGAACCCTATCCATCTAGACACAACAATTGGTTCTAATATTGGCATATATCCCCAAAAGGGTCAATCAGAGTCCTTTTTAGTAGATCTGAGGTTGAGGGTGTTGGCACACCCTTGGACGCTCAGGTATGTCGGCCAATAAATCCCATTTTTATGTAAGCTAGTTAGAGTGGGTTTTGTTGTTTGCAGCCCAAAGGGTTCTTGAGCAGTACAAGTGATGAGGTCTCTGAAGGGTATGTTCAAGCAACACAGTTGATTGCCAAATTACCTTGTAAGAAGGGTGGTTCTAGTTAACACTGGAGCTTTGGCTAGGTAGTATATGCAACCTTCCCTGCTCAGTACTTTATTAATCTATCACTGTGTAATAAATTACCACAAATTTAGTGGCTTAAAACAGACCATGTTTATTACCTCCCAGTTTCTGTGGGTCAGGAATCCAGGCATGGCTTAGCTTGGGGCTCTGCTTCATGGTCTCACATAAGGCTGCAATCAAGTGGCAGCCAGGGGTGGGGTCTCATCTGAAGGCTTGACTGGAAAATTGAATACAAATTTAAATAACATCAGTTTGAAGGGGCACCAAATTATTAGCCTGCCTGGACCACATGTTTTGGCCTGGTATATATTCACGGCTAGTATAAGTATTCGTTGAGGATGGCTGGGGGTCTAGAAGGTCAGGAGCTTGGAAATGATGCATAGCAAATTAAATTAAATCTCTAAACCAAAGTGGAAAAATGCTCTGTAATAAGATACTTCTGTACTTCCAAAACCTTGAGAAATCAAAGGAGTATCATAAACTTTATAAAAGTTTTGCTATAAGAATACTAACAGTCAAGCACTTTATTTTTACATTAAGCACTTCAAATTGACTTTACATTAGTCATGTATTTGGATTTCCCCATAAGATCTTAGACATGCACCAGAAAAGGCAAGATAAATTGGTTAAGATCAGATACACCTCAAATTTAAAACTTGGAAAGGATGGAAATTATATATATTTATATATATATATATAATTTATATATAATTATTATAGTTAGAGTATAATTTTTATATTTTATATAGTATATACAGTACATTATATACTAAATATAATATACCACATAGATATAGATAGATAGGTAAATGAATAGATAGATAGAACACACTATTTTCCCTTTAGTTTATAAATTCTATGTTTATCTCCACCTTACCTCCAGTTCAAATTTCACCCTTTTGAGCTTATGGGAAGGAATGGAGGAAGAGGACTTCTATATCTACATTTGAGTGGTTTAGGGCAAGGGAATTTTTGTCAGTCAAACACAGGGATAAGAAAATAAAACCCTGTTGGTTCATAACCAATATGGCATGTCAGCTTAATGCTGGCACACATTCCCAAATTCACAGGCAATTTCCAACTTATGAATAGGCAATGTTCCAAAAGCTCATTTGTAACCATTCACTAAATAGTTCCTACTATTATTATCAGAAGTACACATGACTTATGATAAATATGAAACAACTCTGAAGATATAGTTAGTAGCAATTTTCTCTGTGACAGAGAAAGCACGTGTATATTCTGGAAGGTCTGAATCAACAGCATGGAGCCCTTGGTACTAGGTTCCATGTGCTAGGACTCATCAATAGTGTGACTTACGTGAGGTCCTAGGATCTCTGTGGAAGCCTGTGCTTTGAGTCCTATCTCCCCTCCATCTATTGAAAGGCTAATAAGACCAGAAGCTGAAGAAATAGTGGTAGCAGGGAGAGACGTGAAAGAACAAAGCACTGCAAAAATCCAGGGTCTCCTTTTCCATCACAGTCTAAGTGAATGCTACCCTTGGGGCAGATCCTAAGTTCCCACACACATAGAAATATCTGAAAAATGAAAGAGTAAGGCCACTTTTGGGAGACCTGTAATGAACATCTGCTGTTCTGCCTGCCCAGCATTACTTCTTCACTCTTTTAGTAACAGCGCTTCTGGTTTTCTTGGTTATCTACTCTCCCATGCTCTCAGTCCATGCAGCTCAGGTGAGCTGACCACAACACACCAGAGCTACACAGATGAGTGACTCAAGCTAAAAACATCAGAGTCACAGTGATCGGCTCATGGATGGGTATGTGGTCACATGGCCCGATTGAGATCACTGAGAGTCAGCCCTGGGACTTCTGGCAGGACAATTACAAAAGAAGCACTCTTTGGGCTTGTAAAATGGTAGGATGTAGAGCCAACCTGAGAATTAAACTCCCCTGGGACAGGGTTGAACCAACATTTGAGTAGCAAATCCCAGTGAGACACCAAATAAACGTCCTAGGTTCTTCACCTTTCTTCTCATTTAGGGTAGTTTTCAGTGTCCTTTGAATTCCCCGAAAGGCTGAGGATGGCCTTCATCTCAGCGGTTGTTAAGGAGCTTGAACTTACTACCCCTGGATCTAATCTCTACTTCCCAAAGTCCCCTTTAATATTTTTTTCCAGATGGCCAGTTGTGTCTTTATACTTCCGAATTCCTGATAACCTACCTCAATATGCCAGTGTTCAGAGAATGTGTATACAGACCAAACTTAACACAGTGAAATGCTCTTATTTAAGATCGAATTTTCCAACATAGCTCCCTAAAATGGAATAGGATTTTTCATAAAGTTCCATGTCACTGGAGATGTTCTGTATCACTAAGACTGAGCAGGGCTAAGTAAATTGCCCAAGATCACACAGCTGGTAAGTGGTAAAGCCAAATAATAACCAAATCTGTCTGATTCCAAAGGCCGTGCTCCTTCCACCATGCCAAGCTATATCACTTTTCTAATTTTTCTAGTATAGATAGATTTGCAATGGTGTTTTGCCTTTCCTCTGCCTCTCACTCCCTTTCAATCATCAGCGGTGTGCATTTCCAAGATGGGTACCCAGTATATGACCACAGAACAAATTGTGACTAAATTAGACATAGTAGATTGATCTAAAGTTATGCCTAATTTGAAGCATAATATCACAGAATCTCAGTTTATTCATCAGTAAAATGGGTGTAATAAAGAATCTGACTCCATTTTTTGATGTTTCACTACTGACAACTTTTAAGCCTCACCCATTCTTCCTGCTCCTTCTGCCCCTCATCTAGGCAAACTGATAGGAAAGCCCAAGTGCTCCCTCCTTTGGTGCTGGTGGGAAGTTCAAACCATGTGTGGGAACCCTCACCCTGGTCCAACCCCCTAACCACCAAAAAAACCCCAAGCCAGTCTCATTCCTTGCTCGCTCTCAAGCCATTTTTGATCTGCTTGGGAGCCACCCTGCTTTCCCCAGAAAGCCTCATTATGTGAGTAATAAAACTTTTCACACCCTCTTGCTGTGTACATAGCATCATCAGTCTTGACATCCCAAGACTTGGGGTGGGGGCTCCCCCTGTTTCTGAGGAGTGGTCACACAATGGGAACACTATTAACTACCTTCAAGGATTATTGTGAAAATTAGAGATAATGTAATAAAGCACAATGCTTTATAATCACTTAGTAGGCGTCCACAAGGTTGTGATAAAGTTGAAATCAGTTAATAATTATAAAGCAACTTAGAACAGTGTCTAGGACACAGTAAGTGCTTTCTAAGTTTTTGATAAAATAAAGAGCTCTTGTTATTATTTCTGCTAGTGTGTAATCAATGTTTTAATTTCTGCACATGAAAGAAAATCCGTAGTTGATATCTAAAATTGCATCTAGAAAGCATTTACTTAGAAGATGATACACTCCTAATCCACTTATAAACCCATTTAAGGAAAACAAAATTTCTGATTCCTAGATATCATATTTATGAGCTCAGGTGTAGATATATATGGATAATAATGTGCCTTTATGTTTCCTCATGGTAATAAACTGGAGAATATGCAAGGTGTCTGGCATCACTAGCACAGGTAGAGTTTTGGTCCATTCAGAATGGATACTTCCCAACAGGATTCTGATGATGTAAAACAATGGAGTTGAATAAGGTTCAACTCACCCCACCTGGGGAAGAATTCAGTGACAGAGATTCACACACACGCACCTAACAAACTGTCCACCCAATGGAAATTAAGAGGAGAAGGGATCTAACTGTATTTTTTAAAAGTCCCAAGATTTCCAGAGGTACTATAACTGAGGGCAGCCTCAGAAGAAGCTTTGATAGAGACCAAATTTGGGCATGTTTCCAATTTGTACTCTCTCATGCAAGTTAAATATGCATTTAATGCAACTCCACTATAAGCATGTGGTTGCAGCTAATCTGTAATCCTTTATCAAGTGAATGTCTGCAGTCCTTGACTTGAAGTATCTATGAACTGCAGGGAGACACGAGAGACCTGAGTTGCATCAAGGAGAACTATCAGAACCTACCTGGAGGATACACCAACAGCTGCAGGCAACGGCCCGGAAGACCTGTAGGAGGAAGAACCTGCAAGGGCAGAAACATCATCAGGATTGTGAGCCCATGTTTGGGAGAGGTCAATCCAACCATTCCCTGCTTCCCCTCAAGAGATGGTCGATGCCTCTATTAAAAAAGACTTCCTCCAAAAACAGTAAGTGATATTAGGACTATGATGGGCCATTGATCCTCATCCCCATTGACTTTGGTAGTAAGGCCCTTTCACTCCTTTTCAGAGGTAGAAGGAGGACAAGACATTGTAGTCAATGTGCTTTCAGTGGGAAAATCTTTACCATACACATTAAATTGAAAAGTCTAACACATTAAATTTCTGCATGGAAGACTATTTCTTCCATTTTTCATGACTGGTATTACTAACAAAAAAACTTGTACATGCAGCAAATGTCAAAATCATGAGAAGTTTCTCCTCCAATACAACATTTTGCAATGTGTGGACTGATGTATATTATAGGAGATAATTTCAGGTGACAGCTCAGACAGGCATTAACATACACTGAATTATATGGGGAGAAAGTTATTCCTCTTAATATTCATTTCATTTCTTCTGATTACTTCCAGGATAAACTCTCAGTTTGCTGTTGGTCTTTTAGCAGCCCTCTAAACAGGGAGCATGCCTCAGGCTTAGATACCAGGACAGAAAGATTTAGTTCAAATTTTGTCTAATGTTTTCTTGGTTTTCATTAGACTTAATTGTGTGTGTGTGTGTGTGTGTGTGTGTGTGTGTGTGTGTGAGGAAGATCAGCCCTGAGCTAACATCTATTGCCAATCTTCCTCTTTTGCTGAGGATGATCGCCCTGGGCTAACATCCGCGCCCATCTTCCTCTACTTTATATGCAGGATGCCTGCCACAGCATGGCTTGATAAACGGTGTATAGGTCCGCGCCCGAAATCCGAACTCACAAACCCTGGGCCGCCAAAGCGGAGCTGGTGAACTTAACCACTACGCCACTGGGCCAGCCCCTCATTAGATTTCATTTTATAGTGACATTCAATTTTAGCAAATGATACTTGGTCTCCAATTTTATGATAGTGATATGAAGTCCCCTTTAAAACAATTAATTTTAAGAAAGTGAGTTGATTAAAATATCAAACCAATACTAGCACAGGTGATACAAAGTTATAGGAAAAATTACGAAGGTAGCACAGAATGACTAAACTTTGGGAACCACTGGCCTAATGCATATTTAAAGCATTACAAGGCATAAACAATTCCCAGAAGATGATGTCTTCAATTAGTTCATCTCAATTCTAAATCCTGACCTGAAATATCTAAGAAGCGTAGGGAGGGGTGAAACCTGAGATGCCAATATGCTCTCTCCTGTGACTCTCCTTTCTCTCTTCCTCCCCATTCAACTTCCCAATATGCCTGCTTCATCTTCAACTGCTCTTCAAAGCCAAAATTTCACCATAAGATGTCAGGGGAGTCTTGTTTTAAGGCTAATGGAAATAACGTCAATGTAACCATTTTAATTAAAAGGTTATTTTCATCAAACCCATAGCTGAATTCAGCCCACACTGCTAAAAACATCTTGAAGTTTAAAGGACGATAATATTAAACTAACCAACTCTGCAGTTATCATATGATAGTAAGTATAAAATCAATTATTTGATATAGAAATTATGGGATGGTCTTCAACTGAGACCAACGTCATTGTAGTTTTAAATGACATGAGCTTTAGCAAAGATTAGATAGACAGACAAGTACAAATATCACATGTATATATTCATATCATTCAATAATATGGAGCACCTACTATAGGCAAGAGAGTGTGCTAGCTGCTGTAGTGGATCTATAGATAAGTGAAGACATGGCCCTTGGCCTCACAGACCTTAATCTAGTCTAGGTTCCCCAAAAGACAAAGTTTTTAAACATCCTGGCACAGAGAAAGTGCTAAATAAACATTAACTCTCCTTCCTCCCTCTCCCCCTTCCATGTTCTCCTCCTTAATGCAAAGTGAAAGAGCCCCATGAATTCCTTTTAAATAAAAAGGAATGCACTGCGGGAGCCTGTTGGCCCTTCTAATAATGCAAGTGACTTAACAACATGTACAAAATATTTAACTGGAATAGAGTCAGAATTTTCAGAGTAAATTATTTGTAGCCTCATTATACTGGCTGGAGGAGAATTTTTGGAAAGCAGAACAGAGGCCGCCCCATGGGAAGCCAACAGGGCAAATTCCAGGAACTGTATGTCCCCACACCACGACCCGTCCTAATGTCACCATACACTGCCAGGGCTGGCAGCTCTGACCACAGAAGCATGTTCAGGAAAACACTGACCACAGAAGCATGTTCCCAAAACACTCCCCACATTATTCATTCTTGTGAAGTGACAGGGTTCTCTGCAGGTGAGCCACAGAGCGTGGTCACACTCCCAGGATTCCTGCTCTAGATAAAGGGAACTCCACAACCCCACTCACAAAGGTTCTTGAGAAGACATGTATAGTCAGTTTTTCTTTTTTAAAGAAATGGAAAAGGGGCATATTCTAGGTGCCCAGAGCCTAGCACAGTGCCTGACATATCTAGGCAGCCGGGATATCATATGTTGTTTGTATAAAGAATGAACTAAAAATCTCACTTAGGAAATTGCCAGTTCTGTTGACAGACCTGTTAGGACTCTAATAAAGGGATAGTAGCTAACACTTACATAGCTCCTATTATATGCTAGACGCTGTTTTAAGTGCTTGAAGTTATTACATTTTTTTTACCCTTGCAACAACATTATGAGCTAAATAGAGTTATTAATATGAGCAACTATTATTATACTCACTCTACAGGTGGAAAATAGAAACTCATAACAATTAACTGACTTGCCCAAGATTGCCCAGCTAACAGTTGGTGAAGCTGAATTCAAGCCCAGGCCGTCTGGCTCTGGAGTCAGTGCTCCTAACCACTAAGCAATACTGCCTCACAAGAATAGTAGAAGCAAAGTTTCCACTGATACTATACTCTTCTTACAAAGAGATGCTTGAACATGTGTATAGCCATGTGTGTTTTAGTAAATACACACCTACATCCTATGACAGTAGCACAATTTGAAATCCTGAACCGTCCTCATCTAGTGAGGGCCCAGAACTTAAAAATATACTGTCCCTTTCAATTGGGTTAGGAAGAAAAATCTCACAGTTCAAACTAAGCAATAGTTTGCAAATGCACACCTTTACATACCAACCTGTGCATAAAAATTCATGAACCAGACTTTGGTTTGAGATCCTACTATGAAGAATAACCATATATTTAACTTACCAAAGACCCCAAACTGGCTTCCTAAGTGCAATCATTAACTCCAAACAGGTCAAGGCTCATGTAGAGCCACAGAAAAAGAAGTCCAGGCCGTGACTATTTCTTGAAGCTCCCAACTGTATAAAAAAGGGAAGAAATGCAAACACATGGTTACGTGATGTGTAGGTTTTCTTAAATACTCATGAGTTAATAATGTAACAAGTTAATTTTTAAACAAAACATAATATGGAGTACAAATTGCACTATTTAAATGGTAATTAAAAATTTATAAAAACATTAATTCAAAATATATTATTGAGGATGTGACTTGCTAATAGGACACAAGTTTATAAAGTTGCTGGTAGATGTAGCCTTTGTGAATGTGGGTAAAATCTCATTTGGAGATGGAATTTTGAGGCCCTTCCTGAATGACATACCTTGAGCCAAATGGCCTTCCTAGTATGTAGACCCTAGTGGAATCTAAGCATGTACCTCCTTCGCTCCTGCATCCCTTCCTTCCTTCAGTTGCACATTCCAAACAGATTATATATCATTATATGTTCACCTGATTAAAGAATCTAAAAATTTAAAAATAATGACAGTGAAGTCTCTCTCCCACCTCTGCCGCCTACATCCAGCCAGTTCTCACTCTCCTCCAGTAAATGATCAATTCCTTGTATAGTGTTCCAGAGATAGTTTCTCTGTATACACAAGTGAATACCAATATATGTCTCCTCTCCTTTATACTCAAATTCACAACATACCGTAGACATCCCTCTGCACCTTCTTTTCTTCACTTAATAATATGTCTTGGAGATTCCTCCATATCAGCACATAAAGAACTTCCTCACTTTTGCACAACTGCACAGTATTTCATTATATGCTCATTGTAAAATATATTTGGCCAGTGCCCTATTGATGAATATGTAGGTTCTAGCCCATTCTTTTATTTCATACAATGTTACAATGCACAAACATGTCCATTCATCATTTTACTTGTGTAAAGAAACTTTACGGAAAAATAGGAATGGTTAACAAACAAAGACCTCCATTCAAAGAATTATCTTTGATAAAGTATAGGAAACACGACCCTACTGAAAGCTTTTGTAATGGAAGACCTACCTAGAATGGCCTTATCCTTCTCTACTCTCCTGTTGTCCAACTCCTCCAAGGCTTAATGTCCACTATCATCTACTTTTAAAATGTGCTCTGGGGATTATCTGAATCAGAATCACCTTGGGGTGAGTATGAGAAAACGTGGATGGCTGGAGCCCACCCCAGACCTGATGAATTAGAATATTTTGGGATGGGGCCTGGGAATCTGCATTTTTGACAACTCTCTCTTCTCTCACTCATAATTCGAATGCAAACTAAAGTATCCACTGTGGTAGTAGAACCTATATCCTTGAATCTCCATCACGGGTATCAACTCCCTCCTCTGAATCCCTGAGGCATTTATCTCTCATAAATTCACTTCGAGCACTGCCTTCCCTCTTGCTGTTTTTTTGTGACTCTGTGAGAAGTGAAATATATATATCTGAACTCTGAGCCTTATCCTCTGAGTCTCAGGATGTGATGTTTACTTAAGGTTTTAATTTCACATTAACTGATTTACAATTCAGCCAGTTTGCAAGTTCCGAGTTAATGTATGAGGAACAACTAACAAATGATCACTAGAAAAATAAATGACCAACTTATCTTCAAAATGTTACTGATTTTGTTGTTTTTCTCAATTTGGTATTGGTTTCAATCTCTATATTTTTGTCGAACTCTTGTGGCTTTGAGAGCGACATTTGTTGCTATGCCTTTGGCCAAATAAAGTTTATAACAATTATCCATGGTTCTTAAAAAAAATCAGTATTAACCAATGACAATCATCATTGATAGGGATGCATAATACTGTGACACAAGCATTTGCTATTCTACCAAAATTAATAGTTTCCGAGGCCCTTCTTGACACTGCCTTTTATGTTACGAAAGGAAGAGCCAATTTTTGTTGAGTGCTTGTTATTACGAGGTGTTTACTATGAGAGGTGATATAACATAGTCGAGGATCTGAGACAGACTACCAGGGTTCAAATCCTGGCTCTGCCACTTCCTAGCTCTGTGAGCATTAGCAAGTTATTTAAACTCTCTGTACTTCAGTTTTTTCCATGTATAAAATGGGGATAATAAAACCATCTTGTAGATTGTAAAGGTGACCACAAATTCTTCCCCTCCCTCCACTTATGCCTTTGCAAGACTATATTGTAGATACCCCGTCAAGAGGTGGAATCTGTTTCTCCACCTCTTGAGTCTGGGTTGGCCGTGTGCCTTGCTCTGGCCAATGCAACACTGGCAAATGTGACACAACCGGATGCTTGTAAAGCACTTGCAGAAGCAGAGAGCCTAACTGACCAATAGATGAATGGAGATCCAACAAGCCCAAGCAAGCCCAGCAGAAGAATCACCCCACTGAGCCCAGCTCAAATTGCTGACTCTGATTGATCTACCTCCTAACCACGTCTGTTTCCTTGCTGGATTCCTTCCACTGTTCACTTTAACTATTGGTATTCCACAGAGTTTTTTCTTCTAATACTATAGTTTCTCTTTAGGAAATCCCAATTACTTTCATATCTCAACTATTACCCACATGCTTATGTCTCTAAATATATATCTTCAGTTCCTACCTCTTTCCTGAGCACCCTACATCCAACCATGTAAAGGACGCTCCAAACCTAACATGTCTAAGTACCAAGATACCACCTTCCCCCACAAACTGCTTTCCTCCTGTATTCCTGTATCGGTTACTGGCTTCATTTGGGTGAAACTAGAGTCCTTCAAATAGACATCAAATACTTTATTCTGCATCCTAATGGCTATCATATCCATCTGTCTCCTCTTCATCTCTATATATTTGCCTTGCTTTAGTCTCTGGTCCTCTTTCACCTAACTTTCACCTTCTAACTGCCCTCCAATTCCAAAATAGGTATTGCAGACTGAAACACCTTCAGGCACCGAGTATGTAACGTAATTGAGTAAAATAGGTCAGGTGAAGAAATTTTGGTATGGTGGCAAACTGGAGAACAGATGCTTTATCTAAAGTACTTCCAGATCTTTAAAGTAGGTGCAGAACTTGGGTTGTCAGATTTAGCAAATAAAAATTCAAGACTCTCATGCAATATTTGGGACACAAATAGAAAATTATTCTTTGTTTAGCTGAAATTCAAATTTAATTCTGTATCCTGTATTTTATCTGACAACGCTATCTAGAAATTTATTCTGAGATAAGAAGAAGGAAGGTAGAGGTGACTGATAATACAGGATAACAGACAGTGGAGTGGAAAAGTTAGGCTGTTAACTTAGGAAGGTCTCTGGTTGATCTCAGGGGTAGAAAAGTCAAAGTAGGCAGGAGACTAGCAAAAGTGTTAGAATTTTGTGTAGTGGATACCAGTTGGATTGCCCATCTGTTGTGGGTTGAATTGTGTTCCCCAAAAAGATATTTTCAAGTCATAAGCCCTGGTACCTGTGAATGTGACCTTATTTGGAAATAGGGTCTTACAGATGTATCCAAGTCAAGATGAGGTCACACCTAATCCAATGACTGGTGTCCTTATAAGAAGAGGGAAAATTGAACACAGAGATACAGAGAGGAGAATGCTATGCAAAGGCATGGGCAGAGAGTGATGCAGCTATAAGCCCAAGAACACCAAGGATTGCCAGGAGTCCACTGAGGCTAAAAGAGGTAAGGAAGGATTATTCCCCAGAGCCTTTGGAGGGAGCACAGTCCTGCTGACACCTTGATCTTGGACTTATAGCCTCCAGAACTGTGAGAGAATAAATTTCTGTTGTTTTAAGCCACCCTATTTGTGGTAATTTGTTACAGCAGCCCTTAAGAAACTAAGCCTTAGAAAACTAATTGGCCTAACCCTCTCCCTCTGTAACCCACATGGTTAGAGAGGATGCTCTCAGCAGCAATGTTGGTACGTGATTGGTCTGAGGCAAGGACAACAGGAGTAAAACTAGTGACTGCAGCTGAGCCACTGTCTCTTTGCCCTGGTTTGGTACTATGAGATTTTGGTCATTCTCCAGGTAACTGGACCTCAACTATGTAAACTTGGCAACCTATCTGTCCTGCTACAAGGTCTAGAGACTCAAAGCCAGTCCATCTGCAGAGATATGGCCACCCTTGAAAATAAATGAGTCCCTAGTTCCAGTTTGTTCCTGTGGCCCAGCACACAACTCTGCCCTTGGGTTTCTAAGACAACCATTCACCCTTATAATAAATTCACACTTTCACTTAAACTAGCTTGAGTTGGTTTCACTTAAGGTCTCTCTGTCACCTGCTACCAGAAGACCATCCGATACAGTTTATAATGGGCTCTGTGGGGAATGGGAAAGAATCCATGTAGGTAGGTGTACTAGTTTGCTCGGGCTGCTGTAACAAAGTACCACAAACCGGATGAGACTAGAAGTTCAAAATCAAGGTGTTGGCAGGGATGGCTCCTTCTGAGGGCTGTGAGGGAAGGATCTGTTCCAGGCCTCTCTCCTTGGCTTGTAGAGGGCCATTTTCATGTGCATTTAGCATTCTCTCTGTATGTGTGCCTGTCTCCAAATTTCCAAACTTTTTAGGAGGACATCAGTCATATTGGATTAGGGCCCACCCTAATAACCTCATTTTGACTTGATCAGCTCTGTAAAGACCCTATCTCCAAATAAGGTCACATTCTGAGGTACTGAGGTTCAGGACTTCAACATATTCAACACATATATTTTTAGGGAGACACAATTCAACCCATAACCCTAGGAGGCCCATCTGAGACTAGAAGTCCTGTGACATTTGCAAAAACTTACCAAGTTACTTTATACCCAATGGTCAAACAAAGTGCAGGTTATTTTTGGCAGTGGCCTCACTTTGTTTTCAGAATACAGCTGAGATTTGAGTCAAAGAAAACTGTGCCAACTCTAATTTCACCCAAGACTTAAGCACAGGAACTTGGTTTAATCCTCTGCGTTTCTCACCACCCACTGAAACTTCAATGCTCTCAAAATACCCGCCTTAGACCTCAGAGGTTACATTTCTAAACTCACAAGGTTTCACTTTGTTTTGATCACCATCTTTGATTTTAAAACTTTTACATTTAAAGAGAGATATCAATGAAGGAGAGGCCAGCTTGCTGTTCAGGCAGGAGTTTGCTAGTTCCTTTCAGGGTCAGGGGTAGAAGAGGGTTCCTAGTCTAGGATCCGATTTGCAGGGGTTGAAATAACAACCTTATTTTTTTGTATCTTCTTTACAATTTTCTCTGTAGATAACTACATTTTTAAGAAATTTCTATTACTCAGAAAATGTCATATTTATAGAGAGATAGCTTAAATAAAGAGTCTTATAAATGTCTTCAAATGGCTTTGAAATATCTCAGCAGGATAAGATTCTAAGTCTGGGTCTCAAATTTTAGGTTCAGAAACCTACTTAGACAAACTCACACTCACCAAGCTGACAAAAGACTAAAGTATAAACCAGAATGTTAGCTATTTACCCATGGTGGGGTATAGAACTTTCAGGGAAGAGCATACTCATGTTTGCTATTCAGGAAAGCCCCTTTATATGCAGCAGATGGATTCAAGCAGCACCAGGTGTAGACCGTGATGGATGCTGGCATGCACCATCCGATCTCCCCTCCAGGACTGAAGCACTCATTCCCTCAGCTGTGGAGGCCATGATGGCTAACAGTCACACTGCCCTCACCTCTTCTACCAAGATCATGCCCCCTTCTCAGGAGCAGCCTGCATGCCTTGATGGTTGATACTTTAATGAAAAGCCTTGGTCCCTTGCTCCAGTTCAGGACAAATCTGCAGGGCCATTCCTGCTCCAGAGATCCCTGTGGGATTAGATTAGGCCTTTGTTGTGGCAGCCTTGTAGCCCAACTTCTTCCTCCGCCATATCTTGTTTCATTCGTTAATCTAGAGGTATTGATCCTAACAGCCCTCCCCAACAAATTTCCTGCACATAAAACTATATCTCAGAGTCTGCTTCCCAGGTAACCTGATCTGCAAATATGCATACCTGGAGGTACTTGCACTATCATTTTTGACTAAAGATAAGAGAGGTAATAAATACAATGATCATAACAGCTGCTATTTATCTGGCAGGACCTGGACTCGATCCTGGGGATAAAAAGATGAATAAAACCATTCTCCTGCCTTCAAAGAGCCTACCAGTAGATATTCTAACATACAGAGCCACAGGGTAGAGAAGTCTTAGGGAAGCTCAAGGTAGAATCAAGGAAGGTTTTCTGGAGATGATGCCCCATCTGACTTTGGAGGGGTTAGTTAGAATTCACCAAGGGAAGGAAGATAAGAAAACATTCCAGGTAGAAGAAAGCATGAGCAGTGTAGTCAGGGCAATCATAATTATTGCTGAATTTATCAGAACATAGATTTGGCTGGAAGAAGTTTTATGCCACCAAATTCAGTTCATTCAGTAAAGCAGCCGCAGTTACAGAGGTGGTGGGCAGGTGAGTGGAGTGGCACTATAGTATTCTCAGTGCTTAGGTCTCAAAGCTTTAGAGTTTAAGAAGGGAGATGAGAGTGGAGAGGGAGGGCAGCAGTATTGCCATCCAATATGTGACCTCTTCACAGTGTTCTTTACTTGGATCCTGTGGGGCGGGACGTCCCTCCATCAACCATGCACAGAGATTTTCCCTTGAGTCATCCATCAGTCCATACCAGCTGGGCATCAGGGAATCTCTTCCCTCTGGACGCCTTCTCTCCTCTTTTTCCCAGCGTCTTATCAGTTTTTTTTTTTTTTGCCCCTCTGTCCTACCCCAAGGCCTCACTTATTCTTTCTAGCCTGTCAGTTAGAAAGACTCAAGCCACTAGTCAGTTGGGGCCATCTAGTTTTCCCCTTGGTGGAACAAGGGGCAGTCTTTGGATGGGGGAGAGAAGAGGCTTCAAGTGCTGTGCTTAGGAGAAGGGGATGGAGGAAACAGCCCTTTCATGCCCAGCCTCAGAGTGAAACATCACAAGACAAACCAATCACCTGCTCACAGTGGCCTCCTCCCATAATATAACTCAGATGTTCTGTCACGCAAACTGTCTGAATTTTTCCTTCTCTTTTTAAAAAAGATTTGTTTTCTCCTCCCCTTTCTAAATTCTAGTTTGGGATGGGCCAGAGCTCTAAAAGAGGAGTAGAGAGGCACCCTACCGCAGTGAAGGGACATCCTGATACATAAAGTGAGGCTCGGAGATGCCCCAACAACTAACTGATGAGCTAGTATTCAAACCCTAGTCCGTCTGACTCCAAAGCCCAGGGATGTTTCACATCACTGTTGTGAGGAATGAGAGCAAGCCAGGAATCTAACACGTATGGAGCATTTGTTAAATGCCAGTCCAGTGTCAGACATCTTACATGGGTCACCTCATCTAATTTGCCCAACAACTCTATGAAGGAGGTATAAACTCAAGAGCAATCATTCTCAAACAATTCCATCAAACATGCCCTTACCATGCAGAGGAGGGCCAGCTCTCATCCTTGTGTGATCCAGGAGTGAGCATCTGTGAGCAGATGCTGCAAACAAGAAATATTTGTGTGGCCTCATGTTTCCTCTATAATTTCATTAAAAATGTAGGCCTCAACTCCATAAAATGTTTAATGTTCGTTTTAATTTTAAGAGGTGATGTTCTTTCCCTCTTAAATCCTGAAGTGAAACTGACATTCCATAAAGATCTCCCTGTTTACGTTGTGGCTTCCTTCACCTTGCTTCTGATGCATCACTAAGTGGAAGCTTTAGAGGCATGAGCAATAAGTTTATAAATGTATCTTATGGTGGTTTACATCAGCAAATAGCAAGATGTAAGTTGCATGGGAAGAGAAACCTTGCCTGTCTTGTTTACCACAGTGTCCCTAGCACATGAAACAATGCCTAGAACACAGTAGGAACTTAAAATATACTTGCTGAATGATAATAAGAGGCAATCCTTAGAGTGTAGGCTTTTCATAAATAATTGAATCACTCTCTTAATCCCCATCTCCATTTAAGAAATTGAGGAACAGTCTGTACAGCTGCATACTATGCAAACATTATATGTATTGGTCTGGAAAGACAGTCAGGATTAGTCTAAAGCTTGCCCAAATTAGGGATATAGCCCCTCTTAGCAAGATTTTATTTTGCTTCTTGTTTTCTTTCAATGAGAAGGATATCGAGGACACAAGAGATGGCAGATTGACCAATAGGTACCATTTTCCCTTGGTTCCCTATGAAATGCCTCACCAAGTAATATACAGACACTACCTGTACAGCTTACATCTCTCAGACAGGGGTGAGATTCCTCAATCATCCAAACAGTAGCCTGGTTGCCTGTCTAAGCCCCTGTAGAGCCATCCAGTTATTATTTCCAACAAGATGGATCATAGAGGGTAGAGGTATTTTGCCCCCTTTTTATTACATTCTCTAGGGCAGAAGTCATGGGCCCATAACAATATCTGTTATGGACTGAATGTTTGTGTCCCCCTGAAAATTTCTATGTTGAAGCCCTAACCCCCAATGTGGTGGTATTTGGAGGTAGGCCTTTAGAGGTAATTAGGTTTAGATGAGGTCATGAAGGGGGTGCCCCCATGATGGGATTAATGTCCTTATAAGAAGAGGAAGAGACCAGAGCTCTCTTTCTCCACTGTTTAAGGACATAGCTGGAAGGCAGCCACCTGCAAGCCAGGATCTTCACCAGGAATGAAATCTGCTGGCCCCCTGACCTTGGATTTCTAGTCTTCAGAACTGTGAGAAAATAAAGGTCTGTTGTTTAAGCCACCCAACCGATGGTATTTTGTTGTAGAAGCCCAAGCTGACTAACACAATATCTAATCACAGGTTTCTTCTTGCCTTGTGTTGAATACAAAGGGATAAGTTTCTTCCTAGTTTTTATAAAACTGTTAAAAGAAAGCAAACATGATTTCTAAACAAAGGGGCTCCAAGAACAGGATTTGTAGACGTTTCTTGTTTTCTTTCTTTATAGCAGCTACATGGCCTTTCTCTGGGAAAGGGGCATCAAAATTTGGGTACAACTTAATAACAATAGACAATTGTCATAGTGTGTTAGTCTCAACCGCTTCCCATGACAAGGGAGAATTGTTACCTGGCCTTGTCGTGAAAGAGATTTTCCCAAGGATTTCCCATAATAATGATCTGTTGTATTTTTTTTAAAAGCAGGTTATAAAATAGTATATATTGTATAATTATATTTTTAATAATATAAGCATTTATAGGCATAAAGAATGTTCTGGAAGAATACACCCAAGGGTGTTAACAGAAGTTATAGCTACATATTGGAAATTATGTATAATTTTTTTAGTCTTTTCTTTTTGCTTAGCTAAATATTCTAATTCTTGTGCCACAAAAATGTATTGCTTTTGTAATAAGACAAAATGTTTCAACAGCTAAAATAGTACAACATCCTGAAAAGCTACATAAATAGTTTCTGAGAGTACCAAAATTACACTTATATTCTGTGCTTTCAGAAGGGGGTAAGAAAATTAACATTCATTAAGTACTTGCTATGTTTCAGCAGTCCTGCAAGGTGAGTGTCATTATTCCCATTTTACAGATGAGGATACTTGAGGTTCAAGAAGGCTACATAAATAGCCTAAATCATATACCAGTACAAAGCAGAGCCGAGATTAAACCAGATTCTTCTAATCCCAATGGCCACACTCTCTCTACTTGACTAGACAGCTTCCAGCATGGCGTAATAGAAAGTGCCAGAGACCCGGTTTTACTCATCACCATTCATGGCGCCTTGTACACAACAAGCTGTCAATAATGGCTGTACCTAAGCTGCATGTGAGTCAAGTTTCTATCTTATAGCTCAGGGAAGGAGTGCCATGTCAGGCTCCCAGGCACTCCATTCGCCCCCTTTACTCATCCTGAGTCAAGACTAATGGCTCTGAGAGTCTTGTTAGCTACAGCACGATATGCTGTGTCTTTTGAGACTAAATGTGGGTTACATTCTCTCTGATTGTGGTAATAGACCATTATTAGGGTGACTTAGAGCCCTTTGATAATTCTGAGATACACGTGCTCTCAAGGGAAGCGTCTCTACCTAATGGTCGCCTGACAATTGGCCTCTTGTTTTAACAACTGGCAAAACATCACAGCGTTGCCTCAATTGTCCTTTGTTTTCCTTCTGTTGGATGTTTTGTTAAGTATTAATAGGTCTTTGATTCCTCATCTCATCAAGGAGCTTCAGTCAACTTATTTATGATCTCTCCTTGCTGTCACATCACTTCAGGGAAGAACATAATTGCTAAACACTGTTTTCCCATCACTAAAATGGATGCAGTGGGGCATTCCATGCTGCACCTCATGGAGTAAGTTTGGCAAAGTGGCAAGTGGTGAGTGATTGGCAAGAAGCCAATGTTACAAGTAGGCGAGAGCAGACTCTGAACAGAAAGCGGGTGAGTGCTGACACATAGGGAGTGGAGGAAAGATTATGTGGGATGTGTGGTGATGGAGGGAAAGTACCTGCATTACAGCAAGGACTATTTATGAAGCTCTTACAATGGGCCAGACCCTGGGTGAGTGCTTTAGATGTGTTTCATGATTCATTCCCACAAGCAGAAACTGACGCAAGTTTTGTGAGACTCTGAAGATTATACACTTTGGAGTGAGAGTGGGAGTCTCTTAGATTACAAAATTAAAAATAAAACATGCTGGGGGCTGGCCCCGTGGCCTAGTGGTTAAGTTTGCATGCGCCGCTTTAGCGGCCCTGGGTTCACAGGTTCGAATCCTGGGCGCAGACTGATGCACCACTCATCAATCCATGCTGTGGTGGCATCCCACATACAAAGTGGAGGAAGATGGGCTCAGGGCCAATCTTCCTCAGCAAAAAAGAGGAGGATTGGCAGGATATGTTAGCTCAGGGCCAGTCTTCCTCACCAAAAATAATAATAGTAATTAAAAAAAAACTAAAACATGCCGAAGGCTCCCCGAAGAGGGGCCCATACCAATGAGGTACCTTGAAGCTTAAACTTCCTTGGCTTCATGGTAAACTCATAAACCCTCTCAAGTATATATTATCCATTCTACATATAAAGAAGCTCAACAGGGTTAAGTAATTTGCAGGGCCACAGAGCTACCAAGTGGCAGAGCAAAGATTCTAACCAGGCTTCCAAAATCCTTAAGAATTTCCCAAAGTCCCCAAATAGGTAACTCCCTTGAAACAGCAGTGTGACACCTTGATGTGGTTCTGAGAGTATGCTGGCGGGGCCCAGCCCCTGTCAAAACCTGCAGAACTTGGGGGTGTGGAATCCTGCCACAGACCTCTGCAGGAATTTGCACCTTTCAGATTCATAGAATCTGTAAGGAAAGCCACTGTTGAGGGAGAGAGAAAGACAGGTCTTAGTGACTCTGTTCTTTATACTTACAGACCAAAAATCAGGGGAGGAAAAGATACACATTTAATTAATCCACAGTCCTGGATAAGTAGCCACCAGTGATGAAAGCTAGATGCAGTGATGTGCTGGTAAACCAGCTCGAGGTGGCAGAAGGAGCCTCAATTTGTAGTGGTTCCCAATTTCTATGGTGTCAATACTTCCACTATGGCCGGTTTCAAGCTACCAATGGCTAGAAAATTCCTGAATATTTAGCAAACGGCTCTTACATAAGCAGGTACAAGCCACTACAGCACACCACCGGCTGGATGTTCACCTTGGCCCTGATGGTCATGGCCTCAAGTCCTTCAGTTATTATGAAAATCTTTCCTCTTCTTCTTTTTTTTTTTTGGTGAGGAAGATTAGCCCTGAGCTAACATTCATTGCCAATCCTCCTCTTTTTCCTGAGGAGGATTGACCCTGAGCTAACAGCTGTGCCCATCTCCCTCTATTTTGTATATGGGACGCCTGCCACAGCATGGTTTGATAAGCGGTGCATATGTTCACACCCGGGATCTGAACCTGTGAACCTTGGGCCACCAAAACGGAGCATGGGAACTTAGCTACTACACCACCGGGCTGGCCCCCATGAAGATCTTTCTTAAAACTCAGAGACAAATATTCTTGGCTCTGAGATCTTATCTAGTTGGGACTGTGGAAAGAGGACTTGAGATTAATTGTTAAATCTCAAGAATATTAGGGAAATGAGTTAGGGATTCCTCATGGTCCACCATGACCCATTTATAAAATCTTTCTGTAACACGTACCCAACTACTAATGCAGAGATGGACCCTCAGCCCCTGTCCCTCCCTAGGCACCAGACCTACTGACCCCCTTCAAGCCTCTGCTAGCCCCCCACTCTATGAGGAACTGCAACTGCTGAGGATAGGACAACTGATAAAAGCAAAAAGGGAGGAGTCCAACCTGCTCATTTTACAGATAGGGAACTGAGGCCCAAAGAGAAGAAAAGTGACAAAGGTCACATAGGATTTTAAATATTAGAAGTGGGACTAAAAGTTAAGTCTCCTGACTGTCTGCAATCCTTTCTAACACCTTGCTGTTTAAGCCATTAAATCTTATAATAAACATTTCATGATAATATCTTTAAATGGTATCGTATCTTCCAGATTAATTTTGTAGCAACATCGGGAAAGTGTTAATTTGGCTGTTTGGGGCCCTGATTCATTTCCCCTGCCTCTGCTGTTTTCAGTTTTCTAGTGCTGAAAACACTCCTCACTGCACAGGTGAGCCCAGGGCTGCCCAATGCAAAGACTAACAGAAAGCACAGCCTGAGACAGGGGCTTGTGCGGAGGGAGTTTATTTTGGGTTGTAATCCAGGGAAGCAGGGAAAGGCAATACAGGTGTGTTATTAAGCTCTGGGAAACTGAGACTTGACCCCACTGGGAATCCATGAGGAATCTTGTAGAATGTGTTTCAGAATTAGGGGGGTTCCTGCAACGTGGGTCCTTCAGTGTGAAAACTAGGAAAGTCCCGGGAAAACCAGGATGAATTGGTCACCCTATCAGAATCGTCGGCCCAAGAGCAGGAAGGAGGAACGCTTATCCACTAGCTCCTGTCCTTCAGTGGTTAAGTTGCCCCGTAAGATGCCAACTCTCTTGCACTTGCATGTTTGCATATGTGAAACTCAAAACACATTTCTGCAGGTGTCCAAAGTTGTGGAATGAGAACAGCTCCAGGGCAGAACGAGACACAGTGCACCTGAGGTGAGGCACTGTAGGCTCACACCTCTGGCAGCTGGTGACGCAGCAATGGCTGGAGTAAGGCTAGACTGGGAGGATGTAAAGTGGTGCACCAGGGCATCCAAAAACTCAAATTTGGGAAGTCCATTTAAAAATGTTTTAAAAATGTCACTGCAAATTCTTTGAAACTCTTTCCATCAAGAGATGTGATCTATGTCCTTTCCCCTTGAATCTGGATAGGCTTGTGACTGTTTCAACCAATGGAGTATGGTAGAAATGAAGCTATGTGACTTCTAAGGTTAGCTCATAAATGGCCTTGAAGATTCTGTCTTGCTTGCTGAGAACACTCATTCTAGAAACCCTGAGCCACCATGTAAGAAGTCTGACTGCTCCAGGCCACCATGCTGTAAGGAAGCACAAGCCACACAGAGAGGCTTATAAGAGGAGGCAAGAGGGTCAGAGAAGGCAATGAGACAATGGAAGCAGAGAGAGAGGAGATGTGATGATAGAAGCAGAGGTTGGAGTGATGTGGGCCATAAGCCAAGGAATGCTGGCAGCCTCTAGAAGCTAGAAAAAGCAAGGAAACAGAGTGTCGCCTGGAGTCTCCAGAAAGAACACAACTCTGCTAACCCATTTTTGACTTCTGATCCCCAGAACATACATTGCTTTAAGCCACTAAGTTTATGGTAATATGTTCCAGCAATAGCAAACTAATACAATGCCCAACTCTGCGCACACCCTCAGTAAATATTTGTTAGTAAATAAACGGATGAACTAGGCTACCAGCATCTCTTCTTATAAACGTGGAATTGTAATCCAGCATAATTTTAAAAGATTTTACTCTCTGACATGTAAATATTAGGAATTATGATATGTTGAGTTCCCCTAAACTCTTAAACCTAGACTAAATACAGGCAGGAGCAAGCCAAATAGAAAAAAATGCTGTTTTAAGAGACAATAACAGCTAAAATTTATTGAACACACACTATGTGCTTGATTTACCTTCTCTCATTTAATCCTTACAACAACCCTATGAGGTAAGCACTACTACCACCATCCACAGAAGGGTAAATAATTTGTCCAAAGTCTCGTAGCTCCTGAGTGATATGTCCAGGACTAGAACCCAGGCTGACTTACTCTAAAGTCCAAGCATGTATCCTCTACCATTTCCTGCCTTGGTGTGGGAAGGGAACAGCACAAGATGATAGACAGCCTGCACTGGGAGCCACCAGGTAAGGGTCCAGATCTCTCTCTGCATGAGTCTGGGAAAGTTCCCTGACTTTGGGGTCTGGTTTCTTCTTCTGAAAAATGTGGAGGTTGGGCCAGATGACTTTTAAATTCTCTTTCAGAACAAGGTTTCTGTGTCTACTTCCAGGGTGAAGAAAAATCACACGCACTAGAGGAGTGAAATAAGACAGGATAGTATTATATCCTGCTTGATGCACTGAAGGAATTTGCTTTCTTTGGTGAGCACCTGGTTAAGTTCCAGTATCCACCTGCTTATTTTCTCTTTACCACCATTGTTTTATAAAGGGAAAAGGATGAGTGTGGTAGACTGCAAAAATGGCTCTAATTCTCCATTCCTCCCTATAGCTATACCCCTTGCAATGGGAATTTGCAGCTCTTCCCATCAAGAGATGGAGATTATTTCCCCACCCTTTGAATATGGGCTGTTCTTGTGACTTGTTTTGCCCAGTAGAATACAGTGCAAGTGGTGGTGTGACAGTTCTGAGCCTAGACCTTGCATTCTTCCAAGCTCTCTCAGGCCTCTACCTGGCCATGAGAAAAGCCCAGGCTTGCCTGCTGGATAATGAGAGACCACACAAAGCAGAGCCATTAGCAGCCCCTGACTGGTCGGTCAGCAGACCACAGATGCATAAATGAGCCCAGCCAAGGTCAGCCAAGACCAACCCAGAACATAAGAACCACCTAACCAATCATAGACTTGTTGCATGCCACTGTGTTTGTTTTTTTATGCAGCTTTATTGTGACAATAGATAACTGATAATTACCTTCCAGGCAAAGCAGAGTCTGGTATATGAATTATGCCTGTATTAATCAGAAAAATTAATTAATCAGGAAAATTAATCTAGGTTGCAAGTGAAAGAAAGTTGACTCAGATTTGCTTAAACACACAGGGAATTTATTGGCTTACGTTATTGAAAAGTTCAAGGGTAGACACAGGTAGATCTAGATGCCCAAAACTTGGCATTAGGAACTTGACTCTTTTCATCTCTCATTTCTATTTTTGTCTGTCTTAGTTTCATTCTCATGCAAGTATTCCCTCATGGGGCAAGATGGCCACCAGCAACCTCCAGCTTATCCTCTATTGTATCAGCCATTAAGTAGAAAGAGAGTTTCTGTTTTCCAATAGTTCAAGTAAAGGTCTTGGGGACAACTTTCATTGGACTGACTAGGACCACATACCTACCCCTGAATCAACCACTTTGTTTTTTCAGGGAGATACACTGGGCCTGGGCCTGGGCCTGGATCATGCATCCAACCCTGGGGATAGGGCATGGGTTGGTATTGAAACTACACAGACTAAGAATAAACACAGGGGATGCCCTAAAAGAAAACTGCAGCAGTGCTACCAAAAGAATAGTGAATAGATGAAAACCAAATATGTCTTCTATACTCCCCAGTATTACTAATGAATTAAAGAAAAAGAGAGTAAAGTGATGACTTCTCAGCATTGATTCTTCTGCAGAACAGTAGGCGGTTCACTCCTACCTGTAAAAAATTCTCAACGTTGCTGCCAAAGTAGCTATCATTATGCACAATGCTTCTTCCACCCCACCCAGATGACTGGTTTAAAAATCAGATTGTGATCACATTTCTCTACCATTTAAGTAGATAATAAGATCAAGAGGCCATACAAATCAAAGGAAGGGCTTGTGATAGTCGTAGGGGCTATGAGGTATCTGAACTTGATCTCAAAGACTCTTTAAGTGTGCCCATGAGCTACCTGAATCATAAAGTTGCTTCCAAGCCCTTATTGGAGAGGCAGCATAGTGCAGTGGCTAAGAGCACATATTCTGGATACAGCCTGCGTATGTTTGGGCCCCCCCGACTGCTGTATGACTATGTGACTTTGGGCAAGTTACTCAGTCTCTCTGTCTCAGCTATCTCATCAGTAAATGAGAATAATAACAGAATTTCCCTTGTAGGAAGAGTAAATAGGTCATTATACGCGAAGCACGTGGAACAGTATCTGGTATATAGTGAGAGCTATAAAGAGTCAGCTATTAATCATCTGGGAGTCTGCACGTGTCAACAAGTCCTTTGAACCTAGAGTAAAGAAGTCTGGCACCATTAATCAGACATGTGACCTCGGCTGAGTCACTTATTTTCTCTGGGATTATTTTATTTCTTCATCTATAATATGACAGAAATTGTATCGACCCTACTTACCTCACAGGGCTGCCATAAGGATCAGAGGAGAGGATGGATGCTAAATTCTTTGAAAACCTCCAAGTCCTTTGTAAATAAGAGGTCTTATTAATACTAATTATCTCCATCCAAATTGTCTGATTTGTGTGTAATCAGGGCAGTTTTTCATCCCACACTGTTTTACACAAAGAATCATTAGGAAAGAAAATCTGCTGCTGACATAAAATAATGGATTCCCCAACCAAACTCAGTTCAAAGTCATTAGCATTGTTTCGTGATTTGAAATGTCCACCATCACCTCTCGCACCTAGCATGAAGGGAAGTTGATTGTAATGGAAATGGTATTAAATTGGGGATCAGGGCATCTGGATGCTAGTTCCCAGTTCTGCTGTTAATTTATTGTGTCATCTTGGGTAAGGCATTTTATTTCTCTGGGTTTCCCAGTCTGTAAAATGATGAATGCTTATAATGCTGTGACTGCATAGCTCTTGTGACAGAAATGTTCCCAGTCATTAGGGTTCTGGTCACTTCTTGGTGGAGTATTACTCATCACTTGGGATAAATCCCCACTGAACCTCTGGAAAATACATCTTCTGAGGCAGCATTTTATTGTAAATATAATATTTGATTAAGAGACTACATCCAAGAGTATATATTGAGACTACAATGTCTTTGTCTCTGGAATTTCCCACGAATACAAGCACAGATCAACTTATAGGCGCTCCAGAAGGAGATGGCAATCTTCCTTTTTCTGATCCTACAAGTCATCCGGCAATGACCTCTCTTCCATGGACATTCTTTCATTGTCCTTGCCTTGGGACTCTGTCAGGTTCTTCTAAGAAGCTGTTTCAGCAATTTCCTACTATGGTTTATAAGGCTCTACGTGATCTGTTCCCCCACACTCTCTCTGACTTCCTCTCCTCCTCACTCACTGCGTACCAGACAAGCTAGGCTCCTGGTTAGTCCTGGACCAGACTGGAGCTCAATCCTGCCTCAGAGCCTTTGCACTTGCTGTCCTTCTGCCTGGAATTATCTTCACCCAAATAGCCCCATAGCTCCCTCGGTCCCTCCCTTCCTTCAGGTTTCTGCTTCCCTGACTACCTTATATAACATAGCAAACCCTACCCACTTTGCTCTGTTTCTCCGTGAATTAGGTACCAGCTGAGCTGCAATAACAAAGAGGTCCAAAAACAAAGTGGCTTATATTATATAGTTTATTTCTCTCTCATGTAACAATCAAGAATTAAGAAGTCTAAAGCTGGGGGCTCTGCCATCTTCCACACTTGGCTTCTAAGGATGCTCCAGTGAATGCTATTTCTCAGCCATTGGGAAGGAGAAAGAAAGTGTCCAAGGCAAGTGGCTTTATCCTTCAGCAAATGACTTAGAAGTTGCACAAAACACTTCATCTCATATCCCACCGGCTTGAACTTGGTCACAATGCTACACTCACTTGCAAAATGGAGAGAAGGAAACGTAGTTTCTAATGCACGGCCATGTTACCAGCTAAAACTTGAGATAGGGGTTCTTTTTCTGAAAGATGAAAGGGAGAATGAATTCTGTGGAACAATTAAAGGTTTTTGCCACACTCTATCCACCAGCTATATGTATCTCCATAGCACTTACTGCCATCTGACAGTCTATAGATTTCCATGTTTCTTTTTTGTCTCTCCACACTAGAATATGAGCCCCATGAAGGCAGGGACTTTGTTTACTGCTGTATCTTCAGCCCTTAGATCAGTGCCTGACACATAATAGGCACTCAATAAAGATTCATTGAGTGAGTAAATGAATTTTTTTTTTCTAGCTGGTGTTCTGAGGCACTCACTTCTCTTCTAATTCACTTTGGATCTCACAGATCCAAATTTTCTTCGTTTTCTAGTGTTAATGAGATTCTGGTCCTATGTCCTCTTGGAGCCCCCAGGATTCAAGAGTGGAGTGTTGTCTTTCTAGATCCTATCTCAGGCAGCCATGACGTTCTCCAAAGGACTTTGGATTTAGAAGGAGAAGGAGTTAAAAGAAGACGCAATTTTTTAAAATTAGTAGGCTCTATTTTTGGAGAAGTTTTAAGTTTACAGAAATATCAAACAGAAAGTATAGAGAATTCCCATATACCCGCTTTCTCTCCCCACACAATTTCTCCCCTTATTAATGTCTTGCATTAGTCAGGTATATTGTTATAACGGAGGGACCAACGTTGATACATTATTATTAACTAAAGTCTAAGTTTGCACTAGGGTTCACTCTTTGTGTTGTATGGTTCTATGGGTATTGACAAATGTATAATGTTATGTATCCACCATTACAGTATCATACAGAATAGTTTCATTGCCCTAAAAAACCCCTGTGCTTCACCTATCTTCTCTCCCTTCCCTACTACCCAACCCCGGAAACCACTGATCTTTTTACTGTCTCTATAGTTTTGCCTTTTCCAGAAGGTCATATAGTTGGAGTCCTACAGTATGTAGCCTTTTCAGATTGGCTTCTTTCACTTAGCCATAGGCATTTAAGCTTCTTCCGTGTTTTTTCATTACCTGATAGCTCATTTCTTTTTACTGCTGAATAATATTCTATTGTACGGATATGGTACGGATGTACCATAGTTTGTTTATTCATTTACCTATTAAAGGACATTTTGGTTGCTTCCAAGTTTTGGCTATTATGAATAAAGCCATTATAAACATCCATGTGCAGGTTTCTGTGTGGACATAAGTTTTTATTTCATTTGGATAAATACCTAGGAGGGTGATTGCTGGATTGTATGATAAGCCTATATTTAGCTTTGTAAGAAATAGGAAACCATCTTCCAAAGTGGCTGTACTATTTTCCATACTCACCAGCAATGAATGAGAGTTCCTGTTGTTCCATATCCTCTCCAACAATTGGTACTGTCAGTATTTTGAAGTTTAGCCACTCCATTAGGTATGTAGTAGTATATCATTGCTATTTTAATTTGCAATTCTCTAATGATGTATGATTTGAGTATCTTTTCATATGCTTATTTGCCATCTGCATATCTTCTTTGGTGAGCTGTGTGTTCAGATCTTTTTCCTTTTTTTTTTTTTTGCTGAGGGAGACCAGCCCTGAGCTAACATCTATTGCCAATCCTCCTCCTTTTTTTTTTCCCCTTTTTCTCCCCAAAGCCCCAGTAGATAGTTATATGTCATAGTTGCACATCTTTCTAGTTGCTGTATGTGGGACGCCACCTCATCACGGCGGGAGAAGCGGTACGTCAGTGCGCGCCTGGGATCCAAACCTGGGCTGCCAGTAGTGGAGCGCGCACACTTAACTGCTAAGCCATGGGGCCGGCCCCTCTTTTTCCTATTTTTTGGTTTTTTTTATTGTTGAGTTTTAAGAGTTCTTTGCATATTTTGGATGCAAGTCTTTTGTCAGATATGTGTTTTGCAAATATTTTTCCCAGTCTGTGATTTGTCTTTTCATTCTCTTAAGATGCATTTTTAAGTGTATCTTTAAAGGTACTCTATCACCCAGATCAAAGAGTGGTATACAAGAAACTGAGAAGCATCCCATCCCCCACCATCCCCACTAATATTGAAAACATACCATTGTATATATGCAAAAAATTCTGGTAAAAATTCTTTGACTTCACATAATGCAACATTTAAAGCATGTATGTGTACATTACTTCTTTTGATGCGGGATTAATTTCACAAAGTCACATAACTGAGTGACCCTCCCAGGATTAGAACCCAGGTTTTCTGACTCCTGGTCTGATATTCTTTCCAATCCATCACATTGAATCCTATCATCAAGATTTTGTATTTGACTTTTCTGATTCTTACTCACCATATAAATATCTGTGTTCAGAGGAAGGCTTAAGTTTCCAGACTTGTTTATCAGCAACATAAAAATTTTAAATTAGCTATACAGGTATTGTTTAGGTTGCAAATGACAGAACCCAATTTAAACTGGCTTAAGCACAAAAGGGTGAATTAATGAACTAAGGTAACTAAAAAGTCCAAGGACCGGATGGATCCAGTGGCTCAAATAAATTAATCAGTTTCCTTCTCTCTCTCAGCTCCATTTCCCTTTGCAGAGACTTCATTCTCCAGGAGACCTTTCCATGAAGTAACAACAATGGCCACCAACAGCTTCAGGCTCCTATCATCTTGGCAAATTCTAGAAAAAGAGGCACCTCCTGCTCTGTAGGTCTAGAAAAAGTTCCAGGTAGTGCTCTTGGCCCAGCTTGGGACACATGCCCATCTCTGAACCAGTTACTCGGCTAAAGAAATACAGCCCAGGACACAGACTCTCCCTGGTGCTTAATCTGAACTTCAGACACTGAGAATGAACAAAGAGCGATTCTTCAAAGGCAAATCATGATGCTGTTTCCAGAGGAAGAGAGAAGAAATACTGTCAAGAAATCTACCAATGTCTACCACAGCAGCCAAGCTTTTATTTCTCTAAATCTGTCCCTCCTAGTTTACATTCTTAAGATGTGGGACAGTAAAAGGCACTGAACTTGAAGTTAGGAGACCCGAATTCAAATCCCTCCACCACTTAGCAGCTCTGCGAGTATAAGCTCTCAGATCCCTCATACTCAAAATGAGGATAGTACAACCTACCTCGTAGATGTGGGTAGGAGAATTATATAATGATAACAGCAAACACTAATATAAAGACCAAACGGACATAATAGTAAACTTTTACTTTCTATAGCATCTGGTAAGTGCCAGACAACGTTATAAGCACTTTAACGTAAGTAAGTCAGTGATTCTCAAACTTGAGCCTGTATCAGAATCACCTGGAAGGCTTGTAAAAGCACAGATTCCTAGGCCCCACCCCAGAGTTTCTGATGCACCTCCAAAGTTTCTCAGGTTTGGGGTGGGGCCTGAGAATTTGCATCTCTAACAAGTTCCCACAGGGCGCTGATGCTGCTGATTGAACACCACACTTTGAGGACCGACATATTAGGTCAGTGGCTCCTCAAAACAACCCCATGAGGGGCACTAGTATTACCACTAATTTGGGGGTGAGTAAACTGAGGTTCACATAGCAGTGGCAGAGCAAGGGTGTGAGCCTGGGAGGCCTGGCAGCAGAGTCCAAGCTGGCCTCTCCTTCCAAGAAGCAACTAGGATGTAACAACCAAGGCAAAAACCAATTTGGATGCGATGATAGAACCAAGGGGAGAGCGGGAAAATGGAGAGGGGGCGATAAATCAAAACTGTGGGACCCCTTATCCTGACTAAAAAAGAGGTCAATGGTCTAGTTAAGGATAGAAATAAAGATTAGAAATCACAAAAATGGGTAGGTAAAAATATGCAGATGTTTAAATTGTTCAAAAAGCAGGTTAATTTAGCTTATCCTCTGACATCTCCTAAAAGAAAATAAGGAATTTAAAGTTCATCACAGAAATGCAAATGGTGTGTGAAAGTGAGGAAGGAAAACAAGCCGAACATAGAAGGCAATAGTGTGTGTGCGTGCGTGTGTGTTTCAGGGGGTGGGGAAGGGTGTTACAAATATTTTAACACCGACTGAAAAACTGCACCAACTCCTCTGTAAAA
Organism: Diceros bicornis minor; assembly: GCF_020826845.1. Classification (NCBI taxonomy): domain Eukaryota; kingdom Metazoa; phylum Chordata; class Mammalia; order Perissodactyla; family Rhinocerotidae; genus Diceros; species Diceros bicornis. The sequence goes on along the minus strand of NC_080764.1, from coordinate 21,998,558 downwards.
AGTTGAGTCACTCACTGCATTAAAAATAAAAAGCAGAAGGAGAAGCAGCAGCAACGATCTGCAAGAGGCGTGCTTAAAACCGAAGACAAGAACAGTGTTGTGGATTTTTTATATTTTTCAAGAGAAGCTGGAAATCTGGATTATTACCTGTGAGGCCCACCAATTTGCCATTTCTGGTCTAACGTCTCTGATGCCTGAGCTTTAAACAAGGGAAAGGGGAACGGAAGCTCAGTGGTCCCAGGGCTACAAGGGATCTTGAGATGCTTTATGTCAAAGGATCTCCTTACCAACCAGTAAGTGAAAAGGCAGATTTGGTTATTACGCCTAATCTAAAGATGAGGAAACTGAGACTCAGAAATTAAGTCACAAGTGTAGGTATCAGCTAATACATGGAAAATCCTAGAAATGTGACCCAGGCGTTCTGAATCCAAACTTCGTGCTCTTGCTGTCTCCCGATTTACACACAACTGTGAACAGTACACAGGTCTCTCAAGAAGGGCATGATCTGTGGATCAGCTTTCCTTACTACCATAATTGAGCTACTAAAATATCCTCCTTGGCCCCCTCTTTCTTCTTTTCCCTTCACTCTCCTCTATTGGTTTCAGATCTCACTTCCTTGGTCCCTTATTCTGAGTCAGGATCATCTCCGGTTTGATATATTGCATCCTCTGAGCCCCTTTTTAGACAAGACCATGCCACCAGGCAGACCTGTCCCCTTCCTGCCCATAACATACAATATCTTAGTTAATCTTTCAACAGCCTTGGATTACTGTTGTCCCCTCTTTATAAATAAGGAAACCAAAACTCTCCCCACATCTGACTTTCACCTGGTCCCTTATGTTTTCCTTTTTATTAGCCCAAGGATATTAAGGATGATAACATTGCCATCCTTGACAAGGTGTAGCTTTGGATTAGGAACTAAAAGCAACCAAATTTGTACTCAACACTTTGAGCCTTTCATGTGCTGTTCCCTCCCTTTTATATTCTTCCCTCTACCTAGCTAACACCATTCGTGTCCATGCTCCTCCCTTGCCTGGCTAACTTCTATCCATCTTCCAGGCCTCAGCTTAGCTGTCACTTCCACCCCGAAGCCTTCTCTGGATTCCGCTTCCATGTCCAGGCTGGGTAAACTCCTCATGTGCTCTTATATTCCCCTGGGCTTGAAACTGCAGTGCAATAGGAACTAAGGAAACAAAGACTAAAAAGCAAAACTTCCAGGAGTTCCCAATCAAGCTCAAGAAGGAAAGAGTGAAGGAATTACGTGTATAAGTTTCCTGGCTGGAATGGATGGGGCAGGCAGAACGATTGTGGAAAAAGGAAACAGAGGATGGCACGGGAGTATTCAAGGCCTTGGCACAGAGGGCAAAAGCTAGAGGCAAGGAGATGCTCATAAGTAAACAATGGTCTTTTCAAGGCTGCCTTGGAACCTCAGAAACTTAGCTTTGGGAGAGACCTTAAAAGTCATGTGGTGCAACCTATATCCAATGCAGGAGTTATATTACTCTTGAGTTTGTCAAGGTTAAACCAAATATTGCATGCTTTGTTAATTCAACAGGCATTCATTAAACAACTCTTAAGTTCAAGGGATGCACTGGTGATACAAAGTTGAAAAAGTACATGGTTTCTGCCCTTAAGGAACTTGTCCAGTAGCCAGATAGTAGAGGATAAATGGTCACTTATTTATCCATTCAGCAAACATTTATTCCATGCTCTGTGTGTCTACACAATACCCTGAAAGATTGGTATTATTATCACCTCCATTTAATAGATCAGCAAGTTGGGTCTCAGAAAGCTTAAGTAACTTGTCCAAGGTTATACAGTTATGGTACCTGGCACCATTCTAAGTATCTTTCATTCATCGGCTTATTTACTCTGCACAACACCCTATGATACAAGTACTTTTGTTAACTCCATTTTACATATCAGGAAATGATGCTCGGAGAGGGTAAGTAACTTCCCTAAGGTCACACCACTAACAAATGGCAGAGCTAGAATTCAAACCCAGGCAGTCTGGTTCCAGCATCCATGATCTTAACCACCATGTTATATTGATTAATTGTTCAACCAGAGTTGTCCATATATGAGGATCATATAATGAGTAACAACGCAATACATAACTTGTGTCAGTTCTCTTAGCGTCCTTGATTTTCCTTTTTCTCTCTTCTCTTTACTGTTCCGTTAACTCCATTACCAAAAATAAATAACAGAGAAGGAAAACAACACAGTTATCTGTGGGTGATTTTAGCAATAAGTGGGGAAATTGCTTAGAGTGGGAGCTCCTACCCTCAGATAACGCAGACTTTTAACTCTCTGAAATCATCTACACATTTTAGTATGAATGCGCTTATTTGCCTTTTTCTGAGGAGAAGGTCTATAGCTTTCCTAGACTTCCTTAAGGAATCTGTGACCCATCAAGGTGAAGAACCATCCAAAGAAAAGAAAAAGCCAATTAGCCTACTGGAAGCCAGCCAAACACTGGGCACTTCTATATTTTATTATTATGGGGGGGGGTTGGTGAGGAAGATTGGCCCTAAGCTAACATCTGTTGCCAATCTTCCTCTTTTTGCTGATGAAGATTGGCTCTGAGCTAACATCTGTGCCCATCTTCCTCTATTTTGTATCTGGGATGCTGCCACAGTGTGGCTTGATGAGCAGTGCATGGGTCTGCACCCGGGATTCGAACCTGCGAACCTCAGGCCGCTGAAGCAGAAGGTGCAAACTTAACCGCTATGCCACCAGGCTGGCCCCATATTATTAAAAAATAAAATCCATAAATGCTATGGAGCCATTAAAAATATTGCCAATAACAATACAAAAGTGTTATGTCTACTTCACTTCTTCACCTGATTCCCTCCTCAATCTATGCATATTTTGCTTCCTTTCCTCCATACTGGACTATACTCGTCAAGGTTACCAGTGACCTTCACCTTGTCAGATCCAGCAGATACTTCTCTATGCTCAGCTTTCAGTATAGTTGGCCACTGGCTCTCCTTGCGTGCCAAGACTAGTCCGCTTCTACCTCACTGGCTCTCTCCCAGTCACCCTCCTGGTCACTGCTAAATGCTGGAGAACTCCAAGGTTCAAATTGGGTCCTCTTCCCTTCTTCATCCTCCTTTTCATCACTCTCTCCCTAAATGATCTCATCCAGTTCCATGGCTTCAAATACTTCAGAAGTTAAGCATATGTAAGGTATTTAACTCACACCTCCAGCCCTCACCTCTACACTGAGCTCTAGGCAGGAATGTACTATCTGTTTAACAGCTCTCCTTGGCAATCTAAGATGTAAACACCTCAGACTAAATATTCCCAAACAGAATTATTATTATTATTGTTAATATTATTAATGTCTGTCTTGTGTAACTCACAGAACAGTGCTTAGCCCATAGTAGACTCTCAAGAAAAACGTGTTGAATGAAAGAATAAGTGAAATATATATATACATATACACACACATACACAAAACTGTTTGTACAATTATGTTTACCAACACGACATTACGGTGGTAGGAAAAACAGCAAAATGTTAACAGTAGTTGTACATGAAATTATAAGATTTTTCTTTAAAATTCCTCTTCTATTTTTATTTAGAACGTAGTGGTTAAGCACATCAGAATCTTGGGCAGAGTGACCTCCGCCAGGCTGCCACTTACTAGCTGCACATCTTTGCTTTCCTCCTCTGCTAAAGGGGCTTAAAAATATGTACCTCATTTATACTCATTAAGCGTTCACAACGTGCTTTACTGTGAAACTCGATGTAAATAGCTTTGCATGATGCAGGGTACACAGTGAGGGACAGTGATTGTTAGCTGATTACAGGCATTTCTTCTTTTACAATAAATATGTAAAAAATACATATTTTTCTTGTAAACCTTTACCAAAGAGAGTACAAACAAAAACCTCGCCCAACAAGCGCCTCCAAGACTCCGACCGGCTGCCGGGAGAGTGCGCCTGCTCCGTCCGCTTCTTCCGCCCACGTGACCAGTTCAGGCTCCACCCCGTCTCCAACATGGCGGCGCCCAGTGGTTTCAGCTGCACGTGAGAAAGAGTCTGCGCGCCTGGGAATCGGAGAGTGCAAGTGTGTGAGCCAGTTTCCTCTCCTGTCGTCGGTAGCATCCCTTCGACCCTTCCCTAGGTCCTCGCGGCCGCTGCCCCTTTGCAGCCATGAAGACGAAGCCCGTTTCGCACAAGACCGAGAACACGTACCGGGTGAGCGAGGGAACTTGGGCCGGGAACCGTGGGTCCCTGCTGCCTCAGCCGTGGGACTGGCTCTGAGCGGACTCCCGGGGCTGCAGTGTTCTGGGCCAACCGTGAGTCACCTGCCCGGAGGCTCTGGCAGAAGAGGGAGATTTTTCCGGGTGTAGTAAATATGGGGTGGGGAAAGAAGTCTGGACAACAGATTTCGCTCGTGGTTTATGGGGTCTGGCCTGCCTGGGAATTGTTTTTAGTCCAGAGTTAAATTCATTATCACGGACTAGTTGTTTAGGAGCTCTTCTCCTCTGCTCTTTTATCCTTAAACACCGAATTGGGGGGCGGGCCGGCCGGAGGAGGTGAGTGATTTCCAGCTACTGGCTAAAGACCACTTTATCTGTTTGCCCATTGAAGGTTTCCTTGTTACTGTACAGCCGTAGGTCTGTATATATTTTAAAAAACTATTGTTGCAACGGCTGAGCTAGATACCTCTGGTTGTAGGGGGATATAAAACCTAACAATAGATCTGTCGAGGCCACGACGTCAGCTTTCACCCAGGTCCACCACAGTTTAGGTTGGACATTTTATATATTGGAAGTGGCGTAACTGAAAGAACTGAATATGTTCATAGAAGTATTTCATTATTTTCATGTGGTAGTGCAGTGCATTTAACACTATATCTTTCAGTTTGTTTTTACACTTTTGTGATTCATCTGTGATGTCTACTTTTAGTTTCAAAACTCAATTATACATTTTATGATTAACTGAAAATACAAGTTTGAAATACTGTTATTTGTAATGATAGTACATGAGGAGGCTTATTGAAGGTTTAACCTTTCTGCTTTCACAAGAAAATTGTCCACGTGTGATTATTATACAGCATTCAAACAGATATTCAAGGTGTGATAGGTATTAAATGATGTATCTTAAATATACTCTCCCCACAGTTTCTTACATTTGCTGAACGACTGGGGAATGTGAATATTGATATTATTCACCGGATTGATAGAACTGCAAGCTATGATGAGGTAAGAGAATGTTGTATTAGCCAATATTCAAGTAATCATAGTCATTTTTTAGTCTCTGTTCTTAGTAGAAGTGAATTGTTTTTCAGGCTGTTCCTTTCTGAACATGACACACATTAGACCTGTGCTGTCTAATACAGTAGGCACACATGGCAAATTAAATGTGAATTAAATTACAAATTCAGGTGCTCAGTAGCCATATGTAGCCAGTTGCTACCGTATTGGACAAGTGCAGATATGGAACATTTCAGTCATTGCAGAAAGTTCTCTTGGGTGATGCTGTGTTAGACAATTGACTTGATACTCAGGTGGCTTCTGTATTCCAGCTTCTCCCTTTCCCGTGTGCATTCCAAGCACTGCTGCAGATCTGTATTCCTGAAGCTACAATTTTAAAGAGATTTTGAGCAAGTCACTTTCCTGGGGCTTAGTTTCCTCCTTTATAAAAAGAAAGGAGGTAGACTACATCATTTTTTCCTGTTCTAAGCACTCTCTAACTCAGTCACACCTCTACTCAAAAATCTTGCTTTTTGCTTCATCAAGACATTATTTTTCTGCTAGCCTTTTAAGGTCCTTTATAATATGCCTTTAACTTAGGGATTCAACATCACTTCTTACTGTTCCTCGCTTGGCTCTAGGCAGACTCTGCTCACTATCTGTTTGAATGCCTTGTCTCCAGTGTGAATTCAGTGTGTCAAGTGATGTTGTCTAGATAAGCGCATAATGCTTTGGGAACTGTTAGTGAAAGGAGTCTAACCTAAATTCTTTGAGGGTGTAAAGTGGGGCGTCAAAAAAGATGATGTAGACAAGGTGATACTTGAATTGAGTCTTGTTGTTTTATAGGTTTTAGCATGACCAAGAGGACAGGAAAGGCTGTTTCAGGCTGAGGGAGAAGCCTGTGTAAAGAAACAGAGGCTAGAGAACGCATGTCACGTTCAAGAAACTGCAAAACAGTTCAGTGTGGTTATAATCGTGTGTAGGGTGTTTGTGTGTGTTGCTGGTGACTGGGATCAGGGAAGGGGGATTGGTGAGAGATCAAGCTGAAGAGATGGTCAAAGATCATAAAGGGCTTCATAGATCAAACTAAGTCTGGATTTTCTTGTGAAACTATGGGATATCATTCTAGGACTGTAAGGTGGGGGAGTCAGTGACATGATCAGGTGTAAGTTTTAGTTCTCTCTGACTTTAGTGTGGAGGAAAGAGCAGGACTGGAGTCAGGACAACCAGTTGTGAGGATTTGGTAGTCATCTAAGTAAGACATATTATGGTGGCGGCAGTCAAGATGGAGAGAAGGGAAGGGTTTCAGAGATATTAAAGGAGTAGACTGGCTAGAACATGTGACCTGCTGGGTGTGCAGGGAGGAAGGGAATGGGGTTAAGGTTTTTGGTTCCAACAACTGGGTGCTTGAGGATGTGACTTATCAAGATAGATTTATAGGAAGAGGAGCACGAGGTTTGGGGCTTGTTGAGTTTGATATACCTGGGGCCATCCAAATGATGATGTCCAAAAGACATTTGGATATATGTGTCTGGAGGAGTACAGGTGACTTCAGAGGTGGAATTACTGATTGAGCATTCAGTATATGGTTTATAGTTTATGCCACAGGAGAGGTTGAAAGTACTAAGGGGTAGAATGTTAACTTAGAAGAGAAGAGAGCTTAGGGTAGGATCCCGGGCTGGATGGTGCAGAATGGCCTCAATCACATGTCTAACTGTTGACTAGGGCTTGTCCTCCTGGCCTCTTATTCTCCAATAAACTAGACTAGGCTTCTTTTCATGTTGGCAGAATCTTTCCAAGAGAGCAAAAGCAGAAGCTACAAACGCTCTTAAAGCCTAGCTTTGGCAGTTGCAGAATCACCTCCATTGCACATTATTGGTCAAAGCAAGTCACAAGGCCAGGCCAGATTCAAGGGGGTGACTCCATCTCTTTGTGGTAGGAGCTGCAAGTCACATTGCAAAGGGACAGGGGTATCACAAATGGCTGATGTGTGCCAGTCACTGTTCTAGGCTCGGAATGCCTTCTACGTTTAGGTTTTAAACTCTTAGGTATATTTCTCTTCTGCCTTAAGAGACACTGAACAAAATTTAATGAGATTCTCTTTCTTTCGCTCTATTCTGCCTAACTATTGATTTTATTTCTTTTTTTTTTTGTTAAAGATTTCCAAAGCATAATTTAAGGGTTTACCTTTTTTTTAGGTTGTGGAAGATTTGGCATGCTGTTTGTGTGTGTGCCTAAGTATTTGCACTCTCTCTCCATATATATATATATATTCATACACATACATACACATGTATGGTAATAATTTAATGATTTTACCTTTCAAAGTACAAAGTAATATATACTGTGTTGGGGCTGGCCCCATGGTGTAGTGGTTAAGTGCACGTGCTCCGCTGCTGGCGGCCCAGGTTCGGATCCCAGGCATGCACCAACGCACCGCTTATCGGACCGTGCTGTGGCGGCGTCCCACATAAAGTGGAGGAAGATTGGCACAGATGTTAGCTCAGGGCCAGTCATCCTCAGCAAAAAGAGCGGGATTGGCATGGATGTTAGCTCAGGGCTGATCTTCCTCACACACACACAAAAATTATATATATATATATATGTGTATATATATATATATATATATATATATATATATATATATATATATACACATACACTGTGTTAACAAGCTAAACAACATAGTGGTGAACTTAGGAAAACCTGTTGTTTCACCACTCCCACCCCTTATAGCCAAGGAAACTAATAACTGACAGTTTGATATACATGTATTCTTCCATACTTTTCTCTCACACAAATATGGGCAAGCATTTATAGAGGTCATTTTTTAAAAGAAAAGTTCGTTCCTACCTTATGTTTCACTATGTAACTTACTTTTATCTCTTTGCAAGTATATCATCAACATTCTTCTAATTTAATATAGATATAACTCTTTTTAATAGGCACATGATATACCTTAGTGTGTAGAGACCATAAGTTATACCAACCATTTTCCTATTATTGGATATCTAGACTGTTTTATGTTTTCCCCCCACTATAATAAAGTGAATAAACATCTTTATACTGAGATGTTTGCAAATTTTATAAGAAATATCTCCAAAAAAGAGAATTGCCAGGTCAAAGGACATACCTGTTTTTAATTTTAATAGAAATGCCAGATTACTTCCCTTCAAGGTTGTAGCAGTTCATATTTCCAAAAGTAGAATGAAAGAACTATAAGAGTCAGCACGTTTTTCTGGGCCTAAAATTGTAAAAAACAGAAAACATTTTTTTTCCTTAGTGTGACTATTGCATAGGTTTTAGAGAATTATTTGCTGCAACCAAGTCAACAAAATATCGTTTTTATAAATCATCTGCCCGTATTGTATACCTGATTGCTCTTTTAAGTGTGTCAGTTAATACCCTTTCTTAAAAAAAAAAACTAAAAAGAATTTTTAAACTCTTGATCATTGTTATAAGATATTGATATATCATTATTCTTTCTTACTTTGATCATAGTTTTTCTTTGAATTATCTGATTAATGGACTACTTTAATCTTGGCAGGAAGTTGAAACCTACTTTTTTGAGAGTCTGCTGAAATGGAGAGAATTGAACCTTACGGAACACTTTGGTATTTTCTGTTTTGTTTCTATTTTATTCACCTATCATTTGCATCGTATATGGTCAAAACAACTAAATAGTGGTGTGATAGAAAAGCAGAACATATTCTTTTTTTTTTCACCCAGGGAAATTTTACAAAGAGGTTATTGACAAATGCCAGTCATTCAACCAGCTGGTCTATCATCAAAATGAGATAGTTCAGAGTTTGAAGACTCACCTGCAAGTCAAGAACAGTTACGCCTATCAGCCCCTTTTGGAGTAAGTAACATGTTGAGAGAAAGCTCAATGACATTTATCTGAATTTTAAGAAAAGTTACGTTTGATAGCTACATATGCCTTAGATCTGGTATTTGTAATTTAGAAACAAGAATTTACCTTTTCTGTTAGATCAAAATATTAGTATATTGCCATAAAGCAGAATCTTACGGGTATACTTTTTTGCTTTTGTTTTATACTTTGGAGAGAATCCCATTTTCCTTTGACACTATAGGAATGGTTGACCATAACTTGTGATGGAATGCACCTTCTTGCTCTGGCCTGATTTTGTTTCTGAACTCTTAAAATGAAAAATTTTATAAATCTCTTGAGATTTGGTTTGAAAGGTTTAATTAATCCTGTCATCATAGGCAATTTACTATCATTTGTGAAATAGATGTGCAGTCTTTGTTTTTTGATCTACATGTCTCAGAATCAGTTACTTCTACTTTTTTAATCCAGTTTAGTTGTACAGTTGGCACGAGATCTGCAGACGGATTTCTATCCCCATTTTCAGGATTTTTTCCTGACTATCACCTCAATCCTGGAGACTCAGGACACGGAATTGTTAGAATGGGCTTTCACTTCGCTGTCGTATCTTTACAAGTACCTGTGGAGACTGATGGTGAAGGACATGTCCAATATATACAGGTGACCCTTTTCTTTCTTTAATATGGAGATTTTTGGTTTGTTTTTAAATTTTATTTACAATTCAGTGCTATTTAGTAAATTTATAAAATTGTGCAACCATCACCACAATTATGAACATTTCCAGGCCGGCCCCGTGGCTTAGTGGTTAAGTGCACGCACTCTGCTACTGGCAGCCCGGGTTCGGATCCCGGGCACGCACCGACACACCGCTTCTCCGGCCATGCTGAGGCCGTGTCCCACATACAGCAACTAGAAGGGTGTGCAACTATGACGTACAACTATCTACTGGGGGGCTTTGGGGAAAAAAAAGGGAGGAGGATTGGCAATGAATGTTAGCTCAGAGCCGGTCTTCCTCAGCAAAAAGAGGAGGATTAGCATGGATGTTAGCTCAGGGCTGATCTTCCTTACCAAAAAAAAAAAAAATTTCCTTCATCCTCAAAAGATTTCTTATGCCTGCTTATAGTCAATCCTGCTCTCCATCTGCATCAGTTTTGAGAGCAAAAGCCCTATACACATGCTGAATATACACATGCCTTTGTGAGAACAACTGTGTGCTTAAGTAGAATGATCCTCCTCAATAATGAGATTTTATTAGCATTTAAGTTTTGTAAAGTTTTTATTTTTCAGTCAAGGGCAGTCTTAATTGATATTGACAACCATGATTTCTGACTCTCACCCTGTGTTTAGTTAAGACATGCATAACACCTGTCATGCATGCCTGCTGACATGGCTGCCTGACTCTAATATGTTCTTTAATTGCCTTTTTCCTGGCTTCTGTCTCCAAACTACCTTTCCAGCTCAATCTCTATTTCCTTATACAAAGTTGGTTCTCCAGCCAAAGTGGTCCACAGTTTATTCCTCCAGTCTACATTGACCTGACCTTCCCTTATCTCCAGCTATTGAAATCATACTCCCACTCTCAAAGCCTGGCTTGGATTCTATAACCTCCACAAATATTTCCGGGCACCTTGGCCAGAAGTGAAAGCTTTGTACTCTGAACACCTCTGGCATTCTATACCACTTATGTTACACAACTTCTATTATAATTGTTTGTTCATAATGTAAATCCTCTACAAACCTGGAAACTCTCCAAGAACCCTGTCTTAAATATCATGTTTTCCCAGCCCCTAACATACTTATTAAGCCAAAAGAGACACTCAGTATTTATGAGCAAATGTGGGCAGGGAAAGAGAATGAATTCCATAGTAGCTTTTTGTTTAAAGTAAGGGAAAGATTGTTTATAATCTGTTTCAGTCTGGGACTTGACGGAATTTTCCACTTGGTGGAATGATTATTTCTACATACTTTAATTGCTACAGGAAAACATAGGATTAACCCTTGACTCCCCCACCCCTATTATAGGTGTTGGTATGGGATAAGACTGTAGATTTTGTTTTTGTGCCACCTCCCTTCACCCTACTCTCCTTTGAACAAAGAATGAGAAAGAAATATTTTTCCGGCCTTTACTAGTTCTCTATGAAGCTTTTGGTAAAATGTTTTAGAAACCAAGATTACTTCATTAAAAACCAGCAAGATCTTGGGGGGAAATACAGTTTATTGGTTTCATGACTTTTACTGTTACTTTTTTATCTCCTAAGTCAGGCTCTCTAGTTCTAAATTGATTTGCTTTCAATATGACATCTTCAACAGCCTGAATATTTTCCTTGAATATTACTGAAACCGAAGTCAACTCATTCCCATTCAAGCCAGCTCTTTTCATTCATTCATATATTCAGTAAATATGTACTCTATGCCAGGCCCTGTTCGATTTCCCAGTTTCTGACAGGGATACCATCATCCTTCTCATCACTGAGACTTGGCACCTTAGAGGCATCTTTGACCCAGTTGTCTTCAAGGACTCCAAATCCTCTTGATTCTGTTATTCGCACATTCAGTCAATTCAGTGAATATTTATTGAACACTGTCTGTGTGTCAGGCACTTGAGATACAGTTGCAAATAAAACAGATAAAAATTCCTCTTCTTGCAAAGTTTGCATTTTAGCAGGGAGAGAACATCTTGGGCACATGCGTGGCATCTGCGGGGAACAGCAAGGAGGCCTGGGTGGTGGAGCAGCATGTATAAAGGGAGAGTAATTAGGCGATGTCAGAGATATGGTGATAGGGGCCCAGATCATAATGGGCCTTGTGGATACTGTAATGTCTTTGGTTCCATTGCAGGGACTCTTGAAATGTCTCTTGGGTCCATCTTTTGCCATTTCCCTCTACAACCGGCCTCTTGCGTGCCCTTGTTTGCCCAAGCTTGTGACTTGAGCAGCTTTCTAGTTGGACTGGCAGCCTTTTCTTTCTTCCTTTATTTCATCCTGTATGTTGCTGCCAGATTAATCTTTCTGAAAATATTCATTACTTATTCAGCCAATATTTATTAGTACCTTCTGTGAGCAAGGAATTGTTAGGTACTGGAGATATGGTAAAAATAGAGATATATTCCATGCTCTTCTGTCATGAAGGAGACCAGTTTAAACAATGTGATTATACAAGCAATTATTTAGTTATAGCTACATGGCTATATGACCTTGAGCTGATTGCTTAGCTTTTCTGCCTCAATTTCATTATCTGTAGAATGAGGATAATAATATCACCTACCCCATAGAGTCGTGCTGATTAGATGAAGTAACGTAAATGTAAGCTTGGGTCCAAACTCCTCTGCTTAGTGTTCAGAGCCACTTGTTTACCTGGGCAGCTTTATCTGCAGCTGCCCTCCCCAACCACATCATCCTTCCTCTTTTAGACTGGCCTCCTTGATATCTCTTGGCCATGATCATTTCTGCACACCCCATCTTTGATCTTGCTTTTATCCCTAGTAATATGCACTCCAGTACCCGCCTGAATTCTTCCCGTCATTCAAGGCTCACTACAAGTTTGAACTTTTCATGGAGTCTTTCCTGTAACATCAGCACCACCAATCCTAGGATTCTTAATGTTTGTGACTTTCAGTCTTCTGTTCAACCTGAGGTTGTCTTGGTAATCTAATGAGATTTTAAACTACTATTTCATACCTGCTACATATTCCTTACATACCTAGCACAGTGTTGGACATATAGTTGACATGTCCTACATCTTTATTAAAATTATACTTAATTAAACATGTCTTCTTTTCTCATTTATAGCATGTATAGTACACTCCTGGCTCATAAAAAACTACATATAAGAAATTTTGCTGCTGAAAGCTTTACTTTTTTGATGAGAAAGGTTAGTTTAATAATTTATATGTTTGTTACTCATTAATCCTCAAGAATCTGATGAACAGAAGCAGATAGTTTTTATAATGTGGTTATTATGGACTAATGCTTTTTTTATATAAACAGAAACCTGTTACTATTTTCGGTTTATCTCACCGTAAGGTCGTCTTTGCTCACTAATATGAAATAATTTGGGTCACTCTTTTATTGTTATTTAGGTTTTTGGTAGCTCTTAGTGTATTTATTTTCTCTAACTCAAGTCAGTTAATACATGAACAGTGCGTTTCACAGGAAGTTTTATAATAATTTCCTGAAAGGCACTGATGGCATAGTGTCATTTGTGTTTGTTTCCGTGGTAAATTTTAGAGGGTTTCTATAATAAAACAAAGACACTGGTGTCAAATTTCTTTTATATTCATAAAATATAATACTTTAGAAGACAGAATGTTGCCTTATGTAGTTTTTCTTGGTACATACTTTGATATTATACTAAAGAATTAATTACTCTTTTGTGTGACATTACAAGTGATAGTACGCTGTTATAGTAGTTTGCAATCATTGCAAGTGTCTATTCCTTTTAGAATTTTGTCTTAATTACATTTAAATATGAATCTGTGGACTAGCAAATAATAAGTCTTCATTTGCATATGTTTATGTTGTAAATACAATTTTCCATTTGCATTTTGTTTTAGGTTTCCGATAAAAATGGTCTTTTCAATTTAATGTTTTTTGATCTTGAAGAACATCCAGAAAAAGTAGAAGGAGTCGGACAGTTGCTCTTTGAAATGTGCAAAGGAGTTAGAAATATGCTCCACTCCTGTACAGGGAAGGTAAATAACCGGGAGGAATACTTTGAGTTTGTGTGAAAGGTATTAAAGAGAAAATAGATAATATTTACACAAACGATGTGGAGAGAGAATTGCCTAGAATAAATAGAAAGCACTAAATGGGGAGCAATAGGGCTTTAATAACAAGGCTTACCTAATGTAGGCCCTGGATCATTAGGTATTTTTACTTACAAAATCATTGCTCTTTTCTTTATTCTGTATCCTAGTAGGTAACATAAATTGGTTAATGAGTGAGGGTGGTGGGGAGTAGGCAGTTATATGATAAAATTCCCCATCCTACTTTGGAAATACATAGTTAACCATCAAAGCTGCCATATCCTTGATTATTCCGGATCAGATTTTAAGGTAGCTTAATCAGAGTGGGGAATAATCAGAGTAGGAAATAACAGTCTAATACTTGAAAATGAGAGTGTATTTGTTCATGTTAATGACTCTTGGATTCCCACAGGCAGTGAAGCTAATTTTGCAAAAGCTAGGACCAGTTACTGAAACAGAAACTCAACTACCATGGATTTTAGTTGGAGAAACACTTAAAAGCATGGTCAAATCCACTGTGTCCTACATCTACAAGGAACATTTTGGTACATTTTTTGAATGTTTAAAAGTGAGTTCTAATTTTTTAAGGATTTGTATGTAATGAGTCCAAGAATTGATTGTTGTTGCCCCTAGTTTAGCAGACCACTCCTGGAGATTGTATTTTATAATTGTTGTCTTTATACTTTTACACACTTATTAGGATTTCCCTTCCCTCCACCCCCTGTACTATTTTTATGTGACTATGATATCTTGAGATACAGTAGAGCATAGTGGTTAAGAGCACAGGTTTTGAAACCAGACTGCCTCTGTCTGAATGTTGGCTTTGTCACTATTCCTCAGTCTTTTCATCTGGTAAATAGTGGTAATAATATTCCCTACCTCTGGGTTGCTGGGAGGAGATACTTGCAAAGAACTTAGAACAGTGCATTCAGAAATGTTTGTTGTTATTATCATTAGTGACTCCCAGTAAATGTGTCTTTTTCTTTCAAAGCAAAAGAATGTGAAAATTTGAACTGCTTCGCACAATATTTTCATTATTGAATTAACAGATGAGTTTGATATTTTATGCTTATTGTCCGTTAAATTCTTTGTTTGCAGGAGTCACTTCTGGATCTACATACAAAAGTAACCAAAACCAACTGTGGCGAATGTTCTGAACAGATAAAAAGGTTGCTGGAAACATATCTGATACTTGTGAAACATGGAAATGGATCAAAGATAACCAAACCTGTTGATATTTGTATGGTGAGTTCCCAACTTAATTTGCTTAGAGTCTGTTCATTAAAAGCTGATTGCTAAGTGTGCATTGTTTTTTCTTTTATTTTACAGGTATTGTCTCAAACATTACAAATACCCCATCTCTCCACATCTTGCCGGGAGACCCTCTTGGATGTAATTTCTGCTTTGATCCTAGGAGAAAATGTTTCCTTGCCAGAGACCCTCATCAAAGAAACCATAGAAAAAGTAATTTACTTCAACAAATATTAATTGAGTATTTAATAAGATGTTTAGTATTGGGTAAGCCTCCTGGGAAATACAAATAAAGTGCAGCAAAGGCTCTGTCCTCAGGGAATTTATAATCTTGTTAAGAAGATGTGAATTGCATACTGTAATGGAAATAAGAAAACAAGTTGTGGTAAAAGCTAAGTCTGTTGAGCAAATATTCACCAAACAGGTATAGCTTACCATGTGCTGGGTATGGATTAGGTATCCCAGGGTGGATCCTGTGGTGCCTGTGATTTTTGATTGTTAGGGAGGTGAGCTCTGGGAGTGAGTAGTTATAATCTGTTGAACTGATCCATTAATGTCATGTTGAAACATAGCAATTAATTCTGCCTGGGGTTGAGGAACCGAGAACACTTTTCAAAGGACTTATATTTGGGATAGTCCTTGAAGAGTACATAGCAGTCTACCAGTCAGAGAAGGGGTTAAAAATGCTAGGAGAGGGAATAGCAAAGATGTGTTCAAAAATGTCTGCCATCTGGGCACGTGGACGTATGAGGAAGTGCAATGTGTATCAGCAAGGTTCTCCTTGGCTTTGAAAAGTTAGGTTGGATTTTATCCTGCAAGTAGTGGAAGGCCCTAGAAAAATGTTTAGCAGGGAAATAATTTGATGAGATTTGTATTATAGTGAGTCGAGAAGATGGATTGGAGGGAAGTGGGATTGAAAATAGACAGATCAGTTAGGTTCTTCCTAGCTTTATTCAGTGCAGCATAAAGTATAAAGGAAGGTATAAAATCATGCTGCTTGCCCTTTTGTAATTCTCTGTATCTGAGCAGCTCTAAGACAGATCCCTGTGTAATCACTAGAAATGCAGTGCCCTTTGCGTCTGTGTAAGTTCTTTTGGAGAAGGCCGAGCACGTGGACAGAATACTCGTTCCCACCGTTCCCTTACTCTAGTTGCTTTTCCGAGGAGGGCTCAGTGCCTGTGTCTCACACCTGGGTGTGGCCCTCTGCACAGTGGCAAGTGCAGCCAGCATGTTCTTTTTGCGTCCCTTGACTATATTAACTTGTATCAAGCATCGCACTACTTCCTGCTTGCAAGGTAGAGCACCTTGAAGGTTTTGGCTGTTTTTTATTTTCAGGAACAGGGAAAATACTCTCTGTGTACTTACGTTAATATTTTTTATCTGTGATCCGCAGACTTTTGAGAGCAGATTTGAAAGACGTTTAATTTTGGATTTTTCTGAAGTCATGTTTGCTATGAAGCAGTTTGAGCAGGTGAGCAGGATATTAAGTTTTAGATTTGTTTTGTTTTGTTTTTCATCTGTCATGATAAAATAATCAAATTTAAAATCCTGTGATGTTTTTTTGTTTTTTTGAAAGGAACAGAATAAGTATTTGATATTTTAGTCCATTTTTTTTAAGGCAATTATATTCCAGTTCTAGGTCACAAGTGAAACTTGATTCCATATGCTAAGGCATTTAAAATGATTAGGTAACCAATTTGTTTTTTAATAATCCTTTGAGAAGTTATAGAACCATGTGGTAAAATTGCAAAAATGGTTTGTGGAACTTTTATGTGAATTTGAAGCATAGAAAATAGTTTCTGAAATGGTTTGCATTGGAGGAATGTTGCAAATTCATTTCATTGCTTCCAAATAGATACCTGGGGGAATGAGGTAGAAATCTTTCTCATCAAATCCTTAGTTTATTTTATCTCTTTTCCCTCACCCCCACCAGCCATTTGCTGCTCCTTATAACTGAGTAACCCCACAGTATACTTCATGGAAACCTTTCTCTGTATCTGTTCTCTCATTTTTCCCTTTAGTCTATGATAATATACATTCTCATTTGTTTCAAGAAAAAATTCTTTGTATGTGTCTTAGTCCTGTTCCTTCTTGCCCAGTGAGGGCCCTTTATCTCACTCTGGTTTTCTTAGCAACTGCATCTTTTTCTTCTTGCCTGTTCCCTTTGGTCTTTTTAAAAAGTCTTATTTTGGTGCCGGCCCTAAGCCGGTGGCTTAGCAGTTAAGTGCGCGCACTCCGCTACTGGCAGCCCAGGTTTGGATCCTGGGCGCACACCGACGCACCGCTTCTCCAGCCATGCTGAGGCGGCGTCCCACATACAGCAGCTAGAAGGATGTGCAGCTATGACATACAATTATCTACTGGGGCTTTGGGGAAAAAAAGGGAGAAAAAAAAAAAAAGGAGGATTGGCAATAGATGTTAGCTCAGGGCTGGTCTTCCTCAGCAAAAAGAGGAGGATTGGCATGGATGTTAGTTCAGGGCTGATCTTCCTCACAAAAAAAAAAAATCTTATTTTTGTTAGAGTACTCTATGTATGTAGTTTAAAAAGTCAAACAGGGCTAAAAGACGGTGACTTGATTTGCACTTCCGTCTTACTCACCAGGAGCAATCACATCTAATGATTTTTAGCTATTTCTTTCTGGTATTTACTTCATATTTTTTACTCATCTGAATACACTGCTTTTCCTTGATTCATTAGTTTTCGTCCTCATCTGTAGATTTCCCTTTATGGTAGATGGATTTTGGTTCTTTTACACCTCTCATCCTCTCAGTAGAGTTACAGTACAAGTTTTGGTTGAAATCATGTTCATCATATACTTAATCCTTATAAACAAGGAGTATTTTATAATTACATTTCCTTTTTTGTATACCTTTTCATTTTTCCTGAAGTTACCAATTGCTTCATTCTTTAAAAACTGAAAATTGTTTTCTTTAAATAGCTGGTCAGTGAGTCTGTCTTCCAACAGCATAGTAGAATGCCTTTCACGTGGCAGACTGTCAGATAATTTAGCAGCTCAATTTTTCTTTTTTCTTTTTTTGGAGACGTTCCTCCTGGAGCATTTCAAGTCTGAATGGGTTGCTTTCTCAGCCCACTACACAGATGTCATACAAGGACTTCCGTCTGCTTTTCTCCTGTTTCCTGGATCCCATGTCTTCCTCTTGTTATAGTTTACTCTCTTATTTTGATGGAACACATTCTCCAGAGGTTCCTAAGAAAGAGTGGAAGTAAAATTTTGAGATTTAGTATGTCTGAAAATGTCTTTATTCTCCTCTCACGCTATATTGCTAGTAGGCTGGGTATAGAATTCTAGATTCTGTTATTTTCCCTCAGAGTTTTTTAGGCATTGCTCTGTTGTCTTCTAGCTTCCATTGTTCCTGTGGAGAGCTCTAATGCCATTATGATTCCTGATCCTTTGTTTATGATCTGCTTTTTCTCTGTGGAAGTGTTACAGTCTTCTCTTCATTAGGTGTCTGAAATGTATATCTGTTAATAAATGTGATTTCCATTCTTATTTTTAGCTTTTTCTACCAAGCTTTCTCTTATATATTGAGAATTGCTTCTTGATTGATGATGCTGCAGCCAAAGATGAAGCTCTGGCCATTTTGGTCAAGCTCATTTTGAACAAAGCAGCACCTCCCACTGCTGGCTCGATGGCAATTGAGAAGTACCCTCTGGTTTTTTCACAACAGATGGTGGGGTAAGTTGTAAGTCTTTATTCCCTATGATGTTGGTAGGATTACCTATTTAAAAATAATGCATCAAGAATACTGCAAAAAATGAAGATCTATATGTATCAACTGGAAAGATGTCCATGATATACTGTTATGTGAAAAAAGCAAGTTGTAGGGAGTATGTGTAGTATGATTTTTGCAAAGTTAAAACGTATATATAATCATAGGAAAACATATGGAAGGATACACAAACAGGTTAACTTGGTTAACGTCAAGAGGATGGCAAGTGAAAGAAAGAGGTGACTTAATTTTCTTTAATCTTTTATTCTGAAGTTGCAGTTGGAAGAAATAGTACAGAGGTTCTGTGAACCTAAGTTTACTGCAATATCACAACCAGAAAATTGACATTGGTACAGTCCACTGACCTCATTCAGATTTCACCAGTTTTACATGCGCTCGTCTCTGTGTGTGTATGTACATGGATATATAGTTCTATGCAATTATATCACACGTGAGGATTTGTAACCACCACCAGAGTCAAGATACACAGCTGTTCTGGAACCACAGGATCTCTCATGCTACCTTTGATAGCCACACTCACCCTGAAGCTCCCCACTCCATCCTTAACCCTGGCTACCACTAATCTGTTCTCCATTTTTATAATGTTGTCATTTCAAGAATATTATCTAAATGGAATTATACAATACATCTTTTGAGATTGGCTTTTATTCACTCAACATTAATTCCCTTAAGACCCATCCAAGTTGTATCAGGAGTCCCTTCCTTTTTATGTTGAACATCTTTTCATGTACTTGTTGCTGAGTAGTATTCCGTGGTATGGATGTAGCATAGTTTGTTTAATCATTTACTTGTTAAAAGACATTTAGGTCATTTCTAGTTTTTGGCTATTATGAATAAAACTGTTATGAGCATTCATGTGTATAACTTTTTGTTTCTCTGAGATAAGTGCCCAAAAGTGGAATTGTTGAGTTGTATCGTAAGCGCATGTTTAGTTTTATGAGAAACTGCTGAACGGTTTTCCAGAATGATTGTACCATTTTACCTTCCCACCAGCAGTATGAGTGATCTGGTTTCTCTGCATCCTCACCAGCATTTGGTATTAGCACTGTTTTTTTTATTTTTGCCAATCTGATAGGATGTAGTGGTATCTCGTTATGGTTTTAATTTGTGTTTCCCTAATGGCTAATGATGTTGAACATCTTTTCATGTGGTTATTTGCCATTTATGTATCCTCTTTAGTGAAATATTTGTTCATTTCCTTGGCCCATTTTCTAACTGGACTGTTTATTTCTTTACTGTTGAGTTTTGAGAATGCCTTATATATTCTAGATACAAGTCCTTTTGTCAGATAGGTGGTTTGCAAATATTTTCTCTCGGTCTTTAGCTTGTCTTTATTTGCTCAACTAGATTTTTCACAGATCAATATTTTGATGAGGTCCAATTATCAACTTTTCTTTTATGGATAATGCTTTTGATGTCAAGTCTAAGAACTCTTTGTCTAGTTGTAGGTCCCAAATATTTCCTCCTATTTTTCTAAAAGTTTCATAGTTATTTAAACTTACTTAAGTCCATGATCTATTTTGAGTTAATTTTTATATAAGGTGTGAGGTTTAGGTCAAGTTTCTTTTTTTGCCTATGGATGTCCACTGCTTTGGCAACATTTATGGAAAAGGCTATTCTTCCTCATTGAACTACTTTTGTACCTTTGTCAAAAGTCAGTTGGGCATATGTGTATGGGTCTATTTCTGCGTTCTCTATTCTGTTCCATTGATCTATGTATCTCTCCTCCTCTAAGATCACACTGTCTTATTACCATAGCTGTAAAATAAGTCTTGAAATCTTGAAAAAAATCCTCCCACTTTATTCTTCTTTTTCAAAATTGTTTCAGCTATTCTTGGTCCTTTCCCTTTCTGTATAAATTTTAGAAGAAACTTATTTATGTCTACAAAAATCCTTGCTGGGATTTTGTTTGGGGTTGCGTTAAATATGTAGATCAATTTGGGGAGAATTGACATCTCCCTAAGGATACATAAAACCATTAACTTTGTTTATGTCGGAAGGATGGTAAGGTGAAGAAAGAAGTGACTATTAACTCTTAGATTATATACCTTTGCATTGTTTTGATTGTTAAAAGGGCCATGGAATACTTTCTTAATTTCATTAAAAACAATGCATACCCTTTGGAAGTTGAAAACAAAGTTTATATAAACATGTGAGAGGATTCCGTTTATCATTTTTCAAGTAGTTGAGTGGATATGATTCTAGAAATTATAGATTAAGAAACAAGTTCCCTTATCATTCCTATTGTTTATACATAGGAATACGTAGAAATAAATAATTTTCTTATTTCTGTTGCATTGGTTAGACCTGTTGTCAAGACATTCCTTGAATTTGTGCTGAGTACTCAGCTTTGAAGCACCACAACATCCCATAAGGTGGGTGTCATTGTCCCCACAGTCACCCAGCAGAGTTAGTTTTTGAGTCTGATCGGCTTGAGATTCTGGAGGAACCCATCCTTTTTACATTTTGCTCTTCTGCTAACCTTAAAGCAGCTCCTCTATCAAAACACGCTAACAGATTCTTGTTGGTTTCTTACTTTGCCAAGCTCTGATTCCTGAGGGATGAGTAATGAGTAACTCCTATAGTCTTAATTCCTTGGAACTTTTCTCTTGATTTTGCGACACCTACCCAATCTCCCACAGTCAGATTCCTTGCAAGTGGCCAAAACTGTGGGTTCTGGGCAGTGAAAGTGAAGCTGCCTTGTTGGCTTCTGTGAGGTGAAGCCGAGGGCCTGGCTGAGGCTGTGGGTCAGACCTTCTTCCGCTGCCATCTCAGCCGTCTCACATCCTTCTTGGAATGTGGCGTGATAAGAATAAATAAATACATGTAGGCGTATTAACTTAAGGCAAGTGCTGCAGCTTCTGTGTTTCTTTCTCTGAGAAAATATCCTTCTGCCACCTCTACAAGCACAACACATGTGAATGGTCACCTTTGTCTGAATGTTCTTAGTAACGCTCCACTCTTACAGATTTGTTTTGAGAATAAAAAGAGATAATAGATGTGAAAAGACTCTTCAGAAGATAAATTTATTCTGTCATTTGACCAGTATTTATTGTTATCAGTTACTGTTCTAGGCTTTGAGATATAATAAGGAATCAGAAAAAGCTTCCTTCTTTTGTGGAGATGACGTTCTTGGAAGGGAGGGATGTGAGGCAGATAAACAAATAAACAAGATAATTTTAGAGAGTGATGAAAAGAAAAATAAAACAGGGAGAGGGAGAGTGAATGAAGAAGCAGCACTACCGCTCTCTGGAGAGGGGACCTTTGGACCAATTGTAATGATGGAAGGGTCCAGCCTTGCAAAGATCAAAGTGAAAGGCTTTCCAGGCGGAGGGAAGAGTTACTGCCAAGGCTCTGGGACAGGAATAAGCCCAGTATGTTTGAGGAACAAAAAGAAAGCCTGTGTGGCTAAAGAGCATCAAGCAAGGAGATGAGGAATGAGAGGAAGTGAGAAAGGTAGGTGAGGGTCAGATCACAAAGGGCCTTATAGGATAAGGTAAGGAATGTGGATTTTATTGGAGGAGTTCATTGGCAGGTGTGATGAAGCAGGGAATGACTTTCTAACTAATGACACTTTTTTTAAAGCGTCTCAATATTTTATTTGTAAGATTTTTGCCATTCATCATTACTGCTAGAAAGACTACATATTAAGGTGTAGGGACTTAGAAATTGCTGATTAAATTAACTTAATTATCTACCATAATTTCCAAACATTCAATATCCTGGTAAATATGAAACAAAAGAGAATGCAACTTTTGGGTTAATTTTAATGACAAAAAGAGCACAGGAATAAAAACCTGATATTCCACTTCTGTTGCGTAACAAGCTAACCAAATTGGACATGGAGGATAAATTATAAAAGAAATCATTTTACTTATTGTTTCTGTAACTTTTTTTGATTAGATTTTTGTCTTTCAAATAGGATTAAAGTATAGTTCATTGGCAAAAATTAAAAGAGGCAAAGAATAGTGCCAAAGTAACATACCTACAGCTGAATGTCATGCAGAAAACGTCATTGAGTAACCACTTATCAGATTAAAGCAGCAGAGAAGGTTACTTCTAAATCATAATCGTTTTAGTGACATTTGTTAAATTTACCATGATAACTTTGCAACGTCATTCTACATTTGTGAAGTAGTAAAATTCATGTCAAAAAGGAAAGGGAGAACGGAAGAAGTCAGTTCATTGCGATAAATTTACCTCTCTGGTTCTTAAAAAAGTGTCCATCAGCACAAAATTCAGAAATAATACCTAAAATTAGAAGAGATGATGTGGGCCGGCCCCGTGGCTTAGCGGTTAAGTGCGTGCACTCCGCTGCTGGCGGCCCGGATTCGGATCCTGGGCGTGCACCGATGCACCACCTCTCCGACCATGCTGGGGCCGTGTCCCACATACAGCAACTAGAAGGATGTGCAGCTATGACATACAACTATCTACTGGGGCTTTGGGGGAAAAATAAATAAATAAAATTATTTAAAAAAAAAAAACAAAAGAAGAGATGAGACTTGGTTAAGTTATGTAGCAAATTAAAATAGAAGATAAAAGAAAATAGAATGGGGGGTTGAAAAAGCCTCTCACTGAAAATCAGTAAATAACCCACATTTGTTTAGTTATTTGTATTCAACTGCTACTAGTTCCCTCCTCCCCTCAAAAGCTCCATGCGGAAAGGAACCAATTTTATTTCAAACTTCAGAGGGCAAGAGCGTTTATATTCTCTCTTATTCTAAACTTTTATGTATCTTTTCTTCCTTCAGATCCTATGTAAGGCAGAAGAAGACTAGATCCAAGGGAGGAAAGGAACAGATTCCAGTACTGGACCATCTTTTATCTGTAATTCAGTTACCCCCAAATAAAGATGCTATTTACCTTTCACATTCTTGGGCAGCCCTGCTTGTGTTACCTCATATTAGGTGAGAAAATAAACTGTGTCTAATTTTGAAAGAGATACATAACATGCTGATGAAAGTATTTGTGACCATTTCTTGCTATTCCCGTGAAAAAGCCATTAAAGGCCAGTTTGAACTTTTTTTCCCTTTCTCCCCGCTTCTTGGACAGACCTCTTGAGAAAGAGAAGGTGATACCACTAGTCACGTGCTTCATAGAGTCACTCTTCATGACTGTTGACAGAGGGAGCTCTGGAAAAGGTCAGTTACAATCACCATTTGTTCTCTTCTCTCTTTTCTGGCACACCTAAAGTAACTCTAAACACACAGAATACCAGAGAATAGCACTAACAGTGTGTTCTGGCATAACCTCCTAAAAGATAAATACGGAAAAAAGAAGATAAGATGAAGATGTTGCACTTGCACCTTATAATGTGGTGACTGGGTCAGGGCGGCTTGAACATAAGCTGAATCTGAAATGTGAAGTATCACAAGGGTGCCGTGGCATATAAGATCCCTCGTTTTCATTATGTCTTATTCCCCGTCTCCCATGCCCACTCTACCCTGGTATACAACTTACGCTCCAGGCATTTGCTTACCCTGAGCAAGACACTTTCTTTTTCAACCCTCTGGCTGCCCTTCGCA
Source organism: Diceros bicornis minor (assembly GCF_020826845.1). NCBI lineage: Eukaryota > Metazoa > Chordata > Mammalia > Perissodactyla > Rhinocerotidae > Diceros > Diceros bicornis. Next base: position 21,974,226 of record NC_080764.1, on the reverse strand, counting down.
TGTCTTCCTTCTACCTAGAGTCCTTTCTAGGTCTTTGTCATGTGGTAAACTTATACTTATCTTTCAAAATTCGGCTCAAACACAACACCTCTAAGAAGGCCTTGATGACTCTTCCAGGCAAAATTAGGCTGTCCTGCCCAGAACACCCTTTCCTATTGTATACTTGCACATCTCCCCCCAGAAGACTGAGAAAAGCAATTTAAAAGTAGGTATTTTGTTTTATTCTAGCACAGTTTTTTTCCTAATGCATGTGGTGTAATAGTCATTCATTCATTTAAACATTAATTTGCTAGGTTCTGTGTTAGATACTAAGTAGATATAGTAGAGAATAAAGCAGATTCACCACATTTCAAGTGCTCAGTAGCCGCAAGTGGCTAGTGGCTACCATACTGGTTGTGGCTACATATTGGCATTGACATTTCTACCATTACAGAAAGTTTTGTTGGACAACACTGTTCTAAAGTCTAGAGCAGGACTTGGCAAAATTTTTGTGTAAAGGACCAGATTATAAATATTTTAGGTTCAATGGGCCACATTCAGTGTTTGTGGCATATTCTTTTTATTTGTTTGTTTTTTATTTTAAACAACCTTTTAAAAATGTAAAAAACATTCTTAGCTTGCCAGCTATATAAAAACAGACTACCTACAGTATCTGACTTATGGGCCGCAGTTTGCCAACCTCTGGTCTAGGATTAAATGAATGTCTAATATTAATTGAGTTCATTGTGGGTAGTAGCCATTAGATTTGTAACTCCTTATAAAGTGGAGACATAAGAGCAACATGAGTTTTATACAAAGATAACTTCTTAGCTTTCAACAAGGCCAAGTCTGCTCTTTTCAAAAGTTCTAATTTGATAATGACGGTCAGTGGAACCCTTAAACTCACTCCTCATCTCAGTTAATGGAACATATGTTTGTTTGTTTTTGTGAGGAGATCAGCCCTATGCTAACATCTGCCAGTCCTCCTCTTTTTTCGCTAAGGAAGACTGGCCCTGGGCTAACATCCATGCCCATCTTCCTCCACTTTGTATGGGACGCCGCCACAGCATGGCTTGGCAAGCAGTGCGTTGGTGCACGCCCGGGATCCGAACTGGCGAACCCCGGGCCGCCGCTGCGGAGCGCGCGCACTTAACCGCTTGCACTACCAGGCCAGCCCCTGGAACGTATGTTTTTATTCTCTATTTTTGAATATGTTTTTCTCCTAAGAAAGTTAAAATATAAGATTTGAAACCTTCTCTTTCCAGTTCCTTTGTATTATGTTTTGACATTTGACAGATGATTCTTCAGAAGGCACAAATTAACTTTAAAAACTTTGTATAAATAGCAAGTGTTAGATAAATGAGATGTCTGATAGCTATTGTGTCAAAAATAAGTAATGTGGTTTCTCATATTTTTCTGCCCTTAGGAAACTTATTTGTTCTTTGTCAAGCTATAAATACTCTGCTAAGTTTGGAAGAATCTTCTGAACTTCTTCATTTGGTTCCTGTGGAACGCGTGAAGAATTTAGTGTTGTGAGTAAACATATCTTCCATTCAGCTTAATAAAGCTGAATAAAATATGAAAGCTTCTGTTTTTGTGAAATCTTAGACATAATAAAAATCCTTGTTTTGATCTATTTAATACTTGAGTTGTATTCACATAGGATATTTAGTATTGATTTAAATCCTTCGCTTAAAATAAGTACATTTTTTGACACAGTCTTTAAATACAGATTCATTTTTTTTATTGTTGTCTTGTTTACTTTTGGTGAGGAAGACTAGCCCTGAGCTAATATCTGTTGCCAGTCTTCCTCTTTTTGCTGAGGAAAATTGGCCCTGAGCTAACATCTTTGCCCACCTTTCTCTATTTTGTATATGGGGTGCTGCAACAGCATAGCTTGACAAGCGGCGTGTTGGTCTGTGCCCAGGATTCGAACCTGCGTGCCCAGGATTCGAACCTGCGAACCCAGGGCTGCTGAAGCGGAGCATGTGAACTTAACCACTATGCCACCGGCCAGCCCCCAGATTCATCTTTTATTTATTTATTTATTTATTTTTTTTGTATGAGGAAGACCAGTCCTGAGCTAACATCCAATGCCAATCCTCCTCTTTTTGCTGAGGAAGACTGGCCCTGGGCTAACATCTGTGCCCATCTTCCTCTACTTTATATGGGATGCCGCCACAGCATGGCTTCACAAGCGGTGCGTCAGTGTGCACCCGGGATCCGAACCTGCGAGCCCTCGGGCCGCTGAAACGGAGCATGCACACTTAAGCGCTACGCCACAGGGCCAGCCCCCCTCCCCCAACCCCCGAGATTCGTCTTTTAAAGGGGTATCTTATTATATGTCTAAACTGGTGTTTGGAGCGTAAAAGGGCATATAACGCTGATTACTCCCAAACGTAATATTGCAAGTGTTGACCTTTTGTAACTTTCTGAGTGGTTCCAACGTACTCAGTCCTACTACTTTCATATTCTGTCTCAGCTTGACACAATCAGCACTTCAGAAAACTTTCCTGTAGTCCTTGTACTGCATACCAAAGCAATCCAGTTTTTGTGTTTTTTTAAGTTTATGTTAGCCAGCTCCTGATTTGGGCAGTAGTATAGGGCTGTTACTGGGAAGCCATTGACTACTCAGCTTAGCACTCTTTCTAAAGGTCAGGCTTTTTGAAAACCTGGTAAAGTAGTTAACTTCTTTTTTGGGAGTCTAGTCCATTTTATTCTCATGCTTTTTAAAGCAGGTTTACTCATTTACTTCATTCAATAAATATTCATTTGGGGCCCGCCTCGTGGCATAGTGGTTAAGTTTGCATGCTCCACTTCGGCGGCCCAGGGTTCACCGGTTCAGATCCCGGGCACGGACTTACACACTGCTCATCAAGCCATGCTGTGGAGGCATCCCACGTACAAAATAGAGGAAGATGGGCATAGAAGTTAGCTCAGCAACAATCTTCCTCAGCAAAAAGAGGAAGATTGGCAGCAGATGTTAGCTCAGGGCCAATCTTCCTCACCAATCAATCAATCAATATATAAATGTATAAATGTATATATCTATAAATAAATAAATATATAAATAAATAATTTGTGTGTGTGTGTGTGTGTGTGTATGCATTTGCTTTTCTCACACACCAGCCCCTATTCTAGGCACTGGGAGAGATAGTCAGTGAATGAAACAGACAAAATTCCTTGCCTTCATGGAGCTAACATTCTAGCAAGAAGAGACACTAAACAAAAAAGTAAAATATATAGCATGTTAGATGGTAGTAAGAAAATTAAGGCAGAGTCAGGGGATAGGGAGAATCTGGAGACTGGGGAGAATAGCACTTTTTTAAATAGGGAAGTCCTCACCAAGAAGGAGACATTTGAACAGAAACCAGGAAGCAGTGAGGGAGTAAGCCACGAGGATATCTAGGATCTGAGGCACTCTTTTCCAGATGAGGGAGACGTGAATGCCGACGTTGGGGCAGGGGGTGCCTGGCTTGAGCAGCAAGGAGCTCCTGGGACTGAGCAGAGCAAGGGGTGGTAGTAGGAGAAGAGGACAAGGAGGTGGTGGTAGCAGACAATGTGTGTCACCTTTGGCCATTGTGGGGCCTTGGCTTTTACTTGGAGTAAAAGGAGAAGAAGCCACAGGAGCATTTTTGGCAGGGGAGTGACTTACGCCTAAACAGGATCACTCTGGCTGCTGTGTTGAGAAAAGGCTGAAGGGGAAAACAGGAGACCGGTTAGGAGACTTATTGCAACAATCCAGAATCTCTTTACATTTCCAAATCTGGGCAAAGCTGGCATTTCTCCAGGGTTCATTGAATTGGTTTAAATCCCTTTAAGGAGGAGTTTTTCTTTGATATCACCCTACATATAATATTATGTATTCCCTTTTTTTCTTTATCGTTCTGTTTCAACTTCTCACACTATATTCTTTGGTAGAAACAAGGCATCTGTAGAGGTTTTGTAACAGTAAGGCACACATCACACAGAGCGGGACCAGTATGTCCCCTGCGGAAGGCCAGCTGGCCTCCCAACCAGGTGGCTCTTAGCCTTGGAGGTCCAGAAACCTCTAATAGGAGTGGATCCGGCTTTGAGGGTGGAGGTGTAAGCTTCCAGTTGTAAAAGTTGTAGATGCAGGCCTCTGTGCTCAGTGCTGTGCTAGTTACTGTTTAAGCGCATAGGTTTCACAGCCAAGACAACCTGGATTTGAATCTGGTCTCCACCATTTACTAGCTCTGTAGCTTTGGGTAAGTCAGTTAACCTCAACTTCATTATCTCTTGAAAGGAAATAGCAATACTTCTCTCCTGGAGATTAAGTTAGACAACACCTGCAGTAATAGCAGTATACAAATTGCATTTATTGTGTCCTTATATGCCAGTCACTGTTCTGAGTACTTTACATACATTATTTAATTTAATCCTCACAACAACTCCATGAGGTGTAGGTACTGTTGTCTTTATAGATGGGGGAACTAAAGTTCTGAAATAAATCCAGAATCCAACTACTCAGTACCTGCTGCCGCCTAGTCTACCACCATGTCTTATCTGGATGCTGGCATTAGCCTCCTAACCAGGTTCCTTGCTTCCATCCTTGCCCTGCTGCTGTCTGTTTTGTACCCACCAACCAGAATGATTCTTTTAAATGAAAGACAGATTGTGTCACTCTTTTGCCAACAACTCTCTAAGACAGTAATTCTCAACCAGGGGCGGTTCTGGAGACATTTTTGGTTGTCATAAATGGGGGCTGCCACTGGCATCTAGTGGGTAGAGGCCCAGGATGCTGCTAAGCAACCTGTACAGGACAGCCCCCCACAGCAAAGAGTTGTCTGGCCCGAAATGTCAGTAGTGCCACTGTTGAGAAACGTGGCTCTAGTGGTATCCATCTAACTCGACACAGAATCCGAAGTCCTTATCTTGTTCCTCAGGACTCTGTGTAATCAACCCCTGGTATTTCTGACCTCATCGCCAGCCTCTTCCCTGTTAACTCAGTTCCTGCTAGACTGGTCTCCTTGGTTATCCTCAAATAGACAAGCACTCCTGTCTGGGACTTGGCATCGCTGCTCTGTCTGCTTGGAATGCTTTTCTTCCAAATATCTGGTGGCTCACTACTTCCCTTTCTTTGGTCTCTGCCTCTATGACCACCCCCATATCAAAGAGCACTCCTCTTTGACCCCTCCATCCCAGTCTCTCCATCTAGCCCTCTTACCCCGATTTACTTTTCTTCACCAAACTCATCACTGTCACACTTATTATGTATTAGTTTATTTATTTGTTGGCTTCCTTCCTCTATTAGAATATAAGCTCCAGGAGGATAGGGACTTTGTCTTCTGTTTACTGCTACATCCGGTGTCTAGAAAAGTCACTGGCACATAGTAGACACGTAGTAAACATTTGCTGAAGGAGGATGGTACACAGAGGGTAAGCGGCTTGCCCAGGGTTACACTGCTGTTGGATGATGGAGTTGGCTTCGAACGTTGGCTGCCCTACCCCAGAGCCCCTGTGCTGGACCCCTCCTCTGTACTGCTTCCCTCATTAGCTCAGTGCCTGGCACATGGAAAACACTTAGTAAATAGTATGTATCCCTCTTTTTGTCTTTGTCGTTTACAACTATTTGGATCGAAAAGACAGCATTGGATTTTAGTCATAATACCATCTTCTCATCCTGCCTCTGCCTCCAGCTGGCTGGATGTCCTGGAGCATGTCACTCATGTTGCTAGGCCTCAGATTCTTCATCTCTAAAATGATGCTACATGTCCATGTAAAATTCCTACCTCTTATATTACTTTCATCAGTGATAACTTTTCGTAGTTTCTAGTGTAGTCAATACTGTGGGGTATTTGGTGCAGTTTGGGTCTAATAAATATCTCGTTGCAGAACGTTTCCCTTGGAACCGTCCGTGTTGCTGTTGGCTGATCTCTATTATCAGAGATTATCCTTATGTGGCTGCAGAGGCCCACTCTCCGAGGAAGCTTTAATGGAATTATTTCCCAAGTTACAAGCAAACATTTCAACTGGTATATCCAAGGTAATACTGTTCTGCGGTGTGTTCTCGTTTCTCATCTTTTGTTTCTATATGTATTGCCAGTGGTGGGCAGAGCTCCTTAATCAGAAAATGCCACTGTGAGGTGATTTCTGTTTAAAGCAGCAATTCCTAAACACTGACCTAAACTGATTACAGCAGGATTAATTGGGGAGCTTAATAAAAATAAAAATTTGGGTCCCCACACCCCAAAATTCTGATTCAGTAGGGTTGAAGTGGAACTGAAAAATCTGCTTGGTTTTTTAAAGCCCTCGAAGTGATTCTGCTGCTCGTTCAGGTGTATAGAAATACCTGAATACATTATGTAGAAATAAAAATCACTAATTTTAATGGCATTGCAAGCTTAATAAGATTCTTTGCATTTACTTACAAAGATGCTTATGGTGTCACAGTTCAAAGAAACAACATGCTTTTATGGGCAACCTTGTCTTCTCTGTCTAGTCTGGTCATTAATTATTCCATGTGCCATTTGAATAAGGTGTTGATTGGTGTTGAATATGAAATAAGGGATAGAATAAACATGTATTACTCTGACAAGTGGTATATTTTTCATAATTCCATAAAGCTTAGATCTCACTGACTGTTAATCAGTTTCTTCTTATGTTTAAACTTTAGAGTTTGAAACATGCCTTTTACTTTCTCTAGATTCGGCTTTTGACAATAAGGATCCTAAACCACTTTGAGGTTCGGCTTCCGGAATTGATGGAGGTACTTTAACTGTTCAATTTGGATAACTTTTTTAAAATGTAATTTGAGATATATTTTTATTTCCAAAATGATAATTTGGTAGAAAATTCAAACACTATGTAAATATCTATCATAAAAATTGAAATTTCTTTTGTAATTATTACTCCTGCCTCCCCGTCCACCCAACAAGGTCACCACTGAAAACCCACAGTTAATTGGTGAATGTTCTTACAGATGTTTTGTATACAGACACATAATTTAAACAAATGGTGTCATGGAGATTTTTCTGTGTCAATACTTCTAGTCCTATCTCATTTCTTTTGAAGTTTGAATAGTACTGTACAGTTTAAAATATCTTATTTAACCAATTTCCTGTTGATGGGTGCATAGGTGAGTTGTTTGTAGTTTTTCATTGTTTCCAATAATACTACAACGAACATCCTTACACAGATATCTTCGTGTAGGGAAATATTTTAAAATGCAAATTACTATTTCCAGAAGTAGAAATTATTTCTATTAAAAGTGAATTGTGTAGTGAAAGTATATATACATTTTCTTTGTTTCAACAAATTGTACGAATTAATTTGAGTCATTTTGAGATTTACTTTCCTGTTTTTTACTTGTCATTACTGTGCTAGACACTAAACCTAACATCTACCAAAAAGTAAATGGCGTGAAGAAAAATGAATCATTTACCCAAAAAAAGTGTTGCTTATTTAATTTAAAACATTAACATATGCCAGTTTTTCTTTTTTAGACCTTTGGTTACATTATTGTTCTTTTTGGCAAATCGAAATACTGACCTGCCTCCTTGGGTTTCTCTGGTTGTTCAGGAGGATGGGCTCTCAGAGCGTCAGTCTGCCTTTGCTATATTACGCCAGGCAGAACTTGTTCCAGCAACCGTGAACGATTACAGAGAGAAGCTTCTTCATTTGAGAAAACTAAGACACGATGTGGTACAGACTGCAGTCCCTGATGGGCCATTACAGGAGGTATAAAACAGTGTCCTTTTTTTTGCTTAATTTATACTTTAAGATCTGTTTAGCTGGCTTTTGAAAAGAGGAGCATACCAAGTAGTCACAAAAAAAAAACAATTTTTAAAACTAGATAAATCCTCAGGTTTCTTAGATGCTTTGAGTTAAACAGCTCTGCCAGCCTTTTCAACAGTAGAAATAATTTACTGTCCTCCCTTCTCCTGAGTATGTGTGTAGTATGTGAAGGTAGGTAGGAAGAGCCAACAGGAGGTCTCAACGTCAAGTTTAAAGCCTGATGTTCTCCAGATTTGTCCACTGCTTCTCCGGATTTGTCCACTGCTGCAGGACATCAGCCCTCTACCTTTTGTATCGAGAATTTCTGTCCATGATCCTTGAAGATACATCACGATCCCTTGGGGAATAAGGCCAAGTGGAGGCATTCTCCGTTCCATCAGAGCTGTTCTGTTCTTAATCTGTGTTGTATGTTAGTGTCCTGTGTAACGTTTCATTTGGAAAAAGAGTTCTGCTACTAAAGTAGATACAAACACCCACCCCCAAATAATAATAGAACTGCCATTCTACATGATGCCTCCCTCGTACATGGGGATGCTAGTGACAATGACTGTTGTTCCAAAAGGGAACTGAGAAAACTTTAGACCCTCTGAACAGAACTCCTTTAATGCACAGTTTTGAGAACTCAGACATCTGCTTGTGAAGCCTCAGCCACCATTCACAGCATACTTTCTTGGGTTCTTTGGCATCTGCTTTACTGATTACTGTTCAAGTTTTGTCTTATCAGGTAACGGCAGTATTTGTTAGGAGGGAATGTAATCAGGAGTCACATCTGTTTATTCAAATATATCCTTTATGCGTGAACATCTGGAGTGAGTTTAAATACTATGTTTGCTTTAGTGATTCTTCTGTGTTAAATAGCAAGTGACATTTTGGGGAAAGGAGGAAAAGTATTATATACTGGATTTTGGATTGGTGCCTACAACTTTTTTCTTAAAGCACAAGCTTCCTTCCAGACCTCAGGTTGTGCAAGTCAGGATCTTTGCATTTTGGGTGCCATTCTGTTATAGTTCATTACCCATTTACTAAACTATTCTCCTATAATTGCAGGTGCCACTTCGTTATTTATTAGGCATGTTATATGTTAATTTCAGTGCTCTGTGGGATCCTGTTATTGAACTCATAAGGTAAGCATGGGTTAAATGGATGAAGCTGTTATGCCTTAACTACTACAGAATAATGGGGCCGGTATTATACTCCTAGGTGTGATTTAAAGGAATGAGTGTGTATAGTATTTATAGCTACCTTAAATCCTTTGTGGGACAAGGTGAAGAAAAAATAAACATTAATTATTCTCTCTAATGCCAAGTTTTTCAAAGGTTCAAATGTTATATGTATGTTTCTTTGTACATTGAAATAATTTTGGAGGACTTTCTCTCTTTACTTTATATGATATGTCTGTATTTAATTTTTTTAAGTAACAAAGTATTATATAATAATTGCATAATTTTATTTATATATTATTGAGTCATTGAGCCAAACTTTAAAAATAAGAACTTTTTAAAACCCTTGCTGTCTAGTATCCAAAATCCCTTTAGCTCTAATAAAGGACCTTAATAACCACATAGAAAATATATATGTTGTGCCTCATATGTAGAAATCTGTCCATTTGGAAACATTTGTCTTCAGACGGTCCACCCTGCTTTTTCTCAGATTGGAAATACATCATATAATTTTTATTTATTTATTTTTTTCCCCCTAAGCCTCAGTAGATAGTTGTATGTCATAGCTGCACATCCTTCTAGTTGCTGTATGTGGGACGCGGCCTCAGCATGGCCGGAGAAGCGGTGCGCCAGTGCGCGCCCGGGATCCGAACCCAGGCCGCCAGCAGCAGAGTGTGCGCACTTAACCGCTAAGCCGCGAGGCCGGCCCCAGAAATACATCGTATGTCGCCTCTTAAAACCTTAAGTATTAGTTCTTATTTGACAGAAGCAGAATAAACAAATCCCTTTCCAATTTGGAACCAATTTGTCTGCCTTTTACTGCCCTTCAAAGACATCAAACCATTATGCTGAAAGCAAAGCCTTCCAACATCAGCTTCATAATTTTTTTTTCGTGCTTAAGCAAGATTCTGATTTGTGTTACCAATAGCCACTATCAAAAATGTTAGCTCTTCAATTACTGAATGCCTTTAATGGTTCTTCATAGCTGGCTGGGCTGTCTTCCTGCTGGGTACATCTTTCTGTCTGAAAATTGGTTTATTTTTTACGTATAGTCACCAACATATATAGTTCATGTCTCATGTAAAGTTTATGAATATTCTTAGAAAATTAATGACAGAAAGAATATAAACGTTTTGAAAATATTGTTGCTAGGATATCAAGTTATATAAACACTTGTATGATTCATCTAGTTTCTTCTTTTTAAGTTCTGAAAGTTATGTTTCATGTAGTTAGTGAATATTTATTTTGCCCTTGTGTTAATGATAAGTATATTTGAATTTGGTGGAGGAAAAACCAACATTTTAAAGTTAGCTTTGAACAAATTGAGTTTTCTCCCTAAACAGAGGTCTCTCCTTCCCTTAATGGGGCATACCTCATACCCCATACCCCATTCCCATTACTGTGCCTTTAAAAATAGTTGTCTTATATGGATCTACTTAGGCTTTTAAAAATAGCCTTTGGTACTTTATGACTATAAAAATGAATTGTGCTCAGTGCAGGCATTTTGAAAAATATAGAAAAGTATTGGGGCTGGCCCCGTGGTGTAGTGGTTGAGATCGCGCACTCCACTTCGGCGGCCTGGGATTCGCAGGTTCGGATCCCAGGCGCAGACGTATGCATCACTCGTCAAGCCATGCTGTGGCGGCGTCCCATATGCAAGGTGGAGGAGGATGGGTGGGCACAGATGTTCCTCAGCAAAAAGAGGAAGATTGGCAGCCGATGTCACTCAGGGCCAATCTTCCTTGCCAAAAAAATATATATATATAGAAAAGTACAATAAGTTGTTTACAACCCTGCATTCAGGATAACTTAACATTTTAGTTCTATCTTTTCACTCTTTTTTTTTTTTTTTTCCTGTGAGATATTTCAAAATAAGGACCATACCACATGTTTTGTTTTGTGATCTTTTCTCTTAGTTCTCATGCACATGAAATGGAAAATAAGCAATTTTGGAAAGTCTACTATGAACATCTAGAAAAAGCAGCTACACATGCTGGTATGTAAGGAGACATGAAGCAGGGCTGGGAGGAAAAGTGTCTAACTGTTTAATTTTGGCTGCTTAATTACATATGAAATTGGGAAACCGAAATGAGAAATGTATTATCTTTGATAACCTTTGGATATGGTTGATTGTTTCCTTATATTGCTAGAGAAAGAAATGCCATTACTTGAGGAAACACATAGGACAAATGTTAACATTTCTCTAGTGGTTATGATGACTTTTTTCTTTCAGAGAAAGAATTGCAAAATGATGTAAGAGATGAGGAGAAGCCCATTGGAGATGAAAGTTGGGAGCAGACTCAGGAAGGAGATGTTGGAGCTCTTTATCTTGAACAGTTGGCGTTGAAAACCAACTGTCAGGAAAGACTGGACCATACCAATTTTCGGTTTTTACTCTGGCGAGCTCTGGCAAAATTCCCAGAGAGGGTAGAGCCACGGTCCAGGGAACTTTCCCCACTTTTCTTGAGATTTATCAAGTAAGTGTTCTCTTCTAGGAATATGTCCCTGGTAGAGTGTGAGGAAGAGAAGGTACAAAATATTAGGCTCCCAAATTGGCTGAGTTCTTCTTTATACATCTGTTGTGTTTTCATATCATTGGCACATCTATAAAGCACTGGCTCTATCAGATAACAACTAAATTACTTTTGTTCACCACTTAATTTTACATGAATCAAAATTTAGCCAGCCCATAAATGGTGTTAATAAAAAATTCCAGGTTACAAAATAAGAAGGGCCATATTGAGTTAGATCAATGTACAAAGGCCTTGTTATTTCTTGCCCTGTTGTTTATTGTTTTATTGCCTGCCTAGGGCTTAAAAGTATTTTCCAGTAATCCAACCCCAGCCACTCTGTTTTGAGCCTCTTGATATTTCCCATGATGCTGAGGAATGTACTCGCAAAGTATCACAAGAACTTTCTGGAGCATTTTTTTGTTTTGACTAGATATGCTGTGTGAGAGTCAGATTGCTTTAAAACTCTAAAGATAAGGGATGTGGTGTACAGAAGAGTACTAATCAATCAATAGAAAGTATGTTTTCCAGTAGTATTTCATTACATAGGAAAATGCTATAGGTTAGGGTAAGCAGGCTGCAAACCACAACATGCCTGGCTTGTTCAAGGAACAGCAAGGAAGTCTGAGTGGCTACAGCATAGTGATCCAGAAAGAAAGTAGTTGGAGAGCCGGCCCCGTGGCTTAGCAGTTAAGCATGCGCGCTCCACTGCTGGCGACCCGGGTTCAGATCCCTGGCACGCACCAACGCACCGCTTCTCTGGCCATGCTGAGGCCGCGTCCCACGTACAGCAACTAGAAGGATGTGCAACTATGACATACAACTATCTATTGGGGCTTTGGAGAAAAAAAAGGGAGGAGGATTGGCAATAGATGTTAGCTCAGAGCCGGTCTTCCTCAGCAAAAAGAGGAGGATTAGCATGGATGTTAGCTCAGGGCTGATCTTCCCCACAAAAAAAAAAAGAGAGAGAAAGTAGTTGGAGATGAGGGCAGAAAGCTAACAGGAGACCAATTTGTGTGCGGCCTTTAAGTGATAGTAAGAACTTTGGTTTTTGTTTTTGTTAGGAAGATCGGCCCTGAGCTAACAGCTGCCAATCCTCCTTGTAAAAGTCCAGGCAAGAAATGATGGTGACTTGACCAAGGTCATAGTAGTGCAAATGATGAGAGGTGGTTGAATTTGGGGTATTCTTGGAAGGATTTCAATTGAATAAGATATATTTTTGAAGGATTACAACTAGATCAGCCTTTGGGATTCGATCAGCCAGCAGATCAGCTGTGGTATCTGTTGGATTGATCAGCCAACAGATCAATCAGATGTAGTATGGGTGTGTGTTGGGGAGATGAGTACAGGCAGGAGGAAGGGGAAGAATTGAGGATGTCTCTAAGGTTTTGACCTGAACAACTGGAAGGAGAGTTACCATTTACTGAGATTGGGAGGAATGCAGAAGTTTGCAGGTTTGTGGAGAAGATCAAGAGTTCACTTTTAGACATGTTAAGTTTGGGATACTGGATAGACATCTAAGTAGAGATGTCAAGTACACAGTTGAATTTGAAATTTCAAGTTCAAGGGGAAGGTTTGGTCTTAAGGTAATAAATTTGAGAATCATCTATATGAGGATGGTTCTTAAACTTAGGAGACAGGGAATGAAGCCACGCCTAGAGAGTGAATGTAGAGAGAGACTGACACCAATGTTTAGAGGTTGGGAGATAAGGAACCAGCAAAGGAAGCCAACAAAGAGTGATTTAAGAAGAACCAAAACCACTTAGTATCCCAGAAGTCAAGTCAAGAAAGTATCTCAAGGAGGGAGTGATCAATTAAATCAAATGTGTCAATCAGATGAAGCATAAGGATTAAGTGTTAGCTTTGGAAGTGACTTGAAGAAGAGTTGTTTTGGTTAACGTGGTGAGGATGAAAGCCTGATTAAAATGGGCCTAAGAGAAAATGGAGAAAAAAGCTGGAAACAGCAAATATGGACAGTTCTTATAAAAAAAAAGAAGCAGACACAGGTGGAGGGAGACGTGGGAGCAAGGAGAGAGCTGCTGTTGTTGAGTTGCTATTTAAGATTTAAACAGCGTGTATGTATGTAATGCTGGTGTGGATGATCCAGGAGAGAGGGGAGAATTCATAATGCAAGACGGGATAAAATTGCTAGAACCATGTCTTTGAATAGGTAAGAGGAGATAGGATCCAGTCATAAATAAAAATATTTTCATGAATAGTTCATTCTGGCAAAGATACAGGCAGGTCAGTAGATATGGTGGTGGAAGAGTAATGATTTTCTCTTTTTCACATAACTCTTTGGGCTTTAATTTATTTATAGAATGAGAAGAGTGTTATTTAGCTTCCTTGCCTTGCTTTGAAAATCATATATAATAATGTTTATCAGTCATTTTATGAATTGCAAAAGGCTCTGCATGTGCAAACTTGTGTTAATAGTGTTGGTAGGATATGAATTTCCTACCATGTTAATTTTCCAAGTTTTTCCCAAAGAAAGAAATAGATTACTCCTTACCCTAAGGATAAAGACTTTCCTCTAATCGTATAAGGTACCGTGGGGGTGGGGATGGAGAGAAGAGCCTGTAACAGAAAGTGGGTCTCTGGGTGTAAGAAGACTTACAGACTAAAGATACACAATTTTTTAAAATATTTAAGATTAGTTGGCAATGATTACCTATGAAAAATACTTTTATAGGTGATTCAAACTAATGGAAAACCCAAAGGTCACCTTTAATTCTGACTTTGAAATATATTATGGGCTTTTTTTTTTATTTTTTGGCTAGAAATTTATATTTCTAAATATGTTTCAAACATTTTGATATTAAAACTAGTTTGTGAATCCCTTGTAAACATTCTTTGAGAAGAACCAAACCAGAAGCAGGAATGAATAACAATGACAACAATATCCCAATAATAGATGACATTTAGTGAGTGCTTGCTTTGTGCTAGACAGTCTTATAAGTCCTTTGTGTGAATTGTCTTATTTAATAAATGAAGGCATGAACATGTTGTGCATGGAGATAAAGTTTAAAAATATGTCATGTGGTTAATCGAGTGTTGAGAGTATAATAATGGTGTTATTAAGTGGATGATGGTACAGTTTGTAAGTGACAGAGAAACTTTGCTTGTTTCATTCATTCATCCTTTTTTTATTTTTATTTTTTTGATATTCTTTTTTTTTTTTCCTGAGGAAGATCGGCCCTGAGCTAACATCTGAGCCAATCTTCCTCTTTTTTGCTGAGGAAGACTGGCCCTGGGCTAACATCCATGCCCATCTTCCTCTACTTTATATGGGATGCCGCCACAGCATGGCTTGCCAAGCGGTGTGTCGGTGCGTGCCTGGGATCCAAACTGGCGAACCCCGGGCCGCCGCAGCAGAGCGCGCGCAGTTAACCACTTGCACCACCGGGCTGGCCCCAATCTCCCTCTACTTTTATATGTGGGTCACTGCTACAGCATGGCTGATGAGTGGTGTAGGTCCGCGCCCAGGATCCGAACCTGTGAACCTTGGCCACCGAAATGGAGCGCACCAAACTTAACCACCAGGCCCCAAGGCCATTCATCCATTTTTTATTAAGTGCTAGATCCTGCTAGGTGAGAATACAAAGCTGAATGTGATAGTGTTCCAGCACTCCAGCTGTGTATTAACCTGGAGTTGAACATGTGTTAACCCGGAGTTTCTTCCAGGTGCTATCCTCAAACATGTTATTTTATCAGTGTACTTTTGAGTGCAGACTTTAAAGTCTTTCTGATCAATTTCCTTACATATAGCCCAGTGCCATGCACAAAACAGACAACAAACTAATAATTGCTGGATGAATGAAAGTGACACAAAATTAATACACTGAATGACAGTCTTCAAGATATTATTAGTTACCTGCAACAGTGGACCAAAATTGAAGGGCTGGAATTTAATAAAAACAAATGTGAATACCAACTGCAAAAGCTTAGTTTAGAGGAGATAAAATGTAAAGACTTACTGATTTTCATTTCCAGGACCTTCAGTTTGAGTCTGTGTCGTGTTGTGGCTGCCCCCAAAAGCAACAGTTGATAATCAAGTTCCATTTATCTTATCAGACCATACCCGCCAGACTAAATTTTGTTGAGGTACTGTGTTTTTGAAAGGACATTGGCAAAGCAGAATGTATCTGGTGGAAAGTGACCAGCATGGTCTTTATACTTTAGTATAATCCACTCCTTTACCCACCTCCCCCAGTTGTGGTTTCAGAGATGGGGAGGCTGCTTTCAGCTCAGTCCAAAACAGACATTTCAAATATTTTCAACAGTGTAACAATGGAATGGGCTGTCTTCTGCAGTTCATGATTGACTTGTCAAATAGGGTACTTAAGAAGGGCTGAATAACAAAGAATAATGTTATAGAAGAGGCTTGACTGAGGTGCCTCTGATGTTTCTTCAGTGTGTGATTCTGTGAACTGTGGACATACATCTGTCATGAACAGAAAGGACATTTCAGCTTCATCTGTCTAACGTCACTCTCTTTCCACTGCAGCAATGAGTATTACCCAGCAGATCTGCAAGTTGCTCCCACCCAGGATCTGCGAAGAAAAAGCAAAGGAGTGGTAGCAGAGGAAATAGAAGAGGAGCCTGCTGCTGGGGACGATGAAGAATTGGAGGAAGAGGTGGTGCCCCAAGATGAGCCTTCACAGAGGAAAAAGACAAGAAGAGCTGCAGCAAAGTAAGTTCAGCATTGCTGATCAATCACAGATCCACAGTTCTAGGAGGAGTGGGAAGAGATCTCTAATGTGAAATAACCCTAGACAAGATGAACTGCTCAGATAATTGTTTACATAAGTGCTGCATCTTTCTAGAATTTTCTTTTACAGCCCAAAGAAAACCGCCAGTAATCTGAGTTTTTTGTTTGCTTGCTCATTATTATTTATTTTTTCTTGTTTAGCCACAGTCTGTTAGAGTTGGGGGGACTTTTGGGGTGATCTAGTCATAGCTCCTTTTATAGATGAGAGCGTTGGGACCTGGAGCTGTTAAATGCTCTTTGACCTCTGTCGTTCGCTTTCCTAGCACCAGGGCATTGTGTTTGTGTGCTAGGGGAACACGTAATGGAACATCTTTTCTCTTATAAATAAGCATGTCAGCACTTTTACTTTGCCTTTTGACTTATCTCCTTCTGGTTACTTTTTTTTTTCATATTGTTAACATTCTCTTTCTCATTCTCTGGGCATTCTCTTTCTCATTCTCTGGGTTATTCATTTAACCTAAATTGTTGGAAACTTTAGCGAAAGAAGTGATCATGCTTTCAGAAAGTACTCCAGCTTACTTGAAGATTGTCTGAATTGAGGTCAGAGATCCACTGGATTGGTGCTACTGTGTTATTTTAACACTTTAGATCTCAATCTGGTATGCCCATTGTTGAGTCTTTCCCATGAGCCATTTATTAGTTCATCCATTCAGCCACTGTGTTGAGTGCCTTTTGCTAAGTGCTGGGCTATGTAGATGGGTGGTGCACAGCCTCTGCGATGCAAGGAGCACAGTCTAATGCCTGGTGAAATATTCTCTTAGGAGAAATATTTTTAAAGGAGTTATGGGAGCACAGTAAAGAATGACTTAATTCTACCACAAAGAGAAGACTTTTACAAAGGAGAGGGCACCTTTGAAGCGGAAAGACGGAAGTTTGCCAGAGGCAGCTAGGGCAGGGCAGGACTTGCCAGCTAATGGAAACAGTGTATAAAGCACGGGGCAGGGAAGATCATGGCCAAGCTGCATGAAACTACAGTTCCTTCTCTTCCTCTACCTTCTCGTAACTAGGAACATTATATCCCCCACTACTTCCTCTAAGACAGAGATTGCTGTTTTCTTCTTAGTATCCTTCAGCATAACAGCTAGCAAAAGATTAGTTCTCGTATTTGTTTGCTGAATAAATGAATAAGCTGTTTATGCATTCACACCTCTTCCTTTCTCACTCCGTGACCTTTGCTGTGTCCTTGCCTCATCTCTACCAGGTGAAATTCTGTTCTCACTTTAAAGCACTGGATCCCATGCTATTTCTTCACTGAAGCTTTTCCTGTTTTTTAAACTGAAAGCTATCTTACCTGGCTTCAAACTTTTAAAACAGCATTCATACCTCTGTCATGGTGCTACTCCTTGCCTTGGATATTAGTTAATTTTTTATAGATCTGCCATGTAAATCAGAAGCTCTTTAAGGTCTATGTCTTAATTAATTTTTCTGCCCCCTGGAGCCAAACCTAGAATATTGATAATATAAACCATCATTGAAAATCTGAGTATATTGATTACCACATTCTTGGTGCCACGTCAATGTATTCGTAGTGGAAGTTTATAATCCTTTATGGAACATGCTCCTCACTGGCAAGTATTTATTGAGAACATGTAAATTAGCTCCTGTTCTCTTTGGCTCTTTAAGGCTACATGGCACGTAAAAACCATACTTAATAAATGTTGGGGATAGTTGATGTTTCAGTAGAAAATTTTAAAAGTTTATTTGTAAAACTGGAAGGGCTCGGTGATAAGTAATTACAGGGACATAATATCATTCAGGGCTCTCTGGAGAAATGGAACTGATAGGATGGAGATGTATGTATATATAGAGAGATTTATTTAAAGGAATTGGATCCCATGATTATGGGAGCCAGCCAGTCCAGAATTTGTAGGGCAGGACAACAGGCTGGGAACTCAGGCAGGATTTGATGCTGTAGTCTTGAGTCTGAAATTCATAGGTAGGATATCTATGTTAACAGTCTTATGGCAGAATTCCTTCTCTGGGAAACATTGGTTTTTGCTCTTGAGGCCTTCAACTGATTGGATGAGGCCCATCCACTTTGTTGAGGGTAATCGCCTTTATTTAAAGTCCACTGATGGTAGATGTTAACATCTACAAAGTACTTTCATCGCAATATCTAGATTAGTGTTTCATTACATAACTGAGTACTGTAACTTAGCCCAGTTGGTACATAAGACTAACCATCACAGACATTTAAACTAAATAGAAATAATAGTGCTACCCTTACTCTTATTTCTCTACAATATCTAAAGAGGTCATAATTTCCAGCTTATTTTCTCTATATTAGGTAGTAGGACTTTCACAGTTTTGCTTTCTTTTGCCTAGGAGCAGAGAAATGCATTGTTTGCTAAATTCTTAGGCGCAGAAGCCCCACAACTTGTATTCTTTCATTTAATCCTCACAGAAAACCCAGGAGGTCTTGTCCTTGTCAAAATTAGGAAACTGAGACTCTGCAACATGAATTAAGTAACTTTCCCCAAAATCCCACAGCTCAGGATGGCAGAATCACACACGCAGCATGGTTTCCCCCTCTCTTCACTTCTCCCTGCTTATGTTCTTGAAATAAGCAAATAAAATCTCTTCATATCTTAACAGTTTATTCATTCAGAATATTTTTAAAGTTCTAATACATCTTATAAATTATACATAGAGAGAAAACAGTTTCTCAAGTATTTT
This sequence comes from Diceros bicornis minor, assembly GCF_020826845.1. Classification (NCBI taxonomy): domain Eukaryota; kingdom Metazoa; phylum Chordata; class Mammalia; order Perissodactyla; family Rhinocerotidae; genus Diceros; species Diceros bicornis. The sequence goes on along the minus strand of NC_080764.1, from coordinate 21,955,372 downwards.
TAAAGCCTCATGAAGCCTATGAATTAGGAAGTTGAGTGAGTAAATGCAGTAGAAGCTCCCTTCTCGATCTGTTTTAGTGGATAATGTAATTTGCTCTGAGGCAGTCCCATCTTCAAATTTAACTTTTGACCAAAGAAAATTGCTCTTTCTTCTTCCTTCTTGGTCAGCAGGAGGCATGGTGACCTAAACTTGGACCTCTGTTGCCTGACATCAGTATTTTTGTTAAATGAAAATGAGGAAGAATATATTTTACCACTTTCTTGTCTTCTGCATAGAAACTAGAAAAGGAATCATTCCAAAAATCATCTGTATTCAACTTTGGAATGTATTATTGTTTTGATTACTTTCTGTGTTTGGTTTAATTTAATCTGTTCTAAGCACGTTCTGAATGATTTTCTAGGGTGGGGTGCCTGGATTTCAGGGGAAGGCCTGCCTGAGATTTGGAATTTCTGGAGAATAATTTTCTAAATAATTAAAACCTGTTGGTGCAATTAACAGTGAAACTATAGTCAAGGTGTTTTGGAGCACTTGTCAAAGAGACTAAAATTGGTGGGTGCTATCATCTTAAGAAAATAATCTCTGTTTTTTAATTCTGTAGTGCCTGCCTTCTGCCTTTTTATTTTTTTCCCCAGGCAGTTAATTGCTCATTTGCAAGTTTTCTCTAAGTTTTCGAATCCACGGGCCTTATATCTGGAATCCAAATTATATGAACTGTATCTTCAGGTAAGTGAAACAGATTCTTGCCACTACGGTTCTTTGACCTTTTCTCTACCATTTTCTTTGCCAAAGCAACTTTTGGTTTTCAGTAATTGTTGAATAGGGCCCATGTTTACATTTTAAATATAGTTTGTTTTTAAATTAATAGACTTTTTCTTGTATCTTGAGAAATAGTTTTAGACAGCACTAATTCAGTTGATTTTAAAGGCATTTTGGGTGACTAAACATTGATCAGCTGTATTAACAATGAGTGTAGCAAAACGTTAATTACATGGTGAGAATTAGCTTTTAAAAGGGAGCGGGGGGTTGTGCCAAGAGCACTTACCTACTTTTCACTTCTAGGTAAGTTAACCTTATGGAACTCTAGAATTTCAAGATCTGTTAGATTAAGTTAAAGCCGATAATTGGAATAATAGTCTGTTGCAGTCACAATATATGACCCTGAATTCCAGAGAAGATTGTAGAAAAAATTTAATTTCAGAAGCAGAGTAAGCATTGGATGTCATTCTAAGCCATCTGGGGAAACAAAGTTTTCTTTTTCATTTGGATGTTTTTTAGATGAAACTTATATCATTTCAGTAGAATTTATCTGTGTTTTGCCCATAATTTGGATATAACTTGTTTATAAAGCCAGAGCTCAAAAGTCTCAGTTACCCACAGGAAGCAAAATTCTGAACTGATGTCAGAAAGGCCTCAGAGCTGGGTCTTGTTTCTGGCATCGTACTGACTGCCATTACTTTCCTAGTATTATATGAGATTTTCCTCATCACAGGACCAGCCCAGTTGAGGTAAATCCAGATTCATGTAGAGAATTGGTCTTGGCAAAGACTGATAGACCCGAGCATCTGGCATGTGGGATGCAGATGTCAGAGCTTTGTTTCCGTTTTGTTCTTTGCACATATTCTTTACCTCCAGGAAAATGTAAGGCTGTTGTCAGGAATTAGCCTTAACCCACGTCTAAAAATTTAGATTCTAAGAAATCTAATTTAGCAAATTAACGCAAGTAAATTGCTATCCCATAGTATGTGTATACGTGACTTCATTAATTTGTTCTATAAAATATCATTCTTAGTTGTTGCTACACCAGGATCAAACGGTGCAAAAAATAACCCTGGACTGCATAATGACATATAAACATCCACATATCGTCCCTTACAGGTAAGTTATTTGAAGCTAAAGAAATGCTATTTCTTTGGCTGATTTTTGTCTTTCTATCTGAGGGCCTCTTCTAAAATAATTTCATGAAAGCCTGGGAAATTTCCCTCTTTTCTAAGGCGATCGTAATGCTATTTTCAGGTAAGACATGAAAGTTGGAAGTATGTTTGTTTATTAAGAGTACTTCTCCATAGATAAGAAGACAGGAAAGAGAATATTAATTGAAAAGTATGTGTTGAAGAAGGTGATATCATTTCTCCTTGCTTATATAATGTCATAAAATATTGGTGATTTCTTAGGGAATCACAATAAGCATGCTCTAAGAACTGAAGACAGCTTTTGTATTAGGCTCTTTTAAACAGCTGAGTTATTGACTAAGTCTAACCCCTTACAATCTCTTTTACCTTTTAAAATTTGAAAACCTGTCATTTTGGAGGGTATTTTAGTGAGGATTTTCCTTTATGGCTGTCAACCACAATAGAGACTGTTCTTTAATACCTGTTTCAGTTATACACATTACTCCACTGTTTTGCATTTTTTAAAAGTACTGTTGATTATTAAGTGATGATTTGTGCTATATTCTATTTTTAAAGGGAAAACTTACAAAGATTGCTTGAAGACAGAAGCTTTAAGGAGGAGATAGTGCATTTTAGCATTTCTGAAGATAATACAGTAGTGAAAACAGCCCACCGAGCAGATCTGTTTCCTATTCTGATGAGGTATTTACACTGTGTGAAAACTGATTTTTTTAAAAGTTGGTCACAAAAACAATTGTAAATATTAATATTATGATTTTTTTCTGCAGTTGTAATGGAATATTTCATTTTGTATTGTCTTTTGATTTTTTTTTTAATTAGACCTTTTGGGGTAGTCAGATTGTTATAGAGACTTACTTCAGAATATTTTGTCCCTAACATGAGGAAAGATCTTGCCATGGGATTTTTTTTTTTTTTTTTGTGAGGAATATCAGCTCTGAGCTAACATCCATGCTAATCCTCCTCTTTTTGCTGAGGAAGACCAGCTCTGAGCTAACATCTATTACCAATCCTCCTCCTCTTTTTTCCCCAAAGCCCCAGTAGATAGTTGTATGTCATAGTTGCACATCCTTCTAGATGCTGTATGTGGGACGTGGCCTCAGCATGGCCGGAGAAGCGGTGCGTCGGTGCGCGCCCGGGATCCAAACCCGGGCCGTCAGTAGCGGAGCGCGTGCACTTAACCGCTAAGCCACGGGGCTGGCCCGCCATGGTATTATTTTAATAATAATGTTAAAATTAAATCCAATATTTCTCTAAGTGTTACTATTGAGAAAGAAAAATAATTCATTCATTTGGTATGTAACTAATTATGAGATATAAAAGCTGTTGATTTTTTGTGTTATTTAACCATCCACGGTACAAAACTTTATTAGTTTTAATAGTTTTCCTTGGATTTTCTTGATTGAAAAAATAATAGTAAATAACACTTGTCAGATTGTTAGTCCCTTGTGTAAAAACCCTTTGAGGTCCTATTCTATGAGAATAAAATGGAAAGTCCTTACTACTCCTTAGAGGGCCTAGTATGACCTAGCCCCAGATAGCCTCTCTAACCAATTTGTTTCATTTACCACCCACCTCAGAGCCCAGTTCAGAGTCTTTGGAATTGCTCATCCTTCTGCTTGGAACACACGACAGCCAACTCCTCTTCTTCACTCAGTCTCATTTCAAATGTCATATTATCAGAGATGCCTCTTTATGTAAAATCACTCCTTTCCCTAATCACTCTCTAGTCCCTTACCTTCCTTTGTTTTTCCCCTTAATACAGTCATGTGTCACTTAATGATGGTGATATGTTCTGAGAAATGTGTCGTTAGGCAATTTTGTCATTGTGCGAACATCATCGAGTGTAATTACACAAACCTAGATGGTATAGCCTACTACACAGCTAAGCTATATAGTACTAATCTTATGGGACCATTGTTGTATATGTGACCCGTCATTGAATGAAAGGTCGCTCTGCGGTGCATGACTGTACTTAATCATCCAACATAGCCTTTTCCTTATTGTTTATCTCCCTTGCAGAAGGTAGACTCCATGGCCCTTAGTAAATATTGGTCAAATTAATTTTGTTCTCTTTTTTCTGTATTTTAACCTGTGTATTAGCTACGTAGTCTAGAAGAATTGACTGTGGTGGTAGTGGTTGTGGTTATTTGCTTCCAGAGCAGCCATTCTGAAAGTGTGGTGCGCTGGTTCCGGACAGGGGCCTGGCCCTGAGACACTTTCAGCAGGTCCACAAGGTTGTAACTTTTTTCATAATGCTGCTAAGACATTATCTTTTTTCATTGTGCTAGCATTTGTGCTGCAAGGCAAAAGCAATAGAGGGTAAAACTGCTAGTGCCTTAGCGTGAATCAGGACAGTGTCTCCAAACTACTAGTCATTCTTTATTGCCACACTCCTGGAATTTAAAAAAAAATCTAGTTTCACTTAATGTCCTTGATGAGTCTCAACCCTTGAATACATGTCTTTTTACTATTCTGTATGACGAAGTGGAAAGTATGCATAAAGCTCTTCTGCACACTGGTTGTCTCAGGAATGGCATGTTTTCCAAATAACTGATGCGTGTTACAGAACCACGCATGGGTGAAAGATCCAGTCAAAGTGCAAGATAGATGGATTTTAATGTAACAGAGTCCGCAAAGTACATTGGTGTGGTTTCAGATTCCACATTGTGGCTAGCTTTAAGAAACTACCACTTGTGAAGGTTTGGTGTAGTATCAAAGTAGAATATCCACAATTATCTGAAAAGAATTATCTGAAAGTTAAAAAAATATTTTTTCTTCTCCAACTACATATCTGTATAAGGCTGGATTTTCTTCAACCACAATATATTGCAATAGATTGAACGCAAAAGCAGATATGAAGATCCAGTTATCTTCTAATAAAGCAGATAATAAAGAAATTAAAAAAAAAAAAAAAGTTAAGCAATGCCGCTAGTCTCTCTAATTTTTGGAGGGGAGAGATTTGGAAAATATAATTATTTTTCATTAAAAATGTGATTTATGTTAACTTGTTTTAATTTCTACTATGATAAATATCAATAGATAAAACTCATATACATAAAAGCTCTTTGGAGACCTCAATAATTTTTAAGAGTTTAAAGGGCTCCTAATATCAAAAAGTTTGAAAACCACTGTCTTTGAGTTTTAAATAAGTCAATAAGTTTTATCATGTTAAGAAAGTATTTTCTATTACTAAGTTATTTAGAATTCTATCAGGAACGGATGTTAAATTTTATTAGAATGCCCATTGAGTGTGTATTAAAATGATCATCTTAACTTTTTCCTGTGAGCCATTGATCTATATTAATCTAATAGGTTTTACTAATGACTCCTGCATTCCTGGGATAATCCTTATTTAGCTTTAATATAGTTTTAATGCAGCACTGGATACTGTGTTTAGAAATGTTGTGTATTCTGTCTATAAGCAAGATTAGTATATAGTTTTATTTTTGTTCCTTAACCAGTCTCAATATCACAGTTATACCACTGTCATAAATGTAAAAAGACTGTTTTCTTCTTTCTCTCTGCTATGAAACTTTATAGCTTGGAAATTATTTTTCCTTAAAAGTTTAAAAATTTACTTATAAAACTATATGAGCTCCATGTTTTCGTTTAATTGAAATCTTTTCAGTTTCCTTATTTTACTTACAGTTCTATTCTCTAATTTTATTTCCTTTTAATCTGTATATTCTTATTTTCACTTTTCCTTGATTAGACTTACCTATGGCTTACCTCTTTTATTGCTTTTTTCTCTCACAAAGAACTACCTTCTGGCCTTTTTCTTTACTATTTCCTTCTTCCTGTTTCCCTTAGCCTTGTTTTCTTGTGGTTTTTCTAAATTTGTATGCTAAGTATCTAATTTCTATTTTCATTCTTCCTTGTTTCATAATATATCAATTTAAATCTGTTGCGTTGCTATCCTAGCCTTTTATAAGAACAAAAGCATTAGTATTATGTTTTAGGATTAATATGCAAACAAATAGTGTTCTTTTGACTTCTTAGAATTCTGTATGGCCGAATGAAGAATAAGACTGGGAGTAAAACGCAGGGGAAATCTGCTTCAGGCACCCGCATGTCCATTGTTCTGAGGTTCCTTGCTGGAACCCAACCTGAGGAGATCCAGATCTTCTTAGACCTGCTGTTTGAACCTGTGAAGCACTTCCAGAACGGTAGCTCTCAACTACCTCTCACTCTGAATGTGTGTTGTCTGCTATAGACTTCTAATGTCTCAGGCTAGGTTTCCCATGGTCAGCGTCTTTCTAATGGAGTTGCTCCTCCCAATCTCAATGATGGTCTTTTTGCTGAAATGCAATTCATTTTAAACTTTGATTGAATTAGGTGGAGCTCACAGTTGATGCTGGGGATTATCAGCATGCATGTGTTTATAAGCCCCTGATTAGAAAATGTGTGCCTTTTTTTGTTGTGCATTTAGGCTATTTGAAAAATGGTAAATACTTATCCATATACAATGAATAGGTTTCTAAATTAATCTTCAATGTTTTGGCATTTACTCCTTCATTGGGTCATTCATAATTGAGTATTGATTTGTTGACTATGTTCTGTACCCTGGACACTCTGTTGAAAATAGACAAGTGAGTATTTATAATCTGTGCCCTCAACCTCACAGTCTAAACAAAGTGGGTGTAGTAAGTGTGTACAATGAGCTGTAATGCTCTGTGGTATATTCTCTGGTATGCATTGTTAGTAAGTAATAGTAATAATAGCTAATATTCATTGAGTGCTTTCTTCATGCCAGACATTATAATGAGCCCCTTTACACCCTACTCAATTGCCTTAAAACAACCACATGAGGTGTCATTACTTGATTGTCCCCATTTTACAAATGAGGAAAGTGAAGCTTAGAGAGGTAGGTATTTTGCCTTGTGGCCACTCAGCTAGAAAATGATAGAGTTGAGATTCGAACCCAGATCTTTCTGACTACAAAGCCTCTGCTCCAGTCCCATAATTGCTTTGCTTTAGGCAAACGTAGATATTTATTTGTAGGGTAGTGTGTTGCATATGTTTTGTATTTTTTCTATGCTCATGGATCCAGCTGTTTAAAAGGTTTTCATTCAGTGTAATATTGCCATGTGAAGGAAGTTGGCTCTAATGAATACAAAAGTTTTTGTTCAGTGTAATAGCCTCCGTTGTAGGAGGGTAGCTATAAATGATACTCTGATGAGTGGACAGCTTAGGTATACGAATCGGTAAGTTCATGATCTCGTACCAGTTGGTTTGAAGTAAAGCTCAAGCAATAACAATTCAAGTCTTTTAAGTAAATTATGGAATCAGTATGGCAGCTGTTTATAAAGGACTATTGTTTTATTTATTCACCAGGGGCTACAAGAGAAATAAAACATTTGGTTCTCAGTCTCCAAAGAGCTTATAATGTAACAAGACGTTTTCTATGAAACTGCCAAAGTCAGCATAGTTAGTGAAAGCTGAGAGTAAGAAAAATGTATGGAATGTCGTTAGATGGAATAAAAGACTAATAGTAACTCACATTATGAGGAATAGTATACATAGGGTGACAATTGGGTTTGGAAACTTACTTCTGTCACAAGTTTCTTACTCTCCTTTGCTCCTCAGTTTCTTCATCTATAAAGTGGTAATAGTAAAACCTGCCGTACCTAGCTCACTGAAGATTTGGTGAGAATCAAAAGGAGATAATGTATGAGGAAAGTACATTATCGTCTATAAATCATTATAACAATAGAAAATGCTATGTACTATTGAGAGGAATTGAAAGGAAGCTATAATTATAAATAGTAACAACTAATGTTTCCCTATACATGATATCTCTGTTCCTCTGTTTTCACTAGGAGAATGCCATTCTGCAGTCATTCAGGCAGTAAAAGATTTGGATTTGTCTAAAGTTCTTCCTTTGGGTCGTCAGCACGGTATTTTAAATAGCCTTGAAATAGTATTGAAGAACATTAGTCATCTGATCAGTGCATACTTACCAAAGATTATGCAGATATTGCTCTGTATGACAGCAACTGTATCACACATCCTTGACCAACGAGAAAAGGTGAGAGAGCTTCACTGGAGATACTGTCTTCTTGGACTAATATGAGTCTGTGTCTTACTTGGGAAGTGGGTTGGGGCCTGAATATCTAACACCATTCCAGGTTAAATCTTTGCTGTGTAACCCTTTGAAAGTGTCTCTTTAAAACAATCTTCCATATAATGGCAATCTTCATTGTTATAAACAATTATGTATAGTTAGAAAATGCAGGGGCTGGCCCCGTGCCATAGCGGTAAAGTGCGTGTGCTCCGCTGCTGGCGGCCCAGGTTCGGTTCCCAGGCGCGCACCGATGCACCGCTTGTCAGACCATGCTGTGGTGGCGTCCCACATAAAGCAGAGGAAGATCAGCACAGATGTTTGCTCAGGGCCAGTCTTCCTCAGCAAAAAAAGAGGAGGATTGGCATGGATGTTAGCTCAGGGCTGATCTTCCTCACAAAAAATAAATAAATAAATAAATAAATAAAGTACATTCGCATTGTCATGCAACCAACCTCCAGAACTCTTTGGAAAAAAAATGCAAATTATATCAAGTGTATATTTTAAAAGGAGGTGAAATAGTAGGGAGTGAGTTAATTCTGTATAGGTCTCAGAAACCAAAGTCAGGGATGGTTGAGCCAATGTTTCTTAGATTTTAATTTCAAAAGTCGAGAGGTGTAGGACATCTTCCAGCTCTCATCTGTTCAGAATGGTTGGAGAATGAATAGAATACTGTTAGCATCATCCTTGTTATTTCGAGATAGAGTTGCTCAGAGCTCTTTTAAAAGTAAATGCTTGCCTACTATAAGTCCAGTGTGTGAATAAAGGTAAGCAGCAAGATCAGGCAAGACAAGCCAACTGGCTAACTGCCAAGGGGCTTCAGGAGGAGGTGCTCACTAAGTATTTTCTGAACTGTATTAAAGACTGTATTTATGTTCTGTTGAAACAGGTATGTGGATATAATTCTACTCTTTGGAGTTTACAGAAATGTAATGTCTTTATGGACTGAAGGTTTCTTGGAGAAAATGGGATTTGAACTGAAGATCCAGACTCAGACTTCTGCTGTTGATCCTCAGTTAATGATAAACAGGCACAGTTTTAATTTGGCTAAAATTCATTTCATTTGATTTATGGATGTGCCTGATGAACTGCCTCTCACATATGGCCATGATCACTGAAAATTGACAACCAAAATTTTATGTTGCTTTTTTGGGCTATGCATAAATATAGATCTGCTTTTGTAATGAAATAATATCCCCTGATTACCAAGATCCAGAGGTTTAGAACACACTTTCCATTTTGGTAGGCACCATTTTGTTTTCCTCCTCATTCTTTCTTTCATTCCTTCAGTGAATATTAGTTGAGCCCCTACGAAGTGTCAGGCACTATTCTAAGCACTGGGTATGGAGCAGGAAACAAAGCAAAGAGAAGTTCTTGTCCATTTATTTATTCAGTAAATACTTACTACATATCTACCACCTACCAGACATTGTTCTAGGTGGGGAATGAGGTAAGGACTCAGTATTATGAGGAGAAAAATAATAAATAAATACACAAATAATTAGAATAATGTCAGATGGCGGTAAGTTCTAAGAGGAAAATAGAATGAGACCCATCTACAGATCTCTGAAAATCATTCTCTATGTAGCACTTCCCTCTCCAGTACTCTGCCCTGTGAATGCTGGCCCCCTTGGCCTCCCCAAGCCACACAACTCTGTCTTCTCATCCTGGGAAGGTCGCAGGATTCTGCCTGGCTCTTCCTTTCTGCACTAATGCCTGAAACTCTCCAGGCAGGAAGCTGGGAATGTGTAGGATTCACCTCATTTGTTCCCTTCTCGGGGCTTGCTGTCCTCTGCTGCCTGCTGTCCAGTATCTAAAATGCAGTGTGGCATACACTCAGTGCAGTTTTTCAGTTGCTTGGGAGGGAAGGCTAAATCTGGTCCCTGTTGCTCCATCTTGACAACAAGCAGAAAAACCACCAGAAAGGAGCGGGCAGAACAGTCCTCCAACTAAAACAGGGCTAGGAACAGCTCATGTTCCCAACAGCCAGAGCAGAAACCTGGTAATACCCAGGGCATCAGGGAGAGTCCTCAGCAGGAGGTTGCCTCAGCAGTGGAGCCAGATTAGCCCTGTAATAAAGGCTGCTCTGGCATCGCCTAACAAGGCTTAAAAATATCAAACTTGTTCCAAGTAAATTAACCACATCCCAGAACAAAACTCAAAAATTTGAGTGATTTAAATGGAAATGAAAGTTACAGTGTTTGACATCCAGTCAAGCTGTACCAGGCATGCCAAGAAGGAGGAAAATTTTACTCATAATGAAGAGAAAATACAATCAATAGAAGCAGATTCAGAAATGACACAGGTGATAGAATTAGACAAGGACTTAAAACAGCTATTAGAAATACACTCCATATATTCAGGAAAGTAGAAGAAAGCATGAGCATGTTGAGGAGAGACATAAAGATGTGAAGAATTTAAAATAAAATGAGGGAATATGATAGGAGGTGACCAAACTGGGGGTGGATGAGTGCTGCTTTTACTTTGGTGGTCAGGGTCCTCTCTAAGGAGGTGATACTTGAGCTTACACCTGCCCACCCATGAGAAGGACATTTCAGGCAGAGAAAATGACTAGTAGCACAAAGTCCTTGCGGTGGAACAATCTTGGCACATTCTAAGAACAAATGGAAGACTGAGATGGCTAGCGCACAAGGAGTGGGAAGAATCATATAAGATGAGGTCAAGGAGTAGCTAGGTCTTCGTGGGCTCTGAGGAGGAGCTGGGTTTACTTCTGAGTGTCGTGGGAAACCTCTGAGGGGTTTGAACAAGGGAGTGATACGGTCTGCTTGATGTTTGAAAAATGTCACTTTGCTTTGTGGAAAAGAGGCTGTGAGGGGCCAAGAGTAGAAGCTGAAAAGAAGTCTTAGACAGTTTTTTCTCTATGTTATATGAGAGCTTCAGGGCTATAGGGGGAATTATGTGAGAATTTTCATTTTTGCCTTATAGTGAGTGATAGTGACTTTACCTAGACACGGATATATTAAATCAGGAAAAGTTAGAGGTTTTTTAAACCCTCTATAAGTCCTCTGACTTTCTGGTTAATTTAGAAGAAGTTACTCAGTAACTCAGCCTTACTCCCGAGTCAACAATCAGTAACTCAGAGGATCATTTATGCAATTTCACAGTTCATTAGTTAGTGAAGTGCCAAGGTTCTTGACAGACAGGGCTTTCCTTCTTTTTGTCTTTTGGTTCTTGGATGAGTCCAAAGAATTCTTTGAAGTGCTGTCCTGAATTATTGCACAGTAATATTGCTTAAGTGAGTTAAAGTTCTACATTTGTGTGTTTGAGCTAAGTTATACATTTACTTTTTTGTATCTTTCAGATCCTCCAAGGAATTGACTGACACTGAAATGTGTATAGTGAGGGTTGTTTTGGTTTGGTTTTATTTTTTTTTGTACATTTAAACAATGGAGTAACTTGTAAATGTATATAAACTCAGTCATATTGACTATTCCTCCAGGAACTAAAGTCTGCAATTGCCTATTTTCAGGGTTTTTCTCCAGTTTATTCCCAACAGTTATTGAGTAAACGGGGCAGCTGGCACTGTGGTTACAGAAGTGAATAGAACGTGCAGATCCTACCTGATGGGGAGGAGGGCTGGTGGAACTGGGGAGAAGGTGAGGGGTGTCTGGTGTGGCATCATATTTGCTAAGGTCAGTTTCTTACTTGCTCCAGGGGATCATGATACCATGTTTTTTCAAATATCAGTAATAATTGTTATCTTTCACCAAACACAGTACAGCTGATAATGAAAATATTGCCAGTAGAATTGGAGCAGAACAGAATGAATTCTGTGTCACCTTTTGTGCTTGCCTATCATTTCCTCTGTCTTTGTAACTTGTACAATCAGATAATTAGCCAAAAGTAGATGGTAGAAACTTGATGGGTATGTGAAATATCATGATTCCTCAGACTTGCACAGCAAATTAATGACATCCTTGTTCCTATTCACCTAAATTTAAAATATGCTGTTTCCGATTCAAATACTTCTGTTGATCAGAGTATCAGGTTTTCATGACAAATAACTTCCCTATTAGTTTTCCTCACGATATCTTGGCCATATGACTTGATATTCACTATATTAGAGCATTCGTGTTGTCTTTATAAATTTCAGGGTGGTTTTTAGATTTTGATGTAGGCAATTAAGGTCGTATGTAAAAGTAAGTTGCCACTTATGTCTCCAGAGCCCACAGTATATTAATCAAGTGGAAAAACAGTTAGAGGTTGAATCTTCCCCCATTTGTTTGGTTTTTACAAAATTCTGTGCTTGGGAGAAATCTCTTCTCAAATTTATAGTTCCTCATCTATCAGATATCTTTGGCATTTTCAGTCTCCCACATAATTTAATAAATTTTCCTTCAGTAAGATTTTAAGTTGGTGGTCTAGTGGTTAAGATCCGGCACTCTCACCACCATGGCCCAGGTTGGTTTCCTGGTCAGGGAACCATGCCATCCATCTGTTGGTTGTCATACTGTGGCAGCTGCATGTTGCTGTGATGCTGAAAGCTATGTCACTGGTATTTCAAATACCAGCAGGGTCACCCATGGTGGACAGGTTTCACCAGATTAAGACAGACTGAGAAGGACCTGGGCACCCACTTCCAAAAAAATTGGCCATGAAAACTCTATGAATAGCAGCAGAGCATTGTCTGATATGGCGTCAAAAGACCAGGCAGGTTTCCACTCTGCTGTACACAGGGTCGCTAGGATTCAGATTGACTCAAAGGCAATAACAACAACAACGATTTTAAGTTGAGGTCAGGACTATGGCTATCATACCATTGGACCCATTGGTGGGAGCTCAATAAATTGTTCTACTCTGAGCCTGGACAAAGTGGCTGCATGTTTGTGATTTTATAACTCATAGGGAAGGAAATGCCAGTAGAAGTAGCAATATCTATTGTAAAAGAAGTTTGCTGTTAATTCACATCCACCCACTCCAGCCTCTGTGCCTCTAGATAGACAAAGCTTGTTTTTTTCCAAATTGTATTTTTCTTTGAACTATATATTTTGAGATCTTCACGTGCCTTAATTCAGTTGCCTCATTCTCTTTTACTGCATGAAGTATTCCACTGTATGGAGAGACCATAAATTTTTTAACTAGTCCCCTAGACTAATTTTAACAAGAATAATTGAAAACTCCTAGTCTTAAAAAAGGTAAAAAATAATACAAGTATGAAAACAAAAAAGAAAGTGACTTTCATTTAAAACGAAGGTCTAATATATTTTTTTCTAATCTAAGGTATTGTGATGGCAAAAAAAGTTTTGTTTAGAATGTTCTGTTCATAGGAAGAAATCAGAATTTTATTTGAGACAATTACTTGAATAAAAAAGTAAAACAATGTAGAACACAAAACAGCTGTTCCAGTTGTGATTTTTTTTTCCCTTTAAGAACACTCTAGTGTGGTTTACTGGGCAATGATAACGGAACACATCTCACCATTGGATTTTTTAAGTCTCTGCTTTCCCATCTTGTTCAATGAGAAAAGCAATGACTTTCTCAGTTGACATTTCCATGTGAATCAGAGCCAAAGTCAGCAGACTTAATAACAGGATTTCCAGTTTGATTCTTAGCAATCTGAATGCTAAGAGTGCCTCCCTGAGGAGTCAAGGATAAAAATGATGTATATTTTTGTAATAGAAGATCTTTGTTTTACAGATACAGCTGAGGTTTATTAACCCACTGAAAAGTTTGAGACGTCTTGGAATCAAAATGGTGACTGATATCTTTTTGGATTGGGAGTCCTATCAGTTCAGAACAGAAGAAATTGATGCTGTATTTCATGGTGCGGTTTGGCCCCAGGTAAACCTTGATTTCTACATTCTGCCTAGATACCTTCTGCTGCTTTTGTTGAATACCTTTCCTGGTCTTTTCTTTTATATCGAGCCTTTCTTTATTTCTGGAAGTTTCAGAACACTTTTCTTTGCCTCCACTACCACCGGAAAGCTCAAGAGCTAGTTTCTCCAGTGCCATGGCATTTATACTTAAGGCTAATTTGAATATGATTGTGTCTCTTAAGCAAATGTAACATAACTTTTGTAGCAGGTCCCATGATATGCCTCTGGATCTTGACAGTCACAAGGGAAATACACAGGTATTTTTGTTACATATTCCTTGTTTGATTTCTCTGGTTGTAACAACTTGATGATGATAACTGGTGTAGTTATAGCTAGGAAGACTGTTGGAGAGACTTGATTTTAGGAAAAATTTATAACTGCTTGAGCTCTGTCACTTCTGGTCTACTGAAACCTAAAGTACTTGGTTCCTTTCAAGTGTCTAGCACTTCCATGCGCTATCTTGGCGGTTTTTCCTGAGTAGATGTTATTTTGGATTCCTTTATTTTTTCCTCAGCTGTCCTTTAAATGTTAATCTCTGTCCTTTGGCTCTTTTATCCTCTGGTGTGGTCTCTGTGCTTGTTCTGCTTTTAGTTGTTTTTTTCTACAGTTGTGTATAGGTTTTCATGTTGCATTCTGTTTTTGTTTTGTGTCCTAGATCAGCAGGCTTGGATCTGAGAGTCAGTATTCTCCCACTCCTCTGCTGAAGCTAATCAGCATCTGGAGCAGAAATGCAAGGTATAACCTTTTTGTTTTCAAGTGTTTTAGACACATCTAGTCAAAATTAGTCAGGAGAACTAATAATTTATTATCTTTCCATAGTGAACTACTATAGGTGCAGATACAGAGAGTAGTAAGGCAGCTAAATCTGAAAATAGACAGTGTAAAGAAAAATACAAGTTGCTGAACAATATGTATAGTGTGATCCAGGAAAAATGCCGTGCATGTGTGTAAATAGAAAATGAAATAGAAAATGTCTGGAGGGATACATGAGAAACTGTTAATGTTACCATAGCATGTGGAGGTTTGGGTGGGCCAGAGAGGGGAAGGGAGACTCTTCATGATACATCTTTGGAGTGTTTAAATTATTTATAATTTAAAAAAGGAAAAAAATAGGTAAAATAACATTTTGCAATTTAATGTGAATAAAAACTGTAGTGTGTATATTATATCAAAATTTACACATTTTTGCTGTTTTTACAGTTTCATTAAAACTTGAAAATTAGAAGTATTGGAGTTGATAGGGATGTTGTTCCAATGTGTAATAATTCTGTGAGCAGTTTGATTTGGCCTGGCAAAGGGAAAAACAGAATGTGAAACACACCAGATAATTATATCAGCACATAAATATTATCATTTTTTGCACGCTTGATTGAAAATAAAAGCTGATTGTAATTTGGCATGCTTTGTCTTTTTCCCAATGCCCACTTAAAATCAGAAAAATTTCATAGGCTTTTTAGATTTTCTAGACATCTTATATTCTTTGTAAAACTCCATCTAAATATACATACAGCTCTCATGGTCATAAGTTGTGTATCCTTTTGAGGACATTATGAGCTGTTAACAGGATCTTCATCTACTGATGGTTCAGAGATGCTGTGTTACAGACCAAATGCATAATTACTGAGGAGTGTGGAAACTTGACCTATGTTGTTTATCTCAGTGATGGAAACAGACTTAAGTTTGCCCTGATCTGTTTTGAAGAATGAAAGACAAAATAAAAGAAAACGTTTTATTATTGTTCAGTAATGTTAAAATCTTGGCATCGGTTTTTACAAAATTGGAATCATACTGTATAACCAGCTTTTGATTTTGTTTTTTTCATGTACCATTATGGCATGAACATTTCCCCATGTCATTAAATAGTCTTCAAAAACAAACGAAGACCTTGACACTCTTCCTCGGTAAAGCCTGTTTTAATTTTACTGGTAGGAAGGGTTCTTTTCATTTATTTCCCAATTTAAGAAAGCAGTTACATGTCTTGTTTTATCACTAGACATTTATAAGCAGCACTTTAGGCATATTTAAGAAATGTTTTATAGTTGTGTAATTTTATGCAAATAAGCCATAATGAACTTTCATCCAAGAAGACTTTACAATAGTGACTCAGTTTTGTATTAGTTGCGTCCTTACTCAAGGTATAGATCCACATCATTGGATGCCACTTCATTCTCTTCTGCAATTCCTCTCTCATTCTTGGTTGGAGAAAAATAGAAGTCACACAGCAATAGAGGCAGTAGGCACCAGAGCTTTTTTTCTTTTCTGTGTAACACACTTACCTGAAAGAAATCTTTAGAAGGGTTGACTTCCCTTGAAATCTCCACAGCAATAGCTGTGCGTTATGTAGTTGTGTGTGGAAGAATTAATGAATGAAAATTTCAGAACCACTTGATAGGAATGTTACTTTTCAATAAAAAAATCAATTTTTGTGTTGAAGTATGGCTACAGTTTACATAATGTCAATCAGACATTTAAGCAGGTTTTCATCTACAGAGAATTCTAGCATTTTATTTTGTATTTGGATAAATGCAGGTAGATCTGAACTATAGCCAATATCTTTAAGCTTACAACTTAGGTTAAATTGTCTCAGAAATTGAGTGAACTCAGGACAACAAACACTTGCATACTAACTAGAGTGATCATATAATCTATTGTCCCAACGGAAACATTCCTCAGGGTGAAAAGAGATGCTATGAATAATTAAGCCAAAATAACCAGCATGAACTGGGAGTGTCCCTGGCTACTCTCTCAACAGCTGCTCTGGTTCTGACCACCATGACCTCTGTGTGGCTCAGTCTCTTCCTTCTCTGGGCTCTTTCCACTCCTGGAAGGCTCTATGATCACATGCTGCCTTTATTGCACTCATCTCTCTTCTTAGCTTACCTACCTAAAGCTCCTTAAGGGCAAAGACCATTTTGCATTTGTTGTATCTTCCTCCGCAGAGGGTTACCCCTCTTAAACCATGGTTAGTTGGTATTGACTGCATGTTGAATGAGTGATTGAAATTTTTGATTCAGCCATATACTTAAGCGTGGAGCATGCCCAGTGTACTATGGCATCAAGTTATATTGCTGTTCAAAAAACACAGTTTGGTCACTTAGCACTTGCATTGGATTTGAATGGGCTCTTACTAGGACCTTGCCAGCAGTTGAAAGCAGTTCCCTCACTTTTTTTGCTTGAAAAATTTTAAGATAACATACAGCATAGTGGTTAAGAGTACAGTCTTTGAAGCCACACAAACCTAACTTCAAATCCTAACACCACTGTGTCTCCTTAGGCAAGGTTGGCGTCTTTGAGTCTCAGTTTTGCTACCTGTAAAATGGAAGTAATAACAGTACCAATCTCATTGATAATAGAGATGATAATATGTAAAGCATCTTGCATGCTGCCTGCCCATGCTATGCCCAATATCTGTTGGGCAAAGATGTATATTGGGCCTGCCCCGTGGCTTAGTGGTTAAGTGCGCGCACTCCGCTGCTGGCAGCCTGGGTTCGGATCCTGGGTGTGCGCCGACACACCGCTTCTCTGGCCATGCTGAGGCCGCGTCCCACATACAGCAACTAGAAGGATGTGCAGCTATGACATACAACTATCTACTGGGGCTTTGGGGGAAAAATATAAATAAATAAAATTATTTAAAAAAAAAGATGTATGAATATAACCTCTTACAATTTTTCTATCAGTTTGTCAGTACTAAGTACGTTAAAGTGCTTGAACCCTTTTTCTAGTGATGATGAATTGATAAAGCCAAACTATCTGAATTTTTGTTTGACTTTCCTACTAATTGTTAGGATTGCGTCTCTGAGTGTAAAACAGCTGCTAGTTTGCCCTTGGCTGGAAAGCCTTTGTGCTCTCTACCTGTATCAGTGTGTTTCCACTGGGGGGGATGCTTATATCATTGGAGATGGATTCATCTACCTCCCCTGACAGATGATCTTGATCTCTGAATGTTGTGTATCCTGACACAGCAAGTGTTTGTTTGGTTTGTACTCCTAATTCCCATGTTGTAGTACATTGGTTTTTATGTGAGTGTATAACCATTCGCATTCTAGAAGGCTTATAATTGAAAAACAGGCTGTCTTCAATACGTTTCTTTTAGAAAGGGCTTAGACTGTGGTTCAAATCTCAGCTCTACCACTTAGCAGCTTAATTGCTTATGTTTGTTAGATACCTAGGATTATTATCCATCAAATTTTAGATTTTAAAGCAATTTCCCCTTTGAGTAATCTTATTCGTGTTGATACACACACACATATATTTGTTGAACAACACGAAAATTCATATGGAACATGTTTTTAGAAATAAACCTACTGAGAAATGTGATGACTATTTCAGTGTTTTTTTCTTGCAGATATTTCCCTTTCCTGGCTAAACAGAAACCTGGGCACCCAGAATGTGACATCCTGACCAATGTTTTTGCAATTCTCTCAGCAAAGAATCTCTCTGAAGCCACAGCTAGTGTTGTGATGGAAATAGCTGATGACCTTCTTAACCTTCCAGATTTTGAGCCCACAGAAACAGTTTTGAGCTTGCCAGTAACTGGATGCGTATACACAGAAAGTGCAGATGGTATGTATGCTGTACAAAACACATGATTCTTAGACTTCTGAGGTAGCGTTTGTTCCCTCAGAAAGGAAAAAGTCAATAGAATTTGATTCTTAATAGTTTATGCAATTAAAAGAGTTTCTTTTCTCTAGGAATTAATACCAATTCATATAAACTGAATTTTCTTTGCAGTACTAGAAATTCAGATTACTTACGGTCTGGAAAGCTCAACTATCCTTCAGGAAATTATCAAATGATTCCCACTATCATGTCTCTGAATTCTTCCTTCCATATTATCCTAACAGTTCTTTTGCTATTACCAAAAATCGTTGAAATAAAGCCTCAGGGGTCTCGTATATAAATTTTTAATTTAGCTAATGGTGTAGCTATTTGACTAAGAAGAAAGTTATTTAATCTTTAAAGTTGAAATTTAAGTTTCATGGTAATTGAGTGCTTTCCTTGTCTGTCATTATGAAGATACTGTACAATTATCCTTTAAGAGAATAGTTAATTAAAATCAAAACATTTATTTCAGAGTCTATCACAACAGGAGGACGATTAATTCTACCTCATGTACCTGCAATTCTCCAGTATCTCAGCAAAACCACAATAAGTGCAGAAAAGGTGAAAAAGAAAAAGAATAGGGCACAAGTCAGTAAGGAACTCGGCATTCTTTCAAAGTAAGTGATATATTGGTCCTTAAAAGTTAACATTACCATTGTGGTTTTAATGTTTTTTAAAAATTATATCTGGTTTTTCCATGGTTTTAACATGGTAATAAGAAGCCAAAAAGGTCTTCAGTATTTTAAATGCCCTCCCTTTTTAAGTTAATGTAGGATTGTTTCTCTGCTGGAGTATTCATTGGAAACCTTTTATGGCCTCTGCCTTCAATTAATTATTAAAGAGAACAGACTTTTCAAAATTCTAAAGTACACTGATAGATTTGCTTGTTTCTTAGCCTTTGCTTGTTTTGTTCAATTAAGATTTTGAGTTACATGAGATCACAGTTTTGATTTTTTTTATTTTAATTGATAAAAGTTAAAAGAGCAGGTTGTTTTGTTTGTTTTTAAGAGTCAAGAAGATCTTGCAAGAGTTTTTAAAGATTCTCTTTGGCAACAGACCTAATAGTATGTAATTGTGATTTCTAGAAAGTGGAAGGTTGGTAAACCTGAGCAAAAAATGATTGTCTTAAACTCTCAGTTGTTATAGGACTTGGTTGTGGAAAGTTTATTTTTTCTGTTACTTTGGGCAACAACAACAAAAAGTGATATACTAGAATCTTCCAGAAACATTTTTTTTTATTTTTGTTTGTGAGGAAGATCAGCCCTGAGCTAACATCCATGCTAATCCTCCTCTTTTTGCTGGAGAACAGCTCTGAGCTAACATCTATTGCCAATCCTCCTTTTTTTCCCCAAAGCCCCAGTAGATAGTTCTATGTCATATTGCACATCCTTCTAGTTGCTGCATGTGGGACGCGGCCTCAGCATGGCCGAAGAAGCAGTGCGTCTGTGCGCGCCCAGGATCCGAACCCGGGCCACCAGCAACGGAGCGCGCGCCGCTAAGCCACGGGCCGGCCCAGAAACTTTTTTTTTAAATGTTTTACTTATGCTATTGTATTTCTGAGTTATGCAAAATGGGAAACCACACTAAATACTTTAACTCATTAAATTTTATCACAGGCTATGTGCTAATGAAAAGATGATGAGCGAGATTAGGCACCAGAAAGACCAGGGTTTGAAAGACCTGCTCTATCTCTTCCTAGCTGTGTGACATCAACTGCTCTGAGTCTCAGTTTTCTCCAGGCAAAACGGGGCTATTAATTCCTACATTGTAGGGCTGTTGTGGGAGTTAAATTGAAATAATCTACATAAAGCGTTAAACAAGTCTTGACCCTTAAAAATGTTATTTCTGCAAAATAAGAAATTACTAATTGCCAGATTATAGCGTTGGAGTTTGCTATAACCCAGCTACACAATCAGATGTTACAAAAGAAATAGAGTAGTAGCCATGAGCCTAAATTGGAGAGAAATAAGAGTGAGTGAGCACTGCTAAATAACTGAGTTAAACTTTTTATACATGCGCACATACTTAGAAGCCACCTGTGTCCTTTGTCGCTGATGTTTTTCTACAAAAGTTTAACTTCTTAGAGGAATACTCTTAACTTGTTGTATATCTTCCTTACATATCAGTTTTTTTCCTTCTCTAGGATCAGCAAGTTTATGAAAGACAAAGAACAAAGTTCTCTACTCATTACACTTCTCCTTCCTTTCCTGCACCGTGGCAATATTGCTCAGGTATAAATTCATAGGACATTTACTTTGTCTTTGAATTGACACTTTACCAGTAGGTTTATTTGTGCACAATAATTTTACGGGTTAGATTCTGTGATGTATTTGTCCCGAAATATTTGTGTAAAGACTATACAGAAACATAAAACTTAATAAAGGAGAAAAATTGGGACAGAAATAGGAATGGGGGCAGGCAAGAAGGTAGAGACATCATCATCTACCGTAACAGTAAAAATCGTCTACCTAAACAGTATCTAACTATAACATCTACCTTTGTTTTCCTGTTTGGCTTCTAATCCATTTCAAGATTTTTTTTTTCCTCTCTGACTTTAATCAATAACAAACCTGGAACCCAAGAAGTGCATTGTATAATCTTAAATATGGATCACAGTGGCAAAACTGAATGAAAAATCACATTGTTTTAACATTCAGACATAGCTGAGAGTTTCTGATATGATTTTCAAACTGTAGTTCAGCCTTGATTTAAAGAGTCTTCCCATGGCTCAAACTCATGTATAAGGCCTTAGTAGATATACTGAACATCTCTTACCACATTGTAATTTGGTGTAGAAGACCACAGATCTGCAGACAACCAGAAGTGTGTATTTTTCTTTGGCAAGCTCGTTTTTCTTGGCTCTTTTTTTTACTAGAAAATAGAAGGAATTATGTTTTGAAACTATGCATATTTTCCATTAGAATTAAAGGAGGAAACTGTTAATGGATGTTATTGTGGGTTTTACGTTAAGTTAAAAGGCTAAGAACTTTTTAAAGACTATGAAATAACTTTTTCAATTACTGTTTTTACTTCTTGTTCATAGTTATTTGTTTTCTGTGCTGTCATCTTAAAGCTAAGTCGATCAGTTTTATAAATTACTGAAATATGATTCTCTTAATATTTTTTCTTAAGGATACAGAGATTGATATTCTGGTGACGGTACAAAACCTGTTAAAACATTGTCTGGAGCCTACAAGCTTCCTTAAATCTCTAGCAAAACTCTTCTCTGTTATTAAGAACAAGTTGTCAAGACAGTTGCTTTGTACAGTGTTCCAGGTCTGTAATATTCATTTTTACTCCAAATCACCCCTTTTTAAAAAGATAACTGTGGCATGTAAAGCATGTTAGCAGCTTTCTTGGTGTCCATGTGCTGTTTCTACATAAATTTGTTGGAGGCAGGGAGTTGAAGGGAGGAGGGCAGAAAAGTTAAGGCTTTATTCACTAAAAATATACTGTTTTCATTTCTTTTAGACTCTTTCTGATTTTGAGAGTGGATTAAAATATATTACTGATGTTGTCAAGGTAAGAAAGAAAATCTTATTTCTCTTTTACTTCAAAAGTATTATCATTTTTGTTTATTTAAGATTTCTAGGGCCGGCCCCGTGGGTTAGCGGTTAAGTGCACGCACTCCGCTGCTGGCAGCCCGGGTTCGGATCCCGGGCGCGCACCGACGCACCGCTTCTCCGGCCATGCTGAGGCCGTGTCCCACATACAGCAACTAGAAGGATGTGCAGCTATGACATACAACTATCTACTGGGGCTTTGGGGGGAAAATAAATAAGTAAAATCTTTTTAAAAAAAAAAAAGATTTCTATACCTTCATTTATATGGTTTCAATGGCATTTCTCGTAGCTTAACGCCTTTGATCAAAGACATCTTGATGATATCAACTTTGATGTTCGCTTCTCGACGTTCCAGACCATCACCTCTTATATTAAAGAGATGCAAACCGTGGATGTTAACTACCTGATTCCAGTTATGCATAATTGTTTCTATAATCTGGAGGTAGGTTGTTATAGCAAAAATTTATGAATTGTTTTTTATTGTTTTGGTAATGCAACTCCATGACCTAATGTCTTCATTTGTGTTTTGAGGAGAACAAGTTTTGTTTTTTTTTTTTGTGAGATCAGCCCTGTGCTAACATCTGCCAATCCTCCTCCTTTTTTTGCTGAGCAAGACTGGCCCTGGGCTAACATCCGTGCCCATCTTCCTCCACTTTATATGGGATGCCGCCACAGCATGGCCTGCCAAGCAGTGCATCGGTGCGTGCCCGGGATCCGAACCAGTGAACCCTGGGCCACCGCAGTGGAGCACACACACTTAACCGCTTGCACCGCCGGGCCAGCCCGAGAACAAGGGTTTTTAGTATAAAATTTCTTTCAGTTGAAGAATATTTTGTTTGGCAAAGACCATATTGTTATTCTCATGATTTGAGAAACAAATATCTTGAATAAAATAATATATGTAGAAGCACTTTGAAAAGTCAAAAAGCTGTATGTTAGAATAGGGAAATCTGTAGAGACAGAAAGTAAATTACCGGTTACGAGGGGTTGTAGGGGGAGGGATGAATGGGGAGTGACTTCTGATTGGTACAGGATTTCTTTTGGGGGTGATAAAAATGTTCTGAAGTTAGATAGTGTGGTGGTTGCACAACCTTGTGAATATACTAAAAACCATTGAATTGTACACTTTAAAAGGGTGAATTTTATGGTATGTCAATTATATCTCAATTTTTCAATGTTATGTAACTATATTATTTGACAGTTTGCCCTCTTTTATTGATAGAGTGGAAATAAAAGGGGCTTGGACTATATTAAGTACCATGTTGCTGAACTGAATTAAAACCCAAAAATGGGGAAAATGAAACCCTTGATTCACAGTGAAGTGTGTCATGGCATCAATAATCTCTTTGTGGCATTTTATAGTTACTCATCTGATATTAAGGATTATGTAACATATGAAAAAGTAATCTCCCCATTTGGGACTCATTCTTCATATATCATGTCAAATTTCAACACAAGGGATTCTGAATCACTGCCTGGTGGGCTGAGTTGGGAATACTTTCTCCACACTCACTACCTACTTTCCTCAAACCAGGAACTCTAGTGCAACTAACCAGAATTATACCAGCCAACTGTGTCATTTTCAGTGATCACTTGTTATTAAATATTGAAAACTAGCTTAAGTGAACCTTTTGTTCTGTTTGCTTTGAGAAGTAAAACTAATTAAAAAGTCTATTTCACAGTATTTTCTGAAATTGAGTGGCACTTCTCATTAAGCATGATTTTTCAAAGTCACTTACTATGTTCCTCACAACTCTACGTTTGGTTCTTCCTTAGGAAGTACTTGTGGGACATTTCTTAGTAGAGATTTTTACACAGAACAATGGCAAAATTTTGTAAACTCTTCCATTGGGAAATAATATTCCATATTATAGTCATTACACAGAATAATTAGGAGTTTTTTCCTGTTTCCAGTTAGGAGACATGTCTTTGAGTGATAATGCCAGCATGTGCTTGATGAGTATCATCAAAAAGCTAGCTGCCTTGAACGTCACAGAGAAAGACTACAGAGAAATCATTCAGCGTTCACTCTTAGAGAAACTGAGGAAAGGATTGAAGAGCCAGACAGAGGTATTGGGGTTTGCAATTGTAACTTTTTCTTTTAAGTACTACTATCTGCGGTTTGGGGTTTTGTTTTTATTTTCCCCTACCTCTGCTGTTGTTGTCTAGAAAAGTGATAAGGATTAGTACATTTAATTAAAATCCTTAATTGCGTAAACATTCACCAAACTTTTGACAGGGAAGTGGGAATGGAAAGGAGGGCAGTCTCTTGTGATTTTATATAGTTTGTTTTTGCAGTGGGAATGTTTTACTTTTAAAAAAATTTTAATGGCTTTTTTTGTGTTTGTTCATATTATTTAGGAAGCAAATTCTTTTTAAAATTAAAAAAAAGATTTTTTTCTGAATTTGCAGAGTATTCAACAGGATTATACGACACTGCTTTCCTGTTTAATTCAAACCTTTCCAAATCAACCAGAATTTAAAGACTTGGTACAGCTTACTGATTGCCATGATCCAGAGATGGACTTCTTTGAGAATATGAAGCACATTCAGGTAGAAGGCAATTCTGCTTTTTTCTTGCCTATAAAATAGGCATTTCAAACACTTCTGTCTTATTTAAAAAGATATATTTTAATTTTCCAAAAAGTTTTAAGCTTCTCATTTCTTGGTCTTCATGATCAGCAGTCACATTTGCATAAGAGATGATCATTTCCTGGAGTCTGATTTCCTTGGTGGTGTCACAAACCACAATAATAGTGTCACTTTTCTCTGCCATTTCATAAGAAGTGTAAATGCTTTCGGATCCATTGTTAAACAAGTGCTATGGATTATGTCTCTGGAAGCAAATGAAGGCACAGGTGTTTGCTCATGTAACACATGGCCTGTATTTCACTCCTTTAATCTTTTCGTAGAAAAAGAACATGATACTGAAATAGAGCTAGTTGTAAGAGAGATTAATCAGTAACTAATTTGTATTTTATCTAACTCATAGATCCACAGAAGAGCAAGAGCCTTGAAGAAACTGGCAAAGCAACTACTGGAAGGCATAATCATGCTATCTTCTAAGTCTCTTCAGAATTACATCATGCCTTACGCCATGACTCCAATTTTTGATGAGAAAATGCTCAAGGTAGGGCATTAGATCTAGAAACCAGTAAACCTCTACCCTTACATACCATGACACACTTCCAAAATGTAGATGGGGTTGGTAGCATCCATATTGATGTTGTCACCATGATCAGAGGCTTAGAATAGGTCTAAAGCCCTTAGAATTGTGCCTGGCACATAGTAAATGCTCTATAAATGGTGGCTATTATTCTTATTTTCACTATTGTTAGCTTACAAAGGACAACCACAAAATATTTTCCCCTCTTAGAAATGATCACGTTACTAAGATGGCACTCTTTTATTTTTATATCATAGGGCTTAATTCTGGTAAGCTCCGCTAATCAGCAGAGTCATTGTTTTCCCAAATGGCTTATAAAAAATTAAATAAAACAATGGCTACCTCTTCTTTAGCACTGTACTGGATACAGGCACTATTCTAAGTACTTTAACATATAATCTTACTTCATCCTCACCGCAACTCAACCCTGTGGGGTAGGGACTGTTATCACTATTTTACAGCAGAATAAACTGAGAATAAGTGAGGTTATGTAACGTTCTCAAAAACACACGGTCAGAACTGGTATTTGAACTTAGGACTGTCTTTACCACTATACTACGCAGTGCCTAGAACAGTGCCTGGCACGTGGTAAGGACTTGATAAATATTTATTGATTAAATAGACTAATGAAAGACGGTGTCCAGAAATTCAAGTCTAACTGAGGTAATATCAGGATTTGTGACTTGAATTTATTCTGTGTTGATTATATGGTCTTGTGGAAGGATAGGTTTCCTCTATTGTTTCAGGATTTTCAAAAATTTTTGAAGAATTACCTAAGTAAATAAAAGAATACTCCCCTAAATTCCAGTTTAAAGAGCCAATGAGCACTACCAACTCAGAGTTTAATGGCAGTAAAATAGGAAAGAGGTGTGGGTGGAAAAAATAAATCATACTTAGCTTTGCTTGGTGTTAGCATGTTATATCTTTTTATAGTCTTTTATTTTTAAGCTATTTGTGACTTTACATTTAAAGTTGGTTTCTTGTAGGTAGTGTATAGCTGGGTCTTGCTTTTTTATCCAGTCTGACAGGCTCTGCCTTTTAATTGGTTTTATACCATTTACCTTCAATATGATTATTAACATGGTTGGGTTTAAATCTGTGATCTTCTTCTTTTTTTTTTTTAATGAGGTGTGCCCCATTTAACATTAACTTTTTTTTTTTTTTCCCCCCAAAGCCCCAGTAGATAGTTGTATGTCATAGCTGCACATCCTTCTAGTTGCTGTATGTGGGACGCGGCCTCAGCATGGCCGGAGAAGCGGTGCGTCGGTGTGTGCCCGGGATCTGAACCCGGGCCGCCAGCAGCGGAGCGCGCACACTTAACCGCTAAGCCACGGGGCCAGCCCTGTGATCTTCTTCTTTATTTTCCATTTGTCCCATTTTGTTCTTTCTTCTATTAGATTAATTGGATATTTTTAAATGATTTTATTTTATGTCTTTTGGCTTATTAGTTTATCATTGTGCTATTTTTTCAAAGGTTTTGCCTCTACATTAGTTTTAAACTACACAATACATTGTTATTTTTGCTCTAAACAGTCAAGTGTCTTTTAAAGAGATCTTTAAAAATAAGGAAAAGATCTTTTATATTTGCTTACATATTATAATTTCCACTGCTCTTCATTCTTTTGTGTAGATCCAGATATTCATCCTGTATCATTTTACTCCTGACAGGAAGACTTCCTCTAAATTTTTTGTAGTGCAGGTCTACTGGTGATGAATTCTTTCAGCCTTTGTCTGTCTTTTCTCATCTTTGTTTTTGAAAGATACTGTTTCTGGGTATAGAATTCTAGTTTTAACAGGCTTTTTTCTTTTCGTACTTTAAAAATATTGCTCTACTGTCTTCTGGCTTATGTCATTTCCAACAAGAAGTCTATCTTATTTACCTGTGTTCCTCTGAGTGTAATGTATCTTTTTTTTTTCTGGCTACCTTAAAAATTTTCCTTTTATATCACTGGTTTTAAGCCATTTGATTATGATGTGTCTTAATGTAGTTTCCTTTTTGTTTCTTGTGTTTGGGATTCATTGTGCTTCTTGGATCTGTAGATTTGTAGTGTTCATCAATCTTGGAGATTTTTCGCCATTATTTCTTTCAAGATATTTTTGGTTCCCCTTCTTTCCTTTGGAGACTCCAGTGTATATTAGGCCACTCAAAGTTGTGCTATAACTCACGGAGGTGCTTTTTTTTTTTAACAGTTTTTCTGTTTCTGTATTTCATTTTGTTTTATTTTTCTATTGTTAGGTCTTCAAGTTCACTTATCTTTTCTTCTACAGTGTCTCATCTGCTGTTAATCCCATCAAATGTACCCTCCCTCTCAGAATTGTCTTTTCCACCTCTAGAAGTTCAATTTGGGCGTTTTTTATATCTTATGTATCTCTTCTTAGCACGCTCATGCTTTCCTCTCCCTTCTTGATCATATGGAATATAGTTACATCAATTATCTTAAGATCTTTATCTACTAAATCTATCATCCGTGTCATTTCTGGGTCTGTTTCTATTGGTTGAATTTCCTTCTCATTAGAGATATTTTTCTGCTTCTTTCTATGCCTGCTAATTATTTATTAGATGCCAGACATTGTGAATTTTACCTTGTTGGGTGCTGGGTATATTTGTATTTAAGTATTCCTGAGAATTGTTCTGGGATGCAGTTAGGTTAGTTGTGAGTAGTCTGATCTTGAGGCTTGCTTTTAAGCTTTGTTAGGCAGGAACAGCCTATAGTCTAGAGCTAATTTGGCCCTACAACTAAGGCCCTTGCTTTCTGTGTACCTAAACACCCAATGCCCCATGTGATATGAGGTTTTTCACTCTGGCTGATAGGAATGTGAACTATTCTTGTCCCTGTGTGACCTTTGATGATTGTTTCACCTGTTATTTTTTGGTGGTTCTTTTCCTATCTCTTTCTTACTCACATATACGGATCAGTACTCAGCTGAAGACTCAAGGGGTTCTTTCTCAGACAGCTTTCCTCTCTGTGTTGCTCTCTTTCCTCTGGTACTCTGTCCTGTGGACTCTATCCACCATAGCCTCAACTCTGCCTTCTTAACTCAGGAACAACACAGGGCCCTTGTTGGGTTTCCCCTCCTGTGCAACAACCTGACAGTTCTCTCCACACAGTGAATTGAGGTAATTATAAGGCATACTTCATTTGTTTCCTTCTCTCGGGGAACACTGACCTGCACTGTTTGATGTTCAAAGTCAAAAACTTGTTTCATATATTTTTGTCTATGTTTCTAGTTTAAGGTATGAGGGTAAATCCAGTCCCTCCCTATTCTCCATCATGGTCTAAAAGAGAAGTCTCCATGGCAGTATACTCTGAATGCTCAGCAACGCAATCTATAGTTAACTTTGGTGTTTATCAGCTTTTACGCCTTGTATTTATTTTATGCACCATCTATAGGCTTGAACCCATCAGGGAGGTTTGAGTAGAAAAGAGTCCAAAATGTGTTAATATTCTTTAATTAAAGGAAGATGTCATTCCTTTAATTGACACAACTTTGCTTAGAGCCAGGGGCAAAAATGGAGTATAGTTTGGGCGTTCTTTCCTTTCTGTAACTGCTGATCACCTACTGTCTAAGCTTTTTAATGTACCAAGTTAGCTCTGTATTTTATTAGCAAATATTTGTTCTGTGTTAATGCTCTTGATTTGTTTTGCAGCATGAAAATATAACCATTGCTGCCACAGAGGTTATTGGAGCTATTTGCAAACATCTCTCTTGGTCAGCATATATATATTACTTGAAACATTTCATTCATGTCTTACAGACAGGACAGATCAATCAAAAGTTGGGTGTCAGGTATGGTCAAACCTTCTTACTTTTATTTGGTTTTTAAAATGTGAGTTTGGGATTATTTCCTGAAATAGTCTTTCTATAATCTCAATTTACTTTTACCTTGTATTAATGAGGTTATGCTAATGTTTATTAAAGTCAAAAGTACTTAAGACTCGTGAAAATAATTTTAATGTTTGTAAGTCTTTAAGTTTCCTCTCCTGTTTTAATAGTCAAATGATATTATTAATCAAATGAACATTTCCGTGTACCTTTTTTTTCAATAGTTTGCTCGTAATAGTGTTAGAAGCATTCCACTTTGACCACAAAACTCTTGAAGAACAAATGAGAAAAATTCAGAATGGAGAAAGTAAGTTTTTAAAACTTTCTTAAGCTAGATTTCCATCTCATTCTGAGATAATTTATGATGATGAATTAAAGATGGAAAAAGTCAACTTATTGCCTCTTTCTGCTCTTACAGTAGTGACCAATGAATGAATCAGGAGGAAGTTAAAATGAATGGTTTGAGTGTTCTTATAGAAACTTATTTAACAATAGAAGAGACCAGTCTAAATTGTATGGGTGAAAATTATTCACGTAGAAATCCAATTTTATCACCTTCATGTGTGGAAGGAGCATTAAGCAAGGAAAATATAAGAAAAGAATCAAAAATTACAGCAATAATTAATGAAATACAAAGTATACACAATAGAAAGAATCATCAAAACTAAAAATAGAGTTTTGAAATTATTATAAATTGGCAAAGCTCTGACAAGATTGATCAATGAAAATAGAAGGCATAATAAACAATGTTACGAATTTTGAAAGGTCACAATTAAATGAAAAAGGTAAGATAATATGACCTTTGTACTTATAAATTTGAATACTGGGGTGAAGTATACAGATTCCTAGAAAAATAAAATACCAAAACTGATTTTAGAAGAAGTAGAAAATCTAAATGGATCTCTAACCATCGAAGAAAATGAAGTTTAAAATTTTCCCCTGACGACAATGCCAGACCTAGACTGTTTTATAGGCAAGTTCTACAAACATTCAAGGAGTGGGTAATTTCAACCTTATACCAACAGTTTCACACGGTGGAAAAAGAGGAAGCGCCCACTAACTCATGAAGTTGGTGTAACTAGTTAATGGAATTTAATGTATTAGCATACAAAAAACATGTAAATAGATACACAGTAAACAGCTGATTAAATTCAATATCCATGCATGATAAAAATAATCAAACAAGGGATAGAAATTTCCTTAACGTGAAAAGATATGAACATGACCTAGTCTATACAGAAGTCAAAATATAATGATGTACATCTGAAATTTATATAATGTTATAAACCACTGTTACCTCAATAAAAAAAAAAATCCCTAAACATATCTTACTCAAATGTTAAAGGATTAAAAGCCTTTGCTTTAAAACCAGAATGAGGCAAGGATACCTACTACTACTACTTACATTGAATGTGGGACTAGAGGTTCTGGCCAGCACAGAAAAATAAGGAAAGGAGTGAACACTTATATAGGTCAAAGTATTTATCCTGATTATTTTGGCTAAAGATATTGAAAGATTCTGGCTCCCAGTTTGCACTATTGCAACATTCCTTCCTACTCGAAATTTTCTAATTCTTTCATTCATGATAAAGTCACTCTCAAGCCACACTAATGAATAGAAAAGACTGGTTTGAATTTGTAGGAACCATTTGTATTTTAAACAATTAATGTGCTAAAGCCCGTTAACAGTTTATCTTCAGTCAGTTGAATCTGCATTTTACAATTTTACAGAGACAGAAACATGAAAAAATTAAAATGCTTAATTTGCTTAACTATCTCTTTTCTTCTTAGATATAAATGAAGTTTGAAACGTTTATTGATCAACTACTATGAGCTGGGCTTTTATAGACATTATCTCGTTTGTCCTCATAAGAATCTTACAAGAACTTTAGTTGTTAGTTACCCCATATTTTTATGAGAAATTGAGATTCAGAGATGTAAATAAACCAACTTTCCCAAAGCTACACAGCCCATAAACAAAATAAAGACTAACAGCTACCATTTTTTGAAAGTCATTGAAGTGTGAGACACATATTTTTAAGTACATTGTAGACTATCTCATTTAATCCTCACAATAGCCTTGCAAAGTAGGTGCCTTCTCCATTTTTCAGGTGGAGAATCCAAACCCCACTAGGCTTAATTAATTGACTATGATCACAGGGCTTGTTAGCAGAATCAAGTCTAGACTTGCCTAATACTGTACTGCCTAGTTTTCTTTAATAAGCTGAATCCTGTAATGAAGGACATTTCTGCATGAGAACTGTTGGCTGCCATTATGGTTTTCATGCTCACGAATGTAGGTTTTTGCTTTTGGAAACCTCCAACCACAGTACTTTGGAAGCTTTGTTTTGGTTAAGACCCTCCTGCCCCACATCCTCCCAATGTTCCCAAAGTACCCTGTACTTGCTCTTCCACACTCTTTAATAATTGCCCGTTTACTTGTCTCTATCCCTCATTAGACTCTAAACTGTGAGGAAGCAAAAAAACCATAACCCTCTCATTTACTGCTGTTTCCTCAGCACTTATCTCACCTGCCCATGGTTGGTGATTAGATATTTTTTATTGGACATTGGTAGAAAAGAGTACTTAACACAACTGTGTTGTTTGCTTACTTGGTTTAAGGTGACTTTTGTTGTTTACTAAACACAGACACAATAGAAGTGACTGAGTTGCCAGAGGAGGAAGCCATGGAATTAGAGCATGTGGATGAGGAAGAGAAGGAAAATAGATGTAAGAGTTTGTCAAACAACGATGAAGAACTGGGAAACCCTGATCCAGGGGATTGTGAAGGGACATCAGTTAAGGAATCCGAATGTATCACGAAGTCCATCTCTGTCCTTCCTCGGAATAAGGAAGAATTGGAGAAAACAATTAAAAATATCCAAGGCGCCATAACTGGGGACATCCTACCCAGGCTTCATAGATGCCTGGCATCTACGGTAATCATTTGGTTTGGGGCCCAGCAGGTCTGTGTGAACTCGGGTCTTTGTAGGGGCCTGTCAGACTGAGGCGCCTAACTGTTATCAATTGACTTCAGCTTCTGGGTTTCCTTTTATCTCAACATTTCATAATTCACCTCCTTTCTCTTATCTCGTCGCCTTCATGTTCATCTCCTGTTGCAGCTTAGGCAGTGTGTTCCTTCTTCATTATGATTTTGATATGACAGATAAGTATACTTTTCTATCTCCAAAGTAGATATTAAGATGACTCCTATTTCCAATAAAGGTTATTAAAAATTAGAGTATGTTGCCCTTTTCTACTTCTTCGCTACTTCTCTACTTTTCAAAAGCCTTCTTTCCCCTTGGTTAATAGGGGTAACACTTAGAAGGGCATTCTCATGAAGCCAGAGCCATTCCTTCTTTTTTTTTTGTGAGGCAGATCAGCCCTGAACTAACATCCATGCTAATCCTCTTCTTTTTGCTGAGGAAGACCGGCTCTGAGCTAACATCTTTGCCAAGCCTCCTCCTTTGGTTTTTCTTCCCCAAAGCCCCAATAGATAGTTGTATGTCATAGTTGCACATCCTTCTAGTTGCTGTGTGTGGGACGCGGCCTCAGCATGGCCAGAGAAGCGGCGTGTCGGTGCGCGCCCAGGATCTGAACCCGGGCCGCCAGTAGCGGAGCGCATGCACTTAACCGCCAAGCCACCGGGCCGGCCCCAGAGCCATTCCTTCTCACTATAAAACAGGTCGGCAAATTGTGGCCTGTGGGCTGAATCTAGCCTGCAGCCTTTTTTTAATAAATAAAGTTTTATTGGAACACAGTTACACCCATTCATTTTTATATTGTCTAAGTCTGCTTTTGCGTTACAACAGCAGAATTGAGTAGCTTCAACAGAGGCCATAAAGCCAAAAATTACTTAATATCTGGCCCTTTACAGACACAGTTTGTCAAGCGCTGGTGTAAAATATTGACTTGGTCATTTTGTATATTTGTAAATAAACCATATTTGCGACACTGTGTTTCATAATAACCAACAATGTCACTCAAACACTTGGAAGTCCCAGTTGACACAAATTTTATATGATTTTTATATATTTCATAGCAAACAACCCACATCAGTGAAAACTTGGCTTTATTTTTTTCTGGTTGCTCCTTTGAGAACATTCTTATTCCTATTACTTTTATAATTTTAAAGGATTATTCCCAAATTGCATAATTTTCTTTAAAGACACTAAACATAGAAATGGACATAAGATATGTCAAAAGACCTTATCCTTCAAATGCAAGGTTGCAGTGTTGGTAAGTCCCTGATGCATTTACTTTCGTTTTAGTTGAACCTAAATTTTTCTTTCAGACTAAAAGGGAAGAAGAACACAAGCTCATAAAATCCAAGGTTGTGAATGATGAGGAAGTGGTTCGAGTTCCTTTAGCTTTTGCTATGGTTAAACTAATGCAGTCCCTTCCAAAAGAAGTTATGGAAGCTAATCTGCCAAGGTATGTTGTGTGACAAATTAGAAAAGTTCATTGCAACTCAAAAATTGGTTCTTTCTCCCTGACTTTTGAATCTCCTTTGTCAGGAAGAGGAGAAGTACTGTCACAATTTGCTATGATTTAGGATCCTAACTGGGAAATTTGGGTTACAAGCAATTAAGAAACTAAAGGTTGTTTATATTTTTATTTGCTTCTATTTATTTGATTAGTCGTTTTCCAATTTCTCATTTTCTAGTATTTTGCTGAAAGTGTGTGCCCTCCTCAAGAACAGAGCACAGGAAATCAGAGACATTGCACGCAGCACTCTCGCAAAAATAATAGAAGATCTGGGTGTGCGCTACCTACAGTATATTTTGAAAGAATTACAAACTACGCTTGTCCGTGGATATCAGGTAAATTGCATCACGTGCTTTATATTCAATTTGGTTTGGAGTTCAGATATTTGCAGTTTGAACAATTCATGGTACTTTGGGTCTATCTTCAGTAAAGTTGATGCACTGAGATAAAAAGCAAGAATATTCAAAGGTTTTCAATCAGTATTTTAAAAATCTTTTTAAAGAGGCCCTGTATTTGATTTTTTTTTAAGATCCTTATAGGCTTGGGTTACATAAGCTTTTTCTCTCAACTCACTTGATCAAGTTTTGTATCTTCTGAGTTCTTAATAAAATTCTTGTTGAATATATATTGAATGTTTTGCCACGAGTGTGACCAATGAAGAACATACGCATTTGTTTAAAATTTGGAACATGTGACATAAATCTTAAAAATAATAAGATCACCAGGTGGAATACAAAGCTCTTTACTTACATGGCCGTCTAGCTCCTCGCTACTCTGGGTCCAGGACAGGCAGCATCAGCAGCACCTGGGAGCTTGTTAGAGCTGCAGAAGTTAGGGCCGTACGCCTGACCTAGAGAGTCTGCATTTTAATAAGCTCCCTGGGTGATCTGAAGTTTGAGAAACACTACAGCTTGTTCTTTTCAAGTCCCCAGCCCAGCCTCCTGGTAGTTAGCTTTACCTTCTATGTCCTATTTTGTTCCTATTCGATAGGTTGTAAGTCTAACACGCTAAAAATATCGGTATTTATTTTGACTCTCTCTCTTTGCATAGTTTTTTAGTAGTTGCTCTTACCATATACTTTAAGTTGCTCTTACCATACTAACTTTTAGTAATCTGCTGAGAATCAGTGTTTTACCCCTTCAAGTGGCATGTAGAAACCTTACGGTCATGTAGGTCCCTTTGTCCTTCTCCTTTTGCTTTATCGTTCTTTGTGTATTACGTCTCCACGTATCAAAAACTTCGTTAGGCAGTGTTAGAAGTTTTTGCTTTTAATCATCAAACATATTTTAAAGAACTCAAGAGCAGAAGAGTAGTCTGTTATTTTGCCCAGATATTTATCATTTCTACTGCTCTTCTTCATTTCTGAATTTCCAAGTTTCTTTCTGGTATCATTTCCCTTTGGTCTAAAGGGCTTCTTTTAACAGTCTTGTAGAGCAAGTATGGTAGCAATTCTCTTTTTTCCTTCATCTGCGAATGTCTTCATTTTACCTTTATTTCTGAAGGATATTGTCACTGGATGTGTAATTGTGCATTGACGGTTCTTTCTTGCAACACTTTAAAAATGTTGTGTCGCTTCCTTGGGCCTTTCTGATGAAGAATCCAGTTCCTCTCTCAGTAATGCGTCATTTTTCTCTGGATGGTTTAAAGACTCTCTGTTGTCTTTATTTTTTAGCAGTTTGATTAGGATGTGTCTGAGTGTGGATTTCTTTGGGTTTACCCTGTTTGAGGTTTGCTGAGCTTCTCAACCACCTTTGGGGAGTTTTCAGCCGTTGTTTCTTCAAATACTTTTTCTGCACTGTGCTCCTTCTCCTTTCCTAGGACTCCAGTGAAAAGAATGTTAGACTTTTTATTTTTGTCTCGCCAGTCCCTGAGGCTCTGTTCATACCTTTTTTCAGTCTTCTTCTTCTTCTTGTTTAGACTGAATAATTTCTGTTGATCTGTCTTCAAGTTTACTACTCCTTCGTCTTCCATCTCGATCCTGCTATTGGGCCTATCCGTTGAGTTTCTTATTTCAGTTATTGGGTTTTTCAGTTCAAAATTTCCATTTAATTCTTCTTTGTATCTTCTGTTTCTTTGCTAAGCTTAGTTTATTTTTCCGTTAGTTTCAGTCCTTTAGCAAACTGGGGCCTGGGGCTTTGTTTCTCCCACTTTGCCATGTACTTCCTACAACTGCGCCCAAATCAGGGGCCAAGTGGTGGCAAGACAGAGAACGAGAAAAGCAACTAAAGTTGCCCCACCCTCTCAGAACTGCAGCTCCAGTAAATGAGAGGAAGGTTCCCCTCCCACGGAGTTGTGGCTCCTGCCGTCCCCATTCAATGTCTAGGCCACTGCCACCACCATCACCACAGGATCACTAGGGGGCTGGGATGTGGGAGAATGGAGAAAAGAAAGAGGGAAAAAACCAAAGGATTTCCTCCCTCTGTTGGAGCATTATGAGTTCCCTTTTCTGCCCTTCAAGCCCAGGCCTTCTAGAGTTCTCTGCATCCTGGCACCCACTGCCATGTTGGCTGGGGGATACCAAACAGAAAAGAGTGGTAAACTCACTGGAAGTTTGGTGGTACTTGCATTCTGGAGTTCTTCCCCAAAAGCTGCTCTGTGCATCCTGTCCAGGTTTTATAGCTGCATTCAGAGGCAGAGAAGGATAGAGTGTACTTTCTCCGTCTTACCTGGAACCAGAGTGCCTGCTGGTGTCCATTCTTACTCTGTTTCTCATCCGACATTTATTTCATGGCCACTTTGTGCAAGGTGCTATGTTGGGCACTGAGCGTGCAAGGGTGAATACAGTACCACTCTGTCTTTGAGGATTTAGTCACATTTTAATGGAGCACCTGAAGTATTTAAATGAGTAGTCCTTTTTTCTCTAACCACCTGTTCTTCAAGTCCATCCCATTATTTGTTAAAATAATTAAAATAGGCATGAGAGAACAACTGGTTTGGGTTCTAGTTTTAATCACGTAGACACAACCAAAATTGTACTCTTCAACTGTCATTCTTCATCCCCCTAAAAGGATTTTTATAAATTAGATAAAGCCCTCAGCAAACATTTTGATATATAAAAGTACAGAAAGATCACAAGTAGTTGCACACGAAACTCTGCCTTTAAAATCCAGTCTGTG
This sequence comes from Diceros bicornis minor, assembly GCF_020826845.1. Classification (NCBI taxonomy): domain Eukaryota; kingdom Metazoa; phylum Chordata; class Mammalia; order Perissodactyla; family Rhinocerotidae; genus Diceros; species Diceros bicornis. Next base: position 21,918,801 of record NC_080764.1, on the reverse strand, counting down.
TACTGACAACCAAGTGTGTTTCCTTAGCCTGTGATCATCATCTGATGTTTACCTTGATAATCTGACAGCACTGGAAGCAGTATAAAGAATGCAGAAAGCTTGAGAGGCAGCATAGCATAGTGATGCAGAGCTGGGGCTCTGGCACCAGCGTGTCTGGTTTCAAATCCTGACTCCACTGCTTCATGCCCGTGTAACCTTGGGCAAGTTACTTGACCTCCAACCTCTCTGTGCCTCAGCTTTCTCATAGGAAAAGTGCAAATAATATAGCACCTACACCATAGATAGAGTGGGCGAGGATTAAATGATTCAATACATGTAAGGTATTAATATAGTGCCTAGCCTATAGTAAGTTCTTAGGAATGTTAGGTATGGTTACTATCGAGGGCAAAAATTTATTTGTTTCTTTCATAATATTTTTTGTACCAGCTTTGATTACTATATTCAACATTGGCAAGCTCCTTAATTTGCAGGTTGGTTTTTAAAGTTCAAGACTCTTGCACCTTTCTTTATAGATCACTGGCCAGGTTTAGTCACAATGATAGATCCTAAGCATGGTAATGTGTTTCTGAGCATCTTTTGTACAAAGTCACCATTTGGTTAGAGAATTTTAGATAGTGGAATGAGTATGAGTTTTTGTCAGCGGTTCTCCCTGCAGTAATGACAGATACATACTCTGAGTACTCTCTTTGCAGTACTTCTTAGATCTGGTTTTTTCCAGTGTGGTGTTCTTAACCATTCATCTTCTTATTATGTGTTTCATTTTAGGTCCATGTGCTGACTTTCACTGTTTACATGTTGCTGCAAGGCCTCACCAGCAAGCTACAAGTTGGGGATTTGGACTCTTGTTTAGATATAATGATTGAGGTAAGATTTAGAGAAAGGAATTCTAATTTTTTTTTAAGTGGGGAAAGGACACAAAATATCAGTTCACAAAATAAGAAACAATAATAGCCTTTAAAAACAAAAACAATGTATCGTTAGGTTAACAGAGGTTTAAAAAGTTGACTCAAGGGCTGGCCCCATGGCTTAGCAGTTAAGTGCGCGCACTCCGCTACTGGCGGCCCGGGTTCAGATCCCAGGCGCGCACCGACGCACCGCTTCTCCCGCCATGCTGAGGCCGCGTCCCACGTACAGCAACTAGAAGGATGTGCAACTATGACATACAACTATCTACTGGGGCTTTGGGGGGAAAAAGGAGGAGGATTGGCAATAGATGTTAGCTCAGGGCCGGTCTTCCTCAGCAAAAAGAGGAGGATTGGCATGGATGTTAGCTCAGGGCTGATCTTCCTCACAAAAAAAAAAAGTTAAGTGAAGTGAGATGGGCACTCTGCCATTGCTAGTATGTCGTAAGTTGGTATAACCTTTCTAGAAAGAAAGTTAGCATTGTGTATCAAGGGCTTTTGAAATGGGCACAAATTTCAACTACTTCCAAGAATCTGTTTGAAAGGAATAATCAGAAATGTGGTCTAGGGTTTATATAAAAGTATAGAAGAGGTATATAAAAAATATATGAGGCTTATTTATAATAGTGAAAAAATAATAATAATTAGCTTATAAAATTGGATAATGTGATAATTTAGGAGGTAGAATTAGGAAGACACTGAATTTGCCACAAAACCTTTTGTTTATTCGTCAAAAAATGTAAACACTTGCTAACATTTTGAATTCAGTACATTGATTTTGATAATTGAGTTGCAAATATGAGACTTTCTTAAAGAGAAAGTAAGGTGCTCTTACTATCAAAGAAGAAGTACCTGTCTGCATTACACAATTACATAGTAGTCTTCTTCTCTTTCCCATTAGTATAGAACTTCAGGTGTTTCTATATTTGTTTGTTTTTTAGTAATTGGTTCCTAAACTACATTGAAAGAAGTGAAGTCTAGTAGAAACTCCTGCCATCTAATTCCAGTCCAACTTATTTTCCTTGATTTGGACCTACCAATGCTCTTTTCAAAGACTGCTTATATCTTGCTGAGTGCATGTAATTGCCATTTGGCCTTTTTCTTTCAAAGATTTTTAACCATGAGTTGTTTGGAGCTATTGCCGAAGAGAAGGAAGTAAAGCAAATCCTCTCCAAAGTCATGGAGGCACGAAGAAGCAAGAGTTATGATTCTTATGAAATCCTGGGCAAGTTTGTAGGAAAAAATGAGGTTACAAAACTTATCCTTCCATTGAAAGAGGTAAGGACGTGAAAGCAATACAGGAGATCCCCACGTTATGTCATGAGTTCTTGAAAGGAACCCTGCAGTGCAAACTTTGACACCGCGCTTGCTCACCATGATTTCCTCTGGACACCAGTACCGTATGGCCACCAGCTGGCAGCCCTGAGTTGGGCATTCTAATCCTAGAATCAGAGTCCCTGATGTAAACCATGAGCTGCAGAAGGAAAGGCAGTAAGATTGAAGTGCATGTGAATTTAACAGCTGGGTCCAGTTAAAGCAGCTAAGAACATAGCCTCTGGAGTCAGACTGCTTCTCCCAGATTGGCCAAGAGGAAGAGAGCTGGCATTTGTTAAACATGTATTCTGTTTTGAGCATTGTGCTGCATTATCTCTTCTCCTCTGTACAACCACCCTTTGAGATCAATGGTACTTCCATCTTACAGATAAGAAAATTCAGGCTCAGAAGGGTAGAAAGGAACATGGTTTAGGAGGAAAGTCAGGATTTAGTTCCAGATCTTTCTGATCCAAAAGCTCACATTTTCCACTGTTTCGTTCTGCCTCCTATGAGGCAGGGACTGTAATTTACCTACCTTTAAAGTGTTCTCTGTGCCTATTGCAGGAGTGAACATTCAGTGAACAATATTAATTCATTTTATTACAGTTTTATATACTAAAACTACAGCAAAAAACACTATCTAATGACATGAATTAACTATAATTCCAAATGTTTTAGTGCTAGATTAACTCCATAATTGTTCCTGGAAGGCATTTAGCCTTATCTGAGCCTGGTGGAAGAAAGTTAGATATTCTCTGAGGATGAGAGAGAGTCAACAGAGCACATATATATTATCAAGTCCCTCCGAAATAATGAAAGTTATTAATACCATGTCCTATACGAGGGAATAGCTGTGAAGTGCTGAAGGTTTTGCTGGAGTTGGTGGTCCTGGGTTCCCATTACGTTCCTCTGATTTGGCCCAATAACTAATATCAAACCCTGAGGCTTGGCCCCTCACCACTTCATTAGCATGGTTTCCTATGAGTAGTAGCACTGCATTTTGTTGATGTTGTGTGTGTGTGTGTGTGCACGCACTTGCCTAAAATCCACCCCCTTTAATGCACTTGGAGGGTTGACATCTTCCAAGTGTCACATCATATGTCCAGCTGTGTGCCCTGAGGCCTCACCAACAAAGAGAGCACAGAGGGAGTGCAAGAGATCCAGAGGCACACACACTGCTGACAGTGGTTATCTCTTGGGTTGAGATTATGGGTAAATTTTACTTTATATTTTATATCTATGTTTGAAATTTCGTTAAGAATGTGTTTCTTTTTTAATTAGGAAAAAACAGATTGAAAAGCAAATATATAAGAGAAAACTACCATTACAACAACTCAAAATGCAGTTCTCTTACCCCAGCATGCATTTATGTTTGACTTTAGATCTTACAAAATACCACGAGTTTAAAACTGGCCCGGAAAGTTCATGAAACCTTACGCCGAATCATAGCAGGATTAATTGTAAACCAGGAAATGACGGCAGAATCCATTCTATTGCTCAGTTATGGTTTGGTCAGTGAAAATCTCCCCCTGTTAACAGAGAAGGAAAAGTAAGTTCGAAAAAACTTTATGGTTTAGGTGCTTGCCTCTAATAAGCATTCACTTCTTAATTACTCTTCAGTGGGTTCATTTAATAATTTGCTGTAGTAAAATAATGTATATATTTATCTGAGTTATAACATTGTATTGCTTTGTGGTGTTTGGGCTAAAGTCCTTCCAAGTGATATATCTCAACATGAGATTCTTTTTCTGATGAATGAGTAGTTGTGACAGCAGCCAATTATTTTGGCATTTTTCTGATACTATTTTTGTTTTGGATATTTATTGAATCAAAGTTAGGATAGATTTTAAACATATACCTTTTGTTCTGATCAGACAGAGATTTAGACCTTAAAAGATTTTAAAATACCTTATTATTGAACTTCCTTTGCATTTTGCCTCTGTGTTCCAAAAGAGACTCCTTGGCATTTGTTTTCAGAAATCAAAGAAAAGGAGTGTTCCCTTACTGTTCATCTTAATTTAAATGTGTGTTCCTCGGTCTAACCTGTTTCTGGGGTTGTCCTAGTAACCTTAATTAACAATCTAATCATCTGTCTGTGTCTCATGGTTAAGGGAGAAAAACCCACAGCAGACAGCACATTATTTAGTGCTGGACTCCCATCCCCAGAGAGGGCCACAGTAACTCCTGGGAATGCAGTGTTCTTCCTCTTGTTTTTCGTTCTGTTGTGATTGACAGAAATCCAGCAGCCCCTGCACCGGATCCACGTCTGCCACCGCAGAGCTGTCTTCTACTTCCCCCAACTCCAGTTCGAGGCGGGCAGAAAGCTGTTGTGAGCAGGAAAACCAACATGCACATATTTATTGAGTCTGGGCTTCGGGTAAGAATTAACCTTAAAGTGAGACTTGCTGCCCATATTGAGTCTGTGTCTTTTAATCTTCTGCCGAATTTCCAGTATTGCTCATTTCTGTAAGTGCCTTACTATAAATAAATTATGGAATTTTTTTAAGTGCATTGGTCCATTCACTGTTTATCTCTTCTAGTACTTACTTTGATGATATAACTGTCTCAGAATTAATGATTCTGACCTAATATTTATTATGGCTTCACTGTCACTTTGCCCATGAATACTATTGAATTACTTAATATTTTTAAAAGATGGTGAACTTCTAAAAACACAAATCTGATCATTTGATTTCATTTTAAAAGCCTTCAGGGGCTGGCCCATGGCATAGTGGTTAAGTTCGGCACGTTCCACTTTGGCAGCCCAGGTTCATGGGTTCAGATCCTGGGTGCGGACCTACGCTACTCAACAGCCACACTGTGTCAGTGACCCACGTATAAAGTGGAGGAAGATTGGCACAGATGTTAGCTCAAGGCTAATCTTCCTCAGCAAAAAAAAAAAAGAGAGGAAGATTGGCAAAAGATGTTAGCTCAGGACTAATCTTCCTCAGCAAAAAAAAAAAAAAAAAAACCTTCATTGCCTCCCATTTTTCCTAGGAGAGAGCCCAGTCCTTCATTTGGGTTATAAGGGCCTGGCCCCATATTGTACCACTCCAACACACATTCCAGCCACACTGGCTTCCCTTCAGTTCTATAAAGTCGCAACACTCTTCCTGCCTCAGGACCTCAGCACCTACTCCTTTCTCTGCTCAGGTCCCCACAGAGCTCTCAAAGCACCCTGCATTTACAGTTAGTTATTTCCTGGAGTCTGTCTTCCTGGCTGAGATCCATCAGGGCAGGGACCATGTCCATCTTGGTCATTGCTCTGTCCTGCCTACCAAGCCAGTGCCTGGAATCAAATGCTGAGTAACCATTTGGTAAATGAACTTAGAATCTCAGCTGCACAGTCACTCCCACCTTCTTTACTTACTGAGACTCTCCCAGGCAGTTTCCCATTTCTTCAAAATTTTTGTCACTTCACATAGAAGCATCTTAACATTCCATGTTTATTTCTTAAAATCATCTCACCTTTACCTAACTCATTTGGTCCTGTGGGCAACTGATGTGACATATCTTTTTAAATCATTTAGCTTCTGCATCTGAGTCTGAAGACTTCCAAGATCAAGTCCTCAAGTGAACATGTTCTGGAAATGTTGGATCCTTTTGTGTCTCTCCTCATAGACTGCCTGGGTTCCATGGACGTGAAGGTGAGAGTCTGTTCCTTCACAAGAGGTGTGTTGTGCAAAATACCTAGAATCTACTTCTAGGCTCATGCTTCACAAAATGGTTGAGTTTTTAAAGGGATTTATGACGTTATGAACCACCTCTGTTCCCTGCATTAAATTGCTCCCCAATTTAATAATCCCGTATGATGGGTAGCCCTTAGCAGTTTTAAAAGCTCTTCCAGGTACATTATTTCATTTGACCCTCGAAACAACTTCATGAGGGTGAATGGTGGTGTCCCCGTGTCAGTAATTATCATCATCATCATCACTGCTACTACTCACTGCTATGAATCCTCATAACAACCCATGAGGCATATATCACTAATGTTTCTGTTTCATAGATGAGAAAACTAGGCAATTAGGCTAAGTGACTTGCCCCAGATCACAGATCTAGTGAGCCTTAGTCTGTCAGACTCCAAAGCCTACACCTCTCCTGCTGCCTCAGATTGCCTGTTTCACAGTGAAGGTGCCAAGAGGTTAAGTAACATCTCTATGGTTGAACAGGTAAAAGCTGCAGAGCTAGGCTTTAAGCCCTGGTCTTTCTGACTGTTGAGCTCTTTCCTCTATGTCTTCATCTAATCCAGCCCGGTAAGGCCATTACAGCAATCAGAGCAGTAGGGGTCTGTTAGGTAGAGCTGAACTGGGTGAACTAGCTGGTCTGGGCAATCTCTAAGGTTTGGCCTGGAGGTTCAGGGATTCTTGTGTAATCACTTGGTCCCAGCACACTCTTTTCATACCTTTTGCAAAGCACTTAAATATATTAAATTATAGTTCATTGTTCCCATGCTTAATTTCTGAGCCTGCTGTCTGCTCGTTAAATGAGGGATGGCATCCTTTTTATCTTTGTATTTCTAATACTCAGTAGAATGCCTTGTATATGTAATACAAGCTTATAAGAATGGATTAAATTGAAGGACGATTCTGGAAAATAGAAAAGTCATTTATAATGTATCCCCTCCGCCAAAAAAATTGCTAAAATTGGCCAACCCATCCAATCATTTACCTAAATAGGTTAAGAATATGGTAAGTGAGCACCTTTTCTTATTTGCTTGTGATACATTTTTACTTGCCTTGGAGAAGCGGTAGGTTCTTCTGCAACAAGGAATAGGAAACTTCCCGTTCCTCTTACACTTTGGCACAGTTCTTCCAGAGTGGGCTGGGCAGAGCATTTCATTCTTTCGACTTGATTGTTCATAGAGTCTGTGCAGCCTCGGGTGCTGGGTTATTGGGTTTGGTCACTTCATAAGTTGATTGGATTTGTTTGTTTGTTTTTGTTTTTCAGGTGATCACAAGTGCTTTACAGTGCCTGATCTGGGTCTTGAGATTCCCTCTGCCTTCCATAGAAACAAAAGCGGAACAGCTGACAAAACACCTTTTCCTTTTGCTGAAGGACTATGCAAAACTCGGGGCTGCCCGGGGCCAGAACTTCCACCTGGTGGTAAATTGTTTCAAGGTGAGGTGTTTTCACTTGCACTTAGAAAAAGCCAGGACCAGCATTAACATCAAAGTTAGTTTTTCCCATTGTCCTTTGTGGTCTTGGTCAAAAATTTGTCCAGGTTAATTTGCTAAGGCCAGAGGGTTGGTATCCTGTGTCAGAAAGCACTGATGTTATATTAAGTCCTTATTATTTGACTGGATCCTGATTTGTGGGACATCCTGGCTGTTAACCTCACTATTGTAACTTGCAGTGTGTGACCATACTTGTGAAGAAAGTGAAGTCTTACCAGATAACTGAAAAGCAGCTTCAAGTTCTACTAGCATATGCTGAGGAGGACATTTACGATACTTCAAGACAAGCCACTGCATTTGGTCTTCTGAAGGTACGGGGTCACCAGAATGTTGGATTGTACAGTTTATGAGCCTCACGTCAGGTATTTAGAATAACATGGAACATAGAGTTTTGACTAGCTGTAGACTCCCAAATTAAGTAATTTATAAAGATGATGGTGGTTTTGGTGTATTGGTTATAAGTTAACATATCTACTTATGAAAAAGTTTGAACGTGAGCTCTATGTTAACACTTCCAGGGAATTCAGTACAAATACAAGTACTCTTCCTGCACATCATATTGTACGTTGTTTTTTCCTTTTTTTTAACTGTAGTAAAATATACATAACATAAAAATGACCATTTTTAAGTGTATATTCTTTTTCTTTTGAAGATACTTTCACTGTGTTTAAAAACTACCTGTGACTGCTTTGACATCAGGTCAGCCTACACCCAGCTGCAATAAAACATGAAATGAGTACGTCTTTCCCTTTTGTATTTTAGGCCATTTTATCAAGAAAGTTGTTGGTCCCAGAAATCGATGACGTCATGAGGAAAGTATCCAAGTTGGCAATTTCTGCACAAAGCGAACCAGTCAGAGTCCAGTGCAGACAGGTTTGTAGAGAGAGCTTATTCCCATAGCAAGGGTTGGGCCCTGCCTTCTCTGTTTGGTTTTAAGATAGAAAGATGTATCAACGTGGACTGAATTCTAAAGACAACTTTGTGTCATATTCTTGCTTTATTCTGAGACTCAGGAACCCATTTACACACCAAGTGTGAGAAGGGTGTCTGCTTGGTCTTAAGGGCATTTTTCAGTTAACAAGGAGCATTTTGTGGAGCATTTTGTGGGGCTGTCCCGGTGGCGCAAGCAGTTAAGTGCGCGTGCTCCGCTGTCATGGCCTGGGGTTGGCCAGTTCGGATCCCGGGCATGCACCGACGCACTGCTTGGCAAGCCATGCTGTGGCGGCGTCCCATATAAAGTGGAGGAAGATGGGCACGGATGTTAGCCCAGGGGCAGTCTTCCTCAGCAAAAAAAAAAAAAAGAGGAGGATTGGCAGATGTTAGCACAGGGCTGATCTCACAAAAAAAAAAAAAAAACAACAAGGAGCATTTTGAGTGTAGACCTCCATATGTGGCATATTTCAGATGTATGAAGAAGGACCTTTTCCTTCTGTAGTGTGATGGCCTGCAGCAAAGGCTTCCATCCCGTTGTCCAGTCATCGACTACTTACGCGTATCAGTGTTTACCAGGTGCTGCTGGAGGAGCCGTCAATAAAATTTTCATAGTCCCTATCCTACAGGAGACAGGCACAAAGCAAAACTGCCACGAATAGTTACTTAATTACAGGCATCCTAAGTGCCAGGAGGGGAAAAAGTGCTGTCATATTTCATCACTTGCAAGACACACCATTATTTATATACCTCATAGAAAAAACTATGACACAGGGGTAAGACACCATCAATTATAAGACACATCCCAATTTCAGATACGTTAAAATGTGAAAAACTGTGCTGCTTAGACTTGATAAAACACGGAAGAGCGTATGGTGAGAGCATAGTGTGAATTAGGGAAGGCCTTCCTGAAGATTGGCGTGTAAGCCAAGACGTGAAAGAAGAGTGAGGCTTCACCTTCCAGGAGAGGGAGCAGCCGGTGCCTGAAGGCAAGCCTTGAGCTGGGTGGGAGCTTAGCTTGTTGCAGGAGCTAAATGAAGGTGAGTGAGGTGGGGAAGGGAGCCAGGTCAGGCAAGACCTTGCGGTCTTGGTAAAGATTTAGGGCTTTGTTCTAAGAAGAGCAAAAAGCGGTTGAAATCGTGAGACGGGGAGTAACATGAGCAGATTTGGCTTATTCATTTGTCCGTCCCTGATCATCTGAGCACGTACCACACACAGGAGGTGGAAAGGCCTGAACTGGAGATACGAACTGGGAGGAGGGTTTGAGCTGCTGAAGAAGCCGGGGTAGAAAGGGAGGAAGTATGTCTTGAGGAAAAGTTGCCTTCATATTAGAAAGGAGGGCCAGCTGCTATTTATTAAGCACTAGCTGTATGCCTAGCAGTTAATGACTTCTATTTTTAACTACCTTGCAGGAGAAATAGTACTCCCATTTTATGGCTAGGGGAAAAAACAGACCTTGGAAAGTTTAATGATGTACCTTAGTTCTCACAGTTTATTAATAAAGGAGGTTGAATAGTATAGTTGTTTGAAAGCAGAGTTTTGGATGCAGATAGACTAGACATGGAATCCTGGCCTTGTCACCTGAGCAAGTTACTTACCTCTCTGTGCCAGCTTCATTCTCTTCATCTGTAAACTGGGGTAATATCACCTACCTCCTAAGGGAGTGATGAATATTAACCAAGAAACACTTAACACGATGCTTGGCACATAGAAAGTATTTAGTAAATGCAATAGTTATTATTATTATCACCATTATTGTTATTCAAGAGGAAATATGGGGTTGAACCACAGGCCATACTCAGTCCGCCACACCACTAGTAAAGAGAGGAGCTTCCAACGTGTGAGCTTAGATTTGTAGCCCTAAACAGCCATGCCAGTGGTGGGTCAGGACTTGACTCTTAATCAGGCACCTAGTGCAGTATCTGGGTAAGTGAAGTGGGAGTAGAAAGGAAGGGTTACAGTTGTTGACTCAGGAGGCAGACTTTGCCTGACTGATCACCCTTCTATAAGGTCTTTGTAACCTACCACTGTGTCCCAGAAAGCAGCTTAGGAAACAAGAATCCTGGAGAGACGGGATCGAAATAATCTTCTGTGTGACTTTTGTTCCTAGGTTTTTCTGAAATATATTCTTGACTATCCCCTGGGTGAAAAATTGAGACCAAACTTGGAATTCATGCTCGCTCAACTGAAGTAAGTTTAAGTCATAAATTACACAGGGGCAGAGGGATAGTTTCTTCTCTCCTTTTAATGTGGCGACTATCTTGAAAATGACAAAGCATAAACATAATGGCACATTTCTCTGAGAATATCATCTGAATCATTGACCTGATTATCAAACATCGTGCGTGGCTTCATATGGCAGTTCGAACTGTAAGTTGCTTTTCAATTGAGTCCACTTAGGAAAATGGTAAAAATCTAACAAAATTACATTTAAAACTGCACAGTAGCATGATGGATATATACAATCATTAAAATGAGAAAAATGGAGTTTTTTCCACCTTTTAGGAAATAGACTGACACCTTGAAGCAATAAATTTTGAAAAATATTTATTGGTAAATTTAAAAGATACTAACAAGTCCATCTAATAATGTTCTTGCCCTAGTTACGAACATGAGACCGGGAGAGAGTCTGCCTTGGAAATGATCGCCTGTCTCTTTGACACATTCCCTCAGGTACCGTGAATCAATCACCAAGACAGATTGTTCGCTGTGTTGCCCTTGAGCCCTGGGAGCCCATGTCCTCCGCCCACGTCCTCCCTTGTTATCTGAGCATCTGAGAATGATGAGAATTCCAGTCTGTGTGTGCTCATTAGTGCCTGTTTTCTTTTAGGGACTGCTCCATGAGAACTGCGGAATGTTCTTTATTCCTCTTTGTCTAATGATGGTGAATGATGACTCTGCCACATGTAAAAAGATGGCGTCCATGACAATCAAATCCTTACTCAGTAAAATCAACCTGGAGAAAAAAGATTGGCTCTTTGATATGGTTACCACCTGGTTTGGAGCAAAAAAGGTTAGGGTTGCTTTTCATCATATTTCAATGAAAAGTCTTAGCTTTTGGTGTTCAGACTTTAAATAACAATACATATTATACATTGTTGAATTAATTTTTCCCAAATAGCTGTATTATTTTTATTTGATTATGTTAATAATATATTCTTATAATAAAATTTCAGGAAATATAAGAAATTATAGAGAGTAACATAAAAATCACCTGTATTTCCACACCATAATTTTTGTGTGTGTGTGTGTGAGGAAGATCAGCCCTGAGCTAACATCCGTTGCCAATCCTCCTCTTTTTGCTGAGAAATATTGGCCCTAACATCCGTGCCCATCTTCCTCTACTTTATATGGGACGCCGCCACAGCATGGCTTGACAAGCGGTGCGTCGGTGCGCGCCCAGAGTCCAAACTTGTGAACCCCAGGCCGTCGCAATGGAGCGCGTGCACTTAACCGCTACGCCACCGGGCCTGCCCCCCGACTACATGATTAGTGTCGGCCAGTTGCTCCACTACATGAATGTATTGTAATTTACTTAACCAGTCCCCATTGATGAATACCTTTGTTTCCAATTTTGCTTATTCAGTTAATGGAATGTAATTTTTGTTGATGATTGCATCCACTTGTGATTCCGCCACCGTCATCACTGGCCTGTCTTTGTGAAACGTAAACAACACATGTCATATGGCTTTAAGTATTAAAGTCAGAAAGGGGGGCAGGGGGTGCTGTGAAACTTCTTTCCATTCTTTTTTTTTTTTTAATTTAAAATGGGAAAAATGTATTAAAGTATTCAATGGAAAATGATGACTGCCTCTTTTTTAAAAAATGTTATTCTTGGGTATGAAGATTTCTCTGTATTTTTCATGTTAGCCACCAAAGATCCACATTCTGTTGATTTCTGGCATCATAAATGTTCAGAACAGAGTCATGCCCACCTTCATTGTACAGTTTTGGAAACGGCCTCCCAACTTGTGTTGACATTCTCTTGTGGTGGTTTATTTTTGGTAGAGCTTAAATAGACAGCTAGCAGCCCTGATCTGTGGCTTGTTTGTGGAATGTGAAGGAGTCACTTTTGAGAGAAGACTTGGAACTGTTCTTCCTGTGATTGAAAAGGAAATTGATCCTGAAAACTTTAAAGATGTAAGTTATTTTCTAGAGAATAAAACTTTGGTAATTTTTATAGTTTTACTTGAGGTGATTTAGGTAATAGATTAAATATTATTTGTGTTTAAAAAATGTTTTTTTATTTTAAGAAAAGCAAGAATTCAATGCAATTGGATCTTCTTTTTAAAATGAGTGTTAAAGTAAATTATCTGCTATAGTATATGAGGATCAAAGGTTCTCAAGCAGGGCGATTTTGCCCCCTCAGGGGACACACTTAGCAATATCTGGAGACATTTTTGGTTGTCACACCTGGAGGGTGGGGGGGTGCTACTGGCACCTGGTGGGCAGAGGTCAGGGCTGCTTCTGATCATCCTGTAGTGCACAGGGCAGCCTCCCACAGCAAAGAAGTATCTGACCCAAAATGTCAGTAGTGTTGAGGTGAGAAATCCTGGTCTAGATTTACATGCTGGAGTAAAAATGTCCATCAAATACTGTGAACTGTTGTCTTAATTGAATTACATCCATCCTGTTTTTAGGTCATGGAAGAGACTGAAGAAAAAGCTGCAGATCGCCTTCTGTTTAGTTTTCTTACCCTGATAAGTAAACTCATCAAGGAATGTAACATTGTTCAGTTCACCAAGCCCTCTGAGACTTTGAGTAAAATATGGAGTAAGTATTTCCTTTTTATTTAAATTTAAAAATAAAGATTAGTTGTGATAGATTACTGAAAACAGATTTGGGAAATTAGAATATGAATACCTCAGAAAGTATATAAGGTCGGGAAAAAAAGTCCATGAGAAAAAGATTTAAAAGGCCCTTTCAGACTGACTACAGTGAAACTTTTTCTTTCTGAGAAAAATAGTATATATTTATAACTTCATGAGTAATACATTTCATTTATAAAAGAAAGATTATTAATTATGGGGGAGTAAAAGAAAGGAAAAAAATTTCCAAACGTCTTCCTTGCTACTTGATGATAATTTGGTATATATTTCCAGCCAGTCTTTCTGTTAAACGGCCATAAGTTTTTTAGAGAGGTTGCGTAGTTCCATATAAACTTTTATATCTTGTTTGTACCTAAATGAGCATATTACTATAACACTTAGTAGATATACTTATAAATAGTCCATCATACAAATGTGCCATAATTTACTAAGTCATTTCACTCCTATGGGACATTTAAGTTATTGTATATCACTCTTTAAATAAAAAATAAAATCCTATAATTTTTAATTTAACATACTGAATTTCGATTAGTCAATAGGCAATAGACATTAGAATGAATGTTTTAAGTACCCACCTGTTTTAAGAGAACTGGTGATCCTCTGAGAAATAATGCAATTACTGATTTACTATATGGCCTACTCTGGTATGGTTCCACTGAGAGATGGCCAGATTATTACAAAGGTTTATATAGAACAAAAGTAAAACCATGTTCATGAAATAGAACAGCATAGACTAAAACTCAGATATGACATGGCTCATCCAGAATTTTAATCCTGTTCCCCAACACCCAACAGGCTTTTCCACTGTACTTTCCAAGTGTGGTAAATGGAGAGTGGCCTTGTAGCATAAAAGTATGAGCTTTGGGGCCAGATTGAGCTGGGGCCCAGGCCTGGTTCTGCCTGTTACAGCTTGGCGCCTCACTTAGCCCCTCTGGAACATCTGTTTCCTCATCTGTAAAATGGAAATGACAATTCTAATCTCACACAACTATTGTGACGTCTAAATGAGATAATATATAGAACACAGCCGTGTGCCTGGCACACTTAGAAAGGCTCAATAAATGATAACTTTCCAGCTACTTGGAGCGACCAATTTCAATAGTTATTAGAAACAAACGTGTACATAATATACATACTTCCATTATTTAATTTGGAAATTGTTAATGCTACCTTATCTCCCTTGAATCTGAAACTAATTCTTATGGAACTGGTCTGTTTTTAGACTTACTAATAACTCTCGTGTCATTTACTATGTTAGGAGGTGGTTTTCTAGTTGTTTCCAGTGTCTCAACACCTCACTTCTCCCTGGCTCAAGAGCTTCTTGAGGGACTGTTTTGTTCATCTTTGGTTCCCAAATCCAGGCACATAATAGATACTCAATAAATGTCTAAATTAATCTTATATACCACCAAAGAGTCAGAAAAGCTGTGAGATATCTGAGAATGCATTTTGGTTCCCTTAGGTCATGTGCACTCTCACCTGAGACATCCACACAATTGGGTGTGGCTCACTGCAGCCCAGATATTTGGATTGCTCTTTGCTTCTTGCCAACCAGAGGAACTTACTAGAAAATGGAATGCCAAAAAGACCAAAAAGAAACTCTTACAACCTGTAGCAGTCAAGTTCCTAACAAGTGACCTTGACCAAAAGGTAAGGTTTCTCTAAAACCTTTTCCTTCCCTTGTGATCTGTGTGAGATGTTCATTCTGGTTCATGTAACTGTCTTGGTTGGCCCTTAGGAGAAGCTCTCAGCTGACAACTTGTTGCACATGTGAATCTAAAGGAGTGTTATGAACCGGAGAGGGGTCACCCTCAAGGCCAAGGTTTTTCAGATAATTTTTAGACCATCAGTGTAGTCAGACTTTTGCTTATTTAATATAAGATATTCATCTTCCATTATATGTTTAAGTTCTTTATCGACATTGGAAAATAAGATTTTTTTTATATTTTTGAAAGTAAGATTAATTCAGTCTGTCCTGCCTCCTTCATAACCTTGTTGATGACTAAATATTATCATATTCATGAAAATGTTTGGCAGGGACCATGTTATATCCATCTCTGATTTCCTAGGACGTAGACCACCACCTGGCACATAGTGAGAACTTCATAGACATTGAAAGAGTGGAGGATGGAAGGGAAGAAAAGAAGAAGAAAAAACTATATTGGGATGTTGCAAAGTTCTCTACTAATAATCTAAGGGATTATCATCTGTATCTCCCCAGAGCTTAGAAGTATCCCATTTCTTTGGGCTGAAATGCTTGGGGCAGGTAGAAGGGAACAATTACACAGTTTGTGGTCATGAACATTCCCTCTCCAGACCTGCACAAGTGGTCATTCAGAGCAAAATCTAATACCTCAGTTGTATTATTATGGTTACTAAGAGTTTTTAAAAACAATCAGAAATATCCTGCATTGTGTCGCCAATGTCCATTTTCTTTTCACAGATGAAAAGTATCTCCCTAGCCTCTTGCCATCAATTGCATTCCAAATTCTTGGATCAGTCTCTAGGAGAGCAGGTAAGTGTTGTAATCCTCTCAGTTTAATAGAAAGGACGTATTCTACCTATAGTCTAGAAATAGGCTCACATTTGATATTTGTGTTTTTTGTTTTTCCTATTTTAATGCTTGGCGAATTAAATGAAATATGGACATACCCTCAAATACATGTTAAGTTATACATATATATCTAATCAACTCTGGTGTCCATGTTGGGATTACTGTTGGCTTCATTTCAAATTCCCAATAAAGATGATGCAGTGGGAGGCTGGCTGTTAATCTTTTCATGTTCAGTTTTAAAATCTACTCCACATTATGACTGAAGCTTTGAAGGGTGCTGATTGATTGATTGTGATTGTTCTTATATTAAACTATAATACTGAATTTCCTTCCCTTACCCCTGGAAGTTGAAGAGAAAGTAATAATGTCCATGCTACAGTGTAGTCTGAGAATTGTCTGTCCTTAACAGAAGGCAGATAAATCACCAAAAAGTTTCATGTATTTTCATATTATAAAGTGTAACTATAAGGACAATGTAAATATAAAGAAGTGTTTATAAATGTACAGTAAATATAAATTACTTTTGAATAGTTGGTCTACTGCTCACTTTTATTTTTTCCTCTTTTGATGGAGCAGTAGGGCTGGTAGATGATGAGCTGACACAGATGTGGTGTCTGGATATGAGCAAGGCACCTGACCACGACTCTTGTCATTATGGGAAAGATGAAGTGATGTAGATTAAGTGTAGGGCATTAGAAACTAGGTGAATGCCATATCCAAAGAGTTATCTCAAGTGGCATGCCATAAATACTAATACTTTCATATGCTTCATTATATGGCAGGGTCAGGAAAGGAATGGATAGCTAGTCAATGGATAGAAAGTGAGGCCAAAGAATCCTGCCAGGGTGAGCATCAGGTGTGGTCTCACACAAATATCAGTTTTAATAGAGGCTTGATAGACCATACAAACTCAGGTCAGGGAGGAAGAGATTTACTAGTATTGACCCAGGATGAAAGAAATTATGGAATTTAGTTCACCGTAATCTTAGGGTGAGTTAACAATGTGAAGTGGCTGCCACAGGGGAAAAGGCCTCCAAAACTGGGACTGTCTTCATGGAGGCCAAGCTTTCAGAAGACGGAAATTATAATCTTGGCATGAACTCTTGATGGCCAGGCTAGACTTGGACAGTGTGTGGCGTTCTGAATACTGTATTTGGGGGAACTTTTGGCACACAGCACCTCTAGCAGAGCAGCCAGGATGGTAAAGGAACTCAAAACCGACTTGGTTTCCTCCTTCACATAATAGGTATGAAATACCTACATTAAGGATTTCATAAATGTCAGAGTTAGGGACTCAATAAATGGGTCCATTATTATAAGACTAAAATTGGTCCCTGGGCAATTTAACTGAATCAGATGGGATTTGAGGATGGAGCAGCTCAGTGTTTAAGAACTTGCGCTTGAATTCTAAAGACCTTTGACGCCTGACTGACCACTTACTTTGTCTTTGGGTGAGTCATTTAGTGACTCTGAGCCTTGGTTTTCTCTTCTGATAATAGTACCTAAGGGTATTTTAAATTAGTATGCCATCTATAAAGTCAGTGCTCAATAAATGGAAATTGTTGTGTCTGTGAAGGAATTTAATGGATGTGGATGAAAGCTCTCTTAAAAACGTAAATGAATGAAATCGTTTACTTATTCTGTGTGACCTTACAGGGTAGAACTAGGCCAAATGAATGAAAGTTACATGGAAATGGGTTTGGAAGAACTGAAGAATTATAGAAATTGGAGCAATCAATTTAATAGTGCAATACCCAGTTGTTTTTATTTTCTAATTGCAGAATACCTATTGTAGCTTCTGCTTTACAAGGCCATATTTATTTCAAAATCAAAGTCCAATTCCTCTCCTTCCGCATTTTTTTTTTAAGGTTGTTAAGAATTTGTTATTTGTAGCCAAAGTCTTATATTTACTGGAACCTGATTCTGAGGATAAGCAAAGTGAGATAAAAGAGGACATTGAAGAACAAGAAGCTTTAGGAGATGGTGTGGCCAGAGAGGAAGTGGAACACGAGGTCCATGCGGATAAGAAGGCGGAATCTGACAAAGAAGAAAATGAAGAGGCAAAGGAAGAAAACAGCAAGCCAGCCACGCTGCTGTGGTTGATCCAGAAGTTGTCCCGGATCGCAAAACTGGAAGCTTCCTATTCACCTAGAAACCCCTTAAAGGTGCGATGAATGTCCAGAATGACTGAAAGTAGTAATTTTTTTGAAAGGTATTTTAGTGGTATTAGTGATCCTCCCAAGACCCTGGGAACTTTTGAACCCAAAACTGCAGCAATAATATCTGCCCCACAATAGACCTTGTTTTCTAAGTTAACTGTTTGTATTACTGCAAATATAAGAGAAACACTTCAAATGAACGGTGATCTGTACTTTCAGAGAACATGCATCTTTAAGTTTCTCGGAGCTGTAGCCGTGGATCTTGGAAAAGACAGGGTGAAGCCGTATCTCGCAGTGATCCTAGCTCCTCTCTTCCGAGAACTGAGCAGCACCTATTCAGACCAGGGTAACTCTGCAGCCTCCCTTCTGAATATTTGCACGTTAGGATTCCCCACCTCTCTCCTGAATGCTTCCTTCTTCCTTTCTGTCCTCCCTCCCTGCCAGAGTTTAAGGAAAAAAATTTGCTAGGTATCAAGACAATTAATAGCAAGCAAATAAGGCATATTTGTGTTATATTTGACTGCCTTCTTCTGTATGCTTTCTCATGTCTAAATGTTTCTCTCTTAAAAGATAATGTTTTACTCCTAAGCATAGATTACATATTCAAAGACAACTATAATTTGGGGTGGTTCTAAACCTCATAGTGTTATGAACAATAAAATGTCATTACATTCTCAAGAATTATAAGGTAAAAGTATATGTATTACCATTTTTATATGAAAGTTTTTAATTTAAATACCATTTTTTCTATTTTTTCTTTTTTCTTGCCTGGTGCATTTGGTACATTTCCCTCAAAGATCCTAAATTATCTCTTTTGATAATCGGAAAAGAGGGAATTAGGGGTTGGGAAGAGAGAGGTAAAGTGAATGCAAGAGTTTTAAAATAAATGAAGTGAATGTCAAAGCAGGAGCTGTTATAGTCCTCCAACCTTGAAAGAAAGTTTCCTTGCTCTTAGAGGAAAAGCAGTGGTGAAGGTTGGGTCTGCTTTGGTTCTCTTTAGCCAGCATTTACTGAGCACCTAATATGTGCCAGGCACTGAGGGTTCAACAGTAGAAAGGGCCTAGTCCCTATCTTCATGAACTTTGCAATCTACAGCAGGTATCCTAGCTTTCCTGAAATTGATTGCAAAAATCTGTGGGTTATTTGCATTTGGAAGAGAGAAGGCAGGGAAGGGTAGGAGAGCATAGCTTTTCTTCAGCTCCTCAAAGGAGTCTTTGATCCAAAAAAAAACGTTATGGCCTCTAAGCCTCTATGACCCATGAATTAGAGAGGGCCCAGAGAAACACACTTACCTTTCCCCCATCTGCACAGAGCTGAGCGGGTTAATAAAGATAGCCTGAAACGTTTCTGTCAAGTTCTCAAATTACTTTAATGTCTCCTGAGCCAGCATTCCGCTGGGAAGTGGGCTTCATGGTCTCTTGATCTGTTGTTGCATCCTGGATGAGGTGGGGGCTGGGAGCACTGTGTCCAACACCTTCTGCTTGTTCTCCCATCTCAGAAACGCAGAGGCTGGTTTTAGATCAGTGTTTAATGTTGAAGTAATAAAAGTAATAATGCTGCAGGAGTTTAAATTTTGCATGTTGTTGATAATGGTAGCTGTTCAAACATGTCCTTTTCTGTGACCGTCTCTGATTATCACTCTCTGTGTGTGATTAGATCCTTTGCTGAAGAACCTATCCCAGGAAATCATAGAATTACTCAAAAAGCTCGTTGGGCTGGAAAGCTTCTCATTAGCTTTTGCCACTGTACAGAAACAGGCTAATGAGAAAAGGGCACTCCGGAAAAAGAGGAAGGCTTTGGAGGTAAGTTTGCTGGTGTATTCTTTAGGCGTAACAACTGTTTTTACCCAGGGGTGTGTACATGTGTGTGTCACACTTACCCAGGGAGGAAAGAGGAACTGGCTGTGTTTGAGAGGTGGGGACTTTATAACTGGGGCTCCAGACTTTCTTTGATGGGCATCTATTGCATTCATGTTATTTAAAGGTGAACAAAATAGTCCATTTATGCCTTTGATTTTTACTGGTTTAACATTTACTTTAAATTTCTATTCTTTTTTCAAGTTTGTAACTAATCCTGATATTGCTGCCAAGAAAAAGCTGAAGAAACACAAAAATAAAAGTGAAGCAAAGAAGAGAAAGATAGAGTTCCTGCGTCCAGGCTATAAGGCCAAGAGACAAAAGAGCCACAGCCTGAAAGATTTAGCAATGGTGGAGTAAACTGCTCCCTGTGCTGACTCAGTGTCTCAACTTACCCCAAAGCATGAACTTTCTGATCTATCTGCTAGTGTGAAATCACAGCAGATTTTATTATTAAAGTTAAACTTTGGCATAGGTTATAATATTACACAGTTTAATATAATCATGCTCCTATTTTTTTAATTCCTTTTTTTTTAATTTTTTTATTTATTTTTTTATTTTTTTGTGTGTGTGAGGAAGATCAGCCCTGAGCTAACATCCATGCCAGTCCTCCTCTTTCTGCTGAGGAAGACCGGCCCTGGGCTAACATCTGTGCCCGTCTTCCTCCACTTTATATGGGACGCCGCCACAGCATAGCCTGACAAGCGGTGCATCAGTGCGTGCCTGGGATCTGAACCCGGGCCGCCAGCAGCGGAGCGTGCGCACTTAACCTCTACGCCATGGGGCTGGTCCCGCTTCTATTTTTTTTAATTAAAACATTTCCTAATACTACTGTATCTTCAGTGTCTAAAAAGCATGTGACACTAGTGATAGAGTTTAAAATGTAATTTTTTTTTAAAAAGATACACTTTAAAATAGCAAGACAAAAATGTAGAAGTTAGAAATAAATCAAACACATGATATGCAATACCTTTATGGAATTATAAAACTTTATCAAAAGACATTAAAAAAGATCTGCACAAATGGAGAAATATTACTGTCTTCCTGGATAGGAAGATTCAGTATCATAAGATTCTTCCCATTTGGGCCATTGGTTAAATGCATATTCTGAGCAAAATCCCAAAAGAGTTGTTCATGTTATCCTAACAAGCTGATTCTAAAATTTATACAGAAGATAAGCCAAGAATAACCATGATGCTCTTAAAAAAGGAGAACAAGGTGAGGGGCTTGCCCTGTCAGATATCAAAAGTATGACACAAAAAGTGCTAATCTATAGAGGGAACGTGATCAATTCTACTGCATTAAAATTAAGAACTACTTATGAAAAGATATAATGGGATATGACATTTACCATATAGTGATAAAGGATTAGTAGTACTCAGGCTGTATAATGAATACCTATGAATCAACAAAGATAATCCTGTAGTAAAAGTGGCAAAGAGAGAAACAGGCATTGCACAGAAGAAATATAAATGGCCCTTAAACATTAACATTTCGCTGATATGGCTATAACGGTTCCTAAATTTTAAAGTACTATGTACTGGTTGGTAAGTGCGTGCCACCCTGGCATGAGTCCCTAGACTCCATATCTCCCCACACCAGAAAGTAAAGGATTAATACCTGGACGAGTAGGGGCCCTCCTGCATCAGCTATGTCTGTTTGTTAAATATTTTGAATCACTCCTATATTCAACCTCATTAATTAGGAAAATGCAAATTAACACCAGAATGAAACTCCATTTTGAACACTTCAGACTGATAAGGCTGACAGTACCAAATGTTGGCAAGCAAAGGGAACTCTTCTAAACCACTTTAGAAAGCAATTTGGCATTATCTTCTTCAACCATATGCTGTCTTTTTGCCTCACTCTACAGTTGATGTGAAAGCAGTATTCTTCGGTGCCCAATATATGTGGAAGGGAGGTGGGAGGAAGAGTCCATCCTATGTGCCAGGCACCTTGTATACATTCTGTTTAATCCTCCTAGTATTCCTGAGAGCTCCCTAAAATTGGTTCTTATTTTACAGATAAGGAAACTGAGACTTAAATAATTTACCTAAGGGTGACACAGGTTGTAGGTGGCATAATCAGGATTCGAACCCAGAATTGAAAGCCCATGCTCTTTATAATTTGTAATTATGGGGTTAGAATATTATAGCATGTGGCATAGGAATCAAATGTTCAAACATTCAAAAACTTCAGCAGCTGTGTTTTGATGTAGTTTGTCTCTCAAACAGTTCTCACACTTCCAAGGGATTTGTAATGTGCCAAAAGGATAAACATGGGGCATCCTGGAAGGCCCCGTTAATTTCAGTTAATTCTAAGTGATTTAAAGTGCATGTATTACTTGTATAAAAATTTTAAAAATCAAAAAAGTTAATACTGAGGCAAAAATCTTATAGTAAAAATATCTCGGGGATGTTGAACACAGCTTTGTTTTAATCACTAAATACTGAGTGCCTACTAAGTGCCAGGTGCACCACACTAGGTGCAAGGGATAGTAACAGTAAACAAGGTGCGGTCCCTGCCCTCAAGGAGCTTACATTTCCACAATTTAAAGTGCATCTCAGGTGTCCCGATAACAGAATTCCACCACTCTCAATTTCTCATTGTTTTCGGTGTGATCACATGACACAGCACAACTACCAACCAGATAAAATAGAAAGTTAGAGCTAAAAGAAACCTTTGATACTATTTGTCCAAGTCTCTTGTTTTAGGGAAAAAACTGAAGGAGTGGCCATTTGTGCCTAGAACTCATGTGTTCTGATTTCAGGTTTGGTGCTTTTCCCATTTTCAGGCTTCTCATAAAACAATATTCAGTAGATTTTTATAAATATCAACATTCAGACTCCTGTAACATACTTGTACAGTTGTTTCCTGCTAGACAAGGACCTTATAATTTATACCATATTAAAATAAGTGTCCACTCTCTTCATCTCATCCTATTGATGATAAACGAGAGGTATCAGGATCATCCAAGTGCTGACCTTCGCTTCTGCTTCATGTGCCTTCAATATTCAGGACAGCCAGGGCGATGTGCCCAGCAGCATCTGCCCCAGGGCCTCACTTCCCCATACTTCTCAGTGTTCCTCAACTGCTAGGGAATACTAAGCCACTTGACACAGAGAAACCAAATTATGAATGGGTGCTGGGGAATGAGAAGGAAAAGTAAAATTCCTACGTGCGAAGAGAAAGCCACATTTCCTTTGAGTTGAGAGGATGACCAAAAGTAAGGGAAGGAGGCCAGAGGCCAACATCTGGAAGGACAGTGGCAGGGATGGGAAATGAACAGTAGTGTTCCTGAGATCTGGGGGGCACATGCTATTAAGTTCGCTTTACCAGCATCTAATTTTTTAAATGCTGGTTGTCATGCAACTTGAAAACAATTCCCCCCAATTTTAGTAATTTTTATGGACTATATTCACTTCTGTCATACTGTAGCCAATCCTGTGGTAGACTGGGTAGTTAAAGAAGTTCCTTTGAACATGATTTGTTTTTGACAGCCTAATTTTTAAAACCAAGAATGCTTCATTTCTCCCTGTAGAAGCAGTAAGATTTTGACTTGTCACCAATCAAATTTACATGTCCAATTACAAGTAGATATAAAAGGAATGAAAGACAGTAAAGACATCTTTTTCATTGCTTCTTAAAATAGATCTTTTTTTTATTGCCTTTAATGTGAATTTTTTCTTTATAACCACATAGGACTGTTTTTACTACCTCTACTAGTATGGACAAATAAATTTATAGACATTATTTTCAATGTACTGTGTCTACTTCAATTAGCATAATTTTATTTAAGGAGTTAGGCTGTCTGTGTTGCCAGTGTTGGCATTTTCAGGTATTCATGGTGTAGTTTATGGGACAAGCTGTTCCCACCTCACTAGCAGGTGACTTTGGGCAAGCCAACCTCAGAATCTTGGGGGTCCACATCCATAAAATGAAGACATTACCACCTGTCCTACCTAAATCACAGGGTTCCTATATAAATCAACAAAGTCAATATACATAAAACTTTTTTGAAAACTATAAAGTACTATAAAATGACAATTACAGATAAGTGAGTGAAGTTAACCACCAAAATAATTATTTCAACTTCAAGCCTATAACCAAAAGCTTTTAAACTAAACAGCTTAAATAAAGTGGTCATTAAGCAAATGAAGACTATTACCCACACTGTCCTCTATTGAGTCTAATATTTGGAAAAACTTAACTCATTTTAGGGGGAAAAAATCTGAGTTAAGATATTTATTAGTGTTTATACAAACAAGCTGCAACCACTAATTCAAAAATAGGAGGGTTTTTTTTCCTCAATAAGAGTACATTCTTTAATAGGACTCTATTTAAAGAAGAATTCCATACAAAGAATATGTACCTTAACACAAGAAACCAAGAAAGGAATATTTTACATTACACAGGACATTCGGATAGTTCAATCACGATGAGTTACCCTTCCAACCAAATACTTATTTTTTATATTTATTACAAATGTTGCCGTCAGTTCAGTATATGCCAACAATCATACAGTTTTCACGTTTAGCAGTGTGCAGCACACTTAGCTGTTTCCAAAGGGATATGTGATGTGGTCTTCGTTTCAGAGGAGCAGAGGTGACTGAATTACTGTCTGCTCTTTAATGTTTCAACTAACCTGTGAAGAGAAAATGAACAGTTTCATAAAATTAATTCCAACCTTTCAGGCACAGAGCATGATCATTTATAATATATATTTTATACTGGAGGTGGATTCCAAAGCACTTTAAATGATGAAGGCTAAGATAGTTATATTAGAAGAATGAGGTTATGGACTCAATTTCCATGAGGGTCTTTTAGCTTTTACTTTGTGCTTTGAATGAATAATCAAAAAAGACCAAGTATCTACTTTCCAGGCTGCTACTACTACAGCCAGGCCAGATGTGGATAATTCAGAGGTGAACACTAGTCTCAGTCATCAAGAAGCTGATGATCTAATGACTAGGTGCACAAATCATTTATAAAGCAGTGTAACAAGTACTATTTACACTGATCTGTGACAATGACATCTAACTGTGTGTGGTAAGGCAGTGGGCATGGAGATATGTCAGGGACAACTTAAGAAGAAGAGAGCCTTAACCTAAGTCCTGAAGAATAAGGAATTGGAGGGTGAGGTGAGGCAGGGAAAAAGCTAGAAAAATGGCAGAGACTTGGTGTACCTAACTATAATCAGGTAGGTGTGGGTGAAATAAAAGCAGATGCACATGAAGACCAGCGGGAGAACAGGCTGAAGGAACTTAATAGGATAAGATGCTAAGTAATCTGAGTTTCATCCTTAAGACTAGAGGGAAATTACATGTATGTACACAGCTGCACACACATACAAATGCACAGATGGCTTCTGGAAACATGACACTTACCATTCCATTGCCTCATCAAGGCCAGTGCCTTTGGTTGCTGAAGTTTTGAATATTTGCCATTTTCGGTCCTTCAAGGCAGGTAACCCAAGGGAATTGGCCATCTCTGAAGGAGTCATGGCCTGTTCCATGTCCTGCTTATTTGCAAACACCACTAAAATGGCTTTTCTCAGCTCTTCTTCCTAAATAAAATAGAACATATTTAATTTCCTCTAATCAATTTGCTCCCTTCAGGAAGAAATGCAAAAAAATAAATTATTTTAAAAGTATATTTCCTAATTATTAATATATAATGTTCATTATAAATTATTTGAAATTACAGAGAAGTATAAAGAAAAGAAGCTTCACCCATAATCCTGCCTCCCAAACATCAGCACCGTTAACATTCTGGGTATATTGTCTACTGCTTTGTAGCTCACATACTTATAGTTTATTTAGTAAACACACTTATACATTTAAGATCACATTTAAATATAGTTCCATACCCTGCTTTAAAAACTAAACTAAATATTAAGTTGTAGATGTTCTTCCAAACCATCAAAATTTTTTCAAAAAAAATTAATGGTTAAATATACTCTACACTATGAGTGCACGCACCATAAACTATATAACTGTTTTCAACTATTAGACTCTTATTAGATTGTTTTCACTCGACTATTAGAGAAACCCAAGTGACAGAGTCATACAGAAATCTTTGTGTGAATCTCTGTTTCCTTAATACAATTCTCTAAAAATGGAATCAAAGTATGAAATTGTTTTCAGGCTCTTGTTACATATATTAATAAACTTTCCAGAAAGACTGTAACAATTTCAGCTCCACCACAGTGTATGACAGTGCCCATCTTCAATGTAGCCTTGGTAGAATTGAAAATTATATATTTTTCTAAACATAGCATCTCACTATATGTTTGTTTATTATTAGAGTATTAGGAAATACCAAATATTACTAGCAATATATTTTTCTCCTGTGAATTTAAGTTCATGCCTTTTGCTCATTTTTCTATACATTTGCAAAAGGTCTTGATATGACTAAGAATATTAATATTCTTAGTCACTGTAAAACTGTGTCCTGGTTCCGTTTTACCCTAATTTGTATTATTTGACATCTGAGCTTTTGGGATTTTTTGTTTGTATTAATATAATTAATTCGATCTTTTCTTTTGTAATTCCTTCCAATCCTCTGATTTAGAAAGACTTTCTGTATCCAGAAATTTTAAACATATTCACTTACATATTCTTACAGCTGATTTCCATTTTCTACATTTAATTCTTTACTCCATTTAGAATTTATTTTTGTGTACCAATAAGATAAAGCATATTGATTTTGTGTCTCTAAGATTTAATGTATTAGTCCTGACCATACTCTACCTGTACATCACCATCACATAATATTTATTGATTGAATCAATTGAAAGTTACTTCCTAAAGAATGAATACAATTTTCAGTTCTTTCTACATAAAATTATACAAGTCAAATCCTAATACCACAAATAACCTAACAACAATCCAGCACAACTCAAGAACCAGAAAATGAAAATAATCCATTTCTTTTATGCAATACTTTATATGATAAAAATCCATTAGACCATGTAAATTACATCTAAATAAAGCTTTTATTTTAAAAATCTATTATACCTAAGGCAATTAAACAGTCCTTTAAAATTCCTTATACTTGAATTTGGTCTAAGAAGCTCTTACGATAAATATGATGCTATGTTGTGAAAAAAACTAAGCAAAAGTTTAAAACTATTAGGTCTGCAATTTATAACTTGGAAGCCATTAAGAAGTCAGTAGTCCAAGAAATAACAAGTTCAAGTATTCTGAGAATGCCTCTACCTAAGTAATCAAGTGGCCGAGAACTTCTATTCAAACATTCAATGATTGGATAAATGGATAAATTCAGAATCATATTTTGGTGGGAAAAGGAAACTTAATAGCAAAGGCAACTTAATTATTAATTAAATTAACCATTAGTACAACTGAAAACTTATTTAACAAATGGAGAGTTTTAAAACTTTTAATTGATTATTTAATGTATCCTCTGAATTAAGTCAGTCAGTTAGCCAATAAATTATCATGAACCTTAGTGAATACAACATACTGACTTCTTAATTAAGTGCTATACACTGTTCCACACATCAGGGATATTAGGGTAAACCTGAAGAACTTACATTTTAGGGTAAGAGACATAAGTAAACAAATATATTTTAAGATAATGGAAAGAAACAAGTGGTACAAAGAATAAAGTAGGATAAAGGGTTAGAGAATAATAGACTCCTCTCTGGGGAAGAAACATGTGAGATGAATGCTGTCAAGGGAGCCACGCAAAGATTTGGGGAAAAGCATCCAAGCAGAAGGATGAGCAAGTGCAAAAAGCCCTAAGCCAGGTATCAGGTGTGCACACTTGGTGTGTTCAAGGAACAGAAAGGTCAGAGTGGCTGAGGCACTGTAAACACAGGGAAGAGTAAAGAATGATAAAGCTGGGAGAGGTAAGCAGGGCCCAGAATTATGCCAGACACCCAAAAATACATATTTCTCTGGACTTTAATGCTTCTAAAACAAACAACTATGCTTTCTTATTATTTATACCCTTATTTGCTTTCATAAACTAATTTATACATCTAGAAATAATGACATTTTTAAAAAATCACTTCAGGGCCGGCCCCGTGGCTTAGCGGTTAAGTGCACGCGCTCCGCTGCTGGTGACCTGGGTTCGGATCCCGGGCGCGCACCCAACGCATCCGCTTCTCCAACCATGCTGAGGCCGCGTCCCACATACAGCAACTAGAAGGATGTGCACCTATGACATACAACTATCTACTGGGGCTTTGGGGGGAAAATAAATAAAAAAATAAAATCTTAAAAAAAAAAAAATCACTTCATAGGAGTGACAGAATAGTTACTTCAGTTTGGAAAGAGTTCAGCTCTGAATTCCTGGAAATCAAAGAATCTAGTTTAAAGGGAGTTACAAGGCTGGATTTTTTTTTTGGGGGGGGTGGTCACCAACCCTCTCCCCAACAGTATTTCTGGAATAGGAAGTAATTTGCATAAAAGAAAATGATAGTAAAGGCATGGGGAAAAAAATCCCTGCTTTCCTTTTAATTATTCCTGCATGTGATAATAAACAATGGAAACAGCAAGCAAATGTAAATGACCTCCTCACATTTTAATAAAGTTTTCTTACCTCCAACATGGCAACTAACTCTGATTTGGAAATGCCAATTCGGTCTCGGTCACAACTGTCTACTACATAAATGACTGCATCTGTGTTTGAATAATAACATCTCCAGTATGGCCTAAAAAAATTCAGAAACAGAGAATATGTTATTATATGAAAGAAAAAAGTGATATGTCAGTTTAAACGCTAAGATTTGGCAATGATGCGGGGTCGGGGTGGGTTTACATGCCAATTCTGCCCCACTCATGTCAGAATCAATGCCATAATGATTCATTGTTTCTGATGGATATATCTCATACCCCTCAGATGTGATGGGGTGGAAAGAATGTTGATAAACACTAAATTACAGGACCAAGGAGTTTCAGAATGAGTTCTGACTTTAGGCTGAGAGAATATATTTGCAATCTATAAAATCAGTAAATGTACTGACAAAGTTATACACAGATCTGATTGTTACATCTTATAAATCTTTAACTAGGAACTCCTTAAGAGGAATGGGTTCTTAAAAAAGTTTTTAATATGATTTTATATATTAAACATTAAATTGATCACTGAAGACATCACAAAGTAGAAATAGCTAAAATTAGAAATAGACTCAAAAGTGGTTCAAGAAATGAGTTAAACGGCAGCAAGATGCTTGGGCAATACACTACTATCTTTTAAGATGATACCATCCTGAGCAACCACTGACAGTCACCAAACATTGGCAGGTGCCATGTCAAGCACAGAATGCTGGGTGGGAGACCTGAGGGCATCTATGTTCACATTAGCCCTAAATAGTGCCCCTGAAAGGTTTTTGTATGAAATCCAAAATAGTTTGTCTCACAAAGGACGGGGCTGACAAGAACTAAATGGAGGACCCTTTTTAGTTAAAAACTACTGCAGTAATTAGATCTGGAGATTTTTATGAAAAGATTTTTCATTTACGTGATATCTGAAAAACTGGCTTCCTTAGATTTTAATTCAATTGAGAGAATAGGCAGTTTTACCTCATTTAAACTAGGTGGCTCCCATTTAAATTAGAGAAGAAGATATATTTTGGTTTACTGCTGTTATCCCTAAAAGAGCCAGTAAGTGTTAAATACCACAAAATAATCTGGTCTCTGTACCATACCTGATACTTGTCTGTCCTCCTAAATCCCAGACTTGGAATTTAAGGTTCTTGTACGTTACTGTCTCAACATTAAATCCAATGGCTGTAAGAGAAATCAAATCAGTAGTGTATGTAGACTAATGCATTCCACCTTCCAAGTATCCAATCTAATGGAGTTTCAGCAATTAATGGTAATTGTTCAATCACATTATTGGTTGAGAACTTACTCCATTTAAGATAAGACAATATGCTGTGCTATATACACACACACGCACATAGCAAGATCAGCGCTACCTTCAGGTTATATAAGAATCCCCAAATATATAATTCTTAGCTCAGTGGAAATCCTGTTATGTTAAACTCCCCTCATAAAACAGTACTAGAATACTAAAGTGTTCAGAAAGTTATATTAGAAAGGACAGTTGTAGATGTATTAACAAAAAATGTAATTTTGGTAGGTAGCAAATAAACGGAATAAAACCAAGAAAGCCTCGAGTCTAAATTTCAGTGGGTAAGAAAACAGCAATGGCTGTATTCTGCTTTATGGAAGCTCGGTTCTCTAAGGCTGGCAATCGCATGGACCCTCTGCAGACTTCCTCAAGAGCTCATCTGTAATAAGGTCATAGCTGGATGGCCAAAGGGCATCCCACCCCTTTGCCATTCTTAGGTGGAGCTCTGGCACCACACAGCTGAGGCAGGATACCACTCTTCATTGAAAGGAATCTAAGGGAGAATGAAGAGGATGCTAAAAAATCTTAGGAGTTATATATGCAGACATTACTAAGATTTTACAAGCTTAAAAAAATCAAAGTAAAAAATTATTTACAGCTGTAACTGGACAATTAATTTCTGTTATAGATTCGTTTATATTGGTAAATGATGCTTAGGAGTATATGGCAAGTATGCCTATTACAACTAAAAAATAACTATACTATAACAAACCCGAGTGAAAAACCATAAAGCAAGTTCATGATGTCTCCCTCAGAATTAGGTAGGAGTGTAATCACCATTTTCACCATGATTAGGAACACTGCTTATATGCAAAGGATAAGAGTGTGGTGTAAAGTGGCATTCACTGAAATGCAATCCACTGGGCTGTGTGCACTGCAGGGGCCACCAAGACTTAACGGTAGCAGAAATGGGCGATTTTGAGAAGCAAAAACCAAGGGAAGTGAAATTTATTGAAGGTGGCAAAAAGAAATAACAGATGCCAGAGGGTTTAAAAAGTTCTTCTTTCATAAAAGCTAGACACTTTTTTTAAATCTGGAAATTTAAATACTACTAAATATGGAAATACCTTGAGTGACAGAGTAACTTTAGAGGCACAATTTCAAATACTCTTGAGCTAACTCTACGAACTCTTAAACTTAGTTTAAATATACTAATCTTCTCTAAGTAAATTCAGGTCAACAAATGAAAAAAGTATAAATAACGGAACAGTATTCTTATGTAGTCAAACAGGACTGTTTAGACTATTTCTCTAAGATATCAACAACTGATTTAAAATTGGACTGTTTCTTCTCTGGATATTTTTAGGTACCAGATTAATTCAACCCTCAGTCTCTTCAACTCAGATCTTTACAAGTAATCAATGGAATTACTTAAGAGAAATGAATCTTAATTAAAATACTAACAAATACAGAAAAAAAAACACTTCGCATGCAATATCACTTAACATCTATATAATTCTTTACAGATATTTACAAAGTATTTTATGTACTTCATTTATTTCCCCCTCAAAACCAGTGGATATTTATTATCTTTGTTTTATGGATGAGGATACTAGCTCTCAATGAGATTAAGTGGCTTAACTCAAGCCAACTTTTAAAACAACTCTAAACAGCAAAACCCAGCCTTGTACAGGGGTCCTTAAATTATACCAAACTGCCTCTCAGCTTATGAGAACAAATTTACAATACTCATACTAGAACTTTACAAACCTTATCAATTATTTTATGAGTTATTTATTTCGAAATAAAGTGATGTTAGATGGAAAAAAAACAGAAAGCCCCTGTAATTAGTTTATCATACCAACACTTACTAGGAATAGTAGTAACGACTTCTCCAACCTGTAATCTGTACAAAATTGTAGTTTTTCCTGCTCCATCTAATCCCAATATTAAAATCCTCATTTCCCGGGTTCCAAACAGACTGGAAAAAATACTTGAGAAAAAGCCACCTAAAAAAATAGTAAAAGCAAAAATGTATTCAGTATCACTTTGTGAACTAGGTCCACCAAACATTTAATCTTGCCCTTTGAAAACTATACCAAATTAAATAATATTACAATATTTTCCTAGATTCATAGGTGCATTTTTTGCTCCCAATGAAATATATTATTTAACATCAAACAAGTTTTTAATTATTGATTGTTACCATGTTCTAGATACTGTATCAGGCAGGCACAGAAGATGCACTCAAGAATAAGCGAAATATGACCCCTGCCTTCATGGGGCTCACTTTCTAATTAATAGGTATACCGCAGCATGATCTCCTCACTACCCCTAAAAACCAAACAGCAAATCAGAATGACAGTGGGACAATGAGGTCCTCGAACATGAAAAGCAATTATTATTACTGCACAGCAGCAGTACCATCATAACCACCTTCAATCACTGCGATTTCTCTGTTTAGCAATATAACTAGCACAAGAAACTGAGACACAGAAGCCAAAAATAACAAAAACTATTGAGAGAAAACTCATTTTAAAAAATAATAAAGCTACATTCAAGGCATCACGAAATAATTCCAGAAAGCTTCCTATATGCAAGGTATTGCGTAATATAAAAGCACTTGCAAACAGAGGGTAAAATGGTGGTTACCAGACGCTGGGGGAGTGAGGGAAATGGGAGAGATGTTAATCAAAGGGTATAAACATTATAAGATGAATAAGTTCTAGAGACCTAAGGGATAGCACGGTGACTACAGTTAATAATAATGTATTGCACACCTGAAATCTGCTGAGAGAGAGATCTTGAAGTGTTCTCACAATATACACAAAAAAGGTAACTATGTGAGGGGATGAGTGTGTTAATTAGCTTGATTGTGGTAATCATTACACAATGTACACACATATCAAAACATCACATTACACACCTCAAATATATACAACTTTTATTCGTCAATCATCTCAATAAAGCTAGAAAAAAATTAAAGTTAAAATTAAAAAATTATGCTTTATCTCAGGAGGGCCTCCTGGTAACGGGTTAAGGTATTGATTGATTTCGCTTGTGTTTAAGTAAAATAACCCCTAAGAGTAAGGGAGGCGGAAATTTACACTCTTTATTATTCTTGTTAACAAAAGAAAGAAGCTTTTTTAAAATAAATTTTTTCTTTTATAATTACAAAAAAAAAAGCTTTTCGGCCCTTTCCCACCAAAAGCCATTAGAAAAGATTAAAAAGAAAGTTACACTAACAATATAAGGAACAGTTGACAACAGAAGTGATGCCACTCACAATACGCGGTTATTTAACAAAGAGATGGCCCAATTAAGAGCTGCGAGTCTGGATAAATGAACACAACATGGACTAGAGAACCTCGGGGAAAGTATAATAGAAAAGGCTGACTTAAAGTCTTTCCTATCTTTTACAAATAAAAAAGAGGCGGAGCAACAAAACTCAAGGGGGTTATAGAAAAAGACAGGAGAGCGCTTGTGATGTTCCAGAGCAGGAAGTCAACTCCCAAGAAAACCGCGGAGGGATTTAAATAAGCCAAAGAATTTGCACCATTTGGAGAGTTGTAAACAAGTTAAAGAATCTGCACCTTCATTTGGGCTCTAGCGGGGAGGGAGGCTTTAGCTGACGCTTGTGATGACAATGTAGTTCCCTCAATTAGCACCCCAAAAACTGAGATTCAAATTTCATTCACTGCCCAGTAATACTCTCCCCACTTCCTTCTCCGCCTTACTCTATTACCCACATGAAAAGCTATAGATAAGCACACAAATGCCAAGTTGGCTATAAAACAACATTACGAGCAGCAGCACCTCTGTCTGGATTTTTTTTAAACTGACGCAGTCCCAGCCACCAGGGAGGGAGAGGCAATCAAGCTTCCACTATGGGGTCAGATCTCATTTTTCACCCAACAAACCTCGGCGAACCTGCAAGTGACATGTCGCCAGGCTTCGCAAGACCAACTCTGCCCAGGGGGTGACTGAGGGGGTGAAGGAGTAGTTCACGGTCAGGGGAGAGGACTCCCAGGCTCCCCGGCCGCAGCGCTCCGCGGAACCCCGCTGCCCCCACCCCGAACCCGCCGCGATGAAGGGCTACAAGCGGGGGCGAACGCTGGAGGCAGGCTCTTGACCGCCCCCCAGGTGAAGAGCCAAGGTGAGCTAAGTTCTCAGCGACCCGTCGCCTGAGAAGCTGGCTACTCTGGGCTTCCCACGCCCGCCCCTCGACCCCCCCGCCCCAGCCCTCGGCCGCAGCCCCTCGAGCGCGCCCGGGCGCCCCTCGCAGATCCCTCACCCATGATGAAACGTCGGTCCGCCCTCGTCGATCGTCAGAGACAGGCCCCGGCCTCGCCAGCGACTCCTATTCCCGTCCCGGCGCCGCCACCTCCGCTCGCCTTGGCTCCGGCTCCCAGGCGGTTTCCTTGGAAGCCTGGTCCGCCAGCAACTTCCACGTCGGACTCCCGGCGGGGGCGGGAGCGAGGAGCCGCCGCGACTGCGCGCCGGGAACGGCGGCCTGAGCGTCCGCGTCGTCGCTTTCGACGCAGGTGCCCCGCGCGCTGGGCGTAGATACTGCGGAAGCCGGGAGACAGAAAAAAATTCAAGGGCCCCACGCCCCTCCTGCTTCTGTTTTGTTGGACGAGAAAGACTTCCGACACAGGGAAATTCGAATTTTCATTTTAAATTCTAGCACCAAACAGTGGCGAATCCGCCAACCAAGAATGCGAGTCTGGCCTCTATGCGGCAGTTCGACTGGACGCGGGCGCAGCCTGCCGCGTCGGCGAAGCTGCAGGGCCGGAGGCGCCCTGAGGGGGCGACTCTGCTTTCCCGGGTTGCGCTCTCCGATGAGGAACTAGGACTACGCAATAGTAATAGGAGGATTCCTCGCCACCGATGAGAGACAGCCTCGCACCTGAGGCCGCTAACTGGCGACTTTTGGCGTCGCGGTGGCCTGCAGGGCCAGCGTTAGAGCCCCTCCTGCTTTTTTCCAGCTGACTCTAAGCGCGTGACCACCTTTCCGGACTCGGTATTGTGGGCGGGCTGGTCCCGATCATGGGGCCTGGGGACCTGTTCCCTCGGGGGCGTCGATTGGGAGTAATACAGGTCTTGACAGTGAACTGTGTTGGGAGGTAGAAAGCAACACCTAGAGAATAGGGAGAAGGGCTTCTCCTAGACTCTAATCTTTGTAAAGGTTGAGCATGCGTGTCTTAAAAATTCCTAAAGGTACACAGAAAAGTAAACCTATCCCTAACCCCCAATCCCGCAGTTGTCCCTAGAAATAACCACTATTAACACGTTCTTGGATCTCCTTCCAAATACCATCTTTGCATGTTATGTTTTTATCTATAATAGAGATTTTCATCCATTCTAAGTTTATGGACTGTCTCTTGTTTTTGGCTTCAATTTTCAGACCTTTCCAGCTGCCTAGGCATTGAACTAGATGTGCCTATGGCTCTCGCCTCCCCTCGCCGCTCCCAAATCATAAATTCATAGAAATTTTCATTGCAAGAAAAGGCTTGGTTTTGTTTTTTATTTTTGTTTTGTTGTTTGGGAAGGAGAGAGGGAGTGACTCAGGTACACCTAGGCCTTTTAAACGCTTTGCTTTGTAAGCATTGTGTTGTCCACTGTAGGACCTCAGCGTGCGTATGATTCCAGCGATCTTTCTCAGATATTCTTCATCCGCCTCCAGTCCCTGTCTCTGCAAGATCTTGGCCATTGCTACTTCAAATTTATGTCCCTGTCAGATTTATGTTTCCAGTACAATGCACGTAGTTCCTTGAAAATATAGATTCCTTTAAAACGGGAACTGAAAAGAAAGATATACTACAAACTTTATATTCACACTGTATATTCTGAACCTAATGAGCAAATTAGATGTATGTGAGGATGCTGTGTAAACTGAAGTGCTATATACAAATTAAAAAGCATTGTTAATATTGACTGTTGAATGGCATTTCAGCCTTTCATAATCTGTATTAAGCACTTCATTACAAGTCACTATGGAAACAGTAGTGATAAAGACCAAACAAAAACCCTTTAGGCACTTTGATCAAAAACTTTGTGTTTCAAAATTCACTCATTTAGCGGCCGCCGGGTGGCGCAAGCGGTTACGTGCAGGCGCCCCGCTGTGGCAGCCCGGCGTTCTCTGGTTCGGATCCCAGGCGCGCACCCACGCACCACTTGTCAAGCCATGCTGTGGCGGCCTCCCATATAAAGTGGAGGAAGATGGGCATGGATGTTAGCCCAGGGCCAGTGTTCCTCAGCAAAAAAGAGGAGGATTGGCAGATGTTAGCTCAGGGCCGATCTTCCTCACACACACACACACACACACACACAATTCACTCATTTAATTCTTTGCTTTGTCAGTAAAGATCTGGTCTAATGTCCTGGATGCATCAAAAACAAAACAAAAATCTTTTCTCTATTCACAGAAACCTTTGATCTAAAAAAAAAAAAAACCAAAATAACAAGATAAGGTACTACCCTTTAAAGTTTTTCTGAAGTAGGTTTAGGACAAATAAGATAACTTATGTTCAAGGCCTTAGGCTATGCCTATAAGGTGTGCAAATCATGAAATGTCTAACTTTTAGAGGTGCATATTAACCCAAGGATATGAAGACAGAAGATTAAAATGGCTTCAAAAAGCGTTGAGACAAATTTATAAATAACAAAGCCATAAATAGCCTAGAGAAACTTAGCTAATCTTTATTGGTGATTACATCCCACCTCCACCTAACCCCTTGCTTTCCTCAATTCCTAAGATTAGAGCAGTTCCTACTTTCATAGGAAATTTCCATTTTCAGTGCATGAAGGTCACGTTAAGGTGGTGAAAAATAAGATAAAACTACCACTTCCTTTATCTTTTCTGATACTAACTAAAGACAGCCATTACGCTGTAGGAAAGGTATATTATCTTTAGGGCAACACTATTTTTCAAAATGTAGTCGTTCCTATTAATATTGACCTGGTAGTATAGTTCCTGCTTACTAAAGAGAAATACTGAGGAAGCAGAATCATAGCAGCATACTAGAATTAAAGCTAAATATTTAGATTGTAAGTATGGAATTTTGTTCTTCAGACAAGCATGAGAATTAACTTTACCTCTTTCAAGTCTTTGCTCAAATGTCATCCCATTTAAAATTGCAGTCTAGGGCCGGCCCCATGGCCTAGCGGTTAAGTGCGCGCGCTCTGCTGCTGGCGGCCTGGGTTCAGATCCCACGCGTGCACCAACACACCGCTTGTCAGGCCATGCTGTGATGGCGTTCCATACAAAGTAGAGGAAGATGGGCATGGATGTTAGCTCAGGGCCAATCTTCCTCAGCAAAAAGAGGAGGATTGGCATGGATGTTAGCTCAAGGCTGATATTCCTCACAAAAAATAAATTAAAAAAATAAAATAAAATTGCAATCTACCCCACATCCCCCTCATCCTGATTTTTTTAAATAGAACTACCTACTAAACATATTATAATTTACTTGCTTATTATTTATTATCTACTTCTCACTAGAATGTTAAAATCTATAAAGGCAAGGAGTTTTGTTTATTTTGTTCACTATTTTGTTGTTGCACTTAGGGACTAAACAAATATTTGTTGAATTATGAAATGAGTTTTTAAGCTAATGCCATAAATATTAGTTAACTTAAACATATATTATGCAGTATTATTAAACTTGTTTCCTAAAATAGTCATATCTAAACCGCCTGTCCTAATTTGATAGGAGAAGCCAAACTGTCATCTTCAAAGAAGTTGTCATATTTGAAGAGAAGTCACTAGGTGGTGGTATTGCTTTAGACAGTCTCAGTAGAATGAGCTCACTTGGTCCAATTTATTAAAAGTCGAGTGGACAATTTAATCCTTGTCAAATCTTATGGTCCAATAATAATTTACTAAATTTTAAAATGTGAATGTTTTAATGCAATCCAAGCAAGTAAAACAATTCCAAAACTCCTCCTTTGACTATAAAGTCACAATAAGATTGAGGGTCAGCCCAGTGGCAAAAGCAGTTATGTGTGCACTCCGCTTCGGCGGCCCGGGGTTCGCCGGTTCGGATCCCGAGCACGCACCGACACACTGCTTGTCAGGCCATGCTGTGGCGGCGTCCCATATAAAGTGGAGGAAGATGGGCACAGATGTTAGCTCAGGGCCACTCTTCCTCAAGAAAAAAAAAAGGGGGTGGGGAGGATTGGCATCAGATGTTAGCTCAGGGCTAGTCCTCCTCACAAAAAAAGAAAAAAAGAGTCACAATAAGATCAAATAAATGGAGAATTTCAAAACTGGGAGGAACCTCAATTCCAGGCACCTCAATTACAGATGAAGTAGAAACACACTAAGTGACAAAGCTGGGACAGCGACCCAGATCATTTGACTTCCAGGCCTGGAGTAACTAGATTATGATGCCTTCTGTGACTGAGCCATGATTTAAACATTTGGTAAATTGATTTTCAAACACATGACCATGCCTCAAGAATTTGCTTTAGTTTCCAAAGTTAGAAACTTAACATTTCTGTGTGTTCCATTGCATAGTGGAAGTTACATTCTTTTGCTCAGATTTTACTCCATGAAGCAGAAACCTATGAAATATAACAAGTATAAAAATATAAGTATAATAACTGTAAGTTTCAGAAGTGCTTATCATACTGTGTATTTATAATGGTATTTTAAACTAAGGAGCATTTTGAAATCATAACGAGGTGTGTGATTTTCACAAATAAAGATATGTATTGTATTTCAATTGTTTTCTTTTAATAACGTGTACTTTGCCAACAGGGCAGAATTTATCTTTAGACTAAAGGTTTTATTTTTAATTGAGATACAATTCACATACAATAAAATTTAAAGTTTTTAAGTGTACAATTCAGTGGGTTTTAGTATATTCACAAGGTTTGCAATTATCACCACTATCTAATTCCGGAATATTTTCATCACCCCAGTGGAAACTCTGTATCCATTAAGCAATAACTCCCTACTCCCCCACCCCAGCCTCTGGTAACCTCTAATCTACCTTATGTCAGTATGAATTTGCCTATTCTAGACATCTCATGAAAGTGAGATCATACAATATTTGTCCTTTTGTGTCTGGCTTATTTCACTTAGCGTAATGTTTTTAAGGTTCATCCATGTTGTGGCATATATTAAATACTTCATTCCTTTTTATGGCTGAATAATATTCTATTGTGTGGATATACATACCATGCTTTGTTTATCCATTCATACAGTTCATCCAGTGTCCATCTGATGGACATTTGGGTTGTTCCCACTTTTTGGCTGTTTGAATAATGGTGCTATGAACACTTGTGTAAAAGTTTTTTTGGGCATATATCTTTTCAGTTGTCTTGGGTATATACCTAGGAGTGGAATTGTTGGGTCATATGGTAACTCCATATTTAACTTTTGAGGAACTACCACACTGTCTTCCACAGTGGCTGCATTGTTTGGTGGAACTGTTTTCCACCATTTTACATTTACACCAGCAACGTTTGGGGTTCTTATTCTCCACATCCTTGCCAACACTTATTTTCCATTTTTTAAATTATAGCTATCCCAGTAGTTATGGAGTAGTATCTCACTGTGGTTTTGATTTGAATTTTCCTGATGACCAGTGATGTTGAGCATCTTTTCATGTGCTGATTGGGTATATGTATATCTCTGGAGAAATGTCTATTCAAATCTTTTGCCCATTTTTAAATTGAGTTGTCTTTTTATTGTTGAGTTGTAAAAGTTCTTTATATATTCTGGATACTAGACCCTTATCAGATATATGATTTACAAATACTTTTGCCAATTCTGAGTTTTTTCACTTTATTGGTAGTGTCCTTTGATGCACAAAAGTTTTTAATTTTGATGAAGTCCAATTAATCTTTTTTCTTTTGTAGCTTGTGCTTGTCATATCTAAGAAACTATTGCCTAGTCCAAGTTCATGAAGATTTATACCTATATTTTCTTCTAAGAATTTTATAGATTTAGCTTTTACATGTAGGTCTTTGATCCATTTTTATTTGGTTTTGGTATATGCTAATGAAGTGGGAATCCAAATTCATTCTTTTACATGTGGATATCATGTTGTTCCAGCACCATTAAATGGTTTGTCATCCTTGTTGAAAATCAATTGACCATAGATGTACAGATTTATTTCTGGACTCTCAGTTCTAGTCCATGGATATATATGTCTATCCTTATGCCAATACCACACTGTCCTGTAGCTCTGTAGTAGGTTTTGAAATCAGGAAATGTGAGTTCTCCAACTTTGTTCTTCTTTTTCGAGATTGTCTTGGCTATTCTGGGTCCTTGCATTTCCATAAGAATTTTAGAATAAGCTTGTTCATTTCTGCAAGAAAAGGCAGTTGGAATTTTGATGGGGATTGCACTGAATCTTTAGATTAATTTTTGGAGTATTGCCATCTTAACAATTTTAAGTCTTCCAATCCATAAATACTGGATGTTTTTCCATTTATTAAGGTTGTCTTTAATTTTTTTCCACAATGTTTTGTAGTTTTCAGTGTACAGGTCTTATACTTCTTTTGTTAAATTTATTCCTGAGTATTTTGTTCTTTTTGAAACTAAAGGTTCTTAACCTGGTGTCCTACAATCCGTACATAGACTTCAGGGAGCCTTCAAATCTACTGAAATTGTTTCCGGAATTTTATCTCTATGCGCACATGCATTTTTTTTTTTTTTTTCAGAAAGACAGTCCAGAACTTCCATCAGATTCTGAAAGGATCTATCTGTGACTCAAAAAGTTTAAGAATTATTCCCTTATACTGTTAAGTGCTTTCATTCTAGATTATACATGTCAGGTTTTTTTCTTTCCCTTTATATTAAAGATGGAGGAGGTTTAAGAGTGTTAAATTTTTATAAAAAGGGTTTTATTACCTCTGAGGATAGTCCTGCCACCTGAGGGTGAGAATATTTACTTATTAAAAAAAATTTAATCTTGAAAAATAAATGTAGGTTTTCATGAAATAAAAATTAACAATTTAGCTTTTTTAAAAAGCTTTTTAGGGTCCGGCCCCATGGCTTAGCAGTTAAGTGCATGCGCTCCGCTGCTGGCGGCCCAGGTTCATATCCCGGGCACACACCAATGCACCGCTTGTCAGGCCATGCTGTGGCAGCGTCCCGTATAAAGTGGAGGCAGATGGGCACAGGTGTTAGCCCAGGGCCAGTCTTCCTCAGCAAAAAAAGAGGAGGATTAGCATGGATGTTAGCTCAGTGCTGATCTTCCTCACAGAAAAAAAAAAAAAAAGCTTTTCATTATGAAAAAATTCAAAATACACTGATTTTAATCCACAATTTCAAAATACTTTATTGAAAGACTAGTTTCAATGAACCCCTAGAGATGTGTACCTAACACCCGTCTATAGGTCATCAGCTTATGGCCATAGTTCAGAGCCACTCTTGTTTCATAATTATCCCTACCATTGTCACCCAGTCTCCCCACGCCCACACACTAAATTCTTTGGAATCAGGTACCCACACTTGGACCAATCAACTGTGGCTAGGGGAACAGTGCCCACTGGAGGATCATGTTTGCTTTCAGGTGCACCATATGCATGAATAAGGATGCAGGAAGGCGGAAGTGTATAGAAGCTGGGTTAACAACACAATACGTATTCACTGTAGATAATTTTCTAATACCAGTATTTGTCCCCTTGGAATGGATGTGGCTGGCATTAAGTATAGTGCATTATTAATGGCTCCTCCTAAACTATGGCTTGCTATGATGACCCTCTTTGTTCCTGAGAGGTGAAGAAGCAGGGCTGTATCTCAGATTCTCATTCAATAGGGAGGACGTAACACAAGCCACAGTAGCCCAAGGTCTATGGTCTCAGATCTTTTATAGAAACTTCCCTTTTTACCAACCCAGCCCCAGCCGAACCACTTCCCCCCCGCTTCCTCCTTTTCCCAAGGGCAAGACTGGCTTGTCTCTCTATCATAAACTTATTATACCGGAAGTAAGAATTCACTCTCATTGTTTTATTTCCTTCTAAATATCATTATAGGAAGAGGGGAGAGGTGGCATTTCAGTTATTTATTGCTGTATAATAAACTACTCCAAACTGAGTGACTTAAAACAACAATTGATTATTTCTACGATTATGTGAGTTGTTAAGCCGTTCGTTTGCTCATCTTGCCTTGGATTACTCATGCAACTACACTCAGTGAGTTGGCTGGAGTAGCTGGTCCGGTCTTTCATCCTCAAGAAAAGTACACTGACCTTTGTTACCTGGGTATGGCAGTGTTCCAAGAGGGCAAACCCCAGTGTGCAAGTACTCACCAAGCCTCTGCATTGCTTGCAAGTGTCCCCATGGCCAAAACAAGTTAGGTGACCAAGCCCAGAGTCAATGTGCGAGGAGAGTACACAGAGCTGGGACACTTGGAAGAGTGATTTATTGGGAGCCATTATTTGTAACAACTGTGTTACACAATCTATCCTTTTTTTTTTAATAATTTTTTATTTTATTTATTTTTTCCCCCAAAGCCCCAGTAGATAGTTGTATGTCATTGCTGCACATCCTTCTAGTGGCTGCATGTGGGACGCGGCCTCAGCATGGCCGGAGAAGCGGTGCATCGGTGTGCACCCGGGATCCGAACCTGGGCCACCAGCAGCGGAGCGCGCACACTTAACCGCCAAGCCATGGGCCCGGCCCCACAATCTATCCTCTAGTCTCAATAATTCACATATCTCCCACATGCAAAATATATTTACTCCCTCCCAAGACCCCAAAAGTTTCATCCAATCATTGCCTTAAGTTTGAAGTACTCATCTTGTCATCTGCGTCGTCTGGATACAAATGAAGGTCTTCACATTCTCAACCTACAGTGGTGAGACAGGGACAGAAAAACTACAGTAGATACTTCCATTCAGTTAGGGAAGGAGTGGAAGGTATGTGCAGGGACTAATCCATAGAAATTGTGACATTCTGCTAGGCACATGTTACCAAGGCCCCCTACTCTGGGAATAGGAAATGCTCCTTGATTATGACCAGTTCTCCCTGGGAGTGGTAGTTCTCTCTCCAGTTTTCTCTGTGGCTCTTAGCTCTGCCGTCTAACACCTGGCTCCATCATGAGAAGTCCTTCTTTTCCATAAGAAATGGTGCCTATTTGCAAATGAGTAGCTCTTCACTTGCCTCCTGCCCCTAGTATGTTGGGGACTCACAGGTATCTTTTCGTTTGGAATTGTCTCTGTCCCTTTTATTCTAAACTGGCAGTGCTTTCACCAATATACCTCTCTTAAGAATTTTGTAGTTTTCCAAAGGATCTTATTGAAGTTTCTTCCATGCCTCAAAAGCCACGTTCATAATTCTTTACAGACCTCTCTGGAAGTGTCAGACTGATGTGGAACAATCCCTTTAAGATTGTTATAACTCCTTTTATCTACCTGAGAGGGTCTACCAGCCATTACCTTAAATCTTTTTGAGATATTAACAAAGGATCTTACAGCCATATCATTGATTTTCTGTTTACACTGAAGCCACTTCTTATTTTGAGATTCTTGCCAGCTGGAGAAACTTGGAATAAGGAACAGTTTTATTTTCTAACCCAGGAAGTCTTGGCCCTCTCTATTTCCTCCAAATTCTTCTTACAAACTGAACAGTTCTCTCTTTAGTGCCTTTCTTTCTTCCCATACCTTATCATACTCAGCTCTAAGAAGCCAAATGACACTTTCAATATTCTATCTGGAAATCTACCCACCATTTGGTTCCAAAGCCAATGCCACATATTTTAAAATTCTGTGTACCCTATTTCTGGTACTAATTTCTAAAATAGTTATTTATTGCTGTGTAACAAATTGCTTCAAAATTTATGGGCTTAAAACAACAATAATTAACATTTATCACAATTATATGGATTGGCTGGGCAATTCTTTCTCTGGTCTTACTTGGGGTTATTCGTGTAGCTGTATTTAGCTGGTACATTGGCTGGGCTGGTTGGCCTCTCTCTCCATATGGTCTTTCACCTTCAAAGAGGCTAGAGCGATCTTGACATAGCCATGGCGGTACCATACTCCTAGATATATACCTAACAGAAATGCACGCACACGTGCACCAAGAGGCATGTACAAGAACACGTATATAGCATTATTCATAAAAATCAAAAACTGTAAACAACCCAAATGTCTGTCAACAGTAGAATAGATACATAAATTGCAGTGTACTTACATAGTGTAAATCTATATAACAAGGCAAATGGAAGAATTGGAGTTGTACACAACAGCGTGGAGAAATCTCACAAACATATTATTGCGCAAAAGAAGCCAGACACCAAAGAATGCATACTATGTATGATTCCATGTATATAAGTTCAAAAGCAGGGAAAACTGAACTATGATGTTAATTTTTGGGAAGGAGGAAGAGGATAGTGATTAGGAGGAAGCATGAGAAAAGCTTCTGGAATGTTCTGATATTCTATTTCTTGACCTGACTTGCTTGCTTCTTTGATAATTCATTGAACCGCACATTTATGTTTTGTGTGCTTTTCTGTCTATATATTTCAAAAAACATTCAAAGAAACCACATTTAAGATGTCATTTTCATCTATCTAATTGGTAAATTTTTTAAGAAGAGGCATGTGGGAAAATTGTCACTCTCATCCACTGTACAGTCTTTTGGCCGGCCATTAAACAGTATCTACATACAAAGTTTTAAATGCACATACCCCTCACAAAAATTCCACTTCTAG
The DNA here is from genome assembly GCF_020826845.1 of Diceros bicornis minor. Classification (NCBI taxonomy): domain Eukaryota; kingdom Metazoa; phylum Chordata; class Mammalia; order Perissodactyla; family Rhinocerotidae; genus Diceros; species Diceros bicornis. Next base: position 21,874,584 of record NC_080764.1, on the reverse strand, counting down.
GAATTGATACAGATATGCTTACACATCTACACAGCCACGTTTGTATTATACCTTACTTGTATATGCATGGAAATTCTAAAAGTTTACACAAGAAACTCTTAAGCCTGGTTGCTCTGCAGAGGAGTCTGCAGACCTGAAGTGCAGGGAGACTTATTTTTTATTGTATACCCTTTTGTACTGTTTGAAACTTATACCATGTGCGTGGATTATTCTTTTAATAAAAGTAAACTACTTGTTTGTTTTTTAAGAAGTTACTTGCCAGGGCCAGCCAGGTGGCACAGCGCTTAAGTGCGTGCACTCTGCTTCAGCAGCCCGGGGGTTGCAGGTTCGGATCCTGGGCGGGCACCAACACACCGCTTATCAAGCCATGCTGTGGCAGAGCCCCATATAAAGTAGAGGAAGATGGGGATAGTTGTTAGCCCAAGGCAAATCTTCCTCACCAAAAAGAGGAGGATTGGCGGCAGATGTTAGCTCAGGGCTGATCTTACTCATCACAAAAAAAAAAAAAAAAAAGTTACTTGCCCAAGATCATCTGGTTAAAAGTGACAGAGCCTGGATTTGAGCCCTATTCTATCTAACTCTAAAGCCCATACCATCAACCATAAGTCTAAATTTTCCCCTGCAGAGTCTCTGTTTTCTCCCGTGTAAAGGGAGCATATTTGTCTAGATCACGAGGGTCTCTTTGGAGATCAACATGGAAGCTCTGTTATATGAACTGAGCCAACAGGGCAGATATGTAAGGGAGATTTACCACTAAGTAATGACACCAGTGCCCAGGAATCACCCCCAGACACTCGTCCACCAGGTCTACCCAGCAAGATTCACTCAGTCACTACTAGATAATAGGTTAACGCCACAGGTATGTTCAAGATAGAGGAGCCTATAGAAGGTGACAGTTTGAATAGTCAGTATTGAGGGGAAAAAGAAAAAGAACAAGAGCATAATAGGTACATATAGCAGTTCCTAAATCTGGATGTTAAAATTTAATTGTTATATAATTAACTTTAGAGGAATTTAAAGCACTCAGCTATGCATTAACTATAATAAAGATTTATACATTTGGTCAAATTTTGTAGGATATAGGATAGCTAGCTGCTGTTTCTGAAATTAGCCAACACATTTAAAAAGTGAACACTCACAGACAAAATGTACTACAACAGGACTTTGAAAATGGAGTTCTAAAAAAATTGCATTGGTTATTGGCATTTTTGCTGTTACTGTTGCACTAACAGGAAGAGGAAATAGGGGCCGGCCCCATAAAGGCTTAGCGGTTAAGTGCACACACTCCGCTGCTGGCGGCCCAGGGTTCGGATCCTAGGCGCACACCTGACGCACTGCTTCTCCGGCCATGCTGAGGCCGCGTCCCACATACAGCAACTAGAAGGATGTGCAACTATGATGTACAACTATCTACTGGGGCTTTGGGGAGAAAAAGGGGAAAAAAAAGAGGAGGAGGATTGGCATGGATGTTAGCTCAGGGCTGATCTTCCTCACACACAAAAAAAAAAGGAAATAAAGTGACATTAGTGAACATAATGATTGAGACTGAGATCACTAAACCCGCTTGTGTTACTTGCAGCTGAGAAAGCAAAGGCTTTGGAGCTTTATTTAAAAACGTAACTGGGGCTGGCCCTGTGGCGTAGTGGTTAAGTGCGCGCGCTCCGCTGCTGGCGGCCCGGGTTGGGATCCCAGGCGCGCATCAACGCACCACTTGTCAGGCCATGCTGAGGCCGCGTCCCACATAACGTGGAGGAAGATCAGCACGGATGTTAGCCCAGGGCCAGTCTTCCTCACCAAAAAGAGGAGGATTGGCATGGATGTTAGCTCAGGGCTGACCTTCCTCACAAAAAATAAATAAATAAATAAAGTATATTCAATTTAAAAATAAAAATAAAAACGTAACTAACCACCAACAGACACCCTGGAGCTGCACAATCAATCCTATTGACTTTCCAGTGATTAAAATGGGTTATTAGGAAGACAGAACACTTGATCAATTGTTTCTTCAGCTGTGCTTTTCTCTTAAGCTCCAGTTCTGAATCTCCAACTCCTTACTAGAGAATTCTTTATAGGTATTCACTCAAGATCCACATGTCTAAAATCAAACATGCCTCTCCCCCAACTAAAAAGAAAAACGAACAAACAAAACCCCCCAAATCTGATTGACTCTCCCAGCTTCCCTATTTCTTTGCTCAGTGATCCAAATTCTACCTCACCTACCACCTCTGGGTTAATGCAGACTTGCTTCTTTCTCTGGCCCTCCATCAACCTCACGGTGACCAAACCTGGTCAGTCTTCCTTTGCTTCCTACTCTTGGACAGTAGCCGCTTAACTGATCCGTCTCTGTTTCTCCTCACTCTCAAATACCCCAAAAGCTCACCATTTTGCATCTAATAAAAGCCTGGCATGTATTAGGTGCTCAATAAATGTTAACTGAATAAATCATGTTAATTTCTCTATTGTAAACCTTTAAATTTCATTGCACAAAGGTGTTTATAATTGGTTACTTTCCAGAAGACTGGAGCTCCTTAAGGGCAGGATCTTTCTTACTCTTCTCTGTATCCCCCATAATACCACATTGGAGTTCAATACATGTTTGTTGAACCCATGAGTGGAGGAGGCCTTAGCTTATTAACTTGGCGTACAAATACTTCCACAATCAGATCCAACTTACTGCCTCTTTCCAGTTCAGGCAAACATTGTGGAAATGGGGGGCAAACTCACTGTTTACAGGGCTCTCTAGATCTGATGAGGTTAACATTAGCATCAAGGAAGCCATCCAACCACTCTCTAGTTCAGATTCCTCTGCAAAATAAAGGACCGGCCTAGATTAAAGCTTCTCAGACTTCTCAGACTTTACTGAAAGACCTTGAACACGCAGAATAAGTTTCTGATTCTGCATTTCTACGAGCTCCCAGAGGATGCTAATTTTACTGGCGTCTACAAACAACCCTTCAAGTAATTATAAAGTTCTATGCTCTAGGACCTATTTATTATCTTCTGGACATGACTTCTGCATGACTGACATTATACTGTTTTGTGTATTGCTTCTCCTCCCTGAGATGCTTTCTCCGTTTATTTCCCCCTATATGAATCCAACCCATCTTTTCAAGCTCTTTCTCCTGGGCAAAGCCTTCCCTGACTATTCTAGTGCCCCTCCTCGTCAATGTTTTTTCACTCTATTAAAGTATCCATTGTTGGTGCTTAGAGTTTGACCCATTATCTACAAACAATTATTGGTTATCATTGTATGTATACAAATACCCAGTTGTATACTCCTTTTTCTTTCCTATGAGGCTTAGCACAATACCTCACACATAGTAAGTACTAAACAAATTGCTGTTGAATAAATGAATGACTCGCTTCAGCATTACTACTCCAGAAAGAAATCAAATGTTTTACTGTTCGAATTGAGAGCCCAGAAATAAACCCACACATCTATGGACAGCTAATTTTTGACAAGGGAGCCAAGGACATACAATGGAGAAAGGAAAGTCTCTTCAATAAATGGTGTTGGGAAAACTGGACAGCCACATGCAAAAGAATGAAAGTAGACCATTATCTTACACCATACACAAAAATTAACTCAAAATGGATTAAAGACTTGAATGTAAGACCTGAAACCGTAAAACTTCTAGAAGAAAACATAGGCAGTACGCTCTTTGACATGGGTCTTAGCAGCATATTTTCAAATACCATGTCTGACAAGGCATGGAAAGGAAAACAAAAGAAAAAATAAACAAATGGGACTACATCAAACTAAAAAGCTTCTACACATGAAGGAAACCATCAATGAAACAAAAAGACAACCTAACAATCGGGAGAAGATATTTGCAAACCATGTATCTGATAAGAGGTTAATATCCAAAATATATAAAGAACTCATACATCTCAACAACAAAGAAACAAACAACCCAATTAAAAAATGGGCAAAAGATCTGAACACACATTTTTCCAAAGAAGATGTACAGCCAACAGGCACAAGAAAAGATGTTCAACGTCACTAATTATTAGGGAAATGCAAATCAAAACTACAATGAGATATCACCTCACACCTGTCAGAATGGCTGGAATTAACAAGACAAGAAATAACAAGTGTTGGAGAGGATGTGGAGAAAAGGGAACTCTCATACACTGCTGGTGGGAATGCAAACTGGTTCAGCCACCAGGAAAAACAGTACGGAAATTCCTCAAAAAGTTAACAATAGAATTACTGTACGATCCAGCTATTCCACTGCTGGGTATTTATCCAAAGAACATGAAAACACAAATGCGTAAAGATACACGCACCCCTGTGTTCATTGCAGCGTTATTCACAATAGCCAAGACTTGGAAACAACCTAAGTGCCCATCAAGGGACAAATGAATAAAGAAGATGTGGTATATATACACAATGGAATACTACTCAGTCATAAGAAACGATGAACTCCAGCCATTTGCAACAACATGGATGGACCTTGAAGGTATTACACTAAGCGAAATAAATCAGAAGGAGAAAGTCAAATACCGTATAATCTCACTCATAAATTGAAAATAAAAACAACAACAACAGCAACAAACAAACACGTAGATACAGAGATTAGATTGGTGGTCACCAGAGGGGAAGCAGGGAGGGAGAAGGGGGAAAAGGGTAAATGGGCACATGTGTGTAGCAATGGATGGTAATTAGTCTTTGAGTGGTGAGCATGATGTAATCTACACAGAAATTGAAATATAATGATGTACACCTGAAATTTATATAATGTTATAAACCAATGTTACCTCAAAAAAAAAAAAAAGACAAAAAGAAATGTTTTACTATTCTGTATTGTTGTTTTCCAGAACATGGAGGAAAGAGCCAATACAGAATTTCCCTAGTCTACTCAAATGAGACAGACCAATCTAAACAACAATTTGATCTATTCAAAAGTTAATGATATTAAGATATCTAAAATGAGTTTATATTAAAATTAAAACTTCTTTCTTCAATGTCTGAAACAATAGAATTTGCTACTGCTGTTTCCGTCCCACTTTCCAAAACCAAACAGGCATAATATATTATGCATGAGAACTTGACATTATATAAATTAAAAGATTAGTCCTATAAAGTATGAATTGGTATTATATCATGATTTCAATAGCCTGGTTAAACAACCTGCCTTACATCAAATATCATGTTGCATATCAAATAATGAAGTGAACTCCCTGCATGATGAAAAGCAAAGAATCTTTATTATTGATATAGAGAAGTTGTTTTAAATTTTAAAGTTAAAATAAGGAAGTTCTTTGAATATTGCCTAACTCACTATTGTGGGAAAAAAGTTAGAAGCGGTTCAGAACATGCCACCCTATTTTGCATTTCTATTAAACATTTTTAATCAACTTGTAATGTTTGTTTTATAAAAGAAATTTTAACCCAAATATCAATTTATCATTTTTGACAGCAGAAAAGAGCTATATTTTATATTATCAAATTCTTGACCAGATAGGTGTTTTGGTAGTAAGTTATTAAACTGTAAAATCTCTTGGTAAACTGTGAAGTGCCAGCTCCATATATAAAGCACTTTAATCATTTTTATGCATAAGGTACAACATTTCTGGAAAATTTGAGCTAAATGAGTACACCTAGTAAAAGTACTGTATCACTTGAACAGGAGATATAAAGCACAATGAATCTTATTCTTAGTAGATTTTAGCAATTTAAAAGTTTGTTTTATTTAAATTCTAAAGGATTTCCATTCTTAATTTAATTTACCCACATCTGATGGAAACTTCTCACAAAATAAATAATAAAGTGAAAATTCTCAGAAAACAGACATTAATACTGATTTTTAATTATCTTTATTTTATTTAGTTTTCTAGCTTCTGATAAAACATTTGTGGGAGTTATTTTTAGTTCAAGCCTTGCAAAGCTCTCTGTCATCTCCTAATGTGAGTTCCTCAGAATGAAGCAACATAGGATATAGAATTGGTAGAAACCAAAGGGCTAAGCAGGCATGGCATTTTTATAGAATTGTTATATCTGGAAGATCATTGTTATATCGGAGATCATCCGGGCCAGTCTCCTTGCTTTACAAGTGAGGACAGTGTGACTCTGAGGTCACTCAGCTCATTACTAATAGAGTCAAACTTGAACTCTTCTTCTTCTCTTCAGTTCATGGTTCTTTCCACCTTGTTAAGTGGAACATGGGAAAACTAAGAATAATCAGAGCACCAAGAAACACAAATCAGGAAACATGAATCAAGAAACATCAAGAAACAAGAAACACAAAGGAAGTAACACAGTCTCTTCTAGAGTGGCTGGGAAGCCCTGCAATTTGTCCACACCCCACTCAACTCTCAATGGTCTGTCATCCTTGAGACACTCAAATTACTTGAGACTAGAAATTACTAGATTGTTAATTACACAAATGGAACCTCTCTAAATGTGATATATTATCTGTATTTGTCACTGGATGTCTACATTTTTCAAAAAGGAAAAGAAATGTTGACTTTATCCCACAAATCCTCACTGTTGTGTGCTCTTCATTTTCATCATATACACTTTCTAATAATATTTATCAAGTGGTTACTTGGGTCAGTCAGTGCGCTAGTGGCTTCAACTGCATTACTGCATTCAATCTTCACAAACAACCCTATAAAGGTAGGTGGTACTATTCTCCCACATTTTAAAGATAATGAAATTGAAGCTTAGATAGGTTAAGTCATTTACTCAAGGTGCATAAGTAATAAGTGGCAGAGCTAAGATTGGATCCCAAGCTGTTTGACATCAGAACCAGACCTCTTAAGCACTATTGCTGTGTTCTGCTTCTGGGAAAGAAACTGGCCTACCCATAATAAGAAACTTCCTTATTAAAAAATATATATATACTGAAAATATTTACATATCATTTTCTAAATGGTGTATTCTTTTCCTTTTGCTTGAGATAGATGATAATAGTCAATATGAGAAAGTTCAGACTAACTTGCCAGTCATTTTCAATTTAAATTTTATTTTTTGCAATGCATAGTTTTTTTAAGTTATATATATAATAAATATAAATAGTATATTTATAATAATAAATATATATATATATTATATATATCCAAAAAAGAAATTCAAACAGTACAAAAGGGTAAAGAATGAAAAGTCTCTCACCCACCCTGACTCAATTAATTCTGAGAGTCACCTTCTCAGAATTAATTACTATTAAATTGTCTGGTGTAGCCTTCATGTATTCTATGCATATATACATATATATCTATATTCCCTTTAATATTGATGGTAGTATAATATTTATAGTGTTCTGTATCTTTCTATACTTAACAATAATATATCTTCGAAATATTCTATGTCAATACATGTAGATTTACCTGATTCCTTTTAACAAAATATTTAAGCAAAATATTCTATTGGGGAGGCATAGGGGAAGAAAGTGAAATGAAAAGGCAGAAATTCATTAACAGTAGTAAACAATGTTTCTTAGGCTCTGTCTTCTACATGTGACTGGAAGATTCCTTGCCCCCCTGCAAATCCCACAGATATGTCTTCTCAGCCTCCATGTAATGGGGAGAGATACAGGTGGACCCTCTGGTGCCATTACACAGGGAAAGTCACACCGTGCTATCACTGTACTACACAGGATAGCAGGGCATCCCTTCCCCCACCACATCCCACCAAAACTTTTGTGTCGGAACAACTTATCCAATTCTTGGTTTAGACATTATGCACGAGCTCTTCAAATCTGAGTGATAAACAACAAGCAACACTCAAAATTGGCTTTCCTCCCCGGTAACAAAGTAATTTCCTTGGAATAAGTCCTCCTAGGAAGCTCCTGGGTCTTTCATGAAAACAGATCTCCAGTAGACCCTCTCCAGCTAAAGTCCAAATATTCCCAGTTGGCTCTCAAACCATTTAATGAAACTATATTCATTGGCTCAAGATGAATCACCCCACCCCTAACCACACACAATGAGGCACTCCTATAGAGTCCTCGTGTGAGCCTTATTGACATGCATAGAGAAAAGGGACTTTTATTAATGGACATCAAAGTTGACTTTTAATAACGGACATCAAAATTGATGTTATTGTCGTCATTTACAGCTGAGGAAAGTGAGGATAAGCACCATAGATGGAAAGAAGTGGATCTGGGGTGGTCAAGCAGGGGACTGATATTAACTGATACTAAAGTCTTCTGTTCATCCAGACTACCCCTCACAGTTGGGGAACCCCTCCATCCACAGCCATTCCAAGCACAACCTGTATTTCAACTCCTATTAAATTCTAAGCTCATCATCTGCAGCTGTGTGCTCCTAGGCACTACACATGTTTGATTACTTATTCATCCACTCATGGAACAAATATTCATTGAGCCCTGGCAAAATGCCAGCCACTGTGCTTAGCCCTGGTGCCTTACCCCAAAGACGAAGAACATGTCACATTCAACACGTAGTCAAATAAACAAACAAGATACCCACAGACTGCAATAAATGCTGTGGAGGAAATGGATAGGGTAATGTGATAAAATCTAACTGACTAGGGAGAAGCGGCTATTTTAAACAGAAGGGTCAGAAAAGACCTCAAAGAAGGTGATATTTCAGCTGAAGCCTGAAGGGTGAAAGAGGAGACGGAGCCAGCAGCTACTTGATCTTGTCAATTCGCTTCAGCATGGTTGAACTCAAAATATACTTCTCAAATTAAAATGCATTCTCATCACTTTGCCAAGTACTAAAGCACGTTTTAAGGCCAACTACTACCTGGTCCATTACTATTATTAAAATGATACACTAAATAATGGTTTCTATTATTTATTTATTTTTATAAATTTTTGGAATGTGTTATAAGGGATGGTCTCTATTTGACGTTGACAGAGGCAGCATAATATATTCCTTCAACAAGTATTTATCGGGTCTCTACTATGTGCGAGATCCTTTGCTGGACTCTGGTGATAATCTGGATTGAAACTGGGTTGAGGGGCCGGCCCTGTGGCGTAGCGGTTAAGTGCGGCGCTCTGCTGCTGATGGCCCACGGTTCGGATCCCGGGCGCGCACCGACGCACTGCTTGTCGGGCCTTGCTGTGGCGGCGTCCCACATAAAGTGGAGGAAGATGGGCACGGATGTTAGCTCAGGGCCAGTCTTCCTCAGCAAAAAAAAAGGGAGGATTGGCATGGATGTTAGCTCAGGGCTGATCTTCCTCGTGCACACACACACACACACACACTAAATAAATATTAAAAAGAAAAAGAAAGAAATTGGGTTGTGATCCTCAGTCCCCTCTCCCACCAAGGCAGCTTTCGTGTGTTTTATATGTTGACATTCCATGTGAGAGTCTATTATGGAAACTAGTTTCACTGATTAAAAAAGAAAAAGATTTAAAAAATCACTGGGTCCCCAAAATCCCTTCCACAATACTAGAGAAGTATATTATTATGGAGAAATTTCTTTTTCTTAGAATTCCTAACAAGCTATATGTGGACATAATGTTTGAGACAACTCAAGAATAATATGAAATAAAGTGAGTTACTTTGCGTGAATAATGAAAAAGAAACGTATTTATTTTTAACACAAATATAGCATTTTCCCCCAAGGATACAAGAGATTAACCAAAGTTCCTTGCCCTCTCTAAAAAACTTCATATTTAATTGTTTCTGATATTTTAAGTTTTCCTTGTCCTATCAGAAGTTTTAAAGAACAGTCTACATGCATTTTAATTGACTTCTTTTTTCCTTTCAAAATATCTGACAATCTTTTAAGCAATAAGGAAGGAAGTACCAAACTGGCAAAATGTGGGATGTGAAAATGATGCTACGGGCATGAGAAAACTGCTCCTATTATGTTAGCAAGTTTCGAGTCCTTCACAAAAAGAAGAACTAGCTTGTTAATACCAGTTTTGCTTAGTCATGTAATTTTTTTTTAAAGTTATTTTGCACTTATGTATTGGGTTTTTCGCTGGCATCAACGTGGGAATCAAAGTCACATGAATTGAAGTTTGTGCTAACTTTTTCCTGTCCTTTTCCTCTTTGATACCTATCTAGGGTATATGAACGTCATGAAACTCATAGCAAAGACATCCAGTCGATTTGGGGGGAAAAGAATCATACTCCTTTCTTCTCTTGCTTAAAGTACTTGGACTATGTTTCTTTCTTTAGACTATGTAAGACCGCGATTCCATGTTATTATGGTCCTTGGTATGAGATAGTGAACTTATTTGGTAACAAACGTGCCAGATACTCATTATTGGCCCATGGCAACATTGTGAAGTAAAGTTATTGTTCCTTGATACTTCATTTTGGGTGGTCTCTTTGGCCTAGCAGCCAGGGCCTTCCTAGAGCGTACTTACTTCTACACCTGGACCCAAGTCTGCATTCTCTGGCCAAGTCCCTCAAGCTCCAGATCTTTCTGAGCTCTTTCCTTTGCTTGTCCCTCGGCGACTTCCAGCTGCCATAAGACATTCATCCTCAAGTATTAGAAAAGAATGGTGTTGTTCCCAAGCGCACACTTCCATTGTTGCTCAAAGGTGTTCTGGATTTATGAATAAGATGGGGTTTCGGGTAGCTAGAGGGAGAGAGATTCCCCCTCCCTCAGCTTTCCTCAAGTGCTTTTCAAATTCTACCCCAGAGACGGTCAGCTTTGCTAAATGGATGTAAGCCTCCTGCCTTTCTAACTCAATGAAACTTGCTTACTCATAGCTCAGAAAGTTCCCCTGAACATGATTAGTAAGCATTATTCCAAAGTTTCAGCAAAAACGCTAAGGGAGGCTGACTAACCCTATTGGATTTAAATTAGCCATATGAAAAGAAGTCACATTGCCTCATCTGCTAGCCAATGTTTCTGCTAAATTAGTTTTTTTGTTCAAAAAAGTACTCACACAAACAAGGAAAAAAGAGGAATTTACAAAGAAATACAGAATATTAGAGCTGGAAGGGACCTTCACGATCAGCTAGGCCAATGTACTCATTTTACAGAGAAAGAAACTGAGGCTAAGAAGCCAAGTTACCCAAGATCACTCAACTAGTGGTAAATCTCATTTCTCAGTTACAGCCTCTCATAGCACCATGACCCTCTCCCTTCTTCATAGCATAACACCAGTTACACTTTTGCGCCTGCTTAAGTGATGATTTGATTAATGCCTGTCTCCTCCACAAGACTATTATCTTCATGATGACAGGCACCCTGTCTGGTTTTTTTTGCCACTTACGGGAACAGTCAGGCATGTAGTTAGTGCTCAATAAATATTTGTTGAATGAGTGTCAGTAAACATTGAGTCAACTATTAGTAAACATGGAATCAACAGTATACTTAGCCTTTTAAATGATTGCCAAATCATTGTTCACACATTATGTGGACATGCTACTTGAATTAATCAAGGAAATGTTAGATTCTATGATAGTAAAATATAAACTTGGAAATCTTAGTGGCTTAAGACAAAAAGGTTTACTTATTTTTTTAATTCTATATGTGGTGGGCAGCCTCTCTCCACCTTGTAGCTACTCCATCTGGAACTTGCAGCCTCCAAGGTCACTGTTGTAGAAGAAGAGCAAGATGGAGGCAGCACACTGGATGTTAAGGGCCTCAGCCCAGAAGTGGCACATGGCATGTCCACCTATAGTCCTTCACCAGAATTAATCGTATGGCCCCATCCCATACGGGGCTGAAAAAGTTTTAGGGAGAACTAGCTATCTCTGCTTGCCATTGGATGGGTTAATTATAGTAATAGCAACCACTAATTTTTATTGAGCACTTACTTTGTGCCAGGCCAAGAGCTAACTGCTTTATGACATTCAATGCTTCATTTAATCCTCATTACAGACAAATGAACTGCAGACACTCTCATTATGATCGGTTACCAAATGAGGAAACTAAGGGATTAATTTGCTCAAGGTCACAGTTGGTAAGTGGGATCAGGGATGTGAACCAATGTCTCAGGCACTAAAGTCCATGCTATTAGCCACTCTGACTTAATCCCACTTATGTGTTTCATCAGAATAACGTTTTAAAGAACAATAGATTGATTTTTAATAACACAAATAGAGGATGAGAAAGAATTATAAAATCCATTTGTGTGATTATAAATAACCTCAATTTAGCTACTCAGTTCAAGAAGCATCTATCATTAACATCACCAATAGTGGAGAAAACAGATCATGTGCATCCTGATATGATACACCAAGGACACAAGTGTAGCATTTCTGCCCCAAATGCATGATCTGAATCTAATTGTGAGGAAACCCGAATTGAGAGACAGTCTATGTAACAACTGGCCTGCACTCTTCAAAAATGTCAATGCTATGAAGGACAAGGAAAGGCTGAGGAACTCCTCCAGATTTAAAGGGACTAAAGAGAACAGCCACAAAGTGCGATGCGTGATCTTGAGTTGGATCCTGGAAGCAGGGGTCAGAATTACTATAAAGGACATTTTGGGGGCAATTGGTAAAATTCAAATATAAACAATATATTAGAGAAGTGACGTCAGCATCACGACAGAGTAAGTTCTTCCCTCAGTCTCTTCCCTTTAAGTTACAACTAAATGGACATTCATTAACCGGCAGAGAATCCTCTGCACAGCACAACAGGACTTCTGAGAGATCCATGCAGCTATACATCTGAAGGTGGGTGGACTGGAACCCTGAGAGGCAGTGGAAGGAAGGAAGTGCACCCCTCCCCGTCCCTGGCACCAGTCAGCCAGTTTGCAGATCCTCACACAGCAGCTGCACATGACTGTAAGAGGAGGCAGGGACAGCCTGTCTGTGCCAATGCTCTTGGACTCGCAGCCCAGCCCAGGGGAGTGCCCAACATGCTGTGGCAGCCCCATCCATGGGAATGCTCTCACCGAGTGGCGGCAGCTCAGCCATCATGTCGGCAGCCCTCCCCCCAGCGCAGCACAGGCTAGAAGGTGCCCTTCCTGCTCAGAAGGCACCCCCACCCGCAGAGCACAGCAGCCAGAGGGATCCAACGAGAGGCGGCTCAGCCCCCACACGGGCGCCCTCCACTCTTAGTGCAGCTAAGGTGAGAAGGCACCCCTCCCCCTCAGAAAGCCCCCCCTCCCACAGAGCACAGCAACCCATGGGACCCACTGAGTGTCAACTCAGCCCCCATGTAGGCGCCCCTCCCACCTAGTGCACAGCAGCTCAGCTGGTCCCGTGCTGAGCATAGAGGCCCCACCTATGGTGCCCGACTTGCCTGCCCAGGGCAGAGGCCCTGCACATGTGAGCACAACCAGCAGAGCAGCTGCGGCCAGCCTGGGTGAACCCAGAGTGGTCCTACCTGCAAAACTTCCAGCAGACAGGGCAGGATCAGAAAATACAGCTGCTGCCCACCCACCAGCGATGGCAGGTGCAATCTGCAACCTGATACTACCACAAATGCACCAGCAAAGGATCACACCATGAAGAACTACATTACCACTTCAGAGCAGAAGGAAAATGACAGGTCTCCAGAAACCAATCCTGATCTCACAGAAATTTACAATCTAAATGACAGATAATTCAAAATAATTATAATGAAACTCAACAAGTTACAAGAAAACTCAGAAAGACAGTTCAATGAGCTCAGGAATAAAGTTAATGAACAGAAGGAATACTTCACCAAAGGGATTGAGACTCTTAAAAAAAACAAACAGAAATTCTGGATATGAAGAATACAATTAATGAGATAAAAAATAATCTAGAATCCATAAAAAATAGAGCTGATATAATGGAGGACAGAATTAGTGATTGACAGGCTAGAAATATAGAAATCCTTCAGGTGGAGGAGGTGAGAGAACTAAGATTTTTTAAAAATGAAGAAATTCTTCAAGAAATATCCAACTCAATTAGGAAAAGCAACGTAAGGATTATAGGTATTCCAGAGGGAGGAGAGAGGTTATTAAAACAAATAATAGCTGAGGGCGCTAGCCTGGTGGTGTAGCGGTTAAGTTCGCCAGCTCCGTTTTGGTGGCCTGGAGTTTGCAGATTTGGATCCTGGGCACGGACCAATGCACTGCTTGTCAAGCCATGCTGTGGCAGCGTCCCATATAAAGTAGAGGAAGATGGGCATGGATGTTAGCCCAGGGCTGATCTTCCTCAGCCAAAAGAGGAGGATTGGCAATGGTTGTTATTTTTTTTTTTTTTAAAGATTTTTATTTATTTATTTTTTCCCCAAAGCCCTAGTAGATAGTTGTATGTCATAGCTGCACATCCTTCTAGTTGCTGTATGTGGGACGCGGCCTCAGCATGGCCGGAGAAGCGGTGTGTCGGTACACGCCTGGGATCCGAACCTGGGCCGCCAGCAGCGGAACACGTACACTTAACCGCTAAGCCACGGGGCCGGCCCAGGCAATGGGTGTTAGCTCAGGGCTGATCTTCCTCACAAAAAAAAAAGAAAAGAAAAGGAATAATCGCTGAGAACTTCCCAAACCTGGTGAAGGAACTGGACTTACAAATACTCGAAGCCAATAGAACTCCTAATTACCTCAATGCAAAAAGACTTTCTCCAAGGCATATACTATTAAAACTAGCAAAAGTCAATGACAAACAAAAAATATTAAGGGCAGTAAGGCAGAAGAAAATAACCTACAAAGGAACCTCTATCAGGCTTTCAGCAGATTTCTCAACAGAAACCTTATAGGTTAGGAGAGAATGGAATGATATATTTAAAATACTGAAAGACAAAAACTTTCAGCCAAGAATACTCTATCCAGTGAAACTATCCTTCAGATACAATGGAGAAATAAAAGCTTTCCCAGATAAACAAAAGCTGAGGGAGTTCATCAGCACTAGGCCTATCCTACAAGAAATGTTGAAAGGAGCCCTCCCATCTGAAACTAAAAAGCAAAGGTTTATAAAACCCTGAGCAAGGAGAAAAATAGAATCAGAAAATTGCAGCTCTATATCAGAATAGGTCAGTAAACACTTAATTATAACATAAAAGACAAAGGGAAGGAAAGCATGCAAAAATAACTATAAACATTTCAATTTAGTCACAAACTCACAACACAGAAAAGAACAATTTGTGACAACAATAACTCAGAAGGGGAAGAGGAAAGGGATGGAACATACTTAGGCTAATGGAGATAAGAGGCCATCAGAAAAAGGACTATCTCATCTACAAGATCTTTTATATAAACTTCATGGTAACCACTAAACAAAAAAATCAGAGCAGAACCGCAAATCATAAATAAAGAGAAAACTGAGAAAACCACCAAACTGAAATGGCAGTCAGAAATACAAGGGAAAAATAGAACAACCAGGAAACAAGAGATAAAACGGCAGTACTAAGCCCTCATGTATCAATAACCACCCTACATGTAAATGGATTGAATTCTCCAATAAAAAGACACAGAGTGTCTGGATAGATAGATAGCATTTGACAAGATACAGCATCCACTTATGATAAAACTCTGATTAAAATGGGTATAGAAGGAAAGTACTTCAACATAATAAAGGCGATACATGACAAACCCACAGCAAACATTGTACTCGACAGTGAAAAACTGAAAGCCATCCCTCTGAGAACAAGAACACGACAAGAGTGCCCACTCTCATCACTCCTATTCAACACAGTACTGAAGGTTTTGGCCAGAGCAATTACACAAGAAAAAAACTAAAAGGCATCCATATTGGAAAGGAAGAAGTAAAACTCTCGCTGTTTGCAGATGACATAATTCTATATGTAGAAAACCCTAAAGAAGCTACCAGAAAGCTATTAGAAATAATCAATAACTACAGCAAAGTTGCAGGATACAAAATCAACTTACAAAAATCAGTTGCACTTCTATACACTAATAACGAACTAGCAGAGAGAAGTCAAGAACACAATCCCATTTACAATTGCAACAAAAAGAATAAAATATCTAGGAATAAATTTAACCAAGGAGGTGAAAGACCTATACACTAAAAACTATAAGACATTATTGAAAGAAAACGAAGAAGACATAAAGAAATGGAAAATTATTCCATGCTCATGGATTAGAAGAATAAACATAGTCAAAATGTCCATATTACCTAAAGCAATCTACAGATTTGATGCAATCCCAATCAGAATCCCAATGACATTCTTCATGGAAATAGAACAGAGAATCCTAAAATTTAAATGGAATGACAAAAGACCCCAAATAGTCAAAGCAATCCTGAGAAAAAAGAGCAAAGCTGGAGGCATCACAATCCCTGACTTCAAAATATACTACAAAGCTATAGTAATCAAAACAGCATGGTACTGGCACAAAAATAGACACACAGATCAATGGAACAGAATTGAAAGCCCAGAAATAAAACCACACATCTATGGACAGCTAATCTTTGACAAAGGAGCCAAGAACACGAAATGGAAAAAGGAAAGTTTCTTAATAAATGATGTTGGGAAAACTGGACAGCCACATGCAAAAGAATGAAAGACCATTATCCTAAACGATAGACAAAAATTGACTCAAAATGGATTGAAGACTTGAATGTAAGACCTGAAACCATAAAAATCCTAGAAGAAAACATAGACAGTATACACTTTGACATTGGTCTCAGCAGAATCTTTTTGAATATCATGTCTACTCTGGCAAGGGAAACAAAAGAAAAAATAAACAAGTGGGACTACATCAGACTAAAAAGCTTCTGCACAGCAAAGGAAATGATGAACAAGCAAAAAGATAACCCACCCACTGGGAGAAAATATTTACAAATCATATATTCAACAAAGGGTTAATCTCCAAACTATATAAAGACTTCATACAACTCCACAAGAAGAAGACAAACAACCCGATCAAAAAATGGACAGAGGATATGAACAGACATTTTCCCAAAGAAGATATACAGATGGCCAACAGGCACACGAAGAGATGTTAACATCACTAATTATAAGGAAAATGCAAATCAAAACTACAATGAGATATCACCTCACCCATCAGAACGGGTGAAATTAACAAGATAAGAAATAATAAGTGTTAGAGAGGATGTGGAGAAAACGGAACCCTCATACACTGCTGGTGGGAATGCAAACCAGCGCAGCCACTATGGAAAAAAGTATGGAGATTTCTCAAAAAATTAAAAATAGAAATACCATATGATCCAGTTATCCCACTACCTGGTATTTATCCAAAGAACATGAAATCAGCAATGCAAAGAGATCTATGCACCCCTAAGTTCATTGCAGCATTATTCACAATAGCCAGGATGTGGAATAAACCCAAGCGCTCATTAGCTGATGAATGGTTAAAGAAGATGTGGTGTATATATACACAATGGAATACTACTCAGCCATAAAAAAGACAAAATCGTCCCATTTGCAGCAACATGGATGGACTTTGAGGGTATGATGTTAAGCAAAATAAGCCAGAGAAAAACAAACACCATACGATTTCATTCATATATGGAAGAGAAACAAACACACGGATAAAGAGAACAGATGAGTGGTTACCAGAGGGGAAGCAGGTGAGGGAGTGGGCAAAAGGGGTAGACGGGCACATATGTATGGTGACAGATAAAAACTAGACTATTGGTGGTGAGCTAGATGTGTCTATACAGAAACTGATATATAATAATATACACCTGAAATTGCACAATGTTATAAACCAATATGACTTCAATAAAATTAAAAAAAAAAAGAATTAACCAACCCTGGGGAAAAAAACAATATATTAGATCATAGTATTATAACAATAATATACTCCACAAATTTGATAATTATACCATGGTTATTAAGAGAATGTCCTTGTTTTTTAGTAAATACATACCGAGATATTTAGACATAAAAGGACATGATGTCTACAACTTGCTTTCAAGTGGTTCACAAAAAATTATGTATATAAATAAAAAATACAGTAGTCCCCTCTTATCTGTGGGGGATAGTTTCCAAGACCCTCAGTGGGTGCCTGAAACCACAGATAGTACCAAACCCTCTATATACTATGTTTTTTCCAATACATATATACCTATGATAAAGTTTAATTTATAAATTAGGCATAGTAAAAGATTAACAATAACTAATAAAATAGAACAATTATAACAATATACTGTAATAAAAGTTATGAGAAAGTGATCTCTCTCTCTTAAAATATCTTATTGTACTACACTCACCCCTCTTCTTGTGATGATGTGAGATGATACAACACCTATGTGATGAGATGAAGGGAGGTGAATGACATAGGCATCGAGACGTAGCGTTATTTTGGACCTCGGTTGACCACAGGCAACTGAAACCAAGGAAAGCAAAATGGTGGATAAGGGGGGACTACCATACCTATAGAGAGAGTGAGATAAGCAAATGTAGCAAATTATTAACAATTGCTAAACCTGTACTATTTTTGTAACTCTTTAAAGTTTGAAATTAGGGGCCGGCCTGGTGGCATAGTGGTTAAGTGTATGCGATCCGCTTCGGCAGCCCGGGGTTTGCAGGTTCGGATCCCGGGCGCACACCAATGCACCACTTGTCAAGCCATGCTGTGGCGGCGTCCCATATAAAGTAGAGGAAGATGGGCACGGATGTTAGCCCAGGGACAGTCTTCCTCAGCAAAAAGAGGAGGATTGGCGACAGATGTTAGCTCAGGGCTGATCTTCCTCACAAAAAAAATAAAAATAAAGTTTGAAATTATTTCAAAATAGAAAGTTAAAAACAAAAAAGAAGAAGCCTGTATTGGTGACGCAGTCGGTGCCAGGCACTGCTCTGGGCACAGGAAAGTAAGTTTTTGGCAAGGATGTGTACAGAATGCTATAAACATAATTCACTGTGGATGAGACTGACTGGCAGAATCTAAGCTGTGATTGCCTTTCTTTACCATAAAGACTTTTGAATCACTAGGCTTGGTTTTCAAAGGAAGGTATGGCTTCTCTCTCTTCGGGGGTTTTGAAGGAGGAAAAAAATGAAATTTCTGAGTTGGGTAGCAAGAAGGAGCCATGAATTTTTACGACAGTTAGTCCTATGGTAATATAAAAATTGAGGTGAAATGGAAATGTCCTTTGAAAGCAAAGGCATCTGGCAGCTGAAATCCAAGGCTCTGGTGGAGTGATTGAGAATTATAAAAATCGCCCCTTCGATGGATAAAAACTAGACTATTGGTGGTAAGCACGATGCAGTCTATATAGAAACTGATATACAATAATGTACACCTGAAATTACACAATATTATAAAGCACTGCGACCTCAATAAAATTAAAAAAATAATAGATAAATAAGACAGCTACAGGACCTATAAAGAAAGCAAAAGACAAACAAAAAAAGAAAAGCCACCCCTTCCATTCAAATCCGTTCTCCCTCAAAGCATTTGTGCACTAAGTCAATCACTCAACAAAGACTACAGATGCTGGTGGCTTCCCATCCTGTCCTGAGGCGTGGGAGCGTATAAACTGCCTGATAAAACCTATAAAAACAAACAAACCGGAATGTTTCCAAAACTCCTTTTCCTCAAGGTCACTAGAGTTTCTGAATCGCCAAGGACAGTTCCATAGAAGATCTTTGACTGAGAGAGTGAAATTGTGTTTAAAAGGGACACAGGTTATAAATCACAATATTGCAAAAGCAGAGATTAGCTGTGAGAAAACAAGATCACCTAAGTACCAGGAGAAATACTAATTGAAGCATAAACATGTTTTCCATTTCCCATGGATTTAATTCAGCCAGCCATTTGTCATTTTTGAAAGAGGATGGAGAGCTAATTTTCAATTTTCTCTTTTTCTGCAGGCATGCTTATGACTAACACAAGAAATACAGAATAAATGATTTTTGTGTGTGTGTGTGTGAAGAAGATCAGCCCTGAGCTAACATCTATGCTAATCCTCCTCTTTTTGCTGAGGAAGACCGGCTCTGAGCTAACATCTATTGCCAATCCTCCTCCTTTTTTTTTTCCCCCAAAGCCCCAGTAGATAGTTGTGTGTCATAGTTGCACATCTTTCTAGTTGCTGTACGTGGGACGCAGCCTCAGCATGGCTGGAGAAGCCGGAGATGCGAACCAGGGCCGCCAGTAGCAGAGCGCGCACACTTAACCGCTAAGCCATAGGGCTGGCCCCAGAATAAATGATTTAATATAGACAAAGTGCTCAGAACAACGCCAGGCACATACTACATTCTCAATCTATGATAGCTTATTTTTTAAAAGAGGTAAAAATATCACTAAGCAGAGTTGAGATTGACTCTAACTTAAACCATAGCTGCCTGGAAACAAGGAAGAACCCATTGCAAAGTATCTAGGGATGTAGAACTTCATCCATTTTGCCCTGGAAAGGCATGAACTTGGGAGTCTGGCAGACCCATGTTCAAACCAAACTGACTAGAGGCATTTTGAACGCTTTGGTTCTCAAGTCTGCCCCTTCCGATATTCCTGGGAGGTCCAAGATCCTCAGACACCAAACGCAGCCGGCTATTCGGATGTTTGCCCAGGACAGAGCAATGGCGAAGAAGGTCAACTCTACAAGGACAACGTCTAGGTTTGGTCTTACCACTTCCGGGATCCGTGGCCTTGAGAATCTGTGTGCCTTGATTTCCTTCATTGCATAATAGGCTAAGGATAGTATTCAACTTGGGGTGGGGTTGTTGGGAGGGTTAAATGAGCTAACATGTGGAAAGTCCTTAGAATAGCGTCTATCCAGCATATTGTAGTTTATCAACAAAGGCTAGCTAGCATTGTTATGGCTATACTATGTACTTCTGTGGAGACCAACTCTTCTGATTTTCCAGGACTATTTTAACTGTTCAATTTTAAAACTATAAGTCTCACATCCCAGGAACCCCTTCAGTCTCAGGGAAACAGGACAGTTGGTCACTCTATGTACACCAGGCTAGCTTTGCCAATTCACTTTGGAAGGACTACTACAAAAATTGTGTTCTATGTTAGCAGAGCCAGTTGGCTTGGGACAATTCTGAAGACCATGTTTTATATAACTGCCTTTCCAATGTCATTCTGCTCACTCCACATCCATGTATAACTAAGCTCCCAAAACTCTTTCCCACATCTATTTCCATGTGCAACTACTCAGGCTTTTTCTCATTTGCCTCCCCTAGAGACTATCAGAATCCAAAGGGCAGAAATCTTGTCCTGGTTGCATTTGCACATGTTCATAGATAGTGCTCAATCAACGCTTGTGGGTTGAACTGAATTTTGCTTTCCCGGTTTTGAATGGGAGGGTCAGGGTTAATTTGCCTCTGCATAGTATTTCCCTAAAGGTGAGGCTTTTCCTCAGGTAAATAGTGCTATGTAACCTTGGGCAAGTTACTTAACCCCTCTGTGCCATATAACAAATAACGTTAGTGATGTTGTCATTGTTATTAATATTAGGCATAGAAAAAATTGAATTTGGAAAATGGCAGAGCTGGGATTTCAACCGAAGAAGTCTTTTGTGTTTTCAAAGAATTTGCCCATTTTGTCTAAATTTTTAATTATGGACATAAATTTGTTAATTACATCTTCTGATTGTTATTGGTTTTTAAAATCAGCTTTATTGAAGTATAATTTACATACAATAAAATTCACCAATTTTAAATGTATAATGAGTTTTGACAAATGTATACAGTTATGTAACCATCACCACAATCACGATATAGAACATTTTCATCCCCTCAAAAAAGTTTCCTTGTTCTCCTTTGCAGCCAGTCCCTTCTCCCTGTCCCCAACCCTAGACAACTATTGATCTGGCCTCTGACACTATAGTTTATGCCACTTCTAGAATTTCATCTAAAATTGAATCTTATACTATGTAGTCTTTGGTGTCTAGATTCTTTCACTCAGCATACGCTTTGGAGGTTCATGCATGTTGAATGGGTGTGTATCAACAGTTTTTCTCCTGGGTAAAATTCCACTGTACAGCTATACCACAATTTGTTTATTCATTCATGAGTTCATGGGAATTTGGGTTATTTCCAATTTGGGGCTGTTATGAATAAAGCTGCTATGATCATTTTCATACAAGTCTTTGTGTGGACATGTTTTCATTTCTCTTGGGTAAATATCTAGGAGTGGAATGGCTGGGTCATATGGTAGGTGCATAATCAACTTTATAAAAAACTAATAAACTATTTTCCAAATGGCTATACTATTTTACATTCCCACAAGCAATGTATGAGAATGTTTCCTTTCCTTGCTAACACTTGGTAATCATCAATCTTTTTAATTATAGCCGTTCTAGTATGTGTGTAGATGTAGCTTATTGGGGTCTTTAATTTGCATTTCCCCAATGATAAATGATGCTAAGCATCTTTTCATGTGTTTATCATTCATATATTTTCTGTAGTGAAAAGTCTGTTCAAATATTTTGTCCCCTTTTTAAACTTCAGTTTTTGTCTTTTTTTTCTTTTTTTTTTTGTGAGGAAGACCAGCCCTGAGCTAACATCTGATGCTAATCCTCCCCTTTTGCTGAGGAAGATTGGCCCTGGGCTAATATCCATGCCCATCTTCCTCTACTTTATATGTGGGACGCTGCCACAGCATGGCTTGACAAGCGGTATGTCAGTGCCCGCCGGGGATCCAAACCTGCGCACCCTGGGCCGCCAAAGCGGAGTGTGCGCACTTAACCGCTGCACCACCGGGCGGGCCCCTAAACTTGAGTTTTTGTCTTATTATTGAGTTTTATTGAGTTTTTTTGTGTTCTGGACACAAGTCCTTAATCAGAAATAAGTTTTGAGTATATATTCTCCCAGTTTGTGGCTTGACTTTTAATTTTCTTCCTAGGACCTTTTGAAGAGCCAAGATTTACATTTTGATGAAGTTCAGTTTATCAATTCTTATTCTTTTAGGTTTTGTGGAGTTCGTGTCCTATTTTAGAAATCTTTGCCTAACACAAGGGCATAAAAATTTTCTGTTATGCTTTCATATTGAAGTTTTATAGTTTTACCTCTTTAAATCTTTGAATCATTTTGAGTTAATTTTTATATATCTTATGAGGTAAAGGTTAGGGTTCATTTTTTTCCCCACTGGCTATCAAATTATTCCAACTTTATTTATTTAAAAATTCTATCAACCATACACGTGTAGGTCCATTTGTGAACTCTCTACTCTGCTTTATTGATCTATATGTCTATACTTATGCCAATATCACACTATTATATTTATTACTGTAGCTTTATGGTAAGTCTCCAAACTTGTTCTTTTGAAAAATTGTTTGGCTATTTTAGATTCTTTGGACTTCCATATAAATTTTATAATCAGCTTGTCAATTTCTACAAGTCATGTGCTGACATTTTGATTGGCACTGTCCAGAATCTACAATTAAATTTGAGAGGATTTGACTTCTTAACAATATTGAGTCTTCTAATCCATGAACGTTGTATAACTCTCCACTTATTTAGGTCTATTTTAATTTCTCTCAACAACTTTTTCGGTGTTCAGGTCTTACATATATTTATCCCTAAGTATTTTACGTTTTTAAAATGCTATTATAAATGATACTTTTTTAAATTTCAATGTCCAGTTGTTTGTTGCCAGTATATAGAAATACAATTGATTTTTATATATTAACCTTATACTCTGCATCCTTGCTGAATTCATTTATTAGTACTAGCAGCTTTTTTGTGTTTTTCTTAGGATCATATACATAGCTAATCGTATCGTTAAATAAAGATAATTTTACTTCTTTTCCAGTCTGCATGCTTTTTATTCCTTTTTCTTGCCTTGTTACACCGGTTAGGACTTTCAGTGCAATCTTAAATCGAACTATACACTTGAAATGGATAAATTTTGTTGAATGTAAACTGTATCTGTTGAAGTAATTAAACAAAGACACTATTAGATTGAGGCAGCTCTAATGCCTTGGCAGCCTACATAAGCAAACCAACACCTAAGCCAGAGTCGATTGTAAATGCACTTCTATCCAAGAAGAAGAAGTTTAAGAACAACCAATCACAAACCACCAGCTAGGCTTTCCCAAATAAGGAGACTACTTAAGCTATAGCCAATCAAATAATTTCCTTGCTTTGCTTCCGAGTCTGCTCTATAAGAGCCTTTCCCCTGGCTTCAGCTCCTAACCACATTCGGGTTGGTGTCGCCCCATTCAAATCGACGTTTCCTCAAATAAACTCTTCTAAATTTTAATGTGCCTCAGTTTATCTTTTAACGTATCTCAACAACACTGATTTTTTTTTCATTGAACTGAATATAACACAAAAGTAAAAAAGTAAAGAGGCCTTGTTTGTGTGTTGGGCATTGAATCATAGATGCAATAGAATTGAAGATAGCAATTCTTGATCTTGATCTGAGAAAATAAAAGAAATAAAAACAGTGATGGCTGAAATTGAGAAAGAAGTTATTGGGACAACTGACTTGAAATGTTTTTCTTGCTATAAGTGTGAAAATGTTTGAAAAAGATGAAAGAAAAATATTAAAGGCTTTCAAAGTATTTGATGATGGTGGTACAAGAAGCATAATATAAGAAACATTAAGGTAATATTTAACTTTTGATAAACTTTAGGAGGTGTTTAAAGAAGCTGTCTGTAATGGAGATAGAGCAATAAATAAGGAGAGAGGCCGGCCCCGTGGCGAAGTGGTTAACTGCGCGCGCTCCACTGCTTGTGGCCTGGGTTCGGATCCCGGGTGCGCACCGACGCACTGCTTGTCAGATCATGCTGTGGTGGCATCCCACATAAAGTGGAGGAAGATGGGCATGGATGTTAGCTCAGGGCTGATCTTCCTCACAAAATATAAATAAATAAATAAGGAGAAATTATTGAGAATGGTTTTCAAAACCTACTCTTTATTAATACAGGTCAATTGTTAGCTTTTTGGAAAGTTGTTAATATTTTGTTGTTTTTTTCTGATATTGTTTCTACAATTTAATCTCTGAATGTATACTTCCCCAATATTTAGCTTAAATATATAAATTGAATTCTGACTTTTGGTTTGTAAACCACATGGGCACATCACTTTTTTTTCAGGTGATATGTTGCTAGACTACAGCATGTGGGAGAAAAAGAGTTGGCTTCTTTGAACTATGAGCTAAGAACAATAGCAATGCCAGTCGCTATGTTAAAAGTTCCAACTTCTAAACACTTAGAACACCTTTTTCTTTTTTATGTTTAATAAACTGGGTTTTGCTGTCAAAAAAAAATTGAAATAAAAGTGGCAAATAAGCTCTTTATTACTTTTCCTTTTTACAACTCTAAAAACACCTGATAATCATTTGCTTTTTAATCAATTATTCAGTTGTTTAGAGTATAAAATAAAATTGCTTGGTAAGTATATTATTTCCTCATTGTCTTCTAATTACAAAAAAAATTTCAAAGCAGCATTTATATAACCCATATTTCCTTCTATGTAACATTATGCCAAGGGAAGAGGGAGAAACCAACACTTGTTCAATACTCCATCTGTGGGATGTGTGTTCTCAGTAGATCCATAACAGCCAAAGAGACAGGTAGTTTATCCACTTCACAGATGAGAAAACAAATCAATGGGTAAACCATTACCCAAATGCTCATAGCTATCATGTAGTAGACTAAGGATTTCCAAAGTTGATGCTCTTGCCCTGCACTCTGCTGCTTCCCTCATAATGCTTTTAAAGTTTAACTTTTCTAACTCATTTCAGTTCTATGACTCTCAGACTTTTTCTTCTAGATTTTAACTTTTGTCAACTCACATTTTTAGAAGAGCTAAACTCTTCTGGAATCTGAACAGTAGACTCGGGGCTAGAGGTAATTCTGTTAAAAATGTAACTTTTAAAGCCCATACCCAGCCAGTTTTTAAACGCAGACTGAAGGTTTTGTTTTTCTGTTCCATCAACATCTAAGAGGGTTTCTTTATTCTATTGAGACTATGTGTTAATGGAGTATTCTCACCTGTTTTCATAGTACCTTTTATTCCTAATTGTGAAAAATTTATTCGAGACAAAGGAGGAAAGTATATATTAAACATGCATTATAAGATAAAATGCCAGCCTATAATTTTTTAAAAAGTTTTATATATATATATATATTTTTTTTTTGAGGAAGATTGATCCTGAGCTAACATCTGTTGCCAATCTTCCTCTTTATCTTTTTTCTTTTTTTCTCCCCAAAGCCCCAGTTCATAGTTATATATCCACAGTTATATATCCTGTAGGTCCTTCTAGTTCTTCTATGTGAGATGCCACCTCAGCATGGCTTGATGAGCGATGAGTAGATCCGTGCCCAGGACCGAACCAGTGAACCCCTGGCCGCCAAAACGGCACACGCAAACTTAACACCTCCAGGCTGGCCCCAGTATTTTTTTCAACTAGGTAAAACATACGATAAAAAAAATTCAAAGAGTACCAAAAAATATATAGTGAAAAGTGAGTCTCCCATCTTTGGTACCCAATTCCTAGTTTTTCCCAGAGACACTCATTTTTGGCAATTTCTTATGTATCCTCCCAGGCTATTCTATGCATATATAAACACATATAATATTTAATATATCCTTTTAAATATAAATTGAATTATCCTATATACACTAGCATCTTGCATTTTTTATTTTATAGTATATCTTAGAGTTCCATATTGATATTAAAAAAGTCCCATTGTGGGCTGGCCCTGTGGCTTGGCGATTAAGTGCTCGCACTCCACTGCTGGCGGCCCGGGTTCGGATCCCAGGCGCGCACCGACGCACTGCTTCTCCGACCATGCTGAGGCCGCATCCCACATACAGCAACTAGAAGGATGTGCAGCTATGACATACAACTATCTACTGGGGCTTTGGGGAAAAAAAGGAGGAGGATTAGCAATGGACGTTAGCTCAGATCTGGTCTTCCTCAGCAAAAAGAGGAGGATTAGCATGGATGTTAGCTCAGGGCTGATATTCCTCACAAAAAACAACAACAACAACAAAAAGTCCCATTGTAATGGCTACATAGCATTCCACTGAAGAACGTGCAACAGAAAGCATATACTACTGTTCATAAAGCCTAAAATATTTACCACTTGGCCCTTTACAGAAAAAGTTTGCTGAGTTCTGTTTTTGTTATTAATTTTTAACTCAATAGTGAGAGATTAGACCATTAGACCATTTCTAATCACTCACTATTGAGTTAAAAATTAATAACAAAAACATATTAAAAGCCCCTATGATACTGTATTTAGAAATTAAAAACATACTTATAAATAACTCCTGGGTCAAAGAAGAAATCATAATGGAAAATTAATAAATGATTAGAATGAAATGGTAGTGAAAGCACTGTACATCAAAATGTGGGGTAGAGCAAAAGTGATGCTTTTAACCTAATATGCTCTTATTAATTTAAAAAACAAAACAAACACAAATAAACAAAAGTTAATGATATGTATCCCAAGTAAGAGATTAGAAAAAAAATACAGAATAAATCCAAAGAGAATAAAAAAGAAGGAAATAATAAAGGTGAAAATGAATATAAGAAGCGAACAATAGAATCAACAGGGCCAAAACTTTTTGAAAAAATCAACAAAATTGTTTTGTTTTATAAAATAGAGAAGGCATGAATGGATGTATTGTGTTCTTATTCTCGGTTATGGCATTTTTCAGTTCTAGAATTTCTAGTTCGTTCTTCTTCAAATCTGCCACGTCCCCAACTTCTGCCATTAAAAATAATAATAATTTCCAGTTCTCTGCTGAGATTTTCAATGTTGTGTTTTATCTCCTTAAACAATATCCATATAATTATTTTAAAATCTGTAGCTGATAACCCCAATATCAGAAGCCCTTGTGTGGCTATTTCTATTGCCTGTTGTTACTACAGGTTCTCCTTCAAGTAGCCTAATCTCCTAAACGCCTGATGATTTTTTAATGTCTGGTGGGCATTGTATTTGAAACATTGTAGAAGTAATTTGAAGCCATGATGTTATCTTCTGCCTAAAAGTGCCTAAGGACATTAGCAATAGAGATTGCCTTAATCCAATTTCAGGGATTGAAATGATAGATACAAAATTGAGCTAAAATTCCTAAGAGGGCAGGTCTACTTCCAGTTTTGCCTTAATCCTAGTGTAAAGGCCGAAGGCTCTCGTCCCAAAGCTAGAGGGGGACTTTAGATGCCTCCCCTACCCAGAGCAAGCCACACTGAATGTTTAATGGCATCAGAAGAGATGGGAAAAAATGGGCATCCTGGATAGGTTCCTAATTTGGTGCATACTCAAATCTATATTCCTGAAATACCAATTAGACATTTAAGCATTTAGAAGTGAGTTCTAACTGCAGGAAAGGTGGAATAAACATCACTTTCTTCAATGCCCCCAGGCGACCAATGTAATCCTGTAACTAACTGGGACTCCCCCTCCTGAGAAGGTACACAAGCCCTTGGCCCCAGTGCTGCCTTTCAGCCTTTGACCTGCTATCCCACTGACTGCTCCCTCTGTCTGGATTGTCTTCCCACAGATGTCCACATGGTTCGCTTCCTCATCTCCAAGTCTTTACACAAATGCTACCATTTTAGTAATGCATGGCTGATGACTCTATTTAAAAATAAAGGGGAACTTCTCTCATTCTTGTTTCTCCTTGCCTTGCTCAGCTTTCTATTTTCTTCATAAACTACTTATCTTCTACTATGCTGTGTAATTTACTTATTCTTCACGCCCATGCTTACTGTCCATCTCCCCCTGCAGAAATGCTGCAAAGACAGGGATCTTTGTCTTTTTTGTCCACTGATGTATCTTAGCATCTAGAACAGCATCTATTTGGTGCTCGATAGATGTTTGCTGAATGAATAAATGAAGGCAGCTCAGAGACCTTCATGGATACAAGAGGGAATCTCTTAGAAGTCTCACTCCTCACCTCTGCCCGCAGCTTATCAAACATTTTTTTCCAACTACTTAGAGCACTGTCCTCAAGAGGAATTTAAGTAAATATATTTCCCCTACCTTCGCACATTTGTGGTGATATTTTAGATTTAGATATTGTAGATTATTGTTCCTGTGTCCTGCCTGCCTGGCCCACCCTTATTCTGGCTCTGCATCTCACAATGACTATGGTTTCCTCAGATTCCTGAAGTACTCTAAGATTCATGGGCTACCATGCCCTGCGTCCATCTCCACAATAGTGATGATTTTGCCCAGAAGCGAATTACCTCTCCTTCTGGATACTTCTTGGATAGTTCTAGAATAGGCTTCTTTCTTTGATTCCTTGATTATAAGGCCTCCCTTCTGAATGACGCAATCTCTTTTTGGATATTCCTTCTCACCTTCTCTTTCAGGAGACTTTGAGGTTAGTTTTATTGTCCTTGCTGTTTAATCTAAAGAGAACAATATTATCTTTCTCCTTTTCCAGTTACTGAGGAGAATTATCTTTCTCCTTTTCCAGTTACTTTCTCCTTTTCCAGTTACTCGCACTTGAACCTCAACTGACAGCAATGCTTTCAAACACATGAACATTCAGGCACATTAGGATCCAGTACCACAAACCTGACAATTGAATCTGTAACTTCCTCTTGTCCACAGAAACTGTGGGAATTCACACCATGAATGCAAAAGAAAAATAAACAAGCCCTTTGGTTTCTCATTCAACAAAATAAGAGAGCACAGATGCCTTACCAAATAGACTTAAAACCAGGTGGGTCTGCTTTTATATTTTTCCAAAGTGGCACCCCAAGAAACATGAATCTAGAGAGTCCATATGTGAGATATAGCGTTGTCTGTTGGCAAAATTATTCCCACTTGAGTCTAGGGCTTCAAACAAGAAGTAACACTTGGAATTGATTGGAGGCTGAGATGCGGAGGACAGAACCAGTTTTCTAACTTTCATACCTCTTTATTACTGTCAGCCTTCTTTATTTCCGTCATAAATTTACACAGATTATATTCAAATCATGCAGGAGGTTTAATAGAATGAAAAATGTAATCTTATAACACTGACTAATGAGTGTTTTCACTGTTCGAAGCAAAATTGTTTCTTTTCTTTTTTTTTTTTTTTGTGAGGAAGATCAGCCCTGAGCTAACATCCATGCTAATCCTCCTCTTTTTGCTGAGGAAGACCGGCTCTGAGCTAACATCTATTGCCAATCCTCCTCCTTTTTTTCCCCAAAGCCCCAGTAGATAATTGTATGTCATAGCTGCACATCCTTCTAGTTGCTGTATGTGGGACGCGGCCTCAGCATGGCCAGAGAAGCGGTGCGTCGGTGCGCGCCCGAGATCTGAACCTGGGTCGCCAGTAGCGGAGTGCGCGCACTTAACCGCTAAGCCACAGGGCTGGCCCGCAAAATTGTTTCTTTAGAATTTTCTTTTTTGGAACTTCACTTGCTTTAGATGACCTTCTTATATTACTTGTTCCCTTTATCTGCTGTTGTTTATTATTTTAGTATTAACGTATTTTAAATTAACATTTTAATAAAATGAACACGCATTAACCCATCTCCTGGTCCAAAAACTAAAACATTTTTAATAAATTATGTGCTGTTTCCTAGACCATCCTACTGCTTTCCCATTCCCAGGAGTAGCCACTGCCCTAAACTTTGTGCTTCTTATTCCCTTGATTTATAGACACGCATGCATACACACACACACTTACCATAGAAAGATAGAAGATAGATAGATAGATAGACAGTTACAGAGAAAGAAAAAAAAGCTGATTAAAAATATATTGTTTAGGGGTCGGCCCAGCGGCATAGCGGTTAAGTGCGTGCACTCCACTTCAGCGGCCCAGGGTTCGCAGGTTCGGATCCCAGGCGCGCACCAACGCACCACTTGTCAAGCCATGCTGTGGTGGTGTCCCATAAAAAGTAGAGGAAGATGGGCATGGATGTTAGCCCAGGGCCAATCTTCCTCAGCAAAAAGAAGAAGATTGGCATCGGATGTTAGCTCAGGGCTGATCTTCCTCACAAAAAAAAATATATATATATATATTGTTTAGTTGTTTATTTTTGAACTCTGTAAAAATCCTGTCATATTTTAAGTGGTTTTTTTGGTTTTACTCTTTCACTGAACATTTAAGTGTTCAAGATTCTTTCATGTCATTTTACTTAGCTGTAGTTTATTCATTTCCACTCTGCTATGTTATCCCACTCTTCTAAAATATCACAATTTATTTATTCATTCTCTTGTCAGTGTGTATATATGTATATGTATGTATGTATCTATCTATCTTTGTGTGTGTATGTATATATAAATACGTATACAGTCACGTGCCACATAACTGTCTGGGTCAATGAAGGACCACATATACAACAATGGTCCCGTAGGATTAGTACTGTATAGGGGGCTGGCCCGGTGGCGTAGTGGTTAAGTTCACACGCTTTGCTTCAGCAGCCCGCGGTTCACAGGTTCAGATCCCAGGTGCAGACCTAAGCACCGCTCATCAAGCCATGCTGTGGGGGCGTCCCATATACAAAATAGAGGAGGATGGACACAGATGTTAGCTCAGGGCCAATCTTCCTCAGCAAAAAAAAAAAAAAAGAAAGAAAGAAAGATTAGCACTATATAGCCTAGGTGTGTAGTAGGCTACATCTAGGTTTGTGTAAGTACACTCTGATATCCACACAATGACAAAATTGATGCATTTCTCTGACGGATTGCCATCATTAAGCAATGGATGACTCTATATATTTCTCTATCTACATATATAGATGATACAATGCACTCATTTATTCATCCAACCTTCATTGCGGTCCCATGTTGGGTTACAGTTTTTTTCACCTGCTTCAGGAAAGCAAAAGACACATGAAAACTGTTCTTTTCCCCTCTGGAGTTATCAAAGTAATATAGCAGAGATAATGCTGAAAATGACAGAATCCTACAGAAGTATAAGGTTATATGATCATGGTGAGGTGGTGGTTATCATGGAGAGTATGTGAAAGTTATAAAAATTATATAAGTGAAAAACTGCAGCAAAACAGCAATGAAGAACCCCTTGAAGAAGATTTTTGAAAGATTTCTCTCTTTTCTAACCATACCAAAGGCGGTCTATAGATTTTTAAAAATAAGTATTTTCATTGCTAATTGCAGTTATCTGATAAAAGTTAAATATAAAGAGACTATATATTTCATAATGAATGCCAACTGGATCCAGAAACTTATAGCCCGTTATAGACACATAGCTGTAACTTGGGATTCCATTAATGTGTCAGTTTCCTAAACTGCTTTGAGCTCAGAGAATCCCCCTGCTCTACTTTCCCTGCTAGCTCCCTACCAGTTAACCAGCTAACTTCTGTAGGAATGGGATGCCGCTTTTCCATAACGAAGGACATTATTGCCCAGCTAATCAATTTTGTTAAAACAGAGAGAGTTGCCACTCACGAATTGCTAGAAAAAGTATATTATTAACCAAAGGCCCTGGAGATGAAGCAGAATCAATTGCAAGCCCGTCTTCTTACTGAACTAGGAAGTGAAAATAGGCATGATGACCCCAGCAAGAGAAGGAAGAGGAGTAATCCCTCTTCCCTTTCCCAAGCTAGTGAATACTTTAGGTTTAGAAGCTTCTGAGGCCAGCAGGGCTGAAGCGGAGAGGCGTACTTGCCTTCAGGTTCAAAACAAAGATGTATAAAGAATTTGGCTGTGGTTTAGCTCAATTCTCCCTACCTAGAATGCAGTCAGCCACACCAATAGGTTATCAGAGCTTAGCTGTTTTAGGACTAGAGAGTGACCTTGCACAGGATCAGTCATGTGCAGAACACAGGACCAGCAAATCACTACCCCTTCAGCGCCCCACAGAGACCATGAGGGTAGATCTGTTGTCTCTCCCTTCTCTGTGGAGGCTGGGTGGTTTTTCACTAGTCCTGTGTCAGAGGAGTTTCCTCCGTTGGTATGAACACTAGTGGGAGCTATTAAAGTAATTACAGTTAATACGTAGAGCCTAAGAAGAATATTTGTGCAACCTGGTTGTCGGGAAGAGGCACCGGTCACGGCAAGGGAAGAACTCAGTTTGAGTCCCGACTCTGCCATTTGCCAGCTAGGCTACAGGTCCCAGATTTGGTAAAACAGGAGCAGTTTTGGTGATATAACAGCTACCATATACATGTTTACTACTCTTCTCCTGCACTTTCTCAATAAAACCTCTCAAGAGCCCTTTGACATAAGGTCATGGAATTCTTATTCTCATTCTCAGTCTACTCCATAGATAAGGAAGCAAAGTCCAGTTGAATCAAAAGCCTTTGGTTGGAGTCAGGTAGAACTGGTTTGAAAACCTTCACCTCTACCACTCACTAGCTGTGTGACCTCGAGTAAGTCACTTAACCTCCCTGAGCCTCTTTCTTCATCTGTAAAACAGGGATAATTATAAAGCAGGACCTAACATGTGTTGAGCAGTTATTAAGTGCCAGGACTGTCCAAAGTACAATACATGGATTCACTCAGATTTTCACAATAACTCTATGTGGTAAGTAAAATCATTCCACATTTTACAGAGAGGAAACTGGGAGGTTAAGTAACTTGTCCAAGTTTACACAGATAGGAGATATAAAGCCACAATTGGAACTGAGGAATAACAATATCACCTCACAGCATTATTGTGAGGGTTAAATAATCTGTTATGATAACATATGTAGAAGCAATATATGACAAGATAGCACAAAGGATGGGAGGGGATGTAAATGGAATTATACTATGATAAGGTTCTTACACTATACATGAAATAGTATAATAATAACTCAAGGTAGACTGTGATAAATTAAGAATGCATATTGTAATCCCTAGAGCAACCACTAAAAATAACTTATAGAAGTATATCATATCATAACACATCATCACATTATAAAAAGCTAATGGGGGAAATAAAATGAAATAATAAAAATACTTATTTAATCCAAAAGAAAGCAGGAAATGAAGAACAAGGGAACAAAAAGTAAATAGAACAAATAGGGCCGGCCCCGTGGCTTAGCGGTTAAGTGCGCGCGCTCCACTGCTGGCGGCCCGGGTTCGGATCCTGGGCACACACTGACGCACCGCTTCTCCGGCCATACTGAGGCCGCATCCCACATACGGCAACTAGAAGGATGTGCAACTATGACATACAACTATCTACTGGGGCTTTGGGAAAAAAAAAAAAAAAGGAGGAGGACTGGCAATAGATGTTAGCTCAGAGCCAATCTTCCTCAGCAAAATGAGGAGGATTAGCATGGATGTTAGCTCAGGGCTGATCTTCCTCACAAAAAAAAAAAAAAAGAAAGAAAACAAATAGCTAGATGTTAGTCTTAAACCTAACCACATCAGTAATTACTAAACTGAACTAAACACCAAAAAGGCAGAGATCATCAAACTGGATAAAAAAGCATTACCCAATTATATGCTGCTTAAAGGACATACTTTAAATATAACGACACATTCAAATTGGATGTGTTGAATGTAAAAAGGATAAGAAAGCTGGTGTGGTTAATATCAAAGCAGGCTTCAAGGGTTACCAGAAAACAAGACAGAAGTTTTGTAATGATAAAAGGCTCAATTCATCACGAACACATAACAATACCAAATAGAAGGCATCTAACAGAGCTTCAAAATACAGGAAGCAAAAATGGACAGAACTAAAGGAAGAAATAGCCAAATCCACAATTATACTTGGATGTTACTCTTTGTAATCTCTATAATCTTTTGTAATCTTTGTAATTGATAGAACACGTAGACAAAAAAAAAATCAGTAAGAGTACGGAAGATTTGAACAACATTATCAACCAACTAGATCTGACATTTATGGGCACTACATACAATAACTGCAAAATACACATTTCTCCAAGTGCAAATGGACCATTCATCAAGACATGTCCTATGTTGGGTCACAAAACAGGTCTCAATAAATTTCAAAGAATAATCTAGTGCAAGTAATTATTAAAATGAGAGTGAGGGTTAGCTGTTTGTCTCATAATCTGTGGTTCTATGAATTCTCTCACTCGCACATGAGAAATTTTCTAGCACCTTCCCAGTCTAGCAATATTATTTGCTTATTAGATTTTCAGAGATCTTACTAAGATTAAGACCCAGTTCTTTAATCCCCTAAACAACTGAGTTATTTAAATAGAAATTGCAAAAGATGATAAGAACTTGAACTTAGTCTCCCTTTTCCTGGGTTCTGAAGTTCTCTATTCTCAGAGAATGCAATCTTCCACCTGAAGCTTGAGACCATATGCTTTAGACTCCAGCACATCTATTGCTTAAGATTTTCTAAAATGATCTCAGTTGCCACTGAGGACAATGAACTTCTGCAAAAGAGAATCTGTCGATCAGAGATCCTCTCTTTAGAACCCTTGTTACTCAGCTCACTTCTGGAGTTGAGGGAAACATTGATGTCCACTCCCAAAAAGATGCTGTGTGTGTGTGTGTATTGGGTACAGATATCTCAAGAAGTAGTACTTAGAACTTAAATAAGAAAGCTGTGAAAGTACATTGTATCACAAGCTTCTAAACTGGGATCTGTTGGCCTTACTGGGAGGATTTGCCTAAAAACGTGTGCTGACGGCATTTTCGTGGGGAGAGAACTCATAGCTTTCATCAGATTCTCAAGGAATAGGAGCCTTGACCTCTAAGTTGCTAAAACAATAATGCATCATCTTTTCAAGTTGCTGAAAGCATTTTTACTTTAGCAGTACAAAGGACCCCAAACTGCATTTCTACCTTCTCATCTGTAACATAGAGTTGTGTCAAAAAGTGTCGTTGGTTTCACTAAAATTCCAAGCAGCAAACCTGGCTTCCACTCAACTCTTTTTCAGGGTCCATTTATTAGCATCTTGCAGAACAAAACTCTGGAAATACCAGTTGGGAAAATGCTGGTTTAGAAAGTTCACTTGTTTTTCCATTCATTTCAAATATGTACCAAGCCTGGGCGCTATAGGGACCACCATCAGGACTGAGAATCCTGGTCTGATGGAACCCAACCCGCAGACACAGGGCTCCAGCATGGTGGTAGAGAGCATGAGCATGAAGTCACTTGGGCCCAAATCTGGACCCAGCCCAGCCCATCTCTCACTAGCAATTGAACCTTAGGAAAAATCATGAAATGTCTCTGAGCCTCGGTTTAGATTCCTTATCTGTGAAATGGAGCTAAGCAGGTAACTACTATCATATGTGATTTTTAGAATCTTTTGAAAAAAAATTTTTTTGTTCTTTTGCCTTGATTGCCTTTTATTCTTTTGCCTTGCCTTGGTTGATCTAAACTCTCCCTCCTTCCTCTCTAACTTTGCCTCTTGGCTGCCAGGCTCATTTTGCTCCAGAACCCCTGGCTTTCTTTCGGTACCTCAAATAAAACAAACTCATTTCCATCTAAGGTTCTTTGCCCCTATTGTTTCCTCTGCCAGGAGGTGCTTCTCTGGATCTTTGCATCTCTTCTTTTCTTTTGCGCACTCTTTCTAATCATTGGATTTCAGCTCACATACGTTCCCTCCTCAGAGAATGTTCATGACTATTCACCATGACCACATACTCTCTATCACTTTCCCTTATCATTATCTACTACTTCTGTAGTCTGCTTTTTTTTTTGTCATCATTTCTCCTCCTTAGAGCTTGTTCAGGGCCTGGACATAGGACAGTGTCCAGCAAAAGAAAGAGCTCAGTAATATATATTTGTCGAATGAACCAAATGAAAAAATAAAGTGGCGCGAAAAGGGCGTAGACATAGGGATGGTACAGATGAAAAGCTCATCAACATTAGCCATTACGATTTTATACACTTGTTACTATAACATTTACATTTCAGAAGAGGGGATATGTGTTTATATTTGCATAACAAATCGGGTCTAAAAAGTAGTTGGTGTAGAACAATAGTCCCATATCAAAGGTGAGCTCAGATTCCAGCTATGCAAAACAGAAAATCGTTCTCCCCACCCACAAGGTTTACAAAAAATTCTTAGGTGCTTTCTCTCCCCGCCACCCCTCTGGCTAAATGTGACATCTATTAAAATGGCAAAAGGTTACAGTTAGGCAAGGGTGATGCAGACACGTGTTTCAGAGGGGAAGCTTATTTCCACCCAGTACCTGTGGATGCTAGATTGGACTCTGATGGACAGGTAAGATGGAATGGGTAAATGGGCAGATGGATGGACTGGGAAAGAAGATTTATAGGTGGAGGGAGCACCCGTAATTTCCATCAGAGCCACCAAAACCATCCCAAATAATCCTTCAAGCTAAATAAGAAGACTGGACCTGCTCTGCAAATGCACCAACATCAAGCATGTCCAATTAGATCACCAACTGTAAACCTCTTCTAACCGTTTCGGAGCCTCGACTGGATCCAGGTGTGGAGGGAAGACCGTAAAGTGGATTCCATTTCCTCCTCTTGAATGAATGGTGAGAAATAAGGCTGAATGGAGGGCCTCAAATGCCAGGGCAACAGCCTAAGCCTTTAAGACCTCTAAGTAAGGTCATCAGTGAACGACAGCATGAGTAAAGTAAGGTTTGGGAGGAAAGAGACTAATCTGGGGAGGCGAGAGTGAAAGCTGTTAACAGTCCAGTCAAGAAAGGCAATATAGGGTCCAGAATCAGGCAAGAAGTTATAGGAATAAAAAAAGAAGAAGGGACAAGAGTTGTACAGGTCAGAGGTTTCCAGTGGGGCTGTGCAGACCAGAGGAGCTGCAACTTATGCCGGGTGGGGGTTTCATGGGTTTCTTCTAATGCTTTTGGCCCATAGGATACAAACTATTCTGTGCCTCTTCAAAATAATAGCCCCTGGTGTCTACTGGCTGTATCATGAAATAGAAATTATGAAGGCACTGTATCTTTTAAAAAAAATCCCCTTTTGTAGCACTTCCTTAAAAACAGCTATTTAATGCAACTCTGCCAGTGAGTTCTTGACAGTTCTGTCTTAACGATTCTGATATTAATGAGACATCTTTGTAAAGGGTTGAAGTGTCTTCCTGGTAAGTGTTTAGCTTACACTTTTCAAAATACCTTATAATAACTGTTAATTTTCTCCTTTGGCCTAATGAGTGTTTCTCATTGACTGCCTGTTCCGATATAAGAAATATTAAGTAATTGAAGTGATCAATAACGTTTTCAAGCTTTTTTTTCCCTTTGGGTTTGCTACTTTTAAGAGTTGTGGTAGTTTTGTGGGGTATTTTAGTCAAAGAGAATAGCTTCATTTAAATATTTAATTCAAAGTACAACACTCATGTTATGTATTTGCTTTGGCGCTTATAAGTCAGGGCATAATTAATTGAAGAGTCATTGACATGGCTTTTTAAAAATACATATACTGATAACATTCATTAGGGACTAGAGCCCAGTGATTTATGGATTTTCTTTTTTTTTTTTAAGTTTTTCCTAAATTGTTCAGTATCTCCTACATTGGAAAACTGTATTTCTTTTTCATTTTCCAGCTTTATTGAGATATAATTGATGTATATTGTGTAAGTTTAAGGTGTACAACATGCTGATTTGACATACATATATACTGCAAAATGATTACCACGATAAGTTTAGTTAACACACCCATCATGTCACATAGTTACTTTTTTTAATGGGCTTTTCTTCTCACGTTCTCTTTTAACTGACATGATATAGTGATTTCAAAGAGCAGAATAGAATTTTGATGTCTGATGCATTATATTGATGTATTATGCATATGTTTAATAATAGCATTAGATTATGCTAATATAATGTAATATAATATTATCTAATATAATTCGTTGTATTATGCGGTGTTAAATATTAAAGCGTAAGCTCATTGTGTTTTCAGGATAAATGTTAAGAACTTGTGTATAAACACAGTTGCCTGGTATGCTAAATGAAATGATCAGCAATGTTGGACCCATCACATGCTCTTTCTTACGTGGATTTGTTTGTTTTTTGCGTAGTTCTAAAGAACACAGAGTTAAAAAACATTTGATGTGAGTCTGTGTGATAATTGTTTATTTAAAACAAAATCTAAATTACTTACAGGGATAAGGAAGCAGATAACTTAAAATTATAGACCAGCGTTCTTAACGTAAGATTTTAGAAAGTCCACGGATGGGTTTAATCGGGTACATTTTATTTGTAATGTAAGTCCACATTTCATGAGAGAAAAAGCATGTCTTTCACCAGATCCTCAGAAGGCTCTCACACCAGAAAAGTTAAAAAAAAAATCACTGGTATAAATGGAGAGTTACGCTAAGGTAAAAAAGATTTTGATTTTCAGAATTTTTCAATACTTTAATACTTAAAGGAATTTTAAAATACTTGAAATACTTAAATATATTCCTGTGCTAATTCCATAAATTAAGCAGTTTAGATAATTAACTCTATTTAGCTATTTTAACATTCAAAAAGTTTTGTAAAGATAGAAAAGCAGAAAGAAACGTTTGTAGGAAATTTTGTAGAAATAAAATTTGTTCTTATCAAAGAGAATTCAGATGGTACTTTTGGTTTATATAAGATTTTCAGAAAATAGTTTTTGAGTAAGCTCTTTTAATTCAGAGGTAAATTAAATAGAGACAGTATTTAATTTTGTTTTTTAAATATTAATCTTTTTCAGAACTGTCAATTTATTAACGAAGCATGGTAAGTTGGCATTTTAAAATCTTTCCACTTTCTCCATTTTGAAAATAAAATATATGGATCATATTAATAAGGATATGAAATGATTTATAAAACAGTTCAATATTAGGTCTTGGAGACATGCTTTGGAAATTAAAGAGCATTTAATTTTTAAGTAACAATTCAGATTCCTTTCAATTAAAGATATTTCCTTGATCCCTTTTTCCAAATCAGTCTCCTACTATACAACTCCTTGCTAAAGTTTACAAGAATGTTAAATGCTATACTATAGAATGGATACAGCTCTCTCTCTCTCTCTTTTTTTTTTTTTTTGGTAAGGAAGATCAGCCCTGAGCTAACATCTGATGCCAATCCTCTTCTTTTTGCCGAGGAAGATCGGCTCTGAGCTAACATCCATGCCCATCTTCCTCTACTTTATATGGGACGCAGCCACAGCATGGCTCCACGAGCGGTGCGTCTGTGCGTGCCCGAGATCTGAACCTGCGAACCACGGCCCCCGAAGTGGAGGGTGCACACCTAACCACTGCGCCACTAGGCTGGCCTGGATACTGCTCTCTAAATAGTATATTATAGAGCAATGGATCTCAACCAGGGTCGATTTTGTCACTCAGGGTATATTTGGCAATGTCTGAGACATTTTTGATTGTCACAACTCTGGGAGTGCTACTAGCATCTAATGGATAGAGGCCAGAGATGCTACTAAACATCCTACAATGCACAGGACAGCCTCCCAACAGAGATTTAGCCAACCTAAAAATGTCAATAGTGCCATGATTGAGAAACTCTTTTATATCAGAAGAATTAAGTTCAATTGGTAACTTCATAACTCCCGAGTTCTGCCATTGTTCTAACAGGCTTGTGTTGAACAAGATAAGCTGGGACAGGCATTTGAAGACGCTTTTGAGGTATTGAAGCAACATTCAACTGGAGATCTTCAGTACTCCCCAGGTAAAGATGTCAGTCCCCTTCTTCCTCTGGTACATCAAATGGCTTGTTGGTCACATACACACGTAAGAATAATGACCAGAACAGAGAAGACCATTTTTACCCGATGCATCTAGAATTAATTCTAACGAACGCGAAAAGCATCCAGGGTTACCTAGCCTAAATAAATTCAAAGTCTCACATATAAAAATGCAGAGAACGTAGAGAATGACCTTCCACACAGGAATACTGACACATATAATTATTTGCTATTAAGCATATTTCGTTGACATTTATTTATCTAATAGGCAGATAATTTTAACTATTCAGAAAGGTCTTTTCAATTATTGTAATTTATCTTACAGACCTTCCACCCATCCAACAGATAGTCTACTCAAAAGAATAAATATTCTTCTTCCTCTCCCATTACTCTACAGATTATAGAATGGTAGTCTAGAGGAAATGAAGATATTTTTCTATTGAGTTCACATAAGGTGTTGGGAGCATTTCCAAGATAAAAGAAATCAGGAGATTTCAGCCTACAAGCAGCTGTAATTGTAAAAGAGTTCCTGTAATACTAGCATAATGCAACAAACTCCATAGAGAAATGCAAAATGAGAAGAGAACCTGGAAAGAGAACATGGGAAGGAGCAATTGCGTATATAAGCATTTATAAACATACACACACACACAAATATAAACCTTGACATTTTCAGTTTCTTTCTCTGTTTTTAAATTAGATTACAAAAATTATCTCGCCTTCATCAACCACTGTTCTCATGTCAGAGGAAATTCCAACTGCTGTGGTGTGCTGCCTGTAGAGGAACCTGTCTATAACTGGAGAACAGTAATAGTGAGTACATGTACCAGGAGACCACCCCTCAGGAACAGGCAAATTTCCCATTTGTACCAGCCTTCCACTTGGTGTAGGCTAGCCGAAACCCAGCTTAAAGACAGCCCTGACTGTAGCATGCTTATTCATGACCATCATAGTGTGAATTGACAGTCAAGGTGGGTGATCATCAGCAATGCCATCAAGAAGGAAACTGCCCTTCATCATTGCTCTCCCCCCAGCTTCAGACTGGTTTAAGAGACTTCTGTAAAGAGGAGGTGCTTTTACGGTTCTCATATCACTTCTTAGTCCATCTGGAAAATTGCACAAAGTTGTGGTTCCTCTAAAAGCCATAGAGCAAAGGCCCAAACTTCTCCAGTACTGGCTTTACTTACAATCTAGTATTAACCTGCTCTGTTTTCCCTCCCAAACTCAGAGCTAGCTACATGTATTGGACCAATTTGTTTATATTTTAGTAGCCTCCTGCAAACGAAAGTGTCCTCACCATCTATCTCTCCATTCATGTGTTCTTTTATGTTGTTTTCTTTTTTTTTTTTTTTTTGCTGAGGAAGATTCTCCCTGAGCTAACATCTGTTGCCAATCTTCCTCTCTTTGCTTGAGGGAGATCGCCCTGAGCTAACATCCATGCCAATCTTCCTCTATTTTGTATGTGGATCGCCATCATAGCATGGCCACCAATGAGTGGTGTAGGTCTGTGCCTGGGAACTGTACCTGGGCTGCCGAAGTGGAGTGTGCCAAATGTAACCACTAGGCCACGGGCCTGGCCCCTACGTTGTTTTCTTGATGTATCCGTTTTATCACCAGTCTTAGTATGATGGGGTGTAAATATAAAATGGTTTTTCTTTAGTCATTACCTTCAATCGTGCTATGTCAAATGTCCTTTATCTGACCCTGCAAATTGTCAGGACCTCTCCACAAGGCATTTCTTTGAAGAGGGAGTTTTGGTTCCAGCCTAACCTTTTCTGCCTCCACTTAGGGTTGCCAGGTAAAACACAGAATGTTCAATATTTTTAGTTGCGAAACCCTACTTCCGCTTTAACTCACACCCCCTAGCATACACTGTACAGCCTCTTGTGGTTGGGGACTCCTTGCCTTCTGGGTAGCTATCTTGTGTGGGGTGTGGTAAGATGATGCAAGTCCAGCCCCTTCCACTGTGTCTAATTAACCCATAGAGATCCACATATCCTTGCTGTATGTGATGGTAGGAGCTCGGGTTCCTCCCTCCTGTCCCCTCTCTTGGCTCTGCCCTGCCTTGGCTGCCATCTTTCTCTTCTTATCTCCTCTTGCCCAGATGGGCATCCAACTCAGGAATGGAAGCCCATCTTCCCTTTTAGCTGGCACCTCAATTTCTACTAATGATTCTTTTGGATCTTTCTTTCTCACTGGGCATTTTTAGGGGGATGGAGGGAAGCAACTCCCTCTCCTTTCTCATAGGGAAGGGAGTATATGGAACTCTTCAAAAAGCCAAAGATTACCCTCCATCCCTTGATCTTCTCTTTATACAGGTTTGATGCTAGTTCCATCCTGGGAGAGATCTGGCTGCAGTTGAGGGTAGTGCTTTCTAGAATTTGGGAGATGCTTAGCACTTTTTTTGTCCTCAACCTTTGACTTTCGCCACCAACTGGGGGGCCACACGGAAAGTCCCACTTAACATCTTGCTGCATTATTTATACAGAACAGTGCTGCAGACCTCTATTTTGAAGGAAATATTCATCAATCTCTGCAGAACATCCCTGAAAACCAGCTAGTACAACCTGCTGTTCTCCAGCAAAAGGGAGGAAAAGGTATGTAGATCCATCACTCGTTGTGTAGGTAAAAGAAACAGATCTTCCACAAAGCAGCTTTAAGGGGATTTCATGTCTGAATTTGGAATTGTATTTGCAAAATATCTTTTATCATGATTGAGAATCATTTAACTCTGACAGACTGAACCACTCCAAGCCGTTCATCTTGAGTAAGCCTCCCTATCGCTTCATAGAGATGTTCTGAAGCTACAAAGTGTCACTTTTCTCAAATAAATCTGTGTTCAAGAATAATGTATATATATTTTAGGTATAGAAGGGGGGACTTTTCTGTGAATTGTTTTAGCAATCTTATTGTAATTGTGAAGCACTCAGGATAGAAATCATCTTGTCTGTTAAGTTTTCTGGAAAAAAA
Source organism: Diceros bicornis minor (assembly GCF_020826845.1). NCBI lineage: Eukaryota > Metazoa > Chordata > Mammalia > Perissodactyla > Rhinocerotidae > Diceros > Diceros bicornis. The sequence goes on along the minus strand of NC_080764.1, from coordinate 21,831,445 downwards.
AGTTCCGTAATAATTCGATATTTCATAAATTTGAAATCTGATTTCATAAATTTAAGATGATGGTGATCTCACCTAACAGATGGGAAATGTGGTAAAGCAGTATGGTAACCTCTATTGGCTAAAACACGGGGCGCACACATTCTCATGCACTATTGGAGGGAGTGTAAATTCGTACAAAGTTTTACGAGGCAATTTGGCAATAACAATCACAATTTTTAAATATTCATATCTTTTGACTCTTAGAGACTATATAACTCAGGATTGAGTGTGAACTCTGGGTTAATTGTGTGAGCCTAGGCAAATCACTTAACCTTCTGTACCACAGTTTTCTTATTCAAAAAACAAATAATAATTGTACGGATTTTGTAAGATAGCTGTAAAAATTAAATGAGAATAACTATGTAAAGCATTATGCTCGTAGCCTGGCACTGTAATAATTTCTCAAGCTATGGTTGATGTGTGTGCGTGTTGTGTGTGTGTGTACATATATACGTATTAGGATGTTCCTTGCCATGTTGTTTGTGATAGTAAAAGACTGGGGCTCAACTACCATATTTGTTTGTGTATAAGGTACAGAGATGTTTAAGATACATCCCAATTTTACAATGCAATGATAATTTATCACAGTTACTTAAAATTATTTTAGGTGAACATTTTTTAGTAAAACTAGTTTTGTTCCTAGAAAACGGTATACTATATCCTAGAATCATAAAATTCTATATATGCAGTAATATTCTAATCCAGCAAGAAATAATGCATATAATCACACAGATAAAATAAATATACTGTATCACTGAGTATTGGTATTGAACGTTGAGCCACGGTAGTAATTTAATATAAGGAGGATAACACTTCTACCTCTGTCCAGTTGTTTAGCTTGTCACCTATTATTTTTTTTATAACTAACCACTAACTCACTCTAGGGTGTGAAGCCTGCGTCTTTTCATTGGTGTTTTGTGCTGTGGAGCTTTGCCATTAGGAGACACTTCATCCACCATTTTCTGTTTCTTGTTTCTGTTCATCCACCTGAAATAGGGATACATTTGAAACAGAATGAAATTTCGAAATAACTCAGGCATTCATTATTGGGAGAAAAATAGTACATACATAAAACAGAACATATATAGCTATTAAAAGGCATGAAGGCATACCTTATATATTGATACAGAAAGAACTCTAAAATACATTTACTTTTTTGTTTTAATCCTTTTTAATTCCATAATTCAAAAGTAATAATGTTCTTTATTAAAAATTCAAATGATTCAGAAGTATGTAGAGAATAAGCGAAAGTATTCCTTCTTTCCATGCTATGCTCCAGAAGTAAGCATTGTCAACAGTTCGGTATTTCATCTATCTATAACTAATCTCTATATTGTTCTATGATTTAATTAAAGATATATTATTTACTGAAAAAAGTGCAAAATAGAGTGATACTATTTCTAATTTTTAAAGGAGATGCATATGTTTATATATGCAAAAAAGAAGACAAAACATTTTCTAGAAATATGTCGGATAGAGTGAAACTTTTACTTTCACTTTGTGCTTCTGTTTGAACGTTTTACCATGAACACATGATGTTTTTACTTTTAAAAAATAAAAAGATAACATTTTTTTCAAATTGAAAACAAATTTAAAAAGATGAGGATCTATTGTAATTGATTTGACCACTAGATGAGAGGCAGAGAGTTTGTTGAAGGCTGTGACTTTAATTCATGATGTGTTTTTTGGTAAGTCCCTTTCATTTCTCAATTCATAAACTCAAGATAATATAACACAAAAGATAATCTTTGTAAAAACCTTTGAGGTTTTTGGATGAATGATGACTGATGCAACAGTATTACTCCCCAGAGAGTGTTTAAAGCAGTTTGAGAATCCACTATTCTACTTTCTCAAGGGGAAAATGGAATTTGGCCATCGATTTTTTAAGCTACTGACAGATCTGGTGGGACATGGTATTTATAGGCCAATTCAGAAGTCACAAAATGGGCTGTCACCTTTGTTCTCTGTTAGACCAAAGAAATCAAATCAACTGAACAAACAAAAACCATCACAACAAATCCTCCCAAAGTTTTCTGTTTACTTACTCTGAAATGTAAAGGGCTGTGTTCCTAAAGAGAAGAAAACTCTGGTAGTACCATTTTATTTCACAGCAATGAAAAATATCACAAGGCCCATTGCCATTGCTCATAAATAATGTCAAAATATCATGAAGATGTTTTGGCGTTTTCCACTCCAGTTTTTCTATTCTTTATGTTTCAAGTCATTACGCAGACCCAGAATTAGCATTTTTACCAAAGTCTCTCTTATTGCTTTCTCGTATGTTGGCGTACAGTTTTGCTTTTACAAAACGCATTCACATTTCTTATCTCATTTGACTTAACTCATTTGAATAAAGCCCCTTCAAATGACTTGCTTTCTGGAAATGGCTTTTGAGGCTTTTCTTTAAAACCACTAAACGTTGCAGTCCAGTTTGCTCAGTTTTGTTGTTCTATAGAAAGTTTAACATATGACATAAAACTAGTAGTCAAGATTTAACTGTGAAGAAAGACCACATGACATACGGGAGACTTGGGTGAAAAGGCTCTGTGCTTCCCTTTTCCAATAGACTAGACAGACCCTTGACTTTCAAGTCCCATAAAATGATGCCATTAATGCATTCCTAAGGGGGTGAGGAGGAGGAAAACCAGTCCCAATGTAGCTTTTAATTCTGGAGTCATTCAACAAACTCTTCCTGATGATGTTCCTTGTGTACAGGTAGGGTGGAAAATGACATTGTTTTTCTCCATTTTAGGCAGGAAGAAGCTCCGACTGTTTGAATATCTTCATGAATCCCTGAGTAATCCCGAGATGGCATCTTGTATTCAGTGGGTAGATAAAAACAGAGGCATCTTTCAGTTTATATCAAAAAACAAAGAAAAACTTGCCCAACTTTGGGGAAAAAGAAAAGGCAACCGAAAGACCATGACTTACCAGAAAATGGCCAGAGCACTGAGGAATTATGGAAGGACTGGGGAAATCACCAAAATCCGGAGAAAGCTAACTTACCAATTCAGCGAGGCCATTCTCCAAAGACTTTCTCCATCTTATTTCTTGGAAAAGGAGATCTTCTACTCACAGTATGTTCAACCTGATCAAGGATATCTCAGTTTAAATAACTGGAATGCAAATTATAATTATACATATGCCAATTACCATGAGCTAGGTCGCCCTGATTGCTAACTATACTCTTACATTTCATGATTTCCTGGCATCAGAAATCCCTACAAATTTCAGGATTTTTTTCTTAAAGCAAATACTGAACAGAAAAAAAACCATTTAACTTCATTGTTGCTATCTTTTATTAAATAGCATAATTTACACTAACTTGGTGAGAAATTCTGCTAGTGAACAACTTTAAAATAATCAAATCCTATTTGAAAGTATAGACTAGGTGTCCTTGCTTTTCCTGTTGTCTATGCAATACTTTTTTAGATTAACAACGCCTGTAGAGATGATTTGATTTATATATTCATTTAAATATTATTTTCCTGTCATGACACTCAGACAAAAAAAAATCACTCTAACATATATCCGATGGCTTTAGCAACATAACAAAAAATGATGGCATATGATGGTGTTCATGCTAAAATAATTCGTGGCTTTAAAAATTTCAGAGGCTATCTATGCTGAGCCTATATTTTCTTGGCACTTCAGACCTCATGATCTGTAACCTTGTGGCGCTAAAGAGACCATGGGCTAAGGAAAGATGATAATAAAACTCCGAAGCTTACACTTCCCACAAATCATTTTCTTGCATTTCTCTCTTCCCTATAGCAGATCCAGGAGCTAACGTTTCTTGCTCTCCTGCCAGTTAGCCACAGGGAGGTGCTTTTGCCCCATTATCTTCCTGGCCCAACCTTGGCACATGATCTCTTTCTTCTTCCCTTGAACTAGCCCAGCTGAGACCAGACTGGAACAGTTGGAGAGAAAAAAAAGGCTTTGATAAAGGAAAGAGACTAGCAAATAATAAACCCAGAGAGGAACCAGTAATTTAAGCAGTCTGGCTTGAAAGCTATGGTTTATTCTCAACAGTCCATAAGGAACCCGAGGAAGAAACCGTTTCTTACTTGCTGCTTGGCAGCCTGGTGCATGTGCCATGTGTATTACCATGAAGCAGGAGAGCTTCCTGGACTACATGGGCCATCTTCAGTCCAGGACAAGGTGCCCGCCCTATCGAATTTGCAGCTTTCCCAGTCTGCCCTTTTCCTTTGTGTCCTCCTGGTGCCCTTCCTTCCCCAGGGACTCTTAGGAAAGAACATGGCAGACCCAGAGTGACTAAATGGAGGCTAACTTGATATAGGCCATCTCCACATGTAGTCTGAGTTTCTATTATAGCTGAATGTTTGTGTCTTCCCAAAATTCACATGTTGAAACGTAACCCCCAATGTGATGGTATTTGGAGATGGGGTCTTTGGGAGGTGATTAGGTCATGAGGGTGGATCCCTCATGAATGGTTTTAGTGTCCTTATAAAAGAGATCCCCAAGAGCTCCCTTTCCCCTTCCATCCTGCGAGGATACTAGAAGACGGGCCGTCTAGGAACCAGGAAGTAGCCCTCACCAGAACTGAATCTGCTGGCACCTTGATCACGGACTTCCCAGCCTCCTGAACTGTGAGAAATAAATTTCTGTTGTTTATAAGCCACCCAGTTTATAGTATTCTGTCATAGCAGCCTGAACAGTGAGACAGTTTTAATTAGTGCTAACATCAAAGTGAACTCAGCATTTATACTCATTCTCCCACAAAGAAAATATGCTTTATAAAACAATAAAGAACATAAATTTTACCAAAGATTGCAAAGAGGAAATGGAGAAGAGTGTTTACACTACAAATCGTTCAGCTAATGACTTAATAAAATTCCATCAGCATTTTTTTTTTTTTATGAGGAAGATCAGCCCTGAGCTAACATCCATGCTAATCCTCTTCTTTTTTTTGCTGAGGAAGACCGGCTCTGAGCTAACGTCTATTGCCAATCCTCCTCCTTTTTTTTTCCCCCAAAGCCCCAGTAGATAGTTGTATGTCGTAGTTGCACATCTTTCTAGTTGCTGTATGTGGGACGCGGCCTCAGCATGGCTGGAGAAGCGGTGCGTCAGTGCGCGCCCGGGATCCAAACCCGGGCTGCCAGTAGCGGAGTGCGCACACTTAACCGCTAAGCCGCGGGGCCGGCCCTCCACCAGCATTTTACTTTTCCCCATATCCCTCCTATACTCAAGGCCAGCTTAAGGGGTTCATCTTGACAATTCTCCCAAAAGCTCCCAGTCAGCTCCAACTCTCTTACTGTTATACAGAGTTGCCTCCTCTTGGGCAGAAACCTGAGCTCTGCCTTTTACCCAAAATGCACCTACCAAAGCCCATTTTCACAAGCAGTTTCTTTCTTATAAAAAGATATGCTTATACCAGCTGTTCAAAGACTAAAACCTTCTTCATATACTATGGGAAATAATACTTCGTTCCACATAAGGTAGGATTACTCCATGCCACTACCCAAGGACAAGGAAGAGAGACTTCTTAGCCTTTGTTCATGGCCCCTCATTCCCTTGTGTAGGGTATCCTGCCTCCATCTTGTCATTTTCGTCTTGTTGAATGACTCAGTTAAACTCTTCTCCAGTGAGCGGGAGTTCTGAGAAGCAGATTTCATCCAGTCACAGTGCATCTCATGGGTAGCTTCCCATTATTCGCTCTCGGCCCAGATATAAGGCATGAACTCTTTCCTTCCAGGTACTTATGTTAGCACTTTAAATCACAGGATCCTGCTCTGCACTCTGGCTCTGGAGGTTATCTCCTTCTGGTTGGTTTATCTTCTTTTCTCCCTCAGTCCTTCCTATTCATAAGACATAAGTAAATGCTGAGAATGTTTTCTTTTTCCTCATCCCAGCCATTCTATGCAGGAAATAGGAGATATTCTATGGGGCAGTCCTGCTCAAAGGCACCTCCTTTAATAAATTAAGGGAAAAACTAAATGCATGAAGCAGATGGCAGCATTAATTATAATACATAAACTGAAAAACAGCTAAAATAATTTCTTTCTTCTCTTCCATTCCTTTCTTCCTTCTTCCTGCTACCCTACGCCAGGTAGAATACTCCACACTCTGGGAATCCAGTGCCAAGTGAAACAGACATGGTTCCTTCTGTCAGGAAGCTTCAATTCTGTCAATATTTAATCATAGATTTACATATTCTATTATTATTTAACCAAAATTTACTTAATGGTTTACAGATGAGCAATTTGTTAATTGATTGAGAACACATACGTAGTAAAAGTACGTAAAGTGCATTCATGTGGCAGCATTAATTATATCTAACCTTAACTGCACAGATTGGTGTATATACCCATATAATCATCATTCTGTTAAGATACATAACATTTCCAGAATCGCATAAGGTTCTTTTACTCCCCTCCCCAATCTATGCCCGCCTGCTCGAACAGCATATACATGGAATCGTACAGTAGGTTCTCTTTTGCATCTGGTTTTATTTCCCTCAATATATTTATGAAGGTTATCAATGTTACTGTATGCACCAGGAGTTTATTCTTTTCCATTGCTTTTCAGCTCCTGATTTTTAAAGGACAGCACCAGTTTTTTTACAGCCCTGAAATCTCTCCTTTAATCTCCAGATTTTATAAATATTAAATGGACCCTGAATATTCCTATCCTCACAAGGACAGTGTCACACTTTTTATCAAACATCATCGATGCCTGTTCTCCAAAGAGCTGGAATGATTCTTGTACAGCCATATAACCACAACTTAAATTTATCTTTAGATATTTTGATTCATATATTTTTCTCCAACTCATATAATCTGGGTAGAATTTCATTTTGTATTTTGATGGTGTGAATTCTAATAATAAAGATACTAATGTAAAATAGATTTTTAAAAATTTACTTCTGGCCGGCCCCGTGGCTTAGTGGTTAAGCGCACGCACTCCGCTACTGGCGGCCTGGGTTCGGATCCCGGGCGCTCACCAATACACTGCTTCTCCGGTCATGCTGAGGCCACATCCCACATACAGCAACTAGAAGGATGTGCAACTATGACGTGCAACTATCTACTGGGGCTTTGGGGAAAAAAAAAAAAAAGAAGATTTAAAAATTTACTTCTTTTTTTTTTTTTTTGTGAGGAAGGTTAGCCCTGAGCTAACATCTGTTGCCAATCCTCCCGTTTTTGCTGAGGAAGATTGGCCCTGCGCTAACATCCCTACCCATCTTCCTCTGCTTTATATGGGATGCCCCCACAGCATGGCTTCACAAGTGGTGCGTTGGTCCGCGACCGGGATCCGAAACTTTGAACCCCGGGCCGCCAAAGTGGAGCGTGTGAACTTAACCGCTCCGCCACCAGGGCGGCCCCAGAAAAAATTTACTTCTTTTTCATGGATTAATGAAAGTTACCGAAAACATTTTGAACAACTGAAATGAACCGTACTTCTTCAAGTTTCCTGCCCCCAACTTGGTACTGAGGATACCCTGTCTTTGCCCATACAATATGGTGAAAAATTACTTTGAATTTGAGGGATGGCTGCCTGTCTAATTTAGGCCTGGATGGATATTAGGGGCAGTGGGTAGATAAAGAAAGAAAGGGGACTTCAGGTAGGGATTGTGTGTACTTTGTCAGGCCAGAGCAGTGAGGCATCCCATGAATGTGTGAAATACACTAGCTCAAGAATTGTCTGTCAGGAGCAGCCTTGACTTACCCAGGCCATGATCTAGTTTTGTAAAGGGCTGAAAGTGGAAGAAGAACCTAGAGAATCTAGGTTTTTTTGGTAGTGGGCCAGAAGATCAGAAATCCAAATATGGAGGGTACATGAATATTTTAATGGTGATCTGATGAGTCAATAATTGGTGCCAAAGAAGTAGATGTGGTTCAAATATGAGATATTTGCAAATTGTGCAAGAACAAAGCTTTGCACAATGTTTGGGTCTGCTCTCAGAGGTAACTGTTCTCGACAGCTGTAGGAGCTAATGAAGATTCTCTTTGATAAGGAAACCCATTCAGGATTTGTAGTGGTGGACTATTAATCAACAAAAGGCCAGTGAGTTCATATACAGCTTAAGTGAACAAACTGTATTTCCTATAATATATATTTTATGATGTAGGTGAACAAATAAAGTTTTACATAACAAGCACGTTTTTACATAAGCAATTAAATCACAGCAAGTCATGTGATAAAAGATCACATTCACAAGTTTTGGTGTCAGACTGATACCTCTCAGGATACTTTGTTTCTCATTAACTCTTAGTAAAAGTGGAGAGATCAGTTAGGATGCTCTGTGCTTCAAGTAACAAAAAATCCTGACTCAAACTGGTTTAAATGGTAAGAAAATTGATTACCTCACAGATCAAGAAGGCCAAAGGAAGAGTGGGCTACAACCAGGACACATTATTGCTCCAGCTTCATTGTCTGGTGAGTCTTTTGTTTCTCCTTCCTCCCATTGGTCTTATCCTCAGACTCATCTGGACTGGAGTAAAATGACTGCTGCAGCTCCAGGCTACATCTTCACACAGCAAAGTCCAGTCACAGAAAGGGCTGGACATTTCTTCCCGCGTCTCCTTAGTAGTCATGAGGAAACTCCCCGGAGCCCCTCAGAACATCTCTCCTCATGTCCTATTGTCCATAGCTGGGTCCCATGCTTACTTCAATCACTGGCAAGGGGAAAGGAACAGCTGTGACTGGTTCAGACCAAATAGAATTTACTCCTAGGGAAGGGAAAGGGTTCGCGATCCCTTGAGTCACAGGAAAGAGGGATGAATACTTGAATAAAACTGGTGTTTTGCCTGAAAGGAGAGAGTAATAGATGTTGAATAGGAAACCAACAATGTTTGCTACAGTCCATCCCCTTTGACTGCCCAGTATCCCTATATACACCTAAAAAGTGTTCATGCCTTTATCAAAATTATCCACATCCTCCCTAAAGGAGGTAACCCTAAGTCTCACCAAGTTACTACATCCAAATCCAGGATTGTTGAGTAATGTAGTTTTAATGTGTTCTATTATTATTTAGATATGTTAAGACCAATAGATCAGGAGTTGGCTGCCATAGAAGAGATAATTTATTTTACTCACAGTTCCAAGAGAGGAAGTACACATCACGCCAAGGGAGCCACAAAGAGAAGCACTAGGGTTGGTCATGATGCAGGTGAGAGGGAGGAACTGTGGGCAAGAGCCTTTATTGTGGTTCCTGCAGGAAGAAATGGGTGAGGCAAGTGAGCAGGCTTAGGATTGGCTAGTTTGAATAATTTCAGTGGGCTCTGGTGCAAAGGGGCTTCCCCTGCCTGCCTGGTACCTGGCCCTGGGGTGGTTAGAATGGGTGTATAGTGGCCCAGAGTATGAGAGCCCTATCAGCAAGGTGGGTGCGGTGTAGGCTCTGGATTGGTTGGTTTGTATTTAAAAATTGCACCCTGGGAGGAGGATTCTTCCTGAAGGGGAATGGGGAAGGTGCCAAGGGAGGCAGTTGGCTAAGGCAAGGTGACTCAGGCGTGTCACCGGGTTGTCTAGAACAAGGTGTGTCTGGCATACGCATATAGGGCAGATGCTAAAGCATTAAGTTTACTGAAGCTAGAAACATGGTTGATACAAATGTTCACTTGGCTTGCCTGCTCCATGACTGTGTTTGCTCTTCATGGTTCAGTAACGGACTACAATATAAAGTCTGATTAGGAAAGGGCAAGAGCAGAAAACAACTCCCGGTCATTTTTCCATAATGTGTACCTTATCCAATTGCACAGGGATGGTGAGATTCCTGCCTGGGAGAGGAGTAAGTTCCTCAGGCACTCAATCAGGCTGATCTTATTTCCACTCTCTTCAGGGAAAACCCTTTATCATGTCCTTCACGATCCTTGGTTCTGCCTTTTGAGATAATCTCTTTGTTTGCTTTTTTCTATGGTCATATCTGAAATGGCCATTTGAAAGATGCATTTTCTCAGTACTGAGCAGCACTGTTAATATGAGTTCAGAAGTCTGAGATTGCCAATTCCACATTTTAGCATTTGCAGCTGACAATACCCCGCTTCCTGGTACTGAAGCTCCAAGCAGTAAACTTTCTTGGTTGCAGCTAACTGAAATCAGCCTTAACTCACTTAAATATTCACTGGAATTTATTGAAAGGTATTAGATCGCTTACAGAATTTCTGAGAAGGGTGGAGAACAAGCAGCCAGACATAAAGCCCCAAACCACAACAAAGATCTGACCAAGTGAGGACATCACTGTCACTGTTACCAATCACTAGATGCCTCAACCTATGTCATCTCACATGTCGCTGAACAGAGCTAGCATAGCATCACTGCTGTCCTAGAAACTTATCTTGCTGCAACTGGCATTGCACTCAGAGACAGTCGTCTACTATCCCTGCTTCTGGTCATCACTAGCTCCCCATTCAAATTCTGAGAAGGGGACTTCTGATTGGCTGAGGCTTGGTCATGCGCACATGTTTGACTGCAAAGAAAGCTAAAAAGAGTGATTATCTGGAACTTTCAACTCTTTATACTGGGAGACTATTTTGCATCCTATCAAGACTCATAAGGTCAAGAATTCCCCAAACATAGGAAGTGGTTCAGATGCTGGGCAGCCAAAAGAATGACAAAAGTTCATTACATTTTTAAATTACAATAACAAGGATCAGAGCATGTATAGTTTAATTTTAAGGACCTTTGCCCCACCTGGCTAATCTCCAAAAATACTCTTTGTTCTTAGTACTTCTGTGGTCATAGGAATTTAAATAGTCTATAAACAACTTTTTCTTATCTTTCTGAGAAGGAAATCTCAGCACAGTATTTAAATTCTCCGACTATCAAGTAAAATTTTAACTTATATTTCTATCACTGAAGTTAATCTAAGAAATGAAAGTCTGTAATTTCTAACTTTTACAATATAGAGACTTTATTCATATCTGTTTTTCCTTGTTCAGGAAGCTTCTATAATATTCCAGTTTCATGATTTAATTCCATTGGGATTAAGCTGGAAGAGCTCAAAATAATATAATCAACTAGTTACAATTATAAAAGATAACTGATACTGCCTCTTTTCCCAAGAGCATTTTCTGGTTGCCAGAGCTCGCTCTGAGGATGTGAGGGGTACAATGGAAGTGCTCAGGATTTAATGGCCCCTTTGGAGCAGCTCTCAGTCAATGACATATGGGAGTTGGTGGATACTTACCTCCTTAGTTGGAATAATTCTGAGACATGTTCTTACAACTCCCTATTCCTCTAATGCTGTTTCCTGGAACCACTCCTCAAACTACTTACATTCACATTCTTGTCGCAATGTTGGCTTCTGGAGGAGGGAGAGGACCCCACACAAGTCATTAACTGAATCAAGTTACTTAGGACACTCAGTTGTATCAGTTACGGATGAGAGTGGTGGACCAGCAGTTAGAGCTTACTGGAATAGTAGTGTGTTTGTTGGTGTTCAGGCTACACCATGAGTCAGAGTAGATGTTAGCAGCCCCATTTTATAGGTGGAGAAACTGATGCTGGAATAATTTAAGTATCTTTTTAAAAGTCATCCAGCTAATGAGTGTCCTATTGTCAATTTTTACTCAGATCCATCTAATTCTTTCTACTATGCTATACTGCCTGCTGATATAAAGAATATCTTAGGTATGCTTTAATACAGGTTCTCTACCTGTGCCAATGCTAGATCTTCATAACATTATCATTTTGCTGACAAGCCTTTGCTAAGTTTATTCAGTGCTGTTAATAAAAATCATATATAAAATAACCACCTACTCTCCATCACTGTTGGTGGGAATGTACATTAGTACAACCTTTAGAGGATGACATGACAGGGCCGGCCCTGTGGCTTAGCGGTTAAGTGCGTGCACTCCGCTGCTGGCGGCCCGGGTTCGGATCCCAGGCGTGCACCGACGCACCGCTTCTCTGGCAGGATCCCGGGCGTGCACCAACGCACTGCTTCTCTGGCCATACTGAGGCCGTGTCCCACATACAGCAACTAGAAGGATGTGCAGCTATGACATACAACTATCTACTGGGGCTTTGGGGGAAAAAAATAAATAAATAAAAATTATAAAATAATAAATAAATTCAATTAAAAAAAAAGAGGAAGACGTGACAACATTGATCAAAGTTTTAAATCCATAATTAACATTAATATATATTTTACTTTTATCAAGGAACTCATGTATGGAATTTAAACTTTAACTAGTTCTAAAAGACTTATAATGAAAAACAACGGAACCCTGCTCCAACTCTCTCCTCTTCCAGTTTTGCTTTCCAGAGGCAACCACTTCAAAGTCTTTGAGCGACCCAGCCCGGTGGCACAGCGGTTAAGTGCGCACTTGGCTACCGCGGCCAGGGGTTCGCAGGTTCCGATCCGGGACACGCACGGACACACCGCTTGTCAAGCCATGCTGTGGTGGTGTCCCATATAAAAAAGTAGAGGAAGATGGGCACAGATGTTAGCCCAGGGCCAGTCTTCCTCAGCGAAAAAGAGGAGGATTGGCATTGGTTGTTAGCTCAGGGTTGAACTTCCTCACAAAAAAAAAAAAGTCTTTTAGCTATTTTGTATGTATTTATGATGCATGTCTAAATAAATGCTAGTGCTATTTCTTAGTTTCTCAACTTTAGATATTATCAATTGACATTATCGGTCTGTCACTCTCCTGCGCTGGGCCCCCACTTGTAAGATATCTGGTTTCTTCTCATGTTGCTAAGGCGTGTCTTCAAAGAGCTTCTTAACACAACTTCATAGCATGTAATTTTTAGTCCATGTATGTGCAAAACTATCTTCATTTTATCCTCATATTTGATTTATAGTTTGAGTAGAAAATTCAAAGTTAAAAACCAGTTTCCTTCTGAATTTGGAACGCATTTCACCATTGCCTCCTCACAGTCACCATTTTTAGAGACATCGGATGCCCTTAGTGACTCCTTTTCTTTTGCTCTCTGAAAGCTTTTCACCCTTCTTCTTATCCTGAGTGTTCTAATATTTCTTGATTTGTGCCTTGGCATGGGTATTTTTTAATATATTTTGCTGAGCACTTAGTGGACGGTTTAAAGTTGGAGATCCGTGCTTTTCAGTTCTAGGATATTTTTCCTGTTATTTCTTTGAGAATTTCCCCCCTACTATTTTCTCTGTCTCTCATTTTGGATCTTTTAGATCCCATGAATTGATCCTGTTAAGTCTTATCATTTCTATTCTCTTTTCATCTCTTTTTGTTCCACTTTCTGGAAGATTTCGTTAACTTCATATTCCAACTCCTTAATTAAATTTTATTTTAGCTATCATATTGTAAATACCCAAATGTTTTATCTTGTTTTCTGACTGTTTCATCTTCATTATATCTTGTTTTTATTCTATGGATGCATTATCCTCTACTATCTCTCTAAGGTTATTGAATACATATGTCGCCTTAAGTTTTCTTCCATTTCCAGTAGAGTCTCCTTTCTTTTCAAGCCCCCTCCCCCACTTTATTTTTTCCTATTTGCCTTTCCTTCTCTTTCACGTCTGTGACTTTCTTCAAATGTCTGGTGATTCTTTTCTCTCCACTAATGTGTAAGGCACTAAAAAGCATTTACGGATAGAACTTGCTGACTATGGGCTTCATTTTAAGATGGTGTGGTTGGAAGCTGGCTATTTCTTTGGGACCCCAAACATCGTCACCTGCAGAAGAATCTTCCTGAGAACAACACTCCTGGAGGGAGACTGGAGAGGCAAATGCCTGATTCTTGGGTTCTCAGAGCAGGTTGAATAAGGTTCTGGGATCCCACCCTTCAGTGAGTTGATGTTCACTTGATATTAGTGTTTTCAGCTTCACACTTCACCCTACAACACAATTTGGAGCCATTCTGATCCAATTTCTCCACATAATAAACTAGTGATATCCTGTTAGATGGAATAGTTACCTTTCTGGATAGAAGACCTGGGGATGCAATTGCTGCATTTAAAGACTTTCAGCTAATCACCCTAATTTCAACCCTATATTGCCCTCTGCTTTTCATGATTCCTGGTGCCTCCAAATTCTGAACTTCTCAAGCAGAGAAATCAGCAAATCAGCTTGGTTCATAAGTTTCTTCTTCTGTATACACGTGGGTTATATTTTTCTCTTCTTGGCCAAGGCAGTTACTACCCCTCCATGGATCATCTGTGGGTCTGTTTCTATTATCTGTTTTTCCTCTTGATCTCTCAGGTAATTTTAAATTAAATACCAGACATTGAATATGAAAACTTATAGAGACTCTGGATGATATTATTTCCACCAGAAGGATTTATTTTAGCTTTGGTTAGAAGATAGAGTAGGAGCAGATCACTATAATCCAGTCAGAGACTGTGCTAATTTAAAACTGCGTTTCAGTCTTTATAAGGTAGAAGCTATTTCCTTTTTACACTACCTCATAGGGTATAGTCCTGCATGTATGTTAGAGTTAAATTTAAAATTTTCACTTTAAAAAAGTGTGTTGTATGATTTAAAAAAAAAATCAGATAAGGAGAACTTTGTAAATGTAGACTTTTCAAAGTGCACATATTTACTTTCAGGGGTAAGAGGAAATGTACCACATTGTGGGAATATAGTGTTAAGCTATAGGATTAACATACTACTTCATTCTGGAGAATAAATTTTACTCATGGATAGGGACAATAAAAATCATTATTTTTTCATTAAAACAAACTTAAATGTATTAATAGTAGAATGCAGTATTTCCATGAATTCTTATGCTACATCATAAAATGATTTTCCACTTCTAGTGGACTGTTTCAGTCTATGCACCCTATTAGTCATTCACTTTGAACTTGACGGAGAAGCTTGAGGAGCACTGATTCCATCTAATCTGCTGCTTCTTCTTTCCTTATTGTTCCAATGGCTAGGAAATTCAGAACATCGCATCACAGACATTCAGTAATAACCAATTCCACTAATTTATTTATCCATTTATTTAAGCACTTTCATTCATGATTTTTGATTTTATTATCTCTCTTTTATCTATATTTGTTTTCTGGTTTTTTTCTTATCTTTATTTATCAAATATGCTTTTAAGTGTATTTATTGTCTGCTGCTTTATAGCCTTTTTGGGAAGTAGATAGGAGCATAAACTATATCTATCTATCGATCTATCTATATATATCTATTGCATTGATTAGTTTATTGATTGCCTTTTTTGTAAGCTTACTTTGAGTTTTTTTCAAAGACAGTGATGTGATTTATTAATTTCGTGTGGCACTTTTATTAACATCACTGGGAAATCAACCTAACCTAATACAACAAGGAGGTTAGATAACCAGCATAGACAATAATAGTTTCTTAGACTATTTAAAAGGAGTTGTTATATTGCTATACTTTAAAATATGTAAGGCACTTTAAAATACAAGGAAAATCATCAGTTTTATGCATTTGGTCACAGGGAACTAGTATTTCTTTTAGGTTTCCCTATGAAATTTTTTCAGAGGCAAAAACAACCCAACATTTATTATGGATATTTTTAGAAACATTTATATGTAGGGACTACATGATATCACGATGACGTAAAAACATTTTTGTAGAGCAAGAATATCCTATCATGTCCCCTGAGTGGCAGAATGAGTATATCATTTCAACTCATAAAAATATTTTTGCTATCTTATTACCTCCATACTGAATAACTTATTCAGCTCATCTTACTCTGTGGAATACAAAAGAGTCATTTTGGTTGGGATAAATCAGAGAACTTTAAAAATTATTTCTTAGATTGCATATGGCTTTTGATGAAGGGATTGTGACTACCAGGGGAGTAATTTGTAGGAGAAAAGAAATCATAAGTAAATTAAATAGATGAAAGACCATTACAGTGAGGCTTACGGCATAAAAAATATGATTGACATAAATATAGGAATGTTACGCTTTTTAAAAATGTGTGTGGTTGAGGGCTGGCCCAGTGGCACAAGCGGTTAAGTGTGTGCGCTCCACTGCAGCGGCCCAGGGTTCGCCGGTTCAGATCCCAGGCACACACCAACACACCGCTTGTTAAGCCATGCTGTGGCGGCATCCCATATAAAGTAGAGGAAGATGGGCACGGATCTTAGCCCAGGGCCAGTCTTCCTCGGCAAAAAAAAAGAGGAGGACTGGCATTGGATGTTAGCTCAGGGCTGGTCCTCCTCACAAAAAAAAAAAAAAATGTGTGTGGTTGAGAATTGTTAATTTTACTCTGTGAATGTACATCAGACTTAGAGCAGAAAAGCCTGAGTTTAAATCTTCAGTTTGAACAGTGACAAATTCCTTGAGACACATTTATTCATCATTATAATGTAGATATTACTCTCTCTCAAGTCTGTCCTGAGGGCTAAATGACATGCCTGCCTCACATAAAAACCATGTTCACCCCAATTAAAAGTGACCCCCAATATAACTTAATCCTTCATTTTCTCAATAGGAAGTTCTAAAAAATAAGTTTTAAGTCACTTGAAAATGTAAACTTCATGTGTATGGATGCCAAGTTGATAAGGGGTAGACTTGTGATGGTTAATTTTATGAGTCAACTTGACTGAGCCACAAGGTGCCCAGACATTTGGCCAAAGATTCTTGATGTGTCTGTGAGAGTGTTTCTGGATGAGACTAACATTTGAATCGGTAGACTGAGTGAAGCAAATTGTCCTCCTTCTAATGTGGGTAGGCCTTACCTTCAGTTGAAGAAATGAATAGAAAAAAAGGCTGAGTAAGAGGGAACTCCTTCTGCCTGACTGTTTGAGCTGAGACATTAGTCTTTTCCAGCCTTTGGACTTGCACTGAAACATTTGGGTCTCAAACCTGCCAGCTTTTGGACCAGAACTTACACCATAGACTCTCCTGGTTCTCAAGCCTTTAGACTTGGACTGAAACTATACATTGACTCTCCTGGGTTTCCAGCTTGGGGACTACAGATCTCGGGACTTCTCATCCTCCATAATTGTATGAACTAATTCCTTATTATATATACATGTATATATGTTTCTTTGGAGAACCCTGACTAATACAGGCTGCTGTAACAAACTACCACAGGTGGGTGGCTTAAACAACAGAAATTTATTTCTGACAATTCTGGAAGCTGGGAAGTCCAAGATCAAGGTGGCAGCCCATTTGGGTCCTGGTGAGTATTCTCTTCCTGGCTTACAGCCTCCTTCTCACTGTGTCTTCAAACGGTGGAGAGAGAGAAAGCTCTCTGGTGTCTCTTCTTATAAGGACACTAATCCCATCAGATTAGAGTCTCACCCTTGTGACCTCAATTAATGAATTATTTCCTTACTCTAAATACAGCTACTCTGGGGGTTAGGGCTTCAGCATATGAATTTGGGGGGGAGGGGTGGTACACATACCTACAGTCCATAACTAATATTAACTTAGAAAAACTGTTTTTTAAAGTATTCTTGTTCTATGAAACATTTTTATTCACACTTTTACACGGGTCTTTGGCATCCAGGTCTCTACGGCCATCTTTTGAGCCATCAACCCAATTTTTCCCTGCCTCTCGAATTGTTTGCTCTACAGCACTCCTTAAATCAGTTATGATTCCATCACAAGACATTTTATCCTGAGGCCAAGTGCCATTTGCAAACATCAAGACATTTTAAGTCCTAGAGATTTGTATCCCTAATCTCTAGTAACCACTTCCATTGCTTTTTAAAGCAAGTGTTCAGAACGGCTTACGCCAAGACCCATCACTCACAATTGTGAAGTCACATCCTCAGAAATGACTAAATCTGTGTTAGATTTCTTTGCCTCCTTTTTCAACTGATTTTGTAAGCTTCTCAGACTAACATTGACTGAGGCAGTTTCGGTAATGTTTCTTCCCCAAACAAGATTTTGTTGTGCAAAATAAAATAATTGTGAAAGTACTCCAGAAAATAAGGCTTTGTAAGGATTCAAAATAAGGAGACTCTTTTCTGAGGGAAAATATATTGAAACCCCTTTTGCAATCCTTAAATATCTATTAGTTGAACATTGTCCCTTCACTGGACATTAGTACTTAGCTCTCCAGGGACTTGTTGAGATACCATCTGCAATGGACTGAATGTTTGTGTCCCTCTAAATTCATATGTTGAAATCCTAAACCCCAGTGTGATGATGTTAGGCAGTGGGGCCTCTGAGATGTAACTAGCTCATGATAGTGGAGGCTTCATGAATGGGATTAGTCCCTTTATAAAAGAGACTCCAGTGATCTCTCATGCTTTCTTTCTGCCATGTGAGGATACAACAAGAAGATGGCAGTCTGCAACCTGGAAGAGGGCTCTCACTAGAACCTGACCATGCTGACACGCTGATCTGGGTCTTCCAGCTTCCAGAACTCTGAGAAAGAAATTTCTGTTATTTATAAGTCACCCAGTCTGTGATAGTTTATTACAGAACAGCCTGAACTGACTAAGACACCATCTTCCCTATGCCCACTTTGGAAACCCATTTTGATTATTTGTTTAGCAGAGGGGCTTATGTTACTCTTATGAGCACCTACATGGCACTGATGTAATAACAAGAACAACATCAGGGAACATTTGTTGAGCCCTTATTATGCACCAGGCACCTGCTAAGGGATTTTAAACTTTATCTTACTAAATCCACACAACAACCCAGGGGTGGTAACAACGGCCATTTTGGGAGTTCTTTGGTGGCCACCAAATCTCCATCAGGACCTCAAAATAAGTGAACTAAGTAAATACTGGGCTTGCTCTGCAAAACCAGCTCCTAAACAAATCTCTTCATATCTTCCAATCATACTGCTTCTCCTAAGCCCTTGCTATATAGAAATTATGGAACGAGTATGCAATAATTATCATCCACAGTACACAGATGAGGAAACTGAGGCCCTGAAAGATTAGATAATTTGCCCACAGTCACACTGCTAGGAAGAGGCAGAGCTGGGATTCAAGCCTTGGTTATCCGACTACTGAGACCCTGATCTTAACAACCGTACTGTGCTGAGAAAATCTAAGAAGTCAGTAGGCCTGGGAATGAGTTTGGAAATTTAATTTACTAGTCTTGTGTAGCAGCATTTCCTTTATGTTGACTGTGCCAGGTTTCCAAGCCCACAATGCATCATCATATACTAAGATTCTTCTACATCTACACAGAACAATGTTGCAATCATACTCTCCTACACCAGTGTCAAGAAAGAAACCACTCAGTCTCTCATAGAGTGTATGGTGTGCCCAATTTTGTTCAAGATCTCACCATCCCTACACTAGTATTAAGAATTGGCATCAACGAAATTTGACTGCAACATGCCATAAACTGCCAAACATTTATTAATTTATATTAAAACTGTCCATTTTTTTATTCAAAAAACATTTATTGAGGCCTGCTGTGTTCCAGGCACCATTCCAGACACTGAGAATACAGTGGGGCACAGGAGAGATGAGGTCCCAGCATTCATGAACTCACTTTCTAGAAGGGAGAGACAGATAATAAACAAATAATAAACAAAAAAGTTATAGATGTCCTGCAGAGAATTAAAACTAGGGACATGAAAGGAAGATGGCAGAGAGGGGCTCTGTTTTACATCCAGTGGCCAAAGGAGGCCTCTCTGAAGAGATGACCTCTGTGTTGAGACTTGAAGGTCAAGCCAGTCACGTGAAGAGTTGGGGCAATGTGCAGATGAGAAAGAGTTTGGTGGTGTCAGGGAACAGAAAGGGGGTGATGCATTGAGAGAAAGAACGAGATGAGATGAGACTAGAAAAAAAGGACTTGGAAACCATGGCCAAGACTGTGATTTTTTCCTGAGGGCAAATACAAGCTGTTGAAGGATTTTAAGAAGGGGAGTGACGTGATCTCAATGCTGAGGTCCGTTATATACATCCCCAACCAGGTTATTTATTTTGTCTCTTTTGTCATTCTCCCTTCTCCCCGCATGCCACCCGTGGGGATCAATCCACTTATGTCTGTCACTGCACATAGATGCTTAAGTTGTTTCATTTTAGATAATGTTTTTGTTCCCCTGGAGAAAACGCAGCAAGTGCAAATTCTTCCTCAAATTTTTCGTGGTACTTTAAATAACTGATTCAGCACTTTGTCTGCTACTAATGGGTAGAAAAGGCCACATGTTCTCAAAGGATTGGTTTGGTCTGGATAATTGGCTTTACCATTTGTGATGTCCTTTCAAGGACTGGACTGAGAAAAATTTCTGGGGGAACTCAGATCCAGGAAGAAAACATGGAGATGACTTCTGGCTCTGACAGACCTAGCAAGCTCTTCACTTATGAGCTTTGGTGACGTCCCCTGTAAAGGAGGAAAATATGATGACCCAACTCAAATGCCTATTGGTAGAATTGAACACACACATATCCTTAGAATATATTGCACCTTGCATTACTTTGCTAAAGCTGCTGTAACAAAGAACAACAAATTGGGTGACTTAAGCAACAGAAATGTATTGTTTCACAGTTCTGAAGACTAGAATTTGGAAATCAAAGTGTCATCCGGGTTGGTTCTTTCTGAAGGCTGTGAGGGAAGGATCTGTTCCAGGCCTCTCTCCTTGGCTTGTAGATGGCTGTCTTCTCTTGTGTCTCTTCACATCATCTTCCCTCTATGCATCTCTCTGTGTCCAAATTTCCTCTTTTTATAAGGTCCCCAATCATATTGGATTAAGACCCTACCCTATTCCAGCATGACCTCCTCTTAACTAATACATCTGCATAGACTCTTTTTCCAACTAAGGTCACCTTCCGAGGTACTGGGGTTTAGGACTTCAACATATGATTTTTGGGGAGAAACGATTCAACCCATAACACACCCACATAGACCTTTGTGCTACATATCATAATTGCATAATATTTAGTATATTCTTACATCTTCCAAAGCATTAATGAAAAAGACAACCTCTTTCAGGTTAAATATGTACTCAAAATGCAGTTTAAATGGAATCAACATTTTGGCAGAATATCCAGTCAAGGAAAAAATTGAGGGGGAAAAAATCTTCCCTCTGAATTGAAGAGGTAGGAAAACTGAACCTGGCAGATGAATTTGACACTGGCACACGGTGAGGTAAGATTTCTATTTCTCCTCTGCAATGTGTCTTTCATATTAACGGTCATGGTCAAGGTGCCTGAAGCTCTTTGATCTCCTACCTGGCAGACTTCATTTTCTCTGCTCCCCGGGCTCTCTGCCTTTAGTAGACTTCTGTTACCCCTATATAAATAGCTGTCCTGGCCCCAGCCAAAGCTTTCAATGTTAATTAGTTCCTATGAACTGACTGTAAACTTGTGGAAATGATGGCTGATTACTTTTTATTTCTTCTTTTTTTCCTTCATTGACTTTTTAGATGTTCTTTGAACCCAAATCTACACATCTAATCTTCATCTCATATCTAATCAACATAATATAAGCAATTTGGGGATAATTTTAGAAATAGAACACTCTCATGCATGAGAATATTAGAAACAAAGCATGAGGTAAGAACTTTGGCCCTTTCTTACCTAATCCTCGCCTACAGGATCCCTCAATCTCTTGGTTAGGAACCCCTTTAATCACCATCTTTTTGTTTTTTGGTTTTTGGTTCTGGGTGAGGAAGATTTGCCCTGAGCTAGCATCTGTTGCCAATCTTCCTCTTTTTGCTTGAGGAATATTGTCCCTGAGCTAACATCTGTGCCAATCTTCCTCTATTTTTTTTTGTATGTGGGACGCCACTACAGCATGGCTTGATTAGTAGTGTGTAGGTCCATGCCTGGGATCCAAACCTGCGAACCCCGGGCTGCTGAAGTGGAGCACGCGCACTTAACCACCATACCACTGGGCCAGCCCCGATCAACATCTTTTTTCTTTGAAATGGAGATTGCTTCATTTTCTTTCTGGTTGCACACACATAGTCCATACTTCTTGTAAAAAGTTTATTAAATATAAATATAAAGGCACAATAATCATCTTTTATTTTTCTATCTCCTTCCAGACTTTTTCTTTTTTGTGTGTGTGTGTGTGGAAGATCAGCCCTGAGCTAACATCCATGCTAATCCTCCTCTTTTTGCTGAGGAAGACTGGCTCTGAGCTAACATCTATTGCCAATACTCCTCCTTTTTTTCCCCCCCAAAGCCCCGGCAGATAGTTGCATGTCATAGTTGCACATCCTTCTAGTTGCTGTATGTGGGACGTGGCCTCAGCATGGCCAGAGAAGCGGTGCGACAGTGTGCGCCCGGGACTGAACCCGGGCTGCCAGTAGTGGAGAGTGTGCACTTAACCGCTAAGCCGTGGGGCCAGCCCCCAAACTTTTTCTATACACATATAAGCATGCATATATTTTACAAAATGGTGCCATAAATATACACTCTGTGATCATCTCTTTGCACAGAAAAATGTAGCATGAACATATTTCTTTGTGAAGAAATGGAGCTTCATGTTATCATTTTAATGGTTTCTTGGTATTCTGTACGTAGATATGGCATGATGTGTTTAATACTTTGACCCTCCAATCTTGATCTATGACGTTTTCCAGATTTCACACCAGTTTTTACCTCTTTTTTAGAGGCCATACTTTTTAGGTTTAAACTGCAAGTTTTAGCAATAAAAATAGAAACTCAGGGCACTGACGTCTGAGCCATAACTCCTGTCAAGTCACATCCTGCGCAGAGTGCCACCGTTTTTCCACTGTGAAACGTTACTTGAACAGATTCTCAAAATAGCACTCCCTCTTTTTAGCATGGCAGCATCTCACTTGTGTTATCTGGCCCTCCCAAGCGGCCAGCAAGAATTCTCAACTCCTCGGCTCCAGAGTCCCTCTGTCCCTGTGCCAGACCAGACTTAGCGATCAGGGCATGATATCGGGGAGCTGCAGGCAGTTGCACCTTTGGGACAGCAAGTGGGAATGCAGACTCGTGGAGCTGGCCAGCTCCCTGTCTCCACCCACGGCAAGAGATCCTGGTGTCATGCATGGTAGTGTTCTGAGTTGGAGATGAAAGGTCAGGGGTACAGGCTTACAGTGTGCTCCAAACCCAGCCTAACCAGCTCCCATTTTGCACATGCTGTTATCTATAAATTACAGAGCAGGTTTAGGGAGGTTCTAGACTTTTCAACTCTCTAATTTTCACTAGATGTAGTATAATTTAGTAAAAGAGTATGGCCTTCAGAATCAGACAGTCTTGATCTGCCCCTTACTATTTATGAGACCCAACACATAAGCACTCAGTAAATACTTATTGAATAAATGTGTTGACTGTATGTCTGTGAATTTCAGTTTCCCCAGTTGTAAAACGGGGAAACTGAAACAGCCCAGTTCACAGGGCTGTTGTGAGGCCTATTTGATGAATGCACAATTGGCTTATAAAAGGCGTGCCATAAATTAGAGCTGCTACTTTATTATTCGCAGAAGAAAAATTAGAGCTCTTCTTACCAGAATCCGTTTTATAGTCCTCTCACCAGATTTATTCATTCAACAAATAGTTATTAAATAGGCACTGTGATAAGTACTGAGGAAATATGTTGAATAAGATGCTGTCCAGGGCTGCAATCTAGAAATATCCACTCATTCATTCATTGAACACATATTTATTCACCACCTGTTGATCAGGTAATGAGCACACAGTCATTTACCTCCAAAATATTTCTTGTATCTGTCTGCTTACCTCCATCTCCATTGTCATCATCCTGTGGACCATAGCCATGCTTCGTAGCTATTCTCCCTCCCTCTATTCTTGACTCTTTTAAATCATTTCACATCCAGAGTGGTCTTTTAAAATTGTAACTCTGATCATGCTCTTCCTTTGTTAAAGCATAAAATCCCATTTAAAATAAAAGCAAACTTCTTACCTTAGTCCATGTGGGCCTGCATGACCTGGCCTCTTCCTACATCTTCAACCTCAGCTTAGCCCACCCATATCACTCTCCCTCTACCCCTATGTTCCACAGCCTGGCAGCTCCTACAACCAGCCAAGCTGGTTTTCTACCTCAGGGTCTTTGCACGTGCTGTTCCCGCCATCTGGAATGCCATCTCCTAGACTCTTTGGATGACAGGCTTCTTCTCATCTTTCATATATCAGTGTAAAGGTCACTTTCTCAGAGAAGTCATCCCTAAAAACCATAATTTATTCCCTAACACAGCATCTTGTTTATTTCCTTCCTACTGTTTTTTACAATCTCCTTTTATTGTTTTTTATTTGCTTACCTGTTTATTGTCTATCTCTCCCACTATAACATAAGCCCCATGAAGGCAGGAGCCTTGTCTCTTATTCATTTGTTTGCTCTTCATTTCCTAGGACTGTGCCTGCCACATAGTAGGCACTCAATAATTTTTTACACGGAAGAATGAATGAATAAATTTCTATTATTTGAAAACCTCCAGGAAAAGAATTCTCAACCTCAGGTTGGCACGTTCTAGGTACATGTCTTTTGATGTGAAAAGTTATTTTTATGTTGGGCTAAATTTAAAAAAAGTTGATAGAATGCAACCTGGAGAGGAGAAGGGAGTCAGTCTCCTCCAGGAGACGAGCAGTGAAGAGGACACTCCAGCAGCAGAAAATTTAAAAACTAATTTGTATTTGGGGACAGAATGAGTTGCTTCTCTACTGTCCCCTAAGTAAGGCTTCATGGTAAAGAGGATGGGCTTTGGAGCTAGGAGCCTGGATTCATGTCCCTGCCCCACTGCTTACTAGCTGTATGACCATGGGCAAGTTAGATGATAGCTCCAAGCGCATTTGAGTGAGAAATGGACCCCCAAGTCTGCTACAGGGTAAGCACTCAGTACATGTTAAATAACAATTATTCTTTTTATTCTGCTAAAAATATTTCTTCAGATATACCATTGCCAGTTTAAAAGATACCAATGGCCAAGGCCTAGCACAGTACTGGCTATGTCAGAGATGCTTAAAAGGTGAGAATGCAACATAGCAGAGTGCAGTGGTTCACAAACTCGAGTGTGCATCAGAGTCAGATGGAAGGCTGGTTAAAACACAGAGGGCTGGGCCCCTCCATGAGTTTCTGATTCAGTAAGTCTGGTAGGGCCTGAGAATTTGCACTTCTAATGAGTTTCCAGATAATGCTGACGCTGCTGATTAGGGGACCACACTCTGAGAATGATCGACAAGGGTTAAAGTACACCAACTCTGGTGCCAGACTGGCGGGTTCAAGTCCCAACTAAACCTCCTCACTATGTACATGATCTGCAGTGAGGTGCTTAATCCCTCTGGCCTTCGTTGCCTCATCTGAAAGCAGAGATAATAATTGAGCCTTCCAGGGCCGGCCCTGTGGCTTAGCGGTTAAGTGCGCATGCCCTCTGCTGCTGGCGGCCCGGGTTCGGATCCCGGGTGCGCACCGACACACTGCTTCTCCAGCCATGCTGAGGCCACGTCCCACATATAGCAACTAGAAGGATGTGCAGCTATGACATACACCTATCTACTGGGGCTTTGGGGGAAAAATAAATAAATAAATAAAATTATTTTAAAAAGATAATAATAATAATTGAGCCTTGCTCTAGAGGTTGTTGTGAGGTTTAAATGAGGCCTCACATATCATAATTGTTCAATACACATTAATTGTTAGTTGTTAATAAAAACCAATTTAAATGAATTTATAACAGTGCTATCCAATAGAACTTTCTGGAATTATGAAATGTCTTATTCTATGCTGTCCAATTTGCTGGCTACTAGCGATATGTGGCTATTGAGCACTTGCAATGTGGCTAGCACAATTGAAGAGCTGAATGTTTAATGTCAATTGATTTTAATTAATTTAAATTTAAATAAACACATGTGGCTAGAAAAGCACAAATATCTAGTTAGAATTCCTCCCCAAGACCTGGGCAGAGCCTCCTTTTTTTTAAGTATTTATTTATTTTTTTTTTGTGAGGAAGATCAGCCCTGAGCTAACATCTGCTAATCCTCTTTTTTTTTTGCTGAGGAAGACTGGCCCAGGGCTAACATCCCTGCCCTTCTTCCTCCACTTTATATGGGACACCGCCACAGCATGGCTTGCCAAGCGGCATGTTGGTGCGCGCCCGGGATCTGGGCTGAACTCCGCGCCGCCGCAGCGGCGCACATGCACTTAACCACTTGCGCCACCAGGCTGGCCCCTGGGCAGAGCCTCCTTGCGGCAGCTCTGTGAAAAGCTGACAGCCCAGGCGAATGTAAAGACCTGGGTGTGTGTGGATCTACCACTTTCTAACAGCTTGACCTTAAACAAGTAGCTCAATTTCTCAGCAACACAAACTCATCTGTAAAATGGGGATAATAACACATGCCCTGATTCCTCAGAAATTCTCTATGTGTCTTAAAGTGATAATTAATGTAAAATCATAAACTCAATACAATTACAAGGATTTCTGTAAAGCTTTATATCATTCCCACA
This sequence comes from Diceros bicornis minor, assembly GCF_020826845.1. Taxonomy (NCBI): domain Eukaryota; kingdom Metazoa; phylum Chordata; class Mammalia; order Perissodactyla; family Rhinocerotidae; genus Diceros; species Diceros bicornis. Next base: position 21,805,187 of record NC_080764.1, on the reverse strand, counting down.
GTTTTCTTCCTTATGACCTGCTTTAAGGGCAATGGCTCATCATCCTCAGCCTTTTGTGTCCACAGGGCCTGACACGTAGTAGGCCCTGAGTTAAAATGCAGCCTCCATGCAGAATGTCTTCTAATTTGGCCCACATATATCAGTGCTCTAGGACGTGTAGTAAGAAGAAGGAAATATCCGTATTATTTTCAACACACCAATATGCCTTTAAAAAGTTATTGTCCAAAACTCTTTTTAAAGTAATGTTTATTTTGTCCCAATTGTAAATAATTCATAGTTGTTTTAAAAATTGGAAAATGCAGACTATTATAAAGAAAAAATATAATTCATCCACAATCTCTCCAGCTAGAGATAACCTTCATTAATATTTTGAGGCATTTCTTTTCAAATTTATGAGTATGGGTGCATATTCATTCATTTATTCATTCATTCATTCAACAAATATCTTTTGAGTATCTGCTACGGGCAGGCACTTTTCTAGGTGCTGTCCTAGGTGGAGCTTACATTCTAGTGGATGATATTTGAAGACTCGGTAAAACATATATACGAATTTTGGGCCGGCCCTGTGGCTTAGGAGTTAAGTGCGCATGCACTCCGCTGCTAGCGGCCTGGGTTCAGATCCCAGGGGAGCACTGACGCACCGCTTCTCCGGCCATGCTGAGGCCGCGTCCCACATACAGCAACTAGAAGGTTGTGCAGCTATGACATACAACTATCTACTCGGGCTTTGGGAGGAAAAAAAAAACATATATACGAATTTAAAAACAAAATCAGGCTAATGTTGTTATACTCTTATATAGGCTATTTATTGTTTTTTCTCCTTTCCATTATGTTGGGAGTGTTTTCTAATTTTTGTTTTTTTAAAAGTAGATCTGTCCTTACATTCATTGCCTGCTGAGGCAACACACAGGGCTTGTTGAGGTAAAAGGAAAAATAAATACTTAAGTCATGTCCTCAGGAACTTCAGCCTGCGGCATGATGTTCTTAAGGGATCAGTTGGACTGCCCAATACTCTGTCCCTTGAAGTATCTCGTCCAGAGCCAGAGAATCCCAAGTCCAGGTCTCAATGTTCAGATTTGACTGAGTCTTCAGGCATCGCTGTTTCGTCTTGTGACTGAAACATTTCTTTAGGTCTTAAAAAGAAAGTTTTCTGGAGTCATCAGGATCCATATTGTTTGTGGCCCACGCTCTTCTATTCCAGTATGATTAACATGGCTAATTACTCTGCCCTTTTGCAGGTTTAGATGAGAACAACTAAAACTTAAATCCTGAAAGAGCCTTCTAAGTCAGAGGAATGAGGAGCACGGGTGGGGAGCAAAGCTCAGACTGGGATCGGGGGCTGTAGCTGCTAGACAGAGAGAGCAAGAACAGTTTGTCCTCTTCTGCGCCCTGGGCCATGACAACCTTCCTTTTCACAAAGCTTCCCTCTCTTCCTGTTTCTTCCCATTCCTCCTGTCTCCCACGGCCCAATGTCCTTTGCCCCTTTGAGTCTGCAAAAAGCAAGAGAAAGCCCGTATTTCCTCAAACCAACAAGGGCTGACTTGGGAATAAAAGAACAAATCCATGAATAAATGAAATTGTTGCACAGAGGAAAGTGTCATGTTGATGGGCCTCAGTGTAAATCATCCAGAAAGATTGTTTTTCATCTTTTGTCTAGAGAGGAACAAGGAAGATGTCGATTGGTTGCTGTTGTCTGCTCATCAAAGGCTTGCGCCAGAACAGAGTCTAGAAATGAGGAGTCTAAACAATGAATGGCACCACAGAGCTCTACGTGTTGAAAACAATAGCCAACATTTTGCGCTGCTTCAGGATTTTGCTGCTGATAATTTCAGATGACATCTCTGCTTCTCTTCTTTTGTTCCTTTCCACAGTCTTCACCGCATCATTCATGCTGACAGTCCATTCACGTTGCTGATAGTTCTATGCAAAATGCAACCATTAGCACTGAAAGGCTTTGCTGCCGGATGAAGAGACGGTATAATGTAGTATAAGAGTGTGGACCAGTACTGTGCAATAGAAATAGATGGAAAGCCATGAATGTCATTGAAAATTTTCTCATAGCCCTACTAAAAAAGAAAAGAAATAGATGAAACTAATTTTAATCATCTCTTATTGAACTCTGTGTACCCAAAATATCATTTCAACATATAATCAATAGAAAAAATGTTAATAACATATTTTATATATTTCATACTAAGTCTTCAAAATCTAGTGTGCATTTTCTACTTACAGCACATCTCAGTTCTGACTGGCCACACTTCATGTGCTCGACAGCCACATGGGCTAGCGGGCACCAGCAGTGCAGATATGGGCTCTGCAGCCAGAGTACCTAGGGGTGTAATTCTGGGAAAGTTGCATAACCTCTGTGCTTCAGTGTCCTCATCTATTAGCTGAGGAAATGATAATTCCTACCTCATTTAGAATTGTGATGAAGATTAGATGAGCACTTAGAACATTCTCTGACATAGACCTGGCACTCAGTAAATGTTAGCTCTTACAGTTATCAGATATATATTTAACTACATCCTTATAATGATCAAAGCAATCTTTCAGTAAGGTCCTACTCTGGGCTTCCTAAATAGGGACTGTATGTCTGATATGTTGCAATGATGAAAATCATATGCCACTTCAGAATTCCTCCATCACTTCAAACACAGGTTATCGGAGAGAGTTTGGTCCTGAGCTGTGCTTTTGTAAAGCTGGGTAACCTGTAACTTGACAAACTTCTTTATACTATTAAGTCTGTAGTTTCTTATTGAATTTTCCAAATAAGCAGTATCATATTTTTATTTGGACGTAAAATTAGGTTCACAGTTATAAAACTATCCCAGCTTGCTTTTGACGATCTCTTATGAGACTGAAACCGCGCTTCACTACCGTAAGAAGATAGCACTCATCTTCTTGAAACTACGGCTTACAGCCGCAAATCCATATTAATATCACAGGATCTATTTGGGGGCTGAAGCACCATGATATATAAATTATTACCTGGGCACTTTTATGAAAGCATTTGAATAAACAACAGAGTAATCCTACTACAGTTGTTTTGGGCCCCTTTAAAAATATACCTTAGAAGTTTTCAGATTGCTAATTCATTTATTTATATATTCACTCATTCATTCATTCAACTATCTGTTTACTCAACAAGTATGTATTGAGGGCTTACTATGGGCCAGAAACTTTGCTAGGTACTGAAGAGTCGATGGTAAACAGAACATACAGTCCCTGCCCCCATGAACTTACAGTCCACTGGGAGAGAAAGACGTTAATCAAATAATCATGCAAATAAAATTGCCAACTGGCATAACTGCTATTAAGGAGAGGAAATGTTGCTCTGAGAGCCTTGGAGGAGGGAATTTGATTTGGTCAGGGAAGTTTTCCCTAGAGAAGTGCTGATGGGGCTGAGAGCTGGAGGAGTAGGAGTTAACTATGTAGAGAGAGGAGGGAACTGCATTCTAGCCAGAAGGAATAGCATGAACAAAAGCCCTGAGGTGGGAGGGGCATGGTGACAGGGAGAGATTGAAGGAGGTCTGTGGGCCTGAAACAGTGAGGGCAGGTAGGCTGAGGCTTAGCTGGAGAAATAAGTTGGACCAGACATCACAGGTTCTTGACAGGCACCTTAAGGATTTTATATTTACAAGAGGAACATTAGGAAGCTGTCCCAGGGTCTCCAAACTTGGGGATGCTTTTCTTTTGTTGGATCAGATCTCACTTTGATTCTTTGTAATTGTGATGAAATATAAATGTCAGGACACCAAGACGTAGACACTAGGCAGAGGGCTACACATGCCTTTTATTCCTCATCAAGTGCAACCCAAAGTAACAGCCACTCCAGCTCCTGCCTCTGGTCCTCCCTTTAGCTGCTCTTCTTCAGTTATCTGAACAATTCTGAGCCTCAGTCTTCGTGTTCCTCCCTTGGTGTTTGGGAGAGGAGACAATAGAGGAGTTTTGACTACAGCTTAGATGGGAACCCCTGAAGAGACCAACAGTTGCAGAAAAGGAAATAAAGCTCTTACACATTTTGAGTCAGACCAATGAGTCTTAATTCTGGGTAGGAGGCAAAGAGGAAAGACATGATCAGATTTGCCTTTTAAAACAATAACTAGGTACAAGTCACAAAAAAAGGATGAGAGGAGGTTAAGAGAGGATGTATGGAGACAAGAATACCATTGTTATCATCCAGGCAAGAGGTGATGTTAAACGTAAAGACACGTAGATAGATTTGAAAGATAGCCAGAAGGTAAAACCAAGTGGACTTGCAGATAGATTGGATATAGAAAGCAAGAGGGAGGGAGATGTCAAGAATAACTCCTAGAATTTTGAGCTGTATAACTGGGTGGATGGTCATACCCTTCCTCAAGATATGGAGCACAGAGAGAGCAAGATTTGAAGGAAAAGACTGAGTTCAATTTTCAACTTGTGGAATTTGAGATGCCTCTAAGGTATCCAAGAGAGGATATATGCAGTGGATGTTAAGGTCTGGGACTAGAGACATACATTCTTCAAGACGCTTGATGGATGTTTTCAATCTGGAAGCTCAAGTACTTCAGCCTGTAAATGCTCTTGAATCATTCCTTTGAGGCTTTTCTTCCCTGCATTTTCTCTGTTCCTTCTTTCTATTGTTATTTCTATTTCTCTTGTTATTTAGGTCTTATCTTTCCTCTCCTATTTTTCATCAAATAGCTTCAAATCAGTTGAAGCAAAGCCATTTGTAACCCCTATTAACTTGCAAGTTTTCTAGGGTTCTGGCTTCCAGGAGAAGTTTTCATTGGCTGATAATCCTTGGGATGCAAGATTAGCAAGAGGAATGACCACTCTTCATTTCCCAGATATGATTTACTTACCAAACAATAACTAGCTTCATGTGATTTAAATGACCTGGCCATTTGCTTTTATTTCAGTTTTGACTTTTGTGTTTCCTGAATCTATATAATGCATTGCCTGTAGATGCCTTGCCAACTTCCACTGTCCATCTCCATTATTGGTGTGAAATGGGAATTTGAAGATCCTCTACTTACCTCTGCATATCTTTGATTAGTTTTTATCTTAATTATTCTGGAAGCTTGAATTGTATCCCATTGGAAGGGGAAAAGAGATATTAGTTCTATCTAAAAGTTTATGATTTCAAAGCAGCCCACATTGACCAAACTCAGAAAATGAATTTGAAGAGGGTGATTCGTGGCTTAAAAGTAAAAGTTGCAGCTATTATTTCAATGTGAGACTCCAAGAAGGGCAATGTTAGATGGTGCCTTGGTCCATACTTTTTGAAAGAGAGGCTTGAGTTGACACTGACACATACTTACATTGACCTGTACTCTAATATGGAAAAGAATCTCTGCCAAGAGCGTCAATAATGCTAAGTGAAAAGTCTAGTTAACTTACCTGAGTGTGATTTCCCACAGCGGCCCTATGCTTTGAATTGACTTTTTTTTCAAGATGTACATGGCTCCCTGCCCTTTTAAACACCATATTGATTTCCTTCTTTTATTTAAACACCCGTCCTCTGAGTTCTTAGCATTTTCAGCTTATTAAAACATATTTTTCAAGTAATCTTTGCAAACTCCTACAATACCGAGTCCTGAAAATGTCGCTAGGATAACCAATGTAGTCCCTTCTCCAAGTAGAGTGACCCTACATAACGTTCTGTGCCTCAGTTTCCTCATCTGTTAAAGGAGAGTAACAATAGTACCTATCTCAGAGGGTTGTTGTGGAGAGTAAATCAGTCAATACATGGAGAATAGTTTCTGTACAGAGTACGAGCAGGCACCACATAACATTTCCGTCCATGAGAGATGGCGTATACAGTGGCGGCCCCATAAGATTAGTACCATATAGCCTAGGTGTGTTGTAGGCTATATCATCTAGGTTTATGTAAGTACATTCTATGATGTTCACACAACAACAAAATCACCTAATGATGCATTTCTCAGAATGTATCCCCATTGTTAAGCGACTTATGACTGTAATTACTCAAAAAATGTTAGGTATTACTTTGTTATTATTATCAATACTATTATTATATGAGAGCTGAGTGGCTGGTAGGAGACATTCCTGGCTTAGCGTTCTCTTGGGATGTTATCAGGAGAGAGTGAATTGGTATTTGAGGTTTCTTGATCTGTCCAGGATGGATGAATGTGTTACAGTGTCCTTTCCGTACCCACCAGAGCCTCATGTGGACCTTAAACTCTGCCTTTGAGACTTTTCCAGGGTACATAGAGTCACCAAACAGACAGAAGATTCCTTGAGATTCTAACCACTTGCCATTTAAACCAGTAGATCCAAAAGATAATACCCTCCACCCTTACATAGAGCCCTAAGTAGATAGGATTTTTTATCTACCCCTGCGTCCTAATACCAAGAGGACAAACTAGGCAGAGGTGGTATGACTGTGACAGGGTAAGTGACATGGTTGATGTGGCAAAGCACAATCTCATGAAACAGGCCCTACTCAGCTTTTGATTTAAAGAATGTTAGGCCATGCTATTCCTAGGGCAGATCCATCTGCACAGCAACCCCCGCCCCTCATCCAGGGTGAGATTTATACATGGCTGAAAACACACCAGCTAATTCTCTTTGAGTCTAAATCTCTCCCCAGCTTGCATTTGAAGATGGTTTATGGGCACAGAGCTCATCCCTGGAATGCTGAAAGAGCTAAATATTTGCCCAGTAGGCACTGCAACAAAGGCGGCCCCAGCTTTTTAGCTTTGATGGTTGCTTCAAGGTAGGATTTTGCAAATCTATCTTGCTGCACGCTTAACCAGACTTCTCGGCTTTGGGAAGGCAAGCCAATTCCCAAAGTCCCTTTACTGAAACTAAATCAATTCTCCATGACTGCCCCAAGTTCCTGATTCCAAGTGTAATCCTTTTATGTTACTCCTGTAAATTAACTGTGACTAGAGAAGGATCAAAGAGCTTCAGATACAATTCAAATTAATTTTGAAGGAAAGGATTATCTCAACTGAATTTGAGGAGATCCATTCCTTTCAGCAGCTGGTGTTGTATTTTCATATGTATATAAAAGTATTCTGTACAAATATCAATCCTACAGATCTGGGGGCAGGACATAAGGGAGATTTAACCAATCAGGAGATATTTTTCATGCCATCTCAAAGTAACTCACAGATGCCTGACAGCTGCAGCTGTCCGGGCCCCTTGCGATGGCATTGCTGTATGACTCAGAGGGATGTTTGTGCCAGAGAATGCTGCCACTGCAACACTACCCCAGAGATGCCCCAGGAGAAAATAATTTGGAGCAATGAGTGAGTGAGGAAGGTCCCTGGGCAGATTTAGTCAAACCAAACCCCACCTGAGTTCAGTTAGTGGTCTATGGAGAGGGGGAAAATGCATGGGCTTTGGGGTCAAATAGACCCAGCCACAACTCTCAGCTCTGGGCACTTTATATTCAGCCAGTCAGTCATTTACCCATTCACTCACTCACTCAACTAATCTTTATTGAGGATCTACTATGTGCCAGACACTGTGCTAGGTACTTGGGATATAATGATAATCAGGACTGGCGACATAATTTGTGGGTCTGGTGCAAAAGGAAGATGCAAGGCTCTTGTTCAAAATTTATTAAGAATTTCAAGATGGTGACAGCAGAGCATTAAACCAAGCATGGGGCCCTCTGAGCTTGGGCCCGGTGCAACTGCACTACCTGAAGCCAGTCCTCATGGTAAGCCTCAGGAGACAAGAGACTTTGTGCTCATGGAAATGAATTTCTGGGGAGAAATTCATTAATCATACCTATTAATCTAAAATTGTGAATCTGACCAAGGCTGTGAAGGACAGGAGCATGGTGCTATGAGTGCCTGTAAGAGGGGGTGTCTTAGTCGGCTCAGACCGCCATAACAAAATACCATAGACTGGCTGGCTTAAACAACAGACATTTATTTTGTCACAGTTCTGGAGGCTGGAAGTCCAAGATCAGGATGCCAGCAGGATTAGGTTCTGGTAAGTGCTCTCTTCCTAGCTTGCAGAGGCCTTCTTCTCTCTGTGTCCTCACATGGCAAAGAGAGAAAGCTCTAGTCTCTCTTCCTCTTCTTATAAAGGCACTAATCCTATCATAGGGTCCCCATCTACATGACCTTATCTAAACCTAGTTATCTCCCAAAGGACCCATCTTCAAATACCATCATATTGGAGGTTAGGTCTTCAAGATATGAATTTGGGGGGGGGGGGGGACACAAACATTCAGTCCATAACGAGAGGGTTTGATTAGTCAAGGAGACCAGGAAAGGCTTCACCAAGGAAGTGATGCTTAGGATGAGATTAAAGATAAATAGGTATTAACTAGGCAGAAATGAGAGCTGATTTTTGATCAACATTGTGCTCTGAGATCTCTTGTGACTCAGAATTTACATATCAGTTGGGCTGGGTTCCTAACTGGGAGATGGGAATGAGGTAGGGCTGGTGTAGGGAATGTAAACACTTGGGATAGATTATAGAAACACATGTCAGCTTAGAGACGTTCATGTCAGATTCCTAACAAAGAACGGGAAAAGGAACAGATTCCACATTTTCTGCCTTTCTGAGTTCATTCCAACATTGTCCGGGTATTAGACCTCCTTACGAATGATGTTGGGCTCTGTGGTTTTTGTTTTCTGCAACCTGCTCTTGCTAATGCTCTTTAACAAATTCAGAAGCAAAGAAATTGAAAACCATAAGACTAAGCTCCCATGGAGAGGAAACTTGAACATCTTATTCATCAGAGTGTATACAGCAGTTCACAAAGTGCCTGGCTAAAAGTGCATATTCCCAGAGGAAGCACTAATAGAGAGATGGAGAAGAGAGACAGGGAAGGGAAGGAGGCCAATGAAAGTGTGTTATTGAGCACCTGAGACAATCCTATTGGGAAACTCTGGGAGACCAGATCACAATCATTGCAAAATTGTCTCCCTCCCCCAGAGGAAAGGAAGATAAGGTATTTATCCTCCAATTCCCAACCATTAGGCCCGCCTCTGGGGGGCCAAGAAAAGGCACTTAGATGGAGATGACTCCTGCAGGCATGTACTGGAATGGTTAATGCCCAGGGGACATGAGTAGGGCATCAACAGGGTCTGCTACAGAGAAAAAGAAAAACAGAGTGAAGAGCAAAAATGAAGAGGAGGAGATAGGAACAACTCAGTGTAGGTGTGTGTGTGTGTAATGAGATCTATTAACAAAAATTTTTAAATAATAAATAGAAATACCTCACAATCAACCCCTCTATACAATCCTCTCTCCATCTAAAATAAGCACTTCAACATTTACCAGTTTATAAAGATTGTTGTTTCTCATGCAAGGATTTCCAAATAGAACAACATGCTATAAAGTATTTATAAATAAAAATAGATTCAAAGAAGAGAAAATTCCCTAAAGGGCTAGTAAAGATAATAAATATGTGAAATGACATTCCACCTCATTGGTAATCAGAGAAACGCATGGTAAAACGACGAGATACCATTTTGGGGAGAGAGTGTTTTGGGAAATATTAAAAAGATTAATAATATCCAGTGTTGACAAGGATATGGGGGAATAGACATTGCCATACATTACTGTTAGGAATTGGAGTTACTACAACTTTTGGGGAAAGAAATGTAGCAGTTTACATTAAAATTATAAACACACACACCCTGTTGTTCTTTCAGTAGTCTCTCCTGAATAAATAAAGTCACTGGAATATAAGGATATTTATACAGGCATGTTTATTGCTGCATTATTTGGGCAAAAAGGTTAATTCCATTAACATGGAAAATAAATGAATTAGTGCGGTATGTATTGACTTTTGAGGAATATTCATGATACAATGAGAGAAATTAACAAGTTGCTCTATAATGTGTATAGTTCAATCCATTCAAGTGAAAAAAGGAAAATGTCAAAACCTTACGTATGCACAAATATATTTGTGTGAGATAGAGAAAGGTATGGAAAGATGTACTTCAACTGTTGCCATTAGTTACCTTGACGTTGGGGCATGGTGAGATTTGTGGCAGAGGGGGTACTGCAGGTGAAATATTTGTTTTTTCATTGTATTGTTTGCCTTGTGGCAAAAAGCAGGTAGTTCTTTTGAGGTTTGAAAAGAAAATTAAATAAAGCATGAAATAAACAACCCCTCAGTGCCGGCAGGACTGTTGAGAAGCAGACGTTGACAGATAATTGGGGGCCTTGAGAATCAGTGGAATGGTTGTGGAAAGAATCAGAGCAGCTTAAACAAGGGGATGATCCTCACTTTGGGAATATTTTCTGAAGAAATAGCTACCTCTCCCCTCTCTGGACCTCCCTTCTTTTAAAAAAATGGTACAAATTTTTTTCTGCAGTGCTATAGAAAACATGTCCAAAAACTGAGTAGTTGAGCAAACCATAATATACTAAATACCTTGCAGTTGAGTAGTAAAGGCCAGAACTAGGCATCTTTGGGTCTGTGTTGGGCTCTATTACTTGCTGTTGTGTGACTTTAAGCAAATCACTCAACACATTTGAGTTCTAGTTTCTTCATCTTGAAATGAGGATAACAATAGTATCAAACTCATAGATTTGCTCTGAGGATTAGATGAGATCTGCATATCATTATGATTACTACTACTACTTTATAACATAAAATGAACGAGTGAATGATTAGATGAATGCAGAACTCTATGTGAGCTACTGCTAAGGGAAAAAGTAGAACAGGACATGGGGGCTTTATATTAATTATGTCAAAATTATTTATACAATGATTAAAATGAAAAGGTCAAAAACTTTTATAAATGCTAATATTTGCCTCTAATTTTATTGATATTTTACTTTAAAGTTAGTTAATTGTGTAATAGCTTAAATGCATATATAGTATTGAAAGCAAAGCCAAGAAACAAAATTGCTTAGGGGTCTACTCTTGGACAATAAAAATAATGTTTTGTGGTGTGATTGCAACAAATATTTACTATGTCTCTCCCCACGCCCTTCACACCCACCCACACACCCACACACACACACACTTCTCCCAGAATAACCCCATAGTCCCCAGGCTGCTCATCAAGCTTGTGGCTGACAGCTACAGTCTTACCAAAATACAGAGTCTTCTAGGATGTCTTGCCAGAAGGACCGAGGTCCAGGCTGGCGGAGGCATTTGGAGCAGGTTCACTCAGACGGAGTTCGAAAAGCAAGGAACACACAGATACTGTGTATCTATGCAGTAGACAAGCCTAGTTGATAAAAAAAAAAAAAAAGAGGAAGCACAAGTTCCTTAGCAGGGTAGATAAGGCGCCTCAGAATCCGGCTCAGCCTCGTTGTTAGTCTCCACTCCCGGCACTGCGCAGGCCCCGCTGCGCGCCCTTGCACCAGCCCCACCAGCCTTGCTGCCCATCGCTGAACACCGCATGATGTGCATGCCTCCATGCCCCTGCCCAGGTTGCTTTTTCTGTCGGGAATGTCCTTCACACTCTCCAAGGTTCCCCTGGAAAATCTGCCCTCATCATTATCTTCTCTTCTTTCTTTAGAAGATGGAATCACTGTCTACTGCGCACAGCGTTGGGTACAATTCTCTCCCAGAGCACTTACCATCTTGTACTGTAACTATTTGGTTCTATAATGGGACACCCCCAGCTAGACTCTCTTCTCTACCCATTTTTTGTTTCTCTTTCTCCCTGCACAGTCACTAGTAAATAGCAGGCATCCAACCCTGTTGGTTGGCAAAATACATGGGGAATGAAACACACAGAAAGAGAATTGCTTATTCAGTGACATCCAATTTAATTCAGCACCTCACTATTACACAAGCAACTCTAACACAGAATTAAGTATAAACCTAAGTCATGTTCAGATGTCACCCCAAAAGGTTTAGTCACAAGAAGCACAAAAAGAACTATGATAATAATTTCATCTAATTTGCTCTCTGCCTTCCATGAGCTCAAACATAGTAATCTACTCCACTTGATGTCAATTTCCTTTCTATCCTTCCCTCCTTTTCCTTCCTATCCATTTCATTCATACAATAAATTTTGACCAAGCACTTCGTATTTGCTTAGAACAATGCTATGGGGATACAAGCATTAATAAGATGTAATTCCCGCAATATTTAGATTTAGAATCTTGGCGCCCTCACTTAACAGTAGAATGAACCTTGGGGAAAACACCCTCCCTGACCCACAGCTTCCTCATCTTGGAATTGACCTAGCTTTTCTTCTGTCAAGCAAAAATCCTTCCTCTTTAGGGCTTTGGGAAGAGGGAGAATTCTCTTTGGACAGGGAGGAAAAAAAAGTTGTGGATACTCTTATATGACTTTTTTTTTTGTCCCATCACAAGGATGTTTGGCAACCTGCAGGAAAGAACGTGTCAGAGTCAAATGTAAGAGGAGAACCAGGTTAAGAGTGGAAAAGCATGTGAAAAGAGTAAACAGCATGTGGGTTTGCCAGGATGGAGAGGAGGAAAGGGTGACCCAACCACCTGATTGTAACTTAAAATATCTTTTCTACTCTATTGATATGACCATTGGATGTTACTAGTGTGGTAGAATTTGCATAGTTGATGAATGAATTCTATCCATGGTTATAAGGTAATCTGATATCTTTAGAGATGATGTTATTGCTTAAATTTTTAAGTGCCATGTGTGAAAGTGAATTATTGAAGAATCAAATCAGGAACAAACACATCACTGGATTGTGTTTAAAACACATAAACAAGCTTATTGTTGAGTGGGGGAGATAAAATGAGAGACTGAGAGATTTAGCTAGCTTATATTTTCTCCAAGGTTCAGAATATGGGCTTGGAGCCTGACAATCTAGAGTCAGATCTCATCTCCACCACTTACCAGCTGTGTAACTTTGGGCAAAATACTGAGACTTTTATTCCTGAGTTTCCTCATCTGTAAAATGAGGATAATAATACTACCTACTACATAGGATTGTTGTACTTGATAAATAGTAACCAGTAATATTACATTAGCCCTCTTGAGATGGAGAGTTGAGAATGGTCTTCTCCTTATATTAAACCATTTGATGAAATAGAACTTGAGCATTATAATTAAATCTGAATGGGATGAGGAAAGAAAGCAAAGCACCGGCAGAAATTTTCATTTGACTGAGTTGTTATCAACGTGGCTAATACAATCATAATATATTACAGGCAATGAGGGCACTGCAGATTTTTGGCTAGGTATTCACTGAAACCATTAGCACTTCGTATATCAGAAGTTAACGCCTAATCCCCTGAACAAGGCAGTTTGAGCCTATATTTATAACTGCCCTGGAAGTCTGTTGCTGAGATGAAAGATCCTTATTCATTTGGGATCTTAGTCAAGTTCAGGCCAAAGGAAGGAAGGGGAGAAAGACTGCAGTTAGCTGGCACTAATCTAAGACACGGCTTGGGATCGATGTCTTAACTTGTCACAGAGATGTTTTCCAGAGCGGATACTAAGTAACGTTGAACTTGAAGAGAAGTTAATATTATCCAACTAACCATAGTGTGGCTTGTCTATTCTTTTTTTTTTTTTTTTTAAGTATTTTTCGCTGTATTATTATTTAAAACTTATTCTCCTGTATCTGTCATAGGAAAGGCTTGAAGGCTTGAATATTCCCTGAATTGCTTATCAGCAAGGGAAAATGACTTTGGTATTGCTATTTTTCCTTTTCTAAATTCAACTCCCACCAGTACCCATAGCAGTGCTGTGAGGACAAAGTTGGCTAAAAACAAGCGTAACTAGAGTTATTGAGATTTCCTTACTGTACCTGTCACCAGCTATATCACATGCCCTCTCTGTGTTTCATCAGTCCTATCAAATGTTCCCTTAAGCAGACTATTACAGATGCTATGGGAAAACCAAGTTAAGTGTGGGTTCAGGAATGCTATAGTTTTTTAGGAGAAAAGCAGACCAAAAGAATGGAAAAGACCCCCATTCACTAGCCTTTTGGTTGGGGTTCACGGTTGCTTAAGATTCAGGGCACTTGAAACACTTTACTCTCATCTGCAATAGGATAAGACAAGGAGAGGTTCTTTGTTCAGGGTTCAAGTACTCTTGTGACCATCCCAAAATAACTCTGAGTGTAATACAGTAGGGCCTCACGTAACTAAACCCACAAGCCTTCGACCTGTCATCATTGTCACCCCAATCGTTTTTTCCTTCCTTCTTAGGCAAGCCAGGCACTTGAATAAAATTTTCCGTCAACACTCAGAGTTGCATAAACCCCTTCTTTTTGCTTTTCCAAATCCACTGGGAGTCCCCCTGTCAGTTAAAGAGAAAAGTACATAAGCTGGACTTATCAAGCACTTCTCTCCTAAATAAGTTTGCCTAGTGGCTTACACTGTTCTTCACTCGGATTCGAATCAGATTAAGCCAATCTTCCCAGTTGCTTTCATTTCACCAAAGGGTTTTATTTTCTTAATTTGTCAGATTTTGCAAGAATTGTGATATTTTCAACCAGCCCTTTATTCACGAGGCCATGTGTGCCACTGTGCAGCATGTATTTATTCCATCACCCAAGTGATTGTGCTGAGTTGAGCATTAAAGAAATTTGATCATTTCTTTGGTCTCTATTTTGGAAGATGCTGGTGTTTTATCCTTGGTGACAACATGAAAACAATATTTAAACTAGGTTTACAAAGAGAAGGGGTTGAGATGGGAAGGTAAAACTGCAAACATTTTGTTTTAAATTACCTCAAGATGCAGCATGGGAAATGAAAAAGTTTAAGCTGGGAAGTTTCTAGAGTTATGGTAATACGACATAGAACAGCAGCACATTAAATATGTATGTATGAAACAGTGTGAAGTTGACACAGATAGGAAGGAGATAAGCCAGTAACATTGAATTCTTGCTTGGGTGATAAAATTTCAGGCAATTTTTTTTTTTAATATCGTGTGGGATTTTTTTTCCTTTTTATTTCTGTAGCTTTTTCTATATCTTCTCTAAATCTACATGATTTTACATAATCTTTGCTGTCTCGTGCAAGCGTTTTTTGTACAATAAATTCCTACAAAAGGAAGTGTATATATAAAACAAAGTTTTTATTAAAGGATGTAAACCATTTTTATTTTAGAAATGTATAAAACTTAAATAATAAAATATTATATAGCTAAATCTTTGCCAATTTTTCATTTTCCTTTAAAAAATTGTGTTGGTTTTCTCTTATCTTTGTTGCAAACAGTCTATGGTATAAACAATGAAAATTGTTACTACTTTAAGGGATTATTAATTCATATTAATAATAATTATTTTTTACATATTATTATTATTTACAAAACAGAATCATATTATAATACAGTTCTGCAACTTATGTATTTCCCCAGATATATCTCGAACATACTGCTCCTAGTCAATATGTATAACTCGACTTCTTTATTTTTGATGCCTGTAAGCTCCTTTGTATGTGCCATTTTACTGTGTAGCAGATACATATATTTAATCAGAATCTCATCACTGCACAGGGTTCATTTTCTTAGTAATTGCAAACAGTGCCATAATGAACATCCTTTTATGGACTCTTTACCATATTGTGCATGAGTTTTGCAGGGTAAATTTTTAGAAAGGGAAATGTAAGTTTCCAAATCAGGCTGGCAATTGGGTTGGACAGCCTTTCCAGTGTAGGACGACCACAGGAGGATGAAGTGTGTATCCCACAGCCAGCACCTGCCGATGGCATTGTCTGAAAAGACACTAAGTTTTGTTGGAAAAACGGAAACTTGTCAGTTTCTTCACCAGTAGATGGCACCTAGTCTCCCCTTATATTGACTAAAATCCCCCCTAACTTCAACACATTCCCAGCATGTCACCCAGCCTGCACTAACAAAGCGATGATCACATCGCGTACAAATGCCCCTGTCTCATTCCGCTTATCCCGTGTTTGTATTGTTCTGGCTCCAGGACGCTGAGACTTTAAGCCCAAGGCTCTAACTTGAGCAGGAAGAGTTTATTTTGGGATGAAGAATCTTCCCCCATAGGAGGGCCTCTCCCCCAGTGTCTCTGTTTCTCTGTCTTTAGAAACTGGGAAGTTCTGGAGGGGAAACTTTTTCGAAATCCTCAGAATTGCTTCTTTCAGAAAATATCAGACTCGTGTTGGTCAGATTTATTCAGTTTATAGAGGGGAACACAGAGGTGCAGGTACGTTGAGGGGTCATGTTGAGAGTGATTTCAGTCAATTATGCATAGGAAGATCACCCTACATATCTTAAGTATTTGGAGTTGAAGGGATAAATATATACAAAGTATCCATTTCATCAAACCTATAAATATACATGTTTCAAATGGCCAGAGAGGAAGGAAGGAACAGCAAACTATAATTTTTTAAAATGTGATGACACATCATTTTGTTTTGTGTAGGTGTCAGTTTTCTTTACAATAAATATATCAGAAAAGCTCAGTGTGACTGTTTATTTTATAAGAAAAAAACATTTTGGTCAAAGTGAATGTAAATCTCTTCCTACAGAAAACATTACATTAGTATCACCTTGAATAAACCTTCAAGAGAAATGTAAGAGAGAACTGGAAATTCCAGATTGCCTTTTCTATAAATATGGAAATGTCCAGACAGAGTTCTTGTCACTCTTAAAGAACTGTGCAAGCACATGAGGTTTTCTCAGAATAGATAAGAAAGATGAGATTTTGGATTTGGTAAGAAAGGAAAAAAACCAATTTATGATACATTTGGCCAGTTGCACCAATGTAGCACTGTGAAAATTCCACTTCTGGCCCTTTGGGGACGGTTTTATACCATGACACACAGAGTTTGCTTATCATCACCATTGCCTGCAAAAGTATAGTCCTTGAAAAACAACCAGACCTTCTTCCTCCTCTTCTCCCCCTCCCTCTCAAATCCAGATAGAGAATGTAAAGCTAGGGTCTTTCTTACAGAATATTTCATAAACAATTAGGTGATAGGGACCAGTAAAATACAAAAATACCTTTGTTTTGTTCTAAGTTAGTGGAACACATCATTATGTTGACCCCCCTCCCCCAGAATATCATGATACTGATATCGGGGGAAAAAAATAAGTGGTGAATTTTCAACTTAATTTATACAATGTAAAATAATTTGCTCCCACGTTTATGTAAACACATTTTCTTCTTTTTTGGCTACAACACTGCGTTTTTAAATCTTCTCGTCCAGCATAAGTCTGACACAGCATCAAAATTCCATCTCAGCCTCACTTGAGATTTTAAAGGAAAGGTAGATGATAGCTTTGGTAGGAAATGTGGAAGAAAACTGGTTTGTTTTATGTGACTTATGAACAGAATATGATCCTTTATATTCAGTTCAGTATTAGGCTTTTTAAAAATGATCACAAAACTGTTCACTACATGATTCTTTATATCAGCTTTCTTGGTGCGTTGAGCGATGGTTATCAGATCATTAGCTACTTGGCAAAGAAGTGCAAGTGTTGATAAGGAGCTGCCAATGAAAGAATAGGGCTTTTGAAATTATAAAGCTAGTGAGTGAGGTGGTGTCCTAGTAGCAGTGGCCTTTCAGAAATACTTCCACTGCATAAAGTTAGCTATGCCTGTAGGCATCCTTCCTCTGGGCCAATCAGCTACACTGCTCGGTTCTTGAAAGTCTGACTGTTGAGACCCCTGTTTACAACCTTAGCTGAACATTTTAATCATCTGGGAAAACAATAATTAAAAACAATATTGATGGTGGAGCCCCATCCACCCACCCCAGTTAAATCTGAACGTGGGCTTGGGCAAGGCGGTGAAAGCCCCGGTATGGGTATTTTTTCAAAGTTCCCCAGGAGATTCTGATGTGTAGCAGGGTTGCAAACCATCTGTTTAAATCTAAAAGAAAATTTCCATTTCAAATTCCCTGAGCAGCTTACAAGCATCTGGTTAGAATATGAGGTTTTTTTCCTCCCTTCCTCAGAAGGGGGCAACTGGACTGTGCTAATGATATAACCAAGACAGTTGGGGAGAGAAAAGAATCTGACTTATGTAAAGGTCCAAAGATACCCACCAAAATTATTTAAAGAAAGGTAAACTTTTCTTGCTGAGGGTGCCTCACAGTTACCATTTATGATGCTATACTTGCCAAGATCTTTTTCTCCTTTCAGAGCCAGTTTCCCAAGAAAGGATGAAGCTGGCCGCTGGGCTTCCTCTGGTGTCTTTTCCTATCCCCCTCTTAGTGAGCCCTAATGATGATTTGAGCCTGTGAAACTTTCTGGTCAATGAGTCCTCCTAGTTTAGGTAATGGAGTCAAATGGACTCCTCCTAGCTTAGATAATGGGAAAGAGTCTTCTCATTTCTTGCCAGCTTTTCATGGCTGATTGAGCATGAGAAGCAGTGCATCATAGGAGTTAAGGGTGGGCATCGGAGACAGACCACACAGGTTCAATTCTGACTCCTCTACTTCCTAAATATTTATATATTCAGACAAATTATTCAATTTCTCTGAAACTTGTTTTTCTTATCTGTGAAATGGTGATGATAATTTTCAGGGATATCGCAAAAATTAAATGGAATAATGAACGCAGAATATAAGGATTAAATGAAGTAAGGTATGCAAAATGCTCAACATGGTGCTTGACTCAGAGTTAGTAGTCAAGAAATAATAGATACTACTATTTTTTTTGTTTGTTTGTGAGGAAGGATTGGCCCTGAGCTAACATCTGCCAATCCTCCTCTTTTTTGCTGAGGAAGACTGGCCCTGGTCTAACATCCAGGCCCATCTTCCTCCACTTTATATGAGATGCCGCCACAGCATGGCTTGACAAGCAGTGCGTTGGTGCGCGCCCGGGATCCGAACCAGCAAGCCCCGGGCCGCCACAGCAGAGCGTGCGCACTTAACTGCTTGCGCCACCGGGCCGGCCCCTAGATACTACTATCTTAACTCTCTTTATCCACTGCCACTTAGCTAACTTGCTAAATTAACCACCTCTCTTTACTCCCTCTAAAAAAAACATACTGACTGATGCCCCTAGAATACCCTTAAGTACACAGGCTTATTTCTCCTACCAGTTGAGTTATAACCTTATCAAGAGTATTATTTGCTCCCAAACCTGTTTATGCCAGTTATACTTGTAATTTAAATTTAATTAAATATTAAGTAAACAGATGAAATATGAATGTGGAGAATTGTTTCTCTAAAAACTAGGTTGAATGCATAAATCAACTCAAATTGCAAAAAAATGTCAAAGTAGATGCGGTGAAACAACTAATTGTAACAGACTTAGAAAATGGTAATAATCTAGAAGAATTTTGGGCACAGATTGATTTTAAAATGACTTCAAGTTTTGGCTCTGCTTTTGAGAAACCGATATTAGATATCATATGGAGGTCATTCATGTAATAATAACAAGAATCTCTAATCAGCATATTTAAAAAAGACTTGGTCTTACATCAAAAGATTGATGACTGGATATACACTTACAGAGTACACTTTTTTTTTTTTTTTGTGAGGAAGATCAACCCTGAGCTAACATCCATGCCAATCCTCCTCTTTTTGCTGAGGAAGACCAGCCCTGAGCTAACATCTATTGCCAATCCTCCTCCTTTTACTCCCCAAAGCCCCAGTAGATAGTTGTATGTCATAGTTGCACATCCTTCTAGTTGCTGTATGTGGGACGCCGCCTCAGCGTGGACAGACAAGTGGTGCATTTGTGCGCGCCTGGGATCCAAACCCAGGCCGCCAGTAGCGGAGCGCATGCACTTAACCGCTAAGACACGGGGCCGGCCCCCAGAGTACACATTTAAAATGTTGGTACATAACATTTTTTAAAAATTATCAGATCTTTTTGATTAACCTACCACCTTATCATGTTGGATAAAGAGGCTTTTATTAAAATATTATTTTCCAAAGCTTTCACATTGGGAAAAAGGGGGGAAAGGTGATTTTGTTTTCTCAGGGCAGCCACTTTCCAGTTGTAATTAGCATGAGATGGATAAGGTTTTTTCTCCTGTTTTTGTATTTTTATTACCAAAAATCTTAAGCATAAGAATATTATAATGAACCTTCATTCTATAGGTATAATGATCCATCATCCAACTCCAACAACTATCAACTAACTCATATCCAATCTTGTTTGATTTATAGTCTACCAAGGTCATTGCTTCCTGTATTATTTTGAAGAAAATCCTCTATTCTGAAAGTTGATTTTTTATGGCTAAAATACTTTGTTTTATTGTTTCCAATTAGAAAATGTTATTGAAGTGTAATATGCATATGGAAAAGTACATATATTATAAGTGTACTTGTTCAATTAATTTTCTCAAACACAATACATTGGTGTAAGCAGCATCTAGATTGAGAAGCAGAATATTATGACTTTTAACTGCTTAGGTTAGCTTTGCCTATTTTGTTCTTCATAAGATGGAAGGGTATAGTATGTTCTCTCTGTGTCTAGCAGATTTGTTTAGCATAAAGTTTGTGAGATTCATCCATATCATTTATGCTCATTACTATCTAATATTCCCTTGTGTGAATATACCATGATTTATCCATTATACTGTTGATGAACAATTGGATTAATTCCAGTGTTTTGATATTATGAATAATGTTTTTATCTTCTTATGTACATAAGAATGCATTTCTGTTGGGTATATACCTAGGAGTGGGATTACTGGGTCACATTCAATTTTTATAAATGCTGCCAAGCATTTCTCCAAGTTGACTGTCCTAGTTTCAATTTTAAAATATTTGCTTTGTGAGCCAGCCCTGATAGCCTAGTGATTAAAGTTTGGCACCGCTTCAGCGGCCTGAGTTCGCTTCCCGGTTGCAGAACCACACCACCCATCTGTCAGTTGCCATGCTGTGGTGGTGGCTCACATAGAAGAACTAGAACGACTTACAACTAGAATATACAACCATGCACTCACGCTTTGGGGAGGAAAAAAAAACGGAGGAAGATTGGCAACAGATGTTAGCTCAGGGAGAATCTTTCCCTGCATGAAAAAAACAAAATCAATAAATTAACTTCCTTTGGAAAAAAAAATTGGCTTTGTGGTGTTAGACTGAGAAGTTCAGAGAGCCCATCTGTGTAGCCCTGAGGATCAGAAGGACTTGTGTGGGAAAGTTCTTAATCCCTAGAAAGGAAGCTCTAAGAGGCTCTTGGACACCATGTCTGAACCTCCTCTCTCTTTAGGCCCTCTCTGGAGAAAATTTTAAATTCCCTAATTGGGATTACAGAACAGACCCAAACTGCATGGGAGATGGCCAAGGTCCAGTGTGGAGGGCCCAAGATGACATGCAAACTACGGGATTTTAAAAATGCTATTGGAAGTTTAGGTCATTTATTTAAAATAAGTTCAAGATGTGACTCTGTAGATCTTCCACTTGGGAATATGTCCCAGGAGGCAAGTTATACACAAGTAAAAATATATGAACACAACAGGAGACTTGATCTATATGTGCAATTATGATAATCTCCCTTTGTCCCTGAGAGGGGAAATGACCATGGTGTTATGATGGAAATAGACTTACTAGAACTTGAAAGATGGTAGGGTCAACGAGGAGTCAAATTTTCTGGCTTGGACAACTGGGTTGACTGTGAAGCTATGACCCCTGAGAAGGAGTGTGGGAGAAGCAACAGTCATGCTGTGTGGCTGATACAACTTAGACTCCAAGAAGTCTTTTTATGTTGTTGGGGACACACTCTTCTTCAACCAATGAAAGAAATCATATTTGGCTTCTTAAAAAGTTTCGTGGTATCACCAACAAGTCATACTAAGTCAAAAATGGCAAGATGGCATCACCAACAGTGAGCTCTAGTTCACAAGCTGGTATTAAAGAGGTGAGGTTTCAACCCATCCCACCACCATGAGGGTGATAATGCGAAGAACTGCCATGAGGTGAACTGTTGGTGTCTGTCTCTCCCGTGAACTAGAGGTTCTGTGAGGACAGACACTGGGTCTTTTCATTGTTGAATACCCAGTGCTAAAACTGTGCTAGGCCCAGAGAATATGCTCCATAAATGGGCACTGAGCTGAATTGAACTGAGGTCTCTTATAAGGATTGGTCATAGGAGTCTTGTTTATCTCAGGAGACTATATAATTGAACCAAAAGACAGGTAAGAGAGGGTTCTGTGCAGGAAGGTTTAGGGTGTGCTGGAGGGTGTTGTATGCAGAAAAGATTATTCTTAAGTTTACTCTCAAATACACAATTGGCATTAAATTTATTATAATCACACATTCATAAGCCTAGTTTTTTTTCAGCTTTTAAATTGAGATTAGAAATCTAATAATTATATTTTACTCCTGGCAAAATTTAGCCGTCATTTTTAGGAGATAGTATAATAAGATTGTTCCATTTATATATCCAGTTAGCTACATTATCTTTCTAAATAGCACATCGCTCTAATAGGCCAGATTTTATAAATCTGTTATATTAGGTTTTCTTTTTAAATATTTTACTTTTATTAATTAAATAAAACTTTAAATACTTAACTCGTGTGTGTGTAAAATAAAAATTCTCTGAGCTATGCTAATATTGCCCATAAACTCTATGAGATTTCAACTTAAAACCATAAAATAAATGAGATTTCAATTTAAGTCAATTACTCAATTACACATTTTAAATTGGAATTATGAGACTGTCTCCTACATAGCATGGTACGTATGACAAATATTAATATGAAAATATTAATATTATGGTTTTGATTCTCTGCAACTTTTCTACACTTAGTTTTAAATTTTCCCAGCGTGTAAAAAAGAATGCATACTCGCTTAATGAAGATGATTACTATGCTAGTTAACTGAGGCTGCCTTTTCACAATAAAGACCATTCCAGTTAATGGTGGTCATTTAGGACTAGAGATTTTGTCCAGACTTGAGACCTAGAGCTCCAGAGATACTTAGCGATTCTTCTCCTCAGTCTACGGTCATCCTGACCTCCTTCTTATTATAGTCACTGTATTTTGGGTTTTGAAACTTGAAAGGAGGTTGTCCGTCTAACTTGCATTACCCAATTCTCTGTCTGTTGTCAAGGGTCTACAACTCAGGACCAACTCCAAACCAGGCGGATCACCTGCTTTCATTTTATTTCTTCAGCTCTTAAGACATGCGCGTAGGTTTCTCTAAAGACTTTTGGACTTAACAGGATTTGAAGACACATAAACGTTTTTTCCACTTAAGTTAAAAGACTTTGAACTGACAAAATCCTAAGATATGAAAATGTTTTCTATTTTGCTTGATGGAAACTCAGGACAGTATACTTTTCAGGAATATTAAGCTTATAACTTTGTCCGACTTGTGGTCCTAACTTAAGAACTCATTCTATTGCTACCTCCCTCAAGATGACGATACTAAGACTCTTATTTGTGGACCTTTCCGCTTCATAATCAGTAGACAGACATTCTGAAAGTCCTGTGCAGACTTCACTAATTGATCACTGCATTTTCCTCACTCAGTCCAGATGCTACTCAGAGTCCTTAAAGTAATTTTGCAGGTGACACTACGGAGATCTATGAATTGAGCCTAGAGAGGAAATCTCTTTGTCACCTTCTCTGTCATGCTAAGGGAGCAACAAACATCTCAGGATTGGAAGAAATGTGTTCTCAAAGGAAAGATATTCAGCTAAATTTATTTGAAGAAGTATAGTTTAATGGTTAAGACCGTGGATTCTGGGAAACATACCTACTTTCAAATACTAGCTCCACCTCTTACTAACTGTGAGCTTTGGAAAATTATTTAACCTCCTTGTACCTCAGCTTCCTCATCTCAACACTGGATAACAACGGTTATCGCAGCGTTGTATGAATATTAAATGAGATAATACATATAAAATGCTTAGCAGGATGCCCAGGACACTGTAAATGTTTACTAAATGATGATGGTGACATTCCTGAATTTTCTGGGAGACAGCTGAGGGAAGAAGCACACCTTCAACTCGGGAGGCAAAACGAGGGCACTGGGGGACAGCAGCAACGGTCAGGGCAGCTGAGCAGGACCAGAGCCTTTTTAAACAAAGGCATAGGGCAGAAAATAAATCCAAGCCCCAGAATCCCATCTCAGAGGCCCCAGGACTGCAAATAGCAGCTGCAGCTGCAGACCAAGGGCTGGCCTTTACATGTCCACGGTGTGAAAAGACTCATGGTGACAAACTGATCTGTTCCGTCACACCCACACAGAGCCAGCAATCACACACAGGAGTAAACTCGGAATATAAAGCAGCCATTTTTAGTAGAGTACAGCAGACTAACTGATAATACAGACTATGTGGGAAACAGGGCTTGGTGAATTTTGTATACTTGGTGAATTAGATATTCTCGTATGTACTATAGATGATTCTGGATCATTTAGCTGCCAATAGTAACTCCTTCCATCTGTAGAGCACTTACCATGTCCAGACACTGTGTCAAGGACTTTACATATGTTAGCTCATTTAATCCTCCCACACAGCTATGGGGCAAATATGATTATTGTCCCAGTCTAGATCTTGAAAGGGGGCCAGCAAAAGACAAGGAAACTAAGGCTCAGAAGGTTAAATAGTCTACCCAACATTACAAGATTCTAAGTACACAGCCAAGATATAAACCCAAATCTGTCTGACTCCAGTGTCTCATCTGTTAAATACTTTGCTGTGCTGCCTCGAAATTATAATGATATCTTGCTCACAAATTATTTCATGTGGTTATTTCTTGTTACCTCAAATAGTCCCCTACAAGGAGGGACCGAGGTGCCACACCTCGTTGTTTTGTATCTCCAAGCTTTCAACACATAGTAGGAGATGAATAGATACTTACTGATAGATTCCGAACATTGTTGTGATGGAGTAGGGGAATGGGAGGAATTGGTCAGATCCCATGACATAACCTCAAAGTCACTTAAAAAAAAAGACTTACCTCTCAATCCATATACATTTAATTTTTCAGCTACATTCGCTAAGTGCTTGCTGCAAGATATAAAGATCAAGACAAGATCCTGCTTCAAGAATACTGTAGTCTAGACCAAGTATTGCAAATTCAAATGCCCACCTGGGCTAGGCAGTTAACACAAATGATGGAAGTGGCCCAAGAAGCAAATGGGAGTGGCCCCTATTGAGCTCTAGCTTATTCTTTCTACCTGGACCCAGTATTTCCAAGAGAAGCCAGAAATTTAGATTTTATGTGATTTTTATTTTTTTTTGTTTTATTTTTTTGTGTGTGAGGAAGATCGGCCTTGAGCTACCATCTGCCAATCCTCCCCACCCCCCCCCTTTTTTTTTTTTGCTGAGGAAGACTGGCCCTGGGCTAACATCCGTGCCCATCTTCCTCTACTTTATATGGGACGCCGCCAGAGCATGGCCTGACAAGCGGTGCATTGGTGCGCGCCCGGGATCCGAACCAGCGAATCCCGGGCCACCACAGCAGAGCGCATGCACTTAACTGCTTGCGCCACCAGGCCCGCCCCTGATTTTTATATTTTTTAACAAATGTGCGGGCCCAGCAAAATTCATTTGCAAACTGGATTTCACTCACAGGCTACCAGGTTGAGATCTCTGCTTTAAACAATAAAACACATAGATAAGGACCATACGAGGCAGACAAGACTGTAATTACCATACAAGGAGTATATATAAAGTATTCAGAGAAGTCAGAGATAATTTCCAGCTGGAGCAATAAAGAAGACATTATAGAGGAAGTTACCTTTGAGTTTATCCCTTCAAAATGCACCAGCTTTGGAACCACCGTGATAGTAAGGAACGCAGCTTCAGCTGCAGGTTACAGGAGAAGCCAGGACCTGCAGATGGGAAATCATGGGTCAAGTTCGGGGACCTCCCAGTTACACTGTACTTTGTTTTTTGTTTTGTTTTTTAGTTTCTTGCTGAAAATAAATATATTGTACATGTAATCTATAGTTATCAGAATTAGAAAAACTTTTGTGTTTTTCCCGTCAGCATTATCAGCATAGAGTAGAAGATATAGAGGCTGAAAATTGTTGAGAGTCCATAAATTGAAGGAGATTTTAAGGCAAAGGAACTCTCACTTCTTGTAGCCTACTGCATGGTGTGTGGTAGGACATGAAGCTTAAAAGAATATCCTAGGCTTGGAAGGGATCCAGCAAAGCCACCAGGACTAATTTGGGAGATGAAGGGTATGTCTTAGGAGGAGAGGCTTAGAGAGCTTAACATGCTTCAGTTTTAAAATAAGGCGGGTGAGCAGAGTTCTATTGATAGCCTGCAAGGCTTCCAGTGTGAACTTGTATTTGGTGTAAGATAAAATTCAAAGTCACACTAAGGAATGTCAAGAAGGCGGGTTCCTTTCTTTTTCATTTCAAGAATGATGAGTCCAGGAACATTTTGTGCAAGAAAGTCTTTAAAAATGGAATGGATTTCCATAGAGTATTTGGGGGAGCATCTTAAATTTTATCACCAACCGTTCACTGCAGTGCTAAATTTAAAGATCAGTTATTCGTGACATCAATTTATAATGTTGTGGGTAGAATCATGACTGTCTTTGTAGCTGCAAGTACACATAGAATAAACTCGAGAGAGCCAGAAAACGTAATTTACTAAGTGAAACATAATTCACTTAGTAAAACTCCGCTGAAATTCTACAAATTCACCAAACCTTCACCACCTTTGCCATGTGTTCCTTCTGGTTTCAAGTACACTGGGGCAGTTTATGGCCAGAGAACTGGTAGACCTAAGAATGTCAGTAATAATTCTGTGGAGTCAGGCTTCAAATTTTAAATCACTTGATAACCTGATTTCTTTTGTATTTTGACTAATTTCATTTTGGATCCTAGACCTCTGCTCTTCACAACTTAGTGAAAACTCAAAAATCTCCACAAAATACACATTGAAGAAAACTGGAAGGAAATATAACAATTTTAGCTATTTTTATTATCTCTAAGTGGTTAAATTTTTAATATTCAATATACATTGTAGGTTCAAAAATGGAATTCAGGATCAAGGTCAGAGACAGGAGTCATTCACACAGTAATACCTGAGAATGTGAGAGGGGATTAGCTCGCCAAAGGAGAGAATGTACGTACAGAGCAGAGGGCCAGGAGTAGAATCCTGGGGACCTCACCCCCCAACCCCGCAAGGACCCAGGCAGAGGAAAAGAGGGAAAGCTGGGGGAGAGGCAGAGTCTGTCTACTGCCACTTAGATCCCTGAGCCCCTTCCTCCTGATCACTAACAGTCATCTAAACAGAGCCCTTAAGCTATCTTGTTCGCATGCCTTTTGCTATAGACTGTATTATGACCCCCTGACCCCCAAGGTGATAGTATTTGGAGATGGGGCCTTTGGGAGGTCATTAGATTCAGATGAGGGCATGAGGGTTGGATCCTCTTGATGAGGTTAGGGCCCTTGTAAGAAGAGGTACCAGAGAGCATGCTCTTTGTTTCTCTCTGCCCTGTGAGGACACAGTGAGAAAGCAGCTGTCTACAAACCAGGAAGAGAGCTCTCCCCAGAACCCTAACCACACTTGCACTCTGATCTCAGACTTCCAGCCTCTAGAACTGTGAGAAATAAATTTCTGTTGTTTAAGACACCCAGTCTATGGTATCTTGTTATGGCAGCCCAAGCTGACTGACGCATCTTCAAAAAATTTTTTGGATAATCTTTACACATTCTCAAATTGATATTTTAAGTTTCCTATCATAAGTTTAAATAGTTGCAAAGAATGTAATTTTCAGCTTTCTGTAATAGTTAACGTTAAAAATAAAACTATAATCTCCCTATTTTATTTTATTTTATTTTTGTGTGAGGAGATCATCCCTGTGCCATTATCTGCCAACCCTCCTCTTTTCCCTGCTGAGGAAGACTGGCCCTGGGCTAACATCCGTGCCCATCTTCCTCCACTTTATATGCGATGCCACCACAGCACGGCTTGCCAAGGGGTGTGTCTGTGCGCGCCCGGGATCTGAACTTGCAAACCCCGGGCCGCCGCAGCAGAGTGTGCACTTAACCGCTTGCGCCACCTGGCCGGCCCAGTAACCTCCCTATTTTAAATATCTCCCACAGAATAAAAATGCCATAGTGATATGATACCCACCATAATATATTAAAGACACATAAATAAGATCTTTAACTACTGGAAATTTAACATTATTCCCTTTCCCCCTGAGTAAATATTTTCATTCTACTTACCTGACAGGATTCTATTCCCATTTAGTATAATTTCTTACCTTAAAAGTTTTTTTCTTTATTTTTCATCTTATACTTCTCTGCCTCAAAAGATATATAAATAGAAATTTTAAATAACATTTTTTCTGTGACCACAAGTCTTTATAGTATTAAAAAATGTATTTGGAATTAAGTTATTGTTATAAGTATTTTTTGTACACATTGATTACAGCAACATAAAAGATATTACTAACTGACAAATAATTATTAAGCTCAAAATGATATCTTATTGGAAATGCATCTGGTGGTTGGAAAATGCTTTTCTCCTAATTAGTTTATTCATGACTGAGTATTATTTATTGTTCGAAAGGGACCGAGTTCAGTATCAATATCAGACACAACATTCCTGTCACAAAAGGTCGCTTACTGTATGATTCCATTTATATGAAATATCCAGAATAGGTAAATCCACAGAAACAGAAAACAAATTGCTAGTTGCAAGGGGCTGGGCAGAGGTGTGAATGGGGAGTAACTACTTAATGGCGCCAGGTTTCCTTTTAGGGTTATGAAAATGTTTTGGAACTAGATAGAGGTAGTGGTTATATCACATTCTGAATGTTCTAATGCCACTGAATTGTTCACTTTAAAATGCTTAATTCTATGTAACGTGAATTTCATTTCACTAAAAAATTAATTTAAAAAATACACTGACAAAAAAATCTTAATCCTTTGAAATTAAGAAATCTCTCTTAAATAACTCTTGGATCAATGAGGAAAATAAAACCCAAACTGAAGATTATTCTGAAATTAATGAAAAAGTAAGTACATTAAGTCAAAACAGCCCTAGTCCTAGGCTGAAAATAAAGTCTAAATTAAATCCTCAGCGTAGAAAAGAAAACGACAACAACAAATTTGACCAAAAGAAGTTAGGAGAAGAAAAGATAATAAAACCACAAACTGTTTCTTTCAAAACACCAATAAAAATAGTTATACCATGGAAAAATGTATTAAAGGAAAGAGAAAAAATAAAAATATTTATTCGGAATGAAAAAGGGGCATAAAAATCTCAGACACAGCAAATATTACAAATTAAAATAAAACATGGCATATCACAATATTCTTACTAAATCTAAAAGAAATGAATAATTTTCTAAAACAAAAAAGTTAATTTAAAAAGTAGAAATCCTGAACATCTCAAGGTCTAGAGAAGAAATTGGAAATATTGTTAAAAATGGATCAGACCAGATGGGTTTACAACCAAGTGTCATCTGTTTTCAAAGAACACATTTGCCTATGTTATTCAAACTATTTCAAATATTATAAAAAGATGCAAGTATCTATAATCAATTCTATGATGCTAACATAACATATGCTAAAAGAATTTATGGAGTAATTTCACCAACAGACATAAATGCAAAAATATCTAAAATTAAATATTAGCAAATGAATCCAAATCTATATTAATAAAATAATACACCATAATAGAATAAGATTATTACCAGGAAGGCAATGATTGTCCAACATTTGGCAATTTTTAAAAATACTATAACTCATTATATAAACAAATTAAAGAAGAAAAACACATAATTGCAACAATATATACAAAAAACACATTTGATAAAATTCAATAGTCATTACATTACTAATAAACAGTTAAGTAGGAATAAAAGCAAACCACCCAAAAATGATAGACTATTTACTGTAAATTAATAACAAATATCACATTAAACTTAAATGCTAGATTCATTTCTATTAAACTCAAGAACAAGAGAGGAGGTCCCACCTTCCACACTATTATAACATTATATTTGGGGTTCTAGCTAATGTAATAAGTAAATAAAATAAATTCAATAAATATTAGAAATTTAAAAAATAAAATTTCATTTTTGCATATTATATAATTATATAGTAAATAAATCCAAATGACTTTCCTAAAAATTCTATTTTGACTTAAAAAATTTTTGATTAGGTGGCTGGATGCAAAATAATTATACAAATAACTTCATAGCTTTTCTTCATACTCTCAGTAACCAGTTAGAAATAGAGAAAAGAAACTTCATTGGAAATAGTAACAAAAACTATAAAATGCATAGACACAAATTTAACATAAATGGTATAGGATTTTTATAGGAAAAATTATAAAGTTTTATTAATAACTATAAAACAATGTCTCACTTGGAAGATATGCCATATTTCTATATGAAAAGGTTTAATATTATCAGATGACAATCATTCATGAATTAATATATAATAATTTATATAATTTTAATTAGAACAACCTTTGTGTTGGAAGAAAGTGACAGCAATTGACAAAATGAATTTAAAGTTTATAGAGAAGAACATAAATGGAGAATTGCAAAGAAAATTTTGAAAAATTAGACCAGAGAGGGGAATTTGCCCCGCTAGATATTAAAACTTAACATACAACTAACCTAATCCAAATAGTATAATAATGGCAACACATTAATAAGTGAAAAATAAACACTGTGTCTATAAATAGATTCAAGTTTATATGGAACTTAAACTCTAATTAACATTTCAAGTCAGTGGTAAAATAACAGTGAAATGGTGCTGGCATAACTCCCTGTTAAGCCAGGGGGGTAAAATAAATAAGTTTAGATCCCTAATTCACACAATAAAAATATTTAGTTATTTAAATACATTTGAAGAGAAATTTATACAATGTTATAAACCAATGTTATTGCAATAAACAAAAAATTAAAAATAAATAAATAAAAAATAAAAGCTAAAAAAAGAAATCAAAGAAAAAATAAATAAATACATCTGAAGAAAATTTATGAGGTATTTGAATAACCCTAGGTGGAGAGACTGTAAAGTAACACAAAAAATTTAGAAGCCATAGAGGAAAATGTGACAGATATGAATAAATAAAATCTAAAAATTCTTTTATAGCAAAGGACATCATAAAATCAAAAGGCAAAGAAAAAGAGAAAAGTTATTTGAAATACATATTATAGACAGAGTTAATATCACTAACGAAAAAATAAAGGATTTGAAAAAAGCAATTCACAGAAAAAGAAATAGAAATCACTAATAAAGATGAAATATCACTTAAGCTTCTGGAAAAATGGAAACTCAAATTACAAGTAATCATTTCTCCCATTAAGTTGACAATTTTTTAATAAATGATAACAGCCAGGGTATGAGAAAATAGGCAATCTTATATGTTGTTGCTGATTGACCTGTTGAATAGGCAACATTTTGGGAGAGTGATCTAGCAGAAATCTATAAGATTTAACTATGCATCTGCACCAGTAAGCTCACCTTTAGGAATCTATCCTGCTAATTTAAAAGTATCCGTATATAAGGTTATAGTCTATGATGTTTATTGCAGTATTAATTGTGGTGGTGAAACACTGAAAACAACCTGAATGTCCATCAAAAGAAAAATAATTGAGAAAATATGGCGCACTATGGTGCATCCATACCATGAACGATTATTCAGCTATTAAAGAGACTGAGTTAGGTCTATATAAATGTTAATGTGGAGGGATGTTTATGAGAGGTTAAATGGAAAAAGCAAATTAAAGAGTAATGTAAATAAAACATAGATGAAGAACTCCCTACATATGAATATCTAAGTTTTATGTGTCTATGTGAGTACAGAGGAAATTTAGACCCTAATTCACACCTTGGCATGAAGACAGGGTTGGGGAGAGGGTGAGGCTTATTATTTATATTTTTCTGCACTCGTTGGTTGGTACAGCGAACATTATTGCTTTTATTTTGAAAGATGTGGCAGAGATTGATATTTGCCTATCCAACATCCATTTTCTTCATTCTCTTTAGTAACAGAAGCCCATTGCCACTGAGAATGAAAGACTACGTTTTCCAGCTTTTTTGTAGCCAAATACGGCCATGTGATCAAGTTTTGGCCGGTGGGATGTATTAGACGCTTTGTGTTAGACTTCAAAGAAGGCTCCTTAAAATGAAGAAAATGAGTCCTTTTTACTTTTTTTCTGCTGCTTGGAATGTGGATGTAATGGCAAGAGCACTAGCAGCCATTTGAGTCCATGAAGTTACCTGGAAGACAGTAGGGCAGGAAGAAGGAGCCTAGATTCTTGATGATGCTGTGGCGCCACTATAATGACTCTAAACTAGTTACTTTTGGACTTGCTTTATGTGAGTGAGAAATACTTCTATCTTGATTTAACTGTGGTTATTTTGTGGGTTTGTGCTATATTCAGCCAAATCTAATCTTAAATGATAAGAAGGGGAAAACCCAATAAAGCATTTAACAACAAAAAAAAAAGAGCCCTGTTGACCGTTTTCCTCACTTTCTGAGAGTGATGTTGGAGATAAAGAGTTTGAAACCTTCTAGATGGATGTATAAGATCTGACTTAGGAGTTAAGGGCCGGCCCTGTGGTGTAGCAGTTAAGTGCACGTGCTCTGCTGCTGGCGGCCCGGGTTCGGATCCCGAGCCAATGCACCGCTTGTCAGGCCATGCTGTGGCGGCGTCCCATATAAAGTGCAGGAAGATGGGCACAGATGTTAGCCCAGGGCCAGTCTTCCTCAGGAAAAAGAGGAGGATTGGTATGGATGTTAGCTCAGGGCTGATCTTCCTCACACACACAAAAAAATTAGGAGTTAGGTGTTCCTAAAACAGCACAGTCCTGGGAAAATTAAACATATACTTATTATTCTAATTTAAAACGTTACTTTAACCATCTAATACACACTACAACCATTTACCCTAGAATTTGTCCATATTTCCAATTCCTCCAATAGAGTTTTGTGTTTTTATAATTAAGCCCTTTATTACCAAAAAGTTCCCCAGGTCATAAAATATTTTCCCCATGGGTTGCAATATTTCCTGGTACTTGTTCACATCAGTAAAACGATCAGTGCATTGAAAACCCAAAGAAGTTTCTGCAGAAGCCAACAATGGCAGGGCACCTCTTTTGTGGCATGTGTGAAATCTGCTCAGCATTATAAACATTCTTCTGCAATATGACACTTTGTCCTTATGTCCATTTCTTATGGTGGTGTTCAGTGTGCTGGGAATGTTGAAAAAATGATTCTTTTTTATGGACTACCCGTATAGAATCACAATGTTAAATCTAGAAGGGGCTTCGGAGGTCATTTTTTTAAGCCCCTCATTTTACACAAAAGAAAACTGAGGCCCAGAAAGGCCACCTGACCTTCTTAGAGTAACTCAGCTGGTTAATGATAGGTCCAGAAATAGAACCCAAGGGTCTGACTTCAGATTCTAGGTTCTTTAATTTGTTTCATGTATTAATTGATACTCTCATGGTAGACTCAGGAAAAAAAGTTATTTTTTTTCTTTCAAGGCACATCTAACTTTATATTACAGAATATCCTGTTTTCTGGCTGATATTTCGCTTTTTAGCATCTAATTGCA
Organism: Diceros bicornis minor; assembly: GCF_020826845.1. Taxonomy (NCBI): domain Eukaryota; kingdom Metazoa; phylum Chordata; class Mammalia; order Perissodactyla; family Rhinocerotidae; genus Diceros; species Diceros bicornis. Next base: position 21,771,876 of record NC_080764.1, on the reverse strand, counting down.
AAGAAATATTTTAAAAAGCAAAACAATGTGTGCAGTAGCACTATGTGGTTGAGAAAAAGCTTTCTTTGTAGAAGATGCTCATTGACTTTCTTAACTGGCTTTCCTCCCTCTCCCCCCACATAGCTAAAGCATGATGCTGTTGAGTTCTAAGTTGAGTTTCCACCCTTATATGAAAAGTTAGCTTGGCACAGTGTTTGGTAGGGCTAAGTCTGCCCAGCTGCGCTCTCAGCCACAAGGGAAATTAAATGAGACAGTGTGGCTGGTTCAGTATAAATCAATCAGGGTCTTTTGAAAATGATCTTGAAAACGCATACTAATGAAGGCAAGCGAGTAGTTGTCTTTTCATATAAATTAATTTTAGTCCTGGTCTCTGAGGTGCCATGCATGTGGACAAAGAAAGTAAGGTGTCTTTTTAGTTTGACCACTTGGTAGTTCATATTTCTCCATCAGTTCCATGAGAGTTTTGGGAGAAAGTGTTCAAATCTGATATAGTCCACCAATATCTTAAGTTGGATTTGTGTGTCTGCTTGCCATTTTGAAACAAAACAATGGCTACTGGTCTGACTTTCTTTGCCCATGGCCCATATATTTTTAAGTGTACAATTCAGTGGTTTTTAATATATTTACAAAATTGTACATCAGTACCTAATTCCAGAACAACTTCTTCACCATCGCCCAAAGAAATGCCATATCCATTAGCAGTCACCCCCAATTCCACCTGCCCTCAGCCCCTGGCAACCTCTAATAGACTTTTGGGCTCTGTGGATTTGCTTATCCTGGACATTTCATATAAATGGAATTCTACAATATGTGTTCTGTTGTGTCTGGCTTCTTTTGCCTAGCATAATGTTCTCAAGCTTCATCCATGTTGCAGCATGTATCATGATTTCATTCTTTTATATGCCCTGTAATTTTTTTAAAGAATGTTTCTTGAAAAAAAGTAAATGCTAACTATTTCTTAATAGAAACTTTTGCTATTCTTAGAGGAGAAAATGAGACAAGATATTCAACATAGAAATTTGACTTGACAAATTAATATTAACATATTAATAAAAAAGAAAAATTTCAAACCCAATCATTAAGAACTGGTGAAAATGAAAAGCTAATGGGAGCAGAAAATTGTCATCTGAATACAGAGATTTTTCTTTATAAGCTTAGTGAAAATTCAGGTATATGTTGCATTGGCATATTACAATTTTTATTTTAATTTAATTTTTTATCATACAGCAAACTTCTTGCACTCCTGGGTTGATGCATGCCTCTGTCAGACAGAAAGAGAAGAGCAAGAAGGAGCACGAGGCTGCAGCTGAATTTAGAAAGTTAGAGGTGTTCTCATAGCCACATGAGATGGATAGGAGATTCCTTCCAGTAGGCGAGAGAGCAGAGTGCAGACAACAGATGTGAGAAAGGTCCTCGTAGCTGTCAAGTTCCAGCATCCTTGTGCTGAAGAAGAGGCGGTGCCAGCATGATTGATGTCCAGAGGGAGTTTAAAAGCACTGGACTTCTCCCCAGCTGCTTGTCACGCTGACCTGCACCATCTCTCAACTGCTTGTGGGGTTTCTATCAACTAGTCCTGGAAGAGAACAAACTCTTTGGAGAATAACATTTTATTGTGGCCATGCCAGAACCCACTAAGAAAGAAGGTAAGACTAATCCATAGATCTTTTTAAGAAAGTGTGTTTATTTTGGTATTTTCAAACAAATGTCCAATTTCTTAAAGAGACTATAAAATAATAGAATCACTGTGATTTAAGGAAAAGATGCTTTAGAGTAAAGAGACCAGAGGAAAAATATAGTAAGAGTTATAACCAATTGAAAAATATCTGATAATGATAGTTTATGAAGGAATATATATAAAATGATCAAATATAAGTTTATTATTCAATTGCAAGGGATCCTTAAAGTGTAATTTGAGGAAGTTAAATAATCATGATGAGCAGATTGCATTTTCAAGTATATTTTCTTAGGTTCAATCACAAATTTTTCATCATATATTTGCAATTTGTGGGGGGTGGGAGGGCCTTGGAATGATGTCTTAAATGGTTAATAAATTTGGTCAAGATTTCAAAAAAGAATTTATGACTTTTACAGATTTGCTACATTTTTTGTGGAAAGACGTTTAAAATATACAGATTTTACCTGAGTAAAAGAGAATATCTTTGATTATCACTGATTGATTGTTTTCTTTAATGAGTTTTATTTTAGATAATTTCATAATATGTAGCCTTTAAAAATAATTAAACCAAAAATATAAAAATATTATTCATTAGAAGAAAAGTTTCCTCCAATGAACAGTTTCTCCTTTCTATTAAAAAAAGGAATATTTTAAAACTACTAATTAATAACATAACTTGGAATTAGAATTACTAAAATGACTAATGAAAACCACAAATTAACAGCACATGTACACTGAGTTTAATTTTTAATGGAAATCTCTTTTTAAAATATTGTTTCATATCAGTCTCGATTAGTGCTTACCGAATCTTTATTTTTCACTTCTGCAAACAAAAGCAAAAAGAAAGATTTGCAGGGAGCATAAAAATAGTATTTAGCTTTTTCATTTTTAATTCTTAAAACTGTTTTTAACCATCATTTTGAAGAACCTTGAAAAAGAAGCTAGACATTGAACCCAAAGTTGAAATACTAACCAAGCGTTCAAAAGTCTTTGAAATATATTTTCTTTATGTAATTAAGTAACCAGTGTTGACAGGCTGTGGTGATCAGTTTACAGGTTGGCTTTCCTTAGTGGTGGAGGGCATTGATGGATGAAGTCTTCCGCCCAAAATAACCACACCAAATGCATGCATGAATATGGGAACCTAATCCTGACCATCGGGCAGTCAGGCCAACCCCCTCTAAAGTGTCTTATTTGTAATGCAAATGATTTACATGTGTATTAAGTGTCCTTTTTATTTGATCTGTCACTTGACTAGCCTCTTCAAGGCTCATTTGGATGAAACGCATTCTATGTTTTCTGACTGAGGACGGAATATCGTTTTAATTATCCTGCATTTAGTGGATATGTTTGCATGTGTTATTTTAAAGCCCAACTGAAAATGGCAAGAAAGCTGAAAAACTAATAAAAAAAAGATGACAGACTGTAAAGCCCATAAAGCTAGTTAAATTATTCTGATTGCCAGATGTGATAAAGTTTTACTTTTTGTCTGACAACTCACTCTGATCCATTCTACTTTTAGAGACAATGAAATTTTAGAACTACAAAGAGGAAAATGTATCTTTAACTTCAGGGTCCCATCCCCCCCCAAAATATATATTTTTTATCTTTTTGAATAAATTAACACACATACCAAATACCTCATGATCTTCTTTTGCCATAAAAGAAGAAGTGTGTTGATATTCTGTGTAGGAGTCCCCCCACCCAAGAGAGTAATTTTATACTCATAGATTCTTTGGTTAGTTTAAATTTGGATGGTGGGAGTGGGGATAAAAAGAGAGTTACTGATATATTTAAAATCCTTAGAGGAAGTACAAGGATTTTTTTGTTTCCTTACCAGCAGAACTGATTCTTAAAGGAACCGCACCTTGAAGAGTTTTCCTGGTGAAATCATTATATTTTAATATTGTTTACATCAGAAGAGTGAGGATAACGGAAATTCAGGAACTAATCTGGTCCTTGCATCTTCTCCTAACCAATTGCATTTTCAATGGGGTTGGTTTTGTTCCATACAAGCATCCCTCTGAAAGATAGCCTCCAGAATAAAACAGGCCACCAAACCAATTCATCAAAGTCATTTCAAACTATCTGCAGAAACACTCCCCAGGGACAGGTTCCTCCAGCCCCTACAGTTCCTCTTACATCTCTTCCCCAACTGGGAGGACTATGCAAAGAAGGATGTGACCACCCGCTGTGAATCGTGATAAGATAATATGGGCCGGTTTGGCCCCCATAGGATTCAGGAGGACCTGGCAACTCTTCAAAAGAGGCTGTTTTCAGCAATTTAGGATGCAAAAAAATGTCTCTCTCAACTATCTCCCAACCTACAGTCACCTAATCCTGGGAGCTTCATGTTGGGTCTTGAGAGAGCTGGTCCTTCCAAGGAGGAGGAGGAAGGACAGGTATAACTTTGGACCTCAAGGAGGAACTCTAATGGAAGTAATTAGTCAACAGTCCTTGTTTAGACCCTTGAAAATATTCTGGATGATTTGGGAATCCCTTTTGGAGAAAAAAAGCATTATTTCTAACGAGCAACCACTTCCCACTGCCCTCCTCTCCATCTTGATCAGTTGTGTATTTATTCTTCGGAGGATTATATTATTTATGCTGTCAGTTCCAGATAAAAAGCCTATCTTACACTTTAGATTCATGCAGAACCTGAGGCCCAGTAAAATTAAGTTATTCTATTCAAATAATGAGAGAGGATATAGAAGGAAATTTGAGATTTGTGGGAATCTCCCAGATGCCTTGCTGACACATTCATTTACGTATCAATCATTAATCGAGCACTTAACATGAGCTAGTTGCTGGGATTTCAGAGATACATACAACACGGTTTCTAAAAACCCTCACAGTTAATTGCCTCGGGGTCATATTGTGTTAAAAAATCACCTTTCACTGGAAATTTTTCTTTTCTGTCAAAAAGCAATTTTATCAGCACGAGATTAGAAAACTGCAATAGCCTTTCTTCTGTAGTAGAATCTCTAATAGTTTAAAAATACTATGAATGGCTCTTAAACCCATAAAAATTATTTCCTCAGAATTTTATCAGTGCAGTATATGATAATTAAAACCATAAAGCCTGGTTCTTTAATATCCTTAGATAATTGTTAACTGTCAGATTCTACAGAAACTAGAAAAATTCTCTTCCAGAACACCAAGTTGAGGCCTTAACAAGAATTTCACCTTTTGTTATGTAGTATATCAAGTCCTTTTATATTTTATGTACTTAACTTGTGGGAAAAGGGCAAAAGTTCCTCCTTGGTGCTTGTGTGCCGTTCAGAAAACGTTGGGAAAGACACTGTAGTTTTCTCATCTTCCGTGTAAGATCTCTTCATGAAAACTCAAACATATGGCAAAACATAACTCCATTTATGACCATAATTTTAAGAGGCCATGCTGATAACTCCAGGAATCAAACGCATGGCATTGTTGCTACAGATTCTTCTGCTGTATCAACATACAATATCCACCTATCGAATCTATCTTGGCCTTTTTTTTTTGTTTTTGGTGAAGAAGAGTAGCCCTGAGCTAACATCTGTTGCCAATTCTTCTCTTTTTGCTGAGGAAGATTCACCTTGGGCTAACATCCGTGCCCATCTTCCTTTACTTAACATGTCGGACGCCTGCTACAGCATGGCTTGATAAGCTGTGCATAAGTCCACGCCAGGGATCCAAACCCACGAACCCTGGGCCACCAAAGCAGAGTACTTGAACTTAACCACTGTGCCACTGGGCTGGCCCCTATCTTGGCCTTTTTCAGTAGAAATAAGTAGGAACATGGTAATGGAGAATAACTTTTTTCAGTCCACAGTCTTTACTTTGCTATATCTTGCTTTCTTGGTCCCTACAGATTTCATCACATTTTCAAGTTCTGCTAAGCCCCAAACCTATCTGAATGTAGAGCAGCATTCATCACCTCTTGCCTATTTCTCAGCATCACTCAAGGCTTAGTCATCATCAGAAAAGGAGCCCTAGTGATGGGAAACCTCCTTCTCATATTTACTCCTTGACCTTCATTTTCCACCTGCATGAGACTGATGGCCTATTTCAAACACCAAAATAAATTTGTCTTTGGAAAAGTCATCTTTTATATAGAATAGTACCTTTCCTTCAAATTGGGGAAAAGTTAATTTGTTGGAGGTAAGAGAAAGAACGGGAGAAGGGGAAGGAGATATTTTCTCAAGGGCAACTATTTTCCTCCTAACTTCAAATGGTTCATTTAGGCCAAGTTGAAGATTTGAACGAGGAATAAAGAAGTTGTACGAATGAATGCCACAATAGCTGTTTTTTTCCCCTGAAAAAACTTTGCCATGCCGTACTAGAGAAGTATGGTGTAGATTTGAGCTCTCTGTCGTAAGAAGGAATACTCTGCGGCAAATGCACGCTAGAGGGGCTTAATACTTGGCAAAATCATTCTTTTTCAGTAGCCTGCTTCTGTGACTGTCCGAACTGCACCTGTTAGGAAGATAAATAAAGGCCTGGCCAATTCTTTCCTCTCAAGCGCCCTAAATATATCGCTTTAAAAAAACGTTGGAAAAACAAGTTGTATCCTTGCTTCTCGTCCAATAAGTCTGAAGAAGTCTCCTCCAGGCCTTTCAAAGAGCAGGGAAGTCAGGGTAAGGAAGTTAGTTCCTCAAATGAACAGACATAGAAGTTAGGTTCTCTGGTGGGTCTGAGGGACCCAAGAGAAAGGGAAATGCAAAGCCCTTACAATCCTTTGTTGTCTCAATGGCTCGCTTTATTTTAGCCTTGAGACGTGGCCTTGAAACATTTTATTTTCAGCCCCTATGGACACACAATTCACAGTATCCTTATATATAGCAATTTCAAAGTATCCCTGAATCCAACATGCATGTTGGAATAAACTGAAGGCTGAAGTCACTTTTAAGAAATGCTGGTGAGCAAAAATAAAGAAACAGGCGATCTTTTTAAAAACTTGAGCAAATATGAAACAGTGCTTTTGCAATACTTTTGTAAACAAATAGATCGTTTTTTTTTATTTTAGAAAGTTGTGGGAAGAGGCTGTTGTGAAAGGAAATAAGTGCTGTTGTTTCTATAGCCCTAGAAAGCATTTTTGTTACGTTTGCTCACATTTCTTACGATTGTTTTACCTAAAATGTGTTGGTAAGCCCCTTATGGACACACAGAGAAGAATTTTTATCATTGTTAATGATTACTATTTTTATCTGTGCTCCTGCTTAATTAGTCCGTGAAACCTATATTAAGAGACACAGAATACTGTTGGCAGCCAGTGACTTCTGTGGTAATTCTAGACCTCATCTCTAGACACACTTGAGTGTGTTAGATAATAAAGGATGGGTTAAAGCTCTAGTAATCAAAAATAATCAGAGAAATTTTAATTTCCTGTGTGTACCTGACGGGATATGGACGTGTCTTCTTTCTTTGCTTTTATTCCATGTGAGTTTTTGATGGGAACAGATGTCCTTTCTTTGATTGGTTCTTTGATTGATTCAGAGTATTGCACCCTGGAGAAACTCAATAAATACACAGAAAGGTAGTTACTGAATTATTGTGTTCTGAGTTAGGGTAATCATAAAGTAGCTATTGTTTACTCAAGAGTAGTTTTCTAAAATTTGAAAGCATAGTGATTAAGGAATATGAAACTGTGAAAAAGAAGAGATTTTATTATTTAATTTCCTGCATACATGCAAATTGTCTCATAACCAGAAAGAACAGGGCTTCTGTGTCCACAACTTTTTATAAAGATAGCCAGCAAATATCAAAGTTACAATATTGTCTGCTCTGCTCCTGGTGGATAAGCCCAATTTTAACGTACAAAGGGTCATTTGTTTTGGACAATCACACAGAGAGACAACAAGCTAATTTTAGGATATTCGAATTCATGGGGCAGATTATTCATGGGTTTTCGGTTCTTATATTATGGGCGATGTATTATTTATGCATTTCCAGAGTAAAGTTTGAGATTCCATCAGACTGGGACATGAAGTGGTGGATTTGGCAAAGAGAAAGACCAGGATCATTTAATCACTTGCTTATTTCTCTCTCTAAAATGAGTTCACAAAAAACTAACTGTAATCCGACTTTCATTATGCCTTTCAAGTTTGAAATTCACTTTGATAAGTCTTTTGCCTTCTTATACTCCCTTAGGAATCTTTTTATGGGATGATATGGCAAATCAGTACAATTCCTAAAATTATGTTTAATAATATGTCAGGTGTTAGATCTTATAATTTTGTTTTATTCTTTTTTGTGTGTGAGGAAGATTGGTGCTAAAGTCTAATGCCCATCTTCCTCTTTTTGCTTGAGGAAGATTGTCCCTGAGCTAACATCTGTGCCAATCTTCCTCTATTTTTGTATGTGGGACACCATCACAGCATGGCTTGATGAGTAGTGTGTAGGTCCACAGCCAGGATTTGAACCTGTCAACCCCAGGCCGCAGAAGCAGAGTGCATGAACTTAACCACCATGCCACTGGGCCATCCCCTGTTTTATTCATTTTTTGACTTGTACTTTAGATGTTTACAAGAAGCTGGGGCTAAAATTTTTCTTTTTCTCCAAAATCGTCCAATTCTTCCTCTAAATAGCATCAAATCTCTTTTTACTTATTTATTTATTATTGAGGTCACGTTGGTTTACAACATTATATAAAGTTCAGGTGTACATCATTATATTTCAACTTCCATATAGACTTCATCGTGTTCACCACCAAAAGTCTAGTTGCCATCCGTCACCATATACATATGCCCCTTTGCCCCTTTAACCCTCCCTCCACAAAACTCTTTTTAAATTCCTCAGGAATTCTTTGCTTGTATCAGGTAATAGTTTTTGCCTTCTATAAAAATTTTATATGTCTTGGAACAGAATGCTCTGCTTATAACTAAGAATTCTCCTATTTGTGTAATTCTACAATTTAATTTTTCATTTTTTCAGTTAGATGTCTTCAGAATTGTTCTGTACATAGAATGTATTTTGGCTTTTTTCTTATGCATATTAAGTAATATTCATTTTTAAACATAGTGACATACACAAAGTATACTATTTGTAGAACATTCTAGACAGTTCAAATTCCAGCTGCACCATGTCCTGAGTCACTTACGCTTCATATGCCTCAGTTTCCTCATCTGTAAAATGTGAATAATAATAGTACCTAACTCATTGGGTCTTTGTAAGAATTAAATGAGATAAATCAGGTAAAAAGCTCAGAACAGGACCTAGCACATAATAAGAACTCAAGTATTTTCCCTCTAAAGCAGGAAACTCAGAAATCTTGTCCAGCATAAAGTATTAAATGCCTCACATTTAATATAAACTTTGAGGGTATTTCTGCCAACACATAACAACCACTATAAGAAACATAGCAACCACTGCTCACCTCTTTATCTTGTGTTAATATTTATAATACATTCTAAAACAGCTGCTGTTATCATCATAACCATCATTGCCACCACCATGAGTATTTCCTTTTTTCACTTGTAGTGAAACATCTTAGCTTTCACTCATGGAAGCTCAGATCAAATAAGAGGCCACGGCCTCTGTTGTGTTCCCACTAAAATGTGTTATGTCCAGCTGAGAGTCTCCAGTTGTTAGCCAGACGATGATAACCAGTTGTTTCTTCACTGTTCCGTTGTAGGGGCGTGGCCTTTCCCACTTAGATGAAAGAGTCACTCTGCACAGTTGAACATGTAACTATATCCATCACCAAGGGTTATAAGGCTTTGGTTTGTGGGACATTAAGATTTCTCTTCCCACCAGGGGTGCTCTTGGCAGGTGGGGTCTTCCTTGGGTCTGACTATTTCTGAAAGAACCATGTAAAGAACTCTCTATGACCACATATGGATGTGGTGGGTGATTGATTGAGTGGCTATGTTTACTGCTGTGGAATTTTATTTTTATGACCCCACCTGGCATCAGGCCTGTCCTTCCTCTATTTTTAAAAAGTCATCCAATGTGAGGCCCAGCAATGGCTTGGGGCAAGGCCTGTAAGGGATTTATTTGATACCCCTATAACTACATAAGAGTGATGTCATTGTAGTGTCGGTCTGCCCAGGAGCAGACCCCCAGGAAAGGCATAATAAGGGACTAAAGGCAGAAATTGTTAACAATTCAAATCACATTTGCAATAATTTCCTTTTGACCTGTGCTACATTTTTAAACTTCTTCAATTTGAGTAAAGCTTTTCCTGCACCACCACCCCCCATCGATGCCACTCTAATCCCATTTGATTCTTACTCTAAAACATGGTAAGAATAATGATAAAGAGACAAGTCATCAGATCTTAGCAAAAGATCTTGTTATCATCCAGTCCCATGTTAACTGGGAGAAGCTATTTGTTGCTATGTAACAATAACCAGATTTTAATCCTCTTCCTGTGAGGAATGACATCTTAAGCTGAAAACACGTGTAATTACGAGGACGTAAGAACAAATTGACTAGGAAAGGGAAAAAACCCTGTGGATTCAGGGAAATTCCATCGAGCTAAATAATGAGTCACTGAAAATTTACATACTTGCTGCACAATTAGACTTCATCTATTCGGAAGCTTAGAATACAATCTTTGTTGATATTGGGCCACAGTAAATAAGTATAGAATAAATTGATTGAATCAAATTCTGAATGGCTGGATTCTCTGGATAGCAAAGAGTTGATTTTGTTCTTGAACCTTATTATTTCAACCAATTTGGATATAAACATGCCTAAAATATAATATATTACTCCTTGCTTTTAAAAACAAAGTACAGTGGATATAATTTAACTTTGTCATAAATTATCAGTATGAGTTATTGTATCACGTGATATCCTAAGAGCCCAAATTATTTGCCTTTTTGTTAAATGCGCTCATATTGATTTGTATTTTGAATTTGTGTCTGATATTTCATAGCTTTCCTGTTTCATAAAAAACAGATGTAAAACCAATGAATCACTTAGGTAGTAATCAGTAAAAGTTTATTGTGCACACACCAAAAAGACAGTTTGCAAACTGGAAGCACTCAAACCAAAACACGGAATGAGGGTCAGAGGTATATTGTTATAAAGCTCTTATACAGTGTAAAGGCAGTGAGTATTCATTCTTCACAGGGATTGGTTACAATATTAGAATTTTCCTTAAATGAAACGGAATTGGTTAATGGTTACCTCATATTAATTTGGGGGAAATTTTTAAGTTTTGCTTATGATTTTTAAAGGCATAAGCAAGAAGTGACCCAGGTCAAGTTAACCTCCCTTGTCTTGCAAAATAAGCTAAATTAAGCTTTGCTTGTATGATTAACTGGTTTTGTCTGCTCAGGGAGTTTTCAAGCCTGGTTTCTGTTTGTGTTAACAATCTCTTGCTTGAAGGTTGCTGTCTTCTTTTATTACTCTTGTCAGGGAATGTGTGAAGCTGCCCCCTCTCTTCCCTTTGCTGTTTGCAAAGAACCCCCCGGCCAGAATCAGGTCAATAATCTGGCTGAGTAGGGCTACAAGGTGGAGTGGCCAGCAGGGTGCCTATGGCACCACATTTAAGGAGACACTCACTCTCAGGGTCGTGCATGTGCGGGGTCTGCACCTGCTAGCAAGTGCCTCCTTAAATGTTGCTCCGCAGGCACCTGGCCTGCCTCACTCTGTCCTGGTTCTGGAGCTAACTGAGGACCTGGGGGCGGGTTGTGGGTAAAGCACTGCAGCTCTGAGTGCGCTGAGCTGGAGGAGTTTGAGACAATTCATTTTTCTCTTCGGAGGCCCTTATAATTTGCTGGTCAGCAGCTGTTATCTGGATAAGTGAGGTTGCTAGATAGCTGAATTCTGAATAGTGGAGGTGGTACTAGACAATAATGCCCCTTGGTCTCTATCATTATGCACATAGGACAATAAGTTATTGCCCCCAGAATTAATTTATGGCTTTTATTTTGACTGCCTCATTTGTTTTATTAATCAAGGCTACAGATGTTTCCTAAATAAGGCATATGACATGAGTTTCTCAAAAAAAAAGTGCACATGCACAAAATAATTTTTTAAGATTTACCATAAATTCTAAACGGTTCTCAAACTTTTTGGTCTCAGATCTTTTGGCACTCAATAATTATTGAGAAAACTAAAAAGCGTTTGTTTATGTGCATTATATCTATCAATACTTACTGTATTAATAATTACAATTGATAAATTTTCAAACATAAGAATGCACAGCACACGTTCCATTAGCTGTCAGAGCACTGACGTCATCATACATTATATATCCCCTGGAAAACTCCAGTGCATGTTTGTGAGACAATGTGAGCGAAAAAGGCAAATAATGTCTTAGCATTATAATGAAAACAGCTTTGACCTTGTAGACTCCCCAGAGGGGTCTCAGGGGCTCTTGGGGATCCCAGACTATACTTTGAGAATCACTGTTATAAATCAATATAGAATTGCCTCTAAAAAATGTTTAATTCCCTTAAACCCCAAGGTACAAAATATCCAGACCTATAGCCTATAATGAATAGAACAGGGAACAAAATAGCATATAACTCTGAAAACATTAACGTTCATATGAATTAAAGATTAATTCATATCCAAAATCTATATCTCTGATGCCTAAGCAATATGGCCAGTACAAATGCACTGTCATTTGTGTTTGCTGATTTTTTTGGTGACACTTATGATTCATACAATCAAAACTTCTCTAAGAGTTATGAATGTCCTCATGCAAAGAACATTTTATATTAAAGTAGTTTCCATTATGCCATTGTCTAGGCATATGACATCCAGGATGCAACATGCACACAGTGCCAGAGCTCACCCTCAATAGGAGATACACCTGACAGCATGTATTGCATATTTCATCTAAAAAGGAAGATAATTTGCTCTGCTACCAAAAAAGACAAAACAGGAGTTGGCCAGATAGAGCCTTATTCACCATAATGTTTACAATACATAAAACGTTCACATATTTTATTTCAAACTGAGAATTTGACTTTGAGAATAAGAAATAATCAGGAATAATATACAATTTTCTCCTGCACTCCAAATTTCAAAGGATGGTTTTAGCACATTTATTTTACCTAAAAAAAAGTAACAAAAAGAAAGCCACACACACACAAAAAGACCTATGATCCTGTCAGTCAATGATAACAACTGTTATTATGTGTTCCTCCTGTCTTTTCTATGCCTATATAACATATTCATATGATGTAATTATGCTCTCCATGCTATTAAAAAACTAAATTACATTGCACATGAGGGCCCATAAAATATTTTTAAGTAGGTCAAACAATGTATTATTTGAGCCAGTGAGCCCACGGGAAGGAGAGAACTGGGTTGTTTATATCATTTTGGTGTAGAGACACATACATATAGAAAGGCAGGTTAATACCTTTTAAGAGTTAGGATTTTTTTCCCCTTTAATTTACTGACCACGGAACTCTCGATCATCGAAAATAGACATGGACTGGGTTGGAGAGAGTCAAACCTTTTATGGAGTTACTGGGTTCCTAGTCTTTCGGCAGAGCACAAAGGCCACATATGGGCTGTCTATTTAATAGCTGCCACCAGTGCCCGTCAGTTAGAATGCCCTGGCACTCACCGTGCAGGCCTACCATTGGTGGCATACCTGTGCTTTTTACAGTAGGTAGTCATAGGAAAAATCCACCATAAATAGATCAAGCCCTTTGAAAGCATTTCAATGTTGCAGAGGGAGAGAAAGTCTATATCTGTGAATTAGAAAGGATCAAAGAACGGCCACCCTTGCCAAAGGAGGAAGGAGCTAGCTTTAGTTGCTGGTTCAGAATCCAGCTAATTTTTATGTTGTTCAGGAAAATATTTCCTTGGCCTTAATTTTTCACAGTATCTTGGTTTCTTTCTTTTATCCAAAAAAAATTAACAGTAACTTCTATATCCTTGCTTCTTGAGTCCATCCTGTTGGTACATTTTCTAATTGAGACGATGGGGAAGGATGGATGAGGGGGACAAAAAGCCAACTTTATACACTTGGCAGAAAAGTTCCATGGAATTTGCCCTTTGGTTCTTGAATAAGCAGAAATATAGCAGGATCTCACCTCAATAAACACCCATTTGCTCTAAATCTAAAGATTTAGAGAGCTTCCCAAGGCGAGGTGCCTCCTGACAGTTACAACCCGGGGAAGCTGACAACGCAGGTGGCATGGTTGACTGAGGGTTATTTGCTAAGAAACGCAGCCCAGATTTTGAAAGGGAGGATTCCTTAGAAAGGCAAGGGTGTATTGGCACTGAGAGCCAAAACTGTAGCCCTAATTGCTCCCCTGCCCTTGTTAAGAAATGGAAGACGTGTGTTGACAGTAAGAAGAAATCTAAATGATGGGGTTGGGCGAATGCCTCGGAGCATTCAGCCAGCAGGAGGGTCACCAATGGGAGACATAGTGTTCCCTGCGGGTAACGCAGATGAAGAAAGCTGCCCTTGGAGTGCCAGGGGACGGTTCTTGATTTCTTGGCAGCGAGGAAAAGGAGCTTTTGTGCGGGTACGAATACCCTGCCAGTTAACTATATTTATGGAGCACCTGCTGTGCGGAATTTGAAAAGGAGGAGACAGGCCTTGTCCTCAAGAAGCTTGTGATCAAAGAGAGAAGAAAAGTCCCCAGGTACTGTAAGCCCTTTAGCATTCACAATCACATTTGAAATGAGAGGATTCAGTGATACTTAGGGCGTAGTCTGAGCCTTCTCACTCAAAGTGTGGGTCATGGACTGGCAACATCAGCCTCACCTAGGAGCCTGTTAGAAATGCCAAGTCTTGAACCCTGCCACAGACCCCCGGTCAGACTCTGCACTTGACCAAATCCCTGGATTATTCGTATGCACACAGCAGTTTCAGAAGCACTAGAGGGGCTGTGGAGGTGGTGAGCCTCAAGTGTTTTGAAACAGCAAAGCCACCTGGTTCTAAATTGATGGAAAAGGGCAGTTGATTTACCTGTGAGGTTAAGCAAAGGATCTCATCTTACCTACTTTTGTAAACCCCTGCTCTTGTTAAATCTGTGATGGAAGCTCAGTGAATCCTGACTGCATGGGTGCTTCTTCCTACGGTCCCTGTTCAGGGGGTACTGTGGAAATTGTTGTGAACGAATTATTGTTATAGAGGCAGCTAATGAATTTGGGGAACATGCAAATGATTTTTATGTATGTGTGTATTTATTTATTTATTTTTTTGGTGAGGAAGATTGGCCCTGAGCTAACATCTGTGCCAATCTTCCTCTATTTTGTATGTGGAACGCCGCCACAGCATGGCTTGATGAGTGGTGTGTGGGTCTCCATCTGAGATCCGAACCTGCGAACCCCAGGCCACCAGAGTAGAGAGTGCGAACTTAACCACTACGCCACCAGGCTGGCCCCACAAATGATTTTTGGAGGCTTAGGCAAAGCTGGGCATGATAGAACCTGTATGAGTTAGAGTAAGAGATAGGCATGAGTAGTGCCTTTAAGGCAACAGGGATACCTTGGGGCTCTCAGACTTACCTGCAGTGGTTCATTTTCAGTCTAAGTCATGTGCTGCTTGGCCTTCACCACTCCTGGTTCATCATCTCTCCAGGTTTAGGACAGCTGGAATTCTTTGTTTCAAATGCTTTGAAAACTATTGAGAATCCATCTTCTTATCCTTTCTGTTCTACTAGGATTGATTGTTTGATTGACCAATTTATCTACACTGTGCAAACTCTATAATGCATGTAAATTTCATAAAAATCAATTATTATTACCATTTTACAGTAGGAGAGTGAGGCGCCTACCTTCTCTGTTCAGTTCCCAGATACTTCCTCAGCCCCCACCCCAATTCCAAACATGTTCTAACATGATACAGCCCACAGACCTAGAAATGAGGCAAATCCCTAGCAGACGGCATGTGTGGAAAGACATGAGTGTTATTCTCACAGGCATGTCAGAGTAAAATTGTGGTAATAATGACGATAACCATGAAAAGAGAGGTAAAGCATATATGGGGCTTACCATGTTCCCTGCCCCTGCAGGAACTCATTCATTCCTGCCAAGAACACTTGATTTAGGTTTTGCTATTATTTCCATTGCATAAATGAGGAAATCGAGGCACATTCTAGTCCTATGGATAGGGCAACATCCATATGAGGCCATGTGGCCATGACGACAAGACCAAACAATTCAGTGGGAAAAATGCGGTAATATCTCTGGAAAGTCCATGAGCCCACTTTTGCCTCCACAAGTGTAAGCAGCTGAGAAGGAAGCACAGCCCCGTGCTGCAGAGCCCAGGTTCTGAGTCAGGCAGACCTGGGCCAGAGCCTGGCTCTACCCTTCATGGGCTGTGAGACCTTGGAGGGCCTCAGTTCCCATCTGCAAAATGGGGATAACTATAGTACTGACTTCATAGAGTTGTAAGGATTGTAAGAATTACTATATACTCAGTCCTGCATGCAGTGGGTACCAATAAGTGGTTGTTACTTATTTATTCCTTCACTGGCTGTAAAGTAATGGGGTTTCTGTGATTTTAAGAAGAAAAAGCTCTGGCTCTGCCTACTTACCAGGAAGGCATGCATTTTCCTACTTCCACGTCCTGCAACCAGCCTAAACATGTACCAGCATTAATATTCTATAATGTTTCTGTAGTTCTGACTAACTGATACAGTTGGCTGTTAAGGACCGATGTTCTGTGGATTTGTTGGAAGCTGAACTAAGCCCTTTAAATTCTCATTTTTGTTTGATTTTAGGGCTGTTACACAGAACATTGGGGCTACAGAGACAATGGAAATGGAGAATTCGCATTCAGGACACATTTAGAGTTTCAGTGTCCCAGACGATTCTCTTTTATTTATTTGATTAGAATTCACCCTTAGCCTTACTTCCAAAACAGAATTTTAAGCAACCATGGCCTCCCTTACAAAATGGGCCTTTGTTTACACAGATGCTGAGAAAGCTCGGCCAATTTGATCGTTCATACACAATCACCAAAGACCTCTTTCTTAATTCTTTTTTATCGATTCACTATGCATGTAATGTGTTTTCAGCAATAAAATGAAGTACCAGGGAGAAAGGAAAGGAATGAAAGATCTCTGTCCTTGTTTAGTTGGGAGGGAAAAGAAACATAAATATACTGAGACAACTGGAAAATAATTAGTGAATAAAGAGTGTATTATGATGTGGTCCAGAATGCCAAGAGAATAAGGGAGGGAAACAGAATGAAATAATTAGCTCTGAGAGTCTTACAAGAAATGTCAAAAAGACAGACCAAGATTGCCAAAGGATAATAATAATGGTAATAGTTATTGCTGCACCTTGCAGAGCTCTATCTACATGCCAGGAACTGTACTGTGCATTTTACATAGGATTAGCATACTAAGACATCATTTATTATTCTTATTTCACCAAAGCTGATAGAGACTAAGGAATTGCCCCAGATGACACAACTAATAGGGTGTAGAGTCAGGATTCGAACCTGGGTCTATCTGACACAACCACGTGTAGAGAAAAAACAAAATGTCTCTTGGGGAGAAGATCATCACTCTTCTCCGTGGCAGAAGGGTCAGAAGGTGAAAAGAGAAACCAGCTTTAGAACAGAGGGGCTACTGAGGTACCACAGGAGGAGGCAATTGAGGCAACAAGAGGAAGGAGAGGGAGGAAGTATCTGCTGACAACGGTCTTGAATGCTAACCTGAAGAGTATAGACCTAACCAAATAGGTAACAGGGACCCTCTCGGGTAGAAGAACAGGAGGAAACATAGTTGTGGCATAAGTAACCCCTGCAGCTGTGGGAAAAGACTGGAGGGCAGAGAAACTTGTCTGGAGAGAGAGCCAGCAGGAGCTCCTTGGGCTTTGGGCAACAACGGCCCAGTCCAAAAGATAGTGTATCTGAGAAATTCGCTTCTCGCTCTCAGTATTCTGACACCAGTGTGCTGCAATAACTCATCCAAAGACAAGAGGTCAATATTAGATTTCCATTTCTGTACTCGGTTCTCTGAAAATAAAATGCTTTGACCAAGGGTTTCATCTTCTGCTTGACGTTGGCACTAATGATCCTTTCCATGACATGGCGAAGAAACCAAAGCATTTCTGTTGATCTACGGGACACTTGTGCTTTCACTGTATCTTCCAACAACATCACATCTTCTGCCAATCTGTAAGGTTATATGCTTTTTCTCCTTTGGTTATATTTTTTTCTCCCTCATTAGTAAATAGTAATATACTTATTTACGGTCATCTGAATGAGAGTAGTTGTTTCTTTATAAATGATAAATTGGAGTTTCTACTTGGCACAAAAAATTAGTCATGGGAGAAAGCATTGCTGCATCCTGGCAGCCATGCATAGCTCCTTTCTTGATTTCTGCTACGGTGCAGTCCATTCCTTCTTCTGTGCTCATTCCACCTGCCTAGATCAAAGAGGGCACTTGACCTGCACATGATGATGATCCTTGGGCCAAACTGCTTGTTGTGAGATATTGTCCTCTTTGTTTGGAAAAAGCCACTTGTGGAAAATCCTAGAGCCTGACAAAGATAAGGCTCCTGGGATCCCACAATGTGCCTATAATACAAAAACTTTTCTTTAATATTTAATTATCAAGCAGAAAATTATTCTAAAAGAGATCACCTTCAGTAATTGCCTCTTTTTGCCCTGGAGTAGGAGCAGCTGGTTCACATATGTCATTAATTCCCAGTTCTGGGCATCCATAGGGATTCAGCAGGGAAAATTCTATGCCCTTTCATCAAGGGGTATGCCTTTAGCTACTTGGACGTAGTATATTCTTTAACAGGCTTCACCGCCAGACTGCTCTGTAATTCTGAATATCCACAGCCAGGTCTAAAACCTCAAACCACAGCTTTGAAAATTTTGGGTAAGCGTAGGTGATAATCTACTCCAGGCGTATGCACTTCCAGAAGCAACTGCGAGAGGAGTTGATTATGTTTCCCAGTGAACAGTGGTTTGTCTTGTAATAAAATGAAACGCTGCAAAGCCAGAGGACTTTGGTCCCATCATTATTCAGAAAGTGTATCTCATGAGGGCAGGATGATGTCAGAGGTGCTGCGGTGCCCTTGCTCTGTGGGGAAAGTGGGGTCTCAATTACTGAGCACCAACCTTAACTTAGGCTCTACAGGATGTGAGCGCTTTCAGCTCTAAAGGATGTGCTTGCCACTCACTGTGTCTCATTTCATCCTCCCGGCATCACTGCATATAAGACAAATGTCGTTATGTCCATTTTTCCAATAAGGGAAACAGGCTCAGCACCGTTACTGCCCTGCCTGCTGCCTGAGGGAATACCTAAGTGACAAGGACACATTTTACCTGTGCTCTGTCCATCACTCCTGGAAATCTATATAATACCACTTAGATCCTCACCTCACACCATACATTAAAAGGCAGTGTGTCTTGGGCCTCCCCAATACCATAGGTTGATGCTTTTCTTGCTCCATCCCTCAGGTGAGATGGCTGCCCAGAGTTGAACAAAGCCTGGTAGCTTTTCTCTGTCATAAGTGAGCCTAACACTTCCATTACTCTTTTCATTTCCAGAAAATGAAGTGCCGGCCCCAGCCCCAGCCCCAGCCCCACCCCCAGAAGGTGAGTAAAAACACTGCCTCACATGTTTGGACTGCAAATCCAGAACGTCCATCCCAGCATGATTTGGCCTCTGTTGAAGCTGTGAGCTTTAACTTAACTCCTATGGAGAAGCTGGATGACCCCACCTGTGATAGGTTTATAATAACAGTAATACATTGTGTTTATATAACCCTCTCACGTTAACTGATTTGGTTGGCACGTCATATACTTATAAAACCCTTCGAGTTATACCAAAGTTGTTGTCATGCCCATGTCTTAGCGTTGTGGAGGCTGAGCCTCCAGGGAGCTGAAGGATTTGCAGGGCTGTTTCACAAAGAGGGGAGGGCACACGAAGCCTACATCTTTCTTGTGAGAGTGGGGAGTGGATCCTCAGTACTGGAAGATCAGCAACCCCTTCCTGACATGAACTATGTCACCGTCAAGCACCTCCAGAAACTCCTTGGGGAGTTTCCAGGAAAGTTTGGTGGTCTCTGAGGCTCAACATCAGGAACAGCTTCTCTAGTTCTTAGCACCCTGTTGTCCACCAGGGGCAACAAAAGAAAACAAGGAATGAAGAGTTCCAGTGAACTCCTTAGCAGGTAGAGGCAGTGCCCAGCGATGCACCATAGGTAAAGCCTGCTTTTACATCCACATAGACCTAAGGAAGAGAACAGGATTGGAAGAATGACAAGCCCAAGTGTGATGTTAAACTCCCAACATGGATCTTCAAAATCATTTGTCTGCTCAGGCAAATGGTGCCCAAGAAGGAGGCAACCAAAATTATGTGCATTTTCCCATGAAGATACCAAAGTGCCCTCTCTAATCACTTTTCCTCCTCAATAAGATGAGATACTGGCATTCATTTAAGAATTATTCACAGGGTATTTACCATGTGCTATTGACCAAATACTCATGAATGACTAGGTGCAGACATGCTGTACCAGATGGGGAGCTCTAAATAGAACACATTTTCCTATATTCAGTTTGTTTACAGCCAAGTAGAAAATAAAATACAGTGGGGAGAACCGTACATTAAATAAAATGTAACCACTACATTGAAAGTCAGGCAATACCATAAGAACCTCACAAGGTGGTACGTGATTTCATGCAGGTTACTTGAATTGACAACGTGGTGTGAAGCCAGGGGCTAGGAGATCACTGGAGACCAGTCCAGCCTAGACGAAAGCAGGAGTTGAATAAGGCCTCAGTTTCTGATGATCTTTTTGCGTAGTAATCTACAAGGAGATGATGACGCTCTTCAACCCAGCAGATCATTTTCCAGTGGGGCAGTCTGAGAAATCTGTTCACAGGAGCCCCTTTGTTCCGCTAAGAATACTAGATGCACACACTTAAAACCCTTAAATAGTATGGAAATAGCTATGTGTTGAAATGAATGCAAACGGGCTCAGTGCCATATGAACTCACAGAGGAGCCAGCTCAGGTTAGTTATCTTTTACGCAGAGTAGACGTGTGACATTCTTCTTAGAATCTTCTTCCTTCGTAGGTTTTCTCCTTGTACATACAGATTTGTTTTTGCCAACACTGAGTACACTGAGGACCTACAGGCCTTTACGGACATACCCTTTCCCTTCTCCTCTTCAGATCAGTGGCTGTCACGGGGCCTCTACAGAGTCCCTTTTATTACGCCATATTTCATAGTCATTGCACAATATTGACCTCTTGTTGCTAAAACAAGCCTCCACCCAACTTTGCTCAAATTGTCTTTGTTAGTTAAATAAGACTCAGATCTCTATTCATCAGTCAAAAAAAAAGAGGGACAGAATTCATGCTTGAAACAATTCTTTTCTTACAGATACAGGTCAGACACTATTTGCCAGTATCTAAACTAATATGATTCTTGACAGAGAGAAGTGCAAACTAGATGGTCTCAACTGATAAAATCTGATGTTACTGCTCTTGCATTGCATTTATTGCCACTTAACCCAGAAGATTAACATGTACACTTTGAAATATTGTACAGTTACCGATTTTATACCCTAGCTCTTTACTATGATATTATCTAGAAGTTCAAACTATTGGAACCACAACATGGATCAAACTTCCTGAAAAAGCCACTCACGTGGGGTCTAAAATGAAGTGATCCATATTTTTTACTCACTTCCACGCCAGCATGTTATAACATGGTCCCAGCATAGTTAAGTATATTCTAACAAAATCTGTATTGCATGTTTCTATGTATACTTTTTTCGGAAATGACGAGATCTCCTAATTGCTTTTATTAAAGGTTTAATGTGACTCTACATTATAATTCCCAATTCATAATTCACATAGTATAGGATAATAAATGAGTAGATAGCATCATTTATGATCTGTCCTGTTGTCATTAATTTCTTCTCTCCTCTCCTCCACCCCATTGCTCATCACACAATAAAATGCTTTCTTTAAGATACTTTTAAAATTGTGCTTGTACTTTCCACACAGAACCAAAAAAAGAGAAGGAAGCTGGAACTGCACCAGCAAAAGGTGAGTTGGAGGGAGGGAGAATGAGGCTGAATTCACAAAATTAGAAGCAGAAAGAGGTCAGTGATGATTGCCATGGTGGCCCCACAGAATTTCTCTGCATTGTCTTGCATCAGTGTGGTTTAGAGTTCTTTGTTTGCATCCTGTCTGCACGACCCATCAGACAGGTGCTTTGATCAGTTTTCATTAGTCATCAGTCAAAAAAAAGAGAGAATTCATGCTTGAAACAATTCTTTTCTTACATATACAGGTCAGACACTATTTCCAAGTATCTAAACTAATATGATTCTTGACAGAGAGAAGTGCAAACTAGATGGTCTCAACTGATAAAATCTGATGTTACTGCTCTTGTATTGCATTTATTGCCACTTAACCCAGAAGATTAACATGTGTGCCAAAATATATTCTTTGAAACTATTGTGTAATTACCGATTTTATGCCCTGGCTCCTTTCTATACTATTATCTAGAAGTCCAAACTATTGGAACCATAACACGGATCAAACTTCCTTAAAAAGTCAGTCCCTTGTTGGGTCTAAAATGGGCTGGCCCAGTGGCATAGTGGTTAAGTTCGTGTTCCCCTTCAGCGGCCCGGGGTTCACAGGTTCGGATCCCAGGAGTGGACCTATGCACCACTTATCAAGCCACACTTTGGCAGGTGTCCCACATATAAAGTAGAGGAAGATGGGCACAGATGTTAGCCCAGGGCCAGTCTTTCTCAGCAAAAAGAGGAGGACTGACAATGGATGTTAGCTCAGGGACAATCTTCTTCACAAAAATAAACAAATAAATAAATAGGATATGTTAAAAAAAAATAAAGATTAAAATAAAATGAAGTGACCTACATTTTATACTCACTTCCACGCCAGCATGTTTTAACATGGTCCTGGCATAGTTAAGTATATTCTAACAAAATCTGTATTGCATGTTTCCACGTATACTTTTTTCGAAAGTGACCAGATTTACTAACTGCTTTTGAAAGTTTACTATGACTCTACAGTCTAATTCCCAAATTCATAATTCACGTAGTATAGGATAATAAATGAGTAGATAGCATCATTTATCTGTTCTATTGTCATTAATTTCTTCTCTCTTCTCCTCCACCCCATTGCTCATCACACAATACAATACTTTCTTTAAGATATTTTTAAAATTGTTCTTGTACTTTCCACACAGAACCAAATAAAGAGAAGGAAGCCGGAACTACACCAGTAAAAGGTGAGTTGGAGGGAGAGAGAATGAGGCTAAATTCACGAAATTAGAAGCAGAAAGAGGTCAGTGATGATTGCCATGGTGGCCCCACAGAATTTCTCTGCATTGTCTTGCATCAGTGTGGTTTAGAGTTCTTTGTTTGCATCCTGTCTGCACGACCCATCAGCCTAATGATGAATGGTGCTTTGATCAGTTTTCATTAGTCTTCAGTCAAAAAAAAAGAAAGAATTCATGCTTGAAACAATTCTTTTCTTACATATACAGGTCAGACACTATTTGCAAGTATCTAAACTAATACGATTCTTGACAGAGAGAAGTGTAAACTAGATGGTCTCAACTGATAAAATCTGATGT
The DNA here is from genome assembly GCF_020826845.1 of Diceros bicornis minor. Taxonomy (NCBI): domain Eukaryota; kingdom Metazoa; phylum Chordata; class Mammalia; order Perissodactyla; family Rhinocerotidae; genus Diceros; species Diceros bicornis. The sequence continues at coordinate 21,748,704 of NC_080764.1, read as the reverse complement.
TACTGCTCTTATATTGCATTTATTGCCATTCAACTCAACCCAGATTAACATGTGTACCAAAACATTATCTTTGAAACCATTGTACAATTACCGATTTTATACCCTGGCTACTTACTATGATATCATCTAGAAGTCCAAACTATTGGACCCATTACATGGATCAAACTTCCTTAAAAAGTCAGTCCCTTGTTGGGGTCTAAAAAGGGCCGGCACGATGGCATAGTGGTTAAGTTCCAGCGCTCTGCTTTGGCGGCCTGGGGTTCACAGGTTCGGATCCCAGATGCAAACCTATGCACCGCCCATCAAGCTACACTGTGGCAGGTGTCCCATATATAAAGTAGAGGAAGATGGGCACAGATGTTAGCCCAGGGCCAATCTTTCTCAGCAAAAAGAGGAGGATTGACAACGGATGTTAGCTCAGGACCAATCTTTCTCACAATATATAAATAAATAAATAAATAAATAAATAAATAAATAAATAAATAAATAAATAAATAGGACATGTTAAAAAAAATAAAGATAAAAATAAAATGAAGTGACCTGCATTTTATACTCAATTCCACGCCAGCATGTTTTAACATGGTCCTGGCATAGTTAAGTATATTCTAACAAAATCTGTATTGCATGTTTCTATGTATACTTTTTTCAAAAGTGACCAGATTTACTAATTGCTTTTATTAAAAGTTTAATATGACTCTACAGTCTAATTCCCAAATTCATAATTCACGTAGTATAGGATAATAAATAAGTAGATAGCATCATTTATGATCTGTCCTGTTGTCATTAATTTCTTCTCTCCTCTCCTCCACCCCATTGCTCATCACACAATAAAATGCTTTCTTTAAGATACTTTTAAAATTGTGCTTGTACTTTCCACACAGAACCAAAAAAAGAGAAGGAAGCTGGAACTGCACCAGCAAAAGGTGAGTTGGAGGGAGGGAGAATGAGGCTGAATTCACAAAATTAGAAGCAGAAAGAGGTCAGTGATGATTGCCATGGTGGCCCCACAGAATTTCTCTGCATTGTCTTGCATCGGTGTGGTTTAGAGTTCTTTGTTTGCATCCTGTCTGCACGACCCATCAGCCTAATGATGAACGGTGCTTTGATCAGTTTTCATTAGTCATCAGTCAAAAAAAAGAGAGAATTCGTGCTTGAAACAATTCTTTTCTTACATATACAGGTCAGACACTATTTCCAAGTATCTAAACTAATATGATTCTTGACAGAGAGAAGTGCAAACTAGATGGTCTCAACTGATAAAATCTGATGTTACTGCTCTTGTATTGCATTTATTGCCACTCAACTCAACCCAGATTAACATGTGTACCAAAATATTCTCTTTGAAACTATTCAAAGAGTTACAGTTACCGATTTTACACCCTAGCTCCTTACTATGGTATCATCTAGAAGTCCAAACTATGGGAACCATTACATGGATTAAACTTCCTTAAAAAGTCAGTCCCTTGTTGGGGTCTAAAATGAAGTGACCCACATTTTATACTCACTTCCATGCCAGCATGTTATAACACAGTCCCAGCATAGTTAAGTATGTTCTAACAAAATCTGTATTGCATGTTTCTATATATACTTTTTCAAAAGTCATCAGATTTACTAACTGCTTTTAGTAAAAGTTTAATGCGATTCTATAGTATAATTCCCAAATTCATAATTCACGTAGTATAGGATAATAAATGAGTAGATAGCATCATTTATCCGTTCTATTGTCATTAATTTCTTCTCTCCTCTCCTCTACCCCATTGATCATCACACAATAAAATGCTTTCTTTAAGATACTTTTAAAATTGTGCTTGTACTTTCCACACAGAACCAAAAAAAGAGAAGGAAGCCGGAACTACACCAGCAAAAGGTGAGTTGGAGGGAGGGAGAGTGAGGCTGAATTCACAAAATTAGAAGCAGAAAGAGGTCAGTGATGATTGCCATGGTGGCCCCATAGAATTTCTCTGCATTGTCTTGCATCAGTGTGGTTTAGAGTTCTTTGTTTGCCTCCTGTCTGCACGACCCATCAGCCTAATGATGAACGATGCTTTGATCAGTTTTCATTATAGACTTTTCTAAAAGAAAAAACAACACTGATAAAAATATCACAAGCACTTGTTGAGATGCCAGCAAATTTACTGGTAGTTTCCGAGTCCTGACATGCATGTGAAGGAAGAGAGGTGTCTGGTCTTCTTGGGATTATACCAATATGGCAAATTATCTGGATTACCTAGATTGTTTTTTATTGGAATTTTTTCATCTTACTGTGTGAACTATTCTAGGTTTCACTAGTAATTTTGAAGATGAGTATCTCATTTTGTAGCACTGACTATGTATTCATGTAGATTTATGTAAGGATTTATATAGATGGACAATACAACCTTAAGCAAACATCACGTTGCTCCTTTTTAAATTGGAAACTCATTTATTTCTGTAATATTATTCTATTTTTACTTTATATGGAGATAGTCCAGCTTTAGAAAATGAATAATCTTTATCATGTCCTGCTGTGGATCCATGAAATACTAATTCTTTTGTCTCCTCATGGAGGAAGTTATTGTCAGTACTGACCATCTGCCTTAAGCTAAGGGGCATTAGTCTTCTATAGAAGAAAGTTTTCACAGAGGTAGATTTAACAATTCTGCTTTACATGTTTGTATCATCATTTTTAAAAGTTCATCTTTTATTTGTGTAATGAATAACATAGTCTAAATTTTGGAATAACCACTTATTTCCTGACTACAATAAGACCTTTCTCTTTTTTCTGGACTCCACTCAAGAGCATCTTAAGTATCTCTTTGTTCTCACTGTGTCATATTTCATTACCTAATTGCTATGACATTATTTTCTCCTATACATTAGTAAAACACTTTTTTGCTTTCTTTCAGTACGTTGAACCACTTTTCTTCAGCTAACTTGAACTTATGCTCTCATAAATGAACACATAATGTTAGTACACTTATGTACTTGACCTTCAGTGGCTTCCATGGATAGCAACCTGAGTACTAATCCTGGCCACGTGGGCCACAGTCTGAAGGTTACTTGCTTATGGAATGCAGACAGTGCAGACTCCTGGAGCTCCTTCCATGAGATGGGTTCAAGGATGTTGGGACATCCTGCCTGAAGTTACTGTAACATTATTCTCTATAAAGCCGATGGCATACACCTCTGTTTCCAAATTTGGAAAGGTGCTTGAACCAGGCTGTAAGGCTCAACCAATAGAGCAGATGATGTAATCCCAGAGGGCAAGCTGTCAAAGTTTAAACAAAGCTTGTGCCTGACCATTCATCTGAAAAGTCATCAAATTATATTTGTATGCTTAAATGAGAAAATGCCTTTCTGTAAATTAAAATCAACCAACCAACCAACTAGTCAACCAACCAACAAAAATTTTTTTCTTTATGCAGAACACAATACAATGAAAGAGCAAGGCCAGATGACTAGGGCAGCTGAAACTAGTAGCATTTTCTTCTGACATTTGCAGAAGTTAAGCAAGGCCCTGGCTCAGATGCATAAAACTGCCATGTGTGTATTTGCTTCACGTGGCTAGGAAGCAAATCAATTTAGGATAGAAAGTGACATCCCTAAATAAAGAAGGTAAGTGGAAAGTTATTTCTAAATATACAGTCCTCTTCAACTATTACTCACTTTCATCAAGGACAGAGAAATTTCAAAGAAAATACTTAAGCAAAAAGTAGACACAATAATCAGTGCTGTGTATACCCCTGGTTGAGATAGCAGCCTTGCATGAGCATAAAGAAGATTGACAGGTGCAACAGACGTTTTCTCCAGCATTGGCTAGAATGTCCTTCACCCTAACCCCACCCTCAGTGCCTCTAATTGTTTTTCAACCATTCAACTCAGGTTTCACTCCTTTGTCAGCTTTTCCCTGACCATCCTAGCTCTCTCTCATTTCCACTTTCTCCTCCTGATTTCTCTTGGACCTATTGCCTCTGTCGTTAAATCACTCTTTTCTCCACTTAATCACATATTAATGGTTCACTCCTTTTCCTAACAGGTTGTAAACTTTTTGACAGTCAGGCACCATGTCTTAACACCTCTTTGGGCCTTTCATCTTATTTCTTCCAGTGTCTGGCAGAGAACTGCATGTGGCAATCTCCTAATAAATACTTGTCGAATGAATGAACAATTGAATTTCCATGCTGCCTTACCTGCAGATCATGCAGATGATAGTAATCTGGATAGATTTGTATTCCATTTAACATGTTGGCTGGGCAAGAGGATGAGCATCCCATGCATACTTTTAGTTAGTGAGGTCAGAATGAGATACCAGCACTGTGCATTAAGAATGCTCATCCTCAGAAGAGATGTATGATGTAAAACCAACTCAAAGCTATTGAAAATGGTCACACCTGGATGTTAGCACATTTTCAGCACTTTGATTAGTCCTCTATCTAATTAGTTGAAGTATATTCAACTGATAGCTCTAAGACTGTCACTATTAAGAACATTATTCATAGTAACGCAGCCTTATTATCTTTCCTAGATTGCCTGAATCATTCTGCAAAGGCTTGGAAATGTCCTAAAAAAATTTTTCTAGCCACAGAATGTTGTTTGGTTCTGATATCAATCTTATAAGTAGTGTTTGTGGTTAGATTTGTCAACTTTCTCACATTTATTAAGAGTTTCTGCCTGGGAAACAGCTGATTTTCCAGGAAGGGGTTTTATTATTTGCTTCTTTGCTTCTGAACTTGTCCATCCAGCTATCCTGCTCCCTAACACTGCCCACTTTGTCCTAGAATTGAAACAATAGGGATGAGAGTAAAGAAATGTGTTTAACCAAACAGCAATACCAGAATTTAGATGTACAAATCCCTTGCAGAGTGTCCATACTGGGAGGCAATATCCTTATAAAAATAATGCTGCTGTGGCTTAGAATTCTTCCAGAAAAATGACAGGTGGCAAATCAATGGAATGCAAAATATAGATTCTTTTCTATATCCTCAGTAGGGCCAAAGATCTGCCTTTTGTTCTAATGTTCACGTATTCAGCAGGTATTTACTGAGTGTTAGCTATGTGCTAGGTGCTGGTCTGGACACTGGGTCCTGCCCTCCAGGAGCCGACTTTAGGGAGCTTACAGGGGAGAACAACCACCAGCAGAAGACAGTGGATTTCAAGTTTGGAAGCAGACAATTGTCATGGAGGGCCATCTGTAGAAAATAATGTGGGTTCTCAAATGGGATCCTACTTTATTTTGGTCAACCAACATTGTAAGTGTGAACATAGGGTAATGAGACTGAGTCTCTTCTGTGCCTTAACAATTGGCCCTGTGGGAAGTTTCCAAACTGGTCCTGTGGGTGGTTCCAAATGTGCCAGCAGCATTAGAATCAGGGACCACTTTGAAGATCAGTGGTCTTCATTGCAATGACTAAGTTCTGATTTTTTTTTAATATTTATTTTTGCATTTATTCGTTTCTAGTCTGTATATTTTTTGGTAAGCCCAATTGGAATAGTTACTGTCTCTTTTATTTTTCTTTCAGAAAAATAATTGCCTTTGGTAATTGCTGCAAAGGAAGTAAAAACTTACTTTCTTTTTCCAGGCATTAACATTAACATTACCACATAAACTACTGTGAATGAACCCTGTGTTTTAAATATCTCACATAACTTGAGATGAAGAGTCTTTCTTTTGGTGTAAATGTGGTTGGCAGATGAGGAAGGAAATCAGCAGAAGTTCCAGTAAATTTCTCCTAAATTATGATTTTTTTAAATTGAAAGAATGATTATCATTTTTTCACCTAGGTCCTTTACATCTGCAATAACATTATCCTGGTGCTTTTTACTGCATACTAAAATATTTTTGTACAATTTTGCCTTTAGGTGTCAGACAATCAACCATCTACTAAAAAGTCTTTGTACTTTATCTATATATTCTAATTACATTATTTCTTTGTAATGAATTTGGTTAAAAATTTACATCACCATACTTTTCAATTCTAAGACAGAACCATCATAAAATGCAACATTGGTTTAATAGATTTTGGGGGAAAAACTCATTAACTAAACTTATATATTGTAAGATGAATCCTGATCTCAAAAGCATCAAAGTGTGAAGGCATATGTCTTCTCATTAAGAAAATATGATAAATTAATCAAATGCCTCAAAACATGATGAATTAATGTTACCTGTCGATGTTATTGTCTTCCATCTCTGGTTGTTCTTGTTGCCATTGTTAATTTTGGTCACATACGCCAATAATTACCGCAGCTGATTACCCTGCTTGAGGAACTCATAAATTGTCTAAATCAAACAAGGTATTTAATGAGGCTTATTTACAGTCACTTATATTTTAATTTTATATGCTCTTTGGTCTTTACTCTAAAATCTCAACAATTGTCCCAAGTTTGTTTTACTTAAAAAATTAATTTAAAAAGGCAATTTAAATCAACCATAAGTAGAAGTTATTTTATGCCCAAGAGAGTGTGGAGAATTTCAAGAATGTACACATTCTACCACTGCTGGAGTTCCCTCCCTCGCATTCCAGATTTCACGTGTACCCCCCAAAATCCCAGGCTTGTAATATGAGACTGAGTTCTTTCTCGACTTTCCAGGCATTCTTATCTGGGAACTTCAGTCATTTAAAGAATCATTTTTACAGTTTTACAAATGCTATTTTCCCACGATTTAAAGACAAATAAAATTCTGCTTTGGTAAATCTCCCTTCTGTGTAGCTGGGGGAGACAGCTCTGCTGCTCTGCGGTCTGTGGTCTTCATGTACACTGTTTTTTAAAAAGCCAAAACCAGATGTGTACATTTTCATCGTCATTGTAGTCACTTCTAAATAGAAAAAAAAAAAAAACTATGACTTACATATTGTGTTTTTTGTTTTGTTTTGTTTGAAAATGTTCTTTGTATGATGCCATGCCTTTCATATATGTGTTGTTGAATTAGGCACAATGCAAAAGACTTGGATATTCAATTTCCCTTCTAGCAGTAGAACTCGCTTTTCCATGGTAAATAAGAACAATTAAACCTTTCATTCTCATCCAATTCAACCAAATTCCACCAGGTGACTTTTCAAGAATTTCAGGTCAGGATCCCAACATCTTAACTACATTTCTCAATCTAAAGGGATGCCAGGACCAAAGCTACTTTTAAAAAAAGAGAAAGAGTAAATTTTGCCCTTGTCAATTATATTTTCTAGCACTTCAGTAAATTTGAAAATTTATGTACAATGAATCAAATAGTGCCAATTGAGAAGTAATTGCTGTTTGGAAGTAACATTGGATCATCTAAAGTATCATTTCACAATACTTTGAACTACTGCTTTAATATGTGGTGCCTTAAAAGTCTAAAATAATTGTGCACATCCCCGCAAATAGTCTTAACATTTAGTGGACATTGAAACTACTCACCCATCAAATTTTTGCTAAAAAATGGATTATCTTTTCATTTTAGTTTTATGAAAGTATGTGAATACTCTTTTTTCAATCATTTAGCATTCTAAACAATTAACCCAAGGATTCATTACACACTGTACACAAAGCAAACAAACAAAAAACAGCCACAAAACCTGTATAAAATGAAGTGTCGATTTGACTCAAAATTGTTCTAGTTTCTAGTTTATATATAATAAACGAAGCTCCTTTCTAAGATTTGGTTGAGATTTAAAACTTCATTTTCAAGAATTTTTACAGGACTTTATATCAACATTCTTTACATATTTCAGTAAATAGAAGTCTTCAAATAGGTTACAAGAATAAAATACTAACATCGAATTAAATTAATGGCAAATAATATAGAACAATTGCAAGGTATTTTATTTTTGGTTATGTGAAATTTTAATTATCTAACAGTCTTCTGAAATACAGAATTCCCCTGACAGCTCAGAAATACGTACACTTCCTCAAATGCACGGTTTTGTGGCATGTTAATGGATATTCCCAGCGAAAAGGATTCAAAAGTGAACTAAGTTTGCTAAACTGCTAACTGCTATATCATTTCTTGTCTCCACCCCCAGAGCCAGCACATATCAGCACAAAGCTGAAGGCTTTGAGATATCCCTCAGCAAACGTGCACACACAATACAATAAAATACAAGCATTTAACTTTATTTAGCCTAGCGTTTTCCAAGCTTCTTTGACCACAGAAAGCTTCCTCTGAAGAATTCCGAATCTCACAGTATCCAGTGAATCTCCTCTTGGGTTCTGAAGATTTAACATTTATGTTCTCTATATATTACATTGGTTATTTTGTTAAAAAGTAATAAAATGTATCTCCAGTTGACTTTTAGAAAAGAAATTTCAGACTAGTAATTAATATTTGTTGTAAATATTCTATCATGTCATACCAAAATGTGCTATTTTCCCTCTTCTTTTCAGGAATTTTTTCCATCACATGCATGTGTTTTCTGTATTCTATTTTATATAATCATATAAGTTTGTATTTTGAAATCCAAAATTATTCCAGTATTTTAACTACAAAAGATTATTATTATTGACACTAACACTAGTCGTCATGCTCTGGGAGGGGAGGGGCAGAGGTTCAGATAACACCAAATGCCTATTTAAGCGTCTAAAATGTAAAGACACTTTGAAATTCAGACGTTTTAGAAAAGAGGAGTATTCAGTGCCTCTGTGCATAAACACTACAAGGCATATTTTAAATTTCACAGATGTGCATGGGTAAATATTTTAAAAATTATACATTGGCCAACACCAATATAATCTTGGGAAAATGCTTATAAAGTTCCTAAAATAATTATTGGTGAACTTGGTAAGTATCACCAACTGATTTATATTAGTTACTGTTGACTTTTGTTTCCTAAATACAGAAGGGGAATTAATCACAAGGTTTTCAGGGTGGTGGATAAAGAGTTCTCAAACGATACATGTTTGCTTTTATGTCTGTGTCCAAATGATCGTGGCATATGAATTATGTCTGTAATTGACTTTAGTTATAAAACAAGAACTCGACAACCACTTCCATTGTTGATTTCATCGAGGTTAGATTTTTAGCATTAATTTTTTTCCTAACCTACGATCACGTAAAACACTTACATAGAGTTCCATATTTCAGTCTACACTTCCATTGGATTAACCTACTCTCTCATCTTTTTATTTATTTTTCTCTTTGGCCCGAAGTACTCAAGTTTAATCTTTCAGGTACCAAGTCTTCTAAGGCTTACTCATCAGTTGAAAGTGTTTTGTGTAGTTTCTCCTCTTCTTTTTCAGATTTCTCTTTTCTCAGGATACTCGAGACGAAGTCCTTTTCTCCTTGACGTTTTATTCCTATTTCTTGTTTCAGATGAAGAGGAAGTCTTCCTGCCTAGTGCCCTACCTCCAGGTTAGGATGATTCCAACCCTTCCTCCCACTTTGTAGTTTATTATTAATTGACGGTAAAAGAAAAGAAAAGGCAGAGCCCCTTGGTGAGAACATGCGCAGAGCAGGACCACCAGGTTTTGCCAGCACCAGTACCAAGAGGGAAAACGTTGGCTTTAGCGGCAATTTTTGCTTTCCATGAGAAAATTTTTTAAAAGAGGCTTTCTTTGTGAAATAAATGACTAGTAAATCTTGGGTATAAATTTTAGGGGCAAAAATGTTTGTCTTCTATGTCCGGCTATATACTCTTTTTCCACGTTCTTTAGATATTTGGATTTTTTTATTTTATCAACATTTTTTAAAGAAGACACATACTTGTTATAGATGCTTTCATAGTTGAAGCTCTCCTGATTTTTCCATCCAAGCCAACTTCTAGCTTTCTCTCCCCATCATCACAAGAGACAGGGTTTGGGGGAATCCAAGAAGGTTGAAGTCAGCCCTCCATTTCCACCCCCTTCCCCTTGTATCACCCAAATCACGCTTTCCTTTCAGGTTTGGGTAGTCGGGCCCTGGAAAGAAAAGATTCAGGTGAGCACACGCCTGGAGCAAGGTGTCTCGGCCCCATCCTAATATAATCACTACTGACCTCATTTCTTGAAGCTGTATTGATTCTAATCTTTGTTTTATTCCGTTTGTAGCTTTTTAAGCAATCTTTCGTTACATTTTCTCTTACAAGAAAACTAATGTATTGAGAAATAATTAATTTTGCATGATACACACACACACACAAATTCAGGAATCTAGCCACGTATACCACAGGTTTGTTGGTTTTATTATAACTACCATTTTTAACATTTGCAAATACAAAGAGATTAAAAAACTTTTAAAATCTCCATTACTGGGATGTGCTGAATTAGATCATAATTCACATTTTTATAGAACTTTACATAAAATTGATACAACACCTACAAACGCATCCTGTCAGCTGTGCTACAATTCTATGATGTCATTCATTCATTCAACAAATTTGTATTGAGGGCCGACTATGATCCTCCTATGGGCCTCTTCTGGGCCAGACACTTTTGCAGGCACTTGCAGGTATAGAAATGAACAAAACAATAAAAATTCCTGCCATCATCTTGCAAATGTGAATGGCCACTATTCATTATTGCTATTAAGATCACAGACACACACAACATAAAATTTTAACATCAACTTGGGTATTAAAAAAGATTGTGTAACCATGTGACTACATTACATAACTTCGTTGTGAAAATGATGGTCTCCTATGGATACAAATGCTAAGCGTGATTGATACATGAAAACTAAAATAACTAAATACACATTTCCTTTTTTTCAAGAAACATTAACAGGTAGAGAGTTGGCAACCCATGCATTTTTTTTTCCAGTTATTAAGTGGCTGAAACTGAACTTCTCTGCCTTCAGCTCTTGGAGACAGAGGGAACATCTATAGTTCTCTCCCCTACCCTTCTCATTGGAGTTGACTGCTGATTAATACCAGATAAGCACCTGGAGTACAAACTAGAAAACGCAAAACAAACTTCACTTCCAGCATGTCTCTCTTCATGGGAAAGCCTCAAAGAGTATATTTTACTTTCTGTTTTTTCGTTTTTTTTCTTTTTTCAGGACACTCCTAGTATCCTTGAAATTTGTACCTGTAGGTCATGGTCTGTTACTTAATTGTCAAACCATGGCCAGATCTATATAACCCTAATAGAATTGTCTAATGACACAACAGTAGGAATCTAGAAATACCAGGCCAAGCTTGGCTGTCTGACTCTTCCCAGTTGACCTACAAACTGACCCATCCAATTCTGTTGTTGTATAGATATGGCCTTATAGTCAGTCACCTGGAAAAATACTAAGAGTACTGCTTTAATATATTTCCCACCATTATTTGTCTGTTAGAGGACAGGCAGGTTGAGGAACCAAAGGAACCACGCTGCCAACAAGGACAGAGTAACAACTTAACCTGAAAAGTTTTACTATTTCTAGGAATTAGCAAATGTTCCTTTATTCCATCATGGAAGAGATATCCCTGTAAGAATGGGCTGTCACCCTCTACTGATGGCTGGGAGAGATAGATGGAAAGGATGATGTTATATTTATCCAGGTTTATTAGACAAAGAAAAGCTTCACGTTGATGAGACCAACAAACCCAGGTAAGTCTGCCTAAGAAGGACCCGGCCCTGAAATGATGCTTTTCCTCCTTTCTGCTCATTAGAATGGTCTCTTGGCGAATCACCTGCCACAGAAGATCAAGATAAACAGAATGCCAATTCTCAGCTCTCCACCCTGTTGGTGGAAAAGCCTCAATCAGGAACAGTGAAAGTTGGTGAGTATTAAATCCTGCATTTTTTAAAAAATGGAAATGAAATGCACATAACATAAAATTAACCATTTTAAAGTGAACAATCAGTGGCTATTAGTACACTCAATGTCGTGCAACCACCACCTCTATCTAGTTCCAAAACATTGTCATCACCTAAACAGAAACCATGTACTCCATTAAGCAGTCACCCTCCATTCTCCCTCCCCGCAGCACCTGGCAACCACGAATCTGCTTTGTCTCTATGGATTTCCCTATTTTAGATATTTCATATAAGTGACACCTCACAATACATGACCTTTTGTGTCTGGCTTCTTTCACTTAGCGTGTTTTCAAGGTTCATCCAAGTTGTAGCATGAATCAATACTTCCTTTCCTTTTTATGGCTGAATAATACTCCATTGGATGTATATACTAAATCCTGCTTTTTACAACCTGAAAAGGTGAGAAACAGCTATCATTTGAGTAACTTTTAGCATGTAGTAGTTGAGTGCCTGGACCCTGGAGCCAGGTTGGGTTCAAATCAGTTTCCTCATCTGTAAAATAGGGGTAATACTACCTGTGAAGTACTTTGAACAGTGCCTGGCATATCTTAAAGTTCTGAGCCCGTGTTTGCTGTCCTTATGGTGTGCCCCATTCCATAAGATGATTACAAATCTGCACACCTGCTAGATCATAATGTGTAGCATCTCAGAGGAAGCTAGTTAGACAGATGGTTCAATTTTGGAGATAGTCATTCAAAAAATATTGATTATACCTCTTGTTTTAGGCACTGTGCTGAACACTGAGTGTAACACGTGAGCACTCAGAACTGACAGTCTGGGCCGGCCCCGTGGCGTAGTGGTTAAGTGCGCGCGCTCCGCTTCTGGCAGCCCGGGTTCACATCCCGGGCGTGCACCGACGCACTGCTTGTCAGGCCATGCTGAGGCGGTGTCCCATATAAAGTGGAGGAAGATGGGCACGGATGTTGGCCCAGGGCCAGTCTTCCTCAGCAAAGAGAGCAGGATTGGCACGGAAGTTGGCTCAGGGTTGATCTTCCTCAGAAGAAAAAAAAAAAAAACTGACAGTCTTTATGGGAGGAGCACACAACAAGAAATTAAACAAATAAACAGATAATCACAAAAGCCAAGTGCCATGAAAGAAACAAACAGGGTGGTAAGTTAGAGAAGGACTTGCAGATCCAGGAATTTTAACTAAATAAAATTTTATAAGGAATATATTGTGATCAGAACTAGCCTTTGACACTTACCAAATATTATGCAAATGAGCACGTGGCTGACTATATTTTAAAATTACTTCTTTTAGGTCTAGAATGTAGCAGCACACTGCATGAGAATGGAAAAGTTGGCTCCCCTCATGTTTCTGGAAGACATCAAAATGCTGGGCTGGCTGCTGGTCTAGGGTTTGGTTGTCCTCAGGGTCTAATCGGTCAATACAAACAGATAGGCAGGTTTAATTCAAAAAGATCAGTTTCATTTAGTCATGTTCCTATAATTCCAGACTTCCCATTGTGTTGCCTAATAAAAAGGATGGAAAAAATCCATATATTTGAGGTTTTTTCCTCTTTTTTTGCTCTAATAATTAATACATTGGAAAGTGCTCAGAAAACTACAAATGAGGTACCTTTTAAACATCACTACTTGCCAACACAGTAAATTTGTAAAGTGATTTTATTTTAATTTTATTTATTTTTTATCAGGAAGGCAACTTCATTTTTTTTTCTTTTTTTTTTTCTTTACCTTTTGATCCCCTTCACCTATTTCTCTCACCCCTACCCCCCCGCCTCTGGCAACCACCAATGTTCTCTATCTATGAGTTTGTTTTGTTTTGTTTTTTTATATTCCACATATAATAGAGATCACACAGTATTTGTCTTTCTCTGTATGACTTATTTTACTTAGCACAATGCCTCGAGGTCCATTCATGTTGTCACAAATGTCAAGATATCATTCTTTTTTATGGCTGAATAATAAATAGTCCATTGTGTATATGCACCACAATTTCTTTATCCATTCATCCATCAGCAGACACTTAGCTTGTTTCCATATCTTGGCTATTGTAGATAATGCCGTTGTAAATCTTTTATCTTTTCAAATTAGTGTTTTCATTTTCTTCAGAAGAACATCCAGATGTGGAATTTCTGGATCATATGGTAGTTCTGTTTTTAACTTTTTGAGGAACTTCCAAACTGTTTTCCACAGCGGCTGCACCAATTTGCATCCCCACCAACAGTGCACAAGTGTTTCCTTATCTCCATATCCTCACTAACACTTGTTATTTCTTGTCTTTTTGATAATAGCCATTCTAACAGGTATGAAGTGATATCTCATCGTGGTTTTGATTTGCATTTCCCTGATGATTAATGATGTTGGGCATCTTTTCATATACCTGTTGGCCATCTGTATATCTTCTTCGGAAAAATGTCTATTCAGATCTTCTGCCCATTTTTTGATGACATTGTTTGGTTTTTGCTATTGAGTTATATGAGTTATTTCTATATTTTGGATATTAGCCCCTTATCAGATATATGATTTACAAATATTTTCTCCCATTCAGTGGGTTGGCTTTTCATTTTGCTGATGGTTTCCTTTGCTGTGCAGAAGTTTTTTAGTATGATGTAGTCCCATTTACTTATTTTTGCTTTTGTTGCTTTTTTTTTTTTTTTTTTTGAGGAGATCAGCCCTGTGCTAACATCTGGCAATACTCCCCTTTTTTTTGCTGAGGAAGACTGGCCCTGGACTAACATTGGTGCCCATCTCCCTCCACTTTATATGGGATGCCGCCACAGCATGGCTTGCCAAGCAGTGTGTTCGTGAGTGCCTGAGATCCGAACCGGCGAACCTCGGGCCGCTGCAGCAGAGCGCGCACACTTAACCCCTTGCGCCACCGGGTCGGCCCCGACTTTTGTTGCTTTTGCTTTTGGTGTCAGATTCAAAAATCATCACCAAGACCTATGTCAAGAAGCTTACCAACTATGTATTCTTCAAAGAGTTTTATGGTTTCAGGTCTTATGTTCAAGTTTTTAATCCATTTTGAGTTAATTTTTGTAAATGGTATAAGATAGTGGTCTAGTTTCATTCTTTTATATGTGGCTGTCCAGTTTTCCCAACACCATTCATTGAAGAAACTATCCTTTCCTCGTTGTATATTCTTGGCTCTTTTGTCATAAATTAATTGACCATATACACATGGGCGTATTTCTGGGCTCTCTATTCTGTTGCACTGATCTATGTGTCTGTTTTTATGCCAACATCATACTGTTTTAATTGCTACAGCTTTGTAATATACAGTAGTTCCCCCTTATCCATGGGGGATATGTTCCAAGACCCCCAGTGGGTGCCTGAAATCACAGATAGTACCAAGCCCTATATATACTATGTTTTTTCCTATATATATATTCCTATGATAAAGTTTAATTTATAAATTAGGCACAGTAAGAGATTAACAACAATAACTAATAATAAAGTTGGCTTTGGAGCCATTATTAAGAGATTCTTGGACACAAGCACTGTGATACCACAACAGTCAATTTGATAACCGAGATGGCTAGTAAGTGACTAAAGACTGGGTAGCATATACAGTGTGGACACTCTGAACAAAGCGATGATTCATGTCCTGGGTGGGACCGAGCAGGACCTTGAGAGATTTCATCACACTACTTAGAATGGCACACAGTTTAAAACTTATGAGTTGTTTATTTGTGGAATTTTCCATTTAATATTTTCAGACCTCAATTGACCACAGGTAACTTAAACTGTGGTTAAAGGGGGACTACTGTAGTTTGAAATCAGGGATCATGATGCCTCCAACTTTGCTTCTCTTTCTCAAGATTGCTTTGGCTATTTGGGGTTTTTTTTTTGCAGTTTCATACAAATTTTAGGATTACTTGTTCTATTTCTTTGAAAAATGCCATTGGGATTTTGATAGGGATTGCATTGAATCTGTAGATTGCTTTGGGCAGTATGGACATTTTAACAATATTGATTCTTCCAATCCATGAGCGTGGAATATCTTTTCATTTATTTGTGTCTTCTTCAATTTCTTTCATTCATGAGTTTTCAATATACAAGTCTTTCACTTCCGTGGTCAAACTTATTCCTAGGTATTTTATTCTTTTTGATGCAGTTGTAAATGGGATTGTTTTCTTTATTTCTCTTTCTGATAGCTTGTTATTAGTGTATAGAAACACAACAGACTTTTGTGTATTGATTTTGTATCCTACAACTTTACCGAATTCCTTTATTAGTTCTAACAGTTTTTTGATGGAGTCTTTAGAATCTTCTATCTATAATATCATATCATCTGCAAAATAGTGACAGTTTTACTTTTTCCTTTCCAATTTGGTTGTCTTTTATTTCTTTTTCTTGCCTAATTGCTCTGGCTATAACTTCCAACACTATGTTGAATAAAAGTGGCGAGAGTGGGTATTCTTGTCTTGTTCCTGATCTTAGAGGAAAGGCTTTCAGTTTTTCATTGTTGAGTGTGATGTTAGCTGTGGGCTTGTCATATATGGCCTTTTTCGTGTTGAAGTATGTTGCCTCTATACCCACTTTGTTGAGAGTTTTTATCATAAATTGAGGTTGAATTTTGTCAAATGCTTTTTCTGCACCTATTAGATGATCATACGATTTTTATCATTCATTTTCTTAATGTGGTGTATCACATGGACTGATTTACGGATATTGAACCATCTTTGCATCCCTAGAATAAATCCCACTTGGTCGTGGTGTATGATCCTTTTAATATATGATTGAATTTGGTTTGTTAATACCTTGTTGAGGATTTTTGCATCTATGTTTATAGGGATATTGGCTTGTAATTTTCTTTTCTTGTGATATTCTTATCCTGTTCTGGTATCAGAGTAATGCTGGCCTCATAAAATGAGTTTGGAAGAGTTCCTTTCTCTTCTATTTTTTGGAAGAGTTTGAGAAGGATTGGTATTAATTCTTCTTTGAATTTTTGGTAGAATTCACCAGTGAAGCCATCTGGTCCTGGATTTTTGTTAGTTGGGAGGTTTTTGATTACTGATTCAATCTCCTTACTAGTAATTGTTCTGTTTGGATTTTTTTATTTCATCATGATTCAGTCCTGGTAGGTTATATGTTTCTAGGAATTTATCCATTTCTTCTAGGTTGTCCATTTTTCCATTTTTATTTCACGTATATAATATAAAACTAAACAAAAATTATTTCCACTGATTAACCCATTGCTCCTTTTCTGCTCCATAAACCTCAAGAGCAGAACAAGTTGGAGTATCCTAAGAACTTCTGGGGTACTCACAAAAAAAATTGGCTCCATTTCATTGCACAATGCCATAGGCACCAGTCACATCAGAGTATATGCAGTGCAGTCTTGTGTAATTCCTTCCAGTTGAGGGCAAAACAAATGACAATTTTTAAACCATAGTCTGAATCACTTGTGCTTTTTCTAGGTGAAAATATCACCTTTATAGCCAAAGTCCAGGCTGAAGATCTTCTTAGAAAACCCACTATCAAATGGTTCAAAGGGAAATGGATGGACCTGGCCAGCAAAGCTGGGAAGCACCTCCAGCTGAAGGAAACCTTCGAAAGGCATAGTCGGGTATGGCCCTGAACTCCTGGCACAGAGGCTCAGCTAGCTCATTCCTTCCGTGTCAGTAATAGGTCATTTTCGGGTTTAGCTTTGAGATATTTCAGTCCCAGAAAATTCTCTGGAGTTACCATTCCTAGTGTCTATACTCTAGCATGGTTGCCCTGTTGTACCCAGGGGCTAAGGAGCACATTGATTCCTCCTGTATTGAAAGCATTGTACTGGATTCCCCAGATGCAGACACATCTTTAAGCCAATGCTGAGAAATTTGGAAAATAAGTGAAATGTGATGGCCTTTTTCTGTTGGCAAGGTAGGTCTGAAATATGTCCTGATACATTTTATTGCAGGTGTACACGTTTGAGATGCAGATCATCAAAGCCAAAGAGAACTTTGCAGGAAACTACAGATGTGAGGTCACCTATAAGGATAAGTTTGACAGCTCTTCATTTGATCTTGAAGTACTTGGTAAGAGAGCTTTCTTGTCCAGATAAATGTGATTTTTTTCTTTATGGGGTATGAGGGGATAGAGGAGAAGAAGGTCATTCAATACTATGAGATTTTAAAAATAAAGTTTCCTTTAAAACTGTGTGTGTTTCTGATTGTGGTAGTCTCAGCAAGCCTGCTGAATTAAACTATGAGACAATTTAAAAATAGAAATTGGAGGATTTTATTGCTAAGTATCACTTGCCCATGCTATCTATATTCCTTCATTCTCCCAGATAAGGGCCGATGCCATTTTTTGCTGCTACTGAATATACCTGTTTCATTGGGTCCACTATTTCCACTCAAGTTTGGAGATAAGTTAATATGGTATGAGGATGTCAGGATACCCAGGTGGAAGGGAGGATTTCTCTTATAAGGACTAATGTCAGATATGGAAGTTCTCCATCCGTATATTCTGTATACTTCCCAGAGTGAATTTAATAAGGATAAATGTAAAGGTGTACCTATTGGTTGGGGAAAAAAGAAACCCACTTCTATAAGTATACAAAGGGAAAGGTGACTTAGCAGCAAAGATCATAAACTTAAGACAAATCCAAAGTGAGATATAGCTACAAAAGACAAAGCTGGTGTAATTTAAAACTGGGCCATTCTAAGTGGTACAGGATCTAGGTTTAGGAAATAATACTACTCTCTGCAACATGCTGCTTGTTCCACATTTGGAGTAATGCGTTTGGCCATGGGCACCATACCTCTACTGGGATCCCTTCTGGAGTAGAGTAACTAGCAGGAGGAAGAATCCAGAAACTATGCCCTATTCAGTTTGAATGTGTGAAGGAAGGAGGTCAGACATATATGACTCAATGTAAATAGGGGAAGGGCTGCCCCACAGAAGAAGGAAAAGGCCATTTTCCATGTACTCAAGAAGCATTTAGGCAGATTAGAATCAAAAGGTGGAAATTATGAGGAGGTGAATTTTGTCTTAACATTAGCATGACCTCTTTCATTAAAGTTATGTGGACACAACAGAAGGTTGTGAGATTCCCATTCCGAGAGATGTCAAGCAGAGGCTAGATGATCATGGGTGGAGGTGCTGTCGAGATTTCTGTATTAGTTGGGACTCTGGTCCTTAGCAGTGCTTCTTCAATCTGGCCAGGCATCTCTGAGAATAACCTGAATGGCTTTTTAAGATTGTTGATCTCTGGGTGCCCATCCTTGATCTGGTGAATCAAAATCTCCAGCAGGGGGATCAAGAAGTTGATATTTTTTAAGTTCCTCAGGTGATTCTAATGGGCAGGCAGGTGGAATGACAACTGGATAAGGGAACTCCTGAAGTCCTTTCATTGATTTTGTGTGAGGGAGCATGAGGTATGATGTCTCGGCAGCTCAGCCATCCAGGAGGAGAGCCAAGCCCCTTCACCCGGCATTCCTTTCATCTGAGGAATCCCCCTAGCCTGGAAAGGGACTGAACACAAACTGCCTTCTTAATGGGTATTTATTTTATTGTTTTCTTTCCTTTCAAAGAATCTACTGGAACTACTCCCAACATTGACATCAGATCTGCTTTCAAGAGAAGGTAACTTCAACTGGGGAATCTAGGTAGCTTTTGTATAACATGAAAGTGGAGGATTTTCAAAACATGCTTTCCCTTCCGCCACACTCTGTATTACAAATGAGAACAATTCTTTTCACTGTAGTCAAACGTACCTTATATTCAAAAGTTAGTGTTCTATAAAAGCCATGGTTTAAAGCCCAATCAAGTATATACTGATCATTTTTAAGAATATTCTTGTTATAGTGAAGTGTCCATTTTTAAAGATTTCACAGTTGCCTTATAAAGACACACTTTCAACCTATTCATATGTGGCTTCTTCCTTAATGGCATTATTTCCCACCAAATAGCCAAAAAAGATAGATATATAAGGATACACATCTTATATAGCATTAGTTAAGTAATGTCAGAAAACCTATATTGCTTTTCATCTAGAAATCACTTATGGAGCTGTTAAACCAGGTGCCCAGAAAACCACAACTAAGTAGCTACCTATTGAAGTTTGCACTATTTAAATATTGGATTATCCTAAATGAAAGACTACTGAGTCTGCTAGAATAAAGAACACTGTAGGAAGGCAAAATGTGGACAATCTATTTGATTTATTTTGCAACTGCTGAGGCTGAAAAGTCAGGGGGTCAAGGAAGAAAAGTGAAAAAATTTTTCTAGTCTATGAGAAATGTAACTAGCCCCATCCCACCATTATTTTACTCTCCGTCTTAATTCTTCCATAATATAACTTTATTGATGAGAGCAAATATTTTGTTCTTGCTATGACTGAATCCACATACAGTTTTGTTGAATAAGGAAAGTATCCTAAACTAGTATAAAGCAATGATTCAGTCCATTAATAAAAGGCTTATTTCCCTCCTAAATTATAAATAAATAAAAATTTTAATTACTTTAAAAAGATATTTAATATTACCTGGTCAGTCAATTGGTATTTTTTTTTGTCATAACTTTTAAATCCTATTACTTTCCCTCCACCTTCCCTTCACCCTAGGTTCAGCAAATGCAGAGGTCTAAAACTATGTTCATCCTATGTACAAGTATATTTTAGGAGAGGGAGACATAATCTACCTAATTTTGTGCTTTAAAAGAATAGACATGTGTTTACCTCAAAAAGTCTTCTAGAAATACCTGCTATTAAAGAAGTTTTGAAAACACATTATTTGAGTTCAGTTCTTATGACTTACATGTTATATACACTGTTTTTAAACCCACAGACTCTTTTTCTTACAAACCATAACTAACATTTGTAAAGAGCAGGAAACAAAATATTCATTAAAAAATTAAACGTGTAAGTAAATACGTAGCCATTTAAATGTCAGCTCCATAGCTTCTATTTAGAGT
The DNA here is from genome assembly GCF_020826845.1 of Diceros bicornis minor. NCBI lineage: Eukaryota > Metazoa > Chordata > Mammalia > Perissodactyla > Rhinocerotidae > Diceros > Diceros bicornis. The sequence continues at coordinate 21,728,160 of NC_080764.1, read as the reverse complement.
TTATATGAAATCACAGAGGTGGCTACATGCCTAATTTAGGATGCATTTCTCTACAGGAAAGCACTTTTAAAAGCTCCTAGTAAAAGGGTCATCAACAATTCAAAGACAAATTTTTGAAAAATACATTTTAAAAGGTATAAATATTACCAAGAAAATGAAAAGCTTATACCTATTTCCCTTTAAAACAGAAAGGAATGCATCTTTTAAAAAGCTCTGCACTAGCTCCATTTTTATATTATGTTGGTATCACGTTATCTGGTTCATCTCGGATACAAAGAGGTTACCTTGGAATATAAGCTTTGTACTTATATATTTGACATTGGTACACTTCGTCTTCTGAGCCAATCTCTGTCTTTCATGAACAACAGAGATCAGCAAAAGTCCTTTGCTTTTTACACAAGTACATTTCTAAAGCCCCCCAACTTGCAAAAACAAAGTACTTTGTGTTGCTTGGCTTAAGAGCATTTGTGTTACTCCGTTTTAACACAAATCCAAGCAGTTTTATATATGCAATCTACCAAAATGTGTCTTCTGAAATCGTAGAGTAACACAAGCTCCTCAAGTCTGCTTTTCCACAAGTACATATTCCAAAAATGTAAAATGTTACTTGTGTGAAAAGAAATCTTTTGTGTTGATTTAGTCCCACGACTTGTGTGCTGGTACAAAATTGCATATACGTCATATGTAGAGTGTTTGGGGGAAACTGTTGTGTATGTTTCTCAGCATTAAACCCAGATTTGCTTTTCTTTTGTTAATGACAGTGGAGAAGGTCAAGACGATGCAGGAGAACTTGACTTTAGTGGTCTCCTGAAACGTAGGTGAGAACCAAGTGATGGAGTGAGGCGCTGTGGCCTGGAAATCTTTTAGATACCCACTCAGAGAAGTCAAGTTTAAAGTGGATGTTTTTCAAAGAATTTCTCATTTCTTAAAATGTGTTTTGCTTATAGAATATAACAAAGTTGACTAAGAAAGAGGAAGAAACAACTGCATACTAATCTGATAAAGATTTTAGCTAATGCTTTTAAACTTTCCTTTTAAATGTTTCATGAGTCTTCACATATTTTCTTAGTTGGGGATGAGGAGATTTGAAACTGAGACAGAGGACTTAAATACCTACAAACCTCTGATTTCTCTTATTTCAAACATGATTCCCTGTCATGATTGAATAAATAAAGCCTCCATTCTCCTGCCTTTGATATTTGACCAAAAAATCAATTTCACAATTTTGGTAGAAGTCTCTGCAAGTGTGTATATTTTTAAAAAGGCAGACCTACTTTAATATAATATTTATGATTTACTGCATTTCATCAAATCTAAGACACCATTCATTTTAAGATATACCTGTATTTTACAAATCACTAAGCAATGAAAAAATTGCTCCAAATAGTGGATTATGACACGCTATTGATTATAAGACACATCATTATTTCAAAGATGTTTAAAATGCCCAAAGAAAGTACATTTTAGAAGTGATAAAATATGATAACAAAATGGAAATAAATGTTTAGTATTATGACTCACACTCCCTTAACATTGTTCTCTCACAATAAAATTTATAGAATTTCACTATAGATATTTAGTACATAACCATTTTATAGGATTTCTGTCCATATATATGCATATATATAATCATATACTAAATTATGTTTTATATAAAGTTATACCTATCTATTTACTATAGCGCAGAAGCAACAAAGAGAAATTGATTTTTCTGGGATTGTGTTTATCTAGCAAATTTGTGAATGGAGTAAAGCTACAATTCTAAATTAACAATACAGCCATGAGCCGCATAATGACATTTCGGTCTATGATGGACCGCATATACGACGGTGATCCCATAAGATGAGTACCATATAGCCCAGGTGTATAGTAGGCTATACCATCTAGGTTTGTGTAAGTACACTCTATGATGTTCACACAACGAAATCACCTAACGACACATTTCTCAGAATGTATTCCTGTCGTTAAGTGACACATGACTATATATAATGTTGATACCAGTTTTCATTTAGGTTTTCAGATTCACTTTTTATTACTTTCAGCACTTTCTATAATTATTAAAGGAACATAAGTATAAACATACTTCACAACAAATTACAAATAGTAATAAACTGAGTTTGTATTTATTCTCAGTTTAGTTGGATGGCTTTATTCAAGTCCCTATGAATGAAAAATTCACCTCTACTCTAAACATTTAGGTTGAGAATAGAAATATTAACAGGTGAAATTTATTAATTGCTGATGGATGTTAGCCAATCAACAGACTTTGGCAGTATCAAATACACCTTTCCTCCTTTGGATACTTCAAATAATCATTATTCTCAATAATATTTATTAATTCCCCAAATTTATTTAAAGCAATAGAATATGAAGTGACCTTAAGTGAGCTTCACTCTTCCTCATTCTACAAATGAGAAACCAAGGACCAGAGACGTTGAGAGACTTATCCCAAGTCACACAGCTAATCAGAGGCAGGGCAGGGACTTAAACCCAAATTTCCCCTTTCTGAGTCAGTTCACTTCCTGTGACTCCATATATGAAATATCATTCTGAATATGCCTCGAAAGTCAGTGCTACAGTTTGTAACCGAAATTGACACTTTAGGAAGACAAGAGAGCTTTTTTTCCCTACAATCATTGACTTAGCCAGGAAAACACTAAATGCTTTCTTTGTGTAGAATATAATGCCAGGTGATGGGAGGAAAAGAAATCCAGTGCCCTCCAGTGCCTGCTAGCCAGAATGGGATGAATACATATTTGTGGGAGGGAAAAGGTAGTGGTGAAAACATGGATTTGAGTCTCAACTCTCCCGTTTACTAATTACATGACTTTGGTCAAATTATATATCCTCTCTGAGATTTGGTTTCCACATCTGTAAATGTAGAGAATAAAAACTACTTAATAGAATTATTGTGAGAATTAAATAAATGAAAAGAGCTGGCTGATAGTAGGTGTCAAATAAATATTCACTTCCACCAAAAATGTGACATTTTCTCTTGAAGAGCATATATTTGTAAAGAGACAAAATACACTCACACACACACACAGACACACATCAGTCAATACAAATGTGTTACAGTAGATTATTAAACACTATGCTCTGATTAAAAAGGAAAAAGAAAGAAAAAAAGAACAGACTAGTCCTACCAGCCGTTTGCAGAGTAAAAGAAATGATCTAATTAATGGTCAAAATGACTAAAGAAAAAAATTACTAGAGAAAATGGGCAGCAAACATGTCTCTGGTTCTCATTTTCTTTACATCCCCTAATTATGATTTTGACTCATAATTAGATTCTCGTTAACATAAGACTCTATTGATTTAACATACCGTTCTAATCCACCAGTATAATTTTAGAAATGGTTGTGTTTTCCTACTAATTGTGAATTGCATGTGTTTTCATTGTGGTAATGACATGTGGTTACCATTTCTACTCCTCCAAGAGTGTGTGGCAAAACCCCTATCAGAACTGTTACAATCAACATCTCTATACAGCAAAAGATCTCCCTGCCCTGGACAGGGCCAGTGTATTTCAAATAGGCATTAGCAAAATCAGAGTAAATCTTTTGGGCAGCATCTTGTTACCGGATTTGACCTATATAAATACTTGAAAGTTTTATTCTACATAAAATTTCTATAACTGCTTTGTTCTTCACTAGGATCGTCAAGTTATTGAAATTTTGATGTAGATGAAAGTACTGTTAATGTTATATAGGTCTATCCCAACACTTGGAAATGAATCAAGGGTGCCTAAAGAAATTTGGACTTTTCTCCCTACTGTAGTTAAAATAGCCATGTAGATAGTACCATGGGCAGCCACCAGGGTAAATAAAGACACATTCTGGATGAGTTAAGGAAATGCTACAGGTGGGAGCCTTGACCTCACATTCCAGCACAAAATGATAATAGTTTCATCTTGCAATTTGGAATTCAATTAAGTTATGGGGAGAAAAGAAAGGAGTAGGCAAGAGGTTATTGGTGTTTATATACAAAATTTGACAAGAGTGTGGTAGCATGGGGTGTATTTTGGTGTTCTAATGAAAAAAATGGTGAGATGATCAGTTTTACGAATCTACCAACAAAACTTAAGAAATCACACTGAAAATTATGATCTTTATTACTGGCTTCCGTCATATAAATATTCACCTCGTGGATCTAGGTATGTCTCAGTTTTTGATTTGTGCCTCTTTTTAGCTATTTTAATCTAGTTTGGTATCTTTAAATCCCTTCACCAGTGTCAGGAGGATACTTGAAATGTGTTGGTGTGTCATTCTTCTTGGCCAAAATACAAATTTAACACGATGTAGTATGGCATATTGTATTTTGAAGACTATATGTAGGTTGGAATGTGACAAAAATAGAGCATTAATAAAGTAGATTGAGGAAACACCCACAGAGAATATATACCTATGTACATACATACACATTTTAATTGCAATTCTCCAAGACTTACTACAAAATATTTAAAAGATATATTTGAAATTTAGACTGCTTTCCGGCAGTAGATTTGTTAGATCTGGCAAATTATTACCAATATTGTAACTCCAGGACAACTTTCTTAAGCTTTTCAAGTTCCCTTTGTTAATAGAGGGTATAGTTATCATTTCAGCGAGATGAAGATAATACTTGTGTCTTGAGTTTTTAAGAGGCACATTTTCCTATTAGTGTGGTCTAGTCCTTCCCACAAAGGTTACTGATGGACCAATGACCTCTCACTTCCTTCCATTTTCCAGATTTGCCTCAGCATCCTCCTCCACTGGGCAAAAAGACTTACATTACAATGGAAGTTAGATATTCAGAAGTCATCCTTGCCTAATGCCACCCTAAACTCTATGTTAATATTTATAGTCTCCTCCCCTTCGCCATGATTACAATCCAGTATTTCCTCAAGAAACTCTAAAACAGCTGTAATTAATGTGACAATGCAAATATATGTAACCCATCATTTGCTAACATGATAGCATGAATCTCTTTTCACACTGATGTTTAAGATGTGTTGACGATTTTCCTGGAAAATCATATCCAAACCAACATTATTCACAGTAAGTAGTCACTATAACATTTGCAAATTAACTTGATAAAAACAGTCAACTAAGCTTTAACAAAATCAGGACTATTTAGCCAGCGAAGGAAATCAATTTAAGTTATATTTTGCATTTACACTAAGGCTCTTTCCCTAAAGAGTGTTTATTCCTGAGTTTTGGTTTCATTTTTAGGTTTTAAAATAAAGGCAGACAAGTATACTTTATATCTTATGTTTTTTTAGTTATATATGTTCTTCATATGTTCTCTGTGTTCTTTAGTCAGTGATCAAAATTTGGGGTCATAATTTTGATAATTACCCTAAGTATTTATTTTCCCCTTGTTTATGGAAGCCTTAACCATTTGCTTTACAGTTTAACATTTATTATATTTTTAAGATTCATACCCAACCTGCTTCCAAAAAAGTTGAAGACAGTACTTTAAGATGAAATATGAGAGAATTTTTGGCCTCATTCACCCTTTCCCTTGACAATTTAGGGGAAAAAAAATTCTTTTAAAAAGCATCTGTATCCACAAAAATCATATGAAAAACAAACAAAAAACTCTTCCTGGCAGTTTCAAATATTTTTTGTATAAAAAACAGCAAAAAATGGTTAGTGTACACGTTTACTAATATGGTCGAAAAATGTCATTTGCAAAATCCTAAGATTTGGAATACTATATTTCTACTGTCGCCATATATAGCTGACGTGAGTATAGCAATGAAGGTAGAAAGACAGCCTTTTTCTTTCACAGACCAATATTTAAATCTTCTAGTTCTTAATCTGCTTTTCAAAATTATTTCAATACCCATGTCCTAGATGAAAACTGATGATAAGTCCCACAAAATCTCACCTTCTATTTAGACTTTCCAGTTGAAAATAAGTGAAAAATATCTTCAGGATATTTCCTCATATCCTCCTCTCCTCCTAATATTGTGTTTTTAACTAGGAAAACGAGTGTCAACATAAGCGCACGTTTCTGATCTTAACTAATCTGCAAATTTCCCTGAGCCTTCAAGCAAAGCAAGCAGACTTTCTTCTCGGCTTTAATTAATCAGGCTCTAAACAAAGCTTTTAACGCCGAACCGAAAAATCGGTACCACACTGCGACTTTCCTCGTGTGTAAAGGCCAGTGGGCAGCTACTAAACTACACACTGGTTCTCCCCGGTTAGGGAGGTGAAGCAGCAGGAGGAAGTACCCGAGGTAGACGTGTGGGAGCTGCTGAAAAATGCAAAACCCAGCGAGTACGAGAAGATCGCCTTCCAGTACGGCATCACCGACCTGCGCGGCATGCTCAAGCGGCTCAAGCGCATGCGCAGAGTGGAGAAGAAGAGCGCAGGTGGGTTGGTGGCCTGGCGGCGGGGACTGTTTCCTGTGCACGCGAAAGACGTGACCGTGAACCGCATCCCGTCATCCCTCTTATCTCCCGCTGGGTTTGGGGTGGGAGTAGGTGGGGTAAGATTTGCAGGGGTTACGTTTCTCTTGGTTACCTTTGCCTTCAGGTGAAGCAGCCCACTGCCCCGCACATCGCTGGCTATGCGGGTAGCGGACAGACAGCTACTGAAGGTTTAAGGCAACAGAAGAATTACGTTAGGGTACCGCATACAACATAAAATGGAGTATTGAATATTCCCGCTGTCACTGGGAATTTCCCAGTGGCCCGTTTCTCCAGCCTCCACATTTCCCTCCCTCTCAAATTCTTGATTCTTATTTAGGCAGAGTAGATTCCATGTCTCTTTGTTTTACCATCATATTCTTCCAACCATTTGATGGGCTGTGGGAAATTCACTTCTCGCGCCCAACAAGATTCTCAAAGTGTTTTGTAAAACAGCTGTGCTGTTCCCTGGGGATCTGAAATGGATGCAGTTTGTTGTGGTTTTAAATATCTTTTTTTAAAAAAAATACTTTGAGATGTTGAAATTTAAAATAAAATTTAAAAAAGAGAAATACATTTTAAATGGACCATTAGCTCTTCAAATTTCCTATACTTGGTCATTGTCAGTTATCGGTTTTATGACACATCAGGTTACTATATCAATCCTATTGTTTATTGTTAATGTTCAAGTAGAATTTAAAGAATCTTACCACATCTTTTTAAAAATCTGCCCTTATTTCTAACCTCTCTGTAAAGTGGTTGAGAGATGGCTTCAGAGAAATAATAAAAATGTTAATTTTGCTTTGTTGACATAACTCAGCATCTCACCATCTCAGAACTCCTGGAGTTTTATTTCTGAGAGGTGTCTGAGACTGTATAGTCACACATGTGGATGCTAAGGAGTAGAGCCCCCTGAGCTCTTTTCCCCTACACTGCTCTTTCTTATTTTTGTCACTTGGCTCTGAATTGATGTCTTCAGGTATACAGATAACTTGTTTTAAAGCTAGTGTTTATTTTATCTTGTTAAAATATGAGGAAGTGAGCTTGTTTAAGCAATAGTATAATCAAGTTGGACTGATGGAAATACAAGCATGACTACTTCACTAGGTATTCCACACTTATATATATTTTCCAAACTGTCTAAATGACAATTATGATCTTTAAAATCAGAAAAAAATTATGAAATTTAAAAAAAAGAAGTTAACTATCTCTCTTTAGGACCTTACAAAGACAATATTTTTAAAAACTACTGTGTTTTATGTTATTTAAAATATTTTGAAATCCTGAGTTCCTAACTATATATGTAAGGGGTGTTTTAAACATGCCACTATTTGTACAAGTTTCCATAGTACAAAAATTTTGATAAGCCTACTATTTCAATTAGTCAAAGGCATTCAATTTAATCTTATGAGTCATTGAATTTATCTCATAAATTTTATGATAAAAAACTATCTGCAGCATAGAAGAAGTACGAAGATAATACCAAGGATCCTGATAGTAATCATGCTAGGAGACTAAGCATGTTCTTCAAGTTGGATTTCATTTGGATGATTTATATTATACATCCCCTGAAGAATTAGGACAATCATTTTTAAAGCTTCCTCAATAATTCTTTTCTTATGTTTCTTCCAAAACATGTGGCTTCTCTTTAAATTTTTAAACTATTTTATTGTATATAAATTGACACAGAATTCTAAAATATAAAGGATAGTTTGGATGGTTCCTAATTTTTTTCTTCTCCGAGTCTCAATTTTTCATTTAGTTTTAGGTTTGCACACATATATTGACTATTTAAATTCATAGCATATATATATATATATATATATATATATATATACACACACATTAACATAATTTTTGCTTCTTCTCTCTATCAGCTTTTGCAAGAATTCTTGATCCTGCATATCAGGTTGATAAAGGAGGCAGAGTAAGGTTTGTTGTGGAACTGGCAGATCCAAAGTTGGAAGTGAAATGGTATAAAAATGGTCAAGAAATTCGACCCAGTACAAAGTAAGTGGGCTTTGCAAATAATCAGTGATAACTATATAAATCAAACAGTAGTTTGACTTAATTTTCTGTGAATGAAAGCAGTTTTTAGTTTATAATGCAAAATCATATGGAGAGAGAGTAAAAACTTTTCATGTATTTTAGAACCATTAAAATTATAGTGTTATATAAATTAAACCTTGGGGGTTTTTTGTTTTTTCTTCTATAACTAGTCATTCTGTATTTTATCTGGCAACCCTAATCATTTTTTTTTGAGGAAGATTGGCCCTGAGCTAACATCTGTTGCCAATCTTCCTCTTTTCTTCTTTTTGCTTCCCAAAGCCCCCAGTACGTAGTTGTATATCCTAGCTGTAGGTCCTTCTAGTTCTTCTGTGTGGGACACTGCCTCAGCATGGCTTCATGAGTGGTGAGTAGGTCCGCGTGCAGGATCCGAGCCAGTGAACCCCGGGCCACCAAAGCAGAACTCGTGAACTTAACCGCTACACCACCAGGCTGGCCCCCTAAACCTTGTTTTATGTTTTAACTTTATACAAACTATTTCAGATGATTCCCAGTTATGGTTTTGTGTTGCTATAGGTTATATGTGATTATTTCAGAGCATTGCCAAGCTTCTCCCAATTTTTAAAATAAAATTCTGAAAAATTTTGAAATATGTATTTGATATACCAGCTGGGAATCACACTTTATAATTATATAACTTTTGTTTTTCCAGAATAGCATCTAAAGACTGTGTTTTATTATTTCTTGGCCCTCTCCCAAATGAAGGAGACAGACTAATCCCTGATGTCTGATGGTATCGCTAGTCTATTATGAAACTGCTTTACGGAGAGTCTTCTTAGCCTGAGAGATTTTCAACTCCAATATATTTTTTTAAGTTAACAGGAGCCATGTGCATATTTATAAAAGACTTTAATCCTGAAAATCTGTCACTTCTGTAGTACAATTAGGTGGTTTCCAAATTCTTGATGTGGTCATGCCTACAGAGTGACTGTGATGATAATGTTTATATCTGGTAAAAAAGGCGGCCTGAATTTACCAAAAACATAGTTTTACTTGATTATCTTTATCCAGACAATGTTGTTTAGTATTTTGTTCTTGAAGTGTTCAATTTGAGAATTTTCCAAATGAGAACTTTTTCTTTAGTCTGTTATAATGCCCTAATATACCCATCTATAATCCAGGTCACAGATGATTAAATTTGACCATCTTCTTTGCTATTTTTGTTTTCAAATACTCAAGTTCTTTCTTAGTAGATACTAATTGTGATATGATAAGACTAGTTCTTAAGCTCATTTAAGAGAATATCACATTGTATAGAATTACTACATTAGTATATTGTTAGTGATTGTGTTCATACTATTGCTTAAATTGTATAATCATTTATTCACCCAACAAAATCTGTGTCACTGGGCTAGGCAAGTAGTAGAATCAATGAATCAATGAATAAGATCAAGTCTCTGCCCCTCTATAAAGTAATTAGTAAGGTAAATGAATTTTTAAAAATGTACGAAGTTAAAAATCTCTCTGACAACCTCAGCCCTATTTTCCAACAATGGGTTAAAAAAATTTAAATAGCAATGTGAGTACTGATTTATATTTGAAATAAAAAACCTGACATAAAAGAAAATAATAACAAAAATTGAATATTATGTGTAAATATGCATATGTACATTATGTACTATAAAGATAAAAATTGATTTCATGTTTAATGTTTATTAAACTATGTAATATATGCTACATAATGGCAGATCAAAATGATATCCCTGACTTTCAAATATTACCAAATTACAAGCCAAATTTGCTGGCAATAAAGAAAAGAATAAAATCAAGTTCATTGACTCTGTTTATCTTTCTCCTGTTTAAAACAGATACATCTTTGAGCATAAAGGATGCGAAAGAATCATGTTTATCAATAACTGTTTGCTAACAGATGATTCGGAGTATTATGTGACAGCTGGTGATGAGAAATGTTCCACTGAGCTCTTTGTGAGAGGTAAAGTGAAATCTCTTACTGTTTTCATCAAGAGCCAATGGCTCTCCTTCTCCTGGGGGTAATAATCAAAATGAAAGTGATGAGGTGACCTCTTGAGCTCCAGAACGCAGCTAGGAGTACCTCCAGAAATGGTTTAGCTTGGGTGTTAGATTGGCTCTGCCTTGAAGCTTCTCTACACTTGCAATTATTGTGTATCGTAATTAATCTTCAGGTTTGTTGAAGACTAGAAAAGCCAAGGAGAGAAAAAAATTTCTGAGTAAAAATGCCTTGTGGTTTTGACTGAAGCAAGCAATATTTTGCAATATAGTTATCTAGTGACAGCTTCTGCAACCCAACAAAGTCTATTGGGTAACCCTCATTTCACACATTCAGCTGATCACAAATAGATTTCTCTTGAAACCAGCTTTATTAGTAAAAGGGCATCAGTGGTTGGCACTGAGAGTGCTGAAGACCATCATTTACTAAGACATTGTGAAAAGAGCTGGAGGATGCCAATGAAGCCATGAATCACTTATTTTCTTTACAAGGCCCTCTGATTAAAACAACTCGGCAATTTCTATCATCCATCTAGAACCAGAATCAAAGAATGTTAGTGTTATAGGTTCTCCTTCATCAGAAATGTCTGTTTGCCAAAATATGCTATTTGCCAAAAGAGGGATATTTGATATATTTTGTCTACTCTTTAGAACAATGATTTATTTAATTTGAAGAGTTCTGAGAAAATTGAGAAAACTCACCCAGGGTTGCCAGCTATTTATTTTGCCAAGAAAAGTCATAAAAACCTCACCTACTATCTACCAACATCTAACTGTAGCTCTATGATGGATGATACTTTCTTACAGTTGGTTTTTCACCTGTGAACAAGGGTCATAAGGCAGGTTTTGGACATTTAATGATTCTGATTCTCCCTTTTTTCACTCTAGAGCCTCCAGTTTTGGTGACCAAACAGCTGGAAGATCTGAATGCTTACTGTGGGGAGAGAGTGGAATTAGAATGTGAGGTGTCTGAAGATGATGCCAATGTAAAATGGTAAATAGCTTTTCTGAGGTCTGTGCATTTTTAGTAGACAAAAAAAAAAAAATGTGCCTTCATAGTTTGGAGAACAGAAAATGGCTTTTACACATATGAAAAGAATCTCAACCTCGTTCGTGTTAGTAGAAATTGTAACTAAAACTATACTAAGATACCGGGGATTTTTTCACCTATGAAATTGAAAAACGACTCAGAAATCTATATTGGTGAGGACGTAGGGAAGTAGGTACTTACTAATAAATGGATGGCTCAGGATTACCCAGGTCTGTTTGACTCCAAAGTCCCTAGATGCTGTTAACCTCTACACCATGCTTACTCTCACTATGCCATACTGGCAACTTACATGAAAAATATACCTTTTGTTTTCATTTTATTCCTAGTCACTTTATTGTTATAGTAGCTCAGAAAAATATTTGGAACTGAGAATCATCAATTACTTTATAAAATAAAACGTTTTTTTTTTTGTCAGTTGTGAAGTGTTTCCTCAAGTTCTCTGTGAGAAACCTCAAAATTAAAGATTAGAAGATTCAAAACCTTAAAATGAAATGCTTTGTTGAGAAGTATACTAAATTACATAGCAGGAATGTGTAGTAATTGGTACAGTTAATTGTTCATTCTAATCAGGAATTATAGCTATCTTTAAAATGTATTAAAACATTATTCTTACTAGTTTGTATCAAGAGCCCAAACATGGGTAATATCCATTCTTAGCATCTTCGTCTGATTGATCTTGAATGAAAAGAGGGGGTTTATATTCTTTTAATGTAATTTTCAGACAATACTTGTTACAATATTAATCCATTGTTAGATTGATTCCTACATACTTTAAGCCAACTCTTGAGTGTCTGGTATCTACAGTGGGATAAAGCAAAAAACAAGACCAACAAGGTCTGTCTCCTGAAGGGTCTTTTATGAAACTTTTGTATAATCTATTTTAACTCAGGTTTAAGAATGGTGAGGAGATCGTCCCTGGTCCAAAATCAAGATACCGAATTAAAGTTGAGGGCAAAAAACACATTTTGATCATAGAAGGAGCAACAAAGGCCGATGCTGCAGAATATTCTGTAATGACCACAGGAGGACAATCATCTGCTAAACTTAGCGTTGGCTGTAAGTCAGACTTCCTTGGATGTCTTCCACCTTGGCTTACTGATGGTGTTACATTTGTTAATTCAGTTTTAAGAAAGTCAATCTATTTGATTTCTACTTGTGGCAATTTTAAATATGTAAAGTTGGAATCCATTCTAGCTGAATGTCTATGTCATATCAATTAGAGACTCTGAGAAAGGAACCAATTACCCAGTTTGATAATAGAGCATCAATATTAGGAAGAAAGTATAAAAATCACCTGCCAGAGAAGTTACCCAAATGGTTAAGAAATATTTGAATCCCAAAGCTATATAAATGGATGATAAATACTTAGATATGATATCAAATCCTGATAGTTTATTTAATCCATAGATTCATTAAATAAACATTCAACATTCTGAAACTACATTTAGGGTGACAAGTTACTCAAACTAATGGGGCTCAATCAGAATATTGTAAGAACTCATTTGCTAACAGGATTCAGAGGCATGAGAGAATTCATGTACTTCCCCAAATGCCTCCTGATAGTAGTCAGTTCTCAATGGCAGAATCTGTCCCTTCCAGTCAGCCATGAAATTTAAATAGCAAATCCCTCAGGAAGATTGGTAATACATGCAGAGCAGAAATCCCGCTTCCTTACTTCTTTGTTAGTCTGGTTGCGATTCATATGGTCATTGAATTATTCAGAAGTAACCCAATATATTCCCTATGTTTCATGGAATAGTGGCCATTTTAGTTTAATATCAAAAAAAGTTTTTCAACCATAGGCAGATCCTTATCTGATATTTGTATCCATTTAAAGCAATTACAGTCAGTTCTGCTATGATGCAACATATGCGTTTCTAAAAATCACTATGCTATCCAAAGTCATGCAATAAAAACCAAAGGGCTAATAGGGAAAGTGGAGTTATGTGCACAATACTCAAAAATTTTATCAGCAAAACAGTAAAAAAAAAATTATAAGAACCTAATGAAAAGCAATAGCACAGTTGCACATGTTAAATGGTTAATAAATGCTACAATAAATATGATATTTTACCTTGGAAAAAGACCTGAAATTTGCTTGTGGAAGTGATGTCAGAAGTGTTGCAGCTTGTGAGCTATTGTGAAGTGGTGGAAGGAGGTTATTTGAAATTGGACGGATAGTGGTAATCTCAGATGTGCGTGGGTGTGGCTCATATCACATGGGTGAACTGGTAGCTGGTAGATGTTTGAGGTGTGTATGTGTTATGTGCAGTCCTACCTGGGTCACCTCAGCAGGGTGTGGTTTTCTGGATTCACCTAGTTTTCTCATGAATGCAATCGTGCATAATCAAACATGAAATTTGTGTTATGTTTCAGTTGTTCCCTAACATATCAATTGGAAAAAATTCTCACTTTTAAAACAAGTGGTGTAGCAAAACTGACTGTATCATTGTTAAATGACACCATCTTGGCCTGTCTGGAGTTTGGATTTGGCATTTACAACTGTCTATAATTTCTGTAGTGAAACCCCTGAAGGTATTGACACCCTTGACCGATCAGACTGTAAAACTTGGAAATGAAATCTGCTTGAAGTGTGAAATCTCTGAAAACATACCAGGAAAATGGACTAAAAATGGCCTACCCGTTCAGGAGAGTGACCGTCTAAAGATTGTTCACAAAGGAAGGTAAACAAGCGAGGCAACCCATAAGCGAGGACTGGTCCTCATCTTCACTTTTCCCACTTCCTGAATTACATATTTGGTGAAGATATTTGGAGAGTAGTCATAGGGAGAGGATCTATTTCTGGTTCTTTGCTTCCAAATAGCAAGAACATGTGATTTCTCTGTTGAACATCGTCTCCTACCTGTGATCCTGAATCTGCTCCTCACAGCGTGGTGCTCTGTCTGTTCAAAACCCATTGACTGATTCTTTCCATCTAAACTTGAAGTTAGAGGAATGATACTGAATTCTAGTTGAGGAACTGGTTGAAATGGATTAACTGTCCCTAACCAATAAGTGTCACATGACCTTTCCACAATTTTGGGGGAGGGCATAATGTCCTACAATCTAGCAAGCATCTAAGGCAAGGGATCTTAAGCTTGAATCATGGATCCTTAGGAGATCATGAATGAACTTCAAGGGGCTCCATAAGTCCCCTGAAATTGTAAGCAAATTCTGTGTGTACAAAAATACATGCTTTTCTCCAGAGAAAGGATCCATAGCCCCCATCAGATATTCCCTGGTTCATAACCCCAATAAAGTTAAGAACTATTGCTCTTGGTTTGACATATAAAGCCAAAGTCAAGATTATTCTTGATAATTTCTTGAATCTTAAAGTATGGTATTAGTGAGATGTTATGTCTTAGCCTTTTTTAACCTATGAGATGAAAAAAGGAATAATAGACTCTCGCATATATAATAAGCAGGCTGTATTTGCAGAGATAATTTCATATACTCCAAAATGAATATTTAATGTGGATCAATAAATAGGATAATTAAGTCTTCACATTCATATTCTCTCTCTCTCTCTCTCTCCAGCCTGCACGAAATAAGTTAATCAGATAAAGGCCAGGTGTCTCTTCAGCTTGATTGTGTAAAATCTAAATCTTTGCAAACTCTCAGAAACATGTTTTTCTTGTTTCCTTAGAATCCACAAGTTAGTGATAGCCAATTCTCTCGTTGAAGATGAAGGTGATTATGTGTTTGCACCAGATGCCTACTCTATCACTCTGCCTGCCAAAGTTCATGTTATCGGTGAGTAGATAAAAGAAATCATTGCAGAATTGTGTTCTTGCTTGTTTTGCTTACCTTGGAAATATACCATATTCAAAACTATGTGATATTTAAAGAAAAAATACATGAATTGGTACTAACCACTAATCATAATAGTTGATCCTTAAGAAGTCTTAAAATGAAGTAGTTTTGCAAGGTGCCAGGCACTGATTACTTTGACCCCTCTTATTTTCTTTTTGGCCAGATAACATATTGGTTACCACCAGTGTTTAGCACTAGCCAAGTATTAGCCCAGATATTGACACAGAAATGACTGTCTGATAACAAAGGCCATGTTTAATATTCCAGATCCTCCTAAGATCAACCTGGATGGTCTTGATGCTGACAATACAGTGACAGTAATAGCAGGAAACAAGCTTCGTCTTGAGATTCCTATCTCTGGAGAACCACCTCCTAAAGCCCTTTGGAGCCGAGCAGATAAGGTTTGTTCTACACACACACACACACACACACACACACACACACACATGCACACACTGCTCACCCCGTTCCCTGCCCTCCACTAGTCAGATGAAAGAAGAAGGCAAATAAGTTTACGGGGGACGTACAGATATAATTCCTTTGAGAAAGAAAGATAACTGATTTTCAGGCAAATCTAATAATCATTCATTAACTTTCCATATTTCTGACTACTATGTGAGCAGGCATGTTTTTATGTGCAGTGAACAAGATCTCATCTTTCATTCTAATGGGTGTCAGAGAATGGGGTAAGAGAGGAACAGACAATGAATTATTAAATAAGTAAATAAACAAAATCACTGTGGATAGTAATAAGTGCTATGAAGATTAAAAAAAACAAACCAGGGTAATATGATTAGCAAGTGACAGTGTGGTGAATGAAAACAGCCTCTATAAATGACAACAAGGAACTCATCATGTTAAGACCAAAGGAAAGAGATTTCCGGGTAAAGGCAATGCAAGTGCAAAGGACAAGGGGGAGAGAATGAGCTTGATGTGTTGGAGGAATAGAAACAAAGCCAGTGTGGCTGGCGCAGAGTGAGTGAGGAGGAGAATAATAAATAAGGTTGGAGTGGTAGAGTAGTGCCAGCTCAAGTGTGACTCTGTGGCTTCCTATATAAACTATTTAATGGGCAGTAAAACTATTCCATGTTATAATTATAGATACACGTCATTATAGATTTGTCAAAACTCATAGAATGTACAACACCAAGAGGGAACTCGAACACAAGCTATGGACTTTGTGTGATAATGATGTGTCAATGTAGGTTCCTCAATTGTAACAAAAGTACTGCTCTGATGAGGATGTCAGTAGTGGGGAAGGTTGTGCATGTGTGGGGATAGAGATTATAGGAGAACTCTCTGTACTTTCAATTAAATTCTGCAGTGAACCTAGGTCTGCTCTAAAAAATAATTTATTAATAAAAAAATAATTGGAGAGTGTTTCCTCCTTTTCTATTTTCTGGAGTGAAAAAAAAAAAGAGCATCATTGAGCTACGGGAAGACTTTAAGCGGTCAAATATATGTGTAATTGGAGTCTCCAAAGAGGGGGATAGAAAAATATTTAAAGAAATAATGGCCAGGGCCGGCCCCATGGCTTATTGGTTAAGTGCGCGCACCCCGCTGCTGGCGGCCCGGGTTCGGGTCCCGGGCGCGCACCGACGCACCACTTCTCTGACCATGCTGAGGCCACGTCCCACATACAGCAACTAGAAGGCTGTGCAGCTATGACATAACAACTATCTACGGGGGCTTTGGGGGAAAAAAATAAATAAATAAAAATTAAAAAAAAAAAAAGAAAGAATGGCCAAAAATCTTTCAAATTTGATAAAAACTATCAAATTGCAGACGCAAGAAGCTCGATAAAACCCAAGCACAAGGAGCATTAAGAAAACTACACCAAGACCCATCATAATCAAATTGCTCAAAACCAGTGATTAAAAAAAATCTTAAAAGTAGACAGAGGAAAAGATCACATTAAATAGACGAGAACAAAGGAAAGGATGACAGCAGATTTCTCTGGAAGCAAGGCAAATGAGAAGACAGTGGAGCAACATCTTTAAAGAAAAAACCTGTCAAGGACTATCTGACAGTGGCTCCAAGAAAGCAAAAGGACCTTCAGGACCGGTTCCCTCTGTTTTTGTCTGCAGTGACAGGGCTTCTTATTGTTGCTATAGAAGTTGGTGTTTACATGCTTTGTTTTGAATGAGGAGGCTACAGAGCCAGAGCAGTGCAGGCCGCACATTTCCAGGTCAGCTCAGGAGAGGTGACCCCACTGGGCGGTGGCTCTTCTCACACTCTTTGCCCCTCACATTCCTCTTCACCCCTGCAGGGGCTCCTTCCTCTGTGACTTCAGATCCATCACCACCCTGCACCCCCACCCATGTGTATCTGCAAGGGCACCCCTGCAAGGCTGGTCACTCAGACCACTGACAGATGGTGATGCTGGGCGTTAGCAAGACACAAACTGCAAAGACTCCCAGGGAGAGGGAAGGTCAGTTCAACACGCCCAGGGCAGGTGTGTCCAGATGGGGACACGGCACAGGGCTGTGTGTGAAGTTCAGAAACTGTGGTGAGAAATCATGTCTCTTAGGGAAATGCAAGTCAAAACTACAGTGAGGGCCGGCCCCATGGCTTAGCGGTTAAGTGCTCGCGCTCCGCTGCTGGCGGCCCGGGTTCAGATCCCGGGTGCGCACCAACACACCATTTCTCTGGCCATGCTGAGGCCGCGTCCCACATGCAGCAACTAGAAGGATGTGCAGCTTTGACAGACAACTATCTACTGGGGCTTTGGGGGAAAAAATAATAAATAAATAAAATTATAAAAAAAAAAACTACAGTGAGATGCCACCTCACACCCAATAGGATGGCTACTTTCAACAAAACAGAAAATAAGAAGTGTTGGCAGGAATGTGGAGAAATTGGAACACTTATGTCCTGTTGGTGGGAATGTAAAATGGTACAGCTCCTTTGGAAAACCGTATAATGATTCCTCAAAAAATTAAACATAGAAATACAATATGATCCAGTAATTCCACTTCTGGGTATATATACCAAAAAGATTTGAAAGCAGAAACCCAAAGAGATGTTTGTAAACCCATGTTCATAGCAGCATTACTCACAACAGCTAAAACGTAAAAGCAACCCAAGTGTCCATTGGTGGATGAACAGTTAAGCGAAAGGTGGTAAATCCAAACAATGGAATATTATTCAGCCTTAAAAAGGAAAGAAATTCTGCTACAATGTGGATTAACCTTGAGGACATGAGGCTAAGTGAAATAATCCAATCACAAAAAGACAAATACTGTATGATTCCACTTGTATGAGGTACTTAGTCAAAATCACAGAGACAGAAAGTGTAATGGTGGTTGCCAGGGGCTGGGGGAGGGGAGGATGGAGAGTTAGGGTTTAATAGTTTTATTTAAGTTTTACAAGGTAATATGAGTTATGGAGATAGATAGTGGTGATGACTGAAGAACAATGTGAATGTATTTAATACCACAGACCTGCACACTTAAAAATGGTGAAGATGGTAAATTTTGTTACATGAATTTTACCGCAATAATAAAAAGAAAGAAAAAAAAAAAGAAAAAGAAAAAACCTGTCAACCTAGAATTCTATATTCAGTAGAAATAATTTTCAGAAATGAAGGCAAAATAAAATTATTTTCAAATATACAAAAGCTGAAAGAAATCATCACCAGCAGACCTGCGTTATAAGAAATGCTAAGAGAGGGGCCAGCCCTGTGGCATAGCAGTTAAGTTTGTGCGCTCCGCTTTGGCGGCCCGGGGTTCGCCGGTTTGGATCCTGGGTGCAGACCTTCTCACCTCTCATCAAGCCATGTTGAGGCAGCGTCCCACATAGAGCAAGTAAAAGGATGTACAACTATGACATACAACTATCTACTGGGGCTTTGGGGAGAAAAAAGGAAAAAAGGAGCAAGATGGGCAATAGATGTTAGCTTAGGGCCAATCTTTCACAAAAAAAAAAAAGAAAGAAAGAAATGCTAAGAGAAGTCCTTCAGTTAGAAGAAAAATGATGCCAGATGGAAACATTTTCACAAAAGAAGAAAGAGCATCAGAAATGGTAACTACATGGATAAATATATAAGAGTTTTTTCTTATTATTTAAATCTCTTAAAAAGATAATTGTTTAAACAAAAAGAATAACAATGCACTGTGGGGTTTATAACATAAATGTAAGTAAAATTTTTGACAATAAAAACATAAGGTCAAGAGGAAAGAAGTGGAAGTAAGGACTGGGAGGGGTGAAATGAAAGTATGCTATTGTAAGTTTCTTTTGCTATACATGAATTATTATAAGATCACATGAAGACAGACTGTAAAAAGTTAAGGATGTATACTATACTCCAAAGGAACTATTAAAATAATAAAACAGAGTTGTAGCTAATAAGCCAACAAAGGACATAAAATGGAATCACAAAAGATATTTAATTTATCCAAAAGAAGGCAGAAAAAGAGGCACAAAGAAAAGATGGGACAAGTAGAAAATAAATAGCAAGATGATAGAATTGCAAAGAGAAATAGATAAATTAGAGATTTCAGTGCTCTTCTCTCAATAGTTTATAGAACAAGAAGACAGACAAGCAGTAAGGATATAGAAGATTTGAACAATACTGTCAACCATCTTGATCTAGTTGACATTTGTAGAACATTCCTTTGAATAAAGCAGAATGGGCATTATTTTAAAATGCCCATGGGAAACTTACCAAGCTAGACCATTAATAAGTCTCAATAAATGTAAAAAGATTCAAATCATGCAAAGTATGTTCTCTGATCACAAGGGAATTAATTAGAAATCAGTAACAGAACGATATCTGGAAAATTTCCAAGTAACATTTTTCTAAATAACTCATGGATCAAAGAAGTAATCACAGAGAAATTAGGAAATATTTATGAACACACCACATAGCAGAATTTGCAAAATGCCACTAAATCAGTACTATCTATTAATATCAGTAATATCTATTAAAGAAATGGAATTTGTAGTTAAAAACCTTTCACAGGGGGCTGGCCCCATGGCATAGCGGTTAAGTGTGCGCGCTCAGCTGCTGGTGGCCCAGGTTCAGATCCCGGGCACGCACTGAGGCACCACTTGTCAGGTCATGCTGTGGCAGCGTCCCATATAAAGTGGAGGAAGATGGGCACAGATGTTAGCCCAGGGCCAGTCTTCCTCAGCAAAAAGAGGAGGATTGGCATGGATGTTAGCTCAGGGCTGATCTTCCTCACAAAAAAAAGAAACCTTTCCTAAAGAAAATTCCAGGTCTAGATGGCTTTATTGGAGAGTTCTACAAAACATTTAAGAAAAAAATAATGCCAATCCTATACAAACTCATCCATAAAATCAAAGAAAAGAGAATAGGTGTATTTTCCAACTCATTTTTGAAGGCCAGTATTCAAAACTATAAAAAGACATTACAAGAAGAGAAAACTACAAACCAATGTTACTCATGAACATAGATGAAAAAGTTGTAAACAAAATTTAGCAAATCAAATCCAACAATTTATAAAGGAAATAATACATTATGAGCAAATGGGTTTTATCCCAGGAATGCAAAGCCTGGTTAACATTTGAAAATCAATTAATATAATTCACCATATTAAAAAACTAGGGGAAAAAATACCATCATCTCAATAGACACAGAAAAATGTTTGACGAAATTCAACATCCATTGCTAATAAAAAATCTCTCGGCAAACTAGGAAGTGAAAGACTAAATGTTTTCCCCCTAAGATCGGGAACAAAAGAGAGAAAATGTCCACTCTCACCGTTTTTATTCAACATTATACTGAAGGTTCTAGCCCAGACAATCAGACAAGAAAAAGAAATTAAAGACATCCATATTGGAAAGGAAGAAGTAGAATTGTCTTTATTTGCAGATGACATAATCATCGATGTAGAAAATCCACTGTAATCTACAAAAAAATCTACTAGAACAAATGGTCACGGTAGCATTATTTGTAATAACCAAAAGCTGAAAACAACACAAAGGCCCACCAAGAGGTGAATGGATAAATAGATTGTAGGATATTCACACAATGGAATACTACTCAGCAATAAAAAGGAATGTACTAGTAATACACATAACAACATGGATGAATCCAAAAAGCATCATGTTAAGTAAAAGAAAAATTCAAAAGGTTACGTACTGTTAGATTCCATTTATATGACATTCTGTAAAAGAGAAAACTATAGGAACAGATAAGAGACCAGTGGTTGCCAGGGATCAGGGTGTGGGGTGAGTGAGTTTACTGTCAAGGAACATCTGGACACCATTGGAGGTAATGGAAATGGTCTGTATCTTAATTGTGGTGAGGGGTACAGAATCATATAAATTTGTCAAAATTCACAGAACTGTATATCTAAAAAGTGTGAATTTTACTCTGTGTAAATTATAGCACAACAAACAAAATAAAATATAGGAAACTAAAGAGGATAGTGTAGCACCACCCTAAGTAAATATTTTTCTTTTCACAGTGAAAAAAAAAGCAGAACATCTTTTATAATCTTAAGACTAAAAGTTGGCAAATATGAGGAAATTTTATTCTATTATAAAATAGAGGAATTATGAAAACTATTTCAGATATTATTACCATTGTCACAATCTTATGTTATTGAAGACATATGTGTCATAATCCTATAGAAGATATGACTTGGGAATCAGAAAAATGTAATGCTGCTTGAAATTTCTGGTTTAAGAAAGAAGTAAAGGAAAAGAAGATGAGATGGAAAAGGAGGAAGAGGAAAGGGGAAGGAGGAGGCTGAGAAAATAAAAGAAGGAAAATATAATAGAAGGCTCAACCTCATTACCTCATTCTGTCTTTGCTTTGGGAATTAGATGTTCATTCTTCCACGTCCTACTGGAAGGGAAAAATCAATACTCAACAACCTGTATGGAAAATTGGCATCACAGCCTTCCTCAAACCTTTTCAATATTTTTAAATTTTCAAGACTTCTAAAGAAATGAACAATTCATGATTTAGTTTCTGATATGAGTTTAAGTATTTCTGATTTCATATACAAAGAGACTCCTCTCCTAGAATGATGTGTCTGCACTCATGTGTTTAGTCCTCCAACTTTTTCTTTGGTGAATTAATGGTTAGCGGGCTTTGGAGTCAAATCCCAATTCTACCACTTCTTAGCCATGTGGCCTTGGGCCACAGTCTTCTCATATGTAAGAGGCGTGATGATATAGTAGTCCCCCCTTATCCACGGCTTCACTTTCCATGGTTTCAGTTAGCCGTGGTCAACTGTGGTCTGAAAATATTAAATGGAAAATTCCAGAAATAAACAATTCACAAATTTTAAATTGTGTGCCATTCTGAGTAGCGTGATGAAATCTCGCACTGTCCTACTCTGTCCTGCCTGGGATGTGAATCATCCCTTTGTCCAGCGGATCCATGCTGTATATGCTACCTGCCAGGTGGTCCCTTAGCTGCCTTGGTTATCAGATCCACCATTGCAGTATCGCAGTGCTGGTGTTCAAGTAACCCTTATGTTACTTAATATTGGCCCCAAGGTGCAAGGGTAGTGATGCCGGCAATTCGGATACGCCAAAGAGAAGACATAAAGTGCTTCCTTTAAGTGAAAGGTGAAAGTCTTGACTTAATAAGAAAAAGAAAAGCAATTGTATTCAGAGGTTGCTCAGATCCTTGGTAAGAACAGATCTTCTATCCATGAAATTGTGAAGAAGGAAAAAGAAATTCATGCTGATTTTGCTGTCACACCTCAAATATGTATGTATAGGAAAAAACATAGTATACACAGGGCTTGGTACTATCTGCGGTTTCAGGCATCACTGCGGGTCTTGGAACATAACCCCCGCAGATAAGGGGAGACTACGCTACCTTTGTCTTTAGAGTTGATGGAGGATTAAACTAAGAACATTTATTTTAGGCGTTAGCACCATGTCCAGCTTAAATTATAAGGCAGTTTGGAATCGTCCTTGTTGCTGTATAGGTCATGCCACGTTTTGTTTCTTTCCTCCTTAGGCTATTATGGAGGGTGGCCGGATAAGGGCAGAATCTTATCCTGACAGCAGCACTCTGGTTATTGACGTAGCAGAAAAAGACGACTCTGGTGTTTACCACATAAATCTGAAGAATGAGGCTGGAGAAGCACACGCAGCCATCAAGATTAAAGTTGTGGGTAAGTCTCCTGGGTCAACAAACTTCTAGAATCAAGTTAACATGTCTAGATCCAGACTTTGCCAGCTCTTGGTTCTCTCAGCTATTCTGGGTAGTAGCAAAGAGAAACACAGCGTAGCTGGATTTTATGAATCACGTCTCTCCTTTTCTACCTTTGCCACTTCTTTTCTTTCCTTTCCTTCTCGTTTCTTCCCTTCCGTTTTCTTTCTCTTCTTTTTTCTTGCCTAGAGGACTTATTTCAAGAATGAGTGGCAAAGGTGAGCCATTTTGGGTTTCTGGTCATTAGCTCTTCACATTCATACGCCCTTTCGGTGCCCTCTAAAGTCACTGACACGCAATTGCTAAATAATTTCCCACATCGTAATCATTGTAGAGAAGTAAGATCCACTTTGGTCCGTAGATGACCATCCAAGTGCATTTTGCCTAAGCCTGAAACTAAGGGAAATGAATCTAGCAGATTATTGGTGGTCCAAGGTCTCACGGTCTCTTCATCTCACTTTAGTTTTCCCTTAAGAATCATATTTCAAATTGACCAAAAACTAAGGTCACTTTATCAGGCACTGAACTGTATTTACAAGACGTGGTAACTTGCCATTTTTGACTTGGATTTCTACCAGTCAACATCTTGAATCTCCCAACTGATGCAAAATTTACAATAATCAGTCCTTGATTCAGTTCCGCTGAAAGTTCACTTTGTAGTTAAAAAAAAAATCATATCCGACATTCAGGCAATAATTTCTCAGTTACCATTTTCAAGCTAAAGAACAAGAGTCTTAGGTTCTATGTGGGGCTTGTTCTCTAATGTTATGACACTAGTTTAAAGGAATTTGATTTTTATTTTTATTAGGCTCACCTTCCCTTATCTCATATGGAGCATAACTTTTTGCTCAAATTAGTTACTAAGTGCATTTCAGTAAACATGCAAAAGTACTCAGAAACAAGACCATTTCTGTGATTATCACCAAAAAATATATGTTCCAATTAACATTTTTCTTTGCATTCTCTCTCTGTCTTATTTTATTTTACTTCATTCTATTTTCTGTTTGCTACAGACATCCCTGATCCTCCAGTGGCACCATCTGTGACAGATGTGGGAGATGATTGGTGCATCATGAACTGGGACCCTCCTGCCTACGATGGAGGGTCCCCAATTTTAGGTAACTGCATGTTGGTCAGTCTGTGGAACTGCCAGTGGAATTGGTGTCCTCTTTATGCACATTAGTACACAGTACATTTTAAAAATATTGCATTTAAAAGAAAACCTTTTATACGTGACTTTAAATATCCATTCAAATTGAAATATATTTGGGGATGCTCTGTAAGTACTTGAGATTTAAATAGCTCTGATGAATCTCATCTGACTGCCTGTTCTCTTTTTTGTTTGATATTTATATTTAATATCTAATTTTGGAACAACTGTAAGTCTAACTTCAAACTGTTCTAGTCAGTAAATGTCTAGTTCCATAGAATTATGTCTATGAAGAAATTTCTTTTAGAGTTAAATACTTAGAAGAATTTGCTTCCCCTATGGAACAAGAATTTTTTCTACTGACTAATAATGAAACTCACAAAACCCGTCATCTCCCCCTTCTTACCTACACTGCTGGGACTCAGAGCCAAATCTGTTGCTCAACTATAGCAACTGTGTTGCTATGGCCTACATATCTGTCATCTGTTTTTCTCTCTTTTCTTCCTAGTACAATTTTAATTTTTTCTAGTCCTGTTATTTTTATCTATATACTATGATGTTAATATTTGTATTCTCTATAATGTCTCTCAAACAACTGATGGAATAAGGTGGGTTAAAAATACATACATACATGACTTGTTCGCTTAGAGGCCTGAGAATACGGGAAATTTTAAGATCTTCTAATATCTGACAAAGTTTAATTTTGGAGACCAAGGAAAAACCTCAGTTTCCATTTTGTGTCACCTGCAGGATACTTTATTGAAAGGAAAAAGAAACAAAGCTCCAGGTGGATGAGGCTGAATTTTGATCTCTGCAAAGAAACGACGTTCGAGCCCAAAAAGATGATTGAAGGCGTGGCCTATGAGGTCCGCATCTTTGCGGTCAATGCCATTGGCATCTCCAAGCCCAGTATGCCCTCCAGGCCTTTTGTTCCTTTGGGTGAGTCAAGAGAGCTATGTCTTTGTCATGGGAATCATTGCCCCAGGCTGTGACTGCTTCCTTCTGACTTCTAACTGGAGCAGACCTGGAGGCTTAGAGTGGTGGGTGAACAAGAGGTTGGAGTTGGTTAGGGGCAATTTTCTGTCTAAGAAATTAAAAAACAACTTTGGTAGAGTTGAATGTCTTCATAATGTAGGCCCCGGAATTCATTACCAGAATTCCAGTGACAGCTGTGGGTGGCTCTGGGTGCTGCTCCCCCTGAAAACATGTAGCTGAGCCCATTGACAAATGACCACTTTCCATTTGTCCAGAAGGTATCACTCAGGACCTTGGTATCAACACTGTAACTAAAACAAGTTGAGATCCTTCAACAAAGCACAGTTGAAAACTAGTCTCTTTGCTTTACAATCACGCCTTAAATGTTATCTCCTGAACCAAAAAGCCATTTCAATAAAGGCAAAGAAGCAGAAGATAAGATATCTCCACTATTTTATAGCAGTGAAGTATTTTTTTCAGTAAAAAGAAGATTTAGTACAAGAGTTTGTACTTTAAAATTAGAGTTATGAGAAATTTACTTTGATCACTAAATCCCAAATTTTGACTTTTTTCAACTGCTTTGGGCCTGCCAGCCTCCCACACCAATCTTCCAAATTGGAGAGAAAGGGTGGCAGCATTTCTAAAATTTTCTATGTCTAGCAGATCTTTGCCTTACACACAGCATAGGCTCAAGGAGTCTTCACTGAATTTTATTAAGACATGGAGCTTTTGTGTATGTTTTTATTTGTATCACGGTTCCTTTTATCACAGCTCCTGTGCCATAACTCTGTAGTTAATAATTTCTTCTTTTTCTGTCTCTTTTATCTTTGAAGCTGTAACCAGCCCTCCAACTCTCCTGGCTGTTGACTCCGTAACTGACACCACTGTCACAATGAAGTGGCGGCCCCCTGACCAGATTGGTGCTGCAGGTTTAGATGGCTATGTGCTAGAGTATTGCTATGAAGGAAGTAAGTACAACTCATAGTTAAAATGAATACCATCATCAATAGGTGAGACATGCTCCCCTTTCTTTTGTTTCTCTTTCTTGGGTACCCATCTCCATCCTACTGAAAATCACAACAAGCCAAAGGTCATCCTTCTAAAATGTATAAAAATTTAGCCCTTCTTTGGTACTTGATGCTATAAATTGAGATCTCAAAAATATCCTGGCTAGGCTGCCAGATCGGGCAACATGATTGATTTAAGACATAGGAGGAAGGGGCTGTGCCTTCAGGGACTTGCAGTTCTCGAATTGGTGGAATTAAATTGTACCAAGGCAAAATAAAAGTCTAGTTAGGATGAAGCGAGTTGGAAATTCTATACTCTATACTGAGCAGAGGTCAGCTATCAAAAGAGCTGCCTGTTTCTGGGTAATAATGAGAGACTGCTTACAGTCATGCGCCACATAATGACATTTCAGTCAATGACAGACTGCATATATGACGGTGGTTCCGTAAGATGAGTGCCATACAGCCTGGGAGTGTAGTAGGCTATACCATCTAGCTTTGTGTAAGTACACACTATGATGTTTGCACAACGATGAATCGCCTAACGATGCATTCTCAGAACGTATCTCTTTCATTAAGCGATACATGACCTGTATTTGGTTATCCGGTGATCATCTCCTGCCTTCTTAAAGTGAAAAAAAGAAGAATTAAGGATAACTTTCAGTGTTTAAAGGAAGCAGCATTAACACCCATGTGGTATAATAAATAGGTTCAACGAGTGGCAGTAACTTGTCTCAGGGCTCGGGTATATCAAAATTTAATCGCTTAAATTTAGGAGGGAAAGAGATACAGGGGAAAAAAATCACCGATAGAAATAATAGAAAAAGAGAAAATGACACAAGAAAGTATGGGCTAGAGTGTACGTAAAAACAAAAAAGATGTGAAATACACTGAGAGCCTCTTGTGTTTTTGATTTCCTACTGGTTGTGATTTGAAAATGCGTGAATAAAACCGCCCCAGCTCTGGACTCAGACTCCATTCTAGATAATGGTGGTAAACAATCCACCAGGAAAGCTTGTTCGTCCACACATAATAGGGCAAGACTTCGCTTCCAAGGAAACTCTTTGGACCCCAAACTTTGACATGGATCTTACATGAAGGAAAGAGAGACTGCAGAGCACATTTGGAAAATCGAGAATGTGAACACAAATGCACCTTTCCAGGAGGAAAACCTCGATGGAGAAGAAACTTCTTATGAAGAGAAAACTGATGAAAAAGAAATCCCAGGCCCCTGGATTGGGGCACCCCTGGAAATGACCATCTTTGGTTGGGAGGGAAGAAGAGGAGGGGGGAGTGAAGCATCCTGGTAACACTCAGTTCCATTTACATGCACTCCACTCGCAGAGCACTATGCTTAATTTTTCCAGGGCTTAGTAAGCCACTAACCAAACCAATGGGAACAATATAAGAAAGTTCCCAGAGTTATCCCAGCATGGGAGGGGGACAGTGCTACTAATGCAACAGGTAAATTCTTGAGTGCTTCAAAATATGGTTTATTCCCATTCCTTTCCCCTCCCTCCCATTTCAAAAAATTATGAGCACTCTGCTTTGTTTTTCATATTGCCCAGATTTTCCCAATCTTAGATGTGATGTGGCTCTGACCACAAACCTTTTGTGTGTGTATGAAACGGAGCAAATTCTTTACTCTTTTTCTTTCTGATAGGTTTAAAAAGTAAGAAGATACAGCAAAATGATAGATGGCTGTCATTTTGATGTTACCAACCTTAGATAAAATACAACGAAGTGTATTTTACATGATTTTGTGTGTGGTCTGTGTAGATACATATGTATATCTATATATACATATGTATATGTACACAGTCATTATTATGTATATTATTTTGCCACATAACGTTTTGGAAATAGCTTTCTATGGAAGTTCTTTCATAACGTGTATATCTTTCTTCTTGCAGTCTTTTCTTCCATTCTTTATGTGTCTGCCCTAGTCTTCATTCTCTTTTAATGGCTGTTGTCCTTCAGACTAATTTTCTGTAGTGTTAATGCTTTTAGATATGTCAGGTTTTATTCTGTAAGAGAATTCTTTCTTTTATAAGATCGTGTGTTGGTTTTGACTTTGCCTTTCTCTTGTTTTGGGTTTTTTTTTTTATTGCCTGCAGCATTTTACTCTTTGTTTTCTTTCTTCACTCTAGTTCCTTCTTTTCTTTCTTAAACATTCTCCTCATGTATTAAATAACTTTCATATTCCTTCCCCATCCCCCAGTCACTGTTCTCTTTCTTTCTGTTTCCCTCAAAGTGGTTCAAATGTGAAGGGATGATTTTTGTTCCCCTCTCATCTTGTTTCGTCCTGTTTTCTCTTGAAATTTTCTCCTTTACTAGTTCTTCACTGTTTCATGCAAATTTCCCAGTCTCCTATTTTCACTTTCTCATCAGTTGTCTCTTGACTATGAAAATACCGACTCAGTAGCTCCCAAACCAACCATTGGCTTAAAGATGTATCTCTTTTTCAAAGTCCTCAGTAATTTTTATCATCCACATGCCCTCCCAGCCATCAGGATATTCTGCTCCTTCTCCCTGATACTCCTAGAAGGGTTGGAATGAGAGAAGTTTCCGAGAGGAGGCCAATCCAGTCCTCACTGCCCTGCTCCTCTCCTGATACCTAGAAAGTCATCATCCCAAACCAGTGGGGTATGCCCACGACCACCCTGTGAGCCAGCCATGTTCCCTCCACCCATGTGGAATGCAGGAACCCAGGCAGGCTCAATTAGTTTTCTTGACCCAGAGCTCATTGTCCTGGCAACCAGGGGCTGCCTCCCGAGGTGCTGGATCAGTTTCCATTTCCATTGAGAACTTGAGCCCTGGTGAGCCAGGGCTGGCTTTATCACGAGTGCCCTTGCTCCCAGACTCAGACTCGTGAGCCCCATAGTGGGAGCACTGCGCTCCCTAGACCCTAGAGGACCCTCCCAGGCTGGGGAGACACAGGAGGAAGGGTAGACTGTTCCACTGTGTGCTGCTCCCCTGTGAAGTCCAGGACCTGCTCCTCATTGCTCTTCGGGGTCTTGCTTTGTTCTTCTCTACCTCTTGTTCCCACAGCTGGAGGTGCCGCAGCCTCCCTTCTCCTCCTCTTCTCTGTGGCAGGTGCCTCAGGACAAAAGCCACAGTCCGAACAGAGCAGGCTGTGCCTCTCCTGAGGAACCACTCCCCCACTCCCCTAACATGTTTCGTCTCTTCCGTCACTGTTCTGAAGACAAATATCTTTGCATACTTTGCATACTTTACTAACAGAGAATGCTGACTACTGATATGATATTCTTCTGGTGTGAAAGTGGGTGTCTTTAATTAATTTTAATGACGGATTCTCAAAGGTACATCAGCAAAACAGTCTGATGAAAATGGGGAGGCTGCATATGATCTGCCAGGTAAAGTATTCTATGAAAGATCTCGAACTTTCTTACACTATGATAAAGTTTCTGGGGATGTTCCATGACCAAGCATGAAGTACACCCACTACCCACTCACAAAAAAGCCCTTTGGGATGGAAAGGGAAGGTGGACCGTGAGTTACGAATGTGCGAGCCAAGCGTTCATTTTTTTCCTATGGGCATAATGCATACAAACTTTTAGAAGCTGAAATATTTGTAAGCCCTGGATGCTGGGTTTAAATTACCTTGATGTTGTAGACAAAGCTGCCAAAAAAAAACCTTAAAAAAATCAGAAATTTTTATTGAGGTGAAAGAATTGTGCCACTTCCTTACAAGGTCTTGGCTCCTGAGCTGTCTCTCCTCTTTGCCACGGATGTAAGTTTCTTTTCTTCATAAATCAGAGCGTGATGAGATTCCCTATGCTCATATTAGTGTCTCATAATAATAAACCAGCCAAGATAAAACAAAGAGATTATATCTCTCATTCATAAGAATAACATTTTCCCGTTTTTTTGAACTTTAATGTACATAGATGGCTGAATATCTTCATTACATCCATCATCCATAAAACTGAATTGGAATAAAACTGTTGCAAAATTTTTGGAGACAGTTATTATTATTCAAGATACTCCAGTATCCTGAGGTTTTTTAGAAATAGCAGAATCCGATTATCCTTCTTCCTGTTCTTTACGTTAGCCATTCTCGGCCATTTTTCATTTAAATATGAAAAATGCCCACTCATATAGTCTGAATTCAGATCAAAGACATATTCTCTCAAATAATTTAATTATAAGTAAAATACTAATTTGGGGTCGACTGTACCAGTTAGGATGATTTCTTTCACTAAACACCATTCCTCCTCCTTTTTTTTTTCTTTCATGGATTTTAGGTGACAACTGGATAAAAGCAAACAAAGAGCTGATCGACAAGACCAAGTTCACCATCACAGATCTGCCGACAGATGCGAGGATCTTTGTGCGTGTGAAGGCCATGAACAAAGCCGGTGCCAGCGAGCCCAAGTACTATTCTCAGCCCATTCTCGTGAAGCAAATCATAGGTAGGTGGCAAGGCTTCCAAAATTTTGTCTCAATTTCACATTATTTGCTTTTATTTTTTTAACTCCTTTTTTCCCCTCAAAACCTCCTATTTCACTGACGCTCTTTTGATATTTTATTAATTCCTCTTGGGAGTTAGAAGTGAACAAAATAGTTCTTTTCGGGCAGTGTGAGAGGTCAGCTCAGGGTTTATAGCTTGGTATGAGGACCAGTTAATTAACCTCACCAGGTTCCGTGAGTCAGCTCTGGCTGGGCTGCTATTCACTTTGGAGAGAGGGCGGGTGTGTGGAGGCAGTAGTGCAAACAATCCCTATAGCAGCAGCCCGGCTCAAAGGGGTCTGTCGTCTTTCATGACAAGATGAACACGTTATTTGCCCTTCCCAACGTCTGACATCTGCACTGATGATGGAAAAGTGATGGTGAGTAAAACGGCTGGTGCCTTAGCACAGATCAAGTCAGTACCACCAAACTATGCTATTTCTTCTCTTCCTCACCACCATGCCCTCGAAGTTAAAATAACAGGGCCAGGGGCAGGCCTGCTGGTGTAGTGGTTGAGTTTGCGCACTCCACTTCCACGGCCCGGGGTTTGCAGGTTCGGATCCCAGGTGCAGACACATGCACCCGTTTATTAAGCCTATGCATCCCACATAGAAAGTAGAGGAAGATAGGCGTGGATGTTAGCCCGGGGCCAATCTTCCTCAGCAAAAAGAGGAGGGTTGGCAACAGATGTTAGCTCAGGGCCAAACTTCCTCACCAAAAAAAAAAAAAAACACGGCCAGTTTTGCCTTGGAATGTTCTTGATGAAGCATAACAATTATTAATTTTATTAAACCTTGGTCCCCAAGTAGATGTTTTTCCTCTACTCTGTGTGACAGTGAAATGCAGAGCGTGTATAAAGCTCTCATGCTGCAGGCTGTAGTACAATGCTTGTCTCTAGGAATAGTACTTGTCCACCTGACTCAGAGGCTGAACTAGTGACTTTTTTTCATGAAGTTCCATTTTTACTTGAAAAAACGGCTTGATATTTGGCGGATATTTTTTAGGAAATGAATGGAGTGAGCCTGTCACTTCAGGGAAAACAACTTACGATATTAGTTATCAATTTGTCAATGAAAAAAATTGAGCTTTCAAACAAAATTAAGAATTTTGGAAAACTTGTATCCACCACCATGGACTTGACAGCTCTCAACACTTAGAAACTTTTCTGATGAAATAGTTGGTGTTTTAACGAATGTAATTTTTTGATATAGGATAATGGAATGTGTCAACATTTGGAAGATCTGCATAATTCAGTGAAGCAATATTTTCTAAACGACCAATGCATGTTAAAAAGTCATGCCTGGGTAAATTGTACATTCAAAATGCAAGATAGACCAAAGGATATTAACGGAACAGAGATTAAAAAGTTCATTGAAATGGTTTCAGATTCCACATTGCAGCTAATCTTTCAGAAACTACAACTTATCATGTTTCAATGTAGAATCAAAGAGGAATAACCACAATTGTCTGAAAAGTTTATTAAAATATTCCTCCTGTCTCTGTGAAGCCAGATTTTCTTCACATACTTCAACCAATATAACATATTGCAACAGATTAAAGGGAGAAACAAATATGAGATTCCAGCTATCCTCTATGAAGTCAGACATTAAAGGGATTTGCCGAAATATAAAATGCCATTCATATCGCTAATATTTTGTTAATGTAAAATATGGTTGTTTTCACTAATATGTTATGTTTTTATTTTTCCAATAAATAAGCAAATAAATATTTCAAAAATCCTCAGTTTTAATTTCTAACATGGTAAATATTGATAGATACAGCCCATATAAACAAACGCTTTTTGGGGCCTTTGATAATTTGTAAGAGTGTAATGGTATACTGAGACCAAAAAGTTTGATAATCGCTGCTCCGGGGGAAAGAACATTGGACTGGGAACCTGGATATCTGGGTTCTGGACCATTTTCTGCCACAGACTCATGGTGTGGCTGCCTGAAACCTTTTGGGAGTGAGTTAGGGGATGGATAGATGTAAGAAAGCACAAAGCATGCACATTTTCTTAGTAGGTTCTGAAGACAGGCTACGTAAGTTGAATTCTGTTTCCATCATTTATTAGCTATGTGGCCTCAGGCAAGAGACTTGATCTTTCTAAGCCTTTAATCTCTTTATCTGCAAAATCAAGATAATAATAGTACTTACCACATCGGTGAGAATTGATTAAATTAATCCATGTTGCTTGCTTTATAGAGTGCTTGCCACATAATAAACCCTCAGTGTACATTAGCTTTTATTATGATGATGGTTTAGTTTGTTGGAAACTTGCTAAGTCTTCTTTTCCTCATACGTAAAGTTAGGGAGTTAGAGGATCTCCAAATTCTCTTCCAACCCCACCTTTCGGTCATCATAATCATCATCATCATCACCTCCTCCTAAAGTTTCTTGAGCACTTAGCTATTTTCAGCCATTATGCTAAATGCTTTACATGAATGACTGTATTTAGTCTTCACAACAATCCTGTAAATTAGATGCTCTTATCATCCTGATTTTATAGGAGACTGAGACCAGATCAACTGTCTGATCTAGGACTAAAACCTAGATCTCTCTGACTCTGAAGTCCATGCTTCTAAGCAGAGCATAGGCACCGAGGCTGACTCCAGGTTCTAATTCTGGTTGTGCCACCTTGGGCAAGTTACTTAACCTCCTATGCTTCAGTTTCTTTATCATAAAATAAAAAGAGTACCTATCCTACAAGGTGGCTGTGAGGTTTAAATTAATCCCTTCATGAAAAGCATTTTAGCCCAGTGTCTGTCACATGCTACACACTCAGATGATGAGATCTGCTTCACCCCTGTGAGCCATGAGACTTTGACTCTCTGTTCCTGATGAGTTTGCAGCAACACGTTCTAGTATCTTTGTGGTGTTTGATTAATGATCATTAATATACAGTGGGCTAGAACTGCCTGTTACGTACTTTACCATAGCCACACAGGGAGAAAGTTACTATCGAATTCCAACAGAATTACATAAATAGCAAGTGCTAGGTGCTCAAAATTTTTTGCTTAAGAAAGAATGAGCAGTCCTACAGCTAATGTGATGCCTGTAGATCTTTTATGGAATGTTCATTGGAGAATATACTCTCTGTTAGAAACTATGAAAAATATGTATTAGGTCCTAAGAGAAAATTTGGTGTGTTTTTCTAGAAAGTTGCTTTAGGTTTATAGTGACAATAAAAATAAGAAGTTACAGGAAAATCAAGAAGATCAAGGATAAATTTTGAGGTAGACCGTTAAAACATCTCTACTTGAAGAAAACATTTGGAACCAAAGTTACTGTATATAATCTGTTAGAGGCACATCTAAGATTTTACTGCAGAGACATGAGCACAAGGATACCCCATTGAGCATCATACCAAGGTGCTTATGTAAGGCTGTTTCCAGTGTGCCATACTGATTGCAAATTATGCTATTCTACTCTCACTCAGAGCCTCCAAAGATTCGCATCCCAAGGCACCTGAAGCAAACCTATATCCGCAGAGTTGGAGAAGCTGTCAATCTGGTTATACCTTTCCAGGTAATCATTCAGGGGTTGCTCATTTTCTCTTTCCGGCACTGGGGTGTTTGAGAAGTAGAGGGAGGTACGCTAGTATTTAAGTTCATCATGATTCAGGATTTCCTCCGAGGGAGAATAGGTAAATAATGGAATAGATCTGGGGACTGATTAAACAATCTGCTGCTATAGAAGTAGAGAAATCTATGAAAGTGTCACAGATTTTTCTTCTGCATGAAGCAAATGAGATCTAGTCTTGTTTGAAGCTCAGGGATTATGGTGGGGCAGAGAGGAAACATCGAAGAGATACCAAAACAAGAAATGCTTTAAGATTCTTTCTCGTCTTATAAATCTGTAAAACTGATCTTCATTTTAACTGAAGTTCTCCGTGTAACATTCAGGAAAATAACATGTGCTTCCCACAATTACCCAAACCAAACTAAATTCCAATAAGAGGGATAGCTGAAATTTGTAATCTTGATGCCACTAACTGAAATATGTGAACATGGTTAAATCATTGCTCTAGCAAAAGAAATGTATTATTCCCAAGATTAACCAGGTTTCACCTACGTTAATTAGTTTTGCTCTCATACACACCCACACACACACACACACACACATACACTGCACCACCACTCACTCATCTGACTTCTCTTATGCCTCTAGACAGTGCTGTTCAATTGAACTGTCTGCAATGATGGAAATGTTCTATATATGCGCTGTCCAATGTGGTAGCCATGAGCCACCTGTGGCTACTGAGTACTTGAAATGTGCAACTAGGAACTAGTGTGACTGGGGAAATGAGATTTTAATTTTCCTTAATTTTAATTAATTTTAGTTTAAATAGCCACATGTAGCTTGTGGCTGTTATACTATACAGCATGGCCTTAGAATTAGAATTTAGGTCCCTGCACACATTTGAACACACACACACACACACACACACACACACATATAGTGCATTCAAACCCAGGGTCCCATGAAATCCAAGCTAAAGAGACAGCCAATTCAGGCCATCCTCATTGCACTCTGGGCCCAAGCCTTAGAAGAAGCAGTTATCTTCTGCATATACAGTGTGTGAAATCAGAATGAAATCCAAGGAGGACGCCAATGTGAACACAGCAGAGGAGGAAGGAAATGGCTTGGTAAAGTTCCTCCGACTTCTCTCCTCTCACAGTCTCAAATAAAACCAGGAGTTGGGACAAGGCAGGCACTCAGGACCCAGCCTCAGCCCTGGACTGGGGCTACTGAATCAGCCCTGCAGTTTCCGCCTCATGTCTACCACCAGGGCTAGTCCCAGTGCCCGATCTTGGGGCTCTGTGTATTCAGCTTCTGTCACTGAGTCTGGAGAGGAAAGAGCGTGAGAACAGGGACCTCATAGGTGTGGCATCCCAGGGGCTGCTCAGCCGCCAGGAAGTGGTGATCAGACTAGTGTGTCGTGTTGGTATATTTGTGTAACTTCTAGAGTTCTCATAGACATTCTCTCATTTGAAATGAGAAATGTGGTCACCCACCACAGACTGTTTCCAGCCTTGCCTAGAATGGGGTAAACCACTGTCATTTTTTGTAATGCTGAAAAAAAATCTTCACACAATCTGATTTCCCTCCCCCTCTGCTTTTTCTGTCTGTCTTTTTTAGGGAAAACCAAAACCAGAATTAACTTGGAAGAAGGATGGTGCAGAAATTGATAAGAATCAAATAAACATTCGCAACTCTGAGACTGATACCATCATATTTATCAGAAAAGCGGAGAGAAGCCACTCTGGAAAATACGATCTGCAAGTCAAAGTGGAAAAATTCATGGAAACCGCATCAATCGATATCCAGATCATTGGTAGGTTTGGAAGAAGGAACTAGAATGTTCTTGCAAAGCAGTATTTGGACTAATTGTCCTTGTCACTAAGGCAAGAGTAAGAATTTTTGTTAGGCAGGCTCTACACAAAATTCTTTTTTTTAGAATTTTTTTTTAAATAGATAAATTAGTAAGATTTGTTAGCATTTCAAAATAATTTTTCACTGACTAAAAGAAGTCATCATGGAAGACTTAGGGCATATATATTAAAAAAAATTAATGTGTGTACTTTTTAGTGAAAACCATCTGTACTGCTTTACAATCCAGTTCTCTCTTACTCTGTTTCTCAACTCTTTGATGATAAAACTATTCCTATATTGAATTCTTGCATAAAAAATATTATAGAGTCTCGATATAATTTAAGATATTTCTTACTACACCTAAAATTTTCTAATAATAAAGTTTTAGTGGAGAAAGAAAAATTTTTATTATATATAAGGAAGATGTACCTACACAAAGCTAAACAATTAAACACTGAATTGGTTGATCCTGCAGGACTAGTTAGATACTTGCCTGTTCAAATAGGTTAGTTCTTACTTCTGTCTGGAGTTAGTGGAATAGAGGGAGGATCTCTTACAGATGGACTTCATTCACTTGAGCTGTTCTATAACTTTTGCAATGTCAAGAAATAAATTTAAAAGCAGAGCTAGAAGTCTTGTCTCCAATCATTTTTATTACTATATTTCAGCAAATTTGCTAAAACTAGAGGTTCTCTAACGGAAGGAGCGACTTCCTGTGGCAAGCCTTCACTTGGGTGAAATTTCATGTCCTTTAAGCACTCTTTTCGAATTGGCTAAATCTTCTTGATTTTTGTTAAATTGAGGGGAGTGTCAAGGCCACTCTGTACGCTTGGATCTGGCCTGGCTCCATTCAATGGAACCCCCGGTGGTAAGGTCTGGAAAAGCACTGACTCCCGTAACACAGGGAGGGACATTTTTTTTTTCCTACTTTGCCATGTAATTACTTTATCAGGTAGTTATAAGTGCCTAGCGCATCACTTGCACATCCAGAGTGCTCAATAAATAGTGACAATTATTATTTTGTTATTTTATTAGTCCCAAGTTTATGTATCTGCCATGACTGTAAAAATCTAGCAAGGCCATTTACTGTTAGGGAGCAAGTGTTTGAAAAGTCAACATGAACTTGAAGACAAAGTGGATTTGGGGTGCAACTGGGAAGTTGAACTGAGGAAAGACAGGCAGTGGTGAAAACAGGAGCTAGAAAACTGTGCTTGTAGACACTCACTGTTGGTAATTGTGGAAAGAAAGGGAGGATTATCACAGTGGTTTCCCCCACTGAGTCCATGAAGACTGCTGGTTAAATCTCCTTTGAAAGAGAGAACAACATTACCAGAAAGCACACTGGAGTTTGCTTTTTTCAGTCTGACATTTCCTATAGAAATAATTATAATTGCATTTTAATACCTGAAAAATATTTCAGGGCAGAAAGAGGGATGATTACAGTGAGAAGTATAGTAGATGTGAAATTTCTCTAAAAAAATTAAGAAATACTGTGCAAATATATAATATGATTTTGTCCTTCCTTGCACCTCTCTGCATGATTTTTTGGGGGGGCCTCCCGATCAAGACTTAGTTTTCTTGACTCTTTGGCCTTCCTAACGTTACTGCAATTTACTGGAAGGTCAGAGTTCACAAAAATTCATGTGGTGCAGAAAGTAAAGTGAGGAAAGACTTTATTTCCTCATTAATGTATTTTACTTACATAAAGTGGAAACACTTGATAAACACAAATAAATCTTGGAGGGAGAGTTGGCAGAGTGGTAAAAAACAGTTTTCCTCACTCCCATTAAAGGTGCCTTTTGGGTACAACAGAGGAACCCACTCACCAGCTGTGGGCCTCAGTGCCTCTCACCAAAAGCGGGAGCTGCTCAGCCCAGGTGGGCTCTAAGATTTCAAGTCCAGTGTCAGCTTACAATTCCCATTAGGCAGGGTAGCCTGGTGAATCATTGCCATAGACTGTCCCTGGAGGCAGGGTTAATGAGGTTTGAAGTTTTGTTTAAATTTTCTTTTCAAAATCCTTTTCTTTCCACAAAGGTGAAA
Organism: Diceros bicornis minor; assembly: GCF_020826845.1. Classification (NCBI taxonomy): domain Eukaryota; kingdom Metazoa; phylum Chordata; class Mammalia; order Perissodactyla; family Rhinocerotidae; genus Diceros; species Diceros bicornis. Next base: position 21,689,700 of record NC_080764.1, on the reverse strand, counting down.
GTCAAGAGTTTCCAGATAAGCTTAGCTGGACTGCATTCCAATTCTCTGAATTTTAAGAATGGTGAAAGAAATGTGGGTAGAAATGCAGGGAGGGAAGAGCATTTTTAAATATCCTCCTGTACCAAGGTATAGGGTGGGAGGGAAAGTGACCTCACAGTGATGCCATGAATTCATCCTACAGACCGTCCGGGTCCGCCCCAAGTGGTGAAGATTGAAGACGTCTGGGGAGAGAATGTTGCTTTATCATGGGCACCACCAAAGGATGATGGAAATGCTGCCATTACAGGGTACACGATCCAGAAGGCTGACAAGAAGAGCATGGTAAGGTGTGGCTTTCTCAGTCCAGCAGCAGCAAAATCACATTTATTCAGAGGTAAAGGGGAAGGCATGAGGTCCTCTCTGGTGAGGCCCCCATGGGGGGCTGTGGAGACGTGATGGGGTGTAGCGAAAAGGGTAAGGCCTTTGGATCCACAGAGAGTTGAACTGGAATCCCAGCATTGCCACTTAAGACCACATGTACATGCGCAGTCACTTAACCTCTTTGATCTCCATTTTCCTTATCTTTAATATAGGGAGACAAATACTTACTTTGCTTATCGTGAAGCTAAAACTATATAAAGCAGCTGGTGCAATGCTCAATGGAATTCAAAAAATCCATTTCTTCAACAAATATTTACTCACTCTGAATTCTGACTCAGATTTACACCCATGCAACTCTTTATCTTTGTAAAATAAATGTTGGATAGCGTGGACAAAAAGAGCCAATTATAAAAGAAAGATTCTAAAGGGAACAGCATGTGCAAGGGTCCTGGAGGGAAAGAGCTCACGGTGTTCAAGAAGCAACCCAGTTAGAGTATGAATTATTATTACCTGTATTGTATAGATGAAGAAACTGAGGCTCAGAAACGATAAATGACTTGCTGGAGATAACCAGATTTTAAATCTAAAAGTCTAGGTCTTTCTGAGTTAGAATCCATCCACTGTACCCTACTGCTGCCCTAACTGCAAGTGAATGAATGAATAAAGGAATCTTTGGACACACAATGGCATGGAGTCATTTTTCATTCTCATAGGGAGAGTGAAACATCATACTGAATGATATTGATAGGAAGTCTCTAGGCGTTTACCCTAGTAGATCTCAGTAAGAACTTAGGTTATGAAGTTACGTCGGATTAATAGAAGAAGGGGAGAGGGTTGAAAAGGGCAGTCTAACTAATAGCAATGGATTTCAAACCTCTCCTTTCCATAAACTAGTTCTAGCATGTGTTTTTTTTTTCCCTGGATGGGTGTTATATGACAAAATAAGATTTGGCATTTAAAGCAGCATTTTTCAGCTAAACCTGGACAGCTCAAGAGGTAAATCAATGCATGACTTTGCAAGAAAAGTATCTGAACATCTTGGATTTCCTTAGCAATGAGAGCTCTTCTTTGGAGCTTGGCCCAGATACTGGCGTTGAATCCAGGGTACCATGGTTCCTATAGAGAGCCCCTCAGGCGGCTCCCCCATTCTTCCACCCCCAGCATACTTGCCCAACATTTGTCTTCTTAGATATCCAGTCAAGTCGAGGTGAGCCAGGACTTTCCTGCTGCTTCATGTGACTGAGGTCTGCCTAACGGGGAATAATCCCCAACCCCTGCACCCCTGTATTTCTGTTGCATTTCAGCAGGGGCAGACCAATAGAACAGAAGGTACTCACTCTGCCCAGTGCACTTCCCAAGAGATCACCAGGCCATTGTCTCATTGTAGCTACAGATGCTTTTCTTCACTTGAATTCCTATACCCATTCATATCTTCCGTAAACATTGTTTTCATTACATGTGCCAACATGTTCGTTTATTCATTCATTTACTACATGTTGAGCACTGTTCTAGCTGCTGGATTAAAAAAAAAAAAAACAAGACGGCTCCTGCTCTCGGAGCACTACAGCCTAGACAAGAAGAAAGATGTAAAACCAAATGATAAAACAATATAATAATTGTTGGAATAAAGGTTTGCATAAAGTGCTTTGGGAATACAGGAGGGCATAACTACCTTTGTCTGGTGTCTTAACAATATCCAAAATATAGAGATTATGATGACCCCTAAAACTTGCAAGGAAAATCCTTTTCCTTTATAAACTTATTGCCAGCAAATGTATTTTCTCAATTAGTGGTATAAAATATGTCATACGTGTGGTTTTCTACTGGTTGCAAGATTAACTTTGAAACCATTGTATTTCTTGGTATGGTGAGGAAAAAATTGAAAAAAGTTAATATAGCTTTAGCTTCTCATTCATTCATTTATTCAAGTGTTCAATAAACAGTTATTTTGTGTGCAGTACCTACCCTGTGCCAGGTGCAGTAATAAGCACAGGGGATACAAGGGTGAGGTAAAAAGTCCATTTTTACCATCATGGTGTGTCCTTTCCAGTGCGGGAGGTAGAGAGTAAACATAGAAAATAGTAAATATATAATTTAAGGTAGCAAATGCTGTGAAGAAAAGTTAACCAGGGTAAGGTGACCAACGTGGTACAGATGGAGTCGTTGGAGGGTGGACAGTTAGGGAGGAGATGCTACCTGAGCAAAGACCTGAAAAAACCTAAGTTAATAATATTAGGCAAACTTATTGGACAAGATTAATTTTTCTCTAGTGATTTAGTTTCATCTCTTCCTCAGAATAGATAAGTTGGCACTAAAATTTTATAATTATACTTTGTTGTACAAGAGATAGACAGGTAGGTAGACAGATGATAGACACTGTACAGTTATGAAGACATATAAAGGTAGTAATTGACGTCTAGGGTATATGAATCTAATGTGTAAATGAAGATTAAATTACATAATCAAGTGAAAATCAATTATAAAGTATTAAACAAATTAAATGTACATTGTTATTACTCTCAGTACAAAAATTAGTGCTATTTTTCTTTTAGTTAATGAAACATCCATATTATTTATTCTAAACCAGTGGAATAGTTGTGTATTTTTAGATGATTTTCCTCAAATTATTATTTTTTTCTTTCAGGAATGGTTCACTGTCATTGAGCATTATCACCGAACCAGTGCCACCATTTCTGAACTGGTCATAGGAAACGAATATTACTTCCGGGTCTTTGCTGAAAACATGTGCGGCCTCAGTGAGGATGCAACGATGACTAAAGAGAGCGCCGTGATTGCCAAGGACGGTGAGTAGGAAGCAGACTCGACATTTGGAAACCTTGGTTTTCAATGACTAGACAGAGAAGACTAAGAGAAGAAGAAATGTAATGAAAGGGAAAAAGAAAATGATAAATTCACATTTTTAAATTATGGTAAAAATGTCCAAGTGAAATTTTAATTTTACAAGTAAAATTTTTAAGAAAAATTATATTATTATTGCATTTTTAAAAATACAAACTTTAATTCATTCCAACTTCTGGGCAGTGGGTCTGTAAATGGCTAAAATGACAGGAATAGGAAAAAGTAGACATTTGCTTCTTGAGCCTGGGTTACTTATTCTCGGACATCTTCCATGGAGCTACACATGAGCCCCACTCTGCAAGGAGAGGGAAAGCTGAATTCCTCCCCTATCATTTCATGTCCTCATTAACCGCTGTCCTTCAAGCTCTTCCTCATTGTTTTCACATTAGAGCACATTGCTGATCAAAATACTCAGACACCGAACTCTTCTCAAAATTTGTTCAGTTTCAGATGACCACTCTGGCTTTCTGCCCGCTGTGTGATTGGCTGTAGGTTTGTACCCTTTGGAATGAATGCCGTGTGGCTTTCACTCACGTTTTTACATGTTGCAGGGGAGTTTTAATCATGAGTAAAGTATGCCAAGGAAAATATATTTTCAGGCCAATTTGTATATTTCTAACGCTTGTTTTTAAGGTAAAATCTACAAAAATCCAGTGTATGAAGACTTCGATTTCACAGAGGCGCCCATGTTCACCCAGCCTTTGGTTAACACTTATGCTGTAGCTGGTTACAATGCCACCCTGAATTGCAGTGTGAGAGGAAATCCTAAGGTACCATGGTTTTTTTTTTTATCACATTAAATTTGAGTTAATCTCACACTCCGTCTTTTATATTTGCCATGTTGTAATTATAAGTAATAATATAAACTAATCTTCTAGCTGCTATTTGTGTCTTTTTCTGGGATAGAAAGGGGGTTCAGTGTGGTGCTGATGGATAATTAAGTACACTATTTAAATGTAGTAATAAAAAATGCTTATATTTCTTTACTAAGAGATAGTTTCTAAGGTAAAACCAAACCACCCATTTTTACAAAAACTAAGAGGTAAGGAGATGGAAATAATATTGTTTCACCTGAAAAATTAGGTGATAATATTGATTCATCAAGTTTTCTGAACTAGATTAAAGCAAATAATGATGATGATATAATGCAAGGAAAAATTTTAAATGTGCTGTTATAAGGGTGCAGAGTACCAGGAAGGGAAAAATCACATTTGATTGAAGAGATTTAGACAGGTTTTTTAAAATACAAGCTTTTGAAAAGAACAACAAATTAATGAATGTTGCCCATTGAGATATCTATTCCTGGGTGGCACGGAGGGAAAGTGCCCTAGAATTTGGAAAAATTGCAAATAGTAGTATTTTTCCTACATATACCATGAACAGAAATAGGGAAGAAAAGAGAGAAGCCAAACTGAGGATGGGAGGAAGATGCTGAATTCCTGTTTAGTTAGAAGTGATGCTGGTACATCCAGATGGGAATGACCAGTGGGCAGAGGAGAGGTTCACTGGAGCTTAGGAGAAAGGCCAGGGCTGGGACTCTCAGTTTAGGAGTCCCCAGGCACGGGGGGGGGCTACATTCCACCCCTTACAGCAGAAGCTCTAGGAAGGAATTTCATCGAGGAAGGAGAGTAGTGTGCAAAAAGCCAAGGACCAAAGTATGAGCCTCAGTGAATGCTCTCATTTGAAAGGCAGAAGGAGAAAGATGACAGTGTGAAAGAGACAGGGTCTGAGCAAGGCAAAGTCATGTAAGAGGTGGAAGTGAGAATGTGGAGGGTGTGTTTTTACCTAAGGAATGAGAAGACAATATGAGAAAAGAGTGGAGGGTCGACAATGTCAAATGTAGTTCAGAGGTCAAGCAGAATGGAGTCACCTTCCTGGGCAATAGGGTCACTACTGTTCTTGAATTATGTGGTTGGAGTAGATCCATTGCCACCTGATAACACATACAGATGTCAGAAGAGAGATTAAATGGTGAGGTGACATAAGCAGCCCATCATGGGTTAGAAAAGAATATCAGGAAAAGGAAGTAGAGAAAATCAGATGGTTATGACACCTTATGGGGATTCTCTGAAAAATGCCTAGCAATACACACTGTCTAGGATGAGTTAAGCTAATGGACCTGTAGATCAAATTTAAATGTAACTGAATCTGTTTGGGAAGATTACCCCAGAGCTGTCCTCTGAGCAAATCTGGCTTGCTTCTTCAGAACTGCTCATTGGCTTTCTTGCCAAGCATTAAGTAGAATTTTAATTTGAAAGAAACAGTGCTTCAGTAGCTGTGAATTCTTCTTAGATGTACTTTCTTTCTAAGCCATGCTTTAAAATTCTGTCACTGGCTTTGATGGTCAATTACTATGCTAAGTACCAGATATGATTTGACCTAATTTACTTCAACCTTAACTTCAGCCCAAAATAACCTGGATGAAAAACAAAGTTGTTATTGTGGATGACCCAAGATACAGGATGTTCAGCAATCAAGGGGTCTGTACTCTGGAGATTAGAAAGCCCAGCCCCTATGACGGAGGCACTTACAGCTGCAAAGCAGTCAATGACCTTGGGACAGTGGAGATCGAATGCAAACTGGAGGTGAAAGGTATGACATCCAAGATCTTGTGTATAGACTAAAATGAAAGAAAATCATTTAGTTATTGTCCTTACTGCAAAATCCAAACTGCTTGCCAAAATATTCTGGGGTGGGGGAGGAAGTGGGGAGAAAATTCGGGGAGAGAGGACATTTTTACATTCTGCGTTCACTCTGATTCGTTGACGGCTACTTTATTATTTAAGTGGACATTTTTATCTCTTGCAATTCTTCTTAACTAAAGGAATATTTAATTTCAGTGGAATGCTAGTTTGTGCACAGCATGGCAAGAATGAATAAAGTCAAGGGGTTATTGCTTTGGTGCTATAGTCCATCTATAAATAGAAGCCTAGTACAAAAACTCATCTAATGAAACTGCAATTAAGAAATTTACACTATTTTTAATGAGTTTACTATTTTGTGAAACTTCCAATATATATGTGGGTAAGTTTGCTAATTTAGTGTTTAATATTACACGTATAGACTATAGTATACGCATATTATAACCAGTTGCGTTTAAAATCTCACTAGAGAATTTCCGTTTATAATTATGCATGTTATTTATACTAGTTTTTAGAAGTGTTGCAACTCATGTAAACCAAGAAAACATATAAGGATTTATGTGGTAGAAAAGTCTCAGCATAACCTGTCATCTTAATCAATTTTAATATTAATTGGGTATAATTTTTATACTGAAGTTTTTTCTTGACAATCAAAACCTACTTTGGGACACCATTAAAACTCCTAAGCTGTCAGTCATCATTATGAAATAATAAGTGACATGATCCTAACATCTTTTCTCTTGTTATCTTATTGTATTGTGTTGCCATTCTGTGATAATTGAAGTCTTTATTTTTCCTACCTCTCTATAATGAGGAAATTATGATCTAAAAGTGAAAAGGATAACTTTATAAATATCTGTTTTATAAAAAACATAGTAAGTGCTTAGGGTATTTATGTAAAAAAAAAAAAGAGTTTTTTAGTCCTAAATTTAGAATAAATATAGTAGAGACACTTCTTGAAAAAAAATTTTTCCTTTTATCACTTTTAAAAACCAGCATTCTTTCTCTTATGACTTCTGTTCCTCCTCAGGTAATACAGCAAAGCAGATTCATGAATGATAGGAAAAACTTTTTAAAATTTTTTCCTCTCCAATGTAAAGCATATAATATTCTTAGAAAATTTCAAACCTTACTATTGAGATACTGCTTGTAATTTAAATATTATTATTTTAGCTGTTTCTTAGCTTCAAATGCAGGTTAAGGTCACAATTGCAAACACATGTGGTTTCTAAACTCCTAGCCTTATTAGTTCCAAGATATTGTTGGTACTTATGTTTCAACATCCAGAAAACAAACAAAAAAACCCAGTACCACTTCTGCGTGCTTTGAAAATAATTAGATGTTGCTAATGATGATTTCATAGATGGTTCGGCATTTGTGATCCTCCATACAAGCAAATAATGTTATGCATATAGATGATATGTTCTTAATAGTAATTGTATAGTAAATTGTATAGTAATTGAGTTAAGTAATATAAATTATGTTTTCTAGTACATAAGTTCCTAATAAGGTGTCAATTGTGGTATATTGGTAAAAGCTTTTGGTCCTAAAAGTAAAGCCAAGATTGTTTATCATCAGATTGTTATCTGATAATAGGTGACTTGAATCAAGTTAAGCTGTGAAAAAAAATAAAGGTAAGAATGTCAACCGAGAATAAATAAATACTGGTACAAATATTCTAATTCTGCAGTGATTTATCAAGGAGTAAATACCCCTGGACAACCAGTCTTCCTGGAGGGGCAGCAACAGGTTTTTTAAAGTTGATATCCCACGATATTTCTTCTTTCCGTTCCATTCCTCTTACATGAAATAGCACTTTGCATGTAAAGCTTGACTTTCTCATTTGCTTTTAATTGTATTTCTTAGCAGCTCATGGCATACAATGTTTATGCCATGAACAAGGAAGGCCAAATTATTCAAGGATATTAAGTAATGTAGGAACTAAGTTTTCTCAGAAAACTAAGTACCGTACCGCAGGTCCCCATGAAGAAAGCCAGAAAGCTTACATTTGAAGATAACCTCATTTTTGACATAAGATTATCAAAATTTGGGAATCAGTGATATTTCTTTAATATTTTCATTTTCAAATGTAGAGAGATATGTTGTTCTTCCTTGAAGATAGTTTCCAGTGTAGGTTCCTTAGATTCATGTTGAAATTCAGAAAACTGAACATTTTTAATTGCTAAGTTGTAGCAAAAGTGTTCTAGGCATTTTGGTGGGGAGAGGACATAAACAAAAATAGATCCAATATTTGGAAATTTTTATATTTCATATTTTCAGTGAAAAATTCTCCAGTAGACTATCTATAATCCATCTATCTGCTGGACATTTTAAATATTTTCATGGGACCAAAATTATTTCATATATTCATGAATTTAAAAGGAAAGAAAATTCTAGGCCCCATTACTAAACAGACTAAGTGATAAATGAGTCCTATTATATACATATGATTTACCCCCATTTGGAAGAATGAATTAACAAGTTCTTTGGGGCTGGGTTAGCGACTAGTTGTAAACTTTAATGACGTAGATTTATGCCTGAGTTTACAATATTTGCTCTCTGAATTCCCAGAGATAATGTCCGCTTTCAAAAAAGGAAAGAATTAGGGCTCTTTCTTTAAAGTTTTGTAAATTACATTTTCTAGCCTAAGTTTGTTTAAGCCTTGCGTTTATTTAGATCAGTCATATGTAATCAGTTAAGAATACAATATTATAGAATACACTAGTCTAATGTTTATATCTACTTGATAATTTTGCCTTTTAGAATTTCAACATATATATATGTACACTAATGCTTTGTCTATTGCCTATGTTTTTCTTTTGTTGAAAAACACAATATATATATGTTGTAGGGTTGTTTTTTTTTTTTAAGCTAATGGTTTGGAAGCTCTTACCATAAATATTCACTGTACCATCAAATTTGCTTTGCCACCTATTCAGGCAAAGTGGTTGTGCGTATTAATAAATGTTTTACATATTAATGATCCTTTTGCAGTGACTGGATCCCTGCCCTTCATTCCATGTGCTTCTATTTTCCTACGTCTTTCACATGACTAAGGATTAATGAAATCACCTCATTATAATCGTGACCATAATTTCATCCAACAAATACTCAACTTTGGTTTTAGCACTTTATTAATGCTTACAACTTCTCTCTCTCTTTCTCTCTCTTTTCCTTAGTCGTAGCACAGTAAGGATTTTTGAATGTATATTATCATCTAAGGTAAGCTTTCATATGGTTTTGGCATATGAAGCTTATGACTGTCATAAGCCATACAAAGCCTGTGGTGTATGGCATGATTTTCATTATGTAATCCAATGAAAATAGACTATTTAAAATCTCTAACTTTGTAGTTTTAATTTGTATTTCAGTATCGTGAAATTAACAGCTAGTACTTATTCATCACAATCTCCTGTTGACATGAAGCAAGTTGTTGAATGCAGTAGAGCATGAATTAAAGCATTTAATGTAGATGAAAATGAGTGATACTCAAGCATTCTGAACTCTTTGCATCAAGGAATGGACATGTACATAAATGGCATCATTTCTACCAATATGTGACTTGAATTTTTTTTTTAAAAAAAGGAGAATGACTTTCCCAAATTTGCATTAAAGTAGTTTTAAGAATGTTCAAATGGCATGCTGTTTTTGTCTGGACGTGAATTTATTAGCAAGTAGTGAAACACTTCTCTAAAGGACCATGAATTTTTATAGTTTCATGGGTTCTCTTGTGAAGGGTACTTGTACTTTTTAAATGTAATTCAGAAACACAGAAGGTAAGTATGAAATAATTGTAGGTGTTTCTCTCACCTTTAGAAGGTATTGGACAGGTTTTACTATTTTTAACAAAATATTTCCAATTTTTGCACTTTTTGACAGTGTATAAATAGCCAAAGTTAAAGGAGTAGTCCTTTTTTCTTCTCCAATGTGCTTGAATTAGAACGCTTTGTGCTTAATTAAAAAGAACATTAATGAACTGGAAACAGTTCTTCCCGCTGATTCATAACATGGTATGCATTTATTCTGCCATTCACCCAGAACACTTGAATCTTCTATAGAGGAATCCCAAAACCTCAAAGTATTGCTCAAAGAGCAATAAATACTTTCCAACCAGTTAGGAATTTAAACTAAGATTGAATAATAATAGGGAACAAAAAACTGCTATGGGTCTGCGGGGAACTTGCTTTTCCTTCTGGATGCCAAGTGCTTTAAATTCTAAATGTACTAAACTCAAGAGATTTCCAAGTAGGGACTGAATGAATCTTTGTAACTAACCGGAACACAATTAGTCACATTTCCAGGCAGCTAGTCAAGAAATATTATTTCAACGATTTTTCACGTAGATGTTCTTGACTTTGCCTTTTCCTTTGTGTCCTCTCTAGGTGGCCTTTCCTTCTGCAGGCTCCTCTTGCAAGGCGTGCCTCCTAACATAATTGATTCATATTTGCGAGACGTGCACTCAAGCAATCCTGAGGAATACTAAGGGCCTGGGCACAGCCTCTCTGCGCTCCACTGCTTTGAAATCTGGTTGCAATGAGAAAGCATTTTCTGTTTTTTCCACCAGGCACCCAAGTGTGGTCATTTTCTTTCCTCCTAATGTTGAAGAAAAAAAAATGTTTGCATGGATTGCTTAATTAAAAATTGCAAACAAAAATCTCATTTGAAGTCAGCATTTTGGTCTTTATTGTCTGTGCTTGGGCACTGTACTTTACAAAAAAGCAAGCTATAGAATAAGAAAAAGCAGTTATTTTTAGTTTAAAATAGTAGGCTGTAAATGCTTTTTTTCTTCCCCCAGAGTAAAACATATAGTACAATCCACCATGTAGGATCTTGAAAACCTATCTTTCTCTTGATCTAATGGATTTTTCTAAGCAAAACAGAGTTGTTTATTTCCCAGAGCCCTGCTCAACACCAGTGGCTCTATGCCCTTTTTCCCATTTGAATTCACTAAAAGACTTCTTAAAGTCTTTCAGACAAGTTTTCTCAACAGAAGAGAAAATGTATTCAATAAATGGCACAATAAATCTGAAGTGTTTATGATGAAATGACATGGTCTTCGTTTGTGTGTTTGGGGTTGTGTGATCAGACAGAACTGAAAACAAAAGCCTGGGAGTCAGGATGCTACCAAACTCAGGCCTGACCCCCACTGTGCCTCTGGCATGGCATCCTGGCCAGCTCCACCAGAGCTCCTGCCAAGTCAGCTAGTCATAGTGATGGAGAGCTGTTGCAGACTCCAGAGCAGTTATAGATTTAGGGTTTGCTGATGGCATCCATCCAAATTGATGGAAACCTTCTTCAAAAATCTAGAAGCTGAGAAACATTTGTACAAGCCCATAATGTTTTCGGCAGCTTCCTTCCCTCTTCCTGATGTTACAGAGAAAGTTTCAGTGAGGAGAGTGGAGTAGAAGTGTGAGGAAGGGATCGCACCATTAGTCCGTTGCCTCCCTCCTTTTTTTCCTTTTGGTCTTTTGTTCTAGAAGCTAAATACATTGTGACCTGTAGGTGGGCCCATAGCATCCTAGGACAACATTTTAAAATATCTGCTCTACTTCCTTTCCAGTTTAGAGCTGGGAGGTTGTGATGGTGATCATGCTTCTGGGTTGATATGGGGCTCATAAAAGGAAGAAGTAGATGATCCAGGAAGTTACAGTATGTTTGGGAACAGCAAGGGAAAATTCGAGTTCTTGTCCAAACTATGGTGGTTGCCTCTTTTTGTGTTCTGATTGGTTGGTAATCTTGCCTTACTGGTTGTTAAGAATATTGGCTATCACCCCATATTCTCAATAACTCTGAAATAATAATGTGTGCAGTCCCTACGTAAACATCCATTTTAATCAGGAAATTTATTTACATATTATTGGCTAAGATATTTTACATAAAAGAAGTCTGGCTCATCTATAAAGACATGAAGACCGTATCTTCTATGTACAAACCAAATAAATAACAGTGTGGCAAAACCAGTCAGTGTTGCCCCTGCAGCCTGGCTGCTGGGTCAGAGCCCCAGTGCAGCGGCTGGGCTGGCTGCCTAATTCAAACACTCATTGACCAATTTTGCCAACTCATGGTGAAGTTTCTTAGGCTGTTTATAAACATTGCCTGAAAGTGTCTATAAAGCATCCTTACAAAATATTGGCTCCCCAGTCATGACATGCTCTGTAACTATATTTTGTACCAGGTAATGTTATTTTTCTACATACAATCTCTCATCATATTAAGGGTAGTCACACACCGCAAAGTTCCAACAAGGAGAAAAAGTCTATTTTTTGTGTGTGTGAGGAAGATTAGCACTGAGCTAACATCTGTTGTCAATCCTCCTCTTTTTGCTGAGGAAGATTGGCCCTGGGCTAACATCCATGCCCATCTTCCTCTACTTTATATGTGGGACGCCTGCCACAGCATGGCTTGATAAGCTGTGCATAGGTCTGCACCGGGGATCCAAACCCACGAACCCTGGGTCGCCGAAGCGGAGTGCATGAACTTAACCACTATGCCACCAGGCAGGCCTCAAAAAAGTCTATTTTGAGACTACAAAGAGCACAAAATGTCAGAAACTGTCATTGCTATTAGCTCTCCTACGACTTTGTTCTAAATTTGTTTAAATTTCCCTCTATTAAAGAAAAAGTATATATCACAGGAATTTACCAAGAATTCTTTTTGGGAACTAACCACTCATTAAATTTTTTAAAGGATCACGTTTACTTACTTTAAAAGAAAGCTTAATGAATGTTTTCATCTAAATTAATATAGAAATAGAAATAAAAACCAACTGGTTCCAAGAAACATTGGAACAAGGTAATATGTCTTGAACCACTCATTTTTAAATCGAATTCTCAAACATTCTATTCAGCTCAGCCAATGAGTTACTGAATGCCTGATGTGTGCATGGCACTATGATGGATTCATAGGAACCCAATGACGAATAAGCCACTTCATGCCTTCAAGGAATTTATAATGTATAAGACTAGAACACAAAGAGAAACACGTAAACAGGGCACAGTGCAGGTGTAAGAGGGCATTATAAGGATTCAGAAGTTGGATAGTGTGGTTTATGTATTTGTTATTATCCATGTGTGTATCACACTAGGATGCAGTACAGGACATGCCACGTGACTTTATTTTTCTAAATCAAATTAAATACGACTCTGACTTCCCCACTAGCCAGGAAGATTGAGAAATTCTCTCTGTCCTGCTTGGGGGTCCTCAGGCCCTGGGTCAACTGGAATCTTTCCTAGTGCCTAGAAAATGGAGAGAAGGAAAGTCTCTCCATTTCAGTCTATACTGGTGACTACAGAGAGGCCTGTGGTCCAAGCCAGTATGGTCCACTCAAGGGTGACTCTGAAACCTCCCGGACAAGTGTGGACGTGGGGTCTTTCAACCTCCAAGGCCATATCTTGGCTATTTATCTGCTGCTTTTAAAGATGTTCTTTGTGGGAATGCTGGACAGTTCTTCCACTTAGTACCAACCGTGGAACTGGGCAAGAGGGAACTCTGCACTTTCAAGCGCCTTGCTCTGGCCCTCCTCCAGCCATATCTCCCTCCACAAGACAGGGAGGCTGTGGAGCCAAGGAGATGTGCGTACTTGGAACCCTTATCATACCCTTCCTTCTTATAGACCGCACCCAAGCCCACTTTTAGGGACTTTGTGGGCCTTTTCCCTGGGTTCAACCCCTCCAGGAAGAACCATGTAGGCAGTATGCACCCTGAGGCCCAAGGGGTAGTCTGGAGTCACCCCTTTGCCAGGAGGTTGGGGTGTGGGGGATGTGACTAGAGTTTGTGCATGAGGCTGGGGCATCTACATGTGTGTACCTGAGACCCCTCACAGTGTGGTTCAGGAAGGAGCTAAGATGCAAAGAGCAGGGAGACCAGGGATTGCAGTGGGCCATAATATTCTAGCAAGTATCTTGGAAGAATCTGATAATTCTACATTCAAACCTGCCCTTCCAGGTCATTATGAGGGTATCCTCGTAAAGACTGGAGGATACAACTATTTTATTAACCATCTTTTAGTTTGATTGATATAAATTACAAAAGTTAGGAGCCCGCCAGCCCCAACCACCTCTATTCCCTTTCCTCTATCCCCACCTCCCCTCCTCTACCATCCCACATCACTCTCACCTCCCCACTACCATCACTTCCTCTTACCTACTCACCAAACTCCAGGCCTGCCCCTCCATCTCATTCCTCATTTAAGTTCTCCTGAATGGAATTCTAGAAATACAAGTTGGGCCTCTTTTTCCTGGGAGTAGGAATAGAATAAGGAATAAAAAGACCAGACAGTCTTCTAACCAATTCTCCCAGCAATATTAATTGAGTCTAAATTGAACTCTACATTTGTTTCATTTCCTTATTTTAGCTGGGCCACTAATTACCATCCTTGTACCAAAGATTCAGGTGATTGTTACATGAAGGTATTTATAAAATCCTTTGTAATTAAACTTTGATAACTTAGAATGTACTAGAGAAACAAACCGGGTAATGGAACGACCAGTTCTCCTGATTCTAAGGGCTGTCATCACTCTGAAAGTCACCTGATAATCTCTCTCTCTGTCCCCAAATACCCTGGCCTGGGCAATCTCTGGCCTAGCTGAATATTTTTCTTCTATCTGGAGTAGCTTACTCTGGACAACATACGAGGGAGGCAGCAGTTAAACACTCCCAGAGGGGTTACTCAGAGTGTGGCTTGGGGCACTGGCTGACTCAAGTCATTAAAAGAAAAAACCTTGCTCTCAAGTGCATAATTGATCACAACTTCTTTTTCTCCCACGCAATAGCTTTGGAAAGACTCTGTTCTTTGTAAATAAGCACTTAGCTATCCACAAGCAAGAGATTCCCTCCTTTCATTACTTTACTCTCACCTTCATCTTAGTGTCAAAGCCCAGGAAAACATCTTAAAGACATTACATATCAATTTAAAAACCTTGGCTTAAAATTTTTTTAAGTCAATTAAGAGAAAAAAAAAAATAGCTAGGATTCCCAGCAATGCTGTGGCAAGGAAAGGAACTTTCAGACTTTCAGACTTTGTAAGGCATCCCTCTTGGACGATTGGGACAAAGGATAATTGGAAAGGAGCCATGTTTCAAAATAAACCAAAGCTGATTTGAAGTCATGTGGTCATCTGGAAAATTCCAGGCACTAGAAAGCCAAATAATGTATCCCCTGCAGGCTATGGGATGAAGCGCCATTGGGCTGGTCATTCCAACCCCACTCCCGAGTGCCCACTGGGGGCCATTGTAAATTTAGTTCCCATTCCTGCACTGGGAGGTACCTCTGAGCTGCAGGCAGTGGGGGTAACAGTGGAGGTTATCAAGAAGGGGCAGAGCCTCTCTGTGCAGGGTTATTTTTATGCACTTCTTAATAGCTCATGGCTAGGGCTCAATAAACATTAGAGAGCAGTAGAAGTAGGAGTTCACTGGTGAGATAAGTTGTTCTCAAGGTCTTTCCATGATTGTCTGGACTCTGACCCAAAGTCTGCCTTTAGTAACTCTATTCCCTAAAGAAGTTAAGCAAAAGTAATAGCCAGACCAGAAGGGTGTGGCAAGAAGGGGTTCAGTGAAGACCAAGACCAAGGATCAACATCCAGCAGGAGGCAGAAAACGAGGACAGACTAACACATTATTATTCATACAGAGGGAAGGGCAGTCAAGAGCAGCAAGACAGAAATGAAGCCAGAAATAACCTCACCAGGTCAGGAACTAAAGAAAGAGGAAATAGCAACCAGAAAATCAATAATAAAAAGAAAATAGCACCTCTTATCTGTTTCACAGGCATTATCTCAGTCATGGTTTCTTAACCCAGTCCACCACTGCTGCATTCTTTGCAGAAGAAAGGAAGACCACGTTTGGGAAACAGGAAGTGACAGCATAGCTTGAAGCCTGTGCCACAACCCCTCATATGCTTATTCATTAAAGTTGGTCTAGGTGTTGTATTCTTCTCTGTGATATATGAGTTTATTTTAATAGGAAAACATTTTTTTTCTTCCCACATCTTCAAATGGATGTTGTTCTAGGCTATTGTCAGGGAGCTAAAGGTACCCCAGTCTGGGAAGCACAGCATAATCTTAGAAAAGCCTCATCAACAACCAACACCCAACACTCACCAAGGACCAACAAGTGGATCTCGATTACACTGAAGATAGTATTATGCAATGAATTTTAAATATACATATATGTTATATATATATATATAAATATAAAATAAAAAAAATAAAATAGGAAATCTTAAACATCTATCTATCATCTACTTATCTATCCATCTATCCTTCTTTGTCCTGGAAAGAACACCCTTAGGCAACATTAAGTGAGTCAATCTGGTCTTTCTCATCCCTTAATTGCCCTGAGTCCTTTCTCTCTTCTTTCTGCCCCACCCACCTTCCACCTGGCGCTCAGGAGACTTGCTCAGGATGGTGCCCCCACCTGAGCCTTCTAAGACTGTATGTTTCAGCCCCTCACTACTCAAAATGTGGTCCAGTGATCAGCAGCACTGGTATCGCCTGGGAGCTTGTTAGGACTGAAACCTCTCAGCTCCGCTCTCACTCTCCAGATCCACTAACTCGGAACCTGCATTATAACAGGATCCCCAGAGGGTGCGTGTGCCGTCATGTTGGAGAGGTGCGGCGCCAGCCCTCTTGCTCTCTAGTTCCTTGCACAAATATTTATTTGGGGCCATTCTCTCTCAGCTGCCCCAGAGGAAAGACATTCTGATAAAGCATCCCTCCTAAGGTATTCCTGAAAACAACCTAACCTAACATCAAAATGGACCTGTTACTCCTAAAAGCCCTACCCAAAGACAGGAAGAACTCTCATGGGATTTTAGCCACCCTAGATTGCTGCAGAAAGAATTTCTGAGGAAGGGGATTCCCTCTAGTGCTCTTCAAATCATACCATGGAAATATTTCAAAGCAGTAGTTCTGAGTTCTGTGAACTCAGAAGAGGATAATAAATTAAAAAATGGTTAAAGGATATAAACAAGACTGCTAAGAACTGTGTCTCTGAGGGAAGTCAGTTTCCTTAACCCTAAATTGCTTTCGCAATTTTAGATAAAAAGCACAATTACAACATCTCCGATTCTATTTTGAAATTTTGTTTTCTGATCTTGTCTGGGAAATTAAGCATTTCTAGAGAGGAGAGCAAAGGTTTTTGTCAATCTATTATTGAACACTGCATGTCTGCTCATGTATTGTGTAAAGTACCATGGCTCTATAAAATTTGGGCTTTAGAGTCTCAAAGTACAAAACTATAAAAACATAAATCAAAGCAAGTAAATGAAAAAAGGCAAGTATTTATACTACAGAACTATACTCATCTTTGTAAATACTCCAGCCTGTGAGTCCAAACCTCCAAACACTTACACAGATAGCTTGACTCCCTAAATGATAAAATTCTGCTACGCTGAAAGTCTAGCCAGGTGATTTCTTGATTGCAGCCCATGACTTTTTCCAAACCAATGAAAGTCGGTAGCTTTTTGAAGAGGTTATTTCACCCACAGCTGCTCCTAATCTGGCTATATGAGACTGTAACATTTTGTGGGAAGTTGGTCTAATTGTTGAGGATGCTAAGGAAGATGATTTGAAACGTGAGTGAAAGTTTCACAAAAAGAACAAGTAGTAAGGGTCTGGCCCAGTGGCTTAGTTGTTAAGTTCATGTGGCATGGGGTTCGCAGGTTTGGATCCTGGGTGTGGACATATGCACCATTTATCATGCCACGCTGTGGCAGGCGTCCCACATATAAAGTAGAGGAAGATGGGCACGGATGTTAGCCCAGGGCCAATCTTCCTCAGCAAAAAGAGGAGGATTGGCAGCAGCTGTTAGCTCAGTGCTAATCTTCCTCACCAGAAACAAAAAAAAAGAACAAGTAGTAAAACCAAAGTGTCTTTTCTCCTTTGGGAAAGGAATTCAATTCAGCTAAACAATCAAATAAAAATGTATGAATGCCTATTGTACTATGGATATGCAAGAAGTTACCATTGGGGGAGGCTGGGAGAAGGGTACAGGGGATCTCTCTGTACTAGGTTCACAACTTCCTGTGAGTCTATAACTATTTCAGAACAAAAAGTTTAAATAATTATGGACGTCTACTGGGTGCCAGGCATTGAGGAACACACCCAGTGCAGGGATACAGTCCAGGCACTCTGAGCTGGGAGAGAGGCAGATCAGCACATAAACAAGTGACCAAAACCAGACTGGGTTACAAGTACAAAGTGCTCTGGTGGTGTGGATTCTCAGAAAGAATCTGAGGCCATCTCTGAGAAGGTGGAATTTAAGCTGAGTCTTGACTGATGGGCAATGTTTTTATGGGTGATGAGGGCTGGAGAGTACTCCCCAAGCCCAGGGAGCAAATGAGGGCATGAGAAAGTGCTGAGTGACCCGTGAAACTGGAGCCTGGGACTTAGGAAGGGGAGTGAGGGAAGAGACATTTGGGAGATAAGACTGGAAAGGTAGACTGGGCGTTTAAATGCCAAGCTAGGGAGGTTAGACTTTACCAAAGGCTTCTGAGCAAGATACATCATTTTTAGTAAATTTAGTGAGATAACTCTTTACATAATATTTAGAATGGACTGGAACGGTATAAAACCTACAGGATATATAGAAACTGGACTGTTCAATATGATAAAAATACCCAAGTCTTATATTTAATATGTGTAATTTATTAGGTGGCATTTAGCAGTGGTTAGGAGTATAGACTCTGGACTCTGACTGCGTGGGCTTGAATCTTGGCTTCGCCACTATTCTAGCAATCATGGGCAAGTTATTGAACCACTGTGCTCCAATGTCCTCATCTGCAAAATGGGAATAATAACAGGACTCACTTCCTAGGATTTTTGTGAGGATTAAATGAAATAAATCCTGATGCTTAGAACAGTGCTGGCATAGGATAGGGGCTCATAGACATAAGCTACCATGTTAGATCAGGTAAAGGGAAAAGTGTATACATCAATCACTATGTAATAAATCATGATAATCAAAGGAAGCCATGATGCAAGAGATAGAATAATAGGAAATCTCTAATCTACTTTTCTTTGACATTAGACAGTCTTAGTACGTCGTGAATTAATTTGAAATTTCCAAAAATTCACCAAAAAAAAACAGGAGAAAAGCTGCTTAGGAGCAAGAGTATTAAAGAAAATGTGTTTTTTAAGTTTTTATTACATTTACTACTTTTTAATAGTGAAATATTCCATATTTGCAAAATGATTTTACATGTATATAGCATAAATAACAGTAAAATGAATACCAGCTTCCTACTACCTAGCTTAAAAGCCATGATTGAGACAACTAGATGGCCCTCCAGTATCCATTCTCTCACTTTTCAATAATAATAGACATTTTTTAGCTGGGCAAATGTTTGGCCTGTTAAAGACTACATTTCCAGCATTCCTTGCAGCTAGGTGTAGCCATGTGACCAGGTTCTGGCCAATGGGATGAGAGCAGAAGTGATGTGTGCAACTGTAGGCCACGCCCTTACAAGGAAAGGAGCGCATATCCCCTTCTCTTTTTCCCCCTTCCAATTGGTTGGAATTTGTAGCCAGCTGTTTTGACTACATGTACAAGGGCAACATCCTAAGAGTGGCAGACAAATAAAATGGAAGAAATCTGTGTCCCTGACCCTGGCCCTGGATTGCCTGCTCTGACATTAGGTGAGAGAAAAATTAACTTCTATCTTGTGTAGGCCGCTGTAGTTTTGTATCCTAACTAATACAATTACCAATACTTTTGAAGCCATCTGTGTGCCTCTCTACAATCCTATCTCCCTTCCTATCAGGAGTAACCACTCTCTGGGATTGTATTTATCATTTTTTCCTTTTCTTCATAGCTTTGCCACCTATGTACATATTCCTAAATGCAAAGTCATGTGTGTTTTCAAACATCATATAATTGAAATCATACTGTGTGCTTTTTTCCTATGACCTGCATTTCTTTTCACTCAACATTATGCTTGTGCAATTAAATCCATGTTGAGAAGTGTAGCTATAGTTCATTAATTTTCCACTACTATATTAAACTTGCTATATCATATTCAATTACGTGAAAATACCACAGTTTATTCATCCATTCAGTACTGGTGGACATTTAGGTTATTTACAGCTTTTGATTATTGTATGAAGAAAGGTGCTGTGAATATTCTTTTTTTTTTTTTTTTCACTGAGGAAGATTTGCCCTAAGCTAACATCTGCTGCCAATCTTTCCTCTTCTTGTATGTTAGCCGCCACCACAGCATGGCCACTGACAGACAAGTGGTACAGGTCTGTGCCTGGGAACTGGGCCCAGGCCGCTGAAGCAGAGCACACCAAATTTAACCACTAGGCCTCCGGGGCTGGCTCCTGTGAATATTCTTATAACTGTCTCCTAGGACACATATGCAAGAATTTCTCTAGGAGATACTCCTGGGTCAGAACTGGAGTCTTACAGAGTATGTGCACCTTCAACTTTACCAGATGACAGTAGGTTGTTTTTCAAAATGGTTGTACCCATCTGCTCTCACTGCTAACACTTGTACTTAGGTAGGCCACGTGATTAAGTTCTAGCCACTGGAATATACATAGAAGCGTTGTTTGGGACTTCTGCAAAAGCACCCTACTTTGCTGGCTCAGCTGAGTGGTATCCTCCTTTTTTTTCCTACCCTCTTCCTTTTTCCTGCTGCTTGAAATGTGAATTAGATGGCTGGAGCTCCAGCAGCCATTCAGAACCAAGAGATGACCTTATAGGTACAAGTCAGTCAGAGGATGTTGGAGCAGAAAAAGAGAAGAACCTGAGTTCCACATGACCCTGGAACCACTCTAACTAGTCCCGGGCTGCCAGTTCTAGACTTCTTCTATGTGAGAGAGAAATAAACTTCTATTTTTGTTTATTTCACTATGTTTTGGGGGTTTGGTTATAGGTATCTGAACGTAAGCCCAGTTGATTGTTTTTCTGTTTCTCATTGATTTTCAAGAGTTCTCTATATAATCTGGGTACTAGTCATTGTGGATTTTATTTGAGGGAAATACTTTTTCCCAGTTCATGGCTTGTCTTTTCATTCTCTTTATGATGTCTTTTGATGTACATTAGAAATTATCTGCAATATAGTTAAATTTCTTAATGTAAAGAAGGATGTTTCCTTGGATTATTCATGGCATTGATAAATTAAAAAGTAGGTATCTCCATGCTTACTCTACATAAAACCAGCATAGTTAAAAATGGCTCTCTGTCATTATGATTCCTTTCCTGCATTTGTGAGCATCATTTCTCACATTAAAGGTTAGGAGATGTATATTCAAGGAATGGTTTGCTATGTAGACACCCTCATATTTGCTCTAAAGCAGGGGTTGCCAAAATTTTTTCTGTAAAGAGTCGGACAGTAAATATTTAAGGTTTTGCAGGCCACACAGTCTCTGTCACAACCACTGAACTCTGCTTGCGGGGCATGAAAGCAATCATAAACAATATATAAGGCATAAACACGGCTTTATTCATGGCACTGAAATATGAATTTTATATAATTTTGCATCACAAAAAATTCTCCCTCTTTTGATATTTTGTCAATCATTCAAAAATGTAAAAACCATACTCAGTTCGTGGGCTGTCTGAAAACAGATGGTGGGCTGGGGAGTAGTCTGCTGACCCCTTCTGGAGGTGTGATGAATCCTGTGGGACAAACTGCATCTGCTTATAGATGGTACACAACACAACTATCTTGAAAGCAATTTCTGAGCTTGTCCTATGCCTTAGAAAATTGCATAAAGATCTGAACCATGAAGTGAAGAAAAAGGCAAGTGGCAGGCTCATCTCAAATTGTGCAACATCACATGTTTATGACAGGATGTCCCCTGTCTCAATGGGTGCATTGTGAGGTAAGGGCCTGGTGAACTTCCATTGTATGACAAGTGTGCTTGCTCCAGGGTGCAGTGGGAGGACTCTGGGGGGATCCCTGTCTTCTATTCCTAGGGAAGTGTGTGTGTAAAAATATCCATTGCTATTGGTATTAAATGCTCTGAAAAATGAGATTTGGGTTTCAACCATTCAGTCCCGTTGTTAGACAGTGTTTCCAAGTCCTGATTTTTCGTTTCAACAGTTTGGTCTCTGAGCCCTGAACCTGCAGTGAGGGTTCTCTAGAGCTAATACACCGCAGGGCCCCTGTCTTTGGCATTGGAAGGAAAAATTGTGCTTGTATGTTTATCAAGCAGGATCTCTCTTTGGGCAGACAGATGGGACCATCATGCCGGCGACCCAAGATGTGCAAAATCATGTTCTCACACAAAACGCCCCAGGCTCTGCAGGCAGGCAGCATCGTCCTGCTGTGGCTAGCCAAAGGCCAGAGCATACGCACACTAGGAGAACGGAGTTGTGCACACGACCACAGGTTAGAGGAACCAGCTTCCTGACTGTCCAGCCAGCGAGAAGACTTCCCTCCGGGGAGCGCTACCAAACGCCCCGGGAGAAGAATCGGACCATAGAGACAGGTGCATCAGGTCCTCGGGAATTCAGGGCCCTTGCTCACCAATTAGAACGTTACTGTCTGCGGAGCCCGAATGGTGATCTGGTGGCCCGTGAGAGCCGATCCAGCCCTCCGTGACGCCTCGCCAGGCTCTCCCCAACCCTGCCCTGGTCCGCTGCCCGCGAGGCCCCGCCCCCGCCGCCCCGGCGCGCTGGGGGCGGGGGCCCCGGGACGGGGGCGGCCCGGCCGGCCCGCGACCTCGGCCGAGCGGGCGTGACCGGCGCTTCCACCCGGCCGGCGCAGGCCCGGGCCCGCGAGCCCCGCCCTCGCCCTCCGCCCGCCCAGGCGCCCGGCGCGGGCCGCGCTCCGTCGCAGCGGCGGGGCCGCAGGCGGCCATGACGGCGGGCGCCGGGGCCAGGCCGGCGCCGCGCTGGCTGAAGGCGCTGGCGGAGCCGCTGAGCGCGGCGCAGCTGCGGCGGCTGGAGGAGCACCGCTACAGCGCCGCGGGCGTCTCGCTGCTCGAGCCGCCGCTGCAGCTCTACTGGACCTGGCTGCTCCAGTGGGTCCCGCTGTGGATGGCCCCCAACTCCATCACCCTCCTGGGCCTCGCCATCAACCTGCTCACCACGCTCGTGCTCATCTCCTACTGCCCCACGGCCACCGAGGAGGTAGGGCCCGCCGCCCGCCCGCGGCCCGCTGCAGGACCCCCAACTGCTGCCTCCCGGAGCCCCGCGGCCCTCGCCCGAGCCCCCCCAGGTGCGCCGCGGTCCCGCCGCTAGAGGCGCCCGGGCACCGGGGAGACCCCCTCGCGGGTGAGCCTCCCGGGGCCGCGGAGGGACCGACGCGGGCACTGCCCCGGGCCACCTAGAGGCTGTCACGCCGCTACCTCAGTCCTGTGTCCACCCCTCGGCCTCCCCCGGGCGGCGGAGGGGCTGTCAAGGTCACTGCCCCAGTCCTGTGTCCACCCCCCAGCCTCCCTCGGGCGGCGGAGGGGCTGACCGTCTCGGCCACTGCGAGCCCGGGGCCTGCCTGCCGGGCCGCCACCCCATCGGGCGCCAAGCTGTGGGATGGACGAGCAGTCGGTTACTTTGCACGCTAGGGACTGGACACCCCCATAGCAGTCCTGCCGGGCACCAGGGGTTGTTGTCCGCTCGGCCAAGCCTGAGATGCCCTTTGGACACTTTTATAATCGCCTGTTTCTCAAAGGTTGCACTAGTGATCCTGAAATTACTGGTCACACTGATCAAAGATAAGTTACTTTGAAGACTGACTTCCTCTTTCGTTGACTTTTTCAGAAAAAACTAAGTAAGGTGATAATGCTTATCATCACGGCCCAGGGATCATAAATGCAAACATATTTTATTAGCAATGAGTATTTGACCTATGTCTGAAATAAGAAGAGTAGATAATGTGGGCTTTGAACAACTGTTCATCAGAAGCACCTCTTGGGCTGAGTGTGGAGGGGATGGGGGGGTGTCCCTCCCATCTCTAGCTTTTTAGCGTACATGGGATAAATATTACACTGCACATTCTGTGACATTGCTTCCTCTTCTTTGTCCTCCAAATAGTGAAATCCCTTTATAATCATATTTGAGTGTAGGTCGTGTGGAGAACTAATGCTAGTTGAGTTTAGATAGCAGGAATACAGTGGAAATATTCCATGCCCTCCATACATGTATGCATTTTTAAAAATATTTGATGGAGCCTACATTTTAAACACTCCAGCCGTAGAGGTCCAGTGGTTAAGATTGGATGCTCTCACCACGTCCACCTCGGTTCATTTCCTGGTCAGGGAACCACACTACCCATCTGTAGGCTGTCATACTGTGTTGACTGGGTGTTGCTGTGATGCTGAAAGCTATGCCACCGGTATTTCAAATACCAGCAGGGTCACCTTTGGTTGACAGGTTTCAGCTGAGCTTCCAGACTAAGACAGACTAGGAAGAAGGACCTGGCCACCCACTTCCGAAAGAATTGACCATAAAAACCCTATAAATAGCAGTGGAGCATGTCTGATATAGCACTGGAAGGTGAGAGAATGGCGCAGAAAGACCCGGCAGTGTCCCGCTGTGCTGTACACAGGGTCGCTAGGAGTCGGAATCCACCCTAGGCACCAACAACAACATTTTAAACGTATCTTGACAATTAATGGATACGTTTATTATATAAGATTTCTTGGCAGATGTTCCCATTGTTATTCGTTTTCCTATTGTTTGAAAAAAGTAAGTTACTTTAGTTTTCGCTTTTTGCTGCCCATTTGCAGAATTTCCCAGAGGCAGTGTCCTAAAATGAAAAGAGCACTGGGTTTGGAAGTGAAAGACTTGTGTTCCAATGTGGTTCTGCCACACCGTGGAGAGACCTGCTGGCTGTTTTCCCATGTGTAAAATAGAAAATAATACCTGCCAAACCAATTTCACAGGGATGCAGTGAGAACTAAATGATATATTACATGTAGAAAATTGTCATTTGCTCAAGAAATTAAAAATGTTACTCAATGCATTAAAAATATCACTATTATTAAAAGTGTCCTAAAAACATGTCATAAAATTTAGCTTTTATCGGGCCTAGATTTGGCTAACAGCGTTTGGATGTTTCTGATATTCGTCAGTTAAATTGTGAACTTTTCAATGTCATTATTAATTTAAGAACCATTTGTGGAGACCTTACAAAGAGCAGGGCATACAGACAACTCCAAGAGATTCTGTTTAGGGATGGCAAGGGGGCCTGATGGAAGAGGTAAAATTGTGGTTAATTAATTTTTAGGCTCAGCCTCATTTAAAAAGCAAAGGGCAGGGTGGGGGGGAATCTGAGGCACTTTTCAAAAAAAAAAAAAACAAGAAAAAGTCAGAATGGCCCAAAAAGGGAAAGAAAGGGTTAAAATAATAAGATGAAACTGAGAAGAGTTTCTGAAGTGTAATCAGATCCTGCACATGCTTCTGAAGCTGCTGAAGCCATGAGGGGAAACACCATTACAGGATTCGCACTGCCTGTTTGATAAAATCCCAGCAATAGCAAGAAAAATAATAGCAGTGCCGGATATTTTGCTTCCAGGTCACAGAGCTGGTAAATGGCAGGACCAGGAAAGATTCAGATCTAAGTCCGTCTGACTCCAAAGATTTTTGTGTTTTTTTTTGCACCATGTACCACCACCTTCTCTTCTGGAGTTCCCGCCTTTCTCTACGTGGTATGTAGGAAAAATAGCTCATGTTTTAAAACATATGAGCTCGTATGTTTTATATGAGCTTCAGGAATGTGAAGTGCTTTCACTTCCATTGTTGTGTTTGTGTCTTCTATCAACCCAAAGAGGTTGGCGAGTTTTTTCCATTCCTGGAATGGCCTTCCCACCATTTTAGTGTTTCCTCTATCCATCCACCCGGAAGTAATAGTACTACATATTTTTGTGTGTGTGAGATCAGCCCTGTGCTAACATCTGCCAATCCTCCTCTTTTTTTGCTGAGGAAGACTGGCCCTGGGCTAACATCCGTGCCCATCTTCCTCCACTTTATATGGGACGCCGCCACAGCATGGCCTGCCAAGCAGTGCATCGGTGCGCGCCCGGGATCCAAACCGGCGAACCCCGGGCCGCCGCAGCGGAGCGCGCGCACCCAACTGATTGCGCCACCGGGCCGGCCCCAGTATATATTTTTTATTAAGAGGAAATTGAGGCCCAGAGGGTTAAGTGACTTTACCTGGCTTGGAACTTGTTTTGTGTTTCTTAGACTTAAGAATTCTTAGTGCTTTTTCAGACTTGGCAGATGGCTTCCAGAAAGGGTCAGGAAAAACACGTAAGGTTTTTGGACTCCGATGCTCGGGCTTATCTACCCATATAGGACATAATGCTGGCTACTTTTATCTATATTAATAATATTTGATCTATTTTTTAACTACTGTGTTAATTTCTAGGACATGACTGAGGATGAAGGGAAATTAATAGAAAAAAGTGAAATTATTTATATTAAGCTTCTGCACTAGTGCCCTGAGCTGCATTTCATGCCACCATTTCTGTTAAGGAACTTTCCACTCCAGCCAAATTGAACTACTTACTATGGCAAGGACTTCTCTCCCTCTCTTTTCTCCTTCCTCTTCCTTTCTCCTGGCCCGCTTCCATCTTTCAACACTGCCCAATTCTAACACTACCTCCTTCTGAAATTTTCTTGGCTTCTCTGGAGTCAAGTCAACCACTTATTCCTCTGAACTCCAATAATGATAACAATAATAACTAACATTTAGTTATCAACTATGTACTAGGCATTATTTTAAGCTGCTTTTGACTATTATCTCATTTAATTCTGTCAACAACCTTGTGAAGAGGCAGTAGTGGTATCTTCATTTTGTTGGTGAGGAAACTGAAGGGGAGTTAACTCTTCCAGGCTACATAGCTTTAAATGGGGACCAGGACTCCGAGCCGGAGGGCTGTGCCTCCACCACAGGGCTTTGCAGCTTTCCTGTGGAACTTCTTCATTTGATTTTAGTTATGTGTGCCCCTGTTGAGCAGTATAACCTCCCCAACTTTAAGTTCAGACGGTGATTGCCCATTTGTACATTCTCTACAGCATAGTGCCTTGCAGAAAGCACAGGCTCAGTAAATATTTGCTAAATTATTGACTGCACGAGTGAAATAACAAAGTATAATCTTGGGAGATGATGTTTTTCCACCCTTGGTCAGTTTTTGCTGGTCTTGGATCAAATACTTATCAGTTGTTTGGTCTGGGTAGTTTTAACAAGAATAAGCAAGAATTAGTGTGAATAAAGAAAACAAGAGCCTAATCTCCTCCTCACCTTGATGAAGCAGTTCTGTCTGAATGCCACTCTGTGTTTAGTCCTTGGCCCCATTCCTGGGCTGCCTAAGCTGAAAATAGAATCATAGACTCGTATGGTTTGAAAGGACCTCAGAGTTTATTTAATGCAGTTCCTACATTTGTATATGAGAAAACCCAGTGATTCAAATCTAGTTCTTGAGGCTCCAGCCTAGTAGCATTCTCTGCCACAGAACCTTCGTATGCTTATTTTTGACTGGTGTAAACTGGGGCTCCATTCTCCTTTAAGCTTATTAGATTAAATGTTGTTGTTCTCTCCTCTCTTAGGAGTCAAGGGCATTGAATGATACATTTCTTTTGTTTATGATGATAGAAAGTTAAACCAAAAATCAGGTATATCTGAGGAAGTCAGAAAGGCTTTAAGAAATGGTTTATCCCCTGTCTAAATAATTCAGATTATAGTTGCCTTTGCCTTACAAAGAGTTATTTGTTGGGGGAATAATAAGAAAAGGCAATAATCTATAGATTTTTACTCAGATTTTTTTTTATAGGTTTGGTTTCTTTGAAATCTAGTATATTTCCTTTTTCTTTAATCACCTGTCTCCCTCTTTTTTTCTTTTTTTTTTTAACCACCTCAGTAACGTATCAGGCATCATTTATTAATGCAGGACTCTTGTAAGGGAGTGGCCTCCCTTACTAAAACAAAATATAAACTCCAAACTTTCAGGAGGTAAAAGCTCTAGAAACAGGGCAGGGACTAGAGTGAGGCAAGCAGATACTCAGGCCTCAGAATTTAGGGAGGCACATGCACAACCCTGAGAGTAAATGCCTCCTTAAATTCTGCAGCCTAGGCACCTCACTTGCCTCACGCTAGTCCCAGCCCTGTCTAGAAGGAGCTTCTGCAGGTAATGTGTCGACACAAATAATCCATAGTCAATCTATAAATCAAAATTGGGGTGAGTTTATTATATGAACCAGGTCTGAGGACTATAGCCCAGGGGCTTCCTTCCCCAAAGAAGGAAGCACACCAAAGAAGTAGGGTATACAGAGTGGTTATATACTGTCTTGGAACAAAGAACATACATCACATATGACAGGACTGTCCTTTTTGCAACAGTCACAAGATTGCTTTGCTGGCACAGCAGGTCAGTGGTCACAAGGCGAACACAGCAGATCAGCAATTAATCCTTGGTTTCTAGGAAGAGATGCTTATCCTTAAAAAAAGCTGATGTGGAGGGAAACCATGTCCCTATCTTTAAGGGCATCATTCTTGTCTTTGAGACATTGTAAATGTTTAAAGCAGATGTACATTGGATGCCCAACAAGCCACATCAGGCCTTCTTGGAAAAACAAAGTCAGGCAAATTAGTTTTAAACCAGATGGCTTCCTCATATACTCCAGTATATCCTACTGCTTGTCATTTATTCATCATGTGGAAGTAGTTTTGCTTTGGAATTTGTCTCTTTGATCCTATGGCTTTCCTATACTTGATTCCCAAGGAATAAGTTGTTTCTCCTTTAGAATTCTGGTTCAGATGTGGATAAAACATGGCACTGCAGTGTATAGAAAGAGCTTTAAATCCCACTCCTGGTATATTTGACCTGGGCATAAGGCTCCGACCACGTGGATTTTGTGAAGTTACAGAACATATGTTAAAGCAACCGGTACACTTGATGCTGATGACAGATCTGGTCCCGGGGATTCTCTTCGTCCCCTCTCCCTTCCTGTTCCCCTTAGCACAGTGAGAGGCTGGCATTTTCGACAAGAACTCCAATAAGCGCTAAAGGAGATTAAAAAAAAAAAAAGACTATTCATGTGAAATATAAAAAGTGAGAAGTACTACAAATTTTCAAAGTACTACAGATTTCTAATGTTGTGAGAAAGCCCCTTTGGCCCTAAAGTGCTGGCTGGACTGCAGTTGTGCGTGGTTGCCTTCCCCAGCTTTAACTTGACTGTTTCTTAAAAATGGGTGTGCTCCTCTCAAATGCTGGCCGCTAACCAGAGCTGAGGCCAAAAGTCCAGGTTGAAACCACTAAGCCCCGTAGGGCCCTTCCTGATTGGCATGAGAATGATTGTACCCTTCCTGAGCACCAGCCGCCTCTGGACCCTTTCAAGGCCTCAGGTGGGACCCCTCCCTCTGTAAACAAGGAAGTGCCCGTCAGCCATAGTCTGACGGTAAACACGGGGACATAATACAGGTTAGAGCAGTGTCAGACTCACAGTCTATTAGAAACTACATGAGTTTTCTTTTAAAAATCACTAGAGTCACCCTTTCTTTCTACCTCTTATAAATGCAGTTTCTATTTTTATGGAGAGAGAAGTCAATTGATGTTTGGATAATGGAAATAATTGAAATCTCCCTGTTACCAGCTGACCCAATAGTTACTGGTTATGTAATACCTTGTGCCTATGTGTCAGCTCATACCTGAGGCCATTTAAA
Organism: Diceros bicornis minor; assembly: GCF_020826845.1. Classification (NCBI taxonomy): domain Eukaryota; kingdom Metazoa; phylum Chordata; class Mammalia; order Perissodactyla; family Rhinocerotidae; genus Diceros; species Diceros bicornis. The sequence continues at coordinate 21,660,232 of NC_080764.1, read as the reverse complement.
GCAAAGAGGTATTTTTTAAGTATAACAATTCATATAAATAGGCATTGTATAGTTCCAATATTTCCTAAATTTTAATTCGGGAAGATTTTTGCTTTTGTGTATTACTTATAGTATTTTTATTTACTATTTTTCTTTACATGAACTTTAAATCTACTCCTTTTTAAAGACTTCGACTCATTCTAAGCCTTAATATCTATAAAATCATAGATTTGATAGCTATGCTATTTTTTAAAAATATATTAATTTTTCCAAAATACGTTAACATAGAGACATAAATGATACAATGAAAAGTTTACCCATGAATCACCTAAAATTATCTTATGTAGTATCAGTAATAACAATAACAATAGTTAAAGTTTACTGAGTTCCTTCCATATGCCAGGCACTTTTCTATACACTTAATATGTAATAATTCAGTTCTCACAATGAGACAGGAACAGTGATTATTCCCATTTTTTATAAAGGGAAACTGAGGCACTGAGAGGTTAAGTAACTCATCCAATTCACTTAGCTGGTAATGGCAAAGCAAGGATCTGGATGCAGGTGGAGGCCAAAGGCCATACTCCTAACCACCCTGCGAGAAAAACCTGGGGCATACCTGATAGGAAACATTTACATCTTTAGTCGATTTTAATCATCTAGTTATTTAGCTCCTCTCGGAGGTACAGCGGATTTTAAAAACAGACAACATGCCTCGTACCTTTGCAAGGATTATATTCTAATATGAAGGATGGGGCCTTGGAGACTATCTAGTGTAGCACTTTCATTTACAGAAGACCTAAGAAGTTTGTCCAATGAGCAGAGATGTGCTCATTGATCACTTTCTAAGTCTTGTCTTTTCTTCCTTTCCTGATGCGTGTGCTCATTCAAACACACGTATAAGAAGAGGTATGATACCCAGGATAAATAATTGATCTATATATGAGTGTTCTCTCTGATCCAGAGTTATTTTTAGCAAGAACAATTGCCATATGATCTGGTTCCGATCTCTGATTTCTCTACCTCTATAATGAATAATAGCATTCTGTAATTCAAGTAACTAGAAAAAGTAAAATTTCCCAGATTCTTACTTATATACAGCTTTTTTTCGGTGGTGTAACTGAAAAATAATTTAAATTTATTCGTGGAATTTTTTTTTAATGACTAGGAGTTATGATTGATTCTTAGTAATTATTTTGTTTTCTAGAATAAACCTATATAATTTTTTTGAAATCATGTAAAATTCATCATTAGTGAAGCTATTACTTAAATTGTGATATAGCCACATAATTGAATACCATGCAGTGATTTAAAAGAATGATGTAGATCTTTATGTTTGACTTGGAAAGGTTTCTATGATATATTGTTAAATTCTGATCTTAAAGCATACAGTAGATATGAAAATTATATAATTAAAAACTTTAAATATTAGGAATCTAATATGACTTGGAGAAGTTCTACCTTTTGGAGTAGGTTTCTTCTATAGAAATCTTCTGATATATTGCTTATGTCAATCTTCAAAAACAGAAACTAGTTTAAGAGGCAAAGCATTTATTTGGGATCAAAGAATTGCAATTCGTGGAGCAGAGATTCAGGTAGAAACCCAAACAGTGTCCCATTAGGGAGTAAAAGTCAGGGGCTTTTAAAGGCAAAGAAGGGAAGTTGTATTACAAAGAATTTTAATTGGAGGCAGAGAGCTAGTCTTGGCTAAACATTGATTGACTATTGATTCTATCTTCAGAAAGTCCACAATCCTCAGTCTTTGTGATCAGGATGTCCATTCTCCTGCTGACTTCTCAAACAATTGCTTATAAAACAATTGTCATTTTGGCACAGTCCAAGGTTTAAGAGTGCAAGGCAGTTTCTCTGGAAAGTCAGCTCCGACTCCATCTTAAAATGGCTCCACTTAAGTCAGTTTGACACTTAAGACTCTATAATTCATCATCCAAGTCTGATTTTTCCATGCTTACATTTAAAATTTTTGAAAATAAGTTCACCTGAAAACTAGAATTGAGTCGGGGTGGCTCTGTAGATCCTTTTTCCACCAGGAGTCACTTCTGTAATTATGCTGTTCTGGGGAAGACTCCTGGAAGGAAGGGTCCCACTGTGCCTGGCCAAGTGGATTTTCATCCTAAACCTGTTTTGCAGAGATAACAGGTTAGAAAAGAAGTGGAAAATTTGCCAACTATGTAACAGCTTCCAGGTGGGAATGGAAGTGATGACAGCAGGGAAAAAAGAAGATAGGTCAGGCTCCTGAGGCCTTGGGAAGACTGGAAAAGGAGTAGGTACTGGTGGACCAGTGTGCCTTTCTGGGTTTAAATGGAAGGAAGCCTCTTGTGGCTGCAGCCATTTCCTAGGGCCCCCTGCACTTGAAGTTGCATTGTGTGAGTGGGAAAGATCTTCTCAGCTGGTTTGAAGGAATAGGTGGTCTGTGGGGTAAGAATCTAGGTGAGGAGCTCCATCCAGTGTGTGTAGCCTGCGGCATGACAGGTCTCATAGCGCAGGGCGAGTCAGAAGACCTGGACCCAGTCTAGCTGGGGCGAGTCAGAAGACCTGGACCCAGTCTAGCTGCTCGTGTTGATGTAACTTTGTTACCCTTCCCTAAGTTTTACTTTCATCTTTAATAAAAAGAACATGATAACTGCCCTGTCTCTATGGATTGCTGTATCAAATAAAATAATGCATAAAAAAATGCTCTTTGTTATACTGTTTAAGAAATATTATCATCTTTCCAATCTTATCTCTTATAATTACCTGTGGATCTTCTATTCCAGAAACATGGATCTAGGCACTGACTCCTGAGTAAGCCTTACACTTTCAGGCCTCTGCCTTGGTTTCTGCCTGGGCATCCTCTCTGTTTTCCCTTTTTAAATTCCCCTTGTCCCTCTTTACCTGTTTAAACTCTAAATCTTAACTCCTCTAGTATCCTAATGAAGTAGTTTTAAACTAATGAACCAGTCTTCATTTCCTTTTCTAAATGAGGGGCAGAGTCCACCCCAAACTGTGGTGTCCAGGAGTAACCAGATTTATTTCAGTGTAGATTTTCACTAATGCCTTGCGCTTTAGATTTTTCTGCAGCCAGTCTCCCAGACCAGAGGTCAGAATTAAGCTTTTGTTAATGTGGATCTTTGGGAATGCTTCTTGAGAAGCTCCACATTTTCAGTATAAGAAGGTGCTGTGCACAGAAGGGAAAAATGGACTATCTCTCAGGTACATGACTACTCTCAGAAGTTTATCATTTAGGGTAATAGTATTTGATGGAAAATAGATGACAAGAAAATGACTTTTTATGTTATTCCAGAAATTTTAATAACTTCAATTTCTATTTACTTAGAAAGATTGAGGAATGGAATAACAGTTTGATTGGATATTTGTAGAATTACCACAAAAACCATACAGACATAGGTTGGTATTTTTAAAATTATATTTGTCACTAAAAGTATGCAAAACACAATTTAATGAGAATAGCTAACCTCATTGAGCACATACTATGTGCTGAGTTCTGTGTAAAGAGCTATCTGAGAATTTGTTCATCAGATACAATATAAGTATTATTCACATCTTACAGATGAAGTAACCAAAGCTTAAATGACTTATCCAAGGTCACCTGACTGTTAAATGACAGAGCCAAGGACTCAAACACAGATCTAACTTCAAATCTCTAGTTCTTAAAAATTTTGCTTTACTTCCTCTTTAAGACATAGAATTCTGGGTTGGCCATTGCTATCATCACACAGGTCCCTGAGGAAGTGGAATATATTTATAAAGTGCTGACAGAAAAGAATAGTTGTTTTAAAATATTTTTTTTTCTCTCTTGTTCACATTGGATTGTTTCTATTGATCTGTCTTCAAGTTTACTGACTCTTTCCTTTGTCATTGTTATCTGTGCTTCTGTATCTAATGTGTCTTTTTTTCTCTGGCTGCTTTTATAATTTTCTTTTTGTTACTGGTTTTCAGTAATTTGATTATGATATGCCTTGTTGAGTTTTTAAAAAATATTTATTCTGCTTGGAGTTTGTTGAGCTTCCCAGATATATGAATTTGTAGATTTTATCAAATTTGGAAATTTTTTAGCCATTCTTTCTTTTTATATTTTTTATGTCCCACGCTCTCTCCTCTCCTTCTGAGACTCTAATTACATACATGTTAGACTGCTTTCTGCTGTCCCACAGGTCACTGATGCCCAGTTCAGTTGTTTTGAGTCTTTTTTTCTTTCTGTGCCTCATTCTGGATAGTTTCCATTGGTACTCTGCCAGTTCACTGATCTTTTCTTCTGTAGTGTCTAACATGCTAAGTTCATTTAGTATATTTTACATTTTAAATATTGTATTTTTCATTTCTAGAGGTTTTTTTTGAGTCTTTCATGTTTTCCTCCACCTTCTTGAATATATGAAGCATATTTATAAAAACTTTCAGTGTCCTCATCTGCTAATTCCATTATCTCTGTCATTCTTGGGTCTGATTATATTGATTGATTTTACTCCTAGTTGTAGATCATATTCTGCTGCTTCTTTGAATGACCAGTAATTGTTGATTGGATGCCCAAGATTGTGAATTTTACATTTTTGAGTACTAGATTTTATTTTGTTTTTTAATTCTTTGAAGATGTCCTTTGTGTTGGCTATAGTTAAGTTACCTGGAATCAGTCAGACCCTTTTGAGGCTGGATTTTAAGTCTGTTAGGGCTGCCCAGAGAAGCCTTTAATCTAGGGCTAATTTATCCCCCCTGCTAAGGTAATACACTTCTGAGAACTCTACCAGTGCCCTAGGTATACTAGGTCTTTCAGCTGTGCCTGGTGGGAATATGAACGATTCCCGACTTGTGTGGTCTTCAAGAATTGTGTGGCCTTGAGCTTTCCAGTGGTGTTTCCCCTGGCCTTGGTTAGTAGTTTTGTCTCATTGAGGCACAGATCAGTTCTCAGCCAAAGACTCACAGGTACCCTTCTGTAGATCTCCACAACTTGTGCCCCTCTCCTCTGTAGCTCCCTCTTCTCCTCTGCTCTGCTCCACAAATTCTAGCTGCCTTGACCTCCCAAATTCTACTACCTTTCTCCTCAACACAGCAGGAACTCTGGGCTCTGTTTGGGTTCCCCATTCCTGTACTGTGGCCTAGAAGTTGCCTGTAGGTCGTAAGCTGGAGCAGAGGGCTCACCTCATTTGTTTCCCTTCTGTCAGGGATCACAGTGCTGTACTGCCTGCAGTCTGAAAACTGTTGTTTCCTATATTTTGTTGCTTTTCTACTTATATGAGGTGGGAGAGTAAATTCAGTTTCCTGATACTCCATTATGAATGGAAGCAGGGGTTTGTAGTTTGTCTTTAAGGTCTTTTTTCATAGCAAAGGCTTACTGAATAATTTCAAATCTAGTGCCATATGTGAATAGTATTATCTTAAAAGAGCCATGGACTAGGAATCAAAATCAGGGTCCTAATTCTTGTTTGGTCATTTAACTTTGTGCTTCTCACAATATGGACTTCTGTGACCCTCTACCCAGATGACTTCGAGCAATTCATTTGATTTCTCAATTTAATTCTCATCTGTAGAAGGACGATTATGAATGTTCTTTATAATATATTGAGATAATATAAAGTGTGAACACAGGAAAATATGTCGGTTGGCTTAGGTTGAGCTATTTTCAAACAGAAGCTAGCTTATTGTCACTTAACGGTCTTTATTATTTTCATTTATTTTTAGGCACCATACTGGACATACCTTTTATGTGCACTGGGACTCTTTATCTACCAGTCACTGGATGCTATTGATGGAAAACAAGCCCGAAGAACAAATTCTTGTTCTCCTTTAGGGGAACTTTTTGACCATGGTTGTGACTCTCTTTCCACAGGTAAGTTAGTAGTGGTTTTCTTTTTTTTTTTTTGAATGGTGTCTTAAAAACTAAAATGAACTTAGCTATTTGAGTGGTCAGTTTTTTGGATAGGTGTACATTTGGGAGCAAACTTGCACAGTATGTTTTAAAACTATGTTCAAGAATTTATTTTGTTTAGTGTACCTGTTTTAATACCAAGATTACATACCTTAAAATTCTGTATTTCTAAACAGTACATGGCAGTTATTTCATTAATTATTTTTAATACTTAATGGTTCTTAAACCTTGTTTCTTTCAGTATTTATGGCAGTTGGAGCTTCAATTGCTGTTCGCTTAGGAACTCATCCTGACTGGTTGTTTTTCTGCTCTTTTATTGGGATGTTCATGTTTTATTGTGCTCATTGGCAGACTTATGTTTCAGGCGTGCTGAGGTTTGGAAAGTAAGTATGTATTTTAAGTTGTACATTTTAAAATATAATTGAATTAATTTTCACACTGTCATACTTCATTTATCCATAGTAAGAGGGACAAAGCTTCAATCAGGAATTTAAATTACCTTTTAATTTATTGGAGCATTCATAAATTCTACAGCTTAATTTAAGTCTCTTAGGTATTCTGCATCTTATAAATAGTTACATATTTGATAATAATTCTATTTTTTTCTCCCCTTCTCCAACTTACTAGCCCAAGTTTACATTAGACAGGAGAAAGAGAAAAATAAGGGACCCGAATAATATAGAAAAAGGATATGCAGTACTTAAATAAACGCACTTGACTTATCTAATAAAATAATGAGATATGGAATCTAAAGGTCTTTTTTGGTCAAATCTTCATGTGCCCAGCAAGGGGGACCCCCTTACAACAGTCACCAACAACAGGTAATTGTGAGACTCTCGGCTGTGGTAAACAATTGGCAAGATAATGTAAAAGCATCTTGTAAATGTTAGAGCTAAGCATTAGAGGATGCATCTGCTCTGATGCCTCTTTCTTAGACACCAGGAAATAGTGCACAAAGCAGGAACTCTGTTCTCTATTCCGGGTTCCCATTGGCTCCCCCTCTGCCTGATCTTTTAAGAACTGTCTGCCAGCGGCTCGTTCTCAGCTCTGGCTTCCCATGTCTACTGATTCTTTATAGCCCCACTTTATTGCTGCGCAGCAGAAGCAGGAGCTCTGAGGAAGAAATCTCTCATAATGATAAATGAGAGGAGAAGCTCGAAATTATGGATCGTTTAGCAGAGGGAAGGCCTTAGCAATTTTTCACGTTGATTCTAAATTATGGATTAATTGCAGCTACCATCTATTGAGCACTTGCATGTTTCGGGCGTTACGTGTATGATCTCATTTATTCCTCACATGAACCCTGTAAGGGTGTTAGCTCCACTGTATAGATGAGGCAGAGAGGTTCTGGAACTTCCTTATCCTGCTAGCAAGTGTAGAGCTGGGATTAAAACTCAAGTCTATTTGACTACAAACCCCACACTCTTAATCACTGCTGCTCAGTACTATGTGATTAGATGCTGCGGAAGGATACAAAATACATTTTTTTAAAATCCCTGTTTTCAGAACCATATACTACACTGCATTAAAGGGATGAGATAATGCTTATGTGACGCCGTTAGTACAGTCTATAACCAAGTGTAAAATGACTTGCTTTAGGTTTCCATAGCACTGAAAAAATTCTAAGTAAGGAAAAGGTAATTGTAGGCTGAATTAGTTTAGGAAAGCTTTTATGGAAAATGTGAGTCTTTAGTTGATTCCTTACCTACTGGTCAAGAGCCCAAGGATCAAAAAGCCTGGCTAAAATTCAAGGCAACTCTGTAAAATTAAGAATCTGTACCTATTTATAGATTAAGATATGCTAAAATAGAGCAAGTAGCTTTGCAAAGTCTAATGCATTTTAGTTAATTTGCTGAACTTGCTATGGTAAACTGGAATAATGTAATAATGCAATGTTCTGGTTAATTATTATTGTTGTTTTTATTTAATGATTTAGACTTTACTTTTTTTGGCTTCTAACTTCATTAAAAATCTTTCTGAAATGAGTTAGTTCACATTCCTAGCCTAGTTGTAAATTTTACACTCACTTGCTATTGATTGAGCGCCTACTGTGCCTAGAACTGGAGATACAAAGATGAGTCATTTGTGGACGGAATATGACAGACAGATTGGGGTAAAAGCACTCTAGGCAGAAGCAGGAGGAAAGAACTCAGAATGTTAGGGAAATGGCTACTGTGGCTGAGCACCAAGCATGTAGGGAATGGAGGAGATCCTGCAGTGCCCCCAGGGGATCAGCCATTTAAAATACTAACTCTCTAAGGCAGAGATCTTAAGCAGCATACGTTTTCACTTTGCCAAAGTAAAAATATCATGGAGCATTGAGTAACGTAGATTGATGCTCCAGCTTAACACTACAAGAAGGATCCATATGTAAGACATCAGCCAAGCCTCTAGAAATGCTTACAAACTGAGTCAGTATTGTCTGTTGGTTAGGATGGATTTCCTGAAAATCTGTCAATTTTTGAGAGGTTTAATTTTTATAGTATTTGTATTATTGGAATAAAGATATATGAAACCAGGTCAAACAATCTCAGAATATACTGTGGAAATTGGTTTTATGAATATATTCTTGATTTAAGCCTGTTTTATGTAGTTTTTCTCTTTCTGAAAAACTGAATGAAAAACATGCCAAATGAGAGTTTGTGTAATTGGGCTCAAAAGCTTAAGGTTTTAATAATGTTACTACATTTTGCTACTTATTTTTTTCCAATTTTCATAGCCCTTCAAGTTATTTATTAGTCAGTATTGATTCTGCTTTAGTATACTAGTTAAAAGCACAGGCTCTAGAATCAGACTGGGTACAATCAAATTCTGGCTGTAACATACCAGTTGTTTGACCAGAAATAAGTTATTTAACCTCAGTTTCTTCATCTGTAAAATGGGAATAATCAAAATTATGTTAAAGAATTGTGAAGATTAAATAATAGTGTATATAAAGGACTTAGTACAGAATCTGGAGAACAGAAGTACTCAGTAATAAAGTTAGCATTGTCATGCCATGCTCTTTTTGTTTTAATTCAGTCTCTTTTGTATGTTTACTTTCTCATGAATGACATTAAAAAGTAACTCTTACTAAAAGAAAATCATATGTCTAATGTATTAATAGTAAGTTACTGATAAGGAACTGATTTCATAAGGAAATAAACATACAGAAGAAATTGAGTTAAAATAAATTTGAGGATGGAAGGTCAATATAATTTATTGAGTGATTTTATTGAATACTGATGTAATATTTATACAATGAATTTGAATAAATGTTTTTGCAATATTTATACAAATATTTATTGAGCATCCAGTATATGCCAGGCCCTGTTAGGGTGCTAAGGTAGTAAGAGTAAACTAAACAGACAAAAATCCCTGCCCCTTTGGAGTTTATAGTCTAATATGGGAGACAAATAATAAAGCGAGCTAAACAAGTGAATACTGCATCTAATATGTTAGGTAGTGGAAAGTGCTCTCTCAAGAACTGTAAAGAGTGTGGGATTTTACCCTGCTTACAAGCTACCAAGCAAGCCTGTTAATGTTTCATGGATGCTGGCAGAAGACACAAAACTCCTGGGTGAGAGGCAGAGGACAACTTTATTACTCAGGACAAAAGCAGTAGCCAGAGGTTCATGTTCATGCCAGGTTCGAGTGCCCCAACCCCCAAGTCCCATGGGGGCCATGCAGGTGAGACTAGATGAATGCCTACATGTAGAGTGGATTGCTTTATGGGAGAGGAACACTGAGGAATCTGTTGCTTTTATAATAAGCAAGCCTGCTCCCTAGGGGGAGATATAATCTCATCCTTCAAGGTTGCCCCCTGTGTATACAACTCTGAGAAATGGCCCCAGGGAAAGAGTGCTCAGGATCGTGCATTCTTGGCACACCCAGCAAGAGTGTGCACGGATGCTCAGGGTCCTTGGCAGATTGCCTCTTCTAATTGTATGAAGAAAAATTAAACAGAGGAGAAAGAGAGTGACTAAATACTATTCTATTTTTCTTATGAATGTAAAAATACTGTTCTATATTATTTCATAAAACAGAAATAGAAATACTATTCTATTTTACTTGTGGATATTTTCATTGCTATATGTTTTATCTCTTGGAAATATGTAGATTTCAGTACAAATATGAATTTGTTACCTTGAATTAGATCATTTAAACCACAAAACATTAATAACTGTTTTTAACTATAATTTTCAACTGTTGATTAAAGACTTTTTTTTAGTTAATCAGTGACACATTCATTAGTATTTTCCTTAGTACAGTTAGTGGAATAATTTATAGGATTACAGATAAAACCTGTCTCTATATTAATGCTTGCCATGTGAGATGAGGCATCTTATTCATAGCATGTTTGCTCCCATGTAGCAAGGGTCTTGTGTAGTTCAGTAGAGCACACAATGCTTAAAGCTTAATTTTAAAATCTAAACCAAGTCCAGTGTTAACTTGTATTATGTGGTATTTTGTTATTTACATGTGAATATTTAGGCTCGGTATTAATTTTCTTTTCTTTCAAAAGCATGAAAATTTCTATATGGTATTAGGTCCATTTCTCAAAAAATTTGTGGTAAAGGACTAGTTTCTCCCCCACTGCCCCCTGCAATCCATTGTGGACTAATAACATGCAATTAAAAAAATAAAAAAAAACAGACTTATAAAATACAGTCCCCAATATTTCATTCAACTCAACAGATACAAAATTATTCTATCAGATTACCATAAAGTGCCTAAATGCTTACTCTCATTTTCTATACTTATCTCATTACTGACTGGTAGCAGACCCTGGACCACACTTTGAACAGCACTATTATAGATTGTCCTCTGTGATAACAGTTTGGGAGTTAAGGATATACCTGCACCATATCCCCAATATCCATCTTTTTTGAAGTTTTTTTGGATCCAATTTTTAAAAACTTGGACCCATTGACGAGTTCTTTAAGTTTGTAAATTGCTATACAGAATATTCTTTTGTTTGTCTAATATATCATTCAAGCTTCAACTGTCTCTTCATAGTTCAAATATTTGAGGATTTTGTGATTCCACCCTTTTTATCATATCTTTTCAGGTTTCTTTTTTCCAGACTCAAGAATTGTTACTTATTTAGTTTATCCTTAAAAGGCAGAGAGAGAGAGAATGAAGCTTTGAGTTTAGTTTAAAATCAGTGGTGTGAATGATGCATATATGAAACCAAGGTTCCTAGCTCAATCCCCACGTGTGTCATTTTAGTTCATTGAGAGAAAGTTTGTTCTATAATCTCTATCAGCTTTCCTAGTTGCTTCCGGTCACTAGTCATATCCTGGGAAAATTATGGATAACAGTGTAATTCTTTACCATTATTACTGGAAAAAGAGTGCAAAACTCTAACAATGAATCATAAGTGTAGTAGGAAGAGTCTTGGCTCTGAAGTCATTTTCCTATAGCAGTATCCAGATGTTCCAATACAGGCATGGAAAAATCATTTCAATTTCCCTCTTCAAAAAATAGGAATAATTTATAGTTCATAAGACTCATAATAGATGCTCAGTAAATGTTAGTACCTTTCCCCCTTTTTCTCCACAAAGTACCATACATTATATTATTATGTTTACGTTTTTCAACTAAGTTGACTATTTCTCCATGCAGCCAGGAGGCCTTGGTTTACCTGCCACTGACCTTACAAATACTGGATTCATATTTTCCTTTTATTTGTGGGTTAATGTTCAGTTCACCTTTTCTTCCTAAATGCCCCCAAAATAACTCAGTTGAGAAGTCTTTTCTTCCATATCTGATTTTATTTTATCATCTAATCCCTGCATTTCTTATATTTGCAGAGCAATAGGTATTCCTCTAGCATCTAAAGACTCCAGGGCATCCAAGAGGAGATGTAAAGTAGGTAGACAGATACAAAAATCTGGAGCTCAGAAACAAAGATGTGAATTTGGAGATGTGCATTTAGAGGTCATTAGCATATAGATGGTAGTCTTAAGTATAGATAAAATTGTTCAGAGAGTCTAAAAGGAGAAAAGATGGAATTCTGGAAACAGACGCATTTAAGATGTGGAGAAAGCAGTCTAGGTAGGAGCCTGAAAAGAGCTTCCGGCAAGGTAGGAGAATCGAGAGAGAGCATGAAATAAGTAAAAACAGAGCAAAGCATTTCAAGAAAGAGGGAGTGGGGCCAGCCCAGTGGCACAAGCGGTTAAGTGCATGTGCTCCGCTACGGTGGCCCGGGGTTCGCCGGTTTGTATCCCGGTCACGCACCGACACACTGCTTATCGAGCCATGCTGTGGCGGCGTGCCATATAAAGTGGAGGAAGATGGGCACGGATGTTAGCCCAGGGCCAGTCTTCCTCGGCAAAAAGAGGAGGATTAGCATGGATGTTAGCTCAGGGCCAATCTTCCTCACAAAAAAAAAAAAGAAAGAAAGAAAGAGGTAGTGATCAGCATTTTAAATATTGCAGAGAAGTTATGCAAGATAATAACTGAAATGTATCCCTTAGATTAGACAAATTGAAAGTCACTGTTTACCTTAAACAATTTTAGTAGAATGGGGCCAAAAACCAGACTACAGTAGATTAAGGAGCAAATATGAAGAGAGGAGGAAATCACAAATGTAGTTGTCAGTTAAACAGCTTATGGAGCAAATGAGAGAGGAGTGGATAGCTTCAGAGGAATGCAGATTAGAGACTGATTTGGTTAGTTTAGTGGTTTTATGACAGAAATTTAAGCATGTTTATATATTAAAGGAAAAGTGTCTGTAGAAACCAAAAAGCTATAGTGACTATTAGTAACTTAATAAGGAAAGCTCTTGGAATTTTCCCTACTTTTTAAGTGAAATTGACTTGGAAGTGTTTAAGAATTTGCCGTAAATCATCTGGTTGTTTTTATATTATGATTTTTCCTGATTACAAGAATAATATATGATTGTTATAAAAAAAATTCAAACTTTACAGAAGTACATAAGGTAGAAAGTAAAAGCCTTCTGTAATCTCAATGATAACTGCTATTAACAATTTTATATATGCTATACAAGTTTTTTTCCTTGTGCATATACTGTTTACCTATATGTGAGTGCATGCTGTTCTGTAGGTTTTTTCACTTAACAGTGTAGTCAACTGATAATTCAGTGATGGAACTAAAGGTAAAAATAAGCCTATCGAGATATTTACATCTTTGATATTTAATAGATGGTTAACTAACCTTCATATTCAGGAATTTTATTTACAAACATCTTTTCTATTCTTTGTCCTTCCTCTTTAGAGTGGATGTGACTGAAATTCAGATAGCTTTAGTGATCATTTTTGTGTTGTCTACATTTGGAGGAGCAACCATGTGGGACTATACGGTAAATCAGAGTATTTAAATTTATATTTAAGTACTTTTTAAATATTTAGGAAAAAATATCACATTGTTAATTTTCTTCAGAAATCCTTGGCATTGTATTTATTATTCATTCCACTTCTTAACCTTTTTCCTTCATTTTATAACTTTACTATCCAATATACCTTATTATGGCATGTTCCCCTATGTGTGAACATATTACCATATAGATGAAAATGACCCCATTTCCCTAATACAAAATTAAACACACTAGTTGAACTACCTTTTCCAGGCCAAAATTCATCTCATAAAATAGATATTTAAAAAAGTAAATTCAGTAAAACATTTTACGTTTGAAACTTGTCCCTCAATATTAGGAAAGAAAAGTTGCTAATTTGTATTTTGTATAATCTGTGAGGTATAGTTTCCCATATTAAGGAGTGTTTTTATTTTCTGATTGGTGGGTGACCTCGTATTTTGATAAAAGTTGACTCTCAGGCCACTGTCATAAATTCATGCTTTGCATAGGAAGAAAATTTATGAAGAAACTATTATTGTGTAACTTGAGTCCACAGCCCTGACTGCCTCACAGCCTCATGCCCATGGAGTAAGAATAATAAGGATAATATCAGTAGCCAACAACTAACATTTATTCAATGTTTATTATGTTCCTAAACATTTTACTATCACTGTTTCATCTGACCCTCAGAACAGTCCTGTGAAATCGATACTATTATTATTCTGTTCTATACATGTCTCAGAATGATTAAGTAATTTGTCCAAGGACACACAGCTAGTAAGTGCTGGAGCTAGGAATTAAGTAGACTGATTCCAGACTCTGTAATCACTAAGCTATATACCTTTGGTAAAAATAGTAAGAGAGACAAAATTAAACGTACTCTTACCACTGCTGCAGCAACCGTGCTCCTTGGTATTTACCCAAATATGTTGAAAGCTTACGTCCACACAAAAACAGGAGCACAGATGTTTATAGCAGCTTTGTTCATAATTGCCAAAACTTGGAAGCAACCAAGATGTCCTTCAGTAGGTAAATGGATAAATAAACCATGGTACATCCAGGCAATGGAATATTATTTAGTGTTAAAAAGAAAGAACTGTCAAGCCATGAAAAGACATGGAGGAACCTTAAATGCATATTACTTAGTGAAAGAATCCAATCCGAAAAGGCTACATATTGTATAATTCCAACTATATGACATTCTGGAAAAGGCAAAACGATGAAGACAGTGAAAAGATCAGTGATTGCCAGAGGATGGGGAGAAGGAGGGATAAATAGACATAGTACAGAGAATTTTTAGGGCAGTGAAATTATTCTGTATGATACTATAATGATGAATACCTGTCATTGTGCATTTGTCCAAACTCATAGAATATACACCACCAAGAGTGAACCCTAATATATATAAACTGTGGCCTTTGGGTGATAATGATGTGTCAGTGTAGGTCCATGGATTGTAACAGATGTACCACTCTGGTGGGGGATGTTGATAGTGGGGGAGGCTATCTGTGGGGGGAGGGCAGGGAGTGTATAGGAACTCTATGTACTTTCCATGCAATTTTGCTGTGAACCTAAAATTGCTCTAAAAATTAAGTCTATTAAAAAAGTAGTAAGAGACTTCTCTGTGGCATTTAGTTTCAGAATTGCCAGTTACAGTTCAAATCACTAGGCTCAGAAATAGACTTTGAGCAATTTTTAAGTAGTGGTACATTCCCCGAGACATTCATATTCCTTCTCATCATGTAAGAATAAATAATAGAATCAAGGATATGATACTGTAGGCCTCTAAAATATGCTAGAAGGATGCAATGTGTCTTTTATGGTAGCTGCTCAGCTAGTACCCATAAGAAGGTGAATGTGGACCTAGAGGCAGTTAGGCAACTCTGGTCATTAAGTCAGATGTGGTTGTCTTAAATTTGGAATTCTGAGTTAGTTATAATGGGGAAGAATTTAATCTTAAAATCATTTCATTCAATGTTTTGGCAATACCATAGGAAGAAAGTACACCTGTTCTTCTCGCCAACAAGAATACTTATTTTAGATGTAGATTTTCTAAATTTAATTGTTAATCTGTAGTTTCCACAAATTTTGGTACAGTATTTCAAAGTCTATTTTCAAACCACAATAGCCTACAGCTTTTGGCAATTCATTGTTACTGTTTTTTAAATCCTTTGCTGCCTTTGGAAGTTTTCTTGAACAGCAGTTGACCAACAGGTAAATATACTGCTAGAAATTTAATCCTGGATATTAACGACACAAAATTTTTGCATGCACACACATCGTGATATTTGTCACATTCATGGTGCAGATCATGGTGTCTGACTTTGCTGTGATGCTGCCTTTTAGAGGTACAGAATTCAAGTGAAATATCCTTTTTCATGTTTCCTTTAAGTCAGATGAAGACTTGTGAAATTAAATATTTCATCACACTTATGTAAGTAGACTTCACTGAATTGGGTGGATTCATTTTTCACTTAATGAATAAAACCATTAAAAGAAAAGTTACCACTTCAGGCTACATTCCAGAAGTTAAGGTTTGATTTTAAGAAAAAGGATATTGTACAGGGCCACATAATAATGTTTCTTTACTATTTAGTAGGAAAAGAAATTCTGTTTTCTTAATTATTTGTTTCTTTCCTCTCTCCCTAAAGATACCCATTCTAGAAATAAAGTTGAAGATCTTTCCAGTTCTTGGAGTAGTAGGTGGAGCAATATTTTCCTGTTCGAATTATTTCCATGTTATCCTCCATGGTGGTGTTGGCAAGAATGGATCTACTATAGCAGTAAGACATTAATTTCATCATCATTTAGTATTAATTTTATGATAAATTTTCTTATCACCAGCTACAGAGATACTAAAAATATGCCAAAGTTCAAGAATGGGAAAGGGAACTAAGTATCTTAAAGAATTCTTTTTAGGCACATAATACAAAAGCATTTTAAAAACAGTTTAGACTGATGAGAAAGCATTTTTCCCTCTCTCTACAGCCTTTCTCTGAGTAGACTTTTCTGACATTCCATTTAATCATCCACTGTTTCATTACTGTACATAATTAAGACTTGCCATTTGTTTTCTTGCATGTTGTGCCTTGCACTAATAGGGGAGAGCAGGAGAAGGGAATGAGTTCCTGACTGAATGGCAGGAAAGCTGCCAAACATCATGGTTTCACATATGGGGCAATTTATTACTCATGAAGTAAATTTCATTGAAAGTTCACTGAAATATGTTTTAAAAAACTATTCTAATATTTTAAAAGGTAAAATTTTTGACCTTAATTCTTGAGTGGGTAAACCTTATGTATGTATACTTTACACTTGCTCATGCTGTAATACTTTTGTATTTATTCATATTTGTTTTTTAAAACTTCTTCAATACTTTTATTTGGGAATCAGAATTCCTGCCAAGTTTTGTGTGTGTGTGTGTGTGTGTGTGTGTGTGTGTGTGAGTGTGAGGAAGACTAGTCCTGAGCTAACATCTATTGCCAATCCTCCTCTTTTTTGCTGAGGAAGATTGGCCCTGGGCTAACATCTGTGCCCATCGTCCTCTATTTTATATGGGACGCTGCCACAGCATGGCTTGACAAGCGGTTCATCAGTCTGCACCCGGGATCCGAACCTGCGGACTCCAGGCCGCCGAAGGGGAGTGCATGCACTTAACCACTGCACCACCAGGCCACCCGCCTGCCTAGTTTTTAAACAAATATAACATAATATCTGTGTTTTTAAAAAACAAATGGTCATCTTCAAGTAAGTACGATAAGTACTTACTCCAGTGATGCCATCTTCTATCAAAATGTTGTTGGAATGTCTTTTTAGAATTGCTTTAAGCCACAGCTCATTTTCTCTAATTTCTTTGGTGCTGTAGTTCAAAATTTCTGTCCTTTAAGGGTGGATTTGATTTTGAAAGAAAATCAAAGTCATTTGGAGCCAGGTCTAATAAATAAAAGGAGTAATAAACATGAAATATAGCATTTTTAGTAAAAAAATAGTCTCATTCTCTTAAGAAAACGTATAAATTTGGCTCTCAAGACAATTTCAAAGGAATCCGCATAATTCATAAATTGTCAATCTTTATGAATAAATTTTATATATATAGTTCAAAAGCAAAGTATAAAACTCATTTAGATACATAAGTTCTGATATATTTGGAAAAACTGTCATTTTTTGAAGTATTTTCTCACTTGACCTCAGTACAGTACTCTGCATAGGGTGCTTAGGAATACTCATTGCTTGACCATGGATGATAAAATAGAGCACTGCCCGGAACACGAGTTACACTAAAGAAAATAAGATTTAGTGAGGATCAATGTCACTTTAGAGAATATTTTACTAAGAAATAATTGTGATTACATGTTTGAAGGAAGATAAGAAATCAAACACTATGGCTAAGAAGTAGTTGATTTAAACTCTTCAACTGGTGGTTTTCCAACTTTTTTGCAACAGATTTTCTTGAATAAAATCTACAGAACCATAATATACATAAAAGCACTATGATATTAATCTAAATTTTTATAATTTATTACTATGTAGTATACATAGTGTTTTATTACATGTATGATTTTATAGTATTTATAGTATTATTAGTGTAATTTTATATTAAGTTCTCATTTATAACATGTAAACTCAAGAATAAGGCTGTTTTAATGAACACATTTAAATTGCTGGCTATAGATTTAATAAGTCTTTATACCAAATTTATTTCAATACTTTGTTTAGAATAAGCAGTGCTGAGAGAATCCTGCTTCACGTAGATAAAAATGTAATGGTTGGGTTGTACAGTGTTACATAAGACGGCATTTGCAGTTTAAATGCAAAAAAAAAGGGGGGGAGGGTGTTTGTATAGAGAGAGACCAGGGCAGAATTAAACTCTTCCTAATCAGTGATTAAGATATTTTGTAAAATTGGCAGGTTAAGCTTTATTTCAGTATCTGCACAAAGATATGTTAACTTGGGAATCCAAGTGTTGATAGCCTTCAGCATGGTAAAATTTGGTATAGATAGAATAAATCATATTGTTATTTTTAGTGGTTATTAGTTTAAGATGTGTGTATATATAAAATTGGAATCAAATATCTGTGACACTGTATTACCTCTGTGTAACCCTAGGGTTCTGTGGAAGTTTGAAAAGCAAAGCTAAGGTCTATATACTCCTTTAGACCATACACTACATCATACTCTTCTTTAGGTCTCTAGTTCCTAGCACAAAATAGATGCTCAGAAAATGTTTGCATTGTAATAAATGCAATCTTAAAATGTGATGCTGATTTTCTGCTTTATCCTTAGGGCACCAGTGTCTTGTCACCTGGACTCCACATAGGAATAATTATTATACTGGCAATAATGATCTATAAAAAGTCAGCAACTAATGTGTTCGAAAAGCATCCTTGTCTTTATACCCTAATGTTTGGATGTGTCTTTGCTAAAGTCTCACAAAAATTGGTGGTAAGAAATTCTTTTAGTTTATAATTCATGGTGTAAATAATGTACTTGGTCCTTAAACACCAAGCTGGAAACTATTTCATACAATGGGTAGGTTTTTTGTGGTGTTATCATCATAATAAATAGTTAGCTGTTTGTGCTCCAAGTAAAACTGGGAATGAATTAATGTTATATGCAGGGAGATTCTTACTTTATAGTAAGTCCTTTTAATTATTTGTTTAGCTGTAATTATCAATTATAACTTTCTGATATCAAGGAATTTAAATACTGGAAGCTTTAATAAGCTACCCAGTTATGAATTTGAGAACTTTTAGATTCAGTATTCCCATATCAAATGTGAGATTCAATGACCTCTTTATCCTTATTTGTCTTAATAGTGAATTAAAGTTATAATAAATTCTGTCCTAAAAATAAAAGCTAAAACATTTAAAATTTAATAATGAAAGTATTTTTTTATTCTTTTTTATAGATAGCTCACATGACCAAAAGTGAACTGTATCTTCAAGACACTGTCTTTTTTGGCCCAGGTCTTTTATTTTTAGACCAGTACTTTAATAATTTTGTAGACGAATATGTTGTTCTGTGGATAGCAATGGTAAGTTCTTTTCTGCTAAGGTTTTTATTTATTTTTAACAGATGTTGGATAACACTATGCTTAAGAGTCATTTCAGTGAGATACGAGGTGGCCTCACTATGTAGTCTATAAGTAAATGTTTCTGAACATTTAAAATTACTTCTTTTAAGCTGTGAATTGTTTTTTATTGTGTGTAGAAATGGCCCACATATCTGCAGATCAGGCTTTCAACAACTTAAATCCTTAAAAACACAACTGTGTACTTTAAAGATAACTATATTTCTCCCCCCAAAAAAACAGTATAAAGATGTCAAAAATCACTTCATTCTGCCCAAAGGACTACAAACACTTATTAGTATCTGACTTTTACTTAATCAAGCTTGTTGAAATTATTCCAGGCTTATAGCAGGTAATAGGTAAATTAGATAGAGTTAATGTTAGCAAAGGTGGGCACTTATTGCATCAAGAACTGTCAGCTAAGATTGAGGAAACAAAACAGAACAGACAATACTACCATGTACAGGATTCTGTGACCATTTTGTGCTCGAAGTAAGCAACCATATATATCTGTATGGCCCTTGAGGATAGTGCATAATTTATGTTAATAATGATGACTCTCATCAAGCAAAAATTAAATTTTCATTGATGACATCCTGCTTATGAAAGTGATATGGATAATACATATATTAATTTCTATCCAAAATAATTATAAAATATAGAATTATGGTGCTTAAGGGAGAAGCTTTAGGGGCCAGCCCCGTGGCGTAGTGGTTAAATTCAGCGCACTCTGCTTTGGTGGTCCAGGGTTCATGGGTTCAGATCCCGGGCATGGACCTATACCACTTGTCAGCCACGCTGTGGCAGTGACTCACATACAAAATAGAGGAAGATAGGCACAGGTGTTAGCTCAGGGCTAATCTTCCTCAAGCGAAAAAAGAGGAAGATTGGCAACAGATGTTAGCTCAGAGTGACTCTTTCTCACCAAAAAAAAAAGTGAGAGAGAGAAGCTTTAGCCATCTGAGGAAAAGAAAATCATTGTTGGTAACACCTTAATCACAAAAGTGGACAAGGGAAGCATTAAATTTTTTATTTTATTGAGACATTATCTTTATGGTTTGTCTTCAACTACTGGTGGTTCTGAACAATTTTGCTATATTTTTCTCTACCTCTGGACCTCACTGGCCTTCACCAAATTGTTAGTGATATATAAACACACATTAAAGTACACTAAAAGAAACCCTGCAGTGAATCTTTTGATAATGTCAATAATCGCACACTTTAATTTGTTAGATTTAGGCATTAAAAAAACTGCATCTGTTCTGTGCGTGGACCACTGGGATGCATCTGATGATCCTTTATAATAAACTAGGTTCTATAGTATTATACTTTTTCTGGAGTAAATTAATAACTTAATATCCATTTGTGGTCCATTCAAGTCTTCCATTCTTTAAATAGTGGTGAGATGTAAATCTTAATCCTTGAAAGTTTTTCAGGCAATATTCTAAAAGGTCCTTGAAAATCAGAATAATTTCCTTTAATGTGTTATCCACTATAAATATTTTTAGGGCTCCAAAACAATCTAAATTTAAGAAGTAGGGGGTGATTATTCAAAATATCTGAAAATTCAATGTAGGCTTTCTTTTAGTGAACTTAAATATGTATTACAAATGGAATTGTTTAACATAATTAAAATGTCAGGTGTTAACAATTCAAGCACCTATTTTATGAGTGAGTTGGCCTCCAGTGGTGGAGATTATGGTAAGGAATAATCAGAGTCACGGATTATGGTGAAGAAATCAAATTCAGTTTTTCTTTAAAAAGAAAAATTGTGGACCACAATTAAAAATAACAAAAAAACATTATGTGGACCAAACAAAACATACGTGCCCTTTGGCATCCTTAGGGAAAAAGTTCTTGCTTCAGAGCAAAAAGGGTCAGGTGGAGCTTTTCAAGTAAATGATATATTTTCCTCTAATGGGTGAGAATTCCCTCTCCACGGCAGAGATTTGAGGCTCCTTTTTCTGAAAGGAAGCATTTGCCCCTGGTCTCTGGGAAGGTTTTTAAATAGTGTGCCTTCCTCCATAATTTTGTACACCACACAATTTTATATATGCCTCCCCTCAACTATAGTGTCTTTTCCAGGACTTTACTTTCTTACAACTAATCTCAAAGGAATAAGAAATGTAGGTGGGGGCCGGCCCCATGGCTTAGCGGTTAAGTGCGCGCGCTTTGCTACTGGCAGCCCGGGTTCGGATCCCGGGCGCGCACCAACCCACCGCTTCTCCAGCCATGCTGAGGCCACGTCCCACATACAGCAACTAGAAGGATGTGCAACTATGACATACAACTATCTACTGGGGCTTTGGGGAAAAAAAAAGGGAGGAGAATTGGCAATAGATGTTAGCTCAGAGCCAGTCTTCCTCAGCAAAAAGAGGAGGATTAGCATGCATGTTAGTTCAGGGCTGATCTTCCTCACCAAAAAAAGAAAAAAAAAGAAATGTATGTGATGGAATTATTTCATTATAATGACTGATAGCTCCTTCTAGTAGAAAATTGGTGGCTTTGTTGCACAGCAGAAAATTGAAAGAATGTGGAGTCAGAAGAGTTAAGTTACTTTCCAGCTTTTGTATTTTAGTCTAGGCCTTTTACCACTCTGAGCCTCAGTATGTGTAACTGTGAAATACCCTGCATATTCCAGACCACTATCATGAGGCTGAAATATGAGATATATGAAAGTAGTCTAAAATGTAATATTTTCGGTGAAGAATTTTAGGTTAAGGGTTGAGATTTGTTCGGGGGGGAAACAGAAAAACAGTTGCTGCATCAGAAAAGATAGACCATAATCCATTTTATATTTTCTTTTTTTGGTTTTAAAGGTCATTTCTTCATTTGATATGATGATGTACTTTAGTGCTTTGTGCCTGCAGATTTCAAGACACCTTCATCTAAATATCTTCAAGACTTCATGTCATCAAGCACCTGAACAGGTTCACAAGCATATTGACTAATAGCTCAAGGAAAAGAGGAGAAGCAGTTAGGGGTACCTATGAGTGAAGAAATCCCCCTTTGCAGGAGGCTAGTATACTATCAAATAAGGTTATATTTGAATATAAAACATTGTCTGGTAGATTCCATTATGTCTATCTCAGTTGTGAAGCCCCTCATTGTGTATCAACATTTTTGAGCACAGGTATTATCAGAGTAATTTATAGATTAAATTAGAAACAAAACCAAAGAAAGAAATTTCAACTTTCTGAGGATAAGAAAGTGCACCATTATAGTCTAAATAGCAATCTTTTTGTCTCAGAAATTCTTATCAGACACTTGGGGTTTTCACTGGCAAAGGATTACATAAAAATTCAGGACTTAAAAGATTTTGGCGATCTTGAGAGTGATGCTTACTTTTGATTGCTAAAAATTGACAAGTGAGTTCATAATACTGTAAAAGTACATGGATTATAATACTGTAATTATTGAGCCAAATGATGTTATAAGAAATGATTTTTTTTTATTAGCCATCTTTCAAAAGAGGTATGTTAATTACTATCATATAAAAGGAAATACTTGCTTAGCATACCAAGTAGAATTTAAAAGGGCTACTGGAATTTTCTATAATTTGTATTTAGTAAAAGGAATTTGTCTTACCAATTCAGAAAAACAAATGAATCTTTACAGTCAGGGTAACTTGTTCCTTGATATTGAGTTAAAATTTCATTGTCACAAAAAAGTGGACATTAAACATTCCTTTTTATGAAAAATAAAACAGTAGCTAAAGACAGTTAACATATAAGAAAATTAGTAATTTATGAAAACATGGCAAAAATATCTTCCCTTTAGAATATCAGCCAAAGTTAGTTCAAGTACATGTTAACTCATATGAGGTAAAAACGGGATAAAATAAGTATTAGTTATTCAACTACCAAGTACATTATGTACTGATTCTTATCTTTCCATTCTCACTTAAAAATATTTATATTGCTCATTATGAATAACAAAACTATCACAAGGATCTTTTAATTTTATCTGACAGTTCTGTAGTCCAGAAGCCATATGATAGTTATATCTTAAGCAAGAAAAAAGCATATTGAAAAAATAGTGAAAGTTGATATTTCTTAAAAGGAAAAAAAGACACTTATGTGAATTAAATACATAAAAAATATTCCAGAGTACTTATTTTGCCTCTGCAACTATTAGCCAAACAAGGACCTTCCTAGATGTGTGGATAGTACTTAAGATTTATATTCAAACATATTCTTTGACTTAAAAGGGAAATCCTTGACAAAATGCAAAAATTTAGGAAGTCAGTTGTCCCTTAATGTCAGATATACATTAATGGTGGAGGACTAATTTCTTCCTGTATAAGTTATCACAGTTAGAAAAAGAGAATCAATATGGATTTGTTTTTAAAAACTTGGAAAACCTAGGGGCTGGCCCAGTGGTATAGTGGTTAAGTTTGCGCACTCTGCTTCAGCAGCCCAGGCTTTGCAGGTTCGGATCCTAGGCACGGACCTATGCACTGCTGCTGCAGCAGGCCTCCCACATACAAAATAGAGGAAGATGGGCACAGATGTTAGCTCAGGGCCAATCTTCCTCAGCAAAAAGAGGAAGATTGGCAACAGGTGTTAGCTGAGGGCTCATCTTCCTCACAAAAAAAACAAAAAAACAAAACTTGGAAAACCTTAAAACTAAGATAAGCATGGATTATAAGGCAAAAATTAGAATTTGAAATGCAGAAAAACAGGAGAAAATCACTCCTTTACTCCTAATGGGCATATTTTTTGTTTTGAATGATTGATTCAATGAAAGCAATTTCAGCAAAAAATAGTTAACTGACTTATTTAAAACAAATGCTGAAACAATTTAATATTTATTAAATCAAGTGTTTCATGTTATTCTGTTTAAAAAATGCACATTTTAAAAGACAAGGTGTAAGAATTACCTGTTCAAGTTTGGGAATGAATGTAAAATCAAATTTCCATATATTTAACTGAATATTAAAACTGGAAAACAAAATATTCTAGGTAATTTATCTTTAAAGACAGATATGAAGTACTTAAACCATAAGTAATTAGGTATGTTAATGACATGCTCTTAATCATTACTAAGGGCCTGTGTCATTTAATTGCAGACCAAGGCCAATTAAATGGCATTGTGATGTCTTTGTGGAAATGACATATTCACAAATCCATGTCTTAAAACTGATATTTATATATCTTGTTCAGTTGTCGTAGTGGTTTTTAGCAGTTTAATTTATTCCAGAACACATACTTAAGTTGCTTTTAATAAATTTCATAGGTCAATAAAGGAGATTTTCTTTTGAAATTTTATTTTTATTAGAATTGGCTGTGTAACTTAATGAGTATATACAAAAGGATGTACATATAAAATAGATTTTGTATTTTTTTTCTTAAAGAAGAACAATGTAACCTTCTATACTTATGCTTTCTACCTTTTGGGACTGATACAGATACACTGAAGCCAAAACCTAAAGTTAAATCATCTTTATTGCTAAAAGTTAATTGACAAGTGTTAGAAACAAAAATTCACTATTACTATTAAAGAGCTGAAAGCTCGGTACATATAATTTATGAATTGCTGCTACTCACATAACTTCAGATTTTATTTGGACATTAACAATGATTAACACCATGTAATATTTTAAACTACAATTTTTAAACCACTGTAAAGACTTATATGCCTCTTAGCTAATGTTATAACTGTTATCATATTATTTAGGTTCAAGTTCTTCCTTCAAAGAGTCTTCAGAATAACATGGATTGAAGAGACTTGCGAACACTTGCCATCTCTTGCTGCTGCTGTTACATGAAAGGCGATATTAAACATTTGTTTAATTTTTAGATAAGTGTTATACATATTTCAGCAAATAAAATATTTCAATGCTTACATTAATTAATGCTTATTTTTCAATTTTAATTATGACTCACAGTTTCCATCATAATTTTTTTTTGCAACATAGCCATTTCTTTCCTAAGTTCATTTTGTGCACCAGTAAGTAGATTATCATGATTCTTCTCCAAGTCCTCCATACTCTAAAACACAAAAAGCTAGTTCAGTTACAAACCACCACTTTTCATCTTAGGTTCTAAACTTGTACAATTTTCAAAAGTGGGAACTTTTTAATATTCAAATAATGTGCATTATTTATTCTGAATAAAAATATTCTAAGTAATACATGAAAACCAAAGTACCCACTATAGGAATAAAAAAATGTCAGACATGAATCAAAATTATTATAGGAGGTACAACAGTAGTATACTTTGCTCAAAACAATAAGTTAATGAACTGTTAAGGTCAAAATAGAATAAAAAAGAAAAAGATTAGAAGTCCCATATCAAATTTCTATAATTTTGAAAATTTCTAATCTTCTAAATATCAGGTTGTAATCCACTTATTATGACTAATAGTCACTTTGATGTGAATTCATTAGAAGGAATAAAATGATCTATAGTATACCTCTTTGTTCAATTTATGAAAAACAAAAATTGTTATAAATCTTTACTATTCATCCAACAAACAGTCATTCTAATGCCTTTTATGTAGAAAGCACTATGTTAAGTGCTGTGGAGAAATTAAAAAATAATACATGATCACTCCTTTATTCTAGTCAGGAGAAACATAAACAAAAATAACACAAAATTTTATAATAGGAATGGAAACACAACTTGCTGTGGTTATACAGTAGAAAATGGGGAGTAATTCCAATTTAGTTGGCAGAAGAATAAGATTTCAATAGGTAAAAAGGAATTAAAAGTATTCTAGGACAAGAGTATAAGCAAAAGCATGCAAGTGCATAGCAAGTGAGTTCAGAGAAAGCAATTATGTGGAGGGGTAGGAGTAATGGATGAATGTAGTAAATGAAGCATAAAAAGAGGATCACATTGGGGGGAGATCTTGAATACCTAATAATTTAGAATGAAAAGCTACTGACAGTTTTTCAGGAGGGATGAGATAATGTTTTAGGAAGATAATATGGCAGACCTATGAAGGATGGGTTGGAGAACAGACAAATCAATTAAGAGTTTTAACAATATAAGCAAAGAATGGTGAGGTTCTGAACTAGGGCAGTAGGCGTGGGAATTGAAAGAAAGAACCATTGCAGAGGTAAAAATTACAGGACCTACTAATAACTGGATGTGAAGAATAAGGGAGATGGAGGAGTCAAATATAATACTAAAATTCCTACTCTAAGTGGTAACGTTTAGTGATAGCAACTAGAAGAAATCTTTTCTAGTACTTTATTAAACCTTCACACCAATTAAATGGTTTTTTAGGGTGCATTAGAGCAAGCAGATTGGAAACACTTTTAAAAATAACTTTTGTGTTCATATATATTATTTTAAAATAATTTTTAAAAATACTTGTTTTGAAACTATTTTACTAGTTTACTCAGAGCATCCCAATTCCTTTAGAAGAGTGACCTTTTAACATATATTTGAACAAGATTATCTAAAAGAACCTCCCATCAAAAAAAAAGTATACGTAGGATTCCAATGAACTCCTATGAATATTTACTAAAAAATATGTATCTGCATGAACAAGAGGTCAATGCCACAATTTGCTAATATGCATATGTGTCAGTAGATAATTCTCAATCCACAAATTTTTAATCCTCATCTGGTTTTTCATTCTATTATACATCTGGGCTAGTTGGCATATAAAGCCACTTTTAGTCACTATAATAATTCTAAAAGCAAATATGCCATAAAGTACATATATAATAAACATATTTGAAAATAAAAAAAAGTTCATCAGTTTCAGTTGGGTACTTTCTATTTAGCAAACACTGGGGATACAAAGATCAGTAAAAGATTACCTAGAAATGATTATGGACTTTCTATTTTCAGTTGAGCAAAGAACTATCACGAAAGTACTAATGAATTGTATGCACAATATGTACATTTTTAGGTAAAATTCCTAATGTACCATCTCCTGTTTTGAAGACTCCCCTAAAAATATTTGAATCCTAAAATAAAAATACATTTAGCACTTAAATCAAAAACAATGAATTCAAAATGGAAAGTAGTTAAGAATTTAAAATGTTTAAGCAAAGTGTTTTCCCTTCAACTTAGAAAGGAAAAATTATCTTCTACTTACATATATAAATAATGTTTTATAAGAATGTATTGTGTTACCAAATACAACAGACCTTTATGAACTGCTCATATAACTGTCTAATTGTTTTCAGTCTCTGGCTCTGAATAATTCTAGATTGTTGAAAAACCTTTTGTTGCTGTCGAAACATATTCTACAAATGTAAAAGAAAAAATTATGTGATAATTTGGGTAAAATTTTAAATGTAGCAAAAAATAATTCTACATCAAACTTAAAAGGAATAGTTTTAAAATCAATACTTCTAACATTTTGTCTTAACAACTATTATGACCAAGTTTAGAAAATTTGTATTCACCCCTAATATAAACAATAATATAATACTACTACCAGTCATTGAATAGGAAACCTCAACAACTCAAAACGTGTCTGTCTTGTTCATGCTTTCAATATCAACACAGATGATCCTTCCAGTAATGCTGGTCTTTCAGTTCCCTGGCTTGCTTTCCACCAATGATTTCTGTCCTCCACCCTACTTTAACCATTCACTTACACATACTCATACCCTAGATTTTTTCATTACCAATAACTATAACCTCTACATAGTTAATATGAAGTTTGTTATTATTAATACTACGTGTTGGATACTATTTTGAACTTTTTAAATAAATTTAGATATGAACTCAATCCTCTAAACAACTCCATGAGACAGGTACTTATTATCCCCCTTTCAAAGATGAGGAAATTGAGGCATCAAGATAAATAATTTTTCCATGGTTTCACAGCTAGCATTTGGTGAAACCAGAATGTGATTCCAAATAGTATGTTTCCAGAATCCAGGCTCTAAACATTATTCTATACTGTTTTCTCCATATATCCCACTATTCAACCATACCTCCCTACCATTCTCTCTCTCTTTAGTACTACAAGTCAATAATCTCTGTCAAGACCAAAAATCCATTCATCCTACCTACTTTTTACTGTTTCCTACCCTTATTCCCATTCCCTCACTTTCCTCTTTCCCAGCTTAAATTCTATGGTCAACCATTAAAATTATTCCTTTGTATATATATATACCTTGCTCCCTTCTTACTCTGTCACACTTGTTTGGCTAAACCCCAACCCTGGAAAATCCAACTCTCCAGTCACTCTGCCTGCATCCCTGTAGCTGGTCATGATTAGAGAAAACCCCACAACTATGCTGACAGGTCTCACTTTAAATCATGATCACTATGATCACTAGCCTAAATTGGACCCTGAATGCTGCTCGGCAGTTATATTTCCCCAGTCCATTCACTGGCCCATCCTCAGGGAAGTATGTTATACTTTCTCATTTGATCTCAAAAGGCAACATCTTTTCCACCATCTGATGACCTTAATTATTTCACTAAAGAAATAGAAGCAATCCAAAGAGAACTTTTAGTCTTCTATCACCACATCTACCCACCCACCTACATCCATCTGTGTTCATATGCTCTACTTTCTCTCCTGTTTTTAACGATGAACTATCCTTGTTCCCTGCTAAGGCCAACTTCTTCACATGTCCTCTCCATTCTCAAGAATTCAGCAACTGTCCCCCTCTTTCCATTATCTTTAATTTTCCTCTCAAGATTATTCCTATCAGCACACAAACATGCTGTTCTTTCTCTATTCTTCAACAAAAACAAAATACACACTATTCCTTTTCTATTCAGGCTACCACCCCATTTCTTTCCTTCCCATTCTCTCTTATGCTCATTCCAGTCAGGTTTTTGCACTATTCCACCAAATCATTCTGATCAAGAATACCAATGACCTCCACGTTGCCAAATCCACCTTATTTGGCCTATAAATAGTGTAGGACAAAGTTAACCCTCTCTCCTTCTTAAAAGGCTCTTCTTCACTTAAGAGTGGTTTCCTTTCTACCTATTAGGCCACTCATTCTCAGTCTCCTTTACTGGTTTTCCCTCATCTTCTAAAACTCTGAACACTTGAAGTACTTACTCCAGGACTCAGTCCTTAGACTTCTCTTTTACATTTACAATCACTCTTGGTGATCTCATCCAGTATCATGGCTTAAATGCTATCTTTATGTTGAGAATTCCCAACTTTGTATGTTCAACCCATATCTCTTTCCTGAACTCCAGACTCACATACCAGTGGCCTACTCAACATCTCCCCTGGATGCTTCATATGCATCTTAAATTTAACATTTCCAAAACTGAGCTGATCAACCAACCTTGAAAATTATTTGATGTGAACAGTACCTTAACACTTAGATAAGGGATGCATGATAATTTTACAAACAATGGAAGTATGAAATAAAAGGACAGTTAATGTAATTATATAATATATGGGTAGGACTGACTTCCATCTCCCAGAGAGAGAGGTAACACAAGTCTGGCCATTAAGAGTAAACCATGTTTTGACCATAATGACTGGTTCAGGAATGGGCAAATGATCCAAACTAGATTAGTGATATTCCTCCAGAGGATTTTTCTGCCAGAGTTATTAAGAAAGACTATCTTAGTCCACTGGGGTTACTAAACTTGTAGTAAGTATAGGATTGCAAGAAGCTACCACACTGAGAGAGCCTACTAAGAATTGGAGACAGAGCCCAGATGATGCTACATGAGCAATCCTTCCCTACCCCCATTCAGCGATGCCCAAAGCTAAACTAACCTTGGACTTCTATAAACCAAGAATCCTTCTTTTGTACTTTGACAAATTTCTGTCACTTGGAACTGCAAGAATACTAACCAATATAAGAAGCAAAGACCAACAGCTTTTATGAGTATGGTATGTGCCTATACTTCTCTAGTTTACCACCCAGCAGGACCAAAACACATAGCCAGCAATGGGTAATGGAACCTGGCTGAGCTCCATGGGTCTACTACAAGGCTAGGCTCTCCATTCCTACTTGACATTTGGTTATAATTAATTATAAAGCTAAGCATGATACTAACAGCTAGTTTTTCTTCTTGTTCCCCAGCTTTCTGCACATCTATATCCCACTGCTGAAACAAAGTCAGAAACTGCTGAGAATATTCTTGGTTAAGCTTCTGCCTGTAAAACACAATAACGAATATTGTCATATTTCATACCAATATGGAAAAAAATATGTAAAAACTGATTTGACATAATTTATACTATAATAAAAGAAGGCAATAATAGCACATTTTCAGATGTGAAGCCAAGAAGTAAAATTATCATTTATGCTGATTCCAGAAGTATTTATTTTCCTAACCAGCTAAAGGAAAAGCCCTCTCACTCACATGCTTTATTGATTTTTTTGTGTGTGTGAGGAGATCAGCCCTGTGCTAACATCTGCCAATCCTCCTCATTTTTTGCTGAGGAGACCAGCCCTGGGTTAATGTCCGTGTCCATCTTCCTCCATTTTATATGGGACGCCGCCACAGCATGGCCCGCCAAGCAGTGTGTTGGTGCGTGCGCGGGATTCGAACCAGTGAACCCCGGGCCGCTGCAGCTGAGCACACGCACCTAACCACTTGTGCCACCGGGCCAGCCCCTCAATCACATGCTTTAGCTCTTGACAACTAAGAAAGTTTTATTGTATAAATTTTCCAGTAAGGTCCATTTTATCTCCAAGCTGTTTTTCATTTTTCCTACTGTATATAGGTTCTGATATGATAAACAGATCCAATGAAGTTATTATATTTATCATATAAGATTTCCAAATAGAAATATTTCACTTAATTTTTCCCCATTTTGGTACAATGATTTGGCACAAAATAATAGTTAATTCAGCTAAAATATACAAATTATTTATAATATAAGATTGACCTTTTTCTACATTGTTAAACAGTTAACTATCACAAGACTAATCGTTTATATGACATTTACTTTTTATTCAGCTAGTGTATTTCTAGAATGTTCGAATATAAATTACCTTTATAGCAAAAAAACTCAATTATTATTTAAAAGAGGAAACAGGTAATCTTTACTGATTTCTAGGAAATATATCTCAAGTCTATGAAGGAGTGAAATTATAAGACTAAAGGACTTAGAGAAAAATCAAACCGAATATAGTTTTTACTAGAGACCTCAGTAAATAGAAGATGATATTATTTTTCATAATTTGCCCCAATGAATACTAAGAAATGATACAAATGTTGTGGCTGTGAACAAACCAACAACCTTACCTTTGCTCTTGTTGGGTTTTCCAAACATGTTCAATTTTCTGGTTACTGGTTTTGAGAGAAGACTTAGTATACATTTCTAGTCTTTTTCTCTTGGCAAGAAGAGCTTTGTTAATGTCAGCTATATTAAAAATAAATATGCATTAAAATTTAATGTTGAGGAAAAGTATTTTCTTCCCACATATTCAAATAAATATGAGTAAAGTTTGTTCAACAGTTTTGGAAAGAAATTTAAAATTAAATTTTAAAACAGGCATAATATCAAAAAGCAAGATTATTTGCTTACTTCGTTCTAAGAAAACTTTTAGTTATTGGTATTCCAATTCTGATTTGCCTAACTAGAGATAACTTTTTAATTTAGAGATGATTAAAAAGAGCTAATAAATGAAAAAAGGGTCTCAGGACAGACTTTAACTTCCTCATGAGAAAACACTAAAAAAGGCTAACTTTTTTTTAATTTATAAAATACTCTCCAACTGAAAAAACACATTTAGGTGAATTATTATTAGAACTCATTATATGAAACACACAGAACTATTTTTAAAAAGAATCCAAAAAGGATAAAAATAGTTAAATCAAAGAATAAGAAAATTTGTTTTATAAAAAATTTAGTGATACTTTTAAATATTTTTTTTACTAAAAAACACAAAGACTAAGCATAGAAAACTCTTAATTTTCATAAAATTTTTAATACTTCAAATAATGCTTTGCTAAACACATGCATATGGATCTACCATCAATAGTTATTTTTCAGTAATCATGATGGAGCTGCACTATTATATAAATATTTGATATTTCCAATATCCATCTATAATAATAAATTTATAAGACAGATTACAAAACAAGCATTTTGCCACCACCAAATAGAGCAAAGCTTTCAAAAAAGACTTGATCATATGAATAATCCATATAGAGGAGCCAAATATTGACTCCTTCTTAAGAGTGCCATCCCCTTTGGGTACATTTCCTTCTTGGGAAAGAGTAGAGACCTTTCCCAGCCATTTTTGTTCTAAAATTCCACAATTTGTTAAATTCACGTATGTATAAAATAAAAGCACTATTCTTCCCATTGTTAGTACCATTCTCACTCTTCACATCAACAACTGGAAAGGGTTAAGGAAATTTATGAAGCTGAAACACATATACTTATGCAAAATCTTATATATGAGAACCAGGCACTAAATAGCAGTCTTGTAGTCCACTGATTAACATTTCCTATTTACAAGTTATGTGGTTTAAAACAATTTTCCTTAAATACAAATGTCTCCTAAAACATACCTCCAAATCTTTCCAGCATATTCTGTACTTCACCCCTGTGAAGATATTACATTAAAAAACTTTTAATTAGGGATCCATAAAATATCACGCTTGTTTTGGAAGAAATACCACACACCCAGTATTTTACATACAATACTTAAGAGAACCAAAGTGGACTTTTCTTGAAGTACTTTATCTAACAGGCAAAAATTATTTTAAGCACATTACCCCACATCTTCAACTACTCCTGCAGAAGTCCTTTTCTTCCCATGCTTTTCAATTACTGGAGTGATCCCTGCATTGACAATAAAAAATATTTTTGAAATTAAGTATGCTATTTTGGTAATTTTTAATGGAGTAACATCTTAATTTTGAGATCTTTTAGGCTTTTTGCCAACATAAGTTTTTTAAGCAGACGTTTAAATGCAGTACTTTCTCTGCAGGTTAGATGGAATTAAATGAGGATCCAGGACCATTTATAGGAACAGTTGTGCAAGTCTTCCTGTGTTAATGTCATAATAAGCCGTGTACTATTTATCAGACATTTTGGGAATAACGACTGCAAAGGCAAGAGAGGCTATGTAAGCTTCTCTAACTCCACATGATAGACATGAAAACGCTTTCCAAACAAAGTTTTATTATAGTTTAAAATGTACTGGGTTCAAAAAAACGAACTGCAGGACGCGGTCACTGCCCACCAGCGTTAGACATACTGTACCTTCAGTAACTTCCTCCTCTGAACGACTCAGAATTTTCTTATCTTCTTTTTCAAAGTCATAGGCTCTTATAACCTGATCCTCCATCGATGTCTTCCCCGATTTCCCGCCACGTTTTCTTCCAGAGGGCACCATATTTAGATGTTTTCTGACTTGCAAAGGATAAATCTCTCAAGCCTTCTAATCCAAAGACACCATTTAAATAAACTGGCAACTTTCAAAAGTAGAGCTATCAGATAAAGATGATTTTAGTGGAATCCCATTTTAGGGGTCTCCTCATTTATTTTCTTGGACCAAAAGTTAACCAAGAAGATAACGACAGCATCAGCCCTGATTCCAGGGGTGCTGGGATGGCGAGCTGGCATCTGAGGACCGGGAGATCTGAATTTTAGATCCTCCAGAGTCTGGCTAAATTTAGGCAAATCGAGTTTTTGGATTTCAGGCAGAAAGCGAAATCGTAGTTGTTGACAGGACCCATCACGAGCACGCCAAAAATAAGTTCACAGCAACACAAATATAAGACAACAACGTTCTGCGATCCGTGCCTCGGAAAATGCACGGCCACGTGAGGTTTCCACGGAACAGAACGGAGGACAAATGAGGAGGCGCCCTCAGTCAGGGTGAATCGTTTGTGCCGGGTTTGGGGCGAGCAGGAGGGAGGGCGCCGACCCCCCGCCCCCGCTGTAACCCTGCCGAGGGCGTCGTGACAGGGTGACGGGACCCAGCTCAGCCCGCTGCTCTCCCCCGCCGCCCGCCCGCTCAAGGCCCTGCCCTCAGTGAGCTTCCCCGCCTGCATTTTCCTGTCAGAAGCCCAGGTAGGGCCAACTGGGAAGATTTACCTCACCCTTCGAGAGGCGCCCCTGCCCGGACTCCCGCGCTGGACAAACTCCTCCCCTCCTCACGCCTGGAAAAAACCCCAGTGGCCAACGACCACAACGACAGGTCTCTGGACAGGTGTCTGCGCCCGCCCGCCCGCCCGCCCCCCCCCCCCCCCCCCCCCCCCCCGGCTCCTCACCTGAGCCCTCGGCTTCGCAGCTGCGACGCTACTCTGAGGCAACTCAGAATTCGCGGAGAGAAAAGCCAATCTCGCCTCGCCCGGGAGCGTCGCTGATTGGCTGGTTGCAGTGCGCATGCGTGCAGCAGCTGTGGAGCTGCGCCCCCGTGGGCCAATGACTGTGAGACTGCTGGCCCAGAGTGGCTTGCGTGCGGGCTGCAGTCTGTGGCGAGTTCGGTAGAGACTCGTTGCTTTCCAGTTTCTTTATTTCATGTAAGTTTTAAATTTTTATAGTATTTGAAAGTGGCACGAGAATACGTAAGTTATGAAACATGATGAACACGACCTCATTTGTGAAGTAGAATTTTACCAAAACCCATGGAATCTCCTCAGGAAGTCCTTTGCATCCCATTCCCCATTCAGAGATATTTTTAAAAATTATCCTGAATTTTGTGTAAATCGTTTACCCTGCCCATTTTCTGTGTTTTACTACCACGTACATGCGTCTTTAAACAGCACTGCGTAGTTTTGTTTGTTTGGGCAGTACCAAAAATCGTACCATAATCTATGTAGTATTTTGCCACTTACTTTTTTAGTTAACATTATCTAACAACATCGCTAAGAGAACTTTTACTACTACATGTAGCCATAGTTCTTTCATTTTCACTACTGTATAATATTCCATTGTGACTCTATTCTACAATTTGTTTATTGGTTTTCTTGTACATGGACATGTGGGTTATTTTCAGATTACAGCCTATGTAAACAATCTAGTATGAATATTCTAATCTCGTACGTACATACTGAAGTTTTTACAGAGCATCTAGGTGTGAAATTGCTAGGTCATAGGCTAGATGATAGTCAGTAATGCCAAATTGGTTTCCAATTTATACTCCCACCGACAGAGTTAGTTCCCATCGTTCAATATACTCCTCATCACTTGGTATAGTCAGATTTCTTAATTTTGCCGTTTTGGTGGGTGTAAAATATTTCTTTAGGGTCTTTTATATTTCTCCAATCACTTAAGGTCTTGTTACGCGTATTGGCCATTTGCAGTTCCTTTTCCTTAAAATGTCTATTTGAGTATTTTGCTCATTTTTCAACTGGGTAGTGTGTGTTTCTTATGGATTTATAGGTCTTTGTGTATGCTGGATGTTAATCTTTATGACTGTTTTTCTCTATCTTTTCAGAAAAATGTGTCTTTATCCTGAAGTCATAAAAACATAAAGATTTTAAGTTTTTATTTTCTATTTTTAAGTCTTTGTTCATCTAGAATTGATTTTTGTGCCCCGTGTCAGGTAGGATCCAATTACTTTTTTTTCCTCCAAGTGGAAAATGGTTTATTGAATAGTGCATGCTTTCGCTATACCAGCCATGTCATATTCATGTTTTTGAGTTTGCTTCTCCAGCCTGTTGCCTGTCCCTGTGCCAAAACCACAGTTTTCATCATTCCAGCTTTATTAAGCTTTCATATCTAAAGCGGAAGTCTCACACATTATTTTTTCTTCAGAAGTATCTTGTGTATTCTTGAACTTTTGCCTTTCAAATAAATTTTGGAATTAGTTTTCCAAGTTCCATGAAAAAAAACCTACTGGATTTTTAATGGAATTGCACTGAATCTATAGATCAATTTGGAGAAAGCTGAGTCTTCCTATTCTTGAACATTGTATATTTTCCATTTATTTAGAACTTCTTTAATACCATTCAATAAAGTTAATTTTTTTTCTTTGTGCAGGGTTTGCCCTTTAGTAGAGTTATTTATAAATAACATATTTTATTGCTATTTTGTTATAATTCTTGCTGGTATATAAAAATCCAGTTGACTTCTGATATTGATCTTATATCCAGCAACTTGTAAATTATTACTTCTAATAATTTGTCTGTCGAGTCTGAGGTTTTACAATCATATTGTCTTGAATAATGATATTTTTGTTTCTTTCTAATTCTTAGGCTCTTTTTCCTTGTCTGAATGCACGGGCTAGGATCTTTAGAACAAAGATGAATAGAAGCATCAATATTGGACTTTCTTCCCTATTTTAAAGGTCATGCTTCTAAAGTGTCTGTTAACAATGATGCTGTATGTAGGTTTTTGATGCTGTGTGTAGGTTTTTAGAAGTTGCCCTTTTGGAAAGTTTAGCTTCTATTCTTAGTTTGCTAAGAGTTTTTTGTTTGCTTGCTTGTTTTGTTATTTTAAATCATGAATGTGTGTTGCATATTATTAAATTCTTTTTCTGTATCTGTTGAAATGCTCTTTTCTCTTTAATTTGTTAAGGTAGTGAATGAGGTTTATATATTTTTCTGATGTTAAACCAAATCTACATTCCTGTGATAAACCCAAGTTAATGAAGCTGTATTAACTTTTTAAGCACATTGCTGTGTTTGGTTTGTTCAGCATTTTGTGTCCATGTCCATTTTCATGACTAAGATTCCCTTATCCTACTGTGCTTGTCTGGTTTGGAATCAAGTCTGTGCACATGGCTTGCTCCCTCTTCAAGTCTTTCCTCAAATGCCACTCACTATTCATCTCAGTGAGGCCTTCTCTCCCCTCACTTTTAGATGTAATTGCAAACTCTGTGCCTTATCTCTCCCCTTTCCCCATTCCCCTTCCCCATGTACCTTTCTCCTAGCATTTATCATTTTTTAATGTAGTGTGTAATTTGTTTATTTACTTTATTGTCTCCTCCAACCCCCATTAGAATGTAAACTCTGAAGGATGGACAGAATTGTAAATAGTATGAGTAATGGATATAGTTTTATCTTTTTCCAAATGGATATCCAGTTATCCCAACATAATTTACTAAAAAGTCAACCTTGACTCCCATTGATTTGAAATACCACCTATATTATACACTATATTTCCATATGGAATTGGGTGAACTTCTGGATTTTCTGTTACGCTCCACTGGTCTATCTGTTTATGTACCAGTACCACACTGAATTATAAAAGCTTATTTTATTATTGTTAAAGTATATTTTAATATCTGGTAGGCTAATCCCCCTCATAGCTATTCTTTTTCAGGGTTTTCTTAACTTTTTTTTTTTTGCTGAGGAAAATTTGCTCTGAGGTAACAACTGTTGCCAGTCTTCCTCTTTTCTTTTTTTGCTTGAGGAAGACTGTCCCTGAGCTAACATCTGTGCTAATCTTCCTCTATTTTGTATGTGGGTCGCTGCCACAGCATGGCTGACAAGTGGGATAGGTCCACGCCTGGGATCCGAACCCAGGAACCCAGGCTGCTGAAGTGGAGCATGGGGAACTTTAGCCACTAGGCCATGAGGCCAGCCCCTTAACTATTTTTTTAAATATGAATTTTAGCGTCATCTTGTCTCTCTCCAAGAAAAGAAAAAAACGTTGTTGATATTTCTATTAGGATTACATTAAATTTATAAGTTAACTTAGGGGAAAGTGACATCTTAATGATGTTGAAATGTCCTAACAAGGAACAAGAAGTATCTTTCCCTTAGTCCAAGTATACTTTTGTATTGTGAAGAAACATTTTTAGTGTTTTAAATATAGGTTTTGAATGTTTCTTATTAAGTTTATTCCTAAATATTTTATCTTTTTTATTGCTAGTATAAATCAAGTTTGTTTCCTCTTCCATTATATCTTCTAACTGGTTATCTTTTGTGTATTTGAAGGCTTTTGGTTTTTGCTTGTTACTTTTATATCCTTGCAAAATTCTTTTAATGTTTGAGTTAGTTTATTCACTATGTCCCTAGAGTTCTCCAGGTGAATTTTCATGTCATCTGTAAATAGAGATAATTTTACTTCTTTCTGATTCCTATGTCTTTAATTATTTTCACTTGCTAAATTTCATTGGCCCAAACCTCCAGTACAGTGTTAAGCAGTGGTGGAGGTGGTGGGCATTTTTGCTTTGTTCTTTAACTTAGTAGGAATGCCTCAGGTATTTCCCCATTATTAAGATGATGACTTTACAATTGAATTTTTATTAAAAATGAGTGTTAGATTTTTTTAAAGGTTTTTTCAGCATCTATGGAGATAATCATACAATTTTTTTCCTCATACCTATTAATATGGTAAATTATATTAAAATGTTTGCTAATATTAATCCATCTTTGCATTCCTGGAATAAGTCCTACTTGGCCATGTGTATTATTTTCTTATTATAGTATTGGAATCTGTTCAGGATTTCTGCATTAACATTTATAAGAGATATTAGCCTGTAATTGTCTTTTTGTTGCTGCCATTATCAAGTTTAGATAATAATATTATGCTTGCTTCATAAAAAGAATTTGGACGTTTTCCTTCATTTTCTATGTTTTTAACTTATGTAGTGTTGGGATTCTTTGGCCCTAAATGTTTGGTGGAATTCCTTTGTGAAACCATCTGAGCCTAGTGATGTCATGTAGAGTAGTTCCTTGATAGTTTTCTTGATTTCTCCTGTAGAAATTGGTTTTGTTTGTTTGTTTGTTTGTTTTTTGGTGAGGAAGATTGGCCCTGAGCTAATGTCTGTTGCCAATCCTCCTCCTTTTGCTTGAGGAAGACTGCTGCTGAGCTAACATCTGTGCCAATCTTCCTCCATTTTGTATGTGGGACGCCACCACAGCATGGCTTGATGAGTGGTGTGTAGGTCCGTGCCCGAGATCCGAATCCGTTAACCCTGGGCCGCTGAAGCGGAGCGCACAAACTTAACCGCTTCACCACAGGGCTGACCTCAGACATTGGTCTTTTTAAGTGTTCGTCGCCATTGGGGTCAATTTTAGTAAACTATCTTTTTCTAAGGAATTCTCTATTTCATTTAGTTTTGTAAATTTATCTGCATAGAGATGTATAAAGTAGTCTCTTTTGATTTTAAAAATTCTTCTGTATTAATAGTTGTTTCCCCTATGCCTGTCCATCTTCCTTTTTTTGTTTTTTTGATTTGGAGTTAGACTGATTTTTTTTTTTCCCTCTATTCCGAGGCATTTTTGTACAGGGTTTCTAGCTCAAGAGCACCTTCTTCTGTCAGTATAATGAAGTGCAGTTTCTTTAAGCATTAATGGGGTGGGGGGCAGGAAGGATAGGTTGGTGTGTCTTGTTCGCCTCTGTTTCTGCAGGATCTTTAATTTTCCCTCTTACATCTTTCTTTCTTGTATCTCCAAGGAGCACCACTCCTTTATTATCTGATTCTCCTCCAGAAGCAGTGTTTCTTTGAGGCTGCCACCACTGCTGGTCCTGCTTACTTTGAAAACCCAGCGGGTACTGTGAACTACCAAGTCACTAGCCTGTGTTCCTGTTTTGGCTCTTAGTGTTAGACGTTGTTTTTCTAGAAGTTACTTTATTTGTGCTGCATCTAGGTCTTCTGCTGCTCCCCAGCCCTCTTTTGCATACAGTCTCTTAAGCCTCCCATCCCACAGGCTTGTACCTGTGCTCACAGGCTCACCGCAATGGCACAAGCTCTGTTGGAATTTGTTGTTTATTTCTCTACTTACAGAAGTTCACTGTATTCTCTGTTTTCTGGTAATGCTGAAGGCGTGGTTTCTATGTGATTTGATTTTCACTCTGTTTATTTTACGGTTCTCAGGGAGGATGTGTGGAGTG
The DNA here is from genome assembly GCF_020826845.1 of Diceros bicornis minor. NCBI lineage: Eukaryota > Metazoa > Chordata > Mammalia > Perissodactyla > Rhinocerotidae > Diceros > Diceros bicornis. The sequence continues at coordinate 21,620,347 of NC_080764.1, read as the reverse complement.
ATTCAGATTCAGGGGGCCACCGTTAACCTTCCTATGCCAAATTCTCCAAGTCTTTCTTTATTTTTTAAATATCATCAGAGATGTATCCTTGCTATTAGTCTTTTTTAAAAAAAACAACTTTTATATTTTATTGATCTTTTCTGTTAAATCTTAGTTTTCTATTTCATTAATTTCTGTTTTATTATCTCCCTACTTCTACTCTCTATTGTTGTTCTTTTCCTAACTTTTTATGTTGGACCATTGGTTTGTTTATTTTCAGCCTTTCTCCTTTTCCAAGATACTCATTTAAGATGATAAATTTCTCTCTATGTACCATTTAGCTGAATCCCACGAGTTGTGATATGCGATACTTTCATTACCATCTAGTTCTAAGTATTTAAAATTTCTATTATGCGTTCTTCTGTGACTCATGAGTTACTTAATATGTACTTTAGACTTGCAAACAAATGTGATTTTTAAACTGTATCTTTTTTATTGGAACATTCTAACTTGATACCCCTGTAATCTGAATCACACTTATGATTTGAAATGTGTTACCACTAGCTTGACCTAGCTCAGGGTGCATTTAAAAAATTATTCTATGCATGCTTGATAAGAATGGGTATGCCCTAATTTGGAGGTGCTGAGTTCTAGATATGTCCATTAAATCAAGCTTATTAGTTGTGTCATTCAAATATTTTATGTCTGCTGATATATTTGTCTCCTTGGCCTAGGAATAATTGAGGAGTGATTGGACATGTGTTAAAATCTTCTACTCTGATAGTGGATTTGTAAATTTTTCCTTATAGTGTTATCAATTTTTTATTTTTGTATTTGGAAGCTATTTAATTAGGTGAATATAAGTTTAGAATTTATACTGTCAGTTGAACTTTAATCATTATGTAGTGACCCTAATAATGCTTTTTGTCTTAAATTCTATTTTGCTTGATATTATTAAAACTTCCCCGTTTTTTTTTTGTTTTAATGTTTATCTAGGATATCTTTTCCCATCTGTTTACTTTCAAACCTTCTGTATCCTTTTATATTTCATGTGTATCCCACGGTGCATATCTGTTTTTGTTTTATGATACAATATAATAATCTATCTTTTAACTGATAAGTTTAGTCCATTAACATTTATTTTGACTAACTCATATGTTTGGGCTTCTTCCTACCAAGTTATTTAGTGTTTTGTTTTTTTTTTTCCGTATGTTTTCTTTTTTTCCTTTAGTGCTTTGTGTTGAATGGAGTTTTTTGTTTTTGTTTTTGTTTTAATTACACATTTTACCCTCTTCTACTGGTTTGGAAGTTATATATTCTATTTTTATTCTTTCAATGGTTACCCTTGTATTTTACCATTCACGAAGTCCAAAATTAATTTCTGTCTCAGCCCCCTTTCCTTTGAACACTTTGATTCCAATAATCTCCTCCTGATTTATGTGTTGTTGTTATCCATTACTTATTTCTGGCTTTAACCCCTGAAATTAGATACTATTATTGTAATTATTAATATACACATATAATTGATAATTTACTTATGTATTTGCCAATTTCCGTGCTCATTATTCCTTCTTGGGTCTTAGACCTTCCTTCTGACATAGTCTACCCTAGCTAATGAAAACTGGATAAAAAATAAATTTTAGTTATGCAGTTCCATATTATTCAGAATTGCATTTGGCTGCATTTCATATAGTGATTTAACCAAATATAAATACCCACACTGAAGCAGAGATACTGGGAGGTGCAAAATATGAAAGAAAGGTTTGTGATGGCTTATTTGCAGAGATGGCCACAAAAATCCCCCTGTCCTGCAACAAATAAAACCAAGCATGATAGTGAATCAAAAAAAAAGTTAATTGGGCCGGCCCGGTGGCTTAGCGGTTGAGTGCGCGCGCTCTGCTACTGGCGGCCCGGGTTCGGATCCCAGGCGCGCACCGACGCACCGCTTCTCCAGCCACGCTGAGGCCAAGCCCCACATACAGCAACTAGAAGGATGTGCAACTATGACATACAACTATCTACTGGGGCTTTGGGGAAGAAAAAAAAAGGAGGAGGATTGGCTAATAGATGTTAGCTCAGAGCTGGTCTTCCTCAGCAAAAAGAAGAGGATTAGCACGGATGTTAGCTCGGGGCTGATCTCCCTCACACACACACACACACAAAGGTAATTTATTTCTCCTGTAATGGTACTGGGGAAGTAAATAGGTCCTCAGGGCACCTTTCACCCATGCAGTCATTCAGGGACCCAGGCTGATGGAAACTGCCATCTTCAACATGTGGCTTCCAAGGTTGCCTGTCTAGGTGGTCTCCATCCCAGCCAGCTAGATGGGACAGAGGAACACCAGGTAGGAGGTTTTCATGGGCTAGGCCTGGAAGTGGCAAACATCATTTCTGCTCACATTTATTGGCTATAAATTCAGTCACATGAATTATACACATGGTCACAGCCAACAGCAAGGTAGGCTGGGAAATGTTGCCTAGCTAAGGATCCAGGAAAAGAAGAACAAGGATTTAGGAGAGTAGCTAGTAATTGCTACTTCCTACCAAGAGGAATTCCAAAAAGAATCTTAGGTGTTAAGTATAATGTTAGTCAAAGAGAAACTCATAAAAATGGTTTAAAACATGATATGAAAATCCAGGACAAAATTAAATTAGGCTTTGCCACTTATTAACTGTGAGACCACGGGCAAATTACTTGACTTCTCTAAGACTCCGTTTCTTTCTTCACTAATATAATGTATTTATCTGATAGAATTTTGGATTTTAAAAAATGAAATAATGCATAAAAACTCTTAATAGGCACTGAACAGCATATAGCAAGTACTCAATAAATATAAGCTATCAATATTATAATATTATATCAACATAATATTATAAGGAGTACTTGTTGAGTCACTGGTATACTATTTCCTGAATATCAAACATATGAATCCCTACCAGTGCCAGACATATTTAATAACATAAAAAATAAAAATTTTAATCATAAAAATTAGAATTAATATTTTATTAACAAGTGTGGATTTTTGGATAGAAAATATAATAGTTCTTTCAAATATGAGTTACTTAGACTATATAAAATGTCACAAAGCATTTCTGAATCTTTTGTGTGTGTGTGTGTGAGGAAGATTAGTCCTGAGCTAACATCTGTTGCCAATCCTCCTCTTTTTGCTGAGGGAGATTGGCCCTGGGCTAACATCCGTGCCCATCTTCCTCCACTTTATATGGGATGCTGCCACAGTGTGGCTTGACAAGTGGTGCGTTGGTGCACACCCGGGATCCGAACTCTGGGCCACTGCAGCGGAGCGTGCACACTTAACCACTATGCTACCGGGTCGCCCCCCATTTCTGAGTCTTTAAGAAAGTATTTCTCAAAAAGATCTAAGAAGTAAAATTAACCAAAAGGAAAACTATTGGGGCCGGCCCAGTGGTGTAGTGGTTAAGTTAGTGTGTGCCGCCTTGGCAGCATGGGGTTTGCGGGTTTAGATCCCAGGCGCAGACCTACGCACTGCTCATCAAGCCATGTTGTGGTGGCATCCCATATACAAAATAGAGGAAGATGGGCACAGATGTTAGCTCAGAGTCAATCTTCCTCAGCAAAAAGAGGAAGATTGGCAACAGATGTTAGCTCAGGGCCAATCTTCCTCACCAAAAAAAAAAAAAAAAGGAAAATTGTTTGCATAGACTGGTTTAGAAGGACCCTGTGGTAGTCACTGCTCTCATAATCTTGAGGCCAGTCTCTCATGTGTTGTCCCATCCAATTCTGCCTGTAATTGGCAAATGATATTGATTTTATTAAAAGTTTAGTGAGGTGACACTTTGGACATCAAACAAAACAACTTCCTAGACATACCATTTTTTATTTTTTAATTTTTTTATTGAGGTAACTTTGGTTTATAACATTATATAAATTTCAGGTGTACATCATTATATTTTGATTTCTGTGTAGACTACATCATATTCACCACCTAAAGACTAATTACCATTACTGTACATGTGTCCCCTGTCACCTCTTTCACCCCTCTGTGTCCCCTCTTCCCCCTGGTAACCGCCAATCTAATCTCTGTATCTATATGTTTGCTTCTTGTTGTTGTTGTTATTTTTGTCTTCTACTTATGAGTGAGATCATATGGTGTTTGACTTCTCCCTCTGACTTATTTTGCTTAGCATGATATACTCAAGTTCCATCCATGTTATCACAAATGGCCGGATTTCATCATTTCTTATGGCTATTATTCCATTGTGTATATATATCACATCTTCTTTATTCATTTGTTCCTTGATGGGCGCTTAGGTTGCTTCCAAGTCTTGGCTATTGTGAATAACGCTGCAATGAACACAGGGGTGCATGTATCTTTATGCATTCGTGTTTTCATGTTCTTTGAATAAATACCCAGCAGTGGAATAGCTGGATCATATGGTAGTTCTATTCTTAATTTTTTGAGGAATCTCCATACTGTTTTCCATTGTGGCTGCACCAGTTTGCACTCCCACCAGCAGTGTATGAGAGTTCCCTTCTCTCCACATCCTCTCCAACACTTGGTGTTTCCTGTCTTGTTCATTATAGCCACTCTGACGGGCATGAGGTGATATTGCACTGTAGTTTTGATTTGCGTTTCCCTAATAATTAGCAATTAAGATAATTGAACATCTTTTCATGTGCCTGTGGCCATCTGTATGTCTTCTTTGGAAAAATATCTGTTCAGATCTTTTTGCCATTTTTTAATTGGGTTGTTTGTTTCTTTGTTGTTGAGATGTATGGGTTCTTTATATATTTTGGATATTAACCCCTTATCAGATATATGGTTTGCAAATATCTTCTCTCGATTGTTAGGTTGTCTTTTTGTTTTGTTGGTTTCCTTTGCTGTGCACAAGCTTTTTAGTTTGATGTAGTCCCATTTGTTTATTTTTTCTTTTGTTTTGTTTGCCTGGTGAGACATTATTTGAAAAGATGCTGCTAAGACAGATGGCAAAGAGTGTACTGCCTATGTTTTCTTCTAGAAATTTTATGGTTTTGGGTCTTACCTTCAAGTCTTTAATCCATTTTGAGTTAATTTTTGTGTATGGTGTAATATAATGGTCTACTTTCATTCTTTTGCATATGGCTGTCCAGTTTTCCCAACACCATTTATTGAAGAGACTTTCCTTTTTCCATTGTATGTTCTTGGCTCCCTTGTGGAAAATTACCTAGACATCCCTTTAACCAGGGAACTCTTTCCCTCCAAGTCCCCACAGGAGAGCCTCATGGCAGCTGCCAGTTCTCTCCCACTCTCTCTCTTGCTCACTTGCCTCTCCACTGCACTTCTTTATTTTTCCTCTTTCTCATTGCCCTGGATCTTCCCTTTTGAGTCACTCTATCACTTTCTTCTTTAAACAACATAACTTTCTGATGTTCTGTTGCATCCCCTCTATAACTCCACTCATTAAAACAAAGAAGCGTCCTTAGAAGGTTTGAAAGGGACAAGATTATACATAACTAGTTGATACTTCTGCAGTCACAGTTAGAAAGACTCAAAGCATAATTTGGAAAGTTAATCTTCTAGGCAGACATCCCAAGCAGCTTTGATTTCTACCTCTTGGTCTCCCCTGTTCATTCACTGAACATTATGGCATCTAGCACAATCTTCTCACTCCAACTCTTGCCCTCATCCTTTGGTCTCTCAGTTCCTTTAAGATCCTCATCTAGAATGACCTGCTCCTGCACTCCATTCAAAATCCCCCGACTCCTATGGCCACACCTGAAGCTGCTCCACCTTCAAAATTCCTCTTTCAGACATCCCACCCTCAAACCCATAACTCCTACCTTTCCAGCTCACTTAATCTCATCTGTTTCCACTATAATCATTTTCCAGTCTCATCAGGACTTCCAATCCATTATCTTTTTACTTTTGTTTCTCCATGAGCCCTCCTCTTGTCATCTTATATTCAAATTCCATCATTTAAGTCAGTCTCTTGCAAATAACCACCAGTGCTTTCACTATATTTGTCTGGCAAAATGTTATTTCTGCAAACACACAACTATCTTTCTCTGTGCCCACTCCTGCTCCAGTGCCTCTGGAGAAAATTACCCAATGGGGCAAATTTATAGCACTTTAAATTTATGAGTTCCAGCCTCAGTTGGGCCCTCAACATTGCTCCAAATTCTCCCATTTCCCTCTGGCCAACACATTCTCCCCAGTTAGCAGTTTAAGCCTTTTCTACTCTACTCGACCTTCAAGCTTGCTACCTCCCTTCACGCTTGGTATTTGACCTTCTTCCTATTTTCTCTGAGGAAACTGTTCAGACTGAAACCCTCAAACCCCAAACTTCTGCCATCAAACCAACAACTTACTGCATCTGTGTCCATGCTTCCCTCCTCTTAGACTAGGAGAGATGGCCTTCCTCCTGTGTTCTGAGTTCCGTGGCCTCTTGTCTTCCAAGAATCTTACATTATTTCTCTCTCTGCTCTATCCCTCCCATTAACATTTACAAATACTCAAATCTCTCACAACTTAAAAAATTCCTTGGCCTTATTTCCAAATTACTGCTCCCCTGTCTCTTTCATCAGTCAAAGTTCTAGAAAGAATTATCTAAGCTTGTTGCCTCAATTTCCTCTCCTCCCGTGTACCCTTTAAATCACTCTAAACCAACTTTAGCCCTTCCCACTTCTTCAAAATGGTGCTTGCTCTAAAGTGACCAGTGACTTCCATGTTGCTAAATCAAATGGACATTCTCTGGTCCTCATCTCACTTGACTCACAGCAACAGTCAAAACTGTTGACCTCTCTTTTTTCCTCCCTCATTCTGTTTTCCTTTGGCTTCTATAGCTATACATACTGTTGTTACCCTCTAATCGTTCCGGCAGCTTCTCAGTACTTTGCTAGCTCTTCTTCCTTCAATGGACGCTTAGATGTTGGAGTTCCCCAGGACTTGGTTTTACTCAGTTCTTCCTCAATTTGTACTCTTTTTCTAAATGTTTTCATATATACACATGGCTTCAAATACCAGTTTCTCAAAGTGTGGTTCATGGGCCATCCTGTGTCAGGATCACTTGCAGAGGTGAGGTGGGGGAAAGGGTGTTAAATGCACCAAAATAACTGTGGGTGGGGACTGGGCATCTGCATTTTAAATAAATTCTCCAGGTTATTCTCAAACTGCTAAAATTTAGAACCACTAACTTGATTTGTCACATTAACAAGGACAGCTCAACATCTCTGTCTGGTGACTAACTAATGCTATTGCCTTATTTTCTCAAATGTTAGGAAACTTAAAAATGTGAAAAACAGGAAGGAAATAAGGAACAAAGGATATGAATGAATTATCTGCCCTATGAATAATCAAGATTGCATGTCATGACCCTTTGATTTTTCTAGCTGCAAATGAGAACTCATCTATATTCAAGTTCCAAATTTTAATCCTTACCCAACTAAATAAAAACACAAAAAGGGGAATGACTAAACCAAGGGCATTTTATGGATTTTCAAAGTTATGGGGCTGGCTAGTAAAAAGCATTCTACTTTCCACTAAAAATTTAATAAGGGTCAGTATAATTTTACCTAAAATTTACTGTTAAATTGTCCTGGTTATAAAAGTAATAAATATCCATTGAAAAATAAGTTTTAGAAGATAAATACATAATTTATGAAGGAAATAAAATTCACTCATAATCTCACTACCAACAGATAATACACAATTTTAAATTTTGGATATTATTTCCTTTCATTCTCTTTTCTGTGCATATATGTATTTTCCCAAAAATAATTTAAAAATATATTTCAACTTTTGTACCTGCCTTAGTTTGCTACCAGCTCTGCAATTTTTTTCCTGTTTTTAATCATATTTTACCTCTTTTAATTAAGATTTGGCAAACAAAAGCTTCAGACTTTCGACTTTGATCGCACTTTCAGACAGCTTAGTTCAAGTCTCAGTGCTGATTCTTAGCAGACCACATTGTTAATACTCCATATATATCATTGCCCATTTACTCCCTCTAATTACCTGGATTCCTGACAAAATGTTTTCTCATTTTCTTTAGTAACTGTGGTGTAGAATCCTGTCAAAGTTGCTTGAAAGCCTAATTATTACTCTTTATTTCCTTATTCATCATCTCAAAGAACTCAAGTATATATAATCTCTTAGAAAATTTCTCAGTAGATGAACTGTTGGTGACGGATCTTGAGGTAGGAATAGGAGTTTAACAGATAGATAAGGAAGGAAGAGACAAGTCAAGCAGTAAGAACAGCATCTGCAATGGTATAGAGGCATAAAAGTGCACAGCACGTTTTGGGAAATGCAACGTGGTTGGCACAGCATGTGGCCACGCACCTGGCAGAGGAGGAGAAGCAGAAGGAAGATCAGAAAGATAACTTGGGACCAATTTCAAACCATAATAACCATAACTGTGAACCATTGATGGAGCATTTATGTGGCAGGTACTGACTAATGCTTTACAAACATTTCTTTGAATCTTTTCAATAATGAAGAGTTTATAAGGTTCACTGTATTCTAATCAACAGATTTGATTTTTCCAATTGCTTTCAAGTATGACAGCTTGCCTTCAACTTGAGTAATTAACCCAGGAACTTGGTCTTCCATGCACACCCAATCTTTATTCTGTGAAGCTGGAGTGTTTTTGTTGGCCCAGCACCCCTCCCCTCCCTCTTTTGGTAAAAATCCCCATCCCTGTGGCCACAGAAATGGGCACAGAACCTAGAGTGAGCCAGTCATAGTAACTCACCTCCTCCAGGGTTTTCTAAATTGGAGCCAGAGAGGAAGCTTCCTGACTCTCTGGGGGGATGTGAGTGAGGAGCTGCCACAACTCCACTATGAGGAGAAAAGCTGACAGAGAAAAGCAGAGACAGGCAGGGATAGGCAGTGCTGAGTGACAGGCCTGGCAGGGTGTCCATCTTTTGCACCCCACTTTGTTTTTTCCTTGAGCAGGTTGAGTTAGATTTGTGCATTTAGCACACGGAAGCCCCTTTACTTCCCCTGTACTTCTGTCTCCATTTAGTCTGGGATTTACTTTAAAATATATCCACAAACAAAAATAAAAATAGAGCAAACAAAGGTGGCAAAATCTTGATAACTGTTGAACAGATGGGAAGTCATTATGCTAAGACTCTCTATTTTTAAATTTTCATAATAATCTTTTTTAAAGAAAGAAAGGTCCATTGAGATTATCATGCGGTTTCTCTTTTTGGTCCTACTGATGTGAATTCCATCGATTTTTAGCTGTTGGGCCTGGAGTGGACTCAGCCTGATCATAAAGTGTTGCTCTTTGGGGGAATAACTGAATCCAGCTTGCTCGAGTTCGTTTGGGATTCTTATGTGGTAGATGGCCTGAGGTTTTCCTTTCTATGGTAACTTAGCCAGGCTTTGGTGTGGGGTTGTATTGGCCTCAAGGGACAAGTTAGATGTTGTTTTCCTTCTTTTTTCTACACTCTGGAGGAATTTTTGTGGGGCTGGTGGTTTCTTCCTTAAATGTTTTGACCTGAGTTGTGATTACACTTCACTTGTAAATTCTTGATCTGTTGGTCATTATTTGTATACTTTTTGGTATGTGTAGAAATAATTTTTAAAATAAACACTTTTGAAGAAATGAATTAGGCAAAACAATTTTTTTAAATTAGAAAATGTGTCACTTTCTTAGCTAAAGGTAATGTAATCATTTCACCCTAATGAGTACACTAGCAACCTCACCCCTTACCTGGATAACAATCCTTTACACAAACTTTCATCACTACCATCATCATCCTTGACATTTATCAGGCAGGAGTATTTGCCAGGCTCTGTGGTGGGTGTGTTACACATGTCATTTCCTTTAATTGTCACCATAAGCCTATGAGGTAGACACCAGTATTGCCTCCCACATTTTAGAGGAGAAAGCTGAATTGTAGCAAACCATGTCTAGGATTCAGGACTCCAACCCCAAGAAGTCTGACTACAGAGATTGTGCTCTTCACCAGCACGTGTCACTAGGTCATGGAGAGGCAGCAGGGCCTGGTGGGGATGGGAAAAAGAGACTGACAACCTGGGCTCCAACCCACCTCTGCCTCTAACTGGCTGTGAGACCTTGGACAAGCCAGTAATCTTCCTGGCCCTGGTGTCCTCAATGATAAAATGCAGAAACTCTGCCTGTGGTGCCTGGGAGTTTGGAGGCACCACCTTGGGGTCAGGCAGGATGAGCAGCTTTCCTTCTTTTGTATTATATCCTGGCCTTTGATTGACAGGATTTCATTTGAACTAATGGTTCAGAAGCTTTAAAATTTTTTAAACCATTTGACTACTCTCAACTTCTAAGGTTCCTCTGTTCTAATGATTCTCATTAGATGAATGATTCTCCGAATATTCTATGATTCTATTATCCATCCCATTATCAATTAAGCACCTAATTAGATGTGGACTATATTCATGTAACCATAGAAATCGCCATGACATCCAAATGTTCATTTCTCTGTAATCTGTCTAGAATAAATTCTTCATTTTTAGAAGGACACTCACATACCCCCTAAATTTTTACCATATGATAAATCCCCTTTTTGAACTTATTTTCCCCCCATAAAGTGACATTCTCCAGTATGTTTTAATATTACCCTCTCCTTACACTACTTTCCATTTCATTTCAGTAATGTTTAGCACTGACCCTGACAAACTGTATATAAGCACTCAAATGACTGTTGAATCTGGATAACAATAAACTCTCTCCTCAAAGATTTAAAAATCAAAGCATCAGACAAAATGTAAGTTTTTATGAGACTTCAGTTTTTGAAATACATAACTCTTACAGCACAAACACAGTATTTACATTTCAAGTTGTTTTTACAAAATATGTATGCCATTTTGAAAGAATACTGTTGAGATCATGATCTAAAATACCTGTCAGAGTTCAAAAAGGACTCATGGAACCTGGTCTCCAGAAATCCACTGTATTATGACAAAATATGGCTGAACGTCAGGGCTTACCCATACATAAAAATACTCATTCTCTGTCCCAGCAGTCAGCAAACGATGGCCTGTGGGGCAAATCCAGCTAGTGGCCTGTTTTTGTACAGTTGCAAGCTAAACATGGTTTTGATATTTTTAAAGGATTGTTAAAAAAAACTAAACAACAAAGAAGTATATGCAACAGAGACACATGTGGCCTGCAAATATTTTCTATGTGGCTTATAGAAAAGTTTACTGACCCCTGCATTGTATGAAACGGATTGAGAGAGATAGCTACTGGAATATACTGACAAGTATTAAAGAAGACACTGCTGTAATGTGCCAGTACCATCAGCACTACTCATTTCTAAAATGAGGCACTTCTATTTAAATATGTACATTTCCAAAACATAATTACATCTGGGAAGTAGCTCTGCTACGTAACTCCAGCCCTTTGTAATTAGGCCTCTACATGAAATCACAGATTCTTAGGGGCTGAGGGAAGCAAACACAAAGTATTTCAAATATCAGTCACTGAGCTCGTCCGTAGTTGTAAGTGGTTTAAGACCACTTATAGCCTTAAACATTAATAAAATCCATAATTTAGATATTGCAGATAGGAGGTGATATTGCTGCATTATTTAAATAACATCTATAAAAACATGTTTAGACATCCTAATTCATTGTTTTCAGATGCAAGAATAACTAGTTAACTTATTAACTACTTATTTTGAAAATGAGAACTAGAAAAAAGAAAAAAAAAAAACCAAAAATGTAAAACCATAGAAAAAAGCTTTGGAATGCAAAGACTGGAGTCTCTTAGCAATTGCTCCCAAGTGAGCCTAGGCTTCTCGGGTTAAAGTTAGTTGGCAAGAGTTGCAATGGGGTGCCAACCCAGTGGCACAAGCGGTTAAGTGTGCATGCTCCGCTGTGGGAGCCTGGGGTTCACCGGTTCGGATCCCGGGCGTGCACCAACACACCACTTGTCAAGCCATGCTGTGGCGGCGTCCCATATAAAGTAGAGGAAGATGGGCATGGATGTTAGCCCAGGTCCAGTCTTCCTCAGCAAAAAAAGAGGAGGATTGGCAGATGTTAGCTCAGGGCCGATCTTCCTCACCAAAAAAAAAAAAAAAAAGAGTTGCAATGGGAACTTAGCAGCTGTCTCTCCTCAGTGAGCCTTTTCATTAAAAGAATGACAGGTCCATGAGCAAATGCTTTAAAAGTAAAACGAGTTCAGAGCTGATCAGCATACAAGTTTTCAGTGTGTTGCTTAAACAATTCCTGATCAGTAAGCTATATTCACGCCACAAAACAAGTATTGTACTGGATGATTTTCCTTCTTCAGGCCAGGCTGGCTAAGCATCGTATCATGAAGACATCTCTGTGAAGCTGAGTTTTAAAATGCTCAGTGAATGTTGAGGTAGATGATTTTCAAATGAAGATCTTCTATACCCTGATTCGATCAGGACTAGCTTCTTTGTGAATCCTCCTTCTGGGAAATATCTTCCGCTTAAGTGCAATTAACTAAATGATGAAAGATAGAAAATAAATTTTAATTCCCCACGTTGACAAAAGAGTATAAGTATATTAAACCTTCTTTCGGACAGCCTTATGACCTTAATCATTTCCACAGTCTTATACATAAAAAACAGCAAACAAGTCTCCATCATTCCTCCCCCAAAACAAAAACAACCACTAATTTCATTTGGCTTCATAGGGTCAATATGCCAAGATATGTGCCCACAGGAGATCCATGAGGATTAAAATTATTTTGGCCTAAGCTTCATTTTTCTAAGACCTATAACTACAGATCTGTACACAGAGATTACCCAAGCATATTTATTTTCAAGATGTCTGTTTGTCAAGTCCTTCTATTGAAGGACACTGGCTCTGTTTAGCCTTTAAGACCACTGTCCCTGGGTTTGAAAATGACTACATACATAAAAGTCTTTAAAAAAACCAAAACCAGGGGCCGGCCCTGTGGCTAGCGGTTAAGTGCGCACACTCCACTGCTGGTGACCCAGGTTCGGATCCCGGGCGCGCACCGATGCACTGCTTGTCAGGCCATGCTGTGGCGGCGTCCCATATAAAGTGGAGGAAGATGGGCACAGATGTTAGCCCAGGGCCGGTCTTGCTCAGCAAAAAAGGAAAAAACAGGAGGATTGGCATGGTTGTTAGCTCAGGGCTGATCTTCCTGACCAAAAAAAAAAAAAAACCAAAACCATGTATTAAAAAATCCTGTAAACATTTTTTTCTATACTTAACTGTAGCAATAATCATTTGAAAATACAGGTAATACCCAATTTACGAATGGGTTGTAATGTGAAAGCTCATTTATAAATTAGTAGCTTAGAACCTGGATAGCTTTTTTTCCTCACATAAATAGTTTATGTATTCAGATAATATATCTGAAATAGAAAACCCAACCATCATTATAATAAAGTTTCAATGAGAAAAACATGCATGTTCTTTATGGCTTCAATTTGGAATCCATCTCAGAGTGGCAGCAGGGCTTTGCCCAAGCATGAGCCACCGCGGTGTGAATGATGAGCTGGGAGTCTGTGGCAGAGGAAGACGCAGCGTTGGCAGGTTTGTTTCTGAGCACGGCAGAGGTTAAGGAATTTGATTCAAGTAGGTGAAGAGCAAGGTGCCAGAGGAGAGAGGATTTATTCTTCCCTTCCTTTCTCCCTCCTCCTGCCTTTCTGGTTCCCTGATCTCTGCTGGTGTAAACTACACAGATGGAAGACTGATGCTTCTGTTCCCTTCTACTGCCACCAGCTGCTCCTTTCAGCTAGGGTCCCTCTCCTTCCCCATCACAGGCCAGCACACAGCTGACTCATGGGTTCCTCACTGGACTCCTGTCCTAAAAGCAGGTAGTCTTTTTAAGAATTTTTCCTAAGATTTTTATCTGCCAGGAACAATGGCAACAAATATCAAGAACAAGATTTATATTCCCTGGGAAGTAGATGAAGGTTCAACTGCAGTCCTGCTTCCCTGCCCCATCTCCATTTCCTGAGTTTCCTTGCATCTGCAGCAGGAAGCCCAGGTTCTGTTTATCCTAAAGCTCTCAGTACTTCGGCCTCTTCCTCCTCTTCCTCCTCCTCCTTGTGTAAGTAAACTCATTGTAAGTTTCCCATAAGTGACAGCTAGAAAAGCTCCACTCAACAGTCACCTCGAATGGAGGCTGAGGCAAGGTTCACTTGCCCCTCACAAGTCAGGTCAGCCCAGACACTGTTTCCTTCCTTCTTCCATCCTTTTTCTTCAGAGCATTTCATAGCTGCAGCCTAATAAGGATTCTCTTATCCCTCTCTTTTCACCTCACAAATCTCTCTCCTACTTCTGGACCCTCACCTGCAGCAGGCTGTGTGTGGGCCTGCATGAGAAGAACTCCCAGCCATTCAAAGGAAATGTAAGTGGGAGACTCTACCAGGCACCATCTACGGAACAGCAGGAGGTCTGAAGATCAGACACTGTGGTCACTTTTAGAAAGGTTATAAGAAAGAATAAAATTGGAAACCCATAAAAAATCAGGATCAGATGAGGATTCTGGGTCTTTTTTGGTTAAAAATACTTATAGCTTTTCAGTTTTAGCTTGAAGCCTGCAACTTAATCTATCGAGTTCCAGGTAAAAAGAATACTGGTAATGGATTTAGAAGATAAATGAATTTAAACGGCTACTGTGTTTGCTGCCTGAATATATGACATCTATTTGACATATTGACATATGAACTATAAGACAATAAAAGAAACAAAAATTTTCTTATGAGTTTATATCATTTTCTAAAAGAATCAGATGCTAATATCAAGAAATAGTGTGATCCCCACATAAAATATAAAAAACTTACCTGTTCAGCAAAAAATGAGAATATAGTAAACATAATCAATGTTGCTAGTACACAATGAGTCCAAAACTTCAATTTGTCTCGATATGCTCTCCTGTTCAGAGAGAAAAGGAAGCAAATATGTAGCTCTCTGAATGGTGTCACTGTCACTAAAGTTATTTAATATACTAGTTTAGCAAAAACAATGTGTGAAACACAAAAACATTGTCTGGAGGCAATTCTAAAATGTTAACACAATATACATTTCCAACATGAGTTCAGATTTTTCATTATGTCATAATAAATATTATATTTGAATTAGTAACAGTTATCCAGGCACGGAAGAGGACTTAAGAAAATTATCTCTAGCATTTAAACAAAAGCACTCTTTCTTTCATTTTTATTTATTCATTCACATTGATTTATTCACTCAGTCACTCAATAAACACTTCCTGTGCCTACAGACAGATGAACAAGATGAAGTCCCTGCTCTTAAGTGTGTACAAGTCCGGGGAGTCACTGACATGCAGTCAACTAGCCATCACACAAAATGGACAGAAATATATATTAAGAAAAGCAAAGTCTTGTGGAAAAACTTAGAGAAACCAGGAAAACACCACAAAGATGGTGACATTTCATTTAAGCTGTGAAGTGGGGAGAGAAGCATTTGGCTGAGAAAGGGAATGAGCATCAGCAAAGTCAGAATAGCAAGCTGAGCCCCGCAGAACTGAATGAAGTCCAGCACAGCGGCATCAGGGAGAGCTAAGCCATGGAAAGGCCGTGCACATGAACTGCAACTGTTCTAGAAAACCACGCAATGGGGTTTGGACATAACACTGCAATGGGAAAGGGGATGAAATGACAGGTGTGTGTGTTTATGTGTCATAATCAAAGTGAAAATGGTGGCCACTTGAAGGATGAATGTCACAAGCAGGTGACCTGAGGCAGGCAGTCGAGTTAGTCCAGGCATGAAAAAAAAATGAAGGGCAGTGAGAATGAAAATAAGCAACCAAGGAGACATTCTGAGAGTTGGATCTACTGGACTTGGAGATCGGATACTGGGGATAAATAGAGGCAGTATAGCAGTTTCTTCATCTGTAATTTGGAAATAACGAATAATTTATTATGAAGATTAAATAATGTTTAACGTAAGGCTTGGAAGATATACTAATAACTACCAAATCCAGGCCTCTGTGCTGTTTCAGATGCTCATTTACAATGAGCATCTGGTTGTGGATGTCTCTACCTCAAGTCATGTGTTCAAAATGGTACTCTCCCACACACTGTTCTTCCTCCTGTCTTTCCTACATCTATTAACAGGATCACAACCAGCTCAGTCAGTTCTAACGTCTACAGTGTCATTCACACAGCTAATGAGCTGCCCCAGCAACCAGAGAAGCCTATAATAGCTGGAGGTGAACCAAGCTTCCCTCAGCTACCCATCCTATGTGGTAGGGAGGCACTATAGACTCAGAGACCAGTAAGATATCGTCTCTGCCCCTGTAGAGGGCTCAATGTCCACCAGGAGAGACAAGCACACCAGACAGACTGCTGTACAGTGCAGAAAGCGCTGTACCCAAGAAAGGGGAACAGGAAGCCAGCCAATGCAGGAGACCAGGGCAAGGCAACAGAGGACTCAAGAGTGCAGTGTCATGAAAGGAATGAGAAAAGGAAACGTTTCTAGGAAGTAGGCAGGGTTGTTGAGTCAGCAGAGAGAGATGATGCAGAAACTGAGCAGGATGAGGAAAAAGCAGCCCCCAGATCAGGGAATTGCAAAAAACCTCCTACACCTGATTTGTCTCAATTGTACAACACAGAAACCAAAGTCCTCTCAAACTACTTTTAAGCCCACTCCTTTCTTATTCAGTTGGGCCCTTAAAGGTCAATTTAGTCACAAACTAGATTTGGGGAGTTAGCACTTGGAACCACCCAAGATCTTTTTCCTCTGACCTAAAAGAAAGTGAAAATGGTGAGAAGACATTTCTTGCCATTTCTAGATGACAAGACCCATGATTTAGTAATAATTTTTCCTTACAAAAATAAAAATATATAGACACTGGCAATCTATGCTAATTGTCTCCCTTACCCAACTCCAAGACACCAGAGTTCCAGTTACCAAGGTCTGCTAATTTCCTCTCTAAAATCTCTCCCAATTCTGCCTACTGCCTTCTCTTTATCCCCTGGGCTGTGTCCTTGGTTCACACCTTGACTGTCTGTTACTAGGACTACTGAAATGCTATTACTTGTCTCCCTGCCTCCAGTTCCCAGACAACAATGCCTCGCTCCAGACAACTCCCTCACCAGTCCAACCCCCACACTACTGTCAGTTATCTTTCCAAATCGTGAAGTCTGATCACAACAACCATCTAAAAAATTTCTCTTAGGGAGCCCCATCCTCTACAGAAAAAAGTCTAACTCAGATAACAGCCCTTCACAATGTCTCCTTTCCCTTCCCACGGCACTCTTTTACACCTCTGGGTCTTTGCACATGCCATTTCTTCCACCAGGAACACTTTTTCCTACCTGGAAAAGTCCTTTTCATAATTAAAACCAAATCCAATGTCACCTTCCTTTAATAGAATTAGCTGCTTCCTCCTCCGTACTCCAGTAATAGCATTGAACACACTATGGCACTCTGTATCACAACTGTTTGCCTGGCCTCTGTCTTCCTGAATAAACTGTGAGCGCCTCAAAGCCTGGTACCATATTCCCTTCATGTTGGTATTCCTAGCACCTGGCAGAGGGGTGGCAGGTAAGGGGCCAAAAATCTTCCTAAATTCAAAGAGAAAAATATCCTTATCATTAAGTATTGGAAATGGTAGTAAAATAAAAAATTAAGAAACATTCTAAAGCAGCTTTGGAATACAGTGGAACGTGCAGAGGGTTGAGAATCAGGCTGGATTTGCCACTTATCAGCCGCTTCACCTTGAACAAATCACTCAGCTTCTATTACTATGTTCTCATTTGTAACATGGCAATAACAGTACCTTTAACTGTAAAGAGTAGAGTCAATATATTACCCAGCACAGTGTCTGCCACATAGCAGGTACTCAAGAACCAGGGTAGCTACTCTGATGGCGGTGAATAAGGCTCAGATGTGCTTGGCCAGTGAGCTCCATAAAAATCATATTTCAACTATGAAGCTCAATAAAAACTATAGTGTATTTTGACAAATTATAGGGCAAATAACACATTAAAGAAATTTCATCACTATAAAAAAAAATATACACACACATGTATATGAAACACGCACACCTACCATTCCTGCAGCTCATGCATATGAAGGAAACGGTTTCGATACTCTCTTGGCAGCTCAAACTGGGATGGTATGGGGAACATGGATTCATAGAAGTCCCTGAGAACAGCCTTCACTGTCTGGGCATCTTTATGATTGTGGTCAATGTTGTCATTCAGGCAAACAAACTTCCTGGAAATTAAATAGAGACCCAGGGTTACTGGTTATCACAAGGATGATCCTGACATAACAAAATAAGAAATGTGGATTCCAAACATAGTTTGAATGGACTAATGTCCCAAGTTCTTACGTAAAATTTTTCTTTGGATGCTCCTCACCTGTAAAACTAAAAGAACTAGGGAAGATAATCTTCAAAGTGCCTTCTAGCTGTGGGAGTAAATTAATTGAATGATTTCCGTTTAACATATCCCCAGGTAAGTGTTCAATAAATGTAGTTAAATGACTGGAGCATTTTGTTAGCAGCCAGGGAAAAAATTAGTAAGTACCAAGTTCTCTGAATGAGTTATATTACTAAGAATAGTCACATAGATAATTGAGACATGGATGGTGCCCTGTACCTATAGATTCTATGAGTTTCGTGACTTCTTATGTCTCCAACCAAGCTCTAAGATGCTAGAGCTCTGTCAAGAAGCAGATTACCGTGGTGCTTCCCTTCTGTTTCAAGTTCCCTTCAAGGCAAAAATCACTAAACTGAGGGCCCATTAAAAGGATAGGTAGGGATAATACCAACTTTTGAAGTACACTTGCTAAAATTAAAAAAAAAAAAAAATCAAACGTAATCTAATAAAGCCCTCAGATCCAACTACCAACTTACAGGAAATACAAGGGACACAGGAACATGTTAGACAACTGGGATACAATCAGAGAGGTCCAAAGTGTAGGAAATCTACAGAATATATAACTGGATTTCTTCAAATATACACACACAAAATTATATGGTTAAAAAAAGAGAGAAATGGAGGGGAAAACCTAAGGACTTAACTGCAATTTACTTGATACCACTTCAAACCAACAAACTTAAAAAACATAAATGTTTATAAATGACAATTGGGGAAATTGTGTACACTGACCAGATAATTTATCATATTAAGGAATAAATAATGGTATTGTGATTACTTTTAAAGAGTCCTTATAATTTAGAGATATATACTGAAAAATTTACAGATAAAATACTACAATGTCTGAGATTTACTTAAAAATAATCGGGAAGAGGTAGTGAAGGACTAGGTGTGTTTAGATGAAACAAGATCAACCATAAACTGCTTCTTATTGAAGATGAGTGATGGGTATGTGAAATTTCATTATCCTATCTATTCTCCAAACTTGGGGACTGCTTTAAATTAAACGATGCTAATGAGATATACCAACCAAATATAATGCATGAGCCTTACTGTATCCTGGATTAAAAACAAACAAAAAATAAACAACAGCTAAACAGGGCATTTAGAGCCAACTGGGGAAATCTGAATACAGACTATCTATTAGATGGTAATATTTAGTTAATGTTAAGGTTCTTCGATGTGTGTTAATGGTCTTGTGCTATAAAGGAGAATGACTTTGTTTTAGAAGACATATGCTAAAATAATTAGGAGTAAAGTGGCTGGATGTCTGCAACTAATTTTCAGATGGTTCAGGAAAAAAAAACCCAAAAAGAACAAAAACAAAACCTGTGTGTGTGTAGACAGATGAAGACAGAGATTAAGCAAATATAACAAAATGCTGACAATTTAAAAATCTAGGTTAAGGGTTTATGGGATTCATTGTACTGTTCTTTTCAATTTTTCTGTATCTTCAAATTTTTTGAAAAAAATTGGGGAAAATTAAAGAAAAAAGTATATGTATGAGACAAAAGGTGTGTGTGGATACAGGGTAGCTAAAGCAAACCCTACTGGGGGCCCAGCAAACACTCCCTCTCCTTTCAAAGAGAACTTGCATTTTGCTCAGTATTTCTTCCCCCATGAGCTGACTCAAAGCAAAGCGACCCCACCCCAACCCAGAGGCAGCTCCTGACTAGTGTAAGCGAATCCCTCCCCTTCAGCAATGGGGGAACAACACACGACACACAAACAGGCAATCCCTTTCTGCCTCTGGACATGGCTGTGTCTGCAGGGACATGTAGAACTGCTGCGGCCACCCTATCTCCAGCCTGAGGATGAAGCCAACACAAGCGGGGGGCAGCAGAGCCAAGAGATCAGTAGGAGAAAAAGGATAGGATACTGCCTATCCCAGACTCCTCATTAATGGGATAAACCTATCCTTAAAGTTTAAGTCAGAGACTGGTTTTCCACTCCTGAGCCCTCATAAAAGCAAAACAAAACAAAATAAACAAACAAGAGTTAAAAACAGTAAAATCTGTTCAGAGTGACAGAAGTATCCGGCTTGGCAGACACTGCTGGAAAAGGCTGGCTTGCCCTGTGTCTTTTTAGTAAAACCCTGTCCCTTTAGCACCAGGAAGATGTCTGAATTCTCTCACCCAACAACTTGCAAACTGGCACAAAGACATAAACGTATAGGGTACAACTAAAAACTGCAAACTTGCACGTGATATAACTACAGATCACTAATGCCCCAGAGAGCACATCAACAGAATGGGGGAGGCAAACAGCAAATACTGAAACTGGTTCTTTAAATCATTTAAAAAAATTAGAGCAGGGCATTGCAAGCACAGGGAACAGCATGTGCAAAAAGAGCTGCAAGCTGGATGATTAGTAATTATTACGGCTTATTGTTTGCCTGGCTTGGAGGAAACATCTGTTATCTTGTAGAAAATAAAGAAAAAAAAATTTACTGAATTACTGAATAAACTAAATAAGCATTAAAGATATTTCTATTTTTCTTAAAATTTCAATTTCTGTCCCACTCCAAGAATGGATTTTTAGAAAAAAATATCATGGCTTTAAAAAGTCTACAAATTTTACATCTATGATCATTTATAATTAAACTCATAATTTAAATGAGGTGAAACTGAAGACTTTCAAAAGCATGTAAAAGATCAGATAAAAAGTATTCAATTTTAAATGCCATGGTCTTCCAGGAAACTGATGAAATAACTATTTCCACTAAAGTTCAAAACTCAAAAATGCAGATTTTAATCAATTTTATCAAACTATCTAAGGCAACTGTTAGGGGGCCAGCCTGGAAATTTTCAAGGCTTATGTAAACCTGAACATTGATTCATCCCCAAAGAATGACTGGAGTTTACTGGATTAATTTTCACATTTTGGTAGTATTTCTTTTTCCTCAGAAGCTAATCTGAACTTTGAATTGCAAAGATAAAACAACTTTTCTGGAAGCACCTTCTTAGAAATGCTATGCAAGTCCCAGCTGTCTGGCCTCACCTCCCCACAATGCAGTCTGCCTCTCAGTCTCACTGAACAGATCATGTCATCCATCTCTCAGAAGTTAGTACTAGTCCCTCTGCAAGGGGGGACCCCATCTCAACTTGCAACTCCTGTCTCTCAGTCAACCCCTGGTTCAAACACTACCTCCACCTCAGGCATTTACATCCGCTCCAAACAGAAATAAGTCACTCCCTTCTCTCTAGTCCTACTGCCTTGTATTCATGTTTATTTGCATGATTAAAGATAATTTTTAAAGTTATAGGAATTCTCTGTACTTTCTGTTCAACTTCACTGTGAACCTAAGAGTGCTCTAAAAAATAAAGTTTATTAATTAAAAAAAACCAGTACCTGGGGTTTTTTCTTATATCATCCAACTGGCCAACCACATGAGAAACATTGGTACGAATCATTTTAAAAGCAATTTCTTCTTCTCCCATGATTTCAAACCTAATTATCAAAACATATTTAAAGAGTTTAAATATTTACGTGGATATGAAAAACAAAATTTCAGTAAGAAAAGCACTTAATAAAACTTTAATGGATCCAACATTCACAGAATGACTTAATCTTTCAATATTACTAAAGAAGACAATCTCACATAAAATTTAAAAAGAAGTCTCTTGTAATTATTCTTAAACTAAACAAAGAGAAAAGGTATCTACTACTTACCTATATTTGTTTTTGTCCTTATATGCTTTGTGGATTTTGTCAGTTACTGGTTTACAGTTGGTTACTAGACTTTTAGTGACTGGTGGCTGTGAGAAAATACAGACATTATATTAGGGCCAAGACTAGGGTGGTGGTAAGTTAGTGCCGTCGAGTGGATTCTGACTCCTAGCGCCCCTGTGCACAGCAGAACGGATCCCTGCCTGGTCGTTTTGCTCCATCCTCTCACCTTCCAGCACTGTATCGGACAATGCTCTGCTGCTCTTCACAGAGTTTACATGGCCAATTTTTTTGGCAAGTGGGTGGCCAGGTCCTTCTTTCTAGTCTAGAAGCTCCGCTGAAACCTGTCCACCATGGGTGACCCTGCTGGTATTTGAAATACTGGTGGCACAGCTTTTAGCATCACAGCAACATGCAGCTGCCACAATATGACAATCGATAGACAGGTAGTGTGGTTCCTTGACCGGGAAATGAACCCGGGCCGAGATGGTGAGAGCCTAGAATCTTAACCACTAGACCACCAGGGCTGGCTAAGACTAGGGTAAGGCAAGTGAAATATTCACCTTAGGTGCAAAATTTAAGGGAGTATTAAAAGACTCAGTAATTAAGGTGAATATTTTAATGCAATATTTTAAAAAATCAAATTGGCATACTATGGCCACAGGCTAATCACCTGTTTTTGTAAATCAATTTTTATTTTATTCACACATTACTACATGCTATCTGTTAAAACAGTTTTATAAGTTAATGTTGTAATGTTTTTCATGAAGAAAATAAATTTCTAACAAACTATAATGAACTAGTCTATATCATACTCATAAGCTAACTTGTCATTCTTACAGTCTAATTAGAAAATACTTTATCTGCTGTATGATCACAATTAATTACAGTAATGAAGCCAACGCTTTTTGGCTAAGAGTTCACTCGAGTAATGTTAACTAATGCTGCCAGAATAACTAGTACTCATGCTTCAAACAGTTTATTTGCACGAGCCTTAAGACTAACTTATAATTGTAGTGAGGCAGCCTTACTTCCTTAATTCTTAGCATGCAAAGGATATTTGCTGATTCTAAATCTCATGCCAGAAATTTGGCAAACACTAAAATATTATTCTGCTGATGAATGAAGACGCATACATTTTAAAAGAAAACTAAAATTCCTCAATAATCTTTCATTGTGCCTGTAACAGGGCAAGAAGAATAACTGTTTTCTATGTGTATATCATCTTCCTTAGAAAACACCCTTCTGCAAGCTCCATATAAGTGCAAGGTTTGGGAACTGTAAAGTCTTACTAGGAACCCAAAGTTTGCATGAGAAAGAAAACTACAGGAGTAAAGACAGACAAGGGAAAGGACATATGTGGAAATACAAGTGGGTGGAAGGGAAGTCTTGAGTGAGAGCTAACATAGGTGTGCCACTAGCAAAGCTCCCTGAAGCTTGAGGTGAAGACAGTGGCCTCTAAAGCAACCTGTCAGCATAATCACTATACAATCCCGACGAAAGTGAAGACCAAAGAGGTCTGGTTAAAGCAAGAGGCTGAGGGGGAAATGGTTTATATGCCCAGCACACTTTCTCCTTTCTTCCTCCTCTGTCCTAGCCACGCTCTGGGATTACCCACCAAGAAGACACCAGAAAAGACAAGTTAAAGTGGTCTCCCGTGAACCCACAATCCAGAACTAGTCTCGTTCTTGACCTGCTGACTTCTACCTGCTTACCCCACGAGAGCAAACTCCCTTAGGACTGCCACCAGGTCTTACTCCTCTATCTCAACTTTATTGATTTCGTGGTTTTAAATTTTAGAATATTTAGAGAATTGGCTTTTAAATGGCACATATCTGTAGACTAACCCATGTCATATGCTAAACTAACCAACACGCAATCAGCAATCCTTATAGTTTGTCTACATGTTCCGATAGCTGCTAGGCTGACCTCTCTCACCAGCGGCTGCCACTCGTCACACTGTGTCTCCTCGTGAGCAAGGCTTTACGGGGCTCTCTGAGAACGCGCGTGAGGAACATAGTCCCTGACATGTATAATGAATGCTAAATGAATGATTCTTTCAGGAATAAAGTTTTTAATTGAGTTTCTTAATTTCCTCTTCATTCATTTATAGGTGTCTTATCTGCAGTCAATTATAAATTATTTACATATGGCTTGAACATTTGCATGACAGTAAATTTTTTAAAATAATTTTATTCTAATTATGAAAGTAAAAGCTATTCATTATAGAAAACATGGAAAATACTAGTATGAAAAAGGAAATTAAAAACTACCTATGATTTAACCTATTGTCACTACCATTACTTTTTGGGGGGTGTATGTGTGTGTGTGCGTGTGTATGTATGTGTGTGAAGGTATTTGGGAGTTTTCTACGGTTCAAATCATACTATGTATATGGTACTACCTATTTTTCCCCACCTAATTTTATTTTGTAAACATTTTTCCAAATATCAGTAAAAATTGACTGTAAGCATAACATTAATGGCTATATTGTACCCTTGTTCATCAATTCCAAATACATATTTTTTCTTCACATTATCACTTTTCTGAAACTGGGATGCATCTTACAATCAACAGAGTCTCCAATCACTTCAGTCAAATGACACTCCAATATACCTGTGTGTGAATCATCCACTGCCCCCACTGGTTCTTACCACCAAAGCAACTTAGCTTTGATGGAAGATGGTATTCCGTCTGATGAATATTTCCTTGGTTAATGTTTAACCTCAGGATTGTTCTCCCAGGCCAGAGAGAATGCTTTGGGCTATGTTCTGCCATCCTTGGTGAACAGGATGTCTGCTTACAGAATATAAGCAACTAATCTCAATATTAGCATAACATCCATTAGGGAGAAAAAATACATTCCAAAGTAAGTTATAAACGATATAAATGATTTTGGATTATCTGTGCTACTACTTTCCACCAAAGACACACAAACATAGAGCCTGCTTCTAGTTTTTGAAGTGCTATATAAAAATGGTGTAAATAACACCTGATAAAGATATACTTTCTGTTTTACATAAAAAAACCCACACCACTTACCAGATTGGGATCGTAGTACGCTTCCTGAGTTGGTGCAATGTTGTTTAGCTGAGTGATATTAGCAGGAAGCATTTTTGAGCAATTTATTAACATGTGTTCCAGACCTGTTAAATCCTAACAAAGCAAAACAAAAGGATAAACCTACTATGTACATTACAAGTAATGACTGTGGTTTTAAAATTAAAAATTATGTAAAAGTCTCCAAAATTTGTTTAAATGCTATCTTCGAAGAGAGTTCGACTATGTGATTCTTAAGATAAAGACATCCTAAAAAGAGCAGAATGAGACAATACAAATACAAATACTTCATCTTCCTCTCAAAGTAGAACATGACTAGACTGTGAGACACCATTTTACATAAGATGGTCCAGGGGATCACCAGACGGGATACCCCACAGCTAGATTCATCTGAGCACTTGTTAGTGGGTTTCCTACTCTTGGGACTTGAGAAGGCCATGATGGAGAGGGCTGTGTAGCACCCTGGGCCTGGCTGAGATCTCCAGTCGGCCATACCTGAAGCCCCTGAATGAACCTGTTACAAGAATCTTACCTGCAGGTATGGCCTGGCTCTTCTCCAGATAATATAACAGCAACCCCTACTGAAAGTCTAAAAAAAGTAATCTCATAAAATATGAACTTCAAGTTTGGTTTTAATTCTGGCACTAAAAATGGGCTAGTTGCAAACAACCTCATTAAATATTAAGAATTACTTTTACTTGCATTATATTGCAATATGGAGGGGGAGAAAGAGAAAGTACCAAAATTAAAAGTTTCATTTAAAATGTCACAAAGTTCAGGAAAAAAAAAAAAAACAAAGACTACAACACCTGCAAACTTAAAGGCAGGTCATGAATTCTGGTAGCCAGTGTTCGGATTTCTCTGTCAGATAAGACACCAGATCGGTCTGTATCAACTTCATCAAAAACTTGAGATATATTCAGTGGCTGAACTGCACTCATGAGATAATAAAAATAAGAGAAGGCAAACTGCATATCTTCAGAATGGCGCACTTTGTGAAATGACGTCTTGTCAAATTCTTCAGGGAACCTGTCCAAATGTAACACATAATGAGTTCTGGATATTCAAAATATATACAGTACCTAACATTAGTAGAGTTAAAATCTTTTTCCTTCCCACTTATTGAGATGATATCTTCAACATATCAGTCATCAAGCAGTAGAACCATAAGTTTGGCACAGCAAAGATGTAAATTTCAAGCAGCTTTAGCTCTGAGCATATGCAGGCAACTCAGACATGAGTGAAACTTACATATCTTGTAGTTCTTGCATAACTATTCGGTCGATCATGTGAGGCATGTGTGCCGGGACTTTCCGAGATGTGAATCCAAACTTGCTATTTAGAATTTTATTTACATATCGGAGGGAATCTGCAAACGTATCTTTTAGTTGCCTCCCAGTACGTTTGCTGTCAGTAAAGTATACCAATTGCATCTTTAATGACTCTTCTTCCTGAAAGGAGAATTCCACTGAACATAGCATTATGTCTTGCGCACTGGGTACTTTGTTAATAAGAGATAAAGGTACAATTTTACATAATGTGGTAATAACTGTCCCTAACTAATAAGAGTCACTAACTGTCCATGAGGAGCAAATAAAATGAGCACTAACGGGTCACTTTAAGGATCCTAAGAGCAGGACTAAACTGGATCTCTGTGAAAGTCTCACCAACACTGGCTTGAGAACAATAGTTGAGGGATGGAGGTCTATTTACAGGGTATTCTTCAAGGACTAGTCATTGACCATGAGATTTCATAGTCAATTCAATGCAACATTTAGAAAATTCATTTACAAATAAATTTGATAGTACTTTCAATATGAAGCTGTTTCTACTGGTGACGTCAAAGCAGTAAGTACTTGAGTTTTGAACAGAATGACTAGAATACAAAATTGGTTTCCCCATAGAATAGTGTTAATATTATAAAATGTAACAAACTCTCAAAACCAATAAGAGGCACAACTGAATGAATGGGCAAACAATACGAACACACTTTACAAAAGATGAAATATTTTTGCTTCTCAAACTGATAAAAATTAAAGAGACTGATAATAACTGGTGCTGGTTAGTCTGTGGAGAAATAAGCAGTCTTGTATGCTGTTTGTGAAAGTATGAAGTGGTGCAACATTTTAGAAGGACGTATCTAAATTTTATATGCACCAGACCCTTTAACCTGGCAATTCTACCTACAGAAATAAAAACTTCCTCAAGAGTAAGATATATGTACACGAATATTTATTGCAACACTATATATTTGTAATGGCAAAACACTGGCAATAACTTGCAGCTCCTAAGAACAATGGCACTGACCAGGGCACTTTGCCCACATACTACTAAATCAAAGGGCAACTCAAAGCGATTTATGTACCATGTAATTTCACTGTTGCAAAACAGAAACTAGATCATTTATGTGTTTGCATATCTATAAAAAAATACTGGAAGGATACCCAGCAAACTATTCATAGCGATTATCTCAAGTAGGGAGATTAAGGAAGGAAGGAGAGAGACCTTTCTCTTGTATACTATATATATATTTATTTTTTGCATTGCTTGCAATTTTTGCCACTAGCTACAGTGTTTCTGTAATTTAAAAAAAAAAAAAAAAGGAAAGAAAAGGGGGGAAAGTGAGGAAATAAACCTAGGCAAGAACTCTGCAGTCCTTCACTCAACAATTAGTAAATGTCTAATGGCCAGGTACCAGACACTTCCCAAAAACAATGAGAGAAATAAGACCTAGTTCTCCACCTCATTCTCCTTCCCCCTAAGCCTAACCCCCACACATGGCCATGCTTTCTTCACTATCCAGGCTAGACCACAGGATTTTTCTTGGTCTGTTAACTCTCACCCTTCAAAAGGTCAGCTCACAGGGCACCTCCTCCTGGATGCCTTCCCCAATACCTCTAGGCAGAGGTAAGAAATCTTCCCTTTGGACTCCTTGTCCACACCTTAACGGACACTCATCACATTGCTACAATTATTTGCCCACAAGTCTGTCTGCCCACCTTGCTCTCTGAGTCTCCACAAGCAGCAACTGCGTTCTAATCCTCTTGCATTCCCCAGCACTTAGCCCAGTGACAGCACTTGGGAGAAGTACAAATGACACCATGGCACCACGGGGGCCAAGGTACTGGAGGGAGACCACCCCAGCTTTGAGGCTTGGCTCACACTGCTTTGCTGTTGTGATGTTGGGGAAGCTAACAAACTTATCTGCACCTCGTTTTTAATCAGTAAAGGTGGAAAACATCAGATCTGCCTCACACAGTGTTTGCAAAAGCATTTTTTGAAATCTCAACATGCCAAGAAATGATAAGATACCATCTCAGTTCTATTACTTCTTGGGGTAGCCCCTGGCTGAATCCCTTGCTCATTCACACTAAGGCTGTTTCCTAAACTGCAAAATGGGATAACAATAGTCCATACCCTTATAAAGTATTTTTATTATTAGGGTTATTGGGACAATTAAATGAAACCATGTGAGAAAAGCATTTAGTTCAGTGGCTGGCACAGGGAAGTGCTGAATAAACGGTAGCTATTATTATATTATTATCACTTAGAAAGTTAGTTTTCCTGAGCGTGGGAAGGAACAGGCTGGATGTAACTTACATCAAGAAGATCTTGGAAATACTTTTTTTTCTCCCATGGCAAAAAGCCCAGGTAACTCTCTGTGTAATGTTGCAGTTTTCTTCCAGGTAATACTTCATTAACACCTATGTCATTTTTAGCATTTTCCTCCATTCTGTTTTTCTCTTGTTCTTTCCCTGTGACTTTCTTTTCTTCTGACACATGGTTTTCTAGTGGAACAATCAGAGATAAGAGCTTTTCTTTTGACACACTTCCACCTCCCACTTTCTGGGTCTGAGTTTCAGATCTCAATTTTGCTTTGGTTTCCAAGTCTGTGGGTGGACTGTGACTCTCGTAGTGGCCATTCGCTTTTATTGTCACTGCTGGAAAAGTTGACCGCTGTAATCTTTCAGATGGTCCTAAGCTGTCTGGCAAGATGTTTTTGTGAATCTGTTTTTCTGGGGGGGCCTCCAAACTATCATTTCTTTCATCTGTTATTACAGCTTGACTTATTTTTACATTGGCATCCTGTACTTTCATCAGAAACGACCTCAGCAAGGCTGACTTGGACAGGTTGTATCCTTTCACAGTGATGTCTCCATGTTCTAGTTGCAAATCCAAGTTATTGAGACTCAACTGTGCCTCTTTTGGGAGGAGTGAAACATTTACCAGGGGAATTTTCACCTCCTCTTGGAATCTCCCTGTTGTGTTAACATCACGTCTCTTAAACTTTGGGAAGCGTTTTTCTTCAGGAATATCCTCAAACAGGATTTCCACCTCTGGAAGAAGTGTTACAGGGCTAACCAAATTTTGGTAAGACTTCTGGGTTGTAGAATTCAGTTTTGGTTCCTCTCTTGTGTCCACCTCTACTGTTATCTGGATTTTGAACTCTTCATCATTTGTCTTTTGAAAGGTGAGATTAAAATGTATTGTGGTTGCATTCATTCCACTGTGCATTATGAGATGGATGGTTTTCCACTTATTGGCAATAGAAGCGTGTCGAATTATTGGGTTGTCACTATAGGCGCCTTCGACTCCTCTTTTGGCTATTTCTGCAAAGCTGAAATAAGGCAGGCATTCACCTTTTGGAATAACATAGTGAGTCTGGTTTGGGAGAAGAGTTACTTTATACAATTCATGAAAATGATCTAGAGGAAAAAACACAAACATGATTTTTAAAAAACTAGGCATTTTCTCCCCTTTTCCTTTAATTCTTAGGGTTTGAGTTTTCACTTGCTAAGAGTGACTTTAAATTGACTTCAAAATAATCAGAAATTCTAACACAAGAGCTACTGCGATGGGGTTCATTTTACTATCTGAAGCAATCACTATTATCAACATGGAATGCTGACTCTGACTTACTACAGACATATGGCACAATTCTTGACAGCAAATTCCAATGATGGACTTCCACTGTTTTGTCCATTTGAAAAAATACAACTTTCTGCCAAAATGATCTCCATTAATATGCTATCAACAAGATCCAGTATTCAAACCATCCTTATTTAACAAATTATTGGTCTTTTATTGTTTCCAAATTAAACCTTTACCATATATTTTCAACTAAGGTAAATCTGCTTAGTAAAACAAATAAGACAAACAGTAACAAGAAAAGATGTCTACTGCTAGTGTCTACTGTTTCATAAAGATTTGTGTCCTCCTCTTACTTTTACCTTACACTTAGCTTGGATGCAAGGCTGGGAAAGGGATACACAGAGAATACTTACTTTAAATAACAACAATGATCCAAAACCCTCTCTACTTATCAAGGATTTTTATCCCCTTATTCTTAATATGTTTTTATGACAATAAATATACCTTGCCCACAGTCACCAGCATCAAACCCACAGGACAAGACATTGCAGGCTTGGTCACAGAACTTATCAGCGAGCCAGGAATTCGCACATCCTTGATTACAGTAAGAGACACTGTTTATCCCTCCACCGAACTGCCAGGGCTGTCCGACTCCAATACTCCCGGTACCCCCCGCCTCCTGCAACATAGCGACTCCCTCCACTGTTACCTGTAGAGGGAGGAGGAGAACAGAATCTTGCTGTGCTTATCATCTTAAAAAAAAGACACTTCCTTATTTCTTAATAGTGTTTTCAAGATGGATGTGTGAATTTCAGTCAGAAAAGGTGCACCCCATTCTTTAGTACAAGATCTCACGTAGCTTAAGAAGAAAACAAAATCAAAAGGGGGCGTCACTTGACAGTGGACTGGGCATGCAGTGACCAGGCCTTGGCACTAACTGTACAGACCTCAAATTTGGTCAAGGGGGCATGTGTAGATGTGTACAGAGGAGCAAGAAAACGGGAAGAGATTAGTCTGAAGACTGTGACTGTGAGAACTGCAAAAAACAAGTCCTAATAAGGGTGCTAACCTCTATATCAAACATTCGTGTTCTATCAGGGGCTGAGTTCTCTGGACTGCACAGATCACTCTACACATCTGTGTTCTCTCCCTGCAGCTGCTTATATTTTTCAAAAGTGCATCTGACAGATCTGACTCAAACACAACTTGAAGCTTTGTTTCCTCCAATATTCCACACTTTTCCAAATCTGTTTCCTCATATGGAATATGGGGATAATAATATCTGTGCACACACTCTCTCTTTCTTAGGTGACTAAAATTCAAGTGGATAATAGATAATGCTTTATAAATTTACATGCTTTATAAACTGAAAGGCAATAAATAAATGTAAAAACTTATTATCAACAAGTCCAAATATAAGCCTGTAAGAAAGGGAGAAGAGATGCCAAGGAGATGTATTTTTTTTGCAGTCACTCTCTGACCTATAGCAACCTACTGCTGAAAGCCACCAGCCATGAGCTCCTGTAAGAACCAGTTTAGAGAGATTCTTGCTCTTGAGCTTACATAATTAAGGGTATTCCTGATTATCATATTTTAAATAATAAGAAAAGGCACTGTCAAGCACAGGGCCAACATTGGAAAATGCCCTCAACAACGGATAATATGAATAAACTGGGCCACACTGGGACACGAGTCATCACCTCCAAAGAGTCTATGGATTGCTGATTATTTTAATACCTGAAAAATGTTTAATTAAGTCACTGCACATGTTCGGTAAAAATGAAAAATGAAAAAAATTCCGTAAACATGAACAAATTACATCTGAACATATCCTTACCAGAGCAATCCCCACCATCCCAGTCACAGGCGGAATTATTACAAGCCTTGTCACAATAGCCGTCTTTAATCCAGGAACCCGGGCAGCCCTCAGCACAGTTTGGCACAGGCCAAGTCAAATAAACCTGTGATAAAATCAGAAAGAAAATAAAATGGTCTCTGATTTCTGACACTTTTTACTCTCAAATTAGGAGTCCTTTAAAAAAAAATTGAGCCTCTAAAAGGGTAACATTTTCCCCAGGCTGTCTGCAGTCACTGGCATAGATCTCTTTCAGTTTGCTACACGTGTAGTAGTTTCCTAAGTCCTGCTCTGCTGACGACTCTTACTGAGCACATGTACCCTTTTCCACTACTTGAGGAAAGCAGACAAGGACTCAACTCCTGGATTAGTTTCTCACAACATGGCCTTATAATCTCTTTTGAAATAAAAGAGCAACACACCAGACTTAAATGCAAGTACAAAAGTATACAGGTGGAAGGGATACCACACAACTCACTGGTTTTCTGTGACAACTGCCATTAACTCCTGAGTGTCTTTATGCATAACCTTGTCTTAAGGCTGAGGAAATCAGCAGATGAACTCCCTATCTTATCTTAGATAAGATGAATATCCTTATCTCCACATATAAGGCCCTATGATAAGTTAATCAGCTCAGCAATCTGAGTTGTGAACTTGCCTGATTTCAAAATGAGTGATATGGTACATAGTTACTTTTTAAATTAAAATCATTCTTAAAAAATACACTCCCCTTTTAAAGTCTCCATGCCCTTGCACATTCCATCTATCTGGAGTGTCTTTCTTCATCTAATTAAGTCTTACTTATTCTTCAAAGTTCACTTCAATTCAGATGGGAATTCTTTCCTCTCCCTGTCTGATTTCATCCTCCTGGGCTCCCACTCCTTAGTACCCCGGGCCACCTGCCGGCACAGAAATCATTGTACATAGTCACTGATTTTGTGTGTCTCCCCTGTCGAGCCACAGCTCTACAATCTAAAACAGGGGAGGCAACTAACAGGGGAATGAGCACACTGGGGTGGCATAAACAGCAACAGAAAAAGTAGCTACAGAGTTATATAACTTATAAGGTACAGTGGTAAGTCTCCACCTTATCAATGAAGCCTTCTAACAATGCTACAGAGGTATTCCTATTCACCCCACTATGCAGACAGGAAACACAGAGGTCAAGTCATTACCTGGGACCATCCCACACAGTTGGTTCCCGGTCTGTGCTCATAACCACTTCTCCAACCTGCCTCTCAAAGCCAGAATGAGACCAGCTGCCTTCAACAAAGTTTCGTTCATGTCTTTAAGCAGAAAATTGAGCTAACTTTCTGTCTTGGTCATTTTGCTGTCATCATAACCACAACTTTGTGTTTCATAGTGATTTTGCTTTTTCTGCTGCTGTTGTAGAAAATTTTAGAAAGAGAGAGTTCTGGGTGTCTGAGAATGTAAGGAAGCAAGAAACTACTAGGGAGTAGTTTTCTCACTACCTAATCGTTAACTCTCTTGAGCTTAGCACTCAAAAATGCTTATTTGATCAAATTTGAATATAGTAGTGTATATGCTGATTCCTGATTTCCCATTTATAACTTCTTTTTTTTTTTTATTATTTTTTTGTGTGTGTGAGGACGATCAGCCCTGCACTAACATCCATGCCAATCCTCCTCTTTTTGCTGAGGAAGATTGGCCCTGGGCTAACATCTGTGCCTATCTTCCTCCACTTTATATGCGACACCACCACAGCATGGCCTGACAAGCGATGCATTGGTGCGCGCCCAGGATCTGAACCCAGGCCGCCAGCAGCAGAGCGCGTGCACTTAACCGCTACGCCACAAGGCCGACCCCACCCCGTTTATAACTTCTAAGTGACTACCAAGCTAGCCAGCCCTTCCTCTCCGGTACTCACCTTCTGACCTTTGGAGTGACTGTAAAAATCATCTGGCCAGACATCCTTCCCAAACATGACATCATCATTCAGATAAATAAACTTCTGGGACAGCCCTTCGATGCGATGAATGTGACTTTCAATAGCAGGTGAACTAAAGGTAGGCAAGTGGCTCAAATTTCGAAAAATATCCTTTGAACAGAAAAAAATAAGAAAAAAAGAGGGTGGATGAGAGTTTTTTTGTTTTGCTTTTGTTTTTGGCAGGAAGAAAGGAAGGTGGAAATGGAGGTGAGGAGGGTAAGGGGAATGAAATTAACGATAAGTAAAAGAACAGAAAGAGACAGAAAAGGAAACCACAGCATGGGATATATAGCAAGTCGTCTACCTGGTGTGTTACTATTGTCACTCGAGGATTATCAAGGTTCAGCCAGGATGGAATCTGCCCGTTGGTGACGATGAAAATATTCCGAACCCACGGCGCATGCCTCTCAATAGATCGCAGTGAGTATCTCAGCTCTTCATTATCTTCAAAACGGCTGGCAGAAACGTCTTCATCCTGCTTAGACTGAGCAAAACATTTGGACATGAAAACGCAAAATACCCCTTAAATCACACTTCCTTCTCCCGTCTGTCCCCTGCCCTCTCTGCTCTCAGGATGCTCTGGCAGAGTTGTAAAGACTGAGTCCTACTTTTAAACATTACAAAAAATGCAAGACTCAGCATATTTAGAACAACAACAATAACAACAACATAAATACACAGCATTCCTTTACCACACTTTTTAGAAAAGGTTCTTAGACCTGATTCTAGGTCACTTCAACTAATATTAACCAATGGCAGTGACTGAAAAATTAGAAAAGTTCCATTCAACTCACCTCTCTGTAAGTCCTCTTCCTTCTTCTAATACAGTTACAAATCTTTAACAACCTAAACCCTCGATTCAGGTTTTAAAAGAATCTCTGCATCCCTCACCTGGCTGATGGCACTCAGATCCCATAACAAAAACGCAGGACTTATGGTCAATTCTTTTCCATCAATGGTCATGTTCTTCTTAGTCTGCTTATTCAGTTCTTGGAAATCTTTGGGGTTATTCAATTTTAGAAGGGCTACACTGGCCTCCGAATACAACTGCAACTATAAAATAACAAGAGGGTTACATGTGGAAAAACCAAGCCTCAAGGAAGAGACACCTTTAAATTCCCAATTTGATCTTTAATCTTTATATATTATATATATACTATATACCGTATATAGTATTATATAGTACTATATGATAGTACTATATTATAATAGCACAGGCCCTGTCTGGAAGCTGCAGCCGCTCCTCAATATCGACAGGTACCGCCAGATCCCCTGAGAAGCCAGAATCCCCAAGCCAGGATCTCCCAATTTTCAACGTTGGCTCAAACATTTTTGACTGTCATGTCTTCACACAAAACACATCTGGTCACCAGTTTGTACCTTTGTTCTAGAATATTACCAATCTGCTTATACTGGGGAAAAACCCTGCAATGTAACTTTGCTGGGATTGGTGGAAAGCACGTTTGCCAGCAGGGCGTCTGAGCAGCTTCTGTGCCCCACACCTCAGAGGAATGTCTTTGGCAAAGATGCTTGAAGTGCTTCCACAAGAAAACCACCTTTTGGGGCAAAGCTTTCAAAGCAATCATCAATCTAAGAGGGAACGTCATAAACATCAACACGTTTTACAAACACGCTTCCCCACCTCTACCAGAGTCCACATCACCCTTCACCTGTTTAATGTCTAACTCCGCATCATGCAATTTCCCATGAAAAAAGGCTTTCAAAGCTTAAAAAAATGGGGAGGATTGAAAACCACTAACCCAGGACAGCAAAATTCTTCTGCTGAACTGGCTCTTCTAATAAAGCTAGTTGCTTTTTTAATTTATAAAACAGAGCAAACGTAAATTATCATGGGCTCATGCTGAGCTCTTGTACATGCTACATGACTATACTTAGCTCATCTTTCAAAGCTTCCTGAGTTTATGTAGGCCAAAACTTAGAGGTTAGAGTTAGAATTTCATTTATATCTTTTCCTCTTTTTATGATGTAGGCCATTAACTCTTATTACAAACTGTGTGTGGCTGTATGTGTGTGTACATGCACACGCGTGTATTGTCTTCCTGACTGACTACTTTCTTTCACCTTGACAGTGCCTGGCATATACTGGGCACTCACTGAAGGTCAGTTCTCACTGCTGTCACCATCCTGCCTGGGTGTGTGGGGCAAATGGGAGGCAGGCCATGCAGGCAAACATCCTTCTATCTGGGTACCTACAAAGTCTCACTGCCCACCCCCAGCCTCCCCTGCCCCTTCCCACCATCCCACAGTGGCTCCCACAGCACCTCTGAGGGCTCCCTTGAGTGCAAAAATCACTAATCTAGAATAAGTAAATGCAGTACTTTAATATTCTAATTTAATTTAAAGTTTATTGGGCAAATATCTTTATCTTAACCTCTTCTATCCAAACTGCCTTTATTCTGAAAAACTATTTTAAAATTTCAAAGACATTTTTCCTAAGGTAACTGTACAATAATTGGAAGAGAGATGAAAAGTAAAGAGCTTAAGGGAATATTTATGTTTGAAAAAGATTTTCTGTTGCTGTAACAGTTGTGAGTGGTGAAAAGGGTGGGGAGGAAGTACCCTCTGCTGGCCACTAGATGGCACCCTGATCCTGGACACCTTAATTACTTTTGCCAAAAGGAAGAGACAGGAGGTGGTAAGGAAAAGTGGTGGTATCTAAGTGCCTAAGGCTGGAGTTCTTAGCTTGGGTACGAGCTGAAAATCAAGACCAGTTAACTGTGGGTAACTGCCTCCATATACAGCTTCTTACTAGAAATTATAAGTTTATCTAAATACTTTAAATTATAAATTTCTCCAAGAGAGAAGAACCTCTACACCCATCCCCTGCAGACCCACAACAGACATGTAACATGACTGAGAAATAAAGCTTTGCTATTTTTAAGACACTGAGACTTCAGGATGTTTGTTACTGCAGCGTTATCTAGAATGATGCGATTGATACACCTCCATTCGGTAGTCTGAGGTTAGGAAAAAACAGGCCAGCTAATACAACTGAAAAACAAATTAGCTCCTTCCAGTGGTTTGACAACTCAAGGCGACTAGGTCTTAACATATCCTGGTGGATTTCTAAAACTTAAATCAGTTCCAGAGTTGCTTGTTTAATCTACTGAAGTGCTAATTTTAGGAATAAAACCAAAAGAAAGGGTGCCATGCTTTAAAAGAGCAGGTGCATAAAATGGTTTCAGAGAAGTCACTAAAAGAAGGGGCATTAGTACAATATTACATACTACAATTTACTGTGGCCTTGAACGTGCCCTGAACAGACGTTTGAGGCGGAGAGAGTCCAGGTAGGACAACGTGCTGTTCCCACCCTGCCCGCACTGTCCTTCTTGCTGAAACAAATGACCTGGTCAGCCTTCAAGGATCTCCTGCGGCCTCTTTGTGTAAACTTTGCCCAAGTCTCTAGTCCACAACCTTTCCTGTCTCTAAACACCAACCTGAAGTTTGTACTACTCTCTTCAATAGCTAATCTTAATCAATCTTGGTTTCGCTACTTGAATACATCTTATGCACACACTCTGCTTCCAAACCACATTATAAGCAGCTTGAGGACGAGTCTGTGTTCTCCACTTCTTTTGCACACCCACTCAGCAACCACTATCACTGAATTAACCCAAATGTGAGAACGCACTTGAGAGCTTTGGGAAGATTTTCCACCTGCTCTGACATGTTAAAGAAGATGTGAACAAAAATAAAAATCAAAAAACAAACGAAAAACTTACCATGAACAAAAAAGTCTAAAAACACAGAATGATTCAGAGCGAGCTAAAAATAAAGACCATGGATCATCTGATTTCTCAAAAGTTGAATTCTGTGTCCATCACATACAAAAATTCTACAGATAAAATAGAGGGTAATTAATCAGATCATAAAGGACTCACCTCAACGTCTCTCAAACTAGAAAGCTTTTAATAGAAAATATTGTTTGATTTGTAAGACTACAGCTCACAGAAAAGATTTCAAGAATTCATATCTAGGGCCGGCACCGTGGCTTAGCGGTTAAGTGCGTGCGCTCCGATACTGGCGGTCTGGGGTTTGGATCCCGGGCGCACATAGACGCACTGCTTCTCCTGCCATGCTGAGGCCGTGTCCCACATACAGCAACTAGAAGGATGTGCAACTATGACATACAACTATCTACTGGGGCTTTGGGGAAAAAAAAGGAGGAGGATTGGCAATAGATGTTAGCTCAGAGCTGGGTCTTTCTCAGCAAAACGGAGGATTAGCATGGATGTTGGCTCAGGGCTGATCTTCCTCACACACACACACACACACACACAAAGAATTCATATCTATTATCTTGCAAATGAAACCATTTTCAAGGCCCACCTTCCCTCCTGTGGCTGGGGGTGGGGATTCTGGGTTTGCTCTAAACAGAATGATAAAGGCAAAGTTGTTGTATGTGCACAACCATGGTATCAAAACCCTAAATGAGGGGCCCTGCCCGTGGTCTAGTGGTTAAGTTCAGCACATTCCACTTCAGAGGCCCAGATTCGGTTCCCGGGCACGGACCTAAACCACTCGTCGCACAGACCTAAACCACTCGTTGGCAGTCATGCTGTGGTGGCAACCCACATATAAAATAGAGGAAGATTGGCACAGATGTTAGCTCAAGGCAAATCTTCCTCAGCAAAAAAAAAAAACCTAAATGACTCCTTTGAATAATCACGTTGCTGAAATGTTTCCCTTTATATTCCAGGACATTGTATATGGTGGGTGTGTTTAGTCACAGCTTTTCTTCTTGCTCATTCCTTCAACAAACATTTCTCCAGCAGCACCCCCAAGTGCCAGGCCCCAAGGCAACCACTAGGGTAGAAGGTGAAGAGGTGTAGGTACATGTCCTGAGATGCTCGCAGTCTGGTGAGGGTCTCTGGGACAGAACTCAGCCCTAGGTGGCTGGGAGGCCACGGGCCTTGGCAAAGGCCTCCTGGAGGTGCCTCCAGCGGCAAAATGGTTCAGCAGTCCAGGTCCTGAAGTCTAGTGTCTAACGGCCCTTTCCTCCCACATGCCACAAAGCACCTCTAATGTAACACACCCCAAACTGAGCTCCGGGTTTCCTTCCCAAAAAACCTGCTTCTCCCGTTGAAGCAGAGTGTGGTTAACGCCATCACACTTCCATCTTCACTAGTAACATCCACTTTCCCTTTCATTTTTCCTTCCCTTTCCTCTAACAGCTAATAAGTCACTGGGTCGTGTTGAGTTCTCTCTCAGATATTTCTGGAACCATTCTCATCATTGGCACCACTGTTTTGAATTCACCACTTGTTGAAGCCCAATGTCTTGCTAGGCTATAGCAGCGGTGGCTGAACTGGTTTTCCTGCCTCCAGCCTCTTCTTATCTAATCTCTACCTGCTACGCCTTCCCCTACCATGTTCTTAGAAATGGATCGGCTCCTCCTCCTCCTCAAGATGCTCCCTGCCTCCACAGTAACGTCCAGGCTTCTTTCCAGGAGGTCTTTCTCAGTCTGGCCTCAACCTGTCCTCCCAATCTCAGCACCAGCAAAATCCCTGCCTAGGCTCTGGCCTCCTGGAATAGCTGCCTTGCTTCTCTGAAAACACCGTTTACCTTTTGTTCAGCCTGTTCCCTTCCCACTCCCTTCTCTGCTGGGAAAACGGCTGCTCTGGTCAGGGCCCCAGCTAAAACGTTTACTATTCTGCAAAGCCTTCCCTGCCCCCAGTACAACTAAAGCCCAGGAGTTCTCACAGGACTTTGTATAAACATTTATTTGGCAGTGATCACACCCCAAAATTATTTAAGTTCTTTTATTCTTATCCGTATATAGCCCCTGGCGTACAGCAGGCATTTAATAAATGCTCACTAAATGGATTAGGAACCCAGTGATAGGACACTCTATTTTCAGGGTACTCGTAATAAAAGCAGGAAGTAGAACCTAATGAAAGAGAGTCACTTGAAGGACTGAGCTTGAATGCTGACAGTGCTTCTCTTCTTCCTCTTTCTCATATTCCCCCAGACTCCAAAAATCAGAAGCCCTTATCCCTGAAGTTGATAACAGGTGTTGGCATCATGAAACTGACCTGCAATGAATGTTATGGATAATTAGCTTGACCCTCTGAGGAGGCGCTGGCCGCCACAAAGACAAGTCTGGGAATCCAAATAAATCTCTAACTGGGTGAATGAACAGTGGAAGGGGGTATCATCATGCACAGAACCTGTTGGTACTCATTGTCCAATTCAAGTTACTACCCCACCCTGCCTCTACCTGCGTACACCACTCCATGCCACCCAAAAATAGTCTGCTGAAGGATCGACCACTACTTGGAGTGGCATTCTTTAGCAGCACACACCCATCCACCAGCAGATGCACTGGTGAGCAGCTGCAGCAGAGAGAGACATGCGCTAGTCAACCCTGAGCAGAGAATGGAGAAGTGTCACGGACCTTCTTTCCTTAAAAATTTATTTTAGTTGGAATTATATAAATAGAACCAAGAATGTCATTCTTTCTGCCTAAGAAATTTGAGCTGACAGTCAAAAGTACAGATACACATGCATTTATAATTCTAGAACTAATAGCTAAGAAGCCAAGAAGGCAAATAAACATTGGCTGAAATGAATGTTAGTCTACGGTTTTATTTGCCCAAATCAGAACTAAAAATAACTCAGGAGAAGGAGGAATACAGTATCTATTTTAAAATAACTGCAAATTAAGGAATAATTTAACCCTAATCTAGCTGGGCACTACCATAGTTTCAATACCATAAAGAAAGTTATGGAGGAAAATATGAAAAAAAGAAAACATAAATGTCATTCATAATACCATCATATTTACAAAGGTAATACAATGTATCTTAAAACAGTGAAACACTTATGTGGAGAAAGAAACAAGTTAAAGGGAACTCTGAGGAGGGAGGGGATATAAAAAACACGGTCAAGACAGGAACTAAATAGAACTCCCCCAGTCGCAGCTTCCCCCAACACTACCTCCATCTCTACCCTTCCACCTCCAAATTGTTAACTGACATCAATAGGAGAAGGAAGGAAGAATCTGGTAAGCTAAACACAGTGGCAGAATTTAAAGAACATTTATTT
The DNA here is from genome assembly GCF_020826845.1 of Diceros bicornis minor. Lineage (NCBI taxonomy): Eukaryota > Metazoa > Chordata > Mammalia > Perissodactyla > Rhinocerotidae > Diceros > Diceros bicornis. The sequence continues at coordinate 21,579,583 of NC_080764.1, read as the reverse complement.
GTAAAATCAAGAAAAGCAAAGCCTAACAAATTCTGAGCTAAGCACATTATGCCCTCTATTCTAAGAGAAAGAACATTCACATTTTACAACCTAGAATGTTTCTGACAGAACAGCAGGCATCTTGACATAAGGTCAAAAGGAAAGTACACCCATGTGGAAGCTGCCCTAAATCAATCAGGCAAATGGCTCTGAAAACAATAAATGTTAAGAAAAAGGCATGTCACAGGGCAGCCTCCAAAGTCAACTCTATCAAATGGCATCAATGGTCAAGCGTGAAGAGTTAAGAAGTATAAATTCTAAATATGTTAATGGCTCAATTAGCTATTAATGAAAGTTTTACATTATCAAATGTTCCAATTATCTGAAGCGCACTCCCTTTACGAGTGAAAGCTCTTAGTAAGCGTGCAGGTTGGAGTCTGCGTGTACTTACATGTATGATCTCCCCCACCTCCTCCTCCCACGCTCCCACTGCCTTACACTGTAAGTTCCGTCAGGGCTCTTATCTCTTTTATCCACTGCTGTATTCTCAGAAGCTATAACAGCACTTGACACATGGTAGAAGCTCATTTGTCAAACAAATGAATCCTGCTTCTGTCTGGGAAACCAACAAACCAAATAATTTAGAATTTTGCCCAGATTAAGAATAAGGAGTGAGGATCTTCTATAAATGAAGAGCCGTCTTCATGACAACATACTGTGGCAGAACAGAGACCCTCTTTGCTTCTTATGATTGCCGGCTGTACTATCAGGAAATGGAACACAACAGAAGGGCCACGCATTAAATGATGTGCTATACTGATTGCACTATTTTCTACGCTCTTACCAGTTTTATTTTAGAGGAAAGATTTTCTGGCAATTTTGTTTTTAGTTGATTTGTTTCCTTGAATGTCGGTGGAAATCCACTCAGGAAAGCCAAATCTTGCATTAGCACTAACCCAGGAACTTCTTTATCTGTGGTCTAAAATAAGAGGGGGAAAAACACAACTCATTCTCCACATCATAAGGCTTGTGAAAGCTCACAGCTGAGAAAACTAGTAGAGATCTATTGCATCCTATAAGTTTCAAAATAAGAATGTTAAGAGCACTCAGATCAACATTCATTAATATGTACTTATAAGCTAGCCTTAGAGGAAAAGTAAACAGTAAAAAGCCTCTCAAAGTAAAACAGTTTTATTACTCATACTTTTATTCTAGTCACAGCAAAAATACAATTCATTTGAAATAACATACCAAGTAGCCCCTCCAAACTGTCTGCTTGCTGATTCCTTTAAACATTCCAGTGTAGGCATCTTCAACTACAATAGAGAATACAATAAACAAGCATATTTTTAATGAATACTTACCTACAATGTCTGCCAGGACACTGTACAAAGCTGTTGGGAGCTGTTCAAGTAGTATAATACATGGTCTCAAAAAGAGGTAGTTGGGGGAGACGAAATTAACCCGTCCAACAAAAGGGGAACAATGTAAATCGGTGTACAATTAAATGTTAAATTTTGCAATACTGAAGGAGAGATTCATGCGGGCAGCAGAAACATGCAGGAGCAAACATCAACATGTTTAATTAAAAAAAAAAAGAATTGTTTGAATAGAGCAAAGTATTTGGCAGTGATGAGTACTAGATAAAAAAGGGTAACCAGAAGGGAGCCACTGAAAGCCAGGCCAGTGGCATTTAGATGAACAGCAGGCAGCTACTGCAGATTCTAGGGTAGCTTAGGAGTCACGGTGAATTCCTAAGATTCATCAGGCAATGCTGAATAGGGCAGATTAAGTTGGGGGTGGGGAGCGGGGGGAATGAGACGTCATGACACAGCCCAACTGAGAGAGAGTTCTAAAGTGATGGGGACAAATCAGATCAGCAAGCTTGCTGCTGACATTCAAGGATCGTGGAAAACAGAAGAGAAGTCAGAAGGCTGTAATTCTGATCTTCAAAATGGGTACACAAGGTAGGTTCTGCAAACTGTACCCTGGCAAGATGGATGCCAATCCTGGGCAAGAGTCTCAAATGCACCATAAAAATATAGTTGGTGCTGGGGCCGGCCCCGTGGCTTAGCGGTTAAGTGCACGCGCTCTGCTACTGGCGGCCCGGGTTCGGATCCCGGGCGCGCACCGACGCACTGCTTGTCCGGCCATGCTGAGGCCGCGTTCCACATACAGCAACTAGAAGGATGTGCAACTGTGACATACAACTATCTCCTGGGGCTTTGGGGGGAAAGAAAAAAGGAGGAGGATTGGCAATAGATGTTAGCTCAGAGCTGGTCTTCCTCAGCAAAAAGAGGAGGATTAGCATGGATGTTAGCTCAGAGCTGATCTTCCTCACAAAAAAAAAAAAATACATATATATATAGTTGGTGAGCACTGGAGAAAAGAAAGCCTTCGCAATAAACTGTTTCTCTTAAAAGGATGCACTGAGCGCTAAGAGTAGGAGTTCATGATGAAGAACTCTATCAGATACACACCTCTGTCTGTCTCTGTCTCTCTTTCTCTCCATTGATATGGTGGGTTCTACACTGGTTGATCAGAGAATTCTAACGGACGCAGTACATGTATTTGTATGTAATCTCAGCAACGTACTAACAACATCTCATGTCATCTTTATGGACAAAACGGAGACATACTGGCTAGATCTCACGTTAGGTGGATTATAACCAATTCTGCCCAGAGAGTGCGAATTATAAAGCCACAATCACGAAGAGGGAGGTTTTAGAAGTCTGCCATAGGTTCTGTCTTGTTCAACTCTCCATCCAGGTTTTGGAGGATACAGAAGGCAGGCTTGCAAAACGTGTGGATTTACACGAAGCTGATAGAGGCTATTATCCTGGATTAGAGACTAAGGGTTCCTCAAAGTTCTCACTATTTGGAGCAATGAGTCAAATCTAGCAAAATAAAATCTCCCACAAAGTTAAGATGTTTAACTTGGCACCAAAACCCAACTACATGAGCAAAAGTTAAAAGAGGGATTTGAGCATTAGTGCATATAAATTTTTTTTTTTAAAAGACGTAGGAGTTTTAGTCAACAGTGAGTTCAGTATGAGTCAACAGTGTGCTGTGGTCATACTGAAATTCAACTGCATTGTTGTGCTTTTAATCAGAAGTAGAGTGCTTAGAATAAGAAAGGTGATATTCCCCAACACCGACCCATCAGGAGACCCTCGGTGGACCGTCAAAATGTTCAGAATCCAACCACTTCTCGACACCACGCTGATCCAAGCCACCTTCCCATTTGCCTGAATTATTGTAACTTTTGCCCCTCCTCAGTCTATTCCCACCACAGCAGCCAGACTGATCCTTTTGGAACGTAAGTCAGATCACATTACTCCTCTACTCAAAACCCTCCAACGATTCCTTGTCGCACTCCTTGTCATGTGCCACATAACGACATTTTGGTCAATGATGGACCACATATACCACAGTGGTCCCATGAGATTAGTACCATATAGCCTAGGTATGTAGTAAGCTATACTACCTAGGTTTGTGTAAGTACACTCTATGATGTTCACCGTTGTGCGACACATTTCTTAGAACATATCCCTGTCATTAAGCAATGTGTGACTATATAGCCAAAGTCCTTGTCATGACTAGCAAGACCCACACCATTTGGTCCCCAGTTACTTCTCTAGGCTCATCTCTTGCCCCCTCTCCCTTGTTCACTCTATTCCAGCCACACGGGCCTCCCTGTTCTTTTTCAAACATGCCAGACATACTCCTGCCTCAGAGCCTTTGCACTGGCTATACCACTTACCTGAATCACTCCTTCCCCATATATTCATGTTAGCTTCATGAAGGCTCTCTCACCTTCTTCAAATTTTCACTCAAAAATCACCTTCTCAGTCGGTCTGCCCCTACCACTCGACTGCCCCTGCTCAATTTTTCTCTACAGGACTTATCATCTACAAACTATACAATTTACTTATATGTTGTATTTATTGTCTGTCTCCCTCTGCCAAGATGTAAACTTGATGAGGGAAGAAATTTCTGTCCATCTGTTCACTGCTGCATCTTCAGCACTGAAAACAGTACCTGGCACATAGTATGCACTCAATAAACACTTGTTGAAAGAACAGTCCAGCTCTCTTTGTAGAGTGAACCACACTGAAATAGAATGTTCAATTCCAGATGACACACTAAAAGTAACAGAAACTAAAACTCATTCTGAGAAGAGAAAACTAGGACACAGACAAACCTCTAAGAGACAGCTAAAGGAACAAGAATGAAAAGAAATGTCACATGGGAGAGGGATTACATTAGTTCTGTAGGATCTCAAGGGATACACAATTAACCAACGTGAGAAAGCACTCTGTAATTCCTTGTAAAAGTCAAGGTGGTCCAGAGGTAAAATGAACTGTCACAGGAGGAGATTCATTTCCTATACAACAAAGGGGATAAGCTTGACGGGAAAAACCACTTTGCGGAGGAGACCCAGGCCCAGCCACAGGGCTGGATCATGTGACTGTTGAAGTCCTGTCCAATCAGTAGTGTCTAGGGCACAAGTGACGGGGTAGGGTAATCAGAAGAGAGGCAAAAATGACACCAATCAGAAGGGAAAAAAGTCAACAGATCTTGATGATTAACTGGGAAGAGGTTAAATGAGATAAACGAAATGTCAAATATAGCTACAAATTCTTTTTTTTTTTTTTATAATTTTATTTATTTATTTTTTTCCCCCAAAGCCCCAGGAGATAGTTGTATGTCATAGCTGCACATCCTTCTACTTGCTGTACGTGGGACGCGGCCTCAGCATGGCCGGAGAAGCGGTACGTCGGTGCGCGCCCGGGATCCGAACCCAGGCCGCCAGCAGCGGAGCACACACACTTAACCGCTAAGCCACGGGGCCGGCCCTATGGCTACAAATTCTTAAATCTAGACGGATTGGCAGTCCACGGCCAAAATCTAGCCACTGCCTGTTTTAGTACAGTCCAAGCTAAGAACAGTTTTGCCATTTTAAAATGGTTAAATGTTAAATGCATATATAAATACTTATATAACATCCACCATTTTGCCTCTTGGCCCACAAAGCCTAAAATATTTATTCTCTGGTCCTTGAAGAAAGAATTTGGCAATCCCTGACCTAGATAACTGAGGATGATAGAGAATTTGTGGCCCGCTAGAAACATAAGCTCCAAAAGGCAGGAATGTGTCTTTTTTGTTGTCTGCTGTTTCTCTGTTACCTAGAACAACCACCCACTCAGAGCAGTGGCTCCACAAATCTTTACTGAATGAATGAATTAGGAAATAGGACAGTCAAATAGAAACTCAAGTGGAATTCAAAAATAGTGTTTAGAAGACTATAGTTTAATATAGATTTTATTTATATCAAAATTTACAATCTTGTAGTCTTTGCTATGTTACAAAATTAGTAGAGGGAAATCCAAGATTCAATCCATAGATGTTATATCTGAGTTATACTGTAATTATTAACATAATGTCATGCCTTTTTCTCTTCAGGTAAAATGTTATCAGAGTACCTTAATTTAAGGAAACTCTAATTTTAAAAACAAACAAAGCTAAATTTAGCCAAAAAAAAAATCAGATAATTTGTTATAATTTATCAGAGATTATCCCTTTATTTTCCCTATATATTTAAAATATAACAAAGAGAAAAACATAAGTCACTTATACAAAATAGTTCAGAGACAGATCTATAGTGTGAAGAGAGAGATATATGTACTTGGAAAGTTACAATTTCCTTTCAAATTACAAATAACTTATTAAGTACCAGGAAGTGAGGACTATGTTAGACACTGTCCAGGACACAAACTGGTGAGTGGTACGGTTTCTGCTCAATGAAGGAATTAGATGAGAACACCATAAACTCTTGTGCAATCAAAAACTAAGTTGTGAACTAAGCTACAAGTACTACAGGGATGTAGAAATGTAACAATAGATAAAATCTTTGTGAATGTACTAGTCTGGGATCCTCATGGAGACAGAACCTGAGATGGGGTTGGAAAGCACAGGAGAAGGGCTAGGAGAGGAAGAGGAACGGGAGGGGCAGCACCACATATGTGTGAAGACACTGACAGCCTTGAGGAGATGCAAGGAGGGCAGGCATGTGGGCAATTAAAGCTGAATCCTAAACACCAGGAAGGGGAGTTTGTATGTATGCGAAAAACAAACATATACTACTATATTCTTCTCCTCAAAAAGGGAGTGAACTGGGGGGCTGGCCCAGTGGCGTAGTGTTTAAGTTCACGCACTCTGGGTTCTGTGGCCCAGGCTTCAGAGGTTCGAATCCCAGGCACGGACTGACACACTACTTGTCAAGCCATGCTGTGGCGTCATCCCACATACAAAATAGAGGAAGATGGGCAAAGATGTTAGCTCAGAGCCAATCTTCCTCAGCAAAAAAAGAGGAACACTGACAACAGACGTTGGCTCAAGGCCAATCTTCCTCATCAAAAAAAAAAGGGGGGAGGGTGAACCAAGAAAATCAGAGTTTTCCGATTTGTTTACTGTTGTGTGCTGGACAGACTGGAGAAGAACTTTACAGGTAGGCAGAGCAGCGAGGTGTCTATTACTGGAGGCTGTGTGAAGGAATTCGCTCTGGTGTAGAAGAAATGAGATGAGTAAGAAAGGTAAGAATCTAAGAGTCATGTGCAAAAAGTGAAAGCAGGTCGTAGGATAAGGTTAATTATTAGTTACGGAGGTAGAAAGAACAGGTCGAAGATAGTTCCAAAGATTTAAGCTGGGAGGTATGACATTAGAAGAACGAGAACTTGAGAAGGGGACTCAATGTTGTAAAGGGGACAGGACAGTTTTCACTTCACACAGGGGAAAACATAGAGGCTCCAAGCAGAGACGCTAGTGCAGAGGAAGGAGAGACAGGAGGCTAGAGGAGACGCAGGCGTGGGGCTCAGCAGCTCAGTGGCCAAGTAGGAGGATGGGATCTCTAAGGATGCAGCTGCAGTTTTATGCCAGGAATTACAATTTTAATTCTATTATCTGGCCAAGTCTACTGTACAATAGAACCAGATGTTTCAGAATGTAAACTATGAAAGCTCCAGGGATGTTCTGCCCAAACTGTAGAAAACAACCTTGCCGCGGAGTTATATGATAAAAATAAATAAATAAGCAACCACAATACCTCAGAGCCAAGAGAATGAGGTAAATGTGAGTACCAAGGTTAAGGTCCTGACCACAGCACAGAAAGGCCTGTGTATTACCCAGAGTAAATATATGCAATCCTTTTCTGAGGTTAGGGCTGAAATACAATGGAAGCTCTGTTGCTTCTCTTTTAATGCTTTCAGTTTACCAAGGATTTCTTTAAAATTGAACCACTTCTGCTCTATTCAGAATTTTGTTATTCAAACATCCGATGTTAACATGATTTTAAAATACCCACAGGAAGATCTTACCGTTCTTAGTACTGTCGAAAACAACAACTGAGACATTAGTGGAAGGGTTTTTCGGTTTTGCAACATTGAATATGTCACTGGCAGAATGAAAAGGAGGGTGAAGAGCTGGCAGGTCCTTCAGGGTGATGTTGGCCGGCAGGGCTGGGTCCAGGACCAGCATCGGCACCTTAATGCAGTGTGTCAGCAAACACTCCAACTGCTGCTCACTGCAGAGAGACACCAACATGCTCTCAGCTACGTTCTTGAAATCTTAATCAACATAAAAAGCTTGTTAATACTACTAAACTTTCCAGGTGTTTTTCTGTATCCTACAAAAAATTATAATCTTTTAATGAACAAGGAATTTTATCTCAAGAATATATACATTTAGTAGGTTAGCAAGTATGATATAAAATTACTGAACAAGTGCAACTCTAAAGCTAGAGTTTTCACGCTCCTATAAATAAGATTGCCACCAAAATTTACTAACTCAAAGGTGAACAAGAAATTAAGCATTTCATTACTAGTGTTTTAAAGATTATTCATAATTCCAGTGAAGCCCATTATCAGGCAGACTAGAAAGTAGGTAAATTCTGGTTAAGAGAGTATCATCTTACCAGACACACTTTACCAATGCCAATTAGAATACAATTAAATATATTGGATATGACACAACACCAACAAAAACAAAAGCAAATGTGACAAGGTTCTAAGATAAATTTATGAGACATTTCTATCTAAACATAAGAAATACCTAGAATAAACATATCACCTGAATAAACAAATGGGGAAAGGACACAGCGAGAGAATTCCCAAAGTGGGCGCTATGACTAGTCAAACAGTATATAAAATTGTCCAACCTCACTAATAAAGAAATGCAAAAGAAAACAATCAAGATTACACTTTGTTTACTAAATTAGCTCCCCTCAAAAAATGATAACTCTATGCCAGTGCAGGTATAGTACACCTATTCCTCTCAAACATTGCTGGTGTCACTGCAAATGGCTATTCCCCATTTCCTCTTTGGAAAAGCAATTTGGTAATACAGTCATGCGCATAATGACATTTCAGTCAATGATGGACCACGTATACAACAGTGGTCCCATAAGATGAGTACCATATAGCCTGGGTATGTAGTAGGCTACACCACCTAGGTTTGTGTAAGTACACTCTATATGTTCGCACAACGACAAAATTGCCTAATGACACATTTCTCAGTACATACCCCATTGTTAAGTGATGTGTGATTGTATACACATAGATTATGTATATACATATGTATAGACAGATTATGTATACATATATACTTATTCAGACCCGTAAAAACATACATATGCTTCTTCCTCAGTAGTTTACTTCCAGGAATCTAGTCCAAGTAGAAGAGAAATAAAATAGGAAAAACAAACAAACCCACACACAGAAAATGCCATGGACCCAAATATAATATCACAAAATATTTACAATAGTGAAAATACAGAAGTACCCAACATTTAGTACATTATAGTACAGTTTTAAGAAGCATGAAGATAACTTATCAACATAGAAATATCTAAAATTACATAAAATTTAAAAAGGAGGATACAAAATTGCAGATTATAGATTATAAATATAAAAACATGCATGAAAAGGGAATAATAAAATGATCAGAGTTGTTGCATGAGGGCCACAGAATTATGTGAGTTTGTTCTTTCACTTTCCTCTCAACTTTTCTGTAATGTTGCATCATTACTTTAAATAATTTAAAAGTCATTTAAAAATCACAGTATTAACAGTAGCATATTTATAAATAAATACGTATAATTAACATAAGGAGATGATTCAGAAGGTACTTCTGGATCTCAAAATTCCTCAGGCTCATTTCTATGAATAACTCTTTTATTTTAAGTCTAATGGTTAAGTGGGGAAGTGGCAGTTAGCAGAGATTTCCGCTTGTCAGTGAGACAGTCTTGTTTTAAGGACCTGTCAGAGTCAGGCATGATCTGAACCAAGATAGATACATCTGATTCTTGTCACTGGGCTAAATTCCCTTCCCAAGGCTTTAAATATAAGACATACAACTATGACAGGTTTTAAACAGAAGAAAGTATATACTGAACACATAATTAAATGATTGATAGATATAAACTCTATAAATAAAAACACTGGGTTTAAGTTAGAGTTTAAATGGACCAAGAGAACAGTACACCAAGACAGATTAAGGGAAACGATAGAGAAGAAAGCCTTCCCTAAGCCATCCAGAGACGATAAAGCTTTGGCAAGCCACCACCCACATAACCAGAGTTCTCAGTCAACTATGCCTTTGGCCCTGCAAAATTTCCCATCTAATGGACGCATTTAATTTGGGGGTCAAAAATGAGCAGAAGAGGGATTGAACAGGAGCAGTAGGGTAAATACAAAATAATGTGCACCCAATAAAAACAAGTGAGAACCTGTAAGTTTCACTTCAATCCTTCAATTTTTATTCCTGAGAGGAAACTCAAAATGCTTACCTCTTCTTGGTTGGTTCCGTTGTGTTTTTCCCAAGGATTTCTCTAATGAAAGCAAATATATTTCATTACATTTGCATGGACTAGTGCTAGCCCTAAATGTGAATAAGAGGTAACTTATAACACGGATTTTCTTGGTTACTCCACTGGAACTAACCAGTAGGTTAGGTTATGTAATGGAGCATACATAAAAAGGAGCATACTATAATGCTCATTACATTTAAGATGCATAATAAATTATATTTCAATGAAATATGATCAACAAATATTATCACGTACCTCCCACGGTAATCACGACAGTTTACTTAAAATATGAGCTTTTACATTTTACTAGTAAAACATGGTACCAGGCTGTCAAAGTCGTTTTCATGCACTGGGAAGGTCTTATATCCTCTGACACGGAGAGAAAGAGACAGTGTGTTGCAGTATAACATAGCTAATGACCTGCAACCAGGGTGCACCCATAACATTTACACAGAAGCGAACAAGGAAGTTCTCAGCAAATACTCCTGAGCAATCAAAGGGGAAGTTACATCAGCCAGATCCCTAGCTCTGAAGGCTCTCCCGAAGCTCACTGCACCTTTCCCAGATAAAGTCAATAAAATGATCAAAATTCCCTATTAAAAGAAATTACCAAGATTTCTAGTTCCATAGTGCATTACTTGATATTAAAAGAGATAAAGGGAATACACTTTTTACTGCCTTTATCAAATGGAAAAAGTTAAGTCTGTAAGGCCTGTTTTATTTTTCAAGGGAATAATGGGGTCTTACAGTGAAGCTATTTTGCATAATAAAACTTCATTTCATGATATCACAGCTGGGACTCAGGTTGGGTGAGTGGGAAACCTAGGGTTCCTTTGGGAGGCTCCTCCACCTTGAGGAGGAGCCCCTGGGAGAGCAAGGCACCACTAGAGCACCACCGTCATAAAATGGCATCTAAGGAGGAGAGGCCAAGGATCTCACCCAAGTCGCTGAATCCTCCTTAAGCATCAAGAAACAAGGGCTGGACACATGACTGTCAAAATCCGGTAATGGCATGAATTGGAGATGAAGATTTTTGCTTGGACAGCATTGTGAACATCACCTTACCCTTCTGAAATGTACTGCTACTTGTACTCATACAACTTTTTGTTTTGTTATTAAAAAAAATCAGTCTTACCTCATTGCTTTCTGCTCCTCCTCCATCTGCTCTCTGACTTGCTGTAGTTCCTTCAGTAGTTCAAGATCTGTGCCATTCACCCAGGTGTAAACCACGTCGATGGGCATGGGCAGACAGAGCCTAGGGTAAACCCACAAGTCCTCCAGCTTATTTGCATTTTTCCAATATATTTGGGAATAAGAGTTTAACAGAGTTTAAACTTAGAGGTTATGAAAAAATCAGTGAAAAGGGAACCCAGCCATGATGTATATCACAGAATTGCATGTTTTCAAACTAGAGCTGGGGGACTAACATTTATTGAGAACCTTTTCTGTGAGTTGCATTATGCTAGTCACTTCACGCACTTTGCATCACTTGATCCTCACAACCACCTTGTAAAGAGGCTGCTATCGCTCCACTTTCAAGATTATCGGGGAGTTCTTGGAAGCTCAGTTTAAACTGCTACATTCTTAGTTTAGCAAATGAGGGAGGCGGGATGCAAATGCAGTCAAACGTAGGAAAGAAATTAGAAGCTAAACAAAATCACCAACAAAGAGTTATCCAACAGTGCACGGTGAAGACCTAGCCATATATAACGCTGCAGCTTTCTGTTCCCTGCTGCCCCCAAGCCCAGCCTCTCCCAATCCTCCGTGCCCTGCTCTGCTTTTCCTTTTTTTCACAGCACTTTTCACCTTTCTAACATATGAAATAATTAACTTGTTACCTACACTGGTAATTATATGTATCCCTCCCCAGAATGTAAGCTCCAAGAAGGCAGGAAACTTTCCTGTTCTGTTCCCTGAAGTACCCGACCGATTAGAATGCCTGGCACACAGGAGCTCAGTTAAGTATTTGTTGAATGAGTCAATGATTTATATGAGACACTGGCACAGAAGACCTTCCCGAACCTGCTCGATTTTTTCCTTATTATCTTATCTTCAAAATAAAGAGTCAGGCAGGTTTTTAATTCTCAAGCATCCTGTCTAAGCCTCATCTTAGTGCTTCTGTTCATGTTTTATCTCAGCTGAAAGCTTTCTTCCCCTTTCTTTCATCAACTTACCAAAACCCTACCCATCTTTCAGGGCCTGCTCTGGACCTATCACAGGAGTTTATAGTGACATATGACATATACTTTGGATGATTCTGTTTCAAGCCTGGTCTTTTCCAAGAAATGGTACAGTTTTTTTTTTGGGCCAGGGACCAAAGCTTACCCCCCTCTTCTCTCCCTCATAGGCTAGCACAGGATCAGGCCCGCAGCAGGTGAAGGACTCCAAAGACTAACCCGAGCATCACGTCTTTGCTTTTGGCTGCAATCGTATTACTCAGTGCAGGGTTAATTATCTCATGGGAAAATACATGCAGTTTTGGTGGATAAAACTTTCAAATTATGAAAGGAAAAAAGTAAATAGTAGAAGTGACAACAACTTTAAGCTTAAAAGTAGGTGAGATGACTGGACAAAAGAAGTGTTTATCCACTGGTTGAATAAATATTTATTGAGCACTTGGTATATGCTAGGCATTGTTCTAGGGGCTGGGGACTCAGCAGTAAATAAAACAAAGCCCAGATCTGTGCCTTTGTGGAGCTTACATTCTAGAAAGGTGCAGACAGGAAATAAACCAAATAAATAAAGTCAGACGACATTAAATGTTATGAAGAAAACAAAGCAGAAAGTGAGGATGCCAAGTGTGTCCATGCGGAGATCAGTTTTACATAGGGAGATCAGAGATGGTCTCACCGGAAGTCGGCATTTCAGCAAGATGTAAAGGAAGTGAGGAAGCAAGCCATGTGGGTAACTGGGGGGCGAATGGTCCAGAGAAAGGGAACACCATGTGCAAATGCCCTGAGGCAGACACTCATATGACATGGTCATGGAACTAGAGGCCAGTGTGACAGAGACAATGAAAGCAAAGGAAAGAGCATAAGAAGAAAGGAGGGTCAAAGAGGTACCAGGGGACCCAGAGCTTCATGGGAAAACGAGGAATCACCTCATACTCAGGCATGTGTGATAGCTGAGAAGCTACCAACCCTCCTGTCAAGGTTCAGCCCTGCCTGCAGAATAAAATCTAAACTCCTTCATAATCTGCACCTCATGCTCTAAACACTCTAATTGTGCACCCTTACCCAAACAGGATAAGAATTCGCAGGCTTCTGTGCCTCTGAACATGCTTCTCCCTCTGCCTAGAATATTCTTCCTTGCATTCTTCTTTTAACCACTTCCTCCTTCCCCAATCGCCCTCTTCCCTCACCTCCTACAGAGAGAATGCACTGTTAACACGCAGCTTCACTGTATTTTGTACTCTAAGGAATCCTTAGCACACTGCGTTGTACTACTTTTATCCATGACTGTCTTCCACTAGATGGAGTACCTCCAGGGCAGATGTGGTATCATGCATTCTGTGCCCTGCTTCATTAATTATTTCCTCTCTTGCCTATATCTTCAGGCTCTCTCTCCCACTGTAACAGTATGCAAAAGATTCCTCATCTAGGTTTTTCTGCATTTATCTATATCAATGGTTCTGAAACATCAGCAGGCACCAGAGTCACCTGCAGGACTTGCTAAACAGATTGCTAGGCTCCATTCTCAGAGTTTCTGGTTCATGAGGAGTGGGGCCCCAGAATTTGCATTTCTAACAAGTTGCCAAGTAATGCTGATGCTACTGTTCTGGAAACTCACTTTGGGAACTGCTGATTTATATGTTATAGTTCACATTTTTAAGTTTAAAATAAATAAATAAATAAAACTTTCCCCACTAGAATGCCAGTTCTGTATGAGGTCAATGAGTTCCTCTTGTTCATCACTACATACCTGGGAACAGTGCCTGGTTCATGAGTGGGGTTTAATATATACATGTTGGCTAAATAACTATTATTAGTTCAATCCCTCAACATATACACATCAGTCTTTTCCATTTAAAAAAATGCCTCATGTTACCCACATGTAAATTATCCACCTCACTCCCAAATTCTCAGGTAGTCTATGCTTAGACTAAAAAAAAATTTTTTTAAACTGCTTAAGTGGGCCGGCCCCGTGGCTTAGCGGTTAAGTGCGCGCGCTCCGCTGCTGGCGGCCCAGGTTCGGACACCGGGCACGCACCGACACACCGCTTCTCCGGCCACGCTGAGGCCGCGTCCCACATACAGCAACTAGAAGGATGTGCAACTGTGATGTATAACTATCTACTGGGGCTTTGGGGGAAAAAAAAGGAGGAGGATTGGCAATAGATGTTAGCTCAGAGCTGGTCTTCCTCAGCAAAAAGAGGAGGATTAGCATGGATGTTAGCTGAGGGCTGATCTTCCTCACACGCACACAAAAATAAATAAAAAAATAAAAAAAATAAATAAGTAAATAAATAAATAAATAAAAACTGCTTAAGTGACATTTTAAAAAGAAAAGGTTTTCAAAAAGGGGAAGAAAAAGAATTGCACATTCCAAAGCTTTCCTGTAAAAGCAAGCATCTGCTATTAAAGATTTTTTGATAGAACCAAGAGATATCCATACACGTTCAATTAAGGAAAACAATGTTAAGTATATAAATGCATTCATGTCCTGGCTCTTCTAATAAGACTGTATTACACGATCAATTTAACTCTCTGGTGTTAAACTGACGACCCAAAGGAGATCGTGTGATCTGCTCCAGGTCAATGAGTCAGTTGTTTTTCTACTCTTAGACATGGTCACAGTGAGTTCGAGTCTTTCGTTCTAACCACGAGACCACTATCTTAGTTCCCAGATGAGAAGAAAGCCTTTATCTTAGAGCTGAAGACTAAATAAGTCACCTATGACTCAGAACCAAAGCCACGGTGACAGTGACACAACTTTTATTTTAATCAGTTAAGTGACTATAAAGGCATTTAATAGTCCACTTGGTTCTACATTCTATAAAGTAGGTAAGAAAACTTAGAACTTAAATAGTATCTTAGAACCAAAGAGTTAGAAGAGATTTTACACTATATCTAGTAGCTACATTTTAGAGATGACAAAATGGAGCCCCAGACTGACCTAACGCCTCACATCTGGTAGCAGTAAATAATTTACATATTCACTCACTACTGACACAGAGAATGGGATTTTTTATTTCACTCAGGGCAAACAACATTAAAAAGACTTGCAGAAAAACTAGCAAAACAATGAAAACTTCCCATAAACATTACAGGATTTTAAAATATATTATAACATGTGATATGTTATATATGATCCATTTACTTGTCATTATCAAAATTTGGCAATTTTGACATATTACTACATAAAAATCAAACTATATTTTAACGCAATTTAAAATTAAGAGGAGAAATATTTAACACACATACAAAAAAATTCTTCAGAAAGAGAACAAGAGTGATTAAAACTGCTGACCTCAATATCTGGTTTCCTAAGCTAACTTGCCTTCTAAAGTTTTGAAGCTTCTTCAGGGCAGGGATTTACACAACTGTGCACCATGGGCACCTAGCACAGCATAAGGCACAGCAGGTTGAGTAGGTACTCAATAAATCTCTGAGTAAAAAAAAATATAATCCACTTTGAGCTTAAGAAAATCAGCATTGCGGGCCGGCCCCGTGGCTTAGCGGTTAAGTGCGCGTGCTCCGCTACTGGAGGCCCGGGTTTGGGTCCCGGGCGCGCACCGACGCATCACTTCTCCGGCCATGCTGAGGCCGCGTCCCACATACAGCAACTAGAAGGATGTGCAACTACGACATACAACTATCTACTGGGGCTTTGGGGGAAAAAAAAAAAAGGAGGAGGATTGGCAATAGATGTTAGCTCAGAGCCAGTCTTCCTCAGCAAAAAAAAAAAGGGGAGGATTAGCATGGATGTTAGCTCAGGGCTGATCTTCCTCACAAAAAAAAAAAAAATAGAAAATCAGCATTGCTAAAATGAAAATTAGGGAAGTAGGAAAATTATATTTCATTAAGAATCTGTTAATATTGGGGACAGCCCCATGGCTTAGCAGTTAAGTGCCCGCGCTCCGCTACTGGCAGCCCGAGTTTGGATCCCGGGTGCACACCGGCACACCACTTCTCCAGCCATGCTGAGGCAGCGTCCTGCATACAGCAACTAGAAGGATGCGCAACTACGACATGCAACTATCTACTGGGGTTTTGGGGAAAAAAAGGAGGAGGATTGGCAATAGATGTTAGCTCAGAGCCGGTCTTCCTCAGCAAAAAGAGGAGGATTAGCATGGATGTTAGCTCAGGGCTGATCTTCCTTACCAAAAAAAAAAAAAAAAAAAAGAATCTGTGAATCTGTTAATGCAGTAGAACTCAAAGTGTGGTCACTGGACCAGCAGTTTCAGTATCACCAGTCAACTTGTTGGAAATGAAAATTCTCTGAGCCCCTCTGAGACCCACAGACTCAGACCACTCTGGGGGTGGGGAGAAACAGTATTTTCTCAAGCCCTCCATGGGATTCTGCTGCACATTCATTTGAGAACTGCTACAGTAAGGAAACAGTTCTCAAACTTTTTGGTCTCTGAACACTTCACACTCTTAAACATTACTAAGGACCCCAAAAAACTTTTGTTTATAAGTTATAACTATCCACATTTGCTATATTCGAAAATAAAACAGACATTTAACAATATTTAATTCATTTTAAAACAAAAATAAAGGCCTTCACATGAATACTTTTTTTAATGAAAATAATATTTTCCAAAACAACAAAAAAATGTAGTGAGAAGAGAGGCATTGTTTTACATTTCTGCAAATCTCTTTAATGACATAGTATAAGAAAGCAAGCATCTCACATCTTCTGTATTCAATCTGTTCCCATATATGGTTTTGGTTGTAGTGTACGAGGAAAACCAGGCTCACAAGAGATATGTAGTTGGAAAGGGGAGGAGCCTTTAACAGCCTTTTCAAATAATAGTGGATATTCTTCTTTGATTCTACACCAAAATAAGTGGTAATTTCTTAAAAATTAGTTGCAATGTGGAATCTGAAACCACATTAATGAACTTTCGGTGCTTTTACATTAAAATCCATTGGTCTTTCTTGCTGTGAATGGCTCTTTTACCTATGCAAGATTCTGTAACACTAAGGTATTGGTTATCTGGAAAATAACAGCTTACTGAGTTACACAGAGCTGCGAAATGGTGACACATTTCCTTAACATTCTTATATAACATTGTGGGAGATCAAAATTTGGCCACCCTGAAATATGTCTCTTTACCTTGATTATTTTCTCTGATGGACATTCGACCTCCCCCACTAACTGCCTAAAGGAATTTAACTCTGGGTATGGACAGACTGGCAGGGTCCTCACTAAGCCCATTCTTTTCAAAGTTCTGTTTACCAAATATTTACATTTGTTAAGGTATCTCCCTCTGTGTGCTGGGAGGCGGGGGTGGGGTGGATGGGGGGGTGGGATGGCCTTGTCTCTGGAAACTCTTATCAGTACGGAAGAAGACTTAAATGTACATATTCTTGATTACTATAATTCCTGTCTCTCCGGCCACATTATCTATAAGTGGGTCTGCAAAGCATTCTCTGACAAACATTTACATTTCCCTCTCCATGTAAATTGTCTTCTTCCCCTCTGAAATCCCAAAACACCACCCACCCCCAACATCTTCCTTTGTCTTTAGCTGAAGATAGTATTTAAGACAACAATCTCTGCCATTGTGTTGAGAAACTCAGTGTCCCTGGTTTCTCCCATGTATACATGTTACTAAACTTGGTATTATATTTCCTGCTAACCTGTCTTGTTAATTATTTGGCTAGCCATAAGAACCTTAAGGGAAAGGGCAGGGGGGGATTCTCCCTCTTCCCACACACATTAACAAATGTGACTTTTTGCATAATGCCATAAATCTAATCAGAGAAATCTTTACAATATTGTGAAGCTGTTTAAGCTCCCAGTGGTGGAAACAAGTTTTCTAAAATTCTGATTTTCACTTGAAAGCTCAAATTTTATCATTGGCAACAAATACTATTATTTGTTTTCCTTTAAGGAACAGGATCGCTTTGTTCACCGTCAAGAAAATGCCTGCCGGGCCGGCCCGGTGGCACATGCAGTTAGGTGCGCACACTCCGCTGCGGTGGCCTGGGGTTTGCCGGTTCGGATCCCAGGTGCGCACCAACGCACTGCTTGTCAAGCCATGCTGTGGTGGCGTCCCATATAAAGTGGAGGAAGATGGACATGGATGTTAGCCCAGGGCTAGTCTTCCTTAGCAAAAAAAAAAAAGAAAATGCCTGCCAATACATGGAAGATAAACCAACACACGAACAGATATAACTGTTTGGTGGTTACCAGGGGCTAGGGGGGTGGGGGGGTAGAGGGATGCACTCATATGGTGACTGATAAACAATAACGTACAACAAAAATTTCACAATAAGAAGATGCCTACCAAATAACTAAGTCTGAGTAATCACACTGCCATTTGTCCTTTCAAGTTCTAACAACGGTGCTCCACAAAACAGAACAGCTAGCTCAGGCTGCAAGTGAAACAATCACAAGAGCTTTTCCTCAAGACAATCCCCATGCAGTCAGGTGCTTTACGGGTGCTTACCTTTTCATCCACAGAACGTTAAAAAGATGTATACTCAAAGGGTCAAGATATAATCAAATTAATAATTTTTACTGCTCATCATGAACATTTTTAAGGGAAACTAGGTTTTTCTTCCTCCCCTGCAAATATGTGGTGGTGAAGAATACAACGATTCATGCTAAGGTGTACCAATTTTACCCACCACTGCTTTTACATCATCAGTGCAAATGTCAACAGTAAAAAAGGCAAATAAGGGCCACCCCGGTGGCCTAGTGGTTAAGTTCGTGTGCTCACTTCGGCAGCCGGGGGTTCACGGGTTCAGATCCCAGGCATGGACCTATGCACCCCTCATCAAGCCATGCTCTGGTGGCGTCCCATATACAAAGTATGGGAATTGGCACAGATGTTAGCTCAGGGACCATCTTCCACAAGCAAAAAAAAAAAAAAGAGGAAGATTGGCAACAGATGTTAGCCCAGGACCAATCTTCCTCACCAAAAAAAAGGCAAATAACACCTTAGTATTGTGATAAGAATAGTTCTGATTTCCCAGACCCCAGGGTCTTTGAAAACTGCTGTTTTAAGAGAGTCTAAGAGAAAGATCTAGAGTTTCCCTACTTCTCTAGCTCCTTGCTTACAAGCTCTCTCTCCTACTAGAGCATAAAATTCTTTACAGCAGATAATCATACCTCAGTGTCTAAAATAGAGTAAGGCTCAAAGATTCAATCTTCTTTGAAAAAGCAAATTCAGGGATTCATTCATATGCGGGGCACTTTAAGGACCAAAGCAAAGAGTAAAGCTTTAGGTCAACTCAAGGAATCCCACAGCCCTTCTTCACTGCGTACATCTAATTAGCACAGTTATTTTAAAAACTACTTATTTAATAGAAACCACACAGGCACTCATAACGAGTGAACGGAGGGACAAAGAAGTGCTTCTAAGTGGGGGACAAGGGCTCCAGAGGAATTGGTGGTACAGTCTAGAGGTTCTCACAACACTGTCAAGGTGCGCCAATTGACACCAATTATTGCTTGTAGTTTCATTAGGTTTTCTGATTCAGGGAGAGTAAAGGGAAGGATTTATGGGACCTCTCCTCAGGGAAAAATGGACAGTCCGGATCAAGACAGGTTTCCAGTTATGGCCTCTGACATTTAGACCAAGGTCTTTTGTGAGGTTAACTACCTTGTTAGCTACCCTACATTTGCTTTGGTCACCTCCTGCTCCTTGCCCTGTAGTGATAAGCTGTGTGCCATTACAATGGAAAGAAGAGTCAATAGATACTGTACAAAGTGAATAAATCAAAAAGGAGAGAATTCTTGTTTATTTTTGAAAGTTAGAATGATGATCACCAGAAGAATCCAAAACAAAAATTCATTAACAGTGGTTCCTCTGGGTCAGGGGAAATTCAGAAAGGAACAGAAATAGGCTTTATTTTTATTTTTACATATTGCTTGAAATGTTTTCAACCACACACATATATTGCTTTTATGATATAAAACAATATAAGTAGTTTTATAGACAAAAACCAAAAAGAGCCTGTGTGATTCATTTTAGCTGTAGGAAGGAAAGGAAGATGCTGGAAAAGATTGCTTCCACTCTGAGGTCTGTCTTGTGAGGGGAAAAAAAAATCTCCAAGGAAAAGAAAGGTTGAAGGCAGTATTCAAGAGTGACTGCACCAAGAAGCTTGGCCTTAAGGAGAAAAAGACCCAATCTGTGAGGTTGTTTGCTCCTCCTCACAGTGAGACAGCAAGATATGGTGACCACAGGGGCAGGTGGTGGTCCCGTTCTGGTGGCTACCATGGGAATGGCCTGGCTAACAGAGTGAAGTCAACAGAAGAATACTGACCAGGGCTCAGAACTGGCTGCAGAGTAGTGTCCTGGTTTCCTCATCCTACAGAGGGATGGAATTACCCTTATCTCACAGAACTGGGGCAAGAATAAAATGAGATCATGTAACTTAAAGTACTCAATAAACTGCAAGGCAGGATTACTCTTAGGGAATCAGATTTTTCTTCCATAAAACGTGAGGATAGGCTACAAGGTTCCTTCGGATGGGCGTGGCCTTGAACAAGTTAAACCATATCTACAATTTGGAAAGACCCCTTCAAATGTCATATTTAAAGCATAGGTTATTTCATGACTCATCATTTAAATCCAAATAAGCTACTCTCCAAATGTGACTCTTCTCACCGATTCTGAAAGGACTTTCCAGCAATATTGTCTCTGTAGGAATCAAATAAAACGTGGTATTGATCCCGGCTCCATTCCAGAACCACCTAGGAAAAAAAATAAAAGAAAAAGAAACAATGTTTTCTTTGGATCAAATACTAAGAGTATATGATTTTCATTTCATTTCTTTTTAATTTCATTAAGAATTGCTAAAGGAGCAGGTTAAGCAATGAAAATTCATCCATTCACTCAGTGCCTGCCACATACACAGACACTGTACTCAATCCAGATGAACAAGCTACAATATAAGGATAGTTATATAGATATATAAATAAAAGCTATAGTTCCTGGCCTGTGGAAGGAGGAGGGAAATCAAAAAGATTTAAAAGGATGCAATATGAGAATTGGGTCTTGGAGAACGAGTTTACCAGGTAGGAAGAAAGAGACAGTGCCAGAAGAGCATGCTCAAAGGTTGAGAAGCAGCAAGGGCGAGTTATTTGAGAGCAACTGTGTAGTTGGCTTTGGTTGGAGCACAGACAGTAGTGACTGGAGAGTAATGGGGCTGCGAAAGGAAGCTGGGCCCTCTGTGATGTGCCTTGTATGCCATGGGAAGTGGGGGCACTGAAGGATTTTAAGGCAGCTACATGATGTATCCAAAACTTGGGAAAGACTCTTCTCACAGCACAGAAGAACACAAGCTAAAACAGAAGAGACTGACACGATATGGGGAATGATGACCTTACTACCTGCTGTCCAGCTGACGATCTTGGTAAATATTTCAGGAGAAAATGGAAGGCTTTAGATAGAAGATCCCTCATGTTTGCATCCCAAATCTATAAACCTACCCATACATACGTCCCATTTTCTTCTTCACTCCCTTTACTATGGAGGAAGTGTCCCTTCTTGCAAACATCCCATCTTTGTCCATTTGCTCTGGATCTCATCAACTCATCTTCTCAAGACCTTGCCTCCTTTCTCTTTTCCTCTGAATACGATTATTCCCATCAGCATATAAACATATTCCAGTATCTCAGGAAAACCTTCCCTTCACTCCACACCCCCCTCCAGCTAGTCCCTCTACTCTAAATTCTCTGTCCCTTTCAAGTACAAATATCTTTACAGAGTCACCTCCCACTCCAATATCACTTCTGCCCTCACCATTTCAGTGGACTAACCAAGGCCTTCATGTTGTCATATCCAGTGACGCTTTCCTGATCTCTCCCTTACTCAATTGGTAGCGGTTGTCCAGTTCCTCCTTGTTGAACCACTTTCTTGGTTTTCCTCCCATTACTCTGGGTGACTCCTTTTCAGTTTCCTTTGCCAGGTCATCCTCTTCTATGTGGCCTTTAACTGTGTCCTTTCATTCTATTCCTCTTCCTGGAATGCCCTCCTTACTGCCAAGGCTTCTTCCAGCTTCCTCTTCCACAAACCCTAGGATGTTTGTGTCATGTAGCCCTGCTACATTCAGATGGCTCTGGGAGCCCCAGTCACTTAGATTTCATTCCAGCCAGCAGAAAGGAGAGAAAGGAAAAGATATGCCCCTCCTTTAGGAGACTTCTTGGAAGCTGCACCTAGCACTTCTGTTTCCACTTGCCAGAACATGGTCACGTGATATCTGCCTACAGGGAAGTCTCACAGACCTATGTGCCCAGCTGCAATTACTCATTTCCTTCCGTAGCATTTAGGTTTTTCAAGATCTGGCCTCTGCTTACCTTTACAACCTCACTTCACTGGATACTTCATAAGTACTGCAAATTCAACTAAAAATTCTCCCACTCAGTGTACTGATTTAAAAACAACTGATTTTAAAATGTATTGATTTAAAAACTGAGGATCTAATGTGCCTTGTACTAGGTTTACAAAGAGAAATAAGCTAAGTTCCCTGACCTTCCAGGAACTATAGCTGATTATTTTTAATAGAGAATTTTACTGCCAGCTACATCTGCATTGAAGAAGGAGCACTTGACTCTTTCTAGGAAGATGCCAACAAGACTTCCCTGAAGAAGCAGTGCTAGCAGTCTTAAAGTATGAACAGGAGTCTGCTGGCAGTTCAGCTGGGGAACAGGGGGTGTGTTAGAGGGAATTTCTACCAGACTGGATGGGGGAGTGAAGAAGAGGAAGAAAATCAAGGATGATTGATAGGTTTTTCCGTATTTCTAGTATGAGTGACTGAACAGACAGTGGGGCCACTTACTGACAGAGGAGGAACAGGTGTAGTGGGGATGAGAGCTGGTGGGAGTCAAGGGTTCCATGTTAGCCATGGTGCATTTGAGGTTGCACGTGCATACAACTGGCCTCTCCAACTGACTTGCAAATTCCAACAGGAGGGGGAATGAACTATACCTTTCGTATCTCACACAGCACCAAACCCAATGGCAGGCACACAGCTATAAAATGCTATCTACTTAATAATATAATTGTAATGATTTGTATCAACTTAGTGAGCTCAAACAGAAGTGCTTCTCCATCAATATCCCTGTGTAGTTTGTAAAAGGACAACCAGTGTATCTATTATTTTTGTAAAACAAACCACAAAAAATAAAGCTCAATATCTCTGTTCTTGGCTGCCGGGGTTACCCAGAGGTGGAGAGAAAACATCAGAGAGGGCACACTTGACAAATGGCTGAGAAACGCTGATGTGCTGTATGTTGACAGAAAACACAACGTCCCTTCTTTCATGAGATAAAGTAATCTCACCATCTCCAAACCACTTTGATGTATTAGAAAGAACAACAGCAGCAAAGTGTCCTTATCTAAGACATTTAAGAACATTCCTACTAGTCAGAGTTTTGCACACTTAGATCTCAGGGGAGGTAGCAGGAATGCAGGGTTATGACTCTGGGAATGCAGGTTTTCATCCAGCTCTGTCACTTGACCTTGAACAAGTTATTTAGTCTCTTTGGGCTATTTCTTCAACTGTAAAATGAAGGAGGTCTGAGCAAATCATCTTTGAAATCCCTTCCAGTCCTAAAAGTATATCACTAAAGGAGGTACAGAGCTGTGTGGCTGACACGGTGTGACTGCCCTGGTTTCTTCCCTGTGCTCACATGTCAACTCCAATAGGACACTGTGTCTCTTCTTGTCTTCAGCCTCCTCTGGGTCTCTTGTCCCTGGTCTTAACCCCATCAACATTTAAACCCCATTCTCTTCCATCATAACCATTTCCTTTTTCTGCTTAAGCCCAACTGTCAACAAGACACTATTACGGAAATCTTGCCAAATTCTTTTTTAAGAGAATGAGTAATGTGCTAAATGAGAGATCAAAAAGGAGCCTTGCAAATCCAATAAAATTCTTCTAAGGGTCAGTATCAAATCATTTTCTTAATACTATCAAGGATGGAAAAGAAGAGAAATTTGAATGGGCAATTATCAAATTATTTATTTTGAGGTAAACTATAAAAATATAAATACCTTCCAAACAACAAAGAAGCCAAAAAAGACTTAAACTTGTAATTAGATCTTGTTTTCAGCCATTATTAGCAATAAACAAAAGACCAGAGGAAAAGGTTAGAGAAATACTAACTGCTGTAAAATCAGGTCTCTTTTCCTCCACAAAGCCCTCCCATATTCTTTAGCCCAGTCTGGGTTGCTTCCTTCTCAGAACTCGGAGTAACTTTTATCTCTATCACTGACATGGAAATCAATTACCAGCTGCCTTGTAACATTTCTTGCCTTGTTGGCTTTTTTATTGTTATTCACCTTTCCCCCCATGTTAGCATCTTGTCAGACCAATCAAGTTACAAACCGCTTGAGGGTAGAGAACTCCTTACAATTCCATTTATTATCAACTTGCACCCAGCACAATTCATTATATACTATCTTCTTCTTCCTAATAAATATTATCTGGTTACAGCAGGAGTGACATAAGACTGGATTTGGGAATTTGGAACACCCCCTGGAAGAACCTCCCAGTTCTCCTCCTTAGCAGCTGTGTAACCTTGGGGAAGTTACAAATGTTCAGGCCTCAATTCCTCTACTATGAACTAAATACTAAATCTCTTTCATCAGTTTGTTGTGTTGCTGTAGTGGGTGGGTGATTCTCACACGATCTGGGTGGATAAAGGGTATGAGGAGGGTGCTGGGCATACTAGAAGTCATGGGTGAACAAAGCATATCTTCCGGAACCATCATTTTCATAATGGCAAGACATTTAAAACATTATATTGGTAGGAATGCAAGTTTTTTAAGGAGAAAAATGGAAAATTGATGTGATTTTTACAGATACAATGTTGGCCTTCAAAAAATTTCCTACTTGCAATTTTGAGCTATTCCTCCCCCACACACGCCTCCTTCTACATTATTCTCCTCAGAATATTTACTTCTCTCTGCTACTAAGGGTAGTTTGTTGGTAAAATTTAAGACACAATGAACAAAGATTTATTTTTAATTTATTAAAAATTTATTATTCATTTATTTAACTATTAAAATACTAAAGAGCTCTGAAATACTATATAAACAACATATTAATAAAGAATTGTAAAAATCATCTACAGGTAGTTTATTCTACTACTTAAAAATGTTTATTACTTTTAATAAAGACTCCATTTTAATAATCATGGCATTCAAGATGAATTGTTGGCCAGATTTTACAAAATGGCAGCCAAAGTCTGTCTTAACGTGCTGATCACAGAGGAGAAGGGGCGCGTCCACACATTTACCAAGCACCATCATGCCAGGCGCTCCTCCCCAGTGAATCACCGTAACAGGTACCAACTGTGAGGCAGGTCCAACAATGGTTCATTTTCCATAGAGAAGCTCCAGGCCATGCAGCAGTGTGTGACGGCTGAGAGTTGAATCGACCCAACTCCAGAGGCCATGTTCCCATTTAGCTTCGCACAGCCTCTCTCAGCTTCTCTAGGCCGCCGCCTCTGATGCTTTATTTACACAGAGCTAGCTCTGTCAAATACACATTTATGAATGTGGTGATTCAACCAGTTCTGAAACTGGTATGTTTATCATCCTTAATTCAATGATCCAGAACTATTTCCCTGGCATGTTTATAAATACAAGTCACATAATAAATTTGTATTTTTCCTCAGTATTTTCAGACTGTCTAATAGTCCTTTAATTGGTTTGTGCACACAAATGCTAAACTTTTCAGATAAACTTTTTAAAATTATAAAACCAGTATATACTTTCGTTGAAGATTTTTATGATCCCAGAACAGGATCAAACACATGCCTGTGGTAGAATAGCAGTGAGTGAGATACAAGCCCCACAATCCTTTGTATCAGAGAAATTCCCCAGTTATGGAAAGGAGGAAGGTAATTATTAAGAAGAGGACTGGTATAGGTGCAAAGATCATAAGATTTACAGTCAGAAGACAGGAGTTTAAATCTGGCACTTAACAATAATAAAATCTAGGGTACTTCTCTATTCTCAATTTCTTCTTTTGTAGAACGATGATATTAATACCACCTATTTCACAAGATTGTTTTCATGAGCAAATGAGATGTACAAATCATAAAGGGCTGTACAATAATACATGCAAACTGTTCACATGTCTCTTAAAGACAGCATTTACAGTGCTGCAATACAATTTACCTTTTTAAATATCTGTCTACACCTCTGTGAGCAACTCAAGGCCAGGAACTTGATCTCTTTCTTATATTTATTCCCAGAACCTTTCACAGTGCCTGGCACAAAATTAATAAACATTCTAGAATGAATGAATATGGCTACTAATTTTACAAGGCAAACATCTTGGAATGATACCAGCTCAAGACAAGGTCGACATGAGGGAAGCCATACTGTAGAAAAGAAGCCCTACTATAACTTTGAATGACCTCTGTCAAACTAACCCAGCTGGATACGCACCCTCCAGGAGATCTAACTGCTCTGCAGATTTTACTTTTTACGACCCCTGCTTATGCACGTACCTCCCAGCTGCGATAAGATGATAACGTTGTTCCTTTGAGTTCCTTAGGAATGTGATGACCCCCGAACAGAGTCTATGCTGACAGCCATCATCAATGAAAACTGAAAGATCTGGTGTGGCGACTCCCAGTCTGTAACACCATAAGGTCAACATTCCTATCCCCCTCCCCTATAACCCACTGGCCTATATAACTGCTGTAAGATTTTGTGCCCCCTTACGATGGTTCTTTCAGACATTAGTCGGCCATCTTCCTTCTTGCTAGCAAGCTGTAATAAAAAGTTCTTTCTCTCCTATCCCTTGCCTCTTGACTATCGGGCATGTCTTGCAGCAGGCAGACAAACCCCCTTTTTGGGCGGTAACAGGAACAGCTTACCACTCCATGGTTTCCCTCCAGAACTTTCTGGTTTCAGATCCATTCCCAGATAGTCAAGGTCAAGGCTAAAGACTAGAGGTATAAAAAGACAATAGCAGGCCTAGGCACACAAGGATATAAAACTCTCGGGGGCCGGTCCAGTGGCGCAAGCGGTTAAGTACACACGCTCCCCTGCGGCGGCCCGGGGTTTGCCGGTTCGGATCCTAGGCGCGCACCAACACACTGCTTGGCAGCCATGCTGTGGCGGTGTCCCATATAAAGTGGAGGAAGATGGGCACGGATGTTAGCCCAGGGCCAGTCTTCCTCAGCAAGAAAAAAGAGGAGAATTGGCAAATGTTAGCACAGGGCTGATCTCCTCATAAAAAAAAAAAAAAAAAAAAGGATATAAAACTCTCTCTGTAAAAGCACATGTCCCTTTCTCAATTTTTCAAGTGTCAAAGTGCGACATGCTACCCTGTAAAACTTAAATGTCGGGGCTCTCCAACCTCAAGCAGTAAGAACTCTAAGTAACACTGACAGAGCTTTTCATACATTGATAATCCCATCACAAGTTTATAATACTGCTAGATTATAACAGGTTCTTCAAAGTTTCTGAAAACGAAATCTCTTTTGCATTAAGAGGCACTACAAGAGGCCGGCCCAGTGGCGCAAGCAGTTAAGTGCGCGTGCTCTGCTTTGGTGGCCCAGGGTTCACAGGTTTGGATCCCGGGTGCGCACCAGCGCACCGCCTGTCAAGCCATGCTGTGGCAGCGTCACATATAAAGTGGAGGAAGATGGGCACGGATGTTAGCCTAGGGCCAGTCTTCCTCAGCAAAAAAAAAAAAAAAAGAGGATTGGCATTGGATGTTAGCTCAGGGTTGATCTTCCTGACCTAAAAAAAAATGAGGCACTACAAGAGAGACCAAGATATCTTAAAGATATTCTAAGCTTTACCTTTTCTACTAACCCTCCTCCTCCTTTGATACCAACCAGGAAGTCAAATCTGCTCATCATCAGCGGCATTTTCTAACCACATTTGATTAAACATGCTCCTTTTCCTGTCTTAGTCCGTTTGGGCTGCTATGACAAAATATTATAGACTGGGTGGCTTATAAACAACAGAAATTTATTTCTCACAGTTCTGGAGACTGGGAAGTCTAAGATCAAGGCGCAGATGTGGTGTCTGGTGAGAGCCCACTTCCTGGTTCACGGAAGGAAGTCTCCTCACAGCCTCCTCACATGGTGGAAGGGATGAGGGAGCTCTCTTTGGTCTCTTTTATGGCACTAATCCCACTCATGAGGGCCTCACCCTCAAGACCTAGTCACCTCCCAAAGGCCCCACCTCCTAATACCATCACACTGGGGATAAGGTTTCAACATAGGAAATCTGAGAGGACGCAAACATTCAGTTACAGTATTTCCAAAAGAAAATGGGTTAAAATAAAAAATTAATCCATTTCATATGAGGAGTTGAATGGTTATTAAAACTGGAGTGACCTCCCCTTTTCACATAAAGGATCCAGATGCGTGACTACTATTTACTCAAACATTAATTAAACTCAAAGACACTTTTCTAGACTGTTTCTACCTTCTTGAATCCTTCACAGAATTAGACACACATCATACATTTGTTGAATATCTTAAGGAGTACAAAATGGAAATCTGAGCTCTGTCCTCAAGGAGTTGACATCCCTATTAAGGACTATCATTTACTTGCATGAAATGATTTAGGAATACTTATTGTTTAGCTTTAAATGAGTACAGATTGAAATAGATTACTATCAGAGAAAAGGAATAATCAAGGATAGGGCTAATCACGACAGCTTAACAAAATCCATCTCCTTTTCCTAGGAGAGAAAGCTGAGATTTTTAAGGAAATAAAGCTGTGGAGAGAAAGGGAGGATTGTTTGTCACTTTTTTGTGGGGGGAAGGGGGTGTCAGGCAAAATAATGAAGAAAAGTGTATTAAAAGGCAGAATTAAGAATGTTAAACCTTTGATGGTACACTTTACTGTAAAAAAGTTACATCTAAAGGAAAAAACAAGAACCTCCTGCAACCACACTTGGATAAAAGGAAAAAAAAAAAAAAACTCTACCCAAGATACTTTCAAAATGTATTCAGACTGACTTGCCGGGTATATGTAGGTTTACTTGTTTTACTGTTCAGAGTTTACAGAATCACAGAATTGTACAGGAAGAACTTTAAATCCATGCCCTATTCTGCAGCCAGTGTTTGAGTCCCTGCTATAGCATCCTGGCAAACAGTCACTCTACCTCTGCGTTTAGACCTGCACTGTCCAAAATGGTATCTACTAGCCACATGTGGTTATTTAAACAAGACTAAATAAAATTAAATAAAAAACTCAGTACCTTAGTCACACTAGCCACATTTCAAGCACTTGACAGCCACATGTAGTTCGTGGCTACTGTATTGGACAGTTCAGAATTATAGGACATTTCCATCACTGCACAAAGTTCTATTAGACAGTGTTGGGACTATTCAATCCTTAAAGATTAAGTGTCACAAAACACGGCCTGGACCTCAGCCCCAGTTTTGTAATTTTGGACAAGTCACTTAAACCTCTCTAAGTTCCAACTATAAAACCTAAATAATAATACCTTATCCCATAAGAGGTGGTCATAAAAAATCAAGTGAGCTGATACACATCGAAATATTCTGACAACTACAAAGTACTATAGGAAATATAAGGTATTAAGACTATGAAATAACATTAAACTTATTTAGCCCCTCAAGGGGCTCACAGCCTACTAGGGAGACAAAAATGAAAGAAATAATTACAATCTATAATGTGAAAAATATAACCAAAATATGAATAAAAGGGTAGTTGAACCTGGTAAATATTTCTGTTATAGCTATTAAACCAGAAGCCCAAACTAGTCATATTAAGGTTTCTTTTTTATTTTATTTTGCAACATTTAATTGTCATAAAAAAGTTTAGTGAGGGGCCAGCCCCATGACGGAGTGGTTAAGTTCTTGCGCTCTGCTTCGGCGGCATGGGGTTCGCGGTTCGGATCCCAGGCACAGACCTACATGCGGTTCATCAAGCCATGCTGTGGAGGTGTCCCACATACAAAATAGAGGAAGACTGGCATGGACGTTACCTCAGGGACAATCTTCCTCAAGCAAAAGGAGGAAGATTGGCAACAGATGTTAGCTCAGGGCCAATCTTCCTCACAAAAAAAAAAAAAAAGTTTGGGGCCAGCCCCATGGCTTAGTGGTTAAGTGCGCGCACTCCATTGCTGGCAGCCCAGGTTCAGATCCCAGGCACGCACCACTTGTCAGGCCATGCTGTGGCAGCGTCCCACATAAAGTGGAGGAAGATGGGCACAGATGTTAGCTCAGGGACAATCTTCCTCGGCAAAACAGAGGAGGACTGGCATGGATGTTAGCTCAGGGCTGATCTTCCTCACAAAAAAAAAAAAAGTTTAGTGAAATAAGATGAAATTTTACAGAATATCTGCTTGTGTTCTAAGTGCACTTACTGCACTTACCTCTATCAACAAATGAATCTTATCTCATGCTGTTACCTAGATAAAAACATTGTTTAAATATACCAAGAAGAGGACTCTCTTTATGAGTTTGAAATGCAGAAAAGTCATAAATTAGGTAAAAATGTTATATATTTTTAAATAGCTGCAAGGCCATTTTAAAAAAATCACCCCTTTCCTGAGGGGCAATTAGCAATTCATATCAAAGGACCAAAGAAATGTTCTTGTCTTTTGCTCTGATTAATTCCACTTCTAGAAATACATGCCAAGAAAATCATCATAGATGCACCAAAGACTTGTGTATAAATATGATAATGACCATTATTACTTTTAAAAGTAAAACCTGAAAATAGTTTAAAAATTAAACAATAGGTATTGGGTAAATAAATTATGGTACATTCATACAAATATTACAAAACTATTAAAAACAATGTTTTCAAACAATTATTGAAAACTTAGCAACTTAATTTTGTCAGTCAATAAATATCATGTGATACCATTCTAGACTCTGAGAACACAGCAATGGCCAAAAGAAGGTGTCTTCCTCTGTGGAGCACACAGACTAGTCAAGAGTTAAAGTGTTTGATATATTATTATGTGAAAAAAGCAACAATCAAATCTATCAGTCTGGAGCATGATGTCAGCAAAATAGCAGAGTAGGCAACTCCAATCTCTCGACCCCCCAGAAACATAAAAAAAACAAGCAGAAACTGCCAGAAGGAGAAGAGACAAATATTGTATGAAATGTCCATTATATAAAATGTCCAGAATAGGAAAATCCATAAAGACAGAAAGTAATTAAAAGCTACCAGAGCCCAAGGGGAGAATGAAGAGTTATTGCTTAATGGTTACAGAGTTTCTGTTTGGGGTGATAAAAAAATCTTGGAAATAGTGGTAATGGTTCACAACAACGTAAATGCAATTAATGCCACTGAGCTGTACACTTAAAAATCATTGAAATGGCAAATTTTATGTTATTTGTGTTTTACCACAAAAATTTAAGAGAGAAGTCAGTCATTACAATACTCCTCCCAAAAGAGTAACATTATGAACAACTCTATGACCACAGATTTGATAACTTAGATGAAATAGACCAAATTCTTGAAAGACACAATCTACCAAAGCTCAAACAAGGAGAAATAGATAATGTGAATAGGCTTATACCTATTAAAGAATTTTAATCAAAAATTAACAACCTTCTAAAACAGAAAGCACCAGGCCCAGATGGGTTCACGGGTGAATTCTACCCAACATTTAGGGAAGAAATTATACCAATTCTCTACAATCTCTTCCAGAAAACGAGAGCAGAGGGAACACTTCCTAACTCATTCTATGAGGAAAATTACAAATCAATCTCTCTCATGTTATCAAATCAAATCATCAAATCCAACAACGTATAAAAACAATTATATTCCACAACCAGGTGGGATTTCTTCCAGATATGAGGGGCTGGTTCAACATTCAAAAATCAATTAACATAATCCATTGCATCAACAAGCAAAAGACGAAAAATCGTATGATCATATCAACAGACGTAGAAAAAAGCATTTGACAAAATCCAACACCCATTTTTGATTATAATACCAAAAAAAACACTCAGCAAATTAGGTATAGAGGGAAACTTCCTCAACTTGGTATCTACCAAAAACCTGCAGCTAACATCATACTTAATGGTAAGAAACTTGAAGCTTTCCCACTAAGCTTAGGAACAAGGCAAGGATATCTCCTCTCACTATTGCTTTCAACATCATATTGAAGTCCTAACTAATGCAATAATACAAGAAAAGGAAATAAAGGGTATATAGATTGGGAAGGAAGAAGTAAAACTGTCTTTGTTCGCACATGACATGATTGTCTGTGTAGAAAATCCCAAAATATTGACCAAAACAAAATCTCCTGAAACTAATAAACAATTAGTTGCAGGACAGAAGGTTGTAGGACACAAAGTCAATATACAAAAGTCAACTGCTTCCCTATATACCAGCAATGAACTATATGATATTCTGGAAATGGCACAACTATATATACAGTTAAAAAAAAAAAATCGGTCGTTGCCTGGGGGAGGGATGACTTAGGTGGAGCACAGGGCAAGGGCATTTTTATGGTGGTGAAACTATTCTGTATGATACTGTAATGGCATATGACATTATGCATTTGTCAAAATCCATAGAACTAACAACACAAAGAACAAATCCTAATATAATCTATGGTCATTAGTTAATAATGTATCAATATTGGCTCATCGATTATAAAAATGGACCTCAGCCCCAGTTTTGTAATTTTGGACAAGTCACTTAAAACCTCTCTAAGTTCCAACTATAAAACCTAAATAATAATACCTTATTATTATATACCACACATTATTATATACCACACCAAATAATAATACCACACTGATAGACAATATTAAAAATAGGGGAATATGCTGGGGGAGGGAGGTACATGGGAACTCTCTGTACTTTCCACGCAATTTTTTCTGTAAACCTAAAACTGCTCTAAAAAATAAAATCTATTAAAATTATTGTGATGGTTAATTTTATGTGTTAACTTGACTGGGCCTCACAGTGCCCAGATATTTGATCAAACATTTTGGGTGTGCCATTGTGGGTGTTTCCGGATGAAATTAACATTTGAATCAATATACTGGGTAAAGCAGCTTGTTCTCTCTAGTGGGGATGGGCCACATCCAATCAGTTAAAGGCCTAAATAGAACAAAAAGGCTGAGCAAGGGAGAACCTCCTCTGACCTGAGGGCCGTGAGCTGGAACATCCGTTTTGTTCCTGTCTTCGGACTCAAACTGAAACATTGGCTCTTCCTGGGTCTCGAGCCTGCTTACTTTCAGACTAGGACTACGCCATCAGCTTTCCTTGTTCTCAGGCCTTTGGACTCCAACTAGAACTACACCATAGGACCTCCTGGAACTCCCGCCTTGCTGAATGCAGACCTTGGAAACTTGTCAGCCTCCATAATCGTGCGAGCCAATTCCATATGATAAATCTACACACACACACACACACACACACACACACACACACACAAACACATCCTATTGGTTCTGTTTCACTGAAGAACCGTAATGTAATTCTATATTATAATATATATCAACTAAACCTATACACTGTCTATTAAGGTTGAATTTAGAAACTGCTCACTGCAGGTGACCTTTCTAAATTTAGATACTAGGAAAAAGTATTTCTGTACTCAACTTCTCAGTGTCAGGCTCTATTCTAGGAGCTGAAAATACAGTGGTGAATAAAACCGTAAAGCTGAATAAGACAGAAACTCTGCTCCCACAGAGCTTACATTTTAGTCGTAAGAGATAAGCCATTAAATAAGAAAATACATACACACACATTTTCAGGCCGATACTAAGGACTATTAAAAAAAGAAGAAAAAGGGGACTATAACAAGGAACGACCTGGTGAAAGAGGCTGCTTTAGGTTGGGTGTAGGGAAGGCCCATGTGAGAAGGTGTTACTGAGCTGGGGCCTATATGACAAGAAGGAGCACTTCACATGATGGTCTGGAGGCAGTGCTCTCCAGCCTGATGGGACAGCCAGTGCAAAGGTCCTAAGGCAGAAACAAATTTGATGTGTTCAAGGAACAAAAAAGAGGGTGAATGCACCAGTTTGGAGCCGAACCTCAGGAAGGTCTGCAAGTATCCACCTGATTTTTCGAGCCTTTACCAACGCCTTGATAAGAACATGTCCAGGCTGGTCCACTGGTCCCAGGAGGATCAAAGACATACAAGGCACAAAGCCAACCAAGTCCAATCCAGACGAGCCAACTCCCATCTGGCCCGCACATCCCAGAGAATAAATAATTGTCATTTTAAGCCAGGAATTGGCAAACTTTTTCTGTAAAGGGCCAAATAGTAAACATCTTAGGCTTTGCAGGCCATTTGGTTTCTGTTGTGACTATTCAACTTTGCCGTTGTAACGAGAAAGCAGCCACAGACACTAGTAAACAAATGAACATGGCTATGTTCCAATAAAACTTTATTTATGAACACTGTTATTTGAAATTCATATAATTTATGTGTTATGAAATATTCTTCTCTTTTTAATTTTTTAAAGCCACTTAAAAATGTAAAAACCATTCTTAGATTGTGGGCCACACAAAAAACAGGTGTAATTTGCGCCTCTTGTTTTAAGCCAGCAAATTTTGGGGTAGTTTGTCATGGAATATTTTTGTAGAAATAATTACACGATACACAGTGGATACACGATACACCCTGCTCAAAGAAGTGGGCAGGTCTGGCACATTTAGGATCTTTTATACAGACCATTGGAAGGAGTCTAGATTTTCTACTATGTCCAACAGGTATGATGTAATCTGATTCACATTTTTAAAAATTTACTCTGGTTGCAATATGGAGAATAGATTGTAATGGAGCAAGACTGG
Source organism: Diceros bicornis minor (assembly GCF_020826845.1). Lineage (NCBI taxonomy): Eukaryota > Metazoa > Chordata > Mammalia > Perissodactyla > Rhinocerotidae > Diceros > Diceros bicornis. The sequence continues at coordinate 21,544,832 of NC_080764.1, read as the reverse complement.
TGGGAGATGATGGTAGCTTATACTGTATTTGCATAATAGAGGTACCACATATTTCTTGTTAAATGCTTGGAGCAGAGGTTCTCAAACTTTTTGGACTCTGGACCCCTTTACACTCTTGCAAATTATTTATGATTCCAAGGAGCTTTTTTTTTAATGTGGGTTATATCTATTGATATTCACCACATGAAAGCAAGAAAATTTTAAATATTTGTTCATTTATGAATAAACCCATTACATGTTAACATAAATATTTTAATGAAAAACCGAATTTTCCCAAACAAAAAAAATTTAGTGAGAAGAGTGGCATTGTTTTTAATTTTTGCAAATTTCTTTAATATACGGCTTAATAGAAGACAACTGGAAAATCTGCATTCTATCTGTTGCAATGTCATATGCCCTGTAGACCTCTGGAAAACTCCACTGTACTCTCATAAGAGAATGAGAGTAAAAATGCAAATAATGTCTTAGTATAACTACAAAAATAGTTTTGACCTTGAGGATTGCTAGAAAAGGGTCCCCCGACTACACTTTGAAAACTGCTGGCGAGGCCGGCCCTGTGGTGTAGCAGTTAAGTGCGCGCGTTCCACTGCTGGCAGCCCGGGTTCGGATCCCGGGCGCGCACAGATGCACTGCTTGTCAGCCCATGCTGTGGCGGCGCCCCATACGAAGTGGAGGAAGATGGGCACAGATGTTAGCCCAGGGCCAGTCTTCCTCAGCAAAAAGAGGAGGACTGGCATGGATGTTAGCTCAGGCCTGATCTTCATCACACACACACACACACAAAAAAAAAGAAAGAAAGAAAACTGCTGGCTTAGGGTAACAGCTTACTTTTAAATGCTAGAGTCTCAGTGATTTTGAAGTACTTTGATGCAAATTATTCTACTTTACATACTATACAGTAAGGACAGTTTTAAAATAAACCGACTTGCCCAAAGTCAAGCAATAAATTAGCAATAGATAATGCCAGTTTCCAAAAATAAAGACACCTTTCTTTCAGGCCTTTGTACAATTATACAAATCAGCATTCAGAGCCTGCTGCCTCTGAAGCATCACACTCCATGTGGTATTTTCACTCGTATGCCTTCCACACCCAACAGTCTCCTGGCACCAGCTCTCTTCCACCTGCAATTCATCTTCCACCTGACCTCGAGAGCAACCGTTCTAAACACAGACCTAATTCATCACTCTGTCGCTTCAACTCATTTGAATGGTCCCCATTTTCTTCAGGATGAATCCTAATTCCTCAGCATCAGTCAACAGGCGAGTCCTAAACTGGCCCCTGCCTGTCTCGCCAGCTTCAGTCCTCCGCACGTGCCGCCCTTCAGAACTACTTTTGTTCCTACAAGGTGAAGTGCCTCTCCTATATCCATACCCTTCCCCATGGCATCCTGCACTTCAAGGGGTCGGGGGTTCCCCTTTCTTCCCTCAGCCATCTCCTTCCAGATCAAGCTCAGGTGTAACCCTGTCTGAGGAACTTTGCCCGACACCCATGCCTATCTCTTCAACTTAATTTATCATGATGCATTGAAGACTGTCTATTTGCTTGTCCATCTCCCTGTCTGGAGAGTAAGTTCCTCGAGAGCAGAAAAGAAACTGAACCATCTTTGTGTCTCTACTATGCAACAGAGTACCTGGCCCAGAGTAAACACTCCATAAATCTCTGCCGAACGAACAACTTCTGAAAATTTGGTAAAGACGATTTATCCAGTTTGCTTCTTTTTTTGTGTGTGTGAGGAAGATCAGCCCTGAGCTAACATCCAATGCCAATCCTCCTCTTTTTGCTGAGGAAGATCAGCCCTGGGCTAACATCTGTGCCCATCTTCCTCCACTTTATATGGGATGCCGCCACAGCATGGCTTGACAAGCAGTGCGTGTGCGCGCCCGGGATCCGAACCTGCGAACCCCAGGCCACCGTGGCGGAGCTGGAGCACTTAACCGCTACGCCACCGGGCGACCCCTATCCAGTTTGGAATCAATCAGAGACAGAAATGGAGTTCATGGAATGAGGTAATGAAGGGGTAAAGAAAGAGGTATACCAACTGGGAAAGATAAAACTAGAACCTAAAAGAAGAAACAATTTTAGGAAGCAACTTTAAAGTGGGTGATATGGTTTTTAGTCTGATCATAGAATGCATTTGGCTCTCACTGCACAAGTGTGACTTTGTAACATTTTTGAAAGATCACTTCTTTTTCCTGCTTAATTTAGTGCATGTATGAATCACACACAGGCTGACTAATCACCTACTAAAGATACTGCGTGTGTCACAAGACTGGAACAATCACTCTAAAGGACAGTAGAACTTAAAAAGATATATTGTGAGTATATATAACCTATTACAAGCTACACTTGTTTGCTACTTTTAGAAGGAACTAGAAAGGAAACCTACATACTTTAAAAGTACAAACTGTACTAAATTAATAAAGCACTTGCTCCCTCTGCTTTCCTATCAAACATAAGAAAGCACACTCAGGTAAAGAAATCATTGTGACCTTTTCTGCTCTGTCTCTAAAGAAAGATTAGGGGCCGGCCCAGTGGCGCAAGCGGTTAAGCGCGCGTGCTCCGCTAGGGCGGCCCGGGGTTTGCCAGTTCGGATCCCGGGCGCACACCGACGCACCGCTTGTCAGGCCATGCTGTGGCGGCGTCCCATATAAAGTGGAGGAAGATGGGCATGGATGTTAGCCCAGGGCCAGTCTTCCTCAGCAAAAAGAGGAGGATTGGCAGATGTTAGCTCAGGACCGATCTTCCTCACAAAAAAAAGAAAGAAAGATTAATATACTCTTCAGGGACCTCGGGCATCAGCCCAAAAGGTAGGTCTCCTGTTGCCATCTTCATGAGCATCGTGGCCAAGGGAAGAACAGCCCTGGGACAGGACACTTGGCATTTAATTAGCATTTACCGACACCTTGCACCAGGCACTATGCAAGGTGCCTTATATACATTAGGCATCTCATTACATTAGGCATCTCATTTGAACCACCGTTCCTCACCAGGCTTGATCACAAGCAGTGAGCAAAAATAAATTTTCTTAAGTATTCATTCAACAAATATTCACTGAGCACCTATAGTTAAGGTCTGGGAGAGCCAATGAACTTGTCTATCTTGCTCACTTTTGTATCCCAAGATGTCAGTGGAGTGTCTGGCACATAATAGAACATAAAGACCAGATGATTTTGCCTTCTAAATCTCTCAAATCTGTCCACTTCTCTTAATACACCCTTCCACCAGCCTAGCCCAAGGCTCCTGACTAACTGCCCTGCAGCCAGTCTTGCTCCCTCTAATTAAGGGTTTCTCAACTTTGGCACTACTGACATTTAGGGCCTGATAAGTATCTGTTGTGGGGGCTGACCTGTGCATTGTAGGATGTTCAGCAGCATCTTGGCCTCTACCCCCAAGATGCCAGTACATAAGAACTTTGAATGGCATCCAATTGTTCTCAGGACAAACACCTAAATCCTTGAACACCTAACCTACCAAGCGCTGGGAACAGGGCACCACCAACTGCACCAATCTCCCCCAGATCCACACTTTCTCTTGCTCTCCACCCTCCAGCCACATGAGCCTTTTTTCACCTTCTTGAATGTACCCCAACTTCAAGACTTTCACACTGTTTTCAGAGCCTGAGCACTAGTGACATTTGGAGCTGGATCTTTGTTGTGGCGGGCTGTCCTGTGCGTTGTAGGATGTTTAACAGAATCTCCGGCCTCTACCCACTAAAAGCCAGTAGCACCAACCCCACCCCATGTCCCAGATGTGACAACCCAAAATGTCTCCAGACATTGCCAAATGCCTCTAGGGGGCAAAATCGCCCCCAGTTGAGAACCAATGGCCTACAGCAGACTTGTCCTCTGCCTGTAGTTCTGACCCTTCAAAGTTGAGCTCAAACTGCACGACGCAGCCACTAGACAAGACCAGACACTGCTGCTCTCTTGCACAACACCCTCTCCTTTGTAGCATTTCTCACAATTGTAATTAAGCAGCATTTAATGTCTGACTGCACAACCAGAATATAAACTCCTTGTCTGCAAGAACCTATCTGCTTTGTTCACTGCTGTATGCCTAGAGGCCTGGCACAGTGCGCAACAAATACTAACTGAATGAAGGACTCCGGCGCTCTGCTGGGGCACAGGGATTCCAAGACAAGAAAGATAACGTCTTTGTGCTCAGGATACTGAGTACAGAAATGGCAAATAAGTTTCATCTCCTGCGAAAACTCAATTAACTGTGGAGCTGTGCATGTAAAAATAAGTTTCTTCTGAGGCGCCAAAATACCAGATAGCAACATTCCAAAGTGAAGTGTTGAACCAAGATGCAAAGTTTCCTGAGGAGGCAGTGAAAACTCATCCAAATCACAGTGCAAAGATCCAGAGGAGAGCTTTTGGAAGCTGCTGGCATCCTGTGAATCCTGCTCTACCTCATCTAAAGGGGAGAGGTAGAAATCTGTTTCCCATCACCTCACCCCTGGAAAAGGGCTCAATGGGATCACCAAGAGAGGCTCACTTTGGGTCCGTGCAATTGGGTGCACACCGCATCTGTCTCACACTGAGAAATATAAAGGGCTGGCAGGCTAACTGCTCTGAGGACAAGGGAGAGGTTGCTGCTATGCTGCAATTAGGCCATACTCCCCCACTTTGAACTGATGGGGTTCAGGATACGCTACCCCAAAAGACGGCACCTTGGCATACTGGATATTTCAAGCTGAAAGAATCTGACAAACAGCAGATGCAGGAAGGATTTTCTGACCCATCCCTAAAGCAGGTCATAAGACCCTCTGTGAGAGGTGCCCTCCCTATACCTGGAGTATATGCTTCAGGAACCCTGGAGACAGAGGCAAGCTGTACAGAATCTGAATGAACAGGGCACGTGCTTCCCCCGAGCTTACCTCACTTAGCTCACACTGTTTTTTTTCTATCACCTTTTTTCCACAACTCGCCACACTCTTCATCAAACCTAACATAAAAACACTCAGTTTTAACCACTTCTTTGGGTCTTCATTTCCTCAGGAAGACTCCCATGTCATGTAAAACTTATATTAAATAAATTTGTATGCTTTTCAGTTGTTAATCTGTCTTTTGTTACAGGGGCCCAAGGCGAGAACTTACAAGAAAAAGATATCTTTCCTCCCCTACAGAGCACAGGATAAGGGTCTCCTGTTCACCACATGTGGGCCATACGCAAGACAGTACCTGCAGAGGGTCATCTCAGATCACGTCCAGGGCCCCCCAGAGCAGCAAACAGACTGAGAGGAGAGGCTCCCAGGATCATCAGATTCCTGGGGGCTAAGAAAGGAGTAAGCAACCAGCCCAAACGGAGAGGCCTTTGTTCTCATCAGAGTAAAAGCAAGTAAGGCTCTTGGTTCTCGGGGTGTGGTCTCTGCAGGACACCCTCTGAGAGCACTCAGGAAAGAACAAGCTTTGACACCTGCAAATCTCACAGAGCTCCAGCACCTGTTTGGGAAGGACTTCGCTCCTCACTTCCTTTCCTTCTTCCAGGTGCTCCAACCCAGGAGCGGTCAGAAACACGTTATAGAGGAAAAAGGGAAGCATCTGATGAGGAAAGAGAGAAGCAGCCCACCACGCCCAAATTCCCTTTCTCAACTGTAGGCTTTCTGCTGGAGCAGGCCTGAGCTGGGGAGACAGGAAGCTTCAACTTGTTCAATAGAACAATGTTCTATTCTGACATGAGACTGAAGGCTTTAATTGTTGAACTGACATTATGCTTTGTAATCAAAAGTGACCACAGGCTGGGCCGACCTCGTGGCGTAGCGGTTAAGTGTGCGCGCTGCACTGCTGGCGGCCCGGGGTCGGATCCTGGGCACATATCGACACACCGCTTGTCAGCCCATGCTGTGGCGGCGTCCCATATAAAGCGGAGGAAGATGGGCACGGGTGTTAGCTCAGGGCCAGTCTTCCTCAGCAAAAAAAGAGGAGGATTGGCACGGATGTTAGCTCAGGCCTGATCTTCCTCACAAAAAAAAAGAAGTGACCACAGGACTTTTTATTACCTAGGTGTGACAAGAGAAGGCTTAGGCCTGCCAGAGTTTCCATCCAGAGGCAGAGGCAGAGTTAACTCTACTAGCCGATACAAAGGGCCAGTGGGAGATAAAAATGACACTTGCTACACGTCTCACCAGTAGCGCTTACTGAAGATGACAATTACAGCCAGTAGCCTACCCAGCATCACTTACGTATTCTTTCCTAATGGAACTCCACACTCGCAAAACACAAATGTTCAGGAGATGGGCCCCAACTTCAGGGGTAGATCAGACGGGTCAAAAAGAAGCCTCCTCCTCCTTTCAAGGGAGGAGGGAATGGCTCTGTGATCCAATTGAGGGCAATTCCAGGAAAGATTTGCTGACGTCTTGGGGCAAGTTCTTCCCCCACCTTCTGTGAGAGCTCAGGAGCTGAGAAATCCCAAAGTTTTACAGAATTATTCTGAAGCCATGTCTGAATGCAGTGAGGAAACGGTACCGTGATGAATGAGCAGCCTCTGTCACGAGGAGGCAGTTATGTGCTGTCGGCAGCTACAAGGAAGTGTGCATCTGGAGCTCGCTGTCAAAGCAGCTGGTGATCAGGGAGTCACAAATGTCTAGATGGGGGACATTTATCTCCCATATATAAGACGAGATGGCCAAGGAGCAAAGCCTGGAGAATCCCAGCATTTAAGATTCAGAAGGAACAGTGAGTGGGCAAGGAGAAAAGGGAGAGTGGTCTTCCTGAAGAAAGAGGGAGTGAGAATTTCCAAACTCATAGAGTGCCAGGTGCTGCAAAAAGGTCAGGTTAAGTGTTTTTCTCTCACAACAGGCTAAATTTCATTAATAAGATCAACAACATTTAGACTCCAAGAGTAAGTCAAACCAAACAACTATCCAGTCACCACAGTAAACATATAATAGAAAGATTTTTGAGGGCACATGAGCTGTGTTTAACAAAGCTCCATATTAATACATCCACCCAAGAATACAAGTTTCATAGACAGAGTAATTAACAATGAGATATTAAAAATGGAAACAACCTACTTTTACATCTTCTAGAACACAGTGAAGGGCTAACAGCTATCACAGTCACCATGTCAACATTAAGGCCAAAGAAAGGAAATGGGTGTTGACTCAGCCAATGTCTAGGACATCGGTTGCTCTGGCCCTTCTGATAACAGCCTCGTGATTTTCCTCTGGGGAACCGCTCTTGGTTCACGTGGTTCAGTTGAGACTTAGCCCACCCAGGACCCTGGCTCTGGGGGTGATCGAGGTGGCTCAGGAGGGCACATCAAGGGCTCTCATTCCCTGGTGGGCAGGCCACCCTGGGTCTAGCTGGCACTAGTGAGAAAGAGAAGCCCTCTTTTTGCTGAGGTTACTAAACCAGTAGGCTAGCAGCTGGCAGCAGCAATCTTTGCTCTCATATGGGGAGAGCTTGCATGAGAAATAAATCAACAGAGCTGGAGAACAGGGACAAAAAGAGAGCCCTGAGGACATATTTGAGCACTTCAATCCAACCCTGCCAGAAGTTTCACCCTATATGTTTCAACGACACAAGTCAAAAAACTACCTTTTTTCTTGAGCCAGGTCTGAGGTGGGGATCTGTCACTTGCAACCAAGTGCTACTGACTAATACAGCAGCAATTTTAAACCACTAATGATTCAAAAAGAAAAGCTCCTGTCTCCTTGTAAAAGTCTCAACTTCTTCTAGGATGTTTCAACCCATCATGTTCTTCCCTCCCTCTGATTTTCTAAGCAATTACTGTGTACCTACTCAGGCAATTACTCACTCCCTTGTATTGTTACTCATACATATATCATGGCTTCATCTCAACTAGACAAAGACGGCCAAGGATGAACTAGAATTCTTTGTAGCTCTGACAGCACCTTCTACCATATCAAGTACAACCAGACCAATCATGTCTGAGAAACAAAAGGTAACTACAGATGGTGTGCATCACAGTAGAAAACTTATCTTTACTGGAAATGAGCTTAAAGGGATGTTGGTTAAGATCACCCAAATTCATTCATTCATCCATCAAGTATTTATTTGACACCTACTGGGTACCAAGCACTTTTTAGGTGTTAAGAATACAGCAAGAAATAAGACAAGGTTCTTGCTTAGGCAGTTACGGGGTTGTGTATCTCTCCCAAAACCCCCAAAAGAAAGGGACAATTTAAAAAAGGCTCTGTGCGGCCACTGGCATTTTCTCTGTAGCAGAAACTCATTATGCTTTCTCATGAAAGCATAAGAAAGTTCATGCTTTCTCATGTGAAGCATCCAATAATGTATATTCACAGAACATTAAAGGAAAATGAGGGTGTGAGAAATCTAGTCTAGAAGTTTCAACACATTATTTTTAACAATGAAAGCTTTCCCACCCCCAAAAGACACCTACGCAAAACAGAGTGGCTGCCCCCAATTCAGGGGGCAGCTGGGAATAACACACACAGTGTGGGAACCCCTGAGGATCACAGTTCACGGTGGAGCTAGAACCAGGTCAGAGGCCGTCTCCCAACTCGCAGGCCAGGTCTCTTTGCTTTCACCTATTACTTGCCTTTGGCAAACAACACACTCAAAACACATCTGTCCAATGAACGAACTAATCAAATATAAACACGATAACTAATTTCTTTCTTGAAATTGGGCCAGTATGAAATACTGGTCACCGAGGCTGAAAATAACTTGAGCTGAACCCAGTTTTCAATCTTCTTTTTCACTGAACGATAATATTTCACTAGTCCAAAATGGTGGTAGAGGCCAGTAAGCAAAAGGGAGCAAGGAGGGCAGGGAAAGTGGACGGCCTGGTGGTGCAAGCGGTTAAGTGCGCGCTGGGGTGGCCCGGGGTTCGCCGGTTCAGATCCCGGGCACGCACCAACGCACTGCTTATAGAGCCATGCTGTGGCAGCATCCCATATAAAGTAGAGGAAGATGGGCACAGATGTTAGCTTAGGGCCAGTCTTCCTCATAAAAAAGAGGAGGATTGGCATCAGATGTTAGCTCAGGGCTGATCTTTCTCACCAAAAAAAAAAAAAAAAAAGAGGGCAGGGGACTATTACTAGCTAGTATGGGTAGATTCTATCTGAACCTATCTGACTTCCTCATTGAAGTTAATTTTGGATATCTGTTTCCATACTTAGTGCACATAAGGAAGTGATATATTTTATACACACACACACCACACACATGCACACAGATACACACACACACACAAACCAGTCTTCTATTCTACAATCTTCTATTCACAGTCCTGAAATCCAAAGAGCTCTCAACACTGAAGATCTTTCTGTATCTTATTTGGCAGCAAAACTTGACCTGACCTGAACTCATTTGGTGGCAAAACTTGACCTAACCTGACTCGAAGTTATTTATAGTCTTTCTTTTCCTCACTGAGTGTGAATAGTCACACATTTCACTGTCAAAGATACTGATGTTTAATTATAAGGTAATTCAGTAGTTACAAAAGTTCCAGATAAGGGATTGTGGATTTGTATGTAAACGGCTCAACTAAATAACAATGGCTTTGAAATAATAAATTTTTACTTGTTTTAAAGTCTATACAGTATCAACAGAGGACAAATATTTAAAATCAGAAGTTTCTGAGCTAAAAAAAAGATCATAAGAACACAGTCAATCTAATGCCCTCATTTGTAGGTGAAGAAACTGAGGCTCCCAGAGACCATATGACTTGCCCAAGTCAACTAGTTTACAACAGACAAGCTCCCACCTGCTACCCTCACCCCAGGGCAACACGCTTTAGTCACAGCCATTAGTCCCCATCCTGAGGGCCCTCTCAGTGGGTTTGGAACCAGCTTGGCTTTTGTTTGATCAGAGTGTCCAATGGTTCTCCAGAAATTACTTGGCTCAACTTAAAAGAAAAATAAAATGTTTTTGTAATATTTCCCTCCTTCAATTCCACTTTTCTTTCTCAAAATCTGGATGAGTGTACAAATTGCTTATCAAAAGGTGGCAGCCAATACCACTTATACTGAGAGGGGGGAAAAGATATTAATCAATTCTCAGCTAACAATGATCTTCTTAGTCCTCTGATCCATTACAGTTAGTGAAGTTATTAACAAGTTGGTAATATTAACTGCATGATGAGAGTATTCTATTGCAAGAGTTTATTTCAAAACAAGGACTAAAGGCATAAAATAGTTGATGATAATAATAATAATGGTAGCAGTAGTTACTATCATTTAATGAGAGTCTGTTGTGTGCAAGGAACTGTGCGAGATGCTTCATATAACGGGTCTTATTTAATCCTCACCATCAACCCTGCAAGGAAAGTATTCTTGCCTCCATTTGAAAGATGAGGAGGCTGAGGTTCAGAGAGGTTAAGTATCCTTTCCAAGATTATACAAGGGGCAGCTGGGCTGTTTGAGAGACCGTGAAGAAATGTGCTTAAGACTACCTCTCTGGAGCCATAATGCCTTGGTTTGAAGCCCAGCTCTGCCATGGACTAGCTGGATTAACTTGCGCAAGTGCCTCAGCTTCATTAACCTGTAAAATGGGTATAACAACAGTACCCATCTCACATGGGTGATGTCGTGAGCATTAAATGAGTTAATACATGTAAGGCAGTACAGAGAGTGCCTGGCACCTCGTAAGCCCTATGTATTAGCTATTATCATGATCATTAATACTGGCACCAGCATTCAAACCCAGGTCCACCTAATCTTGCAGCTCTTCTTCTCCAGTGTGCTGCAGAAATTAATTACAGGCAATAAATTAGTGGTATTGAGCCATGCCACCTGTTGACATTCTTTCCCTCTCCTTTCTATCGTCTGTTCCAAACTTTAAGACCTATGGCAATTTCAAGACTGAAAAATGTCTTTCTTCTGGTAAACAAATAACCAGGCATGGAATTTATAAAATGAAAAATTCTGGGGGCTGGCAGGGTGGCACAGCAGTTAGATGCGAAAGCTCCGCTTCGGCGGCCCAGGGTTCGCAGGTTCAGATCCCGGGTGCACCATTTGTCAAGCCACGATGGGGTGGCGTCCCACATAAAGTAGAGGAATATGGGCACGGATGTTAGCCCAGGGCCAATCTTCCACAGCAAAAAAGAGGAGGATTGGTATTGGATGTTAGCTCAGGGCTGATCTTCCTCACACACACTCACAAAAAATATAAAATAAATTATTGTAATTTTAAAAAAATAATAAAAATAAAATAAAATGAAAAATTCTGACAACAGATGCCTTTAAGTCACCTTCACAGTGCAGGGGTGTTAATAAACAGGTAACAAAATTACTGAAGGCCAAAAAAACTTCTATCAGCAATAAGACACTTGGCTATGCACAGATACATTCACTATATTAAGTTGCAACACATGAAACAAAGATAGAACAGCAGGTGGTATAATATTACGTACATATGCCACACTTACAAGTAAGTCTGGGGCACTTTCTCACCCTTACTTATGACTTATTTTTTCTAGCCCCTAGAACCAAGAACTACTAAAAGTGTATGCTCAGAAATCATGCCATATGATTTATGCATTCATTAAACAAATATTTAGACTGCAGGCTCTGGCAGGACCTGGCACTATGCTTGGGGCAGGGTAACACCAGTTAAACAGACAACACCCTCTCTTATGAAGCTTACAATCCACATGGGTACAGACTTCAAGCAAACATATACTGTGGCCTTTCTAAAAACCATTCTGTTAATTTTAAAACCTTCCCAACCTCCTACAAAAATTTCTTAAAAAATTAAAACAAGGAGACAGATTTCAAACAACTTGAAGATACATCTTTTCTCCCAGTTGTTAGAGACACTTATTTTTAAAAGTGGTGTTCTCTAATCTCCGTACGCTTGTTAAAGAATACCGTATTAGACTGTCAATACTGACATATCCAACCTAAATCAAAGAGTTATTTCATTCAAGACAATGTTTAAAGTATACATCCAGAGGGGCACAAAATCTATTAAACCTGGGTGTTTCTACCTCCCAAACCTGTTGCTTGGACTCTGTGAAGAGTTTACGGTCTAACCGAACTACTTTATTGCACATTAACTAGGAGCAGATCAAGAGGGGCCAGGCTTGTGTGATCTGGGGTCTGAATTACCAGTATATCCCATGACACAAGGACTTGTGCTGGCTCCGAAGCGGTCGGGTGCCCGTGTCCTGGTCACGCGACAAGGCCCTAGCCTCACCTGATCTCGGGACAGGGAAAAGTGTTTGGAGCTGCCAAGAAATCTCACATCAGCGTGTGCACAGCTACCAGTAGAGCCTCTACGGGCTAAGTGATGATGTACAGTTCTTCCAAATAACAGAGCAAATGTGCAAAGAAAAAAAAAATCCCTTTCACATGTAAGTCCTTTAAATTTTGGGCCAATACACTCTCCCTACTGCAAATTCGCATGCAAAGAAACACAGGCCCCTTGGACAAAAGTTGAAAATCGAGAAGAAACAGGATTAAGAAGATAAAGCACCTTTGTCAAGATGAAAAGATTAGGAGGGTGACACCTGAGGAGGAAAACTGTAAGAGGGGCAGGGAATGAGCATTTAGGAGAATTTAGGAATGGGAAAAGACAAAAAGCCTAGGTCCCGCGAGGGGGCTTCATGGAGGGGGACAAGGCCTGAGTGGGAACGTCAAATGACTTGGGGACCCTGAAGAAGGCACCTGGCGGGAAAGGGAATCTGCAGAACGAGAGCCTATCCCCCCACACCGTAGGGAGGATGAGCTCTCGCCCCCACAGGCTGAAACCGGGGCCCGGGGAGGAGAGCTGAGCGCTCGGCGCCTCCGGAGCAAGGCCAGGCTCCGGGACCTGTCCCCGGGGCTGCAGGGAGGATGGGGAGGCAGGAGTGCAGCGCGCCAGGGCTCGGGGCGCCGCGGGGTCGCGCGGGGTCAAGGCGCCCGCACCGGGGCTCGCGCGCCGCTACTCACCTCTCCGAACTGGAAGGCGGAGACGATGGTGACGACGACGCCCACGAAACAGACGTAGAGCCCATACCTGTGGGACAGGCAGGTATAGGTCTGTCTCTGTAAGAGCTTGAGCAGCATCACCCCGGCCGCCGCCACGCCACGCCCCGAGGAGCCGCCGCCGCCTCAACCAGCCGCCGTTCAGCGGCCCCGGCAGGGCCGCCGCGCTCAGGTCACAGCGTCCGGCCGCCGCGCATTGCCGCCCCGGGGACGGACGCCCGCTCGGCTCCCTGCCGCGGCCGCCGCTTCCGGGAGCCGGGAACCCACGCCCTCGGCGCGGCGCAGGCGGAGGCGGAGGCGGACCCGCGGCCCGCCAGGCGGCCCGCGCCGCCTGGGTCGGGCCCATCAGGAGGCGGTGGCGGCGGCGGCGGGGCCGCCAGCGCCACCTGGAGGGCGGAGGGGCGGAGAGCAGGCGCGCGCCCTCCCCGTCTGCGCGTGCGCGTGCGCGGCGGGCTCTGGGGCTGGGATCCGCATACTGGCTTGGGCAGGCAACCCCGAGAGGACCGGTGCGTGCAAAGACGCTGTGCCGCAGACGGCGCTATAATGCCATGAATATTTTTGTGCATAAAGCCCTTTCTGCATTGACAATAATTGGGAAATTATGATTTTTCACAGCGCTAAGAGGAGATGCTGAACGGGTTTCCTTTCCCCTCTGGCTCCTGTCCCCGGGGGCTGCAGGGAGGATGGGGAGGCAGGAGTCCAGCGCGTACCATGTTGTTTGAAAGAGGAATCCTTTGGGCTAAATGTGCCAAAACCAAAATTCGGTTATGCATTTATTTATTAAATATGTATTTAGTGTCCGTTGCCTTGCATAGTGCTTGGTGTCGGATATTCAAAAATGAACTAGACCAGGCCACTGTTCCTGGAGAGTCTTGTTGGGTAGATAAACACATAAACCCCTGTAGGGGAGGAAGAGAATTGTTCTACCCTCTAGATGCTCCTGGCTGGTGTAAGAATTTAGTCTACATGAGACAGAATAACAGGAGAAAATCAAAGAGTTTAATAACATGTATACATGGGAGAAACCCAGGAAAACTGAGTAACTCAGCAGAATGGTGGAGGTGGCCACCTTCAATACCATCTTCAGCTAAAGAGAAAGGAAGATGTTGGGGGTGGGGAGAATCAGTTATGGGAGGTTATCAGAAAAAGCACAGTAAACAAGAGTAAGGTTATTACTCAGATTTAAGTCCTTGCCATGTGCGGTGATAAGAGTTTCTAGAGACAATGTCATCCTTCTCTTCCTGGTACAGCGAGGGGGACACTTTAACAAATGGAGATTTCCCTTACAGATGTAAATGTCTCTTAGAAAGGGTAACCTCTACTTGGTTTTCAGAGCTTCTCCCAGGTCTGCTTTTTTTTTTTTTTTTTGAATAACCAGTCCAAAATAATCCTCATGCTAAAGAGACACATCTTGAGGTGGCAAATTCTGCTCCCCTACACCACTAAGTACAGAAAATTCATTATGATAGAAATCATGCGCTGTACAGGAAGGAAACCACAGCAGGGGTGGTCAATTAACTCTACTTTGCATCCCGTGATTTCTAGGAGGGCCTGTCCTCAGAGCTTCTTATTGGAGAGAATTTTTTTTCTCCCAGTATACCCTTGTTAATATGATTTTTGTCTTAAATCTAGTTATCCTGGGAAACAATATACTTCCCCAGTGTTGCCATCATTCAGAGCATTTTAAAAATTATCTTCGAAACCACCTTCAGGAAATACTCAAAATACGCACTCTCATCTTGATGGTTAGATGGAATTAACAGGCTTGCAAAAGAGATTATCTTTCCTCTGATCCAAGGTGAGGTGTCAATTCTTTTAATCCTTCTTCAGGAGAAGCTGATACAAGCTATATGTACATGACAAAGATTGTGGCAATTGTGCAAGACACTTATACAGTTCTGAGGTCTTTTCAAACATGGTAACAGATATAAAACCATCTACCACTCAACTGCACTCTCTTAGGAGGTTTGATTCCACAAAAATGATGGCCAACATTTACTTAATATCTACCATGTGCTGGATTCATCTAATCCTCACAACATTATGAGGTAAACACCATTATTATCCTAATTCTACAGATGAAGGAACTGAGGTATAAAGAGGTTAAATAACTGTCTAACATCACAGAACCAGTAAATGACAGAATTGAGATTCGAACCCATTCTTTAGGCTCTGGAGCAGGGCTGGGATTAGGGAGAGGTAAGTCCTGCAAGTGCAGGGTTAGATTCTGTCTTTATTTAAAATTTTGATATTTGGTTCTTCATGGATATTTTGCATTAGTTTTGGTCTTTTTAAATATTGCATTAAAATATTCATCTCAGTTAGTGGGGTTTTGGCTTTCTCTTAAATTTTGTGCCGAAGGCAAGCGCCTCCCTCTCCTAGTCCTGGCCCCTCATCCTGGCCCTGCCTAGAATCTATGCTTTTAAGTATGCTTTGCTGTAGAGCAAGTTACCCTTAAAACTTTTTTTCTATCTCTTTTTGCTCCAACCAGAGAGCCTCAAGGGTGTCAGGAGTATTGTCAAAGTCCTTTCTTCTAGACACCTTGCTCTTGCTCACTCTCTGTCTCCTGAGCTGTATGGGTGAACTTGAGTAAAATAAATGTGGGTGTAACGCGATACACCTGTCGTAGCTACCTTATAGAGTTCTTAGGAAGGTTAAGTAAAATAATGCAGGTAAGTGCTTAAGTGCCTGCGACATTTTAAGTGCTGGGAAAAGTTAAGAAAACAATATTTAACTTTGTTCTATAAGCAATGCGGCTTTTCGGCAGAATGAACTGAGGAAGTCTGCACTTCAAGAAGATTAAGGGCTAGTCCTGATGGCCTAGTAGTTAAAGTTTGGAGCACTCCGCTTCGGCAGCCTGGGTTCAGTTCCCAGGCTTGGCCCACACCACTTGTCTGTTAGTGGCCATGCTGTGGTGGTGGCTCATGTAAAAAAGGAGGAAGATTGGCAACAGATGTTAGCTCAGGGCAAATCTTCCTCAGCAAAAAAAAAAAAAAACCCGCAAGAAGATTAAACTAGCACTATGAAATTTGTGGAAATGATTTTAAACTATCAGTATCTGAACAGTGGGAGAAAGACAGTGGCATCTTATTTATCCAGAAATCTTTTATCTGGCAATGTAAAAGAGCCGGAAAAAACAAGAAACCAAAAAGAGTGTCAGGAACCCACTGAAACCTAGGTGTTTTGCTTTTAGGAGAATCCTTCAGTCTCTCGCTCAAAATCTGATATGTACAATTCTGAGAAATTTTGTTATTTGGGTTCTCGGTCAATAGCAGATAAGAAAAAAACAAATTAGGAGCTCCCTTTCCTGTCCTTCCCCCAAGCAAGAAGTGATTGTTAACAGGTGATCTTGAGGAAAAATGAGAGAAAAGATATTTAAAAAAAAAATAAGCCAAACTGGTTCAAAAAGTATAACTGTCTTGGGGTCAATAATGTAGACAGAGGTGAGAGCAGAGAGAAGGAGTGGAGGTGCCAGTATCTCTCAGAACAATGGGATAACGGGTCATAGAGTGGTGAACCCAATCTTTGAGAAAAGTTCAGATAATGTTTAGTGTTTATTTATTCATCATTTATAAATGAACACTGTATTGGGCATTTTACCAGGCACTGAGGCTACCTATAGTGACCTAGGTACCTAGAAGGATAACCTAGGAAGACATACTCCCTGCTGTCCTGGAATTTACGCTCTAGAGGGGCAAATAAGTATTGAGTTAGTATTGTCAGGGGAACTAACCTCATCTGGGAGATCAGGGAAGTCTTCCTGGTGGAGGTGATACTGAAGCTGAGGCTTAAGGACTAAAGATGGATGGGGTAGGTAAGAAGGGAAGTACATTCTATGTAGGGCTGCCATATCAAAGTCTCTAACCTAAGGCAAGAGGGGTGCAGGTGCAATGAGATGGAGCTGGAGAGGTTGGCAGGGCCTTGAAGGCCATATTAAGAATAAAGGACTTAATCCTAAGGATAATGAGGAATTTTAATAAACTAAAAAGTGACATGATCAGATAGGAATTTTAAGAATCATCATAACTGTGATGTGGAAAATGGGTTAGAGAGGACCCGAGGAGTTGAAGTGAGACTGCTAGGAGTAGGGTTGCCGGATAAAATACAGAACACTCAGTTAAATTTGAATTTCAAATAAACAACAAATAATTTTTTTTAAGTATAAGTATATCCCCTTCAACATTTGGGACTTACTTATACTAAAAAAATTATTTGTTTTATATATGAAATTCAAATTTAACTGGACATCCTGTGTTTCTATTTTCTAACTCTAACACTCTAAGTGGGAGGCTACTGGAGAGTCCAGGCAAGAGGTGATAGTGGCTTGGAGGAAGATTGAACAATGTCAAGGGAAAGAATCCCAGGTATATTTAGTAAGTCGAACTGCCAGGACTTGGTGATTGATCGGCTATGGTAGGGGGAGGGTATCAGTTGTGACTCAAAATTTTGGCACGGACAGCTAAGTGAATGAAGGTGCTGATTCTCTAGATGGGGGACAACAGAGGAGGAGCAGGCATGCAACACATATTTTAGATATGTTTCCAAAATGGAGCAATTATTGATAATAGGAGAAATTGGGGGTTTAATATCTTAGGCTCTCGTAAACTATGAAGTTTATGGAAATGGACTGATCACCTTATTCCCAAAATATTAGATAAATAAAGAATCACTAGGACCTGCCCGGTGGCCTAGTGGTTAAATTTGGCACATTCCGCTTCAGTCTCCCAGGCCCAGTTCCCAAGCGTGGACCTACACCACTCATCTGTCAGTGGCCGTGCTGTGGCGGTGGCTCACATAGGAAAAGAGGAAGATTGTCAACAGATGTTAGCTCAGGGCAAATCTTCGGCAGGAAAAAAAAATCACTGTATGCTTTTTATTAGTGCACTTTTTCAATTTTCTAACTACAAGATTCATAACAAAATCAAGAGAAGTATTTTTTCTTTTCAATAAATTCTTTTCCCAATAGTTTTTTTTTAAATTTTTTATTGAGGTAGCATTGGTTTATAACATTATATAAATTTCAGGTGTACATCATTATATTTCGATTTTTGTATAGATTACATCACGTTTACCACCCAAAGATTAATTACAATCCATCACCACACACAGGTGCTTAATCATCCCTTTAGCCCTCCTCCCTCCCCCCTTCCCCTCTGGTAACCACCAATCCAATCTCTGTCTCTGTAATTGTTTGTTGTTTTTATCTTCTACTTATGAGTGAGATCATATGGTATTTGACTTTCTCCCTCTGACTTATTTCGCTTAGGATAATACCCTCACGTTCCATCCATGTTGTCACAAATGGCTGGATTTCATCGTTTCTCATGGCTGAGTAGTATTCCATTGTGTATATATACCACATCTTTATCCATTCGTCCCTTGATGAGCACCTAGGTTGCTTCCGAGTCTTGGCTATTGTGAATAAAGCTGCAATGAACACAGGGGTGCATATATCTTTACACATTCGTGTTTTCATGTTCTTTGGATAAATACCCAGCAGTGGAATAGCTGGATCATATGGTAGTTCTATTCTTAATTTTTTGAGGAATCTCCATACCGTTTTCCATAGTGGCTGCGCCAGTTTGCATTCCCACCAGCAGTGTATGAGACCCTTTTCTCCACATCCTCTCCAATACTTGGTGTTTCCTGTCTTTTTTTTTTTTTTTCTTGTAAGGAAGATCAGCCCTGAACTAACATCCATGCTAATCCTCCTCTTTCTTTGCTGAGGGAGACCGGCTCTGAGCTAACATCTATTGCCAATCCTCCTCCTTTTTTTTCCCCAAAGCCCCAGTAGATAGTTGTATGTCATAGTTGCACATCCTTCTAGTTGTTGTATGTGGGACACTGCCTCAGCATGGCCGGAGAAGCAGTGTGTCGGTGCGCGCCTGGGATCCAAACCTGGGCCGCCAGTAGCGAAGCTCGAGCACTTAACCGCTAAGCCACGGGGCCGGCCCTCCTGTCTTGTTAATTATAGCTATTCTGACAGGAGTGAGGTGATATCTCATTGTGGTTTTGATTTGCATTTCTCTGATAGTTAATGATGTTGAACATCTTTTCATGTGCCTGTTGGCCATCTGTATATCTTCTTTGGAGAAATGTCTGTTCAGGTTTTTTGCCCATTTTTTAATTGAATTGTTAGTTTTTTTATTGTTGAGCCAATAGATTATTTTAACATTAGGAAAACTTCAAATATAATATAAGTTTCTCTGGAGCCAGCCCTAATGGTCTAGTGGTTAAAGTTCAGCACTCTCACTGCTTTGGCAGCTCGGGTTCATTTCCTGGTCATGGAATCACACCACTCATCTGTCAGTAGCCATGCTTGGCAGTAGCTCACATAGAAGAACTAGAAGGACTTACAACTAGGATATACAACTTGGGGCTTTGGGGAGGAAAAAAAAATGTTTCTCTGATTTTTTAAATCTCTGATTTAAAAAAAAAAAAGCCTAATCTTTTGATCAGGCATTTAAAAAGAATAATTTAACATAAGTCACACATGATAAACTTATTGCCTGCAGATGATTTTTATTTGACCAGCAAGTTTTAAAAAATATTTTAGGGCCGGCCCTGTGGCTTGGCGGTTAAGTGCACACGCTCCGCTGCTGGCGGCCCGGGTTCAGATCCCGGGCGCACACCGACGCACCGCTTCTCCGGCCATGCTGAGGCCACGTCCCACATACAGCAACTAGAAGGATGTGCAGCTATGACATACAACTATCTACTGGGGCTTTGGGGGAAAAAAATAAATAAATAAAA
This sequence comes from Diceros bicornis minor, assembly GCF_020826845.1. NCBI lineage: Eukaryota > Metazoa > Chordata > Mammalia > Perissodactyla > Rhinocerotidae > Diceros > Diceros bicornis. Next base: position 21,525,177 of record NC_080764.1, on the reverse strand, counting down.
TCTTAAAAAAAATTTTTTTTCTTAATTGTAAGACTTCACTGACAAATCCTAATCCTAATTTCTGGTTTCTTTTGAATAAATGGAAAAATCTGACCACACTGGTGTGCATTCCCACCAGCAGTGTATGAGTGTGTGGTTGGACTTTTAAGCCTTAGGCTTGAAAAACTTGGGCCGGCCCCGTGGCGTAGCAGTTAAGTGTGCGCACTCTGCTGCTGGCAGCCCAGGGTTCGGATCCTGGGTGCGCACCTACGCACTGCTTGTCAGGCCATGCTGTGGTGGCGTCCCACAAAAAGTGGAGGAAGATGGGCACGAATGTTAGCTCAGGGCCAGTCTTCCTCAGCAAAAAGAGGAGGATTGGCATGGATGTTAGCTCAGGGCTGATCTTCCTCACAAAAAAAAAAAAGAAAAACTTGGTTGTTGCCAGGAAACATATTTTGATTTTGTCCCCTCCTTCCTTTCAGGATGTAGAGCGTGTGTTCATAAAACGTACGCCTGCTGTAAGTGACCTCATCCTTTTCTTTCTTTCTTCTAAAAAAGAAAGCCAGGACAGCTTTTAAGTTTTTGAAAAATAGTAAATGAAACAAAGTTATTAAGAAACTTAACTGCTTCTGATAGAATTTCAAGAGCCAAAACATAACATGGCCTACTGTTTATTTTTTTGTGAATTCAAATACATCATGGATATATAAAAAGTATACATTATTTTCACGTAAATATGACCGTACTTTATTCTATTTACTTGATATTTACTTGTGGGTTTTTTTGTATATTTCATCTATGGAATATAGGCATCATAAAGACAAGAGACTTGCCCATCTTTTTCATAACTCTCTCTCCACCCTTAACATTGTACCTTGCTGATAGTAGCCAACTGGTAAAAATTTATTGTATGAATGAATGTATTTTTTTTGTGTGTGTGAGGAAGATTAGCCCTGATCTAATATCCGATGCCAATCCTTCTCTTTTTGCTGACGAAGATTGGCCCTGGGCTAACATCCATGCCCATCTTCCTCTACTTTATATGGGATGCCACCACAGCATGGCTCGACAAGCAGTTCGTGGGTCCGCACCTGGGATCCCAACCTGGGAACCCCAGGCCACTGAAGTGGAGCGCACAAACTTAACTGCTAGCCACTGGACCAGCCCCTGAATGAATGTATTTTGCACTGATAAATCTACTTAGTATAGAGTTGGCAACTATTAAAGTTTTTTTTTTTTTTTTTTTTTTTTTTTTTTTGTGAGGAGATCAGCCCTGAGCTAACATCCGCCAATCCTCCTCTTTTTTTTTGCTGAGGAAGACGGCCCTGGGCTAACATCGGTGCCCATCTTCCTCCACCTTATATGGGACGCCGCCACAGCATGGCTTACCAAGCAGTGCGTCGGTGCGCGCCCGGGATCCGAACCAGCGAACCCCGGGCCGCCGCAGCGGAGCGCGCGCACTTAACCGCTTGCGCCACCGGGCCGGCCCCTAAAGTTTTGATTAGTTGAATTATAATGTGTTATTAAAGGAAACTAAAATGCTATGGAGAACAAACCTAAATTTTGAGGTAGAACTCACTTTTTATTTATTTATTTTTTTGTGAGGAAGATCAACCCTGAGCTAACATCCATGCTAATTCTCCTCTTTTTGCTGAGGAAGACCGGCTCTGAGCTAATATCCGTTGCCAATCCTCCTCCCTTTTTTTTCCCCCCAAAGCCCCAGTAGATAGTTGTATGTCATAGTTGCACATTCTTCTAGTTACTGTACGTGGGACGCGGCCTCAGCGTGGCTGGAGAAGGGGGTGCGTCAGTGCGTGCCCGGGATCCGAACCCGGGCCACCAGTAGTGGAGTGCGCGCACTTAACCGCTAAGCCATGAGGCCGGCCCAGAACTCACTTTGAGAACTGTCTGGACCTAGATCATTTTGGTGTGGGGGATTTCCAGAAACGTACCCAAGTCATCTAGGTTTTAATTTCTCCATTGTGTTTATTCTTATTTATTCTGTTTCATTTTGTGTATTACTTCTTTGTATCTTTTCAGTTTTTTCCTAAATAATTTTTTTTGCTTACTCTTTAGCTCATCCTCTCTATTTTTCTGTGGTTTTCTCTTTCATTGATTTGTGGCTTTATCTTTGTAATTTCCTTTCCTCTCATTCTCTGAATTTGCTCCCTTGCTCTTGAACTAGTTTCTCAAATTTAATTCTTAGCTCAATTTTTTGTCTTTATTGTTTTTTATAAATGTTTCACAACTATAAACTTCCCTCTAAGTACTAATTTTATTGCATCCCATAAATGTTGGCATGGAATGCAGGTGCACATTGGGAGTTGGGGCTCAGCTGTGGGTGCCTGGCCTGGGCACACAGTGTCCACATCAGGGGAACTGTGTCAAGGTGGTTCCAGGTCTAGGCCAAGGTGGTAACTGTGGTCTCTGGATGTGCGTGGCTGGGGCAGGGCACCACTGATGTCCTCACATTCTGGTACACTAACCCACCATGCAGCAGGTGGAAGAAAAAGCAAAAACCACACGCTGGAATCGGGAAGAGCCCCCTTCTGCCTGCAGTAACCCTCCACCGCCCCCTACTGGCAAAGCTTAACATCACAATCACTGCAAAGAAGAAACGCTTTGAGTCCAGTCCACTATGACAGAGCAGGTTCTGAGGGGATGAATTTGGAGCTTAGAGGCAACGATTGATAACAGGCACATCCCCAAAACTAGGGTTCCATATGTGATTTAGATTCTCCTAATCACATGAATTTACAGAAGGTTTTAATCTGGGAGTGACAAGGGGAGAGAGGCAGGACAAAGGGCACCGTTTTTTGCTAGTGACTCAGTGCAGATGTGCTGTGGTTCTGAAGCCAGCACTGCTGGAAGAGGTCCTGCCTCTGTAGACCATGTCCTCATCCTGCTTTTCCTGATCATGGCAGAGTCAGCAGCTCCCTTGGCAGCTCAGTTCAGCTGAGGTTTGGGGAGCTCTTCCTACAAATTCAACCTACAGTCTCTCTCTTCAGCCCTCCTAATGGTTCATGGGTGAACCAACTGAATCCCTTTCTGCTTAAATTCATGAATAGATTCTTTAGTCTACAAATAATTAATCTGACAAAAACAAGGTAAGAAAATGTACTTTGTATGATACTGACTCCTTGGAATCCCTTGAGGCTTCCTTTGTTGCCTAGTACATGATCAATTTTTGTGAAAGTTTCAGGTTTGCACAAAAAGAGTGTATATTCCCTTTCTCTCTCTCTCTCCTGGGTCCTAATTACTTCCCTGTTTAAGGTCTCACAGGCCCTCCATTGAGCTATAGGTTCCAATTATTTCCCAGGATCAGTATCAAGCCCACCATGACATACTTTGCAGAATCTACCTATTTGCAAATCTAACTCCTACCCTTATGTTTGACAGTTGGATCAATTTCCTGGTCTCCAAGCCTTTGAAATTTTCTGATCTCCATGATTTTTCTTATTGGCTTTTAGTTTTCTGCTCCTTAGAGCCAAAGTAGTGAGCACTCAACATATATATTTGATTATCCATAAACACTGATATATCTAACTCACTGCAATGTTAAGTGCATAAGTAAAAAGGAAGACTTGCATCTTGCACAGTCTGCCTTCTAGAAGACTGTCAAGGGTACTCTGATATTTTGCTACAATACTTTGGCAATGCTCTAAATTTATTATGGTCACTGTAACCAATCTTAAGGAAACAGTATAGATCCAAGTGCTGCCAACTAATATAGTTAATGTCACCAAATTCCAGAGTTAGTTTATCTAAAGTTCAAATGTCACAGTAGAAGACAAATATAACTGATGCCTCTGACTCAAAGTGTGAATAGAGGGAAGCTCATGAAAAAGAAAAGTAGATTTTCTTTTGTCTTTTCGTCTGTCATCAAATACAAACTAGATGCAGGTTTCGCTCAATTACTCTGCTGTGGTGAGGTACATGTGAAATAAAAAAATTCTAAAAGCTACATTCTAAGTTCCCTTACAATGTGGACAGCTCTCTTCCTTTCTAGGGCTGATAGACTCTTTGAGTTCTTTATTTGAAGCAGTGGCATTCAAGTTGCAACTGAGATAGGTAGGACTGGCTTTATTCATATTTCCTACCTCACTTCGTATTGATCTAGATCCAGTAGGTAAAGTCATTCTTCTTGGCTTTATTTTCCCCTCACAATGTGCAGATTCACTGCTAATTAATTTTGAGAATTTTCCTCTAGATAAGCTAGAAACATGCTTTTATATTGAGAGAAATTTCTCTCAAATAAGATTAAATAAACAAAAAGTCGTGGATCAAAGCCTCAGTGTCTGTTGAGCAATCATGGAGTAATGTTTTTGTTTCTATTTCCATTTACTGCCTTAATTCTTTTTCCTCAATTTCTTTGAATACTCCCTATTGGACTTTTTTAAGAAGGCAAATTTATTGAGGTATAATTTACATATCATAAAAATTGACCTATTTAGGTCAACAGTGATTTTAGTAAGTTTGTAGAGTGGTTCAACCATCACCATAATCCAGAATTAGAATTTAGAATATTTCCATTATTCTAAAAGTTCTGGGGCCAGCCCCATGGTTTAGCAGTTAAGTGCGCATGCTCTGCTGCTGGCGGCCCGGATTGGGATCCTGGGCGCGCACGGATGCACGGCTTGTCTGGCCATGCTGAGGCAGCATCCCACATATAGCAACTACAAGGATGTGCAACTATGACACAACTATCTACTGGGGCTTTGGGGAAAAAAAAAAAGGAGGAGGATTGGCAATAGATGTTGGCTCAGGGCCGGTCTTCCTCACAAAAATAAATAAATAAATAAATAAATAAATAAATAAATAAATAAATAAATAAATAAAGTTCTCTTGTACCTGTTTGCATTTAATCCCTACTCCCACCTCCAGCCCTGGGCAGCCAGAGATCTGCTTTCTATTTCTCTAAATTTGTCTTTTCTAGACATTTCTAGAAAATGGAATGGAATCGTAAAGTATATATGATATCTAGTCTCTTGTGTCTGGCTTCTATCACTTAGCATGTTGTTTTTGAGGTTCATCCATGCTGTAGCATGTATTAGTAGTTCATTCCTTTGCATTGCAGAGTAGTACTCCATTGTATGCCTACCACATTTTGTTTATCCATTGACTGGTTGGGGGATATTTGAATGGTTTCCAGTTTGGGGCTATTATGTATAATGCTGCTATGAACAATAACACACATGTCTTTGAGTTGACCTATGTTTTCATTTCTCTTGGGTAAATATGGAGAAATGGAATTACTGAGTTACATGGTAAGTTTAGTTAACTTTTTAAGAAACTGCCAAACCATTTTCCAAAGTGATTGTACCATTTTACATTCCCACCAGCAATGCAGGAGGGTTCCAGTTTCTTCTCATCCTCTCCAACACTTGGCACTGTCATTTTAATTATAGTCACTCAGTGTAGTTTTGATTTGCATTTCCTTGCATTTCCCTGCATTTCCCTGGTAACTAATGATGTCAGCATCTTTTCAGATCCTTACTAGCCATTTTTATATTATCTTTGGTGAATATCAAAACTTTTGACCATTTTTAAATTGGGTTCCCTCTTTAACCTTTGGCAACTTGATTTCTACCCTTACACCTATTAAAACTGCCCTCTGAAATAATGAAATACCACTGAAATAATGAATCCTAACAAATCCAGAAGTATTTTTTATGCGTCTTCTCCTTGACCCTTCTGCAGTATTTGATAGTGTCTTCAATAACCCCTTCTTGAAATGTTGTCTTACTTTGGTGCTCAGGACAAAATACTTTCCTGATTCTTCTCAAAGAGCTTTGATAACTTTCCTTTTTGAGTAATAGTTCTCCTCCTCCCCTCTCTAAGTAGTCCAGTCCACATAGACTAGACCTCTGCCCTCTGCTTTTCTCTTACTATATTTTATTCCATTGGTTGAAACCAGAGGCTAGGAGAGTCTGGGTAAAGCCATCGATGGTGTCAGTAAAGGGTATAGGAGTGAATCTGGGAATAAATGGAGAATAGCCAACATAGTGTCCTATTGTTCCCTCACATTCAGTGTCTAAAGCAGATCTCATTATCTTCGTGCCTAAGTCATCTCCCTGTTTTTACTTCTGTGCCCCTGTCAATGGTCCCATTACTCTCCCAAGCTGGAACCTCAGAAAACACTCCAACCCTCAGTCAGTGATCTCTTCTGCTCATAAATTCTCTATCCCTTATTTGGCACTGACCATTTCATAGAGTTGAACTGAATGACTATTAAGATCCCCTATAAGTGTGAAATTCCATGGTTTTATGGTCCTCAACATTGCATCACGATGTTTTTGTGTGTGAGTGAGAAAGATCAGCCCTGAGCTAACATCCGATGACAATCCTCCTCTTTTTGCTGAGAAAGATTGGCCCTGGGCTAACATCTGTGCCAACCTTCCTCTACTTTATATGTGGGACACAGCCACAGCATGGCTTGACAAGCAGTGTGTTGGTGTGCGCCCAGGATCCGAACCTGCGAACCGCACTCCTGCGAACCCCGGGCCACCGCTGAAGCGGAACGTGCACACTTAACCGCTGTGCCACTGGACCAGCCCCGCATCATGATTTTATTGACTTTCTCAAGTGTGCATTTGTCTCTTGAACAAGATTGTAAGCATTTTTAGTGGAGGGTCTATTCCTCATACTTCTTCAAGTCTTCTTCATGGCCATCAGTGTCCTGTTAGGTCAGAGACTCAGCAAATGTTTGTAAAATGAATAAATGAATGATTCAGACATGGGCCTAAAACTTGCCTAAATCTCGTGTCCAAATTACAGATTTTGACAACAAGTAGTCAACACATTTCACCACTAAGTGGCAGCATCCACAATGATAATTTCCAAAGATGGCCCAAGTCCAGCAACCACTTCACTGAGGCCTCCATGATCATAGTAATTAGAGTATGATAAGAACAGAAACCGCTGGACAAACTATTCTCTTTCTGGTGAAAAATTACCAATGAATTACTTTCTGTGCAGACAATTTCTAGTAAATATGGTTGGGAACTAAAAGTGTCTGTCTGCTCAGCAAATGTTTACTTTCATTCAATATTTCTATGAATTTTAATATTGTTTTTAACTAAAGTGTAGTTTAGTTTTCTTTTTTTTTTTTTGAGGAAAATTGGCCCTGAGCTAACATCTGTTGCCAATCTTCCTCCTTTTATCCTTTTTTCTTCCCCAAGCCCCAGTAGATAGTCATATGTCATAGTTGTACATCTTGCTAGTTGCTGTATGTGGGCCACCACCTCAGCATGGCTGGATGAGTGGTGTGTAGGTCCGGGCCAAGGATCCAAACCCGCGAACCTCGGGCCGCCGGAGCAGAGTGCACGAACTAAACCGCTATGCCATTGGGCAGGCTCCCTAGTTTTCTTATTATGAAAGTGTTATAGTCTTAGTACAGAAGAGGCCAAAGACGACAAAATCTCCTGCAGTTCTCCCCGTCATTTCTTTTCACTGTAAACGTTTCACCTTGGTTTTTTTTCTTTACCTTGTTTTTTTTCTTTTGCAAATTGATCTTTCAAGTTTGTTGTTCCAAAACATTCGCGTTCATAAAGATGAAAACAATAAAAGTGTACACAGTAAAAATTTAAAGATTTCCTTCCTTCCAAGGCCCTGCTGCCGCTCTCAAGGGGTAACCATTGTTAACAACGTGATGCATATTTTTCCAGACATTTATTTTTAGCAGATTTGTTTTAAAAAATTTTAAGCATTTTTAGTTAAAAGTACAATACAAATAATATTCCCGCTACCCACCCCTACCCCATCCTCCTCTTAAATGAAGCTGCAGAGAAATAATCATTGTTACCACTTTGATATGGATTCTTGTTCTCAACAGTTGGGCATCTGGAAATGTGTGAGGGCATTTTGGGTTGTTACGGTCCTTAGGGTATAGTGCTGTATTTAACAACTCTGGAGTGCCCAGGAGGGTCCCACCTAACAGAACATTGTTCCACTTGGAATGTCACTAGCATTCCTGCTGAGAATCCCTGGAAGATCTCTTCCGTGCTGAATACAAACACACACACACACACACAACCTTTTTTCATTCCTACAGAAAAGTTGAAAGAACGGTACAGTAAAACACTCATGTACCTACCACCTATATTCCACTTTTAACTTATTGCCTTATTTGCTTTTTCATATATCTATTCAAACATCTATGCCAATTCTCTTTCATCAATGTATCTTTTATTTTGATGCATTTCAAAGTAAGTTGCAGAGATCAGTACACATCATCCCTAAACACTTCACCATTAAATTGTTTTTAAAAAATCGTCTTGTACATATTGATCTACAGCTTGCTATATAAATATATCATCATTTATTCAACAAGTCGATATTTTTTATTGAGGGTTTACTATGTGCCAGGTATTTTGCTAGGCCCTGGGGTTATATTGATGAGTGAAACAAATGCAGTCACCAAATCATGGATCTTACTCTAATAGAGCTTTTGAAACTCTTTCTGCAGTAATAATGATAATAATAATAATTACTAGTAGTATAGCAATAGTATAACAACAAAGTAATTATCATTATTCTAACAATATAACAATAAAATCTAGTATTTATTGTATGTGTACTATATCCCCGACACTGTTCTAAGTATTTTAAATATGTTAACTACTTTAACTCTATAAAGTAAGAACAACTGTAATCTTTTCTGCAGATGATGAGGCTGAGACACAGAGAAATTAGGTAACTTGCCCAAGATCACAAAGCTGGTGAATGCCAGTTGGAATAAAAACCCAGGCAGCCCAGCTCCAGAGCCCACAGGCTGCACCATTACACTACTGCCTCTACTGTATGATCGCCATGTTAATAATATGTCGTCTACCCTATTCTTTTTTACAGATGCATAATATTCCACAGAATTAATTTAATGCAATGTATTTAATGACTCCCTTACTTTTTAAATAATTTTCACTGTTTTATTTAATCATACAGTGAATATCCTTGTTCTTAAATCTTTGTGCATGTGTATAAATATTTCTGTCAGATAGGTTCTATAACTAGACTTGTTGAGTTAAAAGGTATGCAAATTTAAAAAAAAATTTTTTTTTCGTGAGGAAGATCAGCCCTGAGCTAACATCCATGCTAATCCTCCTCTTTTTGCTGAGGAAGACCGGCTCTGAGCTAACATCCACTGCCAATCCTCCTCCTTTTTTCCCCAAAGCCCCAGTAGATAGTTGTATGTCATAGTTGCACATCCTTCTAGTTGCTGTATGTGGGATGCGGCCTCAGCATGGCCAGAGAAGCAGTGCGTCGATACACGCCCGGGTTCTGAACCTGGGCTGCCAGTAGAGTAGCTTGCACACTTAACCACTAAGCCACGGGGCTGGCTCCAAAAAGTATGCAAATTTTAATTTTGATAGATATTGGCTAACTGCCCTCCAAAAATGTTGTACAGTCAATACTCCTCCAACAGAATATAAGACTACCAAATTTCTTATCTCTCCCACAACACTCATTTTTAAGTTTTACACATCTAGTGAAAGCAAACTATATAAAATCATTTTTCATTTGTTTATTTATTCATTTAATTATTTAACAAATATTCATTGAGTACCTAGTATGTTTCAATCACTGTGCTGGGCCAGAGAGACAATGAATGAGCGATAAAGGCAAAATTCTTTCCCTTATGGGCATATAATCACTAAGGATAGGCAGACAATAAAGAAATGGGCAAGTTAATATACAATATAGTGTTAGGTGGTGATAAGTGTGCTGAAAAAAAGTAAAGCAGAATAAGGAACTAGAGAAGGAATTAAGGGTTAGAGTCATCGGGTAGGGTCTCTGAGGAGGTGCCTTTAAGCACAGATGTAAATCAAGTGAGGAGGAGTGCTGTGAAAATCTAGGGAAAAAAGTTATTTTAGGCAGCATGTGCAAAGGCCTTGTGGTGGGAACTTGGTGGATCTGAGAAACCTCATTGGTGTTTTAATTTGTATTTCCCTAATTACTACTGAGATGGAGCAACTGTTCCCCACTCTGCCTCCTAATCTATAAAATATATGAATGTAGCAGTTTCATAGACTTCGAAACACCCTTCTATCACTAAATGTTAGTCAGTCTGTGATTTTTAATATGTGTAATGATTTTTTTTTTAACAAGAGAAAATCAAACAAAGCTTTATAACATGTATACATGGGAGAAACCCAGGAAAACTGGGTAACTCAGCCAGAATGGCCAAAGCTGCCACCTTAATTAGCATCTCTAGCTAAAGACAAAGGAGGATGTTGGGGGTGGGGGGAGTCAGTTATGGGAGATTACGAGAGAAAGCACAGTAAACAAAAGTAAGGTTATTAGGCAGATTTAAGTCCTTGCCTCCCACACTGATAAGAGTTTCTAGAGATAAGGTCATTCCCCTCTTCCTGGTACAGAGAGGGAGATGTCTTTACAAATGGAGATTTCCCTTACAAATGTAAATGTCTCTTCACTTCTACTTGGTTTTCAGAGCTTTTCCCACGTCTGCAGTTTTTAAAAGTAACAACCGGAAATACTCCTTATGCTGAAGAAACACATTTGGGGGTGGCCAATTCTGATCCTCCTCAGTCCAGCCTTTGAAGTTTTCAGAAGTTTCACAGTTCTTTGAGACTTTAAGAAGTTTCACAGTCCAGAAGCTGAGTGGTAGATTGTTCCATCTCACTGAACATATTTTTTAGTCCTGATACTAGACCAGTCCAGTTAAACTCATTTCAGGAGGTGGTGATGCAGGTGGGCTCCCAAAGTTGGGCCTCTCTCACCTCCACTGGACCCTGCAGGCAGAGATCCAGGAGACTGACGTGGTAAGAACTCTTACTTTCTGCCGGCCTGTAATGATTTTGAATTAAGCCGATGGTAAGGGGGTTTTTCTTTCTTTTTTTAAAGTCAGGACTATTGAGTATAATTTACATATGCTAAAACTCACCTTTTAAAATGTACAGTGCAATGAATTTTGACAAAAGGATACATTTGTGTAACCACCACTACAATCAAGGTAGAGAACTATTCCATTACCCAAAAAAGTTCCCTCATGTCCCTTTGAGGCTGTAGGGGAGGAAGACAATTCTTCTACCCTATAGGTCCTTCTGGCTGGTCAAAGAATTAAATTGACGTGAGATAGAATAACAGGAGAAAATCAAACAAGTTTAACAGCATGTATACATGGGAGAAACTCAGGAAAACTGAGGAATTTACCAAAATGGTCGAAGTCACCACCTTAAATACTATCTTCAGCTAAAGATAAAAGAGGATGTTGGGGGTAGTGGTTTGGGACTTCAAAGGGGAGGAAGGCAATTCACGTGGAAATGGAAAAACGAATGTTTGGTAAACAAATGTTTGCTGGGCCAGCTATAGACGATGGGACCAGAGAGAGAACTTGGATAAAAATGGGCCTCAATAGGTGCCTTCCTGTCTACCACACCTAGAGTTATCTATGGTGACAGATCCTTCCTAGGACAGGCCTTCCATCTTAAATTCTTTTAGGCAGTTAGGGGGAAGGTCAGAGTTTCTTTCTGAGTCTTTTGTTCTTAAAAATAATCAAGCCGGGCAGACGCCGTGGCTTAGCGGTTAAGTGCGCATGCTCCGCTGCTGGCAGCCCGGATTCGGATCCCGGGCGCGCACTGACCCACCACTTGTCAGGCCATGCTGTGGCAGCGTCCCACATAAAGTGGAGGAAGATGGGCAGGGATGTTAGCTCAGGGCCAGTCTTCCTCAGCAAAAAGAGGAGGATTGGCATGGATGTTAGCTCTGGGCTGATCTTCCTCACAAAAAAAAAAAGATAAAATAAAATAAAGTCTATGATCATTCTGAGTTAATTTTTGTATAATATATAAAGCAGGGTACCATTTTTTTTTTTGGTATATCATTCCAGCATGTTTTGCAGAAAAGACTTTCCTTTTCCCACTGAATTATTTGACACCTTTTCAAAAATCAAATGACCTTATATTTATGGGTCTATTTCTGGACTCTCTTTTGTTCCATCGAACTTCATGTCTTTCCTGACATTTACACGACACTGCTTTGATTACTGTAGCTTTATAGAAAATCTTGAAATTAGATAATGTGAGTCTTCCAACTGAATTTGTCTTTAAAAAATATTTTGGCTATTTAGATCCTTTGCTTTTCCAAAAACTTTAAGTATCAGCTTGTCGATTTCTACAAAAAAGGCCTTGGAGATTTTGGTTGAGATTACATTAAATTCTTAGATCAATTTGGAGAGAATTACATGCTGACACTAGAGAATCTTCCCACTCATGTACATGATATATTTCTCCATTTACACAGAACTGTTTTGTTTTGAGTTATATACGTGTTTTACAGTTTTCATTCTTTCTATTCTCTTTCAGATCTCAGATCTTATCTTTTTTTCCGTAATAATTATCCTTCCTGGAATATATTCTTTCAATGTTGCTTTAGTGAGAAAGTCTGTTGGGGATAAATATTCTCGGTTTTTGTTTATCTGAAATGACTTGGTTTTGCCCTCATTCTCAAAAGGTACTTTTCTGTAAAGACTGTGAAGCTGTTATTCCACACTCTTCTAGTTTCCATTGTTGCTGTTGAGAAATTGGTAGTTAGTTTTCGGTGATCTGTCTTTTCTCCCTGGCTGCTTTTAAATTTTTTCTGTTTTTGGTGCTCTGCAGTTCCAAGGCTGGCTGTGGTGTCTTTACAACATTTAGTATTCCCATGCAAGAACATGGCATATTCCTCTATGTGTTCATTTCTCTTCTTTTTTACAGAATTAGTTATCTTGGAAATTTATACAAATCTACCACCAAAACCACTATCTTCTTGTTATTGAGTCAGATATTCCACTGTATGAAATGTTATTTTCTTTTAGGCCAATGTGGTCAACTTGCCACCAAGTTGGTCTCCTCAAGGAAATCCAAAACCAGTGAAAACCTTATTTTGACGAATGACACATTATATAATATAAAGGAATCTAGATTCTAAGAAAAAATATTTTCAACTTGTACATGTTAAATATGTGATATACTTATTATTAAATTAAACCTCTACAGACAAAGACAAACAACACATGATGACACTTCAGGTCTCCAAATATCCATCATTTCAGCCCCTGTGTTTGAGAGCTCTGGAATACCCCTGGCAATTCACTTTTCTTCAGTGCACAGCCGCTGCAGTAAATGGCCACATGTACCCTTGAGGAAGGACTGGGAGAATCATTACCGAATATACTTGCAATGGTGTTTCAGGGTTCTGTGTGCTGATGACCTGACCACCTCTTCAGTCAACCAGTACCAGGTCTAAAAACTGACTCAGGCTCAAGAACTGGGCAAGAGATCATGACTTCTTATTGGGTGGCCACTCCAATTTCATCAAATGCAGTTTATTTACCAATATACACCTGGCACTAAGCACAGGGACTGACTCATAGTAAGCACTCATAAAAAATTTATTGTATGGATGAATGATGCTTGAGATTTCCTAGACATAAAGGTTTAGGGTAGTGCACATAACCTCAATTAATCAATTGATTGCTGAAACTTTTACCTTTTGTTAAGTATCCTACTTGACCTACAGGGAGAACATAGAGAACTGCTCAAGAGAATAATCTCTGGAATCAGTTAGTGTAGATTTGATACATGGCCCTCTCACACTATCTCGAAGCCTTGATTTCCTCATCTGTAAAATTGTTATAATTATAACCTGTCTTGGTTATAAGGATTAAACGAGATAATTCACATGCAGATCATAGCATTATGAGGTTAAAAATTTAAACACCACAACTCACAATTGTATGTCCTTTGTGTTTATTTGTAATTGATCCAAACATTTTCACTAACCTCCAACCCACTTGGTTGGAGGGAGAAAGGAAGCAGTAAAGTGGGATGCCGTACAAGTTAAAGTTGCCGGGGAAAGGTATCTTAGTCTGCTGGTTAAAACCGTCTCTTGCAGGGTAAATACTCTGTAATCTAATGTCTAACTCCACATCAGAGCCATTTCATCCTCCTTCCCCCTCTTACCTTTCACGGTGTCTGTGTTCCGTGAGGGAAGCCGTGTGTTCTCATGGCAGGAAGAAGGGGCCCTTGTTTGTATAAATGGATCTGTCCGTAGGCTTTGAAGCCCTGTGGGCCTCCAGGTCCCTACTCAACTTGGTACTGATGTCCCAAGTATGCCTACCCCTGGGGGACCTGGGGATATCTGCTGCTGGAATGTGTAGTATAAAGACTATTGTCCTGTCCTCTTGGCAGGGCTGCGTCTGGTGATCCACAAACGCTGATTTGGCCCCACCTGTGTATCCCTTAGAGACTCAGGCACCGTCTCCCTCAGGCCTGTGGGGGAGGGAGCTTTTGGATCCCTCCAAAACCTCACAGGAGGCTTGTTCTGCTTCATTAAGCTATTGTCGCGTCCCGGCTGATACCGAGCAATGGGCTCACTCCGCTTGCCGAGATCTGAGCCAATTAATCACAACGAGTTAGAGATCAAGAAACGAAGTTTAATTAGACTAGCCTGCAAATCGGAAGACAGGTGACTAATGTCTCAGAGACCCATCTTCAAAGATTATAAATGTTGAGGCAGTTATATAGGGAAAATGGGCAGTAAGGAGGGGGTCCAGGGAGGTTGGTCTCCAGGCATGATGGGCTCCAGGCATTACATTGTTCCATTCTTCTGTCAGCTGTGATGGATACCTTGTAGGTGTGTTTCTCGCCTGTGGTCAGCCTGTTCCTGGAGAGAAACTCAGAGAACAAAGTTTTTAATTTATCAAGCTATTGGGGAGTACATACATAAGTGGAGGCCATCAATCAGGAGAGCATGTGAATTTTTTGGAGTACGTGCAGCACAGCGAGTAGTCACACAGAGGAGGGGCTGGGGCCATTCAGTGCAACAAGATGGCCTCACTTATGCTCACTTACACTGCAGCTGCCCTGAGTAGGCCCAGGAGCACCATGTAGAGTGCTGTTTTCCACATTTCAGAACAAGAAGCCAGGCCAAAACCCTCTTTGCATTTGGTTTATCTCATCCTTGCAAACTGTGGTTTTCTTCTCTTCTAATCAACTACAACTCCTTGCTTTTCAACAGGAGCAGGGGCTGTGTGCAAAGCAAGGGTCTCGGTGTGTAATCTCTTCCCCCACATCTTTCACATCCTGCACTACTAGAACAGAGGAAGGCTTCCCAATGGGTAGATTTCGCTTTTAGAAAATCTTCCTTCTTCCTGAAGGATATCAGACTAGACCACGGCAAAATATGGCTCTTCAGCACATGGCATTTGTTATGAGCTAACGGCCACTGAGAATCAGCAGAGGCAAGGAAAGCTCTAAAAACAGGGCACCAAGTTTTCCTTTTGTAAAGGAAATTTACATTTATAAAGGAATTTCCATTTGTAAAAGTATCTCCCTTTCTGTTACCAGGCAAAGATTCTTAACAACCCTTATCAAAGGAGAACAAATCTTGTTTAACAATGCTTGTTTACCACACTATTCCTGGTCACCTTCCCACAACTTGCCTCCTTCCTGCCCTCCCCCCAACCAGTAGGTCAAAACCTTTCCTTTGTTTGGCCTAAAATGGTACATTATGCCCAAGTTCTATGTACCGTTAGGGTTGTTCGTCAGTGAGTGCTCCCATGTGTATGCTCAATGCACATGTTAATAAACTTGTTTGTTTCTGTTTTTTTCCCCCCAAAGATTTTTATTTATTTATTTATTCCCCCCAGAGCCCCAGTGGATAGTTGTATGTCATAGCTGCACATCCTTCTAGTTGCTGCATGTGGGACGCGGCCTTAGCATGGCCAGAGAAGCAGCGCGTCGGTGCACGCCGGGGATCCGAACCGGGGCCTCCAGCAGCAGAGCGTGTGCACTTAACTGCTAAGCCACGGGGCCGGTCCTGTTTCTCTCTTGTTAATCTGTCTTTTGCTAGTCTAATTTAGAAGGCTCCAACCAAAGAACCTAAGATGGATAGACAAAAAACTTTCTTTCCCTCTTGTATATTCCTTAATCCAAGTCTAGTTATTCTCCTTCTTTTCTCTGAGGCAATAAACCTCTCCCAGCCTTAAAGTTTAAAATGTCTGTAAAAGAAGGAAATAGAGGGGCCGGCCCCGTGGCTTAGCGGTTAAGTGCACGTGCTCTGCTGCTGGCGGACCTGGCTCAGATCCCAGGTGTGCACCGATGCACCGCTTCTCCGGCCATGCCGAGGCCACGTCCCACATACAGCAACTAGAAAGATGTGCAGCTATGACATACAACTATCTACTGGGGCTTGGGGGAAAAAAATAAATAAAATTATAAAAAAAAAAAGAAGGAAATAGATTACAGAGAAAAAACTATTTGGGGGAGATATTTCTACAATATTTTACCAATTACATCATCCTTTAACTAGAAAATTTGAGTGTGTTCCCACCTCACCCCTGCCCACCTTTTCTAGGTTGATTGTAGAAAATCAAGAAGCTATACATTTTTATATGGCTGAGATACAATGTTTAAAAGTTTGACCATAAAACATTAGAGCTCAATATTGGTGAGGAGATAACGGTAGTGATAATAACGAACTTGAGCAAAAACACAGAAAACTGGACGGCAGGAATCGGAATGCATATTACCTCGGATTTTGGTCTATTGATGAATACTTTGAGCCAACTTTCAAAATATGTTTCTCTTTTTAATTCTTTAACCAATGTCGATGCAAAATAACTAATAGCCATTCTATAGATAAGAGAAATAAGGTAAGTTTTACTTGAGCCAGAGTGAGGATTATAACTCAGGAAGGCCTTTAGAAAGCGTTCCAGAGAAGGATAGTTTTCAGTACAATTTTGTACTTTTTAGAACAAAGAACATACATTCAACACACCCAGAATACATTTTTATCAGAATTTCAAAGAGATGTTCAGTTGCAAATTAGTAGGTCAACATGACCCCGATGTAGGGAAAGGGACTAATCTGGGCATTACCAATAGGGCATAGGAGGGGAAGTACGCACTCTTACCTTAAGAGAGTGTATTCTTTACTTTAATGGTTAAGCAGATGTACAATGTATGTTTGATAGGCCATAAATCAGGCTTTTTAGTTAAAGCTGAATCAGTTTTGAACCAGAATAGTTACCCCATACACCTCAATGTGTG
Source organism: Diceros bicornis minor (assembly GCF_020826845.1). NCBI lineage: Eukaryota > Metazoa > Chordata > Mammalia > Perissodactyla > Rhinocerotidae > Diceros > Diceros bicornis. The sequence goes on along the minus strand of NC_080764.1, from coordinate 21,508,148 downwards.
AGAATCTCTTGTTACCAAAATAATATAGGAACAGAAGTCCTGGTTGAGACCATAAAATCTAGATTACGATCCTTATGATGGAGACTCTGCTACCACATAGCCATGTGAGTTTGGATATATTACTTGTCTGGTTGAAAGTTTTCTCTTGTCTAAATCCAAAGGATTAGACCAGATGACCTCTGAGAAACTTATCAGTGGATCTATGATTTTTCCTGAAATACTCAAATGATTCACTATCCACAGATGTGGCATTGAGCTGTAATTCATGGGTCACGTGTTAACCCCTTACTGGAAATGAATTATGTCACACTGCTGTTATACAACACTGTAACTCTTTAAGGGTTGGGTTAGAATGAAAAGAACCGGGCCGGCCCTGTGGCTTAGTGGTTAAGTGCGTGTGCTCTGCTACTGGCGGCCCAGGCTCGGATCCCGGACGCGCACCGATGCACCGCCTCTCCGGCCATGCTGAGGCCACGTCCCACATAGAGCAACTAGAAGGATGTGCAGCTATGATATACAACTATCTACTGGGGCTTTGGGGGGAACAAAAAGAGGAAGATTGGCAATAGATGTTAGCTCAGGGCTGATCTTCCTCACAAGAAAACAAACAAACAAACAAAAACATAGAATGAAAAGAACCCCTGAATATTATGCCCAGTCTAAGCACAGGCACAGAAATTATGTGACTGAGATTGGTAAACTCGAAAAGCTCCTAAAAATGCAAGACATTTTTGCTCCTATTCATCTCCTCCTTGTATTCTTCTTCCTCCATGACCTTACTTTATCACTTACTTCCTCCGCTAGTAGGTCTTTAAATTCTCCCTCAGATAGGATTCTGCCCTAACTCACAAATGTGAGCATCTCCCGATTTTGCATTCCTGCACTTCTCTATCATCCTGGGACAGAAGTCTGAACCTACTGCCTTCATCCTCATCCAATGCAATCCAACTTCTATTCATATAACTATACTGAAAAATTTTTTATAAAGATTGTCAATGACCTCTTATCTGCCCAAACCAATCTTGTCTCTTCTTGTGCTTGATTTCACTGCAGCATTTACTCCCTTGGTAATCTCACCAATTTTTTTTTTCCCCCTGAGGAAGATTCACCCTGAACTAACATCCATTGCCAATCCTTCCCTTTTGTTTTGCTTGAGGAAGATTAGCCCTGAGTTAACATCTGTGCCAGTCTTTATCTATTTTGTATGTAGGTCACTGCCACAGCATGGCTGGTGAGTGAAGTAGGTCCACGCCCAAGGTCCAAATCCATGAACCCGGGCTGACAAAGCGGAACAGGGAGATCTTTAAGCACTTGACCACGAGGCCAGGCCGAATCTCACCAATTTTAATGGTGTACCACCCCCTGTCCACTGATGCCTCCCAAGTCAATTTCCAACTACTTAGCATTTGTCTTCACCTAAAGTATCCTACAAGCATCTTAAACTGTTCATTTAACTGTTTTAATATCTAAAACCGAACACATAATTCTTCATACTTTTTCTATTCCCTGGCTTAATTAATGATTAATATGCACTGAGCTTCTCAAGCTGGAAACCAACTCCATCTCATCTTCAAATACATTCTTTTTTTTTTTTTGAGGAAGATTGGCTCTGTGCTAACATCTGATGCCAATCTTTCTCTTTTTCTCCCCAAAGCCCCAGTACATAGTTGTAGAGTTGTAGCTCTTCTATATGGGATGCCCCTGCAGCATGGCTTGATGAGCAGCGAGTAGGTTCATGCCCAGAATCCGAACCGATGAAACCCAGGCCGCTGAAGCAGAAAGCAAGAACTTAACCACTACACCACCAGGCTGGCCCCTCCATCTCATCTTCAATTCTCTCTTATTCCATCATCCAATTGGTTGCCAAATTCATTTTCTCCATCTACAATCCACCCCCTTAGGTTAGGTCTTTAGCATTTCTTAAAAGGGCCCACCTGTCATTAATCCCCACTGCTATCTCTAGTCCATTCATTCACCCAGGGGCTGCTGGAGTTTTCACCACAAAGGAAAAAATCTGATAATGATACCACCCTGCTCATGAGCTTTTACCTTCTCCTTGAAGTTTGCTTCCAGATTATATCCAATCTCCAAAAAATATTGATACAAGGCCTTTCACAATGTCATCCCACCAGACTTCATGTGTTCCAGTCACACTGGACCACATATCATCCCCAAAGCAAGCCAAATTCACTTGAATACTGTGACTTTAATTTCAGGCACTGAGTGTTCTCTTGGTATATCCTTAATCACTGTTGGGAAGAGGGAGATTTCCCCTTTACCCTTCTTGTGTTCTTATGGCTGGACTAATAATAAAATTGACACAAGACCAGATTAACAGGAGAAAAATACAATTTAATACGTACATATTGGAGATCACAGAGAAATGGTGCTCAGAGAACGAACAAAGCAGGCAGTATATATATCTTTTATATAAAGAAACAATAAATTTTTGAAGAATGACAGGACAAAGAAACTTAGGTTTGAGGTATGTAATTAGTGAGGAATTTAAATACAATTTAGGCTTGAGGTAGTAAATTAGCAAGGTTTGTTTATGTATGCTTCTCAGCCCTGAATTCCCCAGCTCTGGTGATAAGGATTCAGGGAGAGCATCTTTCACATGGGAGATTTATTTCCTGCTTTCAGGGAGAACAGAGAGAGGAGGGTCAAAAATGCCCTTTTTTATTTTGCATTGGCTGCTGCTTTTCAAGTAACTTTAATACAAAATAATCAATATGCCATTGTGGGATATTTTGGGGTGGCCTGCCCTGGGCGTCCACACCACAAAGTCTGACAATTATGCATCCTCAGTCAATGTTTATTGAATGAATTAACCACAAATCCTGGATGGTTGGTTTCTCAATAAAACATTAATTATTAATTAATTAAGCAAGTAATAAAAAGAATTATGAAAGAAATTCCTCCTTCCAAAAAGTTGCTTTATTTATTTATCTATTTATTTGTGTGAGGAAGATCAGTCCTGAGCTAATATCCATGCCAATCCTCCTCTTTTTGCTGAGGAGGACTGGCCCTGGGCTAACATCTGTGCCCATCTTCCTCCAAAAAGTTGCTTTTTTTGTACAGGGGAGGCAAATAATTGTCTGCTGACCTGATGTTTCTGTCTTTATCCTAGCTGTTTTCAAATCTGGTCCAATTCATGTCAGACTATCAAAAGAAGAAAAGCTGACAAAACCTTGCCCCCTCCTTTCTGTAATATCTTTACCATGTAGAGAAATAAATTCATAAGATCATTATAAAGATGAGCATCATACCTCAGTTTTTCCAAAGATCGTGACAACTAAAGCATGAACTGGACCTCATAAGAAAACCCTATGTAGGATTGTTGAAGTAAATAGGTATTTAAGATTAGCTAAACTGAGAAAGTCAGATCATATGAGTTCCTATATTTGCAAATTAATTTAGAAACTATTCATAAGGGGAAGAAAGAAAAAAACTGACCTCTTAAAATTGACAGGAAATTCTCACTCTCATTGCCATAATGGAAATTCCCAAATTTCTCAAATGTGTTCTTTCTTCTTCATCTCTGGGAGCATAAAAACATCTGCCAGAAAAATATGAAACCAAAGAAGTATCTGGTGCCATCGCCCAGACCTGTAATAACTTGTAATGATCAGATTATCCTCACAAACAGGCGTCACTCCCACAAAGGGCTCTGGTTTCTGTCCCTTTGGTTTACTGAAATGTCTAAACCTTTGATGCTTCTTTCTGATTTCTCAGACTACTCAGTGCTCAGTGATATGAGGTTAATAGTGCCCCTTCTGAGATGCTAATATGCTGCTGGTATGTACAATTGTGTAAAGACCAGATTCTCTAGGTAATAGTATTAAACTAGTATCAAGCATTCATCTGTACATATTTTTTCAATAAACCTTTATTAACTGTTTATTTTGTACTAGTGCTTGGCACTAGAGATACAAATACAGGAGATTCAGTTCCTGCTCACAAAGAGTTTACTTATTTATTCATTATTTTTTAAATTGAATTTATTTAAACTGAAAAAAAAACAAAAACAATTCACCCATTTCTCCCAGCCCCAACCACCTGCCTCTGGCAATCACTAATCTGTTTTCTGCATCGATGGGCTTAGTTGTTTTTTTAAAAATATATGCATTTTTTTTAACTTCCATATATAAGAGAGATTATACAGTATCTGTCTTTCTCTGTCTGACTTATTTCACTTAGCATAATACCCTTGAGGTCCATCCATATTGTTGCAAATAGCAAGATTTCATTGTTTTTTATGGCTAAATACTATTCCATTGTATATATATGCCATGATTTCTTTATCCATTTATCCATCGATGGACACTTGGGTTGTTTCTGTATCTTGGATATTGTAAATAATACATTCCTGGCAACAGTGCACAAGAGTTGCCTTTTCTCCATATCCTCACCAACACTTGTTATTTCTAGTCTTTTTGGCAATAGCCATTCTAATAAGTGTGAGGTGAGAACTGATGGTGCTCAGGGCAAGCTGCCCCAGGAAGCACCACTCTGGTATGCGGATTATTTCGAGCTGAAGACAATAAGGACTCAGAGAGCTCAGGAAAAATATTTGAGTTTCCCCTCCCAAACTGCCTAAAGAATTTAAAACCAAAAAATCTGTTTTAGGAAGGGGTTATTATCATGACTGCTATAAAAGATAATTTAGGATAGAGGTTACAATAGAAAAGGCACCAACAAGCCCATCTTATCGGGAGTCCTGTCTCTCTGGCCACATTCTTTGGATGGCCCTGCAAGGAGTTGTCAGACAATCATTTACAAGGGAAGTCTCCATTTGTAAAGGTATCTCCCTCTCTGTATTGAGAAAAAGGGGGGGTGAGCTCATTTCTAGTAACTTATCAATGTGGAAGATGAGGCCTTGGGGCTGTATAATAAACCTTACTCTTGTTTACTGTGCTTTAGTGGTAATCTCCTGTAACTGACTCCCCCCACCCCCAAAATCCTCCTTTGTCATTGGCTGAAAATGATATTTAAGACGAGAATTTCTGCTATTGTGTTGAGAAACGCAGTGTCCCTGCTTTCTCCCATGTATACATGTTATTAAACTTGGTATTATTTTCTCCTGCTAACCTGTCTTGTTGATTATTTGGCCAGCCAGAAGAACCTTAAGGGAAAGGGCAGAGGGAGATTCTCCCTCTTCCCCCGACAGTTTTGGCGAGCCAGCCAGGAGAAGCACTGGCTGGTAAGTTGCCTTCTCTGGCTGGAAGACCTGCCTTCTCCCTGGACTACTGCAGATGATGAGATACGGGAACGCCTGACGAAAGCCGGCAAAAGGTAAGACTTCTTACCACGTCAGCCTCCCGGAATCTCCATCTGCGGAGTCCGGCGGAAGGAAGTGGTGAGAATTTTTTCTCTTTCTAAATTTAGATTGGCAGGAGAAAATATTTGGGAAACTAGTTTCTTGGGCTTTTAGTGACTCTTGGTTTAAATTTGGTAGAGTACTCTTGGTTTTGATCTTGATCCCTTTTCCTCCCAGAGGTAGTCTCTGTTTTTCTCTTTTGTCTGTGTCTTTTGTCATAAGAAAGAAATACCATAGGGTAGGACGCAGGCATAGGCCCTATAAGCCTGCTGTCCGGGCCGGCCCCACAGAATGGTGAGTTTGCGGGTCTCACCAGACCGGCGTCTACAAACTTTGCTGTGGGTTATTATACACATGAAGTGAAGGTCATTGCCAAGGGCATCTTGGAAGCCAAAAAGGCCGCAAATTTGGTGGGCGCGGGTCGAGCAGTTAAGAGCCATTAGGGCGCTCGCCACTTTCAAAAGACTCCCGTGACAGGATAAGTTGGGTCACGGAACGGGGTAGATGACACAGGTCCCCCGCCAACTGCAAGAAAATGTCCGTGCAACGACGAGGTACTCTGTAAAGCACACAGCCCCCAACCCCGCGGCACCTCCCCCGCTAGGTATTATTCTAGCTCCAAGAGACCTAAGGCGTGGCTAAAGCTGTCATTGTGCACATAAGAAAAAAAAAACCGGATGAGGTTTTTCCTTCTGTCTTGTTCTGTGTCCTGAGAAAACTTGGCTTTGTGACCAGTGAGAATATTCTCCTTGGTCTCCACCATACGGAAGGTGCATTTACCGGGGTGCACCTTGGTGGCCAGTCGAGTAGACTGGGGTTCCGAACTGTCTCTGTCCGGCTGTGCCAAGCTCTCAGGGGAGTCTGAATATCTTTGGGAGTGAATTCTGTGGATCATGGGGGCTACATCATCTGCGCCCTCACCAGGGACGCCTCTTGCGTCCATGGGAAAGATTTATTTTAAGCGTGGAAAGTTACCTCCGGGTCTTTCCTTAAAAAGGCTTATTGGTTCGAGTCACTATTGGAATAAATATACAAATGAAGATCCTACTCGTCAATGGCCAGACGACGGATCCTTTGAATTGGAAAAACTTCTAAATTGGGAAAAAAAAAATGTTTTGAGAGCTCTCACATAATTGCTTAATTGGTACCTAAGAATTAAGGCCAGAAAAAGGAAGGGAAAAATTTGACTAGTCTTAAGACCTTGACTCAGGTTACAATTAAATTGAGAACATATAAAAGTGTAAGTGTTGATAAGATTATAAAGGTTGGAATGTTTGAGCTAATTTTATACAAAGAGGTTACATCAACTTTGCCTGAGTATGTTTTAAAATGTCTGACTGGGAATGCTTCTCTTGTCCAAAATTAGAAGATCAAGACCTATTGATAAAAATCTTAATGATAATTATGTTTAAAGGTATAAGAGGTGACGAAATTTACATGAAATTTTGTAAGGAAAAAAACTGATGTTATTTCTATTACAGAACTGGTTAACAAAAATAGTAATTTAAATGATGGCTAATTTTATCTCAAGTCTTATGAAGTCTTGTAGGCAATCTAAATAATTATTGGGAATAAGTAACTAAATAGTTGTGAAAAAGATGAATGTTGGATGAACTTTAAACAATAATTATGTGTTATGGTGGTTACAGCTTCCAAACTCTTTTTGGTGACCTAAAACTTTAGAGTTTTGCTGAATTTTATGATAAAAATTCTCTGAGTATCATCATTTCCAAATAAGATAAAATATTAGACATTGATTGCTAAACTTACATTTATCTACTTTTGGCTTTTCATCACAGGAAAACTAAAAGGTGTTTTGGGTCTATTAGTAAACATGTGTTTTATTAAAAGATTGTACTATAAAGTAACATGTTTCCAGAAATGATGAAGTAAGTGTTCATAAACTTTCCAAGCCACAAGATACTAATGTAAAAGAAAGTTTATAATTGTTTACTTAGTTTTTACTTAGAAATTAAGGTTTCTAAAGGTTAAAATTTCTAATTAGTATATGTGATTGAAGCTACTAAAAATTAAGAAAAATATGTCTGTGTACAAGGAAAGTAAGATGTATAAAGGTACAAAGAATGGAAATATTTTGTTTGGTTAAGAAAGATAAATTTGTCCTCAAGTACTAGGAGGGAAAAGAAAGACATGGGACAAATTCTGAATGTAAAAGGAAAGTTATAGAAGGTTTGTGGAATAAGAATTCTGGAAAACAAGTTTTTTGCATGATCAAGTTGGCTAAGATTGAAATGAATTTAATTAAGTAAATGAGTTTTAATAGCAGAAGTAAGTTGGTGCAAAATTAAAATTTGGTCTTATTTCTCTTAAAAGGATAATTTGCTTAAACTTGATAAAGAGGCTATAAAAGATTTTTCTTTACCTTTGGGTAAGTCTACCTAAAAGACAGAAAAAAAAAAAAACAAAAAAACTGTTAAAATAATTTCCTGTGTTCAAAAGACTGAGTTCTCTCTATTAAGGCTTTTTGGACTATTAGTGCTCTGTTTGCATTGACTTGACTGTTTATATTTTTGACAAGCCTCCCCAAAATTCATATCTTAAATAAAGTCTTTTTTTTTACTTTTTTTTCTTTGAGAATTTTCAAAGGGCCCTGGAACTTCTCAAAGAAATTTGCTCTCTTCCTATAAAGAGGAAGATACTAAACTTATTAGGCTTATTCAATATGTTCAATTGCATGGAAAGCATTGTCAGACAAGTGATGATAAGCCTGCTTAGGTGCTATTATGTGGGCAAATGTTATTGACATAGGTGTTTTAAAATTGTATAACATTACTGAAATTCTGATCTGTCCTGGTTATCAGTCATAATTCTGGTTATTATTATTTTAAAGTGTTGTATGTCACAAAATTAACCAAATTTCCTTGTCAATTGCCATTTTGAGGTCTTGTTGTTTACAGACTTATTTCTTTGCTCTAATGCTTTTGCAAAATGTTTCAACTTCAGAAAAATTCATGGAAAGGACTCTGACATTTATACTGGAGTACAGGTTTCTGACAAACTTTCTGATCATAAAACTGAACTGGGTAAAAAAAATTATAGAAATCTGATGGAGAGACTGATAACTTCATAAAGCTGCTAACAAAAAGATTGGGATCAAGAATGGATTACACAGGACTGAACCAACTGATAAGGATGATTATAATTTTTATGATTTTTCATTTGAAGTATTGCTGAATTTTTAATGTTTTGTTTTTATCAGATTTAAGGAAAACTTTTTCTCTTTTCTCCTGAGCTAGCTATGACTTATAACAATTTGGTAAATGATATTTTTGTAAGTAAAATGGAAATATTTATCTTTTTCTCTCTACCTGATCCCTCGAATTTAGAAACTCTTAGTAAGTGAGTATTGTTGTTTTCATGGCAATATAGTTATTTGCATAAGTTCAATAAGAATCTGTTCTCCTTATAACAGGACACAATTGGAAACACTGGTTCTATTACCAAGGTTGTGACTGGAACATCATATTTGCAATATAACCATACAGCTTTTGAGGAATGAAGATTGGACTTTATGGAATAAAGCCACGTGGAAATATTAGCCTGGTACCTTATGTTCCAAGCAGCACTTACCAGGATAAGTAAAGAATGTCACTTATCTGGCAGGTACAAGGAACCTTGAAATATTTTGGGGAAACCTCGGAATAGAGGAATTCACCCAAATCTATAGGTATTGCAGGCAAAGTCTGATGACAAAATCCTTGGCTTGGCTTTCCTGGCCTCGAGAGACCTTTAAAGTTCAATGTGAGATTCCTTATAAAAAGTTCCAGCAAAGCAGATTTAAAAGAGCCTATGTGATCAACTGCTATTCTTGCTGTACTTATGTAAATAATTGGGCCAACTCTATTGGAACTAGACTTATTTTGCAAACTAGTTTTAATTTTGCTATCTTAATAAAAATGAGGGTGATTTTAGAGAGAAAAATTATATTTCAGTAAAAACTATTTCAATATAAGTTTGCAGATATTAGATCCTAGTTTTGCTGTCTTTTGAGGTTTTTGTTTTATATCTGTTGACTGGACTGGATCCTGATTTCTTCTAGTCTCCTGAAATATCTGGCTACAGATGTCCAAACTAACGTTTTTGATTTTTTCCATCATTTTCATTTGAAATCACTGAGAACTGAACCTGCCCTTTTTCCTGAAGCCTTACAAACTGAAGCTGATGAACTTGATATAAACTTAAGAGTTGACCTGACGACACCATCAGAGACATTTTAAACTGCAAAAGATACTTTGACGCTGACATCTAAAATTCTTCTTCACTGGCTGTCCTCTGAACTCAAAAACTGGTTTACAATTTGCTCTAACCATTAACCTTGTTTTTCTTTCGTTTACACAAATATGCTTTTGGAGTCTGCCATGCTGTTGGCACAATTTGGAAATCCTGTGGATTCTTAACTTCTACAAGAACTCCTATTGCTAATGGACACTTAATTGCAGCCTTATTACAAGCTATTCACCTTCCTTCAAAAATTGCCATTGTTCATTGTTCAGCCCATACTAAGGAGACTGATGTCATATCTTTAGGGAATGACGGGGCTGACAGAGCTGCTAAGCATGCAGCTCACTATGGACCCCCTTATCCGTTTTCCACCCAATTTTTAAATCTGCCTTTATCCCTGACTGATGTTATTAACTATTAGGCAAATGCCCCACAATCTGAAAAAGACAATTGGATACAAAAGGGTGCCAAACAATTATCAGATGGATTATACATTGGACCAAATGGACTTCCAGTAGCTCCTTTTCTTTTGACTTTTTGGCTTGCACTTATCTCCCACCAAATGGGACATATGTGCAAACGGGGGATAGTTAAGGAACTAAAAGACAATTGGTTTTGCCCTGGCATCCATAAAATTTCTGACCAAATCACCTCCCAGTGCACAACTTGCAAATCTTACCAAGTCTCTGGGAGAAATCAGTGTGATCCAGGAAGTCCTCCCAGGCCCACGCTGCCTTTTGTGGCACTCCAAATGGATTTTATAGACTTCCCTTCAGCTTTAGGTTACTCTCACTGTTTGGTTATTGTCTGCATGTTTAGTGGATGGACTGAATGCTATCCGACCAGACATGCAGATGCCACAACAGTGGTAAAGAAATTAATAACTGAAGTTATTCCTCGCTTTGGCATTCCTTTATGGATTGAATCAGACCAAGGAACTCATTTTACAGCAGAGATAAACCACTTGCATACAAAAACTCTGGGGTATTCATTAAAATTTCATACCCCATATCACCCTCAGTCATCAGGGCAAGTGAAATGTAAAAATCTAGATATAAAAAAAACTCTAGGAAAAATCTGTCAAGAAACTGGACTTAAATGGCCAGAAGCTCTGCCCTTGGCCCTTATGAAGATTCAAAATACTCCAAATAGAAGGCATGGACTGACTCTTTTTGAAATAGTTTTTGGACGTCCGATGCCTACTGGTGTCTCTAAACCTTCAAGTCCTGGATTAAATGAATATTATGGGAACTTAAGTGAACAATTTGATGCTATGACTTGTTATATACAAAAATTAACTAGTATACTTGAAGCATATCGTCAACAGGTAAAAGAGGCATGGCCACCACCTTCTGACAAGCCTTGCCATCCCTTTCGACCAGGAGACCGGGTGTACATCAAGGTCTTTAGAAGAAAACACGCACTGTCACCTCGCTGGGAAGGACCTTATGAAGTCTTACTGACGACCTGCACTGCCATCAAAATAAAGGAAAAATCTTCCTGGATCCATGCGAGCCACGCCAAAATAGACCCAGAACATCGCTCTCAAGACAACTGGGAGATAATCCCCACAGGAGACCTTAAACTAAGGATTTCGAGGGCCAAAACCCAGGCCCCAGAAGCAGCCGACATCACGAAGTAGACAGCTTTTCCCAAGATCACGGATCAAGAAAACCTACTTTGACCCATTTCCTCCCCCTTGCTTCAAAACTCCCTATATATATACACACTCACACACACAAACTATTAGTGGATATATATATATATTTTAATCATTTATTAGAAAGCTGACTGGAGAGTGCTGGTCTCTATCTGTCCCTCTTCCCTCTCTAAGTCTCCGCTATGGGCTCTTTTCCGATCTGTGTCTTGCTTTTACTAACCCTCTCCTTTTCAACAGGTCGGGCACAGACCAAACACCCCCTTATGCCAGTCTACCAAGCCCTAGCCACGCTAACTAATCAATCTGACTGTTGGTTATGTCAACAGCTAGATAGTGCAAAAGAACCTGAACTCGTCTTTGTTCCTGCTGATGTGAACACCTGGTGGACTAAGTACGGAAAATGGACGAGTAACAGAGTATGGTATCCGCAACAAGGAAAACTTCACTCTGCTTCTTCTCCTGGTGAGTCACTTGGGCCCCAGAAAGATTACTTAAAAGGTCAAGGACTGTCCCTTGCCCAAGCACAAACAATAAGTGAAAGTTTTTCCCTCTGCATTGAAAGTAAACATGGCACTGGACCTTTCCTGGGTGATATACCGAGACAATATTGCCGTCAAACTCTGTGGTTTGATTCCGCAGGTGGCATCTTCAGAACTCTCAAGGGAATTGTAAGTGACTCTATCACTACTCCCTCTGGCACAAACATTTGCCAAATCACCAAGTGCTCTGGATGGCTTACGAGCCACCCGTGTGCAACTTGGGGTATAGCAGCTATCCGCATGGTTAAGCTGCCCAATGCCACAGACTATATATGGGTGGATCAAAAATCTGGACTCACCTGGTCAGGTGACAAGACCAGGCTTTATAGCTGTCAGAATCAGACTGCAGGCCTCCTGTACCAGCTATTCCACAATCTGTTCTGTTCTCGCAGACTGACAGGAGTTCATGGGAAATGGAGATGTTTAGGTAGTAACAGTGCAAGTGGCACAGATCATGAAATAGTCCAGATCCTGGGAACTACAGACTCAATTCTAACCTTGTCTTTAAACTACACTGGTCTTTTCATTTTATGCGGCAACAAAGTGTATAAAGGATTCCCACCTAATTGGTCAGGACGATGCGGACTTGGATACCTGGCTCCTTCTGTCACCAAACACTCCACCTTAAATGCTAGCCAAATTACAAACTTGGGTTCGTTTGTTCATAAGATTGTGCCACATAAACGTGCCAGTCGAGAAATTGTGGAAAATCCACTTGTGTATCACAACTCCAAGTTCTTTTCAGCCTTGAGAGTCCTATTCCCCGGCTTTGGAGATTATGAGTTGGAGAAAGCAATATTAAAAATCTCTCTATGGTAATGGAACAAGAGTTCAACACCACCATGCAAACCTTAAACATACTCCAGTCAGAGATTAACAGCCTAGCATCTGTGGTGCTCCAAAATCGGCGTGCTCTAGACGTACTCACTGCCCAGCAAGGAGAAGCATGCGCAATCATTGGAGAAAAATGTTGCTTTTATGTGAATCAAACAGGTCAAGTAATATCTAACTTAAATCTATTAAAAGAAAAGATTGACATTTTTCATCAGATAAACGAAGCTCACACATTTTATTAGACTGACTTGTTTCCAGGATTGGGGGACTGGTTTAATGGAGTGTGGGGAAATGTGCTCTGATTTGTTCTTTTCTGCTTGTTCATCCTCATTCTAATCTATGTTCTTTTCTCTCTTTGCAGACTTCTTATCACCCGGGTACTAACACGATTTCTCTCTCCACAGTCACCAGCTCAGCTTTTAATATGTGAAACTTCTAGGGAAGTTTCAGAGGAGGGAACTGATGGTGCTCAGGGCAAGGTGCCCCAGGAAGCACCACTCTGGTATGCGGATTATTTCGAGCTGAAGACAATAAGGACTCAGAGAGCTCAGGAAAAATATTTGAGTTTCCCCTCCCAAACTGCCTAAAGAATTTAAAACCAAAAAATCTGTTTTAGGAAGGGGTTATTATCATGACTGCTATAAAAGATAATTTAGGATAGAGGTTACAATAGAAAAGGCACCAACAAGCCCATCTTATCGGGAGTCCTGTCTCTCTGGCCACATTCTTTGGATGGCCCTGCAAGGAGTTGTCAGACAATCATTTACAAGGGAAGTCTCCATTTGTAAAGGTATCTCCCTCTCTGTATTGAGAAAAAGAGGGGGTGAGCTCATTTCTAGTAACTTATCAATGTGGAAGATGAGGCCTTGGGGCTGTATAATAAACCTTACTCTTGTTTACTGTGCTTTAGTGGTAATCTCCTGTAACTGACTCCCCCCACCCCCAAAATCCTCCTTTGTCATTGGCTGAAAATGATATTTAAGACGAGAATTTCTGCTATTGTGTTGAAAAACGCAGTGTCCCTGCTTTCTCCCATGTATACATGTTATTAAACTTGGTATTATTTTCTCCTGCTAACCTGTCTTGTTGATTATTTGGCCAGCCAGAAAAACCTTAAGGGAAAGGGCAGAGGGAGATTCTCCCTCTTCCCCCGACAATCTCATTGTGGTTTTGATTTGCATTTACCTGATAATACATGATATTGAGCACTGTTTCATGTACCTGTTGGCCACCTGTATGTCTTCTTTGGAAAAATCTCTTTTCAGATCTTCAGCCCATTTTTTAATCAGATTGTTTGATTTTTTTGCTATTGAGTTATATGAGTTCTTTATATATTTTGGATATTAGTCCCTTATCAGATACATGATTTACAAATATTTCTCCCTTTCAGTACGTTGCCTTTTCATTCTGTTGATGGATTCCTTTGCTGTGTAGAAACTTTTTAGTACGATGTAGTCGCAACTTGTTTATTTTTTCTTTTGTTGCTTTTGCTTTCTGTGCAAGATTTTAAAAAAATCATTGCCAAGGGCTATGTCAAGAAGCTTACTGCCTATGTTTTCTTCTAGGAGTTTTATGGTTTCAGGTCTGATGTTCAAGTCTTTCATCCATTTTGAGTTCCTTTTTGTGTATGGTGTAAGAGAGTGGTCCAGTTTCACTCTTTTGCATGTGGCTGTCCAATTTTCCCAACACCATTTATTGAAGAGACTGTCCTTTCCCCATTGTATATTCTTGGCTTCTTTGTCATAAATTAATTGATCACAAGTGTGGGTTTATTTCCGGGTTCTCTTATTTTGTTCCATTGACGTATGTGTCTGTTTTTATGCCAATACCACACTGTTTTACTTGCTATAGCTGTGTTATATGGTTTGAAATCGGGGAATGTGATGCCTCTAGCTCCATTCTTCTTTCTCAAGATTGCTTTGGCTATTCGGGGTCTTTTTTCTTTTTTTGTGAGGAAGATTGGCCATGAGCTAACATCTGTTGCCAATCCTCCTCTTTTTGCTGAGGAAGATTGGCCCTGGGCTAACATCTGTGCCCATCTTCCTCTACTTTATATGTGGGACACCTGCCACAACATGGCTTGGTAAGTGGTGTGTAGGTCCACGCCCAGGATCCGAGCCTGTGAACCCCAGGCCGCTGAAGCAGAGACCGTGAACTTAACCACTATGCCACTGGGCCGGCCTGGTATTCAGGGTCTTTTATGGTTCCACACAAATTTTAGGACTGTTTGTTCTATTTCTGTGAAAATGACATTGGAATTTTGATAGGGATTGCATTGAATCTGTATATTGCTTTGACAGTATGGACATTTTAACAATATTAATTCTTCCAATCTATGAGCACAGAATATCTTTCCATTTATTTGAGTCTTCTTTAATTTCTTTCATTAATGTCTTATAGTTTTCAATATACAGGTCTTTAAGCTCCATGGTTAAATTTATTCCTAGATATTTTATTCTTTTTGATGCAATTGTAAATGGGATTGTTTTATTAATTTTATTGCTGATAGTCTGTTATTAGTTTATTGAAATGCAACAGATTTTTGTGTATTAATTTTGCATCCTGCCACTTTACTGAATTTGTTTATTAGTTCTAACAGTTTTCTGATGGAGTATTTAGGGTTTTGTGTATATAATATTATGTCATCTGCAAATAGTGACAGTTTTACTTCTTCCTTTCAAATTTGGATGCCTTTTATTTCTTTTTCTTGTCTGATTGCTTTTGAATAAAAGTGGTGAGAATTGGTATCCTTGTCTTGTTCCTGATCTTAGAGGAAAAGCTGAAAGCTTTTCACCATTGAGTATGTTGTTAGCTGTGGATGTCATATATGGCCTTTATTATGTTGATGTACATTCCCTATACTTGCTTTGTTGAGAGTTTTTATCATAAATGGATGTTGAATTTTGTCAGATGTTTTTCTGCATCTATTGAGATGATCATATGATTTTTATCTTTCATTTTGTTAACGTGGTGTATCATATTGACTGATTTGCAGATGTTGAACCATCCTTGCATCCCTGGAATAAATATCGTTTGATCATGTTGTATGATCCTTTCAATGTATTGTTGAATTCGAGTTGCTAATATTTTGTTGAGAGTTTTCTCATCTATGTTCATCAGGGATATTGGCCAGTAATTTTCTTCTCTTGTGGCATTCTTGTCTGAATGTAACTATACTTATATAAAACAAAATAGACTTTAAAACAAAGACTGTAATAAGAGACAAAGAAGGGTGTTACATAGTGATAAAGGAGTCAATCCAAGAAGATATGACATTTGTAAACATTTATGTACCCAACATAAGAGCACGTTAATATATAAAGCAAATATTAACAGACCTAAAGGGAGAAATAGAAACAGGAATAAATGAAATGGAGACCAAAAAGACAATAGAAAAGATCAATGGGACTAAGAGCTGGTTCTTTGAAAAGATAATAGTAGGAGACTTTAAAACCTCACTTGCATCAATGGATAGATCATCCAGACAGAAAATCAATAAGCAAACATCAGCCTTAAATAGACCAGATGGACTTAACAAATATTTACAGAACAGTCTATCCAAAACCAACAGAATACACATTCTTCTCAAGTGCACATGGAACATTTTCCAAGATAGATCATATGTTAGGCCACAAAACAAGTCTTAATAAATTTAAGAGCATTGAAATCATATCAAGCATCTTTTCTGATCACAATGGTATGAAACTAGAATTTAATTACTCAAACAAAACTGGAAAATTCACAAATATGTGGAGATTAAATAAGATGCTACTGAACAACTAGTGGGTCAAAGAAGAAATCAAAAGACGAATCAAAAGATACCTTGAGTCAAATGAAAATGGAAATGGAACATACCAAAATTTACAGGATGCAGCAAAAGCAGTTCTAAGAGGAAAGATCGTAGTGATAAATACCTACCTCAAGAAACAAGAAAAGTCTCAAATAAACAGTGTAACTTAACACCTCGAGGAACTAGAAAAATAAGAACTAACAAAGCTCAAAGTTGGTAGAAGGAAGGAAATAATAAAGATTAGAGCAGAAATAAATGAAATAGAGGCTAAAAAGACAATGGAAAATATCATTGAAACTAAGAGTTTGTTCTTTGAAAAGGTAAAGAAAATTGACAAACCTTTTGCTAGAGTCACCAAAAGAAAAAAAAAAAAGAGATAGGACTCAAATAAATAAAATCAAAAATGAAAGAGGAGATGATACAACTGATACCCACGGAAATATAAAGGATCATAAGAGACTACTGTGAACAATTGTATGCTAACAAATTGGACAACCTAGAATAACCTGGATAAATTCCTAGAAACATGCAACCTATTGAGACTGAATCATGATGAAATAGAAAATCTGAACAGATCGATTACCAGTAAGGAGATTGAATCAATAATCAAAAACCTCCCAACAAATAAAAGTCCAGGACCAGATGGCTTCACTGGTGAATTCTACCAAACATTCAAAGGAGAATTAATACCAATCCTTCTCAAAATCTTCCAAAAAAAAGAAGAGGGGAAAACTCTTCCAAACTCTTTTCACGAAGAGTTTAGAGTCTAGTAGATAGGCTGACAAGTTAACATTGTGAAATATGTAATAGAAGTAGCCCAGGATGCTTCCCAATGCAGAAAAGTAGCACAGAGGTCAGACCTTGGGGGTGTTAAGGAAGACTTCCCGAAGAAGGTCATTGCTGAGGTAAATATATTCAGCATATATTTAGTAAGCACCTATGTCAAGTGCTGCTCTAAGCCTGGGAATATAGCAGTGAACAAAGCAGGAAGAAAGTCCTACCCTCGAAGAGCTTACATTCTAGGAGAATACCCAGAAGAAAGTTTGCCAGATGAACAGTCTAAAAAGAAAACAAATAATATGTCTTAAAAGGTTAATTATGTACAAGTGAGTATAGTTTAGGCACCAGAAAAATCTGTCTCATTATGTAACCTCTGTCCTATTCAAAACATGTCGAGAACACATTGAAATTTCCTGCCTTTGTATACAGAGGGGCGACTTCTTCCATACCTGGGAAAGGGGCCCAGAATCCGTTCACAGCTTAGGGGCCCCTGCATATTAAATACACACACACATGCATGGGGTGGGCCATTCACATGGTGACCAGTACCGGGGTCTTGACATCCCCATTGTGACAATGTCCTTTTTCCAGAAGCAGGAATACAGGGAAGAGACTCCACCCAGCTCCCACCCTCAAGAGCACATTTTAAGTTTCTTCCTGATCATAAAAGGGAGGTAGAACTTATACAGGGTGCTTTTTAAAGAGATGATACACATTAGTATGCATGTCCTTTTTTTTCAGAGCAATGGTTATACGTATTCACTCAGATAAATTTACTTGACTGTTTCAAAAGACTTCAAAGGAGAAGGATGGTGACATGCCACTTGGGTGGAATGATCCCTGTGACCCTGCTATTCATTGAAAAATATACTATTTTGATTTAATTCTAAATGTATTGAATTACCATAATCTTTTATTCACTTCTTTTTTTTTTTCCCTCCCCAAAGCCTCAGTGCATGATTGTATATCCTAGTCGTAAGTCCTTCTAGTTCTTCTATGGGAGCCACTGCCACAGCATGGCAACTGACAGATGTGTGATAGGTGTGGTTCTGAGACTGGGAAGCGAAACTGGGCCACCGAGAGGGTTGAACTTTAACCACTAGGCCATCAGGGCTGGCTCTTTTATTCACTTCTTTAGTTCTCCTATATTTGTTTGTCGTTCACAGCAGTGTTTGTTAACGTCTGCCTGACCCTCTCTGTGAATCTAGAAATACCATGTAATGTTAACCAGTCCAGATGAGTTAGACAAGGCGGGAGAGTCAAATTAAATAGATGTATTTATTAGTTAAGATAACGTGAGCCGCTGTAGCAGATAAACACTGAAATCTCAAAGGTTTCTGTTTCTTTACATAAAGATCCAAAGGAGTGTTCTTAATGGCCGGGGGGTGGGGTTTGGGTGGAGTGCTTTGCTTCACAAAGTTGTTCAGTCTCTATCCACAACATGTGACTTCCAAGGTCATCATAGGCATTGGCATTCAGTCAACTGATGAGAGAAGAGAGAAAGTAAAGAAGGCATACCCACTTTTTCACCTTCCACACTGGTAAGTGACTCACATTTTCCCTTGGCAAGAACTAGTCCTATGATCCTACCAGGAGGAAATGAAGTTCTTGCCTGTGAAACCCCTTCCTAGCAAGAACTATACAATGGAAAAGGAGCAGGAATCTCATTCCATTTGAACATCTAGTCATTTGTGCCACAACATATGTTTTCTGCTTCTACAGTATAATTTTATTTTATTTTATTTGTTGTTGTAAACAAATTCTTTTAAGCTTTTATTTTGAACCAGTTAGAGAAAAGTTGTAAAAATAGCATAGAGAGTTCCCATACGCTTCTTACCCAACTTCCTCCGATGATAACATCTTACATTACCATACTACAAATATTAAAATCAAGAAATTAACATTACTGCAATTGTATTAACTAAACTGCAGACCTTATTTAAACTTCACCAGTTTTCCCACTAATGTACTTTTTCTATTTCAGGATTCCATCCTGCATCCCCCCTTGCGTTTATTGTTATTTCTCCTTAGTCTCCTCTAATCTGTGACAGTTTTTCAGTCTTTCCTTGTTTTTTATGACCTTGACACTTTTGAAGAGTACTGGTTAGTTATTTTTATATTACATCTCTCAATTTGGGTTTGTCTGAAGTTTTCTCACGATTAGAATTAAGTTATGCATTTTTGACAATAATGTCACAGAAATTATGTTGTATCCTTCTCAGAGCATCACGTCAAGGGGGTTCATGATGTCAAATTGTCTTATTACTGGTGATGTTAACCTTAGTTAACATGATGTGTGCCAGGTTTCTCCACTGAAAAGTTATTCTTTCCTTTTGTAGTTAATAATAATTTTAGGGGCCGGCCCCGTGGTGTAGTGGTTAAGTGTGTGCACTCCGCTGCTGGCAGCCTGAGTTTGAATCCCGGGCGCACACCAATGCACCGCTTGTCAGGCCATGCTGTGGCGGCGTCCCATATAAAGTGGAGGATGATGGGCACAGATGTTAGCCCAGGGCCAGTCTTCCTCAGCCAAAAGAGGAGGATTGTCATGGATGTTAACTCAGGGCTGAACTTCCTCACCAAAAAAAAATTAATAATAATTTTAGAAAAGATACTTTGAGACTATACGAATATCCTTTTTCTTGTAAAACTTTCGCCTACTAATTTTAGCATCCATAGATGGATCTTGTCTGCAGTGATTACTGTGCTGTTCACCTATCGGTAATTTTATTTCCTTCTTTCCTTCTACTAATGACAAAACTGCCAGTTTTTGTTACTCTGACAATGTCTTTATCTTGGTCTCACTTTTGAAGGATATTTTTGCTGGATGTGCAATTTTAGGTTGAGAGTCCCGCTCATCCCCACTCCCAAGACCTTTAAGATGTTCTGTTGTTTTTGGCTTTAATTATTTCTGATGGAAACCAGTGATAATTTTTATTGTTTTCCCTTTAGGTAAAGGGTCTTTTTTCCTCTGGCTGCTTTTAAGATTTCTCTTTACTTTGGTTTTCAATAATTTGACTGATATACATAAGTGTGATTTTGTGTTTATCCTACTTGACATTCATTGACTTTCTTGGATATGTGAGTTGAAAATTTTTAATCAAAACTGGAAAATTTGGGGCCACTGGTTCTTTGAATATTTTTTCCTCTCCTATTTCTCTCTCTTCTTCTGAGGTTCCAATTACATATGTGTTAGACTGCTTAGTACTGTCCCACAAGTTCCTGAGGCTCTGTCCCTTTCATCCTTTTATCGTCTGTGCTTCATTTTGGATAGTTTTTATCATCCTAACTTTAAATTCAATAATCTCTTCTTCTCTAGAGTTCAATCTGCTTAAAGCCTATCTACTGAATTTTTCATTTCTTTTTTTTTTTTTTTTTGGTGAGGAGGACTAGCCCTGAGCTAACATCTGATGCCAATCCTCCCCCACCTTTTTTTTTCCCTTGAGGAAGATTGGCCCTGAGCTAACATCCGCGGCCATCTTCCTCTACTTTCTATGGGACTCCGCCACAGCATGGCTTAACGAGCGATGTGTCGGTGCGCCCCGGGATCCGAACCTGCCACCCCTGGGCCGCCGCAGCGGACTTAACCGCTTGCGCCACCCGTCCGGCCCCTGAATTTTTCATTTCTGATATGTGTTGTTTCAGTTCTAGATTTTCCTTTTTGTTCTTTTTTTAAATAATTTTCAGGTGCCGGCCCCGTGGCTTAGCTGTTGAGTGCGCTCGCTCCGCTGCTGGCGGCCCGGTTGGGATACTGGGCGTGCACCGATGCACCGCTTCTCTGGCCATGCTGAGGCCGCATCCCGCATGCAGCAACTAGGATGTGCAGCTATGACACACAACTGTCTACTGGGGCTTTGGGGGGAAAATAAATAAATAAATAAATAAAATAATAATAATAATTTTCATGTCTCTGGTGAGATTCCCCAACTGCTCTCTTGTTATGTGCATCTTTTACTTTAAATCCTTAATTTTGATATTTTTGAGTCTTATACTTAAGCGTTGTTAAGGTGGATCCTAGAGCAGCTCTTACTTTAGGGCTAGGTAGTCCTACTCCTATATCATGTCCTTTCTGGGGTCTCAGTTGAATGCCCAGTGTGCTCAGATAGGCACCATGTGGCCTCTGAAACCTCAATTCAGCTCACAATTCCCCAGTGGCTGTTGTTTTCCAGGATGTGCACAGTGGCATACCAAGGGAAGAAGTGGCTCACCCCCGTAGGTAGTAGTATTTTATCCATGACACTGTTTAGAATTGCTGGCACAGAATGATTTTTGGTCTGATTTACTGCTCTTTTAAACTTCTCTTAATACATATATTTCCCCTTACTCCTTGCACCTGAGGTAGACACACCCCACCACTTCCTCCTTCCTGCCTGCCTTTAGCTTCCTGTCCTGTGCATATGCAGCATAGCAAAGACTGAAAAATGCAAATTTCTAGAGCTCCTCTCTCTGCCTAGTTCTCAACTTTCTCATGCCCTGCCCCAGAAACCTAGCTACCTCAGTAGTCCCACATTCCAATCTCTGCCGTCTTCAGCTTGGTGATATCAATGTGCTCTGCTTGATCTCTACCTGCTTGCCCCATGGTCTGGAAAATGCTTCCAGGCAGAAAGGCAGGGCAATCATGGAGCTCATCTCATATGTTTTCTTTCTTTCAGGGGTCACAGTTCTTTACTGCTTGGTTGTCCAACACCTGAAAACGTGCTTCAGATATCTTGACTAGTTTTATACTTATTTACACATGGAGGTGGTCTACTCTAGTACCAGTTACTTAGTTATAACCAGAAGCAGAAATCCATACTAATGGTTTTTAGGAAATATATTGCACTTCTAATTTATAAATAAAGTTGAAGTTTTGTTCATAAATTCAGAAGAAAGTTTTCTTGTAAAATCAATTTAAACTTCAAAAACCATCACTACGTTCAAAACAACAGGCTCCCACAAAAAAAAACTTGGTGCCATCTTTGCTTCAACTTCTACAAAAACAAATAAATGATTTAAAATATGCTGAGTCTCTTTACAAAAAAAAGATGCTAACAGGTTGATCACTATTGATTTGCAGGTTTATCCCACCTTATAGAGTTTGAGAATTGTTTTAATTGCATTCACGTACAAATTTGGTCTGCTTCTGAAGACTTCCACCGTACAGCCACCAATTCTTCATTGAAATTCACACTAAAGAAGTCAAAGAGGTACTTGAAGTCAATGTCTTTTGCTTTTCTAAGTGTAATAGAGCCAATAGAATGAACTTGCTTATAACTTCCAGCGTTACCAGGAAGAAAGAGAACTGGAATACCTGTCAAAGGGAGACTTTTGTGTTCTTCAGCATAAGATCCTTCTCCATAAAGATATAATTCATATGCAGGATAGCATTTGGCCACTTTCTTTGGAAGTTCTATTTTCTGATACTCTGGGTACTCAAACATGCAGCTCATACTGCACTTGATCTCTTCGAAGCCAAAGAAGATGTCCCACAGCTCCAGGGTCGCCATGAAGACCATGAGGGCATAAAACGCCAGGTTCCAGAGGTTGACTCTACAATATAATTTTAGAAAGGTAATAGGGTTGTCATAAGGTGACTAATGAAATATGAGAGTTTAAATATGAGATCTTAACATTGAGTTTTGGTGAATAAATTCCTACAGCTTTAAAAAATATTTTGGAATAATTTTAGATTGATAGAAAAGTTGCAGAGATAGCACACAGCATTCCCATACTTGACCCGTTTCCCCTAATATTAACATAACCATGGTACATTTGTCAAAACTAAGAAATTAACATTGACACATTACCATTAACTAAGCGATAGGCTTTATTCAAATTTCACCAGTTTTTCTACTAAGGTCTTTTCTGTTCCAGGATCCAATCTGGGATACCATATAGCATTTAGACATCAAGTGTCCTTTGTCCTCTCTAGTCTGTAATAATTTCTCAGTCTTTCCTTGTTTTTCATGACCTCAACACTTTTGGAAGTACTAATCAGGTATATTATAGAATGGTGTTTTGTCTTGTTTTCTCGTGATTAGACTGGCGGTATGAGTCTTGGGGAAAATACCACAGAGGTAAAGTACCTTCTCATCACATCAGATTATGGTATCTTGTTATATCAATATACAGAATATCAATTTGTTACCGGTGATATTAACTTCGATCATCTGGTTAAAGTGGTGTCTGCCAGATTTCTCCTCTGAAAAATATTTTATTTCCTTTTGCTTACTCTAGTGTTCAGAAGCAAGTCACTAAGTTCATTCTACAGTCAAGGAGAGGGAAATACTGCAACTTTTAGAATAGAGAAATAATTGAGGTTGTTACTGCCTGTGAATAAAAGTATACAGAATACATAAAGACTTGGTGATGGAAATGGAATTACCAGTGCTAATTTTTATACTTTTTTATCTGGTATGAAAGAGCTGAGTAATGACAAGTGACCAAGCTACTGAACTGTGAATTTTTATTTATTTATTTATTTTTATTTTTTTATTTTGTGAGGAAGATCAGCCCTGAGCTACCATCCGTTGTCAATCCTCCTCTTTCTGCTGAGGAAGATTGGCCTTGGGCTAACATCTGTGCCCACCTTCCTTTACTTTATATGGGACGCTGCCACAGCATGGCCTGACAAGTGGTGCATCTGTGTGCGCCGTGACCCGAACCTGCGAACTCCGCAGGGCTGCGGAAGCGGAGCGCGCGCACTTAACCGCTGCGCCACCGGGCCAGCCCCTGAACTGTGAATTTTTAAAAAGTGCTTTTGCAAGAAAAACGACAATCTATTCCTAATAAAAGAAATGGACCCAATGCAATGCCCCGGCTTCTGCTTCTAATCATATTGGACTAGGAATTTCAGACAACTGAACGAGGAGTTATTGGGCCAAGATCTCCAGAGAAGAGAAATCCAGAGGAGTGAGCACAGCTCTGGGGCTGTTTTTGCCTGGAGGTGTCTGTGCCCATCTTCCTTTACTTTATATGGGATGCTGTTAGCCAGGAGATGCCATTGAGCAGGGCTTTCAAATACTTTATAGGTACGGGCTAGGGGAAGAAGCCTTGGAGGCCAGGGCTGTGGGGCCGAAGTAAGGGTGAACAAGAAATAACCAGTCCTCAGACATACTGCAAGTCTGGCTTCAAGGTATCTGCATGGTACAGAAAACCCCAAGCCCTAAAATGGGGTCCAGATGACACTGAATAGCAAGATTCCCCAGGGCTGGCAAGAAATAAACAAAATACTCTCTGGAGAAAGACAATATCATTCAAGACCTAAGATTATTTCTAAAAATAATTTTTCAAATACAGTGTCTAATAATCCACGATATGTGTTGCCTTAAAGTGGGAACTCTAGGCATGTAAAAACACACTTTGAGAGGGGAACAAAAAGACTGCAGTTTGAGAAGCCTGGCCCGGTGGCGTAGTGGTTAAGTTCGCATGCTCTGATTCGGTGGCCTGGAGGTGGCCGGTTTGGATCCTGGGTGCGGACAAATCTACCACTCATCAAGCCATGCTTTGGCGGCATCCCATATACAAAATAGAGGAAGATTGTCACAGATATTAGCTCAGGGCTAATCTATCTCTGAAAAAAGAGGAAGATTGGCAACAGATGTTAGCTCAGGGTCGATTTTCCTCAGCAAAAAAAAGACTTCAGTTTGAGTTTGTAAAATTATCATGACCTGGTAGAAGAAATAAGCCAGCTTCTTAAGCAAATTTAGCATATACAAATCCAGATTTACAAAAGGGATACATTATGGGGTAATTTACAAGAGGATTCATTATATATTTTAAAGTTGGTATTATTTAGAAAAATGAATTTATATTCAGTTTTCTAGGAATATGACCCATTGAACAACTGGGTACCTGGGATTTAGAGACATTATGAAGGGGATGTGATAAATCAACGAATATGGGAAGTATTAGTTGTGACGACATGTAAGAGAAAAATCCCCAAATAATAGTGTTTACGTAAGATGGAAGTTTATTTCTCTCTCTCTCTCTCTTTTTTTTTTTGTGAGAAAGATCAGCCCTGAGCTAACATCTGATGCCAATCCTCCTCTTTTTTGGCTGAGGAAGACTGGCCCTGGGCTAACATCTGTGCCCATCTTCCTCCACTTATATGGGACACCGCCACAGCATGGCGTGACAAGCGGTGCAGCAGTGTGTGCCTGTGATTGGAACCAGTGAACCCTGGGCCGCCAAAGCGGATCGCGCGCACTTAATGGCTTGCGCCACTGGGCGGCGGACCCTGTGTACATATCTTAAACAACAAAATACCTATTGCCATTATAGTCTGACAATTCTTGTAATTATGTTTGTGTTAAAAGTGATTAGCCAATTGGATGCTTAAGAGAATTAATACGTAAGCAACATAAAGATAAGATGATCGGATGAATTCCATTTAGCGTCATAATTCCTCTGCCTCAGGGAGGGTTTTTTAAATCAGATGAATCAGTTGCAGCGTAAGAAAAAAGAAAAGGAAGGGGATCGGGGCGGCCCCGTGGCTTAGCGTTTAAGTGCGTGCGCTCCGATGCAGGCTGCCCGGGTTCGGATCCTGGCGCGCACACAGACGCACTGCTTCTCCGGCCATGCTGAGGCCGCGTCCCACATACAGCAACTAGAAGAATGTGCAACTATGACATACAACTATCGCCTGGGGCTTTAGGGGAAAAATAAATTAAAAAAAAAAAAAAAGAAAAGGGAGGGGATGGGGAAAGGGAGGGAAGATCAGAGAAGAGAGTATATTTCAGAACACAGAAACCTGGATAGAGATGTACAATGGAACACCATGGATGACAGCTTTTGTGTTTTAAAAGTTTTAAAGCTTCCGCATTATTCAATAGGGTAGTCATTCCCCCCATAGCCACAATGATCTCCTGAAATACAAGTCTGTCCATGTTCCTACACTCTTCTCACTACCAAAACCAAAACCAAAACACCAGGGTTCCTAACAGGGCTCTGGATACGTGGAATCTTTGCCCACCTCTTCATTCTCTGCCTTGTACTTATTTGAATGCTTTTCTAGTTTCAGAAAAACAAGAAATTTCACTTGTTTTTCCAGAAATCAAGTTCTTTTCCAGAAAACAAAGTTCACTTATTTTTCCAGAAAAACAAGCAATTTCACTTGTTTATAGCTTTTCTCCTGCCGTTTCCTTGTCCTTGCCTGATGAGCCATCGTGTACTTTCAAAACTGTAATATCGCCAGGAGAACGTCCCTGGTTCTTCACCTGCACACTGGCACCTGCGCAGTGCCTTTCAGCTCTGTGCATATCTCTGTTTTATTTTTTTATCTTTTCCTGTTTAATATTCCATACAATTTTATTTTATTTTTATGTCAATTTCCTAGACCCTTATGGAACAATTTAATCTTTGTATCCTGCCCCTTAGCAGGCTGTGGCACCCAAGAAATGTTTAGATGGCTGAAATGAACCCATTGGGTTGGGTCACCAATGACCAAATGACTTCGGCCACAGACCTGGGCTCAGAATCCCTAAGCTATACTTCAGAATCACCATGCTTGCAAGTGCCTCCTGAACACAAATCCCTTTTGCAGGGTTAGAAATGTATCGTCAGCATTATTCATCTTAGGTCATGGCTTCAAGCCTGGGCTAACCCTGATCCGTGAGAAGAGAAAGCGAAATCTATCTTCTAGACAACAAATTCTCCAAGTCTACTAGAAAGCAGAAGTGTGGGCAGCTCAAGGAGCCGTCCGGGCTCGGCTCCAGCTCAGTCCCACCCCGTCGCCCACTCGCCCCTACACACTCTTGATTTTCAGGTGGACACTATCCAGGTGGGTGCCGCATCGGTGCCCCGTGGCCTGGCGAACGTCACCTAACACTCTGTCCCCACCCCTGCAGCAGGAGCAGCAGCGGCAGCAACGTGGCGGGATGGGGTGGATGTCACCACACGGTGGCCACCCGCTCCCCCGCGACGCGCCGGCGGCGGCACCTTGGAGGGGAAGTCCTCAGGGTTCGAGGCCTGATACCCCGGAAACCCCGAGGGAAGGAGGGGCCAGAGGAGTTGATCCATTTCTCCGGAGTTGTGCAAGAGCAAGGCGGCTGGGCGGGCTGGGACGGCCAGGGCGGGCATCCCCGCCGGCGCACCCAGCGCAGCCCGCCGGCGCCGACCCTCCCACCCTGCAAAGTCCGAACCAAAAGCGAAAGGAGCCCGGCGGCTGCAGCCCAGTGGCCCCGGCGTCGCGTCCGCGGGAGGCCGCGCGCCTCCGAGCCGATCGGGCCACCGCTTTGTGACTTCACTCACTTCGCAACAAGCCCGGGCCGCCCGCGCCCCACCCACCCACCCCGCCCGCCGCCTCGTCGCCCGCTGCCTCGCTCCGCAATCCGCTCCCTCCCGCCCCGGCCGGGCCTGCCCCGCCGTCGCGGAGCCTCTGGTCCGGCCGCGCGTGGCCGTGCGCGGTGGCCACCGCCTGGCGGGCCAGCACGTGCGCGGCCTCCGCCCCCGGCAGCCCGGAGCAGCCCCGCGCCCCGGCCCCGCTGAGCGCAGCGCCCTCCCGGCGGCGGCACGATGCTGTGCTTCCTGCGGGGAATGGCCTTCGTCCCCTTCCTCCTAGTGACCTGGTCGTCCGCCGCCTTCATCATCTCCTACGTGGTCGCAGTGCTCTCCGGGCACGTCAACCCTTTCCTCCCCTACATCAGGTGAGGGGCAGGGTGGGCGGCAGGACCCGGGACCAGGCAGAAGCACCGCAGGGCAGCGCTGTGGATGCAGAGCGAAGGGGTCCAGACCCAGCTGGGGCGTCTTGTGGAAAAGACCGAGATCTGACAGCGAGGAGAGGGTGCTCCCGGCAGTCCCGGGATGTATAGGGAGGCAGGGGATACGCAGCTGAGCACTTCCTACTTTACTCTAAACACTGAACACCGAACAGAGCGGCATCAGAAAGGGATCAGGATAGAGTGCAGAACTTTCAGACTGGGTATGGGACAGAATCTCTGGAAGACGCTTCTTGTGCGATTTTGAAACAAGGATGGGTCCTGATGGATGCCACTTACTGAGTGTGAGAGGCAGATCCAGGTGTGTGCTAAAACAGCTCACGTTTCACGTCCGCTTCCCAACATCTTCGTGAAGTGGACGTATGGCTCATTTTTCATGTAAGGAAACAAAGTTTAAGCAGATGTTGAAATGTCACCCATGTGGGGCCAGGCCCCGTGGCGTAGCGGTTAAGTGCGTGCGCTCCGCACCTGGCGGCCTG
The DNA here is from genome assembly GCF_020826845.1 of Diceros bicornis minor. NCBI lineage: Eukaryota > Metazoa > Chordata > Mammalia > Perissodactyla > Rhinocerotidae > Diceros > Diceros bicornis. The sequence continues at coordinate 21,479,810 of NC_080764.1, read as the reverse complement.
GGTCCGGATCCCGGGGGCGCACCGCGGCACCGCTTGTGAGGGCATGCTGTGGCGGCGTCCCAAATAAAGTGGAGGAAGATAAGCACAGATGTTAGCCCAGGGCCAGTCTTCTTCAGCAAAAAGAGGAGGATTGGCATAGATGTTAGCTCAGGGCTGATCTTCCTCACAAAAATAAATAAATAAATGTTTTAAAAAAAGAGATGTCATCAATGTGACACTGACGTCACAGCTAGGAAATGCTGGGAGCAGAATTCACATCCAGATCTGTGCCATACCAAAAATACTACCTCTAGGTCTGTGGGAGTCTGGCTTAAGCTCTTCTGGATGGAGATGCCCAAGGTCCCTCTGGGTCCTGTTCCCCCAAAGTAAGACCCTCAAATTGTCAATACCTTGTGACCGCTCTTGTGTTGTCATTATACCATTTCATTTTTCATGAATTTTGGCCTCCTCCTGTCCTGAGCATCACTTCATCAGTGCCCAGGACACATGTCCTGATTCTCCTCATATGGCTCCCAGCTCTGTGCCTTGCCATGGCAATGGGCATTCTTTAAACATTAGAACGATCTATCCTTATCCAAGTGGTGTGACCCCTCTAAATTTGATCTGTATTGGTCGGTGAGAGAATAAAGTTGGTGACACCCAAGGTTTGTTACCACTTTGTGATTGTAGGGATTGTAGAGGCTGTAGGGCCTCTCCCTGCTGCAGCCATTCTGCTTAGTGAGCAACGTTCTCTAATGTTTTTTGTAGATAAGGAAGGGGAAACGAATGTGAGGCAAGAGGGGACTAGAGTTTAAAGATGCAAGGAAGAGAGCAATATGGAGAATAGTGCACAGAAGCAAGTCTATAGTAATGGTGGTGGTTTTGCCCACGCAAGAAGAGGAGTTCTGTGTATGAAGGAGATTTTCCCATCAGGCCTTGTGCTCCTGCAGACACCTGGGCTTGGTTTCTCATGACTCATCTCAGTCCAAAGTGCCATTGTCTTGCTTCTCTCAATTCTGAAGTGGGATAGATCTTCTTAGACTTGTGTAAAAAGGAAAAGCTTCTCTCCCTGTAATGCTTTTTATTGAGAAAATAGTAGCCATGTTTGTCCTGGATCTGAAGGTCAAGGGCAGATAATATTTGATACGCATTGGCCAGGTGGTCGGGGGCAGGGTTTGAGTCTTTGTAGAGGTGTCTGAGGTAGTCGTGATTAATGTCACCCCAAGGTGAACTTGAAATGGAAGACATTCAGAAATGCGGAAATGTGTTGACAAGATGAACCACTTGTGAGATGCTCAAATCACAGATATTCCAAGGAAAAAGTTTTAAATTTAGCAAGGAAAAGAAGCCTTCAGGAAGAGCAGAATTACAGGAGGAAAAGGCATGAGATTATCCTTTTGTTGCCAGGAACCGTCAGCTTACAAACAACAAGCACATATATTGCTTGCCCACATGTGTCTAGGGCTTGTTGATTGTCTGCTCTCTCTGCTTAGGGAGCAGCTGGAGCACTGGATTGCCTCTGCCTCTCCTAGAAAACTAAGTCATTGGGGTAGGGGCAAGATGTGGACAAGAACAAGGCATCAGGAAGTGATGAGAATAACGCCAGATTTATCCATTTGGCTCAGAAATGTTTGACCTTATCTCCTGTAACTCATCTCTGCTCTCAGTGCCTCCCTACACTCCTCCCACATCCCTCCAACCACACTGACCTTCTTCTTGTGTCTTGAACACGTCAGGCAGACCTCCTCCTCATGGCCTTTGCACCAGCTATTCCTCTGCCAGCATGCTCTTTCTCCAGGCTTTCTCCCTTACCTCCTCCTTTGTTCAGATGATATCTCCAATGAGGCCTGTTCTCATCACCCTGCTTAAAATGTCACCCTAATGCTCCTGATCCACCATATCCAGTCTTCTTATTCACCATAGTGCCTGTCATCTTCTAACAAACCGTATGATTTACTTATTTGTGCCTTCCCTCACTGGAATGTAAGACCCACGAATGCTCTCAATACTTGTTGAATGAGTATTTCTTGGGCGCTCACAATAGGTATGGTTATCCTTCCCCTTGGGAAGGGCATATCACCTTTGGGGAAGGCTTGATAAAGTCATTGGTGGTTGGTCAGTGATTTGGACGTATTTAGGATGAGCCCCCTTTTTACGTGATGACATTATTCCACCAATCTGATGTTCTGATTTTTTTAACAACACTTTAAGAGCGATTGAGGAAGATCGGCCCTGAGATAACATCTGCCAATGCTCCTCTTTTTTTGCTGAGGAAGATTGGCCCTGGGCAAAAAACCATGCCCATCTTCCTCCACTGTATATGGGACGCCGCCACAACATGGCTTGACAAGTGGTGTGTTGGTGCATGCCCGGGATTCGAACAGCTGAACCCCAGGCTGCCGCAGCGGAGTAAGCCCACTTAACCGCTTGTGCCACCGGTCCAGGGCCAGGCCGGCCCTCACGATTACGTGTTAAATAAGAGCCAGAACCCGAGGAGGCTCTCTCTCAAGTATGACGTTCAAACTCATCTTCCTTATCAGATATTTTCTTGTAACATTGTTATTCATCAGTATATTGGATGAATGGGCAAATAGCTCTTAGACATATGGAAAGATGCTCAACCTCATGAATGGAATAAAAATTCAAATTCAAACTCACTGATGCTATTTTTCATCTCCTGGGTTGGCAGAAACCCAAATGTTTGATAATACACTCTGTTACTGAGACTTGGAGGAAACAGGCTTTCGTATGTTACTGGTGGGAATGTAAATTAATTTAATCTCTATGGAGCGACTTTGGCATTGTCTATTAAAATGACAAAAATATATATCTACAAGGTTACTCATGGCCTTTCTTTTAATAACAAAAGGTTGGAAACAATACAAATGTCCATCAGGAGAGGACTGGCTAAATAAATATGGTTTATCCAAAGAATACCTCGAAAGAAAGTTCTCTATACATAGAATATTCTCTTTTAATACATTGATATGGAAAAATCTTCGATACGTTGTTACATGGAAAAAAGCAAAATGTAGAACAAAATATGCTACCATTAGCAGGGATGAGAGGATGGAGGGGGAAATAGTATACCTTTGTATTTGCTTGCATAAAGAAACCAATAGAAGTGGTTTATCTCTGTATGAGGGAAGGAGGAGGCCATGGTTAGCCAGACCATAGCAGATGGGAAATAAGGGTGGGCATAAGACTTTCCCTGCCATACTTTTTTAATATTAATCTTTTTATTTTGAGATAATTGTAGATCTACACACAGTTATAAAAAAAATAATAAAGATCCCATGTATCTCTTACTCAGTTTCTCCCAAAGGCAACATCTTGCAAACTGGATATACTTTTCGTGTACACTTATTTTTCAGCCAAATGGATGGGTTTCCTATCAGAAAATTAAATTAGAAACATAGGATTCAAACAGCCACTAAATTTAACGAGTTGGAATATCATAGTGTGATGTTTCTGTATTATGAAACCATTAACGGAAGAATGTCAAAACTAAGGACAAATAAAATTTAACCTCAAAGGATTAGTTTCTATTTTTACAAAGCCACATCCACATTCTTGAGCACAATCGTGCTTAATTTGTTATAGTTTTTTATATTTCCTCTGTGACCAAATCCCTCAGGATATCTTGAATCAACTTTACGTATCAACTCCTCCCAGCTGATCAGCCATTCTCTTTTATGTCTTCTTCTTTGACTTGTGTCTCATGCTTCCAGAATATTCTGTGTCTCTTTACTTTTAAAGCTTTGCCAATTATGCATCCTGGTTGCTTTTTATTATTAGCCTCGTCTCACTTTTTGTGCAAGTACTGTTTGCTGGATAGATTGTAGTCTTTGGCCGCTTTTATTGTTTCTCCTCATGACCACAAACCCTGCTCAGTGTTTGGTGGCAGAAAACTGGGTCACCTAGAATTAAGCCACCTTTAAAGGAGGACCAAAATGCTGTAGTAAACAAAATAAAAGAGGTTGGGTCTCTAACTCCAAAAATGGATCTAAAAATTAGGGAAATTATTTTATCTTTCATTTAGTTAACATCACAACATTTAGGTTATAATTACAATTATGTGCTAATTCTTATAATGAACACTCCTTAAAATGAACAAAACAAAATGAAAAGACAAAATCTTTACAATGAACAAAAAGCTTAAAATCATTCAGGTGCTGACTTTTTTTTTTTTTTTTTGGTGATGAAGATCGGCCCTGAGCTAACATCTGCCAATCCTCCTCTTTTTGCTGAGGAAGACTGGCCCTGGACTAACATCCATGCCCATCTTCCTCCACTTTATATGGGACGCCGCCACAGCATGGCTTGACAGGCGGTGCATTGGTGTGCACCCGGGATCCAAACCGGTGAACCCTGGGCCGCCGCAGTGGAGCGCACGCACCCAACCGCTTGCACCACCGGGCTGACCCCCAGGTGCTGATTTTTTAAGGGAGGGTTACATACTTTTTCCAATACAGTTTTATGATTGCATGACTTAAAGTCCTTGATTTCACATTTGTATATTGAAGGAGGACATGAAGAGGCTCATTTTTGCAGAAATGTTTTATGACTTCAATTTTCCCAATGAGTGTTCTTAATCTGTGTGTAAGGATATTGATCTTGTTGGTCGTCTGTCTCTCACACAAAATATAAGTTCCATGAGGGTAGAGATTTAGGGTTTGTTCACTGCTGCATCTCCAGCATTTATGACAGTGCCAGACACATAGTAGGTGCTTAGTAAATATTGGTTGAATGCTGATGGAGATAATTTCCATCAGAGGGGCCTGTTTTGTTTATTATGCCTGTTCTATTAATCTTGTCAGCTTCTCTTCAATGGTTAACTGATTCTGCCAGTGTTCACTGTTCATTAACTCTGGTTGTGTTTCCAGCTGTTCTCCAACACCATTTCTATTGGCTTCATGAAATTCTCCATGTTTTACAAGATTTGTGTGGAGGATCAGAATTGACCACCTCAAAATATGTCTCTTTGCCTTGATTATTTTCAAGAACAAAAGACTCTGAAAGAAACTTTGACCTCCCCCCCAACTGCCTGAAAGAAATTTAGGATAAAAGGCCTATCCCAGGACAGGCCATCACCATAGATAACTCTGGGTATCTGTAGACTGGGAGGGTCCTTGCCAAGCCCATTCTTATCTACCAAACATGTGCCTTTCCACTTCCAGGTGAAGTGCCTTCCTCCCATTTGAAGTCCCAAACCACTACCCCCAACACCTTCCTTCGTCTTTAGCTGAAGATGATGTTTAAACTGGCAGCTTCAGCCATTCTGGCGAGTTGCTCAGTTTTTCTGGGTCTCTCCCATGTAGACATGTTATAAAGCCTTGTTTAATTTTCTCCTGTTATTCTGTCTCATGTCAATTTAATTCATAGCCCAGCCAGAAGGACCTAGAGTGAGTAGAGGAAATCTCTTCCTCCCCTATATTTGCAACCTCACTCTGTAGTCAATTTGACTTGTATTGTTGAATGTTTACAACATTTGATAATCATACTGAGAGGGAACATAGTGCGGTGGATAAGGGAACAGCTTTGTAGCAGAGAACTTTGGATAGAATTCAACTCCACTTTTTGCCCCACCTATAGGACTTTGGACTAACTGCTTGACTTCTCTTTGCTTCTCTATGGGTTAATAATTGCGTCTCCCTCATGAATTAACATATGAACTCCCTTAGGACTCATTAACACATTGATCTAAGAACAGAATAAGTTCTCTGTAAGCATTTTCTGTTAGTATTATCAAGGGACCAGTCCACATTCATCTGGATAAATGCCAGTGTTAAGTAGGAAAGGACATTTTGATCAAGGGCTAATTTTGTAAGTGATAGGTTTATTTGTGACTGTAGCAGAAGCTTTCTTAACCAGCCTCAACTTAACCAACTTTCTGGGTTAACCGATAATCTCATTCTCAGTGCTCTCATTCTCATTCTCTGAAAAATACAGTTGTCCCTTGCTATCCTCAAGAGATTGGTTCCAGGACCCCGTGGATACCAAAATCTGTGAATATTCAAGTCCTTTATATAAAATGGGACATCTCATGTCCCCTACACACATCTCATGTACTTTAAACCATCTCTAGGTTACTTATAATACCTAATACAATGTAAATGCCATGTAAATAGTTGTTATACTGTATTGTTTAGGGAATAATGACAAGAAAAAAAAATGTGTACATGTTCAGTACAGAGACAACCATCAGGCCTTTCAACCATGGTTGGTTGAATCCACGGATGCAGAACCACAGATACGGAAGGCTGACTGTTCACTGACTGAAGCCAGTGGTCCCTGAAAACCTCTTCCAACGGGGGCCACTCTCTGGGCTGCTTGCTGTCTTCCCTCACTTGTTTCTTTGTATGCTGTGTAGCAAACGCCAGATGTTTTTTTCCCCAAGTGTGTTTATGCCAGTTGTTTTTTTTTTATTAGAACTGTGTGATTTGACTCAATATACATATAAACTATTGATCTATGAGTGCAAAAAGAGAATTGTAACTTTTAAGAAAATTCAGTTGGCTGCTTTGGAAAGATTCAAAAGAGACAGTTGTCAAAAAATTACTGTCTATTTAGTAGTGGTTATGATAAATGTAAAGATTTACAAAACTGATTAAAAAAAACTGGGATTCTGCACTCAAATTGCTTCAAAAGTGTCTATAAGATTTTCCCTCCATTTTAAAGAAACCAAAACCGGAAATGAGATGATTCAGAGTAGATGTGGTTTATATGCCAGGAAGACATACAGTGGACTGGTACTCGTGTAGCTGCCTTGGCCTACATTAACAGGTAGGCAAATGAATGTGCGTACATTTGGACATTTGTGGTGTGTACCTATCCATATAGTTTTTAGTGACTTTCTGCTTAAACCAACTTTCTTGATTACTAACTACATTGAATTTCAGACAATGGTGACTTTTGCTTCCAACCATAACAGTGGAGGCCGGGATAATAAATAATCAGATAATGAAGTCTGATAATCAGATAATGATGTCTGTGTGTGTAGAGTCACATATTCTGGCATGACATTAATGACACCTCAGTCTACAGCTCAGTGATTATTGCCTCATAGTATCTCTAAGCCACAGTGTCGTAAGGACAAAAAGGCAGGTATGCCATTTAAAACTTTTAGCTAGAAAAGTATCATCTTTGAAATGATAATTTGTAGTTTAATATTTTCTTCAAGAAAGCAGTACCCAAATTAGTTAATTCTAAGAAAAACATAATAAGAAAATTGAAGATCTCAAAACTTTGCAGCTCAAAACTTAATTGAGGGAATGGATGCAGTGTTGCTTGGCTTCTAAGTCAATTGTAAATATGTAATTTCTCCTCTGTTTAATTTAAATTTCAAATATCAAATAAATTGTCATTTGATAATATAAAACTCTTTTTTTTCACTGAATTAAATAAAATTGTGAATGTTTTTCTTCTTCTTTTCTTATTCCTGCTTTTAAAAAGGCAGTAGAGTATTGCTCAAAAGAGTTGACTGATGCAGGTCTGATAACTTTTAAACACAACTTAAAAAAGAAGAGTGCTCCACTCAACAGTCCTCTTTACCTGACAGTAATTGTGTTTCAGTCCATCAGGAACATGCATTGTAGAGTTATTGTACGCCAAGAACAACTAATGGCTCCAGAAGGAACAGCTGATGTGAACCTGGTTATAGATATACAGTTGTAGATATACTATACTGTAAACTCACATGGAAATGATATGTAATCATAAAAAGAAACGTAATACAGCACAGCAAAGAAGAATTCCTAAGTTGCATCCATTGAAATTAGACAGCTCTGGATGCATGGCTTGGCTTCCCCATTTACCATCTATGTGACCTTGGGCAAGTTACTTTTCTAAGACTCAGTTTCCTCATCTTTAAGATGGTGATAATAAGTATTTTCCTTATGATGTTGTGAAGACCAAGTAAGATGTGCCTGGTCAAGTGTAAGTGCTGAGGAAATGTTCATTTTTTTTTTCTTTTGTAATATTAGCAGCTGTCATCCAAGCAGGGATGGTTTCTAGAGATTCGCCTCAAAATTTCCAGAATCTAACCTCTTTTCACCTCCCTCTTCACTACCACCCTGGTCTGAGTCACTGTCATCTCTTGACAAACTGCTAAAATGGCTTCCTCACGGTCTCCCTGGCCCACGCTTGCTCCTCTACAGTCGTTCCCCAACATCCTTTGAAAACACCAATCAACTTCTTTTTTTTTTTTTTAAAGAAAACCATTTTTCTTTTTAAGATTTTATTTATTTGTTTATTTCCCCCCAAAGCCCCAGTAGATAGTTGTATGTCATAGTTGCACATCCTTCTAGTTGCTGTATGTGGGACGCGGCCTCAGCATGGCCGGAGAAACGGTGCGTCGGTGCTCGCCTGGGATCGAACCTGGGCCGCCAGCAGCGGAGCGCACGCACTTAACCGCTAAGCCACGGGGCCGGCCCCACGGATCAACTTCTTATCACTTCCCTGCTTTCAGCCCTCAACAGCTTCCCGTCATGCTTAGGGCTGTCCGTGACCCCTCCCCAATATGCACATACACATCCTTGCTCACTCCCCTTCAGCCACATCTGTTTCCTTGCAGTTCTTCTAACATATTGCCACTTTAAGGCCTTTGACTTTGCTGTTCCCTCTGCTTGTAATTTTCCTGGCCCAAATATTCCACTTCATTGAGATCTCTGTTCAAGTACCCTTCCCAGATTACCCTGCCTCAAGTAGGTGGCTCACGTCTCTCTGTCCTCTTATCCAGCTTTCCTTTTCTTCACAGCGTTCATCACTCATTTGTACTGCCACCCACAAAAATATACGTTCCATGGAGGAGGGGCTTTTTTGCTTTTATTTACCACTGCATTCACTATGCCTCCAGAATTGCCTGTTACGTAGAAGGCAATTAGTAACTATGTGTTGAATCAATGAATCCTTGAACTTATTGTTAGGTATTAAGCTTTGAAGGCAGTGAATTATCTTTTCTTCTTTGTATCCCTATCACCTGGCGCAGTTCCCAACTCTTAGGAGGTGCTTAACAATTTTTAAAAAATGTTGTTGTATGAGTGAACAAAGAAGGAACTCAGATTGATAGAGAGAGGGCAAATCACATGTGGGTAGTGTGAGAAGCGAGCAATTTGTTTGCATTGATGAGTAGGAAATTCTTTTTAAGTTGAAAAATGGTTGATATAGCTATATGGTACCTCACCCTCTAGAATAATCATCATCAAGTGAAGCTACCAAAAAGTTAGCCCTAACAATTAAAAGTTCTAACAAAACATAAAGACTTTTTATTATTATCCGTATTCCTTCTAAATATTGTGAAGATAAAGGAAGTAATGGTCTCCTTCTACTGGTGCACTAAGTGTTTTTAGGTTCTATGTCCTGATTAATCTTCCAAGCCTTGGGTTTAGGATTTTAAGGCAATCTAATAAACCTTGATCTGGACACACAGATAGTTTTGCATCTTGTTAGCATCTTGGTCCCCCCAATGACTCCAGGCTTCGGAGTAATGGAATCACATGTATCCAATGATTTAAAGAATAGCATTTGAGCAAGCTTATATTATCATATATATTTTCTTTGTATTGTTTTCATTCTTTTGAGCATAAAATGATTATGCACTGGCTTAACATAAATTAGTTTGGAGAAGGATGTTAGATAAACAACTTGGAATTTTCCATGGTAAACGTAACTTGTAGAAATGTAAATACAAGAACTGTAGACGTAAACTGATTTCCTAGGCACAACCTACCCTAGAAATGACTGTGTACACATAACAGCCTCAAACAGCATCTAAGCCACATGCAAATTAACAATTAGTTCCTATCCCCGTTGCAGTTTACAGGAAATGCCTCATTTACAAGGAGGCAAATGAGGAGGTGGATGGGACTGGGCAGGGCTGGAACCATTCTGCTTAAGCCACATGATTCAGAATCATGTGGTGGGAGTTGGGTGGGAAGACTACTTCTGCCGGATTCAGAGATAACATGCATTATGATTCTTAAAAGTTCTTAGAAGTGTCCACATTTTCATTTGCTGCTTGGAAAGTTTTCTTGAAATATTCTTGAGCAAAATTTCACCAAATATAATTAGGTACCACTTTGTCACTTAATGGAAATAAATCACAAACTGACCATTCTAACCTGACAGAGTGGAGAATTTGTGACCCAGATTGTGTCTAACACAGTAAGCAGGTGTCTCAGAAATATTTTGTTGATGGGTAGACAAATTTTATTGTTATTTGTGGAGCCAAATTAAAAAAATTTTAAAAGATGCTTGCATTTAATCAAACAATTGGTTATGCATTAATATTTCCCCCAACTTTTGTAGTATTGACACTGCCTATGTTGTAGTGCCAAGTGTAGGAATATAGGCCATTGGTACTCATGCATTGATGATGGGGGTTGTAGACTCAGTAATCCTGAAAGAAAGTCAGATTTACCATGGAAGTGAATATTTGTCAAAGATGGTTTCCAATTCATTTATGGCATTTGAAATCTATGAGTTCTTGCCTAGTTTACGCCTTCCTGGTATACAACAAGAGCATGATGATCCCTTCTCATTACCATCACGGTTCATTCCCATGGCATGCTGGACCCAGCTGGTATGTGCTCCTGAGAGCCCACTGTATGCATTTCTTCTTAACTCCATGTTCAGCGACCTACACTTTGGTAGCTTGAATTTTGACATATTGGGAGTATTTACACCATGGAAATTGACCTATGGTACAAATCAGGCTCCCTCCAGAGCTAATTGTTAAACATTTGCCAGCACATCAGTGTTTGTTCTCCACTCCCACCCCCAATCGTTCTAATTGTCTTGTTCCTTGCTTGCTGTTAGAGCACAGTGGAGGCAGGCAAGCCAAGGAGTCAGACATCTGGATTGGAATATAGATTCCTTTATTTAAAAGCTCTATGACCATGAACAACTTATATAACCTCTCTAATACCCAGTTTCCTCCTTAGTAAAATGAGGTTGATATAGGACCCACCTCAGGGTTGTGAGGATGAAATGAGATGATGTATAGTGAGCACCTAACAGTGTCTGGTACAGAGTAAATGCTCAATAAGTGGTATCTATTAGGTCAATTTTTTTTTCCAGTAGTGATATCATTCATTCAACAAGTACACTTGGAATAGCTATTTGCAAAGCATTTTTTTTTTTTTTTTTTTGTGAGGAGATCAGCCCTGAGCTAACATCCGCCAATCCTCCTCCTTTTTCCTGAGGAAGACGGCCCTGGGCTAACATCGGTGCCCATCTTCCTCCACTTTATATGGGACGCCGCCACAGCATGGCTTACCAAGCAGTGCGTCGGTGCGCGCCCGGGATCCGAACCAGCGAACCCCGGGCCGCCGCAGCGGAGCGCGCGCACTTAACCGCTTGCGCCACCGGGCCGGCCCGGACAAAGCATTTTTGATTCTGCCTGTATAGTTTTAAATGTACAGATAAACAAGAATAAAATACAACCCCGAGATTCTGAGCTTTCAGATCGCACGTTTGATGTCATGTGGACTGTATATCTGGGCCCTTGACATATGTCTTGGTTTGTAGTGGACAGATAGTTCCTAAATCTGGTTGTCTTCTCATCTCCTGTTCGAGCACCTTTGTCCCACCAACTACCTGTCCTTCTAAATATCCTCCTCACCCCTCCATTTCCTTCCTTTTCTCCACAAACAAGCAAACCATCTTCCCAGCACAGGCAGATCACTCTCAGATGTGTGGTTATTAGTACTCCTGCATGAATCACCGGGTGACTGCTTTTTTATCCCCCAAGGCCAAGAATAGGAGGCTTGATTTCCCTGTGAGAATTAATCTTCTGGCAAAAGTGCTGTCCACGTCTAGGAGCTGTCTCTACCTTCTTCCCATCGCTGGTTTCCATCCCTTCCTCTCGCCCACTCAGCACCACGTTGTGCTCAGAAGGGCATCCCACACGTTGGGCATCCTTCTCCACCTCAATCTTCCTTTAGTGAGAAAAACGGTTATTTGTAGGAGCAACGGTAATATTAAATTCCAAACCCTTCAGATTCTTACAGGTGGGAGTGAACTGAGATTGAAATAATTGAGAATAGAAGCCTTTGTTGCAATGGGAATATTAGCCTTCTGTTCTTCAGATATTAAGTGTTCACAAAACTTAAAGCCTCCTGCTTTCTGCACACACAGGCTTCTTGTGGAATTCTTCAAACACTTGAAGTGCGTCTTTTCAGCATGATCAGTTTTTCAATAGTACTTACATTTCAGAGCTGTTTTTAATTGTGGAAACACTCAAGACAAGTATGAGTTGTTTCATGTTTGGAGCTCTTTTGCCACCAATTTTAAACTGTTGCTTTATGTGAGCAGCTTGAAAACGTAAAAATTTAAACCTTGGCATTAAAGTATGAACAGACAGTGTCAAACACTACTTTCCAGCTCATTTAACTAATTGATAGACTGCAACTGAAAAATGTTTTATAGAAACTATTTTTTTGTTAGCATAATTTATCACCATTAATATACCCTCAGTACCCTATTGTTTCCATAAAGTACTCATAGGCATCAATAGTATTGTTCAGCTTCCCATCATCATATTTTCAGCAGTGTAAACTCTTGTGCATAAATCAAATTGTTAAAAAAATTTTAATGATGTGTTTATGTATATTTAATATCTCAATAGTAGATTTTTCAAATGTGATTTGAGACCAGTTTATTTTTTTCCAAAGTACTCACACTCAATTCTTTACCAAGAATGAACACATATCCAGTTTATCGGGCTTGATCATGTGAGAAACACCACCACCATTCACTTTAAACATTTCCTAGCTTTTTACAGTGGAAAAAAATAAACGTAATCTCTCATGATAGAAAAATGAATTTTAGATTTTTCAGAGCCAAAATAAAAACACTTTAGAACAAAATTAGGCCAAATCTTTGGAATTTAAAGTGGTGAACACCCAGAAGAAACACGATATAAAACTTGCCAATTACATGCCTGCCCGGAGGTCGGAACTGAATTCCTTTATTATTTTATTTATTTATTTATTTTTTTAGTTATTTTTTTTAATTTTTCTTTTGCGTGTGGAAGATCAGCCCTAAGCTAACATCCGATGCCAATCTTCCTCTTTTTGCTGAGGAAGATTGGCCCTGGGCTAACATCTGTGCCCATCTTCCTCTACTTTATATGGGACTCCATGTCACAGCATGGCTTGACAAGTGGTGAGTCGGTGCGCACTCGGGATCCGAACCTGTGAACCCCCGGGCCGCCAAAGCAGAGTGCGTGCACTTAACTGCTGTGCCACCGGGCTGGCCTCTGAATTCCTTTTTAATAATTTAACAATTTCTTCTCTTTCTCAGTGATACAGGAACAACACCTCCAGAGAGTGGTATTTTTGGATTTATGATAAACTTCTCTGCATTTCTTGGTAAGTACACAATAATTATTATAAATAAATGAAAAATTCACAATCTCAAGTGAAGTGAAATGTGTTATTTACCATTTGTGTATAATTTTTTATTGTTAATTTTTAACAGACTTTATTTTTTAGGACAGTTTTAGGTTCACAGAAAAATTGAGCAAAAGGTAGAAATTTCCCGTATACACCCTGCCGCCCCCAACCTCCTCCATTATCAACATCCCCCACAAGAATGGTATGTTTGTTACAGCTGATGAACTTACCTTGACACATCATTATCACCCAAAGGTCATAGTTGACATGAGGGTTCACTCTTGGTGTATATAATTTTCTAAAAGTACAGCCTTTGCAACTAGAATTTTGCACTACTTTGAGAAACTAAAATGACTAGAAATCCAAAGTTATTTGTGACCTCATTATAGAACTATTCTTCACTTCATCGGTTAATTTGCTACAAGATTTTGAAATAGATTTTAAATGTAATTCGATTTTTAAAATTGTGACTTATATCCAATGCATTTGTGTAACCCAAAGCACCTAATGCATAAGCTAATGTTTCTCAGAGTGTGTTCTGAAGACAACTTACGTGACAATCATCTGGGGTGCTGGTTAAAATGCATGTTCCGGGGCCACACTGCAAATCTACCCCATCAGAACCTCTGGGAGTGGGTCCCATGGATATGCATTGTGAACAAGCTCTCTTGGGGACTTGGATACTCACTAGAGCTTGCGAACCACAGACAAAGGGGTTGTCTCACCTGTTGGAGAAAGGGGAGAGGAGAAGCAGGGAAGTTTGTCTCCAACTCCGGTATGATGTCTCTTTTTGGTTCCTCAAATGCACCTGAGATAATAGAATACAACCCTCTCATGCGCCAGTTCATGTAATGACTGAAAAAGTCTACTTTGGGCTGATCCAGGTGTGTAGATATAAAATGCAGGGCTCTTTCTCTTAGCGCTTCCATAAACCCCTACCCTATGGAACAACTGGATGTTTGCCAGGGGCCTTTCACGTAACTAGCACTTTCTGTCCTGCTCTACTGGTGCAGGGTGGGAAGGGAGAGAGGCTGGAAACCCTACTTAGTTACCTGGCATCTTTGGAATTTGTTCATCCTACTTGGTAAAGAGCAAGTTTCACCCCTTCACCCACTTTTGGCTTCTCTTCCCAAGGTTTTGGAGGTGAGCAAGGGGAAGTAGAAACAGGAGTGAACCAATCCCAGTGCCCTCTTACACCATCCTTGGCCAGAGTCCAGATTTAGAAGACAGATTATTTTATCACTGACAAGCGATAAATGTGGTTTTTCGCTTCTAGGCAAGGCAGAAACTAACATGAATATCTTCGTTTAAAATAGTCTATGATAAATCATTAGCTTTTAACCTGCTCTTTAAAATTCTGCAAAATATTACAGCCATCACACTATGTCAATACACAGAAATCTACTTTATCTTTTCAACCTATGCATGGTATTCATTTCATGGATGTATTATAATTTATTTAATCAGTTCCTGTTGTTAAACATTTAGGCTATTTCTGATTTTGCAATTTACCACACTAAAGTAACATTTTTTTTGTGTGTGAGGAAGATCAGCCCTGAGCTAACATCCAATGCCAATCCTCCTCTTTTTGCTGAGGAAGATTGGCCCCGGACTAACATCCATGCCTGTCTTCCTTTATTTTATATGGGACACTGCCACAGCATGGCTTGACAAGCAGTGCATCAGTGAGCGCCCGGGATCTGAACCTGCGAATCCCGGGCCGCCAAAGCGGAGCACACGTACTTAACCGCTACGCCACTGGGCCGGCCCCTAAAGTAACATTCTTTTGAACATATCTTTGCATGTTTATGTGTGTTTTTGTGTATGGTAAATTTGCTGACTTAAAGGGAATACATATCTAAAATTTTGATAGCTATCCATTTATTCAACCTTCATTTACTAAGTGCCTACTTTGTGATGGGCTCTGTGCTTATGCTTAATGCTGGGGTCACAACAGCAGACAGACAGACAGACAAGGACCCTGCTCTCATGGAGATTACATTTTACTGTCAAATTACTCTCCAAAACACTAAATGGTGTTGATTAATTGATTAGCTCTTTGGAAAAACATACCTTTAGTACCCTCCTCACACCACTCAAAACCAATGGCAATTAAAGAACTAACATAAAAAGCAAAACTACTAGAGGATTAAATTATAGGAAAACATTTAAAAAATCTTAGGATGGAAAAGCTTATTTATGCTTACACAAAACCCAGAAGCTAAATAAGAAAGAATTGACAGATTTGAGTAGATAAAAAAATTACAACTTCTAAGTGATCAAAGATACGAGAAACAAAGTTAAAGACAACAGACTAGAGGAAAATTTGTAATATTTATAGCAGACAATAAATTAATGTGCATAATGTGTAAAAAGCAATTACAAACTAAAAATGGACAAACTCAAGAGAAAAATAAGAAAAAAATTATAAACATGCAATTTTCAGAAGAAGAAATGCAAATGACCAGTGGACATACTGAAAGCTGCTCAATCTCAGTAATGATCAGATAAATCCAAATGAAGCCAACAGATTGCCATTTTTCATTCATTAAATTGGCAATAATTAAAAAGGCAAGGGCATGCAGAATTGCTGTCAAATTCTTCCGGTGGGAGCATAAATTGCTACAGTCTTGGAGCAATTCGGAGATATTTCTCAGCATTTTAATTGTGCATGGTTTTTTGACCCAGTAATACTACTTCTGGGAATTGGTCTTTCAGAAAACACATGACAGTGTGCCAAAGACTTATATACAAGGATATTCATTGAGCATTGTTTGTAATAGGAAAAACATAGAAACAATGTGGAAATCTATCATTAGAGAATGATGAAATAAATATGGCATCTCACCAGATACCATGATGAGACCCCTAAAAACAAGAAGTAGACCTATTCGTACTGACATGGCAAGATCTCCAAGGTACATTTTTAAATGAAAAAAAGCAAGTCACAGAACAACATATGTACAATAGCATTTATGTGAAAAGGATAACAGCCAAGGTGGTGTGTGTGTGTATGTGTGTGTCCCCATCACACTGGGGAGAGGGTAAGATGCAACGAGGAAGGACTGGGGTGGGTGATTGGGGAGACTATTGCAATCAGGAAACTGAAAGTACAAATTTTAAAAAAGCAGTATGAAACTGTCTCCATGTTTTTCATTCTAAGAAATCATATAATAAAAATTCATCAAAGTACCCTTCTTTTTCAGGTGCAGCCACGATGTACACAAGATATAAAATAGTAGAGAAGCAAAATCAAACCAGCCATTTCAGCACTCCTGTTTTTAACTTGGTGTCATTGGTTCTTGGATTGGTGGGATGTATCGGAATGGGCATTGTAGCCAATTTTCAGGTATGACCTGAGGTTTTTTTGGTTACTGGGAGAGGTGGAGTAAATGTGTCTGGAGGAGAGAAGCAAGAACACAAGAGGCATGATTGTACCAGTATAGCTATCAAATAGTTGATGAGTTTATAAAAATTGTGATACTTTGCTTTTTAGAGACAAAGCTTTTTTTTTTTTTTTTTTTGTGAGGAAGATCAGCCCTGAGCTAACATCCATGCCAATCCTCCTCTTTTTGCTGAGGAAGACTGGCTCTGAGCTAACATCTACTGCTAATCCTCCTCCTTTTTTTCCCCCAAAGCCCCAGTAGATAGTTGTATGTCATAGTTGCACATCCTTTTAGTTGCTGTATGTGGGACGCGGCCTCAGCATGGCCGGACAAGCAGTGAGTTGGTGCGCGCCCAGGATCCGAACCCGGGCCACCAGTAGCGAAGCACGCGCACTTAACCGCTAAGCCACAGGGCTAGCCCCCTGGAGAAAATCTTTATCGTGTGAAAATGAGTCCTGCCTGATACTTGGGACAGATGGGGTGCATGTTTGCCTGATTATGAGGGAGAGCATGCTTCAAATCACGCTAAGGGCTCTGCATTGCTCAATGTTCTTATTGATATGGTTTAATGTGTTGGGAGAGCTATGTCATCCATTGTAATGATTTCACTAAGAATGTGAAAATATTTGTGTGTATGAGTGTGTGTGCACGTTTACCAATTCTCCTACTTGAACCTCAATTCAAAGAATGGCATCTGATCTCTTCCTTTCACAGATGAAGATATAGGTACATGGAGGTGAAATAATTTGCTCAGGGTTACTCAGTTAATTAGTTTCAGAACCAAAATATGGCCCCACTGGAGCAAATTAACTTATATGCTGACTACTGCAGAGTCTGCTCTATGTATTCTTACTGTGTCAAGTGTATGAAAAAACCCTACTTGTTTTATTCCAATTTATGGATTCCTATTCATCCCAAGGTCTCTTTCAGGAAGGCAGACATATTTTTCTATAGAGACAATATTTAATATTTTAAAAATATTTGTAGTATTTCAAATTAATACCAATTATAATAGTACTCACCTCATAGGGTTATTGCAAGGATTCAATGGGACAATGTCCAGTGACCAGTGGTCTATACTTGGCAGCCATCACGGTCATCATCCATTCATCATTATAAGCTAACACTACAGAGGTCCTGCTCTCTCCATCGCTGTCGTCTCTTTGTTCCAGCAGAAAGGAAGTTACTCCAGGAGGACTTTTGGTTCTGCCCAGGGGATCCTCCTTTAACTTTTTACCCACCAGAAGTGGGGTGATCTTGTGTGATGCTTTTTTCTTTCCCTCTTTCTCTTCAGTTTATTGAATTAAGAGCAAGGTGTGTAAAAGATAGTGATCCTATTCACTCTTTGAGAACTTGGGACACAGCATGTACTTTTCATATATATGAAATAAACAGATTGATTTCAAACCTAAAACGGCAACTAGCTCTGGTTCAGTCAAGGCCCATTCATTTGCCTATGAGGAAAATGAGCTTCCTCCTCAAACAAACAACATCATAACTCATTATAAAAGTAATTCTTTCTCATAGAATATTTTGAAAATTTGAAGTATAAAAAGAAAAATATACTCATAATTTCATAACCCAGAAATTAACAGTTAATGGGGATGTATTTACCTCTGGTCTTTTGCCCCCATACACATGCATATATGTACAAATGCTTAAATGTATAACCACATAGTATGTGCAATTTTTTATTATTTTATTCTTTCAAATTTATTTTAATTAACACAACTGACATGGATTACATTTTCATACAAATTAGGAAAATACAATAACAGCAAAATCTCTGTTGACCAATAGCGTAATCACTTTGCTATGTTCAAGTCTTTTATTACACCTTATAGAATGTGTTTTGTTGGTAAATCTGTTTATGCAAGATCTGGAAATAAATCTCCATTTAAAAATAACTCAAAGTTATGCTCAAACTCAGTCTCATTTGTAAATGGAGACCATCCAGTGAACTAGAGGAGCACCATTCATTCTGGGGGAGTTACTCGTGAGATGTCCCTGGCTGTTTGTCGGACGTGAAGTTTGTTATCACCTAGAAAGCAGGCAACCCTGGGCACTGGCCACTCTGCCGTCCTTATTTGAAGCAACTCTACACACTGGAGAAAAGTAATTATTGTCACAGAAGGGTGTCAACCTTCACAGCTGCTAAAGTAGATGTTTGCACACAGCCTAGGGGTGCTGCACTCTAGTATTGACCTGGGAGGAGAGTAACCTCAGGCCTCCACCTGTGCCATATGCTTTCCATCCATTCGCTAACATCGGCTCCTGCATGAAGTCAGGCGGGCCATTGTCAGAGAGGCCTCTGTCTGACCTGCACCACCTGGGCCTGCGGAATCATCTTTTCTGCACTGCACAAGGCGGGTGCCATCTGTCAATGGGAGGGACATTATCACAAAATGCTCTGGGAAACCCAGTGCTGTCTTGTGAGGGGTGAGGGGGAAGGCACCCTTCCTTCTATGACACAGTATCTTCAGGACTACCTGCAGGGCAGGGATATGGGCCCTAAACTCAGGGCCAACACGTTTTTGGTTTTGGACCTTACAAAAACCATAATTATCAGTGTTTTCTTGTTAATGTTGGAAGCTGGAAAAGTGAGAGCCAAATGTGTAGCCTCCCTCAAGCAAGCGTACACAGCTTCATGGACGGCATTTTGTGAAGTAAATTTGCTTCAGGCTCCATTTTACTTTCCTCCCTTGTTGTCCCCATATGGCGAAATAAGGCAAACAAGGCTGCAATGCATGGCTGCATGTGACACTTCTCACATGGTAGAGACTCTCTAGGACATTACGTTTTATGATTGTATGCCTTTTGTTTTCATAACAACATTTAGTAAAAATTTTCCATGTGACAGACATTTATGAAAACATTCAGTGCTTTAACTCATATAGTTCTAATAACGACCTTAGAAGATAGGTGGTTTTATTGTCCTCATTTATCAAGGAGAAATGGAGGCCCAGAGAGGTTAAACCTTGCCGAAGATCATATGAGTAATGAAAGGCAGAAGTGGGCTTTGAATCGAAATCGTCTGTCCAGAAACTGTGGAAAGAGTTGACCTCAAAGCCAGAATGAGGAAATCTCTCTGAGGAAAAAGCGTATACACAATTCACAGTGCTAGCATCAGAAAGCACAATGGAAAAAAACAATGACAAGGGAGGGGGAGACCTGGAATGATATAATTTGTCTAGTAGAGCGTGGATATGAATTGCTCAGTGGGGGAGAGTATGCACTAAATGATGCCCTACCACATTCTTCTCTGAATAGCTCAACATTGTACGTGGTATAGCTGTCCATTTTTAAACCACAAAGGGCAGACTTTAGGAAGAAAACTTAGATGGTTATATAATTGAAGTTTTAGTTCTCTGTAAGGCTTGCATGAAGTGATTACATCTTCACAAAAACCAGAAATAGAATCTTTAACTGTCCTGGAAGCAAAGTGTTTGCCTTGACATTGTTCCCATAAATACATCTTTACAACTTCCTTCTTTTGATATCCTGTAATTCATTTTCAGCATGCCATGAGCAAACCAACTTGAGCTGTTACCTCAAGAAGAATTAGAGAAGTGAGGGCAAGAGGTGGTGATTTTTCTTGAGTAGGAGTCAATTGCATTTATCAGAAGTTCACAGAGCGCTCTCTTTCCTGAACTGGCGGGTGGGATGGCCGCTTGGTAGTGTGTCCTCACCAATCTCTGTCAATGCTTTACTTTCCCTCAAGAAGTTTCCATTTTGGAAAAGTCAAGTTTTCGAAGATTTAACCCTCTCAATATTCTAGTTTTCTCAATTTTTACTATCTTTTAAATTAACAAGAGAGTTTCAAAAAAGAGATCCAAAAAGAGTGCCAGGTTTTCATCTTATCCTCTATCCAAAATTCATGTCTGATCTAAGAATAATTTTCCTTCTAGAAGACATCTTTGATGAGAGAGTATGTACCTCACAGTGAAAAAGGCACATAAGAAATACAACTCCCGCTGGATCGAGGGCTTTTTGATCTGTTAATGTCAGGTTAATGTGGGGGTCCCATCAAGTTTGCAGATTAAGATCCTAAAGGATGTGTTGAATTGGTCAGGGTGGAGGAAGCAAATTCCCTGACAGGATTAGGGGAGGAGACAAAGTATGTACATTCAGGATGTTGATTTACATAGTGCGAAAAGAAAATGGAGATTGGAAAGCACCAAAATCTGCAGAAGATTATTCCTGAAAATGACTCATTAGTAGATGCCTTGTCATTTGTTTATCTTCCCTTTGCCCAAATGTGCCTAACATTCAAGGAGTGAAAAGGATTTATTTTTCGTAATTCTTTTATTATTATTTTTGGTTTAATACTGTTTTTTCCCCCAGTTTTATTGATATATCATTGACATATCACATTGTGTCAGTCCAAGATGTACGACATAGTGATTTGATAAATGTATATATTGTGAAACGATCACCACAACATCCATCACCTCACATAGGTACAGGTTTTTTTTTCTTGTGATAAGAACTTTTAAGATTTACTCTTAGCATATTTTGGTGGTGAACATGATGTAATCTATGCAGAAATAGAAGTACAATGATGTACACCTGAAATTTTTACAATGTCATAAACCAATGTTACTGCAATAAACAAAAAATTAAAAAAAAAAAAGATTTACTCTTAGCAGCTTGCAAATATACAATACAGTATTGTTAACTAGAGTCACCATGCTGTACATTACATCCTCACATCTTATAACCGGAAGTTTTTACCTTCTGACCACCTTCACTCATTTCCTCCACCCCCTACCCCCCACCTCTGTCAACTACCAAACTGTTTTTTGAACCTATGAGTTCAGTTGTTTTTTTGTTTTTAAGATTCCACGTATAAGTGAGATCATACAGTCTTTGTCCTTCTCTGTCTGACTTGTTTCACTTAGCGTAACGCCCTCAAGGTCCATCCATGTTGTTGCAAATGGCAAGATTTCCTTCTTTTTTATGGCTGAATAATATTCTACTGGTATATATACCACCTTTTCTTTATCCATTCATCCATTGATGGACACTTAGGTTGTTTTCCTGTCTTGGCTGTTGTAAATAATGCTGCAATGAACATGGGGTTGCAGATATCCTTTTGAGACAGTGATTTAATTTCCTTTGGATTATTAATTATGGTAAAATACATGCAACATAAAATTTATCATCTTAACCTTTTTGAAATGTACACTTCAGTGGTTATTTTTCTTAATTCTTTAAGTGCTTAAAGGTTTACACACATTTTAAAAGTCATTGAATGTACTTTATTTTTCATATATAACTTCCCTAAATCTACACACCCATGCGAGGTATCCTAGGAATACAGAGTCTATACCTAATAAATGAGTAATTGATATGCCATGTTGCAGAATGTTAATGCAGCCGTATTTGAATATAACACAAATCAAGTAATGGATTTTTCGCTATATTCCTAAGTTTGATACCAGGAAATAAATTTCCTTAGAAAATAATTTTAAAAGGTTTTTTTTAAAATCTCTTTTTCCCACGTGGAGAATTAAGATTTAATATCAGTTTATTTGTGAACAGTCTGGATGGAGAACGTTGAGATTGTGGGGAAGCCTGGGTGGCCCAGGTCAAAGAAAAGTCCTGGAGGAAAGGGTATGGACAGTGAGTTGGGGCCAGAAGGGGCTGGAGGCCGAAACCAGGCTCTCTTGGACAATACTTTAACTTGCCCCTTTGCAAAGCTTGCATGTTCAAGTGGAGACTCAGTTATTCAATCTCGACATCATTGTTACACCAGAAGGTAGGTGCCAGTTGCATATTTGAAAGGAGTCAAAAGTGAGTCTCCTTGATTGGTTAGTTATGAGCATGTCTGGGGTCAACACCAGACTTGCTGCCTAGACTGGGCATAAGGGCTGCTTTCTGGTTGAAGTGGCTGGTTAGAGGATGGTGGGGCTGGGGGCCTGATTTCAAGTTGCCTTTGCATTGCAAGAGCAGTGTTTTCACTTAGATTTGTGTGTTCATTTGGGGGACTTGGGAGAGACAAATAGAGATTATTGGGGAGCAGGGAGCCTGAAAACCCCAAGCCACCCTTGGCACCTTCATGGAACAAGTCATGTACTTTTATATGAAATTTATCATATAATCTTCACCACAAACCTGCAAGGCAGAAATTATCATGCCCGTCTTATGGAGACAGAAATTTAAATTTTAAACTAAGGTCACAGAGCCCAGTGGTGGAGTTGAGATTTTTTTATCCAGGTCAGCAAAACTCCAAGGCCCACCACACCCCACTCTCCCACCTCTAAGGTAGAGGTCACTCTGTCCTTCTCCCTTGTGCCCAAGATTGCTGTGGAACAATGAGTGCTCGGCAGGTACTTCAGCGTTGGGAAGGCTTTTCTCTTGGTAGTCTTCTGCAAGCAGCCACATTTTCCAGGAAGTGGTGGTGCCTCGGTGATGACCGAGGGCTTTGAGTAGCCCAGAGTGAGCGCATGCTCGGGTCTCCATGTGGACAGCCGCATGTGGAGTAACACACATTTGTGACTTTCTCTCTAGGAGTTAGCTGTCCCCGTGGTCCACGATGGCGGCGCTCTTTTGGCTTTCGTCTGCGGTGTCGTGTACACGCTCCTGCAATCCATCATCTCTTACAAATCGTGTCCCCAGTGGAACAGACTGTCCACGTGCCACGTACGGCTGGCCATCTCTGCCATTTCCTGCGCAGCTGTCATCCCCAGTATCCTTTTCACATTTGTAGTGTCCTCACAAACTTGACTTCCCCTCCCCACCCAAAAAGCATGAAAAAAGCAAACATTAACAGCCAAGTTTCCACATGCTTCAGAAGAACAATTGGGAGAAAAGTGTAAATCATTAAGAAAATATCTCAACATTGTCTGGTTGGATCAAAAGAATCTTTGGGGAAAAGAATTGTGTGAAAGGAGAACGGAAGAATGTCAGAGCCCTTCAGTCTCTGTTTACTTTCCTTCCACAGCCTTGGTTTCAGGAGCCATGTGCAAATATTTATTTTTCTTTGTAGTGCTTGGTTAAAGACAGCAAATATTGATATTGTCCTTAAAGTAATAGCCCTATAGAGTCCCCAGAGGCCAGACTCTCCCATCTCCCCGCACGTAGGTGATTAATAGTTTGGTTTACTCACCCTTATTAAGAGGTTTTGAAAAGCTCTATATCATTTATTTCTAAGTTAATTAAAATACACTTAGCCTTTTCTTTTTATCACTGATTTCATTTGCAAAATGAAATTTCATTTCCTTTTCTAATTCAACAATGTGAAAAGAAAATATGAATTTGTTATGCATGTAGATTCTGATTTAGAGGAAATGAAAGCTTGTTCTTTCTCTCTTTCTTTCTAGATGTATTTAACAAAGAAGATAAAAAAGCTGTGATCTTTAAGAGGTGGAAAATTCCCCATCTTTCGAAATACCATCTGCAGTCATATGAGAGAAAGCTGCATAGTCATTAAAAAATGGTGACTACTGTCAGATTGTAGGAAAATAGGAACTATTTAATCAGCATCAATTTTGCTAGTGGCTAGGTGGTGGTGTAAAGTGGGCAAGCTTGAGTGAAAACCCACCATGTGCTTTTAAATATTAAGCTTTGCATTTCTGTTTTAAAGTAGAAGCTATACAAAATGTGAAGCTTAAGTATGGTTTTGGGAGTGTTTTGCTTTTTTCATCCTAGGGAAGGAAATTTTTAATTACAAAATTACAGAGGAACCAAATCCTAGTATTGAGAAATTTAACAACAAAATATATGCCTTGACTTCTAAGATAGTTCCTTCTCAGTTTCCTTGTCCTATGTATAGGTTGAAGACATTTGTGCTTTCTCTTCAAGTATATCTCCTTAAAACTTTTAGCTTGGGTTAGTTATAAAATTCATGGTAGAAATGTTTATAGTGTTAAAAGCAAAGTTTCTTGGTGTAGGAAACCTTTCCTTGCTTCCAACTTTGGAGACAGATTTCTAGATTATAAAATTAGAGAGAATTTTAGCAGAAGAAACATTTCAGGACTCGGAGTTTCACACACTAATAGTTTGCATTTCTAGAGGGTGCTTATGTGCCATGCCAAGGGGTAGCATCCCCATACCAAACAGGTTGTGTCCCTGTATCAAATTAACTCAACAGATTCACCCATTTGAAAAAGTCTTTTGTCTTAAATGTTAGCATGGTATTTATATTTCCTTACAAAGATTTCAAAGCATGTTTAAAATGCCCTCGTTTCTCCTTACTATAATATTTCTGTGAAATGGCCTCGTTTGACTACTGAAGAAACTAGGCATAGAGCGAGGCAGTCATAGAATCAGGCTTCTAAGCCCTCCCTGCTAAACCATCCATCTTGCACCTGGCTTCCTCAGCTTTCAAAAGCCTCCACAAAATCACTAACAGCACAGAGTCTAGCTTCCTTTGCTTGAGACACGTGATCTGAGACTGCCTATTTTGTCTTTTTTTTTTTTTATAATTTTATTTATTTATTTATTTTTCCCCCAAAGCCCCAGTAGATAGTTGTATGTCATAGTTGCACATCCTTCTAGTTGCTGTATGTGGGACGTGGCCTCAGCATGGCCAGACAAGCGGTGCGTCGGTGCACGCCTGGGATCCGAACCCGGGCCGCCAGCATCGGAGTGCCATCACTTAACCGATAAGCCACGGGGCCGGCCCCTGAGACTGCCTATTTTTTCAACCTCATTTTTACATTTTCTCCCCTAGACTTGGCTGTTTCCTCTTCTCTGCTTTTGCCCCATGCTCTTCTCTCTGGCTGGATTATCCTCCTCCACCTTATTTTTCTAGAGCTGAGGTGTCTGTCCAATAGGGTAGCCAGTAGCCACATGTAGTCATCGAGTGCTTGAAACGTGCCTCATCCACATGGAAACGTGCTGCATTAAAACACACACCAGATTTCAAAGACTTTATAAGAAAATAAAAGTAAAATATCTCATTAATAATTCTTTATATTATTAAATGTGGAAATGATAATATTTTTGATATATTGGGTTAAATGAGATATTTATTAAAGTTAATTTCATTTGGTTCTTTTTAGTGTTTTTAAAATGTGGCTACTACAGTAGAAAATTTAAAGTGACACATGTGGCTGGCATTATATTTCTGTGGGATGGCGCTGCCCTAGAGAGTTCCTTGAATCTCACAACTTAGATTAAGCTCAACTCAGTGAAGCCTTCCTGACACCCCAAACCCCATTCCGCTTGAGTTAATAGTTTTCCCTCTGACTCATCACTGTGTCCTGTTCTTTTCTCTCATGTGACACATTCCCTGGGCTTCATCCATCAAGACTGGGATGTTTCTGGAGCTGAGACCAAGTCTGTTTCACCAGGGTTTTTTCTCTGCCTCTCCCACCTCCTCCTGCAGCATGGTACCTGGTGCCCAGAAGATGGAACTAAAGAGAAAATAAATGAAAGGATTAAAAGGCTTTAGAACACTTAGAAACAGGAGTGTGGTAATGAAATCTTCTTTGCTTTCTACTTTTATTTTGAAAAACAGAGAAGTGTTAGGCATTGCAAAATATGAGGGGTGGGGGTGAGGAGAGGGGTGCTGACCCCCAATTCAGAGGAGGCTCTAAGCTTGGCATTGACGCAACACCTTGAATTCCTAACCTTTCGTAAAAGCTTTTTAAGAGCATCTCGTTTTTCTCTAGCTTTCTCTTTTGTCTTCCTTTTTTTTTTTTTTTTTTTGGTGAGGAAGATCAGCCCTGAGCTAACATCCATGCCAATCATCCTCTTTTTACTGAGGAAGACCGGCCCTGAGCTAACATCTATTGCCAATCCTCCTCCTTTTTCTCCCCAAGGCCCCAGTAGATGGTTACATATCATAGTTGCACATCCTTCTAGTTGCTGTATGTGGGACACCACCTCAGCATGGCTGGACAAGTGGTGAGTGGTGCAAGCCTGGGATCCGAACCCAGGCCGCCAGTAGCAGAGTGCAAGCACTTAACCGCTAAGCCACGGGGCCGGCCCCTTGCCTTCTAAATTCAATCAAAATGGTTGTCACCGCTCTTGTGCTCCTTGGCATTATTAGGCTGACCTCTCAGGGTTTGTCGTTCACCCCCAAGGTAAGATGTAGGAAATATCTCTTTGATTTGTAAAACTCTTTGGGCCTGGGAGGAAGGGCTCCACTTATACCCAATTACTCAATGAAAATCTGTCTTTTAAAAATAATAGTTTGAATTTCTATAGCTTGTTTTTGTATATGAGCTTTGGTACTTTAAATGTTAATTTTTCCTTAAATCTGTTGCCTTGAAAATAGTATTTTAGGGAAAACATATTTTTATTCAATATTTTTATTTAAGGAAAATAGTATTTTAGGGAAAAAGCACTTGAAAAATACCCATCTTGGACTGCTGTATCAGTCATTTTAACCAAATTTATTTATTTACTGCTGGGAAAGAGTCACTCTGAGCTAACATCTGTTGCCAATCTTCCTCTCTGTTTTTTTCCCTTCCCACCTGAAACACCAGTACATAGTTGTATATTCTAGTGTAAGTCCTTCTACTTCGTCTATGTGAGTCACTGCCACAGCATGGCTACTGACAGACGAGTGGTGTGGTTCCGCACCTGGGAACTGAACCTGGGCTGCCGAAGTGGAGCATGCTGAACTTTAATGGCTGGGCCATCAGGGCTGGCTCATTTTGACCAAATTTAAGCAATTAA
The DNA here is from genome assembly GCF_020826845.1 of Diceros bicornis minor. Lineage (NCBI taxonomy): Eukaryota > Metazoa > Chordata > Mammalia > Perissodactyla > Rhinocerotidae > Diceros > Diceros bicornis. The sequence continues at coordinate 21,452,416 of NC_080764.1, read as the reverse complement.
GGTAACCAGTGTAACACTGAGAAACATGCAGGGATGAGCAAAATGTAGACACAGATTAAAATTTTGTTATATATAACTTAAAAAATATTGCTAAGGAGTGACTGTATTTCCATGTTGTAATTTAACTGCTGTCATAAACGAACTTAAGGTTTGAGATTATAAAAAGTTAATATAACTTGGTTTGATTGCAGAAATGTTGGTATTAACATTTTGTGTGTGTTTAAAATACACATGACATCAAGTCTTCCATCTTAACCATTTTTAAGTATATAGTTCAGTGGTATTAAATACATTCATGTTGTTGTGCGACCATCGCCACCATCCATTCCCTGTAATTATTTTCATCTTGTGAAACTGAAAATCTGTACCCATTAAACAATAACTCCCCATTCTCCCCTCCCCCCAACCCCTGGCAACCACTATTCTCTTTCTGTCTCTATGAATTTGACTATTCTAAGTATCTCATGTAAGTGGAATCATACAGTATTTGTCTTTTTGACTGGCTTATTTCACCTAGCATAATGTCTTCAAGATTCACCCATGTGGTAGCATATTGCAGAATTCTTTTCTGTTTTAAGGCTGAATAATATTCCATTGTATGTATATACTATGTTTTGCTTATCTATTCATTAGTCAATGGACACTTGGGTTGCTTCCACATTTTTGCTATTGTGAATAATGCTGCTATGAATGTGGGTGTGCTAATATCTCTTTGAGTCCCTGCTTTCAATTCTTTTGAGTGTATACCCAGAAGTAGAATTGCTGGACCATATGGTGGTTCTATTTTTAATTTTTTGAGGAACCTCCATATTGTTTTCCACAGAGGCTACACCATTTTACATTCCAACCAACAGTGCACAATGGTTCCAATTTCTCCACATCCTCACCAGCACTCATTTTCTGGTTTTTGATGTAGCCGTCCTAACGGGCCTAAGGTGGAGCATTTTAACACTGTGTAATGATTATATTACTGGAAGAATAACCTAGTCTTAACATTAAAGGGCCTATTTTCTCCTGTAGTTTCCTTAACAGTTTCCTTTTTTTAGTGATTGCCTGTGCTTCACTGATTTCTATAACCAAGCTGGAGTGGAATCCAAAAGAAAAGGTAAGATTTAAGTCATTTTGAATCTGATTGTGGAGGCTGGTTATGTGAGACTGTGGCTGGGTGAAATCTAGAAGGATCACTGCCATTTCTTAGAACAAGTTGCAAAATATGGAGTAAATATGGCATAACATTAGCTTATTTTCCAATTATTTGGCAATGCCTGTGTTATAATTAGCTATCAGGAAAATCTCAAATGGTTCCTGGGATTAGTTTCAAAATTTTGAATTCCTAAATCTGTCTTAAACACTTCAACCATCTGTTACGTAAAAGAGGTCAGACACTTCAGGGTAGAGGAGCGCTGTGGATGGAGGTCAGAGGAAGCATGGCGTGTTAAGCAGAGGAGAGGAGAGCAGCTCCAGTGTAGTGGATAGCTCGTTTCAGGATAGAGTGAGAAATAAATGTGGTCAGGGATAAATCTGCAGGGGAGTAGTTTGTGGAAGTCTTTAAGAGGTGGGCAGACTTGACTTAGGTGACCAGAGTAAGCCTTTAAAGACTTTTAAACAGGAAAGTAAATGGAAAGACTATTATTGGATGAATATTAGTCAGAAGCAACACCTGGGATGGATTGACGAGAAGAGCTAAGAGTTAGGAAGGCAGGGAGAAGGCAGTTCTACCATTACAGATTTCAAATCAAGATTACCCTAGATTGGAAGTAATAGGGGAAAAATATTTGACGACTACTGGCAAGCGACTAAGATGAAAATGAAATGACATCATGAATTGGAGATGACTTCCAAGTTTTTATCTTGGGTGAACCAAAGAATTGGTTCCCGTGAACAGAAAGAGATAAGGTCCCCAACAGGAATAAACGATTTCATAGGGGAAAGTGGATGGGTTTAGTTTTAGAATTGTTGACTCTGAGGATACAGTGAAACATCAAGGAGAAATGTCCAGTTAGACTTGGGGGACTCTGGCAGGATTGATAGCCATCAGAGCATAGGATAGAGTGACTGGTGATTTCTAGACCAGACATCAGCGCACAAGGAGCAGAATTTTTTTTTTTTTAATTATTTTATTTATTTATTTTTGTGAGGAAGATCAGCCCTGAGCTAACATCTGATGCCAGTCCTCCTCTTTTTTGCTGAGGAAGACTGGCCCTGGGCTAACATCCGTGCCCATCTTCCTCTACTTTATATGGGACGCCACCACAGCGTGGCTTGACAAGCAGTGCCTCTGTGTGCGTCCAGGATCCGAACCTGTGAACCCCGGGCCACCACAGCGGAGCTCACACACTTAACCACTACGCCACTGGGACAGCCCGGAACAGAATGTTTGGAATTGAGATGGACTCGTGCCATTAAACACTTACAGTGGTGGTTCGTCTAGCTGCCATGCGGGAGGATCAAGGATGCCCCAGGGGAGAAGACAGCTGGTAAGGGAACAGCAGGAGTTTTTCTTTTCAAGGGGTAGGGGGAGTTACTGATATTTTTTCACATGGCAATTTCAGTAAAATGTTGGCGTTAGAAGCCGGTTGCAGGAGGTTAAAGAAATGGTGAGAGGAGTGGTTCATTAATTCAGCTATCAATCGAACGCTTGGAAGTGAGAGGAAGAGAAGAAATAAGATGGTGGCTAGAAGGGACAGCGGAGTAAGAGGAAGGATTTCCCAAGACAGAGAATTTTGGCATGCGATGGAAACCTGCAAGAGACAAGGGAGAGACTGAAGATGCTGAGAAAGACAGTGACCAGAGGACATTAAAAAAAATGTGCTTCCTGGAAGTGAGACCTCACAGCAGTGTAACCCCAAGTGTACTTTACTTTGTTGCCACTGGGAGGAGACCTTCCACCACAAATCAAACGTGTATGAGCTGCCTGGATGGGTTCGTCAAAGCATATCCCCAGGCAGTTAAAAATCTTTTTTTCCATTTCATTTTCTATCTTAGAAAAGTGAAAAGTACCTGTTTTTCTACTCACTCCATAAATTACCGTGTCATTCTTGTATTGCCTTCTGTTCCCAATGTCAACAAATGCAAAGAAAACCCTTTACATTAACTCACTGAATAGATGAATCATTTAGGTACTGCCCCAAACTTGTGGAACTTTAGAGCTTTCATGGCACATTCCTGTGCATCGTCTTACTTGGTAGGGAGGGTGAGAATCATGTCGTTGTCTCTTTCTCTTTTTTTTTTTTTTTTTCTGAGGAAGACCAGCCCTGAGCTGACATCCGATGCCAATCCTCCTCTTTTTTATTGCTGAGGAAGATTGGCCCTGAGCTAACATCCGTGCCCATCTTCCTCTACTTTATATGGGACGCCGCCATAGCATGGCTTGCTTGACAAGCTGTGTGTCGGTGGGCGCCTGGGATCCAAACTTGTGAACCCCGGGCCACCAAAGTGGAGCCCGCACACTTAACTGCTGTGCCTCTGGGCTGGCCCCCCTCCATTGTCTCATTTTACACAGCAAGATTAGAGCTTTGCCTGCACTCACACGCCTGTACTGGAGGCGTCTGGACTCCTGTTCAGTGCACTTTCATTAATATCATACTAAAGAAACCCACCCCCCCAAATTCTGCTTCTATCTTTATAAGCCATCTCTTCACTGTCCAAGGATGATACAGGATGGGGTGGATCCCCTGGTGCTGTCACAGAAAGGAGGTGGCCTCCGTTCTCTCTCCCCTAAGGAAGGCTGGTGAGGGTCTCCCCACTGCGAGCTGGATGAGAACAGGATGGATGTGAACGTCATTGGGGAGAGCAGGGGGTGGTGTCTATGAGAGTCTGATGCCTCTCGATTGAATCTTTGTGGATGAAAACTGGATCAAAGAAAAAAACTGTCATGGGGCTGGCCCGGTGGCCTAGTGGTTAAGTGCCCATGCTCCGCTCCGGCAGCCCGGGGTTCGGATCCTGGGCACGCACCGATGCACTGCTTGTCAAGCCATGCTGTGGCGGCGTCCCATATAAAGCAGAGGAAGATGGGCAGGGATGTTAGCCCAGGGCCAATCTTCCTCAGCAAAAAAGAGGAGCATTGGCATCGGATGTTAGCTCAGGGCTGATTTTCCTCACACACGAAAACAACTGTCACCATGGAACCAACCTGCAATCCAGCACATTTGTTTTCTGACATCTGTAACCTATAGCAGAACAGAAAGTGAAGTAGGAAAAAAACAGGTCATTATTTGAAATCAGAGGGGGCAACCTGACAGTCCACGGGCCTAATTTGGCATGTGGGCTAAAGTCAAAATGCAGACACGCATTTTTTACGTACATGGTGTTTAAAAATGCTTTTAAAGTAGTTCCCAGCATTTAAAAATAGGAGATCACAGACACAGACACACACACACACACACACACACACACACAGAGGCTTTTTTTAAAATCTCTCTCAAAGCAACACTGGAGTCATATTTTCCCATTCCGTGAAAATGGAATTGAGCTGATAAGGCGTGGGGTCTCCATCTTCCCTCTCTTTTCGAAACCATCAGTTTCGTTTATTTTGATTAATTTCCTGACCTCCATAGGCAGCTGACTTTGGAACCTGCCCACACCCCCACCATTAAAGCCAGTCTCATTCTTTTGTTTTTTTGTGAGGATCAGCCCTGAGGATGGGCAATCCTCCTCTTTTTGCTGAGGAAGACTGGCCCTGGGCTAACATCTGTGCCCATCTTCCTCCACTTTATATGGGACGCTGCCACAGCATGGCCTGACAAGCGGTGTATTGGTGCGCGCCCGGGATCCGAACCTGGGCCACCAGCAGCGGAGCGCATGCACTTAACCGCTAAGCCACGGGGCTGGCCCCGCCATTCTCATTCTTGCCTTCCATTTTCTCATTCCTGCCCCCAAGAAGATAGAGTCAGTTACAAATAGATGTCCCATTAGCATTTGCTTTGTAGCTCTGTTTACCTTATAACGTTAAGGAGAACTATTTTCTGAACTGACATTTTCTATAGTCACAGAGAAACACAAAACCCTGTGGCGATAGGCAGCCAATTTCCTCTAGATGCAGACACTCATTCTTTGGAATAACTCTACAAACGCCAAATAGATGCTTTTTAAGCGTGCCTTTCAACTTTGGGATTCCCAGCAGTGGGAAAACAAGTCATGGCTTGTATGGAAAGTTCTTTTTTCTGTTGAGTCCAAATTTGCTTCCCAGACTTGGCCATTTTTTGGTCTTTATTTTGCCTTTTGAAGATATATAGACTAGTCTAAAAGCCAGGGTGTGCGAGAGCTGGAAAGAACTTTCAGGATAATTGCGTTCATGTTCTCATTGGGCAGGTGCCCTGATGTTCATCCATGTGGACTTGCTGACTCCTCAAGGGGCTGGTTTATGCTCCCTGGACAGCTTTTTCCTCTGGCCTGACCTGCTCATTATTATTTCAATACGTACACTAAAGTGAATCGATTTGGGCTAAATTCTGTTTCTTTATTATCGCTCTTAGGATTATGTATATCACGTAGTGAGTGCGATCTGTGAATGGACAGTGGCCTTTGGTTTTATTTTCTACTTCCTAACATTTGTCCAAGATTTCCAGGTAGGTATTTATCAATGGTTCAAATGTTATAAATTGCTGACAACTAGGATTATTCAAAATCCATAGAAAACTTCTTACATTAAAAAAAAATAAGAGCACTATCTTTCTTTCTTTTTACCCTCATGCATTTGAAAAAATATAAGTATCATGCAACTTAGTTATTCTCAAAGGGAAGCATCTTTAACAGCTCTCCCAAACAACGCAAGATTCGTATGTCCCCTGCCATTTGATGCTTATAGTCATATACCCTGGTTATTTTCTTTTTGAGGCGGTCTCACTAGTTGCAAATAATAGGAAATACATCTTTTTAAAAAATAAAAGTCTGTTGTTGAAAAATGTTCCCAAGGCAGAGAGAAGGTGGGACCTTATCAGATCTGGCAACAAAGAAAATCTTACATATTGAAACAAGTGAATGATTAGCTAAAAGGATATAGAAAGTCAAGAAAATTCTTCAGGACCCAGCTGAAGCTCAGCACAAACCATAGTGAGATCATGTCTAGGGTTGGGCAAAGCTGTGCGGAGTTTCATTGCCGGCAGCGGAATTGTTTACCTTCTTTTAAACCTTTTTTTTTTTGTTTTTTTTAATAGAGTGTCACCCTAAGGATATCCACAGAAATCAACGGTGCCGTTTGAAGAAAGAAGACTCCTATCTCAGTCAATGAAAGTCGCAGACAATTTCTAGAAGGGGCACAGAGGACAGGCAGAGTTTTAGCCCTGAGTGGAATGCATGTATGGCACATCCCGGACTCGAATTTCATTAAGATTCCCAACGGTTGTACTGTTTTCAAAGGTATGTTTTCCTAGAGAATGTAGAGCATTTATGACATTGTAGCAACGTTTTTATAATTTTCCAAGTAGGCACTTTTTTATGTTGACAAATTCGTTACAGAAAGGATAAGTGGTTACAGAAAATGGAGAGCTCTTAGTTTGTACAGATTCCCTTTTGCTTTTTCTGTGTGTGTGAGTGACTTATGGAAATACACTAATGAGGAATTCACTCAAATGTAAAATCAGGGGATAATCATTTTTAAATTTCATTTTTAGAGAATGAACTGTATGATTTTATATCACTAGGGCATTTATAAAATTCAGTTTATGGTCATCACAGAGATTTAGTTAATAAATTAACACTAAGGTACTCTGATTTTTAGATGAACTAAGCAAAATGCTTCTACTGAAAAGCCTTAATACTACTATGCACATTAACTCTAAGTGAACACAATAACCTCAGTTTTGAAATTCTGCCCTCCATGGGCCTCCTTGCTCACAGGGCCGAAGCTTTTACCCTGCTGCTACCTGGCAGTCAGCAGTGGATGGAAGTCCAGGTGGGATGGATTCATCAAGGCAGATTAGAAATCAGAAGCCTTATAACAACAGAGTAAAACAGAGGTGAGCGACTAACAGGAAAACCTCACTGGATTCCAGATTGTTGTCTTCGCTAGATGAGCAAGGAGGAAAAGTGTGTCTCAGGGAACATTCGTGGAAGGCAGGATTATGGGAAGGAGACTTTTGCTTAATACTAAACCTCTGCAAAGCCAACCTGTGAAAAGCATTAAAAGTAACATTTATAAAACCACCCTTTGTTGTTACTGGCATAACTTGATATACAGTCTGACTCAGAAGCTGAAACTCACATTTCGAATTCATTTTATGCCAGTCAACACGTCGAAGGGAACATAGGGCCGAGAAAGAGAGAGAAAGGAGAGGATGCAGGGTGCACTTTATTTGCTCCTCTTTGTAATGCCTGTGGCGGGATGTTTGCACACTATATGAAATGTGAATCACGTCCTTTGGTAAGCAAGACCTACGCATTCCACCGTTTCACCCAAATCGTGAATGACAAATGAAAAGCAAGTCATTCCAGAGGAGGAAGTGGGCCTTGAAATGTTAAGGCTTAGGTTTGAAAGCTGAAGAGAAGGAACTCTTTTTCAAGAATCCTCCAGAACACAAATCCGTGTCTGGCCAAGTGGGTCCAGACCTTGAGGGCATATGCCAAGGGCAGAGCGGCCCACTTGGACAGCCTTGGAGGGAATCTGGTGGTGGTGAGCATGTGATGGCTTCTCGATAACGACTTGTTGAGTGAAGGGGTGAAACTCAGAAGCAGTCAGCCACCTCTGTAATGACAAACTGTGTCTCCCCTAAATGTTCAGCAGTGGGAACGTGATCACCATGTCTCGGTCTGTTGTTACTTGTCATAATGCTGTGGGTCCCCATTGTAACACTGGAACTGAAAGACTGATTACAGCTGTGTCAAGCGTTCATTATTCTGAAGAGGGGGAGGAATGCCATATATCTTTACCGTGGATGCATTGGTGTAATAGATGTAATAGATGCACAGATGTAATAGATGTAATAGATGGCTCCATGGTTGGGTCTCACTTTGAACAGACTTTCGTTATCAGTGCTTCTCATGATGCGTTGTCTTCATTTCCACATCTCTCTGCGAGATTAGACTGGGAGCTCCTTGAGGGCAGAGCATGTGCCTTAATCTTTACCTTTGTAATTCCAGCATTTACCAGGGTGCCTCCTGGTCCATAGTAGGTGCTTAATAATGAGTGCATGAATGAATGAGTGAACAAATGAAGGAATAAATTACTCTGGTTTACTAGTTAAGTGATAAACAGATGGTCTCTATCACTCAGTAATGTTGACTGTTCTGCTTTGTGTACTGTAAACATTCCAGTTATCTGGGAGTCACCATACTATGACAACTCTCTTCAACCTGGACAGTTACCAAAGACATTGTTACATGGGCTAGACAAAATGGGACACCTGGCTTGGCAAACCGAGAAGGCCAGAAATCACTCCAGACAATCACATTCAGCTGATTCCATGCAACCTCCAAAGCTGGTCTTATCCACACTTCAGTGTTATTTCTAATTTCCGTGAACTTGCATTTCCTTGGACCTCATGACCTGAAAGAGTAAAATAAACTATTTCTTTGTTTTAGTAATTTGTGTCTCTGTAAATTATAATTTGTTGCCAAGATACTGCTATGAAGTGTATTTATCCAGGAAACAATTCTAGCTCCAGCTGGATTTGATAAAGGTATAGTTCAAACCTCATGTTTTCTTAATTCATGTAGCTTTGCATGTGGGCATGATGGGTCATCTTTGTAGAGATGCTTGAACAGTAGTATCAGAAGTTTGCATCGGTCAAGACTCTTAGAGTTGAAGGCACCAGAAATACAACTCAACTTTGTTGAAGGAAAAAGGGGCGTCTATTGACTCAAGTAACTGAGAAGTCCAGGAGTGGAGCTGGCTTTAGATGGCTGCATCCAAAAGTGCCACCAGGATGCTGTTTATTCTCTTTTTTCTGAGCTCTGCTTTTCTCTCTGTTGGCATCATTCTCAGGCAAGCTTTCCCCTGGTGGGAGTGAGATGGCTTCTAGAAGCCCCAGGCCTCCAACCTGTCCAGTGGAAAGAGAGGACTTTTCAATGGTTCCAACAGAAGCCCGTGAATTGAAACTCATTGTTTCTGATTGGCTGGCTTGGGTCATGTGCCCATCCTGTAGCCCAGGGAGGTGTGATGCTCTGAGTGGTCAGACCTGAGTCACATGTCCACCTCTGGAGCAGGGTGGGGTCAACACCACCCAAATTACTGGGCTGATGGTGGGTAAAAGTTGTTTCTCAGAAGAAAGGGATGAGAAATGGATCTTGGACAGACACAAAGCAGCAGATTCCACTATGGAATTAAAGTGCCCCCAATGCATACACCAGAAAAGTCAACCTCACTTGTTTCAGAGTAAACCAAATTATACTTGCTGACAACCTTTTCAGGTTATAGTTAATAAACATGCCTTCAGTTAACTTCGAAGTTATGCTTATACTTTTTCAGGCTTCTTGTGTTCTTCTGTAACCTCTGTGAGATTGCCCAGGCTGTTAATTAGCCCATGTTTCAGATGAGGAAACTGAACAAAGAGAGGTTTGATGGCCTGCAAGAGGTTCTACTGACAGATGGCAACAGATTCCAGTCTGGGACTCTTAACTTTCCTGATTCCTAATCAAGTGGGTCTTTTTTTTTTTAACACTAACACGGAGGATTCCACAGAAATTGCATTTCATAAACCAAATTAAGTACATCAGTGTTGTGCTGTATTTGGGTTTCCTAACATCCCTTACATGTGGCATTGTCCCATGTTCCCATTTTTTACTCAGTTGGAGACATACTGGTCTGGTGTTTGGGCCCGGAATGAGGAAGGAGGAGTGGGAGGGAGATAAGTGGTATCCCATTCTCTCCCACTCCCTGATTCTGGCAAGCTGGTAAGGCCAGCCGTCTCCCCACACACATACTCTTGGTCTGGCTCTGAATGCACTGCATTCTCAAGGCCAGAATGTCATGCATCTGCGTCCTGTCTGTTGCACAAGAGAGCAACCACAGCCTCAAGCCCTGGAGGAGAAGCTTCTAACTCTCCTTGGTCACCCCCAGCAGATTCATCTTCTAAACTGAAAGGCAGCAGGATGCCAAACTCATATTGGGGGTGGCAATGACCTCCAAAATCCATGCTTGGAAAATGCTGGAGGAGATACCAACAATCTGCTTTGTGGTTTGAGCCAGAGTGCCAGGAGATGCCTAGTAAGCCTGTGGCTTAGGCAGTCGCTCAGCAGTGAGCAATGCTCTGCGCCCTACCATCCCCAAAGCCAGCTCCACCTCTGGACTCCACTGACGTGAGTTGATAGAGCCTCTTATTAACTTCAATAAACTTGAGTTGGATTTCTGATGCTTATACGTATAAGAGTCCTGCCTAATACAAAAAACCAAGAGTTCTCCTCATTCGCAAATATGGAAAACTCCTCTTATCTGGACTCACCATATTGGGGTGGAAAGATTATTTCTGGATAAGTGGGGATTCAACTGCCCCCACTCACAGCCCTTACTCTCTGAACCATTTGTTCTTATTTTAAAAATTTCGAATCAGTAGTATATTCACATGATTCAAAAATCAAAACAATATAAAAAGATATTCTGTGAAAAGCCTTTGTATTTTTCTCTACCCACATTTACTCAGTTCACCCTTCTCCTTGCAGATATCCACTTTTTATGAAAATATAAGCAGAAACACACATTTAGAAAGGTTTCCTTTTTAGCTTTTACCCCAAATGTAGCATACTGTACAAACAGTTTTGAGCCTTCCTTTTTTGGCTAAACAATGTATCTTGGAGATGTTTCCTTATCAATACACAGAGCTCTTCCTCAGTTTTTAGTTTATTTTTTGTTTTATGCCTGAACGGTATTCCATTGCATGGCTGTGCCCTCATTTACTGAACAAGTCCCTTACTTGAGGAACAGTCATGTGGTTTCCAGACTTTTGCAATTACAAGTGAATGGCCTTGTACCTACATCATTTCACACATGTGCAAGGAAATCCGTGGGAGAAATTCCCTTAAGTAGGGATGCTGGGACAAACAGGAATCTCATCAGTCATTTGACAAATACTGTCATCTGGCCTTTAGAAACTTGTTGATTGAGTATTTTTTTGTTGGAAAATCCAACAATTTCACACTTCATTCTAAACTGAGGGTGCTGATTATAAGCTCACCTTTTCTTGGTGACTCACTCGTTCATGGACAGGCACAGACGGTGGATTCTGCCGTCGATGGTGTGGGGCAGAGGCCAGCTGGCTGTCTCACTGCTCTTCTACACTCTCCCTCTTGGTTCCCTCTTGTATTTAAACACGTAGGGCGGGGAGGGCAAGGCTGTTTGCTCCCCTCTCTGTGGACAGCAGAGCTCCACTCTCTTCTCTCTCCTCCCCTCTGGCTCCTACTCTCCTCCTTTTCATGGTCAAGAGTGTCTCCAGCGCATGTGGGTTTTTCATTGTGACCTTGCACTTTTGTCACTGCCTCTTCTAATCTCCCTTTTCTAGCCACTTTCTCTTTTTGGATCTCTTTGATGGGCTGCAATTCCACTTACACTGCCTTATCCTTGGAGAACATTGTGCTTTGTAGACATCCATCATCAGCCACAGCATTCCCTGTCCTGCTTCTGGCCCAGTACACAACACCAGGGGGAATCCACAGACCTTTTGGCCCTCTCTGCCCCTGTAGTTTGGTGGTCAGCGCAGAATAACCCAATGACTGGGGACACCAGCAAGGCAGGGGCCACAGAGAGAGAGAGAGGAAACCCCAGCTTTGAGAAACTTAAAAAATTTATTTAGAAATAATAGGCTTTAATTTTGCTTAAATGTACCTTTTGTGTCATTTAAAAAAATTAATTAACTTTATTTTTTAGAGCAGTTTTAGGTTCAAAGCAAAATTGGGTGGAAAGTACAGAGTTCCCATATACTCCCTGGCCCACACACACAGCCTCCTGACTACCCATGTGCCCCATCAGAGTGGTACATTGTTAAAATCGATGAATGTACATGGACACATCATGATCACCCAAAGTCCATAGTTTACATTAGAGTTCACTCTTGGTGGTGTGCATTCTATGGGTTTTGGTGGATGTATAATGGCATGTATCCACTTTTGTAGTATCACACAGAATAGTTTCAATGTCCTAAAAATCCTTTTGTCACTTTGAAAAAGAAAATCTTATTTGGAACTACCTATGGAGAGGCATCATAATTTTTTTCAGTACCAGGTCTTCAGGGACTTTCGCTTCAAGGACATGTCTCTATTAACATTGATTGAGCATCTACCATATGGAAGACACTGGGAGAAGGGTTTTCCTCATAGCCCCATTTTACTACTGAAGAAATGAAGGTACAGTAAGGTTGTCACCAGGTACCAAGTAGTGGGGCGAGGTCTAAATCCAGGGCTATAACTCCTATAGTCAACCTTTTCCACAGGGACAATGTGATTATCAACCATTATCATGTGAGTATGAATTAATTTGTCAGATTTTCTAGAGTCATAGAATACAAGGCCCTGAGAAATGAAATCCCTAAACTGGTAAGTTTAGAAAACTGGGTAAAATGTCTAGGTTGTTGCTTCAAAAGGGTGGGTCCTGGTTGAACTCTGAGCATCTAAGACTTGAGGGGCAGGGGTAGGTGGTGGGAATCAGTAGTAGAAACATAATAAAGAAAAAAGGGCTTGTATGACACATTCAGTCTTTGGTGGGAGATTGAGATTAGCTCTCCCACACTCATGCTTGACCCCTGAGGAGGAACACTGAAATGGCCAAGGATTCCACTGGGCAGTGAGGCTAGGGGGTGGGGCGAGGGGAGCTTTCAGTATGATTAAGGCCCTGGTGGCTGTGAGGAGTGGTTTCTTAGGACTCTCATCTCTTAGTATCTTTGCTTCTGCTTGATGCCGTAAGATGGATTTGGGGCTATCTTCTGTTTAGAAAGAAGCATCTGCTCTCTACTTCCCCAGGGGAACATCATGGAGGGGCCCAGAGGTAAGACCATTTAGCCTGCCCCCAGGCTGAGTAAAAGAAGTCCTCAGCATTCACACTTGTCAGACATAGGGGCTTGCCATCTGACCTCCAGCTGGCAATAGAGTTCTCTGAGCCTCCAGCAGCAGCAGGAAGTGGTAAAGGTCTCAGGACCCGGGGTCCTGGGTTCCAGCTCTCTTGCTCATCAGGCTAATACTAGCATGAGTGATAGGAATGCCCGGAAGACAAATTTCACCTTCTCGAACAATCCTTTTGCTCAGGGTCAACCCAGAGTAGCAAGTTCCAGGTACCACCCAAGACATCTGATTTAAGGCGAAGAGTGATGTATTTAGAGTTGGCCAGCGATTTGACAGCTGCTAACATAACCTTTAACACGTGTATTAAAATGAATACCGAGCTTAGTTCAGTCTGTCATTTCCTCTTAATACTTGAAAAGTCACAGTTTTGTTTGAAAGTTCCCTCAAAAGGCTCTAGCGGGTGGATTTATTCTTCTGCTTGACCGCACTTGGATCCCTTAAGTCAGAACCACCTTGAAATTGAAACCGGGAAAATCCTGGGTCTCTCTGGCCAAGAGAAGAAGTAAAGGTATGTTCCGAGGTTTATTAAATAATTACCTAGTTGTTGACATGTTGTGGGGGGAGGAAAAAAGCCGAGGTGTTGGCAAGTGTGAATAGAGATTAGTAAGGATCTTGGTCATGTGGTTTATAAATGAGGTGGAACATTTTGGTGTTCCCCGACCTTTGGCTCGGGTTGAACCAGGGGATGTGTACTTCCAACTCAATACCCAGGACTTGGGCTGGTACGTCATTATTTTGACTGTCCAAATGACCGTGGTCAACTGTGATCCAGTTAATCCTAGAGATACTCAAACGTCATTGGTTGTTGGGAGCAGACACAGCAGTGACTTGAAGGGAAGAAAATGGGGAGTGAGAAAATCCAGAATTAACTAGCCATTTTGACTTCCCATCTGAAGTTGGTCTGAATGGCAGATTAGTAGGTTTCCTAGTGTCGTAAATTGCTCTGAGACTAACTCAACTCAGAGCTTCAGGGAGGGAGGACGTTCTCAATTTAGCGAAACCTTCGATCCCAAAACTTCAGCCATAGATATGTCTCCTTTGCAATTTTTGTCATGCTATGTACTGCAATCTACTTCATACTTTTCAGTGACTCAGTTTTTAACTTAAGTATTTTTATTTTAAAGAGAAGCTTCTCTTCCTGGATTGCTTGGTTTGGTAAATGATGTTACCATGCACTGGATCACCCAAGGCAGACCCTTGAGTCGTATCCTACACTCGTCACTCTGCTCCCCACCCCCACCCCATGTTCTATCAACTTTATCTCCTATGTACAGGGTGAACAGATAATTATCATCCAAATCAGGGCATTTTGGGGAATGAAAGGCGCACTATTAATCATTTACCCCAGAGTAAACTGGGTCTATCTTAAGCAAATGGGTGTGTGTGGTCAACCCATTTATATGGTCTCAAATCCTCTTCCTCCTCTCATTCCCACCATCCCTGCCTTAGTGCAGGCCTTCATAATTATTTGCTTGGACTAGTGCAGTAGCTTGCTATTGTTTCCTTGATTTCAGTCTTGGTCCTGTCTAATACATCTTACACACTCCACACGCACATTTGATGTAGCACTCTCTTACTTAAAATCTTTCAGCAGCTCCTCATAATTTCAGGATAAATTTCAAATGCCTTAGTATGGCTTATGAGGCTTTTCACAGATCTAGTTCCTTTTTATCCTTCCAGTCTGTGAGCTCATTTATTTATTCATTCAACATTTACTTAGTGTTACTCTGGGTCAGGCACAGTACTAGGCTAGGGATACATAACAATAAATAAGACGGGTTTCTGTAAATACCAAGGTATTTACAGTGGAGTGGAGAAACAGCCAAGGAAACATTACAGTAAACGTGTTAGGCGAAGCACTGCACTCTTTGACCTTGCTACTCAAAGTGTGGTGCAGGGACCAGTAACATGAGCATCACCTAGGGGCTTGATAGAAATGCAGAATCTTAGGCCCCCTCCCCAGACTCACTCAATCAGAATCTGCATTTTCACAAGACGCCCGGGTGATTGGAGGGCACATTAGTTTGTGAAGACCTGGTCCGTGGGCCCATGCTAGTTGAAGCACTTGGTTCAGATCTTCAGGGATGGTCAAGCCTGGAGGGAGACTTGGAAGAGGAGACAGAGTTTGCTAAATGAGGGCAAGATGAGAAAAGGGCACACACGATGGAAGGATTCACCTGTGCTGTGGCACAGAGGCAAGAGAGAATATACTGTTTGGTGGGAATTACAAGTTGTTCAGTATTTTGGGAGCACAGAGTTCAGGTGGGGGCCTCACCTAACTCAGAGATACCCTTATTCAAGGAAAAAAAATTGATCAATTTCAGCAACTTCATTTCTTCTTTGAGCT
The DNA here is from genome assembly GCF_020826845.1 of Diceros bicornis minor. Taxonomy (NCBI): domain Eukaryota; kingdom Metazoa; phylum Chordata; class Mammalia; order Perissodactyla; family Rhinocerotidae; genus Diceros; species Diceros bicornis. Next base: position 21,437,088 of record NC_080764.1, on the reverse strand, counting down.
CATCTGGAAACACAGAGATTTAGAACGAATACTTTGATTCATAGAGACAGACAGCAGAATAGAGGTTGCCAGGAGATGGAGGGAGAGGAGAATGAGGAGGTTTGTTTAATGGGCACAGAGTTTCTGTTTGGAATGATGAAGGAGTTCTGGAAATGGATGGTGGTGATGGTTGCACAACATTGCAAATGTACTTAATGTCACTGAATCATACACTTAAAAATGGTGAAAGTGGTAATTTTTATCTTATGTAGATTTTACCACAATTTTATGAAAAAAGAACGAGTGAGTACTTTGGAGTCAAAGACTTGATTTTCAAGTTCCAGCTTTGCTGCTTCCTTACTGTGACTCCCCAGGCAAGTCAGGTAACTTCTTGGAACCTCAGTGTCTTCATCTATAAAATGGGAATAATGATGGTACCTGCCTCATAGACTTATCACGAGGACCCATTGGAGCGATGCCCGTAAAGCACCTGAGAGCTTGCTGGGTCATCTTTATGCCCATTAACTCTTGAAGCACGCTCTTAGCACAATGCCTGGCACAGCCGGACGCTGCATTGCAACTGGTATTACCCCTTCCACCTCTTCTTTGAGTGCAGCAGTGGTTTTCAACTCTGACTGCACATTAGAACCATCTGGAGAGATTTGTAAAAATTCCTTGCCTGGAGCAATTAAATCAATTTCTGGAAATGGGCAGAAGCATCATTATTCCAGGTGATTCCAATGTGCAGCCAAGGCTGAGAAACTCTGTGCTATGGCTGTGGTTCACAAACTTCAGTGTGTATCAGAATCACCTGAAGTCTTGTTGAAACAATTTCCAGGCCCCACCAGAGTTTCAAGTTTAGTAGATACAGAAGAGCCCTCCACTTTATTCCACCATCTAGCTAGTGGCTCTTTCCTTTTATTTGCAGTCTGTATTGTTCACCCACTACCTAACCTCTTCCAGACCCATTACTCTACTGAAGTTTTTCTTGAAAACATTTGCCAGTAGCTTTCTTCATGTTCATGCCAATGGTCTCAATATTCTCCAACCTGTTCTGGCTTCAGACAGTTACCACATCTCAGAATTTTCCTTTGATTTCAGAGCCACTACTCCTTGGGTTTTCCTCATTTCTCTTTCTTTCTCTCTCCCCCTCTTGGAAGTAGGGATTACCATGTGGGATTCCCATTTCCTTGGGTTCCTATATTTTTCCCTTAGAAAGAGCACAGTTTTAAGAGTGAGACAGACCTGGGTTCATATCTTGTACTTGGGCTATTCACTCAAACTCTGAGTCTCATTTTCCACACTGGTGAGTCATGGGTGATGATAACAGTGTCCCAATAAATAATATATCCCTGGTGCATAACACTCAACTACTAGCTCATATAGTGTTTCACTTTTAAGACAAGGTAAAATCTCAACCTTGAAGAGAAATCCAGGAGTGATGGGACCAGCCCATGGGATGCAGAGGGCAGAGTTAGGGATATCAAAAACATAGCATGGAGGAATAAAGCCAGGATTTACCAAGAGGCAAGGAAATGCCTCAACCAAGGAAATGTCGCAACCAAGGATTTTCCAGAAAGCCTGGGCAGACAGGGAGGTGACAGATGGGATCTGACAAAGGGAATTGACCAAGAGATTCCCTGTGATTGCATTAAAATGTGAGCTTATGGGCTGGGCCGTGCACAGGGAGGGTGTTATTAGTGGTGCTGGGATGGGCTATGGCACGGCCCCAGAGGAACCCCACAAGGGGATTTCAACTCCATCAGTGTGGAATTCAGTCCCTTTGGTAAGCAACAAAGTGATAAAGAACCTGTTACAGTTTGCACCATTTATTATAGTCGTGTGCAAAACATGACCGTGGGGTGTTACACAGAGCTCTTGTTACAAGATAAGTCTCTGAGTGCTGTTTCCCGTCGATGACGTTACTCAGCAGGATGGCTCACATGTTGAAATTTGAAACTCCTTGGGTGAAGAATCCCTCTGCAGGCTGTACCAGATGTTGCTTGTGTAGCTCCCCGAGCCCAGAAAGATGAGTTAATCCTTGAAAGAAATTATTCTGAACTTGCATCAAACTCAGAGGCTTTGATCCAACAGGCCATGGCAATAAAAAACAAGGCTATCAGAAGAGCTGTGGGTGGTAGTCCTGTCTCTGAGAAAGGAACAGGGCCACTGGCCGAGGGCTGCATTCCAGAAGGCCTCCAGATGCAGAGAGCCTTGAGCAGAGGGCCTCACTTAGCGCGATGTTGTGAAAATCCTGCACTTTAAACACATGTAGTCATAAACAAAAACTTCCTCACCCTTCAAAGACCCTGCAGAAGTATCACCCTCTCCAAGACGCTTCCCCTGAATGTTCCAGGCCTCACTGACCCCACTTACCTTCCTTTACTTTCATCACCCATAGCACACAGCTTGCCACTTGATACATATACATATTTACACAAATACATAGTCTTCTTTCTCCAGTTATATGATAAATTCCTAAAGTCCTAAACCAAATATATTTTATATTTCTTTGTCTCTCTGAATGCCTCGCACTCTAAGAGGTATCATGGCCACCTTTTCATCCCTAGAATCTAGAACAGTACCTGGTACGTAGCAGACACTCAATGAGTAAATAGGTGCTTATTAAACGAATGGAATGATTGATTGATAGCTAAGTTGAATTGGCAGGAAAAAATACATAACGGAAGATGTAACAGGCACTTCTTGTTTTTTTTTTTTTCGGTGAGGAGATCAGCCCTGTGCTAACATCTGCCAATGCTCCTCATTTTTTGTTTTTTGTTTTTTTTTTTTGCTGAGGAAGACTGGCCCTGAGCTAACATCCGTGCCCATCTTCCTCCACTTTATATGGGACGCTGCCACAGCATGGCTTGCCAAGCAGTGCAGCGGTGTGCACCCAGGATCCGAACCGGCAAGCCCTGGGCCGCCGCAGCGGAGCGTGCCCACTTAACCTCTTGCACTACTGGGCAGGCCCCAACACCTCTTGTTTTGTTTGCGTGGCACTTTACCTCCTTTCTTCCAGAAGTTTCCTCTCCCTTGGTTCCATCTTTGTGATTTTCATGGGCACTGCCATGTTGTTTCATGACTCTCTGGAGTTTACCTGACATGAAATGCTTCAATGAGTCCTTCCCTGGGATTTTTTGACAGAGAGAATGTTAAGATAGTCTCTTCTTGGTGACCAAAGCTATATAGATGTATTGGTAAATTTGGGAGCTATTGGTTCCCATATTTTTCACCACATGGAAAAGGCTAATTACCAGCTGGAAGGAAGAATGAAACTAATGAAGGGAGTGAATGGAGGCACAGAGACAAGAAGAATCAAAGAGAGCCCTGATGGTCTTCCAGTTCCTGGTTTCAGTTGTTCCCGTGCCCCAGGCACATTCCCATCTTTGAGTTTCACGGACATCACATTATCCCTTGTAATAACCTCCTTTTTTGCTTAAATGAGTTTGAGTTATGTCTCTGGCACTTGTAACCACACAAGTCCTAACTAATATAGAAGTGCCTGCTTTGTGGTAGACACTCAATAAAAAAGAATGGAAGAATAAAATCTCATTATGCCAAGTTATGAAGTTTTGCAAATGAATTTTTCAAAACCTCCCATCCTTATTTGTTGATTTAATCAATACCTCTTTGATATGACTTCCAGAGCTAGCACAGTACTGACTATAGAGGAGGCACATGGTATACATGGAAGCTACAGTTTCTGGGTAACTTGATTCTTCATTTTTCATTTTCAATAACTTTGTATCCATATGTGCATTTGTTGAGAATCTCAGGTGCTTGGGGCTGCAATGCCATCTGTGCGTGCTGGAAACCATTTGTAAGGACTTTCTAAAGTACCCATAGAGTGATGGGCTCTGAACAGCAACCACAGAGGGAACACCAAAGGTTGGTCTTCATGAGCAAGGGCAATGGGGAAGAGCCTTTGAATAGCTCCATGGTAGAGAAGATGGTGCTAGAGACTTACCGGTGTCACATTTTCTGAACTTCAAATGCAGGCACGTGGCCCAGTGCATATGGGATATTTACGGGAACAATGGGCCAGCTTATTTGATGTTGGGTGACCAGCTCAGCATCTCTGTTTACCACATTCATGGAGTTAATCTTTAGCATCAAACCGTTGTCTAGAGATGCTGCTCTACTTACTGTCACCCAAATAGACATGTGGGTTTTATCCTTGGCACATTTGCTCACAAAATTCCTGGTGCCAGATACCTCTCCCTCCCTCACTTCATCTCCTTCCTTTCGTATCAAACCCAGCCTCCAGGTCCAGCAGCTATCCTACCTCCTCCAGAAACGACTGTTCTATGTAGTCTGCCACACCTGGCATTATATCGTTCATTCTAAGAATGGCAAGTTACATGCCATATAACCTCATATCCACACTCCCGATACCCATGAAAGAGATAATTAATTAATATTGATGCTCTTTCCCTCCAAGGCTGGCATGAACCTCAGAATCCTTCTCAACATAGCACTTGAGACAGCCAATAAAGGCTCACTGGAGTTGGCAAGTGACTGGAAGCCTAGTTGCTATCTCTAATCCATTCCCTTATATTGTTATTTGAAATTTCTGAGTGTGCTTGCCTTCTTTCTCCAACTGGGTTATTAAGTCCTTGAAAGCAGGGATGATAATGATAATAATAATATCAATAATCATAACAACAACAATAACAATAGCAGCAGCAAATATTTATTGCATACTTATATATGCTGGCACTGTGCTAACCATTTTACATGTATTTTCTAATTTAATCCTCAACACAATCCTCTGAAGAAGATATTAGTATTATTCCCATTTTATAGACAGGGAGTCTGAGTCTTTTATTTATTTATTAAATTGATTTTTTAAAAATAAAAATTGTATATATTTAAGGTATACAACATGATGATTTAATATACATATACTTAGTGACATGGTTACTACATTCAAGCTAATTAACATATCTTCTCCTCTCATAGTTACCATTTTTTTTGGTTGTGATGAGAGAACCTGAAATTTACTCTCTTCGCAAATTTACAGTACTCAATACAGTGTTATTAACTATAGTCTTCATGCTGTACATAGATTTCTCGACTTATTCATCCTGCATAATTGCAACTTTATACCCTTTGACCAACATCTTTCCATTTCCCTCACTTCCCCGCCCCAGTAACGCCCCCATTCTACTCTTTGATTCTATGTATTCAATTTTTTTAGATTCATATAAATGAGATCACTCAGTTTTTCCATTCTGTGTCTTGCTAATTAATGTCTTCCAGGTTCGTCCACTTTGTTGCAAATGGCAGGATCTCCTTTTTTTTTTTTTTTTAAAGATTTTATTTATTTATTTTTTCCCCCCGAAAGCCCCAGTAGATAGTTTTATGTCATAGCTGCACATCCTTCTAGTTGCTGTATGTGGGACACGGCCTCAGCATGGCTGGAGAAGCGGTGCGTCGGTGCGCGCCCGGGATCCGAACCCGGGCCGCCAGCAGCGGAGCGCGTGCACTTAACCGCTAAGCCATGGGGCCGGCCCAGGATCTCCTTTTTTAAGGCTAAAGAATATTCCATTGTATATATATACCACAATTTCTTTTTTTTTTTTAATTTTTTTTTAATTTATTTATTTTTCCCCCAAAGCCCCAGTAGATAGTTGTACATCATAGCTGCACATCCTTCCAGTTGCTGTATGTGGGACGCGGCCGCAGCATGACCGGAGAAGCGGTGCATCGGTGCGGGCCCGGGACCCGAACCCCGGCCGTCAGCAGCGGAGCACGCGCACTTAACCGCTAAGCCACGGGGCCGGCCCCTATACCACAATTTCTTAATCCGCTCATCTGTTGATGGACACTTAGGTTGTTTCCACATCTTGAGTCTTCAAGATGACAAGTTACTTACCCAAATATACACAGCCGGAGTGTGGCGGAATCCGAACTTGACCTCCAAACCTTTGCTCTTACCCAACGTGGTATATTATTTTGCCCTTCTTTTATTGTCCAACTAGCACAGAGCCATGTGCATAATAGATATTTGTTGAACAGGGACTTTTTATAAAACAATGAAGTTCTTCACAAGAGACAGAGAGAAATGGAATTGACAATACCAGAAGCAAATTCTCCTCCCCAAAGTGTTGGAACATACTTTCCCAATATTCTTGGCTGAAGGCGATGCCATTGCCCATTCCGCAAATAAACACACTTTATGGAAATAATACAAAAGATCAACCATAAGGAGGGGCAGCCTGGTGAAGAAGCAACTCTGGGAACCTGGGGGACGGGTCCTCACAGTGACTCTACCACCATGTAGTCACTGGCATCTCCCTGGGACTCAGTTTCCAAATTTGTAGAATGATTCATTTGGACTCTGTGAGCATTTCCCAAGTGTGTTCCCTGGAATATTGGCCCTACAAGAAGTTCATATAAAAAGTGGTTCTGTTGTCAAATACTATTGGGAAGTTGCATTTCCTCTCGGGTGACACGTAGTCTATATTAAGGGCTCTGAGAAGGCCAGCAGGAAAAAGCCTGCTTATTGAATATTTACTTAATGCTTATTTAACACAGCATTTCCTAACTCCCTTTGGTTTCACATAACAACTGCTAGTATCTCTCAGAATACCCACACGTAGTTAAAAAAAGAATTGGCTAAATATTTTCTAAAGATCTTTCCTAACATTCTATAAGTCTATGAAATAATAATATAACTTGACTATAAACTGCCCCTCAGTGAATTACAGGCGGATTCACAATTTCGAAGTTTTGAGATTTCTCTGTCAGAAAAGTTTAGAGGGTGTTACGATGACCTATCAGGGTTTAGCAGTTCACGCAGCCCTGTGAGTTTCCTGAAATGGACGATAGGGGGCACTAGCAGACTGCAGTAATGGCTATCCCTCCCCAAACTCGGCAAGAAAGGGCAAAACGAAGCTGTAGCAACCAGAGCAGTTTCTTTTCCAGCCAAATGGAAAGCTACTGGGAACCAATTCTTTCCTATTTGGATCTCTCTCCCTCTCTCTCCTTTGGAGAAAAAAAATGGGATAGAGTCAGGAAAGGTAACATAGTACTTCTGTCCTATACTTTATAGATGGAAAATCATAGAAAGCAACTCGCTTCAACTGCTCATCATCGGCTGTGTTCACTTTGTGGCAGCCACATTTGACAGTGGATGTTGTTATTGGACCAAACATAGAGCCTATGAGTTGAAAAAGGAATTCTTCTTTCTTTCATCAATTCTCTCATTTTGAAGGAAAAAAAATCGTACAGGTGAAGAAAAGAACAAATTGCATTAGCATCTAAGTTCTTTGTAGTTTATATTTTTACTCTAAACTTTGTACGACTCACACAATAAGACTTTGTAATGATGTGGCGGCTATGAGAGGCTGGGGGAAAAAGGGATGTACGTACTTTTTCACACTTATTGCCTCTTGGTCATTTTCCTCTGAGGTAGGAGAAGCAGGCAGGCCTCCTTACCCAAGTCAAACTCCAGAGATTGGAGGGACTGGTGCTAAGGTGATATTGTAATTTTTTCCTACATCCATCCTCATTGTTAACTGCCCTGTTACCCCCATACTGCCCCTACACGGAGCCCACACTTAGGAAAGAAACTTTATATAGACTTTAACAGTTTTTTCTTCGAGAGAACATGTAAACAAGATTCAGGAGTATAGCCCACAGAAACTAACAGAGGACAGAGACATCATTTTCCTCCGATAGGAATTTTCTGCATTGCTAGTTCAGAGGAACTTTGAGCTTGGAGGGTCTTCAGCATTCACCTGATCTCATCCTATCATTGTGTACACGAGGGGACCTTGGTCCCCAGGCCATGCAGGGAGGTACCAGCCTGGTCCTGGCCCGAGCTTCTGGCCGCCTGCCCTTCCCATTCACATGTGCTGGACGCCAGTTCCAAGCCCTTAGGAGATTTCAGGCGCTCATCTCTGCAGGCAGTAAGATGCATGAGTAATAGTCACGTCCCTCCCTGACTCTACACGCTGCGTGGAGCATCTTGCTTTTGACAATCCTATTCTTGTCCCAGTAAGAACAGAGGATCAAATGGAATGTGAGAGGGCCTTGCCGGGTCAGCAAGCAAAGCCCAGTCCATCTGTCTGATCTCTGATCCATCTCACCCACTCACCTCTCTTAGAAAGTCATGCTGGGAAGAGCTCGGAAGCTAGAAATTAAGCAGTTTAAGCTCTTTGGAAAGTTTCTAGTGCCTGAGAGTTCCAGGAAGTGCTGTATCATAGAGTCACAAAAGAGGAAAAGAGTCACGAGAAAAGGATGAAATGACACCTCCCATATTATTGGACATTTTTTTTAACCTCATGGTCACTCTCGGAGGTAGGTGTACTGTGATCTCCCCCCCCCCCTTTTTTTTTTTGTGAGGAAGATCAGCCCTGAGCTAACATCCATACTAATCCTCCTCTTTTTGCCGAGGAAGACCGGCTCTGAGCTAACATCTATCGCCAATCCTCCTCCTTTTTTTTCCCCCCAAAGCCCCAGTAGATAGTTGTACGTCATAGTTGCACATCCTTCTAGTTGCTGCATGTGGGACGCAGCCTCAGCATGGCTGGAGAAGCCGTGCAACCATGCGCGCCCGGGATCCGAACCCGGGCCACCAGTAGCAGAGCATGCGCACTTAACCGCTAAGCCATGGGGCCGGCCCTGTGATCTCCTTTTAGTAGAGGGAGGAAGAGAGGATCAGAGTGTCCAAAGAAATGGGCCCAAATCACTGACCTAGTAAGCGAGGATTTGAACTCAGATATGTTTCCACTGCTCAGAGCCATTATACCATTACTTTCTGTTCTCAATTCCTGTTTGCTACTATGACAACGCTCAGTCCACACCCTCTGTGTACGAAAGATTGTTTCCTATACCTTCTTCAAATTTGCGCAGATAACAATATCTGCAACGACATTTGTCTGCTTTTCACAACCATTAGAGTGAGCGAGATCTTCCTAGCAGCTAACTTAAATTCCTCCAGATGCAATGAGAGCCACAGACCCTGCCCTCAGGCAACATGGAAAATGGCTACATCATGCCAGTTAGCAGCAGCTTCCCAGTCCGGGTTCCAAACTGCTTCTGTTAAAAGAATTGCCAATTCAAAACACATGCGCTGTTGTGAAGCCTCACTCCTGCCGCAGATGCTCACATCTGGGCTCCTTTTAGGGTGAGCCTGAAATGTCACTTAGAATCAAGCCCCATTATCCAGATTGCAATCAATCCCCCATTCCTGAACTGAGCCTTGATTGGATCCATTTCTTCAAAATATACTGTCGGGCTAACATTTTATGTGATCAAATACAGGGCCTATTTACCTCTGAGCTGTCAGTGACCAGAAAATAAAATTTCTTACGTGGGGAATTTGGGCACCCTTTTTGATTCTTTACAAATAGAAAAATCTAGTTTAGGAATCCCTTTGCAAAAATGTATGTGAGGAGGGCATAGAAAAATAGAACGCATAGCAGTACAACACCTTGCATTTAAGGGCAAGTGAAGGTTTTAGGAATGCAGGGAATTTGGAGGTAAAGGACTTGAGTGTGATAGATTCACAGCCCCTTACTAGCTACATGATCTTTGGCATGTTACTTAACCTCTCTGAGCTTCCATTCTTTTCTCTGTAGAATGCAAGTAATAATTCATAACTCATAGTGTTGTTGAAAAGATTCCTGCAAAGTGTTCTATAAAATTTTAAAGATATTATTATTAGCACCATTGCTATTGTTGCAGCACTAAAAAAAAAAGGCTACCTCTGATTTGAGGGAAGAATAACCTGCAATCTTGCTCCTTTGGGGCACACCTTTATTCTGAGTGTTTACTACATGCCAGGCTTTACCTGTTTCAAGCTTCACATGTATTAGCTCATTCCTAACAGAAATCCTAGAAGGCAGGGGCTGTATTTAACATCTTCATTTTACAGTTGAGGCAAAGAAGTGAAGCAAATTACCTGTGGCTACGAGCTAATAAGTGATCGAACCTAGGCAATCACTTATTCTGGAATCTGAACCCATGATTCCAGAATCCATACTCCTGAGCACTGTATCAGGTAGGACTCCTTTTGGAGGTAACAGAAACTCAAAACAACAGTGGCTTAAACTAGGTAGAATTTTGTTTCTCTCTTATGTAAAAGTCCAGAGGTTGATAGTTCAAGACTAGACTAGAGGCTCGGCTCCACACGGTACTCAGGGCTCCAGGCTCCTTCTCTGTTCTGCTACTCCTAATATGTAGTCTCAGTCCCAACATCCAAAATAGATGCTAGAGCAGCTAGATTCCAAGCAGCAGGATGAAGGAAGGGATAGGATATAAAGGGGATCCAACACATGCCAATTGTTTATTGTGAACTGTTCCTGGATGTGGCCATATGACATTTCTGCTTACATCCCATTGATCATAGTAGCAAGGGGCCTGTGAAATGCAGTCATTATTCTAGATGGCTTTGTGACCACTTAAAAACTGGAGGATTTTAGTACTGAAAGAAGGGGAGAGGTAGTCAGGGGCTGTGGGGATGTATGGAGGAGGAGTGGGAGATGAGGCTGGAGAGGTGGGCAGGGGCTGGTGATAACCTACCAAGACCCTACAGTTCACCACTCTAATCTTTGGGTTCATCTTCCATTTCAGCAGGTACCAAGAGAAGGCAGGGCTGTCCCCTAAAAACCACCAGTTATGGCCACTGACTGGCCCTCTGAAGCTTTGTAATAGGCACACCCAGAATACAACACAAGTGTCTTACCTTGGTGGTGGACTTGAGGCTGGTTCCAGTCTGAGACCCATTAGCTCATTAGGTTAAAATGGGGGTGGGCAGCTTCTGATTTATGTCTCTAGAGAGTCCAGAGAGAGGAGGTGGGGGCAAGAGGACACCAGGACAGACCACAGGCTCTGAGTGGCCCTTGGCTTGCTTCTCTGAATCTCCAGAGAGAGCCTGGATGCTACACACTGGCAAGTAACTTCATGGCTTCCAAAGCTTTTTCCCATATGCTGTTTCACTTGAAACACACAACAAGATTGCAGCAGGGGTTGCTCTGCTCCCTACATTGCCGATGAGGAAAAGGAAGTCAGAATCCTCCCGTGATATTCAGTAGGATAAGGTGAAATCTTTGAATCTTTTCACAAGAGTGGCAGGTGATTCTTATGCTCAAATAACTTTGAGAAACACCATGCTCAGGGTGCTGAGTGATATGGAAGGGTCACATCTAGTGTGGCAGATGAATCACAAGATTGTATACCCCATGATGACCTAGAGTTATGTCTTACATCATCGCTGCTGTATCACTACCTGGCACATTGTAGGTACTCAATAAATATTTGGTAAAAGAATGAATGAAGACAAGCTTACGTATCCAGCCTTCTCGGATCCTACATCCTCTAGTACCACGGAAGAATCCTAGAACGAGCTCACATTTTTATATGCTTAGCACTGACCGGGTAGGAGATACATGCTATTAACGCCTCCATTTTAGAGACAAAACTGAGGTTAAATGACTTGCCCAAGGTAACACAGATATTAAGCACTAGAACCAGCATTCAAACTCAGGCTGGTAAATATCATACTCTCTTGTTTCTCTAATAGAGAGTAACTATTCATTCCATGTCAGTAGATTTACCATGGCTCACATCATTCCCCGTCCAGAACAAGTCTATTCTGTAGATATTTAATATAACAGTTAACCTAATACACAGAAGTGAGCCCTGTCACTTGGCATCAAGGTTGTAGAAAAGTTCCACTGTGCTTCATAGACTATTCACTCATATCGAAGTGTCAAACTAGATTGGCAGAGAGGAACGTATATTGACCTCGCGTGTTTACTTTACTTGTGAGCGCACATCTGTTTTTGTTAACGGGGTTGAGGGCAATCAGAGTGAGCTCTCAGAAGCAGACATTCTTGACATGGAAATCTCTCCCTCCTTGTCTGTGAAGTTTTATCATCTCTCAGGCTGGAGAGCAGGTTGTCACTTTAGATAGTGGCCTCTTGAACCCAGAAGCCTCTGGTCTCTCCTGCTCTTTCAAAAGAGGCATTGTTTCTTCAGGCTTTTAGCTGAAGTTGAACCTTAAGGAGATATGAGATTGTGTGGGAGAGTAACTACATCAAAGAGACCCCAAGTAGACTTGGAAGAGTAAGACAGCTCTGTGGGGGAGAATCAAATGCCTCTCTTTTCCGGCAACAATTCCAAGAGTTGACTCCTTTTCTGATCTGTCTTCTCAGGGACCCCTGCTCCTCTGCCTACTTTTGTATGTACTGTCCCAGCTCTAGCATGTGTGGGGGAGGGGAGGTTGCACACCTCGGGAATGGTTTCCATTTCCTTCCTGTGCTGATATTCCTGACATAATGCACACAGATTGCGCAGGCAAATGTTGCCTCATAACGTGTTTGGCATTAGCAGCCTTCATGGTTGCTCTCAAGTTCTTCATCTTAGATGCTGGCAATCTGGCCCCTGCACTGATTGACCATCACAACACTAGCAGGTAAGCCTATGGATAGTCAGGTAGTGGGTTTCATGAGGACCTTGCTTTTTCCCTCAGCTACTTTACCTGAAAGAAGAGTTCAAGACAAGACAGTATGCTCCTGGGAGGCAAGCAACTGTGACTGGGTTTTGGGATCCACCCCACCACCCCAAGTGATAACAGCTGTCGATTCACTGACTGACTGAAATGATAGCCCCTGGCATTTGATGAAAGTGAAGCTTTTTCAAAGAGCAGGGTATGAAAAATAGTGGAGGTGGGAGGAGTGAATACAGACGACTTGGTAGTAAGTCTGTTCATGAAGTGGTGTTCATGGTCTGACTTGGTATTTCTTTCTTTTTTTTTTTTTTTTTTATGAGGAAGATCAGCCATGAGCTAACATCCGATGCCAATCCTCCTCTTTCTTGCTGAGGAAGATTGGCCCTGGGCTAACATCCGTGCCCATCTTCCTCTACTTTGTATGGACACCGCCACAGCATGGCTTGATAAGCACTACATCAGTGTGCGCCTGGGATCCGAACCTGTGAACCCGGGCCGGGCCGCCGAATTGGAGCGTGCGCACTTAACCGCTATGCCACCGGGTCGGCCCTGACTTGGTATTTCTTTTCTAAAAAATGTTGTGATTTTTTTTTCTTGGTTACAGAAGAAATATGATGATGTATGGCTCAATACTTCCATATCTGATTTTTTAGATTTTTGACATTTATATCACACTTCTAACAGTTACACTGTTTGCCTTCTGAGATATCTGTTCATTCCATTGGGAAAAGTGTTTTGCAATATACTTAATCTCTCGTTACTCCAGCCACCCCCTTCATCTCTCCATCCCCCACCTGCCACATGTAAGCTTTCCCAAATTATATCTGTCAAATAAAGGGAACTAGAGGTCTGCATCTTACCCTCCTGTGGTGTTGACAGAACATGATATTGGGCAAGCAACAGGTGGTTAAAGATTTGAGCAAGAGGGGAACTGTATCGACTCCCACACCTCTGAAGTAGATGGACCTGAATAAGATACGTCTAGGTGTGAGACCTGGACACTGCCTTCAAGGCTGTGGGAACTCAGGGGGCTTTCGCCTTCCTGAAGTTTCCCTGCATCTTTCTTGGAGGGAGATGAGGCACAGAGCTCCCCACTTTCACACTGCCTATTCAAGCCTCTAGGGTCCTCATCATCTAAGAGAGGAAAAGGAAACTGGGAAAGATATCTGGTATTCAGCTTCCTGACAATTTTGTCCTGTGGGGCATGCAAGTTGGATTTAATTTAATATGGAAAAATGAAGAAATATTATCATATACACTCTGAGTATTGTGTAAGAATTCTTAACTGTTAACAATATTTAAAAGAAAAAGTCAACCTCAATTTGCAAAGAAATTAAAATTTAAATGAGATTTTTTTTCCACCATTAGATTAATAAAGATGCTTTTAAAAGATCACAGAACACACTCAGCGATGATGAGTTTGGGTGTAGTGAAATGGGTATACTTACATACTTTTGTTAGATATGTAAATTGGTACCATCCTTTTGGTTCATAATTTGGTAATTATTAAGAGGCTTAAATTTTGACCCAGTAATTCTTCCTCCACCAATCTATTATAATGAAATAATTAAAAACTTGGATAAAAATTTATACACAAAGATGTTCATGGTAGTGTTATTCGTACTTACAATAAATGTGATGTAACACATTAGGTAACAATGTGATTCAATGATAAATAAATAAATCCATAAGGTTTAATATTGAGATAGTCATTAAGACTCTTCAAAAATATCATTTGCTCACTGCCAGATGAAATTAGATATAGACATAAGTCAGCTCTTGCTGCATAACAAACCACCCCAAAATTTAGTGGCTTAAAACACTCCCCAAATCTGTGGATTGGCTGGATGGTTCTTCTTGTCCGGGCTGGCTCAGCTAGAGCTGGGTGGTTGAGGATAGCCTCACTTACATGTCTGGGACAGCTAGAATAGCTGGGACAGCTCAGCTTCTCTCGCTGTGTGGTCTTTCATCCTCTAGGTCAATCTTGGGCTGTTCTAAAAGCATTAAGAGAGACCAAGCGCCAATGGACTATTCAAGCCTCTGCTTACGTTACTTTTGCTAATTTCCCATTAGCCAGAGTAGGTCACAAAGCCAAGCCCAGAGTCAAGGGGTGGAGAAATAGACTCAACCTCTTGATTGGAGGATCTGCAAAACATTGTGGCCATTTATAAATATACATATCACACCACCTGACTTGCTTTGGCTAATAAAATGTGGAAGCTTTTGGGGCAGAAGCTCTAAGAGTCAATGCATGCTTTCCTATGTTCTCCTTTTCCTTATGCACGATAACTGGATACATTTGAGATGGTAGCTGCTCCATCTGCCTCGGTTCTGGATGATCAAGATAAGCAGAACCTCCATGCCAACCTGCACTGGACCTGTGGCTTGATTAAGAAATAAATCTTTATTGTCTGAAGCCATGCAACAAAGTTGAGATTTTTTTGTTATTGCTACAAAACCTAGTCTATCTAAACTAATATAAAAATTGTTTAGGCATTAAAGTGATATTTTAAAAGAATGATTATTTATATGGGAAAGAGTTCATTATATAATTCTATATAAACCAGCAGCCTATAAAGCAAGCATATGTTTGTATATGTTATATCGTCCTAAATTTGTCAAAACAAGCAAACACACACACATTTCCTAGAAGGAAATATATCAGAATGTTAACAATGGGATTTCAGGTGATTTTTATTTTCTTCTTTCCTCTCTATGTTTTTCAAATTTCCTATAATGAGTTTGTATTATCATAGTAGATCACATTATTTTTTTCAATTACAGGTATACTTCAGAGATATTGCGGGTTTAGTTCCAGACCACCGCAACAAAGCCAATATCGCAATACAGCAAGTCACACAAGTTTTCTGGTTTCCCAGTGCATGTAAAAGTTATGTTTGCACTATACTGCAGTCTATTAAGTGTGCAATAGCATTATGTCTAAAAAAAGTACACACTTTAATTAAAAAATACTTTATTGCTAAACAATGTTAACCATCATCTGAGCCTTCAGTGAATCATAATCATTTTGCTGGTGGAAGGTGTTGTAAAAGATACAATATCTGGGGGCCAGCCGCGTGGCGCTATGGTTAAGTGTGCGCACTCTGTTGCTGGTGGCCCGGGTTCAGATCCCAGGCAAGCACCGACGCACCGCTTGTCAAGCCATGCTGTGGCGGCGTCCCATGTAAAGTGGAGGAAGATGGGCACAGATGTTAGCCCAGGGCCAGTCTTCCTCAGCAAAAAGAGGAGGATTGGCATAGATGTTAGCTCAGGGCTGATCTTCCTCACACACATACAAAAAAAGATACAATATCTGCAATGTGCAATAAATCGAGAAATGCCTGTACTCCCTACTCCCGCCCTGTCCATTGCGTGTGATTTACCATGCCTCCTGTGGGAGGATTTTACGTCCTCACCACACTGGATTTGGTCTTGGCCATGTGACATGCTTTGGCTAATGAAATGTGAGTAAAACGGCATTCACCATGTTGGAAATAGAAGGTTAAGGCTCATCTTGAGTTTTGGACGTTTCTCTTGCTCTTTCCCAGGTATGTCCCATGTAGAGGCTGCTCTTTCAGCCTGGGCCCTGAAATGAGAAGACAGAGCAGAGCCAGGGTGTAAGATAATAGAAAATATATACATTAGTCTCTGCTCCAGTTCCTGGCACAGAGCTCCTAAAACCCTTGGAATTCTCAAGTGATCAGAGCACTAGGAGCATCTTTTGTTCTAATATTTGGTCTTTGACCCCAGTTACTGACACAGAGCTCCTAAATCCCTTGGAATTTCCTGAGTGATAGCGGTGTCTTTTGTTCTAATGAAATGACTCTTGGCGGGCTCCTGGATGGGGGCTGTCACCAGAAAGATCAATCCATGATTAGATGCTTGAAATTTTCAGCCCCACCTCTCATTCTCCAGAGCAGAGAAAGGAGCTGGAAATGGAATTAATGATCAATCATGTCTACATGATGAAGCTTTGATAAAAATTTCAAAGTATGGGGTTTGGAGAGCTTAGGGTTGGTAAACACTTGAAAGCGCTGGGAGAGCGGCACCCTGGAGAGAACATGGAAGCTCCGCACTCCTTCCCACATACCTGGCCCTATGCATCTCTCCCATCTGGATGTTCATATGTATCCTTCATCATATCCTTTTGTAATAAACCAGTAAACAGTAAGGAAACTGTGTTTTTCTGAGTTCTGTCAGCTGCTCTAGAAAATTAATTGAACCCAAGGAGGGGGCAGTGGGAACCTCTGATCTACAGCTGATTGGTCAGAAGCACAGGTGACAACCTGGACTTGCAGTTGGCATCTAAAGTGGGGAGGGGGTCATCTTGTGGGACTGAGCCCTTAACTTTGGGATCTGACACTATCTCTAGGTAGATGGTGTCAGAATTGAGCTGAATTGTAGGACTCCCAGCTGGTGTTGCAGAATTACTTGGTATGAGAAAAAAAACCCCACAAATCTGGTGTCAAAAGTTTTGTGAGTGTGGCAGTGGTGTGATAATAAAAAGGAGACAGTAGGAGGAAGAGTGAGTTTTTCTTACTCACAGGGCCTGACGCAAAACCACAGTCCACCTTAGCCTCCACAGAGCAGGTGGAGGAAATAAACTGTTGTTGTAAGTTGCTGAGATTGGGGGATTTTGTTAACATGATAAACCTCATTAAGAAAATTCCTTTATTACTTTAAAAAACATACCTAAAAATATGGCCACTAGTGGCTCATAACTGACCAAATTCTAAGTCCCGCCCATAAAGGATAATGCTTTCTTTATCCCACACCATTCTCCCTCCCTTTCACTTACAAAGTGGAATGCTACAAACTCAGTAAACAAGTTCGCAGATCCAAAGGCTGCCCTAGTCCTCTTGTAAAGGCCATGTCCCTATTTTCTGGGGATGTATCAGGGTTGTCACCTCTTTGGACCTGAAGACAGGTACAGAAAGAGCTCATCTCTTCTTCAGTAAGAGAATATTTTAGCACTGGTAGAGAGTTTGGCATAATTCAAAAGTTACCAACCAGCATAGAATCCTTGTCATTCTAAAATAAAATAGAATTGTTTCATCCAAAACCTGGCTGAGGATGTTCATACACCACATAGAGAGAGAGAGGGATTGGTCATTTACACAAAATACACTCAGTTAGTCAAAGAAAATGTGGCTTTCTTATTTTTCTACAAATTACCTAATCTTCCTTATGAGTCCCATTCTGCTGAGTAACAAGGAAACTTACATTTAAGTATCTCAGTATCTCCTCCCTGTCTTCTCCTCCAGAATGCCTGTAAGTACTTGAGTTTGCTTAGTGGGCCGCCGTGGAAGTGAGCAAGCAGGAACTCAGATCCTATGCTGCCCCTTGGATCCTCACCATGATTTCCCTGTGTCCCTGGTCACTCCCTTCTCTACTGGCACCTTCTGTGGACATCTGTGGCTAGAAGACTCCAGGTCTGCTGTTTCTCAGCTCAGTCAGGGCTTGGAATCCTCCAGTTAACTTGCCTTGTCTTAGCTCTCCAAGGTTGTGTATTTTTTGGAAGTATGGCTAGGATTCCCATTTGATTCCCAGCTCGGGTGGTCTGCCCTGCAGGCTCCACTTTGGTAACCCTCTGCTGAGTTTGCCAGCAGCACCATCCACCACCTTCTGTGATCTCAGTGGGCCCTTGGGGGACTTCTGGATAATCTCCATGCCAGGCAGGATGTGAGGATGGCTGGGCTTAGTCATGCCCAATGCGGCAGCCCAGATTGGTGGAGGGGGCACTCCTTTTCATTTCAGTTGCTGCCCTTGTGCAGAAGAGGAAGGATATGAGCTACGTTTCCTGACCTTGGCCTTCAGTGACGGTCACGGAAGGAAGTGGGCCGTGGTCCAAGGGTTGGAAACGAGGGCTCAGTGGGTTTCTCAAACTGGAGCGAGATTCTCTTCTGCTTCTCCAAGAGCCATGCTTGGGCCATGTTTGGGAGCATATTTCCCATCTGTTTTTCATTTCCCCAGCATAGAATGTGGGAGGCCAGGATCGCACAACATTCCCTTCTCATTCCCAAAATGCCTCTGAAAGGAAGATGCCTTCCTTTAGTTTTTTGTTTGTATGCGTGCTGAATTACTTGAATGGCTCCCGGGAAACACCATGCTAGTTCATACTTCTGAGCCTTTGCCCGTGCTATTTTCTCTGCCCACACTGCCTTTCCACCCATTTCTCTTGAAAAACTTCTACTCATCTCCCAAGACACTGCCCAGGACTCCTCCTCCAAGATGCTCACTTCCCTCCTGGCACTTTGCACCATGCACGTCGTGAAAGGCGGCTTTTTTGCATCTGTCTTCGTCACGAGACTATAGGGTGCTGAGGGCAGGGGTCCCACCTGAGGCCTGGCCAGAAAAAGTGCTCAACAAATGTTGGTTAAAAAATTAAACGTTGGGTAAAGGATACGCGATATCTCTGGTATTTCTCACAAATGAACGTGAACCTATAATTATCTCAAAATAAAAACATTTAATTAAAAAACAAGTCTTAATAAACAGGGCCAACTAGTCTAAAATTCCCCGGTTCCCCCCAGTAGAAGACCAGAGTCCAAAGTCAGTGTAAGGCCTTTATGAAGTTGTTATCTCCAAATGGGGGATGGATGCTTCAAACTATTAGTAGTCGGGTGCCCTGTACCCCACTTGCCCTCAGAACCATCCATTCCTTTTATTTTTGTGAGGAAGATCAGCCCTGAGCTAACATCTGATGCCAATCCTCCTCTTTTTTTGCTGAGGAAGATTGGCCCTGGGCTAACATCCATGCCCATCTTCCTCTACTTTATATGGGACGCCGCCACAGCATGGCTTGAGAAGCGGTGCGTAGGTGCGTGCCCAGGATCCGAACCTTTGAACTCTTGGGCGGCTGAAGCAGAGCGAGGGCACTTAAGCCCTGTGCCACCGGGCCGCCTCGAACCATCCATCCCTGATAGGCTCTGAAGGAAGCTGGGGCACCTGCCCACACATACAGATTATACAATTATCAAAAGGAGCCCCTCCAGGCAGATGGATTAGGAAGGGTGGCCTCCTCAAGGCTTTGTGGGTGGATAGTGTCTGTGTGTTTACGAGTATGGCACCCCTTCCTCTGGGTGCTTGCGCCACACGAACAGGCTAAGAGAGGAGTGCAGGCCAGATTTCAGCATCCCCTCTCCCCCAGCCCTGCCCTCGTGTATAAGGCCTAACTCGAATACAGTAGCCCAGACCTGAGCATTTTCCTAGATTTGCCACCTCACTTCAAAGGGCCAACAGCCACGTTCCCTCCCACTCGGAGTGTCTGCTCAACAAATGTTGAAACATTACCTGCGGGTGTAGCAAAAACTTAGTATTTTCCGTTAATTTTCTTAAACGAGTCAATGTAAGTAGAGAGTTTAGTGTGTGGCTTATTCTCCACAAAAATTAGTTCCCCTTTACTGAATATCCCCTCCTTTTGGGTTTGTTCTTAGCGGAAGTTCTTGTCAGATATAGTCATCTGTGGGGGGCTTCTTTTTTCCATGGAGAGTGAAAGCGAGGGTCCAGGAACCAAGGTGGGCCACTCATAAAGGGGACTACAAGACTTTCCTAATCAGGCAGAAGTTTGCATGTTAGTTAAGATTATAATCACTTTGCAAACATCTGCTGCCTGGAGTGGAGATGGAGGAACAGCCTGCTAAAGTCCCATATGATCTTAGGTGTCCACTAGTGTGTTTGCATCTGTTATTGCCTTTGAGTTCTTTTTCACAAGATTGTGAACAACTTGTGTGTAGGGAACTTGAATTCTTCACACCTGCATGCTGGCTAATTTGCTGGGATCTGACGCTGTCACAGCAAGGAGGCACAGAGACACCTGACTAGCGACACGCACCAGAAAGTGAAGTCTGGTTTGCTGGAGAAGCCTCATGGATGCCCCGGGCTATAGTCATCCGACAGAGAAATGTGTGCTTGATTGGCCAGAGCTGGATGCACCGGGAAATGGCTGCAGGGGAAGGACCCTGCCTTGTACTGCTCTACGGATTTTAGGAAAAGGATGGCGGAGAAGCTCTGGTATACTGTGTAATACTGGGAATTTCCTGGTGGAGGAAGCAGTCTTGTTCGAAGACAGAGTCTCCAGAGATCAGCTTCTGGCATCAGCCTGTTCTTCCCTCGAGCTAACACAGACTTGCCCAGTTAGCCTCTTGCTAAACTACCTAGAGGGTGGCTGGGATTTGTCTTTTCTCTGGCACCAAGTAGGTGTTTGGGCATTCAATAAGTGTTGAATGAATAGAACTATTATCGTTGGGAGGAAACTCATGTTTATTTCATTTAAATTTGCTCTCTTCCCACACATTAGCTGTGGTAAGGCCCCTTAGGAGTAGATGAGCTAGGTGGGTTCAGGGGGCACTTTCTGTGCCTGCCCACTTCACAGAGAAGGGAGTGGGCAGATAAGCTACCGTGGACTCTTTTTGCCCCTAGATTCCTTGAATGGAAACCAAGCAAACTTCTCTTTCCTGCTGGGTAGAAGAGGTAGCCACTGGAGAGGCATGGGTACAGAGGACCCAGGTGGGCCCAGCTTCCTGCCCTGCATCACAGTTTGGGCAGAGTATCTCCCATTGTGCCAAGGAGAAGCTCGTGATCATTCTAGGAGAGGTTTGGTTAGGTATGGCAATCATGTTGTCTCAGCCAAAACATCAGGGCATGTGGCAGTCATACAATGGCTGTCGGGTGCTTGTTTGGAGATAAATGTTTGAAACCAGGGCTGTCCCAAGGGAAAAAACAATCCAGGATCCATCAGAAAAATGGGTTTCTTGTGAGCCCTGAAGGTCCCAACATCCCTGGAAGTTCCAAATCTGCTGTTCTGGGCTCAACATGGAGTAGGATGAGGTTCCTGCTGAAACTGAAGGGGCAGAGTGGGTGGTAAGAGTCTCTATCACAGGATAGAAGGTTTCCACAGTCACTGTGGCAGGTCTCAGGGTTGATGGGGGGGTGCATCTTTTGGGGTCAGGGATGTCTGGGCTCACGTACTGTGAGGGATCCTTGCCTGGGTGGGGCTGGCAACTAAAGTGTATTGGGCTGCTGGGAGGAAGGAGCTGCATTTCCTTCCATGAGCAGTAGGAGGTACTGCAGCTTTAGAAGCAGAGGATGTGGTTTTGAGTTTTCGGCAAGCCTTTTTTTTCTCTCCCTCAAATTGAAGAGGCTCCCATGGTGGGATGGATCTGCGACCTCCCGGTGATGGTGGGATCTATGGACTTGTCACGCCAAGCATGAGGAAACAGCCTTTTCTGTCCAGGTGAGTGTGGCCCATCTACTGCTACTACTACTGACTATTAACCAGGCACTTTGCTAAAAGCTGTACAAGGATTTTTTCACTTAGCCCTCAAAATAACCCTACTAGGGTTGAAGCTGCGCGAGGCCACGTAAATTGTTCAGGATAAAACAGCTTGGCGTGGTATAGCCCGGATCAGAACACAGTTTGGTCAGACTCTAGAGTCTACAAGCTCCACCATTACTTTATTTTGCATGTGCCTCAAACGTCTCAACAGCAAGTAATCTATGCAGCCAAGATATCTTCCTTCAGAAAGCGCCACGTGGCAGGAACTGTGTTTATCCTGCTCACCACTGTGGTCCCAGTGCCTGGTCCAGTGCTTGGCCCATAGTCGGTACTAGATACGTATCTGTGAAATGAACACAGGGATGTGCATGGAGCAGAAAACCAGCAGTGTGCACTGAGCCTCTTTCTGGTATACTCCTAGACCAGGTCAAGGGAAGGAAGCTGCGGACCATCAGGCTATCTGTGCTTTCAATAGTTCAAATTCAAAATAAGCATTGTTTTATGATCAAAATGAATTATCCTGACGTTCTATCGCATCTTAGCAGACTCTTCTTTATTCAAAATGTTGTTGGTACTATTACTTGATAAACTGGAGCAAGCAATAAATTCCACTGGTCTACAGAGACTGTGGTTGCGTTCCCAGTACCAAAATGATTTTGATTATTGAGTTGGCATATACCTCTAAACATTCCTAAATCAGTGGTTGGCAGCGGCAAGATTCTGAGAGAAAGAGAAAAAAGCGGCACACACACACACACACACACACACACATCGAGCAGCTTCAAAGCCTCTTACACATTAATGGATTCCTTATGGATTACATGGCTGTAGTTGTGAAAGAGGACGAAGAAGTAGAAAGAACCTTATTTCTTGAAACAAAACATTTTTTAAAAATATTCCTTTGAAAAGTCCATTTTTCTGAAGAGAGTAGGAAAAAAAATCCCTAACATAATGGAACTCTTAAAAATGTGTGTCAGCAACACAATAGGAAACCAGAATAAACGTGGGCAAGGCAACCACACGGAGCCAGTCGCAGAGTGAGTTCCTCTGTACCCTGACAGCACACGTACATGGAGAAAACAACCAGTGGAATAGAGAGGACGAAGAGGGAGAATGCCAACTCATAGTAAGAGGGCCAGGGGTGGGGGTGGGGGAAGAGGAGGAGGAACATTCTAGAATTCAAAACAACAGATTATTCATATCATATTCCTAAAATCTGTATAATGAAACCTGTTTATATTATCCTCAAATTAATTGTTCAGTGTTCAAATTTCAGCATCCCGGCCAATGACCCACCAACAATTTCCTGGTTCATAAAGTTTTCTTTTCTTGGTCCCTTGAAAAAATAACGAATGGGTTTCTCCGTTTATAAAGCTGCTCTGAAATGTCTTCTTACGTCACAGAGGCTGGGAGGTCATCTTGGGACACTGCATGTGATGGGGGGCCCCTGGGCCAGGGACCAGGAGGTTTTGTGATTGTGAGGCAACTTCTCTCTTATTAGCTGATGGTTGACTGACATTTTGGAACAAGATTTTGCAAGAGACTGGGGAAAGGAAAAGAAGGAACATGGGAAGGAGGCGCTTAGAAGACAGAGCAGGCAGGAACGAGCTGAGTGCTCCCAGACTCGAGGAGGAATTTATTATTGGACACAGATCTGTGGTGAGCTTTCACTCAGGATCTCCGAGGCCCGGTTTGAGGAGCCTAGTATAGGTTTTCTTATCAACGCAGTGCTGACCTTACCAAGCAAACTGGCTCTGGGGGAAAAGATATGTTAACTTCTCACTTGCAAATTAAGCAGCAATGTATACAGGAGTAATGGGGCGGCCCTTCCTAGAGGGTTAAAGGTGGTGTTTTAGAAAAAAATAGAAGGAAGTATGGTTTTACATGCCTGGAAATTGTTTATCAGAGAAGTGACAAGCTAAAAATATCGAGTTTCTGAAAGATTTATCTAGATTCCCTGGTGCTAGGTTTGTAATAATTTATTCCTGGAAGTGAAAGACTTTGGGGGATGTGCTTAAGTTTTCCTCAGTATTCCTATCAGAAGTAGAATATTGATTGAGTTGAATAGAATCTGGCTGAATATGTAATTTCTCATTGAAAAGAGTAAGTACACTTTGAAATATCTCAGGAAGCCCCTCTGTCCAAAATGTGTGAGAGGGTGAAAAAAAAAAGAACTGGCTTTGCAGTCAGACAGTCCACTTTGAAGCCCACTTGTACTACCTCCTGGCTGTGGGACCTTGGGTACATTACTCAACCTCTCTGAACCTCCACTCAACCATGAGGATAAAAACACGTGCCTAAAAGATTATATATGTGAAAACCTAGCAGGAGGCCTGGCACAGAGTAGGTCCCCAATAAATATTAGTTCCGTTTATTTCCTGTACTTTCCTTTTCTACCCTGCTGCACTACTTCCTGCACTCTGATTCTTGAAATCTTTTAACCAGTGACAGAGCCTTTCCTTGCATAATTAAAAATAATAATAATGATAATTAGCATAACATATAAATAAATAGCATAACACCACTAAGCACTTTCCATACATTTCATCTCGTTTGATCCTCAAAACAATTCTATGAAATAAATACAGTAGTCCCCCCTTATCTGCGGGGGATATGTTCCAAGACCCCCAGTGGATGCCTGAAACCGCAGAGAGTACCAAACCCTATAGATACTATGTTTTTCCTATACGTACATACCTATGACAAAGTTTAATTTGTAAATTTGGCACAGTGAGAGATTAAAAGCAATAACTAATAATAAAATAGAACAATTTCAACATTATACTGTAATAAAAGTTACTGTGGATCTTAGCAATCTTAGCATATGATTTTTTTTTCTTTATTAAGTTGAGAACTCTCACCTTTTCACTTAAAGGAAGTGCTTTACAGCTTCTCTTTGTCATATCCCAATTGCCAGCATCACTACTCTTGTGCTTTGGGGCCATTATTAAGTAAAATAAGGGTGACTTGAACACAAGCACTGTGATACTGGACAGTCAATCTGACAACCGAGATGGCTACTAAGTGACAAATGGGCAGGTAATGTGTACAGTGTTGGATATGCTGGACAAAGGGATGATTCACGTCTTGGGTAAGACGGAGTGGGACGGTGACGGATTTCATCACGCTACTCAGAATGGCATGCAATTGAAAACCTATAAATTGTTTATTTCTGGAATTTTCCATTTAATATTTTCAGACTGTGGTTGACCACAGGTAATTGAAACTGCAGAAAATGAAACTGTGGGTAAGGGGGTACTATTGTACCATTATTGACCCCATTTTACAGAGGAAGAAACCAAATCTAAGCAGGGTTAAATACTGTTTCAATTATTTATTACTGCATAACAAACCACCCCAAAACTTAGTGGCTTGAAGCAACAACCATTTTATTATATCTCACAATTCTGAGCTGACTGGGCTCAGCTGGGCAGTTCTTCTGTTCCACGTGATGTTATTTGGGAATGCGTTTATCTGGAAGCTCAGCTGGGCTAGAACTTCCAAGATGGCGTGTGCTCATGGCTGGCAATTGGTGCTGGATGTCAGCTGGGAGCACAGCTGAGACTATCCACCAGAGTACATCTCCTGGGATGGCAGCTGGACTCCAAGAAGGAGTGTTACAAGAGCAAAGAAATGGAAGCTTCTAGTTTTCTTAAGACCTGGGCTCAGAAGTCTCAGAATGTCACTTCTGCCATGATTTGTTGGTCAAAGCATTTACAGGCCTAGCAAGACGGAAGAGAAGGGGAAACAAGTTTCACCTCTCAATGGAGGAGCTACAGGGAGGGAAGGAGTTGATGACAGCCATGATTGGAGACTATCTACCACAAATACTTTGCCCAAAGTCACAGAGCTGGTGAATATCAGTCGAGATTCCAACACATCAGTCTGACTTCACAATCCAGGTGCCCAGCCACTAGATCAAACACACATATGCGACAATATACAATTAAATGCCAATGTCTATGGAAAACACAATAAGCACAATACAATTTCAGAGGAGAGATCAGTACCAAATTAAGAACTCTAAAGACCCTAAACTGAAAAAAAGTATCCCTTTTTGTGCCCTTCCTCCACATGCGAATAAATGTTATTTCTTGAAATGTCACAAAGGTTACATATGCTAAAGTTAAAATGAATTCTTTCTAGATTTTTCCATTTAAAAATTCTGGATACATTTATTAAAGCCAAGGGTTTTTTCTGTGTGTGTGTGTGTGTGTGTGTGTGTGTGTGTGTGTGTGTGTGTGGTGAGGGTGGGGGTGGGGTGGGGTGAGACCCCTGACTTACGAGTGCTCCAAGCACATACTCAGCCTGCCTATTGGGTAACTCTTGCCTGTGTGGGAGAGGTGACAGAGGCCTGGAGTTGGCAAGGGAAGCTCTAGGGAGAGGCAGAATTTAGCCTGGCTCTGAGCTCTGATTAGAATTTGAATAAGAGAAAGAGAAGGAGGAAGGGAAAATATGAACAAGACATGGAGTTGGGAATGAGCAGCGAGTAGTAGCTAGGGGCTTGGAGAAAGGGACCAGGCTGAAGTACAAGGGTCTGGATTTGGAAAGGGGAGGGCAGATCAGTAATTTACTCGATGAGCTAAATTGACTTCCCATCTTCAGAGGTGTCCCAAAGTAGGGCTGAGAACCAGATTATAAAGAATGAAGATCCTCATGAACCCAGCTGTGTAAACTCTGTTTTAGCCTTGGCTTTGCTGAAGGCAGATGCCTGGAAAGCCCTGTTGGGGGCTGGGTAGGAAGGATACTGCCTGAGGATCTTCCCAGCGGCTGATCCAGGAACATCCAGGCTTACACCATTGTCTTATCAGTTTCATTTGGAAAGGTTTTGACGAGCATAAAGCAAACCCGGTCATCACAACCCTACTTATTGCACCCTCCAGAGAGTTTATTCACCTAAACCTCTCTTATATTACCTATCTACCAGGACTTCCTGGTGAAGTCAAGGACTTGGGACTTTTTTGAGCCATTCTGAGCAAACCCCATCTTCGGATTATTTTCCTTACTAAGGTGGCTTATATCATTTTCATTTGCAAAACCTTTTCTCTTTCTTCACATTTGAAAGAAACCTGATATGACTGTTGTAATTTTTTTCATATAAATTAGAAATATTTAGAATCTCTGTCAAGGGAATGAAATAAAAGCAGATGTTTTCCCTTATGCTGGCCCCAAGTAATACTACATTAGAAAACAGAGAGTATTTTCGTCTTGTTAAAAAATATTTCAAGAAAATAAACATTTGTTGAATGCAAACAAGAACAGAATATGGTACTTTTAATATTAATATGGAATCCAGAGCTAAGGAGTCTGAGGCCCGGAGAGACTGAGTGACTTGTGTAAGGTCACAGAATGAGTTTGTAGCCAAGTTGGAATCTGAATTCGGTTCTCTCAAGCCCCAGCATTGTGTGCTTTCTATACTCTATGTGGTAGATTGGTTATAAAGATGGCCACAGTTCTTCATGCCCTCGTGTATCCACGTCCTTTGCAACATGACTAAGATGAGCTTCTCTCATCTTGAGGTAGACTCTATTTCCCCACCTGTTAAATCTGAGCTGCCCTTGTGACTTGCTTTGGCCAAGAGAATGTGGTGGAAGTGATGGTGTGCCATTTAAGAGTCTAGGTCTCAAGAGACCTTGTGTGTTTCTGTTTGCTCTACTGGAATCTTACCACCACCATGTGGACAAGCCTAGACTGGCCTGCTAGAGAATGAAAAGTCACATGGAGACGATCTTAGTTACTCCACTAAAGTGAGACTATCAGACAATCAGTCAACCACCACATATGACAGAGCCTAGCCCAGATCAATAGAGCTCACAGCCGATCATGAATGAGCCCAGCTGAGACCAGAAAAACTGCCCAGTTGACTCACGAGCAATAATATATACTTATTGTCTTAAGCAGAATCCAGCAAACTTTTTTTTTAAAGGGCCAGATAGTGAATCTTGCAGGTTCATGAGGCATATGCTCTGGTGTAACTCCCCTCTGCTTACTGTAGTGCAAAAAACAGATAAAATCGATAATACGTAACTGAACAGACATGGCTATGTCCAAATAAAACTGTATTTACAAAGACAAGCATCTGGCCCACAGGCTGTATAGTTTGCTGACCCCTGACTATAAGTAATTGAGTTTGGGTGTGATTTGCTACACAAGAAGAGCTAGCTGATACACTATATGATTCTGAATTGGTATTCCAAATAAAGAAAAGTACCAAATTCACTGCCAACCAACGTATTTGCAAAGATAAAGGGGAGGAGCAGAAGGAAAATGCCTCGTTTTCTCGAAGTTCACCCCTTAATTGCCTTTAAAGTCGGTCATAACATTTTCTTATTTGCAGATTGGGTATCGCTATTCCAGTCCTTACAAATAGGATCTCACGTGGATAGCCAAACTACTGGGGGAAAAAAGGAACCTATTCCGGTTGCAGACTCAGCGTGCAACCTTCTGAGTTCGGATTCCAACCCCAACTGAAACAGAGTTCAGAGCTGCCTGGAGAGATTTTAAAGCCAAATTCAGCCCCTCTGCTCAGTTCCCCTCATTCTCACAGTCTCCATAGCATTTGGTGTTTCTGCCCACACCCTCCTTGAAATCCTTTCCTCCTTTGGCTCCCATAATGCCTCTAGGTCATTTCTTTCATCTCTGGTCTGTCAGCAGGAATTCCCTATTCAGAGTTATTCTTCCTTTTACATTTCAGTCCTGAGCCTCTTTTTCTTTCTGGTCCACACCAGTGGGTCTCAGCCAGGGATGTGTATTAGCATTCCCTGTAGAACCTATTTAAAACTTGGAAGCATAGTAGTCATAATTTGAAAAAGCTTTTTAGGTGACTTGGATAGACACTCCTGTAGCAGATAGTATTTTCCAAAGATGGCCCCAAAATATTTCCCATCCCACACGCTCTTCTGCGATGTGATTGTGCCATTTTCCCCATCAAGAGGTAGAATCTCTTTCTCGACCTCTTGAATGTGGTTGGCCCTGTGACTGGTAAAATGTAATAGAAATGACATTGTGCCAGTTCTGGGCAGGCCCTTTACTGGTACTTTTAACTCCTGCCTCTTGTAAGAAGTGTGATCAGATATCCTGAGACCACCATGATATGAGAAACCCAAGCCATATGGAGCACCCCAAAGGATAAGACCCTGTATGTAGAGCACTGAGGCACCATATGTGAGTGAAGAACCATCTTGAAAGTGGATCCTCCAGGCTCAGCCACCGCAGCTAATACCATGTGGAACAAAACTACCTAGCTTAGTCCTTCCCAAATTCCTGACCCATAAAATCATGAGCAAAATAAAAGGTTGTTAAGCCATTAAGTTTGGGGGTAGTTTATTTGTTACTCAATAATAGGTAAACCAGACCAATCCCCGCCTCCCCATACACACACACAACCCTGTTAAGAACCATTGCCCTATACTGTCTACTTGGCCTATATGCTTTCAGCCACCACCCATAGGCTGATAGCTCAGAAATCATCTCACCTCTCTCCTGGGTTCTGGACCCAGTATTTATATAGATGTCCTGCTGGCACCTCAAACACAATACATACTAAACTGAACACATCATCTCCTTTTTTATTTTTTTCCCCCAAAGCCCCAGTGGATAGTTGTATGTCATAGCTGCACATCTTCTAGTTGCTGTATGTGGGACGCGGCCTCAGCGTGGCCAGAGAAGCGGTGCGGTGCGCGCCGGGGATCTGAACCCGGGCCGCCAGCAGCGGAGCGCGCGCACCTAACCGCTAAGCCACAGGGCCGGCCCTATCATCTCCTTTTTTAAAGCTCCTGTTCTCTCTTGCAATTAATTGCCCCCACTATCTTCCAAGTCACCTCAGAGTAATTTTTCACTTCTCTCTCTCACCTGGGGCAGCCAATAAGTCACAAAGTCCTTTTTGTCCTCTTTCTGTCCACTCTGTCATTGTCCTAGTTAGGTCTTTATCATCTCTCGGCTTCAATTGGTAGTGGCCCCCCAAGTGGTCTCTTTGCTTATCATTTCTTCAGTCCATCTTCCACATGATGGCCAGAATGATTTTCCTAAAACATGAGTTGGCTCACATTACTTCCATCCTTCCAAAACAGCAAAAACTCCTGAACATTTACCAAAAATACTTTATGCTTCTCAGTGTGATAATCAACACCATTCTTTATTGAATGACAAAGTAACTTACCTTCCTGTCTCAGCATAACTCCCAGGTACCTGATCTACTAGCTGCCTTTCCAGGACTCCGGGCTTCTGTATGGGCTTTTTTCTCAGTCTGGAATGCTTTCGCTCTCCTTCACACATAGAAATCCTTTGTATATTTCAAAGCCCAGTTCAATTTCCATATTCTCCTGGATGCATTTTCTGGTTGTTCTTTTCCCTAGGGCTGCCACATACAGCTGTGCAGGTTGTGTACTACACAACTCTAAGGAGAGCCATTCACAACGACTACAATGTGAATTGCACCTCTTAGAGTTGCACAGTGCACAACTTATAAAAACAATAAAAAAACTTATAAAAAAAATAAATTAATTATTTCATTCTCTGCACTCCTTCAACATGGTTCTTTATTTTGTTCACTTAAAAAACACTTTTATAAACCTGCTATATGCCAGGCACTGAACGAAGACCACAATCACAAAGATGTGTTATCAGGTCTTGGTCTTGAGAGGCTTAACGTTAGGGCAGGCAGACATATAATTTAATGTATGCTACTAAAGACTTTCACCTCTATTTTATCCTGACTTTAATCTTCTCCATTTTAGAGTCGGTTGAGAACTCTATTTTAGTGCAGATTCTTAAGGGCAGAAGTCATGTCTTATTTATCACAGCCCACAATTAACACTTGGCTTTGCACCATATAGTGTCTCAGATAATGGTTATTAGATTGTATCTGATGTACCAATTGTAACAAGAGCAACCATGTGTCGGCCCTTTACATGGAACATTGCTAACCCCATAACGCTGGGTGAGAAATATACCGTTAGAGCTGTGGCAGAGACTCCTGTGTTTTCACCCTACCCCATTTCCTTTTCTTTCTTTCTTTATTTTTTTATTGATGACATAATGGTTTATAACGTTGTGAAATTTTAGTTGTACATTATTGTTTGTTAGTCACCATACAAATGCATCCTTTCACCCCCTGTGCCCATCCCCCACCCCTTTTGCCCCTGGTAACCACCAAACAGTTCTATCTGTCCGTGTGTTGGTTTATCTTCCACATATGAGAGAAATCATGCAGTATTTGTCTTTCTCTGTCTGGCTTATTTCGCTTAACATAATATCCTCCAGGTCCATCCATGTCATTGCAAATGGGATGATTTTGTCTTTCTTTATGGCTGAGTAGTATTCCATTGTGTTCCACATCTTTATCCACTCATCAGTTGAGGGACACTTGGGTTGCTTTCACTTCTTGGCTATAGTGAATAATGCTGCAATGAACATAGGGGTGCATAAGCTTCTTTGGATTGTTGATTTCAGGATCTTTGGATAAATACCCAGTAGTGGGACAGCTGGATCATAAGGTATTTCTATTTTTAATTTTTTGAGGACTCTCCATACTATTTTCCATAGAGGCTGCACCAGTTTGCATTCCCACTAGCAGTGAATGAGGGTTCCCTTTTCTCCACAACCTCTCCAACATTTGTTATTTTTTGTCTTGGTGATTATAGCTATTCTAATGGGTGTAAGGTGATATCTTAGTGTAGTTTTGATTTGCATTTCCCTGATGATTAGTGATGTTGGACAACTTTTCCCGTGCCTATTGGCCAACTGTATATCTTCCTTGGAAAAATGCCTGTTCATATCCTCTGCCCATTTTTTGATCAGGTTGTTTGTTTTTTTGTTGTTCAGTTGTGTGAGTTCTTTATATATTATGGAGATTAATCCGTTGTCAGATATATGATTTGCAAATATTTTCTCCCAGCTAGTGGGTTGTCTTTTCATTTTGATCCTGGTTTCATTTGCCTTGCAGAAGCTCTTTAGTCTGATGAAGTCCACTTGTTTATTTTTTCTTTTGTTTCCCTTGTCCAAGTAGATATGGAATGTGAAAAGATCCCTCTACAACTGATGTCAAAGAGTGTACTGCCTATGTTTTCTTCCAGGAGTTTTATCATTTCAGGTCTTACCTTCAAGTCTTTGATCCATTTTGAGTTAATTTTTGTGTATGGTGAAAGAAAATATTCTACTTTCATTCTTTTGCATGTGGCTGTCCAGTTTTCCCAGCACCATTTATTGAAGAGACTTTCCTTTCTCCACTGTATGTTCTTAGCTCCTTTGCTGAAGATTAGTTGTCTGTACATGTGTGGTTTTATTTCTGGGCTTTCAGTTCAGTTCCGTTGACACGTGTCTGTTTTTGTACCAGTACCACACTGTTTTAATTATTATAGCTTTGTAGTATATTTTGAAGTCAGGGATTGTGATGCCTCCAGCTTTGTTCTTTTTCCTCAAGATCGCTTTAGCTATTCGGGGTCTTTTGTTGCCCCATATGAATTTTAGTATTCTTTCTTCTATTTCTGTGAAGAATGTCATTGGGATTCTGATGGGGATTGCATTGAATCTGTAGATTGCTTTAGGTAGTATGGACATTTTAACTATGCTGATTCTTCCAATCCATGGACATGAGATATCTTTCTATTTCTTTATGTCATCATTGATTTCCTTCAATAATGTCTAATAGTTTTCATTGTATAGTTCTTTCACCTCTGTGGTTAAATTTATTCCTAGATATTTTATTCTTTTTATTGTGATTGTAAATGGGATTGTCCTTTTGAGTTCTCTTTCTGTTAGTTTGTTATATAGAGTTATTACTGCAACTGACTTTTGTAAGTTGATTTTGTACCCTGCAACTTTGCTGTAGTTGTTGATTATTTCTAATAGTTTTCCAATGGATTCTTTAGGGTTTTCTATATATAAAATCATGTCATCTGCATACAGCAAGAGTTTCACTTCTTTCTTGCCTATTTGGATTCCTTTTTCTTGCCTAATTGCTCTGGCCAAAACCTCCAGTACTATGTTGAATAAGAGTGACAAGAGTGGTCACCCTTGTCTTGTCCCTCTTCTCAGAGGAATAGCTTTCAGTTTTCCCCATTGAGTATGATGTTGGCTGTGGGTTTGTCATGTATGGCCTTTATTACATTGAGGTACTTCCCTTCTACACCCATTTTGTTGAGAGTTTTTATCATAAATAGATGTTGGATCTTGTCAAATGCTTTTTCTGCATCTATTGATGTGATTATGTGGTTTTTATTCCTTGTTCTTTTAATGTGGTGTATCACATTGATTGATTTGTGGATGTTGAACCATCCCTGTGTCCCTGGTATAAATCCCACTTGATCATAGTGTGTGATCTTTTTAATGTATAGCTGTATTTGGTTTGCCAATATTTTGTTGAGGATTTTTGCATCTATGTTCATCAGCGATATCGGCCTGTAATTTTCCTTCTGTGTATTGTCCTTGTCTGACTTTGGTATCAGGGTGATGTTGGCCTTGTAGAATGTGTTAGGATGTGTTCCATCTTCCTCTATTTTTTGGAATAGTTTGAGAAGGATAGGTATTAAATCTTCTTTGAATGTTTGGTAAAATTCTCCAGAGAAGCCATCTAATCTTGGACTTTTATTTTTGGGGAGGTTTTTGATTGCTGTTTCAATCTCTTTACTTGTGACTGGTCTATTCAGGTTCTCTATTTCTTCTTGATTCAGTTTTGGGAGGTTGTGTGAGTCTAAGAACTTATCCATGTCTTCTAGATTGTCCAATTTGTTGGCATGTAGTTTTTCATAGTATTCTCTTATAATCCTTTTATAAAACAGATACCTATTTCTGTGGTATCTGTTGTAATTTCTCCTGTTTCATTTATAATTTTATTTATTTGAGTCTTATCCCTTTTTTTCTTAGTGAGTCTGTTTAAGGGTTTGTCAATTTTGTTCATCTTCTCAAAGAACCAGCTCTTTGTTTCATTGATCCTTTCTATTGTTTTTTTGGTTTCAATTTCATTTACTTCTGCTCTAATTTTTATTATTTCCCTCCTTCTGCTGACTTTGGGCTTTGTTTGTTCTTCTTTTTCTAATTCTGTTAGGTGTAGTTTAAGGTTGTTTATTTGGGATTTTTCTTGTTTGTTAAGGTGGATCTGTATTGCTATGAGTTTCCCTCTCAGCACCACTTTTGCTGCATCCCATAGGAGTTGGTATGGTGTCCTTTCATTTTCATTTGTCTTCAGATATTTTTTGATCTCTCCTTTAATTTCTTCAATTATCCATTGGTCGTTCAGTCGCATGTTGTTTAGCCTCCACATCTTTGTCACTTTCCCAGTTTTTTTCTTGTAGTTGATTTCTTGTTTCATAGCCTTATGGTTGGAGAAGATGCTTTTTATGATTTCAATCTTTAATTTATAGATCCTTGCCTTGTTTCCCAACATATGGTTTATCCTTGAGAATGTTCCATGTGCACTTGAGAAGAATGTGTAGTCTGCTGTGCTTGGATTGAGTGCTCTCTATATATCTATTAAGTCCATCTCATCTAGTTTTTTGTTTAAGTCCACTATTTCCTTATTGACTTTCTTTCTGGATGATCTACCCATTGATGTAAGTGGGGTGTTAAGATCTCCTACTATTATTGTGTTGTTGTTAATATCTCCTTTTAGGTTTGTTAATAGTTGCTTTATGTACTTTGGTGCTCCTGTCTTGGGTGCATATTTATTTATAAGTGATATGTCTTCTTGGTGGAGTGTCCCTTTTATCGTTGTATATTGCCTCTCTTTGTCTCTCTCTCTTCTTTTTAATCTTGAAGTCTACTTTGTCTGATATAAGTATGGCAACACCTGTTTTCTTTTGTTTGCCATTAGCTTGGAGTATTGTCTTCCACCCATTCACTCTGAGCCTGTGTTTGTCTTTAGAGCTGAGATGTGTTTCATGGAGGCAGCATATTGTTGGATCTTGTTTTTTAATCCATCCCACCATTCTGTGTCTTTTGATTGGAGAATTCAATCCATTTACATTTAGAGTGATTATTGATATATGAGGGCTTAATGTTGCTATTTTAGCACTCATTTTCTGGTTCTTTTGCATTTCCTTTGTTTCTCATCCCATGTGTTTCAGAGTACCAATTCAGTTTGGTAGTTCTGTATGATGGTTTTCTTTTTATTTATCGTATGTGTCTCTGTTCTGATTTTTTGTTTACTATGAGGTTTGCATAAATAATCTCATAGATGAGATAGTCCATTTTATGATGGCCTCTTATTTCCTTAGACTAGGTTGATTCCCTCCCTTTCCTCTTCCCCTTCCAAGTTATTATTGTCACAGCTTATTGCATCTCATGTTATGAGTTTGTGTTTAAAGTGATGAGGTTATATTTATTTTTGGTGTTTTCCTTCCCTTAATCTTTGGTGTTATAATTGTTTGCTAACCTATTCTGATGAAGAGCTGCATTTTTTCTGATTTTGTCTACAGATTTTTCTCCTTGCTCAAAGCTTCGTATCCCCTTTCTTTGTTTTTTTCAGGTATCAGGGCCTTCTTGAGCGTTTCTTGCAGTGGGGGTCTTGTGGCAATGAACTCCCTTAGCTTTTGTTTATTTGGGATAGTTATTATTTCTCCATCATATATGAAGGATATTTTTGCTGGATAGAGTATTCTTGGCTGAAAGATTTTGTCATTGAGAATTTTGAATATATCATTCCACTCTCTCCTAGCCTGCAAAGTTTCTGCCGAGAGGTTGGCTGAGAGCCTGATAGAACTTCCTTTGTATGTTATTATTTTTTTGTCTTGCTGCCCTTAATATTTTTTCTTTAGCATCAACTGTCGCTAGCTTTACTACTATATGCCTTGCAGAGTGTCTTTTTGTGTTGATATATTTAGGAGATCTATTGATTTCATTCACTTATATTTCCAGCTCCTTCCCCAGGTTTGGGAAGTTCTCAGCTATTATTTCTTTGAACAAGCTCTCTGCTCCTTTTTCCCTCTCTTCTCCCTCTGGAATACCTATAATCCTTATGTTGCATTTCCTAATTGAGTCGGATATTTCTTGGAGAATTTCTTCATTTTCTTTTATAATTTTATTTATTTATTTTTTTCTCCCCAAAGCCCCAGTAGATAGTTGTATGTCATAGCTGCACATCCTTCTAGTTGCTGTATGTGGGACGCGGCCTCAGCATGGCCGGAGAAGCAGTGCGTCAGTGCGCGCCCGGGATCCGAACCCGGGCCACCAGCAGTGGAGTGTGCTTACTTAGCTGCTAAGCCACGGGGCCAGCCCTTCATTTTCTTTTAGTCTTAGTACTCTCTCCTCCTCCAGCTGGAGCATTTCTGCATTGCTATCCTCAGTATTGCTCATTCTTTCCTCCATATTGTCAGCTCTGTTCTTTAAAGATTCCAGATTTTTCTTTATCTCCTCCATTGTGTTTTTCATCTCCAACATTTCTGATTGGATTTTCTTTATAGTTTCAATCTTTTTCATGGAAAAGTTCCTGATTTCATTGAATTGTCTACCTGTGTTTTCTTGTAGCTCTTTCAGCTTTTTTATGACAGCTATTTTGAATTCTCTCTCATTTAGGTTATAAATTTTTGTGCCTTCATGATTGATTTCTGGGTGCTTGTCATTTTCCTTCTGGCCTGGAGATTTAATATATTTTTGCATAGTGCTTGAGGGTTGGGGCTTTTGTTCCATCATTCTGAAGATATCTGGTTGCAGCTTCTACCTGCTGCCACTGAGTAGGGGTCAAGAGCTGTGTATTCTGAGCCCGCCACGATCCATAGGCACTCTGGCTGACCAGCTGTCCTGGTGCTCCAGGTGGGGGGAGTGGTCTTTCTTTCACCTACCCCACCCCAGGGTCTTCTCATTCTTCCCTCACTATCTGCTGTCCCTGGGTGCTAGCTTGATGGAGGCACCCCTGCAACAGTTCAGTCCCCTCCATATGGGAATTTCCCACAGGCTGTGAGAGAACTTAGAGAATGATGGTTTTCCCGCAGAGGGTCACCCCTCCCCCCTCTCTCAGAGAGTTGTATAGTCCTGGTCCCAGGGTCACTGTCATTGGGGAAGGAGGGGAGTTCTCCTTACCTCCTTCCACTTCCTCTGGGGGTACCAGCACCTCCACCTTTAGATGTAAGGCTATGTGTGTCTCTCAGACATCTTTTGTGTTATGTGAATGTCCTCTGTTGGTATTTGAATGTCCTTTTGGTTGTATCTTAGGGGGAGAGAGTCTAAGGGGGAAAGCTCACTCCATCATGATGCTGATGTCACCCTCCCATTTCCTTTTTTTATTGGGCACTCAGATAGACTGCTTCTCCTAGGCTTCCTTGCAGTTAGGCATGCCCATATGACTGAATTCTGGCTAATGGAATGTGGGCAGAAAGTGATATGTATCTAGGCCTCGTCTATAAGAATTTTCTGCTTAATCTTTCACATTCTCTTTCTTTTCATCCTGCAGTTTAAAGGAGAGGACTCTGAAGATCTCAAGGAGGTGGCACTACAAGAAGGAAGGAGCTTGGGCCCCTGAGATACTTTTAGGGTATCGCTGGCTGATGAAGAATACTAGCTTTGCACTATCGCATGAGTCAGAAATAAACTTTTCTTGTGTAAAGCTTCTGAAAGTTTGTAACTGCTTGTCACAGTTGTCAGTTTAACTTGCCTAATACAAGTGCTAAGTTTAATGCAACCTTCCTAGATTGATCATGAGTACCTACTCTTCAGAAGAGTACCCAGTAAAGAAGACTCCAAAATTGCATTTATTATCCCCATTTAAGTATGAGCTCTCTCATCTCCATGCTCCAAAATAATGGCCTTGTTCAATCTCTCACTGTTGTAGTCTTCAAAATATATGTGAGTCATAATAACACCAAAGAACTGATAATTTCTCTTAAAACATACTTTCATAAGCCCAGAGAAAACTCGTCGTTGTAGAATATGAAAGGGTCTAGGGACTCCTCCACAGCAGGCTACTGTCTACAGAGGCTGTGATAAGATGGGATACTGATGTTCAGGCCCACTGGATGTTGGGATGGAAATAGAGGGGAATAAGCTTTGACTTCCTTGATGCCTTAAAGCCAGTTTGGCACTTTTCACAGGTCCATGATTTGTATTCATGTGACAAACTTACCACTTCCTATTTTGATCCAAAAAAAAGAACACGAGGAGAGAAACGAGGCCACAAAATTGAAGAAGGCCCAGTGTGCCCCTTTTTTTTTCTTTCATTTACTCAACATACCTTTACTGAGCATCTATGATGTTCACCACTCTGTGTGTGTCTATGGGGGGGAGTTCAAATAACAGTAATAAACAGATCTACTTTGAGAGAAAATTTTAAACTGTTGGGATTTGACAAGGCAAGTAGCTGTTTGAAAGGCAGTGTAGGGTAGAAAGGGCATTGACTTGGATGAGACAGACCCAGATTCAAATTCTGACTCCATCAATGCCTGTGGTTTGAACTTGGGCACCTACTTACGCACTCAAATTCAGTTTCCTCATCTGTACTTTTTGAGGATTGTTGAAATAATTAGAGAACTCCCTAGCACGGCGCCCAGCAAATAGCACGTGCTTCGTAAGTGATAGCTCTTCTTATGTAGAAAGAGAAGGCACACACACACACCCGACCAGTTGGATGTATAAGAAATGGCAAATGATTGGTACAAACAATAAAAATTGGATGAATATGGAGGAGGGAAATCACACTGGGCTGGAATGGACAAAATAAGTCATTAATTTTTCTTAACCAAGGCTTCCTTTTAGAACACTTCTCGTTTCTAATCTAATGTGGGTGCCAGATTTAAAGGTACAACTCTCATGCAAGCATCACCAAAAATGGTATAAACAGAGAGAGGAATTCATTGTTCCAGAAGAAAAGTTCCTGTTTTGGATGAAAAAATTCACAGCAGGCACTGCTGACTTGTACATACACATTTGTGTGTGTTTGTGTATGTGTGTGTTTGTGTGTGTGTGTGTGTAATAGGCGTGCTACATATGTGAGGGATAAGCCATAAAAATTGTTCATATGTTCAGGAACAAAGAGTTATGAGAGTTAATTTCTAAAATTATAGAGATCCAGAGTTAGAAGATGATCTTCAATCCAAACCCTTCATCTTACAATTGAGGTAACAGACTTAGAGAGGTGAAGCGACTTGTCTACGGCCACACAACTAGGAAATTGTCAAGCCAGGACTTGGTTCTTAATCCCCTAGATTTCTGGCCCACTGCTCTTATCAGTAACCCCTTCCTAGTCAGGGCCTATGGAGTTATTCCAATGCCACTGGATGGAGCTTCTTGGAGATCTTAGATCCAGGGAGTAAAGACTTCCCACTAGAGACTTCCTAGTATTCTGGACAGAGGTCAGGCTTGAACAAAAGCTCTATTAAGGGATTCCACAAAATAGTTAAAAATACTTTAAAAAACTCTCATTTATTGAACACTTGCTATGTGCCAGGAACTGTGCCAAATGCTTTACACATATA
Source organism: Diceros bicornis minor (assembly GCF_020826845.1). Lineage (NCBI taxonomy): Eukaryota > Metazoa > Chordata > Mammalia > Perissodactyla > Rhinocerotidae > Diceros > Diceros bicornis. The sequence continues at coordinate 21,397,967 of NC_080764.1, read as the reverse complement.
ATTCATTTACTATTCATTCACTTAAATTTTTATTTGTACCTACTGTGTGCCAGGCATTTATGCTGTGTGCTAGGATACAATAGTGAAGATGTACATAGTTCCTGATCTCATAGAACCTCTAGCCCTCCCGATAACAGAAATTCCACAAGGCTTGTTTTAAGTTTATTGCATCCATTTTACAGATGATGGAAAGCGCCCAGAGAACAGCAGTGAGGGCTACCGTATAGTGACCACCTACCCCACACCTGCACTTTTCCAAGCACTCCCTGAGTTAATCTGCACAACAGCACTGTCAGATAGGAAATGGAGGCACAGGAAGCTGAAGTGACTGGTTCAAGGTCACATAGGCCGTAAGCAGTAGAGCAAGGATTGGAACCAAGCCTGTCTGGTACCAAAGTCCATGATCTTAATCACTGCATTTTACTGACTAGTTGGATTCCCGCTCTTATTTATTTTTTTCTAAAAGATGATGCATATGATGTCAAATCTCTGCTAGTGAGGGCTAGGATCCAGGAAGCATTAATTACTTTGTCTAGAGACAAATTATGTATTCTCAGCAGATGTATGTAGATAATAATATTTGCTTGAGTGCTTATCACATGTCAGAGTACTGCACCTGTCCACGTGACATCCAGGGGAAACAGCAGCATAATGCTGGCCCTTAGTAGGTCCTCAATATAGTAAGCAAATGATAAACAGTAGGAATAAATAAGTAAGGCTAGAAAGAACCTAGAAATTATTAAGAAGTAGGGGCTGCTGGTAGCAGCAATGTTGCTGGATCTGCATTTGGACAAAAATATGTTTGTATTTTTGCAAGGCTGGGTTTGTTTTATTTAAATATAGAGATAGCAAGTATCTACATAAACCTTCACATACCTGTCAGAAAAAGGGCCATTTCTACAGAATTATATGTCAGCCATAAAATTTATTGTGTAATATAATTTACCCATCTGTTTAAGCCATTCTATTATAAGGCATGGATACACTCCTTGAGAATAAAAAACAGACCTGAACAATTTTCAGTTTCACATAAATTCTACTAAAGGAGAGTAAAACAGTGAAATTGCAAGATTTCTCCATTTTCTTCCACCATATGGGTTTCTTTGAGGTTTAATAATATTATAAATAAAGCAGCTTCAAGATGAAATACAAAATAGTGAACAACAATTTAAAAACATTTTGAAGAAGCAAGTATTATATTCCAGTGTTGCCTGGCTTTCAACATAAGAAAGATAGAAAACAGAGCAAGAATTCTCATTTCTTCTATCAAGAAAGCATAAATATTGGCTCCGTATTAAGCCAACCTCTTGCAGCTGTACACCAGCTCTCAACTATTAAAAAGATTTTTAAATTCCCAGGGAAACAAAAATCAATTTCTGCCATATAAGTCTGTGTATAAATCTATTGTGCTTTACTCCAAATATTTTCTCATCAAGGAGTTTGGAACAAAAATTTTTTTGAAAGAGAAAGTCTCCAGTTCACCCATTACACCATTATAAATATTTGAATGACTTCCAGTAACTTTGCTTAGAAAATCTCAATGTCTGTAGAATATGCCAATGACAGCTCAGCATTAAAGTCAATACATTTCATTATTTGGCAAGACAACCAGTCATAGCAATAGATTGGAATTCTGATTGCCATGTTCATATATTATATTTCACTTCTGTCACAGCACACTGATGGTTACTCTTGCCCTCTTGGCAAGATATTCATTTCTAAGCTTATATTGAAAATTGATGTTATCTGTTAAAGCTTAGAATGAGCTAAGTGATTACTGTTTTAATCCCAAATCAATATGTGTAGTCAGGTCCTGAAAGAATTCCAATCACTGTAGCCCTTGTTCACATTTTAGATGGATAATAATGCTATTGGTTTGTTTTCCTTGGGGCTCATTTTATACATTCTATTTATAGGAATTATGGTCTCTGGTATAGTGACTATTGTTCACATAGCTCAAACAAAGAAACGAAATGTGATATTAACTTTCTGGGTTTTGTAAGAATCTGCACTGGCAAAGTGAAATATACATATTTGCTAAAGTTTAGAGAAAGAGAGTAGAATGGAGACGTACCTCTCAAACTTTAGTGTGCATTAGAATCTCCTGGAGAGCTGGTTAAAACAAGTTCCAGGCTCCCACTACCAGTGATTCGGATTCAGTAGGTCTGGGTGGGATTCGGGCCTTTGATTTTCAACAAGTTCCCAGATGATGCTGATGTTGTCAGTTCAAGGACCATCTTTTGAGGAGCAGTGGAATAAAATAGAATGGTCAATAGCGAAGGCCAAAATCTTGCCTTTGTCATTTACAGACTTGTTGATTTAGGGTAATTTACTTAACCTATTTTTAAGCCTTAGTTTCCTCTTCTGTTTAATGGGGGTTTTGTAAGGATTAGATAAGTCTGGACGGCACTTGACGTAGTGCTAGACGGATACGTGGCACGTGCTCAATAAATGATAGTCATGGTGATTAGAAATGATGTAATCTCCCTTTCCAGGATCCATCTGGTTGAACATGCAGTGCTTCTGCTTCATATCCTAGTATATTTGGCAAATGACTTGTAAATCTGTCTAGATGAAGAGTTATCTGATCGGTGGGTTAGCAATTATTCAGGATTTGAATTGCTCAGGTGGGCCCTAAAGCACTTCAATATTTTGACCCTCGGGCCTTCCAACTAAACAGCATACTGAAACTTTGATTCTCTGTCCTTTGCATTATTTTTCATTTAAATTGTTTGTAGTCCACAGCTCCACAGTTACGTCCCCTTATGAACAATCTCTTTAAGAACAACATCAGTTTATTTTCAAAATCAAACTCAAGTCTTTGGAGACTAATATCATTTCTCTCCGCATTTTGCCATTAAGATCCCTGGTGTTCTGCCAAGGCAACATATTAATAAACTTAAGCTTGAATTTTCATTGTCATGTGAACGTTAAAATTGGCTCTCAATTACACAAAGCAGCCAATTCAACAGAATACTTGTATTGGACTTACAACGAACACGTCTGTGAAGAAATTGCTTTAAAAGTCCTGATTTTGTGGTTTGCTTTTAATTTGTTAAAAAGGTGTGATCCACCAGTTCACAAGAATCTCATCCAATTCAGGAAAAGTTAATTTTGAGAAATATACGACTTTACTGCAGTCAAATGTTAATAAATTAATTTGTCTTGCATTCAGTCATTGATTCAGTTGTTCATTTAACACTATGCCCCATTTCTGTGATAAGTGATGGTGTAGAAGCTGGGGAAAACAGTTACCCCACCCTCCCAGCGTTTACAGTCTAGTGAGGGAGGTAAAAAGCTCAGTTAGAGCCTCATTTTAACAGGCTGATAAATCTCCAGTCTTTACCAGTTAACAAGCTGTAGAAAGTAAGCCCATTGTTTGTGTTCACACCAATTACTCATGAATCTGTTAACCATTGACCAAAGCTTCAGACACATCCACAGCATTAGATGATGTCTTCTAGAAGTAGGATCCTCCAGAGCTTCTTACCAAAGGAGAACTTTACGTATCCTATGATTTTATTTGTAAAATAAACTTAGAAAAGCAAATCAAGTCAGCTTTGTAGCTTGCAACTAGCTATTACATAAACTCTCTAGTAAAGTGACATGATTGAAGATAGTAGCAATCTATACATCAAACTTGATTTTTTGGGCTTTTCAAAAACGCAGGCATTTACACTCACATGGACTGAATGTTTGTCTCCCTATCCCTAAGCCCTCACCCTCACCAAATCCATACATTTAAGGCCTAATGCCCAATGTGATGTTATCTGGAGATGGGGCCTTTGGGAGGTAATTAGGGCTAGATGAAGTCATGAGGGTGGGGTTCTCATGATGGGATTAGTGTCCTTATAAAAAGATACACCAGAGAGCTTGCTCTCTCTCTCTCCCCATGTGAGGACACAGCAAGAAGGTGGCTGTCTACCAGCCAGGAAATGGGCCCTCACCAGAAACTGAATCAGCTGCTACCTTGATCTTGGACTTCCCAGCCTCCAGACTGTGAGAATAAATTTCTTTTGTTTAAGCCACCCAGTCTATGGTATTTTGTTATGGCAGCCTGAGCAGAGTAAGACATGACCTTAGAAAGACAATAGGATTTGTATAAAACTGCGGAAATGCTTCAAACTTATCTCTTATTAGTACCAAGCAGGGCCTTCAGCCCCAGTCTGCCAGGCCGGCTCTTTACCATTGCCAATTTGCTCTTTCTTGCCTCTAGTATGTACTCCTCTTTGTGCTGTTTTCTTTACCCAAAATGCCCTCCTCAAATCTTCCACTTCTGTCAGAGGCTCATCTCTAAGCCATCTTTCACGATTAGCTCTAGTCTTTTCCCAGATGATCCTTCATTGCAAAGTTTGTTCCACCATACACTTATTTGCATCTCCCTCTATTGTGTCCTTATGTTGGTTCAAGGCTGTAGGTCTTATCTCCCCAATGAGACCGTGAACATCTCCAAGACAAGCCGGTGGTCTATATTTTTCAAATCTTTTGTGTCCTCCATTGGCCCTTTTAGAGTGTTGTGCAAATAAAATGGGAATAAAACGTACGGAATGAAAATTGAACTAGATGCTGAGAGCCAGCGAATGTTCTGAGGCAAATGAATCAAGTAATGCAAGGAACGGCAATAAAACTCTGGCTCGAGAGCCTACGGATGGGGGTGGAGAGAGTCGTTCTGGATAAGTGAGTTTAATAGATGGCTGAGGATATATCCATTTAAACACCAAGAGTCTTAATTATCTTAGATGGAAACATTTCCAATATATTAATCTTCCCTGCCTTCTAAAATAATGCATTATAAACATAATCCAGCTTGATGACTTGGATTGTCATTAAAAGTAGTATTGTGCTATAACACTGAGAAGCCCTTGGGCCCTTCGGAGGTACGCAGAACTGTTTGTCCCTCTCCTAAATGGCTGCAGATTGCTGTGTTTTTTATTGTTGTTCTGTTTTTTAGCTTTTCTGGGTCCTCCCTTGCGGCTGGACTGCCAGTCTCACATGTGCCCATGTGACTGACTGCACCATTTCTACTCTCTTCTCCTAATTTGCTGCTGCTCATCTGAAATGAGTTTGGAAATCCGATGCCCAAGCTCACTGTGGTTGTTGTCAGGATTATTATTGTTAGAGATGTGTGTAAACTGAAAGCAAAGGCTCTGTGTGAGGGCTTGCCAGGTTCTCCATGGCTAAAATGTGCAAGAGACAAATACGTATACGGTGTGAACTCCGAGTTCAGCTGCTCTGAAGCCTTTTTAATTTACCTCCTACTCTTACATTTCTGGTCTGAAAATAAAACTTTCTGCAAATATGTTTTTCAGATAAGTTAGGAATTCAGTCATGTATTTGTCAAGTAATCATTGAGTGCTTACAAAGCACAAGATACATGCCAGGTGCTGTAGGATGGCTCTTTAAAATGGATACTCTATGCCTGGCTTGCTCACTGTTTTCTGTATTGCACCAGCACAAGTAGGTGCTCAATAAGTATTTGTTGAATCAATGAAATGAACTTCATAATCTGAGCAGAGATAAGATATTGACTCACATACATATACAAAGAAGCTTACAGTGTAAACTGTAGTAAGGGTCATAAGAGAAATACAAATAAAGTATGTACAAGGACCAAAAGCTTATTTCCTGCTGGAAAATCCAGAAGGACTTTGTGGAAGAGGCAGTAGTTTTGACTTGGACTTGAAGGATGGGGTCATATTTCAATCAGCAAGAAGTTAGGGAAGTAAAAAGAGACAAGAACACCACAGACAGAGCCCAGATGCTAGAATGGGCAGGGTGTATTTGGGAGACGATTAGTACATTTTGGCTGGCGTACATGTAGGGGAGTAGGGGGAGATCACATTTTACAATGTTATATTGGGGTCAGAGAATGAGTGGGCCTTGAATGTCAGGCTAAAGAATTTGCACTTTGTTTATTAGGTAATGGGGAGGAACTGAGGGTTTTTGAGTTGGGAGGTGACATGCTTAGAGCTGGGCTTTAGAAATCTCGGTGGATGTTGGAGTTTAGGAGTTGCACAGAAATAGGGCTGGAGCTCATTCCAAGGGTATAGGTGAGAGGCAACGTGGACCTGAACTAGGACGTTGGCAGTGGGAATAGCAGAGAGGGAATGATTGTCAGAGATGCTGTAGAAGGAGAACAAGAGGACTTGGCACTTATTTGTTGTCAGGAGCGACGGAGAAGGACGTGCTGAGTATAATTCCCTAGTGATATCCTTTCCAGAACTCAGAGTCCAGAAGAACAGGTTTAAAGAGATGATGATGAGTTTGACTTGGGACATGCTGAGGTGTGGGAGTGAATTTTTGATAGCTCTGCTGTAAAAAGCATGAATGGGACACTGTACTGAAAAATACTAAAGGGATAACAAATACTCACAAAATGAGTGCTTATGTGGACTCAGCCCACAAAAAGGACTTACAAGGTCCATATCATTTGCAGTCCCCTCATGGCATCACTATATTAAAAATTGTTCATTCTTTCCAAATAGCTTTCCAAGTGCACATTAAAGCTTCTATTTGTGTTTTTCTGTGATATTATTCTTCATGAGACGGGGGCATGTGAAGTTTGAGAATTACTGGACTTATTCATGGATTACTAGTAGCTGCTCTCTGAAACAAGACAGCAAGCAAGAGAATGAACAAACTGAGAAAATGTCCCCTGAATAGAAGATGGATCTCAACTTATACCATCAGAAGCAGGTGTTTTCAGGTTAGCAGGCAGCTCCCCCACAGAATAAGTATGGAAGCTAGAACACTAACTTGGATTTTATAGAATGGCTGAGTAGGATTTTGACATGTAAACAAGGGGAAACAGTGCATTTTTTAAAATTTATTTTTTTAATTGATGTTTTAATAGTTTTTAACATTGTGAAATTTTGGGTTGTACATTTTGATTGTCCATCACCATATATATGTCTCCCTTCACCCCTTGTGCCCACCCCCCACCCCCATTGCCCCTGGTAACCACAATACAGTTTTCTCTGTCCATGTGTTGGTTTATATTGCACATATGAGTGAGATCATACAGTGTTTGTCTTTCTCTTTCTGGCTTATTTCACTTAACATAATACCCTCCAGGCCCATCCATGTTGCAAATGGGACGATTTTGTCTTTTTTTTATGGCTGAGTAGTATTCCATTGTATATATATACCACATTTTCTTGATCCAATTGTCAGTCGAGGGACACTTAGGTTGCTTCCACTTCTTGGCTATAGTGAATAATGCTGCAATGAACATAGGGGTGCATAAGCCTCTTTGGATTGTTGATTTCCGGTTCGTTGGATAGATTCCCAGTAGTGGGATAGCTGGATCATAGGGCATCTCTATTTTTAATTCTTTGAGGAATCTCCATACCGTTTTCCATAGAGGCTGCACCAGTTTGCATTCCCACCAGCTGTGTATGAGGGTTCCGGGAAACAGTGCATTTTGAGAAAAGGAAACTGAAAGAATGATACGGCATGGTCAGGAGTGGCAAGAAGTCACTTGGCTGGAGCACTTATGGAGAGAGGAAGGGGAGAGGCCATGCAATTAGGAAACCAGATGGAGGTGTAGCTTGGGAGATGGGTTGAGGCCAGGTGGGATGGGCCTCAGGTGCAGCACTACACAGTTTGCGCTTTATTAGCAGTGGGAGCCATCTCAGAGATCCATTGGGGAAGCAGAACAATCAGCTACATTAAAGCAAACTCTCTTTGGATTGATGGAGGATGACTTAAGAATTGGGGAACAGAGGCAGAGATGAGGATGCTACTGAAAGCATATGAGGACCGGAGCAAATGAGGTTATGAACGAAGCCAGTGCTTAGCCTATAACAGGCACTGAAGACGTGCTGGTTGATAGGCTGTTCAGGTTGACAACAGCTTTTTGGCCCATAAGAATTGGATGAGCCTCCTCTTGGATTCAAAACAGCTTTAGTAGTGGGTTGCCAGGCCAAAGGCCCTGAAGTGTGAAGGGTTCTAGAAGATTAATACTATAGCCAGAAGCCAAGATTCATCTTTGACTTGGGGCACAATATTAATACAGAAGACACAAGGGAGGAAAATACCACCAGGTTCTGGTGGACCTGCTTCCTTATAGCATGCAGAGCACCCTGAGGCATAATCATTCTGGACAGGAACATATCAGGTCCTTCGGGGGCCAATGTAGCTTCTAAAAAGACCAAGGGAAACACTGCAGGAGGAGACTCTATTTCTTTGTTTAAATACAGTGAACATGTACTACTCCGTAGGATTGCTCTGTCCAACATGGTAGCTACGGCCACATGTGGCTATTGAGCATTTGAAATGTGACTAGCTCACATTCAGATTTGCTATGAGTATAAAACACACATCAGATTTCAAAGACTTTTGAATGTAAAATATCTCATGAATACTTCTTGCATTAGTTATATGTTGATAATATTTTAGATTTATTGGACTAAATAAAATGTATTATTAAATTTGCTTTTTAAAATATGGCTATTAGAAAATTTAAAATAGTTTATGTAGCTTATATTATCATTCTATTGGACAGAACTACTATGGAAAGTTCAGCGTTATTTTCTATTGCAAAAATAAAATAGTTCTATCTCCTCTGATTTTTCTGACCTTTTTCCTTGTAGGGACATTGTCAACATGTGCACTAGGAAGAAGTTCAGAATGTAATAAACAGGTTGATACATTCTTGTCTATTGTCCAGAAACGTTATCTGCCTTTCAGTGTTTCCATGGAGATTGGTGCAACAACAGGCTTGATTTAACGGCTCTGGTATTCTGTACATATTATATTATAAAAATTATTTACAAAAATTATTCTATTATAAAAATTATTTAAACAAAAAATTTGAAAGGATTCCTTATTTGGGGCCATTAAAATGCAAGAAAGATGGGGAGGTGAAAAGGTCTCATATTAATAACTTGCGTCTCAGGGCAAGCTGTAGTCTAACATGTTTAAATAGACTCAACCTTTCTAAAGTAGAAGTTATTGCAAAATATTCCTCTCCTGCAAAGAGCTTGGAGCCAATATTTCTATTAGGACATCAAATAACAATTGTAAATTCTCAAAAACCAGAGTACTTGAAGGATCATTTTGCTTTCACATTGGTGAACAGCAAGTAACTGTTCAGAAAGGGTATTCCTGGATTCAACTGCGGGGCTTCCAATTTTTTTTTTCTTGTGGGCTAGTGGAAATTGTAATGTTTGATCAAAATACTGACCTTTAGCTTAATTTGCCCTAATTTTGAAGAACCTTCCTGCTTCACACCAACAACCCCCTATGGTTCTACAAATTTGGTGTGTATTAGCATTTAACAGAATGTGAAATAGCCTCAAGGATTCTCCACCAAATGGAACTGATTATACAATGAAAATAAACTGAAGGAAGGATCTGAGACATCATGTAAAGTATTTTACTATGTTTTGCAAGGCTCTTTGCATTTGGGAAGCAAGTAAGTTTGTTTTTAAATAAAAGTGGCCTCTCTAAAAAAAGCAAAGCCTTATTCACTGTCTTTGAAGTCGAAGTGACAAAAAAAAAAGAAGAAAAATTGAAAAGTTAAGTGACGACTATGAAATCCAAAGGGGAGAATTACAACCTGAGGCGTGCCTTCCACACGGAGGGTCTGCTGTGCTTCAAAGCAGTTGCGAGCAGTTTAATTATGTGTATAGACGGTCTGATAGTACTCAGTAGACAGCGAACCTTTTGGACAGAACAGGCAGTTCTTTAATACCTGTCACCGGCGTTAAACAGCAGAGCAAGATGGAACTGTAAGATTCTCATGTCAAGCTTTTAATATCAGTAAAACAGAAATGACTTCATCTGTGCAATTAGCGAACAAGCTGTTCCCACTCGTCTAACGGTTCCAGGAGGAGAAACTTATTTTGACTTTGATTTGTCCCGTTTTTCCTGCGCACTGAATGTTGCAACCTTATTTTAACCAAAATCTCTTGGCATTACAGCCAACACTAAAAAAACTCTGCCCTCAAATTATTAGTACAAATAAAAGGAGGGAGAAATAAATTAAACTCAGCCCTTCCATTCCCATGTTACATCCCCTTCTGCACCTCAGAAGTTCTGTGGTCAAAATGTTTCAGTTCTTCTTCATCCATAAAACCAAACTAAATTTCTGGTTAATAAATTAACTTTACAGAGTTTTGTTTTGCTACTACTGTCATTGCTTTATGGGCCCATTTGGGGAGTGCATTCCATAAAGTTTAAAATAATTAAATTCTTTTACTTAAAAGAAAGAAACTCTAAGAGATCTCTTTCTTTTCCACTCAGTTTCAACTGCATAAGAAAGAAGGTTGAGGAGAGGCATGTGCCTCTAGAAATAGAAGGCTGTTACGAGGCCAGTGTATATGAGAAATACATTGTGACTTGAGTATCTCATCTGGAAGAAAATTTTTAAATATTAACATATTATGTCCCAGAAAAATCAGAAAATGGATTTTGTGTCTTAACTTTGACTCAACGGTGAGCCTAAATAAGCAGCCCCATTGCTTTTTTTCATAAAAATCTGAAAAGAAATATCCAAAATCCTTTTCAAACATACCATTCTTCCAGGTCATATCTATGTTGCTAGTGATAAGCCCTATGAGTCTGGGGACTGTCAGCAGAGTTGCTTAAGTGATGCCAATTTCTTCTAGGACTTAAGGATCACTATTCATTACTCCAAAGTGAAAAATGGATGTAGAGCAAGGGCAATAAGTCAGGAAATTCTCCTTCTAAAGCAGCAGTAACAAGCCACTTATGCTGTGGCTTGTCAAGTAGCACTCTTACCTACACCATATTCCTTTTTAATTGGGGAAGAATATGTTACCTAAACAAATTATTTTCACTTCAAAAAATATTTCCATTTAATTCCACATCTGATTTTTTTTTATTGATGTTTTAATAGTTTTTAACATTGTGAAATTTTGGGTTGTACATTTTTGTTTGTCCATCACCATATATATGACTCCCTTCACCCCTTGTGCCCACCCCCCACCCCCACTGCCCCTAGTAACCACAGTACAGTTTTCTCTGTCCATGTGTTGTTTTATATTCCACATATGAGTGAGGTCATACAGTGTTTGTCTTTCTCTTTCTGGCTTATTTCACTTAACATAATACGCTCCAGGCCCATCCATGTTGTTGCAAATGGGACGATTTTGTCTTTTTTTTATGGCTGAGTAGTATGCCATTGTATATATATACCACATTTTCTTAATCCAATCGTCAGTCGAGGGACACTTAGGTTGTTTCCACTTCTTGGCTATAGTGAATAATGCTGCAATGAACATAGGGGTGCATAAGCCTCTTTGGATTGTTGATTTCAGGTTCATTGGATAGATTCCCAGTAGTGAGATGGCTGGGTCATAGGGCATCTCTATTTTTAATTCTTTGAGGAATCTCCATACCATTTTCCATAGAGGCTGCACCAGTTTGCATTCCCACCAGCTGTGTGTTATCAGATTAAAGAGCTTCTATAAGACAAATGAAACCAGAATCAAGATGAACAGACAACCCACCAGCTGGGAGAAAATATTTGCAAAACATACATCTGACAAGGGGTTGATCTCCATAATATATAAAGAACTCACACAACTGAACAACAAAAAAATAAACAACCTGATCAAAAAATGGGCAGAGGAAATGAACAGACACTTCTCCAAAGAAGATATACAGATGGCCAATAGGCACGTGAAAAGATGTTCAACATCACTAATCATCAGGGAAATGCAAATCAAAACAACACTAAGATATCACCTCACGCCCGTTAGAATGGCTATAATCACCAAGACAAAAAATAGCAAGTGTTGGAGAGGATGTGGAGAAACAGGAACCCACATGTGATTTTTTAAAAATTTTTTAAATAAGGTTTTTGTTCTCTTAGTGCTGGAATGATATATGTAGTTTCCCTCTTGCCTATGTCATGCTACTTTTCAGAAGGGCAAACATGCTAATACTAATGAAAGAAGATCAGCCATGGGGATGATGGAGGAAGCCCAAACGCCCACTATGTGCTAATACAGTTATTAGCTTTGAACTGAATTTACTTTATCCTTCTAAAAGAGGATCTGATTTAGGAGATGATTTCACTCAAGACATTTTTTAGTACTTAGCCTGGTAGCCTGGAAGTGACAGAATCAATGTGCCAATACTAGCCATATCTTAGCACTTTCTAGTCTTCAGGCCATTATTTATAGAGATAGACCAGGGCCAGACTGAATCATTTTGGCAGATGAGTCATATGAAGCATTTCCTCTGAGGAAAATTTAGGCCACTGGATTAGATCATTCTTTGATGGGTACACAACTGTTTAGAGATTCTGCTCAAGAAGTTATCAGTAGATTAAGTCAACCAGAGGTATCTAGAGTTGTAGGTCCTCTCTTAGGATTTTTTCCCCCTAAACATTTTAGAAATGATATGGACGAATGTTAACCACACTGAGATGGATACAGGAGAGCATAGTCAATATTTTGAAGGAGAGAATTGATAATGTTCTTGGCATATTAGGGAAATTGTTAGAATTAAAAGGAAAAAAGTTCATTGAGGATAATGTGGGGAGGAAACAGGACCTCATTCATTCCAAAAGTATTTGTTGTTTACTATGTGCCAGGCTCTGTTCTAGCTGCTAGCTTAATTTCTAGGAGCTCACATTCTAATTAAATTTAAGGGTCTACAGTTGAAGTATTGAGCTTCCATTTATGGTCATGATGGCGTAACAGGGACCAAATTTACCCTTCCTCCTCAAACAACTAAACACTGGTCAAAATCTATGACACTGGTTTTCAGACACTAGAAAACAGGCAGTACAGGACAGAGATCTCTGAAAATAGTGGAAAAAACCAAGATAAGCCTGATGAATGCCCCAGCTTACTGCCTGATGAGTTGCCAGGCCACTGCACCAGCAGAGCTGGGTGATCTCCCTGAGTTGAGGAGACAGAGTTCACAATATGGAGACACCAAGGCAGCTAGACTTTATGGGGCAGAGTACTGGAGAGAAGAAAGCTGCAACGAGAGAGAGCTCTAGATATCTACAGAGGGTCCCCTAGAGTCTTTAGCTGAATAATAGTCAGTGCATGGATTTGAGGAAACTACCAAGACTGGAGAAGAACCACTGGAAAGAAGCTGGTGGAACAATCCTTGGAGCACACACACGGCTGGGAATAGCTTATGTTCCCACGAGCCAGAGTAGAAAGACTTCCTAACACATAAGGAACTGAGTAGAGCCTTCAGAAGGGTATTGCCTCAAAAGCAGGGTCAAATTAGCCCTAGACTAAAGGCTGTTCTGCACCCACCAAACAAAGCTTAAGAGCAAGCCACAAAAACATCAAACTGTTTCCAAGTAATTTAACTGCATCCTATTGCAAAGCCCCAAAATATTTAAAGGATTACAAACATATCCAGTACCCCCAAAATGTTAAACTTATAATGTCTGATGTTAAACTAAAAATTACCAGGCATTCAAAGAATCGGGAACAGAAGATCCAAAATGAGGAGAAAATAATGACATAGATGATGGAATTAGTAGACAAAGACATTAAAACAGTTATTATAAATATATACCTTGTGTTCAAAGAGTCAGAGGAAAGCATGAACATGACAAGGAGAGAAATGGAATTATATCTAAAAAGACCCAAGTCAACCTCTACAGTTGAAAAGTGAACTAGGTGGGGCTGGAATTAACAGAATATTAGACATGGCAAGAAGAAAAGATCAGTGAATTTGAAGACCGCAATAGAAACTATCCAAAATGAAACACAGAGACTAAAAGACTAGAAAAAATAAATAGACCATCAGTGAGCTACGGGACAACATCCAGCAACCTAACATATGTACATTTGGAGTTCCAGAAGGTGAGACAAGCGGAGACAGGAAAAATACTTAAAGAAACGGTGGCTTAAATTTTCCACATTTGATAAATTTGAAGCATGGCTTGAAAATGATCTAGGGGCTCCTCTTTTAATTTTTATATTACAAAGCACTACCTCTGTAGTCCCCTCACCTCAAATGCCTTCCTCTGCTTCTTCACTTTCTCCAACTAACACACACTTCAACACCCAGCTCAAATCTCAGTCTCCAAAAAACATTCCCAGTCCCATCCAAGTGACTTTATCCTTTCCTGAACACTGAACCCTTTTTTGACCATCAGTTGTTTGACAATTAATCATGCAATGACTGGGGGGAGTTCTTGCATAGTTGTTTCTATTCTTAGCTTTTTAATTTTATTCAACTATTTACATGTTTATATCTTTCCTCCACCCAAGCTCTGGATTCTGTCTTGTTCCCTTTCAGAACATACTTCCTCCATCAATTCTCCGTTCCTGTTTGAGTATCTACCATCTTTAAAAATATAAAAGGTTTAACAACTAAAACCTTCCATGATCCTTCTACTTGACTCCTAGCTGTTGTTTTGTCTTTTCCTCTTCACAACCAAGCCTCTGAAAAGATTCTTATATTTTTCTCACATACCATTTACACCTCAACCCACTGCTATATGGCTTGTCCCCTACCATTCCCCTGAAATTGTTTTCATCAAGGTCACCAGTTACTTATTTGCTTCCAAATCCAAAGGATTCTTTCAGCTTTAATCTTTGTTTGTTCAACAAAATGCTTATTAAGCAGCTGTGGCGTACCTGGAGCTAGAAATATGATGGTAAGGAGTACAAATGCCCTCCCAGAGCTCAAGTTTGGCAGGAAAGTCAAACAATTAAGCAACAAGGTGTGATAAGCGCTACCTGGCATCTGTTGATGGTGGCTGCTCCCTCCCACGTGAACCACTCTTTGATGTTGGCTTCTGTGACACCATCCTTTCTGGGTCCCTTTCTCTTCCAACTTCTGTCCCTGTCTTAATAACCTTTGTACTGGGCTTCTCTTCCTCCACCTGCCCCCTGAGTTAGGTGTTTTCCCCCTGGTTCCTTCAGCTCAGATTTTTCTCTTAAGTTCCAGTCTTGGTCTGTCTACTGGATAGCTTCACTTAGATGTCCACAAGTACTCCAAAGTAAACAAGTCTCAAATGGAATTATTATTTACCCTAAACCTGTTCTCCTTAATTTGGTAAGTGGTACTTAGTCATCATAGCCTTAAACCTTGGCATCATCCTTGATTTTTCTCTCCTTCAAACCTCACATCCAGTTAGTCACCAAATCTTATTGATGTGCTCCTAGGCATTTCTCAAATGAGTCTCCTCTCTATCCTTATAGCCAGTGCCTTAATTCAACCATATCATTTCTCTTTTGGCTCCATTAGCCATATCTCCCTGCCTCTGGCTTTGGTTTCTTTCAATCATATCCATGCAGCAAAAAGTGACATTTCTGAAGTATAATCCAATTACGTCACCTCCATGTTAATACGTTTTGATAGTTCTCCATAGGCTTTCTGATAAAACTCAAGCTCCCCTTTATGGCCCACAATGCCTCAACCTGCCAGCCTCATCTCTCACCTCATGTTGAATTACTCAGTTCCCTGGATGCTCCATGGCATCACATACATCCGGTATTTGCATATGCTGCTCCTTCTGCTGGATCTTGCCCCCTTCTACCAATGCCTCTTCATGGCATTCTTTAAGACTCAGATCAGACATTGCCACATCTAAACAGCTTCCCTGACATTCCCCTTCTCCAAGCTGAGATTAGACGCTCCTCCTCAGTACATCCGTAAAATATTCCATATATATTCTTTGTGGAGCATTCACCTTGATTTTTAAAAATTATCTGTTTATGTTTTTCCCATCACTAGATTGTTAATCCTTCCCCGCCCTCTCTACTATCTATCCCCCTTCATTGTTTAACTTTTCTTCAAGCGCTTAACACCATCTGGCATATATTTTACTTATTTTTTTCTCTCCCCCAATAATAATGTAAGCTATGTGAAGGTGGAGACTTTTGTCTGTTTTGTTGCAATTTTTTTTTTTTTTTTTTTTTTTTGCTGAGGAAGAATCGCCCTGAGCTAACACCTGTGCCAATCTTCCTCTATTTTGTATGTAGGTCGCACCACAGCATGGCCGCTGACAAGTGGTGTAGATCTGCATCCAGGAACTGAACCTAGGCCGCCGAAGCAGAGTGCGTGGAACTTAACCATGAGGCCACAGGGCTGGCGCCTGGTGCAATATCTTTGATACCTCGAATAGTACCTGGCACATAGTAAGCACTCAGTAGTCATTTACTGTATAAAAAAGTAAATCTTTGTCCTGAGCACATAGAGCAGCATCTAGCACATGGTATGGGTTGTTATACTCTGCTGCAACCTTGTTTACTCATCTGTCCTCTCTAGAGGGGCATTAGATTCTTAAGGAAGATCTCATGTCAACAATATTCCCTAATTAGGTTCTTAGGTTCTTGCATGATGTTCATAGTTTTTTTAATGTGGTAAAATATACATAACATTTAACATTTTAACCATTTTAAAGTCTACAGTTCAGTGGCATTAGGTACATTCACATTGTTGTGCGAACATCACCGCTACCCATCTGCAGAACTTTTTCATCTTTCTCAATGGGAAACTCTGCACCCATTACACAATAACTCCTCTTCCCCTCTCTCCTCTGCCAGTGGTAACTACCACTCCACTTTCTGTCTCTATGAATTTGACTACTTTAGGTACCTCATACGAGTGGAAGGCATCATACAATATTTGTCCTTTGGTGTTTGACTAATTTCATTTATCATGTTGTCCTCAAGGTTCATCCATGTTGTAGCATGTATCAGAATGTTCTTCCTTTTTAAGGCTAATAATATTCCATTGTATGTGTATACTGCATTTTGTTTATCTATTCATCTACGGATGCACATTTGAGTTGTTTTCACCTTTGGGCTATTGTGAATAATGCTGTTTGAGTCTCTGCTTTCACTTTTGGGTATATACCCAGAAGTGGAACTGCTGGATCATATGATAATTCTATGCTTAATTTTTTGAGGAACTACTATACTGTTTTCCACAATAGCTGCACAATTTTATATTCTTACCAGCAATGTACAAGGGTTCCAATTTCTCCACATTCTCACCAACACTTATTTTCTGTTTTGTTTCATAATAGCCATCCTAATGGGTGTGAGGTGATACTGCATTGTGGTTTTGATTTGCATTTCCCTAATAATTAATGATATTGGGCATCTTTTCATGTGCTTATTGGCCAGTTCCTTGCAGAAATACCTATTCAAGTTCTATGCCCATTTTTTAATTGGGTTGTTTTTTTGTTGGGTTGGGTTCATTTGAGTTGTAGGATTAACAGTTTCATTGTATGTTGATACTTGAAGTTCAGTTTGGCTGGATATAAATATTTAGCTCACATTTTCTTTCTTTGAGTATCTTAAATATGTTACTCCATTGTCTTCCAATATAAACTATTGCTATCAAAAAGTTTGATGACATATAATGTCATTTCATTTAGAACTGACTTGGTCTTTTTTGCCCAGATGCCCAAAGGATTTTTTTCTTTTCCTTTTTCTTATTGTCCAATAGGTTCAGTAAAATATGTCCTATGTTAGCTGTTCTGGGTCTTTCTCAGGTACATAGAGTGTCTTCCCAATGTGTAATTTTAATGTGCAATCTTTTATTTTAGAAAAGTTTTCTTGAATTGTACTTTTTGTATTTTGTTACATTGTATGGCTTTATTTTTCTTCTTCATGGACTCCTCTTATACGTATGTAGAATCTACTCTGATTTTATTTATATGTATAAACTTTCCCTCAAATCCTTCACATCCTTGCCAATGCTTGGTATGGTCAGCCTTTCAAATTTTAGTCATTCTAATAGATGTATAGTAGTATCTCCTTATGGTTTTAATTTGCATTTTCCTAATGACTAATGATGTTGCACATCTTTTCATGTGCTTATTTGTTATCGGTATTTTTTTTTGGCAAAGTATCTGTTCAAATCTTTTGCCTATCTTTTTAAGTGGGAATTTTTACTTATTATTGAGTTTGGAGAGTTCTTTATGTATTTTAGAGATAAGTCCTTTACAGATATATGATTTGCAAACAGTTTCTCCCAGACTGTGAATTGTCTTTTCATTCTCTTAACAGTCAGTGTCTTTTGAAGAGAAGTTTTTAATTTTGGTGTTCCAATTTATTAATTTGGTTTTTATAGATCATGCTTTTGTTATTGCATTTAAGAAATCTTTGCCTAACTTAAGGTCACAAAGATTTTCTCCTATGGTTTTTTTCTAGAAGTTTTAGATTTTACATTTATGTTTATGATACATTTTAAGTTAATTTTGCATAAGGTTCAAGATATGAATTAAAGTTCATTTTAAAAATATATGGATATCCAATTGTTCTATCACAATTTGCTGAAATGCTAAACTTTCTCCACTGAATTGCCTTTGCATCTTTGTTGAAAATTAGCACCATATATGTGTTGGTCTATTTCTGGGCTCTCTATTCTGTTCCATTAACATACTTGTCTGTCTTTAAACCAATACCATACTTTCTTCTTCTTCTTTTTTTTTTTTTTGTGAGGGAGATTGGCCCTGAGCTAACATCCATGCCAATCCTCCTCTTTTTTTTCAGCTGAGGAAGACCGGCCCTGAGCTAGCATCTATTGCCAATCCACCTCCTTTTTTTCCCTTTTTCTCCCCAAGGCCCCAGTAGATAGTTGTATGTCATAGTTGCACATCCTTCTAGTTGCTGTATGTGGGACGCTGCCTCAGCATGGCCGGACAAGCGGTGTGTCGGTGCGCGCCTGGGATCCGAACCCAGGCCGCCAGTAGCGGAGCACGCGCACTTAACTGCTAAGCCATGGGGCCAGCCCCATACTTTCTTGATTACTGTAGCTTATAACAACTCTTGAAATCAAGTAGTTTTAGTCCTCCAACTTTGCTCTTTTTCAAAGGTGTTTTGGCTACTCTAGGTTCTTTGCGTTTCCATATGAATTTTAGAACCAGGTTGTCAATTTCTGTTTTAAGAAAGACTTCTGGGTTTATTAGATTGCATTTAGTCTATAGATCAAGTTGACAAGACTTTACATCTTAATAAGACAGAGTCTTCCAATCCATGGATACAGTAAATCACTCCATTTATTTAGATTTTCTTTAGTTTCTCTCAGCAATGTTTTGTAGTTTTCAGTGTACTTGTATTTCACATATTTTGCTAGATTTATCCCTAAGAATTTCATAGTTTTTTAAAAAAATTTTTTGTTTATTGCAGTAACATTGGTTTATAACATTGTATAAATTTCAGATGTACATCATTATACTTCTATTTCTGCACAGATCACATCGTGTTCACCACCCAAATACTAATTTTTTATTGTAATGTCTGCCTGATTTTGGTATCAGATTTAATGCTGGTCTCATAGAATGACTTGGGAAGTAGTTTCCCTTTTTCAGTTCTCTGGAATTGGCATTATTTCTTCATTAAACATTTAGTAGCATTCACCAATGAACCTATGTTTGAGTGTCCAGTTTTCTTTATGGGAACGTTTTTAACTATAAACTCAATTTCTTTTTTAGATATAAGGTTATTCACATCACCTATTCCTTTCTGAGTGATTTTTGATAGTTTGTGTCTTTCAAGAACTTGTCATAGATTTTACCCTTGGGGTTTTTTGATTTTAGGTCCTCTGTCTGTGTTTCTGCTGGCCTTATCTAAAAACTATGCTGCTGGCTTTTTAGAATTTTCTAAGGTTTGACTTGGAAAACTAGAATGACAATACAGCAAAGTGTAAACCAGCATGGTCAAGATGTCCCTAAGAAAATGTAGAAATAGCTTTACTTGATTGCCATAGGGTCACATATTTTAATACAAGTGAAAAAATTGAGCGATTGATGTCAGAATCTCTTTAAGAGAAGTATAAAAAAATTTTCACAACTCCACTTTGCAGATTACCATGTGAAATTTTAATAAAATTACTGAAATTGTATTTTGCTTTTGTATGGGTAACGAAAAGTATTAATATTTAAGATAAGAATATTATTGATAGAGTAAGTATTTTGTTTATATAAATAAACCTCTTTTATTTCTTGCATTTCTTTGGGGAATCATTCAAGACCATTCCTCTGGGGTTCGCTTTATTCATTGGTAAAAATGAGGCAATTAGACTAGATATTTGCTAAGATTTCTTCTAGACTTAAAAATGTTATTACTCCAATACTTAGAACTTACTGTGAAAAAATGTTTGCAGTGTTAACCGTGAAACAAAGTGTTTAATTCTGCAGTGTTTTAATCTAATGATAGCAACTTGAACATGAGTATCAGATACCTACTAAATAATTTGTAGACATTGTAAAGTGAGTTTTCTCCAAATTTATTTATTTGTAAGCTGCCAATCTAAAGTAATATTCTTTGGGGAAGAGAGGAAATGGAGTCACACATACTCTTTGTACTTCATGTTCCAAAGGAAGAAAAATGTCTGTTGTTTAAGCTAGCTATCCAAATCCAAGTCAGAGTGACACTTGCTCTGGTGTCTGTCCTTTTTTTTCTTTGTTTTTTTTTTGGTGAGGAAGATTGGCCTTGAGCTAACATCCATTCCCAATCTTTCTCTTTTTGCTGAGGAAGATTAGCCTTGAGCTAACATCTGTGCCAATCTTCCTCTATCTTGTATGTGGGATGCCGCCACTGCATGGCTTGATGAGCGGTGCGTAGGTCTGCACCTGGGATCCGAACCTATGAACCCTGGGCTGTCAAAGAGGAGCACACGAACTTAACGACTATGCCACCGGGCTGGCCCCTAGAGTCTGTCCTTTCATTTATTGATCTTACCAACAAGAAAGGTAAAAGTGACTGTTTTTGAAAAGACATCTTGGCACTATTGAGTAGTTGTTAAAGTATAGGATTAAATTGTGGGAATTTAAGTTTTTCACGAATCCTGAAAATCAAGCTTGTTTTTGTGAAGAACTTGATCAGAAACAAAACTGTTTTACTGCACATTATGTTGTCTGGGCACTCTTCAATAGCACATGGAACAATTTATTCTTTAACAGGAGCCATGCTCTGGTTCAGATATAAAAGTTTCGCAGAAAAACTCTGTGGGATATGTGCAAAAGAAAACATTTAAAAATTGTATTATGATTACAACAGACTATAAAGATATAGATTTAGTCATTGTTTATCCTTTGCTCCTTCTTGGAAGATTTTAAAAACTAAAAATTTTAATGAAAAAGTTCTGGAAATCTTGAGAGTGGCATGAATCCCCCATGTCAGCAAAAGCAGCTCTCTCTCTTACTAGAGAACAGCAACCGGTCCTTAGCTGGAGACCACATAAAGTGTTCACCTGAAGTGGATGCCTTGTAAGATGACTCTTACTATCTCAAGATCTAACTCATCTTCCTCCATGGCCTTGCGAAGAATAACTAATGTTAGGTTTCAGCTGAGAGAGAAAATATAGAAAGAAATAGCTTATTTACTGAAATAATTTTAGGAACTGGCTAACAAGTACCGGCAGGAATCTGGAGAATATGTGTGGGAATAATCTTGAGTGTGATGGACCAGAAGGGCAGAGAATAAGGCTGGATGGAGGAGAGTTTATTGACATAGGAGCACTCTCTTATGATTCAGGATTTAACAACTTGGCAAGGACACACGGAACTGGTGTTAATAGGCTGCTGGGATGGCTTCCTGAAACTTGGTCTGCATGATGTTGTACACTAAATGAGACGGAGATGCTGGAATTGCCTCGTCAAAGTATTGAAGAGGAGCCTAGCAGCTCAGAGATGTGGGAATGTTAGAATGGATTTATTTCATATGTTGAGAGCAACAACCTACTCTTTTCCCAGGAAGGGTCCAGAGAAAACTCTCTTTACTAAGAAGGCAATAAAGAATGTACTAATGAGGGTGGCAATGACATCTTTGAGGAAATCAGTGGTACCTGTACTCTGTAGGCCAGGATTCACAGTAGGATATGGTGCCATAGAACTGGGCTCTCTTGCATTAGTTGAGATGACTAATTGAAGATTTCATAATGGCAGGGGGCAGGTAGTGGTATTCAACCATCAGCGGCAAAGTAGTAGCAAGACTGAAGTGGCAACCAAGGTTCCTTGGTGTGCAGGGATCTGTGGTGGTGACTACTACACCATGGTGTATCTCATGCTCAAGGTAGGAGGCAGTAGAGTAGTGTCTCTTTACTTGTAAAATCCAAAAAAAAGCAAGAGCTGTTGAGCAGAAGGTTGACGTCAGCTGCTATAATGGAAAAGTGTTACCCTGTAACTATTATCTCATGTCCATCAATTGAAAAGGAGGTCAAAGCCCTTTGAAGAATGCCACCTATGCCGCCACAAGTATAGATAATAGATATTTCCCCAATCTTTCCCTGAAGAACTATAGCTGCTTATCAAAGTAACTACACAATGGAGAAAGAGGAATACTCAATCCTTTCAAATGTTGTTGGATAGAGGGCTAAACTGACTTGATATCAAGTGATCTAAAATGTCGTCATTGTCCCTCAATTAGAGTTGGGACTTACGGATACCAGTCCTTCTTACAGTCGTTTCAGTCAGTCCAGGTGGGTCCCTGTGGCTATTTTCCCTGGTCTTTGAGTGCATACTTGGGATATTCTTAACAGCTTCACATTGGTTCCCTGACCTACGGAATAAAGTCTATGATGGCAGGGAGGATCAAGTAGAAATCCCTAAAACTGCACCCCTCCACTCCAGCCAAGATAGAATAGAGAAACAATATTGCATTCTGAGTAGAACTGCAGAGATTAGTACCACCTTTAAATACTCAAAGGATGCAGAGGTTGTACCCTCTGCATTCACCTGTATGGCCCCTGCTAAAACCACAAGAACCATGGTGGAAGACAAATGACTACCATAAACTTAACCAAGTGGTAGTGCCAATCACGGCTGCCATGTCAGATATGGTACCTTTCCTGGAACATATCAACATAGCCTCTGGCATGGGATGTGACTGTTGATCTGGCAAACTTTTTTTCCAACCATTAAGAACACCAGAAGTGTTTTTCTTTACATGGGAAGGATCACAATGCATGTTAATCTATTGTCACAGGGCTATGGTCAACTCTCCTACTCCCTCACAGTGTAGTCTGCAGGGGTCTTGTTTATCCTGATGTTCCACAGAACCTTGTGCCTGTCCTCTATATTGGTAAATCAGGTTAATGAGATTTGGTGAAGAGAAAGTGGAAAGGACTCTTGGTGCCCTATGAAACACACATAAGCCAGAGGATGGAAAATTCAGACCCTTGCAGATTTTAGGGGTCCAATGGTCTAGAGAATGCTGGGACGTCCCCTCCAAGATAAAGGACAAGTTATTGAACTTGCATCCTCTACCATTAAGAAAGAGGTACGGCATGTTGGAGACTTTGACTTTTGAAGCCAAATACTGCTCTCACCCATTTATGGGGAGACTTAGAAGGCTGCCAGTTTCAAGTGGGGCCCAGAGCAAGAGAGGGCTCTGCTGCAGGCTCAGGCTGTGATACAAGCTATCCTCCTGCTCAGACTATATGACTGATTATCCAGTGATACCACAGATATCTGTAGTAGAACACTGTATAGGAGCCCTAGCAAGCTCCAATAGAAGATTAACAGCATAGGCCTGAGGTTCTGAAGCAAGGTCATGCCTTCTCATTGTTTGAAAAGCAACCCTTGGCATGCCTCTGTGCCCAACAGAAACTGAGATCTGACCACATATGACATCAGATGATTAACTGGAGCTGCCCATCATGAGCTGGGTGTTATCAGAGTCACCATATCATAAGGTCAAATAGTCACAGTAGCAATCCCTCATTCAATGGAAATGATACATTTGGAATCAAGCCTGAGCAAGTCCAAAGGATGCATGTAAGTTACATGGACAAGTGGCCTAGATTCCCATATCATTTACCTCTCTTGCACTAATGCATCTCCTTCAACCTACTCCTATGATCTCATGGAGAATTCCCTATGGTCCTTTGTATCATTTACTGCTACGATGATGCTATATAATAACAACCAAAAAATCTTTATGAGAATCAACAGTGAGCATTTATTACTCATGCATCTAGGGCCAGCTGGGAATTGGCTAGGCAGATTTTCTGATTTTGGCTGGGCTTGCTCACATCTTGGGGTTGGCTGCTGGGTGACTAGAACAACTTAGCTTTGCTCCACACATCTCTCATTCTCCATCAGATTATCTCAGTCATGTTCTTATGTCAGTGGCAGAGGCACAAGAGAAGGCAAGACCAATCACCCAAGTGGTTTTCAAGCCTCTGCTTAGATCACATCTGCTAACATTCTATTGGCCCAAAGCAAATCACACGGCTAAGTTCAGAGTCAAAAGGTGAGGTAGAACGCTCCACCCAGAGCAGGAAGGCAATGCAAAATTACAGCGCAAAGGGCATGGAGACAGAGAGAAGTGAAGAATTGAGGCTATTTTTGCAATATTAACATACCAGATGACAAAGGAGGAAAAAGTGGGCCTTGTTCATGGATGGACCAGTTTGATATGTTGGTGTGAGCCCAAAATGGCTGGCTTCTACACTATAGCCTCTCTCAGAGGTGAACCTAAGAATCAGTGATGAGTGAAAAATCTTCCTGGTGGACAGAGCTTCAAATAGTGCACTTGGTCATTCATGTTGATGGAGAAAGATGTGGCCTGAGTTAAGAATAAACACAGGTTTTCAATCATGGCAGAGTGAGCAGATTTTCACGTCATGGAATGTCAATAAGAGAGCATTCACCTGAGCAGGCAAAGATTAGGTGGATAGGATGATTGCTTCAGTAGATTTCAGCCAGCCTTGTCCTTGACCACTCTAGGCTCACACAACCCACAAAAGAGTAATCATGGTGGCAAAGATGGAGGCTATGCATGGGCCCAACAGCTTGGGTTTTCTCTCACTAAGGCTGATCTAGTTACTGTCACTGGTGAATACGTGGTCTGTCAGCAGCAGGGACCAACGATTTGGTACCATTCCTTCGGGAGATTAACTAGCCACTTGGTAGAAAGTTATTTGCATTAGTTTCCTTCCTGGAGGAGGAAGGAATTCTTTCCTGTTGTAATTAGTTTGTACTCTTAATATGGGCTTGCCTTCCCTTTCAGCAGTACCTCTGCTATAATTCCTATCTGATAGTCTACAGAATGCCTATTACCAACATGGTATTCTACATTACACTGCCTCAGATCAAGGAACTGTTTTGCAGCAAATGAAGAGTGACATGAATTATCAGATCCATGGTCCTACCATCCACAGCATTATCCAGAAGCAATCTAATAGAACAATGAAATGCCCTATTACAGGATCAGCTTAGCGCCAGCTCAGACATAACATCCTGCAGGGTTGGAGTGCTGCTCTCCAGGATGTGATAGATGCACTATACCAATGACCAGTATATGATGCCATTGTCCCCAAATGCTAGAATTCATGGGTCCAGGAACCAAGAGGATAAAAATAGGATTGGCCCTTCTTACCACTATTGCCAGTGACCTACTTGCAGAATTGTGCTTCCCATCCCTATCAGGGCTTTGTTGGGCTGGAGCTCTTGTTTCCTAGACAGGGTAAGCGGAAGAAGCTGGCATACTTCCACCAGGGAGCACAGTAAGGATTCCAGAAAACTGAAGCTACTGCTGCCAACTGGTCCCATTGGACTGCTCGTGTCTGTGGGACAACAGGCAAAAAATGGGAGTTAATATGTTGGTTAACATGAGGAGCTAGGGAGCCATGAAACAGGGAGGATGTGTCAGGAACTCAGGTGATTCATTGGGGCATGCTTTGGTGCTTCTATGCCTGGCGTGAACAGTGAACAGACAATCGTGATAATCATAGCCTAAGAAGGGCAAAGTAACCAAGGCCCTAGATCCCTGAAGGGATAAAGGTCTAGGTCACTCTAGTAGGCAACCAAACTAGACCAACTGAATTTCTGGCAGAGAGCAAGGAAAATCTAAAATGAGTAGTGGAGGGGCCAGCCTGGTTGGCGTAGTGGTTGGGTTCGTGCGCTCTGCTTTGGCAGCCCCGGGTTTGCAGGTTCGGATCCTGGACATGGACCTACAAACTACTCATCAAGCCATGCTGTGGCAGGCATCCTACATATAAAGTAGAGGAAGATGGTCACGGATATTAGCCCAGGGCCAATCTTCCTCAAGCAAGAAGAGGAAGATTGGCAACAGGTGTTAGCTCAGGGCCAATCTTCCTCACCAAAAATAATAAAATAAAATAAAATGGGTGGTGGAGGAAGGAGCAGATGAATATGAGTTTTGGCCTTGGATTCAGTTGCAGCAACAGGAACTGTAGCTCGTCTCACTAATCCTCCTGTGTAGTCTTATACACCGTGGCTGGCCACCACCTTGAAGACTTGGTGATGGAGTAGACTTAACAGAGGGCTCAAGCAGTTCTGAATAGTCAAGGGGTAGACAGCAGCAAACACTGCTTTTGCCCCACATCACATCCCCTTGTCAACTTCTGATATCAGCCACAGCTGCGCTGGACAGTTCTACGTGAGGTCAGACTTGCCCCTTTTCGCTAGTGAAATCCCACCGCAAGCATGGGCCATGCATCTTTCTGCTTTCTGTTCCAAGTCCTCTTCCAACACTGGGAAAGCCTGCTTTCCCACACAAAAGCACAGCCCAGAAGTGCAGAGGTAGTTAACACTCCTGTAGGTAACTCTTAACTAACGGGGGATGGAAGCTGGTTAATAATTATCCCATCTGCATAGGTGAACAATTTTGGGAGGCATTCTGTAAGCTCCTCAGGAGGTCTAGGAGCACGCAAGCCCAAAATGGCAACCTTGACAAGACACCTTTGTACGGGTTTTCCCGTCCTGCTCTATTCTCTCACTTCTGCCTCCTGGGTTCACTTGACAAATGACATACCTATACCACTCCTTTCTCAGGGTCTACTTACAGGTGGCCTAAACTAAGATGAGCACCATTAATCAAACGCATTTATATGTCTTTTCCACGTAAGTATTTTAGAGATTTTTCTCTAAATCTGTGTGCAAATATTTCTTCATGAAGAATTATCTGCAAGATGAGGTGAAGACAACATTTTAAACCTGTGCAAACTAAATTTTGTTTTTCTGTTTAGGCAGTAAGAGTTGATGACAATGATGCTTGCTGACTCTGAACCAACTTCTATCTGATAATAAATATAATTAAGAATAACTGACATTGCCAGTCTATGAAGTAATGGCCAAGAGATAAAAAGTTCTATATGCTTATAAATATTACCAATAAGTTCGATATCCATTATATATGACATATAAGCTTCAAGTTGTCACAGAAAACTTCAATCCAGTATTACTTTCTGCCAGAAATTTCTTTAACAGCTCTTATGATACAAAATGCACATAATACTTTTCATGCTAAAATATTCACAAAAAACGAATAACTCACTTTTTTTGCATTGAGTCTATTTTTGATCACTAAACTCACATTGACTTCATTTTAAATGCTCATTGCATCACTGAAGTATTCCATCTTAGTACTTGTAGACTAATTGCACTTTATTTAGGCTATTCTCTTTTCCAGTTCAAGGCCCTTTATTTAGGTAACAAGACATACTGCCAGGTTATTATAAACGCTTTATTTTTTTAAGATAGAGTAAGCCTGGTGGTGGATACATTGCCATTTGATGTTTTTAAGACTAAGAGTTTAAGTTCAGGCTCTCTAGCTTACTCACTAAAAGAAGACTCGCTATCTGAACTCTCTGTATTTTTTTCACCGTCACCATCAGGCACTGGGGCATCTGGCCTCCTGAAAGAGAAGAAGGAAAAAAACTTTAAAGGTTTTTCCAGTTGAAAAAAAGCACTTACTAAACTGTAAATTGGGTTCATCCTAGAAAATTGCTGCTAATAAATCTGCCAAGTCTGCGTCCTTAGCTGAGTCTCCTGCTCTCCACCGCAGCGTGCTTCTCCCTGGCTTCTCCAGCACCACGCGGATTAAGTGCTATTCCCGTACAGGCCACGGCACTGTGTTCTCTCGCCAGTCCTTACAGAGTGTGCTGCTTCAGCACTTTCTGCTTCTAATTACCATGGAGACCCAACTACAGACAGAGATGAGATCTGGAGAGGCTGGCATGACCAGTGCTAAATGCCTGCAGCCTCCAAGTGTATACGAGGTACAGAGAAAGGACAGCTAGAAATGGAAAGAAAAGGAAAACCTTGATGTTCAGGAAAACTGCAGGGAGAAATTTAAAAATGGAAGAAAGTTTAAGAATGCCTATTAAGAAACACAGGCAGTAGGGAAATTTTGCAGGGAAGGAGAATGCCTGGTCTAAGAAAGTTCCTAATGTTTGTTGAATGCTTTCACTTATATGTTTTGTCATCCGAGAATGAATATAAATAGCATGAGTTGGTAAAAATAGTGTCTAGAAGATTCCTCAGGCACAACAAGGAGATATAAGGATGGTTAAACTCCAACTTCGCATGAATATGCTATAATAAACCAAAACGAAATTTTAATGGTGTCACATTAGAACAGTCAACTAGATAGGTTCCACAGTGTTTGTCAGAAATCGTTTAACCAATATGGCAGCACCATCACTCAGCCTTTACTCACTCTTACCAGGAAAGTAAACTAGGCAAGTAAAGTATACTCTTGGGGAAACTAAGAGAGAAGGGAAGAATAATATAGCCACTATGTCTTAATAATTACAAACTGCCAGACTTATTTCTCCCTCAGGCTCCTGGATTCTTATTAAAGATTTAGGACACCGACAAATAAAACTCTTCTTTCCCACAAACACAATTACTATTAATAAAGTAAGAAAATGTAGAGCCTACTATTTACTTTTAGTTATTAAAAATTATGGCTGAGTTTTGGCTTATGTTTTTTAATATCATATCTGGCATGTAACAAAAAAGAAACGCTGGCATTGCTCCCTAGCTGTCAAATATAAACCCATTTGCTCTGCTGTACAATTTTAGATTATGCCCATCGGGAAGTCACATCTACTTAATACAGGAAAACTTTAGAACTGGGTACAGCACTTCTAGGTTTTCACTGATGCTCTGTCTGCCTAAAATACTAACACAGGAACATAGTCTTCATTGCTCTCCATAGAAGCAAAAACTCCAGAACTAATGGGCATGAATACCGGGCACATTTTCCCCCAGTAAATTTCTCTTTGCTATATGGGTAATTTCTTACTGTCTTCACTTTGTTAAAAAGGAAAAAATTACCAGAGGGAATTATTTGAATACTACATCAAAATTATATTAGTATCTATGGCAACTCAAACAAAAAAAACAATGTACACAACTCCCCTAAAATAAATGCTACTTAAGGGTAAAACCAGCTTAGACCTAGAAGGGGGTGAAATTATAAAACTAATTAACTTATGTACATAACCATTTTTTGATATATGTGATGCTGTACAGCACAGTGGTTAAGAACACAGACTCTGGAGCCAAACTGCTTGGGTTCAAATCCCAGCCTTGCTACTTACTTGCTGGGCAACTTGGGGCGAGGCTCTTAACCAGTCTATACCCAACTAAGTGACTAGATTGTTGTGATGATTAAAATAAATTACTAAACGTAAAGTATATTGAATAGTAGCTGGCACATAGTAAGTATACTAAAAAAATGTTATCCATTATTATTATTCTCATCATCATTATGCAAATAACATAGTTATTTGCCAGCCACTATGTTAGGTGCTAGAGATAAAGAGATGAATAATAAGTAGTTCCTGGGCTGAAGAAGCTGATATTTTAGTGGAGGAGACAGAAATGCAAACAAATTACTGTTATACAGTGTGATATACACAAATACCGTTGTACTAACTATGCTTGTGTGAAAAGAAAAAGTAATTCACTCTACTAGGGTTGGTCAGAGAAGACTCCAGAGAGGTGGAGACACCTGTGAAGGGTTTTGGGATATGAGTAGGAGTTTGCCAGAAACAGAAAAGGTGGGAATAAGTGTGGATGAGAGTGTTCTAAGTAAAGGAAAAAAATGAGAATGGTGTGGCATGCTGCATTTGAGAACTGGAATTGATTTGGTAGCTGGAGTGTAAGGTATATTGGGGTGCAACAGTAGATGAGATTAGACCATTTAGCAGGAGCAATAGCTGGAGTGTAGGGAAAAGTTATACAAAATATAAGTTTTCACTGAAATTGCACAATTAAGCTTGGGATTCTTAAGTAGTCATTTATTTGTTAATTGAGATATAATTCACATACCACAAAATTCACCATTTTAAAGTGTACAAATTAGTGGTTTTTAGTATATTCACAAGGTTGTGCAAACACTACCACTATCTAATTCCAGAACATTTTCATTACCCTGAAAAGAAACCCCGTAGCCATCAGCAGACTCTCTCCATTTTCTTTTACCCTTAGTCCCCGGCAACACTAATCTTCTTTTCTGTATCTATGTATTTGCCTATTCAGGACGTTTCCTATAAATATGATTATAGGATATTTGGCCTTTGTATCTGGCTTCTTTCACTTAGCATACTGTTTTAAAGGTTCATCTATGTTGTAGCATGTATCAAAATTTCCTTCCTTTTTAAGGTTGAGTAATATTCCATTGTATGTACATACCACATTTATTTATCCATTCAGCTGTTGATGGTCACTTGGGTTGCTTCTAGCTTTTGGCTATTATGAATAATGCTGCTATGAACATGGGTATACAAATATTGTTAAAGTCCCTGCTTTTCACTTCTTTTGAGTATATACTGAGAAGTGGAATTGATGGATAATATGGCAATTCTAAGGTTAATTTTTTGAGGAACCGTCATACTGTTTTCCATAGCGGTTACATCATTTTACATTTCCACCAACAGTGCACAGGGTTCCAATTTCTTTGTATTCTCGCTAATACTTCTTATTGTTTGTCCTCATTCATTTTAAAATAAATTTTATGCTACTTTGAATTGGAATTGCTATGAGAACAAAAGAAAAAGTGAACACTAGTTCTCTTTAGACATAAAAAAAGAACAATTGAAGAAACCATGAGAATCAGATGAGGTAATATGTATCGAAGCATTTTATGTTATAAAGCCTTACACAAATGTTAATAGTAATAGTAATGATAGTAATAATACCATCATTTCTAGACTCTATATTCATAGTCTTAGAGGGAACAGAAATTTGGCTTTTTATGTTATGATCAGAAGTGCTCTTACTTGCTCCTATGATATATGAATGTTTTGTTTTAAGTATTTTTCATGGAAAGAAGTTTTAAACATGTTTGAAAAGGTTGCTACTTGAAACTACTAGCCTGAAGTTTAGCTTCTTAAAATTCAAAGGAAACACACTTCACTGCTAAAATCTGGAAATGAGGACTTTATAATAGTCGCTTAATATTTTAAATATATAAGTGAATCACTAAAAAAGTCTATTAGCAAAATGCAGAAAAATAAATAAAGTCAGAAGTATATTCATGATGTATCATGTTTATTTTTTAAAGATCTCAATCTTTAGTGGTTACAAAAAAACCCACTAGCTTGGTAGCTACATTTTAATAAGCATATTTATATAATTTGTGGCACCAAGATTATCAATAAAATCCTTAATAAAAGCAAATTTTTAAGAAGTTTAAGTTTAAACTCATTTCTAAGTCTAAATCATCTTAAAAAACAGATATTTTCAAAGAAGTTATTAGGTTGACTTCAACTAAAACTGAGCCAAAATTAAGAAAGGAGAAGGAAAGACTAAACATATACAAACCAGTACTTTTTAGTATACCAGATGCTGTGCGTGCAGGTTATTTTTGACATCCACTTTTCTCTCACTTATGTGAAGCAAATAAAGCTGTCAACCACAGTCCCTGCTGCTCTCATTCTTCCCCCACTCCCTGCCTTGTTTCAGTCACGTGATTCAGGCCTGGCCAATGACAAGAATTTCTTCCCCTGGAGAGAGAGACTGAATTAAGGGACGGCACACAATCCAAGCAGGACCAAATCAATGTTTCCCTAGAAATGAGCTACAGATTATGGAGAAGAAGGGGTTCTTTTTCCATTCGATTGGCGAAACTAGCAATATTAAAGCCTTCAACTGCTAATTCAAGAAAGAAGCTCATCAGCAGGAGAGAAATGGGTTATTATAGCAAGGAGTAAAGGTCGAATCTAGGAAGGACCTGCCCATCCACTTCTGAAAAACAGCCAGGAAAACCCTATGAATAGCAGAAGAGCATTGTCTGATACAGCGTCGGAAGATGAGACGATGGTGCAAAAAGACCAGGCTCTGCTCTGCTGTACACAGGGGCGCTAGAAGTTGGAATTGACTTGAGGGCACTAATAACAACAAAAAAGTGGAATGAGGTGCTGGGGAAGAGAGAACACCAGCCAGGCAGCCAGGCAGTCAGCCAGCACTGATGACACTGAGCCCCTGATCCTGTCCTAACTAGACTTCTCAGCTATATGCGTCAGTAACTTCACTTTTTGCTTAAGCTAGTTTGAACTGGTTTCTGTGATCCTGAACATGAAAAGAGTCCTAAAATACAAATATCATTGGTTTAATTTGTTTTCATTAAAGAGAGATGTATATTTGTGTTTAAAACCGTAGCCACTTTAAGGACACAAAAACCATATAAACATTCTTTGAAAAACATTTATTTATGTAGATAAATAGTTTAAAATATTTTCCATTTTCTTAAACTTAAAATAGTTGAATTTAAAGCAGATTAAGTACCTAAAACATTGTTAGTAAAAAAACTGCTGAGGAGGCGGCTGTGGGAGAGGGTGCAGTAGTTATCATTCAAATCACGTTTCAGTATCAACCATATCACACATAAAGGTATAATGTCATATGACACTGTTGTCCTTTAGTGGTGTTCTGTCAGAGCTCTATGCAGTGGCAATGGGTGGTCTTAAGAAAAGAGAAAAATGCGAAGATTCCTGAATTGAGATTACACTCACTATATAAAGACCTCTGAGGAGTTAAAAAAACGACAATTTCCACTTTGATATTACAGTAGCTAGTAAGACTTATTTCAGCATTACATTTACTTAAACTACACATACTTTAGTCTTTTTTCTTTTGAACGCCCATCAAGGGTAGGTATATCCTGTCCTTTGTTGTAGTAAGTAGGTTCCTGCAGCCAGGGAAACAATGTAATGCCTAACATCATAAAGGAAAAGAAAGGCAGTCTTCCTAGGTAAGAGGGGCTTCTGCTGCTCATCTCAGGGTCCTTTACTTCCCAGCTGCTCCCCTCTCTCTTGTCTGCTAGCCATTGGCAGACCACAACCGCTTTTTAACACCACTTCTTTGATATTTTTATTCTCTCTCTCATTCTTGTGATCAAGGTCTCCAACAGTGGGTCAGTCACAATTTTTTTGACATTGTTTTTTCCTGTCCTATACTTTCTAGCCAGTCTGCCAGCCAAGGACTGGCAATTACATCGAGTGGGATCCTAGCTCAGCAAGAACTAAAAAATGAAACCAGTAAAAAAATCTACTTTTGGAATTGTCCAGTTGGGGACTTGGGGTCTATTCAACCCTCAACCAGCTGAAACCCAACCTTTAATCCATTATGTAGTGTAGCAGGAGGTAGACAAAGATCAATGGCAGATAAGGAATTCCCTTACAGGCAGGAAAATCTGCTGGACTTGCCCTGAATATAATTAATAGAAAGTTTTCTTGCTTTCCAGTATCCTTTTTGTTAACACTAATAAATCCCCTCTTGTCTCAGTGATAAGTAAGCTGAGGTGGTTACTTTTATTTCTGGCAACCATAAGAGTGGTCATTCCACGTCTGTGAGGAGGGTATAAATGTCTTTTGAATAGATATCTCCAGGACAAATGCCAACTGAGCTGGTTCTGTTCAAGGCCTGCACAGTAATTTGAACTCAATTACATGCTTTCTTTAGCCAAATCAGTCTGTTACAAACTGCACCTTCCCACTAATATTAAGAGTGTGACCAGCTGAATTTCAGTTTCAGAAGTCTGTTCCTTACTGCAAAGTTTAAAATATAGATTTTTCAGTTTGAGAAAACAGAGTATAATTCAAAACGATAAATACTCTGTGTATGTTAAATATGTCTTTGTTGAAAACACAGTGGTATTCAGGCAACTACAGGATTATAAACAAGTTGTGATCCATAAGCCTGGTAAATCCAATTGTTTAGAACTGGCTACATCTTCCTCCATTAAAACATTCATAAATCACAACTAACATTTATTGAACATTTACTGCTTGTCCAGAGCTGTGCTAAGTGTTTACATCATTCTCTTACTTAGTCTGAACAACTCTTCTATTTCCCATTTTACTGATGAGGAAACTGATGCACAGAGAGATTAGGTCCAGGGTCAGATAGCTAGAAAGTGGCAGGGCAGAATCTGAACCCCAGCAAGCAGATCATTTCTAAAGTCTGCCTTAGCCTGAGCCTTAACCATCATGAATTTCTTCTCTTGCTAATGGGCAGGTCCAGAGGCTAGTCTATGTATCCTAGAGCAGTAAAAGTAGTAATTACCAGGTAATAATAGTAATCTTAGTTCTGGGACATAAATGTAAGCACAGAATAGGATAGGGGAGAAACTCTTTTTTTTCCTGGGAAGAAAATCTAGGCATTGATTGAAAAGAATTTATATGGCACACTTTACCTGTTCTATATTTCTGAATGCAAAACTAAAACAGATCAACCATAAAAATTTCCATTTTCTTTCCCCTTAAACTCTTCTGAGTATGATGGTGACAAAGGTACTCTCACGTATCTTTTTATTTCAGTGGCATTAGAAACTAATTTTTATAAGCTAAACAGGACTAATTCTTGGTTATGTAAGAACTACTGTTATTTTCAAAAACTTGGATTTTTAAAAATAAACAATCACTTAAAAGCAGCAAACAAGTACTATTTATTCGGTAATTATCAGCCATTTTCTTCAGTTTTACAGACTTTCTAAAATTCAATGATAGTCATTTTTCTAGGAAAACAGCCAGGCTCCCTTGTCTCATATCATGTAAACAGTTTTAGTTTAAAATTATGTATTCTTAGCTTCTGAATTTTTATATACACAAGCCAATCAAATAACAATGTATTTTCTGATCAGTATTTATTTCTATATTAACTTGTTTTGCTTTTTGCTTAGTGCAGACAGATCTAGATTATTTCTTCTAAGAGTTATATGAATCTTTCTTACTACCTAAGGCTAATTTTAAAAAAAGTGTATGTTTACACTTTAAAAGAATATGAAACAATCTTTACTGAAAGTTCTTGGTTGAGGTTTAATATGTACGTAAGCTTCTAAATAAAAGTACATACTTCCCTCAATGTCACGTATTCTTCTCCTTCATCCTCTCAGACTTTTCTCCCAAAGTGAGGCTCCTTTACTTTTATGTAAACATAATTCCCAAAGCGTCAGAATTCCTCTTTAACAAGGCGGTTGATTCCACTTATCATACCTAGCTAAATGTAGTTGGAGCTGGCTTTCTAGTACTAGTGGTCATAGGTTCTAATGAGTCACCCCCACTCTAACCAGTGCCCCTTGTGACCAATGGCATGTACTTATGAGGTAATGGGTCAGAATTCAGGCTCCGGGCTGTGGTTGAGGAGCAGCATTTCTGTAAGACAATGTTAATGGTTACTGGAATTCTACCCTAAAACTTGGCATCATCTTGCAACTGACTGTTTCTCAACATTTACAGACAATGACATGCCCTCAAACTTGCTAAATGAGATACATCAAGGAAGTATTGGAGCTGCTGGAGGTTTTCTCCTTGGTAGTCACCCATGGACTTCTTGAGGTGGTGATGCCTAAATGGAGTCTTGAAGAATATGAAATTAGCCAGGCCAATAAGATGGGGGAAGGGAGTTCCATGGAGAGGAAAAAAATATTCAAAGACACCAAAAGAGAACAGGAAAATGATACATTAGAGTACTGCAAGTAGTTTGCTACAGCTGCAGGACATAGGGATGTATGGAAGAGCGGTAAGAAATGAAGCTAGAGAAAGAATCTGGGTCTTGATGATAAAAGCATTTATATGCAATTCTAAGATGTTAGACACCATGTTTTTTTTTTTTTCTTGTGAGGAAGATCAGCCCTGAGCTAACATCCATGCTAATCCTCCTCTTTTTGCTGAGGAAGACCAGCTCTGCACTAACATCTATTTCCAATCTTCCTCCTTTTTTTTTTTTCTCCCCAAAGCCCCAGTAGATAGTTGTATGTCATAGTTGCACATCCTTCTAGTTGCTGTATGTGGGACGCGGCCTCAGCATGGCCAGAGAAGTGGTGTGTTGGTGCGTGCCCGGGATCCGAACCCGGGCCGCCAGCAGCGGAGCACACGCACTTAACCGCTAAGCCATGGGGCTGGCCCCTAGACTCCATGTTGAAGGCAGTGGAGAGTCACAGAAAGATCTGAAGAAAGAATGAAGTATGAACAGATCCACTAAGGCTTTAGTGACAGACTGAAAGAGAATAGGGAAACCAATCAGGAGCTATTACAATAATTCAGGTGAGAAATGATGAGGGCTTGAACTAAACAGCAATGGGCAGGGAGGCATGTGGTCAGATGTGAGAGATAATAAAAATGAGAAATTCACAGTGACTGACATAGTAAGGGGTAGGGAAGAGGGTAGAATCAAGGATGACTTTCAAGTTGCTAGTGTGGGTAGCTGGTTGAAATAAAGGATTATGAAGTAAGTTTAGGCTGGGCCAGCCTAACCTATATATGAAATGAAGCCAGTAGGAGATAAAGGGATTGGATATCTAGTGTATGTTGATGCTTATAGGGCTGCCAGTTTTCCATTTATTACATTTCCTTTAGAGAGAAAAATCATCATTTTACATGAATTGTTTTTTTTTTTTTCTTGTGAGAAAGATCAGCCCTGAGCTAACATCCATGCCAATCCTCCTCTTTTTGCTGAGGAAGACCGGCTCTGAGCTAACATCTATTGCCAATCCTCCTCCTTGTTTTTCCCCAAAGCCCCAGTAGATAGCTGTGTGTCATAGTTGCACATCCTTCTAGTTGTTGTATGTGGGACGTGGCCTCAGCATGGCCAGAGAAGCGGTGCGTTGGTGCGCACCCAGGATCCAAACCCAGGCCGCCAGTAGCGGAGTGCGCGCACTTAACCGCTAAGCCACGGGGCCGGCCCAAAAAAAAAAATCATCATTTTAAAGGTCATTTTAGCTCTCTATTATTACAGAAGGTTTACTGTGTATTTCCAGAAGCAAAAAAGAAGTCATGGCCAACATTAAATATATTTATAACACATATTCCAATGAGTAACAAAACGGATTGGACCCATATGTTCAATTCATATTAAAATATATGTCACAATCCATCTGCTTCTAAAGTGTGTCAGAAACAACTTCCAGGACAAATGCCAAACATCCCAGAGATGCTTTAGTTCAAATTACCAATTCATGTCATTGTACTTGAACTGTTTGCTACTTCTATATATACTAAATATAGATACATGTTAGAAATCTGTTCCTGCAGACTTTAAAAAAAATCATAAATTTCATATTTTGGAAGATAAAATATGAGAAAAAGACTGTTTTATGGTGTTTTACCCTCAAAATGCACAGATTTTCTTAAAGGGCTGAGAGCCAAGAAAAATTCCAAAGTATACTGCTAGTACAGTATGAATGCTTGGATAACATAGCATAATACATTGGGGTAAATTAAAACCCCAACTGAAAAGACTTTTTACAAGTATCTAGATATTTGCAAAACAGACTAGTTCTGAACAATCCTTTAAGATATATTTTATCCAGGATGAGCCAGGTTTGCTTAGATGGAATAAATTACTGTCAAATTTCTGAGCCACAATTTTTCAGAACTTCTCAAAAAATACTTTACAAAACTTGCATAAACTGATATCTAGTTTCATAATAAACATTAATGTGGACCTAGAGTAGCTTTACCCTGTTTATTTCTCAATGTGGCTCAACTTAAATTGTAGTAGAGTAAATTTCCTATACAGTAAGGTCTGAAACAAAAATGTAGTAGATAAAAGAAAGAAAAGAAAAGGCAGCATGGAAAGAAAAAAAACACTGCTTCTTGTAGACACTACTACAACAAAGCTGTCATCAAATTCCATCTCTTTTGGATATACAGATTCATCACTGTTCTATTGAAACTACTCCTAACACTTGCAAAATCTGGTTTTAGTAGCATAGCATAGATTTTTCACTTTTGTAACATAGCAGAGACACCATTTATGAGGTGGTTTCCTCCACCATAAAACACTGTATAAGGAAAAAAAATAGAGAGCTTGAAGTGTTTTATTATAACTGACAAATTCAAAATCTTGGCAGTAATATCATTATATTAGAAGAATTACTTACTCAAGAAGATCTGGGTCTAGTCCTTCCGATATCATTTTGTTTCTTATTGCCATCACTGGAACACCCTAAGCAAAGGACAGAAGACAATAATTCAATTATTAAAAATGCCTCCTTCATAAAAATAGACAAATAGACCAACGGAACAGACTTGAGAGCCCAGAAATAAACCCAAGCATATAATGTCAACTAATATTTGACAAACAAGTCAAGAGTACTCAATGGAGAAAAGACAGTCTCTTTAATAAATGGTGCTGGGAAAATTGGACATTTACAGGTAAAAGAATGAAACTTGACCCCTATCTTACACCACCCACAAAAATTACCTCAAAATGGATTAAAGACTTAAATGTAAGACCTGAAACCATAAAATTCCTAGAAGAAAACATAGGGAAAAAGCTCCTTGACATGGGTCTTTGTAATGATTTTATGGAAACCATGACTAAAGCACAAGCAACAAAATAAAAAAAAAATTAAAAAGTGGGACTACATCAAACTATAAAGCTTCTGCACAGCAAAAGAAACCATCAATAAAGCGAAAAGACAACCTGTAGAATGGGAAAGAAATATTTGCAAACTATATATCTGATAAGAGGTTAATATGCAAAATATATAAAGAACTCATACAACTCAATAGCAAAAATCAGTCCAATCAACAAATGGGCCACACCGACGCCCCGCTTGTCCGGCCATGCTGAGACAGCGTCCCACATAGAGCAACTAGAAGGATGTGCAACTATGACATACAACTAGCTACTGGGGCTTTGGGGAGAAAAAGGGAAAAAATGGAGGAGGATTGGCAATAGATGTTAGCTCAGGGCTGGTCTTCCTCAGCAAAAAGAGGAGGATTGGCATGGATGTTAGCTCAGGGCTGATCTTCTTCACCAAAAAAAAAATAAATAAATAAATAAACAAATGGGCAAAGGACCTGAATACATATTTTTATAAAGAAGATATACAAATGGCCAACAGATACATGAAAAGATGCTCACCATCACTAGTCATTAGAGAAATGCAAATTAAAACCATAATGAGATATCATCTCATGCCTATTAGAATGGCCATCATCAAAAAGACAAGAGATAACAAATGCTGGTGTGGATGTGGAGAAAAGGGAACCCTCGTGCACTGTTGGGATTGTAAACTGGTACAGCCACTATGGAAAACAGTATAAAGCTTCCTCAAAAAATTAAAAATAGAACTACCATATGACCCAGCAATTCCACTTCTAGGAATATATCCAAAGGAAATAAAAACACTAACTTTAAAACATATGTGCATCCCCATGTTCATAGCAGCATTATTTATAATAGCCAAGACATGGAAACAACCTAAGCGTCCACCGATGGATGAATGGATAAAGAAGTTATGGTATGTATACATATAACGGAAAATTATTCAGCCATAAAAAATGAAGAAATCCTACCATTTGCAACAACATGGATGGACTTTGAAGGCATTATGGTAAGTGAAATAAGTCAGACAAAGACAAATACTGTGTGATCTCACATATATGCAGAATCTAAAAAACAAAACAAACCCAAAAAAAAGCAACATCGAACTCACCGAAAAAGAGATCAGATTTGTGGTTATCAGAGGCGGGGGGTGGGGAAAGAGGGAACTGGAGGAAGGTGGTCAAAAGGCACAAACTTTTAGTTATAAGATAAATACGTACTAGAGTTGTAATGTACCACATGATGACTATAATTAACACTGCTGTATGGTATGTAGGAAAGTTGTTAAGACAGTAGATCCTAAGAGTTCTCATCACAAGGAGAAAATTTTTTTCTTTTTCTTTTATCTATATAAGATGATGGGTGTTAACTAAACCTATTGTGGTAATCACTTCATAATATATGTAAATCAAAAATCATCATGCTATACACCTTAAACTTATACAGTGATGTATGTCAATTATTTCTCAATAAAACTGGGGAAAAAATTAAAGAAATAGAAGCTAAAAAAAAAACGTCCTTTATATGTCTCTACATACCACCTAAAGCAAGATCTTTTAGATGGCTCATTATTTAAAAAAGCTCTTATTTTGCTTTTTATTAGTACGTGCATAGCACTTCAATAATCTAATAAGGTACACATTTAACTGACATAATGGAATCAGTGCTATCCAATACCACATAAGCCCAAATTAAATCACTTGAACTTATCCATTACTAATTCCACTGTATAGAAGCCAGATATCATATTCTCACTCTTCTTTATATCACCATAAGAAAGAAAACATTGATAACTCAGATGATTAAAGCCTTGGCTGGAATGATACAATGAATACTTAACAATATGAATAAATGTCTTTTCAAATAAAGATTTCAGAGCTTTCTACTCTTAAGTATAGCTATGTTAATGCTCTTTTCATAAACAAATGTTCCAATTCCATTTGGATACATTATGTGCAAAGGTCAAATAGAATTCAAGAACTCTCCTGGGACTATATTATACATCTTCCCTACACCAATACAAACATGAAGTAATGATAATTCTAAAAGTGTATAAATCACAAGAACATTGAGAACATGTGAATTTCAAAGTGCAGGATAAGAACATCAAAACAGTAAGAAAAGGATATGTCAGAAATACCAATTTACTTGAAAAGGGGACTGATTTGACAGATAAATAAATGTTTATTGAAAGCTCACTTATAAAGTTCTAAGGGGAGAAGATGCAATCAAGCCTCTTTGTCAACTCCTCCTCTTTACATCATCCCAAAAGATGAGGAAACACTAATGTGATGTGTTAAATTTGGGCACCTTGATTATATCACCTTCAAAAGTAAGTGAGCAGGGTCACTGTGCTTTAAAAGCTTGCACACATGGTTGGGACCCTCTCCCTCACATCTCTTCATTCTTTGTGGCAGAAGGGGTAAGCTGAGCCAAGGCCCACGTGGGAAAAAGCTCAATCATCTCCCTATTGCTGTTGTATACTCTTCCCTTTGGTCCTCCAAAAGTCACTAGCCAGTTGTGACATTCAGTTTTGAACCTAAGATACAGCAGAGGCCCCTTAGGAGCTGCAATGCTCCAGTCCAATTTCTCAGAACCCTACTCTGAAGTTTCTGGGCACCAACCCTGCTAAGGTTCCCTTGCTTTCTTTTGCAGTTGTCCTTTGTGTGTTTTCTGGTCTCAGGGATCTTACAGGGTGGTTAGGAGTAAATTGACTGTGGTTAGTGGTAGAATTCTGATATCACAACCCCACACCTCAATATTTAACATCACTATGGCAGCACAGTGCCTTATGCTGAGAAAATAAAGACATAAGCACCCCCTGCCCTTAGGGAGTACAGTCTAATAGATGTGTTAAACAGATAATCACAGTGCAATGATGAAATTGATAACAGAGGCCTACATAATGGGCAATGTTAGACCCAAGGAAAGGCAGACTGACTTGAAGACCAGCAAAAGATTTGCTGAGGTGAGTCTTGAAGATGGGATAGCAGTTTATTTAAAATGAAAAACACAAAGACTTAGAAAAATACACAAATCTTTAAATAGTCTATCATACATAACCTTGTCTCAAACATATTTTTTAAGAATATATACTTGCCCAGATATTTCCCTCCCCCAAAATGCTGATTTTATTTTACATTTCACCTAATAAAGCCTGTGTTTAAGTCCAGGCAAGCATATGTGAAAATATGACAGTCAAAAGGGTTATAAATTCAATATGAAGAGTCTTCCAAGTTAATGACCATATATCTCTCATAGAAATGTTACAGATCTTGCCAAATTAAGTTCAGATGATGATTAACTATAATCTTCACTTTCAAAATCAGAAAACATATTAAAAATTTTATTATTTACTTTAAAAAAAAGTCCATTCATCAGACTAAAGAGTTTCTGCAAGGCAAAGGAAACCAGGAACAAAATGAAAGGACAACCCACCAACTGGGAGAAATTATTTGCAAATCATATATCCAACAAGGGGTTAATCTCCAAAATATATAAAGAACTCACACAACTCAACAACAACAACAACAAAAAAACCTGATCAAAAAATGGGCAGAAGATATGAATGTTTTTCCAAAGAAGATAAACAGATGGTCAACAGGCACACGAAAAGATGTTCAACATCACTAATCATCAGGGAAATGCAAATCAAAACTACAAGATATCACACCACACCTGTCAGAATGGCTATAATTACTAAGACAAAAAATAACAAATGTTGGAGAGGATGTGGAGAAAAGGAACCCTCATACACCACCGGTAGGGATGCAAACTTGTGCAGCCACTATGGAAAACAGTATGGAGATTTCTGAAAAAATTAAAAATAGAAATATCACACGACCCAGCTATGCCACTAGTGGGTATTTACCCAAAGAACTTGAAATCAACAATTCAAAGAGACTTATGCACCCTTATGTTCACTGCAGCATTATTCACAATAGCCAAGACGTGGAAGCAACCCAAGTGCCCACCAACTGATGAATGGATAAAGAAGATGTGGTATATACACACAATGGAATACTACTCAGCCATAAAAAAAGACAAAATCATCCCATTTGCAACAACATGGATGGACCTTGAGGGTATTATGTTAAGCAAAATAAGGGGTAAAGGGGCACAAATATACAGTGACTGACAATAATGTACAACTGAAATTTCACAATATTACAAACTATTATGACCTCAATAAAAAAAAGTCCAGAAAAGACAGTTATAGAGTCAGAAGATGCCTTCTACAACCATAATCTCTTATTTTGGCTGTGGAAGAGAAAAAGTCCAAGTTCTCTACAGCTTGCTAGGTTAAAGGAGATTGGGAAAGCAAAGGTTTTCTTTCAAATTTATAGGTCACCAGGGAGACCCTCTCTCCTGAGGTAGCAAAGGCAAGGCTGTCATTTAGAGGCCCATTTATACACTTATCTTCATAAGTGTTATGTTTTATATTATAAATTAGTAAAATGTAATCTATTTAGACTCAGATGACAATGGACACAAGTGCATCCTAAATATTAGATGGATAAAAATAAAATAGCACCATCATAGAATTCTCTTCAAAATCTTACTCCTCAAAGTAATACTGTTCCATGGATCAATCTCTAAGGTATTCTGAAAAGTGAAATATGGTAGGTTTGGAAGACAAGGAAGGTGGAAGATAAAAGTTTGGGTCTTTTTTTAGCTTATAAAATAAGTTAAAAGATAAATGAAAGACAGAAAAAAAAAAAAAGCAATTACTTGCTTAGGGGTATCCAGTGTGAAGACTTTTACATTTGGAATAAAGTAAGCACGAGATTAAAACTTGCACCACTTTTAAAACATATTACCGGGGCTGGCCCCATGGCGTAGCGGTTAAGTGCGCATGCTCCACTGCTGGTGGCCCGGGTTCGGATCCCGGGCACGCACTGATGCACCACTTGTCAGGCCATGCTGTGGTGGCGTCCCATA
The DNA here is from genome assembly GCF_020826845.1 of Diceros bicornis minor. Taxonomy (NCBI): domain Eukaryota; kingdom Metazoa; phylum Chordata; class Mammalia; order Perissodactyla; family Rhinocerotidae; genus Diceros; species Diceros bicornis. Next base: position 21,354,523 of record NC_080764.1, on the reverse strand, counting down.
TAAAGTGGAGGAAGATGGGCACGGATGTTAGCTCAGGGCCGGTCTTCCTCAGCAAAAAGAGGAGGACTGGCATGGATGTTAGCTCAGGGCTGACCTTCCTCACACACACACACACACACACACAAATATATATATATATATTACCTAGAACTAAGACTTGAGAGAAAGATTTTTAAATAAAATGCTCTTAATAATTACTTAATAATAAAATTTATGTAATTTTAATAGGAGAGGAGAAAGCTGACTATTTGAACAACAAGGTTGGGAATTTTACTAGATAATTAAATGCCACTCAACTATTTAGTATAACAGGGAAAGTTATAAAAAAACACTGAAGTGCTAAATGGGAAAAAAAGCAGAGTTAATGTCAGACTCTTTAAAAAGACCTCTCAGTGTCTATTAACTATGGTTTAATGGTATAAGGTCTTTCTACAAACTCAACTATGTGATTTATTTATTATAATTTAGCATAATCCACAGGATATCTTTGGAAAGGTTATACAAATAAGTTACAAAGGCGAGAAAACAGAAGGGAGGAGAAATGAAGTTGAAAAAAACATTTCCTAAAATACAGCAAAGAGAGTGTGTGTGGGGCGGGGGTGAGGGAGGCAGTGGGTGGGAAGGGAAGAACAGGGAACAGGGAAGTTGGTGGAATTAGATAAGCTCCCTATTTTAACATTAGTTTCATGGAATTGGTTATATTATATAAGAATAACAGATGCCCGAATCTATAAGCTCCATATTTTACCCTTAGTTTCTTGAAGCTGGTTACAGCAAAAGAATACAGATATTACCAAAATTTGGTGAGTCTTTAGTCAGTCATTTCTGTATATGGATACAGATGGAGGAAAATACATATATCTTACCCTATTAGAGATGTTACTATTATCATCAACTTAATACAAATCTCATAAACCTTGATACAAAAATAATTTGGACTGTGTTCCAGAGGATGCATTCCAAAGGGATTTGCTGCTATGTTTCCAGAGATGTTGCTTAGAAAAGTTGTTGTTTTGTTATATTCCTCCTTAGAGGTTAAGGAACAGAGTTTGGTTTGTTAAACATCAAAAAGAAGTGTCCAATTTCTGATCTCCAAGAGACAAAGCTACTGGTGGTCTAAGGAGGACATGAGAGACCTCAAAACTGAAGTTGACTGAACTGTGGGATTATTTTTGGCAAGTGATAACGGCAGTTTGTCCAACACAAGTAATGAAGAAGAGAGAAGGCAGCCATAAGGCTGATGTTCCAAAAAATCACGTCTGTATTTGCGTCACTGGAGAAAGTGTGTAAAGAAGCCACAGTAATGAAGTTATGATGGCAACACTAATAGTTAAATACCAGTTTCTTATATCACAAAAACTGTATGCAGGTTTATAGGACTGCCAATGTTCACATTTATTTGTTATTGTCTTAACAGAAGCAAAACTACTATATTCCTTTATAAACCAGGTTGAAATTTTCCTAAAGTTTTAGATTAGAAGGGGGAAAAAAAACCCCTCTTACTCAACCTAATAGAGATAAATGACCATCCTTTTTTAAAATAACAAAAAATGCTCCTTATATTTTAGAGTTTTTCTTCTCAGTTTATGAGCTTGAATCACAACAATTGAGTTATGAAAGACGGAAAATATGAAGTTTATGAAATTTTTTCCTCACCTAGGTCACCAATAAAAAAAGGATTTATTGAGTTGATAGGTGAATAGTACTTTATCTTCAGGAGAGGGAATGAGTAGAAGTTGAAAAGATGCTCTGGGTTGGAAAACGGCAGCCAGTTCTCCAATCAGGTTCCTGTTACTTAAATTCTCACTTAGTGAAATGGACTCAACCATTTATTCATCTTCTGATTTTCAATAACGCTCTATTTAAAATATCTATATTACATTTTATGAACTATATTAGTAGGGTGTTATATTTAGGATATAATTTTCAGATGAAATATTCTATATAACAGATAAATGTTTACTGAACAAATCATAACACAAAAGCAAGCACATGCTCAATACTCTATTCTCTTTCTGGAAGCTTTCTGTGAAGGGATACAAAATTAATTTAAATAAATATGTCAATCACTGTAAAGTGAATATGGCTATCTAAAAAAAGGGAAGCTTTATTTCTAATGACTGAGCAGGTTTAGAAAATGCTAGACCCTGATGTTTAACTCTGATACTATTGCCTCCAAGGTCGTTAATTTGAACCTAAATAGGTGGACAAAAAAGAGGCCTTACAAATCTTGACTAGTACTATACACAGTGGTTTCTATGGAGCTAACAGTAAATTATTTCTTTTTCGATGATTATCTTAAGAAATCAGTTTCTCAGGGAGAAAGTATTTCTCACTGACTGCCCATCAGATATTTTTAAAGATGAAGGAACAAATTACACGATAAAATGGACAAAAGTGACACCAGGCATGACCAGGGCCCCAGGAAGTTAGTGAGGGAGTTATTACTATTTTACGCATAAGAAAAATACATGTTAGCAGTTCTACCAGTGACTTTTAGGCATGGGAACTAAGGTTAACCTAAATGCCTATCAAGAAAAACCTCTAAAGAAATTATTTCAAAAAGTTAGGGATCTATTGTTATGAGACAATTCAAAATACGGCTGCATCAATTTCTCCATGTGATTGATTTTTCTCCTGGGTATTCTTGCAACATGATAAATATTAGGTGTTAAGGACCAAAAAAGTGTTTTCTTTGTATTTTGTAGACACTCAAGTATTTGTTGATTTAAGAGTAATTTGGGGGCCGGCCCCGTGGCTTAGCGGTTAAGTGCACGTGCTCCGCTACTGGCGGCCCAGGTTCGGATCCCGGGTGTGCACCTATGCACTGCTTCTCCAGCCATGCTGCGGCCGTGTCCCACATACAGCAACTAGAAGGATGTGCAACTACGATATACAACTATCTACTGGGGCTTTGAGGAAAAAAAGGAGGAGAATTGGCAATAGATGTTAGCTCAGGGCTGATCTTCCTCAAAAAAAAAAAAAAAAAAGAGTAATTTGGCGCTGTGGGGGACCAATTTTCCTTCCTCCATTATGATGCAAAAACAATATGTAAAATTTAAAGACTTGCGTTGATAGGCTAATTAATGCTATAACTCCATTATGAATACTTCAGCTACATTATAGCTTTGCTATACCTCATTTCACTCAAATGATATTTGTTCTTTAAAACGTATTAATTAGAATTTTCTAGATTTAATTATACTTTTACTTTCTAGGAATAAAAACTTTCAAAGAATTTTTATAGCAAATCATTTTCGAATTTGCTACTTAAAAGTGTAATAAGTTCAGATGGTCTTTTGTTCAGTTTTTGAAAACTTATTTCTATACGTACCCATTCAAGAGGCTTTAAAGAAATAGCTCCAAATATAGCAATAAAAGCTATAAAGAATAGAATTCTTAGTAGTTAATTATAAACTTGATTCCACTGATTGAAACCACAAAGCATTCACTTTTGAACTAATTTTCCAATATTGGTAATGTGTTTGAACTGGTGTATTAAGAGTCTCTCATTCAATGGTCTTAGGGATCCATAGGTACCCACATAAAGAGACAGTCAGGATTAGGCATTCTATGCGGCTACAGAACCACAATGAAGGGTCCTGAATCTGATATCAACGTGTCATCAGCACATGGTCTAACCAACTAAGTGAATAAAAGTCATTTGTGAACTTGGGCTAGGAAAAGAAAAAGAAAAGTTGGGATGTTATGGTATATTATGAAAAACTTTGATGAGTTGTGCTTAGGTCTAGAGATATTTTTTAAAATTATACTGTTAAGATAAATACAAAAGATGTAGACATCTTCGGGTAGAAGAAAATCTAATTTTCATTCATTTTTCCCAATAAAATTCAATATTTTGAAATCTACATTATTTCCTTTTAAAACATACAGTTAACATATTAGCATTTCCTCCAAATTGTAAAATAATCCTTATAAAAAAATTAACTTATATATAACTATGTTGTTGCATCTTACATTGCTGTGATCCATTCAAGACAAATTATCTTCTGCACCAGGACTGTCCACCCCATTATGAATGCTTACACTATTTGAGATCCTTGTCCAAGTATGGTACTAAAACACCTTCTTCAAGTTGATGGTCTCTAAAACCTCTAAAACACTTCTCTCCCACCTGAGGTGAACCCACTTCCTTATTATAGCTTATTTGCTCCTCTGGGTTTTGCTTTTTTCCCCACTAATTAACCACAATCTTAGACAACAAATTTATAGTTAAGGTGAGAATCATGATATTTCTAAAAGAGTAAATAAATCTAAGTAACTACTTAACTTACATTAATATTATTTCCTCCTTACCAGTTGGGAAAAAGTTTATGTGAGGTTCCTTATTTCTAGAAGAGGTGGTGAGTAGGAAAAAAAGATAGAAGGGCAATGAGAAATCAAAGTTGGGTAACTAAAAAGTTACAGTTGGATCAAAGTAAAAGAACTATACCATACATTTCAGCAAGTATAAAAACTGTCATTGTTAGTGTATATATTCAAAAACTTTTTTATGAACCTTAATAATAGAATACTGTCCCTTCTGTCACAATTTCTAAACGAAGGGTTAAGGAGTTGTTTAAAGAAGTCAGAATGAAAGACATGAAGTCAGAAGTTAAAAATATTTTTCTGCTAAATGCCCCTGTCTTTGTTGGTTATCATTTTATATCCCACTTAAAGGAAATTTCTATGAAATCTAAAACTACCTTAAGCTCTAAAAGTTCCCTCCCCTGTGTTTGCTTGCTTGCTCTCTTTTTCCTTCTTTTGTGTGAAGGGGTGTACAGAGGTATGGTGCTATAGTGAATTTAAGGCAGATGAAGTAAATTTTACTGGCACTTAGTAAACAAATAAACTGAAATAAAGAATTAAGTGTTTTGGCTTAAAAGCACTGTTTCAGATAAGCTGTCCTATATATAATCTAAATTAATTTAATTATGATATTAATGACACAAAAATATGTAATGGAGAATCAATTCCTAAAAAAATATATTTTCTTCAAATACATTTTTATACTTAAGAAAAACTGATTTGACAAATTTAGGGTCTTAAATTTAGTACCTTATCAATTATTTTTAAAAGAAGATTATTTTGCATTCTCAGTTCTCTTACATTTCACTTCTCCTTTTAAATTATTTTTTAATCTAAATTAATTTTTAATTATATGCTATATTATTAAAAAACAAAGAATTCAAATGTACAGTAGCCAAATATCCTCCTACAGCTCTAATGGAGACTGGCATCTGTGTACACCAGCTTGTTGGTATGTGACTTATCTTCAAATATGACTGAGAATTCCAAACCCTCCTGAGGTTCACAGTTCAAAATGTATTTTTCCAGAGACTGAAAACATCATAAACAAAAATAGTTATGGTTAAATGATTAGTTCCTGGAAACAAATTATTCACAAATTAACACTTTAATGGCATTTGAATGCCACCGAAGGATAGCTATAATGAAAAATACATGATATCAGTATTAAAATATTCTGAGCTCTATGATTATGGTAAAAGTGGTACTAGCGAAGAATATATGAGGAATACATAAGAATCAAGGTAGGCGCATATAATATTACTAAATGGATACTGACAATCATCTAACTTAGTAGTACCTGCCCACTACATGTTTTTCTTTCTAAGGAAAACAAGAAATCAGGGAAACACATCTGGAAAAGCAAGAAATTTAAAACCTGAACTTAGCAATATTGTTTACTGCTCTCTAACAAACATACATAAGGAAAATAAAAGAGCAAAGAATAAACAAAAGGGCAATTATAGCATTTAAAAGCAATACTTCTCAACATTAAATGTGTACATAGTATGACTGATTCTGAGCTCCCTAACTTTCAAGGCAACTTGGGAAGGGTTCAAAAGGCAGCCAAAATATTGAAAAATCATAATCTGTAAAACTGGCATAATAATTCTTGACACATCGTTTCCTTAGAGGCTAGTTCACTGACTTTAGCAGAGAATAAGTAATTTTGGTAGTTTTTTTGCCAAGAATACAAAAAACGTTACCTGTTTCTAGGTTCTCCAGATACTCAGGCCATGGCAAAGCATAAGTAACATCTCAGGGGTTCCCAATTGGTGGCTAACTGTCAACGTTTTCTGCCTTAGGGGGATCTCTATCCTTCCTGCATTTGATGTAAGATAGAATGCAGAGGAAGGAGGATAACTGTGGTCACTTGAGTTCCATTTATCCCAACTTAAAGTTACTACTCATACAGTCCACCAGTCTGCTAATCTTAACTTCTTTCAGTTGTAGTCAAATGGATCTGGCTGATCCTTTAGTTGATGGGAAGGATAAAATACTTTCCCTTTCCAATTTTCAAAGTTGGCTAAATTACGCAATTAATTAAATGGACCAATGTTCACTTGTATCTTTTCTTTATCCACATTCTTATTTGTGGGAAATCAATCTTTGTACATGCAGCTTTTATCTTCAATGAACAGTGTGACGCTAAAACACCACAGAAAGTTGTCTCCCCCGCCCCAAACCTTTATGTGCTCAAAAAATACTGACCTTGATATTGATTAATAAACTTTACGTATTATAAAGGAAACAAAACACATATTAATATATTAATAATAAACACATATTAATAAGACCTACAGAGATAAAAAGCAACAAAAAAAGAAATAGCACATAGTTGTTAAACTAAATCTGCACTAGTGTTTTCCACAGCTTTGATTACACATGAACCAGCAGCTCCTCCTTCCTTTTGACTACCCCATTGATCAGTGATGAAGAACCTACCCTGGAACTCTCTAGACCACGGAAAGTCACACTGGGGTCATATCCCAAACAAGGTTTTAAAGCCTTTAATTACTCTTACAAAAACTAAACCTTATCTAAAGAGTACTCTACTTCATGCTTGATTAGTTTCTCCAGGTCCAAGGTGCATAACTTCTTGATGAACATCTCTAGTAATCAGCTGGAGATTCTTCATCCTTAGGTAATGGAAGTCACATTTTCCCAAGCCCGACAGCCACTGCTGGCAACAGATGCATCAGCACCACCAGAACCAAGGAGATTATTCAATTCACATTTTAAGCCAGCCAAAGAAAATAGAGCTTTAAAAAAGTCTAAGTGTCCAAAGAGACTGTTTTGGCAAATACGGTTTCAAAAAATACAAGTCATTAGCTTCTTAATGTGGAAGTCGGACTTTCCCAATGCGCAATTTATTACTGGCAAAGGATTTACCAAGCTCTGCCAGTAAAAAGGGGGGAATTGTTGGAAAAGTGATCTATGTACACAATTCCAGTTAAGTTATAAAAGCAATATGTAATTTAGTAAAAGCTTGTGCTGCACTATTATGACAACAAACATTAAATCAGAATCAATTATCTGCTACATTTGGAACACAACAGTATTACTCACTGAAAAATCTTGTGTAAAACTTGCTTAAAAAGAAAAAAAAAAAAAAATCAGAAAATGCCAGCAGGTGTTCCAGGAACATTCATTAACAATGAGATCCAAATTTGGGGATCAATTAATAGATCATAAATCTAGAGCAAACTTAGGATCTCATTTTATGTATGAGGGAACTGAGGCCTTGAGAGGTGACATGTCCTGAACTTGGTCACACAGGGTTGTATGACAAAGCTAAGAAACTATACCATGCTGCATGTCAGCAGGACAGAGCAAAGATCTGGGGGTACTCCTGGCACTCGAATTGTTCTCACAGAGAACAACTACCTTCTGGATCTGTAATCATTCTTATATCTCACAAAGGGTAGGAATCCAGGAGTGATAGAAAAAGGTATAAAGACCAAAAAGCAAGGTACTGCTGGTTTCTCTGTGAACTGGTACTTGTGACTACGGAAAGATTCCGTTGGCTTCTGTTCAAAGGAGTTTATATTAATTAAGCAGTTTTAATTACCTAGGCTCTAAAGTAGATTTACAGGTATTTGATAAAGTGAGGCAAGGCAAATACAAAAGCAATACATTCCAGAGATAGCTAGGACCCAGGAAGAGGAAGTTTTCATGGCAGCTTAAGAAGAAAGCCAAAAAAGACTGTAGTTCATCCTGATATCCAGGGAGCCTAAAAATTAAAAAAATATATCTGCATTTGTAATTTGTAGGACTTTCAATGCCTTCCTACCTGAAATGAGTGAGCACCACACGGGTGGTCAGCAAATTCAAGCTTTTATACTAGCAAAGACGCTGACAGGGCTTGAGAAATACTTGTCCACTCTGTCTTACTAGAGCGAATGAAATGGTTCTAAACAATAGTTCAGGAAGGAAGCAAGAGGACAGATTACAAGAGAGCTGACAGCCTGGTAAGCACTAAGATGCTGAGTGGAAGAACATTACACTTTGGAAAAAGATAAGAAACACAGCATAAGGGGAATTATAGGTATAAGACTCTGCTTATGGAGCAGCAATTGACACTTTTAAATGACAAAAATATAAAGGCAATTAAAAATGAATGAAATCCTGTTTTTGTCCTTAGGAGGTTAGAGAACTTGTGGCACTGTTAAATTCCTTTTGAGGATATAGAAATGGTTATTTGGGGGATCTTAGGAGATTTTTATACTGTTGGTATAAATACAGTGATTTTTTTCAGAAAGTCAGGTTTTTTTGAGAACACGCTATCTTCTCTTTTGTTAATACAAACAATTTCCTAAATTCCAGAATGTAGGCTTCTAAAACTCAGCTTTGATAACATGTAGTAATGTGTATGATGGGTGATAAACTACTCAAGGTCATATTAATAGACAAAGTAGTACTCATCTGATGAATTACGCTGATATTGGTCTTTCTGTACATTAATAACTAAAACTAAAATACCTGAGAAAAATTGGGTATTTTAATGAAAATCTACAATCTCGTTGGGAAAGTGAAACACTTTCCAGTATTGATAAGGCAATTTGTAATGAAGCTACCCTCTAGAATTAGCTGAGGTTAGGCTCCTCCATACAGGAAGTGGTCAAATTTGTTTTTTTTCTATCTATATCCCTCTGAACCCTGTCTGTTCTCAGTCACACTCAAGTAACTGAACCACCTTAGTAGAATGAACACAACTGATTAGAAGACTAACACAGAAAATAGGAAGGCATTTCACTACCCTAGAGTATAGAAGGTATACTCTATTTTTTTATACCAATAACAATGGAAGGATTTACCTATAAATCAATATCTATATACATATATATGGAAAGTCTTGAACATGGGATAAAGGAACCCCTAAGTGAGGCTAAAAGAAGGCAATAGTTGTATTATCAGATGGAGCATACTTTCTGGCTACCTGACCAGATGCAGGATTTAGATGAGGCTTTCCAAAACAAGTTATAAACAAGCACAAGGATAAGATACAGACATGACGGGAGATATTACTTATTTACATGCACTCGCAGCTTGTTTTTGCCCAAATCAGAGCATCTGCTAAATTCCTAAGTTACCTTGCTGAAAATTTCATCCTTCAACAGATAGGAGAAGTAATGAAGGGAACTGATTTAACTATTTCATACTTATATTTAAACAAAAAGGCAGAACTGAATGATGATGCAGAAGTGACAGGAACTCTGGTAGGGACCATGCCAAGGAAAGACAATACTGAGCATTGTCACTGTCAAACATGTAGCCTATATCTGTGGTTGGACATTCTGAGTCACTCATGATATTAGGAAACAGGAAAAATGGTGGATTTATAGATAGCTTAATAACTATAATCCAAAAATAACGATTAGCAGATTCATGTCAACCTTGAGAGAGATCTCTTCTTGGTCTATTCTTGGTTTGGTCCTACAAAACATTTTATACCAATAACTTGAAGAAATGGGAGCATATCTGTACATTTCCAGGTGACACAAAGCTGGGAAGGAGAGTTAATATGCAGGATAAAATAGTCCACTCAACAGATATTGACTGAGTACCTTATGGGCAAGGTGTTAAAGTGAACACAAAGATGAATCAAGATACAGTTCTTCCTCTTATGGTTTTCTTTTCAACAGGGGAGATAAAAATATGGATAAGTTGTCATAGAATAAGATATGAGTGATAAGTTCCATAAAAAATATAAAGGGATTGGATAGGTCAATGATGAGAGATATTACTTCTAGCTTTATGTATTGGTGGGTCCAGAATCTGAGATGATTTAGTGGAAGTGTTCACAGGAACATGTCAGATGACTAGAATTTGGACATGTAGTAATCAAGAGAAGGGGAATTTGATTCAGAGGTGGAAAAGCATAGAGCATGTATTGGGAAGGGTTTGTGGTTTTGTCTGAAGAATGAAATGTAGGACAGGGAGCAGTAGAAAACAAAAGTTGGGTAATAAGATTCTGGGATACAGGTTGGCACAATAAACTAAAATCAATAAAATTAAATTTAACTTGGATGAACTTCCAGTTTTAGGATGGCAGTGTAGATGCTGCTCCCTCCTTTCCTCTTGAAAACTACCTCAAACAATAAGGCAAAAAGAAATAGAACACAAACTTCAATTTCAGTGACTAAGAGGCATATATGAACTACAATACATGGAAATTAAAAGCAGATAAAAGAATGATTATGACTTAGCAGAGGATGGCCAAGTCTGAAGAGGGGGACACCACAAAGCAGCAGCACTCCCAGAACCCTGGAAATGTTCAGGAATTAGAAATTCCTGTACCAAAGGCAGAAAAGAGGCAAAGGACTGAAATGAGGAAAACTGGGCTAAAAACAGGAAAAGTATGAGGCAGAAGAAACCGAACTCCTGCCCATACTAAGTGACACCAAACAAAAAGGATGGGCTGAAGCTAAGTGCTAAATTCTGCTAGAGAATTAGATAGTTTTTTAAAAAAATAAATCAAACAATTCCTTATTCTTTCTGAAATGTTTTTAAACACAAATTATTTTAAGGATGTTATAATATAGTGTAAAATATTTTAAACAGTTCTTAATCAGAAGAGCTTTTTCGGAAATACACATGCTCTAGCTCCACGTCCCAACTCCAGAGACTCCAGTAGGGTGGGGACTAGGAACCTGTATTTTGACCAAGTTTCTTAGTCTGAAAACCACTGAGCTAGTGTGAAAAAGAAATCTATCACCAAAACCTATCAAAAGGTAAAATGGCATAGAGAAAAATACAGGCATTTTCATTCCTAGGTAAATACTATGTGCCAGCTATTGTTCTAGGAACCGGGAAGAGTGCAAGACACAAAAAATTCCCTACTCTCATGGAGTTTATATTCTAGTAACAGGAGAGACACAAAGTGATGTAAAATATGTAGTATTTTACATGTTATTGGATGGGTATATGAAGAAAAAGACAGCAGGGAAGGGGTAAAAGGAATGGGACCAGAGACAAGGTAATATCTGAGTAAAGATTTGAAGGAAGGTAGTGAGCAAACCATGAAGATATCTGGGAAAAAGTGTTTCAGGCAGAGAGAATAGCTGATGCAAATGTCCCGAGACAAGAGACTGCCCGTATATTTATTCAAAGACCATCAAGGAGGCCAGTAGAGCTGGAGCAGAGTGAGCAAAGATATGAGATCAGAAAGGTAACAGGGGAGCGATATTGTACGGGGTCTCATAGGCTTGTGAAGGACTGGCTTTTACTCCTGCTGAGATGGTAAGCCATATAATTAGAAAAACGAATATTTAAAGGGTCGTTTAAATATATACATTCATACACACACACACACATATGATATACATGATTCTGAAAAGCAATGGGATTTGTCTAAGTAATTAATAACAAAAATAATGTCAAGTAGTATCTGACCTTAGTTTGCTAAATAAATCTAGATGGTACCTAACATAGTACCTTAAAGTACGTGTTTAGTAAATATTTGTGGAATAAATGAACAGTGGATTTATACTGAAAAGGAAAATCAGTTTCTGAAGTTCTTGTAAAATCAGAGGCAATGTATCAAGAATATAACAGTTACCCTAAGATGCAGTCTTTCATCAAAGATTTCAGGGCATTCTTATAGATATCATCAAGTAGATTTTCCTACTTCATATATCATATGTTAGGCAAGAAGAGACTAACATAAAAAGCCTTCTAGAATTACTCTGAAGCTTTTCCTCTTTTGTTTGAAAGAGTCAAACACACAGTTTTTAACAATCCAAATCTTAAGCTTAGCTTAAGCTTTCCTGGGTTCTAGCTTTAAAAACTTATGATTCCTAATCAAACTAGCTCTACTTTATTCTTATTAATTAAAGAACTTTATATAATTTCATCCCAAAGTCTGGTTTATTTTTTTTCTAAAGCCTAGAGCCCAGGATTTTGACTGTCAATGAAGAATTTTGAAGGTGACAAATCCTCTTCTTCTGACAGCTGGGAAAAGTGAATGTACTTTCTTCTTCCCATTGTCACCACCATAGCTTCTAAATGAGCCAATCTACTCTTCTGGTTGTCAGGTAGTATTTGTTTTTAAATTATTTTGGTGATAAATAATGCCATGGACAGCAGAACAAAACTGTTCTTCTTTAATATTAGTACTTCTTTTGCCTGATAACAGAATTTTACAAAAGTATTAATTTTTTGATTAACAGAAAAATGATGGACAGCTAGCTCCTTCAACCACTGTAATAGGACTCTCTACAGGAAAGAAAAGAAATAAACTTCTGCTGTCATGGACAACTGCAAATATTTTTGGTGTCATAGCATGTAATGACTTCTTAGAAAAAATATGAATGCTAAAGCCATATAGTATTAAAAGCATTACCTCACTTAGCCAAGAGACTTATGCTCTTTTCTATGAACCAAACCACCGACAGATGAAATTCAGAATAAAAATACACACAAGAAAACATTATTTGTGCTAGCATATGGGAATTAAGCTAAAGCCATATGATTTACCAAATGCATAGTCCACTTGCATTCCTCTATCTGATACATGCAAGATTTGCAATGATAACTTTATGTAAAGCAAAAATACTTACACAAATCTATATTAAACTATGTTAATTTGAATGTGAGATCAGTTTTAATTAGAAAGATTTGACTTCTGCTTACTTTTCATCAGGGCATTAATTAAACATAGGAAAGAAGTAAGAGAGTAGAAAAACTTGGTCACTTGGTTTAGCAGTTTTCTCAGAGTGAAAAAATAACAATGAAACCTCCAGGTTAAGAATTTCAAATGAGGCTGCTAGACAGAGAAGACAGACCAAATTAGCTTACCACTTGAACCATTTTGAGATATCTGGCATATCTTGGATCCTTGGCTACAGTTAAGATATTTTCTGCTGTTACTTCACTTTCCTGTGGTCCAGAGTCTTGTAAACTGTTCTGCTGTAGAGAGAGTATTATGTGTAAATCTTTAGACAATTCATGAAAGGGGTCCATTAATATTACTTAAAAGGGATGTTTCTTTTTATAATTCTAAAACAATCAATATCAGAAAAAAACATTTCTAAAGTTAAATACCAATAATTTAATTATGGGATATATGTTTCCAAATATTTACAAATACTTAAATATGATTTCAGAGGAAGCTACACTTAACATCAACATTATATTGTTCCTTAAAAAACACAAATATATTCATGGCATTAAAAATATTAGAATTCTACTTTACTTGTCCGAGTGCTGATATATTACACGAATTCTAGATGGGCATATTATTTTAATAAAACTTTTAATAAAGCTAATAAAACTATTTGATTTGTCAATTATTCAACTCCAGTGGACAGTGAGTTGATCTGCTAGGTATCTACCATCTACACAATTGAATTCCACACTTATTAAGTAATCTTATTCTAAGTGGATATGGCTATTCTAACATCTTAGAAAGCAATGCCTGGAGAGTTTGTGGATGAGAAGCCCATTTCCCAGACAAAACTATCTGGTTTTGTATATTGCAGCTACTGATGGAACTATTAACGGTAACATTCTCCACAGAGTGGTTAAGATGAAATACTAAATACTACTTACAATGAAGAATACTGGGGAGTGGTCTTTTTAGATAAAAATGCTTCTATCGTACAGGCAGTTCTCATTTTGCATGGTACCGTGTTAACTGAAACTTGTCCAGACTGAAACCCTGTCCTCGCTTAAATGCAAAGCTAGGACTGTCTGTATATAGTTGATTTTTCTATCTATCTGAACACTTAGAGTAAGTTTACTTTTGTGAATTCTCACTCATTATCTGTAGATTAGCATTAAGAGGAAGTACCTTAATAGAATGAAATCAATTTTATGTCTACATATCTATGCTGAAATGTAGATAAATCAAGAAGTACTTTTAAATATTTATAGTTTTTAGAATAGAAATATAAATTATATATTAAGGTTTTTCCTCAGATAATTCAAATACAGATTAAACCTGTGGAAAACTCTGAAGCAAACAAAATATCCAAAAATTGTTTAGGTTTCTCCTGTTATATGACATACAAAAGTGAGTAGACATATATATTCATCTGTGAAATACACAAATACAAAAAGTCCAAAACATTTAATTAAATAAAAAATTCAAACAAAGCCGAAGTATGTTTCTAAAAAAATTACGGACAATAAACTCATAAAATAGCATAATGGAGCAAATGATAATTACATACAGCCCCAACGGATTTCAAAACTCAGCCGTTAACTTTTGCCTAATAACGAAGACCTCAACAAGGTTTAATTATGTCAGGTCTTACACTTTTGCTAATTGAACGACCCACTGAATCCTCTATCATCTCTCTCAACTGTCCTTCATTTTATTCTCAAATTAATTTCAATCTGCACGATTGGACGTTCTATTGTGAGTAATGACAAGATCTGAACCATGAAATTAAAGTTCCAGAAAAATCAATATGCAAAGGTCTTTGACTCATATATAGATTAGATTGCAATGAATGGATGATTTAAAAGAAAAGTGCATGATTATCCTTTATCTGATGAGTGAGTTGACTGTAATGCCCATAGAAATTCTGTGTTAAGCAATACCTAAGTCCATTTCAAAATATTTTACATAAAATATACCAGTTAATAACAATGGAGAAATACGAAGTTGATTTGAATATAAAGAACATGCTGAGCAGTTATTTTATTAAGCTAATCAACACACAACTTTACCACAATTTTTTAAACTCAGGAATCCAACAGACTTCATAAATCCTCCAAATGAATTAATATACAATTTTAAAATAAAATTGCCAGAGTTGTATCAGGTCATTCTGAATTTTAGAAAATTAAGCTGTGATTACTTGTAATCAATTTTTTGAGACCTTAAATAGACAGGACCAATTCATTTCCATCCAATTCATTCCCCAAATACATATTATATCTAAATATATGGCTCCTCCCAGAGGGCCTTGTACCACATGTGCTCAATATGTTTAACGAATTCGACACAGGTGCTGGAGACAGTGTAGTGTAGTAGGTAAGAGCTAGGACTTTTGGCACCAGATTGCCTGGGTTAAAAGTTCGGCTCTTACGCTTATTGTTTGACATTTGGCTAGTTACTTAACTTCTGTATACCTCATTTGACACATCTGTAAAGCACAATTGATAATATACTATTTACTTCATAGGGCTGCAGTAAGGATTAAATGAGTTAATTTATGAAAAGCATTTAGAAGCACGCCTGGCACACAGTAAAGACCCTTTACATGTTAGTCATTATCATCAAGGTCAACACTATCATGATCTAAAAAGTATCCTATGGAAAGTATCTCCAGGCACAAATGCAGAATTCCATACAGATTGGAAGTCTACTTGTTCACTAGTACTTGGTAGATCACTATTTTAGTGATTATTTCATTTTGCATTTTAATACCTCATTGAGATACATGAGAAATTGTTCTTAATGAAAAACTTCTATTTTTTGACATAAAAAGTAATATAAAATTTAAATTTATACGGAGCATAAATGAACATTAGGACATAAGAACCAGATGTAAAGTGTGGCCCTTACTAGGATGCTGATTTGAACAAAACAACTCTAAAAACACACTTTTTTTTTTTTGTGAGATCAGCCCTGTGCTAACATCCGCCAATCCTCCTCTTTTTTTTTTTTTTTTTGCTGAGGAAGACGGCCCTGGGCTAACATCTGTGCCCATCTTCCTCCACTTTATATGGGACGCCGACACAGCATGGTTTGCCAAGCAGTGCGTCGGTGCGCGCCCGGGATCCGAACCAGCGAACTCCGGGCCGCCGCAGCGGAGCGCGCGCACTTAACCGCTTGTGCCACCGGGCCGGCCCCTAAAAACACACTTTTTAGACAATTGGTATTTCTTAGATCAGTAGCTCTCAAATTTCAACAGTCTACAAATCACTTAGGGATATTGTTAAAAGGTAGCTTCTGATTCAGTAGGTCTGGGGTGGAGTCTGAGGTTCTGCATTTCTAACAAGCCCCTAGGTGATGCCCATGCTGCTGGTCCCCGGAGCATACTCTGAGTAACAAGGGGTGAGACGATACCAGGGAATTACTGTTAATTATATTGTGTGTGCTAAAGGCACTGTGGTTATAGAAGGAAATGTCAGAACTTTCCAGAGATGCTCAAGGAATTATACAGGGTTGAAATGACATGATGCCTGGGATTCACTTCAGCAAATGACAAAAAAGACATCTGAAGCAGTTGCAACAAAATCTTAACTGGTGAATCCAGGTAATGGGCATCTGGGTATTCACTGTACTATTCTACTTTTGAGTACGTTTGAAAGTTTTTATAATAAAACATTTAAAAAGTACATTTCTTAGAAGAACTTGGAAAAATTTCCATAATGAACTTGAAGAAAATCATTATGTTCAAGATTTTTCCTAGTCCTGTATAGATGGATTTTCTTTTTTATAAGCAAAGAAAATATTAAAGAAAGCCCTTCAAAATAACAAAATAAAACAGCCACTTTTTTTCAAACTTCATTTTCTATCTTAAGGTTTTAAAATATTACTATTCAAAGTTACACACTTTTATTTAAATTCTTCCTTCAAACCTGCTGCTTAGGTCTGGTTCAACCAAGAAGATCTGCTCACGTTTCTTGGAACTTAAATACTTACCTGTGATTGCTCTGAAGTGGTTTCAGAATGTGATTCATTTTTAACACTAGTGACACTTATAGGAGATACTTCAAATGTGACATCATCTAGGCCTGGGATAGATGACAACTGAGAAAAGAAAATTAATGTTGGTATATGAGGATAATATTAGGTGCTTAAACACTATAAGTTTCTAAGTGTGTGTGTTTTAAATATCTGTCAAGTTTTAAGCCTATAGAAATAGGTTTACAAAATCTCATCTTTGGTGTTTGAAATTCTCCATGCCAAAAACTATTTAAAAATGAAAGGAATTCACAAATAAAACATTTTTGAAGAATTTCTCACAAATCTAATTTAGCTTATAACCATTCTTTTCCCAGGAATTATTTTTAAAATATAAGAGTGCTGGTGTAAGGAATGAGAGCAGAGGCTTTGGAGTCAGATTGCTTCGGTTTAAGTCACAAGCTACATGACCTCGTGTAAATCTCCCTCAGCCTCAATTTTCTCACCTGTAAAGTGGGGATAAGAAAACTTACCTCACAAAGTTGTTGTAAAAAGATTTTTATTAAATATACTTTGTAAAAAAAAAAAAAAAGTGCTTGGCAGCATATTTTAAATTTGAATTATCTGGGAAATGACAAAACTCTTGACATTACATTTTAATGTCTGACACAGTTCATTCTTTAAACATTTATCACTGAATGTTACTAAAATGTGTTATTTTTCACACACAAAAGATGGGCCTGTTGTCAGTGGGTAAGCATTTCAGGTTGGATTTGCAAGATCCATGAAAACCCTCTTTTCTGATTTCATCCTAATATCAATGATATACATTTGTCAGATGTTTGGCTAACTTTGGGGATTAACTCTATGGCCATGGAAATAATTAAGGTTAACTTGTCCATACCATATTGTGACCTTGGACTCTAATTCAAGAATTCCCCAAACACTAAAATAAGACACACACTCACAATAAAGAATAATGAAAAAAACCAATGGTAATAAGATCTGAAGCAGCGATATTCATTGAGAACTGTTGACTGATGACAGTACTTAGCACAGTGGCTATGGCCCAAATAGTTTCAAGGGAGTATGTCTGCTAGGAAAATATTTTGAATATGTTCAAGGGCCAGATATCCTAAATTTTCCAAGCTAGAGAAATGTTCTGAGTGAAATATAGTGACTGAAGTCCACAAGAAGATGTAGAAAGTACATACTAGACACTCTGATCCTATGCTAAAGATATCAGTCATTTTACTTCCTCATAAATATTCAATAAACATTTTTTCAGATTTTTTGTTGTTGTTGTTGGTGAGGAAGATTGGCCCTGAGCTAACATCTGTGCCCATCTTCCTCTATTTTGTATGTGGGTTGCTGCCACAGCACGGCTTGATGAGTGGTGTAGGTCCGCACCCAGGATCCGAACCTGCGAACCCAGGCCACCAAAGCAGAGTGTGCTGAACTTAACCACTACGCAACCATGCTGGACTCCAATATTTCTTTGATAAATAAACAAAGTCACAAAAACATAGTAGTGTCTCCATTATTTTATAAATAGGAAAAACACACAAAATCTGCAAGCTTTCAAATCAAAACACCCTTCTATTTTTCTTGGTTATCTCTTGTAATTTCTGGCATCAAAATTAGTCAAATCAAAATTATTAGCATTTAATATATTTGCAAATGGAAAATAGCTGATATTTTCTCCAAATTTTGTTCTGGAGATATCTAAAATTTTATATAATTTTTACTGTGTTATCAAATGATTACTATCAAGATAATTGTGAATTTTCCATCAAATGAAGTAAACTATATAATAGCTCAATTTAACATGTTACTCATATTATGCTTTTGACAAGTATAACGAAAAAAATCTCACTCCATGTGTACATTTAAACAGAGTCAGTTAATGGTTAAATAATGAATATCACTCCTTTTGCAATTATAATGAATTAAAAAAAAAAAAAAACCACTGTACTACCTCATGGATACTGGAGCTAAACTGAATTCATTCCCAAATGCAATTAAAGTTAAGTATGACTGAGAAAGCTGGTATATGCAGAGCAAAGTTTATACTATAAATTATTCAGAAATACAAACCTTTGCATCTAAAATATTGAGAGTTGTTTCAATTTGTTGGATACGAAGAGAAAGGTCTGCTAGTTTCTGGAAAAGAAAGATTAGAAACAAAAGAATAAAGTTTGAATAAAATAAACTGTTAACAAACAGCAGATTAGAAAATAATAAAAACTATGGTTTAAGTATTTGCCATTTTCTAATATATTACTCTCTTATTGACATGAGTGGGAATGGTAACTCAAGTAGTCTATTATCTTCATTAACATGCTTCATGGTTATTTTATAAAACTGTATTCACAGATAAGAAAAAATTACATTTTCAGCCTTGTCAAACTCATTATCAGAGCCATAATCAATCATTGAGACCAGAATGTCAACTCCTCCCAGGACAGAGATTTTGTTCACTGCTATACACTCAATGCCCTGACACTTACCAGGAGCCTGATAATTATTTGTTGATGACTGAAGGAATTCTTCATAGAAAACAGAATAAAAATTAGCTCAAAACAGCCCGAAACAGGATCTGCCTTTATAAATTACTTAAACACCTAAGTATATATAATTAGTCCCAAATTCAAACTTTCCAATTTGGAAAAGTAAAAGGGGATGAAATTAGAAGATGCGAAGCTCATGCTGGAAAGAATTAAAACAAAGAGAAAAAAATAGGAAAAGTACTAGAATAGCAAAAGGAATCAATCTACCATCAAAATCCAAGATAAAGCAGAACCAAAAACTTACCATGCTCCAGTTATTCTGTACAATTAAATTATCTATCTATCCACACAAATAAAAGTAACATCATAAAATATGATCCATAAGAACATTTATTTAAACCTCCTGAATCCTAAACATTATTATATTCAGTGACACAGTCCAAGAGCAGTTGGCCAGTTTACTAGCTGGCAGAAGTGCAGCACTCTGACCGATTTTTGGGATATTATCAAGATCCTGACTAATTCATTTAACACCCCAAGAAATGATCATTTTGCCCACATTTGGGGGGGAAAAAACTGAAAGCAACCACAGATTAGGTAATGCTTCTTCACAAGACACTTATTTTTAAGATGAGCATCTTGATATCTACGAAGATATAATTTGGAAACAAAACACTAGAATCTAGATTCAATGGCATTCGAAGCTAAGTTTAATCTTGATTTCTACCATTTGTTCACATAAGACTTTTCTGTAAACATAAATACAGGTTTATAAAACACCACATGGATGAATTCCTCTCCAAATTATAGGTGTTGTTCTGAAAATTAAATTTTAGCAAATTTAGACTCTGGGTGATGATGATGAGTCAATGCAGATCGTAACAAATTGACTGGAACAAATGTACCATGATGGTAGGGAATGCTGATAGTGGGGGAGGCTGTGCGTGTAGGGTGACAGGGGGAAGTATACGGGAACTGTTTTCTGCTCAGTTTTGCTGTGAACCTGAATCTGCTCTAAAAAATAAAGTTTATTATGTTTAAAAAAAAAAAAAGGAAAATCCCCAAGTATTGCATAAACAGAATTTTTGTCATTCAAAGCTAATAAATGATCAACCCGCTTCTCACTAAGGCTAAAATGCTACTGTGTGAAATACTGGGAATCAAATTTCTCTGATTAAATTTCCTAAAATAGATGCTGTTTATCTGGAATTATTAAAAAATTGGTATGAAAAATTTTTCATGGTTAGATCATAAAACTAAATTGTCCTTAAATGGGTACTCAACGATTCACACAGAATAGGCTAAGGATTGAAATACAAGTCTTAGTAAATAAGGGACTAAAGATGAAAATGTTTATTTAGAAAACTACTTGTTGATAAGGAAGATTAAAGAGGCTTGGAGGAAAAAAGTTATAATTTCTAGAGCAGTTATTCTCCATTTTTTTGGATGCAGATTCATCTGCTATGTCAATCTTTTGCTTAAGCACTCATTTTACCTACTCTCATCTACTATTATCAAAACTTCACCAAAATGAAACGACCTGTTTTTCTAAATAAAACAAGATTATATGAATGATTTATTGATGCAAGACATGAAAGACATTGATCTAAACATCAATATATTTTAATTTATAATAATTTATCTGAATGTTTTTGATATCTAACCTAATTACAACCATAACTGCAAAGTACAAATAAATCTGAAACAAGTATAATTTAATAAAAAAAGATCTGTGATTTCTATTGGTGAAAGTCATAGGTCCCAATACTACTGTGATTTTTGGTGACTAAATTTAAAGTTAAGGAAAATGTGAAATTTAAGTTAGAGGTAAATAAAAATATAATTTTTTCTCATCCAAGTTCAGGTACCCCAAGTTTAGAACCACTATGCAAATGATTTTCTCAAAACCAGATCAACAAAAGGCTTTTCCTCTTGGCCAGGGAAGATCTTTGTTGTGGATAAACCATGTAATTTTATTACCCACAAAGGTATTATCCATTTTCTCTACAGCTGGTTTTTGAGAGTTTAAAATACTAAATATGTTATCTGGATTATATAATTTAATGCTTTAATAAATGACATATTACTATATCACAATTTTGAGTTTTTAAAAGTATATAATTGGTTCCTTTTATAATCCTATGCATTCTATTTTATGCATTTAAAAACATTAATTTTGCTTCACCAGAGTGCCAATGGGTCATGGCATAATTAAGAACCTTTGCTTTTCAAAGATAATTCAGCATAAAATATTTTTGAGTCTGTTCTCATGGAATTACTGCTATAACATACATAAACATATACTTTTTAGAAAGTCGTCGTCACTTAACAAAGTACACCTGGCTTCATTTATGGGCTGCAGAAGTTTATCTCTAAGATGTTTATGCCTTCTGCATTTGCAATCTACAACCCTCAGACCACTATAAAGCAGATTTCTCAAACTTGGCTCTATTGTCATTCTGGGCTGGATAATTCTTTGTTGTGAGGGGCTGTCCTATGCACCATAGGATGTTTAGCAGAATCTCTGACCTCAACCCACTAAATGTCACTAGTACTCTCCAGTTGTGACAACTAAAAACATCTCTATACATTGCCAAATGTCCCCTGGTGAGAACCACTGCTCTAAAGTGTAGATGACTATGGACAGTAACTGTCCCCACCTCTGAAAGTTTTAGCAGAGAGGAAATGGAAAGGTCTTTCTCATCCTTTTAACCATCCTTTTATCTTTATAAGGAGTTAAAGAACCTGCAATACCTTCGTTTGAGACAAAAGGGGAATTTACAAGGTACCTGAAGTTTGTTAGGTAAGCTGAAAATTTCTTGATTTATCACCCACATATTTCTAAAGCAGAGCATTTTATTAAAGTGAAAAACAAGAAGAAAGGAAGAAATATGGAGTTAATAGTTGAACCTGGAGACAAAAATAAAATACTGTGGGTTTTCAGGGTAGTAAAATACCCAGTTTGCATATCCAGTTCTCTAAAAGAGAAACAGTATTTTAAAATAATGGATCTCTTGGTATATTACACTGGGTTGGATATGTCTTAGAAGTCAGAAAGGGAAGCAGTTGATGGTTTTATTAAGCTTCATCTGACACTTAAGCCCAGCAGTTGTAAAAGTTGTAAAAGCAGTTGTAAAAGTTGTAGCAGTAAATAGAGTTTTAAGCAAAACATTATTTGGCTGAAGCTGATGGTGGGCTTAAAAATTGGAGGTAGAAGACACGCATTGTAAAATTTTCTAGGTTATGTGAGAATTCTCAGCACTTTTGCCCGTACTTAAAGATTTTAGAAGAAAGAAACATTTTAGAATATTTAAAAAAATGATTAAAAACCCAGTATTCTAGGCTTGTTACCAGTCTAAATCAAAAGAACACATCTGACTGCCCTGCTTATAGAGTACCTTTGACTTTAAAATTCACTATAAGGTTATATTTCTGCTTAGTTTTATCTGCAATATGCATAGAACTTGTGTTGTCCTTTTTAAGTTTTCTGTCCCAATGGACCACCATAACAAGATTTTGCCGATTAGGGCCAGAATAGAAATGCTTACTTAGGATCTGTAAAGCAAGAGATGACCTTAAGTAACTTTGTATCTTGGGTCTGACTCAACTACTTTCCTCTCTCTGTCTTCTTCCTTCTCTCCTACCCTGTTTCCAGTCATTAGAAGAGTTACAAAGTAGCCTCCTATCCAGAAAGTTTTTAAAAATTAAGTCCTTCACTTTTCTCCTTATTAGAGAACACTAAAACCAGTATTAGTGATGAAGAAAGAGCCTTAGCAATTTGTTTGAAATTTAATTCCAGTTTGACTTAAGCTGTGACTGAAGTTGTTACAGTTTGGGTTTGGTTCAAACCAGATTATGCAAAAAACAAAAACCAAAAAACAAAATCAGGTTTTCTTTTTCTCCCCAGTTTACTTCCAGTTCAAAAAATAATAGCTGAGCCAGCCTTGATAGCCTAGTGGTTAAAGTTCGGCGCTCTCACCGCTTCGGCGGCCCAGGTTCAGTTCCTGGTCATTGAACCACACCACCCGTCTGTCAGTTGCTAAGCTGTGGCGGTGGCTCACATAAAAGAACTGGAAGGACTTACAACTAGAATATACAACCTTGCATTGGGGCTTTGGGGAGGGGAGAACAAAAATAATAGCTGAGATTCGCATTTTGTTGAAGGAAACAGTTGTTTTTGTTCTTGTTTAAGGCTTTAAGTAAACAAGGACTACAGGTCTTTGCTTAAGGCTTTAACTAAACAAGGATTACAGGTCTAATAGATGCTATTAACAAATTACAAATTATGTTGAAAAACCACATTGATCTTAACTTGGGAGAAAATGGCACCTTAAGTTTGAATATATATGTCCTTGGAATTTATCACATTAAAAAAGATATTACATCAAATGGACATAGTATAGCAAAGAGAGTACGAATCTAAATAATAAATTATGAAATAGCTATAAAGAAGACACTGCAGTCTCTCACTTGAAAAAGATGTAAACATGCCTCTTATTCAGATCAGAAGGTGCAATATAGCAGAATGGTGAGACATTTTTGTTCTTTCCAGTTAACAGATCAGAGTTGGAATCCTAGCTCTGCTACTTTCTAGCTGTGTGAGTGTGGGCAAGTTACAGCAGCTACCCCAGCTATAAATACTATGTACTCAAATATATATTGAATGAATGAATGAATGAACGAATGAGTAAATGATTTATACCTCTCTACATCCCAGTTTCTGCATTTCTAAAAGAGAGATAACTGGACTTCTCTCAGAGGGCTGGGCTGTGATGACTAAATACATGTAAAACACTTAGTACAATGCCTAGGCACACAATAAATACTAGTTATTGTCATCATACCAAGCAGTCTACAACTGACATAAATATCCAAACTGCTAAAACAAAAACTGTAAATAATGAGTTACAGTCAACCTAGAGTATCCATTAAGGAGAAAAAGGCAATAAGCCACCTTTAAACTTCATGAGTTTTTTGGTCAAGAAACTTTTCTCTAAAGTTCAGGGAAGAAATGGGAATAGTGATAGAGTTAAAACAGTTGGGGGAGAAGTTCAGACAGGAACAGAAAGGGGGGAAAAGAAGGAATCACGAGGCTTTCATAATTTACAAGCAGTCAATAAACAAGAGACGATTATTATATTTGATCTAGTCCCCAGGAAACAGCATTCACTCCTCAGGCAGTGAAAGTCGTTAGGCACCACAAAGGTGAGGGGCTATCCTTGTCTCAGAGCAGCTCCATCAAGTTGCTTTCACAGGTGTGTCTGCTGGTTGTTGTTGTTTTATTTTTTAACCTGGTGATGAAGAGCATGAGGATGGAGTATTTGCTCCTCACTGCTAACAATCCTGGAATAGTCTTTCTCCAGATACTTCTCCACCCTACCCTGATATAAAAAGTGAAGGACTAAATCCTTTAGTCAGTCAGTTCTACATCCCACTTAGAGAGGCAGCAGTACAAGATAAAACTCATGGAAGCAACCCCCTACTCTCTGGGCCTGTTAAGTAAAATATATTGAATTGAGCCCCTTACTCTATCAATTATCATTTTGCTTTCCTTTGCCTTAGTGAGAAGGCAGAAGAGATTTTGATAACTAGATAAAAACAGAAGCTGGAACCTTATACAAGTGAAAATAGTTTTCCTGTCTCCATGCAATTTTTATTAATAACACATCTAACAAAAACTCCACTTGCCAAGGCTATACTTTATATCAAATACAAGACAAAATGAACTCAATACTGTTTAATTGGCTCACCTGTGAATTATCTAATTTTACCCCTCATTCTCCTTTCTTAAACTCAATTTCAACCCATGTTTCCCATTTTCCTTCCCATTCTCTTTTTTGGCTTTTTTTTTTTTTTTTAAGACAGAGATCCCTGGATCTGGTATCTAATCCTTAATTGGGTACTTAATCCTCATTTCACAAGTTATTTGCAGAAAGTATTTTTATTTCCATGATATTTGATGCCAAAGTTATGTTCCTAGGCTACCTCCCCAACCATCTTTTGGATGAAGGAATGTAAAATAATTTTAATACAAACTGAAACAATGTGTACTTAAAAATGTAAATCTGGGGGCCAGCCCAATAACGCAAACGATTAAGAGCTTGAGCTCCACTTTGGCGGCCTGGAGTTTGCAGGTTCGGATCCCTGGTGCACACCGACACACTGCTTGTCAAGCCATGCTGGGGCGGCGTCCCATATAAAGTAGAGGAAGACGGGCATGGATGTTCGCTCAGGGCCAATCTTCCTCAGCAAAAAAAAAAAAAGTAAATCTAAGGAGTTAGAGAAACATAAGAAATTTCAAAATAAAAAATGTTTTCAACTGTGAAATTTTGGAATTCTTTTTGTCCTCTGTAATCACAATAAGCCTTACCGAACTATTTCACAATGGCCTCTAGAAAACTAATTCAGCAGAGGTGGGATGCAGGATTGATGGTAACTGAACCCAAGAGGATTTAAGGCATGTCAACATAATTGGGTGACGAGGTCATGGTATGTGAATACTGTAAAGACTGTTTTACTCATTTGCCACCTTCAAAAATGCAAGGCGATTTCTAGGCTACTCATTAAACCAATATCACAGGACCTACCTCCTCACAAACTGTAGAAAAGCGGTTGAGGAACTGTACAGTGTGCACCACAAACTGGTTTAGAAATGCCACCGTTCTTTTCTGTTGAATAGCTGGCACCTGTATTATGTAAAAACAAATATGATTCGTACAGGAGGAATGTACACCGTGCAATCCCTTTGATACGAATAACGAGGCATTTTGCTGTGTGATATGAGTTCTGTGAAGCACTGTGAATAGCCATTAACTTGTTTCCCCAAACTGTGGGGGTGGGGTGTCCGAAGATGAGAGAGGCTTTAGAAAAGTTGGAGAATGGGCTCTGGATTCGCAAGTACGAACTTGCCGGTAAAGATAACACACATAAACACACAAAAAACTCGGGGGCCGAATAAAAGAGGTAGGGTTAGAGGTCGCGACCGGCCCATGTCGCCAGCGGGTCACTCTTGAGCACAGACTCGTGACGCACGAAGCGAAGGCTGGGACAGGCACATTACCCCCCCTAAGCAGCTTGACAGGGATCCCTTTTCAAGGTGAAGGCTGGCACTCTCCCTCCCGAGGTCGGCAGAAGAGAGGCCCGGAGCCAGCCACAGGGTGTGGCATGGAGCGATGGAGTCCCCTGGGAACCTGGCTTCCCTTCCCCATCCTCCTCCCGGGTCGCCAAAAGTTCAGCTCCGTCATTCACAAACCTTGGTCAGGTCTATGCCTGACCCCATGAGCGGAAGCCCATCCTCGTCCATCTCTTCAGCGGGCGGGAGACCCAAGACTCACGCACAAACCCCTCCCACTCCGGTAATAGCGTCCAAAGGCATCCCCTAGTCCCCGCCTCGCAGGCCCTTCCCGCCGGAAGGAAACGCCTCCCGCTCGCCAATCACTCGGCGGCTCCCGGAGAGCCCGCCCCTTTGCACGGCATTCTGGGATTGGTAGTTCTAGATCCGGATTGTGACGTCAGGCGCGGGGGCGCAGCGTGGCGGAAGCCTGCGGTTCTGATAGTAAAATGTTAGAGCTGGGGCAAAAAACAAAAGTAAAAATTGAGTCCGTTTTAGATTACCCCTGCTTAATGCTGTCTGTTATATAAATAGGTAAGCCATTCGTTAATCAAAAAAAAAAAACCACGTATTTTTTTTTTTTTTTTTTTTTATCGTATTAAGTGCCAGATACTCTGCTAGGCCCCGTGGGGAATACAGAGATTGAGTTAGTTTAAGCCTCCTGCGCTGGAGAGGTTTGTGCCCCGAAGTGGGAGATAAGACTTGTTCCCGAAGGGCTTTAAAACTTGAACGAAAATGTCAAATGCTACAGAAACCGATTTTGGCTTTTTGTTTGTTTTTTTTAAAGACAGGGATCCCTGGATCTGGTACAATCAGGACCCTTGGGCGTGAGCCTAGAAATCTGCATTTTA
This sequence comes from Diceros bicornis minor, assembly GCF_020826845.1. Taxonomy (NCBI): domain Eukaryota; kingdom Metazoa; phylum Chordata; class Mammalia; order Perissodactyla; family Rhinocerotidae; genus Diceros; species Diceros bicornis. Next base: position 21,327,160 of record NC_080764.1, on the reverse strand, counting down.
ACCAATCCTTTCCCCTTCCCTGCATTATTCTGATCTAAAAGGTTAGAAAGTTACTTGCAAAGGTGATGGGAGCCGTTAAAAAATTCTGAGCCAGAGAAAGACATGATTCACTCTTTCATGGCTTTCCTTTTATCTCTCTGGCCACTTCTTCTGTTTCATTTGCTGATTCCTTCCCATCATCTCCAACCTCTAGAGTTTCCCACATTTATATGTCTAGCCCAGATCTCACATTGGAAGCCGGTGTAGCTGAAGCAGAACAAGCAAGGTAGGGAATTGAAGGAGATGAGGTCTAAAAGTTATGTGGGGGTATGATCATGTAGAGCTTTGTAGGTGGTTGTAAGGACTTTGGCTTTCTGGGTAATGTGGGAGATCAAGATTTGGCCACCCTAAAATCTATCTCTTTACCTTGGTTGTTTTCTCTAGGGACATTTGACCTCCCCCACTAACTGCCTAAAGAATTTGACATGGTGGCTCCTTCCTGGAACAGATCTATCATGATGGCTGTAAAGATAATGTAGGATGGAGATTACAATAGGAAAGGCACCAACAAGCCCCTCTTATCAGAAGTTCTGTCTCTGGCCACATTCTCTGGATGACCCTGTGAGGAGTTGCCAGACAATCATTTACAGTTATAAGAGAAATCTCCATTTGTAAAGGTATCTCCCTCTCTGTTTTGAGAAGAGAGGGGGATGGCCTCATTTCTAGAGGCTTATCAATGTGGAAGTTGAGGCCTTAAAGCTGCATAATAACCTTACTCTTGTTTGCTGTGCTTTAGTGGTAATCTCCTGGAACTGACTCCCCCCAACCCCAAAATCCTCCTTTGTCATTGGCTGAACATGGTATTTAAGACGAGAATTTCTGCTATTGTGTTGAGAAACGCAGTGTCCCTGCTTTCTCCCATGTATACATGTTATTAAACTTGGTATTATTTTCTCCTGCTAACCTGTCTTGTTAATTATTTGGCCAGCCATAAGAACCTTAAGGGAAAGGGCAGAGAGAGATTCTCCCTCTTCCCCCGACAGTTTTGGCGGAGTCGCCAGGAGCCACACTGGCTGGCAAGTTGCCTTCTCTGGCTGGAAGACCTGCCTTCTCCCTGGACTACTACAGATGATGAGATACGGGAACGCCTGACAAAAGCCGGCAAAAGGTAAGACTTCTTACCACGTCAGCCTCCCGGAATCTCCATCTGCGGAGTGTAATGGAAAAAAATGGTGAGAATTTTTTCTCTTACTAAATTTAGATTGGCAAGAGAAAATATTTGGGAAACTAGTTTCTTGTGCTTTTAGTGACTCTTGGTTTAAATTTAGTAGAGTACTCTTGGTTTTGATCTTGATCCCTTTTCCTCCCAGAGGTAGTCTCTGTTTTTCTCTTTTGTCTGTGTCTTTTGTCATAAGAAAGAAATACCATAGGGTAGGACGCAGGCATAGGCCCTACAAGCCTGCTGTCCGGGCCGGCCCCACAGACTGGTGAGTTTGCGGGTCTCACCAGACCGGCGTCTACAAACTTTGCTGTGGGTTATTATGCACATGAAGTGAAGGCCATTGCCGAGGGCATCTTGGAAGCCAAAAAGGCCGCAAATTTGGTGGGCACGGGTCGAGCAGTTAAGAGCCATTAGGGCGCTCGCCACTTTCAGAAGACTCCCGTGACAGGATAAGTTGGGTCACGGAACGGGGTAGATGACACAGGTCCCCCGCCAACTGCAAAAAAAAGTCCGTGCAACGACGAGGTACTCTGTAAAGCACACAGTCCCCAACCCCGTGGCACCTCCCCCGCTAGGTATTATTCTGGCTCCAAGAGACCTAAGGCGTGGCTAAAGCTGTCTTTGTGTACATAAGAAAAAAAGAAAAAAAAAAAACCAGATGAGGTTTTTCCTTCTGTCTTGTTCTGTGTCCTGAGAAAACTTGGCTTTGTGACCAGTGAGAATATTCTCCTTGGTCTCCACCAGACAGAAGGTGCATTTACCCGAGTGCACCTTGGTGGCCAGTCAAGTAGACTGGGGTTCCGAACTGTCTCTTTGTCCGGCTGTGCCAAGCTCTCAGGGGAGTTTGTCATAAAGGGCCCAGTCCATAAGGGCTTTTGTCGTCTTAACCTTTGTTGCTTGTTAGTACTAGAAAAATCCCATTCCAGTATCGCCTGCCCCGTGTCACAGATTAGCGAGTCTGTGACTGGAGGCGTCCCACACTACTGTGAGAGACCGGAGACACCATCCTTACCGCCTGTGCAACAAAGGTCTTTACTATCTCTGAATATCTTTGGGAGTAAATTCTGTGGATCATGGGGGCTACATCATCTGCGCCCTCACCAGGGATGCCTCTTGCGTCCATGGTAGATTTATTCTAAGCGTAGAAAGTTACCTCCAGGTCTTTCCTTAAAAAGGCTTATTGGTTCGAGTCACTATTGGAATAAATATACACATGAAGATCCTACTTGTCAATGGCCAGACGACGGATCCTTTGAATTGAAAAAACTTCTAAATTGGGGGAAAAAAAATGTTTTGAGAGCTCTCACATAATTATTTATTTGGTACCTAAGAAAAGGCCAGAAAAAAGAAGGGAAAAATTTGACTAGCCTTAAGACCTTGACTCAGGTTACAATTGAATTGAGAACATGTAAAAGTGTGAGTGTTGATAAGATTATAAAGGTTGGAATGTTTGAACTAATTTTATATAAGGAGGTTACATCAACTTTGCCTGAGTATGTTTTAAAATGTCTGACTGGGAATGCTTCCCTTGTCCAAAATTAGAAAACCAAGACCTACTGGTAAAAATCTTAATGATAACTATGTCTAAAGGTATAAGAGGTGATGAAATTTACATGAAATTTTGTAGGAAAAAAACTGATGTTATTTCTATTACAGAACTGGTTAAAAAAAATAGTAATTTAAATGATGGCTAATTTTATCTGATGTCTTATAAAGTCTTATAGGCAATCTAAATAATTATTGGGAACAAGTAAATAGTTGTGAAAAAGATAAATGTTGGATGAACTTTAAACAATAATTATGTGTTATAGTAGTTACAGCTTCCAAACTCTTTTTGGTGACTTAAAACTTTAGAGTTTTGCTAAATTTTATGATAAAAATTCAGTTGAGTAGATCATTTCCAAATAAGATAAGATATTAGACATTAATTGCTAAACTTACGTTTGTCTACATTTGGCTTTTCATTACAGGAAAACTAAAAGGTGTTTTGGGTCTATTGGTAAACATGTGTTTTATTAAAAGATTGTACTATAAAATAACATATTTCTAAAAGTTATAAAGTGTTCATAAATTTTCCAATCCACAAAATGCTAATATAAAAAAAAAATTTATAACTGCTTACTTAGTTTTTACTTAGAAGTCAAAGTCTATAAGGGTTAAAATTTCTAATTAATATGTGTGATTGAAGCTACTAAAAATTAAAAAAAATATGTCTGTGTACAAGGAAAGTAAGATGTATAAAGAAAGAACAAAGAATAAAAATATTTTGTTTGATTGATTAAAAAAGATAAATTTGTCCTCAAGTGCTAGAAGGAAAAAAAAAGACATGGGACAAATTCTGAATGTAAAAAGAAAGTTATAGAAGGTTTGTAGAAGAGGAATTCTAGAAAAAGAGTTTTTGTATGGTCTAGTTGGCTAAGATTAAAATGAATTTAATTAAGTAAATGAGTTTTAATAGCAGAAGTAAGCTGGTGCAAAATTAAAATTTGGTCTTCTGTCTCTTAAAAGGATAATTTTCTTAAACTTGATAAAGAGGTTATAAAAGATTTTTCTTTACCTTTGAATAAATCTACCTAAAAGACAGAAAATCTATGTTTTGTTAAAATAATTTCCTGTGTTCAAAAGACTGAGGTCTCTCTACTAAGGCTTTTTAGACTGTTAACGCTCTGTTTGCTTTGACTTTTTATATTTTTGACAAGCTCCCCAAAATTCATATCTTAAATAAAGTCTTTCTTTTACTTTTTTTTCTTTGGGAATTTTCAAAGGGCCCTGGAACTTCTCAAAAAAATTTGCTCTCTGCCTATAAAGAGAAAGATACTAAACTTATTAGGCTTATTCAGTATGTTAAACTACATGGAAAACATTGTCAGACAAGTGATGATAAACCTTCTTAGGTGGTATTATGTGGGCAAATGTTATTGACATAGATATTTTAAAATTGTATAACATTACTGAAATTCTGATCTGTCCTGGTTATCGGTCATAATTCTGGTTATTATTATTTTAAAGTGTTGTATGTCACAAAATTAACCAAATTTCTTTGTCAATTGCCATTTTGAGGTCTTGTTGTTTACAGACATTTCTTTGCTCTAATGCTTTTACAAAATGTTTCAACTTCAAAAAAATTCATAGAAAAGACTGACATTTACACTAAAGTACAGGCTTCTGATAAACTTTCTGATCATAAAACTGAACTGAGTAAAAAATTACAGAAATCTATTAGAGAGATTGATAACTTCATAAAGCTGCTAACAAAAAGATTGGGATCAAAAATAGATTACACAAGACTAAATGAACTGATAAGGTTGATTATAATTTTTATGATTTTTCATTTGAAATATTGCTGAATTTTTAATGTTTTGTTTTTTCAGATTTAAGATAAACTTTTTCTCTTTTCTCCCGAGATAGCTATGACTTATAACAATTTGGTAAATGATACTTTTATAAGTAAAATAAAAATATTCATCTTTTTCTCTCTACCTGATCCCTCCAGGATTTAGAAACTCTTAATAAGTGAATATTGTTATTTTCATGGCAATATAGTTATTTACATAAGTTCAGCAAGAATCTGTTCTCCTTATAACAGGACACAACTAGAAACACTGGTTATATTACCAAGGTTGTGACTAGAACATCATATTTGCGATATAACCATACAGCTTTTGAAAAATAAAGATTGGACTTTATAAAATAAAGCCACGTAAAAATATTGGCCTGGTACCTTATGTTCCAAACAACACTTACCAAGATAAGTAAAAAATGTCACTTATCTGACAGGTACAAAGAACCTCAAAATATTTTGGGGAAACCTCAAAAGAGAAAAATTCACCCAAATCTGTAGATATTACAGGCAAAGTCTGATGACAAAATCCTTGGCTTGGCTTTCCTGGCCTGGAGAGGCCTTTAAAGTTAAATCTGAGATTCCTTATAAAAAGTTCCAGCAAAACAGATTTAAAAGAGCCTATGTGATCAATTGTTATTCTTACTGTACTTATGTAAATAATTGGGCCAACTCTATTAGAACTAGACTTATTTTACAAACTAGTTAGTTTTAATTTGGCTATCTTTAATAAAAATGAGGGTGATTTTAGAGAAAAAAATTATATTTCAATAAAAACTATAGTATACATTTGCAGATATTAGATCCTAGTTTTGTTAATTGTCTTTTAAGGTTTTTGTTTTATATCTGTTGACTAGACTAGATCCTGATTCTTCTAGTCTCCTGAAATATCTGGCTATAGATGTCCAAACTAACATTTTTGATTTTTTCCATCATTTTCATTTAAAATCACTAAAAACTGAACCTGCCCTTTTTCCTGAAGCCTTACAAACTGAAGCTGACAGACTTGATATAAACTTAAGAGATGACCTGACGACACCATCAGAGACATTTTAAACTGCAAGAGATACTTTGACGCTGACATCTAAAAATCATCTTAACTGGCTGTCCTCTGACCTCAGAAACTGGTTTACAATTTACTCCAACCATTAACCTTGTTTTTCTTTTGTTTACATAAAAATGCTTCTATTAAATACTTGATTACTTGCTTCCATAATATAGGCATAACCTTGAGAGCCCACCTACATCACCACCTTCCAAAATAAACTTAATTAAACTGATCTATTATCAGGACAAAAAAATGTGTTCAGTGAGATGAAACAGCCTACCAACTCAACTTCTAGACTATGAAACTCTTTAAGTTTCAAAAGGACTGTAAAACTTTTAGTTTCAAAGGCGGGACTGTGGGAGATCAAGATTTGGCCACCCTAAAATCTCTCTTTACCTTCGTTGTTTTCTCTAGGGACATTTGACCTCCCCCACTAACTGCCTAAAGAATTTGACATGGTGGCTCCTTCCTGGAACAGATCTATCATGATGGCTGTAAAGATAATATAAGATAGAGATTACAATAAGAAAGGCACCAACAAGCCCCTCTTATCAAAAGTTCTGTCTCTCTGGCCACATTCTCTAGATGACCCTGCGAAGAGTTGCCAGACAATCATTTACATTTATAAGAGAAATCTCCATTTGTAAAAATATCTCCTTCTCTGTTTTGAGAAGAGAGGGAGATGGCCTCATTTCTAGAGGCTTATCAATGTGAAAGTTGAGGCCTTAAAGCTACATAATAACCTTACTCTTGTTTACTGTGCTTTAGTGGTAATCTCCTATAACTGACTCCCCCCACCCCCAAAATCCTCCTTTGTCATTGACTAAACATGGTATTTAAGACAAAAATTTCTGCTATTGTGTTAAAAAACACAGTGTCCCTACTTTCTCCCATATATACATGTTATTAAACTTAATATTATTTTCTCCTGCTAACCTGTCTTGTTAATTATTTGGCCAGCCATAAGAACCTTAAGGGAAAGGGCAGAGGGAGATTCTCCCTCTTCCCCCAACAGTAACATGGGAAGTCATGGAAAGATTTCAAGCAGAGGCATGATGGGAGCCACTGAAGAGCTTTAAGCAGGCAAGTGGCATGATCAGAACTGTATTTGAGGACAGTCTCTTTGGCACAAGTTAATGACAGTGGCATGAGGTTGGCAAGCCTGGAAAAGTTACACAGCTGTAAGTCACCCATCATTCTCCTTTACGTCTAAACATTCATCAAGCCCTGTATCTTCCAGCTCCTCCATAGCTCTTGAATCTATCTGTAACCCTCCATCTTTACTGCCACATCTCAAGTTCTGTCCAACATTCTCTCCTTCCTCGGTTACTGCAATAGCCTCTTCCTGCCTCCATCTTGCGTCCCTCCATTATATGCAACACGTTGTAGCCATAGTGACTTTTTACAAAGACAATCTGATTATGTAACCCAGGATATAATTTTGTTTCCCATTTCCCTCAACTTAATGTGCTCACAAGGCCCTATTTATGACTCTTGCTCACCTCTCTAACCTCACCTCTCACTATTCTAACTCTCCATTTAACCCCAAAGAATTTCTTTCAATTCCTGCAAAACCACTTGCTGTGGGCCTTAAACATGTTGTGCCCTCTGGCTCAAACAGTCTCCCTTGCTACCTGACCTCTCCTGCTTGCCTAACTCCTACTCATTCTTCACGTCTCATCTCTTTTAGCCTTGGTTTTCGAGTTTGAATATAATGTATTTGGGTATGATTTTCTAATTATCTTGCTTGCAATTTGCTGAGCTTCTCAGATCTATGGCTTGATGTTTTAAATCAAATTTGGAAAGATTTTTGGCCATTAATTCTTCAAGAAAATTTTTTTTTCTGTCATATCTTCTTTTTTTTGTCTTGGACTCCAAAATACATGTATGTTATATTGCTTGATATTGTCCCCAGGTCATTGATGCTCTGCTCATTTTTTTCCCCTAATCATTTTTTCTCCCTGTATTTCAGAGTAGATAATTTTTATCAACCTATTTTCAAGTTCACTGATACTTTGTTTTCTAGTGTTCAATTTATTATAAAACTCATCCAATGAATTTTGATTTCAGATTTTACAGTTCTAAAATATCCATTTTTAAGTTTCCACTTTTCTCCTAAAATTTCCTGTACCCATCTTTTTCCTGTATATTTTTAAAAACAAGTTATTTTAAAGTTCTTATCTAAGAATTCCAATACCTATCTGCTTCTATTGACTTTATTTTCTTGGTTATGGGTTATATTTCCTACATTTTGGTATGTTTCATAATTTTTAATTTTATTCTGGCCATCGTGAAAAAAAAGAACAATGGAAAGTTAAGTGAGGAACTGACCATTCAGATTCCTTCACAAATTGAGTTGAGCTGATGCTGAGCTACAGCTTTCATTAGATTGAGTTTACCTGTAGTTAGCCCAACTCCTCACCTCCTGCAGAGGACTGAGCTCTCTGATCTTGTCAATGTTTGAGTTAGAGGGGGTTGGGCTATAGTTTCAGAACATTTTGGTTTGGCTTTGGAGTCAACTTCAGCAAGGCCCAGGAATCCAAGCACCACGAGAATGGGCAAGACTTAGTGAATTCTCTCTACAAAAGTATTTCCTTCACTGCTGCTTTCTTAGCAATCTCGGGGGTGGAATGTAGGCCTAAGTGATTTACTTTTGTGATTGGGGTCCTTCCAGACCCAAGTCTGTCCCACTAGCTTATACTGTTGGCAGAGTCTCAGCTGGTTTCTTCTTGACTCTGCAAAGTCTCCCAGTGTCACAGGCTTGCTCTTGTACCTACTTCTACCCAGACCAGACCCTTCTCCCCACGTATGGCAATGCCACAGCTCTCTGCTCAACCTATGTCCTTCTAAGACATAGACATCTCTACCAATTGACAAAAATTTTTTTTCAAAGTTGTTTGGTTTCTTAAAAAAAAAAGACAAATATAATGCTCTAAGATGTGATTTCTAGTTAACAGAAAGAAGAGTGGCAGTTTCCCTCTGCCCCCTTAGGATCCTTGATGAATACTGCTCATCAGTCATCCATAGCTCGTGACAGCAGTGCCATTCACAATTTAATAACTGAATTTTCAGGACTATTATGTAGCTAGCAGTCTTGGCCAACTGCCAGAAATCCTTGGAACTATGTACTCCTTCCTCCAGGCTTTCTCTCATTGGAAATGTATTACCAGATTTCGTTTACTATAGTGAATTTTGGAGGCAAAACAAGTAGATTGTAACGGATACTGATTTCAAATAGCAGAGACGATGTATGTTACCTCCATATATCCACCATACAATAAAAAAATCTTAAGGGCTTTTCAATAGTTATCTTTGTTTTCAGAGACGATTACTAGAAAATCACTGTTATTTAATTTTATCATGGACAAGTTCTTAGGTTGGGGAAATGATGAGAACTGCGTTTTCTTTTGTGTTTCTTCCTGCTCTGCTTCAGGATGGAACAGTTAGAGGGGTATGGTGTTGGTTTGTAATAGTGGGAAAATAAAATTAAATGTCCCCTATGCCTGTCCCCCCATCCCTCAGGAGTGATACAAATCATCTACTGGGACTTTTGGTTAAAGAATTCTAGACTAGTTATTTCATTCTAGGCTAGTTATTATCTAGCCTACTTAAGAATTCACTGTTTCAGGCTACTTCTTTGAATTGTTGTGGCTTTCCTAGTTTCACTCAGAAAGTTGAGTTGTAGGCTTATATTCTCTAGGCAGGAGAGTGGACTTCTCTCTAGAAAGCTGACTACCTCAAGAGAAGAGATCTAAAGATACTTACAGTTGGGGGGTCTCCAATAAAATAGCACATAGCCTAATGATTATCCTGCTTTCTGAGGGGGTTGGGGCAAGGTCTCACTGTTGCATTTGTACCCACAGGGTTTAATTTATGGTGGTGACTGAGTGACGACACAGAGGTTAATGCCACTGAAACAATTTATTACTTACATCTCCCAAGAGAAGGGGGCCATGCCACACACGTGCCATCGGGGAAACACTAGATTTCGGTTAGGAGGCAGACAGAAGCAGGAGCCAGGGGAAAGCCTATGCCAGAGCCTTTTTATTGGGGTTTCTGTGGGAAACGCAAGGCAGGGCAGAGGAAATAGCGGAAGATTGGCTAGTGTGAATGATTCTGGTGGGCTTTAGGGCATAGGAGCTGTCCCTAGCTGTCTGTACCTGGCCCTGGGTTCATTTAGGGCAGGGGAAATACTGGCTTGGTGTATGAGAGTTAGATATGGAGGTGGTTGAGAGAGTGGTTGGTTTGCATATGAAAAATGTGTGTCTTATTTAAAAAAAAAAAAAAAAAAAAAGGGCCGGTCCCATGGCTTAGCGGTTAAGTGCGCGCGCTCCGCTGCTGGCAGCCCGGGTTCAGATCCCGGGTGCGCACGGACGCACCGCTTCTCCGGCCATGCTGAGGCTGCGTCCCACATACAGCAAATGGAAGGATGTGCAACTATGACATACAACTATCTACTGGGGCTTTGGGGGAAAAATAAATAAATAAAATTATTAAAAAAAAAAAGAAAAAGAAAAATGTGCATCCAAGTAAATTGTTTTATTATCTTCAGGAATTAGCTAGTCTTGGGAGCAGCAGTCTCTCCCAGGCTCTATAAGGCCACAAATGCCACAGTTTCAAGAATACAGAAAATAAGAAAATATAGTTAATATAATTGGCCCTGTGATGAGTGGATGCTAAAAAGACAGATACAGAATCTAAGAAAACACAGTTACAACCTCACCTTTCAGTATGTGGACTTTCAGGTAATAGTTTCAGCAAGGCAGCTCACTCCTGAGTCTAGAGTCTCATTCAGTTTCTCAGGAAGTGACCAGAGGGGAAAGGGTAGCTGCCTGGCTAGAAGCCAGGGGGAGGGCCTTTGGGAGGGAGAGTCTAATTGTTCCTTATCCACACTCTCAATCAAACCTCCATTTTGGCAACCCCTAAAACACTGCACCCCCCTTCAGAGGAACTGGTGCCCCAAGAAATCCAAGTGTCTTCTTAACTTTCCTGCCTTAGAAGATGAACCCCATGAGGTCACTTCTCGTCTTTTAATCCTTATAACACTCAATGCTCTCATCACTCATTTGATACCTAGCACATGCTACCTTTACCTTTTTGTGACCATGTGGTATTGCCAACCTCTCTGTAATTTCTTTGAGGTCAGAGGCCAGTTTCCATTTCTTTATATTTCCTTGCATGTATTACAGAGCCATGCACATCATAGGCAGTTAATATCTGCTTGTTTTTAAGTCAGGAATTTATTATAAAAGTAAGATATTTACCATGGAGAACAGAGAAGAAAAAGCACAGGAGGGAAAAACGTCAGTCAGACTTCTTAGAAGTAACTATTTTTATATAGCTAAGGTATTTCATCTTGAGTTCACGAAGTCAGATTTCTTTCCCCTCTAGTGGGGGTATAAGTGAGGTAAGCCTCAATCAAGAGTCTTCGCTCAGCTTTTTACACCTTCTATAGCACTCTCTTCTTTTTGTAGGAAAACCCTCTCTATTTACGTATTAAAAAAAAAAGCAGCAAATGATGCCATTATCCGCTGATCTAATTAACTTCCCCTAGCTGTTTTAGTAAATGACTCAGCACATGGACTTTTTAAAGCAGTCAGGTTATTTTGAATGACAACCACAGAAAATCACTTAACACTACTCTGGAAGTTCAACATAAACATTTCTTGCTGTAGCCTTGTTTTTAGAGTCCAAAATGATCATGTTAGAACCTTTGCTATTATCCTTTAAAAAATGAGTGAGCCAGGTGAGCCAGTTAGTCTAGGAAAGTGGTTCACAATATTTTCCAGTATGAGAAGCCCTTTTAAATGAAAAAAAATTTTGAAGAACCCCAGATGATGGTGGTTGGATATTTAAAATTCATTGAACAAATACATACACATTGTTGAGGATTTAAAATAGGAATATTAAATGTAAATGAGTGAGCTATATTGGGAAATCCATCTTAAAATCCCAAATTTTTGTTCAAAGATACTATTTCGCTTCCTTTTATTTTCCAGGCTAGATTCTATTAGTTTTCCTATAATACATCCTGCCTTAGAAGGTCTGGCCTCTTATATATCACATAGGCAGGAACGGTTGAAGTATTCTGGCTTTCATCGGAACTCCAGAGCCAAACCTGGAGTCACATAATAGATATCAAGATGACAGGCACACCTTGATATATCTGAGAACTTTTTAGCCCTCTCAAGATTTCTGAATGAGATCTCCAAAAGCCACTCTCTCTGAATTGCAGGGAAGGGTTCACGGGCAGGCTCATTCCTCTTACAACCTGTTAATGGTGTTTTGGGGAGGAAGGGGCAGATAGAAGGACACCTGAAGTCAACAACTGTTAGAATTATTAAGCAGGCAAGTTTGATTTGGGGGCTGTCTACATTATCCCAGGACACCAGGAGGTTATGGCTTCAAAGGAAAAAGAGGATTATGATAGTAGTAATATGAATATAATATTGAGAAACCCTTGCAATAATTCCATATTCTCTCAGTTATTTGCCACCAACAGGTTGGGAAGCAATGACCCAGGGTTTTCTAAAGATTACACATACATGTGAACACATCTTAGTTATTGTGGCGGATGAGTGGAGTGATGGGGTAGGGAACAGTCAAAAACACTGACAGAATTCCAGAATTGCTCCACAGGCTTGGAGTTTAATATATTTGTGAGGTAAATCCAGAATGGTGTGAGACCTCTGAAGCAGCTGTATATATGGCCAGGTAATGTACTTGCTCAAAAACAAGTGTCAGGGAAATCTAATTAGAGTTCTACAGATTTCAAGTAAGGGAATCTCACAGATGTTCTCCTTGGTATAGGCAATTTGGAGAGAAATGCATCCTTAGCCGTTCACAACACAGCTTGAGGCACTAGTATCCAACTCTCAGGAGATTCAGTCCACATTTGGCCAAGTATTTAAAATTCCAGAGAATCTAAATCTTAACGAAAAAGAAATTTTTTTTTTGTAGGCTGAAAACCAAAGCGAGCCATTATACAATAATTACAATAAAATGTATCTGTTATCTGTAATGAACAAACACCTAGTTTTCATTAGTATTAGTGGAAGAAAGAACTAGCAATTAACCAAAGAAACATTAAGTTAAGAAAAGATGGTAGAAAGAAGTTCTTTAAAAAATAACTTACATTGGTCTGATTTATACTTAACATCAAGTAAGAAAGTAATTTCTTACAGTTACAGTCTAAGTAAAAATCAACTGAAATGAACTAATCTGCTTAGACAGTCTTCACCATCTTTATCACTGTGGTATAATTTATCACTAGTTGTCTCTGGCTTACTTTAGAGGTTAGTTGTCTGGGGCTTATTTCCTTTATACAAGGTCTCAAAAATACAGATTTCCTAAAACAGTATTAGAAAGCTCTTACTTGAGATGGTTGCAAAGATTAACCCTAATTTTGGCCAGAATCTAATCGTGTGTGGATTTGGCTCAATGATAGGACAACAGCTGTGTTTATAAGAAAGATCAAAGTTTTATGTTTAACCACCATTAGAAGCAAAGATAGCAGCAGCATTTATTGTCTTTTACTACAAAAGAAGGAAATAGGCACTTAATACAGCACTAAAAACGCAGTTGGTAAATATGCTTATTTCATACATCTTTAAATCTTATTGGGTTACTCAAATTGTTTGCAAAGACTGAGAAACCTGGTAGCCTCCCCTTTTACTTACCATTGTTCATATGGCTTTTAGTGTTACGAGTCCCAAGGTAGAGTATTCCGTTAAAAATTAGTTGAGAAGGCAAAAATAGCTATAGAACAAAGACATAAGTTACACAGAAATAAGCTGATCCAAAGAAATTTCCAGGCAAATATGACTTGATCCTACATAAAGGCAACAATTGTTTTTACTAAGGTAGTTCAAAGAACAGCTGAAAAGGTCAGAAAGTAGATTCAATGCTTTCGATTTCCCATGAGGTCTGTGTCCATGCATGAAAAACAAATTGGTGATGTTGAGTTTGAGTAATGGAGAGGTGATCAAATGGGTATTCGTTTTTCCTTTTGTAAAATGAGACCCTCAAAGCTGATATTCTAATTCTTTTGTTGTGTTACTTTGTTTAGTTAACAAATGGTTGCTATAAATTAAACTCATGTTAGTAATAATAAAAAAAAATTTCTACGTATGTTTTAAAGGGGTATTTCTTTAAATGTATAATTAGAAATGAATGCTAGCTGTTTTGAAATTCTTTTCCAATGCCTGTTAAAATAAATGTTTTTGCATCGGCAAGGTTAGATTAAAGAAATGGAGTGTTCTCTCCTGTCCCTGATACTGAGCACATCGACAGCTTGATAAAGATATCTTAGAACAGAATGCTGCTTCTGAGGACTTGACCAAGCTCTCGTGAGGAGTATGTGGAAACGGACCATCATAAAGGTCATTTTTATTTCGCAAATTTTATTTGGGTTCAGAACAAAGGCTATTACTAGTATGGTATAAAGTTGGGTTAAATTGAGTTTAACTTTCTGAGCTACAGAAAAACATGCGGAATAATCTGGAGCAAATACTTTTTCTCTCCTCAGAAATGTCTTGGGCACAATACTGTCTCATAACGTCCCAATCAGCATTTCTAGGATAATGTCAGATTTTGGACAATTACAAAAAGCCAGACACAAATGTGCAAACCAGATTTCAATTTCTTCTCCACTGACATGAGATTTAAAACAGCAACAGGAACATTTCTAGGTCAGTGTCAATATGCAGCCACAAATTACCAAAGAAAGAAACAAATTGGAGTGCATGGGTGTGCGATTTTGTGTTTTGGCATGGGAGACACTGAAATATTCACAACGTACAAGCCAAATCATAAAAATAAAATGGGACTTATGATCCCATTATTCTGAAAGAGTAGGATTTAGTTCTGACATCTTGCAGATTTGTGCTATCCTGACTTTTGCTTCAACAATCCTAAATAATACAAGTTTTAGACTAAGTACAACTTTTTTTTCTTTTCACAATGTTTGTAAGTGAAGCAATCCTGAGGAAAATTTAATTTCAACATAAGAAAAACCCTCTTAAGACATATTTGTAAACAAACATGGAAAAACTAAAACTAACTGGGACACACACACAATCAGATCTCACGTTATTTATCAGGCATTAGAAGTGATGACCAACAACTAATTCCCCATTAAACATTTCCGCCTGTCTTAGTCTAATTTAAACACAGTTTACTAAGAACAAAGTTTACTGAGGAAAAAGAATATCATTATACCACTTAAAGTAATCGAACACACTAAAGTTTAACAACAAAGTAGAACCTGGAAAATGGTCACACAGCCTTTAGGTAAGATATAAAGAAAGAAAAGGAGGTCAGTGTCTAAGGTAAAGACATCCCTCTCATCTCTTCAGAATGTCTTATCTCACAGTCATCATATTAATTTACAAATGGAACCACCATTTCCTCTCTTTGAGGCTAACACTTCTTGCCTCTCTCTGGCATAACTGTATTTACATGACCACTATGAGTTACCTTTTCCCAGGACGGTTTCCCCTAACAGATAATAATCCTATTGGGTAATTTCATCAATCAACTTTTATATTTGGGTCAGCCCTTATTCCAGAGAATCCATTTCCTAGATACCCAAATACCCAAGCCCAACATACTCAATCTTCAATCTCCATTCGTAAACACAACCCACTCAATTCCTAAGTCAACTTTTCTAAGTATAAGACAGTTTTTAAATACACTGTCATTTCAGGATGTATCCCTTATTTGGGGATTCTTACAAATTCTTTGGCCTATCCTGATGCTTTTAGGGTTCTCTGTCTCATCACAGAGACTGTTAAAGGGAACCACATCAAAATTCCCTGCCTCGGGCCAGCCCCGTGGCTTAGCGGTTAAGTGCACGTGCTCCGCTGCTGGCAGCTCAGGTTCAGATCCCGGGCGCGCACCGACGCACTGCTTCTCCGGCCATGCTGAGGCCGCGTCCCACATACAGCAACTAGAAGGATGTGCAACTATGACATACAACTATCTACTGGGGCTTTGGGGGAAAAAAAAGGAGGAGGACTGGCAATAGCTGTTAGCTCAGAGCCGGTCTTCCTCAGCAAAAGAGGAGAATTAGCACAGATGTTAGCTCAGGGCTGATCTTCCTCTCACACACAAAAAAATTCCCTGCCCTTTGCCTTTTTAAGTTCAAAATCTGCTTATGAAGGGGTAAAGGAAACTACTACTATTATTTGGTAATAATATTTTACTATATTAAATAATTGAGTTACAAATTGCTATGCAATTTTTCTTTTTTTTTTTTTAAAGGTGTTCTTTATTTTGTGAGGAAGATCAGCCCTGAGCTAACATCCATGCCAATCCTCTTTTTGCTGGGGAGGACTGGCCCTGAGCTAACATCCGTGTCCCTCTTCCTCCACTTTATGTGGGACGCTGCCACAGGATGGCGTGACAAGCGGTACATTGGTCCCCGCCTGGGATCCGAACCTGGGCCGCTAGCAGTAGAGCGCACACACTTAACTGCTACGCCACGGGGCTGGCCCCGCTATGCAATTTTTCATCTGTACTTTAAAGTATATAAGAGTTTATACCAAACATCTACATGATCACAAAATTTTACTGAATTTTTAAAAATTATTTGCAACATTTCCCTATCTCTTAAAGATAATTTTCTTGATTTCATAAGATACTTATTATAAGACATCTTATGAATAGAAAACTTGAGTAAAAAATATTTATTGGTATTATTAATTAAAAATAAATTTCTAATTCCTCAAAAATAAGAATTACACGTCTCTGAAATAAATTAATAGTACCCACAAATCCCTGAACTGTGTGGCAGACACGTTAGGTATTTTCATTCACCTTTACTTAATCTCACAGTAACTCTATGAGACAGCGATTCCTATCTCCATTTTATAAGAGGAAATGCAGCTTCAGAGAGGGCATTAACTCACAGTAATGCAGTTTGTAGGAATTTATTTAACTCTATACTTGACTGACAAGCAGAATCATAATCTTATACTCTTCTGATTGCATCATGATTTGTCACAAGAACATAATATGGCTGCCTTACATAATGCTGATTTCAGTGATCTTTGAGAGGGTGAATACAGTACTATAGCCACTAGGTGCCATCTCAAAACCATTTAAGTTTCTTGGTAAGAATGGTGAAGACTTATAAAAGGCAGAGGCTGTTAAAGGTGTTAAATTTTAAGTCATTTTTCAAAGTAAGCTTTATCCCATATACTAGATGTTCTAAGAATGTTGAGACATCCAGTCAAAAGGAATTTGCATATAGTAAACAGAGTTCAGTAACATAACCAGTGACGTTTTTAAGAAAGTGAAAATCCTTTTTACTATTAAATTGAATAATAATCCTTTATAATTATTGAGAAAGTTATAAGACCCCTACACATATAGGTTGCTAACAAAAATGTATACACCCACATTTATATTCAATTACTTCCACAGTAACACTGAAAGGAGAGACCTTTTTTTCCTTTTGTAAATATTTGTGTCTCTGAGAATCAGGACAACAGCATATATTTAAAGTATAGAAGATAGAATACATTTTGGATAATCCTGTGATAAAATCAAAAGCATTACCTTTCCCTAGTCATCTCTTTTATGGAGCTGTGTCAAAGTCTTAAAAGACGATTAAAAAAAATATATATATATGTATATATTCACACATATACACAGGACAGAGTAGGAAAATAATTTTTCAAATCATCAGTTTATTTAACAAAAGAAACATGGGACGTTTCTAGAGCTTACTATATTTTTGATATAAAAATAAGGAATTCTCCAAAATACGGACTAAAAATACCAAGTTTATGGATCTAAGGTACACAGAAAATTTATTTTACATTTCAGTCACCCAGAACAAGAGCTTGTGGTCTCCTCCAATTGCACAGAGTGGGAGAGTTCTATGCCAGGAAAGGCCAGATCCAACAGCTACAGAACCAATGAGGACGGGCTAGAAAATATGTGAAGAATTAAAGAAGCTCAATAAATCACCAAAGTTAATAAATAAAAACTACCCTTCAAAAATAAGAATGCACTGATAGATTGTCTTTGTTTATAGCGGAAACAGGATTAAAAAATATGCTCCCTCATAGGTGAAATACAGGTTATTTGTCTGCAGCTGGCTGGAATGAAGGATATGAATAATCAATGAATAATGGGTACAGCCCAGACTCAAACATTTTTATAGTCTCAACTAACCAAGCAAGTAAAATTATTATATTTAAATGAAGGAGGAAATATAACAGAAGAAACAAAATGCTTCTTACATGAATATTGGCAAAAAGTCTGTTACTACTAGTGACTTAAACATCGAAAAATGCCTTCTCTTTCCAATTTAAGCAGATAAGAGACATTCATCAATGTCTTTAGTTACACATTACAAATTTGGGGGCTATAAGTGGAAAAGTAGAAAACACAAATTTAAAAGCACACATGCCACACAACGTCTCCACATTACCTGAGGGTGTCCTAAATGATGAATTTGAAACTGGGTTGCCATTTTGCCAGGATAACCAGTGGTTGCAAACAAGTTTTCATTAATTGTGGACCACCTAAGAAAAGACAAGGGGATAAAAATAAGTACCGTTTCCTACAGATAACTACAAGCTTTTGTGAAACAGGTTATTTCTTTCTGCACAAAAACAATAATTTTATAACCCTAAATTTGTTAATATGGCTTTACAATTAGACTGAGAATTCCAGGGAAGTTAGCTATAAATATTTTATCATTCTATGAATATTTATTAAGTGCTTATCATGTGCCACTTTGTTAAATTCTGAAGTTACGGTTAGCAGTTCCTTTCTGATAACTAAAGGGCTGACAGTGTGGTAGGAGATACAAACAAGGCATCAGACAGACACAAAATATTTCACAGTACAATATATTAAACATATGCAATGTTCTTATTGATATTTGTTATAAAATTAATGATAAACTTGTTTTTCAACTCCTTGGGATGATACAAACACCTAGAATATTTAAATATTTAAGTTTTCAAGGCATCTTAGACATTGGAATACAATGAAATCAATGAGTCACCAAGAGTTAATGAAACTCCAGCAACAGGCCCAGCATTAAAATAAGTGCAGTGGGGGAGATGTAAGAGAAAGAATTTGTGGACAAAAAAAAATGGCTCAAGTCTAGTTAATATTTTTAGATGTGGCAGACATTATTAGTTGCTTGTTCAACAGCTATTCTGCCCTTTTTCCATGTTAACTGAACCCCAACTACGTTTGGCACAGGGTGTCCAACTCCAAGGGATGAGACACAATTGGTTTAAGGCAATGATAGCAATCCCCAGTGAAAGAGGAGTGCTCCTTCCTCTCCTCTTTGGACAATGTGGTATGAGGCTATGATGCCTGGAACTCTGGCAGTCATCTTGTGACTGTGAAGCAACAAACCCAAAGCCTTGCCATTGAGGATGGCAGAGGGAAAGGTCTGAACTCTTGGTGACACTGATGAGCTACTAAACCAATCCTGAGACAGCCTCCTCTAGACTTCTTGTTAAGTACCATAGTTCATTGATTTTAAAATGAATATTTGCTCACATCTCTGAAATCAGGATGCATCTTAGAATCTATGGCATTCTTACATTTAGTTGAATGTATTTTTTTTAGGAGTACATAAAATAATGGTGTCCCTAAGTTCTACAATTTTATTGGGGATATTTGAGATTTGATTAAATATTTTGTTGTTAGTGCTGTCCAGTCCATTCTGACTCCTGGTGACCCTGTGCACAGCAGAATGAAACTCGGCCAAGTCTTTTTGTGCCATCCTCTCACCTTCCAGGCCTATAATAGACAATGCTCCGCTTCTATTCATAGGGTTTTTATTACTGGTGGCATAGCTTTCAGCAGCACAGCAACACGCAGTTGCCACAATACGACAACCGACAGATGGGTGGTGTGGTTCCCTGACAGGGAACCCAGGCTGTGGAGGTGACAGCGCCGAACCTTAACCACTAGACCACCAGGGCTGGCTTGATGAAATGTAGCATATAATAAATGTTCTACTGGTTTTAGTCTCTGTTAGTAAGCTTTCTCGTTTCCTGAAAGCACCCTAATGACTACACTATGCAATGGAATATTATGCAGAAATGAATGAAAAAGAACAAGATAAACACGTATGTCAAT
Organism: Diceros bicornis minor; assembly: GCF_020826845.1. Classification (NCBI taxonomy): domain Eukaryota; kingdom Metazoa; phylum Chordata; class Mammalia; order Perissodactyla; family Rhinocerotidae; genus Diceros; species Diceros bicornis. Next base: position 21,307,453 of record NC_080764.1, on the reverse strand, counting down.
TTAAGTGGAAAAAAAGTTGCAGATATATAATATTGAGTGCGTTCTCATTTAAAGCACAACAATGAGGTTTATATACATAACATGGGTCCACCTACATTTTATATCTTTATCAGCACAAAAAATAAGGAAGCATGTGCTTCAAATTGTTGGGGTGGTATTAGTGGAGTAGCAACATATTTTGTGTTTTATAAAATTTTTTAGAGAAAATATTGGAAAACAAATCACTCCCTCGCCCAGACCAAAAGACAAAAGCAAAGACTTAGGAAAGCAAAACAACCATTTATAAAAAACAATCAGAAGGGGCCGGCCCGGTGGCGCAAGCGGTTAAGTGCGCGCGTTCCGCTGCGGCGGCCCGGGGTTCGCTGGTTCGGATCCCGGGCGCGCACCGACGCACTGCTTGGTAAGCCATGCTGTGGCGGCGTCCCATATAAAGTGGAGGAAGATAGGCACCGATGTTAGCCCAGGGCCGTCTTCCTCAGCAAAAAAGGAGGAGGATTGGCGGATGTTAGCTCAGGGCTGATCTCCTCACAAAAAAAAAAAAAAAAAAAAAAAAAAAAAAAAAAAAAACAATCAGAAAAAAACAAAACAGAACCAAACCCAGTGCAAAGGAGAGAAGTGGGAAAGTATTCCAGGTAGCAGCGCAGCATGCACAAAGTAACCCAACTCAAAAGATCAAATTATCACCCCAACAAAAACAATACATTACCTGAACAAGCAGGCTCGATCCATGTGGACAGGTCTCTTCTCTTGAGGGTAACTAAAAGATAATATTTTGCATTTTATGAATTATGTGCTGGTCTCAAGTAGAAGAACTTAAATTAAGGTTTAAGAGGTACTTTCCCTTTAAAAGATACAATGCCCAATGTACTTAAACTGCGACAAAATGCCAAATAAGCACTGAATTCCAATTGATGAAATATGATAAAGACATAAACATGATTTAGAATCATTACAGAACACCATCATTCAAGAGGGCCAGTGTTTTTCTTTTTTAAACATAAGTAAACACTGCTCAGATCAAAGATTTCCTCCTCTGCATTGTTCTTTCTGGGTTACTCTCAAAGTAAACCTGCAAAGCATGGGTACCCATCTCTCTTACGTAAAAACCCATGGCTCTGGCTCTTCTACAGGAGAGATTTGTTTTTGCTCTATAGTGAGACCCAGGTATACAAGAATGGCTCAATGGATCATTTAGCAAAAGTGACTGATTTTTTGGTAGGCAATAGATAAATATACTAAGGAAGTACCTGGACCGAGTAATATCCCAAATTAACCAATCATTCCCTGCAACAGCTCCGACTCTGAGGGTGTTTTTTAAGCACCAGTGTGCTGACATTAACGGCATCTGTTCTGATTCAAGAGATAAAATAGCCTGTTGGGCCATAAGATCATAAAACCGGATTGTTCCATTCTTCTCTGCAACCATTAGCTGTAAGAGAGAAAAACAGAGAAAATTCAACCACCTAATTCACTAGCCAAATCTGAGAAGTAGGCAGATATTCAATGTTATATAGTAAAATGTAAACATCTGCATATATTACAAAAGGAAGATCAAATGCAAAGGAAATAAGAAAAGCCTGTGTAAAAATCTCTATCAAAAACAAAAAAACCTTACAGAAAATTGGCAAAAGAAAGTCTCAAGAACATTGGGTATAATTTTAAATGATGATGTATAGTTACCAGGAAGAAGTGATCAGCCTATAGATTCATTCTGGGAAAAGTTACTTTTAAGTTATATTGTCTATAAAGGATAGCTAAGTGTGTCTCTCTCAACAGAGATGTATTTATGTGTTATATATCCTTATGCAACTTAAGTTTGCTGCCAGGATGCAAAGCAGCATGGCACAGTGAAAGAACACAGACAGGCCTGGGGACCAAGGCTGCCTCCTCCACTTAAAAGCTGAATGACTTGGCCAAGTTACAAGGCTTTCATTGGCAGCTTCCTCATTTCTAAAATGGAAATATGAAGACAAGAATAGCCACAGCATTTCTGTCATGATTAAATGAGTATTGTAGGTAAAACACCCAGCACAATGCTTGACACGTAGTAGCCACTCCCTCAATAAATAGTAGTTACTACTACTTCAATATTTCCCTCATTTAAAATACTAGTAATTTAAGATGTTCAATAAATTAATTAGTTCCCTTCTTTCCTTTCTTTCTTTTCCTTTCCTCTCTAAGAAATACTTTATCAAATGTACAAAATAATTATGAATTCCAACCTTACAAAATATTAAAATGTGGAAAAATTTGTTTCTTAGACTCAAAGAAGTATGGCACTAGGATATGCATTTGTGGGTGTTAAGATATAGAAACTGCTGTGAATATATAAATGCATCAGTAGTTGTTGCCTGAACAAAATGGTTTGAAAAACTACATTTTCTGTAAATTTCTTACTTTTAAAGAATCTTCTTTTAATTCTGGTTATATTAAGGTGAAAACATTCCTGAAGGTGTGAAGTAGCAGTGGTAGCCTGGAAAGAATGTGAGACTTAGTGTCAAAAATCACTTTTGTATCTTTTACTGTTAAATGCTAGCATTTGCTTTGTGTTTTCCAGATTATATGTCTCTTTCACGTGGTTTATATCTCAGACGATTTTCATAAGAATCCTATGAAATAGGTAATCATGGATCCATCTCTCTCTTTCTTCTCTGGCTACCTCATTTTCACCAAGACCAAGCATAACAGAAGAAGAATTCTGGGCTTGATCTGATATGGCAGACCACTGAGAACCACTGGATTGTTTTAGTACTAATAATAGATCAACAATGACAAGCAGCTAAAATTGAGTGCTTATTACGTGTCAGGTTCTCATTTAAGGACTTTATAAGTGTTCACTGATTTAACTTTCATGAGCTTCCATTTTACAAGATGAGGAAGTGAAGGCAGTGATTGAGATAGCTTTTCTAACTTGCCAGAGATCACAAAGCCAGTTGTGGTGGAACTCCAGGCAGTTACCTCCAGAGTCTATACTCTTAACCACTTCTGTGTCGCCTTTCTTGAGTTTTTGAGTTTAGCAGAGACATGATAAAACTGATATTTTAAGATTAGTCTAACTAAAGTAGGCAAGAAGAATCAAAGGGTGGAGAGCCAAAGACTTTAGAAACAAGCTAAGGCTGTTGGCAAGAGTTACTTGTAAGAACAGAAAGATGACGAATGCATCTTAATGACAGAGAGGAATGTATTCCAGGGACAGTGAAGGAAAAATTAAAAGATCTGGAAAAGTTTGCATACAGGGAAGGAAGATATCAAAGATGATTTTAGGATTTTGAATTTATGCGATTTAGAGCAGGGACTTGCAAACACTCTGAAGCCATGGAAACAATAAAAAAAAGGAGAAGGAATGGGCTGAAATTTTAATGATATATAGAAGAAAAACAGAAATTAAATTAAAGCATATAGAAGAAAGGGATATGAAATAACCACAAATTAAGCATTGAGATATAAGTTTTGGGATAGAGATTGTAATAAATGTTCTTATTTCTCATCTAGGTCACAGCTTTTAAAAAGTAGCCTATTGTATTTATACATGGTGATATTAACATTTTGGTAGAATCCCTGATTATGCTTCAAGGAAACTCACTGCTACAGGGGAGAAATCTAGGCATAAAATAAAATTTAGAACCTTGATTCAGAAATAATACTTATATATGGAAATAATCCCTATACATGTAATACAGATAAATTAGAAAATTTCACTCATGTACACATAAGGAGTATAATTCTACTGATGAAAGATCCAACAGGCCTGAAACAAGTTTCCATGGACTCTCAGAGCTCAGAGAACACACTTATAAAGTCAGGGGCATCTCAGCTCAGGATTACCTCCTCTCTGAAGGCTGTGAGCAGATCTTATTAATCTAATCCTTCCTTATGCTATCACTCTACTTACTAGATTTTTTGATTCTAACACTTAAAATCTGTGTTGCTGTATTTCCATGTTTTTCTTTCTTACAAGTCAGGGTGTAACTTAAGGGCAAGGACTTTATTCACTCTTTTACCCTCTATTACAATAAACGGTACAGTGTAGGTGAGAACTATCCCTTGCAACAATTCACATATACATGGTGAAGGAACAGTTGGCAGAGGAGAAAGAAAAAGGGAAGATAGATGCAAAGATGCTCAAGAGGACTAGAATAATGCAGCTTTAAAGATCCAGTGAGCAGGGTTTCAAGACAGAAGTGATCAACAGTGTAAAAAGCTGCCTTGAGATGAAGAATGGGAGAAAAGCCCACTGGATTTGTTAAAAATATCACCGATGATTTTTGAGAGAGTAGTAGAGACTGAATGAGATTATAGAGTTAGTCCAAGGGATGGGGAAAGAGGAACTGAAGTTAAAAGGTACGGGTGATGGGTTCAAACATTTGTAAATAAAAGGTTTGAAGAAGAGAGATTAAAATTAAAAGGGAAGATAGAAGAATGTAATGGTTTAAGAGCAAGAACTATAGAGCAGGCTGCTTGGGTTCAAATGCCAATTCTTCCAGTTAGTAGCTGTGTGGCTTTCGGCAAGTTACTTAATCTCTCTGTGTTTTGGTTTCCTTATCTGTAAAATGAGGATCAGCACAGTACCTATCTCATAAGGTCGCCATGAGGGTTAAATGAGCTAACATACATAAAATGCTGACAGTGGGCCAAGCATATGTAAGTACTATGTGTTTGCTATGATTAATCAAGCTTACCTTTTTGTGCAAGTATAAGGACAGAAAAGAGTCAATGGAAAAGAAATATAAAGACATTAGGGGGCTATGAAAGCAGCATGCCTAGGAACTGGCATGAGCTCTAGACAGCTGAAGGATTAACTTGAAGAAGATGAAGGCGGTAACTTTAGATTCTGGGGAGAGAGAAAATAGAGTGACGCCCAAGAGAAGATACAGGCAAATGAGAGAACTCTTGTTGAAAGGCTCCTATCTTCTCAATGAAATAAGAGGTAAGGCCAATTGGTAATAACTCGTAGTGTAATTTTAGAATTTTAGAAAGCTCTACTCTGAATAGGACCTGAATAGCACTGCAGCCAGGTCAGACTTGCCTCACGCCGCTGATGCTTTCTGTTTGCACACTATGGTGCACAAGCGTGGATTCAACTTTTTTTTTAATGAATTCCACTAGTCAATAGTCTGGGCATCAGTTTTCAGACTGTCATCTACCAAAGGGCAGGAAAAGGGTACTCTGAATAAATGCCATTTATGGATGATGGTTGTCAAATAAAAACTTAATTACAGAGGTCTTTTAAGGTACGGATTTCTAGACTAATCCAAATGCATTCGTGCCAAGTAGAGTCTCTGAGGTGGAAAAAGTCACTGAATATTCTCCTCCATGTGCATGCGTATTACACATGTATACGTCTTTTCAGCTTGATAAAAGAAAGCTAAGTACTAAATAACAACCTTAAAAGTTTCCTCAGGATGCCAGCACACACTCATTCCAGGGGAATGAAGAACAAAATGAGCTATCTGCAGTCCTTCCAAGTTCCAAATCCTAATAAAAAAATAGGAGTATAATGTTAAATATTTTGGATTTGATATATCACTACTAAAAAAATAAAATTTCCATGAATTTATTCAAAACTATTAACTAGAGATTATAAGGTACACATTTGTATTTAAAGTATATCTTTTAAAGAAAATTATAACATAATTATAATTATTTTAGAGAATGTGAAAGAAGTATGAAGAATTTACGTTTTACTACACTCAATCATGGAAAAACAGTCACATGCATTTTCTCTCTAATTAAACACAGCAACACAGTAACCAGATTAAATTATTCATATACTCTATTTTGTGGGCAGAATCTTGATGTTTCTAGGTCACTAATCAGGTGGCATTCCTACTTTAATAGTCATTTCAATTCACAATAATTTCTACCAGGGGTGCTTAAACCATGCCCCCCAAGTGCTCCCATTTTCAATATAACATATAAAGAAGCTCGTATGAGGTGATGTGAATTTAGGGAGATAGTAATTTTCCAAGGTTGCTTATTCCTCCTGCCTTTGGGGTTCCATGCCAGGGGCTACTTCCTATCTTATACCTTTTCTGATCTGGCTCACTTCCTCATTCTCCTTTTCAAAGATCGCCTTGATTGACAGCTATTAAATTAAAGGTGGGGTGAAGGAAGAGGCACTTGGTTCCTCCCACTCTCCCTCTCCTCAATACTTACAAATGCATAGTAATAAGGACCAAGTTACTCACTGACATGGCTTCCCATCTCAATTTCTTTCCCATCCCCAGAGTGGAGATCAAGATTCAGAAATCTCAGTAATGGCACTTTGTTGTGAGAAGTGCTACCTCCCACCCAGACTGCTAGTTTTCCAGCTCATTCTTCACACTCAGCCACTGTTACATCTCACTGGTACAGAGTGTGGCACAGAGTTAGCACGGCAGGAGACAGAAGTTGGTGGGTGGTTGGCAAAGTACCCACAGAATTCTGATCCTTAACTGAACTAATATTAGCAATCTTTAGACTTTTTCTTCTGGGTTTTACAGTATATCATTAGGGACCATAAAACAATTTCAACAAACTTAAGGAATATATCTTTTTTTTTTTTTTTTTTTTTTTTTGGTGAGGAAGATCAGCCCTGAGCTAACATCCATGCCAATCCTCCTCTTTTTGCTGAGGAAGACCGGCCCTGAGCTAACATCTATTGCCAATCCTCCTCCCTTTTTTTTTTTTTTCCCTTTTTCTCTCCAAAGCCCCAGTAGATAGTGGTATGTTATAGTTGCACATCCTGCTAGTTGCTGCATGTGGGACGCCGCCACAGCATGGCCTGAGAAGCAGTGGGTCGGTGCACGCCCGGGATCCGAACCCGTGCCACCAGTAGTGGAGCACGCACACTTAACCGCTAAGCCACGGGGCTGGCCCAGGAATATATCTTTAAAGTCTAGACAAAAATTTATTTCAAAGAAAGTAGACAAATTTATTGGACAATGCTACTCTTCTGTGCCAAACCACATTATTTCAAATATTTTTTCTTCCTTGTAGAAATTATAGTCTCCAGTCTTGAAATATCATAGTTACATATAAACTAACATAAAAGTTTTTCAAAATGATTATCTACTTGATTAAATAATTTAGAAGCATACTCTTTCCTCTTGCCAAATCAACACTTTTCATCAGTATTTACCAGAGAAGGCAGACAACTACAATTATTTGAAGAGGGGAATCACATTTACCAAGGGTTTATGCAATTGTGTTTCACCCCCTACAATGAATAAGATTATTAACTATGGCAACTGAAAATTTCTTTCTTCTCTACTGCCTTTTGCATAATAAAGTGCTGGGCTAGCATATATTTTACCACTATTGAAATACTAGGAATTTGTCTTGCAAATTCAGTGAGTCCCATGAGAGAATGGTTTAAAGGCTCCATTCTTTGGATCTTATTCTTTTGATCTAATTCTAATATGTATTTGATTTTTGTTTGCTGTTATACAAATTAAATAAACACATACCAGAATATTTTCATGATTTTTTCCTTTCAAATGAAGGAAACCAAAGAGGTAGAAAATATGGATAAAGATGTTCCATGAAAACAGGTCAACTAATGAAGTGTATTCCTGTCCAATAAACCAAATTTTAATCTAACTTTTAAACAGTATTTTATCCTGAACAGAACCTAACATTTAAAAAAAAAAAAAAAACTGACTTAAAAACGAGGAGGGTGATCCAGATTACTTTACAGGACTAGGATAAAATGACTTATGGTTTGTAATTATACGCTTATTAAATAATTCCCAGTGGTTGTATAATCTAAGTACTAAGTATGCAAAATACAACAAATTGGGCTGAGATGAGTTATAACTAAATTAGCTACAGATGGTATACTTTAAGTTTTTTTCTCCCCTTTTGATAGATTCCATAATTAAGTTCTTCTCAAATCCTTTTGTGGAGCTCAACTCATTTTTCTGTGTCTTTACTACACGGCTCATCTAGTTAATATTAGTTCCATCAGATAAAGTCACATTTCTTTAATTTTTTTGATACATTTTTTTGCAGTACACCATATATAATAAAAATACACAAATCTTAAGCATATGGCCCAAAGAGAACAGCACCCAAATTAAGAAACAGAGTATTTCCAGAACTCCAGAAGTCATCTTGTGCTTCTTTCCAGTCATATTTCCTTGCCCTCTCACAAAAGGTACCCGCTATCCTGACTTCTAACACCATAGCTTATTTTTGCCTGTTTTGAACATCATAAAAATGGAATCATATGGTATGTATTTTCTTGGTCTGGCATCTTTCACTCACCATTAGCTTTGTGAGATTTATCAACACTGTTGTATGTTGTTATACTTTGTTCATTCTCATTGCTGTATATATTCCATTAATTAAGTATACTGCAATGTATTTACCTATTCTACTGTTGATAGACTTTCAGGTTGTTTCCAATTTTTGGTCATTACCAATAATGCCGCTATAAACCTTCTTGCACACGTCTTTTAGTGAATACAGATACCCACACACCCACTCCTTCCCTTACACACACACACGAAACCCACTCACCCACCCACCCACCTGCTGGGTACATAGCTAGGCGTGGAATTGCTGGATTATAGCTTACAAATATGTTCAACTTCAGCAGGTATTGTCAAATAGTTTTCCAGATTGGCTGTACCTCATTTTTATTTTTTTTCTCTCATATTTCTTTTTAATTATCAACTGAAAAAATCTCAACTTTCTCTGACAAAAACAATCTTAATCATTTGTCTGAATGGCAAAAGGTACAACTTTTCAGTTGGTCTTATTTGTAGGGCAGATTTCTCAAATCATCCCCTTTTCTTGCATTTTAAGTTATTTTCATCTATCTATGTATGGATAAGTTTGCATCAGTTTTAAAACGTAGTGGACAAAATGTATAGTAAAAGCTCTCTTCATTGACCTCCTTCTGACACACTCTTCCTTTATTCCTCTGTAGAACTGACCAGAACAAGAAGGCTATTTTCTAATAGGCTCACACATGCATTTGTTATAGACTTACCAAGAGGGAATACAGGTTTTTTGCTTAGCAAATCACTGTTTGTAAACGATGTAAACCCATGCTTATTAGTGTAATTACACAATTAATATTATATAAGCTGACAGAATATGAATGTGGAAAAGCTGTTTCAATGGAGCTAAATTGATGGCAACTAACTAAAGATAAGTTTCTAAATGAAAAAAAAGCTCTTAAATTAGGCATGTGTGGGGGCCGACCCCGTGGCTTAGCAGTTAAGTGCGCACGCTCCACTACCGGCGGCCCGGGTTCAGATCCCGGAGAAGGATGTGCAACTACGACATACAACTATCTACAGGGGCCTTGGGGAGAAAAAGGGAAAAAAAGGAGGAGGATTGGCAAGAGATGTTAGCTCAGGGCTGGGCTTCCTCAGCAAAAAAAAAACAGGAGGATTGGCATGGATGTTAGTTCAGGGCTGATCTTCCTCACAAAGAAAAAAAAAAAAGGCATGTGTGAGTTACAAAAGATTAAGCAATAAAAATCATAAAAAGCTAGATATATTGAATTAAGACTGCTTTAGCAAGTGTTGTTTTCACTGTATACATTGTATTATGGCTTCGGTTCATGCAAAAAAGAGGTCCAATGCTAATCAATGGACTCCTAACTTAAGAAGAAGAAGAAAAAAAGCCTTGGCCTAATATCAAAAGACTGGCAAATGGCATATTTTCATATATATAGTATATTAAAATAAGGTAGGTAGATATTCCTTTAAAATGACTTCTTGAGTTTACCGACTATTTAGTTATCCAAGGAACTACGGGTTTAGACCATGTCAGATAAGAGAGCTTCTATTGTAATACGAAAAAACTCCACAAATTAAAAGTTGAAATTTTAAAGTTAAAATTTTGAAGTTAAAATTTTAATATTTCCAAATTTTTTACTAATAAATTTGTTTATATTAAATAAAATTACCTAAAAGTTAATTATAACCACAGAAGCAAACTTTTCAGGAAAGTGGTACATCACAGAAAGAGAAAAGCTATAAGGTTTCATAGCCTTCTTAATACACATAAACACATGGAAAGATAATAGATAACATCTATAAAAGTATAAAAATATAACATTATCAAGTTAAACTACCTTGACAAAAAATCAGGAGCTATATTAAATATATATGTATACCTATTTAAATATTTGCAAGGGAAATTTCAAAGAAAAAGCTTTTCTTTGGTAAAGGTAAAGTTAATCTGCTGACATATTAAGAAGCCAATAACAGACTGAATCAAAGGGCACTGGAGATAGACAGCATCACTCTTCAAGTAAAATAAAATGACAGTTTTGACCCAATTTGACTACAATTATAACAAACACCCCCATCTCTCCCAATTCTGTGGTCCTAAGCAGAACTCTTAGATATAGCCGTAAAATGTATGGATGAAGAGCTTTTTCCAGATCTAAGATTACAAATTGCACTTACTTTACTTTTGGTAGTTTATTGTTAAAATTATTACCTCATTTCAGGCAGAGTGCTTTTCAGCAGAACATTAAGTATCCCTACCATATGGTATTTAAATGGAATTGTCCCATTTAATTAATAAAAAGGTCCCATAAATTGAGTGTTGGCATATTGGGAATATCCTAGATAGCCTCAAGGGTCTTTTAAGTTGACAATTAGTAGAGGGAGATGTTCCCTCTGAGAATTCAAAAGGAAATTTTCTGGGTAATACTCCGTTCTTTTTATTTGTTTGTTCTCCATTTTTAATTGGTAGCTCACTGTTAGGGAGTTCACTGTAGAAGGAAATTTCTGCTACCAAATGTTTTTGACAACACAGACAAAAGAAGGAATGGATGACATTAAATGACACATCTGTATCCACTTGGCTCTCTCTAACTGGTAAAGCAAAAAATACAAACCACAATCTTTCTAAAAGACATGACTGGATCACATGAGTCATTGTATTGATTAATTAAATATGAAAGCAAGAACAAAAGCAATACCGGGGTGTAGTTAATAAGGATGAAAAGGCACTTTACAATGTTACTGGGTACAGGAGAGGGTCCTCCAACATTTTTAGACAAGAAACATGTTTTTCATTGAGTTTGTGACAGCAAAATGAAGATTTTCCTCTCTCATTTCTAAATAATCAATCACTAAGTTACTCATCATGCTATGGATGACTCAAAAAAGGGAAAAATATGGTATATTTCCTTAATAAGTGAACACACAGGAAGAAAAGTGAAACAAATTACAAAATAATTTAGTGCTAAAATATCTGGTTTTAAGTGCAAAAAGAGTCAGAGGTAGGGAATCATATAAATGAAAATCCAAATCTAGGGATTACATGGACAAATCTTGACAGTGGGTATGGCAGGTTAGAGCGGTGAATAAACAAACTTTCTCAGTTTGTGGCTTAGACTATGGAGAACTTTGATAGCCAGGCAAAGCCTTAACAGTGGAGGCAACAAAATAGCATGATAGTAAAAAATAAGCATTTTGTAAAGGGTACTTTCAGGATGTGTCAGTGTCTCAAACATAATCAGAAATAAGATTATACTAATTCTGCTTTTTTTTTTTTAATACTTGAGACTATTAAGCAAGTAGTATTAATGATAAAAGAAATGGATTACCATAAATTTTAGTGACTTGAGAGTAAGAATAATTATAGGGGTGAAAATGAGAGATAATTGCATATGCTTATTATTTTACCCTTCAATAATTAAAAATGAGTCAAAAACATAATCAAAGGCTGTGTGTGTTTTGGAGGGGAGCGGAACTGGCCTGTTTCAAACATAACACTAATAAACCAACCTTACTACACAAAAAATAATCTATTATTTTACATCTTCATGAAGCACTGGAGGGGTTGAAAAAATCTTATAAGCTTACATGTTGTTGCTGCATTTTGTTTTCTTGAAATTATGAAGAAATTCAGCAGAAACTACAAGTTTATCATCACTGAGGTGAGAAACTACCTGAGGCCACCCCAGAGAATTAACAAACATAGACTTTTGAAGGATAGGAATTGTGAGAAGTTTTGTCACATTTAAAAATAAACCTCAAAATTAAACTCTCAACTGCAAAGAAATACCAAACGGTAGTTTTCAAACAGATCATATGTAATGATTTCATCTTTAAGGAACTCAGAGTAAAAGGACTTTTCCTTTAACTAACATAAACCTTAACACAAACACCAGTAATATTACTCAGGGAATATTAACATTTCATTATTTCCAAGAAAAATTTTGATATACTTTACAACTTAAAATTTGAACATATGCTATAAATGAGGGAAAGTATTTCTTATCAGTCACATAAATGGACTTTCAAAATAAACCTGAAAAACGTTTATGGATATGATTCTTATTTATATAATTCACTTACTGCAACCACACGAGGGCCACATAAAGCAAGCTTAAATTACTGCAATCACTGATACGGTAATACACTTTATGAAGTACTGGTTTTGTATTTCATCTACAAGGGCATATGAGAGAGAACAAAGAGTTGAATACTAGAGAGCGGTGTTACCAGTACATGATCATATACAATTTCAAAAAATTCTTCCATCACTTTATAACTTTTACTCTGTTATGATCTTTCATTAACATACTATTTCACTGCATTGAATTAGAAAAGGCCTGCAAATGTGATCAATAGGTGTTAGTTTAATTTTTGGACAGTTCTTATGAAGACAAAGAATTTTTATGTTCCATTCACTGGAGGTAAACGATTACCAAACTCAACACAAACCGCCTATTTTATCCCATTCTTAAAGCTCTTGTTAGAACTATATGATAACTGATCTTGATTCAAAATGTAACAGAAAATTAGAGGGAATTTTAGAAGACAAGCAGAGAACTTTTTTCCTGAAATTATTTAACCATAACATTACAATCAATAATATAAATTCTCCCAATTTCACTTTGTACCTGGAATTATTTAGGTGTAGTTTATTTGCTCCTAAATGGGGATTAACCTCCCAAAGAACGCTTCATTGGCCTACCTTCAGAAGGCTCTCAGTCCCTTCTTTTCTCTGTTTCCCACAAGGACTATTTTTAAAAAGATCACATATTTTGTGATCTCCACCGGGGTGGGGGCGGGAGTGGAACACTCCATCTTAACTATGGATCTTGAAGACTCTCAAATATACATGAACAGAGGTAAATACAGAAAGACCTTAGCTAGCATGGGGTGCACAGGAGACATCTGATAAATATTCTTTTTCCTGTTGTCAAGTTTTTCAAAAAATGATACTATTGGCTTAGTGAATATCTTAGGCACTAGAGTATTCCCTTATCCAGTGATTTGGTTATATTCCTAAAAAAATCTTATTCTTTATTTTTTATATCACACCACTTCTCTCACTCTTTTTAAAAATGATGGGAGTGAGAACACGACAACTATTAATATCACATGTTTTATAGACAAAGTGAATGGCACATTACATGCCTCTATTATTTTAGTCTTAAACTAAGAATCTCTTAGTTTCTAGAAGCCAATTTTCCTTCACCATAAATTTTATCTAATATTTTAAAAGATTACTGAGGAGGAGGGGAGAAAAGGATTTACTTCTGACATCCTTTGTAGTTACAGTGAGTACTGGGTCTTCTATTTCTTTTGTATCCCCCAAAGTACTAAATGTTGGCTATACTAAACGTGTTTAATAAATACTTGTTGATCTGACTTGTTCTTACAGAACGGTACTGTTTTTAATATACAAAAACATCTGTTATTTGGCACCAACTGGGAATAAGATGTTCTGTATTAGTGAGTTTTTAAAATAATAAACTTAACCCATTAAATACTTAAACACCATTTTTACCTTCTTTTGGAGGTAGGGGATAATAAATATTTCTAAATGAATATGCACTTATTTATCTCTCAAATACTGTAATAATTTTAACCTTCTTTTGATAATGTTGGATCATAATTATGAACACTAGTATTTACATTTTCCTGTGTATATGCATATACACACAGACACATACATTTATGTTTATATGTGTATACGTGTGTATATATATGGGTCTATTTGTATATGGTGGACATGAGGCGGGGCCATAAAGGAAATGGTGGAGAACATGAGGCCGAATGGCTAGCAATCCCATGATTTACTTGGTTATTTCTTTTCTTAAACACATCTCCTATCAGATGCTTTGTTTGGTAATTGCATCTTTTTTTTTATAAAGACGCAGTGACAGATACAGAGCTGTGTTCATTGCTTCACCCACTCACACACTGAGCACTCTTCCAGGTGCCGTGATGACTCTAAGGTAGTAAAGCATGGCTGACCCTGCAGAATACCTTATTAGTGAAAAGGTCAGAGCAGTCTACCCTAGAGTAATTTCCCTCATCCTCTAGAAAAGACTGTTTCTTTTTACTCTTCTTCTTCATCTGAAAACTGGGCTAATGAAGTATGAAGAAGGAACATGACATCTTCATTTCAAGAATTGGTACTAGAGTGTTTCAGCAAAGATTATCTTCCAAAAATTATAAATTCTTCACAAGCAGAAGATGGTAACACTTCCATAGACCTAACTCTTGGAAGTTACTGTTTTTTTCCTGACTGCCTTTAATATTCTTTCTTTGTTACTGATTTTTGACAGTTCTATTATCATGTGTCTTCTCGGAGAAGGTCTTTTCTGTGTTGAGATAATTGGGTGTTCTATTAGCTTCATGGATTTGTATATCCAGTTCCTTCCCCAAGTTTGGGAAGGTCTCAGCTATTTTACCTTTAAATAAGCTCTCTGCTCCCTTTTCTCTCTCTCTTCTCCTTCTGGAATACCCCTTATTCTTATGTTGCCCTTTCTAATGGAGTTGAATAATTCTTGTAGAATTTCTAATTTTTTTTTTAATCTTCTTTCTCTCTCCCCTTCTACGTGCACCATTTCTAGGTTTCTATCTTTGAGCTTGTTAATTCTCTCTTCCATATGGCCTGCTCTATTTCTATGCTTTCTAATGCATTCTTCATCTCACTTGTTGACTTCTTCAGCTCTAGAATTTCTGTTTGGTTCTTTTTTAGAGTTTCAATCTCTTTGGTAAAGTATTCTTTCTATTTGTTGATTTTATTCCTGAGCTCACTGAACTGCCATGCTGAGTTTTCTAGTAGCTTGTTGAGTTTCTTCATGACAGCTATTTTGAATTCTTTATCACTTAGATCACAAACAATCTTCCATGACTTTGTTTGGTTTCTGGAGAACTGTTACTTTCCTTTTGTGATGTTGTGTTACTGTGGCTTTTTGTGGTGCTTAGTGAGTTATACCTCTGCTAGGACATTTGTGTAGCAAACACTTTTCTTATTTAGGTATAGCTTTGTTTGTTTTGATTCAAACTTCTAAATTAGTTGGAGATTAGAGGCCTTTCTTTTGTCTTTCAGTAGGTGGCGCTATAGCGCTAGTTTTTGGCTTCTCTTGCCCAAGCTGCCTTTGGCTATAATTGAGGATCTGCATGTTCCACTCTCCATAGCCTCTGTCTGGGGCATCGAATCAGTACTCCTGTCATCATGGTCTGTGCCTCTGGGGGTCACTGATGCCTTACTGATGCCTTGCTGCTGCCTGTGTTGCTGCGGTTGCTGGCTGTGCCGCCAGGAGTACAGGGATGGCTGACGCCTCCACCACGCAACTGGATCACCTGGGCTGAAAGCTTTGCCGCTGTGGTGGGGGAAGGGGGAGGGTAGGGAGGGGGCCAGGTTCATGGGGCACTGCCTCTGCTGTTGCCTGTTACCTTGTGGCCATAGGCACGCACCACTGTGGTTGGGATGAGTCCTGTGTGCACCTCCATTGCTGCTACCAGGCTCTGAGTCCTGGACGAGGGCGTGGAATCATGAGGCTCCACCTCTGCTGCTGCTTCGCTCCCTATGGCTGCAGGTGCTGCTGCGGTTGGCTGGCTTGAGTTGCACTTGTGCCTGGGCTGGTGCCTGCTGAGTTCTTTGGGGCTAGGGGTTGGCTGGCTCAGCTGCCACGGCCAGAGTTCCAGGGTCCTGGATACTGCCTCTACTGTTCCCTGTTTAGTGGCCTCTATGTCCTCCAATCTACCCACCTTTGTATGGACCAACATGTTGATCTCTCCAGTGTCCTGGTGTGTTGGACAATGTAGTCTTTTTCGGGTTATGGATGTTTTACTTGCTGTAGATTGAAGGGGAAAGACAAAGGAATCCCCTCACACCGCCATGATGATGATGCCTTAAAAATGACTCTAAGTACAATTCTACAATTTTATTAAGCCCTACCTAACACTTGATTTTGATCATAACACACAGGTATTACGAATATCTGCTTTTTCAATAATATAAAAAGACTAAAACTTCTCATAGACCTTGAAGTAGAAACAGTGTAGTTGTAGTGCTTCAGAGCCAGACTGTCCGGGGGCCGGCACGGCCCCATGGCTTAGCGGTTAAGTGCGCACGCTCTGCTGCTGGCGGCCCGGGTTCGGATCCCAGGCGCGCACCAACGCACCGCTTCTCCGGCCACACTGAGGTCGCGTCCCACATACAGCAACTAGAAGGATGTGCAACTATGACATACAACTATCTACTGGGGCTTTGGGGGAAAAAGGAAGGAGGACTGGCAATAGACGTTAGCTCAGAGAAGGTCTTCCTCAGCAAAAAGAGGAGGATTGGCATGGATGTTAGCTCAGGGCTGATCTTCCTTAAAAAACCAGACTATCCAGGATCCTCAACTATAAAAAGAGAACCTACCATAAAAGGTTTTTGAGGATTAAATGAATTAATTCATATAAAACTTAGAATAGTGCCTGGTCACACATTATAATCTGAATCAATGATTCTTAACACAGGGTGGTTCCAACACCTAGGGGGCATTTTTGATTGTCCTCATGATTGGGGTGCTACAGCCATTTAGTGGATGAGAACCAGGAATGCTACACGTTCTACAGGACTTTTGAACGTCCGAGTCAAATTCAGGAATACCTTAAAAGGTGGGGACAGGTCAAGACAGGAGATGTTTTTTGCAGTCTTTGTTAGTACTCCATCCCATGGCATAATAGTGAATTATTTTAATACTATCCATATAAAAACTGGCTGATTTGTAAGGATATTATCCTTCCTTATTTTTTCAACTTGACATCCTATAATTTTTCTTGTCATGTTATTTCTATTTTGGTTAACATTATTTCCCTCTTTCACTCTCCTTAATTTTTTTCTATTACTACTGACATAAGCTTTTATTCTAATAACTGTAGTTTTTCTCAGGGCTATGACACTGCAGAACTCCAGATGGCACTATTTACATTGTGCTCTATGCAAACCATATGCCTAGAATTGTGCAACTTGGCAGCCTTGCCTCTGCCTTACATTTTCCTGTTGTATTTTTCTGCTATTCAAATTTGTTCATTATAAAGAGGGACAAAGAGTACTTCACTATGTCTTCTTATGTAGTCGTTATCTGAGCATATACACACTGCACTGCTATTCTATACAGTTTGTTTTCTTTTTATAGAAATGTATAGCACAATTCAGGTACTATAATATTTTTTATAATTATATATTTTATAGACTATATTTTACGAGTAAGTTTATATAGTAGGCATTATAAAATATTTGTTAAAAAAAGGGAGTATTGGGACTGATAAAGAACCGCTGACTTAAATGAGAACTCAAATTTCTTATAAACTTGCACAGATTACAGAATACTAAAACTAGATGGAATCTTAGATAAAATTTAATCTATCATCTTCTATAATAACATTTTATATTATGAATAGCACCTTGGTTCATAGTTTGAATTAATGCAGTTGTATTACAGAAAGTAGAGAAGTAAAAAAGATCTAAAATATTCTTTTTTTTTTTTTTTTTTGTGAGGAGGACTAGCCCTGAGCTAACATCTGATGCCAATCCTCTCCTTTTTTCTTGAGGAAGATTGGCCCTGAGCTAATATCCGTGGCCATCTTCCTCTACTTTATATGGGACACCACCACAGCATGGCTTAACAAGCGGTGCATCGGTGCACGCCCAGGATCCGAACCTGCGAACCCCGGGCTGTTGCAGCGGAGCGCACGCACTTAACCACTTGCACCACCAGGCTGGCCCCTAAAGTATTCTTGAATACAAACACCATCTTCTCAGGATGAACTTGAAAATTGCCACTCAGGCAGAAGAGTGAATGAGTGAGTCAAGAGCCCAGGTACTAGAGCCAGACGGCCTGACACTCCTGTTCCTCTATTTAACAGCTACGTCCCTTTCCACAAATTACTGAGACTCTCCATGCCTTGGATCCCCATCTTGTAAAATGAGGATAAAAATAGTACCTAAGAGCTGTTATAAAAATTAAATAGATTTACAAAGGTAAGGCACTTAGAATGGTGGTTAGTAAAGCACTCAATAAAATATTTAGTTATATTTACTTATTAATATTGTAATTCATTTATAGAAAATAAAATGCCTTTGTCAGTCTTAAAGAAGCCTGAAATGGTTCTGAAACAATTAGTCACAGGTTTAAAAATAAATCAGTAATTACCAAGAACCTAGCACAGTGCCAGGACACTTGTTATTTGCTGACTGAATGAACTAGTCTATATCTTAATTTATTCTCTACATTTATTTGTTCTCTATAAGAAGAGAGAAACAAGGGACAACTTTTTAATGGATAGATTGGCATACTAGTACGAGTGAGAACTATTTTCATTCAGTCTGATTCAGAATTTGGCAATTTTCAATGAAATATATAAACTTTACAAACCTGTTCAAGGAATACATTGTTTTGAAATGGTGTCTCTAAGGACACAAATCTCCTAGCTGATTATAATATTGTGTCTCTCTTGGAAATGCCAAAGTCAAACATCAGAAAACATGTATAGATCAAAATACTGAATTTATTTTAAAAACTACTATTTTTTAAGTGGGCATTGAGTCAGAGAGAAATATTCCTTCTGCTCTTTATAAGACAAATGTTAAGAATCCGTATTGTAGGACTGCTCCTATGATATAGTCTCTTTTGTTAACATATATGTGATAATGTAATATTCCCTTGCACAGGGCATATTTTACATAGTAAAGCTTAGTATTTAAAAAATTGTATTCATTTATTTTACTCCTTTATTTACTCACCATTTTATTTTATTTATTTTGTGAGGAAGATCAGCCCTGAGCTAACATCCATGCCAATCCTCCTCTTTTTACTGAGGAAGATGGGCCCTGAGCTAACATCTATTGCCAATCCTCCTTTTTTCCCCAAAGCCCCAGTAGGTAGTTGCACATCCTGCTAGTTGCTGTATGTGGGACGCGGCCTCAGCATGGCTGGACAAGTGGTGCGTCAGTGCGCGCCCGGGATCCGAACCAGGCCGCCAGTAGCAGAGCGCGCACACTTAACTGCTAAGCCACGGGGCCAGCCCCTTACTCACCATTTTAAAGTGTACAATTTAGGGGCGCTTAGTACATTAACAATGTTGTGCAACCATCACCACTATCTAGTTACAGAACATTTTCATTAACCCAAAAGGAAACACTGTACCCATTAAGTAGTCACTCCTGTTCCCGCCTCCCCCCAGTTCCTGGCAACCACTACTCTGTTTTCTGTCTTTATGGATTTGCTTATCCCTGGAGATTTTACATAAATGGAATCAGAGTATTTTATGCCTAGCTTTTTTCACTTAGCATAATGTTTTAAAATTTCATCAATTTGTAGCATGTATCTGTACTTCATTCCTTTTTATAGCTGAATAATATTTCAGTGTATGGACACATCACATTTTGTTTACCCATTCATCCACTAATGGACATTTGGGTTGTTTCTACCTTTTGGCTATTGTGAATAGTGCTGCTAGGAATATTCCTTTATAAGTTTTTGTTTGAACACCTGTTTTTAATTCTTTTGGGTCTATACCTAGGGATGGAATTGCTGGGTTACAAGCTTAACTTTTTGAGGAACTGCCAAACGGTTTTCCACAGTGGCTGGACCATTTACATTCCCATCAGCAAAGTATGAGGGTTCCAATTTCTTCACATTTTTGCCAACACTTCCTATTTTCTGTTTTTTTGCTTACAGCTATCCTAGTGAGTGTGAAGTGGTATTTCATTCTGCTTTTGATTTCCGTTTCACTAATGAGTAATGAAATTTGGCCTCTTTTCACGTGCTTGTTGGCTATTTGTATATCTTCTTTGGAGAACTGTCTATTCAAGTCTTTTGCCCATTTTTTAATTAGGTTGTCTTTTTATTGCTGAATTATAAGAGTTCTTTATATGTTTTGGATATGAAACCCTTACCAAATATATGATCTGAAAATATTTTCTCACATTCTGTGAATTGTCTTTTCACTCTCTTGACAGTGTCCTCTGATGCCCCAAAGTTTAAAATTTTGATGAAGTCAATTTATCTTTTTTTTTGTTCCATGTGCTTTTGGAGTCATATCAGAGAAACCATTGCCAAATCCAAGGTCATGAAGATTTGCCCCTTTGTCGTCTTCTAGTTTTAGTTAGATGTTGCTGAGGATTTTTGCATCTATATTTGTAAAGGATATTGGTTTGCAGTTTTCTTTTCTTGTGATGTCTTTGTCTGACTTTCGTGTCAGGGTAATGCTGGCCTCATAGAATGAGTTAGAAAGTGTTCCCTTCTCTTCTATTTTCTGGATACATTTGAGAGACTGGTGTTAATGCTTCCCTAAATGGCAGAATTTTACAGTGAAGCATTTTGTCCTGGCTTTCTTTGTTGGGAAGTTTTTGATTACTGATTCAATCTCTTTATTTGGTATAGGTTTATTCAGATTTCCTATTTTTTTGCTTGAGTTTTGGCAGTTCTGTATTTCTGGGAATTTGTCCATTTCATCTAAGTTATCTAATTTGTTGGCATACAACTGTTCATAGTATTCTCTTCTAATTCTTTTCATTTCTGTAAGGGTGGAAGTAATGTCCCCACTTTTTCTGATTTTACTAATTGGCATGCTCTTTCTTTTTTTGTTTGTCTAGCTAAAGATTTGTCAATTTTGTCATATCTTTTCAAAAGAACCCATTTTTGGTGTCATCGATTCTCTCCATTGTTTTCTGTTCTCTATTTTGTTTATCTCTGCTCTAATCTTTTCCTTTTGCTGGCTTTGAGTTTTCTTTGTTCTTTTTCTAGCCCCTTAAGGTGTAAACTTAGGTTATCAATTTGAGCTCTTTCTTCTTTTTTTAATGTAGGTGTTTACAGCTATAAATTTCCCTCTGAGCACTGCTTTTGCTGCATCCCATAAATTTTGTATATTGTGTTTTCATTTTCACTCATCTCAAAATATTTTCTAATTTCTCTTGTGATTTTTTCCTTTGATCCATTCATTGTCTGTTTAAGAGTACGATGTTCAATTTCCACATATTTGTGGATTTTCCAGTTTTCCTTCTGTTACTGATTTCTAGTTCATTCCACTGTGGTCAAAGAAGATACTTTGTGTGATTTCAGTCTTTTAAAATTTATTTAGATTTGTTTTGAGGCCTAACATATGGTTTACTCTGGAGAATGTCCCATGTGCACTTGAGAAGAATCTGTGTTCTGCTGATGTCTGGAGTGTTTTGTGTATGATGGCTAGGCCTAGCTGGTTTATAATGTTGCTCAAATCCTCTACTTCCGTACTGACCTTCAGTCTAGTTATTCTACTTAGCATGTTTTTTTTAAGCATGGTATCACCTGCATATAAAAGTACTCCCAAGATGACACAGGCTTTGACTGTGATTGGACAAGGAGTTCACTAATGTACCTTTACAACCAACATGCAGACCTAGATTATGGCAGGCATTACTTTAGTATAGTGACAGGAATGACTCCTGGGACGTAAATGGCTATTTCCTCTGCCCAAATTGCAGTTACCATTTGGCTGGTGTCTTTATTTGTAACTCGACAATTCTATACTTTGAGTTAATGAAGATAGTTGTACTGAAATGTTTCTCTATTGTAGTCTGTCTCCTCAGAATTCCTTCTTTCCCTTGTTACTATGAGAATATATGATATTTACTACTCTTCCTTACTTTAAACTTCTTGATTTACTTATATCTGTTTCTTTTTAAAATCTTATCTATATTGCTTAGATTTTGGTCCAAGAGGTTTAATTTTAATAGCCAATTAGAATTGTCCTTTACTTCTGGTTGGCAAACTAAGCTGATGAATTCTAAATTTAGCTTCCCAGCTACTGCTGCAATGTTATCAACTCCAAAATCTCAGCAGCTTACAAAAAGAATAAGTTTCTTGCTTATGGGTCTGTAGGAAGCTCTATTTCATAATGCCAGAGGGTGCATAACTGCTCCACGTGTTTCTCATTCTGGGACCAGGACTAATCTAGGACACACTCATCTTACAGAAGACAGAGGAGAGTAGGTCACCACAAACCAAGTACAACATTTAAAGTGTCTGCTTGTGTCATACCTACTAACATTACATTGGCCTAAATAGGTCACACGGCTAAGCCCAACAGAGTGGGAAAATCTCCTCCTTCCATGTGAAGGGAGAAGGAAGAGTAAGTATTTGCTGAAAGACCA
This sequence comes from Diceros bicornis minor, assembly GCF_020826845.1. Lineage (NCBI taxonomy): Eukaryota > Metazoa > Chordata > Mammalia > Perissodactyla > Rhinocerotidae > Diceros > Diceros bicornis. The sequence goes on along the minus strand of NC_080764.1, from coordinate 21,285,067 downwards.
TCAACCGGTCTAGCAAAATAAGAAAATTAGGGGCAGTGTAGTGAATTTTTCAAAGTTAAATATATTTAAATTAAAGAACTTACTCTGATGAAGTTAAGCCTTTTCTCCTTTTTAGAGCAATAATGTTCTTTCATTTAAAAAATGAAGGTAATAATAGAAGGCAGTAGGCCTTTTAAAATTCTTATTACTTGACAAAATAAAAAGTTGGCAACCCTCTGTCAGTCCCCCCAAACTTTTAAGACAATTTTACTAGTCTACAAAAATCTCAAAGTCTACAACCAAAAAAAAAAAAAAAAAAAAAATCACAGACCACTGACTGTGATCCCAGGTCTCTCTGGCTGTTGTTCACTATTCAGTCTACTCCTTGGCTTGCAAAGACACTCATTTTCCCCCTTCTCAGGTTTCATTATTCCAAATGCTTGTGATTAGCAAAGTCCATGTGTTACAGAACTAAAATGTCATTATTTATTTCTAGTGATCTAATCTAACTTTTACCTTAAAAATGATCCCATTTACTCTTCAAGTCTCTATACAAACTTGGTTTTGTAACAGCTGGGGCCCTAGAATCTTAACGTCATGTAAATCTTTCATGACCTTGACATGAAAATTTTAACAGGCAGTACATAAAGAATAATGGCCTATGACTCTGTAACTTTAAAAAGATGAGCTATTAAGATTGAAATTTAAAAAGTAGCTAGTGGCTTTACTTCCAATGAAGTGAAAGGGCACGTATTTAATAGTTTTATAAGTATAGAAGTGTTTATAAATACTAATGATTTTGTCATAGCCTTATCAAACATTAAAACTATGCCAAACAGCACAGCAGTAGTTTTTTTTTCGCTCACAGGTCTGTTAAAGCAAATGAAGCAATTGGTACTCCTCTAATGACTGATTCCATGATTTCACTCCTGACTCCTCAGCTTATTTCCACTTCCCACTCTTGCTCTTCATCTTGTTCCCTACTTGTGATATTGTCCAGCTTTAGGCACTTATTAAATGTTATAGCTACCTCATTCATTCCAAACTAGAGGGTGGGGTGGAAGAACGTGATATTGAAATGTATTATATCTACAGAAAACCTTATATATAGACTTTCAAATTTGTCAAAACAGAATTTCCCATGAGTCTTGCTTTTAGTAAATGAGATTCACAGTTCGTTATTAAACACTAACTTATCAGACAGGATCTGTGAAATGACTTCACAATATGGCAACTGCCTTTTGTTACCCTACTGATCTTGCCCAGTGTTGGAGAATTTGACCCAACGTACATTTAGATTTCATAAATGTGTAAATCTAAAATAAGAGGCAGAGAGGCACCCATGAATCAGCAAGGGAAGTTTCTACCAACTGGGAGGAGAACTCAACTAACTTGTTTTGAAACTTGTGTTTGTGCCATACTTAGAATTTAAATAAAGTATGCTTCTTTTACAACATTTTGTGGGGTATATATAGAAGTTACATTTTCTCTAATTTTTAAAATGTAATTCTCATTAAAATAAGATGAAAATTCAAAAATGTGGTTGTAACATAAGCAACGTACCTGCAGGTGTGATCATCACTCACACTTGCAATTTCTTCGCCTTCTTTGGGATTAAACACCAAACCATTAATGAAATCTGAATGGCCCTCTAAAACCTGACATAAGGGGAAAAGTTAATTAGAACACAGGAAAATAATCCACAATATTCCTACCTCATATTTTTACTTCGCTGCCTTAAAAACTTTCACTGCATGCTTCTCTTTTCTATAAATATTTCTTAAGCAATCTATTTTTAAAGCATGATTTATTCACCCACTTTTCTGGAAGGTTTATCTTGGAAAGAAGCTGATCATTCAACATACTGCTATTAGCTTGATCTTTCTTTTCTAGTATGCATTTCTTACAAAAACACACATACTTTTTTACTGTACCTGTCCTCATCTCACCTCCTTTCTCACTGGTTACATAAAGCTCAAATAAAAATTAATGCTAAGAGAACTTTCCAGGGGCACTGAGATAGAGTCTCCCTCAACTTTTTACCTCATACCTGATGCTCTGCACCTAACAAACACACAGTATGGACTTCACCTTCTAAGGTCTTTATTCACTTGCTCAGTGAGACTGCCAGCACTGGAGACAGCTAGTATTATAAGCCCATCATCACAACAACCCAGAAATCCTCTTCTGGCCACAGAAGGAATAAACGGAAAGCTGCGAGGTAGAGGACCATGTGAGCAGGCAAGGTTCAATCAGTCTACACCTTTATAGTCGAAATCCTAAACAGCCTGTAGATAGCAGATATTTAAATATTTTAATGGATATTATTCTTGCTTCCTCCTTTCCTTCTAAAAACTTGAATTTGATCTCAGTTCTAAGGTAATAAAGTGGTTCTACTTGGTACTGCTTACTATTTAGAAATATATCATGATAAAGAAAATTTGATTTAAACATTCCTGCATAACTTTAACAAAACCAGGTCCTCCAAATAATTCTTCAAAGCTCATGCCATACTGTACAAGACAAACTAAATTAACAATAAATATTTAACGTCTATTATAACTACCACATTAACTTTTGATGGGTCAAAATTGTATGTGCCATGTGTACACTTGGCTTTTCACTGGTACAGCCTTAAATTAACTAATATATACAGTACATTGTACTATTGTACAATTGTATATAGCCCATTGTACACAGCTTAGAGCATAATTTTTACTCTTTTCGAAATGACTGAAAAGGTTTATAGTTTATCTTTCTTTGTAACATTATTCACATTTTTGATTTACTAGAAAGAAGGCAATATTATTCTTACAAAAAATATAATGCAATTTCAACCCAAACTGAGAGCAATTTAATTAATTTAACTTTTATTCAGATATAATTGACATATAACACTGTGTAAGTTTAAGGCGTTTGCTGCACATGTTTGATACATATATATACAGTTATGTGTTGCTTAATGACAGGGATATGTTCTGAGAAATGTGTTGTTAGGCAATTTCGTTGTGGAAACATCATAGAGTGTACTTACACAAATCTAGATGGTAAAATCTATTACACACCTAGGCTAAATGGTACTAATCTGATGGGACCACTATTGTATATGCGGTTTGTCACTGACCAAAACATTGTTACGTGATGCGTTACTGTATTGTGAAATCATTACCACAACACGGTTGGTTAATACCTCTATCACCTCACATAGTTACCATTTATGTTTTGTGGTAACAACATTTAAGATGTACTCTTTTAGCAACTTTCATGTATATAATACAGTATTGTTAACTATACTCATCATGCTGTATATTAGATCCCCAGAACTTATTCATCTTATAATTGGAAGTTTGTACTCTTTGATCAACATCTCCCCATTTCCCCCACCCCTCAACCCCTGGCAATCACCATTCCACTCTGTTTCTGAGTTTGGCTTTTTAAAATTCCACATATAAGTGAGATCATACAGCATTTGTCTTTGTCTGACATTCTGCAGGTCTATTTATAATACTAATAGAAAACACATATGTAGAGCTTACTATGTACAAAGCATTGTTCTAAGTGTTTTATATGAATTAGCTCAGTCAATGCTCATAATCCTATAAGACAGATGCTATGATTATACCCATTTTACAGATAAAGAAATGAGCACAAAGAGATTGGGAACTTGAACCAAAGTCACACTGTTACTAAAGTGGTAGAGCTGGGCTTTAAACCCAGGTGGTCTGGCTGCTGTGTCTGTGCTCTTAGCCACCTTGTAATCCTGCCTTGCTGTCTGCTGTACTGATCATTTATTCCCTTGAAGTTTGACTCTTACTCGAGGTGTGCTCCTGTCTATTATATTCCTACTATACTGACTGCGAATTTCTAATTCTCCTTCATTTGCTGTCCTTACCTAATATTTTAACTTAATAAGTGACATCAGATTTATACTCTGCAGTCCTTACTAAGAACCTAGTTACTATAGCCTACAATAGAGTAAATGAGACTCTAAATTACGTATTTTAAAGATGACCATAAAAAGTCATTTTAAATTAGGATAAAACCAATTAAAAAAGCAAAAAATAATAAATACAGTTTAAAATAAAGATGAATTATACTTGTCAACATACCTTGTATTCATTTTTATCTTGAAGATCTGAAGTAAATAATCTAATTTTCAAATCAGCAGCTGAAGTACAAAATCTGGAAGCAAAAAAAACAAAAACAAACCCATTTTTAGTCTATGTAAGTGAAAGTTCTCCCCCACCCTTGCAATCGTGGGGCTTTTTTTGGGCATAAGGGAGATGCTGTGGCTCTTGTAAAAAATGTTATATAGCCATTACTGAAAGTAGGAGGCACATAAAATTCTTTTTTGAAAATACACAAAAATTACTATATTCTGGATTTGTCTCTTCAATAATAAAAGTACAGAATTTTATTATAAATCAACATGTGAATTTAATTTTTAACTTTCTCTTAAAAGTACATAAGGATGGATTAAAAAAGTATCTTCATTTTAGCTAGGTCAATATTAGATATTAAAAATATTGTTACACATCTACCTTAGTCTTTGCCTTCTTCAGTTATCCAGAAGCCTGCTTACGTTTTCTATTCCTCTAAATAAATTAAATTAGATGAAAGAAGATAATCTTTTTATACTTATAAAAGCTGGTATATTTATATCTACTAAAAGCTGGAGTATTATTTGTATCGACCCTAACATTTAAGATATTTTTTAGTAGTTGATCGATGTGTGTTACATTAAAAAACAAAACCTAAGGAATAAACAACTATTTTTTACCTAGTTCACCTTTGATCCTACAATTTTTAGCTTCTCAGCATGTCAGATTACAGCTGAGGAAGAAAGAGAAATTATATTTATATATTGAAAAACAAAGTTTATTTCCAACTGTTTTTAGGTAAATGAGTATCATGTGAATCTAAATTTCTTTAGTTCTGACTACATTAAAGTTAACCATTTTTTTCCTCAACTAATAAATTTAATTTAAATAAAATTTAAGTTAAATAAAAGCAAGGCTCCTAATCTATAGACCAGGATGTGCTGGTAGATCTCTGCTGCCACACCCCTTTTCAGTGATTTGTCAAGAGCCACTGGAAGAAACAGATCAAAGCCAGAGGGAAACTCCCTCTTCCGTCCAAGGTTTTCTCAGAGGTGAAATTAAAAGCTGTAGTAAAATAAACTAGTTCTTCTTCTCCCCACAATTAGGACTACACTGTTTTGAAGTATTCATAACCAGGGCTCAAATTTTCCAGTATTTTGCCTTTCCTTGAGTTCAGAGGGGAAGACACATAAGCAAGGTGGGTGAGAGGTATGTATGTACATGTGTGTGTGTCTGTGTGAATGACTGGGGAGGGAGGTGTCTTAGGAAATATCCCCATTTCCTAGAAATAACACTGAGTTACTTAGAGGCAGCTTTGTAGTTTTTAATTTTAGTAGTTTCATTATATACTTTACAAATATGAAACAAATTTTAATAAAGATTATTTTTCTAGTGAGATTTGTTTTTTATATTCAGGACATATTTAATTTCTTTTTCTTTACATTTTTGAAATTTTTTTGGTTCCTACGTTAACTTTTAAAAAACTATGGCCCAAAATACATAAAATTCGCCATCTTAACATTTTTAAGTGTACACTACAGTAGTGTTTATGCATGCTGTTGTGAAACAGATCTCCAGAACTTTTTCAACTTGTAAAACTGAAACTCTATATCCACTGAACAGCAGGTCTCCCTTCCCCATTCCCCCAGGCCCTAGCAACCAATATTTTATTTTCTATTTCCAAGAGTCTGACTATTTTAGATATCCATATAAGTGGACTCATGTAATATTTGTCTTGTGACTGGCTTGTTTCGCTTAATATAATGTCCTCAAGGTTCATCCATGTTGTAGCATATGATAGGAATTACTTCTTTTTTAAGGCTGAATAATATTACAATCTATACATATATATATAGATATAGATATATCTATATATATATAGATATATCTATATATATATACACACACACACATATATACACACTCTTTATCCATTCAGCTGTTGATGGAGATTGAGGTTGTGTTCACCTCTTGGCTATTGCAAATAACGCTGCAATGAACACCAAAGAGCAAACAGCTCTTTGAGACGCTGCTTTCAATTCTTTTGAGCATATACCCAGAAGTGGAATTGCTGGGTCATATGGTTTTCTAATTTTTTGAGGAACTGCCATACTGTTTTCCATACTGTCTGCATCATTTTACATTCTCACCAACAGTGCACAATAGTTTTTATTTCTTCATATCTTCATCAACACATTATTTTTTTATAGTAGCCATTCTAATGGGTGTGGGTAATATCTCATCATGGTTTTGATTTGCATTCCCTAATGACTAGCATTGTTGAACATCTTTTCATATGCTTGTTGGCCATTTGCATATCTTCTTTGGAGAAATGTCTATTCAAGTTCTTTGCCCATTTTTTTTTTTTTTTTTTTGTGAGGAGGACTAGCCCTGAGCTAACATCTGATGCCAATCCTCCCCTTTTTTCTTGAGGAAGAGTGGCCCTGAGCTAACATCCGTGCCCATCTTCCTCTACTTTATATGGGATGCCGCCACAGCATGGCCTACCAAGCGGTGCATCGGTGCGCGCCCGGGATCTGAACCTGTGAACCCCGGGCCGCTGAAGCGGAGCGCGCGCACTTAACCGCTTGTGCCACCGGGCCAGCCCCCTTTGTCCATTTTCTAATCAGGTTATTTGCTTTTTTTGCTATTGAGTTGTAGGAGTGCCTTATATATTTTGGAGATTAACGGTTTATCAGATATACGGTTAGTAAATATTTTCTCCCATTCCATAGGCTAACTTTTCACTATGTTGATTCTTTCCTTTGCTGTGCAGAAGCTTTTTAGTTTGATGGAGTCCCACTCGTCTACTTTTGCTTTTGTTGCTTGTGCTTTTGGTGTCATATCCTTGAAATCACCGCCAAGACCAATGTCATGCAGCTTTTCTCCTATGCTTAATTATCTAGGAGTTTTACAGTTTCAGGTATTATGTCTAGGTCTTTAATCTATTTTGAGTTAATTTTTGTACATGATGTAAGGTAAGGGTCCAACTTCATTCTTTTGAATATGGATATCCAGTCTTCCGAACACCATTTGCTGAAGAGACTATCCTTTCCCTATTGTGTAGCCTTGACACCTTTGTTGAAGATCATTTAACCATATATGTGAGGATTGGTTTCTTGGTTCCCTATTCTGTTCCATTGGTCTATATGTCTGTCTTTTTGCCAGTATCATATTGTTTTGATTACTGTAGCTTTGCAATGCGTTTTGAAATCAGGAAGGGTGAGGCCTCCGGCTTTGTTTTTCTCTCAAGTTTTTTTGGCTATCTGGGGTCCTCTGAAATTCCATATGAATTTTAGGATTTTTTTTGATTTCTGCAAAAAATGTCATTGGGATTTTGATAGGGATTACATTAAATCTGCAGATAGTTTTGGGGAATATGAACATTTTAACAATATTAAATCTTCCAAACCACGAACACGGGCTGTCTTTCCATTTATTTGTGTCTTAATTTTTTTCAGCAATGTTTTGTAGTTCTTGGTGTACAGATCTTTTGTCTTCTTGGTTATGTAGTGAGATTCTTGAAAGGTTTATATGAAAGGGTACACAACATTACATTAGTGCATGGTTTATTTTGCATTTCTATGTATTTATAGAGTGCATAAGAATGTCTATCATCTGCAGTAGCTTGAATAGTGGCCCCCAAAAGATATGTCAAGTCCTAATCCCTGGTACCTGTGAAAGTGAACTCATTTGAAAATAGTTTTGCAGATGTATTTAAGTTAAGGATCTCAAAATGATCATCCTGGATATAGGCTGGGCTCTAAATTCAGTGATAAGTGTCCTTACAAGACACAGAAAAGGAGAAACACAGGAAAGAAGGAGATGGGAGGACAGAGGCAGAGACTGAAGTGATGCATCAAAAAGGCAAAAAACATCAAGGAGGCCCAGCCACCACCAGAAGCTAGGAGAGAGGCATGGAACAGATTCTTCCTTAGAGCCTCCATGAGGAATTAATCTCGCCGACATCTTGATTTCAGACTTCTGGCCTCCAGGACTGGGAGAGAATACATTTCTGTTGTTTTAAGCCACTGTGTTTATAGCAATTTGTTACAGCAGCCCTAGGAAACCAATATACCATCCTAAATAGTACACAAATATATGAATATTTCATTAAATAGCTTAATAGATGTTGATTATCAAATTATCCCCTCCAAATCTGTCATATTCTACCAAGTAGATTTTCATTTGATTAACGAGCTCAGCCTAGTCTTGCCATTACCACTTCCTAGCCATGTGACTTGAGGACAGCACATAACTGATCCAGGTCTCAGTCTCCTCTTTTACAAAGTGAAGGGAGCTGGATGCGTTGACTTCTAATGTCCTTTCATAAAAGTTTAGTTCATAAATCTTCAGTTCATAAATGTAAGCACTCTATCAATTCTGTTTTAAAATACACATGTATATTCCCATCTTCACTTTCATTTAATTTAATCAATACCTATATTTCATTAACAATGAATTCTGAAAATAGGTTCTTTGATTTGAGACATTTTAGGTAGGGAAAAAAAGGAGAGGGCTGAAATCCAACCAGGTTCACTTAATAATTTAACTGTGGTCCTGATGGCAACTTACATGTTTCTTAAAAACCAAAACCAAAAACCAAAAACTTGTCTGTGCTGCCTTTGGCACACACCTGGTATCAGAGGTTACTAATGCCCAAGCTTTGATATCAAAGACTTAGGTCTAATTCAGCCCAACATCCTCAGTGTTGGCTAGTCAACTTTCCTTTGGTTCAGTCTTGTCAGTGCATCACCCTATCCATTCTTCACATCTCTGTTGTAGATGGACGAGACAAGGAAAGAAAGGGAGAGGAAAAAGGGAAAGTCTAAGAAACACTGAAGAGATGTATGCTAGCTGCTATGGGAAAAGTATATTTTGGGTATGTTAAGGATATAATTATTTTGGAAAACAGTTTGGCATTATCTACTCCTAAATATATATTTAAAGAAATGTGAGCACATGTACACTATGATATACGTAAAAGGAGGTTCAAAGCAGCATTATTCATAACAACTCCACACTGGAAGTATAGTAGAATAGATATATTGTAGTATGTTCACAACGGGATACTATACAGCAACAGAAACCAATAACCAGAGCTACACGTAGAGACATAGATGAATCTCACATACGTAATGCCAAACGAAAAAAGGTGGACAAAAAGGATATTATTATTCTATTTCTAAGAAAGTTCGTAAGTAGGCAAAAATAAACTATATCGTTTAGGGATGCATAAATAGCTAATAAAACTATAAAGAAAAGAAAGAAGAGAACTGTCATAACAATCATGAGAATGAATATCTTTAAAGGGAAAGAAGGCTGAATAGGGAGGGGCATGTGGCGGGCCTCGGGTACTGGCAACGTTCTATCTCTTGACCTGGGTGATCATTACATGGGTGTTTGTTTTACAATAATCTGCACGTGTATATTCTATACACTTTTTGGCATGTATGCTATATTTCATACATACAAATAAAAGGTAAGAAAAACTAAAAAACAAAGCTTATTCTACCTAAGTCTCTTCTTTTGAATTTGTCCCATTATTGTTTTGGGTATTCATTATTTCCCTACTCAGAGGAAACTCTAGAACAAATTTGCTACAACAGCATTACTAATGTGAGGGCCTCCTAAAGTAGATTTCCTCAGTTCCGTCATCAAGAAATCATTTTAAAATCTCTGTTCAAAATATCATCTTTAAAACAGATAAAGGCTATTTTAGAAGGTTTTTAAAAGAAATATCCTGAGTAAAAGAGTTTATAAAGAAGGTATTACTAGCAGAATGAGGCCAAGTTCAGTAAAAACATCAGAGAACAAAGGAGTTACAGGGGTCAAAGAATATTTACTTAAAAAGAAAATTAACAAAAGAATCTTATTAGGATTAAAAGAAAAACAAACACACAAAACTTGGTGGCCAACCTTGTGCTGTTCCATTTTTATCAAATATTTGCTGCTTTAGTTTATACGTGGTAAGGGTATTTAAGTCACCCTTTAATTAAACCAGAAAGTATCAGAGAACTAGTAAGGTGAACAGTTTACTCTCAGCAAGTGTGAAAGAAAAGCAAGTGGGGACGAAATGAGAGTAGAAAGGCAAAGAGAGAGAACAGAACTTAAGGCAACTAAATGCTAAAGATAAAACATTAGGAAGAGTTTCTCTCTAACTGTAGGATAAAGGGTAACGATGGTAAGAGAGATATAAAGTTACACCTCAGTCATCCTGACAGACAACTATTCAGTCATGAAAAAAAATACTATTTACATTGGAGTACTATGAAAAAAATGTAAAGTAAAATAAGAAGTATTATAACTTACACACATAGTTTAATCACAATTGTGTAAAATTATTTATGAAAAAAATGGAAAGGGTATTAGGATGGCATTTAGAAAATACTTCTATATATTCTAAATTTGATATAGTAAGCATGTATTATTTTTATAATAAAAATACGTAATTTATTTGAAAACAACAAAATCATGCTGTCAGCTTGCTCTAAAAATACTGTCTTTAAATTAATGGCTGATTAATGTTTTGAATTTATTATTTGTATTTGGAAAGTTCCAAAAAGGATTTGAGGCAGCTTATCAAAAAGCAACAACAACAAAAGATGAAATAATACAGCACATCCATTAAAAGGACAGGAAAATAGGCACCAGGCAAAACCACAGGAAGTAGGTGGTTTCTATAGCTTTCAAAATCTGCTAGGGAATGCAAAGAGACTGAAGGACTCTTGTTTAGCTCCAGATTCTGTGAAAACTTCCTTTTAATATAAAAGGAAATGAACAGCACATTGGCTGTTGACAATGACATATATATGTTGACAAGAGCCATAGATTATTCAAAATTCAGTTAGCTAAAACCTGTAACACCTTCTAGAGAAAAACATAGAACATCTTCACAATCTTGCTCCTTCCTTAGATAGGAAATAGGATGCAGATGAAAAAGTGCTCAACATCATTAGCCTCAGGGAAATGTCACTGTGGTACCAACTAGAATGGCTAAAATTGAAAAGATTGACAACTACAAATGTTGGAGAGTAGGCAGAGCAAGTTCAACATCCTTAGATTATTGGTGAGAATATAAAATGGGGGAACCACTATGGAAACTGGTACTTCTTAAAATGTTAAACATACATCTACCCTGATTCAGCAATTCTACTCCTAAGAGAAATGAAACCACATATCCGCTAAAAGCTGCATACAAGGATGCTCATAACAGCTTTAATAGCTAAAAACAGGAAAGTGCGCTGGTGTCCATTTATAGGAGAATGGATAAACAAATTGTGGTATATTTATACAGTGTAATGGAATATTCCTCAAAAATAAAAAGAAATGAACCGTTGGTACATACAACATGGATAAATCTCAAAAACATTAAGCTAGACACAAAAAAATGCATTCTGTATGATTCCATTTATACGAAGTTCTAGAATAGGCAAAAGTAACTTCCGGTAATAGAAACTGGATTAATGGTTGCTTTGGCAGGGGATGGCATGCAGGGGTTGACTGGGAAGGAGCACAAAGGATCTATCGGGGTAATAGAAATGTTATGTATTACTAGTGTGTGGGTTATACAAGTGAACGCATTTGTCAACACTGATCAAATTGTACGCTTAAGAGTTGAGAATTTCACTGTACGTAAATTATCTCTTAATTAAAAAAAATTACATTAGTAGGTTAGTTTAAAAAAACTAGCTCAGTAAGAGCTAACTTATGGTTGCTAAATACTGTTTACCAAAAGAAGACATATCTTTTAGATTTGACATCTGTGGAAGCAAGGTTAGTGTTTTGTAACAAACTTTAAATAACCTGACGTATTACTGCCCTAGTGAAGAAGGCCTCAGCAGGTAGGGATAAGATTTTTCTCAAAAAGCAATCATTCTTTTCAAATGCTTTCACAAAAACTGAAGCCCAAGGATTAGAACTCCAGTTTTACCTACTGCTAAACATGAAAATGTTACCTTGGCCTATATATGGGGCAGTAAGGTTGATTAATGACAACCAAATTTAGTTATTTTAACAGAGTTGTACTTTCAACAAGTGGTGAACTCAGTGAAGAATCTGGGAAGACTTCAAAGGATTCAGATGAATCTCAGGTAAGAGCTTTGCTCTTAGACTCAAACACATGCTCAAGGCATCACTGCCATGGTTGCATATTTAAATCACGAATTCAGACGATGAGCCTAAATTATGAAATAGCAGCAAATGTTAAAATATCTAATATCTGGAGTTGGGGAAAATGGAAATGGAGGAAAAAAGTCCCTATGATCAAAGGCTTCAGATCACTTAACACAAAGGACACTAATAAACATTGCATTCAATAATTTTAAACCTACTTGATTACTGGAGGCAATGAATCAAGTCTAGTCTCTGGGCTCCAAGCTATGCCGTCAACCCTGACTCCATGGTGAAATGTCCGCAGTGTTTTATACTGAATTCCTTCAATGTCTGCTTCTTCCTCCTAAGCAGATACAGTAAATGTTTTAATAAATTATAAGAATAAACAATGTAATACTCTATATTTTCTTATAATTTATCAGAAGGCCATGGATATTCTTTCGAGAAGTTCAAAAGCAGATTAGATACACTGAGATTTAACTGGTTCACTGAACAACAACAATACCCAAAGCCGTCTAAGTCCCACAAAATAACTCTCTAGGGCAACTAAAAACACACAGTAAACATGTTATATTTTTTATCTTACTCAGGGGACATTTTATTCCTAATAATAAATCACAGCAAAAACAATGAAAATGGAATGCTCTAAGAGTCAGAATATTCTAGGTAAATGAATTACCATACATGGATTATCAACTGACAATATAAAAAAATATACACTGAACATAAAGTTTTGATCATGTGCAAGATCCTTTGGGACCTTATGATGCCTCAAAGTCATTATAATGAGCATCAGCGACTTTCATTTAGTATTATATATGGCACTATACATGTGTAAGATGTTACAAATTGTTCATCTAAACTATTACGGTCTATGAATAGTGAATATGCAAATAACAATCTGGTTAATGTAGTCTTTTGGATATTTGACTTGATGTTTAATAAAGTTAGCTTATTTGCCTGGTTCAGCACCACTAAAATGATTTCAGTTTACCCCCATGGGAAGATGAGGGGAAAAAATGAATTTTGAAAAGTCAAAATCATATATGTCTGGCAATATGGACAATAACCTGAAAAGATTTCCCACTAGAAAAATAATGCAAAAATCCAAATCCAGAGAAGCAACTGAGCACCAAGGCATGCAGCTATCTTAAGGACACTTGCCCACATCCAATAACTAACAGTTTCAGTTTGAGGGGGAAGAAGACAAAGCTTAGTGCCTGCACAAGGAAGGATGCAGATCAGAGACCTCTGCATAAATCCAGAACCTTTAAAGGGGAAGTAGAAAAAAGTCCAAAAAAACCAAAACTGCAGTGCAAAATACCTACCATGGGTGAAGGTCAAGAAAAAGTCACTTTTGAGAAATCTCAACCATTAAATGGCCCTAACATGAGTTTGAGGCTTGAATTCACATTAATTTTGAGCCCCAGAAAACGACAATTTATTTCAAAACGGTCATATGTTAGTAGTAGCCCCAAACCCTTGTCAGACAAAGGCAAATTCTCTTTGGATGAACTACCTCTACCGAGGTCTCAATGTTCCCACAGATATAGTTCAATCAAATAGGATCTTACATGCAGGCACTCGTGCATATGCAAACAAAGTACCACAAACACAAACAGAAGAATCAAACCTGCAAAGACATTAGACAAAAAATTAGAGACAAGAGATATTTTTAGGGAAATAGAAGAAGTAATCAAAAAGTATGAGTAAGCAACAAGAGATTACCAAAAATGACAAGGCAGATTTTAAAAAGAACTAAACAAAACTTTTAGATGAAAATGCCAAAATGGAAAAAAAAAAATGCTTAGAGCAGCTAAAAGACAGATTTGAAAAAATTACTCAGAACGTAGCAAAGAGAAGACAAAAAGAGATGGTAAGAGGGATTCAGTGAGAAAGTTCCACCATATTTCTAATTTGTGTTGCAGAAGGAGATAATAGAAGGAATAGGGGAAGAGGCAATATTTGAAGAGACAATGGCAAACGATTCTCCATACTTGATGACAGGCACCAATATGCATTTTTAGAAAGAACATTAAATCTTAGACAGCTAAAAAAAAAAGAAATCTGCAGCTATAGTGAAACTTCAGAACACATATACAAACTCATGATATAGACAGATAGATAGATAGACAGATAGACAGATAGACAGACAGAGACAGAGAAAGAGAGGGAGGTGGGGGCGAGGAGGGAGGGAGGTTGAGTGAGTGAGTAAGAGAGTGAGAGGGAGGGAGGAAGGGAGGGAAAGAAGAGAGAGATCCAGAGAGATGGAGATTTAAGCAACAGCAGCCAGAAAAAAAATGACACATTTCCCATAAAGAGATTTCCTATAAAATAATTAGAACAAACATAGACTTCTTGACAGAAACAACAAATGCAAGAATACAGTGGAATAATATCTTCAAAATGACAGAAAAAACTCTAGAATTGTGGGCACAACAAAACTGTTTTTCAAGGATGAAGCTGTATTAAAGATATTTTCAGAGAAACAAAAACCAAGAGTTAGCATCAATAACCTCCCACTGAAGGATCTCCTAAAGCAGGGGCTGTCAAACCATGGCTCACAGGCCAAATCTGGCCTATGGCCTGATTTTGTATGGCCCACGAGCTAATACTCATTTTTATATTTTTAAGGAGTTGCAAAAAACAAAGAATAATTTGCAACAGACACCTTAAGTGGTTGGCAAAGCCTAAAATATTTACTATCTGGCCCTTTACAGAAAAAGTTAACAGTAAACTTTTTTGTGTAGTCAAGGGATATGCTTTCAGGTGAAGAAAAATGACGCCAGAAGGAAGGTCTGAGATGTAAGAAACAGTAAGCAAAAACTCAAAGGCAGACAGGTGGGTAAATCTAAACAAATATTAGCCACATAAAACAACATCAAATTTGTGGGTTAAAATGAGAAGAAAAACGGAGGCCAGCCCAGTGGCATGGTGGTTAAGTTTGCGCTCCACTTTGGTAGCCTGGGGTTCACAGGTTCGGATCCTGGGCGCGGACCTACAAACCATTCATTAAGCCATGCTGTGGTGGCATCCCACATACAAAATGGAGGAAGACTGGTACAGGTGTTAACTCAGGGACAATATTCCTCAAGCAAAAAGAGGAAGACTGGCAACAGATCTTAGCTCAGGGCCAATCTTCCCCACCAGAAAAAACTGAGAAGAAAAATGACCGAGAACTAAAATATGACAATACTGTAAGTATGGAGGGGGTGATAACGTTCAAGTGTCAAAGGTCCTTGTTTTGTTCATTAAGAAGTTAAAGATATTGGGCCGGCCCTGTGGCTTAGCGGTTAAGTGCGCACGCTCCGATACTGGCGGCCCAGGTTCGGATCCCAGGCGCGCACTGACGCACCGCTTCTCCGGCCATGCTGAGGCCGCGTCCCACATACAGCAACTAGAAGGATGTGCAACTATGACATACAACTATCTACTGGGGCTTTGGGGAAAAAAAAAAAAAGGAGGATTGGCAATAGATGTTAGCTCAGAGAAGGTCTTCCTCAGCAAAAAGAGGAGGATTGACATGGATGTTAGCTCAGGACTGATCTTCCTCACATACACACACACAAAAAGAAGTTAAAGATATTAATTTTGACTTTGTCTTATTAATTATGCATGTTAAAGTGTCTTTGGTATAAAAAGAAGAGAAATAGCATGTAAAACTTCCAAACTATCAGGGAAGAAAAAAATGAAAGGAGGGGGTAACAAAACACAAACAGAAGACATAAGAATATGCATATTGGCAATGTTTTCAATGGTAAAAAACTAAAAATAACCCAATTATCCAATAGAGGAACAGATAAATTGTGGTATATTCATATTATAAAATACCATACAATAGTGAAAATAAATGAACTTTGACATGAATCTAACAAATAAAATGTTAACAGCAACAAACTGTAGAAAAATGTAATACAAAATAATTTCATTGATATAAAGGTTAAAACATGAAAAACAATATATTGATTTGTAACACTTCCACATATGGTAACTCTAGAAAGAAACACAAGGAATCACCAACACAAAATGTCAGACATGGTTACCTCTTGTGGGTGAGAAAGGCAGTAAGGGAGGAATACCCAGGAGGCTTCAAAAGAAATTGCTAATGTTCCATTTCTCAATGGAACTAGGAAGCAGGCATACAGAGATCTATTTTGTTATTATCCTTTATACCTCATATAGATAAATATATTTTAAAATACATTTTATAAACAAACTACTGCAATTTTTAAAATAAATAAATCATTGTTTTGTCATTTAAATTAACACCCTGAGTCTAGAGACTAAAGCAAAATTTTTCATGACAAATTTGCCCAAGGAATCTTCTGTATTAAGTGACTATAGTTATCTTTTATAAAAGTTTATAGGATTATAAAATATCATCAGGGAAAAAAAATCCAGAGCAGGTCAAACTTGATATTTAATGGAATACACGTCTATATAGATAGGAACTATCTGAAGGCCTGTTCTAAGAATTCCATTCATCCTGAATCTAAATGCAGTTTTATAATGTGTATTTTAACTGAATCCTAGTGGATGTCTTGATTTTTCCAGGACAGCCTTTGGGATCCTAGCAAAGGCATTTCACAAATATATTATACATGTCCTTCTCCACATAATTCAGCTATCCCTTGAAAATAACTTTAAATTTCAGGTGAACTTAAGAGTTAACAGCAAAAAGTTTTTCCATAAATGAAAAAAGGAAATATAAATGCATTTATCAAGGAAAGAAAAACACTGTCACATTTTATTACTTCATAATTTGTGTGTATAATAACTGTATGGCTAACAGCCAGACATGCCAAGGCAGCAACCACTAAGCAATTTTAAAATAAGGTTAGGAACCTAATCATAGCTGACTTCATAGTCTGGGTTACACCTATTTTTCCACACTTGACAAATCGATCTTCTAAAAACGAAGTTTTTACCATCAAAACACACATTATTTTGCTACTGTAACAGTGTTGACAATTAGATCCTGAAATTTGTTCTCCAAAGTACATATGGAGTTAATGGGTGGTCGTGGGGATAAAGAAATCCTAGGGACTGTATAGCCTGAGCTTTATGTATTACCAATGAAACCTTTTTTCCTGGCAGCAATGTCTGCCATTGAGCCAAGTGAAAGGCCAGGGTGCGTGTGTGGTATAGGCAGAGACAAATGCTATTTTGGGTTTAGTTTGGGGTGTAGGCAGTATTGTATAGGCAGGAAATTAAGAAACTTTGGAAAACTTGCTATAACACAAATTATTATACAAGGCTCCAGCACATTTGAGGTTGGAGCAAAGCCAGGTTGATGAAAAGGCTATTTTAAGGGTTTAAAATTGGCAGGCCCTCCCACCACACCCATTTAAGGACAAATACAGAATTTTAGTTAGACGAGACTGTAACGTTTACCTAGTCCACTTCTTCCATCTAATGCTTGAATCTCTATTAGAATTTCTGAAAAAAGAGTTTGCACAACCTTTCTCTGAACACTTTCAGTGAGAGGGAACTAGCTATTTCTGGGAGGAGCTTATTCAATTTGGGTATAGTTCTAATTATTAAAAGAGTTCTCTTGAACATTAAACTAAAAACCCTTTCCATGTAACTTCTACTCATTGCTCCAAATTGTGCTCTCTGGAACCATACAGAGTAAGTTTAACTCAGTGATGGCAAACATCTGGCCATAGCTGATCTCTCGTAAGCGAACACACCTCAAGAAGCAGATTCAGCATCGGTCTTAAAGCACTATAAGCAACAACTCCACTCAAATAGAATTGACAAACAACACAAAATACATTTACCATTGAGTCTAATTCTCCTCCACATGACAGTTTTAAACATTTTAATGCCACTCTGAAATTTGTCTCCAAATACTTTATCTCCTTTGAATCATAATACACTGCTGAGAACTAAAGCAAACATTAAACATGACTGTCAATCTACAGAAGAGGATATAGAGCTGTGCTGTCCAATACTGTAGTCACTAGCCATATGGGGCTATTAAGCACGCAAAATGTAGTTAGTTCAAGCTGAAACGTGTACACTTTATAAAGTGCAAAATGCACACCAGATTTCAAAGGTTTAGTATAAAAATAATATAAAATATCTCATTAATACTTTTTTATATTGGTAACACATAAAATATTTTGGATATGCTGGGTAAAAAATATATTACTAAAATTAATTTCCTCTGCTTTTTACTTCTCATAATGTGGCTACTACAGCACTTAAATTTATATTTGTGGCTCACATTATATTTCTATTGGACAGCACTGGGTTAGCTCCCTTTGGTAGTTCAATCATTGCACTGATTCTGGTGAACATCTAGGGGACTAAAAACTGTAAGTCACAATTCTCCCTTCTAGCTCTAGCAGTCTATCATTTTAAGACTTTATATTCATCTTTATTAAATTTTAGCTTGTTCAACTTGGCCCATTCATCCAATCTATTAAACAATATTTGGATTCTGAGCAGAGTTTGACACCCAAAAGGTGCTCAATAAATATTTGTTAAATGAAGTCTGTTATCCAAAACATCAGGTATCTTTCTGTTTCATGTTCTATATAAATTGAATGTGCTCGCCTAAATCAACTGTTCTCATCCAAGTCCCAGTAGAGGCCTCAATTCATTACTGATGACTTTTCAGACTTGGAAACCTTCATGCTTCCTCTGCCCTCTACACATAGGATGTTTATAACAGTTTTCTTATTGTGTTGCTTTACATTTAAACACCTCCTTGATGGCAGGGTCTTTGCTTTTTTAACGTATGCATTACTAGTTCCCAGCACCTGATCTGCACTTAATGAATATTTTACAAATACACGACACCAATCAACAGTACCATCACTCAGCTCAAATTTCTATCATATTTAAAAGAACACCATGAGATTCTGAAAAATGCTTTGTTGATATTCAAATTCACTACATCAAAAGTGTTTTCCTAATAGACTCAGAATGAGGATTGTCTTTCATACAGGAATGTGAAAATCTTTCAATACAACTGACTTTTACTTAGTTTTCTCTCCAAGTGCTATGGAACTTCAAGGTTCTAGCATGAGAACAGGAACAATATTTAATAGTGTTTAATTAGATAAAAAATAACTTCAAAGGGAAGCAATAATGTATTCTGAATCCCCAGGGGCAAATTATTGGAACATATTTCTCCTCCAGAACTGTTTGAACTATGTTTTCAACCTATCTGAATAGCAGTATAGAAGGAAAAGAACAGGGTTTCAAAGAGTCTAGATGTTGTTTTTTCAATTACTAGTCATACAAATCCCTGAACATCTCTGAAGTAGAATGGAAACTCCATGAGGACAGGGATTGGCACAGAATACAATTTGTGTTCACTACTTGTGAAATTAATAAAAATCCAATTCTTTCCTTAGGTAATTTGAGGATAAGATTTACATTGCCAATCTCACAGGTCTGAGGATCAACGGGGACAACCCATATGACTACAAACCATACTGGAACAATACAAACGTTTTCGCTAGTTGTTTTTTCTCATTTTGTCATTTGCCCTCTTTTGCTCTCATTTTTTCTCTCTGCCACCCAGTACTTCTGCCTTTCTTTTTTCCGAATTTTTTTCTCCCTTCTTGACTTTCTCCCTCATTTCTTAGCTGAACATAAATTAGAGATAAAGCGTATTTTTTCAGTATTTTTGAATATAATTCTATGTTCACAGCTGTTAATATTAAAAGTAATGAAGTAAAACGTTAGTTTCACCTGTAGGGGGTTGCTTTATTTTTTTGTAGGTTAGTAGCCTGCATTAGAAATACGGTTTCCCTTCAGTCTTTTTCAAGAGTGTGTTATATTATTTCACTTAATCATGTGACTTTTCATGATCCTAACCTGGTAGTCCAGCTGAAGTCAGGCTGAGGGTCATATTTAGCGTAAAAGCTAGAAATTCCTCCCTCAACCCTAACAGACAAGGTGGGATAACGTAAACGCTCTTGTATTCTACCCAGACACCAAGAAACTGAAGCCTTTAATTCATACTTTCCCCTTAGGATAAATATGCATGCAGTCTAATGCTGTATAACTTTATATATTTATTGCACTGTAAAATGCAAAATTGCATTTATGATGTCAAAATGCTAAAAGATACTGAACTGCTTTTTGAGTAAAAGAGGAAATACTGTTTATAATAATGTCACTTTGGCGATAGTTATTTTAAATCTTTGAAAACTGGTGACTGCCAAATTACCTCATTGATTAACTTTAAGAAATACTGTTCTATGAATAATATTCCGGTACACAAAGGATAAAGATTCCTGGGGTTGAACTCTCATTGTTCAAAGTCTCTCCAACACGTAGAATTAGCTTTCCTGTGAGAAAACACGGTGTGTGCTCACCACAAAGCAATCTTTCTTTGGTGATTAAACATGGGGTTGTACCTCAGCGTCACCACTGACCAAATCAGTGACCGCTAAAACATATACATGTATTATATGCACCAGATGGCTTCCAGGAACATTACATGTACTAACTCATTACAGTCTCACAAAACCGATTAAGTATTATTTTCCTCCTTTTTATAGAAGAGAGGTTAAGTACCTGCTCAAGGTCATATAGCTATTAAGAGGTAAAGGCCGGGCAACGGTAGAAATCTAGGCATTTTGGCTCCAGAGTTCATTGTCTTAATGACCATACTAAACTGTCTGTTCAATAGGAACCAATAAAAAAATAATATGTAAACAAAGTATACTTTGTATACACTAGATGTGTGCTTTAGAAGTATAAAAAGTATGAGAGCATATTAACAGCAAAGCTGAATGTCATGCCAGCTATAAAATCTCCTGCAGGATCATTTGTTAGGCTCTCAACATTAGCTTATTTCCTAAGTCAAAGTGGAATGTAGAAAAATTGGATTAAGCAATTAATTAGATCTTTCTAGTTGGTGTTTTCCCTGTATATACCAATGTTCAGTTAATTGTAACCTTCAATTACCAGAATGTTCCATTTCTAATCATAAGGCAAAAGAGAAGCCTTATATTCTTCTTTTTCACTATCTACTCAACGTTTGCACAAATCTTAGGCATGTATTACTAGGAATATCTTTCTCTGTAGTCCTTCATATCTTTTTTTTTTTTTTACATTCAAACTCAATACACTTTCAAATTCTGGCCAAAGTTTGCCAAAGTTTGTATAAGTTTTATTATCAGTGAAATATCTTTAGTCATTCACTGCAGTTTTGTACACTAACCTGAAATGTACACGTGCCAACGACCACGTAATTACTGCCACCGTAGGCAATTAGGTTTCCTGAATTTCCACTCTCAAAGGGATTAAATTCTACCACATGCACATAATCTTCACAATCCACGGTGTAGGCAGCATTTCTTGTGGCATCTTGCTTCATCTTGTATGTCAAGACTTCAGCAGTTGTACAAATTAAATAGCCTGCTACTGGACAAGGTCATGAAAACTGTGGATTACAATACAGACACAGTTAGATAGAAACCGTCCAAGTGTTAGTCACTTTCAGCAAATGAATCAAAGTAAGGACCTGGCATTGCAAATGCCACAGACAACTCAAAAAAATTGAAAGTATTTATTTAAATACTTTGTGAATGATACCTGCAGAGTAAATCACCATGAAATTCTGTTTAGATTATCTAACAAATAACAGTGAGTCCTTGAAGATGGAATCACTTTAATAGTAAATATATTCATAAAAAATTAATGACAGTTAACATTCACACAGCACTATTTGCAGGTATCATGTTAAATTTTACTGACATTATCACACCTAATATTCGCATAAAGCTAAGAGGGAGGTACTACCTTTGGTTCCCATTTTACAGATGGAGAAATTGAGACTTTAGGAGGTTAACCAGCCTGCCAAACTCATAGGATGAGCCAGAATTTGAAAATACTTTACTATGTGTTGGACCAGTACTGGAGAAGAAAAACACAGCCCCCTACCTTGAAGGAGATCACAATCCAGGGATAGTTATGATTCAGCATGCAAAGTGCTATAGATAAGCGGATACAAAATATAGCACCTGGAGGAAGGAGTGCCAAAATGTGTGATACAAAAATAATATTCACAAAACCAGGCACAACACTTTAATCTGTCATGGCCTGGTGCGCACTCCGGAAGCAGCAGCATTCCCAGATAAGACTTACGGATTATAAAGAGGTCTTTTTTTTTTTTTTTTTAATTGGACGCAAGAGCTGTCCTGAAAACAGCTGGGCTTGGTAACAACCACATCAGGTACCTGATGAGCATTTACTGAGAATCAGATGGGATGAATCCCACCTCAGGGAGCTTATCACCTAGTAACCTCACGAGTGGGCATCCGGGACTGGACATTTGTTAAGCGTGACCAGCAGGTGAGACGCCCGCGGAGGCACAGTGGTGTGGGGAGTGCAAAAGATTCGAGGTCAGCAAACTCGGTGCCCGAGTGCTCTGATTAAAGCAGTGCCCAGTCTCACCGCATTCTCAGGCTCTCACTGTACACAGCGGGCTGGACTTGCCCCCTCTAAAACTGTAAGGGCAGAAAAGGGAGGAAACAGAAGTCCATGCCTAGAGTCCCTACGCCTCTCCCAGTGCTAAGCAAGTCCCGCGAGACCTCGCTACCCCTCTCCGAGCACGAGATCGGAGCGAAGAGGGGTGGGGAACGGCCCGGGGAGAGGAGGAACTCCCAGGGACAGGGTGAGAGAGCGAGGCGGCCGGTAACAAAGCGGCACGGCCCCTTGGGCTCCAGAGCAATACGCACCGTAGGACGCCGAGAAGCAGCC
Organism: Diceros bicornis minor; assembly: GCF_020826845.1. Classification (NCBI taxonomy): domain Eukaryota; kingdom Metazoa; phylum Chordata; class Mammalia; order Perissodactyla; family Rhinocerotidae; genus Diceros; species Diceros bicornis. The sequence goes on along the minus strand of NC_080764.1, from coordinate 21,262,142 downwards.
AGTACGCAGCTGATCTCTGCTGGGGGCTACGCCGGCCCGCGCTGGCTCTGCTTCCGGGTCAGAGGGCGGGAGCGGCGATTGGCTCCTGGGCCCTCCCGCGAGATTTAAAATGTAACCCGCGACAACTCGGACAGCCGCTGCACTGCAGCCGGGCAGGAGTTTTCTTCAGTAGAGTCTGTGTGTCACAGGTCTCCCTCGAGCCAGGTGAGTCTTGACTCTTTCTCGTCCGCCTGTCACAATTCAAGTGGTGATTTAAGCCGCGGCTTGGGAGGATTTTTCGGTGACAGTAAAGTGCCGTGTGACCGTCTAGGGTATTATTTGTGCAGTGGCTTCGCGCTGGAGCCTGGTTGGGTCTGGGGATGTTGAACAGAGTCACGGTATCTAGTGATGGATGGAGCTGGAAGGTCCTGAGGGATCATCTGCCGACTGGAAGACTGAGGCCCATAGAGATCTACTTAGGAAACCAGGGTTCTAGTCCCAAGCGTGCGCAGACTCCAATTCCGCCACTTTCCCCGTCTCCCTAGTATATCCTCCCAAGGATCTTTTAGGACCTGCATTCCGCCAATGATAGCGGCAACGACTGCCATTTTTTATTGAGCACCTGCTAAGTGCCCGGCACTATGTGGATTTTTTACTTGTCTCACTAACATCTCCTAGTTGTATGAGTTAGGCGTTATCGTGTCCATTTCACAAATGAAGAAATGTATGTTCATCAGAGATTTTAAATACTAAAGGACATACAGCTAATAAATAGGGGAGTCTGGATATGGACTCTGGTCTGTCTGACTCGCAAGTGTAATTCTTTTAACCATCTCACATTGCCTCCCCAGTGACAATTTTCTGTCTCACAATTTTTGCTCCAGTGCAGCTTGGAATCCAGTTTTTTAAAACAAGTGTTGATTATCACTGCTGCCTTCTACTGCTGTTTTTGTATAGTGCAGCCTGACGTTCAAAGTGCTTGCATATTCACTGTCTCATTGACTTCTCATAACTGGCTGGAAGGTGTTATTCTTGTTTTCTTTGTGTTGATACCTCCACCTAGGCAGTCAGGTGTAAAGCTTATTGCGTAGGCTCACACAGCCAGCTAGCTACTGGAAAAGCTGAGACTAGACCAGGATTGGCAAACCAGTGGCACTGCCTCTTTTTGTGCAGCCAATTCCTGAGCTAAGAATGGATTTTCTATGTTTGAATGGTTGGAAAAAAAAACCAAAAGAAGAATAATATTTTATGACGTGAAAATTACATGAAATTCAAATTTCAGTTTCCATAAAGTTTTGTTGAAGCACAGCTACGCTCATTTGTTTATGTATTGTCTGTGGCTGTTTTCACACTGCAAGGTCGAGTTGAGTAGTTGTGACAGAGATCTTGCGGCCTGCACGCCTCAAATATTTACTATTTGGCTCTTTTCAAAAAGTATGCTGACCCCTGGATGAGACTGTTGGCTTTTATATATGCCAGGCACTGCTCTAAAAACTTAACTTGTATTTATGTCATTTACTTTTCTCAAACCCCCATGAGATAGGAACTATCATTTTCATTTTCAGTACAAGGAAGCCGAGGCAGGAGAGGTGACATAACTTGGCTAAGATCTTACAGCTAGTAAGTCATGGAGCCAGGATTCAGAACAGTCTAATTCCAGCTAGTCTTCATTGTTAGCAACCTGAACTCATAGTGCTTTTAAATAGTACCAGTAAATAACTTACTACTAAAGATTTATTTCAGGCAAACTGATCGTATCACTGGAGTTTTACTTCTTCACTTTCTTTTCTTGTAAGAGATGAGGGTGATAAGGGAAATCTAACTCTTAGCTATTTACTAGGGTTTGTATTTATGTAGATATTTTAATTTATAGTCTTCTACCTGTCTTTAAATTGCATCACTGATTATGTCTATAAATTATTATCTTGTAAATGGCATATGCCCATTTTCTTTTCTTTCTTTTTTTTTTTTTTGCTGGGAAAGATTTGCCCTGAGCTAACGTCTGTTGCCAGTCTTCTTTTTTTTTTTTTCCTCCCCAAAGCCCCAGTACATAGCTGTATATTCTAGTTTTAGGTCCTTCTAGTTCTTCTATGTGAGCCACTCCCACAGCCTGACTACTGAAGATGAGTGGTGTGGTTTCACGCCTGGGAACTGGGCCACGGCCCCCGAAGTGGAGCATGCCGAACTGTAATCACTAGGCCATCAGGGCTGGCTAGCCATATGCCCATTTTCTTGATCATATAAACCCAAGATTCCTAGTAAACATCTGGGATTCTGTTTATGCCACATAAAAAAAGAAGAAAAAGATAGCACAAGGAGTAAGTAAATAGGATGTGTACAGTAAAATACTCAAAATAAGATAATGGCATGTGAATATGTTGGAGACTAGGGTACTTAAAAGAAAGTAGGAACAAAAAACTTTTAGCAGGCATGTCTGTAAACTCAGAGAAAGGAATTGGCTACCTGATATAGGCTTGGGTATGTAAAACATTGCAACTACATCCAATTATTTTGAAAAGCTTTTGTCCGTCAGGAGAAGTTATGCAATATAGTGATTTAAGAGCACAGCTTGCGGAGTTAGGCATCTCGGGTTTAGGTCTATTTGGCCATTTGCTAGCTGAGTGACGTGGGGCATCACCTTCAGATGTAAAATGAGGATAATAATAGACTTCCGCATAGGGCTCTTGTGAAGATTGAATGAAGGAATAAATATTAAGCTTTTGAAAAGTATCTGGCACCAAGAAAGCTCCTAAATATTAGCTATTGTGTTAGTTATCTACTGTTGTGTAACAAACCACCCCGAAACTTGGTGGCTTAAAAACAGCTATTTTATTTGCTTAGGATTCTATAGATCAGCAGTTTGGGCTGGACTCAGGTAGGTGGTTTTGCTGATCTTGCCTGGGATGACTCATGTGTGTGCAGTTCATCTGGCAGGTTGATTGGGGCCAGAAAGTCTAAGATAGCCTCACTCACATGTCTGTAAGTTGGTATTGGTTGTCAGCTGGTGCGCCTTGGTTCTCGTCCATACGGCCTCTCCAGCAGGCTAGCTTGGACTTCTTCATATGGCAGTCTGAGAGTACCAAGAGAGAAGGAACCAAAGCTACAAGGCCTTATGTCAGGAGGCCCCCAAGACCACCCCCAGGTTGGATGATTTGTTAAGAGAACTCAGAGGACTCAGCAGATAGTCGTGCTCAGGGCTATAATTTATAACAGCAAAAAGATACTAAGCAAAATCAGCAGAGGGGGAGAGGGTGCACAGGGCAAAGTCCGGGAGGCACCAGGCACTAGATTCCAAATGTCCTGTGTTAGTGGAGTCACACAAGACATACTTAATTCCTCCAACAAGTTGTGACAACACATGTGAAATGTTGTCTATCAAGGAAACTCTTTAGATACTCAGTGTCCAGGGTTTTTACTGGAGGCTGAACATGTAGGCATCCTCTGTCTATGTTCCAAAATTCCAGACTCAGAAGGAAAGCTTGTGTTCTATATAAACTATGTTGTTTGTACAAACAGTTTAGGCACAGTGAGCCATTCTTACTGAAACCCTCCTTAAATCTAAGTTCCCAGATGCCAGCCAAGACCAACCTTGTAAGCAGGACTTGCAAAGGATAGCAGTCAGGCCTACTGTATTAACTCTTTATTTTATTTTATTTTATTTTTTATTTATTTATTTTTCCCCCAAAGCCCCAGTAGATAGTTGTAGGTCATGGCTGAACATCCTTCTAGTTGCTGTATGTGGGACGCGGCCTCAGCACGGCCGGAGAAGCAGTTCGTGGGTGCGCGCCCGGGATCCGAACCCGGGCCGCCAGTAGCGGAGCGCACGCACTTAACCGCTAAGCCAGGGGGCTGACCCTATGTTAACTCTTTTGCACAGGCCTTTTGAGGTCTAGGCTTGGAACTGCCATGATGTCATTCTGGCCACATTCTATTGGTCAAATCAAGTCACAAGGCTGACCCAGATCCAAAGGGGTGGAAAAAATAGACCACCTCTTTTGGGACAATACAGAGATGTGAGAAAATTGGCTTTTTTTTTTTTTGCAATCTACCACAGATATTACTATCTGTCTCAAAACAAATATTTTTCAAATACACCTTTAGTTAGCAATGTCTGTGTCTATAATTATAAGTTTGCAGAATTTGTGTATCTGTTTTGTATGAATTTTTGGATTGAAGATTGGATTTTGTTATTTCAAAAGATTTGGCTTAAGAAAACTAAAGGAGAGGAAAATATGATTGGACAGAAATTGTATTATTCTGTTTTCCTAAATTTAATTAAAAGCAATCTTAGTAAATATGAAATGACCTCTCGTTCACTACTTATTTTTCTCTAACTCTGCTTGCTTACACGTGTTAAATATTAATTTCCAATTAAAAGAAGGCTTTTTAACATTGCATTCTGTCCTACTTTAAGAGGATGGCTGTGCTTAATCAGAAGTTGGTGTTGGATATGATTAAAGAGTTCAGAAGGAATTGGCACACTCGTTGTAATTCTGAGAGAACTACTGTATGTGGTGCAGACTCCATGCTCTTGGCATTGCAACTTTCCATGGCAGAGAACAACAAACAGGTTAGTAGACTATATTTAGGTTAACTTTTTTTTTTTGAGTGAATTTTGGTTGCTTCCCATTTGAATAAGCTTAATTTCATTAATTTCTTTGCAGTATATGCCCTCCTGTGATAATATCAGTATTCTCTTTTCGTAAATGCCTCTGCGTATCTGCCTCAAAATGTTATGATTGGTTTTGAAATGACTTGTTTCAAAATTAAGGCTTATATGTGTAATTTAACATAGGACATGCACATTTGATGTTTAATTTGAAGTCTTAAGATAAACGTGCAACTATTCTGATTATTGTGGTTAAAAAATTATTTTTATTTTATAAGACTTCCTTCTTTGAAAAGTTTGAAAAAGTTCATACTTTGAAAAGTATGAGTGCCTTAGAAGGCACTCATAAATAATGTTTATTTAAATATAATCAAAGTATTTTATGACTCATTTCAGACTCTATGGTATAGATTAATTATTCCTAATGCAGGTTGTGAATCAGAATCATTTGAGAGGGCTTTTAAAAAATACTGGCTCCTGTGCCCCAATCTTGGAAATTCTTTCTCCTAATCTGTACTTAGACCCTGGAAATTGTCTTTTGTAATCTCCCTGAGGTGATTCTTTTTTTTTGAGGGGGGAGGTGATGAGGAAGATTGGCCCTGAACTAACATGTGTTGCTAATCCTCCTCTTTTTGCTGAGGAAGATTGGCCCTGGGCTAACATCTGTGCCAATCTTCCTCTACTTTATATGTGGACGCCTGCCACAGCATGGCTTGATGAGCGGTATGTAGGCCTGCACCCGGGATCCGAACCTGTGAACCCTGGGCCACCGAAGTGAAGCCCACGAACTTAACCACTATGCCACCGGGCTGGCCCCTGACGTGATTCTTACATAGTTGGCTTGTGCCAAACTAGTGTTTGGAATGAGCTCTACCTAAAAGGCTAGAGGTGTTCAGATGAGAGCAAGATGAATGTAGGCTGGAGTGGTAAGGCAAGGCTTCTTGGATTTTAGGTAGTATACTTAAAGGAAGGGAAGTCTTTGGATAGGAAGGACTTAAAGAAGAGGTGAAGGAAGGGGAAAGTTAGTTTAGAAGAACCATCCAGGGGATTCAAAATCATGATGGTTTGAAGATGGTAAGGGGACTGTCTTGACTAGAGAAGATTTCTGAAGGGTGAAATTGATTTCAGTGGGTCAGTTGGGCTACACAGTGAAATGACATTCTGATAAGTTATTTTAATCCTATATGTCAGTAGTTCCCAAACTTTTAGATTTCATGTACCAATAAAATTTCCAAAAAAAATTAGACATTGACAGATTTGAACATTTCTGATGTTGGCAAATAAGGCCAGTGAGAAAAAAATAGTTACTGGAACCATCATTTTGAAAAAGGAAGAATATTTTAACACCTAGAAATTAGAAATTATATAATCTTAAAACAAGATATAGTCCTTCCTATGTGTGGATAGTTAACAGTTTTACGTATTCAAAACAATGTATATTAAGATAAATTCTGAACATGGAAAAATTTTGACAATTCTATCTTATAGAGTTAGTCATTCTTCTGACAAGTATTTGTTGAATTTTTACTAAGTGCTAGACATTATTCTATGCATTAGGAATATAGCACTGAAGGAAATCCCTGCTCTTATGGAATTAATCTTCTAGTGGGGAGAGACATAATACTCTAATAAATAAGATATATAGTATTTTAGGTCATAATAAATGCTACAGTACAAAATAAAACAGAGATGCAACTAAGGAATATATATAGTTTGGGGTGGAGGAGTTCTTGCAGTTTGAAATAGGGTGGTCGAGGAAGGCCTTATCTAGAAGTTGCCATTTGGGCAAAGATTTGAAAGAGGGGAAGAAGAAACTAATTGGGGACGGGACTACCAGACAAAGGGAACAGCAGATGCAAGGGCCCTGAGGTGGAAATATGTTCAAGGAACAGCAAGGAGGCCAATACAGCTGTTTATATAAATGTTAATTTCTTCCGTCTTTTCCTTCCTTCCACAGAATTCTTTCCTTTTCCTTTTTTTTTTTTTTTTTGAGCTTCTACTATGTGCTAGGCATTGTGGTAAGTGGTGGGGTTAAAATGGTGAGCAAAATGAGAGATGACTCCTGCCTTCATGAAGCTTATTGCCTAGTAGGTGAGGCAGACATTAAGTAGAGAATAATACAAATAAATGCAAAATTATAGTTGTGAGAAGAAGAGATATAAGATACTATGAGGTGAGAGAGTTGACTTGGTCAGAGAGATCGAGCTGAGCCCTAAAGAAAGGAGAGGGGTTAAGTAGGCAAAGAAGGGAGAGCAAGATGGGGACGGAGGAGCAGCGTGTACAGAGGCCCTGTGGCGGGAGACTGCAGATAGAGTTTGAGAAAATGCAGAAGGGCCACTGTAGCTGAAGGGGTGGTGGTTACGTGTTCAATTTGTCTGTTCCTTGTTTTTAATCACAGTCATTGTTAAAAATTAGTTTTACATGGGTATGTTGAAAAAAACATAAGTAGCACTTTTTTGACATTTTATTTTGAAAAAATGTTAAACTTCCAGAAAAGTTATAAGAATAATACACTGAACTCCTGTATGCCTTTCACTTAGATTCACCAATTATTATTTTGCCATATTTGCATCATTATTCTTTTTATATTTTTGTATGTGTATATAAATACATAGACACATGTATGTATTGTACACATACATATATACATACATACATATTGTTATTACTCTGTATGAACCATTTGATAGTAAGTAGCAGACATCCTGGGTCTTTATCCCTAAACACTCTTTGTGTTGTATGTTCTGTGACTTTTGACGAATGTGTAATGACATGTCTCCACCGTTATAGTATTGTACAGAATAGTTTCACTGTCCTAAAAATCCTCTGTGCTCCATCTATTCATCTTTCCCTCTCCTCGACCCCTGGCAATCACTGAGCTTTTGACTGTCACCATAGTTTTGCCTTTTTCAGAATGTCTTGTAGTTGGAATCATATAGTATGTAGCCTTTTCAGATTGGCTTCTTTTACTTAGTAATATTCATTTAAGGTTCCTCCATGTCTTTTCATGGCTTGGTAGCTCATTTCTTTTTAGCATTGAATAATAGTCTGTTATGTGAATGTATTAGTTTATTTATCCATTCACTTTGTCTTACTTTCTTCCAGCCAGTATTCAATAAGATATTCAATGTTTATTAGTTTTTTAGTTTAATAACTATTGGATTTTCTGCTATCATCTTCATTTCCAATAGTTCTTTTTTATTCTCTTTTCTTTTTCTTTTTTCTCCTCAAAGCCTCAAAGTACATAGTTGTGTATCATAGTTGTAGAGTTGTAGCTCTTCTATGTGGGACGCAACCTCAGCATGGCTTGATGAGCGTTAAGTAGGTCTGCGCCCGGGATCCGAACCGGCGAACCCTGGGCCACTGAAGCCGAATATGCAAACTTAACTGCTACACCACCGGGCCAGCCCCTATTCTCTCTCTTTTTAAAATATCATACTGTTCTTGCTTCTAGGATATAATATTTTCTCCTTTGAAATTATTAATGATATTTTGTTGAGGTTTTTTCTTCTTGCATAATCTGTTTCCTCCAAGTTCCTTGTTTTTGTTAGTTTTATTTGGGAAGGATTTCCTTTCTTCCTATTAGAGGCTTCTTCGTGATGATCCTTGGCCCTGCACTTATATTTAAGTGGAGCACTACACTGCTTATTGGAAGCTGGACGTGCAGGGTTAGGGCTTGTCAACCTGATCTGACTGGGCCATTTGGTTGGGGAACCTTTGATGTCAATATCTTGAGGATACCCCTTTTGGAACAGTGTCCTCAGAAAAGGGTCTTCTTTCCTCCTGCATGAATGGTGTAAAGTTGAGCTGCCAATGGGTTGGGCACCTGAGAGGGGTGTCAAAATTTAGAATATAAACTGTCACGTGGATTCCTATGGTTTTAATTTGGGTTCTCTTGTCCTCAACTGCACTTTTCAGTCCAGAGACTCTGTTTTACCCTCTCCAGGGAATAAACTTCCAATTTCTGCCAAGGTAGATGACTTCTGTCCTCTGTTTCAGCAGAAATTAATTATTAGGCAAGTGGTAAGTGAAGATTACTCAGAGAGGTCAGCACAATATTGAGGCTACTTCAGAAATCTCTTCACTGGCAAGTATCTCCACCATCACGTTCTGCTGGGCGGATTTTTTTTCTAGTGGACATACTAAGAGCGTGGGCCTTTAGGGGCTTTGGGCTTTATATGGCAGCATGGGCAGGAAGGGTCTCTGATCCAGCTTCCCACCTTTCTTATGCTCAGTTTTGCATTCTAAACTTTATGCTCAGGATTCATAAATACCAGGTTCCTGAGTGCCAGGGAGTGATAGATACCAGGGAAACACAGGTCCTACCATTTGCTTACCCCTCTATATTGGCACTTTCTCATTGTTTTTGACCTTTTATAATTTCCTTTCTCTTGTGGAAAATTCAGTCATGCTTAAAAAAATTTTCCTGTTTTCTCCTATAGTTTTCGGTATTTTATACCAGGAGTAGTTTCTCTGCTTATCCAGTTGGGCAAATTGCCTTGTTAATGTATCTATTTTAAAATTATTAAAGATGGTATACATTCTTTTTGCCTCTTGTTTTTATCATCCAACGTTGTTTTTAAGACCTCTTCAGGTACTGATAGAAAAGTTGATCTAATTTATTCATTTTAACAGTCATCCTTTGTATGACTGATACATTTTATTCGTTGATGGACCTTTGGGTTGTTTGAAGTTTTTTGGTCTTACAGTTTTTCATTGAAATGATGTCTGTGCACTGAAGAAGAGGTTCTCTAGGCCCCATACTCAGTGGGTCATATGATAGATAACATCTTTAATTTGACTTAATACTAACATATTGGTCTTCAACTTGGCTTATCTCTCTCTCTGTATTAGATGTTGTCAAAAGAGAAAAAGTGGTATTTCATTTTAATTTTTCTGACAACTACAGCATTTAAACACCTTTTAAAATGCTCGTTTGACCGTTTAGATATCCTCTTCTTAAACTGTCTGTTCATTACCTTTGCTTATTTTACTGTTGAGTTACTTTTGTCTGTTTCTTACTCTTTGAAAGCGTTCTACATGTATTTTAGATACTCTCTTTGTCATGCACTTTGTTGATATCTTCCAATATGCTCCATTTTACCCACTTTCACTGGATATATTTCCTTTATGTTGTTTCACAAGTATTTATATGCCAGACCTCTCTACTGAGTCCTACTCTGGTATGATCAGGTACTCACTGGACATTTTACCTTGATTTCGCATTACTGTCTACACATCAGTTTTTAAAAGTATATCACCTTGTTTGCTTCCTCAACTTACCTTCCTGTTTATCTTCTTTGTCTCAATGATCTGTACCATTGTTCACTCAGTCACTGAAGCTAGATACCCAAGGGTCATGGTAGAGTCTCTTTCCTTTGCTTCCCATTGCAATCCATATCCAAGTCTTGCCAATTTTACTGCCTGAGCATTTTTTTTTAATCTATCCTTCTTTAATAATCTGGAGAAATGGTACTAAGGTAAGTAATAGATTCTGAGGATTTTGTATAAATGGAATGGGCTAGCCAAAGATTAAACTTTGGTGACCATACACTGGAAAATAAGGAGAGAGAGAGAAATGAGGCAATTATTAAGAATCATTATTATATAGTCATTGAGGGCTGTTGTTCTGGAATCAAACAGACCATGTTCAAATCACCTCCTATTGTTTGTTCGTTTGTTCATGAATAACTTTTAAAAAATAAATATAGCAACAAACTAAGTGAAATATACTCTGAAAAAAAATTTAGTTCTTATTGTAAAAAATATTGAAATATTCAATCCAAGTCAGTTTTTCTTCAGGGCTTGTCTGTGTAGCCTTTACTCAGAGTCTCTTTCTACTTGTTAATTTTCTACTTGCGAATTCACTTAAATCACTGTGAAAGTTCAGACTCTGCGTGGGAAAAAAGAGGAGAGGTGAATTGCAGCTGAGCCTTTCACAGTTTGTGTGTATGTGCATGTGTGCAGTGGAGATGGTGAGTTGCAGTTCAGTTTTTCTTGAACTCGCCATCAGGCATCCCCAACTGTGCCCAGACTTACAAGTCGCTCAGCAATATGAAGTAGCATGCACATATGCCTGTAGGTGCGTTCATATGTAGCGTATAGTAGTGAAAGGGTGGAGCTGGTTGCATATATCCTTCACCTGTATTTTTCACCCTGTGTTTGAGCTCTGTTTGGGTTTAATTCTCTGACGTTTGAGAACATGAGTCCCTAAAGTATAGCCCTTATAACTGAATTCAACTACAATAAAACTTTGAATACCTAGTAGAGTTATTAGTCTGTCTATTGGCATGTTTATTTTCTTAACTACTTTAGTGGGGAAAAAGAAAAGGTATAGTAAAATAATCTTTGAGTTTTAGGTTTTTGGCATGTTTTCTGAGAGGCAAGATTTTTTAGTTTAAATCATGACACCTCTCTAGCAGGTTTATGCTGCTAAGGATTTAACCTATGAATAGATTCATTGAGGACTATTGACTTCATTATATGGTAAATATGTATCACTTCATTAGGTTGCAAAAAATATTTCAGCCTTTCCTTTCTTTGAAATTGGCTTCGTAGTTTGAATCTGTCTTTCAGTTACATTATAAAGGCTATTTTTCGCCTTAGCCTTAAGATCATTACAAATGTTCCACTGAATGAAAGAAAGATATTAATTTTATAACTTCATTGAAAGCAATCACAGCACCTGTGGTTGACTGTCAGATATGAAATGACCTAACAGTGACATAACAAATAAGAAGAAACAGTTTTTAAAATTGTATAACATTTGTCTACCACCACCTCCCCCAACAAACTAACAATTGTTTTACTTTGAATAAGAAAAGAGAAAGGAAATTGACAATTTGATCACCTACCATTTATCAGGTGTTATTTAATCTGTATGATCTCATTTTATAACCAAGGAAACTGACTCAGAGGGATTTCAGTATCTTACCCAAGGTCACACAGCCAATTAATGCACTTAAGTAGACCTGCTATCTTTTCTCTTTTGGTAACAACAAAAATTCTAATTAGCTAAAAATGTAAAGTTTATTTAAAATTTTGAATAATTATAAAAATAACTTGGATAAAATATACAAGGTACAAGTGCTCTGAAAAAGCATAACTCTCAACTTTTTTCTCATTTTATTCTGGTGAAATACAATCCTTCTTATGTCCATCAGAGAATTAAAACATTGAACATTTTGAACTTCCTTCAGATATTAGCCAGCTGGCATGTTTTCCTAGCAAAACATTTTCTGATTTGACCACAGACTCTCTCAATCAGTTGTAACTGGTTTGAATAATAGAATTTGCTATCATGGTGGGCACCTGATCATGAAAACTGATATCTGGAGTGCATTTTTATTTGAATTTAAAATGTTTTTACAATCCCAGTATAAACACTGTTAATCTAGTCAAAACCTTTTCTTACAGGATCAAGAGCTTACATAGTTTTACTTTAACTAGTTATAGTCAACAGAATGAGAATAAATTGTACATTTACATTAGGCAAAATCTCAATTTGTTTTCAACATGAAGGATGTTATACCAAAATAGTTTTAGGAATTTTTGAGATAAGACAATTTAGTTTTGAAATTCTAAATAGCTAGACTTATTTAACTTAAATACCATTTGGAAATTTTGTGGTGTGTAATGTTTGTGGGATTGGGAAGTAAAGTATACAGTTTTTGATGCAATGCCGAGAAATTACAAATCTGTCTTACATTTGGGTTATGGATCCAAGGTTTGATAGTTACTGGTTTTTTGGGTTGTTCATTGAATTAGTTTCATGAAATATAATTACTTTTCATAATTATCACAAGTTCCTTCTCTAAGGATAGTAAGGATAATTTTCTTAGTTGCCTCCATATGGATGAGTAAAGAGTTAATTGTCTTAAGGCAGTTTAGACACCATGTCTTAAATTTGGATAATAACTATAAAATGTGGCTGATTTTTATAAAAGATACCAAGATATAGATTTGAAGGAGTCAGATATGTAGAAAATGGTATATTTGGCTTTGTTTGATTTCTGTTATTCTTCATTGGCTAAAGATGATATTACAATTTAGTTCCAGGGAATTATAGTTCTATTTAAATGCCCACTCATCTTTAAATGCAGTTAATGGAAAGATCTTGGTGTTAGCAGAAACTAACATATTAACGGAGCTTAATATGAGAAGAGAGCAACATAATACATTTCACAAAACCACATGGGGTACTTAAAAATATTTTTTACTCATGCTGCATTGGAAAGTAGTAGTTAGAATTTTATATTGAATTAGGGCTGGCATTTTTTTGGAAGACACCATTATTAATATCTTGGGTATTAAGTGGGAGCAGAATGCAATCAATTAAAAAAAAAACCTTCAACGTGTCTGCTGAGATAATTTTATCATGTGGATATTGAAGAAGAGAAAAAACGAACAATTTTGCCTGATTAGTAACATCTGACAGTTTATAGAAAGAAACCTGACTATGGTTTTTTAGCACTTGTTTGTTACAGTGGAGTATGTCCATGAGGAGGAAAGAATCAAACTTCTTCTCTGACCCAAGGTTTTAGCGGTGATATTGTGCTTTCCCTCGAACGGTAATGAAATGAAAAATAATTTTTAACAATTTAATTTTTATGATCGTGTTTTAAGACTAACACTTGGAATAGTGTGGTATATGAGAATTCACTATGGCTTTGATGATTTTATTTTTTTTATTTATTTATTTTTTAATTTTTTGTTTATTGCAGTAACATTGGTTTATAACATAGTATAAATTTCAGGGGTACATCACTATACCTCTATTTCTGCATAGATTACATCATGTTCACCACCCAAATACTAATTACAACCCATCATCAGCCATCACATGTGCCGAATTATCCCTTTTGCCCTCCTCCCTCCCCACTTCCCTTCTGGTAACCACCAATCCAATCTCAGTCTCTATGTGTTTGTTTGTTGTTGTTATTATCTACTACTTAATGAGTGAGATCATACAGTATTTGACCTTCTCCCTCTGACTTATTTCACTTTGCATAATACCCTCAATGTCCATTTTGTCACAAATGGCTGGATTTCATCGTTTCTTATGGCTGAGTAGTAGTCCATTGTGTATATATACCACATCTTCCTTATCCATTCGTCCCTTGATGGGCACTTAGGTTGCTTCCAAGTCTTGGCTATTGTGAATAACGCTGCAATGAACACAGGGGTGCATGTACCTTTACAAATTGGTGTTTTCAAGTTCTTTGGATAAATACCTAGCAGTGGAATAGCTGGATAATATGGTAGTTCTATCCTTAATTTTTTGAGGAATCGCCATACTGTTTTCCACAGTGGCTGCACCAGTTTGCACTCCCACCAGCAGTGTATGAGAGTTCCCTTCTCTCCGCATCCTCTCCAACACATGTTGTTTCCTGTCTTGTTAATTATAGCCATTCTGACGGGCGTGAGGTGATATCTCATTGTAGTTTTGATTTGCATTTCCCTGATAGCTAATGATGTTCAACATCTTTTCATGTGCCTGTTGGCTATCTGTATATCTTCTTTGGAGAAATGTGTATTCAGGTCTTTTGCCCATTTTTTAATTGGGTTGTTAGTTTTTTTGTTGTTGAGATGCATGTGTTCTTTATATATTTTGGAGATTAACCCCTTATCAGATGTATGGTTTGCAAATTTCTTCTCCCAGTTGTTAGGTTATCTTTTCATTTTGTTGATGGTTTCCGTTGCTGTGGAGAAGACTTTTAGTTTGATGTAGTCCCATTTGTTTATTTTTTCTATTGTTTCTCTTGCCCGGTCAGACATGGTGCTTGAAAATATGTTGCTAAGACCAATGTTGAAGAGCTTACTGCCAATGTTTTCTTCTAGAGGTTTCATAGTTTCAGGTGTTACATTCAATTCTTTAATCCATTTTGAGTTAATTTTTGTGTATGGTGTAAGGTAAGGGTCTACTTTCATTTTTTTGCATGTGGCTGTCCAGTTTTCCCAACACCATTTGCTGAAGAGACTTTCTTTTCTCCATTGTATGTTCTTGGCTCCTTTATCAAAGATTAGCTGTCCATAGATGTGTGGGTTTATTTCTGGGCTTTCGATTCTATTCCATTGATCTGTGTGTCTGTTTTTGTGCCAGTACCATGCTGTTTTGGTTACTATAGCTTTGTAGTATATTTTGAAATCAGGGCGTGTGATACCTCCAGCTTTGTTCTTGTTTCTTAGGATTCCTTTAGCTATTCGGGGTCTTTTGTTGTTCCCTATAAATTTTAGGATCCTTTGTTCTATTTCTGTGAAAAATGTTGTTGGAACTTTGACAAGGATTGCATTGAATCTATAGATTGCTTTAGGAAGTATGGACATCTTAACTATGTTATTCTTCCAATCCAAGAGCACGGAATATCTTTCCATTTCTTTGTGTCTTCTTCAATTTCTTTCAGCAATGTTTTATAGTTTTCAGTGTACAGATCTTTCACCTCTTTGGTTAAGTTTATTCTTAGGTGTTTTATTCTTTTTGTTGCAGTTGTAAATGGGATGGTATTCTTAATTTCTCCTTCTGCTACTTCGTTGTTAGTTTATAGAAATGCAACTGATTTTTGTATGTTGATTTTGTATCCTGCAACTTGACCGTATTCGTTTATTACTTCTAAAAGTGCTTTGGTGGATTCTTTAGGGTTTTCTGTATATAAAATCATGTCATCTGCAAACAGTGACAGTTTCACTTCTTCCTTTCCAGTTTGGATCCTTTTTATTTCTTTTTCTTGCCTGATTGCTCTGGCTAGGACTTCCAGTACTATGTTAAATAGGAGTGGTGACAGTGGGCATCCTTGTCTGTTCCTGTTCTTAGAGGGATAGCTTTCAGTTTTTCACCATTGAGGATGATATTAGCTGTGGGTTTGTCATGTATGGCCTTTATTATGTTGAGGTACTTTCCTCCAATACCCATTTTATTCAGAGTTTTTATCATAAATGGATGCTGTATCTTGTCAAATGCTGTCTCTGCATCTATTGAGATGATCATGTGATTTTTATTCTTCATTTTATTAATGTGGTGTATCACGTTGATTTATTTGTGAATGTTGAACCATCCCTGCATCTCTGGAATAAATCCCACTTGATCATGGTGTATAATCTTTTTAACATATTGTTGTATGCGATTTGCTGGTATTTTGTTGAGGATTTTTGCATCGATGTTCATCAGTGATATTGGCCTGTAATTTTCTTTTTTTGTGTTGTCCTTGTCTGGTTTTGGTATCAGGTAATGTCGGCTTCATAGAATGAATTAGGAACCTCCCTCCCTCCTCAATTTTTTGGAAGAGTTTGAGAAGGATAGGTATTAAGTCTTCTTTGAATGTTTGGTAGAATTCACCAGGGAAGCCGTCTGGTCCTGGACTTTTATTTTTGGGGAGGTTTGTGATTACTGTTTCGATCTCCTTACTGGTGATGGGTCTATTCAAATTCTCTACTTCTTCTTGACCCAGTTTTGGAAGGTTGTATGATTCTAAGAATTTATCCGTTCCTTCCAGGTTGTCGAATTTGTTGGCATATAGCTTTTCACAGTATTCTCTTATAATCTTTTGTATTTCTGAGGTGTCTTAATTTCTCCTCTTTCATTTCTGATTTTACTTATTTGAGCCTCCTCTCTTTTTTTCTTGGTGAGTCTAGCTAAAGGTTTGTCAATTTTATTTATCTTTTCCAAGAACCAGCTCTTGGTTTTATTAATTTTTTCTATTTTTTTTTAGTATCTATTTCATTTATTTCTGCTCTGATTTTTATTATTTTCCTTCTTCTACTGATTTTGGGCTTTGTTTGTTCTTCTTTTTCCAGTTCCTTTAGGTGCATTGTTAGATTGTTTATTTGAGATTTTTCTTGTTTGTTGAGATAGGCCTGTATTACTAGAAACTTCCCTCTTAGAACCGCTTTTGTTGTATCCCATAAATTCTGGCATGTCGTATTTTCATTTTCATTTGTCTCCAGGTATTTTTGATTTCTTCTTTGATTTGTTCGTGGACCCAGTCATTGTTCGGTAGCATTTTGTTTAATCTCCACGTATTTGTGGCTTTTCTGATTTTCTTCCTATAGTTGATTTCCAGTTTCATACCGTTGTGGTCAGAAGAGATGCTTGGTATTATTTCAATCTTCTTAAATTTATGGAGACTTGTTTTGTGGCCTAATATGTGATCAATCCTGGAGAATGTTCCATGTGCATTTGAAAAGAACGTGTATTCTTTGGTTTTTGGATGGAATGCTCTGTATATATCTACTAGGTCCATCTGTTCTAGTGTGTCATTTAAGACCAATGTTTCCTTATTGATCTTTTGTTTGGATGATCTATCCATTGGTGTAAGTGGAGTGTTAAAGTCCCCTACTATTACTGTGTTACTGTCTATTTCTCTTTTTATGTCTGTTAATAATTGCTTTATATATTTAGGTGCTCCTCCGTTAGTGCGTAGATATTTACAAGTGTTATATCCTCTTGTTGGATTGCTCCCTTGATCATTGTGTAATGCCCTTCTTTGTCTCTTTTTACAGTTTTTGTTTTAAAGTCTATTTTGTCTGATATGAGTATTGCTACCCCAGCTTTCTTTTCATTGCCATTTGCGTGGAGTATCTTTTTCCATCCCTTCACTTTCAGCTTATGAGTGTCTTTAGGTCTGAAGTGTGTCTCTTGTATGCACCATATATATGGGTCTTGTTTTTTTATCCAAACAGCTACCCTATGCCTTTTAATTGGATCATTTAGTCCATTGACATTTAAAGTAGCTATTGATAAGTATGTACTTACTGCCATTTTTTAACTTTTTTTTCCTCACTGTTTTAGTTGTCCTCTATACAGAATTGATGGTCTCTTTAGTTTGACCTCTGTCTGAAAGCTCTGCCCTTTAACTCCCCTCCTCCCTTATTTTATGGTTTTGATATCATATCTAACCTCTTTTTTGTACAGTTGTATCCATTAGCCTCTTATCGTGGAAATAGATAATTTTTCCTATTTGTGATCTTCTCTTTTCCCCTTAAATCAGTCCCTTGAACATTTCTTGTAGCACTGATTTCTTGGTGACAAACTCCTTTAATTTTTGCTTGTCTGGGAAACTTTTTATCTCTCCTTCCATTTTGAATGATCACCTTGCCAGGTAGAGTATTCTTGGCTGTAAGTTTTTTCCTTTTAGCACTTTAAATATATCGTGCCACTCTCTTCTAGCCTGTAAGGTTTCTGCTGAGAAGTCAGCTGATAGCCTTATGGGATTTCTTTTGTATGTAACTTGTCTTTCTCTTGTGGGTTTAGGATTCTCTCTTTATCTTTAATTCTGGACATTTTGATTATGATGTGTCTTGATGTGGGCTTGTTTGGGGCTCTCTGTGCTTCCTGTACCTGGATGTCTGTTTCCTTCCTTAGCTTAGGGAAGTTTTCATCTATTATTTCATCAAATAGATTCTCTGCCGCTTGTCTCGCTCTTCTCCTTCTGGGACACCTATAACACGGATGTTAGTGCACTTGATGTTGTCCCAGAGGTCCCTTAGACTGTCCTCACTCTTTTTAATTCTTTTTTCTTTTACCTGTTCAGCTTGGGTAATTTCTTCTAGTCTTTCGTCCAGCTCGCAGATCCGTTCTTCTGTATCCTCTACTCTGCTTTTGAGTCCCTCTAGTGAATTTTTCATTTCCAGTATTGTATTCTTCATTTCTGATTGGTTCTTTTTTATATCTTCCATTTCTTTGTTGACATTCTCACTGAGTTCATCTATTCTTCTCCCCAGATCAGTGAGCATCCTTAACACTCTTTGTTTGAAGTCTCTGTTGGGTAGGTTGCTCATTTCTGTTTCACTTAGCTCCTTTTCTGGGGTTTTGTCCTGTTCCCTTACTTGGAATGTATTCCTTTGCCTCCTCATTTTGCCTCTTTCCCTGTACTGTGTCTGTGTATTAGGTAGGTCGGCTACGTCTCCTGTTCTTGGATAGGTGACCTTATATAAGTGATGCCTTAGGAGGCCTGCAGTGTGCTTCCCTCAGTTCTCAATTTTCCAGGAGTGACCCCTATGTGGGCTATGTGTGTCCTTCTGTTGTGGCGTGTTTGCTCTCCCTGTAGGCGCCCAGGGAGGCTGAGTTATGCTCCTGGCCAACTGTTGTGATGCTCAGCTGCTTGTAGTTGTTGTGGGCCCTTCAATCTCTTTATTGGGTGTGGGAAGCCCCAGCACAGTTGGCTGCAAGTTCTAATACCACATTTGTGTTGCAGTATTTCTTTTAAGTGAGTAGGGCCCCCAGCGTGGCAGGTTGTTAGGCTCAGGTTCTTACCATTGCCATAAGCCTCCAGCCTTTAGGTCTCTTGTCAGCTCTCTGAGGATTGCAGCTGGATGGGGCTGGCCTCAGGCACGGGAGCACCCAGTTGTTTCAGGCTTTGCAAGGTGGGGCAAACCCCCTATGTGGGTCTTTGAGACAAGTTTTTTTTTTGCACAAGTTTTCTGCAGCTGACAAGCCCCGCCGCCCGCAGGTCCACACACATAGTCAACACAGTCCTGCCCCGTGTGTGCACCCCGACCTGAAGTGAACCCAGTCTCTCCACAGCAGGAGCCCCACACACTCCACCACCGCCCCACACTCTCCAGCCGCTCCTTGTGTACGCCCTGCCCCACTGACGTGGGCTCAGTGCCAGGCTGCAGAGAATCTAGTCACCAATCTGTGCAGGCCCACAAATTGCCTAAGGGCTTGTTGTTGGGTGAGGCCAGTCCCTAAGGTGGGCTGCCTGCCCTTGCTGAGCTGGATTAAATCGGTGCTCTAGTGGGTGGGGCAGACCCTGGGCTAGCAGGCCCAAGGGAGAACTCCAATGGCGTCTGTGTCAGCACACCACACCAGGCCACAACAATGGCCGCTGCCATTGTCCCAGTCCCTGGAGAGGTCTCACCTCTCACTGAGATGCACTCAGAGCCTATCAGGTGAGTCTCTTTTCCCCAAAGGGCTGTGCACCTTTCTTTCTGGTGATTTTAGGTTGCTTTCTGAAACGGCTGAGTTTTTATGTGGGCCCTTTAAGAGCCGGTTTTAATTTCTTTGTGAACCAGCTTTGCTGGGGGTATTCCCCAATGTTTTAGTAGCAGGCAAAGTCAGATATTATGCCACCCATCTAGATTGTGCTGGGTCCACAAAATGCCTACAGCTGGAGCGCTCCCTGGCTCAGGGCCCCGCTCCTCCAGGGAGGGCTGCGGACCTTTGGGCTGCTCCTGGGCGCTGTGAAGTGCTGTGGCTTGTGAAGGCGGCGTTTTTTCTCTCCAGAAGGGAGTTTCTGCCTCTTCCACCTGAATTAGGATTGTCCTTTGTTGCAGGAGTTCCTCTTATCCAGTTTTCAGTTCTGTCTCAGGGGTAATTTTTCCAAGAGTAGTTGTAAATTGGCTGTGTCCGCGGGAGGAGGTGAGTTCAGAGTCTGCTTACGCCGCCATCTTGACTTCTCTGGCTTTGATGATTTTAAATGAGAGATTAAAAATGCATTAGCTGAAAGGAACTAAATATTAACAGAATCAAACGTTTCCCCAATGAATAGTACTTAAGTACAGCTCACTGCCACTCATCTCCCCACTTTGGGTAGAAGAAATTAATGAAGTTCAGAAATAAGACAATGACTACATATTTGCCAATTTTGTCACGTGCAGACTTTCCATAGTTGTTCATATTTTATAAAATCATTAATATCTTTTTCCTTTATATCTTGTTTTAAAATTATTTCATAGCTCAACTTGGATGTTCTCTTCAAATCCACGAGAATTCAACATAGACTTTTCTATAATGAAATTCAATTTGTGCTTCCTGTCTCAATTGTAAGTTAATGCATATTCTGGCACCCAACTTTATCTTTTTTTTTTTTTGACATTATCTCTTTCAGCACAGTGGAGAATTTACAGTCTCTCTCAGTGATGTCTTATTGACTTGGAAATACTTACTACATGAGAAATTGAACTTACCAGTGGAAAATATGGAAGTGATTGACCATTATGAGGACATTAGGAGGACTTATGAAAGTTTCTTAAAGAATAGTAATATGTTAGATCTGATCGATGTTTATAAAAAATGGAGTGTTTTGACTTCTAATTGTGAAAATAATGCCAACATGTCCCCTGTAAGTATTTTTTTTAAACAGTTCTATCTTAAATTAAAATTTGGCTAGATTTATTTTAAATTATGGTATCAGCATTTACAGTAACTTTATAATGCTTTTTGCTTTTGGATCATGTTAAGAATAGAAAATTTAGCTACCTGAAAGCTAGTCATGACTTGAAAGAAATATTTTCTTGGTTAATTTTGTTGAACTTGTGTTATTATTTTTTTGTTGACATAATAACAACTTCTTATTAGATCAAAAAAATTTTAACAAAGAAATCAGTCCCAAATGCGTGATTCCTTTTGAATTATATCAAGGATTGTTTTTCTATTTTACTTTCTTGGTTTAATGTGCATCTGTTCATTTGGCATATGTTGTGTAAATGATTGCTATGCCTCTTTCTATGGATTAACAATATTATCGTACTGAGATGGGGGTATCATTTTGTGAGGATAGTATGATGCAGTATACATCCGATAATACACTCTTCCTTTTCTTGCACACAAATATTCATTGCTTTATTTTTTTATGGAGTATAAATTTTCAAATTAATGAAGAAGCGTCCCTTGCAGTTTGTTTTTGTCTACATTAGAATTAATAAACTGTTTTAGAATATATTTTGATGTATCTACTTTGTTTTAAAGTGTTGAAAATATTTTTCTTTATCTTAACGTTTACTTAGTGCCAATAAAGTAGTAATTAAATATTGATAATAAATAATTGTAGCTATAATTAGAAGAAAATGTTTAGTGAATTTTCTAAGATATTAAAATATTTTATAAATATTTCTGATACTTGGGAATAGTGTTTTGGCTGCTTATTACAGAAACCTCCACAATAACAGGGGTTTAAGAAAATGGAAGTTTATTTCACTCTTTTATAAAAGTTGTCTAAAGGAAAGCATCCAGGACTGATATGATAGCTCCGTGGTTATCAGATACCTAGGATTTTTCTGTCATTCTGCTCTCTCATCTTAGCTCTTGACCTCTACACTTAAGACAATTTGTGGCCCAAGATAGCTGTTGGAGCTGCAGACATTTTATCAGCATACTTTGCAGCAGGAAGTAGTAAGGGAGCGCAGCACTCTCTTTTCCTTTTAAAGAGATATAGATACTGCCTTACGCCCGTCAGAATGGCTATAAGTAACAAGATAAGAAATAACAAATGTTGGAGAGGATGTGGAGAAAAGGGAACCCTCATACACTGCTGGTGGGAATGCAAACTGGTACAGCCACTATGGAAAACAGTATGGAGATTTCTCAAAAAATTAAGAATAGAAATACCGTATGATCCAGCTATCCTGCTACTGGGTATTTATCCAAAGAACATGAAATGAATAATTCAAAGCGATTTATGCATCCCTATGTTCATCGCAGCGCTATTCACAATAGTCAAGATGTGGGAGCAACCCAAGTACCCATCTATGGATGAATGGATAAACAAGATGTGATATATATATATACAATAGAATACTACTCAGCCATAAACAAAGACAAAATTGTGCCATTTGTGACAAGGTGGATGGACCTTGAGGGTATTAAGCTAAGCAAAATAAGCTAGACAAAGACAAACATCATATGATTACACTCTTGTGGAAGATAAACACCCACAGATAAGGAGAACAGATTAGTGATTACTAGAGGGGAAGGGGTAAAGGGGAACAAATGTATGGTGACAGATAAAAACTAGACTATTAGTGGTGAACATGATGCAGTCTATACAGAAACTGATACATAATAATGTATACCTGAAATTTACACAATGTTATAAGTCAATATGACCTCAATAAAATAATTAAAAAAAAAAAAAGAGGTAGCTAGTTCTTTTGCTTCCATCTCATTGCCCAAAGCTTAGTCATATGGCTACACCAAGATGATGCTAGGGAGAATGGAGAATAGGGTCTTTATTCTGGATGGTGACATGCCAAAGTGAACCAAAGCTCTGTTACTAAGGAAGAAGGGGAGAATGGATATTGGCGCGCAGTTTGCTATCTTTGCCTCATTGGGCCATCATGAAAACCTTTGCCTTGTAACTTTCTCAAAACACACACAAATGTGTACATGCATACCCGCACATGCACACCCACACTATGGTAAGAATGCTGGTGAGTGAAGAAATTTTTTTTTTCCTCCCTTCTGTATTTTATTTGCTTGCTGTAGAGATGATTTTTGACTACTTTTCACATAGAGAGGCTAATAAAACATAAGTATTGGATTGCAGGAACAACAAAGGAGATCTTCTGATAAGCCAGTGAGAGTATAATATGCTTGAGGTCTTTTGGGCACATTGTTTTCATCTTATCTTTTGCCCCTAAGTCCTCTAATTTATTGTTGTTGTGTGCTGTCAAGTCAACTCCGACTCCCGGCGACCCTATAAATGAGTGATGTCCTGTTCTTAGCAACCCTACTCAGCTGCTGTAGACTCGTGCCTGTGGCTTCTTTGATTTAGTCAATCCATCTCATATTTGGTCTTCCTCTTTAACTTCTACTTCCTTCTACTTTTCCCAGCATTGTTGTCTTTTCCAAAGAATCTTGCCTTCTCATGATGTACCCAAAGTAGGACAGCCTCAGTTTTATCATTTTTGCCTCCAGTGATAGTTCAGGCTTGATTTGCTTTAGGACCCACTTGTTTGTCTTTCTGGCAGTCCAGGATATCTGTAGAGCTCTCCTCCAGTACCATATTTCAAAGGAATTGATTTTTTTCCTTTCAGCCTTCTTCACTGTCCAGCTTTCAGACTCATACATAGTAATTGGGAACACGAGAGTGTGGATGATCTTGGCCTTAGTCTCTAGTGACACTTGCTTACACTTGATGCTCTTTCCTAATTCTTTCATTGCTGCCCTTCCAAGTCTCAGTCTTGATTTCTTGGCTGCATTCTCCATTTAAATTGATGACTGAACCAAGGTAAACAAAATCTTTAACAATTTCAATGTCTTCATTGTCTACCTTAAAGTTGTGTAGTTCTTCCATAGCCATGATTTTTGTCTTGATGTTCAAATGTAGTCCTGCTTTGGTACTTTCTTCTTTCACTTTCGTCAGAAGTCGTCTCAACTCATTGCTGCTTTCTGCCCGTAAGATAGTGTCATCTGCATATCTTAGATTGTTGATATTGGCAGTAAAAGAATCACAGTGCCAAAATATAATGTAAACAACATTCTTGACGAATTTAAAGTCCACGTGAAAACAGATTTTGCATTGTTAAACTTAATTGACCGTGAACCAGAAGAACTATGGACTGAAACCAGAAATATTATTAAGGAAGAATGTGAAGAGTTAGAATCCTATCCTGAATGCAGGTTTTCAGTGACTATCACTTAAGGATAAAGAGAACTGCTGTAATGGCCAATGCAAAGAAATGAAAGAAAACAACAACAAAAGAAGAACAAGAAGTCTCTTCCGGAAGATTAAAAAAGTCAAAGGGAAATTTAAACCTAGATTTGGAATGCTGACCAACCAACAGGGAAGCAACTATCTGATCAGCAGAAAATAAAGGGAACATGGAAACAGTATACTGAAGATCTATACAGAAGAGACAAAAGGATGACTTCCTTTGAAGAAGATTCTTATGAGGAAGAACCCATAGTTTTAGAAAGCTGCCCTGAAAGTACTGGGAAGAAATAAGTCACCAGAGGTAGATGGGGTATCGATGGAATTATTTCAAGCCACAATCTGTCAAAATCCTACCAAGAATATGGCAACAAATATGGAGAACAAACCATGGCCTACAGACTGGAAACAATAGGAAAAGAGATGCCAAGGAGTGCAGTAACTCCAGGACCATTGCTTTAATTTCCCATACATGTAAAGTGATGCTCAAGGTGCTGCAACAAAGGCTTTTGCCTTATATGGAGCAACAAATGCCTGATGTCCATGCTGGATTTTGAAAAGGGAGAGGCACACGAGATCTAATTGTGATTATTTATTGGCTACTGGAGTGCTCCAAAGAATTTCAGAAGAAGGTTAGTCTATGTTTTATAGACCACAGTAAAACCTTTAACTGTGTGGGTCATGAAAAGCTGTGGGCTGCTCTGAAAGAAATGGGTGTGCCTCAGCACTGTGCACCTATGTATGTACAGGCTCATACATATGTAACCTGTATGAACAAGAAGCCACTGTCAGGACAGAATATGGAGAGACAGAATGTCAAGTCCTCTAATAAGGCTCTTCATTTAAGTGGAATCAACTTATAGTATGAGATATCTAAGGGTCTACATTTGAGAGAGTTTTGTGTCTCCAGATATCAATGTGTGTCCTCTGCAGAACGTCAGGAGTGAAGTGGAAGCTGCTGAGGTGGTAGTATATCAAGTAGAAAATTTTCTGCATTTTAAATCTGGAAGACCAATAACTTTATCTCTGATACTTATGTTTACTTTAGGGAAGTTTCTAGTGAGGAAAACGTGAGCAGGAAAATGTATCCTGAGATTGATTTCTCAAAAATGCCATAAATATAACCCCAATTTACGCTAAAAGTGTCTTTAAAGATACGTATCAGAAAATTCTGAACACTCCTGAATTTCAGAATTCTGAAATTTTATGATCCTGATAAGGTTTCTTTGTTTCTTATTTATTGTAGCCTAAATAAGGCAGGAATTATGAAGAATTAAGATAAAGGTAAGACAGGAGGTTCTGGGAACTTGATAACTTAAACAATGTCTCCTTCTCGTTTATTTCATGCTTTATAATTCCTCTCCTGAGGAACATGGATACAGGGCCCATGGGCATCTGGGAGCATATATGGCCTTGAATTCTAACTGGAGTCTAAATGGAATTGGTACAGAGCTTGCTTTCTCATGAATTGAGCAATTATCTGGAGGACAACATTAGAGACCTGGGCTGAGGAGCAGAAAAGGTAGATCCTGAGAAGGGCTTAGCAGCCCTCAGAGATCTGGGGACTTCCTGGGGAAGGTCAACAAATGCCCTCTGTGAGTAGATTCCCTGACTCTCAAGAAGCCAAGAAGTAACCAAATGGATGGACTTATTGTTGGTGGGCTTGAGAGACCACAAGAAGACTTTTCCTTGGCCTAAGCGGGTGACTGGCACCCTGTTTATTTCTTCACAGCTGCTCCATAAAGAGTAGAGACCATTTCAACTTCCATTACTTGTAGAACTGTCATCACTTAAGGTACCTCAACAGTCAGAGCTGAGCCGCAAAGAGCCAATAAAGAAAAGCAACAACTGCTTGAGTCCCAGCAGCCAGAGAAAGATGAGTCAGCTGAGAACATACATGCCCAACAAAATGGAGCTGCTAGAGGGGAATGACAACAACTTGAATCCATAAAAATAATAAGTACTTAAGGAAATTCAAGGTTATGTCTAAACATAAGACTTTCTAGATCTTAAAAAAAGAAGAAAAGTTTTCTTAATACAACAGATGAATTCGGACCCGAATTAGTATCTTGAAAGTCAAGTACAATAAACATTTAAAGCACAGAGAAAAAAAAAATAAATCATGAGGGAAAAGTTAAGATACTTGAAGATTAGATCTAGAGGATTTAACATGCAAATGATAGAAGTTCAAAAAGGAACAAATGTGAAAGAGACTATGATTAAATAAATAATATGTTTGTTATAACTGTATTTGTTATAATAAATATTTCCCTGAGCCTGCTGATTAAGAATGTTTATGAAGTTCCAGGCTGCAGTGATGAGAAAAGACACATACCTAGGTGTATGCTGGTAAGGTTCCTAAACTCTTAAGGATAAAGGTAGATATTATAAGTTTCCTGGCAGAAAGAGTAAGTTATTTAAAAAGAATAAAAAATTAAATAGCATTTCCTGAAAGAAGAGGACAACAACCTAAGGATCTCGTCCTAAACCAAGATATCATTTATCAGCCAAGTTAAAGGAAGGATTTGTGAGGATATGCAAAAATTTAAAGAATATCATCTTCATACCTTATGTGAAGGACTTATCTTTCCAAAGACCAAAATAATGAAACAGATATCTATCTAGGGGAAGATGATAGTGAGCAATAAAACTTAGAGTTAAAATGATAAGGATGTACTGGGAATATGTATGCTAAAATGTAAGACTTACACTAAGGGAGATTCTGATACTCATTTAGAATGAAAACTGCTAACCATTGTCATTTGTTGGGGGTAAGAAACAGGCATTATCACTTTTAAATAATAATAGAGAAATACGAGTCTGATTTGAGTACAGGGAAAGTGAAGGCGACCATTAATGGGATGGAAAAATATAGTACATCTTCCAAGATAGTAAGAGAATAAAAACAGAGTGAGAAGCAACTTAGCAAATCAGTAAAATTGGTAATCACCATAAATATATTGCGATTTTTAAGCTTACTTCAGAAAGCGTTATGCTATATTATCTAGAGTCTTTGTCAAATTTTTAGGTCTAGAACCTTTTTACACTTAAAAATTATTTAGAACTACAAGGAGATTTTGTTTATGTGTTTTATGTCAATATTTACTGTATTAAAAATTAAAATTGAGAAATGTTTAAAATATTTCAGTTATTAAAAATATTGATGATAAACTTATTACATGTTAATATAAATAACATTATTTATGATGAATAACTGTATTTTACAAAAGTAAAAAAATTGTGAGAATAGTGACATTGTTTTACATTTTTACAAATATCTTTAATGTCATTGGTGTTAGAAAGGAGCTAGATTCTCATGTCTGCTTCTGTTTGATATGTTGTTTTGACTGAAGAATATCAAGAAAATTTGGATTCGCATTGATACATAGTTGGAAAGGGGAGGACTTCCCAGATACCCTGAATGGGTCCTAGGGACCTCAGGAGTCATTGGACCATACTTGAGACCCACTGAACTGATGTGGAATAACGTACTTTACGTATAATTAAATATGAAAACAATTTTTAACCAGAAGGTAATAGTCTCCCATTTTTTAAGATAACATTGTGTTGGTGGAAAAATAAATCTTTGCTTTCACCATCTCTTCTGAAAATATTAGAACTACAAGTGTGAGGACTGCCTCTATTCAAAATTTGTTAAATAGTAAATTCTTTTTTTAGTGATCTTGAATTTTGAGATTGAATAATTGTATATATTACGAACAACAAAATCCTAGGCTTTCTAGTTATTTTTTCTTTTTCTCTTACAATTAACTTTTTATGAGTACTGGCTCATCATATCATTAGAATTGTGGCAAATGCTATTACTTTTTAAGAAGTACATATTGGTGAGTTATTTTAGTTATAACTTTGCAATAGCTGAGAGGAAGAGTGGTTTGCAATCTCATTGGGCTTTATTAATTCAGTTTGTACCTTTGCTTTAGGGTTACTCATCAGGAATGGTGATTGTGTGTGTGTGTGTGTGTGTGTGTGTGTGTACCTATATAATCCTATATCCCTTAGAATAAATGAAATAATATGGAGATGTTAAGTAGTATGGCAGGGTGAAAGCAAATATCTCTTTATAACTTATTTTTTCATGGAGACTCTTATTTTGTTTGAAATATTGTGCTGCTTAGGACACTAGATTTACTTACATATATTCCAAAATGAAGCATTTATTGTGGGCTTTAGTTAAGACTATTCCTTGTCTTTAATTTTTGTCATCTATAAAAATAAAAGGCTCAGATTAAATTTCCAAGGTCATCTTTTAACTCTAAACTTGTAAAACTCTATGAGTACAGGTGCCATTGGAAACAGATTGAAGTGTTTTGTTAGGAAGTTTAATTCCATGTATACTTATTTACTGCCAACAGAGGTCAGGTAATACGCTATACCCTGGAACATCAGTGACTGTAAGTAGAGCTAGGTGTGAAATACTTTTTATAGTTGGCGTAGCATTTTATTAGAAATATCCTGTATTTTCTACAGAGTCAACTATGGGATTTTCTGTCTGGCAGACAGCATTCAGTAGATGATGAAACCGATCTTCATACACCGACATCACCAATGAGTAAACACAACCAGGATAATGAAAAGGTACTGATAAATTGTGAGTAAATTAAAGCAGGCTATGATCCCCTTCAAATCACTACAAATTTGATCATACCTTACAGTTACTATTTTTATAATTTTTAAAAGTTTTTAATTTGTTTAAATAAAACTATATCTGCAAAGAGTAACACATTGGAGACTAACGAAAGCATGATGATAATCAGTTTCCTCATGGTTTTGGGCCAAGGTAACAGGCACTGTGCAAAAATACGTATCACTCTAAGGATCAGAAAAGTAGTTGAAGATCCAGGTTGACAGAGTTCTTTGAATCTTTGTATTTGGTAAACTTCACACTTACCGTTTTAAATGGTTGATTCTTGGGAGGTTATGTACAGTTGAAAAATCTATTCTGTACCCTTTGTAGTCAAATAACTGATGCATCATGAGTTTGATAACAGGATTTGTTGTGCAAACTACAGAAAAGTAGTGCCAAGTATACGTTTGGTCTCATATAATTTATCTTCAGCTGAACACAATGCTAGGTACCTAATTAAATAGAATAACCACTCACTACCCATGGGAGTTATGTTTATGGAAGTTTCTATGGTTAATAAAATCACCATCGATAAGACGAAAGTTTAAGAGTATTGGAAAAAGCAGTAAAATTACATTCAATATATCTAAAAATATGGTATGTAAAAGGTCTAGAATATGCCAACTTCCAAATCCGACTGCTCCAGTAAGTTAACATATCTAGTGAAGGACCTTCCTCGTTTTTCAGAAAACATTGCTAAGGCAGATTCTCCCAAGTCCCATGCTATACAGATAGCACTTATAAAAATATGTTTTATCATTACCCTCAAATAAATACCTGTATACCTACTTCCTAGAGTTAATGTGCTTTATATCTGCATCTAATATTTTTTCTGTCCTATTTGAAAGTTAAATTGCTGACATCATGACACTTAATCCTTAAAATTCTTCGACATATCATTTCCTGAAAATAAGGACATAATCCCAATATCATTGTCATATATAAGAAAACTTGAGTATTCCCTAATATCATTTACTATCGTCCCTATTCACATTTCTCCATTTGTCCCCAAAATGGGTTTTATGTCTCTTTGGATGCTTTTAATCTAGAAGAAGTCCGTCAGTCTTCTTTTTTTCTTTCTTACTTATCCAATTAATTCCTACTGGTGTTATTTAACTTGTTCCTCTATTTCCAATAAACTGGAAGTTACATTTGAAAGCTTGATTAGATGAGGTTTAGCATTTTGTAACAAATACTAAGTAACTGATGCTGAGTATTTGATTGTATATCACATCAGGAGACATAAACTCAAGTTGTCCCGAATTGCCAGGCCTCTTCAGTATAAAGTTGTAGTTTTCCCTTTGCTGTCAGCAAAGATCTGTGGGGTGATACTTTGACACTGTGTAAATATCCTGTTTCCCAACAACCTTGTACTCAATGGTTTTAGGATTTAGGATCAAGGTTGAGGATCCTTGTCTGAATTGATTATTTCTTTAGAGTTTGCAGAATGGTGAGTTTCATATTATGTCTTTACATTAGTTAGCTGCCATTTCTTGGTAAAGAAGAGCATTATCTTGTCAGTTAAGATGAAATACAGTTCCCTAAAAATGGCAGGGTCACTACTTAATTCTTTCTCTTTAATTACCAGTTTAGGAGTTGGTGTTATATTTATAATATAGGAGGCAAAGTAGATATTTTTTTCTATTTACCTTTTTCCTTTTCGTGTGTGTATATATTGCTATGGACTCATGGATTTTTTTAAATCAGAGTATTAAAATCAATTACAGTTATTAATCTTTGATGCTAAAATAGAGGGATCCCCTTCAGGCTGGTTTCTGTGTCTTTTTTACATGCCCTATTAGACTTTTGAGCACTTCCTTGTTGTCTGGTACGAGAAAATATTCCAAGCCCACCTTTGAATGTTTTCTGCCAAGACATGGTTCCTTTTATTGTGATTTGTAACTATTTTCTCTTGCTTGAAATTACTTCTTCACTTACATTCTCCTTCTTTTTCCCTCCTGCCCCAAATCTTGACAAAACACTTACCAAATTGCCTGGTCCTTTCTCAATGGTACCTAAGGAGTACATTCGTGCATCAAGAGGATAGATCACTTACAGATCTCTTCTCTTTGATCTGTCTTACAGGCTTCACAAGGAGGAAACAATAATCATTATTGTGCCTTTTAATTAAGAGGAATGAACTAATTTGTACATGTAAAATGACCTGAGCTTTTAGAATTTTGGCTTATAGATATAAAACATTATTTTAAAGGGATGTCCATGAAAAAGGATTATCGTATATAGAAACTAATATGTCTTCCTTGTAAACATATGGTTTTCTCATTTAAAAAACAATGATAATTTCATTGTGTTAATCCTCTACTTTTTATCATTTGCCTTCCTGGGTTGTATTTTCGAAGAGAATTTTATCTACTAGTTAGCTGATGGATTAGATTTTATGAGGACTGGTAAAGTAGCAGCCATCCTGTCAGCCATTTTTCTGTTACTTGCAGACTTCCAATTTTTCTTTTTACAAAGTATTTTTGGAAGACAATATATTTCTATTAAAATTCCAAAGTGACTTTTTGGGCTGCAGTCTTGCAAAGATATATTTTGATCACGAAATGTGCTTACTAATGCCACACCAGAGTCCTCAAGTAGATGAATGGAATGAATTTGAGAAACAATATTTTTGTTTCCTTATTTTATTTTACTTCATTTTATTTTTTCTAAGGTTCTAAACTATTCCTTTAGAAATTCTGAAGTAATAAAGGGAAAAATAGAATAAAGGCCCCAAAAAAGAAATCATCAGTTAAATAAAAAATTCTACCAGTATATTAGTTCTAGTTCAACTTTTTTTTTTTGTCATTAAATATAAGAATTTATGCGTTGGCAAAGAAAGTAGAAAATACCTGTATAAATTGTTAATCTTTTCAATTTAGAAAAACTAATTTTCTTAGAAGTGAGATTGAGTATTTGCATTTCAGTAATAATCAAGGGATAGGAAAAGAAACTTGGAATTGTCAGAAAGCTTAAATAAAATTGTTCAACTTCTAAACAAACATTACAAATACTTTGTGGTATGGATAGATTCAGTTTATTAAACAAATAACCAGAACAGTATCTTTATTTTTGGTATCTTGGTAAAAGTTTCAATCTTGTGGAGTTTTTCAATTTAGGCCCTTGCTTCTGGACATCATAACTGTATTTATGTGGAATGCTTTTCCAGAGAGCCTCTTTAAAACCCACTTGCAAATACAAGAGCAGGGAAACCATAACTGCCATGTTATCTGACCATAATGATAGGGATAGATTTCCAATTGCAGCCATGAGTTAAAAGAAACACTCTAACTGTGAAGACTCCAAGATGTTTTTCCCTGATATTTGGCTAGCATCACAGATCAGGAGGACAAAATTTGCTAGCCGTAAAGAGCGAGTTGTAGATGTGAGAGTTCAAGCCCTGGTTTTGTACCCAGTAAGGATCAGATATATATGTATTGGTAAATCCTCATTATTTTTGGACAGCAGAAGCACAGTGAAACAGAGATTGCATGAAATTAAATGTAGAAGAGTAAAAAAAGTTTCTGATTACAATGTAAATGTCACTTTTTCTCTGTTTTGATTTTTGGCAAACTGTGTTATTCTTTCCAGATGCCAGAGATAAAGAAGAGGTTCATATATTTTAGGTAGACTATTGCACTATGAAGTTAAAATGGAAACTTTTGTATTATAGTCTCACATGAAGTATTGTGATTGACTGTGAAAGTGAAGATAAAAGGACATTTGAAATTAAGCAGAAAACTGTTATATCTTATTTTATAAAATTTTAGGACAGATCTTAAAGATGATTTTAATTTAGTTGTACCTTAGAGTACTTTTCTTTTTAAGGCAATGCAATAAAAATATATGAGCACTTATTTGATCCCAAGTAAATTTTTATCAATAGTTTCAATTTTGAAATATTTAAAAGGTCCAAGTACGTATATTAATTTTTCTTTCATTCATCATTGAACAAAAACTGATTGAGAACCTATTAACAAAAATGGATTGATTATCCACTATAATGCCAATCATTCTTTTAGGCCCTAAGGATATATCATTTGCTCTCCTGGAACTCATAAAGTAGTAGAAATATTAAGAAAATAAACAAAGGACCAGAAAGTACGAAGGTCTATCCAGGGAGCTGTATTTGGCTGTTATGCAGAGTTATAACGGTGGTAAGAAAGGGAGAATGTGAATTGCTACTTTATATTGGGCAATCAGGGAGCCTCTCTGCAAGTGTAAAGTTTAGCTAGTATCTTTAATATTTAAGAAAAAAAGGTTTCATGAGGTTAATATTTAAACTTTTTCTTTTAATCAATTTTGCTTAAATATTTCGAGTCCATATTTAAGACAACTTTTCCTGTCCAATGAGGTTTTTTTAAACTGATTCTGCCTCTCATTTTTCAAGAATTGTTTTTCACATGAAGTTTAAATAATCCATAAGCATGTTATCTTTAAAAATGCTTTTAAGATGTATATGAACTTAAGACTTCCTTGATAATTGTCTAAGAGACTTCCTAATGATTTGTAATTTCTTATTGCTGCCCTTTTAAATCTCTTATGCTTCTTAATTTAAAATATGATTAGAACAGAATATGAAGAAATTTTAATTTTAATAAGGAAAATATTTTCTTAGAGTTTACAGATGATAAATTACTGAGTCTTTAGCTAAGTTATCAGTCACTGAAAGACTTATGAATTTCATATGTTTTGAGAGTGAATTGAGTTTAAATCTGTGAGTCCAGTTTTCCAAGGGAATAGTCAGAGAGGATTTGAAGTGAACAGTCTGGGAGCAATGTCTAAGAATTAGAAACAAACAGGATTCTGGAGCAGAAGGTAGGGTGGAAGTAGTTGAGAAGGTGAGAACAAGAAGAGAATTCTATACAAGGAATTTAATTTTGATGAAATTGAATTTATTAATTTTTTGATAAATTGATATTTTACTATTTTTCCTATTATGAATTGTATTTTTGGTGTCATGTCTAATAACTCGGCCTAATTCCAAGTCATGAAGATTTTCTCCTGTGTTTTCTTCAAAAGTTTTGCTGTTTTATATTGTATATTTAGATCTGTTATCCACTTTGAGTTTTATAAGGTTATCCATACCTTATAAAAGGTGTGAAGGTTAGGTGAGGTTCATTTGTTTTGCATATGGGTGACCAATTGCTTCCACACCAATTATTGAAAAGACTATCCTTTCTCCATTGTTTCTTCTGCACCTATGTCAAAAAATCAAATGGCCATATCTGTGTTGAGTCTATTTCTGGACTCGCTATTCTGTTTCATTATCTGAGTGTCTGTCCCTTTGTAAATACTATGCTATCTTGATTATTGTAATTGTACAGTAGTTTTTAAGATAATTTTTCAGCATATTTCATGTGTTGTTCCAGTGTCTTCTGGCTTACGTGCTTCCTTTTTGATGACCTGTTAACCTTATCATTGTTCCCCTGTGTGTAATGTCTCATTTTCCTTTGGTTACTCTCAAGATTTTTTTCTCGTCTTTGCCTGTCAGAATTTGATTATAATGTGTATAGAAGTGATTTTATTTGTGTTTATCCTGCTTGAGTAGCATCTTGGATCTATAAATTGATGTTTTCCACCAAATTTGGGATGCTTTTGGCCATAATTTTATCAAATATTTTTTCTGCTTCTTTCATTTCTCTGCAGGGATTCCAATTATGTGTATGTTGGACTTCTTTAAATTGTCCCACAGATGTCTTGCATTCTTTCTTCTTTTTTTTCTTCTTCTTTTGTTTTTCATATTTGGTAATTTCTATTGCTATATCTGTAAGTTCACTGATACTTTCTTCCACTTTCTCCATGTTGCTCTTGAGCAAATTTTGTTTCAATTATTTTACTTTTCATCTTGAGAATTTACTTTCATTTTAGTGTCCACTTTATTTCCTCTGTTAATTCATTGATAACATATTTTCCTTTAATTCCTTGAACACATTTTATTTTAGTTCTTTGAATATATTTGTAGCGGCTGCCTTGATGTTTTGTCTGCTAAATCCAACTTCTGGGTCCACTTAGTGACAATTTCTGTAGACTAATTTTTTTTTTTTTTTTTTTGTGAGGAGATCAGCCCTGTGCTAACATCCGCCAATCCTCCTCTTTTTTTGCTGAGGAAGACGGCCCTGGGCTAATATCCGTGCCCATCCTCCTCCACTTTATATGGGACGCCGCCACAGCATGGCTTGCCAAAGCAGTGCGTCGGTGCACACCCGGGATCCGAACCAGCGAACCCCGGGCCACCGCAGCGGAGCGTGCGCACCCAACCGCTTGCGCCACCGGGCCGGCCCCTGTAGACTAATTTTTATCTAGAGAAGGGGTCACATTTTCTTTTTTCTTTATCTAGGAATTTTAGGATGAAAACAGGACATTACAGATAATATTTTATAGTGACTCCAGTTTTTGTCATGTTCTTCTGAGGAAGATTGGGTTTTTGTTCTAGTAAGCAGTTTACTTACCTGGATTCCAGCTACACGTTTTGTCTCCTTGGTGGTATGTGGCTTTTTGGATATCTGTTCTTATGGCTTCCCCTTGCTGTTTTTATAGCTTGGCTTTTGTAGATCTTCCCTCTGCCTGTCAAATTTGGCAGTCAGCCAAGGATTTGGGGCGCTATAGAGCTTATTCTCTCTGTATAGTTCTTTTTCCTAGGGATTGTCCTGAGTTTTCCAGTTGTGCTGACACAACTGGTTTGGGCTCTGTACATTTAAGACTTCAAGCCTGTCCAGCTTCCGCTTTCTGCCACTTAAGCTATACACAATTGTGGAAGGCACTCAGTTTAGCAAACCTTCAGACCCATAGCTCTGGTTCCTCATAGCTCAATCTTTCTAGAATATATTTCTCTCTGATTTCTGCCTGAGTTTTTGATGGACCCTTTAGTGTCTCCTCCTTGCTTACATAGTTTCACTGCTAGCTAGGAATTTTGGCTGTTTATGTTCTCAATTGTTTCCAGTATTTCGCCCTTTAAATTTCTAGCTGCAGTCCCAGCCCTGAATTCTAATTTCTGGCCCCTTTAGTCACTTCCTTTTTCTGTAGCCGTAGTCATGAAACTTGGGCCAGTAACCGTAAACTTAATTCATACTCTTCTTATTGCAGTTCTCTTGAAATTAAACGTTCTTCCACTTCTGTCTACCTTCTGCGCACTTTCCAGTGTCTTAAATAGCATTTTTAATTCTTTATTTAATATTTCATGTTTGTTATCTGTGGGGTTCACATGATCACTCACTTCTCCCCCATTACTGGAAGTTATTGGGTCCTGAATAACCACAGACTTGCAATTCTTACCCTTCTTCTTGCAGTTCTTTTAAGATTAAATTCTCCAACTTGTGTCTGCTTTTTGGATGCTTTCCAGTGTCTTTACATAGTTATGTTTTTAAAGTTTTACCTAATATTTTATACTTGTTATCTGTGAGAGTTCATGCAATCACTTCTCCAGTACTGGAAGTTGAAGGCTTTGAATAGCTATAAATAGCTAATTTAAAAAAAAAGATCATTGAATGCCGTGGTTTATCATTTGAGTGTGAAGGACAGGTACAGTATAAATGAAAACTGATGCACATATCAATTTCTCCCAAATATTATTTATCTTATATTTGAGCGGTCTATAGCTCTGTTTTAGGGCAGTTAATGTCAAAATCAACTACTTGCTATTATTTGCTTAACATTTGGTTGAATCTCTTCATTTTAATACTTCGTTGGTTATTTGGTATTGTCAAAGTTGGTATCTAATAATTCTCCCCAAATTTAACAACTTCAGCCCTTATATTTAGCCCTGTAAGAGATGTATGTATAGGAGCAAATAGTACCAGCTAGACCATGCCCTCAGCTTCAGGGGACTTCATTATTGGTTATTATTTAGTGGGAAATGTATACGGGGGAATGAGATCAGGCCTCATCAGAAAGGCAGACTTTGGACTGTATCTTTTATATCATTTTCTAAGAGACATTTTCCAACAATTATGATGGTTGTTATTTACTCATAGATTTTCATTGGTGGCAAGCTGGTTTCATGAGTAGAGATATGTTAATTGTCCAACCCAGACTTTTGATTGATATGGCAATTTTCTTTTCCCAAAGAGCTGAGTGAAGTATTGTCATTGAATGATCATATGTATTTTTACTGCATATAAAAAAGATTATTTATGGATTTAGAACAACTTCAATAAGGAAAATAATGTTTTCTTGTACAGGAGAAGTTACTAGCAAAGAAAATTATCTACTCATATTTAAACCTGCTAGTGAATTCAAAGAATGACCTGGCTCTGGCTCATATTCTCAATATTCCTGATAGAGGACTTGGAAGAGAAGCCTTCACCGATTTGAAACATGCTGCTCGAGAGAAACAGATGTCTATCTTTTTGGTATGGACATGTTACACTTTCAAGATTTCTTAAAGACTCTTTGAACAGTGTATCCATGTACCTTGATATAGAATTCTTGTAACTATGATAAAACAACTTTTAAATTGTTAATATATGTTTTACATATGTATTTGAAAATCCATGGTATTTTTATTTTTTATATATCCTTCAAATTTGACAAGGGATAATTTCTCTAAAGCAGTGTTTCCCTACATATATTCTGTTGAGTGCTAGCCCTGTTAAATTCTCCTCGAATAGATATTTCCAAAGGCAAAAAGTCCCTATTAAATGCTCCTTGTGTAAGTGTTTCCAAGGGCAAAAAGTTTGAAAATATTATATTCCCTCATTGGATATACATAATGCATGTTTGTATATCAAAAACTTCAAGGAGTCCTGCTGTAAAGAAATCTGCTTAAGTTAACCTTGTTATTTAATCTGTTGTTTCCTAAGTTATTTAACCATGGAACTATCCCTCAAATTGTTGAAATTTCATAGAATTTGTGTTTCTTAGGATACACTTTGGAAAAATACAACTTTAGAACATTTCATCTTTGATGGAGGTGCTCTTACGTATAGCCACGTGTTTTTATAATTGTAAAGGCAAGGCCTTTTGAACTACACATGATCAGATAATCCTAAGATGTGAAAGCTAGATGAGATTTAGTGACTATCTAGTTTAATCTGTATTTTACAAATAAAGAAGCTAAGGCTTAGAAGAGTTGAGTTAATTGCCCAACCTTGAATAAATCAACACAGTTGACACTGAAAAACCCCTTTGTCTCGTATAACAATTCCAGGAGCCAGTAGTCAATCTATATAAGGATATATTTATAAACTGATTCTTTGTAGTCAATAATATACTCTTATGCCCTTACTTCGTCCCCTCACTTGGCTCTCTGCTCTCCATCCACCTGCATTGCCATCACCCTTGCTGGCATGAATTCTGCCTAGCACCTGTTTCTTTGATTATTTGCTTCTGAATCAAAGTGTGGCATGAGTCATAAAAAATGCTTCACTTTACCTGTATACCCAGAAATATAGAAATGTACCTAGCTTCATAAAGTAAATTGTAGTTTTAGCTTACTAAGTCATTAAACATAACTAAATCATTTGTTTTAATTCGTAGGTGGCCACATCATTTATTAGAACAATAGAACTTGGAGGGAAAGGATATGCACCATCACCATCTGATCCTTTAAGGACACATGTAAAAGGATTGTCTAACTTTATTAATTTCATTGACAAATTAGATGAGATTCTTGGAGAAATACCAAATCCAAGGTAATGACTTTTCATAAATTAGAAATCTGTAATTTAATCTCTCTTTAAAACTTCATAGAATCAGCGGTAGATTTGACTATAAGAGCTCTTGAAATGACCAAGCATAAGACCAAACAGTAGGGAGAAGAAACAAAATATCTAGGTGAATAAATTATAATTTCCCTTTGATTTTCTGTCTTTTTATGATTCCAAAATTTTTGCCAAAGTCAAATGACATGTTCAAATTAAATTTGACTAGAGAAGAGGGTTTACCATTTATCTTTTTTTGGGAAGAAATCGATTTTTGAGGACTTAAAATGATTGAATAGATAATTTCTTTAAACTTTTTATTTAGCAATAAAGGAAACCTATACCAAGAATGAGTGAGGAAATTGACAGACATATGATGAATTCTATATGGTATTTTCTGCTAGTTTTTTTTTTTTTACATTTCTTATGTGTAAATCTTTGATTCATCTGTAATTTGTCTTTATATGATATTGGAAGTAAGATATTTTTCTTTTGACTGGTGAGACTCCCATTTATTATATGGTTATATTGGATGCTGAGTAATTTTTAGATGAATTTGGGGGGGCAGAAGTAGTTTGTATATGCTAGCAGTCATGGTAGATCACTGTCAGTTTGGTTGGTATGCCATAGCATAGTACTATTAAAATAGCTGGTATTTATTGAACACTTATTATGTATCAGACATTGTACTCAGCTTTTTATGGGGATTATCATTTGATCATTACAACAACCTTACATTATAGGTGCTATATAAATACTTAATTTAGAGAGGAAGAAACTGAAGCACTGGGACTAAATAACTTAGTCACGTTGTTACTAAGTAGCAGAGCTGGGATCTGAACTCAGTCGGTTCTGACCCTGGAACTCATTCTTTTAATCACTGTATCTTATTCTATGAAACTTCTTTCCATTTTAAGATTCCAAGAAGAATTTCTTTAAGGATTTTATTCTGAATTGCATCTTCTGTCTTCTTGTATGGATATCCATTACAAGGAAGTAAATTTGGAGGAAAGTTTTGAAAATGGCTTATAGTCAATATTAGTGACGTCTTCTTAGCTTTCAGATAATATATTCCCTGGCCATTTCTTCTGATAGCAGAGATAGCAGATAATTAATTTTTAACAATATCTTATTTTTAGCAAAGCAATATAGGTAGATTTTGTTAAAGTCAAATGGTACTACAGATATATAGTAAAAAAGTCCTCAGAGGAATTGACTTTAAATATTTTTTTGTGTTTGTGTTTAGATTTTCCTCATTTAAATGAAATTTTTATGCTGCTATTTTTGATTTTTCAATTTTAGACATTACCTATTAACTTTCTACCATCGAAGATGAGGATTTGCAAACCACTCACCAACCTCCCAACACGCCTTTTTCTCTCTCCGCTCTCCAACCACACACACAGACACATACACACAGTTCTTTTCTTTCATCTGTCTCATATAGTTATACCAAAATTTCAGATTAGATTGTATTTTAGAGTTTACATTATCACTCTGTAAATATTGCCGATAGCTAAGCTATATGATATACTGATTTCCTTTCTTGTACAAATTTTTGTTTTTTTCTCGAGTGAATAATTATTTACTGTTTTCTTTTGCTTTATTTCCTATATATTTATCATCAATTCTTCATCAAGCTTGCCAATGAAACTATACAATTTCTTCTTCTTATTAGGTCATCTATCAGTTTGGGTTTTGCCCTTGAAGACATTCCTTCTGGAGAGTCCTCTATCTTCATTCAATCTGTACTTTTGCTTGCTGGGTCTGTTTCAGAGTGGCAGCCCTAAAGCTTCATCATCACCTGGTGAATTTTCTTTGCCTCTGCCTTGTTTCCTGGATCTCATGACTTTTTTTTTTTTTGCTGAGAAAGAGTAGCCCTAAGCTAACGTCTGTTGCTTGTCCTCCTCATTTTTTGCTTAAGGAAGATTAGCCCTGAGCTAACATCTGTACCAGTCTTCCTCTACTTTATATGTGGGTCACTGCCACAGCATGGCTGACAAGTGGTATAGGTCCATGCCTGGGGATCCGAACCTGTGAACCCGGGCTGCCGAAGCGGAATGCGCCGACTACACCACTACACCACGGGGCTGGCCCATCTCATAACTATTTTGAATTGGTTAATCCCTTATTTTGCTCAAATAGCTTTCTGAGAAAAAATAAATGGGAGGCAAATATCTTTATTCTATTCTCACATTTGATCGTGTGATCTTATGTCATGTTTCGTTTATCTCTCTAAGATTATTATATTTAATTTTTAAGATTATTTTTATCCGCTTCCTGGATGGTCGTTGTTTTATTTAAGTTGAATGTTCTTCTTTTTGCTTGTTTTGCCCACTTTCATGTTAGAGGTGTTCCTAAAACGTTTGGTGATTCTCTTCTGTCCTTTCCTATTTAAGGATGAGGCCCTATGAAGCTGATTAGCAGCTCTAATACAGTGGACTTCACTATAGCATGGTGGCCAGTTGGCTCTTTTTTTGGGGCTTCTCTAAATGTCACTAACTATAGGTCTTTTCTTTGGGACTTACCCAGAAATTTCTACAGAGGCATCCTTTAGTCTCTTTCTGAAAGCTGTAAGTCTGGCTAGCAATATTCTGGGGTTTGAAGTAGGGGAGGTTGAAGCTGAGTCTCCCAGTTCAATATGTAGACTTTTACTCAATCCCTCTGTTTTCAGTCCCTGGGGCTTCTAGGTCTGGAGCCTTTCTGGCTTGGTTTCTTCAGAGTGTTCCTGCTGTCCATGCTGAAGTGAGAGAAGTGCACTAGCCCGACTGCTCAGAATAGGAGAGGAGATTTAGGGATCTTAGTGTTCCTTGAGTAGACTCTCACCTAGCTTTCTTGTTTACACCCACACTTTATCATAGCCTTCAATATTGCCTTCAATTTCCCAGAATTTCTGAGGTTGCTTCTTATTGTCTGTTTTAGCAGTTACTTAGGTTTTAGCTTTCTCTGTTCTGGATAGTTGGTTACCACTTGTCCATCTGCTTTTCATTTTTCCATACTTTCATGATACGTCTCCACTATCATTAGCTGTTATTTCCTCTTCCATTCTTTTTT
The DNA here is from genome assembly GCF_020826845.1 of Diceros bicornis minor. Taxonomy (NCBI): domain Eukaryota; kingdom Metazoa; phylum Chordata; class Mammalia; order Perissodactyla; family Rhinocerotidae; genus Diceros; species Diceros bicornis. Next base: position 21,220,847 of record NC_080764.1, on the reverse strand, counting down.
TTCTTTATGGGTTTAAAACACTTGGCTTTTTGTCATTTTAGTGGGGTTTTAGGAGGGAGCACGTATAAATGCATATACTCAATCCAATGTAATTTGTTATAATTACGTTCCCTTTGGAGGAGTGTTCTTTTGAATATCCTATCTGGTCATAATGAGCAATTATTCTATGTTCTAGGGAAGACATTGAAGAAGTGGGTGTCTAAATAGTGGGTGTATTCAAGTGGGTGTCTAAATAGTCTACCTGAGCAATCTTCATTTCTTTATGGTGATTTTTGCATATATTAAGTATATATTCATTTCATAATTTTAAAAAGTTAAGTTATTAAAAACTAAAAACATATATCCTACTTATGCAATAACAGAAGAATGTACAGAGGAAAGGGCGAGTGACCTAGTTTGTGGGAGCCAGGGATAAGTGTGTCAGGAATGCTTACCTGGATGGTCGTTACAGTTGAACTTAATCATGAAGGATGAAGTTGAAGGAGTTAGACAGACATGGAGAATGGGAGTGAAATGAGGCCCAGATGGGGAGAAGAGAGGAAGATATTTCCTACATTGGGTGTAATATGGGTAACCTATTGGGACATTGTTTCATTGGTTATTTGTTTTGTCTTATAATTTTCAACTTCTAGTACTTGAGCCACAGTCTATAAAGATTATAAGAAAAAACAATAAACCATCTTTGTTTTTGCGAGTTCCTTCTCCTTCTTTTTACAGCTCAAATTCGTGGAAAAATACTGTTTTTTATTCCACTCCCCAATTTATAATTACTTAATATATATTTCTCACTAGTCTGTAAACTCTGCAAGGGCTTTATTGGTTTTCTTCACTAATATTCCCTAGCCCTAGCACAGTTTCTGGCATAGGGTACAATATTTCTTTACTCGTCTGTGCTTCACTGACTCACACTCATTCACTTTTCCGCTCTGCTGAAGGTGTTCTGCCAAAGATCACTTATGATCGTGTAGTTGGCGTACTCTTTGGTCTCTTTTGAGTCCTCAAATTTGATCATTTTCTCTCTTAGAACTCTACCCCATAACTCCTGAGATTTCATTCTCTTATTTTCCACCTACCTTTCTGACTGCATATATGCAAATTCTAAATCTATATTTCAGTGAAATTCAAACCTCTTTCCTGAGTTTCAAAAATATATCATTAAGAACCTATAGGTTGTCACCTCAAAGGCAACTCAGACTTAACATGTCCCAACTAAATCTTCATCTTTTCCTGCAAACCTGCTTCTCCTCCTAAAGTGCCCAGCTTGATAAAGCCTCTTTCCCTCCAGCCACCCAAGCAGAAATCTGGAACATATCTTAAACTCCTTTAGATCCATCAGTTCTTCTTACTTAACATTTTTGATACTCTTTCTCCTCATCTCTATTCCTATAGGTACTATCTTATTTCCATTCTTTATGGAAAGTCTGTTCTCAGACTTTCCTCCTTTCTTGTCTGGACTTTCTCGCTTATCTCCAAGTTGTCCGTTCTCCCTCCAGTCTTGAGTTGCCCCCTCTTGTTGTCCTCACTGCTGCCAGTGGTCTTTCTAAAACAGCAGATGTTACTCCCGTGATTAAAACCCTTCAGTGATTCCATACTAGGTGCAGGGTAAAACTCCAGGAACCTCAGTATGATGTACAAATTCTAAACTAACTCCTGCCTGTATCTCACTCTGGTCTCTGTTCTCAACCTTAAAACTTAGAGATAAAAATGTATTTAACTCTTGTAACTCAGTATAAGTTTGTACTGCTTTTCTTTTAATATGGTGGTGGTGGTAGGGGAATCACAATAATCCTTGAGTCCAAGGAAGGACGGGGAATAGACAGGGAAGAAATCAAAGAAGAATCGATTCGCACACTTCACCTCCCCACTCCCAGCTTTTCATCAGGCCATCTTAGCTATAGTTTGGCTGCATTTCTACACTTTGCCAGTAGATGCCACCATAAAATACATACTATACTTTCACCTGAAAAATGTCTTAAATTAGAGGTTTCAGCTTACATAATTTAGTTAGTTCCCTGTTGTTCAAATTTTTAAAATTCTGTGTTTCAAGTGTATAACACAACTTTTTAATGCACACCTTTATATTTATTGGACTAAATATTATGCATTTATAGAATGTTAAATCTGGTTAAAATTACTCAGTACAAAATCCTACTGTTACATTTTTCTCATTTAAAAATATTTCAGGAACATTTTTGATACATTTTATATGTACTTTTAGTCACATTTAATTTTTAAAGATATAATTTATTTCAGCAAATAGTTATTAAATTCTTGAAGATGATAGGGAAAAACCAATCACTCTATATAATAAAGTCAAGTTAGTCAGTAATTACGTTAAAGTATTACCAATCAGTTGTCTGTATTAGTGCTTATTATTCTCTTTCAGTCATATGTTTTGATAGAAGCATGGGGATTTAATTGCGTTTTTCCTCACTAACTTCATTTTTCTCTTTCTGCCCCAGGGCTCTAATGCGATACATTTAGTAGTCAGGAGCTGCAGTTTACCTCTTTCTCACCTAAATTCTTCTATTAATGTTTATCCAGAGTAATCATAATGTATCTTGTGGGATACCTTCCTGAATACCTCCTTCTTCCCTACCCTCCCCACTCGAACTCCCTCTGTACCTTCAGTATCTCACAGTATCATATGATCAATTGTGACCTCTTAAAGAGAAATATTTAATTCATTTTGTATCCCCTGTGCCTAGCACAAATGTCCTGGTGTCATTTGAGTCAAAACTTCATGAGTTTCCAGCTCTAGAAGTGAGAGTTTGAATTACGCCACCATGTTGCTGAGCAGGTATTTGAAGAGCTGATGGTTGGCTCTAGTAGTGAATGCATAGCAGTAAGTCAACTAGTCATAGCACTGGTGTTTGGCGTATTTTGCCAAGGGTCAAATTGTTGAGCTTGGCAAGTATCTGAGATACAAATCTTATAAATTTCTTCCTAAATACAATTCAGTCAGGAAATTATATCATCTTTAAAATTTAGCATATTTGTTCCTGTAGAAGGAATGAGAAAAGGGGGCAAAGGTGGCTTTTACCTAATATCATTGAAAACATTTTTTTTGGTTCTTGTAATTGACACTACAACACTCTTTCATATTTTATTATCCTTTTGAATCTTTTCCAAAACTCTTCCATTAGAGATTGCTTCCCAGAAAAAGCACATAGTGTTAATTGTGTTTTCATTTTGGCTACGTTTCATCCAATCACTTTCTGTGCTTTTGATTGAAAATTGAGAAGAAACTGGTTGAAAAAGAAGGTGCCTGTGTACCTAAAAGAATTCTTAGAGTCTCCTCAGACTTCTGATTACAGATGTATGGAAGACCAGGTCCTTCCATAGAAAATAATTAATGATGCTGGATAACATATTTTTTAAATGCTTCTTAAATTGATGAGCGGGCAAATGTAATGAAAATACAGGCCATAAACTTGGGGGAGGAAGAAAGCCAGAGAGGGAAGTCAAGAAGGGAAGCTAGCTTTTATTTTGAGAGTGTTTGCTGAATGTAGTGATTTGGAGAGTCTGTTCTTACCACCACTAAAGTCTGAAGTGGGAGGGGGCTGACCAAGGTGAGGAGTCCCTTGGGTTGTACCCACCCTACAGGGCTCCCCCTCAGTGTAAAATGAACTAAGAATAAGGGCTTTAACCTGATAAAGGGTTTCTATGAAAACCCAATTAATGGTAAAATGTTTTAGCATCTATTTAAGATTTAGAATGAGACAAGAGTTCTTGCTCTCATCATTTCTTTTCAGCATAGTATTGGATGTCCAATTCAGTGTAGTAAGGCAAGAAAAACAAATAGGAGCTATAACAATTGAAAAGGAAGATATAAAACTATTTGATGATGATATGATTGTATATATAGAAAACTCCTAGAATCTAAAGGCAAATTATTAAAATTAATAGTAAAGTTTAACAGTGTTGCTGGACACAAAATCAGTAAACAAAAAGCAGTTGTACTTCTATGCCATCACCAAATCAAAAATGTTAAAAAAAAAGCTTCAAAAATATAATATACATAGACTCAATCTAATAAAAGCTTACTAGCTCCTTCCCTCTTGGAAGGTTCAGATTCAGTGTGAAAGTCTCTGGTTGCCCTCTCTCACTCAGCTTTGTGTCCTGATCACAGTGCTCCTGGAGGTTTTTCTCCTCGGGAAAACCCCATTCATCATGCTTGCTTACCACTCACAGCCTCCAACTTTCCATTCTAGCTCTTGTTTGTTGCTTTTTTGGGGAGAGATTGGGTGGTACTGGGAGATTTGCCCCTATTCCTGCCGAGCTCAGTGAGATGTTCCCTCAGAGTATCTAGTCTGCTATAGTGTAGGTGGAAACCCCCTCAGTGCTTTTGTATTACAAATAATGATAATAATATGAATAATAGTAAAATATATATTAAAAACTTCAGATTGTTGCCTGTGATAGTGGTCATTTATTCAACAAACACATCAATCATTTCTTCTGTGTGCCAAATGTAAACTGGTAGTGTGAAGATTAATAAAATACGGTTCCTTTCTCAAGGAACTAATTTTTTCATAAAATGTTCCCCTAACTTGTCTAGTCATAAGAATCACCTGTGGTACTTTTAAGACAATGCAACTATTCAGTGCCCTTCTCTGCAGATTGTGATTCAATAGGGTGGGATCTGGAGTTGATGTTTTAAACAAATGCTGAATGTGATTCTGATGATCAGACAAATTTGGGAGATGCTGGTCTAATGCGCTGTCATACATTAACTCTCTCTGCAATTTTCTTCTAACTTTCCTTCTCTGTTTGGACCAGCTATTTAAATGTGAACAATCATATTTCCAGTGTTTGTTTGGGAACCTGGCTTCTTTCCTAAAACATAAACCCTGACAATAGGTTGTGAGGATGAAAACGTCAATTCATAATTTCCTTTATGCCTCTATAAAAGTCACAGAGAGGTTAAATAGCACACCCAAGGTAGAAAGTGGCGGGGCAGGGGAGGCTACGATTTGTGCTCAGGCAGTCTGACTCCATAGTCAGACGCCCCAGCCTCTCATTTGGGACTGTGCAGCCTTTCCAGGGATACGTCAAGGGATGCAGAGCTCCTGACTTCAAATAAGAGACCTCTTCTATTGTTGGACACCTGATTTCTTCCTTGTAATGCACCAAAATCCTTCCTTCTATATATTTCTCACATTTTTTTAGGTCAGCCTTCTAGAGCAGGAACTGCAACCCAAATTCATTCAGGTTCAGACTTAGTATAAAGAAACAATTGATTTCAGGTTTTTTAAAACCCTTGTCTGTTGGCCATAGTTGGTCGAGTCTCTGGTTTACTTTATATCAGTATTAACTGGCTTCATTTCCTCTTCTGTATAATAACCCTTCTTACATTAGAATGCAGTATCATGTTTCAGGTCAGTCTCCTTCCTCGCCCAGAACACTGTGTGTTCTTGGACAAGCTATTTAACCTTTTTGAGACTCAATTTTCTCATCTGTGATTTAAGGGTAATAATACTTATTGAATTGGTTTTAAGATTAAAGTAATGTGGGATTGTAGGTATTCAATGACAAGTAGTTGTTTTTGTTATCTTGGTTGTATCTAAAAGTACAGATTTGAAGTACATTGCATGTATATAACTGCATCTGAATCTTTTATCATATATCATACATAACTAAATTATTCCCTTCAGCTTTCAAATCAAGGAAGAAGTAACTTGTTAGAACGACTTGCTTTTAGAAAAACTTTTAAATTTTGTCTAATGGTTCTCATCCCTTTCTTAAATGTGTTACTGCTTGATTTGTAAGATCAAAGTCATATTCTTTGAGAAGTGTTGATTAACTCTGAGAATTATATTTTCAAGTTTATAAGCATATTGTCATTTCTATTGCTATTATAAAGGTGATCTTATTTCTATTTTCAGCATTGCAGGGGGTCGTATTCTCTCAGTGATCAAGATACAGCTGATTAAAGGTCAGAACAGCAGGGATCCTTTTTATAAAGCAGTAGAGGAGGTTGCTCAGGATTTGGATTTGAGGATTAAAAATATTATCAATTCTCAAGAAGGAGATGTAGCTTATAGTACCACTGACATCGGTCCTGCACGGGTAATGAGCTTTTCATTTTTTATTATCCTTCTATACAAAACATTATCTCTTCTACTTGTTGTAGGAATGGTTTACTGTTGCCGCTTAAGTCAGAAGAGTGTGTTTCCTGTGTTATAAGATGTTGTTGAAAATTTAAGTTTCTCAATAGGATTATGAAGGATTATGTTCGACTTGGGTAAATCATAACATCTTTGGGCCAAATTGTCTGTATTTGTTAAAGTAGGGCATTGGATAAGCTTCAGTATCCCTTGCAGCACTAGAAATTTATAAATCTTGCTGGATATTAAGGTGTTTTGTCATATTTTTCAATAATTATTCTTATAAAACAATTATTTTCCCATTTACTCAGATACAAAATAGGAGCCTGGTTTCTCTGGTTCTGACCCCAGTACTAAGCACTCTGTAGAACAGCAACAGAAATGGTTTCTATTCAGCCATTTATTTTTCTTTTATAGATGGTACTAATGAAAAATATATGTTAAGCACCAGATTGTGATAGGCGTTTTGTTAAAATTCCAGTGTAGCTATACATTGTAGTTCACCTGGTAGCCTGAGTCAGCCAAGGAGAGAAAGGAGGCCAAGACCATGTTGATGACAGCAACGCAACAGCACAGCTACAGCGGATGTCCCAGAGAGGGCAACTTGGATATCTGCCTACCATGTCCAACAATCCCATGGGTTACCCGTATTTTACCAGTGGCTTGACTGAAGCGTAGCGAGGTTAAGCAACTCGCCCAGAGTTACACAGCACACACCACTAGTAAGTTGGTATCAAACCCAGCCAGAACTGCCTTCAGAGTTTGTGGTTGTACATATCTATATATACTATTATGTTATCACATATTTCCCCTTATTCTTCTGTCTAGTCACTAAGTTCTTCTCGCTCCCCCTTTTTAATCTGCTCTTTCCTTGTCTCCACTGCTACTATCTTAGTTGCTACCTCTGTTGCTACCTTCTTTGTTTCTAAGCTGGACTATTATCGTCTCTTAATTTGTTATCCTGTCTCCAGATTTAATAACATTCTTACCCTGGAATATATTTTACACATTGCCATCATTTTTCTAAAATCTAAATAGGATCTTTTTATTTCCTTGCTTAATAAAGCAAGCGATTTTAACTCTGTAACAGACTGACTTATAACTTCTTTGCCTGATTTACAGAGCTTTCCCAGGCTCATCTTGTATAACTCTCTCTCTGTTACTCTGTTCTTCAGTCATATCATGCTATCTGATCCCTGAAAGTACCATACTCTCTTCTACCCCTGTGTGTCTCCTCCTCCATGAAGCCATCCTTGATTCCAGGGTAAACTGATCACTACCTTTTGTGTGCTTTCACTGCACCGTGTAAACGTTCTGTTAGAAATAGCACTTAGCACTCTGTAATGCAATTAGTGGTTACTTATTTTATCAAAGAGACTATGGGTTCCTTGAGGCAGTGGTTTTCACCTTTGTGTCCTTAGCTTCAAACACAGTGCTTGGGACTTAGATGTACTTATCAATGCTTACTGAATGAATGAATGTCAACTAGTTTTTTATTTTTGCATTTGAATAGATCTTTACAGCCATCTGTGGAGTTGATATTCAGATCACCAAAACCCCATCTCTCTTTGGTATAAGAGAGAAAAAATACACAGAGAGACTGTATCATGAGGCTGAGGTCACATAGCTAGATAGTAGGTAAATTTTCTAACTTAAAGCCTAATGTTATTTTGACCAGAATCTAATGTCTTCCTTTGATTATACTATTTTCTGTATTCTTTTGTGCTTCTGGAAGTTGGTAATATTGATTTTAGTATGGCTTGAGGGAGAAGTATTCACATGTGTTAAAGCCACTTCTCATGGCTGATATTTTATTGCTTAAACACTAGAGGAGGAAGGAGAACAGGGGCACATGAAATAGAAAAGAATAATGACTGACTCAGCTGGGGTAATTATTACATTTACTTAAAATTATTTTTTGTTCTAGCCAAAATCTTATGCCATAAACCATGACACTGCATACTGTGGCAGAGATACCGTGAAAACTTTACTAGTTCTTTTGGATGAAGAAGCAGCCAGTGCTCCTACCAAAAACAAAGCAGAGCTTTTATATGACGATGAAAACACAATTCGTCATAATGGAACTTCCATTCTTACACTTTTTAGGTAAGTAATGTGGGAGTTATATATATGTGAATGTTAATTCCAGTTTGTAAAGGGAATTTTTGAAACAACACCTCATTGATTATAAAAGAAATACATGCTGTGATAGGAAACATGGAGACTACAGAAAAATATGAAGAGAGAAAACAAAAGTTAGTTAAACGGAGATTGAACATTTGAATGTGGGGAACTTAATACATAAAAAAGGTAGTATTTTGTGAGAGTATGACAGGTGTTTTTTGTTTTTTTCTTCTTATTCTTTTTTGCTTTGGAAGTATTTATTTGTTTTGCTTTGTGTGTCCAGAACTTTGCTAAATACTTTCACTTATGTTGTCTCAGCCCTCATAACAACCTCTTTTAATAGTATCCCATTTTATAAGTGAAGAATTAGAGACTCAAGAGATATTAAGTAATTTGCTTAAGAAAGCTAAGTTAGCAAGCAGCAAAGATGTCTTTCCCCAAAGCCTGGCGTCTCTGCTCCAAGAACTGTGCTGTTCTTCCTGAGAATAGGGGAGAGCATATGCACCAAACTTCCATGGGAACTGACATTTACTGCTTCTTCCTCACATCGTGAAGAAAGATACTTACTAAATTAGTGTGGGTATTCTGTGCGAGACATTGATACTCTCCAGTTTTAACAACAGTTAGGTCAAACATGGAGTTGGTTGGTGATATTTTTAATTAATACACATTCATTTATAGAAACATTTAAAGAACAACCATTTTAAATTGTATTTAGTACATTGTGGAGAACTTTTACAAAATCATCCGTTTGATCTTTTCTATTTTCTTCTTGAGCTACTTTTTAGAAAGCTGATTTTGGTCTAAAATCGTTCATATCTGTCCAGGATTGCTTCATGCACGCTCTCTCCTGTACCTCACTATCTTTTCTCTTCTCTTAAAAACGAAACTTGGCAATGGTCTATATTCAGTGTTGTCCTCTAATTCCTTTAAATCTCGTCTTCTTCACCAGCTTTCCATGATTATGCTTTTATATCTGGGCGTTATATAATTCTTCCACATTCTACCTCAAAAATGCCCAAATATTTTCCTAACAGTGAAAATTTATTTTATCAACGATTTGCTTATACCCTGTGTTGGAATCTCAGAAAAGAGTATAAAGAAAGTGAACCTTTGTTTTTTCTCCTTTTACCTTACTCTGTTTAACAAAGTTTGTTTTTAAGTAGAGATATAAATTATTTAAATATTCTCTCAGATTGAATTCTACCATTTTCTTAGAGAAGGCTATTTTGTGTTATAGAATCTTTTTAAACAAAATTAATCCCCACATCCATTTTAAAGAGGCATTTTTCTGTACCTAATCGCACGGCCAAACACATTTCAGTTGTTTATATTACCCTAGCATTTCCAGTTGTCACTGTGCAAACAAGTGCCAGTCCATGCGAAAGTAAATTTTTAATGATCTGCATTGAAATGATAAAGTTAAGGACAATGTGGGTATGAATATAAGTCAATGTAAGGTTATAAACTAGTCTTTCTTAGAATAGACTATCCTTTATTCTTATATAATGGTCTTTTGGGTCAAAGGAGTTATGACTCTGGCTCTATTAAGCCAAAAAAGAATTTATTGAGAAATCCAGGTTTGTCAGGCTCCAAAGCTCCAGTGTCTCCTTCTCTCTTGTGCCTTCTCTGACCCTTCTATTTCTAGACTATGTTTTTCTCTTTTGAATTCTCCTGCTATGGCACTTGTCCTTTTTTATTTTGAATTTAGTTATGTGAATGTCTTATTTTCCTTACTTAGACTTCATTGGCCTGAATTCAGGGCCAATAAATGAATCAACTTTCTATCCTTCACAATATCTTATACAGTGCCTTACATATAGTAGAAGCTGAAATATTTAGAGATTGAATAAATTAATTAAGCAAATTATTAACATATTAAACTCAGAATAGGAATACTGACACTTTTATATAGTATTATAAACAACTAGATTGAGTTGTCTTTTATCCCATAACTCCTTTCAGGTAGGGGAGGGGTGAAAACTAGTTTAAAAGCTACTTTGGTTTGTAAATTTTTGCTTTTTTTGAACATAGATCTCCCACACAAGTGAATAATTCATTGATGAAACCCCTAAGAGAACGCATCCATGAGTCAATGCAAGAGAAAAAATTTAAGGTACCATTTAATGTACTGTCATGAAAATGATGAAAATTGTTTTATTTTTAGAAGAAATAAATATATAAAGCTGAGCTGGTTATATTGTAAATATACCTTATACATGGAACAATAGAAATTAAATGGAAAATGAGTTATGACAGTTGACGTGCAGAAATTTACCTCTTTTACAATCTTGGCAAATCTGTCTCTGGCTTATTCAATCCATTGGATCTAAAAGAAGGAAAGGAATAAGGACCTGCTATGGTAAGTGTTCAATAAATATCTGTTCAGTGAAGGAAGGGGAAAATAAAGAAGACATGGTTTTCTCATTTGTATTTCTAATATCTTAATCTTGAGAGACTATATAATTTCAGTTTTGTTCCCTTCTAAAGATATAATGGCAGAATATAATTAATTGTAGATTAAGAGAAGGAGAACGTTTCACATTGTTCCTTGTCTAGAGCTGTTCTGTATAATTTCATTTGTTTGAACTAAGTTTTCCCGTCCTCATTTGAAACATTTGTGCCCATAAGTAGTCAATAACATGTTTTTCAAGCGCTTAAAATTTTCTTGGTCTTATTTTTCAAAAAGAAACTTGGTCTTAACCCATTCATTTATTCAACATACATTTATTGAGTATCTGCTATGTGCCAGACCACTCTTCTATGGTTGGGAATTCATTCATTTGTTCAACAAAATTTTCATGTAAAATTTACAATTATCCTTAAATTATCAAATAATTATCTTCATACAACTTTGAGAACTCTAATTTGTATGCTCTTTATATTCCCATTTGGAAAGTTAGTCCCAATTAGCAAAGCTTTTAGTTATCATCTGTTTCATATATATATCCCAAATCCATTTAGCTTATTTATACTTATGTCTTGTCTTTTTATCGGTTATTAGTAGTTGTTAGTAATTAATACCTATGGAATACATCATTGAATTTCGCACAATTTTTCTGTGAATAAAATATGTCAACTCTTTGTTATATTAACATAAATACTTGTAGTCAAGGCATAAGATTTTTTAAAAATAAAATCTATCCTTTGGACTTGATTAGAAACAGAAGTATAATGTGTAAATTCTTTAATTTTTTTCCCTGCTATGGATACTGACAAACTTTAATATTTTTATTTAAAGACCATTGGGGTATTTTGTTAGAACTAAGTAAATCAAAATGAAAAAAATTTATCTGAAGAGTGAAAAGGTTTTTTTTTTTATAGAAATTGTTAAGAGTCAACTAATTGCTATAAAATGTATAGACAAATTTAGAAAGTTTTGGGAAGTAGAAGAGAGATTGTCTAATCCAGTCTCATTTACAGATGAGGAGACCATAATCCTGAGAAAGCATCTTATTTAAGATCTCATAACTACCATGAAATATTTTATGCCAGTCTACAAAGCTGTGGTTAAATACCAATGAGATTATAATTGCATTGCTTCCATTACTTAATAATGGAGCTAGCTTAGTCTATGTAGCTCTGAAACTAAATGGCAATAGAGAAAGGAAGGAATTGGTGTTTATGATTATATTTTACAGTACAGTACTCTTTATAAAAGCAAAGTATGAAAGTAATTGGTTTAGCCAGGTATACAGCTGAACCATAGCCAAGTAGAGCACTTGTTAGAATAACAAAAAATGTTCCAAATATTTACTACTACTAAATAACTATGGAGAAGTGGTTTAACAGCTTATTACTTTATTATCCTATTACTTTTGCTCTTTTGGCATACAATTCTTTTTTTAGTCATGGAAAGAATATACAATCTGTGCTTGAAATACTGTCTTAGAGCACTTCAAAGGTAGAAAATATTAGGGAACTTAGAATTTTGATGTCGTAGATGATACTTGATTGGAAAATAATTCATGTCATTATATGGGGCAAATGAATTTTTCTTAGATTTTAGTTTCCTCCTTCATAAATAGAAATAGACATTCCTCTGATGGCAAAATTCTGTGAAGCCACTTTGGGAAATGTTCATTAACATACTCATTTTAAGTCCTCAAGTTTTATTTCCTACTGTAGCTTATTAGGAAACTTGTCTATGATGGTTAAATAAATTCCCCTGTGAAGGAAATGAGAAGGTTCTTCCTGAACCTTCATCATTTTGATAAGAACCTTTAGAGAATGTTTTCTCCCCATTCTTACAATTTATATAAGTACCCTTATACCTTTTTATTAAAAGATTTTTCAAGGAGATGCTTACCTCCTTATACCTCTGTAAACGAATTAGTTTTATGTCTTCCAGCTTGGTTTAACAGTATTTTGCACATCAGGAACAACTGAAAAGTCATATATCTAGGTCTTTTCCTTATTCTGAGTCTAATGCTTTCCCCCATATTATATGTATGTCAGAATACTCTTTAGCATTAATGACTTAACAATTTAAGTGAACTGATCAGGAAAATACTGGATCTTTAAAACATAGAGTAGTTGGGACAGTGACAAGTAGGGTTTAAATAGTTTGAAAAAGTAGACTGACCATAACTTTGGTACCTTCGTAAGCAGCCAGGCAGTCTAATGCTCTTGGTGTTAGAAAATTCTTAATTAGATATCCAAGTTTAAGCTTTAGGGTATTAGAAAACTCTGAGTATATCCCAGTTAACATGGTGGACAGAGTTCAACTCATAGAATTTCCCTCCCCTTAAAATGAGTATGAAATAGTAAAAACTAGCAAAAATATTCACCAAGAGCAAACAGCAAAAAATAATGTAATTAAGTACAATAAACTTCAAAAATGATGGCCAAGGAAAGAAACCGAAGATTTCAGAGTGAAAAGGCACAGCATGACTTAGTGACCTACTCTAGCCCCAATCCCCAGATGCTATATTAGTGAGCTGACAAAATCCTGAGAATTATCACTAATATTTCCAAAACTGAGAAGCCAACTAAGTGTGTGTGTTCTTATTTTTTTTTCTTTTCTTGTCTGAGAAATGGTAGATGTAGCAACTGGATATTAATGTGGATAAAATGTGGGAAATGAACCCTGGGATTTACACGCTTATGCAAGTGAAGGCTCTAGTGCTACACACTGACTTGGGGAAATGATCCAAATGATCCCCTTCCATTTGAATGAAATAGAGTCCCTAAGCAGAGGGAGTGAACCTTCTTAGAGTACAGTTAGTGCATAATAAACTCTTAGAAAAGAGTGCAAAACCCAGAAATTTTTTCAAACTGCCTATCTCCTCAGCTGAACACTACTTCTGCCTCCATCGTTCCTCAGGCTTCAGAACAATGAAGGATAACAGAAAGTATATAGCCTTCAAAATGTAACTGAGGAGAAAATAAAGTGCTCTCAAATAAGGAGGGAACAAAATCAAGAAATCACTCACAGACTTGGAGGCTTCTGTTTCTAACTAGGATATAGTAGGTCACGGCAGAATACCATTTCTGCTACAATAACAAAGTAAAAGGCAGATAAATTGGGGAAAATATATTCTAAAGATGTAGGAAAGGTATGTAAACAAAGCGGTTTAAATAAACTAAGTTGGAGAGGGTCAAGTTCTTCTGAGGTGATGAGTCTATTATCAGCTGTTTTCTTCGTGAGATTATTTGCCAGTTTTGGGTATGAGCTGAGGATTGATGTTGGCCCATGTAAAGGAACACTCCTGAGAGAAAGAGGAACCAGCAAAGATTTTTGAGTGTCTTAAGGGGCACGCAACAATTTGGTAACTTCAGGAGCCCTGAATGCATAGTTATTTTTACCTAGCACATATGCTGTATTTTGGAGCTGAGTGGGAGGCCAAAGAGCCTCAATCCAGTAGACTAAAACCACTTGTGGTCTTGAGGTAGCTAGAAGACAAGGCTCTGCTTGAGGAGTGGGACCTGCCTCGAACACATGGCTGTCTCCTTCTCAAGATATATGTCACATTTGGAAATGAAGTGAGATGGGAACACAACGTAAAAACCTCTGAAAGACAGACTGAATCCCCCAGACTTTCAGGTCAGGGGTGATAGAGATTCATATGGCTCTCAGGTATAAGCCTGGGAGAGACATTCTTGAGGAAGAGGTAAGAACCAGAAGGCGAATAGGAGTCATGACAACTGCAACCCAGCTCTGACCCAGCTCAGTCCCTGAATGCATTGAGGTTATCAGCCCTTCACTGAGTCTGACTTTAACAAAGACAAGGGAAACCCTTCTTGATAGAAGAAAGCTCTTCATCTGGAGCCTCTATAGTTCCTTTATACACAATATCTAGCACAAAATAAAATGCACTGAATGTGAAATGAGGCAGGAAGATTTGTCCTTTAATCAAGAGAAAAAACTAACCATAGAGGCAGACTCAAATGATCTGGATATTAGAATTAGCTGACAAGGAATTAAAAAAATTTTCAACTTGTAAAAGTAATTAGAGGAAAAAAATGGGCAAAATGGATTAAAAATTGGGGAATTCCAACAGAATTAAAATCTATAAAACAGAACCAAATAGACATTCCAGAACTGTAAAAACATTATCTAAAAATAAGAACTTATTAGATGAGTTTAATAGTAAACGAGACATAGCATTAAGTAGCATAAGTGGACTTGAAGATAGGTCATTAGAAAAATCTCCAAACTTAAGGCAAAGAGAGAATAAAGAATAAAAAAGCAAAAAAGAAGAGCATGACAGAGAAAAAGTCTAACGTATGCGTAATTGGAGTCCCAGAACAAGAGGAGAAATAGGATAGAAGCAATATTTGAAGATATAATCAATGTAACTTTTCCAAAGCTTAACTGGTCTTTTCACGTCAGGTAGTTTACTAATATAAAGTTGCATATGAGTTCCAATATTATGGACCCAGCAAATAAAAATGTCCCTGAGTCCCTTGAGAATCCATTTGCAATACATGAATATGCCACAGGACATAGATTGTAAAGCTTTGTTCTAGGGCAGTGCTTTCCAATAGAACTTTCTGTGGAAATGTTCTGTGTTTGTGCTGTCGAGTACTATAGGTGCTTAGCCACATATGGCTACTGAGCACTTGAAATGTGGCTACTGCAACTGAAGAACTGGATTTTTAATTTTAATTAATTAACTACACATGGCTAGCATATTAAACAGTTACAGTTCTAGTGGATTAGAAATACCCACAAATGCAATAATTACAGACCCATAAGAAGTAGAGGAAATGGCACTCTGACCATAAAAGATTAGAATAAATAGGATTTAAATAGGCAGAGAGAATGGAAGAGAGCATTTCAGGCTGAGCAAACAATCTGATGAAAGTATTGGATTGCCTTACCTAGTATAAGGAGACTGTGTATTGGGTAGTTGTACAAAATAAGTGAGTAAATATTGTGGGGCAAGGTTAAGGAAAGTGTGGCCTTTGTGGTTTTAAGGAACAGTTATTTTTTGTAGGGCGTATTGTAAGGATATGTGCATGAGAACCTGACAAAGGCGGAATATATAAGAACTTGAAAGGAACAGTGGATATAATGGAGCTTAAGGACTTCGGCTGCATGGTTCTCTGTACTTAAATGTGACTTAGTTTTTCTCTGCATGTATACTTTTCTCTTGTTTTTGTACCAAGTGGTTTCATTACTTTATTGAGCAGAGTAGAGTTTACCCTGTACATGTTTTTCTATCTCAAAGCTTTTGTCCTTAGGGTGATGTAGTGTTCTTTGCCAGTCTGCTTCTCTGATTTCTGTATCATGTGGTTTCCTTAGTCTCTATAAAAGAGTAGAATCTATTCTGCACGTCTTTTTCTACCTCTAAGCTTTTGCTTACTCATGTTTCTGTTCCCTCATACCTTCTGCTTGCATACGCCTATTATAGTGTGTTATAATTTTACTTAATTAACTCATTTGACAATCACATATTAAATATCTCCTGGATACCAGGCTCTGTGCTAGGCCCTGGAGATACATCAGTGAACAAAACAGACAAAAACCCCTGCCCTCATGGGCAAGTCTTCCCCAAGTATTTGTGGGGCTGGGGTACAAGAATATAAATGCAAGCTCCTGCCCTTCCCTTGCACCCCCTTCAGCCCTGGCTCTGTTCCGTACTCTTAGAGTCACTCCACCAAGAGGTGTACACACCCTCCTCCCCATCACCTTTGCTGTAAACTGCCTTTGAGCGTAGAGGAAGAGGCCAGCGCCAGCCCAGTGCCTAGGGCAGTTAAAGCAGGGAATTCTGGGGTCCTAGGTACTTGGAACAGGGTCTAAAAGGGGGGTTATGGTCTCCTAGTGGGCAGTCTGAGGCCCTGTGGACTCCTCACCATGGGGAGGGGAGGGCCACAGGTGGGCCAGAGCAGGCCATCAGCTGCTGTGGAACTTACATTTTAGTTGGGAGAGGCAGACAATAAACAAACAAGTGAATTATATGGAATATTGGAAGGTTATCAGTGCTATGGAATGAGGTAAAGCTGGAGAGAGGGAAGGAAAGTGTGTTCCTTTGTGTGTGTTTTGGTTTTAAATAGGATCATCAGTAGAGGTCTCTGTGAGATGGTGACATTAAGCAATGACTTTAAGGGAGTGAGCTGCATTTTTCATTAGAATGAAAATTGGCTGTTTGTATTAGATTGAACTAAAATTGAGTTTGTTTTGGCTGAAGTAATGAAGTTGAGATTTATTGAGTACCTACTAAGTGTCAAGTGATATACTAGACATTTTATATCCTTCATCCCATTTGATCCTTGCTCACTTCTAGAAGGCATCATTTTCCAAACCATCTAGCTAGTAAGTAACAAGCAAGGGTTTGTATTCAAGTGTAAGACTTCAAAGTTTATGCTGTTTCCAAAGAGAAATAAAGGCACAGTAATTATAATGAGGAGTCGTAAAAAGTTAATACAGGGGCCGGCCCGGTGGCATAGTGGTTAAGTTTGCGCACTCTGCTTTGGTGGCCTGGGGTTCACAGGTTCGCATCCTGGGCGTGGACCTACGCACTGCTTATCAAGCCATACTATGGTGGCATCCCACATACAAAATAGAGGAGGATGGGCATGGATGTTAACTCAGGGCCAATCTTCCTCACTAAAAAAAAAAAAAAGTTAATGCTACTACTTAGGTCGAAAATATTATCTTTATGCTATTTAGCAAAGTAGGTGGAGTTTCAGGGATGCAGAAATGGATTATTTGATATATTTACAAATTATATGTCATTAAGGATAGCAAATTCCTGTTCTTTTGAAAATGTGATAATGTAAGAATGAAAAGATAAATTTTGAATATTTTTAGTTACATATTTGATAGGTATGTTGAGAATAATTTCCTTTCAAACTTGACATATTTATCAGTATAACGTGGGCTTAGAACTTTCATTTTCTTATTAATGCAGCTAACTCTGAGAGTGTCTGCAACTTTTCCATACATATTTTGACTCATTTGTCTTAATTTAACTGGAGTCAGGCTTTCCTATGTGAAGTACTATTTTCCTCAAACTGGGAACCTACTAATAATTTCAATTTAAAAAGAGCTTGAGGCAAAAGGACTTTTCCAAGTCTTGGCAGGTTTGAAGTTCATTGCAATTTTACTGTGGATAGAAATCTTTCCAAAGGGGGGTAAATCACTCTACAAAGGAAAACTTTGAATCCTTTTTTCTCATGTGACTTGAACCTAAAATGATTTTAACAGCCATGTATGAATCTGGACATTATTCTTCGTTGTTTAGTACTTCAAAAGCACTTTCAAGAGGCAATTGTTTTGCTTATTTGTGATTCCAAATCAAATACACAGAGAGATTTGGAAGATTTGCAACAGGAAGTAATCTCAATTTTATGTAGCCACTTATCTTGTGCAGAAAAATTTAACTTTTATGAACAAAGGAAAAGCAATCTCTTTTAAGTTATAAATACAAACCAATCTAGCTTGTATTGTTTTAATAACTAAAATGAAGGTGCTGTTTATAAATTCATTTTTGAGCTGCATTCGTAGAATCATTTTAGGATTGGCTTGGTCCTGAGAAATCTAATTCAACAGATTTCTTGCTCTGTAGAAATACTGTCTTCATATATGTTATTACATTAATAACTGCCTAGTATTGACATGGATCTCTAGAGTTTATGTAGCCCTTTCATGCTTTTAACTTCATTTAATCCTGACAATTCTGTGAGATAAATATTATTCCCATTTATGTGTGGATAAGTGAGAAGTTCAGAGGTTTACTCAACATCATCTAGTTAATAAGGGAGAGGGCCAGCATTAGAAGCCAGGTCTTTTGATGGCAAATCTGGTGCCTTTCCCATTGCATCATTGTCTTTTTGTGCTGATTTCTTAGCTGGACATCACATTGTTGGCTCCAGTCAAGTTCATGATCAATTGAAATCTCTAGGTCTTTTTCATATGTTGTTTTTAAGTCAGATTCTCCTCATCCTGTACATCTGTAATTGATATTTTGAACTTAAATACAAGACTTTGTTTATCCTCATTCATTTTCATTTTATTATTTTCTACTTATGGTTCTAGCCTTCTGACATCTTTTCAGTCTTGATTCTGTTATCCAATTTATTTATTATTTTTTCCAGCTGTGTGTCAACAGCAAATTTTGTAAGTAGAATGTCTTTGCCATTATAGAAGCCACCCTAGTAATCTCTTTAGTAGACTTTGTGCATATCACATAGTTAGAACTTAATAAGTGGTAATTGATGAAAAAGAGATTTTTGTACATTGAAGAGAAATCCTATATGTAATCTTTTATAAAAAAGAAAAAAATACCCTCAGTATAACTATTCTGTTGTTTCTTTTGGACATAAATATTCCAAGATTACCATAGAACTATAGTGGTTTTCTCTTATATTTTGATATGTTTGTAAATAGTACTTTTCACGGTAACTAAAATGGTTAACTATTTTCCTTTCACATCGGAACCCATTCTCAGTATTTTAAGAATCCATTGCCTTGTAACTCTAGTTTTCTGAAATTGCCCTCCTGTTACTAAAGGTTTGAGAATTTCCCTATGGGGGGCCTGAAGAGAGGAAATCTAGTTGTAAGGAGGGCTGTGGCACTTAGTTTGTGACTGTATTTACATAGCAAAGAAAGATTTTTACTTAGATGTATGTTAAAGATTAATAAAAATAACAGCTTTCTAAAGAAATTTTTATTCATGTTAACCATGAGAAAACATCAGTTGTCTGTACTAAATAATATAATTATTGTATTTTTATTTAGAGTGTTTTATGGGTGGTACTGATGAAGAATTTGTGGTGGGAGGCTCAAGTCCTACAAGCCATCCACAGATGTCATCACTATCTGGCTATTATGGGAGTGATCCTAGCTGGCCACTTAGCATCCATTTGCCTTCATGCTCTTACCACACTCTTTATAACTTTTTAGAAGCAATAAATTTATAATTCTCTATAGGTAATAACTCTGGTGAAGTGAAAGAAACATTGTGTAAAAAGATAATGTTAACAGTTCTGGTTTTGCAGATGGAAATAAAGTTTTTGGATAATACCACTATAGTAATGATACGATATAGTATAATGTTTATTTTATTAACAAAATTTATTTTAATAGCTTCATCAATTGCTTTAATTCTGTATTTATGAAATCAATAAAGTCCAGAAAGAGCTAGTTAAAAGCTTCAGTTAAAAAATAACACATAAAAACCTTCAGTTATTTGGGTCCGGCCCAGTGGCGCAAGCTGTTAAGTGCACATGCTCCGCTGCAGCGGCCCGGGGTTCGCTGGTTTGGATCTCGGGCGTGCACCGATGCACCGCTTGTCAAGCCACACTGTGGCAGCGTCCCATATAAAGTGGAGGAAGATGGGCACAGATGTTAGCCCAGGGCCAGTCTTCCTCAGCAAAAAAAGAGGAGGATTGGCAGATGTTAGCACAGGGCTGATCTCCGCCCAAAAAAAAAAAGCAAACAAAAACCTTCAGTTATATTTTAGGGCATCTCAAGGTAGAAACTATATAATAGTAGTTGCATTCATGTGGTTTCATGAAGATGTTGGGTTGTAGTTCTATCCATTATCTATAGCCTACCCTATTTCATTTTTTTAAAAAGTGGTTTTTGATCTTTTACATTTTTTAAATTTTATGTATTTTTGTGCTTAAATGAAAGATAAACTCCAATTGTCTAAACATTTAAACAGGTTAAACATAATTTTTAGTGATCTGGGAATTGGAGGCTCTCATAGACACCATTAGTCAGAAAGATATAAAATTTTGTCATCCTGAGAAAACTGGCTTTTATGAAGCAGCTGTACCAGAGACTATTCTAATTTCTTCTAAACCGTAGTCAGTGGATTTCACTGTCATTATCTTTGCATACATCTGAGTGGATTAATGCAGTGATCTCTCGGAATATATAACTACTGAATATATGATATAAAGTCATGTGCTGTTGGACTTCATGAACTGTATCAATGAATTTTCTGTGAGTAATGTTCAGTATAATGTAGTTATACTTTGAAGTGTTAAAATTTTGATTTATTGAAGTCCTCTTTATTTATCTGAAATTTGAACCATCTATTTCTGAAAAGGATTTGAGATGATTTCTAATTATTTGCAGCGATCTCTCCATGTAACTGAGTGGCATTACACATCAGGTGTACTTGTTGAAATTTGCACTATCTGTATAAATTACTTGTTCTGAAATTAATTTCTATCCTGAAAACAGCCGCTGGTTTTATGTTTGCAGAAAACATTTTCAAAACTACTTTTTTGGCATCGTTTTCAGTGGTTAAGAATTGAATTTAGCTTTCTAATTTTCTCCTATTTATGATGTTTGAAGATAAATGCAAGAGTATATTTTGAATATTGGACCACTAAATCACTTGGTCAGATCTTCCTAAAATGATATATTTGAATCATCTTTCTTATTTTCCTATATATTCAAATTTTTAATCAAGAAATAATGTCTTTCATGGGGCCGGCCCAGTGGCGCAAGTGGTTAAGTGCGCACGCTCTGCTGCGGCGGCCCGGGGTTCGCCGGTTCGGATCCCCGGCGCACACCGACACACTGCTTGGCAAGCCATGCTGTGGCGCCATCCCATATAAAGTGGAGGAAGGTGAGCACGGATGTTAGCCCAGGGCCAGTCTTCCTCAGCAAAAAAAGAGGAGGATTGGCAGATGTTAGCACAGGGCTGATCTTCCTCACAAAAAAAAAAAAAGAAAGAAATAATGCCTTTCAGTCACCATTTTGCTTTATCTTTCAGTTTATTTCTTTGTTAGTTTTCTTTTTTTGTTTCTTTCACCCTCTCTTATTTTTCTTTTTCATCTTAACATTTTTCCCTTCCTCAATTTCTCTAATTTCTTGAATTCCATATACTATTTTTTTCCTAAAACAGCTGTACTCTGTAATTCTTAGGATGAAGAACTTGTATTTTTCTAAGATTATGTATATCATATGTATTATTAAATTTATTATAAAACTCACTTTCCAAAGCAGTTCAGACACAAGAATGTGTAACAAAGGCCTCTGAAGACTCTAATATTGATTTTTCTAAACTGTACAAAAAATATAAAAAATATACATGAAACTGGTATAACTGAAAAGAACAAAAATGCTAGTGGTAGCAATGAATGAGTTTGCAAACTAGGAAATATCGAGGGTTAAAAGTTCCCAATGAATAATGGAATTTTTTAAGGAAAACTTTTGTGATACTTTGATTACTATACAGTATATTTCTATCTAGATGAAAAAATAAATCAAAATAAAGACTAAATTGTCTATTTTCCTCTTTCTTCCTGTTACCAGATGAAGCAAACCTTAATTAGATCCCAGTTTGCTTGTACTTACAAAGATGACTGGGTGATAAGCAAGGATAAATGGAATCATATTCATTCAGCATCAGAGCCTTTGTGTGTTCTTCACATGGAAAATGACCTTTCTGGTAATTGACTTTATTTGAGCAATTAAATAACAATTTAATTCTAGTGTACTAATTGGTTTTAACTTAAGTTAAAACTAGATTTTTTTTTTTGCAAAGTATGAAATGTGAAATGTAAAGGTTTATAGTTTTAAAGACCTGAGTTTATTTAAGAAGTTAAGTCTAAGTACAAATTTATGGATAGGGAACAGGACACAGTTTGATTTAACTAAATATATTTAAGAAATAACTTGTAGCATTTAAAGATTAAGTGTTGTGCATTCAAACAAAGCAAATTGTTGTTTGTAGGGATGAAAGTGATATGGTAAAGGGAAAGTAATGTGATAGTAATATAGCTGTATTTGTTAATCATGTAATTTATGGCATTATTTGACTGTGAATCATAAATTTTCGAATGTTCTTTAGCAATTTTTAAAGTTGATTGTAAAATTCTCAAGTGTAATAATGCTAAATATTACATAATTCCTTTCCTCTTTTTATCTTGCATAACAGAAGGTGTAAATTCATCTGTTGGAAGACCAACAATTGGAACAAGTTCTGGAAATGTTCATCTGGACAGAAGTAAAAATGAAAAAGTAGCAAGAAAATCAAGTAGTCAGACAGGAAATAAAAGCTCAAAAAGGAAACAGGTGTATTTAGATGATGAAACTATTCTCTGTGATAATGGAAACGAACTACCTCAACATAAAAATGTTAAGATACCTAAAACATCAAACGATTTGCAGAATAAATTGGATGGCAAACTAGCCAGAGTAGCAAAAAGCAACAAGTGTACCGCCAAGGACAAACTGATTACTGGCCAGACAAAGTTAACTCAGTTTTTTAGACTATGAGTTTGTCTTTCATGTACTTTAGATTTATGTATATATAAAACCATTGGCCAAAGACATCTACTTAATTTTTAAGAGATCAAGGTGTAAATTATGATGTTTTATTATTTTGGTCTGGAGTGTAAGGTTAGTATGTTAACCACTGTTTAAAAAATACTAGTAAGTCATAATTATGCAGAATATTCACAAAGTTTAATGCACAGATAAAGCATATCATTTAGGTTACTGATATATCTTAATACTACTTTCTTTTAAAACAGACATTTAAAATAATACAAGTCAGTAACGTTAGGGGCTTTTCCCCCACAGGCAATTCTGTGATTTTGTTTTCTTCTGAAAAGATGATGTGGACCAACAGGTATCAGACTTGCCAACAAGGTCGATAGACTCTTCCCAGCATACACCTGAGCACTGAAGGAAAAAAAAGTTTAAATTGTTTAAAGGACGATCATTATCAGGCAAAATTTATTAGAAATAAAAGAATGGATCTAGTATAGCTAATTATGAGTAAATCAAAATTACAATAACTAATTAAATGCCTTTAATTTCACGTCTCTGGCAAGGGTCACTTAATATCAAGTGTAATTGAACCACGGTCGTATTCGGATTTTGTTATGGTTGGATCCAAATTCAGTTGCACTTATGGTTCTATTTTATGGTATTAAGATATAAGAATTTAATTTTAAAAAGACTACTCACTGTCAAAATCTCTCCTTCCTATAGGAAATTTAGCTGAGTTTTCTTCATCTCCAATTTCTCTCTTTTCTTGTGTTGATTCAGTATTCTGAACTCCATTTTCAGCTGGAAAAGCTACAGATCCTTTTAGTGCAAGATAAGGTTTTATAGCCAGATTCAGTGGCAGACCGTGATTTAAGAAATTATGCTTGGAGCCTTCATTCTGTAAAGAAAAAGTTGATTTGTGTTTTAGCTGTCTTATTGGGAATGGAACTATAGTACAATTGTATAATGTTCTCATTGATCAATTCAAAGATGCTCTGCACTGTCTTGACTCTTTAGAAATACCTTAGACATAAGATTTTTGGGAAAAAAACCTTTTGGATAAGAGTTGTTGTCCAGGATGGAAGAACAACCTGGTATGTATGAAGTTTCATCAATTGTCTTAATGCATATTGTGACTATTTGCACATACTTCTGTTTATAAAATAAAAGTATCAACTTTACTTTCAAAGGATTCATAAAAATCATTCAAATTCCCGTTGAAATAAAGGACAAGTCACATTGCCACTTACCTTTGAATTTTTATTTTCCTCATCGTTCATGAAACCACTCTCATCATTTTTATATTGTTCCAGGGAAGGAACAACGACTGATTTTTCTGCAGTATCTTCCTTCTGAAAGGCCTTTCCCAGCCTAAATGTATTAAATACCATGTCATCTTCTAAGTTTCTTATGGACTTGGATGCTGAAAGTACAACACCTTGAGAAAGCAAAGAAAAAGTTAGTATTAATATGTAGGAAGAGAGACTCATTTTTGCCATTCTTAGTTTGATGTTTGCATAGAGTCAAACAAGTACGTGTAAAATGAAGAAAAATTTCTCAGTCAACCTGCTTTGTAAATGATTCCTACCTTTATATATTTTCCAGCTTGAATAGAAAACACTTCAAAGACTTAGACTTTCATCATTTTAGAAATGACTCATCCGATAAAGGCTAACCTTTTGTATAGCTGCTAATACCTATATTGTTTTGGTTTTAGTGGCATGTTGTTTATTTTGAGTGTGAATTTTCTCAGAATCTGATTAAGATCCTTGGTAGAATGCTTTCTGTTGAGTAGATTATAGCCTCTTGAAAATGGGTTGTTATTAAGGAAGACCACAGGACATCAGGCTCTCCATACTCTTATTGTTTCCTTCTGTATATTTTCTGATTAAGACATTCAAACTAAAG
The DNA here is from genome assembly GCF_020826845.1 of Diceros bicornis minor. NCBI lineage: Eukaryota > Metazoa > Chordata > Mammalia > Perissodactyla > Rhinocerotidae > Diceros > Diceros bicornis. The sequence continues at coordinate 21,196,019 of NC_080764.1, read as the reverse complement.
TTATTTCATTCAACGATGATAAGGATAAAAGTTTTATTTACTTTTAATCCTGATTAAATTGAAATAATCTTCACAAAGGATTTTCTTTCATAAATGCTTGATATAGTCTTTGGTGATTAAAGTATGTATGTCTGTCAGTGTGAGCACGTCGTTAATTCTATATCTAAAATTCACCTGCCAGGTGTGTTTTAGCTCTGCATTTACAAAAGGTTATTACTGATATTTATAAATGAATTAGCAATTAGTGAACAACTAGTGAATATTCTCATGAAGAGAATATTTATGTGCTCCATAAATACTAATTTTGGATGAGTATGTTGTATAATTTTTAATTAAACATTTCAGAGTTAATTTCTCATTTTGACCCCACTGAGTAAGAGAATACATTCTTGTATAAGTCTTCTGATACATATGTGCAAGAGGTTCTCTAGAGTATATTCCTAGCTATGGAATTGCTGGGTCTTGGAGTATGTGCATGTTTGGCTCTGCTGATGCCAAAATGTTTACAGAATACTAGTAACCAATTTAAGCTCCCACCAGCGGGGTATGACAGTTCCAAGTCCTAGCCAACAATTGAGTATCTTATTGTCCTTTTAATTTGTATTTCTCTAATTACCAAAGAGGTTGTGTGTCTTTTCATGTGTATATGAGCCATTTATCTTTCCTGTTATGTAAAATGCCTTTTTTTAAAAATATCTTTTTTCATTTTTCTGTTGAGTTGTTTGTCTTTTTCTTATTGATTCATGGGATTTCTTTTTATATCTTGGATATTAATTTTTTGTTAGTTAGATGTGTTGTAAATATTTTTTCTCACTTTGTGACTTGTCTTTTCAGCCTCTTTATGTTGTTTTTTGGTGAACCAAACTGCTTAATTTTAATGTTTAAATTTCTTTTGTTTCTCTCTTGATGGTTAATACTTTTAATAAGTTGTTATTTAGAAATCCTTCCTAACCCTGAGATCATTAACATATTTCTATATATACTAAAAGTTTAAATGTTTTGACTTTCACATTTGAATTTTTAATCCATCTAAAATTTTGTGTATGATGTAAGATCGAGATAGTTATGCTTTTTCCAAACCTCCTTACACATTTCTTGAATAACTCTTCCTGTCCCCGTTAATCTGCAATGCCATCTCTGCAGTGTGTCAGATTTCTATATATGTGTGGGTCTCTTTCTGAACTCTCTATTCCACTGCCAAATCTACAGTCTTAGATATTATAGCTTTAATAATTTTTGATATCTGGTAGGTCAAGTTTCCCAGCCCTCTACTCACCCACCAGTTTTTCTTCTATAGCAGTTCATTGGCTATTCTAGACCATTTCTTTTCTGTATAAATCTTAAAATCAGCTTTAAATTGAATTGACATCCTTGAGATAATTTATTTTCTTATCCATGAACATGGTACTTTTCCATATTTATTTAGATCTTTTAAAATCTTTTAATAATGTTCTATTGTTTTCTTCATAAAGATCTTGTATATCTTTTGTTGAGAACTATTATTCTTTATAAATTAATTATAATTAAACTACTTACTTTTAGTTATTGTAAATTTTCCTTTTCTAACATATTACTAGTTTTGTACAAACTGTGTACCATGCAATTGGCTTTTGTGTAGTGCTCTTATATACAAAAAGCTTTCTAAACTCTTTTTTATTCCAGATAGTTTATAAATGTATTAATTCTTTGGGGTTTTCCCTGAAGACAATTGATATAAATAACAAAATAATGACATTTTATTTCCTCCTTGCAAGTCCTTTTATATTTGTGTGTATGTGTGTGTGTGTGTGTGTGTGTGTGTGTGTGTTTGTCCACGTAAGCATACACACTGACCAAAACTTCCAGTAAATGTTAGAAATGGAGATAACAGACATCCTTGCTGTATTACTGATTTTCACAGAGAATGTTTTTGATGTTTCACCACTGAGCGTGATGTTTGCTTTAGGTTTTTTTTTTTTCCCCTTTGATGAGGAAGATTGGCCCTGAGTTAACATCCATTCCAATCTTCCTCTATTTTGTATGTGGGATGCCGCCACAGCCTGGCTTGATGAGTGGTGTATAGGTCTGCGCCCAGGATACGAACCTGCGAACCCCAGGGCCCCAAAGCAAAGCATGTGAACTTAACCACTACGCCACCGGGCTGGCCCCTACTCTAGGTTTTTTTATAGACCTCCTTTATAACTTTCAGGATGTTCTCTTCTATTTCTGGCATACTAATAGTTTTTATCATGAATTCTTGTTGAATGTTATTGAATACTTTTTCTGCATCTATTGAGATGATCATATCATTTTTCTCCTTGTCTTTAATTTAATAAGTAAAGTGAACAGATTTTTCTCATGTTAAATCAGCCATGTGTTCATGAAACAAATCTTTTAAAAATATTATTGGATTCAATTTGGTAATATTTGATTTAGTACATTTTGCATTTATTATCATGCGTGAGGTTGACTGTAATTTCCTTTTCTTATATTGCCTTTGTCTGATTTGGGATTGATGTTGTATTAGCTTTATAAAATGAACCGAGGAGGGAGGTTTATTCCTTTTCTTTTCTCTTCTGTAAAACTATTTGGGCTTGGTATTTTCTTGGTGGCATTTTTCCTTTTTTTTAACAATGGATTCAATTTCTTTAGTAGCTATAGGAACATTCAGCTTCTCTGTTTCTTTTTTTAGTTTGTTTTAGGAATTTAAATTATTGTAGAATTTGTCCATTTCATTTATGTTTTCAAACTTGCTAGTATAAAGTTATTAATAATATTTTTTCTAAATATTTTAAGCCTTACTCCATCTGTAGTTGTATTTCATTTTAAACATGCTTATTTGTGATCTCTTGGTCTCTGCCTCTTCTCCTCTGCCCTACTTTTTTGATCAGGCTGGCTAGAGGTTTATCAGTTTTGTTAGCCTTTTCAGAAAACTAACTTTTGGCTTTATTGATCTTCATGATATTTTTTTCTATTTCATTAATTCCTGCTTTTTATTATTTCTTAACTTTTTTGAGGTTTATTTAGATATTTTTATAACTTCTTAAATTGGAAGAATAACTCATTAATATTTAGACTTTTTAAAAGAACATAAGCATTTGGGGCTGGCCTGGTGGCATAGTGGTTAAGTTCATGTGCTCCGCTTTGACAGCCTAGGGTTCACAGGTTTAGATCCTGGGCGTGGACCTACACACCACTTGTCAAGCCGTGCTGTGGTGGCATCCCACATACAAAATAGAGGAAGATGGGCACAGATGTGAGCTTGGGGCTAATCTTCCTCAACAAAAAAAGAAGATTGACAATGGATGTTAGCTCAGGGCCAATCTTCCTCACCCCCCAAAAAAAAAAAAAAGCTTATAAGCATTTAAGGCTATACATTTCCCTTTATGTATCATTTTTGATAAGTCCCACAATTTTGACAGGTAGAACATTCAATGTTTAATTCTGTTTTTATAATTTTCATTATTATTTCTTCTTTGACCTCTCAATTACTTAGATATTTTTAACATTCCAAATATATAGGAATTGAAATTTTGAGGGAAAGAGTACCGAGTTCCAACCAAATTGGATTGTCAAAAATCTTTGTCTTTAATTATAGATTTGAAGTCTGTATTAAATTGAATAATATGTAATTGATGATTTTAAACTGTTTTTGATGTACAAATAGCAATTTCATATGTTTCAATATATAGAAACTTGCCTTATGGCCTATAATATCTTCACTTTGCCTAAAAGTTCTGTTTATTCTTGAAAAGAATATGTATACGTTATTGTTGAGAGCAGGATTCTATGTGTCCATAAGATGAAACATGATAATATGCTGTTCAGGTCTTGTATGTCATATTGATTTTTTGTCAGCATGAACTATCAATTACTGAGAGACATATTTGCAAATCTTTCACTATGATAATGGGCTTATCTAATTCTTTTTGTAGTTCACAATTTTGCTTTATTAATTTTGAGCTTATGTTATTAGGACATTCAAATTGGAAATTGTTTCATCTTCCTCATATACCAAACCATGTATCTGACCCTCTCTAGCTTTAATAATGTATCTATTACTATCACTTTTCCTGTATCTTTATGTATTAGATGTGTCTGTTGTAAATATAGCTGAATTTGGAATTTTTACTCTGACAGTCTGTGTTTTACTTGGAGAATTTAGTCCATTTACATTTATTCTGTTTACTGAATTACTGAAATTCAGTACTACTATCTTATTTTGTGGTTTTTATTTGTTCTAATATATCCTCCCACCCCCTGCCTTCTGGTTTAAGTTTAATCTATTTTTAATTCTTTTAGAGGGCACCCTAGACATTTTATTATCATCTTCAGTTGTTTATGTTTAAAGTTAATCAGTATTTTTGTCCTCCTGCCAAATAATGTAAAGACTTAGAATCTTTAACTCCAATCACCACTATTCCTAATTTATATGCTATTCTTTTCTAAGATTTAAGTTCTATCTTGATTTTTTTAATGAAACAAATTAGGGATTATTTTATTGTTTTATACAGTTAACATTTGTTAGGTTTACCTACAAGTTTACTATTTTTTTTGACCATTTCTTTTTACCTCTGAGATCCTACTTTGACAACCATTTGGCTTCTTTCTGAAGTACATCTTTCTGAAGTATACTAAGTTAGATGCTAACTTAGTGAGGGTCTGTTAGTAATGAACTAAGTTTTGTTTTGTTTTAATTAAATGTATTTTGCTATTCTTGAAAAATAGTTTCAGTGACTATACAGTTATTCAATTGACAATTATTTTCTCTTAGCTCTTTATTAGTAGTAATTTCTTCTGCTTTTCATTGTTATTGCTGAGAATTCAGCTGTCAACTTTAATCATGATTCCTTTATAGGTAATCTCTATTCTAGGTGGCTGCTTTTAAAATCTTCTCTTTGGCTTTGATGTTCCGTAGTTTCACATGATGTGTCTAGGTATGGATTTCTTTTAATTTATGCTGGCTTAGATTCTTGAATCTCAGGGTTGATGTTTCTTATGAATTCTGAGAAATCATTAGTTATTATTTTTTTGAATATTGCCTCTCCTCTGTTCTTTCTATTTCTCCTTCTGGAATTCCCAATAGATATATATTGGGCCTGCCTGCTCACTATCCTCCATCTATTATAACCTCTCTTTCCTATTTTTTCTTTCTCTCTTTGTGCTGCATTTTAAATTATTTCTTCAGAGTTATATTCCAGTTCACCAATGCACATTCACTTGTATCTAATCTACTGTTTAACCTGTGTATTGAGCTTTTAATTGAATTTCTTATATTTTTAATTTTTTAAAGTTCTAGTTGGTTCCTTTTCAGATCAGCCTGGACAATTAGTGTTTTCTGTATTTTTATTCAGCACATTTTCAGTGCTGAATCTATTAAACATTTATTTATTTTTATTTTCAAATATTTATATTTGTATCTAATTATTCCAGTATCTGCTGTCTTGGCCTATCTGATCCTGCAGTTTGTTATTTTTGCTGATCCTAGCCCATGGTGTCTTCTTCATGTGTTTAGTGAATTTTCATTTTGTGCATATATTCATTGAACTGTATCCAAAGGAATTCTTGAAATTCCTGTGTTTGCTTCTGCCAGGCACCTGGAGCACTACCAATCCAGGGCCACTTTAAACGAAAATTTCTGCTTGAGGCTTTTCAGGCCACAGAGTCAGTGCAAATAACAAATTAAGTGAGTATGCCTTTGTTATTAGGAATTTTCAGGACAATATATAATTTTTTCTTTTCCTCCCTTCTTCCCAGAGCCATTCCCAACACAGGCACATTTCCTTCTACTAGCTGGATTTTTTCTTGTTTACTTCCTTATGGGGATTTCCAGCTTTATGTGGAAGTTTCTGATCTGATCTCTTATTTTACATGGGTTCTAAGCTTTGTCTTCTGTCTCAGCACATGTAGGTCATTAAAACCAGGTGCTTGGCCACCAGGAATTCACAGAATCTCTCAGAGCAAATGCTAGCTCTAATTCTTGTTAACCCCTGTGGAATATTGCACTTTCTCTTTTCTGGCCTTCTGTGGTTTCCCTTATTTTACCACCAGCCCAGCCATACTTTATAAAAGATGTTTTCATCTAGCATTTTAAGGTGTTTTTTACTGAGAGGTGTTCTCTACACAGTAGTCTGCCATAATGCTGGAAATGGACGTCTCAGTTCATTCTTTAGTGGAAAATTCTCCCTGCAAGGGAATTTGAATCCATTTGCACAAAATGTCTATGTATTGCATATTAAATTATTTCCTTTTTAACTCATGTTATAGGGCTATATTTCAAGTTCTTAAATGGTGCTGTTTAATATTCTGATTTCTTTAAGTATATTTCACCAGAGATAGGCATAGTTAGCTGCTGTTCTCTTGGGGACTATTTAAATATTATTAGGCATATGTTTTCTGAGAGTGTATTTGTAAGTAAAAGACTCTGAAATCCTTGGATTTCTTTCCTCTTAGGGCTTCTTTATCTTTTTAATGTTGTTAGTTGTGCCCTGGTTTGTTTCCCAGGGTTTGAACCTGCTTTGGCTGTTTAATCTACAAAAGTCCTTGTTAATTGTAACCTCTGTCTTAGCTGCTGTTCTGGAAGTGTAATAAATATTAATAATTATGTATTTTTAAAAAAATTTCCGCTGGATGAATTGGTTTGGCTGATCTTCACTCAAAATTGGGACCAAATCCAAAAAGCCATTTTGACAGTTTAGAAAAGTTAGTTAATGTTTTCCTTTACTTTGCTTAAATTGTCGTAGCCTCTGAACATTATGAGGTTTTCCCATAAGCGTTTAATTACGAAGATAGTTTCCAATTTTTTTAAATGATAACTTTGTTTTTTTTAAACATTGGTTACTCTGATGTGCAATAGAACATAGTAGCTTTCTTTTCCATTGATGCTGAAAATTAAGTGTCCCCAAGTGGTAGAAAGGAACTTTGAAGAAGAAAAACTATTGCCAGATGGGTTTGGGTGGTTCAGAAAACCTTGGAAAGGCAAAAGGTTTATATCAAATGTGATCCTCATTTTCTGAAGAACTACTACTAACACCGTATATTTGTAAATCATTTTATGGAAATTCTCTATCCTCCAATTAACATATCTTTGCCATGTGATGCCAGTAAATCAAATAGGGATTGGTCATTGTTTTACTGAGAACCCCGAATTTCTTAATGGCTAATTTTATGAGTCTAAAAGCCAAGATTTGCCAGCCCTGGTCGTCTTGTGGGTAAGAGTCAGCACTCTCACCACCATGGCCCAGGTTTGTGTCTGATCAGGGAACCACACCACCCATCTGTCAGTTGTCAAACTGTGGCAGCTTCGTGTTGCTATGATGCTGAAAGCTATGCCACCAGTATTTCAAATACCAACAGAGTCACCCATGGTAGACAGGTTTCAATGGAGCTTCTAGACTAAGACAGATTAGGAAGAAGGACCTGGCCACCCACTTACAGAAAAATTGGCTGTGAAAACCCTATGAATAGCAGTGGAGCATTGTCTGATATAGCACCAGAAGGTGAGATGATGGCACATAAAGACCAGGCAGGGTTCAGCTCTGCTGTACACAGGGCACTAGAAGTCAGAATCGGCTCCATGGCACTAACAACAAAAAGCCAAGACTGCTCATTTATATTATCAAAAGATATAAGAAAACTTAGAATTTCTTCTTAAATTTATACAGTGAAAAACCCATATGCCTCTACCTTGATTCTACCGTTAATATTTTACTACACTTGTTTTAGTATCTATCCATTGTTCTATCCCTCCATTAATCATCTTATTATTTTAATGCATTTCAAAACATATTGCATACATCAGTACACTTGCCACTAAATACTTCAACATGCGTATCATTAACTAGAATTTAATATTTGTTTACAATTTTTTCTTTTAAGGTAAAATTTACAAAAAATGAAATGTACTAGTAAGTGTACATTAGTTAAGTTTTGACAAATGCATACACCTATGTAACCCAAACTCGTTTCAAGATAAGACATTGTCATCACCCTAGAAAGTTGGATCTTCATAGTTAATTGCCACCACTCCCCCACCTCCACTCCTTCCAGCACCCAGGCTTATAGGGAATACTTAGAGATTCTTCACGGATATGGGGCCCAGTTGAGAGTTGTGGAAGCCGTAAAGCTCTTCAGTTTTGCTCCAACGATGGGAGTGGGTAGGGTATCTTCTCACCATGCTCAATGCAGTGGATTTGTGGGATGGTAGGTGGGAGCTGTGGGGAGAGTCGGTGATACTCTACTGGAATTAGTCCAGTGAATATGAGACCAGGTGAGTAGGAACGTTGGTATCCTCAAGCTTTGTTCCACCATTGCAGCTGCTAAACTGGGTTAATTGATTTAAATATTCATATTGCTACAATATGTATTTGAATTATGGGCCTGCCTTACATATGGTATTCTCTTTTTAGTTAATTGTATAAAGGTTTGAATTCATCTCTGTCTAGGAATGCTAGTGGCCTGGCTATTTCCTTGAGTTTCATTCCTGTATGATATGTTGCTGTTCGTGTCATATAAGCAAAATTAATAAAATTATTTAAAGAGCCAAATGAAGAACCAGTTCTAGTAAATTATGCATCACTAATTTTTAGAGCTTAGACTTTGAGAATTCCCTTAAACCGTTAATGCCACAAGTCAAGATATAAGTAACAAGAGTTACATGAACATGCTTGAGAATATGTTTGTGGCCAAATTTTTCAGTTGCCTTGCCAAGATGATTCTTGGATATTGTTTTGATTCTTAGCAATTTTGGAGTCATCTGATAGCCTGTTTCCAAAATAACAATCTGATGATAGCTTTCAACGTTGGGTTACCAAAAAGGATTGTTATATTGTATACATTGATTCATAATTTCAGGTTTCTTCACCGTTATGGTAAATACTGCATTGAGTCTTCATTGTCACACATGTTAGGAATCTTATGTTTGTACTGTCATGGCTGTCTTCACCCCTCAGACATTCCTGGTTATCACATCGAGAACTCTAGACTCTTCAAAACATTTTGAATGCAGTGGCTTCTAAGATATGGATGTAGGAAATAGATTCATTTGTTCTACTTCATTTTCTTCTGTTTTTGATAGAGATTGGATCAGATAGAAGCATCTTGATATTGTTATACATGCCAGTCTTTTCATTCTATGTATGTACAGTGCTCTTTTCTGCCATCATAACTTTGTTCATGTTATTCTCCACTCTTAAATTCCCTCATCTTGTCCCTGCACCCATCTAAATCTAAAATTTCCTTCAAGACTTTTCTCTTTTTCTGAACTCCTGCAACATTTGTAATACGTTATCATCCTATTTAGAAAATAGGATGTTTCTTATATTTATTAGTTTATCAAGGCCCTACATATCTGCAGAAGCTTGCATTGATCTCTTCAATTGTTTATTGTCCTCTATATCCGTGCCATGTAATTTTGCCTTCCCACTGTGGTAAGGGTGACCTACCCACTGCTTGACTCTGGCCTCAGGCAGATTACTTGCTTTAACTAATGAGATTTTACGAGATATCATGCTAGCAGAGGCTTGAACTGGTCTTACACAATGGGGATTCCCTCTTGAACCTCTGCCATCACCATGAGAACATTCCCTTATTAGCTGCTGGAGAGAGGGCCACATGGAGCAGAACCCCAGTTGCCACAGCTGAGCCCGTCCTTGATCAACAGACATCTTTTCAAATGCCAAACATTAGAACAAGTCCAGCTGAGGTCAGCAGAGCTGCCTAGCTAACTCCCAGCTGACCCCAGAAGCACAAGATATAAGCATGAAGTTTTGTGTCTCTTTGTTACACAGCATTATTGTAGCAGTAGATAATTGATACAAATGTCCTCCATGGCCTGGCCTGTGCCTTCTTTGCCAAGTTCTTACTCTTCTCTACCTCTTTCATTACTCTCCAGCCATATTGGCCTTCTTTCTGTTCCTCTGATATGCCAAGATAATTTGTGGCTCAAGATCTTGGCCCTGCTGTTCCCTCTGTCAGGAGCACTTCTTCCTGTTATTTGTATGAGCATTTACCACTCATCATCACGAGGCTCAGCTCAAATGTCATGATTTCTGAGAGTGCTTCCTTGACCCCACTGCCTAAAGGAGCCCCTTCCCAGTTATTCCCTTTTCCATTTGACTCTGTATCTTCTTCACAGTGCTTACTATTTTCTAAAATTATCTTATTTGTTTACATATTTATTGTCCATCTCCCCCAGTGTTCCTGAGGGTAGGGACTTCGTTTGCTTGTTTATCCCCAGTGTCAAAAACGGAGTCTGGCACATAGTAGACTTACAATTAATGAGAGATAAATGTATGAGTAATTTTTTGTTAATCAAGAGAACAGACAGTACAAAGTATGATAGGTTCAGGAATATGATAAAGTATTATTTTCCTAGGACTGCTGTAACAAATTACCGTAAACTTGATGCCTTGAAACAACAAATTTATTTCTCACAATTCTGGAGGCCAGAAGTCTCACATCAAACTGTAGGCAGGACCACACTCCATCTAGAGGCTCTAGAGGAGAATCCTTTCTTGCCTTTTCGAGCTTCTGGGTGGCTGTTGGCATTGTGGCTGAGTCTCTCTCTGCTCTGTCTTCATATAGTCTTCTCCTCTGTGTCTATCCTCTGTGTGTCTGTCCCTAATATCCCTCTGCCCCTCTCTTATAAGGATTCATGTGATGGCATTTAGAGCCCACCAGGATAGTCTAGTATTATCTCTTCATCTCAAGATCCTTAACTTAGTCACATCTGCGAAGATCCTTTTTCTAAATAAGGTATCATTCACAGGTTACAGAGATTTGACTTGGATACGGTTTGGGGGCTATTTTTTGGCCTACCACGAGTATAGATATGATCAACTCTAGCATGTGGGGCGCAAAATAACAGAGTTTCAGAGCTTGTGCTATGGAGCCAGAGCATCTGGGTTTGAGTCGCAGTTTTGCCACTTATTGTATGCATATGACCATGTTACTTAACCTATCTGTGCTTATTTCCTCTCCTGCAAAATGCAGACAATAGTACCTACTTCAAAAGGTGGTTATGAGAATTGATGTGTAAGCATTCAGTAGTTCTTGGGACATAGTAAGTGTTCAATAAATATCGTTACACTTGTAAACTGTAATGCTACTGAGCATTTCCTATGTGCCAGGCTTTGTCCTAAGCGCATTTCATGCATTAGCTGATTTAATACTCACAACAACCCTATGAGGTAGAGGCTAAGCCACTTGCTCAAGGTCACACATCTAGCAAGTGGTGGAGGTGAGAGTCAAATCCAGACTCTGTCCTCAAGAGTCTGTGCTCTTAACCATCTCATATATAGCCTCTCTGTATGCTGCTGCTATTGTTTTAAAATAATTGCTGTGAGATTTCTGTTGGCTCTTAACATTTCCAGGAAAACCAGAGGTTTCTGGGTGACATGTGAATCAGAGTAGAAATCATGAATCCTTATAGCCTTGTTTTAAGTTGATCTTCTTGTGGTAATACAGTAGTTCATGAATCAAGACCTTTTTGTGAAACATGAGTTGGCTGGGACAGATAATGGAGACACCCATGCCTCTTGAGAGATTTAAGTACGTAGAACCAGTTACCTAGCCTCTTGCTGTTTCTCATCTGGCTCCGTGCAGAATATCCCCGACAAATGTCCATCAGAAGCACCTGCTTAACTATGTTTGTGGTTGTTGCAGGTATCCCTGAGACAGTCTCTTTTCAATATAGTGTGCAGAGTAGATCTTTGAAAATGCAAGTCAGATTACTTCACTTGTCAATTCAAAACCTTCTGAAGGTTTCCCATTATTCTTAGAATTACAGTTAAGGTCCTTATAATGGTTTCCAAGACTCTTCTTGACATGGTGCCCTCTCTGACTTTCTCGTCTCTTTTTCTGCATTGCTAAACTTGCTCACTCAGCTCCAGGCACGTTGGCCTACTTGCTGCTGTTTCTGGAACATGCAAGTTCTTTAAACTTGCTGTTTCCTTGCCTGAAACTCTCTCTTCTTAGATATCTGTGGGCTTGCCCTTTTACCTCCAAATCTTGTCTCAAATGTCATCTTTTCGGTAAAGTCTTCCCTAGCCAGCCCTTTCCCTGTATGCCCTGCCCCTCTTCCCTGCTTTCTTTTTCTCCATAGAACTTAGTACCACCTGACGTGCTATATATTTTGCTTATTTCTTTGTTGACTAGCTATCTCTATCCGCCAAAATATAAAGTCCATGAGGAGAGGGATTTTATCAGTTTGTTCATTGCTGTATCCCTTGTGTTTTAAATAGTGTTTGGCACACAGTTAACACTCAATAAATGTACATTGAATAATTGAATGCGTGTTCTGCAACGGGCCAGTCCAGTTAGCCATTCAGCACTGCTCAGGCTGGGGTATGGTCTGCCTGTTTAACACTATTGTGGAGATATTATTTCTATAGATTTATTTGTATTCTAAATGTTCGATTTTATCATCTTAATATTGTGTACTTGAAATGTTGTTAGTTCTCTCTATGGTTAAAGATGGCTAAACTCTCTTCTACCCTTTATTTAACTACAGCTGGGTGGAATGGAATTCCCAGGCAAACAACCTATTAACCATCTTTGTTGGATTTCTTTCAGTTGTGTATATTTTGGGGGCAGTGGTAGTGGGGGAAAAGGGACACTTTAATAGAAAAGCGTAAGTTAGGCTTCACCATTCTCTACTTCAAACTCCAAGAAATTCTTAATTGAAATTTTAATAGAAACCAAGTGAGGCTACATAGCAAAAAATGAGGATAGGGTAATGTACTGTAGTTGCACTAGTCACATTTCAAGTGCTCCGTTGCCTCATGGCTAGTGGCTATCATATTGAACAGTGCAGTTATAAAACATTTTCATCATTGCAGAAAGTTCTGTTGGACAGCACTGCCCTAGACAGTGGGAACTGTGAAGATTAATCTAGATAATAAGATATAATTATTTTATGTTTTGTCTTCTTAGTGGGGAAATGTAAGGATTGTGTCCTGTAATTCTCTTATACCTGTATTCATTCAACAAATGGTTATTGTGCATCTGGTAACATATGCCAAGCACTGTGGTAGGGACTGGGGATTCAGTAGTAGACAAGATAGCCTCAGGCCCTTCTATATGAAGCTTATATTCTAATGAGAGAGATAGTCATTAAGTAGACAATCATACAAATAACTCTAATCTGCATAAGGCTTTGGTGTATAATAGCTGTTTAAATAACTTGATTGATTAACTAATATGCACAATCTCACTCGCTTCTTAGATCCTGACAAATTGCAGGCGCATAAAGCTACGTGGTAATTTATAGTTGAGGTCTACAGACAACATCAAAAGTTTCAGTGCAGTCAATAAATTTAGTAATATTTAGGCTGTTTTCTGTATTTTTCTTATTTTAGACATAGAGCAAAGATTATGTCAGTTGCTCTGTGGTTTAAAGCCACAGTTATTCTGGGAGTACACAGTTGCCATCATTGAGCAGTAGCTGATCCAAAAGAATTCCAGCCAAGGTCTTGCCAATGATGGAAAGAAATGATGTGTCCTGGCAGTTGCCAAAAAGTATGTTTTTCTTGATGGCAATCACTGTGTCTTTGAAGCTCTTCATATGCTATGACGTGTGCATATATGAATGTTCCCAAGGAGGCAGAGATCATGCTGTCAAATTCATTTAAACAGTACTTACCTCTGTATAATTTGTAGTTATACAGAAGCCTAATAAATGTTTTTGATACTGCTGCTGCTGCTGATGTTGCCAGTGACATTCCATAGAAAGTTTTGGAAGATAAACCATGAAGACTGGCACTTTACCATTGTTTATTATTTTAATTTCACTTTTCCCTTCAAATCATTGTCCTGCTTATGCTGGTAAGTCCTAGCAACTCTCCTTTAAAATGGAAGGGGATATGAAATGTAATTTCCACCTCTGACAACTATTTTGTTTTTGTTGATTTTTGCAACTTCATCAGACTTCTCTAAAGTGGTGTATTTGTGTGTGCTTTTTATTGTGGGACACTGACACTGTTGATACTGATAATCAGAGGGATTATTGTATCCGTTAATAATTAGCTGAGTAATACAGATTCACAATAGAGGCACTTAAATAAATTGGGATATTTAGTTTTCCTATGTCTGTGAATAATCAGAAAAGGGCCAATGTGGCGGCTCCACAGTGTCACCAGAAACTAGGTTCTCTCTTTTTTCTTGGCCATACTTAGTACTGGATTCCATCCCCAAGGTCACTATGATAGTTGTTGCAACTCCAAACATCACATTTGTATTCCTGGCTGGAAGGGGATAGAAGAGGAGAAAGGCAAAAGGGCACATATCAGTTGAAAGCCCCACAAGGAGGTGTCTACCTACCTCTCACACAATCACTCCTTATTGCAAAGGAAGCCAGGAAGTAATTTTTAGCTAGATCCACTTGCACCCCAAATAGTATTGAAATGCTATTAGTAAGGAAAGTTAGAGTATGGATATCGTGTTGGTAGCTTGCAGTCTTGCTCACTGCCTAGCAACTGTTATTATTGGTGAACAGTGGGCAGGTGGAAAAACTCTGCTGTTTTAATAGTGTGAAATTGCTGATGAGTCAGCTTTCATGAATGTGGCTTAAATGTAGCTGTATGGAAAGCTAGAAAAATACACTTTCTACTTTTATAAAGAAAAAACTGGTTACGATAATGAAGTATTTTTGGTAAATTTTGTTTGACCATAGCTAGTCAAATATTTCCAGTGACCTGAAGTATCAGTCATTCAGGAAAGAAAGAAAAGCACATAGTAGGTACCCAATAAATGTTACTGAAATGAATCAATAGACCTATCTTTCATCAGTGGAAGTCCATCATGTGGCTTCCTTCTTAATCCAGGATAACGTTATACGAGTGTGAATGATTAGTGCCATTTGATGAAAGACATCATCATGCAAGCTGGAATTATTTCCTCATATAGTTCAGTTTTCTCATTTTAAAATATGACAGTAGCATTTGCTAAGGACCTATTTAATAAGGCAATTCATATTCGACCAATAAAATATACGCAAATAGCAAATGTTTAGTGGAAATTTTTTGCCATTTTATTGTAAGGTAACACACAAATACAGAAAAAAGAAACCCCACAAATGTATAGCTTAATGAGTTATAAGATAAAATAACCAACACCCAGGAAAAGCAATAGAACTTTTCCATACACCTCACAAGCCCCTGCATGCCCAGTCTCAATCTCAACCTCTCAGCTACCTCCCCAAAGTAACCACTATTGTTATTTTTATAGTAACTAGTTTTTTGAATTTCTATGTACTTTGAACACTCAAGTGTACATACCTAGACACCATAATTTATTCTTGCACATTAAAATAAAATAGTGATGTGTCTTCTAAGTCTTTTTTAATATGTAGGTTTCCCCTCCATCTTTTTCTTTTTCTTACAATTTATTTGTTGATTAACCCAAGATATTTGACTTGTAGAATTTCCCACAGTCAGGATTTTGCTGACTATGTACTCATGGTGAAGTTCATCATATTTATTTGCCCTCCTTATTTCATGCAAATTGGTAGTAGGATCCAGAGAGTTAATAAGACTCATGTTTGATCCCTTGGCAAGAGTATAAGTGAGGTATTTTTTTTTTAAATCAAGAGGCACACAATTATTTGTGTTATTATCAAGTGTGGATGCTGAATTGGGGATTCAAAAATGGTGACATTCTAGGGGCTGGCCCGGTGGCGCAAGCGGTTAAGTGCGCGCGCTCCGCTGCGGCGGCCTGGGGTTCGCCAGTTCGGATCCTGGGCGCGCACCGACGCACTGCTTGGCAAGCCATGCTGTGGCGGCGTCCCATATAAAGTGGAGGAAGATGGGCACAGATGTTAGCCCAGGGCCGTCTTCCTCAGCAAAAAAAAAAAAAAGAGGAGGATTGGCGGATGTTAGCACAGGGCTGATCTCCTCACCAAAAAAAAAAAAAAAAAAAAAAAATGGTGACATTCTAATTCTATAATTTTTTTCATTTATTATTTGGAATACTTTTATACGAGATGCTTCCCCTTATCTAGTATTTTCTTACCCAGTGGTACAGTGTATATAAGAAATCCAAGATAAATGCTTGATTCTTTTCCTTTATTTAGAGTGTTCACAAAAATGAATAGGTTCTCTCTCATCCTCAAAAGGTGATCATTTACTTTCTTTTCTCTAAGTATCAATATGAACTCATGGATTTAAACATATTTGCTGTGTTTCAATCAATTGAGATCATTACCCAACTTGGAGCTCAAATTGTCCCATCTTTGGCCAATGGGAGCATCTTTAGGTGGGCTCCTGAGTCTTTGATAGCTTTCTTGCTATCTGGTATGACAGGAAGTTCCCGGTTCATCTTGTCCATTTCTTTCCCTAGACCTGGAATTTGTCATTTCTTCAAGAAGGCTTGAAATGAGAATTGGGGTTTTAGTGCCACAATCTGGGTAGCAAAGATACTCATTGCTACTAGGTTGGTCATTTTTTCTAAGCCTAAGTGGATAGAGCAAATAAAAACAATATATATTAAATGTCTCATGAATTCACGCTGATGCTTTCAGTTCAAATGCAATTATAGGAATTTTTAACTTAATCTCTTCTGTATTATATCTCTATCTCCTCCTCCCCGCGCCCTATCACTGAAGGACACAGAGAATATTAGAATATCTCATAATTACTCATTTATTTTACCTTAAATTACATACATAACAATCTTAAGATATTAATCTACTACTAATACTTCCACTGCCAATATAATTACAGTCATGCGTCACTTAATGATAGGGACACGTTATGAGAAATGCATCATTAAGCGATTTCATTGTTGTGCAAACATCATAGTGTACTTACACAAACCTAGATGGTATAGCCTACTACACACCGAGGCTATATGGTACTAATCTTGTAGGACTACTGTTGTATATGTGGTCTGTCATTGACAGAAACATCATTATGTGGTGTATTATTGTACTGAGAAGAGTTTTAAAAAGATGTGTTTTTTTGCATATGCTCCATTTTTTGTAGTTGTACAAGACTTGACCATTATCTGAGCATGTAACCGTTGCACACTGTCTTCTGTCCTTTTAACACACATTTAGTGTTAGTTTTACAAGTAACTATGTATTTAATGACCATTACTAGACTTATGTTGATGTCTCTCTAGTCATTTTGGTTGTTTGGAGCTAATTCTCTGGTAGATTCCTTAGTAAGGGCTCATGGGAACAATAGTCCCTGAGTTTTTGCATGTTGTTAATCAACTGTACTCTTTATCATTGAAGATCTGTTTTGCTGGATATAAAATTCATAGTTCACATTTTATTTCCTTGAGTATCTTAGATATGATTATCTTGACTGATGCCCAAAAGCATTTGAGTAAATTCCACAACTGTTCATAAAATTTTTATTTAATAAATTAGGAATAACATGAAAAAGAACATACATCAGAAACCAACACCAGTATAATAATTAACATTGAAACATTTCCACTATTGTCAGGAACAAGACTTGATGCCCATTGTTTTCACTATTATTCATCATTGTTCTGGATATTCCAACAAATGCAGTAATAACAAGAAACAAAATATATTCTGGTATTTACCAGAGTGGAGGAGACAAAATTGCCATTGTTCACAGATGACATGAGTGTCTAGCTAAAGAGAGTACAAAAGTCAACAAAAAAGAATTGGAAACAAATATGTTCAGGATAATGGCTGGGGCCAGTGTCAATATACAAAATCATTAGCTCTCCTATTATGCAGGAAAGGGTTAACTCAGCAGGCTTGGGTTTGCTCAAACCCTGCACATTCCCAATAAAGGTCCGCTTTCAGGACTGGCCTTTGGCTGGTTACTGAGAACTGAGCTCTTGGAATTTTCTGTCTAATAAGAATGTTTTTTCATGCCTGAGGCCTTGAGCTATGCTGTACCAGTTTGTCCGGATAGTTTATGCTAACAACGTGATGTAGGGTGAACATCTGCTTTCTTTTTGGCGTCTGGAGCTTGGGTAACTGAGGTCTGCCATACAAGTGTTGTATGTCTACATCAATGCCCCTCAGTGAAAAACTCTGGACTCGCAAGCTTGGGAGAACTTCTCTGGTCGGCAACACTTTGCATATGTTGTCACACATTGTTACCGGAGGAATTAAGTGTGTGCCATGTGACTCCATTGGGAGGGGACATCTTAAAGCTTGAGCCTGGTTTCCTCTGGACTGTGCCCAGTATGCTCTTTCTTTTTGCTACTTCTACTCTCTATTCTTTCACTGTAATAAACCATAACCATGAGTATAACAACTTCTGAGTCCTATGAGTCCTAGTGAATCATCAAGCTTGAGGGTGGTCTTGAGGACCCCTGAGACTTCTATATACTGGGAATAGCTCTATAGAGAATAAGACTCCATTTTTCAGAGTGATAAAATACAATACCTGAAAGATATATTCTACCTAAAGAATACTTTTTAAAAAACTTTTAAAAGACTTAAAACAAAAGACTGATAAACTTAGACTTGAATAAAAGACAAAAATTTTACTGAGAAATTTAAGAGAAGACATGAATAAATGGAGAGAGGGCTCATAAAAATATCAATTCTTGGGCCTGGCCCCATGGCCGAGTGGTTCAAGTTCCGTGTGCTCCGCTGTGGCAGCCCAGGTTCGCAGGTTTGGATCCCGGGTGTGGACCTACTCCACTCACCAGCCACGCTGTGGAGGTGTCCCAAATACAAAAAAATAGAGGAACATTGGCACAGATGTTAGCTCAGGGCTAATCTTCCTCAAGCAAAAAGAGAAGAGGATTGGCAACAGATGTTAGCTCGGGGCGAATCTTCCTCAGCAAAAAAATAAAAATCAATTCTCCCCAGATTATTAAAAACCTTAACATAGTTATGATTAAAACCATATTTTTTAAAAAACATGATCACCTGAGAAAATAGCCTATACATTTTGAGGAAAAGAGTTCTGACTAGGGCCTTACCTCCAGATAATAAATTCTATTTTTTTAAAAGCTATAATAGTCAAAATAGCATGGTACATACAGAACCAGGAATAGATACATAAATGAATTTAATGGAAACCTCAGAAGTATACCCAAATATTTATCAGAATTTTGTATAAGCTAAAGACTGCATTCAAACCAATGAGGAAAATTTGTTTATTCAACTGGTGTTGAGAAAATGGGCTAACCATTTGGGTAAAAAAGTCAAGTTAGACCTCTGTTAGTTCTTATAGGAAAATGCAGTCCAGATATAAGTAACTGTTTAAATTATGAAAATACAAACTATAAAAGGACTAGAAGAAAACGTAAGAAAATGGTTAGATAATCTTATGGTAAGAAAAGACCTCTATATAATCCTAAAGGTATACTATTAGAGAATATATTTATACCTTGTAAATATTCGAATCTGATCTCTGTGTGGCAAAGCAACAAAAGAACTGCAAAAAACAATCGTCCCACTAATAAAGAAATGCAAGTTAGACTCCAGTAAGTTCCTATAATTTTCCAAATAGGTTGGCAATGATTTAGAGTAATGATAAAAGCTAAGATTGGTGAAGATGTGGGTAAATAAGGACTCTCATATGCTGCTAGTGGAAGTATATATTGATATAACATTTCTGGGAGGTAATTTGAAAATCTGTACCAAAATATGTATCTTTTACCAAGTAATTCCACATCTAGAAATTCTTTCTAAAGGGAATAATCAGAAAATGTGCCAAGAGGTATATACAAAAATGTTTTTTGAAAAATTAGAAACTGTTTAAGTGACTATAAATAGGGAATTGGCAAAACAAGTTATGGTACAGCCATACTATGTGGTCACTAAGAATGATGATGTAGGTATATATTTTTGTACATGGAAAGATGTTTTTAATATGTTATTTAATGAAAAAAAGTTAAAAAACCATTTTAGGATACCTTTTAAAAGCACTAAACATATATTTGTTTATTTGTGTATATGTATGTGTGCCTCAAGGATTATACACTAAAATATCAACAGTGTTATTTTGGGGTAGTAGGATTATAGGTAGTTAAAAGACATATATTTACTTTTCTTTGTGCTTATCTGTATTCTGAATTTTCTGTATTAAACTTTGTTAAAGAAAAATAATGAAGTAAAAACAAAACAACTAATTCCTACTGCTTTAATTACATCAGGATCCATCTGGGAGGTATGCTTATATGGAGGAATAGCTTTTAAAAAAAAAAGATTCATAACTCACATAGTTTATTTTATCCCTGGCCATCCAGTTGCTGATTCTCACTGATTCCACAGCTGCACATTGAGACTACACTCCCCCTGCACCAAGGCATAATTTGATCTACTTCCTTGATTTTTAACATTCCTGTTTTGTCTGCGACTAGCAGTTTCCCTTTTGTCATGACCCTAGAACTCCCCACACCTGATGATTGCCCTGTGGTCAGTTTTGTTTGAACATGCTCCCCTTCAGAGAGTAGCTATGACTGTTCAAGATAATATTTATGAAGATTTGAATAAAAATATTTTTTATGTCCAAATATTGATGGTGGGAGGGAGATTAGGAATCTGAATCTGATGCACCAGCCTTGCCTTATTTAAGCTGTGTAGAGAAATGTCCAGGTTATGCTTGGTTATGTGGGTTCTATCGGGAGAAGTGAGGAGGCCTAGGTTCCGAGATAAGGATGTTCAGCAGGGCTTGTGGAGAATCTCATTCAGAATTTGGCTTGCTTGCAAATGACTCCCTTTATGATTCCTAAGAGAGGCTCTGGCTAGGTCAATATGGTGTTTGTTTATTAAGCAAAAGTTCATGCCAAGCAACTTTAGATGCATTTGACTTCATATTTTGCCATAGTGTGGATTTCTGTATGAGCAACTTATCCATCATAGTGATGAAAAATGAGACAGTGCTGGTGATGCTGTGGTTACAGTGTACTTTTCATCCTTGATTTTGATGGGTCAGTCTTCCTTGAAATTCTCTCTTGACATGGACCATCAATATGGAATTCTGAAGCTCTCACTGATAGAGCTGGTCTCTGAGCTGGCATCCACCCAAGCCAGGAATATACTGCAGTACACTTATTGAGAATGACACAGTTCTTGATTGTATGTCTGATCCATGGCTTACACTGTCTTCACCATGCCAAATGGGTCTGCCATGAAGTCTTATTTCTGCTACTTCCTTTACTTCTTGCACAACTACTTTTCCTCATACAATTCCACTCTGTTTTCATGGATCTATAGATTTCAATGAATCTTCCAAGTCCAAAGGCTTAAATCTGGGCATACCCCTCTCTTTCATCCAGTTCCTTTTCCAAGACGGCATTGAGGATGTTGCTATGTTTGTTTAATGCTCAGTTATTGTTATGATAGGTAATAGCAATCCATTTCAATTCTGAACTAAAATTGCTGGCTTGCTTTTTTCATTATGCTATAGTTTTTAGGAACGTTGCACTCCAGTTTTGATACTAAATGTTTTAATTATGTGATAGATATTAGAAGAAGAGAGTGTAAGAGAAGCCTTCAGAGAGAATTTTAGAAATTAGTTTCAGAATTGACCGTCTCACTAGATTTGTATCTAGGCCTAGCTTCTCTCCGTGCAGTTAGTTACAACACTTGGAGGGCCGCTTCTAACACTGGCACCAAAGAGGTCAGTTTTTCCACTCTCTCTCCCAGAAAAGATCAGGAAGTGCAATAAGGTTCATGAAAATTTAAGCTTGAAGTTTAGAAAACTCAAAACAACCCAAACCCTCAAACATTCAGTTTGGTTTGAATCTTGGACAAAGGTTTGCTATGCAGCGAGTGGAGTCATTCCAGTTTAAGGGCTGTAGTAACTTCATTTCAGGGCGAGTGACGGGGAAATTATGAAACCATAACTTGGATCTTATTTTAACAAAACCAAGAAACAAAAACACTTACTGGGGAATCTGCATGGGAAAGGGGGCCTACCTAACCCCAATTGCTGCTATTTTACTGTGGCAGCTCCTCTTACTATAGGAATTATGAAACCATTCTTTCCAATTCCTTTGGAGAGAGCTGACTTTTGCAAGTGATTGAGTTGCCTGCATCCAATTTATAAGCCTCCTGATGTGCACAACAGGGAAAGATCTTTCATAGGTGATTAAATCCAACAGGGTTAAGGCCTGTCATAGTGATCTCCCTTGTGGTCAGCTTTCATTTCAAAAGTCATCCCAGGAGAACAACTGTAGCTCTTTACCTAGTTGACTTCTGAAACACATTTTCCACTTCAAAGAGAGCCCAATAATTTAGACCCTATCCTCCTTGGATACCATTTATTTGTTCCAGGGATAAGAATTCAATTTAATGACTGTTTCTTGAGTGGCTTCATTATATCTGGCACAGGAGAATATATTCCAGGCAGGGGTATACAACATAGGAAAAAAATTGTCCTCAAAGATCTTATGGACCAGTCTATAATCAACAATGAAAACATCTTAGAACAAAAACAAAAACAGAAAGGATTCATTCTGAAATAATTTAGAAAACTTCAGTTGATTTCTAAACGTACCCAATAGAGTATCTCACCTTGTTTACAGTTGTTCACTTATCAAATACTGCAGAGCAAAATGAAGTCAAGCCTCAGGCTCTGCAGATGTGGAAGACAGCCTGGAGGGGCAAAGAATCACAAAGCCCTGCAGAAGTTCTGAAGCACACAATCTCAAAGGATTTTAGACAGATTTGGGGCCTCAGAGCACTCAGAGATACTGAGAATTTAATAAAGTATGCATTTTCTTATTTAGGTAGAGGCTTAGATTTTCCCTATAATAGAAATGAATGAACTGACAAGGTTCCAGTTAGCAAATAGCATAAATATTCCCCCAAAGTATCGATATTCTTATCAAACTGGCTGGTTCTCTTAACTGGAAATATATTTAGTTAGTGATTTAAGTTGGATTATACCAACCATTCACCATCCTTATGAGTGATTGTCTCTGCTATTACATGGAATCATGTTACTGTGAAATTTAAACTAATTCACATGAAATCTAATATGAGTCACAAGCCAATGAACTGTGGTTAATGATATTTGGTGTAATTTGAAATTTTTCCTTTTGTTTTTCTGTTAAAATATTGTTTTAAATATTATGGTTTAATGACATCAGTATCTAATTCCTTTCCTTCTTTATGTTTGTACTTTAGAACTACAGGCAGCAAGTCTGTTTCTTAGAATATAAATACATCTAGTTAACTTTCCAAAATTTGAAGATTTCTCAGAACTATTTTCTGAACTAATAATAATGCCATAATGATTATAGATAACAGTGGAACTGTAGAAGTATAACATTCTTTAATAACTTGGAATTTAACAATTTGATTCTGAATATTTATCAAAGCTGTTAATAGACAATCAATAAATACCCTGTGTAGAGTCCTGTACTTAAAGAGTGAACCAATGGTTGAGGAAATGAAATAAACTTGAGTGTTAAATGCTTTCTAAGTGGCAGAAACAGTCAGTTCCAAACAAGGAAATAATAATTTCCAGATGGAGATGGTCAGAGGATTCACGGAGGATGTGTGATTTGTGTTGGCCATTGAAGAGTATAAGGATTTGGAGAAGAATAAACAAGTTGTTTCAGATGTGAGGGATCAATGCATCAGAGACTGGAAAATGCACAAATTGTATGAGGGACAGAGAGTTGATGTAGGAGAGTAGTGCGAATTAGAGTTGAGTGGTAGGATAAAACCAGATTTTGAGAGACTAAGCAAACGAGTCTAGGCTTTATCCCATAGTTACAGGATAAAGGAGCTATTCTAAGTTTTTGCGCTGGGGGATGAAAGAGTGAAGTAATGGTTTAGGAAGATAACACAGTAGGATAGATGAAAAAGAGAGTGGCTGAAGACAGAACAATTGATCAGAAAACTTTTTCACTTGCCTAAAAAAAGATGATAAATGTCTAGAGTACAGTGGTGGCTACAGTAATGGAAAGAAAAAACATTAGGAAGAGGAAGAGGAATCAATATAACTTTGAGATTATTAGATGTGGGAAGTGAGGGACTACTTAAAATGACATCTTTTGGTTTAATGTATGATTTGGGACCTGGGTATCAGGGAAAATGGTCACAAAGCTTTATCATAAGTGAGAAATCTGGAAAATCAATTAGGTTGGGGTTAGGAGGAGAAAATAGGTTTTGTTTTAGGTGAATTGCTCTTGAGGTGATGGCATGTCCTTTAATGCAGGACTCAATTTTATGAGAGAGAGAGAGAAAGTAAAAGGTCATGACTAGTAATAAAGATTTGGGGATCATCTGTATGTAATAGTTGAAGAGTTGAAGTTGGGGAGGTAGATAAGCTCCCCAAAAGGCTTAGGAATGGAAGAAGAAATGTCTGAGATATGAGCTGTAGGACATACTCACACTTAGGTGATGAAAGGTGGAGAGAAGACAGTGAAGGAGACAGAAAAAAAAGCAGAGAAAAGAATCAGAATATGGCGGAATGACAGAAGTCAAAAAAGTAAAGAGTTTTAAGAATGGTAGTGATTGGCATTATCTCACACTTCAGAGAGGCTATGGAGAACAGGGAATGGAAAAAGCCATTGATTTTTACAAGTAGGAGTCTTTGGAGCCAATTAAGAATAATGTTCATAGAGCAGGAAGAGCAGAACCAAATTGTGTGAGTAATATGGAGGGAGTGGTGGTATTAAAGTAGAGGCAGCAGGTACATATAAACTCTTTAAAAAATTTGTCTTGGGAAGAAAGGAGAAAAAAGAACAGTAGCAAGATGAGTTCATCTCCTTTACTCACTCCATGTGCTCTTCCTGGGCAGATTCAATCTCTCTCACATAGAATTGCCATGTATATGTCAATACCTTCCAGAATTAGATCTAAAATATAGACCTTGGTCCCTAACTCCCATATATTAATAATTCTACTTGGGGTATCAAATAGGCACTTCAACTTCAACATCTATTTATTTATTTATTATTATTTTTTTTTGTGAGGAAGATCAGCCCTGAGCTAACATCCATGCTAATCCTCCTCTTTTTGCTGAGGGAGACCGGCTCTGAGCTAACATCTATTGCCAATCCTCCTCCTTTTTTTTTCCCCCCAAAGCCCCAGTAGATAGTTGTATGTCATAGCTGCACATCCTTCTAGTTGCTGTATGTGGGACACAGCCTCAGCATGGCCAGAGAAGCGGTGCGTTGGTGCGCGCCCGGGATCCGAACCCCGGCCGCCAGTAGCGGAGCTCGCGCACTTAACCGCTAAGCCACGGGGCCGGCCCCAACTTCAACATCTAAAACTAACTCATGATCTACCCCACCTCCACCAACTGCAAAAACAAAACAAAATATAAACAATCAGATCCTCTTCCTGTGTTCTCTATTTCAGCAAATGATATGACACACTACCCAGTTGTTCATGCTAGGAACTTTGGGGGTCATTTTTGATACCCCTTTTCTCTTCATTCCTCTCTTCTAATCCATCACCAAGTCTTATGACCATGCTTCTCTCCATATCCACTGTCCACCCTAGTTGAAGCCACTTGCACCTCTGGTATCGCTAACAGGACTACCTCAACAACTTTCCAACTGGTCCCTCTGCGTCTGCTCTTGCTCCTCATAGCAGCCAGGATGATTTTTTAAATCCACAAATCTGATTACTGTCACCCTCCTTTTTAACACCTTCCAATGCCCTCTTGTTTCCTTTAAGCCAGACAGCTTTGTTAGAATGGAGCAACTAACTTTCCATGGAGGAACTGAGAAAGCTCTGTGAAGAAAGTTGACACACGAACTGGCCATAAGAGTTTGCAGGTGAAGAATAGTGTTGGGGCGACTAGGGGGTAAGGGTGGCAGAAGATCATTCTAGTTTGGGGACTATCATGTGCTAAGGTAGGAAGTCAGGTATTCAGAAAAGGGTGACAAGTTCAAAGTGCGTATTCTCAGATGTCAGGGGGTGAGAAGCCAGACTTTGACAGCCCCTTCGTGTTTGGATTTTATGCAGGTTTTAAAGCAAAAGGTGATGTAAACAGCCAGCTTTTTGTTGGATAACTTGACGGCTGAGGGAAAGTGGACTGGAATGCTTGAGAGGCTGAAAGCAGGGAGAGCAGTTCAGAGCTCATTTCAGTGACCCACGGAAGGCGAGAGAGGCCAGGATGAAAGCCGTGGTGCTGGAGAGAAGAGGGAGTCAAGACATGTTTTAAAGTAGGATCAGAACAACTAGTGCAACATTTGGGGATATGTCTCCTTGGAAAGTGTTACTCTGAGTAGGGTTCTGTGCAAAGCCTACCATTTGACCCTGGATCGATGTTATTCTGTGTATTATTTTTGCCATATATAACACGCCCTGGATAGAAATTTAACAATAACTTTGTGTCTTGGTCAGATCTGGATTAAAAATTCAGCCCAATAAAAATATTTTTAAGAATTCAGATACCTGGATTCTCCATGTTTCTACTTCTGATAAGTTTCCTGAACTTGGTCAAGCCATATAGCTAAATCTGGGGCTTAAATTCCTCATTTACTAGAATCACTGGATGATATCTAAGGTCCCTTCCAGTTCCTTGATCCCAGTGTTGATTTATAGGGCATTTCTCTAATTTGGTTGATTGACTTGAATCTTACCAGCAAGGAGCAAACTGCTCCACAGTTTCTTGAGGACATAGCTATCTCCTTAGAGGACTGATGGTGTAGGGGATATCCGAGTAGCATTCCTAGAACCACCTTATCTTGGAAAATTTACAATCCTTTTAGAGGACTGTTCCAATCTCCAATAGCTGGGTATAAATAAGAAATCTTTGAGTTAATGAAAGCTGTTTGTGATGAATTAGTTATAGTTCTACTTGGTATGTTCTCTTCTCTACCCAAGGCTCTGCTTCCAGGAGAAGCTTAAAAGCAAATTCAGGGCTGGCCCCGTGGCTTAGGGGTTAAGTGTGCGCGCTCCACTGCTGGCGGCCTGGGTTCGGATCCCGGGCACGCACCGATGCACCGCTTCTCCGGCCATGCTGAGGCTGTGTCCCACATACAGCAACTAGAAGGATGTGCAGCTATGACATACAACTATCTACTGGGGCTTTGGGGTGAAGAAAATAAATAAATAAAATAAAAAAAAAAAAGTAAATTCATTGTCAAGTATTTCCAGACCTTTGTTTTCAAGAACTTATGTAGACTAGTGAGTGTATCTTTTTTGAAGTACAGTCAATTTGTAGAATATTGGAGACATATCATTTAATTTAACAAATTTTAAGCTTCCACAGGTATGAAGCATTGTGGAGAGGAAGAAGAATGGGTAAAAGAATGTACCAAGATGAATAAGGTATAATTTCTGTCTTCAAGGAAGTATATTGTTTAATAGGAGATCCTGGAGTGTAAACAAATACTCTACATGGATACATGAAAAGGATAGTATAGTAGAGGGAAGTGCTGAGTGTAGGATGAGTACGATTCCATCCTTGGGGTTGCAAATTGGAATAACTGTCTTCTGGTATGTGCTATTTCCAAGTTCTGCCTGAGAAGGTAGACGTTAGTGAGTGTAACATGGGTCTTGGTCTAAAGTAATCCATCCACCTGTCTTTGGCAAATGTATATAAAGGGTTTTAGTCAATCTCATTAACGAATTGAGATCATAGCATATTGTTCATGCAAGAGATGCAAAAAAGACTGACTCACTGAAGATGGTTGATTGGTTATAAGTAGACATCATCTAGATTTTTGGCAAGATTGAGATGAATGCTTTTATGAAGTTATGCAATTGTGGCAACATGTTGTCAGCTGTTGCACTAGCAGTCAAATCATTAGAAAATCACATCAACATCGTCAGTATACTGCTTAGCAGACAGGCATGCTGGCATAAACAAGTTATCAAGGTGCAGACTAAACCGAAGACGTATAAAAGAATGATGCGTTACAGCATATTCTATGGGTGTTACATTTGTTATGTATATCACATCTGACTTCTGGATGAGTGTCATATGTGGATTTTCTGTGTTGAATTTAACATAAAGGTGATAAGATTAGATTTCTAAATATAGGGCATTTATGTCATTCCAAGTGCTTGCTAAAATATTCTTGTTCTGTAATGTCACTCATCTGAAAGATAACTATGTTTTCTGGTGGTGAAAAGGTGTTCTTTCCTGTTTTGTCTTTGTACATTTTTTTTTTGCCCTCAACACATCAGACGACAGAAGTAGAATACTGAGGATGGATAACCGTAGGTGCTTTGAATAAACTTTGAGTTTTAAAGAGCATAAGAAAGCTGGCAAGCCTGGAAAGTGATGTTTTTGGAGAGGAGTGAAATGGGTTAAGCTTCGGCTAATTATGAAAGCCCATTGAAAACCTTGATTATTTAATGTAGGGATGAATCTACCTCAACTGTGTTAAAAGTTCTGATCCCAGATTCGTGTCACTAGGTTTCGAGTAGAAGCAACCCTACAAATAACTTTCAAGGTGTGTAATCTGAATGAGAGCATCAAAAAATCAAAGCCACACGTAAGATATGTTTCCATTGGCTCTAAGCCACCATACGCTGCCTTCAGTGATTCTTTGCATGTAAAGACATTGTGTTTAAAGAACCCTTGTTAAGAGGAAGTATATTATCTGGCAGGAGAAACACATTAATAATATAAGCTGACATTTAGTGGCTTAATTTTTGCCTGGCATTGCACTAAGCACTCTACCTTGGTTATCTTACTTAATACTGAGAATAATCTTAGGTTGATACTATTGTATTTAATCACTTGTAAGATGTACATTTTTCCCACATTTTAACACTCTGGAATTGGGATGTATATGACAATCAATGATGTCTTACAAGCATAATTTAGAACATTCGTTTCTTTCCTAGTGGCATGTAAAATCATGGTGAAACTGACAGTAGAAGGCGTCACAGATTAGATGAAATACATATTAGCCACCATCCCCCTTTATCCAATCTTACCTAAAATGAAACTGAGACGTGAAGTAAGCTGTTCAAGATCACAGAACAGGTAAGTATTTGAGCCAGGATTCCACACAACTGGCTAACTCAGTCCGGGACCAATCAATGCTTATAACTAGCACACCATGCTGCTGGCTGTTAATCTAGCAAAATTAGTGCATCTGAATAGCTATCTTCAGAGAGCTGCACACTTTGGAAAGTGAAGTTGGAAAGAAAGGGAATTTGCAAGGACCATAGTAGACTGTTGAGTGAGGGGGCACAGTAGAGGACCCTTGTCAGCCAGGGTAATCATGAGAGAAATGGATCCTGAAAGAAGAGAAAAGCTACAAGAGTGTCAGGAAGCCCCGAGTAAAGGCCACTATTTTGTCCAGGGCCAGAACTGCACGTGCAAAAACTTCTAAATGGGATGCAGAAAGAATATCTTTATGTAGGAGGGAGAGTTATTTATCTATAGCTCTCATCTATATCTATTCATTTATACCTATACCTATATCTAGAGCTATATAAGTGAAAGAGATTTGTATTGTGCTTTTTTAAAGGGAACATTGCCTTATTAACAAACATTTTCTTATCCTACAGTTAGTTTTAAAACTTTTGTGTTATGCTTTGTTTTTTTTTATTTGCTTATTTTATTTATTTTTCAAAATATAAGGCATTATTTTTTTTGCAGGTGTACATCGTTATATTTTGACTTCCGTATTGACTACATTGTGTTCACTACCAAAAGTCTAGTTTCCATCCATCACTGTACAAATGCCCCCTTTATCCTCCCGCCACTCCCCTTCCCCTCTGGTAACCACCAATCTGTCTCTGTGTCTATGTGTTTGTTTGTCTTCCACATATGAGTGAAGTCGTATGGTAATTGTCTTTGTCTGACTTATTTTGCTTAGCATAATACCCTCAAGGGCCACCCATGTTGTCACAAATGGCAAGATCTCATCTTTTTTGTGGCTGAGTAGTAGTCCATTATATATATACCACATCTTTTTTATCCATTCATCCATTGTTGTGCACTTAGGTTGTTTCCATGTCTCAGCTATTATAAGTAATGCTGCAATGAACATAGGGGTGTATGTATCTTTTCTAATTAATGTTTTCATATTCTTTGGATAAATACCCAGAAGTGGAATAGCTGGATCATATGGTAGTTCTATTCTTAATTTTTTTGAGGAATCTCCATACTGTTTTTCACAGCAGCTGCAGCCAACTTACATTCCTACCAGCAGCGTACGAGAGTTCCCTTTTCTCCACATCCTCTCCAACACTTATTTCTTATCTTTTTTAAAAAAATATTTATTTAAAAAGAATTTTTATTGAGGTAACATTGGTGTATAACATACAAATTTCAGGTGTACATCTTAATATTTTGACTTCTGTATAGACTGCATAATGCTCACCACCAAAAATCTAGTTGCCGTCCATCACCATTTATTTGCTTATTTTATTTTTTACAGTCCCTAGAACAGTTTTATGTAAATGGAAGGTCAAATATTTTTTGAATAAATGAATAATAACTTTCTTACCTCAAATGCTACACAGAATCTTGGGAGCATATTGGGGTTTAGAAGAGGGATGCTTTAGCGGAGATGGGGAACCTTTTAAAGAGTTTTATCAGCTGCAGAAATAACAAAGAGTACTACAATTTCTATTTCTGCTTGTCAAGAAATGAGGTAGGCAAATTAAAATCAGTCAGGATCTAGCACTGCTGTTCTGCCTCCAACCGTAAAGATGAGCCAAGGAAAAGACAAGCCAGTGAAAATACTCTGTCATTATTCCCAGTCAGCCCCAATGACCATTTGCACAAACATGACACAGACCAACATGTACACACACACATATATAAATTTTTGTATTTTCTTTTGCCTATGTGTCTAGTCAGCTCAAATGGGTCGACTCGTGTTTTGGCTCATATAACCAAACCAGACTCTTTGGCTCAGCTCTACCTGCAAACTTTCTGGCCTGCTTGGGTATAGTGAAGTGGTTTGAGTTTCTGAGAACAAATAATTAGGCTCTAGGAGAAGGCCAGGGTTATACAAAACCCATTCGTTTCTGCCTCTGTGGGTTCTGTGACCCCGTGAAAAGGAAAACAAAGTGAGATAAGGACAGAGCTCAGCTACATGGGCTTCATGATATTTTTCCTTTTAGTGTTATCAGAACATTTATTTAATTGTTGTTGTTCTGGACTTGATAAGCTGAGGGATTAATATTTTTAAATTCCATCTCCTTTTAATCAGCCACAAACGATGTCTTGGACTCAGAATTATGTTGGTGTGGACCAGAAAGCTGACCCTGTCTTTTTTATTTATACTCGTCTTTTGGGCTTCCAAGGTAATGAAGTTTTAAACTAGGCATAAGAGCATCATCAACTCAAAGAGGCTGTGAATAAGATATTTACTTATTTTGTTAAACTTACTCCACCATTTCTCTACATCTTTTTATGGTATTTTTTTTAATTCCATAAAAACATTAGAGACACATTATTGGGGAGATTGCTCAATTACAATGCAGACCACCTGAGGCACTGACCCTATCAAGTGAGTTTTGGTGACAAGGAGGCAATAATTGGGCCTAATGTAAGCCCTCTTTCCCTGCAGTTCATGGGGATAGCATTTAAACCATTTTTAAGTGGTTTTAAAATGTAGCAGAACATAAATCTCACTTTGTAGGTATTTTTCCTTTATCATCCTTTTTGGATGCTATCCTTTATAGCATCCAAAAATTCTTCTCTATTAATCATATTTAGGCCCTTTTCCAAATTATGAATCACCTTACTATAGTTACTTATTAACATATCCCACTCAAACAACTTTCAGTGAACTGCTCGCATGTCCATTTACCCACATGCAACCACCAATATTTTTATAGAAATTATAGACATTTAATTTCATGAGAACAGCACAGCCTTGTCTGTTAAGCTTGAGGTAGGTAGGAAAGAAGGTAGGAAGCACCTTTCTCATACTCAAGCTCAGAACTCAATGTCCAGAGGAAATAAAACAGAAACTACCTTCCCAAATCGTGGAGCTTTTTATTTCCTAAGGGGACGTAGGGAAGGGAGTGGTGGTGACGTCAGTGAGCCAACTTTCTGTTTCTGATCTCGTTTATCAGATGGTACTTTAAGATTCACCTATGAGTATTACCTGTGAGTTATTAATAGAATTGAAAGTTATTATTATTTTTTTTTTTTTGCTGAGGAAGATTGTCCCTGAGCTACCATCTGTGCCCATCCTCCTCTATTTTATATATGAGACACCACCACAGCATGGCTTAATGAGCAGTGTGTAGGTCCGCACCCGGGATCCGAACCTGTGAACCCTGGGCCGCTGTGCTTCAGCACGCAAACTTAACCACTATGCCACTGGGCCAGCCCTGAGTTGAAAGTTATTTTGACCAGTGGGGTAGCAGAAGAGAGATGATAATAGTAGTAACTGCTCACATTATAGAATAGGCAGATGAGATCAGAGGAGAGTAAAAATAATCCAAGGATTATGTCAAAGTTAACAAGATAGCCATTATTCCACTTCTGCCCTCAAATAATTTTTTTGTAAGGTAATCATAATTCCTGAAATAAGGGCAATATTATGGTGGGAAATTGGTTTAAAATCAATACTTGGGTATTAGAAGAACTGGAGAGGTGTGTTTTATCTTTCATTTCCATGTTTATCTTCATCCTTTGCCTTTTCAAACTATAGGCAAAAGCTTCACCATCCTTAGACATTCTGATAGCCTACTAATTGGAATCTTTCCTTATTCTTTTAGTTTCGAAGATATCAATTCCTTTTCAATCTAACATATTCTGGAGATTGCTACTGAGAGTAAAGAGAAAGAAGGTGAGAAAACATCAGATTAAAAAAGTTTGTAAGTGAACAGTGGACATAGTCCTTCACGGTACAAGGGTAATGTTATACCTCTTGAATGGTGATTTAGTAACTGTTGAATTGTTGATTTCCATGTGCTTATTCTACTTTTTTCTTTGGAATGCCAGAGGATTTTGCTTAGGTGCTTCAATAACTGACTTGTTCTGATCCCCACGACAAAACGTAGTAATCAATTTGGGGTTTGTGTTTTTCATTGGGACACTGAAAATTTACAGTTTGGCAAAGATCAGAAGGGCAGTTCCATTGGAACTGCACCAACATAGGTCATCAACCACATAAAGACAGACGGATCTTCCACCAGAAACAGACACATGATGAGTTTTGGGACCCTGTTGACGGAGTCACTCTCATAATTATGAAAAACTTCCGAAAAGAGTTGTATTGCATGGCCTTCTTCTGACTTCTGTATAGCTTAGATGACAGACTTGTAGACCCCGAAGCTGATGGTGACAAAGAAAACCAAGATAAGGTAAGAAGCCACAGTGATGATGCTGAAATCTCCAGGGAAAGTAGCACTGTCAGTGTGGGGTGCAAGACAAGCTTAGCTTTCTTCACATCGTGCCAGAAAATCAGATGTATTGCACCGGAGGCTGCAGAGCAGGTTGCCAGCCAACTCTGTCCCACATCTCCTTCCCCCATCACTGGGCATGGAGGGTTTGGCCCCAGAGGACAAAGAGGAGTTAGATGGAACTGAGTGGCCTCTAATGGCTCTACCAGGGGCTTTTCCAACAAGGACAGGAGAGAGGGGGGAAACAAAACAATCACACTGTTGACTCTCCCAAGTCCCTTCACTCTCTCTGCTTTTGCTTAGACTCTGACTACTAGTAATGTTTTGATATATGGCTTTGCAGATTTTATGTATTATTTTATATGCTAACTGGAAATTTTCTTGTTTAATACTTCACTTAAAAATCCCTTCTGCCTTTGTATTTTTGCCCCACTGGAAGTCTTCTCCAATTGTTTTCTTTTGTCTCTCTGCCCCTGCCCTAATCCCATTCCCCTGAGGTAGCCTCTGGTAACGTTTTGATACTGGGCCTTCCAGGCTTCCTCAATTATTTTATATGCTAACTGGAATCATAGACTGTTTTCACCGGAAGGGACCTTGGAGATCATCTTCTCATTTCTGCCCACCACCTCCCAGTGTCCCCCCACTACAAGCTTCCAGAAGATGCATTGACATGCTAAATGCCTCACCTAAAATGTCACGTCAGCCAGTAATTGACAAAACTGGGACTAGAACCCAGATCTTTTCACTCCTAGTTAAATGGCCTTTTTGCTGCATCCCACAATTTTATTTTCTTAGTCTGTTTCATGCCCTAAAGAAGTACTTTTCATGTGATAGCTTTAAGTGGTTTCAGGCTAGATTTAGTTTACAAGGTGACCTTCATTTTCTGAGCAAACAGACAAGCAAGCAAACGAATTCTAACCAAATAAAAATGGCTATAATTCATCTACTCATTTCCTCCTTCCGCCTCAGTGACCGTGGCCCACAGGCTCAGTGCTTTGCTTTCCTGGAGCAGCTTTCTTGTACTAAGATCATCCTTAGATACATCTGTATCTTTGCCTCCCTTTTCTCTTGTTGGTCACTTGCTTCGGGCATAGGCAAATCTCTCCCTGCTTTCTCTTCAAGTGCTTCTAAAAAGATGGAACTTAAACCAGCCAGGCCATTCCAGGTGCTGATTTTCTTGGTGTCTTCTAGGTGTTCCCCATAAAAAACGGGACTTTCTCCTGGTGCAGGACATCATCTTTTTGACTCATGCACCCTCAACTGAATTTTGTAGCTTGACCAATAAATTCTGACCTCTCTTATACTTCTAGTCTTGCCTTTTTAGTTAAATTTTTAAACAGATCCCTCTCCAGGCTTTCATTCTTAAGTTCGACTTGAGCATACAACACATCCATCCCCTTTCCTTGATAGAAAATGCACACTTTCACAAAATAACTAATAAAAACCTTAGGGTCTCATTCTACCTCTCCCCATCTTCCACCCCAACCACTCTCAGAACCTCTCACTCACCCGGCCTACTTGGAAGTCCTCCGTCACTCTTCTCCACACCAGGCTCAGATCTTTGGACCTTGTTCAAAGTCCATCACATCTTCGAGTTACAATAAATATGCTTACTTTGACTATAGTCAGATCTCTGACACAGACAAGAATTCATAGTGATTTTAGGATAAGGGATTTTTTTTTTTTGCCAAGGATCCAAATCGAACAACTTGAGTTTTGAAGGAAGAACATGTCAGGGAGTGGATGCCAAAGAGGCCCACTCTGCAAATATATTGTGCAATTAACAGAGGACAAATGAGCTCTTCTGAGTGTGATGGTGGTGGTTGTGGCTTGGGGATCTCTTTCTTTCACATAAGTATCTGCCTGTTGTTGTTTCTCTTTGTGTGTGCTTGTGTGTGTGTTGTGGGGGATGTTAAACAAGCATCGTTTTGTTTCCTGTGATTGCAGAATAATGCTTTCGTGTTTACCTTTCATATCCACTCTAAGGATGGAATCTGTTTTACAACTGGGACTGCTGCTATGACCAATTCTGTAGCACTGCCTTCAGTTCAGGCACATGCCTCTGAAACCTTAATCACTAACAGATGCTGCTCTGAATCAAGAATTCCCCTCTCTGGCTACTCAGCCTGAGCAATAAGCTGCCTAACTTGGATCCTACAGGCTTCTTGAAAAACTCCACAGGCTGCCTTACTAGCACACTGGTAACATGCAGAAGATTGATATTTTCCAGGCCTAAGCAGGGCTTTGAAATAATACCCACCAGTTGTAGAGAGCTATTTATTTTCCCCTCCTCCCACAAGTGTTTTCACATACATGATCTCATTTTATCCTTCAAATAGTCCTTGGAGTTATGTAGGGAAAGTAGTATTTTCCCCTAGGAACCTGAGGTCCGGAGAAGTTAAGTAACTTGCTCAAGGTCACACAATTAGCCTTGACTCCTAGTCTGGTGTTCTTTCCACCAAAACGACACTAGTATTTACTTTGTCCTGTGTCAAAGTTGTCCAGAGTCTTTTCAGGTGCTGCATGAATCCAAACTCTTACAGCTCGGATTTAGATTAAATTTGTAACAGCTTTCAGTGTTTTTTTGTTTTTTTTTTCCCCTAGTCCTTAAGTTATAAGTCTAAGGCAGAGGCTTTGTGTGCCTAAAAATTATTTGGGGAGCTTGTTCAGTAGATCCTGGTTCAGTAGATCAAAGGTACAGCCCCAAATTCAGCATTAAAAAAAAACAACACCCACATGATTTTGAATCAGGCAGTCTGTG
Source organism: Diceros bicornis minor (assembly GCF_020826845.1). Classification (NCBI taxonomy): domain Eukaryota; kingdom Metazoa; phylum Chordata; class Mammalia; order Perissodactyla; family Rhinocerotidae; genus Diceros; species Diceros bicornis. Next base: position 21,160,089 of record NC_080764.1, on the reverse strand, counting down.
TAAACATTGTTCTAAGAGCTAAAGTAAGCAAGGCACTTAAGATCACTGAGCCTCAGTTGCCTTACTCAAAAAAGAAAGGAAAGCAAGACTAAAATTAATTAGTAAATTATCTCCAGAAATGAACATCAATTCTAATCGAAAATTAACAGCTTGCATCAGAATTCCTCTTATAGAAGAAATAGTATTTGTCTGGAAAAATGCCTTGAGGTAGAAAGTGAAACCTCAAGAGTCTGGGTTTTCTGGAGAGGGAGGAGAGTAAGAAAAGAGAGGAGTTGATGAAAAGATGTGAAGTTAAGTGCTGAGTACATTAAGAACCAACAGAGGAATCTCTAGTTGTGGGATGGCCAGAAAGAACTCTAGAGAAGAAGGATGGTTGATATGGAGCTTTAAGATGTTTGCTCTGTGGTGCAGGTGATGATCCTTCCCTGTGGTCCCTATATATTCAGTAAAATCTACATTTTGTGTGAATGGAGACTTTTCTATGGGAATTAATGAAGAGGCTGAGTGTTACTTCTGGATTGACATAACGCAGAACTGAGTAGAAGAGATCATGAGAACATAATTCTTGGAAATTTGCAGAAATCTTAGGGAGAGCTTTGGATTTTTGCAGGCTAGAATTGGAGGCTTAAACTCATTTCGCCTAGCTATCCATGAGATAGATGTGATCAGGTGACATCTGGGTGAATATATGATGGTGAGCATGAAGACATTATAGAAAATATTATTTTTGAAATACTTGCATGGCTTTAGAAGAGCTAGGATGTGATTAGAGATCTTGTAAGAAGGGTGCACATCAAGAAAGTGAATGTGAACAAGGATGTTTACAGAGTACGTGAAAGATTAAGAACTTGGAGATGTAATTCCAGCTTTGGCCTAGTTTGCAGAATGATTTTAACTGAGTTCTAGTGCCTTTGTTCCCTTTCCTATGCAGTACATAATGGTAGTTCACGTGGACTGTTGATACTTTTAATCTAGTAGCCAGAGCCAAAAAATTAGGAATTTTCTACATCTGGAAATATTTACCTCAAGATCTTGGGAACGAATTCTTGGTCTGAAGGAGCAGGGGATGGGAAGATGCAAGGCAGAGGGCAACACAACCAAGGCATTGATCTCAGCAAAGAACAGACATTTTACATGAATGTAAGGAGAAAAATGATCTCTTTGCAGAAAGTATGAGCCCAGCTATGCAGCCTTAAGGGTGAGGCCATGTCCTCATCTGTGGCATGGATACTAGAGAATTCCAATCTTCTTCACAATTTAGGGGCTGAGATGACAACACGATTCAATGAGAATGCTTATGGTGAATGGTTTCACTCTTCTCAGTAAAAAAAGGGTATTAGTTGGGGCTGGCCTGGTGGCGTAGTGGTTAAGTACGTGTGCTCCACTTCGGTGGTCCAGGGTTCACAGGTTTGGATCCTGGGCATGGACCTATGCACCGCTTATCAAGCAATGCTATGGCGGCATCCCACATATAAAGTAGAGGAAGATGGGCGTGGATGTTAGCCCAGGGCCAATCTTCCTCAGCAAAAAGAGGAGGATTAGCAACAGATGTTAGCTCAGGGCTAATCTTCCTCACCAAAAAAAAAAAAAAAAGGAATTAGCATCATCTGGTGAAAAATAAGAGTCAGGATTATAGAAGTTTGTGGGCTTCACAAGACAGGTCTGGATTAGTTCTGGGAGAAGTAATCTGGGGACGCAATTATAAATTACTGGCAAGTCTGCCTGAGTGGCTAGGGCCAAAGAACTCCTACACAGTCTTAAATACAAATTTCTCAAATAAAGCCTCCCTCCACCACCTTACTGTCAGCAAAATTCAATTCACTTTGAGAATACTGTTTAAGTAGGCTTCTCGTTCTCTCCTTCACTGAGCATCATGGGACCAGGAGGAGCAAGCAGAGAAAAGTCCAACATTCTTCTGGCTTCCCTTTCATCATTTATTCTTGCAAACAGCAAATGTCTGTTGGGTAACTACTAGTCTAGGTGCTCTGGGTTAGGTGCTGGGAATGCAACTGCTAACAAAACAGAGAGTCTGTCTCATGGAAATTACTTATTTTTTAATCATTTTAACTCCATGGATAAAAATACCTCCTTTGAAGCTTATGTTGTATATAGAATTACCACCCTTTTCTTTTTTGTTGCTATCATTTACCAAATTACCCATTTGTTGAAGGTTTGGATGCCTGGCCTTTGAATCTGGGTTATGGCTGTGAGGAGAGCTGAGCATTCTTTGAGCTGTCTCTCCACTTTTCAGATAATGGAGATCCGTGCTCTAAATCTCTTTTTTGTAAGCCATTTCATACAACTGACAAGATTTATCGGGTATCACAATCTTCCTCTGGGATGGCTGCAACCCGTTCAGCAAATTTAACAATGAATGGGATGGCCGTGCCCTTGATTTGACCCTTGCCTCAAGGCTGAGTTTTAATCAGCATTTGTTGCTCAACTGGATATTTTACTATTTGGGATGGAAAAGCAGTTGCTTTCTCCAGCCTTGTAAGTCCCCAAATTCCTAGATTTATTTCCTTTTATTCCTGTTTGCCCATTCGTCAATTCTTTTCCGAGCTCTTCTCTTTCTTGTAATACCTTGCTGTATTAGCTTAATAGGGCTGATGTAAACAAGGTATTATAAATTGGGTGACCTAAAAACAAAAATTTATTGTCTCACAGTTCTGGAGGCCAGAAGTCCAAGATGCAAGATGTCGGCAGGGCTTGTTCCTTCTTTCGTCCTTCCTTCTTCCCTCCCACATTGGTTTATAACATTGTATAAATTTCAGGTATACATCTTCTATTGCTGCATAGATTACATCACGTTCAGGGTTGGTTCCTCCTGAGGCCTGTGAGGGACAATTTGTTCCATGCCTCTTTTCTAGTTTCTTGTGGTTTGTTGGCAATCTTTGGTGTTCCTTGGTTTGTAGGTGCATCACCTGATCTCTCCCTTTGTCTTCATATGATGTTCTCCCTGTGTGCATGTCTCTGTATCCAAATTTCCCCTTTTCATTTGGATGCAATTATATTGGATTAGGGTCCAGGCTAATGGCCTCATTTTAACTTGATTACCTATATCTCCAGTATAAAGTCACATTCTGAGATACAGGGGTTAGGACTCCAACATATCTTTTTTGGAGACGGGAGGGGGACACAATTTAACTCACAACACTTGCCAAACGCACCAAGAATAGCTATGACATGCTACTCACTTTCCATTTTCCAATCTTTTTTCCTAGGGCTACCATTTCTTTTAGTGCATGATCTGTCTTCCAATATCACAAGCAGTGGTTTTACCAAATGTCAGCAAACTATTTTAACCTCTTACACGTTTTACCACCACTCAAAGATGGGCTCCTCAGCCAGTGCCACATTTTCTTTCACATTCCAATTTGTGGTTCTGGAAACACTCACAAACTAGGACAGTATTTGCAATAGTTGCCCATGGAGGCCAAAGAACATTTGCAATATTAGACAAATCATGTTACTCTTAAATTTGTAAATAGGTCCATTTGAACACTTGCCATTTCCCTGCAAATATTAGCAGAGGCCCTACTGTCTGTACCTCCAACTCTCGATACTTTTTGGACTGTATCAGTTCTTTCAGTCCGTTTCCAATTCATTTTGTCCCAATATATGAGTTCACTTTTGGCTCCTTTTTTTTTTTCTATATTTATCCTGGACCCCACAATACATTACCTGAATTCGTCTCCCCCCATTCCCCTCAATAGTATTACCTCCTATTCTTTTGTTCTACTGGCCCTGAAAAATGCCAGTACCAAACTATATCCGATTATTCCAGTCCTCCTGTGATATGCAGCACATTAAGCACTTATGGAGGAAACTACACAGAGTCCTTACAATTTCACGGTGTCTAATCCAACTACGTTCTCAACATTGCTAGAGAATCCTTCAGGAATTCTTTCTCTCTCTCTCTCTCATTCATATATATGGCATGTAAGCACAAGACTCCTCTTAAAGTATAACCTTGATTTTTTAATTCCTCTGTGCAAAAAATGGTCCAGTGAGTAATTCTGTAACTTTTACTTTTAACTTCTACAACATTCTTCCCATTTGCACTCATGTATTTCATTTTCCTTTTAGTTTCAATATCCCCCTCTTGTTCAAGTCAGTCCTTTGCCAGTGTGTCCTATCCTACCTTTTCCACCTCTTCAGAAGCCTTGCTCTGCCCAATGCTTCCTTTTTATCCTTGATTTTTAACTGTGTCTCTCCACTGTTTTTTTTGCGTCAGCTTACTCGTTTGCTCAGTTTGTCCCTATCTTAACAATCATCCTTACATCTCATACCTTGATTTTCTTTGTAAATATCTTCATGTATTTCTCTTGTGATCTGCTTTCCCTGATCCCCCTCCCATCTCTCCTACACTAAAACTAACAGGACAGTCTTTGGAGCCTTTCATTACCCTGGAATTGATTAGTCTAACAGTTAAGAATAAAAGGCACCAAATGTTTCATATTTTAAGTTTAGAGAACCAGCAGGTTGGGACCATCTCTCCCACAGTGAAATGCCAATGTATGAGTAACAAACTATCATATTAGGATGTCAAATGATTAAAATATTACATTCTGATTATCAGACAACTCATGATTTTTAACGAACAGTAGCTTTGTATCCAGTATTATGCCTCTCTTAGCACTAACATTTCATTTTTTGACACTTCCTGAGATTTTCAAACTACTCCTTATTCTGACAATCTTTCAACTGTATTTGGAATGTAAATCAAGATTTTTCCTGCTCACCATTTTGGTAACAAAGTATTGCATTTTTATGAAGCAAATATTAAATATTCCTATATAAACTTTGGCTAGAAAATGTTGTATTGGGAGATTCACACATCTATGAAGTTTGGTCATTAGAATCCAAGAGATGTTTTGTCAGGAACCTATTAACTAGGGACACATTCTGTGGAGCCCCTTGGATAGAGTAGCCTCATTGTTGGTAATGGCTTTATGGTATTCTATTTGTATGTTTGTTCATAATTTTACTTCTATTTAGCCATTCTCCTCTCGATGGTCATCTAGATTGCTTCCAATCATTTTCTATTATAAATAATTCTGCAATTAATATTTTTGTATATGTGTCATTTCATGGATAAGCAAGGATACTTGTAGCATAAATACTCATGAATAATATTCCTGGGTCAAACTTTATGTGCATCTCTAATCCTTATAAATGTTGCTAATTGATCTTCATAAGGTTTTACCAATTTGCGTGTCTACTAACAATGTATGAGAGGGTTGTTTCCCCACACCTGCATGATGATGGTGTTAGCAGACTTTTCTTTTTTGCCAGTCTAGAAAGTTAAAAATTACCTCTGATTGCAGTTCAAATGTGTATTTTTTTTAAATTATGAGATTTAAAACATATGTATATATTTTTGTGTGTGAGGAAGATTGGCCCTGAGCTAACATCTGTTGCTAATCTTCCTCTTTTTGCTTGAAGAAGATTGTCACTAAGCTAACATCTGTGCCAATCCACCTCTACCTTGTATGTGGGACACCGCCACAGCATGGCTTGATGAGTGATGTGTAGGTCCTGCCCTGGGATGTGAACCTGCAAACCCTGGGCTGCTGAAGCTGAGTGCGTGAACTTAACCACTACACCACTGGGCTGACCCCTAAAATATTTTCATGTTTATTCAATCTGGAAATTTCTGTCTTTACCTGGGATGTATAGACAATTTGTATTGAATATAATATTTAAATGATTGCATTTGAATCTACCATTCTGCTTTTTGTATTCTATCTGTCCTATCTATTCTCTTTGTTCATTTTTTCTCTTTCCCTGCCTTCTTTTGAATTGAGTGTTTTTTGAATTCCATTATAGCTCCATTATTGGCTTATTAGCTAAGCCTCTTTGATTTCCTTAATGTTTGCTTCAGGGTTTGAAGCATGCATCTTTAACTTATAACAGTCTACTTTCAAATGATATTATACTTCTTCACATATAACGTAAGAAACAACAGTATGCTTCCGTTCACCTCTATTCTTTTATGTTATTGTCCTCATGCACTTTACTTCTACGTGTTATAAATTCCACAATATACATTATTTTAATTGTTGCCTTAAACAGCCAGTTAGCTTTTAAAGAATTTTTAAAAAGGAGACAAAGTTTTATATTTATCCATATCTTTACCATTTAGGTACTTTTTATTCTTTTGTGTAGATCCAAATTCCCATCTGGTTTTATTTTTCTTCTGTCTGAAAAACTTTAACATTCTTTTAACACAGATATCCTGGCATGATAAATCCTCTCAACATTTGTTTGTCTTTACTTAAAATATGTGCATTTCCTCTCTATTTTGAAGGATATTTTTACTGGATCTAGAATTCTAGATTGACAGATTTCTTTCTTCTTTTAGTAGTTTAAAGATGTTGTTTCATCCTCTTCTAGCTTCATAGTTTATGATGAGAAGTCTTCAGTTATTTTTATTTTTATTCCTCTGTTCATCGTATATTTTTCCTCTGGCTGCTTTTAAGACATTTTCTTTATCGTTGGTTTTTACTGATTTATTTATGCAATGCTCTTTGAAATTGTCTCTAGACCTCACACAATTTTGTTTCTTACTGTGTGTGTTTTGCTTTAAATACTTAAATGTACTTACAATAGCTATTTAACACTCCTGTTTGCTAGTTCCATCATGTCTGCCATTTCTAAACATGTGTTTTTTAATACTTTTTCTTTTGTTTATGGGTTACATTTTTCTGCTTTGGGGCATGCCCAGTAATTTTGTATTAAATACTGGTCATTGTGTGGTTTACATTGTTGAGTGTCTTATTTTATTGTCTTCCTTTAATGATTGTTAGGCTCTGTTTCAACAGGTGGTTAGTTTACTTTCAGATCCATTTGATATTTTTGAGGCCCTTTTGAAATCTGGTATAGTGCATCTAGAATAGTAACTCTGGATCTTTGATATTATTATTGTCTCTTTTCGTCTTGGTTTTCAGCTGTTTGTTTCTATTACCTTTTATACTTTATAGTTTTTGATTGAATGACAAAAATTGCATGTGAAAAAATGTTAGAGATAATTTGAAGGTCTGAATACTGTCCCTTCCTTCAGAGATTTGTAGTTGTTTCTGACAGGCAGTTCACTTCAATCATTCTGAGATTGAGCTGGTTCACAGATGGATTCCAGTGTGTCTGAAGGCTGACCCACTTCCAATTTGGCCTTAAGATGTAATCTTTCAGGGGACCTAACTAAATGCCTGGCATGTTTACTAGAGTTCCTCCTCTTTGATGGGCCTTGAGATATAATTTTTGTCTCTCAAGCATCAGTAAACTGCCTAAAGTTTTGCTTTATTTTTTAGGATTTATTATGGGCTGAATTATGTCTCCCGAATTCATATGTTGAAATTCTAATCTCCAGTACCTCAGAATATGACTGTATTTGGAGATAAAGCCTTTAAAGAGGTAATTATGTTAAAATGAGATCATTACAGTGGGCCCTAGTCCAATATGACTGATGTCCTTATAAGAAGAGGAGGTAGGACACTGACAGGCATAGAAGGAAGACCATGTGAAGACACAGGCAGAAGATGGCCAACTACTAGCCAAAGAGAGAGGCCTTAGAGGAAACCAATCCTGCCAATACCTTGATCTTGGACTTTTAGCCACCAGAATTGTGAGAAAATAAATTTCTGTTGTTTAAGCTACCCAGTCTGAGGTACTTTGTTAATGGCAGCCCTAGCAAACTGATATGGGATCCTAGTTGCAACTTTCTGCTTGAATTCTGATGTTTTCAGCTCTGTGTTATTTGTGAATTAGCAAATGCCTGGAGGTTAATTGCGTAGTTGAATGTTGGGTTCATCTCAATACATTTCTATTCCCTCTGAAGGTCTTGGGTTCTCAAGTCTTAGCTGTCTCATTAAATTCCGGGTTTTTCTCTCCTGTCCTGTGAGGCTATAGAAAGTTCTGCTGAGCTTCTCAGCCTCATAGCCACCCCTTTCTGCTCGGTTCTCAGATGCTAGGCCCTATACTGCTTGCCAATCAGCAAATGCATTCAGAGAGAGAGTGGAGCAGAATGTTGGGCTTATCTCAATACACATATTTGTTCTCGAAGAACTTCACCTCTTAAGTCCTGGCTGCCTTAATAGTTTCTTATGATTTCGAACAGATGTTGTTTTTATTTTATCCAACTTTTCTAGCTTTTTTTTTCTGTAAGGAGATTTGGTTTGATACAAGCATGTCTATCAAAGCTATAAGTGGAATTATTTTTATATTAATTTTGAGCCCAGGTGCTTTATTAAGTTCTTTTATCTGTAATAGGTTTTTGATTGGATCTTGTTTGTGCCCCTCCAAAATTCATGTGTTGAAACCTAATCCCCAATGTGATGGCATCTGAAGGTGGGGATTTGGGGAGGTGATTACATCATGAAGTTCTCATGAATGGGATTACTGCCCTAATAAAAGAGACCCCAGAGAGCTCCCTCACCTCTTCTGCCATATGAAGACGTAGTGAGAAGATGACCATCTATGAACCTGGAAGTGGGCTCTCACCGAACACCAAATCTGCCTTGGTCTTGGTCTTGGAATTCCTAGCCTGAAGAACAGTGAGCAATAAATTTCTGCTGTTTAGAAGCCACCCCGTGTTTAGTATTCTGTTGTTGCTGCCTGAACTGACTGAGACAGTATCATATCTCTGTCTCCCAGCACTGAATATTGCTGTGAAGTATGAGGCCAGTCTAATTTATTTTCTCCTTTGTATTAGATATGGGAAAGAATGTAATACCGTACCAAAGTACACACTGATTTAAATAAGATTGAACTTTATATCTCTCTCGGATGTCAGTCTGGCTGGTCTAAGTTGTCAGAGCAACTGCTGCATAATGTCATCCAGGGAGCAATTTCTACTAACTGTTGCCCCTCTATCCCCTAGGGCATCGTTCTCACCCCCAAGATTGAAGGTGGGATGCTGGCACATCTACATTCCAGCTTGCAAAAGAGAAAAAGAGGCAAAATTCAGAAAAAGCAGCTTTTCTTTAAAGTACAGATGACTGCACACTTCACTTTAGTGCATATCTGTTTGTCCAGAACTTACTCACATGGCCGCCCTAACTAACTGCAAGGAAAGCTGAGAAATGCAGTGTCTAGCTGGGTGGTTATACAGCCAGAAATAAGGGGAAATTTAGGAGAAACGACTAAGAGTCTGCCTCAAACTTGTAGGTTACTGAATCATTTTGCCTGAATGTCCAAACATTTTTGTTTCTTTTTCATCTTTGAAGTCCAGTATCACTAGGATATGTTTTAGTGTTGATCACATTGAGTGACCTTTTTTTTATATGAATTGCTATTTCAAGTTATAGATTTAAATCTTTTAGTTTTTCAAAATTATGTCTCTTTATTTTTTTTTTCTTCTTTTCGTTTTGTGTTGATCCTTTTTTTGGGTCTAATTTGCATCTACCATTTTGCTTGCTTTTCTCTATCGTGTTCTTCTGTCCATTGGTGTGATTTCAGTGATGGCTCTTTGTGCTGCTTAAGGTGGCTTTGATTTCTTGAATGGATTTATTTTTTCCTTCTTTTTATTTCTTGAGTCTGCCAGCTCATGTTTCATCTCCTCTAGGTCTCTGCTTTGAGCTTTTTGATTCACTAGGTCCCTGTATTCATGACCATATCTTTGGTTATGATTTTTATCTAAGCAGTGGCCATATTTTTCTGGTGTGTGTGTTTATCACCTGCCACTTGATTTTCCCACATTTTTCTTCCTTTTCCTGACAGTAACTTTGCATAGATACTTGGCTGTTTCATTTTTGTTTATTACTTTTGTGAATGAGGTGAATTCTTCCAGTTACATGTGAGAGGTTCCTTCAGGAGGGAGACTGGAGCAGTGTTCCAGGCAGGCAGTAACTTTCTTTGGGTCACAGCAAAGCTCTTTATGGCTCAGTGGGGCGTGTGTGTTTGTGTGTGAACTATTTTAACCTTCATTTCTTTCTAGTTCAAAGAAATCAGCAGTTTCTGCACTGCTCATAATTCAAGATCCATTTCCTTCACCCTTCCTCAATGACACATTGCTTCTCTCAAAAATGTGTGTTTCCTTGTTCAGTTCCACCTCCTCTGCCTATTCTATGGGTCCAGTAAAGCTGCCTCTAAAGACCCAGGCATCCTGTTCCCATTGTTTCAGACAAGACTTGTGGTTTTGCCCCTCGTGTTGTGCCACATACTTTGGATAACTGTGCTCTGCCTGATTTGTTTAAGATCTTCAGCCACAGATGTCTCTTTAGGCATTTCCCTGCATCTCCGTTTGACATTCCCTGTATTTGGCAGCTTTTCCTCAAATATTATAGTTCAAGGTTACAGGTGTCTCCTAGCTCTATTAACGATCATTTCTCTCTTCTTTTCATTGTTGCTATGATTTGATTTCTTAGAGAAAACTGGGTAGAGCCATCTTTTGTCTGGCATTTTATAATCAGGTACTGTGAATATCCATTTAAAGAAATCCATTATTAGTTTGTTAGGATTGTTTTAAGTGATGTATTTACAAAATTTCAAGAATTCTAATCTGTTTTTCCAAAAAGTTACAAATCTGTACTCTTCCACTAGTATATGAGAGTTTCTATTTTCCTACATCCTTGCTAATACATAGAAAGAGCTTTGTCTATTTGATACTCTAGCATGCTATGCCTCTTAAGATGTATTTTTAATTAATAGGTGGCAAATAGTTATATCTTCTTTTGAGGATTTTCCATTATTGTCTGTTAGTGATTTTTGTTATCTTTTGGTGCCTTTGTCAATTTTCTATGGATTGATATGAGCTTTTTCTTAAAGGTGTGTCACATATATTTTTCTTAGTCTTTTGCATGTTTTAGTTTTATTTTTAATGTAATCTTTTACCAAATAAAAATGTATTTTTATAGCAAGTTTAATATTTTCCCATATGCCTTAGGTGTCATTTTCTTTACAACTCCAAGATTATGTATTCATAAATATATTCCTTTAGTGCTATAGATCTTATATTTCTATTTAAATCTCTAGTAATTCTTGAATTTGTTTTGAATGTGGTATGAAGTATTAATATAGCTTATTTTCGCCACAACTGTTAGTCATGCACTCCATCACCATTTACAGATTAATTTATTTTTCCCACTGATTTAAGGTACCACTATCAACACATTAATCTTATGCTTATACAGAAACAGTTCTAAACTCTAAATTTTATTCCATTGTTTGCTTGTTTTTATGGCAGTACTACAATATTTTAATTATCATTTTATATACTAATATATTTTATTTTCTAGCTGGATAAAGTCCTATCATTACTATAATTTTCAAAATCTCTTACTTAGTTTCATGTATTATTCTTCTAGATGAACTTTGCAATCATTTGTTGAGTTTCCAAAAATAAATCCTCAAACCCACTGGGATTGCACTGAGTTTATTTATTTGGGAAGAATTGACATCTTGATAATATTAAGTCTTCTTAGCTAGTAACATGATATAGTTCTCCATTTAGACAAGTTTTCTTTTATGTCCTTCAATAACAATATTGTGGTTTTCTTCACAGAGATTCTGCACATTTCTCATGAGTTTAACTCTTAGGTGATATATATTGTTTTGCTGTTAGGAATGTAACTTATTTTCATATTCATAATTGCTGGAATATAGGAAAATATTGAGATTTATTTATTTTGTAATTATTACCCTACTAATCTTTCTTATAAATCCTAGTTTCTTTTCAGATTCTCCTTTTGAGTTTTATACCTAGGCAATAATGCCATCTACAAATAATGTTAGTTTTTCTTCCTCTTTTCCAATATTTGTACGTTTTAACTTGCATTCTTACCCATTTGCATTGGCAAACTTTTCCAGAACAACGTTAATTAATAATAGAACTAGTAGGCATACTTTACTTGTTCTCAATTTTAACAGGAATACATCTATTGTTTTACTGTTAAAGTGGCTTTTTTGTAGACTACAAGTAAAAAAAGTAAAAATATTTTTATTGTCCCATGTAATAGTCACTGTCTTTTAATTGGTATGTGGATTATTTAATCCACTAACGGAACTATTAAGCACTAATGTAACTATTAATGGTTACATTTAAGTCTACCTTTATTTTGCTTGTTTTTTTGCTCATTCCCTCTGGTTTCATTCCTTTGTTTCCTTTTTCTGCCTTCTTGTTAGTGCTTGCTTTAGAGATTATGATATACATAACTAAGTTAATATCTTTCCAATTCAAGCAAAATGCAGATTCAAAATTTGGAGCCGTAGAGTGTTTTGGGCAAAAGATTAAAAGTAATCTAATTGTATTTTAATGAGATAACTTTGTTGCTTTGTTGAGAAGAGACTCTAAGTGTACAAAGGCTAAAGTAGGGAGTCTATTGCAAATATAGGAAAGAGTATAAAGAGCTTCTTTCTATTACTACTTTGCTGAAAGTTTTTATCAAGAAAATGTGTTCTATATCCATTTTATTGAGAGTTTTTATCATAAATGGTTGTTGGTACCTCAACATAATAAAGGCCATATATGACAAACTCACAGCCAACATCATACTCAATGGTGAAAAACTGAAAGCCATTCTTCTGAGAACAGGAATGAGACAAGGATGCCCACTCTATCCACTCTTATTCAACATGGTATTGGAAGTTTTAGCCAGAGCAATTAGGCAAGAATAAGAGATAAAAGGGATCCAAATTGGAAAGGAAGAAGTATAACTGTCACTATTTGCAGATGACATGGTTCCATATATGGAAAACTCTAAAGAATCCACCAAAAAACTATTAGAAATAATTAATAAATACAGTAAGGCTGCAGGATACAAAATCAACATACAAAAATCAGTTGCATTTCTATACACTAATAATGAACTAGCAGAAAGAGCAATCAAGAATACAATCCCATTTACAATTGCAGCAAAAAGAGTAAAATACCTAGGAATAAATTTAACCAAGCAGGTGAAAGACCTATACACTGAAAATTATAAGATATTATTGAAAGAAATTGAAGAAGACATAAGGAAGTGGGAAGATAGTCCATGCTCATGGACTGGAAGAATAAATATAGTTAAAACGTCCATATTACCTAAAGCAATCTGCAAATTTAATGCAATCCAAATCAGAACCCCAATGATATTCTTCATGGAAATAGAACAAAGAATCTTAAAATTTATATGGAACAACAAAAGATCCCGAATAGCCAAAGCAATCCTGAGGAAAAAGAACAAAGTTAGAGATATCACACTCCCTGAATTCAAAATATACTATAAAGCTATGGTAATCAAAACAGCATGGTACTGGCAGAAAAATAGACACACGGATCAATGGAATAGAATTGAGGTCCCAGAAATAAAACCACACATGTATGTCAAAGCTGTCGAAGCTGAACTTCGGCAAAGGAGCCAAGAACATACAATGGAGAAAGGAAAGTCTCTTCAATAAATGGTGTTGGGAAAACTGGACGGCCACATGCAAAAGAATGGAAGTAGACCATTATCTTACACCATGCACAAACATTAACTCAAAAAGTATTAAAGGCTTGAATGTAAGACCTGAAACCATAACACTCCTGGAAGAAAACATAGGCAGTATGCTCTTAGACAGTACTGCTAAGATCAGTATTATCAGTATCTTTTTGAATACCATGTCTACTCAGGCAAAGGAAACAAAAGAAAAAATAAACAAATAGGAGTACATTAGACTAAACAGCTTCTGCAAAGGAAACCGTCAACAAAACAAAAAGACAACCCACCAACTGGGAGAAAATATTTGCAAATCATTTATCTGACAAGGGATTAGTTTCCAAAATATGTAAAGAACTCATACAACTCAACAACAAAAAAATGAACAACCCAATAAAAAAATGGGCAGAGGATATGAACAGACATTTTTCCAAAGAAGATATACAGATGGCCAACAGGCCATCTGGCCAACATGAAAAGATGTTCAACAACACTAACTATTAGGGAAATGCAAATGAAAACTACAATGAGAGATCACCTTCCACCTGTCAGAATGGCTATGATTACCAAGACAAAAAATAACAAATGTTTGGAGAGGATGTAGAGAAAAGGGAACCCTCATATACTGCTGGTTGGAATGCAAGGGGTGCAGCCACTAAAGAAAACAGTATGGAGAGTTCTCAAAAAATTAAAAATGGAAATACCATATGACCCAATTATTCTACCACTGGGTATCTATCCAAAGAACATGAAATCAATGATTCAAAAAGATATATGCACCCCTATATTCACTGCAGCATTATTCACAATAGCCAAGATGTGGCAGAAACCCAAGTGCCCATCAAAGGATGAATGGATAAAGAAGATGTGGTATATACATACAATGGAATACTACTCAGCCATTAAAAAAGACAAAATTGTGCCATTTGTGACAACATGGATGGACCTTGCAGGTAGTATGCTAAGTGAAATAAGTCAGATAGAGAAAGAAAAATGAATAAATTCACACATATGTGGAAGATAAACAAACAAACACATAGATAAGGAGAACAGATTGGTGGTTACCAGAGGAGAAGGGGGTGAGGAGGAGGGCAAAAAGGGTGAAGGGGCACATATGAATGGTGACGGATAAAAACTAGACTATTGGTGGTGAACATGGTGCAGACTATACAGAAACTGAAATATAATAATGTACACTTGAAATTTATACAATGCTATAAGCTAGTATAACCTCAATAAAATAATTTTAAAAATAAAAAAAATAAAATGGAAAAAAAGAGAAAATGTGTTAATTTTGTCAAATGCTTTCTCTGCTTCTAATGGGGTAATTATTGAGGTAATCATTTTATTCTGTTGATGTGGTGAATTGTATTGATTTATTTTTCAACGCCAAACTAACCTTGCATTCCTGGAATAAACCCCACTTGGTCATGAGATGTTATCCTTGTTATGACTTTGTTAAATTAACATTTGTTAAGTGGAGCCAGATGGTGAGCGATGATTCAACAAAAGACCGCAAGAGAAATCAAAATAGAGAACTTTATTATTTACAAGTCCTGGAGCAAGTACACGGCATGCCTTGAGGGGCCACATGTGGACGTCAAGGCAGGGTGCAGGCAGGGAATGAGGCAGGACCTGGGACACGTGCCTTTATTAGGGTCATGGGTAGAGTGCTTTGGGGTTCCTAGGCTAAGGCTGGATTGGTCAATTCAAACCAAAAAGAATGGGGATTTGATAAGCTCCATGGGTCTTAACTAAGGGGCACACAAGAGGAAGGCCCTGGGAGGCTGAGGAGACTGTTGATTACAAGGGCTGGTGAGGAAGTCTTACCAGGAACTTACATTTGTTTGTGACTCTTTTGGCTATTATCTGGGGCATGCACTTGTATAAGGTGACTATTGTTAGTTTAAGGCTGCCATAGGCTGGTTAGCCAAACAAAATGGGTGTCAAGACAGCAATACCATGGAGTAGCTTAGCTAAAATCTCAACAATCCTTTATATACATATCAGATTTGGTATGTTAACATTTTGTTAAGGAGTTTTGAGACTATGTTCATGAGAGTATAGGTCTGAAATCTTGTTTTGCAAGGTTCTTGTCTACTTTTTTTTTGTTGTTGTTGGTGAGGAAGAGTTGCTCTGAGCTAACAGCTGTTGCCAATCTTCCTCTTTTTTCGCTTGAGGAAGATTAGCCCTGAGCTAACATCTGTGCCAGTCTTCCTCTATTTTATATGTGGGTTGCCACCACAGCATGGCTTGACAAGTGGTGTAGGTCTGTGCCTGGGATCCAGGCCCATGAACCTGGGCCACTGAAGTGGAGCGTGCCGAACTTAACCACTATGCCATGAGGCTGACCCCGTTCTTGTCTGCTTTTGGATTTAAGGTTATGCTGGTCTCATACAATGGATTGAGAAGTATTCCCTCTTCAATGTTCTGAAAGATCTTATGTTAGTCTGCTATCATTCTTCCTTAAAGATTTGATATAATTCACCAGTGAAGCCATCTGGGCCTAGAGTTTATTTTATGTGAAGGACTTCAATTATAAATTCAATGTCTTGGGCCAGCCCCGTGGCGTAGCGGTTAAGCGTGCGCACTCCACTGCTGGCGGCCCGGGTTCGGATCCCGGGTGCGCACCGATGCACCACTTCTCCGGCCATGCTGAGGCCGCGTCCCACATACAGCAACTAGAAGGATGTGCAGCTATGACATACAACTATCTACTGGGGCTTTGGGGGGGAAAATAAATAAATAAATAAAATTAAAAAAAAAATAAATTCAATGTCTTTTACAGATAAATGGATATTTTTTGTTTTTTTTCTTTATGTCAGTTTTTGTAATCCATATCTTTCAAGGAATTTGCCCATTTTTCCTAAATTGTTGAATTAATTGGCATTTAGTTGTTAATAATATTCCTTATTACTCTGTAAATATTTGTATGTGATGTGCCTGCTTTCATTCCGAATACTCTGTCTTTTTCTTTCTCTCTTTTTTCCTTCTTCTTCTTTGATTAGTGTTGGCAAGATATTGTCAAGAATTAGTTTCTGGTTTTATTGATTTTTTTTCCATTGTTTGTTTTCTATTTCATTGATTCTGCTATTATATTTATTAATTCTCTACATTTTCATACTTTGGGTTTAATTTATTCTTCCTTTGCTAGAGTTTTAAGTTATAGGCTTAGATAACTAATTTTCTTTTTCTTTTTTTTGAGGAAGATCAGCCCTGAGCTAACATCCATGCCAATCCTCCTCTTTTTGCTGAGGAAGACTGGCCCTGGGCTAACATCTATGCCTATCTTCCTCCACTTTATATAGGATGCCGCCACAGCACGGCCTGACAAGCGGTGCATCCGTGCCCTCCCGGGATCCAAACCCAGGCTGCCAGCAGCGGAGCGCGTGCACTTAACCACTACGCCACGGGGCTGGCCCCAGATAATTAATTTTCAACCTTTCTTTTTGTTGTTGTTGCTGAGGAAGATTTGCTCTGAGCTAACATCTATGCCAATCTTCCCCTATTTTGTACGTGTGACACCGCCGCAGCATGGCTGACGAGTGGTGTAGGTCTGTGCCTGGGATCCGAACCTGCAAACCTGGGCTGCTGAAGTGAAGTATGCCGTACTTAACCACTACGCCACAGGGCTGGCTGGCCCCTCAACGTTTGTTTTTAAAAAAGATAAGCTGTGGGTCAGCCTGGTAGCATAGTGGTTAAATTCGTGTGTCCTGCTTCAGCAGCCCAGGGTGCACAGGTTTGGATCCTGGGCACGGACTTGTGCTGCTTATCAAGCCATGCTGTGGCAGTGACCCACATACAAAAAATAGAGGAGGATTGGTACAGATGTTAGCTCAGGGCCAATCTTCCTCACCAAAATGAAAAAAAAAGAAATAAAAAAATAAACTGATAAAGCTATAAATTTCCTTCTAAACATGACGTTAGGTGCCTCATAATTTTTGATATGTTTTATATTCATTATCATTTATTTCAAAATACTTTCAAATTCCTGTTGTGCCTTTTTTCTTTGATTTTGGCTTGTTTAGTATGGTATTGCTTACTTTCTAGATATTTGGAGATTTTTTTCCAGGTATCTTTTTTTGATTTGATTTGATTTTGATTTGATTATTGATTTTTAATTTAGTTCCTTTATTAATTTCTAATTTAGTATGATTTTACTCCTTCTAAATTCATTCAAACTTGTTTATGCCCAACTTATGATCTATATTGATGAATGTACCGTGAGTACTTAAAAGATTCTGTAGTTGTTTTGGTGTAGTTTCTATAAATGTCATTTAGATCATGTTGTTGATAATGATTGTTTCAGTTATCTATGGCTATGTAACAAATGTCCCCCAAACACTGGCTTACAACAACAACATTTATTTGGCTCAAAATTCCTCTATTTCAGCAAGGCTTAGTGGGAACAGTTTATCTGTGCTCCACTCAGTATCAGCTGGGGCATCTCAAAGGCAGGCTGCACTCCGTGTCACCTCTTTGAGGCTGGGTTGAAGGCTGGAAGCTGGAATCACCTAAAGCTACTTAAGCATCTCTCTCTATTTTTATATGGTCTCATTATGTAGCCTCTGCAGCATGGTGGCTCAGGGAAGCTGATGGCTTAGAGCAACTACATTGCATGTCATGAGAGAGAGGTAAAGACAGGTAGGAGTTATATTACCTTTTTTGACCTAGCCTTGGAAGTCATACAGCTCACTTCTGCCGTGTTGTCTTTGTGGTGGTGGTCACAGAATTCTATCTTTCCTGTCAAGAAGAGAGGCAATAGACTCCACCTCTTGATAGGGGTGTGACAAGGTTCTAGAAGTGCACGTGAGACTATAAATATTGCTGAGGACATTTTTGGAAAATAAAATTTATCATAGTATTGTTCAAATATTTTCCTAATATTATTGACTTTTTTAAACTCTTGATTACTGAGAGAAGTGTCAATATCTTAAACTGCAAGTGTGGATTTCTATATTTCTTCCTTTAGTTCTGCTAGTTTTTGCTTCATTTATTTTGAAACTTTGTTATTGGTTGCATACACATTTTAGATTGTTATGTCTTCTTGATGAATTGTTCTATATATGTTATAAACCTCACAAAACACTATTATCTTTGTTTTAAATAATCAGGTTTTTTTTTAAAATTTTATTTATTTATTTTTTTCCCTCAAAGCCCCAGTAGATAGTTGTATGTCATAGCTGCACATCCTTCTAGTTGCTGTATGTGGGACACGGCCTCAGCATGGCCTGAGAAACTGTGCATCGGTGCGCGCCCGGGATCCGAACCCGGGCCGCCAGTAGCGGAGCGCGAGCACTTAACCACTACGCCACAGGGCCGGCCCTAAATAATCAGGTTTTTAAAGAAATTGTGAAACGAGAAAGTCATTTATATTTGCCCATCTATTTTTTGTCAGTTTTCATTCCCTGTAGATCTAAATTTCCACCTGATATTTCCCTCAAGCCTGAGGTGCAGGTCTGCTACACATGAATTCTCTTAGATTTTGTTTATCTGAATATCCCTTTTTTTTGCCTTCAATTTCAGGTTGCCTTCAATGTAGGATTCTAGGTTGACAATGTTTTCCTTGCAGTGCTTTGAAGATGTCATTTCATTGTCATCTGGCTTGCACTGTTTCTGACAAGTGAACAGTCATTCTTGTTCACCTGTATGTAACATGTCTTTTTCTCTGGTCTCTTTTAAGATTTTCTCTTACTGTTTTGTTTTCAACCATTTGACTGTGATGTGCCTAGGTATGGTTTTTCTTATGTTCATCTGGCTAGAGTTAGTTGAGCTTCTTGGAAAATTTATGGCCATTGTTTCTTTAAGTTTTTTCTCCAATATCTTTTTCCCCTTCTTCTAGAATTCCAATTACATATTTGTTAGATAACTTGATATTGTTCTAGAGGCCACTGAGGCTGTATTCATTTTGTTCAGTCTTATTTTCTTCTTTGTATATTTTGGTTTAGATAGTTTCTTTGGTCCAATCTCCAAAACTAATCTTTTCTCCTGCAATATATAGTTTACTGTTAATCCTATGTCATGAATTTTTCATTTCAGATACTTTTTTTCACTTCTAGAATTTCCATTTCCTTTTTTTTCTAGTTTTAATTTCTCCTTTTAGATGCTTCATCTATTCACTCAGCATAGCCATCTTTTTCTTAAATACTTGAACATATTTATAAGTTATTTTAAAGTCTTTGTCAGTTAATTCCAACATTAGTGCCATCTCTAGACTTCTACTGGCTTTTTCCTCCTGGTTTTGGATCTTTATAAGTTTTTCCTGCTTCCTCATAAGGTTAGTAATTTTTTGTTGTATGCTAGACATTTATGAGGCTATGTTGTTGAAAATCTGACAAGAGTATGTCTGAGATTATATCTTCCGTTAGACAGTATTCAGGTTTGTTTTGGCTGCCAGGAAATTTACTCGATCTGCTTGATCCTACTTGATTTTAAGATTTCTTTGGGTGGGTCTAGAATAGCCCTTAATGTAGTGACAGAGTAAATCTTCTTCTAGAATATGTCCTTTCTAGGGTCCCAGCTAAATGCCTGGGGCATTCAGCCAAGTCTCTTCATTTGGCTTATCAAAATATGAACATCTCTCAGTATTGTGAGAACTTTGGAATCTGCATTAATCTCATGGCCTTTGAGTAGTTGTTCTCTATATGACCTCTTGAAGTCTTCCTCTGTGCATGCACAACTTAGTATTCATCCAGAGACTAGAGGTCTCTTTCTCTATGCAGATATATGGGGCTATTATTGTGTACAGCTTTCTCTTCTCTGGTACCTTCCCTCACAAATTTCACCCTGCTTTCTCTACTCAGCAAAATTTCTGCTCTCTATTTGTGATCCACTCTCTGTGCTGCTATTTGTAAAATGCTCCCAGGCAGAAAGCCAGAGAGAATATGAAGTTCATCTCATGCATATTTTCCCCTCAAGAATGACACTCGTATTGTTTTTATCCAATGCCTAAAGCAGTTTCTTCATTTATTTTTGTTAATTTTTTTATTGAGGTATAATTGACATACAACATTATATAGTTTCAGGGGTACAATATAATGATTTTATATTTTTATATATTGTGAAATTATTTTTGTTCCATTTTTGAGTTTTTAATTGTGGAAAGATGAATATGATACCAATTACTTCATCATAGCAAGAACTATATGTCTAGACATGTCAAATTTGAGATGTCTATTAGGTCATCAGATGGCTAAGTATGATAGGCTCTTGAATACATGAATTTGGAGTTCTATGATGAGGTCCATGCTGGAGACATAAATTTGGTATTCATTAGCATGTATAATGTATATAAAGTTTTGAAATGAATGAGATCTCCTAAAGAATTGGTATAGATTGAGAGGAAATATAAGGACTGAGTCTTGGGGCAATTTTAAAATATCATGGAGATGAGGAAGAATCAACAAATTCATAAATATCAAGTGGATAGGAGCAAAACTAGTACAGTGTGATGACCTAGAAGCCAAGTGAAGAATATGTTTCAAGGAAGAGGTAATGATCAACTGTCAACCAGTGCTGATTAGTCATGTAAGACAAGAATGTGAACTGATCATTGGATTTATCAAACACTGGGGTCATAATGACCTTGACGTCAGCAGTTCCAGTGGAATGGTGGGGATGAAAGCCGGATTGGAGTGGATTCAAATCAGAATAGGGGGCTAGGATTGGAGACAGAGAGTATGGACACCTTGTAAAATTAAGAATGTAAAGATTATGTGGAAAGGAATGTAAGTATAGATAGTAAGGACTGTAATACAGTAATTATTTGTCCTTGAATGTTTGATAGAACTTTACTTGGAAACCACTGGGCCTGAGCTGCTTTGGATGGAGGGGTAATTCCAGGCTTGTTCCAGTAAATGTTCAACAACTGGCTTTCTGAAAAGAAAAAGCCCTGATTTGTAGCCTTTGCCCATTTCTGTGATGTAAATACTCCCATCATGGGAGATTTCAAGCTACCAATGTGATGTCACTGAACACAGAGTTGGGAAGAGACACATATGACCTACTCTCAGGAGCTCAGCATATCACTGGGTATCTGGTCATCTCTTCTAATTTATTGTATGATTGTTGGTCTGTTAAGATTTTTATTTTACTTATTATTGAATTAGTTTTAACAATTTATATTTTCCTGAAAAATTATCCATTTCATTTAAGTTATCTCAGGTTGTTACTGACAATGGAGAAAACATAATGAAGGCTTTGAATTATTTAGAAATTACAAATATTCGGTTTTATTTACACCCTTTGTGTGAAAATAAAGTTATTATAACATAGTACAATATAAAAGAAATTCTATTATATTTCTGAAAGCAGAAATATGACAGTCCACTTTCATCACTCTTCTGTCAGAAGCAAACTACATGATATACAAGAAGTATGGATATGGAACTGTCTTCTAATGTATTTATACAAGATGCACAAATAAGATGGAGTAGGACCTTTTACACTAAAAAAAAAACTGCTTGAGCAGAAGAAAGACAAATATATATGTATATGTATGTGTGTGTGTGTGTGTTTTCCCCAGTGGGTCAGTTTCCCCAGAGCAAAGTTCTTTAATCCACTGCCTGAGAGTTGTAAAAGCCTGGGTACCAGTATTCTGGGAACCAAGTTAACATTGAGGGCTCCCAAATATCACCATTCAGAATGTTCTTTCCATCATTTTGCCATTTTTTTTCCTTTAGCAGCACTCCTCACCCTTATTCTCGTCAAAGCTTGGTGTTCATAAGTTCAGAGTCCACTTGGTTCAGTAAGAGAAGAAAGCCTTCAACCTTCTGCCGAGGTTGGGGGAGAGTAGTCACCCAGCTGGTGGAGTGAGCTGGTTGTGCAGGAATCCTACTGCTTCTTATTCAGACTTTTCAATCATTTCGCCTACAGACTCACTCTCTGGGATACTGGAGGGTTCCAATTACCGAGGCTCTCTTGGATTCTGCAGCCCAAAATGGTTAACTTCTGGGCTTCCTTTATGGCCAGTTTGATTTCAGCTTTCTCTGGTCTGCTAGTTGGTTCTTCCTGTCCATCTGCTTTCTTGTTTCCAAATTTGTGTTGCTTTCATTTCCTCCGCTATTCTCTTTACACCTGTGAATTCCCATCTTAAAACACACTGCTGTAATGCCATTTTAGTGAGGTTTCTGGAGGAGTGAGTCAAGATTAACGCTAAATTCTATCTTCTCTGTTATAATTATAGATTGACTAGCTTAAGTTTAATTCTTATGTAGGACTACCTTCTCTCTGTCTTTATGATTTCAGAGCCCTTTCAATCTTAGACATGTCTTATTCAGCCCAGAAAAATGTTTCTCCTATTATATCATGATTGTAGTGTATGTTCTGCTTTTTCAAGCCACTTTCTTTAAGATCTGTCTCTGTGATTACCTTCTCTGTGAACCAAATCTGACCTCCTCCAGCAGAGCCAATCTCTCCATTCTCTGTATTTCCATAGCACTTTAAATAGTCCTCTGCTATGGCACTCATCACAGTGCTTTGCCAAGTAAGTTTTGCCTTGTATTCCTCCTCTCACTGTAAATTCCTTGAGGCACATTTCATGCACTGAATATATGTCAGTGGAATGAGCAAGTGAAACAGAATGTGCTCTAGAGAGTCAGGTTTCTGATAAGGTGAGGAAGCACAGAGAAGAAATGAAGAAAAAAATTGGTGAAAATGGGAAAATTTGTCATAGTAAATTGAGGACTTTCTAAGTCACAATCTAAGTTTTATTGAGAGAGAGAGCAGGAAGAGGAATGAAAAGAAGGGTTCGGGAGCATTTATCAGAAGTCAACGAGGGAAATTCTTTTACAGAGTAAAAAGAACACGTGCGTTGCATTGTGAGGACAGACCAATAAATGATGTTAGGTGGGAAAACAGTCCTGTAAACAGACTACCAATGAATTCTTCTTTGAATCATTCCATTCTACGTTGAGCCTCAAAATTCTACCTGATGTTTACTGTCTCTTTGAAGAAGGCGGCCATGGTTTAACCTGAGACCTGGTGGTTTTGGCAGCATTGAATGAAGCTGTCTGTTATTGAGTATGACTGAGGGTGGATGAATGGATGGGGATTTCATGTATTTCTGTATTGATAAAAGAATTTAGTGTCTGCACTTCTATGTAATATGTTGGGAATATGTTGGGTGGTGGTTAGGGAAGGAGGTGTCAGTGGGATATTCTCTAGGATTCCTGCCCTGGCGCATAATGCTTGCAATGACAATTAAAAGAGAAAAAGCTTATTAGCAATTATTTACCAGATTTAAAAGGTTAGTGCTTATATTTGAAGTATAGGAGAGGATAATTACATATAATATTTCAATGAAAAAATATTTTTTGGCCTAGATCATGTGAATTGACTATATTGATAGCCCCAAATTTCCCTGAGAAATGTGCCTTTTGCCTTGACCGTGTAGTTTTCGCCTTGATCTGTTAGTCAGCATCTCTTGACCATTTTATTACCATGGGTCCCTTTGGCCATGTGGTGAAACTTAAATAAATAAAATAAGATTCATTGAATTGCAAAGAGAACACTATATTTATATACACTTATCAAAATATTAAATTCATGGCACTCGTATATATACTTCTTCATTTACACATTAAATCACAAAACAATGCTTTTAAAAATGCAGCTAAGTTAAAGTTAATTTTATTTATTAAAGGCAGTATTAGTGTAAAGCTTTTGTTGCTTAGCTTAACAAGAACATGAAACTTTGGGGTAGTCTCTGACTCATCTCTTTCAATGATTGGCCAATAATTATAGGTAGAGAATGCTGGAAAGCAACATGGATCTGGATCCCCTATGTGAGAACATGTGAGAATATGGTAGCCAAATGACTATGAAGTGCAGAGTTGCTCAATAGTTGGTTATCCACATTGCCTGCTGAGCATCCATAAACAGTAAGACAACAATCACATGCAATTCTAGCAACAAGTTAGCTAGTATCATAATTTTAAAGCATTTATAAGTATAAGTGATATTTTTAGATATCTGCAGTAACTATAATGTGATATGAACATATTTGTGATTTCTATTGGTGACAAAGTTACAGATATATAACAATATTATAGCTGCTAATATTGCTATGATTTTTTTGCCTATATTTATACTTGAGGAAAATGTCAAGTTAAAGTCTGGTGAAGAACAAAAAAGATATAATTTTTTCCCCCACCCATGATCACAAACCTCTCAAATTCTGCCCTTGGACCCCAGGGTAAGCGTGTTTGCCTTAAATTCTTTATTCTAGTCTCACTCATGGCTCTCGACCACATTAGTCATGGACTTTTAGACAATAACATTGGAGCCAGTTTCAATTCCTTCTCTGCCATAGTGCTTTAGTTTAACTGTTATTGAATCTTGAAGAAGGTGTTTTGGCAAAGATGTTTGATTCTAGATGGTGAAATCTGAGAAGAATGAACTAGGCCAGAAATCATGGAGTCTGGTTGTTTTCAGGTCTAAAAAGTGAGTTGCTTATAAGAACAAACTTGCCCTGCTTTTCCTCAGGACTTGAGAAAGGTTGAGCCCATTTTTGTTTTCCTGTTGACCCTTTTTCTTTGTCAACCACAGGGAAAGATCTGAATCAGAGACATGTGGTGTAATGTCTGGCCCCCAGAGGTATAGTTAGCCCAACAGAGCTATCCTGCAAAGCATAGTCTGAATTTATGGTTTTAATCAAAGCAACTAGTCTGGATTTGTTTAGTTTCTTTCTTCGTGTTAATGGAGATAGTGTGTGGAGAGAAAAGAATCTTTATTTCTGGGGTAGGCTTAGATCCAGTCCAAAAGCTGTAGTGAACCCTAATCCTGTAATCTATGTTGAGTTTTCCAAACATATAAATTTAAGGTATGTATATTTGAGCTATATATAGTAACAACCATTTTAATGGAAAGTAGCTTTACGATGTTGGATCTAGTGTTTCTTCCAAATATTATGGCTTTGAGGCCATTCTTACAATTTAAAATTATAAAATTGAACACATTGTTCAAAAGTGGAACACACTGTACCTCATTCTCTATGTGTGCTTTTTCTGAGGTTAGGAAAAATAATGAAGACTATCATTTTGTGTGGCATTCTCAACTGAAAACAAGGAATAGGGACTTAAGGTTTGAGTTTGAAAGTTCTTGGGTTCCACTTTGTTATGCAGTAAGTCCCCATGATCAGTGCAAAATGGGTACTAGAAAAAGCCTGCTTTTAAGAGGAATCCATTTTAAATGGTGACAAAAATTTTAAGATAAATAGTGAAAAAAGGTTTAATTAGAGCATTAGCTTGAAAAAGAAAATCACCGAAACAAGTTTATTTCACATTTTAAAATTTAGCTTATAACTATGCATTGATTTAAAACAAGGAATGAATCAAGTGTTTGTTTTTTGTCATACATTTTCTGGCAAATGGTGTGATGGTAGGATATGACATTTTTCTCTTCACGTTTATTTTCTCTTCACTTTATTTTTCTTAGTGTGATCAGGTAGAGTCATTTTTTGCAGAAATTTCAAGGGCTTCACTACTTTTCCCAGCAGCTTGTTTCATACTTTTATATTCAAATTATCCTCTTTGAGGTGCCTATCTTGTCCTTTTCATTTTGCAAGACCTAAATTTCCCTTTTCAATCTATTTGCGGTGTGTTGTCAAATGCTGAAGAGTCTGAATTTCCATGAGGTTTAGCGTATTACACGGGAAGGGATGTCGAGTGATAACTAGTTTCATAGGTGTCCAGTTCATTAATGAAAATTTTCAGGTTATAACTATTATTCCCTTATACATCTTCCTAACTGGGGGTGGGGCTGGGGATGGGGAGGGACTCATCTCCCAATTCCTTGTTAAAATATTAATGAAGACAATAGAAGAAATATGAAGTTATAGTAGCACTAAACCCCAGGCATATTGGCTAAAGATCTGGCCTATACCAGGAGGAAATCCCAATAATCAAATTGTGGAAAGGGCCCTGAGGAGGAATGTGGGGCTGAGCTGGTAAATGGAAGGCTATGTCTACCCTCTCCCACTGTGTCATCTATTTTGGAGACAGGGAGCTTTTGCTGACCAGGGGGTAAAAGTAAAAGCATTCTTTCTTCTATATCTGTTTTCTAAAACCACCCAGGGCATTAGCCTTTATCTCCAACTCCCTGGCAGCTCTCTCTATCAACTAGCACTTTCTAAGTCCATTGGAGATGAAAATTTGATATAATGTGCTGTATCGGGGCAACAGACAACAAATGGTGTTTTGTGAGTAAGTGTGTGAAGACTGTAATAATAATGATTATACATAATGACACTGTTGCTATTACTAATAACAATACATAGAGAGGTTGAGTCACTTGCCCATGGTCATGTAGCCAGTAAGTGGAAGGTAAGAATTTGAACCTAGGTATCTGACTCCAGGATCTGCAGCATAACCACTATGTTTTGCTGCCTCCCTATAGGAAGAAGGGCAGAAACTGGAATGGTCTTGAGAGCAGAATAGTTTAAATTAGAAGCACTACACATTTGGATTTCACAGATTAATAAGAATATTAAAAGCAATGGGGCTTTGAAAGGCTATTGTCACTTAAAAAAAAAAAAAAAGCGTAGTATAAAGAGTATGTGCCTTGGAGTCAGACTGCTTTGGTTCAAATTCCCATCCTACTACTTTAAGTGTCTTCCACTGTTTTGGGAGTGGGTTAATATTCAATATTGAAATACTAACCTATGTTCTTTTTCTCTTCTTAGACTCTCTGCTATTAAGAGGAGAGTTGACCCTTAGATCCTTTCTACAGGTAAGTGATGTAACATGGTAGAAAAAAGCTTGTATTCTAAAAGGCTGAGCCTTAGGCAAAGTTAGAAGATTCAGGGTATAGACAAATGTTTCTGAGAAACATTGAGAAAGAACATGCCTTCTTCTTGTTTTACCAGACAAGAAAAACATTCCCCAGGGCTGAGGGGAGAGAGTTTATATGGATGGGAGTTGATGAAAGCAGGGAGTCTAGGGGATTCCAGAGAGAGGTCCCCTGCCCGCTGCTCTTCAGGCCAACAGCTGGGGAGGTGCCAGACCTTAGAGGCTTGGAGATAGGATGGCTGAGGTGACCTGGACAACGTGCCCTTGGTAGCCAAGAAGATAGGGCCATACCAGCCTCACAGAGAGTCGTGTTCCTTAGAGTCACATGAAAACAGGAGGAAAGAGAATCCTGTTGCACTCTCAGCATGGTGTGGAGGAAGCAGAGAGAACTGCAGATCCTGAAGTGGCTGTTTAGATGGGAATGAAGACAGCTTCTTGCTGAGCTGTGTGGACTGATGACTGAAGACCAATTGGGGTAGTGTATGTCTCAGTGGACACGTGTGTAGAGAGGTGATTCCGGCACTAGATCTGCTCTATTCCCTCCCCTGCAACCAGTATCTTGGTACTTTGTAAGCTCCCCAGAACTTAGACACAATTACACAGAAGAGAAAGGTAGCTGCAATTCCAGATTTGTTAAAATTCTACTGCTATCCTGGTAAAATTTGTGTATTCTTATTTATCCAGGTGTGCACTTTAAGATCGATGGTTACTATGATGCTTAGTCTCCAAAGTCTTTTTTTGGCTATTCTTTATGAATTCATGTAGAAAATTATGTTGTACTCAAATTCTCCAATTCATCAAGCATTTACATGTACTTACATACTCTCTCCCCCCAAATTTTAATTAATTAATTTTTAAAGCAGGTAATATGTGCGCTTGGTGAAAATTTCAAAAGCATCAGAGAGTGCACAATGAAAAATAAGTCTTCTTCGTACCCTTCCCCCTCGGTTCTACCACTGCCCTCAGTATTTTTTGTTTCCTATGACAATATGTGTACCCAGTCTCATATGTATATGTAGTCTAAACAATAGACCCACGATCATATTTTACACTCTACTCTGTACCTTGCCTTTTCCATGTAACAAGCTGTCTTTGATATTATTCCATGGTTGTATTTGGCATTCCATTCTAGAGATGCACTATGATTTATTTAAGCAATCTCTACTGATGGGAATTTAGGTTGTTTCCAGATTTTTGCTATTGCAAGTAGTGGATTACTACTTGTATAATGAATCGTTTGTACATACCTCTTTACACATTATTTGAACATATCTGAATTATAATTCTGAAGTACAATATAGGGATGACAATTATGTGCATTTAAAATGTTAACAGACTTTGGCAGTGGCTCTCATAGGGATGATACGAAGTGAAATTCCCACCTCAATGTCTATGAGCCTGTTTCCTCGTATTATCAAACTTCAAAATTTTTTTCTTATCTGACAAATGAGAATTAGTATCTCATAGTTTTTCTTTTCATTTTAAACATGAATTTGCATTTTCTTCTTTACTCCTTTTTCTATCTGTTTGTGATCTTTGCTTACTTTTCTTATTAATTTTGGTGTGTTCTTCATACATTTTATGAAATTAGCCCTTTGTAATTTGTAGTGTGAATATTTTCTTCTACTTTATTGTTTGTGCTTTGACTTTGTTTATTTAGACAATTTAGACTTTTTATTCATGTGGTTTTGAGTTCATCCATCTTTTATGGTTTTAGTCAGACCTTCTCCACTTGAGAGATTTTCTTTTTAAACCTTGTGCTTTCCTTTAGTACTTTTTTCTGTTTATGTTTAAATCTTTATCAATGGGGAATTCTAAAGGCAAAAACAGAATGTTAATTGCCATGTCTATGATGTTTGTTTATAACTTTTACTTTAAATTAAGTTCCTGATGAATGATGTGCAATGGAATAAGACTCTGCTTTGTACCTTCAAAATAATCTGTTGGAATGACTTGTTTAATTTACTTACAGAAGTAAGTTCTGCAAGAAAGAAAGTCTTCAGTATACTTTTTCATTCTCCAAAAAAACACATCCAGTCTGGCTGAGTTACTTGTAACAAGATTGGGATGGGGAGAAGGTCAGAGGGAGTGTTTCACTATTGTAAACTTAGTGAGCAAATGCACGCTATGACAAACGGTTTACAGTTTTACGTGAACAAAGACAATTGTCTAGGGGAAACATTCTAAAAAATGTAGTTTTCTATAACAAGAATTTATATTCTCAATGTTTTACAAGTCAACAGTCCTTGAAATTATTAAAACAAACCTTTGAATATTACAGGAAAACTGTCTTATTCTGTAAACTTAGGCAGAAATTCAATTTTAAGATAACATGATACAGAAGTATAGGTTTAATTTAAATTTTATGGTAACTGGTATATAAATATTCTCTAAACTCCTTCATTATCTAGCTAAAACAAAGGATAATAGCTAGCCAAATGCTTCGCATTTTTAAAAGCACTTGTGTTAACAATTCAAACTTTTTTATTAAATAACATTGAAACACATTGCTATCATTACAACTATTATTTTAACTGGCTGAGTCAAAGACCTTGGGCGCAGAATAATGTACTTTAATGGATACAAATAGTGGACTTAAGCTATATGACGTTGCAAAAGATGGCACTCTGAATTTAAATTTAACAATTGATGAAAACTCTGTTGCAAGAATACTTTCTGTTGTCATGCTTACTAATTTTGATAATTCTTAAACTTTTTAAAAATTTAATTTTTAATTACACAACAAAATATGAATACATTTACTTTTGAAAACAAAAAATACAACAGATAAAGCTAAAATTTATTTTGCCTCTATTCCTTTACCTGTTTTCCTCTCCTCGAAAACCCCAACCTCAGACTGTTATGAGTTTGGTGCTTATGCTTCCAGAGATTTATTTACTTCTTCACTCAACAATATACTTTTCAGATCTATTCATGTTGAAACATGTAGATTTTGTTAGTTTCTTGCAACTGTTGCACAGTATTCCATCAAATACCTACAACACAATCACATTCCTCTATCAATGGATGTGTAGTTTTCTTTCAGTTTTTTTAGTGCTGTGAATAACATTGCAATTAATATGCTTGTAAATATCTCCTTATGCACCCATTAAGAGTTTTTCTTAAAGAAAAGTCCTAGAATTGGAATTTTTGGGTTATAGGTTATAAGCATTTTGAGTTTTAATAGATACTGTCCAATTATCCTCTATTTAATTATTTATTTTTTTTATAATTTTATTTATTTATTTATTTTCCCCCAAAGCCCCAGTAGATAGTTGTATGTCATAGCTGCACATTCCTCTAGTTGCTGTATGTGGGACGCGGCCTCAGCATGGCTGGAGAAGTGGTGGGTCGGTGCGCGCCTGGGATCTGAACCCAGGCTGCCAGCAGCGGAGTGTGCGCACTTAACCGCTAAGCCACGGGGCTGGCCCTGTCCAATTATCCTTTACAGTGGCTGTGCTAATTCATGCTTCCATCAGCAATGTGTAAGAATACTGATTTCTCCACATCTTTTCAGCACTTGATTTTGTCAAATTTTTAAAATTATTTCTAGTATGGTGAATGTGAACTAGTATCTCATTATTTTAATTTGCATTTCTCTGATTACTACTGAGTTGATTATCTTTTCATATGTATATTGGCCATTCAAGATTTTTTCTCTGTGAATTGCCTTTTCATATCCTTTGCTCATTTTTATTTTGGGCTCTTTTTCAATTTCAAATGTCAATTTCTTATAGGATTGTTAGAATTCTTTGTTTTTCCAGATATGAATCCCTTTTGTATTATTTGTGTTGCAACTATTTTATCCATGCCTATTGAATATTGCAGTTTTTTTTGAATATGTGGATTGGTATCTTTCATCATCTCTGGAAAACTATCAGTCATTTATCTCTTCAAATATTTTCTTTGTTACATATCTCTTCTCTCCTTCTCCAATCAAATTAATCTTTGCCCTTCTCTATCTTCTTTTGTCTCTCTACTTGCCTTTCACATATTCTGTATTTCTCTTTCTCTCTGCTGCATTTTGGATAACTTCTTATGGTCTGTTTTCCAGTTCAGTAATTCTCTCTTTTGCTTTGTTCAGTCTGTTGCTAAACACATTCAATTGTGTTTTTAAAATTAGATATTGGAATTTCATTGTTTCTTTTTTTCGTGTCTTGTAGATCACATTTTATAGTTTCCTCTTCCCTTCACATATTTTCAATCTTGACCTTATTTCTTCAAACCTTGCAAGCCTATTTATTATATAATCTGTGTCTTTTTATTCCAACATATGACAGTTTTGTGGACCTCTTTTCCTGGCTGTTTGTGTTTCTGTTCTCACCCATGGCATCATGTTTTCTTCTGGGCTTGGTTATTTTTGACTATGTACTACCAATTGTCCTTAAAAAATTATTTGTGGGAATTCCCTAGGACTTAGGGTGAATTTTTCTCCTCTAGTTAGGATTTGCATTTGTTCCTGTCAGATCCCCAGAGGCATAAACTGTCCAGAACCACTTTAACTAAATTTACAGCTTGAGGTTTCCTGACCAGTCCAATGATGTGAGTTAGGGCTAAAAATCTATGCAAGAGCTCATTTGTGGTTACTGGTTTTAAGAGACAGGTTTTTCTCATTCTATTTTTCCTCCTCTACTTTGCTCAGCATGAATCCCACCCTCCTCAAGTTCCCTGCATATGGGCTATGGTTAGGAAGGTGCATTTACTTACTTCAGACTTTCAATTTAATGTGCTTATCTCCTATTTAGTTCCTCAGGTCAAGTGGGGTCTGGACTTTGACTTATATACTCCATTCCCCTTGGCGTCATCTAAATTGCAGCTCCATCTTATCTGGATCAACATATGTCCTCAAGAAAAAAGCAGCTTTGTGGCTGTTTTCTTTTCTAGATATTTACTTTCTTCTAGAGTTTGTCTTGGTATCTCATCCTTACTATCTTTTGAAATTGTTTGATGCTTTTAAGAAAATGATTTTAGCAACTAGAATTGGTATGAAAAAGCCTAACCTGCCATTTCTGGAATTGGAAGTTGTAGGAAATCTTTTAAGTTTAGCTGAATGCCTGCAGAATTCTTTCTTTTTCCTTGAAATTTAAAAATATCGCCAGGATGTTTTGAGGTGATAACTTTTTAATTTTTCATAATAGACAGTAAATCCTTTTGGTCTACTGATTTCGGGGTTTTTTCCCCAACTAAATAGAATTTTCGTTTTGTTATATCTTTACTTATCACCTCTGTTCCATTTCTTCCAATTGTTTCCTTAGAATCTGAGTCATTCATGTCTATCATTTTCATCATTTGAATCCTTTTACTTTATATTGTGGAAGGGTTCTCAAGCTTATCCATCTCCTAAGTGATTTTTTTCCCTACAGTGTTGTTGCTATTTTAATTTCTACTTCTAATAATGTGTAAAATATATATATATGTTATTATTTACTTAATTGTAGGGTTTATTTATTTTTCCACTTCTCTTTTGTCTCAGTATTTAGTTGTTTTCAAGTCATGTTTCTTTACATACTTATAGAATCTATGATTTTTGTAATTTTATTGGCTACTACTTCCTGGTATAAATGTTTTATGAAAATGATTTTATCTCTATTATTAATCACTATATTTATATCCTTCCTTGTTTGCAGAATCTTTGTATTGTTCCATTGTAGTTTTATTTATTCATTTTCCAAATTTTTTATAATTATTAAAAAATGCTGAGATAACAATAACAAACATTTAAGTGGTGAATTCCAAATTCCATTGAAAAGAATAAACCAAAGAAATGAAATATAAGCATCTACTATACTATAAAAGGTTAAGCAGTTGAACTCATTGAGTTGAGCATTCAAATATGCAAACAATTCTTTTTTTTTTTTTAACCTAAACTTCAGGAAGAAGATACTTAAGTCTTAGCCCTTTATTTGTACACAGGCACTTTTAACAGTGTATATTTACACGAGAAGTAGTTTGGGTCAAAAAAGAAGTCAGAAGTGGAAATTCCTAAGGCAAACCTTAGGAATGTGGATGTTTAGATGTTTTCTGCTCTTCTGATTAATTCTTATTCATTAGAAGAAGTAGAGGAATGGGTATAAATGAGCAGGATAGAGACAACATGTGGATATATCCATTGACACTACTTTAGGAAAGATAAATTCATTCTGAAAGTACTTGTGAATATTCAGTCAATAGAAAAATACATTCAGAAAACATTTATTGAACTCACAAAGTGTCAGAAACTGTGTTAGAATTTGGGGTGCAAAGTTTCTATTCCTGAGAAGCTGAGAGTCTAGTTGGGAGCTGATATGCCCAAACATTATATAAATACTTATAATGTGATATTCTCTCTCTCTCCCTTTTCCCTTCCCTAGCTAGTATATCTAAAAATGATTTATACAAATGATATATACAGTTATATACTTGTGTATATATATAGTTTATTTACATATATCATATTTCTTGGGATGTACAGAGGAAAATGAAGCATTTGTATATATACAAGGAAGTTGATAACAAAGATAACATTTGTGTGAAATATTTTGCCCTTTTAGGTTCCTTCTGAACCCAGAAGCCATCAGGATTCCTGAAATTTTAAACTAGAACTCAGTTATTCCAATAACTGCACATTGAGTGCCCACTAGTAGCTAAGATATCTGCTATACAATAGCATACAAAAATCTGGGAGGTAATAAAAATGGTGCAAATGGGTTCTCCATTTCTTTTCCAAGAAAAACCTCTTAATGGGCTGCTGATGAGATAATCAGGTCAAGCATTCTCTGAGTTGCCCTCTTTATACAGAGTCAGCAAGCATAACATTTTGTTAACCTATTGACACAGAGGAAATTTGTTTTCCATCTGACCTTTTACAGTAACTACTCAAAATTGCTTTCTCTTCAGCTAACAAAGTTAATGAATAAATTATCCAAGTTTAACACTCATAGACCATAACACTTTAAATGTTTTATTATTATTCCTGATCATTTTGTTTTCTCTTTCAGCCATTACTTCTTTCCCTAGGAAAAAATTTTAATTTTTACCGAAAATTTGCAGTTTTGGTTTAGAGAGTAATACTCTTGAACTATTTGGGGAACCAATCACATATTCACAAAGTAATTAGTTATTTTGCAGATATTATATTCATACATGTTGAGATGGTCACATAGTAATTTTATAATGCATAGAAATTCTATTAATTAAGAATTTCTAACCATTTGTATAAGACAGGATGAAAGTTTAACTTTGGGCTTCATATGAGCAAAGGGTTTCGTAAGGAAACAGTTATTAAAACAAAAATACATGGGGCATTTAAAACCTGGGAATAAACTCCTTTCCAAAATGGAAAATTGTGAGTTATGGATCCTTGCTACATTCTTTATTAAATCTTGATTCTAAGAATCTTTACTCACCAAAATTTTGTTAAATGTGTTCTTT
The DNA here is from genome assembly GCF_020826845.1 of Diceros bicornis minor. Lineage (NCBI taxonomy): Eukaryota > Metazoa > Chordata > Mammalia > Perissodactyla > Rhinocerotidae > Diceros > Diceros bicornis. Next base: position 21,125,495 of record NC_080764.1, on the reverse strand, counting down.
CAAATTTCTAAAAATTTATTCAAAATAATAGCACTTTATTTTGAATTCCTAAAGTCTAGCCTTTTTCTGTTTCTCTAAATAGGTCCAAATTGGAGTTTTACTCTGGTAAATATGTTAGTAAATATATTTTTAATGGTTTGCTGTATTCATTACAACTTCAAAGGTGGTGATCCAATTTAATCCCAAAGGTAAGCCTTCCTTCATTTTTGAGTGGTTGGACAAATTTTAAATACTGTTTAGAGAATGAGATTATACATATTTCCTCTGCAGACTATTTTAATATTTACTATGCTAAGATTGTTATTTGTGCATCACTAAATCCACTCGCCTCCCCAATTTTTAGGGAGGAAATCAAGCTTGCTCACATTTCATTTATTGTGAATATACATGCAGGCTATTATTTTAACATCTTCCACCAATGTAAGCAAATAGAAATATTATTTTACACTTGTTAGAAAAATTCTATAGACTTGAAAAAACCAAGAGCATTTTGGATTATCATCAGCAAGTGGCCATTGTTCCTTTTGGAAGATGTTCCTGGTCACTAAAGAGTATATTCTTTTAACCACAACTCATTAAACTGAGTTCAGAGACCAACTGCAGCATTTCTTTCGGTTGAATATTCAGAGTGAGTTTTGATTCTCTATATGTTTGATTAACTACCTTGAACAGTCTTATAATGAAACTAGTTAAAAACATCATTAAATGTTCTTGTAATGGAGAAGTAACTCATTTATGAAACAGACAGTAATGCTTAAGTGATAACTACTTTTGTTATTAAATATACTTATAAAACATTTCTTCTAAGCTTTAACTTAATTTTGGGGAATGGTGAGTGAAGTCTCTTTTATTTTAATTATTTATAGACCCAAGTACCAGACAGTCATAATATCTCTTTGTTTCTTTTAAAGCAGAAAAACATAGGCCTTGCATGGAAATTCTTAAGATCAAAGAGCTGGTCCTGTTGGAAAGGTTAGTAGTTATAGAGAAATATTTCAAAACATAAATGCAGCAGTTTTAAACATGGTTTAGTGCCCAGAATAACTTGTTGGTTTTGTTTTTCAATTTTAACATAAATATCAACTGCCACTGTGTAATTGAGTCACAAACACATTTGAATTCAGGAATTTTTATGCTGAAATATTGCTCTGTGAACAAATCCTGTCTCACCAAACAGAAAGATTTTGTTACTGTTTGTGTGTTTTAAAAGAGAGAAAGCCTTGTATTACATAATACTCTATCGGGTATTTTATGTATCTGTGTACTTTCTTATTCCACACCCCCTCTCATTTTTGAGTTCCTCAAAATATCTAGGACAGCATTTTTGCATGCTTACATACACTTAAGAATATAGCATAGTGTTTAAAAACTTGGAATTCTGCAGCCAGACCGCCTGAGTTCAAATCTTGTTCTTTAACCTTTAGTTCTATGGCCTTTGCAATTCACTCAAACCTTGTGCCTCAGTTTTCTCATTTATAAACTGGAAGTTGCAGTAAATGTTTGCAGATTAAATGAATTAACACACGTAAAACCTTAAAATAGTGGCTGGCACATAGCAAGCTCATAGTAAATGTTAGGTATTATTTTTAACAAGTATTTATCAAGTACCTATTACATGGATGCCATGCTATAAATGCTGGGGATCCCACAATGAACAAGATAGGCATGTTTACTCCTTTCATAGAATTTACAATTTAGTGGAAGATTCAGACAAATACATAGGTTGTTATAACACAGTACATAAACTACTATGATGGGGTAGCGTAGGGTGCCACAGTTGCCTAATGGAGGACCCCTCACCCAGACTAGGGAGATCAGAGAAGTTTTTCTGGGCTAAGTGATGGCTAAGCTGAGATCTGGAGGATGCGTAGGGGTTTGCCATGTGCTAGTGGACAGTACGGAAGAATAAAAGTTCAAGCAAACAGGGTGGCCAGAAGACTCATTATGAGAAATTTCCACGGGGGAGAGAGAGCATGGCACATTTAAGGACTTAAGGAGGCTAGGTTAAATGTACCACACAGTTCAGGGTGGGGGGTGTTGCACAAGGCCACTTTGTTCTGAGATGAACAAGGAGTCATTGAAGAGAGAGAAGAGGGAAGTGTCATGTTCGGATTTTAGTTTTTTAAGGATTCCTCTAACTCCAGCGTGGATCATGTATTGGAGTGAGTTAAAAGTAGATACAGGGAGGCCAGTTACAGAGAGGTGTTGGATGCTTGGAACTAGAGTGGTAACAGTAAAAATAAAGACAACTTGAGAGATCTGAGAGACGTGTACAGGGAGAGAATCAGAAGGATGTGGTAACAGTACAGTGCTGGATGTGGAGGGACGGGGAGGAAAAAGACGTAAAGATGGACTCCCAGGTTTCTGGCTTGAGCACATGAATGGTGCCATTCACTAAGACAGGAAACACTCACTGTAATAGATGGACAGTGGTGGTTGTTGCCACTCAGCATATATTCTTGGTAAATATGTCCCAATTTTGAACCAGGAGCAGCCCCCTCCTCAAGCTCAATCCGTATGTTCCTAGATGGAATTGCCTCCACCCGCAGTTCCAGGAGTGGAGCACATGACCCAGGCAGGGCCCATCAGCCACATTTCAAGGTTGGTTACAGCAACTCGGCTGGTACAGTCAGTGTGAATCTCAAAGCTTTTGTGGGACCTATTGAAAAAGACATGGATGTGTGAATTAGTGGAGCTGCTGCAGTTATATTGAACCCACTAAGGGAATGTCTATCTGAGAATGGAGCCAACATAATGGAAGGAAAAGCCTAGAGACAGAGAGAAGCAAAATCCTGATGAACCCCTTTAAGTACTGAATCCAGCCATGCTTGAACCCATCCTATCCCTTGGACTTTTTCATTTATGGGCACTAATAAATTTTCTTTTGGCTTAAGACAGATGGGTTGGGTTTTCTTTACATATATTCAAAAACTGATAAATATGAGAAACCATACATGAAGTAACTAGCTGTGGCGGAAGATGATGACTTCAGCCATGGCCTTATGGAGTTTGAGGTGTTTGTGAGGCATCTTAGTGGAGTGGAGATGTCCAGTAGGAAATTGGACATGTATATAGGAAAGGAGCAACACCTGATACAGTCTTTGGTTAAGATTTTTAGAGGGTCATTTGGCATTGCATACAAAAAATTCTGTAAAACATAGTCACATTAGTTGACTCTTCGGTAGAACCAACTACACCCAAAGAGTTTGAAGGAGATAATTCTTCATTTTTAGTTTCTTTAATGATTATTGATCTATTCCGAGTTTCTACTTCTGTGATATTCTGATATAGTAAGAAATTTATATTTGGTCTCCATCCTCAGTTCCTGGCACAGAGCTCCTAAAACCTTTGTAATTTCCTAAGTGATAGGTATGCGAGGAACATCGTTTGTTCTAATATTTGGTCTTTGACCCGATTCCTGACACAGAGCTCCTAAATCCCTTGGAATTTCCTGGATAATAAGAGTGTTTTTTGTTCTAACAAGGCAACTCTTAGTAGGCTTCTGGAGGAGGGCTGGTCACCAGAAAGACCAAGCCATGATTAGAAGCTTGGTACATTTGGTTCCAACCCCCACCCTCTGTGGAGGGGAAAGGAGCTGGAGACTGAGTTAATAATTGATTATGCCTACATGATGAAGCTTCCATAAACATCCCTATGATAGGCAGTTTGGTGAGCTTCCAGGTTGGCAAACAAGAACACACAGAGGTGCTGGGAGGGTGGTGTGCTCAGAGAAGGCATAGAAGCTCCACACCCCTTCCCACATACCTTGCCCTGTGCACCTCTTCATCTGGCTATTCACCTGTATCCTTTATAATAAACCAGTAAACATAAGTAAGTGTTTCCCTGAGTTCTGTGAGTGGTCATAGCAAATTATAGAACCTGAGGAGGAGGTTGTGGGAATCTGTGATTTGTAGTCAAGTCTGTCAGAAGTATGGGTAATGCGGGGACCCACTACTTGTGATTGGCATGTGAAGTGGGGGGCAGTCTTGTGAGACTGAGCCCTTAACCTGTGGGATCTCATGCTAACTCAAGGTAGACAATGTCAGAATTGAATTGAATTGTAGAGCACCCAGTTGGTGTCCATCAGAGAATTGAATTGAATTGTGGTAGGAAAAAACCTAAACATTTAGTCACAGAAGTGTTGCAAGTATTGCATGTAGTAGAGAAAACTGTTTTTTCTTTTCAACTTCTAAATCCAACGTTTACAACGAATGTCCATTTTGTTTCCAATATACCAGTTGTGGTAAACTGAATAATGGCCCCCCCCCGCCGAAAGACGTCAAAATCCTAATTCCTGGAACCGTGAATGTTACCTTATATGGCAAAAGGGACTTTGCAGATGTGATAAAGTTAAGGATCTTGAGATGGGTAGATTATCCTGGATTATCTAGGTGGGTCCAATGTAATCATAAGGGTCCTCAGAGAAGGCCATGTGATGATGGAAGCGGAGAGTGGAGTGAGATGCCCTTTGAAGATGGAGAAAGGGGCCACAAAGTAAGGAATACAGATAGCCTCTAGAAGCTGGAAAAGGCAAAGAAAAATATTCTCCCCTAAGGCCTCCAGAAAGAACACAGCCCTGCCAACACCTTTACTTTAGCCCTGTGAAACTGATTTCAAACTTCTGGCCTCAAAAACTATGAAAGAATAAATTTGCATTGTTTTAAGCCACCAAATATGTGGTGATTTGTTACAACAGCCATAGGAAATTAATACATCAGTGTAAATTTATATATAAAGCTTTAACAGCTTTATTGAGATATAATTCACTATGATAAATTTCATCCATTTAAAGTGTAAAATTCAATGGTTTTTAGTATAGTCATAGATATGCACAACCATTACTGCAGCCAATTTTAGAACATTTTCATCACCACAAAATTTATCTGTACACTTTAGCTATCAACTCCCTTTCCCTCCATCCACCCGTAGCCCTAAGCAACTACTAATCTATTTTCTGTTTATACAGATTTTCCAATACTGGACATTTCATATAAATGGAATCATATAATATGTGGTCTTTTGTGACTGGCTTCTTTCACTTAGTGTAATGTTTTCAAGGTTCATCCATGTTGTAGCATGCATGAGTACTTCGTTCCTTTCTATGGATGAATATTATTCCATTGTATTGATAGACCACGTTTTGTTTATCTGTTCATTAGTTGATGGACATTTGCATTGTTTAACTGTTATGAATAATGCTGCTATAGACATTAGTGTTCAAGTTTTTGTGTGGACATATGATTGATTTCCCTTGGATATATACCAAGGAGAGGAATTGCTGGGTCATATGGTAACTCTATGTATAATTGTTTGAGGAATTTCTAGACTATTTTCTAAAGTGGTGAATGAGTGTTCTGATTTCTCTAAATCCTTTCCAACATTCTTATGACATTGTTATTATATGACTTTCTGATTCTAGCCATCCTAGTGGGTCTGAAGTGGTATTTCACTATAGATTTGGTTTGTATTCCCATGATGACTGTTATGGGCTGAATTTTGTCCCCTCCAAATTCATATATTGAATTCCTAACCACCAGTACCTCATAATGTGACTGTTTTTAGAGATAGGGGCTTTCAATAGGTAAGTAAATTAAAATGAGGCCATTATGGTGAGCCCTAATCCAGTCTGACTGGTGTCTTTACAAGAAGAGATTAGTACACAGAGGGATGTGTTGCACAAAAGAAAGACCATGTGAGGACACAGTGAGAAGGTGGTTATCTGCAAGCCAAGGAGTGGGGCCTCAGGAGAAACCAAACCTGCTTAAACCTTGATCTTGGAATTCTAACCTCCAGACTGTGAGAAAAAAATTTCTATTGTTTAAGCCACCCAGTCTATGGTATTTTATTATGGCGGCCCTAGAACATTAATACAATGACTAAGGATGTTGTGCCTCTTTTCATATGTTTATCAGCCATTTGTATATTTTCTTTGGAGAACTGTTTATTCAGATTCTTTGCCCATTTGAAAATTAGATTACTTATCTTTTTATTGTTGAATTGTAGGAGTTCTTTATATATTCTAGATACTAGACCCTTATCAGATATATGATTTGCAAATATTTTCTCAAATTCTTTGGGTTGACTTCACTTTTTTGATTGTGTCCTTTGATGCACAAAAGTTTTTAATTTTGATGAAGTCCAATTTATCTATTTTTTTTCTTTTCTTCCACATGCTTTTGATGTCATATCCATTTCCAAATCTGAGGACATGAAGTTTTACCCCCACATTTTCTTCTAAGAGGTTTGTAGTTTTAGCTCTTGATCCATTTTGATTTATTGTACGTGGTGTGAGGTAGGGGTCTTTTTTGTTTTAAATTCTATTTTGTCTGATATTTGTGTAGCTACTTCAGCTTTCTTGTGGTTGCTGCTTGCATGATATTTCTTTTTCCATCTTTTTACTTTCAATTTATTTGTATTTTAAATTTACAGTGTGTGTCCTCTAGACAGCATATATTGGATCTTGTTTTTTAGTCTGACCATCTCTGCCTTTAATTGGATTATTTAAACTATTCACATTTAATATTATTATTGATATGGCTGGAATTATGTCTGCCATTTTACTTTTTGTTTTCTATATTGTATCCAGTCTTTTTGCTCTTCTATTCCTCATTTACTGCTTTCTTTTGTATTAAGTGAATATTTTCCAATATAGCATTTTAATTTCTTTAGTGATTTTTTCACTATATTTTTGGAATTATTTCCTTATTGATTGCTGTAGAGATTACTATATACATTGTATAGAATAAATGTATACATTCTATCAGAATAAGCTTGAGATTTACACTAACAACTCCAGTGAGATATAGAAATGTTACTTCTATATACCTCTGTTCCCTCCTTCCCTTTTTGTGGTATTATTATTATACATATTACATCTATAAATATTGCAAACTCAACAATACATTGTTATAATTATTACTTTACATACTTTTATGTTTTTTAAAGAAGCTAAGAGAAAAAAGAAGAGTGAGAATGTGTGTACGAGAGAGAGACATGAGAGAGAAAAGCATAACAACTCTCATATGAGAGAGAACAAGTATATTTATAATGTAGTATACTATGTATGTATAGAGAGAGAGGGAGGAAACATATATATATCTTGTTATATTAGCCTTCTTATTTATCATTTCTGGTTTTCTTCATTTGTTCCTGTGGATCTAAATTACCATCTGGAATTATTTCCTTAGCCCAATACCTCTTTGTTCCCACTAATCTCCTTTGTCCTGTTATTGGCAAATATGTTACATTTCCATATGTTATAGGCTTAACAATACATTGTATACATATTGTTTCATAAAATTGTTTTTAAAATCAGTTAAAGAGAAGAAAGGAGAAGAAATATGCCATATTTTATGATTATATAGTTACCTTTATTTGTACTCTTTGTTTTTTCATGTAGATTCAGATTACTGTCAGGGGCCACTTGCTTGCAGCCTGAACACTTTTAGTATTTATTTTGTGAGGTGCGTCTTCTAGCAACAAATTCTGTTTTTGTTTATTGGGAAATGTCTTTATTTCACCTTATGTTTGTTGGATATAAGATTTCTTGGTTGATAGTGTTTCTTTTTTCCCTTTGTGCACTCTGAATATATTATCCACTGCTTTCTGGCTTCAATTGATTCTGCTGAGAAGTTAGCTGTTAATATTATTGCAGGTCACTTGTAAGTGATGAGTAATTTTTCTCTTGCTGCATTCAAGATTTTCTCCTAATCTTTGGCTTTCAGCATTTTTACTATCATGTGTATGTTTGTTGATCTCTTTGCATTTATTCCACTTGGAGCTCACTGAGCTTACTTAATGGGTAGATTAATGTTTTCTATAAATTTGAGACCTTTTCAGCTACTATTTTTTTGAATATTTTTTCTGCTTTTCTCTCTTTCTTCTGCTGGTTTTCCTGTTACATGTATGTTGGTATGTTTAATGGTGCCCCATTTTTCTCTGAGGCTCTGTTCATTTTTTTCCATCTTCCTTTCTCTATGTTCTTTGGATTGCATAATCACTATCAATCTATCTTTAAGTTTGCTGATTCTTTCTTCTTCCAGTTCAAATCTGCTACTGAGCCCCTCTGGTGAATTTTTCATTTCAGTTGTGCTTTTCAAGACCAGAATTTCCATTTGGTTCTTTTTTTTTTTCCAAATAATTTTTATCTCCTTATTGATATTTTCTATTTGATGTGACATTGTTCATTGTCATCATACCTTCCTTTACTTTTTAAATCATAGTGTCTCTCAGTCATTTGAAAATGTTTATAATGGCTACTTTGAAGACTTTTTCTGTTAAATATGACTTTGGTTGCTTTCACAGGCAGTTTCTCTTGCCTACTTTTTTTCCAGTGCATGAGTCATTCTTTCCTGTTTGTCTTGTCCTGTAAGTTTTTGTTGGAAACAGGACATTTTAGATAATATATTGTAACAATTCTGGGTACTGGTCCTCACCCTCTAGAGCTTGTTATTATTTTTTTGTTTATTGACTGACCATATTATTTTAGTAAAATCTGTTTCTTTCCCTGCAGTATGAAGCCTCTGATGTTGCTCTTCAGGGGGTGCAACTTGAGTATGCCCACAGTCACCCTGGGAAGACAGTGGATTTGGTAGGGCTTTTTTTGTCTATATCTTTCTTTGGTCAAACCCAGCTGTTAAGCTCCACCAATTGCTGGCTGACTGCTCTATTGCTTTCAACAATGCCTTGGGCCTATAGATTGCTCTGCAAACTGATCCAATAAAATTTGGGCTCCTTTGAAAGCATAGTTCCTGTGGTCAGTGTTTGAGATATGTTCTGTCCCAAGGAAGGTTCCTCCCAGCTGTCTCTTTTCCTATTTCTCTCCAGCAAATCATCCAGTTTACAGTTTAGCCTATTTCTCCAAAGATTCTATCAATTTCCTTCCAATTGCCTTTCACCACACCTCGACTGTTTTTCAGAGTGCCTTTTGGCTTGAACTTCTTCATGCTCTGTTGGAAATGAAGTCAGTTCCTTTGGGGAGAGAATTAGAGTCCTCTGTTTTATAGCTTGCTTCTTTCTCTGGGCAAGATCTCTGAGCCATAGCTCTGGTGCTGTGGGCAGGGACAATGACACACCTCTCTGAGTGACAGTCCAACTTTAAGGAGCAGAGTACTTGGTGGAGAGGGGCAATAGCCCCAGATCTTGGTTTTCCTCTTATGATGTGGGACCTTCACCTCATGAGCCAGGGAAAGGGCAACTTGGGCCCAAATATTTCAGTGGCACCCAGGTAGAACCTCCATTCCAAGAGAGGGGCCTAGGTAGAAGAAGGAAACCCATATCTCTTGACTAGATTTCAGAAAAGGTAGCAGATCTTCCAGCTTCAAGGAGACACATCTGATTTCTGGCATCAGAGTTGGGGCAGAGTAGGCAAGACTGGTCTATAAAGTGAGTTAGCACTCCAGGGAGTGCTTAGACTCAGGAAGCGGGATGCCCAGAGGACAGGTACTAAACTTTCTGCTAATCTGGGTAAATAGATCTTAGTGTTACATTGGAGCTACTTTCTAAGATGACCAAGACTGTTCTACCCTCCTCCTCCAATAAGTATCTCTCTTTTAATACTTACTGATAGATCATTGTTCACATCCCAAATGTGGTAGGACAATGCCAGTTATAAAAGTTTGCTAGGATCTCTTTGATTTCTATAACTTCCCACCTGCTTGCTACTAGGATCCTCATATCCTAAGCTGGAAGACTGGTTGGTATGCAAAGTTCCTTAACTATTTTCTAGTGTATTCTAGTCTTTTACTTTATGTGGATTCTGATTGCCTTACAGTGAATTTCTTTGTCTCACTAGCTTGTCTCATTAAGAGGTGTGGAGTTCAGAAATGTCAGCTTGAGAGCTCTTCTCACCTATCTCTATTCCCAGTTGAATTACACTGCAGAGAATGGTAGCAGTACCTGACTGGGGAGGGAGTGGAACATCTCAGGCTGCCTTTTGACAGCAACTCTGAGTCAACCAAGGCCAGCCAAGTTAAATTTTAAAGGTAAAAATGTGGGCTGGATAGATGGATTTACTCTAATATATTTTTGCCTATATGCCTCTGCAAATTGTTTCCAGATTTTATCTGCCATTTGGCAGGTAGAATTTTTTTATAGGATTCAGATCAGAGATGAATGCTGCTTGTTTCCAGGGCTATTGAAACTTTGCACCTCCCAATGGGTTTTAATTAGCATTTCTATGATAGGGGAAGGAGGTGAAAAAGAGAGATTGCTAGCTTTCTACCCTAATATAAAGTTAAGATTTGGATACTCTTTTATGGCAGAGATGGTAGTGTTCCCCCAAATTTCCCAGGAGTATTACAGTTAGGTTGAATCATACAACTAATTATGACCAATGGGCTGTGACTAGAAATGACACATGTCACTTCTGAGATGAAGCTTAGAAGAGCTCATGGGAAAATCTCCTCTCTCTTTTTCTTTGCCCTGTTGACCAAGAAGGCCATTAGTGTCTCCATTATACTCAATCCTTGGAGCAGAGACCCTGTTGACCCAAGTGATGGGAGCCTCCTGACAGGTAACTTTTTTGTTCAAGTCAGGGAGACTTTTGGGGTGCTTTGTTATTACAGTTGCTTATCCTAACTAATGTTATCTTCTTTCTACATACCTAAACTCAGTTTCCATCAAGAATTTGATGGCAAAATAAAAGTGGTTCCAGATGGCTTGGTGGCTTTGCATTCAAAGCTGAATATGTTGTATATCTTTGTTAGTTGAGAAAATGAATAGAGATGGCAGAGACGTTATTCATAGTAGACAGGGTAGTGGTTTCTGAACATGGACCCTGCTGGATACTAGCTTTGCTTATTAACAAATATGATAGTGAGGTGAGCATGTTTATCAGTTTTATTCTCCCTGTATAGAAGGGGCCTCTTGGTTTAAAACGATAGGACTCTTCTACTTGAAATCTTTGAGTGAGTGATTCCCTTTACTTTACTGCCCAGTGATCATTACTTATTGAGATCTCCCTATTATGTCTAGTCAATGTGTGATGGGAGATTGCACGGATAATCACAGATATTAACCAAAGTCTTCACTCCTCCCTCATTTATTCGTTTTGGTCTTTATTTTGGTCATTAGCTCCTCAACCAGAAGATTGGAAGGGGAAAAGAGAGGAAATGAAACTCTTTTCCTACATACTAATAACTCAGATTTTTAAAGGGTAACTCAGGGTGTTGTTTCATCTATTTATGTGTTTCAGGAACATGTGTGTGTTTGTGTGTGTGTGTGTGTGTGAGAGTGTGTTAAACATGGATTTTCAAGCCATCCACATTCTCTGATTCTAGAAATTTAGAGTTGTCTCTATATGTACCAAGAGTTGTGGTTCTTGATTAACTGAAAAGATCCTCCATAATAACAAAAAATTCCTTATTTTTAAGCGGTATAATGACTTTCTGTGCTAGTTTAATAATAAGATCACTTGAAAATGTTGGCAATTAAAGAAATTCGGTTGCTGAGAAAAATTAAATGTGTATACTTTACACCTGTGGCAAATAAAATACAATTATTGTTTGCCTTTGAACATAAAATCAGCTTTAAATTTATTAAGCACTTCTTTTTTAAAAAAAATAAGAGATTATTCTTTTCAGTATGTGGTTTAAATCATGGAAGCTTGGTTCTTTCTCAGCAATTCCTTCAAGACTTGGGGCTTCTGCATTTAAAAGGAACCTAGAGGCCAATCCAGGATTATAATATGAACAATATCCCCATACCAATTCAAGGTTCGTCTTATTCAGTAAGAGATGTTTTCTGAGATGGAAGAGATTGGGTAGATTCTATGTAACAGAGATGCATATAAAATTCCATTCCTTCATCTAAAAAAATTCTATGGGAAAAGTTTAGGGAGACAGCGTGGCAGTGAAAGATAAAATGAACTTAAATGGATGAATCTCAATAACATAATGTTGAGTGAAATAAAAATATACACATGAAGACTCCATTTATATAATATTTTTTAAAATAAAATTAAACAATATATAGTTTGGGGGCGCATGGTTGGTAAAAACATAATAAAAAAAGCATGGAAATGATGAAAACAAACTACAGACCAGTGATTATTTTGGGGTCGGGAGAAGAGGGCTACAATTAGGGAGATGTATATGGAGGTTCTGAGCTACTTTTAATGTTCTATATCTAAAGTTGAGAGGTGGATACACAGTTCATTTCTATTGTAGTTTTTAAAATTGTACATAGGTTTTCTACATTCTTTTGGAACTATGCTATATTTTACCATAAAATAAAAGTGACAGTAATTTTAGTGTGAGTTGATGACATGATATGGCTGACCCAAAAATGTTAGTTGCTCTTGTACATGGTGTTATAAGAAATTTGGAGTTGAGGAAATTGGGTGTATTGCTCTGTTTAGCTCTGATCTTACCATTCTTTAGTATGTTGTTCACTTCTGAGCACCCCACTTTAAGAGTGATACAGAGAAAATAGAGTGTGTTTGGGGAACAGTGATGAGGCTGGTGATGATTCTTGAAACTCTGCTACATGTGGGATAATTGAATAAGTAATTGAGAAGAACAAAATGGAAGAAGAGAAGGGAATGATAAGTTGGGACATAAGTCTTCATATATTTAAAGGGCAGGCATGAGAATGAGAGCTTAGATTCATGCTACATACTCCAAAGCATAGAATCAAAATCAATAGGTGGATGCTATGAGGAAATAGATTTTGTCTTAACCAAGAACTTCCTAATAATTACATTTGTTCAATGAGTTGCCTTGCAAAGTAGTGAGTTTTCCCTTGGCAGAGGTATTCTAGCACAAATTGGATGATCTGTTGGTGAGATATTATCAGGAGGTGGCCCTAAAAGTCCCTCTGGAACCTAAGATTCTTAGAAGGTTTCCAGATGTCTGTAGTCAACCTGAAATTCATATTCAGTATCTCCTACTTGGGTGCCAGCATACCTTAGTGACTAAGAACTAAGAACTAAGATACCGTCTGGAACCGTATCCCCAAGTTGAATCCTGGCTTTGCCAATTACTACCTGTGTAACCTTGAGCAAGTTACCTAACCTCTCTGTGTCTCCTTTCCACAATCTGTAAAATGGGTTTGGTATCTATCTCAGAGAGTTGTTATAAGACTTAAAAGCATGCCACGTAGTAAGTGTTAGCATGCCACTAAATGTTTTTTTTAAATAAATAATTTCTTCTAATGATCAGTCAGTTTACTGTGAATCAATTAGATTTATGCTTTTGTTTTAAATGAAAAACTTCTTTTCTCTCTCTTCCTATGAATAAATATTTTTAATTATCTCCTGACTTACAAGGGAAATGTTTTTTTAATCTTGTTGGCTCTAAATTCAAGTAATTCCAATGAGTGTAGCATTTTTAACTAAAAAAAGCTCTTAGCTTGACTTAAGTGGCTTTAGAATAGCTTTATTATATAATCACAGGACCACAGAGACCAAAAAGAATCTTGAGAGGATTATCTAGCCTCTCTTCTTCTTCTTGGAATTAGGTACCTTGTCTGTCAAGTTGCCTTGTCTTTGACGGATTGCTGCAAAGCCTGCCCATTGTTGAACCTCTATATGGCCATTCAATCATCCCTAATACGAGGTGGATCGTCTGTTAAAACTTAATGATGATGAGCCAGGAGTCTGTCATTTTCAGTTTATGTGCAGCAATGAAAGGGGCAAGTCTATTTATCTCAATCAAAATGTAGCTGTTTACATTGGAAGCTTAAATTCTAGACACAGCATGCCCTGCTTTTGAAAAGGCAATTTGTAGCATAAAGGATGTTGAGGTGATATTCTGGAGGCCACAACAAGTATATTTTCTTGTCATTAGTAGAAAGCAATGATTAAATTCAGGTTTCCTTTCTAGGAAATACTAGTCAGGTTTTCTATAGAAGAAAAAAGGCAAGAATTATTACATTTAGGTTTTTAATGAAAAGAAAGAAAAAAGGAAAGAAAATGAGGACAAATCACAGGAGGCTATTTCTTCCTAAGCCTGATTTACGTGAGTACGTTTCCTGCTGATGATTCCTCGTGGTTGGGAGGCGACAGGAGACAGGAAATGCAAGTCCACGAGGAGCAGAATATACCTGGGCTGTAGTGAAACTTGGAGTTATTACCTAAGGTTCACATAAGCCTTGAGAAATATGCTCTTGATTTGTTCCAGACATGGAGCTATCCCTATTTTATAACTTCTCAGAAAAGGTCTAAGCATTGTGCCATCTCTATAGGAGGTAGAGGAAAGACAGAGAAATTGTCAGCTCTGAGTGGCTCTAGGTGACTCTGGAGATAACATCAGTCTGCTTATTAGGGATTTCTGGGTTTGGTATAACTTGGTGTATCAGTCAGGATAGGTTGGGTAATGCTGCTGAAACAAAGTACTCTCAAATCTTGATGGCTTACAACCTCAGAGATTTATTTTTCCTTACACTACATTTCCTTATACTTACTACATATGTAGAGGCTTTCCCTGTCTGTATCCATTCTTTGCAATCCACTAGGGGCTGGAGGAGTGGGCTTTCTATGTTTTCCTGTCTTGTTGGCACTTCCTCTGAGTCACAATCTTCTCCTTGGTGTAGAGGGGATTTCTGGGGTTATAATAGTTAAATGACTGTCAGGAAACAAGAGTAATGGGAAAGAGCAACAAAAATAACATTGGTTTAATATTTACAAAATATTAACCCCATTAAATTTGTAGTGAAGCTGAAATTTTATAACTATAAATATGAAAGCTATAGAAAGATGCTGATTGATTGGATATAGAGAGAAATAAAGGCTGATTGTTAGATTTGTGGCCTATCTGACCTAATTGGTGGATGGCATTGCCATTCAATGAGATCAGAATGTTGGGAGATGGGGGAAGGTTTTGAGGGAGGAAGTCAAGAGTTCTGTTAATATTTGCTAGCTTAAGAAGGTATAATTATGGGTGATTGTTTCTTTTTCTTCTCTTTCTTTTGGTCTCAAATTTTTTTTGAAGATGCTTTAATAGAAAAATAATTTAACGACTGATGAAAATACGTAGGTTACATTCCAAGTTCTGTGTCTCGGACATCTGCTGGTTCTAACGCTCCATCCCAGCCTGGGTTGGGCCTGATCCGAGAATGAGGAATGTTGCTGGAGGAGCCTGAGATGAGCTTCCTGTGGTTTTTTAGATGCTTCTTGCTGGGTGGACAGGGCAGAGCATATGGCTCAGGTTGCCAGGATGGTGCTAAATGCCTCCATTTGGTACAGAGTGGCTTGATGGATGCTTTTGAATTTTTTTTAATGGTTCTCAGCCTGAAATTGTTTCCAATTTTCATCTTTTTCATGGGAATTTATTGAACATGAATAAGTCAAATGTTTTTCTCATTAACTAATCATGTAGCATGACAAAGGAAGGAAAGACAGAAAGGATTTACAATTCCCAAGAATGGGCAATTCCCTTGAAGGGGTGGATCATTCAGTGAAGCTGTTTATTTGCCTGGGTTTTCTCTGAGTTTATTGTTCTCCTCACTTGGGCCCAGTTGAGACTTTGAGTGTTTCTAACTACCTTCCCCAACCCTATCACTCTCTCAAGGGCTTGTGGTCTGAATACAGGGTCATCCATGGGGCTCGTGGGGCCTCAGACAAATGTCATTTGCCTCCCAATTCTTTTTTAAAGAGGTAAATTCTCTTACAAGGAAAAATGAAGCCATATAAGGACAGGCTAACCAGTTAACTAACCCCTATTAACTCAGGTCATGGTGATTTATGCTTTTTTTGTTTGTTTCAACTGTTGCTGTTTAAAACTCTTATAGAATAATTTAGTTATTTTCCTACTTTAGTGAATAGATTTACTTTTTCTATGACAAATGAGAATCATGCTTGTGTTGCAGTGTAAATATGGAAAGGGTAGGCAATAAATAAGTAGTGATAGGACATGCACAAGACATGTTTTTAAATGTTTCTTGTATAAACTATTCATTCTCTTATTCCTAAATGCTTGTTATATATTGGTATTCAGCTGGGTGCTCAGAATTATTTTTAAGAATACTGAGGAATGTTAAGATCAAGTACTTGATCTTGGGCTGATTATAAGCTAGTTGGAAAGAAAAGACATACACTTGGGAAAATAGCTACCAATAACCGGCAAAATGTGACAAGTGCCACGTGAGCAGAGATAAAAGGCTATAGGAGTTCAGCAAAGATGCAGTCCCTGTGCACAGCATGATCTGAGAAGGCTTCTTGGAAGAAATGGAATTGGAGTTGAGATTGAAGTCTGGATTAGCAGAGAAGGCAGTAGGGAAGGAATTTTCAGAAACAGAAGCAGCAAAGTCACTGAGATGAAAAAGTACAGTACATGTTTAGGTGGGACAGAGCAGTGATAGCAATGAGTAGATCAATTTTTTTGAAGCAGAAACTTTGCCATCCCCACCACCAATCCTATTAACTGAAGGATTCATTGAGTTGACATAGAGTAAAGCCTTAGTTTCTTACTTACCCTTCTGAGCCTTAGTCTCCTTATTTGTAAAATGGAGTTAATCATATCTACCAGCCATGGATGCTATGAGGATTAAATGAGATACAATGCTATAAAAGGAAGGTGATACGTAGGGTTTCTTGCACTTTTTCATCCTCCTTCACTCAGTTCCTTGAGTTCAGCTTACTTCCCGTGCCATCATACTTTGAAGAAATTTCCCACTACCCTTTACAGATAATTTAAATTTGACTATGATTGCATTTCCCTAGACCAGGTTCTAGTCATCTTCTGGTTTAGGAGCATTTTCTTGGCATAAGCCATCTCTCTGTGAAAGGAGACCAATGTCACATTCAAGAGCTTAAATAATTCCTCACTAAACTAGTTCAGGAGGCTAGAACTAGCAGCTAGGAGGGAGTAGTTGGAGATAAGAAAGTATACTTTTCTTTTTGTGGTTATATCAATATCTTCCTTGACATAAACTTCACTGTAAACAATAGGCAAAATATATGCCATTGCTCTGAGGAATTCAATTAAAAACACTGCTATTGCATTTGATCCCTAGAGAAAGGTGACTCAGGTCTGGGAAGAAAGGAGCACTGTGCTCTGTCGAATCCCCATGCCATGTTAGAATGTTTACACCAGCTTGAGTGGTTCTGATGGGGTCGTCTACATCATTTGGTTCTTGTCCTTGTGACTCACTGTTTCTGCTGTGGAGTTAACTCCCTGCAGTGGAAAGGGAGGAGTTACTTGCCAGACCATATGGAGTAGAAAACAGCAGATTGACTTCAGTTTCGATGGAAGCTAAAATCACATAAACTTAAGCCTCCCAGAGGATAACCTTGGAAAACTCTTTTAAATAGCATCTTCATAAAGGTGTTTAATGTTCAGAATCTATCTTGAAACCTTAAGATTCCAAAGTTAGTTTATGGAAAGAGGTCAAGAGAGGACAGATGGTACAAGGTATGCAATTTTACTGCCTTTGCTTATGTTTCCAGTTTGGAGAAGCTGGAAAAAAGAATACCTCCCTTTGATTTGCTGTAATTCCGCCTGGGCTAGGGGGTATGACCATGTCCATGTGCGTATAGGAGATTCTTGGACTTCAACTCTGTAAACTTGGATTTTTGTGGTCCTATGTTGAACAAGCTAATATTAAGGAGTGTAAATGAGCCAATGAAACTGGAGAGCTGGAAATGCATTTGTGTTTCCAAGCAGGATTAGAGAAGGCTCCTCCTGGCATCTAACCCTGACAACCCATGGATTTGTTGATTGATGGTTGCTTTAAATCCAAAGTGTACCTGGCTTATACTTGAACTGTTATAGAGGAATCTTGCTTCCCTCGCAAACTCATTCATCATAAATTTACTGAGCAATTGCTATGTACCATACATATTTTAGATGCCGGAGACAGAAAAATGAACAGGACACAGTCTTGTGGGAATTTATAGTCTTGTGGAGAGAAATGTGTGTATATAGTCGTAGAACTATGTGATAACTGTTATAATAAAGGAATCTGTAATGAGCTATGGTAGCAAAGAGGAGAAAACATTTAAATTTGCTATTGGGTGGAGGGACGGGTCAGAGAAGCCTCTGTTGAAGAGCTGACCCTATTAGTAGGTCTTGTAGGATGAGTAGGAGAAGGCAGGCATTGCAGGCAGAGGGAAAAGCATGGCACCATGGGGATGGGTTGGGTAGGGGGAACATACAAGTTAGATTATTAAACACATTAGCCTTCACTTATTTTAATTCCTGTAGGATAAATAACCCAACTCCAAATGAGATAGAAATATTATCAGAGAGAGCTTCTAATTAATTGGCTGATTGGTTCCAAAAGATAGAGAAGAGGAATGAGAAAGCAGAAATAGACTTTGCTAGAATGCAAGCAAGCAAAAGTGGATGAGTCAGGGGGTCCTGGCAGGACACTTGGCATACTCGGAAGAGTTGAACTGATTTATAAAGGGACTATTTCAGGGCCAAGTTAAGGGAACCAACAAAGGGTAGTGAGGCACCTGGGGACTAGCCACAGCAGGAAGCCATTACTACTCTTGAGCCTGAAAGGGCAAAGGGAGGAAGTAGTGTTATTGCAGCCAGTGAGAGCTAGAGCCATGAAGTAGGAGAAACAGCTGTTCAGGAGCCCTGGCTGTAAAGAAACACAGCTTCTGTCAGAGCTATGGAGAGGCAGGGAGGGAACAAGGAATGAATACTTCAAACTCAGCTTCCTTCACCCTCTGACACTGGCCAAATCAATGGCTGCCAGAGGACAAGGGAGCCCAGATAATGAATTCTTTAGATATCAGCCCTTAGGTTGCTTCCCAGCCCCCAATACCATGTTGTGTGCTGATTTATGTAATGACATATAATAATAAAGTTGTCCCAGTGACACTCCATTGCATCCTCCTCCCCCATTAGTTCTCTGACTCCCATAACACACTCTCTATTTTTATTATAAAAACCCCGATCTCGTTCTTCTTCAGAGTCTAACTAGCCATGTACATGTCAATGTCCCCATTAAGTTGTCACATCTTGTAGAGAATGCTTGTGTTGTACCATCCAGGGACGCAGCCCCCCTTCAGGATCAAGGAATTCGTTTCTCTAAATGCTGGGAATACTGGCTGTTGACAGCTCATAACTGAGTCCGTCGTTGGGAACTGTGCTCACCTGGGATAACGCCTCCTCCCAGCAGCAGCTTCCGTTTAAGGACTGGCTGATGCAGGGGCGCAAAGTCCCCACACTTTTGCTTCAACTGGAACCACTCTGTAGGTTCATCCCAGCTCCAGAACTCCCCATGGGATTGACAGGGCCTTTTTTGGTGATGAGATGGCCTTCTGCCCAATCTTGCTTCCTTTACTCCTTCACAGGTGTTACTCTCAGGAGCACTTCCCAGTAAAACTTCTGCGGGTAAATTTTCCTTATTTGCTTATGTTTCCCCATATCGCTAGCACAGTGTTTGGCACATCCTAAGATATTAAATCAAAGATGATTGTTGAATCAATGGAATGGGTGTTATGTGGCATTCGTTCCTTCACTCACTTATGGAGGTATAATTTACATAAAATAAAATTCAGCCTTATTAAGTATACAGTTGATGTATTTTGACAAATATAGTCATCTCTTGGTATCTGTGGGGGACTGGTTCCAAGAATTCTGGTGGACACCAAAATCTGGATGCTCGAGTCCCTTATATAAAATGGCATAGTACAATGAATACAGTCAGCCCCCTGTGTCTACGGGTTTCGCATCCCTGGAATTCGAGGATGTGAAACTTGTGGATAT
Organism: Diceros bicornis minor; assembly: GCF_020826845.1. Taxonomy (NCBI): domain Eukaryota; kingdom Metazoa; phylum Chordata; class Mammalia; order Perissodactyla; family Rhinocerotidae; genus Diceros; species Diceros bicornis. The sequence goes on along the minus strand of NC_080764.1, from coordinate 21,105,834 downwards.
AGAGGACTGAATGTAAAATCTTGTAACCTCTACCACAGCCAAAATATAGAATATTTCCATCACCACAAAACGTTCTCTTATAGTCCTTTGTAGCTAATCTCCTCACACCAAGCCCCTGGCAACCACTGGTCTCTGTCCCCATGGTTTGGCTTTTCTAGAATATCATATAATGGAATCATATAGTATGCAGTCTTTTCTGTCTAGCTTTTTCACTCAGTGCAATGCTTTTTATTTTTTTAAGTCAGGTTTATTGAGATACACACACTAAAGTTCACCTTTTATAGGTATACAGTTCTATAAATTTTGAAAAACAAAACAGTTATGTACCTACACCACAATCAGGATATAGAATATTTCCATCACCTCAATTTATTTATTTGTTCATTTAAAAAACTTTAGCTATATTTATAGGTATAAAATGGTATCACATTGTGTATTTAATTTGCATTTTCCTATTGACTAATGATATTGAAAATTTTTTCAAGTACTTACTTGTCATTGGTATTTCTTCTTTAGTGAAGAATGGAGCAACTAGAAGGATGTACAACTATGACATACAACTATCTACTGAGGCTTTGGGGAGAAAAAAGGAAAGAAGGAGGAAGATTGGCCACAGATGTTAGCTCAGAACCAATCTTCCTCAAAAAAAAAATTAGAAAAATGTTTATTTTATATTTAATTTTTACCATTTCCAGTGCTCTTTATTCTTTTGTATAGATTCAACTTTCTCTCTGGTTGAACTTATTTTAAGATTTCTTGTAGTACAGGTCTGCAGACAAAGAATTCTCTCAGCTTTTGTTTGTCTGAGAAAGTTTGTATTTCATCTTTATTTTGAAAGATATTTTTACTGAATATATAATTCTAAGTTGACTATTTTGTTTCTTTCATTACTTTAAAGATACTCCATTATCTCCTGGATTGTATAGTTTGACAAAAAATCTGCTGTAATTTGTGTCTTCCTCTGTAATGTTTCTTTTCTCTTTCTCTGCTTCAAGATTTTTCTCTTTGTCTGAATTTCCGCAGTTTGACTACAATTTTGATAGCTGTGGGCTTTTTTTATTTGTATTTATCTTGCTTGGGGTTTTCTGGGGTTCTTTGATTTTTTTTTCATTTTGTTTTTGTTGTTGCCTTTTATTATTTCAGAAAATTCTTGACCATTACTTCTTCAAATATTTCTTCTGTTCTCTCTCTCTTCTTGTTCTATTGAGTACAATTCCTGATATATTAGACTGTTTGGTTTTCTTCCAAAAATTTTGGATATCTATTTTTTTTTCTCTTTGTCTCTTGCTTTTCATTTTGGATAGTTTCTATCTTCAAGTTCATTGATTATCTCCTCTTCTCTGTCCAGTCTGCAGATAAACCTGTCAAAGGAAAGAAATATTTTTTTTAATGTTTAGTATTTCCATCTGTATTAGTTTCCTATTCTGCTATAACAAATTACCAAAAACTGTGGCTTAAAACTACACAACTTTATTCTATTAAAGTTTTGGAGGTCAGAAGTCCAAAATGGGTCTCATTTGGCTAAAATCAAGATGTCAGTGAGGCTGGTTTTTGAATCCATTTCCTTTGCTTTTTCAAGCTTCTAGTAACCGTCTGCATTTCTTGACTCATGGACCCTTCCTCCATCTTCAAAGTTACCAGCATAGTATCTTCAAGTCTCTCTCTGACTCTCTTGCCTCCCTCTTTCACTTAAAAGAACCCTTGTAATTACATTGGGCACATCTGGCTAATCCAGGATAATAGCCCCATCTCACAATTCTTAACTTAATCATATCTTTAAAGTCCCTCTTGTCATGTAAGGTAACGTATTCACAGATTCAGTGGATTAGAAAGTGGACTTCTTTGGGGAGTTCATTATTCTGCCAACCACACTATCTTACTCTCTTTTATGGTTTCTATCTTTAGTGGATTGAATAGTGGCCCCCTAAATAATATGTCCATGTCCAAATCCCTGGAACTTGTGAATGTTATCTTATTTGGGAAAGGGATCTTTTAAGATATAATTAAGTTAAGGTTCTTGAGATGAGATCATCCTAGATTACCTGAGTGGGTCCTAAATCCAATGATAAGTGTCTTTATAAGAAACAGAAGAAGAGAAGACACACACACCTAGAGGAGAAGACAACATGAAGATGGAGGCAGAGATTGGAGCAATGTGGCCACAAGTCGAGGAAGCCAAGGAATGCTGACAGCCACCAGAAGCTAAAAGAGGCAAAGAAAGATTCTCCCCTAGAGCCTCTGGAGAGAGTGTGGCCTTGCTGAAACTTGATTTCAGATTTTAGGCCTCCAGAACTGTGAAAAAATAATTTTCTCTTGTTTTAAGCCACGCTATATGTGGTAATTTGTTACGGCATGCCTAGGAAATGAATATATCTTTCTGTTTATTTTTATTATTATTATTTTATTAATTCCCCATTTCTTCACTCATGTATTATACTTCTTCCACTAAATCCTTTAACACATTAACTATAGTTATTTTAAAGTCCCTATCAGTTTCAACATCTGTGCCAAATCCTGAATCTCTTGACAATGGGTTGTTTTGTTCTTGATTTTTATGTTCATCACAATTTTGTTTACATACCAGATAATGTGTATAAAAGAACATTAGAGACTGAGCTAAATAATATGTATGCCCAGAATTAGACATGCCTCTTTTTCTGTTAGGTCACGAGTCTTTGGGGAGTTGAGGCTATCTACTCAGAAGATGCCCTGGTTTTGGATTTGCTGGTGTTGTTGTTGATATGTTGTTACCTTCAGTCAACTCGAGGCTTCAAATTCCTCTAGTGGTAGACTACTACTGTCTTAGTGTGGGGCCTGGAATCCTAGAGGGATTTTCTAAATGTTCCTTCTCCACCTTCAGCATTCCACAATCCCTAAGTGCCTTTGCCACAGAGGGGATTTCTCTCCATGTTCTTGTCCTTTCCCTAGCCTTACATTTCTGTTGCTTGTTTCTCTGTGCAAGGCTCATGCTGGGGCTGGGGTTTTTCACTTTTCCTGCTTTCCGCCTCAGTCTTAGGTAGACCATGTGCTCCTGAGTCTCACATGCCAGGCTTTTTGATCACTTTCACTTCTCTCCCATGACAAGCCATCTTTGCCTCCTCTTCAGTTCAGGTAGGTTTCCTGCACTTCCTCCTCCCCTATGCAGGTGAACTCTGCCTTTTATAAGTTTCCTGCTTCTTCCTGGGCAGTAGTGAGCCTCTGCTTTGTATCAGTGTGGGATCTTGGGCATGAACAAGTTTTCTACCTCTCCCCCAGAAGCAGCCAACTTCTGCCTTGGAATAGGGACATAACAGGGTTTCCTGACTCTCCCTCAGTGGCAGATGCATTGTACTTCATGTAAAAGCATGGTCATTTCTGGGGTATGAACAGGTTATTTCCACTACCCCAACAGCAGACATATTTTGAACCCTATCAAGAATATTCTAGGCTGTGGGCAGTGGCAGCTGCTCACCATTCTGTTCTCATGCAGAACCCAATGTGAGATGAGATTCTGTAGATACTCCTGTTCTACCTTCAAATCTTAGCAGACCTTGTGCACCTGTGCCACCAAGCGAGATTTACTCTGGTTTCCTACCTACCCCTAATCTTTCCTATGAGCATCCAGTGGAGTCCTGTGGAGAATAAGTGGTAAGTGGGTACAAACTCCCTTGTGCCTGTGGCTCCTGGGGATTCTATACTTCCACACTAGTCCTCACTTGTCCTTTAAGAGTGTGTTAAAATTTCACTTGTGTTCCTCTTACCCACTCCTATGGTTGCCTCCTTTTCCTTCTATGCACCCTCCATGGTAAAACATTGGGTGTCCTATGTTTCCTTTGAGCAGCCTTTTACCCCTTGGAATTTAGTTCACCAGATTACCTTGCAACCTCAGCTCACTGATGAACTCAAGAATGATTATTTTGTAAATTATCTGCCCTTCTCTAAGGCAGTGTGGATTATTTAAGAGTATAGATTATTGAAAGCAAACAGACAAACCCAGAAAACCACATCGTTTCTAGGCCATTCTGTGGGACAGCTGACCCAGCTTCTGCAGCAAGTTAATGGTGTGTTCAGGTCTTTTGCCTATTTTTTAATTGGGTTGTTAGTTTTTTTGCTGTTGAGATGCATCAGTTCTTTGTATATTTTGGAGATTAAGCCCTTATCAGATGTATGGTTTGCAAATATCTTCTCCCAATTGTTAGGTTGTCTTTTCGTTTTGTTGATGGTTTCCTTTGCTGTGCAGAAGCTTTTTAGTTTGATGTAGTCCCATTTGTTTATTTTTTCTATTGTTTCTCTTGCCCGGTCAGACATGGTGCTTGAAAATATGTTGCTAAGACCCATGTCGAAGAGTGTACTGCCTATGTTTTCTTCTAGAAGTTTCATAGTTTCAGGTCTTACATTCAAGTCTTTAACCATTTTGAGTTAATTTTTGTGTATGGTGTAAGGTAAGGGTGTACTTTCATTTTTTTGCATATGGCTGTCCAGTTTTCCCAACACCATTTGTTGAACAGACATTTCTCCAAAGAAGATATACAGATGGCCAACAGGCACATGAAAAGATGTTCAAAATCATTAACTATCAGGGAAATGGAAATCAAAACTACAATGAGATATCACCTCACGCCCGTCAGAATGGCTATAATTAACAAGACAGGAAACAACATGTGTTGGAGAGGATGTGGAGAGCAGGAAACTCTCATACACTGCTGGTGGGAGTGCAAACTGGTGCAGCCACTATGGAAAACAGTATGGAGATTCCTCAAAAAATCAAGGATAGAACTACCATATGATCCAGCTATTCCACTGCTGGGTATTTATCCAAAGAACTTGAAAACACCAATGCATAAAGATACGTGCACCCCTGTGTTCATTGCAGCGTTATTCACAATAGCCAAGACTTGGAAGCAACCTAAGTGCCCATCAAGGGACGAATGGATAAAGAAGCTGTGGTATATATACACAATGGAATACTACTCAGTCATAAGAAACCATGAAATCCAGCCATTTGTGACAACATGGATGGACATTGAGGGTATTATGCAAAGTGAATGTCAGAGGGAGAGGGTTAAATACCATATGATTTCCTTCATTAAGTAGTAGATAACAACAACAATAAACAAACACATAGAGACAGAGATTGGATTGGTGGTTACCAGAGGGGAAGGGGGGAGGGAGGAGGGTGAAAGGGATAATTCGGCACATGTGTGTGGTGATGGGTTGTAATTAGTATTTGGGTGGTGAACATGATGTAATCTATGCAGAAATAGAAGTATAATGATGTACACCTGAAATTTATACAATGTTATAAACCAATGTTAGTGAAATAAACAAAAAATTAAAAAAAAATAAAGTTTTAAATTCAAAAAAAAAAAGTTAATGGTGTCGAAAAATAAATAAAAGGAGAGAGTACTAAACAGTTAGAGACCTAAGAAATAAAACAACACAAGGTAATTTGCAGACCTTGTTTGTTTCTTGATTCAAACAAGCAAGTAGTAATAAGACATTTCTTAAACAAGTGGGAAAATTTGCATATGAACTACATATTAGATGATGCCATGAAATTATTGTTAATTGTGTAGGAAGGATAACAGCATTATAATTATGTAAAAAAATCCATATTTTTTAGAAATGTATAATAAAATGTATAGATGTGAAAGGATGATATCTGGGATTTAGATTAGAATACTCCAAAGGTTGGGGGAATGGAGGAGGCAGGTACATGAAGCAAGCATGTCCAAATCTTGATAATCTGGAGTTCAAAGATATCACTTAGTATATGTGAGGAGAATGAGTTAGAAGAATACAAGAGTATAAGTAGGGAAATCATTCTTGTATTCTCTATGGGAAATGATGTTAGCTTGGACTGAGGGAAGGAGCACATAGTAGGTCCTCAGTAAATATTTTGTTAAATGAAGTAATGATAATGATGTAAGTTTTATACATAAACATACACAGATTTTTGTTTGTTTGTTTTTTGGTGAGGAAGATTGGCCCTGAGCTAACACATGTTGCCAATCTTCCTCTTTTTTGCTTAAGGAAGGGTGGCCCTGAGCCAACATCCGTGCTCATCCTCCTCCACTTTGTACGTGGGATGCCACCACAGCATGACTTGATGAGTGGTTTAGGTCTGCACCCGGGATCTGAACCCGTGAACTCCGGGCCGCCAAAGTGGAGCGTGCCGAACCCAACCTCTGTGCCACTGGGCTGGTCCCCAGATTTTTTTTTAACAAATACAAGAAAGTAGAATGCGTTCTTTTTGAAAACCACATTAACTTCAAATCAAAATTTAATAGGAAAAGAACTCCTGGACTTGGGAAGCCTAGAACTGTTCAGGTCATACTCTGCCCAAAGAAATCTTCCCCTCAGCCTGTCATAGTACCTGGAATTCAAACATTATGGGTATCTAGACTTAAAAAAATAAAGAATATAGATTATCAACTTTTTCTGTTTGGGCAATAGTGACATTCCTTTTAGCTTCTACGTCCTAAGTGAAAGCAGAACTACATATATTGATTTAACAAATATTCATATCAACAAATGTACACCTGGAGACCTAATTGGTGTCTCAAACTTAACACATCCATAATGGGACTTTTGGCTTCTCCCAAACTCTTCCTGTTTCACTCTACACCCATCTCAGTAAACTGTACCACTGTCCACCCAGTTGGTCAAGCTAGGAACCAAAGAGTTATCCTTATTTTTTCTCTTTCACCCCACACATCCAATCCAACAGTTACCACTATGATTATTGATTCTATTTCCAAAATAGATATCAAATCCATCCACTTATTTCCATTATTGCTATCACTAATGTAATCCAGGATGTCCTTGTCTGTTGCCTGGACTTCTATGAAAACCAGCAAACTGATCTCACAGCTTTTACTTTTGTCCCCCCTATACTAGATTATCCACCCAGCAGCCAAAGTCAAAATCTAAGTCTAGCCACATTCTAAAAACATAAGTTAAATCAGGAGCATGTCAAATCCCTGCTCATAATCGTTCAATGTCTTTTCCTATTGCCCTTAGAATAAAATCCCAACTCCTCACCATGGCCTACAAGACCCTGAATGATCTAGCCTTGCCTACTGCTGCAACTTCATTTTGGGCCACTTTCTTCCTCACTCAGTCTCGCTGGCTACACTGACATCTTTCTGTTTCTTGAATATACCAAGTTATCTTCTCACATGGTCTTGGCCCTTGCTGTTCCCTCTGCCTGGAATTCTTTCTTAGAAGAATTCTAATGGCTTCTTCTCATTCTTCAGATCTTAGATTGAATATTGCCTCTTTAGATATGCCTTCCATGACCCCCATGTTCAAGATAGCTTTATCTCCACCTCCTCAAGCCTTGTTTTCTTTCTTGGCATCCTGTTTGTTTCCTTCATAGCACTCATTAAATAAATATTTGTGCACTTGGTTGTTGTGTCTCTCCCTTACTAGAACATGAACTTCTTGAGGGCTAATTTAGTACTGTATCCCCAGTGTCCAGCTATGACTAGAACATAGTCAGTATCAATAAAATTTCTTGAATGGATGAACTTATTTGGCACCATCTATATATCAGGCCCTAGGCTATGTTATGGGGATACAGGATAAAACAAGCAAGAGTAGTTCTTAATCTTCTATAGATCAATACTTAATGAGGGAGACAGATATTACCAATCAGTTACAAAATTAACCATTTACCTATAATCGTGATTGGAGCTGTGGAGGGAACACATACAGAGGAACTTGACTTTGATTTCCCCCAAGGAAATGAGGTCTGAGATAAACTCTCTAAGTTGTAGAGGGAAGAAACCAGTGAAAAGAGGTGAGGAAGAGCAGTCTTAGAAAAAGAAATAGCATACGTAAACGACCTGAGGCAGGAAGAGGCATGGGGTTATTTGAGACATCGGAAGTAGTCCCAGAAGGTTTCCGTGCTGAGCTCAAGAGTCTTCTCTGGCCCCCTACTCCTGGTGCCTTTGGTCTCGGGGGTTCAGAGTTAGGCTGTTGCCTCACTCAGTGGCTCCTGTAAATTCCCACAGACATACTGCCTTGTACAATAGACACAAAGAGACCATTTGCCCTACTTGGAAAGATTAACTTGAAATGTTTTTCAGAATTTCAGGGAAACCCAGAAAAGGAGGTGGAATAGGCTTCTTTTCCACCTCAATTTCTCTTCATTCTGACATATATCAAAGGTAAAGGAGTGTCTTCTCTGATTTATACTGGTGGACCAAGAATTTAAATGTGTGACATTTAAATGGTGAAAGCAGAGTTGAGCCCGGTGAGCCAGGAGAGCACTGGTGGACCTCAGGAAGCCCCCCATACCCTTGACACCACAGAAGTCCAACTGCAAGACCCTACAAAAGCCACTGGCCCTCTCCAGGTTCTGTTGTCTCATTTGTAAAATAAGATGTTTGAATCTATTAAAAAAAGGCCAGAAAGTCAACAGATTATCTATAATCACAATGAAGATATGAGAATACAAAGCAGCGTTTGCAAATTTATCTCAGTGTAAATTGATTTTATTAAAATAGTACATAACCTGGAATTCATGTCTAAATTAGTTGGCTTGGTAATTTTTCTAGAGAAAAAAGAAAAATGCTTTTTTACCATAGTTTACAAAACACCCTAAAAGAAAATCTGAATTTGTAAAGCAGATACATCGTGGGGTACCTGGTTTTCAAAATGATTCATAATAAGACACTATAAATAACTGTCTCATTAAGTGCATTTAAAATAACTTATTATAAAGATTTTTTTCATAAAATACTTTACAAGAACATCTGTTGAGTAAAGAGAGGTACTCTCAACTTATATATGTTTGAATAATCAGAGCAACTGTGAACATATCCCTGAACTCTGTAATCTTTAAAATAAAAAACGTTATTCAAAAAAGAATTCTAGACTCTAAATAACCTTTATTTATTTCAACTTTACTTATTTTTTATGACATATGTATATTATTGTTTCATCACTTTCAAACCTGACTCATGTTTTTCATAGTTAACTTTGTTTTATTTATTTATTTTGCTGAGGGAGATTAGCCCTGAGCTAACATCTGTGACAATCTTCCTCTACTTTATATGTGAGTCACTGCCACAGCATGGCTGACCAGTGGTGTAGGTCCACACCTAGGATCCGAACCTGCGAACCCAGGCCACCGAAGCAGAATGTGCCAAACTTAACCACTATGCCCCAGGGCCAGTCCTGACCTTGATTTATTTTTGTGAACAGACTGTGGAATCAAAGCACTACATTTACTGATGATGGTGGATTCTTCTGAATCTCTTTGAACTCTTGTTGATAAAAAGTCCCTTTGTTATAGAGTGCTTAGGGAAGGCGTGAAGAAGGCAGGATATCTACCTTTGCTGGGTTTCCTGGCCACTGCATCTTATTTGGAAATAGTCTGCTTCAAGTAGTCAAATCTATTCGTGGGGAACCTCTTTTTCTTTATGTTTTATTTTTTCCTTTATTTCCTTCTTATTACTTCGTGAAAGTAATTCGACACGATGAGATCTTGAAGGTGGTGGTTTCCTCTGGCAATGGTGACTTCCCTGTCACTGGAGGTGCTCAGTTGGACATACATGCATGACCACTTGCAACCATTCTTTCATTAAAGAACAAGTATTTATTAAACACCAGCTTTGCCAGGCACAGAGATTCTCACTAGGAGTTCAACGATGAAAGGCGTGCTCTTAACAAGCATGCTTTTTAGGTGTCAGACATGGAGTTTTAGTACAAGTGCTGATATTCTAATGTGAAGTAGGGGATTCAACCATCAAACTATTGTGTGGCCCAGAAGATCTTGTAAAATATTGGCTCATTTCTGAGAGTCTATGAATTCATTTGTAAGACTTCTAGAGGGATTATTAGAGAAGGAAAATGAGAAGGGTCTTTGAAACCAGACAGACCTGGATTAGAATCCTGGCTATACCACCTCTGAGCTTTGTGAGTCTTGTACAAGTCACTGAGCTTTCTGAAGCTCAATTAGTTTTATTATCTTTAAAGAGGGAATATTTTGAAGAGGGCTAAATGGTGTAATACATATAAAGTCCCAGCACCTATTAGGTGTGGTGGGGTGGAGGAGTGTTGAGTGAAAATGAAGATTGGATTTAAGCACAGATACTTCAGGGTCTTTTTTTTTCTTTCTCAATATATGTGTGTGTGGGGTGGGGGGGGTAGGGTAGGAGGATGTTTTATAATAAAGAAGTAAAAGGGAAGAAAAATGTGAAGATCTAGTTTACTAGGGAAACACTACAATCCTAGACTGGTGACAGGCAATGGACTTTGTGGCCCGAGCTGGTTCTAAAGGCAGTAAGCTTCAGCTAGAGCATTCCATACACACCCAGAGAAGACAGTGACATTCTGTGTGGACAAGTGTGTGTGCCTGACAACAGTTTTGTGATCAGGCTTTGTTTGCCATGTCATAGAACCTGGAAAAGTTAATTTTAATAGTCCTGATTTTTTTTTTTTTTTGGTGAGTAAGATTAGCCCTGAGCTAACATCTGTTGCCAATCCTCCTCTTTTTAGTGAGGAAGATTGGCCCTGGGCTAACATCCATGCCCATCTTCCTCTACTTGATATGTGGGGCGCCTGCCACAGTGTGGCTTGATAAGCGGTGTGTAGGTCCACGCCCAGGATCCAAATCTGCAAACCCTGGGCTGCCAAAGCGGAGCACACAAACTTAACTACTACGCCACCAGGCCGGCCCCTTAATAGTCCTGATTTTTGACAGAAAAATTCTTTTTAAAGTATTTAATTGCTTTTATATTTCTCATTAAGGAAGGGGAATAGTGCACGCCTGGCCTCATCCTGACTTGTCAGCAGCTACTTCTCTGTGAGGCGCTTTAGCAATAATCACCAATATTTTGTAGCGTTCCACAAGTTGCAAATGCTTTCACATGGGTGATCTCATTTTCGTCACCCCCATTTCACAGATGAGGAAATTGAAACTCAGAAATGGATCGTCTGAAGTCACACAGCCAATATGTGCTAAAGTTGAAACTTGAACTCTGGTCTTTCCTATCATGCTGCACATAAAATTACGGGCCATGCCCCAGATTAGGAGATCAGAATTTTCAATGAAAATAAAATTAAAATTGGATTGATACTTGTCATTCTATCTTATACCGGTCCTAAGTATGATTGGATAATCTTATAAAACTTTTTATATTATCATCTAATTTAGCCTGCTGATCAATTGCTATTTTACTCAGTTTTTATATTCTATTCAATATGATGTCACTGAAAACTTCACAGAATATAATGAGCTGGTAAGATCGGACAAACAACTCCTCACTCAGTCAAAACACACACAGACACACGCACACACCCTCACACACCCCTAGGCATTTATTTAAAGTTAAGAACTATATGCAATGATTAATTTAAGCAACTAATATTTGCTTATTATTTTTTTTTTCATTTTGATACCCATCTTCGTTTATTCACTCATTCACTCAATAAATATTTATTCAAAACTTTAGCAGTGTGCTGAACAAAGCATAAAGAAATTAATGCCCTTATGTGGCATATATTTGAGTGGGGTAGAAAGACAACGAACATAGTAAGTAAAAAATGGTAGATTACTTAGTTATAGGTTCTAAAAATAAACTACAGCAGGAAGGGAAATACAAAATGTAAAGAGTACGAGGAAATTTGAAATTTTAGATAGGTGGCCAGGGAAGGCCTCACTGAGAGGGGAAATCTTGTGTAGACTTGAAGGTGAAGGAGCTAGCCACGTAGATATTTGTGAGAAGAGCATTATAGGTGGGAAAAAAAAGCAATTGCATACTCTAAGTTTATTTAATCCTTAGGTATTATTATTATACACATTTTACCAATGAGAAAACTTAGCCACAGAGAAATAAGTAATTTTTCTATGGTAAAAAGCTGGTAAATGTTACAACCAGGGTCTAAGCCCAAGCAAACCCTAAATCCAGAGTGGAGTTCTTAATATGTGAACAGTTCTCTTTCTAATTTCTTTAATTTTGTCTTTTCTTTTTTTTTTTTTAATTTTTTGTTTATTGCAGTAACATTGGTTTACAACATTGTAAAAATTTCAGGTGTACATCATTGTACTTCTATTTCTGCATAGATTACATCATGTTCACCACCCAAATACTAATTACAACCCATCACCACACACATGTACTGAATTATCCCTTTCACCCTCCTCCCTCCCCCCTTCCCCTCTGGTAACCACCAATCCAATCTCTGTCCCTATGTGTTTGTTTATTGTTGTTATTATCTACTACTTAATGAAGGAAATCATACGGTATTTGACCTTCTCCCTCTGACTTATTTCACTTTGCATTATACCCTCAATGTCCATCCATGTTGTCACAAATGGCTGGATTTCATGGTTTCTTATGGCTGAGTAGTATTCCATTGTGTATATATACCACAGCTTCTTTATCCATTCGTCCCTTGATGGGCACTTAGGTTGCTTCCAAGTCTTGGCTATTGTGAATAACGCTGCAATGAACACATGGGTGCATGTACCTTTACAAATTGGTGTTTTCAAGTTCTTTGGATAAATACCCAGCAGTGGGATGGCTGGATCATATGGTAGTTCTATCCTTGATTTTTTGAGGAATCTCCATACTGTTTTCCATAGTGGCTGCACCAGTTTGCACTCCCACCAGCAGTGTATGAGAGTTCCCTTCTCTCCACATCCTCTCCAACACATGTTGTTTCCTGTCTTGTTAATTATAGCCATTCTGACGGGCGTGAGGTGATATCTCATTGTAGTTTTGATTTGCATTTCCCTGATAGTTAATGATTTTGAACATCTTTTCATGTGTCTGTTGGCCATCTGTTCAGGTCCTTTGGAGAAATGTCTGTTCAGGTCCTTTGCCCATTTTTTAATTGGGTTGGTAGGTTTTTTGTTGGTAAGATGCATGAGTTCTTTATATATTTTGGAGATTAAGCCCTTATCAGAAGTATAGTTTGCAAATATCTTCTCCCAATTGTTAGGTTGTCTTTTTGTTTTGTTGATGGTTTCCTTTGCTGTGCAGAAGCTTTTTAGTTTGATGTAGTCCCATTTGTTTATTTTTTCTATTGTTTCTCTTGCCCGGTCAGACGTGGTGTTTGAGAAGATGTTGCTAAGACTGATGTCGAAGAGCGTACTGCCTATGTTTTCTTCTAGAAGTTTCACAGTTTCAGGTCTTACATTCAAGTCTTTAATCCATTTTGAGTTAATTTTTGTGTATGGTGTAAGGTAAGGGTCTACTTTCATTTTTTTGCATATGGCTATCCAGTTTTCCCAACACCATTTGTTGAAGAGACTTTCTTTTCCCCATTGTATGTTCTTGGCTCCTTTGTCAAAGATTAGCTGTCCATAGATGTGTGGGTTTATTTCTGGGCTTTCGATTCTATTCCATTGATCTGTGTGTCTGTTTTTGTGCCAGTACCGTGCCGTTTTGGTTACTACAGCTTTGTAGTATATTTTGAAATCAGGGAGTGTGATACCTCCAGCTTTGTTCTTTTTTCTCAGGATTCCTTTAGCTATTCGGGGTCTTTTGTTGTTCCATATAAATTTTAGGATTCTTTGTTCTATTTCTGTGAAAAATGTTGTTGGAACTTTGATAGGGATTGCATTGAATCTATAGATGGCTTTAGGAAGTATGGACATCCTAACTATGTTAATTCTTCCAATCCAAGAGCACGGAATATCTTTCCATTTCTTTGTGTCTTCAATTTCTTTCAGAAATGTTTTATAGTTTTCGGTGTACAGATCTTTCACCTCTTTGGTTAAGTTTATTCCTAGGTATTTTATGCTTTTTGTTGCAATTGTAAATGGGATGGTATTCTTAATTTCTCTTTCTGCTACTTCGTTGTTAGTGTACAGAAATGCAACTGATTTTTGTATGTTGATTTTGTATCCTGCAACTTTACCATATTCGTTTATTACTTCTAAAAGTTTTCTGGTGGATTCTTTGGGGTTTTCTATATATAAAATCATGTCATCTGCAAATAGTGACAGTTTCACTTCTTCCTTTCCAATTTGGATCCCTTTTATTTCTTTCTCTTGCCTGATTGCTCTGGCTAGGACTTCCAGTACTATGTTAAATAGGAGTGGTGACAGTGGGCATCCTTGTCTGGTTCCTATTCTTAGAGGGATGGCTTTCAGTTTTTCACCATTGAGGATGATATTAGCTGTGGGTTTCTCATATATGGTCTTTATTATGTTGAGGTATTTTCCTTCTATACCCATTTTATTCAGAGTTTTTATGATAAATGGATGCTGTATCTTGTCAAATGCTTTCTCTGCATCTATTGAGATGATCATGTGATTTTTATTCTTCATTTTATTAATGTGGTGTATTACGTTGATTGATTTGCGAATGTTAAACCATCCCTGCATCCCTGAAATAAATCCCACTTGATCATGGTGTATAATCTTTTTAACGTATTGTTGTATGCGATTTGCTAGTATTTTATTGAGGATTTTTGCATCGATGTTCATCAGTGATATTGGCCTGTAATTTTCTTTTTTTGTGTTGTCCTTGTCTGGTTTTGGTATCAGGGTAATGTCAGCTTCGTAGAATGAGTTAGGGAGCTTCCCCCCCTCCTCAATTTTTTGGAAGAGTTTGAGAAGGAAGGGTATTAAGTCTTCTTTGAATGTTTGGTAGAATTCACCAGGGAAGCCGTCTGGTCCTGGACTTTTATTTTTGGGGAGGTTTGTGATTACTGTTTCGATCTCCTTACTGGTGATTGGTCTATTCAAATTCTCTACTTCTTCTTGATCCAGTTTTGGAAGGTTGTATGATTCTAAGAATTTATCCATTTCTTCCAGATTGTCGAATTGGTTGGCATATAGCTTTTCATAGTATTCTCTTATAATCTTTTGTATTTCTGAGGTGTCTGTTGTAACCTCTCCTCTTTCATTTCTGATTTTACTTATTTATGCCTTCTCTCTTTTTTTCTTGGTGAGTCTAGCTAAAGGTTTGTCAATTTTGTTGATCTTTTCAAAGAACCAGCTCTTGGTTTTATTAATTTTTTCTATTTTTTTTTGGTCTCTATTTCATTTATTTCTGCTCTGATTTTTATTATTTCCCTTCTTCTACTGATTTTGGGCTTTGTTTGTTCTTCTTTTTCCAGTTCCTTCAGGTGCATTGTTAGATTGTTTATTTGAGATTTTTCTTGTTTGTTGAGATAGGCCTGTATCGCTATAAACTTCCCTCTTAGAACTGCTTTTGCTGTATCCCATAAATTCTGGCATGTCGTATTTTCATTTTCATTTGTCTCCAGGTATTTTTTGATTTCTTCTTTGATTTCTTCGTTAACCCAGTCGTTGTTCAGTAGCATTTTGTTTAATCTCCACGTATTTGTGGCCTTTCTGATTTTCTTCCTATAGTTGATTTCTAGTTTCATACCGTTGTGGTCAGAAAAGATGCTTGGTATTACTTCAATCTTCTTAAATTTATGGAGACTTGTTTTGTGGCCTAATATGTGATCAATCCTGGAGAATGTTCCATGTGCCTTTGAAAAGAATGTGTATTCTTCGGTTTTTGGATGGAATGATCTGTATATATCTACTAGGTCCCCCTGTTGTAGTATGTCGTTTAAGGCCAATGTTTCCTTATTGATCTTCTGTTTGGATGATCTATCTGTTGGTGTAAGTGGAGTGTTCAAGTCCCCTACTATTATTGTGTTACTGTCTATTTCTGTTTTTATGTCTTTTAATAATTGCTTTATATATTTAGGTGCACCTACATTGGGTGAGTAGATATTTACAAGTGTTATATCCTCTTGTTGGATTGTTCCCTTGATCATTATGTAATGCCCTTCTTTGTCTCTTTTTACAGTTTTTGTTTTAAAGTCTATTTTGTCTGATATGAGTACTGCTACCCCAGCTTTCTTTTCATTGCCATTTGAGTGGAGTATCTTTTTCCATCCCTTCACTTTCAGTTTGTGAGTGTCTTTAGGTCTGAAGTGTGTCTCTTGTATGCAGTATATATATGGGTCTTGTTTTTTTATCCAGTCAGCCACCCTATGCCTTTTAATTGGAGCATTTAGTCCATTGACGTTTAAAGTAGCTATTGATAAGTGTGTACTTACTGCCATTTTTTAACTTTTTTTTTTTTTCTCAGTGTTTTAGTAGTCCTTCTCTGTTCCTTTCTTCTTCTATACAGAATTGATGGTCACTTTAGTTTGACCTCTGTCTGAAAGCTGTACTCTTTAACTCCCCTCCTCCCTCATGTTTTTGATATCATATCTAACCTCTTTGCTGTGCATTTGTATCCATTACGTTCTAATCATGGAAATAGATAATTTTTCCTATTTGTGGTCTTTTCTTTTCCCCTTAAATCAGTCCCTTTAACATTTCTTGTAGCACTGGTTTCTTGGTGACAAACTCCTTTGATTTTTGCTTATCTGGGAAAATTTTGATTTCTCCTTCCTTTTGAATGATAACCTTGCTGGGTAGAGTATTCTTGGCTGTAAGTTTTTTCCTTTTAGCACTTTAAATATATCGTGCCATTCTCTTCTAGCCTGTAAGGTTTCTGCAGAGATGTCAGCTGATAGCCTTATGGGGTTTCCTTTGTACGCAACTTGACATTCTCTTGCGGCTTTTAGGATTCTCTCTTTAATTCTGGACATTTTGATTATGATGTGTCTTGGTGTGAGCCTCTTTGTGTTTATCTTGTTTGGGGCTCTCTGTGCTTCCTGTACCTGGATGTCTGTTTCCTTCCTTAGGTTAGGGAAGTTTTCATCTATTATTTCTTGAAATAGATTCTCTGACCCCTTGTCTCGCTCTTCTCCTTCCAGGACACCTATAACACGGATGTTAGTGTGCTTGATGTTGTCCCAGAGGTCCCTTAGACTGTCCTCAGTCTTTTTAATTCTTTTCTCTTTTACCTGTTCAGCTCGGGTAATTTCTTCTAGTCTTTCATCCAGCTCACAGATCCGTTCTTCTGTATCCTCTACTCTGCTTTTGAGTCCCTCTAATGAATTTTTCATTTCCAGTATTGTATTCTTCATTTCTGATTGGTTCTTTTTTATATCTTCCATTTCTTTGTTGACATTCTCACTGAGTTCATCTATTATTCTCCCCGAGTTCATCTATTATTCTCCCCAGATCAGTGAGCATCCTTAACACTCTTAGTTTGAACTCTCTGTTGGGTAGGTTGCTCATTTCTGTTTCACTTAGTTCCTTTTCTGGGGTTTTGTCCTGTTCCCTTACTTGGAATGTATTCTTTTGCCTCCTCATTTTGCCTCTTTCCCTGTGCTTGTGTCTACGTATTAGGTAGGTCAGCTACATCTCCTGCTCTTGGATAGGTGACCTTATGTAAGTGATGGCTTAGGAGGCTTCCAGTGTGCTTCCCTCAGTTCTCAATGTTCCAGGGGTGACCCCTATGTGGGCTACGTGTATCCTTCTGCTGTGGCCTGTTTGCTTTCCCTGTAGGCGCCCAGGGAGGCTGAGTTATGCTCCTGGCCAGCTGTTGTAATACTCAGCTGCTTGTAGTTGTTGTGGGCCCTTCAGTCTCTTTATCAGGTGTGGGGATCCCCAGCACAGTTGGCTGCAAATTCTAATACCACATTTGTGTTGCAGTATTTCTTTTAAGTGAGTAGGCCCCCAACGTGGCAGGTTGTTAGGCTCAGGGCCTTACAATTGCTGTAAGCCTCTAGCCTATTAGGTCTCTTGTCAGCTCTCTGAGGATTGCAGCTGGGTGGGGCTGGCCTCAGGCACAGGAGCACCCAATTGTTTCAGGTTTTGGAAGGTGGAGCAAACCTCCTATGTGGGTCTTTGAGAAGTACAAGTCTTCTGTGGCTGAGAAGCCCTGCCGCCTACAGGTCCACACACACAGTCAACACAGTCCTGCCCCGTGTGAGTGCCCCGACCGGACCCAGTCTCTCCACGCCGGGAGCCCCACACACTCTGCCACCGCCCCACATTCTCCACCCGCTCCTTGTGCACACCCTGCCCCGCTAAAGTTGGCTCAGTTGCTAGGCTGCAGAGAATCCAGTCACCAATCTATGCAGGCCCACAAGTTGCCTGAGGGCTTGTTGTTGGGTGGGGCCAGTCTCTAGGGTGGGCTGCCTGCCCTGGCTGAGCTGGATTAAATCGGTGCTCTAGCGGGTGGGGCAGACCTGGGCTAGCAGGCCTCAGGGAGAACTCCAATGGCGTCTGTGTCAGCACTCCCACACCAGGCCACAACAATGGCCGCCGCCAATGTCCCAGTCCCTGGAGAGGTCTCACCCCTCACCGAGATGCACTCAGGGCCTATTAGGTGAGTCTCTTGTCACCAAAGCACTGTACACCTTTCTTTCTGGTGATTTTAGGGTGCTTCCTGAAACGGGTGAGTTTGCGCGCGGGCCCTTTAAGAGCCAGTTTTAGTTTCTTTGTGAACCGGGTTTTCTGGGGGTGCTCCGCAGTGTTTTAGTAGCGGGCAAAGTCAGATATTATGCCGCTGGTCTCGATTGTGCTGGGTCCACAAAATGCCCACAGCGGGGGCGCTCCCCGGCTCAGGGCCCCGCGCCTCCAGGGAGGCTGCGCACCTGTGAGCTGCTCCCGGTGGCCGTGAAGCTGGCGGCTTGTGAAGGCGGCGTTTTTCCTCTCCAGATGGGAGTCTCTGCCTCTTCCACCTCAGTTAGGATTGTCCGTTGTTGCAGGAGTTCCTCTCATCCAGTTTTCAGTTCTGTCTCAGGGGTAATTTTTCCACGAGTAGTTGTAAATTGGCTGTGTCCACGGGAGGAGGTGAGTTCCGAGTCTGCTTACGCCGCCATCTTGACTCCTCTAATCTGCTTATTATGTTATTAGTAAGTTACTTTCAAATACTCCAATATAAGTAGTATGATGTAAATTAACTTTAATTCATACAGTAGGGGTGGTCAGTTGCAGTAACTTGCTGGTAAATGTTTAACGATGAGGCCTGGGGAGAGGCGGAGTCCTGATTTGTAGCATTTGAGGATTTTGTTGTGTAAATATTCCCACCATGGTCAGTTTCAAGCTACCAGTGTGAGGTCACAGAATGCAGAGTTGGGAAGACGTGCACAGCTGACTCACAGCCAGTACAAGCCGGCTCTCGCACACGGCCGTGACCCCTACAGTTCTCTACTCAGAGACATAGACCCAGAGCACTTCAAATGTTGCTATTTAAATCTGCACCAGAGGGTCAGTTGATGAGGATAAGTGATGTTAGACATGATTCTTGGGGGGGCAAGTGAATGGTGTGCAAGATATGTATCTGGCTAAGAGAAGATTACACAGGCATCTCTGTCCTTGAAGAAACAAAATTGAAGGACCCCCAAACCCCAGAAGCCTAACATCTTCCGAGTATGCCCTAGGTCTAGATGTTTGGTTCTATGCCTCCTTATTTAATCAAGACTTTGTCACCTGATCCATTTAGAATCTTTGCTCATTTTTCTAGTCAACTATTATTGTAAAGCTTGTTGGAGTATCTAAAAGGTAAGAGTGGGGACTTCCTCCAGCCCACGGGAATAGTTTGTATGACTGTTTTGGAGCTTGCTCGCTAACATATATTTCTATGTGGCAGAGTTCCATCTGAGATTTACTTTCATTACACTCATCACCTAATGGTGAGTGGGGAAAGCAGTCATAGCTTCTACTTATCTCTTGTCATATTACCAAATATTGAGGCAGTCAATATTTATCAAAATGATCTAACAATTGTGTAGGGCCAACTTGGTGTATTTTAATTTGCAATAAACTAAATGCCTACTATGTTTGGGCACTGTAGCGTGATAAAGTTCCTGTCTACAGGGAGCTTTTAGGTTGATTATATCATGAGTGATGTAAAAATGAAATGTTACCATTTCTTTTTGTAAAGTGTGAAAACAAATTGGATGCCAAGATCACACATGGCAGCAGAGAATGGTCTTGTTTATAATACTGGGGTCGTGGCCAAGGTGAATACACAAATCCCTTCCCTCTCTTATTAGAGAGCAAGGCTTAAAGGGAAACTAACAAAAGTATTCAGGTACTTTTTGGCTGTAGTGATTGTGTGGCACCTTGGTATAATGGCTTTAAAATATGGCCCCCAAATTCCTGACCCTCCTTCCTTCTAGAGGTAGGAGGTCTGTGTCCCTTTCCCCTTGAATCCTTGTGAATTATGATTTCTTGACCAACAGAACATGGCAGAAGTGTTGCTGTGCCAGTTTTTTAAAATATGAGTTTGAAAACTGGCACTGGATCTGGTAAGATCCAGGATCAGATCTCAGGAAATTGGCTGCTTCTGCTTCCTATCTTTTGGGATGTTTGCTCTTAGGACTCAGTCTCCATTCTACGAGGAAGCCTAAGCCACTCCATGGAGAGATCCAAGTGGAGAGGAACCGATAGGCAGCACCAATTTACCAGCCACGTTAAGTGAGCCTTCTTGGAGGCTCCAACTGGTCAGGCCACATGGAGCAGAGATAAGCTTTTCCCACTGAGATCTGCCCAAACTGCAAATTCTTATGCCAAATAAATAATTGTTGTTTAAACAACTAAGTTTTGGGTGACTTGTTATACAGCAATAGAAACTGAAACATCTGGTAATTGCTCCAGCTGTGAGAAGAGGCTAGTACACTCTTCTCAGCACCTAGCCATCTATTTTTCCTGTTACCTGGTAAATTGTTCCTTGGAGGTAGTTTATAGATTTCTCTTGTGTTTTCTCCCTCCTGGAAGGTTTCCTTTCCCTCTGCCTGGATCCTCTTGGCAGTTATCTACAGCAGACAAAACCTAAGTTGAAGCAGGAATGGGGTGTGAGCATCTTTAACACAAGTGGAAGTTTGCACAATCTGTCAGATCTGTAGTTTCAGCAGGAGTGCTTTTGGCAAGTGAGATGCAGGTGTGTTGGGTTGCATAATTCCTTTTTCTTTCTCGTTAGGGATCATCAACTCATCCTACTACTAATTCTTCAGGTTTGGACTTCTCTTCCAGCTCTGTGAATCTGTTCTAAGGACTAGAGCCCTGGCATGAGAGTTTAAAGATTTTAGTTGTTGCTCTGCCACTGACTATGAGCTCAGTCAAGTCATTTGACATTCGTGGGTCTGTGGCAGAGTTAAGGTGCTTAGAAGTCATAAGCATGGAATATACAGGGCATTTTAACCCCAGCTATAACTTTAAGCAAATACAACAAAATTCTGATTTTCCCCAAGATGACTACTTGATGATTTTTTTGAATTACCAATTGTCAAATTTGCTAATATTTTGTTCTTTTGATGTCCCTGATTAGTCTGCTTATCGGGTAATGATTGTCAAGCTCTCAATTGCCTTATCCATAAAATAAATAAGTAGATGGGTTGATCTGCTAAATTTCTTTCAGATCTAACCTTTTGATCGTGAGATTGCTTTTATTCTCTTTCTTTTGTTTGCAATGTTCTTTTTTTTTTTTGCCCTTTGCTATAACTGTATTGAGGTATAATTGACAAACAATAAACTGCACGAATTGAAAGTGTACAATTTGAGAATTTTTGACACACGTATACACCCATGAAACCATTGCTGTAATCAAAATAGTAAACATCTATCATCCCTACAAATTTCCGTGTCATCTTTGGTAAGCCTTCCCTTTCACCCTTATCAACCCCAGCCACAAGGCAACTATTGAGCTAGCTGCTTTCTGTTGCTATAGGTTAGCTTGCATTTTCCAGAATTTTATATAAATGGAATCATTCATAGAGTATGTATTCTTTTTTTTCTGGCTTCCTTCACTCAGCATAATTATTTTGAGATACAGCCATGTTGTTGCATACATTGGTAGTTCATTCTTTTAGTTTCTGAGCAGTATTCCATTGTATAGATATACCACAATCTGTTTATCCATTCACCTGTTGATGGACATTTGTGTTGTTTCCAGTTTGGGGATATTATGAATAAATCTGCTATAAACATTCGTATATGAATCCTTGTATGGACATATGATTTCATTTTTCTTGAGTAAATACCTAGGAGTGGCATGGCTGAATCATATGTTAGATACATGTTTAATGTTTTAAGAAACTGTTTTCCAAAGTGGCTGCACCATTTTATATTCCCACCTGTAATCTGAGAGTTCCAGTTCCTCCATATCCTCACGAACATTTTGTATGGTCGTTTTCTTTTTAATTTTAGCCATTCTAATAAGCATGTCGTGGTGTCTCATTGTGGTTTAAATTTGCATTTCTTTAATAACTAATAGTGTTGAAAATCCTTTTTATGTTCTTATCTGCTATTGGTGTATCTCCTTTGGCAAAGTGTCTGTCCAAATCTTTTGTTTATTTCTTTTTTATTATTGAGTTTTTTGAGAGTTTTTAAAAAATATATTCTTGATAAAAGTTCTTCATTAGATATATAATTTGCAAATATTTTCTCTCTGTTTATGGCTTATATTTTCATTTTCTTAAGGTTTAGTATGTTCTTAAAGAGAAAGAGAGTTTTAGCATGTGAGTTATTTTACAAACTCAATTTTAAGCTCAAAGAGGAGCATAGGTGGATTGGGGAAGAGAAAAGTATTAGCAATCAATTCAATGGTTTGGTATTGAATACCTTTTTGTATGATTTTCTTTAGTTAGTATTGATTGAGTGACTTTTCTGTATAAAGCACTGTCGTATAAATAAGCATTGTGGTAAGTAACGTTTAAACTTGAATTCTGGGCCCAAAGCAAACTTTTTAAAACAGTCTCCAGTTTAGAGAAGGCCCTTATTCTCATAACTCGCACTGTGTTATGTCTGGTCTGGCGACAGTCTAAGCTAAAACACCCATGCATGCTATCTATATATGTATACCTACATCATCATCTACATCTATATTTATTTCTATTTCTGTATATGTATGTATGACTTGCAAAAAAAAATCCAACTTGCATTCACATTCAACTTGTCTTTGGTCAGACATAACAATTGGGAAGACTGTTGTGAACTCAGAGGTAAACTAAATGATAATATGAATGTACATGTCCCAAAGCCCATGCACTTTACTCCACAGTAAAAACACAGATCTTCCCTCAGGCCTTGATCTAGACAATTATTTATAAAGCAAGATAGATTATAAGCAGGAAGGCCACACTGACAGCATGTGGAATAACAGTTTACAATGGTGAGAGGAGAGAGAGATAAAATACAGATCCAAAAACTACAATGCACAGAAGTCTGGATTTATTTTGTATAGCTACAGCCTTATAAGCATGAATTCTCCAGAGGATGTTGAGTCATCAAAAAGTTTATAATAATTTATTTCAGCAATGGTTGGAATAAATTAGAAGTTCTTAAAGGGAATAAAGTTTTGAGGAGCATATAATTAAATCCTTGATGATATAAAAGAATTTATATTATGATATGATCTGAGGCTATAAAAAGTATAAGACGTGCAAAGGAATGGAGTCAGAGAGCTGAATGGAGTTAAGGTAGAGAGTGTATCTTAAAAATGCTTCTGCTTTAAATATTCCAAGTACAGAAGAGAAAAAGACAGTTAATTGTAGGTGAGAAAGAAATAGCTATTGAATGGATTTCTGTATGGTGACAGTAATTGAAAAGAGATATTCCCAAGCAACCGATTCTTAACCCTCATGATATTAAAATTTTTGTCTAATATTTGAAAAAATTGATCTAGACATTTAAGAACAGAGAGGACTTTCTTCATTGTTTCTTATGTCCTCTGTTTGAGCTCATTAGTGCTTAGGAGCATGAACTTTAGGAACAGCCTGCTCTCGGTTGAGTGCTAGCATTATCAATGGGTTGGTTTCCACAAACCCCAGGATTCTCATCTGCAAAATGGAGCTAGAAATCCCCACCTCATGGGGTTAGTGGTGAAGATTACAGGAAATGCAGGTAAAGGGCTTTATAGTTCAGTGCCTCGCCCAAGGCTTCAGCCACTCAATAAACATTAAATGTTACAATTAGCATTATTGTTTCTTCTAGGCGAAAATCTGCAAGTGAAGAAACATTGGAAAATTCAAGCAAAGAACATTAGGTCACAGTATCCCGTAATTTGGGATTGAGGATTGAAATCAGCTTTTATTTTCATCTGTTTTTGTTTTTCTGATTTTAATAAAAAACTCGAGGAAGCTCTCAGAAATGACTGACAGCTTTTGAGGGTGTCTCTCGATGCTTTGTGTGCTCCGTCTGGGTTGCAGCCATTATTCTACCGACTTGACAGATGAGGAGGTCACTGAGGTTAAGTGTTCTTTACAACGACACCCAGGTCGCCAGCAGAGGTAAAATATGCCTCAGGTCACATAACTCATTCTCTGTTCAAGAATCTTCCCTAATCCCTGGTGCCATTTGGGAATGGTTTCAAAGGCATTCCAACTGCAGAATCATGCCAGTGCACTGGTTATCAATTATTTTGTTGATCCTTTAGCAAATCCTCAAACTGATTTTTCTGCCCTCCTGGGATGCAAATCACAAAAGCTGACCTTAACCGCTTTGGCATCCCCCCCCACTCCCAAGGCGCACAAAAGAGCAGTGCGGGGCTGGTGATTTATTGTCTTCCCATGCAGGTCATGCTCGAGCCCAGACAGATAGAGAAGATCTGTCTTTAATGAGAGAAATGTACCATTACTTGGTCATAAATTCAACTTAATGGTAATTTTAGTAGGGCAGCTTGCCCAGCGTTTGTAGAAACACAAATCAAAAATCCCAAATTCCAGGCATATCCTCCTAGAAACTCTTTTGGCAACTCCATTCCCTTTGCTTTTTAAGGAAATCAATTTCCCTGGTTATAGTCCCTAGTTGCTTAGGGTAGATTTGCACAAAGTCTAGAATCGCTGTGGCAGCAGAGAGGGGAGTGGGTGGCATGCTGCTCAAATTATTTTTGCCAAACATGAGGCCTTGACTTCAGTCGTCAAGGAGGCACGAATGAACTGACACACAGATTCGGTACACAGCCCAGCGAAAGTAGTTTGCAGTAAGAATATTGAGATGACTCTGTCTACGGAAAAGTTTTATTTTTTCAAATCCTTATGTCCTTGGCCAATTCTAAACTGAGTAGTACTGGTCATTACCATTCTCAGATCGCAGAATAAGTTTTTAATCCCTGCAGAGTTGACTTAGTTGAAGTTTGAGTTGCTGGGTTAGAAGTATATACAGAGGATATTCAGGCACAACACTACCAGACACGCTGCCACACTCCTAAAAGTAGACTTGAATATCTTCTTGTCTCGTGTCATATCCTGTGCTCAATTTCATCATAGCTACTAGCATCTCCTTTTGTACTTAATTATTCACATGTGTTGCCTCTACTAAACTGTGTACTCCCAGGTGTAGGGTGATGTCATGCCTGAGTGTGTTTCTCTAGTTTCTAGCCCAGTGCCTGACATGTGACAGATGCAGTTATTTGTTGAATGAACAGAAGTATGAATGAATGAAGTTCATGCCTTTCCAATAAGTTCTGACCTTTAAGTCAGAGAGCCTGGAAAATGGCCATTTCTTCCTATTTTGGGGATGATATATATGGTGAGACAGTGGTCTGGAAGACAGTGGAGAGAAAACAGAACTGAAGATGACTGCCTCCCTTAGGAAAGGTAACTGGAGTCTGTTAAAAATATTCCTTCATTCATTTGAACAAATATGTGTAGATTGCCAATACAGCCAAAGCATTAGTGCCAGGTACTGAAGAACGTTCAAGGTGACTAGAAATCAAAGAGCTTACAATCTATTACTCTTTAGTTCTAAGATCCAATGTATAGTATTATCGTAAATTATTTTTTTCCTAATCACATAGCTCTACTCAGAGAAAGACATGAAATTCTAGTTCTCCTTCCCTGATTTGGTTTTTTAAGTGGGTCTGCCTACACTCCTCTCCTCAGGTGTGGAGGGGAGTTCAGCCCGTGGTTTATCTGTATTGCTGTTCACACATCTAGCATATAGGAAAGTAAAGAGTAGAGCAGGAAGGGAGGCCTGGAACAGCCAGGGGACAGCAGGTTTGGCTCCTTATAGTTCTCCAGCAACAGTGATAGAGAGCCAGTACATTGTACACCTTCAACTTACACAATGTTATATGTCAATTATATCTCAATAAAGCTGGAAAAACAAAAGAATTCAACAACAATAACAACAAAAAGGCAGTGGCTCTCAAGCAGGCATCAGGATCACCTGGAGGTCTTATTAAAAGACAGATTGGTGGGCCCTACCTCCAGAGTTCCTGAGTGAGTAGGTCTAGATTAGGATTCCAGAAGTTGCATTTCCAAGTTCCTGGGCAATGCAGATGCTACTGGTCCAGGACCAGCTGATCCAAGGTAAGCCCAATACTTACCTTCTACCAAGGCTTATTCTCCCATTCTCTTGCAGAACCCCACAGAGTGATTATATTTGTATGGTTTTGTCAGCGTAGGCTTGGACTGGGGTAAAACAAAAATCAGTTTGAATTATTTCATAGCCATTTCTCAGTGACCTGGAGCAAGTTTTTTTTATGTTGGATATCTTCCTTTTGCCATTTAGCCCATGTACTTATGGGCTGCTCTCCTGCCATTGGTTGGGAATAAAAATAATAATATCAATGAAAGCAACACATAAACCTATTGCTAACAAAGGGATGCTTACATGGATTTTACTCATGCCATTGGCCTTGTGTGAATAACTATGTGAAATGATGAATGTAACGTTAGCCCTTGGATTCTTTCTTCTTTCCCTCATCTGCTCTAAGAAAATAATTGTAGCTTTGGTCTAAATGGGGAAATATCAGCCAGGTCCTTCTGTCTTCTAGATAGCTCCTGTAGTCCAGCCAAACTCTCTGGCTCTCTGATTAGACAGCTTTTATAAAGAGAAAAAATATTTCCCCAAGAATCACTTTTAATTATTTTCTGCTCTCATGAGAAAAGGCTTATCTAAAAGTGCAAACTTCATTCAGGATTCTTCTCTACTCTTCATCATCACTCGTCCTTCCCTGACCCCACTCACCCCTCAGACAGCCAGGGATTTAAAAATATGTTGGAAGATTTTAATGGTGTCTGCAGAGTAGAATTATATTCTTCTATGTAACATTTGGACACCAAGCAGAAAGATAGCATAGTCTATCTAGGTCTTTGTAATTAGTTTCGTGATATTGTTTTAATTGTGGCACAGCTTAATCACTGGCTGTGCCCAGATAATGTCACATAGTTAAAATAATTATGGGGATTTGATAAGATAATGCTTTGAATTCATATGATGCTTCTTTTCCAACGGGCTCCACACTTTAAAAGGAGAGAGAGCAAAGAAGGACAGGCAATCGATGCTAGCATTGGTCATTTTCTCTACCTTGTCAGGGCTGGACAGGGTAATATATACATATATTCCTTTATTTCAAGTCATCTTCCACCTGCCCAAGGAAGCAGTATAAAAATAAAAATCCAGTTCTCAAAGATTCTGAAGATAGTGTGAAATGATACATATCCTGTTTGCCAGTTAATAGTTAATACAGGCTACTCAGCTAGTAACCTAAGAAGCCTGTGTGGATGCATTAGTTCTAAATCCAATGGTTTGTTTACATACCTGATGGCTGCTGTCTCCATTAGCGGTTCTTTACCTTCAGAAGAGTGCAATGTGATCATAAATCCTTCTTAGAACTACCATAAAATTTGTATGGTTTATTGAATATTCATTCATTCATTCATTCACAGTAGTATGCCTACTACGTGCCAAGTGCTGTTCTAAGCTCTAACAGTAAACAAGTTAAGCAAAATTCCTACCCTCATGGCACTGACATTCCAGATGTAGAGGAACTGACAATAAACAAACAATAAAATAATGATTTCAGATATGAGTGGTCCTATGAATAAAATAAAGCAGGGTTGAGGAATAGAGAGTGACGAGAAGGGGAAATTTTAGATAGATCAGGACATATCTTTTAAGAAGATCACATTTGAACAGAGTCCTGACGATGAGAAGGATTAGATGTGTGAAGATTTAGTGGGAGGGAATTCTGGGCAGAAGGAAGAGAAGGTGTAAGGGGCTGAGTCTGTGATGAGCTCAGTGGTTCTGGGAACAGCAGGCAGGGCCTAGAGGCTGGAGCAGAGAGTAATGACAGAGCTGAGGTGAGGCAGAGGCCAGATCAGAGCACTGCCCCCTGGTAATAAGATTGGATTTTAAGGTGACAGTGGGTCTTAGAGGGTTTACATTGCATGATTCACATTTTGAAAGATCACTCTGGTTGAAGAGATTAGATTTATGGGTGAAAATTGAGATGGGAGAGACTAAGGGATGCAAGCCTTTTTTTTTTTTTTTTGACATGTTGAGTTTGAGAGAGGTATTACACATCCAAGTGAGGATTCTAATAGACAGTTGAGAATACAAATCTAGAGCTCAGGGGATAGGTTCAAGTTGGAGATATATATGTGGGAGTGCTTACTGCATACACATAGTATTTATTGCCCAAGCTGGATCTAGGGTGAGTGGGGAGATGAGGTGATGCAAAGGAAGTATACCTTATTGCCCTACCCTAAAAGAGATTTAAAAATTGTTATCTTTTTTGCAGTGAGTTTAATGAATAATAGAAGGGTAACAGAGTGTGACTTGAATACAATTTTTTTGTTCATTTGTTTAATAGCAGCCAGACCAAAATTTAGATATTCAAATAAGTCTTATCTTTCAAAGGAGCCATTCAGCAGAGCTAATCAATTGGCCCAACAGTACTGCCATTGCTTAGAATTTTCTTGGGATGATTGGGACTCCCTTTTAGATTTGCTAATGCCACACAAGATAGTCAGCCTAACTTTTTCATAAAATTATATCTCATTTTTGATTAAAAAATAGAACTGGCTTGAAAATTCATCTGCTATTAGACTTGTAACAATTTTTTTTTTTAAATAAAACCAAATACTTCACCAGAGGGAGATGACTTGATACCACTGATGATTTCAAATGACTTTGTCATTTGCTTTGGCACTTCTCAGAACAGTGTCTGGATATGTTTTGAGCAGTAAGAGGATGATTGGAATGAGTACACAGCCTCTCATGTGATAACTTCGAAGGAAATGCTGTTTATTTGGATTTGAAGTTCTAGTTTTATTGATTCATTCACTTATTCATTCATGAAAAAAATATTTATTATCTGCCATGTGCCAGGTGGTTTTCTAGGCAGTGAAAAGGCAGTTACAAGCAATAAAAAGAATAAGACAAGGCGAGTTTTTAGAACTTCATCTTTGGCCTAAAAGATGAGTATATCTTAGCTTCCAAAAACCCCATTTTTGCAAATGCTCAATTAATCAATTTATTGAAACAAAAACATTCAAATGAAGAAATAAAATTTAACTTTAACTTTGCCTTCCCCATCTGTTTTCCTCTTCCCATGATATTTCCAGAAACCTAACTCTGAACCTCTGATTTTTAAGTCTAAAGGAGTCTGTTCCTGTATGCTATAAAATCCCCCTCAGACAGGCATCACCCTTTTATTTTTCTTTCTCCCCCATTTGGTTACTAGGAAGTGTTGACACATCTCTGGGATAGCATTTTAATATATTAATTAATTCATAGTAAGGTGTAAATGATTTGATGCTCATTTACTATGGCCTGAATTTTTATTTTAACAACAGAACGAGACTTAGATCAAAGAAACACATCTGTAATGATGGAAATTAAAGCATTTGCAAGTAGTAAAATGATATATTTCTTGGCTGGGAGCCTTCTCCATGTCTCAGAAATCACAGCCTATACAGCTTACTTAAATCGCCAATCATAATCTCTAGAACAAGAAACTTTCAGTTTCCCCCTAATGCCACTATTTCTTTTTCTTTTTAAGACATATTCTACAGCCCTCCTGTACCATGTAACATATTAGCAAGTGATCCTCATCGTTTTGCTAGAGCAATGCGCCAAATTTTGCCTTGGCTTTTGTTTAGCTAGAAGGTGCCTCCCCACTGAACTGGGGCTCTCCACTGCTGTAGTTCCTTCAGCCTTGTGCAACATATTATTACAATCAGCTTCACTTGTTTCCAGTTCTTTCAGCATCTGTAGTGGCAGCTGGCGCATCTCCCACTTCATCAGGAAGTGCATTCAAGGGTATCCGGCTAGAAAGTTCCCCCAGCAAGCATTTCTTCATATTGCAAAATTAAGAAGCAAGGTTTCAGTTGGAGGTATTCATATCTGGGGTCAAGTAAGGTAGAGTAAAGTTGGGGAGATCTTCCATCATCATGGGTGAGACCACTAAAAAAAATACACTCTCTTTTCTAGTAGACTGGCATTCCTTTGGCCCTGGTTTTAATCAGAAAAGAGATGAGCAGAATTATGCGATTGGCACTGCCCTTGTTTGTTTTCTAAATTCTCAAAGAGAATTGCTCTCATACCATGGGTTTCCCTCAAGATCTACAATTCTGATTACCATGGTTCACTTTTGGGTGGAGTTTTCTGCATTTTGCCTTTGGACACCAATATCTATCTTTCCAGCAGTTAATAGGAAAATTCCATTGTGCCAATTGTGGTTTTGCTCTTATTTCCTGAGAAAACAACATCCATTATCCTCCACCTGCCTTTATGTCCAGTATTCGGTGCTACTGTGTAATTGCATGTCAAAGAGGGTGGTGATGATGATTAGCACGTGTCAGAAATGTTTGAAAACTGTTCTGGGTAATTAGAAAGAGCTAAGGTTTAGGAGATTTAGCTCATGTGAAAATAACTGAGAGAACTAACTTCCTTTAACATTTTCTCCCTGGGGAAGAGCTTTGAGACAACATCTCTCAAGGTCATTCATTTGTGTCTTTTGAATTTTTTATTATGCTGTGTGTCTGGTAATCAGCATTAGAGCCAGAAGTGTTGCTAGCCTTCAACAGTCTTTGGCAGATATTGAGATAGATGTGTCTCTTAAAGAAAGATTAATTGGAGCCTGTTATGTTTAAGGAAGCTAACAATTACTGAGTGCCCACTTTGTGCCAGGCAATATGTTAGGAATTTCTGCATGTATTGTCTCATGTCATAAAGTTTCATTTCTTCTGTTTATTAGTTGGAATATAGATTTTATTTAGTTTTATTCAAATCTTATTTTTATTAATTTGGTCTAAAATATTACCTATGTAGTTTTGTACTCGAGGGAAAGTATATTCAGTGTTCTAAAAGAGCAACAGTGGGGGCCAGCCCCAGTGGCCTAGTGGTTGAGTTCAGTGCACTCTGCTTCAGCAGCCTGGGTTTGGTTCCCCGGTGCTGACCTGTACCACTCATTTGTTGGTGGCCTTGGCTCACATACAAAAAGAGGAAGATTGACAACGGATGTTAGCTTAGGGCAAATCTTCCTCAGCAAAAAATAAAAAAATAAAAAAATAAATAAAAGAGCAACAGTGGGAGTAAATAATTTGGAATTAGACTTGTTCACAAAGTATACAAATAAATTTGAATTTTAAATTCAAAGTACTCAAACAAATTTAAATTACAGAACCAGAGTGAAGTGAACTCACAGGGCAGTGTCATGAATTTGGTACTGTGGTAGTCATTGGGACTATTCATCAACATTTTTAGGCTTCCACCTTTGGCAACACTCTTGTGCCATATAACATATTAGCAAGCACTACTCATAGTTAGACTGTATTTCCCCAAATCCTTGAAATTAGGTGTGGCCGTATAACTTGCTTTGGCCAATGAAATGTGCACACAATTGATGAGTATCACCTTTAGGTAGAAGCCTTAGGGCCAGTGTGCAAGTTGCCATCTTACCATCTTCCAGCTGTAGTCACAAACAACATTCCAGAGGGGGAGGTTCTGCCAGACTGAGTCCTGAGTGAGGATAATGTGAAGCCAAATTCACTACTGACCCAATATAGCATGAGTGAGAAATAAACTTTTGTTGTTATAACACATTGAGATTTGGGGGTTGTTTGTTACTGTAGCACAACCTGGATTATTCTAACTAATGTAGGCACCATCCATCTAGAAAGCAGAAACCCAAAAAGTCCTTTCTAAATGTATCTGCTTTCATTATCTGAGTAGTTTTACCAGAGGTTTGAATTGACCAAACCCTTGTAATGGTTAGATAGCATAGAGGTTAAGAGATCTATGCAGTCAAGCTGCCTCCATTCGAGTACTGGCCCTGCTGCTTTCTACCTGTAAAAACTTGAATGAGTTACTCATGTCTCTGAGTCTCAATTTCCTCATTTGGAATATGATAGTGATAGTAGCACCTACCTTACAGGGCTATTGTGTTGTGAAATAAAATAATGTATGAAAAACACTTAGCGTGGAGGATATCATTTTGTAAGGTTTTGGGGAGAGAGGAAAATGGAGAGTTACTAATCAATGGCCATAGAGTTTCAGTCAAGCAAGAAGAATAAGCTCTAGAATCTGCTGTTCTCCATTGTACCTATAGTCAACAATAATATATTGCAGACTTAAACATTTGTTAAGAGGGTGGATCTCAAGTTAAGTGTTCTTTTTACAGTAATAATTTAAAAATAAACATTAGCTATCATTCTATTATCTAGTACCACTTGAGACTCACTTTATGGAGCCTA
Organism: Diceros bicornis minor; assembly: GCF_020826845.1. Taxonomy (NCBI): domain Eukaryota; kingdom Metazoa; phylum Chordata; class Mammalia; order Perissodactyla; family Rhinocerotidae; genus Diceros; species Diceros bicornis. The sequence continues at coordinate 21,073,539 of NC_080764.1, read as the reverse complement.
TCCTTTTAAGGTCTGATGGTTTGGATTACTGATCATTAAAGTTCCTTCTAGCTCTAAAACTCTATGCTTCCATGAGATATCTTGCTTTCTGGTCCCTAACTTTCCTCAGAGTAGCTTTCATTGTGGTTTGAGTTTGTGGTGCATGTAGGAACTGATGCTAGCAGAGTTTGTCTGACATAGCAAGAAATCCATCTACAAAAAAACAATTTATCCTGCCTCAACTTTCTCCTGCTTGTCCTTCTCCATCATTCCTTGAAGTTGTTCCAGAATTCTATTTGACTTTGTAGTTGCTTGCTTCTTTCTCATTCTGAAATATATTTTTCTTTTTGGCTTTTAACACAGGACAACATAAATTTTCCTTTTAATAGACTTGCCCATGTCTATATTAAATAAGATCTGGAATATGTCAGGGAAATTTCCCCAAGAGATTATGGAGGTTTTTGATGGTAAATGTGTTAAGATCTTCTAGAGACAATGAAGAGGGGAGAGGAGAAAACCTTTTTGTTAGACACATATTGACTTTAACATTATACCAAAACATTTCATATACACATATTTGCAGGAGTATTTCTGATTTGCTGTGTATATTTGCCGGTGCTTTCTCTAGGAAAGAATGCATTGTCCCCTGAAAAAGTAGTCGTCATTGGCTAAAAATTTTTTGTTAAGTGCAGTCTTAAGTATTTTATTAGTGTGGTTGGGATCAATGACTATTGCTTTGAAATGCAGATGTGGATTGTGAAGCCATGGACAGGATTGTGCAAGGAAAATGGCATTGTCTAGGATGGAGGAAAAGGCCAGGACCTGTGTCAGATGTGAGCAGGTAATGCCAAGGTTATTTGTAGAAAAAGTGATGATGGGGGAGGATGGTTGAGTTCCTGGGACAATAGCCTGAGAGATCAGGGAACTGGAAAGAGTAGGGGGCAGGAAAAGCCAGCCTGGGGGTGGTGGAGGGGAGAAAAACTGAGGCAGGAAGAGGGAGGCGATCAGAGAGGATACAGAATAAAGGCGGGGCTGCAGACAAAGCCCTCAGGACCAAAAGCCAGAGAGAATCCCAGTTTGTTTAGTCCAGAGACAGGAAAAAGGACATCCTCTAAAAGGACCTAGGTTATGGGCTGGAGGGAGAAGATAGATAACAGGAAAGAGCCCGGCTTCTCTAGGGACCCAGAGAGCGAGGCCTGCCCCTCCTTCCCCCTCCCTTTATCCCTGCCTTAAACCTTCTCATAAGACAATAGCTTATCTTGGGGCTGGAAGGTGGAAATGGGACACACTGTCTGAAAGGAGAGAGAATCTGAGTGCGTAAGCCGGGAGACTGCCACGGAAGGCCTGGCAGGAAGGCCAGCATATTAATGGGGCCTGCTTGTCAGGAAGGGTTTGTCTCATACTTTAAAAGCATTCTTTTATCGAATAAGTGAGTGTGTAGAGTGGAAAGCATTGAACTTAAGCTGAGCTTAGCAGCAGTGTGTCATTCAACTTCAACTCTAGAAGATAAGACCCTAAAATTCCCTCGCAGGTGGTCAAGTGCCTTGACCGGAGTTGGTGCCCAATGGATACTGTGTGAGGGAGACGACTCTGGAAGCTGAGTCTGATGTGAGTGGGGGTGGAGAGAAGGGGCGGGAGAGGTATGCTGAGCTGGAAAACAAGAGCAAATGGGGGCAGTTTCTTCTTTTCTTTCCCCTAACCCTCAGATTAGGTGAGTAAGGGGAACTCTGATTGATAAATCCATCCCACTAAGTATGTTGCTTTCACATGTTGCGTAATTCTCTGTACCGTTTCCATTGTTTGGGCTACACTAGGGGGTCACTGATAATCCAAAGCAGTTACAGGAAGAGTTTGGAAAACAACCAATGCTGGAGAAGGCTCCAGAATCCTCTGTCAATTCAGTGTCATGAATCCCTACCTATTTATCCCTTGCAATCTGTGTGAATCCCAGTTGAATCAGATCTGATTTAGTCTGAAGGGACTTGGATCTCCCAGTTTGGGTAACTAGACCCCAAGAATCCCTTGACTTGCCTCTTTTCTTCTGAGGAGGGCTTCTCACACGTTTGCTGGGATGATGGCCGTGGGTGCTATTACCTCAAACTCTGGTTCTCCACTCATTAGTTACACGTCCAGAGGAAACGGCCTTACTTATCTGAGCTTCAGTTTCCTTGTCTGTAAAACAGAGTGCCACCACTAGCTCTTAGGGGGTCGTATGAGCTGAGGACCTGGTTCATTTGAAAAGTGCCAAGGCTGGGTCTGGGATACAGAAGTCCTCCAATAATCGTTACCCTTCTTCTCTCAGAATGCCCGGTATCTAGTATGTCTTCTTTGCCCCAGTAATCTTGGGGGGTCTTGCCCCAGAAAAAAGCACGCCAGCTTTGCATGAAAATCTTGAAGACTGCTCCAGAGAGACGAGCTTTCCCCTAAACAGCCAAACGAGCAGGAGCGATGGACATGCCACTGTCGCTTTCATCCCCCAGCCACAGACCTTTTCTTGGAGCTCTGGCTGCCTGAAGGGTTAAACCACTAACCCTTCCATGAGTCCAAGAGAGGACCGGGTATGAGAATTGGTGAAGATGGGTACCAGTACACATACTTTTTTATGTGAATTGTATTTTACTGAGGTCAACTTAAAGAAAACAGGTCTCAGCAAAGGCTAGGAATGATATCAAATGGGACATTTGCTGAGTGTGGCTTCCCAGGAACCCACAAATCCTAATAGGCGACACATTTAGGTGCCTCTCTGACCCTCAACCAGATCACCCCAGAACCCAGAGTGGGGTCACTTCATGGTTGCACCAGCATTGCATTACTCTTTTAGCCACAGGTTATTAAATAATCACCAGGCATCACACAAATGTGACTGTAATGATGACTCATCTTCCAGCCATAAAGCCTGGGAGAGACTGAGCACCTCGAGTCTGTCTGTGACCTCTCCAGGCCTGCAGTGTTGGTGCTGAAGGCTCCTTGATTCAGAGGGTCGAGCTCAACAGTTTGCTCTGTGTGGACTTCCGTACTTTCCGGCAGACTCCTTGAAGAGCTCATGTTATTTGCAGTGCAGAGAACTACATTTCCCAGGTTCCCTTGCCAACTGGTTTTTCAAGTAGGTTTGGCCAGTGGGAGGTCCTGGTGGAAGAGTGGAGGGCAAGATGAACCAGAGTATTTCTCCTTTTTGTTTCATATAAGACCTTCAGCACTAGCTGCTTTGTTTGTTTGCTTATGCAAGTTCAGCTCCTGTTGGTCAGCCCCATCCTCTGCGTTCTCAGCTCCTGTGCAGTGGCCTCTGCCGCAGTTCTAACTCTCACTAAATGGCTTCAGTTTCTGCCTCTGGTGATGCCACATCCTCCCCATGTCCCTTCAGACCTAGGGGTGGTGGTGGCTTTCTGTTCTTGCGAATGTCTGAGTTGCCTCACCATCTTTTGTTTGTCTTTTTAGCTCTTTCATCGCCTGTGTAACCAATTCCCTGTATTAACTTGTTTCTGTTTGAAATGCTTCAGGTGGCTTCTGTTTTCCTCGCTAGACTCTCGCTGCTCTACCTCCCTCAGTCACTGCTATTTTACCTTCATGTTGGACCTAAGTCTCCTCTGTGAGGTTTGCAGTCTCCCAGGCTATGCACTGGGAAACTAGGCAATGCTTCCTTCAGCTAGCTCTTAGGTTTCCCTGAACATATGCTGGGTTTCACTTATCTATTTGGGCTTTTGACCTTATGAAGGAGAAAGGGTGCTTGTCATTTCTTAGTGACCTGCTTTATATAAACACCGGTCAAGCTTCTTGAGATCGTCCTTGTCCTCCCACCTGTTGGTTAAACTAATTTCTTTTGGAGTCAAAAAACTGCTCTCAGTTCCTCGTCTCTTTTCTGCTTTTCTTTGGTTTATATTATAAACTCTGTGTTATTCCTCTAGACTTTGCTGCTAAAGATAAGCCTTTAAATAAAACAAATAAACACAAACCCGAAAACAAGCTAGGGATGCAGAGCATCAAGGACCACACAGATCCATTAAAGGATCATAAGCTACATCTGATTTCTAGGGACAGCAATGGCTGCAGGGCTGTCAGCAATGTCTGGTGATGGGGGTGTGGGTCATCCAGTGTTAGTCTTGGTGGCAGTGGTGTCTTTGCCAACCAAGTTCTGTAGAATGATTTTGAATGTGATCCTTGAATGTGTAGCATATGAGTCTGGTTCACTGGCTTTCCTAGAGATTTTGTGAGCTACCCAATACCATTTTTTGGGTAAGTTATTAAAAATTTGCTTTTGATGCTTATAACTAAATAATATACATAGAAATTGGAACCATGAACAGTGTCTTCTGATCCACAAAACCATACATTTAGGTGTGCCTAGGTACACTGTATTCTGATGTACTCTCAGAATGGGTCCACAATATCTGAGTTCTATGTAAATATTCACCAAAAGGGCCTGCAATAATCAGATGATCAGTCTGATTTGCCCTTTGGATGACAGTAGGTCTTTGTCCTCAGCTGTGCCAATGGTGCTCAGAGGGCTATTAGTTAAGTGGCCATGGTGTAGAAACCGACATACTGGCTCAATTATGTGAACTTCCTTCACCAAGGCTTTCCTAACATCACCAACTTGCCAACTCTAGTGACCAACCCTGATCTTTCCAATTGATACCACTCCAAGGGGAACAGTCATTCAAGCGGCAGGTTCATTACATTTGTCTCCTTCCTTTGTGGAGGGAGAAGCAATATGTCCTTGCTAAAATAGACACTATTTGGATCTGGATTTACTTCTCCTCTCTCTATGCTTCTGCCAAGGCCATCATCTGTAGATATTCTGAATGCCTTGTTCACTATCACAGTGTCCCACTCAATGTTGCTTCTCACCAAGAAACTCACATTTTAGAAGAGGAAGCTAATGGGCTGATGCCCATGGAAATTCATGGTCTTATCATAATCTCTTTGTCCTGGAAGGAGCTGGCTTTATAAAACAGTGGAATGACTAAAGTAAGCATCAGTTATGGTGCCAAATTGAAGTCAACATCTTGAAAGGTTGGAGTGCCATCTTAGAGGTGAGACTTACATATACGTCTGTTTGATATATGGTGCAGGCCCTTGCAGAAAGCGTGGACCCAGGGGCCAAGGTGAGGAAATGAGAGTGCCATTTCTCAAAATTACATTTAGTATTATACCCATGACTCTGGGCAATACTTGTATAGGAGCTTTAGTACTTAGAGGAGAAATACTTCCACCAGAGGAAACAACAGAGACTGTTGCTCTGCCATTCCAGGCTCCTTTTATCACTGGGCCAGAAAAATATAGGCCACAGTATTGGCTGGGGTGACTGATCCTGGTTATCAAAGATTTCAGATACACATTCTAATATACAGTGGGGTCAGAGAGGAATATGAATGAAATCCAGAGGAACCTCCTAGCACTTCCCTGTTCAGTCATAAGTTAAGGGAAGGCTATAGCAATTCTCTGCAAGCAAGAAGCAGTGAAAGCCGAGAGTCCTCAGGAATAAAGTTTTGGGTCACTCCACAGTAGGAATACTGGCCATTTGAAGAGAAAGTAAAGGGAACACAGAATGAGTACTGGATGATGGAAATAACAAATATTCGCTATGGTCTCCTTACCAGGGAAGTCATGGTTTGAGAGTAGACATGAAAAGAGCAGGGAATATCTGTATTTACAAGAACATAAAGGAAACCCTCCAAAGATTTTCTTCTGCAACCAGAATAAAATCCAAAGTTTATTCTGGTTTACAAAAACCTGTGTGAGTTGGCCACTGCCTACCTTTCTCACCTCATTTCATTCCACTCACCCCATTGCCCGCCATGTTTAAGCCTACAGGTGAAGTTCCTTCTAGCCTCAAGGATTTATGCTAGCTGGTCCCCCAACCTCGAATGCTTTCCCCCTAGATGTCCATGTGGTTTCATCCTTCACTTCCTTTGGATCTCCACTCAAACATCCCTTATCAGTGAAACTTTCCTTGCCCACCCTATATAAACAGTACTACCCCATTCTCTCTCTCCCCCACCTTAACCATGCTTTAGTTTCCATCATAGAACTAATAACTATATTGCGTATTAGATTTTAGACATATATGTGTTTATTGTCTGTCCTTCTCCAATGGAATATAATCTCCATGAGGACAGAGACTTTTTGTTTGTTTACTACTGTATCCATAGAACCTAGAATAGCAGAGGTGCTTGAATATTTGTTGAATAAGTAATTCAATTAATGAATTAATGACAGAGATAATATTTATTAACAGATCATGGAAAGCCTTGGAAATGAGATGAGATGTTTGGACCTCTCAAAGTTCAGATGGCTTAATAAGGCATAAAATAGAAGATGTTTTAAAGAGTTTTTGAAATTTCTCAGGGACCTTTGCTATCTTCCAAGTTTTTTAACAGTTCAGAGCTGGACCAGTGGCTTATTCTGCTCTGAGAATGCTTTATGTTGATCCCTGTTCTTCAGTAACTACTTCCAAACCTCCCGTCTGAGTATCCTCATTTCCTTTTTCAGCAAACTACTGACTTCTGTTTGTTTTTTTTTTTTTTTAATATTTTCTTCTCCAAGTGGTATATCTTGATTATCTAGTAGCTACTCCATAAAGATGGCGGGAAAGGACCTTATATCTTTGTGATCACCTGACATCCTGAGTAATGTGCCATTTGCTTCTGTGTATCAGTTTTTGAAGCTCTTCTGAAGCTTTTGCTTGGTACTTTCACCATCAGAATATATATACCGCTACTCAGATAGCGGGCTCTAGTGAAACAGATACAGTATCGGGTTAACTCTTTACTGTCTGTTAGGCAGTTGCATTGGCCTTCGCTCTTCCCAGCCTTACTGGTTTTCCCTTTGAGCTCATTTAACATATATAGTTTCTACCTCACAGTTAAGCCTTTAATTATAGACTGTTAGACATTCTATTCTAGCAGGGTTTAAAATTCTTTTCTGCCTCCACAGGGTTATCACTTCAAACATTCCCATCACCAACATACTTCTCCTGTCAATGATCATCAGTATTGGAGAATTTGACGTGCTCCCCTGCAGTCTATTTGAAAACCTCTGCCTATTTCATTTGTCTGGGTTATCTTCCTCAACTAGCTTGTAACTTCTGGGAACGTTGATTGTATCGGTCTTCTAAAATATTCCCCTAAATGGTGGGTTAACATTTCAGATAGTACCGGGCACATAGTAAGTACTCTTTTCAACAGAAAGCAATTGACTGATAGATTTTTTGATTGATTCCTATTGGAGGGTTTTACTGAAATTTAGGCGAGGCATGATGCCTATGTATTTGAATATCTTTACCTCTATTCCAAACGTTCAGTAAATCTGTACTAGTTCTAATCTGTTCTTGGATTGATCCTATGACTATGCAATGTGGGTGAGGGTCCTACAGCTCCACGGAAAATCCAGTTTTGATTCTGCAAGCATTAACTCCATTTCAAGTATAGCAAAGACCAGGCATCCTATCACCCTCAGGCCTCTCCCAGCCCAACGTCTGGGGAAGGGGAAGTGCCACTGGAGACTGAGTTCAATAATGTGGACAATCAATCAATCAATCAATCATACCTATGTAATGAAGCCCCAGTAAAAACTCTGGACACTGAATCTGAGTTTCTCAAGTTGGCAATGCTCTGTTCATATTGTCACACAGTGATGCTGGGATGGTAATGCATCCTGAGGGCAACAGAAGCTTTGCATTTAGATCCATCCTGAACTCTGTCCTATGAGAGTTTTCCTTTTGTTGGTTCTAATCCCTTCCCTATAATAAATTATGACCGTGTATATAACAGATTTCAACGAGTTCTATAAATCTTTCTAATGAATGATCAAACCTATGTTGGTTTTGGAATCCCCCGAACTTGCAGTTAGTGTCAGAAGTGAGAGTAGTCTGGGAGACTGTGTCCTGAAACTTTGCAGTTGGCTAACTCCGATGATGACACCCCCACATTCCCCTCCTTTCCCAGAATTTGAAACATGAAACATTGTTGTAGTTTGGGAGAGACAGGGCTGACCTTTGCTTGTGTTCTGATTTATTTTTCCACCCACTCTGTCAGTGCTAGCGTAATTTCTACAGCCTTTCTCAGCTTCTGGTTCCTCTCTCCACAATGTTGGTCACCTTATACTCAGCCTTGCCCAGCTTCAGGTTTCATGGAGGTAGGATAGATAGAAAGAGCTGCCTCTCAGCTGGTGCAGCTCACTATTCGGGTTCTCTAAAAGTCAGACCTGGCCTCCTGGGACCCAGAGATGACCCTTGGTCACTGTTTCCCAGACTTCAAACTTCCCTCACTCCCTATCAGATATGGACTTAGTGCCACCAGGGAAGGTCATTAGGCGCCTGGGGATGCTGGCTTTCCTTTGCATAGACAATTTTTTCTACGCATTCTCAACACTTCCTGAAGCTGCTTAGCCAGGTATGTCATAAACCTGGGGCTCTAGTTAAGCTTTCAGATTCTCAGCATGTCTTTTGAAGATTTTGATTGTAAGTCTAGGCTTTGGTTTGGGAGTCCCTCTTATTTTCTATTTATTTATTTGTGAGGAAGATCAGCCCTGAGCTAACATCCATTGCCAATCCTCCCCTTTTTGCTGGGGAAGATTGGCCCTGGGCTAACATCCGTGCCCATCTTCCTCTACTTTATATGGGACGCCGCCACAGTGCAGCTTGATAAGCGGTGCATCAGTCTGTGCCCAGGACCCAAAACTACAAACCCTGGGCCACCGAAGCAGAGGTTCCAAACTTAACAGCTATGCCACCGGGCCAGCCCTGAGTCCCTGTTATTTTAATTTAAATAATAAATGCACCAGTTATTCTTATGATCACCAACCATATCCATGAGCCTGGACTTCTGCTTCATATCTATTTCTAGCTTTCAATTACCATCCTATGTATTTTCCTTGTCCCTGCTGGTGTCAGGAAACAAACCTGAACTGTTTTGTATGCCCTCTGTGTTGGAGGAGTCATGCCCCAGCCCTAGTCCTGGGGCTGGCAGTTCTCCTACTTCACTTTGTTATGGCTAACCTTCCTCTCTGGCACTAGGATCTTTCCTGTGCCCTACCCCAGTGTCTGTAGTCTTGCCACACACAGATGGATGGATATCGAATGTGATAACCAACTCCACAAACAACTTCGTTTAATTCAATACACATTTACTGACTTATGTCCCAGGCACTGTGCTAGGTGCTGGCAAGATGAAAACAGGAAAATACTCATAGTTTAAAGGGTGTGACAGACACATAAAGTAATAACCATAATACCGAGTGATAAATGGTATAGTAGAGCATGTACAAAGTGCTATGGAAACTCAGTTGGGGGAGTGATTAATCCTCTTGGGAAGGGTCAGGAAAAGTCACAGAGAAAAGTTTATGTTTGGAAGGTGACTGAAAGTTCTCTCAGAGGTCAGGGGGAGGGGAGGGTATTCCAGGCAGAGAGCAAAGCCAAATCAAAGCCAAGGAGAGTGAGAGTGCTTGCTGCACTCCGGCAACTTGGACTGAGCAATCTGGTGAACTAAGAGCAGTGTTTTTTTCAGCTGTGGTCCTCAGGCCACCTGCACCATAATTCCCTCGGGAGATTATTGAAAATACACATCTCAAGGCCCCCACCTCATACTTACTGATTTAGAATCTCAGGGGTGGGACCTAAGCAATCTTTATTCTTAACAGTCTCCTAGGTGATTCTTAAACCAATTAGAGTAGTGGTTCTCTACCTTGGTACACTATAATCACAGGGGGCTTTACAAAATATTGATGCCTAAGTCTCACTCTCAGAGATTCTCGTTTGATGGGTCTGGGTTGTGGTCTGGGCATCTGGATTTTTAAAGCTCCCCCGGTGATTCTAATGTGAAGAACCACTGCACCGAACTTGAGAACCACAGAACCGGAGCATCAGATTCAAGAAGGTGAAGCAGACACATGGAGAGCTGCCACAAATTAGGATGGAGCTGGAAGAAGTTCATGAAGCGTTTTCCGTACCAGGCTGGGGAGTTTGGCTTTGATTTTATAGGTGATGGAGAGAGAATGGAGGAGGTGGCTCCTACAAGCTCACATTTCTGTTTAGGTCTCATTAAATGGTGGTGTTAGGAAACAAGACCTAATCTGGTTTGTACATCCTTTGTGTTGGGGGAGTAGATGCTTTCCTGGGAGCTTGTCTGGATGAAGTGGCTCAGCTGTGCCCTCAGAATTACTGTTCTTTCCTGGTAACTGGGCACTGAGTATTCCTGTTACTTTCTTCAGAGATGCTTTGGGTACTTGTCCTATGCCCACTGTTGAAAAATCCCCATCTGTACCCCAGGTGAATTCTAAGCCATGCTAAACTTCAAGGAGGCAAGATGGCAGGGAGATTGATGGTGGGGGTTACACATTGACATAGTCTCCGTTAGGCTCAGGGGTTAGCAGTATAAACTTCAGCCAAGTCCCTGAGGTTCATGAATAGGAGGAAATGTGTTGTGTGGATTACAGTGCCTTTGGAGCATAGAGGAGAAGTTTGGGATGGACCACAACGGCATAGAAGAGGGAGAGGTGAAAGGTGAAGGGAAAGTACAGGAAAACAGTGAGCCACCTCCTCCCTCACCCCCCACAGGCTGAGGTCCTGGGACCTTATTGGGCCAACTTGGTCAAAATAGAACCAGATATTTTGTGGGTACAGGCATGAAAGGAAAGGAAAAGTCAGAAGTCCAGTGCAGGAGGCCCTACCTAGCACCTAGGTATGCAGACCTCAGTGAAGTTTCTCCCTCTTACAGTCTCCTCAATTTTCTCCCCTTTCCCTTTCTCCATCCTTTTTCCTCTTCTTTAACCCTCTGCATCCTCGCTACCCATAATGCTCCCAGGAACAACCAGCAAACCCCACCAGACTCAGAAGTTCTTTAATGAGCCCACGAGTCACAGCCTTTGTTGAATCTTAGAGCTGAGAAACTGTGGGTGATTCTTTGGTTAAACCCCTTCAATTTGAAAATGAAGAAATAGAGGCTCAGAGAGGAGAAGTGACTGCCCAGAGAGGAAAGGGTCACAGCGTTAGTGGTCAAATTAAGACAGACCCATGTCTTCTGACTTTCTGAACCTGTGTCTACTGTCCTAAGCTTGTGAATTCTTACATTTTGTGTGCGTAAATTTTACATTCATCATGCTTGGTTCCTACAAACACTTTGTAAGAAGTCTATAGCAATTTGTTCCTCACGTTTGCTAAGTCAACTGAAGAAGAAAAGTACTTTGCTTAAAAATACAAGCTTCACCAGAAAGGAAGTACAAATTTACAAAACAAGGAATTTCAGGTTCATGTAATTTTAGGCCATATGATCAGAATTTTCATATGGTAGATTCTAGAATTATAGCTTGCCATTCTCATGATTTAGAGTCTCAGAACCACTACCCTGAGGCAGGGAGAGACTTTGATGGTTCTGTGGTTGAGTGCAGGAATGGACATTCTGTGGTTACATTACTTTGGGGCTTTGACTTTGTCTTGCTTTCTTTTTAAGTCTTCTGACCTTGTCTGCTGGTGCTCTCACACTAGGATGTGGGAAATGAGCTCATCACTTCTCTCACAAAGCAACACGATGGTGCCTTTGGCCGTGGTTTATGAAACCTGGGAACTCAACGTAGTGTCTGACTCAGTGCCTGGCACATAGCAGGCACTCAAGGGTTATTCGTTGAAGTGAGTTGAGATGAAGTCTGCAGAGCTACACCGAATTACTATTGAGGCAACCTTGGGCTAGTCATTTCCATTCTCCAAGCTCACTCTTTTTTCCTGCAAAATAACAGACAAGAACCAGACAACCTCTGATGTTCCTTCCCACTCAGAGATTACATATATTTTGGCATCTCTTTTTCAAAAAATCCCAGAAATTTGGACCTAGGATTGACTTTGAAGGTCAATCAGCCCAACCCACAGCTTGTTCAAGGAAGAGCCAGACTATTCAAAGAAGTAGAGATTTGGCAACTTTGTGGTTTGTGTAATAGTGAAAGTCAGCCAAAGAATAATTCAGATTAAAAATCATTTGAGGGCCAGAATTATTCTCTTTTGCTCAATATCCATCAGGTTAATAAGAAATACTTAAGTCTCTGTTTTAGTTGTCTTTATTTTCTACTGATGTATAACATTCAGAAAAAGGCACAAATCTTAAATGTATAGCTTGATGAATTTTTACATATGTATCCATTCAGGCAAATATCTCCCATATCAAGATATAGAACATTTCAACACCAGGAGAAAGCTCCCTCACACCATCTTCTAGTCACTATCCTCTCCCAAGAAATAGTATCTAATTTCTACCACCATAGGTTGGTTTTGCCTAGTTTTGAACTTTATATGAATGGAATCACACAGTATATAACCTATTATGTCTGACTTTTTCATTCAACATTATGTTTGAGATTTATCCGTGATGTTTCATATGTCAGTAGGTTGTTTTTATTTTTACTTGCTATATGTGAATTGTATGGCTATATCACATTGTCTGACTACCACAACTTAAGAATTCACCAGTGCAGAATATTAGCTATGTCCTAGGAGAAAAAGTCAGAAGACTTGGGTTCTAATCTTAATTTTACCACGAAGTAGTTATGTGAATTTCTCTCTGGGCCTGTTTTCTCCATTTGTGAATGAAGAGATTGGGCTAAAGAATCACTAGCAATTTTTCTAACTCTAAAGTTCAACAAATAGTATATGAATCACAGACTCAATAAGCAATTAGAAGATAGTCACAATCATATATCCAACAAAGAACTCATATCAAAAATGGATACAGAAGCCAAAATATAATGATGTACACCTGAAATTTACACAAAGTTATAAACCAACGTGACCTCAATTAAAAAAACAAGTATGGGGGGCTGCCTGGTGGCGCAAGCGGTTAAGTGCGCGTGCTCCAGTGCTGTGGCCCAGGGTTCGCTGGTTCGGACCCCGGGCGCACGCCGACACACCGCTTGTCAAGCCATGCTGTGGCGGCGTCCCATATAAAGCAGAGGAAGATGGGCGTGGATGTTAGCCCAGGGGCAGTCTTCCTCAGCAAAAAGAGGAGGATTGGCAGATGTTAGCACAGGGCTGATCTTCCTCTCTCTCACACACACACACACACACACACACACACACACACACAAAGTATAAGCCAGCCCTCACCGTCTAGTGGTTAAGATTCAGCTCTCTCACTGTCGCGGCCCAGGTTCATTTCCTGGTCAGGGAACCACACCACCCATCTGTCAGTTGTCATGGTGTGGCGGCGGCTGCATGTTGCTGTGATGCTGAAAGCAATGACACCAGCATTTCAAATACCAGCAAGGTCACCCATGGTGGAAAGGTTTCATTGGAGCTTCCAGACTAAGACTAGGATGAAGCACCTGGCCACCCACTTCTGAAAAATTGGCCATGAAGACCCTATGAATAGCAGCAGAGCATTGTCTGATGTAGCCCCAGAAGGTGAGAGGATGGTGCAAAAAGACAGGGCAGGGTTCTGCTCTGCTGTCCACAGGGTCATTAGGAGTTGGAATCCACTCTATGGCACTAACAACAGAGCTAAAACAAGCTATGAACTGTCCAAGCTTTCCTTATTCCTGTGCTGCACTCCCTAGTTGAGACTATCTGTCAGCCCCACCCCTTCTCCAAGTTAAAAAAAAAAAAAAAGAAAGAAATGTATCAGGGACTCCTATAAAGCAATAACAAAAAAGATAGACAATCCAACTAAAAACAGAAAATATGCTTTGTGTGTGTGTGTGTTTGTTACTGTTGTTATAATGGAGAAGAAATTTGTTGAGTGGGAAATCTTGGGGTGCTATGACCATGTAATGAATATATTTAAACACTCAGAAACGTTTGGTCGTCTACATGCTGCAGAAGCTGATTTTTAAAAAAGTATCCTTTTGTATTGTTTTCTGTAAGGGAGTCACCATGTTTAATTTTAACGAATGCATGGAATGCACATAAAAGGGCTTCAAAAACTGTAAAGGTCTCTGCAAATGAAAGGCATTATTATTATTCCAGATACTATATGAATGCAGCTGACATCAACCACCATTCATCCCAGTTGCAGGTGTAACAACCAACACGGGTATTTTCCTCTGTTCCCTTGCCATGGCCGTGGGAGAGTGTCTGAATCCAACACACAAATAACAGCTGTGATTTTAATTGAGAGTTTTTAGTGGATAAGCAAGGTGTACACTGAACGCATAGCAACAGATAGATTTTCACTTGGGCAGCCACATTATTATTTCCTCAGACTTTGAAAAGGGAAAGTTTTAACAGACCTCTTGGAAGTGACCCTTGTTTTCCCCCCACCTGTTCGCAGTTACTGTCACAGAATGCGTCATGTCTCTCCCCTGCGCACAGTGGGAAAACAACTTTGCCATCCAGAGCAGAGAGTGTTTTGCTGTGTCAGGGCTACAAGAGTCTGCATATGGTTCATCGTCCATTTCCCAACTAGGCTCCCTCCCTAGGCACTGGAGTTTCCTGTCCAGACAGCCTGCCTGGGATCCTTATCATTTCAGCAGAAATAAGTCAGCAGGAGAGGCCACTGCAAATCAGAATTTTGCCAGAATGCTTGTGGTCTCTGCCTTGCCCTTTTTAAAGATTTTGCAACTCTGGTCTCGCCTTAGTAGGGTGAGAAATTGTTGCAACAATGTAATCAACCCAGATTGGTCAACCAAAGGGAATTTGCTTGTTCACTCACATTTGCTGCCCGTATCTTCTTGGACTAGGATACCCCATGGCTCTGCCCCTTGACTGGGGTGACTAACTATTGGATATTTCTTTTCAAGTATTGTGCATGGACATGTTTCAGACTTGGTATTTACCCATTAATGTTTCCCCTATGATAGCAGCTCTGTAGTAATACACATACACACACACAACTCATCTCAACACTAAAGGTGTAGAGTGACAAGGGTTTCAGAATCCAAAAAACCTAGGTTTGAACGCTGGATTTATTACTACACCTGGATGACAAGCCTCAGCTGCCTTATCTGTAAAATGGGGATAAAAATATCTTCCTTGCTGTCAGGATTCTCGTGAGGTCAAGAGAGGCAATGCATGTACACCTTCCCGGGGAGGTCTAGCCCACAATAATTGCCTCATAAACAGTGAGTGAAATGATTGTTCCATAGATTGTGCAACTGGGATAGATCACCCAGTTCAGGGAAGCAACCAACCCAAGTTTTGCAGTAAGTTAATGGCAGACTTAGAACCAAAGCTAAGGCCCAGAGCTCTTTTCCACTCTGGAGCAAAGGGGGCCATGTCCAAGAATCGCTTCCACAGGTTTGGGGAGGAGGCAAAACAAAACAAAACAAAACAAAATGCAACAAAACACTTTAATGAGGTGTATTATTAAGGTTTGCTGATTTCTGCAACTGAGTGGGCTGTCGTGGACTGGCATGAAAGGGAGGTTTAGGTTTTTGTTTTTGGAATATTAATCTCTCTTTATCTTTCAGCATTTCTTCCCTGTTCAGCCAGAGGCATCTATGTTGCTTTGAGGAGTGTTAGGATTGTTAGATCAAGAAAGCAAAAAGGGGGGCCGGCCCGGTGGCGCAAGCGGTTAAGTGCGCGCGCTCCGCTGCGGCGGCCCGGGGTTCGCTGGTTCGGATCCCGGGCGCGCACCGACGCACTGCTTGGTAAGCCATGCTGTGGCGGCGTCCCATATAAAGGGGAGGAAGATAGGCACCGATGTTAGCCCAGGGCCGTCTTCCTCAGCAAAAAAAAGAGGAGGATTGGTGGATGTTAGCTCAGGGCTGATCTCCTCACAAAAAAAAAAAATAAAAAATAAAAATAAGAAAGCAAAAAGGAAGAAACTAATAAAATAGCTTCTTGCAGCCCACAACTGAAGCATGGATTCAAATGCCAAAGCTTTTTGATTTGTAAGGGCTGGGTTTTGTTGAGAGAGAAAAGAGCCCTTGAGAATCCAAACGGAAGGCCCTTAAGGAAGCATGCTGTGGAATCTGTGACATAGAATTAGGTGAAAAGGAGAATAGGGAAAGAACGAGGTTACTGCACCCCCTCTCTAGGCAAGCAGGTGGTGCTCGCCTGATTAGAAGAAGGAGAGGAGAAATAGTGGGATGAGGGTTGGGATGAGGAGGCCAGACCTGAGGGGACCACAGGGAGGGGAGCTGGTGAGCAGAGAGGGACCGTGTACCCTACAGACTATGCATTGCCATTCAGAGGAGGGACGTGTTAGCTGTTTCTCTCAGCCTTTTCTGTTGAGGACCTTCTGTAAACAGCTGCCTGCATGTCACCCATGGATTGTCAGCAGAAGTAATACCCCACAATGTCCCAAGATTTTATTGAGCTTCATAGAAGCTACCTGTTTGGATATTTCTCTTTTTAACGGCCAAGGACACTAATGAATGCCATGAAATACAGGCGCAGTCCCCAGAATGTAGATGGAGATGTGGAGGAGAAGCCCCCAGCACTCATACTGACCACACCAACCATCTTCATTACTTAGGTTTAATTTCAATTTTAGGAGTTAATAGAGCATAGTGATTAAGAGTGTGGTCTCTGGAGCCAGGCTGACTGCCTTACACTCTGGTTCTCTGCCCTTATTAGCTGGGAAGTTTTGAGGAAGTTTATGAAACTCTTGGCTTCCTTGTCTGTCAGATAATGTATCACAATATCTGCCGCATAGGTTTGCAGTGATTAAATGAATTAATACACATGAAGGACTTAGAACAATGCCTGGTACCTAGTATAGCTCAACTAACTGTAACTGGGTAGTTACAGTTGTTCTTACTGTTCGTGTTCAGCGACACTAGGGCAAATTAGTGTGTGTGTGCGCGCGCTCGTGTGTGTGGTACGGAGCTGACAAACTCTGACAGTTTTTTTACACTGACCAAGAGAAGTTACGTTTTTGCTTTCTCAAATTTCTGGGGTTGTTCATTTGATTTTCTATTCATTGATTTGTACATGCTTTCAAGAAATATTTATTGAGCTCCTTCTATGTGCCTGCCAGGCACTGTGCAAAGTGCTGAGGATAAAGTGACATATAAGACAGACATATCCCTGCCCTCATGTGGTTTGCAACCCCAACTAGTCTCTTCCAATAATGTCTTTCCCTTTATCTGATCTGGAGACCTGTGCCAATCTTCTGAGCATATTTCCTAGTCCTGGCAATCTGGGGTCTTGCAGCAGGCCATAAAATGCATGGTCTATGGGTTTAATAATGTCAGGGGAAATTTTCAGTTAATCCCTTGGACTGTGGGTACAATCAGAATTCAAAGGCCAGACCAAAATGGCACGAAGAGAAACAGAGAACTGGTAATTATCTGGTGAATTTGGGTCATGTGGAAAGCCAAACCAAATTATTTTAGCCAAGGAAAAAATGATTTTTTTTTCTCTTCACATGAATTAGTAGTTTTTATAAGATTTTGCTGGGGTCTCCCTTCTCTTTTTGCTTTGTTCCACCAGGTATTTCCTAGAAACCAGTACATTGTGGGAAGGATACAAAGACAAGGACTTTGAGGAAAACGACCATGGTCCATTCAAGGGATATTGTGTGGGGAGCCCTCGTCTTATTTCTAATGCGTATATGGAAGATCAAAGCAGGGTTCTGAGTCATACTAAATTGGCAGTGCTGTCATAAATCCAATCAACTCTTAGGTGCTCTAATTTTGAAATAAACCTGACAGCTTCTCTTCATTTGTGAAATAAATATTTTGAGTTACATGCTTTCTTATGTCTTTTTTAGTTCTAAATTATGTTACAAATTTGTATTTCTAAGGCAAAAGCAAATGAAGGGAACATGCTTTCATTTTTATATTTTGAGTCATTTATTATCCTTTTAATAGAAGATTTCAATGTATTCCCCATCCAGGAAATGGTAATGGAAATTGCCTACTTCAACATGTAATCTCTAAAATCTCGTTAAATAGTGTAAAGAGAATTTCTCACTTTGTCACCTAGCTGACATTTTACAACCCTGAGACCCAAAGTGAAGTGACACCTTCCCCAACGTGGATGAAATGTCCACATATTTTACTGTTCTCACCAAGAAAACCCTTCAGCCAAAATTTTAGCTGGTCCAAGTCAATTTTTAAGCAAAGTGCATAACCAGAAATTGGCACAAACATTTGTGTATCATCCTTTCCATATTCAAAAGCTGTCTGAGACTCATTTGATTAAGCATAAAAATAACTCTGTGAATGTCATTAGAAAGGCTGATGAACATTCCATGTCTGGTCCTTTGAATTTGTATTCTGGAGATGCATTATTAAGTCACTGCTAAATAGTTTCTCTTGTAAGAACCTGATCATGCTCTCTAGAGTCTGAAGGAATTATTTTCATACTGAGTTTAGAAGGTTTAATTTTTCTATTTCCATTCAACAGAAAGGAAACAGCTGGTAAATTAGGGAAGGCCGATACAGTTTATTTGGCTACGTAATCCTCACTGGCTTCTTTGGTGAATAGAACATCTTTATTTCAACTAGGTCCCCCTCCCTGCCAAATCTCCTCATTAAACTGAGTTGTGATTAGAAAAGAATAAATGACATTTTATTTCATATGTAGCTCCTTCTAAGCTTCCATACTCCTCTTTAAGTTTTCCTCTTACACAACTTTTCCTTAGCCTTATGCATTCCTTCTCTCTGGCGGCTTGTCAACACAGGATGTGCAAAGTTCTTGTCCAGTTTTATAGACTACTACTGAATGCAGTGTCCCCTCACCTCCTCCTTGGGCCCAACTGTTAATCTATTCATTCCACACACATTAATTCTTACACACAAAATGGCTTTTTGTACCTTAGACTCAAGCAATCATCTCTGAGGATAATGTATTGGTTCAGAAATGGAAATCTTACTTCACTTCCTCAGATTTGTTTCTCTGTTGAGTGGGGTGGGGGTGGGGGTGGAGGGCTGCTTCTTTCCAAGGTCAGGAAAGACCAAAATACACCTTGCACATGGTAGAGTGTGTTCCAAATGTGGACTGATGTTGACTGAAAAAGTATCACTTGAGGAACTTGTTAAAAATGGAGAATTTAGGGTCCCAATTTCCAGAAGTTCTCAACCAGTTTGGGTAGAACTCTTAGGATTCTTATGTGCAGCTAGCTTTGGCCCCACTGATGTGCAGGACTAGAGTGATAGAGGTGGTTATAGAACAAAAGGACACATTGAAGAAGGATCTAGAAGGCAGAATGGGAGGGCTTGATGGCTATAGTGGCTACAGGAATGAAAGAGAGAGAAGAGGCAAAGATAATCCATTTATACATATTGTTTCTCAGTTCAATTATAAAAACAAAAAGAATACTGCTCATTTAAGTGATGAAGCTTTAATTGATGGGGAAGCTTCCAGAACAGTTTTAATGAAGCAACATCAAATAATATTCCTCAAATAATTTTTTGATCTTAAAAAGTAAATGCCAGATAGAATGCACACCTTTTCATTGACTGTAAAGAGTTTACTGAAGGTTAAAAGTAAAAATGCTGTTTTTAGCAAAGACCTTTCTCTCTAGTACATTCAACCTACAGCCACAGAGACAAATGGTCATGTTGGCATCACTATATATTTCTAATCCTCAACCTCAAATAGACATTCTCTGTTAATACATTTCTCTACTAAGATTGTGCTTCTACCCATGACAATGAATATATTTTATACCTTTTACTCCTACCTCGAACTTCTACCTCCCCTATCCCCCACATTGCCCTCATTTTTAATGATGGCCTTGAATCCTACTTCATAGAGAATGTAGACATCATCAGATATGCACACCCTCATTTTTTTGTTATCAAGTTTATAAACCTACCTGCAGCTGCACCTCTCTTTTTCTTCTTCCCTCCTGTTATCATTAAGAAAGTACTCTTTCTCCTATCAAAGACCAATTTTTCTGCAAGGGTCTGGATCTTATCCCTTCTCATTTTCTCAAGGACTTTGTTCTTCAAGTTTTCCCCTTTCTCTCTTTTTCATCTTTAGTCTTTACCTTTTTACTGGATCATTTCTATTAGCATACATACCCAGTATCTTCCATTAAAAATAACTCTTGGGCTCACATCCCCCTGTGTCTCTGACCACTTTTTGGTCCAAAGTTTTTTACATCTTTTTCTTCATTTCCTCACCTCTTATTCATTATTCACTTCAGCTTCAGTGTGGTGTTTGCTCTCTCTAATCCACCAAAACCATTCAAGAAGAGCCACCAATGTCTGCTGTGTTGCAAAAGTAACTTACTAAACATTTTATCACCTTTCAATGTAGTAGAATATTGACCATCTCCTTGTAACACTTTGTCGTCCTGACTCAGTGG
This sequence comes from Diceros bicornis minor, assembly GCF_020826845.1. NCBI lineage: Eukaryota > Metazoa > Chordata > Mammalia > Perissodactyla > Rhinocerotidae > Diceros > Diceros bicornis. The sequence goes on along the minus strand of NC_080764.1, from coordinate 21,053,380 downwards.
CATTGCAATGTTCTGGTTCTCTTCTTACCTTTATGACTACAACTTCTCAGAACCCCCTTCCTTTCCCCAAACTCTGAGTAATGGAGTTCCTCTGAGTTTAGTCCTGGGCCTTCCACTCTTCTCTCTCTACACTCTCTCCTTAGGTGTTCTCATCCATTCCCTTGCTCTAAATTATCTTCTTTTCTTCCTCCCTCTCTCCTCCCTCCTTCCCTTTCTTCTATCATCTATCTATCTATCTATCTATCTATCTATCTATCTATCATCTATCTATCTATCTATCTATCTATCTATCTATCTATCTATCTAGCTGTGGCCTGAATGTTTGTGTCTGCCCAAAATTCATATGTTGAAATCCTAATGCCCAATGAGATGGTGTTAAAAGGTGGGGCCTTTGGGAGGTGCTTAGGTCATGAAGAAGGAACCCTTATGGATGGGATTTGTGTTCTTATAAAAAGAGACTCCACAGAGCTCCCTACTCCCTTCTGCCATGTGGGAATACAACAAGAAGTCTGCAACCTGGAAGAGACCCCTCACCTGACCATGCTGGCACACTGATCTCAAACTTCTAGCCTCCAGAACTGTGAGAAATAAATTTCAGTTGTTTATAAGCCACCTGGTCTGTGGTATTTTGTTATAGCAGCTTAATAGACTAAGATTATCTATCTATCTATCTATCTATCTATCTATCTATCTATCAATTCCATAGAAAATGTATTGTTTGGTTTGCTATTGCATGCATCATATGTTACTATAGATATCATTCTAAATATTGCTTTTTTCATTTAACAATATGCCTTGGGAATCTAATCATACAGTTCATAGAGTTCTACCTCATTCTTTTTAGCTGCTTCATAGTGTTCATTACCGTGAATGCATTCACAGTTATTTAACCATTCCCCCTACTCTGGACATTGATGTTATTTACAGGATTTTGCTCTAACAAACAATACTGCAATGAATATCCTTGTTCTTTCCTCCATGTACACACCTGTGAGAGCTTCTCTGGGGTAGAAGTAGAACTGATGGATCATAGGATATGGGCATTTTAAATTTTAATAATTACTGCCCACTTGCCCTCCAATGAACCAGAGTATTCATCCCCAAACAAGATATGAGAATATCTGTTTTTCCACACTCTAGCCAATACTTGATATTACCAAACTTTAAAATTTTGCCAATATTCTGAGTAAAAAAATTCTATTTCGTTGTGGCTTAACTTTTAATTTTTCTGATTACAAATGGGAGTGAGCCCTTTTTACCATATTACTATCAGCTATTTGTATGTTTACTTCCACAATTTCTGTCTTCATATCTTTGCCCATTTTTCTACTGAGTTATTTGTATTTTTATATTGATTTATATGAATTATGTATGGATTCTGGATACTTTTTTCTATTATGTATATTAAAGCTACTTTACCTTTCTAAGCTCGGTTTACTCAATAGTTAATTATGACTACCTAATAGAGTCTTTTTGAAGAGTAATTGAGATAAAATGTTTAAAGCCCTTCATGCGATGCCTGGTACATAGAAATCCCTCAAGAAATGGTTGCTGATGCTATTGTTTATATTTTTATTATCTTGTTTTATAATCTTTGACCCATCACACTATCCTACCAAATTTTCCTCAGGCTCCAACTCAAGTGTTCATTCGTTTATTCATGCATTCTGTGAATCTTTATTGACGGTCTATTATGTATCATAGACTGTTGTAGGTGCTGAGGACGCATCAGTGAGGTCGACTGACAGTAAGGAAACCAGTACATAAGTACATGTATAATACAGAGCCAGTGGGAAGTGCTATAGGGAAAAGCGAGGGGATTGAAAGGCCAGGACAAGGTATTCTATTTTAGGTAGGGTGGCCGGAGTGACCTCTCTTCCTTTTCAGCAGAAACCTGTATGAAGTGAAGAAGATCCACGGGAATGGCTGGGGGAAAAGCCTTCCGGGCAGAAAATAGCAAGTGCGTAGGTTATGAGGCGGGAGTGTACTTTTGCCTTTAAGGAACAGTGAGAGGCCAGAGAGATTGCAGCAAAGTGAGTAGGCTTAAGAGGGGTAGGTCTGACAGTAGCTAGAGACAAGTTCACATCCAGCCTGGAAGGCCCTGGGCAGGACTTCAGATATTATTTGGAGTGTGACGAGAAACCACGGGAGGGAAGATTGTGAGCACAGAGTGCCTTGATCTGATTTTCAGTCAAATGAACAACTCTGGTTGCTATATTAAGAATAGACTATGGAAGACGAAAGGGCAATTTATTAGTATATTAGGGCTGCCGTAGAAAATTACCACAGATTAGGTGGCTTTAAACAACAGAAATTTTATTCTCTCAGAGTTCTGGAGGCCAGAAGTCCAAAATCAAGGTTCTGGCAGGGCCTTGCTCCCTCTGATGACTCTAGGGAAGAATCTTTCCTTGATTCATCCAGCTCTAGTGTCTCCTGGCATTCCCTGGTTTGTGGCAGCAAAACTCCAATCTCTGCCTCCATCTTCTCAGGGCCTTCTCTCATCTGTATCTGTGTCTCTGTGTCCAAATCTCCCTCTCCTTTCTCTTATAAAGACACCAGTCATTGAATTTAGGGCCCACCCTAGATCCAGAATGATATCATTGTGAATTGTTAACTAATCACATCTGCAAAGACTCTATTTCCAAATAAGGTTACATTCATAGGTACTAGGGGGTTGGGAATTGAACACATCTTTTTGAGAGACACAGTTCAACCCACTATAGTAGTAAGGAACCAAGTCAGAATTTTAAGTGAGCAATGACAGGGTTTATGATGAGGATGTGTGTATGAAGAGAGTGGGAAGTTGGACTTGGGATATATTTGTAAAAGAGAGCTGATGGATTCAGTTTGGAGTGTGAGAGAAAGAGAGACATCAAGAATGACTCAGGATTTTATCTGAGCCACTGGGTGAATAGTGATGCCATTTACTGATCTATGAGAGATTAGCAAGTTTTGGGGGATAGGATTATGAAGACTGTCTCCATTCACTTTGATAATATAGGATAGGAATTAAGAGCAATCTGGGGTCAGATAGACCTGGGTTCACAGCTAGTGTTGTGCCTTGGGGCATGTTACTTAATCTCCCTGGACCTTGGGCTCACCATCGGCAAAATGAGCATACTAACAATATCTCCCTCTTAAGATTGTTGGGATGATTAAATGTGATTATACACGTGAGGTGCTTAATAGTCAGTGGCAAACAGGCAGTACTTCCTCTTTAAATTTTATCTATTCATCTCATGATGTTGAAAGAATCCTACAAGTATACCCAATGTCCCTTCGATTGTATCATTCTTTGATTCTGGTATCAGTGTGGTGGATTTGGAAGACTGATATAGCAGCAGCATATATGTTAGACTGGAATGGGGAGAGATGGAGGTAGAGATCTTTCTAAATTGTCCTTTGAGAGATGTCAATGACAGTAGTATGAGAATAGAAGGGAGGGAAAAAATAGAGGCGGTGCTACAGAGGAAACTGCACAAGACTTGGCAAAAGATGAACCATGAAAAAAGATAAAGATGTCTGACTTCCTAACTCTGGAAAGTAGGGACAGAGTCATTGACAGAAGTAGGAAAGCGGTAATATAGAGTAGGCTTGAGAAGAAAAGGGATACACTCAGTTTAGATTCACCAAGTTCAAGTACTGGCAGTACTAGAAGTTAGGCATCAAGTAGAATCATACCAGGTATGCAGTAAGTGCTCAATATCTGTTGAATGGTTGGTAGGTCTTCCAGGTCAGCACTGTCCAATAGAAATATAATGAGAACCACAAAAGTAAGCCATGTGTAATTAAAAATTTTTTTTAGTAATCACGTTAAAAAAGTGAAAAGAAATGGATTAAATTTTTAATAATATATTTTACTTAATTCCAAAATATTATCATTCCAACATGTAGTCAATATAAAAATATTAATTGTTATATTCTTTTTTTTTATGCTAAGTCTTTGAAATTCAGTCTTTGAATCTAAAAGATAGATTAGTAGAGAATTCGGTTCCTAATGAATGGTTGCTAAAGTGGGGTCCAGGAGTTCAAAAGAGAGAAAGATCCATAGGGTATGAAGTAGCCTCAAAAGACAGAATCAGAACCCGAGCTATATCTTAAATGGTGGGTAGCCTTTGGATATTTGGAAAGGAAGGGCTTATGTAGAGGTAGAGATGCATATGAGTAGTTTAGTTGTAGTAGATATTGGGAACATGTAAGACAGTAGATTGGAGTAATAGACACTGAGTAGCCACTGAAGTTTTTGAAAAGGTGTGTTAAGCAGAATTTTAGCAATGGTATATAAAATGGATTGGAGGGGGGAAAGCTGGTAGGCAGTTATTGTAACAGTCCAGAAGATGATGAGGTTTGGACTGTGGTGATGCTTTTGGGCATAGGCAGGAGGAGAGATATGAGAGATGCTTGAATAAAGGCCTCAATGGACTTTGTTTTGGACTAAATATGCATTGGATGGTCAAATGTGTTGCTAAGGACAAGTTCAAGTTTCTGAACTTGGTTGACTGAGTGATGGTGCCATAGACTGAAAGTTCCAAATGGTAAATTCCTTTCGGGGGTGGGGGCTGAGAGAGGAAAATGGGTTGAAGTCAAAGTGATGGAAGATATCCAAGTGGAAATTTCCAGTAAGTCTTCGAATGACTAAGGGATTCAGAGAATGTAGGCTCCTTCCAAATCTTCTGTTCTTTTTGCCTATATAGAAAGTGTTTACTTTATGTGTTTCCCTGCGGCTCTGTTGATTACATTCTTATGTGTGGTTTGAAGCTCCTCTGGCTTCAAACCTGTATTTGTTTTGGGCATGGTTGGAGTAGAGTGCTAACGAGCCCAAGGTCATGGGTTTGATCCCCAGAAGGGCCAGTTAGTTTCATGGAAAAGAAAATTGTGTTCCGTGGTTCACAGACTTCACCCTTAATCCTGTCTACTTGTCTCCAAACTACGTAACGTTGGTCCCAAGGGGTCCCAGTGAGAAAGTGTGAGTGGTTGTGTGCAATCCATTAAAACTACTGGAAGAGTGGCTCCGAGTAGGTTTATCTGGGTTGCTTCTTCAAGAAGCTTTGTCTACCTTCCTCCCTCAGCTTGTAAGACAGAGATCAGATTTTCAGAGACAATATCCTGATCAAAAGCACGTGGAACCATCATGTTTATGACCACTCACATCTGTTTTCCCACATTCATTTACTTCTCGAGTAGAAAGCAGTATGATGATCCAGGAGTGTGTGTTTCTTTCGTGCAAGTGTCTACTTGTAAATGTTGGCGTATTATCAGTTTGACTTTGAGAATTGGCTTACTAATATTATACAACTAAACCCTGGAGAGCATGAATGTGTCCCAAAGACTCTCTAAGCAAGCCTTTCACTGACAGATTTTCCTTATCTTATCAGGCTGCTTTAGCTTGCTGCATACTTTTACTGGGAAATACAAGTCTATACTCAGAATTCTTGCGAAATGGTCATACAAGGATTCAACATAGAATGTGCTAGTTTCAAAGAGTGACGGTGTCCATAGACCAGCCCTTAGACAAACCCTCAGAAGGCATTTTCCACACAAGTACAGGGTAGCCAGCATTTGCTGGGATAGCATCTGAAGTCTGTTTCTGTGGATCCTGCATTTTCAAAATCAGCCCTAGAGGTTCTCAAATTGCTTTTCCAGTTGACTGATACACTCCTGGTTCCTTCAGGAGCAACCCCAAAGAGGATTTGGAATAATGTTACACACATATTGAAAGATTCAAAGTAAATCCTCGCGGCTTAAGAAGGACTTGAAAATAGGTTCACTTTTCTTTCAGGGCCTTGGTGTTTGCCACATTATGGATATTTCTATTATTTGACATTGTGGAAAATTTAAAAGGCCGAGGAGTAAGAGACCATATCATCAAATATCATTTAATAGATTGCTATTAAACAATAGATTGCTATTAACAGCGAGGACTTAGAAGAATATGGTGTGGAACAAATATGACAAAAAGTAAGAGGCAGAATAAGTAAAGTGATGTGCTGATGAATCCAGCAAAACTGGTTGAAAAACTATTGGTGTTTAGGTTGTGCATAATGACAAACAACTGACCTATTTGCATTGTTTCCTTGAATTGATTATATTGACAAGAGTAATTATTTTGGTATTATAAGAGGATAGCCTGAAGATATCATATAAGTAGTTAAAAATCATTATGTATATGGAAAATTTGTAGCTTTGCTGGCTGAACTGGGCTGGGGTAAAGATAGAGAAAAGATCATAGTGACACAGCAAGAAAATGCTAGACTTGAAATTTTACATTTGCCTCTGTGGTGCAAGGATTTTTAGATTCTAACAGTAATTTTCACCTGATTTTGCTAAGTCAGAGTCAAATTAGGGGAAAAGGTGGTCACTTGGTCAGTGTCAGAAAAGTTTAGGCCGTGAATCAGAGTGTACCTAGAAAAGGGTGTGACAAAACCAACGGAGATATCTACCTTGGATATCTTAGAATCCTTAATTAATACTATCATTCCTAATAATAACAAGGGAAATAGTGATAATAAAAGTAATCATACAAATGTCAGGAACCACACAAAACAAGAGCTGATGAGCAGACCAGTGCCAGTGTTTTCATCTAGCCATAGAGAAATTGAAAAGATGAAAAGAACAAATTAAGACAATGTGATGAGTTTTCCATAAAGCTTGATTTATTAAATTTAAGAAACTGCCCTTTATTCTGATATTATATCCATGTTTTTAAAGTGAATTCCTTTATAATGACATAATGATGATGGTTGAAGTTTTTTCTTAAATATCATTATTTTAGCCAAATAAAGATTTTGTCATCTTATGTCACTTTCTACTTTTATTTTTGGAAATTTTACTATTTTGAGAAATATAGCAGTTTAGGAACTTGCATGATAATGTTTAATTCTCAAATACTGATAGGAGGCAGATATTATTATTATTAGTATTTTCTAAAAGAGGAAACTGAGCCTTGCAGTAGTTATTTAATTAATTTATTTATTTTGATTTTTTTGTGTGTGTGAGGAAGATCAGCCCTGAGCTAACATCTGTGCCCATCTTCCTCCACTTCATGTGGGATGCCGCCACAGCATGGCCTGACAAGTGGTGCGTTGGTGCGCGCCCGGGATCCACATCCGGGTCACCAGCAGTGGAACACGCACACTTAACCACTATGCCACAGGGCCGGCCCCCAGAAGCTATTTTAATTTGTCCAAAGCACCCAGCTAAAGGTGTCAGGGCCACAACACAATGCCACATCTGCCTGATTTCAGTGTTCGTGCTTCTTACCACTACGTTATTCCTATGGGTATTAGTTAGAGTCCAGTGAGGGAAGCGGAAACCATTTTATGTATTTTAAACAGAGGGGGTTTAATACTGGTAATGGAAGGGATGAATAGCCAAGTAAGAGAGGGGAGTCAACCCAGAGATTCACAGCATCAGAAAGTCACTACCATCCCTAGGACCAGAGAGACACAGAGAGGGGGTGGTGTTCCCATTTGGGAAAAACCATCTGGATGGATCTAGGTCCACTGAGGGGACAGGATACTACTCAGGGTTGGGGGGCAGGAACCACAGCAATTACTGCTGAAGATGCTACTTGAAGCAAAGAGAGAAAAAGGGGAAAATATCCTGGCTTCTTCTTTTCTCCTGCCCTCCATCTTTTGTTAGTGCCTCCTACTAGCCAAATCTACCCAGAAAGCAGAGAACATAAGTCCTGGGAAATGTAGTTCCTTGTGAAACAGAGCAGATGAAGGGAATGTTGGGTAATGAATATGAGAGCAAACAGGTAAACAACCAGCACATTCTAGTATAAATATGTATTAAATTATTTCACTGTACTTTTTGCTATGGTGGTGAGGTCTAGAGATACTGGAAGGGACTTTTCAATATTAAGAGTCTGAGAATGTATTGGGCTCGAGGAGGAGGATGGAAATATCTCCATTTCCAAATGACCTTTAAAGAAGAGAGAGGCAGAAAAAACAAGGAGAGAATTTTCGTCTTGGCTTAAACCTATCTTTGAGTATTTTAGGTTCTATAAGGGTGGCTGAATTACAAACTCTAGGCCATATAAGATGAGGGAGAAGAATCCTGGGTATAGTTTCTGCCTCTCTTACTATTGTCTCCTTCCCTCTCTAGAGGAGCAATCACTTTCTCTCTCTCTCTCTCTCTTTCTCTCTCTCTCTCTCTCTCTCTCCTCTTTTAGAGATTTGAGATTGGGAAGAAGAGTTCTATGTTTGTGGGGTGGAATAATGGATTCAGCCACAGCACTTGTAAAGGGAAGTTGCCATGAATAAAGATTATGATGCCCACCCAAATTTCCATTTGGAGAGACAGACTCTCCCCACTGTTCCCTCTGGAGGGATATCTCTGTTTCCTCCAGAGGAGGTTGGGGGCTAAGCAGGAGCCACTAAGTTAAATAAGCAAAGTAGAGTTAGGAAATTATAGGACAGTTACTCAATCTTTAACTTTCCTGATAGTAACCATTATAAAGAGAAACCTCCCTTCTAGGCCTATATTTCCTGCCTTACTTGAAATCCAAGGTCAAATTTTACTTCTAATGTACTGCTGCAATTGTCTCAAATCCAATTTACATCTGTTTCTGTTTCTAGTGATTGCTTTATTCTTTTCAAAATCATCTCATCCCGTCACAGAATGAAGGAAAGAACATTTAGAAACCAGATGTTTTATTAACCATAACCGTTATCTTTTATTGGATCCCGAAGTGGTTTAATCTCCATCCATAAACAGGTGAGGAAGACACCAGATTTCAGCTCAGCTTTACGCTTGAAAGACGCCTCAGTGAGAAGAGGGCAGAGGCTCTGCCATCCATCTGCCATTATGACCCAGAGAGGATCACAATCGGTGTGTATAGCCCAGTGGTTCAGCCCTATTAGACCCAAAGCTCCCCTTTTTATAACAAGTAACTTATGATATACCCTTTAGTGTCCCAAAGTGAAATTCACAGATGATACTTACATATACAATTTTAACAAAAATCAATACGTTGCCTGAGCTGTAATATAAAGGAAAGCTAAAATGAAAACAGTTTATAATAAAATAACATGCATTACAAGATAGAAATGCTCAGGCACAACTCTATTAGAAAGCATCATGAAGTGGTCAGATGTTTACACCTCTGTGGAGAATCATGAATGTGATAGTGGCAAGCAGACTGATACAGGTGGAGAATGGAGAGAGTCTAATCGCACAATTAGCGTTGTCATTGGTGATGTTTTTTCTGAAAGAGTGGACAACACTTGGTAAAGTGCCAGATAAAATACCACCTTCCCCTTGATTTACATGGTGATTGCATTCCTGGAGAATTCAGCTTATATTAAAATCATGCAAAAATACTTTGAGTTTATAAATAAATTGAAGTTATGTTCTAGGCTTAGGTGATTATAATTAGGTTTATCATCTACGTGAAATGTCTGGAGCCTAACCCCCGCCCAATAAATGCCAACAACACCTTCCTCAATCATCTTGAGTGACAACCCCAAAAGTCCCTGCATGTTTCCAAAATGCCATCTAGGGCTACCACTGTACCCATTGGGAATCCCTAGAGTGAGATGACTAAGGCTTTTTTGAAGGGCAGGGATATAGGAACATGGGTCTCATGAAACTCACTCTGTGAGTCCATATTTTTGTCTCTGGAAACCCTGTCTCAACCATGTCCCTTGAGACCACACTGACTTTGATGAACTGTCAAGAGAATAATCGGTATATTGTAGCCAGAGCTCTTGGCAAGATTCTTGACGATCAGCTTCTAGCTTTACTTATGTGGAAATGGTTTATTTCTGGACTGTATAAGGGCCCAAGACACACTCTTCCTCCCTGAGGTGCCCTGCGATTGGTTTACCACTGGACGTTACATACATGATGTGAAGGATCATCAAGAACTGACTTTGCAATGTGAGTAAGGTGGAAAGCCCAGTTAGATACACTGGTTATCGAGCAGAAATGCTTATTTATCTTAATAATATCATATTCAAAAATAGTTTATCACTCAGAGGTACAATTAACTATATTTCTGCCTATAGCATATAAAACCAAATTTGAATAAGAATGTATCAGGCAGTATATGGAATTGTCCTCGTGTCTGGATTGGGGCATGAATGGTGAAGCAGAAAAAACACGGGTTTTGATGTCCTCACCCAGATTGAAGCTGCTCTGCCTATCTGTGACCTTCAATAAGTTAAATAATGTTTTTGAAACTCCATTTCGTTATCTGTAAAATAGGGTTCAAAATAGTGCTTGACTCCTAGGATTTTTATAAGGATTAATGAGATACCATAGGTAAACCACTTGGTGTAGTGACTGACCCATACTAAGTGCTTGGCAAATATTACCCATCATTGTTGTTGGGATGGTGGTTATTATTCATACAGATCTTACAGGAAGGAAAAAAATGTCATTTTCAAAAAGAGGCTGTAATTTGACCTAGATGACCTTGAAGGAAGACAGAATTCCTGTTAGGAACAGGACTGCTCTTTTGTTTAGGAAAAAACACTTTTTGGGCATATTCAGTAATAAAAGGTGAGCGAGACCTGCCCCCAGCCCCACGAGGAGTGAGGCTGTGATGGTAGAAGCTTGCTCTGCCTAAGAATGTAATAGAATTTTCTTGCAAGTTCTTTCCAAGGGAGAGGATGAAGGGTTGGATAGGAAGTAATTCCTGGGAGAATTTGCAGAAGAGAGGAAGGGATCTTACTAAGATGACAGGAGGCACATGAGCAGCGAGAAATTCCTTAATGGATTTTAGTAACAGCAATGTTTGACGTTGGCAGCCATTTTCTGCCCTATGCTTTATTGCCTTCCACTTCATCATCCACAAAACCTTTAGTGAAAGGCTGTATGCAGATTGGCCTGGTGTAACGAAGGGAGAAAAGTATTGTCCAGGGTAGAGGGTGGAGAGAAGCAATGCAGTTAGAAGCTCATGGCCACAGCAGACAAGATGCTGAGCACAAACAGTACAAGGAGGCCTGGCGAATGTTAGTCCTAGGGGGAGTCACCAAAACTTTGAGGGACTGAAGTTGGGAGTAACGTTGAGCTGCACGTGAGAAAATAATAAAGGAAACTTCAGTATTGTTATTAGTTCCTTAAAATCAAGTACAAAACCCATGAGCCTTTCTTACAGTTAGGTAACTTTCCAAAAAGCTCACGGAGGATTTAAGAAAGGGAAAATAGAATGAAATGCTTTTAAACAAGAGGAAAATTACTAATCTTTTTACCTTGTGCTTCTACAAATGCTGCTGTGAGTTTGATATTCACACTATCTATTCAGTAAAGAATTAGAAAGATTTATTGAAACAAAAACCGAATGCTGAGAGGTCACATTCTTATAAAATCTCTTGATATAGGAGTGTATTAAATGCCACTTGTATATTATGCACCCTATATGATAGAAAATCTTTTCCCAACTCTTTGTGTCATGGATTATAACTCACTGTTGGGTTACAGTGAGTGGGGTCAGTTACTTAAACCTGCTTTACTGTTAATGCATATATTGTACAGTTCATGTATCTCTTACATAGTTTGTACAAGTTCTTTGAAACACATTTATTTTTAAATATAATCTGTAAATTCTATATCTCCATTCTGGTGTATGATTAGTTTTATTTTTCTGGGTAAGTTTTCATGTTTATTTGTCGCAATGACCTTAATTAATAAAAATGCTACATAACAATAGAATTCTTAAGGAATGACACATTACACCAACATTGTCCAAAAGAACTAATTAATCAAACATGATTAATTTTAATGTAATTACTAAAGAAAGATATATCATTTTATTATGACGCTCTAGCCATACATTTTCAAAATATGCTTATTAAACAGTAAATGTAAGATAATGATTCAGTTAGTTACATTTTTAGAAGTCATTAAGATTGATATTCTTCTGCCATAAATGAATTGAATAATAATTTCAAATACAATCAGAGTTAATTTAATAAAAAGTATGCTTTTGAACTAAGACAGATATAACGAATGACAAAATCATTATTTTCTGGTTTCAAAGTAGCAGGGAAAATTAATTCAGTGTCTGTAAGTTTATTTATCACACTTGGCCTACAAGTGTAATAAAAGCATATGAAGCAAAACACATGATGTAATCCCAGTTCTCATAGCTCATTAACTCTCTCAGCAAAAAGAGATCCGACACGGTATTTGGGGCCTTTATGTAAACTGAATACAAGCTGCATGATGTTTGAAAGTTTTTGATATTTTGAATAGATATTTTAATGATACACAGACACAGATAAGAGATGTGAGTAGACGGCTTGAGGTTTCAGAGTCCCTCCTGCAGTGTGTTTAGCAGCAGGTACAAGATAAATATCCAAACAAAATCAGATTAAGGGATTAATAGAAGTGACTTTGCTATGGATGGGTGAGTGGGGCCAATGGGTGGCTTGGAAGGGATTTTGAGTTCTGTTTTCATTTTTCCTACTTTTACATCAGCGCATTTTGGGCAAAAGAAAATGAGTAATGTTTACTTTTAAGATACAGCAGGCCTGGGCAATTAAAAAACCGGCAGACTCTAAGGATTTTGAAAGGTCATTTTGAAGGTGACAGGTGATTCAGCAGGGGTTAAGTAGGAGAAATTGTCTCCATCTTAGCTCATATTTCAATTGAGCTGTAACATTTGGACTTTTGTGTTGTCTTTTATTAAATTAAAAAAAATGTTTTTTAAATTTTTCTTAAAAGATCTTTTTAATGACATCTGAAGAATGGGAAGAAAAAGGGACCATGTTTAAGATCAATAATGTGTAATCATAAATTAAGACAGAACATGTGAATTGTTTTTAAAAAAGTCCCTTTAATTCGAGGGTTTCAGCTTGATCAGCCATCTATAAGATTTTGAGGCAGATAATGAATGAATAAGGACTGAGAGGAATAAAGACAGTTTCAAAAATTCCCTGGGCCTCTGTATCATCTATGTAAGGTTTCCTAAAAAATATATCATTCCAGATAGAACTTGGTTATTTAAATTGATATCTTTATCCTGTACCATACGCACTTAAAGCTTCAGTCTTCTCATCTCCTTTTTTTTTTTTTTAAATAGAAATCACACAAAAAAGATATCTGTGTATCAGGTTCTAATACCTAACAGGAAAGTCTTAGAATATTAAAATAGCGATAAGCAAATATGTACTATAGGATTAAACTCTAGCATTGAAAACAAACAAACCAAAAATGAAGATTCAACAAAATTTTCCTCTTGTTTTTGCCCCCTCAGATTCTGGACTTTATGATTATTGCAGGAGAGGGACATAAAGAATCACGAGTCTTCTATTTTAAAATAAATGATGCCATAATGACGCATCGATCAGATTTATCTTTTGAAAACATTGATGGGAAAGCCCAGGTGATTTGAGTGGGAATGCTCTTTCTTATGAAAAGAGTCAAACAGGATCTGTCTCTAATAAATTAGTACAATCTTTTAAGATTAAAAATAGCAAAAACATTTTAAATAGTCTGATTATAGCTTCAACAAGTCAAACATACATTTCTATCTAGCCTATAGTTTTAAAGAGTCTATGTGGGTTTAACTTATCATCCCTCATTCCAATATAAAAAAAAGAAGAAAGAACCAAGTCATTTTTGAACATTACGATATTCATAAAGACTGTATAAAGTAAAAAACAAAAAAAAAAACAAAGACAAAAACAAAAAAAATCTTCACAGATTGTTAGCCATCTCTTTCAACGATTTCTCATAAATTCTTCTCTTTCCTTCTCAGTAGATAACCCCCATCTCATAAGGAAATACCTTCCAACACTTCCCAATGAGATCAGTGATTGCTTTTTATGAGAGCTGCTGCTCTTTGAGATGTTTAGATGAAGGGAGAATATCTTCTATATATCAGTAAATGCCAAAGAATTACTCAACGGGGATGTGGCAGAAGCTATTTTTAGCAGGTGAGTCTATGCATTTTTTCTCTGTTTTTATTTTCTCCACTTGCTGAATATGTGTTTTAGAGCAGAGAGCACAAAAAATCAATAAGTAACAATCATCTTTTTAGTTCTGCCGTTTGCCTATAAGGTCTTTTTTTTTTTCCATTTATATGTCATATTCTTGATCAAAGTGTTCAGATAGGATAATATATTGCTAATTTTGCTGAGTTTGAGAGCCAACAAAATAATGGAGCCTCCTAACATACAAAAACTTTTCATCTTCTGCCCCTGCACCCCCAAACTCACAATTTGGTGAACAGTACACTAGTTGTGAGTGATAAAATGTTGAAAGGTGGTGGTGTCTAGACCTAATGCTATTTTATTAAGCCATCTATTGATAGAATTGTTGTTTTCACTTTAAAAAAATATGTCTATGCTTTCTTTTTTTTTCTTTTTTTCTTTTTTTTAGTCAAGTACTTTCTTAAAGAAACAATAGCACCACATTGGCATAGCTGGCCAAACAATAAATGGGAAAGCAAAATGTGCGACATCTTCCATTTTAAGCTTTTTCCCAAGTGCATAAACTAGTAACAGAAACTCTGGAGCCACAGTGCATGAGATGGTTTCATCTACACAAACATTGACATTCCAAGGAGGGGAAGGATTCTCAAGGGAGGCCAGGCTTCTTTTTTTTTTAAATAAAATTTTCCAAGGAAGTGATTTCTTCTCAGTGTTCCATTGGACTTTTAGGATGAGTGTGTGTGTGTGCGTGTGTGTGTATGTGTGTGTAGTGTGGGTGGCGGGAGAGATTTCTTTATCTCTAGATGAGTAGCTTCTGATGTAAAGATGCATTAACTTTTTTAGTGGAGCCTCCTCGTCTTAAAATTGTCAAATAATATTATTACACTATTTGGGGAAATGGGAACAGAAATTTGACCTAGGTGTTCAGTACTGTCAATTAAATTGGAAATACACCTATAAGTTGAAAGCTCATTCTTACCAATATTTATAGCTATTTCATAAACATCTTGAAATTGTCTCATTTTAAAATTCTAAAGCAAAGCTTATAAAGTTTTGAGTTGTGAAGTTTTAGGTGCTCCCTGCGACCAATCCTGGGCCATTCTGCTGTAGTATATAGTGATCAACTGACTTTTGGAATTTATATCAATTTGTCTTCTAGTTTTAATTCATTTGAAAATAAGACAGTGGGTTAGTATAATTAGTTAATTTTTAATTAGTTGATTTATGATCCAGTTGGAGAGGATTATGTGTTGTAAAAAGTTAAGAAAGATAATGTGGCTTTGCATATTGAAGCTTTCCTCACTGGGGCATTTTTGGCTGTGAATAGAATTATTAAGTGAATCAAATAAGTCATAGACACTTAGAATTGACTTACCCATCTATGTCTGGAAACCCACATGTCTGCAGAAGATTGCATGTAAAGTGTTGCTGGGAGTCAGTAATTTAAAAATGTACACACTAGGAACAAGAAATAAAAATGAAAAGTGCCATTTTGGGAAGCGGGGTCCAGCATCTCATTCCATAGAACCCATTTGTCTGGAAAACAGATGAAGGACAAAAATGACTTGTAATTTCTTTTACATCCGTCCATAGTGATCAGAACATTGGTCAGAATGCCAGAGGTGCTCACTTTAAATAACGCTGTGGGCTGAGGATTCAAATACTTGTTGGCTGTGCAGGGGCGCTTGCTAAATAGGCCTTCTTTTTGCATGAGTTCGGAGATCCAGGAAGTCTTTTCTTTTTCTGGCCTCTGAACCTTGAGGTGAACCAGTGGGATGAAAACTCAAGATGTTATTTTTGTTTTCCATATACATATTCCAAGAATAAAAGGGATACAATTTGCATGAAATAATCAAACCTGGATACTTTTCACCAAAAGTGCTAAGGCTGACAAAAGATTTGAATGATGGATGATTCACTGTTCTAATAAGAAAATCTTGATACATAGACAGGAAACATTTTCCAGGCCACCATGGGCCTGTCCTCAGCATTGGATTTTCTTGACACGAGTTTTCAGTTGAATGGACAAGACACCTCCACAGAGGGCTAGGGGCTACTCTTCTAAGCAGACACGAGGGAAAATTTCTAGTTGTGAAGGAAATTTTTGCCTCTCAACTAGCAACTAAGCATATTTTAACAAAAACATTTATATATGTACGTACAGCCAAGGATAACAGCAAGATTTAGTAAAGCAAGTAACTTTGTGACATTTTATTAGTTATTATTTCAATATTTGAAATCTTGGGCCATTTTTTCAGATTGCCTAAAGAGAAGGAATAACTGTGTTTTACAAAATAAATAGGGTATCATTTATAATATTAGAAGTATTACTATATTACTAGTAACTGCCTAGGAGAGTCAGTGAGTGCTAACACAGAGAATAATCATCCTTTCACTGGTAGAAATATTTTTTGTTTTTCTCCATTTTTTTCCCTTTCTCTCTTTTCACTTTGTGTTCATAAATCCAAATGCGGAATTCAAAATCAAATTGTAAATCAAATGTTTCTAACTTATTTTGAAAAGTGTTTTAAAAGAGATGGCGCTGTTAGCTTTTAACAATGAGTTAGTTGGATTGTTTCATTGACAAGAATTGGCATGTCAGGAGCATTGGGCTAATCAATTTTCTAGCTATTCTGTGAATGTGTTGTTTATAGAATTCCTTGCATCTCAGCAACTCAAGGGCTCTGACCTTAAGCCCTCATAGCAACCCAGGATAAAAATCTGGAGCTTATCTTTTTAATCCTCATACCACCCCTGTGAGGTAGGTAGATGGTGTATTGCCCTCATTTTGCAGATGAGGAAACTGAGGCACAGAGAGGTGAAGTGACTTGCCCAAGGTCACACAGTGGTGAGTCCGTGGCAGAGTCGGCAGATGTTTGTTTCTTCAGCGAGAAGAAGCTCGCTGCTTTTTCCACTCCTCTCTGGACTCGCCAATCAAATTGACATCAGTGGACTTTGTGTCTTAAGTTGCTCTTGGAAGGCGTAATTTGGGGAACTTTGCCTTCTTTCCCAAATGGATGGATTTTTCGTACCCTTTCCCTCTGCGTCATCTTTGGCTCCAGGCGTCCTCCTTTGTTTTGCTTTCACACTTTACCGTTTTGGCCAGACTCTTTCATATAACAAACTACAAAATAGCACCATTGTACTAAAAAACAGAGTTTTACATACTATTTGATATATCCTGCATTATTGATATGCTGAATTTACATAGTGCTCTATATGGAAAAAATAAAAAGAGAAAAGTTGCTAATCAGGTTGCACACTAACTCATCATTTGAAGGAACCGTTCAGAGTTTGAGACTTTCTATGCTTGAAACATATGCCTAAAAATGATTGGCCTCAAAGTTGCAACTACTTGCATTTTTTTTTTAGCAAGATGTGGAAATATAAAGCTTTGTGTCTAAAATAAATGCATCCAACTTATATTTGGTACAAATGCCACAGATGGAATCTTGTGGGTTAAAAATTGGTGTGCTACTTGTCTGCTTGCTGCTGCTATTGAGGAGGCCAAATTCGGCAAATATAAAGATGATGAAGGGGGGGCGAGGATAGACAAACAAGGTTATCAGACACTGGAAAACAAACCGCCTGTGTTGTGTAGAAAGAAGTGCAAATAAAAAAATTAATAAACCACTTAGACAAGGCTGCTGAATGAATGGCTCCAGCAGCCAAGATTCAGAGACAAATTTAGTGCAACTGGATCTATACAACACCCATGCATGTGTGGCTCTTGAGAGGCAGGGACTAAGATATATATATAGATATATATATATTTTCTCTATAGAACATTACCGATAGAGGATCAACAGCAATCTACCAACTCCAGGACCATTTTTGCAAGGTGCAAAGCTTTTAACAATCACTCCTAAAGACAATGTTGGAATGTTTACTTGCGTATTTCATTGGGGGGAATGCCCATCTTTTGAAATGTTATCAAACTTATTTTTTTGGTAGGTCTTCTGGTGTTTAACAGGTAACTCGTGCAGAGCAAAGGATCCTGCCAGCGGCATGTCATTCTTCACTCTTGAGGAAAGTCTTCCTACATTCTGTAGTTCTTGTTTCCTGCACTTCCCCTACTTGCGTTCTTCAAATGTACTTCCTAAAAATAAGGGAGAAAAAGTGACATTAACTTGATGAAGTTTTAGGTACCCTACCCATCTATTTCTAGCATTGGTCTTCAACCTTTTTCATCTAATGTCTCACCAGTCAATCTACTAGAGAGCTTGGGGCTGGTTTTTCTGAGAAAGACATATATAAGTGGACCATGACCACTTTGGTTTTTAGTTTAGCCAAACCTCACTCAGGCTACTTCTATGTGGCACAGGGACCACAGATTGCTTTATAACCACACAAAAATGAGTTTCTATTCGTCTGCCCCTATCGCAGATTGGTTGACAGGAAGGAGACATTGAAAAATCCAGTCTTCTGGCCTGTAGTATCTTTTCCTAGTGAGAAAAAACAATCACATTCTGGGATCATCCTCTGTTATTTTATTGCATTTTGTTCTGTTTTAATTTTTGTATAAAGGAGATATTTACTTTTTAATTTTTTTTCTTTTTCTCCTTTGGAGAGAGGCAGAATTTTAGAAGTAGAAGATTGGGAAGTTTTGTAATTGATTTATAATCTATAAAATCACAGACATACTGAGCTGGGCTCAAATTCTAGCTCTTCTATTTTCTAGCGATGTGAACTTGTGCAAGCAACAATCTCTTGTGTCTCAATTTCATCCATTAACCAGGATAATAATAGTTTCTACCTTGTAGGATTAAGGATGAAAGAATTAGTACATAAAAGCACTTATAATAGTTCTGGCACATGGTAAGCACTACATAGTATTAGCTATTGTCATTATTATTTACTCACTCTTCCTCTTCTTCTTCTTCTTATTTCCTCTTTATTGGAAAGTAACCATCTGTAGACTAAAAATCCTGAGTTCCTTGCTTTGGTGCTACCATTAACTCATCAACAAGCAATGCTGTGTTCCAAAGAATATTGAGTTTTGCTTGGAATAGAAGCCCTATGACAGCAGAGACTTGTCTGTCTGTTCAGTGGTATAGCTCATGTCTAGAACAGTGCCCAGGGTATTGCAGGTGCTCAACAAATAGCTGTAGAATGAATTGAATGAATGAATGAATGAGTATAATAGACCCTCTGATGATGTGCAGAATCCAGTCATTATACTTTTCCTAGAGTTATTATTTTATCCTTGAATATGTTTAAATAGCAAAGTTTATTTAGACAAACAAGAAGATGTGAAATGAAATCCAGGAGGAAGTGGCATTTGCATGTATAAACATAAGCTGCTGCTTCTCATGGTTTCACCTCCAGCCAGGAGGCCCTTATAGGAGGTTGTAATGGATAATTATTGGTACAGAATGAGGTTCAATGATCCACAGTGTCCCTTTTCCCCAGAACATGTTTCCATCAACACCAAAAACAAGAGTTGTCACCGTGGTGGCTAGAATCTCTGAATTCTTTCTTCTGACAAAGATAATGACCATTCACCCAATCATTGTTAAGAGCTTAGAGATCATTGTAAGGGACCTTGGAGATCACTCAGACCTGACCTCTGGAGAGAGTGAGAAGCTAGGGCAGAATCATCTACCAATCCCTGGAAATAATAGCCATTGGGTAAGGCCAATAAGGATTTGGTAATTTTTCTTACACATGTTTTTCAGCTCTACCTGGAACATTAGAGTTTGTCACCACGTTCTTCATAAAAGCTAGTTAGGACTTTGTAAATTGATGGTCAATATCCTGTACTAATTGAATAGAAGGAAGATGGCACCATTGTATAAAAATGTTTATTGAAATATCTAGCTCCATGGCCACTGAAAAAAAGCTTGTGGGAAGAAATTGGGCATTTGTATAGGAGAGCTTGAAATGCCCTCTGTTTAAAATCCTGGCCCTTTTTTCCCCCATATATCATACAACTTTTACCAAGTCCACTTAACGTGCATTTGCTGCTGTAAAGGCATCTACTATTAAGCTACCAGTAAATTTGTATTCCTAATATTACATTTTATTCTGCTTTTTTAAAAAAAATTTATTATTTTATTGAGGTCACATTGGTTTATAACATTGTGTAAATTTCAGGTGCATATCATTATATTTCGGCTTCTGTATAGACTGCATTGTGTTCACCACAAGAAGTCTAGCTTCCATCTGTCTCCATACACATGTGCCCCTTTACTCCTTTCACCCTCCCTCCACCCACTTCCCCTCTGGTAACCACCAATCTGTTCTCTCTATCTATGTGTTTGTTTGTTTGTTTATCTTCCACATATGAGCGAAATCATATGGTTTTTATCTTTCTGTCTGACTTTATTTCGCTTGGCATAATACCCTCAAGGTCTATCCATTCTGCTTTCTTAAAGGAGTTCTCCAGAAAAAGGGAAGAAAGACATATGAGGCTACAGAGTAGGATCACTATTGTCTCAAATGCTCCTTGAAACATTTCTGTTCACTTCTCAGTAGACCCTGCTGATGGCATGTGGCTCATCAAAACCCCAAAATAGCTATTATTAAGGATACCACCTCTCTACCAAACTACTAACCAAATTAATAACAGGTGTAAAAATATGCTAATTTGAGTTTTACCTTGTTTTCTGTTTGAGGCCTATCAGCTTAGAAGAAGATTTTTAAGAATCTGGATAATGCCCAAACTTGGAAAATGCTCAAGAATGAAATGGTAACAAATTAAAAGAAAGTCACATGAAGGGTTTAATCTCCAGTCTTCCTCTCAAACCATATTAATCCCAGATTTCCAGAAGAAAAAATTCAGGTATATTCTATGCTTTACTCTTCAAATTCATGTAGCAAAAAGGACTGAGGTTAGAAGGGCCAATCATATAGATCTTATCCTTTGTTCCCAACAGAGAGATTCTTTTTCTTTTCTCTCAGAGCAGAAGAGTAAAGTGAGAAGTCTGAGCAGAGGAGGTCCTCTGGCCTATTTCTTCTGGGTCTGTCTCGGCATTGCAGCAAAGCCATGGGCAGAAACTCACTTGAGTAAAGCCGACACTGCTCCAAGTAGCATGGTTCCCATGAACACACGCTTACCGTGGAGGCCATTCAAAACCAGCTGGGATGTTGTCTGGTTTGCATTTGGCTCTCTTCCCAGGCTCGCACATGTGACTTCTTTGTTGCAGACAACGACAGTGACAAAACAAAAGCACTCAGGGATTTGGTCTCAGTTGCATCTGTTGCTTTGCTCATTGTCTTAATTTAATTACGCTGGCCACCCTTGACAATGGGCAGCAAGTGGAGGCATGTCAGAAGCAGTTGTTGGAGCTGGCACTCACCTTCAATGCACTTCTCGAAGCTTATGAAACTGTCCCACATTCAGCCAAGCAGAAACTTTTCACTTCAACAGCTCATCCAAGACAAACAAACCAGCTGAAACTGTTTCTAGTATGCAACTAGTTGGATTTTTGAAAGGAAAACAGTAGTGAGTAAATACTGTTTCCTATTGACACCAGGGAAGGTAAGATTATTTAAAAAAAAAATGTTGGTTCTCCCCTGGCTCACTGGGGTTGGTGAGGAAATTTTTTCTCTCTGAAGGAAGGGTCAACCAACTCATCAGGGAATAGGTTTGAGAAGGGTTTAATTTGTGATATACATTATTACACATTGTGTACCATACAAAGACATTTACTGTTGTTGTTAATACCATCAAGTTGATTCCAACTCTTAGTGACCCTGTGTCCAGCAGAGCGGAACCCTGACAGGTATTTTTGCTCTGTCCTCTCACCTTCTGGCGCTATATCGGACATACTTTGCTGCTACTCATGGGGTTTTCATGGCCAATTTTTTCAGAAGTGGGTGGCTATGTCCTTCTTCCTAGTCTGTCTTAGTCTGAAACCCATCTACCATGAGTGACCCTGCTGGTATTTGAAATACTGGTGGCCTAGTTTTCAGCATCACAGCAACATGCAGCCACCACAATATGACAAGTGACAGATGGGTGGTCTGTCCAGAAACGAACCCCAGGCCATGGTGGTGAGAACACTGAATCTTAACCACTAGACCACCAGTGCAGTCTATACAGATATTTGGGAAGCTGGAAAATGCCCTGAAAGGGTCATCCACATTCTCGCATTATCTCTTGCCTCTTGTCCTAGCTCCTAGATTGCCAAAGGAAAGCTATCCACAAACTTTTTGACT
This sequence comes from Diceros bicornis minor, assembly GCF_020826845.1. Taxonomy (NCBI): domain Eukaryota; kingdom Metazoa; phylum Chordata; class Mammalia; order Perissodactyla; family Rhinocerotidae; genus Diceros; species Diceros bicornis. Next base: position 21,031,331 of record NC_080764.1, on the reverse strand, counting down.
AAAAAGATCACTGAGTGCTAATAACAATGGCAATAATAATAATCTTGATTGACAGTTGCAGACACTTTACAGTTTACACAGTAATTTCAAGTGAGGTGATGTTACTTGCATGTCTCATTTATAATCTGCAGCTCGCTAAGATTTAGTGACTTGCTTGAGGCCACGTAGGAACAAATTGATAGACCTAGGACTAACAATAAAACAATTTATTATTTTGATAAAATAACAATTCCATCACTTGGACATTTATTATGTGCTGGGCACTGTATTATGTATGTTAATTGCACATTGTTTCTTATTTGTTTCTCATAGTTCTCTGGGGGATGGATACTAGCGTGTTGCCCATTTTACCTTTAAGGAATCGGAAGCTTCGAAAAGCTAAACAACTTGCCTAATTTCTTATGGTGAAGATGTGACTGTGGTTGGGATTTGTACCAGTTCCTTCCGATCCTGGAGTTTGTCAGTTAGCCATTCTGCCATACTGCCTCTCCAAGAGGTAGAACAATATCTGGTGCCTCAAGGTCCAAATGTCTTTCCAATAACAACAGTTGATAATGTCATGAGCTGCCCGTGATCCCACATGGTGGTAGATGCTGTTTAGAGGGTAAGGCAAGACTCTAGACTAGGAGAGTGGATGTCCTCCCTTACCACAAGTGTGAGCTGGGCCACAATTGTACAGTTATTGACAGGGGTCTAGTAGTGCAGTATTCAGTTAGCAAAAGCTAACCCTGTGGATATTATAAGCCCTTCTTTTCTCCCTGCCTATCTTTATGAGATTTTTCCCTGAGAGAAAGAATCTAAAAGAAGGATGGTAATAGGCTCTTTAAATTTCAGAGAGGAAGCAGTGATGTTTTCAATAGACTATGTTTCCATCTCCACCCACTCCAAACAAGTTAAGTATTGTATGACATAAAGTCTAAGAAAAGCCTGGCACCCTATAAAAAATGCTGGGAAAATACTGTCCAGCATGGAATATTAGCAGCCTATTGTACAGCATAAAGTTCTAACTCAGCATTGACCTTCTCCTAAAAAGGGCAAAATGGGGGGAAAAAAAGAGCAGCAGATGATTGGAAAGATGGCCCAGACATCAGCTCTTTACCTGTTGAAGAGGACATGCTCTAGCTATTTTGCTGGCTTGGCCTAGAGATGTGAAATCGTGAAGGACAATTTAGATGTCTCAGTATCAGCTTTGATATTTCTTTACTTTGGGGAACCACAAGTTCAAATTCCAGGGGAGTTAGGTCAGCCTTTCATCTCTGGGACCCAAGCAGAGTGAGTGTCATGTGATCTACTCAACGCTTTGGGACGTGACATTTAAAACCAAAGGACAATGTGCACATTTCAAGAGACTTGTTCTCCTGGTGGAGTGGCTGCCTCTTAAATAGAAAGTGAGAGACATGTAGACTGGACACAATGTTGGTCTGCCCAGCCTCTTGTTGTTTTTTTCTTCTGGAAACTACCTCATCCCATCTTTTATGTAGTTATGGTAGAAAGGCCATTTTTTCCAGTGTGACCCCCGCCTCTGGCCATAGTGGGTTGGACCAGGGCAGGCCCCTCCCCCAAGACCAAGACTAAGTGTGGTGGGGATGCCAAGGCAGACTAACTCCTAGGAAATGTAAGACTTCTTTATTGGCCAGCTTTGGCTCAAGGACTCCTTGGAGGCTTTACTGAACTTTCCTTGGACTGCACGGCAGTCCAAGATGCTTCCACCCAACCTTCTCTCCTTCTCCCCTTCACTTGGGGTCAGACTTGCATTGCGTTCTGATGGTGTGTCCAGGCTTCCCTGATCCTCTCCTATTTCCTTTCACACAGGTATTTCCCCTAATAAAATCCTTGCTCATTTAACCTGGGCTCATCTCTATTTCTTGGAGGATCTGGGTTTACAAGCCTGGCTTGGCTCTCAGCTCCCCACACAGGAACTGTGACCTTTGACAATCACTACATTGTTCTCTCCTTCTTAGTTTCCTCTTCTGTAAAATTAAAGGCTGGGATAAAGCACCCACCTCATGATGTTGTTATGATTGCATTGGACCACCCTCATACATTTACCTGGCCTAGTTGTGTCCAAGAGAGCCTACTGTTTCAAGGGCCCTTGGTTTAGATCCATTTTGTGAATTTGATTGTTAGTGATGTCATTCTGTTCCGGCTTCTTTGCTGTCAGAGTCCACTATGGGTCTACCTTTGTTAGAGCATTGATGTGCTGTAGTGTAAATTATGTACGTGTTTGTTTCCCCACCCTAAGGGAAACTCCTTGAGGGCAGGTAGCGTGCTTCCTTTCCCTCTCTATCCTTCCCAGATGTATGGTGCTTTGAGCAAAGTAGCAAACCAGGAAATGCTTGTTAAATTGATTAAATTTCCTGCAGGTGTGGTGGAATAGAATTCAAGTCAACAGCAAGCCTTGCATGGCTACCTAACTCCTCCTGTGCTCTGTACAAGGGCAAATAGCACAGAGCCCTCTCCTGTCACAGAACTTACAGTTGGTGGGTTGTGGTACAGTAAATATCAATGAAGAAATGCGGGCGAGAGAGAGCCATTGTGTGGTTAGCACACTGGAGTCCATCTTGAGTTTGGATTCTGGCATGGCCACTTGTTGAAGCAAGACCTTGGCAAGATATTTAGCCTTACTTAGCCCAAGTTTTCTAATCTGTACAATGGGGATAGTTATAATATTTAACCTACAGGCCAATGGTGAAGATTAAATGAGCTGATTCACTATAGCCCTTAGCACAGGGTATGTGCCTAATAAATATTGGCTATTATTATGGCCGTTTTTTTTTGTAGTTACTGTTGTTAAAGCACATCCTATGCTAGGGTGCTGCTTTTTCTGGCTGGAGACAGAGTAGCTCCCTGCTGGGTACCCAGTGTTCCCTTGACTGCTGGGATAGCAGATGTATAGCTCTTTCCAGTGATTGGTCCAGTGCTAGGAATCCCAGGAACCAGGAAATTTGTATTTGTCTCATCACTATTCCACGATTATCCTGACTTAGCAACTTTCTTACTCTTCAAAGGACACCACCTGACTCTATTTCAAATATTTCTGCCTGTGATGTAAGAAATCACTACCAAAATGGTTTAAAAACCTGAAAAAAAAGAAAAGAAAAGAAAAAATGCTGAAGGATATTTTCCCTCACTGGCAAGAGGTATTTATGTTGCCTTTAATAGTCTTGAAGGATGTTGTAAAACACTTCATGGTTCAGGGCTGCTTAGACTGTTGATTTTATAGGCAGCTTGTTTAGTTAGCTGTTTGTGTTTGTGTTACATTTTTAAATAAAAAAAAGTTTAAGCACATTATCTTTCCCAGAAGGAGTTTATTTTGGAATTGCTGAAAAGTTCAAATGTTGTGGCATTGAAAAAAGTGAAACACCAGATTCTGGCAATTTCACTGATGTGCGCTAAAGATTCAACACATTTTTACCTAAAAACTGGATTTATTTTTTCTGTTAAGCCTCCAAAATGCCATTGCTTGGCCTAGAGTCCTTAAACTAATGTGTGCAGCCATTTATATTACAATGTTCTGGGGTGGTGTGTGGTCCAGGGTTTTTACCTTTTGGTATCATTTCAGCGCAATAGTAATGAGTTCATAGGATTGGTAGGAAAGGGTGTTGCCCTCCTTCACTCATTCTTTGTGTGTGTGACAAATCTGGGCAGAACATTCAAATGCTGTGTTCTAAATTTTCCTCCTCACTGAATTGAGAGAAATTTTGGAAGTTTGGAAGGCTCTTCTGAACTTTTGGGATGAACAAAATAACACTATGACAAGTTGAAGTGATTTGCATCTGTTTGAGGCTGATGGGAGCCTTCAGCATGTAAAAGTAAACATACAGGGTGCCAGCCAGTGCTTTTCCAAGGCAGAAAATGGTGCAAGAACAATTCATGCATGTATATAGTTTTAAAAAATCAGAATTGTTGCGTTGTGCCCAAAGCACTTCTACCTCCATCTTAGTGTTCTTTTGAAGAAGGAAACAAATATCATTATTTACAGAGACAAACCAGAGCATCCAATGGCCTAAGTCAACCAATACTGACAATGTAAAAATAATAATGCTATGTATTTATTGATTCACTTATACTTTTCATATTTTCTAGTCCTGCAATGCCTCATAAACTATTCAAGCATGCCACACTCACACCATGACATAAATATTGCATGTTTCCAAGTCTACGAGTGTCAACTGATTAGGAATCCTTACCCAATCCTCAACCTGCCATGGTCTTGCTCCTAATCATTTGGAATTTTGTCTTGCCATAATTGTTATCTACAGCTGTGAAAATAGCACATCATATTTTCACAGATGGCAGGGCTGCTTGGTCTTTGATTACTTGACCTCTTGGAGTTGGCCAGACAGAAAGCCCCATGCGAATGTTTATATATTTTAGACAGAATTTTATAAAAACTTTTGGCTTATGAATCCCAGCTTGGAAGCCTACGCCATTTGGCCAGTTTGGGTTTGATGTAAAATTTCTTGATCTCTCATTGGGAACTTTTGGGCTATTTTACCAGCTATTTTGCCATCATGCTCAGCCTTTCACAGGTCTTGCTGTTAAAATCCCACCTTTCTATGGAAATTATGGCCAGGTAGAGGAGCCAAGGAGGACAGTATAAACCATTGCCACCTTTCTTCCAGAGTGACAATGACCTGTGCCTGCTCAAATAAATGTGTGTTCCTTTATCTGATCCATTGGGAAGAAAAGGGTATGTCAGAATGAGTAGAGGAAGTTAGAGGTTTATGGTTAAGGAAGGGGGAAGTGGTAGAAAAGGCATTTGATAGTTTTTGCCAATAACCCCTCTCTAATAGAAGTAGGAACAAGGGACAAACACTGGAAGGAAGACTGGCTAAATGCACTGACCATTGATCGTGCTGGATCAAGAATTAGACCTGGAAGTTTCTGAAGTTGCAAATTGATTCTATGTGAAAAGTTACTGGGTTCTTTTGGACCCCAATTGAGTTTGGAAGATTTGAAGTGGTTGAAGTCCCAAGATCCTTAGAAGATAAGATAGAAAGAAAACCAACTTCTTTCTGCCCCTTCAGTAATGTCCCTTTTATTTCTTGAATAATATTTAATTTAGGACTAGAATCTAGGCCTTTGAGAAGACAAAGGAATCATGCAGTTTCTCCTGAATGGTGATTAGTTTTTACAGAAGTATTTCCCTTCACTAAAAAAAAGCCAGGAAACTGTTTACCTATAATCTTGGAAAATGATCCACTCCAAATCCCTAGTGGGTGCAACAATGCTAGAACACAAAACTACACAAACACATGCATACACACACCCGCACACACGCAGCAAAAGTAAAGAAGAGCAAATAATCCCCTTACCCCCAAAACTATTTGCTGTAATTAATTACAGATTGTAAATTACCACCAAGGGCATTTAGAATTAAAATTAATTGGATGCAATTTTACCATTCTTATATCTATAAAACTTCTACTTTTTCAAAAGAGTTAGTTTCCTGACCAATGGGTCTTAAAACTATAACCACATCAGTTAATAAAATAAAGATGGGAATTTCCCAAAATGTTTTCTAGTTCTTGTTATTTATCTGGCAATAGCCCATGGGAGCTATAATTGAGTTCCTAGTATGGTGAGAATGTTTTTAGCTGCTCTCTAGAAATAGCAGACATGGATTCATAGACCCCATTCCATGTCTCTCATAATTTCCCTGCTGTTCTCAATTTCCATTTCCCGGTTCTTGAGTTTAAATATAAGTCTACATTTCTAAATCATCTCTTTTGGTTGCTGGATAAAAATGAGGGAGGACTAAAGGCATTAAAGGAGTCCCATTAAAGAAGAATTCCAAATATGTGGGCATTAGGGAAAGGTGCTCAAACTTCACTTAGGCCCTTGACGATGGAGAAGATGATTTTGACCTTGTAGGTCTGGAAGTTTAGTGGCCACTGAAGAACTTTTGCTAACTGTACCTGCTCCTTCTTTAAAAGTGAACTTTCCTTCTTGGGTCAATAAATATTGTCACTCATTTTCAAAGGAATCAGTAGCTGGGCTTTTATTCATTGAAGTAAGCATACAACCTGAGGAATTCTATAGTAGATATTCCAAACCTCGTAAAAGGGAATTCTGCTTCATCTAAAACTATTTATGTTTTCATTGCTACCAAAGGCTTCCATTTTAACTTCAGACTATCAATTTTGCCCTTGGATTAAAAGTGAGCATCTTGTTATCTAATAAATATTGCAAAAAGAGCTATTCCTTTCACATAGGAATTAAAGAGAAGAGACCTCATCTTCCCAATGGACTTGGGAAATTGCAAAATTTATTACTGAAGAAAACCGTTGGTGGTTGGGAGGTGGGAGGTGGTCATGGAATGGAGGGGAGAGAACGGGAGAGGCTCTTGGGGATCTCATTTCTTTGCCTCCTTTCCCACCCTTACATCCTAACAGTATGCACATTAGAAGCTGTATGAGGTTTTGTTTGTTTTCAAGAGATGTTTGAAAGAAGATCAAATGCTTGTGAAAGGCACTAGATAGGCAGCCCTAGAAACTGAAATATCCCGGAAGCTGTGTGAGCCCGGAAATATCCCACATTTTTATTTATTTTGGCAATTTTACTTAAAACTAGTAAGAGCTGGAGTTTATGCTATAATTAAATTTTCCTCAGCCACCATGAAATGAAAACACATATTACATTTGATTTTAACTGGTTGAAAAAAAATGGTGGTTTTCTGAAAGTTCATTCTGTGACTTTGAAATAAAAGTTAATGGTTCCTCTCATGGGAAAGCTGAACATCCATATAAGTTGGAATTATTCATAGAACTGGGGTTCTCTGGATTGGAAGAGGTCTTAGGTCATCAAGTTCTCTTCTTTCATCATATGCTTGAAACCCACTGCTACCTCACTGAAAAGTGTTGATGATTGGGCTTGAAGTTTTTGGTGATACAAGACCCACTTCCACTTAAGGAGAACTATTTTTTTCAGATGGCTCTAATTTTCAGAACTAAGCAAAATAATAGTAACTAAAGCTTTAATAGTGTTATGTTCCAGGCACCATTTTAAGCACTATAATATATATTTGTGCACACACATGCTGACACACACACACACACACACACACACACATGTAATCTCAATAAATCCTCACAACTGTATGAGGTAGATTCAATTATTACCCCCATTTGACAGATGAGGAAACTGATGCACAGGTAAGTTACATGATTTGCCCAAGGCCACATAGCTAGTAAGTGAGAGAGCCAGGATTTGAACCCAGGCAGTCTGATTTAGATTCTGTATTCTTAACTGCTATGTTTTATTGCATCTCCAATCTTTATGATTCTCCTTCATGCCTAGTATGGAGGTTTGCACATTGTAGATGCCCAATAAAAAATATTTTTCAACAATTTTATTTTAGGATCATGGTTTCTTACATATTCCCATTAGTTTCATACCCAATCATCAATTTTCCCTAAGAAAAACAGGTGAAACAGATTTTTAAATGATGATTAATACTCTGCCTACTTCAAGAAAGCATTGAGGGGACTAATAGGTACATAACTTTCACTATAAAGTACTCAGCCAGTTGCCACTTTTAGCAGTAGGTCTTTGAATGATTTCAATTTAGGTCAGAGAAGGAAATTCCAAACATGCAAGACTTGCATAAGCACAATTCCTTTTTTTGCTCTGTTCCTGCCTCATTATCCTATGCAAGAATGAGAGGAATCATTTCATCTCAGTAGTGCTACTTATTTTTATTTTCTGTCTGTCTACCACTATTCATCTTCCTATATCACTCATTTGTCCATCCATCCATCCATCCATCCATCCAACATATGCCATGTATCACTAGGTGCTTAGTATTGACACCAGAAAGGAGATGGAAAGATGATAATAGAATCTTGCTGTTTACTTAGCTCAATTATTCTGAAATCACATGTAGACATTCAAGGTGATTGCTTTAGAGTTGATAAAAGACACTTCTCTTTGGAATGTGTTTTAATCCATAGACTGGGAGTTAAACATTCTTTAACTAGAAAGTTCTATTGCTTTTTTTTTTTTTTTTTTTTAGTCTTTGCCTTACTTCTTTTTGAATGAAATTCATCACTGGGTATAATTATAGTTTATCCAAAGCCTTGAGTTATTATTGACATTTACTCAGTCATCAATGAAAGAGGGAAGAGATAATCCTCCAAGGAACCTTTCCATAGGACATGAACTGTTAATTCTTCTGCTGAACTGTGGTCCCTTGAAGAGCCATCTTTGTTTGTGGGCTACCCTCAGGTGGTGGTTGCAGAGGCTTTTGGCCTGTGCCTGAGGATGGTCCCAAAGCATGGATGCTTAGGAGGAGAACTCAGCATCCCCTGAATAAGGTGACTGGCCAGATGGGCTCAGGCCCCAGCCTGGCTTTTGTCTGTTCTGATAAGCCAGGATCCACTTTGCACCCATAGCAGCAGTGGCTTGGCTTCCATCTGGGGCTTTAACATGCTTCTGCTTGGGCTTTTTCTCCTGGATTGAGCCTTGGGAATATCCGTATATTATATATCCTGGGTTTTCAGTGAACCATGGAAAAAGGATGATCCTGAAGTAGAAAGCAAGACAGAGGCACGAAGGACCAGGCAGAAAGGAGGTTCCTTTATACCATGATGCTTTCAAAGTAGGCAACTGGATGAAATGCTTCACTTCTTGGTTTAGTCATCTTTTTACCCCAAGTGTCATCATTTGCTTGGCTGAGCACTTCTGTCTTGCACTCTTTCTCAGCTCTTATAATTCACACTGTGAATGATCTTGAGACTCTTTGCTTTATTATCTATGAAGACCCTAACCCTACTGTTTAAATCAAGGCAGCTGAAGGAAAAGATCTCTAAGATCTAAATTCTGTGATTCTACTTAGCTTTTCTTTACCCTCAAGGAAATCCAGTGCCCTTGTTCTCATTCACTCCCTTCCTTCTGGTGGAAAAATATTAAATTAGTAGGAGACTTCATGTGGCCATTTCTGCCCCATCTTTTCCATTTGGAATTCTTATTAGTCCATGTTGATTATGTGCTGTGCTGGCCAGAAGGAGGGCAGCTTAGAACTCAAGCACAAATTTACCCATTTCTAGATCTTGGTATCCTTATCTTTAAAATGAAGGGATTGAACTAAATGATTTCTGAGGTCTTTTACAGCTCTAACATAACACAGTCCTAATATTTCCGTGGAGCAAAAACTCATAGGATTTCAGATCTAAAAATCTAGATTTATGTGTGTATGTATGTATGAAAGAGAGAGACAGAGAAAGACAGAGAGACAGAGAAAGAAAGAGTTTTATAGGAGATGGAATCAGAAGGCAGTAGTCAGACATCAGATGTCTTCTGTTATGGGCTGAATTGTGTATCCCCCCAAATTCATATGTTGAAGTCCTGACCCCCACTACCTCAAAATGTGACTGTATTTGGAGACAGGGTCTTTACACAGGTAATTAAATGAGGTCATTATGGCGGGTCTTAATCCAATAACCAGTGTCCTTATAAGAAGAGGAAATCCGGGTACAGAAATATGTACAGAGTGAAGACTGTGTGAAGACACAGGGAAAGAAGGCCAATTACAAGTCAAGGAGAGAGGCCTGGAACAGATCCTTCCCTCACAATTCTCAGAATGAATTGACCCTAACAGCACCTTGATCTTGGACTTCCAGCCTCCAGAAGTATGTGAAAATAAATTTCTGTTGTTTAAGCCACCTAGTCTGTGGTACTTTGTATTGGCAGCCCGAGCAAACTAATACATCTTTTATATCTGATTCCAAAGAGCAAAAAAAAAAAAAAGTTCAATGACCTCCTCTCATAGGTTACCTCCCAGGCCTTTAGGCAAATACTGGATGGCCTTTGGCCTGAACCCGGACTTGACTAAGAAATGCAGCCTCCAGTGACACTGCAGGAAAGGAAATCTGGGAACTTCTATGACACAATTCAGTCTTGCTGAGAATTTTGGGCTAATATTTAACTCTGGACATATATTGACATGGGCAATTCTTCTATAATAGACGCATACAAAATTTTAAAATGCATATAAAAGCCTTGATTTTTATCTTAATTCTTTTACTTTAATTGTTTTTTGGGGGAGGGGAATGTTGTGTCTTGTTTGCCTCTTTCATAATTTTTATTCTTTTTTCATTCTTGTCATTGTCTTTCTTTGGACTTTCTTGGCCATTACATTTTTCTTTTCCACTTTCTCCATGCTTATTAGCCACATCCTACAACAAGATTACTGCTCCTCCTCCTTCCGTCACATGCATTATCTAGCTCCATCCAGCCTACTGTTCTTCATTTCCTCTATAGCATTTCCCACTTCCCTTTACGGCTGTCTGCTTCTCTCTCATCGTCCATGCCTCTGTCTGATTAGTCCTTCTCTCCTCCATTTTCCTTTGTTTTTGCCTCTGTGTTCAGTTTCTAGCTCCACTCTCCCTTCTCTGCTCTTTCTTCTTTTCTTTCATCCGCTGACTTGCTTCTGTCCCCTCCTTCTGTTTCCCTCCTGGGTGTTTCTTTGGCCCACCTTTCCTTCTCCTCTGAGACTTCGTTTTCTTGTTGGTAGATGGGGGCTGATACTGTAAACATCACAAAAACAATTGCATTGAGAACAGGTGGTTCCCTTGGTGTCCCGGAAGACAGAGCCTTTGAGTTGCCCAGAATGCCTGGACTCCATACGATGCAGGAGACAGCATTGGTGCTGGAGAGGTGTCTAGACCTCGGTTACAAGACCCAACATTCCAGAACTTTGGGACTCATCTCTGATCCCCCAACATTCCAGAACTTTGGGACTCATCTCTGACCCCCGCCCCAACTAGAAATCGAGAGGCACTGGGTCACCTGGGAAGAGAAAGAATTAACCTACCCTCGCCCCCTCAAGCACACTTTCCAGCCACCTTCACCTAAAAGTTACCTCTGTTGTGCTTACTCCCTGACTCACTCACTGGCTACCTGTCCTCTGTGCACCAGGTTGTGCTCAGTCCCTTTTCATCTCTCAGGGTGGCTCCCTGGGGTCACATCTCTGCCAAGCCCCCTGGTCCTCCTCCAGTCTCAGCTGCAGTCTAGGACCAGGAAGCAGCAAGGATGTCATTGTGGACTTCTTGGTCTTTGTCTTGTGCTGTCTGCACAATGCTAGTTTTGGCTCCAAAGATTAAAACCACAGGTTGGTTTTTCTTTGTCAACAGAGTCCCCAAGGAGACCTAAATGAGAGCTTTTCCTTTCCTCACTCATCCTTCCTCGCTTTCCTTTTCCTCCTTCACCTACTCTTTAGTTCTCATTCTTTCTAATTAATGACTAAAATTTTGGTTAATTACTTGTATTCATTTCTTCACTCATTCATTCACTCATTCAACAAAAGTTTATCAAGTGACTAATATGCATGAGATGGTTTGCATACTTTTGATAGTGTAGATAGTACCTGTAACGTTTGTTTAGTCTAGCTCTTAGTAAAAGACACCCGCAGATTTTGATCATTAGAAACTTAGGTGTTCTTAGAGCCAAACAGAAATTTCTATTTTTAATGTTTTCTTTAATTATGTTTGCCACTGAATGTGAATTTCAAAAAGTTCTCATTTTAGAATACTTTTTCTTTGCATCTTTGCAGAATACTAGGACTTGAAAGGTTACATGCTTTGTTATTAATTACAGTTATGACAGACATTAACACTTGTCCAACAGTTACTTTGTGCAGGCACGTGAAAAGCATTGTATGTGCATTAACTTACATAATTCTTATAACAACCTGATGAGGAGATATTCTCGTTATCCCAATTTTACTGATGAAACTAAGGCTTTGATAGATTACGTTATTTGGCCAAGAGCTCTCAGCTGCTGGTTGGAGAGGGTATAACTTCAGTTTTGTCTGATACCAAAGCCCATGTTTAGTGACTGTTCTCCACCATCTTCTGGTTATCAGATCGTCCAGAGCAGTGGAAAGGAGAATTTGCAATGTGGCGTGACCAAGAGGGTGGACATCGAAGTTGAGAATGGAGCTGTTTTGATTTATAAGGCAGGAGACTACGGGGCATAATTTCTGTTTGGCCCATCCACACATAAGATACAGATCACTTGAGGATGGCCAGATCCCATTGGGGCTGGCTTACCTTCTGAGCCTTGGGCATGTCAGTGTGGCGCTGGGCACGGACGGAGCGGGCCGACTTGGCAGGCTTGAGGGGTGCGCAGTACATCTCCAGCCTCCTCAGATCACAGCTCCGGAAGCAGCACTCGTCCACGATGCCTGTCTGAGGTGCCCTCCGACTGCTGGAGCCGTACCCTGTGGGCTTGTCTGTACAAATCAAAAGCAGAGTGGCCTGGCTTTAGAGTGGAATCTGTTATCTTTGCAGTTCCACCCAGACTCTGAAGGCTCTCCTCTCCCCACACCTAGTCAATCTGCACATTTCAACCTCTTCTTGAAGCTTCTCCAACAATTCATGACCCCACAGATCCTTCTGGATTCCAGTATGTCTCCTGGAGTCTGTACCACACTCATTAGGACTAACTCATACACCATGCACTTTATTTGTGTTAATTCTCCTCAAGTTCTCAGCAACCTGTAGTCAAGGATCTTGTATACGCCCAATCCTAGCTTTTCCTCATATTGACTTAGTTGGGAAGTCAACTTAGCTGCTAGGAATATTAATTAAAAGATCATGTTTTAAGTTGTCTTAATCTTGTTAGCAAATCGGCGTAGTTTTTATGCACAGGACAGCTCAAATGTTTGCTCTTTTTGCTTAGCTGCTTCCATTATAACTTCTTATAATTCCATTATAATTTCTCAGAAAGATCCTTAATCCTGTGAACTCCCCTTTGTAAGAGGGAAAGGGCCAACCTGTCCAGGTAAAACTGTGTTCAGTCTACTGCTATGTGAGGGGGTCACAGCTGAAACCAGCTGTGATTTCGAATCTTAGGAAGGGGCTTTTCAGACTTAGTGTTCACTTTCTCCTGAGATAGGGAATGTGTCACTCTGCCAGAGTACGGCTTTTTACAGATTATTACATAAAGTTGTATATGTCTCATTGTTAAAAAAAAAATTGAGCATCAAAGAGGTTTTAGTCTGGAAAGGGATTCTCATTTTACTGATGTGAAAATTGAGACTCAGTGGTGAGAATGACTTGCTCAAGGTCATTTATACAGTAAGTAGAGAGCCAGGATTCAAACTCAGATCTACACCCTGCAAAGCTCAAGTGACTCATAGAGCTCAGGAGACCAGTTGTAAGACTCTGGACACATCATGTAAGCTTCCTTGGCCTCAGTTTACCCATTTGTAAGCTGGGCTTAAAAATATCTTCCTTGTAAGGATTGCTTGAGGAATACATGAGATACTGTATGAAAAGTGCTTAGCACATTACTGACATGTAGTAGGTCTTGAGTAAATATGGGTTTGCTTCTTCTGAGCACCCCTTTCCAGGATCTGATACAGTTTGCGAAGAAACAGCGGTCCACTACTGTCTGCACCCAGAAACCTTGGAACTTGGAATTGATGACAAAACCAGTGTGATAGGGCTCCCTCTCCTATCACCGTAGAGAGACCAGAGCAACCTTCTGTTTTCTTATAGAATAACTACTAGACTGAGACCAAATGAACTAAATGTCCATCTCTCATGTGATTCTGATTGCCCAGAGGGAACACCATAAATCAAATTTCTTTTGATATTTACAAATCAATTAGACCTCTTTCCTTTGCAAGTAAGTTTTGGTATGGTTTTATTTTGTTTTGTTTTGATTTGGACACAATTTTCTTGGCTCTAGAATTAAAAAAAGAGGGCAAAACAAGCTTACATGAACTTGTTAGAAGAACTTAAAATGTATCTGAATTCTTTGTAAACTTTTTGTTCCAGTAGAGCTTTTGTTAAATCTTGCTTATACACCAATATGTAAAACAGACAAAGCCAAACTGCTGTGGCTCAGGCAAAGGCAGGGGGACTGGATCTCGGCTTTCTCTCCTCTCCCTTACTTCCCTTGTGAGGTGGGGGGCTGAGTCTTCTGTACTGATGTCCAGCCTTCATGGAAGAAAATTTGTGAACCATTCATCCAGAAGAATCTAATTAATCTGACATATATTCAATCTTAATTCCTGACACAGAAGACAGCATTATATTTTAAATAAAAAGTCTTATGTTCACATGATAATGACACCATATTTCAGGATAGAGTTTTGAAAATCAAAATCCCCAAGTATATTTTGAACTCTTTAGTCAGGGAAGATTAGACCCACGGTCATGGACCTGCTACCAAACTAGTTTGGCCACCTCGCTTTTCATAGGGCCAACCATTCATGGCACCCTCTAAGAACCCAACGTTTTCCTGATGCTTGGCACAAGAGCCTGGGGAAGCTTCCTCCCCAGAAGGCAGGTTTATTGTTCTTAGGGCCACTGAGGGTAGTAACTCAGTGAGGATTCATTTGTGGTCTCTCTGGGCAGGGTCTGCTACTTTTGGTTGGGGGCAAACCCTGTGGGCTCCTCATGGTTGAGGGGTTTGGGAAAGACCAACAACCAACCCCAATGGAGCCTCAGCAGTGCTTTCACTTGCCATTGGAGGATCGACTAACGCAGGGGCCTGGCAAGCAGAGACTCGGCTGGTCCCTTGGGCAATGTAAACAATTTTTTTTGATTTTTTCTTTTCATAATCTTTTCCTGGGACTATAAATTAGAGGAAAGACACAAATCGGATTACATGGTTCTTTGTAATCCACAAAGGACTTCTACATACTTTTTGCTAAGTGGCTATTTCAAGAGGCTGAAGGGGTCAGCCAGTGGAGAGTAGCTGAGACACTTTGGTTTTTCTCCTGGTGTGAGGAGGAAGGAGAAAGTGACTCGGCCTACTTTGAGGTGACTTACCCTGTCGTCCACCACAGGTAACGAATGCTCTTTGTTGAGACTATACATTTCTTAATGGGACATAATTGGGATATGTTTGTTGACTATTGAATAGTACTTTGATATTTGGAGGTAGAGTGGTTGGAGTAGTTCCAGAGACCTTCAAACTTGGCTAACTCAGTTTCAAAATTCATGCTTATGGGTTGGAGATGGAGAAGGAAAGGCTTTGTGATTCCGGGACCTATTTAGTGTTTCCATTTCAAGCATCTCTAAAATAATCTTCCTTCTGATTCTGACCAATAGGTGTTGGAACAACTTGCCTGCTATGGAAAGAAGACACCAACTTTTATCTTGGGATGGCAGAAAATGTTGTATGTATTGCGTAGTCCCTTCTTGGCGACTATCAACAGCCATGAAACTCACCACAGGTCTATTTCCTCTTGTGAGAAAGAAAGTAATCATCAGCACAGCAACAAATAATAGCACACACCAGGCATCTGGTTTGTCACCATTCTTAGATGAAATCAGAGTTTGATAGGCTCAGGCTATAAAATAGCTGTGCTTTTTTAGTCCATAGATCAACGAATTTAGGAACAGAGAAATTTAGGACTTTTCTGTAATGTTCCATAAAGAAAGTTTACCTTGTGTCTAATCTTTTTTTTTTAATGCTGTGACATAGTGGTATACAGACTTGGAATTTCCCCTAAATGTAACTACTAGTTATCTCTGGCTACCACAATCCTATAGAGATGCTTTTCTTTGTCTGTTTGTAATATCTCCAATGAAATAATTGTACTTCATTGGGAATATATGAATATAACAAGTGTCTACCTATTGCCTTTTTTTTTTTTCTGTGAGGAAGATCAGCCCCGAGCTAACATCCATGCCAATCCTCCTCTTTTTGCTGAGGAAGACTGGCCCTGAGCTAACATCCGTGCCCATCTTCCTCCACTTTATATGGGATGCCGCCACAGCATGGCCTGACAAGTGGTGTGTCAGTGCGTGCCCGGGATCCGAACCTGGGCTGCCAGCAGCGGAGTGCGCACACTTAACCACTAGGCCGTAGGGCCCGCCCCTTCCTATTGCCTTTTAAAGTTTAGTTCTTCCTTTGTAGTGTCCTATAGGCTTAATTTCTGGTTCTACATCAAGATATTTAACAAAAAAATCATTTCTCACCAATCGAGATGCCACAGTGGAGGGTCAAAGTTTTGCCCTTTTTCTTCAAATACCTCACATTATTTCTTTTTCCAGAGCTAAAATAAAGACACTTGTTGCTACACACTAAAACTAGAAGCCTGACACAATGTGGCTTACTAGAAAGGCAGTAAAATAATTTGCTCCAGTATCAACTGTGAGAAAAATAGGGATTTTTTAATGACATTTAAATTGCAGCTAATGTCATTATGACTAATTTTTAAATGAGATAGAATGAATTGTTCCATCTACACCTTTAAAAACTTCTTATTAGGCATTATGTAATTCTGCTCCAGCAGGTAGAATCCGAATTGGTAGGCAAAAAGGAAACAAATATTGGCTTAATGTAAGAAAAAAATTTCTAACAATTTGAACTCAAAAGTGTTAAAAATGGGACAGACTTCTTTTAAAGATAATGAACTTCTCTTTGTGGGAAGCAGTTAAGTAAAGATTGTATGAACATCTGTCAGAGATCCTAGGATTATATTCCTATATTGAACACAGTATATGACCGCTATGGTCCTTTCTATTCTAAAGATTCTGTAACAAGTGAAGAAATGGAGGAGAAAACCCATCTAGGCCAAATATTCAGTATGATGGGAAGACACTTAACATTGTCTCCAAGGAAGAGGTTCAAATTGTTTCTAACTTAGAAGGTGAAAATTTGTTTTTGATCTATCATTTGAGTTCTCCCAGATGCTCAGAAATTTTTCCTTACTTAATACTACAACAAAATACGGGTGACTAGGATAGTCCCTTCTACAACTAGGTACAGTCCCAAAGTTCTACTGTACTGGCATTATGAAGTGTCCATGTACTCACTCAACTGTTAGAGTGGGCAGGCATGTATAAAATTTCACAAATTTTCCTTGCTGATAAAGTCTTGACATTGAAAATTTATATATTTATTTTATCAGTAATTTTCTCCAGAGCATGCAGACCGAAGATTGCTTAGCAGATAAGTTGGCCACCAACTAACCAGGACCTTGACTCCTCTATGAGTAGATATAATGTGTACTCACAGCACACTGCTGTATCTTGAAAGTTGGCCAACAGACAGAATTCCAATGGTTAAACAACTGGCTTCTATAATAATAGCACTTCCCTTTAAATAATGCATGGTCAGTGGAGTAATTCAATAATCTTCAGGGCAAACTTGCTAGTTACAAGGGTTTTGGGCAGAATTGTGGCATCATCAAAACCACACCAATTAGCTGAGTCTCACATTTTGTCATGGATGCAAGTGACTCGCTTCCCTCCATCTCTGAAGGAGTAGGTGTAATGCTGAGATTTAACTAGGGTCATTACCTCTCAAGCAAAGAGCTCTGGTTGTTCATCACTGGTAAAATGGTACTACCTCTACTGGTGGTGCATAAGCTTGAGTTTCTTACAGGTTTCTGGGAACACAGTTGGGACACTGGACTCAACTTTAATTTCCTTTGAAACTTCCCCTCTTGCTTATTGAGAAAGCTTTACTTTAAATTATTTTAACTCTATCATTGGAAAGAAGAGACATTGATTTGAAGAATCAGTACTTAAATAATAAAAAATGCAAACATTTTTCAAGTAGGGAAATATCCAGTTCTGAAGACATACACTTGTTACTCTTTGGGTTCTGAGGAATAAAACTATTTTCTAGAAATTGCTAACAGGAGGAGGTTCTAAAGTCCACCATGTTTTGAAAGCAGGAAAAAGGAAGTAAGACAATTCAAGTTGGATTTTGAGGGCTGTTTCTAGAAAATTTACAATTATGTGTCTGACAGAAAACACAAATGGGATTATTAACTAATAAAAACTAATTTGCATTTAAGTTTGATTAACTGATAATTGATTATACAATCAAATATTACAGTTAAAATCTATAGAAACCAGAAAATTAGGTTTTTACACCAATTATTTATCCAAAACCTCCAGACATGTTGACAATTTAGAATAACTCAGGGTGGTTAATTTCTTAGGGCAACATTGCTCCATGGGCCACTGTATCTAATAAAAATTTATTCAGTTGACATAATTTTGCATGGGACACTAGTAGGAAAGTTGTGTAAAATATGAGTAATCTTCAAGTTGTCTCCATTTTAGCATTTTAATTGCTATTTTCATTTGTGGAATAGTGAGAATCACTTCTCAGCCTTTCCTACACATTTTATGGCTTTATATGGAAAACTGGACTCCTTTTGTGAATTCATAATATAAGGAAAATTGTGATAAGACATTATCCAGACCCAAAATGTAATACATTGATACTATTGAATGGTTATTTCCTGAATTTGTAGGATTTGCATTTAACTTAAAGCCTTTTAATGAGTCAAGAAAAACACACCTTTAAAAAAATTCCATGAAAATCACACTTGAATTAAAACAATTATTGAGATATATATAGTCATGTACTTAGTAAAGATATGAAAAGAAGCTTTCACTACTGTAAAGTAGCCACATCATTATATACTTAGAATAACATGGGTATGTACACACACATACTCAAACATATAATGGAGAATTGAGTGATTTACCATAAGTATCAAAGCTATTGTCAAACATTTTGAAATTAGGATTGTTTTTGAAGGTTTTCTAAAATATTTACCATTGCCTGCCTTATATGTTGCTAGTGGACTCAGTATATTTCTGCTTTTTGTAGAAGGATCTTTCCAAGTAGGATTGACCTCTGGCATCTGTAAAAGTGGACCCTGAGAAAATGTCCTCTTTTCTATGAACTGCATGTCCTAAACTTTTCCTGAAAACCTATCAAATTTAGGCATTGATTTCACTTTGGCCTGTGTTAATTTTTAATTGCCAGTGTTTGCTGGTCCCACTACTTCTCAATTGGACGAGGTCATCTTTTCTAGGAATCATAGCCCAATTTGACCGGCCACCACCCCCACTACTCAGCAACTCTTTCTCAGCTACTAAATCTCCACAACCCCAAAGACCAAAGTCTTCCCGTTACCCAATCAAGTCAATGTTTGTGTATCTTTGGTTCTAAAAGGAATGAAGCAGAGCTCTATGGAGCTGCCCCTTTCTTCAAATCCTCCTTTCTTTTGGAAGCCTCAACTCAAGGGCAGGTGTGAAAATAGTGCTATTCAGCCTGCCTCTGTCTCCAAGGCCAGGGAGTGAGGGCACAAGGCCTAGGGCAAGAAAACTAGAGATTCAGAGCAGAAACATTACTGTTTTAGGACTCTTTGGAGATATGGGCAGACAGTGGGAAGCAACGTGATGTATTACTTTAGCCTGATACAATGCCCTGGAGGACGAGCGTCTTGCCAGGACAGCACAATTTACTAGCTTAGGTCTGATTCCAGGGCTTGGGGGAGATAGATGTAGCCAAAAAAATTATACTTTGGCAACAGAAATGCTTTGCTGGACAGAAATGTTGTCCTAAGGAAATGGTTTGGTTTATCAACGTCTAAGGTAAAAGATAATCAAATGCCAAAAGGTCATTTTTATGTTTGAATTATTTCAGTTGGGCCTGCTATATAAGTTAGCTACCATTTTCTGGTTATATAGTTTCAATTATTTAGAACATATTACAGGATTTGAGTATGATCTGCCTGTGACATCTGTCATACCAATGAAGGAGGCAATATATAGAGTGGTTAAAAGCACAGGTTTTAGAGTCAGACAGACCTGCAATCACTGTTCACCTTGGGCAAGGCACCAAATCTTCTAAGACTCAGATCCTCTCATGTAAAATGGACATATATAAAAGAGTACCTCCCAGGACTGTTATGAAGATTAAGTGAGAATGTACATAAAGTGTTTAGCACAATGTCTGGTGTGCAATAAACTCTAAATAAAAGTTAGCTATTATAATTATTATTATTTGGAGTTGAGTTGGCTAACATAGCTGGGCAGGTATCCTCTTCCTCTCTTCCTCTTAAAAATGCATCCTTTCCAACATTTGATTAAAAAAGATGGCCTTTCTAGATAAAGGAGGACTGTTCTCTATTAAAATAAATGAAGAACTGTTCCTTTGAAAGGATATCCAAACTTTATGTTTTATAGACTGTCCAGAATAGTTTTAATCTAGAATAGACTCTCTATGAAAATGGATCCTCCAATCAAGTAAAACAAGGCAAAGTCATTTGGGCTTATCTTGACCTCTTTTTACCTTTGATTTCTCACACATAACTCACTAGCTAAAATAATTGGTTTTTCAGAGTTAGTATCCATCCACTTATTTCACAACAATAATGCAAGGCATGGGATGGGTATGGGCAAAATACATGGTCAGAAGTGGTTTCCCAATCACTTTCAACCAGCATATGTATTTCCTCTCTCTCCACTTCATGCCTCGCTTCTTTCTTTTCTCTTCTTCCTCTACATCTTCCCCTCTCCTGCTAGTGACAGCCATTGACAATCTTTTTACTCACTGATGAACTCTAGGGCAAAGCTCAGGCTATACAGAGTTCATGGTAGCCTAGGAATTAGAGTTTAGTTCCTTCCCTGAAATGACTGAAAGCTAGGGTTCGCTCTCCTGCCAACCACACTTTGGGAATAAGCAGCCATCAAGTATACAGTGTCACCAGGCCTGCTTAATCACTACTCCATCTTGGACCCAAGCCTGAGTGAGATGAAAACAGACAACGAGAGAAAAAATAAGAAGGGTGTTGATGTTGAGGAATAGTGTATGTGGACCTTAGTTATCTCATTTTTTTGAGAAAGACTGTGATGGAAATTGTAAGGTGAGTCTGGCTCCAACCTGGAGATTGTAGCCATGCCACCAGCATTATCTCCTATACTTACACTGTTATTGTTAGTTTACTCTTTCAGATGTGGGAAGAGAGGCCTTGTAGGCAAAACATAAGGCTCTCATGAATAGAGAGTAACGCCCCTTTTTCTGGTGACACAAGAAGATGGATCAGCTAAGGGGTATTAAAACACATCCTCTTTATTTTTAATTTCACTCTAAAGTCTATGATTTCTCTTTTCTTTGCAACTTGGCACCTGCCCTGCCTTCTCAGGGGCCCTGCTCCCTGTCAGTCTCCTCACTCGGGCCTCTGTGTTTTGCTCAGGGCACATCTGGAGATTTTCCCAGGGATGGGTGTGACATGGTCAGGATGGCAGGTGAAAGGGTGATGGCTGCCAGGGCAGTGTGCCATGTCTGAAGGGAGAGTGTCGGGAGGTGGAGGCCCCATAAGGAGAGGCATCTGGGCCTGCATCAGGGAGTGAACAGCAGCAGAGACAGCCCTTGGCACTGTCGCAGAGAAGGAACGGCTAGAGACAGTGACAGATTGAACACAGGGAGAGAAGGAGGGAGGGAGAAGGTGGTTAGGACGTTACATGATATAAATAACTGCACGGTGTGCACTTCACTGTCAGTTGGATTGTGTGTGATGTCCCTTTCACGTCGGTGTATCAACAGTGTTGTTCTTGAATTGAAAGTTCCCGAGAAGTGTTTCTATGGCACCTAGCACAGTGCCATATGCAGAGAGGGAATAAAAAGAAGGCAATATGAAATAATAAGAAAACAACATTGGATTCCAGCCCCAGATCCTTTGTGTGAACTCACAAGTCACCAGAATTCTCTGAGGCTACATGAGAACATGTAGACAACCAAAGTACTAGACAGTATCAAGCACTGCTTCTAACAATATGACTCTAAGGATTAACAGGATGGTTATGCTACCCACCTTTTAATAACAATGTATATATGACATATCAGTGCTTCTCTCTAATAATAGGGAAATATAGCAGTGAAGAGAAGCTTGATGAGAGAACCAGGAGTTTCCTCTTTGTCAGGTTTAATTTTAGATGAAAACAACATTTATAGGCTGAGTTTAAGGAAAGCAGGGATCAGTGTTGAGGAGGAACATGGGGAAAATGGAGAAAAATTTTGGAGGGAAAATGTCCAATATGGAGGTGTGTTTCAGTACGGGGCGGGGACAAGACCATCTATGGGGACTGCAGAAGCCAGCTCAAGGCAGAATACAGGTGTGAATTAAACGGATTAGAATACAGGTGTGAATTGATAACCAGGGTCCTGAAGGCTTTGAGGAATGAGGAAGAGGGATGACCCTCTAACTTGTGTGGGTAGTTAGAAATGAGAATAGTGTGAGAAGAGTCTTTCTAGGAATCCCTGGGCATGGCCTTTAACCATTACTCCTCGCAAAGCTGCATCTTCAAAGAGCGCATAAGTGACAAGCCCTAGGACGGTTGTTAATATGGTTGACCAGAGTGCTGAACTTCCTAGCGCTCAATGTGGTCAATATTTTATTTCACTAGTTTCGTTGGTGTCTGTCAATGGTATATGAATCCTCTATGCAATATTCAGTTCCTCCCACGAAGGACAGATGCATAGTTTCCCTGGAAAATTCCAGCTACAACTACATGTTATTTCATCTCTAATGAGACAAATGGGCTTCCAGACAGGTCATCACCTGTGACATCTGCTCAGAAGACAAAATTAGAAGATGACCATTATAAACATGGTCCAATGCCACCCCCTTTTGTGGTAAAATAAACTAATGTTAAGATTATTAAAAGTTTAAAATCTGTAGAAGGAGTTCTCAAGCAAGTTGTAGTATTATTCATCAAAATATCAAGCAGGTATGCAAAGTGGGGCTGAATATCTCATTTAGAGAGTGATTTTATTATTTCAGGAACTTTCAGCTAAAATCTGAACTCGTCAGACCATCCTTTATTTCTTTTCTTTCTACGGAATTTTGCTGCTATAATTTTTCTCCCTTTTCCCTTAATATTTGATTGCATACACATGACCAAGAGACTTTAAGTGCTTTCCTCAAATTATTGTATTTTAGAATTTCCTATATCTTTGGACATTATAGAAAACTCAAGGTCAACTGAAGAAGTTTCTTAGTAATCTTCTGGCAATCACTGATCCTACTAGCTTTTAGCCACTCCACTCCTCCTAACCTCCCTCCCCACCTCCCTCATCCCGGCCAAATATTATTTTTCTGAATTAAAGAAGTGAACTATGAATAAGGGGAGAAAGAAGTGTGGTTAAGTTGTAGCTTGTCTCCAAGTTAAATCCTGTTTTCATCTTTGTTTCATCTGGGACTGATATGTCTACATCTCCAAACCTCATTAAATGCTTTTTAGCAAATATTATTATCAATTGAGAAAAGTCTTTGATTCTCTTATTTATTTTACTAAATTCAGCAAAGAAAAATATTTTCAGCCTGTGATATTGGCTGAAGAAATTGAACTCTTATTTTTTTCTCACATACTCAAACATGCTGTGAATGACCACATCACTCTGCTCTGGCACCCCACTCTGAGGCAATGACCTCTTGGCCTTCAAGCCAGTCACTCACTTCCATGAATTTCCTTTCTGAGAACTAGAGACAGTTGCCCCAGAAGTCATTTTCCAGTTTATCACAAAAGCTAACCATGGTTGCAGGATTAGTTGGCCTCATTAGGTGCAAGCAGTGTGAGGCCTAATGTGTCCTACAGCTGGGGACACTGGGCTGGGACAACTGCTTGTGGGACATTTTATTTCCCTCAACACTTGCCTTCTGTCTGTTCTCTTTGGCTCAGATCTGGGTTTGGGAAGGCTGCATGGAAGCATTGCTTCTGCTAATACTTAGGCGCAATTAGCTCTGTCCTAACTAGCAGGAAGTGAGGGCCCAAGTTCAAGGGCTAAATGCTCTCTTCTGATGCATAGTCTTTTTGCAGGGCAGTCTCCATTTTCTCTTCCCAGCCTTCCAGCAAGTACCTACTTCCTTGTAACCTCACATCAAGACTCTCACACCTGTGAGAAAGGAGAATATCAAATCCATTGATCTCTTGATGGGTATGGTCTTCACTTTGTCAGTTAGATGCATATTTGTGTAAAAACTGCATACCTAAACCTTTAGGTTGATGAGAAGAAACGACCCTCAAGATCTTGTAGCAGCTTCCATATAACAGGGATGGGAGGAGAGAAGTGAAGCTTTTTGACTCTGAGTAGTAGGCGTTCTGGTAAGAGAATGTGGAGAGAGCTACACACATCCTCATTTCTGAACTGTGAGTTCAAGTCATTGCTGACGACTTTCAGAGAAAAGAATGATAGGAAAAAGGGGCTGTTGGTTTAAGAACATTTTAATCTACTTCTATAGACTTTCTAATTTATTTATTTTGCTTCTTAAGCAACTTCTTGTACTCTACTTCCTTCTCCTCCTTTGCTTTTGGTTCAAGACAATACGCTGGTAAAGGTCATTTGTGAAGTCCTAGTCTTCTCATATCTTCTCATGATCCAACGCTCCCACAGTGCACTGAGATCTGCCCTCGGCAGGCATTTCCCGCAGTCGGATTATGAACCGTCATAAATTCCTTGCATTCTTCAGAACATCTGTGCCTTCTTTTGCCACATTTTTTTTCCTGGTACTCAACAGGCCACAAATAACCCTGGACTTCTCCTTCCAGGCTGTTGATGTCCTAACACTCTTCTTTCAAACCAAATTCCTCTTTTGTCCTTGGCTGTGGCTTTTGGCTTCCCAGCCTTCTCATCTCCTCCATCTGAGTTAGTCATCTGTGGCATCACCAACAGTATCTCTCTATCCTAGCCTTCTATCTGGCCTGAAATAATGCATTTCTTCAAATGTCAGAGTTACTATGCAGAACATGCTTAGTTAATATCCCAAACACAATTTAAACACAGTAGTGCAGACAATACCTCCATGCAGCAAGAACACTTGAGTATCTAGAGGATATGATTAGCTAGTGAGAGAGAAGGAGCTGTAGTAAGACCCAAAGATATAATCAAATGAGGTTGGAAAGTTTTCCATTAAACACAAGTTTTCCTGAGATTGAAAGGGGGCATTTCATTCTTCTGTTCATTTTATATTTAGACTTATTTCTTTGACATTTGGAACAATGTGGACTTTTGCAGTAATATACTACCAATAGATTCCCTTTGGTGAGTGCTTTTATTAAGCTACTATAGTAAATATTACTTTTCATGTCTTATCTCATTTACATCCTACAGCAACTACATGGAGTAGGCATTATTACTATATCCATTCTACATATGAGGAAACTGAGGTTTAGCAAGGTTAAGTAACTTGACCCAAACTATACAGTTAGTAAGTTGCAAAGCCAGTTCACCTCAACAGGGGACACCTTGAAAGTGGAAGAATTCCCAGGTGAGGAAAAACTCGGAAGTTGACACTGTTGCTTGGATTCCTAAAGGCATGTAGTGTTAAAATCCGTGAAGAATATGGGGGAGGTCATCTAAGTCATCCCACTAACCCCAGGGTTTGAGCAGATGCAGGAGACAGAGCGTTAAACTAGGTATTTCAGAGAGTGCCAGAATGAACGGCATGCGTAGCTTTTGCCCTTGGGAGAGAAGTCTGTGCAATCCTGCCATTTCGGGCATGTCTGGGTATTGGATGCTCACATCTCACCCAGTACACTGTGATTCTTTCTAGTTTCAGAAGGGGTAGTCAGATCTGTCATGCAGCCAGACCATCTTGTTTCCAAACCCCTTGGAATTGCACGAAGTTGTAACAACTTTAGTAGAAATCGAAATAAAGGAATTATACCCATAATCTTGGTATCACAGCAAATCATATTATCTTCATTTTTCTCATTTTTTCTAGTTCTCATCCAGATGCACACATCATTTTGACATAGCTATGGTCACAGCCTAAATTTAATGTAGTATTATGTTTTTTTCTACTTAACATTATACTGCAAGCATTTTCCATATTGCTACAATATCCTCATAATGATAATTTTAAAGCTGCAGAATATCTTATTGAGTAGTTTTTCCATCATTTTTTTTCCTGTTACTACACATATAGGCTATTTCCAGTTTTATCATTATTTTAACTAATGCAGCAGTAAGTGTCTTTGTGCACATAACTTTCTACTCCTTTGAGATCATTTATAAGAACAAATTCCAACGAATGGAATTACTGAGTCAAAGAAGATTATCAGACAAACCTATTTTGATGGAAGTCCACAATTTTGCATAAGGACCAGAAGAGAAGACCAAAAGACTGAAGCAGAGAATTATATCCAGATTTTCTCCCGGGATTAGAAAAGAGACAGCCAAGGTAGAGCACAAACAGGAATTTTACCTGCATCCCATGAATTAGAATAAAAGAACTGATTTCTGTTTTCAATTACTAGTGCAGTTTCCTCTGAAGGAAACATGGGGTGTAACCAAGACTTGGGCTTGGCATCCGAAGGTTTGCTAAAGAGAAGAAAAAGCAGGGGAAATGAAATTGATGACAAGAGACCCTGGTTCTCAACTTTCAAAATCACCAAGTAGCTATGAGATTTCTTTTTGAGGGGGCTGGGGGGGGGGGGTGGCATGGGGGGAGGGGCTCAAGGGGCCAAGACTTCCCCACACCCCACTGTATGGAGTGGGAGAATTTGTGTTCTAAATGACAAAGGCTCTGCTCCCATGCTTCTTCTGAACCCAGGTCCTCTCTGGATACCAGGCTCCTGCCCAATCTGCTGTCTCTCAGCCTTCTTCCAGGGAGGATATCCCTGACAATCTGCCTCTCCATCCAAGCCCAAATTTGGCCAACTACATCTGTTGTCCTTCCACCACATTATTCTTCCCCTGCTTATAATCATTCCATCGCAAATGTTTATTGAGCACCTACCACGTTCAGGACACTGCTCTTAGTACTGAGGATAAGAAGAGAACAAAATAGACAAAAATGCAATAACAGGTCACTATCTCCTTTATAACCCTGATTACCATGACAACCTTCAGGGAAACTGTAATGCCGGGAAGCTGAACTCAACAGTTCAATGACAATTTTCCAGAACAATTGGAGTCTGAGTCTAGCAAGAGATGTTTCCTTCAGGCCCCCATGAGACTTCTTGTCTGAGGATTTCATTCCCACTAACCTTTCTGAAGGTGTGAAACGATTACTTTGTGCATCATAAACTAGACTTAACTACATATTAGCCTTTATTTTCTGTCTTATGACGATTGGCCCATTTCCCCAACTTGATTTGAAGCATCTTAAGGGCAGAAAGTGTGTCTCATATTTCTGTGTTTAGAAGCACAGCACTGGACACTTATCAGGCACTTCATAAATGCCCATTGATTAGTGAATTGATAAGTTGGGTGCACAAACAGTACACAGAGAGGCGCAATATGAAGAATTTTTTTTACATTGGAAAGAAGAAACCCAACACCAGGGCATATCTGTGTCTCTATTTCCTCTCTTGTTAAAGGGGGATGACAATAGTATTTACCTCTATCAGGTTGTGGTGAGTTAAGGAACATGGAGAGCTTGGAACAGTGAGGGGCACAGAGCAAGCACTCATGAAATGTCACCTCACATCACCATCCTCAGCATCACCATTAATGAATTAATTGTGAGGCCGTGCGGTGAAGTGGTTAGAGCACAGTCTCCAGAGCCAGTTTGCCTGAGTTCAGATGCTGACTCCACCATTTCTAACTATGTGGCTGTGGGTAAGTTACTTAACCTCTCAGTTTTCATCCATAAAGGGAAATGCAAATACCACTTCACAGGGTACTTGTGATGAAGGAATGAGCAAACACTTACCAAATGTGAGTTACAGTTATTCAGCAAAGAGTCAGTGACTGGCCATTATGTGCCTGGACTCAGGGTTCAGGATACAGATGAGGACAAAGGAGACACCGTCCCTGCCCCACTGTCTGCCCCCACCCCCCAGGGTTCTGCAGTTCATAATGCACTTCGGCATGATTGATTCATACAGCTAACTCCAGAGCTAACTGCAGGGAGCGCCTGGCAGTTCACAAATCACTTTCACACACATTCTGTCCTTCACCTTCAGCCATTTCAACAACCCTATGAGGCAGATGGAATCAGTCCCATTTTATAGATGAGAAAACAGAGTTTAAGTGACTTATGAATCTGGAAGTTTCTTTGATTTCAAGTGGTAAAACTTCACCACTTACATACCTGTCCCCCTGATCCCCATGAAAGGATGGATTTCAGGTTCATAATCTGTGGGGCTTCCAGAAGCAGCCAGCGCCCAACATGATGAACACGCCATGGAGTGGGTGGTTACACAATGATACATATCACCTAGAGGACTGGTTAAAACAACATTGCTGGGCCCCACCTCAGAGTCTCTGTTTCAATAGGTCTGAGGTGGTGCTTGGGAATTTGCATTTCCAACTAGTTCTCAGATGATGCCCATGCCTCTGTGTGCTATATAGACTTCCAACGTGTGTACATAATATACGGCGAAGTAGAGAGTGCTAGCGAGGAGGAAAGGGCCGGTGAAGACTGAAGTCCTGGGAAAGACCTTTTCCACTTGAAAAACTCCAGAAAGTCTTCAAATCTCTTTTGATAATTGCCTCATAAAGGTATCCATATGTTAGTCTAGTAGCAGAACCCGTTTTATTGTAAAAAGGGGAAAAAAAAATCATAACCCTTCAAAGTAAGAAACTAAACTGAAACGAAAAACACATGTTGACCTTTTTCCCTTCCCTGCGTTTTTTATTTGCAAGATCTGTGTCATTCTGACGTCCAGCTAGCACCTGAAGACAACAAGCCAGGTCGCAGGGAAGGAAATTAGAGCCTTAACAAGTTCCCCAGCCAAAAGAAAAGCTAGAAACACAGGGACATCCTCTGATACTGAGAGGTGCCTTTTCTAAGTACCAGGTTCAATTTATTTTTAGGCTTTCAAAATGGTCAGGTGGGTATTCAAGCCAATCTGCTCAATTGTAAAACTCAGTTCAGAAGACAGACTTTCCAAGGACCCAAATCTACCTTTTCTATGCCTTCACCCTTTATGACCTCCCAGGGCAATGCAGAGAAGCCAAATGGGTGGGGTAGGTTTTTGGCACACCTTCGGGACTACATCATCAAAACATCCTTTCACAGATCATTCAAAACTCATGACAAAGGAGAGCAAAAGGGAAATACACTGCTGATGATTGCCTATAGAACTGAGGTGGTTATATAAACCAGAGGACATTCACTTCTGCAAAAAGAAAAATCATAATTTATTTGTCAGTCAGGCTACATATAATCATCAAAATTTCTCAAGCAAGTGTCGGGATCAATCCTGTTGAGGAAACAGGGTTAATTAATCTAACTGCTTCCACCCAGAAGTGGCAAGAAGAAGGCAAACGTTGCTCTATTTCTTTTCCGAGCCCTTCTCATGAGACTGCGTGAGGCTCCCATAGCTTTAAATCAAATGGTGCCCTGCAGGCAGGAAATCCATATTGGGAGCACAGAGAGGAAAGCAGGGACCACTGCTGGCTTGGCAATTATAACCTTCCTCCAGGTCCCTGTTTCCCTTTCCCTTTAAAGAAGAAGTTGGGTTTTTAATGATTCCCTTTCTAGTCACTTCCTTCCCGTTGCCTCGCTAGGTCATTTCAGCTCACGCCTTCTTCACAGATCTATTTCTGGAAAAGATCAGAGGGAAAATGACCTCACTCACTAATTGGGAAGCCAACTGGGTATACCCAGGGTTGGCTGGTACTTCTGTGTTGAGGGGTCTCCCCACCCTCCCTAGCTGTTTCTCAGGCAGCAGCCACCACAGGACCCTGTGGGGAGCCTGCAGCAGGCACAGGGATTTGTATCAGCACTCCTTGTGTACTGGGCACTTCACCAAGGCTGAAGGAAGCTTGGGAGGAGGTAGAACACTTGGTCTGGTCACAAGAAACCCATAGGCTAATCAAAAACATGGACCCAGAGGTCATCATGACCTGACAGCAGAAACTTATTAGAGCTTTAGCACAGGACAGGTCCTCAGAAATCCTCCAGTCCATGGATGAATTTTGGTAGGAACCCTGTGAACCCTCTGTACAATGTGCAATTATGTATGTTTGTGGATTTTCCTGGAAAGAGGAAATTCAGACACTCAAAAGATTCTCAAAAGGCTCCATGATCTGAGGAAACCAGAAAAGTACAGGTCTAGGCTCGCAGACAAGCTCGTCTTTTTTCTATTACACCTTTCAGAAACATCCAGGGATGGCCTGCACATTGGCTGCTTGTGACTTGGAATCATATCCCAAATCCAATGTCAAAAGACATCAAAAGGCCCAAAATATCTCTTCAGCCCAGCACTCATCATCGAGTGTTCTTCAAGAGGATCCATTCAAAAAGCTTGGGAATCAGCTGTAAACATTGTCCCATTGTGGAGAGTCTTAAAGTTCACCAGCCTATTCAAGGTTGTGAGAAATCTATTTTATGGTACTGAAGTTCACTCTCCCCACACTTAATTGACCACTGGACCTCTGTCTTCTAGGAATGTCTATTAACTTCCTGAGGAACTAAGGCTCTTGTATCCTGAAATTCCTTCCATTTATCACTTCTTTTGATTAAAGAACATGAAAGAGTCCTTTGGAAATGTAAATAATTAACTAAGGAAAAGTGCAATATCAGTCATTAACATCCCAGCAAAAGTTAGTTCTAGATCTGGGAGAAGAAACCATGAGGAAGGTTTGGTTTCCTAACGGAGATTGGTTCAGAATAGCAGAGCCCTGCTGAGCTGTAAGATCTTCAGAGCCCCCTCCTTGGGGAAGTCTCTCCTGTCTGCCTCACCTAAGATTGCCATCACCCTGCCATCTATCATTCCATTGTTTCTTTCAAAACATTTATCAAGATTGGACATGGTCCTGTTTATTTATTGGTTGACTTGTACTTTGTCTCCCTCTTTTCCCACCCCTGTTGGAATGTAAGATCCAGGAAGGCAAGAGCCTTATACTGTATGACCTGTTCATTGCTGTAGCCCCAACACCCACCATAGGTCTGCAAAGAGTAAGTGCTTAATGAATACATTTTTTAGTATACATTGTATGGACACGTTACTGAATGGATAGAGAAATTGTGATTTGTTCGCTGTATCTCCAGTCTCTATCATTGCTGCTCAAAAAGATGTTTCTTGAATAAATGAACGGAGAGGGATGGTCTGCATTGTTTTTCACGCTCAAACTATGCTTGTGGGTATTGGGAGAAATAAGCAATATTCAGACCCTTCTAGGACTGATATAAATTGAGATTCCTTTCTCAATGACTGAAATAATAGACTAGAATGTTTTTTTGGATTGCACTAAGGCATGAAAAGATCTTCAAACATTAGGAGGTATGATTAGAATTTAAAGTGACCTTTAACAATTTAGAAAGGGGGAGAGTCACTAAAAACAGAAAGATGTTTAAAATGGACAAAAATGGGCTCCAACTTGCATAGACAAGTACTATAGCAAAATAGCTGTGGGCCAAGTGAGCAAGAAAGTAGTACAACAAAATTGTAATATGAGGCAGGCGTATGTCGAGAATTATGAAATGAAAGCCTAGAGAGTAATCTTTCCACAAAACTTGGCATTGTTGAGGTTTTAATTAGAGTGGGAACTCAGATTTCATCCTCCTATTTTAAGACTCATTTGGAGAAGCTGGAAAGGATCCAGATAGGAGTGAAAAAAAAAAAAAGATTAACTGGGTAGAAAATGGAGTTAAGATTTAGCCCCAAAAACAAAAGGCTAAGAGGTGACTTAATCCCCACCACCAGGTATAAGAAGGGTTATTATTACACAGGGTATTCATTCTCATCTCCACTGAGGACTAGATAAGGATAAACAGACTCGTGCTACATTGACAGTGTTTCCACTTAAACATCGGGAAGAATTTCTTGATTGTAAGGGGAAAACACGCCGAACCCAGGGCGCTGTGGGAAGCTGCCCTGGAGATCTTTAAATGTGGGCTGACAACCATCTGCCTTGGAAGGCTTAGATAGAGGCAGGGGACTGGACCTCAGGACCTCTTGGCTTTCCTTCCATCTTTGATTTTGTGTTCAGAATCACGGCCACTAAGCACCCCCATTCTACGGTAATCCTCCATTCCCGTCATAAGACAGACCCCACACTGTCGAAATCCAAATGGCTTCCCCTGGGAGGAGCTCGATTGTTCTCTTCTGAAGGGGAAGGAAACTGATAGTGTTGCTTCAGCTGCTTCCCTTCTCCAGCCCCCACAGAGAGGCCAGCTCTTGTCCTGATAGGCCTCCCCAAATACCAGGATGGGGCTGCTCTCCATCTTGTGTGGGATTGGAAGATGTGGATCCAGAGACAGTTGGTACCTCCAAGAATCAAAATCCAGGCCTCTGGCTCCGTATTCCATACTCTCTCCTCACTACCTGCATTTGTATTTCAGTTAGAAAGAACATTTTTAATGCAGCTAGAATGTTTAAAAATGTATCTTTGGTAGCTGAACTGCAGGTGAAAAAAATTAGCAAGGAAGAACAGAAATTTTACTAGTGTGTTATAGATTATCTGGCAGTGTTATTCAGCTTTAATGAGCAAAGATAGGTCACCTGTATTCTCTAGCAGGTCAATTTCCCCATGTGTAAGTGAGGCATTTGGAGCAGGAACATTTTAAGGCTTATTGCAACTGCAATATGATATGATTCTGTGATTCTAAATTTTAGTTACAAAAATAATAATGAATAGAAACTCAGTTGATGGGCTAAAGGAATGAGTTGTTTGGGAGATCATTGTGATGTAATTGGATAACAGTCCTTTTGAGACTCCAAAATCGCAATTTTCTTTCTTTTTATTTTAAAAAATGACTAAAATTTTAATATTGGGGTGGGGAAAGGCCATGCTTCAGTTACCACCTGTACAAGGAAACTTCCAAACCTATTTCCCTGGGCTTCCCTCTCCCTGGGTGGTCCAAGCTTCGGGCCAGCACCATTGAAGAGCCATAGGAATTGTCTTCGAATGCCCCATTATGATTCAGTATCTCTAAAACCAATGTCAACGTCATTGCCAATGACTAAAATCAACCAAAGTCAAATTCTCCTTTGGACTTGCTCATGTCTGCACCATCGTCCTCTTGCTTATCCAGACCCAAAATCTTACAAACATCTTTGACTACTTTCTACTCCTTTTTCCCTTTATCCAGGCAGGCAACATATTGCATTCCACCTTCCTTTATCATAGCTCTCAGATCTCCCTCTTCTTGCCCATTCCCACTGCTCCTGCAAAATTCCAGGTATCATGACTTTCTCGCCTCCAGCTTTTTCCTACTCTTGATTCATCTTTTAGATGAGCTAAAGCCAAGGGAGCAGGCGACAGAGGATGGCAGTTTCAGGAGTCAAGAGTGACAACTGGGAGTGGGAAATAGTTGGGAGGCAAACGGTGAAGTGGACTAACTTGGGAGAAGGGTGGTGTGCCAAATCTTCAGAGCTTTTGGGCAGTGCATAGACTTCCCATGGAATGTGGAAAGGTGTCATAAGCCATTGAATGTAGACATTGGATAAAAATGTGACCCAAGGAGACTGGAAAACCTGGGGACATCTGGTTTATACATACACTATCTCATCTAATTCTTACAACAATCTTATGAGATAGACACCATTGTTATCCCCATCTTACAGTTGAAAATACTGAGTCTTAGAAAAGTTTATTAATTTGTCTCAAGATCGCCCACCTATTAAATGGCCAAGCCAGGATTCAAACTCAGGTCTGCCTGAACACTAAATCATTCTACTACAGTGCTTCTCAATTTGAGTAGAAACTCCTGCCAAGGCAGAAGTCAATAAAAAGAGCTCAGTGCCTCTTAGAGCATCATCTAAGAGGAACTTAGTAGGAAACAATGGAAAATAAAGCCCAGTACACCTCTTAACCCATCTACTTGATATGGCACAGTGGAAGGCACCAAAAGAGGTATATTTTTCTTTACCCTTTTTCAGAGTGACTTCCAACATTAGTTTGCTTGGCTTGATAAACAGAGTGAAGTGAAAATGAATGATCTTTGCATTCTAAAAAGTCCACTACCCCATTCCATCATTTTAGGCTTCTTTTTGAGCTCTGCTGATCCTGATTGTAATCTCTTACAGTGCTGAGAAGTATATTAACTGCTTTTGTCTTGTTTGACACAATCCAACAAAGGAAAGGTGCTAAGTATAAAGACATTCTCTTGAGCAGCCATTCATTTGCCTTAATGCAGCTGGCTAATAGATACGGTGTGAAGTTGCTCAAGAAACACAGCCACCAGGAGCTTTGTTAATGTTTTCATACCTAAGTCGGTCTAAATCCTGGAGCAGAGCCAGTCTTATCTGCAGGCAGAATGATGATGATGATGATAATAATAATAATATTAATAATAATATAATAATAAATATTGGCTGAGCATCTACTATGTGCCAGGCACTGTGCAGGGCATCACCAGTCATCTCACATCATCCTACAGAAACCTAAGAGGGAGGTATTATTGCTGTTTATGATAGCATGGGAAATAGTTCAAAGATCACACAGCTCACCAGGTGATGCTCTCAGGATTGGCATCTAGATCTGGCTGACACTAGATCAACCTTTGATTTTGCAGGGCATAGGTGAACACCTAAGTGATATGACTTAAAGAGCTCTGGGATGGTCCTTCTGGCAGGAATTCCTACTCATTGCCCAATATCCATTCTTCTTCTTTCCATAACAATGGAAGCACTAATTTTCAGCTAATTATATTTCCCAGCCTCCCTTGCAGCTATGTGTGGCCATTTGCTCAAATTCTAGACAACGGAAAATAAGTGAAAGTGTCACATGACAGCTTCTGGGATCCTTCCTTAAAAGACAATCAGCATGCATACTTGCTTTTAAAAAATCTTCCTCCTGGCTAGAATATTGCTACAAGATGCCCCAGCAGCTATCTGGCCATATAGATGAGGGCCACAATATAAGGATGGTGAAGTAGAAAGCTAGAAGGAGCCTGAATCCCTGAGGATTTTGTGGAACAGAGCTGCTGTTCAGCAGACAGTTCAGCAGCCCTGAACTATGTATCTTGGGACTTCTACATGAGAGAGAAATAAAATTCCATGTTGCTTAAGCCAATGTAATCCTGGAACTCTGTTACTTGTGGAGTATCTTAATGATAACCACTTCTTGAATGAACAAAGTTTGTTGAAGGTCACTGGCTGGTTACTGGTGCCTCAGATGACCCCATTACAGCTTTATTCCACTGGCTTAGGATGTATTTATATAGAGCTTCTGGGAAGGAAGGTAACAGATCACCCAGGGTGCATGAATGGACCAGGAGGAGGCATAAAATAGGCAAGCTTGGGGTGCCTATAATCCTGTTGTAGGCCTTGGTAGGTGTGCTATGGGGGATGAGAGGCCAAGATTGAAGGGGCATAGCAGAGTTAGGGCCTCCCTCACTCTTGACGATATGGAAGAGGCCTAACTTATATTTTGTCTACTTAACAGTTTAGTTCAGGGACTGTTCTCTTCTAGGAAATTCACCGAGATCTGCGATTATGTAGAGCAAAAGTTCGGGTTACATCAGTATTAGATTAACGGTGATGATGACACCTTTGTATCAGCAATACTAGACTGAAACAGGAGAGTTAGGGTCAAACGAATAAAGCAGAATAAGGTTAAATGCCTCAGCAGATACAAGGTACAAGGAAGGTTCAGAGAAGGAACGTTGCTGAGTCACAGAGGGGTGAACTCTACTCATGAGAGAGATGACCGTCTCATGGATTGGTATAGCACCCCATTGCTATGGTTTTCTGTTTGCAGAATGCGGGAGGGAGTAGAGTTGTTCTACCACTGTTGTCCCTATCACTTGGGGGATTTCAGCAGAG
Source organism: Diceros bicornis minor (assembly GCF_020826845.1). Lineage (NCBI taxonomy): Eukaryota > Metazoa > Chordata > Mammalia > Perissodactyla > Rhinocerotidae > Diceros > Diceros bicornis. The sequence continues at coordinate 20,995,890 of NC_080764.1, read as the reverse complement.
GCCTTCTGTCAGGATGTTGAAGAAGGGACTGCTTTCTCAGCAGAGGGATTTTATGAGATTGAAGGTCTTATCCAACTCTATAATTCTATGGTTCTTCTACCTCTATTCTTGACAGAAACTCTCACCCTCTGGTCTATCTAGGGTTTCTGTCTTGTCATATTATATCCACTTGGAAAAAGCGAAGCACAAACATGAGTAGGCACAGAGACCTCCAAGGGACCCCACCTCATGGAATCTCCTCTTCATCTCTTCCAGTAGAGTAGAGAGAGCAGTGTGTCCAAATGGAAGTGCTCAACCATGTTGAATGTGAAGTCACGAGATGAAGACTTAAAAGTGTTTTAGTAAAATGATGGATTCCTCTGAACTGAGAAAATCCATTCAGAGTATATCTGTTTTACAGGTATGGGTTTTCACATAGTAGAAAGGGAAGCATTCTTTTCCAGGGCTTTCATATTATTCCCTTATCACTCTGTCTTCCCCTCACTAAATTTCATGCTTTTCTTGCCCAGTTCACTCATTTGCTGCTCAAAGCTGAAAATTTCCTTACTTTTACACAACTCTCATAGAAATTGCTCCATTACAAAGAGTAAGAGAGTAGCACAAAGAGCTAAGTGAACTATTTTGGCTGTGATGGGAACCGTATTTGCCTTTTGGCACTGCTTTCTGACTTTGTGAAGCCTCTCTTGCTCTGACGGCCCCAGCAGCTTTCTGCCATGAACGGAAACACAGCCACCCAGGCAGTGTTCCACTTGGAGACAAATGGACTCGTGATAGCTCTAGGACTAAAATAGACCTGATAAAACACTGCTTCACTGGACCCTTTTCACCCCCTATTTGAAGGCCAAGACCATTCACCATCTAATTTGGAGATTATGATTACTATTCTATATTGGTAAATACTGATAAAGGACACATTTACTTTTCTTTCTTTCAAACTCATTTGGTGCACTTAGACAAGTTCTCTTGCTATTTTAAATTTCATTTTCTCAAGATCTACATACTATTTATCAATATTCTATCCTTCTACCAATGTATCTAATTTTGATTCATTCTTTCCAATTCTAATAAGACTCCAATAATACCTTGTGTAGATTTTCAGAAGAAGGGTCTTGGGTCATTTCTCCTAAACCTCTGCTAATTGCAGGATTTGGGATCTAGGGATACAGAAGTTCAGCCTCGAAAGAGGCTTCATATGATCTTGTTATAGAAGGTTAGTCTGATAGTGTCAGAAGAGAGCAAGGAAAAAGATTTTGGAAAATCAGAAAGGTTACTGGTGAGAAAATAAGCAAATGTCAAAATATACATTCTAATGCCATATCAGGTGAGTCACAGTTTCATATCTGAAATTTGATCAATGGTTCCCCACAACTAGTCTAGCTTGTTTATTCCCAGAACTTGTCTAGGTAGACCAGTTGGCTCCAAGATCAGGTTTGAGTTCATCAATGAAGTTGTATCAAACCCTGTGACTTCTTTGTGGACTTGATATTCAAGGATAAGAGACCATTATTCTCCCTTCCACAGAGCACTTGAGTATTTCTCAAATAAGTAATTTGAGAACTACCTAATGTTTTTTACCATTCTCTATTTTGTTTGTTTACACAGAGTGGGTAATAAATTTCCATGAAGCCAGTGCTTCCAGAAGCTTGAGCTCAAGATGCCAAGATATAGGCCCATGGACATTTTATGGTTTCCTTTTCTTAACACCTCAGAAACTGTGGGCCTTCCCAGGACGAGACTCCAGTGTACCTGGAATGTCCCCATATGTGTAGGAAAACAGAGAAGACAATGAGTCTGACCCCAGATGGAAGCCAACAAGTCACACCATTTAAGTTGCCTCCCTTGGTTGGCTGGGATAAGAAGAGGAAAGACCAAGAACCCAAACTGAACCTAACACTGAGGCTTCCTTGCCACAAGAAATCTAAAACAAGTGGCTATAACAGTGGGTGTGCAACAGTGCATGCTGTAGAGGGCAGTAAGAAGAAGAAAAGGTGAAAAGAAGAAGATGGGAGATTGGTTAGATATTGCAACAGATGGGAAAGAAAGAAAACTTGGGGAATGTACTCCTCCTAGATGATTCCAGGGCACCAGCGTCTCACCATTCCTTTTTCTCCATTAGCACTGGCTGTCTGTATCTTTCTGGCTAAACTCTAAGCACTTAAGGCGGAAACTCTGTCAGTCTGGTTCAGCACTCTATCTCCAGCACTTTCTACAGAGTGTGGCATATAATAGATGCTCAGTAAATATCTGTGCACTTACCAATCACATTTTAGAACTCAACTTTGCAGGTCTATTATGCTCAATCTGTGTAATGTTGGTCTTGCCAATTAGATAATTTGCCAATTAGATAATTGTAGGCCATTCCACATGCTTGTTTGACATTTTTCCAGAAGGCATAGTGCTATGCTTACTGTTGTTATTGACTCTCTGAGCTTGGAGGTAACTAATGATAAACATTAAAAGTATACTTTCTAAAAAAGATAAGACATTCTCTTCCTGTTGGCTAATCTCACCTGTGGGAGAAAGAAATCTTCCGGGTCAGGAAAGAGCTGGGTGAAAGAGGGAGAGCTTGGGCTGGAATCTGCCAGAGTAATTTGGCCCTCAGAGATACCTAAGCAGAAAGCAATTTAAGGACATGGGCCCTGAAAAGAAAACAGCACCTGCCTTGCTGTGCAGTCTAGTCTGGAAATTGCTGGGTTAGCAACACATTGCACCCTGTGAAAACTTGTGACTTCAATGTGTAAAAAAGAGGTTTTAATTAAATTGGGTGTTTTTGAGTCTCCCGCAGGGAGTTGGGATTTGGGGGTCGAGAAGCTGAGAACTTTATTAGGATAAAGGGAGCCTTCTCAGAAATCCTGGAACCCCACAGCCCTTGGTGAGACACTTCATCTACATGTGGCCACGTTTTTGCCTTTAGAAGCACTGTTACCATTAGCATTCTTTTGCAGCCAAGCAGGGCTAAACCTGGAATGGTGTTCTTGGTCTGTGGCCTGGAATTGTCCACACTGTGCTTCCCCAAACATTTTTTTTTATGGGTTGTAGGTTTTCATGAGTGAGAGAGTTCCCTGTGGGGCTCAAGATGTCTTAGTTTTTTGTTTTGCATTTGGAAAGATGGTCTTAAAGAGAGTGGTAGGATTAGGGGGCATTTCTTCAGATGTCCACCAGTGGACTGTGATATTCAATTCAGTTCAGGTAATGTAAATTGAACATTCAATACATGCAAAGCACTGTCCCAGGTTCAGAAGATATAAAGGGGAATATGATGTCAATTCTGGCCTGAAGACATTCACAAATGAACATATACTTAACTCTAATATAAGTAAGATTTGAAAAATTACTATAGGTATAGAGGAGCCTGGAGTAGAGAAAGATAAAGTCTTGCTGATGGAGTTGGAAGAGGTCTCACTAAGGAAGGAATATATGAGCTTGGTCTTAGACACTATCCAGTATTTCCATAGCTAGGGAAGAGGAGATGGAAGAAAAAGCAAAGAATAAAGGCGTGTTATGGGCAGTATGCTATAAAGGCTACCAGGTACCATGGGTGCTGAGATTGGCTACCTGAGTTAAATTTTGGTTTTGTCCCACTAGAAGCTATGTGCCTTTAGGCACGTTATGTACTTCTCTGTGCCTCAGTGGTCTCACTTGTAAAGTGAAGATAATGATACTACCTATGTCACAGGTTTGTTGTGAAGATTAAAAGAGTCAATACATAACAGTGCTTAGAACAGTATCATGCATATAATGAACACTCAGAAAGTGCTGGCTATTATTATTCTTTAATACAAATGTTGCTCTAACCTATCTTTTTGGGCTTATCTTGTACTACTCTCCACTAGCATATTACCCAAACAACTGGCTGCATGGCTCATGAACCCGCAAACATGTCCCATACTCTGCTGGTTATGTGCTTTTCCATTAAGTTGGTTTCTCAGCCCAGAATTTCTCCAGAATTTCTATCAAAATCCTGTCTATTCAAGGCCTATCTTAAACACCATATGTGACTTCCAGACAAATGTAAGTACCCTCATTCCACTTCACAGGCATCGTGGCAAGTTTTCAGTAGCTCTCTTTCTGAAACTTGGCACGAATCAAGGCTACTACAAACCCACTGGTGTGATTCTTGAGGTCTGAGGTTTCTCTTCCTTCTCACTAGAGAGGAGTGCATGTACCAGGGGGAAGGGCAGATTCATCTTTATCCTAGTCCCAGATTACCCTGAAAGATGACAGCAACACAGAAGGAACAAGATAAAGCTGGTCACCTGCATGTGCCAATGTTTCACTTAACCAATCTGAAGGCCACCTTTGTGAACAAGTCAAGACTCAGCTCTCTTCATGAAGCTCTCAAGAACATTCTGGGCCTTCCTATTTAAGAATGGAAATGGGTCTCATCTCCTCAATTTTGAAAATTGTTTCATAGATTGAACCAGAGGAATGATCCAACTGGATGGAAGATTTTCCATCAAAGGGTCAACTGAGTCAGAGGCCAACATTGGATTATAGAGTCTGGCTGTTGGACAGAACCCCAGATATTTGACTGGAAGTGCAAGGATGAGTGGGAAGAAGCCTTTCCTATTTTCTGTTTAGCTATCAGTCTGGGAACAGATTGATGATCTCAGGCTCATGTTTGCACATCCCACCGTGTCAGAGTCCACCATAATGCAGTGCTTGGCAGAGAGGTTAAGGACTGAATGCGCAAGGCCCAGAGCTCCTTTCCCATTCAGCTCTCTGAAGCCTGGAGAATCTTGGCTGGATGTTGGGGGGAAGGGAATGAAAGGAAGGGAGGACATGGCCCCAGCCACCCACCGTGCCATTCCTTGGTTTTGATTAAAGAGAAAAATACTGGCTCTGACATTCTCGATTTGCAAGATCCAAATGTATTTTGACTTTTTAGAAGAACCAAGGGCTCAGGTTTCACGGGAATGATCATGCTCAGAACTTCTGACTCAAAACCTAAAGCCGCTCGGCTTCTCAGTAGTTGAATGCACAGCAAGCGTAGTTAGCAAAGTGACATTGCAATGGCTGTGAGTTGCACAACAGCATGATGTCAGCCTTCTGATGGGAGCTGGGCTGTTGAGCAATGCCATTTGGAAGAGAGAGGTCACACACAGAAACCTGTCCAACGGTTCTAAGAATTTTATATCTTTAAAAATATTCAATATATTTCTTTATGTGTTGGGACCCAGGCTTTCCAAATCCCTGATTAGTGTTTTTCCAGAAATCTCCCCTGAATCTTGGGTCAGGCAGTGAATTTCCAGTTGACAAGCTAAGTTCATTTTAAAATATCCTACAGTGAAACCAGAGTAGGGCATTTAAAGTGGGGGAGGAATTTCCCAGAAGGGTCTCTGTTCATTGCATCTGCTCTCTCCTCGCAATTACCTCTACTTACAGCCTCTTTCTTAGCGCTGAATCTGGGGTAGCTGAAATCAAGAGCCTCCATGAGGCAAGGTGAGTAGACTCAGGCAGGATTTTCCATCCCCTCATCCTTGCAGGTGGGAGACATGCATTCCAATGCATTCCATTGTGCCTGGTACATGATGGCGGAACCCTGCTGCTCCATCCGCAAACCTCGTCCCAGGATGAACCTAGCAGACAGCTTGGATGGGAAGCTGCCATTTCTCCCCCTGGCCCTGGGAAGAGATGAGTCATGAATGCGAGCAGCGAACAAGGAGTTGGCTAACCAGACACAAAGAGTTGGGAACCCTCTCAATAATGCCTCCTCCAGAATGAAAGGAAAATGGCTGCATATCTGACAAGTGCTCAGTAGCAACAGCCTGTGGGATGTGGCCATTTCTCTACTGACCTTTAACTTAATCCTTTTGGTCATTACGCTGGCAGATAAGTTTTTGCTAAGGATCCACATGTATATAGTATTTTGGTAAAGAATCTCCGTGAAAAGGAGAACTTTTGTAAGAGGGCATGGTGACCATTTTGAGACAATCTGAGGAGAAAGTTTTGCCCCTTTTGAATTCCTAACACTGATATCCAATTTATTCAATCTTTCCATTTAAAGAAAGAAGTGTGTGTGTCTTCTAATCTAGAAGGTAAAGAGAGATCCTAAGGAGCTGATGAAGCATGAACAAATGTACTTTAAAGGCTAAAAACTGAATTGTAAACTCAAATGAGAAGAATGTCTTCATTTAGGGAAAATCAGAGAAAATACTTCAGGAAGGAAAAGGTATCAAATATAACTGTTAGCATGTACTAATATTTTGTCAAGAGTTTTTCCCTCATTTTTGTTCAACTGCAGGCTTTCAGCTAGCGTGAATCTTCTAATCAAAAGGGAACAAATCTATTTATAATTGACATAAATGATGGTCCTATTTATAGTTCTCTTTGGTGTTCCATGTTTCTCTGTGGGAGATTTTCCCTGAAACAAAAGCCTACTTTTTGAAGCAACTGTGTTCCAGGGACAGCCTCGATCATTTCTGTTGCCCGAGAGATGTATTTAATTAACCTCTTATCCCTACTCACAGGATGGTGGAATGTGAGAAGCACTGACCAATAATACAGCTACTCTTACTTTTGCCCTTGTAATCCCAGTCCACAGAAAGCATACTCGATCCAAAAAGGAGTGGCAGTCTCCAATCTCTAGAGGAAGATGCATGAATGCCATCTTGGCTAACCCACTTGCAACTTCAGAATGTACCCTGGCCTGGCACTCCTTCAATTTGAACAATGCCTCATTCAAATTATTTCTAGAAACCTGTAGCTGGCTTTGAATCCCTGAGAATTTTGTCACGACTCCGCAGGTATTATCTCACCTGATACTCACAAAAACCCCTTTTGAGAGGCAGGGCAGGGCTGACTGTATCCACTTTACAAGCAAGAGAATTGCCCAAAGGCACCCAGCTTATAACCAGCAAAGCCAAGTCTCCTTAGGGGGTTCAGGTCTCCTCACCTCATATTCAGAGCTCCTTCTGGTACCTAATGTTGTCTCTTTGGTTACAAATCAATATTAATCAAATATACCCAGACACTTACAGTTGGATTTCTGTTTAATTTGGAAAAATCACTGTTTTGAGGAATTCTTGTGCTAAAAGAAAAGGAACCAATGATGCCCATGTTGTTTGCATCAGATCCTATCTGGGTTGAGGATACAGAGGATCAGATGGGAAGGGAATCTCATGACTCCAGATAGGATTAGGGTGCATAATTGAACTTGAGTTGGAAAGATTGGCCCAGCAACTTCACAAAAGGAGGGATTCTTTCATGAGCTTTCCATCAAGTCAAAGTCAAAGCAGCCTGTTCACACACAGTGTTTCTGGCCTCTCTCAGGTGAGAGAGCACATCCATACCTCTACCTAGTCAAGGACCCAGGCAGACAGAAAATGCATGAAGGTGACAAATTCCATCTTACTTCTAAACATCAATGGAAAACCTCACAAGACTGGATATAGGGAGAGGAGAATGAAAATTCTTGGTAGTCATTTGGAAATTCAGTAAACATGTTTTGAGATCTGCCATGTCCAGGAGGAATAGAAAAAAGGAATGGCATTTTTCTATATTATGATTTATTTGAATGCTGTCAGTTTACTTTGATGATAATTCCTACACAGGGGTAAGGGTTGCATTCTTAACCAGATTGAAGGTAACCTTAAGGCAGGCTTTTATGTCACACTTTGAGAACATGATAGGTGTTTATTAATATTAATTGTCTCCACCGGCTTTATTATTTTAGCTTTCTCTTGATTTCTAGCACTATCCTGGGTACACAGGAGTCCATAAAACATTGCTATATTGAATTACATTTTAGAAGAGTGACTTGCTTCTTTGTAGCCCATATTTTACAACTGGTCATTTTGGTCAAAATCCACTAAGTTGGATCCATTTCTGGAGCCGCTGAGTTGTGACTTTATAACCTTGTAACTTGTTGACAGCCCTTCTGCCAGGGCAAACAGGAATGAGAGCTCCTTTCCGGGCATTCAGTACCTTTAGAAATGGACACTTCTGAATGCAGTGTGCAGAGCTCTTTCTGTTTCATTTTTTGCAGGGTGTTTGTGCTCTACCTAGTGCTGGCTGGGCCCCCAGGAATGGATTGACTCCTGTGATTCTGACACAAGTTGAGCGCACTAAAGGCTTTGCTGAAACTGCTTGTGAGACATGCAATAGAGATTTACTCTGAAGACCACAGCCAGCTTCCAACGAAAAGGATCATGTTCTGTTTACCTAGATTCCCTCAGTAGTTTCCTTTAGATACAGCATTTCTCACTCCCTACTTGAAAATGCCTAAAACTCCACGGGGGCCTTCCGACTCAGCCATGTCTGCATTTCAGATGAGTTACTGCCTTCTTACGAGCACACACAACTAATCTAGGCCCGGAAGGCCGAAGAAAAATGGATGACTTAATTAATTCCATGTAGACATTGACTACTCAGGGAGTATGTGGGATCTTACAGAGATAATAAAACAGCCCTCGCCTTTGAGGAGCTTATAGTCAACCAGATGGTATAAAGCATGAACACTTGCCAAAAAAACCACAATACAGACTAGATGATGTGTTGTAAGAGTAATGTTATTACTATTCAGAGGAAAGAGAGCTGACATCTAGATTTTACAGAGGAGGTGACATTTGAGAGACAAACAGAAAGAAAGTCTAGGAAAATAAAAAATGTGGTAGTAAGTTGTCTAGGTTGGATGTTGGAATATGTAGGGGGCATTTGTAACTCAGATGGACATCAGAAGCAACCAAGTCATATAAAAGAGTGAAGTGGGCCAGAGTAAGGTAATAGAGAGTGGTGGGGAGTTGAGTAAAGCAGAAAGCACGTGCCCATCTAGAGGGAAGAATTATTTAGTAAATATTGACAGATAATTCAGTTTTGTAAAAACACTGTATTCACCAAACAAGATGCTGCTGAAGATTGGATGTGACTTACAGACTGCCAGTTTGTGAGCTTCGCTGTAGGGAAACATCAGGAAATACAAGTGGAAAGTTAGTTAGAGGCCTTATATAAAATGCCTTCCTGTCAAATTGGGGAGTTTGGATTCAATTTACTCAGCCACGGATGGTCAATGGAAGTTGTTTAGAAAAGGGATCAAGTGATTAGAACTCTGCTCTAGAAAGATTAATCTCATGGGTGGGATGGCCGGTGTCAAGCAGTGTTGGACACAGAGTGATCATTGAGGACGCTGTTGCAATAGTTTTGGTGAGTGAAGAGGAGGACCTAAATAGTGATGGGAATGGAAGAAGGGACACATGTGTAATCTTCCAGTGAATTGGTAACAGCTGTTCTGGATCTTGGTGCAAAACAAACTACAATGCTACAACTCACTTTGTCTGAAGAGTTGGGTTTGATGGTCTCCACTGTCCTAAACACTAGGAGTGATTGCGTAACTTGTCCATTGCATTGGCTGGGAATCTGGCCTTTCCTGTTTTAAAGGTCACTGGCCAAAAACTCCACTTGCTCTTGAAGAAATACTCCTTTGATAATCTCTAAATTATTGAATGTTCAGTTTTTCAGATTTGGGTTCTTCCTTCACTAAGAGGACTTGATTGTCTTTTACATTCTACCTGAGCTGCAGCCTTGCTCTGTTTGAGGAGAGCTACAGAGTTCCCTAAAGATAAGGTTTGTGTCTTATTCATCTGAATCAGCAGTGGCTAGTCTAGAGCCTGGGTGATAGTTCAAAGACAATAAATGAGTGTTGAATTGAATAAAAGAGAAAGGTATATGGTTAATATCCAAAGAGATCTTGCATATCTGGGGCAGGGGTGGCATGGGTCAATGTATGCTAAGGCCAGATGGGTATATAAATGAGTAAAGCAAGCCTGTAAGGACTATGGTAACCTGGAGGGGCACATACCCCACCTAAATGGCTCCAGCCAATGGCTGCCACTCAGGAATGCCAGTCAGCGATGCTAGATTTTTCACCCCCCGCCTTTTTTTTTTTTTGGTGAGGAAGATTGGCCCTGAACTAACATCTGTTGTCAATCTTCCTCTTTTTGCTAACATCTGTGCCAATCTTCCTCTATTTTGTATGTGGGATGCCACCACAGCATGGCTTGATGAGCGGTGTGTAGGTCCACACCTGGGATCTAAACCCACGAATCCTGGGCTGCAGAAGCAGAGCACACAAAATTAACCACTATGCCACCGGAATGGCCCAACACCCATTTTTTGAAGAGAAACTGTTCATCTTTGTTTTTGTTTAAACTTTCTTGATTTTTATAATTCCAAAATTAAAAAAATATATTGAGTGGACTAAACAAAACATGTCTGTGGGCTAGATTCAGGTGGGGTGGGAGTAGGGTCTGGTGCCGTTTTGTGACATCTGCTCCAGAGCATTAACTCCATGAGAGTAGGGGCTCTGTTTGACTCATTCCTTTCATCATTTGTGTTTTGCTAACAAGAAGGCACTCAATGAATGGTGTGGACTGGAATAACGTAGGGGAGAAATATTCCTATATTCTCAAGCTTGGGATTGTGTGATTGATATTTAACGGGTCCTCACACACTATTGGAAAACCTCTTTGAAGGCATGGCTTCATCCTCCCTCGGGTATTGCTTAGTACAGAGCAGGTGCTCAGCTGATGATGCTATAACTAAACTGGGTAGTGCTATAATTTTACTTCTATACATTTTACTAAAGCACTGAGCAAAAGTCATGAAAGAAGAGTGCTAATAAAAAAGCATACAATAAGCTTCATATCCAGTGAGATTTCTTAAAGGATTTTAGAGATTTCCAAGAAACAACAGTAAATGTTAGTTTTGGAAAAGGTCTTAGAAATTATCTTGTCAACATTCTTTCAGTGGTGCCAAGGAGTCAGGAATATCGTTGTGTTCAAATGCTGTGGATTAATTCTAAACAAATTAAACATATACTTGTGAGATAAATTCAATACCACCTTATCCTAGGGTTGAATACAATCAAGAGGTGGCAGGTACTTAAAAAAAAGTATGTGAAAACTGTATCTAAGACTTATTTTTTTCCCATGGAGAACTGTGAAAAGAGATCACAATGATCCTGCTTCAGAATGAAATGTCTTGGTACATTTTAATATCAGTGTTCTAGTGGAAACAGGTTTTGAGACCCATGGGACTAATCACCAAATTTGCCAAGTTATTTAGTGGTAGAACTCGGAGTAAATCCCAGACTTCCTAATGCCCCAATTCAGAGTCCTCCCTTTTTTCTAGTGTCATTCAAGGAATAGAAGTTACAAACTGGCCCTCTTGCACCTTTTCCTGCCTGCTGTGGGATATGGTCTTTCTGAAGAGGCCATGTCCTTTAGATATCTAGACCGTCATTAATGGGCTGAGGCTGGGGAATCTGCCGAGTTCCAGAATGGGTATAGTGAAGGCTTTCAACTGGGTAGCCAGCTGTCTCTTTGAAAAGCAGTTTTAAAGTTTACCCTGCACCTTTCAATAGGTGACAGAAACCCACTTTTCCCTTAAATCCCTGTAAGAATCCTAATGGAACTAATCAACTCAGAGTCATGAGAATATTATTAGAACCTGGCTGAGCGTGACAAAGAAAGCAATTTGATATGAGTAAAACACACATTTGTCCACTCAATGCAATTAGAAATATTTTTTTTAAGGACTCTTGCTTGGCTGTTCTTGAAAAATGTAACTATTGAAAAAGAAACTGGCAAGATCTTAAGGACTGGATCTCAGTTCCTGGCCCCAGTGATGGCTTTGGAAATTGCAGCCACAGCAATTAGGAGTTCCAATTTCCAGTTCACAGAAGGTCAGGCCATGGGGTTATCCTTAGAGCAGTTCTATACTTCCTCTGAGGAAAGGCTCCACCGGCTTGAGAGAATCGAGACTTGATACAATTGAATCAGCATATATATTGTTAACGACAACAAGCAGGTTTGGCCCCAACAATATTTTTCAAATCTTCAGTGAAAGTTCAGCTCTGACTGTTTTGTGTTCTCTCTCTTAACACATGAGAGTCACCAATCAACATGTTATTTCCTGGGATTTCCTGGACCAGGGCACCTCAAACCCTAATGTACATACAAATCCCCTGGCTATCTAGATAAAATGCAGATTTTGTTTTAATTATTCTGGAGTAGGGTCCTTGATCCTGCATTTCTAACAAGCTTTCAGGTTGCTTTGAGTAGCAAGGTTCTAGATCTGCCTTCACATACTAAACTATATTTTTACTATGTGACATTGATGTGTGTGTCCCTTAGAACATTTATTAATCAAACGAAATTTTCACAATATAAATAAGAGGTTGTTTCTTGCCACAAAATACTTTCCCTGGCCTTCAATAGAGTCTGGTTTCTTCTAAGAGATAGACTTTTCTGTTCTTTGTTATTTCTGTTTTTAATTGGGCAGGGCATTGAAATCATTTACATTGATCAAAACCAATCATCTGCTGAATGACTTTAAGACACTAAGAGATCAGTGCCTACTTCAGAACCAGCCAGAATTAAGTCCTACTGTGTCTTTAGCTTACACATCACGGTGTTTTTGTTGCAATATTGCTGAACTCTTGTCTGGCTTCTCTGGTAAGGGAGATTTCCATAATTGCACACAAAGCACTAGTAATCTACAGAAATGCCAGCCAGATTTGTGGCACTAATACCTTTTACAAGTCTTATGATTCATATGACTCAGGGCCCACAGACTGTCTATCTTAAGGTAAGCCTGAAATGATTCCTGTTGCATGGTATGTCATTGGTCTTCTCAGAATCTATCCTCAAATATCTGTTCCATAGAGGGAGGCAAGAATCAGCAGAAAAGAAGGAATCTTTGGAGAGCGAAAAACATCTCTACACCAAATTGAGAGAGTGGAATTGTAAGGTGAATGCAATTAACTGGCAGTTGCGTCTATGCCAAAAACATAATCACCCCTTTAATAGGGAACATTTGCTGTGCTTGACAAACTCACAGTGAAATGGTTGGATCCATAGAAAGGAACATGCTGAAAATGGTTTCAATATGATCCTGTTTTTTCACTCAATAGCCATTGATTGAGGGTGCCCAGCCAAAAGCAATGAGAAAATGAGCCAACAATAGTCTTACCCTTTGACCATATTAGATATAGCTGCAGCTGAAATTTGTTATATGTTTCAGGAATCACAAAGCATCCATATGGAACAAATATTTGGCAGTATGGCACATGATGAAACCAGGAAAAATTAGACAAATTATCAATCACTCACTCCCAAATTACCCAAAAAAGAAATTAGATCCATTTTCAGTAGCTTTGCTTTCAAATTTCTTCATTCCATGAGTCACCACTACCTTCTGCCAAACTAAATATGTCTATGAACGGCTGGAAACTTTAATGGAAAGAAACATAAAACTCAAAATACGTAGGAAAATTTAAGCTTCTTCATGGAAGACCTTCATGGAAGACTAGCAAGTCAGGAATGTGTGAAGACAGAAATAATGCATCGACAATACCTTTTGTTTTGGGTAGCTTCTGAGTTGACAAGCAATACGAAATGCATACATTAGTCAATCACCTGACAAGACTTCAAATTAAAATGATCTCCAAAAAGGAATTAGCTCTTTGCTTTTTTTTTTTGTCTCCAACCCATCAAACAACTAGAGTCTATGAAGAGCCACAGACCTAGAGTCAAGTTGCTCAGATTTGAGACAGAGATTTGACGTTATTCAATGGGTGGAAGAAATTGGAAGAAAGTTTTTATGAATGATTAAGGGTTTGAATTTTCAAAGACTATTCCTATGAATTACACTGGAAGAATATGACATAGCAGTTCACTCTGAGTTTAAGGACTATGGTTGCCAGTGTTACCTTCACGTGAGTTTATCAAAGTTAAGTTTAAAGTGTCCAGCTGTTCAGAGAGCGCTAGACTGAGAGTGAGGTGACTGAACTACAGGCCTGGCTTTTCCACTAGCACGCTTTGTGACCTCATGCACATCATGTTTTTCTAGATCTCGCTTCCCTCATCTGGGAAGTGAGAGCACTAGACTATATTGCTCTCTATGGTTCTTTCTAGCTCTCCAACTCTTCAACTGGCAATTAGAAACTACTTGTAGTGTTCTTTGAGGGCTGGTGCTCCAGCTGTTGTACCTACCTTGGGGCTTATTTGCTAGGGATGTACCATTTGTTACCTACCTTCCCTTGACTACCACTGCTCCTTTTAGTGTGAATATCTCATATGAAATAAGAGAGAAAACTTGAGTGGGGGTTCTGTTCTCAAAACTATTTCCGTAGGTGGAATCTATTTGTAAGGGCTCTTATGGTAGTCCTGGAAAACTCCTTCTTGACTATAATTGGCTTACTCTTGATCTAGGAGAAGTCTTCCCTTGGGCAACAGTGAAGGAGTCCCAAGATGTGATGCCTCAAGTAGAATTTTTTCTTCTACACCTTCAATCTCAGATCCATAATGGTGGCAGTAACAAACGGAAAGTCATGGGGTATATTCTGGGGACTAGTAGAAGGAAATAGCTTTTGGAAAGACGTTTCAACATCAAGTCAAGGAGTTTTATTAAGAGCCCAATGCTGATGCTGTGGAGGACAGAAAAAAACTTTTAAAACTTAGTCTCTGTTTTTCTGAAAGAGCTCAATATAGAGAGGATGAAAATCCATAGCAGCAGCAACCGGTATTTGACTGTGTGGTTCAAAAGTGTCCTTGCTATGTCAAATGTTGTGTCATTGGGAGCTGCTGGATGTGAAACCTCTGGGATAGAAGAATCTAATAGTCACTGGTCCATATGGTGATAAAACTCACAATTTTGATTTCATTAAAGCCATGCTCAAAAAAATTCAATTCCCCTAAGTCAGGCTATGATAAGGAAGTGGTTTAGATGGGCAACTTGAGAGCGCAGAGATACTTTTCTGATTAGTGAGGACATTCCCTCTGCTGAACACTGCTTTTTGGGGCTAAGCAGAAATCACCAATAGCTGACTTGGGAGAATGGAAATCTTTTGCCTACGTGTGATATCTCAGTGACTACATAACCACCTTGTGGAGACAAACTCTTTAGGCAAGCTCAGTGTGGTAAAGTGATAGGCTCCATCTTTTTTCTGCTTCCTCCAATGAGGACATAAACAGTAATACTGAGTGAGCAATTTGAAGATTCATTAATTAACTCTTGGGTGGTCCGAATGCAAAGTGACATGTGAATAGGAGATACCAACATGCTTTTCTTTTTAATTAATAAGGTTGAGAAGATACACTGCCAAATTACCTTCTCTAGATTATAATTATTACAGAACCATTGAACTAATGGTTCAATATCATTAATGGTTGAAATCGAACCATTGAACAAATTTGTGGGTGGTGATTAGAGGGACAAGGCAGAGTATTTAATTCAATCCATTAATAGTGACATATATGGATGGCTCATTCAGTTTCCAAAACCCTTCTATAGTTGAGCCTCAAAAGAACTCTGAGGTATAATATTTTCATTCCCATTTTACTAATGAAGAATGTAAAACCCAAGGAAATTAAGTGATTTCTCCAAGGTCATAGAACTATTAAGTAAGGGAGCTGGGTGGGGCCCAAACGTGGAACTTCTTATTTCCAAGTAATGCTTCATTGATCTCTTTCTCCTCTCTGGTGGGGCTGTTTATGGACAATAAAACAACTGTGATGATACTCAGATAGGAAAGACACAAGAAGGGAGGAGAAAAATTGTGGCTACTACCTCTGAACCAGGCTTTTTCACTTGTGAGGACTTAAGAGCTTCTTTATTACATGACCAAGAAGGGAATGGACACAAATATCAAGGTCAAGGGTAACCAGCTTCTTTTTCACTTGCTCCAGGTGGTCATAATCAAACTAAGTGCACAGTTTTGCTCTACACAATTTCTGCCTTCCCTTCTTGCTGTTACTAAAATAAATGAGTTCCATAGCTATAAGACGAAAGGGAAGGCCTGCAAATACCTTTTATATAGCCTAAAGGAAGAGCTTTGTATTTTTAGAAAAGAGCTTTCAAAACCACAATGACTCTTCTCATTGCTTACTCCTGGCAATGGACCATAGACTCCTGATTAACCAATGACTGATAATTAGTTTGTGTGTTACTTTCACTCATGGACTTCCTATATCTCTAGTTGCTTTTCTTCTGGACACTTCTCTAGTCCAGTAGTTTTCAACTAGGGGTGATTTTACGCCCTCCCAAGGGGACATTTGGCAATGCCTGGAGACACTTTTGATTGTCATGACTAGGAGGATGGGACTACTGGAATGTAGAAGGTAGAAGCCAAGTATTGTGCTAAACATTCTACAATGCACAGGACAGCCCCTCTCCCCCAACAAAACATTATCTGGTTTAAAATGTCAATAGTGCTGAGGTTGAGAAATCCTGTTGTCAATGGTGCTGCTGGGGGAGGTGAGGGAGACTGAAGTTGGATTTAAAAGCATGCCACTTGGTCTCACAAAGGGTCTGGGGTTGGCGGCAAGGAGGAAGGAGGAGTGAGGAGGCTGAAATCTATAGTGTCCTCAAGTCAGTTTCATCCAGAATTGCAACTCTTGGTGCTCCTTTCCCCGGTTTCATAGATAACCAGGAGTTGGCTGTATGTGAGTTGGCACAGCACAGACTTTCTTAATCACTTGCTTCTGATGAAAGACCCATTTCATCAGGGTAAAAGGCATAGAAGTAGTACCATCTTCCCAGCAATATTCACAGAATTGACACTATGACTAACAAATTTTCAAAGTTTAAAAAGACCCCTCTGACAGCCTTCCTAGTACCTCATAAAGACCACAGATGAAAGAAGAAAGTCTGAAGAGACTCACAGAGTGTTTGCTTGGAAATCTGCAAAAAAATCAGGTGTAAATTTCTTTTGGCTTGGGGCCGTCAGAGAAATCTCCAGAAAAAAAGCTGATCCAACAACTCGTCAGACTGTTTCAGTTTTTCCAGGAGCACAGCTTTGCTAAGTCATTCCAAAGCAGTTCTACCCAAGTTGACATTGGAGAGATTGACCAAAGAGTCAGAATAGTATAATATACAATAATAGTCTAAATTATGACCTTAAGTGGACTTGGAATGCCCGAAGTGCATCTGAAGGCTTTGTGTACTGGATAGGAAACAGCAGAGAATCACTTCAGTCTGTGCAAATGTCTACAGCAAGGGAAGAAAAGCGTTAACTTAAGTCTCAAGCAAGTTTAATGGAATAAAAGAGCCACGAAGATCCATGTTCATTTGGATGAGTTTGATTGGAGGCCTCTCCTGGCCATTTTAATTTACCAGGTAACTTTGACAAAGGCATGGTTCATTTCTGCTAAAGGCAGAACACTGCATTGGAATCAGAAAAGAGAATCAACAGTATCTTCTTCTGCCTCTGCCACTAACTAGCAGGGTGACCTTAGACATGTCACTTCTTTCTGAGTTTCATTCTTATTGTTTGCCCAGATTATTTTTCAAGGGCTTCCAAGCTTATAACAATCTTCAATTTTACTTCTTTGAACAATTAGGTAGTTTTAAGAGGGAGATATTAGAGAGATGTATATTTAATCAATAATCAGGTTCTTGGGTGTCTTCCCAGGGTCTTTAGCATGTCTTTTTTTTGGCATGGAAATCCTTATCCCTACAGAACGCCTGAACATTTAAGGCAAAAGGTTTTAATTTAAAAGACTGTGTGGTCTCTGCTGGTTGCACAATTTCTCTTTGTGTCCCTGCTGCTGCTGATCAAATATTGCAAAGCCATTAATTACCTTAGAACAAATGCAGAGGGCCACGTGCAAAAGTTCTGGCCAATTGCATAAAGCAATATGCCAGATGTAAAGTAAGTGAAGGGTTTTTCTTGGTATTTAAGGTTCAGTGAAAAAGTAAGAGGGGCAGCTATGCCAAGAATGAGAACCAGAGCTTGCCAAGTGCTTCTTTAAGCGGCTTTAGCCAATGTGAGACTAAACAGTGCATTAAATAGGCATACAACTTACTGCAGTTAAGGAATTGCATGTCAAATAACAGCTCTTTGCTATGTTTTAAACATGATCTCGCATATAGACAGAGACAAACAGAATGCTGTGTTGTCATCTCCTTAGTCTAACAGCTAATAAGGCCTAGGGATTTGAACTTTCCAGGCAACCCAAAGTAATTCTTTGTGATGTAAGAGTTTGCTGATGTTTCACGGAGAGGTGTAGGATGGAACGCTGCCAGGGCAGCAGCTCAGTGCAAAAACAATTTTTTGCCACCATGGTTGTCAGAGATGTCTGGCTGCATAAAAGAGCAAAGGCTTTGTAGCCTGTTATTGAGAACAATGAGAAATCTCCTTGGAAAAGATCTTGTGCCTGTTTTCAGTATGTCTGATTTTTGGTATGGGCTGTGGGATCAGAGGGAAGGCTGCTAGAGGGATGAGGTCGGCTCTTAATAGAGGCCCTGAGGAATGCTGGCATGGTACGTGATGTCTGGACAGTGTATATGGAGGCCCAGAGAATTTGAAGAATGCCAAAACTCTTGGATCCAAAATGTCAAACCTACCAGCCACTGAAGATAGGAGACATTCCAATACCTGTGGTCTTCAAACAGCTGGTTGAGTAATACCTGCACAGGTGGAGCCTTGCATCCAAACACCTGGCTGCTCCCACTGCTCCTTTCATGGTCAAGTTGAGAAACTCTCTTCCTGCCTGGTTCACTGTCTGGATTATGATGCCTTGTGACCACCTCTCCTTTACCACTTCTCTCACAGCACCCAGAGAAAGATCCTTGGTCCAAATAAACAGCCCTTCTTCAGTAGGTCTTTGAGAAAACCTAACAGAACTAATAGCTACAAGAAATGAAATACTTGAGGTTTGCTGGCAGAAGAAGAAAACTTGAAGTTGACCAGAGGAGGGCCTCCCTCAGATCATACTGCATATCCTAGTGCTCACAGGTGAGCTGCAGTGTTCTGTCCGAGTGGGGTGCAAGAATTCAGTCTGAACGCTCTTGATTAGCAGCTCTAATCAAAGAAGACTTTTCTTGTTCACTCCGAGGAAATTCTATTAGTATTTCCTAAATTTTTCCAGAAGGTAAAATGTAGGGTCATCACTTGGATATCTCTCTCAAGCCTCATTTCAAAGGAATATTCAGAATCAGCAAGGTCACCTAGGGATTCCTGCTCCTTCTCTCTCAGAAGAGAACAGGGATTTTGGAAGCATCTCCCTCTGCTACAACACTTTGTGCCTCTAAACAATATGAATGGCCAGAGGAACATGTTTCTTGGAGATAAGAGACCTTGATTTTGGTTCTGGATCCATCCAGTGAGGTAAGTCACAAAATCTCAGTGTCTCATATTTCCCATTTGTCCAATGAAGCAATAATTATTGCCTTCCAAGACTGGGGTAAAGACAAAGTGAGACAGCTAATATAACTGGATTTTGAAAAGCAAATATACTAGTCGAACATTAGACATTCTTCTTGTTATTAATACTATTATGTAACTATTACTACTAATAACAGGTTTTATCAGCTACCCCTAAGGAGACAAAATGAGTGTGTAATTAATTAAGTGTGTTAAGATATCACAACTTATGCAGTAGACTCTGCAACTGATCCCACAAGAGAATAAATAAGTATAGTAGCTAACATGTGTATGGTGCTTACTATGTGCCAGGCAGTATTCTAAGGTATTATGTTCTAATATATTAACCCATTTAATTCTAACACCAGTTCTATGGGGCAGAACTGAGGCAGTTTCTTAATGAAACTCTGTCTCATTTTACAGACGAGGAAATTGAGGAACAAAGAGGTTAAGTAACTTGCTCAAGGTCAACCTCCAAGTAAGTTGCAGAGTTGGGATTCAAACCCTGGATTCCTGATAATAGAGACCATGCTCTTGGTCTTGAACTCTTCACTCTCCTGCGTCTTATAATTCTCCATCAGAGAGGAGATGGTCTTGAAGAGCATTACAATGTCCAAAAAAAAAAAAAAAATGCAAATTATTTTCTAATTTTGCGTAGAAACTATCACTTTTTTAGTGGTCCCTTGGCCCTCCTGGGCATATTTAAAGGTAGTAGCAAGCACTTAGGGTCAATATAAAAACTCACTGTTTTTCTTTAAGAATACCTGTGGCCTATTAGCTTAGTAGGGCTAATGAAGTCAGGGCCATAAGGTCAAACCCACATATGCCAATTAGTTTCAAAGAGAAAAGCTTTTCCACAGCCAGTGACTATATCCCTAACTTTGACCAGCTGTCATAGAAACGCATGGCTGCCAGTCTACAAGGTACCAAGCCAAGGAATGCAAATGGTGTGCCACTCAAAGCAATGCTAATGGTGAGTGAGTGTATCTTTGAGTGCCCCAAATTGTGTACTCTCTTCTTTAATTGGAAAGGCAGTATCAATAGACTGGGAAAAAGCTTTTGGTCAAGTTTAGAAGCTTATTGATTCTTATTTATCCCCTCTAATTTAGTAAAGGACGGCCCAAAACTGACCTACTCGTCCTCATGTTCAAGAGAGTGAGAAAATGCAAACATGGGAACTGTTAGCTGGTCTTTCCTAGCAAAGAAAAGTGGCCATCTGTTTTCATGAGGCATGTGCTCGTTTGGCCAGATGACCTGAGTGTATTTGGTCTTGTTTGAGCTATTCCATCCCTGAGGGGTTGAAATCCAGCTTAAAACAAAAAAGAAGCTGGCTCCTCTTTCTTTAAGTAGGTGTAATCTCCTATCTTTGGGGATGAACAGAAACTATGTATAGAAGATAAAGAAGATTAAATGTTCTTTGGTCACTACTTAAATCCAAGGTTCTCCTTTCTTGAATAGCACCAAATCCTTGTTAATTACAGCCTAGACTAAGAGTCTGTTAAAGTTAGAAGAGGTCATTTACTTTAACAAAATCTCCTTGTTTTATAGACAAGGACATTTCGGCCCAGGAAGTTTAAATGCCTGCCAAAGTCATATAGCTAATGAATGACAGGTCTGGGAGCAGTTTTCTGAGCACTATATTTCAGATGAAAGAAGCTTGAGTTAATAATAATAACCTAGATCTAGAAAGGTTGTTGCAATCAATAATAATGAAATTCATTGCAAAGTTTCGCTTAAACTCTACAAAACAGTATGTTTTAACCCATGAAGAATGCCATTCATTTATTCAGACCTGTTCTTAATAACTATGCATTGGAAGTATATTTTACAAAAGCTATAAATCTGAAATAGCCAAAAGGGTATCCAACTTTCATTTCTAATTGATTTACTTCTCCTTTTTTCCCAGACTGCCGAGGTAAAGCATATACAGTTTATTTAAGGGACTGTTTATAGACTCTTAAAACGAAAAAGGACCCCAGAAACTTGTTTTCTTTTGGTTGCTCTTAATTGAAACCATCCAAGATGTTGGTTGTCTGTCAATTTTTTAAGTATCTCCAAGGAGAGAAATTCCACAAGCCCCTAAAGCGCGTGTTAAAATGGTGAATCGCCAAGGCTGTCAAAAATTTTATCTATGGCAAGCTTAACTTCTCCTATTTCACTTGAAGTTCTTTTCCTCTTGCTGTTTCATGCAAAACAAGGTTATCACCAGTCACCCTCTATGAGGGCTCCATCAATCTGGTAAGATAATAGCTAGCTCTTTCCCATTATGCGCCCTCCATTATGCCACAATTTTTCTCATAGGACTATGAGCGCACAAGACTGGTTGATATGCCCTCTCACTATGATGCATAGGGAAGAAGCGGTAATTAGCTCTTCATTGGAACTTTCATTTCATAAAATGTCTGGGGAAGCTGCATTAATTATAGAGGAACTGTTCCACTTATGCTGGGAAGATGTTCACAAAACAGGTAATCTAGAAGGTTGCTTCCACTGTGCTCTCGTGGAACTCGGGCTTGTAGAGAAATATGAGCTCATCCACAACATTGAGTCGATCTATCCAAAATAAGCATTGCAAAAAAATTTTATTCAGAACCCTTTTGTCTCTAACAGGGTTAAAAAACCTCTCCTTGTTAAACATTATGGCTCAACAAAAAAGATAGATATGGAGGCAATTTGCTTTTAGATGTTTGAATTTCAAACTGAGATCAGAAACTGCCTTTTACTATTAAAAAAAATCCGTAATTTGAAGCAGCCTGAAATAAAAGGCACGGCCTCAAGAAAACTTTGAAAATAAGGGTAAAAACAATAATAAGAGTCAACTGACAAGGGATGCAAGTGGGGATGACTGCTTTCCTGTAAAAAATATTTCAAAGACTGTAAATGCTTCAAGCTGACTTCTCCACACACAGTAAATCTCAGGGGACAAAAAGGAAACTCAATAAAATTTGTTGACAACAGTTAATGCCTGTAAGAATAATTGGCTCAGACACAAAACAGACCATCAACGTAGCTTAGGGACGACCAAAATGCAGCTTTTAAGTCATTGTTAGTATACATTGTATTCAGCTGAAAAAGGAAAAACAGTTTTGTCAAATAGCTGGATAAATATGCAGCAAGAAGAATTGTCCAAAGTACCTGACAAACCTAATTCTTGATGGTTCTAAAGACTGAGATCCCAAACGAGTAATTCCATTCCACTCAATTGGATTCAATTCAATTCAGTCATGTCAGTTCAACAATCAAATATGAGCCTTTCCTATACTGGCCAGGCATTGAGCTAGATACTGGGATTCAATGGTAAATAAATATGGCCTTTGGCATCAAGGAGCCCATGGAGAGGGTAGATCCTGGTTAGGCTATTTTAAATGTGGGACAAAGTATTCAGGAAAAGCATAAAGGACTATAATCTATTCTCCCATGATTATTTTTCTCTTACTGCACTTGATAATACTTATGTGCATGTTTTTTTTTTTTTTTTACCTCCCAACTAGACTGTGAGTTCCTTGAAGGCAAAGTCAATCCCTCATTCATTTCTAGGCATCTCATTCATGCCTAGTACAGTGTCTTACACATAGCAAATGCTCCATCAATGCTTTGAATTAAAGACTTTAAAGGGGCTAACTTTTCTTGGACAAAAAGGATTGTCCAGTTGACTAGAAAGTTAATGAGAATACTTTTGTGCACTAGGATCTATGTCAGACAAAGAATTTACGAGTCACGAAATTCTATGAGACAGAACTTATGGAACATAGACTCCCAATGACAATACTGACAATAATAACACACAAATTATAAAACCATTTTCTATTCAAAGTTGTCCTTTAAACATCGAGAGTTGCCATATATAACATTCCCCTCTCAAGTTATTAAAATAGAATAAAAAAAATCTTTGCTAAAATTTGATCATTGGAGTAATAGAATGAAAGAAGCTTTTCAGTGTTTTGAAATTGATTTCCATCATTGTTGTCCAATACTCTTAACTATCTGTGTGAACATGTATAAGTATCATATGGTTACTTGGAACCAAATCATTTCTTTCCATTCTCATTTTTCATCATCTAATGCAAACATCACAGGCATAGAAGGATCCAGTTTCCACGCACTGTGCACGGAAATCCTGGAGCACGTCATGTTGAACATCACAATTCAACCTGGCATATAACAGAAGACACTTGTGGGCTTGGCAATCACCTAGGGAAGTGGATCAAAGGAAATTGCACGAATGGATTATCAAGGCAAAAAATAAAATCCTCCTGAGAACCACTTATTCAGTTTTTAAAATGTGGATCAGGAACAGCAGACTAGAGAATAATGACAACCCATCGTTGGGTGACGTTGATGTGACACATTGCCTTCCACAAGATATTTTAAAGATAAAACAAGTCTGCTATTTGAAAAGCACTCACCCGATGAACTCATTCATCTGCACTGCAACAGAGAACTGGATAGACTTGCTTTATTGCCAGAAAAATAAATGAATTCACTCAATTAAGGCATTGGCTGATTACAGAGAGCGAGAATTTGCCCATTCAAATAGTAGAAAGCACATCTTCTCTCTCACTAGTTGTTTAAAGGCTATTTGTTGCCAAATCTACAATAAGTCCAGAACATCAGTCCACCTATAAGCCTCTTCCTTCCCTTTCCCTCTACCCATCTCAGACTGACGTACACAGACTCCTCCCCACAGTGACACACACACATACACACACACGCACACACACACACACACACCACCTTTCCTGGGAAAAAGAAGAGAGAGACCTGAAGTGTGTGAATCATCACAGGAGCTATTCAAAGCTTAGTGGGTAACTGAGGTAAGCTGTCTCCACTTGAGCGATATGAACCTCTAAGAATGATTCATGCTCACAGAGGACCTGACCGTCAGTTTCCTGGAACTCTCTAAAATTCCAAAGAATTATATAGAATGAGCATCTGGCTTTAAATCTTTCACTGTCCCGTAATATGCAATGAGACTGGTGCCTCTGAGGTAGACTCTTTAAGTGATCAGTTCCCTCAGGCAGCATTGACTTTTGTTTGGGTTTACTATTTGCAAGAACTGACTTGGCTGTCTACTTGTTATTGACTGTCAACTTCTTAATCACCTGAGACCTACTTCTGGGAGAAGTGACCCTGCACTTGTCAGAAACCCTTTTCCAGGTGGAGATATCACCAGAGAGCCCCAGAGAAGAGCCACGTCAAAGGAAGGCAATAACAAAAAAAATCAAGGTCAATTTGCACAGAAGGCAAATTAATACAGCATCTCACTTTGCATTTAGAGAGAGCCTGTGTATTTGAAAATGTGCCTTTGAGCGAGGTTCACCTTCTGTCTGTTCCTGGTGATTTCATATTGCATGGAGACAGCTGGGATGTGCTCCCTTCATTCTTTTTCCAAGTCCACCTTACTATTTTAGTCCAAATTACCTAGCACTTAAAAACAGGCCTACACGTTTCCATATGTTTATATGTGCACAGCGAGATCTCGAAAACAAAAACCTCAGTCCTCCAGGGTCATTCGTCCCATCCTTTCACTGAAAGGAATGAATAGTCAAGGTAGAGTATAGTAGTTGCAGGACAACTCAGCAGAAAGTCATTAAAAGACAAACTGCTAAGGAGGAAAATTCCATCCTAAATCTGCAAAACCTGCCACAGCGCCGCTGAAACACTAGGCTTACTTTAAGGTGAGGAATCTCAGAGGCTGAGGATGACTGCCAGCAACGGGCAGTTATTCAGTTATTCACACACTCCCTGCGGTTGTAAATCCACAGAGCAGTGAGAGGGAGGGCTACTTACTGAAATAAAAGCCCCTGTCTCCACACACGAACTGAAGAGCGTCCACCAGCTCAGCCCCGCAGAGCGTCTCCGGTCCAGCCGAGGCAGAGCTGGTGAAGGTGAGCAAGCACAGGGCTAGGTAGAAGAGATGCGAGGAGGACATGATGTGCATCTTGACCTGCCGAAGAAACAGAAGGAAGGTCATGTTTCCTTCTTGGTCCTTGAAGGGGAGTAGGGGTGAGGCCCGGGTGCACTTACCCCAGCATTCCATTACTGTCATTAATCAAAACTACCCTGCAGAGAAGTGCAACAGCGTGCATGAGTGACCGCAGGGTGGCGTGGACTGAGCCTGTCTTGGCATCAAACAACGTGTGTTTAATGTCCTTGCTACTGTGGAACCTTGGGGAAGTCCTCCCTGAACCCCTTCTTTATGGGTTCCTGTTACAACTCAATGAGACAAAATATCTAGAAACATTTACTATGTAAATGAAAGATGCTATTATTGCAGTGGGATTCCACACCCCTCAGAGATCCTGGTAAACCTTTTGAATGATCAAAGGTTAAATTGTGCTCGGTCCAGATTTGGGGTCAAATGTGTTTTATTAATTTAAATTCTCCCAAGATTGTCCATCCACAGATGGCATATGCATTCATTATTGACCAGAATATTAAATTAACCAGAACATCATTCCCTAGCTACTGATTAAAGAGAATTTACTGTGGCTAAAAATGGACTTGTGAAAATACTATATAGTGTTATAGTTTTTTTTTTTCGCTTAAAGAGAGAGACAGAGAGCCAGAGAAACAGAGATGGACAGAACGAGATAGAGAGAAAAAAAGAGAGACAGAGAAAGACGGAGAGACACAGAGAGAGATTTCTTACCTGGGGGATGTCAGCAGTTAATATAACCACAAGAGGAAGTAAAAAAACAGAAACAGGAAAAACGTGAAGATTTAAGAATGAAATTGGCTCATGCTAAGTAAACCCTACTCCTTCTGCATTCTAAAGTCCCTTGTGTCAAGCTCAATATCAAATCAACCCATATGTAGAGAGTGCCTTCTATGAACTGGGCACTGGGCTCAAAACCTGAAAAAGTCTTCTTTTTTAGTCATAGGAATTCTGACTTCATCTCTTGGAGGGACTTATGTGTCACTGTATCCATTTTATAGCAAAATATATTGAGGGACCCCTGGTTGGCTTGACTTAGCCAATGGTAGACAGCCAAATGGCAGCCCTGCCAGAAACAGGATTCCTGTGGCTCAAGTCCCCATCCTCACTCTACGTAGTAGAAACAACGCTAAGGTGATCATTAAATTTTTCCATATTGCTACTTGTGGCACAAAGATGTGATTCTTCCAGGAAGCTTCCCAAGGTGAGTAGCTGCAACTCTCTCAGGTGCATTTACTTTCAGTGGCACTGAAAGAGTCACCAACAGGAGTTAATTGAGGGACCCTATCAAAAGGCTCATGGAGTTACGCTGGAAGCTATCATTATCAAAAGAGCCCTTTGTGAACCTCACAGTAGTAGTGGGTCCATTCAACCCCATCACTTCTGGAGAGAAAGACTCAATCCTTTATTTTCTGACCACCCTCTTTGCCCTCCATGAACTCTCAACTTAATGGCTCTACATCAGTAGCCAAGTTTGCTCCATCATTTTAATTAAGATTTCCATTTTTGTGGCCAGACCTTCAGCTCAGCAATTGGGAAAAAAAAGTAAACCCCTGACTCTCATTAACACAATGTACCAATTTAGTTAATGCTTGTAAAACAGTTGAAGATGAAAAGCGCCCTCTATTTGCAAATCATCATAAACAATGGCCATAAAATAGAAGAAAAGGTGAAAACTCAACTGAACATTTCTTCCATTTTCTTAATAGGACCTCTGCATAGACGGCTACTCCCTTCCATGGCCATCCCCCCACAGCCAAAGCCAGTGGGACTGCCAGAAACAAGTTATCATCCAATCCTCATTTTTCTTAGTTATAAGATAATTGGTGGGGATTTTCCCCTTCAATATTTCCAGTGGAAACCTCAACAAATATAACCCAACTGGATTTCATTGCCTGAAAAGGGCAAACTCATAATTGATCTTACAGAACATACCCCACTCTCTGGCAATGGGTCAGTTCTAGAATGTACGTTATTCTACCCAGCTTATGTCTCTACCCCTCCCTTCCTTGTTGAGTTTATAGTAAGATTGAAGGTCAAGCACCTGCAATGGTAGATGCCTTAGAGTTCTTCAGTTCTTGTGAAATCCAGGGGAAAATGTACTCAACTTACAGTCTTAGTGAATTGAGAACTTCATTAGATGTGAAACCTGTATTTTTAATAGTTATGTCTGGTATAACACATTTAAGCCCAGCAATACATATAAATCTCTAGCATTTCAGAACTTAAGATTTATTTTTTACAGATTTTTCTTTTTCTTTTTTTGCTGAGTTATGTTGTCAGATAAATATCAGCACTTATAGTTCTAGGACAAGATAGAACCTCTAGTGCATTTTCCTTTAGTTCAGGGAACAGTCCGGTACACCCACAGAGAACCAGAGAATTTATCACATTATGTTCCCAAAAAGAAAACAATAACGAACTTGCTTAGGAGTTAAAAGTTTGAAACAAGTGGCCCCATATGTTCATCATTTCCTTGGCCTTTTATTTTGCCAAACACAAAAGGAATGAAGAGAGAGAAAGGAAAGATATGCTAGAGAGAAAGGAAGGAAAGAACCAGAGAAGAAGAGAAAAAAGAAAAAAAAAAAAATGTAGAGCGCTCTTTCCAAAAAATCATTCCCGAATTCAAAATTTAAAAGACCTTTCTTTTTATCTTAAATAAATGGAATATCAATTGATTCCAGATGTCTGGGCTACAATGAAAATGCCCAGCAAAATTTGAGGGCAATAGTCATAAGAAAATACTCACTGTAGGTGTAACCATTTTTGTTTGTTCCAGATCTTTTACAGCAGGTCAGGGTGGGTATTATGAGGCTGATGTGAATTGAAAACTGAGGACTTAAAAACATGTGCTGCTTTGTGGGTGGGGTTTGTGAAAGCATCTAGTTACATTTGGACACCCAGGCAGGTATACTATGAGCCTGGATAAACTGCCTTTTGTCCCTTCAAACAATGAACAAATTGCACAGCTGGGATTTGAGTCAATCTTTTCCCCCCAGTCAAGCCACCAATTTCCATTGTGTGCCTATTGTGGCCGCCCCGAACAGTGACCCAAGCTCCAGCCCCTCTCCCGTACCCTCTTCCCTCTGACTCAAGCACTTGGAAATATCTTGAGACTCAGAGTACAAATCAGCTTGTGAGTTCTGCTTCCAGGCAGGACACCTTTACTCACTGAATTACGTCTGAAAGACCAGCAGCTCCCTCAAACCACTTCCTGCTCCAAGTCCAGGAAAAGGTAACTTATTGCTAGTTCTACTTCTGAAAAGTTCAGCACACACAGCATGACAAGTTCATTTGGAGACAGTTTTTCAAACTTGTAACGAATGCAGAGATAACACTCCACAGCAGTCTTTTATGATCATCTAAGTAGGAAGACAAAACCCCTGGCTGTCAGACCACATAGTACATATGTATATTGACTTCATTTCTTTCAAAAGCAAGGTAGCTAGCATGCGTCTTAGCATCTCAAGGGCAGCAGAATCAGGTGCCTGACAAGGATGTATCCTTAACTCCTAAGCCACTTACTAGACTAAGAAAAGTCCTGGTGGTGAGTATCTGAAAGCAGCGAATGAATTGAGCCCTCAGGCAATTGCAACGGGGAGCCAGTGACAGCGGCTTGAAAGTGCTTGCAAATTGGAAAAACACAAGTCTTGAAGGATATAATTTTGCTGAGAATGGAAACTTGAACTAGAGCCAGTGATTGGAAACGAGAAGTCGGTGCATTGACAACGGCAGCCAAATTTACCTAAAGGGACTTTACAACACTGAGTACAAAATCAGAGTTTTACAACACAAAACCCCAAGTCCAAACTTCGCCCATGAAAGCCCTCTTCAAAAGATAAAACTTGGACAAGCAGTTGCTAGAAAGTTTCCGCTTTCCATATCCAGTATGCATTTGTTTAAATTATATGAATATGCCAGGTCAGCAAGAGTTGTCAAGGACTTCTTTTTCAGAAGAACAAATTAAACTTCACTCTAACTTTGACTCTCTGGGCATAAGTGCAGAGAGTTCCGGGACCTTAGCTCCAAAGATCACATTTAAAAGCTTTAATATCATCTAAAATGAAACTCTTCATATGTGGCATGCCTTGTAACAAAGTCCTGACAAGTTACACACACACACACACACACGCAGATACACAGACACTCATACACACATGAACATGGTCTTTAAAAAAAATCTGCACCTGCAAAAAAAAAAATCCAAAAGTTCATATGCATACTCTATAGCCCTTAACCATATACTAGAGAGGATTTAAAGGAATCTTCTATAATGAGACCACTGAAGCCCTGCAGGAGTGGAGGATTTAGCATAAGTACCTTTGCAATAGTTTCTACTCATACAGATATCTGTGCAAAGGCATCCATCTCCCGGAGCTATTTTTTCAGATCCCACAGAATTGCATATTCAGCAATTTATAAATAACTCCCAGCTCCGAAACAATGAAAATTCTAAAGTGAATCACATTCCTAGGCAGAAGCAAACAGTACACAATTTAAAGAAAATTCCCCAATGACTTCAAAGAGTAAGAAATATTTACCTTCAAGAAATCACAAAAGCAGCACTTAAATAATTGGGTTGGAAGACTGCTGATTTTTCCCATTGCTTCTGAAGTGAAAAGTCTGGAAATGAATTGGTTAGCAGGAATAATGAGGCAAAAAGAAATCCAGAGAGATGGGAGATGTTGAGAGCAATGTCACATTTCAATTTTGAGGACTTTATTCCATTGCGCAGGCTCTATCTGCTCTGAATTTAGCAGTGACAGTGAGATTTAGCAAACAGAAGAGGGATTTAGAGAAAATCCTCACATTTATCTACAAAACACAGACACTGTAGACAGGAAACAGCTGGGGGAACATTTGCCTTCTCTCTCTCTCCCTCTTCTGGCAAAGTTATCGAGTAAGGACTTTTTTGGGCATGGTGACAAATAACATCATACCTTTGCATTTTAAAACTAGAGCACAGAAGCATTTTTTTCCCTTAAAAGAATGTGTGTTAGTGACAGGGTTAGCAGACATTAAAATACGGATGCTGCCATAGAAAATAAGGATCCGTTCTCTGATTAACTTTCTACTGGCCATGAAGACACACACATCTGCTAATACACCTTACCAGTACTAAAGGAATATACGTGGAGGATGGGCGAGGAATTTTATATTTTAGAGCATATACAAAATTAAAAAAAAAGAAAAAAGGCCATTTCAAGCAAACCCTACAATTTTAACCCTGAAATGACTGGGGTAAACTAGATTGGAAGATAGCCCTGGGGTGACCCCTTGTCCTACTTGCCAAGTGAGGGGAATGATCTCATTTCCTAGAATCTAGAAAAGGGGCAGGCAGCATTGTAATTGGCCCCCTTTCGGACACTGTCTCATGCTTTTTGCCCGAGACAGGGTAAAAACTTTGCTGAGCTGTAAAGCCAACTAAAAAAATAAAATAAAATCTTTTTCTTCCTTCCTCTACTAGGCTGCCTATCACCCCCCAAGGGAAGGGCACTTGAGGGGCAAATTATTTTCCTGTTGTTCATATTTCTCTGCATAACTTGAACCTGTGTGCGTGTGTGTGTGTGTGTGTGTGTGTATGTGTGTGAGTGTGTTTTCTTTCTCTAATTTTTGTGTATTCTAAACAACACCAGCTGGCTAGCAATACCCTCTCAAGGGTTATGATGTCATTCAAATCCCTCAACTTCATAAGTGGCCAGCGACATGGTCCAAGCCAGCTGTTTTGCTATTTATAATGTATACTTGCCTTTGCCATTGAGAATCAACTTCTGATCTTTTGTCGATACAGTTTGTACCAATTTCTCTTTGGTTTTGAGAGGTAGTAGATAGGAAAGTGGATTATGAAATAAGGTTGCAAAAGTCCAGATCAGACATACCACATTCCCTAGATGTCTATCCAGGTATGGTTTCCTGGGGATGGTGGGAATTACCTGGACCTTGCACTTATTTCTCTCTTGGGACTCTCAGGGGATTCGATGATACTGACATCAACCAAAAGCAAAGGTCTACTGGAATCCCTCATCTAGATCTTTATGTTGTCATGTGGCCAGAAAGTTGTTTGCAGAGGTGAATGTCCTCAAAGGAAACCCTGGTTGGTTTTGAAAGGGGGTTGGGTTTGGTCAAGTCTTCCGTGTGGTTAATAACTTGTGGCAATGTTTACCTTCCAGAAATAAAGGGTAGCAATCTGGAGTTATGTCATTTCAATGGTGCACATACTCAGCACCATTTGGTGAGTGCCTACTATGTGCCCCACTACAGGTATCATGGTCAAGGCCCCACAAGGGCCTTCAGCTGAGTGGCAGAGACAGGGGAAAATGTCACTGTCATGTGGGGAGTATGTGCTCTTTTAAAAATATGACCAGTGCACACTGGACGGGAGTGACAAATTCTCCAGAAAGACAGGGAAGTGAAATCCTTTTGAAAACCCAGAATGAAGGAGGAGGGATGCGTCATGAGAGGCTTTGGGGTACACGGTTGGGGAGTTCCAGAGGGTACGTTTTGACCTGAAGACCATGCAAATATGCATCAAGAAGTGGCCCAGTAGGCACCTGCAGGTGTGGGAGCAATCCCTGTACTTAAGGAATAATCCAAGGCTTCCTTTAACAAGCTCCCCTTCCTGCCCCTATGACTTGGTTTACAAAGATCTTGTTTTTCTGCAGCTTTGTGGATCATGCCTCCTGTGGAAAACAAAGTCCATCCTCCTCTCATGGACTTTGACAATGTCGATTGTCTTGAACCAAAGAGCTACACATATCTCCCAGGTAGAAAGAATTGTAATTTCCAAGCGCACAGAGTCAGCTACCGGCTAGAGTCTTGATGCTAAGTGCCTTGCTCCACCACTGGGAACATTTGCAGGTGAAAGCCAGGACTTTCCCACTGGAGTTTCAGCATATTTTAATCTTTCCAGGGTGTCCTAGAAGCTCCCTGCATTTCTCCAAGGCTGTAACCCAGTCTGACGTCCTCTCTTGGCACCACTGTGCACAGATCACCTTATCCTCAACCATTTCATGTGAAAGGCTGGTGTGGGAGAGAGAGCACATACCCTTCCATCAGACACTGTGCCCCTGCGATATCGACACACTGACTCACAGTCTCTTGGTTTTATAACCCCAATTACCCTTAAAGGATAATTGGGTTTTAATTTATGTCCCAGTTTTTATGTCACAATCAAAGAAAACTGAAATTTCAGTGAGTCGTAATTATCATCAGCTGTGCTGTGGAAACATTCTGATGTGAGCTCTCAGTTTCCAATAGGGAAAGCAATTTCCTGAAGTGATTATTGTATATTTCAACGTGGAGAATGGTCGATATTTCTGGGTAGGGTGAGCCATCAACAGAGCAGGGTAATAATTCCTAGAGAAATGGCCATTTTCTTTGCTAATTCCAGGAGTCAATCTGAAAGCAAAGGGCAATAAATGTGCCACATGATTACCTTTAACGACTGAGTGCTGTACCTGTTTAGGAGAAAAAGAAATGAATGCACCTATTACTAGAGAGTTCGAGGGGGTAGTAAATCTAATCCCCAAGTCATGAAGTCCCATTGGAGAGAAACATATGGGGTCATTCTAAAATTACTGAATGATGATGTTGTCTCCTGCCTGGAACAAACTGATAGTTAGATATGGGAATTGTGTGCCACCAAAATAGCTAACTGCAAGGATGTGCTCATCATGAGAACATCCACTCCTGGCAATTCAGAGATTCACAGTTTCACCTTTTGCATGTGTAATGCCTGTGGGATATAAATAACTCTCCCCACAGCCTTCTTCTTGAGTGGCATATTTGCATAAAGCTGCAGCTTCAGAAGACTTCTGACACCTTTCTTTACAAAAAACAAGTTGTTCATCTCCTTCAAGAGCAGACTGATTGAGAGTCACAGAAGGGGTGGGCAAGGCCCAGTCCCCACTCCTTTTGCTCAATCCATGTTCCCAGTCTTCCCCATGTCAACTGCAGAGGAACTCATCCAAAAGGTCATTTAATATCCACGCGCAATAGGGCATATTTACAATTTATTTTATTAATGTTTTGCCGACTCCCAAGAAAAGCTCAGAATGGATATTAGGAGGGAAGGGGACTTTGGAACCAAACAAAATGTGAGGTCTAAGGTTCCAGGGCCACCCACCAGGCAAAGAACTTGAGGAAAGTAGTGGACATGTCTCTTGGATGATGGTGTGTGGGGAGGGTTGGTCTGGGAGTGTATTCTCTGATGTTTGAGATCAACACCTTGTCAATTCAAAATGTAAAACTCAGAGCAAAAGGCCAGACCTCAAAAATACAACATGCTGTTGAACAAGAGGACTAACGTCAGCTCCAAAAGATCTGCTCAGAAGGAGATCTGTTATTCCTCAGAAAGATCTTCTTGAGCTCAGAGGAGTTGCTCCAAATCCTTAGAGGAGCATTTTCCCCACAGCTAAGGAAAACAGTAAAAGGGAGAAGAAATCCTCTCACTAAAGAAATCAGTGCTTTCTTTTCAACATCAAACTTGGATCTTATTTCTTCTAAAACGTCAAAAGGGCAAATACTGAGAACAGTCAGAAGCAAAACTGTTGTGGTTTTGGGAGCAAAAGAATTCATCGTAATGGCAGATGAGGAGTCACTGCATGGGGCGAGGGTGGCTTGGTGGAGCGGCAGAACCTGAAAGCTCACCACAATTGCCCCAACTTGGAGAGAAAGTGGGGAAACGAGACACCAATTCCAAACTTCAAGGGTAGTACCCACAGACGCGCTTTCTTCTGGAATCGAAAAATGTGCGCGCCCTCTAGTGGGCTACGGGGAAACTGCCACCGCAATCAATCGTTGACGTGTGTGGGGAGTTGGAAGGCGTGGGACCTTTTGGAAAAGCTCCGGATTCAAATATACTTTAAGCTGCGCTTATCTTTGGTTTTATGAACCCCTTTAAAATACATAAGCTATATATTTGATTCACTGTAGTTTCAAAAAGGGGAAGATTGCTAAGAAGAGAAAGAAAGATCATAAACTTCATGAGGGCACGGGTGTCTTCTTCACGGCTGTATTCCCCATGCTTAACTCCTGGTGTGGGCTCAGAACATTTTGTTGATTGAATGAAAGTCTGGAAAATAAATGACGATCAAGGTAAACTGTTTCACACAAAAAAGATAATAAACTTTGAGAGTGAAATGACCAACTTCCTCATTTTATAAATAAGAAAAATAAGGGGGGCAGGTGGATAGAAAAGTGACTTAAGAAACCAATTTAGGTGCTGGTAAAGGAAGCTCCAATCCACTCTCCCTGTCTGTTCTGCACTCTTTATACCACATCATTGTTCAAAATGTGGCCCATAACACTGATGGTCAAAGACACGGCATTTAAAAATCACGTAAGCGTGGACATGGTTCACTTGTCAATTCTCTTTCTATCCTGAATTTACCGAGGGGAAAGCCTCAGTTGGGGACTACTCTGTCCTCAACGCCTCTCTGCTACTTGCTAATCTCCGCTTTCAGCAAAGAGAAACTGGACCTCAAGCCCAAAGTCTTTGCTGGCAGCGGTTTTACCCAGAATTTAATAATACTGTTGTGTTTGCATGGTATTTGTTTCTAAGAATGCTTTCTATTTTGGGCAAGGGATGCTGTTTTTGAAATGGATATTTTAAAATATATGTATCTAAGTCTTAAAAAATCAATTTAAGAAAAAAATATTTTTTTTTTTTTTTTTTTTTTTTTTTTTTGTGAGGAGATCAGCCCTGAGCTAACATCCGCCAATCCTCCTCTTTTTTTGCTGAGGAAGACGGCCCTGGGCTAACATCGGTGCCTATCTTCCTCCACTTTATATGGGACGCCACCACAGCATGGCTTACCAAGCAGTACTTCGGTGCGCGCCCGGGATCCGAACCAGCGAACCCCGGGCCGCCGCAGCGGAGCGCGCGCACCTAACCGCTTGCGCCACCGGGCCGGCCCCCAAGAAAAAAATATTTTTAAAGTAAATAAATAGTATTACAAGTGGCTGACAGTTATGACAAAAAATGTGTGATTGATGATTGAGTGTCTGCTGTTTGGGAATCACTGCAGTATAGCTAATATCACGTGTTCGGGAAAAAAAATACATATGCACTACGAAAAAGCAGAGAACAAAGACCCTGTGTATAAAAAATGCCATCATATAATTGTATTAATGTTGTTTCTTGATAATTTGGAGGCACTTTTTGCTCACACTCATTTTTTGTTCCAGCCTTTCATAGAGTTTGGAGATATTGAAAAAGGCTTGGTAGAGTGAATAACAGTTGAGGTAAGTCTTGAGGCATGAGTTCACCTTCAAGATGGAAAAAAACAGTGAAGGCTATTCAAGGCAGAGGGAACAGCATGGAGAAAGTTGTAGAGGAATGAGTAGGTTCCCAGTGTTGGGGTGTTGTGGGAGATGAGGCTGTAGCTGTGCTTTTAGACGCTGGCGCTGTGGAGGCCTTTCTTCTCCTCTTCTCCCCATCAGTAGCCTTCACATAGCTGCGAGACTGGAAAAAGTCTTAATTCCCTCGTGATTCCCCTGTATGCAAAGATTTGTATGTAACTGAATCTGTGATTAACTCTGGGAATGGCATAGTGCCTCAAGGTAAATATGGAACAATGGTCCTGGGTTACATTATAACCAGGGTCCGTCTGAGCAGGCTGGCTAAGAAGAACTGAGATATAGATTGATCACCCAACGCTCTTGCCAGAGATTCCATTTTTAAAGATTTAATTGTAGTATTTATACTCTGGTAAGTAGATTTTAATGGAAAAACGAAGTGATTACACTTGATAAAGATTTTCCACAATAAGAGTTGAGGCAAGGGGGCCGGCCTGGTGGCGTAGTGGTTAAGTGTGCGCGTTCCGCTTCGGTGGCCCGGGGTTCGCCGCGGGTTCAGATCCTGGGTGTGGACCAATGCACTGCTTGTCAAGCCATGCTGTGGCGGCGCCCCATATAAAATAGAGGAGGATGGGCATGGGTGTTAGCCCAGGGCCAATCTTCCTCAGCAAAAAGAGGAGGATTGGCAAAAGATGTTAGCTCAGGGCTAGTCTTCCTCACCAAAAATAAAAAATAAAAAAAAAAGAGTTGAGGCAAAAATGTCTTGTTTCTGGTGAGCCCTGAACTTTCTAGAAAAACTGGTTCATCAGAGGATCCCACTCTTATGTGGGTCAAGTAAGCGAGTTTTTATTGTGCTCTTTGAGAGCAGGGCACACAGCCTCCAGCCTTAATCTTTTACTTAAAGATGGCTGCAGGGGAACATTTCGGACCACTTCCTGTTAGGGTTCCCCGGGTAAACAGAAGTTTGAGTAACCAACGGAAGAGCAGACACAGACTCTAGAGTAATGATCCTTCTGGTCCTTGGAGACTGTGCCTCATCCTCTGCCCAGCACAGACCCTTGGGCATGGAGTGAAGGTGTGCCACGGACACCTTGCAGACACCCAGATGTACCTACAACACACTTTGCTCCTTTTCACAACATATTGGTGAAGTCCGCAATTTCTTTCAGAGCTCAAAATAAATATTTAAACCCAGTCTTATTAGTCAGGGTTCTCTGGAAAACAGAGCCAACAGGATTGATCAATCTATCATCTATCTATCTATCTATCTATCTATCTATCTATCTATCTATCTATCTATCTGACATCTATCCATCCATCCATCCATCCATCCATCCATCCATCCATCCACCTACCTACCTACCTAGAGATTTACTTTAAGGAATTGGCTCATGCAATTGTAGGGGTTTGAGCAAGACCAAAATCTTCAGGGAAGGCTGCAGGCTGGAGACTCAGGGAGGCGTTTCAGTTTGAATCCAAAGGTCACCTGCTAGAAGAATTCGCTCTTCTTCCAGGAAGGCCAATCTTTTTCTATTAAGATCTTTAACTGATTGGATGAGGCCCACCCACCTTATGGAGGATAATCTGCTTTACTCAAAGTCTACTGATTTAAATATTAATCTCATCTAAAAAATACCTTCATAGAGACATCTAGAATAATGTTTGACAGAATATCTGGGTATTGTGGTTTAGTCAAATATAATTTACCACCACACCAGTGGTTCTGAAAAGGTGTACTCACTGGTCCTCCCTCACTAAAACTGAAAGATAATAATAGTCTTCTCCCAGTTGGAGAAAAGAAAACTCAAGTTAATGGATTACATTTCCCAATTCTAAGTTTCCCTCCCATACATTTTTCTTTTTTTTTTTTGTGAGGGAGATCAGCCCTGAGCTAACATCCATGCTAATCCTCCTCTTTTTGCTGAGGAAGACCGGCTCTGAGCTAACATCTATTGCCAATCCTCCTCCTTTTTTTTCCCCAAAGCCCCAATAGATAGTTGTATGTCATAGCTGCACATCCTTCTAGTTGCTGTATGTGGGATGCAGTCTCAGCATGGCCGGAGAAGCGGTGTGTCGGTGCGCACCTGGGATCGAACCCGGGCCGCCAGTAGCAGAGCGTGCGCACTTAACCACTAAGTCACCGGGCCGGCCCCCATACATTTTTCTTACATCTTTAGCTTCTGCACTTGCTGTTCCCTGATCATTGCCAAAAGGAAGTCATAGGCACTTGCCTTGGCTGTGTCATTAGTGTTTTACAAAGATACTGCTCATTGATGACAAGAAAATAAACAGTGTTTTGTTTTGCCCACCACTAAGGTGAACAAGCACACATATTACACATATACACACACACTCATAGCACTCAAACACATGCACACACACACATAAACATATGTGCTTAGTTTCTCTGGATAATAATAAGTGTGTTCATTCCTTTATGTAAATAATTGCTGTTTAGGGGCTGGCCCAGTGGCGCAGTGGTTAAGTTTGGTGCACTCCGCTTTGGTGGCCCGGGGTTTGCAGGTTCGGATCCTGGGCACAGACCTACGTTACTCATCAAGCCATGCTGTGGCGGTGATCCACATACAAAATAGAGGAAGATGGGCACAGATGTTAGCACAGGGCCAACCGTCCTCACTTAAAAAAAAAAAAATTGCTGTTTAGACCAATGGAGAGGTTGCAGGCCTAAGGTGGTGTTTGGGGTGAGATGATGTCCTGCTCTTTGGCAAAGCAGAGAGGGAGGTTTCCCACGTGCTTCTGCCCCCAGAGACTGACTCTATGCCTGGCCTTATAGGGGGCCATGGCCCTTGAATAGCAGCATGACAAGTGTTTTTAACTTTTTTGTTAATACTTTTCTATATTTTCTAATTATTATTAGTTTTTACATTCAGCAGATATTACTTTTATAGTCAGGAATAGTCTCACAAAAAGTCATTAAAAACATCATTGAGGGGCTGGCCCCATGGCCTAGTGGTTAAGTTCAGCATCTTCCGCTTTGGCGACCAGGGTTGGGTTCCCAGGAATGGACCCACACCCCTTGTCAGCAGCCATGCTGTGGTGGTGACCCACATACAAAATAGAGGAAGATTGGCACAGATGTTAGCTCAGGGTGAATCTTCCTCAGCGAAAAAAAAAAAAATCATTGATAGGTGTTATCTGTCCTTAGTATTGACTGAAAATGTAGCATATGTGTGTGTGTTTGTGTGGAGGTGTATTTAGTGACTCAATTTACTTCTTTATTCTTCAAAGCTTTTGAGTCTCTGTGATTATTGTCTTGGTCTTGGCTTGCTTATGTGACATCTATATGTACTCACTCATCAAACCTCACCCTCATCCTTCCAAAGTTCAGCCTCTTCCTCTCAATTTGCCCAGGATTGTTCTAGATTGGATTGATGAGTTCCTGGATTATCGTATGAGCTTCTCACAGTCTTTCTGCATGGCAGTCTAGCTAATTCTGGTTGCTGGGATCATCTTCCTCAAATGCCATGTTCATGTATTTCACACTTCCTCAGAGTCCCTTGGTCATGTCTAAGTCTCCCTCCTGCCTTTCAAAACACTCCCTTCCTCAGTAGTCTCCTCTCTTGCTAATGCCCATCATGAGTCTTCATAACGTGTTATTGTTCACCAGCGTATCCCTAGCCCAGCATAGTGCTTTGTTTTTAATAGATTCTCAATAAATATTTGTTAATTAATAATGATAATAACCACTAGCATTATTGAATATCTATTATTTTCAATTCCTTATTTCATATTATTTTAATTATATCACTTAATTCTCACATACCTCAATGAAATAGATATTCTACTACTACTTTCGTTTCAAAGTGCCTGATGCAGTTCTAGGAACACACCAGGTTCTCAAAAATATTTTTTGGATGAATGAAGAGAAAATTGAGTTAGGAGAAGAAAAATGATTTGCCTAATGTCCCATGGCTAGTAAATTACAGAGCCAGGATTCAAATTCAGGTTGGTCTAATACACAATCGGTCTGATACATGGTTTATACATCTTCAGTAGGTGGATCATCTCTTTCAATATTTTGTTATATAATCCCCACATTCCCCACAGTACAATGTTGTACTTTCACTGGTGCTCAAGAAAGGGGTAACGAATTCTGAACATGAGTTTAGAATAATTGTGTTAGCCATTTTCAATATAACCAGGCTGAAAAGTTCAGAGACGTATACTTAGGATAGAGTCTGATTACAGCCATGTTTGGAGCATTTTAGGGGAAACTAACAGTGAAAGAGTATGTTTACTGGTCTTCATCCGCACTACTTCCAGCTTGAGCTACTGCCTCAGAATACACAGAGAAGGAAACAAGTCCCTACAGATTTTTCACTGTACTATGTCGCCTCTGATAAAATAAAACAAGCAACCAAAGCTGCAGAAATAGATAATTGTTCTCCAGAAGCAAGAGGTACAAGAGTCCAAGCCAGAAGCACAGGCAAAGCCTGCCTCAGACAGGAGGCCACTTACACTTATACTCTTCCAACTACAGGAAGAACAGAGGATAGATTTCCTGGGGCATCATCTTACTGGAGCTTTAGATATGGGAACTGCAATAAAGCAACTCACACTGCCAAACATCTGTCTACCTAAGCCCACTCTGATTTAGATAAATTGTTCTGATGAGACATAAAGACCTTAACATTTTTCACTTAGGGACAGTTTATGCTCTACTTCTTAGAGTCCTAGAGGCCAGGGCAAGATCAGTCTTTGGTGTCTATACTTCCTAAGGTTATTGAAGCATCCACAGGTTGTCATGGGATAGATAACCTAGCAAATCCCTCTCAATCTCCCTTAGAATCTGTGCAGCTTGGGGGTTCTCAGAAAGCAATTGCATTTGCTGTCTGGCAAGTCCCAAATGGAGCTTGTGATGGATTAGGGACAATTTCTAAAGTCTTGCTGACTTTCCTGCAATTCAAGGTAGGATGGTTAGACCAGGTTGTATGTTCACTGACTGGTATTTTGGTCTTTGTTATTCTTTGTGATATTTTATCCCCCTTCTTTCCCAGGCTAGTGAATACTAGCTGAACTAGTTCTCTTTAATCAACTGCTCCCCGGCTTTACAGATCTGATTCTTCCCGAAGAAAGTGGTGACTTCAGATCTGGATCTTACCAGGCCCAGAGCACCACCAATCACCGGCAGGTTCCTTCCCAGCTTGGGTTCCCATCAAGCTAGCAATCCCACATCCCGGACTGGCAGCTTCTCTGCAAGATGCCAAGGTTGTTAAATTCACTCCGTGGCTTTAGAAGGCAAGAGACATCCAGAGGCAATTGCAGCCTTTGCAAAATTTGGAGAGAGGATGGGACTGCTAAGTGAGGGCATCTGTTTTTCCCAAGAGGTTGTCTAGGTTAAATCTTCCAATGTCTGGACTTTGCTGACCCCACTCACTTTTGCGGATTTTGCAGATAAAGCAAGTGTTTTCAAACCACAGACAATTTGCCAGGTATTGAGCTGGTGGACAGCCTCAATGGGGCAAGAGAATCTTGTGATCCAAACCTGACCAACTTTTAGGACCCAAACACGAAACAGACAAAACATAAAACCCAATGCTCCTGGGCAGTGAAGGGAATCTTTTCAGCGGGAGAGAAGAACCAAGAACAGAGGCTAAATGTAGTCAGGAATAACCAGAGAATGGCAATCGTCAGCATTTAGCACCAGTGGTGATAAATTTACATTTTTTGCAGTTTATAAATAACAATTCCACAGGCTCTTCATTGAGCCCTTTTGAGAAATTTCAACGGCCACCATGTCCCAAGCATGGCAAACCCAGGGCTGTGTTACCCTACATAAGAGGGATATTCTTTGTGAAGGGAAAGCCATTTCTCAAACACGTCTGGAAGATGCAACTCATCAGTTGGGGCAGTCCAACCACCCACAATGAAGCTAGGGTCACCTCAAATTAGAGAAAACTTCATTCTCTTGGAACTACTAAAGTATGCCGCCTGGAGAATAAATATACACAGCTCAGTGTCAAGCA
This sequence comes from Diceros bicornis minor, assembly GCF_020826845.1. NCBI lineage: Eukaryota > Metazoa > Chordata > Mammalia > Perissodactyla > Rhinocerotidae > Diceros > Diceros bicornis. The sequence continues at coordinate 20,954,522 of NC_080764.1, read as the reverse complement.
ATTTGGTTAAGTCCAGAAAATGGGCAGGAAATGCCAGGGCTGGGCTGACATGGGTGCCCTGAGCTATAGCATCACTTTGAATGGGACTATTATTTACTTTCTTAAATAAATATCATGTGGCAAAATCATACCTTATACAAACCAGCTGAAGTGTGTGATGTAACCATGTTAACACATTTTTATAGTCCTGAAAGAACGCAATGGGATTGGGTCTATCAGTAATCATGTAAAGAAGCAGAGTATACATTCCAGATGTTCATTATATCCCAATCATTTGCTGAGAGCAAAGTGGAGGCTTTCTCTTTGCTCAGGAAGTCTGATTTTAGTAATTGAGACAGAGACACACTTGAAATCTGATATGTTTGGAATTACAATGCTAAATCCCATAGTTCCAGTTAAGTAAGTGTGTGTGTGCAAAGCAAAACAAACATGTAAAAAGTAGTGGGAAGAAAGAAAGAGAAAAAGGAAAGAAAGAGCAAGTGAAGGCAATACTATAGGACTTTTCCATCTGAGATCTTTCTTTCCCAATTTGGCCTCATAGCACCATGCTCATTTCTACTGTCAAACAGCCTTCGCTGGAAAGGTCTAGGGGTGTGGAAAGTGAATGCAGATGTAGATCAGCTCAGCTGTATCACTGAGTAACTGACCTTTGTAAAATCAGACCGTTCAACGTCTTGCATGATCAGAAAAAGACGATTTTGTCTGTTGTGTTGCTTAGATTTCAAAATCTCCTCTAAAAGGAATTAGTTCTAAGCAACTTCTAATGAGTCCTCTTAAAAAGTGTTTAGACTTTTTGTCTGTAGATGTCTCCTTCACAATGTTTTTTATTCTGGAGGGTAAGGTATTGAATCACACCAACTTTTTTGTTGAAGTTCTTATGGAATCAACACAACTCCCAAGCCCTTTACAATTCTGTCTGAACTGGTCTTCGCAAACAAATATACCTCATATTACATCACTCCATCTGTCTCCCTGGCCATATTGGATGACTTACTACACTCTAGATTACTACACTCTAGACATGTTTTGTCCCATTTGTACCTTTAGTTCCTGCTAATGTATCTTCATCCCCACCTCAACCCCAGCCCTTTAGGCTGAAAATTCTGGCACAGGTTCCACCTGTCCTTCTTCAGTGCACCTGCCCTCTCTTCCATGCCCCCAGCCCTGCACCGACTAGAAGTGGTGAATCATCCCTCTGAACTCCCATATCACTTTCTTCATGTCTTCTCCTCTTCTATGCATTTATGTATGCATGTAGTCATTCATTCATATATTTGTTCCTTCATTCATAAAATAGTTATTGAGCATAATAGACAACATGCTAAGAACTAAAAATACAATGTATGTTCTTTTGTCTCTATTTTTCTACCCAATACCTGGATTAATTGATTGTGTCATCAACCCGCTTTGAAAAGAGGCCTCCTGGAGACACAAAGGGAAACTCTGCTATGGGCACTGACTGTGGGCTTTCACTAAACAACATGAACCCAGAGTAATTTTTTTTTTAAGTGCAGGTAGAAAATAGGCTGGACTCGAGCGATGGTAGATAATTTAAAGTTGAAATAACATTAGAAATATAAGAGTCTAGAGGTAGTTCTTATAAAAAATTGAACATGTAAAAATTACCTGTTATAGTAATCATGGTTTAAAGAAGTAATAATAAAAATGAAAATCTCAAGTTGCCTCAAACCACTTAGCTGAAAGAATAAGCTTAGTACTATAAGCTGAATCAAATGTTCTCCTCATTCGAAATTGTAGTTTCTATAAATTGAAAGCACAGAGGTAGGAAACAAATATCCAAATGTTCTTGAAAAATGAGCAAGCAAATGGATGAAGAATAAATCTCAGTTAACTCGTCTAAATGCTACAGATAAAGACTTTGCTGTATTTGCCATGGGCCAGATAAGGTTTTGTCATGCCTGCCTGGCGACGTTATAATGAACACAAGTAAGTCTTCCCAAGTGACCTCTGAAGTCTGCACGGAGCTGATGACTCTCCAGTGTGGATATTTGCATCTTAGTTGGTGCCCTCCTAACCATGACCCCCAAGCCAAAATCTCCAAGCCAAAAAGACCAAGGAGCTCAAAATCAACCATCCCGAATCACATTCTCTTTCTGCGTTGGCATCAGGCTTGTGAGCTCTGCCCCATCAGGACAGTTTTTGATTCTAGAGAGGTAGCCGTTATGGTTCTAATTGAATGCAGTGATTATTCATGGAACTTCTGCTATGTGCCCAGCTCCTTTGGAAGGCACGGTAGGGACACAATGAAATACAAGACATGATCTATGACCTTGAGGAGCTTGATATCTTGTTTAAGAGACACTAAACATAAAAAAATTAGAGATGATAGGGGCCGGCCCCGTGGCTTAGTGGTTAAGTGTGCGCGCTCCGCTACTGGTGGCCCAGGTTCGGATCCTGGGCGCGCACCAACGCACCGCTTCTCTGGCCATGCTGAGGCTGCATCCCACGTACAGCAACTAGAAGGATGTGCAACTATGACATACAACTATCTACTGGGGCTTCGGGGGAAAAAAAAAATAAGAGATGATATAACCATGAAGTGTTAAATTGAACATGTGATCAATTGCTAAATTAAGTGATTATTGTTATGTCTTTATTGCTATGGTGGGCAGAGAGGGAAGAATGGGCCCTTGACCTTGCCTGGCAATCACACTCCATTTCCCTTGTCTGTTCACCCACCTCCTCTTGTAGATGGCTGTTTCAGATCTCTTCTCTCCCAAAGTCTCTGCCACCTCCACCACCATCCTCACTTTTAGTTGAAGACTTTACTTCCTGTTTCATCAAAGAGATAGAAGTAGTTATAAGAGACTGTCTGCAAGCTCCTCCCACAATACTCACCTACCCACCCATTTTTTGTCACCATGTATATTGTTTTCTTTCCTATTATTAGACATAAAAGTCCATGCTCCTAGTTGAGGCCAACTGCCACTTGCATCCCCTCTTGCCTCTTCAAGGACTTCACTCCAGAAATCCTTCCCCTCTCTGCTGTGTTCTCAATTAGTTCTCTCTCCTACATCATTCTCATCAGCACATAAATATGCTGGCCCTTCTCCCATCTTGATTCTCCTTCCCCATCTAGCTACCACCTCATTTCTCTCCTTCCTTTTACCACAAGCATTATTTTGTTGAACTTTTGTCCACTTAATTTTTAAAAAATTATTGTTATGGGAAGCAGGAGAAATCACAGTTTATCAGTGCCAAGGATTTCTAAAGATCTGATTCCAACTGGATAGAAACAGTATTTTCTTTAGGAAAAAAAAGAAAACATCTCTTAAAAGTAGGTGAAGTAAAAAGAAAATTGGGATAAATATAAGGACTTATGTATTGTAGTGTGACTTCATAGCCAATAGTCAAGCAAGTGGGTTAATGTCCCCAGGACTCAGTTTCTTCATGAACCTCTGGTTTCTCTGAGTCAATGAACATTTAAAACACAAATTATTTGTGAATTAGGTACTGCTGCTTATATAACTGAATTATAAATATGATAATTTTAGTGTATTGACAGGGAATAATTTAATCTGTCTCATAGAACTGTGCCAAAATTGTGCTAGATGCAGGTGGGTAGCTTTCAGGAGAAAAATCATGGAAAATCAGAAACTGCAATAGACAAAGCTCAACTGGTAAATTGCCAAGACAGTTTGTAAAACAGTCAATTTGTAGACATCTAGATGAAGAACATGAACCACTTGATAAATACATACCTATCCTCAGCCTCAAAGACAAGCCAATCAGCGTCATCTTTTCATCTTACTACTAAGTACTTGGAAACTTGGATGGACATATACAGAAACCCACAACCATCTTCCCACTTCACGATCAAACCTTTTTACTCGACATCATAGAAGAAACTACAGAAATGCAAATCAAACATTGAAAATAATTACTATGCATATTCTTGCTGGGTGATAAGGGGGGCAATAAAAGCATTTATCTGTTGCTAGTTTTAACGTACCATGTTTCAAGACAACAGTCCGAAGTACAGTATTGATAGGCTCATGGAGTTTTAGAATTGGAAGGAACCTTAGAAGCCCTCTCAGGTCCAACTGCCTATTCATTTGATATCTCATTGAAATGGAGAAAGAGATATCTGATGAGGGATAATGTACAGAGCTATGGTGATCTCAACTGGGCAAGAGAACAAGAGGGAAGAAATGTGTATTTTTGCTACATATGTTCACTCGTGTGGCACTTTGTAGAAGAGGCAAATGATAAATAGGACAGCTTCTTGGATGCATTGATGAGCACCTTCCTGGGAAAAGCATTTCTTCTAGATTTGTGTGCCTTAGAAAAGAGAGGCGCCACTAAGAGAAAAACAGTTTAGAAACAGATTTTCGGGTGGATAAGCCAAGCTTCAGGCTGGTTTAGGTGGGGGGACACAAGCATCATGTTGGAAAGAGTAAATAACTCTCCCCCAAAATAGGTGGCACAGAACTTGAGACAAGACCTGGATTTACATCCCAAAATTATCCCGAATAGTTCTATGGCCTTGGGCAAGTTACTCATTCTCTGTGAATTTTCCTATCTATAATCCTGGGTTGAGATGGATTGGGATTTATTTATTTATTTTCGTTTTTTGTGAGGAAGATTGGCCCTGAGCTAACATCTGCCAATCCTCCTCTTTTTTTGCTGAGGAAGAGTGGCCCTGGGCTAACATCCGCCCATCTTCCTCCACTTTATATGGGATGCTGCCACAGCATGGCTTGCCAAGCAGTGCGTCGGTGCGCGCCCGGGATCCGAACAGGTGAACCCCGGGCCACCGCAGCGGAGCGAGCGCAGTTAACCGCTTGCGCCACCGGGCCAGGCCCGCTGGATTAGGATTTAAATCCCAGCAGCATCACCGACTGCTTGTGTGACCTTGGGCAAGTTATTCATTCTCTGGCAAACCTCTTACCTATAAAATTGGGATATCAATACCTGCTTCACAGATTGAGCACACAAAAAGTGCTTAATAGAAGTAGATAATAGTAGTAGATGTTGTTAGTATGAGGATGTTTGTATATATTTAGTATAAATCACTAACCTATAAAGTTCTTCAATTTGGAACATATTTTGTGTTATCTGTATACAGAGTTTCCTGATGGCCTCTCCTTGGTGGAAAAGTTGGGTCAAGGTCAGCGTGACCTGTTTCAAACTGATTTGAGTATTCCCAAATTTATTTAAGCCTTGAGAAATAAGCCAGCCAATGTGAATGACTGCAAAGCCCTTAGAAATTATCACCTACTGTAAAATTTACCATCCTTGTCATTAATCCACAGTGGACACCAAATCTAAATATTCAACCTAAACAACTATTCAAGAGAATTTCAGATTCTGAAATTTTATTCAAACCACAAATAGTCACATTGATCTTTCTGTTATATTTACCAACTGTAATTTTGAGAGACATGACATCAAATATTAGCATTTATCTGATTTTGATGATTTGATGATGGGAGAGTTGCAAATGTAATCTTTGTTCTACCATAATAATTCTCTAGGTGATTAGCTGAGGTGAAGTAGGAGCATACATAAAGGTAGGTCAGAGGAGGCAAGATACAGAGGCTCAAAATCCCTTTCCTCCATCTACTTAAGGAAAAGAGCCTCTTTTAAAAATACAAAGAATTCCTGGAAAGGTTACAGTTTACCCAGAGCTTAATAGGAATTGCTTTGGGGTTCCATGAAAGGCTAACAGAGCTTTTCAGGCTTTTTAGCAAGATCATATTGCCTTCCAACGCTTCCCACCTCATCACTGAAAACTGCTTCAGAGACTAGTCTCAGAAGGGAGGCTACAGTCAGAGCTGGTTACCACCTCCTTCTAAAAGATCACATGTACTAACCTGATCCTGCTTTTGATCTCTCTTTACATTCCAGGTCACCTCTCATCATGGGAACTCTCTATACTGCTCTGCACATTACTTAATCTGACTTAATCTTCTATATCCCTTCTGCAAACTCTTCTACTGTGCCCTCTGGAACTCATGACATGTCATCAGCAAAATCCCCTATTTCTTCATCTTATTTTGCTTCCCCTTTTTGCTCTAGCTGAAATTCATCTCCCTCTTAAGGATAGTGATTTTTTCCAGCCTTCTCTTGGGACTGTATCCTTTTTTCTTGTCATATTTCATGCACAACAAGGTCTGGAGATGATGGATAAGTGTCCTCCTTATTCCCTATAACTGCTTTCTGATTTTTACTCTCTCTTCTCTAAGCTACTCCACGTCTAGCTCCTTTGGAGTACAAACTATCAGAATATGCCACTTCTCTCCCAGCTTGTTGCTGTTATCCATTGTCTTCCTGGTCATTCCCCTTTGTTCATTGAAGATTTGTTGTTTGGATCATTGCCTTTCTTTCCACAATTGTTCTTGTCGCCGTTCTTGAGGACTTCAGCATCCATATGGACAGACCATCTGACAACCTGGCCTTTCAACTCCTTGACCACTTCTCATCCAATCATCTGTTCCTCTAGTCTACCTCAGCTATCACTCGCCGTGCCTATACCATAGATGTTGTTAACTGAGTTACCTCTAGCCTGGATAGCTCAACTGGTAGCACATCAGACCTTTAATCCAAGAGTCCAGGGTTCAAATCCCTATTTGCAGTTGTGGCTTTTTCTCCTTACTTAGATTACCAAATACATATTATCACATGGAAATCCCAATGTGAATGATGAAGCATGAATCAAATTCAATTAGTTTTTCATTGATTTCAGAATATGCTAGATAAACATGTTCTCAGGGAAGAAAACAAACAAACAAACAAAAAGAATTATCTCCAAAATCTTCAAGTATCCCACTCCCTGCATAACATCTTCTGTCTTTCCAGCTCACTTCTTTTACTACTCTTCCTCTATCCATTCTTTGCCGCCAATTGAAGTCTCCAATCCTTTGATTTATCCAATCCGTATTTTCCTGTCTATTATCCCCTCATGCCCTTGCTTCCCTCTTTATCCAACTTAGATTCCATGACTCATCACTTTAACCCATCCGCTTGTGTATATATACATTATCCATCCTTCTTCCCATCGTGCTTGTCGGGCAAAACCCCAACTCTGAATCTCTCTGAACTCCATGCCTGCACCTGAGCAGATGAATGTGGCTGAAGAAAACACATAATCAGGCTGAGTGGCCTCATGTTCGATTTTTGAACACAAACATCAAGTCAACCTTCAGGAAATCCAAGACCATCCCCCAAATAATGTGGAGAATATTGGGGGAGGGGACAAGACTATAAGCAAGAAGACTGGGTAGGATTTGGATGAGATATTCAGAAAAGAGATGATGGTCCATGGACTAGAGAAGTGGTCACAAGAATGTAGGTCAGAGAATACTTTCCAGAAACATTAAGGAGGCAGAATTGGCATGATGTGGTGAGTGAAACTGGGCTTGGGCAATTGGATAATGGGCTTTGCACATATCGTGAATCATCAGATGGAAGCTAGAGACAATGGACAAATTAAGTCCTTCTAAATTTAAGGTTTTACCCAGAGTACTTGGTTGGAGGATTGGAAGGACTTCTTAGGAAGGTCATTTCTTTTCACCTTGACCATCGTTCAACAAGCTTCCTACCTCACACTTCTCAAAAATAGTCCTTGTAGCTTCTCTCTATTCCTATTCTTTGGCTTCCATTCTACTACCCTTGTTAATTATTATCTCCAATATGAGGGGGTGGAAAGAAGATACTGATTCCTATTAGTTTAAAAAAATCACTTATTTAAAAAGAAAAATCAATTCAAAGAAAACTGAGTAGAAAGTGAAAAGTAGGGAATATGCTGATTTCAGTTTGGGACATTTCAATTTCCTTATTAAGTGACAGGGTCGATGGGCAATTTGATATAATTGTTAAAGATGTAGACCTGGGAATTGTATCTTTTGTTTTTACGCACCTAGAATTCATTAATCCTTCTGTTAACAACATCCTGATATTCTCTGGGAAGTCGCCCCTGTCTCCAGTCAGCAGCCTCATTACTCTCTATCCCTTTATCCTCCTGTGTTTATATTATCTTTTTATTTGTTCATTTTATTTGTTTATTGCTCATATCTCCCTCTGGAATACAAGCTCCATGAACTGAGGGACTTTGTTGTTCATTGTTGCATTCCCAGCACCAAGAGCAGTACTTGGCACACAGTAGGTACTTAATGTATGTTAAATAAATGAGTGTCAGTTTGGTTAAGATTGACCTCACTCCTACCTCCAGGGATGGTGATGAGACTCAGGCTTAAGAAAGTCATCTTATTCTACTTTGTTGGTGACAATGATTGCTTTACGCTGGGCCCATAAGCCAGCATGGCCATGAAACTGTGAACATGTACTTTCGGAGTTTCAAGGGACTGCACAGGGGAACCTGGACTAGAAACAAAACCAACTCAGATGGAAGCACAGCTGAGAGACAAAGGGAATGAGGCCAAATCCTGATGACATTATTTAAGATCTTGGATCAAGACAAGCATGTTATGTGAACCAATAAATTCTATCTTTTGTTTAAATTCACTTAAATTGAATTGCATTTTCTGCCATTTATAACCAAGAGTCCTGACTAATAAAGGTTGTAACTAATGTTTTGTAAATAGATGACATCACATGGACAGAAGATAGTGTGAGACTGGAGCACCAGGAATAACCATATTTATGGGTGAAGGGAAGAAGGAGACTAAAAAGAAACAGCTTGAAATGTAAAAGAACCAGCAATATCTAGTTCACAGAAACCAAATGAAGAAAGAATTTCGAAAAGGAAGAGGAGAGGTTAGCAGTGTAGAAGTCAAACTCAGAGTGTACATCAGAGTCACCTAGAGGCCTTGCAAGAACACAGATTGCTGGGTCTCACCCCAGCATTTATAATTCAGTAAGTCTTGGGTGGGACCCAAGAATTTAAGTCTCTAACTAATTCCTGGGTGATGATTTTTTTGCTGGTCTAAGGACAGCCTTTGAGAACCACTGCTATAGAGATTTTGAGTAAGGTGCAATTTGAAAGGAGTTTATTGGACTTGAAAACATGGAAAAGGAGAACAGTGTCTGTGTTGTGGTGGGTGCAAGAAGATACAAGGAGTTAGGAATGCTTGGGAGGAGAAGTGAAGGCAGTGAGGATAGAGGATTCTTTCGAGGCATTAAATCATCAAAGAAATGAGAGAGGGAGCCAGCTAGAGGGAATGACAGGAAAGCCTTTTTATTTAAAGATGGAGAAATTTGCACATGCTTATTTGCTGAAGACAAAGCGCTGTGATGAAGCCTCGAGAAGCTGAAGGTATGGGAGGTGAGCTGTAGAGTAATGAGTTGGAGGGGACCAGAGGAAATAGGTGAGGTCCTCGGGTAGAGAAGCCAGTAACCAAGAGCAGGGGATGGAGGCACTTGTGGAGAGGTTCGTGGATGGAGAAGCCCGTGTTTGGATTGCCCAGTTTTTTCCTTAAAATAGAAAAGAGGTTCATGCGCTTAGAGCAAGAGAAAAACCAGAAGAGCAGGGTGTTTAAAGAGGAAGGAGAAAGTGCGAAAGAGTCACTGAGAAGAATGGGAGCAAGTCGACCATGGACGAGTACAAGTGTTATTCAGAGCATCGAGGGCCCAGCTGTGGTTGGAGTTGGTGATTACAGAATGGAGGGACCTCTTCCCAGCAAAGCTTGGCAGGCCTGGCTTAGGGGCAGAGAAGGCAGACTGTGGCATTCATCCAGGATAGGGGTGACTTTCCTTCTTGCTCTTTTACGAACAATAATATCTCCATTAATTAATGCTCTGGGAATAAAGCTCTTTACTATGAAAACAGGCAGTCTGAAAAACAAAAACATGTCCATAAATCATGAAAGCAGAACATTTGCAGCCTTATGACAAAATTGCTCGGTACACAGCTTCTTTTTGTCCTGGACCAGACCCTTGTCTGGATCAACACATGAATCTCTGAAGATCTGTCTCAGGTCCTCTTGACCTACTTCAGGGATCTGACATCTCTTATTCTCTTTGGCCCCATCCCTCAGCAAGCTTGGGAAGAGTTTGAGAACCAGTCTTGTTGCTGCTGATTACAGATTGCTGGAATCCCTCGCTCGTGTGTTACTTTAGTCAAGATTATGCATTTTAAATGCTTTTGCTCCACTGTGGAATAATATTGGACTTACTGTTCTTAAAAAAATTTAGGTGTTAACTTAATGGAGGAATGAAGGTAATGGGGACAGTATGTCTGATCTCCAGTGCTCTGTATTGTATCCAGGGGTCAGCAAGCTTCCTGACACGCAGAAAATGCTCAACAAATATCTATCGAGTGGATGAACAAATGAATAAATGAATGACTAAAAGATAAAACTGACGGTGAGTTGGGGTGGGAATGGAATTGAGGTGGGGTTGGGGAACAGACATTGCTGGTGGAAGTACAGATTATTACAACCTTTGTGGAGGGTACATTTTGAGTTTCCTCAGAAGTCAACCTTGAGACAAAGATTTGAAGGCAAGTGGTTTATTTGGTGATCCTATGTAGTACTGGTAAGGGAGTGGGAAAACGATAGAGGAAAGGAAAGGAAACCAATAGAAGGCTACTTAATGAGAGGGTGACCATTGTGAACAGCTGAGGCTCAGTTCCACTCGGGACCTCTATAGTTTTGTCCTCTGCCAAAGGGTGAAGAAAGTGGGACATTTATACATCAGCTCCTATTTGTCATTGACTGAGGACTGCTCTTGTGTGTGTTCACTCCTCAGCATTTCTGGCCTACCCTGTGGGTGGACAAAGCACACTCTTACAGCCAGGGAAATGCCTCAGGCAAAGAGGTGCAGGGGCTCGGAAGCCACAAGTGAATGAGGGAGGGGTATGGTGGGGCATCAAGAGCAAAGCTAAAGAGCGATTTGCCAGTATCTTTCAACATTTTAAATGCACGTATCCTTCTGTGCAGTAATTCCAGTTCTATGAATTTATGCACTTGATAAATGCACACGTATGTACAAATACACACGTGGACAGTCACTGCAGAATTATTTGTAGTAGCGAAATTTTGGACACAATCTCAATGTCTATTGAAAGGAGGCTGGTTAAATAAAATATGGCACAACCATATCCTGGAACCCTATGTGGCTGCTAAATAAATAAGAAGATTCTATCTGTACTGATACAGAAAGATCTCCAATGTATATTATTAAGTTAAAAAAAGCAAGATGCCTAATGGTTTGATTAGTATGCTACCATATGTGTAAAAATATATATATATATAAACTTATATATGCATAGAATATCACTGGAAGGATATAGAAGATATCGGAAACAATGATTTCTCTGGCATGGAAATTGAGAACGGCAGAAAAGGCAGACAAGGTGAATGAGAAATTTTTTTTACTATAATCTGTTATGCTATCTAATTTTTTAATATGTTCATGTAAACGTCTTTTAAGAAATTAAAATTTTAAGCGAATTGAAGTAGATGTGTGTATAGATTGTAGTTAATAATATAAAATAGGAACTTCTTCCCCTACCTCCATTACCACCTGCTAATCCCAAGGGAACTGGATCTCAAAGGATTCTAGCAATTTTCTGGAGCTCTTAGATGCCCTAATGTTGGGATTAGTCCATTCCAAGCCAATCATGAAAGTGACGTCCTCCAGGCTTGTTGCATTTTTCACAGGTCTCTGCTTGCCTGTGAACCAAGAAAATGGTGGCTGATGAATGTTTTTAAGACAAACACAAACAACAAATAAGTCCTGGCTCAAGCTGGACTAGATGTTTTTGATAATACATTGCCAGCAGAAACGTTCTCATCCTTGAGAAAAGTCCTTGGAGTGGTCATGACATTCTCGAACAGGGAAGCCACTCCTTAGGGGTACTCAGAATGTCTCAACATTTGGCCAGGCAGTGGCGTGTCACAGAAGTGTCTAACGTATATCTTCATTTTGAGGAACTGGTGCTTTTTCTGGAGTGCCGGGGGATAGAGGAACTAACTTGCCCTTGTGAAACTGGTGAACTGCTGCTGTTTCTTCTGCTTTCTCAGCCTCTCTGTGGAGGAGAGGATTAATCAGCTAATTGCTCAATTTAATCAGTACAGGCAGCCACATTTAGCATAGACTGCCCAGATTAGATGGTTTAATCTTTGGCAGGCAGTTGGGGGAGAGGTACAGATTTTCCATTTCTCTTAGTCGTCACCACTGAATAATAATTAAAAAGATCATAATTTCTCATCTGGATCATTGCAACAGCAAACCATAAATGCTCTCTCTGTCTCCAGTCTTGCCACTTTTTAAATCATCTTCCAAGATGAGGCCATAGTGAGTTTTCTAGAATGTGGATATAACTGATGGTCCATTTCTTGACATGCTTCAGTGAAGATCTAATTTCCTATAAAGGAAAATGCATTCCACTAACCAGGGTACTCAAAGCCTTTCCTGGTCTAGCCCATGCCAACTTTTCTAGCTACATCATTTACCATTTCCCATCCTTTTGTATTTTCGACAGTGCCTATGGATCTCTATACGCTGCTGTGTTCTCCCATATTTCCAAGCTCAGAGACACCTTTCCTGGCCCTCTGGATCCCCGTGGCCCTTTTAAAATCCTTCTCATCAACTACTTATTACACTGTATTGTAATTTTGTTTCATTATCTATATCTTTTATTGGTGATAGACCTTTCTAGATAAAGTCAATCTCTTATCTTTATATTCCCATGCAGTAGGCATTCAATAAAAGTTGTTTACATAGACTTACTTCTCTCTATCCTATTCCTATCAAATGCCTCCAGCTTGCCACCTTTGTAGACATCTCATTCTATGCTTACTATTTTAATGATGCTTAAGAATAGTGTTGCAGTTTGGGTTCCCCAAGAAGAAGATTCTGAAATGGAGATTTGCGTGCAGGAAGTTTTGGGGAAGGTCTCTCAGGATCAGCACATGTGGAGGAAGTGAAAGAAGCGAATTGGGAAAAAGAGAGAAGTCGGACTGTGGTACAGCAACAACAAGGCCTTAGCTGACCCCATAGAGAGTAGCCCTTCAGAGTTGGCCCAAGTAGGGGTAAGGAGGCTGAGATCTATATCCCTGCATCAACCAGACATCGGATGCAGGCTGCCCCTGGAGAGAGTCAGATCTTGGGCAAGGTGGCTCTTTTCAGCCAAGGGCAATTACTGTAGTGGCTGGAGAGCCAAGAGCTCTTGGTGAGCAACACTCCCGTCATTTGAATGAATATGCCTTTCAGTCCTGAAGGGGCTTCTGGGCAGTGCAGCATTCTGCATCAACTGCAAACATGGACTCTGGGATTAGAATGCCTATGTTCAAATGTGAGCTCCACCATTTGCTAAGTGTTCCAGTTATCTATTGCTTTGTGACAAACCACCCCAAAACTTAATGGCTTAAAAACCAACAATCATTGATTTATAGCACAAATCTGCAATTTAGGTGGGGTTCAGTGAGGACAGCTCATCTCTGCTCTATAAAATGTGTCAGCTGGGGTGGCTCATCTAAGGTTGGAAAATCCACTTCTAAGATGGCTCACTTACATGGTCGGCAATTTTAACATGGACTTCTCCACAAGGGAGCTTGGGCTGTCTCACAGCATGGTGGCTGGATTCCAAGGATGAACATTTCAAGATAACTAGGCAGAAGCTATACCACCTTTTATGACTAGGCCTCAGAAATCACAGAGCATCACATATTGATGGGGGTGTCAACGCTACTTTTTAAGAAGAGGATGTGAGGTTGGAGCTATTGTTATGACTATTTTTAGAAAATGCAGTCTTCTATAATCTATCTTCTGGCCACAATAATTCACATTCATCCTTTATGCAAAATATACTCAAACTCCTCTCCCAGATTTCCAAGTCTCATCCCATTATGGCATCAGGTACAACCGTTTGAATACCATTCTGAAGACCTGTGACTAAAGAGGCAAGTTATCTGTTCTACTCACACCCAACATGTAATCTGGGACAGGCATTGAATAACCTCATAGACATTTCCATTCAAAGAGGAAAATAAGAAATGCACAACTCTTTGGGGCCATAATAATTCTGGAATCCAGCCAGGCACATATTGTTAGTTCCTTGATTAGGGGCTCCTGCTCATCTTATTCCTTGGGAATGGTTCTCCACAGATCTTGGTTTTACCCTCGGACTCCTGGTTCTATCTTCTGAATTATCCTTTATCTTCTATAAACTGTAGCCCATGTTTGCAGCTGAGTAATTTTCTTAGTCCACATCTCAGTTCAAAGGTCTCTTTTAATTTTGTACAGTCTCTGTCCCTTTAAGCCCAAATTGGCAGTGTTTCCACCACAAAAATTATCTTAAAAACATTGTGGATTTTCTATGAACCGTATTGATGTTTACCCATTAGACAAAAGTTACACGCATGAAGCTATTTGAGACAGGCTCTTAATCTTTGGGCCCCTGTGAGTCTCCTGAAGGATATCACACTTAAGATTCTTGGAAACCCTGTTATTTAATGGAGGGTATCTGTGATATATACCCCGCATATCCCTAGAATTCCTTTTGTCTGAAAGTATCTCTGAGGCACCACCTTAAATATTTCTGAAGTTTTGACAAAAGGATTTATAGTCACACGCTGTATTTGATCATCTTTGCCTTGAAGCCATTTATGGATTTGACAATTTTGGATAGGTTTGGAATGAGACACAGTTTTATTTTCAAACCCTACAAATCCTGACTCATTTGTATGTAACGTTTTTTTCTTTAGCTCATCTCTGTCCTCTCACATTTTATCATAGGTGGTGAAAGGAAGCAAGGTAGCACTTTCAATATTCCTCATGGAAATCCCCTTAGCTAAATCATCATATTCACTAGGTACGTTTCCTATTGGCTATGCTACTCCAGGTGACTGACTTGTCGATTTTCTGCCACTACACAATATGGAAACTCTTTCCTCCAGCTTCAAAACAACATTTTATTCATTTTTCTTTCTGACACCTCCTTGAGGCTCTTTAGGCTTTCACTAACACTCTCTTCAAGACCCTTTAGGTTTCTGCCCACTGTCCAATTCCAGAGCCACTGTCGTATATTTTACTTTTTTTCCCATTCTCTGTACCAAACTTTCTTTATCTGTTGCTCCATAACATACCATTCCAAACTTACGGCTTAGAGTAAAACCAATCATTTATTTGGTTCATGAATCTTCAACCTGGGCGGTGGTCAGCAGGAATGTTTCATCTCTGCTTCTCCCAGTTGGGATGGTTCATCTAGCATTGGACAATCCACTTCTAAGATGGCTTATTCACGTGACTGCCAATGTGGTGCTGACTGCTAGTTTCCCTCCACTAGGTGACTTGGCTTTCCTCACAGCATAGCGTCTGGTTATAAAGGCAAGTATTCTAACGGAACCAGGTGGAAGCTGTACCACCTTTTGTGACCTTGTCTCAAAAGTCACAGAGTGCTACCTGTGACAAAGTCATAATTTTGCCCAGAGTTAAAGGTAAGAAACAAGGCCACCACCTCTTGACGACAAGAGTGTCAAAGTCTCATTGTATGAAGAGTATGTGTAATGGGAGATATTGTTATGGCCGTATTTGAAAAGTATAAGCTACCACAGGCATATTATGTAACCTCTCTGTGCCTTGGTATATTCTAAAAGTGTAGTACCTGGGAGAAGACACACTACTGCAGTTGTTCTGACTAGCACAGAGTGGAGAGAACTTACCTTCTCCTTTTCTCCTTTACATCAGGGTTCTGCAAACTACAGCCCAGGGCCAAATCTAGCCCAGTGCCTGTTGGCTAAACTGTTGATAAAGTTTTATTGGAACACAGCCACACATTCATTTGTGTATTAATTATGGCTGCTTTCACATTATAATGGCAGAGTCTAGTAGTTGCAACAGAGACCTTATGGCCTGCAAAGACTAAAATATTCACTCTTTGCTCCTTAAGAGAAAAAGTTTGCCATTGCCTGCTTTGCATTCTACTCAATTGTAGAGAGTTGGAGCAGAGAGTCACCTTAGAGATGATCTTGAGAGCACTCTATTCTATGGATGAGGATGTTGAAGCTCATAGAGGATTAATTGACTTATTAGAAGTAGAGTAATGGCCATTTTTTACTATTTACTGTATACCTTGTTTTGTGTTTCTAAACATTTTACAAACACTCTCTCCTTTCATCTAACAGGAAAGTCCTGTTTCCATTCCAAATTTATGCTTAAGGAAAGTGAGAACTCAGGTTAAATAATTTGTCTGATTACATAGGGGCAGAGCTAGAATCCCAACCTAGGTCTTCCTGACTCCAGAATCTGTGCTCTTAACCACCGCAGCAGGCTTTCTCAAAGTGCAGTCTACATTCCACTTGCCTTGGAACCACCCAGTGTGAGACCCATTGCACCACACGTATGCTGTACTCAAGGTTCTTGACCCTGGCTATACACTGGAATTACCTGAGGAGGTCGTTAATACACAAGTGCCTGCTAAAAATATAAAGCTTGTCTTAGCCTGTTTGGGCTGTTATAACAAAATACCACAGACTGAGTAGCTTATAAACAACAGAAATTTATTCCTTACAGTTCTAGAGACTGGAAGTCTGAGATCAGGGTGCCAGCATGGTCAGGTGAGGTGCCTCTTCCAGGTTTCAGACTTTTCTTTGTATCCTCACATGACAGAAGGGGCAAGGGAGCTCTCTGGGGCATTTTTCATAAGGACACTAATCTCATTCATGAGCGTGCCACCCTCATGACGTAATCACCTCCCAAAGACTCCACTTCCTAATACCTTCCTCTGAGGGGTTAAGATTTCAGCATATGAATTTTGGGAGGGCACAAACATTCAGACCATAGCTGACCTACAGATTGAGGAAGTCTATAATGGATCCCCAGGCATCTCTGTTTTTAACAAATTTTTTTGGTGCTTCTGATGCTCATGCAGGATTGAGAACCATTAATCTCTATTCACTAGACCCAGATCCTCCTAACTCCTACTTAGGAGTGCAATGGACAGTATTACTTACATCTTCCCATCGCCTCCCCCTTACTCCATCTTACCATCACAACCACGAAGATACCGTGAGAAAAGCTATTATGAGAGCTATGCCAAACCCTGAGGGGCTTTAATGGAATGACCAGGAGGAAGCTACATCTGTTCCGACCTGGTCTGAACCTCCCAAGTATGGGTTCTCCTCTGAAGGAGGAGGAGCACGAGCCTGGCACCCCAAATCCTCATTCTGGAGCTGCAGAGAATTAGATAGACTAGGAAAGAAAAAGTGACAAAACTTAGGAGAGGAAAATGTGGCAGCAGCTTCTACAGTCTAGGGAGCAGCTCCTGGTCCAGCACTACAATGTGGGGCTTTACATCTGCCTTTCTTCTGCCTTCAATGTTAGCGTATTTGTAGAGGATCTAAAACTGGGATAGAAAGGCAAACAACAGCTCTAACCAGTCAAAGCCAGGGAAACTAACAATTTCTAAGTCATCATTACACACGTGAGCTCGTTTAAACCTCAGTACTTTGAAGTAGTACAACAATTACATCTCCATTTTACATGTGGAAGTTTGGTTTTATTTACAGGAGATGTAATTTCTACATATATCACAGAGGTTTGGTGAGTTGCACAATTGGCAGGGCAGGAATTTAATTTCTGGTCTTCAGGCACAAGAATGGCAAGAGAGAAGCTTTCTAATTAAGGTTCTCACATTCGTAAATAATTTAAAGAATTGTTATAGCCAAGGAAGTGGGTTTTGAAAAATTATAGATTATTTGGATGTGAGAAGAGATGTTTTCTTTCCCGTTTTGCTCATTTAACCTGTTGCAAAACTTGACAATGTTTTGCAAAATTTGAAAGTCTCTTGGATTTTTAAAAATTATTTTGTAACCTAGATGTCAGATGAGGTCTCCAACTCCCATAACTGTGTATGTTGCTCTAGGGTTAATAACTACCCTGGTTTGCCCAGGGCTGAGGGGTTTCTGGCACATGGGACTGTCACTGCTAAAACTGGGAAAGTCTCAGGCAAACTGGGATGAGTTGGCATAAGTCAGCCTACTGGTTGCCCCAACTTGGATACAGAACTCAGCTATTTCATGGACCTCAAAAAAAACCATCTACTCACCAACATTTCATGACCCAACACTTGCCATCTCTTTCCTTTTTCCCTTTCCTTCCTGTTTTAAGGAACAAATACAATGCTCTCTTCTTATGCAGAGGGGTTCTGGCCCCCCTCCCAAAGCCTTGGCACCAACCATTTCACGGCCCCAAGGCCTCAGCTTGTAGTCCAAGCAAGCTTATCACAACATTCCTTGAAACAAACGCTGAGCTCTCCTTAAGTGGAATGCTGGCGAACATCATTTTCTTCTTGTTTTGTTACTGTTTTTTATACCCCACCTTGTTCCAAATGGATAGTTTTGTGACGGTCCTCTTAATCTGTGATAATCTTTCCCTATTCATCAAATGAACCCCAATGTACTTGCTACATAGTGCCATATGTAGGCACATGACTAGCTCTGCAGCCTAAGACAAGTCACTTGGCTCCTCTGAGCTTGGATGCCTCCTCTAAGGAAGGGAGTAAAACAAATTGATTTCTAAGATTCCTTGCTGTGCTGACATTCCGTTGTATTATTCACTGAGTTGAATGAGACTGGCCAAGGCAATTTTTTACATGTAGCCTGGAAAACTCACAACAACATCCTTAAACACGTACCAGTACAGAACAGGGAAATAGCAATAAGGCTGAGCCTTAACTATTTCATAACCATGATGTAACAGTAGCCATTTGTCCCTATTCTCTGCTCTGTTCCCATGTGGTGGAGTGCTATTTAAAGAGTTGTGTTTAAGTTAACTACTTAGAAACAAAAAGATTAATCCTTCGCCCTACCTCCTAATTTTGAAAGTGTTATAAGTACTTTATACAGATTGCAGAAAATTTGGAAAATATAGAGAAGCACAGAGGATGACACAAATCGCCAATAATCCCTCCATGCAGATATAACCACTGTTGAACTTTGGTGTATTTGGTCAAAAAAGATAAACACTGTACTGTGCTGTTTTATAATCAACTTTATTCACTTAGCAATAGATTCCATTTCTCATTTCATCATGAGATTTCTAATGGCTCAATTGTATTCCATTTGATGAGTAGCCATACTTGATTTAATTAAATATCTGGTTGGATATTGAGGGGTTCCCACCCGGAGTTTTTATAAATGAACATCTAATGAATTACTTTCTCACCAGATATTCTTAATGGTGAATTTCTAGAGTGCAAGTTATATACATTTCTGGGTTTTTAATGTGGACTGTCAAATTGTCTTCCAAAAGGTGTTCTCAATTTATATAAGAAGTGACTCCTCCTTGTAGCTTTGCCAACAATTAGTCATGACCAGTGGTCACGTTGGCCTAGGGCTTTGAGCAGCGGCAAAGTCCAGTGTGACAGCCGAACTCTGATATTGCTCTTTGATAGAGGTGTGTTTATAAAACATCCGAAAATAGAGCAGGAAAGCAAACAGCAACATTGATCATTCGGAGTCAGAGTCATCCACTGATATTGAACCATCTAAGCATACATCAGGGATTCTTCACCTGGTGTCTATGAACCTTACCCTAGACTTTTCTCCCACTTAATATAAGTATCTGCTCCAACCTGAACTAACCTGTTTAAACCAGAGGCCATGGCTGCCACGAAGAAACTTGAGAATAAATAAAGGGTTTAAGAGAAAAGGAGAAGTGAAGGGAACTTACCCATAGTGAGTGCACTTGCCATGGATCAACTTAGTTCATCCTGAAAGTAGAGTGTAGGTATTTTTTATACCCATTTTATCAATGAAAAGACTGAGAATTCAGAGTCTGAAACTTGCCTCTTGGTCATACAACTACGTACAGAACAGACCTGGGAGCTGAACAATGGTTTTTCTGGCTTTAAACTAGTGCTGTTTCTGTTATAACACAAATATATTCTTTCCTAGAATGGAAGAATAAGGCTGGAATTAAACATAAGGTATAAAGATAATATTAGATTATACTCATAATGCCTAGCACACAGTAGGACTTGAATGCATTTGTGCTGAGGAAGAGAATGAATGACCAATAGTTCCTTTTAACCCTTGACTCAAGTGTCCTAAGCAATGGCAAAGGGGTTGGGAAGTCTTCCTCCTCCATAGAGTTGTTTGGTCCCAAACTTCGCCCTTTAATTAAGGTCCATGTTTTCTTCACTCCAGGTTAGTTCAAAATAGCTGACAACAGCTCTGCGTGCCATGCCTGGGTGGGAGAGGCAGGCCCGGAGATGTTTAGGTTGAGTGATATAAACCTTCTATTTTTGGTAGATGGCATACTGGGAATTTCATGTGGTTCAACTTAATAGTTCAAATCTAAAGTGCTGATGTTTCTTCTTATTGTAAGTGTTTATGAGAGAAACAGACCCACTTCCTCTTCCTTTTCAAGATCTTGGGGACACCCTTCCCCCTTCCATGGAGGAGGGACAAGCCAAGTTTGCTTGCTCTTGGTGTAACAGCACTTAACATCTGGGTGTTGGCTGCTCTAGGAAAGGTTGGGGGAAGGGGAATGGGAAAGACTTTGATGCGAGCTATGGGGATAGATCCAGAGGGGTCCCACGAGGTCAGCAGCAGCACAGCCCCAGCCCAGGGACTGGGATAAGGACCAGGACTCTAACTCCTAGAGTGGGAGGAGAGTGAACAAGAATAAGGTAGAGGGAGAAGCAGGGAGAACAGGGCAGTCTACTTATGACCTGAGAAACAATGTGGATATTTAGGCCCAAGAACAAGCCACAACCTTAGGAGTTAGACCCTGGGCTGAATAAGATAAATAAGTAAATAAGGTAAATAAATTATCTGTCTTCATGGGGCTTCTATTCTGGTGGGAAGAGGGATAACGAGCAAGGGAACAAATAAATAAGATAACTACATATGATGACAGTGTGATGGAAAAGAGGAGGCCCATTTTAAATAACATTGTCCCAGGGCAGTGGATCAGAGGCCTGAAGGATGAAGACAAACCACCTTTAGGAAGAGCTGTGGAGGAGAAGGCCAGGCAGAGGAAAAAGCAGATGCAGGGGCCTTGGTGGGAACGGATTGCAGGTTCTGGGGGTCAGGGAAATGAAAGGAGGCTAGTGTGGGAGAAAGATGCTAAGAGATGAGGCTGGAGAGATGGACATGAGCTAGGAAGGGCAGGAACTTGGGGATCCCAGCTAGGAGTTTGAGCTTTGTTGTAAGCACAATGGAAGGACATTGGAGGGTTTTCAGTGGCTGAATGACATGATCATAATTGCCCTTGAAAAATTTCACCCTAGCTGCTCTCTGGAAATTGTAGAGAGGCAACAGAGCATCAAGGTAAGAGACTTCAAAGCCCTTTGGGGAAATCAAAGCCAGTCCTTGACTCCTCGTGAGATCTCCCAGAAAAGGCACTTGGCAAAGGATCACACTGCTCTTTACAAATATCTAAAATTCATGTTGAGATGGAATCAGGGACAGAATCTAAGAAGAACTATTTCGGCATTCTTTTATGAAGATGTGTGTGTGTTAAGGAGATGGAGAAACACATGTTTGGAAAAGTGCCCCAAAAGTTCATGCATCTTCAATGAAGTTAATTAATCATTCATTTCATTCATCCATTCTCTCTTTCTTTCTTTTGTATAATAAATAATTATCAGCTCCTTGCTCTGAGTCAAGAACTATGCTCTGTGCAGGGAGTTCAATAGAGAAGAAATGGATAAGATCTCTTCCCTCCTGGGGCTTACAGTCTACTTTAGGCAGTTTTCATGGCCTACCAAGTTCTTTAAGAACTGAACCACATGGAAGCATGAGGAGGAGCAATCAAACTTTACGTGGAAAGAGCCTTAGGTTCTCCCAGGAGTGGGAGCTTGATAACTATTGGTTGACAAACAAATAATGCTGAACAAATCATTAAACTACTTTGGTCCAGTTTCTTCCTTTGAACAGATGAGAAAAGCTGGGCAGGGGGTCGTAAACTCAGACTGGCTTCTTTCAATGTTGAAATTCTATCACGCAGAAGGTGGATGGAAGGATCAGGGTAACTTCACCTGAGTAATCTTAACATCCCTAAAAGTAGGACAATCAGACATTACTGGCCTCCGAATGGCACAACATGGTGTATGTCACACTCCCCATGAAGTCTTCCTGCCAAAAAGTTGCACAATAGTGTGGTCAAGCCTCTGGATCCACCCAACAACTTTCAGGAAATAATGGGGGGGAGGAGCATGTTGAATGCTTCCCAGGAGTGAGAACACAACTGTCCAAATCTAATGTGGGCAATTCTGCAGGACAAATGACCCGGGTTTGCTAACGAATGACGCAAAAAAGTGCTAGGTTTTGGGTGAGAGGGCACTGTTAAATGGAAGCAAACATCCTAATAATATCATATTAATTTTTTCCCCCTCAAAGCCCCAGTAGATAGTTGTGTGTCATAGCTGCACATCCTTCTAGTTGCCGTATGTGGGACGCGGCCTCAGCACGGCCGGAGAAGCAGTGCGTCGGTGCGCACCCGGGGTCCGAACCCGGGCCGCCAGCAGCGGAGCGCACGCACTTAACTGCTAGGCCATGGGGCCGGCCCCGTATTAATTTTTTTAAGGATGAAAATGGCATTGGATTTCGCTACAGGAGAAAAGTCCTCAGGCGTTTCATGCTACAACATGGATGAATCTTGAAGACATTCTGCTGAGTGAAATAAGCCAGACACACAAAAGGACAAATATTGTATGATTCCGCTTATACTAGGTATCTAGAGTAGCCAAATTCATAGAGACAGCAAGTAGAAAGGGCTGAGGGAAGGAGGAATGGGGAGTTATTGTTTAATGGGTACAGTGTTTCAGGTAGGGAAGATGAAAAAAGTTCTAGAGATGGATGGTGGTGATGGTTGCACGACAATGTGTATGTACTTAATGCCACTGAACTGTACACTTAAAAATGGTTGAAATAGTAAATTTTATGTTATTTTTATTCTACCACAACAAAAAAGTCCTCAAGTGTTAGAGATAAATGTTGGAGTAGTTACAGGTGAACAATATGGTGACTGGCATTTGCTTTAAAATAATCTAGTAAAACAAGATAAACAAAAACCGTGCGGCACAGAGAGGAAACAGCACTAGGAAAATGTGTATAATTGCTGAAGTTGAGTGGCGGCTAATGGGGGTTCATTATACTGTTCCTTTACTTTTATGTATGTTAACTACTTGATAATGCAAAGTTTAAAATATATCTATCATGTTTTGGTATGTTAAATTTAATTTTCCGAGATGCTCTTTTTAAAGGACTCAATTAAAAAAAAAAAACAAAAACCCTGCAGCCCCCTAGTGCCCTGAGCTGTCATGGTATGACACTGAGCATGAAATAGGCCCAAGTTTGAGGAGGAGGTCATGGTGGCTGCTTCACATTGAACAATCTCCTTGTATGTTATACACGATATTCATGCTTCTCTTTCTAATTGCTGGGGAGAATAAATGAAATCATATAGTATATCAGTGTTGCTTACTGCTGCCTCCATCTTAGAACCATTAGGGAGTTTTTAAAAATACTAATGCTGCGCCCCCACCCCAAACCAATTGAGCTGGAATCTCCTAGGGGGGCCCCAGTGAGCAATATTTTTAAATAGCTCCCTATGTGATTCTAATGTGCAGTCAAGGTTAAGAGGCGCTGTTCTATGAACCACCTGGTACCTAGTTGGTGCTCACAAAATGCTGTTTAAAAATGAATCTGGAACTAGTTACCTAGTATGCTGTGTTTCAGTCATTTGATGAAGCCTTTTATGGAAAAGAATTTATATGCAACCTTTTCTCCCTCTCACCCAGGAGATCCAACTTCAGAGGCTATAAACTTATTTCTTGAGCTTTTGCTAGACAAGGCACACTTATGCCCAAGAGAGTATTGCAGTGGCTGTTAGCAAGAGACTGGAAAGATAAGAACAGTTTCAAAAATGTTTTTGGGGCATCACAAAAACCCCATTGTAACACAACCCTCTTTGGAATAACTTTAAAGAAAAGTGAATTATGCCCGTTTATCAAAGGGAAAATGAAAGCCCCTTGGACACGAATTTTATTTTGAAGCTGAAACCTTTAATCAAATTGACAATAAAAGATATGATTCTTCTATGAACTGAGGAATGATAAGCAGCCATTTGCAATCTCAATACGTGGCTGCTGGTATTTAACTCTATTTCACCTCTGATGTGTTGAGAGTGGACAGATTTTTATAATAGAGAGAAATGGAGGCCTTACACTCATTCAGTTCACTGCACGTGGCGTGTAAACAACTCCACACATCTTCCTTCCCTCACCTCTACACTTCGGAATTTGGAGAGAATATTCACGGGGCATTCACTTCAAACAGATTGACAAAGAACAAATGTTCTAAACTTTCATTGCAAATAACTCTTCATGAAGTGATAGAATAAATGACCCTAAGCCTTCAGTGTGTGTGTTTGGGGGTGGGTGGGCGGCAATCATCTTTTTCTTTTCTCAAAACCAACCAGAGTAAGTAGTAGAGGAGTAGGGTTGCCAGATTTAGCAGAAAAAAAATGCAGACTGTCCAGTTAAATTTGAATTTCAGATAACTATTTGCAAATATTGCTCAGAATATACTTATACTAAAAAACACTCAGTTTTTATTGGAAATACGAATTAAACTAGACATCCTATATTTTATCCAGCAACCCTATGGGAAAGAAAAGAGATGTCTTCTCAGATACTCAGAGTCGAAATATCTTACTCCAGGCTGCCCAGGATGTCTAGGAGGTGCAGGTAGTCAGTGATCATGCAAGAATTTGGGCCAGAAAGGTGATATCAGCAGCCAGTATAAGGAAATCAGTGTACCAGTTAGCAATTGCTGCATAACAAATCACTCCAAAATTATGTGGCTTAAAATAATAACCATTTATTATCGCTAACGCTTTTGCAGGTTGGCTGTAGTTTGTTCGTCTAGGCTGGACTTGGGTGGGAAGCTCTGTCTGAAATGTAGGTCTGTGGTTAGGTTGGGGTAGCTCAGCTTCAGGCTATTGCAGATGGGGAGGCTGTCACAAATCTCCCATCCTCTTGTTGGGAAAGTGGGATAACTTTTGATGATAACAAAACCATGAGAGTGTAAACGGAAACACGCGAGTCCTCTTAAGGCCTGAGCTTGAAACTAGCTCACTGTTATTTCTGCCCATAAGCCATTGGCCAAGGCAAGTCATATGGCCACACTCAAAGTCAAGGGTAGGGAAGTACATTGCATCCACGAAGAAGCCATGGCAAGGTTGTGAATGCAGGAGGAGGGAAGAACTGGGGCTAACAATTCTACCTACTACAGGCGGGCACAGGGACACTGGGGTTCAAGAGAAGGAAGGGAAGTCCCTGGCACCTTCAGAGCCAAAAAGAACTCAGACATGGGGAGAGGCAGAAGGTCAGTTATTGGGAAGCTGGGCTATAAGGGTCAGAAGGACCCAGATGCAAGGCCCATTTGATTTTTAATTTGAGCCTTTGACTACAATATTTCCATGTTTGCCCAGAAAAGTTCTTGTGAACTTAGGTGAGACTGGGCATACAGGTGGGGAATTTAATGGTCTCAGCCGTAAAAGTTAGAGGACAGGAGTATGGTTTGAAGTTGTCTTAAATTTTGTCCACAACTCACACGGACTCCTTGCCATCTTGCCCGCCATTAGTTACTCCTCTGGTTGAAGAGGCGACATTAAGGCCATTATAAAACGACAACTAATTTGCATCCATCTGTATTGTAGTCAGTACTTTTTCCATTCAAGTAAGAGAAGTCCAACTTAAACTAGCTCAAGTTAAAAAGGAAAATTATTAACATAATGAAAAAGGCTAGGGACACTAGCTTCAGGCAGAGTTGGATCCAGATGCTCAAATGATGTCAACTGGAATCTGTGTCTCTCCCTTCCTAGGCTCTGTGCTGGCATCATTCTGAGGCAAGCTGCTGCTTCATGACGCCACAATGGTTGCTGGAAGCTCCAGATTTACTCTATCGACTTGGCAATCCAGACAGAAAGAGCATGCCTCTTTTTTCTTTAGCTCAATGAAAATCCTGCAATTGAATTTTAGGCTTAGTGTGGGTCAAATGTCCACCTTTGAACCAATCCCTATGACTAGGATACTGATTTGCCAGACCTGGGTGTCCAAACCTGGGTCATGAGGTTTGGTCATCCCCACGTGGACTGAGTGTGGGGGAAGAGTGGAAAAATTGAAGTGTAATGAAAGACAGGAAATAGGTGCCGGGCAGGCAACAAAGCAACAGATGTGTCTCTCCACTGGCTCCCTATTTTCCTTAGAGTACAGCACCTACTCTGGTAGGAGTAGAGTACCTACAGTGTCTGCCCTCCCCAACTCTCCTTACCTCATCTCCTACCAGCCTCCCCCATTTCATTCCACTTCAGCCATACTGGCTACCTTGCTCTCACGTGAGCATTCAAGGATCACCTCTCTTAAGGACTCTGTGCCACCTGTCTGGTCACTTTCTTACTGAGACCTACCCTAAACACTATTTTAATAGTAATCTAACCCTTGCACCCCAATCGCTTCTGATCTCTTTTACCTTGATTTACTCTTTTTTTTCTTTTTCCATAGTACTTCTCATAATATATAATTTAACTTATTTAACTTATTTATCCTGTTTATTATTTACTGTCTGTCTCTACCTTCACTCCTGCCTCTTCCTTACTCCCCTACAGAATGTCCCCTGCATAAGGGCGAAGGTCTTTTTGTCGTTCGCTAAAATATCTCAAGTGCCAACAACAGTGTCAGGCATATAATAGATGCTCAATAAATGTGTGTGGAATGAATGAGTGAATGAATGAACTTAGCCCAGCTCCTGAGAGGTGCTAAATATCAGGTTAATTTGATAGAGGAGGAGGGATTTGCCAGGGTTGCAAGTCCACAGCAGTCCAGTTTTCCAACTCCTCAATTATGTACCCATGACAGAAACATCAGTTTTTCCTCTCGAATAGGCACAAGGCCTACCAGGCAGGCACTATGAAACAATGGAGGCTGTCTGGAGACTAGAAAGTTATGGTTTAGTCTTGCGCCCAAGATGGAACTTGGAATATCAGCCTAATTGTGATACAAATGAAGAGTACCACACAGCTTGTCTGGTGGTGATGGTGGTGGCTAGGGGGTTCAGTATGGCTAAGGAGGTAGATGGCATCAAGGTAGAGGTGATGGACATTGCAAGAGAGCCAGAGCTGTGTCTAAAACAAGATTAGATCTTTATATTTTACACCTTATCTTGGAAGGAGCAGTCTTTGTTACCTAGTCTAGAATCAAGGGCTCACGGCATGTATGCAATCATAAGGAATCTTCATTTATTTTTGTTTTGCACCAGCTGGTCAAGTCTCTTCCTTATGGACTAGGGCGCCTCTCAAAGTCACTGTCCAGTCCTCAGTATCATGAAATCCTCCAGGTGTGGATTTGAAGCTCTCACTCCATTTACCTGAACCACAGCCGCACGTCTTTCTCAGACATGAACAGCATTGATTAGGTCCTAGAGAGATCCACTGCCCATTGCCCAATTTCATTTGGTTTTCTGAGGAATAAATGTGTGTTACTCACTAATACTTAGGCTGATGCTATTGAGAAATGCTATGGGGAGATGGAGAGTGAGCTGGAATTGGCAGTGGATGGGAATAGGTGCCACTCCCAGACAGAGCAAGCCTTTGGAAGAGAATGCCTTTGGAAGGCCCTGTTTGAACGGTTATTTCCTAGAGCCTTTCTGAAAGAGCCACACTTTAACTTAACAACAAAAAAAGCAGCTCATAGGGAAGGCAGAATAAAGGGTGGAACCCCAAATTGACACTTGGGCCTGTCTTCTCTTGGGGATCTCCAGGACAACACAGTTCCTTGGGAATGTCTTTCTTTGCCAGTGACCTCGTGTGTTTATTTAACTGTCCAGCTGAGGGCTCACCCTGACATTTCAGCGACTAGGCAGAGTCTGTGGCTTTGGGGTGACAACCTAGACATGAGAAGGGGAGAGCTGCCCAACAGGAAACTCCTGCTTTTCAGGATTTTTCTTCTTTGATGTTTTTTTTTTTTTTACTTTCATCACAAGATGCTGGTGACTGAGCCCTCATCCTCTCGTTCTCCTGTGATTGTGCCAGAGATGACTTGACTGTGCTGATGTTGGCAATGGGCAGGAAGGGGCAAGGAAGCCTTGGCTAAGACACAAGAAAAAGGCCAAGGATGGTTCGCATCAAGAGAGTGCTGCCCTGAAGAGGGGGAGGTAGACTTAGAGGGAAGACCTGCTTCTTTGCATATGCAAAGGGAATTTCTGCAAAGATTCTTCCAGAAACTTTTAGCAGTGTTACCCTCGCAGAGCTGAATAGGACAGCTAGAAAGGGACAACCAGGTGAGGGAGACTTCTACTTTTCATTTTATCTCCCTCCACACTGTTTGGTTAGGTTATCTTGTGTATCTATTGTTTTTGATTGAAATTTTTAAAAAAGACTACTTTAATCAAAACAAACTAAATCATAGGGACTTCATCTGCTCTGCCTTTATTTTCTATGGTCCAGGAAAAAGGGCTTCATTTACCAGCTGTGTGGACTTTGGCAAATTATTTAACCTTTCTGTGGCCCATTACCTCATCTGGAAAACAGGGTTAATAATAGTGCCTGAGTCATGGAGTGGCTGTGAGATTTGTTGAGAAAAGGTGTGTCAAGTGCTGGGCACGGATGATCACAAGCACCCAATAATCCTAGCTATCACTGGTATTATTCAAAGGCTGTCCGAACACAGAACTCAGCAATTTAGGCTAGTTCGTCCTAAAGACAGTGCTGAACGGTCACAGCAACTGACCACAGCTGCCGGAGCTGTGATGGATGACGTCGGTGACGATGGTGGATAGATGGTTCCTGAACGTCCAGCACATCAGAAGCAGGGAGAGGAGCAGCTGCTTGGGACTGGAGCCATAGAAACAGGCAGAAGGCAAGGTTGATGGAGTCACAAACACACCTGTCATCATTGTAGTAAAATAAATTGTCTGCCTTTCATCATGTCCTGAATATATCTGCAGTAGATCTGAGAGAAATGGAAAATGTGGAGTGGCCCCAGTGGTAAAAAAGAAAAGAAGTATTCATTAATTTGGTGAAAATGTAGTCTTCCCTGACTTCTTCTACCAGCACCCCTTAGAATTATTTACCTTTCCACTGAATATGTCTAGGGCTAGAAGGATCTTAGCCACATGTAGAATCATAAAGTCATTGAATCATAAAGGACTGAAAGGGACCATACAGATCAATTGGACAGTATCTCAGGGAACAGAAACATGATTCAAACTAACTTATACCACTAGGACATTTATTTGTCTCATGCAATATGAAGTTCAGCAGTAAGGTGGATTTCAGGTTGGGTTGATCCAGTAGCTCAACAATACCATAAAGTCTAGGTTCTCTGACTCTCTTCTCTACCATCCTTGGTGTATGAATTGCATTCTTGTACTGCTTTCTTCATGTGGCCATAAAGTTTTTGTCAGCAGCAGGAAGGGCAACGTGCTTTCTTGTTTCCAACCAATGGAGAAGGAAGGGGCAAAAGAGAGAGAGAGGAGAGAGAGAGAGCACCTATCCTCCAGCCTTGGGAAGAACAGTCCATCTCCACAGTCAGATTGAGCCCATATAGGCTGTGTGCTCACCCCCGACTATAAAAGTGGCCAGGTAGGTGCTGTGTCCTGCAGGAGTTTTAAACCAGTCATTAGCAAGGGGGATGAAGTGATTAGCTTAGACTGGGGTTTTTGACCTTGGCTCTGTTGACACTTGGGGATAATTCTTTATTGTGGGAGCTGTGTTGTCCTGTGCATGGTAGAATGTTTCCCAGCGTTCCTCATCTCTACCCACACAGTGCCAAGAGCAAGGGCAGTGTGAATAGAAGTGAAGCTGGGAGGAGGGCAGGGACTAGATGAGGCAGGATCTTATAGACCATGTTAAGGATTTCAGTTTTTATCCTAAAAGCACCAGGAACCTACCAAAGGGTTTTGAGTAGAGGTTAATTCTAGCTGGGATCTGAAGAAAGACTAGAAGGCTAGGAGGGAAAACAGGGGGACCACTTATTACAGTAGTACAGGTGATAAATGATGGCATTTTCAGCTAGGGTGTTGGAAATAGAAATGCGTATATTTGAGTGTTAGGAGCTAAACTAGATAGAACCTGGTGCTGGAGTAGATATGGGACATGAGGAAAGGAATATATTAAGGATGACTCATAGATTTTCTCACTTCAGTGGATGATATTAAAACTCTCATGAGGTTAGGAACATTGGAGAAGGATCAAATTATAGAGGGAAGATCATGTTCTGAATGTGTCGAGTTTGAGCCTTCTGTGAATTATGCAAGCAGAAATGTCAAGTGGGCAGAAAGAAATGTCAAGGGTGTGGTGTTCAGGGGAGAATACTAGACTGGAGATAGTCATTGGAGCTGTGAGTGGTAGTGATGGGAGAACTCACCTTGAGGGACTCTGACACTTAATAGTAGGATAGAGATCCACGAGTCTTGGGAGGAACAGCCAGAGGAGTAGGAGGGATTCCGGGAGAGGGTTGCATCCCTTAAACCACACAGGGAGAGTGTCTCTAGAGGGAGAGCTTGAGCAGCAGTGTTATATGCTGTTGAGAGGAGATGGGAGATAGGACCAAAATATTGTCCTTTGGATTTAGTAACATGGAGGCCATTGATGACCCCCGCAGGAAACATTTTGGAAGTGATGAATGTTGGGGTCAGAAGTCAGGTTGGAGAGGCCTGTGTAATGCCTTGGAGAAGACGTGGGGCATAGAGTAGATTCCTCCTGGGGAAGTTTGACTGTGGGGGAAGGGAGGAGAGGATGCCCAGAGAGGGAAGTGAGAACCAGAGAGAGTTTCTCTTTAGGATGAGAGACACTTTACCATCTTTTAAATGGTTTATGGGGAGTGGGGACCAGAGGTTTGAAAATATAGGAACGATAGAGAAAGAGATGAAGTGGAGAATATAAGTTTACTGAAAAGGCAGCAGGAGATGGAATCTAGGCCCATGAGCCTTAGAAAGGAGAAGGGGCACCTGTGCTGTTGTAACGAAAGAGGGGGAGGAGAGGAGGGACGGAGATGTAGGTAGACTTGAAGGGCTGGTGGCAGGAAGTTGATAGCATTCCTGTTTGACTTCTCTATTGTTCCTGTAAAGCAGGAGGCTCAGTGTCTACACGAAGGATGGGGAGAGTTGCTGTAGTCAAATATATTTGGGAAACGCTGTGTTAAGGTTAAGCAATTACCTTCACCAATGGACTTGGCAGAGCCTTTAGTACACAAGATTTCATTGTGAGTATCCAAGAGGGGGAGAGAGTCAGCAGCATCTCCCATTGGACCCCAGAGCTCTTTATGTGCATGGCGTCTCCCCAAGGCAGTGTTGCACAGCGCTCATTCTGGGAAACGCTGAGCAGGATCCTCATCTTCATTTTATAATAGAAGAGCTTGAGACCCAAAGATGGGAAGGGGCTTGTAGAAAATCACCTGGTTGGAGTAGCAGGTGTGGAGGGCACTTTTGTGGGGAGCACAGGGGCTTCCTCGGCTTTCACTTCTGTGAGCACAGCCCCCTCATTCATGATTGTGCTGTGTGACCCCAACCCCCTGCCATACTGATACAATCTGCTTCTACTTGGAAATATGAAATTAGACAGAGAGACAGCTATTAAGACTATGAATGTGGTATGGAAGAATATGAGGCAGGACACAAAGCTACTGGCTCTGATTTCAGCCCACCTGGGGACCATGACAGAACTAGCCGTGTGTCTTTGAGCAAGTGACTTAACTCCTCTGTGTCTCAGTTTTTTCATCTGTATAAAGGGGGTAATTATGGCATTCCTATCATAAGAAATTTTTGTAATGATTAAATAAAATAATACTTATAGAGAGCTTACTTAGACTAGTGTCTGACACAAGTAAGTGAACAGTAACAGTTAGCTATTACTGGAAGCAGAGGGACAGCTGTGTTCCGTCCCATAAGCATGGCAGTAGAAAAAGCTACTCTGGCAAAGGAAAGAAAAACGAACAGATGTGTTGAGCGAAGTAGAGAAAAATAGAGAGAGAATAGTCTTTCCAGAGGCCTGGATTGCCTTTGGGATCTACGAGACACCCCGTGTCTTTACAATAAATTCCCCTGTTAGCTAAAACTAGCTTGGTGACTTGCAAACAAAGGGATATAATGAGCATGATGGCTGAGACAGGATTTGAACCCGAGTCCCCTGGCTTCCAGTTCAGTACACTGACTATTACTGTATACTGTTTAAGACCCAGATGTAACTCAGTAAGAAGAATCTTCTCCCACAGGAAGAAAGCAGATCTCTGCAGCCAGCAGCAGCAGCAGATTGTGTCTGGGATTAAATCGTGTCCCTGATTTGAAAAGGAGCAGACTTTTGACCTTCCAGCTGCTGCAGCCCACGCCTGATTGAAGAAGCTGAGGTGTTGCAGAGACTTGGGGCACTGAGGGCCCTGGAGGCATTTCAGCCCCTCTCTTTAGGATTTTCAACTCAGTGGTTAGACTATGACACCGTCTAGAAATTGATGCAATGGATAATTTTGGTCTGTTGTGGATTCTGAGTTTGCCACAAATGTCCATAACTCCAAACTTTGGTTTGTATACTTCTCCCTGCCCGGAATGTCCCACCCTTACTTTTCTGCCTATGGAGGGCCTCCTCCGGTGGATCTCAAACTGTAGTGGGCTGGAGAATTACCTGCGGGAGTTCGTTAGACTGCCGCTCGCTCTTCTGGACCCCTCCCGGGGTTCTGACTCAGTTGCTCTGGGATGGGACCCAGGAGTCTGCCCATTAGGAAAGTACCCCAGATGATGCTGATGTTGGAAATTCAGGCAACACTCTTTGAAAACACTCCATAATCTTTTATCCCGATATTCTAGAAAGAATTCCAGAATTGAGAAATGCGTGGAGTGTGATTTTTAAAAACAATTTTGATGGTGAAAGTCAAAGTTATGTGGGAGCTAGCTTTTTACCTTGAACCTCTGTTTCCTGGCCTGTTAAATGGGGCTAATAATGGAGATGCCTCTCTCTTGAGGTTGCTGTGCAGTTCAGATGAGCTCAATGCAAATGAAGGCAGTTTTTTAGTGGTCAAGTCAGTGGCAGTAATTATTTTGTATTAAAATACAAATCTCCCCTGGAAAGGATCTTAGTGGCTATGTAATCTAACATTTAAATTGTCAGTAAGAGAAGGCTAGAGCATTGGAGCAGGAGCCACTTCTTATTTTCCACTGTATCCCCTGACCTAGCTCAGTGCCTAAGTGTGTAGCAGCAGGCTTAATTTTTGTTGATAAGGCCCCAATATTTTTAAGATTTTGAATGCAAATGAGTCATCATCCAAGATGCTGATTGGCTGACAGCAGTTCTCTTTGTTCGGATACTAAATAATGAAAAGGAAAAAGCTGGTTATTAATGCAGAGGAGCTAGGAAAGGCTGAATAGCAGCACAAAAATAGCCTCAATAATTATAAGTCTTACGCAGCCTGTTGCGACGTACTTTATGAGTCAAAAATGAAGTGTGTGTGACATGAAATGACTCATTCTGTGAATACGAGAAGGAATCTTACTATTCAAACATGTTTTGTCAGCAGTAATGCTCTCTCCTGAATAATATGTACCCTTACACAAAATTGATGGTTAGATTTGTTGGTATCGAACACAAAATATGTATCTAACACATATGAGGCTAATATGTATCTAATATGTAAAATAGCATATGTCTCTAACATACAATTCTCCTTGTAAAAAAATCATGGTAATTCAGCATTAAGTTGGTTCTGGCCTCACCTTAATAAAAAAAGTTGTAAGATACTTAAGTAAGTTTTCACATATCAGCTCCTTGATCTTTGGGAATGTACGGCTAGCATCTTTCTTTGACTTTAGAATTGGATAGGTAGAAATAAGAAGACCGTATTTTTCTATTTATCTTCCTCGAAAGTAATCTCTCAGTATTATTATATGCTATTCTCATAAGCTGCTTGTCTTATATAGCAAAATGTTCATATTTTCACACTCATGTTATCTGTAATTATTTCCAGTGTTTTTATTGGGAGGGGGGATGGAAGATGCTTCTTTGGTGTATTGGTACCTTGTTTCCAGAACAAAATTGAGCCAGATATATTCAGTTTACCATATCTACTGATTTGCTATGATATGTTGAAGGTGTTGGGTTTCAACAAATAAATTCCTTCTTCCACTTCTGAGTTTGAAACAATTGAGAGAGTCACATACAAGGCAGGCCAAAGGAGATCCAAATTTCTCCTTGATTACTGATGAACGTGGTTCTAGACCATGGCTAAGTGGGCTTGCTGTGATTTCTCTTATGAATTTGGTAGCCAAAACTAGTTGCTCCCAATATACAAACCTTCTTTTTCTTTAGTAATAGAATTCCCAGGTTTTGGTGGGTCACAGAGTCACTCAGAATAAAGACCATATTTCCCAACCTCCTTTGCAGCTTTGTATGGCCATACGATGAAGTTCAGTTCAATGCAATTTAAGTGGTGTGTGCCCTTAAGTAGTGTGTGCTAGGAAGTGTTCACAAAAAGAAGTCTTTCTTTATCTCCTTTGTTCCTCCTACTGACTGAAAGGTGGATGTGACAGCTGGAACTCAAGAAGCCGTCTTCCACCATTAGGTTCTAACTACATGTTGACGGTGATGGAACAATAAGACAAAGAAGTCTGCTTTTATGATAGCCATTGTGATGGTAAATTTTATGTGTCAATTTGACCTGGCCGTGGAGTGCCCAAATATTTGGATAAACGTTATTTCTGGATGTGTCTGTGAGGATGTTTCCAGATGAGACTAGCATTTGAATCTATGTTCCCAAATATGGGTGGGTATCATCCAATATGTTGAGGGCCTGAATAGAAGAAAAAAGTAGAAGAAGGGAGAATCTGATCTCTTTGCCTGACTGCAAGAGCTGGAACATCAGTCTTCTCCTGCATTCAGACTTCAACTGGGACTTACACCATTGGCTCCCCTGGTTCTCAGGCCTTTGGACTCAACTGGGACCACATCATTGGCTTTCCTATATCTCCAGCTTGCAGACAGCAGATCATGGGACTTTTCAGCCAGTTCTCTCTCTCTGGTTCTGTTTCTCTGGAGAACCCTGAGTAATACAGATTTTGACACTGAGAACGGTCTAGGGGGTGGGACCACTGCCCCAATGGGTCTGAAAAGCAGAGCATCAAGCCAAGGAGGATTATTCTCAAGCCTTTAAGATATCATGGCGTTTCCTCTGCTAAGCTTTGGACTTGCTTGGGACCTGTCATCCCTTCCTTCTCTCTTATTTCTCTTGGAATGAGAATATCTACCCTATGCCTGTCTCACCATTGTATTTTGGAAAGACATAACTTGTTTGGTTTCACAGATTCACAGCCGAAGAGGAATTTTGCCACAGGATGAACTGTACCTCAAGTCTTGTCCATATCTGATTTAGATGATATTTAGATGAGACCTTGGACTTTAGACTTTAGAGTTGATGCTGGAATGAGCTAAGACTTTTGGGGCTGTTGGAAATGAATGAATGTATTTTGCATGTAAGAAGGGCATGAATTTTGGGGGCCAAGGGCAGAAGGCTATGGACTGAATGTTTGTGTCCTCCCAAAATTCACAGGTTGAAGCCCCAATCCCCAATGTGATGGTATTTGGAGGTGGGGCCTTTGGGAGGTAATGAGGTCATGAGGGTGGAGCCCTCATGAATAGGATTAGTGATCTAGTAAGAAGAGACCAAGAGAGATGATCTCTCTCTGTGCTATGTGAGAACACAGCTGGAAGATAGTTACCTGCACACTAGAGAAAAGACCTTCACTAGAAACTGAATTGGACCTTGATCTTGGACTTTCTAGCCTCCAGAACTGTGAGAAATAAATTTTATTGTTTAAACCACCCAGCCTATGGTATTTTATTATAGCAACTCAAGCTGACTAAGATCATAATGAAGCACCACTCTAACCCTGAACTGCATAACTCTGGATTTCATTTACATAAGATAAAGAATAAATTTCTATCTGACTTAAATCCTAGGCATTTTGGGTTTTCTGTTATTTGCAGCCAAACTTAAGTAATGCCAGCAGTGACAGACAGGCCTCTCCCACAGGGGCAGCTCCAGATCTAATGGCAGAGAGAAGGCCAAATGTGTCCTCTGCAGACAGATCACAAAAGAGAACCACTCAAAAGGGGCTAAGCCACCAATATCCTGTTCCCTCTTCCAAACATCATTCAGGTTAGTCATCTATCCCAGGGGAGAAGTGACTGGAGGCGACAAGAGAGACCAGGAATGTGAATTAAGGAGGCCACTCCACATGGAAATATGAGACTTGGAGAAGAGAGGTTCTCCTGAACCTGGGAAATGAATGCATCAAAGATTGCAAATTCTGCAGATTCAGGAAGACAGAGGAGGTGGGAGAGGCATTTACGCTGGATAACATAAGACAGCATCTTAGATGTGCAAAATAAGGAGGAAATGAGTTTGGAGGTGAGAGCAGTTACTTTGGTCGAATTGGAATGTAAAATCCCAAGTGTCGCACCTGAAAAGAACCTTCGAGAGCATCTGGTCCAATAATCTTCATTTTACTGATGAGAACCAGAGTGGTTAAGAGAAGTTTTCAAAAGTTGGTAACAGAGTTCATATGGGTACCATTAAACTAACCAAGACCAGAGTTTCAATCCCTCAAGGATGTAACTTTCCACTGGGACTTTGACAAATTGGGAGGAGAAGAGAACTAATACACATGGGAGAGAAAGACACAAATAAAGGCTGAACAATAAGATTGCTAAAACATCTTCCACAGACAGTAAAGTAGACCATCGTGGGTGATTCATGTTGTTAAGAAGTGGGATAGGTAGGGGTGTTTATATGAGTTTTTAAATGCCAGATGGAAATGTTGTGAGTTTATCTTTTGGCAAAGAAGGAGCCACCAAGGATTTTGGAACTGGTTATTGTTATGTGACTCTTGACTAGGCACCATGCAAAGAATGTGTCACGGGATTGTGAGTCCTTCAAGGTCAGGAGGGTTTGGCTAAAGCATCTCTCTAATGATTTGCAGGACAGATCTCGAGCATCTTAGCACACTAGGGCTCTGATTTGACTCTCACCGACCGACCATATGCGTTTCTTGACATTCTCCTCCTTGACTTCAGGCTCCAGCAACACCAAGATGCTTTCAGGCTGCAGCAACTAACAATTCCGTATTTTATAGGATTGAAGCAAAACTTATTTCTCACGCATGTTACACACCAATTGCAAGCCAGCAAAAGGACTCTGATCATCACGGTAGTTCAGCTCTCCAGACAGATAGAGGTTTCATCTCAAACCATGCTCCATGGTGGCTGAGGCAAGGAAAAGAGAGTACAGCAAACCGTGTACTGACTCTTAAAGCTGCTGCCCAGAGGTAA
This sequence comes from Diceros bicornis minor, assembly GCF_020826845.1. Lineage (NCBI taxonomy): Eukaryota > Metazoa > Chordata > Mammalia > Perissodactyla > Rhinocerotidae > Diceros > Diceros bicornis. The sequence continues at coordinate 20,917,274 of NC_080764.1, read as the reverse complement.
CACATCACTCATTCACATTTCATTGGCCAAAAAGATCACATAGCCAAGACTGCCTTTATCGAGCAGGCGAGTATAATCTTCCCTAGGGAGAAGCAGATAATGCAGTTTACTGCACCCCCCACTCCTCAGCTTGTATCTCTGGCCCCTGCAAAACTTATGTTCTGGGCTCCATTAACACCTCAAGCACACTTGGATTCTCTCAACTCCTCCTCCTCCTCCCCATCGTTGCTTGCTATATGCCAGGCACTAGGCTAAGCTTTTTTCATCCTTTCTCCCATTCAATCCTCACAGCGACGCTATGGAGTCAGTATGGTTATTAAGCCCATTTTACAGAGAAAGACACCGAAGTGGAGAGGTTAACAGCTAGCTCTTCAGTTCCTACTTCTGTCCTCTGCTTCTGGCCCTGTGGTGACCCATTCTGATTTCCACCTCCACTGGCCTTCCTGGTCTCGGTCTCCTCCACAGCTTCTGAAGAGAGACAGTCACAGCTTTGGGAACTTCAGTGATGGGGCCACCTGCAGTACCTCCAGCCAGGGAAGGGGAACTGGGGACAAAGACAAGGTGCTCTGGGAGCTCAGAAGAATTGACTGATTCTATTGATGAAGAGGAAAAGGAGGAGCGGTGGTTTAGGATACATGCTAGGTACAAGTTTGCTGGGAAAAGCGTAGAACTGCATGTGTGATGTGTGGCAGGCCTGGGAAGGGACAGGTGTTGCTTAAGTGCTCTTATGAGGGAGCTGATTTTCATCTGCTCTCTCTTCTCTGTAACTCAGAATCTGGGCTACACATATGGTGATCATGAGGATGATGTCGATGATGATGAAGATAATGGTGATGATGACAATAATCATGATGACAGTGATAATGATAATGATGATGAAGATAATGGTGATGATGACAATGATAATGATGATAATGGTGGTGATGATAATGGTGATGATGATGACTACATGATATATGACACTTAATATGGGTCAGATGTTATTTTAAGATCTATATATATCAACATATTTAATTCTCACAACACTCTTGGAGTAGAGACTATGATTATCCCCATTCTACAGATGATGAAACTGAATCAGAGAGGTTAAGTGACTTGCCCAATGTCACACAGCTAGTAAGTAGCAGAGCCTTGGTTTGACCCTAGGCCATCCATCTCAGGACTTTGTGTTCTTAACCTCTATAATAATTATAATATGAATTCTTGCTGTGGGCCAAGTTCTGTTTTAAGTCTTTTACATGTATCAACTCACTTGCCCCATGGAACAAGAAACTTTTGATGTAGGTACTCTTCTTATTCTCATTTGACACATAGGAAGCTGAGGAACAGAGATGTTAAGTAATTTGTCCAAGCTCACACAGAGGTAATTGGCAGAGCTGGAGTTTAAACCCAAGGGGCCAGATTCCAGAGGAAGTGCTCTAGGCTACTGTACCGTAGTCTAATAGAGTTTGTTCATTTATAACCTACTGGATACAGAGCTCTCTCTGATGGGACCCAGACAGGTTTGAGTCTGGACTTAACAAAGACAACACTGGCTGATCTATCCCGTGGAATGAGCTCTCTATAGTTTAGTGAGTAGCAACGTGTGTGTATATGTGTGATTAACACGTAAGTCTCAATACAGTGCAATTCCAGTGTTATGTCCAATTCCTCCTAGCTGGGATTTTGGTGAAACTTTAGTTTGATAGGGCCATGAAAATTGTCTCTGTCCTGGTTCTGATTAGATGCTATTCTGTGTCCCATGACGGCCCACATCCCTCACTGACTTACATAGTTTTGTTTGTTCATTTATTCATGCATTCATTGATCCACTCGATAAATATTTATTGAACCCGACTAAGTGCGAAGTATGGTTGTAGATACTGAGGATATAGAATTGAGCAAAACAGTTAGATGCCTGCCCTGTAGAGTCTACACTCTAATGGGGGGAGTCAGATAACAAACAAATAAATGAGTGATAACTGCTAGGGAGAAAAATTAAGCAGGGAAGGGAGACAGGGAATGACAGGAGGGAAGACCAGTTGCTTATTTAGAAGCTGGGATAGAGTCCTGGAGAAGGTGAGAAAGTGAGCCATGTAGACACCTGTGAAAATGTTCTAGGTCCAAGAGAACAGCAAGTACACAGGCCTAGAGGTCCGAGCGTGTGTGACAGGTCCGAGGAGCAGCAAGGAGGCCAGTGTGGCTGAGTCAGAGCCAGCGAGGCAGAGAATACCGGGACAGAGAGGGCGGTGGAGAAATGAGAGTGTGCAGATCATCTAGCACCTCGCAGGCCATTGTGAGGCCTTTGGATCTCATTCTGAGTAAGAAAGGGGGCCTCTGGAGGGCGTTGAGGAGCCGAGTCACGGTCCGTGAGCAGCACTCAGGCTGCCATGTGGAGCACAGGAAAACCAAATGCTCACCAAGAGGGGGTGGTTGAATAAATTACAGCACAGTCAAACCACGGATTAAGCCATTACAAAGATTGACTTAGAGCTTGCCGCTTGATTTGGAGGGAATTCCGTGAGGAAATGTTGAGTGAGAAAACCAAAATGCAGAAAAGCGTGTATAACATCCCATTTTTATAAGGGCTTTCACAACTTTCCGTATGCGTATGAATATGTATTTATTGATATATTATATAAGCATGGAGAAAATTATGGAAAAATATACACTAGAGAGTTCATAGGGGCTACTTGGTTATGAGGGGGTAACGTTTGCAAGGGTCGGGAGAGAAGAACAAAGGAGATGCCAAGTTAAAAAAATGATTGCTCTTAAAAAAATAGTACATCTGAATTGATCACATTCAAGTATTCACAGAAAAAACCGTGTGTGTGTATACACACGCATTTGTAGATATATATGCATATATATGTATATGTGTGTATTGTAAATATATGAATAAATTTTCATTCAAATATGGCATCAATCCTATGACACAAGCATGATTATTCACTTTCACTTGGGGAAACTGAGGCTCAGCACTGGCCAGGGCCACACAGCCACGCAGCCACTGCCCAGGAGGAGTTAAGTTCCCAGAGGCCTACCTCTATAGCCTGCATTTCTTCTTCTTTCCCACACTATTCATTCCTGTGCCTTATTTCCCTTCTCCTAAAGGGTAGTAACTTTCCCTAGCAAAAATGGAAAGAGCAATCACCTACAGGATGTTCCATGAAGGGATAACAGGTTTCCTGAAACTTCTGAACTCTGGAAAAGCACTTCAGTTCTGAATGCAAACTTACAGGGGCTGTGGTGTTCATGAAATGGATGTCTGCATCATTTAGAAGAATATTATTTGTGAGATAACCACCCTCGTGGCGAATGAAAGGGGGTGAACTGGAAATTCTTCACACTGGAAAAGATAAATTGCCTGTTTGGAAGGAAAACCAAAGAAAAAAAGTACTATTATGAAAAACAAATAAAACAAAACAGAAAATGACAAGTGTTGGCAAGAATGTGCAGAAATAGGAAGCCTTGCGCACTGCTGACGGGAATGTAAAATGGTGCAGCCACTATGGAAAACAGTACGGCGGTTCCTCAAAAAATTTAACATATCATTACCATATGATCCAGCAACTCCCTCATTTCTAGGAATATAACCAAAAGAACTGAAAGCAGGGTCTCGAAGAGGTATTTGTACACCCATGTTCATTGCAGCGTTGTTCCTGATAGCCAAAATGTGGAAGCAACCCAAGTGTCCATCATCAGACGAATGGATAAACAAAATGCAGTATATGCAAACAATGGAATATTATCTAGCCTTAAAAGGGAAGGAAATTCTGATATATGTTATACCGTGGATGAACCTTGAGGACATTATGTTCAGTGAAATAAGTCAGACACACAGAAGGACAAATATTGTATGATTCCACTTATATGAGGTACCTACAGTCAACTTCATAGAGACAGAAGGTAGAATGGTGGTTGCCAAGGGGCTGGGGGGAGGGGGAATGGAGAGTTAGTCTTTAATGGGTGTGGAATTTCAGTTTGGGATGCCGAAAAATCTCTGGAGATGGATGGTGGTGATGGTTGCACAACAATGTGCATGTACTTAATGCCACTGAACTGTACATTCAAAAATGCTTAAAATGGTGAATTTCACGTTATGTATATTTTTTGACAATTAAAAGGGAAAATAAAGGAAGAAAGGAAGCCCTGTGTGACTGAAAATACACCATACACAGTGGCCGGGATCCTATGAAGATAGTATCAGGAGAACTTGCCTGAGCCTGTGGCTGCTTCCTCTTGGAACGCTTTGTAAAATGGGACCAAGGCTTTTGTGCTCCACCTCTCACAGCATCAATTAGCTGACAGTGAGCCTGGGGTTCTTTTCCCATTCTGATCTCACAATCTGATTAAGTGCTCCCAGATGGGGAGGCTCCTAGAGGCAGATGGATGATGGTGGCTATCAATCACAGAGGCAAGACCATGAAGATGGCCTTGCTGTGAAGCGTTACCTTCAGAGGGAACCTGGTGGAGCGGGGAAAATGCTAGAAGCATGCTCTGGCAGGGAAGAGGGGCGTGGAGCTCATATGGGAGCTGGAATTTCCTAAGGTTATCCCAGACTCCACTTCAGAGCTGGTTGTATTTAACCTTTCTTTTTAACTTCCCACATTCCTCCTTAAGTCTCTTAGATAAACATTTATCCCCAAGGAGGAGAGAAATTTATTTCACTTGGCCAAAAGCAGCAGGATGTCGCAAAAGCACCTTAGTGGTGGCTGTCTGCCAGGCTGATTTAAGACAAAAGTCTTCAGTTAGGAGAAACATCTACCATGGTACCTCCATGTTTCCATTTCAAGGACCTTGTTGGGTATGGGGCATCCTGCTTCTCATTCTCCTTTCCCCTTAACCAGCCCCTTGCACCATGTCCCTCAAAGGGAGAGGATGTTCCGCATTGGGTGTATGCGAGCGCCTGGTGACACCCGTCAGCGCAGACGGAACATTTCAAATTGGATATCACTTGCCAAGGCATAAAACGCCTCCATGAGAGCCAGCCCTTAGTTGGGGCAGCCAGTGGAAGAGAGGAGTTGGTGCCAAAGATCCGGGTCACTTGGGCTGATGGGAGGAGGAGGCAGTGGTAGCCAATCCAGAACTCTCAGTTGTATTACCCCTGGGGAATGTGCGGCTGGGGAGAAGCTACTGTTCAACTTGTGGGGACAAAGATCTAACTGTGGACAAGGGTAAGTGGAAAAAGATGCTTGCAAGTGTAATAGAACATTTACAGCTACAGGTCTTCCGTTCCTGTGCTGTGCATGGTCTTCCGGCCTTACCTTTGCCTGGACTGTAAGGATGAAGTGTAGGGCTTTTGAGTGTCCTCCCAGCCTGGGCTCCCTGGTACTCCTGACCTGGAAACGGGAAGCTGGAGTCTGAGCCTGCTCTTCCCAGGAGGTCCCGACCCCATCTGTGTTGCTCACTAGTATCCCTCTCTCTTGCCACCATCAATTCCTTAGTCACGAGCCAGGCCGCCTGGGTTCAAATCCCACATCCCCAGGCCTGAGGTTGACCAATGGGCAACTCTTTGGGGGTGAGGAGAGCCTGGGTGTGCCCAGAAGCCCTCACAGTGCTGGGTAGAGGTGGGCCCACTCCGCTCCGTCGTCGGGGAGCCGACTGAAGTCCGTCGGCAGTTTCTTTCTCTGGTTGGCTTCGTTAATTCATCCCACATGTTTCCTCGCTGGCTGGTGAGAGAAAGCTCCAGTGTCAGATTGCGCCTGAGACAGAGTCAGAGCGGCTTCCCCTGACATCTCTGTGATCCTGGGCAGATGCGTTCCCAGGGCAGGGCAGCATGACCACTGGTCCACGAAAGTCTGTGTCAGAGGGAAGTGCATGTGTGGGCTGAGGGGCTCGGCAAGCCCCTCTCGAAGGGCACTCCGGGTGTTAAACCTTCCAGCGTTTGCGGTGGGAACAGCCCAGCCTGGTCAGCTACCTGCGGCAGCACAGGCCTCCAGCCTGGTTGCTGTTTTGCAGTTTGAGTGAGCACAGATTCTTTTTCACAAGACTTATCAAGTGTGAGTACAGCCTTACACGCACTGCTACCTGCTATCTGCTTTGCTCACACACTCTTACAAAGTGGGTCAGTAATATCCTCACTCTCACTTTACCGATGAGGAAACTGGAATTCACAGAAGTCAGGTAGCTTGGTTAGAGTCGCCCAGCAAGGGAACCAGGAAGCCTTGAACTTGAACTTCTGGCTGTGGAGAGTGTGCGCTTTTCTTCGACTGCAGAGATAAGGGTTGATTTTGCAGAGGCCCCAGAGAAGGTGCATGGGGGAGGGGCAGTGACACAGGGAAAGTGCCCTGAATTGGTTCTAATGCCTTTTCTTAGTCAATGCGCTTTCTCACAAAGAACTTGGAGAATCCTAAGGCCCCTTTTAATATTAATACTCTCTCTTACTCTGATGCTTTTTTTTTTTTTTTTTGCTGTTTACTTTCTCTCCAATGTAAAGCCATTTCTGTTTTGTGTTTCCTTAGCAGATTTTAACTCTCAAAGGGCATCTGTCTCCCTCCCAGCATCGGGCCTGGGCAGGGCTGCCCTTGTGACAGGGTGAACAGGTGTGGTAGAGTGAAGGCTCCAGGATGGCGGTACAGGATCTCGGCCCTGGCTCTTGCCTCTGCCTGGCACACTGTCCTCACCTGACCTGCATCAAGCTCCTATGGAAACTTCAAAGCCCAATGTAATTGTTACTGCCACCGAGAAGGCTTCCTTACCATAATCCTGTGCTCTGGCTACCCCTAAATTAAACTCATCGCCCTGCCATTGTAGTCTGTGCCTGCTTTTGTAGCCATGATGTTTTGGGCTCATTGCTTGTTTACGCATCTGCTTTCTCTACAGATATGTGGGTTTCCTGAATGTGGGTGCTAGGTCTTCATCACCTTTGATTTAACAGTACCTGGTGTATAGAGGAAGCTCAATCAAGGTTTGTGGAAGCAAGGAAGGAAGAGACTAAAATGAGTTGGCTGTTTTCTGTAGTTGCAAACTTATAAGAAATCTTCCAAGTGCACGTGCCGGTCAGCAGGGCTGCACCACTGTCTGATGAGGTTTTTGCTGGGCTTAACAGTCAGCCAGTCTCCCTCCTCCCACCACACACACACACACACACACACACACAGAGCCACAGCTTCACTTTTGAGTAACACAATCAATTCTAATAGGCCTCATTTCCCTTCCCTTCAAAACTTAGAGAAATTTAATGAAATCTCCTTTAATTTCTCTTTAGCAAAATTCAAGGGTGACATTTGAATTATTCAGGCCCATTTATACGTCTATAACTATTACTCCTCTCGTTTCTTCCTCTGGGAAGCTTTATTTTTTATTCATAAAAATATGTGTGTGTGTGTGTGTGTGTGTGTGTGTGTAGCATCGAGCAATAATGAACTTTTCAAAGCTGGTTTCTTAAAGCATCTTTGAAACTTTTCCCTTGCTACTCATTTTTCTAAAATAGAAGCTGTGGTCGAAAGCTACAAGAGAAATAGTTTCAGCACTAGACACATGCGGTCACTCCTATAGTCATGTCTACAGGCTCAAACAGGTTTGAATGCTTATAGCACTTCCCATGCTGGCATGCAAATCCATCTATCCAGAAGTGGGCAGAAAATATTGCTTAGCTCATAATCATATAGTTTCAACATTCACTCAACAAATATTTATTGAGCATCTACTATGTTCTAGGCATTGCTCTAAGTTCTGCTGCTGTGATGAGACAGATGTGGTCATTGGCTTCATGGTGTTTTCATTTTGTGGAGAGAGAAAAGAGCAACAAAAATAAGCAAAGAAACAACTATATACAATAATTAGGAAGTGTGATAAGTGCTGTTAAGAAATTCCTTGAGGACCAAGATAGAAAATCATGGATGTGAGTGACCTCTCTCAAATAAGATAGACAGGGAAGGCTGCTCTGAGCTGAGACCAAGAGGATATGAAGAACAAGAGGAAGAGAGTTTAAGACAGCAGGGACAGCATGTGCAAAGGGCTTGGGGTATAAAAAAGTTTATATTCTAGAATTTGTATTCTAGAACTTGGCAGAAGGCCAGCAAGGCTATAACCAAATGAGCAAATCAGACGTGACATAAGGTGAGGTGGGAGAAAGATGAAGGGGCCAGACCATGACTTTGTGGGCTAGGGTAAAGCAACTGAATTTCATCCAAAGTTCAGTGGAATGCTGTTGAAGATTCTAAGCCAAAGAGTGATATGGTCCACTTTACATGTTAAGGAACTCTGTGGTGAGTGCAGGGGTAGGCAAGACAGAAGTTAGGGGTCCTGATAGGAGACTAAAATGAGAATCCAGAGGAGTATTACCAAGGACCTAGAAAGACTAATGATAATTACAGCTCACAGTTCCATGGCACTTCCTCTGTGCCCTGTTCTGAGTGCTTTGTAGACATTGGCAAATTTAATCCTCATAACACTGCTGTCAGATCAGGTCTACTTACTACCTCCAATTTACAGATTAGTAAGCTGGGGCACAGAGAAGTTAGATAACCTGCCAAGGCCACGTACCACTTGGTCAGTGTAGAGCAGGGATTTGCATCCAGATAGTCTGGCTCACAACCAAGGAATGAATAGTGGTGCGAGAGAGGAGATGATGATCCATCGGAGGGAGAACTTCCCTGCGTGGTAACTTAGTGGGTAGGTGGGTGGGTGGTGGCAAAGGACAGAGGGAAATCTGAGAGACCCAGAAGGTTGTGACTTGGACTCTGGGGTAGGTGGTGCTGGAGAAAGCACGGGTCCATCTTTTGTGTGTGCTGCACACAGGGCAGCAACTTAGAAGAGCCTGCCCTGCCACTTGTGTGGCATTGAGAGCCCCTTGAAATCCTGTTTCCCAGTTTGATCTGTGCAGACTGGGGTTTCCCAGCCAGGGTTGGCACACATATGTGTAATGTAAAGACTTCACTGGAATGTTGCAGGGATTACAACCCTGCCCTCCCAACCTCCCAGGGATATTGTGGGCATCAAATGAGATAACGAGAGGCAGTCTGACAGAGTGGGAAGCCAGAATTCTTGGCCTGAAGTTCCCTCCTTGTCTCTGAACCTTTGTGGGGAGTCAGCTAATATCACCAAGCCTCAGTTTCCCCACTGGTGAAATGGGAGTCGTTCCTTGCCTGATGACTTCAGAGGGCTGCTGTGAGAGGGTGAAGGAAGTTGTTGGGAGGATGCAGTTTGAAGCTGGTTGGGCTCCTCACAAGAACAGGAGTTGTTGCGATGATCATAACTACGCACCAGTGGAAAAATGGGCTCTCCACGGAGCGTGTCTCATCCAGGCAAATCACTTCCATTCATAAATGTGTGTAATTGTCAAACAAAAGCAATGTATTGGCCCAAATTTTCAAATGATGCTCTGAAATCACTGAACTTGAAGCATTGAAAAGAGATAGGATGTATTAAGTGATCTCAGTCATAAATCCCTGGCATCTCCGGCCAGGAATTCATTCATTTCAGGAGCATGTTTTGAGCACTGGTCAGGAGTAGGAGTGAACAAGTCAGAAACATTCCCAGGCTTCAGTGAGGTTGCACTTTAATTAGGGAAGATTGGCAATGAGCAAACAAACAAACAATCAGATAAATAAGCTATCTAATTTCAGATGTGTTAAATACTATGAAGGAAACAACCAGGGTGATGAGGAGAGAGTGACATGGGGAGCAGGAGGTGGGAGCTAGTTTGTGTGGGTAGTCAGAGCAAGAAAGAGGAAGCTACGGAAAGACCCAAGAAGAGAAGATTCTGGGCATAGAAATGACCAGTGCAAAGACCCTTAACTAGGAACCAATCTACCCTACCCAAGAAACAAGAAAGCCAGTGTCTCTGTATGTTGCGAGTGAGGGGAAGAGTGATAATAAATGAGGCTGAAGTGATCACATCATGTATGCCAGGTCACATAGGACATGATAGAGTTTGACTTTATTCTAGGGGCAAGAAGCAGCCATTGGAGGATTTGAAGCAGAAGGGTGACATCTGTTGAATTAAGCTTCTTCAAGACCCCTCTTGCTACTGGTTGGAGAGAGGGTTGAGGCGGGGCAAGTGTGGGCAGGCCCAGACCAGGTAGGAGATAGTCATCCAGGCCAGAGGTGACAAGAGGATGGAGAGAAGTTTGGGATATGTTTTGATGTCATAGGCAAAAGGACTTGTTGATGGATTAGATGTGAGTAATGAAAGAAAGAGAGGAGCTGAGAAAGACTCCTATGTTTTGACCAGATATAAGGAAGCTCTTGAATAAAACTCTGCCCTCTAGATCTCATAGGTCTACAATCTCTTGTGAGACTATAATCAACAGGGACCTTTTGTTCGTCTATACCCGAAGTAGTTAAGTCATCAAAGTAAGCAAGACCTACTCAGAACAAGAGTTTGTGGAGCTAGAGATGGGCCAAAGAGATAAGAAAAGCTGTGGAGTAGAGGTGGGAAGAATGTTCTGGCTTCTTTCCCTCTTGTCTTTTCATTGAGATTATTATTGACTGCTCCTCTGCCCCAATAATTCCTCTTCATACCTGTGGGCAAAGCCAGAAGTAAAGAAAAAAGCCCTAAAATGTTGATCTTTACATCCCTTTCAAACATGGCTGTTATTTCTCTTCCCAGGTCATTTCTGAGATTATCCTGCCATGCTGGGCCATGGAGGAGCAGAGAATGGAAGATGGCTGGAGAAACACGAGGGGGATGGGAGAGAAAGTCAGAATTTACTCTAAGGAAGGACCAGAGGAGCTGTGGAGTTCACTTCTCACGCCCCTCTTCCAACCTCACATGTTGGGCTTGGGGTCACTTCTACACCCTCAATGGATGACCCCATTGAAAGGAACACGTACGCCTGGAAGAAATGCTTCTATCAAAGGTCTCTAGAATTTCATCCCCACAGCCTTGCAGCTCTGCCCCAACTGAACCCTGACACAAGAAAACAGGCTTAGGGGAGCATTCATTACAAGGTTTCATAATCTCCTGTTTGACAGCAGCTGGTGGTACACACTGTGGAGTCTACTGGATCCGATTATTCAACAGATGGTTCTGTTTTCAAATTTACTCCAAATGTTCAGATGCTTTTTTGCTAAATTCATATTTCCCATCTGATACTACCCCCTGGGGCTGAGCTTTAATCTGGGTTTTAGTTTGTAAGTTTTTAAAATTTTCTTTTAATCTCCTAATAGAAAGAGAATTCCCAAACACCAGAGGCATACACAGGGGCCAGACAATGACTGCGCATGACTACAGGACGATTGTTCTCCAAGGCAAGTCTTGCCTCAATCAAACCTCCTGCCAGCAGTGGACTCAGATATGCCCTATTTGGAGACGCCTCAAAACCCAGGTCAAATGACCTTGAGATTTGAACAGTGTGTTCCTTTCCTGGGGCAGCACATGTTAGCGCATCAGAATTCTTAGGAGCAAATTATAACTCCTTCAGCAGAGAATAAAGGCACTAAGTAACTGTGTTACTGGCCCATTATGTGTCTCTAATTGTGTCACTTCGCTCCTCAGTAGGGTTTCAAGTTCATTATTTCCAGGTCCTTTTCCCATTGCTGTGCATTAATGGTCTCCTGATTCTTTCTCTCCACTCCAGCTGCCTACAGCTGTCAGCCACCCACTCCAGCTTTGCCTTTCTAGTGTTTTCATCTTCCTGCCAGCATTAAGAAATTTAATTTATAGCAAAAAATGTTCCCTGAGCCTCCTTTTCTTTATGAATTTGGCTTCTTTCGCTATTTAGAATCCTCCCCGGTTCTCCGGCACCTGATCCTTGAGATGTCCATTTACCATTTTGTCTTTTCTCTGCTCAGGTACATGTTCCTAGTGGGCACAGGAAAGAGAACAAAAGCTTCAGAAGGCAGGATGTGCTCCGGAGCTGGGCGGTGCTAGGGGGAGAGCGTGCTGGTTTGGAGACCCAGTTCTGAGTCATTGTGTGACACATCTCTAGGGACCACTGTTCACATAGAAAATAAGGTGGATGGTGACTTCTGCAGCTATCAGATAATGAGAATGATGCCCGCTCGAGTTTGCAAAGCAATGGCTCTCCCACCAATGAGCTGTGAGACTTGGGACCATTTATGTACTTTACATCTCTGGGATTCCATTTTCTCATCTGATGAAGAAGCTTTGCATGTAATGACTACTAAGACCATTTCTGCTGCTGTTTCTAAGGCTATTGTTAGGAAAAGGCCCACTCCCTATTTTCTGTGTGTGTACCTCTGATATAAATATTGGGCACGGTCAGCTACATAATTTGTGGGGCCCAGTGCAAAATGAAAATGTGGTGCGAGGCCCCTTGTTCAATGATGATTAAGAATTTAAGATGGTGACTGCAGATCATTAAACCAAGCATGGGGCCCTTTGGAGCGTAGGGCCTTGTGTGACTGCACAGGTCACATGCCCATGAAGCTGGCCCTGATGCTGTCACTACCATGTGACCGTGTATAGTTTACTGGATAGAGTCATGCCCACTTGAGAAGGAAAGGAAAGATTTCCTGAGTCAATCAAGTGAATAATAGATGGACCTTCAGAGAGAAAACCAGATACTAAAAAACCGGTCCTAAGCTTCTTTGTCTTGGTTATAGCCCCTTGGGTCTAGACATCAACGAACTTGTGCCACTGGATGGTGGTGGTTTCCACATGATGCCCAACACATAAAGGCAAGCCTGACACTTGGATGGGATCAGGTCTATGACCATTGAAAGCAGGTAATATTAGTAAAGTAGATTCTCTAATTTTGTATTATTCTCTGGGTTTATTTCTGTACAAAGACAGAGAAAGTGTTATGCAGCAGAAGTATTTTTAGAAGTACACTGTACCTATGTGGAAGAAATTCTTTGATAAATTTCTAGGGGTGGAGGGTGAGATCTCAAGGGTATGTTTAAATAGCAGAAGATGGTTGCTAAACTGCTATGCATAAGACAGGGAAAGAAACTTGCGTGGCTCCTGAGGGGATGAAGGGTTGTGAGACCACAAGAAGGGAGGGGAGGTGAGAGATGAGTGGAGGAGATTGGGCATTGCTAAGGAGAAGGGCGAGAGACGTGGCTAGTGAACTTTGGAATAACAAATATTCAAGAAGGAATTTGTCATGGTATATATACTATAAGCCCTCACTCCCCCTGGGCTCCTATCTAGAATCTTTAATAGTCTAGATTATGTGGTGGTGTGTTGTGTGTACATGTGAGTGTGCACGTGAGCACGATGCTTTTTTGGGAATGTGAATAGATGCTGGTTTCTGTGTATTGCTTGATTCAGTGTCACGGCAGAAGAAGCATCTGTGAACAGGACACCCAAGGAAGAAGGGACCTGAAGCTGTAGGGTCCTAACAAGTTTCTAGACTTTCCCAGTCCATGGTAATTGGTGATGGAAGGGGGGTAGTAAGTGGTTTAAAGGAATTTCTTCTAGTACAAGGGGATAGGGAGGACTTCAGCTTACATCTGCATTTTCTTTCCTTTTGTTATTTCTGAGCCTTTAGAAAAGTCTTGTTTAAACATTCCAGCTTGGTCTCAAGCTGTAGTACAGACTATGAAAGGAAGGCTCATGTGTCCACACTTGGACCAGAGAAGTGCCCGTCTCCACCTCCTTAGGCTAGCACAGTAGCGGCAATTGTTCTTAGTGAGAGATGTTGATGGGGATGGTGAATTTTGGGGGCAAGCATCATGGCTATAAGATCCAACTTCCCTACCTCCACTTGAATATGGAGACTCTCTCTTCACTGTCATCCTTGAATCTTCTAGGGTTTTATTTTATTTGAAAAAGACATTTAATGTCTTTGGATCCATCTGTTGTATATTCATCTATTTCACATGTTTGCAGTTTGGGAACTATAAGGGCTATATTTCTGGACAAATATATTTCTGAGCTTTCTGGAATTCCATAAATCTTAAATCATACCATGATACATGTCTGTGGAAGCTTCCCCCTAAAATAGAAATGCTGTTATAGATCCCACAGTGTTAATATTTTAAAAAGCTGATAAATGAGTAAAAAATGCAATTTAGTCATTAAAATTTAAAAAGTTCTGCTCATGCTTCTTATCTTCCCAGTTATGTTCTCAGAATTCATTTTCACGTTGTATTTAATGTGTGTTTTATTGATGGCTTCTTCGATCTGTGTAAGATGATAATTCAGGGAACCAAAGGAATGGGATCTTTGATGTAGGGAAAAATACCTTCCCTAATAAGTAATTTCTTAAGAATGGTATTTCAGTCAATGTTCTCTAGCTGCAGGGAACAGTAATTCTTAGAAACTAGTTCAAATATAAGGAGAAATTTTATGGACCTTCAAGGACAGGAAATGAGTAAAATCATCTTACCTGGACATTGGAATTGGAGAGTCACAAACTAAGACAAGACCCCCTAGGATAATTCCCTCCATCTCTCATTGGGTTGGATGAGAATAACCACCTTTCAAGTTCCTGCCTTGGTCTATTCATTTTTCCCTCTCAATCTCTCTGTCCTAGAGAACACCATGTCTCTGTGGTGGTTCATGGCTGACAACAGCATTGTCCCTACATGATAAGCGCTGAGGAGACCACTGTGCTATCTAATCAGAGCTGTAGTGTCCATATTTGCCTGTGGAGGTTTTCCATTGGGGTCATGGTAGCAGAACTGAAGTTGTGACCTCAGGAGGTAGAGAAGCTTTGCTAATTCTTGAGGGAGATAGTGCAGGAGATGCTGAAGGAACCCAAATGCCATCTGGCTGAGACTGAGCAGAGACAGAAACTGGAGAGGAGAGGATTTTTGATTTTACGTCTTTAACTTTTTGTACTTTGAGCTTTAAAAAGGGACTTCATTTGGGGTTTAATTTTTGGGCTTTCGTTTCACTGGGAATTGAATAATTAGAGAGATTTTCTGTTACAAAACTTTGTGATAGTCTTCGTTGTATTAGTTGAGTTCATTGTATAACCTCTGGCAAGCTCTACTGAACCATGTGGCTGGGCATGATTGGAGATGGGAAATAGAACAGAGAGTGATTCTTTGGCCTATGAGGAAATTGGTCTTGGAGGTAATAAATGTCCTTTTCCAACCAAGAGACCACTGGGGGCAACAGTTGAATAGCTCACCCCAGAGATCCAGGAGAGCATATTAACAGTGGTGGGAATCCAGAAAGAAGAGTGACCAACTGTCCTGGTTTGCCTGGGACTGAGGGAGTTCCTGGGATATGGGACTTGTAGTGCTAGAACCATGAAAGTCCCAGGTAAATTGGGGCAGTTGGTCAACCTACCTAAAGAAGGGAGCTGAGTGGTTCTGAAACGTGGCTGGGTTTTTCTCCTGGATAGTGGTGATGATGAAGATGGGGAGGAGGCAGCCTCCCATTGTTGTCCATTGCCCTTGCTTCTTTGGAGCATGGGGGTCTCATCTCAGAGTGATTGGACTTCCGATATGGTGGCTGGTTTTTAAAAAGAAGAAAGCAGAAGCTGCCAGTTCTCCTAAGGCCTAGGCTTGAAAGTTCCAAAATGTGACTTCCACCACATTCTTTTGGTCAAAGCAGAGACAAAGCCAGCCTAAATTCAAGAGGAGAGGAAAAAGTTCCCAACTTTTGATAGACGGAGCAGCATGCATATGCAATGAGGGAAGAAATTGATGATGGCCATCTTCGGAGACTATCTGCTAAAAATATCATTTTGTAAATTAGGAGACACACAGGAATGTAAGATGAAAATGTTAATGTTGTAAGGGCACTTTATATGCCAGATCTGTCTACCTGGAGGTAAGTAAGATAGTTTCTGTCCTTAAGAGCTTATATTCTAAAAGGAGAGACAGGGGACAGGCCTGGTGGTGTAGTGGTTAAGTTTGCGTGCTCCGCTTCGGTGGCCCAGGGTTCGTGGGTTTGGATTCCAGATGCAGACTTACACACTGCTCGCTCATCAAGCTATGCTGTAGTGGTGTCCCACATACAAAATAGAGGAAGACTGGCACGCATGTTAGCTCAGGGATAGTCTTCCTCAAGCAAAAAGAAGAAGATTGACAGCAGATGTTAGCTCAGGGCCAATCTTCCTCACCAAAAAAATTAAATAAATAAATAATAAAAGGAGACAGACATGCAAATACACAAATGCAATACAACATAATGTATGTATATTTACACACACACATATGTATTTACACATAAGTATGTGCAAGATATGGAAATATTATATAGAAATAAGTGATTTTTTTTTTTCTGTTTGGAAGTGGTAGGAAATAGCCAGATTTCACAGACAATATAGGGGATTTGAGGGACGAATAGGAGATTTTGTGGTGTATAAGAAGGATTAGAGCAAAGCAGGCACTGGACAATCATGTACAGAGTTTCAGGAATTTGAGTGTATGGTTTGCACTATAAGACTGGAGTATAAATTTGCGTGGAACATGAGCCATGTGCAATGAATGTAAACGAGCAGGTAGGGAACTTAACACGGAGGAGCTTGTCTGCCACATTGCAGAATCAATTTATTTGAAAATGAGGGAGTGATTTAATTAATTTTAATTTTTTTGAAAATTTACTCTGGTAGCAGTAAATAATAGTAATAATAATAACAATAAAATAATACCTATGAACATTTGCTCTTTGCCTGGCACTACTCTAAGCGCTTGAAAGTCATTTGCTATCAGAAGAACCCTAAAAAGAAGGCGACCAGTATTATTATCCCCACTTTACAGTTAAGGAAACTGAGGCACAGAGAAGACAATTTACTTGCTCAATATCACACCGCTGGCAAAGGGTTAAGCCTAAATTTGAACAGAGGCAATCTGTCACCTTAACCACTATCCTATATTGCTGTCTACTCTATGGCAGATTGTTTGTTGTTAGGAGTGGCTAAAGATGTTTCTACCACTTAAGAGACCATTGAAATAATTCAGATGAGTGTTGTAATATCCTGAAAAAAATCATCAGTAGTGGGAAGAAGTGACACAGATGAATCCCAAAGCTGTTAACAGAATACAGATAATTCAGTGAACCGTTGAATACGGAGAATAAAGAAAGAAAAATTGAGGATGACTTCCAAGTTTCTGGTTTGGATGGGCTGATGAATGGTGGTGCCATTACCAAGAATAAGAAATAGAAGAGGATAGTTCAGTTTGGAGGGAAAGGCAAAGAGTTCAGTTTTGACATTGATTTTGAAGTGCTCCTAGGACAACCCAGCAGAGGTGTGTGGGAGGGCGTTGGAAATAGGGATCGATTCAATGGAAGAGGGAGTTTCAAGGAGGGAGTGCTTCCTAGTGCCAGATGCAATAGGAGGGTCAAGTAAGGTGAGGCGTGTGGAGCTGCCATTGGATCTGTAAATACAGAGGTCAACGTGACCTTGACAAGAACAGAGTGATTGGAGGGGTGGCTGGAAGCCAGACTGCTGTGGGTAAGGAAAGAAGGAAGTGAAATCAGCAAGGGGTGGCCTAGATTTCCAAGAACTTGCCTGGGAAGAGAGGGAGAGGGATAGAGCAGGAACCACACAGATGGAGGGTAGAGAGGGGGCATTTTTTTGGCCCGTTTGCTTGCTTTTTTAAAGAATGGGTTTATTTTCTGAAGTGAGGGAATCAGAGGAGAGATAGAGAGGCTCAAGATTTAGAAGGAAGAGGGGCATGATTGACGGATATGAGTGCCTGAATAGACCAAAGGGAAGGGTAAACAAAGGACAGGTGGAAGGAGCAGCCTTAGAAGACATTTCTCCTTTTAAAATAGGAGGAGAGAAGATAAGATCGTTTAGAGAAATGACTATATTTGTAGTTGTGGGGGTGGGGTAGGAGATTGAGAAATTTCATAGTAATCTCTAAGAAGTGTTAGCAATAGTCATTTGCCCAAAGAGGAGAAGAGGGCAAGGACCCTGGAATGACAGTGGAGGAGGCTGGAATAGAACTTTGGTAAACAGGGTGATGGGAGAAAAATTACATTCATGAAGAATCACTATGTGCTGAGCACTGCGCTAGATCTTTATGCATAATAATAGTGGCAATAATCAATAAATAATAGCTGGGTTAGATCCCTTTGAAATTGCCTATACAAAGTTGATACTCCATAAATATTTATTGAGTGATTGTATTTCGCTTTTTGTGGCTCAGTTTGCAGGTAGGTCCCTCCTCTGATTGAATCAATGAATATTAATTAACATCTACTGTGTAAAAATCTGGTGCTAGAAGCAAGGAGGGGTCTCAGTCTTTGCTCTTGAGAGGCTTCCACGCCCAGTGCTGAGAGAAGCAGTTGTAATAGAAACGTAACCCAGCTGTCTCTATCCTTCCTTTCCCAGCATCTCAGGAGCCTTGGGGCCAATCCAGCATCTGGAATAGAATCCCGGAGGACTTTGACTGCAGGTCCATTATGGTGGCTGCCATGTCTAGGATACCATCCTCTAACAAAGGCTGCATTGTTGCCTGGGATAGTGTGTCTAGTCCTTAGACCATGGTTCTCAGGGTGGTCCCCAACTCAGAGCATCAGTATCTCCAAAGAACTTGTTTGAAATGTGAGTTGTCAGGCCCCACTCAGGAATTCTGAGGGTAGGGCCCAGTGATCTGTGTTTTTCCTTTTTTTAAAGAAAATTACGGTAAAATATACATAACATAAAATATACCATATTAATCATTTTTGAGTGTACAGTCCAGAGTGATAAGTATATTTGCATTATTGAGCAACTAATCTCCAGAACTCTTTTCATCTTAGAAAACTGACACTCTATAACCATTAAATAATTCCTCATCTCTCTACCCCCAGCTCCTGACAGCTGTCATTCTTTTCTCTGTCTCTATAAATTTTATGACTCTAGGTACCTCATGTAAATGGAATCGTGACATTTTTGTCTTTTGTGACTGGCTTAGTTCACTTAGCATAATGTCCTCAAGTTTCAACCATGGTGTAACATGTGTCAGAACTTCCTTCCTTTTTAAGGATGAGTAATATTCCACTGTACATATATACCACATTGTGTTAACCCATTCATCTATTGACGGGCACTTAGGTTGTTTCCACTTCTTGGCTATTGTGAATAATGCTGCTATGAACATGGGCGTACAAATATCTGTTCTAGACCCTGCTTTCAAATCTTTTGGGGACTTACCTGTGATCTGTATTTTCCCAAGCCCTTCAGGTGGCTTCAGTGCTCACTCAAGGTTGAGAACCACTTCTAAGGACCATGACTGTCATGCTCTTGTTCTGATCCCCCCTCTACAGAGATTTTCCTCATGTTTTTGATCCTAGTGCTTAACACAGATATGTAATAAATGATTCTTGAAATCACTGCACTTGGTCAGGGGTGTGCATATGTGTGTGGAAGTGTTGAAGAAGGAGGTGCAAAGAGGAAGACCAGAGAGGGGAGGAGCATGCAGTTTTTGTCTTCTCCCTTTCCTCAGTTAGTGGGAAGAATATTGGGCTGAGAGCAGGCAGGGAACTTCCTCCCAGGGAGGGAGGAAGATACAGACTGCTAGAACTGGAATTGGCCTTGACAATTATCCAGATCAGCCGTCCAAAACTTTTTTGGAGTCATAGACCTCTTTGAGAATAATATTGCTAATAATAATTTTATTATTACAGTTATTTACTGAATGATTATGATGTCCCTGGCACCATGTACTTTATATATGTGATCACATTTAATTCTTATCAACAGGTTCTAGTTTATGCCCATTTTCCAGATGAGAAAGGTGAGGTTAAATAGCTTTCTCAAAGTCACACAGCCAGTAAGTGGTAGCGTTGAGATTCAAATTGAGGTGTTTGTCTCTATGCTCTTAAACCACTAAGTTACAGCACTGGATATAAGGAAAGCTTTAGATCCTCAAAAAACACCTTTCTGTCTCTCTCTCACACACACACACACACACTCACACATACAATTTTATCAGCGATTTGAACACTGGCATAGTCGATGGCTATTACCCATCTTAGTAAGAGATTCCTGTTTCTCAGTTCATCTATCCTTCCTCTCATCTTAAGTACAGAAAGGCTGTTTCCTAGAACCCATTCTTCACACAACCACTCTCCACATTTCCAGCAAAATCTATAGGGGTCATTGGAAAGCACAAGATGTTATAAGCCTGCTGTATTCTATTTCACCTCAATGGACGCCAGTGTTCTGATCTCTTTCCGCTCTCTCTCCCTAGCTCTCTCTCTTTCTCTCAATCCTTCCCTCCATCCCTCATTCTCCCTCTTCTTCCCCCCCTCCCCTCTCTATAAGCAGTTGTCTTACTCAGTTTCTTAAATGAACCCATTTAAGTAACCACATTTTACCCTCCATACAGTTCCTTTTGCAAGAAGTGAATTATTGAACACACAGTGTGCTAAGTACTGGGGAATTCTTTTCCATAGAGAAAGTGGACATGGATCAGCTCTGTGACTATGTTCTACCTTGGCTCTGCTGGAGGGAAGATACTTTCTGGAAAAATAAGTCAATTTATCCCACTTCTGGCAGCCTTCCTTTCTCACCAAGCCTGTGGTCGGGTCACCAGAGCCCAAAGACTGCTGTGAGTCCTTTCTGCATCTGTGGCCATGGAGGTAACAGAGCAAGCTGGAGGCTGTGGTCGGCCCCCCAAAGCCCATAGAATGATGATCTGAAGCTACTCTGAAGAGGTGGCTGCTGGGGTCATGGATGCCTAGAGCTTTCCAGGGCTCTCAGTTCTCTGTTGGGCTGGAAATACATTCAGGGCAAAGGGCTTGGGCTTTTTTTCCCCTTGTGGTATTTGGCTGTGCTGAGCTCAAATCCTAGCTCAGCCCTGGCAGGGCCGAGGACTGTATAAGTGAAAAATAGTGGAATGAAACCTCAGAACACGTTATGACCTTCAAGAAGGTTTGGTTTGGATTGGATTCTAGAAATGGTCTGAGTTTTTTGGTTGCAGACTTTTTTTTTTTTTTCCAGAACACATTTTGAACCTCTTCAGAGAGCTGTTCGTGGCTTCTGAGAGGCATCTGAGGTTCTGGTGGGCCTCGCTTTGCCCTTCCCTGTAACCCTACCCCCAATAGTAACATTGGGTGTAAAAGAAGGGTGATGTTGGAAGCGATCTTTAAATAAATGTCACGTACCAGGAACTGAGCTAAAGAGCTTTACAACCATCATTGCGCATAATTTTCATCAGTCCCTGGAAGGGAAAGTACTGTTATGCTCATTATACTGTGATGAAACGAAGGCTCAGAGTATCTGACATCTTGTCCACGTTCTCAGGATAATGGCAGTGTGGAATTTGAACATCAGGATGCTTAACTCCAGAGTATGGGCTCTGAACACTGCATTGTATTCCCTCTCTCCTTCCTTTTTTTCTCTCTCCTTTCCTTACTTCTTCCTACTACCTTTCTCCTCTCCTGTCCCCCTCTCCAAGCTTCTCCTTTCCCCTTCTCTTCCTCTCCCCTGTCCTGCATTCACCAGGGCAATTCGGCCAATGTTTTTGGAGTGCCTGCTGTAGGAAAACTACCGTGCTGTGCTCTCTAGGAAATGAAAAGATGAAGAAGACACATTACTATCAACTGAAGAGACCTCGAAACATTGAGGAGGTAGCTTGGAGCTGGGTCAGGGGGCCTGTTCTTTGTGGGGTGGGTCTTTAAACCTCATCTTGTTTAAGAACACACCCACTCTTCTTTGATTTCCCAATGTGAGGCCCCAAAATTCCTGATTCTTAGAACCTAATTAACTGAGAAGAGAAAGGACTGAGGATATCTGTCGTGAATTGATGGTTGTTTGTTGCTTCATGCATGTGACTGCCACTGTATGTTTACATTAGGACAATGTGAGACTGAAATTGGTTTCATTTGTTCAGGGATGGTGACTGGACCCAAGCCAGATCAATCAGAGTTCTCCATTGGACTTTTATTGGCGTTATCAGTAAAAATACTTCCTCTTTCTCTTGCAGGTAGGCACTGTAAGGATACAGTAGGTTTAGGGCTGCCAGCAACCATCTTGCCACCATACGAAGAATACCTGTCTGAAAATGAAACCAAAAAGAGGTGCCCAGTACTGAGGGAGAGAAAGAGAAGACTCCTTTAGAAAAGCATTGAAATGCTGGATCTAGCCACACCTGAAACCAATGTATTAGTTATATGACACAATAAATTCCCAATTTTGCTTAAGCTGGTTTGAATTGGGTTTCATTAGCTTGAAAACAAAATATTCTAAGCAGGTACAGACAGAAGGGGATACAATGAATTGGTCATATGGGATGCCTGGCCAAAAGATGACAGGAGAAAGGAGTCTGGACAGGGACTTCCCTGTCTTGCTCACTGATTTATAGCCAGCATCTAGAACAATGCTTGGCACATAATAGCCATTCAGTAAATACTGGTTGAATGAATGAAAGATAGAAGTCAGGTTGGATCAGGCAACTTGTGGATAAGATTTAGCTAGCTTAAGCTTAGAATGTTGCAGTGGTATGATTAACAATTTGTCACATTTTTCTGTAGTTCTTTCTGTTTCCCCTTGGTACTTAGTAAAGTTCTTTTAAAAAATTCAAGCTTGTATCTTGTGAGAAAGGGGCAAAGAAGAGAAGACTTATTCAGTCCTAGGCTGGAAAGAGGAACAGAATGCCGTTGGAAGTTGACTATGGTAAATGGGGTAAGGAAAAGATTTACGTGGCACCATGATGTGAAGATGTGGGGAGAGATGGTCTGAGACCAAGGGAGAAGCTCTCTGTCTCTCTCTTACAAGCTCTTTCTTGCCTGTCCGGTGGAAGGCTTCATGTTATTTTCAGGGGTAATCATCTCCCTCAGTTGCTCTTACATGCTTCTCTTTCTTTCTCCTCCTTCTCCTTATTTTCTGCTTCTCTCTCTTCTTTGTGCTGTCCCTGTTCTTATTTCGTAGTCTTTCTGCTCTCTTTTTTTCTTTCTTCCATTTAACCATTGTTCCTCAGTTATTGTTCTCAAGGCTACATGGCTTTCAAAGGCTGGTCCCCCTTGTCATGCCTCCCCAACCTCATGCCAAGATCTATATCCTCCCTCTGCCCTACCTTATTCCAAATCTTGGGTATGTTATGGAAAAACATGGACACAGAGGCACATGCCATAGACTAAAAGGAAAGAGTCCCTGGAGAGGGTACCAGAATTTTCCAACTCTCCAACATCCATTGACCCAAAGCCAAAAGGATTCAAGCATGGCCAGAGCATTCTGCACAATTTGCCACCAGCGGCCTCAATAGAGGTTACCACTGTCTACCCACTAGGCGATTAGTTGGGGCAGTGTGGGAGAACACAAAACACAGTGGATCTCACAGTCTGTAGAAGGGCTAAGACAGAGGAAAGAGTGGACTCCTTGGAGTTCCAGATTCATATCCCAATTCTCATCTACAGAAGCCTGGATTTGGCCAAGTTACTTAATCATTTTGTGTCTTAGTTCTTTATTTGTAAAATATACATAAGTGTGATATTCACGGGGTTTTTTGAGGATTAGAAGATTCAATATATTTAAATTACCTAGTTCATAATTAATAATTGATAGTTCTTGGCCTCCTTCCCTAGCTGCTGAAACAAAGCTTAACTGTACAACCCTTGTCTTCAAAAAGAAATTGCCTGCCATCCCAATTCCCACCACCAAGACATCTGTGATAGTTTCTCAGTCTTGCAGCTGGGGTCAGAAACTCAAAAGCCTATTGGGGCCAGAGAGACAGTGTAAATGCAGGAATCTGGTTAGGTTCACCCAGTTACATAGGGTAATATGGAATGGCAGGGACTGTGGCAAACCAGAGTATATGCCTCATCTAACAGGGCAACCTTACATCCAGCTCCTATCAACTATTTCCATGTGGGACTGTGGGCCCAGAGTTGCCACATTGTTTACTCTTTTTCAAGAAAAACCAAAAGTCTGATTTTTTAAAAATGAGATCTTCTGAAGTTTACAATGTTGTCAAATTCACTCAGATTAAAAAGAACAATGGCAATAGCAAGAAAATATTGTGTTGGATCAAAACACACCTCTATAAATCAAACACATTCTACCTCTTGGCCGTCTCTTTGGGAAATATGGCTTATCTTTTGGGACCTCCTCTGCTTAGGCTTCTGCATACAGAAGCTGCTCCTTCACTGGCTTTCACAAGAAGTCCAATAGTCTCACTGAGCCTTTGGTATGACAGAGATTTAGCTGGAAAGTTGAGGGTCACAGAAAAGCCACATCACACAATGTGTTTTTCTTGCCCCTCTCTCCTACACTCCCCCTCACTTTCCCCTCTGTTTCCTCCTCCACTATCTCAGGATCAACTAAATTTTCTTTGTCCTACATGAATTTGTGAAGCTTCCTTCTTTGGAACTTTGGCACAAGTGACATGTATGCCCCATGGAGACTCACCTATCCCAAGATGGCTTCTCAAGACATTTTCCTATCAAGGATTGTCCTTCCTTTGAAAGAATCCTCTGGCCAGCCACACAGAAGAAAAAAAAATATCTTCAATCTTATTACAAATGAATGGATCAGTTAGCAAGAGAGGCATGGTTTAATAAAATGCCAAAGGATGTGGTCCATGTGTTGAATTCTATACATTATGGTAGAGAGGAGTACCTGAGCCTACAGGGAGGCTTCTGTCTCAGAGAACATTTGATGTTGTCTGGCCATCCACAGTGGCCCGCAGAACACTGGCTGAGACAAACTACAGCAAGTGGTTTCCCAAATCTGTGTGTACAGAGGGATTGTCTAAAAGTTCTTCAGAGATCAGGACCTGGGAAGCAAGAACAGGGGTTAACATCAGAGGTGGCAGACTACAGTGGTTATGAGTGCGAACTTGGAATCCCAAGTCTGCCATTTGCAAGTTGACTGAAGCTATGTACTCTCTTTAAGCTTCAGTTTCCTCATCTACAAATAGGAGAACATAATAGGGTTTCCTAGGGTTGCTGAAAAGATTACATGGAAAACCATATGTAAAGTACCTGCCCATTGTAGACACTAATAAATGCAAGTTTCCTTCCTTCTTAATTCCTACTCATTCTTCAAGGTTCAGCATGGGTGTTACCTCCTTTACAATGCTTTCCTTGCCCTTCCCTTCATTCCTTGCACTTTGAGTTAGGTACTGCACTCTTCTTTGTGTCCTAGACTTTGTGGCATTACCACTTATATCATCCTTATAGTGTAGTATGGAAGGGCCTGTTTTTATTTCTGGATCTCCTTGAATACTAAGAACTATCATGCATTTGCCTTGTCTCTCTAGCTCCTAGCACAGTGCTACATGAATAATAGAAACTCAATGACTATTTGTTGAAGTAGGGGCTCCAAAGTGAGAAGAAAATTGTCTTGGGTAACCAGATAAACTTACAATTTAGAAAAGCCTTATAAAATACTCTACTTCTGAAAAGATTAAAAAAATCTATATCTATCTATCTATCTATCTATCTATCTATCTATCTACCTACCTACCTACTTTCTATCTATCTATCTATCTATCTATCTATCTATCTGTCTGTCTGTCTGTCTGTCTATCTATCTATCTATCCATCTATCTATCATCTAAAATTTATTACCCAACATCAGTGCTTGGTCAAGCTCTAGCCCTTATGGAGGACATTAACAAAGGCAAAGAATGGAGGTTAGCCTGGTGTCAACCTGAAAGTTGGGTCAAGATCTTAGAGAGAGAACTGAGTGGGAAGGAGAATGCCTCTTTCCCTTATGGAAAACATCTTTGAGGGATGGCGATTAAAGACCCAGTGTACTTGAAAGTGCCTCTTCCAATCTGAAAATAAACTGAGCTTCTTGAACTGCTTTTGGAAAACCAAGGTTTGGAGGGTTTTTCTGACTTTCATCCTGCCTGCGTCAGCATTTGGAAGAGAAACACGGCACAATTAACAATGAAAAGAAACCGACTGTATTAGCAACCAGTAGATTTGGGGGAGAGGGAGACAGAAAGGCTAATGACTCTAACTTTTTAATTGTATGAAGCCTAAAGAATTATGGAATTACCTAGAACTTAAGCTTTTCATCTTTTTTCATTTGATCTCTAGCCAAGTATCTACTGTAGAATAATTTAATATTCTCTGAGTCTTCAATAATAAGGCTTGCAATGTGATAGTTAAATGCACTTGAAATTTTGATGAGATCATTAATAATATCTCTTGTCAGTGACTTAACTCTAGTTAATAACTTCCTTGTGACTTTCGTCAAATAGATTTTCCTGGGGGATATTAATTTCCAAAGGTTTGTGGATGTCCTTCAATTGTTAGCCAGTGACAGAAATAGCTTTTCTGCTGTGGCATGTTTTGAGGTTTTGCCCTTACTTCTAAGAAAAAGGCGATAATTGTGTAAACCAACTACTCATCTGTGTTTGGCATCAAGCTTTAACCTAAAACCTGAAGTAATATTTTCTAAAAAGAATAGTTTCATGTAATTTTCACAACAGCATGCCAACACCAACTATTCTAAAATGGCAGCCTGTTATTTTACGAGTTATATAAGTCTAATAGAGGAGAAAAAATCCTCTTACCACCTCTCTTTGGGAACAGTTTCTTATAATTTTCCTGACTAGTACAGGATCACGTCAGTACGCTCATTTCTCATCCTGTGCAGCTCACGCCACACAACCAATCCAAACCCACTCCCATCCCAGAGCCAACCCAAGAGGCTTCAAAGTGAACTGTATTTGTATCTGCTCTGTGGTGGGGAAGAAGAGCTCAGGAAAGGGTCAATAGAGAACTGTTCATCAAATTCTAGAACTGTCTAGCAGTGGGGCACCCTTCGAAATTCGAAGGAAGCATTTGACGGCACAAAAGAGAGAACAGTGTAATATATTGAACAGTATTCATTCAGAATTTGTCACTTCCCACAGGAAGCTGGAACCTCAATGCCAAGCCCACACATGTTTGTTGAATGAATGATTGCAATAAATAGGGCCAAACAGCATTTTGATAAACTTACAGATGATTGATACGTAACTGATTAGGAAGGGGGATTCAATTTCTTTTAGGTTATAGACCCTCCACTGCTTTCTCCTCTCCTCTTCCTCTCCTCATTATGTGAATTACTGGAAAGAGAGACCCTTGCCCCGAAAATTGGGAGAATCTCTTCCACTATTACGTTCTCAGAAAACATGAACGTATACTCTTTGAAATTCCTTAAAAAAAAAAAAAAAGGTAGAGGAGCTTTCTGCATGATCTCTAAGGTCCTTAACCCTAAAAGGCCTCTTTTGTACTACATGTGGAGCAAAGGGCTGGGTTAAGAGACAGTTCTTCTCTGAGTTTCGCAGTCCTGTTGGGGGACAGGATACGTTCAGAAATAGAGAAATAATGGTACAAATGAGCATATGCTGAAATCCCAACGAGCCGTCTATGTACCGTAGCCCCAGGAGACAAGACATTCTTTTACCCAAACAAAGAAGACACTGGCCCTGGGCTCTTGCTCCACTCCACTCCGTCCTTCTAGGCCATCGTTTCACCAATTTTATCCTTTCTCTATTAACTTTAATATCTCCACCTATCTTGGAGATTTCTCCTTGGCTCAGAAGAGTGCTCAAAAATTTCCTTTTTTAAACAAACACCAACTACCTCATTGAGCAATGTCTTGCTCCAACTATTGGTCTGTCTTTCTTTGTCCTATCTTATCCAGATTTCTAGTCACTACTTCTACTTTCTCTTCCGTCTTTCATTCCTCAACCCTCCCAACCCTCAGATTTTACCCCTCCCTGGCCCTGGAGATGCTCCCTCGAAGATCTATGGTGGCCTCCTCACACCAGCTTAGATCACTAGCCCAATCTTCTAGACACTTTTAGTCCTTGTTTTATTGGAAGTACCACTCCTCCTCACCTGGCACCACTTCCACTTCATGTGATCTCTTTGATATTCTTTGCTCCCTTGGTTCTCTGCTCTCTTTCCTTTACTGTTTTTCTCACCATATTCACTGTCTTCTTTCTGAAATCCTTGTTCCTCTGACCTCTCGTATGTTGGTGTTCTCTTCTTTAGTCCAGTTCTCTTCTCAATTTGTATGTTTTCTTGGGCAATTAAATTCACTTTTATGGTTTTACCTAGAACTTATATATTTTTGTCTCATAAAACTCTATCTTTCCTGAGCATCAGATGTATATGTTCAACTGGCTGATCACAAGGTAGTTCTCTATAAGGTGTGATGGGCTTAGTGCTGAAGGCTGTGAGCTTTTCAAGGGGCTACCAACAGCTGTGAGACATAAATAAATGAATAATGGACTCCAAAATATGAAAACCACCTTGGAAAAGCTAAATTAGTAGGTGTTTTTAAAAAATAACATTACGTCAATTTCATTACATAAGTAAATTTATTATTTAAAAAGTTCAATTTGTAGACAATTGAAAAGATCATAACCAATCAAAAATTAAACGAGTTGCAGATAACATCAAAAATAAAAATTACAAAAATCCTCTCAAATTTTTATTGCAAAAGTTAAATTTAATGTGGGATATGGGTAAATTTTAACATGTTTGCTATGATGTGGGATGGGGCTTCCAGAAATAAGAGTGCCTGGGACTTTGAAGGTCTTACAAACAGCCCCACTTCCTGTATTATCTCCATCTGGATATTCCACAGGCATCTGAAACTTGGCATGTCCAAGGACAAATTCATCTTCTTCCCTCTCTGGTATTCTTTATTTTAGTTGGCATCACCCAATCACCCAAGCTGGAAGTCATCCTTGGCTTCTTGATCTCATCCAAGAATCCTCATATTCCCCCATTCAATCAATTGCCACATCCTATTTGTTTTATCTCCTAATTATGTATTAAATCCATTCATTCCCTCCTTTTCTCTCACACAGCTGTAGTTCAAGCCCTGGCTGAGCCTCACCTTGACCTTTGTGATAACCTTGTAAGCGATCTCTCTGCAGCTGCTCTGTCTACTCTTTCCTTACAGTTGACTTAAAATTCACATTAGACCCAGTCACTTTTGCTTAAAATGTATTGGTGGCTTGCTAGTGATTACAAAAGACAGTCTTCGCTCCTGAGCATGGCCGCACAAGGCCCTGGTGACCTGTTCTTACCTGTTTTCTCCAGTCTTATCTCTCACCTCTCTCTGCCTGGCACTTTCTAGGCAACACCAGGGCTCTCCTGGCCTCTGGGTTTGCTCAAAATGACCTCCCTGCCTGGAATGCACTTTTCCACTTTTCTCACTTGATTAACTTCAATTTATTCTTGAAGATTCAGCTCAAGTGTTACCTGTTTAAGAAAGCCTTCCAAGAATATCTCAAACCTGGACAGAATTCTCTCCCCTGTAGCATCCACACCTACCTCTGTCAGGAACTTACCACACTGTATTGCAAAATTGATTCACATGTCCTTCTCTGCCCACTCAACGGTAGTCACAGGATGGCAGGAATGCTCTCATTCTCCTCTTCAAAATTCCCATTCCATACTGCAAGACAGGAATCAACTTCTTAATCAGCTTTCTGTTAGGGGAGCCATTTCCTGAATATTAATCACTCTGGGAACCCAAGTCTTGACTAGAGTACTCAGGTAGAACCCAGGCACACCCAGCCCAGAAATATCTCTAAAACAGTTCCTACAAAGTGATTCTTTAACTCAGGATTAATTGAGAATGAATGAACATGTTCTTTGGAGTGGGGGCCACATCCAGTTTACATAATGATGAACACAAACTTAATCATATGTGGCCATGGAGACTACATTGCGGATATCAATTTCTAATTGCTCCTCACAAAGAATTTGCTAAAATTCCTTGGCCAGGTGTGGCTAGGCAATCGTCTCTGTTCTGGTCTTGTTTAGAAGTGTTTGTCCTTTAAATATCTACTTTCTACTGATCCTGTTCTAGGACCTTATGTCCTTATGGTCTCTGATGTTTTGCACAAACCTCATTCCCTCTAGTACGAAGGTCCCTATCGAAAAGAAGCCTTATTCTCTTCGTCTGCATTTGCTCAATGTCCATGTCCAGGTTTGAAATAGAGTCTTCGCCACCTACATTGAAGGAGGTTACTTTTCTCCAGCACTCTGCCAAGTGCTCTCTGCCAGTTCCTGATTCTCTGGGGCCTTTTCTTCAGCTTTCCCTACGCAGCCACAGCAGAAAGTAGACAATACAGGGGAGTGAGGAGACAGGTTTGTTTTCTAATGGCCTCTTAAGTCGACTTAAGTCTTAAGTCGGGTTGCTAGATACAAGAAACAAGCAAAAAAAATCCAAGACGTCCAGTTACATTTAAATTTTAGAAAAACCTTGATTTTTTTTTTTAGTATAAGTATGTCCTGTGCAACATTTGGGACATACTTGCACTAAAAAAATTCCATTATTTATCTGAGATTCCAATTGAACTT
Source organism: Diceros bicornis minor (assembly GCF_020826845.1). Taxonomy (NCBI): domain Eukaryota; kingdom Metazoa; phylum Chordata; class Mammalia; order Perissodactyla; family Rhinocerotidae; genus Diceros; species Diceros bicornis. The sequence continues at coordinate 20,887,222 of NC_080764.1, read as the reverse complement.
GTGTCCTATATTTTACCTGTCTATTCTAACCCTATTCTTAAGTTGTACTCTTAGACCCAGACACACGTCATGTGCATAATACACATACAGGAATATTTTTCACTTGCACAAGGAAATGTCCCCACTCCTACTTTTCCTAAAGCAAAGATGCCTTCTTGTCTATCATTAATTTCTCTATCTGGAACATGAGTTTGTAACATAGTTATTTTCTTCTTAACTCTACAATTTGGAAACAACATCACAATTATGGTTATACCTGGCGTCTGGCACCACATCTGGATTTTAGGGAGTTAGGGTTGTTCTGTGGGAAACCAGAAGGCACGGGTTCCATCTCAAGGGGGCGCCACCACTCAGCTCCAGTGTTGCCATTTGGGAATACAAGCTCAGTATTTCAAGAGTCCATTTTTTTTTTCAAAAGAAATGCCAGATACCCTGATTTAATGTGAAAACTCTAGAATTTTAATCATTGATAACTAATTCAACTGTTAATAGAAACAAACGAGCACAAACTAAAACAAATACACACACACACTCTGCGCTCTGCTTCTCGTCCTCTTTTCGGGCCCCAGGCTGGCTGCTGCTGGAGTCCTGCACTTTGTCCTGTTTTCTTGGGGCAGGGAGGAAAAGCATAATCTCTGAGACAGGAAATTTTGGGAGAGTTTCTGATGAAAATGGCTCTCCATGGGACGGAAACGTAGCTGCCTTTGTAGCAAGATAATTTTTCCACATAGCTTTCTTTCTTCCTGAGTTTTCTCCTTTGTTGTCCCCCAGTTAAGCAGGCAATGGGATCTTGCTTCCCTGTCTCAGGCAGGTATGTGGCAGAGAACAAAGGATGCAAACAACTACCTTTCCTGGAATTTCTTTGAAAATTCCTTGCCTTTGAGGAAATTTCCTAGCGCTGTAGTCTAGAGAGTTTGAGGAGAGAGGGAGTGGCCCTGAGGAAACTGTAAAGAGTGAGATTGTTCCAGAACAAAAAAAATAATTCTCAGACAGTAGGAAGGGGCAGAGATTTGTGGCTTCTGTGAGCAGTGGACAGCATCCTTCTGCCATCACTCCCTGGCAGTGCTCCAAGGAGGTGGCTGGATCCCAAACGGGACGGTGGCAGAGGAAGCAAAGAGTAAACACTGAGCTCCCCAAAGGCATGTCACAATCCCATGACCTGAGGGGACCATCTGCACAAAGAAAACAGAAATCAGAACTAATCGATTTATATAGTGATTGGTGAATAAAGGGGCTTCCTCATTTCAGGGTGCTACTTAGGACCGCAGAACCCATCTAGCGCCAGGTGTGAGAGGAAACCGCAAAATGGCCGTGGTTGACTATTCCAACTGCACAGTGTAACGGGGACTTAGAACTGAAATTAGCTGATTTTTAAAAGACAAAAGAATAGTCGTAAAGGAATAGGAATATCCACCTGAATGTATAGATTGGGATTCCTACCTGCCACCCCTTGATACTTCCCACACAAATGTGTAATGTTCAAATAATATTACTTGTACCCACTCTGGTGGCAGCAGCTCAAAGATTTACTAGTGAGACATTTCTCCTCATTCAATGTATTGGGAACAGTTGGTCAAGCTTGGGCTTTTTCACAGACTGAAAGATAGAAATATAGATACTCTTGTCTTACTTGGCATAATAAATGCCTGTGCTTTTGCCTAGAAAATCCTAAGAAACCACCACTAGGTAACTCATCTCGATTACTACTTGCTAAACTCCTGACCTCCTGAGGCATCTTTCCCCAAACCCCTATGTAGTGTTAGCTGTATTTAGTATGTGTCTGTCGGGTAACATTTACAATTAATCCTCATAACAAAGGAATCTATAATAATAATAATAATTACTATAATATGTGATAATTATTATTTTACATATGAAGAAACTAAGGCGCAAGAGGTTAAATATCTCATCCAAGATTATACAGCTAGCAAGTTCTAGGGTTAAGCCTCAAACCTGGAAGTCTGGCTCCAGAGTCTGAACTTCTAAATTGTCCCTCCTCATCTGCCACCAGGCCTTTCTGTAGACTATTCCTACTTCCTGAATGCTCTGGACTTGACCAGGTCAATCTCCCCATTCTATGCTCTCAGGTGCATATCCTTTTGCTCCATGATGTTTACCACAGTTCGTAAAGATTTGCTTATTTTCTGTCCCTCCTCTAGATTGTGAGCACACAAAGGTGGGGATACTGTTTAGGCTTGCTGACTGAGACTAAGATGGCTAGCTGTCTTTCCAAGCCCATTCTCCTCTTTTCCACAGTGATAGAATTATAGCCAGGCACATGGCTGTCCAGCAACCTCCATCACCCAGCCTCCCTTGAGGTTATGTGTGGCCACAGGATTAAGTTTCTACAAATAGATTGGGGACACAAATGATGGATGAGTCTCCTTCCTGTTCTTGCCAGTTGGAAGCAATTGTGACCCAGTGTCCGTCACACAGAGGATGGATGGCCAAGTCTCAGAGGATGGCAGAAGGTGAGGGAAGAAACTTGTGTCTCTAAATGACCAAGTGGAGTAGAGCTATCCGCCAACCGGAACCTTATCTCAAATTGTTACATGAGAAAGACATTCACTTCAATCTTCTTCAAACCAATCTTCTTCAAACCACTGGGTTATTTTGGTTCTCTTTGTTACAGTAGACTAGCCTCACTCTAACTCACCACTGCATTTCTGGAACCTAGAAAAGTGTCTGGCACAGAGCAGGGGCTCAACATATAGTTGTTGGGTAACCAACTAAATTTGTTGAATAACCAACATGAATAAATGTTTTCCCCTCTAGCCTGTGCACAACACTCCTTGAAAGTTGAGACTCTGTTTTCTTCCACATTAAGCATAGCATTGAACATATAGCGGTGACCAAAGAATGAACGAAGAAATGATGGAGAGAGAAATATTGGGCGTGTATATGTTCACATTTGTTCATCTTTTCACATCTTGCCAAATACACAAATACTTTTAAAATAGTTACAACGTATTCTTATTTGAAAAGCAATTTAACCTGAAATTCGTGTATGAGGTATGTTCATGTAAATTAATTATCAAATCAAAATAATTGGGAAAAGGTAGAGCAATGTGTCATGTTTAATGGACCTGGAGTTAGAAGACCTGGATTCTAGTTCTATGTCTAGCCACGTCTGTGATCTTGGACAAATTGCTTAGTTCTCTAGGCATCAGTTTGCACATCTGTTAGGTGAAATGGATAAAAAAGCTTCTTCTTGGAGATTCCTTCTAGTTTTAAAGGTCATATCTATTCTGCGGTTTATAGGAATAATTATTTTCTTTTTTCATTACCACATAATGAAGACTTACTCTGAGCCAGGCCCTGTGCTAAGCATGGTAAATGCATTTAATGCTCACAGTAACCCTATAAGGAAGTGTTGCTATCTCATTTAACAGGTGAGAAAATTAAGGCTCATATAAGTTAAATATTTTCCTAATGTCCTATAACTAGTAAGTGCTGGGTATAGGTACCAAATCCAAGTCAAGTTGCTCATTCATTCATCCATCCATCCATCCATCCATTCACTCAGCAGCTGTGTGCTGAGCACGTCCTATGTGTTAATATAAGCCACTATAGAACTACAGCAGTGAACCAGACAGACAAGGCCTTGTCCTCATGAAGCTTAAATCCTAGCTTCCTAGCTGGGAGTAGGGCAGACAATGGACAGTTAAAGACATAAATAAGGAAATTTCAGATAGTAGTACGTTATATGAAGAAAATAAGATAAATCAATATCACAAGGATGTGAGAAGACTAAAGTAGAAATGAGTTTTAATAAGAGAATCCAGAATTCTATTTTAGGAACATTACTTTGAGATGCCTCTTTGATATGTAAGAGAAGATGCTTCTATTGCTACTATTGGGAATAACAATGGCTATCATTTATGGAGTGCCTACCATGTTCTCAGCACTGGTGTACATTCTTTAAATATATCAACTTATTTAATCTTCAAAAGAATCCTATGAGGCATTATCCCCATTTCATAGATGAGGAGACAGGTTCCATAAATTTCCCAATGTTTTAAAGCAAAAAAGTGGCAGGGTAAGGATTCAAATTTGGACACTCTGGCTCTATGGGGCCCATGCTTACCTCTATTCTATACTGCCTCACTCTGGCAAGAGAACTGTTAGAGACAGAGAAGTCCAGGGACAAAGCCAGGACAGTCAGAGGCATCAGCGTGCATACGGCATTAAGACCACTGGACAGAATATGTGGCAGAGAGACAGAGAGAAAGACAAAGAAAGCCCTGAGTCCTGGGTTGCACCAGGGATTTGAGGTCAGGTGGAGGAAGAGGAATTGGCAAAGGAGGATGAGAAGGAACAGCCTGGGAGATGGTGGGGAGGGGGTACAACTAAGAGGAAGTGGGGCTGCCAGTAGCCAAGAGAGGAGAGAAATGCTTCAGACGAGGGGGGTTGTCCTTATGTGTGAATTGTTGCCGGAAAGTCAAATAAGGTAAGGACAGGGAGGTGACAATATGGAGGACGGTGTTGAACTTGACATTAGTGACCTCAGTGTGAGGGGACAGAAGCCTAACTGGGGCTCTAGAGAGAATGCAAGGTGAGTAAGTGGGGTATATGTATAGACATATGTAAATAGCTCTTTAGAGAGCCTTGCTGTCAAGATCATTGCAATGAAATGATATGGTAAAAAGAGGAGGATGCACAGCCAAGGGAGGGGCATATGTGCATACATACATTCCTACATATGCACAGACGTGTTAAAGATGAGAGATACCAGAACAGGTTTGGTTTCTCTTATTCCAAAGCCCATGCTCTCAACCTCTATGCCATGCCATCCTCATAATTATATTAAACGGGAAGCAAGTAAATAGGCTTATTAATTTTGAAATGGACTCCAGATGGGATTAAAAAAACAACAGAGCTATAAAGCTCCATCAATTGTGTAAAAGCAATCCTCAGTGCTGGGTTCACGCCATCCATTTCTTCATTTCTTCACCTCACTTACCCAGCACGGAGACAAATAGGAATTCAGGGAGTGGCTGCGGCCTCCGTTGTACTGTAATAAGCTTGCCTCTAGGACGTCTGCTTTTGAACCGAGATTTTGGCTTCAGCCTTCTCTTAGCTGTGTGACATCTGTGCTTGGGTAGTTTTGAAAGCCAAGAAGCTGCCTCATCATTTGGGAATTGGATTCCGTACGTGCACAGTCAAGTCTTAGTCAAAATAGAAATAAAAACTGGGTTTGTGAACACGTTGACATTAGACGGTTCGTTCAGTCATTTATCCAGCAAGCCTTTACCCAGTGGCTACTCTCTGATAAGCACTGTGCTAGATGCTGATGATACAAAGTGGAGAAGACACAACCCCTGCCCCTAAGGACCTCTCAACAGTGGAGTTAGGAAGGAACCCTTTCCCCTTAGATGTTGTAGAGCAAACTAAAGGCAATGTTGGTGACATCACAATACCATAATACACAGTACTATGGTACTCTTGGGAGTGGAAGAAATTTGTGTGTGTGAGATGTGTGTGTGTGTGTGTGTGTGTGTGTGTGTTGTCTAAGCGTACCTAATGGAGAGGGGAGGTTTGAGCTGGGCCCTGAAGGGAGATTAAGATACACCAGGCACAGAGCACAGCAGAAGCAAAGGCGTCGAGATGCATCAGTTTGGTTCATGACATGAGCTGCCAACACTGAAAATGCAAATGGTGTGAGGAGGGGTGAGAGGAGGAGAACAATTGTAAGTGAAACAGTGGGAACTGAGACTGGAAATGTAAGTTGTCCCAGATCATTCATTCATTCATTCATTCACTCATTCCTCCATTCACTTAACAATGATTTTTGAGGGCCTACTGTGTACAAGGGACCTGTGTTTGTTGTTAAAGATACAATGGTGAGCAAAAATGGACACAAGCCCTCTCCACATGGAGCTTTTAGTCCAATGGATGAAGGATATTGGCTGCTCTGCTAAGTTAGGAATTTGAATTTTTAGGAACTGTAGTGGGATGATCAGACGTGAATTTTGAAAAGACACATCTGGTGGTCACGTGGAGGGTGGGCTTGAGAAGAGAGAAAGTAGAAGCAGGGATATTACTTGTGAGGCTGGTCCAATGGTCTCAGAAAGGGATTATGAGGAGTGAAATTAGGGCAACATAATCGAGCATGCTGGCATTCAACCATTTATGACTATTTCATTCATTCATTTAGGAAATTTTTTTGAGAGGCAGCATAGTGTAGCAGTTAAGAATATAGACTTTGGGGCTATATCTTGACTGTCATTGATTATCTGGGCAACCTTGGAAACTTATTTCATCTCTGCGCCCAGGTCTTCTTATCTCTAAAACTGACCTAACAATAACAGTATCTACCTCTACTGGCCTGAATAATGTCCCCCAAAACTCATGTCCACCTGGAACCTCAGAGTGTAACTTTATTTGGAAATAGTGTCTTTGCAGATGTAATTGGTTAAATTAAGATAGGTCACACTAGATTAGGGTGGGCCTTAATCCAATGACTGATGTCCTGATAAGAAAACAGAAACATGTGGAGGGAACACCATGTGACAATAGTGGCAGAGGCTGGAGTGATGCAGCTGTAAGTCAAGTACACCAAGGATTGTCAGCAACCACCAGAAGCTGGAAGAGGCAGGGAAGGATTCTCCTCCACAGAAGGAGCATGACCCTGCTGTGGCCTTGATTTTGGACTTCCAGCCTCTAGCCTAGCCTCTGGATTTCGGAACTCTGAGAGAATACATTTCTGTTGCTTTAAGCCATTCAGTTTGTGGTCATTTGTTATGGCAACGCTCAGAAACTAACACATAAGGTTGTGGTGAAGATTAAATTTGTTAATACATGTAAAGTGCTTAGACTAGTGGCTGCCATGTAATATGTGCTTATTAAAATATAGGCCATTATTATTATGTGCCTGGCACTATTCTGTGCAGTCTCCTGGCTGGGCTCACTTGACTAGGAAAATATCCCATTGAACCAGTTGTCGGTAATTATGTGTGAGTAAGTGCTTGGGTGGGTAAAAGTGACTTTGGGCAATACCCTTAACAAGTAAACCTTTTTGGAGAGATGGCCCATTTCACTGGGCGTCACGTGCTTTTGAAATCAACGTGAACACCGTCTGTCATTCACTCAATACACTTCTGTCTCCTCTTGGGGACAAAAGCTTCTATTTTTCTGCTGCATTCCCTGCTTCGCTAAGAAAGCAACTGTATGAGTTTGCTAGGGCTGCCATAACAAAATAGCACAGACTGGGTGGCTTGAACAACAGAAATTTATTTTCTCACCGTTCTGGAGGCTAGAAGTCCAAGATCAAAGTGTCAGCAGGTTTGGTCTCTCCTGAGGCCTCTCTCCTTGGCTTGAAGATGGCCATCTTCTTGCTATGTCCTCACACGGCCTTTTGTGTGCTGGCATCCTTGATGTTTCTTTTTGTGTGTCCAAATTCCTTCTTCTTATAAGGACACCAGTTAGATTGGTTGAAGGCCTACCCTTAAATGGCCTCAATTTAACTTAATCACCTCTGTGAAGCCCCCTATCTTCAAATACAGTCAAATTCTGAGGTCCTGGAGATTAGGACTTCAACATATGAATTTTGAAGGGACACAATTCAGTTTATAAGAGCAGCCTACGACAGGTCAAGTAAGGCTCAGTCTTTGACTGGAAGCTGTTTGCTCATCTGAGAAGCTCTGATGGCCCGGGAAGTCCAGGGTCAAAGATTTCAAGTTCTTTCCGTGGATTGACAGGAAGTGGGTATGAGCTCAGGGAGGGGGCTGATGTGGTTTCTGGTGGGGTTGGGGGGGCACCAGGGCACTGTGTCAGAGAGGGACACTGACCAGACCCTTTGCTGTAATTGCCCGTTTCTGTGTCTGCATGCCCCCTAGACTGTTATTTTCTGGACGGCTGAGACCATTTCTATCTCGCTCATCTTCGAATTCCCCAACGCCTGGCACATAGTTGGCATATTTGTGGAATGAATGATTCACTTTTCAGTCTTTTGCCTGTGTGAAAGTTACTTTCTGTGTAATGAAAGCAAATTCTTTCTGCATCTAGAAACCTCCAGCATCCTCCAATCTTGAACTTAAAGAAGACTTGTCTGATTTTTCCTCCTTGGAAATGTTTGATGCTCACAGATGTGGGTACCATTTATGGAAGGCTACCATGCTCCAGGCACAGTGCTAAGGGCTTCACGAATGTCTCATTTAATCCTCCTGGCAACTGTGAGAGTGGGTGTTAGTTTGTTCATGTTATAGCTGAAATATCCACCACTCAGAGAGATGATCTCCCTGCCCCAGGTGACATAATTGGTATGTGACTTCTGGGTTGGGTTTGAAACCCAGGTCTCTCTGGCTCTAAAGCTGAGTCCCTTAACCACTAAGCTTTACTGCCACACAAACAACATTCCTGTTTCAGATTTGATGATGCTTACAGTTCTTCAGAATGGATTTCCAAGGGTAGCAGGCCTCCTAATGATTTAGATCAAGTGACCCTGGAAAAATGGAAGATTCCATTCATAAATGAACCAATAGAGAATATACACTGTAAAGCCAAATAATAGTAACACTTGTATTATAAAATCCTTTGCTGAGAACCCATGATGCTAGGGAAGAAATCTCCAAGCTTTGTCTTCTCTTTCTTTCAGCATTTGGTGCTCTGTGGCGGTTGGACACGGTGTTTAAAGCCACACATTGGGATGGAAATTCTCAAAAGGAGATTGGTTCGTATTTTCTTTGTCAACCAGACTTGAACCACCAGATTTTTCTTTTCTTTTCTGTTTAACCAATTTGACTTATTGTCTTAATATTGCGTAGACACAGCTCTGGTGATACCGTATGATGAGTTTGGTATTCTTCAAGATCTAAACACAGTGGGGGTGACTTAAGGACAGGGTTTCAGCTCTGCTTCTGCCTCTCCTGGGTTTTGTGGGTTTGAGTTAATGTTATTTGAAAATTTTTTTGTGTGTGTGGTTGCATATATACTATAACTTGTTCTTTTGTGACAACAAGATTTATACTGGCGATGTCTCTCATACCACTGGAAACTGGAAGGAAATCTACGACGTGAACCTCCGAGAGTTTTAAAAAGACAGCAGCCATTTTTTGGCGGTGGTGGCTTCATGCCGTCCATGAGGCTTGTGCTCCATCCTGGCTCACTGGTGAGGTCAGCGTGCAAATGGTCTGTCAGATGTTTAATACATCACATCTGCATGTAGACCAATTCCCTGCCTTCTTCTTAATTAAGATTTCTTCGGTGACTAAGACTTCAGGGCGAGGGAAAAGGATCTGAGGGAATTGTATTAAATGCCAATTTGCTTCCCAAGTTGCTAACGGATTTTTTTTTCACTTACGATAACTTGGCTCGAAAGGCGAAGGGATTTGAACAAAGTATAGAAGCTGACATTCCATTTTGTTTATCATTTTGGCTCCAGGGAGCTGCTCCTGGTACAAATGAGCCTGTGAGATGTAGCCGTTTTATTAAGGGCTAACAATACTAACCTTTTATAAATCATAAATCCTCCTAACCTCAAACAATTTGGAGCCACCAACTTGTAATCTATAAGGTTTCAACTCACAGGGGTTTCATTTCTTCCCAGTGCCTTTCAGGCCATTAGACAAATATTTATATGAAATTCTCAGTTATTAGGGGATTTAAAAATCATTTTGTGGAATAGAAACTTCTTGTCTATACCTCCTCAGTTAGTTAAATTTTTTGATATGACTTTTATACTTCTCCCTTGGTTGAATACTTTCTGTAATTCTGACAGCCACTTGATTTAATTTCTTTTAGATATGATTTGTAATAGACAAAAATAGATTTTTTTCTTTTGGTTGGGAGAATAGTGAGATGGACAGATCATCATTGCGTTAATTCTTACTTTCGGTAGTGTTTTCCTGTACCGTGTGTGTTTATTTTCTTGATAATAAATAGGAATCAGTGACAATTATTATTTGATACTCTATAGCAATTAGGATTCCTTGGCATAAACAATAGTAAACAACTCTAGAAAACTTGAGCAAAAGAGGAATTTATTAGAAGAATATAGGGTACTTAGAAAATCAAAGAGAGGGCTAGAAGATTGATCTCTAATTAAGTAGAGGAATCTGAGCCAGTCTATGTGTTGGACGGCAGGAACTATTGAACAGACCCATCAAGAAACCACCTAGTGAGCACCAACTGTTTATTTCATATCTCCCTCCGGTTGCTATCCCTCTGATCAGATTCACGGTAGTCCTGGGAGGCAAGATCTGATTAGCATAGCTTAGTCACATGCTCCACCTGTCTGGGGAAAGGTGGGGCCTGTTTTTTGGGGCACCTCAAACTTCCAACAATCCATATAATGAAGTCTCCCTGAAAGGAAATAGGGCACTGTTAGGAAGGAGAGCTGGGTACTGGGCAGCCAAAAACAAAACCCACTTCTTGCTTAACATTACAGAGAAATAAGCAAAGAAATTCCATTCTCTTCTCTAACCTAAGGCAGGAATTCTAAGAGATTCAATGAGTCTTTTTGCAAATTAATTTTACCTCAATGAGAGGAATCTGATCATCTTAGATTCAATCCAGTGAAACAATTGTGAAATCCCTTTGGCTTCAAAGTGGAGAGAGTCCTAGGAACAATACCCTTGATTCAATTCCACACTGTAAGTTGGGCAGTTTAGAAGAATGGCTTGGGTCTTCCTCCAAGCCCTAATGAAAGTTAGTGATCGAGAGCCAGGCTACATGCTTTTATATGGTTGCTTATTATGAGCTATTTAACTTTTACAGCTTTACTAAATATTTTATGGAAAGGTTTATTTCATGTTTTATTACGGCTTTGTAGGATGGCCATGTTTGGCCATGAAGCCTGACAGATGAGCGTAAATGTTTTGCAAAATTGCTGGTAAGCAGTTTCTGGGTAAAACCATGTTTCATTTTGGCATTTTATGGAGGTGGGATGGGAGTGGTTCTCTTTAATGAAGCACAGTACAGCTGGATGATTATAAGGAGGGGAATGGAGGGTAGAAGGTGGAGCATGCCCCACATTCTAATATTTTAGATGCAAAAAATAAATTAAAATGAAAGATTTTGTAGAGGTTAGCTTTGGACAAAAGTGAAGATTTGCATTAGGAGCCCCTTCCCCTACTCAAAATACATCTAATATTAATTATACTTTATATATGCTAATATTAAATATGCTTTATAAAACTAAAATTGATATCTTACAGTGTATATATTTCACCCTTACAATAAACCTATGAGATGGATAAAAATAATAGCCACTACCATTACTAGATGTTCTAAGGATTATTCTAAGCACTTTACATGAAATATCTCATTTAATCCTTATAATAAGATACTAGATGAGTACTAATATTAACTCCATTTTATAGATGGGGAAACTAAGGCTTACATAAATTTCCCAAGAATCTGACTCCAAGTCCAATATAGATCTCACTCTTTCACAGAGACCTCTTTGCCTGGTGGTCTGATGTGTAGGTCATTCAAGTTATCAGTTGATCTTTGAGACATTCTTTTCTTATTTTTCCACAAGTCACGTAAAAACCATTGAGGACATGCATTCTGAGGTTATAGTCACTCTGGTTATTTGTTCGCACTCTCAAATTTGCCTTGTGAATACTCTTTCTACCTTCACCTAACTTCCAGGTTACTACCATCTTACAAAAGAGCTCATGTCTCCAGATTCTTGCTCCCATTTGCCATCTTTGCTGAGAAATCTGGGCTTTTTTTTTTTTTTTTTTTTTGCAAAACTTACATGGTTAAGTTGAACTTCCAGCAAAGCAAAAATCTTTTTTTTCTAGTGATTTGGAAATCAAAGCCTCATGCAAAGAATTCTTAAATCCTAGACTACTTTTTATCAAGAATCCAAATTTTGTTTTTTCCTCCCAATTTTTAAATGTTGCAATGAGGAATTCAGCTGAAATGCCATTTCTTTATAAAAGCACCCCATATATACCCCCTAGACAACTTGGCTTTGTATAACATCTCATGTGTTTAGAGTATAATTCATCCTATCGTTAATTGAGAGCCTACTATGTGTCAGAGACTGTGATGGGTACTTTATATACGTTGTCACATTTCACTTAATTCTCACTACAACACTAAGTGGTGAGTATTATCATCTCCTTTTTACACATGAGGAAACTAAAGCTCAGAGAATTTTAAGAAGCAGAAGATCTGGGCTTCAAACTTAGGTCTCTGTCTCCAGTTCTCAGTGGTCTTTCCTCTACTCCCTGAGGACTTTTTCTGGGGTGAAACAGGACCCTTAGGATATCCAAGTTCAGCTCGTTGGGGAAATTTTCTTAAGTATTGAGACATCTGAGTCAGGGAGATATTTGTGGATAGGAGCCCTCGAGTGGGACTATTTTCTGACCTTGACTTTATTGATAGGGAAGTCTCCCATTTTTAGTCTGATTGTGTTGCCCTCTTCTTCCTACTCTAGAGTCTGAAAATCCTCCCTCCTCTCTTGCTTAAGCAGCAATCTCAGACCCTAGGGTGAAGTTCAAAGAATTTACCAGGCACATTCAGGCCCTGAACATTGACATGACTCTTGATCATTGTGAAATTTGGCATTCTGTGTGTGAATACAAGTGTGTGTGTGTATGTTTAGTTGAAGGAGTGTGGGGTACAGTATGAGCAGGAGGAGGGACATTATCCAAAAGGTTATGCGTATGTCTTATGTGTCCATATATGTCCTTCTGTTGGAGCATAATCAAAAGATGGGTGAATGTGTGTGTGTGTGTCTAAATAAAGTTTGTGTACACAAGGTGGTACACAAGGTGGTACACACAAGGGATGATTATGCAAAGTCATGTGTATATTTGTTTGTAGTTTGTGTGTGCAAGTGCAGAAGTGAGCATGTAATTTGGGGAATGTGTATGCTCAGGTGGGGTGGAAGAAATATCCAAATCCCAGGCTTAAAGTTCAATTGAGGGAAATGCATGAATTTACAGAGCTCAAAATACACCCCCCAAAAGATGAACCATTTAAATTTACCCTAGATTAGTGGTATAGGACTTGTCATTCAAATAGAAATGCATCTCATACTCAACATTAAGCTACTCTAGATAAAGCATAACCAGGGCTGTGGCAGATCCGTTTTGTACACTCCCCTGAGGAATCAGTACAAAAGGGACTGCATCATAGGGCATCACCACCATTGAGACAAGTCTGGAGCTGTCTAGACATGAGCTAATTACTTCTATTCGTCTTTCATGATTTCTTAAAAGTGAGTTAACTCTCTAATATCTGTTGAGCCTTTTAATTATATGAAAATATTGGTTATAAGGGGAGTGGATAGAGCAAGGAATCAGGAATTAGTCTGTCACTGACTAACTTTGAAAAAACCTGGGTAAAGTCACCTCATCTCATTGGACCTCAGACTTATTATTATCTAAACAGGCATAAGGGTATTTGTCCAATCTATTTGCAGGGCTGTTGTATGAGGCAAATAAAAGGATGTGAAACCTTCTGGATACCATATACATTGTAAACCAAATAAATCGTTATTGATATTGTTGCTGTCTGGGAACCAGGTTGTGAAATGTATTTGTTGCTTGGACTTCTCTGCTAACTGACTAAATGAAATGAGCACCTGATTTAAACATAGGAGTTGATGATTGGAGTTTGAGTACTGCTTTCCCCACCTTTTGGCAGAGCGATCTTTGGGGACATCATTTTACCTCTGGAGCCTTAAAGGCGTCCACATCTGGAAAGTAGGTTTATGATACTCTGATTAACTTACGAGATTGTTTTAGGGATTACATGAGACGTGAGAGCACTTTTTAAGCTTCAAAATATTATACAAATCACGAAGTATTTGTTAGTATTTACCTCACGAACTTCTAGAAAGATCTATTTTTCTCTTGGTTCATGTGACAAAGAGACGGCTGAAGAGCTTTGCTAATAAATACACATTTTATTTACCTTCCTGTCTCTGAGTACATAATTAACAACAGTCTGGTGTTCGTGGATTCAGATGTGTTATTGTGAATTAAGATTAAGAGGCTCTGTAACTACTCAAGCTTCTTAAAATTAGTTGATCATGTAACACAGAACAGTCGTCTAGTCAATTAATTTATATTTAACTAGTGACTTTGGGTTGTTTTACTAACCTAGATATTTTTGTTTTTTATATAATCTTGAGGCTTAATATCTTGACACTAATTGATTTGTTCATCAAACATGTATAGAGTGTTTACCCAGTTCCAAGTAGAAGTTAGATATACAGAGATGAAAAATATGTGGTCCCTGTCTCCAAAGAGCTCCCAGTCTAGTTAGGAAATAGACAAGTAAAAACTAAAGAAGTGATTCCAACAAGGTGCATTAGTGCATTAATAGAGGCATAGGTGCCGGTGTTGTGGAGGACGAGAAAATGCGGGTCTAACTCTGACAGTTGCCCCAGATGTTGGAGGTTATGATGGACCCGAGGCTGGCAGGCTCAGTGAGAGTTTACCAGGCAGACAAAAGGAGGAAGGAAGAAAGATTTGAGGCAGAGGGAAGGACACAGGTAATACAGACATGGAAGTGTGAGAGTGCATTGTATATAGTGGAATTGCGGGTAGATTGATATGACCCATTAGGATGCCTATGAGGATATAGCTAGAGCTTCTCTCCTAAGAGCAGGAGAAGTAGGGGCCAATTTATTAAGGACTTGGAATTTCAGACTAAGAAACTTGAATTCTCTCTGCATTCAGGGACATAATTAAAGGATTATAGGAGGTAAGTAAATGACATAATCAAATTTGCATTTTAGATAGAGTCAAATACAAACCTTTGTTGCGCATCTACTATACACTCTATGAAGCTTCAACAGATTAAAGATAAAAATATCTTAAGGATTTTGATCTTCTGTAGCTTGTAAAGAGAGTGCATGTTGGGAACTGTAGGTTTTTCTGCCATTGATTAGTTTACAGAATAAGGTGGAAGGCACCAGGTTGGAGAAATTCATCCCTCAAGTCCATTAGAGCAACAAGAGAAGAAGGCCTGGTAGATGATGGTGTTTGGGCAAGAAGTTGTTCATGTCAACTTGTCCTCCCTACCACCCACCCCATAGTATTTTGATTGGAGGACTCTTCCAAACTTTGGTGAGTGGGGACAGGTGCAAGCCACATATCCTATTATTAGCAAACATCAATTACAGATCTTGCCTCCTTTCGGGAGAAGAAAAGAGGAAGCTCCAAGGAGCATGAAAATATACTCTGTAAAAGAAGAATCCTCTTGGCCTATGAAAATTTGTGACAGAAAAAAGGAACACATTTCTGAGGACTGGAAGATGAAGATCATTATCTTCAAACATGATTTTTTATTGGGAACCAGAAGAATTTTTAACAAGATGCACATAGACAGGGCCTTTTTAAAGATAAGAGCAGAGAATCCTGAGAAGAGAATATTCTGAAATGAAAATACAACAAGATGAAATGTGAAGACAATAAGATGAGCAGAAAAGGGAACTGGGTGAGATAAGGAAGATGCAGCAGCCAGTTTAGTTAATTTACCTGCCCATACCTCTTTCCCAGAATCTGCTCTTGTACTCTCCATTCTCAGAATGGGGAAAGGACACAGGATTTGCCCTACTCACAGCTGATTGGATTGGACCACGAATGGACACATGATCCAAACTTGGCCAATCAATTTCTTTCTCCTGGGAAATTGGAATAGGGACCCAGGAATGCTATGCAGGATCAGATGGTGCTGAAAGAGAAAGGATACGTAGAAATGCGTTGGGGGTCATTTTCTTTCCTTTTCATGGAGAAATAGAATTCTGGACTGCAAAGAGGAATGAATTAAGAAGATGAACAAAGAAAAACAAAGACAAGAGACCGTAGAGTCTGGAGAGAGAGAGACACAGAGAGAAAGTAGCTATCTTGGTCCCTGAAAACTTTCCAGTTCCTCATTCCAAGTCTCCCATGAAGCCTCACTGGACTTCCTGAGTTTGGGTTCTATGAATTATATTTCTATTATTTTAAGAACATTCCACTTTTGGCTTACCCTAATTTGAATGGGATACTATTATTTGCAACCAAATGGTCCTTGACCAAAAACGAAGGATTGCAAGAATACTAAAAACAAAACAAAACAAAAAACCCAGTACTAGTATAGACTTCTGTTTTGAGAGTCAGCTGGAGAACAGCTTCAACTGCAGAATTTCTTGATTTCCCACAAAAATACATATAAATTAAAGGATTTAGAAACGATTCGCAATAACATTGAAAATTTAGGCTGGTAGTCAATCTAATTCCAGAATCAAGAGAGTTGATCTTCAATACTTATTTGGCTTAACCTCTGAATGACATTTATTCCTGTGGGCTATTCCCTCTTTCTTGAAGCATTTTCTTCTTTTGGCTCCCATGACTATATTCTTCTGATAGTTTTCATACCTCTCTAGCTATGTCTTTGTCCATTTCCTTGTTCCTCTTTCCCTACTGGACCGTTTAATGGTTTCCTTAGTGTTTCCTGGGCTGCCTTCTCTGTCACTCTACTGAAGGTCATCCCACTGATGGTCATGATTTCTGTTATTACCCATATGCTGATGATTTGGAAATTTAAATGCTCAGTCCATAGTCACAAAGTGTACAAACCTCTGCCTACTGGAAATTTCTACAGGGATGTTATAATAGTATCTCATAGGTAACCCAAATCATCCTCTTTCAGCCAAATCTGCTTCTCCTTGAATATACACCACTTTTTCCATCTTCACTTTCAAACTAGAAACTTGGGAATTATCTTGAAATATTCCCTCTCTCTTCTCCTTAGTATGCAGTTAGTCACCAAGTCCTGTTGTGAAGACAATAGGAAACAAACTAGGACCTCCATTGACGTATGGTTTAGTACCAGCAACCTCTAAGCTTCATCTCCCTCCTGTGCCCTTCACCCCTGCATGATACTGATAGTTCACATCCTTCGCCATCCAACACACAGGTCCTGGCAAAATGTAAAGCCTTTTTGTGCATGTGTGTGCATGTCTTTGTGTGTGCGTGTGTGTGTGTGTGTGTGTATGTGTTAGAGGAGGCAGATGCTGAAATAAAGAACTCTAATAATAGTGGATGATGGAAATTGAGTTTTAAATAAATACTATGAGATCAGAGTATCAGAGAACAAGGTGATGAGTGTAGGGGAAGAGGTGTGTTAAGTGAAATCATGATAGAACCTGGGGATGAACTGGAATGTAGCACTGACCTAACCTCACCCCAGCACTCCGCCCTCCTTCTCCCCACAGTTGTATAGTTGAAAAGGATATTTTTTGCATCACATGACAGAGTGTAAGTCCAAGGTAACCCACACACTCTATCCATGGACAAACTGTCTGAAAACACTTTTCCATGTTTAAGAGTGAATAAAGATGGAAAAAACCAATATGGGGTTTATGAAAAAAATACTGTAGAATAAGGGAAAGGGACAAGTATTGGAAAACTCAAGGAAGAATCTATTTCTGAAAATGAGCTATTGAAGTGTACTAGTTAGTATATAATCAAAGCTGTTGTGAAAAAAGATACCCCAAAATACAGTGTTTCAAAGAAGACAGAAATTTATTCTACTTTCATGTAATGGTCTAGAGGCAAGGTGGTCAAGCATGGAAAAGCAGCTCTAAGGGAGGCCTTCGATCTTTATTTATTTATATTTATTTATTTATTTATTTATATTTTTTGTTTATTGTGGTAACATTGGTTTATAACATTGTATAAATTTCAGGTGTACATCCTTATACTTCTATTTCTGCATGGATTACATCATGTTCTCATGTTCACCACCCAAATACTAATTACAATCCATCACCACACACATGTGCCTAATTATCCCTTTCGCCCTCCTCCCTCCCGTCTGCCCCTCTGGTAACCACCAATCCAATCTCTGTCTCTATGTGTTTGTTTGTTGTTGTTTTCATCTACTACTTAATGAGTGAGGTCATACGGTATTTGACCTTCTCCCTCTGACTTATTTCACTTTGCATAATACCCTCAATGTCCATCGGTGCTGTCACAAATGGCTGGATTTCATCATTTCTTATGGCTGAGTAGTATTCCACTGTGTATATATACCATATCTTCTTTATCCATTTGTCTTTTGATGGGCACTTGATTTGTCCCTTGTTGCTTCCAAGTCTTGGCTATTGTGAATACGCTGCAATGAACACAGGGGTGCATGTATCTTTATGCATTGGTGTTTTCACGTTCTTTGGATAAATACCCAGCAGTGGAATAGCTGGATCGTATGGGAGTTCTATCCTTAATTTTTTGAGGAATCTCCATACTGTTTTCCATAGTGGCTGCACCAGTTTGCACTCCCACCAGCAGTGTATGAGAGTTCCCTTCTCTCCGCATCCTCTCCAACACATGTTGTTTCCTGTCTTGTTAATTATAGTCATTCTGACGGGGGTGAGGTGATATCTCATTGTAGTTTTGATTTGCATTTCCCTTATAGCTAATGATGTTGAACATATTTTTATGTGCCTGTTGGCCATCTGTATATCTTCTTTGGAGAAATGTGTATTCAGGTCTTTTGCCCATTTTTTAATTGGATTGTTAGTTTTTTTGTTGTTGAGATGCATGAGTTCATTACATATTTTAGAGATTAACCCCTTATCAGATGTATGGTTTGCAAATATCTTCTCCCAATCGGTAGGTTGTCTTTTCGTTTTGTTGATGGTTTCCTTTGCTTTGCAGAAGCTTTTTAGTTTGATGTAGTTTCATTTGTTTATTTTCTTTATTGTTTCTCTTGCCTGGTCAGACATGGTGCTTGAAAATATGTTGCTAAGACTCATGTCAAAGAGCGTACTGAGGCCTTCTATCTTGAAACTCTGCAATCATCTAGAGCAAGGCCATTCAAAGTGTGCTTCAGACCAGCATTAGTCTTGGGACTGTCTGTCATCAGTCAGCCCCAAGACAAGTGCAGAAACTGAGAGTGTGTATCTTATCTCATTGTGCACTGATAACAGTGTAGAGGTAAGCTTACTCATCTTATGGATGACCAGTAACAAACAGTTTGCAGTTCATACCTGTCTATGGACCACACTTCGGACAGCACTGTCCTAGTCAGCATCCTCATTGTTATGCTTGAAACCGGCTGGCTAGCACCATGCTATATGCAGAGAGATGCAACAGAAAACCCTTCAGGAAGAGCAGGGAGCAATTAAAATATACCAATATGAAATTAACATGATACAATGAAATGTGACAGGATACAACTAAAAAAAAGAATAGAAGGAGATGAAAAAGGAAACAATGAGGTAAAGTCGTTATTGAAACTATGGTTTAACAACACCCTTAAAATCCACATTGGAGGCAGTACAGAGCATGACTGATGCTGTACAAAAAACAGCAACTGGCATAAGAGATAAATCTGAGCTATTCTCCTTCAATGCAAAAAAAAAGCTCAAAGAAATTTAAAAATTGAAAGAGAAGATGACTGATGTGGAAGCCAAAAACTGAGAACCAAAAAACAAATAAATTATCCTGAAAAAAACACAAATAGAATCAAATTATTAATTCAAGATGTAAGACGAAACTATCTTAACTGAGATGAATTGAGGTATGTTTAAAGATGTAAAGGTTCCCTTCATTCCAGGAGAAAATCAGTGAAAATATAATTGCACTTACATTCATCCAGGAGTAGGAGGAGAAAGAAAAATCCATAGAAAAACCAGGCAGAGAAAGCAATAATGGGAAAAATCTAGGTTCATTCTTCTTCATAGCAATGAATTCTATGTTTACAGAAACATAGGGAGAAAAAAACAACTACTAACCAAGAATTCTATATTCAACCAAGTTATTTTACTCTTTCATTTGAGAAAGCACTAAAATGTTATTAAATTAATTTGTCTACAAATATAGCCATGCTTATTAGATGCCAGACCCTTTAGATACAGTGATAAACAAGACAGATATGTATAAACTGAGACAATACAGTAACTATGTGCCCTACTTGAAAATTTGTATCTGAAGACATTCTCTAACCTACTGAAAAATGAAACAAAACAAAATGATCAAACCTGGCATAGTAACAGTATAAAAGTTTTGGGCGTAAGAACCGAAGCCAGTGAAAGTAGAAAGTAGATAAGAACAGTTACTATGAAGATGGCTACAGAACTCAATGTGAATTTTAAATTTTTTTCAAGCTGAAAATATAAAATGAATAGTATTATTATATTATACATAATTTGGATTTAAAATTCAAGATGATATCAACAAAGACCAAGATAAGGAAAGAATGGGAGAAAATTAGAGGATTAAAAAGATACTTTCTTATTCCTAACCAAGATAAAAATAACTTGATAAAAATAACCAACTTTGTTGGTTTCCTAACCAACAGAAATAACTTTTGTTATTGAGGCAAATAACAAAATGCCTTTGAAAATCTTATAGGTAGCAGTTTATAGAATTAATAACAGGAAAACTTCAAGATAATACAGTACAAGATTACAGATCACATGTTAGTTTCAACCAAAGGTATCCATGGACAAATTTACTTTATTAAAAGACAGAGTCTCAAACTAAATTTAACGAAATCGAATTGTCTGTTGCTTGATAAGGAACACATATAATACATCTTGCAAGTTTAAAAGCAAAATTATGAGCAGTGGTAGATGTTGCACGTTCAATGAGAAAGAACACAGAGATTATAATATTAATTTCAAGGCAAAATTCAAGGAAAAGTATTACATATGGCAATTTTTTTTTTCACTGAGGAAGATTCACCCTGAGCTAACATCTGTTGCCAATCTGCCTCTATTTTCTATGTGAGGCGCTGTCACAGCATGGCCGCTTATAAACGAGTGGTGTAGGTCCATGCCTGGGAACTGAATCCGGGCTGCTGAAGCAGAGCACACCAAACTCCACCACTAGGCCACCGAGGCTGGCCCACAAATAATTATTTTTCACACACAATAAAGATATAGCTGTCATGAACCTTTTCTTGCTGAATATAACATATTGAACTAGATAAGGCAAAGACAATTAGAAATACAAAAAAAATTGAATGAGCATGCACTGAAATCTTTTCTTCTCAGTCCAAACCTAGAAAAATAATATAAAAGATATATTTAAACATTGAAAAAAAAATCATATTTGAAAAGCGGAAAGAATTTTTCTTGGTCCATGGGCCAATCTATAGAAGAAAATGGAGAGTGGAGATACCAACACTCAGTTAGGACTGCTTTTGCAATAAGCCACTTACAGGCAGTGACCCAACCTAGAAAGCCACAAGTCACAATGGAAGACACTTCAGCTCAGGACATAGGGATGAGAATTCTGTTGCAGAAGATGAACTAACAACCAAACATCACTAAACCCATGAGAAACAACCACACTTCAAGTGGGTCACAGCAAGCCCAACAAAAAGAAACACTCTCATTTTAGGAAATCGAGTTAGGAAACCAATCAGAAAAGAATTTTAAATAAACAATTTGAGATCTTTAAAAAGATAAAGGATGAAACCTTGAGATAAGAATAAGGATTATTAAACAGGAACAGGTGGATACAAAACAAACTGTTAGAGACCTGGGAGGAAGTGTGTGTGTATGTATATACATGTGTATATGTGCATGTGTGTTTGAGTATACACAAAGAAAATAAAAATTCATTAGGTGCAGTAAATAACATGCTGGGTAGAGCTGAAGAACAAACCAACAAATTGAGAGTAAGGCAAAATTTAATAAATTAGAAAAATGTAAAAATACCAAAAAGAGTTGATAAACAAAACCAAAAGCTGGTTCTTTGAAAAGTCCTATAAAATAAACAATACTCTGGGAAAAAAAATCAACAAGAAAAGAAAGAAAGTACAAATAAACAGAATCTGAAATGAAAATAGAGACATAAAAATTCTGGAAAAATTAAAAGAAATTATGAAAATTTTATGAATAACTTTGTACCAAGGAATTTAAAACCTAAATAAGCCGAATATTTTAAGGAAAATATAGATGATCAAAAACAGCTCAACAACATAGGCCAATAAGCATAAAGAAATGGAAACAGAAGCCAAAGAATTTTGCTAAGAAAAGACACCAGACGTAGATAACTTTATGGGTGAGTTCCAGTAAACCTTCAAGGAACAGATAATTCCCATCTTACACAAACTGTTCCAAACAATGTAAAAAGGTGGGAAACCACCCAACGTATTTTGTAAGGCTAGGTTAAAAATGATAACAAAACCAGACTGTTTATGTGAGATTTGGTATATACTTTTCTTTTTGTTGTTTTTGTGTTAATTTTATTCATAGGTAGTGTATAGTTTTTGTTGCTAATGTGAATGGGAACTTTCTTCCTATTACTTGTTCTAATTGGTTATCACTACTTCAAATAAAATCCTACCAATTTAAAATAATCCTGAAATCAGCACAACCTAATCGAGTTTGTTAGAAAGATACTTTCCCCCTGAAGGGATTTATTTAGTTTCATGCTTGATTTCAATAGTTCTCTCATAACTTCATGTTTATAGTAATTTGTATAGTGTAGACATATACTCTGATTTATGAGCATCTTATTTGGAAAGAAAAAAGAGGATGAGAAAACAATCTCTAAGGTCCCAACCATCATCCATCAAGACTTCCTTTCATCTTTCTGTGTTTTACAGATACCTCTGTGTGTAAGCTACAGAGAACTATACAGATGTTAATCATTATGAGAATGGTCACTCTGCTGTAACAGGATTGAGAAATAGTGCTGTCTCCAATCCCAAGGAAATATGTTTTCTCTTTATAGTTCTTTCTCTCTATAATGCTTTCTGGGGCCATTGCTAGAAAGAGAGCTAATACTTGAGTTGTCACGTTAACTGCTCGTGAGTTAGGGGGAGATTGAGGTGGCTCCAGCCAGGGGCACACATATTCTCTGTGCTACCACCAACTTTTCTTGCCATTTGCTGGCATTCACTTCCCTATAGACTTAGTGTTATAGGTGGTGAAGTAGCACTGTTTATATACTTATAAAGTAGTAAAAAGAGCATGTAACACCAGTCCTGGGTTCAAATTCTGACTCCATTGTTTTTTAGTTGAATGACCTCAGACAGGTTAATTAACTTCTCTGTACCTCAAGCTCCCTATTTGTGAGATGAGATCATTGAAATTTTATGTCCCAGGGGTGTTAGGGAGAATATATTACATAACATACACAAAATTATTTAGCACAACTTCTGTCACACATAGCCAGTACTCCGTATATATTGGTTCCCTCACACTTATTTTATAAGCAAGCTTGGACCCAGATCACTTGATCTTAGTGTCCCTTTGAAAAATTTGTTTTGAATTTCAAACAGCCAATTGACAAATGAATTTTAGAATTATAAACAACCAAGAGTTGCCCAGAAAGTGCTTAGCATCATGGCACTTAAGAATTTGAAAAAAGTTAAACATAGTTACTAACCTACATGTTCTTTGAGTAGGAGCTGAGGCTTCATCTGGTGCCTGTTACACAGTAGACACTCAGACATTTGATGAATGAAGGTGACCTAGTTATGTGTGTGTGATTATTAACAAAAATAATTAACACGATTCAGCACTCCTTCACTATCACGATTGTATTTGTTCACTAACGCGCAAGGAATAAGGTCAGAAAAGTATTATCATTCCTATTTTACAGTTGAGGAAACTAAGACTCAGACATTTTCAGTGACTGTCTTAAGGCCACAGTTACAGCTTAGAACACCAGCTTGCTGATTCTTTTTGCAAAATCCTGTTGCTTTTCTCGTGGCGTCTTGCGCTTTGGGAGACTGTGTGGGCTAAACAGAGTAAGGATAAGAAGGTCATTGGAGAGTAATTTGGCAATATCCTGTAAGATTGAAAATGTGCAAAGTCCACGACCCAGAAACTCTACTTCTAGGTATCTACTCTAGGGAATCTCTCTACAGGTGCATAAGGACACTTGAACAAGAATGTTTATTGCAGTATTGTTTGATAATAGCAAAATTTGGAAGCAACTGAATATCCATCTGTAGAAGAATGAGTAAATAAACTATGTTCCTTCATAAGATGAAATGTTATACAACAGTTAAAATAATAGGTTAGCGCTCAGAAATGTGATATTGAGTGAAAAAAGAAATTTTAGAATGATACATGTAGCATGATAGTATTTATATAGCATTTTTAAAAAGTGAAATTCTAGATAGTATTTATGTAGATACTAGATATCTAGATTAATAGATACAAGATACTATTTATCTAGATACATATTTATGTTAGATATTATTTATCTAGCAAAAATATATATAACATATATTTGTTATAAAATAGAAAAAAGGGGACTATAAGGATACATACCAATTTCAGCAGTGTTTGCTTCTGGGGAGGAAGGAAGGAGACTGACAAGGAGAGCAAAGGAGACTTTGATTTGTAATGTTCCCCTTTTTTGATGTAAAAATAAGAAACAAGACAAAATATTAACATTTGTTGATTTCTGGTATTGGGCACATGGATGTGTTTGTTTTATTGTTTTCTCTTTTTATGTATTATTTAAGCTTTTCAAAATTAAGAAAAAGAAAAAATGTTCATTTAGAATCGAGTGATACATCATAGCGATAATATGATCTTCAAAGATAGACCAGGTTAGAATCCCAGTTCTGCCAATTTAAATGCTGTTAAAGTGAAACAGGTCTCCATACTACAGGACTTCTCAGTGCCTTTAATATGCTGTGAGCCATTAGGGGGAAAATATAGCATTTAGAATTTCTCAAACTTATTTGACTATGGAATGAGAGTTTCTTAGAACATGATCTAGTCAAGACTGCTTTTATAGATAATCTGCATTTAAGTAGTAACTTGAATGATCAGTTGTCTTCAATCTGGAAAGGGTTTCCCTTCACCTCCTTTCTATTTAATCAGACTGTTACGTTTTTCCTACTCCTGCTATCACTAAGCTCGCTTTCTTTGCAAAGCCAAAGGGACCATCCCCCTTCTTTCTCTTTAGCAAAGTGGCTGTTAAGAAGATATAGTCTTCTGAGTAACCCAGAGGGTCGTAGGATAGAGATAGGCTCCATCAAGACCAACAAGGTTCGTTCAATGTGGGCAATTTCCAACGTCTTTTTAAACAAATTCTATTTATTTTTTGGTAGCATTTGTCATTTCCAACTTTGGGCAATATCTATTAAGATGTCTGCTCACAGCACTAAATCCAGTTTCCTCTCAGTTACTCAGAAATCCATTTTCATTTTATTTTGTTCAGTGTTCATGCTTTCATATCAACATGAGGATCTGCCTGGCTTAAGTCTTCTAAAGAGGCTCTTAAGCTATGGTTTTCACCATATCCACTGGTAGTTTGCCTATTTCTTAGGAATTCCCTTCAGAGACACCTCAGAAGGTGTCATTCATGTTACACACATGGTGTAGTTTCATTCTTACCCCTCCAGCTCATCAAATCCTGCAAGGCAATTGTTCAAAGATAGGATTTCTATGATTTCAATGAACTTGTTTCATTTTACTAAAGGCTTACAGACTTCTGATACAATGCTTATTTTAGCCTTGGGTGTAATCCTTAGCCTGGACTTGGAGCTGCAGCCTGCAAATTGGGAATTAAGGGTTCTATTCCAGGTCCTGCCTCTAACCTTGGTCTCCATTTGACCTCGGGTAAATTCAGATCTCCTGGAGGGCAAGCCATCCAGACAGAGAACATTTAGCCACGGTTTACCTTGGATTTGAAACGTTTCCCCCCGTGATTTATGTCTCTGACATGGTCTCATTTTATATAACCCCAAATAAAGCCTCACTTGTTTCCCTTGGCCTCTTTGAAATCGCCAGAGCTGCTTACTCCATATATTCAAGTTTTGCAAAATTCCCCGGGATGTATCCCCTTCTATGTACCAAAGCCAGCTCTGCTTTGTTGATTGGCTTGGTGATCTTCTGGGCCTCTTTTGGGATTTCAGAACTTGCATTCTCATAGAAAAATGTGCCAAAACTGACAGATAGAAAATATAAATCGGCTTTTTAGGACAGAGAGGGCCTGGGTACTCCTTAGAACTTGAGCTCTGAGCTCTAGGTTTTTCTGTAATGATCTAGGAGTAGAGCATGAGCTGTATTAGGTCTCAGAGCTACAGTAACCCTGGCCAAGTCTCTTCTTCAATGAGGATGTATAATTACCCTCTAGATGCCAACTCCTTAGTCACAAAAGCCATTGTTAAATCTTTGTCTTTTTTAACTAATTTGTCTGGTCGGGCCATATCATAAACAACATGTTGGGTCATGTCATAAACAAACATGTTTCTATGTGTACCAATCAATTCACATATAATGTTCATCGAGCCCATTTCATTACCAGTACTGTGCTATGGAGGAAACAGAGTGTAGAATGCCAGTCTGCACTCCAGAAGCTTCCAGTATGATGAGAGAAACCTAACCACAGGAGACAAATAGAAGATCAGTTTACATTATTTAGTAGTGAGATTTGGTGTGAAGATAACTATGAAGCTGCAAGGCGTATGAAGGCCCAATCTGACTGTCCCTATAGACTCTGGATAACCAAAAATTAGAGTTACATTTTGGTAGGATCCATTAACAAGTTTCAAAAGAATTATAACAGTTAGTACTGTCTGGTGTGTATGTGTATGGGTGAGTGAGTATATTAATGGGGCAGTTTAAATATGGAAGAGATATGAGAAGACCAGATAATTTGGACCATCGTGATACCTCCCCTGTGCCTTGACAACTGTCCATAGATGATGTATATTCATGATGCTTTGAAATTTTACTTAAACGTTGGGATAGATGAATGACCCAGGGCACTGAAAAGAAGAATAGTTAACATCCTGGCTTTTATCCTTGCAGTCTTTGAGCTGATGTTACTCAGTTGGATTATCTGTTCTCTGAAAATTCAAATCCATTTGTGCCTTGGCTTCTAGAGAAATGCTTCTGAGATCCTTAACACACTGTGACTACTTCCATCACGGCCACCTTCAAAGACTCCATCCTTGTTCAATTTTGGATGACTTTCTTACCCTAGGCCCAAGTGACCAAATTCATTATTGATGTCCTGGCAGGCGCATTGCTCACATTCTTCCAGATTAAATAGGATTTAAATGTTATCATTCAGGTAGTCAGCTTTGAATTTGAGGGAGCATGTTTCTACTTCATGGAGATTGGGGGATCTGTATATACTCAAGAATGACAGTAAAGTTAAAAGCACTTCATATCACCCTTTCCTTTCCTGTTGATTTTTCTGAAGCTGTTTTAAAAAAAATTCTTGGACTGCATCAAGGAGGTCCATTCCTCCTCTTGAATTTCAAGCTTTTTACCCAAAGCAGCATTTCTTGGATAGATGTAATTCAGAACTATGTCTATATGTCCAGTGATGTGGAGAATTTCAGATAATTCAAGCAGTAAATGATGTTTCCCCTCAATTCTCCAAATATTGTAGGTGAATATGTTAAAAAATTTTTGCCTGAAACCATGTAGACCAAGAACTCAGTTGTCCGCATTACTTTGCATAAACACAAGGTATATATATCTTTTGTTAAGAGTTATTAACCATAAAAAACCCAGAATTGTAATTTTAATTTCAACTTCCTGTAGAAAGAGAATTTAGCAAAGCAGTCTGTGTCCCTTCTTTACCCCATTATATTCTCAGAAGCAGCTGCTCTTGTTGCTTTGGCCACAGTGCAGCATTTATTTGCTGATTTTGGGACATTTATGTCCAAAGTTGGCTGAGCTGTGGGGATGCTGAACTTCTTGGAATATAAGGCTACAAGTCATGAGTCGTGGGCCTGTGAGGCACCTGTGAGCATAACACCCTTACTAGTCTGTAAGCATAGACCCCTGGCTTTCCAGAGACTATGGCCTAAACCCAGGGAAGGATCTGGTGGCTTTAAGGACAATTGAGATGGGGAGACTAAGGCCAGGCCTTCACACACAGCTTCCAAGAAGCAAGAAGTCTCTTCTGGACTTCTTCAACGATCTAGAGACTCACTACCTACACATGTTTATTTGGCCAGCTTTTAGGCTTAACTGGGGAAAAAGGGGGGCAGTCCAGGTCAAATGGACATTTCTGGAATCCTCCATTCTTGAGAGTTTTAACCCAAACCCCGTTCACTCCCAAAGACTTACCACTGGCACTGATTAGTTCATGGGCAAACTGCCATGGTTCAACCTTATACTGTCCTGAAAACCCTGCTAAAGAACAGGAGAACTCTAACAATGATGCAGTGGGAGGCATCGCTTTTATGAATCAAGTCTCTGCTTGCTTTCAAGCCTTCAGTGGCTCATGATCTAAAAGTCTGTCTGTGATCCAGTCCCTGCGTATCACTCCCATCTTATCTCTTACCGCTCCTTGCCTTGTACTTTATATTCCTGCAATTTCAAACCATCTGAAGTCCCCATCCTTCCCAGACAAGCACTTGTTCTTTCTGGCCTGTCTGTTTTTGTTTAAGTGTTCCTTCTATCTGAAATGCCCTCTTCGCAGTAAATGTTCATCATCCCTCTCCTGCACCCTCATTTACCCCCTATCTTATTGTTAAGATCCTACCCAAGTGTCATTTCCAAAGAAAGTCCTCCCTGAGCCTGGTCAATCCAGCCTCGTCCTTGTTAGTGGATGTGCACATACCGCATCGTTGGGTGACTGCCTAGTTATGTGTCTGTCTCCCCGATTAGACTGTGAGCTCCTTTAGAGCAGATGCCAAGTCTCTTTTATCTTTACTTTTCTGATGCCTGACTCAGATACTGGAGCACAATAGGCACTCAAAATAGATGCTGAATAAATTGAGTAAGGGTTCCTGGGTGGGTAGAAGATGATGCTTTTTGGTTGAGAGTTTTATTCAATGGTGGGCAGAGAATAAGCAACATTACAATAATAATGGTTATGTTCTATCTGTGCAGCTATTATCTGGCAAGTGTTTTCAATATGTGTAACCCTTGTAATAATACTATGAGGTAGATCCTATGATTATCCCTATTAAAAGATAATGGGATGATTGTGCTAATGATAATAATTATAATAGCAATAATAAAGAATTTAAAATTTAAAAAAATAAGAGAACCACATAAGAGAGAAGTTCAGTGACTTTCTTAAGGCCACACAGAGTCACAAGAAGTAGAGCCTGAGATTGCTATCCAAGGCCAATTGTAATATGTTAAATCAATAATTTCTTATTATTTGGAGGCATGTGTGGACACTGGCCATGTTGGAGACCAAGTGAAATTTCCCCTAACGCAATTAGACTTTGAATTAGTCTACTGGGAAAACTCTAAAAGCAGGAGAATCAAGAAATACTTCCTTCAGTCTGGGGCTGGCAGATTATGTGTACACATGGGCTCCAAAGGCAGGAACAGCTTGTTAATCTGGCATTTAACGACCAGTATCTTTTATTAACAATTATTGCTGGAAAGAGTAATTATGCATAATAATGGCCCTAGAGTACTGCTCAGTCATGAAGCACCTTCGGAATCGTCAGAGAAAATTGAAATTATGTTCAATCTAAGTTTAGTAAGTCTGTTTTATTGTCTTCAAAGTCTTTGGATGTTAGTAATCTCTGAATAACATAGATACATTAAGCTATCTTAAGTATTTTAATAACCAGAAAACTCCCCTAAGGAGAAAATTTATCATCATTTCAAATCTGGTTATTTTTCTTTAAAAGATATGTAGGTGTTGATGTAATTTATAAAATATGAATTCATGAGAAAATACTAATTCATAGTAGCTTTTGATTATTATTATATTCTTTTTAATTAATGAATATAATTTGCTAGTTAATGAAAATTTACCAACCACCTATCATGTGGACAGGCACTGTGTTGGGTACTGGAGTTAGAGGTGTGGTTAAAAAAGATACAGTCCCTGCCCTTCTATAATGAGGGAATCTGTGAAAGTTTTTGATCTTAAAGAAAGGAATTCTGATTCTCAAAGATGGATGCTGTCATGAATAAGACTCCAAGGTTGAATTAAATAAATGCTACCACTGAACTAAAAGCAAACTGCCAAGAGCAGAAAAGGAGGAGTGATTTGACCCGGGGACTTGGAGGCGAGAAAGTGTGGTGATTGGTCAAGGATGGACAGGTAGGCAGGAGGCAAATGGTCCTGTAATGGGAAACATACTTTGATCAGAGTGTGGGGGCCTAAGAAATGTAGACTTTCTCCTATAGAATGGATGAAAATAGAATTCCATCTGTGTGCCAATACATTGGTAGTGTCTGCTTGAAGCATCATTTGGCGAGCTTTCTAAGGTCTCTTCTGCATTTCAGAAGAAGGGCAATGCGTGATTTTTTATGTCTGCTGATGGTTTTGGGGGAGGAATGGCGACTCTGGTCCAATGAAGGCATTTGCTACCCCAACTGTGGAAAATGGAAAAATCATCAATCAGTCAATCAATCAATGAGTACGTACTGATCATCTTCTATCACTTGGTAAAGTATTGCCCAGAACTGGGCTTGGTACCATGGGAATATAAAGAGGTCTAAATGTCCAATGTCTAAGTGTCTAAAATACTAGACATTGTTCTTACAATGTAGCTGTGAAGAGGTATATCCATGGCATAGTCAGATTGAAGTACGGGCTCAAGAAGAAATGAAATCCTAACTTTTCTTTATGCATCAGACTCTGATGTATCAAAATATATTAGTTTTCTGCAGGACAATTCAAAGGCAAGGATGGAGAGCTAGGGAGAGCTCTTGTATCATCTCCTAAATGTCTGGTGACAAGACATAATCAGGGCATTGGGATGGAGGTCAACAGCCTGAAACTATCATCCAAGCAGGCCCTCAGTAGAGTGCTAGCCAAGCAAAGCGCACATGAAGAGGTGTGGGATGTGAATTAAGTTTTGAGGTCTCCAAGTCCCTTCTCACTAAGAGCCTTCAAGTCAAGGATCCAAAGCTTGACCCTTGAATTGGCTCTGGCTGTGGATTGGCAGTTCGTTTAGACCCCTGGAGAGCTGGGGATTTATTTGCTTTAAAGTTTCCTCCAAGATATATTTAATAGGCAGATGTAAACCTATATGTTCTCCTTCCAACAACACTTGGATCCTTGTGTTCCTTGATGCTTGCACTGCTTTCCCAGGGTGTCTTTAGCAACATAATCTTTACTTTTCTGAAGGAGAAGCGCCTTTGGCTTGTATGCGTTCCCACCACCCTGTCAGTTATTACGTCTGTTTTCTTGAAATGTCTCGCTCCAGCTTGTTTATTTATGATGGGCCTTGTGGTCAGCTGCAAACTTAGTTTGCAGTTTTTTTGGTAACATTTATTGTTTTCATCTGATTAAAGAAAAATACATGCCAATGGTTGAAAAATTGAAAAATACAGGGAAATATAAAAATGAAAATTCAAATTACCCGTAATTCCATCACCCAGAATTAATCACGGTTGAACTTTTAGAGTATTTTCTCTTAGGCTTTTTTCTATGCATATATGTATGGTAAGCATGTCTCCATGTCTTTCTAAACAAAAATTGAATGGCTGTATAATTTTGCTTGATGCTGATTTTTTAAAATTATTTTGACTAACATAGGCACCTAAATCATTGTTCATATTCCTCATTATTTCTTGGGATAGAATGCCACAAAAGAAATTAGAGTCTCCATTGTATAAATATTTTAATGACTAATGATATAAATATACCAATTTACATCTCCACAGGCATGATAATGTTAGTGTTATTTCACTATGTATTTACTGCCATTGCATATTATTAATTTCAATTTGATAATTTAGCAGACCAAAGATATTATATTCTTATTTTAAATCCTATTTCTTGGATTACTAGTGAATTTTATAATCTTTGATAGAGAAGTGATTCCAGAAGCCCTGTTCTTTTTTTTTTCTGCACTTTTATGTATGTTCCACTGATGTTGAGTTCCTGGCTTCCCTAAGAAGGGGCTCTGCACCTTTTTTTTTTCTTGTGAGGAAGATTAGCCCTGAGCTAAAACCTGTTGCCAATCTTCCTCTTTTTTGTTGAGGAGATCTGTGCCCATCTTCTTATACTTTATGTGGGACGCCTGCCACGGCATGGCTTGATAAGTGGTGTATAGGTCTGCACCTGGGATCCAAACCTGCAAACCCCAGGCCACCTAAGGGAGTGCACAAACTCAACCACTACGGCACCAGGCTGGCCCCAGCACCTTTTTTTAATCCATAAGACATGTTAACCCTCTGCACTACATATTTTCTCTTCACTTAACAATCATGCGCTCATGAAATATTTACTAAGAATCTATCATAGCTCAGGCTTCTGAATCTAGAGAAAGATAGATGAAAATTGAAGGCCCTTGACCTCTAGAATCTCACAGTATAGAGGCAACACACACACATAATGTGAGAAAATAAAATACAG
The DNA here is from genome assembly GCF_020826845.1 of Diceros bicornis minor. Classification (NCBI taxonomy): domain Eukaryota; kingdom Metazoa; phylum Chordata; class Mammalia; order Perissodactyla; family Rhinocerotidae; genus Diceros; species Diceros bicornis. The sequence goes on along the minus strand of NC_080764.1, from coordinate 20,855,045 downwards.
TGTTTTGATGCCATGCAGTTATCAAGTATTTATTGATTACCATGTAACATGGATTAGGCTAAGCATTAAGGATATCAAAAATGAGCAAGATACACATAGCTCTTTTCTTTACAAAGCTTAGGCTCTTGTTGGCTATACAGAACAGTATAAAGGTTACTATAATACAGTGGGGAAAGTTGGAAACAGCTTGAAATATTGGCTAAGGACAAGTCTCTGAAGCCACTGTCTGTGTCAAATCCTGGCTCAACCACATTGTACAACCAAGTAATTGTACTCTGTGATTATGGGCAGGTAAATTAGCCATTCTGTTCTTTAGTTTCCTTGTTGAGAAATAGAGGCAATGACAGGGTGTTTCATAGATTCATGCAAAGCATTTAGAACAAGGCCTAGTACGTAATGAGTGCCTAATACATGTTTCATTTTATTTTAAAATCTATGAGATGGAAAGTACAGTTGGTGTTACTGGAATGTGTAAGAGGGGCTCTAGATGTAGATTTATAGAGCAGGAGGGTCAAGGAAGCTCCTTTTGGAGGAAGAAACAGTTAACCTGAAACCTGAAAGATAAAGAGGTAATGTGGTGCATTTGAGAGAGTGCAATGGAGTGTGCGCGTGTGTGAGGGTGCAGTTTCCATGAAGAGGGGACAACATGTGCAAAGTCACAGAAGAAAGAGAGTGAATGGCTTCCAGACAACTAAATGAAGTTTACTGTGAGTGGAATATAGAGTTTGAGGGCCTTTCAGTTATCTATTGCTGTGTAACGAAGCACAACATAATTCAGTGGCTTTAAAATACAAAGGTTAGGAGAACAGCAATTCAAATAACTGTGAAAATTTTCATCAGAAACCACAGAGACTAGAAGAGAGTGGAACAACATCTTTAAAGTGATGACAGAAAAGAACTATCAACCCAGAATTCAATATCCGACAAAAATATCCTTCAGGAATGAAAACAAAATAAAAGCATTCTGAGATGAAGGAAAACTGAGAGAATTCGTCACCAGTAAACGTATTCTAAAATAAATGCTAAAGTAAGTTCTTCAGGCTGAAGGAAGATTGTATTAGAAACTAGAAACTTCAGCAATGAAGAAAGAGCAACAGAAATGGTAAATAGTTGAGTAAATATAATGGACTCTTTTCTCATCTTAAAATTCTTTACAAATTTATATGGGGGGCCGACCCCGTGGTGTAGTGGTTAAGTGTGCGCGCTCTGCTGCTGGCAGCCCGGGTTCAGATCCTGGGCGCGCACCAACACACTGCTTGTCAGGCCATGCTGTGGCGGTGCCCCATATAAAGTGGAGGAAGATGGGCACAGATGTTAGCCCAGGGCCAGTATTCCCCAGCAAGAAATGAGGAGGATTGGCATGGATGTTAGCTCAGGGCTGATCTTCCTCACACACACACACACAAAATTTGTATGACTGTTGAAAGGAAAATTTATAACGTTGTCTGGTGGAATTTTCAATATATGTAATACACATGATGTAATACATAATAGATGTAATACATATTACAACTATACATGAAAGAGGAGACTATAGGGATCTATTTGGTTGTAAGCCTTTTATATTTTTCTTGAAGTGGTAAAATATTAACTCTAAGCATATTGTAAAAGGTTATACATGAATATTGTGATCTCTAGAGCAATACTGTGAAGGTAATACAAAGAGATATATCCAGGAAGCCAATAGAGAAATTAGAGTGAAATAACATAAAAAATTCACATAAAAAAAGGTAAGAAAGGGGAAACAAAAGAACAAAAACTAGAGGGGACCAACAGAAAACTAATAAAATGGGAGATGTAATCCAAACATATAAATAATTACATTAAATCTAAATCAATTAAAGGATAGAGATGGATCTTTTTTTTAAAAAAAGACAGAACTCTATGCTGTCTACAAGAAATTCACTTTAAATATAGTGATATAGATAGGTTAAAAGTAATAGGACAGAAAATATATAATATGCAAACACTGACAAAAAGAGAGCTGGAGTGACTATATTAATATCAGACAAAGTACACTTTAGAATAGGGAAAATTACTAGCGATAAAGAGGAACATTACATAATTAAAAAGAGTCAATTTACCAAGAAGACATAACAATCCTAAATGTGCACATATCAAATAACAGAGCTTTAAAATATAAGAAGCAAAAACCGATAGGACTAAAAGGAGAAATAGAAAAATTCACAATTATAGGAATTTTAAACATTCTTTTATCAATAATTGATAAAACAATTAAAAAGAAAATCAGCAAGAATATAGTAGACTTCAACAACACTATTAACCAACTTGACCTGATTGATATTAATAGAACAATCTACCCAGGAAGAGTGGAAAACACATTTTTTCAAGTGCACATGGAACATTCACTAAGAGAGAATATATTCTGAGCCATAGGAAGAAGAACAACAACAACAAATTAACAAATTTAAAAGAATTGTAATCATACAGAGTGTGTTCTGTGACCATAAATAATTAAACCAGAAATCAATAAAATAAAGATATCTGGAAAATTAATAAATATTTGGAAATTAAAAAACACACTTTTAAATAACTTGTTGAAGAAGAAACCTCAAGGGAAATCAGAAAATATTTTTGATCTGAATGAAAATGAAAATACAGCATATCAAAATTTATGGAAAGTGCTTTAAAGGAAATTTATAGTATTAAATGTTTATATTAGAAAATACTTTTCAATCGTTAATTTAAGTTTGCACTTTAAGAAACTAAAATTAAAGAGCAAATTAAACTCAAAAGCAAAATTAAGATTTTGATAAAAAGCAGAAATTAATAAAGTTGGAAAAACTTAATGAAACAAAAAATATTTTTTTCTTAAAAAAGAAAACAACAAATTTGGTAACTCTCTAGCTAGAATGACCAAAAAAATTGAAAAATAAAAAAGACAGAAGAGGGCCGGCCCCATGGCTTAGTGGTTATGTGCACGCGCTCCGCTGCTGGCGGCCCGGGTTCGGATCCCGGGCGCGCATCGACGCACCACTTCTCCAGCCATGCTGAGGCCGCCTCCCACATACAGCAACTAGAAGGAAGTGCAGCTATGACGTACAACTATCTACTGGGGCTTTGGGGGAGAAAAAAAAAAACTTAAAAAAAAAAAAGACAGAAGAGACACAAATTATCAATATCAAGAATAAAGGGAGATATCACTATAGACCCTACGGGCATTCAAAGGATAAGAACAATGCTATGCCCATAAATTTGACAACTTAGATGAAATGGACCAATTACTTGAAAAGCACAAACTGCCAAAACTCATACAAGAAGAAATATAAAAAATGAATAGTCCTATATCTATTTTAAAAATTGAATTTGTAATTAAAAACCTTCCAGCAAAGAAAACTCCAGGCCAAATAATTTCATTGGCAAATTTTACCAAACATCTTAGAAGAAGATAATACCAATTCCATACAAAATTTTCCAGAAAATTAAATATGATGGAACACTTCCCAACTCATTTTATGTGGCCAGTATCACCCTAATACCAAGACCAGACAAACAAAATACAAGAAAAGAAAACTACAGACCAATAGCCCTCATCAACATAGGTACAAAAATCCTCAACAAAATATTAACATATCAAATCCATCCATATTTTTAAAAAAAAGGATATTAGAGTTTGTCCAGTGGTATGCTGTTTAACAAACTGTTCTTTGGATTAAAAAGCACTGATTTTATAGTATTTTCCAATTTCCATGGTGTAAATATACTCCCACCATGGCGAACTCCAAGCTACCCATGTGAAGCTACTAATCACATAGCTGGGAAGAGATGTACACAATCTACTCTCATGAGCTGGTGGAAACTGGCTTCATAACCCATGTTTAAGAATCTGGTCTTGGGGCCGGCCCTATGGCTTAGCTGTTAAGTGCGCGCGCTCTGCTGCTGGAGGCCCGGGTTCGGATCCCGGGCGCGCACCGACGCACCGCTTCTCCGGCCATGCTGAGGCCGTGTCCCACATACAGCAACTAGCAGGATGTGCAACTACGACATACAACTATCTACTGGGGCTTTGGGGGAAAAAAAGGAGGAGGATTGGCAATAGATGTTAGCTCAGAGCCGGTCTTCCTCAGCAAAAAAAAGAGGAGGATTAGCACGGATGGATGTTAGCTCAGGGCTGATCTTCCTCACAAAAAAAAAAAAAAAGAATTTGGTCTTTATCATAAAGACAACGGAGAACATTTGAAGTTTTTGTACAGGAACAGATTTGTGTCTTAGAATGATCCCTCTTGCTTCAGACTAAAGAATGGATTGGAGGTGGGCAAGGTTGGAGCCAGAACGACCACTTATGAATTGCTTATTAGTGTTACTAAGCAATGGTGATGGCCTAAACTTGGGTTGTGGAATCTAAGATGGAGGAGGTGGACACTTCTGAAATATTTTTAAGATATAAGCTTGATGAGGGATCAAATTGGTTATAGGGTATGAGACAAAAACACGGGAGTCACACATTCCATCTAGGAAGGCCTAATACTTTTTTTTTTAAAGAAGACCAGCAGATTTATTTTCCCACTGATATTTTTGTTTTGTTTAGTTTTGTTGAGGGAGATTTGCCCTGAGCTAACATCTGTTGCCAATCTTCCTGTATTTTGCATATGAGCCGCTGTCACAGCACGGCCACTGATGAGTGCTGTGTTGGGTTCCAGGTCCCCAGCCCAGGGACCGAACCCAGGTCGCCAAAGTGGAGCGTACTGAACTTAACAACTAGGCCACCGGGGCTGGCCCCCTAGTACCTATTTTTGACAAACAGAGGCATGCATAGTTTTCATGGAACAATTTTCTTTTTCTGGAATTTCTCAGTTCTATGACAATGAGTAGTTGTTAACCTATGGAACAACACTGGTATTTTAAAAAATTTCACTCAAAGTGAAGCACCAGACTCTCATGCTCTTTTAATTAGTTGTACCTCTAAGGTTCATTATTGAATGCCTACTTGTGCCATGTACTGTTCTAGGTACTTGGGATATATTACTGAATGAAAATATACACCTGTTTTTGTGGAAATTATATTCTGGCTGTGGGGTGAGGGGAAGGCAGGAGATAGGACATTAAACATAGTATAAAAGCAAGTGACATAATATGGCAGAGAGTGAAAAGTATTTTATAAAATAAAAAGAAAATGTGAAGCAAATTAAGAAGAGTGCAGGAGCGATGGTGAGGCAGAATTTTAGAATTAAGTATGGCGGTTACAGAAGGACTCATTCAATAAGTAACATTTGAGCAAAGGCTCAGGGAGATGGAAAAGCTATTAACAGTGACTTTATTCCTGTCATTGAGATCAAATACATCCTCTTCTCTAGTATTCTTGTTTCACCTCCATGTCTGGTCATTGTGCTGTGTTACAAAATCAGATTTCTTTCCTCAGTCTCCCAGTTTTTCCTCACCTACTTGGGAAGGCAGGTTTAGGGGCACTTTTCCATGTTTCTGTGATATTCCAAGCACCCCTCCACCACAGCATTTGCCCCAAGTGCCAGTAAATGCCTCTTTCCTTGGTTAATTTTCCCGCTGGACTGAACTTCTCAAGAATTTTGACTGTCTCATTTAATTTTATATTTCCAGTGCCTGTAGCATGTCTGACACAAAAGAGGTGCCCAATAAATATGCCCTTACAGAATTGATGGATCTAATATTCTAATGAATTTCTCATTGACAGGAAACTCAAGATTTGTAATCAACTCTAATCATGGGATTTGATAGGAAGTGAGAAGTTTAATTATTTGATTTCGCTATCATCTCTTTGTCCTCTTCATGTATTTTTGCCACTTCTGTGGGAGCAGCTTTGAAAGTGCAGATCAGAAATAGTATGTCGGTCTATGGTCTATGCCTGTATGTAAAAAGCCCATTGTGATGTATGCGTGTAGCCAAACTAGTAGTAGATATACAGGTTCTTTGGCAAGAAAGAGAAGGAATATAATAGTTCTGTCTGAGTGGCCGGGGTGTCAAAGCACTAGGCGCCTCATAAACGCTTAGTAAGATAAGAGGTAGGCTAGACCAACCAAAAGTCTGAAACACTTAAAAGCTAAAGCAGGCAGTGATGTTTTTGCTTATTTATTTATTTTGTGTCTGTTTTTGGGGGGAGGGAGGAGTAAAGAACTCTTCAGTAATGATTGAACTACTTAGGGTATATAGAGTTCATCTTTGTGTTTTGACCTTCAAAGATAGAAATTTAATGGCGTTATCAAATGACAGTTAAAACACACATGCATACACACATTCACACTTACACACGTACTAGTGAGGACTGGTGAAGAAAATGTGAAAACAGGACAGCTTGAGTGGTGGTTGCCACAAGTAAGTATACTGAGTAGAGTAATTGGCTGATTACTAATCTGATATCTGTTATTAGAGCATTTTATAGATCTTTAGCAGTTATCCCTGAGGAATCCATGAGACGCCAAGAAAACATTTCTCTTGAAGAAGGAGATTGTATGCCCTGAGCACCCCTAGTCTTGTTAGGGTTTCAAAGGGATGAGAGAAGTATGGATGAATGAAGGAAGATCTTGGAGTTCCATATAAAATGAATCCTCTGAGTAATGGTCTGAGGAATCAGTTCCAAGATGAATAGTGGAATATTGGTTCTTGGGACCTTAATGGAGTTTCCACTGTCTCTGCAATCAAGACATCCATTCGTTCAATCAAGCAATCTTTACTGACTACTCTATTACCACGCATTAGGAACTGGGAAACATGGAGACGAATAAGACACATTCCTGTCCTCTTGGAATTCACGGTGAACAGATGACTTACAATATATTGTAGAAAGTGCTAGCATAAGATTATGAACATAGTGCTTTGGGGACACCGAAAGTGGTAACCACCTTTGGCTGAGTGAGCCAGGGAAGACTTCAGAGAGGAAATAATACATGAGCTGTGTCTTAAAAAATGAGTAGGGGTTGTCCAAGTGAAAAATGGCTGCAGGGTTGGAAGTGGCATTCTAGACTGAAGCAGCCTACCCCAGGGCACAAAATGGTGAAAAGTCCTACCCTGATCAAAGAGTGATCTGACAGTAATAATGTCTTAAGACACAACGTGTGGGAAAAGTGGGAAAAGGAAAGAGGGATGGGAAAAGAACAATGGAATCTGAGGTCTAAGGGGTGGAAGATATGATTAAGGAAGCCTTATTTTACCACCCAAATAGATTGGAGTCATAAATGCTTTTGAGGCATTTTCATAAGTGACAGTTATCATTTGTTGAGCACTTATTTTTCTAAGCTAGGGCAGAATTAGACATGAAGGTGGAAAAATGGATGTAGGCACAGAGACAGGAGGGTACCAGACAGGATCTGATACCCACAACCTGAAAGGTTGCAGAAGGGATGGTACGGGATTATCAGCATTGCTCTCATGAGTGGGAAGTGTATGACCTGCAAGAAAAGCAAAGGTACAACAAGGTGCCTCAGAGGGCAATTGTAAAGAATGAGGCTGGGGTTCTACTCCTGTAAGATTTTAAATTCTAACCCCTTAGCTCTGCCAAGGGAGCAAGTTCCTGTTCCTTTTAAAAGGTTAGTCCTTAGCATCTGGTACCTGACAATCATGAGAACTCTTCAACTCTGCTGGAGGCAGGGAGTGGTGGAGGTAAGAAAACTGTGAACAATAAATGGAAAATTCTCTGATCCTCCCTTTGGCATATTGTTTTCTGGTACAGATCTCAAGCCTTATGTCTCCCTAGAGTGACAAAAGCCAGTCTTGTGTGTTGTGTGTCTCCACCCTCCTTCCTCCCAATCCCCCAAAGGAAAGGGGGAAAGGATGTAAATCACTTAAGACAGTGCTTCTTCAACTGTGGCTGGAAGGACTGTGGGAATGCTTGTGTTCTAAGAGAATTTTTCATTGTTTTCTTCATTCAAGGATGACCTTGAAAAAAACTATTTTACCAGTTATAAAGAAAAATATTATTTTTTCCTTGATAAGTCAAAAGTATGTTCATGGGATAAGAGTTTCCTTAAGTCAAAATTTTTAAAACTCAAGTTCATAGATTCTGAGGATCCTAAAATAAATCTGTGGGTATCGGAGAGAATTTTTCCCTTAAAAGAGAAGTCAGAAAACTATGGCCCAAAGGCTAAATCTGACTTTCCACCTGCTTTTGTAAATTCAGTTTTATTGGAGCTCAGCCATGCCCGTCAGTTTATGTATTGTCTGTGGTTACTTTCTGACTACAAAAATAGAGTAGTCACAACCGAGAATATATAGCCCACAAAACCTAAAATCTTTAATATTTGGCGCTTTACAGAAAAATTGGTGAATCTCCACCTTCAAAGACACCTTACATCACTCAAGTTTCAGTAACACTGAGCCAGGCATCAAATGTTTGTTAACTATTTGGAGTGAGAGTTATGTAGTTCTCAAGGGGAAGTCTGGCCTTCAGTGCACAGTCTTGGAGTCCTACAGATGTTGTTTTACATCGGCCTCTGCCATCTATTAGCCATCTCACTTCTGTTTTCTCACCTGTAAAATGGGGGCAGTAAGGTGTCTGCTTCATGGTAAAAGCTCGTGATTACTCACCCCACTCAAGTTTGGATGTTTGGGGATTGATTCCCGGACACAGGAGTTCCAGTCAGCTGCAGAGGCTCTTTCTGACCTTGAAACAAAGCAACTCTGTGCTTTACAAATTCATTAGACTTTAGCCTGATAGCAAGATTTTACTGTTTTTCATATGCCTGGCACATAAAAAGGACTCAAACACTATAAATCAGAGTTTTTTCCATGACTATTGTTATCTCCATGACCTACTTCTCCTTTGTACGGGAATCCCTCACTACCTGAACTCTCATTGCTGAAATATTTACCAAAAAATAAAGCATCAGTATATATAGGCGAGCAAAATTGCTTCAGTTGCCTGTTGCTATAGGAGAATGTGCACAGTGTGTTGCAGTTGTCTCTCAGCTATTCTAATAGAATTACATATCATTATTTCAACACATTGTGGGTTATTACTGTCATCTTCACCATATTAAGTGATGATGTTTCCTAGAAAAACGGAAAAGAAAGTTGTGGGCTTGAGATGCTTTGGAAACTCCATTTATTGGAAGAAAGATTGGAAGGTATAAAGTGTATTGAGAAAGGTGATTGCATAAAAAATATATGTTTATCATATTTTTGTCCTCATCTGTTATCCATATAATTTTTTCCAAGCATGAGAAAATAGAAAAATTATTAAAGTACTATTGGTTTCTTTGTGTAGAAATCCTTAATGGATTGCAATATGACTGCTTAGTGACATTTTGGGATATTGTTTGGGGTTTAAAGAAGGACACAAGTGTATTATTATTATTATTCTCTTTCAAAATAAAGGACTATGGGCTTCCACTATCTGAACGTTTGCTATCCAACACGTTTTTAGGAATGGGTTAAATTCAGGTAAAGAGGCGGGCTTACGCTGTCCTCTTGGGAATTGATTCCTATCTTGTTCGGCGTGTCAGCCTCTCCCTTGCTAAACTCTTCATGCTGCAGCCCTTCCATTGTTTTGCCAATCTCCTCCCAAGAACTAGATGCATCATCCCTGGTGGGTGGGCCTCTGCTCTCCAGGTGCCAGCTGCCTCTGCATGTTTCCCTGGGTTTCCTGGCATAGCCTGCTCTTGTATTCTGCTAATTCTTCTTTCCTGCTCCAAATGTGTCTCCTTTGAAGCTGTGCGTGCTTAGGCAGAAGTCCCATCCTTTAGTCAAGCAAGTTCAAGTATGCATGCTTGCGTGTTCCCAACATTCCCTTTCAATATGTTCCTTCCATGGGTCGGGACATGCTGTGCTTTGCCTTGGACTCGATGCCCATTGATATCCGTTGCTTTACTGACCCACCACCTGTTCTCTGTTGCCATTTCTTTAAGGTGCCGTTCCACACATAGAATTACTCCCTTGCAGCTCTTACACCTGGGCCTGTTTTCCTACCCTCACTGCTCATAGGTGATGGTTCTGATTCCAGATCCCTGTGTTCCCAACTATCTGTACCACCAGCTGCAATGAACAGAGCAATGCCTAATCAGGTTCAGATACCTACCAGCCTATCCTGTGGGGATTTGTTTGCTTCTGCCACCCTTTGTTGGTTCATTTTACCCTGATTCGTCCAATGTAAAATGTTGGATAGAGACACAGGGGTAACATGTGGGTAACATGATGTGACGTGACGCAAGCCCACATTTCTCTAATAGTAAGCCACGTGCGATGAGCTCTTGCGGAGCTGACCTCCATCATATAAGGCATCTGAGACAGGAGGAGTTTGGAGGGCTTGTCTAGCTTTCTGTTTCTACTCACTAGATGTATGACCTCTTTGAGCCTCACTTGCTTCTTTCATAAAGTGAGGGAGATAATACCCATATTAGAAGATTGTTATGAAGATGTAAAGAACCTAACACAGTGTCTTGATCCAGTGGTTGCACAATGCCAAGTAACTGTGTCCATGCCTTTCACTGGCCCCAGGATTTTCTTTTGCAGCCCTGCTTCCTACAACTACAGTGGGTCCCAGGAGTATAGAGATGCCCTGTTATTCTACCTTGGAGTTCCAGAAATGAGAGATTGGAGCACAAAGATGTAGCTTATTCAGACGTAGGGAAAGACCAGCCCTGTCCCCCTTACTTGCGTTCCTTTCTCTAAGAAGAACCTTTCCTTCCTTCTGTTCTCCCCACTGGTCTCTCTCTCTTCCCAGTGTTGACAGGTCACATGGTTTGAAGCGTACAAAGCTTTGCAGTGTCTCTCTAACTATTCTCTGCTTGGCCATCTTACCTTTCCAACTAGAAAGGATTTTTTTGCTCTTCCCTATAGGGCAGAAAACCTGAGCTTATAGAAAGAATACCAGAATTAAAGTCAGAAAACTCAATTCAGTCCAGCAACTACACCTTTACCAGTCATATGATCCTTGAAACTAATTTTACTCCCCTATATGTCGTTTTGCTCAACCCCCAGATTTAGAAAGTTGAAAAACGCTATACAACTCCTAATTACTAAAAGTTATTTCTCTTAATTGGCTTCAGAGTCTTGCACAGACTAAAAGACAGAAACTCAATAAGATACTAGTAGATGGATGAGTTGAAGAAAACCTTTGATGTTCTAATCCACCTCAAGGAATTCAGGTTGAATTTCCCAAATTAATGGGCTGACTGGAGATAGAGGCTAATGCACAAGAAACATGCTAAATTCAAGAAGCCCTGTCTGTTGATCTCAAAAATTGTTCTGGTTCCTTTCTTCCCTGTCCACACACACCTTCCTAAAAGGGAATGAGACCTTTAGAAGCTTTATTCTTTCCTTCTCATGGTAGCTGTTCACCACTTGATATTTTAGCACTCTGAAGACTGAACGATTGGGGATGGTTTCCCAAGTGGCATGGACCCAAGCCAGCCTTTTCAGTGAGCTCCATGGGCAAAAATTCCATCTGCTGTTGGTCAATGTAAGAGAGAGTCTCCAAGTGACTGACCTCCCCAGGGGCCACACCAATGCTCCCCGAGCCCATGTCATTTCTCTGTAGCTTACAGCTCACTCTTCATCCACTCTGCCTCTGTCCTCATCAATTCCCCCAATCTTTCTCTACTTACTGCACCACTGGTGGTCTGGCGTGTGCAGCCCAGATGTTTTCCCCAAGCAATTAGAAGATTACTTTTCAAGTGTCTTCACAGAGCAGATGTTCCCATTCATTCCCCCCCGACTCGCCCGCCCCCCAATTGCTGAAACCTTTCTCTGCCCCAGAGAGCACATCGTGTTGCTGCTGTGTGTTTGATCAGGAGAGTACCAGCAGGAACAAGAGAATCCCACACTGATGATTGTTTGGCAGGCAAGCTCCTGGGTGTGTGTGTGTGTGTTCCTCCTCCCTTTGTTCCCATTACAGCTGTGGGCAGATGTTCTCAACTGGCCAACTGGCTGTTCTTTTTCTGGCCCCTTACACCAACACTTCATGCCATTCTCCTGCTTCAGACTAATCACAATTTGCCCAAGATTACAGTATCTTTCTTTGCTTAGATACACCCATCCTCTACCTCATCTAGAGTTTCGCTTTTTCAGCCTGGGAAATCTCTATTAAACAAAGGAGTTTGCTCCTAAGCCTAGACTTCAGTTACAGGTTGCTCCCTACCCTTTGCCTCACTTGAGTCTATTGTTTTATCTATCCTCTGCTTCCCTCTCCATCTCACCTCTCACTCCAAGCTCCAGCCCCACTGAACTATTGCAGATCAGCCGTGCTCTCTCTCACTTCTAAATCTTTCTGTGTCTTCTCTTTGATCTGAAGCATTCTCCCTTTTTCTTTTCCCCTTTGCCTGGTGAATTCCTGCTCATTCTTTAAATATTTGCTTTAGCATGACTTTCTCTTTCATCTCCATGTGCCAAACATAAGCTCCCATAGAGCTCGTATGTTAATTCCAGCCCAGTCCTTGCTCCTCTGTACTACAATTACCTTATTCCTCTGCACTACAATTACCTTATTTCTCTGTAGTACAATTGTCTTTTTACTTGTCTTTCCGTTTTGTCATTAACTTATTTTATAAATTTGAGCCAGTATGTTTCCAAAATCTCAAACAAGAGGGTTAGAATAGATTCCAGATTCCTCTCTCTACCTTCTTCTGACAGTGTTCATTGAGCATCTACTCTGTATTAAACACTCTATTAGAGTCATAAAGCCAAGGGAGGTGTTGTCCCTGCCCTCAACTAGGTAAGTCCCATACATAGACTTTCAAAGCAGCATCATGGTATTACAGTAGTGAGATATTGAAGACCACATGGAAAACTGACACATCGTTAATTAAAGTAGCAAACCTTGAAGGTAGAACCCAGAAGAAATGTGGCAAAGACAGGTTAGTACTGAAAAAAATTGGAAGTAAGAACTAGTTTAGAGCAGGGATTGGTAAACTACTGCCCACCAGCCGAATCCAGCCTGCTTGCTGTTTTATAAATAAAGCCTTATTGGAACACAACCACGCCCATTCATTTACGTACTACTTATGACTTCTTTTACGCTAAAATGGCAGAGTTGAGCAGATGTGACAGAAACTATATGCCCTCAAAGCCTAAAATATTTATTGTTTGGCTTTTTATAGAGAAAGTGTGCTGACCCCTGGTGTAGAGCATGAATAATAAAAGTGGCCAAGAAAATTTTGGAAAAAAATTTAAAAATGTGAAAGTCGTCAAATAGATTTTAAAATGTATTATAGGGCTACTATAATCAAAATAATATAGTACTGGTTTGCCAAAAGGCAAATAGCTCATTGGGAAGATAATAGGAAGTCCAGAATAAACTGTGTATAAAGGAATTTAATATATGATGATGATATTTCAGTTCTAGTAAGAAAATAATTTACTTAATAAACAATGTTAGAAAAATTAGCTATTCGTTTGGAAAAAAATATTTTCACTAGATTTTTAACATTCCTCATTGACCTCTCCTTCCCTCCAAATAAGCAATATATCATTGTTTTGTCAACACTTATTTCTTTTCTTACTACTCTTCTTTCGCACTCCTTTCTAGGTTCAATTTCTCACTGCTGTGTTAACAGCCTTTAGTAAATTTTTCTGTTAGGGCATATGCTTGGTAAATTTTCTGTTTTTACATGTAAAAAAAATATTTATTTTACCCTTATTCTTGAATGATAGTGTAGCTAAATATAGAGTTCTACTCTCACAGATCACTTTCCTCCTCAGTTCAAAGACATTATTTCATTGTCTTCTGACAAATTTAGTGCTGATGACAAGTTTTCTATAGGTCTAATTATAGAACTCATTAATCTGTAGAAAATCTATCTCTTGGCTTTTGTATCTTTTAATATATTTTCTTTGTCTTTGACACTCTGTAGGTTCCTACAGTGTATTGAGATGAGTATTTTATTTTATGTCCTTCTTCAATTCTAGAAAACTCTTAGCCATTATTACTTTGATGATACTTCTTGCCCATTTCCCCAGTTCACTTCTTATTGAGCTTTTGTTAGACATTTGTTTGTTTCTTACTCTTTGTTTCACATGTTTTTTTCCCCCTGAGGAAGATTTGCTCTGAGCTAACATCTGTTGCCAATCTTCCCCTATTTTGTATGTAAGCCATAAATGGTCACTGATAGATGAGTGGTGTAGGTCCATGGCCGGGAACTGAATCCGGGCTGCCAAAGTGGAGCGCACCAAACTTAACCACTTGGCCACCGGGACTGGCCCTCTTTCACATATTTTAATAGCGCTTAAGTGTTTTCCAACTCTGGGTGATTTGCTCAGATCTGTCTTCCAATTTGCTAGCACTGTTTTCAGCTGTGTCTACTGTGTCTATACTATTGTTTAACCATCCATTTTGTGTGTGTGTTTAATTTCTATGACATTTTCTATTTTAAACATTTCTATCTTTCAAGAGAATGAAAAGTTGATCCACAGAGTGGGAAAAAAGACATATTTGATAAAAAACTGTTATCCAAAATGTACAAAGAACTCTTAAATTTCAACAAAAAGAAAACAAACAACCTGATTTAAAAATGGGCAAAAGACCTGAACAGACATCTCCCCAAAGATGTAAACATGGCAAATAAGTGTATGAAAAGATGCTCCACATCATATATCATCAGGGAAATGCAAATTAAAACAACAGTGAGATACTACTATGTAACTATTAGACTAGCCAAAACCCAGAATACTGACAACCCTAGATGTTGGCAAGGATGTGCAGCAGCAGGGAATCTCACTCATTGCTGGTGGGAATGCAAAATGGTACAGCCAATTTGGGAGACAGTTTCTTATAAAACTAAAAATACTCTTACCATGTGATCTGGCAATTTTACACCTTGGTATTTACCAAATAAGTTGACAACTTACGTCCACACAAAAACCCGCACACAGATGCCTGTAGCAGCTTTATTCATAATTGCCAAACTTGGAAGCAACCAAGACCTCCTTCAGTAGATGAATGGATAAATAGACTGTGGTACATCTAGACAATGGAATATGATTCAGAACTAAAAAGAAATGAGCTCTCAAGCCAGGAAAAGACATGGAGGAAACTTAAATGAGTATTACTAAGTAAAAGAAGCCAATCTGAAAAGGCTACATACTATATGATATTTAATACCTCTGATAAAGGTGCTTACTGAGGCTCTGTGGGCAGTAAAGGTAAATCTATACTTGGAATATGCATCAATTCAAATGAATTGTGGCCCCTTTCAGGATGAAAGGAGTCCAATGTAGTTTACTTGCCACCAAGTGACTGACTGTTCTTCTTAAGAGATGGTGCCATATGGGGATTTTAGTGTTGGGTCTCTGTTGTTGGCAGGTTGCACATTTGGCAATGATGGTAGCTTGATCAATCTGAAGCATGTGAATCCATGCTATTAGCCTATGTATAGCTTCTATACCTGTCACCATGGCTAGTCTGTTCAAGTGCCTGTTGTGCTATCAGGGGAGTGGCCAATAACTGATGTCAACTGGTTGAGTCATTCTGTCTACTTAGCTGTTTAGTGTCTCTTCTATTGTGGATACTTTCTGCTGGGCTTTAACATATGATACAAATTATTCACATTTTGTCTTCACTCTAATAAATCAATCCATATACCTCTTCTCCAGACCTTCTTGTTCTTGCTAAAAAGAAAAAAAAAAAAAGAAACAGGCTCAAGGTGAAGTCACTTGCCCCCAGGGTAGCAAACCAAGACTTAATTGCGGTTTTAGCCCCTCCCAGGAATGTGACCTTAAACCAATAGGTCTGGAAATTCCTGATTAACACTAGTGAGGTAATCTGTCTGATAAGACCTCTGCTGACCTTCCCCCAAAGAAAGGTGACCTTGCCTGGAACAATTCTTTCTTTTCTTTTGCTAATAACTTTCCTGTCTCTTTCTTGTCCCCCCTTATCTTGATCTTCCAGATATTCTTCTTCTAGACCTTAGACCAACCAGGTAAGCCATTTACCACTATCAATTAATCTACAAATAATCTTTTCTCAAGCCACCTCTCTTTCCACACAAAGTAGATGATCAAATGCACCATCTGAAGTTCTTCCATTGGGAAGATTTTCCCTCACCACTATCTTTTAGGGCCACCCTGAGAGAAACTGTTATGAAGCAGTAACCATTTTTGGCTTGCACCCACATGTCAAGGGGACTCAACCATGAACCTAGTTTGGCATTTTTCTTCCTCCATCACTTGGTCAAAAGGAACTCTCATGCAAGCACAAGTATGAGCTGAAGGAGACACACTGGTGCAATCAATGATGGCCATTCCTAGGAGAGTCTCAGAATGAGTCATCAGCAACCACACTTCCGGCAACTGGAGGAATCCTGGCCAGTGAGCCACAACATTCCCTAGACCACCATCCCCACCAAACCTGCTCCTCCTTTGTTCTTTTTCTTTTGGTGGCACCACCACCCACCTATTTAATGAAGTTGTAAATTATAACTCATTCTTGACTCCTTCTTCTCCATAACTCTTGCTCCTCCATCCTAAATGTACTCAGTCACCAATTGTTGATTGCTACATCACTAAATATTTATTGGCTCTGTCCCTTCCTTACCATCTCTGGTTTAAGCAGTTGGAATGTACAAATCCGAACTTCAGAAAAACCACTCCAGCCTTGATGTATAGAGCAGATTAATGGGGGCAAGACTGGCAATAGGAAAAATTGAGGAGATTAATCCAAGAGGAGAGGTAGCAGAAGCTTGAAGAGTGTTTTAGGTTGGGATGTAGAGAAGTGGCTAAAATCCAGAATATTAATAAGGCAGATTTGACAACTTGGGAGTGAGTGGCAGAGGAAAGTAGAATGACTTCTAGGTGTCAACCAAGCAAGGTGGAGAAGGAAAATAACATTTATTGAATTTTAGGCTCTGTGCTAATTGTTTACACATGATCATCTGGAACCTGAGACCTCTATTTCTTATGTTTCACTCACTTTAGGACTTAACTGGTTTGGCGTTGGGTTTCTGCATCTAGCTGTCTTTATCTGCAAAAAAGAAAAAATGTTCAATTTGGCTGTGAATAAGTATCAGTCTTGCAGACAGCATTCTTTAGTCATAATACATTTTGATTTTTCTCATTCAATTTGTATCTGTAGAACCTAACCAATACCCAGCATACAGTAGGCACAGACAATGATTTGCTGAACTAAATTAAACCATTTTAAAAAATTAAACCATTGTTTGACTAAACTATTAAATAATTATTTGCTAACTAAGACCGTGGGCCTCTGTGAACAATACAGAGGCTGTTAGGAAGTAGAGTGGGGCAAATTGACCAGGGTAACATTTGGTTCATATCCATCTCCACCTTCCATCATGTTTTCTGGGTTGGAATAAACTCTGAAAGTCTAGAATGGAATCTTAATAACAGAAAACAATCACTTGGATTGCTTGGAAATCAGCTTGGATAATTTATCATTGTAGAGGACATGGTCAGGACAGGCAAAAGGAAATGGAATTTGGCTCCAACAGTTCCTAATAATCCTCCTTAGCTTAATAGTACTGCTTTAGTAGAGCCATGGAATGTTAGAATTGGAAAGGGCCGTAGAGACGATAAAATCCAATCTCTTCCTCTTACAGATGAGGACAGTGAGACTTGGTAAGAATAAGAAAAGTTACCCGATGTTTCACAGCTAATCAGTGATAGAGTGGGACCCAGAAGCCAGTGCTCTGTCTAGGTCATGAAGCATAAATTGAATGACTAATGTATTTCAGACACTTTGCTAATTTCTGGTGCTGCAGAAATCAATCCCCTGACCTCTAGTTTCATGTCTGATGGGGAACAGACACATAAACAGATTTTAACACCATGGATTAAGTGGTAGAATATAGATATAAACATAGATAATTGCTACCATTTGTAGAGCACTTACTATGATCAGGATTTTTCTGATCACTTTGTATAGCTTAGTTCATTTGATCTTCTCATGAATTGCTTTATCTGTTAACTTCTTTTCACCTCCAAGCTATGAATGAGACTGGAAATACACCATGGGCAGATTTCCTCAAACCAAAATCCATTTTCAGGTCTTTCTACTTTACCCCAAGTCTGGAGATATCTACTGCCCAGATTGTGGGAGATCACTAGACCCTTCTCCTACTGTGGACAGGGGCATAAAGGAATAACAAACAGCTCTGGGAAACCTTAAAAGGACCAGTAAGTACGAGGGGAAAGCTCTGTGATAAACTTAGCTGGTGGAGGGGCAGCTCACCATGTTTATGATTTCTTTGGGGATCATATAAGAGCATTATAAGACCGTAAGTTCATATGTAAAGCTGGTAAAAGGCCTTTTAAAGTTTAAAAGGCACTCAGCAGAGTATTGGTAGGAGACTCTGACACCTAAGCCACGAACACGGCTTTTACTGCTTCATAGGGATTGACTGTTGAAAACCTCTGACAATAGCGATTGACATTTTGACATTTCCCTAAATACATTATACTCATGTCCTAAAATGCTTTACAGGAAGGCTGGGCAATTGGCTGCTAAAATCAAAGAATTTCAAGGAAAACAGAATCAAAAAGCCAAGATTTACTTTGAGATTTTTGCTAATCCATATGGGGAAAACGTGTTTCCTGTGTCCTAAACCATTCCAGTGAGCTGATGTCATCTCAAGCAAGAAAGCCCCAAGAGGTTGCTACACAAAGCCTCAAGAGGTTTGCATATTTTTAGCACATATCTCCCTAAAACTTTTGCTCCCTACAAATCAAATGTGTTATATAACTCAATAATAAGAGTAGTGTCTTTAAGAACTCTCGTTGTAAACTTGCCCCTTCTCCATTTGATCGTTTATTGTTGGCCAAACGCTATTCTAGGCCCCGGGGGAAAAACAAAGAGAAATAGTCATAGTTCCTAACTTGAAGGAGCTTACATACCAATTGTGAAGATGGGTGGGTGTAGAAAACAAATCAATACAATGATCTGGGACTGAGTAAGGTAATGAAGAAGAAAAAATAGGGTAATGAAGTAGAGAAGTTTGCGTGTATGGCAAGTTGTGTGTGGGGGAGTGATTTAGCTAAAATGATTAGGGAAGACCTCTCAGTAATTGAGATCCTAATGAAGAGACGGGCATAACTTTACAGAGATCTGGGGCAGAGTAGTTCACATAGAAGGAACAGCAAGTGCAAAGGTCCTGAGATAAGAAGCAGAAAAGGATTCTTTTAATTTTAATTCATACAAAAGTTACGGGATCCTTTTTCAACAATAAATATTTTGAAGGCCTAATGATTTATTTTAGTATAAATGTGATATCCAGAAATAACTTATATACAAACAGAAAGAAAACCAAAGTAACTGAAGTGTAGTAATGCGGGATGGGGGAGGTGGCACGGGGGTGAAATGAGAAGGGAGGCAGCCAAGAGCTACATCCTGTTGAGTCTTGAAGACTATCTAAGGAATTTAGATTTCATGCTAATTTCGCTGAGAAGCTGCGGAAGACACAAAGAAGACAATCTGAATTGTTTTACAAAGATCACACAGTTGCTATGTGGATGGGATGGGGCAGCAAGGGTGGGTCAGGGAGGACATTGAAAAGGCAAGTGAGGCTATCCAAGTAAAGGATGGGTGATGAAATCGTTCTCACTCTTCAAGGCCCAATTTAAAGGTTACTTCCTCAGTGAAACTTTTCCTGACACTGCCTCTCTCTCCCACCAGCAAATGTAACTGGTCTCTTCTCAGTGTCCCATAGCCCTCTGTACTTGACTCTCTTGGGAACTTACCAGTTGAGTCTTGATTAGTGATATATTTGCTTTCATGGTCTCCATGCAAATGTACATGTTATCACAAAACAAAGATCATGTCTTATCCATCTGGGTCTCCCCAATACTTAGTAGTGGGCCTGGTTCATGATAAGGGCTCAACAATTGTCTTGAAGTAATAAATGTGTGAATGAATGAATGAAGTGGCACTGTGCTCAGTATTCTACAGACATAATCTTATAGCTGATTTTGATCATATTCTTTGTAGTAGTCCCAGATTATTGAGGGAAGTCTTTTACTAACTTTATAATTTAAGTCATGCAGAATGAAAAGGTAGCTTGTGTAGGTAGATAGATACATACATTTCCTAAAGATATAATTTTGTCTGAGGAATCATTTGGCAGGCTGAATTTTAAATCTCTGTTTTATGGGGTAACTATAAAGTTATAAATAATCAAAGCAGAACACACTCAGTTCTAGCTGCTATCCTGTTGCCCTCATTCATTTTGGAGTCCTGCCACATGTTCCAGTGATGCTGCTGTGGACTTTCAGGTGAATAGATAGATAGTCTGGTGATGGAGGTGGGTAAAACTCAAACCCAGAATTCTCAAAATCTCCAACTGATTAATCATTTCTAGAAATAGGGATGTGGGCCAATTTCATGGCTTGTTGTAATTCTGGTCATTCTTGACATTATTTAAAAAATAAAACCTTTTATAGTGTAAAACTCCCATGTCTCCCCTTCTGAACAGTAGAAAGAGTTCAAGGGTTGGAGTTAAGCAGATCTAGATTAGAGTTGTGGTTTTCTAGACGTGTGATCTTGTGCAAACCACTTCACATTGCTGAGGCTCATTGCTTCATCTGTAAAGTGAGCATAGGACTGGTTAGCTTATAAATTTCTGATAGGATTAAATAAAATAATGTATGGAAAAAGCCTTGACAATCGCCTGGCATGTGGCAGATACCCAATGAATTTTAGTCTCCTGCTCCCGCCATTATATATTGTGGAAATCTCCACTCACTTTCCAAACATGAGCATCCCACAGGTCCTCACTTGCAGCTTCTTCTTGAGCATGGGAGACAGTGGTTTAATGAAAAGGCACTGACCTAGAAACTGAGACAACAGGCTTGCAGTTCCGGCCCTACTGCTAACCAACTCTAAAACTTTGAGTAAGTCACTACCTATTTGGGTTTATTTCTTCATTTGTAAAAAAAAAAAAAAAAAAAAAAGTGTATTAGAATGGATTATCTCTAAGACCTCTTTGATCTTAACAACTGGATGTTTTTATAATCACAGTGTCTAACAGATCTAGCTAGCTAAATGAAATTTCACCAGTACTCATTGCCATTTACTTGATGTTGTTCACCACTGAGGAAATTCCTTAAGAAACTAAAAAAAGCAAAACAAAATAAAACACACGCACAAAAAATCTTTGCCTTATTGATCATTAAATTTTGTGATTATGCAAGAGGTTTTCCCTTGAAATTAAATATACCTGCAAGCGTAGACATATTTATTAATAATTTGAGATCACACTAAGATTGGATTAGAACTCTTTTATTCTTACACTAGGTGTCACAATTGCTGTCATTAAGGGGCACTGAGAACATCCAAAGGCTGGATGAATCCTTAAAATCCAGTTGTGGTTCATTCAAATGCCAAGCCATTGTGCTGATGATGGCAGGAAGAAAATTAAAATCAGGGATTTGTTCTTATTTTAGTTACCTAGAGAAGTTTTTTTCTTTCTTAATAGATAGTAGTTATGCAACTTCTTGTGGAGAAAATTAAATCCTGCTTTTAAAAATTACTAGGATTAGGGCCCGACCTCGTGGCATAGTGTTTAAGTTTGGGCACTCTGCTTCAGTGGCCAGGAGTTCACATGTTCAGATCCCATGCGCGGACCTACACACTCCTTATCAAGCCATGCTGTGGCGACGTCCCATGTAAAGTGGAGGAAGATGGGCACGAATGTTAGCCCAGGGCCAGTCTTCCTCAGCAAAAAGAGGAGGATTGGCAACAGATGCTAGCCCAGGGCTAATTTTCCTCACCAAAAAAAAAAAAAAATTACTAAGATTACAATTAGTAAGTGAATTCAGCAAAGTCACTGAATACAAGGTCAATATATGAGAATTAATTATATTTCTATATTCCAGAAACAATGAAAATTTTAAAAATATGCCATTTACAATAGCATCAAATGACATCAAATATCTAGAAATAAATCTAACAAAAAATGTGTGAAACCTCTATAGAAAAACTCACAAATTTTTTTAAGGGAAAGTAAAAGACACTTAAGTAGAGGGATATACTATATTCATGGGTAGATAATTAGACAAGTGGAACAAAATGGAGGCTCCAGAAAAAGACCCACACATACATTACCACAACACATGACACATATAACCCTGCATGCAGTGCAGAGAGAGTCTTTTCCATAAATGTCACTGGGTCAATTGGCTATCCATATGGGAAAAAATCTTGACTCCTCTACCTCACACTGTATACAAACATCAGTTCCAGATGCAATGTATCTACTTGTTAAGGATAAAATGATGAAACATCTATAAAGTAACACAGAAGTACATTTTTATGATGTTGGAGAAGGTGAACATTTCTTGAACAGGACATGAAAAGTGTTAACCACAAAGAAAAAGATTGATAAATTGGACTACATTAAAATTATGAATGTCTATCAACAAAAGATAACTTTGAGAGAATGAAAAGGCAAGTCAAAGAGTGGGAGAAGATATACGCAATATACATATATTGGATAAAGTGCTTGTATCTAGAATATGTTAAGAACTTCTACAGCAAACAACCAATAGAAAAATGTACAAGAGAGAATCTAAATGGCAAATAAATATACAAAAAAATGTTCAGTCTCATTCATCAGTGAAAGGCAGATAAATCCACAATGATGTATTCCTATATATCCGCCAGAATGGGGAAAATTTTAGACTGATATTACTGACTGTTGTGACAATATGGAGCAACTAGCCATTTCGTATGTTGCTTGAAGCAGTATAAATTGGCATAACATCTTTGTAAAACTGTTTGGCAGTATCTAAAAAGCCAAACATGTACACATTGTTATGACTCAGCAATTTCATTTCCAACAGAAATGCATACAGTTGTATATTGAAAGACAGATATCAGGATCTTCATAGCAGCACTATCCATAGTGGCCCCAAACAGAACGCAATCCCAATGCATATGAATAATAGAGTGGATAATTAATTGTACCATATTAATGTAATTGAATATTATACAATAATGAAAATAAACTACTGCTGCACGCGGCAATGTGGATGAATCTCATAAACGTAGTGTGAGTTAAAGTCCAACACTAAGGAGTACATGAAGTTCAGAAGAAACAGAACTAATCCATGCTGTTAAAAGTCAGGATAGCGTCTGCCTTTAGGGAGAGGAAGTAGGTAATGACCTTGAGGAGCAAGAGGAGTTTCTGGGTGCTGGTGTGGGTGGTGTTTACATGGGTGCGTTTGCTTTGTAGAAATTCATCAAGATATCCACCTATGATTGGTCTACTTTTCTATACGTGTGTTATGCTCCCATTAAAAGTATATTTAAACTACTGGAAAAAGACTGCTTTTTTCAGGGAAGTTGCATATTTTCTTACCAAAGCAATTTATGCTTGAAAAGAATCTTGGAGATTATGTAGTCCAGGGGTCAGAAAATTATAGCTCTGTTTTTGTACAGAACATAAGCTAAGAATGTTTTTTCACATTTTAAAGGGTTGTAAAGGAAGAAAGAAGAGGAGAAGGAGAAAAATATGCAACAAGGATCGTGTACGGCCTTCAAAGCCTAGAATATTTACCAGCTGTCTTTTGAGAGAAAAAAATTTGCCAAACTCTTCCAGGCCAACACCCTCCCATTGTACAGACGATGAAACTGAGGCCAGGAAGAATGTCATGTCCAAAATCATTCAGCTACATGGTAAGAGAACTAGGCTGGAAGTTATTTTTTTTGGCTCACATAGTACTATTCTCTTCGCCAATTAATGTGCTTAATCCGTATATTCAACCCAGACTTCTCACTAGACCTAGGTACTCATCTTCACATTGCCCACAGGCAACTTAAGCTCAATTCATCGTCTTCCCCATCTACACTTCCCCCACCAAGCCTTCTCTTCATCCTTCATCTCTACCGTGGCATCCACCTCCCAGTCCAGTCACCACTTAGGAATGAATGGGGCATTTTTAGCAACTCTTTCATGCTCCAAGACTAACCGATCACCAAGATCTGTGAATTCTATTTCTTGATATATCTCAAAATTACTCTCTTCTCTATTCCAACCACTACTCCCTTAGATCAGAACTTTATCTTCTCTCTTCAGAACTATTGATTAGTCTCCAAATGGTCTTCCAGTCTTGCTTTCTTTCAGTTCATCCACAACCAGAATAATCTTGCTAAAGAGGAGATTTGATAGTCCATTTGTCTATTTAAAAGGTAGATTTTAACAGTGAATTAATAACAAGACTTCTCTCCACTCTTTTTTAAACCCGGGTTAAGTTTCAAGGTCATGAAAAATAATCTCAATAAACATAATTACACCCAGTATTGTTTCTCATGGTGTTAAAATTTTAAGTGTTTCACTCTCCTAATGATGTATAGTTTTGTTCTTCCATACTCATTCATTTATTTATTCATTCATTCGACTCAAAAACATATACTGAGCAAGGCATTACAATCATTTCTTTCTTTCTTCTTCTTTTTTTTTTTTTGTGAGGAAGACTAGCCCTGAGCTAACATCTGATGCCAATCATCCTCTTTTTGCTGAGGAAGACTGGCCCTGGGCTAACATCCATGCCCATCTTCCTCCACTTTATATGGGATGCCACCACAGCATGGCTTGACAAGTGGTGCATCAGTGAGAGCCGCGGATCCGAACCTGCGACCCCAGGCCACCGAAGCGGAGCACGTGGCACTCTTAACCGCTGCACCACCGGGCCAGCCCCACGACCATTTCTTTTTTTTTTTTTTGTGAGGAAGATCAGCCCTGAGTAACATCCATGCCAATCCTCCTCTTTTTGCTGAGGAAGACCGGCCCTGGGCTAACATCCGTACCCATCTTCCTCCACTTTATGTGGGACGCCACCACAGCATGGCCTGACAAACGGTGCATCGGTGCACGCCGGGATCGGGCTGGGTCGCCAGCAGTGGAGCACGCGCACTTAACCACTACACCACGGAGTCGGCCCCTCCACGATCGTTTCTGACCAGGGTTCAGACAATGATGTCTGCTGGCTAAGGTTGGCCACACCCATTCCTTTGCATTTGGTCTGTGACTGCTTTCAGACTACATCAGTGTGTGAAAATTCATTCAATTTCCATCATCTAGAGGTATTCAATATGCTAGCCACTAGCCACATGTAGCTATTTAAATTTAAATTAATTAAAATTAAAAAAAATTAAAAATTCAGAGCCTTAACTGTAGTAGCCACATTTCAAGTGCTCAGTGGTCACATGTGGCAGGTGGGTATTGTATTGGCAGTACAGCTATAGAATATTTCCATCATCACAGAAAGTTCTATTGGACAGCACTGCCAATACCTATGGAAGAATATTTGAGTTCCTCAACACGGCACATAAAGTCTTTTACTGTCTGATCTCCACTTTCTTCTTCAGTCATTTCTTGTCACTCCCCTCTAAGAAAGCTCTATATTTCAGTGATAGTGAAGTGCTAATAATTTCCAGAAACATGATGATATTTATGTGATTATGCCTTTGCACATGCGATACCCTCTGCCCAGAAAGCCAGTCCCCAGGGCAAACCTCTATTCTTTAAAACCAACTCAAATGTTACTTCTTCTAGGAAAACTTCCATGCTTCCTCTCCTGTCATTCCTCTTAGTAATTTCTACACCTTAGACATATTTTTGTTGGTGCATTTATAATATTGTATTGAAATTTGTTCTTATCGTTCTTCTCCTATGAACTGTGAAAAATTCTTGAGGGTAAAGGCTATGCCTAGTTCAGGAGTCAGAGATCTTTTTCTGTAATGGGATAGATTGCAAATATTTTTTAACTTTGAAAGCCACGTAGTCTCAAACACGATCATTCAGCACTGCTGATGTAGTGTGAAAGCAGTTACAGACCAAATGCAAATGAATGGGCGTGGCCAGCCTTAGCCAGCAGGCATCGTTGTCTGACCTCTGCTCAGAAGTGGTAATAATGACTTGCTCAGTGCATGTTTTTGAGTAGAATGAATGAATGAGTATGGAAAAACAAACTATATATTATTAGAGAAGTGAAATGCTTAAAACTTTACCACCACAAGAAACACCACTGGGTATAGTTATGTTCATTGAGATTAATTTTCTTGATCTTGAAACTTAATTTTGATTTAAATAAAAAGGGAGAGGGCGATCTTCTCATTTAATTCATTATTAAACACATATATTAAGCATGTATATCGCTACATGACAAATTTAATTTTTCAAATATTTGATAATTATTTTAATATAACTAGCTTTCTTTGTAATCATGTGTACTCTGTTTTAAGCGCTGAAAAACATTATGACCAAAGGGGACAAAAAAGTTAAGGATCTCTGCCCGTGCCTGGGTTCTGTGGGTACTGGTGTTCCTGGAGCGCACAAAGGCAGGGACTGTCTGCTCTGGCTGTCTAGACTGGAGGACTTCGCAGTATAGCTGTAGCTAGGGAGTCCCAGCTCAGCCAGAGGAGCCCTGTGTGGCGCATGAGCAATTACCAAGCTAAGTAGTTGCCTGCTGGAACCCTCTCCTCCAAAGAATGCTTGGCTGCTTTCTGGGTGTCTGTCTGGATTTGGATTCCCCAAGGGTTGGAAAACCTGCCATCCCAAACACTTTCTCCTGTCTTTGCCATGGAGTGAGCTAATGGGACCAGGGCTCTACCTGAAACTTCTTTTTAGCTCCATTGTGAATCTGAGCCAGGGGTGGGTGGAGAAGAGGGAGAAGCTATGAGCCCTGGAGTTGTGTACATTGGCTAGGCCTAAATGTGCATTGATTAATACCAGGGTAAGAAACGGCAGCCTGAGAGTCTATGGCTGAGTGGATGCTAATTATATTTTTTCTCACATCCTGTCTCAGGCTAGGGTTCAGGCTGCCAAGTGTAAGTGTGGGCTGGAGAATTTTTTCTTGTTGTTATTGTTTTCAAAAGCCTTTGCATGTTCAAATCATTTGTAACACAATTGAATGCACATTAGGTGAATTAAATAAACAAGAGAGTCTGGTCATGGATTAATCTCCAGATATTTACAGTTGCCTGATCTGTTCCCTTTTGAGAAGGAGGGCTTAAACGCCTGCTCACAGAAGACAGACCCCATCCTCTCAAGTCTGGAAATGCCTAACCCTTCAAGTTATCCAGACTGTGCCGATGACTCAGCACATGGATTGTGCTGTGTCAGGCCACCCTGGGTTTAAAATCCAAGCTCTGCCACTTGTTAAAGGTGTGGCCCTGAAATAGTCACCTAATCTCTGTGAGCTTCTGTCACCTCATGCTCAAATAAGTATATCAATACCTACCTCATATTCCAAAGACAAGGGAGAGTGGAGGTGTCACACTCCAGGTAGCGTGTAGGTTCTCACTGTTTTGTGTCGGGATCTTTGTTTTTGCTAATTGAGGCCCACAGGCTCCTGTTGGGCATGCACAATGCAAGAACATCTCTTCCTTGTCCTCAGAGCATCAGACTTACATTTGGGCCACCTCACAGCAGACACACAAGAGCTACTTGATTAAAATTATTTTTTAAAGTCTGCCTTTGGCTATTTGATTTACCAAGTTCATTTGGGCCAGGATATAAACCTTGTAGCAGGTCATATTGCAACCACACGACCCTCCCTGTATCACTAATACTTACGTGCCACACTTTATTAATTTATTAATTTTTTGCTACTGGTCAATTTTATCACCTGGGTATCCTCCCTGTCTCTCACTCTCACCTCACCTTTTCTGGAGCAATTCTGAAAATGCGGGCTCTTTAAGGCAGAGTGGCTTTGAGTTCATGTTACTACATTTACTAGTATTTGGTTAGTTTCTTCACCAGCGCCATCATTGCTTATCACATTCAGTGACATCATTAAGTATCTGGATTCCTGACTAGGCCAGGAGACTTCCAAGTTGAAAATGTTCTTGAGGATTCTGTAGGGTTTTTTCCTGTGATTGAGGGAGACTGAAGTGCTTAGATGAATTACTGGGATCCAATAGCATCTCCTGATGGAAGGCTTTAAAAGTGAAATTGTGGAAATATCTGACCATTCATTCAGCAAACAGTTATTGAAATGTAAACCCACACAGCCAACTAGAATGTAAGCACTCTGAGGACAGGGTTCATATGGTTGGCTCATTGTTGTGTTCCCAGAGCTTTGAACAGTGAGTAGCTCAAGAAACTGTTGTTGAATCAATAAATGAGAGCTTTGAACAGCCCTCATGGGTTACAGATGTACAAATAACTATGAGAGAAATTGAAGCATGGAAGAGGGAAGGCCTTAGCTTGGGAGGGAGTCAGGGAAGACTTCACTAAGGAGGTGACTCTTGAGCTGAGGCTTGAAGAGTGCTCAAGAATTTTCAAATGAATGAATGATAGAATTCCATACAGAGAAACTAGTGTGTTTAAAGGAGACACAGAGGTGAGGTAACATAGTATGTTCCAGGAATTGTAAATAGTTTGGGATGGCTGGTGTTGTTAGGGAGTGATTGGGCAAAATGTCAGAAGACAGATCATGAATGACTTTCTGTGACCTGCTAAAAATTCTGGATTTTATCCTGCAGGCAATGGGTGAGCTACTGAAGAGTTATAAGCAGGAAAGTGACAAAATACATTTTAGAGAGGTCTTTCTGGAGGACAGATTTGAGAGGGTAAGACTGCTGCAGGGAGACATAGGAGGTCATTGCAGTGGCTTAGTGAATGAGAGAGGAGAGGTGTCTAAGGCAGAGCTGTGGAACGGTGAAAAGGTGGGCTTGATATATTTTTAAAAGCTAAAATTTATATAACCCGGGTGCAAAAGAGAAGAAAGGCTATGAGTTTCCCCTAGGTTACTGATTTGGGCACCTGGGTCAATAGGAAGGAAGTGATTTGTGGGAGAGAAGATGAGCGAGTTAATTTTAGGTGTCTGTGGAACATTAATTGGAGATGTTCAAGAAGCACTTGAATACCCACGTCCAGAGTTGGGGAGAGTTCTGGAATGGAGGCGCTGCCTGTGGAGAGATCAGCATAATGGTGAGTTGCATTACTTGGGCTTGCCATGAAGACTGAAAAGAGATGAAGCCTGTGAACAGAAACCCAAGACACACCAAGATGAAGCATCAGGCAGAGATAAAGGAAGAACCATGAAAGACGGATGCCATAGACCAAGAGAGAGGAGGGTTTCAAGAATGAGGAAGCCCTCAACAGTGCCAAGTGAAGATAAAGACTGTTGGATTAGGAACTAAGAAATTGTAGGGCATAGGACCGATTCCAATGGGTTACAGAGGAAGCAAGAGGGAGGTTATAAAGTGAAGACAGCAAGCGTAGACCCTTATTTCTGGATATTCAAATGGCAAAGGTGAAAGCAAAAAGTAGAATGGGCCTAGAGAAATACATAGGCTTGAGGAAAGTTTTTGTTTGCTTTTTGTTACGTTTTGTGTTTTGTTTTGTTTTTAAACGTAGAATAGACAGAGGCAACAATGGACAATCCTAACTGAGGTGGAAGAGGCAGAGACTCCCTTCCGGAGAGGAAAAACGCCGCCTTCACAAGCCGCCAGCTTCACGGCCGCCGGGAGCAGCGCACAGGTACGCAGCCTCCCTGGAGGCGCGGGGCCCTGAGCCGGGGAGCGCCCCCGCTGTGGGCATTTTGTGGACCCAGCACAATCGAGACCAGCGGCATAATATCTGACTGTGCCTGCTACTAAAGCATTGGGGAACACCCCCAGAAAACCTGGTTCACAAAGAAATTAAAACCGGTTCTTAAAGGGCCCGAGCGCAAACTCACCCGTTTCAGAAAGCATCCTAAAATCACCAAAAAGAAAGGTGCACAGTGCTGTAGTGAAAAGAGACTCACCTAATAGGCCCTGAGTGCATCTCGGTGAGGGGTGAGACCTCTCCAGGGACTGGGACATTGGCGGCGGCCATTGTTGTGGCCTGGTGTGGGCGTGCTGACACAGACGCCATTGGAGTTCTCCCTGAGGCCTGCTAGCCCAGGGTCTGCCCCACTCGCTAGAGCACCGATTTAATCCAGCTCAGCCAGGGCAGGCAGCCCACCCTAGAGACTGGCCCCACCCAACAACAAGCCCTCAGGCAACTTGTGGGCCTGCATAGATTGGTGACTGGATTCTCTGCAGCCTGGCAACTGAGCCGACTTGAGCAGGGCAGGGTGTGCACAAGGAGCAGGTGGAGAGTGTGGGGCGGTGGCAGAGTGTGTGGGGCTCCCGCCGTGGAGAGACTGGGTCCACTTGGGGAGGTCGGGGCGCTCACACGGGGCAGGACTGTGTTGACTGTGTGTGTGGACCTGTGGGCGGCAGGGTTTGTGAGCTGCAGAAGACTTGTGCTTCTCAAAGACCCACATAGAGGTTTGCCCCACCTTCCAAAGCCTGAAACAATTCAGGTGCTCCTGTGCCTGAGGCCAGCCCCACCCAGCTGCAATCCTCAGAGAGCTGACGAGAGACCTAGTAGGCTAGAGACTTACAGCAATTGTAAGGCCCTGAGCCTAACAACCTGCCACGCTAGGGGCCTACTCACTTAAAAGAAATACTGCGACACAAATGTGGTATTAGAACTTGCAGCCAACTGTGCTGGGGCTCCCTACACCTGATAAAGAGACTGAAGGGCCCACAACAACTACAAGCAGCTGAGCATTACAACAGCTGGCCAGGAGCATAACTCAGCCTCCCTGGATGCCTACAGGGAGAGCAAACAGGCCACAACAGAAGGACACACGTAGCCCACATAGGGGTCACCCCTGGAACATTGAGAACTGAGGGAAGCACACTGGAAACCTCCTAAGGCATCACTTACATAAGGTCACCTATCCAAGAGCAGGAGACGTAGCTGACCTACCTAATACGTAGACACAAGCACAGGGAAAGAGGCAAAATGAGGAGGCAAAAGAATACATTCCAAGTAAGGGAACAGGACAAAACCCCAGAAAAGGAACTAAGTGAAACAGAAATGAACAACCTCCCCTACAGAGAGTTCAAACTAAGAGTGTTAAGGATGCTCACTGATCTGGGGAGAAGAATAGATGAACTCAGTGAGAATGTCAACAAAGAAATGGAAGATATAAAAAAGAACCAATCAGAAATGAAGAATACAATACTGGAAATCAAAAATTCACTAGAGGGACTCAAAAGCAGAGTAGAGGATACAGAAGAACAGATCTGTGAGCTGGACGAAAGACTAGAAGAAATTACCCAAGGTGAACAGGTAAAAGAGAAAAGAATTAAAAAGAGTGAGGACAGTCTAAGGGACCTCTGGGACAACATCAAGCACACTAACATCCGTGTTATAGGTGTCCCGGAAGGAGAAGAGCGAGACAAGGGGGCAGAGAATCTATTTCAAGAAATAATAGATGAAAACTTCCCTAACCTAAGGAAGGAAACAGACATCCAGGTACAGGAAGCACAGAGAGCCCCAAACAAGATAAACCCAAAGAGGTCCACACCAAGACACATCATAATCAAAATGTCCAGAATTAAAGATAAAGAGAGAATCCTAAAAGCTGCAAGAGAATGTCAAGTTACATACAAAGGAAACCCCATAAGGCTATCAGCTGACTTCTCAGCAGAAACCTTACGGGCTAGAAGAGAATGGCATGATATATTTAATGTGCTAAAAGGAAAAAACTTACAGCCAAGAATACTCTACCCAGCAAGGTTATCATTCAAAATGGAAGAAGAGATCAAAATTTTCCCAGATAAGCAAAAATTAAAGGAGTTTGTCACCAAGAAACCAGTGCTACAAGAAATGTTAAAGGGACTGATTTAAGGGGAAAAGAGAAGACCACAAATAGGAAAAACGGAAAATCTGTTTCCATGATGAGAACATAATGGATACAAATACACAAAAAAGAGGTTAGATATGATATCAAAAACATAAAAGGAGGGAGGAGGGGAGTTAAGAGTACAGCTTTCAGACAGAGGTCAAACTAAAGTGACCATCAATTCTGTGTAGAAGAAGAAAGGAACAGAGAAGGACTACTAAAACACTGAGAAAAAAAAAGTTAAAAAATGGCAGTAAGTACATACTTATCAATAGCTACTTTAAACGTCAATGGACTAAATGCTCCAATTAAAAGGCATAGGGTGGCTGACTGGATAAAAAAACAAGAGCCATATATGTGCTGCATACAAGAGACACACTTCAGACCTAAAGACACTCACAAACTGAAAGTGAAGGGATGGAAAAAGATACTCCACGCAAATGGCAATGAAAAGAAAGCTGGGGTAGCAGTACTCATATCAGACAAAATAGACTTTAAAACAAAAACTGTAAAAAGAGACAAAGAAGGGCATTACATAATGATCAAGGGAACAATCCAACAAGAGGATATAACACTTGTAAATATCTACGCACCCAATGTAGATGCACCTAAATATATAAAGCAATTATTAACAGACATAAAAACAGAAATAGACAGTAACACAATAATAGTAGGGGACTTGAACACTCCACTTACACCAACGGATAGATCATCCAAACAGAAGATCAATAAGGAAACATTGGCCTTAAACGACACACTAGAACAGATGGACCTAGTAGATATATACAGAGCATTCCGTCCAAAAACCGAAGAATACACATTCTTTTCAAATGCACATGGAACATTCTCCAGGATTGATCACATATTAGGCCACAAAACAAGTCTCCATAAATTTAAGAAGATTGAAATAATACCAAGCATCTTTTCTGACCACAACGGTATGAAACTGGAAATCAACTATAGGAAGAAAATCAGAAAAGCCACAAATACGTGGAGATTAAACAAAATGCTACTGAACAACGACTGGGTTAACGAAGAAATCAAAAAATACCTGGAGACAAATGAAAATGAAAATACGACATGCCAGAATTTATGGGTTACAGCAAAAGCGGTTCTAAGAGGAAAGTTTATAGCAATACAGGCCTATCTCAACAAACAAGAAAAATCTCAAATAAACAATCTAACAATGCACCTAAAGGAACTGGAAAAAGAAGAACAAACAAAGCCCCAAATCAGTAGAAGAAGGGAAATAATAAAAATCAGAGCAGAAATAAATGAAATAGAGACCAAAAAAACAATAGAAAAAACTAATAAAACCAAGAGCTGGTTCTTTGAAAAGGTCAACAAAATTGACAAATCTTTAGCCAGACTCACCAAGAAAAAAAGAGAGAAAGCACAAATAAGTAAAATCAGAAATGAAAGAGGAGAGGTTACAACAGACACCTCAGAAATACAAAAGATTATAAAAGAATACTATGAAAAGCTATATGCCAACCAATTCGACAATCTGGAAGAAATGTATAAATTCTTAGAATCATACAACCTTCCAAAACTGGATCAAGAAGAAGTAGAGAATTTGAATAGACCAATCACCAGTAAGGAGATCGAAACAGTGATCACAAACCTCCCCAAAAATAAAAGTCCAGGACCAGACGGCTTCCCTAGTGAATTCTACCAAACATTCAAAGAAGACTTAATGCCTACCCTTCTCAAACTCTTCCAAAAAATGGAGGAGGCGGGGAAGGTCCCTAACTCATTCTACGAAGCCGACATTACCCTGATACCAAAACCAGACAAGGACAACACACAAAAAAGAAAATTACAGGCCAATATCACTGATGAACATCGATGCAAAAATCCTCAACAAAATACTAGCAAATCGCATACAACAATATATTAAAAAGATTATACACCATGATCAAGTAGGATTTATTCCAGGGATGCAGGGATGGTTTAACATTCACAAATCAATCAACGTAATACACCACATTAATAAAATGAAGAATAAAAATCACATGATCATCTCAATAGATGCAGAGAAAGCGTTTGACAAGATACAGCATCCATTTATGATAAAAACTCTGAATAAAATGGGTATAGAAGGAAAGTATCTCAACATAATGAAGACCATATATGAGAAACCCACAGCTAATATCATCCCCAATGGTGAAAAACTGAAAGCCATCCCTCTAAGAACAGGAACCAGACAAGGATGCCCACTGTCACCACTCCTATTTAACATAGTACTGGAAGTCCTAGCCAGAGCAATCAGGCAAGAGAAAGAAATAAAAGGGATCCACACTGGAAAGGAAGAAGTGAAACTGTCACTATTTGCAGATGACATGATTTTATATATAGAAAACCCTAAAGAATCCACCAGAAAACTTTTAGAAGTAATAAACGAATATGGTAAAGTTGCAGGATACAAAATCAACATACAAAAATCAGTTGCATTTCTGTACACTAACAACGAAGTAGCAGAAAGAGAAATTAAGAATACCATCCCATTTACAATTGCAACAAAAAGAATAAAATACCTAGGAATAAACTTAACCGAAGAGGTGAAAGATCTGTACACCAAAAACTATAAAACATTTCTGAAAGAAATTGAAGAAGACACAAAGAAATGGAAAGATATTCCGTGCTCTTGGATTGGAAGAATTAACATAGTTAAGATGTCCATACTTCCTAAAGCCATCTATAGATTCAATGCAATCCCTATCAAAGTTCCAACAACATTTTTCACAGAAATAGAACAAAGAATCCTAAAATTTATATGGAACAACAAAAGACCCCGAATAGCTAAAGAAATCCTGAGAAAAAAGAACAAAGCTGGAGGTATCACACTCGCTGATTTCAAAATATACTACAAAGCTATAGTAACCAAAACAGCATGGTACTGGCACAAAAACAGACACACAGATCAATGGAATAGAATCGAAAGCCCAGAAATAAACCCACACATCTATGGACAGCTAATCTTGGACAAAGGAGCCAAGAACATACAATGGGGAAAAGAAAGTCTCTTCAACAAATGGTGTTGGGAAAACTGGATAGCCATATGCAAAAAAATGAAAGTAGACCCTTACCTTACACCATACACAAAAATTAACTCCTAATGGATTAAAGACTTGAACGTAAGACCTGAAACTGTGAAACTTCTAAAAGAAAACATAGGCAGTACGCTCTTCGACATCGGTCTTAGCAACATCTTTTCAAACACCACGTCTGACCGGGCAAGAGAAACAATAGAAAAAATAAACAAATAGGACTACATCAAACTAAAAAGCTTCTGCACAGCAAAGGAAACCATCAACAAAACAAAAAGACAACCTAACAATTGGGAGAAGATATTTGCAAACCATACTTCTGATAAGGGCTTAATCTCCAAAATATATAAAGAACTCATGCATCTCAACAACAAAAAAACTACCAACCCAATTAAAAAATGGGCAAAAGACCTGAACAGACTTTTCTCCAAAGAAGATATACAGATGGCCAACAGACACATGAAAAGATGTTCAAAATCACTAACTATCAGGGAAATGCAAATCAAAACTACAATGAAATATCACTCACGCCCATCAGAATGGCTATAATTAACAAGACAGGAAAAAACATGTGTTGGAAAGGATGTGGAGAGAAGGGAACTCTCATACACTGCTGGTGGGAGTGCAAACTGGTCCAGCCACTATGGAAAACAGTATGGAGATTCCTCAAAAAATCAAGGATAGAACTACCATATGATCCAGCTATTCCACTGCTGGGTATTTATCCAAAGAACTTGAAAACACCAATTTGTAAAGGTACATGCACCCCTGTGTTCATTGCAGCGTTATTCACAATAGCCAAGACTTGGAAGCAACCTAAGTGCCCATCAAGGGACGAATGGATAAAGAAGCTGTGGTATATATACACAATGGACTACTACTCAGCCATAAGAAACGATGAAATCCAGCCATTTGTGTGCATTGAGGGTATAATGCAAAGTGAAATAAGTCAGAGGGAGAAGGTCAAATACCGTATGATTTCCTTCATTAAGTAGTAGATAATAACAATAAACAAACACATAGGGACAGAGATTGGATTGGTGGTTACCAGAGGGGAAGAGGGGAGGGAGGAGGGCGAAAGGGATAATTCGGTACATGTGTGTGGTGATGGGTTGTAATTAGTATTTTGGTGGTGAACATGATGTAATCTATGCAGAAATAGAAGTACAATGATGTACACCTGAAATTTTTACAATGTCATAAACCAATGTTACTGCAATAAACAAAAAATTAAAAAAAAAAAAAGTAGAATAGACCTTTGGGAAGGGAACATAATTAGGAGAGACAGGGAGAGTGAAGATACAGGAAAGAGTGTTTTTTTTAATGGAACAAGGTGATGGGATTTCGTTAAAGAGAGAGGGATTAGCCTTGGATAGAAGGAGGGACCTTTCTCCTTCTGACATGGGGTCCTGATGGGAGCTGTTATAGATAAGCAACCTGACTGGAATTTAAAACAGCCAACTTGCCTTACAGTTGATGGCCTTTCTGACACTACCCAGAAAAAAGAGAAAATATTCTAGGAACAGCAGACTCCTAAGTCTCCCTCCATCCTCTTTCTTGCTCAGCCTAGAGAGGCTAGGTAAAAGCATTGGCTCTGGAACTAGACCCCTTGGGTTTACGTGACAGTTACACTACTTACTGCCCGTACAACCTTGAGCGCCTTCCTTTACCTCTGTGTCCCACAATTGTTTCAACTGCAAAATGGGTACAACAAACAACACTACCTACTATACAGAGTTGGGTGAGGAATAAATAATATGTAGGTAAAACACTCAGAATGGCACCTGACAATAGTAGGCACAGAATAAATGCTAGCTCCTATGATATTGGAAAAGCTGGTGGGATCACCAGACACTGTAAAGCAAACACAGCTGATAGAAAGAAAGACACCAAAATTTATAGTATAGAAAGGAAACTTCTCAGTTTCACCAAGAATAAGGCGATGCTATCGTTAAGTGAATAAAAGTCTAAGTTGGATCATAAAAACAGAAAGCCACAGTCCCTCAATGGATTGCAAGACTTGAGTCAGTTTACAGACTCAGAATGCCTTGAATGAAGGCGAAGTTGGGTCCCATTGAAGAAGGATCCCAGCGCACTGCCTATAATTTATACTGTAATCTTTCTCCCAGTCTTCCCCAAAGGGACCTACAACTTTTACCAGGGTAACTGTGCATTGGAGAAAAGGAAATAATCAGACCTTTCGGGAACTACTGGACACTAGCTCTAAACTGCCACTAATGCCAGGAGACCGGAAATGTCACTATGATCCACCTGTCAGAGTAGGGGCTTATGGAGGTCAAACGGTTAATGGAGTTTTAGTTCAGGTCTGTCTAATAGTGTGCCCAGTGAGTCCCTGAACCCATCTTGGTGTTATTTCCCCAGTGCTGGGGTTCATAATAGGAATAGACATACTCAGCAGCTGACAGATTCCCCAAGTTGTTTCCCTGATCTGTGAAGTAAGGGGTATTATGGTGGGAAAAGGCAAGTGAAAGCTACTAGTACGACCCCTACCTAAGAAAATAGTGAACCAAAAATAATTTGGCATTCTTGGAGGAATTGCAGAGAGTAGCGTCCACCATCAAGGACTTGAAAGATCCAGGGGTGGTGATTCCCACCACATCCCCATTCAACTTGCCTTTGTGGCCTGTGCCGAAGGCAGATGGATCTTGGAGAATGACAGTGGATTATTGTAAACTTAACCAGGTGGTGACTCCAATTACAACTGCTGTACCAGATGTGTTGTCATTACTTGAGCTAATTAACACATCCTCTGGTGTCTAGTATGCAGCTGTGGATTTGGCGAATGCCTTTTTGTCCATCTCTGTCCACAGCCCCACCAGAAGCAGTTTTCTTTCAGCTGACAAGGTCAGGAATACACCTTCACTGTCCTATCTCAAGGGTATATCAACTCTCCAGCCATATGTCATAATTTAGTTTTCAGGAGTCTGGATTGTCTTTCCCTTCTGCAATACATCATACTGGTGCATTACATTGGTGACATTATGCTGATTGGACCTAGTGGGCAAAAAGTAGAAATTACTGTAGACTTATTGCTAAGACATTTTCATGTTGAAGGATGGCAAGTAAATCTTACTAAATTTCAGGGGCTTTCTACCTCAGTGAAATTTCTAGGGATCCAGTGGTGTGAAGCATGTCAAGATATCCCTTCCAAGGTGGAGGATAAGTTGTTGCATCTGGCCCCTCCTATAACCAAAAAAGAGGCACAATGACTAGTGGGCCTTTTTAGATTTTGGAGGCAACATATTCCTCATTTGTATGTGTTTCTCCAGCCCATTTACTGAGTGACC
Organism: Diceros bicornis minor; assembly: GCF_020826845.1. Classification (NCBI taxonomy): domain Eukaryota; kingdom Metazoa; phylum Chordata; class Mammalia; order Perissodactyla; family Rhinocerotidae; genus Diceros; species Diceros bicornis. The sequence goes on along the minus strand of NC_080764.1, from coordinate 20,817,145 downwards.
TGAAAGGTTGCTGGTTTTGAGTGGGGCCCAGAGCAAGAGCAGGCTCTGCAACAGGTCCTGGCTGCTGTGCCAGATGCTCAGCCACTTAGGCTACATGATCTAGCAGCTCCAATTGTGCTTGAAGTGTCAGTGGCAGACAGGGGTGCTTTTTGGAGCCTTTGGCAAATCCCTATAGATAAATCGCAGCACAACCCTGCCATCCTCTGTGGATAACTATTCTCCTTTTGAGAAACAGCTCTTGGCCTGCTACCTTAGTAGAGACTGAACACTTAACCATGGGCCACCAAGTTACCACATGACCTGAGTTGCCCATCATGAACTGGGTGTTATCTGACCCCCCAAGCCATAAAGTTGGGCATGCACGGCATCACTCCATCATCAAATGGAAGTGGCTATATATGTGATCAGGCCTGAGCAGGACCCGATGGCACAAGTAAGTTATATGAAGAAGTGACCCAAATCCCCATGGTCCTCACTCTTGCTATACTATCTTCTCTCTCCCAGCTTGTACCTATGGCTTTGTGGGGAGTTCCCTAAATCAGTTGACAGAGGAAAAGACTCCAGCCTGGCTTACAGATGTTTCTGCACGATATGCAGGCACCACCTGAAAGTGGACAACTGCAACACTACAATCACTTTCCAGGACATTCCTGAAGGACAATGGTGAAGAGAAATCCTACCAGTGGGAAGAACTCTGAGCAGTGCACCTGGTTGATCACTTCTCCTGGAAGGAGAATTAGCTAGACATGTGGTTATACACTGATTTATGGGCTGTGGCCAATGGTTTGGCTGGATGGTAAAGAAATTGGAAGGAACATGACTGGAAAATTAGTGACAAGGAAATTTTGGGAAGAGGTATGTGGATAGACCTCCCTGAATGGGCAAAAAACACAAAGAAATTTATGTCCCATGTGAATGCTCACCAAAAGGTAACCTCAGCAGAAGAGGATTTGAATAATCAAGTGGATAGGTTTACCCATTCTGTGGACACCAGTAAGTATCTTTCCCCAGCCACCTTCAATGAGCTCGTGAACAAGGTGGCCATGGTGGCAGGGATGGAGGTTATGCATGGGCTCAGCAACATGCACTTCAAATCACCAAGGCCAACCTGGCTAAGGCTACTGCTGAGTTCCCACCTGCCAGCAGCAAAGACCAATGCTAAGTCCCTGATATGGTGCCATTCCCCAGGATGATCAGGCAGCTGTCTGGTGGCAAGTTGATTACATTATACCCCTTCCATTGTAGAAGAGGCAACATTTTGTTCTTAGTGGAATAGACATTCTGGATACAAATTTGCCTTTTCTCTATGCAATGCTTCTGCTAAAACTATCATCCATGGACTTACAGAATGCCTTATCGTGATATTCCACACATCAGTGCCTCTGATCAAGGAACTCACTTTACAGCAAAAGAAGTGCAGTAATGGACCCATGCTCATAGACTACACTGGTATTACCATCTTCCCCACCACCCTGAAGCAACCATCTTGATAGAATGGTGGAATGGCCTTTTGAAGACTCAGTTACAGTGCAAGCTATGTGGAAATACCTTGCAGGGCTGGGGCCAGGTTCTGCAGAAGTCTGTATATGCTCTGAATCAGTGTCCAATATATGGTGCTGTTTTTCTGATAGCCAGGATGCACAGGTCCAGCAATTAAGAGGTGTAAATGGGAGTGGCACCACTCACTATTACCCCTAGTGACCTACTAGCAAAATTTTTGCCTCCTGTGTCTGTGACCTTATGCTCTTCTGGCCTAAAGGACTTAGCTCCAAAGAGAGGAAAGCTTCCACCAGGAGACACAACAATGATTCCATTGAGCTGGAAGTTAAGACTGCTGCCTGGCCACTTTGGGCTCCTCATGTCTCTGAATCAACAGACAAAAAATAGAGTCACTGTGCTGACTTGGTGATTGATCCTGACTGCCAAGGGGAAATTGGACTACTGCTCCACAATAAAGGTGAGGTAGTGTATGTTTGGAATACTGTACAGGAGATCCCTTAGGTCGTCTCTTAGTATTACCATGCCCGATGATTAAGGTCAATGGAAAACTACAACAACCCAATCCAAGTAGGACTACCAATGGCACAGATCTTCAGGAAAAAATATTTGGGTGACCCCTTCAGATAAAGAACCATGAGCAGCTGAAATACTTGCTGAAGGCAAAGGGAATACAGAATGAGTAGAGGATAAAGGTAGTTATAAATATCAGTTATAACCACATGACCAGTTACAGAATGAGAACTGTAAATGAGGACTGTAATTGTCATGAATATTTCCTCTTTATTTTGTTATGAATACCGCGTAAAGACATATCAATCAATGACAAACTGCATACACGATGGCGGTCCCATAAGATTAGTACCATATAGCCTAGGTGTGTAGTAGGCAATACCATCTAGGTTTGTGTAAACGTGCCCCTTGATGTTTGCGTGATGAAATCATCTAATGACGCATTTCTCAGAACATATCTCTAAGTGATGTATGACTGTGTGTGTGTATTTATATATATATTTATTTTTTTCCTTCTCTTATCCCCTTATCATGTAACATAAGATGTATTGACTTTATATGATAGTGTTTAAGTATTATTAACTTTACATCATAGTATTTAAGTTATGGGATATCAAGGAGAAGGGTAAATATCACTCAAGGACTTTACCTCTTGTTCTGGGGAAGGGGTTAGTGCATTTTTGGTTGTATGCAGGATAGTGGTATCATATTAGATGAAATTATGACCTTGTTATTTTCTTTATTTGGAGATCAAGTTTGGTTTAAGGAGATGCATTTGGGTGCCAAGTGGACAAGCGGTGGAGTTGTGATGGTTAATTTTGTGTGTCAATTTGACTGGGCCACAGAGTTCCCAGATATTTGGTCAAACATTCTTCTAGGTGTTTCTGTGAGGGCATTTTTGGGTGAGATTAACATTTAAATCAGTAGACTGAGTAACGCAGATTGCCCTCCCTAACATGAATGGGCCTCATCTAATCAGTTGAAAGCCTGAATAGAATAAAAAGGCTGAACTCCTCTGAGTAAGAAAGAATTTTTCCTGACTGACTACCTTCAGCTTAAAACGTTGGCTTCTTTCGTGCCTTTGGACTCAAACTGAAACATTGGCTCTTCCTGGGTCTCGAGCCTGCTGACCTTCAGACGGGACTTAAACCAAATCATTGGCTCTCCTGGGTGTCCAGCTTGCGGACTCACCCTGTGGATCTTCAGACTTACCTGCCTCCATAATTGCGTGAGCTAATTTCTTATAATAAATCTCTTTACACACACACCCACACACACACAAATACACACTTTATATGAATCCATAAAGTAGCATGTCCTTAAGGTTTGTATGATCATAATAAGTTGGAGTCGGATTAATATAGTCAATAAGACTAGTCTATAAATGTCTTTTAGCAATCCTGGACCTTCCTTTCCAGCCCTGCCTCCTTCCCTCTTTGAACCAATGAGGGCACTAATCCAAAGATTTGTAAATTAGCTTTTATCTGCATCTGCTTTGTTTTGTCCTCTCTTGGATCTTACTGTGGGTGAGCTGTGTCTCTCTTCATCATGTATCAATGGCTTCAGGCTAGCATTCATGGGAATGTAGCCAGTACATAAAACATTCAGGACACCTCCCTGTCAGCATGGGGTTGTCCAAATGCATGCAGGGGTCCCCCTAATAGGCACACTGTCCTCACAACACCCATTCAGCTGTTGGCTGGCTATGCCTTGCAGATTCCTCTCTTGATCTATTCCCAGATAGTTCTGACCAGTCCTTTTCATTTCATTTGTATATTTGTATAATGCAATGAAGCATATCCTTGCTGGCACTGCAGAGCAAATTGGTGGCATGCCTTGCGAGAGTTCCAAGGTTGTCATGGGCATGATAGCAATACCCTGTTATAACTAAAAGTCAGTTCTACACTCTCCAAGGAATTCCAGAGGGTGCATGTTCTTCATTCTTTTGGATACATAGCAGACACTCAGAGTGTCCTGAGGTGCCCTAGTAACAAAAGCCCATTCCCTCCACATACTGGGGGAGAAGAGGACCAGGTCAATTTTATTTCCTTAGTGATCTTCTGAAATCTCTGTCCAATTGAAAGTCATCTTTTTCATAATACTGAAAAGATGTAACATTAGCTTAATCATTCCCAAATGAATCCTAAAAAATATTTGGAAACAGTACACTTATACAAAATCATTTCGGCATTACTAGAAAGTTTCAGCCATTTGCTATAAACTTGTACTTTTAAGTGGCATCCATGTGGTCTGCCTTTGGAACATCCAGTTCCTTCTTTTTTATAGAATTAAAACCCCTGACACTTGTTTTAAGACCTAAGAAAACCTTTAGTTCTTAGCAAAATGCAGAACCTGGCATGGTCATAAAGAAGATATATTTGATTTTACTCCTTGAAGCCATTAAAAAAAAAATAAGACACAGGATACTGTCTGTAAGAAAACTAAAATGGCAGCTGTAACTTCTTCCCAGAAGGCTCTGGGAGGAGACATCTCAGGTCACTCCTCATTCTCCTGGGTTCCGGGAAAGCAATTTACCCCCCCTCCCCCTTCCCCCTCATCTAAAGCAAAGAACATTGAGGAGAGATCCAATTCTCAACAGAGCCTGTCTTGATTGAGGAAGTTAACACTTCAAGAAAAGGATTCTGTCTTCTTTCAGGGCTCTTGAAAAAGATCCTTGCCAAACCCAACCCCAAGATAGAAAAATTTCTTTTTCTAAGACTAGAGAATTGGTCATAATCTTGTATTAGCAATTGGACCTGTGAAGAACTCCATCACATCATGCAGCCTGAGGGGTCTAATTTCATCAAAAATAACCAATTTCAAAATGAGACTCCAGGTAGGAAATCAAGGAGAAGATTGAGGGGACCGGGAGAGATGGAAATTCACATTGGATATGTAGTGCACTCCTGGGCAGAAGGGCTACCCCACTGGAATCTAGTATCTGTGAGATGATGAACCAGCACTGCTCAGCGAGTGACTCTCTTTTGGGAACTTGAGAGATACAGATTCCCAGTTCCAGTCTACTCAGACTTTAATACTACCTTGAAGGGAGGCATTGATGTGTCATTAGCAACACCCCCTTTCCAGTACGGCTTTAGCTTCTCTGGGTTTGGGGAGGAGCTTAAGTAAAAAAAAAAAATGGTTGAGGGGGATGGGAAATAGAAGTAGAATAATTCACACAACCTCTGTTGTATGTTGATTTTTTTGTGCTTCACAGAGTGCTTTGCACAAAAGAAACACTCAATTTATATTTGATGTTAAAGGAATTAACTAATTAATTTTGAACTTATATAGGCTCATCCCGTTGGGCAAAAATATTTCCGTTCAATTTGACTCCTTCCAAAGGAATTAAAAATGAGCAAATGTGAGAGGAAGAGTGAGCTAATTTGAACATACGGTATCTAACGTTTTAAAAAGATTTTCTTTACAACAAGTCAATTTAATGGTTCAAAGAACAAAGAAGCTGCATACCACGAAGTGAAGCAAAGTAAATTAAGACTGTAACAGGATATTAAAATTGAAGTTATGACGAGGCCCCAAAATATAATCAATGGGAAATTCCAAAAAGAGGTACCAAATCGCCCATTGCATGTTTACAAAGGAAATGATCCTGAGGAATTGGTGGATGAATTTTTGACCCTTCAGCCAGGTCAAGACTATAACAAGAGAGGAATGGTAGGTTTTCTACTATTCCTTCACCTCCAGTCTAGTGAGAAGAGACTTTGAGGAAACCACTATGCAGTTGGGAGCAGAGTCTGACCCCTGCCTGGGGAACTTATAAGACAAAGAGGGCTGTCGAGTGTTTTGGTGCTAGAGTCAGGAGAGAACTCTGTGTTGGAATGAGCCTGTACTCTTAGGGCAGGTTGGAGCATGGGATGCATGAGGATTTCCTAAGGACCAAATGTGAACCAACTGAGAGGGAGAGATGGGTCATTTCTGATCCTTGAGGTACAGAGGGATCCCAGCAATAAGAACGTGTAGATGAACACCTGGGTGAGGAGAGTCAGGAGCAACCACTCAAAAAAGATGTACATCCACATCCTCCAGGATCAAGGGATCTGTAGAGAGAGGAACCCAGGGGAGAATCTCCTGAGAGCCTGTAGAAACAGAATCTGCCAGGCCCAGAGAACAGGAAACCCGCCGATGTGGTTCCATTAAGACCTTTATTTACCACTCCCTTCTGACCCATGAGGAGTGAGAAACTGCTGGCTAGCTAGGGAAGGGTAGCATAAGGTAGAAACATATAGAAGAAATCAACCAACCTTCCCCTTTTCTACTGCAATTTTCCAACATGAAATATACTCAAACTGAGAAGGAAAAAGGAATTAAACACTAAATCAATTTGGGATTTTTTTAATATGTTAGACTCTTTTTAAACTTTCTGAACTGAGACTATGTTCTCAATTTAAAGTAATTGTACAACTGTTTATTACCTAAGTGTGTACAGATAGGTCATGGGGCATGCCTGTAGGCTAATCTTGGTTTGGCGGGACCCTCTTTTAGAAAAAGAATGTATAATTGTGATTATAGGAAAAGAAATCACAACAAATTACAGATTTTTAAAAGCTGACAAATAACACACAAATATCACAAAATAGGATTTTTTTAGCTGCCTGGCACATTGATATAATGCTTTTTCTAACTAAAGTTTTTTGATTGAATGTTTTTTGATTGCTTCTGTGTTTGACAATGGTTTAGTAATATTATTTTCTGCCAAAAGAATAGAAAAATACTCTTTGTTGAGCAAACTTTATTTGTAATACAGGTTTGTGCCCTACAAACATAAGTGTAATGATACATTCTATTTCCTTTGTTTTCCCATAACAAAAATAAATGCATGTGGCATTTACAGTTATATAGACTGCATTTTCTGTTTTTTTTGTGAGTAGGTATCTATGAGAACTGAATCTTCTGCTTATAGTCTTAGGTGTGTGATGATCAGAAAAGTTTTCAACAGACTAATTTCTGGTTCTGTACCATTCAAACCTGGCTTCTCTTCTCCTACCCAGTCGTCGTGTGACACCTTCACATCTAGATACAACCTCCTGTTTGTGACTTGCTGTTGTAACACCAGGGAGTCGGCCTGGTGAGCAGTGGAAACAAAATTCAGACATGCTCTGCTTTCATGGAGCTTTCAGCCAGCTAGATAGAAATGGGCAATAATCGACTTACCACATCAAAAATTTGTGAGAGAAGTGTTTCAGACGAAAGGAGCACTGCTATGTAACAGCACACAAGACAAGAGTCTCATCAGTAGTTACTATATGATGGATAGTGGATTAAGCATGAAACAGAGGCCCAGGTAACGTGGCTGTAGTCAGAGGAAGCCTGTCCAACTCTATCCACAGCCTTTGATTGAATAACACAGCCCCACTCTCATTCCTGAATCTCATTTCTCACTCTGCACATTGTGTTGGGCTTTCTAATTAATGCCTGTTCTCAGGCTCTGTAACCACCACTGGGATTTCCTCTGCTCAGTCAATAGTGTTTTCCTGGAGTAGCTGGGAGAACATAGCAAAGAGAGAGTCCAGTCTGGCTTGAGTCTTAGAAGACTCGTTGAACTCAGGCTGCCTCTGGCATCTCAGAGCCCACTTGTACATAGGCTGGGCTTCTTTCCAAAGTAAACAATTATTCACAATCACCTTCTAATTCTGTAACCTTATCCCATCACCATCACAACTCCCACCTCGTAATGCACAGTGGGGGAAGGACATTATCAAGGGAGACAGGATGAACGAATCAACAAACGCAACATTTGCCTTAACTTGTGGGTTGTTTTTTCTAGAGAAACTATCTTCTTCTTGTGAGCCCTTGGCAAACTTGCCATGCTGTAGCTCCAGGTAACAAACATTTGAAAACCTACTTCTGCGTGTGTGACAGGTCATCTGCTTCATAACGACCTGAGGTGCTTGTGTAAAACAGAGATTCCAAGCTCCACTGTGGAACTACTTCTCAGAGGATCTGGGGACTGGCACCTGGGGATACGAATTTTTATTTAGCCCCCAGCCCAGGTGAATGGTGAATGGTTGATACATTAAAGTTTGAAAATGACTGCACTAGGATAGTGCATAGATGTCCTTCCCAATGTCCAGCATCAAGAGATAAGTTGGATATCCAGACTGTCTGATACCAACATGACAAATAGAGAGCAAGGAAGAAATCTCAGCTCTCGAAAACAATCCTTGGAGAAAACTATAAAATATGCTGAAATAAAAAGGCAACAGCATGAATAAACGCGACACAGATACAACTTGATTCTTTACAGCATTGATGAAATAACAAAAGTATCCACATATGAGGCATTAAGTAAACTACAGTACATTCGCACAAAGAATACTACAAATCTGTATAAAAGAGTAGAAAACTATATGCTGCTAAGATATGTTGTTAAGTGGAAAAATAAAAGTACTGAGCAGTACATATAGTGTGCTTTCTTTTGCATGAGAAAAGGGAGAAGGTAAAATATATGTTCATATTTGCTTGTGTTCCCATGAGGAAAGGCTGGAGGGGTAGAGAAGAAACTGATAAAAGTGGTGTGACATGTTGTTTGCTGTCAGAGCCTCATATGCTCATACTTCTCTGTATCCACTCTCTTTCGGTAGGGCCTCGCCACGCTGTCTCTGAGCCTGGCCATGTAATTTGCTTTGGCCAATGTGAAGCAGGCAGAATTTGGGAAGTGTCTTCTCTTGCTGCTCATGGAACCCTCTGATCGCTGTGTGAAGAAGCCCAGGCTAGCCTGACGGTTGATGAGAGACACATGACCCAGCTGCCTACTCCTGTTGATTCCCACCCCCTAGCCCACAGCTTATCAACTGCAGACGGATACGCAATAAGAGATTCGTTATAGGGATTAGACCTTGCACAACTGAAAGTCATTACCAGAGACCACAAAGAAGAGCTGGTAAAGAAGACTACGGAAGGCTGCTGCTTTTGCATCTGATGGTATTCCTGAAGTTACTGAAGTCAGCAGAGCAGGTAGTCAAAAAGAAAATCTAAACACAAAGCAAAAGAGATTAAGGGCAAACTGGAATCCATGTCTGTCTTCCACTGTACCTAATACCATCGCTGTGAAGATGCACACGTACCTGGCCCAGGACTGAGGAAAGCAGAAGGACCAGATCCAGGGGGGTTGAAGGAGTTATGGGTCTTTCTTCTACTTGGTGGCAAAGGGTGAGCCAGTAGATCAATGACAAAGTGCATAAGCTGCATTGGTGCCTGGGGCCCTACCTCAATATTCCACACTTAATGGCTGCCACTTTACTTCTACCCTCCAAATATCATGCAAATACCTTTTGTTGTCTCCCCAGTCCAGAATTATACAGGAAAGGGGATTCTAAGAAATGTACTTGCAGTTAAGCTAAGTGAATGCAATATAACCACCACACCAACTTAGATCACAGCCTCCAGCCAAGTGGCCAACCGACCCCAGAAACAAGGACTGTGCTCAGCAGAGTTCTACCAAGATCACCCAGACCAGAAGAACTCTTCAGTTCACCACAGAATCACAAGCTAAATACTGCTGTTTTAAGCCACTAAGCTTATTGCACAGCAAAAGCTGAAACAAGTGGATATCTAAATTTGATGAGATGGGTGGAGAACAGAGTAGGTGGGTACAGGGGTAGTAGCTAGACTTCTCAATGTATACCTTATTCTGTAAGACTTGTATCATTTTAATTTTTTGAACCATGTAAATATATTACTCACTAATAAAGAATAAAATTAATTTTAAAACTATATGAATGGACTACAGTGTGGTACCAGGTAGCTTGTTAGCTATATTGCAAAAGACACTATCTAAAGGAGGATAGATGTAGTTCAAGGAAATACAAGAAGAGATATGTGCAAGTCAATTGAATCCCCCATAGCCTTGTCCATCTCAGATATGGAACAAGCATCCACCCAGATGTCAGACACCCACCTGGGAGTCAACCTGTCTTCTCCTCTCTCTTTCATCCCTTACTCCACTCTATCAGCAAGTCCTTGGATTCCCTCTCCGAGTTATCCCTTAACTATGCGATTTTTTTTGGTCTCCACTGCCATCGCTGTAGTCCAGGTGATTCCAACAGTATCCCAACTCACACCCCTGCTGCCATATTGACCCTCTCCAATCCATTCTGTATTTATTAGGAGTGGTATTCTTAAAATATAAACTGGATCATGTCATCCCCTCTCTCCGTCTCCTGCTTGAAGACTTCAGTGTATTCTCATCATGTTTTGAATTTATGCAAATTCCTTGTCCTGATTTATAATATCCTGCAAGACTCTGCTCCTACCAAACTCTCTGATCTCCAGAGTCACTCTCCCAGACCCAGCCCACTAGATCCCAACCACAGCGGCCTTCTCTCAGTTCCTCAAACGCTCAAGCTCTTTCATAACTTAGGCCTTTGCACACAATGTCCTTATGCTTGTTATTTCTTTCTCTTCCATAGAAAATAAGCTCCATGGGGGCGTAACCTTGTCTGCCTTATTTATCATCGTGTCTCTTGAGTCCTAGCAGAGTGCTTTACACAGTGGGCCCTTCACAAATACTTGACAGATGAATGAATGAATGTAGCAAGGTGGACTAAAGCAATCCATCCCCTTCCAATTCCATTTGAGTATCTGTATTTTTAAGCATTCTATGTTTCTTCTTAGATTCGTTTATCTGGCTCTAGCCCTCACTTCACTCAGGTCTCTGTTGCAGTGTCTTTTCCTCAGAAATGCCTGCCGTGACCCCTATCTCATGTAGTCTGCACTTGATACTCCCTAAGTCCTTTTCTATTTATCACTCTCTGAAAATATATTATTTGTGTGTTTATATCGTGGCAGGAACTGTGCTTGTCTTATTAAGAGGGGTATCTGCAGCTCCCAGAGCAGTGCTTAACACACAGATGTTTGATGATAGTTGAATAAATAAACACATACACACATAAAGCAATGGATGGTGGCCCTGCCTTGTTCTTCCTAGCCTCCCTCTGAGGACTGGCTGTCGTGACCTTGAATTCCAGCCTACTCCCCTAAACCCGGCTACTACCAACAGGACCATCCGTTGCTGAGCATGTCAGAGCAGCATCTGCGCTGAATTCTTTCTCTCTGGGTTTCATCTGCTTCTGGAACTTACCTTCCACTGATTGCTCCTAATTTGCCTGAACCATGACGAGATGGCTGTATACCCTTGGACGCCATGCTGCGCTTGCCGGACTGAACCTTGTTCTCACTGTGTGCCTCCCCTCCTCACCTCTCTTGGAAGTCTGGGGCCTCTTCCTGTCTCCCCCACTGCTGCCTCAACTTGCTGTATGTAACTGGCCACACCTCCCTGAGTCCTGAGTCATGACTGAAGGAATTGCAAAACCATGTCCAAAAAGAGTTAAGGAAACTCAGCAAGGCCTCTTGAAACTTTAACTGTGCATTTAGAGCTACATCATTCTTCTAACCAGCTGCCTAGAACCCCATATCACAGCGCATTCAACTATTCCCCACTGACCGCCATATCTGTAGCTTTTACTTGACAATGTTTGCAGTAGGCATCCTTGTGCAGGCCTTCTTGGAGGCCGTCACTGTAATCCAATTTACGTAAAAAGAAAAAAATTTCTGCACATTTTCCATGGCATGGGCACATATATACATCTGTAAGTGCATAGATACTATCTGTTAATTGTCGTTACTTCTGGGGACCAGGGATGGTGTTCAAAGAGACTTTTGCCTTCTCTGTAATATTTTAGTTTTGTAATAAGTAAAATGTAAGCATGTATTATTTGTGTGATTAAAGATGATCAAAAATATTAATGAAACAAATTTTAGCTAAAAATTAACCTCCTTTTTCCAAAGTACCTTTCTCAGGGGTAGTAGAAAGTGACAATGTGATTAGACTTTCTCTCTTCCCATCTCACCCAAAGGCAAGCAGCAAGTCACCCCAAGAGGAGACCATCTGGGTAGCCCATTGCCCAATTTAGCAGCGTGGTAACTCTTCTTCCTTCAGTACATTTTTAAGGACTTTCAAGCTGTACTTTGAACTGTCTCCTGCATCAGGAGACTAGAGTTGAATAAATGGAAACCTGTCTCAGCAGTTTACCACAGGAGATTTCTGGAACATAGCTGCATCCCTGAAAAAACCATCCAGGATGTCCCAGAAAAATCCAGGCTTGGATTCTGCAATTGCATCGCTGTACAGTGATTGGGTTACACAGTTAAGTCAGTGGGATGTCCTGGGGCTGTCATCTGGTATCTGGGACATTGAGTTACGTTAGAAAGCAACAATGAAACAGCATATCCTTTGTATTTTTATTGAGCTTTTCTGTCCCAAATGCTTCCTGACACCACACACATCTTTGCAACATAGCAGTGTGATAATTTGGGGGCAGGTGTCACCATCCCTGTTTTACTGAAGGACTCTACTTCAGCTGTGCTGGACTTTCAGTCTCTTGACCATGCACCCCAGGGCCTTTGCACTTGCTGCTCCTCTCTCTGACTGGCAATGCTTTTTCCTAGATCCTCTGGCAGGATCCTTTTCTCATTCGGTTCACAATCTAAAAAGTATCTCCCTGGAGCAACCTTCTCTGACCACTCAGGTACCCCTCCAGTTACTTTCTATTACATCATCTTGTCTTGTATTCTGTACAGCACATATCACTATCTGGAACTACGTGGTTTATTTATTTGTTTGTGTATTGTCTTCCTCTCCCAAGTTGAAGGTAAAAGGGCATAGATAGGACTTTGTCATGTTCATTGCTAAATACCCAACACAGACCCTGAGACCCTGTAGGCACTCAGGAATATCTTTTAAATACACGAATAAGTGGTTTCCTAAAGATTGGGCTGGAATAGTGATTCTTAGCTCTGGTAGGCTCATTAGAACTCCCTGGAGGGCTTTTTAAAAATGCAGTGCCCAGGGCCTCCCTTCAGAAATGCCCCTTTAACCATTTAACAGGGCTGGGGTGCCCAGGCCTCGTATATTTAAAAGCTGCCTGGGCAATTATAATGTATGTGTAGAATTGGGGACCCTGGGCCAGATGATTTTTCCGGTCCTTTCTGATGCTATTGCAAGTCCCCAGGAGGAAGATTATGGTGATGAGGACCACAGTGGTCAGAGGGAGGTGGGTATGTGGTTGGACTTGGGCTGGGATACAAGATGTGCTACTGAAGCCAGACAGGTGAAAATGTGCTCGAGATCGCTCGCTTTATCAGAAGAACTGGGACAACATCCCAGATTTTCTGATTATCAAATAGCAGAGCTTTCCCTGAAACATGTTGCCTCTCACTTCTTAGATGCCCACTCACTCTACGATATTCTAAAAGATCCTACAGAAATTGGTGCACAGGTGTTGACTACTCTCTCTCTGAACTTAGAATTGCATATAAGTGGAAGAACTGCTCAAAGGAAGAAGCTTCTGGATATAAGCCTCCTCTCATTATTGTTCTTGTCTTCCCCTTTTTCCTTCTGCTTCAATTCTCTTTCTCTCTCTGCTTCTTTTTCTCTGCAATCTTATTACTTTCTATTCCCCCAGCACTTTCTAAAATGCTTCCTCAAATATCTGAAAGTTTGTTTTTTTTGTTTTTGTTTTTCATTCCAAAACTTGGAGAGTTTCTGCATAGCATTGTGAGCAATCTATGGATGAGAAAAAAACTCTCCATCCAAACATTCCATCTCATCCTCATGCAAAGAGGCCACACAGATTACACTTCACCACAAATCCCAGATGATACTCTTGTCCTCTCAGACCAGAGAAACAGGGAGAAAATTGGAGCACAGGCACTTGACCCTTCTCCAGACTGTGGAAGTTGCAAAGTTCCTGGGAAAACAATAGACGATTAAGGTCTTCTGGGTATTTGGGGGAGATGGGTCACATGAAATTTTGAGTTTTGTGAGCTTCTAAACAAATCCTCTCTTTTGTCAATTAGACAATTGATTTATGAGGAGTGAAGCTGCCACGTGGTTTGGATACATCGTGCTCTTGGGATGAAAAGAGAGGAAATGTGATTTTGTTTGGAAGGCCTTTTAGACTGTTGGCTGTCTGGTGCTGAGAATAAAATCTGGGTGCAGAAAGGATGGAGAGGGAATGGGGCTGATGTAGAGTAGAAGGGTGGACTGGACAGGATGTAGGGTCTGGCCCTGAGTGAAGCATTACATTGCTTGCAGCTGTGGGATGGTTTGGAGGTCCCATTTCCCTAGATTCCTTTAGGGTCCCCTGTCTTTCTGATGAGGTGGTAAGGAGACAGAGTGCGTTGGGTTCAGCCCTCTTGGCACCATGGGGAGCGTGTGTTTTGTGTCTGTTTAGGTAGACATGATACTCGGCAGACATGACACTCTTCTCTGTAGGAGGGGGGTAAGGGGTAGGTTCAGAGGAACAGTCCAGGTGGGACGTGGCATAGTTACTACAAAGACTACACAGCACACACTGTCCTCCTCTGATTCGGCACTTCACATTCTCCAGTGAAAAATTAGTGGAACATGCTCACTTGTGTCAGGCTTTCTTCATGATTTAAATGTTGTATGCTTCACCCAGGACACCTGTGTTTGTTGAGCAATAATAGAGAAGGCTTTTGAGAGGTTTGCAAAAGACCAGGCAGTGAAAGGGATGAGTAATGAAATGGAGGTTCCCCCTGGGGTTGAAGAGAGTGTGTGGGAAGATATAGTTGGGAGGAGGGGGTAGAGAAGAACGGGGCAGTAGGAAAAACTAGCCTTTTTATTCATCCATTCAGTGATTTTATAGCTATTAGTTGAGCATCTTTGTGACAAAGTACTTTCCTAAGCCTAGTGGGTATCAGAGTGAATCCAAGAGACATTGCCATATTTGCTCAATATATTCCTACTTACCTTCTGGGGAGACTTTCCTGACTCCTGGGTGGACATACTGCTCTCTTCTCTATGCTTCAGTAGCTCTTTATGCAGACTTCTCCTCTGGCATTCCCACATTTATTATATTCTAATTTTCTGTGTAGACATCCATCTGCTTCATAAAGCTCTGAGCTCTGCAGACAGGGACGACGTCATAGTCATCTTGGACTCTCATGCATATGGAAGGTGCTCAACAAAGTTTGATTAAGTGGATTAGACAATCAATACCTAATTTGGAAAGGTGAATTGGCCTTAACATATTTATAAATATGATAATGATGGTGATGGTGACGATGATTTAATTTCCCAATCTGTTCACGGACCTGAGGAGGCACGTTTGAAAGCCATATGTTGAGACCCATGGAGTAGCTATTTCGTTCTCCAGACAATCAACGATGTCAGAGCTATCCCATGAAGGATTGGCGGGTGGGCCAAAATTAGTGGTCATTATTTAGACACGGTTGATATAGCTATTTTTTTTTAATCAGTGTGGTCCTTCCCTAACTCATTGTTCTCTCTCCTATTGTCCCCAAACCATACCCTCAACATATGCCATATCCAGGAAGTACTCAACAGCAATGACAATGATAATAATAATAATAATAATAACTAATATTTACTGAGTCCTTCCATGTGTCAAGGTCTATTCTAAGTGCTTTGCATATTTCATTTCACTTATTCCTTGTGCAATCTCATGAGGCTGATAACTACTATTATTCTCATTCTAAAATAAAGAAACCAAGACTCAAAGAGTTTAAATAACTTGCTCGATGTCATATAGCTTATGGGTGGGGTAGAAGCAGGATTCCTGCCCAGGAAGTTTGCCTTGAGGGACAACATTCTTAACTTCTTTGCTGTCTTGTCTCCCTTATTTGGCTATTGACCCTACAGGAGGTTTAAGCACAAGGAGGGATGAACTCACCTCATCTCTTGCGTTGAAGATCTGTTGCTAGAGACATTCCGTGAACTGATTTTCCATCACCTACTCTTCAAGACTAGGCATCACTCCCTCTGGGAAGTCATCCTTGATCTCTTCCAGACTGAGCCAGATATTACTTTCTGTATTTCTATAAAACCGTTTGCTTTTCGTTTTCATATGGTATCAATTGCAGTTGTCTAATTTCCTGTCTGTTTCCCCC
Organism: Diceros bicornis minor; assembly: GCF_020826845.1. NCBI lineage: Eukaryota > Metazoa > Chordata > Mammalia > Perissodactyla > Rhinocerotidae > Diceros > Diceros bicornis. The sequence continues at coordinate 20,801,182 of NC_080764.1, read as the reverse complement.
ATGAGTCTGTGAGTTCCTTACAGACAGAAACTTTCAGATCTCAATGCCTAGAACCTGTTGCTCAAGAAATATTTGTCTAATTAATTAATTAAGAAAAAATTTGCAATTTACTTCCAACTTCTCAAGGGCTTTACCATAAGAATGCTTATTGCTATATTTATTCATCGGTTATTTCATCCACCTATTTATTCATTTTTTCAATAGATATTTATTGAAGGAGGACATATCTGTGTTAAGCATTCTTCTGGGGTCTGGAGTGATAAAACATACATGATTCCTGTTCATAAGAGGCTTATAGTCTACAGGGGGGAGACGGGGGTTGGTCTAGACATTAATCAGAATTGCCTAATTACAAATTGGGATATTGCTAAGGGAGAAAGGCACAGGGTGCTGTGTGAAAATATGTAACTGAACAGAAGGGTCTTTGGGTTCCAGAGAAAAACCATAATCTTACCAAAGGGTCAAGTGGGTCATCCTGTGACTCTCCAGGGTATACCCTTAAGTCAATAGCCACCACTGATGATAGCAGGCCATTTGAATGCAAATTTGGAAAGTCTAGACAAGTCAATAAGTTATTCTTACAAAAAGTCTTAGAATTGTTGAGTTAAAGAGACCACAACAATCACTGAATCCAACTTCACATACACTGGAGAAGCTCACATTTAAGATTCCAGGTAAACGGATTGTGCAAGGAGAATGTGAATCAGTCCTAGTTTATGAGGATTTACTCAATGTCCCAACACTATTCCTGGTAATAGATAGAGATCAGTGTCTACCTAGAAACTTTATGAGGCGTTTAGGGACTTATCTTGATGTTCTAAGGTACTTTTACACAGAATCCAGAGTGAATTATCCCAAACCAAGTCTGAGTTTTGCCAAGGATTCATTCCAAATTTGTCTTGGTGCTACCCTCTGGTGAGTAAGACCAGATAGCAGAGATTGAACTTCTAATCCTGGAGAACGTTCTGATAGAGGGAGTTTTTGTTTTATTTAGAGGAGGAATCATAAGATATTATTAAAACAACTTGAACATCTGGTTTGGGGATAAAGTCATTTTATTGTCTGACTGCCAAGCCACAGAACCAAGCTTACCAAGAAAGCCTCTCTCTCTCCCTGCCTTCCGTAAAGCCTAATACCCAGCTATAACAATATGCACCCTCCAACACAAATGAAGACTAAGGAGGAGCAGAGTGAGGTCTTCAAGATTTAAGGAAAATTCACCTGGTGGTTGGAAAATCAGAGCAATAAGGAGCAGCTAGACTCCCTTTGAATCTTTTCTCAAGCTAGTTGCCACCTATTCAAACTTTCAGTGAAAACATTCAAAAAGAAAGCAATATCCAAAACGAGTGTTCGTTGAATCCCAGTGAAATTCCTCCTCCCACCATTTCCATCCTCTCCTCCAGCAAGTTGAAGGACCGATGGTCAGCCTCAGAGAAAATAAGAATCAGAGTTAGCAAGGACCATTAGAAGACACATAGAATGAGGCTCTTCTCTCTACATGTGACCAGTGCTACTCTAGTCCTCTCCTGCTGTTGCTGTCTTGCTCTAGACATGCCCTTTAGCTATTTAGACTCATTCCTTTATTCAAAAAATATTAGTGAGCGCCTATCAGGTAACAGGCTCCGTACCAGGCACTGGACTCTATGATATGATAGTATTTATATGTTAGGCAGCCAAGATACAATTAAACAGACATACACATAAAATGATTGCTAGCTGTGAATGAGCTATGAAAGAAAGAAACAAGGCATTGGAAATGTAACCACCTGGCCCTCCCATTTCTCCCTATCACGCCCAGCACAGACCCTTTAGTCAATCATGACACCCTTTCCCACATTTCAGACAGTTGATACCAATTGATCAAATTATAAAAACAAGTTGAAGGCTGCCTGCTGTCCCCAAACCTGGGTTTTCAGACAAGGACAATAAAAGCCCCCAAATAGGACATACCTATGTCATATCTGCCTACTCACAGTATCAAAGAGTTGGAAAAGGGCCTTAGAGATCTGTTTTGCCCCTTGCGTTGCAGTGACCCACAGTGGGGCAGTGACCTGCCACAACCTCCCAGCTCACCAGTGGCAAAGCCCTGGCTGGGACCCAAGTCTCATGACTCCAAGGCCGGGACCTTCACCTGTTGTCTTCAATGGAGAGTGTAACATTCTTGTCTTATCCTACTCAACCATCTCTCCATTCACATATTGTGCTTTCGTAATTTGAAGAACCTAGAAGAGGGAGCAAAGTAAAGGTCAGGAGTTAAGTAATTTTTCTGGTTGGCGAGATGGATTAATGAGCCGTAGATAGTAGAAGCTTAAACAGGGAAAGGATATTAGAACCCAGCAACTAAACAAGGATTTGGTTCTTTCTTAACTGTGTCAGAATCTCCAGAATGTGGATAAATCATCCTCCTTTTGGGTCCTCAGGTTGTCTTTTCAGGGATGGGGATTTGGGAAAGAAGAGAGGACCGGGGGTGAAGGAGATGTGGAGGCAGAGATTGGATTATTTCTTTTTCATATTTGCTACTTGCTCTTGCATTGACTACCTACCTAATGCGAATACAGAGAATGATGCAGTATATGCCAAACCGATGACACTATTTTTTGCATCTGATAGCAGTTTGCTAGAGGAAGTCAACTGTAAACAGGTTTTTAGGCTGACAAGCCAAGACTCCTCACAGAATTGACTCAGCGGTTATTTTGTCCAAGGTACATAGAGCAAGTTTGCTAAGTCTGGGTCATTCTGACAAATTCTTGAAAACAGGGACCCCAGACTACAAGGGGAGAACATCAAAGATCTCCTGGGGCTGTAACTAAGACTTGGCAACTGGTCTACGTCCTCACTTCACTCCAGCCTTGGGGCCCACAGCAGAAGGAAGCTCACTAGGAAGGAGTCTTGCTCTGCCTTCTTTGAGGCCATCTGCTCAGCTGTGGCTCCCCTGAAGAACCAGAGCTTCTCAATTTGAAACAATCTCAGTAGCTCATCTAGTCCAGCCCTCACACCAGAAACATAAATTAATATTGTCTTTAATGAGACTTTACCACAGGCTTTTATGTAGAGAGAAGAAGGATCAGAGGAGTGAGTGAGCAGAGGCGTCCCCAGAGGACCCAAAGTGACCCCCTGGCTCAGGTAGGGAAAACACAGGATATAAGAGGACAGTAGCCCTCTAGCTTTTGTGTGCACCAGAATCACCTGGAGGGCTTTTAAAACACAGATCACTCTTAGAGCCTCTGACGGTAGCAGACCTGGGACTCAAGAATTTGCCATTTCTGACAAGTTCCCAGGTGATGCTGATACTGCTGGTCCAGAAACCACACTTGAGGGACTTTTACAATAAGTAAAAAGAGGACAGAGAAGATAACAACTGCCCAAAGTCATCTAGTTCCACTCACCTTCTGGAGGCCTTGGAGAGGGGCTTGGTGAGTAGGCATTTTCCATCGTTAGAGCAGTGGATGTTAGTCTTTCTGTCCATTAAATATCATATTTGAACTTAGCGAGGATGCTGAGCAAGCGAGGGCCTGTGCCAGCTGGTATGAGGCACAGAAATAATTCCCGGGGCAAATTCACTTAAAAAGACACAAAAGGACAAATCTAGGTGCTGCATGCGGATGATGTGGCTGAGCCCTAGAAAGAATGGGGGACTTCCTTGGGTCTGGCAATCTGTTGAATTGGGATGGGAGTGGGGTAAAGATAAGGGAAGGAGATCCCAGTCTCCTGTATGCCCTGCTCCTTCACTGTAGTGCCAAGTACATGACAGATTACAAATTATAAGGTGCTTTGATTTTCCAATTATGTTAACTTTTATTCATATTTAGGAGACCCCACAATGTGGGAGAAAGAGCCCTGGACCAGGAATTGGCAGGGCCCAATTCTGGCTCCACTATGGTTAGTTTTGTGATGTGGGCAGACCACCTTAGCTCTCGGCATCCTAACTTCTTCATCTGTAAACAGAAATAACAATGTTTGCCCTACGATCCTGCTGAACTCCTGGAGGGTCCAATGAGATCAGGTGTAAAGGCATTTTACAAGAATATAAAATGTTACAGAACTGGAAGAAATCATTATTCATTCAAAAAAATTGTATTGGGCTCAACCACATACTGGGCTTTGGGGATATCATGAGGAACAAAATAAACAAGGTTCTTGCCTCTTTTTGGGGAAAAGAGGAAATAATAGGCTTTCTTTTCAGTCAATTTTTCTTCCCTTCCTCCCTCCGCTCCCGACCTTGCCGCTACTGAGAAGACTTGTAACGGGACCAGCAGAGTTAACAGATGCAGCTTTCCTGGGGAGTCTTCAGGTGCTTTTGCATGCCCTCTTCAGAACACTATGTATTCTCGTCTCTAAGCACAAAATGACAGATGAAGGAAAGGAGGCAAAGAGCCAGCAAGGGGGTTGGAGAAGGCCTTGCAGTAGAGTCACTGGGTCCCAATCCCTGTACTCAGTGGACGCCCTTGGGTGAGGTATTGAAAATCTCTATGGCCCCATTTTTATCCGTAATATGGAGATACATCAGGGGTGAGATTCAACAGTACTGGCTGTCTAAACATTGAAATACTTCTGTCCTAACAGTAAAACTTCCTGCCACTCAAGTATCCCCCATCCTTGCTACTCTGGGCATCTGGACCCCATCCGGTCTTGGGACCCCTGGACCTTTCCACACTCAGTAACTAGGAGGTAATGCGTGGTCCAGTGAGTGTCTCTGATACCTGGATCCAGTGCAACTTCCATATCGTTTCTGATTGGTTGGTAGCTGTGCCAAACCAATTGTTAAAAATTTTTGACCACCACAGGGACGGGCCTGGTGGCATAGTCATTGGGTTCACGTGCTCTGCTTTGGCGGCCGGGGCTTCACGGGTTCGGAACTGGTTGCAGACCTGAGCACCGCTTGTCAGGCCATGCTGTGGCAGGCGTCCAACACGTGAGGTAGAGGAAGATGGGCATGGATATTGGCCCAGGACCAATATTCCTCAGCAAAAAGAGGAGGATTGGCAATGGATGTTAGCTCAAGGCTAATCTTCCTCACCAAAAAAAGAAAAAAAAATTTTGACCATCACTTGACTGTCACTTGTCTATGCAGTTTTTGTGAAGATCACATCATGAACTCAACAAGCGAATGTCTCAAATGCTGCTGTAAGAGGATGCTCAATGCAGTTTTGTTTCCTCCTGGGCAAAAGAAGATTCAGTAATGAAGAGTGAGCAGAGGGGAGCAGAAAGGAAAGGAAGGCAAAAAGTTGGTTGAGAAGAAGCAGGGAGTGAGAATATTGTAAGTGGGTGGGGAGACACACCTCCTTCTGGACCTGGGATGTATTTAGCAAGTGCCTTCTTGGAGTCCAAAGAGAAAGCGAGAGTCCTGACACAGGGCTTGGAGTTCCTTGAATGGAGCACAGAGTGTTATTATATTGTAACAGCTCTTGCCCACATTGCTAATTTATTCCATTCTAATCTCCTCTTTACTGGGGAGATGAAAGTCTGAGCATTTCTCCCTTGCACAGCCCTGCAACCTGCTACTGGGAGAATAGTTTCCTTGTTTCACTGAGGCTCCTCTCACATGCGCACTTTCTTGGCAAACCTGCTGAGAGGTATTAGAGTCACCAGGCACACCCCGGAACATTGATACGTTTGGAATTTAATCAAACATCCCACAAAATGGGACTATTTACTCTTGGAAGCGCTCACTTTAAAAATATTTAAAAGTGATCAAAATACAAATTATTAGGACTCTGCCCTTCACAGTGAGCTTTTCAGGATTTATGTATTTTGCTATACACCTCACCCTTCCCAAGAAACAAAGTCAGGCAGTCTCTGATTCTGACATGTCAGCACAGCGAGTGGTGAGAAGATGGCTGCGGTCCAATCCTGTTTTTCAGTGACATTTCTTAGCCTTGTTCTTTGGCATCTCTTTTCTTGAAGGAGGGACCTGGAAGAGCCTCTCATGGCAATCTCATGTGGCATGGTCTTAATGCCCACAATTTCCAAGCTAAAAACTCCAACCCTGTGGCTTTGAAGGCTAGTTGTGAGCAGTTACAGGTCTAAAAGTCAAGACCCACAGGAGCCTGAGGGTCCAAGAGTCCAGAAAGAAAAATTCTCTAGGGCTTACTAGTCCTTTAATTCCTCACTGTGTCCCCTCACTCTACTCTAGGGGTTCTATTAAAGCTTTTCTATGATTCTCAAACCCTCAGACCCACCATCCCCACCTGACTCTCGAAAAGGCCCCTGGCACACCCACTTAATTGAGAAGATCCTTCTTCCCCACTGACCACCTCAAAACTTTGTTCTTATTCACTCTCTCTTCCTTTCCTTTGGCCTCTGAGGAAGGGTTATCCTCCTCCCTGAATCGAACACCCCCACCTAGGCTGATGACCAAGTATCACCAAATGATCTCTCTTGGGTAATTTCTCCTCTCTTGAGCAGTCTCACCCTTTACTAACATTATGTTTCATGTAAAATCAACAGAAATACCCTCTTAACACCCTCAAGCTAGCACATCACCCTCTCCTTTCCTCCCTCATTAGAATTGTTGAATTTGTAGTCTATACTGGCTGGCTCCATTCTCTGAATCCCTCTCATTCCTTACACCCTTGCAATCTGACTTGTGTCCAAATGACATTATGGAAATGTTCTTAGAATAATTAGTGAAATAATGTTTCTCCTTTGACTCTCAAATCATCACAGTCAAGTTTTTCTTTCTTTCTCAATCTTACCCTCACCCTTTCCCCCTCCAAGGCATATGACCCTGTTGACATCTCCTTTCTTCCTGAAATGTTCCCTGCACACTACAGTAGTTGTCATTATACTCCTGCAATAATGAATAGTTTTCCTCAAGTTTCCTAAATGGCTCCTCCTTGGCTGAGAAAGAAAAGCATTCCCAAGATTCCTTTCCTCTACTCCTTTTTCTCTTTCCCTCCTCTTCCCTCCCTCCTCTTCTCATTCTCAACAGTCCCACCCACTGCCATGGTCTCAGTGACTACTCCTTACCTTTATAGAACTGACTCCCACATCCTTTCTTCTAGAACTGTCTTGCTTCCTGGATTCCAGACCCACAATTCTAACAATCTGCTGGACTCCTTCTTTTATATGTCTTGCTGGCATCTCAGCACAGAGTTCTCAATACCAAAATCATTGCCTTCTCCTTGACACCTATGCAGCCTCCTGGCCTCTTGATTTTTGTAAATGGAACCAATATTACCTTAGTCATGCAAACTAAAAATATTTGACTCTTTGCTCTGCCTTACCCCATTTACTTAACTCACTTTTTATGTTTGGTTGTTTTCTGAATTGTCTCTTGGCTCCACTCCCTCTTTTCTGTTGCAATTGTTAGCACCCAATTTTGCACATTCTCTTCTTTTTGTCTGGCCTCCAGCAATAGCCTGCTAGGTGGCTGTCTCCTTGATTTCGTGTTCTCTTTTTCTATTTGTCTTATACATCTCAGCCAAATCTATCTTCCTGAAGCCCACTTCCATTGAAAGCCTGTCACGGTTTCACCTCTTTGCTCAGTTAAATTTGGACTCTTTAAAATGCCATTCAAGTCTTTCCCTATGTTGACCCTAAAGGATCTCTTCAGGCTTAATTCTCAGTACTGTCCTATAATTAACTTATAATTTTCTAGTCAAATGAGATGACACAATTTCTTAGTTATGCCCAATGATTTCCAGTTTCTGTTCCTTTTTCATATTTTTTCTTTTGCCCAGCACCTCCAAGAGCACTTTTGTTCAAATCTGGTAGCATCTATTCCATCTCTGAATCCCTACAAAACTTACTTTCAGCTTCCTGTGTCCCCGAGCCTCAATAGCTTAGTATTGCCTGTTTTGAGAGCCTGACTTCTCTACTTCTCTCCTCTCCAGTTTGTAAGACCTTTGTAGGGGAAGAGTATATCACAGACCTCTTTAGAATCTTGCACAGCACCTGGGCTGGAACCTTCATAATCTGCCCTAATTTATATTTGTCGAATGTTGAACGAAAAAAATCATTACATTCTTAGAAACTTTATAATCTATTTCTTGTATTGTGTTTTGGAGAGGTTTTAAAATTTTTCTCCTATTTATTTTTTATTTTAATTAATGACTAGAAAATACTAGAAACTAGTGTACTCACATAAACATTCTCACAACAAACTCATTTCTGCTCAAAGATTACCATTCTCACCAACATTTTTAGAGTGAGCATGAATTCCTATTTAAATAATTTAGTGGAAAAAGAAAACAAATATCTGATTGTAATGCACTCAAAAGCTTCTGGGCCATGATATTATGGAATTGGTACTTCTTTGAAAAGAAAATGCCCAAAGCTTTGCAATAATGAGAGGTCCAAGGTCTAAGCTCAAAGTCCCTTATACCCTCTCCCAACATCCAACCCTCTTCACCTACAGTCTGTCTGTAAGAGGATTTAGGAAAGAAAAATAACAGAAGGTGATATATCTGACCACAGAAACTTAAGAGGGTCCCCTGCTGATCTTTGCGTAATTTTTCATGACCCTACACATCAAAAAAAAAAAAAATTAAACTTAGTTAACTACCTGGATATCGGCTCTCCAAATTTAAAAAAAAAATGAAATATTTGGAAAATATTCTCAATAACTAACAAAAAAAAAGAGTTGTTATTGAATGCAGGGACCATATGTCAATACCTTGTTTGTTTCTCCCACAGGACTCAATCCAGTTCTGAGCACATAGTGAATGACCGATCAGTCCTCATCAATTGATTATAGATAGTTGATTTGCTTTTAAGGGACTCTTTTAGAAATTTTCCTTGATTCCTCAACTCAGGTGAAAGCTGAAAACATGTGTAGACCGAACCTGTATCTAGAGCCACATATTGGCTGAGAACTAACCACACAAAATATTGTCAAACAATTGGTTGTTGACAAAATTCAAGCTTTGTTAAATGAGAAAAAAAGTAGTTGGTAGGTGGGATCCAAGTCTTTTAAAACAATTTTTTTTTTTTTACGGGGTATGTGTGTGTGTGTGTGTGTGTGTGTGTGTGTTTCCAGATGCATTTGCCTGTGCTCTGGCTGCAGGATGGAAACAAGCATTTCTGTCTCATTTGGGGCGATGGAAGCCTTCTTCAACAGGTAGACTCCTTTAGTCATCTTGGGCCATTTATGTGCCATGGGCAAAGTTTTCCTTTTCTCAAACTTTATTTTGAAGCAAATTTAAGGAAATTCAAAACAGCAGGACTGGGTGAAAAAAATAAGTCTTTGTTCCGCATGTACAGTTTGAATCGTGTCGGGAAATATTGCTACTTCCATTTCATTACACTTTACTTTGGAGGAAGCATTTTTTTTTTTTTAATGAAGTCAGGAGAACTCTAAGTCAGGAGGCTGCCCATAGCTGAGTCTCATGGACAGATGGCCGGCTCAAACACATAACAAAGGGTCTGTTGTGATGTTGCCAATTCTATTTCATGAAATATTTTTTGGTATAAACTGGAGAACACACTTTGTTCAGCTAAAGATTTTTTTTCTGCCAGTTGTCTTTGCCAAGGTCAATGTTTCTATTACATGGGGGAAGTATACACTCCCTCTGGTGGCTGATTTAACACATTTTTCTTTACCCAAAGACCCACGGATCTCAGTAGCTAAAATGTCCTAGTGTGATGTACATTCATTTAACAAATATTTAGTGAGTTCCTATGATGTGTCAAGCAATGTGCTGAGAAATTGGAGTTGGAAAACCCGTGGTTTTGCTCTGGTTGTGCTACATACTAAGTAACCGTTGGACCCGTTCACGAGGCAGCCACTTAACCTCTCTGTGCTTCATTTTCTCAACAATGAGATGTATATCTGCATTGCTTATCTGAAAGCATAGTATCAAAGATCCAAAAAGATAAAATAACAGCAAGAGTGATCATATGTTGTAAATTAGATGAGGATACTCCAATGCTTAAAATAATTTAACGTCTCCCTGTTGCCCTTAAAATAAAATCCAACCTCTTTTCATGGATTTAAAGACCCAGCGTAATCCAGGCTCTGCCTCCTTGTCAACCTCATCTCACACCATTCTCCCTCTGGAGAATCGCAGACCTCCATACTGGCCAACTTTCATTTCCTTGAAAGCGCGATTTCTTCCTGAAGGTCTTCATTGTACTTTCTCCTCTTCCTAGTAAGTTCTTTCTTCTACTCTTCACCCACCTAGACTCTTATTTATATCCTCATTTTCAAAGCCACTTTCCCAGAAATTCCTTTGTTAACCACCAACTCTAAAATTGGTTCCCTTTATTATTTTCTTTCGTAGAAACTTATTTTGCTTTACAACATTTATCCCCTACAGAAATGTATTTATTTGTTTTTTAAATTGTTTTATTGGCCACAATCTTCCCCACTAGAATGAAAGCTCCATCAGGACAGGTCCCCTGACTGTGTAGCTCACTACTCTATACCTCGTACCTGGAAATGGCATCAATTAGAATTTGGGGGAATGTATGAATGAATGAAACCTGTGAAGTGTTATAGCAATGTGAATTTATTATTATAGAAAAATAAAATAATATGTAATATACAAGAAAAAAGAGGAGGAAATGCAGTTTGAGAAAGAAGAAGTTGCTGTGTTTAACAAGTATCATTGGGATATGGATTTTTTAAATTATTTTAATTATGTACTCAGTTATGAAAATGTCATATATTTCATGACTATTAAACAGAACTATAGAATTTTATAATATAAACCCTCAGTTTGCAGATAATACAACTGAGGTCCAGAGATGTGAAGTGATGTGTCTAGGGTCATACAGGGGCAGAAACAGAAGTAGAATGTGTGCCTCTGACTCGTAATCTAGAGTTCTTTTCACTACATTGTGCTTATTCTTGGATATAATTCTTATTATAAGACTTCATTTCTTAAAGCTTGATAGATTTATTAAACTCCTGTATTAATTCTAGACTAGAGTGACTATAAACAAATTGCTTAATATTTATCGAGCATCTTTCATTCTGACCTTCTGGAACTAAAACAGGCAGATATCTTAGCTCAACCACATCCTTCTTCCCTCCCTCCCTCCCTCCCTCCCTCTCTCCCTTCCTTCCTTCCTTCCTTCCTTCCTTCCTTCCTTCCTTCCTTCCTTCCTTCCTTCCTTCCTTCCTTCCTTCCTTCCTTCCTTCCTTCCTTCCTTCCTTCTTCCCTTCCTTCTTTTTGACTTTTCCTTTACTAAAGGCATTTTGTCATCCTTTGTGCTCAGAGGGTCTTTTCCATCTGGAAACTCATGGTCTTCAGTTCTGGGAAATTTTCTTGAATTGTTTCTTTTATCATTTCTTTTCCTCCATTTTCTATGTTTTATTTTTCTGTAACTCTGCTTTCCCTTCAAACTCTTCTATTGAATTTTTCATTTCTGCTATCATAACTTTAATTAACAATAGCTCTTTAATGTTCTTTGACTGTTTCTTTTTAAAACAAACTGATCTTGTTTCAAAGGTACAATATACTTTCTTAACTTTCTGAGCAAACAAATGGCTCTATCTTTGAAATTATTTTTTTCTTTGCTTTTTTTGTCTTTACTCTATGTTCCATTTCCTCCATTAGTATGTTTTAGTCACTGGCATTCATGTTGAGGCTTTCCTCAAGTGTTTGGTGGTTCTTGGATGTCCATTCTTATTTAAGAGAGGATAAGGTTTCCAGATAAGGTATGGATCACTCAGTTAAATTTGAATTTTATTGAAACAACAAATACATTTTTAGTGTAAGTATGTCCCAAATATCACATTTTTTATTTGCTAAATCTGGCCATCTTAAGAGAGGAGCACAGAGCAGCTGAAGCAAGATCTGTGTGCATGGGTAGTGACTCCTGGGTGTCACTAAGGTGGTCTAGCTGGGCCATTTCATTAGAGGATGCCTGACCATCAGCGTCTATAGGTCTTTACTGTTGGGTTTACTGTTGGTTGATCAGAGGCCCCAGACCAGAATCATTCAATCTTCAGCACGGGGGATAAAAGCATGGCTGTCAGTGTTTTGGAAACCAAGGTGGGACAGGAGATTGGGGTTCTCACCATTCAGAATGTGTACTGTTAATGAATCTCCCTGTTTTCAGCAGAGTATCCTCACCCTTGGTAATGCCTGGCATCCCTCTGTCTAGGATCTTTCTGATATAGCCTCTCTAGAGAGTTGGTTTCAGTCTTCTGCCAGGAGGGTAAGGAAACTACTTCCAAACAGACTGTTAGTAATTCCTATGTCAACTTCAGATGAATCCCTACTTTCAGAGATACTTCTTGCTGCCAATTTCTGACTGTTTGAGGGGTTTTGCAGTGCAAACCAGGTCGCTTCTGGGCTTTCCCCACTGTCAACTTAAATTTCAGCTTCATAGGTCTGCTAAACCAGTTACCACTCAACCATCTGTTTTCTATCTTCCAGAATGTTGTTGTTGTTGTTTTGCTTCTCATTCTTTTTGTCCTTATGGGTTAATGTCTTTAAAATCAATCCCTTTACTGTCTTTTTAGTGCTTTTTGGAGATGGAGTGTAATGTAAAGCATATGTTAAATCTGCCGTCTTTAACTAGAAGTACAGCCATGAATTTTCAAAATGACTACAGGAGAGTCATTTAATTGCTTTTTTCTCAATTTTCTTTTTTGTAAAATGAGAAGGCAAAGAGAGATGATTGTTGATGGACCCCACACAACATTTTATGATCGTCTAATCTCTTGCATTATCATTCTTAACTGAGACCATCAGGTTACAACTTCCTAGACCTTCAAAACAAATTATGTGTCCAGTCTTTTAAGGAATAGACAAAGACATGGTCTACATTTTCAATTATATGGAGCCTCCCAACTCTGCCACTTGCCATTATGGGATCTTCTCTGAAGCAAGATCTTCTCTGAAGTGTATTTCCCCTCAAATGGAGACAATAACATCAACTTCTCTCCTAAGGGTGCTGAGATGAGCAGATGAGTTAATCCACAGAGAAGTGCCTCACATATGGAAACTTGCTATGCAAATAGTAATTGATGTAGTTATTTTCTGGATTACGCGTCTTCTCTGCACAATAGTTCTTGGCCTTTCTAAAGTCTTCCTCTTGGGAAATCATAGTACTGACCTTTAATTGCCTGGACTTACTCTAATTAGTGCTACTAGTCCCTGCAGGTTGCCAGTGACTCTGTTCCTATAAAGCATTGAGTCCTTAAAGACATTAATGATACTATTAACAAAGGCCCACTCAATTGAAAAACCACTAATGTGTCAGGTAATCTACTAAGTGCTTTATATATATCATCTCTAATCTTTACAACCACCCTGCAAGTAAGTTGTATTGAACCCATTTCACAGATAAGGAAATTGAGGCTCATGGAAGTTAAAAGATTTGGCCAACTTCACTCACTCAGTAAATAGCAGAGTTGGGATTCAAACCAGGTCTATCTGGCACTAAACCTATGTGTACTCTTTTCCTTATGTTGTAATGCCTCCTTAACTTTTTAAAAATCACTAATTTCTCTTATCACATTGAGGCCGGAATGTGAACAAGCTAAGATGGTAGCTATAACTTGGCTCTGTCTAGTCTCCATTCTGGCATCCCCACAATGGATTCTGAGTTCTGCCCATGAAAGCCCATTGGTCATCCTTCTTCACGCCTCCCTGCTTTTCCTGCTGCTGGTTCTCTGCTTTGAGTATCATCTCTCCTTTTCTCTGTTCAGTGACCGTTTTCTCACCCTGCGGGGATCCATCAACATCCAACCTCTCTGTGAAGCTTTTCTTTATTTCTCTAAGCAAAATTAATTGCTCCCTTCTCTATGTTCTCTGAGCATTTTCATTTGTATCATACAAAATTGCCTCTTTTTAACCATTTTTGACCTACATAAATGACAACTTCATATTGTTTAACCAAATATTTCCTTACCCCATTGTATTGTAGTTGGGGACAGGATGTGTCTGTTCCCTCCCCACCCCACACCCAGAATATAAGGTCCATGAGAGTAACCATCATAAGAGCTGACCTTCAGAAGTGCTCAGCACGTACTAAAGCCCTACACACTTTACATGAAATAACGCTTTTAATCCTCAGAGCAACTCTGGAAGAGTTGCATATATATATGCATTATATATATATAAAATATATACAATAATATTATAAATATATAATATATATACATTACATACATATTATCATTTTATTAGTGAGGAAACTGAGGCATACAGAATTAAATAACTTGCCCAAACTCACAAAACTTGGGAGACCTTGGATTTGAGCCCAGGTAATCTGACTTTAAAATCCATAGTCTTTTTTTTTTTTTCTTTTTTAATAAAATCCATAGTCTTAACCACTTCTCTAAAAATCCTACTCCTACTGTTCTGTCGGGTTATGTTTGGTTCACTAGTATATTCCCAGGACCTAGCATAAGGGTAGGTGCCTAGTGGTGCTGAGTCAAGAGATAAATGAATGAATTTGGTATCAGCCATGTTTACTAAGCACCTACTCTGTGCTCCGAGGTATTACGGTAGTAGGCACCAAGAAAAATAAGGCCCAGCTCCTGTTCTTGTGGAGATCATGGCCCCAGAGGGGACCCTGCCAGACAGCACTGCAGTTATAATGGAGTGTGATTGCTGGACTCAACAATGAGCATCAGGAGTCGGATGAATGGCCTGCTGAAGGCCTTGTGGAGAGGAGGAGGTGACACAGGAGACAACTCAGTCCTGGGGGAGGAAAGTGGTAGAATTATCCCTGTAAAGGGGTGCTCAGGGTCACCGTAGATGTGTTCCAGGCAGAGGAAGCAGCTTATACAAAGGTCCTGAGAGGGGATAAGGTGGGGGCAGGAGCAGAGCAGGCAGTGGGAGTTCAGAGCAGAGCAGAATGGGGTAGGACTGGGGGATGTGGAACCAAGGGCAGGGAGGTGGACCCCAGCTCTATCACCTACTACCTCAGGGAACTTAGGTAGATTTCTTAACTTCCTTGTGCCTAAATTTCCTTCTCTGTAAAATGGGTGTAATAACAGTACTCACCTGGTGGCACTGGAAGGAAGCTTACCTGAGTTAATACTTATAAAGCACTTAGAATAGTATCTGGTTTAGGGAAAATGCTCAAAAATAGTTCATAAGTAATTAATTTTCCTGCGCGTAGTGTTAATGAAAGAAAAGATATTCTTCAGGAGATTTAGAAGTTTATGATTAGAGCCTCTAATTGGGTTCTCATAATTATAAAATAATTAGAATAATAGACATCACTTATTTATTGTGTGCTTAATTGGCATCTTGTGGTGTGCTAACCACAAAACCACCTTGAAAGGAAGGTGCTAATGTGTACATGAAGGTGCCATTGTGTACATGAGTTCACGGAGGCTCAGAGGAGTTCAAGAACATTCTCACACTCTGAATAAGTAGCAGAGACAGGTTTTAAATTAGGCATTTCCTTCAGTCTTTGAGATGAGCCACCCTGCTGTGATGCCTTTCTGGTTTGCAAGTTTTAAAATGAAAGTGAGATGTGTTGGGTCCTAGAACATTCTTGGTTTAATGGGCCTATTTGAAAACAGAAAATAATACAATGGAATGAATAAATACAGGTATGACATACTCTTATTGGTTTCCATCTCTTCAGGCTTCTTTCAAAGGATCGATGATGCCCCAATACCCTTGAGAAAAATCGGTAAGACCTTGCTCAGAGCTAAAAGCGACCCTCTTGCGGCCAAATGCTCAAGAAATAATGAGTGGAGTTTTCTCCCCTCCTCATCCTTCATGTTCTCTTTTAAAATTTTAACCTGAGCCAAAGATTTAATTTAAGGTTTTAGATTAAAATCTTCAAAAGAAAATATTTTTAAAAGAAAAAAAAACATAGAACATGAAGTCATTGGTAGAATTATACATAGTTTTAGAAATGAAGCAGGAGTGTGTAGCTTTGGAACTAAAGATTTTGGAAGCTTATCATGCTAAACCCGGATGAGACTTCAAAGAACATCTGGAGATGAAAGAGTTAAGAGCAAGAACCTGTTTTTGAAATTCGTGATCTTAGGTAAGTTATTTCACTTCTCTGTGCACCAGATTCCTTATCGCATAAATGGGAATAATAATAATACTTGCCACAGAGGTTATGACAGGAAGAGTAAATGAGTTAATTCATGAAAAATGCTTCGCACAATGCCTGGCAGACAGTCAGCGCAGAGTTACTTTCCTGAGGTCATCCAACTAGCTAGTGTCAGAAAACAGAATTCTCACTCCCCATCCTGTTTTCCAGGCAAGTTTTTTTCTTAACAAGAGATTATTATGAACACTCTCAACATAATTGATATTTGAGTCCCAGGGTGTGTGTTTGCTTCTAGGAACTGATTCATATTTATTTCCTCTTATTTCTTTTTCTTCTGGTATTGTAATAGTAACTCCTTAGGTAGAAAGCCCTTTGATAAATTTCTGAGCAGTAATATTAGTTCTAGGTCCAAGCTGGGCAGCTGAATTTATGGTATATATCCTTTTTAAAATTATTATCTTAACTTTACAGAAAAAAGAGCAGCACCTGATGTTAAAATTAAAACACGTGTTTTTTTGTTTAGCTGAAAAATCCAAACAGAATTACCAAAGTATTAAAAACCTTCAGACAGCTGTAGGTGGAGCTATTAAAGTAGACAGTAGCGATGATGCCGCTGAAAGTAATATAATTATGAAGGCTTAAAATTTAGCATCTTTTTGTTTTTGAAGTTAAACCATTCTGTAAAGACTCAGACTCAAGATGCCCAGAACTTGCAGAGTCAGAAACAGAAGAAAACTTGTCTCCTGTTGATTTTATATTATGGAGTGCAAGATTAATTTGTGAAATGTTGCCATGCGTCGGGGAGATGTGGCCCTTCCTCCCGTTGTTTTGTTCTAGCCTGGCTGGGGGCTTAGGAGAGATTCACAGTAGAGGGAATAAGGATTAGGGGGCTAACTGTGTTATGCGAAAAAGCATGTAATTCGAAGAGGTCATCAAGAAATCATTTCCCAAGGAGAGCCCTTGTCTTTGAAATCCTTTCTCACTCGTGGGCTAACAAAGCCCTAGTTCATTGAACCTCAAAGGATGATCTTAAGCAGCTGGTTTTGGCGGGCCAGCTTTGATGGCTGGGGTGTTTGAACTGCAGTGGGGGTTAAAATGGTCTATTTCAGTTTAATTATTTATGTATCTGCTCAGGATTCTGCTCAAGGAAGAACAGGCTTCATCCTGTGGGAAATGAACATCTCTCTGTGAGTAATAGAGGGTCTTAGGCAAAACAAAATCACTCTTTTAGGAGCTCAAGTTGATGTTTTGGTCGATTAGTTCATCCTATAACTTGGTGCTTCTGTGGTCCATTTGGTTTGAGTGAGAAAAATCCGGACTTTCACATCTCTGTGCCTTTTATTTTCTGTAATCTAGAAGATCCCTCCATACCTTCACACTTTCCCAAATCCTGCTCCATCTCCAAGGATTTCCTTCTGTAACCTTCCCAAATCATTTAACTTCAAAATTCAAAATTCATGTAGAATTTTATCATCCTTTTGGTGTCCTGGGGGAGGAACTGAGGGACCAATGCTCTCTGGACTTGGCTTCATTTCACAGAAGATTGTTGAGAGTATATCACAGGATGGAATTTTGTAATTTTACCCTTATCTTCAAGGAGAAGAGTTAATTTTCTTCTTTGCTATATCCTTTCCTTTCTGGGCTGAAGAGTTGTGGAATAGATTCCCCCATTAGAACATAAATTCCACGAAGGCAAGAACTTGTCTAGTTTATTGCTATATTATGAGTCCTAGGACAGTGTCTGGCACATTGTGGTTCTCATTCATTTAAATGAATAAATGAATGACCCAGTGTATCCGTCAGGGTAGGCTGGGTTGTGCTGCAATAACAAGCAATCTTCAAATCTTAGTGGTTTATGTCTTACGCATTGCAGGTCAGCTGGGAGCTCTGCTTCACATCTCCTCACTTTGGAACCCAGGCTGACAAAGCAGCGACCATCTTGAATGTTGCTTATCACTGGATAGAGGAAAAGAGTGTTCTAGAATATTCTGGCCTGGAAGTGATATGCGACCCTTTCACTTACAACTCATTGGGCAGAACTAGACACGTGGCCCTCCCTGAACCATGGGTGTGTGTGTGCATCTTACATGTGCTCCAAAAGTATTGATAGCGATAATGACTACTACACTGAGAGTTGAGAGTAGCAAAGCTTTAATTGAGGTGGTTTAGGGGATCTTGTCTATTATTAGAATTTTGGTGAGGCCATGAGGCAGCTCCATTTCTCAGAATAACTTTTAAAGTCATAAATCAATCACTTTAAACAAGGGCAATATCACCCCAAGGGGAAAAAGATTGGTTCTTAGGGGGTGAAAAAATTTAGAACTTTTAGCCCTCCAAATGGCCACACAACATAAACAGATAGTATATTTGTGGTATTTAAATATCATAGTGGGGTCAGTTAGGAAAAAATATCTACACAGTCTCCTTAGGGAGCAATAATGAAAAAAGGTTGAGAAACATTGCTCTAAACTGATGAGAGGGGAGCTTACGTCTGGACTTCTTGTTGCTGGTGGTGTCTGATGGGATTTATGGCTCCCTGGGGCACGTGGATTGTTTCTTCTGGTAGTGAAGAGATGATGTTTCCACTCCAGGCCACTTTCATAAAAGTAATCCCTTCCTTCGTTGTATATGCTGTGCTCTAAAATGTCCTCATACCTGTAGGTATAGAAGGCCTATAGACAGAACATTACTAATATTAGTAACATTAATATTAACTAATTATTAATATTAACTAATATTAGTATTAGTATATAATAATGTTATAAAATTAGTAGTAATTTTATAGTCGAGGCAAATTTCACCCCCCTGGGCAGCGATTTAGGATAACCAATGCCAAATCAGATGGGTTCTATGCTAAATGATGAACTGACTGGTATTTTTGCATTGATATTTTTGGTCAGGTGAGTTTGGAAATTTAAGTCTCAGACTCACATTGGGTAGTTAAACATTTGCTGACTTCCAGAGAAAAACATTATTATAACGAGAAGGTCTAAGAAGCAAAAGATCACTTTCTTATCTCTTAGTAAACTTGGGTTAGAATTTTTGCTCCCTATGTTTCAATTGCAGCTTGAGCAGTTATTCACTGAGGGACCTTCTTCAGGTTGGGTAGTTTCTTTGTGTCTTGGTTTCCTCATAGTTAAATGGGAATACTAATAATACCTACCTCATAAGGTTGTTGCAAGGATTAAATGAAGTAATGCATGTAAATGTTTTGAACAGTGCCTGGTGTATAGTAAGTCCCAGGTAAATATTAGTTATTGCTAGCTGTATTACATTATTATTATTATTATTATTATTATTATTCCTCATACATGGTCCTCAGCCTTCTTTGTTATAAATCGATGCTTTCTCTCTTGGCAACTCAGTTTCTCCTAGGAGCTTTCAGAGATTTGATTAGGGATGCATGTGTAACTCAATGAACTCTAAATGGAAGTTGCTGGATTGGACTTCAGGGAAAACTATTTCAAAGAACTGCACCCAGAAAGCATGGCTCTTTGGCATTTAGTTTTTTCCACCTCTACTTACCAACTGAAATGTAGATGGATTTTATTCCTGTTGGTGCAGCAGCCACCTTGTGACCACAAGTAACAACCACGATACTGTTACTTTAAGGGTAGTGCAGCAGAAGGATAGAAAGAAGTTAAATCGACGACAGCATTGTTGGACAACTACATCACTCTAGACAAGTTTCCTTCTGGCTTCTTAACATGTGAAAGAAGCAATTGCTTATGTGTTGAAGCCGCTGTTTTCTATTGCTTGCAGCAGAAAGAAAGCATTTTAAGTTGATACACTATTTTTACCCACATGAAAATGTTTGTGTAAATCTGAATGTTTTATAAAAATGAATGGAAAATGGAAAAATATATACTTTTAAAAACTACTAGTAAGAGGTATATTCCTGGGATATAGTACCAGTGAAATGAGTTTTTGAGTTTCTTTCCCCCAAAATTATAAAACACAAGTCACTCCATATGATACTAAGCAAATAACCATTTGCCCCTTTTATTATTATTATTTTAAATTTTATTTATTTTGTTTTATTTTTACAGTATGATTGAGATATAATTGATGTATAACATTGTGTTAGTTTAGGGTGTACAATGTAATGATTTGAGATATGTATATATTGTGAAATGATTACCACAATAAGGTTAGTTAATACATCCATTACCAAATATGGTAACAATTTATGTGTGTGGTGTGAACATTTAAGATCTACTCTCTTAGCAACCTTCAAATATATAATAAAGTATTGTTAACTATAGTTACCATGCTATACATTACATCCCCAGAAATTATTCATCTTAAAACTGTAAGTTTGTAACCACTGACCACCTTCACTCATTTCCCTCCCCCTTACCCTGCCCCTGGCAACCACCAATATTTTCTCTGTTTATAAGTTTGTTTTTTTTTAGATTCCAAATATAAGTGAGATCCTACAGTATTTGTCTTTCTCTGTCTAACTTATTTCACTTAGAATAATGCCCTCAAGGTCCATTTGTGTTGTTGTAAATGGCACAGTTTCCTTCATTTTTATGGCTGAATAATATTCCACTGTATATCTATATATCTCTATATCCATATTCTTTATCCATTCATCCATTGATAGGCACTTAACTTGTTTCCATGTCTTGGCCATTGTAAATAATGCTGAAGTGAACATGGGAGAGCAGTTATCTCTTTGAGAGAGTGATTTCATTTCCTTCAGATACATACACAGAAGTCAAATTGATGGGTCAATTGGTGGTTCTACTTTTGATTTTTTAATTCCATACTATTTTCCATAATGTCTATACCAATTTACATTTCCACCAACAGTGCACAAGAGTTCCCTTTCCCCCACATCTTTACCAGCATTTGTTATCTCTTGTCTTTTTGATAATAGCCATTCTAACAGATGTGAGATGATATCTTATTGTAGTTTTGATTTGCATGTCCCTGATGATATGCCAACAAACTGGACAATCTAGGAGAAGTGGATAAATTTCTACAAAAATACAACCTACCAAAACTGAATTCTGCCAAACATTTAAAGAAGAATTAATGCCAATCTTTCTCAAACTCTTCCAAAAAAGTGAATAGGAGGGAATACACCCAAACTCATTTTACAAGGCCAGCATTACCTTGATCCCAAACCCAGACAAGAACACTATAAGAAAAAAAACTACAGGCCAATATCCTTGAGAAATGTAAACGCAAACTTTTTCAAAAAAATACGATGAAACTGAATTCAGCAGCACATTAAAAGGATCATACACCATGATCCAGTGGGATTCATCCCTGGGATGCAAGGATGATTCAACATACACAAATTGATAAATATGATACATCACATTAATGGAATGAAAGACAAAAATCATATAATCATCTCAATAGATTCAGAAAAAGCATTTGACAAAATTCAACATTTATTCATGATAAAAACTCTCAGCAGTTGGATATAGAAGGAACATATCTCAACGTAATAAAGATCATATATGACAATCTATAGCTAACATGCTACTCAGTGGTGAAAGGCTGAAGCTTTTCATCTAAGATCAGGAACAAGACAAGGATGCCCACTCTCACCACTCCTGTTTAACATACTACTGGAAATCTTAGCCAGAGTGATCAGGAAGAAAAAGAAATAGAAAGCATCCAAATTGGAAAGGAAGAAATAAAATTGTCTTTGTTTACAGATGACATGATCTTATGTATAGAAAATCCTAAAGACTCTGCTAAAAAACTGTTAGAATTAAACAAAGGAATTCAGTAAAGTTTCAGTATTCAAAACTAACATACAAAAATCAGTTGTGATTCTATGTACAAACAATGAATTACCTGGAAAAGAAATAAAGAAAACAAATCCATTTACAATAGCATCAAAAAAAAAAAAAAAACCACTTAGGAATAAATTAAACAAGGAGGTGCAAGATCTATACACTGAAAACTGTAAGACATTGATGAAAGAAAATGAAGAAGATGCAAATCCAGCTCACAGTGCAGTTGTAAGGGAGCTTGAAGAGATGGACTCTGGCTTCCGTTCTGGGACGTGGGCCTTACCTCCCATGAAGACTCATATACGGAAGGTCATTTTCCAAACATTGAAAGGAATTTTAAGTATTTGCCAGCCAAAAAGAATGATTCTCCACATCTAAGCAGCAAGCAGAGTCAAAATTCAAACCCAGATCTCTCCAACAACAAAGTCCCTACTTTTAACCACCATGCCGAAAGGTTCATAATTTGTAGTAAGGAATCTAGCTTCCAAATTTTTAAGATAACAGAGCTCCCATCTGGTGCATCCAGAGGGATGAAAACACTATTGTGTGTGTTTATAAGTCATCTTTCCCCTTCCTTCTCTTTAGAGGTTTCTTCAAGTGTCTGATGGCATTCCCAGGGGGGTGGGGGGGGCGTTGACCAAGAGAAGGCTTTATTTTCTTTGACAGCTGTGTTGACAGCTGTATAAATTGTAATAAGAAAGTGGTATATCTGTTGAGAAGGATACATTCCTAGAATAGGCAGATGTGATGGCATGAAATGAGCTTTGGGAGTGGAATCATTAGGAAAGCATACTTGTTCACCTCCCCTTACACCTCCAGCGGGTTTTCACAGACATGGTGAGTCTTGGCTGAGCTGTTCAGTTGTTCCTGTACTTGCTTACTCATACACCCTTCATCCTTTGGGAAGAAATGGCAAATCTGGTCGAAGAGACTCTGGGCCATCTTGTTTTTACTGAATGAGTGGAGACATTGTTGAAGGTCCTTGGTCCTGCTCTGTTTCTTACTGGTATTGTGGCAAGCACTCCTGGTCTCTGACTCGTGTTTCCTATCTCCATGTGGAGAGCACAGAGGCCTGGGAGAATCACCAACGTCTTCTGGCTGCTCTTTCCTGAGGTTGGCTGGATATAAGGTGGGCTTGTGACTGGCTGGATGTGTAGGCTTTAGGGCCACCCGTAGACCTGCTTCTCACTAGAGGGGGTCTCCAGGTTGGGATTTAGAGAGAGAATAGGAAGGCTCATCTTGCGTTCTCCAATACCTTTTACCAGATAATCTCAATTTCCACTTTATTAGGTCATTGATAAAGTTTATATTTTGATTCCCATTTAGCTATTGGAGCATAAATTAGTCTTAGGCTGAGGAACCTTCAGAGTCAGGACCCTTGGGTGCAAATATATCTACTTAATGCATTTGGCAAGTCACCTAGCCTCCCTCAGCCTCAGTTTCTCCAGCTATGAAGTGGTGATCATAATATCTGCCTCACAGACATACAACCATAGTAAGGACCGAAAGAGATTCCATTTGTTAAATGTGGTATCTGGCCAGGCCTATAGTAGGTCCTCAAACCATGTGAGCTAAAAAGGAATTTTTGAAAAGACAGAGACTATTTACCTTTTAAAATAAAAACAGCTTGTTGAAAGGAGTAAAAGAGAAAATCCGTGTAGGTTCTAATTTGGTAGCATTTAGGAAAGGAAGTTTATTTAATTGCAGGTCATTTTTTCCTCCATAATAGTAGCTATTATTTATTGAGGACTTACTCTACCAAATATTTTACCAACATTGTCATATTTAACTCTCACAGTGCCGTTACAAGCAGTCTCATTTTACAGATAAGAAAACTGAAGCTTAGAGAAGTTGACTAGTAAGTAAGCAGCAGGGCTGGGGTTGGAGCTTGGGTCTGTCTGGCTCTAGAATCAGTACTTGTAACCACTATTCTCTCCTTGGGTACAGAGGAAATTTGGGTCAGTCTCTCCCATGACATGATTGCACAGCCCCAAATGGTGGAGTGTGAATGAATGAAAGTGAACTTTCCCTGTGAGCAGTGGGTCAGAATTCAAATCCAGGTCTGTAAGCCACCGTACCTGCAATCTGCGATGCTAAGCAAGATCACTCATGTCCTTGGTTCTGCATTGCTTGTCTGCACGGGTGGAATGTGTTCCAAATTCTGGCACTTAGGTCAGTAGGAGAAAGACGAGATGAGACACTAATGGTCAGGCCGTCTGGATATGAAGTGACCCCCATACCCCGTCAGGACACCTTGGTTTGTTAACTCATCTCAGTTGGCTACGTAAGTGGTAATGAAAGTGGTCAGGGGCCTGGTTTCATTTGGAGAGCACCATTACCTACCTAGGATTCCCCCCTCTGCTGAGTGCGACACCTGTTCTGGGGCAATAAGCAAGCTGTGTTTTAAGGCAGCTGTCCAGCTCAAAAACAGTCCATCTATTCGGAATCTGATCTCTTGGCAACGGAGACTCCCAGCATTATTGTTATTACGATACGTTCTAACTCTTCACAAAGCCAGGTAGGTTCCCATGAAAAGAAATCACAGTGTTGGCATGGGATGTCATTTCTAGTAGCAGTTTTCCTGGTACTGGCTACAGAAACTGAGTGGTAAGATGTACTCACACTAAAGGGATCCTGGCAGGGCTGTGTGGGTGGGCTGGAATAGGGAACAGCATAACGGAGGGGCCAGGCACAGGCCTGCCACAGACAAAGCACAGCTCTTATGACCACACACAGTGGTCCTGACAGGGAAGGATCTGCAAGGGTAGGGAGGAACCATCTGCTGTGTGTATGTGTGTGTGTGTGTGTGTGTGTGTGTGTGTGTGTGTGTGTGTGTGTGTGATGGAAGTGTGCTCTTGTCAGACTCTCTTTTAAAAGGGAGTCTAGGGGCCAGCCCGGTGGTGCAGTGGTTAAGTGCATGAGCTCTGCTTCGCTGCTGGGGGTTTGCAGGGTTGAATTCTGGGTGTGCACCGATGCACCGCATGTTAAGCCATGCTGTGGCGGTGTCCCATATAAAGTAGAGGACGATGGGCACAGATGTTAGCCTAGGGCCAATCTTCCTCAAGAAAAAAAGGGGAGGATTGGCATCGGATGTTAGCTCAGGGCTAGTCCTCCTCACACACACACAAAAATAAAATAAAGTAAAAGGGAGTCTAGACCCCAGAGTTCATCTGATGAAGGATTTAAACCCCCTTTAGTGTTATCTCTCTCTGATATTGCTCCTTAAGTTCTGACTTCAAACTTTTCAGTGTCTTAAAATCTGAGTTCATTACATTGGTAATTGAGGATAATGCAAATGTCAAGGAATTCACAGTCATTCATTTATCTATTAGAAATTGTTGATAAAGTGTTTATCATGTAAAGACAACGTGCTAGATGTTGCAGGGCAGGGCCACCATGCACAACCCACACAACCACCCATAGCTGTCCTGCTGGAGGGGACACAGATATAAACAAAGTGTAGTTCCTGTCCTCAAGAGACTTAGAATCCAAGGCATAGAGAGAACTTAAATGGCAGCTGGGAGGAGTGAAAGATTCCCTTCAGCTGAGAGGTTGTGACATTTGATTTGAGTGTTAATATGGATGTAGGATTGGGACACATGGAAAGCGGGAGCAGGAGATGACCTTTGAGAAAAGAACAGTGTGACAAGTTGTAAAGGGACAGGAACTGGCTGGCTGTCTATTGAAGCAAAGGGTATGTGAGGAAAAGTAGTAAGAAATAAGGTTGGAGACAGATTGTGACCATGAATTCCAAGTTACGTTTGCATATCCCTCTGTAGGAAGTCACGTGAGTGAGTGATGTGGTCAGAGTATGTTTCAGGTAAATTAATCTGGTAAGAACACCAGTAAGGAAAGAGACTGGAGTCAGCGAGACTGGGTGAACATGTGTTATTTGACTGTCTTTTTGTTCTTGTTCAAGTTCTCAATTTCGTACATTTTTATAACACTGGTGCCTTTCAAAGCAAACTGTTCAGAGTGAACCAAGCTTACTCTTAAGCAATCAAATATAATTAAATTAAAATTAAAATATGAGCGTGTTTTTTGTGATTTGGTTCAATCTCTTATGAGTGAATTTATACATAACTGACATTTCTTATCATGTCTGAACTTTTTTTAAAATAAACAATGAAAAATAAACAGCATTTCAATATTTGAGGAATTCCTAGCAATGCTGTTATGGGCCATTTGATTCGGTGGTAACACTCTGGGCTGCTCGTTAGCTATTGCCACCTGTTTGGGCTGAGTGGGGAACTGGCAGTGGTGGAAGTTTCATCCAACCTTGCTGAAGTTTCCTGGCATGTGGAGGGAGCTCCACCAGTGGGACACTTCTGGATCTTGTCCTATTTCTTTCTCCTCCCCATGGAAGTGGAGTAAATAATCTGATTGGTGAGTTTGGGAGAGGAACTGGGTATGCATAGCTCAGCCACTATCTATTGGGCACAAGCTACCTGCAGGAACAATGTGTTCTGCTCTGTGCCTCCAGGCTATAAGTTTTCCCTGGCAAGCCCCCACATGTAGAGACCTCTGGTATCCACGCTCCTTGTTACAGAGTGGGTGAATCGATCTAATTCCGGAGTTGAGTATTAGGAAGCCTATTTGCTTAGCGTTTCAGACAAAATTCTCAGATATAACAATAAAGGTCATATTTTGATTTTTCTTCTGCCTCACTTGCTAGTCTTATTTCTTAATTGGCTCAGAACTTGGGCAGAGGAAGAAGTATGCTCCTGATTGGGCCTCTGTAACTTTAACAACATTGTGGGGGGCGGGGGAGGTGTTTAATTGTGTTTTCACAGAAAGTATGATGATATTTACATTTTGTACAAAAGGAAATCTGTTTCTGGCTTCAACACCAAGGAAAAAGGTACTTTTTTTTTGACAAATAGGGTCTAAAATGCACATCCCAGCCCAATATCCCCATGGAAAATGCCGGTTCCTGAAAGTAAATATAGTCATCAAAGAGAACTCAGCTTCAGAGTGTACCTGGGAAAGACAGAACTGCAGCCTCACATGATCCCTCTCCTCAATAGTGAAAGCTGGCAGTCAGCATTGTGCAGAAAAAAGCAGCATCTCCTGTAGAAATCAATTGACAGCAAAAAAATGGTACTTCAAGCAATGCATAAGCAAAGATGAACTCCTCTTACTAATTAGTGCTAAATACTGTGGTTGGCTAAATAATGGTCTTCTAAAGATGTCCACGTCCTAATCCCAAGAACCCATGAATATGTTACCTTACTTAGTAAAGGGATTTTGCAGATGAGATTAAGTTAAGGATGTTGAGATGAAGAAATTACTTTGGATTATTCTGGTGGATCCAGTGTAATCACAAGGGTCCTTACGAGAGGAAGGCAAGAGGGTCACAATCAGAGAAAGAGATGTGAAGACAAAAGCAGAGGTCAGAGCATCAAAGAGAGATTTGAAGGTGTTATGTTTCTGGCTTTGAAGATGGAGGAAGAGGCTATGAGCCAAAGAATGCAGAAGGACTCTAGAAGCTGGGGGAGGCAAGGAAATAGATTCTCCCCTAAAGACTCCAGAAGGAACCAATTTGTTCAACACCTTGACTTAAGCCCAGTGAAACTGATTTTCAACTTCTTACAGAAGTATACAACAATAAATTTGTGTTTTTTAAGCCAATTAAGTTTGCATTAATTGTTACAGCATCAATAAGAAACTATTATAAGGACCCTAAAACAAGAGTTGTAACCCTGATGGAATGCCATTTTCAAATTATTTTTTTAATCAACCCTGTTTTGGATAAGATAGTCTGATTTACAACTCACAAATCCAAAGAATGGATATAGCTTGGTTTGACTTTCCAGGCTGCCACAACATATTATGTACCACATCACTTGTTTATGTACCAACTGCTTTTGCACTGTAACAGCAGAGTTGAGTAGTTGCAACAGAGATCATATGGCTCAGAGAACCTAAACTATCTACTATCTGGCCCTATACAGAAATAGTTTGCTGACCCGTGTGCTAGATGTGTAGACTATAAAGATGTGCACATCATTGTGCCTGCTCTCGAAGAGTTTACAGACTAGGGCGAGGATGGAAAACAAAACAACAAACCCAGAATAGTGAACAAATTTCTGTATTAATTGTGTGAACCATGAAAATGAGATTATAAAGGAGGAAATGATTAGTTCTTTCTATGAAGGTTTTTAAAAAAGCTTTGAAGAGGAGATAAAATTTAACTTGAACTTCACAATGTGTAAGATTTTACTCAGTAGATAGGAAAAAGGTATTTCAGATGAAGATTCAGCATGATTGAAGGAGGCAGGAAAGTAAGCAGAAAGTAGGGGAATCACTCACTAAGTTGCCCACTGTGGCTGTAGCATCTGGTGTGTGGGGGGCACAGAAGGAGCAAGTTAGGCTAGTGGTGGGTGGGTCCTAGAGAGAGAGAAACAAACCCCAAAACTCTTAACCATGATGTGGGAATCCCCTTTCTATCTTGTAGCCTCAGCCGAGTTGCTGCAGTTTTCTGGATGACTCATTTTTATACAACTGATACTGTTATCTTTAACCATATGAAGATGGGGAGAGTAGCGGGGGTGGATCCGGTCATTGTGACATTAGCCTCCTAATTTATGTCTTTGTAAAAATGTTTTTATGGCAAAGTTAGGTTATATAATTGGGAAACTATGAAAACTCCTCTGGAATTGCTTGCCATTCATTACAACAGGAATCCTATTTTTCAAAGCATAGTGTGGACAACACAGAAAGAGTCCAAAGATAAGGCGAGAATATCTTGAGACCCCTCCCTCGTAGTCATATAAAAATGACAAGTACATGAATTTTGGATAGAAGATGGGGAAGCCAATCATTCTTGTGGAAAGGGATGTTCCAAGAACAGATTTTTCACTGGGAAAGCTGTGCAAATGGCCCCTCACTTGGTACATAGGAAAGATGCTCTCCTTTTCAGCATTCCTTTGTCATTGAAATTTGTCTTCTTGATTGCTCCTTCCTTGAACTCTGGACTCAAATGAGGGATGGCTTCAAGCTCCGTGATGTTCTGCAGGGAGAAGAAAGGTGAAGTGGAAGGTGCACTGAGAGAAACTCCATTGGGAGCTATAGAATCATAAACATAATGACTTCATAATCTTCTACAAAATTTCCGCATATTGTATTTGAATTGTAATTGACAGATTATTAATGTAATATAATTAATATATCAATTAATATAACAATCTTCAGATTATTTCTAATAGTTAGCTGTTACTGTTTGGTCCTGAATACAGTATTATCTTCTTAATAAATCATTGCAGCATTGGATCTACTTCATTACCTACCTGTGTGGACTTGGACAGGTTCTTTTATCTCTGAGTGTTAGTTTCTTCATCTGTAAAATAAGAATGTTTGGAAACTTGGCATGGAGCGGGGAAGAGCTTTGGATTTGAGGTTGGGAGATTGGGTTGCCCAAGATAGCTCTAACTCAGTAGCCTCTAATTTGCTGCTTATTTACTTTGTGATCTTGGGCAAATGACCCCTCTGAATCACAGTTTTATATAGAAATCTTATGAAGCTACTAGGAGGATTAAATTAGGTAAAGGAGTATTATAAATGAGCCAAGAAAGACTTCATCTTCCCCTAGGGTTTGCAAAAGATCAAGAAGACTTTGGAAGTAGTCAGATGATAAGTTTTAGAGGTGCTTAATCAATTCTCTTTAACATATGTCAAGAGCCTTAAACAGTCCTAACTCTTACCAAATAATCTTACTCTTGGAAACCTTTCTTGAGAAAATAATATGGTCTTTAGAATTATTTTGTGATAGCAAAAATTATAAATAATCTGAATGTTTAACTAAATGATTAAATAAAATAGGCCCTTTGTGAGTTATTATGGGGTTATTTGGGTTTATGATTCTACAGCCCTGGTGTAATCTCTTCCAACTTGTCTTTAAAAACACAATGACAACTTACACAGTATATTTAAAAATCACAACATTAATGCGTGGTATGTTTTTTCAAGGAAAAAAAAATTAAAAATGTATGGTGTTGTGTCTGAAGCAAAAAAAAATGTCACAACATTGAACATGACTTTTGACATACAACCTAGTGCCAGACTCTTTGCTAATTTTCCACAGATTTTCCGGTCAGTGGAGTTGGATTGAGAAAAATCAATCAGCGGCCTACCAATGCTTGTTTCTCATCCAACAAGACTAAGAAATCCTGAACTACTGGGACAAGGTAGGATAATATTTCATTTCTTCACCACTGTCTGCCCTCTGGCTCAGTGACTCCAGACCTTTACTCATCAGAAAACCAGGTAGCCATGATTCAATTAGGTAAGTGCTGTGCTTTGAGGAAGCCGTAATTGTTTTCCTCTCTATCTGCTGTGGACTGTTTGAGTCCCCCTCAAAATCATATGTTGAAGCCACAACATGATGGTATTTGCAGGTTGACCTCTGGGAGGTAATTAGGTCATGAGGGTGGAGCCCTTATGATGGGATTAGTGCCCTTATAAGAAGAGACACAAGAGTTTGCTTCCTCTCTCTGCTCCCTACTCTGTGAGGATACACTGAGAAGATGGCCGTCTATAAGCCAGGAAACAGGCCCTCGCCAGACACTGCTGGCACCTTGACCTTGGACTTCCTAGCCTCCAGAACAGTGAGAAATAAATGTTTGTTGTTTAAGTCACCTAGTCTATAGTATTTCTTATAGCAGCCTGAGCTGACTAAAACACCATTCCACTTCTGATCCATCTTTCAATATCATATTGCAGAATATTCCTTCCAGAAAGCAGAGTAGGAAGTTGTGAGATGGTGGCGATAGTGATGGTGGTGTGTTGGTTATCCCTGTGCCTTTGCATTCTAGGCGTAGAGTTCTTCTGAGAAAAGCGCTGTAGGGAAGATGGCAACAGATCACCAGCAGCTCAGGTAACAGCACTAGCTGTGCAGTTCAGAGTTTCAGAGAACCACAGGGCAGAGGCAGGACACATTCCACGGTGGGCCAGGAGAACTGTCCTAGATGAATACCTGCTAGGCATTGGCTAGAAGTTGTGCTGATTAACTGCACTCCAGTTATGCTTTAAAATGAAGGTGATGGATATCGAAGACAGAGAACAGGTCAAACTAAAAATAATTACAATTCTCTTGTCATTCTTGAATTTTCTAGGAAAAGTTAGCACATCATTCCAAAAGGCCTGCTAAATTCCAAGTAAACAAATATAAAACATACTCCAAGATTGTGAACTTTTTTTTAAAGCACAAGTATAAATATAAATCTGACAAGGATTGTGACAATAAAAAAAATTACCCACTGATTAGTTAGGGACTTGTTTGGCTGTCTAAAATAGAAAATCCAAATAATGATGGCCTAAATAAAATAAGGTTTATTTTTCTCTTGTGTAAAAGAAGTCTGGTGCTAGGCAGTTCAGAGTTGGAAAGGCAGCCCATGATGTCAATCAAGGACCCAGGCTCCTTCCAGCTTTACCCTCTACAATCCTTAAGGTGATCTTAAAGTGATTAGAAACTTTGATGAAATATAAACAATTTTTTAATAAAAATATCAATTAACACAATTGATTCAAGATGATATAGAAAGCATTAAAAGATTAATATCTATGAGGATTTTGAAAAGTTATCAAAGAATTTCCATAAAAAGCTGAAATAACAATTAATTTTATTGGTAAGTGCTTTCCAACTTTTAAAGAAAAGATAATGCCTATACTATTAAAAAAAGTTCTGTGTATACAAAAAAGTGAAAACTTTCCCAACTGACCTGTAAAGTTGCATAAGTTTTTCATAATAAAAATAATTCATAATAAAATAATTGAGGCATCTAATTAGACATTGTATTTATTTTAATTGTATTTAAAATAGTTATTTAAAATAATTATTTAATCAAGTCAATGTTTAACTGATTTCAAATCAGTAAAAGAAAACTATAAACCAACTTCTCATAAATATGAAGCAAGTATATATATATTAATATACAATAACTAGTAAAATTAACTATAAATTTAATCATAATTTATAAGTAAATTATACATTATAATTTCTAATCAATAAATTATAATGTATAAATGACAAATTAATTAATATGTGATTGATATATGTTAGTATAAAGTATTAGTCAATTTAATTGTACAGTATAATTCCACTTTGACCAAGTAGTATTTATAGAAAAAATGCAAGTATCCTTTACCATTATGAATTCCATTAATATATGAGATCAAAAAAGGAAACAGGATCATTAAATGAATGCTGAAAATGTACTTAATAAATTGTAATGTGTATTCCTGTTGAAATCTTAAAAACTAATACCAGAAGAATATTTTCGTAGCATAGTAAAGAAATATCTTAAACCTAAGACAGTAAAGTACCAGAGTATTTCACTAAAACTAAGATCAGAAGAAGTATATTGCTATCACCACTATAATTCTATATTGAGAGTTCTAGTCAAGGCAATGAGACATGGAACAGAAATAAAGGCAGAAGCATTGGAAAGGATGAAAGAATATTGTTGTTATTTATAGACGATTTGATACTCTACCTAACAATCTCAAAAAATCAATTGAAAAACAATTGGTGGTTTAAAAGACAGATATAACATAAATAATCAAAATTCTTTTCAATATATAGTAACCTGAAAATATAATGAAACACATATCAATTGTTATAAAATATAAAATATATTTTTATATTTTAAAGTATAAAATATAAAAATATATTTTATATATATGATATAATATCCACATATCATGTATATATAAGATATAATATCCCAATATTAAATATATATAAATGTATAAAAGATATAAAATACTAGTCATATAAATCTAAGTCATGAACTAAGAAGGATTTACACACAAAAAACTACACACATATACTGGGAGGAGTGAAAGAAGATATGAATAAATTGAGTGTATGTTCTAGATGGGGAAGGGTCATAGAGCAAATATTGGAAAAAAAAAAGTACTGCTTTACAAATCAATGTATAGAGTTAATATAAATCAGATTAAAGTTCAAATGAGTTTTTGGGGAGAGAGAGACAGAGAACAATTTAACAAAATGATCCTAACAGTCATCTAGAGTGCAAAAACCATACTAGTTGAAGAGATGTCAGACACACAGTCTCCTTAATCTGGAATCCCCATTTTCCTGGCCCACTTCTCTGCCTCTGGGCTATCTTGGGCCTCCCTGAGTCACTCTGATAAATTATCACAATCTGGGAAAAGGGGTTGAAATTTTGATCTGCTCTTTACCCTAAGGCCCTTGGACTCCTTTTCTTCCCTCTGCATTAATCATCAGGTTCCAAATATCAACATTTTCACTTGAGAAAAAAATAGCAGTTAATAAAATTAACTTCCACCTCACCAGACACAGCACTATATCTGTATTTTCCAAAATTACCTTTAATGAGCCTGTATTACCTTGGAACCAGAAATAATGTTAACAATATTTTTTAAATTATTTAGGAAGGGACCTTAGTAGCATCTTAAGCAGTTATAATAGTGTTAAGTTATTTAAAAAAAAAGAAAGTCTGGGGCTGACCAGGCGACGAAGCGGTTAAGTTCGTGGGGTTCGCTGGTTCAGATCCGGGGCGCGGACATACTCACCGCTCATCAAACCATGCTGAGGCAGTGTCCCATATAGAAGAGCTACAGCTCTACAACTACAATACACAGCTGTGTACTGGGGCTTTGGGGAGAAAAAAGAAAAAAAGAGGAAGATTGGCAACAGATGTTAGCACAAGGCCAATCTTCCTCAAAAAATAAAAAATAAAAAAAATTAAATTAAATTAAAAAAAAGAAGTCTGTTCCAAGAATTGGAACTGTAGCCAACTCCCAATAAACCTCATCTGTGGGACTTTAGGAAAACATCTCATAGAGAACCCCCAAATCATGATTGAAACTGTACTAGCCACGGAATATAGGAAATGGACTGAATATAAAATTATTTAGTTACAATTCCATTCCATATTTAGCTATTCAGTTACCATTCTATAGATATTATCTGGAATACTAAAAACTATCACATAAGTTAAGAATCATGTCATATTAATTGTTTGGGGGGAAGTGGCTAAGAGATTAACTAATGAGCTAATGGGTTTGTTACCTATGCTTTGCCTTTCTTCACACATGAGAATGGATTGAGGTGTGCTCTCTCTCTCTTCTTCCTCATTTTCATCTAATCCCTCCATCTCCAGCCTTGAGTTTATTGAATTCAGAGCCTCTAGAGTGTGTATTTTGTTCGGCCACTGACTCCTGTAGGGCAGGGGTGTCGGGGCAGAGGGACCTCTGCTCAGAGGTGGCTCCTCCCTTAGTAGGTGAGGAGGAGATGGGGCTTCCCTGTGTTGTGTTAACTCCACATGTGGCAACTGATGGCTCTGCAGTTATGTGCTTGGCACAGAACAGAAGTGTTCAGTAGATATCTGTTGAATAACAGTTTTTCATTGATTTGCGGTAGCTTTAATATTTTCCCACAGATTATTTGTCTTAGATTTAATGATAGTCAATCCACAAATTAATTAATCCACCACAGAGAATTGAGAGCTGGTTATGCACACAAAACAAAACCACCAGGAAAACAAACACTACACAGAAGAAAAAAATAAAAATGAAGGAGGTACTACATCAAAGTGGTAACCATGGATAAGCTTGAATGGTGGGACTTTTCTGCATTTTCTAAAATATTTAACCAACATGCACCAATTTTATAATTAAAAACAGCTTTTAAAAAGTATTTTCAGATGTGTTCGCACTTTTGAGTGGATTTAGCGTTTTGTTTACATGACATCATAAAGCTCAATTGATTTGCTAGTTTTTTAGACAAGCAACAGATCTAATAACAAAACACAAAACAAACAAACAAAAAAACTCCAAACACCCAGACTTGGAATTGGTCCCTAATATGACTGATATGTTTATAATTGACTTATTCTCATATTGAAATAATAGAGAGACAGCCTCTGCATGACATTGTCTCAATACTATAGAGAATGGGGCTAAGAGATACACTTGAAACAAGCACAGTCAATAATGATGATCAAACATCTAAGGTTCACTCCTCCATGCCCCTTGTGTATCTAACTTATGCTGCTAGTACAGAATTTATCCTCATTGTCTCATGATGATTCTCTCTCCCTGTTAGTGAACCTGGAATTGACCTGCGAATAGGAGCCATGCCTTGCTCACACACTCTGCCCCGGTGTAAGTTAGGTCACCATTTGTTCTCTCCCATAATATTCTGGGCTTCCTCTACTGAAGCACTCATCATACTTATAAGAAGTGTGTTTAGTCGTCACTTTTTTGGCTTTACGTGGCGGGATCTCCACTAGAGTAACACTCCTGGTCTCTTGTGCCATCTCAACCTTTTGTTCCCTTAACCAACTGGGCTTAGCCAGGCATGTGGCTCTTTCCCTCAGGGGAACAGACCAGTCAACTGGCAGGTCCCTCCTGGGTTAGCTGTTGGTCAGATAGGGGAAGGTGAAAGTGGTCATAGATGGTTTTGAGTGGATGTTGGCAGAGGACCTAAATGATTTTTGGATCTGTCTTCCTGAAAGGAGTCTCAGTCAGACGATTAAAATGCTCTCCTGGGAAGAAGGCCTACAGTTTTGTGGAGAAAATTCGGTTCGGGGCATTTAGAAAGCTCACTTGACTAGGTAAGCCACATCCTCCAGTTTTATCAGCCAAAGAGCTGGCACTTTGACTTCTACCTGTCTGACTCCTCATCTCTCTCTCAGGTGATTCAGAACTTGGGTGAGAAAGAAAGTGGTATAAAGATATGATTTCTTAAAATGCTAAAATTATTTTTATTCTCCTATCTGTAGTGCCTGCTAGACTGAAAGGCTCATGACACCATAGATTCTATATCTATTCCTTTCACCCTTGTCTTCCCAATGCCTGCCCATCACAGTGCCTAAGCTTATGGTAGGCAGTCAATAAATATTTGTGGAATGAATAAATAAATGAATTTGTTTTTGATTATCACTCCTTAGTTGTGCTTAGTCTGTTTTAGTCTGCTCAGGCTGCTATAACAAAAACACTATAGACTGAGTGGCTTAAACAACAAACATTTATTTGTCAATATCCTCACATGGCAGAGAGAAAAAGAAAGAGAGAGAGAGAGAGAGAACTCTGGTCCCTTCTTCATCTTATCAAGGCACTAATCCCATCCTGGGAGCTCCACCCTCACAATCTTATCAAAATCTAATTAGCTCCCAAAGACCCCACCTCCAAATACCATCACATTGGAATTAGGGTTTCAACATATGAATTTTGGGGAGACACACACATAAAGTCCATAGCAGTCCCTGGCGTAGAATTGATGCGTGGTAAATATTGATTTGAATTGGAGCTCAGATTTAAAAGATGGGGGTGGTGGCAGGAGGCTCATTCTGGTTCTTTCTTCTTGATAGTTTAACCCAGCCCTCCCTGTTCTTGTGTGAGCGCAAACAGCTTCTTAAGCCCACTTGAACTTTCCTATGTTGCTTGTTTCCTACCTCAGCATGGTGCCTGAGGGGAGGGGTATATAGATAGATGAGAGCCTATAGATCTGTTTGCATGCTTCACCTCAAGAACTATGGAAGAAAAAATTATATTTTATTGAAAAAGACAAAATTTGTGGTGAAAGAGGAAATGAGGGCATCTAATAATAATAGTAATAAGATTTAGAATCTGTTTCACCTTCCACATAGCACAAAGAGCCTTAGGAAGTATACTCTCACTCCCTTGCACAAGTGATTCTGTCCAGGCACTGGCCCACCTCCCACATCCATGGGGTCTCTTTGTCCCATGCCTCCTGCTGGGTGACTCCACCTAGATTCTCCATTAAGAACAGAACATTTTCTTCATTTCCACCACATAGAGGAATGATATTATGTGCAGAACATCTGTGAATCTTAAGTGTGGGCTTCATGCAGTACCAGTTTCCCACTCATAAATCTTTGAGTGGACTTAGGTCAACTGATACTTGCCTTCATAGGTTACTATGAGGCCAAGCACATGTTGTCCTTTTGAATATAAAACCAAGACCTCCCTTTCCAATGGGAAAGAGTCTACAATTTTAGAGGCTTGAACAACAGCTCACGGTGGTGATGCCTGTCTGCTTTTTCCTCCTGCAGTGCTCCAGCTTGGGTAATTGGAACCTCATTCAGTCAGCTGGAATCTCAGAGTCTCAGAGTGGAAAACTGTGGCCCCATCACATATCCAGGGCTAATGTTCTTCCTCAACATGTGCGGTCCAGCCTACGTTTTCCCTTCTCCATGGGCAAGGAGATGACAAGGCCTTTGAGATTATTCACTCCATCTTCAGACAGCTTCGGTCAAATGAATTTGCTGCTAAACACCCTAGATGTCCAACTATGAGGGATGGCTAATAAAACAACTGGTGTTTTGTTACAACTGGTGCTTCCATGTGATAGAATATAATCCAGCTATTTAATATTGTATGTTAGAAAAAATTATTGAATCATCTGGGAAAACGTTTGATATATTATTAAGTAAAAAAAGCAGGTTCTAAGACAATATGCATAGTACAATCCAGATGGATAGATAGATGGATGATAGATAGATAGATAGATAGATAGATAGATAATAGATAGATGACAGATAGATGACAGATAGATAGATAGATAGATAGATAGATAGATAGATAGATAGATAGATATATAGATAGGTAGATAGATAGATGATAGATAGACAGAGTGAGTGAGTGAGTATGAGGGCTGATGAGTGCTTCAAAACACTAAAGAGCTCTTTAAAACACTTAACTCCACCCTCAGGAGCTATGTTTCTATAACCTTCTGTTTTGCCTTTTACTATCTAGAAAGACAAGTATTCCTGTGCATTTCTACAAGGAAAACAATCTTACTATTACTCAAACACAAAAATGCAGAGAATTCAGGGGTTAGTGCAACGCTGTTATTTCTTTTCAGGCCATTCATTGAATCACAGATGGTCACTAGGAGCCCTTTCCTCTCTGGTCTCCCTCCCTCTTTGCTCCCTCTCTATCTCCATGGTTTTTACATCCTCTTACACATTTCTGCAGCATCCTAACTCTATCCTGGCATTAATAGATCCTTACAATCCTCGACAGGAGTGGGCTTAGGGCTTCCAGAGATTTCAGAATGGGTCATTGTCTAGGTGAACTCCTCTTTCTAATATTTAGTCCATCACATATAATTTAAGGTATTCTTATAGCAAAAAACACCCTATCAAGAGTAAGAAGAACAGAAAACTCCATTAGGTTACCTTGAATTTACCTTATAATTAGGTAGATGTAATGATGAAACATGTTAACCTAGGAGAGAAGATATCCAGTTTTTATGGAGAACAGAAGACTTAATCATAATCATGGTTATTCTTGAAAATTGCTAATTTCTACATCTTAAAGTACTCTTTTCTCTCTTAATCATCACTCTGTACTCTTTTATGTCCTGAAAAGAAAATTCACCACATCCACCATTTGCATTGCTTCTTAGAGAAAGATTGATGCATGAACTCTCCTTCAGTGCAAGCTGGAGCCATGAGATTTCTGCTTCAAGTTGGAGTTACTGGAGCCAAAAAGATGTGAAAGACAAGGTCTAAAAATGAAGACAGTGAGAATGGAAGAGACAGGGAGGCGACCTCTCTAGGTTAGGTCAGAGGATGCTTGTGGGAGAGTAGGGAGTATAAAATGAAAAGCTGGGATGGGGCTGGACTCTGGAGGGCCGAGGGGTCTTGACTTGATTCTGGAGCCCATGAGAGAGGCAACCTTAGAGTTGTGATAGCAGGGGTTCCCCTCCTGCCCCTCTGTCATTATCTTGTCCCAACTTCTGCTCCTGGCTCACCTCCCTCTCTCCTTCTTGGGTGGGGAGCTCAGCTGTTCTGGACAACAAAATAGGAAGTCACTTAAATACCCTGGAGCTTTGCTTTTGTGGTTCTGATACAGAGCATTAGACCTAATTTAATTTGAAAATAATATAGTAAGATGAAAGGAAATCCCACTTGAGCTCCTCATTTTAAAAAGAGTTCAAAAAAACAAAGAAAAACAACAATGTGAGTCTGGGGCCTGAACCTCAAAGAAGGCCCTCTGGTCAATGGAGGCAGACGAGGCCAGATGTTTTTCCCATCTGTGCCTTGTCCCTTCAGCAGAAGAGCAGTCCAATTTGCTGATGCTGCCCTCTTATTTAGCTCATGGAAATTTCGTAGCATCTAAAGTCTAACTTTCCCCCTGGATTTGAGGGGAAACCACCTCTAGCCCACTTGAACCGGTTTCATGGAAGGAACTTTGTTACTGTGCAAAATTTCACCCAAGATTAATTGAACTTGACATCCTGAATGTCTTTTGCATGATGTACTAAGGTAGTGTTTTTGAAAAATGTCAGTATCTGATCCTTGGTGTGTGGTTTTTAGATGTCCAAAGTATTCCCACTTCTCAAATTCCCTTTAAGAAGCTGGAATGCAACGCGTTTCTGGGTTTTCTTTATTTCGGATGAATCCCTGCCTTGCTATGGCAGAGCTAAATATACTCCAAATCAACAATTCATCGTGATTAAAAAAAATACTGAATGATATCCAGAGTGGGTGACCTCGGTTCAACACAAACCATTCTCTGCTTTACGGGAAATTAGGATCACAGGCCAGCTTTACATTAAATGAAAAGTGTACGCTACCATCTTGTGGACAAAATATAAATAACATTGAAATAGACTCAAGACGACTTACCTTCCTTTGTATTACTGTGAATACCTATGTTGTCCTGGGTCCCCACATGCCGTCATGATGACCATCCCATGCAATTTGGAATCTTGGCTCTAAAGGATCTTTGTCAACAAATCAAGTGTGGTACGACACGAAGAAATGGGATTTTACTGAGAAAATTGTGGAGCACAAATACCAGAGACCTGGGTCCTCACATAACCTTTGCCTTTGACTCTCGCCTCTCTAGTTTTCATTTTTCTAATTGCAAAATGAAAGTGTTGATTCTGGTCATCTTGTATTGGACACAGAGGCTTTTGGGTGATGTTGACAGGGTTAGGTTTACACAGTGTTCTGTGGAGTTGAATGTTCTAATACCAAGAGAAATTAGTTTATTAATCAGTTATTTCCTAGTGAATCTAAAAATTAGTTATTTTTCTCCTAAATGATTTTCACACACGTACACACACATGCATGCATGCACATACACTCACACACACACACGTACACAAACATTTTCCACCTGTCTTGGTATTAAAGGAATGACATTCTAGAATGTGAAAGCACAAATGTTGTCATCACAGCTGAATGAAAGAAGTAAAGGAAGTCACAGAATCACAGCATCTTAGGGTGGACAAGGACCTCCAAGTTTATCATACCCAGTA
Organism: Diceros bicornis minor; assembly: GCF_020826845.1. NCBI lineage: Eukaryota > Metazoa > Chordata > Mammalia > Perissodactyla > Rhinocerotidae > Diceros > Diceros bicornis. The sequence continues at coordinate 20,761,213 of NC_080764.1, read as the reverse complement.
ACTTTTCTAATGCTTGAATCACAAGTACAATATCCAGCCATTCTTTGAACATCTCCTTCCGGAATATAAGAAGGTCCTGGCATTGATAACCATGCAAAAGACAGAGAAACAGGAGATTTCTAGCATAAATATCATGGATGTATTTTTTTCTTGTTACTACAGAGAGAGAGATGATCAAAATTAAGCTAGTCACTAGAGAATCTCTATGGAAGATTCTGTAAATACAGTCTCCTTCCCTTGATGTAGAGGTTCTAGTCTATTTACAGTATGCCAAATGGCTCCCATGCCCATCAGAGCTTAGAAGATCTAAAGTTAGAACTTTCTAGTGTTAAAGGGTCTTTCATCTCTCAGAGAAGCAAAGTCTGTTTTATTCCATCAATTCTTCCTTTAAGCCATCATATCTCAGTTAGGAATATATGTGCAAGGATGTTTGTGTGTGTGTTTGTGTGTGTATTCCATGTATTTTTCTTACAGGAAAATTATGACTCCCAGGTTGATCCCAGCAGCAAGGCACCACTTAGGCCTCCCAGTATTCATTATTGTTGTCAGTAAAGAATATAACTGGTCATTCATTGTTTTCCTAGCTGCACAAAAGGAGTAATTTATATCTTCTCTATCTCCCATAAAGAAATTTCAAAGATTATAATACCACTATCCCTCATTAATCTCACTCATCTCAGCATTTATATTTCTATTACAACACTGCATACACAACGGAGAGCAGAGCCTATTTTGAAAGAAGTATGTTTACTGTCTCCCTTTACTTGCTTTCCTGTCAATGCTGGAGCACTGAATTTCTGCGAATAGAGAAGCTCTGAAATCACAACAAAATGATGACGACGGTAACAAAGATAGACAATACCTGGACAGGCATTCCTTCCCAGCACTGGCTCTAGGAAGGCCAGGTGAGAATTAGAAACTTTACTTACACACTGGAGAGACTGCTCCAGGCCTTCCAGACCAATTCCACTTGTGTCTGCATTTTGAGTTTCTTGACCTCCCTCCTTTGGGGTCTTTAGTTTGTTTTTTTCACTGTATCTTGTGTTGAAAAGTATAAGCATAGCCTCTGAAGAGAGACCATTACTGTAAGAGGTCTGAGAAAGCTTTTAAAAAAAAAGCTGCTATAAGCTGTGCCTTGATTAGCTATAAAACCACCACTGCTAACACACCTTAAAATTAGTAACAAATTTACCCAAACTCAATAAAAAGAAAGAACCTTTTGTATTGCATTGTTTTCCACAATTTGGACATGGTATTTTCAGTTTCCGTATATTTTTATGTGAATGATGAATTTTTGAATCCTAATACTAGCATTTTATCAGAAAATGTTCAGGGTTCTTCTGTACTTAAGAAACTTTGCTGCATTCTTATATATAGTGTTAGACAACTTAAAGTTATTCTTGTCTCCGGTAGAACTTATCTCCAAATCAATCATGGAACTCAATGGGAAAATAAAGCCTGCATGTCCAGAACACTACTGGAAAGTCAACTTTTTATGTGCTTCTTTGTTCTGTATTTGAAAACCTTGTGTAATAGACATAAAAGACAATCTGAGCGGTAAAGGCATTATAGAAATTCCAAAAGAGCTCAAGAATAGGAAGAATGATATTATTTATTGAATGTCTATGATATAACACATAGTATGCCAAGATTTTTCCATATAGAGTAGCCTGACCTTCACCATTTCAAGCTTGTGCATAAATGGCTCATCCAAGTCACAGAGTTAGAAGCACTAGATTGGAACTCAAACCCTACACTTGTTTATGCCATGTGTGTAGTTCTTAAATAAAGATCAAAGTGTGGCCTGGTTGAGTTTTGATAGAAGAGAAAATTTTATAACCAAAACATCCATCTAGAAAGTGTCCAGTTGACATTTTGGCTATATAAGATTGGAACTTGGGAGGGAAGTTGAAGCTGGTGATATAGATTTTGTGGTCACCTGCATAGGTGCCAGACCCAAAGCTATGAGAAGGGGTGAGATCGCTGAGGGGCAACACAGAAAGAATGGCGCACACACCCTGAATCCTGGAGAATGCCCACAGGTAAGCGAGTGGGATAAAGAAACGAGCCTCCGATCCACAACCAATCCAATAGATGAGAGGTGGGTATCATTAGCCATCCCCTTTACAGATCAGGAGCCTGAACTGCAGAGAGGTAAGTGACCTGTTCAAGACCAAACATCAAATCATCATCCAACCTAGGCCATAAACCAGGGTCCCTGTCCGTCAGCCCATTGCTTCTTGCCCCACAGATTTAAAGCGCAGGCCTTCTATCTTTCCTAAGCCCATGATTTTCTCCCCAGCAGGTGAGAACAAATAAGCAAATTCCAAGGAGAGCACTCCAACCCAGTCTGGGCTTCCATCTCTGTTGATCCAACGGCTTTCTAGTCCCTGAATGAAATGATCTCACATTAAACCTTGGTGTATGTAGAAGGCGGGAGGGCAGACAGTAGGGGAGAAGCAGGAGTTTAGTATTAGTTTTCCCATTTAATTAACTGCATGCAACAGAGCTAATGCCATAGGCAAATTTCTAAAGGCCCGTAACACGTCCCTTAAGGAATGGGCCTTGGGGCCCATTTTTTCAGCCTATTAGTGACCAGAAGAACAGCCTCATAAACCCAAGTCTGCCAAAGCCAAAAGAAAAATGCATATAATTGGAAAAAGGTTGAAAACAATCCTGGATAATAAATTCCACTTAGTTCCTTTGTCTTTCCAACTCTACAGCTAGCATCACATTTCATAAGGGAGCCATGGAGAAGAGGCAAATGCTGAGAGGAAGCTTGTACTTATTAGACACCAGAGGGAGGCTTCTGAGATTAGCGAAATTGGTTGTTTATTTAGATTCCACTAACTTGAAGGGTGTATCATGCCGAGAGGAGGCTATGCTTGCTTCCCCCACAATCCAGAGCAGGGCCCCACAGCTTGACCATTATCTATAGGAAAGTTCGCAGGGAGAGCTTAACAAAATCTCTTCTAATTAGGTTCTGATAATCTTCTAAATTCCCTCATGCAAAAGCCAGCTACCTACCTCATTTCCTTGGACCACCTGGAGTTACAATCTTCTCCGACATTTAATGGATCGTTCTTCCTGGGAGATAGCTGTTCAGCAAAAAGAAGATGAAATGAAGCTCCCCTGCTTACCAAGTGCATTGTCTTTCATATGCAGATGCATAAACACGTGTGCACACACATGCACACACATACTAGTGTCTCATGTGGATTGAAACCAGCTGGAATACGTTTCCTAGGGAGTGCCAAGCTTTAGTCGGTTGTAGAACTTGAAACAGATCCTCCCTGTTTGCTAGGATGAGTCTTTTGGATGATCACTTATGCTGCTGCCAGTGATGAGTGAGTTTGAGCATTCAATCTTCATCCATAAAGACATTGTGGGACTCACATTTTTAAGCCCAAAACTCCTGGGGGAGGCAGAAGAACCAAGGGAGCTTGACCTCCCTGCTGAGACGTTCTCATCACTGTCCCCTGACTGTACCACTGTTTACCTACTCCATTAGCACCTAAACTAGTTTTTCCTGCCATTTCCCACCTGGAAACAAATTGAATAAGAGCTGGCATGCTCATATATGTGTGTCGTGCAGTGATGACTGGGAAAAGAATTTGCTCCCAAGAAACATTCTCTAGATGTGGCCCCTTTTCAACATTGTTAAGATACCATATTCACTTCACATATGTTAGGAGCTATTGTGAAAGTAAAGGTCAGTCTGTTGACTACTCTACTGGAACATTCAGTAGTCAGACCATGAGGCTGTCCAAGGATGATGTCTTTTTATGCAACGGCGCTCACAATATTAGAACCAGAATGCATTTCTGGGTGTTGGGAAGTCTTTGTAATATGAATTCAAGGCTCTCTCTCTCTTCCAGAGTCCCTCCCCACCCTGCAATTTTTAAATTCTTGCTAAGAAAGTAAGCTCTGTGAAAGCAAGAATTTTACCTGTTCTGTTCATTACTGTGTTTGCACATCGCATGCTTAGTAAATGCTTGTTGAATAAACGATGAAGGAAACCAGAAATGCTGCCATTTTGAGATTTATTTCTTTGGGTCATCAGAGCTTCGAGGCAAACATCTCTGAGAAATGGGTAACACTTTTGGCCTTCCCAACTCATGACCTTGTGGGCTTTAGAAATTTACTTCATCCTTTTGACCCAGGGAAACCTTTTTTTTTTTGTGAGGAAGATTTGAGCTAGCACCTGTGCCAATCTTCCTCTATTTTGCATGTGGGACGCCGCCACAGCATGGCTTGTTGTGCAGTGTGTATGTCTGCACCGGGAACTAAACCCACAAACCCTGGCTGCTGAAGTGGAGCGCGCAAACTTAACCACTATGCCACTGGGCCAGCGCCAACCCAGAGAAACTTTTAACAGTAGCACTAACCACCGTCTTTTTGTGAAGAGTAAAGATAATCTATGTTTATTTGGGAATGTGGTGAGTACTTAATAGACGTTATCTTTATTCTTCACAATGAGACTGTGAGGGGAATAACTAGCTGACTTGACAGGTGAGGGACCTGTAGCTCAGAGAAATTAAATCACTTGCCTAATGTAATCCAATTAGTGAGTGGTAGGCTTGACTCCAGATCTGTCTGAGACTGAGCTTGTACTTATAAGACACCAGAGGAAGGTCTCAGAGGAGAGTGAAAGCAACTGTTTACTTGGATTCAATCAATTTAAATGCTGTGTAAGACTGAGGGCTCCTGTTCCCTTTTTCAAAATGGATGCTGTTTTCTCTACAAAGTGTGGTCCACGGGCCAGCAGCATTCACATCAGAGAGCTTATTGGAAATGCAGAGTCTTGGAGTTCATCTCAGCCCTACTGAATCAATCTGCCTTTTCACAAGACCCTGAGGTGATTGTCTGTACACTAAAGGTTGAGAAGCACTGGTCTACACTCCATACACACACTGCAGCAAGTTCTGAGGGAAGAAGCGAGTAGAGAGAGAAGTCTAGAGTGCAATCAGTGCTCAGAGAAGGAAAGCCTGTCCCTGCAGCCATCATGTCTCTGGGGACTAAGCAGGGAGCAGGTCGAGGGTGAGGTGTGGGGTACTGGATGTCTGATTGGCAAGACAGCACAACCTACCTTAGCACAACAAATCCTTTGGTTCAACCAAAGGAGGCATCTTACAACAAGCTTGGATTTTGTGTTTAGGTCTCTATTACGGTGGCCAGCTCCTTCTGGCTTACTTGAGACTTTCCTATAGGTCCCACATCCTGAGAAACTCTTCCATTCCAAGCAAACCAGAACGGTTGGTCACTCCAGCCTATATAAGTCGCCTTAGACTTAGATTCTGAAGATTTCAGTTCTAATTCCAGCATCACCACCTACTATTTCTGTTATCTTATGCAAGCCACTGGACATCTCTTTTCCTTATCTGCAAAATGGAGACAATACCAACTTCATACGGCAGTTGCAGGATTAAATAGAAGTTATAGACATTAAGATCATCAAGGCAGGGGCAATTTACATTCTATCTTAGGAGCCCTGAATGAGCATTTGTGAACACCCTTTGTGAACTAAGACATAACCATGTATGAGAGGCGTTGTTGGTATTATGAGCATGTGTTCTTCTTGAATACCTCTCTGTTCAATTCTACCAAGTCTATACAGCTCCCGATGAAAGATAGTCTCCTCTGTGAAGTCCCTCAACTTACCCCAGCCACAGTGGTTTCTTAAGCTTTTGAAGAATCTTAAATCACTTGAAGACAGTTGCTCAGCATCACCACCATTAAGAGTATGTTGTGCTCTGGAGTCAGGGGAGCAAATTTTGGCTCCACCACTTAATATTCAGGTGACTTGGGGCAAGTTACTTAACCTTGTGGGGCTCAATTGTTTTATTTATAAAATAGGAGCAATTTGAATAGTATCTATCTCATTTGCAGTTGGGTGTATGGAATGAGATAATGTTAAATCTATGCCTGGCGTAAGCCAAGTGCTTGGATATGTTACTTGCTCTGGCCTGAAATATATTTAATACTTACATGTTTAGAATCCTAATTCTTAGATAACCTCCAACTTGGAGAAGGATCCCTTTGTGATAACAATCTTTCATCTTCTTTAAATTTTGTATGTGTTTATCTCATCCCCTTCTCCTAGATTGTAAGTTCCTTGAGGTTAATAATACAATGTTATCTAGACCACCTCCTCCCAGACCAGCAGTAATAACAGCATTTCAAGCACTCGTTATTGTGCCAAAGCAAATTGCCAAATGGGTGAGCACTAACTATGAGCACTAACTAGCAGATACTTTACTTAGGTTACTTCGTTAATCCTCATAACATCTCAGTGTGGTAGGGATTATTAGCTCCATTTTACAGATGACCTTAGATGATATGGACATTAAGTAACTTCCCGTTAGCTGGGACTCACTGAAGACTGTCTGATTCCAAAGCTCATGCCCTTTGTATATCACTTAGGTGCTGGGATCCCCCCGACCATCTGGTGCAGTTCCCCCCACACACATAGTAAAGCAATGCTTCTCAATTTTAATGTGGATACAAATCACCTGGGGATCGTGATAAACTTCAGACAGTGGTTCTGTAAGTCCAGGGTGAGCCTGAGGTTCTGCATTTCTAATAAGTTCCCAGGTGATGCTGACGATGCTGGTCCAGGGACCACACTTTCAGTAACAAGGCTATACAGTTGTCCAATTGGTTGGTTAACAGGTGAAGTCTCTAGGATCTGCATCTTCTGAAATTCTTGGGCTGGGGGTGGGCAGGGTGAGGAGATGGCAGAAGGAGAATATTTAGTGGAGCTGAATAAGTGACCAGTCATATTTAGGTATTATTCCTAACTGAAGTAATCATAACTTGGGACTTCTTTTACCTATTTCTCTTAAATTCTATGGCATCGCTGTTCCTCAAATTCCCCTGATGATCAGAATCAACTGTGGCACTTATAAACCATGCAGCTTCTCCAGACTCTTTCCCAGGATAGGGTTCAGAAATTTTTAATTTTAATAAGTACTTCAGGTGACTCTTAGTATCAGAGAATTCTGGAAAGCACTGGAAGTGCTATAAAAATTGCAAAGGGCAGGAAATAAATGAGGGGTGATGTAATCAAGGAAGGCTTGAAGGGGAGGTAAAGGATATAGTTCATATTTAAAGAACGAGAAGGTTTAAAGACAGAAGAGCATGGGAGTGTGGAGGAGGGCACATGATCATGAGCATGGAGATTGGTTCTGTATTTTGTCAGATATTCAGGTTGAGGCCTACTGGATTTTATTTGAAATGCTGTGTAAACATGTCCTACTTGGGTCACCTAAAAATGTTATAATAGGGGCCGGCCCGGTGGTGCAAGCGGTTAAGTGCACACACTCTGCTGCGGCGGCCCGGAGTTGGCCAGTTCGGATCCCGGACGGGCACCAACGCACTGCTTGTCAGGCCATGCTGTGGTGGCATCCCATATAAAGTGGAGGAAGATGGGCATGGATATTAGCCCAGGGCCAGTCTTCCTTGGCAAAAAGAGAGGAGAATTGACAGATGTTAGCACAAGGCTGACTTCCTCACCAAAAAAAAAAAAAAGTTATAGCAAAAGCAAAAAAAAAAATTGATTCTGTACTTGAGTGACACCAAAGCCACACATGACCAGAAGTTTGCACAACATGATAACCCTAAAAAATTGCTGTGCTCCCAATTGCTGGATGCAAACACACATCGGAATGGCTGAAGTTAAAAAGGTTGACAGTACCACGTGCTGGCGAAAATGCAAGACAACAGGAATTCTTGTACACTGGTATAAATTAGTACAACCACTTGGGACAATTATTTGATGGTATCTACCCATCAAATACACCTATTCTATGACTCAACAATTTCACTTCTAGATATAGACCAAACAGAAATTAGTACATTAGGGTGCCTAAAGTCTGAACCAGAATTTCATAGCAGCATTATTTGCAATGGCTCGAACTGGAAATAAATCAGATTTTCACCAATAGTAGAATGGAATGATTGCATTACAGTCATATGATGGAATGTTATACAGCAATGAAATGAATCAACTATTGCAACAAATAGACACAAAAGAATATATAAAGTTCAAAAACAGGCAAAACTAATCTATGGTGTTAGAAATCAAGATGTGATTATCTTTGGAAAGTCGGAGGGGGCTAAAGTCTGGGAGGGGGCTTGGTAGGGGGGCTTCTGAAGTACTGATAATGTTCTATTTCTTTGCGTGGGTAGTGTTTATATGAATACCTTCGTTTTATGATAATTTATTCAGCAGTACAGTTAACAAATGTGTGTTCTTTTTTATACAAATATATTTCAAGAAAACCCACACACATGGGGACACACAAACAAGTATTAAAAAGAAGTGGGAAGACCACAATCACAGGTATGCTCTAGGTGAGGTTTGCACTGGCTCCATTTCTCAAGGCTCATCTCTGGGATATGACATTCAACTGGCACTCAGGGATTTGTTTTTCTGCAATCCTATGGTATAAAAACAATGTTGGAAAATGGATATGACAGATTCTTCCCAAACCAGGTATTTCTGAAAAAAATAGTCCATGGGCCACATCTATATTGCTCTTGCAGAGATATTTAAGCATCATACAACCCCATGGAGTAGTCTTATTCTTGATTGGGAGGAATAGCCAAGACTCATTGCCTCTGAGACTTGCCCCAACCATTGGGCATCACAGAGATTTCTCAGTAAAGCATGATCAAATCTGTGAAGAACTTAGTCAACTCAGTGATCAGATCACGTTTCCACTCTCCATCCATCGCCACCTCCCTATGTATATAGACATGCCCATTATTCTGGCTTCTGAGACCAACCTTGCAAATTCTACCTTCTACAGCTCCCAAAGTATGAGGTTTGTTTCTTCCTGATTACTCTGTTGGCCCTTAGTCCTGGCTTTATCTTCAAGCCAGAGGCCTGGGTGGTCTTTGAGAAACTTGAGGAGAAGGTCATTAACAAGGAATCATCTCCCCAGAGTGACCTTTTATGAAGCCTCAGGCTAAAATCCCCTTAGAGCCTTGTCTTCTCCAAGTTGAAGACAGTATCATGTGAACTTGGGCAAGAAGTTGGAGGGGTTCTGAAATGATGCAAATGCAAGTGCTAATCTCAAAACAATCCAAAACGAGTAACTTATTTTAATATGTCAATCAATAGATACCTAATGAGTGATTAATATGCAAATAATTATAGTGAAATGAAATGAATTACAATAATGGACCAGTTGCTTTTATGTCATTTCCTTATTTTTAGGAGATCTACACCTGCACATTAGTTTTTAAAGTAGGGTACACAAACTGACAGCCTGCAGGCCTACTATGGCCCACAGATAGGTTTGGTTTGGGCTTGCATCATGTTTTAAAGCTCAGGAACTTCACACCAAAATCCATACTTAAGGCTTCTCTTTAAAAACGGAAAGATCTGGCGGCATTCCCCCATGTTAATTGCAGGAGCCACCATTTCCCATTGCTTTACACCAGTCTGCTTTACTCATTTTATTGCTTGTCTGACCCCTGTAAGAATTTGTGTTATCTTCCCTGTTATGAAAGCGTCTGTCTTCCCTTACCTTACACCATACACAAAAATTAACTCCAAATGGATTAAAGACTTGAATGTAAGACCTGAAACTGTGAAACTTCTAGGAGAAAACATAGGCAGTACGCTCTTCGACATCGGTCTTAGCAACATCTTTTCAAACACCACGTCTGACCGGGCAAGAGAAACAATAGAAAAAATAAACAAATGGGACCACATCAAACTAAAAAGCTTCTGCACAGCAAAGGAAACCATCAACAAAACAAAAAGACAACCTAACAATTGGGAGAAGATACTTGCAAACCATACTTCTGATAAGGGCTTAATCTCCAAAATATATAAAGAACTCATGCATCTCAACAACAAAAAAAACTACCAACCCAATTAAAAAATGGGCAAAAGACCTGAACAGACATTTCTTCAAACAAGATGTACAGATGGCCAACAGATACATGAAAAGATGTTCAAAATCACTATCAGGGAAATGCAAATCAAAATTACAATGAGATATCACCTCACGCCCGTCAGAATGGCTATAATTAACAAGACAGGAAACAACATGTGTTGGAGAGGATGTGGAGAGAAGGGAACTCTCATACACTGCTGGTGGGAGTGCAAACTGGTCCAGCCACTATGGAAAACAGTATGGAAATTCCTCAAAAAATCAAGGATAGAACTACCATATGATCCAGCTATTCTACTGTTGGGTATTTATCCAAAGAACTTGAAAACACCAATTTGTAAAGGTACATGCACCCCTGTGTTCATTGTAGCGTTATTCACAATAGCCAAGACTTGGAAGCAACCTAAATGCCCATCAAGGGACGAATGGATAAAGAAGATGTGGTATATATACATAATGGAATACTACTCAGCCATAAGAAACGATGAAATCCAGCCATTTGTGACAACATGGATGGACATTGAGGGTATAATGCAAAGTGAAATAAGTCAGAGGGAGAAGGTCAAATACCGTATGATTTCCTTCATTAAGTAGTAGATAATAACAACAATAAACAAACACATAGGGACAGAGATTGGATTGGTGGTTACCAGAGGGGAAGGGGGGAGGGAGGAGAGTGAAAGGGATAATTCGGTACATGAGTGTGGTGATGGGTTGTAATTAGTATTTTCGTGGTTAACATGATGTAATCTATGCAGAAATAGAAGTAAAATGATGTACACCTGAAATTTTTACAATGTTATAAACCAATGTAACTGCAATAAACAAAAAATTAAAAAAAAAAAAAAAAAGAAAGTGTCTGTCTTCATAGACAAGTCCAATGAAAGGGACATTGTACCTGCCTTCAGCTCTGTTGATAGGATGGGCTTAGGCAGCCATATTTTCTATATACCTCTCCCTCTACTCCTCCTCTTCTCAGCCGAGGCTGACTGCACCAGGGATGGCACCTGACTCAAAAGTGAGCCATCCGGAAGCTTGCCAAGGACTTCTGGCCCGGCAAGGAAAAGTGAGCAAAGGTAATGACATTCTTCACTCAGAATGTTGGAATTAGAAAACTGATCAGCTGTTGCCAGCTAGTGGGGGAGAAAAGTGGAGAGATTACGAAATGCATTTAGCATCACAGCAAGCCAAAGCTGCCTGTGATGAGCTATGTGGTTGAGCAAGCCCATTGAGTGAGGAGAATGGACACTGTGCACCAAAAGAGGCTACAATAAGACACCAGGTGGCTCTGAAAGGTCAGGAGTGAAGCTTTGTCCCCTGGATGTCATTCTCAACTCTAGTTCCCGTGAGACCTGATGTACTTGGTTTCTAATCCTTGGATGTCCACGACTTAGGGGAAATTTGTCCCAGTTGTCCTATATCCATCCTTCTTCTTAGGGAAATAACACCCTGAATTTCCTTAAGGGAGCCATTCCACCATGAGAGAAAAGCCCATCTGAGAAGGAAGCCTATGCACAGGGGAGAAAAGACCCTCACCCTAAATATTTTAGGTGCTTCCTGTTTCTCCAGAAATGGCTGTACTTATAAGAAGGCTCTCTAAGCCTTCATTCAGCATATTTGCGTGTTTTTAAGGCACAACTGAGAAATGAAATAATGATGAAAATACATTTCATATGCATTTATTGAGTATCATCTGTATACGATCCACTGTGATAGGCACTAAGAGGGAAACAAAGATGGCCAAAATCCCTATGCTTGAGGAGCTTACGATGTAATGGAGAAGATGGGAAATGTACGTGAATTGCTATAACACAACAACAGAATGAAATAAACACTACAGTAAATACTTGTTGATCCTCATAGTCCTTAGGGAAGAGAGGAGAGAAAGTGATTCTACTTGGGGTTGGGAGCAGCTTGGTAACCTGGCTTCTGAGCAAATGAGCAGGAGAGACGATAGATGGAGAGCATTTTACAAGGAGGCACAAACAACAGGACAATGTTGATGGACATGGAGGAAGGAGACTGAAAAGGAATACAAGAGAACTGGAAATATAGTAGACAGAGAGAATAATCACCTTCACAGGGACTTGGGGCATCACTGAATGACAACCCATAGCTGCCATTACAGTGGTACCCAAACTGGGTATCATGAAGGGGCAGAGGAGGAAGAGGTCACAATAGATTTTGATGGCCAAGGGTCAAAGGGGCTTTGAAGTTTACATAGGGATTAGAAGAAGGTGAGAGGCAGCAAGGGCATTCTAGGTGAAGGGAAACATGGGAGCAAAGGCATAGGAAGCTGAAGGAGCCGTTCATTATCCTTTCAGGGGCAGTACGAGTGTGTTTGGGGGAAGGAAGAGTGAGCAGACCAGCCTCACTGAAGTTGATAGGTCACAGCGGAGAAAGGTGGAAAAACACTGTTGATAAGGCCGTCTGGAGCCAGCCTGTGGAAGGCCTTGGATTTCAGGACAAAGGGTTTGGACTTGATCCTGGAGGCAGTGGGAGCCAGAGAAGACTGGGGAAAGGAGTTGACTTGATGAAAGAGTTCCTCATTCACTGAAGAAAAGCACCAGCACAGCTCATTTTTCTCCTTAGAAAACAATCACAGAATTTAGCTTTAAATGCACCCCCAATTCTGTGAAAAGCATATACCAGCCTCTGCAGAGCTCCCGGGGGGAGTTCACGAGTTCAGACTCAAAGCTCAAGATGTGTTTTACTTGGCTTTGAATCACGTGTAAGGGTGATGCGCGTCCTCAAACGAGGACAGACTGATATGATTAAAAATTTTGTATCAGTTATTCTGACTCTCTCATCGTGCCTTTCGCCACCCCCCTCCCCCCACCGTTCAGCCTCTGACTCCTCTACTTCTGAGTAGTCAAAGTAAAATGGCTGTGAGACAGATAGTATACTTTCTTAGTAGCATATGTGGGGTAGATGCTCCGGATAAGGGCTTTGCAGGGATTAACTATTGCTTTCCCAAGCTTTCTAAGTCTCTTTTGATCCTTAGCAGTGTTTAGAAACACCTAGCATAGTGTTTGGCACATGGCAGAGATTCAGCTAGAGCTAATCAGTAACAATGTTTATGATACAAATGAGTTTTAATGGAAATTTTTGATGTATTTCTTCTTTCCTCTCTCCCATTCTTCCTACTCACTGCCTCTCCACTATTTCTTCATTTCTCTTTCCTCTTTTTTCTTTTAGATTTTCTGTGCAGTCCATTCTTCTCTCCTTCCCCCCTTTCTTGTTACTTTCTATCTCCTTGTAACTTTCTTTTTCCTTACAGGAACTGGGAAAGACAAGGGTGTGTGGGCGGTCATGGCGTCCCTCCAAGGAAAGTGTGAGGCTTTGGGCAAAATAGATCTCTCATTTCTTCCAAACATAGGTCTAATCTGAACTGTCTCCAGGCTCTAGTCTCCAGTCCAACCTCAGTGGTTTCAGTTGGATTCCATGAGCAGGGACCCCAGGGATGCTGTGTCGTTAGTCTTGTCTTGAAGAAAATCAGCTTTCTATGCGCCTCCTTGTCTCGCAGATTGGGGCACCCACATTCCCTTTCCTCAAGTCACTAGAGCCCAAGAGAGACTTCTGAGCTAAATGCCTGGCTGAAGAGAAGCAAGAGTTCGTTAAGAATTTGATTTATCCCCAAATGATCTATTGTTATGCATCAAACATGTTTTCCCTACGAACCAGTTGGCAGGGAGCATGCAGATAAATTACTACAAGATGTAACCAGACAAGCTGTTCAAAGGAAATGGCTCTCTGTGTGTGGAACTCAGGAGAGCAAATCTATAAACATGTGTTGGGAAATCAATTCAGTGTAAGTTTGCTGGAAGAAATGAGCTGCTGCCCCCAAAATACCAGCTTGCTGTGATAGCTGACTGTTCTTTTGAGGTCATCGTCCATTGTATTAGTGGTGAGGATGGAAAAACACAAGTAAGACCTACCCCGAAGTATCTTCAAAGGGGAGGGGATACTGGATTGTCTGTGGGCAACTGTGAGTTCTCTCCGTTGGTACAAGTCATGTTAGCCAACCTTGTTTTGCTGGAGAGAATGGGTTAGAATGATTCTATCTGCATATAACAAGATTTAGTTGATGTAATGATAGATTTCAAAAGAATGGTAGTAATATGATATAAGATAACGTAATATATATAATATAATACTACAGCACAGTGCTATACAGTTTGATATGGAAGGAAAACTCCTGGGTGTGGCATCAGAAAGAGAGAGACAGAGAAAGAGAGAGAGGTATAAACCCTGTCTGACCATGTGCCACTAGCTAGCTCGGTGATACTTGGAAATTTCCTTAACTTCTTTGAGATTTCTCCCTCTTTTATAAAGGGGGACAGGCATATACTACTTGCCTTACAAGGCTGTTTTGTTTTAACAAATGCAACATGTCCTAGAACGGCACTGTGACCAATTAAATTTAAATGACTTAGATTCAATACAACTAAAACTTTAGTTCCTCAGTCACACCAGCTACATTTCAAGTGCTCGACAGCCCCATAGGGCTTGTGGCTACTGTATTGGGCAGCACAGATACAGAACATTTCCATCATTGGGGAAAGTTCTGTTGGACAGTGCTGTCCTAGATCATGCCAGACACAACGTAGGTACTTTATACATAACTGTTGCCTGCTGCTTCATAGTTGTCAGAGCACAACGCACATAGGACCTGATTGAAGGGCTATCTATCCAGCAAAGTTAAAATGCCCTTTGACAGTCTCTTGGACAAGACTGTCTTTCTACATGGTGTTCTAACCTGGCTCAAGTCTACAAAGCATGGTGATTTCTGGAAAACTAGAGAGTACACAGCGAGGATTTCTGGACCTTTAGTTAAATCATAACAAATGCTTATGCGAAAGGCCTTGACTCCAACCATAAAATGTATCTCAGTAGAGATAACAACGAGAGTAGAAATAAAGTGGAATCAACAACAATGACAACAAAAACAAACAAAACTGTAAGAATATCCATCAAATACTCAACATGGGCTTGTGCTACATGTGTATGACCCTCCCAATGTTTCATTTAACTGCCTTGGAAAATCCAAGGGTAGGTGAAAGATACCCCAAGACGTGTAGCTGAAGCTTAAGAAATTTTCTCAAAGTCAAAGCAGAGTTATTACAAACCCACTTTCATCTGGTTGAGGACCATCCTGACTTTCTAGGGTGAGTCCAACGCATCTATGCTGCAGCCGATGGAATTGTAGCATGCCAAGAAGGTTCTCTTGATCTTCAGAGCATATTTCTTGGCAGAGAAAAAGTAAGCACAAGGTAAGGTTGCCCTTCACACGCAGAAGTGAAAAGAACAAAAGCAATTTGTTGAGTGCTTATCATGCACCCTGTCTTATTCATATTATACAGGTCATTCGATACTCTCCACCATAATCTTGTGAAGTAAGAACACTACTATCCCCATTTTATAGATGAAGATTGAGGCACTGAATGGTTAAGAACTCACTCAAGGTTATAGGCTCATTAATGGTGGAGTCAGGACTTGACCCTGGGTGGTCTAGCAAAAGTTCACGTTCTTAACCACTGTTCTCTGAGGCCTGTCAGAGTAAGTGATCTCTCTGTGGTTTCCTCATTTAAGTTTCCAGAAGAAATGAATTCTTTTACAATAGTTTGGTTTTCCTTCTTCAGTTTTTCTGGTCACTGTAGGAAACAGTTCTAAATATTAAACAAAATTATAGTATTAAAAATAATGATAGAAACAGTGCTTTCTAGATAAGGCATCTTATAGATTTACATAAACAAGCATTTCACGAATAAATGAGAATAACAAATGCAAATGAGACAGTGAGATTATTTTATCTTTTAGGTGCTGAACCATTTTGTCTTCAATGTTTGAGTGAGGAAAGTGTCAAGTGAATATGAACACTTAGAGGGGGGAGGGGTCAACAAACTAAGACTTGTAGGCCACCTGTCTGCTTTGGTAAATAAAGTTTTATTGGAACACAGCCACACTCAATCATTTATGGATTGCCTACAGGTAGAGTAGAGTGGATGTGTGGCCCACAAAGCCTAAAATATTTACCATCTGGCTCTTTACAGAAAAAGTTTGTTAACCCTTGACTTAGATGACGGTGAAAAAACAGAATTATGTTCTGACAGTGGGTCTTAACTTACATGCATCATTTTCAGTAGACTAAAAATGTAGGACTTCAATAGTACAGTCTTAATAAAATGTGACACTGTTTAGTTTTACATAAGCCAAAATTGTAAATAAGCGGAGTTTACAGGTCGAATGGCAACCATTTATAATAAAGCACTGTTGCAGTTCTGAATTTGAAAGCCAAAGGCAGTCTTTAAATAAGGTAGAATGAGTAGCTGCTCTGTGATCCTCCAGTCCTCTGTCCATTCCTATCTGATTGCTCTAATCACAAGTAACCAATAGGATTATTCTTGTTGCTGTTTCACGTTCCTTGCTTGAGTTTCTTGATAACAGAAGATGTGTCTTTTGTAGCACAGTGATCGGCACATAATAGTAGCTGAATGAAGAGCTATGTTGCAAAGAGTTGAAGAATCCAAACAAAAGAGAGATAGAAGTGCAGCCACAACACAGGGGAGTTAGGGCAGAGTGCTGTCTCAAAGAGGGAGTGAACCAGCAGTGAACTCACAAAAATCACAGCGTCACAACCTTACCAAAGTGCAAATACCCAGGGTGAGCCAGGTAATCATGGCTAACTTTCACTGATCACACAATATGTGCCAGAGACACAATCGTCTCAGCTTCTTGCAAACATTTATACATTAATCTTCACAACAACTCAAGGAAAAAGTTATTCTCTTTATCTCATAAATGAGAAAACTGAAGCACAGAAAGGTTTATTACCTTGGACCAGGATATACAGCTAGAAAATGGTAGAGGAAGTTTTAAACCCAGAGTTTGAATCCAGAGACAAAACTTGTAATAATTATGCTATATTGCTCTCTCTGTGGCTGCATCTTTTTTTTTCAATTATTTTATTGAGTTCATAATGGTTTATAACACTGTCTAATTTCAGGTGTACATCATTATCAGTTTCTGTATAGTCTGCATTGTGCTCACGACCAGTAGTCTAATTTTTATCCATCACCATACATATGTATCCCTTTACCCCTTTCACCCACTCCCCAACCCCATTCCCCTCTGGTAACCACTAATCTATTCTCTTTATCCCTGTGTTTGTTTATCTTCCACATGTGAGTGAAATCATGCAGTGTTTGTCTTTCTCTGTCTGGCTTATTTCGTTTAACATCATACCTTCCAGGTCCATCTATGTTGTTGCAAATGGGACGATTTTGTCTTTTTTACGGCTGAGTAGTATTCCATTATATATATATATATGTATATGTATATGTATATGTATATGTATATGTATATGTATATGTATATACCACATCTTCTTTATCCATTCATCCATAGCAGGCACTTGTGTTGCTTCCACATCTCGGCTATTGTGAATAATGCTGCAATGAACATAGGGGTGCATAAATCTCTTTGAATGGTTGATTTCAAGTTCCTTGGATAAATAACCAGTAGTGGAATAGCTGGATTGTATGGTATTTCTATTTTCAATTTTTTGAGAAATCTCCATACTTTTCTCCACAGACAATGGAAATCCTTTATTTGAACAAAGGTAGTCATACCATATTCTATAGTCTTTGTATTTCCAGTACTCATTAAGAATTTTCTATCTGAGTTATACTTTATATGTAATTAAAAACACATTATTTCAAATTTAGAAAAACTTTAGATATAGGTCCTTGATACTTAAATTCCAGTCTGAGGTCCA
This sequence comes from Diceros bicornis minor, assembly GCF_020826845.1. Lineage (NCBI taxonomy): Eukaryota > Metazoa > Chordata > Mammalia > Perissodactyla > Rhinocerotidae > Diceros > Diceros bicornis. The sequence continues at coordinate 20,743,528 of NC_080764.1, read as the reverse complement.
TAGCATCAATATCACTCGGGAGCTTGTTAGAAATGCAGAATCTCAGGCTCTACCCCAGACCTACTGAATTAGAATCTGCATTTTAACAAGATGACCAGGTGAATCCTATGCACTTTAAAGTCTGAGAAGTATGAACTCTATAGTGTGATTATCATTGGATCCCCAAAGAAATAGTAATTCACTACCTCTCGAGGTAATAAGAGTCAAATTGAGAAAAGCTTAATATGCTAAGAGCAAAGGCCACATCTTAGCTGTGAAAGACCTAGTAGTTCACAGCCCTGACTGCACAATAGAATCACTTGGGGATCTTTTAAAAACCTCAGAGCTATTCAGGGTCTTTTGTGGTTCCATACAAATTTTAGGCTTTTTTTTTTTCCTATTTCTGTGAAAAATGTCATTGGAATTTTGATAGGGATTGCATTGAATCTATAGATGGCTTTGGGTAGTATCAACATTTTAATAATATTAACTCTTCTGATCCATGAACACAAGATATCTTTCCATTTATGTGTGTCTTCTCCAGTTTCTTACATGAATGTCTTATAGTTTTTAGTGTATAAATCTTTCACTTCCTTGGTTAAATTTATTCCTAAGTATTTTATTGTTTTTTCTCCCCAAAGCCCCAGTACATAGTTGCGTGTCATAGTTGTAGAGTTGTAGCTCTTTTATCTGGGACGCGGCCTCAGCATTGCTTGATGAGCGGTGAGTAGATCCGCGTCCAGGATCTGAACTGGCAAACCCTGGGCCACCGAACTTAACTGCTATGCCACTGGGCCAGCCCAGTATTTTATTGTTTTTGATGCTATTGAAAATATGATTGTTTTCTTACTTTTTTTTTTTATTCAAGGAAAGATTTTCCCTGAGCTCACATCTGTTGCCAATCTTCTTCTTCTTTTTTTCCCTTCCCCAAAGCCTCAGTGCATGACTGTATATCCTAATGGTAAGTTCTTCTAGTTCTTCTATGTGAGCCGCCACCACAGCATGGCAACTGACAGACAGGTGGTGTGGTTCTGTGACTGGGAAATTAACCCAGGTCGCTGAAGCAGTGAGAATGCTGAACTTTAACCACTAGGCCATCAGGGCTGGCTCTCTTTATTTGTTTTTCAGATAGTTTGTTGGTAGTGTGTAGAGACACAACTGATTTCTGTATGTTGGTTTTGAATCCTGAAACTTCACTGAATTCATTTTTTAGTTCTAACAGTTGCTTGGTGAAGTCTTTAGGATTTTGTATATACAAGATTATGTCATTTGTAAACAGAGATAATTTTACTTCTTTTCTATTAATTTTTTTGTGTGTGTGAGGAAGATCAGCCCTGAGCTAACATCCACGCCAATCCTCCTCTTTTTGCTGAGGAAGACTGGCCCTGAGCTAACATCTATTGCCAATCCTCCTCCTTATTTTCCCTTTTTTTCCCCAAAGCCCCAGTAGATAGTTGTATGTCATAGCTGCACATCCTTCTAGTTGCTGTATGTGGGATGCCACCTCAGTATGGCCGGACAAGCGGTGCATCAGTGCGTGCCCGGATCCAAACCCGGGTTACCAGTAGTGGACCGTGTGCACTTAATCACCAAGCCATGGGGCTGGCCACAATTCTTTTCTAATTTGGAAGCTTTTATTTCTTTTTCTTGCCTGGTTGCTCTGGCTAGACTTCCAGTACTATGTTGAACAGCTGTGATGAGAGTGGGCACCCTTGTCTTGTTCCTGATCTTAGAGGGAAAGCTTTCAGCTTTTCACCAGTGAATATATTGTTAGCTGTGGGCTTGTCTATGTGCCCTTTATTATGTTGAGGTATGTTTCTTCTACATCCAATTTGTTGCGAGAATGTTGAATTTTGTCAAACGCTTTTTCTGCACCTGTTAAGATGATCATATGATTTTTATCTCTTATCCTATTAATGTGGTGTATCACATTTATTGATTTGCTTATGTTGAACCATCCTTACTTCCCAGGGATAAATCCCATAAAACCATCTTGAGAAAGAACAAAGATGGACCATCATATTTCCTCTTTTCAAACCATATTATGAAGCTTTAGTAATCAAAACAGCATGGTACTGGCATAAAAATGGACACATAGAGCAATGGAACAGAATCGAGAGCCTAGAAATTAGCCCAGACATATATGGTCAATTAATATTTGACAAGGGAGCCAAGATACTCACTGGGGAAAGGATAGTCTCTTCAATAAACGGCATTGGGAAAATTGGATATTCACATGCCGAATAATGATATTGGATCCCTATCTTCCACCACTCACAAAAATTAACTCAAAATGGATTAAGGCCATTTCCATTTAAGATAGGACCTAAAATCATAAAACTCCTAGAAGAAAACATAGAGAAAAATATCCTTCACATTGGTCTTGGTAATTATTTTTTGGATTTGACACTAAAAGCACAAGCAACAAAAGCAAAAATAAACAAAGGAGACTACATCAAACTAAAAAGCTTTTGCACAGTAAAAGAAATGGTCAACAAAATGAAAAGACAACCTACAGAATGGAAGAAAATATTTGCAAACCACATATCTGATAAGCAGTTAATATCCAAAATATATAAGGAACTCATACAACTCAATAGCCAAAAAGCAAATCTGATTAAAAAATGGGCAAAGGATCTGAAGAGACATTTTTCCAAAGAAGACATACAAATGGCCAATAAGTACATGAAAAGGTACTCAACATCACTAAGCATTAGGGAAACGCAAATCAAAACCACAATGAGATATCATATCACACCTGTTTGGCAAGACAAGAGAAACAAATGTTGGTGAGAATGTAGAGAAGAAAGAACCCTTGTGCACTGTTGATGGGAATGCAAATTGGTACAGTCACTGTGGAAAACAGTATGGAAGTTCTTCCAAAAATTAGAAATAGAACTAACATGTGATCCAGCAATCCCACTTCTAGGTATGTATCTGAAGGAAATGAAATCACTATCTTATAAAGATATCTGCACCCTTATGTTCGTAGCAGCATTATTCACAATAGCCAAGACATGGAAATAACTGAAGTGTCCATTGAAAGATGAATGGCTAAAGACAATGTGGTATATATGTACAATGGAATATTATTCAGCCACAAAAAAGAAGGAAATCCTGATAACACAGATGAACCTTGATTGCATTATGCTAAGTGAAATAAGTCAGACAGGAGAAGACTAAATACTGCATGATCTTACTTACATGTGGAATCTAAAAAAGCTGAACTAATAAAAACAGAGTAGATTGGTGGTTGCCCAGGGCTAGGGGTTGGGGAAAATGAGGAGATGTTGGTCAAAGGGTACAAACTTCCAGTTATAGGAGGTATAAGTTCTAGGGATCTAATGTACAGCACAGTGACTATAGTTAACAGTATTGTATTATGTACTTCAAAGTTGCTAAGAGAGTAGATCTTAAATGTCCTCACCATAACAAGAAGAAAAAAATGATAATTATGTGAGGTGAAAGATATGTTAACTAACCTTATTGTGGTAAAGATTTCACAATATATACGTGTATCAAATCATCACATTGTACACCTTAAACTTACACAATGTTATATGTCAATAATATGTCAATAAAGCTGGAAAGAAAAACAAACCCAGAGCCCAGGATGCTCACCATACCAACCAGTTCAGAATCTCTGGGGGTGGAATCTAGGCATCGGTACTTCTTAAAGATCCCTGGGTGATTCCAATGTGCAGTGAGGGTTAATCTCTCTCCTGGAAATGGGCTATTCACTGTGGGAGAGGCAAGAACATGCTTCTATTTGCCTTGAGCCTTTCCCATGAGACAGTCTTTCTACCTGGACCCTCTTCACTTGGGTAACTACTGACAAACATTCCCTCCTTGACCAAACTTTAGTCAGGCTCCTCTGAGCCCTCTGCTCGACTACGCCTGACTTGGGCTTCCATGTCTAACCTTGTAGAGTCCACTTTTAGCAAGAATCCTGTCAAGTTGGTTTAGCCAGAATCCCTCACCCTTGATATTTGATCACCCTCAGTATCTGATCACCCTCCACATCCCCCCCCACTCCCAGGTGATATCCGATCACCTAGGCCTGCCATCAGCAAGAATCCTGTTTGATCAGTTTGGCAAGAATTATCCTACTCTCTTAGTAATTTTCCATCCACCAACCGCCACCCTGTTTCTTGGCTATAAATCCCCGCTCCCTTGGGTATTCAGAGTTGAGCCTGATCTCTCTCTCTCCTACTGCAAACCCACAGTGCAGTACTTCTTGAATAAAGTATTCCTTACCATCTTTAACAAGTGCCAGAATAAATTTTTCTTTACATTACGACTCCCCCTTAATGTCTCAGTTTATACCTGAAATTTCCTTTCCTCTAGGATGTCTGAGTTAGGTGCCCTTCCTACATGCTCACAGCACCTGCTCTATTCCTCCTATCAATCACTATTGTAATTTCCAGTGTACTTTCCTCTGGGTCCCATTTGACTCCAAATATCATGATGGCAACGCTGCATCCACCTTGTTCAACAGGAACAACAGCAGCAGCAGCAATTAACACTCATTACACACTGACCACGTGTCAGTCCCTGTGCATATTATCTTAGTTAATACCTATTACAACCCTGCTGTCATCTTCATTTTACAAGTGACAATCTGAGGATGAGAAAATTAGTTAACTTGCCTTAGGTCATACTACTAGGAAGTCCTCAGTACCAAATTCAGTTCCTGGAACATAGTAGGTTGTTTCATAAAGATCTGTTGAGTGAAAAAATAAATGCATGAGTTACTTTCCTCTTCAGTCTGCCTACACCCTCTGTGGTGGGATTGAAGCCACACTGAGATTCCCTTCCCCTACTCCCCGCTCCCACCCCATACTTACTAGAACTCAGCCTTGACCTCTTCCAAGTTATCTGCCACAAAATAGATGGGCTGAAAGTCCTGATCTTCACAGGGCTCAACAGCAGTAACTTCTGCATCAAAGAGCTTGTATTATGGCTTGTTTGACAGAACGTACTTAAAGGAAAATAAAATAAGAGAGGAGAGAATGTATGTGTAACATTTGCCAAAGTGTGTACTTTCAGTTTACAGTCTCAAGCTGTTTCCCTACCTGAAGGCTGAGGACCCAGTGGGAGACGAGTCGGGTACAGAATTGTTGCAAAGACCCTTAAATCCTTAGACATGTCACACATTTTCTGAAAATGGAAATAAGCATTATCCTCCATTCCTAGATGTACTATTAGATTGCAAGGCTGTCATAACTACTAAAATGTGAGCTCATTTAAAATTATTATCGAATCCATATTAGCTTCCCATCATCTTACTCAGTAAGTACAAACAGCAGCACTGATAGATTTTTGTGGGGTCCAGTGGGATTTTTGAAGTTATTAGTACTAATAAAAATTCTAAATATTTATTGACTGGGCAGTGATTGTGGATGTAATGACCTCATATGGTTCTCCATCAACCCAGTGAAGTAGGTACTGTTATTCCCATTTTATACATGAGGGACACAAGATATATGGAACATTAAACATTGATAATATTTTCTGCTTAATACTGTGATGAAGACTGAACACTTGGGGGACTCTGTCAGGCCAGTGTCAAAGCAGCATCAAAAAGAAGGGTCCATGGAGGATCAGAATGCTTGAGGGGTGTGCAGGGGATGCTAATACCTGTGTCTGGATATGGAGAAGGGGCCTCAGACAGACTGACAGTGTCTAGAATTTGGGAGCAGGTAGTGATCCAAGAAGGAGGTGGTATATACCCAGAAGATTGGCAGAGTCTGAAGTGTTTGCTTTGGCCAATGGAATGAGAATGGTTCCTGCCTGTTTGAGGCAAATGGTGATCATCTTGGGTGGGATGGGGGAACACGTAAGGGACCCAGGACCCCCAGGTCCCTGGGGAGAGTGGTGTATGCTTACTCAAGTATTCATTGAGTCCCTGGAATGATAGTCCCATTGTGTTTCAGGCACAATGCAACTGGCTAGAATACAGTTCTGAGTAAAAGAGATGTGGCTTCTGTCTTAAGTAGAATTGTTTAGAGAAATTATTCAAATATTAACATAATCCATAATTTAAAACTGTGACAAGTGTGATGAAGGAAAGGTACAAGGTGCTATACAAGTATAAAATAGAGGGATCTGATCTTGTTTAGGGGGTAAGGAAAGGCTTTCCTGAAGGAGTACCTGGAGATAGGGAAGGAGAGCGAGCACTTCTGGAAGAGGGAACGGCTTGTGCAAAGGTTCTGAGGTAGAAGGAAGAGGAGACATTTGAGAAAATGAAAGAAAGCCGATATGCCTAGAGCCCAGTTTGTTGAGAAAAATATCTCTGCCTTGGAAGCCCTAGGGCTCTGGGCAGGATTTATGGATAGGGGGGTCTACCCTGGAGAACAAGACAGGGATCGAGCCTTTGCAACTTGTGTCCAAGCTAAGAACAGAAGGACTAAGGCTATTGAACTGTGGAGTCCAAGCTTTCTCAACTTGGCGCATATAGGGATGCAGCTAGTTCCAATGTAGCCCTTCACTATACTGCCTGGCAGTCTTGCAGGTGACAAGTACCCTGGTTAGGGGCCAAGAAGGTTGGGTTTTAGCCCTAGTTCTACCTTCTTTTCAATTAGGAACCCCTGGGATTCTGTTGACCCTGTGGGGTTGCACGTTTGGTGGTTCTTATGAAGGTTAAAATTTTTCGCAGCACTGGTTTAGAGCAGTGGTCTTCCACCTTAGCTGCACATGCGAGTCACCTGGAGGAGCTTTAAAATTACTGCTGCCTCAGCCCCATGCCCATGGTTTCTGATTCAATTGCTTAGAGTTTAGGCTGGGCATCAAGAGTTTTAAAATCTCCCCATTCTAATGTTCAAACAAGTTTGAGAACCACAGGCTTAGAGGCTATTTCCCAAAAGCCAGTCCACAGATGGGCTGTATCAGAAGTGCCTGGAGGGCTTATAAAGAAACTCCAGCCCTACATCAGACTTAGTGTGTCAGAATTTCTAAGGGTGAGGTCCAAGAACGGGTACTGGAAAAAATTCTCCTGGCACTTACAAACAAAGATGGAAGACATGGGTGATTTTTGAACCTATCCAGGTTTGGGAAGCCTGCATCCCAAACTTTAATCTGACTCAGTCTGGGGTGAGGCCTGAGATCGTGCATTTCTAGCAAGCTCCAAGGTGCTATTGCTGTCTGAGGGTCACACTTTGAGGAGCAAGGGTTCAGGGGATGCAAATAAAACAATGAGTGGCCTTTCTCTAAAATCTTCCAAAGGCTGTACCTGAAATCTGTTAGCGTACAGGGATCTTATTTGCATGTCCCTCTGCCCTTACCAGATCCCTTTCTTCAGGGCAGGGTTTGAGTCTTTGTCATCTCTCTGTCTCCGATGTCTAAACTCAGTGCTCAGGACGTCAGCATAATAAATGGATTTTGAATTGAATACTAAATACCACGATGTCCTTAGGGTCCAAGCTGTGGAGCCAGTTGAAGGTGAGACATGGCTCTAATGTGGGCCTTCTGCCTCTTCCAGTCATAAATTCCAACTGGATGGCATCCAATGTGAAGCTGTGTGTGACCAAAGCCTGCTCTGCAGGGGGTAGGGTCAAAGCAGGCCTCTGGAATATTAATAATTCTGAGCAGTGACTACAGCTATGACATTTACAGACCCGTGAAGCACAAGGGACAGCCTGAGGTTGCGCACACAGCTATAGACTCCAAGGACTTGATCTGCTCCAAATGGAGCATGTATATTGCCCAATGCTGCCAAAAGCCGTACGGTTCATTAGCTTTTACTATATAGAGAAATGCGCCAGGCCTGGCGCGAAAATGACATGACAAAGCACATTTGACAGCAATGGTCAAAGAAAAAAGCACAGTGGGAGCGGAAGAGCTCGGTGGGACTTTGCTCATGCCTTTGGAACAGGAGAAAAATACCTCTGCCTCTCCATGTGGAGGCCCAGGCTGGTTGAATCTGACAACGACTTATTACTTTAGAAACTTTTTTCGGGGGTTTGGTTTCTTCCCCTGGATTCTCCTTACGTGGTGATGGATGTTTTTTCTCCTGAATATTTTTTTGATGCTATGACTGTTTGTGTGGGTTGTGAGTTACACACTGGGAGGGAGATCAGGAGAGAGAAAGGAATGGAGAGGGAGAGCAGACAGAGAGAGAGAAAGAAACAGAAAGAGATAGAGAGAGACACACAGAGAGACAAAGAGATAGAAAAGGGAAGGAGGAAGAAGAAACACAATTTTAAGTAGATGGAAAAGAGCAGAGAACAGTAGGGAAAGGAGACGGGACGTCAGACAAGGATGAAGGGTCTGAAGACCTCAGACCAGGGATCTCCCTTCTTTTTGGTTCTTCATGGTTAAGGATGATCCAAGTACTTCAAGGGTATTTGCATAATACTCTTCTTAAGCCCTACAAGAGGCACAGAACTAACATTTTTGGTGTTGTCCTTCAGCTCTAATAACTCATTGTCAACTCTCACCATGAAATCTCGCCCCTATATTTTTTTCTGCTACCATCACTCTTTTGCTTTCTGTCAAAGGCTAGGCTATCTGGCTCAGGGGTATTTACATTTTGTGGGTTAAAATTTTCTCAGGCTATTAGAACCCAACTTTATCTGGCCCTACCACACTTAAATCTCTTTACTCAACTTCCCCCCATGGCTTCAGCTCTCTTCTCTACACACAGCCTGTGATCAGATCTTACCCTGCACTTCCCACACCTCCACATCCATCCTGAGATACAGATCCCACCTGGAATGTTACAAATCACTCAGTGTTTCTCAAAGTGTGTTCCCTGGACCATCTGCTTCAGAATCACAGGGATGCAGGGAGAGGAGAAGGAAGAGAGATGTTTTTACGTGCAGATGCCTAGGCCCAGTCCCCACAACCCTGTTAAACCAGACTGGGGAGGAAGTGACTTTGGAAAGGTGCATTTTTTTTTTTTTTTTTTTTTTTTTTTTTTTTGTGAGGAGATCAGCCCTGAGCTAACATCCGCCAATCCTCCTCCTTTTTTGCTGAGGAAGACGGCCCTGGGCTAACATGGGTGCCCATCTTCCTCCACCCTACATGGGACGCCGCCACAGCATGGCTTACCAAGCAGTGCGTCGGTGCGCGCCCGGGATCCGAACCAGCGAACCCCGGGCCGCCGCAGCGGAGCGCGCGCACCCAACCGCTTGCGCCACCGGGCCGGCCCCTGGAAAGGTGCATTTTTAATCCTTGACCCAGATGATTCTGATACACAGGACCGTTTGCAAACCTCAGCGAGGCCAGCGCTTCAGGCTTCCCAAATTCTTCCTCCTTCAGGACCTCCTCAAAAGATCAGGGAACCCCCCTTCCCCAACACACAGTGGCATGTCCAGAGCCTGGGCCACACACCTGCCACAAATCACTTACATTCTCCAGCCCTACCTTTTCTCATCTAAAAGCAGGAGGCGGCGTCTATGTCATGAATGGGAACAAGGACAGGACACGTAACATATGCACAGGAGTGCGGCTAGCCTGATGGGAATTAGGGGAAGCAGGAGGCTGCACGCTCTGATTCAGGTAGCAGCTGTTCCTCCATCACAGTCAATTGTAGCTGGGTGGGAATGCCACCCGGAGAGGCCAAGTCTTCTGAATTTTTAAGGGATTTCAGAAATTTGGATTTTTATGTAAATTTTCCTGATTTTTAATTTCTGGCTAAATTATTTTGAGACCGAACGAAGTACACGTGGGGTACATTCAGGCTGAGTCCCCATTTGCAACTTCCAGATGAGAGCTCCCTAGGGTTGCCTTCAGCATGAGGGGTCTGGAATGCATTGACCCTGAACCTCCCTGGCTTCATGAGTTGTTCTTTCGCCGGCTGGAGCTTCTGTGCTCTGCCAGCTCCTTTCCAAGAAAACCAAAGTCTCTGCCTATCCCTCAGCCCCAAGAAAGGGGACCTGACTGCTGGCAGGTGTCAGACCAGTGGTTCTCAAACTTCAGCACACGTCAAAATCACCTGGAGAGTTTGTTAGACCCCAGATTGCCAGGCCCCATCCCCAAAGTTTCTGAGTCAGAAGGTCCGAGGTGGGGTCTGAGAATTTGCATCTCTGACAAGATCCCAGATGATGCTGATGTTGCTGGTCCGGGGTCTGTACTTTGAGAACCACTGCCGTAAAGCACTACTCACCACCTGTAATGTTGTCTTTCTCCTTCTATCAGTCCTTAGCTTCCCTCTGATTCCTGAGTCACTTCAAAACAGCAGTCACTGTGGGTTGCTCACATGATCAAGCCCATTTCTACAATCATAACTGTCATTTTTGAGTGTTTACTATGTGCCGGCCATTCATCTAAGCATTTTACTGTATTAACTTCAACCTTTATCACAACCTTATTAGGAAGGCATTATCACCCCCGATTTCTACATGAGGGAACTAAAGCCCAGAAAAGTTCCGTAACTTGCCCAAAGTCACACAGTTAGCGAGTGGCAGAGCCAGAATCCAAACTCAGAATGTTTGACTTCAGAGCCTCTTTATCATAGTATTTATAGACCAAACTAGGACACTTCTAAGAGTGAAAGGAGACACTATTAATAATTATGCCTGGACAATGGATGTAGATCAGGACATAAGGTCCCCTTGCGTATTCTGCCATTTCAAATATACTCTTTGAGTGGTCCACAACTTTGTGAAAAGGGCACAGACTTGGCAGCCAAATTCCAGTGTAATTGAATTAAAGCATAAAAGGACTCAGCTTAGTGCCTGCTACTTGGTAGGAACTCCACAGATACCTGTTTCCTTCAGACAAGTTTCTAAATCCCTACTGGGGAATTTGGGCAAGTGAAATATACAGCCCTTATTCTTGAAGCACTCACAACATAGTTAATAGAAAAAAGGAACATCAATGAAAACTCTTAAAAGATCATTTTAAGACTAATAATCTGGGGCTGAGCATAAGAGTTCAGAGATGGTGACTCCCCCAGGTTTTAAATATTTAAGGGAGAGCGGGGTTTGAACTGAGTCTTGAAGATTGAGTAGAAGATGAGTATGCTAGAATTGAGGATAGCTAAAGAACAAAAAGTGTCTCGGTGACTGAAATCTTGGATGTTTCAATTCCATTCCAACATTTACCAATACCCCAGACAGGATAAAATAAGAAAATACCTTTTTTTAATTTTTTTTTGGTTTGTATACTTTGTCATTTTTTTGCACCCACTCACAAGCCCCTAGAGAACTCGGATGACGACTTCGTCTTCTCAGGCACAGAAGTACAGACAGAAATTTCTGAGGCAAACTGGCCTGTGGTTTTCGAGAACTTCTGAATGTAGGGATTTTGAACAAAATCCTGCCCATCACAATGGTTTTTACAGTAAGAGCAACAACTGCTGCATACTTAGTTCCCCTGATTTATGTGAAAAGGAAGGATAATTTCATCATACTTTTTCTCAGTCCCAAGTGCAGGAAATTCTAAACAGGCTCAACACTACCCTCTAGTGTGCAACATAGGCAGATGTGGGGATCAGAGAGCGTTCATGACAAACCCAGCTAGAAGAAGACTGGCCAAGGCAAGAGGAAAGAAACTTTCTTGTATCTGCAGAAGGTCCATGGATTAATGAATATGCAAGTGCTCTAAGAAATATACAAATACTTCCCTGATAAGAAGGCCTAAGATGGTGCTTCCCATAGAATATAATGTTCTGTGAAGAACTAGTCCTGCGTGGTGTTCCATTCACACACCCCCTCCAAGGGTCCTTGGTTAAATAAGCTAGGAGTCCTCTGCACACCATGCTCCCTGTTACAGAATAAGTGTTTAGTAAAGACTCTGGAAAGTTATGCAGTGATGAAATCCCATTTCCCACACATATTTGACCACTGAATATTTTTCTGTTTTCTTTTCTCATAAATCCCTGTCATCCCCTGGGACAACTGCTTGCAGAGCATACTCTGGACAATGCTAGTGGAAAAAACACAAAGTTCTTACCTTAAGCTCCGCATATGGTGAAAGAAGGGCTGTCCCATAGGCTTTGATGGCTCCACTTTGCCTGCAAAGATTGAACTCAATTGTAAACCAATAGAGCTGACCAAGGTACAAAAGGGCAAAAGAACAGGGTGATGACTGAAACCAAATATCTGGTCAATGATCCAAGGACTGGAAGATCCCACAAGAGGCTGAGAGGTCATCCAGTTCCGCCCCATCCCACACTCCATCCCAGTCTTTAGGCAGGACACATAACCTTCCTACAGTTCTCCTGATGCGTCATACTCGCTCTGTCTATCAAAGTTCAACTGAGGCTGAGCATAGTTCAAGTATCCCCTTCTTCAAATTTTCTCATGACTCTAGGCCCCATTGAGCATTTCCTTTTCTGAGCGTCAATTCGATCATCCTTTCACTTAGTCCTCAAAGGCATATTGAACACCTGCTATATGCCCAACATGGTTCTGGGAACACAGATCTGAAAAGCACAAAGACTACACTCAAGGAGTTCACAATTTCTACCACGGGAGGAAGGTGTGAAGAGGCGACAACACAGGCTTTGTTCTGAGGAAGATCTCAGCAGATGAGGACATAGTAAGTCACAAATACGTTGTCTTGTAGAACACATCCATCAGGTGTCTCACCATAATCACATGGAGTGGCTAGAACAAAGCCTGGCTCGTGGTAAGAACTCTGTAGATACTAGCTTTTATTGTTGTTGTTATTAGTATTATTGCTATTATATATTACATTTCTTTTGCATTACTTCATTCTTATTTTGCTGTACAAGAAAATAGAAGGGTAAGATGCCACGTCCCCCACAAGTGGTTTAGTTGATGAAATTACTCCTTTACTCAGTGACTGGTAATACCAAAGCCAATGACACTTTATTTCTCGACCATAAAACAATGCTACCAATAACTCTCTTTTTGGATGATTTTATTAGTTCATTGATTCCTCCCTTTATTCATTCAATCAATACTTATGGAGTTCCCATTATGCGCCAGACTCTCTACTAGAGATAGGGATACAGTAATAAACAGGACAGATATGGTCTCTGCCCTCCTAGAGCTTGCTATATTCCAGCTTTGGGAGAAGATTTAAATAAAATTATGTTATGTGAATGTATTTTGTGACACATAGGGCTGGGTAAATTATAGTAGTATTATACTACTAATTATACTATAATTTAACAATCTATCAACAGTGCTGCTGTCAAGCCTGGGCTCCAGTGTCTGGGATGGGCAATATCATTGTGCCTACTTAGCACTGTGCCTGGATTCATTGGCACCTTCAGAAAGGTCTCCTGAATGAATCAATGAGTGGAGGAATTAATTAGAAGTATTATTACAGAAATTTCATTTTCTACATAAATAGTAATCATGATGAAAGAAGGGAGTCAATAAGAATATGCATAAATTAATGAGCTCCTGTTATGTGATAAATATGACATCATGTTCTTCATAAGTATTGTCCTCCTAGCAACCATGGCATTTGGTATCATATTCTCATTTTGGAGATGAGAAAAAAATGAAGTTCAAGGATATTGAGTAACTTGCCCAGGGCTTCAAAACTATAAGCACAGATAGTAAAGGAAGCAGAGGCCTGAGAACACACTCTCATTTTCCTTCTCCTTTAAGGAGAAGTTTCATTCTTTTCCCAGGTCCCATTTTTATTATTGGGGAACACAGTCTTCTTTTCCAGACTAAACTAAGTGAGAATGGATGAGGTGATGAGTTCTACCTAATATGTCGCAGCTGGAGATGGGTACCACGGCTATTAGCTGAAATTAATGCCCTGAAGGCCATCATTACCAGCCCCAGACTAATAGGAACCCAGGGCATCTCTGATAATGCAGTCTTGATTTCCTCCCAACATCTTCCAAATAAAGTGAAACAAAAAACAGATTTCCTTAACACCGAAAGGCCAGGAGTCTCTGTGCTGAGTGAGACTTGATGCGGAACTTAGTCACACAATCAGAGGGCCAGAGAGGCCCTGAAAATCACCTAGTCCAACTGTTTACTTGATGCATGAATCTCCTCTACTCCATCCCCACCAAAGCCTTCTAGCCTATGCTTTCATGCCCCTGGGGCTGGAGAACTCGCTCATGCTTGGGGTCATCCATTTTATCTTTGGAATGAGCTGATTGGAAAGTCTACTATATGTTGAGCTGAAACTTGCTTCAGATGGCTTCTACTCATTGGTTTTCATTTTCTCCCTTGGGGTCACAGAGAAATCTGATCAGCTATCCACATAATTAGAGTTTCCATATTGCTCTTATGCTCTGATGTCATACCACACACTTAGACTATCATACGCTTAATGTTTTTTCTTTCAACTCATTGTAACTTAAACACCTATTTTAATCTCAAAATTGAGAAATAATATCTGTGAAATCATAGGTTTGATGTGTTAGTTTTATATTTTTTCTAATAAATATTATATTAGCAACATAATATTACATATTTGTATTAATGTATTATTAATTAACATTATTATCAATGTATCAATGGTAGTATAGCTATTCCATTTTGGGAAACACCATACATATTCTTTTTCTATACACAGTATTTGAAAATAACAACCATAGCCTTCATTAGAACAAATATCCCAGTACTTTTAATCATATAACATTATGCAAAATTAATTTACTACTGTTGTTATTTGCCTCCAATTTGTCTACGTGCCCATTTAGGTTTGGGGGGCCAGTCTCAAATACAATTCTCTCATTACATATGTTCTGATTTTATGAATACAGTCTGTGTTTTCATTAGCTTTCCTGGCAGTCAAACTACTGAATATATTTCTAAAAGGTTCACCGGTTTTTAGCATCCATAAGCCTTTTTTTATCTGTACTAGTGTTATATCATCGTTTCTCATCTTGTTCCATCTTTTGTTTTTTGCTCCAGTAGATTATGTTCCTTTTTTGCACTTTATTGACATATAATTGACATATAACATTGTGTAAGTTTAAATGTACAATGTGTTGATTTAATGCATTTATATACTGCAAAATTATTACTGCAGTAGTGTTAGTTAATACCTCCATCACCTCACATAATTATAATTTCTTTTTTGTGGTGAGAACATTTAAGATCTACTCTCTTAGCAACTTTCAAGTATATAATACACTATCATTAACTATAAAAATCAAGCTGTACGTTAGACCCCCCAGGACTTATTCATCTTATAATTGGAAGTTTGTACCCTTTGCCCAGTATCTCCCCATTTCCCCCACCCCGCAGCCCCTGGCAACCACCATTCTAATCTCTGTTTCTATGAGCTTGGATTTTTTAGATTTCTCATATCAGTGAGATCATACAGTATTTGTTTTTCTCTGTCCGACTTATTTCACTTAGCATAATGCCAAATTGAAAGAAGACACAAATAAGTGGAAAGATATCCCATGTCCATGGATAGGAAGAATTAATATTGTTAAAATGTCTACACTACCCAAACCATGTGTAGATTCAATGCAATTCCTATCAAAATTCTGATGGCATTTTTCACAGAAATAAGAAAAAGAATTCTAAAATTTGTATGAAACCACAAAAGACCTTGAATAGCCAAAGCAATCTTGAGAAAGAAGAACAAAGCTGGATGTGTCAAACTTTCTGATGTCAAACTATACTACAAAGCTGTAGCAATCAAAACAGTACGATACTGGCATAAAAATAGACACATAGACCAATGGAACAGAATTGAGATCCCAGAAGTAAAACCTTCCCATATACAGTCAACTAATGCTTGACAAGGGAGCCAAGAATACTCAGTGAGAAAAGAAGAGTCTCTTCAATAAATGATGCGGGGAAAACTGGATAATCATATGCAGAAGAGTGAAATTAGACCCTTGTCTTACATCACGCACAAAAATTAACTTCAAATGGATTAAAGACTTAAACATAAGACCCGAAATTGTAAAACTCCCAGAAGAAAACATAGGGAAGAATCTCCTTGATATGACACCAAAAACCCAAGCAACAAAAACAAAAATAAACAGGTAGGATTACATCAAACTGAAAAGCTCTGCACAGCACAAGAAAGAATCAACAAAATAAAAGGCAACACATGGAATAGGAAAACATATTTGCAAATCATATATCTGGCAAGGAGGTAATATCCAAAATGCAACTCAATAGCAAGTAAAACCAAATAATCCTATTAAAAAATAGATGAAGGACCTGAATAGACATTTTTCCAAAGAAGACATATGAATGGCCAATAAATTCATGAAAATGTGCTTAACATCACTAATCATCAAGGAAATGTGAATCAAATCACAATGAGATATCATCTCACACCTGTTAGAACAGCTATCATCAAAAAGACAAGAGATAACATGCTGGCAAGGTTGTTGGGAAAAGGAAACCCTTGTGCACTGTTGGTGAGAATGTAAATTAATGCATCTTCTCTGGAAAACAGTATGGAGGTTCCTCTAAAAATTAAGAATAGATCTACCACTTGATCCAGCAATATCATTTCTGGGTGTATATCTAAAGGTAATGAAATTAGGATTTCGAAGAGATATCTGTATTCCCATGTTCATTGCAGCATTATTCACAATAGCCAAGATACAGAAACAATCTAATTGTACACCAGTGGATGAATGGATAAAGAAGATATGGTGTATAAATATACAATGGAATTTGATGCAGCCATGAGAAAGAAAGAAATCTTGCCATTTGCAACAACTTGGATGGACCTTGTTCATTCTTTTGGAACCAAGTACAAGAGCTTGCAGTGATCCCTATTGTATTTCATCTTGGCCTATCAATCTAGGCCAAGAAAGAAGCTTGTAAAGAAGCTTGTTGATTCTAATTTGTTACCTAAAATATTCATTCTGTCTCCTAGCCTCTAGCCATCTACATATTTGATAAATATGCATTCTGTGTCTTCATCCAAGTCATTGACAGTCACGTGGCCCTAGAAACTTTCTTCCAGGTTGATCTTAACCCAATCAATCATCTTGCTTTGGGAACTAGTTTCTATAATCTAATCAACGTTTCTTCATTGTTAATCCTCAAGTGACTTTTATCATTTAATATGGCCTAAGTAATACTCTGGTAATTACTTTTGATGTACTTAAATACTGCTCCATGTGGACTCTTCTGAGTTTTGTGATTATTAAAGAATTCTTTAAAGATCACTTGCCTCTGAAAGTTATAATAAGGTTTATTGAGTACCTAGTTATCCACTCATTGTACCAAACACTTGACATGTACTGAGCATTTTTAATGTAATCAACTCATAATGGTAGGCATTACTGTCCTTAAGGTACAGAAGAGGAGTTCCTGAAAGGTCGTAAAATCATCAAAGTAAGCCAGCTTGTAGGTGGAGAGGGTAAGATTCAAACTCAGGTCCATCTGACATCAAAGCATAATCCATTTCCATTCTAAGATGGTAGACTCAGAATGAAAAATGGGTTTGGACAGATGGGCATGTCTGCTTTGGAGTTTGCTTGGTAGAGTGTCTGCATTTGCAAAGCTAATATGCAACAGCTACCTTGGAAAAACATCAAATCCTCTGCTGAGGGCTTTGATTTGGAAATACTGAAAACCCTCATCACATAATCTTCACAGAAGAGAGGCTCATAAAGAAGTGAAGATGAGGCTCAGTGTGGAAGCTAAGAGCAGAGAGCAACATCAGGAGAGGTGCATGCTTTAGTTTTGCACATTAGAGTGAATGATACTTCTAAAGGCTAGTGTGCTCAGCCAGAAAGCAGAATTTGAAATGAACTTATCTGTGGTCTTTAATTGTGTCACAATTCCATAGGAAGAAGAAATAAACGTCGTCTACATTGATCCCCCAATCCAGCTGCTGCCGCCACTGTAGCTATCACTATCTTGCTTCTACTGGATGAGTAACACAGTAACGTCATCTCTCTAACCACTGGACTTCTCCAGCCACATTCATGGACACATAAGCAATCCAGATCCTTTCCCTTAAGAGTTGCTGTCCTAGAAATGGGGCTGCATTCTTCACTCCACCCTACAGAGGCTACAGAGGGCCAATCAACAGGGGAGCCATTTCAAAATGATGTAGGAGACTGATGGCTCCCAAAGGAAGATAGACTAGTGGCTGTGCCATATGGACTTTAGTTACTGGACATTTACCCCTTTGGGAGAGAGTTGAGATGGCTGCTTTTCAATGGGTACAGCCTCTCTGCAACCTTGGCCTTATTTTCTAGCTCTTAAAGGGTTGGTAGCAAGCAAACTTTTCCAGCATAAGGCTATGTTTCCAGGTGCCAAAAATGCACTTGGCCATGGAACTGTTGCAGAAGGCCTCTGGGGGAGCCTCTGTGTTTTTGCCTGGTTGTGGGTTGCTAGGTCTGGGATAACCTGGGGCATGCTGCATTGCTCACCAAACCCTGGATGGGTCAGGGTCCAGGCCCTGTCCACATCATGTCTGAGCCTTGAGACTAGGTCCTGGCTTGCCAAAAGCCAAGCATTTTCTCAAGGAACTAGAATCGATTAGGCCTTGATTGGAATAAAATTTGTTTTTACAATTCACATCTTGAAATAAAATTTAAACTTTTGCCTGGTGTTTTGAGAGGAGCCAAATATAAATTGATAGTGAAAATGTTGTCCCTCCATGAGGCTCAGGAACCACATGGGAGTGTGATTTGCCTGGACTGAGAGGTGATGATGGGCCTGACACTGCGATGGGCTGAATGCTGGATGGTGTTCCGTCTAGGACACGAGATATGTTTCTCTAGAAATTATTTCCTGGAAACAGAATTACCTCACTGTGCTAAACTCTTGGATGTGCCTTTGTTTGTACGTCTATAACATAAGAGTGGGTAGGTAGGTGAGCGAACTGGATGACAGGATGCCCTCTGAGATACATTGAAGCCCTGTAATCATTTTATTCAATTTTAACCAAAATGTCTCAAAGTCAGCTTTGCAGAGTTCTAGTCATTAGAAGAAAAAGGTCTATGCATTTCTGCATTGTACATGGTTTTATTCCTCATACTATATCCCATACTTAGAGATCACAATTGATTAGCTAATTATTAAATGCCCCAAGGAGTCTTGCAGTAAGTAAACTTTGCTTAAACAGCTGTTGCCCAAACATATTTGATCACAGAATCCTTTTTCCCCCCTAAGAAATCCCTAGCCTAATTTTTCTAAATTTAACAGGAAGAAAATAATGGGTGAAAAACAAAAGAATAATTACTTGTGAGAACTGGGCAAATTCTTTATCTGCTGACGTGGAAACACGATCCAGTAATTCATGACAGCAGTCTCTAGAGGAGAAAAACAAGAAGTGATGAATATGGTTTATAGTCACATAGGAAGGCCTTATTGGGGGGTATCTATGGAAAAATCTAAACATGATTTATGTTTTGACATTCAGAAATTATTCCAGAGAGGCTCAACTGCTAGCTCATTAAAATAATGTTACCTCAGAAAGTCCAGCTATTCTGAAGATAAATTCCTATTTAAAACAAATATTACTACATTTGTACAAATAGGTTCAAATATCATAAAGGATTTATGACAAAAGCACTAAAATCACATAAATTCCCTTTAATATCAACAACTTCCATTTGCATAACCATGTTGTCAATAAAGTCCTTTCTTTTTTTTTTTTTGTTTATTGCAGTAACATTGGTTTATAACATTGTAAAAATTTCAGGTGTATATCATTATACTTCTATTTCTGCATAGATTACATCATGTTCACCACCAAAATACTAATTACAACCCATCACCACACACATGTACCGAATTATCCCTTTCACCCTCCTCCCTCCCCCCTTCCCCTCTGGTAACCACCAATCCAATCTCTGTCCCTATGTGTTTGTTTATTGTTGTTATTATCTACTACTTAATGAAGGAAATCATACAGTATTTGACCTTCTCTCTCTGACTTATTTCACTTTGCATAATACCCTCAATGTCCATCCATGTTGTCACAAATGGCTGGATTTCATGGTTTCTTATGGCTGAGTAGTATTCCATTGTGTATATATACCACATCTTCAATAAAGTCCTTTCTTAAACATCATCACATTGAGTCACTCATCTATTCTGATTGTCATCTCCAGTTTATAGACAAGGAAACGAAAACTTGGAGAGGCTTAGTGGATGTTGTAGTGTGCCACCCAGATTCCCCTTAGCACCAAGGCTCCCCTTCCTCCAGCTGAAATTCTAGGCTGCTGATGGGTTACAGCTCAGTCCTTCCCCAGCAATTGTGCTCTGCCAAAGGGAATTGCCTTGCCCAAAGTCAGGTCCCCTCCTGGAGTGGCCCATGTCTACTGACTTGTCAATGAAAGGGTAGAAAACTTCATCCCTTTGCCTTAATTCAGGGCATCTCTGAAGAGCCATCCTAGATTCATAGTTCCTGAACCTTCTGTAGCTACTTCATCACAATTCACCTTTTACCTCTTCCTGGTCCTACTTTCTTCATTCTCTTTTAAGTGTGGGTCCCCAGGGCCTCCTTGGTTAACATCCTGCAAGCATATCTCTGCCTCAGAGCCTGGTTCCCGGGAATCCAACCTAATGACTCTAATTAACTTGACTAAAATCACCCTACTAGCAAATAACAGACCAGAACTTGAATGCAAATTCTGTGCTCTGTCATCACACCAATCTGCCGCTTGGCAGGTGGACCTACGAATGGATGTGACCTCTCCAACCATATCTCCAGCCATTAGGCACCTCATTTGCTAGCTTCAGTCACACTGGCCTCCCTTGCCTTCCTTGAATATGCCAAATCCAATCCCATCTCAGGACTTTACAATACCTCTTCCCTCTGTCTAGAAATTTCTTCCCCTAAATCATTACATTACCTGCTCTTTCTTGTCATTTAGGGCTCAGCCCCAGGACCATCACCTCAAAGATGCCTTCCCTGACCAACCAATAGAAGGCAATCCCCCGTCCTAGTCCTTCTTCTCTAGCACACCACTCTTCTATATATTTATATTAGCACTTACTACTTTGGCATTACCTTATTCATTTATTTGTGTATTGTCTTCTCCCCTGGTATTTGATCTCCAGAAAAATGTAATCCCCATGGCAGCAGGGGTTTTGTGAATATTCTCAGTGCTTCGAACAGTGGTTCTCAAAGTGTAATCCATGGACCCCCTGATCAAACCATTTTCATAATAATACTAAGACATTAAATGTCTTTTTCACTGCATTGACATTTTGCAATGATTGTGTGAAAGCAATGGTGGGTAAAACTACAGGCTTCTTAGCACAAACTAAGCAGTGGCATCAAGCTATACTTGTAACCATTGCATTCTTCACTGTAATGTCCAGTGAAGACAAAATAAAAGCCAGTTTCATTAAAAAATGTTCTTGATAAAGCAATAAAAATTGTTGTTTTAAAATTGTAACCTTTGAGCACACATCTTTTTAACATTCTATGTGATAAAAGGAAAGCACTCATAAAGCATTCCCCCTGAATAACGAAGTATAAATATTGTCTTGAGGAAAAGCACTTGTGCGATTGATTGTGAACTGCACTAGCTGCATTTTTCATGAAACACCATTGTTAGTTGAAAGAATGACCAACAAAAGAATGACAAACTATGGTTACTTATATTTGGGTATCTGGCTGACATTTTCTCAAAAATGAATAAAAATACCACCTCAAGAAAGACAGCTGACAGTATAGTTGCTCATGATAACATATAAAATTTCAAGTGAAAATTAGATTTTTGGAAAACTTGCATCTGTGACCATTATTTTGACAGCTTCCCAATACTTAAAGACTTTTCTGATAAAATTGATGGTGGTATTAACAAATGTGTGATTTTTAAAATATAGTATATATAGTATGATGTAATGTGTCAACTTTTAGACTATCTGAATAACTCAGTGAATTATCATTTTCCAAGTGAATAATGCATGAAGTTACAAAATTATGCATGGTTAAAGGATCCATTCTGAGTGCAAGACAGACCAACGGATTTTAATGTAACAGAGTATGAAGAGTTAATTGATATGGTTTCCAATACCTCATTGCCACGAACTTTTAGGAACTTATTACTAATTGAGTTTTATTTTAGCATCAATGAAGATTATCCACAATGATGTAAAAAGGCTATTAAAATACTTTCCCCTTTCCAGCTACTTAACTATATGAGAAACAGATTTTCTTTATATACTTTAACCAAAACATATACCACAATAGATTGAATTCAGAGTGTGAGAATCCAGCTGTCGATGAAGCCAGATACTAAAGAAATTTGCAAAAATGTAAAACAATGTCACCTTTCTCACTAATTTTTTTGTTTTGAAAAATAAAGCTATTTTTATAACATTTATAAATGTTATCTATGCTAATATGTAATGAATTTATTATTAATTTAAAACCAATTGATCAACATCTTTTGAATTTCTTAGCTTTAATTTCTAAATTGGTAAATATTGATAGATATAACCCACATAAACAAAAGCTCTTTGGGGTCCTTAATAATTTTTAAGAGTGTAGGGGGATCCTGAGACCAAAAAGTTTGAGAATCTTTGGCCTAGAATCAGTGCTGGCATACAGCTGGCATTCAAAAACTATTTATTGAATGATTCCAATATTTATAAAAAGGAATAGGTAATAAAAATACACTCACAGTTGGATTATAGATCATGTCTCTACCCATTGAAAAATAGAATTTTGTATCCAACTGAGTGAATGGCACACTTTCCTGGTGACTCAAATTAAATAGCTGTCAAGAAAGAGATTATCCATCCCAAGCTTGATTGTCTTGAAAGGAAATTTCCATTTCCTACAGATAGCCAAAATTTCAAGTAATTTTAGAATGAAATCTGTTGGTTTAAAATTAATTCTCATAGGCCTTACCTTCTCCAGTAGTGTTCTTTACCTGTAGCCAAAAGGGAAGAATTCCAGCACAGTCTCAAATGGCTAATGGGTTCATGTCTATGCTCTAACCATCAGATGGCCCAAACACATGGTGGGAAAGGCTGTTTGAATAGGAAGTCTGCTTTAGAAACCCAGACACTCGAACTGTCTCTTTAATGGAGATGCAGCAATCAAATTCATAGTCAAGAGCACCAAGCTGCCCCTCTTTCTCAAGCTCCTCTCTCAAGTCAGAGCATGATAACAAGAGAGAAGCAAAATAACTAAGATTGTTGACTGAATTCAGGACTCTTTGGCAGTGCCAAGGTTATGAAAGATAAAGTTAAGGAGCACTGAAGCGAGCATTCTGGATATTGAGACCCAAAGATGACCATGGGGCTTTCTGCCCAGCATTTTCTGGAGCTAGACTGGACTCTCGACAGTTTTAAAGAAGGCTGGCCAGATTTTAAGCAACAGTCCTGACCAGCATTCATAAGAAAAGTACAGAAGGTTTGCTTCAAATTTTAGGACAAGAAGATTGCTTGTATCTGAATTACAACAACATCTTGATTAACTAGAACCAAAGTAATAAGACTTTATTCAATTAGACAGATGCTTATCCTACATTTAAAAAAATTGAAGTGATAAGAAAACCAAGTGACATAAATAATTTCGTAAGGAGGAAGGGATTACTTGCAGAGAGTATCCAGGGTCAGACACCCCTCCAGCTCAGTCTTCTGTACTTTCAGTGTCCAGTGCAATTGATATAATGCAGCTATGGCTCAAAATGATGATGCAGAGGCATCAGAAATTCAGGCACTCACCAACTTCTCATGCATGTTAGAAAGTTAATAGACACAATTTAGTCTTGAAAACTTTGTATCATGTCTTGAGATGACTGGGAAACCTATGAGCTTTTCCAAGGCTAGACTACAAACTATTGTAACACGTTCGCCTGGCATAACTGTCACACTGATAGACATGATCAGTTAACAAATAGTTTGTTATTAATAACAGCTAAACTATTGAAGACTCTTTATCATAACAAAAGAGATGATAATCTTAAAAAATTTAATGTGTCTTACTCTCTTCTCCTTCTATGTACTTGACCTTCACTCTAATTGACCTGGTCATCCATTTGCTGGGGAAGTGGGGTTGTCACAAAGGAGTCCGAGGTTAAAGGTGAAGGTAACGTTCATTCAAAATAAGATTTCAAAGCAAGAAAGAACGTGTGAAATTGGAGTTTTTGTTGGGAAAGGTTTCTAATCCCTTTCTCACTCTTTTAGCACGGACCCTTCTTGGAACACCAACTCTAAGTCTTCTCCCACAGCGTGGTGAATATATCCCTTCTATATGTGACAGGAGCTTGCCAATTCATAGTAACAGAAAATGATGTAAAAGGGTACAAAATAAAAGTCACATCCCTTTCCCCATATACCAAGACACTGATCTCAGGAAAAAGAGAAAGTAGAGACAGAAAGCAAAACAGGTAGAGTATGTGTCTTGATATTCCCTTCTCCCACCTTGGCCTGGAGAACGGAAAGTATATCAGGAAAGTAGAGAAAACTCTGAGGGAAGAAGGAGATCTCCTGTCTCTAACTCCCTATTTGAGGTTTTAGGAAGGTGCCAAGTCACAGACTTCCCCGTATCATCCTGAGGCATTGCCACATCAAAGTAGGCTGGACAGGGCAGTGTGGTCAGGCTGACGGTGGCCTTGAGTTGAAATTTTTTTGAAGCTGCTGTCTCTTCCCATTTGGGGTAAATGTGGAGCTAAGAGCCAACAGACCTCTGGTAGGGTCTTTCCTATGGCTGTTAGGTGAAATGATCCTGTAGCAGATGCTGGGTGGACCTTTTCACCAGGGAAACAAGAGGAAGCCAAGTTAGCAAAGAGGGGAATGAACAGTTCCCCCCAAGAGCACTGCCCAGGTCAAAGAATGGTTAGCACTGGAGGCCAGGAACATGCTGGCAGGGTTGGAGGGCTTGGAGGATAGAGAGAGAAACAGATTTTAGACAGAGGCCGGAGCCCAATCAACTTCAAAAATAGGGTGGCCCTCAGAAGTAAGTAGAAGTTATTTACTGGTATGCAAAACTTTACCAAGGAGAGAGTGAAATGGGAGTAATATTTTGAAAATAACAATCTGCTTTACTCTTGCGTTTCCCAGTACATGGCGTGGCATATCCATCTGCGGAGAGGAGAAATTAGGAATGCTGTAATTAGAATGCAAAGAAAAAGCACATTAATAATTTTCAAAATTGGCCCCTTTTATAATAGCCCCTCTCTCACTCATTTGCATAGCAATGTGCTTTCTGGAGTGTGGAATGGGTGGAGTCTGAGTCTCAGCCGTGAATTATACATACATTATACGAGTCCCACAATGGATCTCGTCTATCTCACAGCACTTGATCTTGGCACATCCCAGGGCGTCTGTCAAAAATGTAAGTGACACTCACCATGTGTGCTTTGGCAGCAAAAAGTAATTAAGAACCACTGCTTTAAATAATGAACGTGTAGTTTGGATAATAAGCAGCTTGGAGGGGTATTAAAGGTGGCATGAAGGGAGATTGTTGGGGAGACCCAGAGCTGGGCTATGGGATCTTGGGCAAGTGGCTTACCTCTCAGAGCTTCGATTCTCCCTTCTGTGGAAGGAGAGAGTTGAAGATGATTTCTAGGAGACTTTCCAGAAGGAAGAACCGGGAACTCTTCAATTCCTCAGGACATAGGGTTAGCCCCCGTGAGCCTCGAAGTCCACCAGAGGAGACACAGCTGTGTGCAGAATGGCCTCTTGGCCTGCGGCAGGGACCCTGAGATAAGCTGCACTGGGGTCTCAACAGGGCAACATGGGAAGAGGGTCACTTAGTTTTGCTGCCTCTGGCCTCCTCTTTCCTCTCTAGCACCTCATTGTCTTCTCCCTCACCCCCAAAAACCCCACAAAATGCTCAAGAAGCTCTCCTTTATCAAAAAGGGCTTTCAGTTAAGCTGATAGCAGTAATTTATCCTTTGGTGTGAATTTAAGCCAAATATTACCCCCCTAAGGAGGAGTTGGGTCCCTCCCACCCATGCACCTCTCCATGTGATAATATGCTTCCAGCCATCTGTGCCTGCCTATATTCTGTTCCCTCTGTCTGAAACTTACCCTTCTGCTACCCTTCACCAAGCCCCCAGTCCCCTCAGGCTCTCTTCCTCGTGAACTTAATCCATCCTTTAAGAGCCCAGATAAATGCTACCTCGCCTGTGCAGGCTGGGAGGCCCCGGCTCCCCGCGCAGAGTGATTTGCTCCTCAACTGGGTTCTGGCAGCAAAGGGACACTCCAAGTGTCCCCTGCTCCCCTGACGTGCACCAGATCTTTGCCTGGCTGACTCATTCCACATCTCACCTCCTCAGAGAGGCCCTGCCTGAACAGCCTGAACTTCAAGTCCCCTCCCCGAGTGATGCCCCAACCCTACAGTAATTTTTTCATTACACCCATGACTCTCTAAAGTTATTGTATTTCCATACGTGTTTCAGTTTATTATCTGTCTCCTCCCACAAGAAAGGAAGATGCAGGCGTGGAGGGAGCTCGTCTCGTTCATGGCAGTTTCCCTGGCAGCCAGAACACAGCCTGCTACACTGTTAGGGCTAACAGCTATTGTTGAATGAACAAATCTTGCTCATTCCTTTGCTTGTCTTTCTGTCTCTCTTTCCGTTTCTCTATCTCTGTGTCTCCTTCTCTCTTTTTCCCTCTCCCTGTCTCTCTCTCCCTGTCTCTCACGCTCTCTCTCTCTCTGTTTCTCTCTCTTCTTGTATCCTTGTATCCAACTCTGTATTTTTGGCACCTAATCCAGTACCTGGCACATCTTAGGAATGCATCAGATATCTGATTGTCTTAGTCCATTTGGGCTGCTATAACAAAAGACCATAGATTGTGCCATGTATAAACGACAGAAATTTATTTCTCACAGTTCTAGAGGTTGGGAAGAGCAAGGTCAAGGTGCCAGCAGATTCGGTGTCTGGTGAAGGCTTTCTGGTTCATAGATGGCACCTCACTGTGCCCTCACATGGTGGAAGGGGCGAGCTGTCTCCTGGGGTCTCTTTTATAATGGCACTAATCCCATTCATGAGAGCTCTGTCCTCATGACCTAATTACCTCCCAAAGACCCCACCTCCTAAAACCATCAATTTAGAGGTTAGGATTTCAACACATGAATTTTAGGGGGACACAAACATTCAGAAGATAGCACTGATGAAGGAATAAATGAATAAATTGTAAGACTCTTTTCTAATTGTAGCAAGAAAAGTTTTGTCTGATTTTAAGCATTAGCAATTGGATGGAGAAAGGAGCTCCTCTGATGCCCCTGGAAAAATTCCTCTAAGAATACCACTTGCTCTGCTCACGCTTGGGGCCAGGGGTGATATTCAAAATATTTAACAACTGCTATGGCGGCATACACCCATAAATTCTGATGTCAGCAGTAGACTGGATCAAATCACTGGGCCAGGCATCAACCTTGAGGTAGCTGGATTCTAGAATGTTCTGGGGCACCAGGAGAGTGGCTAGATCATAATGGATCCTGCAGGATGCTTATAGCACCTACTCAGATGTATTTAAGTGTATTAACAACCACTACATCTCTATCTTGGCTCCTGGCTGAATCACAGCCCTGCCTGGTGTCCCTTTAGGGCTGTGGCCCTTCCTAGGAGAGTGTTCACAGACACCGCCTATGGGCTCAGCCCTAGAAGGATGCATAGCACAAAGCGGGCAGGGGCAGGGTGACCATTCCTGGCACTTATCGTTCAAGAAGGTGCACTGGGGACAAGGGGTGTCTGATGCACTGAGTGCTCAGGAAGACTGAAAAGCTAGACTGGCAAGGAAGTCCTGAGCTGACAGCAGTCCTGCAGTGGTTACAGTTAAAAGTCCATTCACCTGCCAGTGGAGCAGAGGATGAGCTGGACCTTTGACACAGAATCCCAGGCCACCACCACTCCCAGATCCGCTGGGACAACCCCTCACTGTAAGGGTGGGTTTTGAGGCCCAGGGAGAAGAAAGGGTTTATCCAGCTACCGGGTGGCACAGCTGCGACTAGAATCCAGGTCCCAGCTCTAATTCAGGCACCCTTTCTCCTGCCCACCCAGAGCATGGAGATTAGGAGCACAAGCCTTGCAACCAGCCAGCCCTTGGCTTGCGTCTTGGTTCTGCTTTGCGTAACTGCGTGTCACTGAGCAAGCCAGTTCATCTTTCTGAGCCTCAATTTCCTCATCTGTAAAATGGGAGCAGCTATATCTGCCTCACATAATGCCTGGAAAGCACATATGTGGTGCCTGGTACATTGTAAGAACTCAGTGAATATTAGTCATCGCTAATGTAACTGCTATTATTATCTTCTTCCTAACTCTAGAATATTTTAGTTGGCTTACTCCAAATTTGCATACTGAATGCTGAATTTATTTGATGAGAGCTCACACCCAAATCTTTGCCTCTGGGACCTCTGTACCCTATTTCTATTTCAGCTACATGTGGCTCTGCCACTGAACTTCCCAAAGGAGGGCTGACCTGACCAGGGTTACCCACGGTTACCTAAAGTTAGTAGGTCTTTAATATGGCACTTGGAGAAAGGGCTGCTCCTTTTAGCAGTTTTCTGATGAATTAGGGGGTTCACTGGAGAAGCCCTCTGTCCAGAGTCTTATGGACAATCCTCTTAGGAGTCTGGGGGTACCGTCTTGCCTTGGTGATGCGAAGGATGGGGAATGCAATTGAACTGTGATGATTCTAAACCTGCAGCACTGAAGGGGGTTACTCTGAACCTAAATTATTAACATTCTGCTCAACTGTCACTGGGCTGGTCCTGCAGACGGGATCCCAGAAACAATGACACCAGGAGGTGGGCTGCAAACATTCTTTTTATCACGCCCTGACACCAGCTGGCTCCTTATCTTTCTTTCTTTAGCTTAAAAGTAAAGAAAATAAGAAAAAAAGGTGTCTAGTGAACTAAGGGTTATTGCTCATTGGTTTTAGTTAATTAAGGTTTACTATCATTCACACCAGGCAAACCCCTCCTTTGCCTCATTTGTCTGAATCAACCTGAAAGATGGGAAAAGAGTCTATTTTTCCTACTTGATTTTTAGTTTGTGTGTTGACCTGACATTCGATGGTCTGTGAACTCTACCCTGTGTCTGTACCCAAGGCTCTGAGTGAGAGAATGTAGAGTCCACCTAAAGCATTAGCGTTTTTGGACCCCAGCCTGCAAGAAGGTGAATGTTTCTATCCCTTGGTTATGCAATTCTCCATATTGTTGAAACAGGCCGGCCTTGCTTGCCAGAGAGGGTCCACGTGGACTGATAGTTTAGGAAAGAGGCTGGAAGGAAGGAAGAAGGGACGAGGCAAGGTGGCAGGAGGGTCAGCTGGAGGGCAAGGAGGGCGAGAGAATGATGGCCCCTGGGCAGGACTGACCGGAGCACTTGGCTGGGAGAGCCGCAGGGTGAGTGCAGGGTTTCTCTCTTGGCCTAAGAAAGCCTTCGCAGGGGCCTAAATAAAACTTTTTAACTTAAAAAACTTCAGCAGTAATGAGTTCCAGCTGTGTGGCAGAGCAAATTCCCAAGTCTGAATAGTTTCCCTAGAAAGAAACAATCGTGTCTGCCCCTGCCTCCTTAACTCTTTCATCCCCAAGGGAGAAACGCACTCAAGGCTGTTCTCTGATTCCCCGGAGATGGAATGGGCTGAGCGGGTTTGGTGGCCTTTGCAAGGTGGGAGCAGGTTCATGTGGCCTCCCATGTCCCAATCAGATCCCTGGGATAGGCCAAGGCCCCTGTCCCCACTGCTTACCCTCAACCCTACGTTACAGACGTCACCTCAATCAAGAGTTGTAAACTGGAGTCCACTGGCCAAACCCTGCCCATTGTCTGTACCTGTTTTTGTAGATAGTTTTGGGGACACAGGCACACCTATTCGCTTATGTACTGTCTATAGCTGCTTTCCCGCTGCATTAGTCATTGTGACAGAGAGAATATGGCCTGCAAAGCTTAACATGTCCACCAGCTGGTCCTTTACAGAAAGTTTGAGAGCCCTGACTAAATAAAATGTAAGGTTACTCAAGGCCTGCCTATCTATATCAGTATCAAAGCTTCTGTCTTGTTTCACTATAGAATGGGGAGAACAAGTGTCTTCAGAGAACATAGAGTCTGATCCATTTTAGACAAGAAACTGAGGTTCCTAAAGTAAAGGGACTTGTCCAGGGTTAGATCATGGTAGAGCTGGGGTGAGTATTAAGTGCTCCTCCCTCCCCCCCAATTCCCAGGCCAGTGCATTTTCCACCATATTGTCTGCCTCTCCAACCAGGGAGCTCATCCCCACAGTAGATGAACCAAAGTAACAGATAGATCTTTGCTCTCCGTGATAAATAGTGAAATACCCACACTGAACTGGTTTTCAGAGGGACATTTTATTAAGATATCTTTGCTATGTTTTGCGTGGAAATACTCTAGTGTTTGCTAAGGCATGTTTTGTAACTTGTATGTGCAATGATGTTGTATTGTAATGGTTGAGTATTTGTATCTGGTGGTTAAACAATTGTTGAACCCAAGATAGAGCCAAAAAAATTAGTGCTCTCTGCTCATTTGATCAAACCCTATGAACAGTGGCAAGAACTTGCATAGTGATTTTAGTGGGCTATTACGCTTATAACATGTACAGAATAAGTTATTTTTTCCAGCTAAGTTTTAATTTAATTTTTTCTAATAATCCCTTAAGGATAAATTTTGGCTTTGACCAAATAGACCAAAAGTTCTGAGAGAAGTAACGCATTTTTTGAAATGTATGCATTCCTTCCAGCTTTTTGGGAACTTACATAATACAATAACACAATAGAGTAAACTCACAATTAACTGGAATTAGTCTAAACCAGAGCCCTTAAGTAACTAACATTCAGTTTTTGGGTCACCTTTCCCATCCCTCAACATTTGGGGAAAAGAGCCTCATAGTAACAAAACAAGTGGATGGAAATTTAGTTTAGAAATTGACAAAGCAACTTCTGGAAAATGTCTCTGGAGTCAGTACAGATATGGAGTGGGAAAGATGAGTAATTTCCTGGGGTCCCCACAGTTTGTTAGGTATATGCCCCTTGGGGAACTGGGCAGTGGATTCTGGGAAGCAACCAGAGGAAAAGGTAAGGTTGCCAGCTGGAGCTAAAGAAGACAAGAGGCTTGTGTTCTGACAACCAGCCCTAAATCAGACCACCCCCAGGCACCAAGCCTGCCCTGAACTCACACCCATGGGCCAAACTGGGTTCTCCTATAGCACTGCACTCTCTTGACAGACAGAGGGAAGTAGGTGAAGTGGGTAGCTGTATTCTCTGGGTTCAAATGCTAGGTCTGTTCTTTAACAGCTGTGTAACCTTGAACAAGTCACCTACTCTCTCTGTGCCTTTGTTTCCTCATCTGTTAGATGAGAATAGTAATAGTGTCTGCCTGATAAGGTTGTTCTGAGGTTTAAATGAGCAAACACATGTCAAGCACTGAGGACACAGTCTATTACCTTGAGGGCTTTGCACTTGTTGATCCTTCAGCCTGGAACACCCTCATGCCACTCAGGTAGGAAAGTGACTTTCATTGACTCTCCCTACACTGTTTGTCTGCTTGCATATAAGGCTGGGTTATATTTCCCGCCTCTGGTTTCCCACGAAACCGTACACTACTATAAAGTATTTTATTTACTTGTCTGATTATCCCGTTAGACTGAGTTCTCTGAGAGCAAGAATTTGGCCTGAAGCATCCAGGGTCAGGCACAATGTCTAGCACAGACTATGCCCCAAAGTTGTTTTTAAATGAATGCATAATGCATGAATGAATGAACTATGAATAAATCAGTAAGTACACAAATGAAAGCCAAATTTCCATTCCATATGTTCCATCCATCTGGATCCTAAATTGTGTCCATGACACTCATTCGCCTATCTGGCTTTGAGTGAATTACAAAAAAGAGCTCCTCTCCTTAAGACACTTCACTTCCATCTCTCAGAGAATTGTCATCATACATTGATTTTGTTAGAGCAAGACATTTTATGTTCATCTTCCAGAAAGTTTTAATAATAAATATATAAATCTACAGTGCCTATCATGTAAATGGTACCCCCTGAGGTTGTGCAGTGGCCAACCTACACAAAGATGGTGGCCTTGGCTGTGCTTCCTTAAGGCAGGAAACCAGACTGATTTATTTAGAAATATATGTTTTACTACCTCTAAAATGCAGAAATCAGACCATCCTGTGAACCAGCCACTTGGTCTTCATCTTGGATGTGTATTTTCCTGCGAAAGACTGCAACTCTTTCCAGTGCCACATTAGGACACACCAGGACATCAGTCCTTTTACTTGGTTCATCCATATTTCTCAGTCATCCTTACTCTGGGACTTTTGTAGGCTTTTTCTCCCAGCAGTGAGATATGCAGTGAAAAGAGCATGATCTGGAAGCCAAGAGACTTAGGTTTGATTTCTAGCTCTACCACTCATCAGTTGGGTGACCTTGGACAAATCTCTTAACTGACCTGAATCTTAGTTCTCTCCTTAGAAAACTAATAATAAAACAATTTGAAAACCACAAAACTCTCCACAAAGATAAAATGCTATCATCAGCAGCATCAATAGTAATAATTTATTATTTAGTAAAAATAACAATAATAGTACTATCAGTAAACCCACCACAAATGTCACATTTTTTAATGGATTCAAATATTCTATAAATTAGACGAGATAACACAACACATTAGTTCAGTAATAAGTTAGCAGGGATTTGACTACCACACCAATACCACCCGCATATCAGGACAGAGAGCAAACAGCCCAGGAAGGAGTGACACTTGATAAGTTTTGATTAGTGAGAAAGAGACTAGGAACGTGAGATGCCTCCATCCACAAGAGTTTCAAGCAGGGGAACAACAGAAAGGCATGGGATTCCTGAAAGAGAGTGGAAATCTTGTCATCCCAAAAGCCTTGTCTCAAAGTTTGGTGCAGGGATTGCTCTGCACACAGGATTCAGGGCCTTTGGGTGGTTTCTGATGGAGAATTCACAATTACGCCATGTACTGTAATTTAAACATTTATTTGTGAACCAAGCACCATAGTGACCCTATTGGCCTCAAAGGGTCAGCCCTAACTCTGGTTAAGGGAGAGAGGATCAGGAGGGAATTGTCTAGACAGAGCTTTTCCACTTAAGATAGAAAGTTCCAGACTCTTGTGAAACTTTGCCATACTTTGGGGTTCAGAGCAATGTTACAACCTTACAATTAAGATGCTTTGATATCAAGATACTAGAATATCAGGACTGGCAACACAGATACTGTAGCCCAATAATATTCCCCCTAGAAATGAAGAAACTGAGGTAACTTGTCCAAAGTCATGCATCAAATCAGTGTAAGAGCCATAACTCTAACTGAGTTACCCCAGATCTACATACATCAACAAGCCCTGTTGCTCCAAACGCTTATACACCAATGAGGCACTAATGAAAGCTCCTGGTGAACATCTACAGCCTCTGCCAACAGAGGTTTTCTGGACGCCCATATCCACTTGTTCCACCTGTAGCCACCACAGGCCCTGAGAACCCTCAGTTTTTCCCTGAGATTTGTCACTACACACCCATGATGCAGCATTATAGACTGACATGTGTAGGGGAGGCAGCAAAACGAAGACAATGAACATGATGGACTGAATGATGAGGTTGGAATTACTCTTATGTCAGAGTCTCTAAATCTGCTGCCAAGGGTGGGACCAGGTACAAAATTCTGGCCAGTGCTGACTCTCTTTCCCGACCCTCTTCCCCTCTTGTTCTTTGGGAGAAGTGTATGCCCCTGAAAGACGTCCTCTCTAGGTTCTCACATACTCCCACAAGCTGGGGCCCACCAACACAGTGCTAGGTACTGTTTTGTTTTGTCTGTGACCATCAGCTTTCATTTCTACCCATTTTATCCTCTCGCCTGAATCTCAGAGACTAGAAGCCAGAGAACTACATTTCCCAGAGTCCTTTGCCTCCAGGGCATCTAAATATGATTTCCAGTCTAAGTATGATTTGCAGTCTGCCAGCAGGATGCACTGGCATAAGATGTGGAAGAGAGATCGAAGCCATCATTTGCTTCTGGAAGGAGAAGCATATGATGCCCTGCACAGGAGGTTTTGTAGTAGTCTTCTGAAATTTATGTGCCTCAGGCCTGAGTAAGGAACTGGTCTCCAAGCTCTTGACAGCTTCAAAAGGTCTATGGCTGTTGGAACCATGGCTTAAAAGTTAGTGGCAATTCTCCTGACTTTTGCCCTTATAGTCTTTCCAATGGTTTTGTAAGTATTTATTTCCCCATGTTAAATCCCTTTTTGCTAACAAACCTAAAGTGATTTTATTTTATCGGCTGAACTCCACTTGATAAAACCAGCCTGCCACTCACCTTTGTGTGATTTGGGGCAAGTGACTTCCCCATTCTGGCCCTCAGCTTTCACTCTGTAAAATGACAGATTTGGAGGAGATGACCTCTAAGTTTCCTTCTAGTTTTCATACCAGTAATACTCCATGAAACAGCAAGTTTCTCTTGTAGGTTTGTGAGCAAGCAAGGGGGAGAAGGGGAAGGAAGCTTGCCTTTTAAGAATCTAGATACATCCTCCAGCTGAGGGATGTGGTCCTCTGGGAAGCCACAGAATTTCTTCAGTAGCTGAAAGGCATCCAGGTCCAGCTTACAGGCGTGGGTTTGATAGAGGCTAGTCAGTTTCTGGTCAACATCTCTCCTGGAAAGAATACCAGTTGCATTATCACTTCTTTATGAAAGTGGAGCTCACCTCACCCAGAATCCCAAGAAAAGCTCATGCGTCTGCCATAGCTAAGTGCAGAGTCATTTACCACCTTCCACCACCAAATCTCAACTTCCTCTCGCATCTTCCAACCTGAATGTGACAGGCATTCATTTGAGTTAAAGCGTTATCCCATTCAAGCTCTCTTCAGATAGTCAGATCCCTCTAAGAGGGTATTTGTGGTAGACGTGATGAGTCATTTCACCCTGTAAGAGTGAGGGTGGCCAATGTGGTCAGTGCCCCACCCACATTCCTTCAGCCTTACCATTCCAGTGTGACCCAGTTACTTCCAACCAGGGGCATCAGCATTACTTTGCCTCAGTGCTTTCTCCAAAACCTTGAGAGGCTTATCCGCCCATGTGCAAGGTAGCCTGGAAGCACCAGAGAACAACCAACAACTGATAAGATGGTGTATAAATACCCCAGCTCCCTTACCCCTGGGTGGGATAACTTGGAGTAAGGTGGCATATTTCCCACATCATTTTTCAGAATTTCCACATGGGACTAAGGTCCATTTGCCCATAGTGGTAACTCACTTAATACACCCTTTATTGGCTTTCTTACCTTCCAATCTCTCTTCCCAAATAAACCACATGAATTTGAATCTTTGCCTCAGGGTCTGCTTCTGAGAGAACTCAACTAAGGCATTTACTTTATCAAATGCTTTTCTTTGTGCTAGCCACTTACATCCAGAGTACTGAGATAGTGGGAATTTTTATATGTAAAGAGGGAAAGTAAAATCTAGAGTTAGGGTTGGAGAGCAGCCTGGGTCAGGAGCTATAGCAAGCAGTAGGGAGGCCCTGAGGAACTGAGGAAAAGCCAGGAATAGCAGGAAGCAGGTTGAAGAACATAGGACATTTCTTCAATGTCATCACATCTAAAGCTCTGACGTGTAACAAGAGTTCAAAAGCATTCGTAGTCTTGTTGGGTATCTCACTTTCTTTAGTACTAGCCCTGGGAATCAGATTATTCATTCATTCTTTCTTTCATTGATTCAGTCATACATTCACTCATTCAGCAATCAAAATCATTTCTTATGTTGTGCGAGAAACTGTGCTCAGTACTGGGATGGAAAGATGAATAGGGTACAGGCCCTGCCTTTATGGTGCTTCTAGTCAAAAGGCCGTGAATGGAGGTCCCTACTAGTACCAAGGATATCTCCCCATTCAGGCTCACTTGGCTGGAGCCTTTGTAAATATGTCTGTGCTTGGCTCTGGAAGGGGTGGGCTGCAAACTGTATTTTGCTCATTCAAAGCAAACAAGCAATAATGTAATGGCAGGAAGCCTCATAAAATGGTTATTTCTATTCCCGGACTGCTCCGGGGTTCCATCTAATTTATAAACATTGTTTTATGAAAAATTGAGATCATTCTTGGAAGTGCCCAGAGAGAATGACCTTTGCTTGTTTTGGTGCAGTGTTTGTGTGTGAATGTGTACACGGCTATTGTTGCTAAGGAGGCGATGGCCAGCCTGGGGTAATGGCTGTCTTTCCATTCTGCACATTTCCTTAGTCAGGATGGATATAACTGACACCCCCTCCACACTCAGTTCTCTCCAGAAAGAAAGACATGGAGTCAGCAGCCTAACTGGGTGCCCGGGAGAGGCTGACCTCCCCCACGGCACAGTGAGGACAAATTCCATCAATGTCTCCAGATGCCTTCAGACCCAGACATCTTTGGGCACATGCCTTAGTGAGTTTCTCAGGGGCTTCTTCATCTAACCTTTTATGGGAGTCAGGCATTAATACCAAGTTCTGCCTCTAGGGATTTGCAACAAATTCCAGAATTCAGAGCTGGTAGAAGCTTAAGATGGTGGGAAAGTGTGCCTTATGCGGGGGAAGCAGAGAATCAGATTCAAATGAAGTTTAGGAATGACTAATCCCAGGAGCAATTTGGCATAGGAATGAAGAGCACTGAGGTAGAGTCATCTTCTAGCTCTGACACTTAGCTTGCTGTGTGGCCCTGGGTACATCATTTAACCTCTCTGGATCTCAGTTTTCTCAAATGTCAGTAAAAACACCTGTCTCATATTTTATGAACTAATTCAGCAAATATTTATAATGTGTATAAAATACATAGCAGCCAGCCCCTGCCAGATACTTGATTAGGCTCTTTTCTTTGTGTGGAATGTTCTTTCCTCAGTTATCTGCCTAGATCACCCCCTCCCTTCATTCAGGTTTCTGCTCAAATGTCACCCCCGTCAAGAAGGCTTCCCTGCCCCCATCTTAAAGAGCAGTCCTTTCTCTTTTTATTCTCTATCCCCTTCCCTGCTTCCCTTTTCTTCATAGCACTTATCATTACATGAATTATGTCATATATATCTTTTTATTTAATTAGTTTGTTTTTATCTTCTGTCCCCCAACTGGAATGTATGTACCATGAGGGCAAAGACTGTTTCGTTCATCATTGTATCCCCAATGTCCACAATGATGCCAAGCACGCAATAGCTGCTCGATATATATTAGTGAAATCAACAGTGATGTGTATTACTATTACTTCCTATATGTAACCCAGAGTGTTTATTCTGAACTAGTTTAGTAATGAGGGAGCCCAGATTAAACCTAAATGTTTATAAAAATACCCCCATCAGAGTTTCCCAGACTTGGTTCGGCTTGTGATCGGAAGAATGCATATTTTCCCTTAATATCCACAAATGTCACTGTTTTTTCCATGGATATCATTCTGGCTCCTTCTTCCCACCAGTCTGTCACCACAGTTTGTTTTAGCCCTGGGGCTCTTTTGGAAATGAATCTTTCAACTCTGGGATCATTTTTTTCTTTTTATGGACCGGTAGCACTGCAGAGGGGAAGCATCTGCTGCTGCTCCTCTGAAAATGCTTGGAGGAGTTGCAGTGGGCTGCACAGCTCCCTGGGGGCTTTGCGGGAGCCATCACATCCATGAGGTAATGGATGTGACCCACTCACATAGCCAGAGCACATAAGAGCTAATTTGGTGAGCAAATTTCGAGAAAGGGTTGATGTAATTGGCCCCAGGGGACCCTGGGTGGGGCCATGTGGAGAAGACAGCCTTTTCACTGGTCTGGCATGGCCTAGCTCTGAATTAAACAAGAATTGACTAGTAGGAAGACAGAGGCACAAAAATCAATGAAATATCAAAGTAGATGGTAGCCCACCACTTTCTAAGGCTATTGGTACACCTATAGGGGCTATGCTGAACTAGAGGTTAAAATAAGAAAATGGAAATCCAGAGAGGAGAAATGGCTTGCCCAAGCTCATACAGCTTGTTAGTGACAGGGCTGGGATTAAATCCTTGTCTGTCCTGTTCTGAGCTGCACTGTAACCAAATTTAAGAGAAGGACTCTGTCTGACTTGCTCATCATGGATTCCTCAGCACCTAGGACAGTGCCTGGCACTTACATATTTGGAACATTCCATGTATCTATACATCCACCATTTTGAATTAATGTGTTTAGAAAAAAGAAGTCAAATAGTTAGAGAGACCAAAGGGTTGGCGGCTGCAGTGGTTATCCCTGAGTTTTACCGAGTCAGCATTTCCATCTCTGTCTTCAATTCCTCTCCATCACAGTTGTCTCCTGGAATTTTGACCAGCGGTTCCTAGGTTCTTCTTCCAAGAGAGCTTTAAAATGCTTGATCCAATGGCACAGTTGAGGAAACAATTTAAGCATTATTGTTTCTCCATTCTAGGGTTATTAAAAAAAAAAGAAACTACTTTTAGACTTACCGTGTTCATGTTATACCAACACGTCAACTGAATCCAGTTCATCAACTCACTGGAAACACATTGGCTCAAGGAACTAACCAGAGCTGACCAGCTAAATAGCTAAATATGTCACTGGAAAGGGGTAAAATGATAGGCAACATTGTGGGGGGCAAAATGCAGATTCCTAGGTTTGAACTCCAGAGGTTCTAATTCAGTAGAGCAGTGATATGGCCTACAGATATGCATTGTAACAAGCATCCTGATGAATTAGATGCAGATGACATTGGGTGCAAAAGCCCTCATGCAAGAGGCAAGAGATGAATGTTCTAGTCAGGAACGTGCCTCTGTGTAGCTATGGGAACTTGTCTAATTTACTTGACCTCCCTGGACATGACTTTCTGATCTGGACAATGAACATATAATTCAGGGCTTGCAAACTGGCAACTTGGGGACTCAATATGACATCCAGAAAAGTTTGGTATTGCCATTTTTTTTAGAGCTCTAGGCAATCTTACTCTTGTAGGCCCATCAAATCGATCAAGCATGTTAAAATCAACCATATTCCACATTCCAAATTAAGTATAATTGAAATTATCTACAAAATACTTGAATTGCTGTTGATTGGTTGGTATGTTACATTTTGTACACATCTAATTAAATATTAATTTTGATTTGGGTATTTTCTTTTTATGTTTTGGAGCCAAAACTTTTTTTGTTTGTTTGTTTTTAGGTCTCAAACATGTTTATAGGCTTTCAAAAATCTTAGGTCCTAGATATTATGTCTTTAGTAGTACCTAATAGATGAAATTTCTCTAATTTTGTTTTGCCAACAAAGTGTTTTAGCAGGCAATGAAACTAGCCAGTGGTTAGCTTGATAGGAATACAAACAGCTTAGCCTCTGGGGTCTCATGTACCATCCATTTCACACATTTGTATTACCTACTTGGTCCTGGAATTATTACCCATTATCTTCCATGAGAAAAATTTTAATATGCTTTCCAGCCCCAGCCCTTATTGTTTTATAAATTGTAACTTCCCTGCCTACAAAGCACAGGTCTAGCACATCAAATTGTCTAGTATTTCTGAAGTATACAATTGGCTCTGCTCTCTTTGATCATTTAAGATTATCCACTGTGATAGAGAGTAAATGTTTGGCTATATCCAAACCTTAACTTCTCTATTCACTTGCTTAAAAAGGCCAACAGGATTGACATATTGGGCAGCAAATTCTCTAAGCCTGCATGGCAGAGCCATCACCAAAAAGTTATACAAAGAATATGTTCATGATGATTTTAGAAACTTTCTTCACAAAATGTAAAGCCAATCTATATAAATGAATGAAGAAAGAAAGAGAGAGAGAGAGAGAGAGAAGGAGGGAGGGAGGGAGAGAGGGAGGGAGGAAGGAAAGGAAGGGAGGGAGGAAGAAATGGGTTATGTTCACCAAGTTGAAATCTCCTGGGGTGTATGATCCACTCTTGGAAAGGGTTCATCACTTGTAAAGTAGGAAAAGAGAGAAAACATATTTTGTAAATAGACTCTCACTTTCTAGTTTAGATTAGTTTCCTCCCACATGGGTACTAAAGTTAAGTATACATGTCTAAGGAGTTCTGTGCACCTTAATTCCTGGATTATCTGGGCAATACTCTTACGAGGCTGTCATCTCAATGACGAAGCTTTATGATACCAACAAGCCTCTCCCAGTTGGAATCGAGGTTCCATGAAGACAGGAACCATGTCTGTCTTGTTTAGTATTGCATCTTCAGGATGTTGCCAAGGGTAGGCTTGCAAAATATTTACCAAATGAATGAACTCGAGTTGCTTTTGCAATTTTTATACTGCTACCAAGTGGCAATAAAGAAAATAAATAGAATTTAAGCCTACTAGAAAATCTGAAAATAGCATTACCAAGAGAGACAGGTATATGATTCTGACCAAATCAAGTTGGCATTTGTTCTATCTATGTGGGGTCCAGACAGAAAATAATGGAAAATTTATAGGTTATTCAGGGAAATTTTTGGTTATGCCAGTATGTGATTTGTATGTGACTCTCATTGCTCACTCTTTGAAGATGGCGATATCACACTATGCCAATTCCAATTCAACAGCTGCTTGCTACATGTACAGATAAAGAACTTTTCCGTCATCATAGAAAGTTCTATTGGATAATATTACTATAGGAAATGTCTTCTGTTTTTATCAAATAATCTGCTGGTTTATATTTTGTTAGAACAGGTTTAATTATCTGTTTCACTTTATCTGTGTGTCAAATACCAATATGGAAGAACGTTTGGTGCCATGGGTGACCTATGGGTTGATGAAATGCTGTTTGATGAAGTGGACTTCGTAGTATATTAATATATCTTTTACTTGTTAGAAGCAAAAGACAAGTTTATAAAAATTCAAAATTGATTTCTGAAAAGCCCTAAAGCTAATGTCAACACAAAGCTGTGATATAGATTGTCATAAATAAAATATCCCATATAATGAATATTCTTTTGGTTTAACAGTTTATATCAAGTGTATTTGATGTTTTTTGTTGCAATTATTAGACAGAACTAAAGAAAAAATCTGTTTATGAAAGTAGATAATCTGTTTATGAAGGTAGATAATCTATTTATTCAACCACTGTGGTACAATACAAGCAAAAGAACCACCAATATTTTTAGAACACCTAAGAAAAGAACTTGAAATTGTACCTCAGAGTAGAGACAGATATATTTCATCTCTCGCCATTAGTCTTATTCTTCAAATTTACTCTCACCTTCTTTAACTCAGTCTCAATTCTACCTTTTTCTTTTTTCACAACACTGGTAGGTTTTTAGCTTTGAGAAAAGCATTTCCAAAGAACAACACACACACCACTTTAGACAGAATACAGACGATTATTTCTTTTTTTTGAATTTATATATTAGAAAAAATATAATAAGGGGCTAGTCTGTTGGCATAGTGGTTAAGTTCGGCATGCTCCACTTTGGTGGCCCGAGGTTCATGGGTTCAGATCCTGGTATGGACATACACCACTCATCAAAGCCATGCTGTGGTGGTGACCCACATACAAAATAGGGGAAGATGGGCGCAGATGTTAGCTCAGGGCCAATCTTCCTCACCTAAAAAAAATACATATGTATATACACAATTATTCCTTCAAAACCATAAAATCTCAGATACTAAGCTTTTTTAAAAAATAAATTTATACAAAAGTATAAGACAATTTGTGGAAAATACCTGATAAATAATAGTAGTGGTTTTTAAAATATAGTTTTAAATAATTTTTTTAAATGTTTTTAAATATTTAAATATTCAATATTTTATATTTAAAAATATAAATTTAAAAAAATATTTAAATATTTTTAAAAATTTAAAAATTTAAATAAACTAAAAATAGTTTTAAAAAAACTAAGGTTTTTAAAATAACCACTAGGCTTCTCTGGCATCCAATCTCTTGGTAGATTATCCCTTAGCAGTTTTAACTTTATTCTAGAAAGGCCTTGTGTTGGTCAGAGGGGCCACTTTTGTTCCAGCTCTAATTCTTCCACATTATTTAGAATCCCAGTCTTATTTTGGACTCTCATGAAAAGGTGAGCACTTCCTCTTTTTCCCAGAACATTCCACACTACATTTGGCTTCCTTGCTGAAGCCTGTGGCTTTCTACTCTTACATCTCTATTGCATATCTTTTTTTTTTCTCTTCCTGAGAAGACCCAATTCTGACTGGTATTTCACATACTTTAGATACAGCGAATAGTCCAGGTTCTGTCGCATTAGCTTTGAGAACAGAGATTGACATGACAGGAGCCTTCCCATCAAATCAGAATTCCACTGAATGTTAATCATTCAACTACATAACGGGCCTGTGTACTTACATTTTCAGTTAAATTTTAAAGAGGGATAACGTTAGTCATTACATTATAGAAGCATTTCTCACGGGGTGCTCTATTAAACACTAGTCCTCTATGTTGCCCAGAAGGAAGAAAAGAATTCCAAAGCCAAATAAATTTTGGAAACACTGACTATTAAATTTTCCCACTTGACACCTCACATTGCAAAGCACTATAGTGTAATGGTCAAATACACAAATTTTGTAGCTCGGTGGCCTAGGTTTGAAACTCAGCTACCACTTCGGAGCTCTGTGCCTCTGTTTCTTCATTTGTAAAATGGACAATAGTATTAGTGCCTACCTCGTAGGATTATTGTGAGGATTAAATAGATCAATGTAGGTAAAGCACTTAGCACGGTGCCAGGCACAGCATGAACATGCCCTAGTGTTAATTTTGAAGCACAAAAGCATGTTAAAGGTTCTGGGAGGTCCTGCAGGGAAGACACCATTTAACTTTGCTTAAGCCAGAGTTACCCAAACTTATTTGACTGTAGAACCCTTTCTTCAAGTATAGTTCTTCAGAATTAATATTAATGAGGTCAATCATTTGGGAAATACTATTCTGAAGGTTTGTGTTTGAAAGCCAGGTGCTCAGAAAGCCAGCTGTTATCTTTCAAGGTGGTTTTCTCTGAAAGGATCTGCTGCCCCCGGGTGGACAGAAAGGTCTCGACCAGAAACCTAGAGTCTAAACACCAAGCTCTCCACAGGTGTCGTTAAAGGAAAGTGAAACAAACACATGATTTTTCTGTCAAGACGTGTTTCAAAATAATTTGAAGGAGGGCTAAGATTCTAAGTTGCTCCTGTGAAAAGACACAACGTAAGTGATCCACAAATATTTGCAAAATAAATGACTGGCTGATTGATTTCTCTACAAGGAAGGGCAGAAGATCCGAGTGGTGTCTCTCCGACCTGCTCTTTAAAGAGCTCAGGGAACTGCTGCAGATCTACACAAAATTCCAGGTAATGTGGCTTGGGACCTTTTCTCTGGGATGATTCAAGGCCTCGCTAAGGAAGGAAAGTAAGCTAACAGCATTTTAACAAAGGTATCAACTAGAATTAAAATTCAAAGGTGCTGAACAGTTAACCAGCAAATTCAATTAACCAGAATAGAAAACTCTATAAAAATTACAACCCTATAAATTAAGTTTTTCTCTGAAACAGCAACATGAGAAAGAAGATGGTGGGACCAGTGGTTCTCAACAGGATAGCATCAAAGAAGTTCCTAATTTCAGAGTTTTTAAATCATTCTTATTTTTGTCCTCCTTCTCTTCCTCCTCCCCCCTTCCTCCAGCTTCTCCTTCTCCTTCTCAAATATAAGCTCTTTTGTTGAGAACAGTTGGGAATATAGACATAACTGCTGTGATCTAAATGCTAATACTAGAGGGGACTAGGTGACTGAACCTAGAAACCGTGAGCACTGGTTAGTTAGAGACCTTTGGGTTACAAGTGACAGTAAGTGACTTCAATGGGGTTAAGCAGAAGTAAGTGACTTATCAGAAACATCTTGGGGAGCTGAGCACCCAATGTGTAGAAGGAATGGAAACAGAAAACTCAAAATTCCTCAGCAGCAGAAATTCATGGTCGTTTTGTCATGAACATTAACAGTATTCACTTCCAGTGATAGTTTCTGGTTCTCTCTGTTTCCAAACTCAAATTTTAGAAAGAGAAGTGCTGATTGGCCAAACTGAGATCACGTGTGCCGTGAATATTTTGTTTGCTCCTCCAGGTCCGTTCTGCACCTTTCTCCACCCCATTCTGTGCCCCAGGGAGGTCAACCTATATGAATTGAATCAAAGATCTCTTGCCTTCTGACTTCCAGTGGGGTTCAGCTGATGGAGAGCACCGTAGGAGACGGGAGGGAAGGCAAGAGGGGAGTTATTGGGAGCATTTATTCCTCCAGCTGAGCCATGAGGCCTGGCTACCTCCTTCCACCCAAGGTCATAACTCCTGTCAGAGGTCTTTGCCTCTAGGCCCAGGCCTGAGGGACTGCCTACATCTTTGGATTTCCTTACACTCTGCCCATCCCTTGTATCTAGTTCCAATATTAAACTCTCCCAATTTACCCAATTTGAATGTCTCTTCTGCTTCTTGCTGGGACCTGATAGATACTAGAGCTCCACCACAGAATCCATTAGGTAATTTCTTAACCTCTCTGGGCTACAGTCTCCACAGCTGAAAGGTCAAATCAATACACAGCGTTATGATGAGGCTTAAACGAGTTAATACATGTAAAGCTTGGTCCATAAAAAAACCTCAATAAATCTAGGCTATTATTATCATCACTTTGTCTTTGTGATGAGATTATTATATATATATATATGTGATTTAAAAAATTATCTTTGTAAAGAGTTTGCACATAAGCACATTTCAAAATCAGGAAAAATTCATGTGTAGCCAAATGTCCTCATTTGGGGAAGGGGAAAGTGGGACCACAATGGCTTTGTGCCCTGCGCAGTGGCAGGTAAGTAGCAGGTTCTAGTGACTATGGATTGACTCATATCAACATCTTAGAAATGGGCTGTGAGCAGCTCTTCCAACCACCAATCACCCCCCACTGATGAGAGTGTGTCCTCAGAAGACCAGAGGCGGATGCTGCCCCCTTCTCCCCACAGAACAATATTACCCGCTAGCCCATCCTGCAGGATAAAAAATATTCCCATGGGGAAGATAGCTCTGTTTTCAGGGAAAGCTCTGGGCCCAGGAACACTGCCTGAGGGGTTTGCTTATTCTGTAGCCCAAAGCCAGTTCCACAATGTCTGCCCTTAACTTCTGTACTCCAGATCTGCGGAGTACAGAAAA
Source organism: Diceros bicornis minor (assembly GCF_020826845.1). Classification (NCBI taxonomy): domain Eukaryota; kingdom Metazoa; phylum Chordata; class Mammalia; order Perissodactyla; family Rhinocerotidae; genus Diceros; species Diceros bicornis. The sequence goes on along the minus strand of NC_080764.1, from coordinate 20,698,704 downwards.
AAGAAGGAGATTAGTTGAGGAGGATCCATTCTGGGACATGGCCCCATTTGTTCAGCAAGGTTTTTTTCTTTCTCCAAGAGAAGACGTTAGAGCAGTCCTAATGTAGAGGAGTGTCATTAAAGAAGGCAGCATTGTCTAGTTGACAAAGCATGAGCTCTGAAGGCAGAGAGACCTGGGTTGGAATCCTAATTTGGTCAGTCATTAGCTGGATGATCTTGGGAAAGTTGTTCATCCTCTCCAGGCCAAAGGATCCTCATCCATAAAGTTAGAGATACTTATTTTTGCAGGATTCTTGTGGGGATTAAATGGCAGAAGAGGTAACGTACCTAAGATGGTGTTTGGCACACTCAGTAAATAGTGGCTATTATTGGCAAGAATAACAGTAGTTTTCTACTTGTTAATTGTTAATGCCCTTGCCTTTCATGTAGAATGACTGCAAAGTATCTCATAGACCTATAGACTCTGAGTTGGAAGGGACCAAAAGATCCAGCTACTTCAACATCCCCACCTCTTTACCCCCCTGCCAGAGGGAACTCTACAAAGCCAATCAAGCAGAATGCAGGGATCCTTCTGAGACTTCTATTTGGCTTAAATCTAGACACATAATAATAGTTTGTATTTATTGAGAGTTCACTCTGTGTCAGGCACTGCACTAAGACCTTCTTAAACATGAAGTTAATTCTAAATAAGTCTTCAAAACAATATATGTTGTAATTCCTACCATTGCCCCCTTTTACAGATTATGAAACTAATAATCAAAAGGGTTAAGCGACTTTCCCAAAGTTATATAGCCCATAATGGACTCAGAATTTGACCCAGGCTGCTTGATCTCAGGGCCCCCATTCCTAACTCTTCTATTGAACTGACTCAGTATCTGGCTGAAAGACACAGCAAAAGAAAGCCACAGGCTCCACATGCCAGGATTGAACTGATAAGTTAGTCAGCAAAGCAAGCGATCTGAATGATTTGGGCATGCTGCACCTATCAGAGATGTAAGTGTCCTATAGACCAGAGGTTCTCAACCCTGGTAGAATATTAGAATTGCTTAGGGAGCCTTTCAAAAAGTATCAATCCCTGGACCTTACTGAAAGATTCTTATTTAATTGCTCTAGGGTGGAGTCTGGGCACGGAAATTCTTTTAAAGCTCCCCACGTAGTTCTAATGTGCAACCAGTGCTGAGAACCACTGGTATAGACTCTCCTCACCCTTGATGGGCACTTGATGGTACCACTTAGTCATAGAGCTTCTTGGAGTCCTTTAGGGATGGGGTTTGTTTGTTTTGACATTTAGTTCAGAACTAATTAGCTGATCCTCATACACTAGGCAATAATACACTGTGTAAATTCTGACTTGGGATCCCACTTTACATAGAAATATGAGACTTTCCAAGGAGAACATTTTTCTCTGTTACTAAGCGTTGTCAAGTTTCCTTTGGAAAATGGCAACATCCAAATCTTTTCCTACTAATCATGTATTACAAAAAAATTGCCTTGAAACATTGAAGGCAGCCAACACCATTTACTAAGTTACACCATGTAACTGGCTTAAGCCTCAATAGGCTTGCCTTCTTTGGCTTTATCAAGGGAACAGCCACTTCTCTTTGCAATCCCTCACGGGAATGGATTTCTTCACTTTTCCCTGAAAGGGCCAGACATCTCCCTTACCCTGAATGCCTCATCAAGTAGTGGCAGGTCAGCCTTTTGTTATCTTCTTGTGCTGCTCCCTTGAGGAAGGATTTTACTTACAAATAACAGATATCTGCCATTTTAGATAATTCATATTTGAAGAAGAAACAGAATAATTTTATTTTGAGCAAGGATACTTACAGTGAATTTTGTTAGATGTCTATCCAGTGTCTCCTTCCTCTCTCCTACCAGGACATGATTTTGTTTAGGTATCACTCTCTCCCCTGCGCAACCCACATGTGCTCAACATTCATTTGTGCTCACTATTCCATTTGCTCCTCCAAATGCACCGTTATCCTTCTCCACTCTGACCCAGGGCCTGAGTGCCTGACCTGGTGATGGGCATGCATTGATGGCATTAATGGCTCCCTCAAACTGCAGCTTTCAGCAAGCAGTAGAAGAGTAAGGTTGCGGTATTTAATCCTCCATTGCTGAGTTGTAGCAGGTTAACAACATCCCTCTAAGAATGGACAAAAATCCTCTTGAGCAGCCTTCTCCATCTGATTCTCTATGCATATGTTCTAGTTAAACTCCCTACTCCTCCTAGGCTTTGCTGGCCCCTGGACTGCACCATTCCTTGTTGAGGTCCCTAAACTTTTCCCACAACTTTTTAAATAGTCACTTTATTAAATTCTCCTCATTTAACTAACATATAACTCATTTAATGTGTCATCTTCTTCCTGCTGGGACCCTGAATAAGACATCACATGACTCTCATCCCCCATTTCAGGATCCTGATTAGTCTAATCTAGTCACAGTATTTCATTTGCCAGTAATCAGTTCAGATACCCAGGGTTAAGGCAACCAGTGCGTCGTATTCTCTTAAGAAATATTTTTGATCCAGAGATGGGCACCTGACTTAAGTTGGCCAATTAGATGGAAGATATCTTAGTCTGTTCAGGCTGCTATAACATAATACCACAGACTGGGTAGTTTACAAACAACACAAATTTATTTCTCTCAGTTCTGGAGACTGGGAAGTTCAAGATCAAGGTGACAGCAAGGTCGAGTTCTGGTGAGACCCCTCTTTCTGATTCATTGCTTGTACTTCCTTGCTGTGTCCCCACATGGTGGAAGAAGAGAGGGATCTCTGTGGGGGGTCTTCTTTATAAGACACTAATCTCATTCATGGGGGCTCCACCCTTATGACCCAAGCTTCCCAAAAGCTCCACCTCCTAATACTATCATCTTTGGAGGCGAGGGTTTCAACATATGAATTTGAGGGGGGACACAAACATTCAGACCATAGCAGAAGGGAAACACCTGGCCTCAGCTTCTGCCAGTAGCCATCCTGTGAGCATGAGGGAAGTCCTGTGAAGACAAAGATAGCACACTCATAGGGCAGAGCCCAGAGTAATGGCACTGGAGCTCTGAGTGTCACATCTATGGACTTACTGTTATGGGAAATAATAAATCTCCTTCTAGGTTATAGTGGGGGGTTTTTTTGTGGGTTTTTTTTTGTAATTTGCTGTTGAAAGCCCCATAACCAATATAATTTTATCAGTATTTCTTTTATTTGTGTAGCAGCCAGAGGGTTGAAAACATTTCCCATGCATTGTCCCATTTGATTTTCTCAACAGCCATGTGAATGATTGTAATAATAGTAATAGCTAGGGTAATAAGTAATAATAATAGCTATGTGCCAGGCACTGTTCAAAGCACTTTATCTATAAATATTAATTTGGTTAATCATCACAACAACTCTATTCAGTATGTACTATTATTATTCCTACTACGGTTATTATCAGATAACGGACAGAGGGTACAGAGAAATAAAAAGCATACATCATACATCTGAATGTTGAGAGGTCACCCATCTGGGAAGTGGGTGGAATTTGAACCCAGACAGTCAGATCCCAGAGTCTGTGTTCTTTATCACTGTATTCTACCGCACTGTGGATTAAAGACAACAGGTTTTCTTATGTCCGTATTTCAAATGGGGAAACTATGGTTCACAGAGCCAAAGAGCTAGTTAGAAGACTCAAGTCTCACGTTAGGTCTAGTGTTATTTCCACCATGCCACATTTCCCTCCCAGTGAGCTTCCCATCCAGGTTCTTTCTAACAATTTAAGGAGCAATCAAAGTAAATGAGAGCCCTCCACTTCTAATTGTCTTAGAAGTGGAACTGGGGCAATGTGTGAGAACATACTCCCTCTAGGGGCCACTAAATATAGTGCAGCCTACAGATTACACGCAAGGTAATCAAACTTTTCTCTCCTACACTCCCGAAAAGAATTTTGTAAAACTATATGCCCTTCGTCTATTTTTTTTTTTTTTTTTTTGTGAGGAGATCAGCCTTGAGCTAACATCCGCCAATCCTCCTCTTTTTTTTGCTGAGGAAGACGGCCCTGGGCTAACATCGGTGCCCATCTTCCTCCACTTTATATGGGACGCCGCCACAGCATGGCTTACCAAGCAGTGCGTCGGTGCGTGCCCGGGATCCGAACCAGCGAACTCCGGGCCGCCGCAGCGGAGCGCGGGCACTTAACCGCTTGCGCCACCGGGCCGGCCCCCCTTCGTCTATTTTTAAGTTACCATATGAAAATTTTTATCATGTATTGTAAGCAATATAATTCCTAGTGTATTAAAATACTGACATTTAAAACTAAACTGTAGGGGCGGCCCCGTGGCTTAGCAGTTAAGTGCGTGCGCTCCGAGGCTGGCAGCCCGGGTTCGGATCCCGGTCGCGCACCGACGCACCGCTTCTCCGGCCATGCTGAGGCCGCGTCCCACATACAGCAACTAGAAGGATGTGCAGCTGTGACGTACAACTATCTACTGGGGCTTTGGGGGGAAAAAAATAAATAAATGAAATTATAAAAAAAAAAAAAAAACTAAACTGTAGATCATTCTTCCACAGGTATCCAATGACATCTGAATTCCATTGCAATTTGATATTCACCATAATCCATTCAAAATATGTGAATAAGCACTTTGTTAATAATTAGAAATTTTATTTTTCTTTTTTTCTTGAAATCCTATTTCCATTCCAAATTGCACATAGAATTTTATCCCAATGCAATATATTTTATTCCTAAAGCATTTTATTGATTTTTGCAACAAAAATATAAATATAAATTAAAAGTAACCCTAGTTTTTAAAAATTTCCTGTGACCAGAGGTCCTAAATGTTAAAATATTTCTTTTGGATTCAGTAAAATTTCCAAACATTATTAGTACACAATTTATAAATAATTATTAACCACAACTATACAAAAAATATATCACAACCACAAAAATATGCCACAACAATAAATAATTATTAACCATAACTATACAAAAAAATTTTTACGGTTGTAGGTGCTGAGAAATCTTATTGACACAAATAGGCAAATGAGACTATAGGTTTATTATAGGAATATCACTCAATTCTTTGAACACTGTCAGATTATTTGCCAAAAGTATATAGTGATCTATCCTCAGGAATTATTTTAATGAACTATCCGATGTTTATTTTCTTCACAGCCCTTATCACACAGAAGAATTATATTCTTCATTTCTTTATGTTTCCCCTCCTGCCTCCCTTCCCCCATATCAGGATGCAGACTTCATGAAAGCAGGAAACTTACTTGTATTCTTTGGAATAGTGTCTGGCACATAATAGGCACTTAAATATTTGTTGAACAAATGACTGAGACCACCTGCTCCCCAGGAAAGGCAATTGTAGTGATTCTGTTAGGATGGGGGATGAGGGGAGACTCGCTGTGTAGGTGACCGGATTCTCCATGAGCTCAACGGTTACAGCTTCCTTCTTCCCCACGACTAGCCTCTCTGAAGTACACTGTTGTTTCAGTAGAACAGAGGTTCTCCTCCCATCCCCAAACATGCAGTAGGTGCAGCTCCCCAATTCTCCTGTATCTCTGGCCCCAGGTACCTTGGCAGCTATCCCTCTGCCCTTTCCTCAGTAGAATCTCTTAATAAACTCCCCAGTAGACTGAATGGCCATCTATGGTGTCCTTGGGTGATTTTTAGTGTGCCTAGTGTGTCCATCAAACTTTGTTCATCCCCGAGCTGTGTGTCACTTAGGGGAATGTTTCTATGGTACCCTAACTTAGATTTCCATGTCATTTGAAGGTTTATAAATTGCGTTTTCATATTTAATTTTTATTCTGACCCCAGCTTTGTGAAGTGAGCAGGACAGGTATTATCATCCCTCAATTTAAAGATGCGTAAGCCGAGGCCCATGGGGATAGAGAAACATGCCCAATATCACGTCATTCACAGATGGCTGAGTATGGGATGGAATGCCTTGTCTAGAAGTAGTATAGATTTGAATTTCAATCCAGCCTGCTTTAGCAATTTACTAGTGTAACCAGGAGAAAGTAACTGAACTTCAGTTAACTCAGTAAAATGGAACCATTAAGAACATTTGATGTCAGGGGGAAATTAATATATTTACAGCCTTACCACTCTCTAGTACATTGCCTTCCCTGCCATGAGGTGGTATTATTATTATCTCCATTTTAAAGATGAGAAAACTGAGCCGTAGCATAGAAGAATAGCATAGTCTCCAAGAGTGTGGGCTTTCGAGTCAGGCTGCCTGAGCTCAAGTCCTGGCTCTATCACTAACTAGCTAAGTGACCTTTGACAAGTTACTGAATACCTGCCTGGCACAAGGTAAAAGTCAATATATGTCAACTAATATTATTAGGCAACCTTTCCAAGGCTACAAACAAACAGTGGCAGTGCCAGGGTTCAAGCTAGTCGATCTGATTTCAAGACCATGCTCTGAACCATAACACTATGTTATCTTTAGAGCTAGAAAGTCAGGAGGAGATAGGAAGGTAAATATGAGAGAGAGAATGAAAGAAAAGCCTCATGGGCTGGAAGTTTAAGAGAGAAAATATAGGTAAGAAGGAGGAGAGAAATCTGTGGAGTATCAAAGTATGTATTTTGTTGTATGGAAAGAAATAGAATTTCCCTTAGACACTCTTTTCCAAAACTCCAGTAAAGAATTAAATTACTCAACAATGCTTCTTTGCCACGAGAATGATGTTTCTTTACAAAGCAATACAGTCATGTGTCGCTTAACGCAGGGATACATTCTGAGATGTGTCGTTAGGGAATTTCATTGTGCAAACATCATATGGTGTACTTACACAAACTTAGATGGTATACCTACTACACACCTTGGCTATACGGTACGAATCTTATGGGACCACCGTCATACATGCAGTCCATTGTTGACCGAAATGTCATTATGTAGTGCGTGACTGTACTGTGATAAGATAGGCCACAAGGCAGCCCAGCTTTATTTGAGTTACAGTTTCTGAAAGAATTCCAGAAATTCACTCTGCATGGGGCCTCCAATGTGAGATGTACCCCTTGGAGATAAGGGGCAGAAATTTCTATGGCAAATGCCACCAGTGTATTAACCCAGCAATGTGACCTGTGTACTGTGGATACTCATTCTATCCTGGGAACTGATCAACTGCCAATCTAGATCTCAACCCACTGAGAGTGTCTAAGCAGAAGCCTTGCTCCTTTCTCTGTCTCTATGTATTTTCATCTCAGTGCCTTACTAGTTAAACCTATTTTTCCCTCTGGCAAACTGTACCCAGGAAGTCCCACCTCCTCTTCTAAGGTAGATAGGTCCCTGTCCACATTCTTGGCCTGGAGAAGAGAAAAAGTCCCCTATTTTCAGCTGGTGCTAGGTGTTACCTGTAGCCACCTACTAGGAGACAACAAATAAGCTCTGCACTGACCTATAACTTAATGTCTTCCGGAAACCAGATCCCCCCTTTGCCTGTAGTTCCAACAGCAACACCACCAATACCAACAATCATATCTAACATGTACTGAACAATTACTGTGTTTGCTTGCTGAAACCAATGGCGTGTTCTGTAGAATGTTACCTCACCTTCCCTTGATTAGGAGGTTGCTGTGCTGCAGGATGTCTAGGATCTCTTTCCAGCTTCCAGATTCTATAAATTCAATGTATCCTTTATGGTTCCTCTACAAAATGCTGTTGTGGTTATTATTATCAATACTTAAAATGAGGGCTAGCATTTCTTGGACATTTATGATATGCCATGTGTTAGGTACTTAACATGTACTAGAGTATTTAATCCCTTGGGAAAAAACCTGTAAGGTGTGTATGTATTATTATTATCCCCAATTTGCAAATGAGAAAACCAAAGTTTAGCAAGATCAGATACGTTTCGCAAGGTTACACAGTTAGTAGTGGAGGAGCCAGGATAAGAACCCAGGCTGTCTGACTCCAGGCTACCCCTTCTACTATGGGAATTGCTCCTTCTGGGGTACTCATGAACAGGAGAGTTTAATTTACGTTTCTCTGTATGTCTGGGGTTAGAGTTTTTGCAGTACGTATACACTGGCCTAAGTTTATAATCAGATTTTCAGCCATATTCTTTGGAAAGATAGAGGTCTGTCTGTCAGATTCCTGCATGTTGGTGACAATGATGGTGTTTATTTTCAGTGCAGATGAAAAGCCTTCTTGGCATCCTCTTTTGGAAGTTTGGAGACTATAAATAGTAAGTTATGGAATGAAATTCAGACAAACAAGGACATTTCACTTCCAGTGTGATAGGGGACCAAATTGTGTCCATACCTGGTTACCAGGTAGAAGCCATTGTCAAGATCTTGTATTTTCCTTGGAAACCAAGAAAACTGTAAGAAAGAGAAGTGAGGATATCTGAGTTAAGAGAGAGCAAAAAACAGAAACATTAAAATTAATAATTTCACAGGACACGAGTTTCTGAAGGGCAATCTTGGAAGGAAATAAGGCAGAAACTTGTATGAGCAGCACATGCCACCACCATCATCATCACAGGACACTATGGACCTCTGTCTTAGTTTGGGTACTCCCAGAAGCAGACCCTGAGAAAAGAATTCCAGTGCAAATAGTTTATTTAGGAATTGAAGATGGAAAAATAGGAAAGAGAGACAGAGAAGGAAAAGCAATAACTAAAGGGGATGTTATCAAGCAGCTATTATTGGGCAACCGAGCTTAATTCCACTGAGGAAGCTCTGGGAATCAGTGTAAAAAAAATCTTTGCCAACTCTTATTGGTCATTGGTAGAAGGCTGATGGGTGATTATTAATTCCCAGGCACTTATGATCTACCATAAGAATAGGCAAAGTGCCTTAGAATCCAGATTAAACTTTCAGGAAGAAAAATGCAGGAGCTGGCAGTTGCACTGAAGTGGAAAAGGCAAAGGGATGTGGGTGGGTCATCTGAAGAAATTTTGCAAAAAGGGCAAAAGATAAACAAAAGCTAACACTTACTGAATGCTTAGAATTCATTTAATTATCATAGCCACGACATAAAATGGGCACAATTATTGTTGGCATATTGTGGTTAACAAAAAGTACAGAGAGGTAATATAATTGTTCATGTGCAAATAGCTAGTAAACGGTAAATCCCAGAGTTGAATCCAGGGGGCTTGACTCTAAAGTTCATCCTCTTATTGCATCTAAATATGCAGACTGTAGCTTACGGCTCCTTAATCTATTCCCATTTCTCCAGCTCCATCCCTCTTGCCCAGGCTGGGAAAATCCAACTTGCTTCTAACAGGTTTCCATTGCCCCTTGATTTGTGTTTTTCTAGACAGGGTTAGTGATAATAACTGCTGACACTTAGCGCTCTCCTAAGCTCTTCACAGGTTCATCTTAGTTAATACTCTTATCAAACCTATGAGTTATGTACTATTATATTCCCATCTTACTGATAAGGGAGCATAAACACAGAGTGGTAAATAATTTGCTTAAGTTCCTATATTCAGCAAATGGGAAAACCATGATTCAGTCAGACTTCAACTCCCTTACTTTCATCCCTATGTTCTGCTGTCTCCTTAGTAAGAAAGGTTTAAAAGAAGAAAGTTTTAAGTAGACTGTGGCACTTGGCAATTCCAGGAACTGCTTTTAAAATGAGACAAGGTTAGTGAGCATAGCCCATCCAGGGATAAGGCAGCACCTTACCTCTACTCAGTTCTGATTCAACAAGTCTGCATAGAGAAATAGGATATACCTCTTTTTTCTGGGTGAACATGCACATCTTATTTTAGGGTATCAATAAACAGGCTGACATTGGACTTAGGAATGTCATATTCATGTGCATTTTCAGCTAAGACAAAGCACCTTTGGCCTTGGGACAGATCTGGATTTTAGATCATGGATCTTTGTTTCAAAGGACTAAAAGGGATAGATAGATCAATAATTGATATCTTCATGCACTTGCTTTTTCTGATTTTAGTAGTATTTGTTTACTACAGAAAATATTGAAATAAAATAAAAACAACAGAAAAACGAAGTTCAGATTATCTTTAATCACATCATTTTTCTCCTCTTTAAAACAGTATGTAAGATAAAGAGTGAAAGCAGTCTCCAACTCCCATCCCAGCCTCAGTAGTAACCACTGTCAGCATTCTGATACTTACCAGTCTTCTTTTTTCCTCTGTGATCATAGAAATAGACCTATATACCATGTGCATACATATATACCCTTAACAGCTTTTTTTAAAAAATGAAAATGCGACGATATTTTTTCACTTAACATTACCTCCTAGATTTCCTTGATAGTCAGTATTTACAGATTTACTTCATTTTATTTTTAGCTCCTGCACAATATTCCAGAATATAGATTATAATTTATCTAAACAATCTTTTATTGATGGATTTTTTGGCTTATTTCAAAATATTTGCTAATACAAAAAGTGCTACAAAGATCATCTTGGTGTATCTTTTTACACTCCCCAATTAGTGTCTTTTTAGATCATTTAGCACTTGCCTGAAGGTGTTAGATGGTTGGGATTTTCCTCCCTTGAACTACCTAGATAAAGCCTAAATGAACATTTTGTTTTCAGATTACCAGACTCCCTTCCACAAATCCTTCCTGCTTCTGATTCTAATTTAGATGCCCACAACCAGTAGCAATGATTTAAATTATAAATCCCTAAAGGGAAGAACACGTCTATATTCCTATTCTAATAACCAATCAGGGATAAAACCTACTGGGCATCTTTCCCCCTCTAACTTCCATATTCTCTCCCCCTGGTCCCACTTTCACATAAGTCCAGGCTTCCACCCTGATCACTGTCTCCTGGGCTAGCCCTGAATTCTTTTTGGGTTCACCTAAGCCTTAGAAGGTGTTAGTTGAATCGAAATATGCTTCCCATGCCTCCCCCTACCCACCAGCCACACACACACAAAGAAAGGTCCATCTCCTGGAACAAAGGCTGTACCTGTGAAAAGCTTCTTGGAGAAACAGGGGTTTTTTTCTCCTTGAACTCTTCCTCTACACTTAGAATGAAAGCCAGCAGAGAAGACCAACCTGAAGCAGAAGGGTCTCACATTACCTCCCCAACTTCCAACAAAAGGCAAGAACCCCTAGACCTCAACCCCAGCTGGGCCCTGATGACCCAACCTTCCTCTCAGCTCTTTCTACAGGACCCCGAGATGGGCAGATCTGGTAAGAGGGGAGGTGGGAAGTGTGGAGACCACCCAGTGTTGGCAAAATGGGGACACTGAGAAGGGCCACTATGGGTGAAGAAATTCCATACCTGGCTACCCCTCCCCCCAAAGAGCTGGGTTAGGAGGGGCTGGAGATGGGATGTGGAGGGGAAAACAGAGAGTGACTGAGCTTATCGTCCTGGGAAATCTCAGCTGCAGTGTGCAGAGAGGCTTCTGACAAGACTTTCTCCCCTTTCCCTCACTGGGAAGCAAACACCGACCCAAAGCAAAGAGGTACCTGACAACTTGGGCTGCCTTTGACAAGCCAGCCTCCCTCGGGGAGAAAAGCAAGGTCACATCCGCCCTGTCGTCTCCCGGGGCCCGCGGCCGCCTTCTCCCCGCTGTCATATCCTTGGGTGCTGCCTCTTGGGCGCTGAAGCTGAGCTCTCAGCAACTGCAGACCTAGGTCTTCATGGGGAGCCCCTTTCTTGGCTCTCAGGCTCTTACTCATTGTGGGGCACCTAGCTCAAGGCCGAACTCCAGGCTGCTAGAAGACACCCGGGGGTGGTTAGGGAGGGAGCAGAGCGAGAGGAGGCTGATCTGGGCAGCCACCTCCTGGTCCTGCCGGGTGGAACTGGAGACTGCCCAGGGCCTGGAGGGCGGAAGAACCGCAGGGCGGGAGCTGTCCGTGGTTCTGGCCGACGTCAACGGGTGGATATTTAACTCCAAGAGCAGCCCGCCCACCTTCCGCTCAAGTGGATGGAGGAATCTGGGGCTGGGGAGCAGGAATTGGTTTTTATTAACCCGCTGGCAGGCAAGGTCTGAGAGCTGTGTTTCTGCACCATCCCGAGCGTGTGTCATTGCGTGGGTGAATCTGAAACTCTTTCCATGTTCCCCCTCAGTGCCATCTTCCCTTTTGGACTTAAAAACTTTAACTATTTTGATGCTTCCCACCCTCTCCCCCTCCTCTCTCCCGGAATCTATTCCCTTTCCAACTCCCTCCCTCCCCTGCCCCACCTCCGGATCTAGGCGGAAAAGCAAGAAGTGAGGGCTTCGCAGCCAGGTGGCAGCCAGGTGGTCATTTCCGGCTTTACTCTTCATCCCCAAGCCACCAGGCTGGCCCTGGTAATTCCAGGGCAGGCTGAGCATGGGATTGGCTTAAAACCCACTGCTTTGGCCAGTATGTCGAAGGGATGGAACTTTAATTTCGTCAGATAGAAACTGGATCTTTGGAAGGGTGAGATTTGAACCTATTAAAATGGAGCCTGTTTGTGTTTCCATCTGAGCTGATTCTGAGCCAGGACTGAAAAATGGAGGGTGCTCCCTTTTAGTTTGGACAGCCCCAGGGGAGTGAGGAGAAAAGGAGGTAGATGAGATATGACCTTACACTGGTCAAAATGGCTGTAATTACCAAGACAAAAACTAACAAATGTTGAAGAGGATGTGGAGAAAAGGGAACCCTCATACACTGCTGGTGGGAATGCAAACTGGTGCAGCCACTATGGAAAACAGTACGGAGACTTCTCAAAAAATTAAAAATAGAAATACCATAGGATCCAGCTGTCTCACTACTGGGTATTTATCCAAAGAACTTGAAATCAACAAGCCAAAGAGACTTATGCACCCCTATGTTCATTGCAGCATTACTCACAATAGCCAAGACGTGGAACCAACCCAAGTGGCCATCAACCGATGAATGGATAAAGAAGATGTGGTATATATATACAATGGAATACCACTCAGCCATAAAAAAAGACAAAATTTTCACATTTGCAACAACATGGATGGACCTTGAGGGTATTATGTTAAGCAAAATAAGCCAGACAGAGAAAGACAAACACCGCATGATCTCACTTGTATGTGGAAGATAAACAAACACAGGGACAAAGAGAACAGATTAGTGGTTACCAGAGGGGAAGGGGTTGGGGATGGGCAAAAGGAGTAAAGGGGCACATATATATAGTGACGGATAAAAATTAGACTATTGGTGGAAAACACGATGCAGTCTCTACAGAAACTGATAAATAATAATGTACACCTGAAATTTCACAATGTTATAAACCATTATGACCTCAATAAAATTTAAAAAAATAAAAAAAGAGGTAGAGGAATAAGGTGGTGCATAGGTGAAAACATAGACCTGCTAAATCAATTCTGCACGGTGGGAACCACAAAGGCGCTGCCCTCTGGCCCCCACAGTAACCATTTTAATGCACCTCATCCTGCACTAAGCAGGAAGTAGATGGTCAAATAAATATTTGTTGAATTAAACCTGAAAAGTACAATAAGTTGTGTTTTTAATCATTGTAATTTAATTGATTCTCTCTACCCCTTGTCAAACTATAGAGCTGATGACGTATTTGGGACATTTATTTTACAATCCTTTAATGAGTGGAGATAGAGCTAATACTCTTAAAGGAACAGGATTCTTTCTTATCACATCTGCATATTTGAGTGACTCATGTGTGCTACCTTATTTTGCAAGAATAATTCCATTTGGCCGACTACATTGGCTTTTTCTAGGGCTGGCTTTGGAGTGAGGTATTCGGAGGGGGAAATGGCTTGACCACAGTACTAACGACTTTTATTTTTAAAATTAGGCTCCACTTCCTGCCCCCAGAAAGACAAAAAGCCTACTGACTCTCATTTCCCAAGGCGACCTTAAAATTGGGCAGCAAAGTGAAGTTATGTTTTCTTGTGTTGATTCCTCAGTAAAACAACACATCTGGAGAATGACAGATTTTTAAATCAATTTCATTTATGTTAATCATTTCATAAAATGAGCACAACATGATACTCCCTGCTGAAGGAAGTGTCCTCAGCAGAGAGTGAGTGCTGGCTTTTTGAAGGTTATAATTTAAAACTGTACTGGTAATGTTACAGCTCCAGAAAGAGAAGGAAAATGCAAAATGATGTGTGATTGTCAGAAATGGGAGTGGAGAATGAAGGTCTATCGCTTTTAGCTTCAAATAGCACATTTCTATTTTGATCTCCAAAGTTGTCTTTTTCATGATACAGTTTTAGCTTCAAGGTGATGCAAATTTCATTATTTTATTGCTCACAACATTAATTTATATGTATATACGGATTTGGACTGTGCTGAAAGGTTTATATTCCACATTGGTTAAACTCTTTTCTCAAATGGAAGCCAGAGAGTCTTTATGAAGAGCATCCCCACAACTGTCCATCTCTTTGGAAAGAGGGATAAACTGGGATCATGTTGCTGGACCAAGATGATCAGAATAATAATAACCAATTCTTATGGGAACTCATTTGTGCTTTGTAGCAGAATAATAAACATTTAAAATTGCTAGATGCAACTTAAAGTGATTGAGAGGATTCTATACACACAATCTTTTGTTTGATCTTTGTGACAATCTTATGAGGTAGTCATGAATCTTCCCCATTTTACAGAGAAGGAAACTGAGGCTCAGGAAGCCAATATTTCTTTGAGAACCTTTAGGAATAAAGAGACCTCAGGGAGTAAAGTTTATTCCTTTGTAAATAGATAATCCTTAATTTACTTCGAGAGAGAGTAAACCATAGGCATCCAAGGTATGCAGAGATTTTAATAACCTCAGTGAAGATCCACTTACTTTCTTTTGGCATAACCTATCTCATAAGAACGATCTGAGAAAAAACAAGGATGCAGTTCAAGCTAATTGTCATTCACTTTTTTATCCATTTAGGCAAACTGGGAAATAAGCAGGTGTTATGATTCCTGCAGTAACATCTTCTTGGAGACTTAACACATCAAACTCTCAGAAAGGCACGGCTTCTTGTCTTTCTTTTTTTCATGAATATTCTATTATTTAGAGATTGTTGTCATAAAAAAAATGTGCAAGAAATATACAAAAGAAGTATTGTTAAAGAGTTATGAATAATGTTACAGAGGAGAGTTGTATATATACACTGGAGGGCTAGGACCAATCTTCTCTGTAATTGCTTATCACTCTGAGCTTATTCTTTAAAGGAACTGTGCTTACTGTAGATGAGAAGGTAAACTGTGCCTTGAAGCTAGTGGAGTTGAAAGTAAGATTATAGACAAGGAGAAAATTCACAGCACAGAAACTGTTAGAGCCATTTCTAGCACATATCAAATCTACTACTGTTTATAGGTTTTGAAACTGCACAGGAAAGTTATTAAAAGGCAGTGATCATGTGTGTGTATTTGTGTGTCTGTGTAGGTGCACACTCCACCAGAAAGAGAAAGCTTTGATCACTTTTTTCCCCTTTTCCTTTGCAAAGTCCATTTTTTTAGGCTTTCTTATTTTGTCTCCTCTGTGATTTTTTGCACTTGTTAGGTAAGTCACTCATTGCTTTCTGACCATTTCAGCTCCACTATGGATAACAGAGAAGTTTCATTGATGGAATTTTGTTTCTTTTATTAATTGACTAACATTTATTAAGCACTTCCATATGTCAGTTATGGTTGAAGCAGTGTAAATACAAACCACCTAGCCATAACCTAGTCTAAACTAGGTACAAGGGGTAATATCTTTCTTTTAAAAAATCATAACTTAGAAAAGATGTTCAACATCACTAATCATCAGGGAAATGCAAATCAAAACCACACTAAGGTATCGTCTTACACCCGTTAGAATGGCTATAATCACCAAGACAAAAAACAACAAATGCTGGAGAGGCTGTGGAGAAATGGGAACCCTAATTCACTGTTGGTGGGAATGCAAACTGGTGCAGCCACTATGCAAAACAGTATGGAGATTTCTCAAAAGATGAAAAATAGAAATACCTTATGATCCAGCTATCCCACTACTGGGTATCTACCCAAAGAACCTGAAATCAACAATCCAAAGAGGTTTATGCACCCCTATGTTCATTGCAGCATTAGTCACTATAGCCAAAACATGGAAGCAACCCGTGTCCCTCGACTGATGGGTGGATAAAGAAGATGTGGTATATATATACAATGGAATACTACTCAGCAATAAAAAATACAAAATAGTCCCATTTGCAACAACATGGATGGACCTGGAGGGTAATATGTTAAGTGAAATAAGCCAGAAAGAGAAAGACAAACACTGCATGATTTCACTCATAAGTGGAAGATAAACCAACACATGGACAGAGAGAACTGTTTGGTGGTTACCAGGGGCAAGGTGTGGGGAGATGGACACAAGGGGTGAAGGGATGCATTTATATGGTGACTGACAAACAATAATGTACAACAAAAATTTCACAGTAAAGAAAACAAAATCATAATTTTGGAGCCAGCCCCACAGCATAGTGGTTAAGTTCAGTGTACTCCGCTTCGGTGGCCAGGGTTCACGGGTTCAGATCCCGGGCATGGACCAACGCACCACTCATCAGCCATGCTGAGGCGGCGACCCGCATACAAAATAGAGGAAGATTGGCACAGATGTTAGCTCAGGGCTAATTTTCCTCAGGCAAAAAAAGAGGAAGATTGGCAACAGATGTTAGCTCAGGGCAAATCTTCCTCACCAAAAAAACAAATAACTCAAAAAATTAAAAATCATAACTTAGACTAAGATGCAAAATTTTCAACAGCTTTTAAGAGGGAAAGTTGCAAATTTAGTTGTTTCCTAACCTTTTCTTGCAAAATAGTTTATTTGTGAGAGATCATCTTCATTACATTCCCTGTGATTCAACTCACTCAGAAATTTTTTTAAAGATTATTGAGCTCTTATTACTGTTATGTGCTAAGTGAGGCTTTCAAAAGTGAAGAAGATAGTCTACGTTCTTGTTTATACGAAATAAGTGGTAAATTCTTTGAAACACAACTAAATTATATGACTTAGAAACCTGAAATTAAAATTTAGATTCCTCCTTTCAGAAACATTGAACACTAATACTATACATTTGTAATGTTCTTACGTACATTTTTTTTGTTTGGATACAGCAGGATTAGCTGTCAGTAAAACATTACTGTTATTTCTAAAAAGCTGCTCATTATTTCTAAAAAACTAGATATTAAATAGACAATAATACTAACATATGGAAATATATTGAATCCCATTGCTGTAGGCTGGGCTTTTACATCCAGGTAAAAAGAGCTAAGTATTGAGTAACTCATTACTAAAAATTCAATTATCTCCCATTCAGTATGTAATTTCTTCCCACCAAAATTACAATCCAAATCTAAGCTTTGACTTCAAACGCACTAAATTATCTTCAGTAGGACTAAAAATCACTATAAAATAAACTATCCAGCCTAAAATACTGTATAATGTTTCCGTTCCAAAGTCAAGAAATTCTCTAATTTACATTTAAAGCCAAGTAAAGAAACATTTATCAAAATAGTCCCTTTGCACAGCGTTTGGGCTCTGGATGGACACCAGAGGAAAGGTCCATTTCTACTTTTAGAATCACTGCTTGTCAGTGGGTCCTACAAAGGGGTGAGGAAATACATACAGACATGAAAACGCCAGCTTCAAAGCAACGAAAGCTCAGACACATTTAGACCAAACTGTGCTTTCCTTCCAGCTGGCATTCCTAGGCGGGTGTTATTACTCCCTATTAGTGGATTAGGGACAGCTGTTTAAAGACACATGCTAGCATTTGAATTGTATTTCAAGGATGGAAGGGACTTTGATTCATCTAGTTTAACTCCCTCATTGTTAGAGTAAAACCAGGGTCCAGAGAGGGGTGGTGACTTATGCAAGGCGACATAATTGGCAAGTGGCAGAACTGACCAACAGAAGTCAGGTTTTCTCAAACTTAATGTAACCAATAGATTTGGCTGGGCATAAAAAAATCATCTAGAGTACTTAAAAATGCAGATCTCTGTGCCCCATCCCCAGATTTTCTACTTGGGTGGAGCTGGGATGGTGCCCATGATTTACTGTTGATGATGATACAACTGGTCTGAGAATCACACTTGAAAGAATACTGTGCAAATCCTTTAAGATATAACTATTTCCAAAATAAAATGTTAAAGTGGTGTGAGAATTTCAAAGCATAGCTTTAAAGACATTGTTATTCTCCCCACTGTTTCTCAGATATTCATGTGTTCATGTAAAATGCACAACCAATAAAAGTCAAAGTCTGTTAACTATTCAGACACTACCTAGATTATTACAATGAGCCCCTGCAGTGGATTGGAAATATAAGACTCTGATCATTCTTTTATGTCACAAGATCTTCCAGCTAATATATTTCTAAGGCAATGAGAGGAATATTTCCTTCCAAGACACATTTGAAACTGCAAAGTTTTGTTACCACTAAAGTTTTGTAATGTAATTAAAATTCTCACTTTTGTTGAGGATTTGCTATTTAATAATGTATTCCCTTATTCATTCAATGAATATTTACTGAATATTTACCAGCCAGGCTTTTAGTTAACATCTATTGCATCGTAAGTGTCTTCAAAATGTCTCTGAAAACAAACTTGACAATTCATTAGAAAATGATACTAGAATTTGCAGAGTCAGGTGGGGAGTTCTATTATCTTCTACAACAGCATTTATGAATACAATAAAACATACAGAAATGTTTTGATATTATGCTATGAACTTTAATGTAAAATTACTATTTTAATGGACTACTGAATTAAAGGAAATCTACACAGGCAAAATAACAAAGCAGTAATTAGAATCATAGTTCACTGAAATAGAAAATTACCTTTGTAGGTTAAGATTTATATTAAACCCCAAAAATCAATTCTAATGACAGGCTTGTGTTTTACATTGAGCGATATATACTCCTTTAGGAATTCTCTATGGCAAATAACAAAAGCCTATATGAAGCTTGAATGAAGCATGTCACAAATTTTAACTAACTTTGAAGAAATATGACAGATTATTGATTTTAACTCAATTGAGAGTATGGGATTACTATATCTAAATCAAAGATGACCCCAAAAGATCCACCATTATGCTTTTGGGTATATATTAATATGCTGTCATTTCAGTGTATTTTGATTTATTTGTTGATTCTCCATCTTGCTCCAAAAAGGATTTAAGGCTATCATTTCAAGTTAAGGTTTGCTTTTCAGACTTTTTCAGATGAAATGAAAGAAGTAATTAGATTTCCATCAACAGATTCTCAGTTTTCAGACCATGTTCTGTCCATGGCTTCATTTTATTTTCTGGAGGGCACTGCAAAGGATTCCAACTTCACCTACAAAGAAAAACAAATGAGCCACTCACAGCACGAGCAAACACTGTTCAAGTGTCCCCAATGTGCAAAGCCCTAGGGGATCACTGGGATGCGTGGATATGCTAAGGCCACCCCAACCTTCAAAGAGCTTACAGCTTAGCTATGGTGACAGAATTTGGGCAGTTATGGCACAGGGACTTACAAGTTTTAATGTAATTAGCTTCCTCTTTTCATAGACTGTTTCTCAGGGAAGTAGGTAACAGATTTCTCCCTAGGGAAATCACTAGCTGTTCTGTTGCTTTTTTATATGACCAGCCATAGATGTTTGCAAGAAACTGTCGGGGGAAGAGAGAGAATCTCCCTCTGCCCTTTCCCTTAAGGTTCTTCTGGCTGGCCAAATAATCAACAAGACAGGTTAGCAGGAGAAAATAATACCAAGTTTAATAACATGTATACATGGGAGAAAGCAGGAACACTGCGTTTCTCAACACAATAGCAGAAATTCTCGTCTTAAATATCATTTTCAGCCAATGACAAAGGAGGATTTTGGGGGTGGGGGGAGTCAGTTACAGGAGATTACCACTAAAGCACAGTAAACAAGAGTAAGGTTTATTATGTAGCTCAAGGCCTCACCTTCCACATTGACAAGTCACTAGAAATGAGCTCATCCCCCTCTCTTCTCCAAACAGAGAGGGAGATACCTTTACAAATGGATATTTCCCTTATAAATGTAAATGATTGTCTGGCAACTCTTCGCAGGGTCATCCAGAGAATGTGGCCAGAGAGACAGAACTTCTGATAAGATGGGCTTGTTGGTGCCTTTCCTATTGTAACATTTACCCTACGTTATCTTTACAGCCATCATGATAGATCTGTTCCAGGAAGGAGCCACCATGTCAAATTCTTTAGGCAGTTAGTGGGGGAGGTCAAATGTCCCTAGAGAAAACAACCAAGGTAAAGAGATAGATTTCAGGGTGGCCAAATCTTGATCTCCCACAGAGCTAAGCCATTGAACCTAAAAGTGTGGTTTACACAAACCTCCTGTGTCAGAATCACCTGGGGGCTTATTACAAATACAAACTCCTAAGCCTTACCACAAATTTAGTAAATTTAGTCTGGGCTATGATTCAAGACTATTAATTTTTAACTAGTTCTCCAATTGGTTCTGATGCACACTAGGTTTGAGAATGCATAGTCTAAGCAGATAACTCAGCCTAGATTGTTAGACCACTAAACCAAGGTATGATGGCGCCACTCCCATTCATGCCACGTTCTCCCATGCCCACAGGTCATAGGGAGAGAGACTCTTCATAGAAGTGGGAGGGGCCTTGGAGACAGACAAGCCTCACTGCCTCCTAGATCCTGAAGAAACAGAAGTGTGACAAAGTGATGGGGCCTTATATAAGGTCATATAGCTCTAAGGATCCTTCAGTTCCTAAATTGTTATTCTGTGATTTTAAAAATTCTCTCATAAACTCATAATGGAGTTATTTTTGCCTTTTCAGGGAAAATAAGAAAGAGAGAGAAAATAGCTAAGGCCTGACCTCTCTGTATTACATCCCAGCCTCTGGAGCACTTGGCTGGCCTCTTTGGTGAACAGATCTATTCTAGCCGAGTAGCCAAGATGGAGTCTATGGGAGTGAATCAGCTTCAGGCTTTTTCAAAATGGCTTATCACAAGTAGACATCCCTAATGGGGAATGGTTATAATGGTCAGGGCCAGCTCTACATATTGGAGGTGGCCTCAGGCAATGTCAGAGGGGTATTATAGGGATACTTTCAAGCCCACCTGCCCCTTTGGTCGTCATTAGCAGTACATAAGGTAGAAACCTCCCCTTGGCCTAGAATTCTTCCCTTTAGGCTAATTTCTTTGTTGATTTTGTCCATTATATTCAATAGCTCTTGAGCACCTAATATAATTTTTAGGAATAAGGCTGGGTGCTGGGGATTTGACAGTGAACTTGACATGGCCCTCTGCTCAGGTCTTGTTGGAAAGACAGACAAGTAAAGAATTACAAAACAATATAATGATAAGCACTGAGAGAGGGATCCATGGGACTGCTGAGACAGAGGAGGGACACCCAAACCAGTCTTCCTATAAGAGCAGATGTCTACGAAAGACTTACAAGATGAACTGGAGTTGGGGACTTCTAAATGGGAATGGGAAGGAGAGTATTTTGAACAAAAAGAACTGCAGGGAAAAGTCCAGAAGCCAGGAGAGAGCATGGGAACCAAAAACTGGCCAGAGTTGCTGGAGTGGAGTTTAAAGGGCTAGAGAGAGAATCAGGCGAAGAAAAAGGAACTCGGTGATTTTTTTAAGAGCAACTATTATAATATCCTCATTGTCTAGGAAGAGGGGAAGGGCAACAGACGACCTATTTAGATGGCTGATAAAGTAAAGAGCACCTGTCATCTTGGAGCTGAGATTCCAGGCAGAGCAATATCCATTAGACACTCAGGGGAAAAGGGGTGTAGAGGCAAAGGCGAAAGAGGAACATGGCAGTGACAAGCCAGGGTGGAAAGGTGGTGTGATTTCGTGATTTATAATAAGAAATATATATTTGGTCTCCATCCCTCTTTCTGGTACAGAGCTCCTAGAACACTTGGAATTTCCCAAGTGAGGAGAGTGATAAAGGTGTCTTTTGTTATGTTGATGAGGTGATTTGTGGAAAGCACCTAAGGATGCAGCTGGTTGCAGTGGAACCAACCATATGATTAGAGGGTTGGGCTGGAGGTTGAATCAAGTGCCAATGGCCAATGATTTAATCAATCATGCCTACGTAACAAAGTCTCCATAAAACCCAGTCCTGGGTTCAGACAGCACCTGAGTTGGTGAACATGTGGAGGTGCTAGGAGAGTGGTGCTCCTGGAGAGGACATGGAAGCTCCCCACCCTTTCCCTATGCCTTGCCATATGCATTTCTTCCATCTGGCTGTTCCTGAGTAATATCCTTTTACAATAACCCAGTAATCTAGTAAGTAAAACGTTTCTCTGAGTTCTATGAGCCGCTCTAGCAAATTAATTGGATCTGAGGAGGGGCTCTTGGAACCTCTGATTTACAGCCAGTCAGTCAGAAGTACAGATAACAACCTGGACTTGCAACTGGAGTCTGAAGTCCAGGGAGGAGGTCCTGGGAACCTCCAATCTGTAACCTGTCAGCCAGAAGCACAGGCAGCAACCTGGGCTTGTGACTGGTGTCTGAATTTGGAGCAGAGCTATCTTGGAGGACTGAACCCTTAACCTGTGGAATCTGATGCAATCTTGGAGAAGATAGTGTCAGAATTGAGTTGAATTGTAGGACACCCAGCTGGTGTCTTAAGAATTGCTTGTTGGTGTGGGGACCCCTCCCCCAACATTGGAGATGGTATGGTGGTAAGAGGTGGGGTGGAACCTAGGAGGGTCAAAGAAGCAAGGACGCTCAAAGGCAATCTGACCTTTCTGCCAAGATTCTTTCCCTCAATAAACCAGTGGCTTACCTGGAGATGCTTCTCTCCTTAATTCAATATTTACTAAATTTCTTACTGTTCCTATAGGAAGAAGGTAAGAAAACACAATCCTCTATTTCTTGGAAAGAGAGTGGCCTCCTAGGGTATAAGTTACTTACTGTTGATGGAGTCAGCCAAAATCTTAAGTTGCTGGATATTGTCCAAGACTTCAATCCTTTGAGTGTACGGGTCATAACGAACTGAGAAGGGCCGCGGGATTGTAGCAGCAAAATTCCTGAAAGCAAAATCACAGACCTCAGGGAAGGGCATCATGTGGGGAAAAATAATTCTAAAAAATTTCTCAGTGGCATTTCACTTGGCTGTTAGTAGCCATGAAACCTCACTAGAACAGGGGCTTTAGAAGCCAGGCTAGGAAGTGAAACGGAGTTTTAGTGAAGTCCTCTTGGGCAGCCTTTGTGTGCTGTGTGTGTCTATGTGTATATACAAACATGTGCATGTGCATATTTATTTAGCCACCTACCTCCAAAAAGACAGAGGTAGCTTACAATAAAAGCACAGAATACAATAAGGCCAAAATTCTTATCATTAAATAAAATGAAAAGAATAAGTAAAATCTAGCCAGAGAATGTTATAGAAGAACATACAACCAATTGTATTTGACTGTACCAATTGATTGCTTGACAATCAATGCAAAGAGGGAAACATAGTTCTCAAGAGTTGAAGAAAACACTACGCTATTAATGAAACTTAACATGGATTGAGTGCCTCCTATATACCAAGAACTATGTTAAGTTCTAACTGTTCTATAGTCTTTACAACTATCATTCCTAATTTAATCTTCATAAAACCTTAGGAGGAAGTTACTATTACTAGCTCCATTTTACAGATGAGGAAACTGAGGTTGGGGAAGCTAAGTAGCTACCAAGGCCATATGAGCAATAAATTGTGAAGCTAGGAAGGGACCCAGGTAGTTTGATTATGGGCTGTGCTCTTCACTTCCCTTCCTTCCTGATGCATTACTCCTGGATCTGGGAAAAACGTACCATGAGAGCCTTTATAAGGGACACCAAACAATGTAACTAACAAGATAT
Source organism: Diceros bicornis minor (assembly GCF_020826845.1). Lineage (NCBI taxonomy): Eukaryota > Metazoa > Chordata > Mammalia > Perissodactyla > Rhinocerotidae > Diceros > Diceros bicornis. The sequence continues at coordinate 20,674,994 of NC_080764.1, read as the reverse complement.
TTCAAAATGGCCTATCAAATGCAAGGACATCACAAGTCCTTGTGATAGTACTAAGATAGTACTAAGTTGGCTTCTAATGAGAATAGAAGCCACCATGCTGAGAAGACAACTGTAAGGGAGGCTAGTAGGTCTCTCCAAGTTTGGCAAGAGTGGTGTAGCATTGTGGCTGGAAACCCAAGTTCCAGAGCCGGATTGCCGGGGCTCAAATCCTGCCAGCCATGGCCCAGTGACCATGGGCAAGGGGTTCCTCTATACCTTGGTTTCCTCTATAAAACAGAACAAGAGCAGGACTACCTCAGAGGGTTCTAGCAAGTGCTTTTTTTTTTAAAGATTTTATTTTATTTATTTATTTTTCCCCCCAAAGCCCCAGTAGATAGTTGTATGTCATAGCTGCACATCCTTCTAGTTGCTGTACGTGGGACGTGGCCTCAGCATGGCCGGAGAAGCAGCGCGTCCGTGCACGCCTGGGATCCGAACCCGGGCCGCCAGCAGCAGAGCGCGCGCACTCAACCGCTAAGCCACGGGGCCGGCCCTCTAGCAAGTGCTTTTATAGCACAGAGTAAGTCCTTCGTGAGCATTAGCTCTTGTCTTTTATTAGTGACTGGGGACTCATGAAGAATAAATGGTTAAGTGTATCTCTCCACCTCTTCTTCTCTGAAAAGAGCTTTGTCAGCCCAGTTGGTGACACGAAACATGTAATGCACTTCTATGATGTGGCCCACTCTGCACCTCTTCCCTCTCACAGTACACCTCGTTTTTGCTTTGGGAAATCTACCTGTACCCCTGCCGGATGTACCTCAGTTGGGTAGTCGGTCTCAGGGCCCAGCCCTTATCTGTCCAAGAAGTGGCACATGACCAAACTCAGCCTTATTTCTTCCTAGAACTTGAATCTTGAAACTGAAAATGGTTGGCATTGGTTTCTCTTAGCCAGATGCTCAGAGGGAACCCCAGAGATGCCCAGATCCCTTCCTTTTATTGAACCTTGTTTTTTAGAATTCTCTTTCACTCTTTGAGCCTCCTCTCAGTGGAATGGAGATTTTGTTAGTGCCTCCTCTGGGCTCTGGGAACTGGCAGAGCAAGTGGGATTTCAAAGGCCTAAGAGGCCCAGGTCCTGGCACGCTCTTCCCTGTTGGTCTGAGATTGATCACTTCCGGGGTTAGGAAGTCTTCTCCAGAAGAATCACCCAAATGTGATTCCAGTGTGACAGCGTGGTTACAAGTACTGGCTCTGAGTCCCACTGCCTGGGTCCAAACCCTGGGCCACCACTTACTATCTGTATGACCTTGGGTGAGTTACTTACCCTCTATATGCTTCTGCACCCCCATCTGCAAACTTTGAGTCTTATTTGAAGATTAAATGAATTAATACATGAAAAGTACTTAGAACAATGTTTGGCACATAATAGGTACTGGACATCTTACCTGTTATTATTATTATTATTATTATCCAGGTGGGGTAATGCTCTAATCCACAAAATCCATAACCCTAAAGGGGTCCCAGGAATGGCAGAGTGGAGCCTTTAGGGGATAGAGGAAGGCTAGGCTCCCAGTAAAGGGTAGAGGTTTAGGAGAGAACTAGAAGAGAGTGGCAGGAAGGACTTGAAAGCCCTGGAGAGCGGGGGAGAAAGGAAGTCATTTTAGGCCAAACCAAGTAGACTTGTGGCCAGTATATACTCTTTCGTTATCTAAGCCCAATGCATTGAAAGCTGACATGCCCAGCTTCATGGATCCCAGAGGGCTATATACCTTACATCTATCATCCATCACTGATAAGATACAAAAAAGAAGTGGTAACAAATGGTGAGTACCAGGGTTGCCATGTCCATGTAGACCCTGTGCCCCGCCTGTCTCTTGTTGGGAGGAGAGTTGCTCAAGCAGGTTAATGGCAGGGCCATCAGCTCAGAGGGCCAAGGGTCTCCAAGTCCTGGTACCTCTTCGTCAGCCTTTTGCTGACCTGCCCCTGAGATTGATGCATTCGCCAATTACTTAGTAAGTTCTTACTTTCTGTTAGGTGCTGTTCTAGGAGCTGGGGGAAGAGCAGGAAACAGAAATGACAAAAATCCCTACCTTCATGGAGCTGAAATCACATAATATATTAGACATTAGTAAGTGCTAAGGAGAAAAATAAACCACAGAAGAGGGTAAGGAGTGCTGGCGGCGGGGCTGGGTAGCGATTTTACATAAGTTGGTTAGAGAAATACACACAGAGAAGGTTAAATGTGGGAGAAGATTTGAAGGAGAGGGAGCGAGTTATGCAGGTATCTGGGAGAATAAAGCGAACAAAGGCCTGCCCCAGGTTAGAAGACTTCTAGGACTGATTTGGTGTGCGGACTTCTGTGGCCACGCTGTACACTGGACAGTTCAGAGCCTGGACTTGGTGGCTGCATTGAGCAAAGGTCAGGCGGCAGAGTTGTTTGCAGGGGTTGGCATGTCCAGACAATAAGCCATGAAAGGGGTCCCACTGAGGAATATCTCCCAACAGAGAGTGGAAAAGGATGAGACTGAGGAGGCTGGGGAGATAACTGTCTTCTGCCCACTGTTGCTGTAGGCATTGGAGTCCACTCTCCTGGCCAACTACCCAAAGATCAGTGGCACTAGACCAAGTCAGGAGGTCCCAAGAGATGCTGGCCCACCTTGGTCGCCATCTCACCTCACTTTCTCCTTGGCATCATTAAAACTCTCAGCCACGTAATACAGGGGCTGGAACTCCGTGATGGTGTACTCCTGGACAGCTGTCTTCTCCAGATCCAGGGGGAGGAGCTTTGGCTTGTCAGACAAGCAGTACTGCAGGCCCCAAGTGGAAAGTTTTCATAGTTAAGTCAGGGTCGCTGGTCCTTGCTGCATCCCATAGGCTAAATGTGCACCTTCTCCCATCTCACCCTGCTTCCTTCTACACCTAGCCCATAGGCAGGAAACTAAATTATTGTGCGTGTACTAGATCCTACCCTTCATAGCCCATCTAAAACCTACAGCAAAGATAGAAAGGAGTAATTCACTGCAACCATTTTCAAGTAAGGTGATCAATAGACGATGTGGGAGCCAACCGCATTTTCTGGCATGTGTTAGCATACATCTGTATGCATAGTTCAACTTCGGGATCAGGAGATCCCTCTGCCCTGGACACCTGTATACTTGCAGTTCAATTTCTACCTCTAATACCCAGAGTAATGACCAAATCATAGCTGCTAAGGTACCAATTACTTGAGGATGAGCTCCCAGGTTGCATCTCAAAATGGATGTAAATGAGGTGCAAAAAGCACCAAGAGAAGAAAAATGGCCTCCTATACCAACCAATTTCAAACCCATCCTTGGTTCCTGTTAGGGTCATACCTGCAATTCACCAAAGGATGACAGGAGCCCAGCACCATATGCCTTTATGGAGTCCCCTTGTTTGCAGAGCCCGAACTCGACAGTAAACCAATAAATCTGGAATGGAAAGTCAAGTTGAGAGCACACCCCAAGGAAGGGGAAGGCAGCAGACGCCCCAGGGCCAAGGACAGTATTGCCCAGGTGGGAGTTTGTGCAGGTCTGTTCTCTGAACCAGTGCGACCTGGGGTCACCTCTCTGTGTCCTAGGTCTCACCTTATCCAGTCACCTGTTGAATCAAGAGTTGGCTGAATGCAAGACGTAATTGGAAGCAGTGGAGGGGGAGTATTGAGGAAGCCCCAAAAAGGATACCCCAACAACTTCCTCTCTCCATGAGAGGAACTCCTCCACCCCTGTTGTTTTCTTCTCTGTGGCATCCACTAGAGTGAGATGTTGCCCTAAGTTGGTTGGACTTCCCAGGCAATCCCATCAGGCTCAGCAGCGGGAGGTAGGAGATTGAGTAGTGAAAGAATCAATGAGGGGGTATCCCATCATCCATGTTAAAACTTGGGTTGTTTCTGAATTAACTCCTGTCAACCTCTGCACTTAACCTCCCCAAATAACCAATACCTTTTCTTTCAACAGTTCCCAGTCCTAGATGCCTGGCCTTGGAAAGATGGTCCTGGAATTCTGTCATAACCCTACTGACTAACTAGGGCGCAAGAACCCCAGGACTGTTCTCAGCCCAGTATACCAATAATAAGATTTTCTTGAGAAGTTAGATTGGCAATGGGTACTTTTACCATTCTTACAGCAGGTAACATGATGCTCTGAGTTCTGACTTTATTTTCTTCTTACAAGTAAGAGATTCTATCAAGCTCTGCAGCTTCTTCGAAGGCTGCTCTTTTCTTTGTTTTTTCCTGAGGACAGTTCGCCCTGAGCTAACAACCACTGACAATCTTCCTCTTTTTGTATGTGAGCTGCCACCACAGCATGGCATAGGTCCGTGCCCGGGAACCCAACCTGGGCCGCTGAAGCAGAGCGTGCCAAACTTAACCACTAGGCCACTGGGGCTGGCCCTGAAGGCTGCTTGTTGCATCTCTACAGCATCTGGCATTTAAAAACTTATGTCCACACAGGTTTAGCTCTTTAGACTCTCATGATACTTTTGAGATGAGCAGAATATAAACCATTGTATCCGTTTTTGGAGATGAGGAAGCAAAAACAACCTCCTCAGGCTGTCAGAGCAGCTGATCAGTGAGAAAGAACCTTCTGGGAGTTTTTGGCCTTCTGATAAATTGAATTCATAAACTTCTAAACTGAAATATCCTAATGATAGATTTGCATTCCTTTGTGGTCCCTAATTCCATTATAAAGTTTTATTTTTCATCTTCCAGGCTAAGCACATTATAAGAAATGTGGCTTAGGGGCTGGGGAGGGATGCAGTACTCAAATTGGGAAGGAGCTATAGGAAAGAAAGCCCCTGGTGTGCAGAGTCGCTGCTTCCATCCTTCAATGGATGAGTGTCATCACATTCCCTGGGGAGGAGGAAGAGTTCAGTAAGAAGGGGAAAGCCCACTCCCGCTTCTATCTTGGTTCTGAGAAAAGACAGATCCTAATGCTGGCTCCAAGTGGAAAGGTGGAGAGTAAACATTCCTTCTTCAAAGCCGTGAATCCAGACTACTTCTCACACACACCTGAGGCCCACGGGTTTTCAAGGGCTATCATTACAGCCTGTCGGTGTTTTCAAGACACTCTGCTTAAAATTACATGTAAACATCTGCATGCAGCTGATTGCAAAATCAAACCGTTAAGGAAAAGTCAAAATGTGAAATTTCACTTGAGCAAATGTAACCCAGTGCATTCTGATTTTATTCCCAAATGACCTGGCTTTCAGGGGAGGAGCAAAGCTTCAAAGACCTGAGGCACTCCCACTACCCACCAGGGAGAGAGGGGACTTACCGTAGCGAGTTTCTCAATGTACTCATCAGGGGCACCCAGAGAGGCGAGGCCAATTTCCTGTAATTGTGGAGAAACAGAGTCACTGGCATGGCTGGGGTCTGCCCATCTTCGACCTTTACCCTTAGTCCCAACCTCATACCTGACCACAGGGAAGTGATGGGTGACCAGATGTCTTCAGAAAGACCCAGATAGACCCTGATTGTTCTGTCAAGTCTTCCCTGACCACATATCATAGAGTTACAGATCTCTAGAGCAGGGGAAACCTTTTCCCAACACTTGGTCCTTTGTATTCGCTTTACAAATGAGAAAACTGAGGCAGAGAGAATGGAGATGGCCTGTTCAAGGTCACACAGTAGGTTATGTCTAAAAGCTTCATCTCTTGAGTCCAGATCAGTGATTATTCTTCCACAGCTCAAGTGGAACATTCCTGGAGCACTGGATGAGTCTTAACCATGTACCCCGAAGACACCACAGGAGAATGCAGAGAAATGCTTGACATCCGTCCAGGTATAAATGTAGTTGGAGAGTCTGAAATGTCATGGACCACTTCTCATCACAGTTCCAACTGCAGAATTCCTCTAGCAGCCTCTTTGTCTACGTCACAGCATTTGCTTCAGCCCGCCTTGTATCAGACAGAGTATATATAGTGTATATATACAAATACATACATATATATATATCTTCCTTACTATATGCCTATACGCATTTGGTCATTGCAAAAATATTTATTGTCTTTTCTGTGGTTGGCAGTGTACACAATCAATAAATATTGACCTCATGGTATCTATATTTGAGTGGGTGGAGATAGACAACAAATCAGAGTAAGAGAAAGGGAGACAGGTGATATCAAAGAAGGATCTGGATCCCAATCGTGTGGGAGCTTTTTGGCTATTTTAGGGTTTAGGATTTTTCTCTCAGTGAAATGGGGAGCCATTGCAGGGCTTTGAGCAGAGAAAGGACAAGATCTGGTTTATGTCATCAAAGATTTACTCTGGCTGCTGTGTGAGAATAGACTGTAGGGGGTCAAGGGTAGAGGCAGAGAGACCAGTTAGGAGGCTACTGCAGTCACTGGGCTGAGAAACGATGGTGGCTGAGACCAGACTGGTAGCAGTGGACGTGATGAGCAATGGTCGATTCTCACATATTTTGAAGGTAAAACACAGAATTTTCTGAAAGATTGGTTGTGGGTATGTGAAAGGAAAAGGAGTCAGTAAGGTCCCGCAAGTGCTTTTGGTTTGAACAGCTAGAAGGATGGAGTCGCCATGAACTAATTTAGGGAGAGCTGTGGGTAGAGAAAGTTTGAGCGGGAAGATCAGGAATTCAGTTTTGGATAGGATGACTAGAGATGTCTACTAGACATCCATGTGGAGATATTGAGTAGGTGGTTGGATATGTAAGTCTGAGTTTGGGGACTGAAGTCCAGGCTGGAGATATAAATGTGTTCATTATCAGGGCAGAGATGGTATTTAAAGCCATGAGATTGGGTGAGATAACCCAGAGAGAGAGAAGGACTAAGGATCAGGTCTACTTTGAAGCAAGAGGCTACATGGTCTTCATCTCTGTATCCTCTCTGGGCCAAACCCAGAGCATGGCTCACATTACATACTGAGAAAATGTCGTCTGAGTTAGAGTGACCAAATTCAGACACTGCCCTTAGCCTGGCTCTACTCTCCTGCCTCTTGCCCATCTCTGTTCCATCCACTCTGCCCAGACATGCCACAGTCTAACAGAAGCCATTGATAAACCCAGGATTGAAATGATGTTCTGTTCTCATAGCCACCAATCTTTGTGAACCCAGAGTTTGCCTAAAACAAGGGGTCCCAAGATTTCCCTGTGCTTCATCCCTACCCCATCTTGCACTCTAACAGGAAGCAAGTCCTGCTTTTAGATCAAAAAACAATGTGCTCAGGGAACTTTCAAAATGATGCCCTGCCTTGGAACCGTCCAGGTCAAAGTTGGAACCATGTGACACTCATGGCCCAGTAGCTTCCATCTGTTGACGGGGATTGTCCACTCCTCTGTGGGGCTCCCCCAAAATGGAAATGGCTTAACGAGGATTGTCGCTTAGCCTCTGACTGGGCAGAATAGCTTCTGGTGGTGAGAATAAAAATTTCCTATTCTCCAAGGAAAAAACTGATTTTTCTTTGGCCACAGAAACAAATCTGGGTTTTAAAGCTGTCCCAAGCAATCAACGACACTTTAGCAGTAGGAACCATGCTTCTCAAAGTCAGCTGGTCACCAATAGCCTCAGTCCATTGGTGACACCTCCACAGTTAAAGTTTAATTAATCTCTAAACACTCCCACTTCTAAAAGTCCAACAGTCTCTGAACTTCACAATTCCCAAAACCCCACAAAAAAGCAAGAGTTTTCTTTGTTTGGGGAGGCTGGGTCTTACAAGTGCAGTTCTCCCTTACACAGCAAGCAGTTAATTCAGCTTTTTGTTTGTTTGTTTGTTTGTTTTGGATACTTAGTGGTAGCCTTTTCAACCAGCAGTGGAAATATTTATTTCTTCTAATTGAGGGAAAACGCTTATAAAATTCACACACAATCCCATTCCTCTGAAATTCATACTTGGTCCAGTATTTGCTCATGGATCATTCTATATGATCTTCATTCTTCCTGGTTAGTGACACTAACCAGGTCACACAGCTGGTTAGTGACAGAGTGGGGCCTATGGGTGCATCATTCAACTCTCTGATGATCCCAGCTGCCCAACCATGGTTCTAGGCTGCCTCTCAGTGCCCAGAGAGAATTAGTAGGATTCTTTCACTAATCCAAAAAGCACTTTTTGAGTCTGCTCACCACTGTGATAGACAAATCAAGGTCTAGCTCACTGCTTTGATGATGGTGACAAGACATCTGGCTCGTTATTTTTTGCCAACTGTGAGTTAACCTATTGGCGTTGGATGCTTGGAAAACATCACGTTACTTAATTAAAGCATATACAAAGATGACTGCCTGACAAGGTAGGAAGTGGCAAGTTCCAAAAGAGAAAGGAAAAGGTGTTAGGAGAACTTGGGAGAAGGTAAGGTTACTTCTGCATGGGGATCAGGGAGGATTGCAGGGATGAAAAGGCTCTTAAACTACACCTGGAAGGGTGAGTGAGATTAGCAAATTCAACAACATAATTCAAAGGATGAGTAATTCACCAGTCTCATGCTGTGGTCTCTGGAATGGGTATTTAGCCATCTCCATGGGACCACACACCCATCTCAGGTGGGATCTTAGAACTGTATCTTGCAGAGGACATGAGTGCCTCTCCCTGGGTTCAATTCATTTGAGCTATCCATGTCTCCACCCTGTAACTAGAAGGCTAAAGAGATCTGTTTCTCACCTGGGAAAACTGGGCAAAGCTGCGATCTGAAAACAAGGGCACATGTCCCAACAGCTCATGGCAGATGTCACTGAAAGACAGAAAGTACAGAGCTTAGAGGGGAGGAGGGTTATAAACCAAGCCAGACTCAGTCTCTCTACATGAGGAATGGGCAGGAAGAAAGGAAGTAACTCATTCAGGTTTATGACCTTACTTCCAAGCATAAGTGGTGTGCAAAGCTTGGGGTCAGATGAGGCAAGGTACAAAAGAAAAGGAAGAAGGGGGAAGAAAAGTAAGTGGCAGGGCAGGAACAGCAACCAGGGGGTCTTAGACGTATGCTCAGTGGGGTGCAGAACAGAAGAGCCAATATTCCTATGGGCTCCTCCCATACACCTGAGTGACCTGTGGGTCGCAAACACTTCCCATCCCAAGTCTTCACCTTGACATTGACATCCTGGGCAGATACAACGTGCTCAGTTATTCCCCATGGGAAAAAAAAATTTTTTTAAATAGTGCTGCTCCTTTCCTATTCTGGAGGGGAGCAGCAGTCGGAGAAGAAAATTGACACTTATTTAACACTTTTTGTGCCAGGTCTATTAGGAACGGGTCTTTTCAGATTTGTAGTAATGGACCTTGTGGACAGGGAAAAATCATTTTGGGGATCCTACTGACTTTTTTTGTATAAATTGCATAAGTTCTATTTGACTGAGAAGATGGCTAAACGCAAATGTAAGAAGTATAGAGGCTTGCCATTCTCTACCTCCTGCCAAGACACAATTGAGGCATAGAAAGATTAAACTCATCTAGATATATATCAGCAGGTGTTGAGATAGCTTGCTGCCACTTGTTCCGGTTCCCATTTGGAACTTCATAGCTCTCACTCTTACAATCCTTTTGAACTTGAATGTGACCTCTCATTTCTACCACCAAGGGAGATCTGAATTTTTGATTCACAAGATTCCCAAATCTCCAATCAGTATGGTCTATTCGGACAGAGAAAATCCTCAGAAGAGATGAGTTTTTCTCAGTACTACCATCAAACAATCCAGGCAACTTGTCCTGTGGATTGGCTGCAATGAACCCAAACCTCATTCCTGGAGCAGGGAGAGATGACACTTACTGTGGCTGGCAACTGGCAGTGGGAGGACAATACTCACGGTTCAGGTGTATACATGGGCTTGGACCCATGTCTGATGTACTGGGTACAGTGGAACACTCGGAAGGCGAGGCCACCCAAGAAATCTCGAGAGGAAAGCAGGCCAGCCACAGGTCGAAGGCGGAAACCAGTGCAAGCTGGGAAGCAAAGGAGAAAGAAAATTCAAAGCCCATCACAGCAGAGCCAGAGGGGCCTGAAGACCTTTAGATAGGGAAGCAGTACACTCAACTCTCCAGGAGCATGGGTGTTGATGCCAAGTAGACCTTGCTTCAAATCTCTGCCCCAATACTTTCTAGCTGGGTGATTTGGACCAAGTAATAGCACTTCTCTGAGCCTCAGTTTCCTTATCTGCAAAATGTGGATAGATATTTCTTAGGTATCTGAGAATCAAAAGAGCTAATAAATATAAAGTACTTAGCACAGAGCCTAGCACGTTGGAAACATCCACTTAATTTAGCTTTCATTATTGTTTGTTAAGTGGAACACCTATGCCCTGCTTCTCATGTATCCAGAGTGCTGAGGGAATTTTCACTCCACTTTCCAGAATGGAAAAATGTAGAGGCAACACTTCTAGCTTCTATGCTGCACCTCACACTGTCCACCACATAAGGAGCAGTGACTTCTCCTATTGGACCGTTTGGGAAGAGGAATGAATATTCTCAATTTGACTCTTTCTGCCCTTTCTCTCCTGTCTGTTTGTAGAGGAGTACATTCCGGTCGGCTCTTGGCCATGCAATGGACTATACACTGTGCCAATGAACTGGCAAGTAAGTTTACCTAATCCAGGGGTGAAATAACAGGAAGTCCATTGTGGCTGCACATCTACACCACATTCTGTAAGTTGCTTTTATCAATAATAAAGCTGACATTTTGTTCACCATCTCTCCAGGTTCTATATCTGTCTCTCAATTTGTTTCAAACTTGGAAGGAGAATAATAATGACAGTGATAATGACGACAATAAGAGCTAACACTATATATTTACCTATCGTATGTCAGACACCGTTCTAAGCACTTTATATATACTAACTAATCCTCATAATAACCCTATGCCACAGATGCTCTAATTATCCCCACTTTACAGATGGGGAAGAAGAGGCACAGAAAGGTTCAAGTTCTTGTCCAAGGTGACAGCTATAAACAGTCTGGTTTTAGAGTCTGTTCTCTTAATTACTACTCTATAACTCCCCAACTGCTAGCATTACTGTTTTATTATTCTTATTGCTGGTTATGGCAATGTGGATAATTAGCCAAAGAATGTCTCACCCCTCCGCCTATGTTTCCTGGACATTTAGGCTGAAATTCGCTCTGCTTGGGCCCCTGCTCCCTTCTTTATCTGAGAAGTAAAGACTTTCTAAATGCAAGAGACCCAAAAGGTCATCTAGTCCACTCCCAATCTATGCCAGCCACCACTTCCCTCCCTGCCAGGTAGTTTTCCTGGCTCCTTGTCCCAGAGCTGACCATGCTATCTCCACATAGCTCAGGCACACAGAAAATTCTTTATTTCTCTAAACCTGTGGTCTGTCTCCCTATTTTCCCTCATTCTACCTGGCACATAGTAGGTGTTTAATATGTGTTAGTTAATTGTTTTATTTTGGTTTTGCTGAATTAACACCTCCTGGAAGAAAGGAAAACACTTATCTCCCCTGGAAATGATGTGCAGAAGCTAGTTATCCCAATAATGTATTTCCCCACTGAGTTACTCAGATTCCAATTCTGCCCAAATTCCCTGAGCACCTACTGTAGATGGAGCATTATTCTGGGTGCTTTCATATTCAACATTTCCCTATGAGAAAGGCTAACAGGCTGACACAGTCTCCATTTGACAGCTGACTAAACTGACCCTCATCCAACCAGAGAGGGTCAAAGCAAGATTCATACCAGATGGATGCGTAGACTTAGAGCCCAGGGCTCTTGGCTCTGCCCCGCAAATAGCACATTTCTTATGCAAGCACACACTGCAGCCATCTCATAACAGAGTAGGAGCTGCAAGAACTCTGTCTGGGCACCCAGGACTCTAAGTAGCATGAAAAAAATACTTTCAGGGACGTGGATACGGCAAAATCTACGCCTGATGCCTTTTCTTGGATGAGAGCAGATTCATGGTGAAGGCTAGAGAGGAGGCAGAACACAGCAGTGAAATCCCATTTTTCCTGGGAGACTCAACCTGCAAGCATTACCACAAACACACTCACGCTGGCCTCCGTTTATTTTTCTTCCCTTTCCGATTCCCCCCGCCTCCTGGCCTTTGACCCTGATGTGGACTTACTCTGCAGAAATTGAGAAACCTCTTCCAGCTGAGGAATGTTATCTTCGCAGAAGCCACAGTACTTTTCCAGAAGTGGGAAAATGTGATTGTGCTCGTAGCAAGCGTGGCTTTTATACAAGGACTTCAGGGTCCTGAACACCGTGCCCCATGTTTTCTTTTCTTCCTCCGTGTATTCCACTCGAGGGATGGGCTGCCCACTAGAATACAGGCATGAAATATTTGTCTCCAGGAGGGCAAGTGCAGAGTTGAGGACAAAGGAACATGAGTAGAGGGAGACGGGTCCAGAGTCTGTGAGCTGCCACTACCCAGACTACAGTGGATTTCATAAGTTACCTGAAACAGGAAAATTCTATTTCTTGATATAGGAAATAGTCATCGGATTTGGTTAAGCAACAGTACAAGCTCTCACCTCACCAGCTGCGCCAAGGATTTGCTCCTACTTTGGGAAATCACTTGGCCTTTCTGCTCTCCTTCTTCTCCAACTGTTTACCCAGGGTGGGAATTCACTTACCTTCAGGGGCCAGGCAGGTAACATAAATGTGTAAAGTAGCAGGTATAGACAATAGGAGGGTGGGGCTGAGACAACTGAAGAATGCCTCTTTCTAGAAGAGACATCCAAGTACAAGTATAGCAACTTTGTGTTTTGTATTATGTCAACTACAGCAATTATATCTGTGGGCTAAAGTGGATTTAATACGTGCACACGAGTTTGAGACCCCTTGTTTGGTGGACATGCCCTTGCTGGGTTTGATATTTCTCTCCTGGGAAGTTATCAAGGTATTTAAATGCATGTTAGGTATAAGATACACTGACCTAGTACCTTCTGCTATGACATAATAGAACTACAGGGACTTGTTAAAATGCATGCGTTGGACCCTGCCCCATAGATCCTGAATCTGTGGGGGAGGGGAGGCCCCAGGCATCTGGATTCCAATAAGCTCCCAGGTGACTTTAAGAGTCATTAGTTCAAAAGGTCTTTGCGAAAACCATCTGAGAACGACCTGTGTTCTGAACAGGGAAAACAAATGAAAACCAAGCAAAGCCTGACTCCAAAGACCAGTGACTGTTCTCTGGGCTGCAGGCCTGATCCCTAATAGGGTACACAGTGTCTGGGACAAGGCGAGACTGTTTACCTCAGAATTATGGATCATCATCAGGCTCCAAACTCGGTCCCTCCTGCCCTTTCAGAGCTGTAGCTCACCCAAGGACAAGAGTCATTGTTATATTCCACAATGGTGGGCAGGGATTAGGGAAAAAAGACAGATTTTTGCTTAAGAATTGAAAGCAAGACAAACTCAGAAGGTCGTGTAATGGCCAGCAGAGATTGTGAAAGGAACATCAAGTCAGGTCCTGCCTCAGGATGCACCATTATTTCAGGGCTAAGTGCTGATAGAGGAAAAAGAACAGACTTTGGAAACAGACAGAAATGGGTTAATACTTGGCTCTGTCATTTCCTAGCTATATGGTCTTGGGCAATTTAGTAAACCTCTCTGAGCTTAGTTTGTGCAGCTGTTAACTAATAATAAGTAAGTATTCGGAGGGTATTGAGGAGAATTAAGTGAAATATTATGTATAAAGTACCTAACATTGGTGCTTACAAATAACAACAGTGGGTAATTGGTAATTATCATTACAAATGATTCTTATTTAAAAAGAAAGGTATCTGCTATTTTGGCAACAAATTTTCAAGAGATAGTAATATCCTGGGCACTGAGATGTCTCCCTGGTTGCTATTTTAGGTGTACAATATCCATGCCCCATTCTTCCAGTAGAGCACCCTCCTCTTGTCTCAGTCTGTGAGGTTCAGGTGCGAGGGAGACTCCACTCCTACCTTCAGAGGTGGGCATGTGACCAAGCCCGGCCAATTAGAGCATCTCATTCCCTTGGCCCCAGTGACTGTGGCCAAGTCCTGCAGTGCCAAGTCCTAATTAGAGCCAGTGAGACTCAATTAAAGAACCTCTGTTGATTCTGCTGGAAAGAGGCAGAATCTCTAATTGGGTTGGGATGTCAGCCTGGTGGTTCTGGGGTCCACCTCCAAGAGAGATGAGGATAATGCCTGAGAGCAAGGCCAACACAGAGGACACTAGAGTCAGAGAGAGAGAACGAGACATTGAGTTCCTGGGCCACCTGTGCCTAAACTACTCTCCCCTTAAAATTTTCACTAACAGGAACCAATCAAGTCCCCCTTTATGTTTGAATTGACTTGTAGCTGAAAGATGCAAACTCCTATAATCCATTTAGTGTATTATTAGGTAAAATTTTAAAGCCCACCTTCCATCCCGGTAACATAGTCCCCACACACATGTAATTATTACCAAGACAAATAATTTGGTGCCTCAAACACAATAGTGATAGTAATTTGTCAGTGCCTCTTCAAACTGATGTTTTAAGACTTTTGTTAAATATTCTTCAGGAGGAGAGTCAGAGCATTGCCTGGCAGATGGGCAGAGAAGAGGGTGGCTAGCAGTGCTAGCTGCTTTCTTATTGTCTACAGTAATTCAGCTCTGGCCCCAAACACACATCTCAAAACAAAAGCCCTGTAGCTAACCAGACCCACCATCTCATTCACTACCCCCATTCTCTTTGGCTGGTAAATTCCTACTCCATCTTCAATCTCAGTCTAAACTTCACTGCCTTCTGATCCATTCTGCCCATCTAATTATATGGCATCATGACACTTGTGTTTTGACTTTGGTAACACCGGTGGCATTATTGTTATTTTTGTCATTGTCTGTCTTCCCAGTATTCCTCTAGAGGACATAGACTTTGTTGATCTTGCTCTTGGGGTAGGTTCTGGAACTTAGTAGACACATTTTGCCAACTGATCAATATCCTGTGATTCTGATTCATGAGGCAGGAGTTTGATCCCCATGTGGAATAATGACTGGGAAGATGCCAGAGACCCACGTGTGGAAGCTGTTGGCATGGAGGGTGGGGGAAGCCAAGGAGGAGGGCCAAAGTTGATTCCTGAAAGACGTCACAATTTCTGAGGTGGGAGGAAGAGGCCAGAGGAGACTGAGAAGAAGCCTCAGAAAGGAAGGCGGGACACCTGCAGAGGGTGAACACAGTCAATTCTTGTTACTTGCAGTAGTTCTGTTCCATAAAGTGACCATGAACTCTGAGTTAGTGAATACTGAACCATGGCTCCTAGGGGAATACACGGCTGGACACCCGTGAGCTTCTGGTCACAATATCTTCAAGTGCTTCTGTTTAAAAATGCCTTATTGAACATACATGGTTGATACCTTAACACTGAACTCACATCCAACGACACTATAATTCATGCCTGAACAAAGCTTACCTAACACATATACTTTCTGCATAAGGGACATCAGAGCCCTCTTGCACTTAGGAGCTCTAGACAGCACTTCACCAATATGCAGGGGCGGGTGGCCATTTTAAACAGCAAAACTACCAACAAAAAGTACAAAAATTCCACAGATGTTGCTCTAAACAGACCTCAAAATAATACTGGTTTACAGTATAAGAGCTGAAACAAGGCAGAATCACCTTGTTCAACCTCAGCTGGGAACTTGTGCATCAAGCAACTTAAATTTTTCCCCTCTGCACGTTTAGCAATGATTGTAGAAGTGCCACAAGTATTTACTTGGGGGTCTCAAATAAATTTAAGCAAGTAATCTTTGAATAATGAGAACCAACTGTACCAGATACTGGGACAAGAGACCATTCCAAAGAAGGAAGGAACGCAAACAGCATCAAAAGTTGAAAAGAGATGGGCTCAAATGAGGTCTGAAATAGACTTCGAATTTGAGAACAAGTTCAGCCCCTAACTAGCCACATGACCTTGAGCACATCACTTAACTACCTGGGAATCATCCATAAAAGATGGGAAATTGGAAGATCTCTAATGTTCCTCTGAGAGCCAGCCATCTATGGATGGTTTTCAATAATCAATTTAATTTATTTGATTAACATCCAGGATGATGAGGCATTCAGTCAAGTTCACACTTCTTCATTAAGTTTAACGTTTTTATTGAAAGGAGGTTGAAGAGGATCAGTTTCTCTCCTCAAATCCTAACAGCCAACAAGTTAGTGAATACACCTCCTAAGCAGGATTATATGGAGAAGTGCCATCTCCTGACTCCGAGAGTCCCCGGACACTAAGGGAAGTCGTTGAGAACAATTTTGGAGTTAAAGAAACCTGAGTTCAAAACTGGAGTATGCCACCTATAGTTATATGACCTTGGCAAGTTACTTTAACTATTTTAAGCTTTAGTTTGTCCATCTGAAAAATGGGGAGTTATTAATAAAACTAAATGAAATAACATAAAGCATTTAGTAAAGCCCCAGACATAGTGAGGAGATCATAAATATGATCTATTATTATTGACTATCTGAAGAAGTACTCTTGTCTGTACCTAATTTGATGGTGTCCCCTGTATTTGATGGTCTGTGCCTGACCATGCTAGGGCAAAGATGGGGACAAGGGAGAGAGGTCACCATATTCTGTGATTCCTGCTTTTCACAAGCCAATGCCCAGATGGGTCTAGATCTGACCAAGGTCAGCACAGTTCAGGATTCTTCCACTACCAAGGAGTCATTCAGAGCAGGGAATGTTCTCATTTTCTCTGAAAGTCATTCCATTTGGAAGGTAACTTTGTATTCTGTATACAGAGCCCTATGATCTCTTTTATCTCCTTCATATTCTATCAAAGCTGTCAAATACCACTACCTCAGTGTTCTGGTCAACTTTTAAGTTTCTTCTTGCTCACATCTTTTCTCATGCCCTTACCTCAGAGATGGCGCTCAGGCCCCAAAACACTAAGTTTCCCGTGGTAGCATTTCTGTAGTTCCTAAGGACTCAGAAGAGCAAAACAATTCTCTTCCCAAATAACATATTCCATATTTGCATTTTCCTTTGGCTAAAATAGGGTTGAGGAGGAGCATAGAATCCCAGACAGAAAAAAATAAACTTATCCTAAAATTGCCCTTCGCAGCTGGGTCAGATCAGATAAAAGCAGAATGCTGAGGCTTGGCTTGCTAAAACCTCAAATGATTCATTATTTCAGTAAAGCAGCCAACTCCTTCTTGAATGTAAATGATTCTCTTTTTCCTTCTTCCCTGTTTAATGCGGAGAATACCAGAGGCTGTTTTATTCGGGACTGGGGCCTTTTATAATTACTTCAGACAGCACTGCGTAATTACACAACAAAGCTTGGGAGAGAGCTGGGCCCAGCACAGTGGGTAATTTTGTTTTGTCTAGCGGCAATTTTTTTTTTAAACACGTGTTATTAAAGGGAGGGTTTAAACACACACACACAGAAGGCAGGACACTCTATTCCGGTATTTTCCAACCTTGGGCAAGGGACAGGTAGGGCTAGGAGAGTGCTCTTCTCTCTTCCCCCCAACAAGCAGAGCAGACTTACTGTCGATAGTTGTAGGCAATGTCAGCAAAGTGCTTCCGCCTTTCTCGGTACACAGGATCTTTAAAACCCTAGGAGAAAGGAGACACTTGATTTCTCAAGGCTTGGGTGGGAGAGGTCCGGCATATCTCTGCACGCTTTGAATGGGGGCTCCTGAGCCCTGACCATGCACCTGTCTTCCTCTGATTATACCCTGAAAATAAAGTCTCAGTTAAACTGAGGGTATGCTCTCCCACCAGGTATTATGAAGGACACATTATTAGCAACACCTTCAATTCAGCGTGACCCTCTCGGCCAGGGGATTCCAAAGCGCAAACAGTGTACAGGTTTTAAAGAAGAAAGACAAGTACCATATGATTTCACTCATATGTGGAAGATAAACAAATAAACAAACAAACACATAGATACGGAGAAGAGATTGGTGGTTACCAGAGGGGTAGGGGGGTGGGGAGAGAGTGAAAGGGGTAAAGGGGCACATGTGTGTGGTGACGGATGGAACTAGACTTCTGGTGGTGAACACGATGTAGTCTATACAGAAGACGAAATACAATGATGTATACCTGAAACTTACATAATATTATAAACCAACATGATCTCATTGGAAAAAAAAAGAAATCTCATCTATAGCATTTCTAACTTGTAAACTTGTTAAATTAGCCAGAGTTAGTGGACAGATGTCTATGATGAAAAATATACAATATCCACTAAATTCCTAACCAATGGCAAGTGTCTAGCACTGCCTCCCAACTTCTTGGTGGAGAAACAGGTATATGCTTGCTGCTATTGCAGCTTATAAAAATACCACTTATTTAGTG
Organism: Diceros bicornis minor; assembly: GCF_020826845.1. Taxonomy (NCBI): domain Eukaryota; kingdom Metazoa; phylum Chordata; class Mammalia; order Perissodactyla; family Rhinocerotidae; genus Diceros; species Diceros bicornis. The sequence goes on along the minus strand of NC_080764.1, from coordinate 20,656,790 downwards.
CCTGCTATGTGCCAGTCTGTGTGTGCTAGGAACTTGTTTTATTTATAACTCTCACAACGGTCTTGTAAGGTAGACCAGCATGATTATCTCTTCCTTCCAGAATAAACAGTGGCTCAGGGAAGTGGAGTCAAGTGAAGGTGAGGCCAGGATTTGAATTACTCAGTTCCAAGCTCTTTTCACTACACTTTAGTATTGTCAACATTTACAAGGTGGCAGGGGCTCAACTAACTGAGAAATCTGTCTCAGTATTTAAGAAGGATGACAATCATTTCTCCTCTGAGGCTGAGTTGCAGGCAGCCTTTCTCCAACAATTCGTAAGCAGCACATTTCTGAGAGAAGAGAGTTTAAGTGTATCTTTTGGTATTGAGGGGGCATGTTCCCTAGTCACAGGCAATCCCAATTGATTAAAAGAGCATTTTCCCTATGCTTTCATCAAGGAATTTTACCGTTTAAGGTCTTACATTTAAGTCTTTAACCCATTTCAAGTTAATTTTTGTGAGTCGTGTAAGATAGGGGTCTAATTACATTTTTGTGTGTGTGAATATCCAGTTTTCCCAACATCATTAATTGAAGAGACTATCCTTTCCCCATTGAGTGTTCTTGGCTCCCTTGTCAAATACTAGTTGACCATATATGTGTGGGTTTATTTCTGTGCTCTTGATTCTGTTCCATTGGTCTGTGTGTCAGTTTTTATGCCAGTACCATACTGTTTTGATTACTATAGCTTTGAAATATAGTTTGAAATCAAGTAGTGTCATACCTCCAGCCGTGTTCTTCTTTTCTTAGGATTGCTCCTTGACATTGGTTTTGGCAATGATTTTTTGGATATTACACCAAAAGTACAAGCAGCAAAAGTAAAAATAAATAAGCAAAACTACATCAAACTAAAATGTTTCTGCACAGCAAAAGAAACAATCAACAAAATGAAAGGGCAACCAATGGAATGGGAGAAAATACTTGCAAACCACATATCTAATAAGGGGTTAATACCCTAAATGTATAAGTAACTCATACAACTCAGCCAAAAAACAAATAATCCAATTAAAAAATGGGCAGAGGACCCAAAGAGAAATTTTTCTGAGACAGACACATGGCCAATAAATACATGAAAAGATGCTCAACAACACTAATGATCAGAGAAATGCAAATCAAAACCATAATGAGTTGTCACTTCACACCTGTTAGAATGGCTATTATCAAAAGGCAAGAAATATGCATTGGTGAGGATGTGGAGAAAAGGGAACCCTTGTGCACTGTTGGTGGGAATGTAAATTGGTGCAGCCACTATGGAAAATGGAATTACCATATGATCCAGCAATCCCACTTCTGAGTATATATCCAAAGGGAATGAAAACAAGATCTCAAAGAGATATCTGCTCCCATGTTCACTGCAGCACTATTCACAATAGCAAAGATATGGAAACAATCTAAGTGTCCGTCAATGGATGAATGGGTAAAGAAGATATATATATATATATACACACACACACACACAATAGAATTTTATTCAGCTATAAAAAGAAGGAAATCCTGCCATTTCCAACAGCATGGGTGGACTGCGATGGTGTTATGCTAAGCAAAATAAGCCAGACAAAGACAAATACTGTATGATCTCACTTATATGTAGAATATAAAAAGTATGAATTCATAGAAACAAAGTAGAATGGTGGTTGCCAGGGGCTGTGGGGTGGGAGAAAGGGGGAGATGTTGGTCAAAGAGTACAGACTTCCAGCTATAAGATGAATAAGTTCTGGGGATCTAATGTATTATATACTTGAAAGTTGCTAAGAGAGTAAATCTTAAATGTTCTTATCACATACACATACACACAAAAATGGTAATTATGTGAGGTGATGGATGTGTTAACTAACCTTATTTTGATAATCACTTTGCAATATATATGTGTATCAAATCATCACGTTGTACACCTGAAACTTACCCAATGTTGTATGTCAATTATATCTCAATAAGGCTGGAAAAAAATGGTATTTTACAAAAATTTGATTATAATCTGAATTTTAGAAAGATAAGAGACTAGCATCATTACTGTAGAACCTTACCTTGCTCCTTCCAACCATTTCCCAATAAGCCGTGACATCTACCACCTTAGCTTGCAATTTCTCTGCCCCACTATCCCTCCAAACCAAAGTGTTAACGAATCATAAACAAGGCCTTGTATCATGGAGTGTAGTATTTAAAGGAGTCTTTTAAAAGTATAAATACTCCCTGATTTCAGATATTGTTTTTTGTTTTGTTTGATTGGTTAGTTGGTTGGTTGGTTGTTTTTTTTTAAATCAGGGTCTGCCAGTAATTCCAAAGAACCAGGGGTCCATGCATCTAATGTAATTTCACCTGAAAATCTGTGGCATAGAGTCTGACATACAGAAAGAACTACAAATACTTGTTGAAAGAGGGAAGGAAGGAAAGGAGAGAGGGAAGGAGAGAAGAAAGGAGTTTTCTACTTTGCTTCCTAGGATATATTTTGAAAAATAGAGAAATCCAAATGTTTCACACTGGAAAAGTAAAGTAAAATTACCATGCATTTTTTACTCCAAACCTAAATCCCAGATAAATTAAGTGAATATTCAATTTAGAAAAGATTCTACGACATGGTTATTACAAAGTATAACTGCACTGGTTTCCCTAGAGCGCTGAACGGTTTTGGATCATTAATTACAGGTAGGAAAGCTTAGGAATCTTAAAACTTAAAACTACTGTTGGGCCCACTTCTACTGGGTGAAGATAAGTTGCTTTGGGATGATGCAGTAAGAAAATTGGGCACCATGATTTGATTTCCAAGCAGCACTAAGATACCCTTTTAGGAACCTGTCTACTGGGCTAAACGAAGGACACATCTCCATACTTAGGACTCAAAAAGAGTCCTTAGACCCAGTAGGTATCAACTATGTTGGAGGGAATATATAAATATATAAATGAAATGATGGAAGAAATATTCTAAAGTCTAACAAATGTTATGAAAATGAGAAACAGTCACTGTTTTATTCTTCTATACTAGTATACTTTTGAAGTTTTCTATTGTGAGTGTGGATTTCTTTTATAATTAGAAATAAGTAAAATAATATTAAAAATCCATCTCAAATCATTACGGGAAGTGGCAGCAGATTCACATGGGAAGGGAAGGGTTCTAACCATGGTCCTTTCCAGCTCAAAGTTTCTAAGAAGTTCATCATCAGCCTGCAAGGGGACCCCACCAATTAGGCTGCACGGACTTCTGCCCTCTCAGTTACCAGTGGAAGGGAGCTGTAGCCTTGAAGTCCGTTTCTTGGGAATTCGGCCTTGCATCCTTTGGGCTGCCAGGTGACCACAGGGCCTCTGCAGCCACGTGGAATACACATTGAATTAAGCTACAGTTGGTGATGACCAATCACCATGTCTCAATTTAGACTAATAGCAGCAATTTCAGTAGCACTGCATGTAATTTATTTATAATCACTCTGTCTCAATTAAGCTAATAGCAGCAATTTTGGTTGCACTGCATGTAACCAAGTATGTTTTGACGGGAAAATATATTGTTGGTGAAGGAGCTATGAAGGGGAAGGGGAAGAGGGGAGGAGTGGATGAGAGAGAGTGGAGAGAATTCTACAGGATGCAAAGTTATAAGATCACCTGCAGTCTACACACAATCACATTTTTTAATTTCAGAATTTTTGTTACTTGGGCTTTTGAAGTGTGTGATTTTGTTTTTGTGGGAGTTTTGGGGAGAGGGTAACTATATGGAAAAGTCTTCTGTGTATTCTTCTAGACTGAGACCTTTGTTTCACCATTTCTTGATATCATGGCTGAGATGAAACCTCAGAAATGCCATGGTTAGACTAGCGAGGAGAACAGAGGTTTTAAAATCAGACAGGTTGGGGTGGATTACTAACCCTTTCAGTCACTAGGAGTATGGCCTGAGGTTGGTCAGTTCACCTCTCTAAGAGCCTTAGTTTCTTCATCAGCAAAATGAGACAGTTAATGGTAGCTACCTCAAAGGTTTGGGTGGATTAGATTAAGTAATGTAGGCAGAGCCTCAAGTAAAATTCTGAGTACAAAGGAGACACTCAAAAAATGATGCATTTGTGCAAAATGATGGGAAATCCAAAAACCAAGAAGTCTGGCTCAGAACACAAAAAGGATATATTCTGGAATGGGTCAGTGAGCACCATCACCCATCCTTGGGCTTTTTAAACAACATCCATAGAATTCTTACCTTGCTATTTACATTTCTTCCAGGCCAATAATGAGAGGCTTTTTGCCTTACATCAGTCCCAAGCCAAATGGAGGAAGGATGGCACAGAGGAGGCAAGAGGTTCCCAGCAGTATTTGTTAAGTGTCTGCCATTGCCATCCTGTAGACACTGGCAAAGATTTGCAAACCAACAGACAAAGGCGGTGCTGACCACGCCCTCTCCCCACACCCACTCTGCATTGCTGGCCATGGTCACCACCACTAAGGCCAAGAAGCCTATTCTGGAAAGGATTCCGATGCCTGTTGCCCAAGCCAGTAACGTGGGAGTCATTGTTTTACATGTCTCCTCCTCCCTTCCTTCACATCCAATAATAGATTTTTTTGTTCTGTTTTGGTGAGGAAGATCAGCTCTGAGCTAACATCTATTGCCAATCCTCCTCCTTTTTTTTCCCTTTTTCTCCCCAAAGCCCCAGTAGATAGCTGTATGTCATAGTTGCACAGCCTTCTAGTTGCTGTATGTGGGATACCACCTCAGCATGGCCGGACAAGGGGAGCATCAGTGGGCGGCCGGGATCTGAACCCGGGCCGCCAGTAGCAGAGCATGCGCACTTAACTGCTAAGCCACAGGGCTGGCCCCCAATAATCGATTTTTGTCCTGTCTTCCTTCCACATATCTCGAGTCTGTCTTTTTCAGTTTATTCTCACTGCTATACCTTAATTCAGACTCCCATAATTTCCTGCCTGGACTCCTACAACTGCTTTCCAAGTGGTCTTTCTTTGTGTCCTCTCTGCATTCCTCCCTTCAGTCAAAGTAAACTTAGAAAATGCAGATCCGGTGAGGTCACTCCTCTCCTTAAAAGCCTTCAATGGCTTCTCTTTACTTTTAGGATAAAGTCTAAAATCCTTAACACAATCTACAAGACTTTATATGATCTGGCCCTGCCTATGTTTCCAACTCTATGCTGAGCCACTCGTCTGTATACTATGTTTCCAAATTTGTCCAAATTGGTCTTTCTTTAATTCTTTAAGCATGCCATGCTTTTTATCACATTAAGGCCTTCACACATGCTGTTCCCTTTGATTAGAATACTTTTCTCCACTCTCTTACACCAATAAGCTACTACTCGGTCTTTCCCTCTTGGTTTAAACTGCACTTTTAGAGACCTTCCTTGATTTTTCCAAAGTTTATTGGTTTCCCCCTACAATACGCTCCCTCAGCAACCTGAGTGTTTCCTCTTTCAGACAATCATTACACTTGTTAATAATTATTAAACTCAGGAAGCTGTTTGTCTCACTTATCACTGGATTTCCAGTGCATAGCATACTCCTGAGTAGGAACTGTTAAGAAAAATTATGCAGCACTTGGGAAAAAAGGCAAAAAAAAGTTACTGTGTGCCTTTTCCAAGTCATAGTAGATCACTGTCTAATGATCATAGGCTTGCTGTATGCTCTGGGGGGAGGTATATTTGTTTGATGTACAATTTACGAGTTAGTGACTTTTCAAAGTTCGATGCTGACTTACAGAAGATTGATAAGTTGCAAAATATTTATTTTATGATCAAGTTGCAAATGACTTCTGTCCAGTAGAAAGGATATCACTCATGACTATGGCTTTATTGCCTTCTAGCACATTAAAGATTTGCATATCCATCTTTGTGATTGTATTTCAGCATTCCATTTGCCAACGATCATATATACTTTGGTCTCTTGTATCTTCCTTTGCACCATCTTTGTCATCTTGCTGGTTCCCTCACTACTGAGTCAATAGATCTTTGACCGATGCTCACTATATACATGTAGGACAGTTGTTTTTAACTTTTTGAAAATTATGCTTTGGCAGAACAACTTAGTAGGAGTGCAACAAGTCTTTGATGACTCAATTGGCTGACTGACCCTTAGAATAGACTCTGACAAGCCCCCAGGTGGAGAAGGTTGGGTGGGCGAAAGGAAAGGAAAGAAGTACTGGAAATAGAGCCCTGGTCTTGGGGAAGAGCAAAGCTCTTTTTGGAGAGTAGAGAAACTCAATACCTAAACCTTGAAAGACTGAAAAGCAGTTTGAGAGACTTGGATCAAGAAGTAGACGTAAACACAGAAGGAGAGTTGTGTTGGCTGATATTTTCTCCACCAGAAAGGCCCTCTAGTGCACAGCTCCAGCCTGGACACAGGTGCAGGTGTTAGGGAAACTGGACTAAGGAGCTCTGGGGTTAGGGCCTGTGTGGCAGAGGCTGCTCATGCTCCCAAACATCTGTTCTCCCTCCTTTTTTCAGAGAAACATTGCTAAACTACTTTCCCAGTCTTTATTGCAGTTAGTAGTGGCCTTGTGACTGAGCTGTAGTCAATGGAATTTGAGTGAAGTGACGTGAGTAACCTTCAATTTTGGCCCATAGAAACCTCCCAGGAGCAATTCTCTATTTCCCCATGTGCTGGTAGAATGCAGAGGGTTCCAAGGACTTGGAGGAGGGTGCAGCCATTAGACAGAAGGAGACTTGATCTCTGCAAGGTTTTGTGGAGCAATTTCCCTATTGACCTATGCTGGAAATAAACTTTTATTGGGTTAAGCCATGGAGATTTGGGGGTTGTTTGATAAGCTGTTAGCCTACTAGAGGGCTTGACTCAGGTCTCCCTCTTTCCAGAAGTCCTCCTTGATTATTCCAGTCCACAGAGAGCTTAGAACTCATAACACACGCCATCTGACTCATTAAACCAAATGTTTAATCATGTACTTTTTTGCACTATGATTTAACCAAATATTACCCAAACTGTGCTCCATGGAACACTACCTTTCAAGATAATGTTGCTAGGTATTGCATCAAAAAGGGGTTCCATGGATAAATGAGTATGAGAAACATTAACTTGAATGGATTTCATTTTTGCAGGACTTTTCAAAGTCTCTAATGAGATAATGGGACTTATATAAGCTTAAAATGAGGTTCTAGAATACAGCGTTTCTCCCTTTGATCATGAGATTTTTTTTTATAGACTACAGTTTGGGAATTATGCATATGATCCTTCACTTGTATAAACAGTTGTCCCTCAGTATCCAGGAGGTTCCAGGACCCTCACCATGGATGCCAAAATCTGCATATATTCCCTCATATAAAGTCTCTTATAGGCCGGCCCTGTGGCCTAGTGGTTAAGTTCAGTATGCTCTGCTTCGGCAGCCAGGGTTCGGTTCCTGGGAGTGGACCTACATCACTTGTCAGTGGCCATGCTGTGGCAGCAACCCACATACAAAATAGAGGAAGATTGGCACAGATGTTAGCTCAGGGTGAATCTTCATCAGCAAAAAAAAAAATAAAAATAAAAAAATAAAGTCCCTATATAAAGTCATGTAGTATTTGCATATAACCTATGCACATCTTCCCGTATACTTTAAATCATCTGTAGATTACTTATAATACCTATGCTATGTAAATAGTTGTTATACTGTATTGTTTAGGGAATACCTACAAGAAAAAATCTGTACACATTCAGTACAGACACAACCATCGTAGGTCTTTCAATGCAGAGCCCACGAATCTGGAGGGCTGATTGTGTATCTCGTGCCTCCTATGAGGTTACAGGTCATGAGGTAGTGAATTTATTTTGTTCTGATACTCTGTGCTCAAAGTATAAAACCCAATGCACATCTTTCCATAGCATCAGTGTGAAAAGGTTGGCCTGGGGAAGAGATAGGTGCAAGGCTTTCAGGAGGCCAGGATACAGGAAGTGGGCCTCAAATAGAGGTTTGCCAACAGGGCAGGAACAGGAGCAAGGATAAGGAAAGGCATCCAGGTAAAGAAAACAACATGGACAGGAGTACAGAGGCTGGGAAACGGCCAGAGAAAGGAGAGTCAACTTTAGAAATGGAAACCAAACAGACCCACATGGATTCTGTCTGCCAAGCTTACAGTTGTACCCCAGCCCCAGTCTCCTCTGGTATCCCTTTGGGAAGAGTAGACACGCTTCCTCCCTCCACCCCACAACTGGAGGCCCCTGGAGGGCAGGGATCATGTCTAACTAATCATGGCAACTCCCTTTCCTTTACATGGCCTGGGACACAGTTCACATACACGTGAGGCCACACAGCCCTCTCTGCTTGAGACTTCTCATCTGAACCTGAGAAAGTACAACCTTCCCAGGATGGTTATAACACTTAAATTTTAAAAATGAAGGTAAAGCATTTAGCGCGATGTCTGGCATACAGTCATGCTCAAGAAATGTTCGCTATGAATGTACACTTAGTAAATGTCTGGGGAAGGAAGAAAGGGAGAGGGGCAGAAGGGAAGGTGAGAGAAGGGCAACAAAGGAAAGAAGACGGGATGGACAAGAATACAGCTATCCTATTTCATTTCCCCACTTCCTTAACGCTGGAAGGCAAACGCCTTTTACTCTCTGTGTGGGGACAACCTTCCTTGACCTCATTTCTCAACGCCGCTGTTTTGGAGGCCCTGAAGTGAGATGCTGGGTCAAACCTCAGCGCGTCCTGCCAAGGGCAGGGGGTCAGGGGAAGATGAGATCGTCTGAACACCAGGGACCGGAGCGGAACAGACGGTCCTCTCAGGAAGAACACCCGCGTCATTCTTCGCACATTGAGGCCAGGGCCTGCGGGGCCTGTGAGGCCTGGAGGGCTGGGGGGCAGCACCCTGGAGGGTTTACTCTGTCCTTGGCCCATCCGTTCTCGGGATCTGACGAGAAACCACAGGAAGGAACAGAGAGAGCCTGGCCTCCTCATCGGAGGGACTGTGTACAGGATAAACTGTATTTTTTTAAATTCATGACACTAAGAGGCCAGGGAGCCAAAGACACAGGCTGGGTCCGTAAGGAGAAATCGATTCCAGAGGGTTTTAAGACCAGGCCCGTCTGCCTCTGAGGTGACACAACGATAAAGGAAGGAAATGTCATGTCTGTGACCTGGCCTCATCTCCCACTGCCCCAAATGAGCAGAGGGTGGCAAGTGAAAGGGACAGGGGTTAAGGCAGGACGGGAGGTTAGCAAGAGGGAAAAACACCCTCATGGCCCGAGCTTATGGTTGGTGTCAAAGGAAGCCAGGCAGCTTTTCCAGAGAAAGGATATCTTTGGGGATGCTTTGCTCCCAGAGCCCACAGACAAGGGGCCCCAGATAGACACCTGTCAAAGGGGATACAGAGCTTCTCCTGGAGGGGCATCTATACCCATGGGCACCACAGGAGCAGCTACACCGTCCCCAGGAAGATGGAACGGGGGTCAAAATCCTCCAACTTTACCTCTGGTCTTTGGGGGGAGAAGGTATTTAAGTAATGTATGTTAGGAGCCTTAAATGCAATTTCTATTCCTAGATTAAGTAATTTCACAAGTAAGAATCAAGGAAGCTATGGGGAGTCCACATCAAGATGCCCAGGCGAGAAGATTCACTGCAGAGTTATTATAATCATCACAGACTGGAAACCTCCTACACGATTGCCATTGGGGTCTAGTTAGTAAGTTATGGCACTGCACTAAAAAAATATCTGTACATATACACGCATATATACATACATATATACACACATATGTATATATATATATGAGTGCATAAATAAAAAGTCTGTATGTGTATATATATATCTATATATATGTGTGTGTGTATTTATATCTATATGTATATATGTCTATATGTATACATATAGCAAGAGAGAAAGAGGTGAGGGGACAGAAGGAAGGGGGAGAGACAGAGGAGGAAGAAAACACACCAAAATGTTAATGTTGGTTATTTTAGGACAGTGTGATAATAGGTGATTTTTTTTTTCTGTTTTGAAGTCTGGGAGTCAGGAGGGAATTCACTTTTGTTTCTGTTTATAAAATACTTTCTCATTGTATAAAAAATTGCAGAGTACTATCAAGAGAAAAAGGGAAATAACTGAAATTATGGGATCTTCATTTTCTTCCTCATGCTTTTCTGTATTTTCAAGTCCACTCTAAGGGGTTTACTGTTTGAATTAGAACAAGCAACAACTGTTCATATTTGAAAAGGCCAGCCTACCCCAGAAATAGCTCTTTCTTTGTTTCTGTGAAAAGGCCTGAATTTCTGCCACTGGCTAGACCTTGGTCTTCCAGCACTGTGAGCACTGGGTTAAGAGTTTAAAGACCCAAAGTTTACCACGGAACCTTGGAAAAGTCATTTACTCTCATTGGGCCTCAGTGAATCTGTCTGGAAAATGGGAACATCTGCTTTGCTTACTGAAAAGAGCCTTTGTGAAGAGAAAGTTCCCAACCTACGCAACTGTAAAGACTCACATAGACGTGAGGAGAAAACAGATTCCTGATGGCACGCAGACACTCCCATTGAGTCACGCTAAACCATTGCCAATGAAAATGGCCTCCAACTCACTTAAAGGTTAAGGAGCCATTTTCCTGGACAGAAAATAAAGGACGGTCAACAAGATAGTGGCACTTCCTCACCTACGAAGGCTGTCAGAACTGGCCGGAGCCCTGCCTGGGCTGCTCCTCCCCAGAACACTTCGTCCCAGAGAAAAGGGGCACAAAATCTCCCACCCTGGTCCTCTACTCAGAAACCATTAAAGGACCCACTCCCCTGTCCACAGGACACAGGACACAGTCCGAGTTCGCTGTCTGGTATATCGGACATTTTACAACCTGACCCTCACACCTAACACACCAGCCAGCCATTCCACAACATTCCAGATATTTTTGGGACTCTGGGCCTTTGCATATACTGTTTCCTTAGCCCATAATCTCTCTCATCTCCTTATTTGACTAGCACCTTCTACTCAGTTTTTAAGATCAAGTTCCAATGTCACCACTCCCCAATGTCCTGCTGGACCTGGCAGAGTTGTTAGTACAGTTTACTGTTTCACAAGCACTTGAATTAAACCTCTGTAATTGCACAAAGTCAGAAATAAAGATGGTTTACATATACGTGTGTGTGTGTATACGCACACTTACATACCTATATCATACATTAACAATAGTTTCCAGATGGTGGTCCATATTTGCTCCAACAATCATAATGACCGTGATAATGATGACGGCAATGATGTATGAGTAGGCACTCAATAAATGTTTGTTGTACAGGCAAACACCTGAAGACACATTGCTCCAAAGGGTGAGGTGGGAGTGGGATGGGGGAGGGGAGGAACTGAAAAACTCCCATCCGAAGGGCCACGGACTCACCGGGTGGTCTGCGTCCAGTTCGGCTCCATAGCTGAGAATCTGATTGGCAAATCTGTCGAGCTCTTGGATGGTTCTCGGGAACCAGGGCACTGCAACACAGAAAGGGCAAGGGCCTGAGCGGCAGACCAGCAGAACATGGGCAAAGGCCTTACTGGGGTCAGAAGCGTGGGATCAGCCCCCATGGGTCAAGTCAATGGGGATGGCAAGAGGGGTCCCTGATAGCCCCCAAATTACTAGAATTCAAAAGTTAAATCCCATTTTCCTTGGAAATTAATTTTATTTATTTTTCTTATATCAGCTTTATCGAGGTATAATTGACAAATAAAGATATAAGATATTTAAGTGTACTTCATTGTGATTTGATAGACGTATACATTGTGAAAGGATTCCTTCAATCCAGTTAATTAACACATCCACCACCTCACACATATTTATCTTTTTTGGGGGAGTAGGAACATTTAAATTCTACTCTCTCAGCAAATTTCAATTATACGACATTGTTATCAGCTATAGTCACCTTGTTGTACATTAGCTCCTGAAACTGAAAGTTTGTACCCTTTACCAACTGCTATTTCCCCACGTCCCAGCTCCTGACAGCAGGTTATCTACTCTCTGTTTCCATGAGTTTACCTTTTTTTGTTGCTGTTTTTAGATTCCACATATAAGTGCTACCATGCAGTATTTGTCTTTCTCTGTCTGGCTTATTTCACTTAGCACCTCGGAAACTAATTTTATAACACATTCCCAAACATATTCTCGTTCCTAAAGATTTTCTTTGAATATTGTCTCAAAATTCACCTCTTGCACCTATCATAGCATAGTGGAGTGTTTTTGATGGTTTTCTTTAGCAGCAGAATAGTACACATAACCCTGGAATATAAATTAGATAAAGCTGGAGCTATTCTACTGTAAGCAAGGGTAAGCCTATGAGACCCCATCTCGTGACCCCATCTTCCTGCCATGTGTCTCCCCCCCAAGGGCCCCCGGGAACCCCGGCAAAATCTTTTGATGCCAAAGCCAATTTGAAAGCCACTGGTGAAGCAGCGTGAACGGAGTCAGGTAGTCTGGGGTTTGATGGTGCCTTACAGGACCTAAAGACTCTGCGAGCTTGCTTTTGAATCAGCACAGTGGGGAGAAGAGGGGCCCCGAGTTGTGTAGCGACAGTGACTGGGTCCTGCGCAGAGAGGGACCCCAGAAGAAGAGCAGGTAGCAGCACCCAAACCCCTGTGGCCTACAGGAAAGAAGACACACTGGGGGTGGAACCAACCCTGGAATGAACAGATACTAGGACATTTCAGACTATCAGTTCCATGAGGGCAGGAACCATGGGTGCACTTCCAGGTGCACAGAGGGAAAGGAGGGAGGGAAAAAAGGAAGAAGAAAGGAATGAATGAATGAATGAATGGAGGGATGAATGAATGAACTCTCTTATGTTAACCTGTAAGGCATTAACAGCAACCACCATCCATAGAAGATCGACTCTGGTCTAATGGCTGTTGCAGAAGTATCCGCAAAATAAAGAAGGCATTATGATCTACTGTACAGATGAGAAACTGAGGCTCTGAAAGTCTAAATAACTGGTTTACGATCACACAAGAACTAAGAAAGTGGTAGGTCCAGAAAGAAACCAGACAGCAAAAGTAGACACCGTGGGGGGCTGTGAAATGAGCCCCAGGTGTCTGATGCTTCCCCTGAAGCGAAGTTTAGGAGAAAAGATGCCGAACTTGCAGTCAATCAGGTCTGGCTTGGAATCCAGGCTCCACCGGCCTAGTTATCCTGTCAGCCTCAGTCCCAGCTCTGTAAACATTGCAGTAATAGCAACAACAGGGAGAACGGCCAACATATTTTGAAGCCTTACCACGTGCCGGGCACGGTGCTTAGCATATTTGGTGGAATATCTCTGTTGTTCTAAGGATTGCTGCCAGGAGTAAATGAGAATGTAGGCAAAGGGCGCAGCCCAGGGTCTGGTCCATAAAAACAAGTTGCTTTCCGTCTCATGCACGTGATTTCTGATTCTGGCCCTGCTCAGGCAAGAAAGAACATGCCTGCCACCTAGTGGCCAGTTGGGAAAATGTCATCTGTGGTGGATACGTAAGAGCATCAGACGGGAATCAGTTGCATTCCACCAAAACAAAGAGATGCTCATCTCAACAACATCAATAAAGGTCCATTTAGAGCCTATTTCCATAGATCTGAGATGCTAAGATCTCTACTGCCTATGTTAATAATAAAAAATCAGCACTGAGTACCGTTCCAAATACTTTACCTACTATTTATACTACTGGTGGGTACCATTGGTCTTCCCATATTACAAACGAGGAAACTGAGGCACAGAGAGGTTAAGTGGCAAACCCAAATACACACACTGCTAGGAAACAGTGGAGTCAGGATTCAAACTCAGGCCTGGCTGACTCCGTGGTCTTGGGTCTTGACCACGAATGCATCCTGCCGCTTATGCGGGGAAGCGGAGCACACCGTTAGGAGGGCTGGCTCTGGAGCCTGACTGCCCAATTGTCTTTGCAGATGCCCTTCTAGAAGTTTCCCTGCCCCTAAGCCCAGCGCACTTCTCAAGATCAGCTCCCTGTGATAGCAATAACAGGAGAAGACACTGTCGTGGTAATTCCAGCTAACGCTTATATATGCCAGGCACTGCCCTAAACACTTCACATACGCTCCCTCGCCCAATTCTCCTAACAGCCCCGAGGTAGGTGTTATTATTATCCCTGTTTTACAGATGAGGAAACTGAGGAACATAGAGGGTAAGTCCCTTCATAGATCTTTGGAGTCTGGGATGACTCAGCACCATGCTCCACTCACCTAGCAGGGCACCTGGCTTCCTACTTTGTCACCTGAACGTCTCCCCAAGCTTTCCTTTCTCCTTGAGTCCAGTGCTTTGCCTTACACAATGGACCTCTATTGTGAGCGCTGGAAATGGGGTCAACTCCCTATCCAATATTGTAGTCAACTCACGGTCTCCTCTGAGACCACTCCTGTTTCCCCAGAATGTTGCCATCCCATCACCTCACTTCCAAGGCCTCCCTGCCCCACTCATTCGTCGTCTCTCTTTTGCCTGGGAATCATCCATAATCCGGTAGTAGCAACTGCCCCCAAGAATAGGGCAACCCTTTCTCGCTGCACCACCTTCCGACTCGGAGGACCCTTAGACCTGCCAGAGGAGATTCCACAAATACGTACTGAGCGCCTAGTACGACCAGGCCCTGGACGTTGAGAGGTGAACACAATGGAATCTTCACCTCTTGCAGTGCTTACGTTCTAGTGGGGGGGGGGGTGCGAAATAAGCAATAAGTAAATTTAAATATATAACAATGCCAGGAAGGTCCTGAAGAAGAGAGCAGCATAAGGAGATGGAGAGGAGTGGGGACACTATTTTATATGACATCCTTTGGCTCCAGACCCCAGGGAGAGGATCTTGGTGACCTGATGCTGCCTTGCCATAGCTCAAGGGGATCTGGGATAGCAGGGTCCATCCTTAGTCCAGAGCTGGTTCCCTGTTTGTCTCAGGGAGAGCCAGTCCAGCAATGATTAAGGGCCTGAGCCACAGACCCAGACAGCCCAGGCTGGAATGCTGTCTCTGCACCCAGAACAAATTATTAAACCTCTTTGTGCCTCAGTCTTCCTATCTGTAACATGGGGATAATAATAGCACTATAAAGTACTACTTTATAGGAACGATATGAAGTTAAATGAGTTAATGTATATGATTTGCTGAACCCAGAACCTGGCACATAGTAAATACTATTATTGTTCAGCTATCAGCTCCAGGGAATATTTTTTTCACTCTGCCCTTAGTGCAACATAGCCCAGAGAGCAGAGGAGAAAGTCTTCTAGCAAGGCTAGAAAGTCTGCCACTTATTTTGTTGTGTAATCGAGCAAGTATTTTATCTTTCAGAGCCTGAACTTCTTTATCTACAAAATGGATTAAAACTCTCTTTTGTTACCATTGCATTATTGCATGTATTAGATACCATGGCAAATGGGACCCATCTTAGCACTGCGACTGGCCACAGTAAGTGCTCATCACTTAGGATGACAAGGATTTTAATGATGATGATAAAAAAGAAGAAGTGGAGGAGGGGGAGGAGGAAAGAAGGCAAAGCAGAGTCAGAAGTCAGTTCTCAGCCCAGCTCTGAAATTAACAGGCTTTTTCATCTCAGGCCTCAGTTTCCCCTCTATAAAATGTGGAAGGTTGGATTCACTTGTTGCTGCAATCCCTTGGGTTTCATATTCTGAGACCTGTGGACGCCTGTGAAGGGCTGAGGCTGGCCAGGGGACACGTGAAGACACACATCCAGTGCAACCACTGTGTCAACCTCACCTGTTTCTAGAAGTAGAGTCTCTACATATGTTCAGCTCCCAAAATGCACTGCTCCGACCATTCCCCTTTCTCCGCTCACCAAAGAAACAGGGTTCTCCACGTTTAGAAGCCTTTCCGCCCCCACCTTGATTCAGAGCTGTGCCTGCTGGTTGGCTCTCAACCGAACACCAGAGGGCAGCAGAGCCAGCATATTTTCAGCTCTGGGTGCCTTTTTTTTCCGTCCTCCAAAAGGAAACCGCTAGTTGGAACACATGGCTTAGTTCAGACCTCTTGATAGAAAAACAAAAGAACTCGAGAAGGTTACAAAGACTCAAAGAATTCAAGTCTTGGCAAAGAGGAGACGAGGAGACGAAGGTCAAGGCAGCCCACCAAGTCCCAGGCCCTTGTCACAGAGACTGCCAGGGATTGCCAGGTGGCACTGTGAGGCCATAGGGCACTCACTCAAGTCCAGGGGCGTCCAGTGGCTTCTGGGCTCTGTCACCATCCAGAAAAGGCCCAGAACACAGGAAGGCTGGAGAAGTGGCAAAGCTTGGCAGCTAAGCCCATCAACTCTGGAACCAGACTGCCTGGGTCCAAATCCTGCCTCTATGACTTCTTAACTTCAGGACTTTGGGCAAATCATTCAACATCTTCGTTCCCCAGTGTCCCATCTGCAAAATGGCTGTAACAACAGTGTGTGTTCCCGAGTTTGTGAGGATTAAAATGAGCTGATGCATGAACAGGGCTGAGAACAGGGCTTGGCACACATCAAGTACTTCACACGGATTGGGTATAATTGTTACCATTATCATCGTCATCACTATAGGAGCCAAGTGATAATGGGTGACAGCCTGGGACACACTTTCTCCAGCCAGCAGCCCAGCACTACCTCTGAATCTATTCCCCTGCCCCCTCCCCAGACATCACTGAGGTTAAGACATCATCTCCCAGACACCCTCAGTAGAGCCTATTTGTCATCTGGGTAGAAGCAAGACCCAGGCCAGGCCTAACGACTAAGAGAAGGAGTTCACCAGCTGTCACCTTGGAGAGAAGGGAAAAGCTTAAGGAAACGAGATCCAGGAAAGGCAAGTTCCGGGTGTTGGAGGATGGCGAGGATCAAGGTCCTGACATGGCTCACGTCCTGGGAAGAGGCCGACCTGAGCAGAGCTGTGAAGCAGTGTGGGGACACCAGGGGCTAAAGGCAGGTGTCTCTGGGTGTGTGTGTGTGTGTGTGTGTGTGCAGAGGACCCCAGAGAAAATCAGGACCAAGCTTCCACATTCGTACCTACACTTTATACTGTGCAAAGGGTGTGCACATCCTGGACTTGAGGCCGGCAGGTCTGTGTTCCAGTTTCATCTCTGCCACCCAGAAACTGTGTGACTCTGAGCCACTTAGTTGATTCCTGAGTCTCTGGCTTCTCATCTGTGAAATGGGTGAGGCAGCCAATCCCCCAACTGCCTCCTTGGTTGGGGTAAGAAGCAACTGACCCACAGTAGGTCGACTTTGAACCTTACACACACACACAAAGACCTAGACACACTTGCCTGGTTAAGTAACTAAGGTGACACAGTCCACTGGTGGCAGGGCTGGAGTTCATCTTTGTTTCCCCATCCTCCACACCTAGGATTTTCCCATTTTCCCAGCCAAAAAGTTATAGCTACGTTTTTTTCCCTGAAAGTCACAGTTTTTCAGAGCTTAGGATGCACCAGATGCTGTGCTAAGCACTTTACTTCCATCATCTCCTAGGAGCACTCCTAGGAGGTAGCCATTATGATTTCTGCTCTACTGATAAGCAAACTGAGGCTCAAAGAGATGAAGGGAGTTGCTCAAGATCACTAGGCTCGCTGAGCCGGAATTAGAACTCTGCAGCTGTGTACTTAACCGCTATGCTGTGCTGCCTTAGAATAAGGTGGGGGGCGGGGGGCGGGCTGGAGGGTCCTTTAGTTTAGATTCCTGTTCACCCACAGGAGAGGGGAAGGAGGTGACATGCTACAATAGGAATCTAAAGAGACTTGAAGAAAATCCCTAGGACAGCTCGGGCCCTCCCACCTTCCATCCCAAGCCCCCCTGGGCTTAGGGCTAGTCACTTTTTAACACTTAAGTTCTTGGCTCCTCAAAGATATCTTCACATTTCCTTTCTCTTCTTCAGTGAAGGTCTCCGGCCTCTCCCCCAACCCGCTCTCACTCACAATGCTGGGAATAGAGACTGACCCCAGCGACCCAGTCCTCTGTTTTGAAAAGTTAAATCAGATTAGCTCATTAATGACCTTTGCAAATACCTCCCCGGTGGGCTGGCCTCTGTGAGCCCCTCCGTGGCCTTGTGGGCTGCTGGGCCCAGCAGTTAATGAATGACTTGGGCAGGCTGGTGCAACAGAGGCCCTCTGTGAAGCCAGAGGCACCCAGGGGGCACAGATCATTAATAAATATTGATTTGGCTCCAAGGGAAGCAGCCCGGGGGAGAGCTGGCCCTGAACACCCACGTCGTGGGCTCATTATGCTGGGGTCAACTGCTCAGCCTGGACGCCAAGGGGCGGCTGGCTCAGGAGTGCTCCTGAGCAAAAGGCCCCCACAGGCCTGGCTGGAGCCTGCTTCCTGGCCAGCGGGTCAGAGCAGGCCTATTAAATTTATAGCAGTTCAAGGTGCAGGCTGAGTCTCATCTAACCCCTCGCTTCCCCAAACGTTCACCAGCCCCGGGGTTTAGCCAACGAGGCACCCAGGCTTGCCCCAGACTTCTGCCTCCAGTCTGTCTCACAGAGAGCAATAAATCCTCCGTCTCCTAGGCCCAAAATAGAAGGGTGCTTTCTCCCCTCCTCCCAGGCTCCTGGGTGTCTCCTCTGAGGCAATGGCCTCCAGCCCCACAGAGAAGCATTGGCTGTGCTCTCCCAGGGGGAGAAGGGATGGCATGCCAACGTCCTGCAGGATGAAGACTATAGAGAGTTTTATTTTTCTCTTTGAAGGAGCTTCTGCTTTCTTTGTGGAGAAGGAACACCCTTCAGGAAGGCCTTGGCAAGAATGAGTGAGCCAAATGCTGGCTGACGGTGCCAAGCTCTTTCCCTCCTCCCCCTGGACAGAGCAGAGGCGCGGTAGGTTCAAGGCCTACTTTTATCGTTGACATGACGGGCAAAGCATTTGTTTCTCCAGCACATGTTGAAATGAGAGTGAGAACCAGATGAATAAAAGGGACCTAGCATGAAGTAAAGAGGGAAGATGTGTTGAAATGAATAAGTGGATGGAATGAATGAATGGATAGGAGTGAACTAATGAATAAATAAAAGAATGACCTGTACGGTCATTTGTTTCAATCAGCAGCCTAAATTGGAACTCTTTTCCTGATATCCTTTTTAATATGTCCCATATGTCATAAACATATCTATTGGCAGGTTGCCCACTCTATCCCCAAATACCGAATTCTGTTTGCTGAGAGCTCACATTACACTGAGATCTGATTACCTGCCACTTACAACTGGAGTTATGGTCAACCTATGTTGGATCAGGCAGGATACATGGAAACGTATACAGCCTCTTCCATATAATGTCTGCCTGCCCTCCAGGAGCCCCTGCCTGGCCTTGCTCCCCCTCTTCCCCCCACAACCAAGACTGGCTTAAGTGTACTTCCTCAGTGCTCCTGAGGCATGCCACACTGCCCCATCCCTGCATATATCATGCCATAGAGCAACTACCTACTAAATTATAAGACACATGAGTCCAGTCACCATGTGTGTCTTTTTTCCCTCCTGCATCCCTCTCATGCAGCTGACACTGAATGGGTGCTCAATAAATACAAGTAGCATGAAGGAATGATCAGCTGAATTAGGGCATAAATGTGAATGAAAGAGAGGAAGGTGGCAAAGCTGACTCTGTGGCTTTTGAGAAAGAGTAGTAAGAGAAAAAGGAAGAAAACCCCAATAGTCAGGATTTTAACAAATAAGGGCGACATAATTTATAAAATACTAAAGAATTCTAGTGAGGATAATGGTGTCAAATGCTATAAAAATCTCAAAGAGGATGAAACACAAAGAGCCTACTGGTTTTGGTAATGGGTGTTGTCAGAATGGTAAGGAAGAAGAGAAGAAAATAAAGGAAGGAAGGAAGAAGGGAGGAAGGGACGGAGGGAAGAAGGAAGGAAACCCACACAAGAAGCTGGCCTTCTGTCTCCTAGACCAAGGCTATTTCCAATATAACACACAGCCAAGTGGACAACGTTAAGCATCAAAATCATGTTCACAGGAAGTAATATTTGGAAATCAGAGATTATTCTCAGGGCACCTCACATCATCCCACATATGAAGTTGTCTCCCTGGCTGCTAGATGAGGTTGGCCCCAATCAGGGGGTGGCTGCCACCAACTCCCAATATTAGTCTGGCCAGCGTCCACGTCCACGTTGCTGGTGCTGGTAGATAGCCTGATATTAGGCTGGGGTTATAGAGCGTAGAGCTCCCTCCCTACTGAGGCCCAAGGATGGCTGAGATCAAGGGCCTATTCAAACTCAAGTTCAATTCATCAAACTCCATAACGTTCAGAGTATCTTGCATGATCCCCCCCACCATGACCCTAGAAAGTGGCAGAGTGAATCTTAGCTCTATTTCACAGAGGAAGAAGAAGAGGTAGTGAGGTCACTCAGCTGGCAAGGGGTCGGATGGATTTCAAATCTAACTGGCAGTGTACCACTGGTTTTTAACTCTAAATTCATTGCTCTCTCTGAGTCACTATGATACCCTCTCAATCCAACATGAATGGCAAATTGACCTTCAGTTACAATCATTTCATATCCTCTTACCTCCTTCAACTGAGGGAATACACCTGTCACCCAGAGAAAATGTGTTCTCAGTCTAATTCCCTGTAACTTTCACAATCTTTTGGATTGACCCAAATAGAATGCCATGGTGGCCTTTCCTTCTCACAGATGAGGAGTTTGGGAATTCTGGCCTTGCCTCAACCATAAGATTCATCAGGTATCCTCAGGAAGGACTCACGGATAAGTTTACAGGCCATTTTGCATGGATGCTTCATGCCATGCACTCTATGCAAATTATATCACAGAATCCACACAACCGCAGTGGCACAGAGATGTCTGCACTTGACAGATGAGAGGAGGAGGCCTGCAGAGAGCAAGCAACTCGGCCCACCAGCTACAGCCCTGGAATTGAACTGGAACAATGAAGACTCCAAAATCCATGATCCCGTTCAAGTTTACCTCTCTGTCTCATTTCCTAATAGTGAAAATGAGAATAATGTTATCTGCTTGCTCTAGCTATCTGAATTGGCTGTGGCAAGGCTTACGTGACACCATCTAAGTGGGAAAGAATTTTGAAAACAGTGTATTTGGTATACAAATGAGGAATCCCTCTTAGAATGAGAACTTGCTTATAATTTTATGATTTTCCTTAGCTTTAAGCCCTGCGAACTGGCAAACAGACTGGGCTACAGAAACAGCATTTGCTCTGGATCTTCCCTTGCCAGTAAATAGAGCTGCCTCTGACAGACCGCAAGGGAGCAAGCCCTAGACCAGCTTCCAGCTCTGGGGTTGGTACCACCTCCCCCGGAATGGGCTTATCCTCTGAACTGCGGGTCTGCTTGTCTCAATGAGGCAGTCTGCTGAAACAAAAGTCCCATCCCCAGCTGCCAGGACTTATGGCAACATCGACACATCCAGCAAGCATCCAGGTAGACTGAAAAAGGCTGTCAATCCTGTGTGTTGTTATGAACATGCAGATTCTTGGTCTCCTGTAGACCCAGGGCCATGAGCATCCACAGCTCTGAGAGGCACATATAGGGCCAAGTGAAATGCACGCATAGCAGAAGGAATGGAACTAAGAAGAGGACAAAGGGAAGAAGGGAGAGAGAGAAGGCAGGCACAGGTGGTGGGAAGGGGGAAGCCCCCCAGCCATCTGGAGCGCCCTCCTGCCCCAAGCAGCTTCTCTCTAAGGAATCTCAACTCTGTTGGAACCACGACGCCTTTGAAAATCTTCTCTCTTAAAAAACACGCATGCACACGCATTTGTACTTTTTTACCGACAATCCTCGGGGCTTTTCAGACTCCTCCAAGGAATCTTATCCTTCCTTCTCCCACAGCTGAGCTGAAACTTCAGCCTTATCCTGGAGCTGCTTTTCAGGGCAGCAACATTGAGGCAGAAAAGAAAAAACTCAAGAGGGCTGGGACGGGGGAGGGGCGTATAAGACAGAAGGAATAAGTCCAATGACGTTGCTTTTGTCTTCTCGCAATAATTTTTTTCCTTAAATCATTGCTTCAGGAATTGATCCAATTAAAAAAGACAAATAAAATCATAAGTGCCCCAGGCTAGATAGATAGGTAGTACATAGATAGATGATTGATTGATAGATAGATAGATAGATAGATAGATAGATGAATAAATAAATAAATAGCCTTTCTGCTCCCCACAGAAAATACAGTTGTACTGGCTGTCTGGACTCACTTTGCTTCCACACCAGGACCCTTATAATCCCACAATTTGAACAAAATCCACTCAATGTCCATTTGCTCTTGGAAAATAACTCCAAACAGATAAATTTCTCAAAAGGTGGTGAGCCTATACTTCTGTCTACCCAAGACATTTTGTCCGTCTGCTTCTCCTGGCTGCAATCTGTCTCCATGTAGGAATTTTCCATCCCCCTCTAAGTGTAATGTCATGCAGAAGACTCAAAGGGAAAGGTAAAAGGATTAGTAGGTTGATCGATGGAAGATATTAATGCTCTTTCATGTTGGGTTGAAGACGGATTTGAGGTCATCAGGAGAGAGGATAGCAGGAGAATAGACCTCAAGTATTCAAAAGACTCTCTGGATTAAAATCCTATTAAACTCACATCAGCTTCTCCAGGAGGCATTTTAGGAGGTTGGGATTTCTTTAACATGTCACCATAATTAACCTTCCCTTAAGCTGTTTTGGGTGGGGAACTTTAGCAATTAAGAAACTGAAAAGTTTCATTTTCTATTACCCACATGGCCTTTTGAATGGTTTAAAAACTAGAAAGTGGTTTAGCCTAATTGATTTGAGGGGTTCAGATCTCCCACTTCAACCTGCTGTCAGACTCGCCCCTGAGATCTGAGCCCCTCAATAGAAAGGGCATTTTGTCGAGTGAAAGAATCAAAGGTTCTGCTCTATGATGATGCTTTTCTTCCTCTAATCATTCTCCCTCTGAGTTCTACAGAAAGAACAACTCTGCAAAGGGATGGTTGTTTCCTCTAAAAAGATCTCTTTTGGGCCCAGACTCTAGTCCACAAAAACGACCCCAGAAACCCAAAAGGCCCGTCTCTCTTCGCAGACGCAAGCTGTGCTGTTTCAGCATCAGTTGCGTCTCTAGCAGCTGTTCTGTTATGTGGACATGAAGTTAGGAAAATGTGTTAGGCAGGGGCAGCCAGGATGGGATGGAGTGACCACCCATCCGAAGAAATAAGGGTCACAAAAAGTGTTGTTTTAAAGAGTTGGTCTTAGCAGTTTTTTTTTCACTAGGTAAAATGTCAAGCCAACTTCAAATATCAACGCCCCACCATTTTGAGCCCCGCCAGGGAATCGAGCCTCTGCTTCATTCAGCTTCTGAGAAGCCCGACACTGATCACATGATACCTCTGTGTGACAACACTGGCTTCTTCACTTTCACACTTGCTGCGTCTTCGGAGTTAAGCAGTGGAAAAGAGGCCAAATTCCACCAGCCTGGTCTCCATTATGGCACCTGTCCCTCTACTAATTCACCTGGGTGTATCGTCACCCTTGTCAGCCTGTGAGCTCCTTAAGAACAGGCAGTGTTGACCCCCTCTCTCTCCAGCTCCTAGCACAGTGCCTGGCACAGAGTAGCGCTCAACACACACTTACCCACAACTGCACAGAACCCCCTCTGTGCCTTAAGGCAAGTCATGGCCTCTGTTTTTCACAATGAAAAATGAAGGAGTCTGTTGGGCTGCATGACCTCTGAGGTCATTTTGCAGTTCTGGGAATCTCTGAAAAAGTAGTTGTGTACAGGCTGGCTTTTCATGGCTCCTGTGTTCAGGCCATTATTTGTAATGACAGTGATGATAACCATAAGAATAGAGAACATCTATAAGGCCTTGAACATGCTCTGCGTTGTCCTCAACGCTCCACTCATGTTATTTCATTAATCCTGTGAGGCAGAGACTCTTGTTACTCCTATTCGATACAGTGGGAGACTGTGAAGGTCAATAATTTGCCTAAAGTCACACCAAGTGTGATGCACCCTGGTTCTAAAGTCTGGGCTCCTAATTATTCTTCCACATCCCCCTTAAGAACCTCCTTTCTGAGCCTCCAGTTCAGGCTGCCAGCCCTTCAGATGATCCACATACATCTTCCTGGCTCCCCAAGGGGCCGCCTGCCTGCCTGTCAATTGCTTTGATTTCCTACTCCAGGGCCCCAGCTGGCCCGGCCTCCACCTGCTCCAAGCAGAGGCAGAGTTTGCCCCAGGATCCGGCAGGCGCTTTGTCCTGAGGGCCTGCAGCTCCTGTTGGGAGCAGGTGGCCGGAAAAGCAAGAGAAGGCAGTCATCAGGAAGCAGCTTGGGCTGTGGAAGGGGAAGGAAGGAGGATAGGACTGATCTGAGTAGGAATTCCAAGTGCCCACCCCCCAGGGGACCTGAGCCCATGTGCCTGGCCGTCCACCCTCAGCAAGGGCAGAACCCCGGGATGGACTTCCTTGTCTTGGTTATAGCCACAGGAGCATGAGGGCAGGAAGAGAAGAGAGATCTCCTAGGAAAGCCTTGGAGGTATCTTTTAGAAAATGTTTCAATAGCCTGTGCAAAGGGGTGGATCTTGTCTCATTTTAAAGCACCTCTGCCTATTAAAATGCTATTTTCAGCTACAGAGACTAAAATCCTCTTGACCTAAAGTCTTCAGTGTTTTGGCAAAAAAACCTTTTAATTTTACAATAGAAAAATTTTTTTGATTATTTAAGAAAAAAAATAGTTTATCTCAGCAACCACACTCCTAAGTGTTTACCCAAATGAGTTGAAAACTCACGCCCATGCAAAAACCTGCACGTGAATGTTTATAACAGCTTTATCCATAATCACCAAAATTTGGAAGCAACCATGGTGTCCTTCAGTGGGTGAATAGATAAACTGTGGCACGACCATACAAAGAAACATTATTCAGTGATAAAAAGAAATGAGCTATCAAGTCACAAAAAGACATGGGGGAAACTTAAATGCATGGTGCTAAGTGAAAGAAGTCAATCTGAAAAGCCTACTACTCTATGATTCCAACCATATGCCATTCCGGAAAAGTCAAAACTATGGAGACAGTAAAAAAAGCAGTGGTTGCCAGAGGGAGCGGGTAAGGAAGGAGGGATGAGTAAGTGGAGCACAGGGCATTTTTAGGGCAGTGAAACCATTCTACATGAGTCTGTAATGGTGGACGCATGACATTATGCGTTTGTCAAAACCCATAGACCTGTACAATACAAAGCAGGATCCCTAATGTAAACTACGGACTTCAGTTAATAATAATGTGCCATCATGGCTGATCAATTATAAAAAAATGCACCACACTAATGCAAGATGTTAATAATAGGAGAAATTGGGTCAGGAAGAGGCAGAAAAAATGGGGCATATGGAAATTCTCTGTATTTTTTCTGTGAATTTTACTCTGAACCTAAAACTGCTTTAAAAAATAAAGTCTATTAAAAGAATAATTCATCTGAATATGCTTTGGACCCTAAAAAGCAATCACCTTGTTCGTCTGGTGATGAACTGGTTTGTCTTATTGTTTTCCGGCTAATCATAATCATAACTACAATCGAATACTATCATGTATCCAGCCAGGCACTATTCTGAGCACTGTTTATGTGTGTGATCTCATTTAATCCTTGCAAAAGCCGCATGAAAAATTGAGGTCAGAGCACTTAAAGGGGCTTGTCAGGGGTCTCAAAGCCAATAAGTGGAAGAAGTAGGACTTGAACCCAAGTCTGTCCAACTCTCAGCCCATACTTGTAATTCCTGCCCTCTATTGCCCTACTGCCCTCCAAGGGGCACCAATGGGCAGCATTTCGGTAAGTAGATAAGGGGGCAAAGCAAGTCTTGATAACTCCTCTGTTTAATCATTCACTCACAAATATTTGTACTAAGCACTATGCTGAACTCTGAGGATATAAACATAAGAAAGAGACTCTCTCTGTCTGCAAGGAGCTCATAATCCAGTGGAAGAGACACGTAAAGAGATTGCCAATGACAATGAAAGCCCTAGGAACAAGCAGCCAGGCAGTCCCCAGCTCCAGAATTGGCATGTCATGAGAAGGACATGGGGAGAGCCCTCTGGCTGGAATTGAGATAACCAGGGAATTTGTCTTGAAGTTGTATTTACATAGAAAGCGCCCTGGACACCCTAACCATGCCCGCTCTGGAGACAGGAGATTGAGAGCATAATAACCCAGGAATGAGAAATACATAAAAATTGCAGAGACAGAAAGAAAATGACTAATATGAGAAGTAACTGTCTCAAGGAAGGGGGAAAAGAACTAACATTTATTAAATGTCTAAAATATGTTAGGCACTCATCTAGATCCCTAACCTACATCCTCTAGTTTAATTCCCTGTATGGTCTTCCAGAGTAGATTTTATTTTTGCCATTATTTTATGAAGAGAATGTAGAGTCACTTGTGTTGCAAAATTCCTCTACTTCTCACCTGTGTCTTTCTCCTTATCCCGGGAAAGCTCATGCACTGTGGCACCGATGTCGTGTCTCAAGATCTTGACGATGTTTGCCAGAACAGGCATGCTCCGTTTATCCAGATAAGTGAAAAATTCATACTCATCTTTCTTTAAACGTGAAGGTCTGGATTCAATGTGGGTCAGGTTTATAGCATTATCCTAGAAAAGAGAATTGGGAGTGTGAAGGAGACAGTCCGGGAATTAACACAGAGCATACACGCAAAACACACAACACAATGAAATGCAGAGAAGCGAGAAACAGGATTCTTTCTTATGAGAGCAGGAGAAAGTCCTTAAAGTTGCAAAAGTTGTTTGCTTTTTCTTCTGAAAAACCAAGTAACAGATGGCAGGAGGTGGGGGAAATAGTTTAAATGCCACAGAAATTTAATTATGTGGAAATCTGCTAAAGGCCTGGAATTACAACCACAAGATTTTGGTTCGGTTCAAATGTCTAGGACAGTGTTTGCCAAAAATATTTACATAGGAAAACCTCCTTTCCCAAATGAAATCCCATAGAATCTCAACAACAATATGTCAATAAATAAATAATGTAGAATTAACGTTGTTCTCTTGAATAGGATCTACAGGAATCAGGCTTATTGGGTTTAAATCAAAAGTTCTTAATTATATTAGCTATGAGACCTTAGACAATTTACTTTCATGTTTTTAACCCTCAGCTTCCCCATCTATAATTTGCTCATATGAGTGATACTTGCTTCATAAATTTGTTGGGAACATCGGGTGAGATGATACATACACGCTGCCAGGTACATGGTAAATGCTCAGTAACAATTATCTAGTATAATTACCGTTCCTATTGTTACACAATTACTTTTCATTCAAGTTACACAGCAAAGGTATACGGAGCACCTACCAGGTACTGGTCACTCTTCTAGGTGGTTGGGATACGTCAGTGAAGGAAACAGACATAGACAGTTCCCTTTATAAAGCTCACGCTCAAGTTGTGGAAAGACAAAGAGCAAACATAAAATACAACTGATTTATAAATTATTTTATGATGATAAGGGCTAAGGAAAAAATACCAGGCAGAGCAGGGTGAAGGGGACAGGCAGTTCTGGGTGGAATGGGGGTAGATTGCAGTATTCAATAGGATGGACATATGGGGCCTCACTGAGAAGGGAAGATTCATGCACAGCCTGCTTTTATTAAATGCTGCGAAAATAATATCACTTACTATTGCTACTCAACTTCAATATCTTTAGCTGGTGATATTTTAGCTATTATGGGTTTTTTTCATGAAAAAAAGTCATTTCCTTAAATTGGTCCTTGCATTTAAAGGCATGGCAGTCATCTGCTCCTTATTCAGAAAGTCTGATTTCACTGACAGTACTGTTCTTTGTGAAGAAAATCAAGAAGCATTCTCTACACATTATTAAAATAAACAAATAATAGGGGTCACCCCAAACATTTAAATGAACAAAATGTACCCTAAAAAAACAATATTTAACTTGAATAACTTTACAATTTCAAAAAACAAAATTCATCAACCTTGTAGTTCAAGAGGTGTATCTTTTTCCTTGATTATGAGTACCACATGGTTGAAGAAAACATGGATGATTACAATAATGATACCTTTTTGGATTTAAATGTCACTTTACAGTTTAGAATTATTTTCTATGACCTTCCCAACAATCGTTTGAGGAGGTTAAGGGAGGTGTAAAAAATGAAATCAGGGATGAAGGTGCTTTGCCACAAGTGGCGGGAGGGAGAGGCCCATTTTTTCCTAATCTCAGAGTCATTGGTCTTCTAACTACACTGCCTTTCCTGCCAGGGATGCAGTGAGCGTTCCGCAAGCATGAGCTTTTATCATTATTGTTACTGTTATGCCAACCACAAAAAACGAAAACCTCTGGGTATAGTAAACACAGTGATAAGTAAACCCACACAGGCACACTTCCTGCTCTTCCTTCTCCATAATCCCCATGGGTGCACGATGGAACCATTATTTATGGGCACCAGCTGCAGAGAACCCACCCCTGACAGTGATGACCAGGTAACCCAACATGAGAGCCCCAACTAGAGAGAGAGAGAATGCGGAGGAGGGAAGGCCAGAGAGATTGCAGCGGCTCTGAAGCTTTCTAGGCAAACAGAGGTAACTTTCTAAACAAAGCAAATAGCAATGTCATCCTTCTTGGCTCAGGAAGAAAGAGAATGGGTAAGCTCCGCCTGCTATTCACCTAAGTTGAAATTCCCAAAGAAGAGATAACCAATTCCTGCCTCATGTAGAGCAGAGAATTTAGCAAACCGAGAACCAAGAGTGGACACACCTCTGGCATGCTTACATGGGGAAGAGAATAGAAAGGCAGGTGGTGTAGGGAGTGGGAGGGGGTGTAAGGTGGAAGAAGGGCTGGAAGGCAGACTATAGGCTGTCAGTGTTCTTCACCCACACCCCACCCCTTGAAACAGCACTTCCAGAGAGAAGCCTCTCACTTTGGGAACAGCCATAAAACAATTTATGCCCCGTGACTCAGTTTTTATCATTCTGGACACCTAACTTATGGGAAAAATTTTCACCAAAATTTGTAAGCTAACTAAACTCCCATAATAAGGGGATGGTTAGTTGGATTGTAGTGTAATCACTCAGTGGAGATTATGCAACCATTAAAAAGCAAGTAACAACAATATGCATAAAACAAAGTGTCAGAAATCACTCTAAGATATTAACAGTGGTGATCTCTAGATGATGGGCCTAAGAGTGATTTTGTTTCCTTCTTTCTCTTTTCTATCATGGTTCGACTTTTCCAAAAACAACATTTATTACTTTTATAATAAAAAATTAGCTTTATCTCTTAAATGGTTATAATGACAACCACTTGGGGAAATATTTATGATGGATAGAGGTATGTGAGAATTAAAACATGTTAAAAAAAATATGCCCAGGCCAAAAAAAAAGACTAGAATGAAATGCACCAAAATGAGTTATGATGCGATAATGTGTAACTTCTATTTATTTGCCAAAAGTCTTAAAATATTACCCATATAATGAAAAGAAAAATATATCTATCAAATGTGAGTGAAGTTTCTGGCTAAGAACATCCAGCCAAATTCTTTAAACTATTTCTTTCTCATTTGAGTCAATTTGTTAATAATCAACTCTCTAGTTTGGCAGGCAATTTCGTTATTGGAGTTTTTCCAGTTTATCAGTGTGGATCCTTAGATACCGATAATTCTGGTTGCTAAGAGAGGCTTTAGAAATGAACCTCCAAATATGATTATGATCATAGTTACCTTTTAGTAAATGAATTTTTGTTTCTAAATAAGGGCTCTAGGCAGGTTTACAAATTGACCCATACTCACTCACCACATCTTTGGGTGAGGGATAAAGAAAGAGGAACTCTCTCTGTTACTCCCCATGGACATCCGGGTGGAGGCAAACAAGGTTTAGAATTAAACATTTCTAAGACAATTTCATGATTTCTCCAATGTTAATTTATGCATAGGGGCCGGCCCCGTGGCCTAGTGGTTCAGTTCAGTGCACTCTCCTTCGGCAGCCCGGGTTCAGTTCCCAGGTGTGGACCTATACCACTCATTGGTGGCCATGCATCTGTGGCAGCAACCCACATACAAAAGAGAGGAAGATTGGCACAGATGTTAGGTCAGGGTGAATCTTCCTCAGGAAAAAAAAAAATTATGCATAAAAGATAGCAGTGTAAAATCTTAATTCATTAGGACTCTTGATCAGAGTAAGCAAAATGAAATGAATAGTCTATTTTAATAAGGATTGACCAGAAACTCCTTTCTGTCCCCATCTTTGAGGAAAATCTTTCTAAAGGGAGATTGGCCACAAGCGGATAAAGCTAGAGATACACAGAATCCACAATGGTGGAAAATGAATTTGTCCTTCTGGATCTCTTCTCAACCTCAAGCTTAGGACCCCTTCCTCCTCTTCTCCATTTCATTCCCAGAGAAAAGGACAATGGTTTGGTGAAAAAGTGTGGGCTTTGGAACTAACCTGAGCTCAAATTCTGGTTCTGCTACTCACTACCTTTGGATATTTTAGTTAGTCATTCCAAACTTCTGTTTGTTCATGTTTAAAATAAAGACAATAATGTTACCTGGTAGCTTTGTGAGAATAAGAGGAAAAGTACCTAGCACAATTTTGTCTTCATTCACAGATACTCAGTAAGTACTCATCTAAGTACTCATAAGATACGCAGTACTCATTACAC
This sequence comes from Diceros bicornis minor, assembly GCF_020826845.1. Taxonomy (NCBI): domain Eukaryota; kingdom Metazoa; phylum Chordata; class Mammalia; order Perissodactyla; family Rhinocerotidae; genus Diceros; species Diceros bicornis. The sequence goes on along the minus strand of NC_080764.1, from coordinate 20,626,295 downwards.
TCTGCCTCTCTCAACTTGGTGTAGATACACATTTCCCTGGGAGGCAAAAACATTAAGTTTTATGAGTTATTTTATTCTTTAATATTTGCTTTACCCTAAGCTTTTCTCAGCTCCTTTCCTGAGAGCATGTTTCAAAAAGAAGAAGGAAAAGCTCAGCATATTTTCAGATGAGACTCGAATGAAAAGGGAGAGCTTCTTGGACCACTACCTGCTGTTGCCTTAGAGTAAGCTTAAATGTAGTTATGTCCTGGCCTATTCCAGAAGTTTCTGGGGGCAACATCAAACATTCACAAAGAATGTCCCAAATCACTGGTCTCAAGTAAACAGACAGAAGCTTTCAGTAATACAACCCATCGAGCACCTTCCATGTGCCAAACACTGTTCTAGGTGCCTGGATACAACAGTGAGCAGAGCAGGAAAATTTCTGCCCTGCTGAACCTTACATTCTTGAGGAAGGAGACAAACAGTGACTACGATAAATAAATAAAACAAACAGTCTTCAGATGGAATAGAGAAAAATAAAGGAGGAAAGAGGAATTTAATATTCCAGGGATGTAATTGAGGAGCTATTTTAAATAGTGTGGTCAGGAAGACCTCAAAATATAAACATTTAAGTGGCATTTAAGTGTAGACGTGAAGTCAATGGGAGAACAAGCCATGAGGGAACAGCAAATGCAAGGGTCCTGGGGTAAGATGGTGCTCAATATGACTGCGGACCGTCATGGAGGCCAATGTGACTGGGGCAGAGTGAGCAAGAGGGAGGGCAATAGGACGTGAGGCAGGGAAGTAACGAGGAATAGACCGTGGAAGGCATCGTTGGCCATTATCTGAACTTTGGTTTTACTCCAAGTGAGATAAGAAGCTATGGGAGCTAATTAGGCAGAGGAGAGATATTCTTTGACTCTTGTTTTAAAGGGAGCACTCCGGCAGCTGTTTTAAGACTGTAGTGGAGCTAAGGCAGAAACAGAAACAGAGGCTACTACAATATTTGGGATGAGAAATGATAGTTGCAAAGATCAGAGAAGTTTCATGGAGGTGCCAGCAGGGCTTCTTACACATTTCATTAATCTCCTCTTGTGAGAGGGCCAGAACAGCCCTGGTTGACCAAGAGTTGGGAAATTAAACTCCCTGGGATCAACAGGAAACCAAAAATACTCACAAAAGTATGAGCAACACAATTAACTTCTAGAGGGAGCTCGAGATTATCCTCCACTCTACTCTAGAGGAGGAGTTCTTGGTGGGTTCAGGCTAGACTTTCTGTAGGATTCACACCCTGCAGACATCTTTTGGGATCCCACTCTTGCTTCCTCTGGGAGTGTCTCTGTTGTATCTCTTGGCCTTTTCTTCCCTCAGTCTTCTGCCTCTTTATTAAATTTTTTCTTTAAATGTAAAGAAATTTAAAGAAAATGTTTAAATGTAAGCTCTGTGTTGCTGTTTCTCAAATATGCCCAGCTCTGAACTGTTTAGCAGCTAAAAACAGTGCCAATTCTCCCTTTGAGGTTCTTATACTCAATAAACACGTCATCAAACCTGTACAAAATGTTTAGTGTGGCACATTTGTATGGATAACAATGGAAACAACCTAAACATCCACCACCAGGAAACAGATGAAGTATAGTCACTTGATGGAATATACAGAGAGGACAATGAATGAGCAAGAACTATACGGAGAAATCTCAAAAACCATGGTCACCACCTTTTCCTCAAGGAAGAAAACTGCAGGAGAGTTACAGTATGATTCCAATTTTATGAAGATTAAAAGCTTGTGAAACTATGCCATATATCACTAATGGATTTCTCTATATAACAAAGTATAAAAAGATGCATGGGAATAACATAAATCAAATTCAGATGACTAGCTACCTCTGAGGAGGAAGTGCATGGCGAAGGGACACCCAGGGTCTTCAGTCACTTATGCAATGTTTTATTTCTTAAGCAGGGAGTGAGTTACCTGAGTGCTCCTCATATCGTTATATTTTGGGATTAAATAAAGTGAAAAAGTCGTCTGGGTTGTAAGAGATTTTCTTTTTTCTCCAGTGGAACTCAAAGCTCCTCTTATTTTGATTAAAGAAGAAATGTTCCCTGTAAACATTTTACTGCTCAGGGCCAAAGGCCAGAGGGGTAAGTAAAAGCAGTCCTTGTGACTCACCCTTGATCCTGTCCTGCTCACTAGGCCCAGGGGGCACAGGCAGGGCCTTCAAGTTCAAACTCCAGAACAATAAACATCATGTATCTGTTGTTGTCTCCTCTGCAATCCAGCCTCTGTCCCCAGGAACACTGAGGTTGGCGGAGGGTAAAGGATTTGAGGATTTCGTGACCGGACCACTTGCTTATTCTCTCACTTCAAGTCATTTGGTTCTTCATTCCGGAATTTATTTCCCCTTTCCTCTCTCTTCCAACCCCTTCAGGTTTCAACTTAAACACTATTCTGCAAGAAACTTCCCTAGCCTCCTTTGTCTCAAGTCTGGGTTAAGAAAGCTGGTGAAACCTTGAGTTCCTATAAGTTCTATAGGGGCAAAGAATGACTGTCTAGCTCACCCCACTCTCCCCAGCACCTCTATAGGGTCTGACAACAGTATATACTAAAAAAATATATTAACTAAATGTGTAAATGAGAGAGTATGAGCTCACTGAATATCTGATGAGGGGAAGAAGTGTGTCATTTGGGCAGAGACAGAGCTCACAGGAAGTGAATGGGACACTTATAGACTGTGCCTTTTCCATTTGTTTCCAAAAGACCAGGCTACCGTGAAAACGGAGGGTGAACTCTGAAGCAATTGTTAGCTCTAAGTGTCTAGCCTTCTGTTTAGTCTGAACCTCTTGTGTCTCCATCAATTAAATGATGCTAATTGAGTATACCCATGCGCTTCGGTGCTCTGTGTATGTGCCTGTTTGCTTCTTCCCTTCCCTAGGGAACACACAGTAAGGTGATTAGCAGAGTGCTGGTGGAGGAAGGGGGACCTCTTCTTTGCAACTTCCCCCAGGAGCCTGCTTCTAATTTTATAGCCCATTACTAAGCCGCTTGCAGTAAAGACTCTCAGGAGACTATTTTTCTAAGAAGGTGCAGGGCATGAGCTAGTAGAGGCTAAAAATATAGAGAGCTATGGAAAATGTTTAAATAAATGCATAAAGAATTGAGAGTTAGAACAATCTATTGAGGGCAGTGGGACATTTGCAGGTTAGCAGGTAGAGGTTTCAGTATATTCCTAATCATTTGACCCCAATTCACTAAAACATCTGCTTCATTGCCCCCCTACCCAATGAACACGTGTAAACACAGTACCTCTGTAACTCTATTATAAATATCAATCCTATTGCATTGCATTCTGATTTTGTTACGAGCTGAGTTCTTCAAAGCTACACTCTCATTGGCAGGCAACATCATTCTTTAATGGGGTGGTGACTTTAGTGCTAATCATCTGAGGATAAGATGGACTCTCAGGCAGGGAGGCAAACCTGGCCACACTGAGAGAAGTCTGCCCTCACTCTGCAGACCTTGCTTTTTCTTTGAGGAGCTAGGATGTCTTGTATGTGCTCCTAGTGGCTAAGGGCTAAGAAAGCTTCCACCGTATGGAGTCGGGCCAGGGGGGCCAGATGGTCTAGGTTCACATAGCAGTTAGTCTCTCATTTATTACTCGGAGCATTTATTAAGATTTGGTTAAATGTCCCAGTTGCATCTCTCCTATGCTACAGGTCATCAAGGGATAGTCCTGCTCATTAAGTGCAGAAGTGACTGTCATAGTACTTAGCAAAGGGATTCGTGAGGTGCAGGTGATTCTCCCAAATGGAATATTCCTCCTTCCATTGCTAATCTTGGATGAGCTGGATAGATTTTTATCTTTTGTCTCTCTTAAGGAAAGTTAAGTATATTTATACCCTACTTTTTGCTTTGATTCTGCCCTGCCTTTTCTGGCTGCTGTAATAGTAGTAATGCTTCCAGCACCCGTCCACAGTAGAGATGCTGCCTTTAAGTGACTTGAAATATGCTCCCTGCAATTTCTACACCTTGCTCTTTTGCCTCTGAAGTAACAGAGAATAAGTAGTATTCTTTTTTCGTGATGGCGCTTCAAACATTTGAATGAAACTATTTTTTCCTCACCCCATCTTTCCTCTTCAAGCCAAATAATCCATAAATAATTAATGATTATTCGTAGAGCTAAGAATCCAAGAGTCCCTGATGCTCCATGACCCTCTAGAAATATGATGTATGGAAAGAATGAGAGCAAACATTTATTGAGCCCTTACTATGTGCCAGAGACTATTATAAGTACTTTACATGTATTAATTCATGCATTAATGTTAACATTAGTTATTGATTAATTATAATATTAATTAGTTGTTTAATACTAATAATTAATATTAATAAATTAATAGTTATTTGTTATTTAGTATAATTCATTTAATTTTCACAGTGGCGCTATAATACAGGCTTATTATTACCTTCATTTTTAAAATGAGAAAACTAAGCCACCAAGAAGTTAAATAACTTTCTGAAGGTCGTCCAGCTCATAGGTGGTACAACTGGGTTTTGAACCCAAACAGTTTGGTTCTAGACGGCATAGTCTTGACCCCGTTGCTGTTCTACTCCTCAGGGCCCCAAACCTAGGTTGGAACTGGTAGTCTGGAACTCATAGCTCTAAAGCAGCGCAAGTTCAGCGGAACACTAGTGCCTGCAAGATGTTGATAGGTCTTCCTCGAACAAGGTCCCGTGGCCAAATGCATTTGGGAAACGCTAAGGAGGTAACATTGAGGAAGCTTCCTCACTGTGGGGCTTCCCAGAGTCTTTAATGTGTTTATGCGTATGATGGCTCTCCAAAGTCTAGACGTAGAATTTTCCAGACATATTTGCCCTTGGAAATCTTGTCTAATGAAACACCTATGAACATGTAGAATTCGATAAAATATTGTTTAAGAAACACTGCCCTAAAGTATAGTTTAGATTCTTTCTTTTGTTTTGCTGCTTATTACCTTTGGTTTCATTTTATATGGTCCATAAGTTTAGTGCCAACTACACAATAAAAACGTTTTGTCTGTGTTTTCATCTAACGCTCGCTTCTTCACCTCTTTCACGAAGATATCATGAGAGATATAAGTACACAAATGCACTATGGCCAAAACAATCTGCTTGTTCAGCAAACTACTCTGCTTTTCTTTAATAGTCCTGGCCTGACTCCCAGTTGTTGCGATCTGCCTGTAAATGTTCCCAACCTTTATTAAGTAAACTATTCTCGATTTTTTACACTTTTTGGAAAAAATATTTCAAAAAATCAAGACTTCTGACTGTGTCTAGTCTTCTAACATCTTTCTCACCTTCACACCTTCTCAGAGGTTTCTGATAGGGTTCATAGGTCACACATGGAAGGGGTAAAGGAACAAACACTGTAGGAGCGTCTTCTGTGGGCTCAATCATACCAAGCATTTTATATGGCACGTGCAATCTCCCGGCCCCCTGGAGGTGTGGATCATTAGCCTGACTTTGTAGATGAGTAAACAAAGGCACGCATGTTAAATGACCTGCTCAAGTCAATGAGATCTGAGATTCAAAACCTCCAGTACAAAGTCTATGCTTCTTATACTCCTTATACCACAACCTGGGGCTACTACAACATTTGGAACCATGGTTATGATCTCATCTAAAGGCAAATAAGTGGTCCCTTGAATCCTCATAAAACCTTGGCCCCAGACAGCTCCCTAATTCACCCCCTTCAAGTAACAGATGGGTGATGGGGTGAAGTGATTTGCCCAAGGACACAGAACCCCAAGTCAGGACTAGTCCTAAACCCCAGTCCCGCTCTCTTACTCTCAATATACTGTTCCAGCATTTCCAGGTTAAACATCATTCTCTTTAAAAGGAGACAGGCAAAATAACTGTTGTGGTGTTCTGCTTTCTCATAAACAATTGGTTCTTCTCTGATAAAAATGATAAGCCTGAGGTTTTAGAATGCTGGACCTAGGTCAATGTCTAAGGTTCTACCACGTTAAGTGTCTACCTTAGACAAGCTCCTGAACTCTCTGACCGTTAGTTTCCTCATCTCTAAAATGGGTACGGTATCACTCACCCTCACTGAATATTAAATACGAGTTAATTCTTTGAAAGTATTAAATATGCTAAGCATTACATATGATTTAATTCTTGGAAAGTGGTGAGTATCGTCCCTGGTGGCAGCATGAGCTACTTCCCTGGCAATAGCTTAGAGCAAGGATTCTCACTCCTGACTGGGCATCAGAGTCATCGTGGAATTAAAAAAAAAAAATCAAAAACAAATTAACAAAAATCCAAAACCCATAAAAAAATAACTGAAACATTGATTACATTAGATTTTAAAAGTTCAATATGACAAATGACACCATAAACCCAAGTAAAATGAAACAGAGTGGGAGAAAATATTTGTCACACACATAACAGTATTCGGATTATATAAAATGTTAAGAAATCAGTGAGAAAAAGACAAATTTGAACAGAAAAAAAATGACAATCTGAATGGACAAGTCACAATTTACAAAAGAAAAAATCTAATATCATGAAATATGAAAAGATACCCCATCTCACTCATAGTCAGGGAAATGAAAATCAAAACAATAAATTATCACATTTCACCTATTATGTTGTCCAAGATTAAGAAGCAGTAATAAGAAAATATTCTTAAAAGTATAGAGAAATGAGTATTCCTATATTGAACTAGTGGTAATATAAATTCTTACAGGATATTTGGAGAATAATTTAGTAGCTTTGATTAAAACTGAAAATACCCATAGGACCAGCAATTCCGTGATTCCACTTCTAGGTATCTATCCTACAGAAATATTTAACATTATATACCAAAAAAAAGAACAAAGATAAGTACTGCAGAACTGTCTGTGACTGCAGAAAATAGAAAACACCATAAATGCCAAAAATAGGGGGATGGATAAATAAAATATAGTACACATATGAAGAACTACTCTTCAGAAGTTAAAGGTTATGAACTTGATCTGTACGTATTAACAGGTAGATATCTCAAAGACATTGCATTCAGAAAAATGTAGACAGCAATTCTTACTGAACACTTAACATGTAACAATGTTGAGGGCTTTACATGCATTAAATCATTTAATCCCCAGAACTACCCTTTGAAGCAGACGCTATTATTATTCCCATTTTACAGATGAGGAAGCACAGAGACATCAAACGACTCTCCCAAAGCCACAGCCTTGCCTCCCCAGAGTCCATGTTCTTGACTGAGCTGACTCAAAGAGGCAGCAGAACAATGTGCATAGCACGGTACCTGTAATATCAACATCGTTTTTTAAAGGACTGGAAGGAAATTTACTAAACTTATAATAATGTTGCCCTGGAGGAAGTGGGCAGAATGACAGGATGGAGGGGAGATCAGAAGGGACTATAGCTGTATCTTTAATGTTCTATTTCTTTTTTAAGGAACGATATGTTAATCTGTAATTTTTGAAACCATAATCATACGTGAAAAAAATGAAAGTGAATATGTCAAAATGTTAACAGTGGTTGATTGTGAGTGGTGGAAATATAGGTTGTTATTTTTCTTGTACTTTGACACCTTTTTCAATTTAAAAGGAAGAAAGAATACCTGGTAACAGATTCTCCTGCCCTCAGAGAATGGGAGAATGGGGCCAAAATATTTGCGTTTTTTAGAAACTCCAGAGGTGACTTATGGACCAGGGCAGTTGAGATTTTGAATAATGCTTTAAAGAGTTCACCCAGAGTACACACCCGTACACACACACATCCACCCCCCTTGGGTGCATTTCATCCAGTCCTGGTAATTTAGTTACTTGTGGTTTATTTATTAGATTGAAAACATCTTGTTAATTTACTATTATTTAATTTATTAACTCTAAAGCCTGAAGTCTCAGGAGGAAAATGCTGGTTAACCATAACACAAAGGCTAAAACGTAACATAGGAGCATTTTACAGATACATTCTTACTCATGAACGGTTTGTCATTCAGACAGCACTCATCTCTCTTCTGTGCACTCATTGCTTGTTCTCACTCAGGCAGCCTTTTTTCCCCCTTTGGATAGCCAAGTTTAAATTTTCTTAAATAGACTTTATTTTTTTAGATCAATTTTAGATTTACAGAAAAATTGAAAGGATAGTACAGAGAATTCCCATATACTCTGCACCCAGGATCCCTGTTGGTAACAACTTATATTTAGTGTGGAACATGTGTTACAGTTAACGAACCAATATTGATTCATTATCATAAACTAAAGACCATACTTTATTCGAATTTCTTTAGTAGACATCTAACATCTTTTTTATGTTTTAAGATCCCATTCAGGACACCACATTACATTTAGTTGCCATGTACCTTTAGGCTCCTCTTGGCTGTGAGGAGATCGTCTCAGATATACCTTGTTTTTGATGACCTTGACAGTTTTGAGGAGTATGGATCAGGTATTTTGTATAATGTCCCTTCACTGGGATTTGTCTGATGTTTTTCTCATGGTTAGACTGAGGTTATGGGTTTGGGGGAGGAAGATCACGGAGGTAAAGGGCCTTTTTCATCACATCCTATCAAGGGTACATACCATCGATGTGACTTATCACTGTTGATGTTGACTTTGAACACCTGGCTGAGCTACTGTTTGTTGAGTTCTTCAATGAAAACTTACTCTTTCCCCCACTTTCCATACTGTCCTCTTTGGAAAAAAGTCACTGTGTACCGCCCACACTCAAGAAGTAGGGAGTTACGTCTCCTTCTTTAAGTATAGAATATCTCTTTAAATTACTTGGAATTCTTTTGCATGGGAGATGGGTCTCTTCTCTATTTATTTATGTATTCAGTCACCAGATTTAATTTTTTTAAAGAATTCAGGGTAAAAATTAATTGGCTCAAAAACATTCCTTCTTAAAATCCAAGGCAAAAGAGTAAAAAAAGTCTAATTTCCTTTGCTCATATTTACATTTAATTCTATCTTAATTGAACACTTAATATATATAAAACTGGGTCTGTGGAGGATATAAAGATGACTGAGCCAAGGTTCCCTGCCTGAAGAAACTATCCTCAGGCCCAGACAGAAATATATACACTTAACAAGGCAAATCAGTGTTGCAGTTACACGTAAAACGTGCTTTGGGAACACTGAGGAGATAGGACTTAGATCAAGGAAGGCTTGATAAGAGAAGTCTGAGGCCAGAGCCTGCTTCCTGGGTATGCAACCAGTGATTCTGAATGATTCTGATTATGGATGGAGAAACTGAAGCTCAGAGAGAATGGAAGGCTTACTTAAGGTCACACAGTTGGTTAATGGAAGAGCCTGAACTGAAAATGAAGTCTTTCAGTTCCAGATCTTGCAGTCTTTTCACTGCATCCAGCTAAAGAATGACACAGAAGTCTGCTATGCCGTTATCCAAGGCAGAAACAAATAAAGCACTTACCTCAAATAAACGCAAGACTTTGGCCAGTGCACCAACTTCCTCTTTGAGTGAGAAGATCAGGGATATGGCGCCATTTTGATTGGAGTTGTCTTCTATATAGCTTGTTTCCTACAGGATTAAATGCACTTGGTTAAAATGTTTCCTACAGCTTAGCAATTCATTCCCAGGAACCTCCAAGGAAGAGGCAGGCATGAACTTTCTCTTCTGGTTAAGCCTTGGAATACAATGAGCTACATATATTCTATACAGAAGTATAGACTATGTGATGGAAAATAGGTAAGTCAAGGGCAGTGATATTTTCAATGATGCTCCTAGGTCAGATTTCAATTTTAGGAAGCTTCAATTATTCACTGATGTCACAGGGTACCCTATAAATTCAATACCTTTTAATGAGTACCTACCAAGTGCTAGGTACTAATGGGGCTCTGAGAGATACAAAGATGAATAAGACAATGCCCATCCTTCAGGAGCCCAAAATCTAGCTTAATACACACATACACAACAAACCAGATAACTAGAAAAAGATCCTTAGAGGTGGTATAATACAGTTCAAAAAGTGTCCCAGGAAAACATGCAGAAATACAGGGTGGAAAGTTAAAAAAATAGAAGACACACAGGCTTTTGAGTTCAAAGACCTGGGTTGGAAGGGTTGGAATCCTCTCTCTTTCACTTACCAGCTGGAGCACTTTGGGCAGACCATTTAGCCTTCTTATTTTCCTCATCTGTGAAATCATGCTAATAATAAGCTGTGTCAAAACAGTATTCAGATGATGAAAATAAGATAAAAGTAAAATAGTTTAAGTAGAATATTAAGAGAAGTCTGTAAAAATGATGAAAATATTATAAATACACAAGAGTGGCTTCTTGGCCTTTGGCAAGGATCTCAGGGAAGCGTAGACTTGTTCCTATATGCTGGGATCTGAGACATCTAGTTGTTGAAAAAGAGTCATAAAATACATCTGAGTACACAACAACCTATCAGAAGATGGATGTTTTAAACAAAATAGCAAAGAATGTCAAGGATCTAGTACTTTTTACATGCATGTGACAGCAAACTAAGGTGGGATTAGAGTTGGCATTCCAGAAAGAGTTTGCTGAAACATTTGCCTAAGTTCTAAAATAATTATAAAGTCCTATGTGTGCCCACAAATAAACAGCATGTACCTAAAACTGGGAAGAAAAAATGTATAATGTAGATGTAGAATAAGTACTCTCTTGTAAACAAGTTAATAAAATCAGTGGAATGGATGTTACATCATCTCAATGAGGAGGCCGTGCTGGGCAGGCTTGATCAGTGACTCAGTATAATAAGCCCCGCATGAATACTGATGACCCTTAGTACAACATTCTTTGAATTCAGAAAATTCAGATTTCCCCAGAACCTCATCTAAAACAGAGATGTGGGGCGAGAATCAAAATTACCAGCAAGTCTGATTAGAGGAAGCTTCAAATGAATTGGAAGACTAAACCGTTATATTCCCCTGCATGAACCATGATGTTAACGTTCTGAAAAAATTTTAATTTACCATTTATTAAGAGCCTATGATGTCTCAGGCATTATAATAAGCACTTGATTTGAATTATCTCATTTAATTTTGATCATCTAGAAGGTAGGTTTTATTGTCCTCCACGTTCTCCTTTTTACTGATGACAAAATTAAGGCTTAGAGAAGTTAAGTAACTTGCCCCTAGTTATGTGGTTAGCAGAGGAGCCAGGATCGAAACCCGTGCCATTGGATCCCAGCATATCGCCCATGAATCACAACTTCTCGCAGACTCTACCCTGCCTTCTCCCTCTTTTACACCCTGCCAGAGGTACACAAATGACTCTCTGATGTCAGTCTTCTTCTTTGACCAGAGAACACTAAGCCCTTAGTCCTTTCCAGTCCATTCTGTTTTCCCTGAAATGATGAAAGATTTACATTTCCAGTTCACTTGGCAACATTCTCTTCTCCTGTCGGCTTCCAAGAACAGTAACATATTCCTGGTACACCTCAACAGATGTCACCTACGAGGGCAATTCAGGCTTCAACGCATCGTGCTCAAAACTCCGTCACCACCACCTCCCCACTCTTGTGTGTCCAGCCAAATACCAAGGCCAATGTGACCTCATCCAGAAACGACTCTCGGGGTCAGGTCCTTCTTTTGTTCCCACTACCACCACACTAATCCAGCTCTTAGTGACCTGTATTGATCCAGCCCTAACAGAGTTTTGCGCATGTCCTTCTTCTACTCAGAACTCTCCAGAGGCTCCCCATGGCCAGCAGGATAAAATGACTCTTTCTGCTATTTAAGAGTTCCTTGGTACCTCACCTCCTGAGGCCCACCCACAGCATGTACCTAAAACTGGGAAGAAAAAAACATGCAGAACAATTACTCTTTTGTAAGCAAGTTAACAAAATCAGTGGAACAGATGCTACAGGGTCTCAGTGAGAAGGCCGTGCTGGGCAGGCTCAATCAGTGACTTGGTATAATAAGCCCTGCTTGAACACTGATGGCCCTTAGTCCTGGGAACCTCTTCTCCAGCAAACTGGTTTCCTCCTTGTCTTTCGGACTCCTCATTACAGAAAATGTACTGCATCCCTCTCTCCCCTCTTTCAAATATCTCACCTTTCCTCAAAAGTCCTCTTGGGTCTCACTTCTCTCAGAAAACTTCCGTACTCCTCAGCCAAGGTGAACAATCCTTCCTCGATCTTTGCATTTGATTTGGTTTCTGATGCCCACCTGGGACTCGATGATAAGTAATTCACAGAGCTGAACTTGTCTTTAGAGTTCATCTAGTTCAACCCCCTCAATTTGCAGATGGGGAAACTATGCGCCAAAAAGAGAAAGTGATTCACCTGAGGTCACACAGATAGTGGGTGGCAGGTCAAGAACTCAGGCTCCTAAATAGCAGTCATTCTATACAATTCCCTCTGCTATAGACATAGTGTCCATAATAAGGTCTCTGTTTCTTGCAAAGTAAGAGCTTTACTCTGGTCCAATCACCAGACAACTACTCAGTACCACTTCTAACAGCCTACATGTCACTCATGCCTGTTCTCCTTCACTTTGTCCATTCTCCTCAGATACTTTCTGAATCAGGGTTTCTCAGTGTGTGTTCCTTGGCTCTCCACTCCAAAATTACCTGGTGGTTCTTTGTTCAAATGCAGATTCCTGGTCCCCACCTAAACCTATCAAATGAGAATATTTGGGGTAGGATCTTGGAATCTGCCTTTTCAAAAGCATCCCAGATGATTCTTAATCAGGGAAGATTTTGAAACCACTGATATATAGCCTATTTTATTTAGTTATGACTTTTTTCAAATGTTTCTGCAAATTCACATTTACCATATGATGTCACTACTCTTTAGTGTTAATATTAATAGTAAAGCCTGCTGTTGACTGAGTACCCACTACGTGCGAGGAGGAGCTACTCTTGGTACTTTTCACAGTTAATAAACATCATCATTGGCAGCAACTAGCACTGTTCTAAGAGTTTACATGTAATAGCTCACTTAGTCCTCACAATAGCCCAGTGAAGTGGGTGCTGTTATTTTGAAAATGAGGAAGTAAACTCAATAAGGTTAAGTGGCTTGTCCAAGGACACACAGCTAATGAGTAGCAGAGCCTGCATTTGAACCCGAGTCCAACAATTCCAAAGTCTTTATGCCTCCCAGTGACAGACCCAACTAGGACAACAGCTCCCCTTTTCAAAGACTGAGGGACATTAAATGAAAGGAATTTCATGGAAGTTTGTGAAATGGTGTGGCCTTGGGTGGATTCTGATTCCAACATTGCTATGTTGATCCATCATGGGACATTGGGCAAGTCTCTTCCAGAATATGTTTTTATTGGCTCATAATCTATACTTTATCTGTTTCCAAGAGACATGTGAGTTGACTTAGAAACACATGTACACCAAGGATGAGTAAAGGTGGAGAAGAGTAGCTCAGAAACTACATAGGAAGAAATAGGGCAGGGATAAAGAACTTTGCTAGGAACCAGGAAGGAAAGAATTTTGGTCATTGAGCAATACATTTAACAATAGAAATATATTCTCTTTGGTTACACTCATTATCTTTGGAAAAGAGTAGTTATACACTCATTATCTTTGGAAAAGAGTAGTTTTCAAAATTACAAGCAATAATAGTCTTCGGCAAGGATATTCCAGGGGCACCGACTTTCAATCTTAGTACTTTATGGGGCCCCAGTAGGAGGGGTGTATTTGCATGTGTGATTATACACACACACACATCTACAGTCTAAGACAACTGAAGACAAGATGCAGACATGATGCCACAGACACACTCGACCTCTAGATGCCAGCATTTATCTACAGGAGGAAGCAGTGGGGTAGGGGAGCATGCAGGGTGTTGGAGTCAGATCTGGGTTTGAATACTGACTTCGTCATTCATAGCTGTGATATCTGAGTTTCCTTCCTCGTCTATTCAATTGTCCTGCTCTATTTTTCTTCATGGCACTTGTCTCTCTATGAAATTATGTGTCCACTTGGTTAACTTTTTTATTGTCTATATCCTCCGCTAGAATGTAAGTTTCACCAGGGCAGAAACTCTGCTGTGCCTGGCACACAGAAGGTGCACGATAAGTCTTTGTTGGGTGAATGAATGAGCCCAACACCTCTTGCAGGATTGCTGTCCTTGTGTGTATAGAGCACTTGATGTATCCTGCGCCCTTCAGCCTTATATCAGAATTACGCCCAGAGTGTGCTGTTTACCTAGGTTGGGAGCTCAAGAAGGCAGAAACGGTGTCTTTTTTGCAGACTGTCAGAGCTAGAAGGAATGCTAAAGACTATTCTAGTCCAAACTCTCCCCCTAATTTTACAGATACCAAACTGAGCCTCCTCACCCCATTAGGTGACTTCCTCAATATACAACTTAAGTAAACCAAACATGAGAGCCCAGGTCTGCTGACTTCATGTCCAGCATCTTTCCATGATGAAGCTGTACCAGCCACTGTGCCTGACTCAGTGCTTGTCCCTCCTGCCAGTGTTCCAGACACATTTTGTTGAAGAAATAAATCAGGTCAGGCTAGACACCACTGGCATTTCCCTATGCTCCAGGAACTGTGCTAAGAGCTTTATAGACATTATTTCATTTAATTCTCATACCAACCCTAGGATGTGGATATTTTTATTACAGTTTTCAGGTGAATAAACCTGAGACTCTGGAAAGTTAAATATCCTGCTTTCAATGCAGAGGAGGTACCGGGGAATGCTCTAAACCCTCCTCTTACCCCCAGGCATCAATACTGATGATTTGTGGTTCTCAATCTTCTAAGTGCCCTATAAGGAAAGCTTTAAGCTCCCACAGTTCCCTAACCAGATCTCTGCCCCTAAACTCCTCCCATGGTTGTGGGGACCCCACTGCCAGCCACACAGAAACTAAATGATGACAGAGCCAGGATCTGTTCTGGGATCTGTCTGAGGCCCACACCATCCCTCTTGACCACAAAGTGCTGTCTCCACAGCGCTGCATACCATTTTCAAAGGAAGGCTTTCTCTTGGGGCATAAAAAACTCAGCCCAAAGTCCTGTAGCCTCTCTAGTTACACTAAAACAGCACCCATCCGCTCCTCTCCAGCCTCCAGTTCTCTAGATAGTTCTCAGTAATCCCACAGATGACAGGTGCCTGTAGACTCACGCTGTCTCCCAGGGCTGGGCTTTAAGTCTGAGCTCTAGAATTCAGGAATGTGTAAGTCAATCAAAGAATGTATTCTGCAGTTGTTCACCTTAAGAAAAGGCAACAAATCCAGGAGACTGGAATGCACCCTGGGCATTATCTCCAGCTCACATTTAGGATTCTCTCACATTCCAAATCCAGGGCTAACTCTTGTTTATTTTGCTCTCTGTTTAACTTTCTCCTTCCCAGGTCTGAGTAAGTCTGAGATCTCTCCATGCCTCATTTTCTTCCAAAGGTGAAAGAAGGATACAATTTCTCAATTTTGCCATTTCGATACCTGGCTAAGGGCGCTTTATGAATATCACAGAAGAGCAGATCTATAAGGATCCCATCTCCCATTCCAGATCACTAAGGACCAGCCCCTTCAGTGTATGGAAGAGAAAGCAGGCAACAGAGAGGGACAGTGACTTATCCAAAGACACACAGCTAGTTGGTGGCAGCTCTGGAAGCCGGATCCGCAACTCCTAAGGCAGTACTCTTTCCCCTGAAAGCCACACAGGGCAGATGTCCTCCCACTTGAAACAATTGCTGAGGACATGTGTTACCTGTTGATTTCCTGGACATTTTCATCATCTTCAAATGAATTCAGACTTCGCGATGAGTTTATGGAAGTAAGAAATAGCAACATTCCTCAGATCTCTTTCCACCGGGAGCCAAACTCCCCTCCCCGCGCAGCGCAGGACCGCTCTGTCCTGGGCTCTGTCCTAGCTCACCTGTCCAAAATTGGAGAATTGCCCGCCGAAGCCTCGGTTCTCCGGGACCACAGCTGACATGCTGGCTTCCCGCGAGTGAAGTCTCTAGCTCTAGGGCGTCCGCAGCAGGCAGGTTTGCAAACAGCACTTGCCTGGGGTTTTTAACCTGGCATTAGGGAGGACGGGAGAGCTTCCAAGGTGTTTCCTGCCGCAGGGGCTGCAGTAACGCCCCCCGGTGGGCGTTGTCCTGACGCAGTGGGCTCCAGGTCAGGTCACCCGGCCTGGGTCGCCCGGAGGGGAGGGGCGGGAAAGGTGTGGAGGACGCTGGGAGGCAAGACTTGGCTGCCCGCCCTGGAGGAAGAGGCCAAGGGAGCGCAGGGCCAAGTGTGCGCTGGCAATGAGACAGACTTGGCACTTCCTAGACTCTCAGAAGCACAGGAGCGTGTTATCTGCAATTGGAGCAAACTTGCCACCCCCTGATGATTACAATTATAAGAAATAATCCTTTCTTCCCTGACGCCCCTCCAATAGAAGAAGAGCCAGGATTCTAACATAGATTT
Source organism: Diceros bicornis minor (assembly GCF_020826845.1). NCBI lineage: Eukaryota > Metazoa > Chordata > Mammalia > Perissodactyla > Rhinocerotidae > Diceros > Diceros bicornis. The sequence goes on along the minus strand of NC_080764.1, from coordinate 20,609,967 downwards.
TTTCTTTTTGGTGCTTTGTACTAACCACTAAGCAAACGGCCTTTCTGTGCTCTGACTTCAGAAAACTACATATAGGTGACCTTGTGGACGCTGAGTACAGCTGCTAGAGACCAAAGATCAGAGCAGGACCTGGACTGAAATCCAGCCGTCTGTCCCCAAGCTATTTACATAACTGCTAGGAGCCCCCAAAAGAGGATGATAGAGCCACCTTGCCAGGATGTTTTAAGAATATGGATAAGCAGAAGAATGAAGTAATGCATTAAACATTTAGTACAGTTCTTGCCGTATAGCTAAACACTCAATAAATACAAGATGTTGTTTAAAAGTAGGTGACAACAAATAGTTAATGAGGACCTCCACTGTGTGCCAAGTGGTATTCTAGGCATTGCGGATACAGCAGTGAATGAAATAGGGGACTCTACCTCCCCTGCCAGGCTGACATTCTGGGAGGGAGACGGAAAATAAACAAATAAGTTTAGACAGGGCTAAGCCTTCTGGAGAAAAGAAAATAGGGGGATAGGCTAGGAGTGAGCTGTTGGGTGTTGGGGAGCAGACTCCTTCAAGAAGATGTCATTCACCCCATTTTTTCAGATCAGGACACTGAGATGAGGTCCCTTGTCGTAGTGGGAAAAACAAAATATCAAGACCTTGAGTGCTGCCTAATAATTACGCAGGAGACGGTGATGGGCTGAGAGGAAACAAACCAATAATAGAGGTTTCTAGAAATCCACCCCCTCCCCTCCCACGATTCTTTGATGAATGACCAAGCATCTACCAAAAAAGAAAAAAATCTCAGAGTTGAGATTCAAAACAAATGGTTTAACTCCTGGTTTCACCAGTGAGCGCCTGTGTAGCTTTGGTCAAGTCCATGCCTTAGCTTCTTTGTCTTTAAAATGCGGGTTTTAAGAATTGTTGTTTAGGATTTCTTGAGCCTCTGTGATGTGCCAGGCTTTCTATTGGCTGCTAAGAATATAGTCATAGTTAAATATAATTTCTGTTCAAAAGGAGTTCTTGGAGTTCTGATTAACATTTCCTATGGCAAGTTGGAAGCTCAGTGTTGTTGAACATGGAAAGACAAGACCTTAACTTCCACCCTCAGGAGAATCTGTATCCTTTATCTGACTCCAGTATATTTCTAGTGTGGTAGATGCAAAATGAAGGGTTTTCCTTGGCCCCAAGATTGCCTTACAAACATCATTTCTTCCCATGATGCTGCTGGTATACTAAGGAAAGCAATGAATGCAGCAGCACCTGCAATATAAAAGGCATGCAATAAAGAAGAGCAAGCAAGAACGGCTACTTATTCCCACGCACACTATGTTAGACACTGTGTCAAGTTCTCTACGTGCAAGATTTCATTTTTTCTGCTCAACAACCCCATGAGTTTTGCACCCCTCCTTTATAGATAAAGAAACTGAGACCCAGAAAGTTTAAGCAAGTAGTCCCAAGTCAAATCATGTTTCACCCAATTCCAAGGCACTGGCCCTTAAATACTCTTTCTTTCCTTTTGGAAATAAGAACCGTGATTTTTAGGACAACAAAATAATAGCACTTCTGTTTTTTTCTTACACCAGCTAAAAATGGAATTCTTAATCCTATCTCCCATAAAAATGCCCCAAATCCGGGTCGGGAGGGGAGCATACTTAATTGCTACTCAGAGAAAAACACTAATATCTTTTTAAAAAAATTATTCTAGCAAAAAAGGTGAAATTTATCTATTCACTAAGATAAAAACTCACTTGAGATTGCTTGTGACATGAATTTTGTAGATGATTTTTATTTATTTATTTATTTTTTTTGGTGAGGAAGATTGGCCCTGAGCTAACATCCGTTGCCAATCCTCTTCTTTTTGCTTGAGGAAGACTGGCCTTGAGCTAACATCCGTGCCAATCCTCCTCTATCTTGTATGTGGGACGCTGCCATAGCATGGCTTAATGAGCAGTGTGTAAGTCCACACCCGGGATCCAAACCTGTGAACCCCGTGCCACCAAAGCAGAGCATGCAAACTTAACCACTACACAACCAGGCGATTTTTAAACTACTTGTTTAATTTGGATAGAATACAATGTGTTGCTGATACTAATGAGGATGGTACACAGTCCTAAGAAAATTGCACTGGACGATGCAAGTCTAGAAGGAGCATTCAAGAATGCAGCCTGTAGACCACTGAGATATTGTGAATGGACACAAAGAGGTGGACATCATGTCACAAGATGTGCAGTTGTGTACCTGGTTGCACAATGAAGAGCTGACCTTCACTGCTTTGGAAGTTGAAGATTTCCCAACCACTGAAGGTTGTCAATCCCTTTTCGTTTAACCTCATATGTAGAGGGTTGAGTTAATCATAATCTATGAGCTCATGGTACAAAGTCAAAACCTCCAGGGCCCCTCTCTTGTTTTATTTATTCTTAATTGCACAAAGTACCACCAGATTGCCCGTTGGAATGGCTTGTACTATTCCACACTCCCACCAGCTCAGCCAAAGAGTTCCTGTTGCTGAGTATCCCCAATACCAGGCATTTTCCAAATGTCTGATTCTTTGCCAATCTGATCAGTGTGAAGAGACATCTTGCTGTTTTTATTTTTCACGTCTCTTACAACAAGTGAGTTTGAGCATCTCTTTATATGCTTCCACCACTTAGATTTCCCATGCTGTGATTAGTCCTTTAGCAAATACTTCGCCCATTTTTCTATTAGGATTCTTGTTTTTCTGTGTTGATTTGCAGGAATAATTTGTATGATCTAGATATTAGCCCTGTCCCTTTCTCATTAACTGAAGATATCATCTCTTAATCTATCACTGTCAGTTAACTGTCAACCTGTGTCCTTCCTTGAGAAGAAAAATAAATCTGACATAATAAAAATACATCTTTAAAAATTTTTTTTGTAGTTTGTGCTCTTGGGGCCTTATTTAAGAAGCCCCTCTCCATCCCTAAATTACAAAGATATTCTCTTCTTTCTGCTCTCATCATTAGAGTTTTATCTTTCACTCTTATCTCTTTTTTATCTGTATCTCTTTCGTCTATGGGATATGCTAATGACCCAGTTGTTTTTTCTTTTCCCTCCATATCAAAAGTCAGTTTTCCATATACACAAAGTCTTTTCCCCATTGACATTTTATGTCAGAGTTTCGTGAGCTGAAAAGATCTCTTCTCAGAGACGCATAGTATTCCTACACTTCTTTGACTTTTGGTACCATATGTACAGTTTTTCAAATTGCCGCTTATTCCTGAGTCAGTCTCTGAGGTTTAATTTTATTCCATTGGTTTATTCCATTATGTCTCCTTTTGTGTCATTATCATACTGCATTTATCATTACAGTATTGTTTGGTGGTAGTATATCTTACTATCTGGTTGGAAAGTCCCCCTTCTTGCTCTTATTTTTCCCAAAGTTTACTTATCTATCATTGCATATTTATTGTTCCAGCTGAAATTTTGATTGAGTTAGCTCTGAATTTAATGGTTGATCTGGAGATACTTGTGTTAAACAGTAGTAGTAATAGTAGACATACATAACTAAATCCCAATTTATTATGAATGCAGCCAAGGTTTCTCCATTAATATTACGCTTGATGTAGGCTTTTGATGTTATAACCATCATCAAATTTATGAAATCCTCTCTGTGTCTAGACTGCTGAGGTTTATCACAAAGTGCTGAATTAGGTGAGTGCCTTTTCTGCATCTACTGAGAAAATTATGTGATGTATTCCTTTTAGTCTATTGACGTGGTGAATTATGTTGGTAGTTTTTTAGATGTTAAACTCTTCCTGCATACTAGGATAAACTTTCCTTGTTTATGATAGATTAATTTTTATTACATTATTAGATATGGTTAGCTCATATTTTATGTCAGATTTTTTCATCTATGTTTATGGGAGAACTGGAACTGCAATTTTAATACTTGTGCTATTGTTATCTCATTTTGAAATCAAGATTACAGTAGCCTTACAAAAGAAGCTGTACAAACCTACCTGTTTTTATAATTTCTGGAACAACCTATAGAAGACAGAAATTATTTGTTTCTTGAAAATTTTGTAGGAATGCTTGTACATACAGTGGACCTGAAATTTTGGAGGGGAAGAAAAGTAGTAGATTGTATTTCCATTTATTTTACAATTATTGGCATATTTATGTTTTCTATTTCTTCTCATTTTATAGTTTTCCAGAAATAAATTCAGTCTGTCAAGTTCTCAAACAAACTAACATATTACTGTTCGCCACATTCTTTTCCTACTTTTTAAAGTTCTATTGTGTCTGTATTTATTTTCTCTTTTGTGTTCTGTATTTTGTTTATTTGTATCTTCTCTCACCTTCCCAGACGTTTATCCATTAAGAGTCAGCACTTCATAAGTTGGATCTTCTGTAATGTTTGTGTTGTTTTCTATTTCATTGTTTCTCTGCGCCTTTCTTTATTATTTTCTGGTTTGAGCTTGCTTCATCGATCTTTTCCCAGCTTCTTAAGTTGAACACTTGACTCATTTGTTTTCAACCTTCTTTGTCTCCTATACCTGCATTTAAAATGAAATATTTGTAAGTCCTATTAGTATTATTTTAGCTATGTTTCCGTAATTTGATACAGTTAGTATTTTTACTACTGTTCGGTTCTAAGTTTTGAGTGTAATTTTCTCAATAACCGAAGAGTTATTAGGAGAATATTATTTACATTCAAGTTACTTGGGATATTTTTAACTTTCCTTTTTTTATTTCTAACTGTATTATGTTATGATTAAAGAGCCCAGTCTTTATGATTTTTATTCTTTGGAGTTTATTGAAGCTTTCTTTGTGACCAAGCACATATGGTCAACTTTTGTATATATTCAGGTAGGCTACCAAAGAATAGGTATTTTTTATTCTCAGATATATATGTGCAGTTGGATATTTTAACATGCTCACTTCAGAAATTAATGTATCAATTAGACAAAAAAGTTGCATAACACAAACAATACATTCAAACATATTAATACTTAGATTATAAATATATATGTATGTATATGTATATAAAACCTGTGTTTTAATCTAATCTGATAGTTTCTGTCTTTTTATTATGAAGTTTTACCCATTTACATTTAGTATAATAACTTTTATGTTAGAACATATTTATGCTATTTTATTTCATATTTTCCATTTCCTGCACTTTTTGTTTATTTAATTTTCCCCTTTTTAGCCTTACATTGGAGGGTTAGATGAAGTTTTCTTCTGCTGATTTGAAAGTTATTCTTTCTAATTTTATTCCTTTGCTGGTTTCTATGAACTGAAATATTTGTGTCACCCCAAAATTCCTATGTTGAAGCCTAATCCCCAATATGATGGTATTTGGAACTGAGGACTTTGGGAGGTAATTAGGTCATGAGGGTGGACCCCTCATAAATGGGATTGGTGCCCTTATAAGAAGAGACATAAGAGAGCTTGCTTCCTCTCTCTCTATTCTCTCCCGTGTGAGGATACAACGAGAAGATGGCCATCTGTAAACCAGGAAGTGGGCCCTCACCAAACAATGGATCTGCTGGAAACTTGATATTGAACTTCTCAGTCTCTAAAACTGTGAGAAATAGATGTGTTTTGTTTAAATCACCCAGTCTATGGTATATATGTTATAGCAGCCTGAGCTAAGACACTGGTTATCTCTAAGTTGTGATTTATTATTTCCATTTAGGTATAATTTTTATTTCACTTATTTAGTTTTGAAGAAGTGAACACTCATATAGATCAAAAATCCAAAAGTAAAAACAAAAATAGTAAAAACTTCTCTCACATTCCCCTGTCCTTCAGGAACCTGATTCTCTTTCCCAAAGACAAGCAATATTATTAGTTTCTTCCAGAGATAAGTAAGCAGATATGTATTTGTCTGTGTGCATGCATTCTTCCTCCCCCTTTCTTACACAAATAGTAGCATCGTATACACAGTTCTGTACTTTGCCATTTTAAACTTTTAACTTAATAATGTATCTTGAGATCACCCTGTTTACCACATGATGATGTTTCTCATTCTTTTTTTAATAGCTCCATTACATTCTTTGTATGGATTATAATAATTTATTTAATCAGTACTGTTAATTAACACAGTTGTTTCCAATCTTTTGCTATTACAAATAATATTATTTGTACGTATTTGTACATATGTGCATCATTTTACATATATGTCAGAATATATGAAAAAGTACTGTAAGAAGAATTGCTGTGTCAAAGGATATAGGCATTTATCATTTTAGTAGATATTGACAAATTATCCTTCAGAGAGTGATCATATAATTTATCACCCAAACTGAAATATTTTGATAGTGAAAGGAGGTGCTAGTGATAATTACACTGAGACAATGGGTATAAATCGGGACTATCACAGGCAAACTGTTGTGTACGGTCTCCCAATCCATATGGGTTCTACCAATTTACACATGACCAGAAAAATGTGAGAGTGTCCATTTCCCTATAACTTTTCCAACCCAATGTGAGGTTACATACTTCAGTGTTGACAAATGTCAAGTAGTTTTAGATACACAGATCAGACAGCATTTGAGTAAATCAAAGAAGTCTGCTGAGTCAGGATTCACAGCGAAAATGTCATCGGCATTATCTAAGGACAAGCATGGGTATAAGTTTCCAGCCTCCAGACCTCACCAGGGAGTACACACTTGTGGGTGGTAATGCCTGAGTGAATGAGAGATCTATCAGACCTTATGGAAAGTCAATGCCCCCCTCTACACCTATTTGATGACCATGAAACTAAAACACTTCTGGGCAGAGCCTTGCCTGGATCAGATATAACTCATTAATCTCAGCCATACACTGTGCAGGTTGATGAAGAAGCTTAGAACCAACTTCCCACTTACCACATTCAACCTCCTCACGCTAACGTAAATGGCTTGAGCCAAGAACATCTATGAATGTATCGCTGTGGGAGCAGAACGAATGTTAGATACCCAGACGCATGGCCTGTAGACCAGCCCTTAGCCCTCTCCTGCACTGATCAAATTTTGAAATCCTTGCTAATCTGGAGTAAAAAAAAAAAAAAATTATAGTTTAATTAGAATATCTATTTTGAGCAAGGTTTCTATTTACTTTTCTGTGAACTAGCTATACCTTGGGTTATATCCCCGACCTTTACTTTTTAAATCACCAGACAGGACAGAGGCCTGGGCTTCATCCCTACCCCCACCCCCGACCCTAGATACACTGCACTGTGAAAGGTACATGTTTTCATGGAAGCATCTACACTTGTAATCTGGTACTAGTGTCTTCTTGCACACAAAAAAAAGATGCCCAAATTCTGATTATTTCTCTAACGGAGAGTTTTTTGTATGTACCTTGGAGTTTTCCACTGGGGGCTTTTAAACATGGTTCCATGGTCCAGGTGATAGCCCCTGACTTAGAGAGGTCCATTCCACAGTAAAGTGTCTCTTTGGGGGTCATCTCACCATGCAGTCTAGTTCAAGAACAACATACCTTTGTCCTGCCAGTGGTGGAGTCCAGCTTGTTCTCACTATGACCATCTCTCTATGTTCAATATTCAAAGAAGCTAACCAATTTCTTGCCTTTATGTATGAGTTAGGCACAGTCCCTACATCCCCCAAATTCCAGAGAACATAGACCAAGTTCTCTGACAGGTTATTTTTAGCCTCCCTAACTTGGTATAAGGTGAAGAAGAAGGATCTCTGAAAAAAAGAGAGAGAGAGAGAGAAATGTCACAGCACACTAACCAATGGAAAGAAAAATGTCACAGCACACTAACAAATCTTTCTCTAATAAAATTCTCTCTTTCCAGGCATTTGTCTTATTCTCCCCGTCTCTCCTTATAAATTGTTAAAGTGATGCTGAGCTGAGGTTTGCAAAATGGGCTTCACCATCTCCCAGCATGTCCTGTATACAGTCTCAGTCTCCATAGCAACAGCCACAAACAGTCACATTTAGCATACTATTAGATTAGTAACTAAACCTATGGGTTTCAAAAAATTGAAGTATCTCCTTAAATATTTAACTAAGTCCATGCATTTATGCAGAATTTAGAAAAGAGGAATGTTGGGAGGCAATTTTCCTGGCATTTCTACATGTCTTGAATTAGTTTTTTTAAAGGATATTTGCACAGCAAACAGCCTTGGAAGCCAAAGACAGTGTCTCTCTCTGGGTCTAAGGGCAGATTTGTTTCCTGACCAGTGTAATAGAGAGAGAACATCTCCATCCCCAAAAACATTCTGTGAAAGTAAAGTCTTTCTCCTCTCTCCAGAGAAAAATCTGCTTACATTCCACGGTAAAGATACTGTCTTTCTTTGGAGAGGAGGATGGAGAAGTTGTCATCAGCCTCACATAAGATCAGAGTTTCCTAAGCTCAGTGTTTCTCAGCTGTGACACAGATCCAGTGTGTGCTCAGCATTCACCTAGATCCACTCTGCATTGATGCCCATGGGACTTGGGGGACAAGGGGAGCCACTGTAAACATGAAACTCAAGTTACCTATTGTGCTCTGAGCAACAAACTGACTAAATCCATTTGGGCTCATTGCTTCCTTACTGGCTAATTTCATGGAAGTGTGCAAGTCAGCCTAACAGTTACACTGATGTTTAGGAACTGCTTGACCCACTGGATGGAGAAGAAACGGAGATGCGGCACGTATGGCTAATTGTCCCATTTTCTCTCCTTTTCTCTCATAGAAATAGAAGCTCTGGATTAGATAGCCCATGTCTTCCAGAATAAAATCTACATTTCCCAGCCTTCCTTGCAGCTAGGCCTAATATTGACCCAAGAAACACAAGGAGAAGTAGTCTGTGCAACATCTAAAAATTGTCCTTAAAGGAGGCATGCCGTTATCCTTCTTTCTCCTTCTTGCAAGTTGGAATTCAGAAATGCTGGCTGGAGCTGGAGCAGGCATATTGGATTATGAGGTAAACTTAGGAATGGAACCATGCTTTTCAGAGCAAAGAGAGAGAAGGATCAAGATAGAAAGAGCCTCATTCTTGATACTATGGAGCGTCACTCCAGCTGAATTAGACTTTGATTTAAGAGAAAAATTAACCTCTATTTTGTTTAAACCCCTGTTATTTTGAAATTTCTATCACTCACAGCCAAATCTAATTCTAACCATATAAGAGACACGGAAATGATATTTAAGATGGATTTATCTGTCCAAGAACCACTCTTTTCTCCTCATAATTTAGAGAACAATGCAATGTGTCGTTGGATAAACTGAGGAAATTCCCACTCTGCAAAGTTAGCTAGCTTGTGAGTTTCTTCAGATCCTCATTTTTATGGCATAATTCTTTTTAGTCTAACTTTTCTCACACAGAAAAGCCAGAAATCTAAAGATCACCAGCAACCAATGCCCACACAAACTAAATGCAATTAATGTATGAGTCATGTGTTGTTTTCAGCAAAATGAGATTTATAGCAGGCTATTCCAGGAATTCTTAGCAGAACTTAGACATTTCTTTAGGTCATAATAAAATCAGTTGGTAAATCAAGTACTTTTGATCAAGGGTTTATTAAATGAAATATATATATAACATTAGCATCCCTTCTTGACAACATTGGGGTGAGGTCACTGAGTGTTGTCATTCATATGCTCATTCATTCAACAAACATTTGTTGACTATATATTATGCATCAGCCACTGTTCTAGATGCTGATGTCCTAGCCACGGGACAGTCAATGCTCTCATTGATTTCACATTCTATTAGGGGACATGACCAGTAAACAAGTAGCCAAAAAAAAGAGCAAGATACACTCAGTACTGACAACAGCCAAGAAGAAGTAAAGTTTTAAAAATAAGTATTATGAAAAAAAGATTAACTGTTTCGGAGAGGCTGATTTAAGTTGGATGCACAAGGAAGACCTATTCAACAAGGTAACGTTTGAGCTGAGAACTGAATTATGAGAAGGCTCTACTCCAAATGCAAATGTCTGGGGAAAGAGAGTTCCCAGTGGAAGGAACATCTGTGCAAAATCTCTGAAATAATGAGCAAGTGGGACTTTTCTGAGGAACAGGCAGAGGCCAGTTGTGGCTGCAGCAGAGAGAGTGTAGGGCAGAGAGGTGTGAGCTGAGTTTGGAGAGGTGGGCAGGACCAGTTCATGTATTTATAACCAGTGGTCTACTAATGCCAGCTCATACAGGCTTGGGAGAGCTGATTTTTCAGGAGTTTTGTGAGCCCATTGTTAAACACATCCATGATTAAAAACTAAATTATGGAAACTTACAATTAAATAATTTATATTAAAAACAAGGTAATAAATATTCAAAATTCATTATTTCATAATTATTTTACTAAATCCTATTATCCATGCTCTTAAGGTTATTTATGCCCATCATATCTGTGTGGTAGAAATACTACAGAAAAATATGCTACTGCACATCTCTTCTCAACTCCGTGTTCACGTTGGTAGCTTGAAATCTGCCATAGTGGGAATATTTACAGCACAGAAATCAGCAAACACTATAAATCAGGGGTGACGTCAGTGGGTTGCTAAACATTTACATTCATCCCACCGACTATAACTATGGCAGCAAAGCCACAAGTAGGACTGGATTGAAGCCAGATGCACAGCAATGTCACTCACAGATTGAAGACACTTTGGGGCAGAGTGGGGTTAGCTATTGGTCAGCAGAACAATGGCATCAGATCCAAGCAGATCAGGGTAAGATTCAGTCTGAAGAAAAATCCAAGCTCAAAGCCAGGGGAGGCTGCCCCCACGGTGAGGCTTAAGAGTAGGGGTTGATACTCAACTGGTCAACCCAAGACCCACCTCTTCCACAAAGCCTTCTCTGACTCCCTGCTCCCAGTTAAGGGTGGTCACCCCTCTTTGGCTCAGATAGCATCTTGAACTTTCCTCTATAACTAAACTCATCAACTCTCTTGTTGTCTTGTTTTCACTCTTCTGTCTCCTCCTTCTAGATTAAGAGCTCTCAGACCAGAGACCATATCTTAGTCTTTCTAAATTCCAGAACCAAGCAAGGTGCCTGATGCATACTAAATACTCAATTCCTATTAGTTTAATCAGAAATGTAAAAAAACATGCACAAAAGTGTTCAGGGCAAAAAAAGTTTGGGGAGAAATGAAAACTTTGGCAAGAGGGAGAATAATTAAATTACAGTTCATTCACATAATAGAGGCAGCCATAAAGACTATTTTAAAATCACAAAAGAATTATCATATCTTAAAATGCACACAATTCAACTAGTGACTGATAAAAGTAAAATATGAATTTTACCTGAATTCCCCCATTGTGCAAATATGTCAAGAAGCATACAACAACAATGAGAAAGAAAGAGCCAGAGATGTTTTCCCTAGATTGTGAGATTTGGAGAGAGATTTCTTTTTTTGTTGTCTTTATAATTTTCCATTTAAATGTATGCAACGAAGGAAACTTGCAGAGAAAAAAAGCAGCTTGCCTAGAAAATTTGCCCAAAGTCATATCGGATTTCTAATTAGACATAAATAAACTATCCCTCAGCTTTATTCTTTCCTATCTGGAAAGAGAAAGGGACAAATATTTATTCAGCATTTAAATATTTGTTCAATACTAGGCATATTGCAGAGGTTATCTTATTTAATACTCTCTGCAATTTGAGGAGATAGATTTTTAGTATTCCCATTGTATGGATGAGGAAGCTGAGATATTGTGGTCTTGTGGGATAAGAGGCAAAAGACCTAGGGTGGTGATGTTAGGGTTGAGAAAAGTACCCATCATCCATTCCCTCTGGCTCTTTAGTGAAAGGAAAGCCCTCTGTGGGAGGCGAGGGTGATATAAACAACTCATGTCCACTCAAAGACCCCTGGCCCCTGCAGAGCCTCAGTAGATTTTACCATTTGAAAGCTAGGGTCCTAGTAGCTGCAGTCGTTACTCACTGAGTAATAAATTTGGGAAGCACATCTACTGAGGCACACAGTCCACCAGACCATGGGCTGCTCAGTTTCTTGGTAAGACACATACATGATCTTAGGCATAGATTCCTCTTCTAATTCTTCTGCATCTGTCTCCCTGTGGGGGAAGCTGGCTGAACTCTAAGGTTGAGGAGACACTTGGGGGACTAGAAACGAGTGAGATTCATCCATACAACCTGAAAATATTTATTAAGCTTTTGCTGCAAGAGAAGCATTGTTCTAGGTTCAGGGATAAAACTGCCTCCCTGAGTTTATGTTCTTTTTAGAGAAGGACATTAATCAAATTACAGGAATAAATTCAATTTTACAACTGTAACAAATGGCATGAAGGAATTGCACGTGGTGCTGCAAGACCTTTTCCCCAGAAGTTATCTTAATCTAAGAATATGAAGTATAAAATACCTAAATGAAAGGAGAAAGGAAGAACCTGGAGCTGTCTGGAAACTTCCAGGTGGAAGGAGCAGCATATTGCAAAAGTCATGTGGTGGAAACAATGGGGAACGTAGTTGAAGATGCAGTTGGAGAGCTAGGGAGATCCAGACCACGCAGAGCCTTGTTGACCGTAATAAGGTTTTATTTTTAAATCTTCATCCTGGAAGAGTTGGGAAGCCATTGAAGTATGTAATTAGAGGGTGCTTCTATTAGATTTGCATGATCACAAGATCACTCTGGCTGCAGTGTGGAGAGTGGAGTAGGGGGGAGCAAGTGCCTTTAAGAGGTGATTACAATTGTCTCGATGAGAAATGGCTATGGTTCCTTGGACGAAAGTGGTACTGATGGTGGAGATGAAGAAAATGGAATGTATTTGAGAAAGATATAGAAGGCTGAAAAAAGGAGTTAGTTTAATGTGATGGGCAAGGGTGAGTAACAAGTCAAAGATGACTCCTAGGCTGCTGAGTAGACAGAGACAGTGACATTCGCTGAGATGGCTCCGTCCCTGCTCTTGACGGACCAAAGAGATCCATCTGAGGTGGACTCTTCAAGCTAAGCATTGAGAAGATCCCTGTGGAACTGGAACTCATTGGGATATTAAGTTAAAGGTGGAGAATGTAGGCCTTTCTTTATACGTTGTATTTCTAAAAACAGTTTTTATTTTACTTTTTGATTTATAGAGTATTTTCACATATATTATCTGTAAGATATGAATATTCTTCCCATTTTGAAAATGAGGAAATAAACTCAGTATTTAAGTGATTTGTCTAAAGTCACACAGGCCATCTGAGTCCAAATTCCATGCTCTTTTTTACTTTATTTCAGCTATTAATTCATTCATTCAATATATGTTTACCACCTACCCACAGGTACTGGAGGCAGATTCATCATGGAGCTGATGAAGCGAAAGGTCTAGGGCCCTGCATCTACCTAGACACCTCCACAGCCCTCGAAGGGACGCTAGCAATGGTTTCACCTGCTCATATATAGACATATATTTTTGTAAAATTTTCCAAAGATAGTTTTTTTTTTTTTTTGAGGAAGATCAGCCCTGAGCTAACATCCATGCTAATCCTCCTCTTTTTGCTGAGGAAGATCGGCTCTGAGCTAACACCTATTGCCAATCCTCCTCCTTTTTTTCCCCAAAGCCCCAGTAGATAGTTGTATGTCGTAGTTGCACATCCTTCTAGTTGCTGTATGTGGGACACGGCCTCAGCATGGCCAGAGAAGCAGTGCCTCGGTGCGCGCCCGGGATACGAACCCGGGCCACCAGTAGCAGAGCGCGAGCACTTAACCACTAAGCCACGGGGCCCGCCCTCCACAGACAGTTAAACCACAATCAGGTAAGACTGCCATCTCTTTCCACTCCGAAGTCCTCTCCATCACACTTTTCATATCCAGTGGTCCAGACATCGTTGAGATTGAGCTAAGGAGAAGTTAAGATGAAGATACATTTAGTTTGTGTTTAGTGGATGCATTTGTGACATTCACAGTCACTTTCATGGATAGTTATTGCTGGCCACCTAGATGTAAGCAGCGTTTCCAGGAACAGCCCTCCTGTCCACTGTCCTGAGTCACTGAGTCTTAGAGTTTGGGGCCAGAAGTCTTGAGAGGGTGTTCTAAGTGTCCAGTTTTCTTCAACCCCTGGTCAAAACACTTTCCTTTCTGGAGACCTAATGTAGGACAATGTGACTATAGTTAACAATTCTGTATTGTATACATGGAATCTGCTAAGCGGTTGGATCTTAAGTGTTCTCACCACAGACACATACAAAAACAAGAGAGAGAAAAGAAGAAGAAAAAGAAAATGACAGCTATGTGAGGTGCTGAGTATGTTAATTAACTTGATTGTGGTGATACGAATATCAAAACATCAAGTTGTACACTTCATGTATGTACAATTTTTAGTTGTCAAGTATACTTCGATACAGCTGGGGAAAAATATTGCATTCTTAGGCAACCGTCTTCCCGATAAAAAAACAGAATTTCCTTCCTACCTAAGAATATGCTTGATAATAAAGCATGAACAATTATGAACATATTTTTTTCTTTTTGATAAGAATTTTGTGAGATACATTTATCAGAATTCTTGTGTTTGTACGGTACAAATCCATAGCAGTTCTATAAACAACTAGCATATTTGTGTGTTAAGTAATATATTTTAAGAATCCAAACTATCACTACTAAAGAGCAAATTTCAATACGTTACAGAAAAAAATGAATTAGCTTTTCACTCCCTCTAAAGATGAGAGTAAAAATTTTGATGAGATGATCAAAGAGTGTGTGCAAAAAAATACAGAAAAAGTTATCTTAAAAGTTTATTAGACAATTAACTTACAAAAATATTATGTTAATTTATCTGGAGTTTATGGCATTTTGCCGGCTTTATATCATGTGTAATCTTCCTGTATTTCTGTTCTAAAGATACATTCATTTTTCTACCTAATATTTATAATTTTATACTCTTTTTCTTAAATAGAGCCCCAAAGTTTTATAAGCCTCAGACTCCCCAAATCTGGATCCGCTCCTGCACAAGAATTATGTGAACAAGACAGGAAAAGTAGTCTGCTCGCATTCAACTTAAAGTCTATGAGAAGAAAGACAATGAAACAAGCAGTAACAGCAGGTGAGCAAATCTTAGGCTACGTGGAGGCCAAGTGTTGTGGGAGAGCACAGGAGGTGCCCAGCTGCCTCTAGTGTGGATGGTGATGGTTAGGGAAGGAAGATGATACCCAAGAAGAAAAGAGAGGTGGGAACTTCTATCTAGAAAGAATAGCCTGAGCCTCGTATAGGCATAGCAATAAATCTTCACTAATCTATCTAAAGTTCATGAATTGCTTCTAATGCAAAGCTTTGATGACCTCAAACAGTTTGGGACTCTTCTTCTGCTGTTGCTTCCCTGAATTGCCTTGCCTAGCTTCACCAAGGAGAGTCAGCTCCCCTTCCTTTGGTCTCCGTCAGCACACTGTTGGCGTTCTGGTTTTGCATCCAGAATTGCCTTTTTGCTTGCTCTCTTGCAAAAAGGAATATTATGTGAGCTCCCTGAACACAGGAACTGAGTCTTTTTTCAATCTTTGCATCCTGGAACATACTACATGCTTGGCATAGGGTAGATATCCAATCACGTGTCAGGCTCTGTTCTGGATATCAAAAACTACTGGTAAAGGGAACAAGCACAGTCCCTGCCTTCCTGGGCTTACATTCTAGTGTCTGCTGAATGAATGAATGAATGGTAGTGTGCATGCTGAACCAGCTCACGAAAAGTGGCGTTAGGAAAGGGAGTTGAGCTAGTCAGAGTCTGTCCACACCAATCCCTCTTCCATAGCTCTAGATTTATCATCCGTGGATATGATGGTGTCACTCCTCTGTTTAAAAATCTCTCAGATCATCACATGCAAACTGTTGGTCTCTTATTCAAGGCTTCCCATAGCCCAGCCCACCCTGCCCAATCAACCCAACCCCTTAGTACTCACCAACACGTGGACCCTGCTCCTCCCACTCCTCGCTCCTCCGTCTCACACATTTGTGGAAATGCCCACGAAAAGTTCTGACAAGTTAACAACTCTCATTGTGTGATACCATCAATAGCAGCTACACTGAATATCCATTAGGAACCCGCTATGTACCAGGCTTTGTGTGTTTCTTGGAAAGAAGACCCAATGGCTTTCCTTGAGGCTAGGAAGGTATTCACATAAAGAGATCACTGCTGATCCTAGAGAGCCTATGCCAAGTGGTAAATGAGGGGACATACCAAGACGGGGAGGTGGTTTTTCTGAGTCCTTTAAACTTTCCATTAAAAGCTTTTCGCATGCCACTTTCTGTATCACACATGCATACATCTTACACCACTGAAACAGCTTTAGTCCCACCAAGTCCATTCATTCAATCTCCAAGCATTTATTAGCACCTGCCTTGTTTCAGACGCCATGCTAAGTGCTGGGCATGCAAAAGGAGACAAAGCAGAATTCCTGCTATTATGGAGCTTCAAGGGCAGTGGATTCTCATCCTGAGAAAATTGGGAGGCTATTGAAAGGTTTTGAATAGTGGAGCAATAGGGTATGTTATACTTTGAAAAGTTTACTTTGCCTGGGCTGTGATATAAACTGCCATTTCTTTATACTCTGATGTCTCTTCTACATTTGACTATGTCATCTAGTTAGATCATTCTGGCAGCAATTAGGAGGAGATATTTGAAGGAGATGTAACTGGAAGCAGGATGACCAGTTGGTATTGAAATAGGGCAATGATATTAGTGATAGACAGGAGGAAAATGATTTAAATACATATATATAATATATATAAGTTGCATACATATGTACATATAACTATATAGCTAATTACATATATATAGTTAAGACTCGGTAATTGTGGAGAGGGTGTGAGAGAGCAGCGAGAGTATAGGATGACTCCAGGATTTTGTTTTGAGAGTGTGGGTGGATGACGCCAAGCCCTGAAATACAGAACACAAAAAGAGGGAAAGATCTGAGGGGGTCAAAATGGTGAGCTCTGTTTCAAGCATGTTGCACTTGATACATTAGTGGAACACTCTAGTATCCATGCCGGTCACACAAGTTTGAGATCCCAAGGAGAGGTCCAGGCTAGAAACAAGAATTTGGGAGTCATCAGCAAAAGAGGTGGAAGCTAAAACCTAAACCCACCTGTGTCATCAGGAGACTTTATGGTGGGATGGGAAACTAAAAACTAGTCCTGAGAAAAGAAGGATAAGAATCATGGTAGCCAAAGGAGGAGAGAATATCAAGAAGAGGTGAGCAGTCACCGGTGCCAAATGCTTGGGGCAATCAAATAAGGCAGGGCCCAGAGTAGCTATAACACTCAGGAAAACGGAACCACTGGTCAGTGTGTTAGTCTGGATAGTCAGTCAGAGAAACAGAACCAATAGGAGATCTATTTGTCTATCTACATATATATACATATCTTTGTCTATATATACATATCTATGCCTATGTATAGATACAGAGAAAGGGAGAAAGAGAGAGAGAGAGAGATTTATTATGAGGAATTGGCTCAAGTGATTGTGGAGGCTGAGAAGTCCTAAGATCTGCAGTCCTTGGCAAGCTGGAGACCCAGGGGAGTGGATGGTGTAACGTCCAGTCCGAGTCCAAGTCTGAAGGCGGAAGACCAATGTCCCAGCTTGAAAACACTCAGGCAGAGAGAGTCGTGAATTCTTCCTTACTCATCTTTTTTGTTCTCTTCAGGCCTTCAATGGATTGGATGAGGCCCACCCACACTGGGGAGGTCAATCTGCTTTAGTCAGTCTATGGATTCAAACATTAATCTGACCCAAAGCACCCTTAGAGACACATCCAGAATAATGCCAACCAAATATCTGGGCACCCTGTGGCCCAGTCAAGTTGACACATAAAATTAACCATCATGACGAGGAACTCCAGTGGTGATGAACCTCAGAGGGGTAAGTGGAAGATAAATAAATGGAACCATGGGTGTAGATTACTGTTCTAAGAAATTTGACGGAGGGGTGAAAGTGATCATAAGGTCATGGAATAGGTTGGCTGTTTTTTAGGATGGGAAGGTAAGCATTTTATGTTATGAGTTTATGGAATAATCAATCTCACTTTCCAGACTGAGGAGGGGTGACCCTATAAGGAAGAAATAGAGCTTGGGAAAGGGATTAGAGGGAGGTAGAGCAGAAGTGAGAGTGAGAAGGAACCAGAAGGGAGGATGGAAAGTCAAGATATCCAAGGCGGAGCTGTTCTGGGTGCAGACAAAGCCCAAGATGCAGCTTTGAAAGGGACAGACAACGCGGAGCAGAGGTTAAGGCTGCTGGAGTCTCAAAAGTCAAGGAAGGGAAAGGTGCTGTGCTGAGTAGGTTGTTCCCATGGCTCTTTCCTTCTCTCTGCAAATTTCTGCCCATTCATCAAAGACCATCTCTGTAATAACTTACCCATCGTCTCCACCTCTCTCAGGCCATCCCTTTACCCAAAGAAAGTATATTTATGGGACTCGTGTGCCTTTTTTATCAGACGAGGTTTGTTCTTCACAGGTCTGAGGAACGGAGACTGTGTCTTGTCACCTCAAACACCTCTAGATATCTAGTTCTCCGTCTCTCGTGTGCAAAAGGACTACTCTACAGCTTGTTTAAAAGGTCGATTGGACAGATTCTGACTCGGTGGGTCTGGGATGAAGCTTCAGAATCTGAAGATCAACAGGCACCTAATGTGGGTATTGTGGGGCGTTGAACTGAATTGTAAGCAGTAGAGTTAGTAGAACTGATTCGTGGTAATGTATGAATCGAACTGCAACATTTTCAGGCAGTCCTCTCTGCAGTTCAAGAAATGACCGGCAGGTGGAGAGCGACTCACACAACCCGCAAAGGAGGACTTCGAGCTTCCCTGGTCCCCAAACCCCAAATCAGAAACTGCTCGCGCAATGGAAGGGAATCCTGTTTCCCAAGCAAAGCCGCTGGCGAGAGTGGTGAGTTTCTTCCCCTTGCTTGCTGGTGAATCCCGATGAGCTAACGGCCCACCTCTTACCCTTGTCCCCGGGGCTAAAAGCATGCTGACCCCATGACGCCGCCTTCCGGCCACCAGAAGCCATAATCCTGACACCAGCAAGGACTGGTCTGCATCTTGGAGCTGCGGATAAGGTCATTTACTCTCTAAAGTTTCTTCTGGAAAAGAGCAGCAGAAGATGTTTGTCTGCCCAAAGAGGGGAGCCATTGCCACTAGAGGGTCATGTGGTGGTGCCTGCATTGTCTGTATGGTCAGAGCTGGAGGGGAGACGTCTTACTCAGCCCCCTCACTCTGTAGAAAGGGAACAGCCTAGGGGAGGGTGAGCAATTTGCCTGAGGACACAGAGCTAGAAAGTTCCAGAACCTGGACTCTGTCTCGACTTCAAGTGACTTGCCTTTTCACTGCACCTAGCACTAGCACGTGTCAAAGGTGTGCGTGTGTGTTTAGTTGATTAGTGTCTGCTCATGAATTGTCATATAGGAGAAGTTTAGGGACGACCATCTGGTTGGGGAAGAGGGACTGGATGACTCTAGGATGTGTTTGCATATGCATAACAAGTCCACCCTTTTTTACCTAGATTGTGTATTTATTTGCGGGTAACTTGTAGGATCAGGGACGGTGGGAGTCCAGAGACGAATGGAGCATGAGGGAAGAGGGGTCTCCATTGTGGCTCCCACTGTGTGTTTAATGGACCTTTTCATATACACCTCCTTTGCTGTCGACTAAACTATAAGCTTATCCAAGGCAATGATTGTCTTATTTGTCTCTGATTATGTTCAATAGTTATTTGATAAATCAGTGAGCATATCAACCTTGATTTTTTTACATCAAAAAGCTATTTTCTAACATCTTAGATGAACAGCACATACTTTCTGTTGTGTATTTCAAATGCTTGCACTTATTTAACAATGCACATGCAGTGGTCACTGTGCACCAGGCACTGTTCTTAGCATTTTACAAATATTAACTTATTTTTGTTTTTGTTGTTGCTTCTTTAAAGTTCCATGTCAATGAACATCCATGCATTAGAAATCATCTTATTTCTTCCCCTCCTGTTCCTCAGAAAACACCCGCGAGTGGTGCAAATACTAGACCTGCGGAAGAGTGGTGGCGAGGGAGGGAAAAGTTAACTGGCCAATCTGGGGCGGGCGCACGGTTTCCCAGGGGGACACCGTGCCCTGGTAGGCTGCTTCTTTCCTAACCTGTTTCGAGCAAACTTTCTCTTTGGCCCGCAGGGCCAGTGTCCAGGTCTGCACCGACATGGAGACGGCTCGCAGCCGCCGGGCTGATTTATAGGCCAGAGCATTCCCAGGCCGCGCCGCAAGGAGTCGGGCTGAGCTCGGACTTTCGGGAGGTGATGATGGACACAGGACACGTGGCCACACAATGGGGACACACGACTGACCTCAGTCACTTCGGCAAACTGCCCCTGCTTTTGGGAGGAGGCAGGAGCATTTCAGGAGCTCCAGAGCTCCAGGCGCCTGCGTTCCTCGCCCCAGCCGGTAGCTCCCCTCGCCCTGTTGAGCGCCGAGAGCACCCAAGGGCGCGCAGGGGCGCCGGAGCTCTCAGAGGCCCCTGACCCTGAGCCTTAACTTTCTTCCCCGAGGATGGGAGCCTTGGTGCGCTCCACACTGTGTAAAGAAAGGCACACGAACCGTCTCCACTCGGGGTCTGAGACTGGACGAGACGCGCTGGGAGTGAACTTTCCCGGCAGGTCAGATAACAGGCACCCGGGGATTTTGTGACGTCACAGTGCGGCCGGGGGTGGGGGTGAAAGACCGAGGAAGGGTCAAAAGAGGGTGGGGTGTGTGTGTTGTGTGTGTGGCAGGGGGTGGGAGGATAAGAGACGAAGGGAATGGGGGAAGGGGGTTGGAGACGTATGAATTTGAGAAGGAGCAATCAAGTTGGGGAAAAATAGCAAGGCTTTTTTTCTTCCGTTCTATATGCAAACTGTCACTTCGGGTTAGTGTGAGCCCTTATCTGCTCATTAGCATGAGCTGTGGCTAACGCGCTTAAACCCTCTAATTATTTATTATGCCGTCACGGAGCGGGTCGCAACCCCGGGGCGCACTTGCGGGGAGCAGCAGAGGCGGCCCCGCGCGGGGGCTGGGGCGCTGCGCCCAGTCCGGCTGTGCGCAACCGGGGAGAGACCCCTCCCCGCGCGGAGCCCCGCAGGGCGCTGTGCCGAGAGGCAACGCGGCAGAGTTGTTGGGGTGTATCAGAAATGCCCTCTCCCCAAGATTCACCCCCGGGGAGGTGGTGCAGCGCTGATTTCTCTCGTCTACGCTTGAGCCCTTTCTTCTCTATTGCCAACTCCAAAACCGAAGTTGGAGCGAAGGGAAACAGGATTTTTGCAAAAATGGAAGCCAAACCAGGAGCGGGGAACTTGAGCTGAGTGGTGTGCTGGGTGCACCTTCCAGAAGGACTCTGGGGAGAACGTAAAGATTGCGGGAGCCCTCCTCCTCTCCCCTGCGCCCTTCGCGTTCCAAGAGAGTTCATAAAGTTGGGGGGAAACGCGCTGGGCTGCAAGCCGGCCGCTCACGTCCACGGTTCTATTCAGAAAACAGTTTCAAAATAAGTTAACCTCTGTAGGGTGTTTTTCCCCCTCCCCTTCTAATTGTTCCCTCTTCCCCCGCCCTCTCTCCGTTCGAGTCTGTTTTATGTTCTTCTGCGTTGTGCCAACTATTTTATCTTTATTCCTTCTCTTTCTCTGTGGCCATTCATTCCTTTTTTTGTGTGTGTGGCTTCTCCGGCTGATGTGCGGCTCGTTACCACCCACTGCACGCTCGCTCCTGTAGCTGAGGTGTTTCTATACAAACTCGAGCGTCCAGTTGTCATATTAATTATTACACTGAGTAATGACAGAAATGGTCAAAATAAGGGGAGACTCGAGAGCGCTTTTTCTTGCTGCTCAAAGATTCAGCAAAGAAGCCGTGCAACAAAGCACTAATTGGTCCCCAGAACCACTCCGACAAGGCATGGAAGATAGGTTTCATAGAACCCTGCGATTGTGAAGGGGAAAAGCTCTGAATGGACCCCACGCTTCC
This sequence comes from Diceros bicornis minor, assembly GCF_020826845.1. Taxonomy (NCBI): domain Eukaryota; kingdom Metazoa; phylum Chordata; class Mammalia; order Perissodactyla; family Rhinocerotidae; genus Diceros; species Diceros bicornis. The sequence goes on along the minus strand of NC_080764.1, from coordinate 20,588,130 downwards.
TTTCTAAACTCTCTTGCTGAGCAAAAAATGGACCTCTGTTTGAATACTGCCCTGATCCTTGAATACTATACCCAGCAGAGAAAAAAATGCACCATTTATTGTAAGTTTTTTTTTTCTTCTCCAGCTATTCATGGCTTCTCTGTGAAGAATCAGCTGGTTTTGTTTACCGTGAAAGACCTTTACTTTATTTTCATTCTTGGAGGAGGTGGGGAGAGGGAGGGAAGGAGCGCCATGTGCCTAGACGGAGAGAAGCTGGCCTACTGTAACAAAATAGAGTGTAACAAATCCTACAAAAGTTTAGAATGTATTGATTCTTCCCAGAGCTATATAGATTAACGACTTTCTTTATGCTTATCCGAGGAAGGTATTTAATCATAATGTAAATGGGGCTTTAGAAAAAATAAAGACTTAGCCTTACTTCTCCTTATTTGGAGAACTTCAAAAGAACTTGTAAGGGTGGCTGCAAATTACCCCCTCCCCCCCCACCCCAATCTCCCCTCCCCAACCCAAAAGCCACAGTAAAATAATAGTTTGTGCTTTTTTGTGTTTTGTTTTTCCAGCTTTTTTTTTTTTTTTTCTTTTTAAGGCGTATTGAAAGAGCAAATAGATTTGTTAGAAGCCTGGATTCCTTAATGCAGGTGCAGGCCTGGCTGTTGTGACCAAGAAGCAGAGCCAAATCCGTGGTTTGTGCTATTCTGCCCCTTGAACAGGCCATCCCAGGCTGGTCGACCCAACTCGGGGTGGGCAGCAGTGGCTTCTGAAGTTACTTCAAGAAGGGTGTGCTTGGAGACAGTAGATTGTGCAGCCGTGTACTTTTCATTTCCCTGGGTAGAACAGTGTCAAGCAAAGGCTTAGAGCCGCATACACCTCGGACAGAGGCCCTGTGTTATAGCTACTGGAAACCGAGGATCTGTAATGAATGCCCTGCACGCTCACTTTCCTCAAAGCACCCATGGCCTCTGGGGCTTAGCCCTCACCAAAATTGAGAGTTGCACTAACACTCTTGTGTCCAAATCAAGAATCAAGGCCTGTGTTCTCTGGTACTCTCTTTGCCTCTTCTTCAGGATCCACTATAAATATAATTGTATGAAATGATTCATTCAATGGAAAACCTAGTTTCACTTTTAAGATTAACTCCCTTTCCCTCAAAGAAAAAGCACAGAGGGAGCTTTTTGAAAGAGATGAGGCATATCTCCTTTCCACAGAGAGAAGGGGCACAATTCTGGACCTGGAGGATCCTGTGCGAGCAAAGGTGGCACTGGCCTGGCCTTCAACTGTGAGTGGAAATTCAGGTGGCAGAAGACACAGGGCACCAGGGCCTCAGGTCCCCTGGGCAGCAGATTCCTATGTGTCACTGGGAAAGCCATCTCCCCATGTAGATCCTGGTGCTGAATGTAGATAAAGTTTAAGCTAAGGTTGGTCCAGCTCCAGGATTCCCTAACATAGAAGAGGGAGCTGAAAGTGCAGAAATTAAGGTCCTTATTGTATTGCAAGAGAAAGAGAAACTTTCTCATTTTCCTGAGATGTCTATATTCTGGGTAGTACACACCAAAGAGGGTCCTGCCTCCCCATCACAAGCAGGGCAATCCCTGATATGTGTGGAGGGATTTGCAAAGGGAATTCACAAACAACATCAGATTTAATTATCCTGACAGCCTTGACACATAAGCCAAGGGAGTGCCACTGCTTCATTTATGGATGAAGGTATCAAACACTCCTTTTGTGAGTTGTTTTCTTCTCCCCCTACATCGAGATAAATGGGACCTCGAGTGTCCTGGTCAAGTAAAGCCTGGGGACTTGCCCAGAGACAGGCCCATTGAGCGGCAAGGGACGTCAGGGCCAGTGGCTCTGCTGAAGCCCCCTCCATGTGCAGGCCGTGAAGCATGTCTGCATTTGATCTCACTTGCTGCTGCTGATGTTAAAAACTTGGCTCCTATCTCCACCACCGTGATTTGGGAGCATCACCACCATTCCTCAAAAATGACAGGAATTACCCACCCCAGGTGCTGGGACAGCGGGACAGGATGGCATTGGATCTCCAATGGCAGTAGCAATTATCACAGGGTGGTTCCAGGAAGCCCAGTATCCTCCTCCCACAAACCCCTTCCTGGATGGGCTGTGTGAGCAGCAGAATGACTTCTTCATGCGCTAGAACAGCTATTCTTATTCATCCCTTCCTAGACCTGATCCGGAGTGCTCTGCATACATCTGGTTGAAATTGCAAAACTCTTGGAGGTAGATGCTGTAACTATGGGCACTGTACAGACGAAGAAACCGAGACTCCGAGTGTAGGCTGTTTGCTCAAGGTCACACAGCTGTTAAGTAACAGAGCCTGGGTACCGAATCAAGTCTATCTGCTTTACCCCCCAACCCCTACCCCGGGGCAAGATCTGGAGTGCCCTGGCCTAAGAGAGCAAGTGGCAATTCTCTCAAGTGTGTGTGTTGCGGGGGTGGAGGGGCATAATCTAAGTCACAGGATTTGAAGCAGAATTCTAATTGGCTCTTGAGTTCTTTGCTCCAAACTGGTGAAAACAACCAGAAAGCCAATTTCAGTGGAAAAGTCCCCTCGGTAGGGCGCAATCCCCAAAGGCAGAGGCACAAACTCCTAAAAAAGATTCTCAACTGCTCTACCTTAGGGTTGAAGGAGAAAGTGGAGACGACAGCGCTGGGCTGGGAGTGTGATGGGAAGCATTCTTTGTATTTACTCCAGTGGGAGGAAGAGAACGCCTGGGTTCTTGGAGAGCTTTGCAAAGCATGTAGGAAGCAGGCCGAGGATGCGGGAGTGGGGAGAGTGAGGACGGAATTTTGGCTCTGGGCTGGAGCAGGGAGAATAGGGACAAATGTTCCGGTGGCTTTGGCCGGAAGGATCCCAGCGCCCACTGTCTTTTCTCCTGGGCGGAGGCCAAGGCGTAGGGCCACTACAATGCGCGTTTTCACAGTTGGCGCTTCCATTTGGGCGCCCATTTCGTGCGCGTGGTTGGGAGTAGGCCCTGTGTGTGTGTGTCTGCGTGTGTGTGTGTGTGTGTGTGTGTGTGTGTGTGTATGTGAGATCTGGAGTAGGCTCTGGCCTTGAAGTCCCTGATAATTAGGGTCTCTGTGTACGGATGAAGTCCGCATGCGAAAAGGAAACTGAGAACGCATGCTGGCTCTCCGCGAATTTTGCGCGCTCCTAGATACGTTTCGAAATTAGCTGGTGTATGTCCCTCCTGCACAGATTCGGAAAGTGAAGGCCTTAGAGGAAGAGGGACTCGTTCAAGGTTACAACGCAAAATAGTGGTAGAGCCAGGACTAGGGACCTTTAAGTGTGGAAAGGTTAGAGTCCGAGTTGGAAGGGAGCTCAGGGCTCCTGATTCAGCCTAATGTGAAAGAAAGCACCCTTAGATGCATCGATGTTGGCGACATTCCCCACCCCCACCCCACACACACATTATTTTGAGAGAGAGGAGTGGATGGGCCACAAGGAGGCTTTTCCTAGACGCCTTCTAGCGGCCTGCACCCAGAGCTCACAGCTGGGGCACGTGGATGGAGGGAAGTGCCTGCAAAAACACTCTTTCACCAGCGGTGGAGGCTTCCTCGGGTTGGAAAATGGGTGCCGTGGCTCTGCTTCAGGCCTCATCGTCTCTTACACTTCCAGAAAGAGGAGACAAACGTGATCTTGGAGACCTCTCAGCTCCTTTCCTGGAGTGGGAGGTGGGAGCAGAGGCCAGAGGTGTAAATCCGATGGTGTTCAGGAAGTCTTGTGGGGTCAGCAGGTCACAGGTGTGGGGGGGGGGGCGCTGTGTGGGGAGGGAAGTTTACAGAACTGACCTCTGTTGGCGTCATTCAGTACTATGCTTCCTAAACTCACCTGTTTTAAAAGAGGAAACGGGGGCAGAAAAGAGGGTGATTCACGATTCCCCTCGGAGCCACCCGTCCTTACTGCCCATCACCACACTATTGTTCCAACAATACTCATAGCCAGACACACACGCCAGGGAGGGTTCCCTGGGTCACCTCCATGGATCCTTTAGAAAGACCCGTCTCCACAAAGGGGAGTTCAATGAGAAGCAGTTATCCGGATAATTCACCACAAGCATCCCTTCACCCAGGTCTCTGATCAAAACTGCCTATTTCTACTGGACAAGTCAACCCTGATTACCCTCTGCTGCCTTCTGCCTATGTAGACGCGACCTGGGACGCGCCCCAGCCTCCACCAGAGCAGTGCAGAGAGGGGACCCGTTGCTCCACTCGCTTCCCCCGAAGTGCCGTGTCCCAAGGCGCCCCGAAGCTGGACCCGGCTCCGGCCAGAGAGCGCCAGGGCCGAGGGCCCAGGAAGGACGCCTGGACGGGCGCTGTCCAAGCGGCCGAGCGACGGCTGCAAGGGCCTCCCCCTCCCTCGCGGCGCCAGCACGCGGCCCCGCCGGGCTCGGCTCCCAGTCGCCTGCCACCAGCCCGCCGGGCACACGCCTGGGGCGGGATGGAGGCTGCGCCAAGGCCGCCGAAGTGGTTTCGGCGGCGCCGAACAACCAGAGAAGCTCCTCCATTCCCCAAAGCTCCATCACCCTCCCCCACTGCCCCACATCTCTTTTTCTCAGACCCAACCCGGGAATATGCCAGAGCTCTCCCTTCTTTATGCATCCCCGGAGCCGGTCTGGAAATAATCCTTTGGGGGGCGTGGGGTGATGCTTCAGGCAGACAGAGGGCATCCCAGGGGCATCCTGGCCGTACACGTCTACCTATAGCACTGATCACAAGCACTCCTCTATGCGATCGCCTGCCGCCTTCTCGGCCCCCTCCACATCTGCTCATTGTGGGGAGCACATCCTAGTTTTTAGACCCGGATGGGACATTAGAGACCATCTAATCCAACCTTCTGTTGCTACAGACAAGGAAACTGAGGCTCAGAGAGGATGCACTTACCAAGGGCCACAGAGCTACTGAGAGGACGCAATGGGACCAGAACTCAAGTCTCAACAGTACTTTTACATTAACAGTCCAGTACTTCCGACGGAGTTACCCCCGTCTTTCTGAACTTAATCGCAAATTTGCTTCAGCTCCCAAGGACAGTGAAGACCCTCAAGAAAATGACAGTGGGTAGGGGAAGGAAACAGGAAAAATGGATCCCCACTGCCCCCTAACCTCCACACCATCCCCGTGCCACACTTTCTGCCCAAACCTTTCCCTGTGCTTTGCTCCAAGTTCTCAGGAGAATCCTGGGGCACTTCACCACAAACCTTTGCACCCACACACCCCAATTCCCAGAGCCATTTGCCCCTCCTGCGACGCCGGCCCCCCCTTTCTAGAGCCACCCCCGGCTGCAGCCCGCCCCGAGCGCGCCGCCTGTTTATTCAGCCGGGAGTCCGGCACGCGCCAGGCGCACGCACTGCAACAACAAACCCGGCTGAATGGAGAGTTTGCAAGGAGCGGGCGCAGGGAACCGGCGGGGGAGGGGAGAGGAGGAGGGGGAGTTTAGGGAGTGGGGAGGAGGAGGAGGTAAGAGGAAGGGGGAGTGGGGGCTGCAGCAGCGGGGAGTGGGGGGCGAGGCGGGGCCAGGGCTGCGCGTGGGGCTGGGTGTCCCATTGAAAAGGCAGCCGCACTCCGGCTGCCCAGCACTCGCTCACTTCTGGCCAGGGAACGTGGAAGGCGCACCGACAGGGAGCCGGCCAGGGAGGGCGAGTGAAAGAAGGAAATAAGAAAGAAAGGGGGTTAACAAAATAATAAAAACAGCCTGAGCCACCGGCTGGAGAGACCGGGACCCGGCGCAAGAGAGCGCAGCCCTAGGGGGAGAGGAACGGGAAACTCAGCAGAGCGCGCTCGCCACTGACTTTTGCTTCTTCTGCCTTTTTTTTTTTTTAACAAGAAGGCGCTAGCTGCAGCCTCACACGCGAGCGCCACGCGAGGCTCCCGAAGCCAACCCGCGAAGGGAGGAGGGGAGGGGGGAGGAGGAGTGGAGGGAGGAGGAAAAGCATTTGCACCTTCTTTGCTCCCACCCTAAGAAGTCTCCCGGGGATTTTGTATTTTGTTTAACTTCCCTCCGGACTCCCTCTTCATCTCTCGCCTTCTTTCCCTCTCTGTTCGTGCATCCAAGTCCTGTCTGTGTCTCCCTCGTGCGCCCCGCACCTCGCATCCCGGCTCGCTCCGATTCCGCGACTCCTTGGCCACCGCTGCGCATGGAGAGCTCTGCCAAGATGGAGAGCGGCGGCGCCGGCCAGCAGCCCCAGCCGCAGCCCCAGCAGCCGTTCCTGCCGCCCGCAGCCTGCTTCTTCGCCACCGCGGCAGCGGCGGCGGCGGCGGCGGCGGCAGCGGCGGCGCAGAGCGCGCAGGAGCAGCCGCAGCAGGCGCCGCCGCTGAGCCCGGCGGCCGACGGCCAGCCCTCAGGGGGCGGTCACAAGTCAGCGCCCAAGCAAGTCAAGAGACAGCGCTCGTCCTCGCCCGAACTGATGCGCTGCAAACGCCGGCTCAACTTCAGCGGCTTCGGCTACAGCCTGCCGCAGCAGCAGCCGGCCGCCGTGGCGCGCCGCAACGAGCGCGAGCGCAACCGCGTCAAGCTGGTTAACCTGGGCTTTGCTACCCTTCGTGAGCACGTCCCCAACGGCGCGGCCAACAAGAAGATGAGCAAGGTGGAGACGCTGCGCTCCGCGGTCGAGTACATCCGCGCGCTGCAGCAGCTGCTGGACGAGCACGACGCGGTGAGCGCTGCCTTCCAGGCTGGCGTCCTGTCGCCCACCATCTCCCCCAGCTACTCCAACGACATGAACTCCATGGCTGGCTCGCCGGTCTCATCCTACTCGTCGGACGAGGGCTCTTACGACCCGCTCAGCCCCGAGGAGCAAGAGCTGCTCGACTTCACCAACTGGTTCTGAGGGGCTCGGCCTGCTCAGGCCCTGGCGCGAATGGACTTTGGAAGCAGGTAGGTAGTGTTTTGGAGTAAACAGGGTGTATTTTCTTGTCTTCCTCTTTTTTCCTGCGTCTTAGTGTCTGTAGGAGAGGGACTGTCTCCCCCGAGATTGGGGGCGGGGAGTGTTGATTTAAAGGATTTGTTAAAGTTTGTCGATTTCAAATCCTGGTTTGTTCGTTTCAGGATTGGCCTCTCAGAGTGGCTTTGCCCAGGTCTCCAAGGACTGGAGGGTAGGGGTGAGGTGGTGAGAAGCTGGACAACCGAGTACTGGGACCTGACAAAAGAGGCGCTCTACCTGACGCATCCTTTCCCAAACCTCCATTCCTACCCACCCCCCCCCAGCCTCCAAGTTCACACTAACCTCTCCTATTCTTCTCTTTATGATATAGGGCGGCCGCACAACCTGCATCTTTAGTGCTTTCTCGTCAGCGATGTTGGAAGGAAGAGAAAAGAAAAAAAAAAGAAGAAGAGAAAAAGGAAGAAGAAGAAGAAAATAAAACCCCAGGCACCCAACCCCAACGCCAACTAAGGGACACACGCCTGAGAAGCAAGGCTCTTAGAAAACAGGGATGCGCTCCAAACAGTATCTTTGCACTCCAATCATTCACGGAGATCTGAAGAGTGACTAGGACCTGAGTCCATGCGCAAAATGCAGCTCGTGTGCAAAAGCACTGGGCTCCTGGCAGAAGGGAGCAGCACACGCCGTATAGAAACTCCCACCCACCACTAACAGGCAGAACTGAAAGCGCTTGCTCGGGGGCCTTCACCTCCCCGCCCTCTCTGAAAGCGCAGTTCTTAGCCCTCTAGAAATGGGTAGGTGTCCTTCGTCTCAGTATCTCCCATCCCAATAAGCTGTGGACATTCGTCTGCAGTGAAATGATGCTATACTCAGTCCTTTGAAACCCCATCCTTTGGGGCCCCCTCCCCAAGCCCCACTTCCTCACACCATCTTTTCTACGTTTTCATCATAGAATGCTTCCAATCTTTTGTGAATTTTTTTATTATAAGAAAAATCTATTTGTATCTATCCTAACCAGTTTGGGGATATATTAAGATATTTTTGTACATAAGAGAGAAAGAGAGAAAAAATTTATAGAGTTTTGTACAAATGGTTTAAAATGTGTATATCTTGATACTTTAACATGTAATGCTATTACCTCTGCATATTTTAGCTGTGTAGTTCACCTTACAACTGCCATTTTCCCTATGTGGTTTTGTAAAGAACTCTCCTCACAGGGGAGATCAAAAGACCACCAGATGTACTTCAGCACCAATGTGTCTTACTTTATAGAAACTTTGTTAATGTATTAAGGATGTTATTAAATACTGTTCGAGAACAAATTTTATGCAGCTACTGTCCAAACGCAAAGTGGCAGCCAGTTGGTTTTGCCTTTTGGGAAATTTCTATCACTGCCTTTTTTTTTTTTCTTACTGTTTTATTACAAACTTACAAAAAACGTGTATAACCCTGTTTTATACAAACTAGTTTCGTAATAAAACTTTTTTCTTTTTTTACAAATGAAAATAATCAGCTGCCTCCAAGTCTTCTTTGACTCCACTGCCCATGTCCAAGTTATTATGGAAATGCCAAAGGGGGAGAGGGGAGAGGATGGTGCAAAAAAGTGGCAGAAATGACAAAGATAAGAGCTATGATCAGTCCCACCCAAGGTGGCTCTATAATGAATGTAGAAGAAAATATATATGTAGATGGATTTCTTCCCCGTTTGCTGCAAATGTACACATATACCTAGAGAATAGGTGGTGATCAATGGCTGCATCATCTTTTGATAAACTGACTATACATTTTAAACCCCCCAAAAAACTGAACTGGAAAGAGGGTCCCCACTCGGCTTTGTAACCCTCACCCTCATTCCCGGTTTCTCATTGTGCAACTGTGGAAGGGCTGGATGAGATAAGGACCCTAGGGGTTGGTGGAAGGATGTGGTGCCGGAGGTTGGGCCAGGAGGAGGTAGTCCTCTCCTCCACACTCCCCGGGGGTGGGGGTGGGTGTGTTCCTCTCCCTTCACTTCCAGACACACATTTTCTACTCCTTTTCTCCACTACACACACTTTCCATGTTGATTTTAAGTAAAGGGCATGTATGATATGAATTCTCTGCAGGAGTTAGATTTAAATAAATAAAAGCCTGAGAAATGTGTGGTCTCTTTGAGACACTGGCCTATCTAAGCTTGTGACTCTATCCGAATGGCGTGAGCTGCGTGTAAAAGTACCCAATTACCAAGATTCAAAAAGAAATTGGTGGGTTTTTGGCTGGCTTGCTTCTTGTCAGTTAGCAAGGACGTGATTAGAATCCTACTCCGCCTCTCTCCGGCTCCTCGCTCGCCCGCCTGTATTACTTGCAGATTCAGTTTGCGTGTCTCCAGCCAAGCGGAAAGCCGAGCGCAAAATGCATCTTACAAAACGCAACAAAGGACGGGGAGCCAGCACGTCTTCCAGAGTTAAAAATCTAGTCTGTGTTGGTACATCTATACCATTTAGTGGCACAGAATAATCATTTTTTAAAGCCGCGATGCGCGGAGCACGCCACAGCGTCTGATGTCATTTTGCTAAATGACCCTCTATAGAATGCACATTGAGGCTTCAGTCCCTTTCAAAGAGATGAGCGTAATTAAGGGGAAAAAAATCAGTAAATTCTTCATCGCCATAAATAATCGGACTTTCTGCCAGCAGTGGGCCAATTTAGAGCTTACTTGAGGGAAGTAATGCTTTTGTGGTGCCTGCTTTTATTTTTATCTTCTCATTTGGAGGACCAGAGCTGGGCTCTCTCCCCCTCCCCATTTCTTTTTCTTTTAATTTAGCTCCTTTGCAAGTTTCCAGATAAGGTATGCAAAGAAAGTGTAGCAAGTCATTTATGGCTATGAATATAACACTAGGATAATGTTTCAGCCCCCACCAAGGGGATTTTTTTTCCTCTTCTTGTGAAGACAGGTGTTCTTTCACTCACTTCTGAATGGGAAATATCCAGTCTCGTTAAACTCCAGGCAAAGTTAGCCGTTGTTTGCCACAGTGCGAAGGCAAACTCTAAAAATTCACAAAAACACCCACAATTTTGCCGAAGCTAGGAAAGGGCAAAGCAAGGATTGGGCAAAATCTCATTACATCTGCTCTAATCGCTTAGCAACACAAAGCGGGGGCTTGTGCGGCGAGGGGAAGCCATTCACAGCGCTCTGACAGGCCGCATTCAGCCGGCATTAGTCAGCTCCATAAATCACCGCTGCCCATTGGCTGCGCGGCGGCCTTTGGAGCGGCCCTGGGCTGTCGACGAAATACAAAATGTAGACCCCGGCGGCTAGCAGTCACGGCCTCTCTCCCGTCCTGGCCCTCACTCCGCTTTCTTTTGGGGGGGGTTGGGGAGGGGAGTGGTGCTGGGGAAGAAAACTGCCTTGACTTTATTGACTGAGAAATCTCACCTGTTCAAAAAAACGGCCCAGAGACCACCGAGTTAAGACTGGAGGCGCGCCTGAAACTGACGAGGAAGAGCGGGAGTGCAGGAGAGAAAGCAGAAACAGGCCCGCCGCTGGCTGCAGAACTGTCGAATGCGAGTACAGTCAGAGGCTGGGCTGAAGCTACTGGGACACACTTTCACCTCTCCGATACAGCCTTTTAAAATTTTTAAATGGGGAGTAGGAGGGTGTATATGGAGAAGAATCTATTTCAAGTTCACATCAGGCGGGCCCACCAAGGAAGAGAGAAGAAACCAATCTGCCCTCTGAATAGAGCGTCAAAGGAATAGGACTGAGATGTAGTAAGAAGGAGGGAGTAGCATGTGCGTTTGCATTTTACTGTTCTTGCAGGGCTGGGGATGTTGGAACACAGAATCAACAGCGCGATTCCTTCTGAGCTTAAGTAGTCTCATTTGTAATATGTGGTTGGTGGTACCTACAGCTGCCAGAGGAGACAATGTAAAGGAGTTAGCACATGGCCTTGTGGGGGAGATTACAAGCTATATGTAAATGGGAACGCCTGCTGTCGTTATTCTTATCTTCCAGTCCTGTCTTGCATTTTCATGAGGACTGGTCAGTTGATGCTTCTGAATCACAGCCTCGATTTGAGGCTTACCCACAAACCACATAGAAAGAAGTCTGAGAGTAGATGTGGAGTCAAGGTAGGTTTTCCTGGGAAGCCCAAGTCACCTTACCTGGAACGCCACCTTCTGCAAGAAGCTTTCGCTGACCACTCTAACTAAAGTAGCTCTCCACTGGCCACAGTCACTCTCTATCCATTAGGCTGTTTCTCCTTCCTGGCATTTACACTGTGCATACGCTTCTTGGCATTTACCACCATGTGACAAAACTATATCTTTGTCTGTTCATACAATTGCTGTCAATTGCCCGCTACTAGATGGTACACTCCATGAAGACAGGGACTTCGCTTGTGTTGTTGACTGGTATCTCCCCAGCCCCTGGGGAGACAGGTGTTTGTTGACTAAATGGATGGTCTGTTCTGTTGAATTGACAGCTGTGGTACCTATTCCTCCCTTCCTCCTTCAGAGCCACTCTTCACTCTTCTCTGCTCTGCTCTGTGTCTCACGAGGCTGATCTCTGTGGACTTCATCACTAGGGCAGCCTTGCCCTCTGGCTTCCTGTTGGGTTTGGCCATAGGGAGGCACCAACAGAAGTTTGTGAGGTAGGAGGGGAGGCAGGTTGGGACATTTACATCCCTGCTCCGCACTGCCTGGGCTCAGTTGCTTTGGCAGTGGCTCTGCTCCTTGGTCTAGGCCACAGCTCTTGTCAGGAGGTCTCTCTCCCACAGCAACAGATGTTGCTGAGATGCAGTAACAGCTTCCTCCTCTTGCTCCTTCAGGCCCAGAGCTGGTAACAGCTCCCCCTGGTTAGTAGTCTCTGGGTGCTGCATCATTTTGTTTCCCTTAGCCCCACACACATCTCTGTCTCTCCATCAAATTCTCTTCATTCACCCGTTCCAGTGTGCCATCTGCTCCTGCTGACCCTGGCTGGTACACAGGCTATTCTCCCACAGGATCTCAGGGATGGACTAATTCTGTGTCAGATTTTCAGGGACTCATGGGGCTATCAGTAAGAAACTTCCCAGGGCAGAGGTGAACCGAGCTATATTCAAAACCTAAATCTGGAAAAATCCCTTCATCTTTTTGAGCTGTGAATGACTTACCTGAAAGTTTGCAAAAGAAGTCAATTACAGTTTTCTCTTGCGGAAAATGAGGGTAATACCTTCCCTTGAGAAGATCACCAGATGAGCAGAAAATGAAAGGGCTTCAGAGCTCTCAATCACTATATCAATGCAAGAGACAACGGCTTCTCATGATCTTTCTGACCCAGGTAGAGAGGTGGTGCTGGGGACTTGCCACCAAGACAACGACCATGCTGGTGCTGAGAAGCCATTCTGCTTTCATTCACCCATTCATTCACTCAGCCTTTTATGCACTCATTTAAAAAGGGAGAGACAAATGATTAAATGCAGTCAACATTTCTAGGACTTAATTGTCTTGATTTGTATCTTTTAGAGCGAGCTCTCGGAAAACCTTGTTTTATTGCAAACTCTTTTCGAAACACTATGGATGTTTCTCTGATGTACTAAATGCACTCAACTCTATTTCTCTTCTCCTGCTGTTAAGAAGTCCCTCAACTTTTTTCTCCCTCTCTCCACTCCTGGGCCAAGAAAGAATCCGTTTTCGGATTTCCCCAGAAACTCCAGGTTATCCGGAGTCAAAGGTAGGGAGGGAGGAGAATTCGCTGACACTAACGTTCTTTCTCCGCTGCAAAAGCCAAGGGCTGGGCTCTAGCACAGGTTGAAGTTATATTCCTTCTTCCTTTGTATGCAAGATTAGGTTGTTACAAAAGAGGGTGTGTAGGTTAATGGCAGGAAGCAAGTTGCAGCGCTGAGCGCGGGCCCTGAGCGCGTGTCAGGTTTAATGATTTATTCAAGCCGCAGCGCATCCAGGCGGTGATTGGCTGCAGGCATGCGTCCGCTGTCAGCTGCGCGCGCCGGGGCCTCGCCCCGCTACCTGACTGCAGGGGTCGGGGTGGCTGGGAGGTGGTGGGATGAGGAGGCTTGGGCGTTGGCCCGGAGGGGAGAGGTGTGAAAAGGAGGAAGAGGTAGGAGGTGAGAGAGAGGGCAGGAGACAGGTGGAGGAAGGGAGAGAGAGAGAAAAAAGGAGGAGAGAGAGAGATTGGGAGAGGGAGAGAGGAGAGAAGGGAGGGAAGGAGAGAGAAGAGAGAAAAAGAAAAAAATCGAGGATATGGTGGGTGAGGAGAGAGAGAAGGAGAGATGGAAAGAGAAAGAAGAGGAGAAAAACAAGAGGGAGAGAGACAAAGAAGAAGAAAGGAGAAGAATGAATGAGAGAATAGCGAGAGGTTGGACAGCGGAGTGGGATGCGCTCCCAGAACGCCCCACGTGCGCCCCCCTCCAGGCAGCCTGCAGGCGGCCGCTCACAAAGCCGCCTTTGATGCGCTGGCTACCAGGGCTATTTTGGGGACGAGATGGGGGAAAGGCGCCAACCCACAGTCCTTGAAGGGAGTCACTTTCTGCGAAGTACGTTGGAGAGGACTGCCCTGGGTCCGGGCTGCCGGGGCAGGAAGTGGATACAGGGGACAAAAGCTTGGCACCTGCCAAAAGCGAGAGCTCTTGGAGAGCACCTACCCCCTCAACCCCCACCCCGCCACCCCTGAGGGCCGGCGTGGGGTGGGGGTGAAGCAGCGCCACTGGGCTCTGGCCCTGCCCTCCACCGCCGCCTCTGGACTCCACCGCAGCTGAGCCCCGCCCTCCTAGCTCCTCTCTGGACCAAAGTTCTTACGCCTGCCTTTCTTTGGGTCTTTCTCCAACTGTCATCTGAGTCACTTTCTCCCTCTCCTCCATTATTTCCTTTTACTTCCTCCCTCCTTTCTCTTTTCTTCACTCATTTGCTCTCCCCTTTTTACCATCATTATTTACAATTAAAAAAAAAAACACCACTCAAGCACATCTAGATTGGAGCTGTACTCCAGCCAATGGGCCCTTTGGAAGGAGGGACTAGGGTGGGAAGAAAGATATTCGGGGGGAAGGCAGTGTGTCATTTGAGAATCAAATGGGGAGACCAGCCCTCTGTGTGCGTCTTCCAGGATAAAGTTGTGGAGTCTAGAGAGTCAGCAGTCAGAGGGTGGCTGCTTGTGTTGGGGGAGTTGGAAATTCTCTCTCCATCTCTCTCCCCAAGACCAAGACAGAAGTAAAGCTGGCTCCCCACTCAGCCCCAGCCGCCCCCACCCACCTCCAGTACACACAGCCCTCCGCCTCCCCCAGCTACAGCTCTTTACTAGGAAAAACAGTCTGTGGCCATTGTCCAGGTGCCAGCAGGGCCTTTGGTGTAAGGGAGGCCGGCCAGCCCTCTGATCAAACTCAAAGGTTAGTTAAAAGACAAAAACAGCTGAAAGTCTTCATGAATAATTCTGGGCCAACCACCCACCCCCACAACCCCACCTCCCAGCTCAGTGTAGTGCAAGCCCTGCTCAATGCCCTACCACTTTGTTATGCTGCTCGCCTAAGTCAGAATTTCACAGAAAGGCCGAGAAGAAAAGCTCCCACAATTAGAGGTCGCCTGTCAGAAAACATTAACGCCTTCCTCGCCCAGCCTGTCAGGCCTGCTGCAGATACAAACCGCCATGGCGAATTGGCCCTCCACCCCGTGAAGCGCCTGCCAGCCAAAGGAGCAGGGATTTGAAAGCCGAAGGAGATGGAGCCCACCTAAGTGTGGTTTCTGCAGCGTCGGGATGCACCGAGATACCCCCAGCTTCTTCTTTCTAAGAGTCAGCACAAGATGCCTGGGAGAAGTCATATGAGATAGTCCTGTGGATGGGCAGATGGACAGACCTCCCAGACCAGGACAGTATAGCAGGACCCTTTCCTGCAGCAGACATGGTTAAAATCTGTGCTCATGGCTACACCCTCATCTCCTGTTTACTGAGCATTTTCCAAGTGCCAGGCATCTTATTTTGTTCATAGGCGGAGCAATCCTATCAGGTGGTGTATTATTCTATTTACCTTATAGATGAAAAGACTGAGGGGCTCAGAGAAGCTGTATGACTTGTCCATGATCACATAGCTAGGTAGTGGCAGTGCCAGGATTTGTACTCAGGTTTGCCTGACTCCAAATTCCATGTTCTTTGCATCATAATCCAGCCCATAGTTTCTCCAATAAGATCCAGAGACCAACTGTATGCTTGTCTGCTTCTGAAAATATTACCAATATGCGAGCATGTTCTTCGCCATCTTCCTTGTATCACCAAGAAAATTCTCTGCTTCTAGAACAGTATCTGACTCATGCTTGACACTCAAAAACTTGTGAAAGGAAGGAAAGAGGGAAGAAAGAAGGAAATGAAAGGAGGGAGGAGGGCAGGGATTCTTTAGAAAAGTCCTTTTGATTTTCTTGGAACATAATTTTGTTCTGGAAGATATTTGATTTTTGGATCAAGAGATTTGGTTGGGAATCTCCATGTACCACCAATTAGCTGGGGAGTTGAATTTTTATTTCCTCATCTGCATAAGTGGAGATAATAACACCTATCCACAAGCGTTGTTATAAAGATAGAATAAGATGAACTATGCAAAAGTACCTAGCATGTTATCTAGCACATAGTAGGTGCTCAAGAAAATTCAATTGAAAATGAAATAGGATTTAGTCTTTTATTTTTGTGTATCGGGAAAATATATGCCACATATGCAATCATCCATGAAACAAAACTGCTGGACTATAGCAAAGTCATCAAGGAATTTTGTATTCTGTTGCTCTATGGTGTTCATGCCACAAGGATGGTGTGAGCTAAAGCAGAATGCATGTTAGGGAGACTGTCTAGTGGTGTGGAAGAGCTTCAGGGCCTCCAAGAAGTGAGCAGTCATCCTCCAGCAAGTGCAGAATGGTTTTGCGGTTGCTTACTGCTCCCTGGTGAGGCAGAAAGGAAATCGTCAGCCCGTTTTGTGGAAGACAAAAATGAAGCTCTAAGAGATGATTACTTTGCTAGGAGAAAGTAATCACACTAGAAGTTAGAGCTGACCACTGTGTTCTCCAGGATTCTTATCCTCTCAGCATTCTGGAGTGATTCAGAACTTTAGCCTCCTCCCCAGGCCTCAGAAGGAAAATTTTCAGAAAACCACTTGTAAATTCAAGGGATGGCCATCACTTCCATTGCATCTGTCACTGGTGAGATTATTTAAATTGCATCAACTCCCAAACCTCCAGGATTGCTGTCACCACCTTGCTCTGATTCCACCCACCATTCAGCTTTTCCAAGTTCCAAAACACCAGTTAAACAATAACAACAACAAAAAACCAAGAAAAGCTCTAGATTATATTCCCAGGAATGTTTAATAATTCTGCAACAGTTGGTCAGCTTCTCGGTCATTGTTTTTCCACCGATTCCTGTGCAAATGTTTTGGTTTCCAGGGGACAGGGATGATCTTCATGTCCCTCCTTGTCTCTCTCACATTTGCCCTTTTTCCTCCTTCTCTGAGCGACCTTCTTTGTCTTCCAGAAGATAGATTCTGTCCTTGATATATAATCATTACTTCACGGGTTGCTGGCCAAAAATAATGGTGGAGTGTAAACACAAGGTCTGCTTTTGGGATATTTTATGAAAATATTACATTGTCTGAAGATGTTCAGAATGCAGTGGTGTTTGAAACGCCGGCCAACCTTATGAGCAGCCCCCACCCCTACAAGCACACGATATAAGACTGCTAAAGTAAAAATTGTAGAGTTTGTATAACCACAGTGATGTAGCCAATGGTGGTTTATATAAACTGATGATGAGATCTCTTCCACGAAAAAAACAGAATGAGCAAACATTGCAGCCCTGGGAGGGGGCCAGGCTGGACCAGTCCATCTTCAGCATTCGGACAGTTCATCATGTCTCCACATCCTGAGGAGACGGAAGCTAAGCTTGAAAGAGAACACAGCACTGGGCATGTTCTTTCCTCAATCTTTTCCTGTTTGAGCAGCCAGAAGAAGCCTGCTCTACATCCATCTCCCAATTCTCAGGAATATTACCCTCTTCACTGGGACACACAAATGAAGGGGACTTATTTTGTGGCATCTAAATAGGTTATACGTGTCAATGAACAACTAATTTGTTGCTAGAGATCTTTTATAGATGAAAATAGGCATGCTAATTCTAAATCTAGGTACTTTTTCTAAGGAAAAAAATCAGACATGCTCAAAACACACACAGCAAAGAGTGTTGGTTGTAGTATTATTATTTTTTTATATAATGTTGAAAAATAACCTGCAACTTCAATGTTGGAGCATTGGTTCAAATAAATATTGACAAGTTCATATAATGGTATATTGTGCAGAACTTTAAATGGTGACGTAGATTTATGTTTACTAACATGGAAATATATCTATGATATAATAAGTATCTTTTCATAAGTGAAGAGAATAGGCATCACCTATAATTCTACCAACCAGAGAAAACCAGTCACCATCTAATAATCTATATATTTTCTTGAGAAAGTGGCATCATATAATTCACTTTTCTACTTAAAATATGGACATTAATTAGTTTAGTTATTCATTCAGCAAATATTTTCCCAGGTTGTGTTCTAGGCCCTCAAGATACAGTAGTGAAAAAGACCAACATAATCCCAGATCCTGCAGTTTATGGGGTAAGAAAGACATTCAAAAATCTAGTAGTTACATGTTTCAGAATCATCAAATAGTTTTCTATAACATGATTTTAAATGCTGATTGAATGTACAATAACATCTTAACCAATCTGTGTGTTTTTACAGAAAGTGGTTTCTTTCTGTTTATTTTATTTTCATTTTTTGCTACCTGTGAATAAATTCTGTGATGAAAAACCTTATAGCCAAACAATTACACATGGTTATGTCCTCAGGACACATCTGCAGAAGGAGAACTATTTTGTTAATGGAAATGTGCGTTCTGAAGGCTTTTGGATTCATATTACCTAATTGCCTCAGAAAGGTTGAATCAGTCCTAATTTCACCAGCAGTGATGAGTCCCAATGTCCTCACAGCCTCACAAGTATTATATTTTAAACAAAGAAACAACTTTACCAATTGGTAGGTTTAAAAAAGAGTGATATCTCATTCTTTCATTCTGCTTGTCCTACATCAATTCCATTATTTTTTCATATTTATGACGTTCAATTAGTTCTTCATATTTATTTGCAGCAATGACACACACAGGGCTGAGATGAGCTGCATTCAATAAATGAGGGAATGTTGGCTTAAAATACATCTTCCTGGAGATTCTGATTAACTCAGTGGCTCTGATATAAGGTCATTTTGCGGACAGTGATTTTAATTTTATCCCCTCTGGGGAGAGAAGCCAGATAACTAACTTTAGAAATGACAACTGTGGATAAGCTAAAATGACCAATGCCATAAAGGTGGCTTATAGTCCCAATTTACTTTTCCAAGGCTCAGGGGTCGAATGTCCCCAGTGGTAATCCGTAGGTGGGGAGTGCCAAGGATTACTTTGGACTCTGATTCCCGTTCCAGCCTCCCCTTTCCAGCCTCTTCCCATTCATGCTGACTTCCCGGCCCTGCCCCCCCACCTGCTGCTGGCCTAGAGAAGAAAGCCACTTCCATTGGCCTTGGCTGCCTGGGGAGATCTATATTACTCTGGGGAAGACAAGAGCTGTCCCCATCTTGGTAAAGTGTGAAATTCGGTTTTGATTGCAAAGGGAAGCCATTTCAACAGGATTACACCGTGACCATGTAGATTAAACTCAGCCATATGGCCTGGGACGCCTCTTCCTACTGTCAGGTAACAGTGCATTGCTAATGACGTGGTGATGACATTTTCAAATGAAAAAATAAAGCCACCTGGGCTGGAATAAAGGAGGCAAAAAATGACAAGATGCTGGTAAGCATTAACAGAGCTCTCAACCCTCTGTGGGCTTTGAAGAAGAGATAGGATTTGTTTAATTTATAAGTAAAACCAATGAACATGTGCCTGATGTTACAAAAAGAGTTCTGCCTGCTTGGCACAGCAGAAAGAGATTCTGTGTTTTTATTGAGAAAGATTCCGGTGTTGACTCAAAGAGATTGCTTAACCTCACTTAGCCTCAGTTTCTTCATCCATTAAGTGGGCATAAAAACACATTTCACAGGGTTGTCATAAGAACAAAACAGGTTATGTGACGGAGATTTGTAATCGGCTAGCTGCTCTACAAATGTAAAAAAAAAAAAAAAGATGGTTTTATCAGTCAGAGCTCTCAGCTGCAAGCAACAGAAATAAACTCTGGCCGATTTAAACTGAAAAGAAACTTACCAGAACCGGGATGATTCGGCACATGTGTGTGGTGATGGATTGTAATTAGTATTTGGGTGGTGAGCATGATGTAATCTACGCAGAAATAGAAGTATAATGATGTACACCTGAAATTTATACAATGTTATACACCAATGTTACTGCAATAAAAAAACAAAAAAAACAAGAAACTTACTGGAAGACTTTGAGTTATTCATATAATTACTGGAAAGGCTGATTCTAGGGTCAGAAAATGGGCTAGAAAATGTGAGGCTGAGCAGCAGCCAACACCATGGCTAAAACGATTCCCCATAATAGTTGGGTGGGGCTGCAGCCACTTCCTCCTCCAGCCTCTGGACAACACCGTTCGCACTGACACCATCTCCAGGACTCGACACCCACTGATGGTGCCACTGCCTGCAGACTGGTTGGCTGTAGCCATAGCTCCAGAGGCCATTGTGACAAGGATGGATTCTCTGCTGTCCCTGCTCTTTTGTGCCACTAACTATCCAGTCTACATCTGGGGTGGGAGCCTCCGACTGGTTGAGATGTAGATGCAAGGGAGGCCAGGAAAGTGGTGTCTGGCCTTGCCTACTTTTCTAGTAGGAGATGGGCTCTGCTTTCTACCAAGATACTTAAGAACATCCAAAGGAAGAGCGCTCAGAGGCTGGGGAGCCCCAAACAAAACAAAACAATAAACAACAAAAAAAGACTAACAGCTTTTAGAGGAGGGGCCAATAAACTGTGCCTGTAAAGGGTAACAAGTAAATATTTTCTCAGATTGTAGTGCAGGAACAGCAGGAGCAACATGTAAATGAAAGAGTGTGGCTGTGTTCCAATAAAACTTTATTTGTAAAAACAGGATTTGGCTTTCAGGTCATAGTTTGCAGATCCTTGCTCTAGAGTGATGATGATGGTGACAACTAGGGCAACTTTTTGAGAAACTATCCTTTGAGTCCTGGCTGGAAATGGATGCAGGAGACAGTAGCAATTCCTTAAACTGTGATCTGGCAAGATGTGTCCTGTCATTCAGTTGTCTTGCCCCCTAGTAACTGCTAGTTTCACTGTGAAAACTGTTTCCTAGCTAGGTGGTTAATAACATGTAAACTATTTTCATTCATATAGAATTGCAGTTCAGATCTGAGCCCTGGTTCAGACCCCCTCCAGGTGAGGAGCCTGTCAGAGAAGAGGGAGCAAAAGAGAAACCTTCTTCCCTCTTCTGCCCTCCTGTGTGATCGCCCCAGGTCTCCCTGGGTCTCCCAGGTACTCCTATCCTCAGCTCTGCTGCATCATTACACCTTTTAGGGCAA
Source organism: Diceros bicornis minor (assembly GCF_020826845.1). NCBI lineage: Eukaryota > Metazoa > Chordata > Mammalia > Perissodactyla > Rhinocerotidae > Diceros > Diceros bicornis. The sequence continues at coordinate 20,567,699 of NC_080764.1, read as the reverse complement.
GTGTCATCATTGCCTGCCATGGATGGTATCAGAAGAGACTTAGTTTACTCTAGGAGCCTGGGTATGAGTTTCTTCCACAGGGCATGTCAGCCACACTGGTGAGATAATCAGTAGCTTCTTATGTTTTCTATGTGATGTTCCCATAGACTGGTTTATGTGACCCAGGGAGGGAGGAGAGTCAATCCAATGGACTTGATGACAAATCATCAGACATGAATGTTTGCTGTCATATAGATAAAATAACGCCTTGATGGAAAAAGATTTTCCTTCTTTCCATTATTCAACTCATAGGAATTGTGATCCTAAAATCTGCAATGTCTACACTGGGCAGTGTGGCTATAAAGATGAATGAAGTATGGTCTCTGTCCTGGAGGATGTTCAATTAGTTTTGTTTGTCTTATAAGCAAGATTTTTCCAGAAGCACTCATTTATTATATCTGTTTCCCCTAAGAGTATTAAATGTTGCAGGGAAATGGGCTTATTCATCACCGTGTGAAGACAACCAGTCATCACTTTTATCAGAAATAGGTTTGATGGCATGTGCAGAAAACCCAGCCTGTGATGGGAAAACCAAATATCGCTCTCTTTCTTTCTTTTTCTTTCTCTTTTCTTTCCTCCCTCCCTCCCTCCCTTCCTCGCTTCCTTCCTTCCTTCCTTCCTTCCTTCTTTTGTCCTTTCCTCTCTCGGTTCTTTTCTCTCTGAGCAGGAATTCTGGATGTAGGAGTTGGGATTGGTATGATGGCTCACAAAGCTCTCAGGCCACAGGTGCTGACTAGCTTTCCACCCTTACCCAGCTTTTGGCTTGGTGCCTTGTGGTCCCAGGATGAATGCTCCATCTGCAGATCATGTCTGCTTTCTAGGCAAGAAGGAGAAGGATAAAGAGCAGAAAGGTTGTGCCAGCTGAAGCTGCTTTCTTCTAAAATGTTTTCCAACAAGTCCCTGCAGTAAGTCTCATTTATATTTCTTTGGTCAGAACCATGTGAAATGACTAAGTGAAGGGGAAAAAGAAGCCAGTAATGGACTTTTTAAGCCAGGAAGGGAGGCTGCTTCAAACACAAGTGGGATTCTATTAGTATGGAAGAAGAGGAGGATGGATATTGGGTCTCAAAGAGACTCAACGTCGGTCTACAGCAGATTTACCTCAAGAGTCAGTTTGCACCAATTCGTGAGTCCCACCAACCAGCTGGCATCTCTCCCAATCCTTTCAGCCTTCTTCACTTCTCTGTACTTTTAAGTTGCAAAATAGGTCAGATTTATCAATACCATGTCATCAATTTCATTTATGGATTCACTGAATATTTACAGGGGAAGCACCTAAAAGATCTACCCTTTCAACCTCTTGAGCTACACATGATAAAATGGGGGCCCAGAGATATTAAATGACTTGCCCAACATCACACAGCTATTAAGGTGTATATCAAAGATTAAAACACATGGAGAGAATACTTGGTATCTGCTTTCAAAAGATTGTTCTCAGATTGCAAGACTGCAAGAATTTCAAACCATCAAGAACAGGTGGAATCTTTTCTAACTAGCTCCTTTCATTACTGGAAGCTATATTTAAGCCCACAGCACTGGCATTGGTGTTCGAACTACCTTTTTAGTTCTTCCTATTTTTTTTCACTCCTAGAGCCTCTAAGGGTCTCAAGCCAGCCTTCATTAGGAGTTTGGTAGGCTCTGAATATGTTGGTTGAGAGAACATACCAAACTTGCTCTCCAAATCTTGGTTTCTGATATTGCCACCTGCCCGATATCTTCGACCAGAAACCCTGATCCTCTCTCTCTCTATGTCTCCAACTGGCACGCAGTGAGCATCACTAAATCCAAAAGTTTCTATGTGATGTCTGAAAAACCTACACAAACAAACAACATTCAAATTTATTTTTGAACTCTTTCCCCAGATTAATGATCAGACTCATTTAGGCTTTAAATTTAGAGCTATTTTGCCTGTAAATGTGTCTAGAGGTTGAAGGAAATATATGGAACATGTTATTTGAAAATGTAGCTAATGTATTGTTTAAACATAATTTTTTCTGGGTTTGCAGACTTTTTAGGTACTCTACATTTATATTTATACTCTTAGATTCAGCACCTGCTTTCTCAACCCTGTTGCTTCTGCCTTTGTTCAGGAACTTATCATTTCTCTCCGGACCTCTGCCTCTTAAATAGTCTCCTTGTTCATGTCACTCCAATCCATCCTCCACATTGCAACCTCTTGAGTACTTTAAATATAATATGTGGACCTCACCACTGCCACTAGAGTGGTCTTTCTGGTTTTCCCACTGCCCTTGGTGGTAGTTACTTTATTTACTCCACAAATATTTATGGAGCTCCTGCAAGGTGCCAGTACTATGCTAGGCAATATCGATGTGATACTGAATAAGCAAACACGGCGGCTACTCTCCTGGACCTTCTGCACTAAAGAATGGTTGATAAGGGTGTTGATGACCTACCTTCTGTCCGCAGCCCATCCAGATCTCCAACCATCCCAGCTGACCTTTGTATCTCAACAATACCAAACGACTTATAGTCCCTTGCACACACCCTGCTTTTTCTCCTCTCACTACCTTTGCACACACCCTCTTTGTTGGTCTGGTGTATTCTTTTACCATTTAAGTTCCAGCTCAGACATCACTTCCTCCAGGAAGCCTTCCTTGACCTCACCTTACACAGATTAATCACTTTTTCTCTGGAACTCTCACATGCTTTGTTGTTATTTAGTTGTCCTTATCACAATGTTCCCTGATTTATTTGATTTCAGCCCTACCTTTTTTCCTAGAGTGGAGAAATAACCAAAACCAAAGGACTTTGAATTTTGTTTAAAATTCAGAAAAATTGCCAGAATCACTTTTATTAAGTAGTCTCTGCAGTATCAAGAAGAGAAATGACAATTTTCATATTGACCACCAGGAGTTACAATGAGCATTCTGTAGCTCTGAGAACAATGGCTCTTAAGGAAAGGAGCCAGGGAACTCCATGCTGCTTCATCTCACCCAACTATAAGTTCATGTGCTCTGCTTCAGCGGCCCAGGGTTTGCAGGTTCAGATCTGGGGCGTGGACCTATGCATCACTTATCAAGCCATGCTGTGGCAGGCATCCCACATAAAGTAGAGGAAGATGGGCAGGGATGTTAGCCCAGGGCCAATCTTCCTCAGTAAAAATAGGAGGATTGGCAACAGATGTTAGCTCAGGGCTAATCTTCCTCACTAAAAAAAAAAAAAAGTATCTGAAATATCTGAAATAAAAGAGGTCATTAGTGTATGCTTCATAATAGGCAGAAACCCTCAATCTTCAGAACACAAGAAGAGAACTATTCTTTTTTACTCTTTAGGTGTCAGAAGTTCTAGGGAATAGAAAGAATAGTCTACAGCAAAGTGCAAACTGACTTGGGACTTTTCTTATCAGCCAAAAAAATCCAGGGAGCAAGAAAATGGGGATGTGGAGAGAAAAATCTAAGAAAACCTGGTTCATATGTTAAAGGAGAAACTCATATTTCTATTCTCATAATTTTTTTTCCTGTAAGAGGAACTTTTATATTTAGTTTTCACACTAGATTGTTAGGTATTTGGGAAAGGGACTGTGCTTTACATCCTTGATTCCTAGTGCAGAAACACAGTAGGTGCTCAATAAATGCTGATTTTAATTAAATAACATTATATAGTTGATGACTGATTTTGATGGGAAAAGATCTAAAATCTAAGAGAAGTGATAGAAATGTCATGAAATAAACATTGGCTTTGTAAAACCACAGGTCACAGGGGATTATCTAGTTCTATATTTTTGGGCAGGGAGGCCCTGGGCCCAGCACTGGGGAGTCTACAGTGTCTGTGCACACATATAGCATGATGCAGATGGACCATACATGCGTCCCAATTTTGGTGCCTAGCAACTTGTAGGCTCCATAACTTAAGTCCTGTTTTTCTGGTAGTTTCCCCACCCCCTTCTCTTTTGTTGCCTCTGCCAGTGACATGGAACTTTATTCCCACATTTTATTTTCAACTTTTCTTTTCACACAACCTCAGGGAGTCCAGGTGTAAGCGAAGGGAGGAGGCCCTCAGCGCTGTTCTGGCCCACTGGGAGCGGGGTTTTGACGTCCATTCTCTCTGGCCTCAATTCATAATTTTGTATTTTATTCTTGGATCCCTCTTCTTTATAAACCCATTCAGCAATTTTTTTTTTTTAATTTATACAAATTCAATGTATGTGTGGGTTTTGGGTGGGCTGTGGAAATTGATTTACGAGTCAACCACTTTTCTCTTTTCTCACCATCTCTCGCTTGAGTGGTTTGTCGGCCCTGGGCCTTTCTTTCACTGGAGGAGAATAAGGTTGTCTATGGAAGAGGTCAGCGTTTCAAATTGGTGGAGTTCAACTGCACAAATGACATAGAACTGACAAGAAAAGACAGGGGGTTTAGAGGTCACAGACTCCAGAGCTCTCGCTTAGGGTTTCTGCTTTGTGGTGAACCCTGGCACCAAAATGAATTAAATAACAGGCTTAAGGACTATTGGGGGAGGACTGAATGCAAATCAAAGATAAGTAGAAGTTTTCTTTCCTAAAAGGGGAATGATTTTTTTCCTTCTCTCTCCCCCTTCCATATCTCCGCCGGCAAGAGCTGCATGTTAAGCATGATTTCGCTGCCATTATGCCGGGCGCTTTCTCTCCACCGCCGCTGCGATGGCCTATCTTGGCCTATGATTAATGGCCTGCTAGGCAATTTGGAAGCTGTAATAACTCCGCAATCCACACACAAACTATATAGTCGCATTCCTTTTGCGGATTTGCCAAGCTGTTACCAAGGGGCCTGCGTCGGAGCCGGATTGCTCGAGAGATAGCGAAGCATTTCTGCAAATGCCATTTAGGCCTTATCTTGCTTGAAAGTGCGATGAGCAGCGGGCTCATTTACAAAATCCAAAGCGCAGATCTCGCAGCTTCCTTATTTCAGCACAGATTAGGAAAAACAAACAAACAAACAAAAATCGCACCAAAAAAAAATTCATCTCTCTCTGTGGTCCCTAGGTTCTGAGTGATTACATAGACAGTGTACAGGGGTGTTCCCAAATTGTGAGTCAGATTCATCAAGGCCTAATGCTGATAAAACCCTCCAGAAGCAGAGTGGATTTTTGAAAATTCTAGGAGGAAACAAAGGCTCCTTTTCAACTTGTGCTGTTTGGAACTGTCTGTGTGCACACTTCTAAGCAGTAAATCTGCGTATTGGAGTGAAAAGGTATTGGGTTCGGAGTCAGGGGGCTGAGGTCTAGTCCCAGGTCAGCCACTGCCTTGCTCTGTGACCCTGGATGCATTTCTTCTCCTCTCTGGGCTGCAATTTTCTCATCAGTTCAATGAGAAGGTTGGGTTTAGTGCACAATCTAGCAGGCCTTTTCTGGCTCTCATTTTATTCATTTAGCAGATATTTATTGAGTGCCCACCATGTACTTGGCACTCTTCCAGGCTGTTGAGATATTTAGGGAAGAAAGCAGACAAAGTTCCCTGTGCCCAAGAAGCTTACATTCTAGAGGAGTGAGACAATTATGAACTATAAAGACAATTAACTAATAAGTAAATCACGTATGTTAGAGGATAATAAGTACTATGGAAAAGGAAAGAGGAGGGCAGAATAAGGTGGAACAAGCTCGCCATGGGGTGAGGGTTGGAGGCACATTGCAATACGAAATATGGTGGTCGGGGTGGGCCTTAGTGAGAACGTGGGATTTGGCAGTGATCTTTAGGAGATGAGAGAGTCAACCAAGTGTATATATAAGGGGGAAGGATTCTGGCAGAGAGAATAGCTCTAGAGCAAAGTCTTGAACAGTCTACGAGTCTATTGATGCTGTCATTTTCTTTGAGAGTGGCTGGTTTGCAGTTACTTAGCTAGATGGTGGCAACTTTATCACCCAGCTCTATGGTTTTCAACTTTGGCTGCATGTTGAAAGTACCCTGGGAACTAGAAAAATACAGAGGCCTGGGTCCCACTTCCAGAGATTCTGATTTAATTGGTCTGGGGTGCAGCCCAGGCATTGAGAGTTTACAAAGCTCCCCGTGTGTTTCTTATATGCAGTCAAGTTGAGAACCACTTATCTAGAGCAAGCAGGTCAACTCCACCATAACCTTTCTAGGTGCTCTTTGCCGTTGAGAAAAGCCATCTTACGATTGACAATGTCAAACCAAGTAACTCTCACTCCGTCTACAAACAATATCTTATTAAACCTTCTATGCACAGGATCTATGCATAGCACTGGCTGTGCAAAGGAGAGCAAGATGGTCCATGCTGTCGGGGAGTTCACAGAGGATGGAGAGGACAGAAGGTGAAAGTGATTCTTCAGACATTGAGCTTGGCACAGAGCAGTAAAACCTGTTGTGGGATGCTTACGATCAGTTTATATCCCAAATATAACTCATTCAAATACGACTTCATTAAATTTGCCATATCATGTAATATTGACTCATGCCTTTTATTTAAATTCTTACTTTACCACTGTCCTATTCAATATCTGTGAAATCCCTTGTTTGATGTGCCAATTATATATAATATATATTTTTTATATTCCATATAGTATATATATATGTATCTATATAGATATATACATATGTCCAAAAGTATATATATATACTGTAAAGATAGCAAACATTCATCTGTATACTATCTAAAACCATCTTCAGGATTACTAGAGGAAGGGGATCTACATTTTTGGAAATACAGCTAAATGAGATGAGGTGGTGATAATGAAGAAGTAGAGAACATTTGAGGCTAAGAGACTCATGGCTTCTATTTTACTTACAAATGAAAATGGTCAATGTTGGACAAATGGGAATGAAAGTGAAATGGTTGGGATAGGCTTTGTAATTATGCAACCCATGAATCAGTTTTGGACGATTTGGATGACTAGCAGATGGATTTCTTTGGCATTCCCAAACATCAGGCATCGTTTGCTTTTGATGGTATGGTTAGACTCCTCTTTTCCCTTTCTGTGCCAAAGTATTGTGATGGGGATGCCAAGGTCATGCCCCATGAACTCAGTAGAACCAAAGGCATGTATTCTAGTATGTTTAGAAGAAACATCACAATGGTTGCTTTGGTCTGATAGTTGTATCTTACTGAAGAGCTCACCTTTGAAAGAAAAGAATGTAAAAAAAATTTTTTTGAATTAGACTTTGGCTGAAGCAAATGTCCAAATTTCCATGTTTTTCAGGTATACATTTACTTAAAAAATTCTTCTTTCTCTCCTTACCTATTCTAGTTAGAAGGCAGTCATGTATTTTTGGCATCTATAGAGTCTCTAATAAGATAAATTGATACATGGTATTGGTGTCCTCTTTCAAGAAATATTTTTATTTTTAATTACTAAGTAATAAATAAATTAACTCTCATTGTAAAATATTTAGGCATGTTATATAATAGCTATTGCTTCCAATAGTCATCTTCATTCCAAAGGGAGTCACTGTTACCAGGTTGGAATTGAACCTTGCTGAATTTATATTTTTATTCTTATTTTATTGAGGTCACATTGGTTTATAACATTGTGTAAATTTCAGGTGTACATCATTATATTTTGGCTTCTGTATAGACTGCATTGTGTTCACCACCAAAAGTCTAGTTTCCATCTGTCACTGTACACATGTGCCCCTTTACCCCTTTTACCATTCCCCCACCCCCTTCCCCTCTGGTAGCCACCAATCTGTTTTCCCTACCTTTGTGTTTGTTTATTTGTTTATCTCCCACATATGAGTGAAATTGTATGGTATTTGTCTATTTCGCTTAGTATAATACCCTCAAGTTCCATCCATGCTGTTGCAAATGGCACGATTTCATCTTTTTTATGGCTGAGTAGTATTCTGTTGTGTATATATACCACATCTTCTTTATCCACTCATCCATTGATGTGTACTTAGGTTGCTTCCAAGTCTTGGCTACTGTGAATAATGCTGCAATGAAGGTAGGGGTACATATATCTTTTTGAATTAGTGAGCTTTTTTTAAAAATGGTATTTACATTTATGAGGCTTTGGAAACATCTAACCTGTGTGTGTGTGCATGCATGCTTCATAAAAGTATGTATGATGTTATATTTTTACATGTCATTCTGCAACTTTCTTTTTTCATTGAACACTATGTCATGTGTATGTATGTATGTCTTATGTCTTATATATGTACTAGGTCAGTATAAATCAATCCACTTCATTAAAAAAACAGCTGCATAAAGTTCACAGTATGCACCTACATCCTAAAGACAGCCATTGTCTGTCAATGTTGCCTCACTATTGATGCAAAGGCTCCCATTGGCATCCCACCTTGTCATACATCTATAAGTCTATCTCTAGGGTAGATACTGAAAAGTGAAATTGCTGAGTTATTGGGCATTAGCATGTTTAACTTTGATATAGACTGCCAAATTGGCCTCCAAAATAACCTAACCAACTTATACCAGGCTGTAGAATCATGTACCATGTCTCAGTTGTATCTTTCATGCAGTACCACTGTCTGTAGGTGGTGTATTATTTGAAATCTTCTCACCATCTATATTGAGGGTATATTTGCCCAGTTCTAGCCACACTCTCCTTTGTAGTCCAGAGAAGTTAGTTAGAAGTGTGTGGAAACTGTGGAATTATCTGGCCCAGGCAGGAGTGGTACTCCTCATCCGAGCACTGTGCTGTGACCAACTGAGCTAAGCAGTGGTCCAGCATCGTAGAGTAAGGAGCTGCAAATCGCAGTAACCATGAAACCTTGGCACAGCCACGTTGCATTAATTAGGATATAGGATGTTAGGCTATAGATCAGAGACCCAAAACAATAGTGGCTAAAATAAGTTTAGAAAATGAATTCTCTCACATACCTGTCCAAGTGTAATAGGTTAAGGGATGGTACTGAAGATCCATGATGGTAGGAACCCAGACCTTTTTATCTTGTTCCACTTTCCTAAGGTGTTGTCCTCTTCCATCTGGTCCAAGATGGTGCATGGCCACATTCACATTCCAGCCGGGGGAAGAGAAGGATGCACCCAGAAGACACATTCAATCTGTTCATACACAAAATTTAGTCACGTGGCCACATCTGTCTGCAAAGGGGTCTGGGAATTTTTTTTTTGTAGCATGCACCCAGCTAAAAAAATCAGTGGTTCTACTACTATGAAAGAGAAGGTGAGAACAGATATTGGCAGATGATAGCAATCTTGCTACATATGTCAAAGGGCCATTACATGGTGTCTCAACAACAGGAACAATGGCACGTTACCTATCCATAGTCATTTACATTTTACAAAACATTTGCATATCTGTTGTCTCATTTTGCTCTCACATAATCCTGAGAATTAGAAAAGCAAGGAGGGAAGAACCCAAGAACTGACAGAATGGAGGATTTAGAAAAATCACACTATGAACAGTCATTGTCGGCTGCTATACTTAATTTAAAAGCCTCATTTGGTCATTAATGAAACACACTCCTGTTGTCCCAAACGTTTGATTCTGCAGGAGAAGATAGTACTTCTGAGAGAAGTGGAAATCTTTCTTTCCAGGATGCAGAAGTGAGAGCTAGTTGGAAATAACTACATGAAGAGGAAAGGTAGAGGATGCGGGGAAGTGGCTTTGAGGAGCTCAGCCGACAGACAAGACCACAGGGATGAGTGGCATTTTGAAGGGACACACTCAATTATTTCAGAAAACTGCTAACATGGGGAAGAACTTGCATAGTCAGGATTTATTTTGAAAGTAGAGTCAACAGTAGAGCTAATGGACTGGCTGAGTGGGTTGTGTGTGTGCGGAGGGGCAAAATAAAAGAGCCCCTAAAGATACTATAATTTTCGTGTTTTGTGCTTTTGTTCATTCTCTACTGCATGTGGAATGCTCTTCCTCTCATTTCTAGTCCCCCAATTTGACCCATCCTTCGAGCCTCAGCTCAGAGGTCATCCCTTGCTGGAAACTTCCAACCTCTGGTTGGAATGAATCTCTCCCTGCCTCTCTACTTTTTATTCAGTACTTCCTACACTTGATACCTTATTGAAGCAATTGGTAGCACATTAGTGCCCACTATGGGGAACCATATTACAGTACCTGCTGGGTAAACACAATTCTTGCATCAGAGTTGATGCTCACGTCTAGCTGAACTGAGAGCATCCCATGCTGCATTTTGTTGAGACCTAGTCAAAGGAAAATGCAGTATGATGTGGTGGAAGGTGCTCTAAACTGGGTGTAGAGGGACAGGCCTGGTGGCGTAGTGGTTAAGTTCGCTCGCTCCGCTTCGGCAGCCTGGGGTTTGCAGGTTCAGATCCCAGGCGCGCACCGGTGCACCACTTGTCAAGCCATGCTGTGGCGGCGTCCCATATAAAGTAGATGAAGATGAGCATGGATGCTAGCCCAGGGCCAATCTTCCTCAGCAAAAAGAGGAGGATTGGCAACAGATGTTAGCTCAGGGCTGATCTTCCTCACAAAAAAATAAATAAATAAAAAGTAAAATAAACTGGGTGTAGAGGGCTGGGTTCAAGTTCTAGCCCTGTTTCTAGTGAGCTGGGAAATCTTGGGCAAGCCACTTCATCTTTTGTGACACGAATAACATTGTCTGTTTAATGAGATATATAAGATACAAGTGCTCTTATATCTCAAATAGTTAATGGTTAATGACTTTTTTATGTGTAACCAGAATGTTTAGAAGCCCTAACCGAGTAATTATATCAAAAGTCTGGGTGCAACTTCCAGAAATCAGAGGTTTCCAGAAAGTTACAATAATTAAAACAGTATGGTAACAATCCACAAACCAATAAATGAATCAATGGAACAGAATACAACATCTTGAAACAATATTTACAAAACAGTAGTATAAGATAGTGGAAACACTATAAACCAATGGGAAATGTATGACTTATTCAACAAATGATGTCGATAAAATTGGCTATTTGAGTAGAAAACAATAAGTTAGTTTCTGACCTTACTTATTCTACAATGCAAAATAAAATCTGGCTTGAGCGAAGGACTGAGTATACTAAATAAAACATGAACAATTAGAGGACAAGAGAGGTCTTTGTTTAACTGATCTGGGGGATGTGAAGATATCTTCAAGCATAACAACAATAGAAGAAACTACATAAGAGAAAAAATAGATTAGACTGTAAAGACAATTTAAAATTCAGTACATTAAATTTTCATAATCAAATTAAAAAGTGAAGGACAAACTGGAAAAATAAGTATTTTCAGTAAGAAAAGAGTTTTTATAAATCAATAGAATATACTGAAAGTTTACAATAGAAAATAGGTAAAAGACAAACAGATAATTTTTAAAATATGACAATGGTCAATAAAGATTAGAAAAATATTTAATTTCACCAATAATTAAAGAAATGAAAATTTCAATGAGATACTTTGCTTCTTATTTAAAATATAAAGATTAAAAGAATTGGTAATACTCAATTCAGGCCATGGAAATAAATATTTCACAACAACTAGTAGAAATTCAAATTGATGTAGCCTTTTGGGGAGCAATTTTACAACATATATCAAGAATTTTGGCAATCTCATATCCTTTAAACCAGAAATACCATTTATTGGGATTAACATCCAGGAAAACAATCATAAATAAACAATCAGAAATATAGCCAATGATTTATCTATAAAGACCATAATCGAAGTACTACTTGTAATAGCAAAAAAATTGAGAATAATGTAAATCAACAACAGAGGAATAGTAAAATAAATGATGGTAGAGCCATAATGGGAACTATTAGTGTCTTCATTAAAAAGTGTTTTTTTTGAACTCTATTTGTTGATATGGAAATGATCACGATAAAATGTTAAGTAAAATTTAAAAACCAGGATAAACTGCATATTCAGTATGCGCCTGAACCCAATTGTGTAAATATAATATATATAACCACTTAGAAAAGAACATGAAAGAAGAGAAAAAGTATGCTAACATTCCTGAGGAGAAGCAGTTCAAATGGTTTTAATTAACTTTTTTATATTTCCTATATGAGAGCACACTTTCTTTATATGAACAGAAAAATGCAAATGTTATAAAATTTAGCAACAAATAGACCAGCGAGCAAGCTCCCTCTTCCTCCTTCCCCACCCCACTATGTGTAATGGATGCTTTAAAGAGAAAGGTCTTTTTTAGAATCTGGATTTTTTGACTCAGAAAGCCCAGAATAAACCTGGATTTGATTCACTGACTCATCCACAGGAAGCTTCTGAGAGACGGCATGTGCTAAATTGACGGTGGGATGTAAAAGGTGCCATTTATTGAACACCCACTATGTGCCAGGCAGGATGCCAGGCACCTGGCATCTGTTATTCCACTTTGGTTGCTAAAGTCCCACCGCATTCCTACTCAAGGAGCCCTTTCTGATAGGTCCTTTCTGATGAGACCTTTGGCTTTTTATAGTTCGCATAGTTCTTTTCATAGAAAAGAACTTAGAAAGCTAAGCCATATTTGTTTAAGATGATTGAGCGCTTGGTGTGTGCTGGGCATTGCACTAAGTGCTTTATACTTACTCACTCACTTAATCTTTATAGATCCTATGAACCTAATTTTGTTATCTGAGACAAAGATGTGTTAATTTAGTACTTCTCAAACTTTAATATGCATAAGAATTAATTGAGGATTTTGCTAAAATGTGGGTTCTGACTTGGTAGAGTGGGGGTTGAGATTCTGGGTTTCTAATGAGCTCACAGATGGTGCTGATTCTGCTGGTCCCTGGACCACACTTTGATATCAACAAGGGGTCAATCCACTTGCCAGATCCCAGGCCTCGAATGTGCCAAGGCCGTGTCATAAACTCCAACAGGCTAACTTCACACTAGGCTGTACCACTAATAATATCATATGCTCTAGTCCTTGTGGTCCACACTTTTCCAACATCCTCTCTGTTCTCCATCCCTCGCCAGGTCCTATGTTAAGAAGATAGCCAGTTGTCTATTCATTACCTCAGGAGAGGGATTGAGAGGACTGGAGACAGAAATAAAGGAATACTCCTTCCTCTCCAAAATTTCACAATCTGGTGCCCCTCAGGCCAAATCTAGCCTGAAGATATGTTCCAATTAACACATCTTAGAGTTTTATATTAACACATGCTTAGAATTTTAATTACTCATACTTAAAAATCCTTGGATTTCACATAAACATCCAGATTGCTGGTTTCTTTTAAAGACTTGGGTATGGTGATGGATGTTAACTAGACTTATTGTGATGATCATTTCACAATACGTATAAATATCAGGTATTATGTCATACACCTGAAACTAATATAATGTTATACGTCAACTATACCTGGACAGTAATAATAATAAAAAAAAAAACTGGGGAAGTCTAGGAATAAGGGCCTACCCTCCCACAGGGCAGCAGTTAGTTGGATCTGGTAGTGCCAGTTCCTTTCCAAAGGGCCAGAAGTTTCCAGAAGGCCACAGCCCCTACCTCATCCAATGGACTCATTTCCATTACCTGCCTTGTTCAGTAATGGAGGAAACTGTGGGTGAAATGAAGTGTTCAGGAGAAAGATTGAAGAGGTCAGTGGGGCCCTAAAACGAGGCATTCAGGAATTAGGGATGCAGGGCCTTATTGGCATGCCCCAAATTGAATCACCTGTAGGCTGCCAAGCCTTCACTTGAGTGAAGATGATCCACCAGTCTTGGTGTCCCAAGACTATGACAGCTGATTGTATGGCCAGTATCTGACAAGGACTTTCTATAGCTCCAGTACCTTGCCTTGTACAGGAGTGAGGGAATGGGGAGAGAGGTGTGCCCCAAGACTTTGTTTCATCTCCATCTGATACAACCATGAAGACACTCTCTGCCTAAATATCCCAGGACACTTGTAAACTCAAGGAAAGGAGGGTGGGGCCCCAGACTCCCAGTAGAGCTGTGATGGGAGCAAAGGAAAAGCCCTTTGTCCTGTAACTTATCAGGGGTAGAGGGCCTGAGCAGAACCCACTGGAGGTCCCTCTTGAGCAGGGATAGTGGCTTTCTGAACCTCTTGAGGTGGATGTTGGTAAAGGTGGCCACCATTTTTGCCCTGTCTGTGTTCAAGCCCCTTTGCCACATGACTGCAGATCTTCCCATCAAAAGATGGAGTTTATTTCCCCAGTTTGAATCAGGACTGGGCTTGTGACTTCTTTGGCCAATAGAATATGGCCAAAATGCCATGCCAATTCCATATCTAGATCTCAAAAGGCCTTGTGTCTTTCTGCTCTGTGTGCCACCGGAAACCTGCTCTGCTGCCATCAGAAGTAGGCCAGGCAAGCCTGCTGGAGGATAAGAGACCCAGTGGTACAGAGACCAGCCATTCCAGCTTTGGCCTCCAGAGATCAGCTATTCTCTGGCTGACCCAGCAGCTGACTGCAGATGCAGGAATGAGCCCAGCCAGGACCAGAAGAACTGCTCAGCTGAGCCCAGCCCAAATTGCTGACCCACGTGATTGTTAGCTAAACAAATAACTGTGATTTTAACCCACTAAACTTTGTGCTGGGTTTATTTTTTGGGCAGCAAAAGCTGACACTGCACACATTATATTAGTTTCTTAGAACTTCTGTAACAAAGTACCACACATAGGGTGGCTAAAAACAACAGAAATTTATTCTCTTACAGCTCTGGAGACTATAAGTCTGAAATCAAGGTGTTGGCAGGGTTGTTTTTTTCTGGAGACTCTGAGGGAGAGTCTGTTCTATGCTTCTCTCCTAGCTTCTGGTGGTTGCTGGCAATTCTTGACATTCCTTGGCTTATAGATGCTTTACTCCAGTGTCTGTCTCTGTCATCACATGGCGTTCTCTTCTCTGTGTGTCTATGTCCAAATTTCTGTCATCTTATAAGAACATCAGTCATTGGATTAGGGTCCACCCTAATCCAGTATGACCTCAACTTGATTACATTTTCAAAGACTCTATTTCCAAATAAGGTCACATTCGCAGGTTTCTGGGATTAGAATTTCAACCTATCTTTTTTTTGGAGACACAATTCAACCCACAACATGTACTATTGGAAAATTCATTCAGGGTTCCAAATAATACCTGCTAAAGGAATCTTTGGAACACTATCCATTGGTCAGTTGGGCCTTTTCTCTTTTATGTATATATTTGTGGGTTTGAGCTGGGATTGTGCCATTTTACCTAGTTTGGTGCGAAGAGCAGAGACTTTAGAGAAGAAAAAGGAAGCTAACATTGATGGTATATAAGTTGTCTCATTGAATTCTTACAACTGCCCTTTTGTGTAGGTACAAAAATCTCATTTTATAGCTCAGAGGTGTTGAGAAATTTACCTAAATCACACAGTGAATACATTCTGCAACAGGCATTTAAATGCAAGTCTGTCTGATTTCAAATGCATGATGTTTCTACTGTACCCTGGTGCATCTCCTTTTGTGTCAGAAGGTCTAGGTTCTAATCCTGATTCATTTTCTACTAAATGATGTGACCTGGAATAAGTCTCTTAATCTCTTAATTTTGCTAAAACTCTCCTCTTTAAAAGGGAGTTAATAAATGTCATCCTCATGGGGTTTTAATGAATATCTAGAAAGATGAAGTAGAATGTGGTGGTAAGGGCTGGTTTTTTGGTTTAAACAGACTTAAGTTGGAGTGTTAGTTCTCTGCGACTTTGGGAGTGTCACATAAGCTTTCTAAGCCTTAATTTCTTTATCTGTAAAAAGGAGATAATATCCTCTACTTTTAAGGTTTATTGCAAAGATTAAATAAAATTACATATATAGCAAACTTAGTATCTGGCCTTAGTAAGCCCTCAAAGATGATCTACAGTTAGGTATTTAAAGGCATTTTCTAAAGTGCCAAGTTTTAATTAATGCCAGTTATTAAAATAGCATTATATTTTGGGTTTGATGGGATCAGGCGCTCTATGAAGCCAGGGCCATTTCTCTGGGTCTTTTCTAACAGAACATCACACAGGTTTGACTGTCGACTCTAATTCAACCTCTGCTCAACCCTAAAGGCAGAGCTACTCTCCTGGCTGGAGATTTGCCACATAGGAGGATAAATCTCCTGCCACAGAGTTCCTGAATGCTCCACTCCTGGAGCAGAGGGAGGGCCGTCAGCCTGTTTTAGGCTCTGTGAGGTCTCAGGGTCTCTGACAAGTCCCTCATTAGCTCATCCTCATTCGCACGCTCAGTGACCTGTACAGGCCGCATCAGTCTGTGGCTGTTCCAAGTCATCACGTGGCTGGCTTCCCTAGATCTGTTTCAGCTTGAGCAACTCAGGGCAAGACAAAATGTCTATCAGCGGATTCACCAGAGAACTCTAATCAGCCTTGAAAGCATTTGCCTGGCTCCCTCTGCTGATAGCCTGGGGACCCCTTATTTTAAACTTAGCCTTTTGGCTTCTATTCCCATCCTTTCTCCGTATCTTACCCTCACTTCTTTCTCACTCAGACAAATGCTGGTACATGTGCAGTGTTCAGGGAGTCTGCCATAGCTACAGCCCTTTCTGAGGGAAGTCACTTTTTGTGTAAATCTTGATTCTTTCTAGCCACATAAATTTGACAGCAGCTATTTGGGCCAAGGATCAGTGCTGCCCCAAAGGAAGCTATCTACAGGCAGTCTAAGAAGCAGGGTGGCTTAAGATTTCTGGCTAGCAAGGGAGTTCTATGCCTTATGGTGACCACAGAGGGTGTCCAGACAATAGTGGAGTAGAAGCAGACAGAAATGGAATGAGTCCTGAGTATGGAGGAGTTGTGAGTAGGACCGTCTGAAGGGACTGTTAATAATGTGGCTATTGAGTCCCCAGAGTTGATCCAGATGATTGGAGTTTGTTGTTGTTGTTGTTGTTGTTTTGTGGGCTTTTTTGGGGTGAGGAAGATTGGCCCTGAGCTAATATCCATGCCCGTCTTCTTCTATTTTGTAAGTACGACGCTACCACAGCATGGCTTGACAAGCGGTGAGTAGGTCTGCACCTGGCATCCAAACCCCTGAACCCTGGGCCACCAAAGCGGAATGCATGAACCTAACCACTATGCCACTGGGCCGGCCCCACAACTGGATTTTTGAAGCATCCCAAACAGTAATGTAGACTCTATTATTTCATTCTTCTTCACTCAATAAAAATGAACTCTGGTAACTTGAGGTAGAAGGAAGTGTGTTGGAAAGAGGTGGGAGTTGCTCTTAGAACCAAAGAGTAGCTGAAGAAACAGGCTTGGTGAAGATCAGAAGGCAGACATCTCGGGGAATCCAGGAAGCAAAGCCCGCCTGAGTTCTGCCCCTGCAATGAGTCAAGTTCAACTCCAACTTCACTCCACTCAGGAGTTAAAGTCACTGAGATAGTCTGGATGCCTCATCTGGACCTGCATGTGGTTAGAGAATGGTAGGAAATCCTGTTTGACAGAAATTAGGCTTCTTAAACTATAGTAGGGGGCCTGGATGCTGGTGGGGCCAAAGAAATAGCTATTTTGTCCCCTGAGGGCTGGCTGCTGCCACCACTCCCGGTGCTTTCATCTTTCCATCTGCAACTTCCTATCACCTGAGTTTACCTGAGCCTGTCTCACAGAAGTGGTCCTCCCTGATCTTCTCCAATTTTGCAAATCTTACCCATTCTGAAATGGTATTCACTTTCTCTTCCTTTTATTGGTCAGTTGTTGGGAGGCTGTATTGTTGTTCCCATTTCCTCCCTCCTTTTTGTATTTACTACTATAGCCAAGTGACTTTCCAGTTCCTCCCACTAGAAACTGAGTATGCTTCTCTGTCTCTTGAGTTTGGGGTCAGCCGTGTAACTTGCTTCAGCCAATGGGATACTTGCAGATGTGATGGAGGCAGAGACTTGAATTGTACTTAAGCAATTGGCCTTTAAAGACTCATTTGCACCTCCGACATTGCCGAGAAAATAACGTGCTCTAGGTAGCCTACTGGTTCCAGGACATTGACAGTTCTATGGAACACACCTGGACGTAACCTGCATCCTGGAACCAAGCCCAGCTGAATCCAGCCTAGATCAGCAGACCTCCAGCTGACCTGCAGATGAATGAGCAAGAATATATGTTTAGTTTTTGGATGGTTCATCACACAGCATTATTATGATAATAGCTAACACATACATCTTGTCATGCAGTAAGGTGTAATGGAAATAATACAGATTTTGGAATAAGACAGACTTGGTTTGGAATCCCGGATCCAATATTTCCTAGCTATGGGACCATGGGGAAACAACTTCTTTGAGCCTCAGTTATTAGGCTAATGGAAATAGTAATCTCTTTCCCACTTCCGTTTTCCTGAAACATCCTTTGTAAACAACTTTATTGAGGAATAATTCACATACTGTAAATTACATGCACTTAATGTGTATAATTTGGTAAGTTTGACATACATACGCAGCCATGAACCATCATCACAGTAGATAACGAACGTATCCATCACCCAGGAAAGATTCCTGGTGCCTTTTTGTAATTCCTCCTTCCTTCCCCTCAATCTCTCTTCTATCCCCAGGCAACAACTGATCTGCTCTCTGTCAGCATAAACTAGTTGAATTTTCTAGAATTTTATTAAAATAGAAACATGTAGCATATACTCAACATGTTTGTTTGTTTGGCTTCTTTCACTCAGCATAATTATTTGAGATTCATCCATATTGTTGTGTGTATCGATAGTTCATTCCTCTTTAATTCTGAGTAGTATTCCATTGTATGAATATAACACAATTTGTTTCTCCATTCACCTGTTGATGGACATTTGAGTTAACATTTTGAAAATTACAAATAAAGTCAATATAAACATTAATATAAAAGTCTTTGTATGACAAACTCTTTCCTTGCTTTTCAGTAAATATCTAAGAGTAGAATGGCTGGATTATATGGTAAATGTATGATTTCATTTTATTTTTAATTGAAATTTTTACTGAGATAAAGGTAGATTCACATGCAGTTGTGAAAAATAATAGAGAGAGCTCCCATGTACACTTTACCCAGTTTCTACCAATGGTAACATTTTGCAAAACTATAGTATAAAATCACAACCAGGTTATTGACATTGATACAATCCACCGATCTGATTCAGTGTACTCATTTGTTGAGTACAATTATTCTTATACTCAATGGTGTGTGTGTGTATTTAATTCCATGCAATCTTATTACATGTGTAGGTTTTTGTATCCATTACCACAGTCAAGATACTGACCAGTTACATTACCATAAGGATCTCGCCTGTTGGCCTTTATAACCATACCCTCCTCCTTCCCCACATCCCTAACCACTGGCAGCTACTAATCTGTCCTCAGTTTTAAAAATTTTGTAATTTCAAAGAAATGTTATATAAATGCAGTTATGCAGTATGTACTCTTTTGGGCTTGGATTTCTTTTTTCCCACTCAATATAATTCCCTGGAAATTTATCCAAGTTGTTCCATGTGCCAATAGTTTGTCCCTTATTTATTGCTGAGTTGTGTTCCATAGTATGTATATACCACATTTTGTTAAACCATTCACCTGTAGGAGGACATCTAGGCTTATTTCAGCTCTTGGCTATTACAAATGAAGCTGCTATGAGCGTATGTGTATGGGTTTGTGTGTGGAAGTAGGTTTTCATTTCTCTGGGATAGATGCCCAAGAGTGTAATTTCTAGGTTGTGTGGTAATTGCATGTTTAGCTTTATTAGAAACTGAAAAATTCTTTTCCTGAGTGGCTGTACCATCTTGTATTCCCACTAGCAGTGTATGAGTTATCCAGTTTCTCCACATCCTTACCATCATTTGGTGTTGGTATCATTTTTAATTTTAGCCATTCTTATAGGTGTGTAGTGATCTCTCATTATGGTTTTAATATGTATTTCCTTGATGGCTAAGGATGTGGAATATCTTTTCATGGGCTTATTTGCCATGTGTATAAACTTTTCAGTGAAACATCTGTTCATATCCTTTGCTTTCCAATTAGTTTTTTTTTTTACCGTTGTATTTTCAGAGTTCCTTACATATTCTAGATACTTATCTTTTGTCGGCTATGTGGTTTGCAAATATCTTGTCCCAAGCTGTAGGTTATATTTTCATCCTCTTCACATAGGCTTTCATAAAGTAAAATTTTCTAATTTTGTTGTAATTCGATTTATTAACTTTTCCTTTTATGGATTATGCTTTCAGTGTCAAGTCTAGGAACTCTTTGCGTAACCGCAAATCCCAAAGATTTTCTCTTATTTTTATTTTCAAAAGTTTTATAGTTTTACATTTTATGTTTAAGTTCATGATCTATTTTGAGTTAATTTTTATATAAAGTGTAAAGTTTAGGTTGAGCTTCATTTTTATGATTATGGATGTCCAATTGCTCTAGTACCATTTGTTGAAAAAGGTTTCTTTTCTCCCTTGTGTTGTTTTTGCACCTTTGTCAAAAATTAGTTGGGCATATTTATGTGGGTCTCTCTTCTGTACCATTGATCTGTGTATTGATCCCTCCATCAGTACCACACTGTCTTGATTGCCGTAGGTATATAGTAAGCCTTACTATTAGGTAGAGTGGTTCTTTTTACTTTATTCTTCCTTGTCACGGTTATTTTAGCTATTCTAGTATCCAGAATTCATGGTTGACAGTTTTTTCTTTCAGCACCTGAAAAACATTGTGCCACTTTCTCCTGGTCTCCATGGTTTTGGATGAGAAGTTCATTGTCATTCAAATTGATGTTTCCCTATAGATAATGTGCCGTTTCAAGATTTTTTTTTGTCTTTAGTTTTGAAAAGTTTAATTATGTTGTGTCTTGGCATAGAATTCTTTGGGATTATTCTCTTTGGGGTTCACTCTGTTTCTTGGACCTGTAGGTTTTTGTCTTTTGCCAAATTTGGGACATTTTCAGTGATTATTTCTTCACATCCTTTTTCAGTTCCCTCCTTTTCTCCTCTCCTTCTGGTACTATCATGATATGAATATTGGATCTTTTGTTATTGTTCCACAGGTCCCTGAGGCTCTCCTCAATTTTTTTCAGTCTATTTTCACTCCATCGATATATTTTTTGATTTGCTTGTAAATGGTATTGTTCTTGTAAAATTTCAATTCCAATCGTTCATTGCTAGTATACAGAAATGCAAATGATTTTTGTATTTTGACCTTATATTCTGCAACCTATTAGTTCTAGTTTCTTTGTCACCGATTCCATCTGATTTTCCACAAAGGTTTTCTACATTGATGATCATGTCATCTACAAATAACAGCATTTTTAACTTATCCTTTCCAGTCTAGACATCTTCTTTTTCCTTGACTTATTGCACTTGCTAGAACCTATGGTACAGTGTTGAATAGAACACTTTTTCTTTTTTCTCATCTTAGTGGAAAAGCATCTAGTCTTTCCCCATTAAGTATGACATTAGCTGTAAATTTTTCATAGATGCCATTTATCAAGTTTGGGAGATTCCTTCTACTTCTAGTTTTCTAAGAGTTTTTCTTTTTTTAATCAGGAATGAATGTAAATTTAACGTTAATTGGTAAATTTCACCAAATACTTTATTGCATCTATTGACATTATCATTTTTTTTTTCTGTTTTAGTCTACTAATATGATGAATTACATTGATGGATTTTAAAGTATTAAACCAACCTTGCATGTCATGATATATGGTCATCTTTGTATATTGGAGGATGCTGGTCTGCAATTTTCTTTTCTTGTAATGCCTTTGTCTGGTTTTGGTATCAAAATAACGCTGGCCTCAAAGAATGAGTTGGCGAGTATTGCCTCCTCTTGGTCTTTAATTTTTTGGAAGATTTTGGATAAATAAACATTATTTCCTCCTAAAATACTTGGTAGAATTCCTGAGTGAAACCACCTAGACTCAGTTTTCTTTGCAGAAATGTTTTCTAACTACAAATCTAATTTCTTTAATAGATATAGGGCTGTATATCATGAGTTAATCTCAGCTGGTCTGGATTGACCACATGCTTATCTCCAGGGCTGCTGACTCTTGGCCACTCATCTTCTGTAACCTTGAGTAAATTGTTTCGTATTAGGATGTATCAGATTGTCAGCATTTTTAAATAATAATGATTGGATTTACGATTTGAATGTGGTTTCAGTGGTTAAGCCTGGCCACACAACTAAAATGTGTTTATGTGACCAGCCCTACCATGCACAGATATTGGCCTTTCTTGTACTGAGATGCTTTGCACACATGCTGGTGGTAGTTTAAGATGTGGAGATGATACATGTCCTGTGCTACCTGATCCAGTCATGGAAGAAAAAACAAGCCTGAACACGAGACTTCTAGAACAACTTCAATCCATTTATCCCTCCGTCATCGTTGCCATTTCCGATGCTCTTAATTCCTTTGGTAGATACAGATTTTCATCTGGTATCATTTTCCTTCTACTTGTAGCATTCCTTTTAACATTTTTCTTTCTGGTAATGAATTCTTTCAGCTTTTGTATGTCTGAAAAAGTTTTTATTTCACCTTTGTTTTTGAAAGATATTTTCACCAAGTACAGAATTCTAGGTTGGCAGGGTTTTATTTTTCCCCCTGTCAGTACTGTAAAGATGTTGCTCCATTATTTTCGTACTTGTATTCTTTTCTGATGAGATATATCTGATGTGATCTTCATGTTTGCTCCTCTGAATGTAATGTGCCTTTTTTTCTCTGTTTGATTTTAAGAATTTTCTTCTCATAACTGTTTTAAGCAACTTGATCAAAACTTTGTATAGTTTTCTTCATGTTTCTTGACTTGGGACTTGTTGAGATTCTTGGAACATTGAGTTTAAATTTTGCTTCAAATTTGGAAAATTTTGGCCATGATTTCTTTGAATATTTTTTCTAGACACTCCCCTGACCAAACTCCTGTGATTTTGAGACTCCAATTACACATATAGATGGCCACACATGTTATCTCATAGTTCCTTGATGTTCTATTCATTTTTTATAGTCTTTTTTCCCCTCTCAATTCATTTTAGACAGTTTCTACTGCTATGTCTTCTAGTTCAGTAATCTTCAATGCCTAATCTGCCATTAATCTTATCAGTATTTTTTTCCACCTGAGGCATTATAGTTTTCTTCTATAGAGGTTCAATTTAGGTTAAAAGTTAAATTTAGATTAAACTTTTTCTATTCATATGTTTTGACTCCTCACTTAAAGCTTAAATTCCTATAGATGAAGGACCAAATATTTCTTTGTGTCTCTCCTTGCAACCAGAAGCAGGTGGCTGAGCGACTTGACAGACTTTTTAAAAAAATTTTCTGAGTCTCAGTTTTCTTATCTATAAAAATGGAGATAATATTATTGGGCTATTATGAGGATTATTAAATGTCATAGTTTATCTAAAGCATGTCCTAGTGCCTTCACACACTATGGTCTTAACAAATATGAGTCCTCCTTTCTCTCATGCATAGTAAGTGTTCCAGTAGATGTTTCTTTAGCCCTAGAGTGGGGATCCATAGTGGCGTACTGGAAAATATTTAACAACTGGCTCTGTGGGGGAAGAAAATCTCTCTGATTTGTAGTATTTGCTGTTATCTGGGTGACAATCCTCCTACTGTAGCTGATTTCAAGCAATCAACGTGACATCACTGAACACAGAATTGGGAAGAGATGAATAGTTACACATTGTTATACAATATTTCCATCATACAGATACAGCTACAATAGATGTAAATAACCTCAAGAGTATAGATAATAATAAGATGTAGTAAAACAGGAAGTGATGAGTTTTAAATATCATTACCTTTGTTTTTTAATATAATTTATTTTGTTGTAAGTTTATTTAATTTTTAATGATGGCTATATTTCAAAACTGTCTCCCCAAATTCAGGAAAATTTAGCAATTGGCTCTTGTAAGCCAGTACCAGACAACGCCAATCCTCCATTGTGTTTCAGCTCCCACTTCTCCAACCCACCTTTCTAGAGCTTTCTTCGTTGAGTATATTGTTGGAAATCTGTTGGGAGTTTTGCTCTGACGTTTCTCTGGAACTGAGCTTTGGAACCCGCTTCTCAGTGTCCTGTATTGTCTGTCACTTCCAGTTCTACCCTGAGTCACTGCTTGATTTACTGCAGAACACAGAGAAACGGATGAGGGCGGACCACTCTTCTCTCTAACTGTCCTGCCCCTCTAACCTCCCAGCACCACTCCACACAAAGCTGCAGGAGTGATTATGGCTTCCCTTAATGAATAGCTGAGGAGTAATTAGAGAAAATTATAATGTTAGAAGGGAAAATCTAAAAGCTGTATGATAATTATGACTTTCCCAGAGTCCAAGGGAAAGCATATAAAACACTGAATCCTTCACTTTTTAAATTCAAGAACTATTTATTTGACATTTAGTATGTGCTAGGCACGGTGTTAGATCCATTTTAAAAGGGGACACATCCCAAGATTTGAATTTGGCTATTCTTATCTCAGTTTTTATTCTCTCTCAAAGAACCTATTTTTTCTAAGCTCCCTAATGTGAACTTCTACTCTCTGCTGTCCAGGAGGACTCCTATTCCCTCACATGTCCACCTTCTGTAGACTTTTCCTGCCGTTGGGTATCATTCTGTCTCAGTCTCACTCTAGATGAGGTATGGGGGAGATGGGGGCTTTTCAGAACATATATTGATGACCTTTCACACCCTGGATTCTGCCAAAGAGGCTGAGCTAAGGTAGGTTTGAGGCTCCAAGTTCTATAGAAAATTGCAGAAACCTTTCAGGTATATTCTCCTTTGACATCTTCCCATCAGTGAAAACTATAGTTACACCTATTTATTCTCTTTAATATTTTTCAGGTAAACATTAACTATTTCATTAAGCACATAAACATATCTCTGAAGGATAAACATTAATTCTCTGTGCCAGTAAACCCCAAACCGCTAAGGAAGAATAAAATGTTTACCCAACAGTCTTATAACTTGCAAGGCTTCTTGCCATGGAGTCAGAACGGCTGACGGTTATGTAGAGAAGTTGAGTTTTGTTTCACCCCATTATTCCTAAATTATACCCCCTCATACCTTCCAGGAATAAGAAACAAGCACATTGCTGGTCCATTCCACTCCTTTGGCCTCTGACAGGAGCAGGTCCAAGTAATGCAGCAAATGGGATTCAGGTGTTAAAACTAGAGAGAGAAAATGACACAGTCCCTGTTACTGAAGAGCTCAACTTTTATTGAGGAAAACACAGATGTACAAATGAAAGATGATGACATAATGTGGTAGATACCATACATAACAAGGCATGAACTAGATGGTCGCAGAATGGCTCTTCATTCCAGCTGGAAATGAGGAGGAGCTGGGGAAGGCTTCTCGCCAGCCTTGGCAGTGAAAGATCAGAAAAGGTTTGCTGGCAAACAAGAGTGGTGGTAAAGGGCTCGTGAGGTACAGGAAACTGCGTAAGCAAAGATATAGAACTTTGGGTGGGGGAATTGGACGTGTAGTCTACTATATTATAGTCTGTGTGTGTGTGTGTGTGTGTGTGTGTGTGTGTGTGCGTGCCTGTGTGGATTTGATGAGGAAGGAGTCAGAAAGTATGAGACTAAAAAGGGTAGAGCGAGATGCCAAAGATATTTGAATATGCTAATGAGTTTGGGCTTTGTTTTGTAGGTGTGTTGGCCCTAGGTGATATAGCCAATTAACGTTTTCAAGTAGGAGAATGATATGCTCAGCTATCAGAGATAACCTTGTTGGCATTGTTGCGTATGAATTCTTGGGGAGACACTGGAGGCAGGGAGGCAGTTAGAAGGCTGTGAGGATAATCTACTTTTCAGAGATCTGAACTAGGACAGTTGGAGTGATAGATAAGCACAGGGGACATGATAGAGCACTATTTCATAGAAAAGAAGGAATAAAAGAAGAAGCAAAGTGTACTTGAAGTTTCCTGAATGAGCCTCTTCCGGTAAGTGGTGATGCTGTTAACATGAGAGAGTGTACAGGTAGGGGAGCAGGAGTGGGAGAAGACATTCACATGTTGAATTTAAAGTACCTAGAAAACTCCAAGTCATCAGTTACAAATGACTACAGGAGCTCAGGAGAGGGGTCAGAATGGAAGGTTAATAGTTTGAGAATCATTTGAAAATAGGGGTTGTACTAGCTTCCTTCTGCTGCTGCAACAAATTACCACAAACTTAGGGGTTTAAAACCACACAAATTTATTATGTTTCAGAAGCCTGAAATGAGTTTTTCAGGACTAAAATCAAGGTGTCAGCAGGACTGTGTTCCTTCTGGAGGCTCTAGGGGGAGATTTTGTTTCCTTACGCTTTCCAGCTTCTAGAAGCTTCCTACATTCCTTGGCTCATGGCCCCTTCTTCCATCTTCAAAGTGTATTGCCTAACCCCTGCTTCCACTGGTACATCTCCTTCTCTGATTCTGACCCCCCTGCTGATCTAAATAATCCAGGGTAATTTTCTCATCTCAAGATATTTAACTTAATCACACCTGCAAAATCCCTCTTGCCATGTAAGGCAACACATTCACAGGTCCCAGGAATTAGGACGTGGATATCTTTGAGGGGGGAGCATTGTTCAGCCTACCACAGGGGTACATGAGAAAAGTGTGGTAGGATGAGGAAAGAGAAGGGCTGAATGTAAAAATCCAGGGCACGTCAACATGCAGAAAGAGGAAGGAAGATACCTGGACAATAAATGTCTCTTGGAAGTCAATGGATCAAGAAATTTCTAAAAGGAGGTATTAAAACCCTCTAGGAGTCTTCCCTGCCTCAGGTCCTGTAAGCCTGCCAGTCACTAGGTTTACCTTATTGCTGGCCTATGAAGTCAACCAAAATACCAAATGGTATATGATGCAATCATCCAGGCCCTATATGCTAGTTCCTGATTTAGTTGCTCTCCAGGCCTTCCATAATCAACTCTAAACTCCTGGTTTGACTCCCAGGTCTAACTCCAGACTTGATATTCAGGAATGTGGCCCTTGACATTCCTTTTCAGAATTCAGTTTGGCCTGCCCTCTGGTTCATTCTTTTTCAGTGTGGTAGCAGTGAGTAACAACAGCCTTCAAGATCCCTAGGGCCCTTCAACTTGTAAAATCGATTTCTTCTTTCCCTCAGACTCCTTGAGTAGAAGAAGTGGAAGCATGGGTTCTAGAGATGTCACTTGGATCTTTAAAAGGTAGTAGCACCCAGAGAAAGGCTCTTCTCTGTCACTTTGGGGCCAGGCGCTCCATCTCTGGTGCAATCAATTGGCCAGGGATTATCTGTGTCTGGTTATCT
This sequence comes from Diceros bicornis minor, assembly GCF_020826845.1. NCBI lineage: Eukaryota > Metazoa > Chordata > Mammalia > Perissodactyla > Rhinocerotidae > Diceros > Diceros bicornis. Next base: position 20,540,655 of record NC_080764.1, on the reverse strand, counting down.
GTCCTCCTTCCAGGTGAAGAGTAGGATAGTCTGAATTGCAATAATTCCAGAACCACATGGGATAAGAAGCTTAGTTCCCTTAAGAAGAGAGGGTTGCTATCACTACAAAAAGGAAAGAAAAGATGGTGGACAGGCAACAAAACAGATGTCCACCACACTGGAGATAGACTTCCAACATTTCTACTAAGGAGACAATAGAATTTGTGTAGCATCATAAAGAACTCTATGCATAGGTAATCCATATCAGAGAGGCCAAATAATGATTACGACTTCAATTATGCAACCTACAAAGAGTAGATTCCAATCCCTAGTACCTGGTGCTGATGTATAAACGCTATGAAAAGAACATATCTTTGTGCCCCTAGAACGGTGCTTGGAACACAGGAGGGACTCCATGAACACTTGTTGAATTAATGAATGCATAAATGAAAATACTGAATATAGATATGCCTGCCCTCAATCTACAGCTGCTTTCAGAAGGCAGTGCTGATTTTTTTTTTATGAAGAATTTATTTTGTGGACCTACATCCAGCCGTAAAAGTTTAAAAGTTACACTTCCAAGCTAGCGTTTTAGGAACTCGACCTCATCCTCACACACTGGCTTTGGAAACCAAGAACATCTGAGAACATCTGAAAGCTTTCGTATAATCTGATTAAGGGCTGAATAAGAAGAGGCAGGGGTTAACGATTAGTGGTTTAACACCACATTTACCTAAGCTGAAAGGGTTTTTCTAAAGATCTTTTAAAAAAATCTTTGTGAAGTATGTAATATGAGGGCTGGGCTGGAAGCCCAAAGTTAACACATCCACCATCCTTTCTGCCCATTCGTGTCACTTTCTATGGTTAGAATTCTTCCACACCTAAGCTCGGAGACAACTCTCCTCCGTTTTCCTCTGGAACAGAATTAATTCCTCGATTTTATAGCACCGTCAGAAATCTGTATGCTTTTACCCTGAATGACTGTAATAGTTATGACATGCATTCTCAAGGGAGGTGATACCACTCTCAAGGAGGCAGAAATTGGTTCTTGGGGTGGGGAGAATCTTAGACATTACAATGATTTGCAGCCCTTCAAAGGACCACAGCACATAGATAGATAAACACAGTATATCTTTGATAATGTCATAGGGACCAACAAGGCAAAAACTGTTTAAAAAGCCTCCTTAGAGGAGCAATAATAATAATAATAATTTTCTTAACAGTTGGGAAACACTGGGTTTTAAGGAAGAACTTAAAAACACAGTAATGCTATTCCTTTTCTCATCCTTACAGTGCCCCCAAGAAAAAGGACATCATGTTGGGAGTTAGGAGACTTGAGTCCTAATTTTCGTATCTACCACCAGTGGGCACATTCCTTCATTTATTGATTCATCAAATATTTATTGAGTACCTTCTATGTTCCAGGCACCATACTAGACTCTGGAAGTACAATGATAAACCAGGCATAGGGTTCTCATAGAGGTTATGTTTGGGAATGGCGTGGGTAATAAATAAGCTCCAAATGCATATAAATAATAATTATGATGATAAATATAATTATAATAGATGTCTATGGTAAATAATAATTAATTATAAAAATTTATAATAATATGTGTATGAAAAAACTTGAAAAGAACAACAGGAAAAGTTAAGCTGGTGGAGTGTGAACAGAGATGGTCTCCCTGAGACTCATGAGCTGAGTCTTCAGTGGTAAGGAGGATCTAGCCCCACAAAGATCTGGAGGCAGAGCTTTCCAGGCAGAAAGAAGACCAAGGATGGAGTTCCTGAGGCAGGAGTGAGCTTGTCATGTACAAGGGACAGAACGATGTGGCTGGAATGAACTGAGTCAAGGGGAGAGAGGTAGAAGATGAGACAGGAGAGGGGCCAGGCCACATCATGCAGGGTCATGCAGGCCGTGGGGAGCTTAATTTTATTCTAAGTGCTCTGTGACTTTGGGCAAGTCATTCAATTTCTGTCAAATGGCCAGCGTGGGGTGGTGGGGGTGAAGACACTGAATGGCTGTCATGTCCTAGAATGCTAAGTCAAGCCTCATCTAACTCAGGACCTGGGAGAGATGCCTCAAATCTCAACAACGCTTAAGAGAGCAAATAAAACTCACAGGCCTCCGAGGATGCTTATCACTGGACTGGGGCAAATTCACGTTTCCGCTGGAAAGGGAGGAGTGGAAAGAACTCAGGATACCATATTCCTCTGAAATCAGAACCTACTCTCCTTCCATTTTCGATTTTTGAGGTGCACAGACTGTTTTTCTCACTCTGCCAGTCTGCTTCCCATGTCACTTTGGAGCTGTGTAGTGGGGGAAAGCACAGAATTGTGGGCCAGGGGCCTTGGGCTCTGGAGCCCCATCTGTTACTAAATAACTCTGTGACCTGAGCAAGTCCATTCCCGGATCTGGGCCTCCAGACCCTCATCTGGGGAGCATCATTAAGATTCCTTCTAGAACACAGACTCCGTGATTCTATTATTTTTCCCCTCACCAGAGATGGGGGGGGGGGGCGAATATAAAACCCTGCATGCAAGTGCACCAAAACTCTCCTAAAATAATAAAGCAACTTCCTTTGAAATGGTTTGAAGTAAAGTGAGGGGGCCCTTACCAGAACATGATGAAACCCAGTCCCAGCTGAATATTAAGTTAGAGAGAGAGCTGCAGTTGGGATGGGGGAGGGGCGGGGGCGAAGGGAGATGCCAGGGTTGGGGAGAGAGATTTTAATTGCAGTTGTTTGGCCTGCTGACCCTAGGCAAACGACAAGAAGCCCCCAAGCAGCCTCAAACATAGATATTTGACAGGCGGAGACGGCTGGGGGATGGTTGGGCTTCTCCCTCCGCTCTGAGGCCGTTTGAGGAGCGGTCTGCAGCGCTGACAAGCACGGGTTTTGGAGGCCATTGAAAAGTTTTGGGCCTAAATAGGGTAGGCAGCTTGGCTTAAGTGTTGCTAAGGAATACCTGGCAACGGCAACAATAGGCCTTTTAGAGAATCCAGGGCAAACAGTGACCGTGGTAATGGGGTGGGCTTAAGGGTCTCCTTGCCCGGCTGGGCCCCTCCTCTCCTCACACAGAGGCCTGGGCACTGGGCTATGTTCCGGAAATTCCCTGCACAAAGCCCCATTCAGTGGGAGGAGGGTCAATGCGTGTGCTTTTGGGGGGGGGGGGGATGGAGACGGGGGTAGGGAGAGGACGGGGGAGGGGGTACGGGAGACTGAGCTTTACTGCCAAAAAAAAAATCCTCTCAAGTCTCTTTCTTCTCGCAAAGACTAAAAGAGGCACAGAAAGTGCTAAGTTTGTAAAAGAGGCTGAAAAGGTTCAGAAAAGTAGCATAAAAGGGGCTGAGGAACGCCCCGTGAATTTTGAACAGAGAGCAGAAAAGGGACCCTAAAAAGCAATTAGTGATGCAGCTTGTAAATGAAGAGGCGCTCGCTTGGGGTGGAGAGCTGAGGGCTGGAGGTAGGAGCAGCGGCGCTACGAGGTGGTGGAGGGAAGGGAGCAGGTGAGGAGCAGGGATGAGGCGCGGAGTGGGCGACTGGGAGGGGAGGAGAGTGCGGGGCGGAGCGGTGGAAAGCGGAGGACCCGCTGCCCGGATCAATCCCGCTCTAACCGCATGCCTTCAGGCTGCTCTCTACTTGGGCTGTGCAGCTGCCCCCTCAGTTCAGATTTTGTCCCCTGGTTCAGGCAGCCCCCAAAAGGCAGTGGAGCCTGAGAGAGTGACCGGCACCCAAGTTCTGTCCCTCCAGCCCCTTAGTCCGTGATAGGCACGAAGGAAGCCCCAAGCTTCTGAGGGAGTGGGGACTGCGCTCTCCTCGCAGCTGAGCAAATAGCAGGATGCTCGGGGAGCTGGGTGTCTGCCTGAGTTCCTGGGGGAGGCGCAGATGACAGCCTGCGGAGCAAGAAAAAGGAGCCAACAAATTAGCGCTCTACAAATTCCACGTGCCCGAGCTGCCTAACATCCATGCTCAAACACCCTACTCAACTGCTCTAAAGATAATAATTTTATATTTCCAGCAGAATGTACATAGTGACAATTATCTGTATTCCTACTGTGTCGCAGCATCAACCGATAATCAAGAGAATTATGTTCCAGTTGAAAGCAGATTTAAATAAACAGACGCTAAATAGGAGCCAATAATAGATGTACCAAAATAGTCCAGGGGAGGAAGCAGCCATTTAAATACAGAGCTGTTTAGTCCAGAAGGTACGAAGCATCCAGACCTCAGGGTTTACAGCTCCCTGTCTGTAGCTCAGCCTGGCTGAGTCTTTCTATCTGTCCCTGGGTCCCCGACCAGAGTGCTGTAGTAAACTGCTTCTTCCCTCCCTCCCTCCCTCCCTCCCTTCCTCCCTTCCTTCCTTCCTTTCTTCCTCCCTTCCTTCTTACCTCCCTCCCTCCCCCTTCCTTCCTTGCTTCCTTCCTTGCTTCCTTCCTTCCTCCCTCCGTTCCTTCTTCCCTCCCTTTCTCTCTCTTCTTTCCTTCAACAAACATTCATCGTTCATTATCAACTAGGTGCATTTGGGCACCATTATCAAAATTAATAAATGCTGCCCTTTTTGATTTTTCTGACCTCTTCAAGAATCAAATTGGGTCTCCTGAGCTCCTGCATGGGGCAGGGGAGGAGGGCGTTAGCTCTCCAAAGGAAAATCAAGCTGCTGTTTCTAGAAGAAAGGAGAATGGGCTGCTGAAAAGGCAAAATAATGGAGGTCCAGTAAACATTCATTCAATCACTGCATATTTGTTAGAGGTTACTCTGTGTGCCAAGCACTGTCTTAGGTCCTAGGAATTCAAAGGTCAAAGTGCAGGTTACTGTCTTGAAAAAGCTTCCAACCTTGCAAGGGAGAGATAACCAGGCCTAGTGGCAGCCGGATGGGCATGTGTACAATATACAATGGGAGCACCAGAGAAGGGCTCTGACAGAGTGAAGCAAAGGAGACTGCAGGAGGAGGCAGCTGTGACTTGAAGGATGAGTAGCAGAGAAAATTTTACTGGGCAGAGATCTAGAGGGGAAGCATCCCTGGCAGAGGGAAAAACATGTACCAAGACATGGAAGCAAGAAAAGGCCTGGTGTGTTCAGGACCTGCAAGTCCTTCAGCAAGAATAGCTTCGGGGTATGGAAGTCAGAGAGACAATTGCTGGGAGGGGAGTTGTTGGAGAAATAATTAGTGACAACAACATGAAGGGCTTTGTTGATGTGTCTCCCCTGGAGGATGGGGTAATAAGCAGGAACCTTATTTTTGGTGATTCATGTCTCCCTGCATGGGGATATCTATTAGCATTATTCTCCAGGCTTCTCTGCCTCCTCACCCACTCCTGCCCAGGAGCAGAAAGTTTGGCTCCATTTCTCTTTTATCCTGTATGGAACGACACTTCTGATCTGTTCTTGGCCACACTGTAAAAGGAATCTGTCCTTACAGGGAAAGACTTATCTGTGGGTGTCCAGCTGTTAGGCAGTCTAATTCTGGGGTGTAGATTAGGAAGCTATTCTTTCCCCAAACCTAAGCCTGGTTCTTTGACTGTATTTTTCATTAATAAAGCTGACATTTTGGTCTCTGTCTATCTTTGGTTCGTCTCAAGTGAGTAAAGAACAAGGGTACTAATTTTTAAACCCTTGAAATGTCGAGGCAAACTAAAGAGGTTGGAATCTATCCTAGAGGAAGGGGGCCATTGGAGGAGAGTGAGCAGGGGAATGGCATGATGAGGTTTTTATGTTAAAATGGTCACTTTGACAGTTGGATGGAGGGTGGATTAGAGAAGATAGAGAGAGTTAGAAGGAAAGAGATGATGAAGATCTTCACCAGGAAAGCAGTGGCAGTGGAGGATTTGAGTGGAGAAAGAGAAGGGACTTGGAGGGAGAGATATTCTGGAGGCAGAATTAATAGCAGTTGGGGGCTGATTGGATGCGAGGACAAGGAAGAATCTGGGTTTCTGGTAAGTCAACTGCAGTCTCATTAGCTGGAATAAGGAATGAGGATGAAATACAAGGAGATGGGGGAAGGATAATAATAAGCTCATTTTGTGACATGCTGACCTCAAGGGCATGGAAAAGTCTATTAGGCAGTTAGATATACAGGCCTTGAACTCTAAGGAAAATAACCTGGATGAATTTATAAATGCACCTAGTAGGAATTGTTGAAACACAGGAATAAGAGAAATTGCCAAGAGAGAGGGTATAGAATGAGGCAAAGAGAAGTGTATTAATGCAAACCAACATTAAGTCAAGTTCAACCAAAACATATTGAGTCCCTACTGAGAACTAGGGAGACTATTATATTATACTTTCTTTTAGTGGCATTTGGTATTACTTGAGAATATAAGTTATCACATAAGGTACCTTCCACAATGCCCCAAAAAATCACTTCTTTTTTTTTTATTTACTAAGAACTCAAGCTATATGCTAGGTACCCATCACTGCATCTATCCATCTATATATCTTCCACATATGTAACATATATAAAAGCTAACATTTGTTGAACGCTATGATGCATCAGATACTTTGCTAAACTTTTTACATACAATCATGCAAGGCAGGTACTGTTAACTCCACTTTACAAATGAGGAAGATGAGGCTCAGAGCAGTCTAGCAGTCCAAGCTTTGAAACCAGGCCTGTTCAGCTGCAAAGCCCATGCTCTGGACCATAGGTCACATGGCTTATCTTTATCAAGAGGATGCAACATGAGTTGAAGTTTTTAGGAGCTTACCACCTGTCTATGGAGATAAAACATGTCCTCACAGTGATGGAGAAGAACTACAAAGTGCAAAGTAAGCAAGGCCATGCTATATTGGTAACTAACCAGGAAGACTGCTTGAGGAAGGCTAATACTGGACGTGAAGTTAGACAGTCTTAAGTTTGGGTCCTGCAACTAATTTATTGTACAATGTTAAGTGCTATGAATCTCAGTTTTCCTCACTGATAATGAGTGGGTAATATCTTCATCATAGGCATATTTCTGCCTTCCACCCTGTGGAAAGCCATACTGTAGAAAGCTCAGTCACTAAGGTGGATATCACGTTGCAGAAATGTTTCTTTTCCCTCTAACTTTAGCAGTAAAAAGACAACACAGAAAACAAAAACACAACCAATAAAACTCTAAAATGTGCTGCAAATAGAAAAAGCAGCAAGAATATAAAACTACATTTATTTGTTGAAGTATTCATATTAAAAAATGGCATAATTGTCAAAAGACTATTGTTTATAAATATCAGAAAGGAAAATCTAACAAGGAAGATTGTGTGACATTATTTAAGCTTTGATAAGACAGTTGGATGTTTTTCTTTGTAAGAAAACTATAATTAAGACCAAGAGGAAGATTAGACATTCTAGTTCCTGTTTAGTGATTTTTTCCTGTTTGTGTTTATTATTACTTTGTAGCTGTATATCATTGTAATTTAAAGCTATCTGCCAGAAATTATTGATTAATTTATCTGCTTAAGAGTAAAGTCAAAGAAGGTGAGATTAAATTCTCTGCCTGTATTCATAATTCTTTAAGAATCGTTCTATCTTTACGGAAAATATCTCATCATTACTTGTAATAAAAGTGAATAATAAAAAGTATCCATATTTTTAGTAATTGGATTTTCAGGACCACAGACAGCTCAGCATATTTTAGTTCCACCTCCTGCCCAAAATATTTCATTTTGTGGTCAAAAGTAAAATTACATATGCATTGTACTTATACATTCTTTATTTTCTAATTTATATTTTTACTCTAAAAGAAGGTATGTTTGGGAACACTAGATTTTTAGTTACCTTGCCCACTTTCAGTCGTTTTTGGTATTCCATTCTCAATTTTAAATTAACCAAGGTCTAGATTTTTCTCACATCCTTCTTTCAAAATGTTCTTAATACTTTAAAGCAAAACTTTCTCTAACTGAGGTTAAATGTGTGCTTAAAAGGGTGATGTAGGGAAGAGGAGAGTCTGCAAAAGATCAGATTAGAATTACCTTTTCTTTCAAGTTTCATGTATACTGAGGAAGATAAGAGGTGTATAAATGCTACTCAACTCTCACCTCTGTACTGGAGTTTCTCCACAGGTGCAAGGAGGTGGACCTCCTGGGTCTAGAATTCAGGGGGGGTGGTTAGGAAGCAAAGAAAAATGTGGCTGGAAAAGTCAAGAGGCAGCTGGATGCAGGTAGGAATAATTAGCTGTATCATTTCATCAAAACTCTTCCAATTGCTAGTGAATGAAACCCAAACCAAACTCAAATAAAAGAAAAGTTGTTGGTCATATCTAGAAAAGTAGAAGAGTCTGCAGCTTCATGAACAGTTGTATCCAGGTGCTCAAATTATATATTATTGGAACTCTTTTTTTCTCTATCTCTCGGAATGGTTTTTCTCTGCATTGGCTTCACTCTCAGGAAGGTTATCCCCTCATGCTAGCAAGGTGGCTACCACTAGCTCCAAAACTACATCCTATCAACGTAACAACTCCTGAGAAAGATTTCAGCAAAAATCCTGGCCTCTTTTCACTGACCAATTGCTGTGGTCAGAGGTTGAGACATACTGATTGGTTAGACCTGGGTCATGTGCTAACTCCTGAAGCTACAAATTGGATCAGATCCAGAAGATCCACATGGACTGAGAGGAGAGGGGGAGAGGTTCCCTGAAAGAACCACAGGAGGAATGGATGATAGGCAGGCAGGAACAACAGAGGCCTGTATTCATTTGCTAGAGCTGCCATAACAAAGTACCACAAACTGGGCATCTTAAACCACAGAAACTTATTGTCTCAGTTCTGGAGGCTAGAAGTTTGAAATCAAGGTGTCAGCAGAGTTGGTTCCTTCTGAGGGCTGTGAGGGAAGGAGCTGTTCCAGGCCTCTCTCCTTGGCTTATAGATGGCCATCTTCACGTTCACCTGGCATTCTTCCTATTGATCTATCTGTGTCCAAATTTCCTCTTCTTAGAAGGACACCATATTGGATTAGGACACACTCTAATGACTTCATTTTAACTTGATTACATCTGTATAGACCCTATCTCCAAATATGGTCATATTCTGGGGTACTGGGAGTTAGGATTCCAACATATCTTTTATAGAGGGATACAGTTCAACCCATAACGTGCCCTTACACTAGATATACTTTATTTTCTGGTCTAAATAGTTGCTGCTCTTTTGATTTAGCCCTTTGTTTAGGAAATGCCTTTCACCTAGAAAGTCTGCTATCTGTTGGTAGCAGACAGGGTGGTTCCCCAGCACTTACCCTCCAAGCCCTAAGAATATACTTAAATCATTTAATGGAAACTGTTTTTCTTGTTTCTCTTAAAATGTAGATATGTGTTTTGGGAAGGGGATATGATATATAAATAAATATGTACAAGTTAACTTTGCAATAATTTTGTTTTTCTAAAATTGATGTTCCCAAGAGAGTCTCCATAAAAGGGTATTCCCTAGTCAAATAAGTTTGGAAAATGCTTTGTATTTTATTCCTCTCTTGAAGAATTATAGTGCATATTAGCATATTATGGCAGAGTGATTGTATTAATATTCTGAATTATTCATTTCTTCCCACATTCTTGTCCTTTACAATGGAATTTTGCATGTCCTTCTATCAAAAGGTGGAGTATAGTCCCTTGCCCCTTGATCCATCGTTTGTATGGGTAACAAGATCTTAGCAGACTTAATGTGCTGTGTTTTTCCATTTCCTCTCCTGTTCCTTGTCTTTCTCTTTCAGCTAGCCTGCTAGAAGATGCAACACATAGAACAGAACCAAGTTGATGTTGTCACCATAGTTGAGGCCATGCTAGAGCAGTCAACAGCCAGCCAATTCCCAGACTTGTAAGCAAGCCGAGCCAAGATCAGCAGCACCATCCAGCCAACTTATAGACTTATGACCAATAATAAATGGTGTTGTTTTAAGCCATCAAACTATGATATGAGTTACTTAGCATTATTGTGGCAATAGATAACCTACATACACATCAAAGATTCCAAGAAGTTCTACAGTAAAGAACCACATTTTACTTGGTATAAGCTAGGGCTTCCCAAATGTATTTTTATGGCATAACTATTAACATCCTACAGAACAATGTTGTACTACTCCAGATTGGAAAATTCTTCCATAGACTTATCCAGGGACAACATGAAAATAGTAGAAAGGTTTTGTTTTCATCCTAGGTTAATGATAATCATCTCTGGTGTCCGTGTGAATTGATCCTCAACATCCATTTCAACCCTATGCTATGTATTTGCTGATGCTATACAGGCTGGAAAGCTAAATGCTATATTTGTCAGACTCCCTTGAAACTTCTTTTTGGATGCAAATTAAATTTCACCAGTTAGATGCACTCATGTGAAATTTGGAATGTGAAAGCGAGGCAGGCCTACTGTTCTGCTTTAGCCTTTGTTGTTAGCAAGCAAAGTCCTGGGGACTTTTTATTATTTTTCCTGAAGAAAAATTCCAATATCTAGTTTACTCTCTGGATGTTAAGTGACAGCAGCAGTCGTGGCTTCTTAGTTTCTCCATAAAACCTCTATAGTATGTTCTTGAATCAACAGTTCCAAGGGATGTGGCAAAGGTGACCAATTCCTGAGCGCCAGATTTCTGGAACTCAGTCTTGGAGGTCCAGCCTAAAGTTCTCGTGTTCAACCCTCACAATGATTTACTGAGTAACCAGATCCCTATATGAAATCTCTGTCTGCTTAAAATAACTAGAGAGGGTTCTCTTTCCTATACTGATTGATAACTGATTAAGTGAGCCTAAGTTCCCTCACCTATAAAAATTAGAGTTAATAATGTCCTCCTTATGGAATTATTGGGAGGGTCTGTGACACGATGTTTAGCTCTGGATCTTGTTTATAGCAGATGCTCAATAAAAGGGATTCTCCTAAATTGACCTGACATCTTGAAGAAGTACTAATTTAATTTTCCTGTTTGTTGCATATTTTAGGAGAAGCCAGAAACAAGTTTGTTGCGTACGTTTGTAAGGTGAAAATCACCATTATTTTCATCTTTTTCTCATTTGACAAGGGATGATATTGTGCCTCCAACTGTAAGGAGAACGCACATAAAAGAAAGCAAGGGTAAGAACGAGAACAAGAGTAAAAGGGAGTGAGAATGACTCATACTCTCTAAGGTTGTTGTAATCTTCTTTTAGGGCTCTTACACCATTGTTATTCCCTCTTTTTGCTAAATTACAAATATCTCCCTCTCTGTTGGCACTTTCCCCATCAATATTTACACATACTCGAGTCCTTTCAATTAAAAAAAAAATTAAAATCCTTTGTCTATCCCCTCTTCCACCTTTCCCAGCTTTTTCCTTCACACCCAAGGGTCATGACTACAATTGCTTCCTCCATTGCTTCACCTCCCACCCTTTTCTCAACCTCTGGCAACCCAGCTTGTATTTGATTAATTTCATAGAAACTCTCATTAAAATCATCAACTATCCAAGTCACTTAGTTATATATCAGCCCTCAACTTCTTTGGTCCCTAAGCTTCAGGTGGCAGAGTTAAACACTCCCTCCATTTAGACACACTTTTTCTTTACTTAGCATGACTCCTAGCTGTTTACCAGCAATCTGTTTCATTTTCTTCCTGGCCACATAGCTAGACTACGTTTCCTAGTCTCTCTTGCAGTTAAATGAGTCCTAGTGACTGAATTCTAGCCAATGGGATATAAGTGGAAGGGATATAAGTCATTTCTAAGCCAAAGCTTTAAGTAGGTAGGTCCTTCTGTGCTCTCTTTTTTTCCATTCTATTGATTGAATAGAGGTGATAACAAAGCTTTAAGGGATGGTGGATCCATGAGATGAAAATAATCTAAAGAACCCGAGTCCCTGAATGACCACATGGAGGAGAGTCGTCCAAGAACAAGGAACATTAATCACAGGCTGGTATAGAAATGAGAAATAAACCTCTATAGTGTTTGAGCCATTATATATTTTGAGACATATTTGTCACAGCAGTGTAACTTACCCTGCTAATGCTTGAAGTCGTGTAATGTTGTGATCAAAATCTAAAATATACAGCAATGGCTTAGCATTTAGTTGTCAGATGGTGAGGAAGCAGAGCTGCCAGAGACCAGAGACCCCTGGTGCTAAAGCAAAATGCTTGATAAAATTGTTGCCAGCAGCAATTGGAAGGCGGAAGAAATACTTTTGGAGCCTGTATCTCTAGGCAAAGAATTTGGAAAAGCCAGATGTTAGTGTGTTTAGCTGATTCTAGGTATATTCCAAGGACCCCAAAAAAGAGATGCACTCAGGAAAGAATTGCAAAGAAAAAAAAGGGAACAGAGAAAGGGTCTAGAAATAGGGAACCTCATAGAGATGAAAAGTTGTCTACTTCTGGACCCCAAATGGCAGGAAATAACAGAAAGATGTTAAATGATGAAAGATCTCAGAGATTTCTCAGTTCACTAGAAGGACTTGGGTTTGTAGCAGAATTCAGATTGTAGTGCCTTCTTAGCCATGTCTATTGCTTGAGATGGCCAGCAGTTAGCCAACACTAAATTGAGAGAAAGACAGAGGTAGAAGGTGAGAAAATAAATAAATAAAGCAGGCTTTAAGAACATGTCTAGGAAAGAACTTTGAGTTTGGTTACTGGTTCTTAGAACCGGCTGCAAGCACATAGATCCTAGAATGTACATCCAGAATCAAATCAAGGAACTGCCTCCACTACCAGGTCAAGGGTTTCATCATGACTAAAGACTGGAGGCTGCTAGTTTGCAAATCTTCTCTGTCTTGAATGGAGGCTTTTTGTTGCAAGTAGCCTGTCCTGTTTCGCCATTGTATACTGAGTGTTTTATACGTGTGGAGATGGTGGAAGAGGAGATACATGGGGTCAGATAACTTACTTTTAGTTTTAACTTGCGGGATCACAACAAACCATATTTGGACCTGTTGAAGAGGACTGCATATAACCCAGAAGTTTGGGACTTTGTGGCAAATAGATGAGGTTTGGGGTTGCCTGCCTAGGCGAGGGGCATGAGTGTGTTTTATATTTGGAAGACCTTTGGGGACTGTTGTATAGACTTGTTACATTTCCTTGTGCAGCATCTTTTTCATTTTTATTGCAGAAAGAAATATCTCCCACTGATGAGATGCTTCATCACTTGGTCCTACATTTCCTACTGCAGAGATGCACTTGTGACCAGGCTGGCGCATCAGAATACATCATCCTCCTATACATGATGACTGGTTCATGGTCAAGCATCTGTCCCAAATGGGCCAATTAGGTCCTTTATTTAGGGATTTATGTGGATACTAAGAGAGAATTTCTCTTTTTCTGTGATCTTGAGTGTTAGGGAAAATATATTGAGAAGTTTGGAGGAGCCATTCCCCCCAAATAAAATGTCAAATAAAATGAGATTACTGAGAATAAAGCCCAAACAGTGGCAGACGGAGCTGATAGATGCCGTTAGAGAGACAGAGCCCTAATGCTGTTATTTGAGCCCTGGACACAGTCATGTCTGAAATTAGAGCCACCCTTTGAACTCCCCAGTTTGGATAGCAAATATATCCCCTCTTTGCTTTGGCTAATTCAGATGGCGTTTTGTTACTTGCAACTGAAAATGTCTTGAACTTCCTTAGTGTGGGACCTGGGACTGGAATTCATGTCTTCTGATCCAAATTCAAGGCTCTTTCCTTCACTCCATGATAGTTTATGAAATAGTTGTCACTTAAAAGTAATAAAAGGTTAGTGATGAAATGGGGTAACACAAACACTAGCCAGGAAGCAGACTAATATCTGTAGAGAAATGAGAACAGTTGTCTTCTGGAGAGATGGATTTGTGTGTCTCTTGAAAGTTGGTGGGAAGTCTAACTACAGGGATGGTACCCTAACTTCTTATTGAGTCTCAAGGACAAGTTTGGTCAAAATCTTAGGTTGATGTTTTGAGACTGGCATCAAATAACCAAGAAGCATGAAGGCAGTGGATCAGGGCAGTGGGAGGACCCTGTCCTAAGATTGTTACAGTAACAAGAGTTTAGTTTCCAGCCCCAGGCTGCCCAAGTTCAATGCCAACTCCTTCATCTACCAGCTGTTTGAATTGGGGCAAATCCATTAAACTTTCTAAGACTCAGTTTCCTTATATGTAAAATAGTACATTCCTCACTGGGTTGTAGTAAAAATTAAAAAGATATACTCCACGTAAAACACTTAGCACAGTTTTTGGCACATAGTAAGAGCTTGATTTATATTTATTAGTAGTAGTAGTAGTATCATTTTTGCTATTGGCTAGAGCAAACAATTGGATATGCCAGTTGGGGTTCCAAGAACGTCAACAGAGAGAATGACAGAACTACTGAAACCTAAAACTGATGAGACAGGCCAAGTGTGTTAATCTGGATCCTCTGAGAAGCAGATGCCACAATGAAATTTGAAGTGCAAGAGATTTATGGGGGGTGGGGGGGAAGCCTATGAAGGATAAAGGGGAGAGAGAAGAGGAATGGGTGGGAAGACCTTCAGATCACAATGCAGATGTGACCTCTGTAAAGGGAGAGAGAGGATAAAGGAAGAGCCTCACACTGCAGTGTATCCCTGGGAAGTCTCAGCCCAGAGCAGAGATTGCCTATTAGATGAGCCCTGCATCAGGCGGGACCCTGGGTCCAGTGCCTCTGCTGGGCTCTGTCCTTGGTAGAAGCAGCCTGGGGAGAGTGTGGCCTCAGTTAGTGCTGCTGCAGTGGATGGAAGGCACAGCAGTCAGAGGCTGTCAGCTAACGCCACTCCTCACAGCAGGTTCTCTCTTGAAGGGACGTCTGAGCAATGCACTCCATGGCTGCCAGCCACAGCCTTTTCCTGCGAGGGCTCTTTTCCACTTGTATCTCCAAGATATTTAGCAACCAAGGCAACAGGGGGAGAGCCAGCCCTATTTCTCATCTTTCTGACCTTTTCTCACCATCTCCTGAGCCTGAACCAATGTCATCTTTTGCCTCGTAGTTGATTTTCCTGCTTCTGTCTTGGACCCTTGTTCAGTCTATTCTCAGAACAGATCTGAAGCTATCCTTTTGAAATAAGTCAGATGATGATATCCTTTACTCAAAACCCTCCAGGAGCTTCCATTTCACTCAGAAAAGTCCTCATGCTGGCCTGAAGCCTGGCTCTGTTTGACCTCCCATTATCGTTGGACTTCCTTCCTTATTACTTCACCCCTTGCCCACTCAGTTCCAGCCACGTTAGCTTCTGTGCTATTCCTTGAACAAGCCAGGCAAGCACTGAGCTCAGGACTCCTTGCTGCTCCCTCTACAAATGCAGACACCTGCAGGTTCACTCCTTCACCTCCTTTAGGTCTTTGCTCAGATGCCACCTTTCAGTAAACCCTCCATGGGCCACCCGATCTAAAATTGCAACTTCTCTGTCCCCAGCACATCCTTTCCACCTTTATTTTTTCTATAATGCTTACTACCATCAAATATACAGTATCTTTTTACTTATTTTGTATATTGTCTGTCTCTCCTACTGGGATGTAAGCTCTATAGTGGCAAGGATTTGGGTCTTTTTTGTCACTACTGTGATTTTTGTTGAATGAATGGATAAATTCTGTGAACAGCAGCAGAAGGGATGGAGATAAAAACCTGGACCTCTCCTAGCAAAAAGAAAAAAAGCACCGGATTTGGAGTCAGTCAGTGGGTTTGGGTTTAGCTCCAGCATTTAACTAGTTGCATGACTTTGGTGAAGTCACTTATCCTTGTGCATCCCAGTTTCCACATCTGCAAAATGGAGATAACAATAAATATCTCGCTAATTGTGAAAGCTGATGAATGTAAGATGAGACCGCACAAGTGTTTTTATTATTGTTTCTATGGCCTGATGTTGTGGTCCTCAGGCCAAGGTGTTGAAGTCATTTACAATTCCTCTAGGGACATGTTGCACATTGGGCTGGTTACTGTTAATCAAAGGCTGGATGCTAATCCCAGCTCTACATTCATTCACTCTGTGACCTTAAGCAAAGATCTGAGCCTCGATTTCTTCATTCATACGAGGAGATGATGGTATCCACCACACCTAGCTTGCAGGGATGAGGATCAAACAAAATAGTTTGTGAAGTCCCTTTGAAAACTGGGGACTTCTACACAAATGCAAATGATTCCTGGTGGTTAGTGACATGGTTTCACGTGACTGAGTCTAGGGTACCCAGCTGGAGTGGAAAAAGAACCTGAGAAGAGAAACCGTGACCAAGAAAGTTTCAATACCCTTATCTCTCCCAACCCAACACCACCTCCAAGTCAACAACCTAGCATCCTTTAGTGCTTGCTGGTTGTTTGAGAAGCGCAGACTTCATGAACCCTTTGTATTTGTCTTTTTTTTCAATCATGTTTTCTTAATCTGTTAGACCTGCCGTAATTTGGGGGGCCCATGTATTCATGGTTGGGCTCCTTCTGATAGTTTTTAAGTGGATATATTATGAAGGAATAGTCAGGATCAAGGAAAACCTTGCTCGAACTAACACTATCTTAAGCTAGTTTTTCACGTTAGTCTATGATTTTCACATAGCTACAATTAAGAATGTACTCTTCCATTCCTTTATTTAAAATCTGTACAGTTTTATGGCTCTGATTAACTTCTGGGTGCTTTTAACTTTATTTGAGAAAAGGCTACCCCTCTCGCCATTACAGCTTGCTGTCCCAAATAGGACATAAACAGGGCACTGTCATGTACACGTGAAAAAAGATGACCTACATAGACGATGTTACAGTAGGGTATTAAAAGTACAATTTCAGCCATTTCTCCCAATTAAGCTAACTCATCTGTGATTTCAGCCTCCCATTTGAAATAAAAGTCTGACGATAATTGGAGCACAGAGCTATTCACCACTGTACTTCAATCTGGAAATAATTGTCTTTGTTCAATTAGGAATCTACATTTTCATGCCAGTCTTCACAGATTATTTTGAATGGAGAATGCGCTCTGATTAAGACCTATCTCTCTTGGAAGGAAAAAAAAAAAGCATCAGTCTCAAGTCCTCATCGTCTTGTTAGATTTGACATTTTGTTTTCCCCTGACAGACTGAGAAGGATGTCCTATGAATGACTTTCTGGACTAACTTATTTAATATGGCAAAAATCTCCTAGAGCATTCCTATGTGGCTTTTTAAAAATTTTATGACTTCCTTGAGATGATTCTCTAGAGTTGGGCTTGGAAAGGTGTCAACTTGAGGTCTTCAATTAATTTGTCATATTATAATGACCATGTTTTATGTGAAGCAAAATCCAACCACTGTTTATTTTTGCCATTTATAGAACTGCTTACTCTCTTAGGTGCTTTTTAAACACAGAATCATATATAACTCTTATAAAAAATTTTTTTGAGACTTAGGGATTGTTATCCCCATTCAATAGATGAGGACAATAAAGGTCAGAGAGTTTATATGATTTTCCCAAGGCCACCCAGTGATTCATCGGTGAAATCAAGAGTCAACACAGGTCTGCTGGCTCTAAAGCCCATGTTCTCTCATACCTCTGCAATTTTTCTTATTAATCTAATACAACCAAAAGAAAATAATAAGAAGCACTCATGTTAAAAATGGTAAGATGCGGGGCCGGCCCGGTGGCGCAAGCGGTTAAGTGCGCGCGCTCCGCTGCGGTGGCCCGGGGTTCGCTGGTTCGGATCCCGGGCGCGCACCGACGCACTGCTTGGTAAGCCATGCTGTGGCGGCGTCCCATATAAAGTGGAGGAAGATAGGCACCGATGTTAGCCCAGGGCCGTCTTCCTCAGCAAAAAAAGAGGAGGATTGGCGGATGTTAGCTCAGGGCTGATCTCCTCACAAATAAAAAAAAAAAAAAAAAAAAAGGTAAGATGCTATAGGTAGAATCATGAAAATGCCAACTCATCATATGTTATTACTATAAGCCATTCTGCTCCAATAATTTTGAAAGTGCTTGTATCTAGCATTTCTGCATGAAAATAAAAGGCCCACAATTACAAAAATGTATTAACACAATGACAATTTTCTTAAGTAATATGAGTTACTATCTGTATCATTACATAATTTAATTCTTTCTCCAAGATGGATCCCTTTAGAAACTAGACCATGTCTTCTGCATGTTTGTATCCCTTCAAGCAAACATAGTCATTAAGTAAGAAAATGAATGAATCACTCTCTTAAGAGGCAGGCAGGATATGTAGAATTCATACATTACAAATATATGTATCGTGTGTATGTGTATGTTTTAACACACACATGCAAGTCAAAAAACCCTATCAGTGCAAGAAGTGGAACTCTGGCCAAACCTTTCATTATCCCTTTTAGAAACATTATACAGGTATTGTAAATCTCTACCTTTGAAGAAAAGTAATTCCTTCTCTTTAATAATACTCTCGTAAACCTACACATGAGCGTTTTCCCATTCTTCTCTGTCTTTGACCATGCCGTTTTATAACGACAAGAAGAAGAAAAGACTTACCTAAGCACCTGGATGGAAAGCGATAGCTAACCCAAGTTTTCTTTTTGAAAATATAGAGTCAGTATTTGAGAGTTTGGGTCAAATGGGACTAGTAAGTGAATGGGGCGATGACTTCTACATTTTATGCTGAATTTGATCCTGACTGTGGAGTGTTTGTCTGGGGCCGTGGGTTGGTGGGAGGACTATAGTACGCTCTGTTTTTATCACTCTGCTCCACAGGCTATGGCAGGAGTGGAGATTACTTTCCAGTAATGGCTGGAAGCATATTCCTCACCTTCTCAGGAACTTGCCATCTGGCTCTGAGGGCCACGGATAATTTGGTCTCTAAATTAGCTGAGCTGCAGCTCCTCCTGAGCAAAAACTGATAAATGAGTCAGATTACACTGCTCCACGGCAGTGTCAATAACATATCAGCATTTGGCCACTCTGAGTGAGCACTTCAGATACCTTCAGAAAGGCGAGTAGAGCTTTCATTGAATTAAACTATCTCAAACCCAGGCACATTGCTTAAGGGAGGGTCAAGCTTTATGAAGGCTACATAGAAAAATTGAAAATATATTTGCATAGTATGTAGATCTTTTCCGTGTAAACTTTGGTCTCATACAGTAAAATGCCAGATTCAATTTTGGCTTTGTATACTCTATAATGAATAATTGTACCCACGAAAATTTTCTTCCCAGTAAAAATAGTGGCTAAAGCTGAAAAATTTCTAAGCTTCCTAGCTGAGAAGCTCTGTGGCCTAAGGAAAAAAATAAGTATATCCATCAAGCAAAAGGAAGACTTGAAACTGTGACATGAACTATTTAGACCAAAAGACAAATCTTTGAGAAAAAGAGGTGTTTTTCTTCCTGCTCTGAGTAACTGAACTGGCTGCCGAAATTGAAAATGTTGATCAGATAGTACCTTAAATCTCCACTTGATTTTGTCGATGTGGCCATAACCATCTTAGGATGGTTATTTTGTATAACCAGCATCAGGGCAAAGAGAGTTATGATTTGATGAGAAGAGAATGAGATGCTTGGAATGCAAAGCATTCAGCATGGCCTGTTTTCCTAGGGCCCCTGAGATTACATGTAGCAATGACAAGATGACATAATTAAATTAAGTGGCACAGCAGTAAGTAAGAAAGTAAGCCCACAAGCTCTGTCTCTTGGGAGAATGTCAGCTCAAACAGTTTTTAAGTTGACTTATTAAAAAGAGGGTCAATAAACTGAAGCTATATCAGCTTGGGGAAGTAAAACATATTTCTCTTGGGAAAACAGAATTTTCCTTTCTGGAAGAAGCATAAGGAGAGGAAAATTTCTTTGAGAGAGAGTAAAAAGTACTCATCCCCTGAAATTGAAAGGAAGTAGCCAGCCTTTGTAAGGTGGAAAATGAGGGAGACGGAGCAATGGGCAACATGCTTTGCGGTGTTTTCACCCATAGAAGTCTCTTCTGCCCTTTTCTTCCCTGGCAGGCAAAACTAAATGACTATGCTTGTGCCATGTCATGCCCCTGATTGAACCAGGATGGATACTTGAATCGATGTTAGAAAATCTGTTGGCTGGCCTACAACCAATCAAATTCTCACTCTTGAGAGAACTAAGGTCATACCAAGTTGGGGTAGAGTCAGTTCTGACCAAGACTAGAGGCAAACTGGACTGAAGGACAGAAGCAACGAGTGAAGCAGAAATGAGAGGCAGCTAGTCCGTAGAGAAATTAATGGGGCAGATACCCATAGATGCAGAGTTCAGTTCCTAGTTGTTTTCCAATGAGGTTCAGCTGACCCTAATATTCTTTTTAAAGAAATACGTAAGAGTGCCTCTTATAACCTTATAATACCCCTCACTTCCTCACTTTTTTCTTACGTGATCTAACTTCAATGAGTTTTTATTAGTTTACAGTATAGCTAATTAATCCCTGAATAAGACAAAGAACAAGTATCAGTAGATAATTTACTTGGCATTTGAAAACTATAGAAAATTAGGAATAAGGAAAGAAAAGATCTAATATTTACTCAATGTATTTCACGTACCAGACATTGAGTTAGGTGTGTAGTATCTTTTAATCTTTTTAGCACTACATGTTTCAAGGACATTTCTATCTTAACCGTATAGATAGAGCAAGTGAGTCTCAGAGAGCTTAATAGACTTGCCTAAGGTCCCACAGAGTCAGAATTTAAACTCAAAACTAGCTGGATTTCCCTTCCCTTACTCTGCTACTAGACTTTGAAATAATGCAAATATTGTTTCCAGGTGACACCAAGACTCCTGACAACAGTGTAGATATAGGTTGCCATATTTGGTGGTTAATTTTATGTATCAACTTGGATGGTGTTTTTGAATGAGATTAGCATTTAAATTGGTGAGATTTGAGCAAGCAGATGGCCCTACATAATGTGAGTGGGCCTCATCCAATCAGTTGAAGTCCCTAATAGAACAAAAAAGACCAGCTTCCCAGAAGAAGAGGGAATTCTTCATCAGACTGTCTTTGGATTATGTCTGTACCATCAGCTCTCCTGGGTCCTCAAGCTTCCTGGCTCACACTGAAGATTTGGTCTTGCCATCCTCCATAATTGCCTGAGCCAATTCCTTATAATAAATCTCTTTCTATACATATTCACATTCCATTGGTTCTGTTTCTGTGGAAAAACCTGACTAATACATCATAGAAAAGGCTGGATCAAAAAGCCAAGGTTGTGGAGAGTGATGACAGCAAGATGGCTGAATAAGATGTCCCCCTCTCATATCCCCTCTGAACAACAGTAATTTGGCATCCATCCATGGACTGAAGTGCCTTTGTGGGAGCTTTGGGATCCAGGTAGGAGATTATGAAACCCTGGTATAGTCTAAGACCGAGGAGAACTGTTTTGAGAACATAGGCTGGCACCTAGGTGGCTAACTCACCAATCAGGGTCCATGGAACCAAGTCCATACTCCGGAGGCCTCAGCTACAGCCCCGTTTGGCTTGATGCTGTCACCAGCACCATATGCCAAGGGACTCAGGAGGAGTCACATCTACCTGTGCATTGGGTAATAAGCATATAAAACTTGGTCCTGGCTGTGGACCCTGAAGTGGCCCATGAACTGGCTCCAGCCCCTCTCAGCTATGGTCTAGGAGCCCCTGGAGGTAAACCCATCAAACTCATTCAGACGGTACGTTCTGAAAGGGCCCTGTAATGGGGCTTCAGACTGTCCAGCCATAGTCCTCAAACAGTCCTGCTGGCACAAAAACCTGGCAGGAGACACTCCTGTCTGCACCCCTGGAGATCCTGAAAAGTCCCCATGCTTGGCTCCAGCCCCTCTGACCACAGTCAGGGAGCAGTCCAGTCCACCCAGGGAACTGGTGGGAGATGCGTCCATCCATGCTTCCAGAGCCAGGTCTGCACACCTCAGTTTTGGGTGTGCAACCTGAAATAGACCTTTGGCTGGGTTCTAGCCCTTGTCAGCCACAGTCCAGGGCCATACCTATCCACTCAGACACCCATTCATGACTAGGCAGGAGCCCTCCCAGGGACCTGGCAGGAGCCACACCTATCCACATACCTAGTAATAGGCCCAGTAACTGAGGACCCAAATGGGACCTTGAAGCAGACCCTTATCTCTGCACCACTCTGTCCCATCCACCCAGAGACACCAACCCCAGCCCTTGGTAAGAAACCCATCAACTGCACACCCAGCGGCAGCCTTGAAACCAGCTCCAATCCAGCATGACTGCAATTCTGGAGATAATTCCATCAGCCCAGGGAACCGACAGGAGAAGATCTTTACCTGAGAAAACCAGTCTGTAAAGACTGCAAGAGGTGTTTGCTCCTTCAAATGCACAGACATTAACATATAAAAATCAGTTGCATTTCAGTATACTAATAGTGAACTACCTAAAAAAAAAAAAAAAAGGAAAAGAAAAGAAAGAAAACAATCCCACTTACAATAACATCAAAAACAATAAAATACTTAGGAATAAATTTCACCAAGAAAGTAAAAAATCTGTATACTGAAAACTATAAGATATTAACAAAAGAAACTGAAGAAGACACAAATAAATGGAAAGATATTCACAGATTAGAATTAATATTGTTAAAATGTACATACTACTCAATATCTATAAATTCAATGCAAGCCCTATCAAAATTCCAATGGCATTTTTTACAGAAATAGATAAAACAATCCTAAAATTCATATGGAACCACAAAGGGCCCCCAATAGCCAAAGCAATTCTGAGAAAGGAAACAAAGCTGGAGGCATGACACTTCCTGATTTCAAACTATGTTACAAAGCTGTAGTAACCAAAACAGTATGGTACTGGCATAAAAACAGGAACACAGACCAATGGAACAGAATTGAGAGCCCAGAAATAAACCCATGCGTATATGGCCAACTAATATTTGACAAGGGAGCCAAGAAGGGGGAAAGGATAGTCTCTTCAATAAGCGGTGATGGGGAAACTGAACATCCACATGCAAAAGAATAAAATTGGACCCTTATGTTACACCATTCACAAAAATTAACTCAAATTGGGTTAAAGGCTTAAATGTAAGACCTGAAACCATAAAACTTCTAGAAGAAAAGATAGGGAGAAATCTCCTTGACGTGGTCTTGGCAATGATTTTTTGGATATGACACCAAAAGCCCAAGCAACAAAAGCAAAAGTAAATAAGTGAGATGACAGCAAACTAAAAACTTCTATGCAGCAAAAGAAATAACCAAAAAAATGAGACAACTTATGGAATAGGAGAAGATATTTGCAAACCATGTATCGTATAAGGGGTTAATATCCAAAATATGTAAGGAACTCATACAACTCAATAAGAAAAAGACTAATAATCTGATTGAAAAATGGACAGAGGATCTGAATAGACATCTTTTCAAAGAAAGCGTACAAATGGCCAACGGTGCTAGGAAAACTGGGTCTCTACATGCAAAAGAATGAAATTGGACCCCTATTTTACAACACTCAGAAAAATTAACTCAAAGTGGATTAAAAGCTTAAAGGTAAGACCTGAAACCATAAAACTCCTAGAAGAAAACATAGAAGAAAATCTCCTTGACATGGTCTTGACAATGAGTTTTTGGCTATGACACCAAAAGCACAAGCAGCAAAAGAAAAAATAAAAAGTAGGACTAAATCAAACTAAAATGCTTTTGCACAGCAAAAGAAACAATCAGTAAAATGAAAAGACAACCAATGGAATGAGAGAAAATACTTGCAATGCTAATAAGGGGCTAATAACCAAAATACATAAGTAATTTATACAACTCAGCCAAAAAACAAATAATTCAACTTAAAAATGAGCAGAGAACCTAAATAGACATTTTTCCAAAGAAGATTTACAAACATGGCCAATAAGTACATAAAAAGATGCTTAACAACACTAATCATCAGGGAAAATGCAAATCAAAACCATAATGAGGTGTCACCTCACACTGTTATCAAAAAGATGAGAGAGAAGTGTTGGTGAGGATGTGGAGAAAAGGGAAGCATTGGACACTGTTGGAGGGAATGTAAATTGATATAGCCACTGTGGAAAACAGTAGGGAAGTTTCTCAAAAAATTTAAAAATAGAACTACCGTATGATCCAGCAATCCCACTTCTGAGTATATAAGCAAAGGAAATGAAATCACTATCTCAGAGAGATATCTGCACTGCCACGCTCATTGCAGCATTATTCACAGTAGCCAAGACACAGAAACACCCTCAGTGTCCATCAATGGCTGAATGGATAAAGAAGATGTGGTAAACATACACACACTGAAATATTATTTGGTCATAAAAAGAAGGAAATCTTGCCATTTGCAACAACATGGATGGACCTTGAGGGCATTATGCTAACAAAAGTCAGACAGAGAAAGGCAAGTACTGTATGACATCACTTATATGTGGAATCTGAAAAGGCTGAACTCATCAAAACAGAAAATAGAATGGTGGTTGTTAGGGACTGGAGGGTCAGGGAAATGGAATGGTGGTTACAGGGTACAAACGCAGTTATAAGGCGAAAAAGTCTTGGGGATCTAATATACAACATGCTGACTATAGTAGTTAGTAACACTGTATTATATACTTGAAAGTTACTAAGAGAGTAGATCTTAAATGTTCTTACTACAAAAATAATAGCAGTTATATGAGATGATGGATGTAACTAACCTTATTGTGTTAATCATTTCACAATATACACGTGTATCAAATGATCATGTTGTATACCTTACACTTACACAACGTTACATGTCAATTATATCTCAGTAAAGCTGGGGCGAAAAAAAAAGAAAAGAAAACCAAACTTGCAATTTCAAGCTGGTTCCAGAGCATGTAAAGGTTTTCTAGTCTGGGTGTTTTATATAGCCTTCTCATCTTCTTATGCTTACTGTTGGCATGATGTACCTATTTCTATCTTTTTATTTTCAACGTATATTTGTCTTTATATCTAAAATGCATCTTTTGTTGATAGCAATAGTTGAGTCTTACTTTTTAAATCTATTTTGACTATCTCTGTCTTTGAAGTGGTTAATTCATTAATATTTTAATTATTATTGATATAGTTGGATTTATTCCTATCATTTTACATTTTTTTCTGTTTTGTTCCTCTGTTTTTTCCTCTCTTACTCTATCCTGTCCTCTTTTGAATTAGTCCAAAGTTTTTAGAATCCCATTTTAATTTATCTACTGGCTTTTAACTTATACCTCTTTGCATCATTTTTTGTGTTCACTATAAATTACGATAGACATGCTTAACATTTCACAGTCAACTATGAGTTAACGTTGTACCTTCATGCAAAATGTATACAACCATAAAGGTACATTTACCCTTCCTACATGCTTTATGCTACAGTTATGTTACTAACTCTATAATACAGGGCATAGTAGTTAAGTGAATACTACAATGTTATAATTTTGGTGTTAGTCACATAAATTTTTAAAGAATTTAAAAGGAAGAAAGAATGTTTTATAGTTACTTCCATATTTAGCACTTTCAGTTGTCTTTTTTAATTCCCAAAGTTCAATGTTTCTATTAGGTATCATTTTCCTTTAGCCTGAAGAATTTTCTTTTGCATTTTTTGTTGCACAGGTGTGCTACCAATAAGTTCTCTTAGCTTTCTTTTATCTAAAAATGCCTTATTTTGCCTTTATTTTTGAAGGATATTTTTGGTAGATATAAAATTCTGGATTGATTTTTTGCCACGCTTTAAAGGTGTTCTGCTATCTTCTGGTCTCCATTATTTCTTCTGGTCCATTAACATTGACCAGAAGTCAATGTTAATTCCAAACATTGTTCTTCTGTATATAATATGTCATTTTCATCTGGCTTTCTTCAAGATATTCTCTTTACTTTTGGTTTTCATCAATTTGCCCATGATATCCTTAGATATGATTTTCTTTTTATTTATCTTGTTTGGTGTTTG
Organism: Diceros bicornis minor; assembly: GCF_020826845.1. Lineage (NCBI taxonomy): Eukaryota > Metazoa > Chordata > Mammalia > Perissodactyla > Rhinocerotidae > Diceros > Diceros bicornis. The sequence goes on along the minus strand of NC_080764.1, from coordinate 20,514,959 downwards.
TTGAGTTTCTTGAATATGTAAATTTATATTTCACCAAATTTGGAAAAATTTTGATCATTATTTCTTTACAATATTTTATATTCTACTCTATCTCTCCTTTCCTTCTGAGACTTCAATTACACATATATTAAACCTTTTGATATTGCCTCATAAGTCTCTGAGGCTTTGTTCATATTTAAAGCTTTTTATCACTGTTCTTCATGTTAGATTATTTCTATTGATTTATCTTTAAATTAATTGACTGTTTTTCATCTCCAAGCTGATGTTAAACCTATCCAGTAACTTTTTATTGCATATATTACATTTTTCAGTTATAAAATTTCCATTTGAATTATGTGGTTTCTATTTTTTGTCTTTTAGTTGATGATGAGAATAATCATTGATTTAAAATTGTTGTCCAATAGTTCCAAAATCTGGGTCATCTCAGAGTCAATCTCTAACGATTGTCTCTTCTCCTCGCTATGAATCACATCTTTCTGTTTCTTTAAATGTCAAATAATTTTGGGTTGTGTCCTGGGAATTGTGAATGATACGTTGTCTAGACTCTTGATAGTGGTATATTCCTCTGAGGAGTATTGATTTTTGTTTGTTTATTTTATCAAACAGTTAACTTGGCTGAACTCAACTATAAACTTTTGTCTCCCTGCAGTGGGTAGCAGCTGAAATTTTAGTTCATTTCTTTTAGCTTTGGGTGAGCTATTAGGAATTTTCTCTAAATGAAGCATGAATGGTTTAGAGATCAGCCAGAAATTTGAGCAAAGTTTATATGCAAAATTTATGGCTCTGTCTCTCCGTTCTATTCATCCAGGGAATTTCCCCTCTTCCTGTAATTGCTCTGAAATCTGCTCTGTATTTCCTCTAGCCAGTAACACTGTGGCTTGCCATCAAAACAGGAAACACACCCAGTGGCATTTCCTTTTTCCAAGTGTCAAACTTCCTCCAGAATCTGCCTGTCTTGGGTGACTTTCCAGTGCCTTCAGTGGTTTCTGATATTCTTTCCAGAATTTATCTTGTTATTTTCAGGAAGGTTAGTCATAGAGGAGCTACTCAGCCATGAGCAAAAGCTGCAGGCTAGCTGGAATGTTTGAGACTAACATTGGCAAATAACCCTGCACACAAACCTCTTGGGAAGTCTTGTTTTAGCTTTTCAGGAACGAATATTAAGAAGATTTAATGTTCAAGGATTTAAAAATGAAGCCGACCTCAGTCATTACATGCTAATGTCACACTTGTGTAAGTAGTCAAACAGGTAATCAGATGCAAGCTGTTTTAAAATGCAATTTCCTTAAGTCCCAAACATTGAATTTCTACCTTAGTAAGTAGCACATAATGAATAAGTAAATTATATAATATGTTAGAAGGTGAAACGTGCTATAAAAAAGTAAAATCAGAGCAGGGGACTTGGGAGGCCAGGGTAGGGGTGGAGGGCTTTGCAATTTAAATAGGATGGTCACGGTATGGCTCATTGAAAAGGTGACACTCAAGCAGATTCTTGATGGAGATAAGGGAATTCTCCTTGCAGATATCTGGGGAAATAGTGTTACAGGAAGAGGGAACAGCATCATATCCTACATGTACTTGGTGCTGCATATTTAATCCTCTTAATAACCCCAAGAAAGAGGTTCTATTATCTCTGTTTTAGAGGTGTGGAAACTGAGGCTCAGGGAGGTTAAATAATTTGTCTATGGTCGTTAAGCGGGTAAGCAACAGAACCAAATTTCAATCTTAGGAACTATATCTTCAGACTTCACCCTCTTGAGCACACTCTGCTGTTACCTATTTACGGGGTTCATCGCCATTGTCCAAACAATAAATATTCCATATTGTTTTAGCTGTTGAAAGGCCTAGTCCCAACCCTTGAGGTACATACAGTGTAGTCTAGATCATATAAATAGGTAAGTTGCAATATAAGGTAGTAGGGATGATAACAGAGGTCTGTAGGGACATGGAAGTGAAGGCATCATGCACAATTCACACTGAAAGTTGACTAAACAAAGGAACACTGGAAAATTCGCCCTCTGCTACATCTGGTGGAGTTATTTTCCACTTGTCTGTGTAAACCCCGAAGTGAGTCATCTGGCAGCTCTTGATAATCCTGTACAAAGCTGCTTTGGATCTGAATTCAGGTCATCTCTCTGCAAGAGAGGAAAGAAGAAAGGAAGGGGAGGGGGAGGAAGGAAGGAAGGGAGAATGAAGAAAGGAGCGAGGGTGGGAAGGAGAAAGGAAAAAATTTCCCGGGAAAATTCGTGATAGAATTTAAGCTCCCTCTATGCAGGTATACCTTCCTTATATCAAACCATCACGTTGTACTCCTCAAATATACACAATGTTTACTTGTCAATCATACCTTAATAAAGCTGGAAACAAATAAGTGGATAGACACTCCTGAAAAAAAAAGAAGTTTGGCCAAAAGTTCATGTCTCCAGGTGAGCTGGTAAATACTAAATGCCAATACTGAGTATCACCAAGACAAAAGCTGAAACTGTACACCTGAAACAGCCCACTCATGTCCTCCCATGTCACTCTAGTAATTATTCTCTTTTGTAGTCTAAGCACACATCTCTAGAGACATTTATTTAACTGCTCCAGGACTCATGTTCTTTATTTGTAAAACGGGTTACAATATTTCCTCTTTAGTAGGTCCGTTGTGAGTATTAAATGAGATAACACAATGCTTGCCACATGTGAAGTGCTCAATAAATGGTAGCAGTTACTATTTCCGTTCCAGTCTGTTTCTTGGACATTAAAGTGCTCAATAAGTGCTTGGTGATCACGAATTTTAAATTTTATTTCCTGGTGTATCTTGACCCTCTCTGACAACCGACAGCCAAGCTTCAGCATGGATTGTTTATGCTCCTTTCAGAATATAACTGGAATCAAGTCACCTCTCACCACCTCCACTGCTGCCACCCCGGTCCAGCCCTCCAACATCTCTTGCTTGGATTATTGTTAATGCCTGCTAAGTGGTCTCCCTGCCTTGGCCTTAATGTTCTCCCTGCCCATTTCCCACCCTGACATCCCTGCCGAAGTCTATTCTCAACACAGTAGCAAAGGAGATTCTGTTAAAAGGTAAGTCAGATCACGTCACTCCTCTGCTCAAAACCTTCCTCTTGTAGGTTTCTATCTCACTCAGAGAAAAGCTAAAAATCTTTACAATGGTCTCCAGGGCCGCACACTAGTCCTGACCTTTCCTTCCCTGGCCTTGCACCGCTGTCATCTCAGCTGCTGTTTCTCCTCCCTGGCTCATTTTTTCCAATCTCCTTACTGTGCCTAGAACACACTGGACATGCTTCTTCTCAGAGGCTTTGTACCTGCTTTTCCCTCTGCCCAGAATGTTCTCCCACCAGATAGCCTCACAGCTTCCCTCTCACCTCCGTCAGGTTTTTGTGCAAAAGTTTCCCGTAGGACCAGCCACATAATCTGTGGGACTCAGTGCAAAACTAAAATGCAGGGATCCCTAGTTCAGAAAATCTTAATAAAGGCTCTGAGAAATTTAGTGGTAGTAACTTTATTTAGCTCAAAGCATCCAAACTCATGTGAGCACAGATGCCTTTTTCCCTCTATATAACCATTCACAATATTTCCATGTAACACCTTTTGCAAAATGCCTGGCAGAACCTTGAAAATCTCTTTCAACACCAGAATTCCATAAATCTATGTTTGTATCAATATTAATAATCCATAAAATTATATTTTATCACATATATGTATTATAAAATAATATATGTAATATAATAAAATTTATAATATATAATAATATATAAACATTTTATAATATATGTTTATATCATATCTTATAAAGGCATGGACCCTTCCTTATTTTCCTCTAGCTTTGTAGGAAGTTTGTCAGGCAAATATGAAAATGGGAATTCGTCCTTTGAGTGATTTCTCTACTCAAATATGTTAGAAAAGTGATATAACAGACTTCGACAGTATATCTTTTAAATTTTTTTTCTAGTAGTCTTCTAGCTTTCTTTTCCTTAAGGTTTTTGTAAGATACTTGTGTTTTAGCAGGAAATGTGGCTTTCACTATTTAGTACTAAACCCTCAAGACTGAATGGGATACTCAATAATTCGAAAGATAACAGCCTCTAAAGATATAAAGGTGGAAGATTTCTTCTGAGACAGAAGAGGTAGGGTTTCAAAGGAGGAACTTCCTTCTCTGACGATAACTGAGGACAAGCTGAATGCACATGCTTGCTCCTGCATAGGGTATTTCTCTGCTCTCTGTAGAGAGCATGCTCAGCCATGTGTGTATGTATAAGTACATAGGCTCTGTTTCAGTGTGGCTCAGGATAAAGGACCGTGGTTGTTTACAAAATTACCATTCATATACTTATGTTTTTGCAAAATGTAATAAAAACAAACTACTAGAATAAAGAAATTTAAAAGAACAAAGCCAAACACAGTGCAAATCCACATATGTAATTATGAGACTCAAAATCACTCTGTAAAAAAATTTGTGTATTTATATCACCTCAGACCAGAACAAACATTTGGGCACTGTCACCAGCCTGTGGGCTGTATATTGAGCAGCACTGTTCTATCTCTCTTGCCTTTGCCACTAATTTAGTATGTAGCGTATACTATCATTTATTGTGATTTATCTTTTTATTTCCTTAGAGCAAGAGATATCTATTTGTGTCGTTGACCTACCTAGGAGAAAACATTGTACACATTAGGTGCTCAATGAATGTGTGCTGATGTGTCCCCACTTGATAAATAGGTAAATGATAGATAGATAGATAGATAGATAGATAGATAGATAGATAGATGATGTATAGATACACACATGATAAATAAATAGATCTTTGCAAAAAACTTAGCTTTTTTTTTTTTCCTTTTATAGCCCTTCTTGGCTCAAAGTTTAGACCCCTACTTTGCTCAAAGTTTTGGGAGTTTTAACAAGGAAACAAAAAAGCCTCTTTAGAAAATTTCCAAAATAAAGAAAAGCTATTATAGAGCCTGATGTTTATGATACACACAAAATCACAAAATAATAGTTTTAAAAAGCTTTTGAGTAAGTTCTTTTTTAAAAAGAAAAGTTGTGCCACACGTTAACAAACTTGTATGTAGCTGTCTTGCTTTTAAATATCTCTTGGGATAGAGATTTCAAAACTCCCCGTAAGTGTCTCAACCATGCATAATGTTACTTTAAAACAACCATATATGTAATTTTCATAAGGAGGAAAATGAATTTTTTGTATTATCTGAGCTTCCCTAATAGAAATTCATTTCTAAAACTCAAAAAAAGGAAAAGGAAGATGCCTAATTAATCTGCATTTTAGAGTTGGATGTTTTCTCAATTCACCTGTAAAGCTCTAATGGCAATAAGTCGTCATAAATCAAATGAAGTTTTCATGCAAGCTGATAGCTTTTGTTTTAGGCATTAAAGAGCAGAAGGATCTTCAATGAGTTAATCTGTGGTTTACTACTAGCAAGAAATAATTTTTTAGTGCAATATGGTTAACTTCTTTTGTACAAACTGAGTTAAATTAGCAAAAAGATGGTCAGAGAAATGAGCCCTTGCCATCCTTGCCTAGAAAGTAATAGTCCCTGAGAGCTGTCAATCAGACTACCTTGTAATTATTCAGTGAGCTGGTGATTCCTGAGTTCTACACCAGGACAAAGAAGTTCTTCAGCAGATATGCCATAGAATCCCATTATATCGAGCTTGGAGATGTGTTCCATTTAATTCTTTCCTCACAGAGGTCTCATCCCCTTCCTGACTTCCTCCACCTTCTGGATTAAGTCGATCCACTGTCTTGTATTTGGACTGCAGCTCAGTGTTCCATACAAAATATATGCTGTATCACAAACAACAAAACAGATTAGTTGGAAAATATAAAGATTCAAATGTGCTTATACAATGATAAAGAACAACTCTACAATCAAACAGCAACAGACTGGAACAATGTATTTCCATCCGAAGTGCTCATATTATAATTTGCATAGACTCGTAGTTTATAAAAGAAGTCCACATCCCAACTGACAAATGGGCAAAGAACAGGTAGTTCATCCAAGAGAAAATGCAAATAGAAAAGAAACAAACGAAGAAGAAATTGACAGTAAAATGATATGATGTCAATTTAGAAATGCTAAATCATACTAAAAAGTTAAGATCTTAGAAACGCAAACATTCATTAAAAACTAACATTCAAAGAAACTGCATGTTTGAAGGGGAAACTGGAAAAGTCACACACTTTTGATATCATTCTGAATTGGTAATTCACAAATTGATAAAACATGGAAAAAACTATAAAGACATCCATACCATGCGGGCCTGAAAAAACCACGGAGGGCTTTGTTCTAAGGAAATAATTCAACAGAATCAAAAAGCTGTAAGCATGAAAAAATTTATTGGGACTAAAACTAAGGGAAAGAAACATTATACATCAAAGGAAGATTAAGCAACCAATAAAAATAATACTTTATAAGGCCAATAAAAATCTAAAAGAATGATGGTTATATAATGCAAAATGAACATCAAAAACGCAAAACTGTCCTGGCTGTTTAAAAACTGCATGCATGTGGTGAATTGCAAAACTAAAAATATGCAAATTGTTTGGAGTGATAGATTAAGATTTTTTTCCTCTCTTTTTTGCAAATTCCTTTACTTGGATTATTTTGCCTCTTCTATGTATTTTTTCCCTTAAAATTATTTTTTGATGGAGAAAGAAGGAAAGGATGAGTATCTGGGAGAAGATGCTTCTCCCCCCTCGCCTTACAGTCAGGCTTTTACGGACACTCAATTTTCTGCAGGCCTGTCAGCTCCTTTTCGAAGGAGTTGATGTGTAGCGTTAATCCTGTCTGCTGGCTGCTGCCTATTCAGGAGGGTATGCAAATACTTCCAAACCAGAGCATTTTAGACCTATTCACGGCCCAAGACAACACACTTTTCATTAGCATTTGAAGTGCGAGGGCTGAAAAAGGGGAATGGACAACTTTTTTTCTTTCTCTTTTTTTTTTTTTCTTTTGGCTGGAAGCTTTGGGGAGACTTGAAAATGTACGTTTTTCATCCCTTTGCACACATCAGCATTGGCGCTAAACTTCAGAGAGACGCATTGACTGCCCTCAGGGGAAAGCATTCAGGGGGATTTTTACACATACACAGAGGACCATCGCCTGAAATAAATCACAGAATGGAGGTGGCAGAGATGAAGCGAGAGGTGTTCAGCGGGCTAAGCTAGGCGTCCAGAGGCATGAATTTAAATCACGATTTATTTTCTTCTCACTCTGCTCTCGCATGAACCTCAGTTTCTTAATCTTCAGCAACTAGGAGGGTGCTTTGGGGAGAAGTGGCCCAGGATTTAAAATGCAAGGCAGGTCTCTCAGAAAAGAGCCCTTTGGAGGTGCTGTGTCTGCAGCTCAGCGGTCAGAGCCTGGTGCTCTGAAATCTAGGTCACAAGTTCAATCCCCTTCTGGGTCAGTTAGCTTTTCTCTGTTGCCCAGCCACAGACTAAAGGTCTGAGCCCCTTATTTAGGCCGAATGTCTAACAAAATGTGTGCCCTTGGTCATTGCACAAAACAGCCCAGCCAGAGCCTAGCAAATCCATCCTCCTCTGTGGGGGACCCATCAGGAGGCAAGCTGTCATGGGGGCCTGCACAGGCAGGGCATCTCGGCAAGGACAAGGTGAGAAGGAGGCAGGGGGAGTGGTGAGGAGTGGGTGCTGGAGGCAGCCACACCTTGGGGGAGCGCCCAGCCCTGCAACTTACTGTGTAACTCTGGGTAAGTTATCTAACCTTTCTGAGCCTCAGCTGTGGACAGGTAGCTGTGGTGACTGAGTGTGTTAATGGACCTTAAGAGATTAACACAGTGCCTAGCACACGCTGAACACTCAGTCAATTTGCTAGGATTGTCATCACCGATCCCCATCATAAAACATGCTCTTGGGCTATTTTTTGGATATCTGGGAGGATGATCGTGCATGTGAAGGTAAAACAGAGAGGTCTCTGGCTGATATCAGCAAAGATCATTGAGTGCCTGAGACATACCAGGTACCATGATAGACTTTTTTGGGGAGGAGGGAGGAGTTATTAAAAATAATAAATCTCACATGGGTCTTGCCCTAAGAAACTTACAGAGCTAGATGATCCAGCTATAAATCCTGACTCAATCAATTACCAACTGGGTTATCTTGGATCAGCGAACCTTTTAGGACCTCAGTTTCCTCATCTGTAAAGTGGGGATAAGAGCCACCTACATCACAGGATTGTTGCAGGATGAAATGAGGAATATATGCAAAGCATTTAGTATATTTAGTCAGCCTTTAAATGAGTGGATATATGTATTATAAGAAGATACAACATGCTTTTGTCATTCTTCAGGTTTGAAAAACTCACAGCATCCTGTTGCAAGCCAGATCACAGCCTTGGTATTTTTAATAACCTGACTATAACCTACCTTTATGGTTTCGCTTTTGTGCCTCTGCTCCACAACACAGCTCACAGTTCACTTACAGTGATGGGTCGACTCTTCCTTGATCTTCCTTGCTTTCAGCCTATCTTTGCACGCAGCCTTGGATGCACCCTCCCTGTCTATACTCTTCCTCTCCCATTTGTCCATCTAGTGAACAAATATTCAAAACGTCCTTCCTCTGGGAAGCCTGCCTGCCTTGAGCTGTCCAGAATTTCTTGCCTCCTCTAGCTACGGGTTACTATATGTCCCAGGATTGAAATGGCACAGACTTGAAGCCTCTTAAATTGAATCTACTTAAAGCAGGGAAAAAATTTTAAGAAAATAATGAGAAAGAGGTTCCCAACTGGTCTTCCAAGGAAAGGCAATGTGTCTGCCCCCTTCCCTTGGAGAGAGTAGAACGTGAAGATACCGAGGAAAAGAGTTATCATCCAGTTCTGTTTATAATGTCTTCCATACTCCCACTGCAAATGTCACCCCTTATTGAGGAAGCCTAGCTTTGTGTCTATGACAACTCCATGTAGTACTCAATGCTTATCAGAGCTGCTTCTTTTTCAGGATGGAGTGAGCGGAGAGGAAGCCCCGAGCTCACCCTTGGGCAGATTTGGCAATTCGTTTCATTTCAAGATCTAACTGATTGAACTGAGGAGGGTTGAACTGAGAAGAACTGCTAGATTGAGACTGCCTACAGGATCAGCAGGAAAATGCACTGTGATTGATTAGTGATGTCTGCAATGGGTGCTAGAAAGGAGAGTGATTGCACTTTTGTGACATATTTGCAAACTCTGGCTGAGCAGTTATAATATGTCCCTAACACTTGCCAAATATTGTACCTAGAAGTTCGAGGTCACTTGAAACGAGCTCCCCCCACGTTCCCTCTTCTTTACCTCATTATTTCCTTGTATTTTCACCCAGCTTCTCCTACTAAGCAACTATCTTAAGGGAAAAAGAAATGTTCTTTCTCCAAAGCTAACTTCTCCCCTCCCACTCTTGATCCAATCCCCTTCCATCTGCCTCCAATCTGAAAAAATAACAACTCCAGATGCATACATCCACTGCCTCCTTGATATTTCCATTTGAATTTATGAAAGCCATCTCAAATGAATGTGCCCAAAACAAAAATGTATGCTTTTGCCCCAAATCTCCTCCTCACATTATCTTTGCAATTTCCATAAATAGCAATACCATTCTTTTAGTTGATCAGGCCACAAATCTTAGAGTGGTCCTTGAATCTTGTTTCTCTCAAATTCCACATGCGATTTATCAAAAAATCCTCTTGACTTTATATCTTCAAAATGCATCTGAATCCTACCCCTTCTCATCTCCATCACATCCCTCTGAGTCCAAGCCACCATCGTCTCTCATCCAGATTAAGGTAATGACCTCCCAAGTAGTTTCTCTGCTTCCATCCTTGCTCCATACGCCTGTTCTCATCACAGCAGTCAAAGTGAAACTATTTTAAAATATCAGGTCTTACCATTCCTCTGCTCAAAACCCTTCCAATGTTTTCCCTTCTTTTTCAGAATAAAAGCCGAAGTCCTCTCAATGGCCTTTTATAATCTAGGACCTCATCTCCTACTAGTCTTTTGCTTGATCACTCTATTTTAGTCACATTGGTTCACTGTTGCTCCTGAGACACCCAAATCTCACTCTGACCTCAGGGCCTTTGCACTTGTTATTTTCTCTGCCCAGAATGCTTTTCCCCTAGGTAATCTGCGTAGATAGTTCCCTGATCTTCTTTAGTTCTTTGCTCAGATGTTACCTTCTCAGTGAGTCCTTCCCAACCACCTTACTTAAAATGGGTCCCACTCTACTTCCTACCTCCTTCCTGGGTTTATTTTTCTCCAAAGTGCTCCTTCCATCTGATGCTCCATGTATTTGTTTATTTGGTTGGTTGGTTGTTATCCGTCACTCCACTAAACTATGAGCTACATGAGAGGAGGGACTTTTGTTGTTTTGTTCCCTGTGGTATTCCTTGAGCTTAGCACAGCACCTGGCACAGAGTAGCCAATCAGTGAAAGTTTGTTGAGTGAATAAATAAAATAATGAATATAACAAGCTTAACACTATGCCTGGCATATAGCAGATAGCCCATAACTGTTATTTTTATTTCTCACAGGGTTTTTGTGAGGATCAAATAGTGTAACGAATGAAGAAACTGGATGGATGTCTATCAAACACTCCACAGTTCTCAGACCCTACTACCTTTATTGCTGTGTTTATCACAGTGCCCTGCATTTAGCCCATATGGATTTTGAGCAGAGATTTAGATGGGATTGCTGCCAGAAACAGACACTGGGACAGCCATAGCTTCTTATCTGTTGTAATCTAGAAATCCAGATGACCGAGTCATTTTAATTATGTTTAAAATGAGAGTAAATGTTTTTGTTGTGTTCTCATGGCTGTGTATGTTAGATAAATCTTATACAGAATAGCCACAACAGTGCAAAAGACATGGCCACCGGTGGCCATTTGGTGCCAGGACAAGCAGACCTAGACACCTCACCAGCCTCGGAGTATCGCTGTAGAGACCTAATCAAAACTTAGTCGTTAAGAAAAGTTTAGAGGTCCAGTTACACTAAGTACCAAGAAAGGGAAATGTAACATATTTTAGGAAGATTTTCATACCAAATGGTCAAAATTTTATAAAAAGTTGTTTCTGAAACTTACAAGAGTAAGCTTCAAGCCTCTAAAAAGATCAATTTATGTAAATTCCTCCAGCTTCCAAAAATACTAGAAATGGCATTATTATTTACATACGACAAATAGCCTAAGAAATGAAAAGCTTAAAAACTGGTCTGTTCTCATCACCACTGCCTTCTCTGTTACCCAGCTCTGCTTCCTATACTGACAATCAAGTATTTTCCATACATTTCTGAATGGCCCATTTGTCATTTTGTAGTACTTTTAATGAGTTTCCTTCAGAGGTTTGAAAAGGATGATTTTCTGGAAAGAAGATAAAACTGAAAGTGTCCTGTAATGAACAGTGATGAGATGAGGTAAGCGAATCTGAGGCGGAAAAAAAACTCAGCTAGTTTATGCTAAAAGGGGCCAGATAATCAATTAACCATAGGTAATTCTAATGACTCTCAACCACGCTCCTCGTTGGTAAAGCCTCTGAGGAGGTGGTGATCAGAGGCGTTTCCCACAGACACCAGTGTCCCTCCCTTTGGTTATGTTGGAGTTCAAGACTAACAAGGAGAGTCTATGAGCCTTCAGGGGGTGAGGACCAACAGTCCTCTTTTCTCCTGTTCAGGCCAGGACAGGCTGAGGCTCTGCAGAGATGACCTCAGGAGAGGTAATGACAACCACCACAGCAAGCTGTCCCCAGAGATCCGGAGATACATCACCTGTTTTACTTTTTCTCAGCTCTCTTTGCTCCCTTTTAGGACCTAACCATTGCCACATAAAAGATAAATATTCTTCTGTTAGAGATATTTATGTTCAAGCACCAAAGGAGAACAGCCAAAACCAATCATAAAAAGCCATCAGCATTTAGTGTGAGCAGGCTAGCTTCCTGATTATGGGTGTCGGACCAGGACCCCCACTTATCAGTGACAAGGGCTTTGGAGCATGTAAGCCCTTGAACCCATTTCCTCCTGTCCCTTCTGAGACCTTGCTTCATCAGTCTTCTTCTCTCTCTCTTCTCTCTTTAGCCTTTGCCAGTTGGCAGTGCTGCTGTCCTCAGCCTAGAGGCACGTTCCAGTATCCCGAGAGAAACAGCCTCTCTCCAGTTTCTTTCTTTTTCTCTTCCAAGCTTTTCATAAGTGAAGTCATGCTTGCTTACCCTCTTCCTCACTCTCCCTTCCCGCGTGAGCCCCTCCAGACTGCCTTCCATGCCTACATAGAGTGAAATTAATTAATATCACTAAGGGCACCATTGACCTTCCAATGGACAATCCAATTATATTTTTCCTCTCCCTACGTGAAGTGCTCTATTTCCTTGGCTTCTATGAAAATATGTGCTTTTGATTCTCCTCTCAACTCTCCTTCTATTCTTTCTCCATATCCTGGGTGATTCTTGCTGCCCAGGGCTCTATCCTCTTTCTATCAATCTTCCTGATACATGCTTTCCTGGAGGAATCCTGTACCCTCAGGGTTTCAGATAACACCTATATGCTCATGACCTCTACCATATATAGAGAGAGATATATATTTCAGACTCAACTTGTCCAAAACTGGACTCCCCCAATTCCTTCCTAAACTAGATCCTTCAGTGTTTATTTCACTTAACAAATACATATACAACATTTACTTTCCATAAAGCGCTAACTTAAGCACCATACAAATATTAAATAATTTAATCCTCACACTAGCCCTATGAATGAGGTAAGTACTGCTATTAACATCTCCCTTTTTACAGTTGCACAAATGGAGGCACAAGGGATGACATAACTTTCCCAAACACCTAGAATTAGTAATAGAGCTGGGATTCAAACCAAGATGTTCTAGCTCTCAGTATGCTTATCACATTGGAAAGCATTACCATCCCCTCCATCATTCACACTAGAGACCCAGTGTCACTTCTCTTTAGTGCCTGCACCTAACAAATTACCAAATCCTGATACTATTTGAAAACATTTTATTGAAGTACACAGTACATGCAGCAAAATACACAACTCTGAAGTGAACAGATCAATGAATTTTAAAAAGTATACACACCCATGTGGCCACAACCCAGAGCAAGATACAGGATATTACCAGCACCCTAGGAGTCTCCCTCATGCTTCTTCCCAGTCATTACACAGATTACAGACATGGCTCTAATTTGGCTGTCTCTAAACTTTATTAAATGGAATTATATAGTATAAATTCTTTGGCTTCTCACCCTCAATATTTGGTACACAACATTATAAATGTTGTGTACAGCAGTAGTTTATTCCTCTTGATGCTTTATAATATTCCATTTCTGAATATTCACAATTTCTCCATTTTATTATTGATGGGCTTGCATTCTGTTTCCAGATTTAGGTTATTAAAAATAATGCTGCTGTGAATATTTTGTATGTATTTTTTTGTGTACATATATACACATTTCTGTTGGGTATATACCCAGGATTGAATTTACTAATCACAGGGTATGCATATAATTGTTCTTGTGGATGCTTGCAAACAACTTCTCAAAGTGGCTTTGGAAATTTACATTCCCACCAGTAGTTTATGAGAGTTCAGGTGACCCAAATCCTCACCAATTCTTGGAATTTTCAAGTTTTACTTTAGACATTCTGATAGGTACATAGTGGTTTTACTTTGCACTTCTCTGATAACTAGTGATTTTTAGCATCTTTGCTATGTTATTACTCATTTAGTAGCCTCTTTTGTGAGAAGCCTTGTTCAAGGCTTTTGTCCATGTTTTATCTAGTTGTCTGGATTTCTTTTTTCCTGATCCAAAGTAGTTATTTATGTATTCTGGACATAAGTCCTTTGTCAAAAGATTTATACTGTATAATCTCTTTGTGGCTTTTCTTTTCACTCTTATAATAGTGTTTTACGGTGAACATAAGTTCTTAATTTTCATTAAGTCCAATTTACCAATTGTTTCTTTTATGGTTGGTGCTTTTTATATCCTGTTTAAAAAAAATCTTTCTTTTTGGTCCATTTCATCTAAGTTGTGAAATTTGTGTGTGCAGAGTTCTTCATAGTTATCTTTTTGATGTCTGTAGGGTCTGTAGTAATATCCCCTATTTCATTCCTAATATTGGCAATTTGCATCTTCTCTCTTTTTGTCAGTCTTGCTTGAGATTTGTTAATTTTATCGATCTTTTCAAAGAGCCAACTCTTTGTTTCATTGATTTTCTATATTGTTTTTCTGTTTTCAATTTCATTGATTTCTGCACTTATCTCTATTATTTCCTCCTTTCTGTTTGCATTTGGATTATTTTGCTCTTCTTTATGTAGATTCTTTAGGAGGAGACTAGATTATTGAGATTTTTCCTCTATTCTAATGAATGAATTTGGTGCTATAAATTTTCCTTTCAGTACCATTTTAGCTGTGTCCCGCAAATTGTATATTGTACTTTCAATTTCGTTCAGTTAAATGTATTTTATAATTCCCTTGAGACTTCTTCTTTGACCCATGGAATATTTAGAAGTTTGTTGTTTAGTTTCCTAGCTTTTGGAGATTTTCCATTATCTTTGTTTTTGATTTCTAGCTTGATTCCATCATGGTTGGAGAATACATTTGGTATGTTTTCAATTCTTTTCAATTTGTTGAGGTTTGTTTTACGGCTAAAGATATGGTCTATCTTGATATATGTTCCATAGGCACCAAAAAAGAATCCGTATTCTGCTTTGTTGGGTAAAGTGTTCTATAAATGTCCATTAGACCCTATTGGTGATGGTGTTGTTGAGTTTTTCTATAACCTTTCTGATTTTTTGTCTAGTTATTCTATGAATTGTTGAGAGGAGTATTATGAAGTATCTAGTTCTAATTGTAGACTTGTCTATTTATCCTTTCTGTTCTATCAGTTTTTTGTTTCATATTTTGCAGCTCTGTTTGGTACATACACGTTTAGGGTTGTGATGTCATCTTTTCTTTTATCGCTTGAAAAATGTTGTGCCATTCCTGGGCTCTGTGGTTTCTGATGAGAAATTCTCTGTCATTCACATTGTTTTATCCCTATAGGTAAGGTATCGTTTCTGTCTCAGGGCATTCAAGATATATTCTTTGTCTGTAGTTTTCAGTAGGTTGACTATGATGTGCCTCGGAGTGAATTTCTTTAGGTTTATCCTGTTTAGGTTATGTTCAGCTTCTTAATCTGTCGGTTTATGTCTTTTGGCAAATTTTGGGAGTTCTCAGCTGTTATTTCTTTGCATACTTTTTTCTTCCTACACCTTTTTTCTTCTCCTTCCTGGACTCTAAAGACATGGATGTTAGATCTTTTGTTATAGTCCCTTAGATCCCTGAAGCTTTGTTTGTTTGTTTGTTTGTTTGTTTATTTATTTATTTTGCTGAGGGCAATTTGCCCTGAGCTAACATCTGTGCCAGTCTTCCTCTATGTTGTGTGTGGGTTGCTGCCACAGCATGGCTGATGAGTAGTATAGGTCCATGCTCGAGATCCAAACCCGTGAACCGGGCTGCCAAAGCGGAGTGTGCCAAACTTAACCACTATGCCACAGAGCCGGCCCTTATTTATTTATTTTTTAGTCTGTTTTCTCTCTGTTGTTAAGATTATGTAATTTTTATTGTTCTATCTTTTAGGTCACTCATTCTTCCCTCTAATCCTTTGTTGTTGTTATTGAGCACATCCATTGACTTGTGTCTTTTTTCTTAATTTCATTTACTATATTTTTCAGTTCTAAAATTTTCATTTTGGTTTTTCTTTATATCTTCTATTTCTCGGCTGAGACTCTATTTCTTTGCTAAGATTTTGTTTGTTTGTTTATTTTCTTAAAGCATTCTTAGAATGGTTTATTGAAGCATTTTTAAGACAACTGTCTTTAAATATTTTTCAGATAATTCTAACATCTCTATCATTGTGGTGTTGACATCTGATAATTGTCTTTTGTCATTCAGTTTGAGTTCTTCATGGTTGTTGGTATAAAAAGTCATTTTTTATTGAAACATGGACATTTTACTTATTAAGTTATGAGACTCTGTATCATCTGTAAACCTTTGGTTTTAGCTGGCTTTCTCTGACACTGGTCTGACAGGGGATGGGGAGAACAACACTTCTCTACTTCTTTAATGAGGTGTCCCACTCATCTCCTGTTAACACTTGAGGGGGGTGCTCCTGGTTCCTGCTGGGTAGGGATGGGAGTGTTGGCACCTCACCAGGCCTCCACTGATACCTCCTTGGCTGGGAGAGGTAGGAGTGTCTCATTACTGTTCCCCACATTGCCTCCACAGACACCATGGACAGAGATGTCCTCTCTACTGCTGGTTGGTGGTGAAGGTCCTGGCTTTCCATTGGCTTCCTTTGGCACTACCCATTTGGGAAGGTGGTAGGAACCCTCATTACTGCTAGGTGGGGTGGAAGTCCAAGTTCCTTATGTAATCTCCACTGAAATCGTGGGGGAAACTACTTACTCATCCTTTTCTGACGTCACCCCAATTGTGGGACAGGGGTTGTCAAAGCACCTCACGAACAGCTTAGTATGGGTGGAAGTCTAAGCCTCCTACTCAGCCTTTGCTGGCATGGGTGGGATTGGGGTCATAGTTGTATCTTTTGTATTTGGGTGGTGTAGAGCAGTTATTGTCTGAAAGTTTTCTGTCTTGCTAGGCTGTCCTTTCATGGTCTCTTGGCTAAAGAGAGCAGGCTTTGTTGGGGCTTTTGTTGTCTATGCCTGTTGGTGTTTCCAGATTGTTGACTTCTTTAGCACCAAGTCTGGGCTATATTAGCCAAAAAGAAAACCTAATAACTCACCACTACCTTATTTCTCAGGTCTCAAGGTCCCTAGCCAGTCTCTCTTCTCTCCATCTTTCAGTCTTCTTATGTTTATTATATATATAAAGTCCAGAATTTTTAGTTATACTTGGTGAGATAAAAAGGACAAAGTACATTTACTCCATCTTCCCAGAAGTGGACTATCCCTCTCCATTTTTGAATCAGCTTTGCGATTTCTACAAAAAGTCTGGGTAAGACTTTGACTGGAATTGCGTTGGATCAACAGGTCCATTTGGGGAGGATTAACTCTATTCCAATAAAAAATTAAAAACTCTTGTCTTTTTTTTTAGCCAAAAAAGAAAAAAATCTCCACGCAAATAAGCGTCCCCATGCTTCTTATCTCCTGAAATAGGCAATTTCAATCACCAGCCCATCAGTTCCACCATAGCAGTACTCTCTGGGCGTGTGAGAGCGCCCTGCCCAATAAAACCATTAGAAAAGTATCGCCTCGCCTGCAATGGTCAATTATCAATAAATGGCAGCTATTTTTTTTTTTTTAATTTCTGCCTCCACCCTAGACCATATATTCTATGTAACAATTTGGTTGATTAGCTTAAAGCTAAGTGTGGGTGCTCAGCTATTATCATTGTCTGTAGGAGTATGGAAGAGAATTCTAAGAATGCAAAAACCAAAAGTGCTTTAGTCAAAAGACTGGCAGAGTTGAGGGAATTTTCAGGGATATCCTCCTTGGGCATGGCTTACAACCACTTGAAACCTGTGGACAGCTGTTGGGGGTGATGGCAGGGATTTTATTTGTATAAACTTCCAAAGACCTTCAAAGAGAAGACACAGTCTACCCCATAAAAAAATAGGCAAAACAATTTTCAAGGGAAATAAGAAGTACTGACCGAACTGTCTAAAAGGAAGGGAATTAGTATTGATTGAGTCCCTAAAGTGTGGGTGGAGAACATCAAACGCAGTAGATCACTAATTTCCCAATGCATTTCTTCATAGGGGGTTCTTAATCACAGCCATTTTTAGAGACGAGAAAAGTGAGGATAAAGAGGTAAGGATATTTGCCTAAGGTTACATAAATAATTCTGCTCAAGCAGGATTTCAACCCATTAAGAGGCAACACTGTAGTCTATGCCCTTCCCCTACAGTACATCATCTACCAGACTGAAGCCCTTCTAAAGCCTCATGAGCAAGTAGAATTGAGATGAATAAGCTTCTCTACAGGCAAACAAATGGTAAGGAATGCATTTAGGGAGGGATAACCTAAATATAACTGAATGATAAGGAGCTGTGAGCTAAATATCCGAGTGAAAGTATCTGAAGGGCAGAGAATCATAGAACTCTTGGTCAGGAAGAATCTTGGTCAGGAAGAAACGTTACTTATTCTTTTTTTTTTTTTTTTGAAGACTTTATTCTTTTATTTTTTTTGTGAGGAAGATCAGCCCTGAGCTAACATCCATGCCCATCCTCCTCTTTTTTTTTTTTGCTGAGGAAGACTGGCCCTGGGCTAACATCTGTGCCCATCTTCCTCCACTTTATGTGAGATGCCACCACAGCATGGCCTGACAAGTGGTGCATCAGTGCACACCACTCCGCCAGCAGCAGAGCGCGTGCACTTAACTGCTATGCCATGGGGCTGGCCCCAGAAACGTTACCTATTCTTGAAGACAGCAGCTCCAAGTGTCACAACATTCATTTATTTTACAAATGCTTTTCGTTTAGGCACCATGGAAAATACTTAAGTTAACACAGAGCTTAATCAGACACAGGCCTTTCCCTGGAAAAGCTTATCATGGAGTCAAGTACATAGTGCATGCAAGCAAGTAGCATTGTATAACCATAGGTTATATTTCAATTTAATCAAAATCTGACCCATTTCATGTTCTGTACTACGTCGTACACTTTACTCATTTCATAGGTCCTCTACTATTCCATCAAGCTTGTTTGCCTAATTCTTTAAAGCAACTATTTCTATTATGTATCTTTAACCTCAACCAATCCATTTTTGACACCCAACCAGGCAAGTGAGAGTGAAATCTCAGTATCACCTCCTCATTTATGAACAATGAAAGGTCTGATCAGAGTAGTGGCTATAGAAGATGAAGAGTACTACAAGACATTTTAAAAGCATAATTCTTAGGATTCTATGCATGATCGGGGATAGAGGGGATAATGAGAAACTATGAGATGATGAACAGGACTCCACATTTTATAGTTTGGGTAAGGGACACAGAAAACTCAGTAAGAGTTAGTATAATGTGAAGGTAAGGGAAGTAATTGAGTTTGGTTTGGAACAGGTGGAGTTTGAAGTGCTTTGAGGCATCTATGTGATTTCCAAATGTTGGGTTGTCTTCAAGAAATCAACATATTTAAAACATCCATCAATATCAGGCAAATTTCTCAAACACAAGCAAGATCTTGTGTTGGAACTCCTTAGGGTGTTTGTTGGGTAATTTGTAGGGTGTTAATGTTCTGTGTGATGGGATAAGTGTAAGAGGTAGAGAAATATGGGCTATCACTGTTACATCAACCACTCAAGCTGTGTACCTTTAAGCTTAGGAGGCCTGGTAATGTGCTTATTCTTGGGCCAGAGGAGCCTTCTCGGATTCATAGGAGGACTGGGTCCAGCGCCATTCCTACAAAGTCACAGGAGGGACTTATTCAGTGACTCCAGTGACAGGGTAAAGTCTCTCTTGGTCTTGATGGATGATGTAGGAGAAAGTCCAGTGAGAATTATATGGTAAAATCTCTCATCAGAATCATTCTATTTTTTGCTAGTCACTCTCTGTGCCATTCTAATGATACCTAACACTTATTTATGTAATTAAACAAATGTGTATATAGCTCTCCACTATACCAGATTATGTGCTAAGTGCTTTATAAATAATCCATTTAATCCTTATACCAACCCTATCATTAGGTATAATTATTATCCACCTTTTAAAGACAGAGAAACTGAGGTAAGAGGTTAATAAAATTTTCCAAAGTCACACAGATGGTTAGTGATGGAATTGGGATTCAAACCCAGATGGTCTGACGCCAGAGCGTATGCTGTACTTCTGTTCATATCAGGCAATTAACTTAAATCAAGTTTCTAGGTTGAAGAAATAAAATTGTACCTGTATATAAATTGGGTGCAAGATCTTGGCACTTTGTTCTAGACCCCTTTGCCCTAAGTATGTACAATTCAATATCAAATTATTAGGATTGATATGAAGGAATGGATTTGTCTGTTTGCTTATGCCCTCCTTCTTTCAAAAGTAATTGAAGATGTAATTAACATGTTCTAAAAATCTGGAGGCATTCAATTTAAATTGCTAGTTGGAGCATCTCATGTAGAAAATATCCATTAAGCATTGTAAGATGCCAGTCAACAGAGAAGAAAGGTACAAATATTTTGGGATTGGAGATTATAAAGTCAGGGTAAACTCACACTGTAGGGGAAGCCTAATAATATTAGTAACAGCGAATACATTGCACTCACTGTGTTCCAGGAACTCTTCTAAAAACTTTACACATAGGTACTAAGTTTATAGGTAGAGAAACCAAAGCACAGAGAAGTTAAGTAACTTGCCCAAGGTCACCTAACAAGTAAATAGTGGAACTGGGTTTGAACCCAGGCGGCTACCCCAGAACCTGTGCTTTTACCCACCATGCTGCGTTGATCCAGGCTAGCCATAAAGTAGCGAGTGAGAAAGGGGGAGACTGTTTGGCAACCTTGACTGGAAGGTCTCTGGAATATGTCCTACAGGAAGCCAAGAGAATTCCTGGAGAGATTCCTAGTGCCAGATGACTCCATTATGCCATAAAAGAACAACTCTCCTCACTTGTGACCCACTAAAATCTGGTGAGGGTGAGAAGGAGATTCCCTAGTGTGTCACTGGAAGGGATCCAACTGGGCCATTGAAATTTTAATCCCCAAAGTCAATGTTAGGAATCAAAATTCTGAATTTAGAGTCTATAATAGTTGCCTCCGTTAGCAATTTTCATTCTTATGCAGTCACAACTTGAATTTAATCAGTCCTATTTTCACCCTCACAGTTTAGCAAATGAAATTTAATTTGATGAAATTAAAAGGTGAAGAAAAAAGTTGATGGTAATAATTTGCACCATATTAAAGGGGCACTGGATTAAGAGCTTAAAAAGCTCTACCATTCACTAGATCACTGACTGGGCAACTCTGATACTACATGGGCCTTTGTTTAACCATCTATAAAATAGGGGAAAAGAAACTAACAGTTGTTGATTTCCTTTTATGTACAAGCAGTTATTCTAGGTACTTCACACATTCATTCATTTAATCCTCATAATATTAGCTGGTAACGCATTACTGCCCATTTTTAAGGTTGAGAAAACAAAGGCTTAGAGAAATTAAAAATTTGTCTAAAGTCATTCAGCTAGTGAAATTCAAAGCATCAAAGTTTATGTAGTTTTTCAAAAAAATTTTTTTTCCATTTCACCTCCCTTTCATCATTGCAAACCTATAATTCCAGAATTTTAGAAATGCGTGAAGGGATATGGTGTTGTTGCTATTCTATAAACTCAAGAGCTACTACCTATGTGACCACCATGTTAGCTCACCTTTACCTCCATCTCTTGGGAGTTCTCTTTGGATTCTAACTTAATAGTCAAATATGATGGAAAAGTATTTTTATTCTCACTAACAAAATTTAGATTTAGTCAACTATATGATGGCTGCATGTACTGTGCTTCATACAGTGGGTCTACGGTAACCCATTCAAGTGAAGACCTTGAATGCATTCCCGTAGGAGGTTAACTTATTTCTAGGGAGTGACAGGTATTGGGGAAAATTTGATTATAGGTATTGTTTGCATGGTCTATTTTAATCTCGAAATATCTGAAAAGACTTGATCTAAAGACAAGAAAGGACTCGTTTTCGACAGTGGGTGTTTTCCATTCTTATTAATGTAATTTTGTCCCTGCTGAAAATTCAGAAGTTGCTTTGTCCAAAAGGACACCGACATCCTATACCATGCTTTATTTGACATCTTATCCTGCACACTAAACCACACGGGGCAAACTTCAAATGACTCAGCTATAGGAATGTATATCTGGTTTGAACATTGAGGTCAGCTCCAGTGTGCTGCCTCCTGTTGCTCCTAGAGGAGGTAAAGACATCTATGAACACATCTTCTCATTGCCTTTGTCTTTTTTTATTTTTATAAAATGGCCATCAGTTACCCAAACACTTAAACCTCTTCCATTACATCCAGAGATTACGGTCTCAGTTGTAGTTGTTTTGGGTGTTAGTAACAAAGCCAAATATGGACTTTTGATGATTTCCAAGAAAGAATGTGAGTGGAATGGAACATTAGAATAATTTGTAAGAAACTGAGGAAAAGTTGCCCCCCATATCAATCTCTGGGACAATTATGGTCAAATAATTTACTGATGTAAAAGTAAGATAAAGAGAACTAAGAATGTTCTCTCCTACAATGATACAACCAACCTATGGATGACATAGGCATAAACAGAAGCCCAAATTGTACAATGATAAATCACAAAAAAAGATTACATCAAAGAAAGTGGGCACCTATGTATACTAGTAGATAAGAGTTCTCATAATGACCCCTTTGGTGTTCTTTGAAAATTTGGGGTATATTTTTATTTCAGAGAGTTTGCACTGCCTACTTCTTCTGCTTCAGATAGCCACATGGCTCACTCCCTTAATCCTTCAATTCTGTGCTCCAATGTCACCTTCTCAATGAGGATGACCCTGGTCAGCCTTGCTTAAAATCAAAATTACTCTTTCCCACCTACCCACAGAATTCCCCATTGTCCTTAACTTGCTTACTTTATTTCTATAGTATTTGCCATATATTCCTCTACCATTTTCCCTCCACTAAGATGTCAGCTCCCAAGGGCTAGAATCTTGGTCTATTTTGTTCACTGCTTTATCTCTGAAAGAACTCAGAGTCAAGGTTTGGGAAAACCAAAGACCAGGGCTGAGTTCAACAGGGCAAGAGTGGGAAACAGAGATAAGGGATAGTAACTGGACAGAAATAGGCTCTGAAAGAGCACTGGTCAGGGGCAAATCAAGGGCAGCTGAGAACAGCTTTCTAGAATAACATAAGAGCAGCTGCACTTATAGCTGTGAGCTGACAATTAGGAAGTTTGTGTATGCCTGGACAAGTTTCAAGATGTTTGGCATACAAACAAGTACAATGGTGATCACTTGTCATGTTTTGACTGCCCAGCAGCTGAATCACCACCATCAGACAGGATAGGCAAAGTTAAGCTGCAGGAACAAACAATTCCCCAAATTGCTGTGGCTTTGAACAATGATGCTGATTTCTTGTGCAAACTACACGTCCACCACAGGTTGGCAAGGAAGCTTTGCTCATTGTAGTCACTCAGGGATTTAGGCTGACAGAAACATCACCTTAGCATGCTTCCGTATCTGCAGAGGCAGGGAAAAGTAAATTGGGAGAACCACATCCTGGCTCTTAGTGCCCCTGTCCTGAAGTGATATATGTCACTATTACTCATATTTAATTTACCAAAGTTAGTCATATTGCTAAACCTGAGTCAATGGGGGTAAATAATGCACTTCTTGGGGGGGCAGTGAATATAAGTGACGATTAACAGTCTACCTCATGCAGTTCTGTAATTGCGAAACTATCTGTCTTATGGCTCCTGGAAGGAAGTAGAGCCTGTTTCCTTCTATAGAAATTATAAATACCTGATAATTGGCCTTCCCAGCCTTCCTGACCCCAATCATATGCCCTGGGGTGTGATTTGAACTGGAATTGGTGATATAAAGCAACATAAGAGGGGAGAGTTCTTTCCGGCAAGGCTCTGGTGGCAACAGCATCCGATTTCCAGGAACGGCTGTGGCAACCATGCCAGTAATGACTTCCAATGTCATAAGTGTGAATTGAGGTGTTCAAAGTCCAGTGGTGACCAATATGGGACCCTCACCTGATAGTACGTCATGTGATTCAGGACGTAGTTATGGTTGTGTAGCTTCCTATCACACTGTACATTTTAAAGCCTAGTTCTCCAGCATTCCAATCAGTTCTGTGAGTTCCCCAACATCTTTCCAATTAATGCCTTTGTATTTAAGTCAGCTCGACAAATCTCTATTGCTTACATCTATGAATCATGATTAATACAAGTGGTCTAAAATAGCATGCATGCTTCTTGTCCTATTTATCATAATATTTGCCAACACCTGAACAAAAGCACTTGGCTAAACGGAAGAATATAATTCCTATCACTTTAAATTTAGTTGTTTTTTTGTAAAGTCATCCATGAACATAAACTAAAAAAAATAGTCAAATTTTTCCGAAGTATGAAAAGCAACAATCTTTGCTCTACTGCATCGATCTCTTCCCCCCACAACCATTTCTACTTTTTCAGCTGATTCTTTTGACATTTACCTCATATCTCTGACAATGTTATCTTAATTGCCACCAGTTCTGTATTTCTTGCTATGTGTCAAGTATTGTTTTAAGCACTTTAAAAATTTAGTCCACATAACATCTTATGTTATAAAATAAACAGATCATTATTATCCCACTTTTCAGATGATAAAACTGAGATGCAAATAAGTAAGACAACTTGCCCAAGGTCATATGGTTATTAACTGGTGGTGGTGGGATTTGAACCCAGATAGTCTGACTCAAGGGTCTGCACGCATAACTATGCTATACCACATCTCTCTATATATGTTTACATTCTGATTATTCGGTGTTAAATATTTATCTATTAACTTCCTACTTGGTGAATAGCTCTTTTCCCCATCACACACAGGCATACGTCCCATACCCCATCTTCCATAGGCTATCAAAATATTTAGTAATCATTATATCGAAGCAAATGATATTTATAGATGAGCAACTAATTTAACTTCAAAATCTTCCCAAGTTGTGTAAACCTCCTCTGAATACATTCAAACATATTACACATTCTATAAATTTTATCTTCTTGTTGATTGCTCTCAGTCTCTTGAGTTAGTCTAATCTGAAAGTTATTCTCTAGGCCTGATACAAAGCTGCTCTTTTGAATCTTTCTTCATGGAGAGATTGTCATAGAGTTTTCCTTCACCTCTCTCTTGTAATGGATCTTCTATCTAGGATCCCATATCTTCTATTTTCTTATTATTGTTTTGTTAAGGCGCATCCTTCAGTAGTTTCCTGAGAAACAGTGCATGAGAGGTAATTTATTAAAACTTTCCATTTCTGCAAGTGTTTTTTATTCTACATGCATACTTAAATAACAGTTTGTCTGGGCATAGGATTCTAGGTTGGAAATAAATTTTCCCTCCTAATTCTGCAGGCATTACTCCATCATCTTTTAGCTTTTAATGTTGCTTTTGAGAGGTTCAGTTCCATTCTGATTCTTGATCCCATCAGTAAGTGAATCTGACATCACAAAAACAATCAAGAAATTTTCATAATTATTAATTTCATTTGATAAGAATATTTTCTTAAATTCATAGTGAACACTGCTGCATATTTGTACAATTTTGATTTTGGCTTATAGTTTCATAATAACCTGGATATGTTTTGCATTATGGTTCAAATATGCATCTTCCTCACTCTTATTGCTAACACAAATATAGTTCTTCCCTCCTCCCCGAATCTAATCTTGTTTATACAGAAGCTCTTTTAATGTTGTCACTATTTTTTTTTTTACGTTCCCAGTGGAAAGCGGGAACAGGTCAGCAGGGAGATAGGGAAAGAATGAGTGAAGATATTTGAGAAACAAGGAACTGGCAATATCAAAACTTAAGATGAGAAAGCACCTATCTGGTTCCACTGTTTTATTTTATAGAGAGAAAAACCAGCTGGAAAAGTTTAAATGTTTTTTTTAAATGTCACATGTTAATATGTCAAATGATCACAGAATTTATCATTCAAACCAGGGCACTTCTGAGAGTCAAAGGGAATGATATTGATAATTATACCAGAAGTGCAGATGTAAGCCAGGTAGACTAGGTCTGCTCTGGGCAAACTAGGACGTATGATTACCCTACAGTAATCACGGCCTAACCAGTCCTAGAATTCTTGTCTCATGTTTTCCTCCCCTATTCCTCCACTTCGTGCTGACCTCACTTACATCCAATCTCTATTTAGTAGTTTCTTCTCTCATATCATTTTATTTATTCATTTATTCCACAAATATTTATTGAACATCTACTTTCACCTCTGATCATTAAAGTCATCCCTATTCCTTTAAATGATTAGTTGTTACCCTCAATTTAAAATATCTCATGTGTATAAAGCCAGCAAAAATATTAGAAAACTACCACCATAGAAGTTGACATCACCATAATTATTCAAGAGGTGAATAGTAGGTAAATTGTGACATTATTTGGTAAAATATTGCAAATGAGCTAATTCAGGGAAGCTTAGTATGAATTAGACACACAGCCAGCTACGAGCGTAAGGGGCTCAGCAGGTTCCTGTGACAGCATTGGCATGCCTGTTCAGTGGGCATCTCAGGCACAGCTTTACAGCAGGTTCCAAGGGCATGCCAACCAAGGATGGAGACACGAAGTGAAGCCCGGTGAAGGAAACAGGTGAATGCAGGCACAAAAGTGAAAAACAACTTCCAAGTCCCAGCATCCAGTTTGCTGACCAAGGCTGTTTTTTTAAGACTTTATTTTTTTAGAGCAGTTTTAGATTCACAGCAAAATTGAGAGAAGGTACAGAGATTTCCCATATACCCCCTGCCCTCACACATGCCTAGCCTCCTCCGCGATCAACATCCCTCACCAGAGGGTGCATTTGTTACAATCGATGAACCTACATTGACACATCATAATCACCCAAAGTCCACAGTTTCTCGGTCTTGTCCCAGAGTTATTTTTCAAGGTAGAGTTTCTATTTTGATCATTTAGTCATACGAATTAGAACTTTGTTTTATGAAAAATTGTGTGAGGCAAGGCCAAACTAGTCCATCTTTTTACTGAAGTTTAATCTCTAGCCAGATTCTTTAGCTAGATTATCAAGCTATTGCCAACCGTTGTTTAATATAAATGTTTTTCATCTCACGTATGGCTTTTAAAGCTTATCATTTTTTAGGTGGACAAAATTGCAGGTGGTAGTTTCAGACGAAAAACTGAGGTTAAAACTTCTAAATATCAATTTTGGGTGTTCCATAGGTTTCAAAAAATGTGAACAGAGTCTTTTGATTTTGGTCAATAAATACATTGTACTGAAATAGGATATGAAACAATAAAGTGTACTAGATCTTTAGTTACTGGACAATCCTGAGTGAGTCTTCTGACTTTGCCACTTGCTGTATCTTTTGGCAAAGTTGTTAACATTTCTAACCTCCAGGTTCTTCAACTATAGATAAGGACAAAATAATACTTCCTTTTGAAATTGATGGTTTGTTGGAAAATTCAATATAATATAGGGCATAATGTGCTTAGCACAGTGCTTGATGTAGTAAGTAGTTACTCCATAACTGCAGTTTTTAATTCCCAAATTTTTATAAAAATAAGTAAACTGAGTTTTAAGATTTAGTTATAGATGTATGTAAGTGTTTTGATACTTTTCTCAAATAGCTATATAAATAATAATCTCAGCATGGCTGACAAGTTCATTTGATTAGTGCATGATGAAATTCAGACTGGATACAGTATTTCATTCCTGGAAGAGGGTGTCAATGATGCGGTTTCATGGCCACAGGTTATGCTTACAAACTGGATTCTGTGGTTATATGGGAAGCACTAGCCTGTTTCTATTGGCAGGCATTTTATATTGGTGGAATGCATTTGAGGATGTGTTGGCATAATGATAACAATAACAACAGTAACAACAATAACAGCTAAATATGCATTGAGACATTGTCATTTGTCAGGAACTAAGTTTCATACTTTATGTACGTTATATTGGCTAAAATAAAGACATACTTGTGGTGCCTTGGGAAGGCTTGGAAACTAGGTAGTACTGTCAGGTTCTTGGAATCTAAAACAACTCAAGCAAAGTCAAGACTGCAGGCTTACCCAGATAGCCAAATGATAAACATATCCTATTCATCTCCAGGGGAAATGAGTAAGAGAGTGTTGAAGAGTTGGTGGAAGTAGAAATGAATCATCCTTGCGTAGCAGTTAGAACATTTAAATTTCCAAAGTTAAATCATCAAGAGCTTTTTTTGCAAGTAAATTATAATAAAGAAGTAACTCAGTGTTAAATGAATGGAACTACTATTATATTGGAAAATAAATACATTTTGGGAAATTAATATAAAGTCCAAATGAGGATGTTTAGAATCCATGAGTTCCTACACATTTGCTTCTAATTCTGAGCAAGGCCCTTAGGAAAAAAAAAAAAAAAATTATTAATCCTTAATTTGCCTACATGAAGCCCATTTGACTTTCCATTTTCGCTGCTGTTTTTAAGGTAGTGGCTGTTTTTTTTTTTTCCTTCTTCTTTTTGAATTCATCACTTTCTCAAATATGAGCTCATTCAAATCTAACTCATTTTTCTCTCCAGCACACAGGTCACACGAGTAGACCGGGAGGGGGAAAAAAAGATTTCAGAAAGCACAATTCTTTTGAAGAGTCCCTGTGCCTGCTGCAAAATTATTCGAATGAAAAGATTTTTTTTTTTTGAGGTAAAACGACAATTAAGGTCGACCTCCTCCGTTCAAATTAAAAAAGAGAAAAAGGAGTGTAATGAAGAATCTGACTCCTTCCTCTAATTTTACAAGTTCAATGGTAATCTAACCGTGCCATTCATTTACAGAAACCATTAATTTTCCTATGTGACTGAAAGTAGTAGGCCTCAGCTTTCATTCTCCTACTTTTCCCCTCCCTTAGTCTTTGTGTGTGCACCTGTTCGGGCCCCTTTAGCATCCCATTTATAAAACTTTGGATAATCCTCTGGCACTAACCCTGGTGTGATAATACTTCTGTTATTCAGCAGCCTAATTACAAAGGACAACACAGATAAAACACTTTAGTCTTATTTTTTAATAGCTGATTTGCCAATTTCGCCAAGCTCCGAAGAGAATGGTCTCCAAACCTTGCTGGATTTAAATTTAATCTGAATTTGTTCAACATGTGGAACTCCAATACCTCAGAGCGGACCTTTTGTTGTTAGATTTTTGGATACCTCATTGCTCGTCCCACCTTCGCTCCCTTTTGATAGTGGTATTAGGAATCTGTTTATTTTTGAGAATATAGTTTCATAATATTATTGGAACATTTTTAAGCATTCCCCAACATGCTTTGGAGACAACTGTTGACACTCTCCAACAACAAAACAGAGAATTGGGGCTTTAGGCACTGAAGAGTTACTTTACTCAATTAAGCTAAATGAAAGATGAGCTAGTTACATTTCTTAATTTAACAAATTTTTCTGAGGGTAATATCTTCAGAATTGGAGCTCAGTGAATTAAAATGTGTCTCATATTTCTTTTCTGGTTTAAGATGGAAAAAAGAGAGGATTATTTATAATTCATGGCAAACCTAAGGAAAGGATCATTACTTCAGGACAGATAAGCCTCCCAGCATCTGGATACTTAACTCCACTTCTTTGATCTAGAAAGGGAACTAGAGATTCGGCAGTAAGAGATAATCTTATGAATTCTGGGTACTTCCAGGTCTGGTAGAGACTATCTTGAAGTTTTGAGAGATTGACTAAATCTCCCCCCCAAAACATGTTTTGAGGGTTTCAAAGGGTACTATGCAACTGAAGGGCAGCCTCCACCACTTTCTTAATCCCTTGATTTTAAAATCCCCAATAACTCAAGAGAAATTTAATACATATGTTTCTGAGTCGCTTACACTGCTTCATCAAAATGGTGTTTCATAAGAGCTATTTGATATCTAAGAAGCCTTCTCAGTCTTCATCTAAGCCTTTTATTTTGCTCCAGGAAACTATGTTTTCTTCGTGTTCAGCAGAGTTGGAAGCAGGGAAGGCCTAAGTTTGGTTCTAAAGGTCATACTCACAAAATCAGCAGAAGTTTGGATGTTGTCAAAATGTGTTTCTCTCCTCTGTTACAGCACTAGACAAACGAAAAATTTGACAAGTGAAAAACTCAAGGATATTATCAAAAGTAGGACACCATAGGTTAATTTCACTGACTATTCCATTTAATAATTTCATCAAAATGTACATTTCTGCTTCTAAGATATTAATTGTCACATATTAAATGACAGAAGACTAATAAACACTTTCATCCCATTTTACATGTGGAAAAATCTGTCATAGACTAAAATGACTCTTGCCTTAATACAGAATGATGCTATAATTTGTTAAAAACACCAGCTACGCTGAGTCATGTAACTAGTTCCTGAGTCATATAACACTGGAGAAAAATACATATAAGAAGCATCCACTTTAGGTCATAGGAGAGCCCATTAACTCAGGGAGATTTTAATGCTTTAGGGGAAAATTTCAAAGTTTGAATTCTTGATCCATCACTGAAATTCTCTAAAAAAGTGATAATAATTGAGAAACATCAAAGTAAAGCCAGTTATCTATGAGGGATTTATAATAATATACTGGTATACAATAGTGACATTTACTGAGCACTTATTATGGTTCAGGCACTGTGCTAAGTGCTATATACAAGTTATTTCATTCTATTTTCACATCATCCTATGAAGTAGGCACTATTATTTTTTTTTTTTTTTTTTTTTTTTTTTTTGTGAGGAGATCAGCCCTGAGCTAACATCCGCCAATCCTCCTCTTTTTTTGCTGAGGAAGACGGCCCTGGGCTAACATCGGTGCCTATCTTCCTCCACTTTATATGGGACGCCGCCACAGCATGGCTTACCAAGCAGTACTTCGGTGCGCGCCCGGGATCCGAACCAGCGAACCCCGGGCCGCCGCAGCAGAGCGCGCGCACTTAACCGCTTGCGCCACCGGGCCGGCCCCGGCACTATTATTTTTATGTCCGTTTTTTCCAATGAGTAAAATGAGATTCAACAGTTTAAGGGGAGAAAGATTATTTATCAGGTCAGGTATGGCTATTTCAGTCATCTCTTATATTAGTGCAACGTTTTTATCCAATAGGATATGATTAACATGTTCAATTTTATGAATAGTATAAAATTTGCACATAAATACTTGAGGTAATGTTATGAGTTGGATATTATGAACCCAGGACCAGGTATTATCTCTATTATGACAGTCTTAAATGTCAAATGGCACCTTTTACGGGCATATGCTTGCCCCGTTGACCTTTACCAAAACGTCCTTCCCCACATTGGTTGGGTAAAATACCTTATTTGTCTAACATTTTTCTGGGGATGGTGGTTTTTTGATCCTTAGGGAGCGTGGTAATTAGGATGGGACTCACAGCAAGTCAGGTTTCTCCTACGGGTAAAATAAGGAGCCCAAACCTAGAATGTTAGACGAATTTTCCGTGAGGAAAGAGTACTTCAGTGGTACACTTCTGTGAAGGTGGCAGTTGAATTCTAGAGGGTACATTCTAGATATATTTTTCACCATTGTTACCCAACACCTAGCACAGTGCCTGGCAGGTAGCGGGTCCTCAGTAAATTTTTGTTAAATAGAAGGATGAATAAATGACTAAATAAGAACTAGAAGTCTTTATATTCCATAGCCATGAGTTGGACATTAATAGAAAACACTTATGAGATAGCTTGTGGTTTTGTCCCTGAGATCTCTGCTATCTGTGTAGACTTACATGTGGAGAATTAACCAGTTGGCTTTACTCTGTTAGTTGAGAGGGAATGATCTCTTTCCTTTCTCCATCCAAAGCAGTACTAGAGTCAAGAGCTCTGCCACGGAGTTTGTGGTAGCCAGCTCCCAGATGGCCCCTGGAAATTCTCTCCTGCCATATTCTTGCCCGTGTGTAGTCCTCCTCCACTGAATAGGTAGCTGACCTATGCAACCAATAAGACATTGAAGAAATGGTGGAGTGTGACTTCTGAGACTAGGTCCTAAAAGACATTATGGCTTCCACCTTGTTCTCTCTTACGTCACTTGGGAAGCAGTCATCAAGTGTGAGGGCACTCAAGCAGCCCAATGGAGAGATCCGTGTGGTGAGACACTGAAGAATCAACTAGACAGCCATGTGAGTGAGTGATCTTCAAAACAATCTTCCAGCCCCAGTCCAGCCTTCAGATGACTGCAGACTTGGCTGACATCTTGACAACAACCTCATCAGAGACCCTAAGCCAGAATCACTCACCTCAGCTGCACCTGAGCTCCTGGCCTACAAAAACTGTGTATTGTTGCCTTCAGCTGCTAAATTTTGAGGTAATTTCTTTTGTAGCAATAGCTAATACAGAGTTGCATTGAGTGACACAGAATCAGACTCAGACACTTAAGAAAATAAATATATAATATCAGTTGGCACCTCTTTCCGTTGCTTACCTTCTTCCTACTCATATTGGTCCACCAGAAAGCAGTTAATGAGACTCCAGTCTTTCATATAAGAATCAGGCCTAACAATATCTTTTCCTAGTGATGTTTCACATGGGCTGGGGCACAACTTGTGGAGATTTGTGTGTGTGAGTGTGTGTTTTAAAAGTCCCCAGTGATCTTGATTCACAGTGAAAATATTTCTGAAGCATCATGAAAATCGGATTCTGGTGTCAGGTCTACTGTGTGACAATGATCAGGACACTTTAGCTCTCTGAATTGTAAAATTGAAAGTCCCTTTTAGTTAAAAATTTTATGACTAAAGTTTGTCAACCAAACAAAACAAGGCCTGCCAATGGTCATCAGTATTCTTGGACTTTAAAGATGGGTACATGGAACTTCAGCATGTCACTGATTGACAGGGAAGAGATTTTGTTTTAAGGTGAGCACAATTGCAATATTATACAAAAGGTCTTTGGTACATAGCTGCCCCCACACATTGTGTTAGACGCTAGCAGAACATCTGGCATGACTCCTAAAGAACAACAATGTAGCAAGTCATCACTGTAGACAAACTACATTTTGGAGATTATTTATCAACAACTGAAGATATCATTTTCCACAGCTTGTTTGGTGATAGTATGGCCTAATGAGTGAAGGAGGGGAATTCAAACTTTCCTGAAAGTCGTTTCCTGGCATCAGCCAGAGCATGACCTCGGCCAGATTTCTTACCTCCATGGAGGAGCATTACTGCCGACACTGGCTGAGTATTCACTTAGCCAGTGGCACCTTGTGACATTGGGTGGGATGTGGGGTGAGGCACAGCCACCACTCAATTAAGTGCACAAGCCTTGGGGAGCTACAGATGGGATGAATGTCACCTATCAGAAGCACAGACTGAAATTGTGTTATACAGGCCATCCGAATCATTTCTCCACCACTCACTGGATGTATGACTTTGGGTAAATTATTTAATTGCACTGTCTCCTTCACTATAAATAGGCCTAAAAAAATAATATTTACCTTATAAAGGTGTTGAAGTATTAAATGTGATAATCCACATAAAGTATCAAACATAGTGTCCAGCACATTGGGCTATTTAAATAACGATATCCGGGGGCTGGCCTGGTGGGGTAGTGGTTAAGTGCGTGTGGTCTGCTTCGGTGGCCCGGGGTTCGCAGGTTCGGATCCCAGGTGCACACTGACATACCGCTTGTCAAGCCATGCTGTGGCGGCGTCCTATATGAAGTAGAGAAAGATGGGCATGGACGTTAGCCCAGGGCCAATCTTCCTGGACAAAAAGAGGAGAATTGGCATCAGATGTTAGCTCAAGGTGGATCTTCCTCACAAAAATATAAATAAATAAATAAATAATGATACCCCATATCATAGTAATTATTATTACAATTCCACCTATGATCTGAGTGGTTTGACTGTGAATAACCTCTTTGGAGAGAGGTTTTGGAGAGGTTAAAGGTTTGTTTTTTGTTTTTCAGGGAGATAGCTACATTTCAACGGGGTGTTATAGAATATTTACAAATCCCGTCTCTAAACCAGATCATAGAGAAGTCTTTCACAACAAGAAAAGCAGAAAGCTAAAAAGCAATGTATGATTTTTAGAAGACTTATTTTCTTTGGACCAATGGATAACTTTTTGTTCCTGAAAGGGGGAGGGCTCTTCATGGGAGAGACAGTCATGTCATTATTCATGCTGTAAGCCAGCCCACTTCAACTGCTGGTCTTCACAATGCCTACAAGTGTAATAAAAAAAATAAAAAAAAGAATACAAAAAAACCACTTGCTTCCTTTTTTATGAGTATTGACATTCTTGTGCAGTATTAGGAGAGCTAATTTAGCTTCCAGTTCTAAGAATTTTTGAATCTATAGCCAGTAATTATTGGCATTCAGAGGTACAAAAGAGGAAAACAAAGCTTGCAAATTCTAGCACATTCATGTGGGATTGGGAGCTGAATTAGGATCCTCACACCCCATTGAATGATCAGCCCCCCTATTAGAGCCTTATTAAAATGGTAATGATTATATGCCAGCTATAGGCAGGCAGCCGCACCTGTCAAAAACTACCCCGATTATCCTGTTCATTGAACTGTCTGGCTCTTGAATCACTGTCTCAGGTTTACTTCTCTGTGAAGTATTTTTTCTCCCCGTCTTAAATTAAAAAAAAAAAGATACAAGAGCAAACATTTCCTTGGGGTCATAGAACACACTTGTAGTTCATTATATCTTCTCATTTTCTGTTTTTGTTATCTGGTATGGCAGTATGATATGGGAGCTCTCTTCTCTTTGGTTTGAGATAGAAACAGGAGAAAGATATGGAAGAAATGCAAAGTCTCCTCCAAACAAAAATTCTAATGTTAATAAAAGAAAATGCAAATCTATAATTAATCTGGAAACTGGGATTCTTCTATTGTCAAGGCATATATTCCTGTTACTCATGCATCATTTGCCAAGCCTAGAGATCTGTCGTTCTTCATTTAAAAGACATTTTGGGTTTTTATCCACCTTTTGCCTTTAAGAATGAATAAAACAATAATGCGTTTCATTTGAAATCACTTTTTTTCCTAGATGAGCTGTACCATTGATTGCACAGTATTGTTTTCTTACAAGACTAAATTCTACCCTTGCTGGGAGGAAAAGTGTCTTTTAAAGCATTTCATCTCATAGTTTGTCAAGTTCCATAGTATGAGAGCCCATCGGCAGGAGAGGGCACTGGGGGGTTGGATGTCATCAATAGTACTGGTGATGGATCATATGATGGTAACTGATCAGAGCACTTGGGGAGAAGGGTCAATATACAGAGAAAAGCAGATTTTTTTTGTTTGGTTTGTTTTTGTTTGTTAGAGAATAGCTTTCGCTGATTCCTAGCATTTCTTAGGGGGCACTAACAAAGGATGTTAGTTTCCTACAATAGCTACTGGACTAAAGAGATTTCTATTACCTGTCAGCCACAAGTCTCAGTCATTGGAGAACAGAGCAGGAAGCACACGAATTGTTGCTATCATCTGCTTTTTGGTAGCATGTCCCACTGGATGTGCTCTGAAGAGGCAGGAAGCTAATAATAGACAGAAAGGATCCCAAGTTTCTTATTTACACTCTTTTGTTAATTTACAGGAAGAAAAGCAGGATTTGAATTTGGGATTTTGTGATGCTATCCCAGCTAAAAGTACCTTGGATTGCCAGTCTCTTTGTTATTACAACATGAAAATATTCACAACCAAGTTGACATAAGTCTTAATTACATTGAGCTGCTTCTTCTATTACTGTAACAACAAAAGAATGCATCTTTTACAGCGATTCACAACTCATCTGAGACATTCTCCCTCAGAATGCTATTTATTTATTGAATGATTTCAATGCAATGAATTCTCCAACCTCCCCTACACCCACTACCCAATCTACCCACCTCCAGTCCAGCCAGTAGTGATCAAATATCATGAAGTACCAAGAGAATAATTCTCAAGCCTTTGTTGCTGCAATTTTTTAAAAGGTTGTATCAAAGGATAATTACATATTGAAATAATTGATTACTATGCAGCAAAGATTATTACCAGGGCATCTGAGTGGCCAAATCCTTTCCACAGTCCTCAAGGCCCTTGACCTTGCTATAGCATGAACAACTCCTTGCCCCCTGTCCAGAACCACTCAGCCTGACACCTTTGTGATGTGTCACCATCCTGGATCTCCTACTTGCCTTCTCTTTTCTTTCTACACTTTTATTCTTAGCAATTTATCTTCTCCCATGATTCCTTGTAATCTTTTCTAAAAAGACAACCCCAAATTTCAACCTCAAGCAGAGACTTCTGCAGTCATTCATTCCCAGCACCTGGTTTCCTATTTCCCCAGGATGTCTCATGAGTCTCCAACTCGGCTTGACCACATCTGAGTTAGCTGTTGTTAAACCTGATCCTATCTTTGTAGCATTCTCCCCGTCTAATTGGTCGCCAAGGCCTATAGATTCAAACTCTACAGCATCTTATCACAGGATGTTATTTTGATGAACTAGACAGTGTGTCCCACCGCCCCCTCCCCCACTCCATGTTTTTACATATACATTTTGTCTTACAATAACCACCATTCTCATGGCCTTAAAGAGGTGGCACAGAAGAAAATAATCTTGGGTCTCTGAGTTCAAAAACCATGACTCTAAGAGAACTCGCTGTATAAAAACTGTATTTGGAGAAATTTATAGGCATTTCCGGCTCCCCTATCTGCATCCATTAGGTAAGGATATCTTGGGTTGAAGGGGAAAATTAGAGGACTAGAAGGAATGTGAATAGGAGAGAAATTTGTGAGCTCCAGGACAAGGAGACCAGGATTGATCACATTCAGGGCTTGCACAGCCTCCACTCCTGTGGATGTCATCTTTGGCCAGGCCCATGAACCATGGAGAGTTGATGCAGTGTTCACTGTGGAAGCTTCATCTTAGTGAGCAGTGTACATGGCCATGCTGGGAAGCTCTATTAATGGTCCTTCATGATGCATCTGGTGCTCATCTAAGGAGAGTAACCAGCAGAAATGACTTAGGACTTAGGACATCTAAGGGATAAGTGACTTAACTGTGACGTACCAACTTACCGAGTGTAGGTGACCTCCTGTCATTGACTTTGTAAACCTCTACCCTCCCACCCATACCTTGAGATGGAGAATGGGCTCTGTTCTGCATATTAGAGAGGGCATGGTGGTGTGAGAGGAAAAGCCCTTCAACACAGGTATTTGGGTAGACATGAGAGAGATCTGCTCAAGGTCTTCCTTCTAGTCAAGGCAGTGGTGGAGAAACAGGCTACTGCACAATCTTTTTAAGCTGTGATCTTGCCTCTGTTTTTCCTGCCACTAGCCTATATGAGGTCTTTATTACCTTCTTACTTATGCTGTATGTCACTGGTTTCTCATCCCTCCCATTCTTGCACATTGGGGCCTTTCAAGTTAGTTCCCTGTTCAAATACCATATATTTCATACTGAATCAAGTTCAAACTCCACTTATGGCTTTTCTACATAGATCTCAAAAACAATCTTATGTCCTATAAGCCTTAAAGCATACCATCCATTCCTGGATCTGTTTTAATTCATAGACCACAGGAACTACTCCTCCTTCTTATCTTGACAGGATTAAGTCCTTCCAATCCTAGAGGCCCATTTAATTCATGACTCCTTTCCCCTGATACCCTCCTTCCACATCAAAAGCTAGAAGTCATCTCTTCCTTTTCTTACTTTCTGCAGCACTTTATCTGCATTTCTTTTCTGGTCCCTTTTATATCTTTAAATATTTCATATGTACATACCTTATTTACCCTCCTAGAGTGTACATCTCTTGAGGACAGGAGCAAAGTATGATTCATTTCTAAGTCATCCAGAAAGGCTGGACCTTGCCTGCTACAAAAAATTCAAGATGCATACTTGTTAGAGAAAAGATAATTGTTTTTATTAAATATCTGTGGTTTGTGTTATGTGTCAGGTTAGATTGAACTGTTGCTAATGTTTTCTGAAGTAATTTCCTGGTAAAATTGCTTAATATCTGAGCTAAGTAGTATTGAGTGCAAAAGGTAAGAAAAAATAGAAACATTGAAAAATCAAACCTCAAAGCTAATTTTGTTATTTTATGGACTGAATAATATCAATGTTTTAAAATTTTTAAAGTTGTAGTATTTCATTTTTTGCTTCATGTCCCAAATCTTGGAGTCTTTTTGACTCCACTCTTTCAAATCCCAGAATCCATCAGAACATCCCTTTGTCTCTACCTTCAGAACATACTCAGAATCCCAGCCATTCTTACCACTTCTACTGCTATTTTGGTTTAAGCTGCCAAAAACTTATTACTGTATATATACACATACGTATATCATACCTATTATAGTATAAAATGTATAGCAATAATTAATATATAATTATATATATTATATATTATCATATTATATCACATCATATTGTAATTATTGCCACCTAGATTACTGTAATAGCCCTCTAATTGGTCCCCTGCACCTATAGTAGGTTTCAACACAGTAGCCAGCCAAAGTGATCTTGTTAAAATGTAAGTCAGGGGCCAGGCCCAGTGGCCTAGAGGTTAAGTTTGGCACACTCAACTTCGATGGCCCAGGTTCAGTTCCCTGGTGCAGAACCGTCTACCAGTGGCCATGCTGTGGTGGCGGCTCACATACAAAAAGAGGAAGATTGGCAACAAGTGTTAGCTCAAGGTAAATCTTCTTCAGCAAAAAAAATAAACAAATAAAAATAAAATAAAATGTAAGTCAGATCATGTCACACCACCACTCAGAACCTCCAGTGGCTCCCCATCTCCTTCGGAAGAAGCAAAGTGTCCTTACAGTGGTCTGCCAGGACTTACCTGTTCTGCCTCCAGGCCAGCTTTGTCTGTGACCTCTTTTCCTACCACTCCATTTCTTGATGGCTTTGCTCCAGTCAGACTGGTGTCTTAGTTGGTCCTTGAGCACAACAGATGCTCTTCTGCCCTAGAGCCTCTGCCTGACTGTTCCCTGTCTGAAACACTCTTCTCCCAGGTTGGTGTAGCACTGATGTCTCACCTCCTTCAGGTCTCTGCTTAGATGTCACTGTATCAATAAGATGTATTCCCAACAACCTTGTTTAAAATTGTAGTCGCCCAGGGACTTCTGATTCCCCCCACTTGTCACTTTTCAACACAGACATAATTCACGTGTTTATTATGTTTACTTTATTTTCTATCTTCTTCTGATAGAATGTAAGTTCCACAATTGCATAGATTTTTGTCTGTTTTTTTTTTTCAATAATGTCTCCTAAGATCTTAGATCAATTTCGGACACATAGTAGGTGCTCACTAAATACTGAATGACTGAACAGTACAATATTAGAGTTAAAAGGGAGGACTTTAGAGATCCTCTGGTCTGGTGGTTCCTGACCTGGAGTCTCTGAAAGTCATATGGCATCTCTTAGGTCTTTCCATAATTTTCAGAAAGCCTAGTGACAATTAAATATTTGGCCATGATAAAATTGCCTAGTCATGTGGTTTCCAAACTGTGCTAAGGAATACAGGAATGGAGGGTTATGGGGGGACCCCAGTGAACTCAGAGGAACACCACAGGATGATTTTAAATTTCCAGAAGACATCAATAGTCAACATCTTTCAGACACCAGGGAAATTTCTAGCTCAAGGTAGTTCACAGTTTCAACATTAGATCGTGCTACATTTCTTTTGATAACATCCCATCTTTGTGAAACTGAGTTTTCTGTAACTGCTGTAACAAAAAGTAAGTCGATGCAGAACAGGAAATAATTTGCTTATTATCATCTGTTAATAATCTGTTTACAAATCTAATTCCAAGATTTGTCAAGGTGTGCAGTACCCAATAGGCACATACATCCTATTAGTAAATAATTGTGGTTTTATGAAAATGAAATAAAAAATATTTTTTAAAATTTAGGTGTATTATTTTTTTCAAATGGCTACTATTTTGTCAGGATATAAACACCTACTAAGTTGTCTGGGACTAAGCACTTAATAAACAGAACTGTTAGATATTTCTTTTGGCCCAGCAGCACTGTGAAAAAAAACTGAGGCCCTAAGGGTGCCATGAATTGGGAAAGTTCCAGCACCTCTAGCCTATGCTTAAAAAAAATCATTTTATTGATTTCAGCTACAATCATCAAATTAGTGTGCCAACCTTGTGGTCTCATGTTTCTGAAAAGGTCTGTTGGCAATACTACGTATGTTTTTAATAGAAAATAAATCATTAACGAACAACAAATTAATCATTAATAAATGTTCTTTCTTATATTAAGTCTTTCAAAACATAAGGAACTGGAAGAAAAGATATTTAAAGTCTCCTTAGCCAGGGATGGATAGAGAAGCTAGATCTGGTCCAAGGCCCTGTTTTAACACATGAGGAAGCTAAGACCTGGAAAGATTGAGTGACGTGACCACGGTCACACAGCTGGTTAAGGAAGAACCAGGATCATTATCTAGTCTCTTGTCTCTTTTCCTATGTACTTCACCTGACTTCCTCCCTATGTCTATACAGAGTTTATGAAGGAATTTTTGAAAACGTTGAGATTTTGATAGATGAAAATTCAGTCTACCTGTGCTTTAGTAAAGAGTGTACTTTCCTTCCTATGCCATGTCCTTTCGGCCTGGCATAATTCCTAGAACATATTCAAAAAATGCATGCTAAATTGAATTATATAGTGACCATTAAATCTATAGATCACATTTCTTATTCTCAGATATATATTGATGTTAATTAACTAAACAGGGAAGTTAGAAAAATCACTTAGTTTACGGAAGGAAGGAATCAGTGCTGGTAATGTGTCAGCACATTAAAAATTGAGTGTGTTGAGCAGGTGTGCTTGGAGATGACTTTATTTCACAGCACTTCTTATGAAATGCTAGAGAGAATATAGCTCTAGAGAGCTTTAGACAGCACTCTCTGTTAAGAGAAACGTTTGATTAGGAAGTCAAAGCCTTTATCATTTTTTATGTAGTTCACACGTTAGGATATGAGGATAAGAATGTTTTGAATTTCATCCTAGACAATAGAAATACCAGTCTCGTTTACCAAATCCAAGTTAGTAACCTGAGAAATGTGTTGAGTTAGTAACAATAAGTATCTGGAGTTGTGTGTAGAATAGTTTCAAAAATCAGAAAATGCAGAAAAATGCCTGCTTCCTTAACATTTTGCACTCCACAGATGGTCCCCCGGCCAATATAATTTTCTCTCTCGTTTTGACGATATGGGCTGGAAAATGTCTCAACCAAATTAAGCTAATGGAGGTCAGTGTGTGGTATGCACCATTAATCTGAAGAACAAGGAGATAGATAGAGGAAAGACAAGGTAATGATTTGTGACAAGGGGCCCCAAATTTGATTTAAACAATTCAATTATCCTTTTTAAAGTCCCCCAAAGTAATGTGCTGCAAAGCCCTCCATTCCCCACCCATGCAGAGGGGACACAAAAGCTGATCTCAATAACAGTTCTGTATCACTTCCTCCTGTGGGGATTGCAAGACAAAGACAAAATCAACCCCAATGTGTCCTACCGTAAAATGTTAGAAATGGTCAGGCAGCAAAGAGCTGTTCTTGTATAGCTTGAAGAACAGGAGATAGCAAGTTGCATGCAGAAATGTC
Source organism: Diceros bicornis minor (assembly GCF_020826845.1). Classification (NCBI taxonomy): domain Eukaryota; kingdom Metazoa; phylum Chordata; class Mammalia; order Perissodactyla; family Rhinocerotidae; genus Diceros; species Diceros bicornis. The sequence continues at coordinate 20,473,756 of NC_080764.1, read as the reverse complement.
TTAGTGACATCCTGCTAGGAATGCTAGGCCAATGTTGCCAAAGTAGCTCTGGTCTTACAAGAGACTACTTAAGGAAACGTCCACCTGCAACAGCCAAATGATGCAAGGCAAATTTGAACTTCAGCCACAGCCTCATAATGGGAACCAACGGAGACATATACTCTTGTCAAGAAGGCAAACCCTAAAAGAGGCTTGAATCCTGGCCCCATGGCTTTCTAGCTCCATAACCTTGGGCAGATTGGTTAGCTTCTCTAAATCTCAATTTTTTTTTTATTTTTATTTTTTGGTGAGGAAGATTGGCCCTGAGCTAGCATCTGTTGCCAATCTTCCTCTTTTTGCTTGAGGAAGATTTGCCCTGAGCTAACATCCGTGCCAATCTTCCTCTATTTTGTATATGGGATGCTGCCACAGCATGGCTTGATGGGCAGTGTGTAGGTCCACACCCAGAATCCAAACTCACTAACCCTGGGCCACTGAAGCAGAGCACATGCAAACTGAACCAGCACACCACCAGGCCGGTCCTACTAAATCTCAATTTTTTCATGTGTAAAATGGAGATAACAGTAAGATTTATCTCATAGGATCCTTAGAAAGATTAAATGAGATAATTCATATAAAGCATTTATAACTAGATTGCACATATGAATGTCAGAGCTATCTATTATGGATACCAAAGAAACTTTTTTAAAAAGCAAACTATAAAGAATTTGTATTTCTTTGTTTTCTCTAATTTTAATAATTGTAAAAACATTTTAAAGTCTGAAATTTTAGCCATCTTCTGGGCACTTCCTTTGGAAACCAATGCATGAAGTCTCTCATCTAAAAAAGGAGCAAGGGCCATGTGCTTAACCTTGGCATTGTGCATCTTCATCCACAGAGGCAAAACCCACGTGTGAGTCAGTGATATTTTGAAAGTGCCACGTGAAAGAAGCACTATAAAGAAAACCAGAGCACAGAATTCTGTTAGGAATTCCGTTAGGAAACAGAATTCTGTTCTCCTTTAACATCTCTTCAGTATCTGAAATAGAACACCCATAGAGGTATTTCAGAATATTTTATAAATACATAGCCTTTGCAAGAAGCTGCAGCTATAATAATGCATAGAAGGAGTGCACAACCATCATGCTATCCTGCATATTCATGGCATTAATAAAAGCAAATGAGCAGATTTGAATGAGCATAGACTGTAGTCATTAGCTTGTGACTGGCACATGGTAGGTGCTCAATTATTGGAAGCTATGGTGACAGTAACATGACAACAGATAATAAGAGAAGCCACATCTTAGGAAGAAAACACAAAAAGAATTCAGTGACCTATTGTTTGTCAGAACATGGATATTGAAAAATTTGCTCATCCTGCTGCAATTATTTTGATCAGGAGGTGATTTTTATCTATTATACCCTAAAGCCCCAAATTTGTAAAGAATGTGAACTGGATGTAATGCTCCAAAATGTTTAACAACTTGATCACTTTTTGTGGTACCACTAGGTTGAAAATGCAAAAGTATAGATTCACTTGCTGACAACTTTGTGACATTGATTACTTAATTCAACAAATAATTATCAAGCATCTACTCATCTACATGACCTGAGTCAACCAAAATGAACAAGAAGTAGAAACAGCTTTCTAGCAGTTCTCAGTCTAGCAAGGGAAGCAGACGCAGAACCCAATAACTAAAATATCTAGCAGATTCTGGACTAGAAAAGAATTATACACGAAAGCATACGGAAGCTGGACACAGAAGGCATACAGAGGCCAGGCTTGGGGTTTGGAGGTGAGCTGAGATGTTCAGGATCTTTATCACTTTTACCGTTGCCTACATTGTCAAACACAAAATGAATTACAACAGACACTTTCGTGGGACAGCTCTGAAAGAATGAAGAAAGTTATTACATCCAAGGAGAGGAAATTTTATTCTTTTAGTTAAGATATAAGGCATTTTTCCTATGGTATGAGATGCTATATTTGGAGAATCATCTTTACTGTTTCTGTATTTCAGGAAAATATAACCAATCTTCAACCATCAGGTTATCAAAACATTGCATGAACAAGAGTAGAACCTTTCTTGCTAAACACCTAATATAGCTTAGAAAGTTTACATGACCTTTTATAGACAACTTTCATGTCTATGTACTGGGCAAATGCACCAAGTTATTCAAGATTAAAGAATATACATCCCTTGAGTAGATAAACCTAACTACTTAATGCGATCTCCTCTTTGATCAGAAAGTTCCCTCTCTTTTCCAAGCTATAGAATATGTCTACCTAATGAAATAATTTACCCAACCTTGCCACACCTCCAATTTTTCTATTATGCTCATAGTACATTCTTAGCTCAATTCTGTACGTTACATGTAATTTTCGTTGTCTCTTGGATAAGGTATTCAAGACTTCCATGTCTGTGGTATTCAGATCCCCAAGGCAGGGGGACACAGGCTTGGTGTCCTGCCTCTGGACCCACACATGCCATGCCCACAGGACTGGCCCAAACTTTGGTGGGGATTCTTGCCCACAGAATCGGTGAGCTGATGATGAGTGGCTGTGAAGGCTTTGTGATTGCTCAGGCTCCTTTGTGGGACCGGACAATGGAGGAGGACACAAGTCTGGCTCAGGAGAGCAACGGATAAAACTGCTGGGCAGGATGGCGGGCTCCTGCCGACACGACCACTTGTTGACATTGAAAGGATTTCACAACAAGTGAGCAGAAACAGAAACGATTCTGTTCGGCAGGGCTATTAGTTGCAACGTGTGGCACCGGAGCGGTCACTCCCGATGTGTTTCCTCACTAATGAGCTCTGAATGCCCATTAAACTGGGCTGCCATAGGCCCAGAGCCACCCGTACAACGGCATGCATGAATGCCTTCCCCTACTACTATTGGTTGGCCCAAGGAAGAAACGACTGGTATCACTCAAATTTAAACAGAGTTGACAGTACAGTTAAATGATCATTAATTAGAGTTTGTGGGCAGATAAAGACTCAGAGCCATTTCTAATGACAAGATAGGTTAGCGTGACTCACTCGGGAGCATAACCCAGTCTGGTCCTGCCCTATTTCTTGGGCCATGTGGAGGGGCATCGATGGGATTTTAGACAGGGTGAAATAATCTGTATAAGAGTGTGTTGAGGAGGACAAAAATAAAGCTTTAAAAGACATAGGAGGTTTTTAAATGTTTAGTAATACCTCACAAATAGTGGTGAGAACTGAATTCAATTGGATACGTGAAAAGTCCTTCATCTGGGATGTGGTAGTGTCGTGGGAAGTGCAGAAGACTTTGAGTTAGAAAACCAGGTTTGAAGCTTGGCTCTTAAATTTATTCGTTGAGTGACTTTACGTAATTTTTTAGACTTGAGAATCTCCATTTCTCCACCTGTAAAATGGGGATAATCATAATTCTAACTTCGCAGGGTTATTACAAGGATCACATGAGGAAGAAACCTGTAAGTTATATTGAAACACACAACTGTTGGTGATCTTTCACTTCCGATCTACATACATTATGCATGGGTATGACATATATACCAAGTAGAGTGGTCTACCAGGAAAAGTAAAGGTAAATCTGTTCTAGTGAAAAGGCAAATTTAAACTTTGTTTCCCATTCACTTCATTCTGAGAGGAATGGTTCAAGCCGCATAACACCTCAAACCACCTCAAGAGAAAAATCACTCACTCTCTTAGAGGCATTTTTCTTAACTGTTCATCTCATGATAGTTTCTCCTCAGAAATAATGGCAGTAGAGCTGAATGAAGAACAATATTTCACAGTAGTCATTATCAACAGAAAATTAACATCTTGTTTGGAAAATAAGAAATATTCTTTTTACATGTTTGACATCAGTTCAGAAAATAAAAAATATTCTCATGTACATGTTTGACATCAATCACCATCCCTAAGCTGATCACTCCTACATCTCTGCCTAGAACTTTGTCTGCTCTACTGAGATCCAGATCTGGAACCCAAAATTCCTTAACACCTGAATGCATATTTCACAGGTGTCTCATACTTAATATTTCTATAAAAGTTAGCCTTTGCTGTATAATAAACTACTCCAAAATTTAGTGGTTCAAAACAATAGCTATTAATTTAGCTCATAATTCTGCAGGTTGGCAATTTGGGCTGGACTCTATTGGGTGGTTCTTCTGGTGTTGGCTGGTCTCACTCACATATCTGTGGTCAGTTGCTTGGTAAGGTGGTGGCTGGCTCATCCAGGATGGCCTCAGTCAAGATGGCTTGTCTCTGCTACATGCGGTCTTCCATCTTGCAGTAGGCTAGCCTAGGCTTGCTCGCATGGGGGCTACCCAATACCAAGAGAAAGAGCAGAAGTTCAGGGCCTCTTGAGGCCTAGACTTAGAACTGGCACACCATTACTTCCTCTGCATTGTGTTGGCCAATGCAAATCTCAAGGCCAGCCCAGATTCAAGGAGTGGGAGAGGGAGGGTGGAAAGGATGACACTTCTTTTGGTAAGAGCTGCAAAGTCTCACTGCAAAGAAGTGTGAATACACGGAGGGAAATAATTATGGCCATTTTTGCTAATAATCCCAAATTGAGCTCGTAATGTTCCAATGAAATTTTTCTCACTTGTTTCCCCCAATTTGGTTAAAGCCATCGAGATCTACCCGAAAACCTTAAGGTCATTCTGGGACATTCCACACTGACATTTAGTGGATGACTGAGTTTTATTATGTCTACTTTCTTAGTAGATCTTTATTCAATGCTGTCATCGTCTCCCTTCTGATAGACTCAGTGTTAATACAGATCCTTCTCATTTTGGCCTGGACTATTGTGATAACCCAACCGATCTTCCTGCAGTCTTACCTTCTGTATTAGTTTTGTATTGCCATGTAATAAATTACTACAAATTTAGCATATTAAAACAACACCCATTTATTACCTCACCGTTTCTGTAAGCCAGAGGTCCTGGTACTGGTTAGACGGATTCTCTACTCAGGATCTCACAAGGCTGACATCAAGATGTTGGCTGGGTTAACGTTCTTTCCTGGAGCTCAGCATCCTTTACGAGCCCATGGGACTCTTGGTAGAATTTAATCCTTGAAGTTGTAGGACTGAAGTCTCTGCCCTCTTGCTGGTCACCAATTGGGGGCTCTTCTACTAGCTAGAGGCCACCTGCTGTTCCTGCCACAAGGTCTGCTCCATAAACATGAGAGTTGCTTTCTGCCAGGTCAGCAGGAGTACATCTCACTGACTTTCATCCCTCACCCACCCAATATGCTAAGACAGAATCTTACATATATTAATTAATCACAGGGATGACTCGTCATCATTTGCCACAGAATGTAATCTAATCAAGGGAGAGATGAGGCATCATAATAATAATACTCCCACACTTAAGGGTAGAAGATTACACAAGGTGTGTATATCAGGGAGTGGGAATCTTGGGGACCATTTAGAACTCTGTCTACTACATCCGCCTCCAACCCATCTTCCAAAAATGGCCATGTCTTTAGAATAAAAACTGGATTATGCCATTCCTTGGCATTTAATAATTTCATGATTCCTATTGCCTGTAAGATAAACATCTTCCTTGACAGACTGACTCTTTCCCTTGACAATCTTTCTCACATAAGCCAGGAAACAGGGAAAAGGCTCTCAGTTTTCAGTGTAGCACACCAAGTCACAGAAGTGGCTAGACTAGCAGACAAGTGGCAGATATATAAGTGATTTGGGCTCAAAACACACCATCTGTTCAATTTTTGGACTTTAATCATGGGCCCTATGGACACCGAAAAATCAACAGAAAGAAGATATTGTGGGCCAAATGGGTTTTTATTCCCTTTAAGATTCTGGATAATAAAGTAAGCACACTACATACAAACATACATTTGTGTTTATTAAAAATAAATAAACAAAAAATGATTGCAGTAATTTCCAAAATCCATAGAGTTAAAGATATTCAACAACATAATTAAAGTTTGTCAATAGTACTCAATGCTACTTAATCAATAGCTTGCATTTACCATGTGGTTACTCTATGCCAGGTACTGTGCCCAGCTTATATATATGATTTCAGTTAATCTTTATGATAGTCAAATGCAGTAGGTATCACTAACTCCATTTTTTTTTTTTTGGATGAGGAAACTGAGGCAGAAGGAAGTTAGGTCAATCACAGCTAATAAGTGGCAAAAATGTATCTGGACTCAAACGTATCTATCTGTCTGAGTTTACATGTGAGCACTTTCAGTTCTGGCAACAGGTAGACAGATCCATTGCAGAGCCCCTTCCTGGACAAAACACACACACACATATTAGTTAAAATATAACATAGTTTACTTAAACATACATGAGTTCAAAATAAAGAAAAAGAGACCCCCAGATACCAGAATGAACAGCCAGAGTCAAGACTGGACAAATGAACATCACAGCAAGCCAGAGTTCGTCAGATTCAGATACACATCCCAATAGCTAGGAGTTGGGGTTTTCACTTTTACACAGGGAAAGAAGACAGAGAGGATGTGGGCTTGGGCCTGCCCAAATGTGCAGCTGGAGCTGAGGCATATGCATAAGGTTCCAACCCTGGTGGGGCTGCCTAGCCATGCAAGAATACGGGAGAAAACCTCCACCCACAAGGTCATAAAAGCAGCAAAGATGTTTGTGTCTGTTTCAGGCTCTAGGCAGGACAAAAAAGCCTCCATCTTCCCCATGAAACATCAAAACTCCAGCCTGAACTGTTGCAGGTGTAGCCTTTAAATGTACATTCCCACACTGCTCTGGTATTCCAAGCAAAGAAACACATGTAAGGATTTGTCTTAGATAGAAAGCCCTCGGATACCCACCAGAAGTAAAGAAACCCATTTTACACTCCATAGAGACACTTCTAACCTGGTGTGTAGGACCCCAAAAGAAGAACATACAGATAAAGATAAACTCACAGTCAAAAATTACAAACCACACGAGGGAAGGATCCACTATAAGGGAGAATCAACAGACACAATGAAGATGAGGATAAGCCCCTTCATAATTTCAGATATTATTATATATGAAGGAGATTATAAAATAGGAAATAAAAACCTTAATTTAAAAAACAGACTGAAAACTGAAACATCATCAGACTTGAAGAAAAACTAAATGGAGCTGCCTAAAATGTAATACGTCTTGTTTAAATAAAACTCGATAGACAAATTAACAGCAGATTAGACAGAAGAAGAAAAAAGTAGTGATCTGTAGCTAAATATGAAGAAATTACACAGAATGCTGCGCAGAGGGATGAAAAATAGAAAGGATGTTAGTGACAAGGACAGAACACAGTGATGTAATAACCTTTCACTAGGCATTCCAGAAGAAGAGATTTGAGAATGGATGAGGGAAACTATTCAAAGATATAATGATTGAGATTTTTTTCAGAATTTATTAGAAATGTGAATCCATAGATTAAAGAAGCACGTTAGTACCAAGTAGGGTAAAAAAGAGTAAATCCTCATCTGACACATCATGATGAAATTGCAGAGAAAGCTTATTTGAATGTAGCCATAGGGCAAAATTTATTTACTCCTGGGGAATGGTTATTAGATTGACAAAAGACTTCCCAGCAACAAAATTAGAAGTGAAAAGATGGTGGAATAATGCCCAACTTAACTAAAATTCCAGAGTGAGAGTGAAATAAAGATATTTCAGACATGCAATGACTGAGACAGTTGATCATTCACAGACCTTCACTGAAATGATTACTAAAGGATGTACTTAAGTAAGAAGGAAGCTGAAACTGAAGGAAGTTGGGTGCAAGAAGCAATGGTGGAAAAATAAAATACTAACCACAAGGCAAAATATAACTAAACATAGACTGCTTTCTAAAAAAAGAGTAATTTGGGGAGATTTAAAAAAAATAAAACAATATGGAATTATAATTTTAGACAACAATAAGAAAATACAGGATGAGTGATCTAAGTTTTTTTTTTTTTTCAGGAGGAATGTGGAAATATTGTTAACTTTAGATTTTGTTAATACAGAGTTAAAAATTATGTGAGCCCACTGAAAATATGAAAATAATACATATGACTTCTAAAGATTGATGGTGGGGAAAGAGAGAATAAAGAAAAGTCAATTAAGCCCAAGAAGGCAGGAAAGGAGGGGGAAAAAAGAAATGCTAAAAAAAGAAAGCATGGGAAAAATAAAACTAAAAATTAAACAACAACAAAAATCATAAATATTAGTGATCACAATAAATATGAATTTGTTAAACTTAGTCAAAAGATGGATATCCTCAGAGTGAATAAAATTATAAAATCCTACTAAGACTGTTTCTAAGAGACACTACTGAAATATAATGATAATGAAAGATTGAAAGATATCACAAGGAAAAGTATCTACCTGGAAGATATTAACCCTAAGAAAGCAGGTGTAGCGCTATTGAAGGGAAAAAGTATTATTAGGAACAATGCTAAAAGGAATAATTTATCAGAAAAGTATAGCAATGCTGGCCTGTAAGAATCACAGAACGTAGATTCACACTATATAAAGCAGCAATTAGATAATGACAAATTCACAAACAAATTAACATACCTCTTTAAGAAACTGATAGGTCAGTTAATCAGACAAAATAATTAACACAGTCACAAAACATTTTGAAAAACAAAATAAAAACTCTTAAATATATATCTTACATATTGGAATCTTGCACCCTACAATTAGGGAATAATGTTCTTTTTAAGCACATGGTGAACATTTACAAAATTAACCACACGCAACATCACAAAGCAATTGTCAAAAAGTACTAAAGAATCAAAGTATAGATCTGATTTTTTTTCTCCATGATATAGGTAAATATAAAAAACAATAATAAAATTATAGTTAGAAATCTCTCATATGTTTGGAAATTAACAAAATATATTTTAAAATAATTTACTGGTTAAAAATGTGCTATTGAAATTACAAAATATTTACAATTACATGACAATGAAAGCACTACATTTTAAAGATTATGAGATGGAGCTAGTCCTTGGAGAACATTTATAATCTTTAACACATAAATTAGAAAAGGAAAAAGATTAAAAATTAATGAGCTAAACGTTTAAATCAAAAAGTTAGGAAATGAAAAACATTGTAAACCTAAAGTAAGTAGAAGGAAGGAAATAATAAAGAGAATATATTAATGACTACAAAAAAAGAAAAAAGAGAAAGGAAAACTAAACCAAAAGCTGTCCTATTGAAAAGATTAATAAAATCACTGTCTAGCATGAAGGATTTACAAAAAAGAGAAGAAATAAATTAGGAAGTTTAAAAAGGCAAACAAATATAGAAATAGAACATATTTAAAATATGAAGTGATAAACAGCTTAATGCCGATAATTTTTTTAAAAAGTATTAAAAGTCTAGGCAAATATACATTACTATAATTGAGTAAAGATAAACTAGAAGACATGAACAGATTTATTTATAATCATTATATAAATTTGATCTACATCCAAAATTTCCTTGCTATAAAAAAGAACTGGCCAACATAATTTTACTGGAGAGACCTATCAAATCTTGCAGGAGCAGACAATTGTTGTGCTGAATAACTATTTCAGAAAACAACAAAGGAAGGAAAGCTCCCTAAATCATCTCATGAAGCTAATAACATCTTGCTAGCAGAATCAGACAAACCTGTATTAGAAAGAAAACTTAAAAGACACATCTCATTCATGGCCTATATGCAAAAATCATAAATAAAATACTAGTAAATCAAACTCAACTATATGTGTGTGTGTATTTATATGTAAGATTCATCAGAGTAGGGTAAAGATGATTTAATACTAAAAATATTTGTTAATATAGTTTATCACGAGCAGATTAAAGAAGTAAAAAAAGTATGGTAATTTGAAAAAATATAAAAAATACAACCCAATCATTGTTTAAACACTCTTAGCCAAATAGGAATTGAAAGAATTTTTCTTAATCTGATAAAGAGAATCTACCAAAAAATGAAAGCAAACATCATGGTTACTGATAGAAGCATTCTCTGCAAAATCCAGAACAACTCACCGACGCCCCTTAACTTCTATTTAACATTGAATAGAAGATCTTAATGAGTTGAGATCCAAAAAAATGCAGATTAGCCATAGATTAAGATAAAATATTTTCCATACATACATCTGATAAAGGACTTGTACCCAGAATATAAAAGTAACTTTTTTCAGAATGTATGAATAACTATAAAATACCTATGAATACATCTAAGAAAAGATGTGAAAGACTCTGGGAGAAAATTATAAAAATTTGTTGAAGTGCATAAGGGAAGATGTTAATCTTTGGAGAAATATATACGTCATTATAAGAAGACAAAATCATAGAGATGTCAATTTTCATCTAATAAGTCTCTAAATAGAATGCAACTTATCACAAACCTGACAAAAGGTTTTCATGGGCTTGACAGAAAGCTAGTCCTAAAATTTATACAGACAAATAAAGGGCCAAGAATAATCAAGACAGTTTTGAAGAGGAATCAGAAGGGGAAATTAGCCTGGTCAGATATTAAAAGCAAGTATAGAGCCAGATTAATAAAGGTCTGATATTGTTACAGGTATAGAGAAACAAACCAATGAAACAGAATAGAGAACTCAGGAAGAAGCCCATATACACGTACGTGTGCGTGCGTGCATGCGTGTTATGTGCATAAGACTAGTATATGAGAGAGGAACCATTACAAATCAGTGGAGGGAGAAAGAACCATTAACTATGTGGTTCTGGGACAACTGGCTTGCCTTATTAGAAAAAGACCAAATTAGATCCCCACCTTATGCCTTTCATAAAAAGCAACTCTAGATAGGGTAAAGCTCTTGATGTGAAACGCAAAACTTCTGAAAGAAAAAAACAAGAAAATATCCTTATAATATCTGGATAGACAATGACATCATAAACAAGATACAAAAAGCATAAACTATAAATGAAAAGACTGATTATAAGTGATACTACATTAAAATTTAAATATCTATATAAAAATAGGCACCAAGAACAAACAAAAAAGATAAGCCACAAATTTTTTTAAGTGCAAATTAATCGGTTAAAAACAATTTATTAACATCCAATATATATAAACAATTTCAATTAATGTTAAGTAAATGGCTAACAATCCCTCCCACATCTCCAGCTCTCTGCAATGAGAAAAGGTTATGAATAAGTAATCCACAGAGAGGAAATAAAATCGCAATAATAACATCAGTAATCACGGAAATTTAATAAAGCAACAGTGAAAGAATGTAAGCACCTCCACTTTGTAAAAATAAAAAGTCTGATGATGTCAGATATCCAATGGTATCTAGTGTCAGCTTTTGAAGCTGGAATCAGGATCTCCCACAGTCTCTTACAACCTTTGGAGAGTAATAACACATATCCATCAATAGAGGATACATAAATATATTACACCATGAAGTACTATAGGGCAGAAAAATCAATGAAAGAGATTTACAAGTATCAACATGGTTAAAACTAGAAAATTTTGTTGAGTGAACAAAGCAATTATCAAAAGTGGACTTTGAGTATGACACCATTTATATAAATTCTCAGAATAAACAAAACAGGATTGCCTATTGTTTATGGAAACATACGTGTGTGGTAAAAGCATGGGAAGGATACAGAGCAACCTCAGGATAAGAGTTATCTCCAGGAGTGGAAAAGAAGAGTTGGATGGGGAAGGTTACTTTCAAATCCATTTTATTTAAAACAAAAGCTCTGAAGTAATTATGGCAAAGTGTTTTGTTAAATCTAAGTAGTGGGTGCAAAAGAGCCTGTTACATTATTCCATGAGCTTTTTTCATATTTAAAATATATCAAAATTAAAATAAAGTTTTAAAAAGTCGTACAAAGTTTCTGGCCAATCAAACAGTGAATAAAATTACCAAAAATCTTTATAAATTATAATACAAACAAACACAAATATCTACTGCTTTATTACCTATTTTCAAAACCCTTCTGGATTATAGGAAAGAATAACTTGCTATATTTTGAACTCGGTTTGTATATTTGGAAGGAGAGATTTGGCAAGAGTTTTATTTACAAACAATGCTGATAGCCTGGAAGCATTAATTTTTTTTGTGTGTGTGTGAGGAGATCAGCCCTGTGCTAACATCTGCCAATCCTCCTCTTTTTTGCTGGGGAAGACTGGCCCTGGGCTAACATCTGTGGCCATCTTCCTCCACTTTATGTGGGACGCTGCTACAGCATGGCCTGACAAGCGATGCGTTGGTGCGCGCCAGGGATCTGAACCGGCGAACCCCGGGCCGCCGCAAGGGAGCGCACACACTTAACCGCTTGCGCCACGGGGCCGGCCCCTGGAAGCATTAATTTTTAGTCTTTTATAGCAAATATGCAAATAGATTTTAAGTGGGTAACACCAGATGAGGTACTTGTTCACTGTTAAATGTCATGTTCCCCACGTCCTCAGCATCCTTGATGGCTGAAAGGGCCAGACAACACTAGGCAGCTCTTGCTTTTAATCCTATTTGCTTTGGCTGCCAGGAAACTCAGAGCTCAATTATCAGGTATGGCACCCAATTTAACCTAGTTTGGGGTCTTATTTATTTATTCCCTCTTTTACTTGGTTTTCCATCTTTGCTTTCCCTTTCAATGGTCTTGCTGTCTTTTATTTTAAACTAATTCCAAAAGCAATAGACAATAAAAATAACACATAGAAAAATAAGTTACAAAATGGCTTGTTCCCTTTGATTTTATGTGAATATTATTTACGTGTTTTAAATTTGGGTTTTTTTTACTTCTATTTTCTCCAGTCCAGGTGACTTTCATTTTATGGAGCCAATGACTGTAAATCTCACTTCTGCAAAACTATAATTGGAATTCCCATCAATTGGTTTGTCCTAACAACAACCTCTTTTATGCCATCTATTTTAGTGTTATGTGGAAGCTTGTGTCACATTATCATTCATTAAATCATTCAATAATTCCAGATATTTGTTGAGTGCCTACTACATATGCCCAAGGCACACATCAAGAAGTTGAAAGATTCACCAGAAAATTAAAAAAAGAAAAGAAAAGAAAATGTTAGTAACTTGGCAAGATATAAGATAGTCCATATCAATTGTAATTTTTGTGAACATTCTTTTAGAAAATAAAATAGAAAAAATTTTAAAAAGAATGTGTTGCAAACCTCTAGAACATTCGTTTTGCTACATATCTATCACATTTCCATAGTTTAAAAGAGTAACAGCTCTAATTTGAAACTTTAATAAATATTTTACTTGGGGGAGGAGAAATAAAAGAATTTGAAAGATTCATGGGAAACGTGATCTCTTAAGAAAAGCATGGTGTCATGTAAAGATTGGCTTTGAAAAATAGAAAACAAATTCAAAAGCACTGCATTCCTCTTGATTATTTCAGAACAGTTCCTCCAATTTGAGTTTTGGGGCATAGAGAGAAGGCATCAGGTGAACACATGTTATCATGTTATGTGAATGCTCTGATGGTCTCTCATTCCCTAAGGCCAACTTAAAGCACCCTTCAGAAGCTCACTCCCATCATGCTGAGAATTCACACATAATTTTAAGTTATGACCCCATTAGTCTGAGCAATTACAAAGTTTACCTACATTGTCTTAAGTGTAGGAAAAAAGAACTTGATGAGTCAAGTAGATCCAGAAAATCCACAACGATATGAACAAGCCTGGTCTATTCTATTTCTAGTGGGACACTTCATGAAAAGCGTTGTCAGTTTCAGGATGGCTCCAACTTCCGATTGGATGCTGGTGAGTTTTGGATAGTGGTCTTACCTACCTACCAAATTACTCAAAACAAGCTTATCATCATCCTTTTATAAATGATACCCAACTTCAATGTTCATTAACAAGTAAGCAGTGAGATCTATAGGGTCACGTGCAGAAACAAGCAAGGCATGTTTTCTAGGCTGCAGAGGTGGGACAGGTGAGAGGGCTGGCAGGAAGGAGGCCAGCAGAGTGTTCTTTAGGCGGGTGCAGTCTTGGAACATGATAGAAAGGATTAAGGTGCACTCAGAGGAATTTAGTTAAGTGGGAAACAAAACGTGCTTTCTGTTTCTTTCTATCTCATCTTTTACTTCATTCACTTTGATAGGTGCTCTTGATCAAAATACTTCATTGGCTCCCCTAAGCTTCTGGATGAAATACAAACTAAGTCCTTAACTTGGCTTGCATGGACTTCATGATCTGGTCTCTACAGCTCTAACTTCATGTCTCCCTGATAAACCAAGCTGTCCATTGACTTCTCTGCTTGGAATATCCTCATTTGGCTAACTACCACTTATTCTTTAAGACCCAGCTCAGCCAGCACCTCCTCTAGGAAGCCTCCTCAGATCTGCTCAGGTGGGGTTGATACTTCTCTTCTGTGATCCTGTAACACCTACAACCTACTTCTACTATTGCTCTCACCACACAGGGCTATCCCGGTTGACTTAGATCTGATTGCTTTTCCACTTACTAGTCATGTCATCTTCTTCAATAGGTGTTTGTTCAATGACTGAACGACTGAATGAATACATGACAAGAAAGAGACTTTTGAACCTGTAGAGTCCAGACGCTGTGAAATGGCATTTATGCAACCATCTGACATACTTAGATAGCCACATCTGGGGAATTCAGCCAATAGTGTTGAGGTTGAGAGACCCAGGTTTAAAGTGATTTGAAGTTTAGTATTGGAGATTTGGAATAGGCTAATTGCTTTTTAAATGAGAATAATTGATTTCTCCTAGATACTGTGGAAATCTTCAAATAAGGGTCTCAGTTTCCTCAACATAGAGTTTGGGGCAGAAAATATCAATTACAACCAGATTACACATTTACTTTCTCTATTATATGTCTCTTTCCAGTAAACGAGGCCATTTACACGAATGCTAACAATACATTCAACACTTTAAATTTTCTTGTCAAATCCTAGTTTTTCTTTAATATCGTGATTAGTAATTGTTCTTTCCCCTACCAGTAAAGAAAAAAAAGATTGTTTTCCATCTTTGTTAAAATGTTTAAATAAGATGGAAGATATTCAATTGTAAAGGTTTGAATTATTCAAATAAGACTTTGTGTTTTACATTTTATTTATTTATTCTTTTGGTGAGGAGGCTTGGCCCTAAGCTAACATCTGTTGTCATTCTTCTTCTTTTTTGCTTGAGGAAGATTGCCCCGAGGTAACATCTGTGCCCAACCTCCTCTATTTTGTGTGTGGGACACCACCACATACAAAACTGGTGTGTAGGTCTGTGCCAGGGATCCAGACCTGCGAACTCCAGGCCACGGAAGTGGAGGTCGAGAACTTAACTGCTACACCACCAGGCCGGCTCCTGTGTTTTACATTTTTTTTTTTTAATTTGAATTTTTCTTTTTTTATTTTATTTTATTTTATTTTTTTAATTTTTTGTTTATTGCAGTAACATTGGTTTATAACATTGTATAAATTTCAGGTGTACATCATTGTACTTCTATTTCTGCATAGATTACATCATGTTCACCACCCAAATACTTAATTACAACCCATCACCACACACTTGTGCTGAATTATCCCTTTCGCCCTCCTCCCTCCCCCCTTCCCCTCTGGTAACCACCAATCCAATCTCTGTCTCTATGTGTTTGTTTATTGTTGTTATTATCTAGTACTTAATGAAGGAAATTATACGGTATTTGACCTTCTCCCTCTGACTTGTTTCACTTTGCATAATACCCTCAATGTCCACCCATGTTGTCACAAATGGCTGGATTTCATCGTTTCTTATGGCTGAGTAGTATTCCATTGTGTATATATACCACAGCTTCTTTATCCATTCGTCCCTTGATGGGCACTTAGGTTGCTTCCAAGTCTTGACATTTTAAAGAAAGACGAATTTAAAATGACTTAGGCCCCGTGGCTTAGCGGTTAAGTGCGCGCGCTCCGCTACTGGCAGCTCGGGTTGAGATCCCAGGCGCGCACCGATGCACTGCTCCTCCGACCATGCTGAGGCCGCATCCCCCATACAGCAACTAGAAGGATGTGCAACTATGACATACAACTATCTGCTGGGGCTTTGGGGGAAAAAAAAAGGAGGAGGATTGGCAATAGATGTTAGCTCAGAGCTGGTCTTCCTCAGCAAAAAAAAGGAGGATTAGCATGGGTGTTAGCTCAGGGCTGATCTTCCTCACAAAAAAAAGAAGAAAAACTTTAAAATGACTTAGGGGGGCCGGCCCAGTGGCGCAAGCAGTTGGGCACGTGCGTTCTGCTGCAGCGGCCCGGGGTTCACCGGTTCGGATCCCGGGCGTGCACCGACGTGCTGCTTGTTAGGCCATGATGTGGCGGTGTCCCATGTAAAATGGAGGAAGATGGGCACGGATGTTGGCCCAGGGCCAATCTTCCTCAGCAAAGAAGAAGAGGATTGGCGCTGCATGTTGGCTCAGTGCTGGTCCTCCTCACACACAAAAAAATAAAAATAAATAAATAAATAAAATGACTTAGGGGAGAAAGCTGTTGGAGCTGCTGCCATTTGGAGTACAAGGAAGTGTGGCCTAGAGAGAAGAGACCTGGCGTGGGAATCAGAAGGCCTGTCTTTCAATCTGGTGGTCCTGAAAGTGTGGTCCATGGAGCAGTAGTAGCATCAGCACCACCTGGGAATTTGTGAGAAATGCAAGTTCTTGGGCCCCACCTAGACCCACACACTCTGGAGTCGGGGCCCAGCAAAAGGCCTTCCACGTAACTTGGATGCACACTTAAGTGTGAGAAACCACAGATCTAAGCCCTTTCACTTCCTACTTTATCACTTAGGCAAGTCAGTTACCTTCTCTGGCTCTCAATTTCTTTGTGAATTTGCCTCTCCGGATGAAAACAAAAGGAGACTTGGATATAAAGGTGCTTTGTAAACTGCAAAACATAATGCTAATATTGTTAAGCCGTGACAAATTAGAGTCAGAATCCATGCTGTTGAGGACAGAAGGCCTGGACCTCACTTACAAACGTGTCCGTGACTTTTTCTGTCCGTTATCCCCCAAACGCAGATGCCCACCTCTGGGACAAGTGGCTCAGGCCACATATCTATCAGATAGAGGATTCATGGAAATGATTCAGTGTTTAACAGGCTAAGCAAGAAAACCTGCAAGCCAGGCAAAAAAGTCACCCAAAAACATTTAACGAGTGTTTGTATTCTGGCATAATTGTATCCCAATGTACTTGGTCCTTGTTGACAACAAATTGTACACTGAACTTCTGAGAACTAAAAACACACTGTGGAAATAGCATTTGGTCTGGTTGGTCACCTATTGCCTTGCAAAAAAGGAACAAAGTCTTTATATTAATCTCTAAGTTAATGATTTCTACATTTTCTGCCACACTCTTGTTGCTTTCTTCATTGCTAAGCTACCACAGTGGCTAATGCTCTCAGAATAACACAAGTTGTGGAATCTCAGCTGGATCTCTAAATAGTCACTGGATTATTTTTGATTATGACTATAAAATAATCTGGAGATTTTTAGTGTTCTAGTTGAGGTTCCAATGTGATATTATGAGAGTATTTGCCCCCCCCAAGTACAGTTTAGCAAATCCTCTATTACTGGAAGTTAAGAGTTCTAAGCTGTTTTATTTCCTGTATCTCCTTAAGTCAAAAGAGCATCTTAGAAAATTGTGTGGGCACCAAAGGAAATTCATTATAGACGTTACTTTGATTTAGAGTGTATAGAGAAGTTAAGTCATTTATTCATAGCTGGTTCTAGTCTTGGTAATCTGTAAAAGTAAGATCATATTACTCACCTTCCAGAATTGTTTGGATAATTTAATGAGATAATAAGATGTTTAGTATATGGAAAGAATTTAATGCCGAGGTCAGCACACAGTAAGTGCTCATTTAAGATGATACATATTTATCTCCAAAAGTGGGTTCAAAGACCCAGGCTTGCTTTTGTGAACATATAAGAACCTCCCCCAGTGCTACAAACAGCATTTGGATTTTCTTGGTAAATATGACTGAATTCACTTGTGGAAATCGTGAATATAGTGACGGATTTTGCAAAAACCGTAGATTTTTTTTGTACTATCCGCGTAGTAACAAGATGTACAGGATTTCAGTCATGGAGTGCTCTGTTCATGGAATTTGGGTTATAAAAGAACATTTGTGGAACAGTGGATCAATATGTGAACATATCATTGCCCCTGCTGATAAGGAGAGTCAAACAGAGCAGATTTTTACTGCCAAAAGGGGGTGCTGATAAAGGTGTCCTTGGCCTCCTAATGACAGTTAAATTTGGGGTGATAAGGCGCCTGCCTTGGTCAGTATGTCGTACTGACTCTCAGCCAAGCCCGGTTGTTCCATTACCCCGTGGGCATTGCGCTGTGCCCTCCTCTATCCTGGCCCCAAATCTCTAATACCAGTAAGTGTTATTAATAAAAGTAGTGAAGATGCACTGGGCATTTACGCTGTGCCAGTTCTCTCACTAATTCAACTAGTGAGCATTTACTGTGTGGACACGCTGGGCAACATGCTGGGGATTCAACAGTTCACACGACAAAACCAGTCCCTGCCCCCTCACGGAGTTCCCCGTTAGGTACTTCTTTTGTTGTTTGTTTTTGCTGAGGAAGATCGGCCCTGGGCTAACATCCATGCCCATCTTCCTGTACTTTATATGTGTGGAGCCTGCCACAGCATTGCTTCATAAGTGGTGCCTAGGCCCGATCCTGCTAACCCCGGGCTGCAGAAACAGAGCATGTGAACTTAACCACTGTGCCACTGGGCAGCCACCACCCCACCCCACACCCCAACCCCGTTAGGTTCTTTATATACTTATTATACTCTTCACTACGGGGGAAACATTTTTATTCCCATTTCACAGATTAGAATAATGAGGCTCAGAGGGTTTAAGTAACTCAGAGACTGGATTCAAAACCAGGTTCACCTAACTCTTAACTCCATCTTATTTTCAAAATGCCATACAGTCTCCAACTCTATTTAGTGTTTAACTCTTTTGTCATGAGAACTGTAAGCTCTAAATACTCTTTCAATGGAGCAGTTGTAGATCCAGCATAACTCTTTCCACTTAATTCGATGTAAACCATATCTCAGGGTTTAAACAACGGCTACCATCCTTCTACGGGTTACTTCTGACTTATTACGTTGACTCCGCTCACATTTTGTTGTTTAACCCTCACAACACTCCAAGGAGGTGAGTTCTCTCCCCCCTTACTATCCCCATGTGCAGGGGAGGACACTGAGAAGGCAGAGTTAAGTAAGTGGACAAGTTGGCATTCAAACCCCGTTCTCTGACTTTGTGCACTGGCTTTGCCTTCTATCCTGAGTGGTCGTGCGTCAGTGGCACGCAGCCGCGCAGAAGTGACGTGATTGTGTGGCTGTGTATGATGCATGAATATCAGAAAATGGATCACACTTCCATCATTGCCCTGATTCGTCTCCTTTTAACAAACTGATATTTCTGGCTGATACTGAGATTAGCCAATTTATGTTGACCCAAAGGCCATTCAGTCTTTAAAATAGGTTTATACGTATGTGGTTGATAATGACTGTTTTAATATTGTAAGAATAATCCCCAAATGATGGTAAGAGAAGTTGCAATAGTGCAAAGGACCTCGTTTAATTCTGTAGGAGTCTATTTATAGAAAGATTCTGGGTTATTCTTTATTTTCTTCGGGTGTATTTATGAACGCAATCTGAGTATAGCTCTGATTTGTAAATAAAAACCTTAAAGTTTCAAACCCTGGCCTCTAGCTTACTAGCCCTATAGTCTGGTAAAACTTAAGGTTCAGTGTCCTCATCTATCAAATGAAGCTAGAATACCTTCTTTCTATTGTTACTGCAAGGATTAAATGAGATAACTTATGGAAAAATGATTTATAAGTTATAAATCACAAGGGAAAGTGAAGCATGAGATACTTGGATGTCCTTAAATTTTTGATTTGGGGGCATAAATTTTTGGTGGTAAAAGGCTAGTATTTTCATAACTCCAGAGGCTTAGAGGGAACTCATGACTGGAGGGAAATCATGATACTGCAGTTATCATTTATGTGTCTGCCCCCTTCACTTGACTGTGAAAATCTGGAGGGCAGACGCCATGACTTACTCACTTTGTTTCTCTCCAGTGCCTGGCACAAACATAAATAAATAAAAGTATAAGGCCTGGTATGCAATAATCATTTAATAAATATTGGTTATCAGCTGTGAATGTAGTTTTCTCTCCCATTTTTGTCCCACTGAGTGTCCCCAGCCACTAAATGTTGGTCACATCTGGTCGTAAGCCTGGGGGAAGATCCCAGGACGTAGACTGTGGTGGCAGAGAAAAGTGTGGTGGTAACTGGCCAATGAGTAATGAGCAATCATGATCTGGCAGATCTGGATAATTCTCAGAGAATGGGATCATTGTTCAATGTCCGTCTCCCCCAAGTCAGCTACGTGCTCCATGAGGGCAGGAACTATATCTGACCTTTTTACCAACTGTACAAATTGTATTCCCAGCACCTAGCCCAACACGTGGAATAGAGAAGACATTTAATAAATACTAGTTGAAAAAATAAATAAATGGAACTGCAGGGAATGACACTATACATATGTGTGTCTACGCACATACCATTTCTGACCTTTCACCCCCAAGCCAAGCACTACCCTCTGTGATAGAAAAAGGGAGGGAGGCAATAGATTTTGCCAGTTCAACCCAAACTTGGCCTTTGGCCTTGCTGTTAGCTGAAGATCCTTGATGTGGTGGTACAACCCTGGGTTATTGCTGCTTCTGAGGAAATTGGTCATCTCACTCAATTATCAACTGGGGAGTCCTGACACACTAGAGGACGGGGGAGAAGGGATGGCGGGGAAGGACAGAAGACACAGAAGAGCCATTTCCTGTGTTTCTGGGAAGCACATGTTTAATTTATAAAGCCATCCTTTGTGTAGCATCTACTATGCTCTGGGCACTGTACCATGCATTGGAGACACAGATGTGAGTGAGACGAGCCCCTTGCTGGAAAGCTGAGTTCAAGGGACAACAAGGAGCATACTTCTGGGACAGTGTGATAAGTGCAATAATAGAAGCCCAAACAAGACATAATAGAAACACTGAGGAGGGGGTGATTAACGCTGTATGTGAGCATGTGGAAGGCCTCGTGGAGGAGGGGACATTCGAGTGGAGTCTTGAAGACTGAATTTGTGGGATGAATAAGCAGAAAGAACATATGCACAGGTAAAGAGTCTATCATTTCCAGAAGGATGTGATGAACAACGTTAATAGTGTGGAAAGAGATCAAGCACATTCTAGAGGTAAGAACATTTGAATCATCAGAGATAGGAGTGAGAGAGAGAAGGGGTCCCAGCACCTTAATATACCAGTTGTTTGACTTAAGACACATAATTTCATTTCTCCATGCCTCAGTTTTCTCATCAATAAAATGGGGATAATAAAAATACCAACATCATGGGTCATTTGTGAGCATTAAATAAGATATATGGCAGCTATTCCTGTATTATTATTATAATAATTATTATTACTATAATAATTATTATAATTATTATTACTATAATAATTATAATTATTAATATAATAATAATTATTATTACTATAATAATAATTATTATATTATTACTATAATGATTATTATATTATTACTATAATGATTATTATAATCCTAATACAAGTATTATTACTATAGTAATTATTATTGCTATAATAATTATTAATAGTATCATTATAATTATTGTATTATTAACATTATTACTATATTATTGTTATTACAATAATAATGATTATTATTAAATTTCTTTTTAGAAGCAGCCTGGAAGAAGGCAGTAGAATGTTTATAGACTGCTGGAGAGAATGGATGAAGGTTTCTCAGCATAAATATTTTACATCAAAAGCCTCAGCTAATATAAATGTTCCAGAAGTTAGTATTAACACTTTGTGCTGTTGTCAAAATCATGAACTTTTGGGGACACCTAATCTGGCAAAAAGTTTGTCAGTTAACATGAGTAGAGGCTCAGATTTATCTAAATCTTGCTTTCAGATAATTTCCAAGATGCTGCATCTGTGTAGAGTGGAAGTTTAAAACCAGAGTAAAAGTCCAACAAAATAATTCAAGTGGAATATGTTGTCTTCTACCATATTTGGGCAGAGATCCTAACCAGTTAATCTTAAAAGAAGTGAAAATAATCTACTCTTGAACTTAATTATGCAAATAAAACAATTTTGATTTCAGAAATGGCAAGAGATGTTTCTTTACCAAATGAGAAGACAAATTAAGGAGAAGAGCTGATATCCCTGATCAGCAGGCTGAATGAAAACCTTCCTTTGTGGCATTGGAATGCTGCAGCAATGTCTTAGGAAGGACAGCATTCAAGGGAATGTTATATCACTGGAGTTTCCATAAAAATCCAAGAACAGTGAGCTGTATCAAACATGGAATGTCCTTAGTCCACAGGACTTAGGTATCATGTGGCCGGGGAGGAATAGATAGACCAGGTCAGACCGGGGAGCAAAGAGGACTTTGGTATCTGGTTCAGTCAGCCAACGCCAGCAAGTTGTCCCCAGCAACCATGCTGCCATTGTCCCACGGATCCAACTGGAGTCCGATCTTCAGGTATTTCTCAAACGTGAAGTCTGATTCAGACGACCCTTGTGTTCAAGAATTGCTACTCCCAAGGCTTGGTGAAATGACTTATACTGGATGAAAAGATTAGCCTCTGCTAGTTTTTGTAACTTTAATATCTATATTACTATATTTTGTAGCCCAAGTCACTTGTATTTCAACTTAGTAGGAAACTAATAACGCAAGCGCTTTAACAGCTATATAGGGAAATTTAGGTGGAAATTACCCACCTAACAGAAATGGGATAGATTTCTGTATTTTTGAGAAAATATGTGAACTGGGGGCTAAAGGTGTCATTTCAAAGTGAAGAAGTGAGGAAATTTTAGACATTATTTGGATTGAACAAACCATCTAGTTGATGGATTCTGTTTTTTTGTTATCTGAAAAACTGCCTCAATCTTTTACTTCATTTTGTATGTGTACATACAGCCCTTGTGTCTGCTCAAGGTGGCCATGGTATTATTATTTTTTTCCTGTGAAAGGAGCAAAGCATGGGATAGGCTGGAGGAAGAACCATGGCTACAGCCTGAAATGCTTTGAACTCTCAACGGGATGCGCCAAGAGGGTGTAAACAACTGTTTTACATTCTGCCAGCTCTTCCTTCTGTCTGTTTCATTTGACAACTACCCCAGTGTGAAAAAGGAACAGGCAGTGGTTCGTGGAGGGACTCAGAGTACATGCACTTCAAAGTTCATCAGAGGGTAGAGCCAGCATTCCCGACGTGCAGGGCACTAGGCTTTCTGCGTCCATCAGGGCATTTTTGTTTTCTTTTGTGACCTGGGAGGGGAATTAAGCACAAGGTTTCAGCCATTATTTTTATTCATTCATTCATTCATTCATTTATTCAACAAATACGTATTGAGCACCTCCTCTGCGCCAAGCACTATACAGCCTCTAGGAATTCAGGAGTAATCCAGACATACAAGGTCACTTGGAATATGGAAGAAAACCAGACAAACAAGAAAAAAATATATAAGTAAAATGTATAGAATGTTAGACAGTGATAAGTTCTATGAAAAGAAATAAAACAGGGAAGGGAGTAATGGAGTGTTGGCAGAGGGTTGCAATTTTTAACAGGATGATGAGGAATGCCCTCACTGATAAGGTAACATTTGACTAAAAACCTACAGGAGACAAGAGAACAAGCTATGTGGCTATCGGGAATGCATGTTCCAGACAGAGGAAATGCAAGTGTCAGGGCTCTGAGTTTGGAGCCTGCCTGGTATGGTGAAGGAGCAGCAAGAGGGTCTAGAGCAGAGTAAGAGAGTGGGGAGGTGGGGTCCTAAGAGAGAGGGATGACAGGCCAGATGGCAAAGGGTCTTACAGGTGAATGTAAGGACTTTGGTTTTCTACTGTGGGTAAGATGGGAAGCTGTTGGGGCACGTGGGCAGAGAAGTGGTATCAGCGGCCTTGTATCCTAAGATGGCCTTGCAGTGTGGAGAATATATTGAAGGGGGGCAAAGGCGGAGCAGGAAGACCAGTTAAGAAGCTACTACAATAGTCCAGGTAAGAGTGATGGCAGTTTGAATCGAGCTGTTGGCAGTGAACTGATGAGAAGTGGTCAAATTCTGGATATATTTTATTGGAAATAATGTGCACAGGGGTTCCTATGGAGATTGATGCATGTCAGGGGAAGCTATTGGGTTCAAATGTGGGGATTTTCAGAGACTTTGCCACAGTGTGTATGGGCTAACTCCTGCCCTGTGATGCTAATGACCACAGCTGTCCTAGATTGAGGAGGTTACCTAAGAAAAAGTTCAGCCAGTTGGCAAATGTCTGCAGACGAGTAATTGCAATCAGGGAGCGCAGCAGGCTTCACTGTTGCTCAGATCCTCAGACTGACTGGATCAGAAAGCAAGCTGTTAGTTTTAGCAGGTGGCAGGAAGTCAGTTCCCAGAATAATCCTGCGGTGACCCCGGGCACGACTGTCCCAGCACAGGGTCAGAGAAGGTATCTAATTTGAAGGAATAGGCAAGAGATATAATCTGGGGAATTAGACTAATTAAGGACTAATTAAGGAGCACCATGCAAATGAGCCCCTTTACCCCTTTCACCTTCCTCTCAACCCCTTCCACTCTGGTAACCCCTGAAACCATAAAACTCCCAGAAGAAGACACGGGCAGGACACTCTTTGACTTAATGTAATTCCCTAACTAGAGTCACTAGGCTGGAAATGAAAAGCACACAGTCTGGGCTCTCTTTCTCCGCTGCAGTGAGCGTATATGGGAGCTGCTAGTGTCTCTGGGCTGCCCTCAGAGTTTAAGCCGGATGAAGGCGGCAATAGTAGCTGACTACAGCATGGCAGGAGCTGACTCCTGGCTGGGAGAAGTCTAGGCAGCACTACTGCCCGTATCTACCCCAGGAAAATGGATGAAAATAAAAGGCAGGTTCTATTAGGACCAACATCCTAGAGATGGTTGGTTTATTGAAAGCAGAAAAGAAATGGTTCCAAGGCGGCCCACTGCCGGGAAGTCCCACAGCTCTAGCCTTTTCCATGTTACCTCTAGAAAGAACCTGAGAAAATGGAATGCCCACTCTTGATTCTAAAGCAAGTGAGAAAAGCCCACATTGTAACTAGGAATGGGAAGCTTCACAATAGTCATACCTACTGGTGAAATGTTAGTTTCAGATCTATTAATATCAGAACAAGATAAGATGTCCGTTATGAGAGACATTATCAACACTTTTCTGGAAGTCATAATCAGTGTAATGGTTCAAGAATGGAGAGAGAGGTTAAAAAATAGAAAGGAAGATGCAAACTTATTGCCATTTGTAGATGTGATAGAAAACTCCACAGCAACTGAAAAAATAAACAGAGAGAGAAAGGACCGACTGAAAAAGGTGCTAAAAATGCCATCCCCTATTATTTTCCCATATAACAGTTAATTTTCTGAAATAAGATTCTATTCACAAGAACTACAAAATATGAAATAACTGAAGATAAAATTATAAAAAAATTTTCTGTGTAAAAATATACCATCAACTTACTGAGGGACATAAAAGGAGACACGAATATATGGAAGGGCGTACAATATTCCGTGTCTAAAAATGATAAGATATTAATTCTCCCAAAATTAATATTAAATTTAAAGTAGTAGATTAAACCATATGAAACTGTCAATATTCAATCATTTTTACCTACAAAGACTGTAATTCCAATAAAATTCTCAACAGGATTACTTATGAATTTTATAAATGATCTTAAAGAATCTTTAAATGACTTTAAAGAATTTTTAAAAATTCTGTACAACAAAAATTATAACTAGAGTTAAAAGACAACAAACTGAGAAATTATTGGTTGCCTATAAGAATATTAAGGATTATTATATATACCATACAAAGAATCTTACAAATCAACTTTTAAAAAAGAAAATGCCTAAATAAAAATAAGCAAAGAACATGGAATACAATTCCTAAAACAAGAAATGCAAATAGCTAAAATATGCAAACAGATGTTCAATCTCACTAATGATAAAAAAATTCAAATTAGCAATGTGGTATTATTCGTTTTCCCTGTCACACTGGCAGAGATTTAAAATATTACTAATACCAACTGTTGATGATAATGTGAAGAATAAGCACTGTCACACAGAGTTGAGAGGAGCATTACTTGATTAGTTGATGACTTTCTGGAGAAAAATTAGCAAAATCTACAAAGGTCATCAGCACAGAAATTCTGCTTTTAGGAGTTTATCAGACAGAAATCTTCCTTCACGAACATTTATGCATAAGAATATTCATTGCAGTGTTTCTTATACTGGGAAAACATTTGGAAATAACCTAAAAGGGCAAAAATAGGGTAATGGTTAGGCAAATATGGTACAGGAATCAAATGCAACACTAGGCATAAAATGCAATATTAATGCAAAATGTCTAAGATATTATTATTTAGACATTATTACCTAAACAAAAAAATGCGTTAAAAAACAATGTGCGTAGGATAGCCAAGTTTTGTTACACAAAAGTATATTGTTTGCATAGAAAAACTTTTGGAATGAAAATGTAAGTGTGTGTGTGTATATATGTATGTGTGTGCACCCACATATACATATATACACATACACACTCATATAAGTATAGAAGTACATATGTGTGAATGTGTATACAGACAGACTGTCTCATCTCTCTGTCTATAGGGGCAATCTTGCCTCCCCACAAGGCAACATTTGGCAATGTCTGAAGGTATTTTTGTTTATCACAACCGGACAGGGGAGAAATACTAACATCTAGTGGGTGGGGCGAAGATTGCTGCTAAATATTCTATAACACACGAGACTGCCCCCATCTCAACAAAGAATTATCTGGACCAAATGTCAACAGTGCCAAAGTTAAGAAACCCTGATACATATATACATACATATGTCTATTTATAGTACTTATGGGAATATTCTTTGCTTGATTTTTCTTTGCTTCTTTATACTTTTCTGTGGTCTGAATGTTTTTGGTAATGAAGCTAGATTATTTTTAGAGTCAGAAAAATTATAAAATAATATCTAAATGGGGGGAGGAGGAAATGCCCATAGAGCACCACTTTCTGCTTGCCTCTTAATTCTTCACTAATCTCTCTCTCCCTTCTCTGAACTACTCTAATACTTCTACATCACTTAAGACAATGATAGTCCATTTGGTTTTATTGTGGTATAGTTTTCTGTCTATTTGTCTCAACTCTCCAACTAAATTATAAATCCTCTGAAGTCTGGAACCATGAACAACCTGAAAGGAAGGATCATGTTTCCCAGGTGCATATCTCAGAGCCTGCCATGTGAAAAGTGCTTGGTACTTGTTCATGAAAGCAAGAAACAGAGGAAGGACAGCCAGCCCCGGTGGCCTAGTGGTTAAATTTGGCCCACTCCGCTTTGGTGGCTGGGGTTCAGTTCCCAGGTGCGGACCTACACCACTCGTCTGTCAGTGGCCATGCCATGGTGGCGGCTCACATACAAAAAGAGGAAGATTGGCCACTGATGTTAGCTCAGGGTAAATCTTCCTAAGCAAAAAAAAAAAAAAAAAAATACAGGAAGGAAGGAGGGAGGAGAGAAAAAAAGGAAGAGAGGGAGGAAAAAAACAGAGAAGTCTGCTGATGATAAATCTTTATACTTTCCCATGCTCATCCTGCCCCACGGCGGCCCCACAGAATGGGCAGCACAGTATAGGGTGGGACCAATGTGCTGGGGTAGAAAAAGCATCAGCTTTGGGGTTACAGAGGTGGGTTCAAATTTTGATCCTGCAACTCACTATTTGTATTTGTTTTTTTATTTAGCAAACACACCATGCTTCCCATTTGCCAAGCACTGTTCTAAACTTTTTTCAAATATTTACTGACTGTGTCATCTTGGACAAACACATAAGTTTTCAGAGCCCCGATTCTTCATCTGTAAAATGGGAACAATAATACCTTGCACAGTTGTTTTGAAGTGTAAACGTGATAACGTATGTAAAGTGAGATGGATGGGGCACCCTGTGTGGTAGGCACTCGATAAATAGAGTCATCATCATTATCCTCATCATCCTGATCATCCAATGAAGTCTTTTCAGGTGATTAGTTATTAGTGGGCCAGATAGCCTATAAGATTTTAAATATTTCTTGAAACTATTTCTGTAAATGAAATTACTAGCTTGCTAGAAGGTAGCATAGACTTTTACATGTTCTTGAAGGAAGAAATGTTATCTTTCTCTTGGGAAGGTCATACTGGCTGACTGACTGCAGAGTCTGGGGTGTGATATTCAGGGAGTAGTGGAGGAAGACGGAAGAGTCACATCCACTGAATGGACCCACGGGATAAGTGGGGTGGTCTTCCCACGTATTAGTAATCAGTAGTCTTAGAAATCTGCCTCAACCAGTTTACGACCATTGATAAGCATGATGACTGCATGCTATATTCTTGGAAGCTGTACTTAAAGACCAACAGCAGAGAAAATGCTGATGCAAGCCCAGGAGAGTGCTTGGGACTACAGGAAAGAGACTACCAATAGATATGGGAGGAACAACTATTGGTTTTTCAATAGTTTGCACATGATTCCAATGTGTTACTACATGGAACGGAGTGGCATCAGGACATGTTGACGCTGGACCTTGACCAGAGCTGAGTCATGTGGGATGAAAGATGGAAAGGTTATGGGAGAAATCCAAGCAGACGGGCTGCAGTTTCTGTGGATATACTTGGATAGACTTCATTGGTTTTTTCCATTCGCCACTCCCACTTTTCCCAATCAATGAAGCAATCAACCAAAATAGTTCTTTAGTAACTACTGCGTATCAGACCCATCCTAAGTGATTATCGTTTTTGTTGCCTTTTGATAACCTCACTCAGAGTTCAAAGTTCCTCCCCCTCCTTTTTTTTTTTTTTTATGATCTCCTTTCCCACCTATTGTGATGTGTTTTTCTCTACTCACACCTTCCCAAACAACATCAAAGGGCATTCCTGCCCAGTCTTCTCTACCTTCCATACTCCAGAATGCTGAATGATCTTTCTCATTTTTTTATTTAATTATTTTATTGAGGTCATATTGGTTTATAACATTGTGTAATTTCTAGTGTATATTATTATATATCCATTTCTGTATAGACGCATCATGCTTACCCCCAATAGTCTAGTTTGTATCACCACACATATGTGTCCCTTTACCTCTTTCACCCTCGACCCACTCACTTCCCCGCTGGTAACCACTAATCTGTTCTCCTTATCCAGGGTACAAAATCAACATACAAAAATCTGTTGCATTTCTGTACACTAATAACAAACTAGCAGAAAGAGAAGTCAAGAATGCAATCCCATTTACAATTGCAACACAAAGAGTAAAATATCTAGGAATAAATTTAACCAAGGAGGTGAAAGACCTATACACTGAAAACTATAAGACATTATTGAAAGACATCAAAGAAGACATAAAGAAATGGAAAGATATTCTATGTTCATGGATTGGAAGAATAAACATAGTTAAAATGTCCATATTGCCTAAAGCAATCTACAGATTCAATGATCTTTTTCTCTTAATCCAGCAGCCCAGCCTCTGGCACAAGGTGACCTTCCAGCTTTCCCTGGACCAAATGGCTTCTTGGCCCATATCCTGGGGACATCTGCTACCACCTACTGCTGCCCGACCTAGCCTCTGTCTTCCATACTGTGTGTGGACCTCTCCCTGTGTTGCCTACCTCTCATCCCCAGTGCCCATGCAAATCCCCAGACAAATACTGAGGATGCCAACTAGCTAGAATCCTGAACATTTTCCCCATCCCCTTCCCAGGGAAAAAGTGCCTATCTCATGGAGATTTGTGTTATTCATTCCCAGAAACATGTGAGTACCTGACACTTTATAATCACTCCCTCCCAGGTACAGACAATATAGCTGCACTTTCTCCAATCAACCTCTGTGCCAAGCCCTTTAAATATTATGTCTCATCTGATTAGCAAAACAGTTCAGTAATTGTTATTATTGCCTTCAATTTACAGATGGAAGAGCTGAGAGGAAACAAGGCAAAGTCACATGGCCAAGATCTTATATCTATAGACGGTTAAGCAGGGATTCTAGGCTGAGTTTCTCTGCCTTCAAAGTCTGTGTCCTCAACTTCCGTTCTAGGTGGTTCGATTGAGGATTTATTTTTAATCATCATTCTAACTAAAAGAAAACAAAGCTTACAGTGTGGTTTTCAAAGAGATTTTACTGAACCATCTCATTTGACCCTCACAAAAGCCCTGTGGGTTGGAGGAGGGAACCAAAGCTGAGAAAGAAGACCAGGGTTACAATGGCAGGTGGGTCCCCCAGGGAGCGGACTCTGAGGTGGCTTAGTGTTTAGGTAGTTTCTTAGGGAGGTGGTTGCAGATCAACACTCAAGGAAAAGAATTAGGATTGGGCACAGGCAGAAGTCAAGCTCGGTGCAGACTCAGCTACAGCCTTGGCCAAGGCTAGGGAGCTCTGGAGGTAGAATGGCCTTGAGTATGGGTGAGGGGACTGGGCCTAATAACCTCACAGTGATGGGTCGCTTGATGTGGACTGCTTCTTGAAGGTTGTGTGACCTTGTGCCAGGTGGCTCTTTTGTTGCTGCTGCAATCCCTGGCAGCTAAGGGTGCACTGGATTTTTCCCCACAGCTGCCAACTAGTCAATGGTACAGCCAGAATAAGAATTTGGTCCTCAGGGCCGGCCCCGTGGCTTAGCGGTTAAGTGTGCGCCTTCCGTTGCTGGCGGCCCGGGGTTCGGATCCGGGCGCGCACCGACACACCGCTTCTCCGGCCATGCTGAGGCCGCGTCCCACATACAGCAGCTAGAAGGATGTGCAGCCATGACATACAACTATCTACTGGGGCTTTGGGGGAAAAATAAATTAAAAAATTATTAAAAAAAAAAAGAATTTGGTCCTCAGACACCCATACGGACACCCTTGTTCATGCAGCTCTCTAGATAGACTGTAGCATTGCTTCCCAAGAATTTACATTCTTTATTGATTCTGAAGCTAAATTAGAATCCAATAATTTCTATTGACCATCTTGATACTTACAGCTGCCTACCTGGGTACCCAAAGTAGATGTTGGTGAATGTGCTGGTGGGAGTTATGGTGGCAGCAATAGCATAAAGAAACTGATAAAAGTGGAATCTATGCCACAGTATTCCATCTATTACTAGAGGAGAATAAGCTTGCCTTAATTAGAAATAATTGTGAGGCCTTGGTGAGTTACTTGGCATCCTTTAAAGATTCACATAGGAAGAGAAGGATTTTGAATTCTTTGGGAATATATACAAAATCTGATGCATAAATATGATCAGTCTTGGCTTTTAACTTGTTAAGAGTTACACATTTACTATATTTCTCTAATCAAAGTTGTCTTTAAAGCACTTGCTTTTTCAGCCCCAAACTGCATTCCAATCCAAAAGTCGTAATCTGGGAAGCATCCATTTTCATTGACTTTCACATAGTATAGTTTGTCAGATTTTCCCTTTGATGATTTTAATCAAATCATCTGTGGTTTAGTTATAGCCCCATATTACTTTGAATTTCTAATAGTCTTTGAATTATCTGTACCATTTCTGCTCATTCTTATCTTGTTTTCTCAGCAGAAATCTACAGGAAACTCAATCCAGAAAGACTCCTCTCTAAAGATTTTTCACAGAAAATTGGGCAGTTTTAGTCATTTGAGTGGGAGTTCTGGTGGGGTATGTTGGTGGTGGTGATATTGTTATTGGTGGTGGTGAGGATGTTGGGGGTCAGGTATTGTTGTTGGAGGTAGGGTAATGTTGAGTGATGTTGTTGATGGGTGATATTGTTACTGGTGGTGGTGGTAGAGGAGTGATGCTTTTGTTGGGGGTGGTAGTGAGGGGGTAATAGTGGTGGTGGTGTGTGATGTTCTTATTGCTTTGGTGGTAAGAGTGATGGTGCTGAGGAGTTCTCACGTTGAGAATGTCACACTTCAGACCGTCTATCAAAAAGGAGCTAAATATGAATTAGACATATTTGTTTCCTGTCCTGCTCTTCCAAAATATTAGACAAAGTGGGGTAAAATCCTTTTCTGAAATGCTCACTCAAAATTGTTTCCCAGGAAACTACATATTCCCCAGAAGAAAACAAGTCAGAAAAGAAAGTTTCCTGCACTTCCTGAGAAGCCAAGGTCATCATTCTCCTCATCACCTCAATTTCCCTTTTGACTGATGCCACAGCACAGCTCTTGAGCCAATCAGACTGCCTCCGTCCTCCGACTCTAACAAGCCAAGCCACTCTCCACTTTGCCTTTGCTCACCTCTTGCCCTTCTCTTCCATCAACTCATCCCTTGCTATTCTTTTTTCAATTCTATCCTTCAAGATTCAGCTCAAATTTAAACCCCTCTATGGGGTTAATCATCTACTTTTGTAGAATTCTTACTTCCTTTACCATCAATACTACACAGTTTAACACAATCATGCATTTGTGTCGTTCTTAGATGGTGCCATGTGAGTTATCTGGTCTCCCCAGATAGATTTTCAGCTCTATAAGAACAATGCTCGTGTCTTGTACTTTCCTTGTATTTTCCCCATAAGGTCCAGCGTTCATTGTTACTTAATTGAATACCATACTTTACTGCAAAACACAAAAAAAGAACACCAAAGTGGAAATAAGAACTCTAGTCCTAGCTCTGCCCCTAATACACTGCATGACCCTAAGTCCTTACTTTACTTCTCTGGCCCTCAGTTTCTTCATCAATAAAGGACGTTACTGAACCAGATGATAATAATAATAACAATGATATTCAGTGCTATTTTCCAGGCATGTGGATGATATATAAATTTCTTTCATATTTTCAAACAATATTAGTCAGTGAATTGCAAGCATAACTTTTGAATTCACCATTTATTATTCCAGGTTAAAAATAACTTCAGAGTTCTTGTTCCAGATGGTGGCTTAAACACACTTAGAATCATTCCCATTCTGCTCCCACACTCATAGAAATGATAGAGGTCAGTATTTAAAAATATTAATAAGCATATAGCTGAGCTCAAAAATAAAAGGAAAAAAAGGAGATTTCTGGCAACCAAAAAAATTATGATGTGTATGTCTAGAAAGAAAGAAAGAAAGGAGAGAAGGAAGGAAGGGAGGGAGGGAGGGAGGGAGGAAAGAGAGAGAGAGAGAAAGAGAGAGAGAGGAAGGGAAGGGAAAGGAATGGAAGGGAAGGGAAGGGAAGGAAATATACAGAGCACTCAGAAGTGAATGTGGGCTGATTTTGAGGCACAGAGAGGGCTAGAAATGGGCCACCCTGGAGAGGCTTGGGTGCTGAATCTGTGTAGTTTTATCTGCATTAATCTAATTTTTTAAAGAGACAATGAAGTCATATATAGTATGTGTAATTTAACACAAAATGTAAATACAGGGTAAAAAAAGGTCAGGAAACAAGCAGATGCCCAAAGTGTTTTGTAATGGTGGGACTATGAAAAATAGCTATTTTCTTCATTGTCGATTTCTGTACATTTTAAAACACAGACAAATAACTACCACTCCATCTCCTCATCTCATTACTCTACAGATATCTTTATACCCTGAAATGATCGCCAAAATATGAGGAACTCGAGCTCTAAGCCCACCCTCCATGTGGCTGAAATACTCAATACCAGCGCCTTAGGAGGCGAATCCCCACTGGAAAGGGTGGCCTCTTCCCCGTGTCAATGGAGTTATCCTTGGGAAGATGAGGTGGGGTCTTGTGTATGGCTCCTCTCTCCCTCCCCCCATTGTATTCTTATACAACAATACAAACATTTTATCGTTAAAAGCTAAAAACCCATTGGCGCCTGTTTTTGAGTCATTTCATTGTTTTGATGCCTTGTGGCAGGGCAGCGACAAATGGAAGCCAGGCTGACCTAATCTAGTCTAAATATTCAGAACCCGAGGAGAGAATCCTTCGCAGCAGAATGCCAACCTACATCTTTTAATTGCCTCGGTTCCTGATAGATTGGCTCTTACCCCCTTTGAATTCCTTTGTTGCAGAGGAGTTAAAATTCATGAGCGTCCCATGCCTGGGAAAATTTACTCCAGTGCTGCGATTTCTCTGAGCCAAGCTGGCCAACATCGCCAAGAGTCGGAGGTCTGGCGGGCCATCTGTTACATAATAGTCAACTCGAAAATCTAGGGAAAGAGGGATGGGGAGAGCGAAGATGATGAGGCATTTAAACAGAACAGACTGCTGCCTTACTTCCAGGAAAAAAAAAAAGGAGAGATAATATGCTTTGATTGAAGCAGAGACAAGCTTTATTAGCATAGGGAACAAAACAAACTTAAAAAAATGGCACCAATAAAGCTGACAGTCTAAAGAGGCTTGATGACAAACCCCATGTTGAATTGTAGGTCACAGGGGCCCCAAATGTGACGGGGAGACACGCACACACAAACAACACACAATGTATGCCCTCGCACACAGACGCGCACGCATCAGCGACATATGAGACAAACCACTGAAAAATTGTCTCTGGATTCAAACGCTAAATACAAGCCTATACTTGAATTTCAAAAGCCGCCAGGCCTGGGAAAGGCACTTTGTCTTAACCACTTTCCAAGCAAACCACCTTCCTCACGAGTGAGAAGAGTCCGGGTCAACTTTGACAATTTCAACAAAGCCCAGGCCTCAGATTTGACTAGCACTAGACTCTGAAGCTCCCTGATTTAGCTGCCTGTAAAGTTTGGAAAAGACATCCTGAGAGTAGAGAGTCCCAAAATATAGAGCAAAATAAAGTATGTTAAAAAACCAACTAATTGGCAAGCAAATTTTTAATTCTAGTTAATGGCGTGCAGGCTGAAGTGTTTCAGGGCAAGTCCACTGAGGTCGCAACTTACATTGAAATGTACCCGAAAATAAAATGGATTGATAGATGGATACAAGGATGGATAAGTGGATAGCTTTATAATAAAACAAATATAGATATATGTTCATTGTAGAATCTAGGTGGTAGGTATATAAGTATGCACAGTACAATTCTTTCAACTTGTCTATATTTTGAAAATGATCACAATAAAATGTTGGGAAAAAATAAAAAAACACAGTCACTCCAAAAACTAAAATAGAATGAACACTGTAATAGCAATCCTACATATTTTTAGATTTCTAATTATTTATCCCTTTAATTTCCATTTTTCATTCACATGACATTGTTTCCAAATATATAGCTTGAAGTAGAAATGAAAGAAATGGGTTAAAGAACGTGATTACAATGTTTGAGTGATGAGTTTTGCTGTTGTTATTTCACTGCTGTTATTTTGTTCTTATTGTTTTCAGTAAACTAAAATTAATGAGATTGGTAAAAGTCATACTTTGGTACAAAATTTGCCCAAAGTAGATTTTACTGTCACTTTCTCACAAATGGACTGTCTTTAAGATGAACAATACAAATAAATTCTTAATTCCTACTCACAAGCTCCTTCTCCTGACAGACAGTCACTTAAAAACAAACAAACAAAACCAGCTTAAAACCTCAGATATTTCTGGGTGCTAGTTTGGTATATTTGTGGCAAATTTCACTCCAGTTAAGAAAATTGTGTCTGGTTTCTTTTTCTTGTGAGCCTTCACTAGATCTAAATAATTAAACTTGTTAGATGCATTTTTCATTGAGCGACTGGCCCCAAACTTAAGACTCTTGTGTAGCAGAGAGAGAGAAAGAGAGAACTTTTATTTCTAAAAGTTTCATTTTGCCCGTCTCTTTGAGCTAAACTATGAAATGACCATTTTGATTCAATGATGGGGGAAATCAGAGAGGAAAAGGAAATTCAGAGGGTAGCCAAACTTCACGTGCATTTGTCTGTATGTGTCTCAGAAAGAGCTTACTCTCCATGCTTAGCGCATTTTATACCTAACTCAATATGTGCAGCAAACCACCTGTTTCAGTAATAACTAATAGCACAAATATAAATATAATATTTTTTAATCAAGTTCATCTATTGTGTTCAAGTTAAATTTTTAAGCACAGGGCATTGGAATTTCAAATCAAAACATATGCAATTCCATTTAATATACAAAAGCACGTTGTGGGGTAACCTCCCAGCTCAGAACAGGAGTAGGCAAAAGGGGGCAAGGTTAGAGGCTTAGGTTGGTTCAAGAATATCTGTCTGCGAGCAGCACATTTTACACTGGAACGTGACAGGTGGCAAGGTTATTGTCTGCAAGTTTTCACCCCAGGGGATAAAAAAGGAGAGGAAAAAAATGTGAAAGTATTTGAGCAAATAGTAGACGCTGTGGGGTGTCCTTTTTTCCAAGCGAGCAACGGCATTTTCAAGGCTCTGACCCATGAAAGGAGACATTGGTAGTTCATTGCTCCCCAAATGGTGGGTTTGGAATTCAATATTGGAAAATCACTGGGTAGAAGTATGTGCAATTTATAAGGGCAAAATAAAGCCAAGGATCTGGAGGAGGCTGGGTTCTCTGAATGTTTGTTACCTTCCGTGGCATTCCCGGCCTCTGTCGCTCCTTCCTCCTTGCTTGGGTCACAGCCTAGGTCTGAGAAGTCAGTGGGGTACCACCTCAGACACCAAGAACCCAGAAAAACTGCCCTCTGACGAGTGGCAGTAACTTACCCTCAGTTGCCGATTGTTTCTGCACACTGAGTGTAGACTTGCAAAACCTCACCCGCTTTACCTGAAAGGAGTGAGAATTCGCCTCATATTTTGAAACAAGGACCTCCAAAGGCTTGCGTTTCCAAATGGTGTCTACAAAGTCTTTCTCTAATAGGAGAAAGGCCTTTGAAGAATACATCAGATGAAATAACAGAAATGTTTGGGGGGAAATTTTGATATCACCGTAACCTCTGAAACACAGACAAACCAAACACTTCTTAAGAGTCAGACTCCTAAGTATGAATCTCAGCTCTGCCATTTACTGCTTGTGTATATTGAGTTAGGTTTTTATTTCTTTACCCTCAACTTTCCCATCTGTAAAATGGGATAATAATAGTATATTAATAATAATGATGCTACTACTACTAATCCTTATTATTATTATCATCATCACAGGGTTAATGTGAGGATCAAATGAGCTAATCCAAACATAGCATAGACCACAGTGCTTCACAGTTAAGTGCTTAATAGCTGCTTAATAACTGAATTATTGCTATGTTCATCACTATTATTATCTTCTGGATTGAAAAAGTATAAACTTGGTGAATATATATTTATTGGGGAATTTCTGGTTAAAGAATCTAGAACATGTATTTTTGGAGCTTGGCTTGAAATGCTTTTCAGTAAGTTACTTTGGCTTCATCGTATTAACAAAAAACAAAAAGTCAGAGAAAGGGGAGAAGAAGAAAAAAGCTAAAAGAGTGAGTCTGCAGGCAATCTGGGCTCTGAATACAAAGCCTTTTATCTCTCCAGAGATTTGTGACTATTTGCAGTCACCTTAACAGGACTAAGGAAAGTCCCATGGTATTTTTCCATTCTTAAGCCATATTTGAAGTAAATAAGGTAAGTCCCTTAATGAAAAATGAGATACCAGAGAGGCAGAGAGTACAATTTTCTGATTTTGCAATGGGCTAGGCAAAGTAGATGCTGGTATCAGCTTTCATCACTGCAAGACAATGAGAAAAGTTTTCCACATGGATTTACTGCATTTGAGGGTTGAGGTTTAACATACATTCCTCATGATGCTAAAAAAGAATCTTTAACAGGAGCGATATAATTTTGACGGGTGGAGGAAAAATTATTTAGCATTCACTACGTTAAAAAAAAAGTAACGATATCCGTTTGTGTGTAGTCAGTGTTCTTGATTGCAGACGACAGAAACCAACTTGGGCAACTTAAGCAGAAGGGAATATTTTGGAAGGATATGGAGACTGCTTAGGAGGACCAGGCTTAGACTGAGCAAGAACCATGGGGACTCTGGGGGGCTAAGCTGTAAGAAGTACATATCCAATGCTTAAGAGGTATGATTGACATCTCTATATTGTGTCCTTCCCTCAAGATTCAAAATCCTAGGAAAGATATCTGATTGGCCAAAGCTGGTCATGTGACCTACTCCTGGCTGCCTTCTGGCTGTGTTTTCTTTAGCTCCCATCGTGGGAGTGGGCACCATCTCTTCCCATGACTACACACAATAGGGAATTATCCAGAAAAGCAATCTGAATGCTTTGAGTTTTAGTATTGGATATTGGACAGCCAGAAATGGCACTTCTGCATTGCCCTTTCCTAAATATTCCAAAAAAGTTAGAATTGAACTCTGTTATTTCTATCATCTTTCACACATTTAAAAAAATTCATATTTTTTTCTCTTAGAGTTCTGAGTTTTCTAGTTCCCAATTCAGTACATTGTGAATCTCACAAGAGGCCTTGTGAGAAAAGGTAGAGATGATCATGGCCATTAACAGAGATGTTATAGTCCAGGCTCACCTCTATTGCTTTGAAAAGGATGGGCTAAATTTTTTTATATGAAATTTACCAACATAAAAATGGAATAATAACCAGCAGTGATAAAGGTATAGTGAACCAGGCAGTCTCATCCATTGTGGGTAAGAGATTAAATTGGTGCAGCCCATCTGAAGGGCAATTTAGCATTATACATCCTTTGGCACTATAAATGTTCATATCCTTTGACCTAATAATTCCATCTCTCAGAATTTATCTTAAAGGAAAACTTAATGTAAGCACAAAGATATTTATTGCAACATGGTATATAATTGTGAAAAATTAAAATCCACACAAATATTCAAGAAAAAGTAGATTGGTTGATTAAACTGTGGTACAACCATCTAATGAAACACTTTGCAGTCACTAAAAGATGTTAAGGAATTGTTAACATTTTTAAGACATTTATGATATGTTGTTGAAGAATGAAAAAAATAGGTTACAAAAGAGTATGTGAAGTCTGGTGACCTTTTGATTTAAAAAATGCAATAGAGTTTGTGTGTGGATTAATGTATACCAATAGATTGAAAGAAAAAAATGTCTAGAAAGGCACCATCAAAATGCTAATAATGGTAATCTTGGGTGGTGGGATTATGGGTCATTTTTCTGTTTTTCTTTGGGTTTTCTATTTGATTTTTTTGTCTTTATGTACTGCATATGTAATTGAAACAATAAAAGTTATTTATAAGGCTTTTTTATATTAAGAATATATAGACTAACATAAATGAGCATTCAGAAGCAAGACCAATGTCACAGATACTATTTCAGAAATGTGCTTTGTGTAAATTGTGCTTTTTAAGGAAAAACATGCCTCTTTGCACAACTTGAACACTTCCTTACGTGTTTATGAGACAGATCATAATGTTCTTCCTTATGTCTTTGTTTACATCATGAGGCTAAGGCATTTTTTCCACAAATTATCTACTAATGTGGTTTGCATAAACCACGGAGTACGTGGAGAAACTGTGCTTCATTTGACCATGGGTAGGAGAGTAGAAGGCTCCTGCATTTTGCCAAATAAACAGACAGCCCCCTAAGGTACCCAGAATTCTTCATCTTAAATGCCATTCAGGCATTTAGATGTGAGATCAACAGATCAAGTAGCAAGCAAAAGGGCCCAGTCCCTTATTTCTAGAAAGGCAAGTTTGGCTCATGGAGCGTACTTCAGAGTGCCCCAAGGATGCAAAAGATGCACTCATCCAGTGCAGCTCTGGATGAATTTGCACACGTGTTATTTAAATTAAGCGTTAATCGTGGTTTCTGCAAATAAGGAAGCCCATAAAGGATGCAGGAAAGCAAGCATTAGTGTGTTTCCCTGCGCTGTGGTCAAAATGAAGTCTCAAAGGAGGAAAACAATTTGGCCTACTTCTTTTCCCCCAATCGCAGCTTCTAGCTTTCATTTTTCTAAACAATTATTTTCTAATTCAGAAGCTTACTAAGAACCTTCAGGTCAATATGATGAAAGACACTCTGCAAAATGAAGAACTAGCATTATGCCAAATTAAAGTTCGGATCTTTGCAATGAATGAACCATTTTCTATATAGAAATCCATGGCTTTGACCCAGGGGCAACGCAGAGGTTAATTTTTTTTTTTTTTTTTTTTTGGTTCTTTAGAATGAAACTTTCTCTCTCTCTCTTTTTTTCCTGCCAGTTGTCTTTGTGTCTCAGAATTGAATGCGACCCACTGGACTTCGCCGCTGGTTCCCTCCCTTTTCTGCAGTGCACAACAGCAACGACTACACAAAGTGTGCTCTGTAAAGCCACGATTGTGTGAGGCTGGTGTTCACTTGGAGTGTTGGTACAGTACATGTCATCTTGTTTAGGTCCCTGGCCCCCTTCTCTATCTTGGCTTTGAAAAACTTTGTTCAGCCATTACGAGAGAGAACAAAATGCCCAGCAAAATGGGGGAAAAGATTGCAGAGAAAGTCTGTTTACTCAAGGCGCATGGACCAGCAGCCAAAATAGCCTGACCGACTTGGTGTTTTAACTTTTCATAAAGTAGAAACCACAGAACAAAGCTCGCGGAGAGCAATGGGAGAAATAAATATTGGTTAAAATGCCCTCTCTTTTTTATTCATCATACAAAAGAGGGCCGTTTAATTTAAAAGGGACTAGCACGAGTGGTAGAATCATATCTTTTTTTATGTATTATTGATGGGTGACAATAACACAGACAGATGGAAAAATGAATTTGCTTCATTCAATAGAAGCAAACAATGCATGTTTGTGGAATTGGATCCTCGCTGTGGTATCCCAGGGGCACGATCAGGTTTATGTGTGGGTCTGCTAGAAGACCAATTATTTCATATTGTTTTAGACTCTTGCACTTAAAGGGGCTTGTTAATTAATAAAGGTGGTTACTGTAGTTATCACTCTATGCCCATATCAAGAGTCACGCCCTTGAACATGACTGCAGTGCTACCAATCTCAGACCAAATCTGTTTTGCTTTATCCAAGCCACTCCCATGGTTCTAATCATGTTTTAAAAGCTCTGGTTTGTAATCTTGGTTTGTTATGGTCTTGTTTGGCCCATACTGTACTATCAGCAAAATCTAGTTGGAAATTCTCTGCAAATCCCACTTTATTTACAGTTAAGCATTTTTGTTCCCCAAATTACTTCTTAACTTACCATCTTTGCTTGAAATACTCGAGCATTTTTGAAGAGTGTGAATAAGGAGGGTTCCTTTTCTTTTGACAGTTAGATTTACATCATGAAGGCCTTTTTTGATTTCTTCCTTGTTCTCTGAGGCTGTGGACCATGAACTGAGCAGATGCTAAATGAGGCTCTGCTGGGATTTGCTAGCAGATATAAATAATAGAGTTCATTTTAATAAAATGAGGTATGCGGGAAAAGACAAGAAATAAATTGGCATTAGTTTCATATTATTTCAGTATTTCTTTAATTATCTCTGTAATGTATGTGGGAGTAGACAATAGTTTCATTTTCCATGTGTGAAACTAAACACAGATCGGTTAAATGTTATAAAAATATCATGCTCTATCTTGCACCTGGTTAAAAATCAGGGCTAGGGAAAACTTAGAACAAGGTCTTCGAGTTGTCTGTGTAGACAGAGAATTATCGGTCATTGGTCCCTTATCACTCAAGTAGGAATTTTTATATCATAGCATTTCTTGATATCGATTTAGATTGAGACTACAAAGCTGGGCACTGAGAGTAGCTGGTGTATAATCCTCTGTTCTCACTTATCCTGAAAGGCAATATTCATTTATAGTAGGTCAGGGAGCCCCAGGGCCTAACTACTTGCTACCTAAATGTTTACTCGTCTTCAAAAATCTATTTTGAGGTCCAACTGCAACACAACCATTTTCAAAGATTGGGCTTAAATTGCATCCTCCTTTCATTGATTTTCAAAAGAAAATCTTTGCTCAGAATTAGTTTTCTATAAGTGGAACAACTGAATTTTTCGTTCTGAATTTGGGAGCAAAAAAATATGAGGCTTAAACTGTGCTCCCTCAGAACACTGTATAACATAGATCGGCTCAAGAGTTTCCACCATCAAAAATGATCTATTTAAGGCTGCCAGTTTAGCACATAAAAATGTAGGACACTCAGTTAAGTTTGAATTTCAGATAAACAATGAATTTTTTTTAGTATATGGAAATATAAGCTTGTCCCTCTGCCTTCTGCAAATATCCAAGAACCAATCTAGTCATGAAATTAAGATTTCATTTTTTATTTACTCTTTGGGATCTAAGTTCCTTTAGTGAAGAAGGATTTTTAAGGTTGGAATTAATAAATCTGGGTATGTATATTTTGTCTGTCATAAATATATCAATAAAATATTGCTCACTACTTTTATGAAGTAGCTTTCCTTATAGAATGACATACTTTTGCACCTGTATTAAAAATGTCAAGTTATTCCAAATCTAAGGAATTAATAAAGGTAAATCTTGAGGGATGAATTGTTAAACCAAAATTTTCAGGAGTATATGTGCTCTTAAAATTTAAGATAACGACATAATTTAATAAATCTCTGTCACTGATACTTTGGGATATTTTTTTCATTTGATTATTCAGTAGAGAATATTGAGCACCTATTCTATATAAGGCACTGAAAATATAAATATGAATGAGGTAATGTTTCCTCTTTCAAAAATCTCATAGTCAAATAGGCAAAAGAAGACACAGCTAAGTGCAAGAAAGTGTCATAGTTGCTATAATACCTCAGAAGTCACCCGCAAATTTGTTACTTCTGCTAAGAATAAATGTTCTGGAAAACAGAAGGGCTTCTAAAACAAAGTGACTAGATAAAGCATTATTAAAGTTAGCATTAGGGGGGTCTGGCCCTGTGGTGTAGCGGTTAAGTGCATGCGCTCCGCTGCTGGTGACCCGGGTTCAGATCCTGGGCGCGCACCGACGCACCGCTTGTCAGGCCGTGCTGTGGCCGCGTCCCACATAAAGTGGAGGAAGATCAGCACGGACGTTAGCTCAGGGCCAGTCTTCCTCAGCAAAAAGAGGAAGATTAGCATGGATGTTAGCTCAGGGCTGATCTTCCTCACAAAAAATAAATAAATAAATAAAGTTAGCCTTTCTTGAGTGCTTATTGTGGGCTAACCACTGTGCTAATTTAGGTTAATCCATAATCTAAATGAATCCTCATAACTCTGTAACTTAGATTATTTTATTATTCCCTTTGTGCAGGTGAGGAAAGTGAGGCACAGCGAGACATAATCACTGCCCAAGGACACACATCATCTGAAAGGTGGCCCAATTGATGCCTGCTAAGAATCAAAGAAAGCAGGATATAGGACTGAGTCAAAGTGACACACAGTTTTTAGTTCTTCACAGCAGATTCCCTGAGGGATCACCTCTAGCAGAGAACCTATTTCAAATGTAAAATACTGGAATAGTCAGAATATTGTTGGACCAATACCTGATTATATCTGAATTTTTCTCTACTGGACTAACCCATCATTTTTTTCCATCATCACCACTTTGCTCCAAAAAATCATCATAGATTACAGCCTAGTAGGTCTTAACCTGTATATATAGATTTCTTCAGCATCAGTTAGATCATCTTTTCAAAGTGACTAATCGTAGCAGACCCCCGGATGGCTTTGTCAGTGAATTAATTCAAACGTTTAAGAATGAAATAATACCAATCCTGCACAAACTCTTCCAGAGGATAGAAAAAGACAGAATACTTCCTAACACTTTAGGAGGCCAGAATAAGCTCAATTCTATAATCCAGCAACAGCATTTCAAGAAAGAAAAATTACAGATCAATATATCTCATAAAAATAGACATAAAATTTGTAAAAATATTAGGTTGAACCATCTAAATTGACATTTGTAGGTCAAATGTTAGCCATTTTATATGGTTCAAACTAACATTAGCAAATTGGATCTACCTATCTTTAAGAAAAGTACGATCATAATCAAGTGAGGTTTGAAAAAAATCAATCAATGTAATTCACAGGTTGAAAAATTAAAAAATATTAGTCATCTTGACAGATGCAGAAAAAGCATTTGATAAGATTTAACACTCATTCATGATAACAACTCTTGGCAGACTCGTTATAGATTTATTAACTAACAAAGAATATTGTAGTAGGCAGAAGTATAAGAAGATTCCCAAGATTTCCACCCAATGGTCTGTATTCTCTGTACAATTCCCTCTCATTGAGTGTGGGCAGAACCAGTAAATATGATGGCGATCACTCTCATGGTTAAGTTACTAATCAGTTGATGTCGAGTTAATCAAAAGGCAGATTATCTGGGAATGCAAACCAGTGCAGCCACTGTGGGAAAAACAGTATGGAGATTTCTCAAAAAAATAAAAATAGAAATACCATATGATCCAGCTATCTCACTACTGGATATTTATCCAAAGAACTTGAAATCAACAATGCAGAGAGATTTATGCACCCCTATGTTCACTGCAGCATTATTCACAATAGCCAAGATGTGGAAGCAACCCAAGTGCCCACCGACTGTTGAATGGATAAAGAAGATGTGGTATATATATACAACAGAATACTTCTCAGCCATAAAAAAGGACAAAATCGTCCCATTTGCAACAACTTAGATGAAGCTTGAGGGTATAATGTTAAGAGAAATAAGCCAGACAAAGAAAGACAAACCCTGCACGATTTCATTCATATGTGGGAGATAAACATATGGATAAAGAGAACAGATTAGTGGTTACCAGAGGGGAAGGGGTTGGGGGGTGGGCAAAAGGGGATCAGGAAAACCCACTTCCACCATTTCTATTGAATACTGTACTGGCTGTCCTAGTAAATGCATCAAAACAAACAAATGAAAAGAAATAAAAAGCATAAAGATTGCAAAGGAATGGATAAAATTGGCATTGTTTGCAGATTACATGATTGTGGACCTAGACTATCCAAAAGAATCTGCATACTTTTAGAATTGACAAATAAATGTAGCAAGTTGGCTGGATACGAGGAAGGTCAATATACAACAATAATTTTATTTTTATACAATTCAATAACTGTATTTTGTGGTACTAAGCAACAAAAAGTAGAAAAAACTTTTAAAAATATTATTTACAGTAGCATCAAAATAATCAAACACAGGAGGCCAGCCCAGTTAAGTGCACGCGCTCCGCCTTGGCGGCCTGGGGTTCGCAGGTTCGGATCCCAGGCACA
Source organism: Diceros bicornis minor (assembly GCF_020826845.1). Taxonomy (NCBI): domain Eukaryota; kingdom Metazoa; phylum Chordata; class Mammalia; order Perissodactyla; family Rhinocerotidae; genus Diceros; species Diceros bicornis. The sequence continues at coordinate 20,428,785 of NC_080764.1, read as the reverse complement.
CACCAATGCACCGCTTGGCAAGCCATGATGTGGCGGCGTCCCATATAAAGTAGAGGAAGATGGGCACGGATGTTAGCTCAGGGCCAGTCTTCCTCTGCAAAAAGAGGAGGATTGGCAACGGATGTTAGCTCAGGGCTGATCTTCCTCACACACAAAAAAAATAATAATCACATACAAGAAATACAATGGAAGATGTGTAAGATTTTTATACTAAAATTTAAAAAAAATTATTGAGAAATGAAAGGAGATTAAATAAAAGAAAGATATATCATGTTTTTGAATTGGCTCAATATTGTGAGGATATCAAGTCCCCACAAATTAATCTATATACCTACTGCAGACCCAATATAAATTCCATCAGTGTTATTGACTGAATGTTCGTGTCCCCCTCAAATTCGTATGTTGAAATCCTAACCCCTACTGTAATGGTAGTAGGACATGGGGTCTTTTGGAGGTAATTAGATCTTGTCTGTGAAGCCCTCATGAAAGGGATTAGTGCTGTTATAAAAGAAGAGATGAGGTTTCTCTCTTGCTCTCTCTCTCTTTCTCTCTCTCTCTCTCATTCTCTAACTCTGCCATGTGAAAACGCAACAAGAAGGCTGCCTACAAACCAGGAAGAGGGCCCTCATCAGACCAAATATCTCAGCCCACCGATCTCGGACTTCCCAGCCTCCAAAACTGTGAGAAATAAATTTCTGTTGTTTAAGCCACTCAATCTATGGTAATTTATTATAGCAGCCCGAGGTGACTGAGACAAGTAGTTTTTATTTTGTGGCTAAAATAAAGAAGTTGGAGTCCCACTTGTTTACTTGTGCTTTTATTGCCTGTGCTTTTGGTGTCATACCCAAAAAATCATTGCCAGGACCAATGTCAAGTAGCTATTCCTCTATGTTTTCTTCTAGGAGTTTTACAGTTTCAGATGTTACAATTAAGTCTTTAATCCATTTCAAGTTAATCGTTGTGAATAGTGTAAGATAAGGGTCTAATTTCACTCTCTTGCATGTGGAAGTCCAGTTTTCCTGACATTATTTGTTGAAGAGATTATCCTTTCCCCATCATATATTCTCGGCAACCTTGTCAAAGATTAGTTGGCCATATATGCATGGGTTTTTTTCTGGGCTCTCAATTCTGTTCCATTGGTCTCTGTGTCTGTTTTTATGACAGTACCATACTGTTTTGATTACCATAGCTTTGTAATATGGTTTGAAGCGTGATGCCTCCAGCTTTGTTTTTTTTCAAGATTGCTTTGGCTATTTGGGGTATTTTGTGATTTCATACAAATTTTAGGATTGTTTTTTCTATTCTGTGAAAAATGTCATAGGGATTTTGACAGGGATTGCATTGAATCTGTAGATAACTTTAGGTAATATGTACATTTTAACAATATTAATTCTTCCAATCCATGAACACAGGCTATCTTTCCATATATTTGTATCATCTTCAATTTCTTTCATCAGCGTCTTATAGTTTTCAGTGCACAGATCTTTCACTTCCTTGGTTGAATTTATTCCAAAGTATTTTATTGTTTTTGATGCTATTGTAAATGGGAACATTATCTTAATTTCTTTTTCAGAGAGTTCATTGTTAGTGTATAAAAACACAACCTATTTTTGTATATTGATTTTGTATCCTGTAACTTCACTAAAAGCATGTATTAGTTCTAATAATTTTTTGGTGGAATCCTTAGAGTTTTATATAACCCTACTAAATTTAGGATTTTATATAATAGTATATAAGATCATGTCATCTACAAACAGAGAAAATTTAACTTTTCCAATTTGGATGCCTTTAGCAAAAAAATAATCAACGAAATGCAAAGGCAACCTACAGAATGGGAGAAAATATTTACAAACATATATCTGGTAAGGGGTTAATTCCAAAATATATAAGGAATTCATAAAAGTCAGTAGCAAAAAGTAAAATAAAATAACAATTAAAAATGGGGAAAGGACCTGAATAGACATTTTTCCAAAAAAGATATGCAGGTATCCAACAGGTATATGAAAATGTGCTCAACATCACTAATCATCAGGGAAATACAAATCAAAACCACAATGAGATATCACCTCATACCTGTTAGGATTGCTATTATCAAAAAGACAAGAGATAAGTATTGGCAAGGGTGTGGAAAAAAGGGAACACTTGTTCACTGTTGGTAAGAATTTACATTGGTATTATGGAAAATATTATAACCATTATGGAAAACAGTAAGGAGATTCCTTAAGAAATTAAAAATAGAACTTCCTTATGATCCAGCAATCCCACTTCTAGGTATATACCCAAATGAAATGAAATCAGTATCTTGAAGAGAGATCTGCACTCCTATGTTCATTAAAGCATTACTCATAATAGCCAAGATATGGAAACAAAGTTGAATAATAAAATGAATAAGTCAAATGATTAAGAAAATGTAAAATGTAATATATATATGTATATATGTATATATGTATATAATGGAATATAATTCAGCCATAAAAAAGAAGGAATTCTGAGGGCTGGCCCTGTGGTGTAGTGGTTAAGTTCGGCGCACTCTGCTTCAGTGGCCTGGGTTTAGACCCACACCACTCGTCAGTCATGCTGTGGTGGCAATCCACATAAAAAATGGAGGAAGACTGGCACAAATGTTAGCCCAGGGCTAATCTTCCTCAAGTAAAAAATGAGGATTGGCAACAGATGTTAGCTCAGGGCTAATCTTCCTCAGCAAAAAAAAAAGAAAAGAAGTAATTCTCCCATTTGTAACAATATGGATGAACCTAGAGGACATTATGCTAAGTGAAATAAAGCAGACACAGAAAGACAAATACTGTATAAGCTCACTTATATGCTTAATCTAAAAGTTGAGCTCATAGAACCAGAGAGTACAACAGTGGTTGCCAGAGGGTGGGGGGTGAGGGAAATTGGGGAGATGTTGCTCAAAGGGTACAAAGTTTCAATTATAAGAGGAATAAGTTCTGGGCGTCGAATATACAGCATGGTGACTATAGTTAATGATATTGTATTGTACACTTGAAAGTTGCAAAGAAAGTAAATCTTAAGTGTTCTCAACCACACACCAAAAAATGGTAACTATGTGAGGTGATGAAAGTATTAATTAACTAGATTGTGATTGCATACATATACTAAATCATCACATTGTATTCCGTAAACATATTTAATTTTTATTTGTCAATTATACCTCAGTAAAGCCAGGAAACAAAAACAATACAAAAAAATAAAACAAGTTGTTTTAAAATTTGTATAGAAATGCAAAGGTCCAAGAAGAGCCAAGAAAAGGTTATTGTGGTGCATCAGTTAGGTAAGAAGAGAATGATTTTTTCAATAAATAGTACTGTGTCAATTGAATATCACTATAGAAAAAAATGTATTTTAACTCCTACCTTACACTGTATAGAAAATCAAATACCAGATGGATTGCAGATTTAATAGTGAAGAATAAAACAGTAAAGCATTTAGAGAGAAATTGCAGGAGAACGTCTTCCTGACTTGGATGTAGCAAAGATTATTTTTAAAACGTGACATATAAGGCAAAACTACAAAAGAAAAACATTTGTTAAATCAAACTATACTATAATTAACATTTTGTGTTTCTCAAAAGACAAAAATAAGAGTTAAATGGAAATCTTCAGAGTCAGAAAAGATATTTTCAATGCACATATGCAGCAAAGAACTAATATCCTAAATATATAAAGAACATCCACAAATCAATAAGAAAAAGGAAGACTTCCCAATAGAAAAGAAAAAAAAAAAAAAAAAACCTGGACAAATACTTCACAAAAGAGGATATTTGAGTGGCAATAAACTTATGAAAAGGTGCTCAAATTCATTTGTAATCAGGGAAATTCAAATTAAAACTATTGCATACCCACTAGAATGATTACAATGAAAAAGATTAAAAGACCAAGTATTGACAAGGATGTGGAGCAACTGAAACTCTCATGCACTAATGGCAGGAGTGTAAATTGGTACAACCATTTTGGCAAACTGTTTGAGAGTATAATATCTGAATATATGCATATTCTATAACCCAGCCTTTCCACTCTTAGGTGTATGCCTAATAGAAATTAAAACATATATCCACCAAAAAACAAGTAGTAGACTATTTCATTGCTTCGCTATTCAAAATAGCAAAAAACTAACTGGAAACTGCCAAAATCTTCAAGAGCAGTAAGTAAATTGTGGTATATTCACACAGAATACTACATAACAGTGAGAATGAATAATTTACAAGGACATACAAGAATGTGGATGAATCTCAGAAAATTAATGTTGATAAAAGAATCCAGAAACACGAGATCATGCCATATAATTCCATTTATATAAAAAGTACAAAATAGGCAAAACTAATTGCTGCTGACAGATATCAAGATGGTGGCTACCTTTGTGGGAGGAAGTGACTGGGATGGGGTGTGAAGTTAGGGGAAAGGTTTCTGGAATGCTGATAATGTTCTATTTCTTAATCTAGGTGCTGGTTATTCAGCTGGGTTTAGTTTGTGAAAGTTCATCAAGCTATGTAATTATATGTGCGTTTTTCTGTAGGAATGTTTTACTTCAATAAAAAGTAAAATTTAAAAACAAGCAAACAAAAAAACCAACGCCTTGGGGCAGGCCGGTGGCGTAAGCAGTTGGGTGAGCGTGCTCCGCTGCGGCGGCCCGAGGTTCGCCGGTTCGTATCCCGGGCAGGCACTGATGCATCGCTTGTCAGGCCATGCTGTGGCGGCGTCCCATATAAAGTGGAGGAAAATGGGCATGGATGTTAGCACAGGGCCAGTCTTCCTCAGCAAAAAAACAGGAGGATTGGCAGATGTTAGCTCAGGGCCGATCTTCCTCAAAAAAAAAAAAAAAAACCAACGCCTTGCAGGCTGTCCAGGTATCCATTAGCATCACGATCAGCCTAGAGGGATGTTTATAGCAGAAGGAGGCAGCTCATTCACCCTGGGTGACAGGAGCCATTCTAGTTTTAAATTCTGTCAACAACTATTTGCAGAAATGCAAAACATATGAAAAAATGTTTCAGCCTAATTAGTAGTCAGAGAAATGCAAATTAAATGAAGAAATATCATTTTTACCTATCAAATTGGAAAGGTTTTTTTTCTTTAAGGTAACAGTGGTTGCTGACGAGGATGCTATGAAAAGAGTACTGATATATTTTGGATGAGAATACAAATTGATTTAATCTTACTTGGAAAGTATTTTGGTGACAGATAGCAGGAATCTAAAAATTATTTTTATTCTTTCACCTGGTAATTCTTCTTGGAATATAAACCAGGGAAATAATATGAGTTACAGAAAAAGCCTATGACCACAGTTCTATATTAAAGCATTAATTATAATGGTGAAAGATAGAATACATTCAAATATCTGACAAAAAGGTAACAATTAAGTAAACCCTAGCACTTTCATTTATTCAATACAACATTAGGCAATCATCAATTGTTATGTAGGACTTTGCAATAACATAGAAAATACTTAAGTTAGAATGTTGAATAAGAAGAAGTAGACCAAAATAATAATAGCAAGTTATTTGGGTGGTGAATGCTTTCTTTCTTCTTCCTCAATTTATCGATATTTTCCGGATTCTCTTTGCTGAGGATAAATTCCTTTTATAAAGGAAAAAAGGGGAAAATCTAATTTTTTCCAGAATATGCCCAAACAAAACAAAGAAAATGACGTTTGACATACTCTTGGCTTAACTAAAGATAACTTTCCATTTAAAAAATGGGCTAGGGGGGCCAGCCCAGTGGCGTAGTGGTTAAGTTTGTGTGCTCTGCTTTGGCGGCCCAGGGTTCGCAGGTTCAGATCCTGGTCACGGACCTATGCACACTTATTGAGCCATGCTGTGGCAGGCGTCCCATATAAAGTAGAGCAAGATGGGCACGGATGTTAGCCCAGGGCCAGTCTTCCTCAGCAAAAAGAGCAGGATTGGCAACAGATGTTAGCTCAGGGCTAATCTTCCTCACACACACAAAAAAAAGGCTGGAATTTATGATTACATATTTGCAACATATTTGGCTTTTGCCTGTACTTTAAATTTCACCTGTCTGGAATAGAACTCACCACCCCCACCACCACTACAACTCTGAAAAAACGCCTAGTCCTGGGTTCTGTCAGTGAACTAGTGCCCAAAGCTGAAAATCTCCATCTCTCTCTCTCTCTCTCCCTTCCCTAAATCAGTATAAGCCCTCTATTCTACTGTAATAATTCTCCTGGAATTAGAAATCTGAATACACCAGTCTGTCTCCCTTCTTTGTTCTCACTGCCCCTGCCTTAGTTCAGGCCCTTTAATCACACTCGGACAATGACCTCCTAAATTATTTGTTTTGCCAGAAGTGTCTCCTTCCTCCAGGCCTATGGCCAAAGCCAGCGCTGATCGGGGAACCACTTCTGAGTGGGTGGGTTTGAGGGTAGGTGGTGAGCGTGTTTGGTTGGCATGGGACCTCAAGCTGTAGTAAAGCCTGATCACAAATGTTGATTTTGGCTATACCTTCTAGATGACCCACAAGGGAACTGATAACAAAGGCTGTTCAAATCACTCACAATTAAACAGAAGTGGTGAGCTGGTCTTGTGAACAAGGATAGTGGGCTTAGCAGGGAAATGGCTGGGGCACATTGGAGCTGCTGTTCCTCATCTGGCGGCCTCTCCATCTCCCAGAAAGCCCAGTGGAATGCTCAGATTGCTCATGCATATTATTTCTGAAGAATTTATTAAGACTGTTTGCTAGTGGGTCACACTTATAGATTATAGAGATGCCTCCTTTGCAGAAAGTTGTCCTTTGCCATATTCCATATCTGGTGTTTGCGCTTTCATTAGTATAGAATAGATATTTTCTAATTTATCATTAATATCCATTAATAACATTATATTAATCATTAATGAGTATTAATAATAGCAATAATTATATTAAGTATTATTATAATCACAATTTATATTACATATTTGTTCATAGACTAGTTAGTGCTTACTGCTGTTTAGGCAGGTCAAATCTGAAAAATCATTGATCATTTTTACTGTTTCAAAGGACAATCCACACAGTTTCTATTGACATTAAGAAACATAACCTGTGAGCCAGCCCTGATGGCCTAGTGGTTACAGTTCGGCACTCTCACCGCTTCGGCGGCCCAGGTTCATTTCTCGGCCGTGGAACCACACCACCCACCTGCCAGCAGCCGTGCTGTGGCAGCGGCTCACATAGAAGAACTAGAAGGACTTACGACTAGGATATACAACCATGCACTGCGGCTTTGGGGAGGCAAAAAAGAGGAAGATTGACAAAAGAATGTTAGCTCAGGGCAGATCTTTCCCTGCCAAAAAAAAAGAAAAAAAACTGCCTTTAAAAAAAAAAAAAAGTAACTTGTTCAACTCGGCCACAAAAACACACCTGACATATGATTCTGTTTGTGTAAGTATAAAAACAGGTCAAACTAATCTATGATGTTATATAAGTCAGGATGGTGGTCACCTCTGGGGGCAGCAGTGGCTGGAAAGTCCATGAAGGGGGCAGGGCTTCCGGAGTGCCATAATGGTCTTTTTTCTTCATGTGAGTGCTCATTACATGAGTGGGTTCTGATTGTGCAAGTCCACTGAGCTGTGTGCTTCAAAGTGCACTTCTCTGCATAAACATTACCCTCCAACAAAAAGTAAAATAAAAAGGTAGTTTGTCCAAATCCTTGGCAATAACTGATTTACATAAAAATGATTATACATGCTAAATGGTATGGAAATTTAGAAATTGTAATTTTATAAAGCTGTGTTTCACTTATACAATAAAATTTTCCTTATTCATCACCGTATCACTTGTACTAAGAAATATTTGTTTGATTATGTTTTTTTTTAATTTTCACTCTATCATGTTCCAAAAAGGATAGTAAGAAACAAGGAAAATGTCTCTTCATTCTGGTTACAGGGATGTCAATCATAAAAACAGCAGGTATCATTTTCTGAATATCTAGTACATGTCACAAATTTTGTGTGTAGTGTCTCTAATTATCCAACATCTGGTGAGATGAGTTTTGTTATTCCTTTTTGCAGATGGGGTAACTGAGGCTCAGGCACGTAAAATAATTTGCCCAAGGCCACACAGATTTTTTAACTCAGGTTTGTTTCATTCCCAACTCTGTTCTTTTCGCAACATACCACATCATCCATGTGTCTGCTTTTTAGGACAATGCCAGCTCGCTGAAATGTGCCATGCAAATGGCTTACCTGCTGACTACCAGTGCTGCAGTCTAGAGACTGGGAACTCAGTTTTCTGCATTTCCATTCCCTAGGGAATCCTTAAACTATGGACTTTTTTCCTTAATCTTCCTAAATCAATGTTCCTCCTATTTAGATAGAGCTCAGAGCACCATGATAATGTGTTGGTGTTTCAATTTCAGCTTTTGCTTTCTAAAAATAAAAAAAAATGGATCAATGGTCTAGACATCCTAAAGCTGATATTTTTCATCAAATACAGCGAATAAAATAATGAGACACGAGTTGGGGGTGGTGGATTGTATGATTTGTCTGCTAAATTACGAGAAGAAATAATCTTGCAACAAAGCATGAAACAGGAAACATAGATTCCAGTTTAATCATCATGTGGAATTCTGTGTAAGACTTTTCAACTCTTTTGGAGGAAAAAGAGGGTGTTTAATCTGTCTTCTCTCAGAGGGATGAGGAAGTAAAGCTACCTATGTTGGGCTTTTAAGAAAAAATGTACACAAAGACCAAAATTGGGCTGGTATGATTGCTTTTTGTACAATCTTCTTTCCCTTTATCTCTTATTTCACCTTAGCTCTTCTCCATCAGGTACATTACTTCTGCCTGAGCACCAATGGGGCATGTGGGAGTTCCTGGGCTAATGCTAGGGATGACACAGGGATTAATTTAGTCCTTCATCAAAAATTCACTGAATGGGGGCCGGCCCGGTGGCGCAAGCGGTTAAGTGCGCGCGCTCCGCAGCGGCGGCCCGGGGTTCGCTGGTTCGGATCCCGGGCGCGCACCGACGCACTGCTTGGCAAGCCATGCTGTGGCGGCGTCCCATATAAAGTGGAGGAAGATGGGCACAGATGTTAGCCCAGGGCCGTCTTCCTCAGCAAAAAAAGAGGAGGATTGGCGGATGTTAGCACAGGGCTGATCTCCTCACAAAAAAAAAAAAAAAAAAAAAAATTCACTGAATGCCCGCCATATATCAGACATGCTATGTATTGGATGCTGAGGATACCATGGTGAGTCAGACTTTTTCCCTGCCTTCAAGAAGCTTCCAGTCTTGTCACTAATGGGTTTGGAATCCAATATCCTCACAATCATCTCAAAATTGGCCTGAATCTATAGACTACTCCCAGAACCACTGCTTTTACTTGGATCAAGTTAGCTGAGACTGAGCCTGCCCCAGTCCTCCCCCCAACCCAAGCTTTTATGTAACAAGTCATCTGCCTTCTGCAACAAACACTGTTTGTCATCCATTTTACTACCCTCTTTGTGCTCATATTCACACTTTCCTTTCCACTGTCCCATTTGTTTATGTGCTATGTTCATGATGCCCTCCAGTTGTATCCTAGGAGTGTGTGTGTGCGCAAACGCGTCTGCTCCCCAACTAGATCTCCCCAACTCTTTGAAGGCAAGGACCTTGCCTTTCAGTTGGTACACGCTTAGAATCTGTTGTTCAGCCAATTTAGCTTAAGAAGTACTGCTAATCAACTGACTAATTGGTGGAATGACTCTGAGACCACTTATCCCGAATAACAAACTGGGTTAGCTAATCCAGAAGGGTTTCTCTGGAATGAGGGCACCTGAGGTGAAACAACAGGGCACTATTCAATGGGGTACTCACCTCGGTGGTGTTTGATGTGTTGTCAGTTGCCAAGAGTTTCCCAAGTGTAACTGATAATGAGCACTGGTGTTCCCTTACTGGGATTAATTCAGTGAGAAAAAGTAGCCAGGTAGCATTAAATAAAAAATGCAATCTTTGGTTTTTCCCAGAATCTGGCTTGATATAAAAAATTTCTGAGGTTTTACCACAGAATAAAGTGGAATAATTCTGATAACCATAGGAAAATGTGTAGAATTCTTAATAGCAAAACTGTCTGATGCTACTCCTTTCCCACCTCTCCTTTCCTGTAAAGCTGTCCAGGTATTCCAGAGGTTAGTGGGAAAGGCTTATAGGGGATTACCCTGTGGGATAGACTAATTGTTCTCAAATACAATTTTCCTCAGACAAAGCAAAGAATAATCAGTAGTGGAACTCGAGGTCACCATTTGCAAGGTATGGACTGAATCCTTCAAAGAAGAGCTCTCAAGGCTGCTGCAAACACAACTCTCCACCTTTGCTCATAAGATTCCTTGCTGGGTAGCCATAGACAGTCAAGGAGCCCCCTTATTGAATCCAAGCCCATACCCTTCCAAAGGCAGTTAGACGCCTACCAAACCTGTCTTAGTGTCCCAGAGGATTTCCACCTCCATGGGAAAATCAAGTTCTGAGACTCAAGCAAACTGTGACCTGGATGAGGCAGGATATCCAGATGTGTCAACATAGCCTAATGGCTAAAAGTCAGATTGCCTCATTTTGTTCTGGACATACTCTCTGGGTTTGAATCCTGGCTCCAACACTCGTTAAACAATTACACCGTGGGGCAATTTGCTTAACTTGAGTTTCCTCAGCAATAACATGGTAGTAACAATCCTGACTGAGCTATTTGGAAGACTAAACTAGATAACCTGTGTGAAATGTTCAGCATGACGTCTGGCACACCTGAATGCTCAATTTTGATTTGTCCTGCTCCGCTGGATCTCAGACTCAAAATGTGTAATGAATACCATCCCCTCGCAACGTGGGGCAGATTTCCCACTCTTGTCACTGCACAGATTCTAACTCACAAGATTCTGTTTGAAGTTCCCCAAGTCTTGTGGAATGTTTCCACTTTTTATCCCGAATCTCAAACTAGAAGAGGGATCTTATGACCTCCAAATATTTAAGCATTGTAAAGACTGAGTTGGGGATGTATCCTTTTAAAGTAATTCCAGGGGGAATAGCCTTCACTCTAGCATGTTCCCATGCAAATTCTGCCCAACATTGGTGCTATAAGGTCCTCATCAAGAAAAGACTCTTCTGGTCAAATACTTTCTTTTTTTTTTTTTTTGGTGAGGAAGATTGGCTCTGAACTAACATCCATGCCAATCTTCCTCTATTTTGTATGTGGGACACCTCCACAGCATGGCTTGATGAGTGGTACATAGGTCCACACCTGGGATCTGAACCCACGGACCCTGGGCCTCCAAAGCGGAGCGCTTGAACTTAACCACTACACTACTGGGCTGGCCCCTGGTCAAATACATTTTTAAAGCACTGCTACCATCTCCCTCTCTTGGAGATTCTCATATGCATCAACATATGAAAGGCTGGAAAAGATTATGCGGTCAAGAAACCTATTTGACTTCATCTCACATAGTATCTCTGCCATTTATTTTACTACAGACCCTTTGTCTGTTAATATCTTGGAATCTGTGGTCTTAGGAAAACACATTGGAAATGGCGGAAGATGTCAAAAACAACAATAAATGATGCCCCTGGAAACAGCCACCATTCCATTTTCCCAAATTCTCAGAAATTTTAAAAAATGCTCTCTAGTTAGTTTTGGCCACAATTAACTTCTCCTTTTGCAAAATGATCTTACCTGGTCACATAGTGAGGTCTTGCAGACCTTGGGACGGTTACAGGGGTCTTGTACACACAGATGACCTGTTTGTTTGTGAAAAACTTTATATATGTATTAAGCACAAACAGCTTGAGTTTGATTTTGATTTTCAGAAGAAAGTTGTCTTCCTTAGAAAATAGATCTTTCAACTCCATTCTACACCAATATGTTTTCTCCTCTCACTCTCTCTTTGTGTAGTGATCTACTATAGAATCTGTTCCCACAGGTTTAGGGAAGAAAAAAATGCCTCCAGCCCCTCAGCCCCCCTTTGCCTTTGCCTTTGCCTTCCAGTGCCCCCGAGCAGCTGGTAGGGTTTATTGCTCTTCCCCGACATTGGCTCCGTTCTATACATGGAGTAAGATTGATTATCCTTATTCTAAAATGTGAAGATCCAGCGTGCGCCTTTGTCCTGTGTCCCCCGAGAGTGAATTGGCATCAGCAGCTCTCAGTAAAGAGGCGGCACCTTTTGGGCCATGAGCAATGACAGCAACAGTATGGAGCAGGTGTGCGTGTGGGGGCTGTTCCACCACTCGCCATCCGGGTCAGCCTCTCCCTTGAGCTCAGCATCTACCAGGGCAGGCTGCTGCCTCACCAAACAACGCCATGGAGAGGGTACCCATGTCTAATCCTCCTGCAGGACCACTTTGCAAGGCTGGCCAGGGGGAAGCTGTAATCACAGCTGAAACAGCCTTTCATGCAAAGGCACCTTTAATTACAAATCTGAGGCTACACTGATGTTGAGCGGGATGTGCTTCTGTGTGTGTGTGCGTGCATGTGTGTGCACGCACATGTGCACAAAATGCACACACTCTTTGCCTGAGTGACCCCAAAGACAGGTTGCACAAACCTGGCACATTATGAGATTCTCCCCAAGCTCTCATTTTTCAGTTCACCAGTTTGGCTGAAATGAGAGCTCAGAGCCCCTCCAGTATTGATCCACCATTCCAGAGCCAGCCAAGGTTTGGAACATGAAGAGAGCTGAACGAACCAGCGTGAATGCATCCCAGGGAAAGTAATTGTTCTTCTTAGCAGCACAGCTGCTTCTCTGCTTAGCATGTGAACAAGTTAATTTGGAAACATGGCCTTCTGGAAAGAAATGGCGCTCACCTCAGCATCTCCTGGATTCATGGGGAGAGATGACCTTTCACCAGATAGAAACAGCAATTATATTTGAAACCCATTTCTCTTGAAGGGAAAAAATTTTCCTCTCTTCCATAGGAGCCACTTCTTTTGCCTGACAGCACCATTTAACATCAGTTGTCCAACTTCAGAGGTCACTTTTCGCTCACACCAGTGTCTGGCAACTAGAGGAAGAATTTGACTAATCGAACAAGGAGCAGTTCAATTAAATACAAATTCACATAAAGAAGTTTGCCCTTTGCCAATACTGGGCTTCAAGGAGCTGATCTCAGCAGCAGCTAAATCAGACAAATTGGCTAAATTGATCCTGCTCTGTAGAAAGGGTGCTTCATCTAGATCCAATCAATGGCAGATTGAGGTGTGATGTGAGAGAAGGGGAAGGAATCAGGCAGTCCACTGTTTCTGGGATGAGAGTCAGACTTCAAGGGGTAAAAACGCCTCTGTTTCATGTTGGCTTTGTTACTTCCTAAAAACGGGGGCTGTTGAGTCGTGCTCTAGGACTGCCTGTTCTTTTGAGCAGGGAGGTAGATGGCAGTGGGCTCAGAAAGGTAGAGCCAGAGAAATATGATCTAGACATTGTGCCTTTTGTTCTGTACACACTTTGCAAGTCTGCACGTGACCCTCCATCACCAATTAATTAAACTGCAATAGCAAGGAGGATCTGGTATGTTTCTGGCACTGAGCTAGATGGTTTACAAAATTATTTTTCATACCATAGACATGAAAAGTCAGCTATAAAGTATAATGGAGTAGGTTTGCCTGTGGGTGAATCCCAGCTCCCAAGGATTAGCTGCATGATTTGGGGCAAATCACTTAAGCTCTTTGAACCTTAGTTTTCTGATCTGTAAAATTGGGATAGTCACAGTGATACTGAAAGGATTAAATTGGTAATCCTCAAAAAAGCACTTCATACAGCTGTTATTACTCTCATTCCCATTTTACAGATGAGGGAAGAGGCTCAGAGAAGTTGACTTGTCTTAGACATCACTGCTAATAAGTCACAGAATTGGGGGTCCAAATTAGATTTACTGTACACCAAAGTCCAGGCACCTTCCACCATGTCACGTGGCCATGATGAAAATTGATCAGTATAGCCCTGTGCTGTATCCTCTGTGCTAAGATCTATAAAGGAAGACAAAAGAAATCTAGTACACCACTTCTCAGAAGCAGCCCAGTCAATGAGCACTAAGGTTTGGTGCTGACCATAGGCAGAATAAGAGTCCCCAAAGAGACTCTGTGTCACTACAGACAGTGGCAATACTATTCCTATCTCCATATGATCCCACTCAACCAGCCTTGAGTCTTGGGGACTTTTAGTAGTCACTTCTTGCCCTCTGATACCACAGCTGTTTATATATATCACTAGAATCTCGCCACCCATTTCACGGAAATTGTCCATTCATATGTGACTCTTCCTCTGGGAAGAAGCTCCTTGAAAGCAAGTCTTGTGACCAGGTCATATTTGAATTTCCTGCACCTGACACAGTGCCTAAAATATGGTAAGTTCTGAGCAAACAGATGTTAGATGAATGAATGAATGAATGAAAGAGTACATTCCTTTTCTTTCCAGAGAAGGACTGGACATTGCTTGCATAACTCCTGTGTAGGTCCAGAGGGGTGCCAGTATAAACAGATATTGTCCTGAAGAAATTTAAATGTCATATTAATATTTTCCATATACTCATACTAATATTTTCATGCTTGCACTGTTCTTTGTGTCACTTTTGTAAGCCTTTTTTTTTTCCATCCAGATTCTAAGCTCTTGTAGAGAGGGAATCATTTACTTGCTCCATACAACACCCTGCATAAGAATTTACTTTATTTACTCTATACCACACCCTGCACAGGAATAGTCTTGCATTATGTCATACTGAATTGAATTACTGGCTCAGTAGGAGAGACAAGATAAGTTGGCAGGTAACACGTGTCTATTAATATACTTCCAAATGTGGAACATTAGGATAGTAGAATGAAATATGCTCAGAGTTAAGGGAATTTAGGGTAACCCATGAAACTTAGGACAAGTATCTTCAGACAAAGCCAGTAAGGTTTACCACCACATGCATACAATCCAGTGCATTTTCTTCATGCAGAAATCCACCTGTGAGGTGAGGGAGAGGGTTGCAAGTATATGTCAAAGGTAACAACAGGTCTAAAAGGTCTGAAAGAAGCATACAGAAACAACAGTTTGAGGTAGAGCCTCAAACTCATAGTAGGCGACTAATGGACCATTTCCTACCTGTTTTTCTTTAACAAGAGCCATTAAAAAAACACACAGGTTAGTCTTTCAACCTATTATGGGCCTGGTACCGTACCAAGAGTTGTGGACATGGCAGTATAAGGCTAGACAAGGTCACTGCCCATAAGGAGCTCATAATCTGGAGCATTGTGGTCAGGAGCATGGGCCCTGCAGTCAGCCTTCCTAGGTATGACTCCCACTCCACAGTGAGCTGACTCTGAGTTTTTGTGAGAGAAATTTGAATGTCTCCGTGTCTCGGTTTCCTCACCTACAAAGTGGAGAAAATAGGATGGGTTTCAGAGGGTGGTTATTCTGAATATTTAATGAGACATTATATAGGAAGAACTTAGTGGCATTCCTGTCAAAAGATATGTGCTTAATAAGTGTTAGCTATTATTGTTATTAAATAAAGGAAATGTCCTTAGCTTCAAGAATCAGACACTCCAATAAACATTTTGGGTATTTATCTCATTCCACTTGACTCTCACAACAACCCAATGAAGTAGGTAATATTACCCCCATTTTATGGATGAGAATACAAAGATTCAGAGAATTTAAAATAACTTAATTATGGTCCTATAATAAATGAAATCAGGACCCGATTCCAGGTCTGTTTGCTCCCCAAGGTCATGCTGTTTCAACTGGTCAATCTTATTTAATAAATCCTTCAATTCAAAGGCATTAAACCCTTCTGTTTTTAAAATTCTCACCTGAGATGAGTAGGGATGTTTCATTTCATATTTATCCTTTTCTTACTTCTCACACTGTCTTCACCCTCTCTCTCTTCATATCCATTTGATTTAGTTTTATGTTGATGATGGGCAAATTTTCCCTTCTCAACATGCTAATTTCTTGGGGCAAAGTTTCATAGATTGATTCTTTTCTTTCAATTGCTCTGCAGATGAAAAGCTCAGGACAGAGCTTGGTAGTTATTAATAGCTCAGGAAATTGGCTGTTATTATTATTAGCATTATTTGTCTTTCCTGACTCTTTAAAAACATCTATCTGAACAACATTTCGATATTTCTAGTTCTAAAATAAATTTCTCCTTGCTGCTCTCCAGATGCCTATGCTTTTGAAATGAATTCCTGTACTCATCAATATCACATTATATCTCTGGTTTGGTGAGTCTCTCTGACCCTGATAGCCTATTGGTTGTGCAGTCATGATCTTTTCCACATGCAGATCCTTCCAGGTGTATGCCCTGGCCTGCTCCAACTTGGCCCAGCTCCAAGACACCAAGAACCTTCAGGCTCAAATTAGCATGATCAAGACCGCTTTCCAAAGAGATTCACATCTGGCAGGAGATTAGAAGCTCTATCTCCACCAGTAAATCATGCACATATTTAGCCTTACTTCCCTAAGGTTGGACCACAGGGGAGTGTTTGGGGAATCATTGGGAAATTTTGCGTTTCCTCAAATCAAGGCTTCCCCCACTGGTCACCTCTATGTGGTCTCAGATCACAAATCTCTAGTCCATGGTTTGTACACTAGTCATCTCTGAAAGTTGAGTCCTATCTTGAACTCACTGAAGCCCTGATAAATTTTACCTTTTGCATCTCCCTCAGCTAGAAACCCTAGCCATTGGCTGGGTTCCTGCTTCAATCCAATTGATTTCCCCGGAAGAAATATGCTGCCCCTCATCCACTATTGACCAAAATCTCCTGTTGCATTTCTTCCACCCGCTGGATGAGATTTTAAAATTTCATTTCGTTAACCATTTAGTAAGCATCATCTCCTGGGTCAAGCATTCAACAACACACTAAAAAATAAATTAAACTTATTCTTGAGGAACTTTCAGGGTCATGGGACAAACCAATGGTTAATGAAAAACATGTGTTACAAATGGAAGTAGGAAGAAAAATAAGCTAGAAACAGAAAGAAATATTTAATAAACTATCCCCAAGGAGTATGTGCATACGTGCATGTGTGTGCGCCCACACATGACTATGTAAATGCTTAAAAACAGCTCTCTCTTACCATTGAATTCTAAATAAACTCCATGTTTTAAGTGGTATCTGGGTTCATATGTGTGTACATGTCTTTATTGGGGAGTGAGGGAGAAAGAATGGAAGAACAAGGAAATGATTATATTACTATGGATACTTTATGCTTTTATTCTCCACAATGGAAGCCTTTAAACATAAATAATTAAAAAATTATTTGCAATTATTTATATGGACGAAACCAATAGCACCATATCAAAAAAGTGGGAGAGTCAAGAAGCTAAAATGCAAGGCACCAGTGCAGTAATCCAGGCTTGGGTGGTGAACACTCTGGTTTTCTTCAACCCACAGGCTACACCTTTGAGCCTCCTTTGCTGAGTACTTCTTGACCCTTCAACTTTGGAGTGCCCCAGATTTGCACTCTCAAATTTCTTATGTTCTCTATCTACAGTTATGCCTTTATGCCATGACATTAAATGCCCTACATACACTAATGATTCCCAACTACATACTCAACATTTTCACTTGAATGTCTAGACTTACATGTAGCCAGATGAAAAGCTGACATTTTGGTACTACTCCAAAACTTGCGTCTTCTCCATTCATTCGGTGGCTCAAGGCCAGTCTTGACTGTTCTTTTTCATACTCTTTGTCAACAAATTGGCTCTTTTTTCAAAATTTGACCACTTTACGCTACTTCCCCTAATACGCTAGTACAAGCTCCCATTAGCCTCTCACTTTCCTCACCTCTCCAACTCTCCCTTCCCCACACACATATTGTCTGTTTTCTACATAGTAGGCAGAGTAATCCTTTAGAAGAGGAAGTCAAAGGGGCTGGCCAGGTGGCATGGTGGTTGAGTTCGCATGCTCTGATTTGGCAGCCCGGGGTTCACAGGTTCGGATCCTGAGTGCAGACATACACACTGCTCGTCAAGCCATGCTGTGGCAGAGTCCCACATACAAAATAGAGGAAGATTGGCAGAGATGTTAGCTCAGGGACAATCTTCCTGACCAGTAAGTAAGTAAGTAAGTAAGTAAGTAAGTAAATAAATAAATAAATAAATAAATAAATAAATAAATAAATAAAACAAAAATGAAAAAGGAGGTCAAAATCATACCATTACCTTGCTCAAATTCTTCATGGATTGCCTATTCCAATAAAATACGAGATTTATCATGGTCCTCAACAAGATCCTGCATGAGCTGTCGCTTATTATCACTCCATCCTCATCTCCACCCTCTTTCCATCACTCAGCTTATACCCAATGTACTCAATTCAATTCAATGTATGCTACTGCTTGTGAACTATGGAAGATATAAATATGAATTGGCTCTCTGCCTTCAAATAACTGACAATCTACTTGAGGTGATAAAATATTTTAGAGCCTAATCATATTTTAGAGATCATCTAGTCTAACACTTTCAATCTAAAGAGGTGAAATGACTTTCATGAGGTTGCACATCAAGATGGAAAGTCACACTCCTATCTTTTCACCCAATTCTCTTTCCACTATGTTATATTTGTTATCTACGTTACATGTTTCTGCTACACAGATCTCTGTATTGTTCCTAGAACATACCAAGCACATTCTTTCCTGGAGCTTCTATGATAGTGCTTCTTTCTAGATGACTCTTACCCTGATAGCCACCTGCTCACTCTCACTTCACTGAGGTTTCTTGTCAAATATCACCTACTCCAAGGGGCCAATATAATAGCAGCTCTCCTGATACCATCTATCTACTTACCCTGCTCTATTTTTCTTCACAGGACTCATCACTCTTTGATATTATATATACATCTGTTTATCAACTTGCTTACTGTCCATCTTCTCTTCCTGGAGAGTAAGTTCTATAAGGATAGAGAAATTGTCTGCTTGTTCACTATATTTGTTGAATGAAGGACTGGATGAGTGAATAAGTGAACATATGGATAGGTGGTTGGTGTTTCGGTGGTGAACATGATGTAATCTATGCAGAGGTGGAAGTGTAATGATGTACACCTGAAATTTGTACAATGTTATAAACCAATGTTACTGCAATAAACAAAAAATGAAAAAAAAAAAAGTATAAGAAAAGAGTGAGATAGAAGCAAGAGGGGAACACTATAAAGGGATACTTTATAATCCATTCTGAGAGGATGGAAGAGGCCAAAGGTGAAGGAGCAGTCAAAGAGATTTTGAGTCTGATGTGCGGGGAGAATAGTACTTTTAAGAAATTGAGGAGTCGAGAAATATAAATAAACGCTAGACAGGGAAGTTCAAAAGTTATTAGAGAGGCAGTGGTACTCAAGCCTGGGATTTAAGATTTCAGACTGGGAGAGCAAGAGGAGAGAAGAGCAAAAGGTCAAAGATCAAGATTTGGGGCCCACCCATGCCTAGGGTTGGGAAGAAGAGACAGGGCTCCCTTTCCTCTTCTCTTAGTCGGTATCTTGGGTCTGGGGAATGTACTTGACTCCAGGTGAGTTAGTTGGTGGACCAGGGATGACAAAGGAAGCCCAGTGAGAGGGACACAGAGCGGCTAAGGTGGTGTGGGAAACTCAGGGAGAAAATGTAAAAGACCAGCATCTCTGTGTTGAGCACTATAGGACCACGAAGTAAGGAAAGGACTTGCTTAGGCACAAGATAGGGCAGAATGGAGACTCCAGAGGTGAACATCAAGTCCAGTCTATTTCTAAGAGTAGGCATCATTTCATTCATTTCCCAAATTTTAGGCAGGAGGGAGTGTACTGAAATTCATGAAGAAGATAGATCTCCTGCCTTCAAGGATGTCCCAGTCTGAGACTGTGTGAAAAAGAGAAGAGAAGAATATGAGTGAAGGGAAGTAGAGAAGTTGAGGAGTTGAGTGAGGAGAAGGAATAGAGCTAAGGAAGTCTAGCTCATGAGTAAGAGGTAAAGTAATTGAGTGACAAGACGACATCAGCAAGTGGACAGAATGTGCCAAAGAAGAAGAGCAGCCCAAAGTTGTAAGGACTATAATGATGATAACTCCTGGTTCCCTTATGTCTGCTTAACTTTTCCACTTGCCAACATGTCTCATTCACGTTGTGTGCGGTATATGATATTCCTGTTTTATTTATGGATGAGGAAACAGAGGCTCAGAGAAACAAAGGACTTGCCTAAAGTTTCATAGTTCCCAAGCCAACTCTAAGTTGAGGGTGAGATATTTCACCACAGTGTCATGCAGTAAATCCACAATTTGCTCTGCCAACACCATTTTATTTCCTAATAAACCATACCCAGAGTTTATTGGCCTGTTTCAAGGATGCCCTTACAAAATCTTTCCAACAGTTTTGGTATTTTTTTTCCTGGGATGTTATCCAAAAGATGAACATGGTGTAATAATCCAATTCTAAAGCTAACGTTAGCCTCCTTTGCACCTAGAATCTGAATTTCATCAAATGTATCTCTTGAACTCATACCTTATGAGTTAATAATTAAAGTTCCCACCACATAACCTCCGTGGGTGTTTTTGTTTGTATTGCCCAATAATTGATGTCCAGGGACAGAGCTTCTTGCAAGCAAGGCTTTGAAGTGTGTGTGCTCTTCTCTCCAGGAACAAAATGGTCCTTTGTGAAAATTAGCACCACAATGGCTGTTGAAGATAATCCAGTCCAGGTTCCTCAATTACAGACTGAACCTAAGGTACTAAAGAGTTTAGTGATTTGCTCAAGGTCCTAGAGCTGTCAGAGCATTTTATTAAATCCACATATTAGCCCTTTTGCATTTTTATTGGCATCTACGTGCCCTGTGTGTAAAATCACCCTTTATGATTGATCAGGTATTATCTAGTTTAACACCCTCATTTTATAAATGAGAAAACAGAGGCACAGAGCAGCTAAGTGTTGGGTCTGATTTCCCATGGAAAATCGGTAAATGAGCTGAAATCTAGGTCTCCCACTTCCCTATTTGGAGGCTTTGCATAGGATATTGCTTCTCTAAATACAGTCCACGGACACCATCATATGTTAAAAAAAAATCTGCTTCCACTCTGCCTCACTAAATCATGATTTCTGGTGGTAGCTCAGGAATCTGAAAGCTTCTGCCTGGGGACCCTCTGAGCCCTGACATTGCCATTATTTTCATGCAGGTTTGAGTGTCTCACACTGTGACAAGGCAACTTTTACCTTTCCCTCGGATCTTAGACCTTTACGGGGAAAGCAACCAAAGACCCCTTGCAACTTTCATTAGATTTCCATCTCTTGTGGGTTTTGTTGCATCAATACCTTCCATTAAACAAGTTCTTCCTTCTATCTTTAAGGCCCTCTCCTGTGATTCTTTCTAGTGCCAAGAGAAGCAGTCATAGATGGACAACACATCCTTATTTTTTCTGCCTCCTGGTTATGGTCTTGGCTCCTCCTCCGCTCTGGTCTCACACTCAGTTTTCTCTCATCATGTTCTACCTGATCAGCTCACTGTAGGAACTCTGTAAGTATTCCCTCTTTTTACTCTTACTGTGCCTATTCTAGGTAGTCACAGATTAGAGAAGCAAATGAAAAGAGATGATGGATTTTAGTAAAGGGGAGCATTTTATCTGCATTTCCAAATGTAGAAGCCAAGGCGTTGAATCCACTTGCCTCATGTCGAAGAGATTATGTGTCTAGGCTAGAGGCCACTTCTCCGGATTTTCAGATCACTGTCCATTTCCTGAAACAATGCTGCCTGTATTAGCTAATAAAAACCAGTTACCACTTGTTGAACTTTTACTGTGTTTTAGTTACTGTACCTAGTGCTTTATTCACATTACCTAATTTCATTACCGTAACAGTCCTATAAGGTAATTACTATTATTCCCATTTCATAGATGAGGAAACTCAGAAATTAAATGCCTTGCCAAAGGTCATACCACCAGTGGTAGAGCCTGTTCTTGGATCCAGAGTCAACTGAGCTTACATTCTTAATTATCACATTTCAGAAGTACTGACTGGAAGTAAAAATAAAAGGACTAGCCAGTGCAAGTCAAACTGCACCAAGAGAACAAGGCTCAAGGTTAACTTGAGAGCCACGTGCCAAACTCTGGTCTAAGTATTTTACATATACTAAGCGACATAATTCTCCAAGCAACCCATGACGTAGGTACTAACATCAACACCCCACTGTACAGATGAGGAAATGGAGGCAAGAGGGGCTAAGTATTTGCCCCAGAGCACACAGCTAGTAGGTGGTAGAGGCAGGATTCAAACCCTGATAGTCTTCTTTTCCAAGACTGATTCCCAATCACTAATCAACATTCCCTCTCAAAACCATTTGTTAGTTAAGAACAATCTTCAAATGCTTTAAGAGATTTGAATACCATTTTGTAAACAATTAGATTATATCAAAATATGATTCTTTTTTCCATCTCAAAACAAGAAGGTAGACCTAATTTATTTTCAAATTACTATCTTTTGTCAGTTTTAAAGGATATTAATAAAATTTTGTGACTAGTGATGAGAAACTGTTGTAAGATCTCACCAAGTAACACCAAGAGTTCACAGAACCTTGAATTTTACTCTAAATGAACACCATGACATACGTATTGTTTTTCTTGATAGTTGCTTCACGTATCCAGTGAAAAGAAAATTCCATTTTGAGGAGCCACACAAAAACCTATGTATGAAATTCTTCTGGTTACTATTTAACAAATCAACAGCACAAATAAAAATGATAATTACTGATATCCAATCAATTTAGATGCATTATATTTTGTGTATGTTCAAAATGCAAGGATATTATACACTATGAGGAGATTCTTCCCTATTAGGTGATCCAGGACACTTCCTAAATGCACATTGTAATCTCAGTTCCAGAGTATAGAGAAATGTCTAACATGGCATGAGAATCTCTAACCTGTCTCATTCAAAAATGAAATGGCAGACCATACCATATTCCACATATTGGCAAAATTCTCTCCTTGACCAAACTTTGGTCAGGCTCTTCTGAGCTCCCTTTTTGACTAGGCTTTACCTTGGGCTCCTATGTCCTTCTTTGTAGAGTCCATTTCTAACAAGAAACCTGCTAAGTCAGTTTAACCAGAATCCCCACACTCAATATCTGATCACCTTCAATATCTGATCAGTTCCTTATCCTCTACCAGCCCCCAGGTGATGTCTGAACACCCTGGCCTGCCTTCAGCAAGAATCTCATTAGATTGGTTTAACCAGAACCCCCCTTACCCCTGATGTTTCCTCTTAGTAATTTTCCATTCACTGACCCCCTGCCCCTACCCATCCTGCTCCTTGGCTATTAATTTTCCTTGTTGTATTGAGGTTAAGCCTAACCTCTCTCCCTTACTACAAAACACCATTACAGTAGCTCCTCTTGAATAAAGTCTTCTTTACCATTTTTTTTAACAAGTGTTGTGAATAATTTTTTCTTTAACAATATAATTTCTATAAATCATCTATCTGTGGTCTCCTTTGCTTTTCTAAAATTGATGGATTAAAAGTCAAAGTCACCCTGATCCCAGATTACAAATATAATGTACAGATAAAGTCCATCTATGTGCAAACCCAGTATTCAGTGTTACATCTAATGCGCCACAAGGAAAGGACAGTTCAGACAAGGAAATATTGCAAAGCTCATCCTGACCAAGAACTGATGAGCTAGAAGTTTTAAAATATACAGGCCCTAAAAATTGGGTTCCCATCTTCGCCACAGTGAGATAAAGCTCCAGGAGTTTATGTGGACTGGACTGGCGAAGAGAGTGGAGTGAAGTTCAGGAATCCAAGTTTTAGAATCCAAAGGAAAAAAAAAAGTGGAATCCTTCCTTCTGCTCTACTTTCAATCTCCTCAGATGGATCATGAGAATAGGGATAATTCTAATGGGTCATTGCACAACTCTTAAGGTTGTATTGGATGTATGATAATGAGACAGAGGCAGTGTTTATCAGTTGACTGTGCCCTGGAATATCATTTCATTGCTGATCTCTGGCAAGGTGACCGGACACCATGACCTAAGCCGGGTGGATGATTAAGTCAGCCAGTTAATAAATACACACTGAGACTCCAGGCAGGACAAAGCAGCCAGGATAACTATAGTTGGTGCATTTTCCCCTTATTAAGTTCTGACCACCTTAGATCAGCACACTGGACACTGATTTTCTATTGAGACCACTTAACTGATTACCATCGCTCCGCGTGCCAGATGCCTGATGTCCTATGCCTGATCAAATGCTTGATCAACCATTGCGGCACTTCCCTTTTTCCGCCCCCTCCCTGCCAACCTGTATTTTCCCCTACTTCATTCATTCAATGCTACCTCTTGGAAGCACTGGCTGATTGTTTCCTTGTTTCCTCCCCTATTGGATAATACACTCTTTGGGACCAGGTAAATATTTTCAGATCTACATTGTATAAGAAGTGGCTGAGCATGCACGTTTTAGAGTCAGACCATCCACATTCATAGGCTTAAATCTTTGATTTACAACTTTCTATCCATGACCTTGGGCAAGTTGCTTAGTCTCTCTAAGAGTCAGTATCTTATCTTCAAAATACAGAAAATAACAACTACATTTTAGATTTGTTGTGTAAATGAGATAAAAATGCACATAAGGATTTAGCAGAGTGCCTCGCATATGGTAAATGCTCAATAATTAATGAGGCCCCAATTCACATAACTGGCCCTGTTCTGTGGCTTCACATGTGTCATTTAACTCTTTCGTGTGTGTCTGTATGGACATATATTTTTATTTCTCTTGAGTAAATACTTAGAAGTGGAATTGCTAAATTGAATGATAATTATATTCTTACTTTTATAGGAAACTACCAAACTATTTTCAAAAGTGGCTGTACCATTTTATATTCCCACCACTTGATATTTTCAGTCTTTATAAATTTTGTCATTTTCAATGTGTGTAATAGTATTGTGGTCTTAATTTGCATTTCCTTGATGACTAATAGTATTGAGTACCTTTTCTGGTGCTTATATGGCATTCATATCTTTCTTTTTCCTTTGCCCATATTTTTTGGTTATTTCTTTTCTTGACAATGAGTCATAAAAAAGTTTTTTATATATCCTGTACACAAATCCTTTGTATTGCAAATATTTTCTTCCAGTCTAGGGGTATCATCTAACTTTTACAACAACTTTTTGTGTTATCATTGTCATCCCCATTTTGCAATGAGGAAACTGAGGCACTGAGAGGAGTATACCATGCCTAAGATCTTGAAACCAGGAGTGGTAGAACTAGGATTTGAAGCCAGGCTGTCTGGCTCCAAAATCTGTTCTCCGAACCCTCATGCTGCACTACCTTGAAACAAAGTCCATTCTGGTAACCACATGGGAATGTTACATGCAACTTTCTCAGAACTTAGGTGCCAATAAGACACTACCACAATTTACATTGGAAAATTATGTCACTGTAATTACTATTCATCACTTACACTTGAGGTGGAAACAGATAGGCCTAATTTGTAATAGCAGCTGAGGTCCAATGGAAACTATGCTTGAGGCCAGCAGTACAAAAATTCTCCCCACCCTTGCCCCTTGCTCCGTTTTAGTTCATCATTCAACAGTTCATGGGAATGTGCCTTAAGCTATATAGAATAATCGTCTATTGGGATAGCACCTGCCTGAGCTATAAATTTTAAGTAAAGGCAAATGGGAGACATATTTCTATAAAGAATGGTTGGATGGACATTCACACTCTGCTTCATAATAGAATGACGAATCCCAGAAAGGAAACAAATATGGCGGCCTGGTCCCTAGAACATCAAGCCAAATTATCTCAGCTTCTGCCACAACGTGCCCCCTGATGTTTGGTGAGATGCCTCAATTCTTAGGGCAAAATGGGCCTCCATAAAGAAAGAAGCAGGATGCTCTTCACAACCTAAAGCATGTTAGGGCCTTTGACCAAAAGTCGCCCCAAAGTATCTACCTACAGCAACAAAGGGAAAACCAATCCCTATCTCCTACATTATCCTTTCTGACTCCAGGTTTCCAAAGGGCTGAAAAAAACGTAGGGAGCCCCAAGGAGCTAAAACTACCGAATAATTTTTAGAGACAAAGCTTGAAAAACAGGAAAGCAGTTTCATAAAGGGAAAGAAACAGCTTTTAAAGCATAGAACTGCCACCATGATCTTCCAGGGACATACTCAGAAACCCTGCCGAAAAACTGACTTTCTTATACAAGTGATTAGATGATAAGACTCCTTTACGAGGCACAGAATAGTCAAATTCATCACCATAATTTAATTGTACAGGTTATTAAAGAGCAGTTCGCCTCCCCTCTTTCTCCGGCGCTGCTTTTGTGTATTAAACTCAGACTAATCAAATTGGGGATTCCAAGAGAACTGTATTAGTCATCCCCATCCCTTTTAATTTGTTTAATGGCCTTGTGTGTGTGTGTGTGTGTGTGTGTGTGTGCATGCACGTGTGTTCTGACTGGCTGTACATCGCTTAGCCTAACCATGACATGTAAATAAAGAATGGATAGAGAAAATTCTGCAGAAAAGAATAAAGCGTGCCTCCATTCTAAAGCTACATTTGATGTTTGAGTAATTCATGGGACGTGTACTGTGAGCAACGGTGTTGATTATTTCTGCTTAGTGCTCTGCAGACGCAGAAGAGAGAGGGTGAAGAAAGGAAGGAAGGAAGAAAGAAAAGGAGTCTGAATTTACACTCACCACTTCAAAAGCCCTTTTGTACTCAGCCAACTTCTCCCGGCTGAAGATGCAGTATTTGCCAAAAAGTCGCCTGCAAGAAAGCACACAACACAACAAAAGTGTAAAACAGTCCACCAAAGGATTTCTATTCTGCCCACTCCCACCTTCTTTTAATAATTTTTCTTTTACGTGGAAGATATAATTTTAGAAAGTGGTACTTAGTGCCCGACAATGCTGACTGGGATTATAAAATATTCACCTCGTTAGGGAAGTTTTGAGCTCAATTTGGCTCTTTGGGTCAATTGTCTTTTCACCTGGCTCGGGCCACCAGTCAACGTGGAGTAAGAATAGGAGTTATTTAGCATGTAGAACCCGTCGGAGAGCAAGCCTCTCTGAGCGGTGGTCTGAGAATGGCTGTCTTGTTTGGGTTGTTGTTTTTAGCTGCTCTTACACATTCAGACTTTCTGTCCATTCAGCCAGAGAGGCCACGTGTCCAGAACCTGAAAAGAGCTAGTGCTTTAGAGCAACTTGGTTAAACTTGCCTTTTCGTATGTAGGAATTTTCACGTGGATAGTTCAGGGAATTTTCTATCCAATTTAGGGAATTTTCTCCAATACGAATGTTTTTAAATGTTTATGTTTTTGCATGGGTGGGAAAACACCAGTGGAGGTTGTAGGGTGTGTGGGAGGGTAGGGAAGGAAGAGAAAGTAGAAATAAACAGTGATCAGTAACCTCTTCCATCCCAGGCGGGATGGACACCTGCTGAAAAGTCACAAGTCCAGCGAGATGACTGGTTGAATGTTTTGGTCTCCGTGATGCCAACTGGCTGACTTTTCCAATGAACTGATCAGTTGTTTTGGCATCTTTCGGGAGCAACTCTGGTTCAACCTGAATTATTTAGAAGTAATTATCCCATTGGTGGATTATCAAGGCCTATGCTTTCTTTCTATTTCCTTCCTGGGCATCTGCTTTTTTTTGTCCATTTTAATACTAATTAGTACCCCCAACCTCGGGAAGGCTAGTTCAGTTTACTTCAACAAACACTTTATTGAACATTTGTTCTGTGCCAAGCACTCCACTAGCTTCTAGAGATAGAAAGCTAAAAAGAGGTGGTTGCTGCCATCAACAAGTTTGGGATTTAATGAGAGACAGACATGGCTTCAAAGCAAGGCCACAAAAAGAAACCCACAGTGGCGTGGTACTGGGGAGAAGCCTTTAGCACGGTCTGGGCTCTCAGGAATGGTTTTTCAGGGAGGTGAGGGCTGAGCCTTAAAGGATATGAAGTAATAAGCCAGTAAGCAAAGAATAAGAAAGGAAATCTAGGAAGAAGGAACCACATAAGGAAAGGTAAAGAACCATAAAATAGTGAGATTAGCAGTTCAGTAGGCCTGGAGCACAAAATGTGAGGACAGGAAAATAGAGAATGGGATAGAGAAACGGAATAGGGGACCAAACTTTGGAGGGCATAGACATCATTTTAAAGCCTCTGTAATTCATCTCAAGGGCATCAGGGAGCCACTGAAAGGTTAAGCAGGGGTGGGAGAGTATCAGATCTGAATTCAGTTAGATCTTTGTGTAAATGGATTTGAAGAGTGGAGATGGGAGACTGGCTAGTAGACTATTGCAGTTATTCAAGGAAGAAGGAATGACATTCAGAATGAGGGATTTGATGAACGGGTTATGGAAGAAGATTCATGTTTGTAAAGTGTATGGCAGGTAAAAGTAGCAGGATTGGGGAGAAGAAGCTTAGATAATTCCCAGATTTTTGGCTTAGACAGGTGGCAGTGCTGTTGACCAACAGAGGACCCTCAGGAAGGATAGTCTGAAGGTGGAGGAGGGGAGATGAAGTGATTAGGAGGCGTGTTGAGCTCTGGTGCCCACTGGCACAGTGGGTAGCAGGCAGTCAGTCACGGGCACAGTGAGCTTCCAAAAAGCCTTTGATTTAAACCACTTATTCCCAGTAAAGCCAACATTTCCCCCAAGGAAGTGAAACTTTATTCACGGGGGAGGGCAAAAACGCTTAAATATTACAATGGTTTGTACCCCTTCAAAAGGCCACAGTACATAAACATATTTATAGTATGTTTGTGATATTAACATTTCATGGCAGAGGGATGATAAGGTGGGCGATGACTAGAAAAAGGAAAACTATAAAAGCTCCTTGGGTGGGCAATAATGAACCAGAGATTGAGAAACACAGACTTAAACTATAGTTTTATTATAGAATGTTAAAAGCTGAAAAGGAGTTGACTTCATTGGCTAAAATGGAGTTTGGAGCAGGAATTGAATCTGACTTGCTTATTGAAATGCAGATTCCAAGACTCCAACCTCCTATGACACTGATTCAGAATTCCATGTGAGTAGAGCCCAGGAATCTGCATTTTAAATAAAATGACTAATTGCTTCTTACTCCCTGCCCTAACCAATTAAAAAATACAGGGATCTGAGATTGGATTAGGAGGCAAAATTCTAATGATATGAAATTGAAAAGAGAAGAAACAGTGTAAAACAATTAGCATCCCATAAGTGGTATTTAGGGTCATGGATCTCATTTTCCAAACCTTAGAATGGACAACCTGTCACTCTAGATAATAAGAAAGACAGAGGCAGAGAAAGCTCTGGCAATGTTGCTGTGGTTGTTTCAGCTGGAAACATCAGTGGCCTGTGTAAGTTGGAAAGAAGGAGTTAATCCACTGGTAGACATTGGTCTTCATGGGAACCCCAGCAAGATTAGTTCTATAAAAACCTTGAGAGCTCCAGCATGATCTTATTCACCCAGCAAACTCTGCTCTGTACCAGGCACTACCTAAACTCTGGAGTTTAGGCACAATATCCATCAAAAGTTCATCAAGGAAATAGCATTTAGGGAGATTGCCTGAAAGATGCAGTTGATCCAGGTATCTACCCCTCAAGAAAGCTTAACCATCATCTCTTGTACTCCTGCCCCTACCCTCATCCCACAGTAGGAGAGCTAAGACACATTCAGTAAAATGCTACCTGACTTTGGGAAATGCCATACTTATATTGAGCTTCCCTATGAAGAAAGATTCTTCCCATCTTGTCACCATGTTGGATGCCCCAGAGAGCTCCCTTTCCCCTTCCACCTGTGAGGACAAGCAAGAAGACAGCTGTCTGTGAACCAGAAAGTGGGCTCTCACCAGACAAAAAATCTGCCAGCACTTTGATCTTGGACTTCCCAGCCTCTAGAACCGTGAGAAATAAATTTCTGTTGTTTATGAGACACCCAGTCTATGGTATTCTGTTATAGCAGCTTGAACAGACTAAGATAGCTGTTTTCAGGGTTCTTGGTGTCTATAGATTGAAACAAGCCAGAGGCTTAGAAAAAGAGCAACTCTTCCTAAAAATAAGAATCTGGGAGAGATTTTTCCCATGGGTCTTCATAAGGAGGACGTTATTTAATGTGGTAAACAATATACTCAATGATATCCTTACAATAAATAAAATTATTTTTATATGGCTGTTTGTTTTTTCATAATCACTCTTAGTGTACATTGAATATAATGTATGTATACGTATATATATATGTATTTATACATTATATAATATAATGTATAAATACATATATATATATACATTATATAATATAATGTATAAATACATATATATATACGTATACATACATTATATAATATAATGTATAACCACCAAATATAATTTAGTAAAAGTAACTCTACCAGGGTCTAAAAGTATAGAGTCTGGAAATCGAGCTTTGTGTAGCCCTGGATTAACCCAGGGAAATATTTCTGATTCTCCAGTGTAATGATTTCCTGTGGAGCCCTGTGAGGACCCCTGGAGCCCTCTGAGGGGCTTACAAGAATCAGAGACAAGAGAAATGAGATCTGTGTTCCCCAGGCCCACTTCAACTAGAGTCACTGCTTGGATCTGTTTACATACTCCACTTTCCAAAAAAAAAACAAATTTTTACTAAAGAGTTTTTAAATAAACGAACAAAATTCTTTTGAGAATCAGTGACCTAGAGAAACGTATGCTCTCCCCATTCTTCAGATAGGTCCCTACAAATATTGTTTCTTTATAAGATTTTTAAGTGTAGAGCAACAAAAGATTTGAGATCATGGGCCCTGAACATATCTAGAGGGTATTTAGCATACATCTGGTCAAAAGAAGACCTGTGGGTTTTAACAGTTGAGTCTCACTGGAAGATCTGGGAAGAACAAACTGCATATGTTTCACTCAGCTCTTCCATTTTTCCTCTTCAGAGATAGCTGTCCACAGAAGCTTCTTTGCTTTTCCATGCTATAGGTCTTAGTCTGGTTGTCCTCCCCCTAACTCTAATGTGGAGCGCACTGCATATATCTCGTGGATAAAACTGTCTACTCTTGGGGTTCAAGCAGCAGACTAAGTTATTTCAAACTAAACTACTTCCTTCAACTTGGCCTTCATCTGTACTAAGGACAGACGGTGAAAATCCTTCCTTAACAAAGTAAGTGGGGACCACACAATTTAGTCCTAGGATGTGCAATCAGCTACTTATGAGATTGATGGAATAACCAGATGAGCCCGAGTAGCTAGCTGGGCAGCAGTTCTGGTGTTCCAGTTTGACACCTAAATCTATCCTGGCACCACCCCATTGAGGATGATTGATTCAAGATTCTGTGGCTGGCTGGGACTTCAGTGTGTGACAGCAACTGCAGACTCTCCCAGCTATTTGACATCTGTTTGGTCATCCTGATTCAGGGATATCAGCCCAGAAGAATCCTGGGGATATGGAGACCCACCCTTCACCTCTCCATTTTTCAAGATAGCATTGTCTAAAGTTACCTCACTGGACTTTGACCTTCCCTCCACTTTCCCCCTCTCCCTGCAACTTGAGAAAGGGGGCTGGACAGAGAACTGCCCCCAATCTATAATCCACCACCATCACAGGGCATGGTATTACAGGATTTTTTTTTTGCTGAGGAAGATTTGCTGAGCTAACATCTGTTGCCAATCTTCCTCTATTTGTATGTGAGTGGTCATTACAGCATGGTCACTCATAAACGAGTGGTGTCCATGCCCGGGAACCAAACCCAGGCCGCCAAAGCAGAGTGCGCTGAACTTAACCACTAGGCCACCAGGGCTGGTCCAGAATTTTTATTATAGTTCCCTTAGTTCTCAATTTCTTTATTTTCTCAATTTGGTTCAGAACCTAGGCACTGAAAAAGAATGATATTTATCGGGCTTCTGCAAAGGCTACTAAGAAAATGTTGATTTTTGGTTGTAATTGAAGCACAGCAGGCTAACCTTATCAAAACTTGTTGAGACTTGAACAGTTAAAGCTCATGATTACTTTAAAAAGAACTTCCTGTCCAGGTTAATTAGTTGGAAGCCATGGTTTGCTTATGTCCTTTCCTGAAACTGAAAAAGAAGTTTAACTTTTCAGATGGAACCCCTTCCCAGGACAAGGAAGGGCACATAAATGAGAAATCGCCAATAGCAATACAGTAGCACGATGACAAGTTGAACTTCACAAACATAAGAGCATGGAAATTCCCATGCTAAGTAGTACGAGATAGTGACAAAGGGAGGGCGTGGCTGCTAGATATCAGTGGCTCTCAACTTTGGGGTTATAGCACAGATAAGTGTAGCCAAATGTCTACTGAAAATTGGGATGTGTTCCTAGGAAAGATGAGCACCCAACCTTTTAAGCCAGAGAATGGCAAAGGGGTGGAGGGGAAGAGCAGAACTTATTTCTGGTAGAAAGGACATATTGGGGGATAAAGCCCAGCCTCAGGACCAGCTCACCTTCCTCCTAGAAGCTACCACATCAGTGATGATGAAATCACTCCTTCAACTGGAAAACCAGCCAGAAGCACAAGTCCAACTCCAACTTGAAGGAGTGCCTTCAGCCTCCACCATCTTAAATTTGTGCCTACATTCTTGGACCTGGGAGATGCACAGAGGAAAGGGAATTAGCAGTTCGGAATACGGTGGGGTCAAATAGCCTTACTAATGTCCAGTGAAATGGCTCTAAGGAACTGCTGGGAGTCACTGCCCTAAGTGACATAGCTCTTAAAAGGTTATGGATAGACCCTAAAACTCTCAACTTCCTTAAATAATCCCATTATAAAACCATCAGTCCGTGAACTCATCTAAACCCTTTTGGATCTGTTCATTTTTCCAGTCTGTATCCAACAGATTTTCTTTGCTGCCACCTGCTAAGAGTTTTTTTTTTTTTCCTTTTAACTATTCCAATGATCATGCCTCCTTAAAAGAGATTTCAACTTTAAAAACTTAGCTGAATTTGAATGGCATTTGTACATCCTTGCGGGTTGATTTTTCTTTTCTGTTTAAATAATTAGCACCATTTCCTGATGGATTCAATGGCCAAACTAAAAAACACTAAAGTTAAAATGAAGGTAAGTTTATGTTATTGCAGAGAAAACCATTTCTCTTTTCAGATACTCAAAATGCTTTTTTAGGAAAGAACAGCGCAAGGTACTTTCTCATCTCAGAACTGAATGAGACAATATATTTCATAAGGTGTCTGAATCTAAACTACTTATGCAAACTTAAGATCAATATATTTCACAGGACACAAAAGAAGCACTAACCAAAAGGAAAAAATTTCATAAATTTTGGTTACTTTAAATTAAGAACTTCTGAAACATCATTAAGAGGGTGAAAAAGCATCCATGGAGTTGAAGAAAATATTTGCAATATTCATCTAACTTGTAATATTTTATACATCCAAAATACATAAAGATCTTATTTAATTCAGTAGGAAAAAGAGAACTCAAAAGAAAAATGGACAAAAACAAGCTCTTTGGAAAAGAGGAAATCTAAAAGGATAAAAAATATATGAAAAACTGTACAAATTGATTAGTCATCAAGGAAATGGAAAATAAAACCATGATGAGACGTGAATGGATACCCATTAGATGGTTGCATTAGAGACAAACAACAACAATAAAACACTAAGTGTTGATAAGGATGTGGAACAATGGGAATGCAGATGCTGTGGGTGGGAAAGTAAGCTATTTGGCGTTGTCTAGGAAAGTTGAAAGCACGGACAGCCCATTTCCCACTCCTGGTTGTCTCCCCTAGAGACATACACACAAAAATGTGCACCAGGAGCCGTTTATGGTGATATTCAGAGCAGCATTATGTATATAGCCCAAGGTGGGAGACAGCTCAAATGTCTTTCTACAGTAGAACAGATGAATAAATTGGGATATAATAAAATAAAATACAATACTGTCAAGAAAATGAATGAATTGCAGCCACAGGCAACAATGTTGAATCTTAAAAATAAAATGTTGAGTAAAACAAACTAGATATTTAAAAAATACATGAGACACAGGTTAATGTTAAAATGGAAAAGCATATAAAGGAGGTAGGTACCGTAACAGCTAGCATTGTGGATGCTGTTGTGATTCACAGGATCCCCTCTTCAGGTGCCCTGCACTATTCTCAGCTGCTGAGGATTTTCTCAGTTGATGGCTCACTACTTGGTCCCTCATTGGGTATTACCCTTGGCGGCACGGAACGGTGCACCCAAGGTCACACCCCTCCCTGGGGTTGGCTTGTGTCTAATGACTGGCCAGTGTGGAAATATGAAATCTCAGCCCCGCTTGCCTCAGTTCAGGACGATTCTGAAGAGTTAGCCCACCTCAGAAAATTGGCAATGGCCTTTGGGGCAACCACATTGTGTACCAGCTTCTGCCACTGCTCATCTCGCCTTCCTGACTTTCATATGGGGGTATGTCCCAAGACCATCCCCAGTGAACCTACTGCCTGTAACTTTCCATCTTAGAATCTGTTTGCGGGAAACTCTAAGAGAGACTTTACCACTTATCTTTGAGAAAAAATGAGTGAGGAGAGCAGTTATTGGGAAGGGACACTTTGGGGCTTCTGGAATACCAGCAATGTCCTATCTTTAGAACGGGGTGGTAGTTGCATAAGCATTCTCTGTAGATTAATTCATTAAGTTGTACATTCACCTTTTCAGATCTTGCTGTAAATGCTATATATTACACACAATAAAGGATTAAAAATGACGGTAAATTTATTTATTTATTATTCCTCATGGATGGAGGAAAAAATTTATTTCTAATTTAAACAAAGTATAATAATTGAAAGCTAATCCTGGTAGTCTAGTGGTTAAGATTCGGCACTTTCACCACCATGGCTAGGTTCGTCTCCCCATCAGGGAAGCACACCACCTGTCTGTTCCATAGGCATACTGTGGTGGCTGCGTGTTGCTGTGATGCTGAAAGCTATGTCATCAGTATTTCAAATACCAGCAGGGTCGTCAGTGGTGGACAGGTTTCAGTGGAACTTCTCAACTAAGATACACTAGGAAGAAGGACCTGGCCACCCACTTCCAAAAAATCGATCATGAAAATCCAATGAATAACAGTGGAGCATCGTCTGACATAGCGCCAGAAGGTGAGAGGATGGCACAAAAAGACCCGGCAGGGTTCCGCTCTGCTGTACACAGGGTTGTTAGGAGTCAGAATCCACTCGAGGGCACTAACAAAAACAAAAAATATTTGAAAACAGTTTCTCCTATATTCTTTGGTTTTCTAGCTTTTCCACAACCATTATTCAGCTGTGACACATATACCTATATACCTCTCTGCCAGCCAAGTTGGAACTTCATGTTCATCGGCCGTGTTATGATGGTCCTAGAGCTTCCTCTGCACTGGAGCATCTCCTTCAGATCTCTGCAGCCAAAATTGCTGCCTCACAGTGCCACTGAATGGAATCAGAGACATCTGATTCCCTCACATTATATATGGGGAAACTGAAGACTGCTAGAGGTTGTACACTGTGCCTCCAAGCAGTGCTGTGTCCTTCATGAGAAATGCTTACCTTTCCCCACCCCACTGATGAAAAGCTTAGCTCTGTGACGTGCTTTGGTCAAGGAAATGTGAGTGGAAGCAACACATGTCTCTTGTAAGTGGAGATTTTAAGAGTCATTGCACAATTTGTCATTCTCCCTCTTCCCTCCACATGACACAGGCAATGTCCCAGATAGAGGCTGCTCCATCCACCCGGGTCACAGCACAGAGCACAGCTGACCCATGATGGACACTGTCGTAGTCAGCTCGGGCTATTACAATGAATACCATAGACTATGTGGCTTAAACAAACAGTTATTTTTCACAGTGCTGGAGGCTGGGAAGTCCAAAATCAAGGTGCTGGCATATTCAGTGTCTGATGAGAGCTCTCCTCCTGGTTTGTAGATGGCTGACTTCTGGTTGTATCCTCACATGGCAGAGAGAGAGAAAGCTCTGGTCTTCTCATCCCCTTAAAAGGTCACCAATTCCATCATGGGGATTTCACCCTCATGACCTCATCTAAGCTTAGTTACTTTCCAAAGGCCCCACCTCCAAATACCATCACTTTGGGAATTAAGGCTTCAACATATGGATTTGGGGGTATACAAACATTCGGTCCATAGCAGACACATAGCATGGACAGTATATCATCCTTTGTTACTGTGATCGACTGAAATTTTAGAGGTATTGGTTAGCAAGATATAACCCAGACTATTCTAATTGATACAGAGTCCTAGCAAGGGATCTTGAAGTCCCAAGCACCCCATGAAAATATCTCAGCAATCGTGCAGATTCTCGCACAATATGCTTTTCAGAAGCCACAGTGCCTCCCTTCACTTATATGTTGAAATGCACGCACGCGTGTGCACACACACACACACACACACAGGCATAATGAGCCATCGCTGATAAACAGACACCACTTCCAAGTTAAGCTTTTCTGGATAAAAGAAAAAATAAAACCCAAGAGAAGAAAAATTGTTATAAAATGACAGCCATGGATTTGATCTTGCTTAAAAACAACTCTGCTTTGAAGGGCTCATCATTGCCCCTTTGCAACCAAGCTGAGAAATGTCTATTAAACCACATTTCTTGCTCCTACACCTGAAAATGGTCTGTGACTGCTGTATAAAGCCAGAGCCTGCCTTTTCATCTGAGTCTATCACCTAAAACAGTTCCTTGGCACAGCCAACACATCTTCTTGAATATCCAGTGTGCACCACCACCACCGCAACATAAAAAGGCTAAGGAAAGAGAGAGTTTCATCACTGGTACTCATAGGCAAGCTTAATAGAGAACGAAAGAAATGCTCATGGGCTTCATTTCTAGCTTGCTTGAACTCCATGAGACAGCTGGCAAAAACTTGATCAAATCAAATCTTCAGAGACTGTGATTCTGTCACATCAGGCCCGAATGGAAAAGCTTTTGTTTCAGCTGAATCCAGGCCTTATCACCTCATTCTGTCACTCATACTTCCTCAGTCCACCCACAAATCCTCCAGGATTTATTGCAGATGTAGCAAGCTTGCTGGAAATAATGGTACAAGCAAAGAGGCTAGTCAACTATCGACTCCAAGCTCTGGGTAATACCAATGGGAAATTATTTGCACAAAAGGTGCGCTGGGGTGACAAATGAAGAGAGGGCTGGCCCATTGAAGATGCTAGGCCTTAGACAAAGCTAAGACACTAATACCAAGCCACCAGCTTTATCTGATTACATTCTGGAGCCGAGGGCTCCCCAAACCCCCGCTTCAGGCCACCCCACCCACCCACACTCTTGCGTGAAAGACACAGGTTGCTTTCTTTGGTGTGCGGTGTACCATGAAATGGTAATCTAGAGAATTACTACATTTATATAAACCACAAAGTGTTTTTACACCCCGCAAAAAACAATTTTCAGATCTGCAATAAATTTGTTTTTACATCGTTGGCTAAAGAAAAACGTAACAGCTAGAGGAAAGCATTAAATTATGTCGAAGGGAATTAAGACTGA
The DNA here is from genome assembly GCF_020826845.1 of Diceros bicornis minor. Classification (NCBI taxonomy): domain Eukaryota; kingdom Metazoa; phylum Chordata; class Mammalia; order Perissodactyla; family Rhinocerotidae; genus Diceros; species Diceros bicornis. The sequence continues at coordinate 20,391,413 of NC_080764.1, read as the reverse complement.
TTTTTGCCCAGAAAGAGTAATTTTTTGGCCTTATCTTAGACATGTTTTTCTTGGACTCTGGTGAGACTCAATTTAGGAAACCATTCAAACAACAGCAATTCCATTCTTCACCCACGTTTTTGCGAAAGAAAATGTGTTTTTATTTTCCCACTTTAATCTTCGAGCGGGCCCATTTTGGGGTAACTTCTTGCATTCGTTTTTGTTATTTCTACCCAGTGTGCACTCACTCTAAGCAGGTGGCAATGCTGAATTCTGTGTGATGTAAAACAGGCTTAGTGTTCCTCATTAGAAAAGCCCTCAGCTCTTAAAGTGAGGAAGAATTAGCCTCATGAACAGAGTTTCTCCCTTTTTCTAATCTCCTCATTTTCATAGAAACAAAGTGAAATTCTTTTTATCTGAGTCTCAATTGACTGGTAATGCTTCCTACTGATTTAGTCAAGATGGACTGTTCCTTTCATTTTCCTTTCCACAGTGTTTTTCCTCAAGTTTGGTAAAAAGCAGAATAAAATCGATACATGATGAAATTTGAGGTTCATTAAAGCAAGTCCCTAATGTGGTTTGGGGGTGAGAGGTTATCAACAGAATGTGAAATGTCGATTTCAAAAATGAACTTGCTTCAGAATGTACTCAATACACCTGTATTTTGTGTAATGATGCAGCTTCCATATTCTGTAATAAGATGTATTTGAATAGGCAGGCTGTCTACCTCACTCAGAAACACAAAAATTCCTTAAAATTTTAATAGTTTCCAATTCATTCCACTGGGTGGAATGATACCCATTATATATCCACATATCCATTATATGTCTTAATTGTAACATGGTCTAGGAGACACTGCAGAGAATAAAACAGACTTCTGCTTTGATATTTAAAATATATATAATTCATTAGAAAACTGTGTATGTAAGCACCTCTCCAGCAAAGTTTCTTTCTCTGGTCTCCATCTGTTAGCTTATATCACACAATCCTTATGACATAAGATTAATAAAAGATGATTTGCAAGCCAATAAAATTCTACCAGTGCCATCCATTCTTAAAATGCCTCAAATCTGACTCATACTCAGACAGCAGCCGGTATTGAGTCACAGAATTGGGACCATTTTTCAAAGGAGAGTTCTCAGAGGACAATCTTTGGAGAAACTCTCATTCCTAAAATTACCTCCCAGCAGATTTGAGGGGCTCAACCTTTCATTCGTCCCTCAGGATCCTTTGGCATCGTTCTTCTTTGTTGCGTGTGACCAGTCAACCCTGTTGGCCTGGCTCAAATCTTCAATTCAGTAACCACACTTCTCAATGTGGGGTGGAAAGAAGTGTTTTCTCAGTTTTTGATTTCGAGTTTTATCTTCCAAACAAATTCTTTCCCAATGAGATTAAATTTTGCATTTATCAAAGAGCACCATGCACATAGTTTAATGAGAAAAAGAGAACAAGTGTGTTTAAACAGAACCCAGCAGTCTCCTGCCCCACTCTTTAAAGGCAACCGTTTTGTGGTCTCTTAGCTGTTTCTTCCATATTTCTAAACAATATGCTTCTGCTGCTATGTCAATTTTAGACATTTTCTATTGTCTTCCTAATTCAAAAGATGACAATCTATCACTTTTCTGTTCCTCCTGCCTATTTTTCCTCTCCCATTATTCCAAATTATAGTTATTTCACAATTTTTGGTTAAATCAACATCAAATATTCACTTTACTACATCTAGGTAAATATTGCTGTTTGCTGAGTCAAATCGTGAACTATAATTGTATTTTTCCCTTTGCCCAATTTCTACCATGAGTCAACCACCTCATTTTCCATTTGTGTAATTTTCTATATTTCTATATTTGTGATTCTTCCAAAGCTTAGCAACTAAACTATAAATCCTTCCTCAATATTCTTTTCTACACAGTTAGACACTTAGGTATTTTACCACTTCCACTCCTCCTCACCTGGCAACTGCTTCCTCTTTTAATCTGCAGGACCATCATCCTGGGATTTCTAATTGCTATTGCCTGAGAAATCCCTTTGCCTCTTATTGTGCTCTATCCCATTTCATGAATTCTATGCTTCCTCTATCACTGTTTATGTACTCATCTTGGTGTAACTCACCCTCTAATCTTGAAGAAAGGTGCACAAAAAGTTGTGTGTGTATGTGTAGAGATTTTATTAATCTGAAAATGTCTAGCAAACTCATGACATCTACATAAAGGCTATGCTTCCCAGCCTCTCTTGCAAATGGGGTCATGTGATTAAGTTCTTGCCAATGGAATGTGAGTAGTGGCAATGTGTGAAAAGAATGTTTCTTGCCTTTTACTCTCTTTCTTCATTCCCTTGGCTGAAATGGTGCTGGTGCCTCAGCTTCAACGATTAAAAATAGCATGTTGGGGGAGACAAAGGTACAAAGTAGAAGGAACCTGGATCCCTGAATGACCTCATGGAGCAGATTTTCCTCCCCATCCTAGAGTGCCCACTTAGCTCTGGAAGAGTTCATGAGTGAGAAATTGAATTCTGTTTTATTTGATAAAGAAATCAACTTCTATCTTGTTTGAGCTACATATTTTAGAGTCCCTTTGTTACACTGCTAACTAATACAGTACTCTTTCACCTTTCTGCTCATTCAGGATGGATGATTCAATGATTGCCTGAAGAGTAGCAGAGGCTCTGAATAAGTATGATATATGGCACCTGACATTGTTTTGTTTTTGCTTTTTAAAATTTTTATTGTGGAAACTTTTTAAAAAATGCAAAAATAAAGAAAATAACATAATGAACCTCCATGTACTCATCACCTGGCTTTAAAACACATCAACTCATGGGGCCAGCCCAGTGGTGTAGCAGTTAAGTGCACACGCTCTGTTGCAGGGACCCCGGGTTCACAGGTTTGGATCCCAGGCGTGCACCGACGCACTGCTTGTCAAGCCATGCTATGGCAGCGTCCTATATAAAGTAGAGGAAGATGGGCACAAATGTTAGCGCAGGACTGATCTTCATCAGCAAAAAGAGAAGGATTGGCATGGGATGTTAGCTCAGGGCTGATCTTCCTCCCACACACACACAAAAAAAATAAATAATTAAAACATAAAAAAATAAAAACATATCAACTCATGACCAGTCTTGTTTCCATATATCCCTTACTCATCTTCCTTGACTCAGAATTATTTTGAAGCCAATTTGAAACATTATATCTTTTTGTCTGTAAATATTTCAGTATGTCTCTAAAAATAACTCTTTGTTAATAGCTCTATTGAGGACTAATTTACATAGGATAAAATTCATCCATTCTTGGTGTTCTCTTTCTTGAATTTTGATAGTTATATACAGTTGTGTAACCTCTACCACAATCCATCACCCCCAAAAGATCCTTTATACTCTTTGTAGAAAATCCTCTCCTTCAACTTTTGGCCCCAACTAATTTGCTTTCTGTAACTATAATTTTTTTTTCTTTTCTAGTATTGTGTATCAGTGGTGTCATAGAGTAGTCTTTTGTGTTTGATTTTTTTCATTTCACATACCGTTTTTGAGATTCATCCACGTGGTTGTGTGCATTGACAATTTAGTCTTTTTTTACTGCCGAAAAGTATTTCAGAGTAAGGATATACCAGAATTTATTTATTTATTCACCAGTTAATGGACACTTGGTTGTTTCCAGGTTTTGGATTTTATGAACAATGCTGCTATGAATATTTGCATATAGTCTTTGTGTGGACATATACCTTCATTTCTCTTAGATAATGTTAAGAATCAGATTGCCAGGTTATATAGAAAGAACATGATTAATTTTACAAGAAAATGTCAAACTCTTTACCAAAGTGACTATACCATTATGTATTCCTGCCAGCAATCTATGACAGTTTAATTGTTCACTAACTCTTGGTATTATCAGTGTTTTTACTCTAAACATTCTAGTGAGTTTATAATGGTATCTTATTGTAGTTTTAATCTAACATTTTCCTGATGACCAAGCATATTTCATGTGCTTATTGACCATCCACATGTCTTCTTTTGTGAAGTGTCTGTTCAAATCTTTTGCCTATTTTTATTGGGGTATTTGTCTTCTTATTATTTGTTTTAACCAGTAATTTATATATTTTGGATATAAGCTATAGCAGCCAGCCTCTAAGGTGACCTGCAATGTTCCCTGCTTCCTGGAATTCATAACCTGGAGTAATCCCCTCCCATGTTGCATCAGGGTTGGTCTGTGAGAACAATAGCATATGGCAGAAATGATGGTGTGTGATTAGTCAGCTCTGACTGCCATAACAAAATCCACAGACTGGGTGGCTTAAACAACAGAAATTTATTTTCTCACAGTTCTAGAGGCGAGAAGTCCAAGATCAGGTTGCCAGACTGGTCAGGTTCTGATGAGGATTTTCTTCCTGGCTTGTGCGTGGTTGCTTTCTCACTGTGTGTAACATGGCCTTTCCTTGATGCATGAGTGTGGAGAGAGAGAGACCTTTCTCTCTTTTTTCCTTTTCTTATAAGGCCATCAGTCCTATTATATTACGACCCCTCCCTTATGACATCATTTAACCTTAATTACCTCCTAAATGCCCTATCTCCAAATGCAGTCACCTTGGGAGTTAGAGTTTCAACATATGATTTTGGGGTGGTGACACAATTCAGTCAATAGCAGCGTGTCACTACTAAGATTAAGTTATGAAAACTGGTTTCCCTCTTAGGTTTTCTCTCTCTGAGATTACTTGTTCTGAGAGAAGCCACCTACCAGGCAGCCTACGAAGATGCCCATGTGCTGAGGAATGGAGATCTCCAGCCAGAAGCCAGTGAGGAACTGAGGCCTGCCATCAACCATGCCAATGAGCTGGGAAGCTGATTCTCCAGCCTTGAGATGACCCCAGCCCTAATGACAGCTTGACTGCAATCTTGTGAAAGGTTCCTGAGCCAGAACTACTCAGCTAAGGCATTCCTAGATTCCCAAACCTCAGACACAGTGTGAGATAATAAATGTTTCTTGTTTTGAGCTGCTAAGTTCTGGGGATAATTTGTTATACCATCATAGATAGATAACTAATTCAACAACCCTTTGTCAAATATGTTTTGCAAGTATTTTTCTCAGCTTGTGGCTTGCCTTTTTCCTTCTTTAACTGTGTCTTTTGAGGAGTAATTTTTTTAATTTATAAAAGACATTTTTTGTTTTCTTTCACAGAGTGTACTTTTTATGCCCTGTTTAAGAAATTTTTCCCTATAGCCCAGTGTCACAAAGATTTTCTCCTATGTTTTCTTCTAGAAGTTTAATAGTTTTAGCCCTTACAATTAAGCATTTGATTCATTTTGAATTAAATTTGGGGCGGGTGTGAGGAAAGGGTTAATGTTTATTATCTTTTTTTTTCCATACAGATAACCATTTGTTACTTTTTCTTCATGAATTCCTTGGAAACTTTGACCATACGGTGTGCCTCTCTTTCTGGACTCTCTGTTCTGTTCCTCTTATCTAAATGTCTCACCTTATGCCAAGGCCACATTGTCTTGATTACTCTAGAATTATAGTGAGCATTGAAATCAGATAGTATAAGCCCTCCAAACTTGCTGTTCTTTTTCAAGATTCTCTTGGCTATTCTAAATACTTTGCTTTTCTTATACATTTTAGAGTCAGCTTATCAATTTATTTTTTATAAAAAACATGCTAAAGTTATAATTTGGATTGTATTTCATCTGTAGGCGAAAGTTAAGGAGAATTGTCATCTTAACAATATTGAGATTTCCAATCCATGAACATGGTGTCTCTCTCCATTTTTTAGATCTTCTTTAATTTTCCTTTGCAATGATTTATAGTTTTAAATGCTTAGGTAAAAGAAAAGAGTATTTGACCTTATCCTTTTTGTAAACATAATTTTAATATCATTATTACCCAACTTAATAATTATTCTTTAACATCATCAAATATCTGGCCACTGTTTATATTTTTTGATTGCTTTATAAATGTGTTTTTCTTTTTTTAGTTTATTTGTTCAAATTGGGACCTAAAGGTGGTCCACACAATGCAGTAAGTTGACAGATTTCTTTTCTTTTTTAATTTTATGACCTTCCTTTATCTATTTTCTTATAATGTTTTTAATTTTGTTAAAGAAACAAATCATTTGTTCTGTAATGTCTCAAATAGTCTGAGTTTTGCTGACTGCATCTCTCTACATCGTTGAATGTGTTCCCCAGTCCTCTATAGTTCTTTTAAGTTGGTTGAGTAGATTCACGTTCAGTTTGGGGAGAGGACAAGACTATTTCACGGATGCGTTGTGTGCATCCATCAGAAGACACACAATGTCTGATTGTCTCTCTTTTTGTGATGCTAGCAGCCACCAACAGTCATTGCCTATGTCCATTAAACCATTAGGGGATAAGAAATGGTAAGGTGCTAATTCTATTATCCTGTCTTCGTTTATTAGCTGGAATACTTCCATGTAGGAAAACACTTGCCCTTATCATCTGTTTGGGTATCCTGAAGCACAGTTAGTATAAAGCTGACATCCTCTTGACTTTAATGGCCCCAGATATGTTTGTAGGTTCTTTGGTAACCTACTGTTCTCTCTCTCTCTCTCTCTCTATATATATATATGTACATTCACACACATATATATGTGTGTATATATAATTAAGATAATCTATAATATTTTTTAATGATGATATGATTAAGGTTATATAATAGTGAAAAGACTATGCACATTTTTTATGTTTTCACCAAATCTCAGGATAGGGTCACAGTTTAAAATAATTAAAAATAAAAAAGGTTTTTGGCCGCCTCAAGGCAGTGGCGCTCAGACAACTGAAGTACCCTTAGGTTTGCCATGTGCCAGGTACTATGCTAAGTGCTTTACATAAGAGATCTCATTTTATCCTCTGAACAATAGCACAATGCTCCTCTCATTCTCATTTTACAGAAGAGGACACCGATGAACAGAGAATTACTTCCCCAAGCTCCAGTGAGTGGTGGAGCCAGGATTGGAAGCCAGGAGGTGTAACTCAAGACTCCATTCAAGGCTATTTTTGCTTACAGTCATACAGATTTTTTTAAAAATCCATTTACTGAAGAGAGGTTCAGCAATTTGCCCCAAATTGGCTAGTTAGGCTCCAGAAGGGATTGAATTCATTTGGGAACACGCGTTTGTATGTCCAAAGGGAAGTTTGGATGTCTAAAGCATATATGCTCTAACAAAGCAAAGCGGATGGCCTCAGTGTCAGCGAAATGGAAGCCATCCTAAGAAGACTGGTCAGCGCTTCTTCATCTCCCCTCAGTCTTCGTGTGGTTGTGCCATCTTTATAGATTTCTCCAGAAGCTTTAACACACTGGTGTGAAAAATGAAACTGAAGAATAAAATAGGAAACATGTCAAGAGGAATCTAGGGAGCTGAGAAGAACTCGCCAGAAAGTGTCAGATTGCTGCAGTTCTGCTGTTTCATTTTTGACAACGGAATCTGAGTCCACAGCTTTCCTTTCCCCCTAATGTGCATTAAAGAACTGAGCTTTCTCCCCTAGGATTGTCAACAGGACTCTGTTCTGGTACCAGACCACAACATTTCATAAGTCTCATTTTCCATGGGTTGGTTTATAACACATGAGGCAACAGAAAGCAGAGCACCTTATTTTTCAGTCCTGTCCATTTGCCATGATCAGATGAAAGGAGGATGGTCATGACAACAATGACACACGGTAACTAACACTCATTAAGCAGTTCCTTAACAGGGCTCATCACTGCTCTAAGCACTTTCTACATAATATCTCATTTGATACTCAGGTGACCTAAGTCACACAACTAGTAAGTCATAACACTTGAACTTGGACCCACGCAGTTTGACTGAGGAGCCTTACTCTGAACAATTGCGCCTGAGCTGCTGTGACCGGTGCTTAGACTTCAGAATATTAGTGCTCCCTGATATCACAGAACGTAAAAAGAAAAATCACATTGTGCAATCTATTGGTACAAGTCTGTGGTTTCTTCATTTTTCTTTTCATCTTGTAGCAATGACTTAGGGACTATTGAAGATGCTTCATGAAGGCTTGTTGAATGATATCTAGCTTTGTGAGGGAAAAATCACTGCATATAACAATGGTCTAAACATCTCTCTTTCCAAAATACTGACAAACGCAGTTTCTACCAACTGAGTCCTGCTTCATTTCAGCGCTAACAGCTCAGTTTCTCCCACACAAAGGTCTAGCTTACCTAGCACGTGGCATTCTGTTTTTAACAAACTACCCGACAAGCTGTTATTCAAAAAATGTATCCTGAGTAATAAGATTGCAGATGTAAAAATATATCAACATCAAGCCCACAAAATCAAGTCCTCAGGCAAGACATCTTAAGATGGAATGTCCCTACCACCATTATTTGTTGTATGGAACCAGGTGTTATCATAAAAGGAGATCACTGAAAACCCCAATAGATTTGTTCCCACTGACTTTCCTGAAATGCTTATCCACTCTTTCCTTGCAAGTCTTCAAGGCTGGCTAACGGGGAGAAGGAGTTCTTGTTCATGCCACTCAGCTCCCCACTGCCCTGACCTCTCTACTCATCTTCCCAGACCAAACCTCACCAAAACTGTCAAAAAAGTTTCCCTTCTCCATCAGGGGCTCCCCTATGTTCCCCAAGAAGGGATTTACTGTTCAAATTTCTTCTCAACCAAGAATCTTCCATATACACCAAAGTCAATACTCTGCAGCAGCAGTTCATTTGATTCAGTAAAATGATTCTCCATACATATTTATTGCATGGAAGAGAAAGGATCAATCTTTCCCCAAGACAAAAGGAGAAATTTTAGCAAAAGGAAGAGTGAAGGGGAAGGAAATAAACCTTTCTTGAGCCCCTATTAGTGCCAAAACATTGTTCTAGAAGTTTTATTATATTAATACTAACACTTTGTTATATTAATGCTAACACTAATACCAATTTTAATGCTAACAAATATTGACACTGGTACTGATAATAATGTTGACACCAATATAGTGCAAATACAAATACTAATGTTAATACTTTCCACCACTAACAATACTAATGCAAATACTGATACTGATCTTGGTTTTAATAAAATATTTCTCAGGTTTATTCTCACATGGAGGGATCCCCAGTAGAGCAACACTCTTGGCCTCTTACTCCATCACTGACCTGTTCCTGTCCATGGAGAAGAAATGAGTAGCCTAATGCATGAGTAACAGTCACTGATCAATTGAAAGGCTGTAATTCCTGAAGATTTATTCTCTTTTCATCTCTCTGTCCAAGCACACCCACGAAAGGCAGTAATTCCTGATAAGAGTGTCTGCTCTGTAGAACCCAATCTCCTGCCTAAAGCCCTCAATTTGAGGGCTGGTGGTGCAGAAAGCAAGCTGGCCCATTTGACTGCCTAGCTAAGTGCCCCCTCCAACCAAGCTCTATCTGCCACAAAGCGGATGTTTTCATGTCCATTCTAGAGCAGGATAAAAGTACCCAGGCCCTGGAACACAGGGCTCAAAGGAGAAGTGGAAATTAGAGTTTTTGAACATGTTGGATGGGAATGAAAGACCTGGGACTAGAACTGTCTCCACTGCAAATTTCTAAATGTTGTAAGAAGACAAATATCTCAAAAGCCTTCCTCTGAGAGAGGAGGTAATAAAGGGAGTTTGTTCTTCCATACTACCTGTTTTGGACTGAACTGTATCTCCCCAAAATTCACTTGTTGAAGTCCTAATCCCCAGTCTCAGAGTGTAACTGTATTTGGAGATAAGGGCTTTAAAGAGATAACCAAGTTAAATGAGGTCATTAGGGAAGCCCCTAATCCAATATGATTGGTGTCTTTATACGACGAGAAAATCTGGACACAGACATGCATACACACAGAAGGAAGACCATGTGAAAACAGGGAGACGACAACCAGCTACAAGCCAAGGAGAGAAGTCTCAGAAGAAATCAGCACTGCCGACGCCTTTGTCTCTGACTTCTAGCCTCCAGGACTGTGAGGAAATAGATTGCTACTGTTTAATTAAGTTGCCTAGTCTGTGGTGCTTTGTTCTGGCAGACCTAGCAAACTAATACACCACCCACCATACCAAAGTGGTAAAAATGGTGTTGAATCGATCTCTTGATGGGAGAGTTCTCCCAAATGTGTCTAAGTTCACAGATCTTGGGTTCTCAGAGACAAGCATGGACTTACTGGCATCCTGGCAAAGAAACCAAGATAATTTTCTCTGTCTCCTCTCTTTCCCTCTGATTTGAGTCTTTGCTCTGGTCTTTCGCAGCCCTAATATTGGATTCTAAAAATGAGATTTTTTTTTTCCTGAGGTAACAGCTGCTCTTGCATTTATACTAAATAAATAAATAAATAAAAAATAAATCTACCCACTGTTACTTCTAATTTCCTTCAGACTTGAACTTTTATTCCCCCATGGATGCAACAAAACCTCCTTAGTGGCTCTTCTTTCCAGAACACTATTATCCAGAACCCAACTGTCTCAAGTTAAATGTCACTTCCTCAAAGATGCCTACTCCAACCCCCAAGACCAGAGTAGGCACCTCTGCTAAACATTCTCATTGCACCCTTTATTTTCCTTCATTTACCTTATGATAATTGGAATCAAGTACTTATTATATGTGATTACTTTTTAAATATCTGTTTCCCTCCAGTAGACCGTAAACTTTATGAGAGCATGGGCTATCTCTATCTTGTTCCACTTATATTCCCAAGACCTAGCCTAGTTCCCAGCACATAGTAGGCCCTCAAGGCATATTTATTAATTGTATGAATAAACCAATCCTACCAGATAGAAAATATATATCTCTAATTTTCCCTTGGACCCAGTTTTACTCAAGGTTAATAAATTCTGGTAAGAGCAGAATTTTTGTGACTTCTGAAAAAAGAGCTCAGGGGTGATTTCATTTAGGGTGGCAGATAACACACAGATGCCCAATTAAATTGCAATCTCAGATAAATAATGAATTTTTTTTAGTCTAAGTATGTCCCAAATATTGCATAATCACTCTTATTTGTCCATCTAAATTTCACATTTAACTGGACAATCTATGTTTTTATTTGCTAAATCCAGCGACCTTATATTCAGAGCATCTTATAAACAGGAAATAAGAAAGTAAGCCAGCAAGAGAAGTGAAAACTGAAAAGCCCTTTAAAATAGGAACCAGGAAACTCACCTACATATCTGCCCCACCCATTCACACACACGCGCGTGCACACACACACTCCGTGGTGCCTAGCACAGTGCCTGTCACGGAGACACCAATAAATGGCTTTGAACTGAACTCAAGTTTTAAAATTCCACTAAGTGTCTCCACCCACAAAGGACCATGAAGGACAAAATGCTACTAAAAAGAATAAATAAAAGAATAAGTCAATAATTACATGATCCTAAAGCTGGAAGGTGGTGGGCACCACCTGTCTACTGCCTCTTTCTCTAGAGAGGGAAAATGTGGCTCAGAGGGATTCTATGACTTGTCTAAGACCCTACAATTGGCAGTGGCATATCTGGGGCTACAACCTGATCACTCTAACTCCAATCCAATGTTCCTTCCACATCCCCACGCTAAAGATATTTCTGACAAAGACAAGGCTTTCCTGGCCTAGAAAATTCCACACCTACCTTCTCAACCAACTGCCTTGCCTGTGTAACCAAACATCCACCAAGCTATTATGCGTATTCTTTAAAGAAATCCAAGGAAAAGCTTTTCCCTTTTTTAATCTAATAAAGATTACTCTTGTAGATGGATGGAACAAAATAATAAGTCAGAAATAAATATAATTGTTCCAAAATATGTAAGGCCTCTTGCATGAAAGTGCCTTTCATTTGTAGACATATCAGATTTTACCAAAGATCTCTTTCTACATTTCTTAAAAGGGTGGCAGCTTCAGTTCAATAGTGTTAGTGAGACAATTCCTTAAGCTGTGTCAAAATGCCAGTTATCTTCGATGCCACCCAGATTTGAATCACTTAGAGAGAGACAAAACACACGCAGAAAGAAGGAATCATCTTTTGACTACTGCTGCTTTTGACGAGGCTGCCTCCCCCCACCCCCCCTTCTCCCTGAAGCATCTTTCTCTCTCTATCAGTGGTGACAAGTGTCAATCAAGCCTTCTGTGGCTGAGGAAGGGGGAGGAATAGGCAGGGAAGCTGAGGGGGAAGAAACATGAAACATTCTCAAACAATTGCTCAAGGGAGATTCCCTATCAGTGTGTGGTCCCGGGGAAAGAAGTCTTTTCGTTTTTTTCGCTTCTAATCTCTAACCGACTATTTACCTCTTTTTTATAAACTTGAATCTCTGTGTTGCTCCAAAGGCTCCAAAACAAATCACTGGTCAGCCAGGATTAAGCTGCTTTGTTGCCAACGATTAGCAGGTTTGCTTGTAGTTTTAACATCTTCAGCAACAGCCGAATGTCAAATGATTCAGGAAATACTGGTCTTGTTTTGACCAGAGCCATATGAATGTCTGAAATAGATTGGGGAAGGTACCAAAGAGAAAGGATTCTAGAACATTCCAGAAAGGCAGAGTTTAACATGGACAAACTGAGAACTCTATCAACATCTGTATTTCTGTTGTTTTTCATGCAGCCATTGTTTTTAAAAATGTTATATCCCAGCCATCCCCTGTCTCAAAGAAAAATCTGTAAAACATCTAGTTTAAGTTCCAGACTCTAGGAAATATTCACTCCAAACATATTAAATATTTCGTGGTTCAAAATCCACATAGCATTTATTTATTGAATACCTACTATGTGCTGGAATAGAAATGAATAAAATCCAGTCCCAGTTTTCAAAATTCTTCAGTTATATTCACTTATATACCTATTTCAGCATTTAATCATTTCCGAAAAACCAACAATATAATTACCTGGGACTCTGCCTATGTTATTTGTGAGATCTTGAAGGTCAAGGACTGTGTCTTCATCCTCTTCCATCCCCTACTGCACTTCACACTGACCTTCCAAGTGGTAGCTGCTCAAGTCAGCATCATGGTACAGGGAAAGGCACGAATCGGGAGGCAGGTGCTCTGATTCGAGCTCTAATTGATTTTCTGGTCATGGACAAACCTCCATCAGTGGATCTTTGGCTTCCTGCATTTATAATATGGGGGAAGCCCCTTTCCATCATCCCTTCCAATGCTAATATCTGTGATTCCTTGACTTCAGGGCAAGGAGACTAAATAGCAGGGCATAGGGAACATTATCCGATTTTAAACACCTTCAGGGCAGGGTTTGTCTCTCTTATTGAGTCTCCAGGTAAACGCAGTGTCCTGCAGAAAAGATCTACACACATGAAACTCAAGCGAAGAGTCTGTGACGCAGGAAAGAAACTCAGGTAGGCTTAAACAAGGTCCTAGGGCTCAAGCCATAGGAAAGTCCTAGCGCAGACTCAAGATTATATATGGTTATTTTGAGGCAACCAGTAGCCACCACTCTCCATGAGGGTTACGGATAGGAGCAGATCGTCTCATCAGGGGCTTCCAAGTAGGAATGTACAGGAAGTGGGACTGGGGATGAATGGAAGGCTTGGCAGATCTTAAAATACTAGCTATCCAAATGAAAATTTACACATTTCCTTGTACTGAGTACATTTTGCCTACAAAGGCAGTTTCTCCCATCTCTGTGTGGATCTACTTCCCGTCCCCACCTGGATGTCCCTCCTCAAATCACCAACACAACAGTGAACTTATCATGTGTTGGGTACTGGGAGGGGTCTAGATCAAGCCCAGGAGCTTTACTTCTCCTGGTGCTCTCTCAGGAATCTTGCTCCATCATTTCTCTCATTTCCTCCTCTACCTCCAGTCGCTCCCTCTCCACTGGTTTCTTCCCTTCAGTCTACAAATATTGTCCAACCCACTTACATTCATTCATTCATTTATTCACATTAATTGAGCACCTATCATATGCATAAAAATTTTATGCACATAAAAACACACAAAAATGGCTAACCCTTATTCTCAATGCCACGTCTTTATCACTTTCAGCAGATACCTTCTACTTCCTTCCCAGTAGGATCAAAGTAAGTTGACAAGAACATGTTCCATGTCCATTTCCTCATCATAATTTCTCCACATCTGCCTTCCCTCCTGCCTCTTCACTTTGGAATCAGAGGAGGACATTTCTGGCCTTCTTCTATCAGTTAGGATGGTTTCGGCATGCTTCTCAACGAGGAAATGTATTACTCCATGTAACAGGAAGTCCAGTGATAGACCAAGCTCCAGGCAGAGTATGATCAGGGCTCTGGTTGCTTTTTTCTCTGAGATTCTGTCAGTGATTTAAAAGCACCAATGGTAAGGTAGTGGTTGTATTTAAGAGGGTAGAGGGAAGAGAAGGAATAGAATAGTATTGAGGAAAGGTAAACAGGAGTCTTCCATTGTGTTTATAGTATTTTATTTCTTTAAGCTGTATTGGGCATATATTATATTAGACTTACTATTTTTTGTGAAAAGAAATGTAACATTTAAATGTATTAATAAAATGATCATTCATAACCATATACAACTTGAGTACCTTGAGAATGCCCTGTGTTTCCCTCCCCATTCACATTTTCCTTCTAGACTCCCGGAGGGAATTACTATACTGAAGTATGTATGTGTTTGAATTTTATGTAAATGGAATACTTCTATATTTCATTTATGACTCTTATTCTTCCATGACTTGACTCTTTTCTCTCAACTTTTTTTTTGAGATTCATACATGCTAATGCATATGGCTACAGTTCATTCATTTTCAGTACTACATAGTATTTTATCATACAAATTAACTACAACTGAACCTTGTGGGGAATGCTAAGAAGCCAATACATCTGTGAAGTGGGAAGTTTTTGGTAAGATCTATGAAGCTTGTCAGAGTTCATGACGAGGTTTCTAAATCTGAGATGCTAATGAAGTATGAGTTTACAGAACATATATAATATTCTATGCTGAGCAACAAATTGACAAGTGGTTAAAAAAGCACATGACTATTATCTCACAATTTCTGAGGATCAGGAGTCTGGGCAGAGCTTAACTGGGTTCTCTGCTTAGGTTATCACAGGCTGTAATCAACGTGTTAGCCAAGGCTAAGATCTCATCTGGAGGCTTGACAAAGAAAGAATCTGCTTCTAAGCTCCCTTGGATTTTGGAAGAATTAATTTCTTTATGGTTGAAGGATTCATGGCAGGTTGCTCCTTCAAAGCCAGCAACAGATTGAGTAAATCCACTACCAAGAAGGGGTCTTACATAATGCAACATAATCATGGGAGTGATAGTCCATCACCTTTGCCTTATTCTGTCACTTAGAAGAAAGCCTCAGAGCAACACTCAAGAGCAGGGATTATACAAGGGCATGAATCCCAGGAAGCAAGGATCACAAGGCGCCACAGAGCAGTCTTCAAAGATGCCACATCTGACAAAACCATCATGTCTGATCCCCATTACTACCTGAGAATAATGGTCTGTCCTTCACTTCTGCCTTCCTCTCACAGCCAAACTATAAGTCAGAACCAGAAAGAGTGCTCAGAAACCTAATTTCTTGCCTTAGCCTGGAGTGGTGGTGTTGATGCTGCCAAAGTGACCTCACAGTAATTTTTGACACAAAAGTCTTGCAGATCATTTGTCAGAATTATACATAGGAATTTTAAATAGCATTTTCTGTTAGATTCGGTATATAAAAATACAATCAATATTGGAATCCTATTCTTCAATCCAGCTATCTGTATAAACTTTCTCAATAAATTGTCTGTAGATTCTTTTCAATTTTACTTAAATAATATCTAGGAATGACATTTGTTTCTTTCCCATTTTTATAATTTTTAATTCTTTTTCTTGTCTTATTGCTCTATCTAGAGTATCTGATACAGAATTGATTAGAAATGATGGTAGTGGGTATTTTTGTCTTAGTTCAGAGTTTAAAGGGAATGCTTTTAATGTGTGCAGTAAATGTTTATAGATATCTTTTGCCAGGTGAAGCACATTTCTTCTGTTTCTAGTTTGGTAAGAGTTGTTTCTTGTAAATGTGTGTTAATTTTATTGATTTTTGTGTATCTGTTTACATGATGAAATATGATAATAGATTTTCTAATGTTGATTCAAATATCCGTTCCTGAAGTGAGCTCAAATTGTGTAGTTCATTTCTGAATTTGTTTTGCTAATAACATTTGAAGATTTTTTTGTCCACAGTCTTGAGTGAGTTATACTTAATTTCCCTCTCTCATGGTTTCCTTCTCTGTTAGTATCAAGCTTACACTAGCTCATAAAATGAGCTGGGGAGTAAAACCTGTTTGTTTTTTAGAAAAGTTTAAGATTGGAATTAATTATTTCTTTAATGTTTTCCAGAGTCTATAAAAATAATCTGGGCCTGGTTTTTTCTTTGTGGGAAGATTTTAAGGTACAGATCCAATTTCTCTAATGGTTATAAGACCCCTCAGATTTTCTATTTAATTTTGAGTCTGTTTTGGTTATTTGTAATAATTGTCTAGAGACTTTCTTTC
Source organism: Diceros bicornis minor (assembly GCF_020826845.1). Lineage (NCBI taxonomy): Eukaryota > Metazoa > Chordata > Mammalia > Perissodactyla > Rhinocerotidae > Diceros > Diceros bicornis. Next base: position 20,375,018 of record NC_080764.1, on the reverse strand, counting down.
AAATTTTTTGGTAAAAAGATATTTGTAATTTTCTCTTATTATCTTTTTAATTTCTATTGTATTTATAGTTATGTCCCTTTTTTCATTCCTAATATTATTAAAGTTTTCCTTCTCCAACTTTCTCTATTGATCCTGCCAGAGGCAAGCATATTGGTCTTCTAAAAGAATTAACTTTTAGTTTTGTTGATTCTTTTAGTTCTATATTTATTTGAGTTTTTGTTTACATTTGACCTTATGTTACATATGTTTTCTTTTTAATTTCTTTGGGCGTGTTATGCTGTTCTTTTCGTAACTTAAGTTAGATATTTAGTTCATTAACTTTTGGTCTTTCTTTTTCTAGACATAAGCATTCAAGACTATAAATGTCCTTTAGCTGCATCCCACAAGTTTTATAAGTACCTTTTTTATAATTCACATTGTATTTATAGTATAATTTCTTCTATAACCCACGAATTATTTAGGTGTATGCTTTAAATTTCCAAATGTATGGAGTTTTTAAAATTATTTTTGATATGAATCCTTCATTTAATTGTGGTCTTATATACACTAATTTTTTTTAATTTGTTGATGCATCCTTTATGATATATAACATAGCTCATCTTTATAATAGTTTTCCACGTGCTTGGGAAGTCCCATATTTGCCTATTAGAATAATCTTGCTAATTTTATGTTTTCAAGTCTTCTACATCTTGTAATTTTTCATCTGATTGCTGTTCTAGAGAGATTTGTCACGGTAATGTTTTGTGGATTGTGGCTGCTCAGGAAGAGGTAGGACTGAGAAAGAGTACTTGGTGTTATGGTTATATTATCTGAAAAGAATCTGCATGGAGAAGAGCAACACCCAATGCACTCTCGCCCTGCCTGTGCCCAGTCCATTGGCACACAGCATATCACACTTACTGCTTGGTGTGCTGGAAGATCACAGGTCTCTCCACAACCTTACATTTAATTTATTTTCTTGAAGCTTCTCCCAAAATCCCTCACACGTTTAATATTGCTGGCACCTTGGACCACTTAACTTGACATATTTCCCTGCCTTTGCTTCTGCCATTGCGTCCTCTTAGAATGACCTTCCCCGACCCACATACCCATATCAAAACCTCCCATGTTCCTTTATGAATCCTCTGGGATTCCTTCTTCCTCTGAACATCTAAGCAAGTACTCTATTTCTCGGTTATGAAATGTTGTATTTTGCACTGCATATTTTACTTGAACATATATTCTTTCTCCTTCTGGATTATTAAGGATCTTAAAGTCTGAAAGTTAATCTTGGTCATTTTGTAGCTCAACGTTACCTAGGAAGGATTCAATATATAAATGCTAAAAGAATATGCAAATTTCCATGTTCAAATGCAGAAAATTTCATGGCTATAACTTCACTAATTAAAAATCACTTTGAAAGAGTCTTTGAAGAGAACATCGTAAATGTTCTGGGTTAGAGAAAACTAATTACAGGATATGAATAGACTTCCATAAATACTACTGACATTTTTACACTGATTGTTGTGTAATTCAAGACCCAGATGTTCCAGACTTGTTGTACTAAAACAACTTGAATCAATTTGGCAGCTCAGTTCACACTCAGAGCAGGCTCTGTGACAAGTCAAGTCACATTTCCTACTTAGCTGGATTTGTCTCCATTTTCTCCAATATGGTAACCGGAACTGGCTAAGGGTAGAGGCATCAAGACTCAATGTGAGGGTCAAGAAAACAAGAAGCTACCAATCACGGAAGTATTAATAGTTAAAGTGATCTCTTTTTCAGACATAATTATGTTTATAATAATTTTCAAATTTTTTTTTTTTTCTGTAGGAGTCTAGATGGACAGGTGCGCCTTTGAATGGTAGGCAGTAATGTAATGGCAGTAGAAGTCAGTACAGAGGGAGCCACACTGCCCTGGTGTGAATTCTAACTCCACCACTTACTAGCATGAGATCTTGAGCAAGTGATGTAACTTCTCTGTACTTCAATTTCCTTATCTGTAAGTGGCTTTAATAATAGTACTTGTCTAATATTGTTGATGCAAGCATTAAGAGAGTTCATGCGTGCAAAGCTTCTAGAGCAATGCTTTTCACATATGGTAGGTGTTGAACTCCTATCATGTTAATATTGTGTTTAGAGATCCGACTACAACTGACTCATTTACATGATGACTCTATGTATTTTTCAAATAAAGCAATGAAGAAATTTGAACTTAAAATACATACATGCACTAACTTTGGAATAACTTGCTTAAGATTCTTGCCAATTCTGGTGGGGCCTTATGTCAGCAAAATAGTTCAGAAATGTTCCTGGTGGCCCTGGCAACAGAGTAAGAAACTATTCTCAGTCAAATGCGAAACAATTTCTCTGGGCGTATCCACCTCCCAGTTGCCGTCGTTGAAATGCTCTGAGATTGTATTTTAGGAACTCCTGTCTTTTCCAAGTGTTTTATTGTCTGTCTTTATTTTATGAACAAATGCATTTGATTTAACATTTTAATTAACCACCAGTTTTCAACATCTTAGTCACCCATTATGTGCCTTGTGAGGCAGGTATGTATTCTAACTCCACATCTGGTTTTGACCTTTCATGTCAAATGCTCTTTTAATACTGGGATTCTAAGTGTACATTGACATAATAAATTACTGGGTCAGATTTTGCCAGATGAGTAAACTCTTTCAAGTGTATCTTGAAACCTTGTTCCCCTAATGGCTTGAAAAATTAAACACATCTCTAAAAACGCTTACCTCGAACTCAGTGAGTTGTTGATTTGGCCCATGGGATCTGCTGGTTTTTATCACCTGAAAGTGTCTTCTTTAATAATGGTTGAAATGTATGTTTGCATGTGGATGGTATTTGTGATTATCTCAGTTCACTAAACTGCGAACCTTATTCTCCCAATTAAAACAGTAGTGGTTGCCTATTTCTCAGCAAGACACATAGAGCTGCTACAGGGTCTCGAATGACCAAGTTTTCAGTTCTTTCTCAGAATATTTTATACGATTCAGTAATCAGTAAAATTGCTTCTTCTACAATGGGCTTCCTCTGTCATTAGTGAGAATTAGCAAAGTTCTATTGCCATAAAAAAAAATAAAGTGGTCTATTACTGTGAATGAACCTGTTTTGTGTGTGTGTGTGTGAAGACTTCTTTTAATATTAAGCAGGGCTTTCATGCTTTTGTGTTGTGAATTAAATCACCATTTCATGAAGGTTATCTTTGTCCAGGAAGGAAAAAATTCAATCTTTCATTAAATCTGTGAGACCAAAAATCGTGCTTACCAAAAGGACTATAGACCTGGCAGATCCAGCAGTGTCGAACGCAGGGTGTCCAGAGAAGCGTTACTCCTTACCCAATGCCTACACTCTGCAAAATGTACATTAATATTTCTTTTAAGGAAGTATCATACAATTTTTTTTAAGTTTTCAACCAGTACACTGATGTCAATATTCCTTAAGTAGCTTGTTTGCTTGTGGGTTTGGATATATTTGAAGTTAAATCTTGCATGCACTGAAATGTAACACATGTAACCCAGCCTGAGAACAATCAAACAGGCTGTAGAGTTGTTATGACAGAACCCTCTCAGGATCCATGTTAGCTGTTGTCTCCTGGTGGGCTCGCGCTTCAAATGTCAAATCCTCTATAATGCTCTGCATGTGTGTGTGTGTGTATGGGTGTGTAGAGAGATGATGGGGTTGTGATTGGAGATGAAGAGGGGGACAGCAAACCAAATTGAGATGACAGACGTCATTGTACAAGAGCCCAGGCCCTGGAGCCTGTTCAAATCCCAGATTTGTCACTCACCTGCTGTGCTACCTAGGGCAGGTTTACGAGCTGAACCTTCGCTCCTTATCTGTAAAATGGACATAATACTTAATTCATGTGGTAGTTGGGAGGATTCTTGATAACATATGTGTTTATCCCATAGGAGGTATATCAGCTAGTTTTTACTGCATAACAAACCAACCCAAACTCTACTGCATTAAATAAAAATTATTTAGCTTGCTTGTGATTCTGAAACTTGGCACTTTAGACTGGGCTCATCTGGGCCATTCTGATCTTGGCTTGACCCCTGCATGCATCTGCCGACAGCTCTGCTTCTGCCATTTGTGGGGTGCGCTGGCTCTCCTCCTTGCGTTTTCTCATCCTCCATTGGTTAGTGCAGACTTGTTCCTTTCGTTAGTCAGGGCTCCAAAAGAGCAGCAGTGCAGGGGCCTTTTGAGAACTGAGCTTCTAACTGGCATGTTATTTCTGCATCTTCTATTGGTCAAAGCAAGTCACAAGGAAAGACTAAATTCAAAGAAGGGGAAATAATTCCACCTCTTAAAGAAAGGATCTGCAAAATCACTCGGCAAAGGGCATAGATATAGGGAGATCATTAATTGAGACCATCAACGCAATCAATATACCACTGCAGGCATGTGACGGGTTTTGCTATAGTTATAGAGAGACACATCTGCTCCTTACAGTAGAGCAAGAAGGGACGTGAGCCAAATCTGGCCACTGCTTGTTTTTGTAAATAGAAATCTATTGGAACACAGTGACACTCATTTGTTGACATATTGTCTATGACTACTTTCATGCCACAACAGCACGGTTAAGTAGTTGCAACACAGATGACATGGCCTGCAAAGTCCACAATACTTTCTGGTTCTTTACAGAAAAGATCTGCTCTAGAGCTTTGCTACTCCAAGTGTTGTCTGTGAACCAGCAGATTTGGCGTCACCCAAGAGCTTGTCACAAATGCAGAATCTCAGGTCTACTGTATCAGAATCTGCATTTTGACAAGATTCCCCAGGTAATGCACACTAAAGTTTGAGCAGTGCTGGACTAGAGAGCAGCTAGACTGCTTGGATGCAATCTGAGGAGTGTGAGGGTCCCAGTGATAGTTCTTGGAGAGATAGGCCCCAGTTGTAAGGCCCAGCAACTGTTGTTTATTTGAGAGCCAAGCTGGCTGCTGTGCTGGTTCCAGGAATTCTGTCCATCTTTGGCAGAGATCATGCCCTTGATCCAGGGATATAGAGGGGGGGTGGAGATCCCATGAGTGCAGACTGGTGAGAATGAGGCTACGGGGTCCAGGCAAATCAGCTGGTCGGGACTAGGCTCTGATTTCTGAGAGACCAGAGAAGGAAGGACCAGAGAATAGCCAGCAGCATGGTCTGAATCAAGGTGGTAGAAGCCAGTTCTATAAGCCGAGTGGGGTCAAAAAGGAATAATGGAGGCAGACAATTCAGGGATCACTCCTAGTATTGCAGATGTTGGGCATGGCTTGCAGCTGAGTCTTGTAGGACAATTGAGCCTGGGCCGCTGTGCCTGCACTTGGGAGTGTGGTTGAGTCTCTGCTCTAGTTGTCTCCTTGGGTTTTTAGTTTTTTCCTCAAAAATATATGGACGAGAATAAGTGCACATGAGGGATTTCTATGAGGCTACAAATGGGTACTCTATAATACTGGAATAAAATAAAACCTTCCTGTGGATTTCTTGTGAGCATTGAGCTAATCCATATAAAAGCTTAAAATGTTGCCTAAAACATACGAAGTGCTGAAGAAATGCTATCTAATCATCTAATCATCTAATAATCATTGTCAGGATCATCGTTATCATCATCATTATCATCAGAACAAGAACCAAAAAGTCATCAGAGTTCCCAGTAGCTCCTTTGATCATCTTTAGTCCTTGATTCTTTCTTACCTTTCTCTCATCTCTCACTTGTGTCTTCCCTCTGCACCACTCTCAGGATCTCTTTCTCTTTCAACAAATCAGTTTCCTCCACCTCTACTCCATGTGTTTTCTGGTCTCTCACTACTTTGAATTGCAAATATCTTTGCTTGCCAAGCTAAGAGTCACCCCTCACCTTTAGCTACACTGCCAGCTGGAAAATTCTCTTCAAGTTTCCTATCACGAGAGAGTCTGATTGGTCCAACTTATCTTTCTGTAGTGGCCATAGGTGGTTAGATAGGCAGCCTGTGATTGACTCCTTTTGGGTCAGATATCCATCTCTGGTTTAATCAGATATGTCCCGGCAAGTGTGGGCAACTTTCCTTGGAAAAGGTTTGTGGGAGACAGACACTGAGGCTTGATCTTCTCAGTACGCTTCCAAACCATGTTGGTTTGGGGGATGGGGAAGGAGACCCTGAGGATGCAGATGGCAAAAGCTGTTTGCTTTATTGTCAGGACAAAGGTAGGACCTGGAGACAAAGCTTGCCTGACCTCCCAGCTGGAGACTGGTTGAGGTTCTAGCTTAGAAGAACTGTGGAAAGAAATCAGGAGAAGTAAGGAAGAGGCTATTCACTCATTAATACAGCTCTGAAAACTAGACATTCAACCCACAAACAGTTATGGATCCTCCATTGTGTGCAAAGACCCTTATTGAGATACTTCATATTCAGAGTAATCCAACACCACTGACCATTTACTATATAACATGTTACTTACAATAATACATATTATTATTATACAAATCAACATTTACTGGGTGTTACCATGTGCAGGCTCTAGATAAAGTCCTTAACATGCATTTCTTATTTAGACCTCACTACTGATACCGGCTCAAGACAAGGTTGACATGAGGGAAGTCATATAGTAGAAAAGAAAAACTCTATTGTAACTTTGAATGACCTCTGACAAACTAACCCAGCTGGATATGCACCCTCCAGGAGATCTAACTGCTCTGTAGATTTTACGACCCCTGCTTGTGCATGTACCTCCCAGTTGTGATAAGATGATAACTTTGCTTTTTTGAGTTACTTAGGAATGTGATGACCCCCGAATGGAGAATCTATGCTGACCGTCATCGTCATTGAAAACTGAAAGATCTAGTGTGGCACTCCCAGTCTGTAACATCAGAAGGTCAACATTCCTAACCCCCTCCCCTATAACCCAATGGCCTATATAACTGCTGTAAGATTTCGTGCCCCCTTAGGATGGTTCTTTTGGACATGAGTCAGCCATCTTCCCTCTTTGCTATCAAGCTGTAATAAAAAAGTCCTTTTTCTCCTACCACCTTGCCTCTTGGCTATTGGCATGTCTTGCGGCGAGCGGAAGGCCCCACGTTGGGTGGTAACACTACCACACTGGGTCAGAAAGGGAGACCCTCAAAATGCCTCACAGCCTATATGGCCCAGACACCAAGCAATCTGAACAGATGCCAGCCAGAAACAACTGGTAAGACCATAGAGGGCACATGAATTTAACGTCAGCTCTAGACATAGCTTCTACTATTACCACCATTTGTAAATAAGGGAACTAAGACACAGAAGGAAAGACAAATGCTGATAAGCCATGGTGCTGGGTATGTGAAGTCAGGGCATCTCATTCCAGAATTCTCTCATCCTTACCTATAAAATCTGGAGCTCAGAAGAGTGATATTTGTTCCTGAATTAACCAGAGATCGAGTAACAGTACACCCACCAGGCACAATAATATTTGGAGTATGTATAGGCCCACAGCTGGAGTTTTTATTTAATGCCAGGACACTGTTTCCATGTCAAGGGATAACAGGAATGCTAATCATTCCTACTTCAAGATTCACTCCAAACATCACACTTTCCTTGCAAACTTTCCCGAGTGTCCCCACCCTGCTCCATACACAGAAGTAGAGTCACATCTTCCCTGGTATCAGAAGCACTTTGTAGACACCTCTATCAAAGCATTTCTTACATTGCATCTAAATTATGTATATGTACATTTCCCCAAGAAGACTATGAGCTCCTAGAAGTCAAGGACTGTGGCTTTTTTGATTCTGCGTCCCGAGTATCTAATATAACATTTAGCACACAGTAGATGCCCTACACATCTTGCTGAAAGGATGAAAGAATGAATGGCTGACATAACAAATTGCTCATGGTAGAAAGCTATGTTCTTATATCATTCCATCATTGTGAAGAGACAGATCAAGTCACTAAAAGAAATGCAAATATCTAATAAAATTTCTATTATATTTATTTATTATTTACGTATTATTTATCATTTATTTATTATTACATTTTATTATATTTTTGGAAAAAAGTGATCAAATTTAATGACAAGTAAGATTATAAAAATCATTTGGCCTCAAAAGGCATTGTTTTAAAATCTCTGTGGAAAACATAGCTGTTTTGTTTTAAAAAAATTTTATTAGATGTTTCTTCTTTTAATAAAAATTAAGAAAATTTGTATTAGATGTCCTCTTTCCCCTGTCCCTGACTTTCCTTTTCCCCACCCCATAACATCACGCAGCACTAAGATGCCACTTCATTTATTTAGATTCCATTTTAGTGGATTAGCCGTTCACCTAATGGAGCTGGACTCTCTTGTTCAGAAAGTAAATACATTAAAAAGTAAACACAACTGAACAGATCGCGTAACCACGTCCGGTGGCCGCACCTGCCATTCAGCCCACTTTCCATGGGCAATTTGAAAAATATCTGGCAAATTTCTTTATTTACCTTCTGAAGGTGGAACACTGGAAATGAGTTAGGAAATCTGTGTCATAGCCAAAGTTTCGATCTTAAGAGCAGTGTGACCCGTGGCTGGTCACTTTCCCCTCCAGGTCTCCTTTTTCTGGTCTCTGAAGAGAGGATTACCTCTACAAGTCTTTCCAATCTTAAAATTCTACATTCATTTGTGTAATAAATATCCACTCAAGTCCCACACTGAGTAAGGTATACTGCAAGGCATTGCGGGGGGTACGGAGGTGCGGACAACGTGGCTTCCGCCCTCTCAGGGCTTGAAACTAACAGGAGAGCTGATATAGGATCAAAAACAAGCCCGAAACATGTGTTAAAATCACTTGTTTTAAGACTATCTATTTAGCCTATGTTATAAATCCTTTTCATAGAATGGTCTTCATTATTAAGTCCTACAGATTTATACCTGCACACTTATTTAATTAAACACCTGCTGAATCCTAAGTAATCTGGAAAGCTCTTCCAAGGACAATTAAAAATGAAAGTCATAAGTGAGGGAAACACTTTCCCATGATGGATGTGTCTTTTTCTCTTCCTTCTCCTTCATTTGGTTCATGAAGTTTAACTCCTATTCCAAGTCTTAGAACGTGAATCGCACAGATTCTCCAGCTTCTTGCCTTCTATAAACCAACAAAGGAACTTATTGTTAACCTTCTTCTCACGAGCTTTCTCAATTCAGCACTGAAACCCAGTGCTGAGACCTACCGGTTCTGAGATGGGAAAATGTAAGGATGCTATCGATTGCATTTGTGCTAAAACCAAATTTATTTTCTTTCAATTGCGATATGAAACATTTCTCCAGATTTCATTTCAGTCTTAATTTTTAAGTGAGAAACTCTAGGATAATAGCTAAGTTGCGGTTTCTACACAGCTATAACCATGGCACTCTCTCTTTTTTTATAGTAGTAGTTTGCAGAAAAGTTCAAATAACCTGTGAAATATTATTTTTAATACATTGCCATACTTTAGTTTGTCTTAAAAAATGTTGTTTTATGACAGTTTCCAAATTACCTTTTTTTTCTGCTAAAAAATATCTCAGAAAGGTCACTAAACACCAAGATTCTAATTTCTGAGAAGTCATTTTATCCCACTAACCATCTGCAATAAGACAAGCATCAGATGTGTACTCACAAGATATTGTCAATAACATTTGGAATAGAAATATATGGCAATCAATTTGGGTTAGGTCATTAAACATCTTTTTTAAGAAATGAAAAATAATATTTTAGTAGCTACTTTGGAAAAAACCAATAGATGGAAATCCAAATTTATACAAAGAATATATTAGTAATAATTCACTTTAAAAAAAGATTCACAATAAAATTATATTTAATGTTAAATTTTCCTAATACATGGAAAGGAAGTTAAGTAATATAAATTCTACTTAAATCCAATTTTAGTTGTTCTTATCTATTATAGAAATCATGATCTCTAGCATTATTATATTATAATACTCTTACTTAACTACTTGTCATTTACTGTCATAGAATCATAATTAAACTCTGGATTTCTATGGGAAATCATCGAGTATCTGAACATTATGGAAAATCTTACTATATAATGTATTTAAAATTAAGTAAAGACAGGAAAATAAAATTTTGAAAAAGACAAGTGGTTGGCAAATGTCCCCACGCTGTACGCGCCCCAATCTCTGCAAAAATGTTCACAATATCCTTTTAGTAATCATTAAAACAATTCCAATTAGATATTCAGGAAATAATGCCTTGTTTTATTCAGTGTCCTACCATTTGCATTTCAAAAATCTGCCTGAAAGGCGTATTAATATTATAGTTATACATTTAATGATTTATCATGCCCTTCTCATAAGTAGAAAATGTTTCTTTTGGATAGCAAAACTCTATCCACAATAAGCTTAATAATATACTGGCAATTATCCTTAGTCACTAGATTTAATCCTGTAAAAATGCTTAGGTCTGTCCTCTTTGCCCAGCTATAGAGGACAAGGCAAAGTTACTTCTGTTTGTTAGAAAAATGAATATTATTTATGGCAGTTCCAGAAGAGGAAGAAAGCAAAACAAGTGTGTTATATTAGCAAGAAAGAGATACTTTAAGGCAGTGAGGAGAACTACCTGAGGAGTTTTTAAAAATCCCATTCCAGAGGCTACACTCATTCCAATTAAATCAGAATCTCTGGGGGTGCAAGCTAGTCATCAGCATTTGTTAAAGCTCCCAAGATTGATTCCAGTGTGCAGCCAAGGTGAGAACTGGGGCTCTAGGGCAGACAAGAGGAAGAAAGAATCTGATCTCTGACTACCTTCGTATCTCTCATTTCCAGGAGATCATCTTTCAGATATCATCAAATAAAACATTCAGTCACCTGGATCGTTTGATCTTGAAAGTCCTAGTCCCATAACAGGCAAGGGACTCAATCCCTGGCCTGCTGGGGGCTTGGGCTAATGTCAACCTAAGAAAGGCTCTTCTAGTGAAGAGCTGATGCCCTCTGAGAAGATGAGGGCCATCTGCTCCAAGCACCCACACCAGCAGCATGGCATCCCCACTGAGGTCATCAGCTTAATGTGGCTTGGTCCATACGTAGTTTGGCTAATGTAGAGATGCTTAGACAAAGGTGGTGATGGTATTCACTCCATGTACTACAGGAGTCTTCCCATGTGTTCATTCTCAGCCCCTGAACACCTGTTCTGACAATTATTTGTCAATTCTAAGTATATCTCTTCACCTAAGCAACACCCAGCATTCTATGAAAGAAGAAAATAGAGGTGAAAAATCCCTAAGTTAGTGTCAAGGCAGAATTCTGTTCAACAATGGTGCTATAGGCATATAAAACTGTACTATAAATAACCACACATAAAATGTCCCTCCTTTGTTATCTTGACTTCAAGGCCGCAAATCTAACTTAATTTTCACTTGGACTTTTCACTTTCTCTTCCCACTTCACTCCCCACTCCCTTTCATGTCATTAATGTTCTCTCCATTTACTTCCAGAGATTCATCTAGAATACACTATCTAGATGTGTCAGTGTGTCAGGATACACCATCATTAAACTAATATTCCTGCTAGATAACCAAAGATGATTCCAAAATACATGAACATCTCTGTAGGTCTTTATTGGGGGTGATTTCAGAAGCAAATATGTTATTTCATCTCTTAAAAGAACATATTTAATGATAAGCAGTCAACAGAAAATAAGAAACAGGATATTATTATATTATCCTATTTCCACCAAGTATCAGATACAACTGTAATCAATAAATGCCTAACATGAAAGGAATTGTTTAAGTAATCCCAGAGGATTGATAAAAAGAGTGTCTTTTTCAATACTTGAGCCCCACTCCAACAGTATAAAAAGTGTCTCATACTATTATCTTGAGATAAGAAAAGTTAATTAGAAACAGACATTGGAAAACTCACCTAGTAAAGAAATTTCAACCGTGGTTATTTGCTATATAACCTCAGGGAAGCTCTCTTAGCGTTAGTTTTCTTACCTGTACAATTTTAATAATTCTTGAGGGACATAATTGCTTCACGGAGGAGCACAAGCTATGGAGTCGCTAAAAGTGCGTCATTGAATTCCACTTCCATTAAATACTACCTGAGCAAGTAGGCAAGTTAATTAACCTTTCTGAGCTTCATATTTTTCGTGTGAAAAAAAGAGTGAAAATAAGCCCTCATGTAGAGAGTTATTAAAAAGATAAATGAGATAACATGAATAAAATGCCTAGTTAAATGCTGGCAGTATTCTAAGCACTGTGTAATTGATATTGATTATCATTTCTTATAAAGCTGGATGCTACTGAAAAGATTAGTACTGAGCCCAAAATTCTTAATTTGTTCCATAAAAACTTATTGAGCCTTGATGCATAGAAGCCACTGAGGAGAAATGAAGAAATAAATGTATGCATTATTTTGCCCTCAATCAGTAATCATTTAGATGAGATATTGGACATATATACAAATAACTATTGGATCAGGTAGAATGTTGGCAACTAAATGCCTAATACCTGCCCAGACCAAGTCCTTTAAGACAGTAGAAGAAGAGGAGTTTCCGGCTAGAGCAATGCAAGGACTAGAGGGAAGAGGTGGCTTTTGAGCTGGACCTTGAAGGAGCTGGAGGGGCCAAAATGTGAGTGAAGGACATCCAGGTGGGACAGATGCGAATTAGTCAATAAAGCCGCCAAAATAATGGACAGAGTTTACTTAATTTGGCCATATTTTTGACGGAAGTGATCAGCAGTAATTCAATTGCTGACCAATTACTACGAGTCATCTAAAAATTGTCAATTTGATTCCAGCTTATAGATTCAGCCAAAGTAAGTCCAAAATAAACTAACATTTTAAAAGCCAAAACATGGCAGCACTCTATGTAGCTCTAAGAAATGGTTGCTTAAAGACATTGAGGCAGAAAGATGCCACGTGATTGAACATATCACCTCTCCCAGTATCAAATGAAATTAGTTTGTCAGTTTCTCTTAAGAGACTAAAGCTGGAAATCAAAGTGACTTTTACTGAGGGAAGTTTTGCTGGATAAACATTTGCCATACATTAATTTACCTCTTTAGCAATTAATTCTATTTTAAGAGGGCAGGATTTAAAGGATTTGGAAAAATACTAGAATATATTCAAATGATCTTATGCCATATGACTCTGTACCATATGTGATCAAACTTAATTAAACTGATTTTTTTTTTCTTTTTAAAAAAGGTGTCACTGTTTGCCTACAGTGTGGATATAACCCTTGGAACCTAAACATTTCAAATATTGGAAATGAAGTCATAAAAGTAGTTCAACCGTGCAAAGATTTAATATCTTTTTAAAGACATAGACCTGGGAGAAAGGGATTATCTGTTCATATGGTCAGAGTAAACAACCCACTTTTGGGTCCAACAGATGGAGGCTTTGAATCTGGGGAAGAGAAAGCAGAGAAGAATAAAAATACAGAGCTTAAAATGACCATTTGGACTATGTTTTAAAAAACCTTCTTCCCTACTCAGTGTGAGCCCAGAGGCTTATTATTATGTATAAGAAAACACAAAAATCCTCTGGGTCTGAAATTTCTCAGTCTATATTATTTATTTACCAATAGGTATGCCTGATTTTTAATATGCATAGTTAATATTGCAAAAATTGAATTAAGTAAGATTATCATATTTTGTTTTCTCTATTTTCAATAATTTATTTCAGTTCATTTAATGTTTTACCTTGATAAAATTATGCTTTGCAAGAAACTAAATTTTTTTATGATATTTAAAAAAGAGCCACCCATAAAAATCAATATTTGATAAGAAATCTCAATTCCACAATTCTTACCTTGGTCAAATGAAGGCCTCTTTCTCACTGTAACAAATGCCATTTTCTCAAAGAAAATTTAGCAGTTTTCTCCTCATGTTAATATTTTGAGTTAACATTTAATCAAATGATACTGAGAAAATGTACTAGAACTGTACGTATTGTAACACAAGACAACTAGGTGTGTTGCAGTTTCTCAGACTCGTTCTTGCTTGAAAAATAGAGCAAAAACAAACATTTCATTTGTTCCAGACACCACAAAACAATTTTGGCCCTGGTAAAGAAGTCTGTCTAATATTCTATTCACTTCATGTCAAAGAAAATTTCATGTTATGAGCATATCATTTATGAAATCAATATTTCTTGTACAATTCCAAAAAGTAACTATTCATTTTCCCATTCAAGGATAGAATGTTTAAATGCTATGAGGTTGAAATGAGAAAGCAGAAGTGAAGCTCTGACTCCCTAGTTCCCATGAATATTCCTAGGCCAGATTGCCCTCCCCACACCCACCTCAATCTTTTCCTCCTTTTTAATGAGTTCTCTTCACTTAAAGATTCACCTAACCCATCATTTTCTCTATGGGACCCCCTCTGATTGCCACTAGTCCAGCTGGGCCAAGCTTCTTGACCACTCTGTATATTTCCGTACTGGTTGGGAATGTAAAGCTTGTATTAAAATGATCATGTAACCATGACTGAACTAATCAAGACTTAGTCATGCAGAGAAAAAATAGCTAATAGTGCTTAAATGCTCATTGGGTGTCAGGCTCTGTGCTCAGCCCTTTTACGTGGATTATCATTCCAACCTCCCAACAATCCTATCTGGTATGCACTATTACTATTCCCATTTTACAGATGAGGAAACTGAGGCTTGAGAAAAGATAAGTAATCTGCTCAAGATCATGCTGCAAGTAATTTGTGGTGAGAGAGCACATCAATCCAGGTCTTTCTGACTTTAAAATCTGTTCTCTTAATCACTGCGATGTACTTTCTTTCCTTAGGGTCTTATTCTATACTTAAGACCTAAAACTCCTTTGAGATGTGAATTCAGAATTTATAAGAAGCATTTATGAAAAGAAAACAATGTCGTCGTCTTTTTAAAACAATGAACTGGTTTTTCTTATCAAATGATTAGCCATTATATAATGAATTTTCAGCATATACTACCATTATTCTATGGAAATCAACATGATGGAGTTTAATACTCACTACAGAAACATCATGACCTGATATTACAGTAAGTCAACAATAAGGTACTCAAAATAGTTTGATTTAAATTCTCTCTGGTAGAGTCTTCATAGCTAAATGATAATTCAAGTCAAGGCATGGCAATTATTCATTTAAGAGTTCCATGTGAAGAAAGCATTTTTAACTTGAAAATCAAGTTGTCTTTCTTTCATACTCTTTACATGAGAGTAACCTAGAAAATTCCAAAGATTAAAGAAATCATGAAGGAGGCAAATCAGTTGCTTTGAGATAACCTCTTTGGAGCCAAAAAGAAATGGAATGGGATTCTGGTCTGATACCCTCTAGCTGTGCAACCTTACACAAATCACTTAACTTCTTTGTCTCTTAATTCCTTCATTTGTAAAAATGATTTATTGAAATAATTAAATGTAATTATGTGTGTGAAAGTGCCTTTAACAGTGTTTGGTACATAACTGACTTAAAAAAAAAGTTAGTTCCTTTTCTCTTCCTTTTAACATTTTACATTCATTTATTGAATCCCTACTAATGTTCTAGACATGGTTCATTCCCTGGGAATACGGAGATTGAAGACAGAACTGAGCCTCCAAACTAGGCCACAGTTTAGTGGGTAAGAATGATCAGAAAATCAACAAAAAACCACAACATAACTTGTGCTGAATAGAAATGAGCACAGACTGGAGGGAGGACCCAGGTAGGAGTGGGGGATCTGAAGGAGGGGATGGACTTAAGCTGAGTCTTAACAGGTCAGAGCAGGATTGCGGTGGGTCTGGGGAGGGCGATCCAGTCTTGTGAATACTCATGGAGATTGAGAGTGAGGTTCTGTACTTATACGTTTCCTCGTTTAAACCTCACTACAAACCCACAAGTTACATATAACTATTCCCACTTTTCATACAACGAAATAGCAGGGCCTGGAGAGGGCCATGCTTATCAATGTTTACAAGCCTGAATACCACCGAATAAGTAAGGATGACAATAATATGATACCGTAATTCAAACACGTAGTAAAAGAGGGTAGTTGACCAAGACCAGCTGGGCCAGAATCTCAACATAAGTGAAGCAAGAGACTAAAATCAACTCTATTCCTGGTTGGAGTGGCTAGATTTCTAAAGATACCAAAGGTCTTATTGAAACTTTTCACCTTGGAGTGGTGAGAAGTTTGAGAATGTCCATTTTTGCTAAGAAAGCCTCCTCATGTTATCCCACATCTCTCTTTTCCCTGGTCCAGTTCAATCCAGGAGAGAGCAGGCACTCGTAAGAGGCTGCTGAACAAATAGAGACTACCCAGTTTCAGTTCGGCTCATATTAAATAAGAGAACAAACTCAAACACAGGGCGGACAATACCAAGTGATGCAAATCAGTCGGCTTTATGTTATCATACTGAAATACTAATATTACCCATTTGTTAGGAAACAAAAGCCAGGGTGAGTGAGCAAACCAGTCAACCCTTAGATTTTCTTGCCTTCCAGGAAAGAGTTACATATGTCAACATTGACTCAGTAGGGCTGGTTGCTTTCAGAAAGAAAGTCGTGTTACACCCACTAAGGTTTTTGTTCAAGCTATGACACTATTCCCTACAGAACAACAGTTTCTGTATAGTTAGAATCGTGATTTGGGTTAAGGTAAATTATATTTTTTTCCACTTTTTAGAAATCAAAGATATCTATATGTATGTGAGTTTAATTTTATAAAGGACTCTAGTATATTTTATTTCTTAGAATGTCAGTTAAGGCTGTTTGAGATAAAAATACAAAGAGATTTATCAAGTCATATAACAGAGATAGGGTTTGTTCCAGGCATGGCTCAGCGGAGGACTCAAATGACATCACCGGGCCCTGGTTTCCCTGTCTCTCAGGTCTTCTCTCTTCCATGTTGGCTCTCTTCTCCTCTTGTGTTGCAAGATGGCTTTAGCAGCCCAAACTTGACATCTCTTACCTTCATACCCAGTAGGAAAGGCAAGCCTTTTGCTTGGCAGCACCTACATGAGGTTCTGAAATACAATCTCATTGGAGTAGCTTTGGACTGTGCCCACCCTGAAGAAACCAATCATTATGGCAACGGGAATACAATATGTCAATAACCCAGGGAAGGGAGAGGAAAACTCTGAAGGAGTCTACGGGACTGACAACACCAATGTCCAACCTTGCTCCCAGGCTGAAGGGCAGTGCTGAGCTACCCAGATGTCGGGGGACAGAGGAGTTTCTTAGAAATATTTCCAGAATGCAAGAGATGCTGGAAAGGTCCTGGAGACACTTGGGAAGAAACAGGTCATGAGCCCACCAGCTTTCTCAGCTAGAGAATACCTGGAGGGGAGACACAGAGAAACCTCAGCCTACAGGAATAAGTGAATACTGCTGTGTCCCCCAGGGGAGCAGCCTGTGGTTTTATTCACCCCTGAGAACCCACAGGAACACCATCTCTTTGTCTGGATCGACCAGTGAACTCAGCAGGTAGAGTCTCACACTCAAGTTTCTGGCATGTCCAGCATCCCCTGTTGTACGAACCTAGATGCTTGGGGAAATAAAACACCCATAATTAACAACAGAAGTTCCCTGTGCTGTGCGTTTGCTATCTGCCAGGCGCTGTGCCGAGGTCTTTCAAGCACTGTCTCGTTTCATCCTCACAACACATCTATAAGGTAGGTAACATTATCATGCCAATTCTACAGATGAATAAATGGAGAATGAAAGGAGTGAAATAGTTTGAGGAAGGCCACACACAGAGTAAGGCGAATCAGATCCGTCTGATTCCAAAATCCATGGTCTGAAGCTTTTTGAGAGGCTCATGATCTTTTGAAAGCTCCTCACTAGAATATGAGCTCTTGAGGGAGGTGGACATGGTCTTATTTATCCTTATGATCTATACAGTGACCACAGCACAATGCCTAGCACATTGGTTCTCTGTCATTCATTCACTCATTCATGGACAGACTTTTATTGAGGTCTGCTGAGTGTCAGCACAGTGTTGGCCCCAGATGATGCAGAGCACAGCAAGATGCTCTGGAATGAGTTGACTTTCACCATTACTGAGAAGAAAGAATAATCATGTCCCTGGGCTGACTTAATAGGGCAGGGCAAACATGGGTAAATAAAGAAACATATGAATAAGAGGACACACAACTTCCCACTGGGAAATGTGATGGGGATGGACACTGGAAACACTAGAAAGAAGTTCAGCTCCGCTCTAGACACTGGAGCTATAAGCTGGACCTGATGGAGGGCTGCAGCATAGCCGGGTTCTAACATGCAGGTAGCTAGCTTCGATGCGGACCTGCATCTTCGGCTAGTGGGGCATTGAGAAGACTCTAGCTTTTGGCCAGTCAGGTTGGGAACAAAGACTGCCTGTGTGCCAATCCTGGCTCTGCTTCTTAGTAGCTTTGCGACCTTGAACACGTTGTAAAATGGGATAAATCATAGCCCCACTCTTGTAATATCGTGAGGATCAAAAGAGTCAATATGTTTAAACACTATATATGTGTTTGCAAATATCAAGTCCAGCCCCCCAGCCTGACACCGATGACCCATCGCAGGCTGCAGACTGACCCTACTTTCACACTGCACCTTCCGTGTCTCCACACCACAGACCCAGCTTTCATCAGACTCATAGATCGCCGTGAAAAATGGTTGAAAGATGTCACCTTTGAGATTGTGCTCAGGGGACATCAATACTCCTTTGGTTCCCTGGCTGACTATACCACAGGTTAAGGCTGGTTTTACAGAAGAAGAAGATGTATCCGGAACCAGGACTAGGGTGAACAAAGTGAGGGGCATAGAGCTGAAAGCTGAAGGAGGCACTCACTCTCGGGACCATGCAGGTGCACGTGTCCACGGCTTTAAGAAGGGAAGCTGCAGAGATGGGATTTCAGTATTTGAATTGTTGCTGGATGTACAATGAACATTTCATTTTCTAGACAGATTGTATTCTTCAAAAGTTGTAAAAATTGACTCGTAGCTTAAATACACTAGGGAGACCTGCTAGTGAAAGGAACTAAATTGTGAAGGCATTTGTAGAACCAAGGATCCTTTAGAGAATAACTTATTATTTGCCAGAAATTGGATTTTCCTATGTTGTATTTTGTTGTACTTTCTTCTTAAAAATTGCCATGCATTATGCATGTGATATTTATTTTCCTGATAGCAAAAAATGTAAATTCATGTAAAGAAATCTTTGTGCAAAAGAAATGCAGGCTTGAGGAAAGTTAAGCATCAAAGGGTCTCAAAGAAGTGCCCTGAGGGGCTAGCCTGGGCTTAGTGGTTAAGTTTGCACACTTCACTTCAGTGGCCCAGGGTTCGCCATTTCAGA
The DNA here is from genome assembly GCF_020826845.1 of Diceros bicornis minor. Classification (NCBI taxonomy): domain Eukaryota; kingdom Metazoa; phylum Chordata; class Mammalia; order Perissodactyla; family Rhinocerotidae; genus Diceros; species Diceros bicornis. The sequence goes on along the minus strand of NC_080764.1, from coordinate 20,355,812 downwards.
TCCCAGGCATGGACCTACATACCGCTCATCAAGCCATGCTGTGGCAGAGTCCCACACACAAAATAGAGGAAGATTGACACAGATGTTAGCTTAGCAACAATCTTCCTCAGCAAAAACAAAATGAAGTGCCATGAATTTTTCTACACTGTTGTATACCAGGTCCAAAAAGAAAAAATCTTTAGAAGGTGCTCCAAGGTTGTATGAACTCTAAAAGAATGATAGTCCAGTTAGAGTTTTGGCCACTTGATAAATCTCCTCCAAAAACCATCTTTTATCTTTTAAAAATCCACCCTTGGGGTCCACCCAGTGGTGCAGCAGTTAAGTGCACGCACTCCGCTTCGGCGGCCCGGGGGGTCACAGGTTGGGATCCCGGACGTGCACCGATGCACTGCTTGTCAAGCCATGCTGTGGGGGCATCCCATATAAAGTAGAGAAAGATGGGCATGGATGTTAGCCCAGGGCCAATCTTCCACAGCAAAAAAGAGGAAGATTGGCATCGAATGTTAGCTCAGGGCTGATCTTCCTCACGCACACACAGAAAAAAATCCACTCTTTTTTTCTATTTTATTAATTTGTGTTATTTTCAAAATGCCTTTTCCTCCTTGAGTTCATTCTGTGGTTCTTTTTATGACTTTTTGATTTCAACGCTTAGCTCAATAATTCTAGACCTTTCTTTTGGATAGATGCATTTAAGACTACAGCTTTAGCTGCACCCCATAAGTTTTGCAATAAGTGTTTTCCTTCTCAAGTTCTAAATATTTTAAACTTTCATGATATTTCTTCTTTGTTTCATAACATATTATGGGTGTTTTTTAACTATCCAAGCATGTGGATTTGGGGAGATGGATAATCTTTTTGTCCAGTTGTTTTGCATTATGATTGAAGAATGTGGTCTGTTTAATATTAATTCTGATATTTATTGAGTTTGCATTTGTGACCTTCTACAGACTCACATTTTGTAAATTTTCGTGTGTTTTTGAAAAAAAAATATGTATTCTACAATTGTTTCATGCAGGATTCTACATATATATTCATTAGATCAACCTTGATCATTGTATTGTATATGGAAATGATATGTTAAAATTGCCCATTTAAATTAAAGATTTGTCAACTTTTCTTTGCAATTCACTCAGTTTTTGCTCTATGTATTTTTTAGGATTATTTTCTTAGGGGAATACAGGTTCTTGATTATATATTCCTGGTGAATTGTTTTCTATGTAATGATACTTTTTTTTTTTTTTTACTAATAATGCTTTTTGTCTCAAGGGCTATTTAATTTGAATTAATATTGTTAAACCAGTTATATTTTGAATTATAACTGTATGGTATATCTTTTTCTATCCCTCTATGTCAAAAATTTCTGCATAAATATATCTTAGGTATATCTACTATAAAAAATACTTAACTGAATTTGTTGTAGTAGTGGTAGTTTTTGCTTTTAAAGGCCAATCTAGAGATTCTGGGAAGATGGTAATCACAGTGACAGTGTGGCTTTCAATCTTTCTGAATTTTCACATTAAAGCAGACAGAGCAATTAAATAGAAAAACCAAAGATCCATGGAGAACATTTACAACAAAACAAGGTATCCCCTAATACAAGCAAATGAGGACAACCAACCAACAGCCATGAGACTCACATGGTGTTGGCATCTGTGCAGGAGAAAGTAGAGGGAAGCAACTAGGGTTGTGCCTAATGGTGAACAGAACCCCAAGCAAGCCAATAGTTATTCACTGGAAAATACAGTGGGCCAATTTGAGAGGACCAGATGAAACTGAGAATGGATTTTCTTTCTCTAATACCACGTGAGTTCAAGGAGCATGAAGTAAGGACTGAAAGGGTTGGAGCAGCTTAACTCTTATGAACTCTCAAAACTGAGATGGGCTTCCTTCCAATACAGAAGTGACACCGTGGAGAAACTACTAGAAGTAGAATAAAATTGAGCAATTTAGGGAAAATTAAGATTAAAAAAGAGAAGATTCAGATCCAAGTGGGGAAAGGAGGAAAGGAAGAAAGGAAACCTCAGGAAGTAGGTGGCCATATTTTTAAGCATTACATAAAAAATAACAGAAAAGGGAACTTTGTGACGTTAAAAAAGCTTTCTTGAATACTGCCTCATTCTAAACAGTCATAAAAACTAATTTCATGTAAAAATGAGCAACAGAGAAGAATCAAGGTAAATCCCATGCAAAGTTACAATAAGAAATGAGACAATAAGGAGCATAATAACATTTTTAGAGATGATGAAAGCACGCCAGAAAATTATGCCCACCAACAGACCAAAATACAACTTACTATTTCAAAATTAGTTAAAAGACATTGAGAAACTTATATAGGATATTAAAAAAACATAATATGAATTTTTAAAGCTGAGAACTGAAATGATAGAAGTCAGGAAAGAATTAGAAATAAAAGAAAATATCCTTTAAGAAATGAAGACTAAAATAAAAGGATACAGTGTGGAAAAAACACGCAGCTAATGAATTAAAGGAAATAGAAGATGAAAAAGGCTTTTTTTTTAAATCAAAAGAAATAAAAATATTAAAAAGGGTTTAAGAGAAAGTGACAAATACAAAGATGGTTAAAGAAGATCTAACACACAGATACTAGGAGTTCCTGAAGAATAAAACCAAAGTGAAGGAACAGAACAAATACAAAAATTTTTAATTAAAGAAAACTTTCCTGAAATAAAAAAGAAAATTGAAACTACACATTGAAACATCATACTGAGTGCCTGAGACTACTGACTCAGAATGACCAATATCAAGAAAAATTCTAGGAAAATCAATAAACTTTAAAGAAAAAGGAAAAAAAAAATCTTTTGGGCATCTAGGAAAAAAAAATCATGTGACTTATAAAGAAAATAAAATTAGATTTATACCAGACTTTTGACAGCAATATTTTATTCCTAAAGAAAATAAAGTAATATCATTAAGATATTTAAAGGATGAAAGTCTGAGCCAAAGTTTTCACATCCATTAAAACTGACTTTAGAGAATACACAGCACAGATGAACTGTTATCAACATGCGAAAACTACTGGAATATTATTCCAATGGGCCCTTCCTGAGGAATTTACTAGATAATAAGTTTCAAACAACTAAAATGAATAGAGGACTAAGGCTAAATAAGAGCTTGAGGGAGAGAGTATAATATGTAATGGATGAGTGCTCTGATAATGTAGCTATCATAAACTACTTTAAAAATGTGATCAGAATGGCAAGAGATATGTATGCACCAAAAACCTGGAACAAATGTATATTTCATGATGAAGCATTCAATTTAAAGTCATGAACAAGCCAAAGATGCCCCATCACCACTTCTATTCAACATTATACCAGTGCTCCAAGCGAGTACAAAAGTGCAAGGGAAAAAATATGCTAATTGAAAAGTAAGAAAAAATGTTATAATTCAGACGTGATAGTCCAAGAGATGACACAAACCATTAGAACTAACAAGGATTAAAAAAGTTCTGGATATAAGATCAATGCACAAAAAATATGTTTCCATATATCAACAAAAACAATCAGAATATGTATTTTTTCAAAGTACCTTTGAAAATAGTGTCAAAACCTATAAGATACTTAGGAACAAACAGAAGTGAAGATGTGCAAGACTTTAATGGAGAAAAAAATCATAAAACTTTATTCAAAGACACAAAATGATTGAAATTAAAGGAGAGTTATACTACATTCATGGATGGGAAGATTCAACATCATAAATATATCAAGTCTCCTCAAATGAATCTATAAATTTGACATAATTTCAATTCAAACCCTACAATAAGCTGATCCTAAAACTCATGAGAGATCAAATGGCCAAGCAATTTTGAAAAACAAGATGGTGTCTTCACTCTACCAGACATCAAGATTCATTAGATAGTTGTAGCAATTAAGATAGTGTGGTTTTGGTACCAGGATAGATTAACAGACCGATTGAATAGGTCAAAGAATCCAGAAACAGAAACACGTAAATGAAAATTTGAACCTTGAGTCATCAGTGTTTTAATTGATTCTGTTTTAGAGTGTGGAATCTAGTATTTTGTCAGGGCTCACATTTCACTCTCTAAGATCCTGAAGTGGAATTGGATTATTGGCATTGGACTCTCCTGGAGTCAGTTTGTTGTCTTACTCTGTTATACATAAAATAACTTCAAATTTCAGGATGTTCAGTTTTCATGCAGGCTTTTTTAACACTATCCGTTAAGGTAGAATGGAAAAACTTTGGCGTAGAAGGCAGGAGATGTTAATTGCAGTGTTGTCTTTTGTCAGTGGCTCATTGTGAGTGCCTCCACCCTCCTTTTCTCATTTGAGGATAAAATGCAATAATCACAAAATTCTTTCAAAAATTCTCAGGTATCCGTCTGTCTCACGGCCAAGAGTAAGAATAATAGCTCTTAGAGCCTTTATCAAGATCCAGACACTATACTGAACACTTTATGTAAATTATAGGAGTTAATGCTGAAAACAATCTTCTGAGGAAGGTGCAATTATTACCCTCATTTTATGGTTGGCATATTGAGGTTAGGAAAATTAAATAACTTTTCCAAGGGCAAGGTCAATTAGATAATAAGTAATGGAGCCAGGACTTATATCTGTGCGTGTTGACTAGCAGTGCCTGGTCTCTTAGTTACTTCTTCATAGCCTGTCTATAAAATATTGTCATCACTCTGTTTGAAATTGAACTGGTACATTTTCAGCCTTAAAATCAGAGTAAAAAACAAATAATTTAATCTGAATTAACTAAAACCAACCAGTTATCTCTCCCAAAAACATCTTCATACAACTAAATCAACTTTTTTTGTTAATTAAATTTTTGGTTGGCTGACACGACAAGTAGGCACTTCTAAAGAACAAACACATTTAAAAAGTGTGAGAAACTTGGAGAGGATGCTGTTTCCTGAAACAAGAGTAAACTCCTAATGCCTTGTTTATGGACTAGTTCTTGCGTTGACACATGAAGAAGCTCTTTTAATTAACTGGATAGGAATTTAATATCTTCACATATGCAAGGCAAGTCGACTTGCCCAGGCAACCAGATACACCAAGCTTTGTATATTAGTTCTGCTCTCCTGGCTTCTGAGAGCACCTCCTAAGTCATGGGCATTAAGGCTGTCTTAAGTAAATGGTTTTGTACTCAAGTGTTCCTTGGGAAAATTAGGATATGCTAACCAGTGGCAGAGAGCACAAGGTGACCTAGCAAATTAAAAATGAATAATAATAACAAACCACAAAAGCCCAAATAAAAATACCCAGGAGATTAATTTGCTGAATATCACGTGGTCCTCACTAAGTGTGGATAGACATCTTCAGAGCCTTGCCAAAATATGAAACCAGCAATTAGGCAGACCATGCAAATGCATATCCATTTTTGCTTGTTTTTTTCAGAAACCATTTCCAAGAAGTTCAGGTGAGTTTTGCCACCTTAATATGGTGGTGAATGTGAAGGCGTATCTTCAGTCTCAGGAATAGTGCCAAACTCAGGTCTTTTTCATGTCCTTCTTAGAGATCCCCTGAACTATCACCTCAAAACTGAGGATAGTTTTCCTAAAAATAGAATATTCTTTCTTCTGATATTTTCCTTCCAGAAATTTAAGTGTTGCACTTAATTTGAACGTAATTCTTTCCTACAACATTTCTAAGTTGTATCATTTACACATTTAAAATTTTCTTACCATTTTATTTGGGCTATTTCACCAGAGTCCACACACTCTGTCTCTATGATATTCACCTTTAGAGTATGACAATCGCCTTAAGAGTAATTGTTACAGTTCCTATTTATTTGTAAATTTCCCCCATCAAAATTCATACATGATTCTTCATGCAGAAGTTCTGCAGAGCCTCTCTGTTCATATTTCTGTCTTCCATAAAGCTTAACATAGATAATTACCCAGAGGAGGCATACAGTAAATTATTCTTTGAGTGGAATTAAATTGGTTTAATTAATTTTTTAAAGATTTAACTCTACTCTAGATACCAAATTTTATAACTTTCATTTTTTCCCTCATTCAACAAATATTTATTGAGTCTGAACTATTTGCCAGGAACACATTAATAGTATATTTCTCTTGAAACCTTTTTTCACAGAATTACAAAGAATAAGACTGTAGAATTGTACAGTTCAAAGGAGCCTTGGGGGCTACTAGTTCAACACACTTATTTTAGAGAAGAGGAGGAAATTTTGCAAGAGTTTGCATGACTTCATGACTCCAAACCCTTCCACTACAGCCTGAGGAAGGCTGCTTGGTCAGCAGCAAGATAATCCTACAAGGTCAACCTCTTCTTTGAACATCCCCTTCACTTTTGTTCTTTAACTGAAACCTGTCTCCCAGGGCCGTTCTGTATTAGAGGGGGCTCTGTTCTCTCTCATCCCCTACCACTGGGCCTGAGGCTGGGCTGCGTGTCCTCTGTGTTTTTCACTATGACTTGGAAAACCTTGTCCTCCCTCTCCATAAAAAAAATAGTTCTTGTGAAGTTCATGCCATCAGAACATACTCTGTCTTGGAAATTTATTTATTTAATGTTCTGCATTGTTAATTTCCAATCTGAGACAGTAAAGATGTTTCTGAAACGTATACCCAGAATAAACCCACACTTGAAAGGGTCGTCTGGTTTTAGGTCATAGATGTGCTGCAGCACGGCAGCTGTAAAATGAATTCTATCACTGGTATCCATTGTAAAATGAAACAAATGTTTTCCATAGATACTGCTGAAATGGTTAGATGAAGGGTTTAATTCAGAGTGGACTGCCCATTTGACTACTGTGTCCCAGAGGATTAAGAAAGGAAATGAGCCACCATCCAAGGAGGACAACTTCTGATGAGCCAAAGGAAGAGTCTATGGACCTTGGCACGTGCAGTTCCCAGCACAGTCCAGGCACACAGTTGGCCCTCTATACGTATTTATTAGCTGACTGACTAATAGATTTTAATGCCACACCACACTTTCCTGTAAATTCCTGCAGCCTGACATTTCCCATTCAACAATTCACAACTTAGTATGTCATTTGGTGTTTTGGTTTGACTAGTTTACTTAAAGACTGGAATTCGTAGGGTCTGTTCCATAGAAGAATAGAAAACAGGTGGACTTAAGAGCTAAAAAATAATTATGTTTATTTATAACTCCAAAATTAAAGTCTAACGCTAAAGCACACTCTGATCATATGGTGCTTTCAGTTGGTTGGATGATTATTTTCATCTCTTGTGGTTTCTCCTCCCCGCCCATCTTTATCTGGCTGCCTATGGAAATGGTCCCAAACAACAATGTCACTCATTCTTTGCAGCCCTTGGTTTCTTTCAGCAAGTATTTATCCAGTGCTTTCTATGCATGAGGCACTACACGAGGTGCAAGGATGCAACAATAGACAAGACTGATTATGCCCCTGCCCTGTTTACTTTCTGCCAAAGGGGCAGATAAGTGCCTTACATATTTTGAGTCTATTTCATTCTGTTCTATTCTAATAGACTTAGAATTATATAATAAAATAATAGCAAATATTATTTCAATAGTAATTTTAAATTAACAAAGTAGTTTCACATTCAGTATCTTATTTGATGCTCAAAAAAGCCCCAAGGAGTAGGAAAGAGGATTATTTTTACTGATGTCACTTTACAGATGACAAAGTCAAGACACTAAACATAATGACATTAGCAGGAGTCGTTCTAAGGGTGTGTAGAAACTGAGACTCATGTGGGGTTGGGGACCTGGGAAATGGCAGGGGGAGAAGGCAGGAGCTAGCATCTGGCAGAAGAAATACAGTCCATTCACACTGCCCACAATCCCCCTTTGAAATATCTTAGACTGATTTATTTCTTTCTTTTGACTTTTTTGGACACATGCTGTCACAACAACTCTATTCACCGCCATGCCTGAACATCTTGCCTTGGGAGGTCTGTTGACCAACGCTACCCTTGATCATCTTGGACAGATATCCTCTCACTGATGTTTGGTGGGAAGACCCCTCTCAAGGTGTAATGTTCCCACCTTGCAAGCAAAGAACATGATCTTTGCCCAGACAAGTTTATCAACATCATCCGTGATGACTTTTTGAGGAGTGGCATTGTCTTCCTTCGGTTAACTTCTACAAAAAGCTTCTGAAGGCATTAAACCAGAGTATTATTGAAGAGTTCTCTTTAAGATCTAATCATGATAATTAAATCAAAAAGTATATTTTTCTTTGGAAATGATACCAAAGTTCTGAAAACTAGATATCCAAATAGAAGGAGGAAATTCCATAAAACAAAATCAGCAGGATTGGTTGTATTTCTGTCTGCATCTTTATGTCATAAGGCAGGTCGCCCAGCCCTGGACCGTCCAGCTGATGGCCATCATTTAGGAGAATGTGCATGCACCGCGTTACCAGAGAAGTCAGGCGTGGACAACTTCTATTAGATTATCTAGTCTGATCAGCCCCTTTGGCAAGATTTTTTTGCTACAGTTAAAGTAGCTATATTTGTATCCCTTTGTGGTTTTTAAATTCTGAAGAAATTAAAAGAAATAACAAAAAGCCAAGCATAGGAGTGTCAACTCCGTCAAGATAAGCATATGCAAAAGTGCGAGCTATCTATTCCATTTCCTCTGTAGATCTAAGGGTGTGCGAAAATGGTAGTCAGATGGAGCCCAGTTAATCTTGACTGTTTCTTGCTTAATTTGACTATTTAAACTTTTTAATTTGGTTCTTTTCTATTCTACATGTTTAAAAAAAAAAAAGGAGAGTATTTTTAGATGAAAGAAATAACATATTTGTGAGCAGGTGGAGAGCTAGAAAATTCCAGTCACCAGGTGTCACACTATCAAACAGCACACCAGGTGTAAAAAGTGGAAAAATAACCTTCTAGGGTATCTGAGGAAAATTCCAAGAAAGGTCAGACAGTGATTATTCTAACCCCTGGCAGCCATTTTGCTTTGCAACTTGACTCCAAAGAAAGTATTACTGTTAAAAAAATATATGCTAATTAGGAACACCTTCAAATCCAAATCCAGGAGGAAGCAGGCAAAGAGCAGACTAGAAGCAAATTGTGCCTGTTTTCAGCATCACTAGCTTTTTCTCACTTTTACGCCCCAGCCTGCAGTGCTCGTCCATCCTGCACTTGCTTGTGGAAACCCTGCCTGTCTCTCCAGTCTCAGATAAAATGCCATCGATTCCAGGAATTGCTGTCATTCTAGGCATTGAGTTTCTCTGGTTCCAGTCAATTCATCAACACTGTGCTAGGTAGTGAGGGATCAGCAGCAATGAAAACAGAACTTGTCCTCAAATTGCTGAACATCTAATGGAAAGAGAGACACCAAGCATTCAACAAACATTGATTGAGTGCCCACTGTGGGCCTGGCACTGTTCTAGTAATACACATTAACATGGGTAGATATCAAAGCCCAGTATTGAGGGAAAAAAAGGCAGTCGTAATGTGTGTGTAGGTGTGTGTGTGTGAATTTATGCAAGTTATAAGCACATAAGCAGTATCACAACTGTTTATAAATAGAATAAGAATGATTAAAAAATAATAACAACATTTCAATAGTAATTTACAGTTTACAGAGCACTTTCACATCAGGATCTTAATTGATGCTCAAAGAAGCCCCATGGGATACGAAAGACAGCTAGTTTTAACGATTTGACTTTATAGATGACAGAGGTGAGGAGTGAGCAAGTGGGGTAGACTTATAAACGCATGAACTAGAAGGATGCACACCACATTCAGGAAGGCGTCACCCCGAGAAGAGGAGGAAGGGTGAGGAGTGGGATGGGAAAAGGGGACAAAGGTGACTTCGAGTTTGTCTGACACATTCCATTTCTTTTATGTAAATAAAATGCAAAGCAAAAGGAGCAAAAGGTGAACTTTAGTTAATTCTTTGTGATGAGTAAATAGTTCTTCCTCTATGAGACTCTGCTTTTCTGCATTTCGAAAAATCTTTCCAAAGTAACAAAGAAGATAAACAGACAACAAAAAAGGAATTAATAGCACTTTAAGTATATTTACACCTCCCTCTGTTTTTTTCACCACATATTACAAAAATTCAGTGTGACCGCAGAATTGGAGGTTCTAGCCTGCACTAGTCTTAGAAATAGCATCGAATAAACTATCCTTTTTTAATTTTATTTTTTATTCTTTTTCTTTCCTTTCCTTTGCTTTCTTTCCTTCTTTTCTTTTTCCCTATGTTCAGCAATTAAATTATTCTGATTTATGTAACATTTAGAGCAAGTTGTTTATATGCCTTCATCTACTCATAGATTAGAGCATCCTGAAGGCAGAGCCCCTGTCTCAGTCACCCTTGTATATTCAAGGACTGGTATCATGCCTAGTTAATAGGCATGTAATAAATGTTTGTTGCAAAACACACACACACACACTCCACAAACTAGGGGCTTAATTCTAAATAGTATTAGCGGAGGCTGTTTCATTTTTTTTTTCCTTAGTGGTCTGCTCTTTCATTAGAATTCAGGAATAAAAAAAGGAAGAGTGATTTAAAAAAAAAAACAACAACAACAAACCACCACTCAGGATCAAGCTCATGACGTCTTTTAAGTGTGGCTGTCTGAGTTGCAAGTCCTCCTGAACTTGTAAGCAAGATTTGGTTGTATTGTACTTGAAGAAAAATGAGGACTTGGTATTGATTTTTATTTCTGATTCAAAGAGAGTGCAGGTGTTTAAGCATTTATGAAATTGATTGACTCCCCTCCAGCAGCCAATTGATAATAAGTTTAAGCTTCAGAGTAAGGCTGTAAAAGGTTTGATTATATTAACAATACTAATAGTCATGCGTTCATAAATCTTAAGAGAAAGGATGCATATGTCACATATAATGCATGAAAAAGTTGTTCTTTTATCATGGGTAGCTCACTATTGTGCGGAGACCTAGTTGATCAGCTATTCCATTATTTGACTAAGTATCTGATGTCTTGTTTTCTTTCAAGAAGGCAGGTGCAGGATGAAGCAGGAAGCCTGCCAAGAAAGATGATAAATTACCATTTGGTGCTGGCGACCGGAGCTCTAGGATTGTGGGGCTGCAAGGAATTAAGAGAGAGAGTAACCAGAAACGAGAAGGGAAATGACTTCTGACGACAACTTTAGAGGTGTTTACTTTTTGTCTTCATCATCTTTGTGGTATTTTAAGGGTCTCTGTTAGTTCTGTAACCTGCAAAATGAAGTGCTGTTTCAAAACAATCAGACACTACCTCAAAATATTATATTACACCTGCCGAGGTCAAATAAAAAATCAGAGTTGAGAGGGAACTGGTCAGTGGAAGCAAATAAATGGTCTAAGTGGACAAATGACGAGGCAAAGCAGAGGTGAAGTGTGGCCGCAGCTTTGTTTGAAAGGGGAACCTGGGCTGTACTCGGAGGAAGCTCCCAGCCAACCGCACTGAACAGGGGCACACTCGTATTGTGTTTCATCCTCCAAAACTCAGAAGAATAAAAATAATAGCAATAGTAATGATCATAATCATTTGGAATCAGTCTGTTCCATTAACATCTCCTGCCTACAGGTTATTTTTCTGTTATCTTATTACAAGTTTATAAATCAGTTTTTAATATTCATGCAAAGATTCTATCAGCATCACCATTAGCAATGTCTGGTCTTAATTTGTTAAACTCAACTAGGATTTATTGAGCACCTAAAAAGTGCCTGGCACTCCGCTGGGTGTTAGAGATATATAGACAGAAGACCCAGACCTTCCCAGATGTCATGGTCTAGTGCAGTGTGCACAGCACTGTGGTTATGGTACCAGGAGGGTCATGGAAGGGCACGGAAGGCACACCTTGGGAGCCAGGTGGGCTCAAGAAAGGGCTCCTAGGAGTGGTGACATCTGAACTGGCAAAAGGTAGAGGATGGGAGGTACTCAAGGCGTTGAGGAAGGAATGAGCTAGAGATGTAGACATGAGCAACATAGCCCTTTTCAACATTCCGGCTTTATGTCTCGGACTCAGGACACAAGTGTCAATGGTAAAATATGAAACAAGAGGTTCTCCAGGTTTGTGCCGCAAAGGATTCTGGATTTCAGACTACAGATTTTGGAATTTATTCTGAAATTAATGACTGGTCCCTAAAGGATTTTGAACATGGGAGCCATGTAATCCATTAGCATTTGACAGGAAATGTTTATAATACAACACGGTGGGCACTCTGCTAGAAATGTGATCTAAGTACTCTGCAAACATAGAAAAACAACTATTCACTCTGGGAATAGAGAAGGGTAAGGCCAAGAGGTCACACTTAAGGTGGGTTTTAGAGGATCAGTAGGAAGTCACCAGGCACAAAGGGAACGGAGAGCATTTCTACCAGATGGGGAAGTAGGGGAAAGAGAATGAAGAGAGAGGAGATAGAAAGGAAGGGAGGGAGGGAGGGAGGAAGGGAGGAAGGGAGGGGGAGAGGAAGGGAAGGAAAGAAGGGAAAAAAAGAGTAAAAGAAAAACTTTCAACAGAGCTGTAAAAAACTGCAGAAATCCTCAGATTAGATTTTGATTATTGGTTTTCTGTTCTTAATAATTTCACAACATCTAGATTTTAAAAATGAAAAAAAAATCCAAAACATGTCAGATTGCTAAATAAAAGGAATTGTAACCCATACTCACTTTACCAAAATTGAATTTAGTACCATTCTTCAGTTATGGCAATATCAGAGTGAGATAATTTTGACAGTTTCCCAGAGCAAGGTAGGAAAGAATTATGAAATAGATGACAAAAACAAGAACCTAGCAATGTAAGTTGTATTATTTGCTCTGCCAGGGACAAAGCAGTAATCCTAGAAATGTTTATTTGGTTTTTTCTCAGCTCTAAAATAGCCAGACTGTACCTTGTTATGTGTCACGAAACAACCGTATAACTTTTTGCCAACCATGAGGTCTCCCCTGTGAAGCAAGGCATTGGGAGGGCTCCCCTCTATTTGAGGATTCAGCACCCACACGTGTTGTTTGCCCTCAAAGTTGGCCATCAGTTGTTGCCAGGCCTTAAGCACAATAGCTTAACTACAAGAACCAGATAGACAAGCCACTTTAAAATTGTTGTCCTTGAGAAGATACAATGATTGGATGCAATTTTCACTAGTGGTGAGACTGAATCCACTCTGCATTTCCTTCTGTGATGGTGTCAAACAGGCAGCCATAGACAATCAGAGAGAGAACAGGAAAGTGCAATGAGAGAGGAGAGCCCCACTCGCTATGATCCTGGGTCTGTCGCCTACCACTTGGGTGACTCCAGCAAGATACTCTCTTTGAGCCTCAGTTTGCTCATCTGTAAAATGGAAACAATAATGCCTATTTCACTGGATTTTTATGAGGAGAAAATAAGGCAGAGAGAGTAAAGCGCTGAGAACTGTGACTAGCGCTCAAAAAATGTTAAGAAAATGGAAGCTCTAGGAGGATGGCAGCGAGGCTGGATTGCTATGACCCTGATGAATAAGAGCAAGGACACAACCATTGGAGGATCAGTCATCCAGGGCCTGTCAATCCCCACTCAAATGCTGCAACTAACACATTTCCAGGATGCGTTTTAAATGGTCTGGTTTGTTTCCACGATGCTGATAGCTTTTGATAATTATTTCAAAATAATCATTTCAAAAATAACCACAGCACTGAATATTGGCCACGCTGCGCTATAACCAACAGCCACTCTAACTGCTGGAGGACACGTCCTAACAATGTAATTTTAGCTCCATCACCAGCTCTGTAATGTTGGGCACGTCATTTAACTCTCCTGGTACATTTTCTCACCTATGAAATGAAAGGTGTGGACTCTTTAATTTCATGATTGTACATCTGTCAAGTTTATTAATATACAGAATGCACTGTCTAAAGATCTAAGAGGTGAGAATAAGGAGGTGGTATGGAAACAGGACGACTGAATTAAGCATGACTTTGACAGTGCCATGGAATAAACACGGGCAGGAAGAGAAACACAGTCTCTTCGGACAAACCGTTGACTCTGACTGTGTTATTTCCAGTTCTCTAGCATCATAACTGTGTTGACCTTAAAGGAGACACTTCAGCAATCTGCTCCATTGAACATATTTAGACTAAGTAAGGGCCCACAAGTGATTTCACACCTTAATAAAGATCATGCAGGTCATCAGTGATGATCCTCTGAGGTCTGTGTACCCAACCATTAGGTTGAACTGCCCCACATGAGAAACTGTTTTGAACACTTGGTTTCCTTTAGTACATTTCCAATACAGAGCATCCTTATTTTCTAACTCACTACCTCTGACACCTGGTACAGAGACTGTAAATGGGGTTCTTTTTTCTACAGAAAATAGACTCATAAGAAATAGTGCAAGATGAAGACTAGACAGAATTGTAGACTTTGAATATTTGAAAGTCTCTTTCTCTAAAAAGAATGTAGAGACCAGTGAGTATGAATTCTTCCTTATACACAGGAGAAAACAGAGAAAGGTAAGTAACTTAGGTCCATAGGACACCCAGCTAATTAGAGCCATGGAGAGAAGGAGGGCTCAGGCCTCCTGACAAGTGTGTGACCTACCTTTCTCTGTCTCTTAACTGTCACCCAAGCATGCCTTTGTCTCAGTACTTTGCTAGGCTCTCTGCTTCCAGTAAATCACCAGTTCATTATATTCACACATAAAGTCTAGTTTGCTCATTTGTTCCAGTTTATTTTTGTGCTACCTTTGTGTTCCCTACAGAGACTGAGTAGGAGAGTATTTTTAACACAGGTTGTTTTTCTCCCCACATCTTCAACACCTGATGTCGTTTAGTTGCTAGGAGATTAGTCATTCTTTCTATGCTGGTGTGACTCAGTATCAGACCATCTGGGAGCTAGACTTCAACCAGCCTAGATCCACCAGTGACCCACTGGGAGACACTGGGAAGACTTTGCCCAAGTTTCCTTTGATAAGGGAAAGAACATGGCCCTTTTTTTCACTTACAGTCATTAAGGTTCAAAAAAAAGGTAATGACAGAAGAATAAGAATACATTGTGTGTACATAATATACTATATAATTAAAACTATAAATAAAATTTTAATGGACATAATGATTGCTTTCAATAGTTATTTAAAAAATAAACACAGCATCGAACGTTGGCCATACTCTACTATAATGGAGAGCATGCCACTTGCTAGAGGACACGACCTAACACGTAATTGTGGCTCCATCACCAACTCTGAAATCTTCAGCACATCCTTCAACTCTCCTGGCATATGTTCTCATCTGTGGAATGAAAGGTCTGATTCTTTAATTCTTAATTTCATGACTGAAAATCTGTCAAGTTTATTAATATACAGGATGCTATGTCTAAAGGTCTAAGAGGTAAGAATAAGGAGGTGGTATGAGAATAGGATAATTAAATTACTTTAAGAAACCAGAAACTGGGGAAAAGAAGAAGAAAGAGAAGAGGAGGAGAAAGTGGAGGAGACAAAGGTGGAAGGGAGGGGGGACAGGAAAGGGAAGAAGAGAACCCTTGTCTCTTACTTGACTATTTCATGGGTCTGAGGCAGCATTAATATATCTGCAGTTTCAGATGGACCCACTTGCGGAATTCTCCGGATACTGGCTATTTGAACTAGAAAGTTCAAGTCCAAGATGGGAAAGCAAAAAGAAATGATACTTTTTACATCCCCATGGTGAGTAGTCAATGAGCTGTCTAGGGTCAGGAAAAATCCTCCCAGAGCATCCCAACGCCCTCCCCTGCCTTCCCAGTTCATCTCTCCTTTCCAGACTCATGATAAGATATGACTGAGGGCTTACACAGGGCCAGAAACCATTCTAAGTGCTTTATTACGTCTTCATTCATTTAATCCTCACAAGAGCCCCAGGAGGTAGGTACAGTAATCCTATTTACAGGTACGGAATTTGAGACACAAAGAGGTTAAGTAATATACCCAAGGCCACACAGCTGTCAAATGGCAGAGCTGGATTCAAACTTAGAGAGTGTAGCTGCAATGTCTGAGCTCTGAAACATATTCTCGACTGTCTGGAATCAGATGTTCCTGTGTTCTTCACATGTGAGATGGTTAACCTTGGATTCATCTTTAGACTGAGGCTCATCTTTAAACTGAGAACAAAATACCTCCCTCACTAAGTTGTAGTGAGTATTAAATATGTATAACAGCTGGTATATATGAAGGGTTTAATAATTTTTTTCTCTTTCCCTTAGCAGTCTCAAGTTAGGTCTCTGCATTTCTCAGCCTACAGAGCTATAACTCTTCCTGTAGGTCATTCCTTATTTCTTCCCTTTCTCAGCATGGCTGATTTGGAACCTGATTTATCGTACATTGGTTCATTCTGGCATAGAAAAAGATGTTTGTTTTTCTTGTATATCTGTGGGTATGTGCATCTGTGTGTGTGTGTGTGTGTCTGTGTGTGTGTGTGCTTGTTTTAAACCATATTTTCATATGTACTGAATAAATGAATCCTTCTCAAGGGTTAGCATTTGCTGCCAGAAAAAAACAGAAATACAGCTTGTTAAAATTTGAGAAACAGAAGTTTCCAGCTGCTATGCCTTCAATCTAGGCAAACACTTTATGCTCCATTTGAAATTGGTTTCCTTTAGCTTCCAAAGTCCTAGCTGATATGCCAGAATTGCACTCTCTCCCCTCCTGATATCTTAACTGCTTGGTTCTATCTTAACGGCTTCATTCCATTTAGCACTTGTTAGAGTTTTATTTTGTGAGAAAAGAGATGATCTTTGGAGAAAAAAGATCACTCTTTTTTTCCCATCTATAGCTTATTTTAAAAATTTATAGTAAATGCTTTACCTAAGTTCAGTTGAATTTCAATCCTTAAATCCCATATCTATATTTTTACTGGCATCTCGTACATCTCCATTTTTTTTTAATTTTCTGGTGAGGAAGATCGGCCCTGAGCTAACATCTGTGCCAACCTTCCTCTAGTTTTTTTTTGTATGTGGGACACTGCCACAGTATGGCTTGATGAGCGGTGTGTAGGTCCACGTCTGGAATCCTAGCCCATGAACCCCAGGCCACCAAAGTGGAATGCACGATCTTAACCACTACACCGTCAGGCCGGCCCCAACATCTCCATTTTCCTGTGGCTGATAATCCAAAAAGAAGAATCTTGTTTCTGTGGGTAATTCATCTAGAAGCTTCAGGGATAATTATTTTATTGAAAAATCTGACAAACAGGAAAAAAAACAAGTTGATTGAATTAGGAAAAAAGGATATAACAGATATCTTTTAAACTATAAAATAATATCATGAATATCATATGCCAATAATTTTGAAACCTATATTAAACACATTAATTTTTGGGAAAAAATTAAAAAGCCAATATTGACACAAGAAGTAATAGAAAACTTGAATGCATCAACCTATTAAGGATATTGAAATTGTATGCATAAGATCTTTTCCCTCTCCTCCAGAATAAAGTCCTGGTCTCAGATAGTTGTATGCCAAACTAAAGGACCCAATAATCCTGATATTAGATAAATTGTTCCAGAACTCAGAAAAACAAGGAAAGCAGCCCAATTTATTTTATGAGAGTATAAATTTATACCAAAAATTAGGTAAGGACAAGAAGAGTAAAATTATAGGCTAATTTCATTTAATAAAATAGATGCAAAAATCTGAAGTAATATATTAGCTAAATCTAATAGAATTTTTTAAATGTATCATGATCAAGTAGGGTTTTTTCCCAAAAATGCAAGATAGACAGACATTTTTAAAATCCATTTAATTCATGTTAATGGACTAATGAAGAAAAATTACATGTTAACCTCAGTAGACATTGGAAAAAAAAAAAACTTTTAATGAATTTCAAGACCAAGCCAATATTTTTTTAAAAAGTTAAAACTACAAATAGGAGGGAACTTCTGTAACATAATAAGAAGCTATTTACTAAAAAACCTATAGCAAGCATTAGACTTAATGAAAAAACTTTTCACTCCCGTCTGTTAATGTTGGAAAAGACAAGCATGATTATTCTCATCATTCTTCTTCTTCTGAGTGTTTGTGGAAGATTACAATATAATATCCTTCCTAATTATTCCCTGTCCTCTCTACCAGGCCCATCTCTACAGAGCTCTTCCCCGGGACCCTCCACTTAGCAGAGTGGACTTCCCACCCCATTGTTATCATATTTGGCCATGCCACATCCAATAAGAAGCTTTAAGAGTACTACATGGGTCTGCCACTGCTCTTTTCCCTCTGCCGTAAGAAGGCCATTTCTCAGATAGGAGCTTCTTCTTCTACCTGGATCCCAGAAGAGCTGGAGCCAACCACAACCAACCTACTACTGACGGGTAAATATGATCAAGAAATAAGCCTCGGATTTTGTAAACCTCTGAGATTTGGGAATGTCTCTTATCATATCATAACCTAATGGAAGCTGACCAATACAGTCCTGAAGGTCCTTTCCAACACAAAAATTTAAAAAATTGGATATAAAGACTGAAAGAGAAAAGACAAAATTTTCATAATTAGATGATATAATGATTTACAGTAAAAACTCAAGGAAGGCAAAAAACTATTAGAACTAGTAAAGTTCAAGGAAGTTGCTGGATACAAAATCAACCAAAACATCAATAACTTATACCTCCAAAAACATACAAGCAGTACTCATCCTTCAAAGAGGTGGGCATGATTCCCATCTCTTACGTGTGGGTGGCTTATGGTGACTTCCTTCCAAAGAACACAGTATGGAAAGGGGAATAAAAAGAATAACTTTACAGTGGAGAAACCTGACAAAACTACTCAGCCGAGTGAACAAGGCTAGCATCAACACGGATAAGTCATGTTGATAGAGTCTACTCTTGATATGATGCTATGAGAATGGGACTTGACCTCTGTTATCCAACACTGTCACAGAAAACCTAATACACATGGCTAAAGTGGGGTTTTAAAAAAATATATCTTAATATCTGGTAGGGATAGCCCCTTTTCTTCCTCCCAAAAACCTACAACTCCAGTCTAATCATGAGAAAAACATCATACAAACCCTAATTGAGGGACAGTTTACAAAATGCATGACCAATAGTCTTCAAAGTGGTCGCAGTTATCAAAAACAAGGCGTCTGACAGGGCCAGCCCTGTGGCTTAGTGGTTAAGTTCAGTGCTCTCTGCTTAGGTAGCCCAGGTTTGGTTCTGGGGCATGGACATACACCACTCATCGGCAGCCATGCTGTGGCGGCCACGCACACACATAATAGAGGAAGACTGGCACAGATGTTAGCTCAGGGCTAATCTTCCTCAAGCAAAAAGAGGAAGATTGGCAACAGATGTTAGCTCAGGGTGACTTTTCCTCAGCCAAAAAAAAAAGGAGTCTGAGAAATTGTCACAGTCAAGAGGAGCCTAAGGAGGCATCATTGCTAAATGTATTGTGGTGTCCTGGAAGGGATCCTGGAACAGAAAAGGGCATTGGGTAAAAACCAAGGAGATCTGAATAAAGTATGGACTTTAGTTAATAATATAGTCAGCTCTCCATATCCACAGATGTGAAACCCACAAATATGGAGAGCCGACTAAGGGACTTGAGCATCTGTGGATTTTGGTTTCTGCAGAGGGTCCTGAAACCAGTCCCCCCTCAGATACCAAGGGACAACTGTAATGTAGTAATATCAGTGTATTAGTTGTATGAAATAAATCATACTAATGTAAGATGCTAATGATAGGGGAAACTGGGTGTACTATGTCTGTACTATATTCTCAACTTTTCTGGAAATCTAAAACTATTCTAAAACAAAAAGTTTATTTGAAAAAATACCAACAGCAATAACTGACTAGCAAATGTAAAAGAAGATAAAATATTACTTACAGTAGCAACAAAACTATAATCTAGGACAGAGATTTTCCAATTTTTTTATATTAGGACATCTTTACACACTTGACAATTATTGAGGACCCCAATATTAAGATTGATAAATTTAAATTACATTAATTTAAAAATCATCATAAATCCATTACATATAACATAAATAGCATTACTTAATGAAAAATAACTGTACTTTTCGAAAAAAATTAATGAAAAGAATGGCATTGTTTTGTTTTTGCAAATCTCTAATGTTTGGCTAATTGTCATATCTGCTTCTGCATTCAATCTATTATATCACATGTCATTTAACTTCTGGAAACTGAGGCTGAAAAAAATAAATAATTTCTTAACATAATTATGAAAATCATTTTGATCTTACAGTTTCCCCAAAAGAGTATCAGGGTCCCGTAGGAGTTCTGGACCACACTTGAGAACCACTGATACAGAAATACATCTGACCTTGATCAGGGCAATTTTTAACTCTATTAAGGGATAAAAAGAACTTAATAAATTGGAGAATAAATCATTTTCATGTATAGAATGACTTACTTTTTAAAGTAAATTTCTCAAATTGTTCAATGCATACAAAAAATTTGCAATCAAAACTCCAGCAAGATTTTTTATGGATGAGTGGGGATGGGGGAACTTGACAAACTGATTCAAAAATGAGAATGTTAAAATAAAAGTACAAAAATAACAAACTTTGGGGGGAGCAAAGAAAAGGGGCTATCGCTACCAGATATTAAGATATACTTTTTTAAAACCCCACTTAAGCCAGGTGTATTAGTCAGATTATCTACGGAAATGTTGAGTAACAAGTAACCCCCACTCACAGTGTTTTACGACAATAAACATTCCCTTTTTTACACTCTGGCTTGTAGATTGGGTTGTGAGTTTGCTGGGCTTAGCTGATATTAGCGGAACTTAACTCCAGTAGACATCCAGTAGACATCCCGGAGACAACTTAGGTTTAAGTCTGCTCCTCAGGTCAAGAGAAAAGGGCATTGGGTAAAATGCTATCCTTAGCTAGATGATACATTTGTTTACAAAAGAACAAGTAAATTAAAGGGCTTTAAGTGCACTGTGCTCTTCCCATGAGAGCTACGATTTCTCTCGTATAAGAAAATCATGTCAGGAAATTCACGGGACACCTGATAGGTTTGAGCCAATGGAAAGCAAGATTGTACCTCAGAGGTGGACGACTTGCCCAAGAAGAGAAACTTGAATTCAGTGTTAGCTTTGACCAGGCATCTGAAAATGTTTTTCAACACTGTATCAACTAACATGTAACGTACTTAAGGTGGTCTTTGTTGATTAAAAGACCAAATATGTTTCTATGTGAGATATCACTTTTCAAGAGCAAACCACTACTTTTAATTACACTAGTAAAGTTCATAACTATAATTGCTGTCTTTTGTATTTGCCAAAAAAGAAAAGAAAGTTAAGCCAAACAATTTTCATTTTACTTTTTGTTTTTACACAGATTTGAGTTGATCATAGCTCTCCTTTAATGTGAAAGCCATCGGGTCAGATGTTCAGTAGCCAAGGCATCCACAAGGGTCATCTGTCTTAATCCCATCCGTAGCAAAAAGCAGAACTCAGCACTTCTTTATATATCCCCAGTAGAATCCACTTCATCAAAAGTACAAGTGATTGATATAGATTTTACTCAAGATTATTATGGAAAACAGTATTTTACATCATATATTCCACAATAGAGCTTAACTTCATAAATACCTGACTTGTCTTTTCTGCTAGAATCTCTGCCTGCTCTGTCAACTAGACATTTTGCATTCTCTTGCCTGACACCTTGCCCAATCTCCCTGCCTTGCTTCACTTCTTCTGCCTTCCTGGATTTTCCCCTCAGGATATCCCTGTCTTAAAGTGGGCAAATGAACAGTGTCCTACATCTTCCAAACTTATATTCATGCCTGGGTCCTCAGCAAGCAAGAAGCTCTCCAATGATCAGAACCCACCTCCCAGGAAAGCAAAAAGGATTATAAATAACAGTTCAGTGCAATTATGACAGCAACACATCAATAATCTTACTCAGTAAAGACTCAGTAGGAAGTAAACAATGGCTGTCTCCAGCATTTTCTCTGACTGACCCACACTGCACTCAGTAGCTGCTCTGCCCATGATCTCACTGTACTGGGGGCAGTAACAAGATACTGAAGCTTGTAAAGCAGTTAGGGAAACACGAAAAGCATCTTAACTTGTTCAGTACTTTCTAGAAGCTGGTATTATTGATAAAAGTTTATACTCTTGGCAAATTGTACATGATGTTCATTCATTCAATAATTATTTATTGTGCAACTATTCTGAGCCAGAAATCTGGAGAATTTTGTTACACATCCGTTAACAAAAATCGTGCCTGCTATTCTTATTACCATCACCTAGAGCCCTCTGCCACCTTAGAAATAGCTGATTTATTAATTTACTACTTTCAAAGGATTAACCACTTCTGGATCATGATAGATTACAGAAAATCCCTTGAAGAATCAAAAGGCTATCAACATAGCACCATTAATTGTCATTTGAGATGCTTGTTTTTACCTGTATGGTCAGAGTTCTCCAGAGAAACAGAACGTTATTGGTAGGGGTGTGTGTATGTGTGTATGTGTGTGTGTGTGTGTGAGAGAGAGAGAGAGAGAGAACGAGAGAGAGAGATTTTTAGGAATTGGCTCATGCAATTACAAATACTGGTAAGTCCCAAATCTGCAGGATATGCCAGCAGGCTGGAGACCCAGGGAAGAGTCATGTTGTAGTTTGAGTCTGAAGGCAGTCTGCTATCCCGTCTTCCTCAGGGGTGATCAGCCTTTTTTCTTAAGGTCTTCAACTGATTGGGTGAAGCCCACCTGCGTTAGGGAGGGTGTTATGGTCTGAACTTTTGAGTCCTTCCAAAATTCATATGTTGAAATCCTGACCTCCAACGTGACAGTGTTAGGAGGTGGGGCCTTTGGGAGGTAATTAGGTCACGAAGGTGGAGCCCTCATGAATGAAATTAGTGCCCTTATAAAAAGGACCCCAGAGAGCTCTCTTGCCCTCTTTCTGCCATGTGAGGAGACAAGGAGAAGAAGGCAGTCTGCAACTCAGAAAAGTGCCCTCCCTAGAATCTGACCATGCCAGCACCCTGATCTCTGACTTCCAGCCTCCAGAATTGAGAGAAACAATTTCCTGTTATTTGTAAGCCACCCAGTGTGTGGTACTTTGTTATAGCAGCCCAAAGACAGGGTAATCTGCTTTGCTTAAAGTTTACTGATCTAAATGTTAATCTCATGTAAAAAATACCTTTATACCGACATCCAGAGCTGTTTGACCAAATATCTGGGTACCATGGCCTCACCAAGCTGATATATAAAATTAATCATCATATTACCAAATGCAAAAATGGGAAGTATTTTCTATGGGAAGCCTCAGAAGCATTTTTGGTTATTGATTGGGTCTTTTCCTATGGAAAAGGAAAATGAAGCTAGCTCATTTCCAAATATGCTTCTAGAAATTATTTTTTTCCTGCACTGGACAAAAGTATGCTTTTTAAAAATCATCTCTTTTTTTCTCCACTAAGAAAAAAGAGAAACAAAAAAAAGCCCGAGAACACATTACACACCAAGCATGATGTGACTTGCAAAGATAAGGTCTGTCCAGTCATATGGAAGGAAGGCAGAGGGAGCGTGGGAGGACGGTTCTGAGGAGTGATGCTGAGATAAGATTTGGATGGCTAATCTCTGCTCACACACTGGGCTCTGACTGGGCACATTGCATCTGTCAGTCAGAATACGGGTGAGCTGCCCCACCGCCTCTTAGTACATACGCTGACACGAAACAGCAAGCAAAGACAGATGAACAGGACATGCCCCTCTTTGGCTGCTCACTGTGGCAACATGGACATTTCACAGATGCTCTCTGTGGGGAAACCACCCTGGAGGGGAGGGTATAGTAACACCTCAAGACAATATCTTTCAAGTTATTTCATAGAAGCACCTCTATTCTGAGAGGCAAATGACACATGCACAGACACACACACACACACACACACACACACACACACACACACACACACAGGGAAACCAGGAGGTAGAGCCCAAAGGATCTTGGCCCAAGCAGAAAATGTCTTTGAAGTCTTCTGTTTGGGCTTTAAAATGTCATATCAACGTTTCATTTTATTTCATGTTCTCTTTTATTTATTATAAAATAATATTTTAAATTGCCATCTGGAATTGAAATTGTCCCCAAGCATTTTCTTCTGTGCCTTTGCATGCAATCAGCATACGACGTGGGCATGGAGTGAGGTGCTGACAGAGAACATGAGAGTCGGTGGCTGGTCCCAGTGGAATCTGTCCACGTGTCCATTCCCACAACTGCTATCTCAGTCCAAGTTACCACCATCGCTTCCCTGGACCGCAGTTGCATGGCCTCTAAGCTAACTGCCTGCTTCCACTCTGATCTACTCTCCACTCTGTATTTAGAGTGTATCCCACTTCTGAAAACCCTTCCATGGCTTTCCATCACTATCAGTAGAAAATCAAAATCCTTAGCAAGGCCTCTAGGTCCTCATGGTCTGGCCTCTACCAATTCATTCAACCTCATCTCTGACCACAGTCTCCTCACTCTCTGTGCTCCAGACACACCAGCCTCAAGCATGCTAGTTTGTTCCCTCTCCACAGTCTTTGAACAACCAATGCTCCCACCTGAAATACTCTTCCCCTTACCTATCTTTTGGTCTTGACCCTGGGATGAGTCAATTTTCTCCTATTATGCATTCTGACATCATTGTGTATGTCCCATCCACTGGCAGTAAGTTCTTTAAGGAGAAAGGTAATGTATTCTTTCTGCATCAGTCTGTTTCTGGTGCCTAACACATTCCTTGACATGTAGTTGCTGCTCAGTAAATGTTTTGTAAATGACAGAATGAATGAATGAGCTAGTGACTAATTCCTCTTCTTTCAGGTCTAGAAAACAGAGGCCGAGAGAGAATAAAGAACTTGAAAGAATTTTCAAAGCAAATGAAATACATATTTTGTTAAAAGGCCATTCTAATTATCAAGTGGGGGAAAAAAAAAAGGTTAACCTAAAAGCTTTACGCCAACTTCACCAAGACACCATTTAGGTAATTTTTGACATGAGAAAGAACGTTTAAGTGGTAGAATCTCGACAAAGGCTTGTGACAGTATTTATAAATCTCTCCTGAGTCTTGACACCTAAGTGCTCCTAATGAAAGCGGTCAGCGAAGAACTTTAAATGAAATGACAAGGGCTTCTTACATTTCTGAAATTTCCAAACTGCTATAGACGTAGACAACTATTTAGAGTTTTTTATTTCTTATTTCATTGTTTCTATTTGGAAACATGGGAAAACAGAATGTTTTGTTAACGAGTGTCATCCCTTGATAATCCTTGTGTTGGCTTGAGGCAAACTAATGAAAATGGGGTAGAATGAACTGGAAATGAAACCCAGAGCATTCACTCAATAATCATTCTACCAACTTTATGGAGATCCACCTGCTGCTTAGAGGTACGAGGATGAGGAACTGACACTCCTTGCCCACAGCTAACTCAGGGCCTCATAGGGAAGGCAGGTCCTCATCAGAGAGTCACTAACAGTCTGTGATGTAGGTAGGGGACACAAGCTCTCTAAACCTGTTCACTCATCTGCAAAAATTAGAGAAATGACAGTCTCTACATCTTAGCATTGCTGTGAGATTAAATGAGATAATGACTGTAAAGGGTTTATAGCACAGTGCCGGGTATATAATCATTTATATTAGTTGGAAGGCTTTTGTTTACAAGCAGCAAAAAACCTGACTACTAGTGGCTGAAATCATGCAAACATCTATTGTTCTGTTAACAAGAAGTCTGGAGGTGGGCTGTGCAATTAGCTGTTCAGCAATAACAGGGATTCAATCAGCATTCAATCAATAACACTGATCTGCCCACCACAGCGGAAAGATGGCTGCCACTGCTCTGATCAAGGACTTCTCAAGCAACTCTCTTTTGACAGTGATGAGTAGATATTTCCTGAGAAGCACAATAGACTGTCTTGTATGCTCTATTGGCCAGACACAGGTCACAAAACCATCCTTAGCCCAATCAGTGGCCGAGAAGAATAGAATTATTGTGACTGGACCCATCACTTTGCATTCTCTAAGGCTGGACCTACCACCCTCTGTCAGCAGGGCTAAAGCAGGGCGAGTAGCGATTGGTCAGGTAACTAACAGTATCTCAGGATAGAGTTGGTTATTCCTGTGATTGTTAACAGTGGTAGTAAGACAATGTCCTAAGTTTTAAGAGTAATATTCAGGTTACAGTGGAAAAACAAAGGAGACAGAAATCAACTTCACAGTACCACTTCTTTTCGCGACTTGCCCATTTAAGCACAAACCGTAGGCAAGATAGTTGAAGTCTAATATCATTAGCCTGTCCATATCCAGGTCACACGATAATTATTCAAAGACCAGGAATTTGGGGTGTTGGGGACATCTATCTGAGGTTAATTAGCAAGACAAGTTCAGAGATACTGTTTATTACAGTATCCCTAACACCAAAAGCAACCGCTAACACATAGCAGGTTCTCAGTACACATCTGTTGAATGAATGAATGAATGTAGATTCAGGATACACCTCAGATACATCTAGGAGGCAACTCCATAAAAACTCCGGGGTTTTCCTGCTGAGCCACAATGACTTTTGTGGGCCCTAGACACTTTTGTTTTCATGGGCCCTTACTGCATTGTATAAAGACTACCAAAATCCAAGCTGGATTATATTCAATTTTTTCTTCTGATTTTAAAAGAAATTAAAACATTGTCATGGGCCGCTAAAACATACAGTAGCTCCTAGGCTCTTTGCCTATGGGCCTAATGGATAAGTTGGTCATGGCTTTCCCACTGGACTCCAGGCAAATTATTTCCCTATCTAAGACTATTGACCAAATCGAGTGGCCCCCATAACAAAGCTGTGACTTCTGGGTGGGGCAGATTTACCAATCAGATGAACATCAGTCCCTGTGAAAGAGCCTCTTGGAGACTCCTGTTTACCCATTCATTGTCTAGTTTGGAAAACACCTAGTTGTATATAAGATTGCTGTCTATATTCTAGGCAATTAGAGAAGGATTATAGCTCCTGAAAACCTGCATTATCAACAACAATAATCATTATAAATTACATTCATGAATCTGTACTCCGTGCTAGGCAGTGAACTAGATGCAACTCATACATCACCATTAACTTTCCCAAGGACCCAGCAAGGTAAGAGTTGCTACCTCCATTTTACAGATATGGAACTAGGGCTCAGAGAGTTAGACTCTGGCCCAAGGTCACACACACAGCAAAAGACACTACTGGAAGTGGAATCCATCTCTTTCTAACTCCAAAGCTCATATTCTTTTCACTATGTCACTTTGCCATTCAAAGATAAATGTGTACAATGTATAACATAATACACTAACTGGACCAAGAAGGTTATCCTCTGTGTTTTCTTCTGGGAGTTTTACAGTATCAGGTCTTACATTTAATTCTTTAATCCACTGTGAGCTGAATTTTGTACATGGTGAAGGGGTCTAATTTTTTTGTTTTTTCTTTTTTTTTTTTTTTTGCATGTGGATATTCAGTTTTCCCAACACCATTTATTAAAGAGCTAACTCTTTCCCTACTGTTTGTTCTTGGAACAATTGGAAAAGACCAATTGACAGTATATGTGAGAGTTTATTTCTGGGCGCTCTATTTTGATCCATTGGTCTATAGGTCTGTTTTTATGCCAATACCATATTGTTTTAATTGCTGTAGCTTTGTAGTATAATTTGAAATCAGAAGTGTATATCTCCAGCTTTGTTCTTCTTTCTCAAGATTGCTTTGGCTATTCTGGGTCTTTTGTGGTTCTATATGAATTTTAGGGGTTTTTTTTCTATTTTTGTAGAAAATGCCATAGGGATTTTGATGGAGATTACACTGAATCTGTAGATCACTTTGGGTATTACATTTTCACAATATTAAGCCTTCCAACCCATGAACACAAGACGTCTTTCCATTTATTTATTTCTCCTTTAATTTCTCTCATCAGTGTTTTATAGTTTTTAGTGTACAAGTTTTTCACCTCATTGGTTAATTTTATTCCAAAGTATTTTATTATTTTTGATGCCATTGTAAATGAGATTGTTTTCTTAATTTCCTTTTAGGATGGTTCACTGTTAGTTTGCAGAAATGCAACTGATTTGTGTATGTTGATTTTGTATCCTGCAACTATGATTTCTTGGATATGACACCAAAAACACAGATAACAAAAGCAAAAATATACAAGCGGGACTACATCAAACTAAAAAACTTCTGCACAGCAAAGGAAACAATCAACAGAATGAAAAGGCAACCTACAGAATAGGAGAAAATATTTTCAAACTATGTATCTGATAAGGGGTTAATTTCCAAAATATATAAGGAAATCATACAATTCAATAGCAAAAAGAAAACTTCCCGATTTAAAAATTGGCAAAGGACTTGAACAGACATTTCTCCAAAGAAGACACACAAATGGCCAAAAGATATATGAAAAGTTGCTCAACATCATTAATTATCAGGGAAATGCAAATCAAAACTACAATATGACCTCATACCTGTTAGGATGGCTATTATATTTTTAAAAAGAAAGATAAGTGTTGGCAAGGTTGTGGAGAAATTAGACTCCTTGTACACCATTGGTGGGAATGTAGAATGGTGCAGCAGCTATGGAAAACAGTATGGAGAGTCCCCAAAAAATTAAAAATAAAACTACCATATGATCTAGCAATCCCATTTCTGGATATACATCCACAGAATTGAAATCAGAATCTCAAAGAGATATCTGCACTCCCAAGTTCATTGCAGCACTATTCACAATAGCCAAGATGTGGAAACAACTCGAGTGTCCATTGACAGATGAACGGATAAAGAAAATGTGATATACTTATATGCAATGAAATATTATTCAGCCTTAAAAAAAAAAAAAAAGGAACCCTGCCATTTGTGACAATATGGATGAACCAGGAAGACGTTATGCTAAAGGAAATAAGCCAGTCACAGAAGGACAAATACTGCATGATTCCACTTATATGCGATATCTAAAATAGTCAAACTCATAGAAGCAGAGAATATAGTAGTGGTTGCCAGGGCCTGGGGGATAGAGGAAGCAGGGAGTTGATGTTCAACGGGTATAAAGTTTCAGTTATGCTAAATGAATAAGTTCTGGAGATCTGCTGTACAACATAATGCCTGTGGCTAACAATACAGTATTGTGCACTTCAAATTTTGTTAAGAAGGTAAATCTCATGTTAAGTATTCTTACCATAAAAATACAAAAAGGAAGGGACACAAGTCAACTCTGGGAGGTGATGGATATGTAGTAATGCTATCACTGGTGTTTGCATATGTCCAAACTCATCAAATTATACACATTAAATATGTGAAGTTCTTTATACATCGATTATACCTCGTGATATTGTGATTTGTAATAAAAAACATATATTTGGTCTTCATCCTGGTTTCTGGCACAGAACTCCTAAAACTCTTCGAATTTCCTAAGAGATGGGAGTCATAAAGGTGTCTTTCGTTATGTTAATGAGGTGACTTTTGGACCCCACCTAAGGATGGGGGCTGGTTGCCAGGAGAGCCAATCATGTGATTAGAGGCTTGGAATGGAAGTGGAGAGGGGCTGGAGGTTGAATCAGTCACCAATGGTCAATGATTTAATCAATCATGCCTATGTAATGAAGCCTCCATAAAAACCCAAAAGGGTTCAGAGAGCCTCCGGGTTGGTGAACCCATGGAGGTGCTGGGAGAGTGATGCACCTGGAGAGGGCCTGGAAGCTTCAAAACCTTTCCCCATGCCTTGCCCTGTGCATTGCTTCCATCTGGCTGTTCCTGAGTTATATCCTTTTATAATAAACTGGGTAATGTAGCAAGTAAAAACATTTCTCTGAGTTCTATGAGCCGTTCTAGCAAATTAATCAAAACCAAGGAGGGGATCTTGGGAACCTCTGATTTATAGCCAGTTTGTTAAAAGTACAGGTAACAACATGGATTTGCCATTTGTGTCTTTAGTATTGGGGGTGGGATTAGTCTCATAGGACTGAACCCTTAACCTGTGGAATTTGATGCTACCTCCAGGTAGATAGTGTTGGAATTTAGCTAAACTGTAGTACACTCAGCTGGTGTCCCGAGAATTGCTAGTTGGTGTGAGGAATCCCCCCCCAACACACACTGAAATTGGTATCAGAACCTATTTATATCTCAATAAAGCAGCCTTAAATAAGAAAAACAATACAAGCAAATGCTTAATTAGAGTAAGCCTTTGATGGCATAGTTACAAAAAGTAGGGTCATTTGAAAAGAAGAGTTATCAAAGATAATTTGCTCAGATTGGACTTCAAATCATTGGGAAATTTATATAATCAAATTAATTGAGTGAGAAAGAATGTGTAAAATCTGATGCCAAGATGACAACAATTCCAAATAGTTGAACATTAGCATTGTTGTGTACAGTAGTTTTTTGATTGGAAAAAATTGTTTTAGTCCACAATATCATTGACACAAACAGAGAAGTAGAGATCAATTTATTCACATATAACTGAAAATGTAACTCTCTGAAAGTTGAGATTGTGCCTATTTTATTTAATCCTGATCCCCAGTGCCTAGAATAGTGCTAAACACATAGTAGGTACCCAATAAACATTTGTTGAATAAATAAACGAATGAATGACACAGTATTCTTAAGGGAAGAGGTAATATAGCATAGAGATATGAGCATTACTTTTGGAGAAAGATGCTTGTGGAGTCAAGTCCCAAATTAGCTATTTTCTATTTGTAAGACATTTCATACATTATACTTAGGCCCTCTAAATCTTGGTTTCCTCATATATAAACTAGTGAATATCATAGACTCTAACTCAGAGCCTTATTATGAGTTATATAGAGAGAGCACAGCACTAATCAGTACACTTTAGCCATTGTTATTAGCAATTATTATTATTAATATTACTTTGCAATAGAGAGGCAAAATTTATGTGGTTTCTCCTTATAATCAAGACATCTCCCAGCTTCTGGATCTGTTCATCTCTCTTTTCTAAAGTCTGACACAAAGATGAAAAAGAAATGGATCATAGAATACAGAAGTGAATCAGAATAAGTTGAGGTATGCTAAGGGATAGAAAAAAGGAAGGATGGTCATGAATAAATGGAAGCAGATAAAATAGGAATGTGGTGGGAATAGCAGAGGGAGGTTGGTAAAGTTGAAGAAAGCATAGAGTCATAGAACATTAGCTCTGGAAGTCCTCCTCATTATCCAAACGAGGAAACCAGGGCCCAGAGAAGTTAAATAATTTATTCAAGGTAGTACAGAATTTAAATTAGAACGCAGGTCTCTTAAAGCCTATGCTTTTTAAAAAATTTTTGTTAGAAAAACACACTCTATGGATAACAGAGAAAGAAACACCTAAAATAGACTCTAATTATTTGTGGAATCAATTGCTCTCCATCTGCCATATTTTTACCCTTCTACCCTGGCATAAAAAGAGTCAATAAATAAAAGTTTTCTGGTTATTAACAACAGAGAATTCCAAAGTTTCCTTGGTTAGTCGAATGGCACAAAAGCCTGATGGACATGCCTTGCTTTCAAAAGACTTCATAACCTATAGCTTGTGCTCAGCCACAAGCTGAACTCTTTATTTCTTATCCCCCGTGAAAAAGAGGAATCTGTAATTCAGTACTCAGGTAGGTGATCTAGGTTCAAATCATGGCTTGTTTCTCCTTGAAAAAGCTCAGTTTCTTTGTCCCTCTGGAAATAGAAACAGCCACTCAGATCATAATCCAATGGTATTTAATAGTTTATACTTGACTTTGTTTCTTGATTTAGCAATTTGTCCGTGGACTGGGTACATATACAATAGAAAGAAAATAAGTGATGTGTCAAATGCTATCTCAACATAAATACATAAATATCTGATCACCTTTTGGATCCTAAAATGATGAAATTAACTTAAATATCAGAGAGAGATAAAACAGCGGCACATCAGAGGCAGTGGCAGCCAGAGCTAAATCCTTAATAATAATACCTAATATATCTAAACACGTCCACGTTTTAGATATTATGCTAAGACTTTGACACTCATTGTTTATTGCATTTGATCCTCACAACAGCCCTCTGAGGTAGGGACAGCTATTATCAACTCCACTTGGTAGATGAGGAAACTGAGGTTCAGAGAGCATCACCCAAGTGCAAAATGATGGAGCTAGAATTTGAACAGTGTCGATCACGGCTGCGTTCAACTGTGTGTAATAGAAACCAGACTTCAGTGGTTTAACCAAATAAGAGTTTAGTTTTTCTTACATAACAAGAAATCCAAGGGTAGAGAAATCAGCTCTCATACATCAGCTCAGGAAATCATCAAAAATTCAGTTTCCTTCTAGCTTCTAGCTGCACATCCTTAGCATGTGGCTGTTGTCTTCACAGTTAGGAGAGGGCTGTTCTACCTCCGGCCATTGCATCTGTCAGGAAGGAGGAGAAAAGCAAAGGACAAAGGACACGCCGGCTGAATCTGTTCCTTTTAATCAGGAAAATGGTAGCTTTTCCAGTAGAACTCTGTTTACAACTAATTGACCAGAACAAGTGAACACAGCTACTCTGGATACAAGGATGGAGATGAGAATATTTTTAACTCCTAACATATTGTTGCCCTAAATAAAACTGGGGTTCTGTTACTAAGAAGCAGAGAATGGATAGTGGGTAGACAACCAACAGTGCCTGTCACAAATCCAGGCGGCTATTGGATGCTAAAGCTCAATAAATAAGTGTGTTTATAACCTCTATCGCAGCACAAAAATCAGAAATTCTACACCCACCTCCAAAAAAGTTTGAGGCCAACATGTCGCTCAAGTGATAGTTTTTGTTACATTGCTTCTTCTGAAAACCCAGCCCTGGAGCAAAAAGGAAGGAAGCTTGAATGGTGTCAGGGCTCTCTAACAGCCACTTGCCTCTCATACTCTTTTTCAATGCAGTAAATGACCATCAAGCCTTCTGCTCCCCAATGACCAAACACCGAAAATAATTTTCTTTGAGAAGACTTTGTTCCACCTAATTTGTGAGTAAAATTTCCTAAGGGCAGCAGTGAAAGGCCTAAGATAATGAGGAAGTCTTCAAACTCAGGGGAACTGATGAGATCTGCTCTCAAAGTTACCATACACCATTAATCAATTGTTACTAGGCAGAGTCACGGAACCCAGATAGAGGTCAACAGATCACATGACCCACAGCATGCCAAACTGCCAGTGTCCTGCTGCTTAAACTAAAGCAGAAGTGACTTTGTAACTATTCCCGCTTAGCAGAATTCACAACCTAAGCTGAATTTTCAGATCGAGAGCTCGGTTTAGACTCTGGAGAGTCACTGAGTAAAACAAAGTAGAGAAGCTACAGGTAGGGGAGAGGGGTGTCACCAAGTAAACAGGATAAGTTGGCCATGCACTTTACAAGAAAAACAAATTGAAAATAAAAATTACATTTAGCACCTTACCTAGTTTAATCCAATGTGTCCTTATTTGAAAATTGCAATTATTTTACTCGTTATTTTCAAAAAATATTTAAATTTAATCCTGTCCCTTTTTTCAATCCAATCCACAGATGCTATATTTCATCATTTTCCACAGAGCACAGTTTTTTGATTTTTCAGATGCTCTGTAAACCAGATGCCGGCATGTCAAACTTGTGACAGATCTTACTCTCCTTTGACTTCTGTTTGATATTGCTTGTATGGTAAGGCATTTTATTCATAAGTAAGAGTGTCTTTAGGTGGTTCTGAAAAGTAGATACATAAGCATCTCAACATCTCCTTTAACTATTTCTTAGGTTAGCAAAACCCCAAATCCAAAACTCCCTCTCTGTTAGCTCACTCTTCCTCCAATTCTAGAATTTCCTTAACACTAAGGAAAAATATAAATTAAAACAAAAAGGAAAATCACTTATTACAGAGAAGAGGGCAATTTTTATTTTATTTTATAAACAATTCCCTCCTATCTTGGTTGAGCCTGTTCTTTTTAGTCATACTTGGGACAAGGTGCTAGGCAACAATCATATTTAATAGAAATACATAAAAAGACCTCCAGAGAAGAAAATTGGGCAATGTTAAGGTTCCGTTTCCACATCAGTTTAGATATGGAACAGTGCTGTTCCATTATACACTTAAAAGCCCCCAGTTAGTTCCTAAAGTAAGAGAAGCCCTCCATTTTGTCAAATAAAAACTTTCCCATGATTATATCAAAGCAGAAAAATCTATGTAGATCCAATTCACCATGACAAAAGGTGAAGAGGCAAAATGATTTAATTTAGGATCTCTGGTGCCTATTTTTGGTTTGGACTAAATCTTTTCTAACTAATATTATCATTTTTTTAAGTTCTGGAAGTCAGAGAGCATGTCAGATGAAATGCTTAGGAATCTTTCTGGACAGGAGCAAAAGACAATCAAAGTCAAATATTGCATACATTTGGACCAGTGATTCCACTCTTGGGAATTTACATTATAAAAATAAACTGAAGAGTACATATAAGGATATGTAAAATATATTCATCATATTCATTACAAAAATATTTGCTATAGTGAAATTTGGAAGTCCTTAAAATGTCCCCAAATAATGAGTTGGTTAATTAAATTATGATGGTACAATGAAATTCTCTGTAAGTATTTAAAATGGTAAAGAGATCACTATTTGTTGATATCACAAAAATATCCACAGTTCATTGTGATGGGGAAAAAATCAGCTTAGAGAACAATGTATGCAGTATGAGCTCATTCTTCCAAAAATAGTGAAAAAATGTAATACGCTAAGAAAAACGTATGAAAGGATATTCTCCAAAATGTAAACAATGGTTGTCATTGGGTTATTAGGCCAAAGATAATTGCGACTTTTTCCACAATAGACACTGCATTCCTAGGTCGTAGCAAAGTATCTGACACACGGAGGGTCTCAATATATATCAGGTATTATTATTATCAGGATTTTGGTGCTGTCAGCCATTGCCTCTGATGTGCCACTGTGTTTTGTTCCTCTCTAAGTAATTTCTTTTTCTTTTCTCTCTCTCTCTCTCTTTTTTTTTAAACAATAGTGAGAAAACTATGCAAGAAGTGATTTCCATTTTGAGAAAGATAAGGGTGGGAGGAGGTTAGGGGAGAGGGTCTTGCACCAACGGCTGCCTTCCCATCTGGGTTAGTGATATGCGTGCAAAGGGCCTGAAGAGAGAGGTGGGGGGATAGCTTCACCCTTGTGGAGAAGGAAGGCTTCACCACACTAAATGAAAAGCAAACAATATGCATATCAGCATCCTAAGATGTACCACTCTGCTGGGAAAACCCAAGACAAAAGAATTATTGGACACAACAGTTCAAAGCATATTGCACCTGTCAAAACGTCTGTCATCTTCTATAGAAATGCACCATTCTAAGAGAGAAAAGGGAAACTTTAGCAAAGTCACTCAGGAACAACAGCTTACTTTGTCTCCTTCCTCTGGCCAACTCCTCCATCTGAAAGCCATTTAGCTCCATGCTAAAGATTGCCTGGAAGGACCAGACAATAGGAAGGTCTCTTTCATTGTCAAGGACAGTTACACTTTGAAGATGACGCTCAAAAGAGGTTAAAATGGGTCAACAGGCAATTGTTGGGCTTATGCAAGGACATGTGAAGGGAACATTGTTAAAGTCACACAAAAACAATCTTGATCTCAAAGAATTCAACTTTAACCTAGAGGAGGTGTGGGAAGGAACGAACTAACATGCAATACTGATTTCATCCCAAAGAAGGATTAAGGGGGGAGGAGATCTACCCCAAGAGGATTAATTAATAGACAGTTTGGGGATGGTCTTTGCCATCCCAAACATCTATCCACACTGTGTATTAGAATGATAAGTGTTATTTAGGGCAAAGTGAGAAAAATGCAGGTTTTTTTTTTTAATGATGTAAAATATATAAGTGGCGTTAACTCCAAGTTGGCTATTACGTTTGTAAGAACTATATTTTCTGGATGCACTTTAGGAAATATGTGTAGCGTTTAGTCAGATGATAGCTAGATGGCTGGGGGGATATATTTAAACAGTAGTTATTATTTTTGGCAATTTCTTACATATCCTTAAAGGAAAACCTAGAAACATGTCCGAGAAAAGCTGATCTGGAGAAAGACAGCTTGCCAAATTCCAGCCAACTCATCTAGGTTTACGGCCTGGCTCTGCCTTGTACAGGCCATGTGACTTTGAACAAGTAACTTAACCTCACTCTTCTCAGTTTCCACTTGTGTAAAAGGAAATAACAACAACAGGCCACAGGAGCATTGAGAGGATTAAAGGCAAGACCGCATCCAGCAGAAACGAAAACATATGTTCACACAAAAACTTGTACACAAATGTTTATAGCAGCATTATTCATAATAGCCAAAAAGTGGAAACAATCCAGATGTCCATCAACTGAAGAATAGATAAACAAAATGTGGTACAGCCACACGATGGAATATTATTTGGCCAGAAAGAGGCATAAAATACTGACACATGCTATGACATGGTTGAATCCTCAAAAATCACCTTAAGTGGAGGAAGTCAGTCACAAAGACCACGTATTATATCATTCCATTCATATAAAATTCCCAGAAAGGGAAATCTGTAGAGAAAGAAAGTAAATTAGTGATTGCTCAGGGCTGGGGAGTAAGAGAAGAGGGGAGGATAGCAAGGTGATAGCTAAAGGGTATAGGGTTTCTATTTGAGCAGACGAAAATATAAAATCATGATGATGGCTGCACAGATCTGGGAATATACTAAAAACAGTGACTTGTATGCTTTGATTGGATGACCTGTACAGTCTGTGAATTATATCTCAATAAAGCTGTTAAAACTAAACAAATAGAAGAAACCAAGCAAGAATGATGGTCAAATCTCCGTGGCAAAAACAAAACAAAAGATAAAAGAAAGGGAAGATGGAGAGATACTGTAATAAAGGAATCGGAACAGTGCTTGGCACATAGTAAGTCCTCAATAAACATTGACTATCAGTATTATTTGTTGGAGTAACATCAATCATCGTGAATAGCCTTGGCAAAGTTTGGAAAAGAGCATGGCTAATAGTAAGACTGAAATTTCCATTTTAATCTTAAAGTACTCACCTTAAACATTTTTAAAAATTCAAGCATTTCCCCCAAAATCTAAAGACAATCCATGCCTAAATAGTCTATTTAAAAGATAAATTTCAAAATGAAATGCAGCTTTTTCTCTTCTTTAAAGAGGTTTCCACTCAAGTATATTAAATTATTTATGATTGTCAAATCTTCTTTTAGCTTTAAAATTGACTAGCTACAGAGCCAAACATGAGAAAACTGAGAAAGGCCATTCATTCTGAAATACACTCACAATTGGATTCATCCTTAAAAAAATCTTTGGACTATTTTCCAAAGGCCACACGTATTAACCCTAGATTAAAAAGACAGTTTGTTTTAGTTATTAATTTTCAAAATCTCAAACAATTCAAAAGGATAAAAATGAAAAGATTCACTCCCCTTCCCCACAAGAACCCAACTCTTCTCTTTCTCTCCCCCATGTATCAACATATGTATTTACTTATAGATCTATATGTATATTTCACTTTATAAAATAAATTATCTATGTCTTCAGCCTTGTTCAAAGATGGATTTATTGAAAAACTAATGATACTTAAGCTTCAGGGCCCTTCATTTGCGAAGATCTTTCCCAGGCCTTCTATCTAACTATATCCGCAACTTCGTATTCTTTTCCTTAAAGAGGCCCCTTCAAAATGTATAAGCTTCATGCCCCACAGAAGTTGATCTGCCCCTAGTAGCTACTTCCCACTCTATCCACTACTTTATCCCTTCAAATCCTCCTCTCTTCAAAATCAAGTTCAAATCCTGCCACAGGAAGCCTTGTATGATTGCTCCAACTAAGACTGACCTCTCCCTTCTCTAAGTTTCCACCGCATTTGTTCACTAGACAACTTCAAAATCCTTTTGCCAAAACCCTCCAGATTGGTTGAGTTTGGAATTTACAATTTTTTGTATCTTATAGTGCATTATATACATTATGTAATGTATATATATAAAATATATATTATGTAATGGTGTGTAAATAGTGCATCATGTAACTCTATCCATCAGGGTCCAAGATGACACCTCATAATCAAATATATTAATACATCTTCATCAAAATACATGAATATTCACACCAAGTGAAACAAAGCTATAAGTTACCTCACTCCAGTGTGGGTCATAACTGGTACTAACTGAGTTATAAAACAATTTTCAATTTTCAGAGATTTTGGATTTCTGAATTATGGCTAAAGGATTCGAGACCTGAACATTATTGTGTCATTATTTCATATCTCACCACTTAAGTTTTAGTTGACAAAAATGGCTCTTCCCCGCTATGTCCCCAGTGATGTGTCTAGTAGATAGTGGGTGTTCAAAAATTTGATAGAATGAATGAATGAAAGAACTAAGTCTTATATTAGGTTGAGCTTGTCAAGGAAAAGGATTGTGTCCTTTTTAGTCAACATCCCCAGAACCAAGGCCAGTGCCTGGCACATGGTGAACACTCAGGAAATGCTGGGTCAGTTGAATCACCTCAAATCTCTCACAATGACTACCTAAAATATAAGTGCCCAATAAACACTTTACAACTGATCCCAATATCACTGACTTACAAAATGAGATTGATTGTCATAGGAGAAGGAAAAGACCAGGTGAGGAGTATAGAGGAAGCTGTAGGAGAAGGAGCCTAGGCCTGGCAACAAACTTGTAGAAAAGTATTGATGCAGGGATTCATATTTCACAAAGACCTTGGACCATGCAAGACAGATGCCATATACCTTAAGAATTCTGGAACGTTTTTCTTAATGTCAAGTCTTCCCCTGACAACAACCTCTTTCCTGGGTCCCTGCATGACTTAGAATCCTTAACATCATATTTACAGTTACAAAAACATTGCCTTATTCTGCTCCTTGTCTGGTAGTTTCAGACTTACATAGAGAGTTGGGCTAAAAGATCACATGTGACAGTAGATATTGCTAACTGACATTCTGTACTCTAAACTGAACTTTTCTAAATTGGAGGTTCTAAATGGAATGGTTTGTTAATTTATCAACACATACAGTTTTTGGGGGGGTTTTGCTGAGGAAGATTCACCCTGAGCTAACATCTGTTGCCAACATTCCTCTTTTTTTTTTTGCTTCAGGAAGATTAGCCCTGAGCTAACATCTGTGCCAATCTTCCTCTATTTTGTATGTGGGTCGCCAACACAGCATGGCTGATGGGTTTGTGTAGGTCTGCACCCAGGATCCAAACCCGTGATCCTGGGCTGCCAAAGCAGAGCATGCCAAACTTAACCCCTATTCCACAGGGCCCGCCCCGCATACATTATTTTTTAATACAGAACGTCTGTGAGCATGGATGTTCGGGCAAATTGCTTTGTCTCTCTGTGTTTCAGTTTTCTCATCAATAAATGGAATACTACTACTTACCTCGTAGTGCTGTGATGAAGGTAAAGAATAAAGTATACAGGGCCAGCCCTGATGGTCTAGTGGTTAAAGTTTGGTGCTCTCACCACTTTGGCAGCCTGGGCTCACTTCCCAGTCACAGAACCATAGCACCTGTCTGTCAGTTGCGATGCTGTGGTGGTGGTTCAGATAGAAGAACTAGAAAGACTTACAACTTGGATATACAACCATGCACCAGGGCTTTAGGGAGGAAAAAAGAAAAAGAATATAGTATACAAAAGCTTCTCAGAGAGGAGCTCATTCCCCAAAATGAGGAAAAATAACCAGAGATATCTCAATACATTCTTCCAAGGAAGAATGGGTTCCCGGAGGTGTTTATTGAGGGCTACTTTCTTTATCTCTGATTCTTTCTTCCTTTGTTTGAAAAGAAATTCTTATTTTGAACCCTACAAGTTTACGAACCCTATAAGTTTATGAACTCTGGTATATTTAGAATAGAGTTTTGAGCAATGTTTACTCAAGTGTGTTCCACAGGACACTAGGGCTGCAAGATGTTGATAAGTGTTGCTTAAAAAAAATACATATATGTGTATACACACACATGTATCAGGGTTCCCTAGTTAAATAAAATTGAGAAACACTAGGTTAAACAGAGTTTATCAGGGTTTTTTATTGTGGAATTTCTCGGGATATTTCATATGTTGCTATGACTCTATGAAAGGGAGCATGCTGGGCCACATGTCTCAGACATATTTATCTATAGACTCTCCACCTCACAAAGCATCTTTCTAATTCCAGTCTTCCATGGAATACAGTTCGGGAAACTGCTTTAGAATATGGTGTACCACATATTTTACATCTTTTGCTTGTGTCTCCTCTCTTAATTCTGAACATAATTGCTCCTTCTGTATTGCTTTTTTAGTGAATTCACTATTTTGCACTTCCACGGGTGAAAGAATCCATTTACTATATCAAAAATATTTCCTACTCCTGAAATTGACCATTACAAATTTTTGGTTAATTGTTTTAGAATCACTTAAAGCAATGATTTCTTGATCTGAAAAATAAAAAGAAATCAGTTGCACTAACTTATAATTAAATAGCACATTAAAATATCCCAGAATCAAAATTTTACATAAAACCCATGAGTTTGCCCACATACTTCTCTTCAACCAAATGGCATGAAGTTGAACTTATGGTTTTCATAGGAGCTCTGGTGAGCAGATGTCATTATACCCTCGGGAAACCATAGCAACCAGCATTGACAACCTGTACATTCTCTTATAATAAAGTTATGTTAATAAATAAATAATAAAAATAAAAGCATATTTATTATAAAATCATATTACCTAGAACAAGGAAAACTCTAAAGTTTGGGGATACCTTTTTTCTTTAAAGTGGGTTACTCTTAGGGAATGCTAATATTCAAAGAAATCAAATCATTCTCAAAGGACTAAACATGTTAAGTTTAACTACTAAGTTTATCTGCTCCTACATGTTAAGCAGTTACTGGTTATAATATTTCATTGTTATCGAAACTTTAAGACTTAAATTTGGACTTAAGACTTGATGATAAGTCTTAAATAGGCATACTATATATATATTAATTGAATTGAAGGGGAAAAAAATGCAGTAGGTTTTTACAAACTCCATGTATCAAACTCTGCATCCAAGCTTGTGGGAAAATTGCAAAGAACTTGAGGGCAAAACTGTATATGGATGTATAGCTCACATTGATTTGTGTTTCTCTCTCAATGTTGGAAAAAAATACTATATTAAGAAAAAATTAAACTCAAAATCATTTGACAAAGTTAGTCTCTGCGATGCATCAGAGTGAAAAGCTGCTATACTTAAGTTAACAAAACTAAAAAATATTGCCCAAAATGGTCAGTTTGTTAAAATGTTCCCTAGGCTGCTCTACTGTTTTCTATTACAAACCAGAAAATTCAGTATCTCTTTTGCATTAAACTTAGTTCCACGTGTTTCAGGGCCTCAAAGGGAGACCCAGCTTCAGGTTTCTGACATAAAAACCTTAATATAACCTGAAGAATTCCCCTAGGCATATCGGGAGTAATCAAATTTCATGTTAACTATTAAATTACAGACATTCAATTATGTTTTCCAAACCTCTGTTTAGAAATTCAAAAGCTCCTTAGAAAACATCCTTAAACCAAAGCCCAAGTTGGCAAGTGAAACCGTTTACCTGCGACAGCAAAACAAAGAGGGGTCATCGCCATCCCTGCAGGCACATTGCGAAGTGGCACGCGATGTACCCCATCCCCATTGTGAGGCACAAATTCTTTGTGACACTGGGAGACACCGCAGAACAAAAATACTATTAGAAATGCTTCAAAAGGAACATTTTTGGCTGCGATAGAGACTTTTGACATTATTTATTAGGTTCAAAACTGCTTCACAAAAGCCTAACAATGGTTCTGTGGAAACCAGTACATCTGAGGCCCTTTCTGTTGTTCTGGGCAGGCATTGATTTGAAGATGGGCAGCGCTCGCCGAACAATTCCCTCGCAGCGGTCAACGTAAGTGAGCATTCACCCCCGGCCTAGGAGGGGCCTGTGAACAAACCGTATGGAAACGCCAGGGTGGGCGGGAGTGGGGAGAAGAGCAAACCTTGATTAACCTCTTCGAGGGGAGATGGGTGGGAGCACCGGCAAACTGAGGAAGGGGCGCTCCTGCCAGATTGCCGTGGAGGGAGGCGTCCGCCCTGGGCCCCCTTTTCCCCAGGGGATGAGGATGCTTGGGGAGCGTCTCCGATGCCATGGCAACTGCGCTTCTTACGACTGGATTTCCGGGCGCGCCCTGGAGCTGGCTTTGGAAATCTGGGTTTGCCAGAGCGCCGGCTGTGGCTGCCGTCCTCTCCTCTAGCTTGGGCTCTGAGGAACTCCGGGACACCCTCGACGCCGCCGAAGGGGTCTGGCTTCTCCTGCAGAGGCCGGCGGCAGTGTAAGGTCTCGGAGCGGGACCTGGAAGGCAGAGAAGGGCAGAAGTGGCACTCAAGCGTGCAGAATTTACCCGCCCCGCTGGGACTTTAAAAAAACCTCTCCTGATAGCTGGATGTTTCAGACATCAATGTTTGTAATGTGCTGAGAGAAAAAATTTAAAAATCCCCTGAAGTTATCCTCACGTGATTCCCCACGTTTCTTTAAGAAAGTAAACTGCTATCTATTCCTTTCCTGTTGTATGCAAGCACCTTCCCAAAAAATAATTTTTGCAGAATCCTCACACAACTTTTTAATTTCAAGGAAAACTGTTTAAAACTTCTAAAGAGAGGGAAACAGAAGAATTGGTGACTAAAATAGGGCCTCAAATTCTAAATTTGGGGAAAGTTTGTGAAAGGAAAATTAAGTAGAGTTAGATATCAGGCAAAAAAAGAAAAAAAAAAGGATCCACAGTCCATTTGGATTTACGACTGATAATTTAAAAATCCAAGAGGCAATTATTACATGAGTTTTCTTAGACATTTCAAACCAACTGAAAATTAAAAACAATCAGTGAATTAATCTGATCCTGGGTCTACACTATACATACATACATACTAATAACAGATTTGATTTTTTTTCTATTTTTGCCCAACTAAATCATATTTTCATATAAAAGATGAGGTATTTTTTATAACAATACAGCCAATACTATAAAAGAATATATATATATATTCCCCCTGCATTTCCAAATATATATATACATATATATATTGTACATATATATATATCATATATATACAATCTTGAAGTTTTTACCTGAGAAATTCTGCCCATTGACTATGCAAATAAAAGTTTAATTCTTCTGTAGTGAGTTAGGACAACTAACATGCTTTATATCACTTTCTACAAGTTCTGAAAGGGCTTTGAAGAGCATGTAAATGTCTGGAATATTTGGAACAACCTACAGGATAATTCGCAAATTCAAAAAATATGTAAAAGATTTACAATGCACGTTACCTTCCTAACAATGGGCATGAAACAGCCACTCTATCACTAGGTAATTCAATTTAGCGCATCACATATTGTTCTACGTCCAGTAGGTATTGGGCATCTCCCGCTACACACCAACACACCCAAGTCAAACAGTGAGAAACTTCTAGTGAATCTGACTTTGCAATGTGAGAATCATTTCCTGGAAATAAAGGTGGAATGGCATTTCAATATCTCCAGGTAAATAAAAGCTTTCAGAGAGCCATGAACACTGCTTTGTGAAAACTAGATGCTTAATAGCTGTTTGTTGATTTGGATTTCCAGACTTGGCAGATGACCCATTCATTGTCAAGCAATAATCAATGCAAGAAGATTCCACCAGTGAACGTGATGTGGCTCTGTAATTTGGAGCAACAGAATATGACCTAGACAGAATATACTGTCTTCTATCTTGAGCCAAAGAATAGGAATTCCTTCCCTGAATGCAATTCAATATTGATGCATTTTGTAACACACTATCTTAGCGGGGCGTAATGGTGTAATGCAATAAATAAGGCTTTGGGTTCAGACCATCGTAGATTTAAATCCTAGCCTAGGCCTCTTTGTCCTTACTTGAAACATGAGGATTGTATTACCTACTTCACAGGGTTGCTAGAGGGATTAAATCTGTTCATTCATTTATTCGTTCATTAATATTTGAATGTCTATTATGTGCCTGGCAGTGTTCTAGACATTGGAGATTTAGAAAGGAATAAAGCAAGCAGTAGCCCTGCCCATATAGAGCTTACGGTCTGGTTGTGGGGAGAT
The DNA here is from genome assembly GCF_020826845.1 of Diceros bicornis minor. NCBI lineage: Eukaryota > Metazoa > Chordata > Mammalia > Perissodactyla > Rhinocerotidae > Diceros > Diceros bicornis. The sequence continues at coordinate 20,311,873 of NC_080764.1, read as the reverse complement.
GGAGTGGGCATGGGGAGCAGACTAATAGATAAGCAAATGAAGAAATGTGTAAGTGTCAGCTGGTAATAAATCCTAAGGAGAAAAATAAAGCAGGAAGGAGCTTAGGAAAGACCCTCTCATGTAGGCGACATTTCAGTAAAGACCTGAAGGAAATGAAAAAGCAAACTAGTTAAGTGTCTGTGGGCAGAGCGTGATAAAATGTAAAGCATCTAGTGCACAGTAAGTGCTCAATACCCAGGAGCTCTTATTGTCATATTTCGAATCTTAATATAGAAATGATCTGACCTGGAGTCAGAATGGAGGCTGGAATCCTGGCTGCAGCCCTAACGTTACAGAATCTCCATGGGCCTCCAATTCTGCGTCTAAACCGTGGGAAAATACCAGTTCCTATCTCGGAGGGTGGCCATATGGACCAAAAGTGAAGATGTGTGTTTAAATTTTAGCACATTGCCTTTTACATTAAGACTCAAAAAATGTTACCAACCAGGGTCCTCAGCATCCCATCATCAAGTCCTGCCTCCCAGAAATGAAGGCATCTCTGAATCAGCATCTTTGGCAGATGGTCTCGCAGCCCCTGCTTTAGGCACGTCTAGCCCAAGCAGTACATTCTCCTCTAGTCCAAAGAAAGTTCTCCTTTGTACTGAGTCAAAATCTGTCCCTTCTATTGGTCAATTTCAACAACAGTGCAAACATTGAGAGTGAAATCTACCAAAAAAATTTCCTGGAAAAAGCCTACATAAAATCAATCTAATCCTCTTCTACATGACAACTCCTGGAATATTTGGAATATACATTGTTTCCTTACGTTTTCTTGCCTCCACTCTAAACAACAGCACCATAAATACCACCACCATCATCACCACCGCCATTCAGTGCCCACTATTTTCGGGGAAGTTTATTTATATCAATCCTCTAATTACAACGTCTCTTCAAGGTAGTAATTGTCATTAATTTACAGATTAAAAACCTGGGCTCAAAGCACATTTACAGGACTCGATCATGGCTACAGAGCTGAAACAGAAGAAAGCGGAGATTTGAGCCCAGGTCTCCCTGATTTCAAAGCTCATTCCTTCTGGTCCATCTCCTTACTTTTAATCATTCCTCCTATTATGCAATTTTAAGACACTTTATTATCATATACATTATCCTGTGCTATGAATTCACAGCTTCCTTATCGTAAAATAGGGATAATAACGTTATCTGCCTAAGAGTGTTATATGAGTATTTCATAAAATAATGTAAATGCTCAGCACCGTATCTGGCACATAGTAAGAGCTTAATAAGTAGAGGCTGGAATGATAATAATAATTTTCATTATCGTTATTATCTGGTGCAATACCTGAATCATCAAATTGCTTATCATCAGCTCACACTTGTTCTCTTCTCCAATACGATACTTGGCCACAAGTAAACTTCCACTAAGGACTGACTGATACAGTTCTTATAGAACCTTCTAGACTAAGACATTGGAATCAATAACTTTGCTGTTTACGTTGAAGTTAAAAATAAAATGTGACCAACTGAAAAGAGAAAAAAAGAGTTAGGAACCACAAAGAGATACTTACCAGGTGAGACAGAATCTCCCTTGGAAATGCAAGAGGGCTTGTTCTGAAGTCTCACGTGTCTATTGATGTGTGTGCCTGTAGCCTCCAAGTACAGGGGATTTACTGAGTGGAGTTGAATAGACTTTTTTGTCATTTGCTGTTCCAAAAATAGACTGCTCCAGACTTGCTTAGGTGCTTCTCTGTCTCTCTTATTAATTTCTCGTCTGGCAGTGAAGATCAATGGGGTCTGGTCCCATTCACTCAATGGTGTTGGGGAGGGGCTGGCTTCTCTGTAGCTTTCTTCTTCGGAAGAAGCTGTACTTACAGCAGGAGATCTGGGGATAATGTACTGACGAGTACAAAGCTGTCTCTTACATGCCATTGGAGTCTGAATTTTTTCTGGAAATACTGTAAAAAGTAAACACATCAGTTTGAAAGAATGCACTTCAATATCACCTACTAAATTAATGGTGAAAAGGATGAAATCAGGCAATATATGAATTTTTTGTTTGTTTCATATTTCTATCCAGAGCACAGAGAAGTGACAAAGAGGCCAAGGACCTGGGTGCCTGAGTGAGAGATGTAGAGGAGGTACAAGATGTGGAAAAAGACATAAAAGGGTGAAAATGTTTTTGTTGAGTTCAAGCTATGTTGCAGGCACTGTGAGAGGGCCTGGACGTGTTGATCATTTAATTCTCACAAGAACTGTATCTAACAGATACTATTATTATCTCCATTTTACAGGTCAGAAAGCTAATTTGAGGCTTATGGGTTGAATTGTGTCCCCCAAGAAGATATGTTGAAGTCTTAACCCTCTGCATCTATGAATGTGACCTTATTTGGAAATATGGTCTTTGCAGATGCAATCAAGTTAAGACGAGGTTGTCAGGGTGAGCCCTTAATCCAATATGGCTAGTGTCCTTATAAGAAGAAAAAAACAGACACAGATACACAGGAAGAATGCCATGTAATGACGAAGGCAGAGATTGGAGTGATGTATCTATAAGCCAAGGTATGCCAAGGATTACAGCAACCACTGGAAGCTAAGAGAAAGGCAAGGAATGGATTCTCCCTCAGAACCTCCAGAAGGGGCTAGTCTTGCTGACATCTGAATTTCTGACTTCTGGCCTCCAGAACTGTGAAAAAATAATTTTATCTTAAGCCCTCCAGTTTGCGGTTCTTTGTTACAGCAGTCCTAGGAAACTAATATACCCACAATAGTTTCAACATACTCATGTTGTTTTAGAATAATTATTAACAACAGCACGTTTCACCGTCCAAAAATTGTTCAGATTTGGGGCAGAGAAAGAAGAAAAACCAGGAGGTGGAAAAGTGTGGAATGAGAGGCGGAAGGGAGTGGATTTCCTGAGTTCTATGTGGCAGAAACTGTGCCAGGATGAAACAACTCTTAACAAGACTCATATTCCCTGTTCTCAAGGTGCAGTCAAGTGGCAAAGAGGATGGTGATCATGTTAGGTACCAACTAAGCACAACCTCCTCCTACACCACAACTTTGTCTGCAGAAGAAAGAATCAAGGTAAATGTCTCCAGGGGCCCTACAGGTAATAGAAACGAGAAAAGGGGCAAAGTAGGGGTACCCTAGGAGTATATGTCCCATCAACAGGGTCCAGCCACTTCTCAGACCTTGTCTTTTATTGCCATGAGGGAATGTGGGCCCAATGAGGACAGATTTTACTGGATTTTCAGGAGAAGCAGAAATATATATTTTTATGTGTAAAGTCTCCTGATTTTTAAATGTTAGTAACTCACTCAATTTTTTTTAATACAGTGTGGGCTACACAAAACACAGCTGCTCTCTGAATCACCATAGGCCACCAGTTTGCATCTTTGGGCTGTGGCCAGCCTTATGAAAGTCACACTGTCACTTACCTCCTTTTATACCATCCTCATCTTAGAACATGATTTTATAAATATTCATCCTGGAATAGTGGAAAGGCATTTGCAAGCTCTGAGTATAAGCAGATTTTAGAGTTCTTGAAGTCTCATCTACCTCCAACACTTTAGGAAGATTGAGCTTTTATTTTCATTTTAATTGACTGCCCCATTTCATCTTAAAGCCCAGAATTTAAAATGGCAGACCAATTTTTCAGGCTTTCCCAAATGCAGGGAGACATCTAAAATCTTTCAAAACAGGAGCTCTGGGACTCTCGATCCTAAAGGAAAATCTACAACAATAGAACCAACGGCCTTTGATTGCCCTTATTCTGCTGGTCAAATTATCAGTAACAGAATGGAAGGCACTTTACACACCTTCACATCCTAGCATTTATGAGTTGAAAGAGACCTTGCAGATTATCTGAAGCTCACCCCACTACCTTCATCATCCATTTCTGTTTAAATACCTCCAGGATCCTGAATGTCACTACCTCTGAATCAGAGATTTCATTGCTTATCAGAAGAGCAAATAAGTAACTTTGTATTTGCAATATAATGGGTAGATTCTATATATGGATATATATAATATTATATATGGGGAATAATTATCAAAGCTTGTCTAATTCACTCATCAGAGATTTCACATGCTGTTATAAATTTTATTTAGTCCCAGCAATCATGAACACGCTAGAGCCATGAAGTCAGGGTTGTCTTTCTCCTCAGAGTATTATCTCTCTGTAGACAGTCTTCATTTCGGAAACCAGCATTTTATACCACTTTTCAATTTGTATATTCCTTTACAGTTTGCTTGTTTTCGCCCTGGTAACCCCACTGAGCCTGACAACAACTCTGTGGCTTCCTCATTTTATTGAAGAGGAAACTGAGGTCAGAGCATCTTGTCCATACCACTAGCCAAGAATCAGAGAAGCTGGGATTGGGGCTCAGGTCTTGGAATTTTGAGGGGGTTTTGTTTTTCTACTATACAATCAATGCCAATGGGGCCAGAGGAGACATGTGACTATTATGAATTGAGCTTGATGAAGGGAGGCATGAAAATGTCCACAGTAGCAGCTAACAAATAGTGAGCACGGACCACCAGCCAGGCACTACCCTACTGTCCATGCCTTAGCCCACAGTAAATGCTACCACTATCACGTCTAATGTTGTCATCTTAGGGTGAGTACTCTGCCAATGGCCCAGTGACTGAAATTAGCTCCCACAAAAGCCCACACTCTAACTGTTCCCCAGGCTACCTCTTCACATGCTCACTCACTCATGTAAGGACCTTACTTTTCCCAACTACTGAGGTACCTGTTTTTGGTAATTTGTTAAAAAAATTCTCCCCAATATTCAGGTTTTGCTAATTCTTTTAATGTGTAGGCAGCTCTCTTATTTTGCAGCACAGGTCTTCCATCTGTTGCTAATTTCATTTGAGATTGAATTGAATTTCATTTGAATTTCATTTGAAATAATATTGTGGCAAATGAGATTTGAAGGTACAATACACCTAAGGATGAGGGAAAAAGCTAAGAAACACTTGTGAAGGTCACAACCCAAGACATAGACCCACTAAAAAACCGAGATTTAATCATAAGATCATAGAATGCTTCCCCTCACCCACACTTGATCATCACACCAGGAGGTCTTCAGTATGGTAAGACTGGGTTATAGCTGAAAGAGCTGCAAAATGCAGACTCTCCCTCAGGAAGAGCAGTCAGGGAAGCCCAAAGCCCAGACGGAGACAAAAGCAAGAACACTGAAGAAATATGAAGCCTCTGGCAACTACAGCTACAACAAACATTGACATAGCCCAACTCTTAGCCATATTAACATAAAACCCTACACCAATGATCTGTTTTCTTCAGTTCCTATTACCTGATACATCATGCTTGGCTTTCAACAAAATTTATGAGGCATGCCAAAAAGCAAAAGAAAACACAGTCTGAAGAGACAAAGTAAGCATAAGAACCAGACTCAGATACAACACAGATGTTGGAATTACTGGAGAAGGAATTTACAATAACTATGATTAATATGTTAAGGGTTCTAATAGAGAAAGTAGACAACATGAAAGAGCACATAAGTAAGGTAAGCAGAGAGATGGAAACTCTAAGAAAGAATCAAAAAGAAATGCTACATGGGGCCGGCCCCCTGGCTTAGCAGTTAAGTGCGCGCGCTCCGCTACTGGCGGCCCAGGTTCAGATCCCGGGTACACACCGATGCACTGCTTCTCCAGCCATGCTGAGGCCATGTCCCACATACAGCAACTAGAAGGATGTGCAACTATGACATACAACTATCTACTGGGGTTTTGGGGGAAAAAAGAAGGAGGATTGGCAATAGATGTTAGCTCAGAGTCGGTCTTCCACAGCAAAAAGAGGAGGATTAGCATGGATGTTAGCTCAGGGCTGATCTTCCTCACAAAAAGAAAAAGAGAGAGAGAAATGCTACACGATCTCACTTATATGTGGAATCCAAAAAAGTCAAATGCATAGAAAGCAGAGAGTAGAAGAGTAGTTACCAGGGGCAGGGAGAAGGGGGAAATGGAGAGACATTGGTCAAAGGGTGCACAGTTGCTCTTATGTAGGATGAATGTCTAGACATCAAATGTACAGCATGAGGACTATAGTTAATAACACTGTATTGAATACTGGAAATTTGCTGAAAGAGTAGATTTCAGGTGCTCTCATCACACACACGAAAAGTGGTAACTGTGAGGAGATGACATGTTAATTAGTTTGACTGCAGTAATAATTGCGCTATGTATGTGTGTATCATATCTTCATGTTGTAAACTTTAAATATATACAATTTTTATTAAACAAAATTAAATACAACTAAAAAAGAAATACTACAAATACAAAATACCATAACAGAAATGAAGAATACCTTTGATGGGTTCATCAGTAGACTGAAAATGTTCAAGGAAGAATCAGTGAGCATGAAGATAGGTCAACAAGAACTCCTAAGTGAAAATGCAAAGAGAGAAAGAAATGGGAAAAAAAAAAAAGAACAATACAAGAACTGTGGGACAATTTTATAAAATATAACATATTCATCCTAACTGGAGTATCAGAAGAAGAAAAAAGAGAGAATGAGGTAGAATATTTGAAGTAACAATGGCTGAGAACTTTCCAAGCTTAATGACAGACATTCAGGCCATAGATCCAGGCAGCTCAGAGAATGTTAAGCAAGATAAACGTCAAAAAGAAAAAAAAAATGGCATCTAGGTGTATCATATTCAAATTACAGAAAACCAAGCACAAAGAGAAAATCTTGAAAGAAGCTGGCAGGGGCAGGGTGGTAAGGAACACCTTTTAGAAGAATAAGGATAAGAATTAAAGAAGATTATTCATCAGAAACCATGCAAACAAGAAGAGAGTGGAATGAAATATTCACAAAGTGCTGAAAGACAAAAACATCAACCTAGAATTCTATATCCAGCAAAATTACCCTTCAACACTGAAGGAGAAATAGACACTTTCTCAGATTAAAAAAAAAAAAAAAAACCTGAGAAAATTCATTACCCACAGACCTCCCCTGCAAGAAATGTTAAAAGAAATTCTTCAGGGAAAAGGAAAATAATATAGGTCATGAACTCAGATCTACGTAAAGAAAAGAAGAGCTCAGAGAAGGAATAAGTAAAATGAATTCTTTTATTTTTAATTGATCTAAAAGATAACTGCTTTTAAAAGAAGCTCTACCCTTCTCCATGTCCACATCATCACCCTCCATCCTCTCCTTCTGCAGACTTGTCTGAGCGTAACCACTTCACTTCTCTTTCCTCAGGGATTGGGCCACGTTGCTCAGTTCACCATAATCACCCATTCCAGCTCTAGTGCCTTGTTCCCTATCAAGGGTGGCACACAAGTTTCATCTCAAACACCAGTACCCCAAATTGGTTGTGGCATCAGTTAAGAGTTCCAGGGCTATGTCTTAGTTCATGGGGAAACGACTGATGTCTACCATGGATGTGGGAGAATGAAGTGGCCACAAGAGAGGCAGGCACATGTCATAGCTCAGATACTTGCTGAGTACAAGGGTGCGTGTCCCTGCCTTCTGGGAGAAGGATGTTCCTTCTCCCAGTATCGCTCAACCTCCCTTCCTCTACTTAAAAGACACATGGAGTCAGCCCCTCCCACTGTGCATCAGAGGGTAACTGAATAGTATTCAGATATACTTCACCCTCCTCCCATGATACCACCTCTTCCCCATGACACCATCAGCCTTACTCAGTTGTACTTGATTCAGAGAAAGTCTCCAGCCTGGGGACATAGATGTGTATTGGAATATTTTATTTTTAAACTTCTGGGCTAGGCTACAAATTGTTTCAAATGTGAGGTATAATTGGAGAGCCACTGCTTTGGTTTCTAGTGGATTCATTGAATGAATGTCTCCAAGCCTTGGTTTCCTTATCTATAGAACTAAAATGATCTCTCGAGGCCAGCCCAGTGGCATATTGGTTAAATTTGGACGCTCTGCTTCTGCAGCCTGGGGTTTGCAGGTTTGGATCCCAGGAGCGGACCTACACACCACTTACCAAGCCATGCTGTGGCAGGTGTCCCACATATAAAGTAGAGGAAGATGGGCATGGATGTTAGCCCAGGGCCAATCTTCCTCAGCAAAAAGAGGAGGATTGGCAACAGATGTTAGCTCAGGGCTAATATTCGGCACAAAAAAAAAAAATCTCTAGATTATTTTCCAGCCCTAATAATCCTGTGAGCCTCTGAGGTTTTTTTAAACCACACTGAACATTTTTGTCTAAATTACTTTATTTTTTGAAATATGTTACCATATGAAATTGCCATTTTGGAGGACAAAAATGGTCAAATGTAGGCAATTTCATATATTACAACTTAATATCGTGCTTACAGGAGTATACGTGATATGATATTTACATGTAGTTTAAAGAAACCAATAGCCACAGATCAATTGAATTTCATTATATGAATATCCACAATTTATTCTTCCCTTCTCTTATTGACGGGCGTTATGAGTGAAGTCCAGTATTTTTTGTCTTTTTGGGTTTTTTTTTGTGAGGAAGATCAGCCCTGTGCTAACATCTGCCAATCCTCCTCTTTTCTTGCTGAGAAAGACTGGCCCTGGGCTAACATCCGTGCCCATCTTCCTCCACTTTATATGGGATGCAGCCACAGCATGGCTTGCCAAGCGGTGCTTCGGTGAGCACCCGGGATCCGAACCAGCGCACTTAACTGCTTGTGCCACCGGGCTGGCCCTGTTTTGTTTTTTAATATTACAAACCAGGCTGCTATAAACATTCTTGCACATGTCCTCTGCTGCACATACTCTAGTTTCTCTAGGAGTGGAATAGCCAAGTCCTTGGGTATGAATATCTTCAACCTTGTTAAATAATACCCTTTGTTTTCCAGAGTGTTTTTACTAATTTGCACTCCCACCAGCAGTGTATAAGCTGTTCTGTTGTTCCACATCCTTGCCACCACTTGCTGTTACTTGATCGTGTTTTTCAATTTTGCCATTCTGGTGGGTGTGAAACAGTACCGCATTGTGGTTTTAATTTGTATGTTTCTGATAAATAATGAGTTTGAGCATCTCTCCTCCCGCCAAATTTTTAATCTGAGTTGCTTACAAGCTATATAATTGTGGGTTGAGTTTCAGACCCTCTCCTTTCTCCTGCTCCACGTATTCTAACCAGCTGGGGAATAGTGACATAGCCCTGGAGGACACAGTGGGGAGTGTGTGGATAATCCACAAAGTCGATAATCTGCCTCTAAATAAATAACCAGGAGTTAACCCTCGGAGATTGTCCTCACACAATTCAACTGCCATGACCCAGTGTGATATTTCATGTCTTGCTAAAACTCTGGCCAAGCACTATTTTGCCTGCAACTAAGTACTTGGACAATTCTTTCATCTGAATGATTAGCTTATTTCAGCCACAGCTTGCTTGAGACACAAAAGGCTGGTGCTACCTGTCAGTGGTAACACTCCAGATGGCACCTTAGCCCTCTTGCATGAATGCACTTCACATTTCTCACCCTTTCCCTGGAGGATGCACAGTTTCTCAATGACCCTTCTCAAAACGTGATACTAAGATTGGAAAACATTTTAAATCACATCATTCAATAGGACATATTCAGGAAAGAAACTGTTCATTCTATTTCTTTTGTAAGAAAAAAGCAAAAGTGTTTTCCCCTCAAGCTAGAGAATGCAACAGGAATGATGATCTTTCCTAAATGATTCTGTGATTAAATGATTCTAATGGATAAAATTAAGGGGAAAGATGGGGGAAAAAAGTCACACATAGAACCAGGAACAATTGAAAAAGAAATCCAGGCTGCCCCAACCTCGGCCTTTGTTGAAGGGATCACCAGAGACCTATGTAGATATTATTTTGAAATTTAGAGCGTCAACTTGTATGAACATGAATGCCCATGCTGAGTTTTTGCGTGCCTCTGTGAAACAGCAAAAAGAACCCGACAGATCCTATTCTTGCATTAAAGCAACACACTATGGAAAGCCTGAAAATAAACCATCTATGCTTGATTAATTAGGTTTGTAAGTATTGTTTCAGAACCAAACAATATTTCTAAAGATTTCAATAGTTCAAAGATTGCCCTATGGCCGTCTGGCCAATACATCTTCCAGCACATGCAGTTTACAAGCATTTTTCTTCCCAATATGTTGTCTTTGGTTGGTGCGACATTGTTTGAGTGCAGGGCTATTTGGGTCATAGTGGTTTTCTCCCCTGCACAGCAGTGGTGCTGAGCACAGCACTCTGACCATACATCTTCCATGTCATTTCCATCAAAGGCACATGATACTTCTTGGTGACCAATCAGGAGTGGTCCAGCATCCTAACAGAGGGCATATTGGCAAACCAAGCTTTCTTAATGACAGCCATTGTTCAAAGCCAACAAAAGGAATGTCCTGAATATTAACATGTGGCCTTGTGTAAAGGTCACCGGTATGGCACATCCATCATATTTCACAACCGAGAAAGAGAACTTTATAAGTTCTGTCAGAACCTACTGTTGTCCAAATAAATGCATTAGGCTGACAGCTGACACCAACGAGGCAAATGATCTTGAGTGATGATCTCCTCTTTTAACAAATATCCTTTCTCTTCTTTGAAGCAGCAGCAGACATTATGGTGAGACACCATGTTTAAGGAATATACCTCGAGACCACAGGGGGTTAGGATAACCAAGCAACCCAATTAAAATATTAATTTAATAACATGTAATCATTAGACCAAATGGCATCTCCTTCTAACAGGCATAACTTTCCACACTGATAAGAGAAATCACCTATTTTAACATCTCAGAGTCTTGAATGGTCTTAATGGAAAAGACTCACAAGTCCACGAAAATTCTATCAATAGAATTTAATACAACTGGTATAAAAGAACTCAAAGGCCTGGGTCTATGGACAACACTGCGTCTTGGTTAAAGAGTATACAAAGTAAAGTATGATGGAAGAATTGAATGAAGCTAAATGGCATCGCATGCATTTAGCATTAAACCTAAGAGCAGATAGCAAGCTTTCTTACTTGACAATCTTGATCAGAACCAGTTCTATGTTCAGTATTAGAAATAAGGTGTTCTGGTTATTAAACACCATCTTAAAAGAAGTTGGAATTTATTTCTATTTAAGAGATCTAAAAAGAATACAATTAAGAGAAAGATTAGTGAATAAGCATGTATCTCAGCTCCCTCACTCTGACCTTCCTATCATAGCCATGGTAGGGGGGCAGGGGAGCCCATGGAGGGGAGGGAATGAGAGAGGGAAAGAGAAAGAAGAGAGGAGATCTTTTTAGTTCCTTGGATATATCATACTCTCATACTCTCTCTTACCATTCAGACATATTCTTTCTATCTGGCATATTTTCTACAGCCCCTGTCCCTCTGATCAATTTCTACTTCTCCTTCCATTCTTTTTTCTAACCCTTAAACCGCTTACATCCTTCTGCTGTATATTCTCATAGTTCCTTGGTCTTTCTTTATCATGACACTCAACACTTGAAACTGCTTATTGAATTATCTTGTCTTCAAAATTATTCCAAACTCCATGAGGAGAGAGGCAGGATATGTCAATTTCATCATTGTAGATGCTCTATAAACTTTTGTACATAAACAGTAACTTTCAATAGTAAAACAGGATCAAAGTCTGAATTCACCACCTCTTGACTTATAATGTTTCTATTAAATAAAAGAAATTCTCATGCACGTGAAGGAAGGATTCCGCATTGGAGCAATTTACCTTTATTGTACTAAAGAGAAGACATCAAGTAACTACAATATAGACTCACCAATTCATACTCTGTTATTTCAGAGTAAGGCATAAGCAGATAAGGGAGAAGAAGAAGTCAACTTCTGAACTATCTTTGAAAGTGCATTTGCTAGGCAAAATAATTGTGTACATAATATATAGGGAAAACATTACCCGAAATAATGGTGTTTCAAAACACTCAGCCACTTGTCTTGGTACTGTGTGCTCCTTTCCACCTCTGTACATTGACTGTGCTTAGAATGTCCTCCACTTGGAATGTTGTCTACCTGTCTGCAGCCTATTAGCCTTCAAGGCCCAGGGTAAGTACCACTGCTTTTATGATACCCTCCCTTACTGCTCATGCTCACAACACTCTCCCTGACTTCTGAATAACTCTAGTTCTTTCTGTATTCTCACTGGACACTAACCACATTGTAATTGAAAGTCTTAGGTGACTATGCCTTTTTTTTTTTTACAAAAAAAAAAAGAAGTTGTAAATTATTTGAGGGAAGAATCTGCATATTTATACTTTTCCGAAGCCAGCCCAGTGTCTAGCATGTTGCATTCTATGAGTGTTCAATAAATACTTTCTAAATAAATGCATGAACATATAAAAGTAATCATTCTAAGTACTTAAGCAAATTCTAAAAAAAATCTCTGTTGGCAATGCTTTATTAAACTTATATGGTAATCATGTTTTATTCCATCTGCTCAGACACACACATATATACTTTCTTCAGGCCAATGATCCCATGACTCTAGGTGGTTTAAATGAGAGCTTGCTTATTATTAGGTTCTTCCCTTCTTCAGCTACAATGGGAAAATCATCCAAGATGGCACCCTACTCCCTGTCCACAGTTGATGGGTTCAGGTTTGTGCAACTGACTCAAGCTTGGACAATCACTCTTTCAATGGATTTTTGTTCTTAGGACCTAAGAAACCACATCTCAATTCCTTTCTGGAGGGAGATACTGTGAAATATGAGCCTCAAGTTATTGAAGGACATGTTTCAGTCTTCACTGAAGAAGCTACTCTGAGGAAATAAAGATGACATTGCAGGAAGAATGAGAAGCACAAGATGGACGGCCCTAGAGGTTCTCATATTCCCTGGTTCAGATCTTCTCTGAGGCCCAACTCACCTCAAATTCCATTTATTTTAGATATATAAGACATCTCTCTTTTTGACCAATGTAATTCAGATTGATCTCCATGATGCCTACTCAAAATAGCTTTAATAAAACTATTCACTATTATTGTATTACATTAACTGAAACTGCACTTCGTTACAAGTTTAAACTGGTCTCTCCATCACAAATGTCTAAATTCATAAGAATGCTATTAGGTTCATCTGCTATTTCTCTTAAATAAATGAAGTGCTTATAAAAAAGATGCTTAGATAAGTTATGAAGACTTTTCATTCTCATAAATATAGTAAATCTATTACCATCTCTTACTGAATTCAGAAAACAAGAGTGATAATGGCAAAGCCCCAGGTAACAATAATGCATAACTGCACATTTCCTACTGGAAATACTACAGTTACACATTGTAAAAAAATAAAATATTGCTCAGTTCCCCTCTATCTGTTCCACTCTACAAATGATGGAGAAATAGGCTTAGAGAAGTTAAGAGATTTTTCCAAGGTTGCCCAACTCTTCATTGGTAGGAGCAATCTTCCAGGCTTGACTTAAAGTGCCTGGCACACTGTCTAGCACCCCACAGATGCACATATCCATTAGTTCTTCTCCATCTCTTTTTTTCCCTCAAATTCTGGCCTTTTTCCGTCACATAACTCCTGAATACTATAGGGACTCCTGAAGCTGAATTCTACAACCCCCCTTTCTGACTTAGGGCAGTCTCTAATCCTCTGTGCCTCTGTTTCCCATCAGAAAGACAGACAGAAATAGTTATTATGTTCATCCAACAAAAAGGAAATTAATGGTTGATTAGAAGCCTGTTCAACACACAGAGGATGAAAACCAGTCTTCGTGGTGAATTATTGAATTAGAGGGCCAACTTACAGTGAGGCTGTGTCTACACAAAGCCAAACATCCAGTCAATTCAGCCAAAAAAAAAAATACAGTTTAGCGACAGGAAAAATGAAATTAGTTGATCAGGACTGTGCAGACAAAATAAAATGAAGAAACGAACGTCAATACAATAGCACAGTAAAAGTCTCAGCAGAGTTTACAAACTTAAGGGAGAGAATAAGTAAGGGTGAGACTTTTGATGTTCGCTGATCAGAAAAATAGAGGTCCTATTGAACACACAGAAATAGATTCATTAATTTTGTGTGTGGTTGTATATTCCTCTCTTTCCTCTGTTATTTCTATTTCATTTTCAGAATTCAAATTTAAGACGGAAGTCGAGAAAAAGCAAAGATGGTATCCAAAGATCTGAGTTATGCCCCAGCCCAGGATATTAAAAAGAAGTGCTCTCCTTTGGTAAGTCTGGCATATGACAAATTATGATGTGATCATTCAACATGACTTAGTATCATATTCAGTGAATTAAATATTATCTTCATCTTCTACGGGGCAAAGGTATATTGAGATGCATATTATCTATGGATAATTCTAAATAGCAAAACTCATTTGATGTTCACGTTGATTTTCCCAAATCCTTTTTAATACTATAGCAAAAATCAGAAAATCTTCTGTAAATTGTGTAATTTTTTGGTTGACTCTTTAGACAGCAGTTGTTGACTAGCATTAACGGTGTCTGTCAACTGTGCTTTTAGGGGATGTCATTTTAACGTCCTGTATCATTTTTAGATTGTTATTTCCATTACGAGCACTGCAGTATTACTATGCTGTAATATTTAGGGCCCACAAACTCAAAATAGGCTCTAAAACTGCGTTAAGTTTTCACACCGATTGACTCATAACTATTTCATAACTATTGATCATGAAGCAGTAGGAGGAGAGATGAGAACTTATGAGTAATTTATCACTTCATTAAGAATAAAATACAATTAATTAAAATTGCAGATCTTAATTAATAACTTATTAATTCAACTCTCCTCTAACCCTAAAAGAATTAGCCCCAGGAGTCAGACAAAGGGAGCATTCTCCAAGACAAATTGGAAAGTACAGTTTCGTGAACTGAGTCCTGAACCCCAGGAATGAACACTTGCAGCTGCGACATGAACTGTTTTCTGTTACCTTAAATGCTGCTGGGCCATATGGAGCATTTCTGAGGACCTTCTATTTTAAAACGTTCCGTTCACATTTTATGCTTTTCCATATGTCTCATCCTTACTTCAGAGTTTCTATTCATTTCCATAAAAATAAGATCTTTGTTTTACGAGAGTTCATTTTTCTCTCTCCCCTCATCCTTATTATGGCCACAAACCTCTACTTGGGTTATTACAGCCACTCTAGGACCAGCTGATTGTGGGAAGATGAATAGAGAATTATTTGGAAGAAAAACAGCAGCAGCAGATGATCCGTGGGGCTGCAGGGCTCCTGTTTCCTTTGCTCGTTCCAACCGACGCAGGGTGGAGGGTAATAAACCTGACATTGGTGTTGAACTGCTTCAAAATGAATAAAATGTTTACAGAAATCATCGTTGAAACCCTGAAGGAAGACATAATTTGGTTAACCGAAAATTAACCAAAATGTGTTTTCTGAAAAAAGGAGCTCCCTGTAGTTTGGGGTTGACTTTGAGCAATTATCCAAACAAAACAGTTGGCGCCTGTGTTGGCGACAAAATAGTGTTTGCATAAAGTAGAGGAAGAAGACAAATATGCATGAAAATTAAATTTAGGCCTCTGGGACTCCCCTTTTGGGGCCATAGAAGAGCTGATTACATGTTCACAGCTGGAATTGGTGTTGGCAGGCAGGCCTTATTCATGGGCGGAGGGAGGGACTCCCTTTTTGAGCAACGCTCTTGTGACAAAGCAAGAATGGCAGCGTTAAAAGCATCTGATGCTTACAGACCTCAAGCCCTGTGGCCTCAAGCTGCTCAGATCTGGCAAGCAACTGGAGTTGTTGTCTCCACTGAGAAATCCGTATGTGTCTCAGAGCGTATGTGTCTGCTCAAGCGTAGGCTCTCTCTCGCATCCCTCATCACATTCTCATCCACCCAGACTGCTTTTTGCAACTTTTCCATTTAGAAGGTAATGAATACAGCCAAGAAAACAGTATTCTGGATGATAGGAAAGCTGGGTCTTGCAATGCCAAGGTTGAAGTTCACAACATGATGCTGAAGCTGTCTTGGAACAGGGTCCCTTGGGGACATTAATGACCAAAAGTGCGTATTTTAGCAGCATTTGGTAATAGTTCTCTTGGCATGGTTCTCTTGGCCCCTGTGGTGGTAGGTTGCAAAAACGGTTCTGATTCTCACACTTCCTTTGCAATGTGACTTTGTGCCATCTCAAGATAGAGCGTGTTTCCCTACCCCTTAATCTGGACTGGCCTTGTGACTTGTTTTGCCCAGTAGAATGTGGTGAAAATGATAAGGAGGGCTTCCTGTGACAACTTAAAGCATGAAGGATGAGTGGAAATTAGCCTGATGAATAGGGAAAAATGGACAATATTGTCCCAAGGTGAGAAAGAGCATGTTATGCTCAATAACAATAGTATCTAAGATTTATTGGACATTCATGATGTGCTAGGAACTGTTCAAAGAATTTTACTTGTATCAACTAATTTAATTCCCCACAACAACCTGATGAAATAGGTATAATTATTACCCTCACTTTTTTCAAATTAAGAAAAGAAAGACCAGGGTAGTTAAGAATCCCGGCCAACGTCCCACAGATAGTAATCGGCAGAGTTGGGATTCAAAACCAAGGCCATTTGGCTTCAGAGCCCATTTTCTTCCACCGTTGTGCTATGGTGTTCTTGAAAGAACGGGAAGAAGATCAGCAAGACAAGAACAGGCTGTCAAAGGCAGGAACCAGGACTTCTGCAGTAGCCTCACAACCAGGGTCCAATGTCCATTCTTTGCTCCTCAGTCTATTCTCAATAGAGCCACCAGAGGGATCCTTTTAAAAGTTAGAAGGATTTTAACTTCCCCACTCAAACCCTTCCAATGCCTTCCCATTGCACTTACAGAAAAATCAAAGTGTCTTATCATGGTCACAAGGCCTTACATGTAGCCCCTGTCTACCTCTCTACCTACCTACCTTACCTCTCTTCATCTTTTTCACTCCACTCCAGATTCTTGACCACTCCAAGCTTGTTCTCATCCAGCTTCCACGCCTTTGCTGTTGCTTCTGCTTAGAATGTTATTTCCCTAGACATTGGCATGGGCTCAACCTCTTGCCTCCTTCAAAATCTGCACAAATCTGACTTCCTCAGAGACATCTTCCTTGATCGCTTTATCTAAAATGGCAGCTGTCAATCTCACTGCTCTCTCCTTACTCTGATTTGAAGAAATATGATATGAAGAAAACTTCATAGGATTTATCACTGCCTGAAATTATGTGATAGTGTTTTGTTTACTTGTTTACTGTCTGGCTGTCTCACTAGAGTGTATGCCCCATAAGGCAGTATTCTTGGTGTTCTTGTTTATTGCCTAGACCAGTGGCTGGCATATAAAAAACATTCAATCCATTTTACAAAATATCCCAGAGCCTTTATATCGCTTAAGATTGCTTTATTTTAAAAAGTTTCACAAATTTGGAACATTAACCAACAAGAGCATGCCCGAAGTAGGACAAGTAGGAATGTAAAAATAGTTAAAGAAGTGGTCCTCAAACTTCGGTGAGCAAGTGCGCACGCTTTGTGTCAGGACCTCTGGGGTGAGGAGCTCCTAGGTGATTCTGATCTAGATGATCTGTGAATAGGCTTGTCAGATTTAGCAAATAAAACTATAGGATGCCTAGTTAAGCCTGAATTTCAGATAAACAACAAATATTTTGCATGGGACACACGTATACTAAAAAGTGATCTGGGTGCTGGCCCAGTGGCATAGGGATTAAGTTCGCGGGGTCCGCTTCAGCGGCCGGGGGTTTTCAGGTTCGGATCCTGGACTCAGACTTACACACCACCTATCAAGCCATGCTGTGGTAGGCGTCCCACATATAAAGTAGAGGAGGATGGGCATGGATGTTAGCCCAGGGCCAATCTTCCTCAGCAAAAAGACAAGGAATGGCAACAGATGTGAGCTCAGGGTTAATCTTCCTCACCAAAAAAAAAAAAAAAATGATTTGAAGGACAAACTGAGTGCCCTATATTCTACCTGAAAACACTGTGGGCCACACTTAGAGAAAAACCCTGTATTAAAGGGAGAGACGATATTCAGTCTGGAAAAAGTAAGTTTGATTGAGAAAGGGACATGGTCCATAGTGATGTTCAAATATCTGAAGAGAAAGGCCCTCCAGTCTCTGTTACTCCAGAGGACAAAACTAAGACCAGATCTTAAAGTCACCTTTTCAATAAATACAGGTGGGCAATGGTGGGAAAGGTTACCTCTCAGAGCAGTGGTTTTCCATCTCCAGGAATATATAAGCCGTATTATTGAAAGAATTAAATGAATATTGATGAAGGGAGTGTATTCTGCGTGAGGGTAGATCAATTCCAAAGACTCTTCCAACACTAGGGATTCAGTATCACAAGAGTGAGAACAGACCTCCTCTGTATTAGATAGGACCCCATTCATTGCAAGTAACCAGAATCCAACTCAAATGGGCTTAAGCAAAAAACTGAGTTTATTGTTTTGCAATGAAAAAATCCCGGAGGATCTTGATTCAGGAATGACTGAATTCAGGTGTGTAGAAGTGATGTCATCAGGATTCAGATCCATCTCTTGGCACTATTTTTTTTCTGCCTTGGCTTCATTCTCAGGCAGTCTCCTTTTTCATGGTGATAAAATGGTCACCTGTGTTCCAGGCTGACATCCTAATAGGTTAGCAATCTCATCAATGGAAAAGCATTCCTCTTTCGCAATAATTTCAGTGAAATCGCAAAGACAACATCTCATGGCCTACCTTGGGTCATATGTCAACCCCCAAACCAATATCACAGTGTTCAGGAGAATGAAATGCTCTGATGAGACTCATTTAGGTCATGTGCTCATTCCTGGAAATTGGGAGTATAGTCAGCACCACTCAAGCTATAGAAACTGAGAGTGGAAGTGGAAGCTGACGTTACCAAAAAAAAAAAAAGGGATATTGGATGCTGGGCAGATAAAAATACCAGATAGTCCTATATTCCAAATTCAGTATACGCCAGCTATATTAATAGTATCATACAAGCTAACACACTTTTATTAAAGTCATCCTCTTCCAACTATGCCTTCATTTCTTCAGCCAGTTTCTCCTTCACAATGGGAAGATGCATCTCTCTCCCTCCCCGAAGCCCAATCCTTTTTCCACTGTTCAGTTCCCTTGAGTGAAAGCATTTCTTGAACAGAAAACATTTCAACTCTTTAAAAAGACAACCTGTCCAATAAATACAGATGAGTAATGGTGGGATGGGTTACCTCTCACAGTGGTGGTTTTCCATCTCCAGGGGGATGCAAGCCCCGTTGTTGAAAGAATGGAATGAATGTTGAGGAAGGCAGGCAGTTCTGGATGAGGGTGGATCGATTCCAAAGACTCTTCCAATACTAGGAATTCAGTACTTCGGAAAGAGACAGAGACGGATCTCCTCTGTACTTCTTGAACATTCCTGAGTTGAAAACAATGACTGGGCACCTAGTATTTCCAGGTACTTGACCAAAAACCAGGAATACGAAGAAAACTAAAGCACAGTTTGTGCCCTTGAGAATATTCTGACCTAGTAAGGGAGAAAGAAAATGCAGAGGAGATTATAAAATGAGATGATATGTGTAGTGAGGCAGACATGCATTCAGGGCTATGGCAGCACAAGAGGGGACACTTAACCCAATCGGGACACGTGGAAGCCTCTTATGTCTGTAATTTGTGTAAGAATTTTTAACATCTTTTAGTTTGTCACCTTGCTGTTTCAGTGGTTACTAAGATAGTCCAAAAGAGATGAAACTAAATGATGCCTTTGCTCTTTACAAAACACAAAGGCTTTTCGTTTGCTAATAATAAAAGCATACATATTCATTGTACAAAATTTGGCTAATAAAGAAAAGGCATGGGTAAAGGAAAAAAATACATAACCACTTTTTCATGCTGTTTTTATTCCTTTCTCTTTCTTTCTCCACAAATAAATAGAATTATAATATATATGCATTAATATAATACAGTCATGTGTCACATAGTGATATTTCAGTCAACGACAGACCACATATATGACAGTGGTCCCTACCAACCACATATATGATGGTGGCCCCTAAGATGAATACCACATAGCCTAGGTGTGTAGCAGGCTATACCATCTAGGATTGCATAAGTACACTCTATGATGTTCGCACAACAATGAAATACCCAATGATGCATTTCTCAGAACATATCCCTGTTGTTATGTGAAGCATAACTGTATATGTAATATGTACAATGTATATGTGTATCCATGGATATATATATATATTACAGCTATGGTAACACAGATGATTTTATATTCTATTTTTAACTTAATTCTCCATTATTAAACATTTTCCTTTGCCAATAAATATTCTTTGAAGAATTTTTTATGACTCTACAATATTGCTGTATGATAATATCACTGTTCCTTTTGAGCAATCTTTTTGAGAGAAACAATAAAAAGAAATTGTCAAGTGAAATGAATCATTTTGGCAGGCGAAGATGTCAGACGTGAACACAGACTGAGAGTTACAGCTCCAGAAATTTAAGAAAATTGAAGCGGCATAAACTTTAAGGGAGATAAACATGTTGTTGGACTTCCTTTGCTCATTTACATTTCCAATTATAGAAACAGTTATAATTAACAAATAACTCTCATATGATTTTATAATATCTTCCTTCACATTCAGACCAACACTAAAGTATTCTTTATCATATTTATAGTGTCAGGTGGGGATGAATATCAGTTACTTCTAATACTCCATTTAAAAGAATTTAATGAGTCAATCCTATTCCAGATGGACCCATATACAGAGGATGTGGCTCTTGATTTTACAGACCTGCATTTGTGTCAAATACCACTAATGATTTTCAGATTGTCTTGTCTTTTTTTTAAATTCAAGAATGAGGAGGCAGTTGCATTGTAGGTGTAGGAATTGCTCCCAGGAGTGCACAGGGAGCTCTAATAGGATTAGACCCATTAGCCTCAATAAATCCCTTGGTATCAAAGTCTGGATAATCTGTAACTCTTAACTTTAAACTGAAGTGGTTGGCTGCTCAGACCCACAACATAGAACCGCTATATGAGTCTGAATTTATTTCAATAGTTGGCCAAGACAAGCATGGCTCCATGGGGAAGGATGAAGGCCATTTGTCCACTCTCACTACTGTTCTTAAATTCTCATCTTTTGCTTTCCCATTGTATTATTTTTCATTATCTTTCTCTGTTCTGACTCCCGTAAGGCTTTATTTCTCACCACCTGTATCATCTTGAATAATAGTCATCTGTGTCTCTACCTGACTCCTTTGTTTGCAAGGATTTTCTGTGTCTTCCTTATCTATTTTGTTTCCATGTGTCTAAACTTAAGTGTAGGAAGAATTCAATGTCCAAGTCTCATTGGTCCTCTCACCTACCCACAAGCTTACTCCTCTCCCCAGGACAGGACTCGCCAGATTAGCAACTACAGGGGTCACTTTCCCTCAAAGCAGGAAAATAGGATTTATGCATTCTGTTGCACTCCTGCTTACTTATATGCCTGCTCTCGTGCACGGCAGGCTCACTTGGTGCTTCCAATGCCCATACAGTAAGCACGCCAGGCAAAACTGCCACATCCTCCCATCCAGCTTTACCGTTACTTGGTGAAACTGAGGCTTTGATCCTATTCAGACTCCTTGTGTCTGTTCTCAATTGGATGGGGAGGGATTAGTGACTGCCTCCCTCCAAACCTCCAGTGCTCCCATTCCTGTGGTGTGCACAAAGGCACATGTAGCTGGGTGTGCTTCAAGGAGAGTGCAATCAGCTTCCTGTACCAGACATACCCACCACCTCCTGGAAAGGCCTTTGCTCCATGCATCATTCACTCTCAAAGAGGATTTAACTTGCAAAATTCATCTAATAATTTATTTGTCACCATGAATGTGTGCAAGGCATTGTGTTAAACAATAATCTAAGAGTAATGAATAAATTAGGCCCAATCTCTATCTTCTAGAGGCTCCAGTCTAGAAGAAGCAAGATAAGTAACAGACAATCACCATGGAAGTCTGCACCAATGGGATGGGAGCATCTCATAGTAGTTCTGGGATGTAAAGTCAGTAGACATTAATATTTCCATTTTACAGATGAGATAACAGAGGCTCAGGAATAATAAGTTCCCTAAGGTTAAATGGTACAAGATAGTTAGAGCCAGAGAAGGCTCTGGTGGAGCAGGAGAAGGCTAGAGTCATCACATTTCCTGATTTCAAATTTTATTATAATGCTATAGTAATCAAAAAAGTATGGTATTGGCATAAAAACAGACACATAGACTAATGGAACAGAATAGAAAGACCAGAAATAAACTCATGCACATCCAGGCAATTGATCTTTGACAAAGGTGCCTAGAACACACAGTGGGAAAATGAAAGTCTCTTCAATAAATAGCACTGGGAAAACTGGATTCCCACATGCAAAAGAATGAAATTAGTCTCATATTTTATACCACACACAAAAATCAACTCAAAATGAATTAAAGATTTAAATGTTAAGACTTGAAGCAGTAAAACTCCTAGAAGGAAACTGGGGGAAACCTTCTTCATGTTGGCCTTGGCAATTATTTTTTGGATATGACATCAAAAGCACAAAATAAACAAGTGGGCCTACATCAAACTTAAAAACTTTTGCATAGCAAAGGAAGCAATCAACAAAATGAAAAGTAACCTATGGAATAGCAGAAAATATTTGCAAAGCATATCTCTGATAAAGGGTTAATATTTAAAATATATAAGGAATTCATACAACTCAATAGCAAAAAAACAACCTGATTAAAAACTGGGCACAGGACCTGAATAGACATTCTTCCAAAAGACATACACATGGCCAACAGGTATTTGAAAAGGTGCTCAACATCACTAATCATCAGGGAAATGCAAATCAAAACCACAATGAGATATCACCTCACACCTGTTAGGATGGTTATTATCAGAAAGCCAAAAGATAACAAGTGTTGTTGAGGATGTAGAGAAAAGGGCACCTTTATATACTGTTGGTAGGAATGTGAATTGGAACAGCCATCATGGAAAACAATATGGAGGTTCCTCAAAAAATTAAAAATAGAATGAGCGTATGACCCTGCAATCCTGCTTCTGGCTATGTATCCAAAGAAGATGAAATCGCTATCTCAAAGAGGCATCTGCTCTCCCATGTTCATTGCAGCATTAATCACCATAGCCAAGATATGGAAACAACCTAAGTGTTCATCAATGGATGAATGGATAATCAAAATGTGGCATATATACAATGGAATATTATTCAGCCTTAAAAAAGAAGGAAATCTGCCATTTGCAACAACAGGGATGAACCTGCGGGCCTGAAGCACATTATGCTGAGTGAAATAAGACAGATACAGAAAGACAAATACTGCATTATCTCACTCATATGTGGAATATAAAAAGCTTAACTCATAGAAACAGAAAGTAGAAAAGTGGTTACCAGAGGCTAGGGGGTAGGAGAAATGGAGAGATGTTGGCCCAAGGGTATAAACTTTTAGTTATAAGATAAGTTCTGGAGACCTAATGTACAGTATGGTGACTGTAGTTAATATTACTGCATTACATACTTGAAATTTGCTATGAGAGTAGGTCTTAAGTGTCCTCACCACCAAAAAAAAACTATGTATATCTATAAATGGTAACTATGTGAAATGATGGATGTGTTAATTAGCTTGATTTTGGTAATCATTTCACAATGTATACATATATCAAAACATCATCTCTTGAGCCAGCCCTGATGGCCTAGTGGTTCAAGTTCGGCACTCTCACCACTTTAGCAGCCCAGGTTTGTTTCCCAGTCATGGAACCACGTGATCCATCTAGCATTGCCATGCTGTGGCAGTGACTCACATAAAAGAACTAGAAGGACTTACAACTAGGATATACAACCATGCACTAGCGCTTTGGGGAGGAAAAAAAGTGGGGGGGGGGGTGAGGATTGGGAACAGATGAATTCACAGGGTGAATCTTTCTCTGCAAATAAATAAATACATACATACATAAAATTAAGCTTAATCTTAATTTCTTAATTTCTTCTAGAATAAAAAACATTTTTCCTTTTCCAGTTCTTGCAGGTAAACTGTGCTCTAGCTCTAAAAACTCAGAGCATCACATCCAAGATGAGTTGAAAAACTCCCAGGGTCCTCTTTCAATATTATCTTGTTGTACTAGGACCAAACGTTCAATGATAGAATTTCCAAAGGTAAAAAGAAAAAGAAAAAGGCCTATAATTCTTCAACTGCAAATCACCAAGTGATTTTCCTTTTAAAAGCTTGCAAAATATAAACCACTGTAGTGGACATTCAAGATGTCTCTCTCTGAGAGGAGTCAGCTCTGGAAGTCAATCTCCAGAATTAAGATCAAGAACGATGCCTCCTACTTAGTACAAGTACCAGGGCTATAATCAAAAAATAAGAACAGCAGCGTAAATACCTTCCCAGGGCTGTAACTTTGCTGCTCTAACTGCAAGTGCTTCTTAATTAAAATTTAAGCTGCTGAGTGAACAACTTTAGCTTATTCTGTTTTTATGCAAATAAATGCCCAGTTAATCTCTAATTGGTAACTTTCTCCTCCTCCTTCTATTTTGTTTCTTTTGCAAGATGTAAAATGCCTGTTCGATGTCCATATGACTCTCAGCTTTGCTGCCTCAGATCCTCTGGAGACGAAAAAAATAACCCACACTAACTCATTTCGGGAGGTCTGAGTATCCCAAATCTAAACCAGCTCTTATCTTAACTCGCCTATGTGAGATTTACAAACGGGAAGAGAACAAATAAGGAGTAATTTAAATTTTAATTTAAAAAACCCTCTATTTTCTTATCCCTTATCAAACTGCCAGCATTTTTCCAGCTGACAATGAGCAAGTGTCATTGGCATAGGCCAGACCCTACCCACAACCAAGGAATCTCTTTCATCTAAAACCCTGATCCCTTTAATAAACAAAATACGAAAAGGCAGTCAAAATTACGCTATGGCTTTATAAAAGAAGGCAGGGAAATCCTCCGAGTACAATCCCCTACTTGTTATTTTCACATGCCATGTGACTCCAAGTCATTCTGCAAGATAAAGAGACAGGGGCTGCCACCAGATCCCAGCCATGATTTTCCCTCCGTTCCCAGCCCTGGCCCATCTGTTCTCCAGAGGCCACATGAATGGCATATGTCAAGAGAGTCAGGGCTGTGCAAACTGCCCAAAGAAATCGCTCGGCCAACTTCCCTTTGCATCCACAGCTTCAGCAATTGTTGCTGAGCCAACCACCATATGGCGAATAATTAGTTTTTCGACCCCACTCAAGAAAAATGTCTGCTTCATTGCCAAGCGTTAGCAATATGTGTGTTAATGAACAGTGGGAGTTGAATGCCTATACATTAACAAAAGTTGGGTTTTTTTTTTTTCTTTTCCAGCTTCAAGCTCTGTCCCTTTTGCTTTGCCTTCTTTCAAGTAGGTGACAGTCTGGAGTCCATAGCACTTAGGAGCAAACTGTAATTTTTTTATATATTTTTGTTTTAATGAGAGGCTGCAACCCAATGGGAGATGCCCAGTTTTCACAACGAAATGTCTTTCTTTTAATAAAATGACTCTAATCTTCTTTTTCTCAAAAGGATGAATTCAGTCCATATGAAGATTGGGACATCAAAGCCAAGTACCTGGACGCTGTCTGCCCTTGATGCATAAGAGGTGAGCATAAATTTCTAGTGAATGCCATTAGTGCTGTCTCAAGCAGGGTGCACTTTTTGGCCTCTTTAAATAAACACTTACCTCCTCACTCCAAAAGAAAATACACTTGATGCTCTTAGCATGAAAATTTAAGAACCCAGTTAAGATTTCAAGTTCACTCCCCCAAGAGTAGAAGCCTTGATAAGCAGATAATTTCTGCCAAGAGGGAAAGATCTTTGTGCAGTCAGAAAATAAATATTTATTTAACGTATACAGTGCAAGATAAAAATAACTAAGTTTGCATCCATTTCTGCATTTTCTAGGCTAAAGCAACACTGATTTTTTTCCTGATAAGTTTTGAATCTAACTGCTTTCTGAACTTGGCCTTCACATTCTCTGTGTGCAAACATATGAACCCTGAGAAAAAGAGATGGGGAATTGAAATGTTCTCTAATGCAATTCTCAGAGTCATTCTATAGGTCAGTGGTTCCCAAATATCTTTAGTTTGCAGACCATTGTACCATGTTAGAAGTCCCCAAAGATCCTCCCTCCTATTTGCGGCTGAAAAAGAAATGCCCCACCAGAATAAATTAGTAGAGGGGTGCTGATTTAATGAGACAGTCGAGAGGACTCTCACAAGCAAAATGTGAATTAGTGCCAGGCGCAATGACAATTGTCATTTTCTTTTTATATTTGTAATCAATTAGAATAATATCTGCATCATTCTCTATACTATAAATGCATTGAGGACATGGATTGCTTCTGTTGGCTCACCGCTATATCCTCAGTACCTAGACCTCCGCACCAGCTAGATGGTTGGCGCTACAAGCAATTGTTGAGTTCTTTAAATAGTCTTGAATATTACACAAGACCAGTCTAGGAACCATGAGCATTTTGTAAACCACAGTTTGAGGATTTCTGCCAGTGGGCACTGTAAGTTGATGTTGAACACAGCACCTACTGGCATCTTTAATTTCATCTAATTAGCATTGTCCTTCTGACTACCACTGGCCTATAATTATAGTCTGTATGTCTCTCTGCTCTAAAATTCTAACTGAAGGAAAAATACGTTCCATTTCTGGTCAAAGAGAGGCTGATATGGTGCTTGCCATACACTTTTGGCCTGAAAACATAGGGGTATAATTCCAACAGCATAATTTGGAAGTCACACCATCCCAGGCTTCACTCCACACGTCACATTTGACAAGCTCCCTCTTAATTCCTCTAAGCCTCAGTTTCCTCATCTGTTTATAAAAGGTGAAGAGAAAGGGAGAAAATAATACCTGCTTTGTAGCATTTTGTGGATTAAAAAGTGGGTTATACAAACTGCCTAATATGGTGCTGAACACACAGTTTAGCATCTATAAAATATGGCTATTGTTGAGTCACAATCAATGAATATATATCCTCAAAGCATCGAATCTACTTAATCTTGGGGCTTCAGATTTGAAGGAACTATTAATAAAACACTAACTTGGAACACAAGAGTAGTTGATTTGGGGTCTACACTCTTATTTTGAGCAAAGCCTTTTTTTCCATATATGTCAACTCATAAAACACTAAAAATGCATCGCTGGAAAAATCAACCGCTTGAAGTGGCTCTCTTCATGGCTCAAATAATACATTAGAAACAAGTTTCCTTTCACTTCCCATTCTGAGGGAAATAACAATAACTTGGTCAAACAAAGGATTCTCAAGCCTCTGGCATCCTACTTTCGACCTGCTGGTGGGCATCAAACCTGGTTCAAGGTACAGCCCTTGAGGGAAGGATGGGGATGCTTCACCAATGAAATTCTTCTTAAAGGAAATACTTCTGCTGCATAATCAAAAATGCTATCTTGCAAAGTTAGAGTTAAATGAGTTGGAAATTTACTAAAGCAGAGTTGCTGTTCTGATTGGTCTATAGTCAAGAAATGTATTTAAGGAGAAGCCAAAGGAAAAAGTGCAAAGTCAACTGTAAATAAGGAAGTAACTGCCTACAGGAATAGTCTGTCCCAGGGCTGTCTCCCTCTGCGTGCAGCTAAAAAGTTTGCTCCTATCCAGCAGCTTATAAATCCCAGGTGTAGGGCTGGGGATGAGGGTCTGAGACTGTGAGGAGGAGACAGAAAACATGCAGGGGCAGGGAATTTTAATATAAGACATGGCTTATCACTTGACCATATCCTCTAACTGGATATCGCCTAATAAGCCACACACGCCCTGGCACCCTTGCATCAATCTAAGCTAATACTCCCCTCTTCTCTCTCCTTCTCACTGTGCTTCCAGCCTCCCTAATCAATGGTTAAATGGTTGCTTCATTAAAATGATTCTCTGAATGCAAAAAGCTGCCTTGCTTCAAATGAGCTGGTTGGATCAACAGGATGTGACAATCAGGGTTAACTCTATAGAGGGTGAAGTGGGCCCCTACCCATTGAAGTGAGCTGAGGTGTGCTATGAAGTCTCCCTTCCTTTCCCAATCTATGTCTTTACTTGGGCTTACCCTGAAATTCTTGTCTTCATGTGTAGTCATGATTTGGGGCTAAGATATTGTCTCCAGAATGTCTCCATTAAAAAGCCTACATTCTATTTGGAAGGGAATACTGAATTAACTCCTTAGCACTCATTTCTTCACCTCTGTGGACTTGCCATGGTAGCCATACAAATGTTCTCCAGTCTCCTTAAACCCAGAACCCCATTCCCAGCCTGACCCCTACACCACTGAGAAGACTAAGCCACCAGCATGAACCACTTCACACCCTTCCTCTCTCTGTCCCCACCCACCCAGTCTTTATCTGTCCTATTTTCTTTGCTGAGACTCAATCAAGCCTCTCCCTGTCCTCTTCATTGTACCCCCTGCCACTTCTCCCAGGACCACATGGTGTTGATTGCCTATGTTTCTACTGGAAATTTTGACCTCTTCTTCTACACCTATGAATGACTCAGGTCTTTTAGCTCTAATAGTACTGTCTTATCTTTTTCTTATCCTATCTTTTTCTTTCCCTTTACAACCAAACTTTTGGAAAAAGAGAGTTGTACCTATTCCGATTACCTCCATTTTCTCACCCCCAACTTATTCCTTAATCCTCCTATTTGAATTCTGCCTCCACTACTGAAATTGCTCTCCAGATGGTCATCACTGAACCTTCATCACCTAGTGCAGTGACCATTTCTATATCCTATTCCTTCTTGTCCACTAGGCAGCATTTCCCTATTTTGTGTGCTCCTTACTTTCATAACTCTCCTGGTCTCCTTACACATTGCCCTCTCTGATTCACCACCCATATTTCTGATTTCCTCATTTTCTACCTACTAGTTCTCCTTCCATTTCTATCTAACCATCCACCTCTCTGAAATGTGAGCATCCTCTAAAGCAGCACTGTACAAGAACTTTCAGCACAGTTGGAAATGTTCTACATCTGTGCTGTCCAATACAGTAGCCACTAGCCAGATGTGGCTAATATATATTTGAAATGTGGCTAGCGCAACTGAGGAACTAAATTTTAAACTTTATTTAATTTTAATTAATTTGCATTTAAATTGGTACGTGTGGCTGGTGGTTACTAGATTAAGCAGTACAGCCATGAAGTTCTGTCTCTTCTTTTGTGCATCCTCTCTCAGGGACTTCACCCTCTCCCATAGCTTGCCCTGGCTCCTCTGTGCAGAGAATGAGCAAAGCTCTCTGAGAGGACAAAGAAACAGACCCATGTTTCCAGGCTCCCTTTGAAAATCTACACCAGCTCTCTAGCTACACCTGGAACTCAACATTTCAGATTCTGTGTTTTATTGCTGTACTTATGCACTTGAAACTGACGTCAACCTGGAAATGCTCAGAACAGCATCTGGCTTCTGTACAGCAAGTTCTTCTAAGGAGGCCTGAAGAAGTATTCTCTGGTCACTTGCAATTGCTCTGCTGCATTTAATCTTTACAATTCTCTCCTCCCAGGTTATATTTCTTTATAAAGCCCCTCCTCAAGGTAAGAACTTCCTAAGGTGTTTTTATTTTTCCCCAACACTTTCACCTCTTCGGTTTTCAGACCACAGCTTCATCCTGTTGACTACAGCTCCTGGGTCCCCAGCACTTGTCAAATAAGAGGGATGCTCTGTGGATTCTCTGGCTGATTCTCAAGTTCACAAAGGCTGATGATGTGTGCATTTGCTGAAAGGCATTGGAGTGGGAAGCAGTTCAGCAAGAGTGGGAGCAGGAGAGGAGGAGCAAGACGGGAACCATTTTGACTGATTTCAGTGCTTTATCAAATTGTTAGCTGAATCCAGTTTTTTTAAGACACAGTCACCCACCCTCAAGGCATGAGCTTTTCTCTCTCTTGTCACAAAGATACATAGAAAAGCACATTTTTATTAAAACAATCTGGAATATTCGTTCACGTTAAACATAAATATTTGCCTGTTTCACCATTTTCTGATTTTTTTTTTTTTTTTGGTGAGGTAGATTGGCCCTAAGCTAACACCTGTTGCCAATCTTCCTCTTTTTGTTTGAGGAAGAGTGCCTCTGAGCTAACATCTGTGCCCATCTTCCTCTATTTTATATGTGAGTTACCGCCACAGCATGGCTTGATGAGTGGTGTAGGTCCGTGCCTGGGATCCAAACCCACAAACCCCAGGCCACTGAAGCGCAGCATGCCAGACTTAACTACTACACCACTGGGCCAGCCCCATTTTCTGATTTTTAAACTCCAAATAGATTACATTTAGAAGACTTCTCTTTTATTAACCTTCACAATATAAACAACTTAAGACATAAATATTTGCATTTTGGGTCTCTAAGGCAGGATGACATACTAAGATACATATATTATTGGGTAAATTCAAATATGAATTTGAACTTATACTTTATTTTATGTGCTACTGGGACTCTAGCAAGGTCATGGTATTTCAGAACTTCAAGTGATATTCAGATTATCTGCACTCAAATAATTCACTCAGAATTTAAATAAAATAAACTATTGCCATACTATGATACACATTTAACAGTGTTCCTTGGAAAATGAGAAAGACTTCTTAAAAGCTCTTAGAAAAAAATTAACATTTAAATCAGAAAGGACTGTTAACCTAGAGAGATGGGAGAAAATGAGGTGATCCCTAAGATTGGCTAGCTTACCACCTTTGAAGAGTTTCCCGGCTGTGGTACAGGGAAGAGGAACCCTCGTGGAATCTCATGGACTCCCTGAGTTGAGGAGAAAGAGTGAGAATTTGAGGAGAAGAAAATAGTAAGAATTCCCAGGGCAGAGTAACGGAGAGGAAAGAGTAGAAGAAAGTGAGTTTTCTAAAGATCTATAAAGGGTCCCCCTCGAATACCCAGCAGAGTACTGAGCAGTGCATGTCAGTGAGGAAGCAACTCTAGATGGAGAAGGAACCATCCAAGACGATTAGCAGGAAAAGAATTCAGCACACAGGGCCAGGAATACCAAGTGTTTTCACCAGCCAAACTGGAAAAACATCACAACCCATGGAACATTGGGTGGAGTGCTCAGAAGGGTCTTTTTCAGTAGTGGGGAATTAGCCCAAGACTAACTGCTGATCTTATTCTGCCTTAAAAAACTCTTAAAAGCAAGACTCAAAAGAATCATAATGTTACCAGATAAATTAACTGTATCACCGAACAAAGTACAATATGTTTATAAAGACAAAAATATCCAGCACTCAAAAAGGTAAAATTTGTGATGTTTGGTATTCAATCAAATAGCATCAGGGCTGCAAAGAAGCAGAAAAATCCAACTCAGACTAAAAAGAAAAATCAATTAAACAAAATCGACCTAGAAATGAAACAGATGTTAGAATTAGCAGACAAGGGCATTAAAAGAGTTAGAACTCAGGGCCAGCCCGGTGGCATAGTGGTTAAGTTTGTGCGCTCCACTTCAGTGGCCTGGGGTTTGTGGGTTCGGATCCTGGACACAGACCTATGCACCACTTATCAAGCCATGTTGTGGCAGGTGTCCCACATATGAAGTGGAGGAAGATGGGTATGAATGTTAGCTCAGGGTGCCAATCTTCCTCAGCAAAAAAAACAAGATTGGCAACAGATGTTAGCTCAGGGCTAATCTTCCTCACACACACACACACACACAAAAACAGTGATAACTCTATTCCATAAGTTCAAAATGTTAAGCAGAGACAAGAAAATATCTAAAAAGACCCAAATTGGGGATCTAGAGGTGGACACTAGAATGTCTGATATTAAAAAATACACTGGATGGGTTTGTGGCAGATTACACATGGCAGAAAAAAGATTAGTTAATCTGAAGACATAGCAATCAAAACTATCCAAAATAAAACTCAGGAAGAAAAAAGAATTTAAAATAATTTTTAAATATTAGTAAGAATATCAAGAGGTCTAATACATGTGTAATTGGAGTACCCAAAGAAAAGAGTTAATTACATAGACGTAAACCCTAAAGCAACCACTAAAATAACAAAACAAAGAGTTACAGATAATGAGCCAAATCATAACAAATTATCAATTAATTGAACAGAAGGCAGAAAAAGATAGATAAAGGAATAAATAAGAGATGAGACAAATGAAAGCAAACAAGATAATAGCCTTAAACTTAACCATAATGATAATCACATGAAAAAAAGAAAAGATCTCTTAGGCTAGAGGGAAAGTACTTGGTGTTATAGACCCATCATCTCTCAATTTCTTCCTGTCCTATAATATTCTCTACCTGCCATGCATCCATTGGGTATGTTGTATCATCAACGTTTCAAATAAGTAAGTAGATAAATGGATAGATAGATAGATAGATAGATAGATAGATAGATAGATAGATAGATAGATATGAATGGATAGATGGAGGGATGGAGGGAGGGACGGAGGGAGGGATGGATGGATGGATAGATAGATAGATAGATAGGTAGATATGGATGGATGGATGGATAGATATGGATGGATGGATGGATGGATAGATATGGATGGATGAATGGATGGATGGATGGATAGATAGATATGGATGGATGGATAGTTGGATAGATGATTAATAGATAGATAGATAGATAGATAGATAGATAGATAGATAGATAGATAGATAGGTGAAATATCTACACCATGCTGACCGATTTGCAGGCACATCTGCATTTCTAAGGATCTTCCAGGTCGAGGGGTGCTGGGTTGGATGCCTCTGGCACACAACAAACCTCAAAGACTCAGCAGATACTCAAAATACTTGATGGGCCTCCTTAATCTTTTACTTGTAACAAAAGAATCAACTTTCTAAGACCAAAAGGGTTGTAAAGATATCAAGTGACAGTATCAGACTTCATCTCTCATCCCATTTAGTCTGGGATATGTTATTCTACTCTTACAGAGATCCAGACAAGGAGTGATGCCTGATTGGATCCCACTATAAAAGGCTCTCAAGTAAAGAGAGGGACAGAGAAGCATGAATATGCACTGAGTGCCTACCAAGTGCCAGGCACTGTGCTGGGGGTTCTGTATACACAATCTCTGGTACTCGAATCTGCCCGAGTGTACTCTTATTACCTCATAATACAGGTTCCTTAAGATGTTTAAACAAAGTTAATCAGAAACTTTTTAAAAATTAGAATCCTAACTCTTTTAAGTTTTAAAAAAAATGGAAATCCAGATTTAAATACTACATGTGCATTTTTAATCCTATCTTTTTATAAAAACAAGCCTACTCTTAAACAAAACTCCATGATAGAAGCTACAAAATGCAGAGCTGGCTGGACTGCATTAAATTAGGGAGATTACGTCAGTTTCTGAGGGTCAGCATTGATAGGAAAACCTCATTGTCCTGTCACCAGGTCTCTGCTGGCCTTTCAGATGTCAGGAAGAAAATAACCAGACAAGGGCGGGGGGGCCAGTTCAAGGGGGCTGTCTGAGAACGCTTTGCCGCCTCACTCTGTTTACAACTTACACTCTGCATCCAGGACACAGAGAGTTGTCAGGACCTGTCAGAGATAGTTTAACGCTGAAAACAAAAATAAAATATGCGAGTATTAGAATTTTAGTACAAATCCAAATGGAATAATTCATTTTCAAAATATCAATGTTCACTGCCCATATGATTTAACAAAATAAAAAATTCTAATGTTCACAAATGAAAACAAAACTCTTCTACGCCCAAGCATATGCAAAATGATTCCCCCAAACATCTTCTCATAAAAAATGGAGATAATGTAATATCTTCTTTTCATTTGTTTCTATATAGGCATTTGAATCACACAATCAATTAAGTTTGACTTCTCTTTACTCTGATAAAAAATAATTCAGTGCAGTGAAATTAAAACATTGCTTTAAAAATGGAAGTGTGCTGAAATCAAATTTTTTTAAAGTGAGACTGTGGATAAAGTTCTCCATTTCAAAAAGAATATTTATAAAAGTCATTATACAGTTGAACGATCTTAAAAGAAGCAATACCATCAGCCAAGGAATACTTCCTAACACGTATTTTAATGGCATTTCAGAAACCAGAATTTTTAGTAATGCTCGAATTGAAACTTGGGGAGAAAGCCCAGTGCTTTGCTCCAGGACTGCTAGTCTTAATGGCACAAACTCATTGAGTCAGTACCATAATAAGCACTACCAATTAGTGTATCCATGTGCCCTGAATGTACATACCCAGAAGGAAAGATTTTTATCTTTTTCGTCTTTGAATCCAGCCAGGAAGCAGTAGCCACGCTCAGGCATGTTACCAGATGCCAGCTGATGTGACCAATAGAGGGAAAGGGGAAGGCCATTCCTCTGAAGGCCCTTCTATATTTGTATAAAATTAAGTCGTTTTCAGCCATTTTCATCTTCATTATACAAATAAAGAGGGAAGGCAAGGCAGCTGGATCTTGGGTCAAGATAAAGAAGACCTCCCGACCTCATCCACAAAGATGAAAATTAATCTAATTCAAACTTTCCGAAGCTGTGTTCTCAGGGCACAAAGGAGGCAGCTGCTGAAATGGCGATGATGACGCCAGAGGGTAGCCAACGGACACTGAACCCCTCCATGCAGAATCGTATGTGAGAACTCCGTGCATGCGCCCATCAGCGAAGGCAGCAGTAGGTGGCAAGGACCACACACCCCTTTCCTCTCCTTGGAAGGCTCAGGGTTTTGTCTATCTGATTCCAATCAATAATAAATATGTCAATCTCTGCTTTGCTGCCCATATCTCCCTCTTAGAGAAACAGACCCATCCACAGCCTTGTACTGTATGACACGGGCACACCCAACACTGGTGATTGAATAAACCCTGAGCCAAATTGGACCAATAGGAGTCTCTATTTTCAGAAATCTGAAATCTAGACACAGGGGCTAAATCAAATGGAAAGTCTGGTGGACCTAGAGGATGAAGGCACATTTGGGGGCTGTCCATGATAGTCCAAGCGCAGGCGGAGCAGAGGAAGCTGGTCGACAGAAAGAGAAGCGTGAGGCAGATGTACACAGAGTAAGGAGACCAGGGACCCCAGAGGCAGAGAGAGAGGGAGAGCAGCCTTGGAAAAGGAGGATGAAAAAAAGTAATCAAAGTCACAACAGTGTGTTGGAAAGGGAACTGGAGTAGGAGAAAGGAGATGGGTTCCTGTCCAGGATTTGCTAGTGCTCTTGAGGCAGCGCTGGGTAAATCATTTAACTTCACCCGATTTGGGTTCCATGACAGACTGGCTTATTGCTAAGACTTTAGCAACTTTGGGGTCCGGCTGACTTGGATTTGAGTCTGTGCCCTGATCTTTCTAAGCACTGTGACTTCGGTCACCAGACTTGTCCTCTTTAGCTTCAAATACTTCACATGTAAAATCGGAGTAATAATTTTACCCTTCACAAGGATTTTGGGAGAATGAAGTAAAAGCAGTAAAGCAGTTAGTACAGTCATTGACATAAGGCATCTAAGAAACATTAGTTCAACAATAATAAGGATTAACCTCTCTATGTATGTTTCCTCTTCAATCAAATGGAGATAATAATAGCATCTTACTCATAGGGTTGTTGTGAGGATCAAATGTGTTAATACACACAAAGCATTTAGAAGAGCACCTGACACATAGTAAGGACTCAATAAATTGTAGTTGTCATTATTACCACTATTATTATTGTTGATGATATTATTATTATGACTATTTTAGTGTCTTGCAGGACCAGACAGCACTTTTAACACCACCACTTTTGGAGATTAAGCTAGTTAACCAAAAAATTACAGACTATATTTGCCTCTGCACAGAACTTTGTAAATATTGGATGCTTCATTAGGGCTATTTTTGTTGACGCTCCTATTAAATATATGGCAAGAACAATAGTTTGTTTTAATGTGGTTCTTGAATTCTATACAGGCAAGTGTTTCAAAGTTATTCATGAAAGAAAAAAAAATAAGTAAAAGCTAAGCCACGTAAATGTCCCACAAAGGAGAAATGCTTAATTCAATGATAGCAAATCAATTGGGTATGATACTGTTGCGTCCTTAAAAGAATATGTAAAAAGGTTTGTTGAACTATGAAGCAACATAGAAAAATGATGTTATAGTAAGTTAAAGCAGAATATAAAATTATACATACCCTATGATTGAAACTCTCTGATAATACCCATGCATGTGGGCAAAGTCTAGATAAGTCTTGGAAGCAATGTTAAGTTTTGTCAGGTTATGAGGATCTGAGGACTCTCACTCCATTGGCCACAGTCTGTAATGAATTTTTCATAGAAATTAGAAACAATTGCATAATGCCCTATTAATTAGATAGCTCCAATGTTAAGTGACAAGAAAAGTCATGGAAAACGGGTCCTGTTGTTTTCAAACATAGAGAAAGCAGATGACAATCCTCCACAGTTTTGATCATGATCACCTTCCTTAATTACATGCCATCAAATATTAAATTAGAATCGGTCAAAGGTTAAGTCCTTAAATAAATAATATGTTATTGCTGTCATAACTATGGGCTAACCTACCCTAATTCACTGCAGCATACAGCTGTGGTATATGAATGAATAAACACTAGCAATGCTAGCAGGTAACCATATATAACAGACCATTCTTTTTCTAAATCATCTCTGCGTCATGCTAGAGAGTGTTGAAATAAAGTGAGGCTCCAGCAGATGTAGTGAGCAAAGAAGAGTTTTCTTCCTCTCTGTAAGCCCCGGTGTGACTTCAGGAGGCACTCCTACACAACTGCATCTGTTTCCAGTGGTTTGGCCATCCTGGACAGAATCCCGTAGCCGTTGATTGACATAGTTTCATTACAGTAGACCTCCTATGTTCAGATCCTAGTGTGACAAAGGTCCTGTGAATTCTGTTATAAAATCAGAAACCATCTTGACAGAACTTCAGGTTGAAGCAAAGACTAGTTCATGAGGTATTTATAGGCAAAGACACATTTCAAACTACTTAACATCAGAAATGCCTTCTTGCTGATCTATGTAGTCTTATTCTAAGTATTAATGGTGAAGGAAAGGGGCAATCGGCTCATTGTTAAAAAAATAAGTGATTTAGGGCCGGCCCAGTGGCACAGCGGTTGAGCTTGTGCACTCTGCTTTGGCTGCCCAGGGTTCATGGGTTCCAATCCCAGGTGGGGACCTACACACCATTTATCAAGCTATGCTGTGGCGCTGTCCCACATACAAAATAGAGGAAGACTAGCACAGATGTTAGCCCAGTGACAATCTTCCTCAAGCAAAAAGAGGAAGATTGACAACAGATGTACACTCAGGGCCAATCTTCCTCACCAAAAAAATAAAAAAATAAAAACAGAAGTGATTTGATGAGAAATATGTAACAGCTCGTTGATCAGTTCCTCCCAGTGTTGATATCACAGCATCACTGACAGTCTGCACCATCTTTTGTAATTACCACTTTTATGGATGCTGTGAAATGCAAATAAGGTTACATGGCAAAAATTCTATAACCTCAATAACACCAACTGAAAATCCATTATTAGAAGAACAGTGTGAACTTCTAGCCATCATTCCCAGGTGCAGCCTTTCCTCAATTTTTACTAAAATCTAAGCCTGAGAGACACCCTCTGCTGCATTCTAAGAGGCATTTATATGAAGAATGAGATGGAATGAGAACACCTGTCAAGGCCATGTTCAAACTTTGGATGATTAACAAAGGTTTCCCATCTGATGGAGAAAAAGGAAGAAGACATTTTGCTCCACCCAGGTGTCTACCTCTACCCCAGCCCAAAGAGCAACGTCTGTAGCCAAAAGTAAAAATAAAAAAACATAACCATCTCTATGTATTTTGCATGCTGATTTTCAAGGCAGGCCATGTGCTTCCCCACTCCCTGCCCTAGAACCCTGCCTGGATGTAAGGGAGAGAGGAGAGTGGCAGTTGTACAGAATATCTCAGAAGATATAGACCCTACATGTAAAGTGTTAGGTCAGAGAAAAGCTTCACGGAAACAATGCTTGCTGGAGTTGTAACTCCTCTTATAATCCATGAGTACCAGAGAATCAGGCAGCGGGAGGGAGGTCCCACCTTGTCACGGGAGCGCAACACCAGACAGGGTTAGAGTCAGGGTGTAGGCTAAACCCTGGGAACAGGCCTGGCCCTGTACTCATCAACCTACTTTCCAGCAGTGGGCCTGAAAAGGATTCTAATAACTTCCAAGTGGAAAATGAACAGAGGCAAATGATCCCTGCACATCATCTTCTAGAAAACACCAAGGACCAGAGAGACTGCTGCTCACTCAAAGATGAAAAAGTATGAATTTATATAATGCTATACATAAATGAATATGTTACATATAGCAAAATGAGGGAGGGAATCCATCATCCCGAAGGCTCACACATACATCCTGCAACCAATCATTTGGGGGATTTTTGAAAACAGAGCGTGACATCCTTAATGGGACACAAGACATAGCCTTACAGAACAGGAACAGAAACCTGCAAAAGGACAGGATAAGATGAAAGGACAAGAGCATTAGATGATTAAAAAAACAACAGGATGGGGCCAGCCCGGTGGCATAGTGGTTAAGTTCGCGCACTTCGCTTCCACGGCCTGAGGTTTGCAGGTTTGGATCCCAGGCGCAGATCTACACACTGCTCATCAAGCCACGCTGTGGAGAGGTGTCCAGCATACAGAGTAAAGGCAAACTGGCACAGATGTTAGCTCAGGCACAATCTTCCTCAAGCAAAAAAAAAAGACAGGATGATCAGCAAAGGCCAGTAAGCAGAGACAAAACAGAGCGGGGTAAGATAAGGAACAATTCCAAAGAAATTAAACGTCCAGTAGCAAAATCAAGATCTTTGTTGGATGAGTAAATGGAATAAGCAACACTACAAAAAAACCAAATCAATGGTAAGGAAGATGCAGCGGCCACTGCTGGTGCAAATAGAAACCATGTTCTCTGCAAACGGAAGCCACTTTTTGTTCAAGTACACACAGGGCAGACAAGTAGCCCTATTCCCAGGTCAGGGAAAAATCCCTGTGAATGGTAATCTCGTTCGTTCTACAGTGATTGGTTTAGGGGAGGGCACATGTCTTAGTTAAAGTCAATGAGACCTGAGGGGAGTCCGCTGGAGCTTCTGAGAAGAGTTTGCTCATGAGGATGACAACACACAGGAATACTGCTCTTCTTCTAGAATGTAAGGCTATTCTACTAACTTGAGAGAAACGAAACTGAGGGCCAGGCCTCCACACTGGGAGTGACAAGCTTCTGTTAGCTGTATTTGAAAGAATCCTGATATGCAGGACAAATTTGAGAAGCTCACTCTTTCTGAAGGAAAAAAGAACAAAGAAATGAAAACTGTGAGAGAATGGTAAATAGGGAGGATGAAGGCAAATAACAAAAATTAAACATATGAAACATAGGAGTTCCCAGATAAAAATATAGAGAGAACAACTGAAAACTAAGCAATAAGCAAAGATATAATTTAAGAAAAATGATCCAGGGATGAAAATATCCTGATAATTCAAACCAAAATGCTCACTGTGTTTTAAGTAAAATTAATTTAAAAGGGTCATATATAGGTTACAGCAGCAAATTTTAGTTTTCACTTCAAGGATAAAGAAAAACAGTGTAAGTATTTAGGTAGAAAAAGAAAAAACATCTACCTCTGTACAAAAATTAAGATGGCATAATGCTTTTTGTATGCAATTTTAAGTGCCAAAGACAGTGAACTAACATCTACGAACACCATATAATTTCACTTCTAGTTAAGTATTCATTCACGTGGGAAGACAATAAAAAAATGTTTTCTTAAGATATGCAAGGGATCAGAAAATATACCAAGTAAATGTGCTTCTTTAAAATTTTACTTGAAAATGATACTAATAAACTGAAATATTAATCAAGATTTAAAAATTAAGAATGAAAAAGCTGTACAGAAAGCTGATGGGGAACACAGAAAAAAATTTAAACATAGATTTGTTTTAAATGATTGTTGTAAATAACGTGATTCAATACATGAAAGAAGCTATATAGCAAATTAAACTAAAATCAATTTATGTATGATCAATTAAATTAATGATTTACTAAAAATAGTATTGCAAATTCTCAATTACATAAAGACTGGGAAGTTAAGGGGCATTGGGAGTAAGCATAGTTTGCTAAATTCCTTGTTTACAAAGGAAAGAGTCAAAATACATTTTTTTAATAAATTTTCCAATCATAGAAATATAGATTAAAGAATATTTTGGAAAATACTAAAGGTAGCCATTAAGACAATGACCCTATTATTATCCCCATGTACCAGTCGGAGGAAAAGTTACAGAGAGATTAGTATCTACCCTTAGAAGAAAGGATAGGTAAATATATCACTGATCTCAAAATGGAGGACTTGCCACGCATGAAAATAAAATCACTGTGGATTTTGGATAAAGTCTTCTTGGTCACATCTCTCTGAGAAGTGTCTCTGGGGGTTATACAGAGTGGTCTATCACATTATATGCCACATTTACTGAAGGTGGTAGTGTAATGGTTGGTTGAGAGGAGATTCTGAAGTCATACTCAAGGTTTGAAACATTAGTTCAGCAGTGGACCAAATATACATTGATTAAATGAGATAACATGTGAAAGAACTGAGCAGAGTTAATGACACCATTAAATGTTCAATAAATGTTACCTACAGTTATTATTGTTTCTATCTAATCTTTCCAATATTGGAATAAACTGCAGCTCATCAGATATAGCTTAGAGCCACTGTTTTTGTGTGAACAATTCTCAAATATGCAGGTTGAACAAATAATGTAATAAGAGCATTCTGCTATTAATACCTCATGGAATAACAAATTAATTTCTCCCTGAAAAGCACAATCTATAAAACAGATGAATCATGGTAAACATTTAAATATCACTCAATTTCTTCAAATACAGCCTGTTACAATGTGTGTTTCTGTAAAGCAAATTAGCTTATATGTCTTTGGAGAATAAGGGATGATGTCAATATAATGCAGTAGTTTGAAAATCACACTGTTTCGTATCTAATTTTTCCCAGTGTGTTAATGTGTGAACCACCAGTAAGAACAGCTGATTACAACTTGCCCTAATACAGCTGAACACAGCAAGCTGCAGAGGAATAAAACAGTACAACATGCCCACTCACCATCATATTCTCCTTGACTCAGTTTGACCAAGGGCCCCGTCCTGCAAAAAGCTAATGGTGCAAATCTCCCAAATCTTTATCCATTTGACCTTGCCTACAAAACTTAGCAGCCTCAACCTTCCTTATATTTCCTTGCATTAAACTACCCTAAGATTTAAAAAAAAAGAAAAAAGAAAACTATATTTACTGTACTAGGTTTTTTATTAGGAATTCAACACTTCTTTTGAACAATGCCAGTATTTTGGTTAAGATTGTTATTATTTTTGTAACATTTCAAAATTGTATATGTTATGAGGGATCAGCCCCAACCTTATTTTTCCCATTTTTGTACATGGTTTTGTAGAACACAAGGTTTCTCAGAAAAGCATAAATAGTACAATAGCAGAAATTATTGTAATTTCTGAACTAGTCACAGTCCTTCTCCTTCCTTCGCCTCTCCCTTCCAATTCCCCATCAAACCCAGCTTTACATCAACCTGTCTCAGGTTGTACACCATGGTAAAGAGACAGGTCTTAACTGTCTATTAACACCTAACTCCCAAGGGAGACAGCAGAGTATATTTGACAGAAGTGACAAATTGCATGACAAAGCAATGATATCTCTCCAAAGGAGCAGCCAGATACCAAGCAAAAGACTTCAGTTCTCATACATGATGAAAAAAATTAAGGACTATTCCTCAAGACGAGTTTATTTTAAAAGCATATGTCTGTAGAAGAAGCTGTGGAATTTCAACACTCGAGCGATAACAGCAAGTCACTCAACGGCAAATGTCATTCCTTTTTGTAGGTTTTTGAGTAATACGAAACTTGTAGCTGAAGGCCAGCCAGCATTTCTTGAGTAAGCAAGAGTCACAGTCTTAAGACATAATGCATCAGTGTCAAAGAAAATGGTTTAGGTTTAACGTAACGTACTGGTCCAGACTCAGAAGTAATAACTATTTAACATCCTATAGAGTCTTAATACATAAGATGTTGTTTTTAGTAGGTTATGAAGTAAGCTTAGCTCTGGTTAATTTTTGTAGAAGAAAAACATGCTAAAGATCAAGAATAGTATAAGCCCTCTTCTGCAAATTGATTATGTCCAATAAATGGTCAGTTAATCAAAAAATTAGTAAAGCAAGGAATCAAAATATTTTACATATATATCTTAAATATTTTATTTAATTTAGAACATTTGCATGCACATTTTTTACCAAACTTTCCCTTTTCTTTGAGCATGGCCTGCTGATGGTCTTCCTTTCTTGTATATATTGCATTCATAATACATATCTACAATTGCCCATCGACAATTTCTGATTTTCATTTCCTAAAGTAAAATAAGATGCTTCCAGAGAATGATGTAAATGCAAATTCTGTCTAGATGTTAGTAATTTACTTCTAAATGCTTACAGCTATCTTAATAATTTTAAGCCTAATTAAAAAATATTTCTGAAGTATTTGAATTAATTTTTAAAGAAACAATTCTCTTACATTCATGTAATGTTTAGCTTACATAATCATAATAATATACACAACTGGCATAAACAGGTTAGGGAATAGACAAGTGATTCTTGGCAAACATGCTCCTCAGTTAGTGGTAGAATTGGCTGGGAAAATAGAAAGCAGCTTACTAGCAATATGCTATGGGTGTCAGAATGTTGGTTATATATTTTAGTGGTTTACTTTCTGCTTCCTCCCCTAGAAAGTCAGCTCTAAATGGCAAAGACCAGGCCTTGTTCACTACTGGTTTGCACAGAGTAGGCACCCAGCAAATATTATTTTGAACAAAAAGTGAATAAATAGATCAGCTACTAATATATGTCCAAAGAGAAACAACTGG
Source organism: Diceros bicornis minor (assembly GCF_020826845.1). NCBI lineage: Eukaryota > Metazoa > Chordata > Mammalia > Perissodactyla > Rhinocerotidae > Diceros > Diceros bicornis. The sequence goes on along the minus strand of NC_080764.1, from coordinate 20,269,044 downwards.
TACTTCCCACACATTTTAGTGATGGGGCTGATTTGGACCAAGGAAAAGGGTAGCACATATGCATACAACCTGGGATTTTTTTTTTTAAAGCTTTTTGGTTTTTTTGTTTGTTTGCTGGGAAAGATTTGCCCTGAGCTAACATCTGTTGCCAATCTTCCTGTCTTTTTTTTTCTCCCTCCCCAAAGCCCCAGGACATAGTTGTATATCCTAGTTATGAGTCCTTCTAGTTCTTCCGTGTGAGCCACCACCACAGCATAGCTACTGACAGACCCGTCATGTGGTTCCGCTCCCGGGAACTGAACCCAGGCCATTGAAGCAGAGGGCACCAAACTTTAATCACTAGACCATCAGGGCTGGCCCAACCTGGGGATATTTAAGACTTAATTTTAAGATTTAAGTAACCCCTCAGGAGGGGATCCTACTTGTGGCCCCTTCTTGCCTAGATGTGCCTAGAGGTCTCAATAAAATAAAACTTAACTGGCATCTAAAACTTATTGAAGATCAATTTAAATCTTAATTTCAGTCTAATGAGGAAATACTGAAGAACATTTAGATTCATAAGGCACAATAAATTCCTCGAAAGCCTTTTTCCCCAATTCTCTTCATTTCCTTCCTCTCTCTCTCTCCCTCTCCCCTTCTTCCTCTATCTCCCCCTCACTCTCTCTCCCATATAATAGCAGCTGTTCCCTCTCCTCCCTCACACTCCCTCTCACCACGCCCCTCATAGCCCTCCTGCACCAGCCGCCACCACAGGCTCCCTCGCCCTTTCTACTTTGCCCCACTCAACACTGTGATTTTTCTGCTTCTCTTGCTTTTGGTCCTTTTCTGGTTCTTCAGTTTTTCTGGTTCTTTGCTCACCCATTCCCGTGATCTGATATTAAAGGCCAAGGAGCTAATTGGTGAGGGTAGAACTCTTTGCTGGTAAATTTCAAGAAGAGACCAAGAGGGCTGAGGCAAAAGAAAGAATTCTCACTCTGGACGGAAGGGGAGGGGGGAAGGGGGTGTGCAGGAGAGAGATTATGAAAAAAATAAAATAAAAATACGTCCCTCACCCCATCATAATGGCACTCAGACAAATGAGGACAAGATACCAGAGCATCTGTACGTGTTGGTGTGTTTCAAGACTGCTTTTTCTCCCCCGTCACTGGGTGCTCCCTTATTCTCTGTCCATTTCTCCCTCCAGGTTGTGTTTTACTATGAGGTTTCAATCAGGATTTTCCAGCTTATGAATGATAACAATTGTGAGCTGTGGGCCAAAATAGGACATTGTCTGTCATTCTATTTTAGCCTTGAAGAAGGCACAATTCATTAAGAAACTTAAAACATAGCTTGGAAGTATACGTATATCTAATTGTTGAAGGTATGATTAGACAAGACTTAAAAGAACCTGCTTTAGGCAAGGAAGGATGGCAGCAAAGGTTAGGATCACAGACTTTGGAGAGTGCTGGATCTGAGTTGTCTCCATGCCACCACTTAGCGGTGGCATCAACTCCAGTCGGATACTGAATATCCCTGATTCCAGTTACTTTGTCAGAAAATGGAAATAATAATATGACTGCCCTATGGGTCTCTATGAGGATTAAATGGATACTTCACGTCAAGTGTTAATCAACACCTGGCACACAGTCAAGTTCAACAAATGTTAGCTGCTGCTGTTGTTTAATTAGACATAGGCCAATCAGTCTTATCCCAGAAAACAGGGAGGCATGGGTCTATGAAAGTTAAACAAGCTAAATAAAGTTAGGAACAACAGACACGAATCTAACTAAGGCCCTTATTGAATATCCCTCACCGTGTACTAAATGCCTTTAATTTAGTCTTTGCTTTTGTTTACCTGTAAAGAACTGCAATGTGCTACTTTTCATGCCAGCTATGTGGAATGTGGGGTCCAAAAGACAACTCGAGTTTTCCCCAAGGCACAGAGGTTACCATACAGGCACAAACAGGAGTTTTGCACACTGAGAAATTCAAGGAGCCTACCTTCCAGACGGGTTGGACCAATGGACCAATGGCCGCAGTACTCATAGAAAATGCCACTCCTTTTGTTCCCTCCGAGTTCCATAGAATTTTTTAAAAAGCGAGGAGGGAGGAGGCAAGTACAAAGACTAGGAGGCACCAGCGAGTGAAGGCGACTGTGTTTTATTAATCCATGTGATTAATCCAGCATGCTAAGGAAGATTCTTTACAGAATCGAAACTTGCGTGGTTTTGATCCACACGGATTAGAAAACACTGCTGCATTCACTTGCCAGGGCCTCCTCTGCTTTGTGCTTGAGTTGTATTCTTCAGAGGCCAGTAGGAACAAAGGAGAAAGAGCATTTATGTGAGGACTAGCAGCACAGGCACTTTGACAAACGTCCTTCTCCCTCTCCCCTTCTGTGAGACGCTTCCTGAATTTCCGTAGAACTAAGCCCTGGGCTTGTATTTGCATTATTTCCCCCCAAAAGCCAAACAACCAAAAATTGCCCCCGCCAAGTACAGATTTCTGTCAACCCACAAAAACTGGTTTTCACCAAGGGATGGGTGGATGGCAAATCCCACTCCAAGCTCTTTGTAAGAAAGTGATGACAATGGTAGAAAAGTATTCAAGGTTCCAGTGGGAACCATCATTTCTTCACGAGGGTAAATAACCTGAAATAGTCCTGTCAGAATCCAAGAGTTTTCCCACAAGTTTTAGTATGAGAGGAACGAGAGCCTTTGGAGGTGGCAAAGAAAGAGCAAGAAAGCTACAGGGAAGTGAAGAGGGAATTATCCGGGCAAGGCCTAATGGGCTTCATCTGCCTTCAGTAGGCTGTAATGTGATTCTTAAAACTGCAGTGAGGTATAGTCTGATGGAATTAAGATATTTTGAAGCCATTTCAACTCTTCTTATTCTACCTGGGAGGAGCAGAAAGGAGTCTTCTCCAGGAAGCCACTGTAGTCTATAATACAGGGGTCTCACACCTTGGTGACACTCTTCCAGACAATGGATTGTGCTGAGGCTGCTGTCAGGGCCAACAGAATGGTTGCCAGAAACCTTCCCAAAGCACATTTAGGGACATGGGAAATGCTTGACTCTCAGTTCTGGAAAGAGAGAATTGTGGCTTCCAACTGAAAATGAGCGAGTGCAGGAGAACAAGATCCCAGCTCTCCCTCTCACCTTCTGCCCTCCATCTCTCTATAGTTCTCTAAGCCATGATCCCTCATCCTACTGCAAAGACTGAGGCCAGTAGTGGAAGACCTCCCAGGTGACATGCTGAGATCACCTGGTTGCTGTCAATCAATGTCATTCATAAAAAGCTGAAATTTTATGAGGCTTCCCTGTTAAAAATAATTTTACACTCCCCTTTTCTTATGGCTGTCCTCAGTACTCAGCACTTTGCTTGGTGCAGAGTCAGCATTTAATAAATATTTGTTGAACTGTATAGTACAACTCATTACCAGCCAGCTACCTTGTCCTTTAGATAAATTCCAAATCTCCATATTAAATTATAAAACCTTGAGACCAGCCTGGTGGCATAGTGGTTAAGTTCACGTGCTCCATTTCAGCGGCCCGGGGTTCGCAGGTTCGGATCCCGGGCGTAGACCTACCCACCACTTATCAAGCCATGCTGTGGCAGCGTCCCACATATAAAATGGAAGAAGATGGGCACGGATGTTAGCCCAGGGCCAATCTTGCTCAGCATAAAAGACGAGGATTGGCAATAGATGTTAGCTCAAGGCTAATCTTCCTCACACATACACAAAAAAACAATCTTTAAGGACAATCACCTTGATGGATTTATCTTTGGGCTCCCCAGCACCTAGTAGAGCACCCAGAACATGACAGGGTATTAGTAAGTGGTGGTTGAATCTGTGGTCTATGGCACACTCTGCTTATGTGCAGTCTTGTCATACGGGTCTCTGGACAGCATGATTTGTGTTTGTGTGTGTATGTGTGTGTGTGCATGTGTACATGCACACACTCTTGTCTGCACCAATAATGAAGCAACATAGAGTCAACCTGGACCAAAAACTCCAACAAGGTTCTTTTGTGGATCGGTTTTAACACCTTTCATTGGCCAGTTTGACTAGGTGCTATATTTACTCTGCAATTTGTTTGCGAATAAGATCAGGTGATAAAGTTATTCAGGGACCAAACTTAGGCAGAAGTTAAGTCTGAGATTGATTACCACCACTGAAACTTTGGGTGGTTTATCAGTTAGCTTTTGCTGCATAAGAACAATTCCAAAACTTACTGGCTTACAAAAAAAATTATTTCCCATGGTTCTGTGAGTCATCTGGGCACTTCCGGTCTGAGCCAGCTCAGCTTGAGCTGGATACTTTAGGATGACGCTTTAGGAGGCCTCACTCACAAGTCTGCTGTCAGCTGGGGTGGCAACGTCATGTTTCTCATCATCTGGTAGGATAGCCTGTACTCATTCACAGAATGATGGAAGAGTTTCCTATAGTGAGAGAGGGTAAACCCCAATGTACAAGCACTTTTCAATTTTCTATTTATGTCATATTTTCTAATGTCCCATTGGCCAAAACAAGTCATGTGGCCAAGAACAGATTCAACGAGGGGAGAAATAAACTGCTTCTTCATGGGAGGACTGAAAAAACACATTACAGAGGGGATACATTTCAGGGTGCAATGAATCATTGTGGCCATTTTTACAATTCTGTGATGTTTCTCTCAGTCAAGTCATAAGAATAAAAACTAGAAGGATCCCAGGGATGTGAGATTATTGTACTTATTTAAGAAACAGTGGTTCAAAAGGCAGAATCTGGGAGAAGCCATTTCAAGGGTGACGGTAATTGATCTAGACTGATCAAGATGGCAATCTCCAAAAGCTCCCAAACTTTGTCACTGAGTCTATGGGTGAAATAGGGCCTTATTCTACTCTTTACTTTCCTCTCTAAAACCGGTCCTCACTCAATAATTCTCCAACCCAGTAAATGGCAGTACCATTATCCAGTGGGTTCAACCCAAAAACTGAGAATCATTCTGGATTCTTCTCTTTCACTTATCCCCACATCCTAACCATTAGCAAGGATTGTTGGTTCTATCCATCTAAATCTTATTTCTAACTTCCATGCACTCATTTCCATTTTCACTGTCATTACCATCACCTGGTTCCCCTTCAGCTTTCACTTGGCCTTGTACTGTAGTCTCCTAATTGGTCTCCCTGCTTCCTCACACGTTCCCTCTACAGTTAAGTGTCCAAACAATAGCATTGTGATTCTTTAAAAAAGCAAATCAGAAGATGGTACAACTCTATCTAAAATTTTCAATGGCCTCCCATTGCATTTAGAATAAAATCCAAAACTCTTCATTGTGACCTAGAAGGCTCTTCATAATCTAGACCCTGCTTGCCTCAATTTCAATTGCTACCACTCTTTTCTTTATTAAGTGTATTTTGGCCAAACTGGTCTCATTTTTCTTTTCGAAACACACGAAATACACGTCTCAGGCTGAATGTAAACACCTCAAAGATATCTTTCCTGACTTGCTTATCTTAAATAGCCCCCAACCCTCTGCCATCCCCTGGATTATTCTCATTCATGAATCCACTTTTTTTCTTGTCTCTCTTTTTTCTTTTTTTTTTAAATTTTGGTATGTAAGCTTTTTTTTTTTTTTTGGTGAGGAAGATTGGCCCTGAGCTAACATCCGTTGCCAGTCTTCCTCTTTTTATTTTGCTGAGGAAGACTGGCCCCAAGCCAATATCTGTGCCCATCCTTCTCCACTCTGTATATGGGATGCCCCACAGCATGGCTTGATGAGCAGTGCATCCATCCACGCCCAGGATCGGAACCCTCAAACCTGGGGCCACCAAGGTGGAGTGCGGGAACTTAACCACTACGCCACCGGGCCAGCCCTAGTATGTAACCTTTTTTAATGTCATAGTTATTGAGGTATAATTTGTATGGAGTAAAATTCACTCTTTTTGTCCAGTTATATGAGTTTCGTCAAACACATACAGATTTGTAAGCACTATCACAGTTAAGATTATGACATTCTAGAAAAGGCAAAATTATAGGGGCATACAACAGATCAGTGGTTTTCAGGCGCTGGAGTGGGGTAGGAGCCGACTATGAAGGGCCACAAGGCATCCTCCTCTTTTCTTCACAGTTTTTACTTATAATCTGTAATAATCTTATTCATTTACTTATTAATTATTGCCTTCCTCAGAAGGTACGTTCCAAGAGGGCAGGAACCTTGTACGTCTTGTTCACTTCCGTGTCTCCAGAAGCATGGTGCCAGTCAGTAAATAGGTGCTCAATCATCCTTCGTTGAATGACTTAATGGACACATAAACTCTCCCCAACTCGGTCCTCTCCCTCAGTTCTCATCTTTAATCCATGACCACATCCTATGGATGCTACCTCTTAAATATCTCTAGTTATCCTCTTTCCTGTAACCTCACTCTCATGTTCCTGCTCATATTACTTTTCACTTAGATGATTTTTAATAACCTTACAAGTGGTTTTCCTGTCTGCAATCTTGCCCCCTCAATCCCTGTCTCTAACTGCTGCTAGGTGCAATTGAATTACCTCACTCCCTTGCTTAAAAAAAAAAAAGGTAATTGTTTCCCATTGCCTAGCAACCAAACCAAACTAGCTTGGCTCTTCTCCGCTCCCGAGTGCCTAACGCTAACCACCATCCTTCTTGCCACTGACAGGGCTCTGCTCCTACCCAGATGTGACTCCCAGAAACCAAATGCTGCTGCTCATCTGGCCTACCATCATCTCTGAAGTGAGCCCCTCATCTCTGGAGAGTCCCTGCTGTCCTCACACCCCCACTCATCAGCGCCCCCTCAATCCCAGTATGTCTACAGGCTTCAGGTCCCCCAATTTAAGACTAATATCAGCATAGCAAGGAACTTAGAGCTATCGGAGCAATCCATGTAAATACAAACCATGACATTTCTCAAACTTACACCCATGCTTTCAACTCTCAAGATCCCGGTATACTGAATTTTAAAGCCACACATTTTTCAGATACTGATCTTGGCAATTATTTTCTGTGCTTCCATTGCATTTTGAAAAGAATCAAGAGGCTGGCCTTTACTTTTACTGAATTATATCACTTGGCTGGAACTAAGCCTAAATGCCTCTTTCTATAAACTAACAAAAGTAGACTTACTCAAAATTTGTAATAATAATTTTTAATCCATGCCATCAAAGCTCTAAAATAGGAAATCCTAATTATTTCATTGGTTCTTCTTGGGAAATCACTAGTGTCGAACAAAGGAAATTGGCTAAATAAATTGAGGTATATCCATAAATTATATTACTCTGAAGTTGTAACAAAAATGAATGAGGAAGCTGTCAAGGTACTACTGTGGACAGAGCTCCAAGTTATAGTGTTAAGTGAAGACAGCAGTGCAGAAAGCTGCTACTCACTTGCACACTTATATTTGCTCATGTACACACTTTTATTTGCTTAGAGAAAATGTGGGAGGATTCCCAAGAAACCGGAAAGAGTGGCTTCCTGTGGGGGAAAGTGAATGAGGCAGATTGACGCAGAAGTGGGAACAAGACCTTCCCATTGTATATCTCTTTATATTTTTGGTTTTTGAATCATGTGAAGTATTACCCCCTCTCAGTTGCCTAATTTTTGTAAAGAAAGAAGAGTGTGAGTGGGTACCACAATGTGATTCTCAAAAGACCCCTTCAAATTGCATTACTCCAGGACTTTGAAACTATCATAAAATCAGCAAGACCTTTCAACAGCCCTAATATCTACACATATGCAACAAACTTTATTAATATATAAGTACAAGTAAATAAATACATTCTAAAATAATACATCATCCGAACAGAAGTGTAGCAGTTATCCGCTTCATCAATTGTCCTAAAAACTTATTTTCTCTTAGCTAGGAAATTGGACATGTAAATTCATTTACCCTTTGAGGTCAAGGAAATGGTCCAAGGTTGTCGTAATAGTCTGTGGTGCCAGCATTGCATAGAATATAACTAATGTGGGCGAGCCCCGTGGCTTAGCGGTTAAGTGTGCTTGCTCCACTCCTGGCGGCCCGGGTTCAGATCCCGGGTGCGCACCGACACACCGTTTCTCCAGTCATGCTGAGGCCGCGACCCACATACAGCAACTAGAAGGATGTGCAACTATGACATACAACTATCTACTGGGGCTTTGGGGAAAAAAAGGAGGAGGATTGGCAATAGATGTTAGCTTAGAGCCGGTCTTCCTCAGCAAAAAGAGGAGAATCAGCATGGATGTTAGCTCAGGGCTGATCTCCCTCACCAAAAAAATAAATAAATAAATAAATAAATAAATAAATAAATAAATAAATATAACTAATGCAATCACACATCATTTTGGCTTGACAGAAAAGGATACCTTTTGCTTGTCTCATACCAATTTGTTTTGGAAAATGATCCCTTCCATTCTCCCTCTCCACCCCCACCCCCCGCTCCTCTCTCTCTCTCTCTCTCTCTCTCTCACACACACACACACACACACAAATATTTTGTGTAATTTAAATGCACCTGTCAGGGTTAAATTCAGAGGCAGCAAAAGTTCACTGTGTGCTCTGTTCCCCCAGACACTCTGTTCCAGGAATGAACATGAAACTCAAGTTTGGCCAATCAGAGTCACTGGACAGGAAGTGGGGACTGTTTTAGAGGCAATGCAAAAGAGAGTTTCTTTACTTTTGAAATTACAAGCTTTAAGAATCATATAAGCCCGTAGCTGCCAGGACCCATTATTGCTACCCATTCTGAAAATAAACCCCAAAAGAAAATTAAGTCAACATGGAGATTTAAAAAAAGAAAGAAAATCATGATAATATCAGTGAACACTGGATCCAGCCATGCTTTGAGCCAGTCCCTCCTTGAAATTTACCAACTTCACAAGCCAATGAATTCTCTCTTTTGTTGCTATTTTGAAACACAATTCAAGCGTTCTTTAGAAACTCTGGTCTTAATTTACCTGGAAAACGCAAAAAATGTAGACGGCTAAGTTTAAGAGAGTCAGAGAAATTCTTCATGTGAGCAGTGAATCTGGAGCAGGGCAAGGCGGTTCTTTCATGATCAGGGCTGGGCTATAATATCGAGGAGAAAATACACAAAATAAAATTAGGTCTCTGGCTCCAAAAATAATCCATGCCACCTGCCATTCTTACTTCCCTAAATGAGAATATTTTAAAAGTTTTTTTGCTTCCTTATTCTCTAAACAAAATAATCCTAAAAACAGCTACAATTGATTCCAATTACCTATACATGCACATCCTTCCCATATATTTCATTAAAGTGGCAAATTAACTTATTTATCTATTCATTCAACAAATTTTTATTGCGTTACACTACATGCCAGACATTGTTCTAGAAACTGGGGATATAATAGAAGGAGTCTCTGTCCTCATGGAATTGACATTCTAGTGGAGGTGACATAAAAATAAATAAATACATCTATAATATATCAGATTGTGCTTTTTCTAATGCTAAGAAGAAAAACAAGACAAGGTAAGGGGAATGGAAAAATGTTGAGGCCAGTGTACTAATTTATATACAGAAATAAGAGGTGCCTTCTTGGACAGGGTGACATCAAAGCAAAGACTCAAAGCAAAGAGAGTGTAGCCATGTGATTTCTTGAGTCATTTCAAGCAAGGCCATTGGGTCAGAGGGTGGAGACATGGGGAATAGGGATGTGGGTCAGAACATTGGGGAGAAGGGGCTCTCAAGTAGGGCTTTGTCACCTTGAAATAACCAAACTCAAAAATAAAGAAGAGAAAGAGACTCAAAGATATTGGATTATTAATATGAATAAGGTCATAAATAAGGACAATCTGATTAGATTTTAATCCAAAACAATTCAGCAAACATGTGGTCAGTACTAACTGCCCATCAGTTGTTTGTGTGTAACTTGTATTGCTTGGACATGATTGGATATTATTGTTTAGATATTGGACATTATTGTATATATAGTGTTGTTTGGATATTATGTGTTTAGGGTGGTGTTAAGCTGCTGGGTCTATATAGGACCAAACCACTCCCGCACAAGGAATAGGATCTTCCCTGAAGGGTGAGGTTTTCATCTCCTCCTTCCCCACAGCCATGTCATTCACCCTGCCTCACCCATTCCTTGAGGAAAAGGCTTATATCTCCAGCCAGAACCTTTAAACTGAGTAGGAGGGTCTTAGGAGGGAGCAGAGTAAGGACTCTCCCTTTGCCATGACTACAGACCAAGGAGGCAGGACAGACCTGCAGGGATGAGGCATAAGAGGACATATATCTGTTAAAATGCAGGAAGAGATCTGGGAACTGAGTGACCCAGGCCAGCTGCACCAGTGACAGGGTGTGGGAAATTAACTGAGGAAGGGTCAGAAACCTGTACTTTATGTCTTTTCTGCTGCCAGCATTTTCTTTATTTCTATATTTGTTTTGTCTTAAGCGAAGTCTTTTTGGAATCCATCATAGATGAGCTGAGAGAAATGAAATGAAATGGCTTTCTACAGTTTTAAGGGGAGGGGGGACTTCGGAAACAGTAGTAACAGTAAGAGTGACAGGCCTTGAGAGAAAGTGAAATGAGGGGAAAACTATTTGTGTGGCTGGGTTAGTGCCACTGCCCCCCTGAAGAGGATCTGTCCATGGACAAACCTTGGGGGTAATGGTTCAGAGCAGGGGCTGTCAAATCATGAAAGCCCGTGTCGAAATCTAATCTCCACTGCTCTATCTGTAGGAGCTGGAACAATTTACCCTCCCTATGCCTCAGTTTCCACCTCTGCAAAATGGGGCTAATGCTACCTCACAACAACCATTATCCACATTTTACTGATGAAAAATTAACTTACCAAGGCTGTATAAGCAGTCAGCATCGAAGGTAGGTCTCAAATCCACTCTTTCCTACTCTAAAGCCCACGTTCTTAACCCCACACCATATTGCTTTCCCATCTTAGTGTTGGTGCAACCAGCAATCCAGATATCCAAACCAGAACCTGGAAGGTCGCTCTGGCCTCCTCGTACCCCCTTCACCCCAGATCCACTCATAACCAAATCCTGTCAACCCCATCCTCTCAATGTCCTCCAGACCCATTCCCTCCTCTACAGTCCTTCTGCCTTAGCCTCTCCATCCATTTCCTGCTTGCAATTCTCCTCAATGGAATTCTCTTTTCCCATTCTCTTTCTAAAATCCAATATAATAAATATAATAATAAATACGGCACTCGCCTTCTTAATAGTGTTCAATTGTTTCCCATCATTTAATTGATAGTCCTCGAAATTTACTGTCCATAAAAATCAGCTGGAGAACATGCTAAATGCAAATTTTGATTCAAAAAGTTGAGACGGGTCCCATGAATGTACATGGTTAACAAACAGTACAGGTGATTGATACAAGTAATATGTAGATTCTTGTTACTCAAAGTGTGTCCATGGACCAGCATCGTTAACATCATCTGGGAGCTTGTTAGATACGGAGATTCTGTGGCCCAGCCCCAGACCTACTGAATCAGGACCTGAATTTTAACAAGGTTCCCAGCTAATTTGTATGCACATTAAAGACATAGATCACACTTTGATCTAAAGAATAAAATATAAAATCTTTTCCATGGTATAGGAGGCTGGTCATGACACATCGTCTATTTGTCTCTTCCCCCCTATCTCATAGGAATCTCTCTGTGATCTAAGTTTGACAAATTGGAGAAACTGAGGCACCAAAATGCTAAAGCAGCGACCCCCATCTTCTCCATCTTGGTCCCCTGAGTGCCTCCCACAGTCTCTACTACATAAAGCATTCTTGGTACATGTTGAGTCAAACGGAACGGAATTAATGTATGTTTTAAAACACATTTCAAAGCACAGTATTACTTTCATATTGCATCTTTCATCAAGGTATGATTTAACTGGAATGAAAAAGAATGAACAGAGAAAAGACTGTCAATGTCATGAGCTAGATGCATTCTACTCCTTAAAACACTGAACATGTCGTCATTGGGCAGGGGAAAAGGGTACTTAGTCCTGTCTGTGAAGTCCTTGCTGTTCTCAGTTGATTTACTGCCTGAAGTTAAACTCATGCTCTATATATTAAAGCACAACTCCACCTTTTTTTTTTGTTTAAGAAGAGCAAACTTTCACCACAAAGATACAAGAACAGTAAATATTGATCTTCTTGACGGATGGTGCACCTCACGCCACAGGCTACTCAAGCATCTGCTCATTACCACCCAGCCCTCCCCTTTGTGGGGAAATAATGCCAAGTGGCCTCCTGTGCTATCGGCTGCAGATCGCAAATATTTAAAAGCAATAAATTTCTCTGAATGAAAAGCACCTTTCTTTGTTCTCCAACCCCCTCTCCTCCCAAGTCATGTTGATTTTGGGACTGTGCATACTGCCAGCACCTGTACTTTTCAATTGTTTGCTTGCCAAGATCGCTGTGGTTTTCTTGCTTGGTTTTAGGAACCATTATAAGTCCAGTAGCCAATGAAGGTGTATTTTCTTTCTCTCTTGGCAATCTGCAGGGGAAGTATCAGCTTCAGGACACCAGCAGCAACCGTAACCAGAAGACATAGAAAGAGAGGAACAGAAATTGGAGCTCCTCTATCTGGGGACTTGTCCCCATATGAGAATGAAAAATGGACCACCGCTACAGACTAATAAGAAAGGTTTGGATTTCTTCAAGAGCCTTCTTATTTGGCAGAAAGTTTTTAAGCCTGGTTTTGCTGAAATCCAGAACCATTCTTTAACTGAACATGAAGACCTGCAATAAGAAATAAGAACTAGATCTCAGCAAGTGGAAATTTGAATTGTGATTGAGACTGGCCACTGAGAATGTTACCCCCAAGGGTCTAAATATGAATATTGAATAAAACTATTATCTCTTCTACATGAAGCCTTACCCACCATTTGATGGAGTAGGATTATGCCCTGTGTAACCTTGATCACTTCTCTTAATCTCTTCCCTCAGAGCTATGTGTCAATAGAGCATTGGAGTACAATAAACTGCAGCCAGTCATTGTGATCCGGTCAATGTAGATGACAAACTGGGTGTAGGGACAAATGGTCTATGTGTAAATCTTTAGCCCTTTCTTGTACCAAAGTTGACTTTTCATTCAAAAAGGGTGTTACAGCCTCTCTTACCACCACTACTGAGGATGGTATTTGTTATTTTCATTTGCTACATTTATTCTACTTTCAGGAACATGTATTTAAGGATCCAAATGACTCCAAATCTTGATCCATATGGTTTCAGTGAGCACGTCCCCCCAAACTTCAGGGATGAAGTAAATGTCCAGAACTGAGCACATCAACACATTGCATTCTGTTGGCTACAAAGACTGAAGTTCAGTATCAATGAGATATAATGAGATTTTGTTGAGACTTCTGGAATCAAGGTCTGACTATGAGAGATTGTAGACTCTGGGGCTGCTGCAGCTGTCTTACCAACATGAGGCAAGTGCCTGTTGGCTTTGAGTTACTTTTCTGGTAGGACAGCTTGAGTTTGGTGAGCTGTACTCTCATGCCTATTCTGCCTGTTGCCCAGAGACCTGCATTTGTGATATGAGGGCTCAAAATGCAGTCTATGGTCATGGAACGGTTTATGTCCCTCTGGATAAAACTGATGAGTTCTGATAAGGATGACACTGATAAGGATGATGCTCATTTTGCCTTAGTTGGCATCATTCTCCAATCAGGTGAGCGAAAATGTCCTAAGTAGTTTACTTATCCCAAAAATACAAGAGATGATACTTGCTACAAACACTTAAAGAGGCATTTTGGTTTTGTCAATGTATGTCGTGAGCCATAGAGTAAGGAGCTAAAACCAGCCTCCCTGTTTACACTGGATTAGAAAGATTTCCAGAGAATTGCATAACAAGTGTTTGGAATTATATGAAAATTATTGAGCCACCTTCAGTTTCTTGTAAGATCTCCACAAATTACAGGAAATGTCAGAGGAAACATGAAAATACTGTTGTATAAATTTAAATTTAAAATTAAATTCAGATTTACACATAACACATTTGTATGAAGAGTTAAATATTTATTTTTAGAAAAATTGTTCCGCAAGAATCATCAACTCTAGATGCACTAAAATTTATATTTCAAAATAATTTATCATAGGGCCTGCCCCGTGGCTTAGCGGTTAAGTGTGCGCGCTCCACTGCTGGCGGCCCGGGTTGGGATCCCGGGCGCGCACCGACGCACCGCTTCTCTGGCCATGCTGAGGCCGCGTCCCACATACGGCAACTAGAAGGATGTGCAGCTATGACGTACAACTATCTACTGGGGCTTTGGGGGAAAAAAATAAGTAAATAAATAAATAAACAAAATAATTTATCATAAATGTATCCCAATGTCACCATCGTCCAGAAAATACTCAACAACTTTAGTAACAGTTGCATCAGCAGAAAAGATTCTTCTGAAAATGAAAAATTATCAAAAATTATTGCAATCTTGGCTATCCATTCACATTTAATAGTAAGGCACTAAAAGGCTGACTGCAAACTCTGGGTTCCCTTGAGCAGGGCTTGCTGACTACTGGGCTTCACTGTAGCATGAGGCAGTGAGCCCGTCTTTCCCATGACAGATCCCTCAACGTCAGAATGTGAAGGGCTTTTCTCTGGTTTCTCCAGAGAAGAATCCTCCAAATACCAGCCGGAGAAATACTTGCCTGGCTGATTGCATTCTGGGAACAGAACAGGAGGAAGGACGTGAAGGTTCCACAGGCCACTATCTAAAACTTCAAGAAACTCCTGTTTGAAGATCCCACCTCATCTCTGAGCCCAGTGTTTCTGGGTTGGGAGCCTCTCTAACTCAGTTTTGCCAGAGAATAAACCCTTGTCCTGACTCTACAGAGTGAGCCAAGGAAAAATGGAGCTCTGTATCCAGACTGCCACCAGGCCCCTGTTTTAAGCCCTGTGCCCGTTCCCTGCTTTAGAGGATACGCGAAACCTTCAAGGTGCAGGTTTCTTGAGGGTAGAGCAAACTGACTCACTTCTACTTGTAGGATTCCTGTGTAGACTTGCGTTGGGAGTCACTCCATTCTGTTAAGTCAGTGACCACTTTTTAACCAACTTTATAGCTTTCTAAAAGATCGTTGAAATTGCTCGCTTGATGTTGTCTCCTCTCTGTCTTTGTTTTTTATCCTTGCAGGTAAATGCATTTTGTTTCAAAGCAGTGCTTCCCAGTTGTTTTCAAAATCATGTGAGAAAAAAAATATATAGCATTTGTAGGGAACACTGAGATAAATGGATGAGACCATTCAAGGCCCAGGGCGACTGGTCTGACCTTACCTACTATCCCAGCCCCTACAAGGCCACCAAGAAGACTAAACAGATTAATATCTCCGCCTACTGCAACCCTTTTGCAGCATACCATTTGGAAGGCTCTGTTCTATTGTTGATTTTGAGGGGTTTGGGGAAAGGCAGAGGAGATAAATAGGAATCTCAGTCTCCATGTTTAATCAGCCACACCTCACTGCTCACTCTTCCATATTGTCCAGGTTAGATGATTTTTTTTTTCCCTGTGGATATGCATCTCATGTTCCTGAAGTATCCATCCAACTGTTCCATCTTTCCGATACGTTTTATCCAGGAAAACTACAGTCACCAATTGCTTCTCTATAATTGCTCTCCCTTGGAAGTAGTAATGCTGCTTACCCTAATACCCTCACTAAAAGCAAATACCTGGCTCCATGATGAGTCGCTTAAGTCACAGGAGCCTGAACCCCAGACACATCCAGCCTTGTCCTTGGTGACTGGAAAAAGAGGAGCATCTACCTCAGCCAATGAAATAGAACTGTCATTAAGACAAAGGGGATAATCTAAAAGAAGCTAACATTTAGTCTGGCGAGACAGTGTAACATGGCACTCAAGACCGTGGGATTTGAAATTAATAATACCTGAGTTGGAGTCCTGTCTCCACCATTTACTGAATATGTGATCCTAGGAAAATTATTCTCTCTCTCTAAGTTTCAACATCCTCATCTGGAAAACAGGATTTAACAGCAATTCCTGTTGCTATGAATATTTAAATGAGAAAGCAACTGCAAAGTGCCTAGTACAGAGGTGGTGGGGTAAGAAGTGGGAATAAAATACTGATGAAAGGTTGAAAGGAACAAGATAATATTCCCAAAAAAAAAAGAGATAGAGTCTTAGAAAAAAGCATTAAATGGAGAATAAAAGGGATCAGGGCCACAGTTTACAAACACACAGACACTTAGGCCCCACCATCCACAGAGAAACAGAAGGTATAGATACAGATACAGAATATATAAAATAGGATATATGTATTAACATATAAAATATATATAAAACAGGGTGTATATATATATATATAGTCCTTATATGTGATAGTAGTTCTAGGAATTAGCTTCCTGATGTTGTTTTCCAGGAAAAGAACAAAGTTACTATCTCCATTTAGTTATTAATTAGCTCTTCAAATGGGGTCAGGCATCCTGGCCTATTTTTAGCCCTCTTTTTACAAGACCATAAATGAAAATACAACTGACCTTCCATCTTATCATCTGTCTCACTCAGATGCCAGCCCACACATTATTCTCTGTGGAAAAAGAGCCCAATGTGACTATTTAAGACTAATACGTGGAGGGATGTCTATATGTGCGGGGCCAGACCATCACGCACTTAAAACTATGTGCCAAAGGAAAAGAAATTGTTAAAGTGGGAGAAAATAAATAAAAGGTTAACACCTCCTTGACAGCTATGAGTATATATGTTATTGAAGCGAAAGATGTTGTTTCTCAAGAAAACATAAACTTAAGTTCCTTCCAGGTTCTCCCTAGTATTGGGGCTTAGATCGTACTTGGACAAAGGAATCATAATTCAATTAGCCAATGATTTATTACAAAACACTTTGCCCACACTGGATATTTTGATGTGTAAACATCAGAGTATTACACTCCTTCTATCCCAGGCTTCGCATTTCAGATTTCATTAGCCAATAAAGCCAGGTTTATTTATAATAAAGTTAAGCCCTTCAAACCACTGACCATGGAAACCAGATTTTGAAATAATTCAGATTTGTGTTTCTGTTCTTTCTAATTAAGGGTAATATCGGGAAGCACAGACAGTGGGTAGCATTGTTCGAGCACCATGGATTTAAGCAAGAAAATCTGATTATCAGCTCATGTCAGAAGCCAAGCGATAATGCAGCTTAGCATTCGTTGGGGCTTTTTCTTTAGCCAAAAGATAATTACCGTTCGTGAGGCCTTACGTAAGTGTATCTAATATCTAGGGCCCTAAAATTTATGAATAGCGAAGGCACATAATAGGCAAAGAAGAATTACTGTATTTATTATTTCTATGGCTTGTCCCACCATGATAATTTCATTATCTAGCAAAGTCAAATCTCTAAAATCAAAGTATAATTTCTTAAAGGACAAGAAGTTAAATATGCTGGCAAGGTTTTCTGCCCAATTTCTTCTGGTAAAAGTTATTTCTAACGAATAAGAAGTAGACTAGCCGGAATTTTAATAGGAAATTTACCAAAGGGGAGTCAGAGTCACCTATTGAGCTCATTGTACAAATAGATGTTAAGCTTCTGCAGTGAGATATTTTTTCTTTCAGAAAGTGTTATTTCTTCATCCTGTGCTGTTGATAATAAATGCAATGCTTCCTACCAAACAACACCAAAAATCTGAAAACTGAAAAGCACTTCTTGGCAAAGATGATGGTGTCAGAGGGAGCGTTGCTATAATATAGCGACTTGAGTATATATCACGAGTTATATCACAAGAATATATAAATTCTGGCAACCCACAGGGGAAAAGTATTTGAACTAGGGGTTAGAAGTTTGATATATAAAACCAGATCTAATAACAAGGATGAAAAAAAGTCTAGTTGTAAAATATGCAAAATAAGAATGCTGAGATCCTCGAAAACAGAAAGAAGCAACTACTATTGGAAGAGAAAGAAGCATGATTGTCCTTAACTATAGACTCTTTTTTAGGAATAAATTTTGTTTATCTACTACTCATTGTGTACCAGCAGCAACTAACACTTCACTGGGGACGTACCACAGTCCAGGTATTGTGCTAAACAGGTTAGACATGTTAACTCATCAAATCCTCATAGTAACCCCATGAAATCATTACTTTATTCTCTCCTTTTTACAGAGGAGGAAAATGAGTCACAGAGAGGTTCAACAACTTGCCAAACTGGCTCCCACTACTCCGAACTTTATATAGAAAGTACTTAATTTTATTCATCCTTATAATTTGATTTGGTTTTATATATCAAATTTCTAACCTCTAGTTCAAATAATTTTTCCCCTCCGGGTTCCCAAAATTTGTTCTGTGTGATCTATACTTAGGCTGCTTGTATTACAGCAACGCTCACTCTGACACTTCCTGAAGCAAAAGGAAATGGCATTTTAGGACTCATCAGAGTAGTTCCACTGCTGGCTTGGGCACTAACAATCAGCTCTCCAACTGTGGGCAAATCACCAAAGTCTCTGTTGGACAAAAGTCAAAAGGCAATGATGTTCCCTTCCCTGCCCATTTCACATGGTCCTTAAGGCAGCATGGGGAGTCTGAAAGAATTTTGAGAAGTGTGAAGTGCTGTATAGAGGTGAGCATATTGACAGGACAAAGCCATTGGCGAAGGTTGGAAGCAGAGCGTGAAAGGGTCAAAGGCAAAGCTCTCAGAGTCTGTATCCGGCACGCTCCCCTCATTCCCCCACTCTTCTCTTGAGCTCTCACTTACAACACAGGTTTATTTGAGGGAGGCAGAAGAGTCGGGACAATAGCAATGATGACAATGACAACAAAAACAACAATAATAAATAGATGTGCTCATCAGTACAGAGAAGGAATATGTGCAGTGAATCACAGCACAGACCCTGGAGCCAGGCTGCCCAAATTGGATCCTGGATCTACCACTTGGGCAAATTGCTCTACCTTTCTTTGCCTTGGTTTCCTCATCTGTAAAATGAGAATAATAATAGCTTCTATCTGATAAGATATTTATAACAATTCAGTGACGATATATATAGGGAATTTAGAACAGCCTGGTGGAGAGTCACCACTATATATATATACATTTGAGAGTTGCAAGTAGTAATGTAACTAATTGTTCAGTGAAATGTGCCACTGACTCATTGGTTGTTATACTAGCAAGTTAAAAGATGGAATCATGGCTTTTCTTTGTTTCTATTTTTTATCTTGATGAAAAATTAGTGACTTTTTTTCCACTTTGGCCAAACAACTAGAACAGGAACTGTGTTTCACAATTTATGTGTCTGATTCTATCTACTTCTGACTGTTTTTATATTTTAGTAACAAAATGACCTCTTGAGCATTGTGGAACCATCTTAGACTATTGAGACTGCAGTTTCATGGGGACTATGTTTAGGGGGATCCTAAGGCAGAAATAACAGAAGACAAAATAGTCAAGTTAGCAGCAGGCACAAAACAGCAGGAAAAAGGGAGGAGACACTCAGTGGATCTCCTTCCCCAAAATCCCTGGCCATAGCCCCTCTGCTCTTGCTTTGACCCTAATGAGATATACTAAGAAGGAAGAACAAATATGCGCCCTACAATACTATGAAATAAAGTACATTGTGCCCATTTTACAGGTGCAGAAATCATGGCTGAGAGTTGTTGACTAAACTTGCCAAAGGTCAGACAACAATGAAGGAATGGGAACCACAGGGAGAAACCTCCTACATTTGAAGAAGGAGCCCAGAGTTCTATACCACTGGTGGTTCAGCCTTGCACATAATGATTGAGTAGCAAGTGGATCAGAAACCTTTAACACTTTTTGTAGTGTTCTCCTGTATTTTTAAGACAATATTGAGCGACTGAAGACTCAAACTAAATATTTTCTGCTAATAGAATGTCAATTTCAATTAAAACAAAATGAGCTATCAGCATTAGCCTAATACCAAAGCCAAGCACCACAAGAAACTACAGACCAATATCCCTGATGAATATTGATGCAAAAAAAACTCAAAAAATACCAGCTAACTAAATTCAACGGCACATTAAAAGCATTACACAACATAACCAAGTGGGATTTATTCCTTGAATACAAGGATGATTCAACATATGACAATTAATAAGTGTAATACCACATTAACAGAATGAAAGACAAAATCCGCGTGACCATCTCAACTGATGCAGAGAAAGCATTTGACAAGATTCAAGAACTTTTCGTGATAAAAACACTCAACAAACTAGGAATAGAAAGAAACTGCTTCAACATAGTAAAGGTCATATATGAAAAGCCCACAGCTAACATCATACTCAATGATGAAAGATTGAAAGCTTTTTCTCTAAGCTAAAGAACAAAAACAAGGATGTTTGCTTTCACCACAACCATTGAACACAGTATTGGAAGTCCTGGCCAGAGCAACTAGGCAAGAAAAAATAAATAAAAGTCATCTAAATTAGAAAGGAAGAACTAAAATTATCTCTGTTCATAGATGACATAGTCTTATGTGTAGAAAATCCTAAAGATTCCACAAAAAAACTGTTAGAACTACTAAATAAATTCACAAAAGTTGCAGAATACAAAATCAACAGACAAAAGTCAGTTGCATTTCTACACACTAACAATGAAAAATCTGAAAAAAGGATACTAAGAAAACAATTTCATTTAAAATAGCATCAAAAAGAATAAAATACTTAGGAATAAACCTAACCAAGGAGGTGAAAGACTTGTACACTGAAAACCACAAAACATTGCTAAAAGAAATTAAGACACAACTAAATGGTTAGACATGTCATGTTCATGGATTGGAAGACTCAGCATAGCTAAGATGTCAATACCACCCAAAGCAATCCACAGATTTAACACAATCCCTATCAAAATCCCAATGGCATCTTTTTAAGCAATAGAAAAGTCCATCCTAAAATTCATTATGGATTCTCAAGGGCCCTCGAATAGTCAAAGCAATCTTGAAAAAGAACAAAGTTGCAAGTCTAACACTTCCCGATTTTAAAACATATTACAAAGCTGCAGTAATCAAAACAGTGTGGTACTGGTATAAAGACAGACAAGTAGGCCAATGGAATCGAATAGAGAGCCCAGAAATAAACGCTTACATATATGGTCAAATGAACTTTAACAAGGGTCCCAAGACCACTCGATGGGGAAAGGACAGTCTCATCAGCGAAGGGTATTGGGAAACTAGATATTCACATGCAAAAGAATGAAGCTGGATTCTTATCTTATACCATATACAAAAATTAACTCAAAATGGATTAAAAAACTAAATATAAGACCCAAAACTATAACACACCTAGAAGAAAACATAGGGGGAAAACTTCATGACATTGGATTTGAAAATGATTTCTTAGGTATGACACCAAAAGCACAGGCAACAAAAGCAAAAATAGACAAATGGGACTACATTAAACTTAAAAACTTCTGTGCATCAAAGGACATAATCAACAGAATGAAAAGGAACCCTACAAAATGGTAGAAAATATTTGCAAATCATATATCTGATAAGAGGTTAATATCCAGAATATATAAAGAACTCTTACAACTCAACAGTAAAACAAAAAAAACCCCAATTTTAACAATGGGCAAAAAACTTGTATAGACATTTCTTTAAAGGGGATATGCAAATGGCCAACATGCATATTAGTAGATGCTCAACATCATTAATCATTAGAGAAATGTAAATCAAAACCACAAAGAAATATCACATCGCACCCATTAGGATGGCTACTAACTAAAAAAACAGAAAACAAGTGTTGGTGAGGATGTGGAGAGATTGGAACCCTGTGCACTGTTGGTGGGATTGTAAAATGGTGCAACTGCTATGGAAAACACTACAAAGTTCCTCAAAAAAATTAAAAATAGAACTACCCTATGATCCAGCAATCCCACTTCTGGATATATGTCCAAAAGAATTGAAAGCAAGGTCTTAAAGAGATATTTGCACACCCATGTTCATAGCAGCACTATTCATAATAGCTAAGAGGTGGAAGCAACCCAAATGTCCATCAACAGGTGAATTGATAAACAAAATGCAGAATATATATACAATGGAATATTATTCAGCCTTTAAAAAGAAGGAAATCTTGTCACATGCTACAACATGGATGAATCTTGAAAATATTATGCTAAGTGAAATAAACCAGTCACAAAAAGACAAAATACTGTATGATTCCACTTACATGGGGTCTATAAAGTAGTCAAATTCATAGAAAGAGAAAGTGGAATGGTGGTTACCAGGAGCTGGGGAGAAGGTGAAGTGGGGAGTTGTTGTTTAATGAATACAGAGTTTCACTTTTGCAAGATGAATAACTTCTCCAAATCTGGTACACAAGTACTCTCAAAAATGGTTAAGATGGTAAATTGTGTGTTATGTATGTTTTACCACAACTAACAATTTAAAAATGAATAAATAAAAGCTACTACAGGAGGGAAAAAGTGAACTGTCCAAAACAGATCCCATGGGTATGTGTGGGATAGATAAATAGAAGAGAGAGTGACACAGAATTTGATGATGGAAGAAGCAGAGGGCCACGATCTGTGCCTGGGCATGGCAGCCCTGACACACTCCTGCTTGAGGCTTCTCTCATGCACCCCCAGTAAGGAGGCATCAGGGCTCCGGACCAAATTCACCCTGTAGTTCTCTTCCTATCTTCTATGTTTGCCTTGATTACTTTTTGATTGATTCTCCATAACTTAACTTCCCTCTTGCATTTTTCTTATTTCTATCTTTTTGCTTTACGTTCTGGGAGATTTTCCACAACTTTTTTCTTGCAATCTTCTATTAAATTATCTACCTTTAGCAAGTATATATTTGATTCCATGATCTCTTTTTGTTTGCTGATTTTTCTTTTTCGAGGACACAGTGGTTCTTATTTTATGGATTTTCTCAGAATTCCCCAGAGGACACTAATTAAACGTCTTTTTAGAGTAAATATTTTCTTCTGGTTTCAGAATTATGTCTGTTTCTTCTCATGCCAGTTTTTCTATTGGATCTTCTTGGTTCTTCTTTTTTGTGGAATCGATTTTCCTTAAATTCTGCCAGTCCTTGGTATTATGAACAAAAGCCTAGTTGATGAGTTTCCTCTCTCTTTGTGCAGATGTGATTCTCTTTTTTTTGTGTGTGAGGAAGACCGGCCCTGAGCTAACATCTGCCAATCCTCCTCTTTTTGCTGAGGAAGACTGGCCCTGGGCTAACATCCATGCCCATCTTCCTCCACTTTATATGGGACGCTGCCACAACATGGCTTGACAAGCGGTGCATCGGTGCATGCCCGGGATCCGAACCGCCGAACCCCTGAACCCCAGGCCGCCACAGCAGAGTGCGCGCACTTAACCGCTTGCACCACCGGGCTGGCCCCCAGATGTGATTCTCTTATTAGAGAATTCAGGGCTTCTCTTCATGACCATGAGCTTGGTAGAGGTGGTCAAGGCATGTGAACTGTCTGGATTCGCTTCAGGTGTGAGTGGGCTGGCTGGGGCTCTTCCAAATGCCGGAATGAGAGGGCTTCATTGTAAGGCACCAATTCCTATACTAAGAGTCCTGGTCCTCCTCCTAGAAACTCTCACTTTCTTTAGTAAAAATACTCTCTAGTTTTGTTCTGGAGACAAAACCTTGCCTCCAAATCACTCCTGCCTTCTCGTCAACATCTGGGTGTGGAGTGACTTACTTGATATGAACATTTGTCTGGGTTTTTTTGTTTGTTTTGATTTCTGGCCTATTCAACATCAAATCAATTCTTTTCTATGAGAGAAGGAAATTCTCCATTGGGAGGCAGCACCCAGCAGAAATTGAAGGGGCAGACCCTCCATCATCTTAACCCTTGTCATCAGGCAAATGTCTTTGTTTCTTAACCTATAGAGGTGCCTTAGATGCTGTTTTCCAAGCTCAGCCCTCTTGACTCACACAGATGCTATGAAACCCTGGTATCCTTCCTGCAGTTCAAAAATGGAAATGTCCTCCCAAGTACACTCCCTAGAGCTATTGTGAGGAATTAACCACTCAGTGATCTAGCTGAATCTTCCCTTTCGTCTGTGCGCCATTCCCCTTCCAAGAGTCTTAGTGGGATTATTTAAACTTAAGTTAGGCATTAGAAGTAGTTTTCTCCACAATCTTACATTTTGAAAGCCTTTTGAGGCAAGAAACATAACTGCTTCCTGGAACAGCTCTTTCACTTAAGAGAAATATTGCCATTCCATTTATGAGAAATACAAACTATATCACTAAAATATATCTATTTTTTAAATTAGAAAAGTAATAAATGCTCACTCTAAAAATCTTAAACAGTATAGAAGAGTACGCTGATTTCACCGCTTTCAAGAGGTAATTAACGTTACAAAAATGTTCTTGGGTTGCTTTCAGAAAGTTTTGATGCATATATAGTGCCATTATACACATACACATTTTTTTGTCCAAACAAGTTCACAGGGTAACCCAGAGAGAGCTGTTTCCTCCTGGTCCACTTCAGTATGAGTGCCACATGCAAGAGAAAGCCAGCCCAAGCCCTACATCCAAAAGCTAGTTGGAAAGTAACCAAGATCTTTATGTCAGTCATTCAAAAAAAATAGATGAAGTATTGCCTTGCATTGCAAACACCAGTGTGTTCTGAAATTCCTTCTACCTCTTCGCCTTTCTCCTGAAAGTCCTGCTCTTCACGGCATGATAGCTTTCTCTTTCTCTCTCTCTCTCCCTCTCCCTCTCTCCGTTCCCGTCCTCTCACTCCCTTTCTCCTCCCTACCAAAGAAACATCTCAAAATTCAATCCATGCTAGCTCTAGTCTTCCCCCTTCCTCCTGCCTCGCCTGTGTAATCCTTTATCCCTTAATAGCTTCTTTCCATTCCAAAATGATTAGTCTTCCTAGGAGTCTTTCAGTTCTCTGTACCCATCACTGCATTAACCCAACAAAAGGTCAGAAATGGCCGGCAGGCCAAAGAAACAAAGGCCTTTTCCTCTTCCAAGGCCAGTGGAGAGGTCAATTATGAAGACACACATGCATCTTGTCCTTGCCACAAGATGCTACTCGCTGTCTACGATTTGCTTCTTCTACTTGTAAATTCATCACGGGCATATTTGCTCATCAGCACATAGCATTCTGATTCATTCTTTTTAAAAGGACATAGTATTCCATAATATTAAGAATGCATTTAACCAGTTTCTGCTGATAAATATATAGATTGTTTCCGGTTTTTTGCTCTCGCAAGGAATGCTGCAATGAATAAACCTTGTATACGTATCTTATTATAAATGAGGAAGGATAGATGTGCTCTTGGCAACCATTGGTTTGTGTCTTTCTGGCTTAGCTTCATATAATATAATAACAACTAATTCTTTGTTGTTCTTTAAATCAGTGAATGAATGAATAAGTTAGCAAATAACTGAGAGTGTGATGATAAACCATAACCAAGGTAAATGATGTAACAGTTGGGCCTGTGTTACAGGATTTAACCTCTACTTAGCCACTGTTGAATTCAACTTTCCTCACCTGCAACATGGGGAAATATTTCCAAAAACCATTGAAGGATTAGATGAGATAATATCAAAAATTGCCTGACCCAGGGCGATATGAGCTTTTATTGAACTAAAATCATGCATCCGTGTCAATCGTTTAAATAAGCGGAGTCTGGGTGCTGTGAATGTTTTGTGGACAAGGAAAATCCCCAGCAGTGTTGGAAAGCCACAACGCAGAAAGAGCTATCTCAAACCCTGGAGGGCATCTTCATGCCTCCACTATTTTGGACAATATTCATAGCACGATTGTGGGCATTGTTATTTGCCTTGATCTTCCAATGACAACTTCAAAAATTAATTTTGCAGGTACATACTTTCTTGTTCTTAAGAAAATCTACCATGATAGCTACATAAGCGTGCTAAACCTTGGGGAATTTTTACACCATCATAAGCAAAAAGTATTTACTAAACAATCGTTTACATGCTAGGTAATATTCAAAGAAAGCCAGTGCGTTCCTGACCCTAGGAGATACAAAAAAAGCAACTAAATATAGTGGAAAGATCTTTGGAGCCACATAGACCTGAGTTTAAAGCCCAGCATTCATTCATTCATTCATTCATTTATTTATTCAGCACAACTTAAGTGGTCTGAATGCCAGGCACTACGTTAAGCTGTGGGTGCACAAATTGCCCGCATTGTCACTTAAAAGATACTTAAAAAACCTTAGCAAATGGTTTAGCTTCTCTTTGTCTAGGGTACAATGCCAACTTCATAAACTTTTCATGAAGGTAACATGTAACGTGCACGGCAATATTCAGTAAACGGTGGTTTCTTCCCACTCCTCCTGACTAATGGATAAGATTTAAGACAAGCTAAAAACATATTAACACACTCATAGAACTTAACGAAGAAAGCATTAACCCAGAGGAGAAGAAAGAGCAGAATAGTTATGTCAAAGTTAAGTCAGGGAATTTCAGAGACCTTGAGGCCTAGAACAGACACATAGTAGATACTCAAAAATGTCTATTGACTGAACATATTAATCAAGATTTTAAATAATTAGAGTCTCACATTTGATAGAAGGCAATATAGCACACTGGGAAGAGTTCAGTCACAAAAATTAGGCGACTCAGGCTCGAGTCTAGAAATTCTGGTCCCCCAGCCATGTTTTCTTAGACAAATTATAATTTTATCCAGTCCCAGTCTCTTCATCTGGGAAGCTGGAAGGTTGAGCTTCCTAAGGTACCAATAATTCCAGGTAAAAATACTTGTCAAAGCTCAGGCCACCACTTCATAGTTCATTTTCCCAGTCTGAAATCGACCTGCATAGAGTTTCCTTCAATCTTCCATCACCTTCCAGAGATGATTTAAAGACCCAGATGGGTGGACTTCATCAATATAGCTCTGTTTGATTTTTTACTCTAAAGTATAATGTAGAGACTAGCTAGTTAAGAAACATATCAATGCAAAAAAAAATCCATTTTAAAATCTGAAGACTAAAAATTAACCAGTGACTTTATGTTTTTAGCAAACACACTTACCATTGTCTGGGGTTTTATTGTCCCCCCTAGTGAATAGAAGCCTTTAAAAATGCATACACCTAGAACTGAATACCGTGTCCAATCTATTGGCACTGCATGTTTAAACACCTGCATGTCATCATCAGCCCTTCATAATATTGTTAAACAATAATTACATTTCTGATGAGTAATGAATACAAATATATTCTTCCTTGAGATGTACTCATTCTTGTGTTATAAGTAACCCATTAATAGAATGTGAAAGCTACTCAGGTAAAACAGGACTCATAAATACATCCATATAATACTCAATAAAGTTTTTAAATGATCATAATAAACTGCAATGATGTCATCTTCTTTATTAGAGAATTCTCACCTTATTTTTCCAACGATGATTGATTTCATCGTTTTTGTTTACCAAGATCTAAATTTCACTTGCCTAATCAGATTTAAATCAAAAAGAAGTTTCACTTTGAAATTTGACCAAGTTTAGTTTGACTCATATTTGAAATGAAAATGAAGACTTGAGATAAATGCTAAGCTTGACTTTATTTAAAACCAACAACATTTGCTGATGGATTTAGAGAGAACCTCAGAGGAAATAATTCACCTACTTCCCTAAACACAAAGTCAACAGCATGCCAATCATTGTGATCAAAAAGGAACAGCCTCAAAAAAACAGCCTTCAATGTATTAGTCTATAAGATTCAATATTAGTTCACGTATATGAGTCAGATGGATGACAGTTTCATAAAAAAAAAAGGACGAGCCTCGTGAAAACAAGAGACACAAATATAATGCACTTTATATTTGTGTCTCTTGGTTTAGAAGAGATAGTAAAAGCTAACACACATGGCAGGTTTTCCTCGTGTGCCAGGCACAGTTCTAGCATTTTACATTGAACTCACTTAATTCCCATAACAGCCTTCTGAGATTGGTGCTATTATTATCCCATCTTGCAGATGGGGAACCTGAGGCATAGAAAGATGAGCCATATCTCCCAAAGTCACAGGGCAGAAAGCAGCAAAGCCAGGATTTGAACTCAGTCCATCTGAGCCCAGGGTTTGGCTGCATAATCACTATCCTTAACCATTTATCCAGTTTGCCACCCACTCAAGCGATAGCCATCTGAAAGCAGGTACCAGCAACCTCAGCATCACATTTCTGAGTAAGCTGGAGTACAGTCAGGAGCTCGGTGGTAATTCCAAACTCTGCTCTTGAACTGGCCTTTTGGAAATCCATCTTATCCTGACCCCAGCTTATCTGTGGCTTATTGTGTGGACTTGTTCCTCCTTTTTCGACACTCTAAGCCCTCAAATTCATCTGATCAATGTCACATCCACCATGAGTAAAGCAGGCTACTGGAACCCTGGTTAAGTGCTCCAAGTCCTCTGCCGCTCACAGTCTTCCTGAACTCGTTGTTAATGTGAGCCTTTGGTCCACAGGCATAAAGTTTATTACAGAAGAGGGTTAACACGATCCAAGATACAGCAATGCTCCTGCTTCGTGGTGTTGTTTAAAAGACGCAGAGCAAGCCAAAGTCACACTCCCTCTCCCCAGCTGTTTTTGCTGCAGGCGTCATGAAGTGAAGCAGCTTTGAAGCGGGCTGAACACCCACAGGCACCCTGGAGTGTTGACTGAGGTTCCAGGTGTTAGACCTGGGAGGGCATCTTGAGAATCAGGCCAGCTGCCCGGGCACCCTTCCTGCAGAACTCCGATCTCCTGGGGGAATCCACACCTGCCAGCTCTTCTGCCACCTCCGGGGAGTCAGCCCAAACCTGTTAAACCTAAGCCACATCCTGCACTCACAGCCCTCCAGTGGCCCCTCATCTCACTCCGAGAACAATCCCCATTGGCTTCCTACTAGACTGAACAGGATCTGGAACCCCCACCACTGCTTTGACCAATTCGGGATATTTTTAAGTGTGAAAAGGAAGCCTCTTAATTAAGTATTCTGAAACAACAAGTATAAACCTGGACTGTCTCAGGCAAATAGAGGTGTCCCTATTACCTCTCTTACTTCATTTACTACTCTGCCCTTTGCTCACTCTACCACAGCCCCTTTGCTATTCCTTCAATATCTCAGCCTGTTGTTGTCTCAGGACCTTTGCACTTGCTGTTCTCTCTGCCTGAAACACACTTCCTCTATATCTCATGACTTTCTTAACTTGACTGTCCAAGGACCTATTTACCAGTTCCATCCTTTCTCTTTCAATGAATGAAAAACATGGAACTTCCTTTGAGTGCCTTTCTTCTTTCTACCCAATGTTCATGTCTTCATTCAATAAGCCATCCAATTAGTTTCTGACCTTGGGGCCATAGAAGAGGTTCTACTCAGGGTAAGAGGGCATAGAGGCAGGGAATTTGCCAAGGAATCCACTGTCAAGGAAGATATGGGGCCCAGAGACGTCATGAGGCTGTCTGAAGTTGGGCAGCATGTGTCGATCTCAGCTACACTCCCAGTTGCTCTATTTTACTATCTTCTCAGATCTCTCCGGGACCATACTGCTCTTTCTTTCTTTTTTTTTTTTTTGTGAGGAAGACTAGCTGTGAGCTAACATCCATTGCCAATCCTCCTCTTTTTGCTGAGGAAGATCAGCCCTGAGCTAACATCTGTGCCCATCTTCTTCTATTTTGTGTACGGGACAACTGCCACAGCATGGCTTGACGAGTGGTGAGTAGGTCTGCACCCGGCATCCAAACCCACGAACCCTGGGCTACTGAAGCAGAGTGTGCAAACTTAACCAGTATGCAACGGGGCTTGCCCCTCCTTCTTTTTCTTTTTTTCTTTTTTTTTTTTGTTGAGGAAGATTGGCCCTGAGCTAACATCTGTTACCAGTCTTCCTCTTTTTTTCTTTTTTCTCCCCAAAGCCCCTAGTACATAGTTGTATATCCTAGTTGTGGGTCCTTCTATTTCTTCTACATGGGATGCCACCTCACCACGGCTTGATGAGTGGTGCGTAGGTCCACACCCAGGATCCGAAGTGGGGAACCCTGGGCCACTGAAGTGGAACACGCGAATTTAACTGCTATGCCACGGGGCTGGCCCCTAGTGCTCCTTCTTGAAACACATTCTTGAGAAATTCCTTTCATTATGGTCTATTGATGGTGAAATCTCTCAGTTTTTCCTTATCTTAAAATATCTTTATTTCATTCCCATCCTTGAAAGATCATTTTGCTAGATACACGATACTAGATTGCTGTTTACTCTCAACGTATTAAAGATGTTATTCCACCGTCTTCTGGCCTCCGTCATTGCTGCTGAAAATTCCACTGTCGGTCTGATTTTCATTCCTCTGTACATAATACATGAGATCAGTCTTTTCTCTCTGCTCTCTTAGTCACTATTGCATCCCCAATATCTGGCATAAAACAATAGTAGCTACCACTTACAAAGCACTTACCATGTCCAGGCACTGTTCTAAGTGCTTTACAGTATTTAATCTTTATTTCTTATTGTGGTAAAACATACAAAACACAAAATGTACTATTTTTGAATATATAATTCAGTGGCATTAAGTACATCCACCATATTGGGTAATGGTTACCTATTTCTGGAATTTTTTCATCATCCCAAATGGAAAATCTGTACCCATTACCCCATGACTCCCCATTACCCCCTTCCTCCAGCCCCTGCCAACTACTATTCTACTTTCTGTCTCTATGAATTTGCCTATGCTAGATACTGCATATAAGTGTAATTATACAATTTTTTTCACTTAACATAATGTTTTCAAAGTTCATCTATGTTGTAAGCATGTATCAAAACTTCATTCCTTTTTATGGCTGAATAATATTCCATTGTATGTATATATGTACCACATTACATTTATCCATTCATCTATTGATGACACTGGGTTGTTTCTACCTTTTGGCTATTGTGGATAGAGCTGCTATGAATATTGGCATACTTGTATCTGTTTGAGTCTCTGTTTTCAATTCTTTTGAGAATATACCAAAATGGTGGTTACATCATTTTACATTTC
Organism: Diceros bicornis minor; assembly: GCF_020826845.1. NCBI lineage: Eukaryota > Metazoa > Chordata > Mammalia > Perissodactyla > Rhinocerotidae > Diceros > Diceros bicornis. The sequence goes on along the minus strand of NC_080764.1, from coordinate 20,238,203 downwards.
TACCAGTAATGCATAAGGGTTCCAATTTCTCCATACCCTTGCCAACACTTGTTATTTTCTGGTTTTTTAGTAATAGCAATTTTAATGGGTCTGAAGTAGTATCTTATTGTGGTTTTGATTTGCATTTCCCTAATGACTAAGGGTGTTGAGTATCTTTTCATATGCTATTGGCCATTTGTGTATGTTCTTCAGACAAATGTCTATTCAAGCCCTTTGCCTGTTTTTTAATCGGAGTATTTTTGTTGTTGTTGTTGAGTTGTAGGAGTTCTTTATATACTCTGAATATTAACCTCTTATGAGATATGATTTGCAAATATGTTCTCACATTCTGTGGGTTGCCTTTTCACTCTCCCGATAAAACTCTAAGAGTTTTATAGTTTTAGCTCTTACATTCAGGTCTTTGATCCACGCTGAGTTAATTTTTGTATATTGCGTAAGGTCCAATTTCCTTCTTTCACAAGTGAATATCCAGTTCTCCCAGCACAATTTACTGAAAAGACTGTTCTTTCCCCATTGAATGGTCTCAGCACCCTTGTCAAAAATCGATTGACCATATGTGCGAGGGTCTACTTCTGGGGTCTCAGCTCTATTCCATTGATCTATATGCCTATCCTTATGATAGTACCACACTGTTTAGATTACTGTAGCTTTGCAGTAAGTTTTGAAACCAGGAAGTATGAGCCCTCCAAACTTGTACTTCTTTTTCAAGATTTGGGGTTCCTTGAGATTTCATATGAATTTAGGATGGATGTTTCTATTTCTTTAAAAAAACTTGGGATTTTGATAGGGATCGCATTGAATTTGTAGATCACTTTTGGTAGTATTATCGTATTAATAATGCCAAGTCTTCCAATCTATGAACACAAAATATCTTTCCATTTATTTAGGTCTTTAACTTCTTTCAGCATTGTTTTATAGTTTTCAATGTACAAATCTTTTGCTTGCTTGGTTAAATTTATTCCTAAGTATTTTGTTCTTTTTTATGCTATTGTAAATAGAATTGTTCTCTTCATTTCCTTTTCAGATTATTCATTGCTAGTGTATAGAAATACAGCTGATTTTTGTGTGTTGATTTTGTATCCTACAACTTTGCTCAATTTGTTTATTAGCTCTAACTCATTTAATCTTGAAATAAATCCATGAAGTGGATGCTGTTAATGCCCAGACACTGGCATCAGCAGCCAAACTCGTGAACTAGTAACACGCGAGGGAAGAGCAGGAAGCTCTTGCTCTTTCTGCCAGTAGAAGAAGCTGCAAGTTCAAATCTCTGGCACAAAAGTGACAGCAGTGCAAGCTGTGGCATCTCACTCGCCGTGGTGGAGGTGGTGGCGGGTATCAGATCAGTTCTGTAGTGTCCTTTGAGTCACTGTTCCGGGAAGTCTACCCTTGGGTCTGGTCCCCTAGCCCTTCTGATGATCCTGTGAACCACCCAATTTTATTTTGCTCAGTCCCTTTTCTGACCAATCAATGGAGTCAGCTTCTGTTGTTTGCAAATAAGAACCCTATATGATACACTATCAACAATGGCACATGCCCCCGTTCTCTTATCCTACTTTTTCTCTACAGGAATTTCCACTATCTGATCTATCTGCTTATTGTCTGGCTCTCACACTGGAATGTAGTCTCCCTGAGGTCAAGGTCTTTTATTTTGTTCACTGCTCTATGCCTGAAACAATGCTTGGTATACATGTCTCTAAATACAATTTGTTGAATGAACGAAACATCTAACACTTGTTAATTCATTTAACCCTGATGACAACCGAGGTCTGTTAAAAAGCAAAACCTGTGATGTTTATTCACAGCTTTATGCCTATGATTCCACCTCTGAAATACAACCCTTTCCAGCTCTATGCTTTATAATTCTAGGCAGAGCAAGTTTCCTGGAGATCAGCAGAGTCCCTAGTGGGACCTCCTCCACATATGCACATATGCCCCTTGTATCATTTCTGTAGGACACTGACCTGCCGGTTATCATCTGGGCCAATTATTATTAGCTTGAGGCCAAGGTGAATGGATATTCCCCTCTTTTTCTTTTAGACTTTCACAGTAGATATTAGAAAAGCCAAGCATTTCTAAAATCTTTCAGACGCCATACTTAAACGTCTGCAGAAGCACTTAGTTGAATATAAAATGTGTCCCCAGACCATCTCAGCAGGATTAATCCCCTGAGGATTCACATAGGAGATGGAGAATGATCTCGCTACCATGGCCTGCTGAGATGAACACACTCCACTTCTCAAATGACTCACTCATAAGAGATCTGAAAATGCCTTCCTGCCCAAATCAAACTCACTTATACCTGCCGAGAAAACAATGTTCTTTTCTAGGCCACAAGTTTCACGACCTGCCCTACACTTACCTTACTTCTTACAGCCCACAGATCATCCACGGCACAGCTGCCTTCTGGGTCACTCTTTCAAATGCCCATCTTAACACATGCTGTGGAAAGGGTGCATTCCAAGGTTAACCACCTTGTATTTCCCCCATGTTAAATTACCACAGCTTGTATACAAGCCTTGAATGGTACATAACTTTAAAATACATGTTTAATGTACAATCACTGATTTGGCTATGTATGTGAAATGTGGAACCACTTGAAAGCATACTTTCCAGAAAGCAATGTATTTTTTTCCACAAATGCTAACAATTGTTTCCCAACAATGCTATCAGGAAAGGCTCTAGCAGAGCAAAGGGAAAGCACGCACTGGAGGGATGGCGTTAGTGTGGAGCTCATTGCAAGGTACAGATGGAATGCCCTTTCCATCCCCATGCCTCGAGGAGGGGCCCAACTACTGAGGCCGGCTCCTAATCATGGCCGAGCAAGTCCTATCCAGTGTGGGGCCACGTGCTGGGAAACAAGACCTGTGGGAGCAGTGGTACAGATGTGGGAGCCTCCGGAGCAGAGCAAGGTCATTCTAGGAACAACAGCTAAACACAGCAATAGAAAAGCAGCAACAGAGGCTCACCAGGATACCTCCAGCACCGGCAGAGTGCCCAGCTCATGCATCCATTTATTCAATAAATACCAAGAGAGCATCTACCATGCATTGGGACATCCTGCAGGGAGCTGGGGATACAAACAAAAAGACAAGCAGCCTAGGCCCTGCCTTTGTGGGCCCTACATTCTAGCACATAGCAGGCCCTGAATCAATATTTGTTCAATTGATCCATTGAAGCAAATGCTTGAGTTGGTTCTTCTCTTTTTTCTAGTATAATATCTTCACCTGCCACATTACAAGGTAAAAAAGAATGATCTCAAATGAGTTGTCAGGAAGTTGGCCAAGATTTTGAAATTTAGTAAAAAGACTTACTAATGATTTTATAAAGATTACATATATAAAGACTTTATATCCACTATTAATAACAATAACTCTTGCATATAATGTTTCTTGACATATTAATTAAAATAGTATGAAAACATCATGATTAAACACAAAAAAATATTCACTCCTACTTTGTCTCATTTATTTTTAAATTTGATGGGATATGTATCTCATAACATATTTATAATTTATAAATGCATTGTAATATAGTTTATAGCATTCTAATGAATGGAGTAGTATCTATACATAAATAAATATAAGTATGATTGAAGATAGGCACTCATTTTCTTTTCATTGCTAGGAGTTTGCAATTAAAATTTGGGCACCATTGTTTTAGAGCCTTGGGCACAGACTAGCTGGTGATTAATTGCAAATTGATTTCCTTGGGAGAGCTCCAATCCTGGATGTCCCACCAGACCAGGTTCTACTAGTTCTGAGGCAAGTGAGGCTGAGACTTGAAAGAAGGGAGGGAGCACAGTGCATTCCAGGTAGACAGAACAGAAAGCGCAAAGGACCTAGGAGGGAAGTGTGCTTGGAGGCTGGAGCAGGGAGAGGCTGGAGAGAAAGTGATGAATGATGAGACCAGGAAGGTGGTGGAGTCCAGATAGTATAGGATCTGGGAGCCATAATAAAGTCTTTGGATTTTATTGGGAGTGAAATCGAAGCCTATCGGAGGTTTGTAAGCAGAAGAATGACATGATCTGTTTATATTTTTGGAAACATTACTAAGCTCTTCAATCCAGCTCTGACCTGGAATGTATTTTTACCACCATCTGTCTGAGTTGTGTGCCTGAGTCTCAAATGACTCTAAACTGAGAAGGGAGAGCAAAGGCATATCAATGTATCCCTAAATGACAATATCTATCACACTAAACACATAATTAATTCTGTAACTTTATTTTTCCACTCAGCATCAGATTATTGAGATTTATCCTTTATGGTATATGTAGCTTTAATTCATTCCATTAAACTACTTGCAATAGTCCACTGTATAAATATACCACAATGTATTTATCCATTCTCTCATTAATGGACATGTATGTCATTTGACTTTCCATTATCAAAAATCAATGCAACAGGGGGCTGGCCCCGTGGTGTAGTGGTTAATTTCAGCACGCTCCACTTCGATGGCCTGGATTCACGGGTTCAGATCCCAGGCACGGACATATACCACCCGTCAGCCATGTTGTGGCAGCGACCCACACATAAAGCGGAGGAAGGTTGGCACAGACGTTAGCTCAGGGCTAATCTTCCTCAGCAAAAAAAAAAAAAAAAAAGTTAAAGAAAAATCAATGCAACAGAAACATTCTTCTATGTGTCTCCTTGAGTACATATAGTCTCTAATTCATACTTGGGGGGAAATGGTTGAGTCAAAGGTGTTTGCATTCTACAACTAGGTTAGATTATGAAAACGCTCTCCAAAGTGATTCTGCAGTCGTGTGTACAAGACTTCTCATTTCTCTACACCTCTGCCAACACGTATCATCGGACTATTTGATTTACGTCAACTGATGAATATGAAATGGTCCCTCATTGTGGTTTTTATCTGTACTTCCCTCAGCACTAGTAAGCCTAAACATCTATTTACACATTTATTGCATGTTCAGGTTTCCTCTTTGTGAATTGTCAACTCATTCCTTCGCTCATTTTTCTACCCAGTTACCTATCTGTCTCTTACCAACTGGTAGAAATTCTCTGTAAATTCCAGATACCAATCCCTTGTTGCTATTTGATTTCCAAATATTTATTGTTAACTTGCAACTTGTCTTTTTGCTTTTGTTATAAACCTTGGTGAATACAACTTTTTAATTTTAATGTAGTAAAATTTATCAACATGCTTTTAAAGTTTGTGATTTATATGCCTTGTTTAAGAAATCCTTCCTAAGAGTTTGAGGTCATAAAAATATCTTTTATTTCCTTCTAAAAATTATTCCTTTCACATTTAGGTCTTAAACTCACCCCAAATTGACTTTTCTATGTGGCGTGAAGGAGGCATCTAATTTCACCTTTTCTCTGCAGGGATAGCCAATTGTCCAAGCACTGTTTATTAGATAGTCCTTCCTCTCCCCGTCAGTAGCTAGCGTCCCTTCTTTCACATATCAGAATTATACATTCTATTCTGTTCCATTGGTCTATTCTTGAGCCAAGGGCTCACTGTCTTATTACTATAGCTTTATTAGAAAGTTTTGATATCGGGTAGGACAAGTTCACACATTTTGTTCTTGGTAACTCTTCTATGTACTCATAGTCCTTTATCTTCCATATAACTTGTAGGATCAGCTCTTTAACTTCAAACTATGACAATTGTCTTCTCATTCATTAGCATAGTATCTTTTCCTTTATTCAGACCCTCCTCTATATCCTTAAGTAATATTCTCTACTTTTCTCCATATATGTGTCTGGCAAATATTTTGTTAGATTTATTCCAAACTAATTTATAGTTTTGGTTTTAATAATTGACAAGTTTTAATAACTTGGAGATAATTTTTAAGGTATATAATCAATATTGTTCTCCTTTCCCCGATTCTTTATCTCTTTTTTTTCTTATATTTCATTACTTTGGGCCTCCAGGACATTGCTGAGTAGAAGTATTAATAGTAAACATTCTTATTTTTCCTTATTTTAATGGAAATGCTTCCAAAGGCTCACTATTAAATCTAATTGCTTTTCTTGTAGACTTTTTATACATATTTTTCAGGTTAAGGAAGTTTCTTTCTATTCCCAGTTTTCTAAAACATTTTTTTCCTCCCATGAATTAATGTTGAGGTGTCCATTGGGATGATTATATGATTTTACTCCCTTAATCTACTAATGTATATTTCATGAATCAATTTTTTGATGTAAAACTATTCTTGCATCCCTAGAATAAATCCTACTTGGTTATGAGGCATTTATTGTATACATTGCTGAGTTTCATTTTGCTAGTACTTAATGTTTACATAAATGAGATTGAGCCATAGTTTATCCAATTTTATTTTCAATATTTTACTAACTACGAAAAATAACTAAATGGCTTTTCCTTTTTATATAAGAATTATCTGACGTTTGACATTTTAATAAAACTCAGATACAAAACTCTCTTGGCATGCTATTTTTGAGGGAATGGAAATTTCTGAATATTGATTCAATAGTGTTTTTAATTTGTCGATGTAAGTTATTCAAAGTATTGACTCTTGATCTTCTAAGTCTCCGTTGTATTTGTACTTACATTTCCCCTTTCATTCATAGTATTGTTTCTCCTTTTTTTCTTTCTTGGTCAGTGTTGCTAAGCTTGTCTATTTTACTTACTTTCTCCAATAACAAATTTTTGGCTTTGTTGATTATCTCTAACTGCATTTTTGTTTCCTATTTTGGTGATTTCTTCTCTTACTTTGATTAGTTCTTTCTTTTTGCTTCCTTTGAATTTGTTATGTTGTTTGAATAACTCATCTGTAAGTTGAATGTTTTTAGTTCTTTAATTTTCAACCTTTATTTTTCTCTAATATAAGATTTAAGGCATAACTCCACCTCTAAGAACCACTTTAGCAACATCCCACATTTTTTTTATTATTATCATCATTCAGTTCTGAGTATTTTTCTCCTTTTCATCATTATTTCTTCTTTGACACACGAGTCATTTTGAAGTAAGTTTTTTGGCAACCATATTTTGGGTAATGTTTTTATTATTGATTCCTGTGGCAGATACTGTTAGTCACTTACCCCAACATCCATTCTTTTCCCATCTTTTGTAATAGAACCCTAGTCTAAGGTCACAATGTGCCCAGTTAATGGACATTTTCCAGTCTCTCTTGCAGCTAGGTCTGACCATGAGACTAAGTTTTGACTAATGAGATATTAAGCACTAAGCATCTCAAACTTAACATTCTCCAAACACAGCTACTGATGATCTCCACCAAAAATCTATTCTCAAGATCCCCACACCTCCACCACCATCCACCCTGGTTTTTTGGGCCAAAAACCCAAAAGTCCTTCTCAATTACTCTTTTCTTCACACCCCCCATCCAATCCATTATGATGTCCTATCAGCTCTACCTCCAAAATTTATCTAAAATCTGACCACCTCCCACTCACTCAACTGCTATGTACCTAGTCCTAGCCACCATCTCCCCTCAGTGGAATATTCTAATAACTTCCTAATGAAACACAAGGTCCCTTATTTCCCAAAAATTCATCCTGCATACAGCATCCAGTGAACCCCTTATAGAGTAAATCAGATCATTTCATCCCATGCTATAAAATAAACGCTCATTACGGCTTCTGGCTTGCCGTCCTTTCATTGGCCGCAAGGCCCTGTGTGATCTGGACTCTTCCCACTGCTCTATGCACTCCTTTGCTCTCCACTTCCAGCTGCATTGATGTTCTGTCCACTCTTAAATATGCTAAGCCTAGTCTGTCTCAGGTTGTTCTTTCTGCTTGGAACAGTCTGCCTTCAAGAACTTTCTGTCAACCAGAACTTTACCTGGTTGTCTCCTTCACATAGTTCTGGACTAGGCTCAAATATCACCACTTCAGAAAGGCCTTCCCAGACCACCCTAGTCTAGCTAAAGCAGCAAACTCCCTGCCACCTCACATCACCCTTGACCTCGTTACCCCAATTTACCTTTTTCATACACTGCAGTTTTCATTACTTGCAATTACCTTATTTATTTTTTTGCTTATTTTCCATTATTTGTGTTCCTTACTATGTGATAGGCTTCTAGAAGGCAAAGATTTTTTTCTTTACTATTGCTTTTAGAACAGCCCCCTGACCACCATAGGTGGCCAATAAATACAATATATAATGTATAATATTGGAATACACACATACATGATATGGGTCATTTGATATATAATACACGGTAATATATTATTTATGATGTCTAACATTATATGAAATATGTTCTATATAATATATGATGGACAAGACATAATATACAATATATAATATGTAATAAAGTATGTAATAGTCAATATACTATAAACAATGACAACATGAAAATCTCTTAAAAATATACATCTTAAAATTTTTAGTCCTAGTCTATAATTCCTCCAAAGTCACACAGACACAGAAAGAGAAAGAAATGAAGAAAGGGGAGACGAGAAAAAGGAGAGGATGAAACAGTTTGAAAGAGGACCCAGCTGATGCCAAGCCCCTGATCTCACATAGGACTGCACCTGCTTCCCAGTCCTCATTTCAGCTACCAGAGGAAAGGAGTGGCCGACACCCTGGTGGCACTTGTCTGTAATCTTGAGAGGCATTATATGGCTGAAGTGTGAGCTAATTAGCAACATGCAGTTCTCACTGTCCCCTGTGTCACTCCTTGCCAAGTGAATGGGCCTGTGGTCCTCTACCACGAAGCTTTGCCTTCTCAGGCCCTTCATGTACTAATGGTGGAATGGCAGCGATAAGGGGACTCTGTTGGGTCTGTTTCCTCCTCAACACAGTCCCTGCTGGGAGTCATGGAGTCCTTTAGTTGGAAGGATTCTTAAGAGGTCAATTACTTGAAGTCCAAATGGAAAAATAACTAAAGAAGCAGCATATTGCAGATGCCTTATTTAGGTATATTCCCGGGCTTTGGTGGTATGAGAACAGTTAGAAAATCAGGTCATGTTTTTCAACTAGGTCATGTTTTTCTTCCTCCCACGGTTGGCCTTTTTCTTTAATCTTAGGATGTGATTTTCCACATCTCTTGATTTCCACTCTTGAATTCTATTTCCAGTCACCATATGCTACTTTTCAGCAAGCAGTAATTTGGAGCAATCCTGCTCACAAGTTTTGGAAAGTAGAGACTATAGAAGACAAAACTAGAATCACACCCCTCCCCATGTGATTGAGACTTTCTGATATCGTCAGTGTCTCTGAGCTCTGTGGTCCTCTCTAAAGGACATTGCTGTTCCCTTCACGGTAAACAGGAAGGAAATGAAGGTAATTAGAGCCCTTAGGATGTAAATTTCAGTGTTGGCTGAAGGGCTTTTTTTCTCCCAATCCTGCTTTTGTAAACAAAGCTTTGCTGGGGCTAAACCTGGGAAGCTACCACAGCTCCATGACAACTGGACAAGCCAGCCATGGCGACCATCTCCATGCTCACATCCCAGTCGTTTATAAACATGCATATGTACATTGTAGCGACAAACATTCTCTTTGGCTGACATCATTAGCAAGGGGAGATCATTAGCAACCAGTGAGGAGAAGGTGGGATGTGGGGAGAACATTATTAACAGGTCAGCCTTTCACTGAGTGAACTCAGTTGTTTACTTTTATTGATTATACTGAGATGAAATTATTGTCCTACTTTCTACATGCTGTGCCACATACAAGCACTGCAAAGACACCTAATGTAATGTAATTTCCGTTGTTCTTCAAATGAATGATACATTTTTTTCTCAGTACACATATCTGTGTATAAGGGATAAAAGGGTAGTATGAATCTCAAGCAGAGATCCAAAGTTCTATGGGAAATGTCTTTTAACATTCTTCTAATTTTGAAATTTAAAAAATAAATCTGTCACCAGTTATAAAGTAAAAAAAATACAAAGGAACAAATCTTCTTATGTTTCAAGCAACTGAACCCAAAAAGATGACGCTATGGACACAGTCCTACACAATAACACTCCGCTTACTCACATTTGCATGAGATACGCTTCTCTCCCACAGGGTTGCACTTGTCACAATGGAAATATAGCAAGGGGATTTCTGAAAGATTTGAAATAAGGCATTTAGTATCACATCTATAATTCTCAAAAAGATATATTTCCATTCCTGGGATGATTTTTAGCCAGCTCAGAAGCTAATTCATTCAAACAATGTCTGTTAATTCACTGAGTACCTGATATTGTCCAGAACACTGTCTTAGGTGTTAGGGGAATAATGGTGAGACCAGACAGATACAATCCCTACCGTCAAGAGTCCAGAAGAAGACACAGGTAGTAACTAAGAAACCAAATGTGAAATTTCAACTTTGACAAACATTATGAATGAGAGAGACAAAGTATTTTTAAAAGATTGTGATATCTTAGGATGAAATAGAATTAAACATTTAAACCCTTTGCCATGTGGCTTTGAAGTACCTCCCAGTTGAGTAGATGGAGTATATTTCTTTGTCCCATTGATGCTGAGCTAGGCCCCGTGACTTGCTTCCGTCAATAACATGGTCGCGCACATGACATGAGCAGAGGCTTAAATGTACATGCAGGGTACGGCTTGGCCTCTTGTGTTTCTGTCTTAGCAAGGAAAAAACATGCTCCAGAACGGTCCCAGACCAAGGAGACAAATGTAATAGACTTGAATCTAACCCACAGCCCAGCTGAGCCATAGCCAACACACAGACCAGGGAATATGAATAAGAAACAAATGCTGTTCGTTGAAAGCCACTGATTTTGGAGTTGTTTGTTATGCAGAATTATCATAACAGGAACCTGACTGATACAAATATACAATACATACAATAGGTCCATTCAGGGAGGTCAGAAAAGACACCCCTGAGATGTGACAATGGTAGGGAACCTTGTAATTTTACTTAAAATATCAAACCTCAAAAAGATAATGTCAGGATTTATTTTCATACTTCTGCTTTTCAATTTGATGCTTTTTATTTGTTTGGTTAGTCACAATCCTCAGAGTCCTTGACTTTTTGTTGGTCAATATTTGCTAAATCGTGCCTCAGCCTTTTATTGGCCTGGGGAGCCTGGTATCATGAAGGAGAGACCCCAGTAGGCCTATGACCAGGATACGACCAGATGTCTAGATACCAGAAAAGCAATGATCAGTCTACCACTTCCTTTCCTCAAGGCGGTTAGAGTCTAAAGCAAGAGTAGTAACCAAAGAACCACACAAATAAAAGCAAAATTTCAATGATACTAAATGTGATGAAGGAGAGACACGTTGGGTATAGCCGTAGGTGGAACCAAGGAGAATAGATTGGCTGATGGATAGGAGAACCCCAAAAAGAGACAAAACTGGAAGAGACATTGATGTCTCTTGAGATCAAAGTATCAAGACTGAAGGAATATGACAAGAGAAGCAGAAGAAGATTCCAGATAGAAGAAGAAAGGTAAAATTACTGGCATCTGGAGGAAACTATTGAGGAGCATAAAAAGATTTCAGAGCACTGAAACTGAGTGGTAGTATAAATGTGCCTCACTAGTGCTGCCTGGCAGGTACAGCTGGGGGCATGTGGGCCACACTTACGCGTCTTCCCATGCAGTCAGGAAATGTGTCTTTTACACAGTACCCCTGACATCAACTCTGTGCCGGGAACACGGTAAGCATCCAATCAATGGCTTTAAAGAATGCTGGCAGATTCTCCCATGATCCCAAAAGTATTGACAGAGTACAAGAACAGGAAGGAATACTAAATCACCAACATCCTCATTTGATAGAGAAGGAAACTGCTCAAGACCACACAAGCATGTAGGGACAAGCCAGTGATCAAATTTCAGAGTCTGGACTCCATGTTCCATCCTCTGTACAGTCATCAGCACACACAATCTTCAACACCCAGCTGTCAGGTTTGATTGGGAAGGCAACCCCATGTCTGCGGGGAAGGGAAGGGACCTCATTTACAAGCAAGAATACCAAGTGGAGAGTCAGGTTCATCTCCATCACATGCATCCCAGTCCTCCTCCTCAGTGAACTTCCTGCCATCACTCCAACCATGTGCCCTCACACATTTGGATGTCTTCTGAGTAGAGAACCCTTGCCCAACGTGGTCAGCACCAAGCACAGAATGCTGTCCCAGACCACACTGCTGCCCAAACTGCCCAAACATGTTTGTTATTTCAGTGGAGATTTCTCAAAGCTACGCAGGTTGTGGATGGCACAACTGGATAGTGTGTTTCAGAGAGTAGTGCAAACAGTGGCTCCTAAGGTTGTTCAGTGCACCACTTGAACATCTGTACACAGCAGTCCTAATATTTCTGCTCTCCAGACAATAAGGCTTCGTGGTAGCCAATAGTCCAAGGAAATCATTTGCATTCTGACTGTTTCATGTTCATAGGAGACTCTTTCTAAAGGGTAAAGTCACCTGGAAGAGGAAAGAAGAATCAGGGACTGGAGTTATCTGATTCCTTAGAAAAGTTTTATCTTGAACTTTTAAGCAAGCCTAGAATGCAGGTAGGATTTCTTTGTAAACAAAAAAGCTATTGTAATCAACAAGCAAAAAAGAAAAAAAAAAAAGGCTTGAAAGAATAAAGTAGCTGAGATATTCATTGCCAGTCATTAACCTGATTTTCTAATGAATATGGCATTAGGCATTCATTAACAATCATTTGTGTTTATGTTGAACAGTGGATGTATAATGAAGGTTGGTAAATGAAAGCAAAATTAAACCAGGGAATTTTGGACACTTATAAAGCAATTAACTTGTTTGGCAGTAATTACACATTGAAAGCTAAATCAAGTGCATTTAGAAAGCCACAAGAGTCGCCACATAAACCAGAGGTGCTTTGCTCTAAAATAATAGAGAAACGTCTCTTTCTTTCAAAATGAAAGAGAAAGGGAAAGTATGCTATAAATGACAATAAGGCCCAGGTCTAATGAAAAGAAATACGGTTACAGCCCATATGTTAGAGAAGAGGCAAGTTACTGAAAAATGGGACAACTCAGCTAATTAAAAAGAAAGAAAGAAAAAAACCCTTTGTTAACAACAATGATGTGAAAACAGGTGGTATATACTGGAGAGTTCAAGTTTTTGTTCTGTTTGCACACACACACGGGCATGCACATGTACACAGGCACACACGGAGTGTATACACTTGAACTACCTATTAGACGTGTGAAGAGTAAAAACTGGATCCACAATCAGGTCCTTGGACAGCCGCTCCATCTCAGTAGTTACCAAATCTCCGTCGCTGACAATTTTGTGACTTGACTCTCCAAAGGAGTGCTTGACTATACAGCCTTTTATTCCATTTAGCCCATGGCATTAAAAGTCTGTCATTAAGCGCATTCAGGAACTCCTTTTTCAAAAAGGAGGAAGAGTGTGGTGTGGTGGTAGATAAAAAGAGGGAGACCCCCAGGAAAAACTCGTTACTGAACTGGCGAAGGAGCAAAGGAAGTAAACACAAAATTTCATGTGGCTACAACCTTCATAAACAGAAACTTTGCTCCAAAACTACGTTCAAAATCCAATGAAGCTTTCAAGATGGCGGGTTTATTTTCTCAGAATTTTCAAGCCTACAATAGTTAGCCAATAAATACTACAGAGGGGCTGTTTGGCTTTTTTGCTTACTTTTTTCTTTCCTGGGGCAACAAGAGGGTGGCTGCGCCAGAGGAGCCCATCTTCAGATGAGCCCAAAGGTCTGAGCCAAGGGACGAAGTTTTCCAAACTGGAGTCTTGAGCATCCTCCTCAAAAACATCTGAAGATTCACGAGCCCTTCCTATATGACAAATACCTTTGCAAATAGGGGTTGTAGGCACTCGCGAGTTAGTTACCAAAAGAAAAGGTTCCCAGGGGGATCTATAAAGGGCAGCTGGCTCTGTGGAAACACTGCCAAAGTGCTTGGATATCAACTATGCTAAAAAGCAAATACTTGCTTTGCCTGAGAATTGCAATGGAAAACGGAAACCAGGAGCTAGCTTTTGAAATCCTCCCTTAGGTCATTTAACTGCTACCAGATAAAAAATGTGTTTGCAGTGATAGGGTGTGTGCCTTTCTTCCGAGAGATGTAGTCTTCCTTTACAAAGATTAACATTTTATTTCCAAGCAGAGGATCAAGACATTAAGCTGAAAAACTCATTTCTCACTTGTTTGAAACCATTTTAAAGATTTAGATCGTCTACCTCGTTCTAATTTAATACGGAGCGCTTCATCGGAAGTTTTCTTGGTCAGAATATTACTTCCTGATTTTGACCAAGACCTCATCAATATACCAGTGTACTACTTCATTCTCTTTGCAACAGTCTCAATACCTTTTCCTGTGTCTTCATAGACAAATACGTAAATAACAGGAGATTCAGGGAATACGCCATTCTCGAAGGCACCTGCTACTAATCCCTTGCTTCTTCCATTTTATAGTGCATTCGGATCACTTGGGAAACTAGTTAAAATGCAGATTCTGATTCAGGAGGTCTAGGGTTGGCCCTGAGATTCTGCTTTTATAACAAGCTCCCAGGCGAGTCGATTTCCATTCAGCAAGGTACTGATCTACGGATCCTTGTAGTAGGTAGTTGCTTTAGAAAGGTGGTAAGATCAGGACCAGAGGTTACTGAAGCCTCGGAAATAGATCAGTTCCTCCCCAAGAAGAAATTAATGGACCAGAAATTAAGCAACAGAGGAATGAATACCCATTAGAAATGAAATATACAAGGAAATGGTTTAGTCACCACCACCCCTTAATATGTGCTTCCCAGCTGCCATAGCTTTTCAGCCACTTCCACAGTTGTTGAAATCCAGACAATTCAGTTTACCAAATAATTACTGACATGCCATGCGCTAGGTTCAGCACAGAAGATGTAAAAATAAATGAGGTGTAATCCCCCTAATGCTCCTCCAGTACAATGACAACACAGCAGGATAAAATCTGTGATGAAAGGAGGCAAAGGGTACCAGGGGAGCTCCTAACCCAGAGCTAAGGAGAAGAATGTTTAGACAAGTTAGAAATATCAGGAAACACTTCCTGGAAGACATGTTGAATCTTGAAGCTTGAGCAAAAAATATCTAGTTGAAGAAAAGGAAATAAGAGTCGTTAGCAGAGGATCAGCTTAGGAAAACGTCTAGACTGGGAGAACATTCTGACTCCAGGCAAAATAGTAGATGTGCCACTGCAATCCTTAATTAATTCTCCATCAAATCCTCCACCAAAGGACTATTGAGAGGGGACTATTTTTATCATTCTTTTGTAGATGAGAAATCTGAAGCCCAGAGAATTTAATGACAACCCAAAGCAATATCACTAAGTAAGTGGTGGTGTTGAGATTCCAACATGAATCTGCCTACTTGTAAAGCCTGTATGCTTTCCCTGTGTTCTGGGGTCTCCCGTGAGTACTTCAGCATGACTGGGCTGTGGGATGTGAGGCAGTGAATGATCTGATAAGGGATTAACATTGCATTTCCCATGAGGATTCCAGCCTTGATTTTTCCTTCCCTCAGCTGGTATTTTGCTAAATAAACAGAAAAAATAGTTCATCTCAATCTCCTGGTGATTTAAGATTTTCACAACCTTGGGCAGACTCCGGTTTACAAAGAATTTTGGACTCTTAAAAAGTTAACAGTTTCACTCTTGATCACATGCTTACTTACAATCTTTTAAAAGATCTAGATTTTGAAGAATAAGATCAGACAGCAAAGGCTGAGATTGGAGATTGGACCAAGGGAATTGTTGACAAAGCCACAGCTAGCCCTAGGAAGTCTTTAAGCAAAGTACAAAAAAAAAAAAGAAAAAATAGCTGCCCCCTCTGGACAGATACAGCCCCAAGACAGGACTTGGTTTGGCCAACAAATACACATAGATTTCTGCCTCCAGTTATTCCCTCGGCCTGGAGCCACTGTTGAACTCTCTTGAAGGTACACCCTTCCCACTTTACATGGTGGCCCTGATGTTGGTGAATTCAGCTGGGGTACATAGTACATGGCACAGGAGTGAACATAGAAACTAGATTCTGGAAAGACAGTGAAGGGAAATAAAAGCTGTGGGTATAGTACACACTACTTTTAGGAGTTTAACCACAAACAGAAAACAAGAGATGCGACAGAAGCTACATAGGGCAGCGGGGTCAAGTGTTGACTTTTTTCCCCTCCTGAATAATGAGAGAGACCTGGGAAAGTTTAGAAACAGAGGAAGCGGGTATGGAGGTGAGGAAGCAAGATTAACACACACAATAGACAACATCAAATTCAAAAGCATCAGTTCCTTAATTCTAATCCTGCTTTAAGGAAAACAAAATTGTCTAGGATTAAAAGATTCTTTGAATCTAAGAAGAGGTAAACCTAATTCCTCCTAAAATTAGCACGAAGACTCAAATTTGAATAAAGTAATCTATTCTTTCTGTATGTCGTGATTATAAAACTGATTCCTCAATTTCTAATGGTCAGCCACTGATTTCAGAAGTCCAAGAATAACAATGGGAAAATGGATTTCTAATCCACATATTTATGTAATTATTGCTTTTTACTAAAGTGTAACTTACAGACAAGCTTCTTATTCAATAATTAATATGCATAATAAACTGTTTATAACCCAAACCTGTATATTCTTTGTCAACCCTTGTTGTAACAGTTTCCTAGCATATAGTACTGAAAATACATCTGCTGGTAGTTCTTCTCTTCCTCTGGTAACTGGAGAATCCAGAATACGGACAAGTTATATTTTGTGTGGCCAAAGATTAACAACTTCATTATAAAACTACGATCATAATTTTTATTTGAGTATAAATAAACATAGTAAACTCTTAAAAATATTAGCCTTAACAATAATTGTCAGGAATAAGAAGAGTTAGGGTTTTAGTTAGACACAGGTTTCATCTTTTATTGTGGTTACCATTTCAGAAGACTCCTTGAATTTTTAGAAACCCGCCAGTCTTAGTCAAAAGAAATCACAAATCCTTAACTAACGTATGCTGTCTATTCTTTGAGGAACAAAAGAAGCATCTTTGTTTGTTCCTCACCAGCAAACACCAAGCCATCTAAAAGGAGTCTTTTCAGCCGCAATGTTAGCAGGGAAATTCAATTGTATTTAATTAAGTTCTTCCCCAAAAAACTGCACACAGAAGCACCAAAGAGGTTATCAGAGGTCAGAAGCCTGTCCTGACTTTCTGACCCGCCCAAAATACAAAATAAAAGATAGTGGTGTCCCTGCTGGTAAGACGGGCTTCCACATTTGTGTCTTTCCCTTTCTGCTTTAATTTAATAGCGATCAGCACAATATGGCTGCTTTTTTCTGCACAATAAGACAGGCAGAAGTTAGATTTACAATGCTGCAAGGGGAAAGTAGGAGACAAGAGAGGCTCACTATGGCTTTTAAGATTCAATAAGAACATAACTTTGATACCCATAAAAAAAACTCAAAAATCTACTTAACGTTCATTGTTGTCAGAAATGGACAGATGTGCACTTTTGAAATTTTGTATTCTAGAATTATCTTAAATTGTCAACTTTCTTATAGATCCTTTTTAAAAAGGATATTTTGATGAATGAGATTTCTTCCCTACAGAAAAAAAAGATATATCTGGTCATGCATTTAGGAGCTCCTTGGCTTTAAAATATTAAGTATATATGCAGCAATCCTTATTTTCCAAATTTCATAATTTTCACAAGTCTAATAACAATCTTATAATAAGCAAATGTATTGACATGGTCAGAAGCACTAAATGTGTTTCATGAAACCAGACAAAAGTTAATTAACCCAAATGTTATTTAGAGTCTTGAATGTCTAATTACAAATGAGCCCCAGACATGGAACTTACTTCCTGAGACATTTCATGTTTAGGAAATTGCATTCTTAAGTGACCTGTAAGGAGAATCTTAGAATCTGGGGCCCAAAAGACATTTTAAAGATTATTTAATCCAACATCCTAGCAGATGTTTGAATCCTAATCATAACACTCCCACCCCACTGTCATCCAGTCTGTAGTTGGATAAACCTACAAAGACCTCAAATTCACTGTTTCCTGCAGCCACTCATTTCCAGAGAGACAATCCTTTCATAAGCAAAAATTGAAAACTAGACTAGAAAGAGCCTTAATTTTGTGGTCAAGAGCCCCAAATTTTAGTCCTAGTTTTGCAACTAATTTAGGATCTCAAGTAACTCATTTAACCTCTCTTTGCTTATGTAAGAAAGAAGGTAAAAATATTTGTGTGATCATCTCTGGGTCAAGATTCTTGTGTTCAAATTTGTGTGCTGTAAATTTTTCCTGTAGGGCTATTAGGTCAGGACAGCCAATCGTCTTCAACTTGAACAACAACTCAGATCAATTGATAGTAGCTACCTGAAGAGCTACATTAAGAAGGACATTGAGACCTTCCAGGTTTCATGGGAAAGGGCACCATGACTGACTGACATGATTATCAGGGACACAAGCAAGTCCCAGGTGGATGGAAACATAAGCCCATACTTACCTCCTTTGCTCTTGGTAATGCATAGAAAAGAGCTATAAGAGGGACATTTGGGAATATAACTTTGTGCCAGCGAGGCTAGCTGGGAGATCAGGGCAGGTGAGAACATAGGGGTTATTTCCAGAGTTTCTAGTCTTGGGGATCAGAACAGCCTGACCTCTGTACTCTCAGATCCGCAAATTGGGTTAACAATAGAAGACCCTAAGTTTAGGTTTATTCACTCTCTTGAAAGTCAAGCACGAGGTAAAGGAGGAAGAGAGTTCAGTAGTTACTGAGCACATCTCAACCACCCTGTAGAGTAGGTCTTATCGTCTCTATTCAGATGAGAACACTGATTGGATGACAGTCCCAAGAATACTCAATTACTAAACAAGGGGGATTTGAATTAAGACTGGTTCCCAAAATGCCTCCAAATATACTCCAATAACTTCCACTATTGTTTTAATTCTCTTCAAGACAGAAATCCAGAAAAAGACTATGCTGCAATTGTTTCCATCCTCTGCTGTCCGTTATAGTGCATTGCACACCTGCAGACTCATTTGCCAGCTTTATCCACTATATGAAGCTACTGTACAACTAATTAATTTGCTACATATCTAAAAAACCATCAATCTTTTATAGTAATAGCGCTATTCTAATAGGGTTATATATTTAACCCTATTAATCTTTCTCAATATGCAAATGTTTTAAAAGAAGTAATGATCAAAGGAGGACTTAGTGCCAATTTTATTATGCAAAATTGTAGCAATATATTCTTTCCAGAATCCTTTATTTTTCTTCCATTTGATATAGTATCATCAGGTACCATAAAATACAGTTATTACCCAAAAGTAAAATCACAGAAAGTAAATTTGTGATATGGACAATTAGAGAGAGAGAGAGGCAGAGAAAGAGAGAGAGACATAAAACTATTTGAATTTCGTACCCACTCCCATTCTAAATATAAGTCATATAGGAACCCAATATTGTTTCCCCTGGTAACGAGCTGAGTGACCAATGCAATGAGCGCTTGCAACTAACTACAGTGCTCTGAGTTTGTGGACCCTAATTAAGGAGACTACGCATAAACACAGGTGCCACATCTGGACCTGTTACCATGGCAGCAGAACACCATCTGATAACCCAGCACAAAGCACATGTTCTGGAACCCCTTCTGCTAACTGACATTTTAACTGGATCCAAGTGTTTAACCTTTGAATCGGCACAAGGGAAATGTCATATTTCAGAACCATGCATTGAACACCAAGCCCTTTTTATTGAACAGCCTTTCAACTAAACACTAAGAAGATCTTACCTCAACTAAACAGTAATAATCAAATAAATAGTATGGTAGTACAAACATATGCTATGGTGTTTATCAGATAAATTGGAATAAAATTTGAGAGAGACTCATCTCCCATATCCAAGAGCGAGCTTGGCATTCCTTTTCACATCGGAGGATGTGCCATGTGCGAGGAAGGAAAACATGGGCTCTGGAGTCTGACAGTCTGCACGTGTCTCTTCCTCCTTTTAGTTCTGTGACCTCCAGTAAATAATAACAAAAGCAACCGTCTTCAAACACCTACACTGTGCCAGGCATCTTACATAGGTTAGCTCTTTTAGTCACAGTCTGATGAGGTAGATATTAGAGAATTCAAGCGGTGAGTAAAACTTACAATGATATATACAAATATGATCAAGTTAAAGTTCTATTTTAGAAATAAACCTTTTTAACAATCTGAGGAAACGTTAGCCTTCACCAAGCATGAGAACCAAATATATGAGGACAGCGGAAACCTATGAATGTTAGTTTAACACCAAATGGGTCTATGAGATGTAATGGAATTAAGCGAACGATTGTGGCATGATATCCACCACAGAAGCATAATAGAGTTGTATGTACTTGGTTACAGGCAAGACAGGACTGCATGGCCAGCATTGAAGACGGCCTTGGGCACCAGGATGACATGGTTATAAAGGTGGTGATGAATATACCTTTTTTGGTCAAAGAGGTAGGCAGCCTCTGAGACCCCCTGAGTGTGGTACAGGCCTCCCCAATGCAAAATCACCTTGTGGGAATCAAAAGAAGCAGTAAAGAAAATAAACAGCTAGAGGAGAGTAATTTGTTTAAATTGTAAATTCAAGCATGCATGTCTGAAAATTCCTGGGTATCAGAGACCCCATTCTTTTCTTATGGATTCTGGTCAAGTCAATGAAATTAATATATTATATAACCACCCATTCACATGTCGCCCAAACCACTCAACCCTGCTACTGGAAGAAAGTCATGGACTGAGACACCAGAGCCATTAGGCAGCCTGTTCTTGATGGCGACCCCTTCTCCCAGCAACACCCAGGAACGTGGGGCCCGCCCAGAGGAGGGGGAGAGCCACAGGGACTATTGCCTGCATTTTCTACAATGAGGCAGGTCCTCCGTCCAGTCAGCTCTCATATCTGGTAAGAGATGATGCCATGGATTCTAATCCCGGACCCTTGAATGCAAAGCTCATGCCTCTCCCACATCACTCCCCCAATGCTGGCCCATAAATCAGTTAATATAGCCTCTGGCACATAATAAGCATTTAATAGATGTAGCTCTTTGCTTTTTTATTTTTAAGACAGCTGCTGAATAATCTTCTGCGAAATATCATGACAATCTGTGACTCATACTTTACAGTAACATATGCTTTCAGAGTTTAATTTGGTTTTGAACAGGATTAAATATGCTGAAAATCAGCCTGCAAGATAATCATCATGAAGGACAGAACACAATAGTCACCTTACGTGAAGAACAACTATTTAACATGAATTCACAAATTGCTTGATGGTGTTTTCTTGTGGAGACAGGCACAGCTGCTACACTGAGAAAGTGCCAAATTTTATTCATTTTTTTCCCCCTGTTTCCAGGAAGAGAAAACCCCTCTGCCTTCTTCTGTAGGTCTCCTCATTCTTCTCAGATGAGTCCACATGATTTAGCAGTGATGACTGAGGTAACTTTGTCTTCCTTTCAAAGTGTTTCTTATTGGTCTTTTTGCAACTGAGTGTGTGTGCCTCTGTGTGGTGGGGTGTCATTTTGGTTGCTGGTTTTTATTATAATTAAAATGTATGTTATTCAATAAGGGCGTACACATTTATATAAAATAATACTGGAAGTTGATATAAAAGCAATGTGGAAAAAAAGGGTTTTGACTCCCAGAGTTTTTCAGTTGATCTGAAGAGTTGGTGAGGCCCTCTAAATCTGAGAAAACATTCTATGAACCAAAAGGAGATGGAGACGAGTGGGCAGCATGTAGTACTGGGCAGAGGTCAACATATGGGGAAAATGGGCACATTTTCTTGGGAGGTTGGAAATCCAGTGGTAGCCAGAGAGCATTTCTGCAATTTGGTTTTAGGTTGGTTATTTTCAACAAGGATATGCAGGAATGATCAATTTGTGGGGGCAAGACGTTCTCTTGAGACTGAAGACAGCATTAAGGCAGCCCACTCCCAAAAAAGGAGTGAGTTTATTCATAGATGTGCTATGTTTATGACTATATACAGACAGTTAAAACAGTTTGCTTCAGAGAGAGCAAAGATATTTTTGCCCTGAAGTAACAACTTTGCAAACACTTTATCTAGTGTAAAGAGAATCTACTGTTGCATACTTTGCATGATTCTGATTTTGTTTTCTTTCAAATTGGTGAGCTTGAGAATTGAATTAGAATTCTTCACCTCTGTTTTAGCCTTCCATACCCTGAGCCTTGGGTTTCAAAGCAACCTACATAACCACTGAGTCAAATATTTGTTTTCACGGTAGTTACACAAAAGATAACACAACTAGTATGTGCAAGGACAAAGGATTGGTTTCTAATGTTATTTTACTAAGAGAAAGGGCCTCTCCTTCCCCCACTCTCAAACTTGGACTTTGATAATTGTGTCTTCTCCCTAAACCTTCATATGTCACTACAACAAAAGCTACCTGAATGTTCCAGTTCAAGAACAGTACCTTTGAATATACAAATCACCTTCTTCAATAATCAGGAGAAAGTCAACGTTGGATATAAACCAAAAAGAATGACATAAACATAACTTCTCTCTCTATCCCTGAAATATGACCAATGCCTGAGTAGTTTTAATGGGAAATTCCCCTGACTTAACTGTGTCACAGTCCATGTGTTGTAGGTGACCCAAATCAGGGTAAACCTAATTATCTTGAAGCACTAACCAGTCTCTCTGCCTCTTATCTCTCTCTTATCCCTTTCCTCCAATCCATCTCACAAATTGACCTGGATTGATCTTCCTGAAGAATAGTTAACCTTCATGTTATTTTCCCTGCTCAGAAATCACCAAACGTTCTCCACACTCCTTTGTTTGGCATTTACGACCTTCTGCCCCTTTATCCAAACCATCTTTCCAGCAATGGCCACCCTTCTCCCCTGGACACACTCTCAGCTCCTGCTTTCACACACCTCACTGTTCCCACCATGTTCACACTTCCCCAGCACGGCAGCATTCATACCCTGTCTCTTCTGCCTTGACACTCTTCTCACCTTATCTGTATCCAGGTCCCAATCTTAATCTAAGAGACCGTTAGTAACCTTTAAGCACTTTGAGAATAGAGGCTGTCTTGCTTATTTTTGAATCCCCTCAGTAACTAAGAATGCCTTATACCGGATAGATGCTTCCACGAGATTTACTGGATAGCTAAATGGATGGATGCAGAGATGGATAGGAGAAGAAATGGTTGGATTGATGGGTGGGTGGAAGGATGATGAATGAATAGATAAGTGGATGAATGGATGGATGGGTCAATGGTTGGAAAAATGAGCTAATGAAATATATCTTATCACATGAGATTCGAGTAAGAGAAATAACATCTAATAAAGTCAGTTGACACCAAAAAACTTCTGGTAAAGAACATCAATTGAATTCTGATTCTGGTCTAATCCAACTTTGTTCACAAAGACATTTTTAAAAGATAACTTTGCTACTCTATCCTGTGCTAGGCAAGAACTCTTTAGAATAGCTGTTTATTTCTATAGCTAGCATGCGAATGGGGTATTAAATGAATCTCAACCCAGATCTATTTCTAAAGTACTACCTAACCAAATCCTCCTTTCACAGATGGGGAAAATATTTTGTTTTCTCAATACAATAATCTTCACGCCTGAAAAATTCAGGTTTCTGGAACCATCAACATTTAGGCATAGGTCTCTAAGATTCAAAAAAAAAAAAATGGTAAAAACCTGATACCAGCAAACATGTGCCCTTCTTAGACAGGAGCATATAGCCTTCATTTAAAGCCTGTAAACTCTTATGTAACAAACAGTGCTACCAAGAGACTCTGATCAACAAGCAGCAGATTCAAGTAGCGAGTCGGATACAGCAAAAGGGTCGGCACAGACCAGTGCATTTATTGCAGTAAAAAACCAACAATTTATAGCCAACTGCTAAGCAGGGCACAGAAAAACTGTTTTAAAAGAAGTTCATTTCTGTATGCAATATTCATTAAGTTTTCGGGCTTTTTTTGGTAGCCATTTTACACAGCTTACTTATATTCTCTCTACTGCTGACAAAAGTCTGGAGTTCTTTCCACATGAGCTTCTGCTGCTCTGAGCCTACCAGTGAAACAGAGAATTCAACAGCTGAGTCCCAAAAAGCTACACTGGAGGAGACTCACCTGACCCAGTCCTGGGATGTCATGGAAGGCTTCCTAAAGAAAGCGCCATCCAAACTTACCCCCCAGTGAAGGCTGAGCAGGAAGGCAACACATACAACAGACAGAAAGATGATGGCGCATTCGGAGAACCATGAGTAGTTCAGAGAGATGGCAGCAAAGAGAAGAAAGGGAGTTTAATGGCAGATAAAAGCTGGAGAGGAAGCAGGGTTGAGATAGCAAAGGACTTGATAAATTTCTAGAGGAGTTTGGAATTTATTCTGGAGGCAATGGGAAGGCATTAGAAGGTTTTAAGCCAAGGTGTGACTTTTCAAGCAAAGATATATTTTAGAAAGGTCACCTTGGCCCCAGTGTGCGGTTGTATGGGATAAAGTAGACTAGAGGCAGAGTGAGGACATACGGGACCATGCCACTGACGACTGTAAGGATCTCAGTGACCCCAACTCTCCGAATGGCCCCTGTCCAGAGTCCTCCAGGATGGACTCCCAAATTCTCCGTTCTGCTCGGTGCACATGCCAGTCCTTCAGACCAGTTTGTGTCTACTCCTTTAACTGAACTTGACTTCTCCAGCTTGACCTTTGCATTTTCAGAGAAACTTAGCCAAGAATCACCCTTTGGTTGTATCCATTCCCGGCCCCTTCTGGGGATACATGGCCGTAGCTCTGCCTCCTAGATCCCAAATCTGATATCAATTCCCTCCAGTGTCCCCTGAGAAGGAGTGTTATTCAGAGAGTTTCCTGCCACAAAACTGAACTTGTCCAGAGAGTTTTCTGGAACAAAAATTTCCATAATTATTAGGAATTGTACAAAATTGTATACATATATATTTCATATAAAATTGCATTTTTAAAAACCAAAGGAAACATTAGAAAGGGAAAAAGTTGCACTGTCCTTCATATGCACACATTTTACATGGTTTTTATCACCATAAATGTTGAGGCACAGGGGGAAAAATCTACAGAGACTAATGAGAAATGAGAAGAAGAGAGAAGGGAGGAGGGGAATGTAGAAGAGAAGTAAAGAGGAAACAAGAAGAGTAAGACCAAATAAAAGTAAACTTAAAAATACTTTAGAGAGGCCGGCCCCGTGGCTTAGTAGTTAAGTGCGCATGCTCCGCTACTGGTGGCCTGGGTTCGGATCCCAGGCGCACACCGACACACCACTTCTCCGGCCATGCTGAGGCCGCGTCCCACATACAGCAAATAGCAGGATGTGCAGCTATGACATACAACTATCTGCTGGGGCTTTGGGGAGAAAAAGGAGGAGGATTGGCAATAGATGTTAGCGCAGAGCCGGTCTTCCTCAGCAAAAAGAGGAGGATTAGCGTGGATGTTAGCTCAGGGCTGATCTTCCTCACAAAAAAAAAATAAATGAATAAAAATTAAAAAAAAAATACTTTAGAAAACAAAATGTACTGATATCATCATGATATATCAACCATAAGTAGAAAAAGAACTAAATAAATAAAACTTGATAAAATCAATATTCCAATATAGTCGCATTGTCTCAACACTGCTCCAAAAAACTGTCCCAGTACATACCATTGGGCTATAATTCCCTCTAATAACGGAAGGCTGCAGTACTCCCTAAAGTCTACACAAGCGTTTCTGGGAAAGGTACAAATGAATTGCCAAAATTGCCAAGTTAGGGTCAGCTCCGAGTGGTTAAGTTCAGCGCGCTCCACTTCGGCAGCCCAGGCTCAGTTCCCGGGCGCAGACCTACAACACTGGTCTGTCATCTGCCATGCTGTGGCAGCAACCCACATAGAAAAAGAGGGAGATTGGCAATAGATGTTAGCTCAAGGTGAATCTTCCTCAGTGGAAAAAAAAAAAAAGCCAAGTTAACAGCTTTCCAGAAGGAATGACTAACCGCAAAATGCTTGAGTCCTGTTCTCCTATGTATCTGGTACATTCACCTTCCAAAAAAGAGAATGAGATGGTCAGCAATTATGCCATTTGTATCTGAAATATATTCATTGGAGCCAGAGGGATAAATTTACGTAGAATGAAGTGTCGAACCTGATTAGATTTGGTATTGAATTATTAAATCATTTCTTAAATAAAGAAAAAAGAGATGTTGTTCTGAAGGGTAAAAATGGAATAAATCTGAGTGAACGCTCTATTTTTTGAACAATCCCTTGTTCTTTTCAAATCTCTTTAAATTCACTGAAATGAATTTGAGTCCTGTAAAGGTCATGACTCAAAAGAGAAAAACCCAAAATTGATTTAAAGGGGCTAATCAAGGAGGAGATTTGCAGTACTTTCAAGAACAACCTTCTGAAATGGAAGAGAATTGGCCAACAATTCCATTTTACTGAGCCACATGTTAATATAACAGCCAATTATTGTTCAACAAAAGCAATATCCCAATTCATTCTTTTTCACTAGGTAACGACTGTGGTCTGTGAGTCGAGAAAATAAAATGATGGGCTAGACACACGCCACAGAGGGAAAGTGAGGGGTGGGATTTGGGGCTTTTTACTAGATGCAGTACATTTCATTAGACGTTCCGAGTCTCCTGCTGGGCTCTTATTTCTAAGCCTTTTGTCCGGGATTTTCCTTTTAAAATGATACCTCAATGCAAACGTCCACATTAGTGTAAGAAAACACTTAGCACACGCCTAAGAAACCTGTAGAATGGTCATGGAAAGCACAGAAATTTTTTAAAGCAAAAATAAAGGGAATAAAATGAATTATTTTAGGCTGCCCTAGCAGGTGGGTATTTGGTGGTTGAAAAACCTGCTCTAAAACAAGCAGAACTGTAACTGTAGCAAAAGAAAGACATTCGTGTTCCGATAATCTCAACAAAACTAAATTGCAGACCTGGGAACATTAAAAAAAAACACAACACCCTTCAAAAGAAAAATAAAACAATGCTCCCAAAATAGGCCCGATTATGTGGGTCACTGCATACTGTGTATTTCCCCTGTAGCATTTTATCGTGGTTACTGTTGCCAGGGGACACTTGATGCTCTCATTATATATGTTTGTCTTTCACATCAGACCCGTCCTTTCCCTTGGATGCTCCCAGAACTGTAACAGAAATAAAAATCAGGAATGGACCCCATTATTACACAAATACCTACAAAGCAGAGGGAGTGACCCCCGGGGGTCACCGTGTTGTCCCTGGAAGCATTGATGCCCTTGCCCCGGGGGCCTCCAGCCTTTTGTCACAGGGTCAAAGCCAGGACCTCGGCTGAGTATCCTCTGTGAAGAATTAACAAGTGTGACAATTTGCGGGCCCTCCCCCCTCAGCCCCTGGTCCGGCCTGCCTGAATGCTGTAAATAGAGACATCTGGATAGAGCTCTTTCACTGCAGTAATTGAAAATGAACACGGATCAAGTTCTGGCCTGTTGTATTCATAAATCTCGAGGCTTAATTACATTAAAGGGGAATCTAGGGCCCAGTGCTATGGAAACTGCAGATTCTATCAGGCGCCTGCATCATGAATCTTTAAGATAACCGGGTTTTCTCTCCCTCCTCCACCCCAACTCTTTAGTAGGGTTGAATGTGAAATTTCCAAATCAAGCCTTCCAGTATTAATGCACCAGGAAACTTCTGGGAAGATTTTGTGCTCCACTATTTGCACATATGCTTCCACTGCGCGTTCGCAGGGTGACATTAGTGGCGTTCCTCCGAGCAGATCAGCCTCTTGAGGCTTACAATTAGGCACCTTTCTAGGAGCCGTGATGACGGACTTGACAGATATTTAAAATATGTTTTTCCCCCAAGTTGAGCAGAGTGTGCATCTAGTTAAAATTTAATGAGTTTCAAAAAAAGAATTATGGCAAATGAACATTCCAAACAAAGTCAAAGCTCTCAGCATCCCCTTTAAAGATAACAAGTTGAAAATTATATTCCTGGATAATTCTACTGAAATATATACATATATTCTACTGAAATATATATATATATGTATATATCCATCATGAAATTTCTTAATATAAAAATTCACTGAACTCTATTAACAGAAGATGGATTTAAAAGGAAGTGCATGACACTGGTGGTTTGTTTGGTTTGTTTTTGTGATAATTTCATGTATGGTATGACATTCAGGCCACTTTGGCAAATGGGTAGGTGGAAAGCATTGCGACTTAATTACTAGAACCACATCTACGCCAATCACCACACAGAAGGGAAGTCCTTTAAGGACGGGGCTCCACATGTGACCCCTGCTTGCCCTGCACACTCTGCCTCGCCCAATTGTTCACACACTGTGGACACACAATAAATATTGTGTGGATGAGCTAATAAATGAGTCTACAAACTCAATCTGTATCTCTGAGGTCAGCTGTAATAATGTAATCTGTTGCTACTGCCCCTTTGTCTTCATTCCTTTGTGGTAACTACACAGCATTGAATGAGAAACATCATTTGGTATAAAAACATGAAAAGTAACTGTAAGGAGACTGAAATAGTAATCATTTATCTAGAATCTAATCCTTCAGACATTATGCCAGGGTCTCCATATTCAGTCTCTCAGATGCTCACAATAATCCATCAAGTCAGATATCATTATTTCCATCTTGTAGATTGAGAAACTGTGGCTCAGAGGAATGAGGAACCCAAGAGCACACAGCTAGGAGTGATGGAGTTGAAAATTAAATAAAAGCCATTTTGACTCCAAAGTCCATGCTATTTCCACCAAACCACATTAACATCTAACGTTTTATGGAGATCTACCATTTATAAAACACTTTCCTGAATATCATGGGCAGCATAATTAAGACCATGAGCTCTGGATTCAAACCCTGCATCCTACACTTCCTTGTTATGGCAGACAAGTTAACCTCTATTACCCCTCAAGTTCCTCTCCCTTAAAAGGGAATGTGGTAATGACAGTAATAACAGCCAAATTTAGGAGTCGTTTTGAAGATGAAATAAGATAACATATATAAACTACTTAACCTGGTCCATAGTAAATTGCCCAAGAAACAATAGCTGTATTATTCTCTCCTTCACACAAGCTTTCAAAGAATGTTTTCTATTATGATTTGACTTTTTAGAAACCTCTTACTAGATAGTTACTAGAACTGTGTTAGGAATTCACGATGTATAATAAAAAGTTCCTGCTCCCTAAAGAGGCTTGCAGCTCATGAGGGAGAAAATACGTAAATACTTAGCCTTACTATATGTTATGGGCTTAACTGTGTCCCTCAAAATTCATGGTGAAGTCCTAACCCCCAGTACCTCAGAATATGACTGTATGTGGAGGGGAGCCTTTAAAGAGATAATTAAGGTTAACTGAGGTCATATGGGTGGGTCCTAATCCAATCTGATTGTTGTCCTTATATGAAGAGGAGATGAGGACACCACACACACACAGAGGGAAGACCAAGTGAGGACACAGCAACCAAGTGGCCATCTGCAAGCCAAGGATAGAGGTCTCAGAAGAAACCAACCCTGCTGACACCTTGATCTTGGACTTCTACCTTCCAGAACTGTGAGAAAATAAATGTCTGCTGTTTAAGCCACCCAGTCTGTGGCATTTTCTTATGGCAGCCCTAAGCAAATTAAAACACTATACAATAACAGACTAAAAACAATAATAAAGGAACAAATAACCCCAAGCCCAGAAGGACTCCAATAGAACTATGTACTTTCTTTATAATATCTCACACGATATGGTAATTGTTCATTTACTCATGTGTATTACCTAGAGCATAAGCTTCCTAACAGTAGGGTGTAGATGGGGTTGCTCTTCTGTCCCCAACACGTAGCACAGTTCCTGGCACACAATAGATATTCATTAAATAGATAAAACCATGAGAAATGCTTTAGCCTTCCTTTCCTGTGTTTCAGGGTAACCAAATAGCTGATGAAAGAAAGTTCTTCTTTATAGAAATATTATAGCTAATAAATGCAGTAGCAATGATAGAATTAGGCAATGGCCATCTTGTAACTCTTAATGCAAAAATGGATCTAGTCAATGATTAAAAATGGGTGCTAAAGTTATTAGTGAATGGTTGATGGGGAAATTACAATGAAATGATCGTGTTGATACCACCTGTGTTCCTTGATGAATCTTAAGATATCTAGAGAGGGGGTGACTAGATATTACGTGCCTCATGCTGTGATGCAACAAGAAGGACATAGCACCATCTCTGAAGTATCTTCCCTCAAAAAACTATAGCAATGGGGCCGGCCGGGTGGCGCAAGTTGTTAAGTGCACACGCTCAGCTGCGGCAGCCCGGGGTTCGCCGGTTCAGATCCCGGGCACACACCGACCTACCATTTGTCAGGCCATGCTGTGGCAGGCGCCCCATATAAAGTGGAGGAAGATGGGCATGGGTGTTAGCCCAGGGCCAGTCTTCCTCAGCAAAAAAAAAAAAGAGGATTGGCAGATGTTAGCTCAAGGCCGATCTTCCTCACAAAAACGAGAAAACTATAGCAATGTCTAATTGTACCTCTACATCTAACTATTTGTTTGCAAAAATATAGGGGATAGAAGAACAAGTTAAAAGGCACATCAGTGAAGCTACCAGCAAAATCTACAATGTGGAACATTTTACAAAGAAATGACCCATCATCTTCTCTAACAAAACAGTGGTACAGATTGGAGGGAAGAAGAAAGGGAGAGTGTCACAAAATGAGGGTGAACTTAAGAGCTACAACAACATATGCAGAACATGCAATTTGTTTTAATCTTGATTCAATCCTACCAAATGTAAAAATGACATTTTTTGAGATAATCTGGGAAAAAGAAATGTGGACTAACATTAAATTGTGTTGATGAATTACTGTTAATCTTGCTAGGTAGAACAATTGCATAGTCAGTATGTAAGATTTTGAGAGATGTAAATTTAGGTATGGATATAGGTAACCTTATCAATGAATGATGCATACTGAAGAACTTGTGGATAAAATGGCATGATGTTTGAGAATTTCCATAATAATTTTAAAACTAACTTGATTCTCATAAATGCTCTATAAAAGAGGGCAGATGTTGTCGTTTTAGGGTGAGGACATTGGGAACCCAATTCTCTTGGTTAAGAGGTTTGCCAAGGTTGCTCAGGCAGGAAGAGGCAGGAGCTGCTTCTTAACATCTAGTCTGGTGCACACGGGTATTTCACTTTAGACCCCTAACTCCAAAATTAGAGATGAAGGCATAAATTTTAAATTATCGTTTATTCTTATATAATCACCTTGCTTGTTTTATATGCATTATCTCATTTGATCCTCACCACACAACCATGAAGTCTGTGCTGTTAGACCCATTTTGCAGATGAAATGGAGCTCAAAGAGGTTATGTGATTTGCCCAGAGTGCTACAGGATTCAAACTCAGATCTGTCTGACTCCATGTCAAATAAAGAGTGCGGTCTTCGGCCATGAGGCCAAATCAGTGTAGCACTCACCACACACTGCAGCTTCCTTCTTGGTGAGTTGCAAAGTACACTGGCTTAGCCAAAGTTCCCAAACTTTGACCACAGAACCTTTTTCTACATTTAACATTGACATTTTTACATTTAACACTTTACATTTTTACATTTAACATTTATTAACTCACATGTGCCCATGGAGCACACCTTGGGAATGTTCTATTACTCCATGCTAGCAATGGGTGAAGTCTTACTATATTTCTACCATTCTTAAATTTGGGATTATTAATGTATACCAGCAAATGGGAAAGGAATAACTCCATTTATTTAACAAGCAAACAGTTGACTGTATGTGACCAGCATCATTTGTAATTGATAAGCAATTACCTTCACTCTGTCAAAAACAATATATTTTCCTTCCAAGCATTTAGACTCCTAAGTATTGTACTTTCCAATAAGCCCAGGAGGTTTTAGGCACCTCTTCCCCAACCTAGGCTCATCGAGAATTTATTTCCTTGAACATCGAACAGAAAATGGGGAGGAAATTTACATTTTGTAAGATGGTCTCATCATTGTTAATGCTAAGACAAGCCCAAGACTTTGGGCCAAATTTTACAGAAATGAGTAAAAATTTTTTCTCCAGATGTGAAGCCTTCGAACTGAAACTTGATCAAAAGAAAAAGGAAAAGTGGAGCAACAATTTCAAACTGGTCTATTGTAAGAAACGCTTTCCACACATAACCAACAACGTGTCACCTCTTCCTCCCCCCACAATATGTCGCTATTTGTTATACATTTCTGAACTCAGACATCTGTGTGTGTCTGTCACACAGGAGCAACGGCCTCTGAGACTGTGAGCAGCACCTGATGGAGCTTCAGTCAGGTATGAAGGGTTGAAGCTCATCACGGAAGAGGGTCCTCAGAAGCAGTAATCGTGGATGGAGGGCTGGGGTGCTACACAAAGCAAACCCCATCTTCAGGATGTGTAGGGCAGCATCCTTTATCTTTCAGGTCTGGTATTATTTTCAGATAGGTAATTGTGAAACCAAGAAATGTATTCTCCAATGACAAAAAGAAAAACAGAACCTTCTGTTGAGAAAGGGACAAATGTCATTCCACGTGAAAGGAAACCCAATCATTAAAGACAAATTCTCGTCTCTTAAAAACCAAGAATCTGTATCATAACCTTTAAAACCTTCACTTAAATCTTCACAACGTGCTCATTTTCTCCCACTTTTACAACTTTCCCCTAACCTCTGTTCCATGTTATAAAATCTGATGTACATACATTTCCCCAGATTTTTACAAGAAGATAACACCAGCCATTAACTGTAACAAATGTGCACACACTCTACCAGGAGAGAAGTGACTAATGATCTATATCTGTTTTTGGGGTCTCAGTCACACAGGGGGTGACAGCTCTGTGAGCAATGACATTTGCAAGCACTGGACAGCACAGACATGTTAGTCAACAGATTGCTGGTTTGAGCGCCCAAGACCTTCAGCAGACTGAAGACAAGGCAGTTTTCCCTGGAAAACCCTGTCATTGACGTTCCAACCTCACCAATGGAGCCCTAGACTGTTCCATCACGGCTCCTTCCCACTGAAATCTAAATCAGCCCTCCATTCTGCTAGTTCCCTGTATTTCCAGGTGCAACTGTTTTTATTCCCATCCTGATATACTCTGAATTTTCTTTTTTTAACAATTCACCAAATCACAGTGCTTTGTGATTAGAACAATGTAGATAAATTTCTTGAATGAACAAATAAATTAAGCACCTTCCACGGGCCAGACAATGTACTATATTCTTTCCAAGTTACAAGTGATTGTTTTAAAGGAAATGAAAGACTAAATGAATTAAAGAATAATAAATATATTAAAGAGTAAAAAAAATTTTTTCATATTATTTGAAAGGAAAATAAATTACCTTGGAAATTATACATATATACTGTTTCTCATCTATATATATGTTTCCACATTCAATATCCATTAATCTTAACAATCACTTTATGAGCCTAATGTTTCCTCCACTCTGCAGATACAGAAAACGATGCACTCTGGAGGTTAGATAACTTTTCCAAAACAATCCCACAGGTGGGGTGGCAGAGTTGGGATTAAAACTCAGGTCTCTCTCTCTTCACAGCCCCCAGTGGGGACTGCAGTATATGGAAGCGCACAGGCCCCATCTCACCCTCTGCAGCTCTAATTTTGCCAGGACAGAAATCTGGATTTATAAGTGAAATCTTTTGATGTCCTTTTTTTAATTGGCAATAATTCAAAAAATTTAAAAGCACTGCGCAGGCCAAAGAAAACACATCTGTAATCAAATGCTGGCGTTCCATTTGAAACCATCCATTTCAAACTTCTGCTTTCCAAGGTTTTGCTCAGTTGAAATGACCCTACCGAACTGAGGTGACATGTACCATAAAGACTACCCAAGGCAGCGTAAGTCGTGTTGAGTTGGCATCAGTTGTAAGCTTATTTTCTTCAGAAGTTAGAATACGCAAGATGGAGACTACTACACACTTCATAGACAATATCAAATTGAGTGGGTGTGGCCAAGGCCTTGATTTAATTACCTATTTCTAGATAATGTGGCACATTATCTTTTTACCATCTTAATGTTTCCAAAACCTGTGTGTATCTTATCATCAATGTCAAATAAAAATTCTTTACCTGTGCCATTTCTCTTTTTTCTGTACCATATATGCCAAAGGTTTATTTTACTGTTCTTCACAAAGATGAAACTTTTCATTTTATGGATCGACTTCACTAGTTTTGTATCCCATTTCAATAATTTCTGCTTTTATCTTCACTAAAAATAATTATCAGGGTTGATGTTGTTATTCATTTTCTAGCTTTTTTTCAGATGAAAGCTAGATTCTTTTTTTCAATGTTTGTTGTTTTTAATAAAATGCCATTTAAAGAATCACATCTTCCCCTAGCCACACAAGGGTCGTCTCCAACAGGTTTTGATATGAAGCGCTGTCGTTCATTATTCTTCAGTTCTTAGTTTATAACTTCCAAATTAAAATTTTAGGGTAAACTTAGAAGCGTATTCTAAGTTTTTATTACATAGTTCTTTGTCATTAGTCAATGTGGCCTCTATGGAATAAAAGTTTTGGAATTTGTTGAGTGTTCCTGCGTACTTAATACATAAGTACATGATTTATTTTTGTAAATTTTTCAAATGTATTTTTAAATGATGTTTAATTTATATTCATATTTATATGTGCACACTAACACACATATGTATGTGTATACTTGTCATTGTGTTACTCGTATCCTCCATGGCCATAGTCAGTTTTGTCTACTTGATTCATTTATTTCTGTCCCGAAGACTCATCCACATTCAGTTTCTCTTGATGGGTGCTTCAGCCACACAAATAAGCAAGCTCTTTGCTCCTCTATCAATTTTTGATGTATACATACACACATATATGCTAAATTGACTATCATACCTTCTTAAGTGATTGATCCTTTTATAAATATCAGAATTCTCCTCTTTTTCCCTTTAAATGTCTTTTGCATTGAAATCTATTTTGCTTGAAATTAATCCTAGCACATATGCTTTCTTGTTACATTACCTGATAAAGTCTTTGCTGTTACTCAAGTATATTATTTTTGAAATTTTAAATATATATTTGATATATATATAGAATATGTATAGGCATGCATAAATTAGTAGGTATAATAATAAACATATATGAATCCATAATCCTGATTATAAAGAAGAATTTACCAATAATGTTGAAATTTCTTGTGTGCTCCTTGCCAATATCTACTCATCTCCTCTACCATCCACCGGGGGTAAACATTTTGTAAATTTGGTTTTTATCATCCTCTTGATTAAAAAAAAGGTTTTACCAAATATATCTGTATCTCTTACAATATATTGTTTGGTTCCACTTCTTTTTGTACTTTATATAAGTGGACTAACACTTTATGTACTTCCATGACTTGTTTTTTCTTAATCTCATGTAACATTACATTTTTAAGAATCATTCAATGTTATCACATGTTGCTGTAATTAATTCACTTTATTGTGATGTCATATTCCATTGTGTTAATGTTTTACAATTTGCTTATGTATTCTCTTGAGGACATACCTGGTCTCTTTCCAATTTTTGGTTATTTTGTTCATTTTTTCTACTATAAGCATTCTTGAACATAAGCTCCTTGTGTGTATGTGCAAGAGTTTCTCATCTAGGTTATATATCGGGGAGTGGAATTGATGAGTCATAAAGTACGCATATATTCAAATATACCAGATAATAGAAAATTGTTTTTTTCTAACTAGTTGAATAAATTTGTACTGTTTATGGTTGCTCTATGTTCTCCTCAACATTCTGTTTGATCTTTCTGTTTTCTGGCAGGGGCAGGGGAGGAGAGCCCACCGTATCAGTGTGCTAGGTCTGCCATAAAAATACCACAGACTGAACAGCTTAAACCAGAGAAAGGTATTTCCTCACAGCTCTGGAGGCTGGACGTCTAAAATCAGGGTGTCAGCAGGTTGATTTCCTCTGAGGCCTCTCTTGGCTTGCAGATGGCCATTTTCTGTGTCCTTACGTGGTCTTTCCTCTGTGTTCACACATCCCTGGTGTCTCACTGTGTGTCCAAATTTCTTCTTATAAACACACCAGTCAGATGGGATTAGGGCCCAACCATACGACCTCATTTAACCTTAATTACCTATTTGAAAGTCCTATCTCCAAACACAGTCACAATCTCAGTTTGTGAAGGTTAGGGCTTCAACATATGAATTTTGGGGGAACACAGTTCAGTCCACAACATCCACCTACTGCTAGCTCGTTTTGAATTTAACTTGCATTTCCTTGATTTACTATTGAGAATGAGCATCTTCATATTTTTGGCCATTGGCCAAGAACATTGGCCATCAACATAGACTCATTTGTAAACTGCTTGTGCAAGTTTCTGCCCATTTTTCTATTGTGGTGTTTGCTTTATAAAATAAAATGGTTATAAAGAGTTATTTACATATCCTGGATATTAATACTTTCTGGATTATGTGTGTTGCAAATATCCTCTCTCATTCTGCAAGTTATCGTTTTATTTTCTTTATCATGTCTAAATGATCAAAACTAATTTTTAATGTATTGTACTTATCAAAACTTTCTTTTTTTTTTTTTTGTGAGGAAGATCAGCCTTGAGCTAACACCCATGCCAGTCCTCCTCTTTTTGCTGAGGAAGACTGGCCCTGAGCTAACATCTGCGCCGATCTTCCTCCACTTTATGTGGGACGCCAGCACAGCATGGCCTGACAAGCGGTGCGTGGGTGCGTGCCCGGGATCTGCACTGGGCCACCAGCAGCAGAGCACGCGCAATTAACTGCTACACCATGGGGTCGGCCCCAAGACTTTCTTCTTGTGGTTAGTACTCTTTGTGTCTTGTTTATGAAAATTTTCCCTAGATCTAGGTCATGAAGATGTTTTCTTTTAAAAGGTTTTTTAAAAGGTTTTTTAAAAACCTATATTGTCTTTTAAAAGGTTTATAGATTTGTCTTTGATATTTGTCTTTAATTTATCTTGAATTGATTTTTCTATATAGTATAAGAGTCAGTCTTCTTTTTTTTCTTTTTTTTTCTACAAGGATGATCAATTACCCCAGCACCATTTGTTGAAAAGTCCACAGGTTCATCACCCATCTACAGCAAGATTAACAGTAATAACAATCCCATGTGCTTTCCTTCTTTCTGGAATTCCTCCCTGCGGTTAGAATAGCACTTCAATATAACTGTTATTAATAGTAGGAGTATTATACTTGGTAACATGTAACTCTTTCTTCTACTGTATTATTAGCTCTCAGAGGGAATGACTCTGTCTTTCTCATCTTTGTATCCTTCACACAACATAGCAAAGAAAAACAGTGTAAAAGGAAGCCATGGAGACTTCTATTTCAAGATGGTGAACTGAGTACATGTGGCAGTCTCCCACACCTACAAATGTTTCTTGAATGGGATTCATCTGAATTACTCATATAAAGCTTATAAACCAATGGCTCTTATATTCTAGTTCTGGAGTGACATAACTTTTTAATTGAGACATAATTGACATATAACTTTATATTACTTTCAGGTGTATAATGTAATGATTTGATATTTGTATATATTGCAAAATGACCACCACAAATAAGTCTAGTTAACATCTGTCACCATAGTTACAAAAATTTTTTTCTTGTGATGAGAACTGGAGTGTTATTTTTTTTTTCGGTCTATCTTTTCCGTCTTTTTAATATGGATTTTTAAAAATTATTTTATTGAGGTCATATTGGCTTATAACATTGTGTAAATTTGAAGAGTACATCATGATATTTCTTCTTCTGTATAGACTGAATTGTATTCACCACCAAAAGTCTAGTTTCCGTCAGTCACCGTACACATGTGCCCCTTTACCCATTTTACCCTCCTCCCACCCTCTTCCCTTCTAGTAACCACAAATCTGTTCTCTATATCTATGTGTGTGTGTGTTTGTTTATCTTCCATGTCTGAGTGAAATCATATGATATTTGTCTTTCTGGGTCTGATTTATTTTTCTTAGCGTAATGCCTTCAA
This sequence comes from Diceros bicornis minor, assembly GCF_020826845.1. Lineage (NCBI taxonomy): Eukaryota > Metazoa > Chordata > Mammalia > Perissodactyla > Rhinocerotidae > Diceros > Diceros bicornis. The sequence continues at coordinate 20,200,323 of NC_080764.1, read as the reverse complement.
GGTCCATCCATGTTGTTGCAAATGGCATGAGTTCATCTTTTTTATGACTGAGTAGTATTCCACTGTGTAAATATACCACACCTTCTTTCTCCATTCATCCATGGATGGGCACTTGGGTTGCTTCCAAGACTCAGCTGTTGTAAATAATGCTTCAGTGAACATAGGGGTGCATATATCTTTTTGAATTAGTGTTTTCATGTTCTTTGGGTAAATACCCAACAGCTGAATAGTTGGATCATATGGTATTTCTATTTTTAATTTTTTAAGAAATTTCCATACTGTTTTCCGTAGTGGCTGCACAAATTTGCATTCCTACCAGCAGTGTCTGAGAGTTTCCTTTTTGGAGTGATATAATTTTTAAAGAAGGGTGGCATAGGCAGAAACGTCTATCTTTACACCTGTCTCCAAGTTGTAAGGGGGTTTAAAACCATGGTCCAAATCAATGTTGTTAAAATTTTCCTATCTTTTCTGATCTCCTACGAGTCTTTTGTTCTTCTGCCTCAAATAAACTCTCACCTGCACCATCCTGGTCTGCCATTTCCTCCCTGCTCGTCTTAACACTTTCTGAGGCATCTTATCTCTCTACCACAAGTCCCCTTCAGGTGTGGGGTTTCTCTTCTGCTGCCATTGATTTTCTCTTAAGAATAAACCCATGCATCTTTTTGTCTTTTTCTCTCCTTAGAAAGAAGGAGAAGAAAGATGTGAAAATGTGAACCTACATGTTAATTTTTATCCTGTCCAACTTAGGATAAGTATTTATAAGACAATTTGGAGACATGTAAAACATCTACTTGTTTTCTACTGAAAACATCTACTTGTACAGTATTCCTTTTTACTTTATCCAGGATAAACTTCACTTACTAAGAATCCCAGACCTACAGATTCTTCTTTGTGTACTTGATGTTGGTGTCACTGATGTCTCTAGAACAGAGACCCTTTGAATATGATGGCTTTTGACATTTATAGGACATTTTCTGGAAACGAAAGGGATTTATCAAACCTTGTCAAGGGCCAGTACAAAGAGCTTTCGTCCCTGCCTTAGTTCACTAGTGTTTGGGCTTAGAACTCCACAGTTTTAGAACTGCCATGTTCACTGAGCCGGGGAGAGGAGATTTTTAACTCAGTATCCACCATTCTTGTTATGCAAACAATGGAAAGATAGCACATCTGAGGAAAGAACCAAGAGCAAAGCATCAAGTAAGTATTTGGAAATTGAACATTGGCTATTTCCTCTGATGTCTGCTTGGGTGCATGGTACTGCATACATTTCCATAAAAATCAATTCTTGCTTAAAGGTTGAGGTTTATCAGTAGACCTTTGAAATGGGGTTTTAGTTTCCCTCTTCAATCTGAACCCACCCGTTTTCCTTCTTTGAGAAATTCCTCACAGATTCAAGGATGTTTCTTACCTATTACTTTACCAAAAAAATTAACAATCTAGGAAAATCAGTCATTGGGTATTTATGTTTTCTTCTGATTTTTAAAGTAATAGCATCTGCTTTGAAAAATTCATCAGGATGATGAAAAGACTTCTCAAACAAAGACATTATCTGCTCCAATTCCTGTCCTGAAAATGCCATTTCTGAGAAGTCTAAGTGGTCCATACACAACACAGAGGGAAAGAACATCTGAGCCTGATGGTTCCTCTCCTTTAGTGATCGTTCCTCAATTACTCGTTCACAAATATGTACTGAAGAACTGCTATGTTCTTCAACCTTGCAGCTTTAAGTCACTGGAAACTATTATTTTCTACTTTGAACCTAACACATATAATGATAAAGGGATAATTCTGCAAGTTGCAATTCCAAATGAAAATGCAGATAAGACTGAATTTCTGTATCATTTTCCCCCCAAAAAAGCCACTTGTTTAGTATAGTTAGTAAAAGAAGCGACTGGTAGCATGCATACTGCGTTTCTCTGAGGAAATTCACTTTTCTCTTCTCCGTGTTTGTGCCCCAGAAGCTGCTAGTCTGCTCCTTCATCTGTGGCTTAAAGGTGCAGAAAAGATGAAGCTAATAATGCCCTTGTCCTTGTGTAGAAGGGGTGCTGTAAGCTCCATCCAGCTCACCATCTCCCTGAAAACAGGGAGAAAATGACAGCCTCGGCACCAAGGCCTGCTCTCCTGGTGGGAGCTGTTGTATCTTGACTACATTCCTTTGTGCAATCCCTCCAGTTGTCACAGCAATGTCTTACTGTTGTGTCAGCCAGGTCGGCTGAATGGGGATCTACATGTGTCTGTTTTTAAAATATTTTTAGTTCCCATACTTTCAAAAACATCTAGTTAAGTTGCCTAAATAGCTTGGTCTTTCAGCTTTTAAATCAGTTGCCATGGTAACAGATGTTCAAAGACAGGGGCCTACAATTTTATATTAAACTACGTTTTCCTCAACTTTCCACAACCTTCACATATGTATGCTCTGTTTTGGGGGTGGAGGGGGATGGTAAAGGCTCAAGTAGAATTCAATCTTTGTTCCCCTTTGTATTACACTTATTTTAAAATAAAAATCTTCACATTGTAAAATTCAAATAAAAAATTTGGCCGTAACGTAATGCTATTTTATATCACTCTTGGTGTTTAATAAGACCTGAAAACATTGAAATAATTGTCATAGAAACTGAGAAGGAGAAGGAGAAAAAAAACACATTAGGCTCTGTTGCCTGTTCTCCAACTACACTTCAGATAAAGTTAAAACGACACAACTCCATTGACTCGTCATCTTGAAACAAAGAACACAAGCTTAATCACATATCTAGACAGGGCAATTAAAGTCACCACCACAGAAATCTAATTCTCCGAGCACATCCATGCATAATAACCACTTTTGGAAATGTGGTCTATACTGAAAAGCCTCTGTGTCTGTATAGAATCTGTACTTTTTAATGATGAGACATTTCACATAAAGAAGACGTGGGGGGCAGGGAAGAATCCAACAAACCATGGGAGGAGGTCTTCCCTTCTCCATAGACTCTGAAACTGGTAGGTTTCTAGCACTAGCTTGTAAGAAAGAAAACAGACAGTACTTTTCTAAGAATTCACTGCAAAACTGCTCTCTGAGAAGGCATGTGGCAGAGTAGAAAGAGTATGATGGGCTGTGGAGAGAAGATCTGGTTCAAATACCAGCTCTGCCTCTCATCATATGTGTGATGTTGGGCACATTACTTACCCTCTCTGAACCTTATCCCCTCTTTGGAATAAAAATATCTACCTGAAATGGATTTTAATTTAATCATCCAATGAGCTCCCGTATGGAAAACATCCAGCTTAGCAAGGTCTCAGTAAATGTTCAGCCTTTTTCATTTTCCCATCTCCTTCAGGAATCCCTGAGTTGAAAAGCAAGAAATTCTCTTTCCTAGTGGCTCTTACAACTTGATCATCCCATTTCTTGGGTGAACCACAGGGGGATCTGTAACCATACATTACCCTGGATGCCATATACAGCTCAAGGGCAAACACACATGGTTTATAGTGGAATCTCACCTAGTCCAGGAAGTAGATGTGATAACCATGGGTACCTCACATTTTAAGAGAATCAGCCCCTTTTTACACTTCCAAACAGAAAGATTAGAATAATTTCTGGGTTAGTTCAGATCCACTGAGGAGCAGATCCCAGGACAGATTAAACATGTAAGAAACTTATCAGGGGAAATACCTGTGGGAGAAAATAGGGAAGGACAAGTCTGACCCTGAGGGAAGGAGACAGGAAAGGAAAGAAGGAAGGTTGGATGCAAGCTTCCTGCACTGCCAAGCAATCTAAGGAAAGTGCATCTAGAACTTCGGGGAGTCCTCAAGCCAAGGTCGGCGATCAGAGGAGTCCCTTCGTCTCCCAGGATGGGCCTCAGTAGCCCCACCATGCTTGGCCTCATGACAGATCTGAGGGGTGAATTCTCATGGCTGCCACAGCTTCCTAATTAGGTGTCACATTTTCTCCAGCTGTCTCCAGTAGACACAACTTTAAATTAAAGCTTAGGTGATTCTAAAAGGAGCACTTAGATATATAAAGCCAATCCCCAATTAATAAGGTCTTTAGATGAAGCAAGCCGTGCACAAACAGAGCTGCTGATGACATTGCCTTTGCTCTGCCTGGAGCCCCTGCTACAGCTAGAGGACACTCTTACATGGCTAGGCCAACATCCACCATTGAGGACCCTTATCCCCCTGCCTTTCTCCATATCTCTGCTGCAAGAAACCTTCCTCTTCAGCTGTCTTGAGAGCTCCCTATACACTGAGCATCCTCCCAGGTTTCATTTCCTTGCTGCCATCCTATCTTCCTGAAAAGCTCAGACCAAAGTGGCTTAACTTTGAGGGTGCAGGACACATAAGGAGTATTAGTTAACACTTACTGTCGTGATTGATAAATCCCAAAAGCTCAGTGGCTTCACACAATTGCAATTTATTTTTTGTATATCCAACAATCTGTGCAGGTAAGTAGCAGGGAGCCTTCAACACGATGAGTCAGGGACCTCCACTTAGTCAATGCCTGGGGAATGGGGATCTTCTCTGCCAGCCAGTGGACAGACAAGAATAGAATGTAGGAATTCCTGGGGGAGATTTTCACGGGCCAAGCCTGGACATAGAATCCACCACTTCAACGCATATTTGTTGACAAGAATAAATTCCGTGGACACATCCAACTGCAAAGAAGTCTGGGAAGTGTAGTCCAGCTGTGCACTCCAGAACAAGAGTAAAAAGTTTTTGTTAGCACCTAACCATCTCTGCTAAGAAGGGTCCAGTGCTGGGGCCTGAGGGCTGGGGTCTCAGGCTAACTGAGTTACCTTCTACCTGTGCAATAGGAGCTGTAGTTTTGCCTTAAAAGGTTTCTACATCAAACTACAAAGCTTCTGCACAGCAAAGGAAACCATCAACAAAATGAAAAGACAACTTGCCAATTGGATAAAATATTTGCAAATCATATATCCGACAAGGGATTAATTTCCAAAATATATGGAGAACTGACACAACTCAACAACAAAAAAACTGAACAATCCAATCAAAAAATGGGCAGAGGATATGAACAGACATTTCTCTAAAGAAGATATACAGATGGCCAACAGGCACATGAAAAGATGCTCAACATCACTAATTATTAGGGAAGTGCAAACCAAAACTACAGTGAGAGATCACCTCACACTCATCAGAATAGCCATTATTTAAAAGAAAAGAAATAACAAGTGTTGGAGAGGATGTGGAGAAAAGGGAACCCTCATACAGTGCTGGTGGGAATGCAAACTAGTGCGGCCACTATGGAAAACAGTATGGAGATATCAAAAAAATTAAAATTGGAAATACCATATGACCCAGCTGTTCCACTTCTGGGTATTTACCCAAAGAACATGAAAACAATAATTCAAAAAGATATATGCACCCCTATGTTCACTGCAGCTTTGTTCACAATAGCCGAGACTTGGAAGTAACCTAAGTGCCCATCAATGGATGACTGGATGAAGAAGATGTGGCATATATACACAATAGAATACTACTCAGCCATAAACAGAGACAAAATCATGCCATTTGTAACATCATGGATGGACCTCAAGGGTATTAAACTAAGCAAAATGAGTCAGACAGAGAAAGAAAAATATCCTATGATTTCACTCATATGTGGAAGATAAACAAAAAAACACATAGATATAGAGAAGAGATTGGTGGTTACCAGAGGGAAAGAGGTAGGGGGAGGGAGAAAGGGGTAAAGGGGCCTGTGTATGGTGATGGATGGAAGCTAGACTTTTGGTGGTGAACACGATGCAGTCTATACAGAAAAAGAAATATAACGGTGTATAATTGAAATTTACATTATGTTATAAGCCAATGTGACCTCAATAAAATAATTTTTTTTAAAGAAATGTTTCTGAGGTTTGCTTTGGAACCTAACCACAAGACTGTGAGCTGCTTGAGGGCTCATCTTCAGGCACTTAGTAAATGTTTTCAGGTGGAAAATTTCTATGAAAAAATATATTTTGAGTCATAAACAACCTATTTATAAACAGACTTCCGTAAGAAAATCCATCTTTAAATTAGGAGCTAAATATACACCCATGAGCATAAATGCCTATGTTAAATGTGAATTTGGATATAAGGCAATTGGTGATTGGCTCCCATCCTCCAACAGCTTAAATTCTTATCACTGAGATGAGTGGATCAGATGCATATTAGGATGTGACTGTCTGTGATCGTTTTGCGATTTTCTCTGTGCAGTGTACATGCAGTCTGTTGTAAACACCATGAAGCTGATCTTTACTTCTTTCGTTTTTGTGACAGTACAGACTAACTAAAAATACTGTCTTCCATTAACCTCCAATAAAGCAAAACGTTTTATGAAAATAAAATTTGGGGACCCTATTTATTGTATTATGGTGAAATTTTATTTTATATTCTTACATACATGCAAATATGCCATTTCAAGCATATGCTTGGAGACAATGCAAAAGACTGCTGGCAATCTAGCCACTTAGCTCAGACAACGAACAATAGTATCTTTTTTTTTAAGCTACATCAGAGCTTCCTCTTACTTTGAAGATGACAAATAGCTCTTCAAAATCCCCTAACAGCACAATCCCGCATTGCATTGTCCATTTAGAGAACAGACAATACCATGGGCTTACAAATTAAAGTCAGGAAATTTTAAGTCTGCTAAGAAGTTGAACAATACATTCCTGATTAGAGAAATATGCACAGACTGCCTTCCAGACGCACTTTGCATTTATAAAATATTTCCATAACACTTATAGACATGTGGACATAAATGATACCATATTTGCCATGTCTGCATTTATGCTCATGAAATTGGATCAGAGATACCAGAGTGTGGTAGGAAGAGCTCTGATATGGGAGTCCAGAGACTTGAATTCTTGACTCAGACCTGCATTTACTAGCTGTGTGACCTTGAACAAGCCACCTAGCTTCTCTGGGCTTTCTTCTCTCCTTTGTGTAACTGAGATTTGGATTAAATGACTTAGTCCACATCCAGTATTCTGTATGATATCTTTAATCTTTCTGGGTCTCCATTTCCACAAACAGAAAAATGTTTATAAAAATATCTTCCCTTTTTTCATCCTAGGGTTGTTTTAAGGATCAAAAAAAAATACATGGAAAGAACTTTGCAAATTGCAAATCCTATGCAAATAAAAAGAAGAAAAATAATCACATTCATAATGTCCAAATCTTTTACATGTTTACTTAGTCTAGACCCAAGCATAGATACAGTGGAGTTTAAAGACTCAGCTATGCTGGTCCATCTAAACATCATTTAGAAAGCTGAGAGTTATTTCCATTTTTGATAAGCTGTGGGAGACAGCCTAAAGTCCAGGCAAAGAAACATTATTTACAGCCAGAAAGTGAAGAATCCTCATAATATCACAGTACATAATAGGCTGCTGCTGTAGGCTGCTTTCTTTAGCAACCCAAAGCAGAATGTCTCCTAAAAGCCACACAAAACATGTGGATACAAAGACTAAAACTATAGGAAGGTAAAGTCTTTAGGTAAAGGTAAAGCAGTAGTGCCATTAAGAAACTCATTATTTACTATGAGACAACCAGGCCTACAAAATCCAAGGAGTAAAAACAGAAAAGGCATAGAAAGTCCAGGAGATCAACTTGATTTGAAGAACACTAGTGGTGTTTGCACATCAGAGAAAGCACTGTGGGTGTGATGGCTAAATATTACAGAAGAAATTATAGGGTCACTGCTCTGGTTACTCCATCAGTGGAGAATGTCTTAAAAACAAACGCGTTCATATCTCTTGTTTCTTGCTTCACCACGGTCCAGGCAGTGTCCCAGGCAAGAATGTGGTAATGGCTAAGAAATGGGCCTGTGGAGCTGCTCCTGGCAGGTCTGGATCCTGGTGGTGTCACTTGCCAGTTCTGTGAAATTAGACAAAGTGCTTTAAGTTCTTTGAGCCTCAATTTCACCCTGTATTAAGGAAACTGTTCCTGTATTTACAACTGTGAAATATAGTGAGGCGCACAAAAATTATATACAGATGTATACATAAAAGGCTTAGCACCTGGATGTTGTAAGTGCTTAGTAACTGGTAGCTATTTTATTAGTACGATTGGCCTGGATTACTAGGAATCGTTGAAAGATTAAGGTTTCCTATCTCACATTCTGACCCCCTCTTCTTCTAATTCTCCTAAACTCCCCTAAATAAGTATGTTGTAACGGCTAGTTGTGACCTATTAGTACATTATGAGGTCAATTTGGTGGGACACAACTACCAATTATTTAAATAGACAAAAATGGAATGGAGGGGAATGGAATGAGAAGGAACAGTATGTAAAAGAATAGAATAGACTAAAATACAATAGAAAATACGATACCCAAGTATATCACCTGTAATGAGATTAATACTGTTACGTGCAGTTTGGAGGAACAGGGGTATGCGTGTGTGTGTTACTGAGATAGGATGAAAATGTGTTTCCTACTGTGGGATGCTATCAAAAAAGTCTTAAAGCCACAACACTTCCATTGTGCCCTCCGGACTCCATAGTCAACAGTGAACAAAATTCTATGTATCCTCAAACTCTTTTCTGAATGATCTTCTTGCCTTTTTACTGTAACTTAGTGGTTCTCAAACTTTAAGTGCAGCAGAGTGTCTTGGGGAACATTGTGGTAGGCAGCCTCGAAGATATTCCCTGATGATGCCTCACTCCTAGTATGTACACCCTGTGTAATGCCTTCCCATGTGAGCTGGAAGCAGCAACTCACTTCTAATGAATACAATGCACAAGTAATTGTTTATCACTTCTAAGATTAGGTTATGAAAAGAAAGACTGAGGCTTCCATCTTGGTACCTCCCTCTTGCTCTCTCTCTCTCTCTCCCCCTCTCTCTCTAGCTCTCGCTGTCTCTCTCTCTCTCGCTCTCTCTCTCTCTCTCATCACTCACACTGGAAGAAGCAAGCAGATACGTTATGTTGTAGCCCTATGCAGGAGTCACGTGATGTGCTGAAGAACTGAGGCTCTCAGTCCACCAACCCATGAGCTTAGAAGTGGATCCTTCAGCCCTTGACCAGCCTTCAGATGACTGCAGCACCAGCCAACAGCTTGACTGTATCCCCATGAGATACCTTGAGCCAGAGGCACCTAGCCAATGTTCCTGGATTCCTGACCCTCAAAAACTGTAGGATAATGTTTGTTGTTTTCAGCCACTGAGTTTTGGCATAATTTGTTACACAGCAATAGAAAACTAGTACAAGCTTGTTAAAACTAAATTGCTGAGCCTATCCCTGGAGTTCCTGATTGACTATGTCTGGGGCCCAAAATTTTGATTCTATCAAGTTCCCAGCTGATGATGCTAGTCTGGAACTACGCTTTGAGAAGACTGTTCTAACTGAAACCAGATTCTCACTGAAGACCCGGCTTCCTCCACAGCCCTCTCAGGTGATAGCTGTTTCGTTTTGTTCTCTCTCTCTCTCTCTCTCTCTCTCTCTCTCTCTCTCTCTTTCTCATAGCCCACCACCCAGTGGGCTCTCCCTTCCATATCTCATCAGGCTCCCCGACTCTCCCTAGCCCAGAAAGAAATTCCTTCTCCTCTCTATCTGGAAGGAAGCTGCCAGATAATCTTTTCCAGGATCCAATCTACTCTCTAACAATAACACTCTGATCAATTTGCCAAGCTTATTTCTAGGAAAGCTTTTGGAATTCAAAAAACTCTTCTCTCTCAGATACCTGACTCTTGAAACTGAAAGCTAGCTTCCAAGGCCATTTTTTCTGAAATGCTATTTTAAAATTCTAACTCAGTCTCAAAGGATAGAAGATGTAGAAAAGCAAGAATTCTCAAAAATGCAAAATAAATCATGTAACATTTCAAAATGTTATCCCACATGGCAGATTGCATTAACGGCCCCAGTTGTTCCCTCTCCCGGTATCCAAGACCCTGTGCCATGTGACTTTGTAGCACCTCCCCCTCTGAATCCGGGCTCAGCTATGTGACTTGCTTTGGCCAATGGGATGCTAGCAAATGCAAACACAAGCAGAGGCTTTAAGAGGTTGCACTACTGGATTTGCTCACTCTTGCCCTCTGTCATTACCACGAGGATGTGTCCAGGCTAGCCTGCTGGAGGCTAAAAGACACATGGGGCAGAGCCAAGTCACTTCAGTCTTCCCAGTCAAGGCCATTCTAGACCAGCCAACAGCCAACCAATCCTCCAGCCAAAATCAGCAGAGCTACTTAGCAGACTCACAGCTGACCATAGACATGTGAGAGAGCCGTGCTGAGGTCAGCCAGGCCCAGACTAGATTAGCTGAACCCCTCAAACACCCAAGCAAAAAAATATTTACTGCTGTCAATTGTCCATTACATATTGGACGAAATGATGTTAGAAAGTATTCTCCCTCTCAATGTATACCCCTGATGAGATCCTATATATTTACTAAACTTGTATTCATAAAATTTATAGAATTTATTATTTACTACAATTACAAAATATGCACTATAGATCTAATCATTATGTGATCACTGTATACTACAACTTAGAATATCCATCGTTGTATTAATGGGGAGTGTGGGAGGTGGACAGGGAGGTATTTAGTCCAAAGACCTTGTGAAAGGGAATTTCTGCTAAATGATCTGGTGAGTATGGACCTCCGCACACAGTACATTCTGAGACTGCTTCTCATTTCTGAATACAATTAGAGGAAGGCATTGACCCCATCCCAAGTCAAGCAGCTGGGATCATCGTGGAGGGTTTCTCCATATCTCTCCAAAGACGCTGGCTTGTCTTGGCTGAGAAGTAAACCTGCCCTAACCTGCTTCCCTCAGAAGGATCAACTGTGGGCCCCGCATGGCCAGGGAGCAGAGACTGGACTGAGACAGCAGCTTGCAGCACAGCTGCTCTTTTCTGCAACCAAGGGACCACCAGCCTGCAGAGTTCTAAGGGCAAGAGATCTACTGGATTTCCTCTTGGGCCACTGCACCTCAAATAAATAGCCTCTGTTTTAAGAGCCCAGAGGTCAAGAGGGCTTAAACTCACCTGCTGTTTGGGCAGGACTGGACTAAGACATTTTGAATCTCTAAGCATTAACAAGATCGTGGTGCCCCCTGCCATATGTAATTCAAAGTAATATTTGCCTTTTAATAATACAAAACTTTGGGCCGGCCCCATGGCTTAGCGGTTAAGTGCGCGCACTCCGCTACTGGCGGCCCAGGTTCAGATCCCGGGCGCCCACCGACGCACCTCTTCTCCAGCCATGCTCAGGCCGCGTCCCACATACAGCAACTAGAAGGATGTGCAACTATGACATACAACTATCTACTGGGGCTTTGGGGGAAAAAAAAAGGAGGAGGATTGGTAATAGATGTTAGCTCAGAACCGGTCTTCCTCAGCAAAAAAAAAGAGGAGGATTAGCATGGATGCTAGCTCAGGGCTGATCTTCCTCACAAAAAAAAAAAGAGAGAGAGAAAAAAATAATAATACAAAACTTCGTGTATGCTGGGATGTATCATCCATTTGTATCATCATTTCAGGTCATGATTTCTTCTTTTGCGCATGCCCTGGCTACTTGACTGCAGATTTTCTGAAAGGCAATTCTTAATCACTCTGTTGATAAGAGACGGGGTCAGTTGAACTGGTCCTGGAGGACCATGGTTACATAAGTTCAGCCTATAAATATTTATGCTGAACACTATTATTATTTAATAAACTTGCTAACCACAGTCCTGATTTTATTTAGCCTGCTTTTAAATTTTAATTAGATGTAATGTTCAGACAAACATAGAATGCTAGCCTTCAAAGAGGAGTTGATCTGGAAAGTATAGTTTTCATCCTCATGAGTGGGGCCTGCCCTTCTGAACACCAAACCTAGCCTGTACACAGCTTCTGAGGACTTGCTGGGTTAAGAAAGGTATTTATTGTCCAAGGAACTGTAAAGATAATGCATGTGATAGTTAAGTTCATAGGTTGGTTATGTAATTTTATTAACCAGAAGAGTAAACTTCAGAATGCAAACTGCATACAAATTGTAACAGGCAGTTGTTTCCTGGATCAGACTTTTAAAGGTGAAATTCTTATTGCCCTTTATTCAGACCTCCTTTGCTCTTGAGTAAGAGGCAATCTCTTCCATTCTTGGTGTTTAACAGGAGGCAACGACTTTGGAATTCTCTCCCATTTCAAGTGCCCACAGAACTGCTACTGCCCTTTACAAGAGTTGTACATAAGCCTGGATACAAAACAAACCCGATCAGAAAAAATGGGTCCGATGAATTCAGCCAAAGTGCAAATTACCTCAAGATTCAGCCTCCCCTTTTCTGTAGAACTAACAAGTGAATCTTACAGTCAGGACAAAAAGCCCCACTGAAGTGAGTCTTTGAGAGACATTTGTGCTGGTGATGACAGCATTTTCATGGTAATTTGTGAGTGTTCTCGCAAAGCAGGGGTAATTTACTCCAGTAAAATCCAGCTAATAGCCTTGTAGATGTGAGGCCTTCTACAAGGAAGCCACATGCACGCCTTCAGGGATGCATAGCCACTCAGAGATCCCATGCCAACGTTTGTCCTGGCTTGACCTGTTGGAACCTGACCTGCTTTCCCCACCCTCACAATCTCAAAGCCAGTGCCCAGCATGGAAAGCCCAACTGGGGTTAGAGGGAGCTGGGAGATGGAGGGGATGGGCAGAAGGCGTGGCGTTCATGAGAGTCAGACTCTGGGAGGCAGTAACCTGACTGCTCTCTCTTGAGGGGCAGTCTATCAGGAACAAGACAAAAAACGATGTGTAAAAGACACCTATTGAGCCAGCCCTGATGGCCTAGTGGTCAAGGTTCAGCGCACTCCACTTCGGCAGCCTGGGTTCAGTTCCCGGGCACAGAACCACACCGCCTGTCTGTCAGTTACCACGCTGTGGCGGCAGCTCACATAGAAGAACCAGAAGGACTTACAACTAGAATATACAACTATGTACTGGGGCTTTGGGGAGGAAAAAAAGAAGAGAGGAAGATTGGCAACAGATGTTAGCTCAGAGTGACTCTTTCCCAGCAAAAAAAAAAGGAAGACATCTATCAATACCATTCATCTCCCTCTCTGATTACAGAGAAAATACATATTCATTATAAGTTTTTGAAAAACAGAAAGACCCAAAAAGGGACAAAACCATTAATAATTTTATCTAGATTTCTTGATTCAGTTCCTTCCAGTTTTTCTCTATGCAGTACTTTACACAACTTTATGGTGTATGAATACATTTTTTGAGAATATGATTCATGTAGCCTCATAATATCATTGTCACTATGCACTGTAAGTTATAGAATGTTCCTATTATTGGACAACACAGGTGGCTCCCATTATTGCATGACATTGTAGTGACCATCCTTGTACAGAAATCTTGGTCCCATACTCTAATCATTTTCTTAAGGTAGATTCTCAGAAGGGATGAGTGATATCAACAGATATGGATGTTTCAACAGACTTGATACATAAAATCAAGTCAAACTGCTTTCCAGAAAAGCTGCAGCAATTAGACAGTATGTTCAGCAGCAGAATAGGAGAATTTCTCATTAAGGTACTTTCACCAACATTGAGTTTTTAATCTGTGCTAATTTGACAGGCAAAATTACACCTCGAAAGTCACTTCTTTGGTTTATGGATACAAAATGCATATGTGTAGCTTGGTTTACTCATAAAATTAACATATTTGGTTCATTTGAAAAGGCATAAAGTCAGTCATTAGAAACCGAAAGTGACCTCAAAGAGTCAAAGAGCGTATGATACACCGAAGGTGAGGTGTTTTGCCCAGGGTCATGCGACCCTTTATTCAGGACTCTGAATACAGGACTAAAACCCAAAAATTCTTCTAATTTCATCCCAGTTGCTAAGTAGAGCTTTTTTTTTTTTTTGGTGAGGAAGATTGGCCCCGAGCTAACATCTGTTGCCAATCTTCCTCTTTTTGCTGAGGAAGATTGGCCCCCGCCTAACATCCATGCCTATCTTCCTCTGCTTTATATGTGGGATGCCTGCCACAGCTTGGCTTGATAAATGGTACGTAGATCTGCGCCCGGGATCCGAACCCGCAAACCTCGGACTGCTGAAGCAGAGCATGTGAATTTAACCACTATGCCATCGGGCCGGCCCCCTAAGTAGAGATTTTTAGTAAAAATAAAACCTACTTTAAAATGTGGAGGGGCCAGCCCTGTGGCACAAGCAGTTAAGTGCGCGGGCTCTGCTTTGGCAGCCTGGGGTCCATGGGTTCGGATCCTGGGTGCGCAGGGACACACTGCTTGTCACGCCATGCTATGGCGGTGTCCCATATAATGCAGGGGAAGATGGGCACAGATGTTAGCTCAGGGCCAATCTTCCTTAGCGAAAAAAGAGGAGGATCGGCATGGGATGTTAGCTCAGGGCTGATCTTCCTCACAAAAAAATTAATTAATTGATTAATAAATTAAATAAAATGTGGAGAGAATGGAGAGATAGAGGAGACTTTTAACTGTTGTTGGTAAATGAACTTTTCCCGGACTAGTTTTTCACAGCTTTACAGCACCGTCCCAGGATGGCACTCCTGCCACCCAGCAGTTCATCAACCATCACCTTCCACCTCTCAGAGAGGGTCCTTTGGGAGAAGAGGAGTCACGAAATGTGAATGTGTTTCAGAATTAACCAGAGCAAAGTGTCATTAGGAAGCTCAGCCCATTCTGAAAATATCTCAAGTGACAATCTAAAATCTAATATAAATGATTCCTCTCTGCCTCTCTATATTTACTCCTGAGTTGTCTGTGGCTCATTTATGGTGAAAACATGAGAGTGAAGGCCATGACTAAAGACTTTGCTTGATACCACCCTTCACATCTAAAACTTCTTTTTAATTTTTGCATTCAAGCCTCTTCTCCATCTGACCTTGTTGTGGCTTTAGAACATAGCCACAGATTCTTCCTGAATCTGAGTGGGCTTGTGACTGCTTCGACCAACAGAGTACGGGAGAAGTGATGCTTTGACAAATAGACTCACAGGTTAAGTGATAAAAGGCTATGTGGCTTTCTCCTTGTCTGCTGGTGACACTTGTTCTTGGAGCCGTGAGCCGCCGTGTAAGAAGTCAGACTACACTGAGACCACCATAGGATGAGGAAGTCCACATCACATGGAGAGGTCACGGGTGGGTGCACTGATTGTTCCAGATGAACCCAGCCTTCAAGTCTTCCCAGCCCAGGTGCCAGACATGTGAGTGAGGAAACCTCCAGATCATTCCAGTGCCCAGCCATTCGAATCAACCTCAGCCTTTGGGTCTTCCCAGCTAATGTCCTAGACATCATGGAGCAGAAGCAAGTCATCCCCGCTATGCTCTGGCTGAATTCCTGACTCACACAATTAATGAGCATATAGAATGATTGTTAGTTTATGCCACTATGCTCAGGGTATTTGTTGTGCAGCAACAAGTCACTGGAATACCCCCGTCTCATTCCATTACTGCTATGTTCTGAATGTTTGTGCTCCCCCAGCAAATTCCCATGTTGAAATCCTAACACCCAGTGTGATGATTTTAGGATGTGGGGCTTTTGGGAGGTTATTAAGTCATGAGAGTGGCACGCTCATGTATGAGATTAGTGTCCTTATAAAAAATGCCCCAGAGAGCTCCCTTGCCCCTTCTGCCGTGTGAGGATACAATGAGAAGTCAGCAACCTGGAAGAGGTCCCTAACCCAATCACGTCAGCACCCTGATCTCGGAGTTCCAGTCTCCAGAACTGTGAGGAATAAATTTCTATTGTGTATAAGCTACCCAGTCTGTGATATTTTGTTATAGCAGCTGAACAGACCAAGACAACTTATTCTCCATCTTTTCCTTTTCCTTACACAGCTCATGAGCTACCTTTCTTTCAGAAATCTCTGAGGATTGGATCAGGGGCATTCATAACAGGATTTAATATTAATGTTTTTGATGGTTGCATTGGAAAAGAGACTTGGAAGTCACCTAGAGCACATGAGAAAACCTAGAAATGGACTTTCCAGTTGACATTAAAATGTCTGAGATGTTTTCTCTGCTCTTTTTTATTTGTCTTCCATTTCCTATCCTAGTTCCTGATGCCTATCCACATCTTGAATGTAAAGAACTTCCAGAAACTTCCCATACTCAATCAAGCAAACAGTTAACAGAGGTTCATTTCATTTAAAATAATAAAATAAGCTACCATTTGTTGAGTGCTATGCTAAGCATTTTACCCACGTTATCTTAGCATCTTGAATGTATGAGGTAAATCTCACTAACCCGTTTTACTGAAGAGGACACTGTGGCTTAGAGAGGAAAAGTCATACACCTCCTAAATGGTGGAGCCAGGATTTGAACCCAGGGTCATAGGATCCCAAACCCAGTTCTTAACCACTATAGTAGTAGCTTTCAAGCCTTCTGGCCACATCCTATGGTAAGAAATGCATCTTACATCATGGCCAATGAACACTCACACACATATATAACTGAAATAAAAGTGTCAGGAAACAATGGCTATCTTACCACATACACAGCACATTGACTTCTATTCTTTTCAGTCTATTTTCCATTTTTAAAATGTAGGTAGTAACCCATCAAATTGTTTGTATAACCTGCTGCTAATTGTTCACAACACAGACACTACAAAATCACTGCATTATCTTCTCCAATTAGACTTCAAATCTGGGAGGTCATTACCCCAAGACCCTTTTCTTCTTTTAAACTGAAGGTCACTACCCACAAGGTTAAAAGCAAAAGTTTTGATACAACTTTTTTTGTTTAATTAGAAACAAGCCTTAGAAGTTCTATTCATCTCTTCTCTTTTTAATGTGAGACTATTTAATAAAAAGCCCTGTAGGGTAAATTTAATAAACAATAAAATCGATGCCTCAGTTAGGTACTACATCTAGTTGCCGGACAGGAATGGAAGATGTAGGAGAGACGTCCATCCCTTTTTTCTCAAACTCCATCCCTGGAGAGCCACTGGCCACAGCCACAGCCAGATTCCACAGCACAGGACACCACTGGCCCCTCCTCACTCCAGTTGTTTAGACTATCAGCTGACTAGAGAATCATGATACGTCATGACATGAGAAAATTAACTGGACCAATGTCAGAAATTAGAATGAGAATGATGGGGAAATAACGCAAAGAATTGGGAGAGTAGAAGCTGACAGGTCATGAGGCTGCATTGGGACTGGAGAGGCTACAGTGACCACAGACAGACCACAGTGAGGAAGAGGCCACATGAAGAGAAAGGAGAATAGAGTTCACATTAAGAGGAGCAGAGAGAGGCCCTGAGCCCACCAGACAAAGTCAAGGAGAAGGTGTAACTTCATGTGGCAACTGGTCCTGCTGGCTTTCTGGGAACTGGCTTTCTACACTCAAACTAAAGATACATCTTTCTTTCTGGAGATGTGAAGGGCTTTTAATTCTTTGCCGTCCAAAAGTTCTGAATTAAAATGGATTCTCGAAGTACACTCACAGTGAGAATTCAAGAGAAACGCAGCATAGGACAGCCACAGAGTCACAGGCAAGAGACACAACTTCATAGAGGACTATTCCCATGCTTTTGCCTTTTGGAATATTAAATATATTAATTACAGTGCCTTTTATTTGAATAATACAGTACTTTATCGTCCAGAAAAAAAAACTGACTACACACAATCATCTATAAAGTGGGATAATAATTGTGCCTGCTTCATATTTTTGTTGTGGAGGTGAAATGAGTAAACTCATGAAACTCCTTAAACTAGTACCTCCCATATAGTAGATGCTCAATAAATAGGACTTGATCCTATGATAGTACTGTGACATGGGTAGGTATTATAGAGCCATTCGATAGGTGGAAGAAATGGACCCTCAGAGAGACCCCGGGCAATGCTAAAGGTTACACAGCTGATAGGTGGTAGCAAAGGTCTTTGGGCTTTGTGTTATCCATCTATTCCTTCCACAGATATTGACGGAGTCCCGGGATCAGTGCCAGGCTCACACCATACCCAGTGAATGCGACAGATGTAATTCCTGCATCCACAAAACTTACAGCTGAATGCTCCTTCCCCAAGTCTTATCATGTTTCTATACTATAGGCATCAACTAGATAGTTGGTTTCTTTATGCCCTGCAAATGAGACTAAATTAAGCTGTAATAAAGATCCTCAAGACCAGAAAGGCACACATCTTCCAGTATCTTGAGAAATTTGAGTTAGTGCCTCCTCTGCGTCTGTCCACAGCCTCCTGGGGTCACCCCCTCATGGCACTGGGCACACTGGTATTGTAATTCTTTGGATAATTATCTGTCCTCATGCCTCCACCCAAGACTATCAGCTCCCTTAGGACAAGAACTATCCTCAAAGTAGCACAGAGTAGGTGCTGAATAAATACGGGTTGATTTTAATTGAATAAAAGGGCTCTTATCATATGGATGCAGATGGCTTGATTTTTCTTAATACTCAGATTGGCCTTAGTTTTTAGTGTCACTGAGAAGTTTTTATTCCTTGGGTTTTTCAAAGTTTGTTTGTGTTTTTTCCCCCTGTGATGGTTTTTCAGTTTAAGAGGTGCACAAAGCTCAATGGGACCAGGAAGAAAAATGGTTTCCACCAAACCACCAGGAACACTACAATACATTTCCTAAGCCCTGAGCTCTAGGAAGATAGGAGACAGAAGAGAAAAGTAAATCAAAGGGTAGAGAAGAGAGAAAAGGAAATGACGTTGGGAAAGATGTTGGAAAACAGTTCATACTCATTCAGACATGACAAAGCAGACTCAGAACTACGAAAGGGAAGACTTGAGGATGCCATTCTCTCTCCACCTCTTTCCCACCAAATCCAGAAGAATGTCTGGCTGATTTTACATACATATATACACACCTCGGAGATATTGCAGGTTCGATTCCAGACCACTGCAATAAAGCCAATATCACAATAAAGTGAGGCACACAAATTTTTTGGTTTCCCGGTGCGTACAAAAGATATATTTACACTAGACTGTAGTCTATTAAGTGTGCAATAGCATTATATTGAAAAAACAATGTAAATACCTTAATTTAAAAACACTTTATTGCTAAAAAATGCTAACCATTGTCTGAGGCTTCAGCGAGTCATAATCTTTCTGCTGGTGGAGGGTCTTGCCTCCATGCTGATGGCTGCTGACTGATCAGGGTGGTGGTTCCTGAAGGTTGGGGTGGCTGTGGCGATTTCTTAAAATAAGACAACAATGAAGTTTGCTGCATCAATTCACTCTTTTCTTCATGAACGATTTCTCTGTAGCATGCGATGTTGTTTGATAGCATTTTACCCACAGTAGAACTTCTTTCAAAATTGGAGTCAATCCTCTCAAACCTTGCCGCTGCTTTACCAACTAAGTTTATGTAATATCCTAAATCCTTTGTTTTCATTTCAACAATCTTCACAGCATCTTCATCAGGAGTAGTTTCCATCTCAAGAAACCACACTCTTTGCTCATCATAAGAAGCAACTCCTCATCCATTCATGTTTTATCATGAGATTGCAGCAATTCAGTCACGTCTTCAGGCTCTACTTCTAATTCTAGTTCTCTTGCTATTTCCACATCTGCAGTTACATCTTCCACTGAAGTCTTGAACACCTCAAAGTCATCCATGAGGGTTGAAATCAACTTCTTCCAAATTCCTGTTACTGTTGATATTTTGACTTCTTTCCATGAATCATGGATGTTCTTAATGGCATCTAGAATGGTGAATCCTTTCCAGAAAGTTTTCAGTTTACTTTGCCCAGATCCATCAGAAGAGTCACTGTCAATGGCAGCTATAGCCTTACAAAATGTATTTCTTAAATAATAAGGCTTGAAAGTTGAAATGATTCCTTGATCTATAGGCTGCAGAATATATGTTGTGTTGGCAGGCATGAAAAAAACATTCATCTCATTGTGCATATGCGTGAGAGCTCTTGGGTGACCAGGTGCATTGCCAATGAGCACTAATATTTTGGAAGGAATCTTTTTTCCTGAGCAGTAGGTCTCAATACTGGGCTTCAAATATTCAGTAACCCATGTTGTAAACAGATGTGTTTTCATCCAGGCTTTGTTGTTCCATTTATAGAGCACAGGCAGAGTAGATTTAGCATAATTCTTAAGGACCCCAGGATTTTTGGAATGGTAAGTGAGTGTTGTCTTCAACTTAAAGTCACCAGCTGCATTAGCCCCTAACAAGAGAGTTAGCCTGTCCTTGGCAGCTTTGGAGCCAGGCATTGTCTTCTCCTTTCTAGACAAGAGAGTCCCAGATGGCATCTACTTCCAATATAAAGCTGTTCTGTCTACATTGAAAATCTGTTGTTTGGTGTTTCCACCTTCATTAATCATCTTAGCTAGATCTTCAGGATAACTTGCTGCAGCTTCTACATCAGCACTAGCTGCTTCACCTTGCACCTTTATGTTATGGAGATGGCTTCTTTCCTTAAACCTCATGAACCAACCTCTGCTAGCTTCAGACTTTGCTTCTGCGGCTTCCTCACCTCTCTCAGCCTTCATAGAATTGAAGCGAGTTAGAACCTTGCTCTGGATTAGGCTTTGGCTTAAGGGAATGTTGTGGCTGATTTGATCTTCTATCCAGACCACTAAAACTTTCTCCATATCAGCAACAAGGCTGTTTGGCTTTCCTGTCATTAGTGTGTTCACTGGAGTACTACTTTTAATTTCATTCAAGAACTTTTCCTGTGCATTCACAACTTGGCTAATTTGGCACAAGAGGCCTAGCATTCAGTCTGTCTTGGCTTTTGACATGCCTTCCTCACCAAGCTTAATCATTTCTAGAATTGATTTAAAGTGAGACATGCGACTCTTCCTTTCACTTGAAGACGTAGAGGCCACTGTAGGGTTATTAATTGGTCTAATCAATATTGTTGTCTCTCAGGGAATAGGGAGGCCCAAGGAGAGGAAGAAAGATTGAGGAATAGCCTGTCAGTGGAGCAGTCAGAACACACACAACATTTATTAAGTTCACCATCTTACATGAGCATGGTTCACCGTGCCCCAAAACA
This sequence comes from Diceros bicornis minor, assembly GCF_020826845.1. Classification (NCBI taxonomy): domain Eukaryota; kingdom Metazoa; phylum Chordata; class Mammalia; order Perissodactyla; family Rhinocerotidae; genus Diceros; species Diceros bicornis. Next base: position 20,179,411 of record NC_080764.1, on the reverse strand, counting down.
ATTACAATAGTAACATCAAAGATCACTGATCACAGATCACCACAACAAACACAATAATAATGAAAAAGTTTGAAATATTGCAAGAATTACCAAAATGTGACATAGAGACATGAAGTGAGCAAATGCTGTTGGAATAATGGCGCCGATAGACTTGTTCAATGCAGAGTTGCCACAAAACTTCAATTTGTAAAAACTGCAATATCTGTGCAGTGCAGTAAAGCAGAGTGCAATAAAACGAAGTGTGCCTGTGGATATATATATATATATATATATAATTATATGTATTATATATAATATATATTATACATTATAATAAATAATACATTATAATAAATAATAATATATTATTAAGTAATATTAATTATTAATATATATTTAATTAATATTTAATATACAATTAATATATTAATAATGAATATATATTGATATATTAAGTAATTATAAAATTATATATTATTCATATATAATATAATAACATTGTATATAGTTTGTATATAATTATATAATAATATATTATATTAATAAATAATATGTAATTTATTTTAATCACCTAATATATTATTTATTATTATAATATATTATTATTTATTATATATATTAGAGAGAGAGAAAAACAGAGAGAGATCAAGAAAGATTAATCAACAACCAATGTGGAACCCTTTGGATTCTTTTTATTAGAAGCAAACCTTATTATAAAGAACTATGGTAACTTTGCAAATGTAAATTCAGCCATGTTCAAAGAAACCTATCAACCAGAAACATAGTTCTCACTTTAAAAGAAAGCCACCACTTTTGGTTGATTAAACTTTGCCCAAAGTAGACTTTTCTTCATTATTAATGTATTCCATTCATATCAATTCAGAGTAGAGCAACTCTGAGATCAAAATAGCTTTCCACCAAAGCCAGAGTTTACAAAGTCAATAGTGCTAAATGTTAATGGATTCTGCCCTCATGAGTTGGGGTTATGGGAAGGCAGCTGGATCATTTTGAAACTTCATAAAAACTTCATAAACATCAAATATTGGGAGTTAGCGATGAATACGTGAAAGTTTAGAGACCCTCAAGATAAACTTTCCGAAGTTAGGCTTTTCTCCTGGTTAACCTAGGTCAAAGGATTCTCTGGGGAATACAGTAAATTTGAACTTTTGTGTGGCCTTTTTATTTGTATGTGTGTGTTTTAGCAAGCACCTTGGAATGGCAAATGCTTCCTCGTCAGTAGAACCATGTAGATTCAGAAAAAGCCATCTTCCATTGAGAAGACAATTGTTTTCTATAGAGACAAGAAACAAATGCCCATGACCCGAGTCACCTCATCCCAGCAGGCTTTTGCTGCGGCTTCCTCTGAGCAAACACAACAAAGTCCAGAGCAGTCAATCCTGCCGCCCCACACTGGGCCCCTGCAGTTGTGCTCTGCTATTTACCCTTCCTATTAATCTGTCAATGTTCTAGTCAAACACGCAAAACAATATGGTGGGCGCATAGTTTGATTGGCCATTGCTAAGTAACTTGGGCCAAAGTTGGAATGGAACTTCCAACCAACAAAATGTGAGGCCCACTGTGATTGTTAGAAAATGTTGAACAATACCAGTGCGTGACAATTTTTTCAGGGTGGCTGTGATTTAGCATCCCTCTCCCCAGAAAAGAGTGGTCCCAATAAACAACATTCAATTCTAGAATCCAAATTCTGGTCATGTTGCTGTTCCTATCGCTGTGGGCTAGGACTGTCTGGGCATTTTGTAGAGGAAGGTGTTTGATATGAGATGCTATCATCCTGTTAATGAAGGGACTATTGGATTTGGTTTGGCACACAGGTGAGCCCCTAACAACCGAAAAATTCTTTAAACTGAAAAACCAGTCCTTAATTCAACACTCCCTGAATACTAAAATGTGTAGTTCTGTAATTCCAGAATGTAATCTGAATTATCAAACGTTTTGAAAAAAATTAAGTAGCTCCTTTCCTCACTCTACTTTTCTTCTTTTCTGCTAGCCTAGATGAAGCCTCAGAATCCTGCTCAACACAAAGCTTTAAACAACCATTTCTAATCCACTGGAATTAGCACAAAAGATGGAGCCTATTTGTCATTCCTAGAGACACACATAAACAAATTCATCAGAATATAAGATGTATAGATGATCAACAGCTGTCCAAGACATTCTCTGCTAGTAATACAGAGCATGCATTTCCCTGCTGTGTGTTTTCAGAAATCAGGCAGAATGAGAAGAGTAGGTGGCTGTTTATGAATCTGGGAGGCCAGGACAAAGCACAACAAAGTAAAAGAAAATATAGATATTGAATATATTCACCAATTGACTGACTTGGGGTCAAATTCCTCCATTTACTAGCTATTTACTAGCTAGTCGACCTCTGGCAAGTATTTAACTGCTCTGAGATATGTTTGTTCGTCAGTAAAATGGAGAAAATAAGACTGTGTAACGTGTAAGTCAGAACTTTCCAACTCCTGTCCCTGCTCCATTTTTTCCGACTATTTCTGTCTCCACAGACCATAGGCAGCTCCAAGCTCATATCCTTGCAGTTTTTCACCCAAGAGGAAAAAGAACTCTCTCTTCCCAGCTTGAGTTCAAAACTTGAGAGGAAGAATTCTGATTGGCTTGACTGAGGTTATGTGTCAACCACTGGACTCCCACCATGGGGATTCTGATGGGTCTCGACTGGGTCATGTGCCCATCCATAGCCAAGGTATGTAGTTGGGCTATCCCCAGAACCACTTGGTGGGAGTAGGCATGAGCAGTTTCCAAAAACAAGTGTTGAGTGGGGATATTACATTTCTGGAGTAGACAAAACAGTAAAAGCATGCTCTGTGACTTCATGGAGTGAGGAGATGAGATAAAATAGTACATGTAAAGGACTTAGTAACTGGCACATAGTTAGTATTCCATAGATGGTAACAAAGATGATGGTAATTATTATTATGATTATTATTATCAATCTCTAGTCTCAAAAGGTACAACCAATAGTAGAGGTATTCACAAAAAGATGCTTAATGTTTCCCACCAAGTTCATCACTTATTGATGTCAGTTTTAAATCAAGCTACTCAGATTACATACTCAAATAGCACTCTCAGTGAAATAACTAAGTGCAATGGTCATACTTTTTGTACTTCAATTTGAATTCAGCTCATAATTCAAATTCTAGAGAGTTCTCTTTGGTCCAACTCACTAAAGAAAATGTTACACTAAAGGATGAAATTAAGAAATTGATTCACTCATTTACTTGAGCTCCTGTGTGTCAGGCACCAGGCTGGACACTGGGTGGAGCAAAGCTGACCAAGGAAAGCAAAGCTGACCTGAGGCAGCTTACTTTCCAGAAGGGGATCCGCAGAGTAGTGAGCAGTGCTATGAAGAAAAATGAAGCATGGTAAGAAGTTAGAAAGCACAGAACGGATTTCAGATAGAGGCAGGCCCTCTGGAGAAGGGACATCTGGGCAGAGATATGAATATAAAGGCACGAGCCATGAGAATCCCTGGGGGACAGCATTCTGCACCAAGCGAACGGTAAGTGAGTACTGAGTCTGGAGCGTGGCGATGTGGCCAGAGCAGAGTGAGCAGGGTGAAGGGGATGGAAAGCGATGTTAGGTAGCTTGCCCACTCCCCCAAGATGTCCATGTCCTAATGCCTGGAACCTGTGAATAGTTACCTTACATGGCAAAAGGGACTTTGCACATGTGATTAAGTTAAGGACCTTGAGATGGGGACATTATCCTAGATTTTCCAAGTGGACCCAATGTAATCTTAAAGTTTTATGAGGGAGTCAGAGTGATGTGATAAAAGACTCAACCCACTGTTGCTGGCTTTGAAAATGGAGTAGAAGTGTCATGAACCAAGGAATGCAGGCAGCCTCTGGAAGCTGGAAAAGGCAAGGAAATAGAATCTCTCCTAAAGTCTCCAGAAGGAATTCAACCCTGCCAACACCTTGATTTTAACCCAGTGAGACCCGTCAGACTTATGACCTATACACTGTAAAATAATAAATGTGGGTTGTTTTAAGCCATTAAGTTTGTGTGATTTGTTACACCAGCAATAGGAAACTAATATAGTATCAGTCTTAACATTATCAGATTATTCTCACTTTCTTTACACATCAGTGAAAAGTTTCTTTCTGTCTTCTGTGGAAAACCTTGACTTTTGCAACTTTTCAGGAACAATACCAATTGCTTTAAAGTGAATACACATGCCCCACCCTAATGGTCTGGAGCCACCTTGTAAATACACAAAACAAAGAATGGCAAAGGAAACACGAGCTGTGTCTCCAGGTTTCCCTAACAGAGATGTAATGTGTCCCTGGGGCAGCAAAAAATTTATTTTATGAAGGCATGCAAAATTGTCCTGTAATTTACAATGATGTGGACAAATATGGAAACAAAGAGGAAGTTCCAAACTATAACATCAATAGCACTGAATCAAGAATCAAAATCACCGGCTGAAGTGGAGCAAACCTACTGGCCTAAAAAAATGTAAGAAAATGTATTATCTCTCATACACTACCTGCATCCTGATTGCAAAGGGTTTGATTTGTAGTCAGCGAGAATACTTCTTTTCCCGTGGCTCCATGCTTCGTCAGTTTAGACATCTATTTGGTGAGTTCAAGTCCCTATAAACCATGGACGAAGAGAGAAGAGCAGGTCACAGTGGTGCAACAATGGGAAAAATTGACATCTTTAAGACAATGATTCACCCCAACCATGAACGTGATATTTCTTTCCAGGGATTTTCAATAAAATTTTAGACTTTTCTACATAAACTTCTTGACCATCTTTTGTTAAGATGTAATCCTAGGTACTATTGGGTTTTTTGTTTGTTGTTTTTGGTTCCTTAGCATTATAAATGGTATCTTTTAAATTACATTTTTTCTAATCATTTCAGCAATTGTACCGCTTGGTATTTACCCAAAGGAGTTGAAAACTTACGTCCACACAAAAACCTGCACATGGATGGATGTTTATAGCAGCTTTATTTATAACTTCCAGAACTTGGAAGCAGCCAAGATGTCCTTCAGCAGGTGAATGGATAAGTAAACTATGGTACATCCAGACAATGAAATATTATTCAGCAATAAAAAGAAATGAGCTATCAAGTCCTGAAAAGGTGGAGGAACCTTAATTGTATATTACTAAGTGAAAGAAGCCAATCTGAAAAGGCTACATACTGTATGATTCCAACTATATGCACTATATATGTACCTTCTGGAAAAAGCAAAACTATGGAGACAGTAAAAGGATCAGTGGTTGCCTAGGGTTGGTGGGGGGAGAGTGAAGGGATGAATAGGTGGAGCACAGAGGATTTTTAGGGCAGTAAAAATACTCTATATAATACCATAATGATGGATATATGTCATTATACGTTTGTCCAAACCCACAGAATGTATAACACCAAGAGTGAACCCTAATGTGAACTATGGACTTTTGAGTGATAATGAACTGTCAATGTAGGTTCATCAGTTAAAACAACAGTACCACTCTGCTGGGGGATATTGATAATGGGGGAGGCTATGCTTGTGTGGGGGCAGGGGCTATATGGGAAATCTCTGTACCTACTCTCAGTTTTTGATGTGGACTTAAAACTGCTTTAAAAAAGTCTTTTTTTTAAAAAAAGTTCTCAGAATGAAATGACCTAAATATCTGTCTCCAATTTTTTTGTGTGTTTTATTTTCATATTCATTTTGGTATATAATTTTTAATTGTAGTATTGTAGGATTGAGTTATGATAGTTCAACCAAAACGAAGTAAGGACAGGAAATTTCTTACAAAGAGACTGGAAAAGAACAGGACAGAAGAGGGATAGAATTGCAAAAATTAAACAGAGGTGATACTGACAAATCACAAGGTGCTAACCCTCATGGAATGGAGCCCCCAAAATAGTGTAGGCTTCAGCCTTCACAAAAGTTGGGCATGCTTGGTTGTCCCTGATGATAACAGGAATTTATACAAGATTTCTCCCATCAAGTACGATGTTTTCTGCATTTTTATTTATTTATTTACTTAGTCTTTGTAGATTGCTCTATCAGGTTAAACAAGTTCCCTTCTATTCCTAGTTTGCAAAGGTTTTGGGTTTTGGGAGGGGGTTGTTTGTGTTTAATTAGGAAAAGATGGTGAATTCTATTGAATGTCTTCTCTGCATCTATGAAGATGATCCTATTTTTCCTAATGTATTTTCTTTTTAGTATGTTGCTGTATTATTTTTGTTACTATTTTGTTTAGTTTTTGTTTTCTTCAATGATCCTGAGTGAAATTGACTTTTCCCCCCTTATAATGTCCTTGCCTTGCTTTGGTATCAAGTTATGCAAGCATCATAAAGTGACTTGGAAAATATTCTGTTTTTCTAATTGCTGATAGAATTTGCATAGAATTGAAATTACTTGTCCCTTAAATGTTTGAATGACTGTATTGATAAAACCATCTTATTCTGATGTTATCCATTGTATGAATATTTTTAACTACTGATTCAGTTTATTTAATGGTTATACACCTACTTATGTTTTCTATTTCTTTGGAGCCAGTTTTGGCAAATAGTATTTTTCTAGGAAACTATTCTTTTATTTTCTAGGTTTCCAAATTTGACATTGAAGTGTACATCATATACACTTATGTTTTTAATCTATTTAGTATGAGTATATGTTCCTGTTTTAATTCTTAATATTATTTATATTGCATTTTTCTCTTCCTTCTTGACAAATTTTGCCAGAGGCTTATCAATTTTATTAGTCTTTTCAAAGAACCAACTTTTACCTTTGTTGATCTTTTTTGTATGTTTATATTCTGATTCATTAGTTTTTATTGTGTGTTTGTTTAATTGTTGTCTTTCCTATACATTTGGGGAGTTTATTCCACTGTTCTTAACTCATTGGATAGTCAACTTTTAAAGTGTTTTTTGTTTTGTTAATTTAGAAAGTCATGTAGGATAATTAGTCTGCAATTCTCTTAGAAATAGAAAACTCACATTGTATTTTCTAACTTACTTTTATTAATATTTTTAAATTATTAAATTTTGCACTTTTATTTGGCATCCAACTAGCTTATGCAACGTGATTATTTTTCCATCAATTTTTCTCAGATTTTATTGGTGAGCAATATGTTATTTTCAGTTAGTGATCTTTTCCTTCTTTTCTTTTCAGCTGGCTATACTACTCATTTCTGCTTCATGTCTTACTTAATTTCCTAGAATTTTCAGGATAATCTAAAATAATAGTGACATTGTAGGTATCGTTGTCTTATTTGTAATTTAAGAGACCTCCAGTGTTTTTCATTAAATATAATAATGGCTCTTACATTAAGATAGATTTCTTATCATATTAAATAAGTACCTACCTGTTTCTAATTTATAAAAAATTTTATAATAGTTGTTGTATGTTATAAAATGTTTAGTATTTAATAGCATTCTCATAGATTTTTCTTGTTCATCCAATTGTTATGATATATTTGGTTCCTATAATTCCTAATGTTAAACTATCCTGAAATAATATCTACTAGGTTCATAAAATATAAGATATTTGTATTATTTATATATTTAAACTATTTATATATCTAAGATAATGTATTTTATTTTATGTACACTGATGAATTCAATGTGTTCATGGGGTTTTTCAGACGTTGGCATTCACACTCACGTGTAAAATAGTTTGTTGACTTTGCTGTATTACACTACCTTTGTCCAGTTTTGCTATCAAATGAATTAGAAAAATTTCACCAATTTTTCTGTCCTAAAACAACTTCTATAATGTTGGAACTTCTGTTCCTTTAAAACATTGAAAGAACTCGCTTGTAAAACTGTCTGGGCCCAGAACCTTTTTTGGAATGAATTATTTGAAAGCATTTTTCATGTTTGTCATGGCTACTGTTCTAGTTAGGTCTTCCATCTCTCCTGGAGTTAATTTTAATTATTTTTGCCCATTAATATGATAATTTTGTTGAGGCTTTTAAATGTTTTACCACAAATTCTACATAGTGGTTTCTTACATTTTAAATCCCTATATGCACTATAGCAAGAGGAAACTCTGGGTCATCCATTCCATTTCCTTGAAATTGTAGGTATAGCAGCTTCTGTTCTACTACTCAAGAGAAAATATAGAAACAAACACTCCTCCCCTCAAGAGATAATTGGTGAGATTGGAGAAAGGCTTATATCTATTGTGCAACATTTACCAGGAGTTAGACACTATATAAAAAAGTAATAAAGGAGTGACGTCAGCATCATGGCAGAGTGAGCTTCCCCCATTGAACTCTCCTCCTCTAAGACACAACAAAAAGGCCATTCATATTCCAACAGAAGCTATTCACACAACACAGGGAATGTCTGAGGCACCCAGGCAGCCATACACCAGAGGACTGAGGTGCTGGAATCCCCAGAGTAAGTGGAAGGAGGTAAGAGGAGCTCCCTTCCTTCCCCAAGGACTGTGACCCAGAGACTGAGACCAAGCGGCTCTCAGAGGAGGGGGAGGGGCAGCTTGCTGCGTGAAAAACGACATTCTCCAAGACTCCTCACAGCCTGAGAGGATCCCTCTATGGAGGGAGCAGAACGGTCATGAGGGTAGTTTCAACAAGCTAGCCCCTCAGGAGAGGAGAGCAGAGCAGAGAGCGACAGTGAGGCAAGAAACCTCTGAGATTGGGGAGGCAAAAGTAAGTTCCCCTCCCCCACCTGGCCCACCCACCTGGGGCTTCAGCACCGCGGTGCTTCAGCTCAGCCACGTCCTCAGAGGCAGTGGCCCCCAGGCACCCAGGCCCAACCAGCAGCGGAGTGAGCCTGTGCTCCCACACCAGAGGCAGCGGCAACTCAGGCCCCACCATGCCACAGCCCCAGCTGTTCCAGCTGGACCAAGCCATGGCCCCAGCTTCCCAGGCTCCACTGTGCCACAGCCCCAGCTCCTTCAGCTGGACAGTGCCCCACCCCCAGCTCCTCCAGCTTGACTTCCCCCCCTCCCCCTGGCTCCAGCTGCTCTGGCTTGGCCTGTGCTCAGGCTCCAGCTGACTTGGCGCCAGCAACTTCAGCCCACCACATTCCAGTTCCAGCTTCTTTGGCCCAGCGGTGCTCCAGCTCCTCCTTCTTCTGCTCAGCACACTCCAGTTCCAGCTTTTGTGGCCTAGAGCAGGCCAGCTCTTCCTTCTTCTGTCCAGTGGCACTTCAGCTGCAGCTGCTTCAACTCACCCACACCGGAGCCCCAGCTACTTCAGCCTAGCTGCGCTCCAGCCCCAGCTGTTCCCACGCTCCAGCTCCAGCTGTTCCCACACTTCTCCCCCAGGCAGCCTCCACTCAGCCACGTCTCAGATCAGCCAGGGGCTGATGAGAGTACCCACGGATTGAGGCGGGCCAGAATACACAGCCCTTGACCCCCACCCAGTGGCAGCAAGAGGAAACTGCCACCATATATTTTCACTATGAGGAAAAGTACGCCAACGTCGACGGGCACCATGCAAAAATATACTAAATCTTGGGGCTGTCCCGGTGGCACAAGTGGTTAAGCGTGCACGCTCCGCTGCGGCGGCCCGGGGTTTGCCTGTTCAGATCCCGGGCATGCACCGACGTACCGCTTATTAAACCATGCTACAGCAGCATCCCATATAAAGTAGAGGAAGATGGGCACGGATGTTAGCCCAGGGCCAGTCTTCCTCAGCAAAAAAGTGGAGGATTGGCATCTGATGTTAGCTCAGGTCTGGTCTTCCTCACACACAAAAAAAATACATATATACTAAATCTCCAGAGCAAAAAGAAAATGACAAGCACCTAGAAGTCAACCAAGAAAGCACAGAAATGTATAACCTTAATGACAGAGAATTCAAAATAGCCATCATAAAAAATCTTAATGAAATACAAGAAAACACAGGCAGACAATTCAATGAAATCAGGAGTTTCTTCACAAAAGAGATTGAAACTATAAAAAAAACCAATCAGAAATCTTAGAGATGAAAAACACAATAGAGGAGATAAAGACAAATCTGGAAGCCTTAAGCATCAGAGCTTACAATAGGGAGGAAAGAATTAGCAATATTGAGGACAGCAATGCAGAAATGCTCCAGTTGAAGGAGGAAAGAGAACTAAGACTAAAAAGAAATAAAGAAACTCTCCGAGAAATATCCAACTCAATTAGGAAATCCAACATAAGGATTACAGGTATTCCAGAGGTAGAAGAGAGGGAAAAAGGAGCAGAGAGCTTGTTCAAAGAAATAATAGCTGAGAACTTCCCAAACTTGGAGAAGGAGCTGGAAATACCAATGAATGAAATAAATAGATCTCCTAAATATATCAACACGAAAAGACTCTCTCCAAGGCATATAGTAGTAAAGCTGGCAAAAGTCAACAATAAAGAAAAAATATTAAGGGCAGCTAGACAAAAATAAATAAATAAATAACATACAAAGGATTTCCCATCAGGCTCTCAGCCAATTTCTTCACAGAAACTTTACAGCTAGGAGAGAGTGGAACGATATATTCAAAATTCTGAAGGACAAAAATTTTCAGCCAAGAATAATCTATCCAGCAAAAATATCCTTCAGATATGATGGAGAAATAATAACTATCCCAGATAAACAAAAGCTAAGGAAGTTCATTGCCACAAGACCCCCAGTACAAGATGTGCTCAAGAAGGCCCTCATCCCTGAGGCAAAAAAGAGAAAGGGGATTCAAAGTTTTGAACAAGGAGGAAAATACATCAACAAAACCAGAAAAATTGCAGTCATCTATCAAAATAGATTAGCAAACACTTAATTATAAAACCAAAGATCAAGGGAAGGTAACCACCAAGCATAAATATAACATCATCATGTTAAACACGAACTCACAACACAAGAAGGAATAAGATGTGACAACAATAACTTAAAAGGGGAAGAGGAAAGGGATCGAATCGACTTAGTCTAAGGGAATAAGAGGCCATCAAAAAATGGACTATCACATCCCTGAGATTTTTTTATACAAACCTCATGGGAACCACTAACCAAATAACAGAACAGAATCACACACGATAAGGAAAAATAAAACTAAGAGAACCCCCATACAGAACTACAAAACTAAATTGGTAGTCCAAAACACACGGGATGAGAAACAAAAGAAATGCAAAAGAACTCGAAAAAGAGCGATAAAATAACAACAAGCCCCCGTATATCAATAATTACCCTAAATGTAAATGGATTGAATTCTCCAATCAAAAGACACAGAGTGGTGGGATGGATTAAAAAACAAGACCCAACAATATGCTGCCTCCAGGAAACACATCTCAGCTCTAAAGACAAACACAGGCTCAGAGTGAAAAAATGGAAGACAATACACCAAGCTAATGGCAAACAAAAGAAAGCAGGTGTTGCCATACTTATATCAGACAAAGTTGACTTCAAGATAAAACAGGTAATGAGAGATAAAGAGGGGCAATATATAATGATAAAAGGGACACTCCACCAAGAAGACGTAACATTTTTAAATATATATGCACCCAATACAGGAGCACCAAGGTACATAAAGCAACTATTAACCAACCTAAAAGGAGATATTAACAACAACACAATAATAGTAGGAGATCTTAACACCCCACTCCCATCAATGGACAGATCACCCAGACAGAAAATAAATAAGGAAATAATGGACCTAAACAAAAAACTAGATGAGATGGACTTAATAGACATATACAGAGCACTCCATCAAAACACAGAAGATTACACATTCTTCTCAAGCATGCATGGAACATTCTCAAGAATAGACCATATGTTGGGAAACAAGGCATGCTTATATAAATTTAAGAAGATTGAAATCATAACAAGCATCTTTTCAGACCATAATGCCATGAAGTTAGAAATCAACTACAAGGAAAAAACCAGGAAAGTGACAAAGCTGTGGACACTCAACAACATGCTACTAAACAACAAATGGATCATTGATGAAATTAAAGGAGAAATCAAAGCATATCTGGAGACAAATGAAAATGAAAATATACCGTACCAACTCATATGGGATGTGGCAAAAGAGATTCTGAGAGGGAAACTCGTAGCAATACAGGCCCACCTTAACAAACAAGAAAAAGCCCAAATAAGCAACCTCAAACTACACCTAACAGAATTAGAAAAAGAAGAACAAACAAAGCCTAAAGTCAGCAGGAGGGAAATAATAAAAATCAGAACAGAAATAAATAAAATTGAAATTAAAAAAACAGTAGAAAGGATTAAAGAAACAAAGAGCTGGTTCTTTGAGAACATAAAAAAAATTGACAAACCTTTAGCCAGACTCACCAAGAAAAAAAGAGAGAAGTCTCAAACAAATAAAATTAGAAATGAAGAAGGAGAAATTACAACAGATACCACAGAAATACAAAAGATTATAAGAGAATACTATGAAAAACTATATGCCACAAATTGGACAATCTAGAAGAAATGGATAAATTCATGGACTCATATAACCTCCCAAAACTGAATCAAGAAGAAATAGAGAACCTGAATAGACCAATCACAAGTAAAGAGATTGAAACAGTAATCAAAAACATCCCAGGGCTGGCCCTGTGGCTTAGTGGTTAAGTGCATGCCCTCCGCTACTGGTGGCCCGGGTTCAGATCCCAGGCGCACACCGACGCACCACTTCTCCAGCCATGCTGAGGCCGAGTCCCACATACAGCAACTAGAAGGATGTGCAACTATGACATATAACTATCTACCGGGGCTTTGGGGGAAAAAAAGGAGGAGGATTGGCAAGAGATGTTAGCTCAGAGCTGGTCTTCCTCAGCAAAAAGAGGAGGATTAGCATGGATGTTAGCTCAAGGCTGATCTTCCTCACGAAAAAAAAAAAAAAAATCCCAAAAAGTCCAGGACCAGATGGCTTCTCTGGAGAATTTTACCAAACATTCAAAGAAGACTTAATACCTATCCTTCTCAAACTATTCCAAAAAATAGAGGAAGAAGGAACACTTTCCAACACACTCTACGAGGCCAACATCACTCTGATACCAAAGCCAGGCAAAGACTATACTAAGAAGGAAAACTACAGACCAGTATCCCTGATGAACATAGATGCAAAACTCCTCAACAAAATATTGGCAAACTGAATACAGCAATACATTAAAAAGATCATACACCATGATCAAGTGGGATTTATACCAAGGACACAGGGAAGGTTCCACATCCGCAAATCAATCAATGTGATACACTACATTAACAAAACAAGGAATAAAAACCATATGATCATCTCAATAGATGCAGAGAAGGCATTTGACAAGATTCAACATCCATTTATGATAAAAACTCTCAGCAAAATGGGTATAGAAGGAAAGTACCTTAACATAATAAATCCCATATATAACAAACCCACAGCCAACATCAGACTCAATGGGGAAAAACTGAAAGCCATTCCTCTGAAAACAGGGACAAGACAAGGATGCCCACTCTCACTACTATTATTCAACACAGTACTGGAGGTTCTGGCCAGGGCAATTAGGCAAGAAAAAGGAATAAAAGGAATTCAAATAGGCAATGAAGAAGTGAAATTCTCACTGTTTGCAGATGACATGATCTTATATACAGAAAACCCTAAAGAATCCATTGTAAAACTATTAGAAATACAGACAAGTGGCAGGGTACAAAATCGACTTACAGAAATCAGCTGCATTTCTATATACCAACAATGAACTAACAGAAAGAGAACTCAAGAAGACAATCCCATTTACAATTGCAACAAAAAGAATAAAATATCTAGCAGTAAATTTAAGCAATGAAGTGAAAGACCTATACAATGAAAACTATAAGACATTATTGAGTGAAATCAATGATGACATAAAGAAATGGAAAAATATTCCATGCACTTGGATTGGAAGAATAAACATAGTTAAAATGTCCATACTACCTAAAGCCATCTACAGATTCAATGCAATCCCAATCAGAATCCCAAAGACATTCTTCACAGAATTAGAACAAAGAATACTAACATTCATATAGGGCAACAAAAGACCCCGTATAGCTAAAGAAATCCTGAAAAAGAAGAAAAAGCCTGGATGCATCACAATCCCTGACTTCAAAACACACTACAAAGCGATAGTAATTAAAACAGCATGGTACTGGCACAAAAACAGACACACAGATCAATGGAACAGAATCGAGAGTCCAGAAATAAAACCTCATATCTACTGGCAGCTGATCTTTGACAAAGGAGAGAGGGACATACAGTGGAGAAAGGAAAGTCTCTTCAATAAATGGTGCTGGGAAAACTGGAGAGCCACTTGCAAAAGAATGAAAGTAGACCATCTTCTTTTGCCATACACAAAAATTAACTCAAAATGGATCAAAGACCTGAAGGTGAGACCTTAAACTATAAAACTCCTGGAGGAAAAAATAGGCAGTACACTACTCGCCATCAGCCATAAAGGGATCTTTTTGAATTCCATGTCTACTCAGACAAGGGTAACAAAAGAAAAAATAAACAAGTGGAACTTCATCAGATTAAAGAGCTTCTACAAGGCAAGTGAAACCAGGATTAAAATGAATAGGGAACTTAGCAGCTGGGAAAAAATATTTGCAAACCATGCATCTGATAAGAGATTAATCCCCATAATATATAAGGAACTCACACAACTGAATAACAAAAAATCAAACAACCCAATCGAAAAATGGGCAGAGGAAATGAACAGACACTTCTCCAAAGAAGATATACAGATGGCCAACAGGCACATGAAAAGATGCTCAACATCACTAATCATCAGGGAAATGCAAATCAAAACCACACTAAGATATCATCTTACACCCGTTAGAATGGCTATAATCACCAAGACAAAAAGCAACAAATGCTGGAGAGGCTGTGGAGAAATGGGAACCCTAATCCACTGCTGGTGGGAATGCAAAGTGGTGCAGCCTCGATGGAAAACAGCATGGAGATACCTCAAAAAATTAAAAATAGAAATACATTATGATCCAGCTATCCTACTGCTGGGTATCTACCCAATAAACCTGAAATCAACAATCCAAAGAGGCTTATGCACCCCTATGTTCATCGCAGCATTATTCACTATAGCCAAGACATGGAAGCAACCCAAGTGTCCCTCGACTGACGATTGGATAAAGAAGATGTGGTATATATATATATACCATGGAATACTACTTAGCCATAAAAAAAAGATGAAATCATCCCATTTGCAACAACATGGATGGACCTGGAGGGTATTATGTTAAGTGAAATAAGCCAGAAAGAGAAAGACAAACAGGGCATGATTTCTCTCATATGTGGAAGATAAACCAACACACGGACAGATAGAACTGTTTGGTGGTTACCAGGGGCTAGGGGGGTGGGGGGTGGGCATAAGGGGTGGATGGATGCACTTATATGGTGACTGATAAACAATAACGTACAAAAAATATTTCACAATACAAAAAATTGCAAAAAACAAAAAAAAAGTAATAAGGGTATATCTGTCACTCTCTGTTTCTATCTTGTTTTCTCTTCTGCCTTCCTGTGCCCAGACATAGCAAGCCTTGTTTCTATATGGCAAGCAGACTTTATAGGCATTGGCAAATAGGCCCACCAGTCACTATTTTATCTGCTTAGCTTCTCCACTGTGACTTGTGAGTTATCTTCAGTCAATTCAGGATAGAGAGAGAGGGAAACTCTGGCTTAAAAGTCAAGCCCCAATCCCCAATTCATCTTTACCAGGCAGCCCTTAACTTGGAGATTCATTTGGTCTACATTAATACAGCTAATAAGCTGATGGAAAACAAGCCTTTATTCTATGAAGCATGACGCTGAAGGGAAAGCAGGAACTACTGACTTCTCAAACTTACACTCGTAACTCCCAACTTATTAGAGACCTCTTCTCATTCTCAATTTTATGTGTTTGTGGTTTATCTTTTTTCTCAAATCAGCTTTCAGCAATTTGCGTGGCACTGCTGTTGTTTCACAGTCTAAAACAAGAGATTCAGTCTGGATCAAAAGCAACTGTAAAGACCTCAACTTCATGGCTTTATAGTTCTTCACTCTAATATTACTCTAGTCACATGGCACAGTTTCCCTAAAAAACTTGCCTCTCTCTGCTGTCTTCTCTTCCCTTCAACAAATAATTTGCTCCCCCTTGACTATGTTTCATGGCTTCTGCTTATTCAGGTCATCCATTTGGTCATGATCCTTAATGGTCTTTTCTCCAGCTCATGACTTTTCAGCTCCTCCTCTGATGCTAACTGCCGGGTTGTCTCAGTATTTCCAATTCTGATTCAGGAGGTAGGGAATCTTACTAGCCCAGCTCATGCCTTCGTGCTAAGCCACATCACAGATCCTGAGAAGCCTAGGGAATGACGAAGACCTAGGGCTGGTCAAGTGTCTGCCCCTAAGCCCACAATCTCGCTTGTCAGTAACAGCTAAAATTAATGTGTTCAAACAGAATTCTTGATTTGCACCCTTATTCAAGCCTGTCTCCCATCTCTGTTCTCTTCCCATCTCCATAATGTGACCACCGTCTGCTAAGTTGTTCAGACCTAGGTGCTCTCCTTGGTTCCTCTCTTTCTCTCATCATTTCACTCACACACTCCCCTTCATCAAGTCTCATCCATTCATTCTCTAAACTACAGTAGTCTCATCTTATCGGCAGTTTCTCTTTCCAAGGTTTCAGTTACCTGCGGCCAACCAGTCTGAAAATATTAAATGGAAAATTCCAGAAATAAACAACTCATAAGTTTTAAATTGTATGCCATTCTGAGCAGCATGATGAAATCTCATGCTGTCCCACTCCCTCCTACCCGAGATGTGAATCTTCCCTTTGTCCAGCATATCATACCCATGCTGTATACGCTACCCGTCCATTAGTCACTTGGTAGCTGTCTTGGTTATCAGATTGACTGTCACAGTATCACAGTGCTTGTGTTCAAGAAACCTTTATTTTACTTAATAATGGCCCCAAAGTGCAAGAACAGTGATGCTGGCAATTTGGATATGCCAAAGAGAAGCCATAAAATGCTTCTCTTAAATGAAAAGGTGAAGGTTCTCGTCTTAATAAGCAAAGACAAAAATCATATGCTGGAGTTGCTAAGATCTATGGTACAAATGAATCTTCTACCCATGAAATTGTGAAGAAGGAAAAAGAAATTCATGCTAGTTTTGTTGTTGCACCTCAACATATTTATGTATGTATAGGAAAAAACACAGTATATATAGGGTTTGGTACTATCCACGGTTTCAGACATTCACTGGGAGTCTTGAAACGTATCCCCCATAGATAAGGGAGACTACTATAGATTCCAAATTCACCCATTCTCTTCATTTCCATTAATATCACTTTAATCCAGGACACCATCATTTTTTATCTGGATTATTACGACAGCCTCTTAACAGCTCCCTAACCAATCATTGCACTTCCAATTCTTTCTATCATTCAACCCGTACACCACACAGCAGTATTTAGGATCTTCTTAAAATATAAATCTGATCATGTATCTCCCTCACTTAAAATCCTTCGGTAGCTCCCAATTTCTGTTAGAATAACATCCAGTCTTTACACCATGCCCAACACAGCTTTCCATGATCTGGTCCTGGCTAATCTCACCACCTCATCTCACAGTACGCTCCCCACTCTCTCAATGTTGCAGCCACACCAGCTTTCTTTCAGTGACTCAGGACCCGTGAGGCTGTTTTCTGCCTTAGAGCCTCTGCACACACCTCTGCTTGCTGACTCTTCCCTCTGCTCCTTCTTACTTTAGAAATGCGATCTTCTTCACTAGTCTTTCCTTGGCTACCCTATCCAAAGGGATTTCCCCCGTTTGCATTATGTTTTCATATTTTTGCCTGTCTCCCCAATAAATTACCGGGAAAGAAACTACAAAGAACAGAGAAAAAGCAAAAGCCAAAAAGAGAAGAAAAAAACAAAACAAAACAAAACCTCAAAAGATGAGAAAAAGGCAAGAAATTAAAAGAAAATAGGCACAAAATTATTAACCTTTCTGGAAAAAAAAATTTCATAAAATTTTTAAATAAATGCAAATATTCTACACCCCTCCAGTGAACATTCTAAACACTTACCTCTAGGTCTTAGACAATGATTTCTAATTCCCCTACCTGCAAGATTTGTGTAAGTCAATTTCCCTTGAATTCCGGCGACTATGATATTCTCTAGTTTGAGAACTTATCAAAATGAAAGCTCAAAATGAGTTAGAAGCATTTGAAAAAGTCATTACGAGCCCCTAGAAGAGTCTAATGCTTCTTTTCTCATTGTAAGTTTGCATAGCAAGCATCCGAGACAAGCTTTAAAATAAAACAACCCTCTCTTAAGGCCATGGGGACATGAGGCATCATTTCCCCACAATAGCCGGCCCCTCTCCTCTCCCTTTGTCCTTCGCAACGCCTCTTTGTAAATCACAGGTGTTTGCAGGCATAAAGCCCATCAGAAGAGAGCTTATTGTGAGGAGTTCTTTCTTTGCCACTTGTTCTAAACCTGTTCAGAGAGTGCTCCATGCCTTAAACCAAATCTCCATAAAAATCAAGAAACAAGAAGTTTTCTGTACTCCTGCCCAACAGCCGCACTATGACATTAGTTTCGACAGCTCTGTGACCCTGTATTGTCCCAACTTTATTCACTAGTCTCTTTTTCTCTTTCTCTCTCCATTCCTTTTTTTAAGCCTTTATTGGCATTTTTTATCTACTGTAAAATAAAAAGCAAGACGATGGGTGTTTTTTTAAAAGCACTCTATGTGGCAGCCAGAAAAAGCTATCTGCAGTTACTGTAGAAATGGTTTCAAAAAACATCTGCAAATCAAAGAAAGACACCATAGCAGTGTCTGCAGATTTTTTTCTTTTTTCCTTCCCTTAAAGTTCCTTCTTGGCCGTTATAGAGTAGGCTCAGGAATGAATTTATGTGACAGCTATGAAGTTAGTATTAAAATTGTGAATAGTGCCTAGCAGTTTTCATGCCCTTACTATAAGATGGCCTCAATTTGCCACACAGCGGTGAATAGGGTAAAAGATGGGGTGTGGGGGGATTTCAAATGAATGGGAGGAGGAGGGCATGTGAATGGGAGGGTTTCCCGGGAGGGAGCAGCACAGTAGTCACGGGAGAAGAGTGATTTATTTTTTGCAATTCCAGAAAGAAAGGCCGAGAGAAGCTTTCTGCCTAAAAGATGCTGAAGCATGGGGTGGGGGGATGTGAGGTAAATAATATGGCTATACACATTTAGCAAGCGTCAACGCCAACTCTAGAAGCAGGGACGGGGCGGTGGGTGGCGGGGCGGTGGGAAATCCATTCCTCTGGTCTTCCAAGATTGAATATTAAATGCCAGCAGGGAGCAGATGTGGGCAGGGGCTGCAGAATGGGGTAAGGGGCACGGACGGAGGGGGGTAAGCGTTTATCTCAATGGAAATTAACCACTTGGGGAGAATTAGGAGAGAGCTGGAGCGGACTAGGCGGAGAGAGTGTCTCTCGATGTATTTAAAGAGAGGACTCTTATGGTGCGGGAATTCGGGGAGGGCATTCGGAAAAATGAGGTGAGCCAGGCTGCAGAGAGCAAGGCGGGGCGTGCCCTCCGCCGCCCCGTGGCCCCGCCCCCGCGGCTCCCCCACCTCCCACCCCCGATTAGCATGCGGGCCGCAGAGGGCCGGCCGGGCGGGGAGGGCGGCAGTGGGATCGCCGCGCGGGGCGCATTGTGGGCCGCGCTCGCCTCCGCGGGGGACCATCTGCTCGCTGTCAATGCATCACCTGCTCGTCTGGGCCGTCGCCGGGGCAACGGGGGGCGGGGGATTAAGGAGCGTGTGCGTCTCGGTCCCGGCCGCGGCGGCGGGGGCGGGGCGCTCCTCAGCCGCCCGCAGCCCCACGACAGGTCCGCTGGGTGGAGCGGGCCGGCGGGCACCGTGGCGGACTGTGCAGCTCGCAGCTGCCCCTCGTGCTTTGCAAAGGCACCTGAGCCGCCTCCACTTGCGGAGGTGTCTGGAGTCCCGAGGTGGAGCAGGGAGCCAAAGATCCGGCCCTTGCAACCCACCCAGAGGGCAAGAAGCACGACCCCCCGCGTCTACCTGGAGCTGCATGAGCCGTGTCCCCGGAGCGCCACCGGCAGCCTCTTCCAGGGCAACTGGCTGACCCAGCCTGCTCCTTGGGGGCGCCGCGCAGCGCGGTTCTGAGCGCCCTGCCGTCGCTGGGCGACCACAATGGGGCCCGCATCACGGATGGAACCTCCCCGGCTCCTGCCACCCAAGTCACAAATCACTTCCACGCCTCTCATCCGACATTCCGGTCTGCCGCCCAACGCCAAGACTAGGGAAGCCTTCGACTCAGAGTGACACCTGCTCTTTGGGGAACTGCGTCCTGAGGTTTATCAAAACGGGTTGATTTGCCACGGAGGGAGTAGTTCTGGAGATAAAATTCCCCTGAAATCTCCTTTCCACCTACTCCTCTTCCTGGCACTCAAAAGAAGTTTAAACAAGTGCAATCAGTAATGCAGCCAACAGTAGGGGGCAGAGCTAGGCTGTAGATGGGAACAGTGTCCACTCTGGGATACATTTGATCCAAAGCCGTGTTCTCTGGTTTAGAAACTTCTAGGAAAATCTGTCCCTTGCCCTTCCGCATCAACACCCCCACCCCCCCTGGTCAAGCTGAACCAACAAAGGTCAGTCATATCCGCCGGAGCATTCCATGCCCTTAAACAGAGAGGGAACGGTTACTCTCCCTGGTAAGCTTTCCATAGACTACACAGAACCAGAGTTAAGCTTAAATCAAAACTCGTATTGTATATATTTTTTTCTTTCTGGAATAATTATTGTTATTCCTCTGCAGAATAACAGAAGCAGCAGAAAGTTGAGATTCACCCATTCCCAGGCTAGACCCCCTAGACCCACATGTGAAACATTTCCAGCCGGGTAAAATCCCAGCTTGTTTCTGAAGATCTCTGAGTCAAGATGGTCCGGAATCTTTCTTGTTAGATCCCATTCCAGGACCTGGCAACTCTTGGGGAATCAACAATCTTTCTTTGACTAACTTAGCAACTCAAACTCGTTTCCTGCAGTTCTGCTTTCTGAAGAAGCAGAGAAATTGCCCTCTTTTCAAATCAATCCTTCGTGTTAAAGAAATTATTAAATTGTCCATTAACCTTCTCAAATTTTTTCCTGTCTTTTACTCCATTTTTCTTTTCTTTAACAAAACCCTCATTTAAAGTTACACCAAATACAAGTTTGTGATATTGATCCTGTGTGTCTTCTCCAACTAAAATCTCATGATCATCAAGTAAAATTTCTCCCTTATTTTTATGATTTCTAGATGTGAACACCATGAATTAGACTAATCCAATGATTAAAATCATTTTTTTAATTTACTGTTACCATGCAGCAAATGACAGTCCCACTAAGTTATCACTTTCCTCCTGTCATTTATCTGCAACAGAAAAAAGTTAACTATCAAAATATCCATGTGCTTTGACCTTATAGATAAAATGGAAAAGAATGAGTGTTCTTTTATATAAACTTGCTCAAAAGATAAAGAAAATCTACCCATCCAAACTGCTTTTAATTGTGACTTTCATTAACTAAAGTTGAGAGTTCCAAGAAGCCGTGTTCTTTGATTCACAAGGTACTTCCAAATACAGAGAATCATAGCGTCATCCCCACTTCAAGAAGGGGTGAGTTTGAGTCCAGCCATTCTACCTATGGTTTGGGCAAGGTCATTGAAACACAAAGTTAAGTGACCAACCCAAGACTGTACAAACAAAGGCTGGAGATGCCCGGGGCATGCTCAATCTCCCTAGCTTTCTACACTAAGAACCCCTCAAAATGCCCTTTATCTAGTCTACTACCACTTCTACAGCTGCTGGCTTCACAGTAGGGATGAGATACTTCAACAAATAATCATTGAACACCTACCATGTGTCAGGCAAACTAGACAAAGATCCCTGCCCTCGTGGAGCTCACTGTTCAGTCGGGGTAAAATGATTTTTAAAAAAAAAACTATTTATTTACCCAGTAAATATTTATTAAGCACCAATCAAATACTATAAGAGAGAAAAAAAAATCCGTAAATAAGATATGCATATCTTCCTTAAAAAGAGAAACACACACACAAAAATCAGAGCATAATATAAAATTAGAAAATAATATCAGTATGACAAAGTATCAAGGAAGTATAGAGGAGGCATCAGGTTATTGTGCCTGGAGAGCATCACAGAGATGTCATAAACTGTGCCATGAAGAATTAGCAGGAGTCCCCAACACCTAAAATAGGGCATGGCATATAGCAGATGCTCAATAAATAGTTGTTGAATGAATGAATGGTGTGTTTTCCAAGCAGATAAAGGGAGGAAGATATTCCAGACAAAGACATGACAACATGAACCAAGGCTCCATGAGATATGTGTTTAAGGAATGATGAGTGAGCAACTAATTGTGAGCAAAATAATACAAGGGAGAAGAGGAAGATGGAGTGCTTGTCTAGAGACGTGTGGAGAAAGGATTTGAATATCACGCCAAGAATGTAGATTTTGTCTTAATGACCAATAGTTTTTCAAAAGTAGAACACTTGTTTTTAAACAGAATCTTGCATGAAACCCAAAAGTACTAAAATTGATGCAAGTAGAGCTGCCTAGTTGAAGCAGGGATAGGACCTGACACCTTGTCCTCCGGCCACAGCCTCACCATCTAGGCACTGCTGGAGCGCCCTGGTATGCCCCTTGGAACACTCTTTGAAAACCAGAGCCAGGGGCAGTGGGTCATCACTGAATGTCATTAGACATGAGAGTGTGAGTTTGGATGGAAAGCAGTCAAGGAGAGCGGTTAGGATACTATCTAAATTGTCCAAGCACAAAATAATGAGGACTTACATTAGATCAGTGACATTGGTAGTGAAATGGAAGAAGACAAGAGATTTTGAAGACAGAATCCTTAATATGTATGGTCTTCCTGCTTCAGGGAAAGTAATTTCACCTCTGGTACCTCTGAATTTAGATATTTTTAAATGATAGCATATAACAAACTGTTCATTGTAATCGTGACTGTGGCCAACATCCCACACTTGCAAAAGTTGTTGAAAAAAATACCTTTGCAGTAACTGCTGAAAATATGGCTCATATGTCAGAATACAGATTTTTGGATCCTAAGATGAGCAAAGGGAAGATTCAGAAAGATAGCAAAAAGAAGGACACAGATGAGAGATATCTAATACTCCTTTAATTTACTAACCAGAGGAATCAGTTTTGAGCAATGATCAAAATTATGGTGAATCATGACCCTTCCCCGCATCCCCTGAAATGGAAGTATTCAAGTGTTTTTCTTAAAAGTCATGCAGAATTCATCATTGCTCACTTACGTGTAGATACAATTGCCTATTAAAAGTCCCTCATGGGTAGAAAGCTTGTGATTTAGGGAATCCATGACGCTCCTGGGCTGAGGAAAACAAAGATATGTGCTCACACAAATAAGCTAATGGAAGGGAGGCAGCAAAGGAGCTGCGAAGCTGAGGAAATTCACATGGTGAAGATAGCTGGCATTTAGCCAAAAGTAAAAACTATAAATATTAATCAGATGAGAATCAGTGTCACTTTCCTGCAAGAATGTTCTGTAATTAAAAGGGTGGGTATTGTGTTGTGCATGTTAGCACAATTGCCACCAATAATATTGGATGCCAGCAGCTCCCGGGAGCGGGAGAGAACACAGAGTCCTAAGGATGTCACCTAGCAGAAAGTTGACCATGTAAGCATCAGCCATTTACATCAAATTCAAATGATATTTCAAAATAAAGGGGGAAGAAATACCAGGGTTTCAAAATTGTGTTTCTGTCTTGAAAAGTAAAAAAAAAAAGGCAAGGAAAGAAAAAATTGTTGGATACTATTGTATGCCAGGCATTTACTAGACACTTTCCGTACGTCATGTCACTTAATCTTTACCTCGAACCTGCAGAAAAAGTGTCATCATAACCACATTTCAAAGACGTGGCAGTTCCAGAGTTGGCTTGCGGTCCACGGTGCGACTGTGGGTGAGTGTATCTGAAGTGAAGCGGAGGTGAAATGTCCCTGACATTGGTGAGGTTACGAGATCATGAAATTAGGATGCTTAACGGATCATCCATGTGAGCATCGAGTCACCCAGGAAGCTGTTGACCCTTGGAGCGGATGGGAAGGCTGGGAAGGAGGCGCTGAAGCTCTCATTTGGGGAAATCAGCAGTAATTCCACTCAAGGGTCAGGCAAAGGATGTTTGAGCAACGTACCAAAAGTGTTGAAGGAGAGGGGATTATTGAAGATCAGAAGAATAATGGTTAAAAGAGGCAAAAGGGGACAAAAGTATGATCTTCCCTTCTTTCCTCTGTGCCTAGACATGGATGAGCTAGCATGAACAGCTTCCACTCCAGGAGGATGCAAAAGAAGTCACCTCTTCAAAAGAAAACAAAGTTTTAGTGAGGTCAGAAGTGGACGGAGCTTTGACGGAAGAGGCCAGGAATGTAAAGAAGTTCTCATTAGGTCGGTATCTCATCTCCTCCTTGCCTACAGTCTAAAATTCAAATCCTTAAAGGTTATTCAAGGCCTCCATGGGATGATGTCCAGTGGTACCCTCATAAATGTTTAACAACCAGCTCTCTGGGAAGATAAAGCCTTGATTTGTAGTATTTGTCAATTTTCCTGGTGTAAATACTCCCACCATGGTTGATTTCAAGCTTCCAATGTAACACAATTTTGCAGAATTGCAAAAAGATGTGCACAATCAGCTCTGATGAACCAGTGATAGTTGGCTCCAGCACACCACTGCCCTTGCCTACTTCATGTTTTCCTGTCACTTCTTCCCAGCCTACATTATTGTTCAAGGATAAGGCTGCTAACTCGTGCAAACTATATATTGCGCAACTCTAGTACTGCCATGTTCATCAAAGTCGTCACTGATATGTATATATAATATGACAGTTTTCCAACAGATGCCTGTGAAGTACAGAGAGAAGGAGACCTTCCCTAATTTGCACAAAGGCATCATTTGGTTTGGTTGTCATGCTTCTCAATGACCACAGACTGGAAGCTACAAGCCAAATCCAGCCCACAGACATCTTTTCTTTAGCTCACACTGGGTTAAAAATTTTTTTTTTACCTAGCTTGCCAACATTTAAAAATAGGAAACAAAAATCCAATTTTCTAGATTCTCTTGGAAAAATCAAAGCAGGTTGCATTATTAACGTCTGGAAAGTGCCTATGCACTTGAGTGATCTGATCTCCAGATCCAGAGATGGACTATAATCTATCCTCAGAGAAAGTCATTCAAAAGATGTCAGTGTCCTTCAGCCCACCCTGGCTGATGTTTTATGCTCAACAATTTTTACCATGATAATCCATAGAATCCATGTCATCTGGACTCCATCTTCCCCTGCAACTCTTCCCTCACCTTCTGGCAGTTTCTAGAACAGTCTTTCCACCTCAGGGCCTTGCATTTGCTTTGCTTCTTCGTGAAACACACCACTCTCACCCCCTTCACTCAGCTGGCTCCTGCTCATCCTTCCATTCCCCTTTAGACATAATCTCCATCAGCTCTCAACAAGACTCCCAAATAGCCTCTAATCTGCTTATCCCCATGCCATGCACCACAGAATGTTCAGAGTGATCTTTTACAAATGTAAATCAGATCATGACACAGTGCAATTACAATAAAACACAAACTCCTTAAATGACCCTTAAAGGACTACGAGATTTGGACACTCTTCATTCTTAGTCACACTGTTTCCCTTTCTCCTTCACAAACACACCCCACTTGTGCTCTTGCTGTTCTCTCTGCTTAGAATGCTCTTTCCCAGGTCTGCATAGAGCCTACACCTTGGGATCATTCTGTTCTCAGCAAAAATCAGCTGTACATCCTCAGAGAGGCCTTCCCTGGCCATGCATACAAAACAGCAGCCCCCCTTCCTACCAGCCTCCCTTCAACTATCTCTGTCACATCCCTTTGTCACCTAACCCAGATCACCCCCAGATCTCCAAATCAGAATTCCTGGTGGTAGGTAGGGCCTGTCAATCTGGATTTTTATTAAGCTACCCTTGAGGATTCTGACGTGCACCAGTTTGGGAACCCCAGTCTATGGTATAATGGGTTATAATTCCTGGTATGAAGCCAAAAATTCCTCCGATCCATTTGAAGAAGTTATGATCATTCTAGTGAAAAAGTGAAGTGAAGGATGGACACCTAGAGGTGAACTCAATAAACTAATAGAATGAAAAAATGTACAGACACAGGTTAAAAAGAAATCTGGAGAATCTGTGGAGGCTTAAGAATTATTGGGAAAATATCTAATGTCAAGAAGAATTGTAAGATTAAAATCTTAATGGTTATGAAAATACAAAGACTAAAGGAAAAGGAATGGAAAGTAATCATAAAATTCGCAAAAGTTAATCAATCTTGTGAGTGGAGGGGCTGTTTTCCTGCCAGGGTGAACGTGGGAAACATGGAGAAATGATTTCCCAGCAGCTTTACAAGCTTCTGAGTTTGTCTTAGAAAAATTGTAACTCCTTGGGGATGTCATTTCCATGGTATGCTTCCAAATTTAACGCTTGAATAGGAAAAACTGTCCCAACCGAATTTGAAAGCCCACAGCCAATAACTGGAAATACAATTCAGTCAGTGTAAGACTGACAGAATTGCAATTGTCCAAAATACTGCTAAGAAGGAATGTCACTCTTCTCTGAAATGTCCTTCATCTCTATCTAGACAGAATCTCTCCTAGGACCTTTCTCTTTTTTTTTCTGGAAATTAGTTACTTATAAATACATGTATCCTCCCTTTTGCACTGTAAGTTCCTTTAGGGCAAGGTGATAGAGAAGAGTTAATAACCTGAGCATTGGGAGGCAGAGACACCTAGTTTCAAGTCCTGGCTTGGCCACTTGCCAACTGCATGACCTTGTGCAAATTATTTGACCTCTCTAAGTGTCAATTCCCTCATCTACAAAAAGGTGGTAATCATTTAAGAAATAATAATAATAGCTAATATTTATAAATGCTTTTGTACTAGGTAGGTGCTAAGTGTTTTACATGCAATATTTTAGTCAACCCTCACAAGAACCCTTTGAAGTAGCTACTATTATTTTCCCATTTTATAGATGAGGCAAACTGAGGCATAAGGAAGTTAAGTAACTTGCTCAAGTTCATACAGCCAATAGGTGATTGAGATCGTATTTAAACCCAGCCCATCTGACGCCAGAATGAGATAATGCTTATAAAGTGCTCAGCACAGCAGCTGTATGCCTAGAGTGATCTTTTCACACCAGGGATTCCTCATGCCCCTTCCTGTCTGTGTCATTCAGCAGTTATCAGCCCTAAACTACCTTATGCTCCCATCATGCAATGCTTGTTGCTGAAGAATCAGGGGGGGGGGGAGGAGAACGAGGAGGATACAAGAATAATCTGTAAAGTATCTCACTTCTTCTGGAGTTAAGCACCACCCAACTGAGAGCCTCGAGGAAGAACTATTTTCCTGGAACATTTCCAAATCTGCAATCTTCAAAGGAAAAAATAAATCTCAGCCCCTGAGCCAAGCTTGAACATCTATAGACAGCCTTGAAAATGCAATTTAAACAACAACCAAAAAAGCATCCTGGTGTAAAATATAGATGATACTGGCAAAGAAAAGAAAATGGTAAATCAAAGTGAGTTTCGACGCCTGAACCAATTTAGCATCAACTCTGAAGAGAGCAGGTACCAGATATTATGCGTGGCTACACTGACCCTAACCAACTCCCGTTTCTATTCTGAATTCCTGTTTTGAGCAGCGCAACCCAGCTAGCATTCAGAGGTCACACCCACATAAGGGATATAATAAATCCTAACAAAGAGTCTGTCTCTTTTCTTCCCTGAACACATAACAACAATTTCCACATCTCGTTTCATCTTAGACCTTCAGACTTTCTGAACCCGGGGAGCTCTGACGTAGAGATATAATCTTCTTTAAATCCCCCTGAAGCAATCATTTCATTTGTGATAAAATTTGAGTGCCATCCTGTCCTGGATTCCTTTCCTTTGTGCTGTAGGCTCGAGAGAGAGGCCAGATCATAGACATTCGAGAACAGAAAACTTTCACATGAAATCAATAATCTTATGTTTTGGCCCCTTCTTTAAATGGCTGCAATCTGCTTCTTGGCCCATCCTTAATCTCAGTTGCACACACTGCAATTCTCTTTTGTATCCCATCCGTGCATATCAGGTCCAGCCCCCTCTTCTATCAAGAGACTGCACGCTGTTGGGTTCCCAAGCTGGTAAGTGAAAGACATTATCTGGCCGCTTTGGGGAGTTGTCCACGTTCCCTTCCGTGAGGCCAGGGGACAGGATTGACCTTCCTGACTCTTAAGAGACTCACAGGTGAAGCTCTAATTTTTAAATTCCCCAGAGAAGAAATAGGGGGAGGATTGGAACACCTTTGAGAAGAGAAGAGAATTGCATTCACCCTAGATGCTAGTCTCATTGTGACCTTCAGTTGGATCCCAGTGATGTTTGGAAAGTCGAAGAAGTCAAAGAGAACCAAAACAAGTGTTATATATATTTAATAAAGTTATATTTATATTTTACATAATTTATAATATAATAATATACATTTATATAAATATAAAACATATGAAATAAAATTATATAACACGTGTGTATATAACATATGTGTGTGTGTGTATATATGTATAAAGTTGAGATGTAACAAAGATTGTCACACTATAAAAACACCCTTTAACCCTCAGTTAGGGGTGCAAGGTATTCCAAGATGGCTCACTCCATTGCTCAACTTCCCTTGTGCTTCTTTCTCCTAACTCTACTCCCACACTCTCTAGAGGCATAGACAAACACATTCAATTACTCAAAAGAGCCACTGGCGTGTTAGTGCATCTTCGAAGAGTTTGTACAAGTAAATAAAAGCAGGGCCAGGTAGACCAATGTTCCTTGGCCTCCAAGTTGGCCAGTATGTGACATTCCTGGTACAGCAATGCTTTGATACCTTTTCAAACTGATATTCTTTAAAATATTTAAAATTTTCAAGTTCATTTACATTTACATTAAGCCTTTAAACATATAAATATACTTTTTTAACTTATATGTTTTTTGTGGGGAGGGAGACAATGACAAACCTGGCTTCGCTTGTATGTGTTGGAAAGGTCAGCTCTTGTCTCAAGTGTGCTGTATCTATTCTGCAAAACAGAAGCCCTGAAGGTACCCTGACCCAGTCTCCTTAGAGAGCCATTTGGGAAATAAGAATGTTCATATCTGAGTCTGCTGCTTGGGAGTCTTGGCAGCTTCCCAAGTGGATGGGCCATACCTTCATTCCCGTCACTATCGTACTCTCCTGAGAAGTACTCGTAGATTCAGTTTTCTTCCTCTCATTACATTTTCAGTGATATTTTGGTTCCTTTTATGGAATTTATAGCAAATGGCCCAGGTGACCTGCCCTCCAATGAGACTTTGGGAATCTGTAAGGTTTGCTGTTGTTAGGGTGGAGGTGAATCTGGTCTGAGCAGTGTAGTAGACACCTACTGCCCTCTCTGCCCAGCACTCATTCCTGCTTCTCAGGTAAGAGTTTGCTTGTATTCCTTTGGGGAAATGCTCATCCTCCACTCTCAGTCCATGTGTCCAATGGGGAATATGTCCCAGAACTGGTGCAGTAACTGGTTCAGAGAAGGACGTGTGACCCCAGCCAGGCCAAGGAAAGTCAGGAGGTTTGCATGAACCCTAAGCAAAAGGGAACTCTCTTTCCACGGGGTTTGCTAAGCTGCTGGAAGGGAAATCTGCAGCTCCATTTGGCCATTTCTTGCCATCATTTGAAAAGAGAATGAAGCCACAGGGAGAGAGAGAGAACGAAGAAAGAAAGATAAAGATTCCTGAGGACATGACTTCATACCTGATCTAGCCATTCAAGACGGATGTGCCCCTGGATTTCAGGTACATGAGCAAATACCTTCCCCTCTTTGCTTAAGCCCATCTGAGTCTGGTTTTCTGTTTCTTGCAACTGAAATGTCCTAATGAATAAAAGCAGACTCTATGATCAGCCTTCCCTTCAATAACAATAACCAGAAAAAAAAAAAAGATGTCACCCTGAGATTAGGAAGTGAGATCTTTCTCTGAGGATGGATTATAGTCCATCTCTGGATCTGGAGATCAGATCACTCTAATTTGGAATATCACTGTAATCTGGGAAGAAAATCAAGACAGAACTAAAACCCATTTGAACTAAATTTATTAACTGAAACATTATTCAATTCTTAAACAAGTATTTATTGAGCACCAAATGCATGCTGGACAAGTCAATGTGCTAGGCACCGGTACACAACTCTGAACAAGAGGCTGTGTCTGCTCCCCGATGCTCGCATTCCAGTGGAGGAAAACAGAAAATAAGTACTATGCCACGTGGTGACATGTGTTTTGGAGAAAAATAAAGCAGGATGAGGGGGATAGGGAGTGGAGGGTAGGTTGATAGAGGAGGCCTCTTGTCTGAGCAGAAACCAGAAGAGAGTGGGAGAGCGAGACTCACAGCTCCTGAGGGAAAGGTGTTCCTGGAAGAGGGCAGACCAAATGCAAAAGTTCTGAGGTGGGATGCACAGGGCAGGGCCAAGGAACAGCCAGGAGGCTAGTGTGGCTGGGACAAGCGAAGAGGATCCATAGGAAGTAAAGTTGGAGTTACGAGGGAGGCCACATCCTATAGGGCGCCCTAGGCATTGTAAAGGTTTTATTTTGACTCTGAGCGAGGTGGGAGCCATTGGAGAGTTTTGAAAAAATGAGAGAGATGATCTGATATCATTGAAATGATCAGTCCAAGTGCAGTATAGAAAATAGGTGGGAGTTGAGGGGAGCAAGGATAGAAGCTGAGAGAGGTTGTCCCTAGGCAATTCTACACTAGCTTGTAGTTGGAAATAGTCTAAAAACCTCTAAATCCAAACAGCCTGTTAGAAGTCTACTATATGCTCTAAACTGAAAAACTGAGTATTGAAAAACTCCCAAATATACCTGTAGAGAAAGAGTTCAAAACTGTAGTGCATAAGTAATTATTATTTTAGTCCCTTATAGTTCTAGACCAGAGGTTCTCAGTCAGGGGCCATTTTGCCCCCCAGGAGACATTTGGCAATGTCTGGAGAGCTTTTTAGTTGTCCCAACTGGCAGGAGGGAAGGAGGGGAGAGAGTGCTACCAGCATCTGTGGATAAGGCCAGGGAGGCTGCTTAAGATCTATAATGCACAAGACAGCCCCCACAACAAAGAACTATCCAGCCCCAAATATCAATAGTGCCAGGGCTGACAAAACCTAGTCTAGAG
This sequence comes from Diceros bicornis minor, assembly GCF_020826845.1. Classification (NCBI taxonomy): domain Eukaryota; kingdom Metazoa; phylum Chordata; class Mammalia; order Perissodactyla; family Rhinocerotidae; genus Diceros; species Diceros bicornis. Next base: position 20,148,247 of record NC_080764.1, on the reverse strand, counting down.
AATTAAAGATTCATTGTTCTTAGTTACTGTGTTAGTGACTCCTAAACTTGTGATAAATATGAAATCAGAGAAGCACAAACCAAGTTTGATTATTTTCCTCTTTGGCTAATCATTTGAAAAGTAAAGACTACAGTTGCCGTTTACATTTAAGAACAACTTATTGGGGGGAAAGAAAAGGAATAGTGGTCTATGCTCTCAAATAGATCATTAGGACAAAAAGTGACATAAGAATATTCCTAAGTTTGCAACAGAAGGAAGACTTAAAAATTTTTTTTAATATGAAAATGTCATTCCAGGGAAACAAAAGTACCTGGCACCGATTTTGCTTTGGGGAGGAAAATGCCTTTGAAAACCCAACTAGTTGTATAATTAAGTGATAATGAATGCAGAGCAGTACTTTGTATTCCATTCCAGCACATTGGAGTTGAATCTGAGCTTGAAAAGCTAAATCCCTCAGTGCTCTGGCCCCTCATCAGTGAAGTGCAAATCAAGGCCTTTAACTGCTATAGAAGGGGTGGTTCCAAAAAAAGTGTGAACTACAAATATTATGTTTTCAAACTGCCTGCTTTCTAATGATATGCTAAGTTGTATATGCAAACTGTCTTTAATAAAAAGAAACGTTTCATTGGAACAAGAAAGCAAACTATCATATGTGATGTTTTATGCACAATGGAACCATAATCTATTTTAAAAAAAAGAAAGGCAGGCTATTAATTTCCACTTTATGTGGAGAATAGGAATGCTTTCTGGATTTTTAACTCAACAATGATTTCACTTAGAGACAGACTAAATAGTATTTTATATTTGTGCTCTAACTAACATCACGTAAAGAAAGATATGTGAGTGGATATATGTGTGTTGCAGTGAGCTTTTTGCTTGGTTATAGACATACGTTACAGTACAGTGAGTCCTTGGAATCTTGTTTTAACAAAAGTTGGAGAAACTTTAAAAAAAATACTGCAACAAAACCTTAATAGAGGACCTGCAAACATAAGAAATAAATAACTGGATGAGCTATTTAATATTTTATCATCATAATTAAAAGACAAAATATAACCAACCTGTGGGTAGGTGATTGTTGAAAGAAACTACTATCATTTGATGTTTTATCTTGATGTTTAAAAACAGAAAGTTAGGACAGATGGAAATTTGTTTTTGTTTCCATACAAATTGGTATTCTCTCAAAGAGGGACTAAAACAAAAATTCCACGTACAAAGAATTTAGGAGGTAAGCCTGATGGGGAGCAAAATAGACAATCTAATACATGTTCAACTTCAAGTAGCATTTTTATAAATAGGTAGGCTTAAATGTCTGAAGAAAAACAAGGCTCTACAATAGGAGGGTAAACAAATGACAGAAGCAGTGAGAAAACATACTTATCGGTTTAACATGAACTGGTATTTACCAGATTTAATAGAGGGCACAGTTTCTCTCTCAGCTTTGGCCACAAGCACATGCCATGGTGCAACTAACTCTTGGAAGAGAACCAACCAGCCACCGAGCTATTAAGGGGACCACAAGGGAAGACCAGGACAGCAGTCAGACAAGGCTGCTCAGACCAGGCTGCTCAACCAGTCCATTCCCCACACAGTGATGACAACATAACAGCCTTTGCCGATGCCAAATATGAAATGTAGTCAGCTTGCTTGAAGTTCAAGAGTGACATGATCCACCTGATAGATGACCCACAAATTAAATAGACCATTTCAGATGAGTGGTTGGAGAGTTAAATGAACTGAAACTTCTTTTCTGATATTTTCTGATTAAAAGATACCCACAACACAGCCCAGTGGCACAAAAGAGGCTGGCCTTTGGGCAATGTATTACCTTGAGCTATGCTTTGAATTATTAAGTTTTTCATGGGAATGCCTTTTCTTCCAAATTGGATTACATGTTTCTTAGGTTTCTCTATCAACCTCCCATCCCCAGCATTTAGCTTTTAAAGACAGCCTTTAGCAAGACCCTGCTCAGAGGAAAGAATAAAGAGCCACGGAGAACATTTTTAAGATTTGAAAGAAAATTCATTGAAAATAATTCCAAATAGTTTCTCCCGAAAAAAGACGTAAATTAATGGCATGTTTGTGGATTATACTTTCATATTTTTTCTTTTGTTTTTGTTTTGTTTTGTTTTGTTTGTTTTTTTTTTTTATCACGATGAATCAGAAAGCAAAAAAAAAAAAATTTGGAGTAATATAAGCAAAAGGCAGTCGAAATAGTTTAAAGCCATTGAAGGCTCAGCAGAAATTAAAACACTTCTGTCAGGATATAAGGGTTAAAGAAATTGTGAATCATGAGAAAGATGCACAGGTGTTGCTTTGAACTCCAAGCCTAAATTGGCTCACAGGCCCGTCACAGTCTAACGCTGTGTCAGTCAGAGTTCTTGGTGGCAAACAACAGAATCTATTTTGGCTGGTTTAAGCACAATAGGGATTTATTAAAAGTTACATAAGGTAGCTCAGAGAATCTTTGAGAGGGACAAGGAGTCAGAACCTGAAGCCATCTGGCGTCCATGGAATTCTCTAGTGAGACATCACTGCCACTTCTACTCAGCATCCCTGCTTGGGACCAGACACCAGAAACTTCCACCGCTGCTCCAGATGAAGTGGATACCATTGCTCCACCATGCCCAGAAGACTGACTGTCCCCATGTAGGGCCAGTTCCTCCCATTGCTGTCTTCTGAATCAAGTCTCCTATGGGTGGGCCCAGTTGGCAGAACTTGTCACACACGGGCCTCCCAGGTGCCAGAGAGTTCAGCGACATGAGGTTTTTGCCTTCCACCTGGAAAAGGACTTATAAGGTGAGAAACTATCAAAATGTACAGAGAATCTTCAAAGATGATGGGCAGCTGCAAATAGCAAAAGCCTAGGGCCGGCCCCGTGGCTTAGCGGTTAAGTGCGTGCGCTCCGCTACTGGTGGCCTGGGGTTCGGATCCCGGGCGCGCACCGACGCACCGCTTCTCCGGCCATGCTGAGGGCCGCGTCCCACATACAGCAACTAGAAGGATGCGCAACTATGACATACAACTATCTACTGGGGCTTTGGGGGGAAAAAAAAGGAGGAGGATTGGCAATAGATGTTAGCTCAGAGCCGGTCTTCCTCAGCAAAAAGAGGAGGATTAGCACGGATGTTAGCTCAGGGCTGATCTTCCTTACAAAAAAAAAAAAAAAAAGTCCAACATGTATCTCAATCTACTTTTTTCATCCATGTTTCTTTCCCCCAATCCCTCTATTCTAGGCAGCCTGATATCTTTATTATTCCCTGTACATCCTACTTCCCAGCTTTACAATATGAGGCTTACTTAAGCAGCTTACTCAAGATCACACTACTACTAAGTTAAAATCTGGATTTGGACCCACCTCCATTCTGAGATCCAGAGTCTGCTTCTCAGTCGTGTACTGAGAGCAGATTTAAAGTCTACCCTTCACGCTGTCCCTAAGCACCAAGTTCTCTGTACTAGGTACTTAGTATCATGTACTAAGCAGATAGTAATTTAATTCATTTCAACAGGTACGTTTTTAATGCTTGGAATCGAGTCTTAGTTCAGTCATTTAGTAATTATGTAATGTTGGGCAAATTACTTCACCCTCTGAGTCTGTTTCCTCGTCCACAAAGTAGGAATGATGAGTTTCTCATAGAGTTGATGTCATGACGTTTTTAGAAATGGGACACAAGCCTGCACTGGAATAGACACACAATAAACTTCATGTCCACACGTTAAGGAGCATAAGAACAGGCTTCGTGCTTTAACGGAGTAAGCAACTGTACAGCTGAGTGATTTCCAAGGTCCCAGGAAGCCTTCCCCCCTCAACCAGGCCCCTCCACATACACACACACACCTGCTCGCTGATGACTGAAGTCGAGGAGATGCCAAGATCCAGCCATGAGGAATGAGGTTGACTAGATCATGGATTTGAATGACCCATGTTGAGACGGAAATGATGGTTATGAGGTCTCATTCTGAGAGCAGTGGTACAGGAAGAGGAGGGAAGAAGGCAAAGGACACTGGACTGTCTGGTGGTGGCAAGAGACAGGCACCACAGAGGGATGACTGGAAGTAAAAAGGGGTTAGGCAACTGAGGAAGTGGGCCAGACATTCCTCAAAGTGACAAATGGTAGACTCCGTTTGACTAACGTGGAGAATAAGTGGTGAATATAAGGGAGCTGCAAGACCCAAGATAGGGATCACGGAAGACTGGAAAACCGAGATGTCTGACGTGCCTGTATCGCCTTATGAGGGGAACAAACCACCCACAATTCCTGGGCACAGGCAGTCCCAGAGAGGGGGCTGGAGGTCGGAAAAGCAGAGGAGATTTCACTCTATTTGGACCTCAGTGGCAGAGGGTTGACTTCATCATCTCTGGCCTATGAAAGACCCTTCTATATGTACTCCCTGATTTCCTGCATATCGCCTTACAACAAAAACCCCTCCAGAATAATTCCCTATTTCTTATGATCAAAAGTAAAGCAAACAAAAAAACCTAACTGAAATAGTGGGCTGAGCCAGGAACCCTTGAGAGAAAAAATGGAAATGTGAAGGATTCGTGGGCATGCCCAAACCACACATGCTTTCACATCTCTCTGTCTTGTGTGAGTGCCCCTCATCCCTGTCACTACTTGGCAGACTCCTATTCATCCTTCAAGACCCAGCTTAATTATGTATTGCCTTCTCTGGGAATCTTTCCCTCAAGACTCCAGAAGGAATTAGTCAGTCACTCCCTTCCCAGTTGTGAAAGGCCTTTATGCTTCCACCCACTAGAGTGTCACCTGTCCCCCTCTTAGGCAGTAAACCCTACCTTTATTTTGTCATGTCACACTTCTCTCTGTACTATAGGTTATAGGCTATTGCACACACTGTGCTCCGTTAAACCTTCTAGCTCCAGCAATAAACACAATGTGTGGTACAGAGACGATGCTCAACAGATGTTGATGGAGTGACCAGCCCTGACCTCAGTTCCATTTCCCCCTTGGTTCTGTTTTGTGTCACTGGTTGGGTGCTTCTAATATTCCAACTCCCATTTTCTTGGCCGCCTTTTCGACCTAGCCCTTGCTATGGCACCAGCTGTGCTCAGGAATTACCTGGTAATCTTGTACCTCAGCCGCATCTACATCTCTCGCATTTCTCCATCACAGCTCCATCCAGCCATCTTGACTCATGTGCAAACCCAGAAGACAAAGGTAGTTAACACCCCATGTGGAAACCCTTGACCATCAGAAGATGGGAGCCAGTAAAAAAATGTCCCACTCTTTCATATCTCAGGGGACAATTTTGAGGTGCATTCTACACAGCTCTTAAAAGGTCCCCAATAGGACTGTGTTCCTGTTGCTCTCAGCAGTAACCAGCTAATGAAGCACCTTTCAATTGGCTTTCATTCCTTCCCAGGTCTACTCTGTCTAGCCACCATCCCACCCCAACACCTTGAAATTACTTTCCCAAACAGGCTGCCTACACACAAGCCCTCATCTCAAGGCTCTGCTAAAATACAAGTTCACAATGGTTTTGATTGTGGAGTGCATAGGGGGACAAAAAATCCGCTGACTGCTCTTCTAGCCTCCACGGGTCAGCTTGGAAACAAGTCCCATTGTTACAAGGATTATGAAAGGAGATGGTATCTAGCAGGCTCTTGTGGCTAGATCAGCACAAACCCATCACTCCCAAAGAGAAAAATAATCCCCAACTTTGTAAGAGGTTAGTCTGAAGGGCCATCTTTGTGTAGGGAGACCGTCTCTTACATCCAACTTAGCTTAGTGTCAGTAGCTAAGATAAATTAATCCTCTCCCCCACCTATAGTCAGAGTTCAGTCCTTTCAGATGGCGGTTCCCAGTCACCTGGAGGTCAGTGGGGCTTTTGCAGAGCCCACAATAATAATTTATATGAGCACTGTGCCTTGTCTGCGGAGAGAATAAATGTCTTGTCATTTTCACCTGACTACCTGTGTATGCAGATGCTGTTGTGATCAATCAAATAGAAATTCATTCAAAAATGTTACTGATTTTGGCCAGTATGCATTTTCTCTGTCAATAGTACATGTCATAACATGAGAGAGATCTGCACATTACTTTAACATTACCAAGGGATGCCCGTATCCCAAAAGCTTGACAACTTCTGTTTTAAGTAATATCAACATAAAACAAGAATTGCTTAATAATAGCTTCTATACATTGAGGGCCTACACATATTATCTTAAACTTCTCAACAACTCTGCAAGAAACTACTATTAGTCTCATTTTAAAGGTAAAAAAACAGATTCAGAATGTGTAAGGGACTTGCCTAAGGCCACAGAGATTGTATCTTACAGAGCTAAGACCATAATCTAGGCCATGAGACCTTATTGTCACCATCATTCATTCATTCATTCATTCACTCATTGAACAGGCATGCTTGGGAACATGGTATTTGCTATATACTTTGGGCAAACATAGTCGTTACCCAGCCCCTGCTCCTCAAAAAATTTTCCTTCTGCCAATTTAATTCAATTATTCTGTCTTTCTGCTCAGCTTAAGCAGATTTAAAGTGTAACAGAATCTGACCTTCTCTTTTAGCTTATTTTCGTAGCCCCTAAGACCCATTCTGCCTCTCCTTTTTCAAGGATTTCTTGTTATTTTATCATCTGTTTGTTCTCGGCCTTTAGCTCACCTACAAAGAAAGATGAAAGAGGAGACAAGCCCAGTGATTTGAGTCTCTCCAGCCATCCCAATCCCTTCCTTTTGCCAGGGAGGAAAATTTGGGTCTATAGAGGGGGATCAAAAAAGTTGGCAAGAACAGGGACCCATCATGTCCAGCATGCTTACTTGAGGCACGGAGTGGGGGCCAAAGAGAAATGCGTGGTCCTGTTCTCCAAGTTGCCCTTTTTGTTTCAAAACCAGGGAGACATGCTTCCCTTCCCCCCATGCACCCTCCATCATTCACACTGAGTGACAGCTAACCCTGGGCAAGTTCTCTCTTCATAATGCCACCTGTGAATAAACACAGTAAACCCAGGCAGCCATCAACCCTGCCACTTATCAGAATGACTGTCGGCCCAGTGACAACATAAGGCTGGACCAGACCAACTTTGATTTATTTGAAATGTATGATTGGCTAAGTATACTTATGTGTCACTATGGCCCAGGACATTCCCTGACAGCATGTCTCGTGATGAATGGCTGCTCTGGGCCAGAATGAACAAAAGTACTGTTCCCAGATCCATCAATAGGCAGGACATGGGTGAACATAAGTGCCAGGACAGTCACAGGACATGTCCAGGAAATATTTTCAGGGACACCAACGATGCCGCAGTGCCAAGGGATGCTCAGTACCACAGGACTTGCATCTGGTTTTGATCAAGGTTGCCTTCGCCTGAATCCAAGGAATGCTAGTCGCAAAACACAACTGGCCCAGCTGCTAAACTAACTACTGGATCTATTAGATGAAGTTCTTGAGTCTTAAAGAAGCAGTGTGGCAAATGCTCTTTGACCTAGCAATTCAGCTCCTCTAGGAATTCATCTTAATGCATGAAAAGATTTGGCTTCAAAGCTGTGATGTGGTGATGATGGTGATGATGATGATACATCAAGCTTGGCCTTGGTCTATGCACTTTGTGTATATTGACTCAGTTTATCTTCATAGCAAACCCATCAGGTAAGTGCTATTATTGCTACACTTTACAAATGAGGAAACAAACATCAAGTAGTTAAATAATTTCTCAATATTACACAGCCAGTAAGAGGCAGAACTGGGGTTGTGGCCCTGGCAGTCTGGCAGTGGTTAAGAGACTCCCTCTTAACCACCTATGCTAGTTGCAAGACACCAGCCACCCTAGTGTGTTTCATCTTTCAACTATACAGAACTTTCCATTTTACACCTTTTAGTCCTCAATGAAGAATGATCATCTATAATAATATTCTTATGATAAAATTACTAAGCTAACTTCGAGAAGAAATAATATAATCCTCAGGCAGAATAAAACGTAGTTTGACCCTTTTTTTAAGCATATTGAAGCTACTCTGGCTTCCTGGCCTGCAACAGCCACCTGCTTGATGTATCTTCACATGGTGGAGGGAGAGATCATCTCTCTCTTTTCTCTTCTTGTAAGGACACTAATCCCATTCATGAGGGCTCCACTCTCGTGACTTAATTACCTCCCAAAGGCTCCACCTCCAAATACTACCACATTGGGGGTTAGGTCTTCAGTATATGAATTTTAGGGGGACACAACATTCAGTCTATAGGGCAACTTGTTCAAAGTCACACAGCCAATGAGTGAAATTCAAATTTTCTGGACCCAAAACTCAACATTATTTCTACTATTTAACGTTTCCAAAGGATTATGAGAATCTGTACCTTAAAGAAGCATCAGTGCAACCTGGATTTAATATTTCATCCCATGGTCTTATGAAAACCAGTAAATGCCTATCCTCCAAGTACCTGAGAGCTTCCACGAAGGCCACAACCTAAAATAGAGATGATTCCTAGCCCTTACATGTATCTAGTTTCAAATAATCCCAATGAAAAGTCGCACAAGATCCCATCCTTTGTGTCCACTTATTACACTCTTCTCTTTACCACTGCTAATGGCCACAAGTATTACATTCTAGTGGATCCCCTATGATTTCTCTTAATAAACAAGGATATACCTCAAAGGTGGATTTCCTCAGAATGTAATACCTGAAATGTTAGATTTTGTTGATCTATTCATGGAAATGCCGTGGTGGCTCGGTGTTGGAGTCTCACTGCTAACTGCTCTTGTGGCTAATGAACTACTTCATCTGTACCTCAGCTCATCCTCCATTCTCAGCATATTCGCTGCCAGGTAAACACCCATTCTGAACAAGCCCACCTTATAAACAGACTGTGCTGAGTTAGCACTATAACCCACAGGTCTGAGCTGGAGCAGGAGACAGTCAGGGATGGGAGATTCGAGAATTTGAGCTCTACAGACTGTTGCATTTCTCTGGAGTGTACCAGAGGGTATGAGTCCTGCTCTTCAGAACCCTGGCAGCTATAATAAATGCATTTCCACTGATCACTTCAACCTGCAATTTGCAGAAATCTGATTCCTTTTGTGGTATGTGGCTGTTTCAGTGGTGAGGCAAAACCAGCCATTCACTTGGGCATTGAGCTCCCATCATTTCTGAACTTCTGCTTTTTTCCCCTTGAAAAGCCACTTCCAAAATTTCCGTTTATGGTTACCTTTCTTCCTCGTACTACGTTAGATAGCATTATGCCTCTGACACTGTCAAAGTTCTCCCCAGAGACCCATAGAATGGGTCTTAGGAATGTATTTCTTACAATCACCCTGTCTTTGTTTTGCTCCAATCAATACGCTTAGGACACAAGTTATAGAACGTGTATTACTGACTTGACTTGAGGCTTTGAAAGTACAAAAAAGTCTTCTATTTACACTGCTAGTGGAGATCCTGAAAATAATAAAGCCCGGGATGGGACCACTTCAATTTCATCCTTTTCAGAGACTCCTCTGAAAAGAGAAGGTAAACTGTGCCAGGAAATAAAAGTTATCAGGAGTTTGCAGAGTTTTCCTGGAGGCCATTCTCTTCTGGAATCCAAACTGTCACCAGCACATGGAGCCCGGCTGACTTATGAAGAGCGTGATGCGAGATCGTTTGGTATTCTGCAAAGGCAGTGGCTGTGTTGAAGGGCCACGGCATGCTGGCGACTCTGGGGTCTGCCAGGCTTTCACTCTCTCCAGATTGCCCCTGCCTCCCAGCAGGAGCTGACCCAGGCTTGAAAAAGGTTAACTAGCACAAACAGCCATCATTTGTGATGAGTGGGAAAGCCCCATGTGTTGCCCCAGCTTCTCTTTATGAGGCATGAGGGGTGGTTTTTCTCTGCTGTTCAGACGGTTGGCACAAGGTAAGTACCCAGCATGCTTCTGCTTTAGGAACTGGAAGGGCTTGTCTCCAGGCAAGTGTTCAGGAGGCCAAAAAAGGAAGCCATCGGAAACCCTCCTATTTCTTAACCGGGGGAGGTGAGGGGCGGAGGGGGTAGGGAGAGAAGTTGGGGTGGGGTGGGGGTGGGAGCAGAATGGCTGCTGAGTGTGCGCTGAATAAATGCGTTCACCTCGACCTAATCGGTTCAAATGCTCTGTTTTCAGATCCCATCTGCTTATCTCAAGGAAAGTTTGGGGAACAGCTCCCTTCCTATTGTGAGCCCATCATTTTGCAAATCTATTCCCGTCAGAGCTCTCATTATAACAGATGTCAGCAGAGGAATCTGAGCTGTCGGGGAACCGCCAACCATGAAAAGGAGGGGCAGAGACAACAAGCCATGCAAACAGAACAGTCACCCCCACCACGAACGTAAACAGGCCTGTTTGTCACAATATTTTCCCACATCGCCTAACAGTTCCAGGGGACTTACTTTGAAAAGAAAAGGGGAAAAATCACTGTAACAATAAAGAGGCAGAGTCTGTCAAGTTCATCTCCTCCAAGTTGAAGGATGTGTAACCTATTCCTAAAATCGTCTTTCTCTGAAATGGAAATTAATATATGTTTATTCCCTACAAGAGAGTTTCTTATTAACGTTAAGAATGGTGCCCTGGCTTTTAGTCTGGGCAGCAATGTAAAGAGTTTAAGTTCTTTTTTTTCCTTTTCTTTTTTTTTTTATAAACACTCCTCCCCCCGCACCACCGGGTTGTGATCAACACGAGACCTAAAACTTTGCATATTGTAGGAAAGAGAGCACAATTTCTTGCCAGCCCTACTCTCTTGTCAGAACATTAGGATAATCCACGTAGGAAAATCCTGGATGGCCGTCTGTGGCAGTAAGACATGGTCAAGCGATGCTTACCTTGGGAGCAGTTTGTCTAAACTGGATTTTCTGTTGTCAAAAGAAAGCGAAGAGGTGGGTTTTGGAACTAGAAATATGGAAGGCCCTGGATTTTCTCCGAGCTCATGATTTCAGTGGTTTTAGTGGCAAGTCGTTCTCACTACATTTTAGGTAAAAGACTATTAACCTGGAACTATTCAAAATTAGCATTCATCAAAACATATTAATTCCTGGAACATGAGAGACTTCCCTGAATTCCCACCCTATATCAAAGCCCATCAATGATTTTGTTTGAAGACTAAAGCCTTCACCATATTTGCAAACAGGAGCTTGAGTTAGCCATACAGTTCTTTGTTGAAAAGAAGACAAATCCCCAAAAGAGTGTGCTGGTTCTTTAAAAGTTTTATTTTAATGGAAACTTCAAAAGCTGCATTATGTGGCATTGTGGGATTAAAGTTTTCACATAACTTGGGTTGTGATGTTTGGTTGGTTTATTTTTCTTTTTGGTTTTTTTTTTTTTTCCTGAGCTAACATCTGATGTCAATCCTCCTCTTTTTTGCTGAGGAAGACTGGCCCTGAGCTAACATCCGTGCCCATCTTCCTCTACTTTATATGGGACACAGCCACAGCATGGCTCGACAAGCAGTGCATCGGTGTGCACCTGGGCCGCTGTGGAGGAGCACGTGCACTTAACCGCTTGCGCCACGGGGCTGGCCCCTATTTTTCTATTTTTAAAACCAAATTACTAAGCAGACTCCAGTATTATGACCTATCTGGGAAGTTGGGAAGTGTTAGCCACATGGCCCATAAACACACATATAAACAAGAATCCTTTCCTAGCATATCCTGCCCTATGCTTCACAGAAACTCACTTAACTTTCATGACAACAAGGCAGCCAGGCAAATGTGAGTATTCCCATTTTATAGTGAGCAAACTGACGCCCTCAAAGAGCTAAGGCTGAGAGCTATATCTCCCAACCCTAATGCCCAGTGCTTCTCCTCCACACCCATGTGCGAAAAGCCCCATCAATTTTCACACCCATCTGCATCGTGGAATACCATGCAGCCACAAAAATCCAGGTAAGAGAATATTCATCAAGATGAAAAAATGTTTACAACATACGAAGTGGAAAAAAGCCTGATACAATAGTGTGTATAGTATGACGCCAATTTGTTTTATAAATGGATTTACTTATATGCCTAGATTAAAAATATGTACAAAATGTTAATTGAGGTTGTCATTGAATGGTGAGAATTTTACTTTCTTTTCTCTACTTACTTTGTATTTAAAACATTTTATACAATAAACTTGTAAAAGAGTATTTTATCTATCAGGAAAAAAATAATGTATTCAGTTGGCAGTATGCACCACAAATAATGGAAGAAATGAAAGCAAATTTAATAAGAGAGCAAAATAGCTCTCTTTCATTTTTGTTTAATTCTCTACGAACTCCCGACACAATGACACAGAAACTTCTTGACTTTCAGATCTACGACCTCCATGGCAAAATCAAACATTTTCATCTGCCATTTGAATGATATGCTTATTAAATTATCATTAGTATGTGTGACCTACTAGCTATGTGACAGAATGCAGAAAAATGAGGGCCGACGGCCGGCACGGTTACAGTGGTATCTGGGCTTGGCAGCCTCCGCTAACAGCGGGGCGAGACACAGAACGGAGTCTCCAGAGAGGTCACATCAAACACTCTTGCCCCACAGGCAAGGTGAAGCGCTGATCACAAAGACAACGGGGAATTGTGTGGCTGCTGGCACGACTGGAACCAATGCCAATCAAACCAAAGTTCAGCCTTCAGTTCAGTCCTCGACAGGACGCGATTCCTTTCAGACTGACTCGGCCAACAGAGAGAGATCCTGAATACTTTCTGGCTGCATTTCATAATCCTAATGATGTAAATGAATATTTAGCCTCGAATAGTAGCTCTGAGCAACAATGCTGGTTATGTCCTCTAACTCAGTAATTACTATACTTACTGGCTACTGTGGTGATTTGTCCTTGCAGAAAACAGCAAATTTGTTTTGGGGAACTTGACTTTTCTTGAATTGTCCCTTCAGATTTCCAGTGAGGAGTTCATTCCGACAGTATGAAGTTTAATATTTTATAATATCCCGAAAAACTCTTCAGCTAATCTGATGTTCACTAGTTCGGTGTCTTCAGCAGCTGTTGTGGTTTTCATTGTTGCTCTTTTCCACCGTGCTTTTGGTCCTCATGGGTCCTAGTAAAGAACCACTCCCTCCCTTGTCTCCGTTTTCCACGACAAAGTCCCCTGGATGACCTCAGGGTCTAGTAGACAGTAAAGCTGGCTCTCGGCGTGGTTTGGGGCACCAAAGCACACCCTGTACTCTGGGTATTTAATGTTTCTGAAGCTACATTTTTGAAAACAACGTTTTCTGAGATGATGTTTACGGCACGTATTTGAGGTTGAAATATATGAAATTGACATTTTCACAGGGCAAAAAGGTTCAAAGATCAGCAACTTGGTTTTGCTCAATCACACAATACTTGTCAAGCTACAGATTTTCAAATCATAGAATCAGATAATGATCCACTGAAAATGCACAACACAGGTTAATATTCTACCATCATCCTTCTCAATTAGTGATAACCCTCCAACACTGGCACGTTATGGGCAGAGAGATGCTGTGGGTAGGGTCGCGGCCTGGGTCTGAACACTAGACAGGCATTTGCTAACAGTGTGGTCATAGACAAGTCTTAGTTTCTCTAAGCCTCAGTTTCTTTGTCAACAAAATGGGACTAACATAGTACCTCCTTCGTTGTTGTGCAAACTAAATAATATATTAAGTGCCTAGCGCCATGCCTGAGCATATAGTGAGTGTTCAATAAATTTAATTCTTTAATTCAGTCAAAAAAACACATTAAGGATCTATTATCTTCAAAAATACTTACCATCATGCAGCTTACGTTCTAGTGGATGTTACTGTTTTATCAAAATTCCTTGAGGGCTCTTTTTTTTGTTTGTTTGTTTATTGCAGTAACATTGGTTTATAACATTGTATAATTTTCGAGTGTACGTCATCATACTTCTATTTCTGCATGGATTACATCATGTTCTCATGTTCACCACCCAAATACTAATTACAATCCATCACCACACACACGTGCCTAATTATCCCTTTTGCCCTCCTCCCCACCCCCACTTCCCCTCTGGTAACCACCAATCCAATCTCTGTCTCAATGTGTTTGTTGTTGTTATTATCTACTACTTAATAAGTGAGATCGTACGGTATCTGACCTTCTACCTCTGACTTATTTCACTGTGCATAATACCCTCAATGTCCATCCATGTTGTTACAAATGGCTGGATTTCATCATTTCTTATGGCTGAGTAGTATTCCATTGTGTATATATACACCACATCTTCTTTATCCATTCGTCCCTTGATGGGCACCTAGGTTGCTTCCAAGTCTTGGCTATCGTGAATAATGCTGCAATGAACACAGGGGTGCATGTATCTTTAAGCATTGTTGTTTTCATGTTCTTTGGGTAAATACCCAACAGTGGAATAGCTGGATCATATGGTAGTTCTATCCTTAATTTTTTGAGGAATCTCCATACTGTTTTCCATAGTGGCTGCACCAGTTTGCACTCCCACCAGCAGTGTATGAGGGCTCTTTAAAGTTTCTTCTTGTACCAGAAATATCTGCCAGTCACCAATCTAGAGATAGAGTTAGGATTCAAATAAATATCACAGCAATTATTCTGAGGCTCTGTACATCCAGCTTACATGCTCCAGAAGAGGAGAAAAGGAGAAGGAGAATGTTGGGTTATCTCATTATTGCCATCATCTTCCTGTTCCTGCAATCGTGCTTCCAAATATTTGTCCAAGTGTGACCTAGAGAACCCGTGACCCATCAGGAGAACCCCCAGCACTGCTCCCCAGGCACTGCTCTAGCCCTGGATAAGAAGAGCAGGACATGGAGCACTGATCCCAACCTTGTGTCACAAGTAGAACAGAGGGTGTTCATTCAGTCATTCCACAAACATTTCCTTCACATTTACTACGCACTAGTCACTGTCACAGGGATAAAGCAATAGAAAGAGACTGTATCCTGCCCTCAAGAAACTTACAGCACAGTGAGAGAAAATGTCAAATGAACAAGCAATTACAATCACCTGTGATAAGTGGTATAAGACAATTCTCCACGGGTCTCTCAAATTTCTGTGTCTTGTGAGCAGAAGCACTAACTGCCCTTTTGCTCAGACTATCTTTTCTAGAGTGTTTGTTTAGCATACAACCTTGGAAAACAGAAATGGTATTTCCCTCCAGAGGAAAGGGCAAGTTTGTTTACTGTCCAGTACAATAAAGATAATGTCTCTCTCTGGGGTAAATTTCAGGCAGGTTTGCTTGCAACTCATTATAAAGGATTCAGATTCTCTAAGCCCAGGGTTTCTCTGCTGTAATACAACCCATACATGTGCAAGCGTCACCTGGCCCTCGTTACCTCAGCCTGTGTAAATTGAGCCTGGGGAACCAGTGCAAGAAAATGATGATACTCTGGCAACTGCTATTTCTGTGAGTAATAAGCCTTTCTTTGTCTCTGACTCAGGGGTCTTGTGTCCTCTGCCAGAGTTTAGGAGGCAGAGGAAGGCTAATATTTTAGAGTAATTGTCCCAGAAGTAGGGATTGAGAAGCCAAATCCTGAAAGTTTGATAGAGGTCACTTATCAACGAGGAAGGAAAGTTGCCTCCGATGGAAAGAATGGCTTGGATATTCTGTTTTCCTGAAGGCTGGAAATGGCTTTCCTGACCTTCACCCTCCTCCACACCCAGCCCTTCCAACTGTGAGCCTCCCATTTCCTGTATTATATCCCTCACTGCTTCAAATACCTAGTGTAGTGTCTGTTTTCCTGGCCCAAATTACACTTATCCAAAGAGATTGGAGAAGCAAGAGAGAGCAGGAAAGTTTATAGGATGAGGACATTGAGGTAATGGAGATAAGGATAAGATTCAGAGTTTGAGGGAAGTAGTGGGTCTTAAAGAGGTGGAGGAATCCTTCTTTAATCACTTTAGAAGAGAAGGAAGCAAGGAAGCATACGAATAAATCAAAGTGAAGCAAAAAGTCAGGACGTCCAAAAGTTCTTTTCTCTCTCAGAAGCAATAATAATAATTGCTAACATTTACTGACCCCCTAATACACGTCAAACAATGATCTAAGGACTTCAAATATAATAGTTCATTTAATATTCGCCACGATGTGATAAGGTAAGTACAATTATTATCACCTCCATATTACAAAGGAGAGAACTAAGACACAGAGAGGTTGAGTGCAGAGCCAGAATTTTAACTTGACAGTTCATTTCCAGATAACTATAAATATAGAGATAGAGATAGAGATAGATAGATATGGATACTCAGCTGCATAGAATTGGATTAATATTATCCTTGGTTCTTGTTTATTTATTATTTTAATAAGGAAATCACCTATCAGCCCACCATCCAATACATGACCTAGAATATCGACAAGTTACATTTACTTATGAGCTTCCCCAATTCTGTTCCCATGTCTCTTGCCATCTGAAATGATCATTACACTAAATCTTGACTTCATCATAACTTTACTTTTTTAAATACAGTCTTATGATGTATTTGTGTATATATATATTACAGTTAATTTTTCTTAACTTTAATAAAAACGTGACATGCTGAATGTAATCTTCCAAGACTTAATTTTTCTCTTCATACTTTATTATATATGAGATCATGTATATTATTTGCATTCTTCAATTCTTCTATATTATCAGTGCTTTTGTCTACTTGATATATCAATTACTGAGAAAGGAGTATTAAAATCTCCTTCATATGGAGTTACATTTGTCAATTTTTCCTTGTAGTTAATTTTGGTTTTATGCATTTTGAGGGTATGTTGCCAGGCAAATACACCCTTAGAATTTTTATATCTTTCTCATGAATTTAACCTTTTCTCATTATATAGTAACTTTCATTATTTCTCACAGTGTTCTTTGCCTTAAATTCTAAAGTTATTAATATTGCTACACCAGCTTTCTTATGACTAGCATTTGCCTACTATATCATTTTCTATACTTTTAATTGTTCTGTATCCTGACATTTTAAATTTCTCTTTTAAATAGCATATGGCTATATTTTTTAAAACTCAGTTTGACAATTTTTGTCTTTTAACTGGAGTATTTACCATTTACTTTTTTCCAATGACAAATATATTTGGGTTTACTTCTTCCAACTTATTTTGTACTTTCTATTTGTCTCACTTTTTGTGTTTAATTTTTCTCCTTTCTTGCCTTCTGTGGGATTTATTTTTTTCTTATTCCACTTTTTCTTCTACTGATTTAGAATTTATAACCACTATTTCTATTATTTTAAAGATTCCATATAAATTACAGCATGCATATTTAAGTTATTAAAGTCTAGAGAGAATCATATATTTGTTCTATTCCCATGCAATATGAAGGTCTTAAAACACTTTAATCCAGTCAGTCACTTCCTAGTTTGCATGCTATTGTTGTTCTGTGTATTTGTCTTGGTTTATCACCATAAATGTTTTATACAATCGATGCTTGTTTTAGATTTATAAGTATATTTACAACTTTTTCACTAACTATCCTTCTTGCATCTAAGAACCTTCCATCTGGGAATGCCTCAAGTAAATCCTTTTAGAATTCTCTGTAGTAAGAATCCACTGGTCGCAAAATTTCTGGTTTTATTCTTCCTTAAAATGTCCTTATTTTACCTTGACTATTAGATTTTTTGATGGGTAATTCCAGGTTGACAGTTATTTTCTGTGTACATTCACAAAATTCCACTGTCTTCTGGTTTTCATTGTTGCTGTTCAGAAGTCGGTTCTATTCAATTGCCATTCTTTTGTAGAAAGACTGTTCTTCTCAGGCTGCTTATTCTCTTTCTTTGGGGATTCTAAAATTTTACTGTGAAGTTTTCAGGTGTGTATTTCTTTTATTTGCCCTGTTGGAGATAGATTATATTCCTAAGTACGAGGATTGGTGCTTTTCATCGGTTCTGGAAAATACCTAGCCATTATCTCTTCAAACATTCCCTCTCCCTCATATATCCCTTCTCTTCTTAAGAGACTCCAAATATTAGACCATCTCACTCTATCCTTTGTGTCTCCTAATGTTTCTTAAATATATTTCATCTCTTTGATTCTTTGTGCTTCATTCTGGATACTTTCTTCAGATCTATCTTTCAATTTACCAATTCTCTTTTTTACTATGTCTAATCTATTGTTTAAAGTCCACTTATTGATTGTTTTTCTCTCTTTTATCTGGTACCAAGTTTCAAGGCAGACCATTTTCCTTGCTGTTCTCTGCTCAGGGGTTGGCAGCTTTATTTTTGGTTTACCCTTATATGTACACTCAGCCTCTGTGGGCCTGTGGGGTCCCAGCTATATTTGAGGTCTCCCTTATGCTTCCCACTTTGGGTGGAATCTAGTTTTTCTCCTTTCTCCCATCCTTAAGGGAACATTACAATCAAAACTAAACTTCATTAGGGTTTCAGAAAATGTCCTCAGAATGAAATTGTCTTTAGCAATATGTTTACCTTTTTGGATTCCTTCCCTCCTAAAGGCTCATTAATGCATTTTAGAATTTTTTTTTTAATTTTATTCTGCAATTGAGAATGCCCCTGGGAGGATAAGTGAGAGTTTCTTACCTACCACTCTTCCAGAAATAGAAAACTGGCTTGTTTTAAATTGGGAGTAAGAACAGACACCAAATCTAGCACACATCCCAGGTTTTTTATGAACAATTCAAGCAGATATTGGATATACATGATGTTTGAAAAGCAAGTTGCAAATAAATATATATAACATAACCCAATTTTTGTAAAAATAAATATAAAAAACCTTTAAATATATTTGTTTGTATATGTATATGAGCACAGAGAAAGATGTATGAAGGCTACATACAGAAGTAGTTACTTCAGAATGGCAAAGGCAGGGTGTGAGAAAATAAGTGGTAAAGTACTATAAAAAGAGGGAAAATATACAAGTTAATAAAATGTACAACAAAATATTCTTCCAAGCATGTAAAAGTTTAATAAGTCTATGGAGAAGGACTAAAAGGTAACAGACAAATGTCTTAGTGGATTAGGTGTTACCTTGACCAACTATAGAGGGATTGACCAGATGATCTTGCACATATGCTTTAAATTGCCACTTAGAGAGTCCTGAATTACAATGGACCCACAGCAATCCCTTCTCTTTCCCAGACTCAGTCCTGAACCACTTCCTCTGCCTTATTCTATACTCACGCTCCAAACCATCCATAGTACCCACCTTGGCCTACTTGTGTCCTTGGAATTCTTTCATCTGCTTATAATTTTGCTTTGATTCTTAAACCCAAAGCTCAATATTGATGAACTTCACTAGAGCTCAGACTCTCCTGGATACAGTGCCCCTAGCATAGGAATAGGGACAACTAGTTTTTATTGAGCACTTACTATGTGTCAGGCACTAAATGGGTGCTTGCTGTGCATTATTTTGTTTGTCTTTACAACAGCCCTGTGAGGAGAGGTTCAAATGCTGAGAGAAAGCATCCTAGGGAAATCTAATTAGTGAGGGAGATCAGGGAAGTCATCCTGAGGAGGTGATGGTGAAGCCAAGTCCTGAAGAATGGGTAGGAGTTAAACTGGTGAGTGTGTATCCAAGAATTTGAATCCAGGAAACTCAGCACGTAATGACTCAATATTAACCTTTTAATTGGCAAAGGACGTTACATAGATATTTCTTTTAAAAAATCCAATTACCAATTTGCCCCTAAATGCCCCTCAATGGAGTCCCATTGAGCTTGATCCTGTCACAAATGGTCCTGTCACTGCTCCCTCTGGAAGGACCCAGGAGACATCCCTAAGGGGATAATAGCATCAACTCTATTTTTTAATTATTATCTTCCTAGTTGCTTTTAGGTTTTTTGTAATTTTGTTGTTTAGATGATGGGTTGAACAAAATAAACACTTAGGAGAAAGAACATTTCCTGGGAATCTTAAAGAACATGGGAGAAAATAGAACAGTTACCTGATGGTGAGGTGGTACAAAATGGTGAGGTGTTTTGAAGAAGGTCATTATAGGAGAAATGAAGAATGTTGAAGTTTGGAGCTACTGTAACTTAATAATTTATCATCTAAATTTTCTGTGCTGTCAGATGTGTAGCCACTAGCTACATATGGCTATTTAAATTTAAACTAAAATTAAAGATTAAATTCTTCAGTCTCACTAGCCATATGTCAAGTGTTCCATGACATTTGTGGCTAGCAAGTAGTGCATCGGACAGCTCAGGACAACTATAGAACATTTCCATTATTGTAGAAAGTTCTACTGGACTGAACTGAAAATATAGCTCAGAAGGGAAAAGCCCTCTCTAGTGCCCAACTGCACATTGACAGATACAGTTTTCAATGTAGGTCGTGGTTGTTTAAAGTTAAATGTCTCATGTGGAAATTCTAACCCCCTCAGTAAACATTTATTAACCACTTTCTAGATGCAAGACACTGAACCAACCACTCCGGGGGACAGAAAAACAAATTGGACATGGCTACTGCCTTTAAGAAGTTTATAACCTAGAGAAGCATAAAAATATGTGACCCGCTTCAGGGGCTGGAAGAACTCAGGAAACTTTTCCTTAAGCACAATTTCTTCCAAGGTTGGAATTGTAAAAGGTCCCACATGCTTAATCTCTAATTTTAGTGCTGATGTGAAGGTCCCTGGACCTTTGGGGACAATGGAATAAGATTTGTACCCTGTGACAACATAGGTCTCTAACAGAGAATCCAAGACTGCGATTCTTTTAAAGCTTTCTCCCCGGTCCCATTTTCAGGGCAGAGCAGAGCATGTTGATGTGGTGTCACATGGCCCAATGTGGTTCAACGTTGTGTGAAACCGAATTTTCACATTCCTCCAAAGAAGGAATGTAAATAGCCTTGCCTTGGCCTATTTCCTTGTTTGTAAAATGAGCAAGTTGGACAGCAAGATAATCATTGCTGTCACAAAAAGTTCACATTCAAACGACATATTTTTTTATCTGAAAATATCAGAAAGAAATAAGGTTTTATTAATCTGGGTTGTCACCAGGCCCTCACCTGGGGGCTGTCAGAGGGTCTGTGGTCACAGAAGGTACATGAGGAATCCTGAGTGAGGAGCAAGAGCTCCACAACGTGGAGGCTCCGCAACCTTGAATGTACGGTGACATAGTCCAGATGGGAGCCCAGTTAGTGGGCGGATGAGTTATATCAATTCGGTCATCAATTCTGCAAAAATGGACAAGCGGTTAAAAAAATTCTGCCAAAGAAAATGCAGAATGAAGATAATGCAAATAATGCAGCTATAAGTTAAACCACATGAAAATGACAATATTTGCTCAGTTTTTACATAAGAAAAACAGCAACGTAACATGGTTCAAACTAATGCTCGCCAACAACAAGGAAATGGCACTATTCCTCATACCAGCCAATTAGCCATATTATGAGGCAAAAACAATGGCCACCTA
The DNA here is from genome assembly GCF_020826845.1 of Diceros bicornis minor. Lineage (NCBI taxonomy): Eukaryota > Metazoa > Chordata > Mammalia > Perissodactyla > Rhinocerotidae > Diceros > Diceros bicornis. The sequence continues at coordinate 20,126,965 of NC_080764.1, read as the reverse complement.
ATGAGACTTGACAGGAAGTAATCCCAAAGAAGGTGAAATTATCAAGATCATTTGCAAAATGGACATATATCCACTATCAACTGTGAACCTCACACTAAGTGTATACTCTGCCGCCTTTAGGTATTAGCTAATGATAGAATGAAGACATCAAAGTGACTTTTTTACTTCATCTCTACATCATCTTTTAATTCTATCTGGTGGTGTATTTTATAATGTACGTAAAATGTTAGTATAGCGGTGCTGATCAGGGTACACAATCAAAACGTGGAGATGACTCCCTGATCGCCAACCACAGGGTCTCAGCAAGAGCTCTCATGGGGATGGCTTATGTTCTGCTGCCACCTCGTGGCGAGCGTACTGAAAACACGCCTTTGGGAACAGTGGGGAAAACTGGTTTGAACCAGTGAACTCCAAACTTCTGAGGATCCTAGAGCCCAAAGGAGAGAATCTGAGTTCTCATGAGTGTCAACTACCACAACACCTAGTAAATTTCACGACTCAAACCAGTGTCACGTCAGGGTCCTGCAACCGCAGCAGGTTACCTCACTTCTTTGGACCCCTCTTTCCTTATTGTAAAATGTTGACAATTTTCAAACTCTGGGTAAACCTCAAAAACACCTCCAGTTCTAAAATGTCTATGATATTAATCAAGTGTCACATTTCATTTTACTAGCTTCCAAACCCTTTGTTTACAGCTCCGTAAAGACCTGTAAAATCTCAGAGTCAGTCCCTCCTTCTCTGTTGCTATCACACTGTGTTCACATGTGTTAAAATAAATTTCTAGGCCCAAGATGGAGCCGCTCCTGCCTAGGGTACTATGTCAGCAAGCAGAAACTTATAACTTTCGAGTCCCTGTAAATGCTCCACTAGACCAGAAACGCAATCTATCCAGTCAACCAACCTCCAAACGCCAAGCCCACTCTGAGCTCTGTACTTACTTCCTTGTTCCTTATTCATTTTCTGTTTTTCTCTTCCTTGGTCCTTATTCCTTTCCTATAAAAGCTTCCTGCTTTCTGCCTCATTTTGCAGTTCTCTGGGCCCTTCGAACGGAGACTGCTCGCTTCATGAAGTGTTAAATAAGGTTTTGTTTGTATCACCTAAATTGTCTCCCTTAATCATTTTTAAAACGAGTCTGTTTCTTACAGTTATTTGGTTGTTTTTTTGTTTGTTTTTGTTTGTTTTGTCTTGTTTTACTTTTTATTTTGAAATAATTGCAGATTCCCAGGAAGTTGGGGGTGGGGAGAATATACAAGGAGGTCCCAGGCTCACTTCTCAACCTCGCCCAATGGTACCAGTGCAATCCACAGACTTTATTCAGAGTCCATCGGTTTTACATGCACTTATTCGTGTGTGGGTGTGTAGGTTGTTTTTATGTCATTTTCAATTCCCTGGCTCCTAGCACAGTGCCTGGCAGATAAATGACTTTCCTTATGTGTTGGTGAAGGAAGGCAGAGAGGAAGAGAGGAAGGAATGGTGAAGGGAAGGAAGGGAAGAAGGGACTTCTGTTGATTAACAAAACAAATCAAACAATCCATAAATTAAAAGTATTTAAGTGGATTTTTCTGAGATAACATGGTAGATCGATGTTAAAACCCAGCTTTTCACTCCGAATTACAGTCCTTTCTATATCAGTTATTACCCACTGGATCATTTGAAATGCCAATCCTCAAGCCATCTATACAAATGACATCCATACAAATTACAGAATCTCTTGGAGTTTTCAGCTGCTGTTCAGGTGTCTTATGAGGCCCTAAGGTGCACCTTTTCTTTTTCTTTTCTTTTTTTTAAAGCTATTTCTAAAAGCACTGCTGAAGGCTTGTTTTACTTTAGGCAACTACTTCACTCTCTGACCCTCAGTTTTGCCACCTGAAAAATGGCAAATGTCTCTCTCAGACATGATATTCTACTAATTCTATGGTTCTACAATATCAGAACTTTCTTTCTAAAACTACTCTTTATTACATATAAGTATAATAAATGTTTGCAACAAAAAGACAAAAAAGTATTAAAAAGAAAATTCAAATTACCTATAATCTCATCCACTGATGATACAGTATTAACATTTTGAAGGATTTCCTTTTATTTCAATCCTTTCTCCACCTGTTTGGTTTTGTATGCACATATATACATACAAATATCTACAGAAAGAGCATATATTTACTTAACTTGGAATCAAACTGTACTTGAAGTTCTAGGGCTCTAGGTTCCCCAGAAGTTTTGAGTTTTGTGTCTTTTTTTATTAAAATTATCTTGAAGGCATTGCCTCAGATCATGAAATAGTCTTCCATTATTTGTAAAGTAATCCATCACTCTGGTATACTTTTAGTATATTTAATAATTTCCATATTGTTAGACATTTATTCCCTACCCTTTTTCTCCTATTATGAATAAACCTGATATGAACATGTTTGTATGATTATTAGGTCAAAGTTTATTCATTTCTTCAAGATTCTTGATACAAGCCTATACTGATGAATTCCATTCCAAAACGGTAGTTACAATTTATATTTCTGCTAAGTGCAAGTTCATACCTTCATGACACCTTTGCTAAAATAATTATTATTTTTTAAATTTTGCTAAAGTTTTATAGTTGGAAAATTATATTTCCTTGTTTTTATTTATATTTCTTTGATAGCTAATAAAGTTAACCTTCTGTGTGTTTATCAAATAATATTATATTTATCAAATAACATGGTATTAGATTTGCAAATTCTCTGTTCCTTGCCCCATATTTCTATTAGGATGTTAGTGCTTTCTTACTAATGTCATATTAATTTATATATTATGGATATGAACACTTGTTATATTTGTTGCAGTTATTTTTTAATTTTTGCCCTTAATAATATTTATGATGACAACTATGTATGGTCTTCTTAATCTTTCATTTTTTTAATTCTTAGAAATTCATTCTCTAGAATGACTTAAATATTTGTATACATATTTTCTTTCACTTATGATTTTATTTTTTATATTTAAATTTTAACACATAAGAACTTACTATGGTATGAGGTGAGATGCTCTAGCTGCATGTTTTCCTGAATAGCTCCCCTTCTCAAGAATTCAAGAATCAATCTCTTCCTTGTTTCTGCCATTTTTGGACTGGAACACCACCATTGGCTTCCCTGGGCGTCCAACTTGCAGACAGTAGATCGTGGGACTTCTCCATAATTGCATGAGCCAAACCCTCATAATACGTCTCTTTCTATATATCTATATGTATCCTATTGGTTCTGTTTCTCTGGAGAACCCTGACGAATATGGCAGAGAAGAAAGACAAATACGTAATTGCCATAGAGTGTGATCGGTGCCTTCAAAGAGGTAAGTGCTTGTTACAAGAGAAAGGTGAGAGATGTCACTATGGGGATCAATTGAGATTTGGGAAGCTTTCATGGAAGGGACACTGCCAGGAACCCTGGGCATTCCGTACAAATACTGGGTCCACTTACACCCTCAGAATTGTTGCTGGTGAGCACCTGGGTCTAACCCAGGGTTTCTCAACCTCAGCACTATTGATATTTGGGGCTGATAATTCTCTGTTATAGGTGCTGTCCTGTGCATTGTCAGGTAGTGAGCAGCATCCCTAGCCTCCACCCACTAGATGCACTGGCCCCCACACACAGTTGTGACAAGCAAAAGTATCTCCAAATATTGCCAAGTGTCCCCTGGTGGGGCACAAATCACCCCTGGTGGAGAATCACTGCTCTAATCCTCTCTCTTCTCTTTCTGACAGCAAAAAGGAAGAAAGCAGAGGACTCTCAGGCTTCAGTTAGTTATCCATCCATAAATAGTTCTGTGGTCCTTAAAACAAAGAAAAGTCTTCTTGGAGCAACAGAGTCTACAAGGAAGAATTGCATCCTCAAGGCTGTTCCATGCTCCTCCTGAAAGGTTCAAAAAGACAATCATATTCTCAGCTTCTTCACCAGCAGCACAGCATGAATGAAGCATATTTATGCACAAAATGTGTATACCCCAGAAGAAAACCATTTCATCAATGTTATTTATAGCATCATGGGATGTTAGTACCAAAGTTCAGTGGAAATAGTTTGTCAGTGGTTCCTGAACTCCTCTGCTGCCTGGCTGATGTGCAGATTCCCAGGCACCACCCTAGTCCACATGCTCATTATGGTCAGGAGTAGAGCCCAGAATCTGTTTTTAATTAAGTGTCTCAGGTGGTTCTTCTGATCAGGAAAGTTTGGACAACACTGATCTAGGGTGGCCGTTTCACAGAGGAGACAGCTGAGCTCTCGGGAAGTGATTTTCCCAGGGTCCCCCAGGTGGAAAGTCACGCACCCTGGACTCAGGCCAGGTGACCTGACTCCTAATCCAGAGCTCTTTCCTTTACATCAATCTGAGGCCACAGGATCAACAAATCCCTTAGGAAGAAGGCACAGAAAAAGGCCTTGCCAGTTAGGGTGGCAAGAGGTTGAGAAGTAGGGTAAAGCAAACCATCTCTTTTTATATAGGTCAGAGGTTGGCAAACTTTCCCTGTGAAGGACCAGAGAGGAACCCCAGAGGGTTCCTTGGTGGGCCATGTGGTCTCTGTCTTCAGTGGATGTATCTCCAAAGCAGCCATGGGCAATACCTAGACAAACGGGCACGTCTGGGTTCCAAAAAAACACTATATTTACAAGAACAGCATACCGTGGTTTGCCCACCCCTGATATAAATGACATTTGACCAAAATAAACATCAAGAGTAGCCTTGAAAGGAAAGGAAGGAAAATGAGTGATGGGGAAGGAAGGGCTGAAGTCTGGCCTGTAGCCCAAGAGTTGCAAATAAAAGTTTTGTGCTACTCAGCTAAATGCATCTTAAATGAGCTGAGACATGATAGAAGGTCAATAATCACACAAGCTAGATAAACTGCTATGTTAGTTTGAGTTCTCCAGAAGGCAACCCTGGGACCAGGATTCAAGTGCAAATACTTCATTTTGGAGGTGATAGGAAATGCCCTTAAGGAATTAGGGAGGTGAGACAGAGAAGAGAAGTCAGATAAGGCTGGAATACTGGGTGCTTTTCAGGCCGCTACCACTGAGGGCTTAACCCTGCAGGGAAATGGAAAAACAGGATAGAGCAGTGCATCTCACACTTGAGTGGGCAGCAGAATCACCTGGGAGCTTGTTAAAACACAGGTACCTGGGTCCCGCCCTCCAGGGATTCTGATTCAGGAGGTCTGGGGTAAGGCCCAGGAACTGGCATTTTTAGCAAGCCTCCAGTACCTGCCAGTGCTGCTGATGTGAGGATCCTGCTTTGAGTAGCGCTGATACAAAGCACACTAGCGGCACTGGCATTGCCTGGGATCTGGTTAGAAACATCGAGCCTCAGGGCCCACCTCGGACCTACTGACTCAGAATCTGATTATGAACAAAATCCAAAGTGTTTGTATGCACATGAAGGCTTATAAAGCCCTGGTGTAGGAACACACATCTCAGAATTATACCTCCAGAAAGCTAGGGTATTCATACACAAACTCTCACCAGTCATTGGTTGAGATCTACTCGGGGGGGTGTGGTTAATGCCCCCTCCTGCCCTTATCTCACCCCCTCCCCAAATTCTACACTTCTCGTCTGTCCTGTGTGCAGCAGAGCAGACTTTGTTGGTGAGGCCCAGAGATGTGGATGGGGCACCAGCAGGACCTCCTACTACCACCAGAAGACACACCCTAACAGAGTGTCGGTACAGCCCTGAGATACAACATGTACTGGTGGGAAGAATGGAGCTTTGGAGTCATACAGCCCGGGGTTCAAAGGCTGACTGTGTCACCTGTCAGGATCCTATGTTAGAGGTTACTTGACCTCTCTAAGTTTCAGTCTTCATCTGCAAATGGGGATATTTAAACGTTTCTTGATTCCGTATTGTCAGGAACATTATAAGCACTCAAAAATAATATCTATTATTATCGTTTTGTTATTTCTGCCAAGCTGTGAACATCTCAACACTGAAATCACTTAGTATCACTCAACTCTGAACTCTAACAGCCCAAAAATCAGGGCTTAGTAATAACGAATATCAGGGTAAGAACTCAGAAAACCACACGTATTAGTCAGGGTTCTCCAGAGAAACGGAACCAGTAGGATATATGGAGAAACAGAGAAAGAGATTTATTATGAGGGACTGGCTCACGTGGTTATGGAGGCTGAGAAGTCCCACAGTCTGCAAGCTGGAGGTCCAGGAAAGCCAGTGGTGTATTTCCAGTCCAAACTTGAAGGCCTGAGAACCAGGATAGCCAATATTGTGAGTCCCAGTCCGAGTCCAAAGGCCCCAGAATCAGCAGCATCAATGTCCAAAGGAAGGAGATGAATGACCCAGCTCAAGTAGAAAGTGAATTTGCCTTTGTTCTGCCTTTTTCTTCTATTCAGGCCCTCAACAGATTGGATGATGCCCACTGGCACTGGTGAGGGTGATCTTTACTCAGTCTATCCATCCAAATACATACTAATATCTTCCAGAAACACCTCACAGAGACACCCAGAAATAATGTTTTACCAGCTCTCTGGGCATCCCTTACCCTAGTCAAGTTAACACATAAAATTAACCATGGCATCATCCTCCAAGAGGTTAGTTTTGAGTGTTACTTCATCAAAGCCTTCTTCTATTGTTTGGAAAGTGCCCACCTATATTTTAGAGAATAGTTCTGAGGAAGAGCAGAGTAGCAGCAGCCTAACAGAAGTAACCTGGTCGTGGAGAGGTCATGCAATCCTGAAAAATATACATTAGCTACTTTTAGAGGAGAACTTTTGGCCCATGTGAATACCAGAGGGTTTAAACTAACAAACCTCAAAGGGTCTATAGTGGATTGAATGGTGGCCCCCAAAAAGAAAATATCCACATCCTAACCCCCAGAACCTGTGAATGTGAGCTTATTTGGACAAAGAGTCTTTGCAGATGGGATTAAGATCTCAAGATGAAATCATCCTGGACTATCCAGAGCGGCCCTCAAGCCAATGACAAGTGTCCTTCTGAGAGGCACACAGCGGAGAGACAGAGGGAGAAGAAGAGAAGGCCATGTGAAGAGGGGGCAGAGACTGGAGTTACACAGCCACAAGCAGAGGAACGCCTGGAAGAAACAAGGAAGGATTCTCCCCTACAGCCTTCTTAGGGAGCATGGCCCTGCCAACACCTTGATTTCAGACTTCTGGCCTTCAGAACCGTGAGAGGATAAATTTGTTTGGTTTTAAGTCATGCAGTTTGTGGTAATTTGTTACGACAGCCCTAGGAAACTAATACAGCGTCCCAGAGCAAAAGAAACAGTATTTAATTTCAAGAAATGATTTGAGTTCATCCAGAGCCAGGCAAGGAGAAAACCAAAATGATAGGAAGAAAGTTTGAGCACAGGGAAGGACACAAAGTTTAGAAATCACAGAAAACATGTCAAAAAACAGGTTAACAAAAAAATTTTTTACGTTTTTTAACTCAGAAAAGCTCAAAACTAAAGTGTCTATATTCACACATATAATTATCTACTCCTTTGAAAGAAAGCCACAGTACTTGCTCTTTCTGATGTTATTTCCACTGTGTGATAAAAGTTATCCAGGCCCCACCATTTTTTGGTTTTACCGTTGTAACAGTATGTAAACCATATTGTAATGGTTTTACCCTTACAGTGCATTTCAGCCCAACTGGCCAACATCTGCACCTCTTTGCCTGGGGGTTTCCCCTGGGACACATGGCAAGGTAGAGTGCTGGGAAAGAAAAGCCCCCAGGAGTATCCTTCAAGCAGTGTTTGACTGGAGTCGAGGCATACGTGCCCCAGCGCCCCAATCCTTGGCTGGGATTCTCTGACCAGTGACTCTCAGGCAGGACTAAGCCCCAGATGCCCAGAGCACTAAACATGCTCCACCATTGATGCTTCCCTTCCCATCTCGTTTCCCTACTCCCATACCAATATTTCCTGGGATCACCTCCCAAATAAACCACTTTCCCCTGCATCCTTGCCTGACGGTCTGCTTCTTGAGAAACCCAAACCAAGACAGATTGCAAAAATACTGAGCTGGAAGCAATTCAGAACCACACAGCATAACCTGAAGACTTTGTCTTCCTTAAGAATTCATTCCGAACTGCCCGCCGATCTCACTTGAATGTTAGGAGACGATCTAAACGTTAAACTGGCCTTGCTTGGCTTCAACATCTGCCACATTTCCTCCAAGGAGATGCACACAGAGCTTTAGAACTCCGCCGTTATTCTCAACCTCAAATCCACCTGCCATCTAGAGGTGAGTGCTAACTCCAAAATATATCTTATATCATATATTCCATTCCCACTGCCCCTCCCCTGGTCCATGCCATCGCCATCTCCTGCTAGACTGGCCGTCACCTGCTAGTCAGTCACAAAGGCTCCTGACCAGTCCATCCCTGCTTGCACTCTTGACTCTTCCAATCTGCTCTTCACACAGCAACTAAAGAGATCGCTTAAAAACATAAATCAGTGTCACTCCCTTCAGGAAAACCTTCAGTAGCTTCCTCTTGCACGTAGAATGAAATCCCAACTCCTCTCGGCCTGCGAGACTTCTCCAGCTTCCATTCTAAGCCACTATCCTCTTCACTCACAATGCTCCGGGAACCTCAATTTCCTTTCTGTTCCTACAATGGACCCAGCCTCTCCCAGCCTCCAGATCTTTGTGCTTGCTCTTCCCTCGTCCTCAAATACTCTGCCTAGACACTTTGTGTATATGATTCCCCCTCATCTTTCAGATCTCCTTCCCTGGAGGTCTTCTCCAGTTACCTTATCTAAAATCACCCCCCTACGTAGCCTGCTATGTCATTCTCTAGCACTGCACCCTGTTTATTTCCTTCACAGGACCTATAACAAGTGCTGTTTCATTTCTGTGTTTATTCACTCATTCAAAAAAATCTACACTCAGCCCCTTTTATGTGCCTGGCCCAGTCCCCCTGCCAGGTGTGGGAGGTATACAGTGATAAAAACAGACACAGCCCCACCATCATCTGGGGGACAGTCCAGTGACAGAGAGAGCCATCAAACAAATGATAACATATGCAATTTTAAAGCTAGCACGGTGAGAAGTGTTATGTACAGGGTACCAGGAGAGCTCAAACTAGAAAAATTTGGCCTTTTTAGGGAAGGCATCCTCAAGGAAGAAAAAATAAGCTGAGGGTCTATGCGGGAAAGGGTTAACTCAGCAGACCTGGGTTGTTCAAATTCTGCACATTCTCAGGAAGGACCTATCTTCAGAACTGGTCCTGGAAGATGAGCTCTGAGCTCTTGAAATGTCCTGCCTGATAAGAATGTTTTTGTCTGCCTGAGGCCGTGGGCCACAGGGTACCAGTTTGATCAGATAATTTATGCTAAGAACATGATTTATGGTGAACACCAAGTTTTTGCTCTGGGAGGTGGGAGTCTGAGTAGCTGAGGTTGGTCGTAGAGGCCCTGCAGGCCTATGTACCCACCCTCAATTAAACAGTGTGAACACGCACTTGGATGAACTTCCCTGGTTGGCACCACTTCCCTCATGTTGTCACACATTGTATGTGGATGAAGTTTGTCCGTGTGACTCCACTAGGGGAGGACACCTGGAAACCTCTGCCTGGTTTCTCCTGGACTCTGCCCCATGAACTTTTTCCCTTTTTTGATTTTAAGCTGTTTCCTTCCACTGTAATAAACAGTAACCATGAGTATAACAGCTTTTCTGAGTCCTGTGACTTTTTCTAGCAAATCTTCCAGCCCAAGGATAGTCTTGGGGGACCTGAACACAAGGCCAAAGACAGCATGCAGGGCAGAGGGAACAGCAGGCCCAAGAGCCCTGTGATGGCCCTGAGCACAACAACGTGAGAGGCTTAACCAAAGCCAGTTAGTTAGGGGGGAGTGGAAGAACAGGCAGGAGTGTGATTCAAGGTGGTTGTGTTCTCTCCTCACCAATGAATGGGGCTCCATAAGGGTGGACATCAGCTAGTCTTCTTCACCAGGACATCACCATGATGCTTGGCACATCGTAGATGCTCAAAGTATATTTGTTAAAGAAACGAATAGTAAACAGACAAATAAATAAATGAGTGAATGTAGGAATCTGGGCTTTACATTACATCCTATAGCAAAGGTAATTATTATTGACAATTGTTACCCATAATCATCTCTCAGTACCTCAAGCTTGCTTAATCAGATATAATTACTTGGATAACACAATTGCAGCAAGCCAGTCAAAACACTGGAAAAAAAATACCTTAAAATATTTCAAATTAACTGAAATTTTCAGATAACTTCCTGAATTTATTGCAGTAATATATGGAAAATGCAGAATTTATCTGCAAGATAGACTTTGAATTTGTGCAATATTAAAAGTCCTTTATAACTTCTCAAACCGTGTGAGTTAAGTAGCACTGGTCACTACTGTCCCCATTTTATAGATGAGAAACTGCAAGGGTACTACTTTCTCCAAAGTCACAAGCAAATTAGTAGCAGAGCAAAGTTTATACTTCTGGACTTTTAAATGTTCCTGGAACAGAACCCATTACCTTCAGGAAAAAGCAGCTTAGAGAAGAGGAAAAGAATCAAGGCCTAAGGTACAAGGTGAGGCTCCGACACTTACTAGCTGAGTGACATCCATTAAACTTGGCAAAACTCAGTGTCCTCCTCCATCAAATAGGGATAATAAAATTTATCCTAAAGTACCAGTTCTTACTCTGAGGATAATGAACTTCTAGGGATCTTTGGATGAACTTCCAGAACCCCATGGAGCTGTAAGGAAAATTCATGTTTAAAATGTAAAATTCATGCTTGTGTGTACATTTTACTGGTGCAAGGATGTGTAGCTTTCATTAGATTTTCAGAGTAGTCTGTGACCCCAAAAGGGTAAAGAAACAGCCACTATCTATTTGAGGGTCAGTCACCAACAGGACAAGAAATGGCTGAGTGCAGGCTGTGGAGGGTGACTGCCTGGGTTGGAATCTGGCTCAGCTATTTACTAGCTCTTTACTGGACTCCATGGCCCAGTCCATTGTCTCATCTTTCAAATGGGGGTGAAAGTGACTCGTGGAGTCACTGTGAGGATTCAGCAAGATAATGTAAAGTGTATGCATGTGGTGCCATCTTAATAAATGTTAGCTGCTGTCATTGTTCCCAAAAGTCATCCAAGATAGAAATCTGGGGAGTCACTGTGAGTCACCCTTCTCCCTCACTCACAGCATTCAATCAACAAAGATGACTGGTTTTCAACCTGAAATACTCCTCAATCCATTCACCTCATTTTCATCCCAAACTTCATTTATCTAACTCAAGCCCTATCCGGTCTTCCAGAAGATCTCCATGCTTTATCATCTCCCTTGAATCCTCTCTTCACCAGGGTGATGAGTAGGCACAAAAATGCTAACATGACTTTAGGTCCTTAGACCTTGGCCTAAAGCAGGAGTCTTCACACCGTGCTCCAAGGGGCCTCTTCAGTGGCTGTGGGACGGGAAGGGCTCCTGTCATTCTTACTTGAACCAAAGAGCCCAGGTATGTGGCTTTTGTACACTGGGCTTCCTTCCAGTTTGAAGAAAGGGTTTCACTGCTTAAAATAATAAACAAAACAAAGGAAAAAACAGACAACCACACCAACCCTTTTGAAAAATGGAACACAAGGTCCTAGGCACTATGGCAACATGGGCCCTGCTGCGTCTGTGCCTTTCTCCCCACTTCTACTTCATTGTCTTCTGCCTGTATCATTGATACAGATGATCTAGAACAATACATTCCAAATTTTGTGGTCTCAGGACCTCTTTACACTTTTAAAAAGTATTGAGCCTCTATATTAGATTCCTATTACTACTGAAACAAATTACCAAAATTATAGTACCTTAAAACAACACAAATTTATTATCTTATGGTTCTGGCCATCACAAGTCCAAAACAGGTCAGCAGGGCTGTATTCCTTCTGGAGGCTCTAAAACAAGTAATTATTAGATGTTCTGCTGCAGATCTCTGAGTCAGGCTATGCAAAATCAATTTATTATACTACAAGTCTCTTTTTGTGGAGCTATAAGTACTTAGTTTTAATTTTCACCTTTTCAGCTTATCCAGATGTCTCATGCCATGAAAACCCAATTGCTGATGCCCGAGTTTCTGTTCCATGTAGGGCTGCTGTATTTTCTTCCCTTCTCGCTCCAGCAGTTGGATTAACCAAAATCTCACACCTCAGAACGGCTGCTAAGTCATTTGCTTCTCTGGCAGTTGGAATCCGGAAGTGGCTCCCATTTATCGAGCACTTCCTGTATACCCGGCATTGTGTTAGCACATCCCGTGCTTTATCTCCTTCAGTCTTCACAACAACACTTTGCCAAAGGAACTATCATTCTCCTCATTGTACTAGTGAACAAGGGACATTCAGAGAAGTCACGGAACTTCCCAGTTCACACGTGAGAGCACAGGTTTTACTGACTCGTGAGAATAGAATCTGTCCACCACAACACAGCTTACTGTCTCCGCTAGCATGACCCAACTCTCCCACACTTGGCACCAACGTGACTTTACTATTTCAGAAACTCGTTGTCCAGGAAGATGAAGGTTCAAATAGCTCTGTTGTTTGTTCCAGGAACTTTCTGAAAATCCATTTACCCTAACAATAGACTATTTAAGTAGTCCACATCAGGGTAAACAGGTCTTTTCTCGGAACTGTCCAACTGGGTCATCAAACCACTGCTTACTCTTCAAGGCTCACTTCCGAACCTCACCTCACTGCGGGCATCAGTCCTACATCATTATATCTCAAAGTGTGTCCATTGTCAGTCAGGCCCCTGCCTTGAAAGACCCACATTAACCAGACCCCTAAAACACTATAAATATCCTACGTTTGACACACTGCTTCCCCTTCTTGTGATGTTACTAGGACTGGCAATGTAGGGGTCTCCCTGACTACAATAAGCGATGCATTTGGATTTGCTTGATCAACAGGTTATTCTGACAGTCTCCTCTAAGAGTCGGCAGTCAGTCTCTGGTTTCTCATGTTAAGTGTGTCCTCCCCATGTGCACCCATACTCTCTTCAAGTCCCTTGAACAAGTAAAACTTCACAGGTATGTGTGTCCAACAGAGCAGTGAATCAACAAAAGGTGCATCTCTGGGGTACCGGCCTCAAGTTCAACCTGGTTCTGGTCCAACCCCAGGACTGTAAATCCTGGACTAATCCCAGATATTCTCTGGTCCCCTTGTCAGTTGCTATAGTCACCATAGTTACCATACATACCACAGTCAATTACAGTCTATCCTAGAAAAGATCTAGAATTGCCTTGGAGGTCCCAGTTGCACTAAGAACATGTCTGACTTTTAAGGGCTGGGACAGAAATGAAATTCCCTAGGTCCGTGTATCAGTGAGTCTTCACTGTATAACAAATAACCACAAAACCTCACCATCATACAACAATAGGCATTTACTGATCACACATTTGAGCTCAGCTGGGGTTTGGCCTGGGGGTTCTGCTACCTCATCTCAGCTCACTCGCATATCTGGGAGTCAGCTGACTGTCAGCTGATCTAAACTGGCTTCAGCTGAGGCTACTGGGGTGCCTCAGCTCTGCTCCACTCGTCTCTCATCCTCCAGCAGGCTAGCCCTGGCATGTTCTCACGGCTATGGCAGAGGATCCAGAGATCAAGTCCCAGCACTGAAGGCAGTTTCAGGCTTCTGCTTGCGTCACATCTGCTGACATCCCATTGGCCAAAGCAAGTCACAAGCCTGAGCTCAGAGTCCAGCAGGGAGGGTACTACACAGTCATATGGGAAAAGGCAGGGATGTAAGGAGAAGTAAAGACCAGGGACCAGGTGATGACCCGTATTCCAGACTTCCATCTCATAACACGTACTTCTGTACAGCTCCTCATAAAAAGTAAGTCCATCTCGTGAGGTTCAGTCTCTGGGTTTTGATTTTACGAGCAATTTGCTTAACAAATCAATACAAGACAGCAGACATTCTTGCATATCTCAGGATTTCTTACTCCTGTCAAATGGGTCACATTCTAGCTATTGTTTTTGTCCCTGACACATCTGTTTGTCCTTTCTACAAGAACCACAAGATATGAAAACACAAAATGGGGCACTCCAGAAGGAAGACACATTGGTGGTAGAAGTCTTCTATAGTGCATTCAGTGTCATTTTCCCCTTCTAAGTCATCACCTTGGATAGCACCTCTCTCTGACTGCCCCCATCATGCCCCCAGCCTCTTTCTCTTTTCATCAATGTTGTGTGTTAGGAAAAGTACAGGTTTTGAGTCATTCTTTGGTTGACTTCTCAGCTTATTCACTTGAAAGCATGTTACTTTGGGATAAGTTACTTCACATCTCTGAGCCTCATCTTCCTTATCCTCAAAGCCAGAATAAGACCTCCTACTTGGAGGACAGTTGTGAATGTTAAATGAGACAATGCGCAGTCGGGATCCAGCACGTACCACAAACATTTGATCCCTTCTCCCTGTTTCCTCTGCTCTCCACAAGGAGGGGCTGGGAAAGAAGATTTTAAAATACTAGGAGTAGATCCATAAGAACAGCTTCATTTGCAAGAGACAGAAAGCATGACTCAAAGTATCTTAAGTGAAAAATTAATTATGGGTTCAAATAACTGAAAATCCAAGGGTGGATCTTGCTAAAGATCTTATTGTTAAGGCCCAGTATGATTAGGGCCCATTCCGTCCTCTTAATCTTGTAACTCTGCTTCTCCTCACACTGGCTTCTCTCAGGCATGGCCTCTAGGACTCCATGGTCACCTCTCATGGCTCCAAGTCTAGTGGAAATCCTGTCACTCAAAGACCTGGTTCTCCAGAGGCAGTGTTGCCAAATAAAATACAAGACGCCCAGTTAAATTTACTTATGCTAAAAAGCCATTTGTTGTTTATCTGAAATTTAAATTTAACTGTGTCTCTTGTAATTTTTTTGCTAAATCTGGCTACCCTACCCTGGCTACCCTAATACTCTTAATAGAAGGAAGGAAAATGCGTAGTAGGCCACACACACAAAAAAGAAACAGGTCCATTACAAAGGGAAACTGGTTTTAGTTCCATCTTTTACTCCCACTTCATCCTGAGATTTATGGCCATTTTCAATCCACAGATCTTGCTAAATATAGGAAAATATATGGTTGTTTTTCCTCTCTCATTCTGATTTCTCTGTAGCAATATTTAAAACAATAAAGAATTTTTCTAAGGTCATTTATATGTAGTCATAACATTTTTGAACTAGAAGGGAATTTAAAAGTAGCCTCTGTCAACCCCATTTTTTAACAGATAAAGGTGGTGGGACCCCAATAGCTGAAAAGACCAATCCAAGTTTACATAGTTCTTTGGGACAGAATTGAATCTAAAGTTCAGATTTTCTAAAATCTGATCATTATCATTTCCACTATTTCTCTGATCATCTTTGCTATAGCATCTAGAAAAAAGTCATTTGGGGCTGACTTTGTTTGTATCATTTTAAACTCAGTTGAGAGAGAAATCTCTCTTATTCCACATAACACTAAATGCCACTCCACCAGAAAGAGGCAATCATCCACAAATCAATTTGCTTACGTGGAGGCCAAGAATAATCTCAAAACATGTGCCTGACCCAGTACAACCCTTATTTGCAAAATCCAGGAGAATTTGAGCTCTCAAATTCATACCCAATATTACGCTGAGGATAGCCCACTTTGTTCAGCAGGCCTCCCAAGGCAGGCCTGCTTTCCTCCTGTTCAAATAGAGCTTCCTTTTGTTGACAGCAATTGCACCAGCAGAGCGACTCTTTTGAGCCACACAACAAAAAGAGGCAGCTTTCAAGATCTAATCTATGGGTAAGACCACCTCTTCCCAGGGAAGCAGGGTGGCTGTCAGCTGTTGGCCGCAGGGCCACATTCCACGGTGGAGCGGCAGCAGCCTGTGCCCTCTGCCCAGCACCACCTCAGCTCAGCCTGATAAAGGCCAGCTCCATCCCACAGGCGACATTCCTCCACAGAGCAGCTGCACTTACGTTTGAGTGCAGCCCATTGTACTGTTGATTCAATGAGGCCTCTTGGGCACTGTGTTTGTAAATGACAGTCATCGTAATACCAAAGCACCCGAGACACAGCCATCTTGTGTTCTGCCATCTAAGAACCTTGCACCATTAATGGAGATTTTTTTAACTTAAAAATAAAATACACCGACGCACTGCTTGGTAAGCCATGCTGTGGCGGCGTCCCATATAAAGTGGAGGAAGATAGGCACAGATGTTAGCCCAGGGCCGTCTTCCTCAGAAAAAAAAAAAAGAGGAGGATTGGCGGATGTTAGCTCAGGGCTGATCTCCTCACAAAAAAATAAATAAATAAATAAAATACAATCATAGTAAAACCAACGTTACTCTTTGGTGGATTTTATTAATTCTCCTCTAGTCCAAGCAGATCATTATGATAAAGTGATTAAGAGCATACACTTTGGAGGCATAAACTAGTCCCAAGTCCATACTTGCTAGATGGGACAAGTTATTGAACCATTTGGCAATTACTCAACTCGGCCATTTTTCTCCAATTTTCTCAGCTATAAAATGGATACAAAAATCATACCATCCTCAAAGGGCTATTGGGTGGCTGAGTGAAATAATGCATGGACGACACTTAACCTGACATCTGGTACCTCGTAAGAGCTCAACAAATATTAGGTATTATTTTACCAAATATATGTGATACTGGAAAATAATAGCCAAAAACAATATGTGTGTGTGTACATATATGTACATATATATACACTATTTTCTAAACCTCCTCTTTACTGGGCTTTAATCTCTTTCTCTACTAAGTCAGAGAAAATGAGTTACTATTTGGAAGGTGATTACAAGCAGTGATTGGTACATGATAAGTGCTATATCATTGTCAGTTATTATTATTGTGGTTGTTGACCACATTGTTGTTAATATTATTGAAAAAGAAACAAACTACAGAACCTTTGGAACCAGATCTCAATGAACTTGACCCATTGGTTAATTAATGGGTTTCTTTGGTCTGCCATTTTGGGAGAAAAAGGAAGATGAAATCTTCTAAGGGATGGAGATGAAGTATGGTTAGCATAGGTTACAAATCCGGCCCTCTGCCTGCTTTTGTAAATAAAGTTTTATTGAAACACAACCCCACTCATTAGTTTATACATTGTCTGTGGCTGCTTTTGCATTACAATGGCAGAGTTGAGTAGCTGCCAAAGAGATCTTAGGACCTGCAAAGCCTAAAATATTTACTCCCTGGCCCTTTACAGGGAAAGTTTGCTGACCCCCGGGCTAGAAAGAAGGGAATGGGCCTAGAACAGCATTTGGCATATAGTAGGTCATCAATAAATGGTTGTTGAAAAAAATGAATGAACTAAATCAGTGCATATGCAGGAAGCAGCTAATTTATTGTTGGTCTTGACCTATCAAGGTCTTCATGAAGTCACAACCACTTCATATTCATGTGTCAGCTCTATTATTGTCCGGGGAATTGTTTGAGCCATTGTTGGGAATGAATAGAGCATAAATATCACTTGTAGACAAGACACATCAGTACTGGGTTCTGCCAGTCAGCTCCAAGTGTTCCATCCTCTGCCCTATTCAAGCAGGAGAGGGAGGGAGGAAGCTGGTAGTAGCAGAAAATACATTGAACTTTATATTGAGATAATCTAGAGACTAGAGAGCAAAGGGGGCAGACTCTAAAATGGTGCATTTGCCTCTAGTTGTAGCAAAGGAAAAGGATGCATCTGATTCCCAATCCTTTTAAACTCTACAGAGTGCAATGAGAAAAGTAGACTTTGACATTCAGAGAGATCAATGAGCACAGTCATGTTGAAAACAAAATCAAGATAAAAACTTGAGCTTAGCTTTGGCTAGGGTTTGGGTTAGGCTAGACTATTTGAACACACTTGTCTGCTAAGACTTCTGTCAAAATTCCTAGCTTAAATGTGAATGCCATTGGGACGGGGGCTCTGTGCGGGCCCAGGCTCATCTTTGATCTCTGTTTTCACCCACAGAGCTTAGCACATTGGCCTGTGCTAAGGGGCATTATATGGGGGGGGGGGGGGTAAGCAAGAGTAGAAGAATGAAGAACTGAGGCAGGTCCTCAAGATGTGGTAAACCAGCTGTCCCAGAAGGCTACTGGGTAATAAGGTCAACACCTGATAAAATTCTTGGTTAAGAGATCTGGAGTTGGACTCCTGGCTCCATAGCTTGCCCTGATCATTTGTCACTGGCCCAGCAACTCCCTTGCCTTCTACTACCAGGAACCTGAATTTTCTCCAAGAAACCACCTCTTCCCCATTCTCAGCCATATGGTTTAGCTAACGACCTCTTTCTTAATCTCAGGAATGGATCCTAATTGATTTACATATATCTCATCCCTCTAGCCACATTGGCTTTAACATAATAGGAGTTTATTTCTTGCTCACATGAATGGCGTCTTAATTTGTGGGTGACCTTCCTCCATGCAGTAATTCAAGGACCCAGCCTCTTTCTATTTGATTGATCCACCCATCTTAAACACATGGCTCTAAGGTCACCCTGGGGGTCATCTCCATTCCAGTCAGCCAGAAAGGAAAGGAAGCATGGGCATTGTGTCACTTCTACCCACACTTATCAGCCAGAATTCTGTCACATGGCCACATCTAACCACAAGGGATGTTGGGAAATGTAGTCTAGCTGTTTATACAGAAGAAAGAGATGCTCGATTTGGTAAACAGTGAGTCAGCGTCTGCCACGGATGGACATTTAACTTAATCGAGCCAATGATGCTTGAAGATAGGTTTGCTGAGAATTCTGAGGAAAAGATATTCTCTCTTCGCATTGATTTGGTATGGAGAGGCAGTGTGCCTGAAATCCTGGGGCCATTAAGCAGTCTGAGAATGGTGCCAACCTGGGAAAAGCAGAGCTAGGACATGGATACTAGGGACATCATTTGAATGCCTGAAGCCAGAGTTATCTCCGGACTTTTCATATATGTGAACCAATACATTACCTTTTGATTTAAGCCAGTTTGACTTGGGTTTTCTTTCACTTACTACTAAAATTGTGTAAGTTACATCATTATTGTTGGCAATCAACAAACTCTGCCCTCCTCTCCTCCCAATTCTGTTGATGGCAAAGAAGGAGCAAAGAAAGAGGTCAAGAGTTAAGAATCTGCAGCGAAACTGCCTGGATTTGAACCCTCAAATTCTGCCACTTGCCCTTGGGCACATTACATCTTTGTGCCTCAGTTTCTTCATCGATAAATAAGGAATAATAATAGTACCTACCTCATAGGATTGTTAAAGACTCACGAGGTAATTTACGTAAACGCTGAGAAAAGTGCATAACACTTAATAAGACTGTAAGAATACTTGCCATTGTTACTATTGCAATGTGCCAGACTTGTGTTGCTCCCTTTGCCCTCACCCCAAAGAAGCCATCACCTCTTCACCACCTGATGCTTCCCTAGCCTCTCCTCTCTGTCTCTTTTCCTCCACAGCCTCTCTTCTCCATGTCCGTCTCTCCTCCTCTCTTAATTGGCGTGGATTTGGGGGGAAAAGCAAATTCTTTTACTACCCAAAACAGATCCACTAGCTCGCCCTGGATGAAATGAACTTTTTGGACCCTAGGGGTATCATGCACTGGCAACCAGATACACACAAGCCAAAACTATCAAAAGTCCCAAGTTGTACTTTT
This sequence comes from Diceros bicornis minor, assembly GCF_020826845.1. Classification (NCBI taxonomy): domain Eukaryota; kingdom Metazoa; phylum Chordata; class Mammalia; order Perissodactyla; family Rhinocerotidae; genus Diceros; species Diceros bicornis. The sequence continues at coordinate 20,107,389 of NC_080764.1, read as the reverse complement.
TACCTATTGTGATTGAAAAATCTTCTCTCGGAAGGTGGCAGGAGGGGACCCAAGTACAAAGTCCAAAATGCCACTTTCACAGTACTAAAATGAAACCAGCATGAAGTGCTCCACAAATCAGAGGCAACTGTTTATTTTCTCAAATCACCTGGCAAAGCCCCATGAACCTTATTTGACATGAAAGCTAGCATCTCTTTCTAGAAGATTCCGCCCCAGCCTGTCTCCCGATAGTCCACAAACTCCCAGAGGATTGAACAGTCCAAAATGGCGAGGCGGGGGTCCATAAGTCTCCCACGCTAGGGCTGGGAGAAAATTTGTCTAGGTACTGTCATTGCCCATCGCCGCCACACGGGGTCACTGTTAAAGACAGACGCTGCGGGTCCTCGCGGCCGTGCTGCCCGCTGGTGCTGGTTCCCGCGCGGGCTGTCGTGTCTGGCTCTCGGAGGGACGTCCATTCCAGTGTCAGCTGTAGCTGGGGGCCTGCTGCGCTCCCAGGGTCACCACTTTTAGGCAGTGGCTTTTTCAGTTCACACGCCGAGCCGAATTCCAGAACATCAGCCAACCCCAGGCTCACAGAATCAGGATTCGTTCTAGCATCTTTCTCCTCACGGACAGAATCACCCCCCGCCTTTTCCTCTACATTTACCATTTTTTCAAAGCGGTCGCATTCCACCCCTCTTCCCTTCTGAGACCATCCTCAGTGGCTCCCAGGTGTCTTGGGTTTAAAAGGGAAATTGCCCTCAGCGATTCCAGAAGGCACCTCTCTCAGGACAGCAAAGGGCAAGCAACACATTTAAAATCAGGCAGAGCCATCCTGCGACAGGATAAGTCGGTCTCTTGCTGACTCCTCTTGGGCAGGAAGGGAAGTGAGAAGAAAAGGAACTTGAGGTACCTGCAGCTCAACTTCTCCCTCCCACCCCACCCAGGTTTGTGTGCCCTCTCACCTCAAGAGGTTGCTTGCCCTGTGTCTGCTGATGCAACTCCTTTGGTTAATTTTATTAAATCTACAGGACACTGAAGAAAATATAAATTTTGTGTTTATTTTTGCTAAAATCCCATTGATTCTCCTTTTTGGACTGTTCTGGTAGTGTGTGGACTCTTGGGGTGGTTCATATGCCTTTAGAGCAGAACCACCAAAGACCACAAAATGAGCCATGACTGAAGGACTCTAGATTTTTTTTAACTTTTGTTTTTTACCTAATCTGTGTCCCAAAACATGTAGAAGTGATTTTTTTTCATTATAATTTTTTTCAATAACCTCAATGCATGCAAAACTCGGATAATCATTAAAATATACACTATATGATAACAAATGCTGGCAGTGGGTATAATTTTTAAGAGTAGGACTAATAAATCAGATCTTTGCTTGTCAACTACCAGAGGTTTCTTTTCCCTGTTTTCCCTTCTCCACTTCCTTCTCCTGCTCTGTCTTCCTCCCTCATTGTCTCACACTTTTCACCCTCTTGATCTTTCAGTTTTTTGCTCCCTTGATTGTTGGCCATATTCAACTGAAATATTTTCATTATTTAAGGTATTTATCGAATAAAATGTAACGTTCTCTGTTCTTTAAGAAACAGCTTCAGTGAAAGTTTTTCCTACATCAAAGACATAAACATACCAAATTATGAAAATGTAAGAGCTAAAACTATAAAACTCTTTTTAAAAAATCATAAGGGAAAAGTTTCATGACATCAATTTGGCAGTGATTTGTTGGATATGACACCAAAAGCAGAGCCAACAAAAGAAAAATTAGATAAATTGGATTTCATCAAAATTTAAAAAAAATTTGTGCATCAAGGGACACTACCAACAGAGTGAAAAGGCAACCCATGGAATGGGAGAAAATATTTGTAAATAATATATATGATAAGGGATTAATACCCAGAATATATAAAGAGCTCCTACAACTCAACAACAAAAAACTACCCATTTAAAAATGAGCAGAGGACTTGAACAGATATTTCTTTAAGAGATATAAAATGTTCAATAGGCACATAAAAAGATGCTCAGTATCATTAATTATTATGGAAATGCAATCAAAATCAGTGAGATACCACTTCACATCCATTAGGATGGTTACTATCAAAAAAATTTTAAAAAGTGTTGGCAAGGATGAGGAGAAATTGAAACCCTTGTGCATTGCTGGTGGGAATATAAAACGGTGCAGCTGCTGTGGAAAACAGTACAGCAGCTCCTCAAAAAATTAAACAGAATTACCAGATGATCCAGCTGTTGGAAGAGGTCATCGAGAGGACATGACCGCTAACTGACCCATGAGCTGGACTCTGGCAATTGGAGGCTCCCCACCCCTCCCCTGTCCTTGGCATGTGTATTCCATTTGCCTTCCCTGCACTTGCAGCTGCCCCGAGGACACAGTCTTGAGCTAGTTGAGACCATCCAGACAGTATACGTGACTGAACCCTCCTAAGGCCTCTATATAAACTTCTAAGATTCTGGTGCCCAAGAGAAGCCTTGTGTGTAAGTTCCCTAGCTCATTAAACTTGCCACCTACCAATCCGGAGTGATCTGCCTTCCTCTTCCTCCCTCCTTGTCCTCTACGTACGGGGGTCTGTTTCAGATTTCACCTGGGAAGGTCCCAAGGTTATGAGCCAACACCAGCAATTCCACTTCTGGGTATGTGAAGAGATTTCAATCTCAAATGGAACCAGAGGATATATAATGGACAATCTCATGCATGCGCCCTCAGAAGAATGGAACTTAAGAACTGAGAGACTGATTTCCCATAAATGCCTGATTTATTGAAGACTGAGATTTATCTCCTGACCAATGAATATCCACCAAGAATCTCTCCCCATCCTCAAGCCAATGAACTTACTGCTTGGACTCTGGCTGGACTTTTCCTTCTTTGCACTCCTTTCCCATCAATACAGCCCACCCCAAACCCTCAACAAACTCACCAGTAGCTTGCTACAGCATGCTTTTCTCGAATTGCAATTCCTCTGCTGTTCCCAGATAAACTCAATTTTTGATAATTTGAGCTTGCCTTGTTTATCTCTTTATTTAGGTTGACAGGTATGTACCCAAAAGAATTGAAAGCAGGGACTGAAACAGATATTTGTACACCTATGTTCCCAGTAGCATTATTCACAATAGCCAAAAGGTGGAAGCAACCCAAATGCCAAGCGAAGGATGAATGGGTAAACAAAATGCAGTGTATACAGTTATGCATCAATTGACAACAGGGATATGTTCTGAGAAATGCATTATTAGGCAATTTTGCTGTGCAAACACCATAGAGTGTGCTTACACAAACCTAGATGGTATAGCCTACTACACACCTGGGCTATATGATACTAATCTTATGAGATTATGCAGTTATGCATAATCTCTGCAGATTATGCAGTTCATCATTATGTGGCATTTGACTATACATACAATGGAATATTATTCAGCCTTAAAGAGGGAGGAAATTCTGACACATGCTTCAACATGGATGAACCTTGAAGACATTCTGCTAAGTGAAATAAGCCAGACACAAAAGGACAGATACTGTGATTCCACTTATATGCAGTACCTAGAATAGTCAAGTCCATAGAGAGAGAAAGTAGAATGGTTGTTGCTTGGGGCTGAGGGGAGAAGGGAATGGGGAATTAGTGTTTAATGGGTATGGAGTTTCAGCTTGGGATGATGAAAAAGTTCTGGAGATGAATAAGGGTGATGGCTGCACAACAATGTGAACATAATTAGGGCCACTGAACTGTACACTTAAAAATGGTTAACATAGTAAATTTTATGTTATGTATTCTCTACCACAATAAGAAAAAGAAAAGAAAATGAATTGCCTTTTAATTTAAGTATCCTTGCATTGTGTTTTTCTTAGGTTAGTGGTCCTCAACTAAAGAGAGAGAGAAGCAACAAGAAAGTGAAAAAAGAAAAGAAATTTTCTGCAGCAGATCTAGAGACTCAGAAAAGCTAGAATGATAAAAAGTCAAAACCAGAGTGGACTCCAGTTGAGGAACCAAAGACACTCACCGTTATGTGGCTTGTCCAAGATTGCACCGCTCGTTAATGGGAGAGCTAAAACTAAAACCCTGGAGAATGCGCTTGGCTTAGTGATTTTCACATCTTGGAATAAGAAGCTGGGAAAGATTTATTTCAGATGGTTGTTGGGTCTTGTCTGAGAGTCTATGACAGCTCCACATCTCCCTCCATCTCCAACAAAGGTAATTCACTCAAGCAAAGTGCCCCAGGCAAGAAGTCCTGGAGAATAGCATAGGCCACCCGGGCCACTGAAGACTCCATCTCTCAAGGACCAACCCTGGGGCTGGGGCTCCAGTAGGGAACGTGGGGAGTGGGAATGTTAAAGTGAGAGATGGGCGGAGTTGGGGCTTAAGTCATTGGTTTGTGGGTATCACATTGTTATTTAAGATAGACAATGTAGGATGTGTTTGTGTGTGTGTGTGTATGTTAGTTTTGACCTTTGTCGTGGAGCCTTGTTAAAACTCACCTCCCTTCAATCTGGAATACAAACAGTAGGAATAGTTGGTAACATTTGAAGGCTTCCAAACAGAAGTCTACAGGCCAGAAGTAACCACAACTACTTCAGTATCTATACATCCCAGCAACATCAGGTAGTGAATTAATTAATATGACATGGATAGGGATGGTTTTTCAATATTCAAATTAACCGTGATCATCATCAATTTTTCTTTTTCTATTGGAGCATTCCCATGAGCATATAAAAATGCTATTATTTCTCTTATCTTGTAAAAATCTTTCCGTGACTCATTTCCAAGCCCACCATCACCAGTTATTGCCTTATATTTTGCTCCCCGTTGGCTACACAGCTCATTGAAAAAGATGTCTACTCCATCTCCGATTTCTCTCCTTCCGTTCTTCCTTAAACCTACTCCATTCAGGCGTTCTTCCCTACCTCTCCACTGAAATGGCTCTTGTCGAGTTCACCAAAAAGCCCCGCGTTGCTAAGTCCAAAGGCACAGCATGGGTCCTTACTATACTCCACCTGTCGCCATCATGCGACACAGGGGAGCTATCCCTCCTCCTTGACATTTTGTACCTCTTACTGCCAGTGTTCCCGAAGCTCAGTGTTCCACTCTCTACTCTTTATACAACTATTCCTTGACAGCTCCATTTGGATACCTAATAGCCAGTTCAACTTATCATACCCAAAACTGAATTCCTAAATATCCCCCACAAAGCCCTGCTTTACTCACACCCTCCCATCTCAGTGGATAGCAACTTCATTCTTTGAATTACTCAGGCCAAAAACATTGGAGTCATCCCTGACTCCTCTCTTTCTTACTCACCCCCCATCCAAGCTATCAACAAATTTTGTTGGCCCTCCTTGTGAAATCTATCAAGAATCTGACCCCTTCTCACCAGCTCCACTGCTCCCACCATGGTTCAAGCCACCATCATCTCTCACCTGGTTTGTTGCAATAGCCAGCCGAGAGGTCATCTCACTTGCTCCTCCAAGGTTCTCGCACAGTAGGTGGGAGGATGGTTTCCTCATGCCAGTCAGATCACGTCTTTCCTGTCCTCAAAACCCTCCAATATCTCCCAGAATCACCAAGGCCATTTACCTTCCATCTCCCGTTACCACTTCCACCTAAAGGCCTTTGCTCTTTCTGGTCCCTCTACCTGCAGTATTCCTCTTGGATATCCACTTAGCAAACTCCCTCACCTCCTTTAATTCTTTCTCACATTTCACCTCCTCAGTGAGGATTACCTTGACAATCCTATTTCATATGCCTTTCCTAACTCTCCAAAACACCTTTACCTGGCCTTGCTATCTCTGTTTTGAAATTCTTAGTAATTTTTTAACAAGGGGCCCTACATTTTCCTTTTGCACTGGACCCCACAAGTTACATAGCCAGCCTTACTTAAAGATCTCTGCTTGCCTCCATCTTCTGATTTGTAAAACAAAGATAACAATAGTAACTTCCCCTTAAGAATTTTGAAAGGATTAAATAAGATAGTACATGTTAAGTACGAAGCACATAATACTTATGAATTCATTCAATAATTTATTGATTGTCTACTGTATCAGGCACTATTCTAGGCACTGGGAAAATGCCCATGAAAAGTTGCTTTCATGGAGCTTACATTCCAGTGGAGAAAAGACAGACAGTAACAAACAAGATACTATCTCACGGAATAAGGCCTATGTGGAGAACTAAAATGGAGTGATGCGTTGGAGTGGCTAGGTGACCACATTAGCTTGAGTCATCAGGAATGGATTCTCTGTGAGGTGACGTTTGAATGAGAACTGATGACAAGAAGGAAATCAACCATGCAAAAATCAGAGGGAAGAGCATTTCAGGCAGAGGGAACAGCTACTGCAAATGCCAAAGATGGAAACTAAGTTGGGGCGTCAGAGACACAGACTAAAGGCAGGAGCGGGTAGCAGAGTGCGTTAGAGAGAGCTTCAGAATGAGGCCAGAGAGAAGACGGGAGCCCAGATCAGGTAGGACCCATGGCAGCAGGTTGGTGCTTGATTAAAAGTGTGATGGCATCTCATTCAAGAATTTTAAGCTGGGAATGCTTGATCTTACATATTTAAAAGATAACCCTGACTGCTATTTGAAAAAATGGATTTTGGGGGGAAAAGTGGAAGGAGGGAGGTCAAGTAGGGTGCTACTACAATTATGTAAGCAAGAGATGATGGTGGCTTGAACTAAGGTGCTAGTGATGGGGATGAAGTGGAGTGGTCAGATTCATGATAGGATTCTACCCATTGAAGGTAGAATCGATAGGAATTGCTGATATTGGCAGTGAGGAAAAGAGAAGAAACAAAAATAATTCTTGAGCAGTTGGGTGGATAAATGTTCACTATGATCATGTAAATACCAAAAATTATTATGGAAACACCAAATAATTAATTAACTAATCCTTAATCCTACTTAAGAATTAGGACGTTATCATGAAATAACATCCTAACCAGAAAGGTGCCCTGGGTATGGTGAGCACGTAGTACATGCTGGTTGATTGAATGACTGAACTAACGGCGGGAGAGAGGATGCTGACAGGGAAGCAGAGTGGGAAAGTGAACAGAAACTTTGCCTACTCTACAATTTTGCCTAAAGCCGGACCTGCTGACTGGCCTCCACCAAAAGGAAAAACAAAATCACAAAAAAAGAAAGTTTGCTACATGAAAAGATTTGAACTAACAAAGGAAAAGGAAAGGACTGGGAGGACATGTATTGGGACACATCCTCTGCTCGGGAAAGCTGACTCTTGAAAGGGCCAGGATCTGATGAGTGTGCAGGAAAGCCTTTTGCCCTGTCAGTTCCTAATAACAACGGGGTGCGTTTATCTACCCTCTCAAAGCCCCATGCAGAGGAACCAGGACGGGTGTTCCCGGCCAGGTGAAGGCATGGACATTTATCCATTTGTTCGTTCATCCCTTTCTGTAGGATGGGAAGCATTACAGAGAGGCAATGCCTGAACCCCAATGTACGTGCTACCTGGAGACCTAACATTCCAACCAAAACCGGTAGTCTCTTGAGCCTGGTGTCTGATACTCACAATAATAACCTTCCTAGAAAATTCAGTCCCTGAGAAACGGCAATGAACCAAAAGGGTGCCTCTCTAGGAAGATTTAAAAGTTTAGACTATTTTCTAATCATGTATAGTGCTAAACAGGTACATGTTAGGGTACATACACCATATGAAGTTGCTGATATGGTACATTTTTGACCCAAAAGAGTGACTCTTTCATAAGGTTCAATCAGATATCTGCTTCTGCAGGCTGATGCAATAGTTTGGACAAAATAACACCATAGCAATAAATCTTAGCTTAAGTATATCCCCGTGACCCTTTCTTCATCAAAATCCTAGAATATGTCTATGTTTCCTTTGAGAAAGTAATTTTGAGGGATTGAAGCAATTCAGATGACTTGGGGAAGAAAATAATTTATCTATATTCCTCTAGGACACACCAAGCATTCAAGCCAGCCACCAAAATGTTCAAGGCTCAAAGAAATTTGGAGGGGGAGAAATCTCCTTAGGATGATAAGTGCGAAAAGAAATATTGTACAAGCCTGTAAATGTGGAAACAGAGTGAATATCGTGTTATTCATCCCCCTTATTTTATCATGGAGGCTAAAGGACTTGCTCAAGGTTAAGATCAATGGTTTAAGGGAGAATTGGAGCCAGATCCTTGTGTGTATTCAATCAACTCTCTTTTCTGAACCAGTACTCATCACGTATGGAAAGAGTCTGGGACTTTGTGGATGAAAATCACTTCATTTTTAAGAAATAGAAAAATATTTAACACAAATTACAAAAATTTGATTTCCCAGATATCAGAATAGTAATCCAATAGAATAAGATGTGGAAAAACTCACCAAGAAACAAGATTTTAGAATGATCCCCTTAGAGGAGGGTGCTCTGGCAGAGCTGAGCGGCTCTGAGAGCAGAAAGAACTGAGTTTGTAAGTGGCTCAGGGATTTTATAAAAAAGAAGAGCATGTTTTAATAAATGTCTTTTTGAGGATGGTGGTATTTTACTTGAATTATCTAATCTGCTTTCTATATCGCTGAGAAATTTTCACTTCGGTGAGTTATTCTGTCAAATATTTGTATTGAATGATTACTATATATCAAGCACTCTTCCGGGTATTTGAGATATATCAGTTAATTAAACAGACAAAAATCCCTGTCCTTAATAAGCATATATTCTAACCGGGGAGACAGATAACAAACAATAAACATAATAAACAAGCGAACTGTAGGGTGAGCAGAAAGTGATACATGTCATGGAAAAAGAAAATCAGAATAGGAAGCAGCCAGAGTGCCGAGGTGGGAGCAACGCGTGTTTCAGTTTTCAAGAGCAGTCTGCACAGGTCTCATGGAGAGGGTGGATTTGAACAAGGGCTTGAAGGAAGTGAAGGAGTTAGTCAAGTGGCTCCTTAGGGGAAGATCTTTCCAGGCCTATACAAGTCACTAAGGTAGAGTTGTACCTGGCGGGTGTGTGCTTCCCCGTGTGCTCTGTAGAGCTGGTGGTCTACCCGTTCCTAGAGCATGGCAAGTCCTTTCACACAGACTAGGAAGCCACCATCCATCCAGTTTGCCTGTGTTGTGCCATTCCATGGACGGCAAGATCAGCAGACCATGCAATGGACCAGTGGGAATCAGTGACCCAACATTTCAGTTCTGGCCCAAGTATGTCTGTTGTATGAATCTCAACCGTATTCTTTAGAGTCATTCTTCAGGACTTCTGTGGCCATGGCCTTGTCTCAGTGTGACAACAAATAGACAACTCCCAATTCAGTTTGGCTTTTTTTTTTTTTTTTGGTGAGGAAGATCAGCCCTGTGCTAACATCTGCCAATCCTCCTCTTTTTGCTGAGGAAGACTGGCCGTGAGCTAACATCCATGCCAATCCTCCTCTCTTTGCTGAGGAAGACTGGCCCTGAGCTAACATCTGTGCCCATCTTCCACCACTTTCTGTGGGACACCGCCACAGCATGGCCTGACAAGTGGTGCATCAGTGCGTGCCTGGGATCTGAACCCAGGCTGCCAGAAGCAGAGCGTGTGCACTTAACCACTACGCCACAGGGTCGGCCCCTCACTTCAGCATTTTAATGACTCAAGTAGATGAACCACGGGTAATCAATTCACTAGCTTAGGCATCAGATATCAGAATCATGGTCTATCATAACAGGCAAAGCATATGATTAATGTAAGATTACCTGGCATCTATTACTAGTTCATCCTAAGTTATTGACTCTGAATAAATTATTCAATTCCTTTATGCCTTCATTTTCACATCTACCAAATCAAGATACTACTCTTTGCCCAGTCTATTTCACGAGGTTGTAATGAAGTTTAAGTGAGATAATATGTGCAAAAGTATGGTGGAAGCTATAATGCACAATACAATGTGGTTTATCCACGTCTGTGTCCTCAGAGCCCAGCAGAGAGTCAGGCATTCCATAAATGTTTGTTGAATGAATGAATGGAGAAGTAAAATTTACAGCGTGATAGCAACCAAGAAAAAAAACCATCCTGTTAGACGCGACCTATGTCTATACAATCAAAGGAAAGGCAGATATTTCGAACAGCTACCTTTATAAATCAGGGCAAATAAAGTATTATTTAGACTCTCACTTGAAGACTTTTTAAACAGAGGTTATTTTGAAACATGGTATTAAATGATAGACTACTCTCAGTTTAGCTTGTTAAGTCCTTTGATCTAGAAAAATGCAAGATATTCTTACCCAAAGCGGGGAAGGGAGAAGGGCAAAGAAAAGAAATTCAGTATTGCTCAGCAGATCAGTACAAGAAAGAGTTTTTTTTTTTTAACAACACAAAGAAGAATGTGGGTTCCTTTTTAATCATTTCTATATCTGGAATATAAATAGCTGTTGAATTGCTTCAATGTTACAATAAGATGCCAGGGAGAGAAGAAAGTATTTTGTACTCTGGCCAAGATGTTTCAGGTGCCAAGAATTCTGCCCAATGAATATATAAAAAGAATGTTCAGGTGAATCTAACACCAAGCTATTTGTATAATAAAATTGGATTCCACTAAAATGCCTATTCAGCTTGAAATCCACAGGCCAGGGCAGAAAATCCATCTCTCCTACTAGGAGACTACCTTTAATACTACTTGAAATTGTGACCTGAGATTTTGAAAGCTGTTTTGGTAGCTCTGTTTGCTCTACCTTGGCCAGAATCTATATTTTATCAAGGACTACATTAGGCATGAAGGGGTCCTGGTAGGGGTGGGAAGCATTCCCAAATAGTTCCCACTGTTGTCTCCTACGGAAAGTTTTCAGGGACTTACTATTCTCCCTTTTCTAAATTTTTACTTCCCAAAGCAACATTTTCATTTGGAAAAATTCAAGAAGATCTTGGATCTGTTGAAACTATGCAAAGCAACTTTTCCAGTTTCCTAGATAGCTGCTCAAGAAAGATCAACACCTAGCCTCTGTTCTGAGATCTTTTCCTTCCTCAGTCTAGCAAAAAAACTGCAGAGAGAATGAAAAAGAAATTTTAACCAGAAAGTTAACCTTTGATCCCAATTTCTGGCCTTTTTTTCCCCTGCAAGGCAAAAGATACAATTGATCCCCATGTAAACAGTTAGGTTTGTTCTATGTCTGAAGTATAAACTCTAGCCCTGTCAGTCATCTCACAAGGTCCAGAAGGACCTTGCTCAAGATTCAGGAACCAAAGCGGGTCATATGGATGCCTCAGCATCAGCCTCTGGCTCCACACTGCCTGGGTTCAAATCCCCACTCGACTACCTACTAGTCTTGTGACCTTGGACAAGTTAACCTCTCTCTGCCTCGGTCTCTTCATGGCAAAATGGAGACAGTAATAAGATAATAATAATGTCTATGTCATAGGCTTGTGGGGAAGATTAAATAAGTTAAGTGAGTTAAAGGTTAAGAGTATCTGGCACTTGTAAAAACTACATATATGTGTGTTTGTGATGATGACGATGATGGTGGTGCTAATGATGGTGATGGTGAAGACGATCATTCTCCCTTCCTGGAATGCTACTCAAAGCTCACGTGAAATGCTTTATTAGTCAAAGCGACCAACGACTAAAATCTCAGTAACTCATATGCTGTAGAGAAAGATGCGGTTAAATACTAACAACCCAGAACACTGCAGTCACAGAGGATGCTCAACAGTGTTACCCAGGAAATGTCCCAACCCCTCTTTTGCTTTTTCCAATATGGGAAAAGTCTCTGTAGACTCCAATCAGGAAATTAATCCTCTCACTCAAGAGGAAACTATCATCTCTCCTGTTGCCACCACTAAGGACAGATCACAGGGCAAAGGAGGTGAGTGCTAATCAAGAAAGACATAAGAAGGAAGTGGTGAGAGAGCAGAGAGCAGCCCTGGGGAGAGGAAAATCATGCCCAGGTGTTAAGTAAGTGCCAACTGCACAGTAGGGGATATTGGAGAGAGCAAATCGCCTGGGAAATGTTGTTGATTAAAAACCCTTGTCACAAAACAACTTTGAATGGCTAGAGAGATTACAACAATCCACAAAAAGGAATATGGACAGCCGTAAAGGAAGAGACATCCCACCCAATGAGGGACACAGATCAGCAGAACTGGGTCAGCCCAGGACAGAGGAAATCCAGACCTGCCACAGAGCTACACTGGGCTAAGTGTAGAGATCTCTAAGGGTAGAGATTTGCGTAGCTGTGGTCTATGACATTAGCATGTTTTAATAATATAATAGTAATGGTTAAGAGTGATGGAGCACCCACTATTTGCTTGGAACCATTATAAGCACTTGTTGATTGCAAGTATGTTTGGGGGAGGCAGTGTTAGGGATTTGAAATAACTTGAAAAACCTCTGTTCATAGCAATCAAATGAGCGTAACAGAAACAAAACTAATTAACAAAACTATTCAATTTCTAAATAAAGCTATGTGAGTAATATATACATATATTTTTTTTTAATGCAAGTCATCAATAAAGTATATGAACAGGTCCCAGTCTGTGGAGTCCCCATGGCCACTGGCAGACTAACTTCTTCATCCTGGTAACTGAAAAATAGAATACTCCATCTGCTGAAGTCTAGTATTACCTAAGAGAGTATTTCCCTAAGAGAGATCAATAAAACACTAGATCTGGAGGTTCTAAGGGTAGTTTGCAAAGAGAGAAAGCATCTCTTGGTCTAAAAAAATTGGAAAATGCTACTTTAAGCAAAGTTGAACTGTTTTTGTTTGGTTTTGTTACACTATGTTCTACTGCAGGAATTCTCAGAACCTTTAATGGGCTAATGAGCATGGTCAATCCATAAGAAATGGACATCAGAGGCAGAGTTTTCCAAATTATCTGATGAGAGAATTCTTCCCCAGCACCCCTGCAGCATCTCCCAGAACTATATAGAAAATGCAAATATAGGTTCATTTTATTATTTCCCCAAGGATCTAGCCCATTCCAAGCCCCAGATATTTATCCATGTCCTTCAGAGAGAAAAGAATCAGAAAGAAGCTTCAAACTTCTTTCCCTGGTGTATTAGTTAAAGTAACACAGCTGCTGTAACAGATAAATCTCAAAATCTCATTGGCTTCACACATAATCTTTCATTTTTCCTCAAGCAACAGTCCCATGCAAGTGGAATCATCTAGGAAGATTTGAAAAATACTCCTTCTGTGCCCCACCCCCAAAAGTTCTGATCTAATTGTTCCGAAGTAGGGCGGGACATCAGAAAAAATTTTTAAACTTCTCCAAGATTCTAAGCCAGGGTTGAAACCCATGGAACCAAGGGATTGTAAGGACTTTCTCATCTGGCATCTTCCCATTCAGAACTCTGGGTTAGCCTCTGAAGGGCCTGTCTGTATTGGAAGTTTCTTAGATTATTGATCAATGTAATGCAATGTTGTTTCAAAAATTCAAAGAGAGAAAGACTTTCCAGAAAAAGAAGGATGATTTAACCAAAACTAGTCTCTATAACTGCATGAGTCTCCAAGTTAACTCAGTGTCATGAGATGTACCCTCGTAAGACTGTCTTATTGATAAGGCCGGACTTTATCCTTTCTGATTCCGGGCCTGACAATTTTTCATCATGTCAATGGGACTGGAGTACCACCTGCTATTTATTTATGCATTAAATAGTCATTTGTTTAGGCAGTAGAGGGTGGTGGTTAATAGTACTGGCTCTGGAGCCACACATTTTGAAAACTGGATCCCCACCTACTAACTGTGTGACCTTGGAAAAGTTGCCTAACCTCTCTGCCTCAGTTTCCTCATCTGTAAAATGGGGACAATAATCCTATTTCACGAAGGGTTATGAGGATTAAACAGGTTAATCCGTGGAGTAGTCTACAATAGTGACTAGCACATAGTAAGTTTTGAAAAAACTGTTGGCTGTTATTACTGGTTTTTATTATTTTCAAATACAAGCCTCTACTCTAGGCTGTGGGGGTACAGAGACAAAGGCTTGCTCCTGTCCTCAAGGAATTCACAATTGGGCACAGGAGACAGACATACAGACAGACGAATTGTGACAGATGTGATTGGGCTTTCGTAACATGTGTGCAAAATGCTGGGAGGGTCTCCAGGATAGTATGGGAGGGGCGGGACAGGAAGCCTTCCTGAAGAGGTGGCATTAGATCTGGGCCTTGAAGGGTAAAATGAGAACTATAGTCTCGGTCATTTCCTACTGAAGTGACGTGGAAAAGGGGAAAGGATGAGTGGAAAACCCAACTGTCGGCATCTGCAAAGAGACACTCCTTTGCAGAAGAGTTTGCCAACCATGCTGGGTGAGGCCACACCCTCTTCCATGTCAAGGACCCGGCCTTCTGCAAAATTCCCTCTGTGCCTGGAATTGTGCCCATTTATGGGCATCCCACAGATACTGCCCGATGGCAAGCTTGGACCTTTGCATTCACAGAGAGAGGCCTGCAGTTTTCCATGGTGCGGTTGTGCAAATGTTGCAGGGCTGTGGGTTCGGGAGTAGGCAGGACCAGCGGCGGAATGGGCAGAGCAGTGGGAGGCAGGACCTTGTCTTGGGAGTTTCACAAGGCACAAAAATTCCGGATCACGTCTCTGCCTCAGCCCCTTCAGGATATCCTGTCATTCAGCCAGGACATATATACAGTTGAGAGTGGCCGATTTCACCACGACCACTGGATTTGCCATTTTTCCTGTCTAGAGGCAGCTTTCACATATCATCAGTTTCAATCCAGGAAAAAGAGAGGAAAGGATTTAAAAGCAAACACTGAAATGAGAAAGAATTCACTGGGAGTTCATCAAATTAAGTTAAAATAGCTAAATAATTCTGACAGGTACCTGGCACGGAGAAGGAGCAAATATTTCCTCACCATGCTACAAAATTTAATACTTTTCTTTCTTGGATTGGTTGTACAAAATTTCTGCTCCCCGCCTGAAACTACAGAGCAGGTAAGATGAGACTTGAAATTTTTTTTATTTGTTGATTTTCGTGATGTGTTCAAAAGCTTTTTGCTTTCCGTGTTGTCATGATTAAAGAGTACTAGCTAGACTTGATAAAATAAAGAGAAAGCTTACAGAGAATAGATCCTAGAGATGTACCATCTTTCTGTAGGTGCGCTAACCCTGTTGGTTACATTCCTGTGCAAAAATGCCATTGTTGTGATCTCTGATTCTATTGCTAACATTCCTCTTTCCACTGAGGATTTTGGTATCCTTTTTTTGTTTGTTTTAGTAGTCTCATCACTGCGAATACCTCCCACTGCATCATTCTGAATGTAGAAAATAACAGTGGCTGCAGAGAGATACATAGAGAGAAGCTCTGGGGAATTCCAGGTCGGGTGATAGCTGGTTGAGAAACACGGTATTACAAAACACATCAGGAATTCATCCCTCTACCTTATACAAGTTGTAGTAAAAGTAGCCAGGGCAGTTGTATCGGTTGGCCTTATGAAGTACATCAACACACCAGCCTCTCAAACAGGCTCCACGAGCTGTCATCATAGAGCAAGTTCAGTATCAGATCTGCACCAATGCCAGACTGAAGGAAGGGTGTGTGAGAGGCAATCCGAGTGATTTATTTAAAATGCATTTCACAAGATATGATTTCTGCTCTACTAATAATAAAAGTTAAATATGATTCTGCATCAGTGCCAGGCAAATTTTTATCAACATCTATTTCACTCCAGTTGGCTGTACTTTGATAATGTTTTTCACAAAAACATTGGAAGATGGCATAATGGGTAAGTGCTCCAGCTCTGAGGTTAGATAGGGGTGAGTGTGAACTATGGCCTTCATTTGTTTGCTTAACAAATATTTCCGAGGACCAGTCACTTGTGCTACACAGCTGACTAGCTGTTCTACCCTGAGCAAGTTAGCCTCCCTAAGCTTGTTTCTCCCCTGACAGTACTCCACAAACAGCAGTAATTATCTCATCATCATCACCACCATCATCATCATCAAGTGCTTACTTTAGTACAGAAATCAGGCCTTGACTGATATTTAAAGCTAAGTTTATTTTTCAAGACAGGACTGTATGAGAGGTAGAATGAGCCCTTCCATTTGAAAAGGAAAATTGATAGTCAAGGGAGTTTTAAAAAGAGAATGTTAATTCTGGCCGTCTAAGAAAGAAAAGACAAAGAAATGTCACCCCATATACTTACCCAAATGGGAAACCCTCATGTAAAGAAAATCCTGCTTAAAAAAATGTAGAGGTGTCATGACCATTAAAGGGAGTTAATTCAAACTATATCTAAGGGTGGCTTTTATTATTATTCCAAAAGGAACATTCCAGTGCTATTTTGGTTCACAACGATCACCAATGAAAACTGCCAGTAAAAACAGATTTTGTTTTTCTATGTGCAGGGAAAAGAACTAGCTAATCAAGGAATCAGAAAACCACTAACTTAACTTGGGCAGGTCACTAAACCTCCCCTCGCTCAGTTTTCTCTCTCTAAAATAAGGATGATAATACCTGCCCTACCTATCCTTAGTGTGGTTGAGATAAATAAGATGATGCCTTTGGAAGTACGCATAACCATAAATTGCTCTGTATATGTAAGATTTCTTCGTATGCAGTTTTACATATTTCAATGAACTTAGAGGTAGTTACGATGTCCCCACCACCCCTAACCTAGTGCTGGGCCCACAGAATAACAAAGAAGAAGCATACATGGTCCTCTCCTGCAAGGGGTTTTTAAATGGACAACAAAGACAACAAATATGCTCCACTGGCCAACCATAGGAAGAGTAGAAGTTAAGAATAGGAAGAGAGATGAGTGTGGTTTTATGGAAGTGGTGGTGTTACACAGGGCCTTGAGGGATATGAGGTTTGGGTAGTCAAGGGAATGGAAAAGAACATTCCTATCAGGAGAGGCAACAAGCAAAACACAGAGGTGGGGAAGGAGAAGCATTACAGGAACTAGCGTTTACTGCCTACAATGTTCCAGATCCTGTACCAGGCAATCTGCACATTGTTACTTCTTTTAAAGGTCTCGGTAACCTGAAGAGTGTTTATCAATATCTCCGCTTAACAGACGATGGCAAAGACTAAGGAATTCATTCAAAACTGTACACTTAGCAAGATACAGAGCTTGATTCCAAACTTAGGTCTTTTGACTTCCAAGTTCAGTCTCAATTCGTTGTTTAAAGCTGCTTCATCATAAGCTTGGTGGGGAGATGAAGGAAACTTGAGAAAGGGGAGGAAATGTACTTGGGCGAATCAGCGCCAGCATCATTGGACAATGAGAGATCCTGAAGACAGGGCCAAAATGGGTCTGCGTCATTCATTTTAGCAGTTAATTCTCTGCCTCCTGATGTTGCTAATTGACTGTTTATAGTGTGTCTGTCTGATGTCCTACAATTCATTCATTCAATCAACAAATATTTACTGAGCATTACTACATGCCAGTTACTGTTCCAAATGCTTAGGGTACAGCACAGGACAAAACAGAAAAAGATCTCATGGAGCCCACTTCTAGCTGGATTGTAATCAAAAGATTGCAAACATCTTTGGAGCAGGAACTGTGTACTCCGGGGCATTTAGCACTCAGACTAGATATTCGTGTGGAATCGATGCTGAAAGAATATCCTTAAGGCCTGTTGATCTATGACCAATTGACCTTGAATAACCTGCTTTAACAATTTCCCATTTGAAAAGTGTATTCTGCAATATGCTTCAGGTTTCCCATTTGGATGTGTGTGTGTAGTTACATTATCTTACCTTGCTGGACTCCAAACTTGAAATCAGTGATGGCAGATGGGCAGTACAAGCAGCCTCTTCTCTTGCCCACAGCCGTGACAGACATTGCTTGTTGATCTCAACACCATTTCCACATAAGATTGAAAGCAGCCCGCCAGTCATTACCAATCAACTTTATTGCCATCCCTGTCATTTCATTGACATGAAGCCAGTGGAAGATTGGTCAACCAAGGATCTGCTGATGGAACTTGATTATTTTTTTCTTTTTATATTTTCACAGGCAAAAAGATGTGATAAGAAGTCTCTCTTTATAATTAGGACTGAGTGCCAATCCTGCTCACTCAACTTTGGAATTAAGTGCCCCGATGGTTACACCAAAGTTACCAATGGCTCCATAGGGGTTCGAGATTGCAGGTACTCGTGAGAAAATAAGTGTGCTGAGTCTTGGAACTCAAGGGATTGTGAATCCAAACTGAAACTTCCTATCTCAAAAACTACAATGCATTTCCATGATTTTCTCTTACTTTAAGATTACATTGAGCCCAAACTTAGGTTACTCACAACTATGACCTTGAGTCTAAAAAACATGTTATTATTGATTCACATTTTAATACAAAATTGACTATACTGCATTACACATAAACATTTTCCGTTCATCTTGCCCTTCTTTATTTTGAAAATCTTGATTTTGTTTCATTTTAAAAAGGTTCTAGTCAGAACATGTTAAAAGCCTTGGGTCTGACAGTCATCTTACTAACTAGCCATGGATCGTGATACTAGCTAGAACCCAAAGAGGGAGATGAATGAATTACTGCTTGGTTGCATTTATATGAGCATTGCTTTCCTGAAATCCTCTTCTGATTCAAAACTCTCATAATTCAAGACTAATTCCTGCAAATGATGACAAGCAGTTCTGCTCACCAGCTAATGGATGCAGCCATGCAGCTCAAGTGCAAACACAATGTTTAATTTACTCAGTCTGCTAATTTAAAAATTAGACAGCACTCAGTGAGTTCATTTTTAATTCAGAAATGAAGGATTAGTACTATTTCTTACTTTGTATAAAATTAAACCTTATGTTATATCACACTATTTTAAATTCACATTTGCTTAATGTAACTGCACTATATTCTGAAACCCAAGGTCATCATTTTCAATAGATGTTTCCCAACATTAACTGATCTGGAATTAGCAAGTATACACAGCAGTGCACCCCTCAATTACCAAAGTGGGCACACATTTGTGACCAAATTCTCTGAGAAAGTATATCAGAAAGATTTAGGCTTCAAGGTTAAATCTGTATGGCAACTTTACTGAGAACTTTTTGTGCTGCCTACTTTTTTTCATGGCCAAGGTGGTACTAACATCATTTTTTTCATCTACTAACTTCACTTCTGACATCATTTAAGATATTTCACCATTGTTTACATCGTCCCCTAATTTTTTTCATCCATTTCTTACAATTAAAGATAAATCATGATTAAGTTTTATTCTACCTAGAAAGCAAAATATGTTCAATCTATATATTTTATAAGATAAGCCAGTGGAAAGACCTAAATAAAAATCTAGTGCAATCCCACTGCCTAGAGTTAACTGCATTGCTCTGATCGTGGGCTAACGTCCTCTCTTTACCCTCCAAGGTACACCTTTGAGGTCAGAACGTCCTCACTGTATCTCCCCGGATGCCGCCATATCTGTAGGAAGGACTATGTCCAGCCTCAGTGCTGTCCAGGCCACTGGGGTCCAGACTGCATGGGTAAGTTTTCTTGGACAGCAACAATTTTCTTGCACATTGATGCAAACTTCTCAATGTCCCATTTCACAGAAAATTGAGAGGAAGGGAGCCCAATAAAAGGAGAATGTCAGCATCTTTTTCTAGAAAGTTCCATTTCATTCTATATGTAGAACATCTTTCTTGCCCTGTCAGCTTTTATGAAGAAATCTGCTTTCCTCCAGTTAGAGATCTCTCTTTAAGAGAATTTCTTTACAAGTCAGAAAAAGGGACAATTGAAAGGATATCCACTTTTATAAAAAAAGATAACTGACCATGGACAGGAAGTAAGAATGCTGGGCTATTATGACCCCAAATATGATTTTCTTTAAGAAGAAATTTCGTTACAACATCTCAAAGACTGTAGTTATCGTTTGGCAACCAAAATAATCATTAAATCTTCTAAAAATTTAATTCTTTGGATGCAATATCAAACTCTATAATGACCAGGTTCCATTGTAAGAAAAACTACAAACTAATTCAGAGTCAATGGTATAGTCAGACTCCTGTGGTCATGCACAGCATTTTTTAGCTAAAATTGAACTTCTATCCTGATTAAAGATGTTAACACTCAAGTAGTGACCGAGTCCTTGCTATGACAAGCAAATTATGTAGATCCCTTTTTTTATAGTAACACATCAGCCATTTTAATTCATGAATTTACCATTTGTTTTCCATCTTCTAAGATGTAATGAAAACATCTCCTTAAGGATCCACTTAAGGGGAAAGATTAGTTCTCTTTTGCTGTGTTTTTTTCCTGATTAAAATAATATAAGCAAATCGTACTCAGCTTGTAAAGTTTAGAAAAGTATAAAGAAAGAAAAAACAGCAACTTGTATTCTGTCGCACGTGGGAAACCCTTAATAGTTTGGCTTATTTCTCTGGTCTTTTGTTCCATATGGCTTCTAAATAGCTGAGCCCATATTGTATGCATAATGTTGTCTCCTGTTTCTTTTTTTAACTAGTGATTAAATGAATAATAGCTTCCATTTACTCAACATTGCTGACATTAGGTGCTAGAGAGGTACTTGGCCTATATTATCTGATCTAATTCTTAAAACGCATCCTTGAGTTAGGCATTTGCCCATGAGGAATCAGAGATTTGAAGCTTATCTCTTGCCAGTTTCCTTTGGGCTCGTATGTGATAAAGCAAGTTCAAGTTCATGGCTGCCTGGCACCAAACCTTGCTCTTTTTCTACTCTGTCCCACTGCCTGGAGCAGAACTTGTCAAAAAAAAAAAAAAAAAAAAAAAAAGGAGAGAGAGAGAGAGATCCTCCAAATGTGTTTCTAATTTCTCTTTTGATTGGTAGGTGCCTGTAGCCCTCCCAGTCAATGCCTGGAATATGCTCCTTACTCTGGAAAGGCCAAGGTTTCGGTTTAGAACACCCCAGCCCTTCTCTCTGTCAACTGCTCTGCTCTCAGCTTCACCCAGCATGCTGGCACTGCATGTTTCTAAGAGTTTATCACATCAGAATCAAGAGATTAAATTTCGAGAACTTTTTTAGCACCAAACATGGTCATGATCACATCCAGTTCTTATAGACATCCTGAAATAATAGAAAGAACTTTTAGGTTTACTTTTCTCTCTCTAACCCACAAAAACTAACCTGATGCTGGGTTATTAATCAGACACACCGTAGACAAGAAAAGGCCTTGTCCAAGAAGCAGTGACGAAAGTCAGCATGTCCAACATCGCAAATGACAGACCACAGTCAGGAGAGCCAAGAACACTGGGCCTGCCACCAAGGTTTAGGGTTGGACCTAGTTCCATCATCGCTGGTTTGGGCAAGTTACTTCCTGCTCATCCCTCAGTCCTCTTAGCTGTCAAAGGGAGTAAAAAGTCCTACTTTACAAAACTATGGTAGAGATTTTAAAACATTAATATAGGTGAAAGTACTTGGCAAAGTGTATGATACAAAGAAGGCACTTTAGAAACATTTTATGAATAAATGAATGAGCGAATCACAGTCAAAATAGACCTCTGATAATAAAAGACAAATAAAATGATACCAAGTCTCCAAGCCCTTTTTAAACAGTGGGTAACTCGTAAAACATGAGCAGGCAAATGGGATTCCAAATCTTCAGGCCGTTAATCCATGCCATCGCCAGTACTGTGTGCAAATGTGGCAAGGCTCACATCTACTATCGAAGGAGTCTGAGAAGATTCCTTGAACATTCAGGCATTTCCTTCTGATAGGTCTCGAGGCCAGAGAAGCAAAACGTGAAAACCAATGCCTGGACAATCTTTCTGTTGTCCTCTCATTCAGGCAAAAAGGGTCCTTCCCTTTATCTTCATCTTCCAAACACACTAAATGTCTCGAAAGGCTTCCTTCCTTTGGTTCAGGAAAGAGATAAACGCTCTACTTGGCTGTGTGTTTCACCTCTCACATTTGCAGTGATGACAAGCGGGATCTTGACTATCGCTTTACATTTCCGCAAGGATAAGGCCATTTCAGAACTGCTGACATGTCCATCCTTCTTTTTGAGGAAGCACAAGTTCTGGAATGGCCTTCGTTCCAAGGCAAGTGTGGCATCCACTTCCTTTTTAATACATCAACAGATACAGTTCAACTCAATACCTCTGGGTTACTTCTAAAACTGTTTTAACAGTAAGTACCTTATTCAAATTAGAAAATAACTCTATGGTCAATTCTGAAAACTTGGAAAACACAGAAAAGCACGATGAAAAAAAATTACTCGTCCTCTTCTAAAATTAAGACTAAGGCATGAATTCTCACTTGGGGAAAAAAATATGTCATCTTGACATAAGAAAGGTGTTTAGACCCAGATTTAATATGCTTCTCCCTCATTAAAACTTATACTGCTTTATCAAATCAGCATACAGAAGGAAGTCTTCTCTCATTAGCATAAAAGCATATTTTTAACCTTGCACCTTAACCACGTTTGAACAACCCATATTATATTTGAGATGAAATAGATTTTTTTAAACATGAAAGTTCTTTTTATTCCACTATGAACATTAATAGATTTGTGCAAAAACTCAAAGTAATGAAAAAAGAATATGAAAAAAGAATATGGGCGACAGGGTTACACATAAACTCAATTGTGGCCAAAACAATCTGATTATTTCAATGGGAAATGATCTTGATTCTCTTTTCAAGGTCAATATCATCAAATGATGCACATTTATTTTTTGTATCATTGTTTGCATTTTCAGACCTCTTTTTCTTTCCTGTTGTATATTTGTTGCCATTCACTGCACAGGTTGCAAATAACAGACTATATGGATTTGAAACCGCTCTGTTAGGCATGTCCTTTTTGGCTTTGAGTGACAAATAATGCTGAGTTCACGTGAGGACCCTGTTTCACGTCAGTTTCCCAGCAGACAATTCCAACCAGAGCTATAAATGGAATTCCAGCACATACTCTCTGCCTAGCACTGGGAGCCAAGCTTTTAAACAAAAGTGGTGACATGGACTAGACACCTCTCGAGTTCCTTGGGAGATAAGGATACAGGGAGGGCCTTGGCCTCTTGCTGATCAGGAAGTTTATTATCTTTCTTCAAAGAAACGGAACAGCTGATGATTTGCTGACAGCTTATAATGGGTAAGCCTCCTGCAGGAGGAAAGTCACAAGGCAAGAGACCACCAGAGTAGCAGGGACCAAAGGGAAATGTGATAATGACGTAAAATAGCCTTATCAGCTCTTTGAGCCTCACAACGCATCAGAAATGTGCCCTTATAGCAAATTCTATATCTCTTTCAAGTGTGGTTGCTGAGAATGTCAATTTTACCATCTTTTTTCTCAATGGGGGCCTGAGGTGATAGAAAATGATTTGAAAAGTATAAAAGAAATTTACACTTTGGCCTTAAAATTTTTATTTAAAAACCAAACAAGTCATTTTCATACACTGTTAACACATTTGATTTAAGACATAAAATGAGGACTCTCCAAACCCCCACACTCCTGCTACCTTTTTTCCAAAGTTCCTTCCAGGGTTGGCCAACTCATAAAAATCAATCATTTATTGAGCACCTACTGTATGCTGCACATAATCACCATCCCTACCTGCAAGGAGCTCACAGGTTAATGAGGAAAAACAGTTGTACCTGAGAGCCCAGGTGAGGACCCTAGGACCTTGAGGAGTTTTGCAGCTTGTCCAGAGAGCCAGCTGATAAGTGCAGAGCCAGACTAGGAGATAAGAGCTGTCTCACTATAGAGCCTGGGCTCTAGCCCATTACTCTCTCCTGCTTCTCAAATTACCCAGTTGTATTGCCCAACTCACCTGCTGGGAGGGCAGCCTGCCCCCCACTAGCCTGCTCCTGGAAGACTTGCTTCCACCATTAGCTGATGCCTGTTCCTGCCTGGAGTTGATTCCATGACACTGAGCTCCCTTCTAGTTCCAACCAACTGAGAGGCAGTGTGGTTTTACAGTGAGATCCCAGGGACAGTGATCACCTTTTCCAAACCTATCATCGAGGCACATGATCTGCTAATAATTTTTTTTTCATTTGCTCTTCTCATAATTTACATACAGTAAAATTTACCCTTTCTAGTATACAGTTATGTGACCTTTGACAAACAGAAACAGTTGTGTAACAACTACCACAATTAAGAAAGAAAACAGTTATGTCATCCCCCTAAATTCCCTTTGTTGTCAAGTTATCCCCCAACTCTCAACCCCTGGCAAATACTGATCTGTTTTCTGTGCCTATAATTTTGCCTTTATGTCATATAATTGGAATCACACGGGATGTACCATTTTGTCTGGCTTCTTTCACTTAGCATAATGCATTTGAGTTTCATCTATATTGTTACATGGATCAGTAGTTCATTCCTTTCTAATGCTTCATAGCCCGCCATTATGTGGCTGTACGCAGTCTGTTTGTCTGTTCACCAAATGAAAAACATTTGAGTGTGTTTCCAGTTTGGTACAATTAAGAATAAAGCCGCTATGGACATTCGTGTATATGCAATTGACTTTTGTACCCTGAGAAATTACTAAATTAATGTATTAGTTCTAATAACTTTTTGGAGATTCTTTTCAATTTTCTTTGTAGACAATCATGTTGTCCGAGAATGGAGACAATTTTATTTCTTCCTTTCCAATCTGTATGCATTTTATGTCTTTTTTTACCTTACTGCACTGACATCAACATATTATCTGTTTCATATATACTGTTGGATTCAGTTGGCTAAAATTTTGTTTAAGAATTTTTTAATTTTCCTTTTAGACTTTTTAATAATTTGTGTATCTATGTTCATTAGGGATGTTGGTCTGCAGTTTTCTTTTCTTGTAATGTATTTGTCAGGTTTGGGGATCAGAGTAATAATGCTCTCCATATGGAATGAGCTGGGAAGTGTTCTCTCTTCTTCAATTTCCTAGTAGAGTTTTAATATAATTGGTATTTCTTCCTTGAATGTGAGGTAGTATTCACCAGTGAAGCCATCTGTCATGGAGTTTTCTTTGTGGAAGGATTTTAACTTCAAATTCAACTTTTTAAATCAATATAAGGATATTCAGGTTATCTATTTCCTCTTGAGTGATCTTTAGTAGTTTGTGACTTTCAATACATTTGTCCACCTCCTCTATATTGTCGAGTTTATTGGCATAAAGGTGTTCATAATATCTGCTTATGATCTGTCTGTAAATAGATTAGTAGTGATGTCCCTTCTCTCATTCCCACTATTTTCCAATGAAAAATAATTTCTAAATGAAGGAGTTAGACTGTGATCTTCCTGAAGCCAGGGAGTGTATCTTTCTGATCCTGTGTTCCCAGTGTTAATGAAAAGCTAGAACATAAGCTCCATGTGGACAGGACACTGGCCTTCCACCAGCTGCTCAGTGCTGCAGTTTCCTCTGAAGCAGGTCTTGGTCCACATAGGTGTCCAGGCACTGCCTCCTTGCTAAGCTCATCCACAGCAGAACCTCACTAAAGCACCAAGGACCCTGCCCTGTGCACAGCTCATGCACCACACAACCATCCCCGTGCAAAGGCCCATCAACTGATCGTCTCCTAGCAGCTTAGGTAGCATAAAAACCTTCACCTTGCCCCTCTCTAGGACAATCCACATTAATTCCTCCAGCATAGCCAATGGCTCTCAAACATTAATGTGCAGCAGAGAATTATTGTCAAGCCTGTCAAAATGCATATTCCTGACTCTTACACCCAGAGATCCCCATTCAGCAGGTGTGAAGTACCAGATTTTGCGTAAAATTGTAAAAGGTCTTATTGGCCAAGGGGGTGAGTATGAACTGAAATCCAGCCCATCCATGGCTCACCAAGCCATACACTCTGGTGTATGGTCCACTCTGAGGAAGGGCCATCTCTTTATTTATTTTAGTTTCACCTCTTTGCTAAGCCTGGTGTCTGTGGGGATACATCCACAAGGGCAGTGGGGGCGGGGAGGCTTTTTCTAATTTGCACAAAGGCTCTCTACGCCCTGCTGTATTAGCCCAGGTCCCCTGAAAAGCAGATGCCAAGACAGGGCTAGAGATGCAAGTCATTAATTAAAAGAAGTTCCTGTGATGGAAAATGAGAAAGAAGACAGGAGAAGCAAGGGGATCTAGCAGACAAGGATACAGATCTAACCCTTGTGAATAAGAAAGGGAACCAAGAAAGGTTAGATGGAAAAGTCTTAGACTACATGTAGTTCTGAAAACAATTGGTAAAGCTGATGGGGAGTCCTCCAGCCAAAGTCACTCAACAACGTCCTCTGTCTTGTAGGAACAGGCTTGCCCTAGTATCCCTGCTGTGCTCAGTCACCGACTGGAAGCAGTCATAGGAAGCATGGCTTCACGAAGAGGATGGTGGATTTCAGGGAAATTATGATCCCATAGTAGAGATCTGAGAGGTGCATTTTCATGGCTGTTATTCCTGGAGAGGAGGGCCCTGGGAATCTGCCTGTGTAACAACCCCCCGCCCAGGTGATTAGAAACAGCTATTCCAGCAAATCATCCATAGAGGAACTTGCCTAAAGTTTTAAAAAGAAAGGCTTGCTAACCATCCGCTAAGGAAAAAGGAGGCCACCACTTCCTGGATACAACGTCACACTCTTGGGAGCTGGATGGGGGAAGCTCCCCAATTCCTCTGTGATCAGTCTGTAGCCTACAACACAGCTGTATTTACAATAGATGACTCTGCGCCACTTTCTGCTCTGTATGTTATAATAAGGCATGGGCCAACAGAAGGGACACCCAGAGGATGGAAAAGGCGAGTCTGCCTCAGAGGCGGAGTCAGGGAGAGCATCTTTGTGTGTGAGAAGGGCACAGGCAAAGTGTGGAGGGAAGGGCATGTCTGGGGCAGAGGGCAGTAGTCTGCTGGGGCTGGACAGAAGGAATGCAGATGGGAGGAGAGTTGGCTCAATGCGTGGAGGAAACTATTCAGTAGAATGCAAGTATGGGAGACCGGGATTCAGCAGTCATTGCCTGCAACAGTAAAAATGCTTGGGAGGGCATTTCTGCATGATGGCACTCGTTGCTGAGTCTCAGGGCGGAGGAGGCCCAGTGTCCCTCTGAGCTAGCCTAGGAGGCAAGCTGAGGGTCACTCAGAGAGCACCTTGCACACCTAGCCCTAGGGAAAGGCACAGGGGCCAAGAGAGGGAAACCATGGTAGAACTGTCACCTTATCTTCCTGGTCCTGCTCAGAGTTGGGCCTAGTTTCCAAAATACCATCTCAGCCCAAGAAGGGCCTAACAGCAAAAGGAATTGGGAGAAGAACGATGTGATAGTCAATGATCTATGGAAACACTCTTTTGGCACCCCTTGCTCAGCATTGTGAACTCAAGTGGTTCAGTTGGTCTTCAGATGAGCTTCAAAGTGCATACTGGTACCTGCTTGATCAGGCCCTCACCCTTCCTCTTCATCTTCACCTCTCACTGCTCTTTTTAAGACAAAGACCACAATCTTTAACAAGGCCCTTTCTCAATGATCTGCCTCTTGCCCTCTGTTGAGACCAGATCTAGGTCCATTAGGCTGTTCAGGATTAGTTTGTTTTTGGTAAATATTGGTAACCTCCAGTAGGTGGAGTGATGAGAGCTCTTCCCCTGACAACCCTTACCCCAGTTTGTAAACCAGTATTTATCTGGCTGTCTGCTAATCCATGACTCTCTCCCCACCAACATGTAGGACCATAGAAGTAGAAACCAGGTACGTGTGCTCATCTTGTCTACCCAGGACCTTACATGGTCCTGATTCAAACAGGTACCCAATAATTTACTCCCTGAGTATTGTACCTGTTAAATTGCCAACCTGAAAGAACAGAAACTGGGGAGGATGGGGCGTGTCCACTCTAATAATAACAACCACCATTTATTGAGCACCCAATATTTCCAGTCCCTACCACAACCTGCAGGAAGACACTTGAACTGAATCTCAGAGCCAGGCGTTGACTTTCCCAAAGGGATACAGCTGGCAAAGAGTTGACGTGGGGTTCTAACCCAGAGCATTCTGATTGCAAAGTCTAGCATCTTGCGTAGCCACTGCCCTAGCTGGTGAGAGCAGCCCAAACCATTGTATTGGTTTTCAAAGTGATTTATAAATATTAGCTACATGTCAGTGTGTCTATTCCTTTGCTCACCTCGTAAACATTTCTGTTATCTGGGCAGTGACTCTGACGTACAGCCATCCTTGATAGGTATAGAGCACAGTGATGAACAGTGTACCAGACTCTGGAGCATCTGCCAAGGCTTGAAGCCTGGCTCTGCCACTGTTGTGGAAAAAAGACCACAGACTCAAAACACGTAATCTAGAGCTCATAGTTTACTAACATTCTGCATGCAGGAAAGAAACAGGAGCCAGAGAGAACACAGTCTACAGGTGTGCAACTCGACTCTCTCACCTCTCTGTACCTGCGTGTTATAAATGTCCCTTTAAAGAACTAGCCTATTAATTTAAGTGAGCCATCAGGGTCTCTTCGGGACAACTGCTTCTCTGTGGTTAGAAGTCTCTTTTTCCGAAAACTAGTTTTCATTTTCTATGGATGCTGATTTCTCGGAAGATATATGGCAGAGCAAGCTTGTGGCACAGGAGAGCCTTGGACAAAGGTCTTTGTTGATGGGGTAATTGTGGAGGGAGGGCGGGAAGGTGGACACTTCTGGTAGAGGAAGGGCAAGTGAGTCTCTCATTACTCCTTGCCAGGACTTTGAGCAAGTCACTCTACTACTCTGTGCCTCGGCTTGCTCATCTAGAAAATGGGATTAAAAATACGACCTTACATCTGGGGCTTGCTGTGAGTTGTAAATACACGCATCCTTCATCATTATCTAGAACTCCATATTATTTGCTGTTTTGTGGAAAGCGTTTGCCTTGCTAACTTTAATTTGGGATAACGTTTGATCCCGCCTCATTCACACGAACACATTTCATGGCCACTGCGTGATTTCTGCTGGGTGCTCGCTGGTCCAGATCCCTTATTTTAGCAGTCAGAACTCATCCAAATCAGCATTACATCCATGTTGACTCGGGCCTCAAAGTGTAGAACAGCAGCAAGGATTAAAACAAACAGAATTTTTTTTTCATCCTCATCACAGCAGTATCTTAAACTTTTGCCACTTACCATTATTATGAATCGTCTATTTGACTTTGGGTATTGTAATATCTGACTTTCTAGCTAAATGTCCCTCTGCCGTAACATGTAATATAATGCTTGGCACATAGTAGGGATTCCCTTATTGTTTAATGAATGACTGTGAAATCCTCTATTAATGTCTACAAAGGCTCCGATTTGGGTCTAGCACAGCCCAAAAGTGCAAAACCCATCTTTCTTCGGAATCAGCTTTCGAATGAAATCTAAATTCTTTGCTTGCCACACAAAGCTTTTCATTAATTGGCCTCAACCATCCTAATTGGCCTTCATCAACCACCACTTCTCCCATACCCCAACTCCCAAGTTCCAGCCCTACAAAACTTTATATCATTCCCAGAACAGGCCATGTCCTTGTACAACTCTGAGACTTTTACTTGCTGTTCTTTCTTCCAAATATTCCCTTCCCTTTTAACCATGGCCAGCTTCTACAAACCTTCAAAACTCCAGCTTAAATGACTCCTGCTCGGGGATGTCACCTAGACTCCCCAAGGCAGCATCAATAGCTCCTTTCTCTGGGCTCCCTCAATACCCTGTCTAGCACACTGATTAAGAGGCCTGACTTAGGAGTTGTGCTAAGGGCTGAGCTAAATTCCCAGCTTTGCAACTTACAAAGTGTGAGACCTTGGGCAAGTTATGTGACCTCTCTGAACTTCAGTTTCCTGATCTGCTAACCTGCACCAATAGCAACCCCTGAGGGTTGCGATGGGAATATTCAACTATATAATTGTCAAGTGTGTAGCAGATACTCAACAAATGGTAGACAGCCTGATGCCATCTATTACAGCACCTGACTACATCCCCTATGTAAACCTTGATGATGCCAGCAGGGTCTTCAATTATTTCTTAGCCTCGGCAACTAGCACACTACCCAGCACATAGTAGATGCTCAATGCATCCTTGCAGAATGCTTGTGGGCGGTCATGAATGAATGACTCTGAGATCTTTGATTCCCTAGAGTGCCCAGGAGGAGCAAAGTCCCCCTGCAGCGGCAGGGGCAGTTGTGCAGATGGCATGGAAGGAAATGGAAGCTGCTCTTGCCAAGTAAGTTCAGAATCGTGTTCTCCTTCTCCCTGACTCTACTCCCTCTCTTTAACTCTCGCCCCTCCTTAAACATACACATACTAGATGGAGTCCCTAAGAAGTAGTGATATTAGTAAAAAGAGTTTGTGACCTGCAACAAAATGACCATAGAGGCTGGAGACCTTTGAGTGAGTCAGTTAACTTCTCAGCCTTAAGTTTACCCATCTGTAAAATGGGTTTGATAAAAATACCTATGTGATTGCACTTGTTAAAAAAGTGAAATGAGATCATATATGAGATAATACTTTGTGAAACTATATAGGCTATAGAATTTTGTTGTCGTTGTTACTGTTAATAATCACCACTATTAGCAGACTGCTCTTGGGTGCTGTCCTCAGCACCTGTGGTCAAGCACTGGGTCCGCCAATAGAAGAATTTCTTTGTTATCCCATGAAAGTGACTTTTTGAAAGCTTCAAGCCTTAGATGATTTAAATACAAAGAAATCCTTCTGAAGAGGATTGAATTCAACTGTCTTCAGAAATGCAAAACTGCGTTTTCATTTCACTCTTGGGGGAAATTATGATGTGGCTGTTAGCACTTGGTCTGTATTTATATCTTTGGGCTGACAAGGCAGCTTTCTTCTGAAGAGCTCCAGACTCTCAGGAAAAAGTGATGCAGGGATTAGTGTATGCATTATAACATAAAAACAGCAAAGAATAAAGGAAGAAATAGAAAGAAGGAACCTCAGGGTAGGCACAAAGGGAAGATATATTTGAGAAACAAACACTGACCAGACCATCATTTAGAACTGCAAGGGCTGCCTGGGTAACACAGGTCACTTGGGTCTAATGTCATCTATCTGGGGTGTTCTGCAGGAAGGGTTTGGTGGAACAGCCTGTGAAACCTGTGCTGATGACAACCTATTTGGACCCAGCTGTTCAGCAGGTATGTCTGATTTTGTGTAATCAAATGCATGTGTAAAAGTTGAAAGTCAAACATAGCTTACACAGCTGAAGACCCAGAGAGACTGTTCTTGAGGGGAAAACACTGAGCAGTTGTATATAACCAGTCTACAGGAAGAACAAAGGATTGACAACACATCTGATAAAATGCAACCTTTGAAAAGAGAGACAGTGTTTCCTGGGGTTTTCAGCACCAGTAAAACTTTCTGGCAAACTCAGGGGCATACGATTCCCTCTCTCCAGGCTCCAGGATCCAACATTCACCTATTCCTTG
Source organism: Diceros bicornis minor (assembly GCF_020826845.1). NCBI lineage: Eukaryota > Metazoa > Chordata > Mammalia > Perissodactyla > Rhinocerotidae > Diceros > Diceros bicornis. Next base: position 20,076,208 of record NC_080764.1, on the reverse strand, counting down.
CCTGTTCAGCCTCTCCCTGAGGTCTTTCCAGATCCCAGTCTCAGCGCTCATCTTCTCCCCAGGGGCCTCGACTTCCCCCAGATGTCCTACTACATTTTAATCTGTCCCTTCCTTTGGGAGTTCACAAATACCTGAGGGGATCATAGATTGTTGGTTCCATTTTGCAGATTAAACAAACAAACAACAAACCTGACACTGGTTTGTCCATCCTTTTATTTTTGGTTCCCCCTAGAAGTAGACCCTGAACCCAGTACAAGTAGCATATTTGGGAAGTGACCCCAAGAAACGTGAAGAAAGTGACATGGGGAAATAAAGGGTATGTTGTCAAGCCAGAGACCAGTGTGGACGACCAGAGTTTAATCCCCTGGGGAGCTCTGGAGTCAGTGAAGAGCACTCACCCCGGAGTCATCTGACCTGAGGGGAGAGGGAGTCATGGTGTGGTAGGCAGAGTAATGACTCCCCCAAAAATGTCCACATCCTTATCCCTTGGATCTGGGAATATGTTACCTTACATGGCAAGGGGGAATTAAGGTGGCAGGTAGAGTTAAGGTTGCTAATCATCTGATCTTACAATAAGGAGATTATCCTGGATCATCCAGGTGGGTCCAATGTAATCCTATGGGTCCTTAAATGGAGCGGGGAGGCAGAGGCAGAAGATGCAGTGTCAGAGTGATGAAATGTGAGAACGACTCACCAGCCCTTGCTGGCTTTGAAGATGGAAGGGGGCCATGAGCCAAGCAATGTGGGCAGCCCCTGCAAATTGGGAAAAGCAAGGAAAGGGATTCTCCCCTCCAGAAAGGAATGCATCTACTAACACCTTGATTTTAGCACGGTAATTTTAGATTTCTGACCTCCAGAAATGTAAGACAATAAATTTGTGTTGTTTTAAGACAACAGGCTTGTGGCAATTTGTTACAGCATCAATAGGAATCTAATACATGCGGTCACTCGGGGGGGATTGTTAATTCCCTGGCACTTCCAGCCCCCAGTGAGTGCTCAGCAGCCTTCCTGGGAAGTGTTCACAGGCTACTGATAGCGAACTGGAATGCACGGGATTGGAAAGGCCTAGAGAATGTAGGCATGGTAGGGACAGTGTCTGCCAGATCCATGGTCTCCCAAAAAAGGATATGTCTGGTGGCCTTTCTCCAATACCACCTCAGCTCTGGCTTTTATGGAAAAATCAAATTCAGTCGACACTGTATTGATTCAAATATTTTTTGTGAGAAAACTTACACACACATAGACGTCCCACCCCCATAAGTTTGCACACTCTGTGATAAGTTTCATCACAACAGCAGAGGTCTTGTCTCATTCTAATCCATGGGTTCCTTGAAAGCAGGCACTGTTATACCTCTCTATCTCCAGTACCTTCCACAGTGCTGCCTTCCTGGTACGCATACACTGCACTTCTGTTGGCCGGATGAATAGATGAGTGAGTGCGGAGTGAATGATTTAATGAATGAATGATCTAATTCGCTCCGGCCGTGTTGTCCTGACCCAGAAGCATGGTTTTGAGAGGCCTCATGTAGAGGTGATTAAAGCTCCAAGTTTAGACTCAAACTGAGTTTCAGCCACAAGGCTGTTAATGGTGGGAACCTTAAGTTGACGCTGTCTGTCTGGGTCTTCATCTGTAAAAGTAGAAATAATATTGTCTTCTTTAGGGTTACTGTGAAGATTTCATGAGATAATCAGTGCACAATAAATTTTACATTTATTATTATAGTTACCTATTACTCTCTAGTGTCCCCCAATCTTGTGTTTTCCTTCACCCACCACGCCATAAAAGATTATCTCATAAGGGTGTTAGCAAAAGCAAATTTAAAACAGATGTTGGTATTCTGCATGTTTTTAAGATTATAGATTATATTAAAGGACAGTAAACTAAAATATAATCAATCAACTGTTTAGAAATAACATGCCTTCTAAATTGGCCCTTCCCTACCATAATACTAGAATTTAAACCACATATTTTAGGTAAATATTGAAATGGGAAAGAAAAAAGATAGCATCCAGCATTGCTTACTTCTCAAGAAAGCCGAGTAATTGTTTGGGGGTGAAAATTTAGAATGAAAATGGACCCACATTGCCTCCAAGAAACTGATGTTGGTTGCTGATGAGCACAGAGGTACATGGAGATTCCAAACATTTTTAAATAAAGTGGCTTCCCTTCACACTTGCTTGTGCCGTGGAGAAAGGGCAAGTGAAAGGGAGAAAGATGGTTTAGAAACCTAAATTTTTAAGTAAGGAAATTGGAAACCTAAACTGAGACCCAGGAGAAAAACCACTAAGTTCTAGCATCCAATAGAACTTCGTGAGAGGATAGAAATGTCTTATATCTGCGCTGTCCAGTGCGGTAGCCACTAGCCACATGTGGCCACTGAGCACCTGAAAAGTGACTAGTGCAGCTGAGGAACCGAATTGTAAATTTTAGTTCACGTTACTTAATTAAAATTTAAATAACCAAACATGGCTAGCGGCTACCATATCAGATAGCGCAGCTCTAGCACATAACGGCTAAGAGACCAGGCTTTGAAATCAGACTGGTCTGAGTCTGAAACCAACGCCAGTTGCCGAGTGACGTGGGGCAAGCTATTTAACCTCCCTAAGCCTTCTTCACCCATAAAACAGGAATAGTGACACCTACCTCTCGGGGTTGACAACATAGCAAAGCTCTTAGCAGCATGTCACAAGCACTCAATCAATAGAAGCAAGTATTAAGTGAGGACAAAAACAATCCAACAGTATGCAAGCCACCAATGAATGAATGAGTGAGTGAATGAATGGGTGAATGGCTCAGTGACGGCTGGTCATTTCCCACTGGCAAGGACTAGGGAAACTTGCAAGCCTTTTCAGCTGGGCATCCACTGGGTGCCAGTGTTGCTTCATCTAATGAGGCGTTGGTCCGGTGGAGGTGGCGGTTTTGCCTGTAAGTAGGACAGCTCTATTACCCACAGTTTATTTTTAACATTGACTTGAACCTGCTCCCTGAGCGATCTCCCACACGACTGTTGATTAGTTTAGAGACGATTTAGAGCTGCATCAGCCAAGGGTTTTCATCTCTGCTGTCAATGCCTAGCCTGCTCAGTGCCTCACCCCGGTTAGGACAGGATGCAAAGCAAATTTGCTCTAACGCAACCCCAAATCAATCCCACAATCATGTTTTGTTAATAACAGTAGCTAGCATTTGCTGAGCGCCTGCTGTGTGTGAGTCTTGACATGCATAATGTCTTTGGATCCTCACAACAACTCGTCAAGCTGAGTTCCTCATTTTATAAATAAAGAAGCAGAGAGGTTTCTCAAGGTTATGCAGCTATTAGGGGGACAAGGCAGGATTTAACTCCAGGTGTCTGACCCCAGAGTCTGGGCGCCCAGGTACTGCACTGCTATGCCCCTGGAGCACCCACCATGCATTAGACGCCTGACAGGTGATGGGGACCCAAAGAGGGGAGAGATCAGGTCCCCGTCCCCAAGGAGCTGGAAATGCAGGTGACACTTATGATCCAGTGTACACAGCACACATGGGAAGCTACAGGAACACGGGAGAGGGAGCAGCTTACCCTGCCAAGGAGCACATCACCGGGGTCTTCGCTGACTGTCCCCCTGACCCGAACGGCATGGCTTTGACCACTTTAAAGTCACATACCCAAAGTTTCCTGTGTCTCTAGAAATTTGCTGAGGCCAGTTCAACAAATAGGGAGGGCTCTTTAAATGACCATCTGAGAATCCCTCTGCCACTCACTTCTCCTTCCCAAGGACATTCTCTTGGCAACAGTTGGCAGCCCTGCAGTGCATGTCAGAGGCTCCCGAAAGCTGTTGGTGCCAGGTCAGTTAATCCAGCACAGAGACTGTACCGGAAGACAGGACACAGGGAGAGGCTCACGCCAGGGCCGTGGACCCACACCACGCAGCCCGGAGGGGAAGCTTAGCCACAAGCACAGCTCTTGCTGTTAGCCTCTAGGTTGGGAGCAGGGGCTGAGCCACATTCAACTCCTCGCTTCTGCCTCCCTGTCTTTTTCCATTGGCTGCATGACAACATTTAGGACACACACACTGTCATTGTATCACTTAGAGTCTGGCTTCGGCACTACCCTGTGAGCTCCTTGAATTTAGATATTGTGAATTACTCATATGTATATACCCAGTGCCGAACACAGCGCCTGCCGCTAGGTAGGAGCTGGGTAGGTATTTTTTAATTGAACTGAATTGAGTCTTCTCCACTGAGCCCGTAGGACATCCCTCCTCACCCCAATTATCTCCATGACCAATTTGACTTCTCTCCGGAACTCGTCTGTTCCAAGAAGCTACAGCCGTAGATGGACATCACAGTGCTTTGCTAAAATAGAAACAGTAGCAAATTGGGTTTTGGAGGGAGGATGACAATTGCTAATCCGATTCAATTCTTCAATTACTTGCATGAGTACTTGATCTAGTTATCTCCCATTTTCATATGTAATACAGGATTAATGAGCTCTACTTCACAGGGTGCTGTAAGCAACAAATGAGATAAGGCATGTAAAGGATGTGGCAAAATGCTTGATAGATAGTAAATACCCAATAAAGGGAAGCAGGGCCAGTTCTAGGGTGAACAGAGTGAGGACATGCCTCCGGTGCAAAATTGAAGGAGGCATCAAAACTTCGATAATCACTATAAATCATTTTATTAGTTCTCTAGGACTGCTGTAACAAAGCACCACAAACTGGGTAGCATAAAAAACAGGAATTTAGTGTCTCAGTCCTGGAAGCTAGAAATCCAAAATCAGCATGGTAGCTGGGCCATGCTCCTTTCACAGCCTCTAAGAAAGGATCCTTCCTTGCCTCTTCCGGGTTCTGAGAGGTCCAGGCATTCCTTGGCTTGCGGCAGCATAACTCCAATCATTGCCTCTGTCTTCACATGGCTATCTTCTCCTCTTACATCTGTGTCTCTTCTACTCATCTTCTAAGCACACCAGTCATATTGGATTCAGGCCACACTACTCCAGTATGATCTCATCTTAAATTAACTAATTATATCTGCAACAACTCTATTTCCAAATAAGGTCAATCTGAGGTACTGAGGGTTAGGACTCCAACACATCCTTCTGGGGGACACAGCTCAACCCGTGACAATAATAAATTATATTATTGAACAAAACATCAAGTTGTTAAATAAAGGCAGGATCCAACTCTGCACTTGTGCTCTCCTGCCTCACTCTCCCCACCCTAATCCCGGCCCAGCCGGACACTGTCCTTATTTAAAATTGAGTTGTGCAGCTGTTGGCATTGTTATAAAGCACTGTAAAAGATGTTGTGGGGAGAAGCAGGGAGGGGGATTGAGAAAGAAGAAAGCAGCCCTGACAGCTGTCGGCTGGTCATTGGCCTCATTGCTCCCGGCTGGACTGTGGGGTTGCCCCGCTGCGCATAAACAATTTCACAGGCTATCACCATCAGAGACTCGCTATATGTGTGCTGGAACAAGGCAAAAACTAGGCCACTGCATCATCACGTCTGAACAGAGAAGTAACCAATGACAATGGGCAACCATAACAATAACCCAACAGCTGCCTCTCCTGGTTGCCGCGCGTGGATACTGCTTCTTCTTCCATGACCGCTCGCCCTTGCTGCTGACTTTGTTTGACCACTGGTGTGATCCTGGTGCTCTTTGGCTTGAGGCATTGCTAAAATTATATTAGTTGCGGTGGGATGTGATAGTGGACAAGTTACAAAGAGAGTGCTGTTCGAGCCGAGAGGGACACAGATTCTGCTATTGTGGGGTCAATGGCTGGCCTTGAAGGATGAGGAGGACTTCCATTGGCATGCAAGAGGAAGCACAGCAGAGGCAAAAACCTGGAGGTGTGAAAGTGCAGGATGCGTGTCCTGTCACTTCCACCCAGCACGGTCTTTCCTAGGCCGGCCCCATCCATCTCTTCCTGGCCAACTCCCATTGCCCTGGGCCCATCATGTCCTAGCATTTATCACCCTGCATTGTGATGGCTGCTTTCTTCTGCCCTTTGACCATGAGCTCTTTGAGGGCAAGGACTTTGCCTCATTAATCCCAAGCACAGCACCCTGAATGTAGTAGATGTTTAATACGTGTTTTGAAGGAAGGAAGGTGAACTAGTGAGTCATCTCATGTGCTTAGGACATAAAATGTATGAAATAAAGTGGTGGAAGATGAAAATGAAAAATCAAACAGGTTGGAGTCAAACTGGAGAAAGGCTTGTTTTCCAAACAGAGGAATTTAAACTTCATTTGGTTAGCAATTGGGAGTCACTGAGATATTTGGGGGAAGATCACACTTATGACGTTACTGACCAAATGAAATGGATGGAATGGAGAGGTGAGAAACTGGACAGCAAAGCTAGGTAATATGCTACTGCAATAGTCCAGGCAAAACACAATAAGCATCTGAACAAAGACAGTTCCAGTGGATATGAAGAGCAGGGGTTTGGGGTAGGAGACACAACAGGGAAAAATTGCAAAGGATTTTATGGCTTATTAGATGTTTGGAATACATTTAAATGTTATTAATCCTTGCTTTTCTGGTATTTGGTTAGGTTTTTAAGCAAATGAGTTTTCTTAATTATGTTTCATCTGAATCAATATTAAGTTGGCTTACACACATTGAATACGTGTGCAGTAGGCAGAATAATGCCCTCCCCGCAAAGATGGCCATGTTCTAACTCCCAGAACTTGTGAATATGTTAGGTTATACAGCAAAGGGAAATTAAGGTTACAGATGGAATTAAGGTTGCTAATCAGTTGATTTAAGGTAAGAGAGTGTCCTGGACTATCCAGGTGTGCCCAATGTAATCACAAGGGTCCTTATAAGCAGAAGAGGAAGACAGAAGAGAGAGGAATAATAAAGATGGCAGCATGAGAAGGACTTGACCTGACATTGCCAGCTTTGAAGATGAGAAAGGGACCATGAGCCAAGAAATACAGGTGGCCTCTAGAAGCTGGAAAAGGCAAAGGAACATATTCTCCTTTAGAGTCTCCAGAACAGCCATATTGATACCTTAATTTAAGCCCAGTGAGACACATTACAGACTTCTGACTGCCAGAACTAAAAGATAACAAATTTGTGTTGTTTTAGGCCACTAAGTTTGTAGAAATTTGCTACAGCAGCAAAAGAAAACTAATACAATATGCTTCACAGACGGCTGGGCATAGGATGCTGGTAACTCAGCAAGATAATAAATCTTGCTACAAACGAGCCACAAACTAGGTGCTAAAGAGTTGACCATTTATTCTAAACGCTCTTCACATCTCATTCCTGAAATAATCTGTCACTGGGCTGAAGAGTCATCTATTTCAAGCTAGAAAACATGGCATAGTTATTCTCTGCCCTTTTGAATTTCTTTTTATACTTGCATTGCCCCATCATTTGGGAAATAGGATTTATTTACATAGATTCCTGCTACCAATAGCAATTGAGTCAGTGGTAGCATTTCCCTTTTAAATGTGACAAGTGTATACGAGAAACTAAGTTAATTCTCTTTTTGAGGTATCCAAAGATGAAGTAACTAGATTGAAAGTAGAGAAAAGAACTCCAGTGCACGTGATATGCATGGTCTGCTTTATATATATTATCTCATTTAACTGTATAGAAATCCCCTGAGGTAGGCATCGTTATCCACATGTCATACATAAATAAATTGAAACTAATAAAAGGAAAATGAAGCCAAGATTCAAACTAGGTCTCTAGGACTTCAAACCCATGGTTTTCCCCATCTCATCATGCAGATTCTCAATAAACACTATCTGAAAACGTTATGCTTCCAGAATCTTTAGAAAAAGTCTATATCAGGTAATGAAAATTCCCCCATTTTTCTGTCTGCAGTGTGCAGCTGTGTGCATGGAGTATGCAACAGTGGAACAGGTGGTGACGGAACCTGTGAGTGCTACTCTGCATACACTGGCCCCAACTGTGACCAGCGTGAGTACCACTAGTTTCCTTAATGCCACACCAGATCAAATGGGCACAGATGTATGCATTTCAATTTTGTATTCGTGTACCGGGGCTCTACCTGGGTGAGGCACCATCAAACGTTTTGCTGGAAGAAAACTAAAAATTTAAAAGAGAGAGGAAAAAAAGAAAAGAAGAGGAAGGGAAGGGAGGGGGATGTGAGAAGAGAAGAGGGGAGAAAAGGAGAGAAGAAGAGATAGTGTAGAAGATTGGAAGTCACAGAAGGTTTGGGAGCAGTGTAGTAACATGGCTGTAGCTATGTTCCCAGAAGGTCAAGTTGGTGGCAGTGTAAAGGACAGAATGGAGAGGAAAACATTGGGGCTGGGAAACCAGTTGAGGCCACTGCAACAAGTTAGCCACCCAGTAAGGGAGATAAGGTATGTTCTCAATTACAAGTCTCAAAGGCAGAGCACATTCACAGGAAACAGAGGCCCACCAAGGCTAAAGGTCACAAAACTAGTAAATAGAGAGAGCTGGAACTCAAATCCTTTGAATCCATGGGAAATTCTTTAAACAGTCAGTCATACTGGGTCCAATCAAGAGGTAGAAACCTCAAGGTGATTTAAACAAGGCAAGTTTAATATAAAGAATTAGTAAGCTATGTTAGGAGAGTGGCTATAAGAATGCAAAGTGAACCTAGGGCTGATGGAGGATAACAAAGAAAGAACAAACTTGGAAAGGGGGTGGCCATCCCCAGGCTGGTTTCAAATCTTGTTGGAGAAGGTGTGATGGCAGCCCACTGGGTAGAGGAGAAGTCCACTGGTTTGCCCAAGCCAGCATCAGATCACAGTCACCAGGCAGGCAGGGAACAAGCCTCCAGGGCACTGGTGAGCTGAGGCTTGTGGTCAAGTGCACAGAGGGAGTTGGGGTGCTGTGGGTGATAAAACTGTAGTGTGCAGTGCCTGTGTGGGGAGAGCTGCAGGAAAGTGGTCATTGGGTCCAGACCTAGGACATGAGGTCACTGAGGGACTGTACACTCTGGGTGCACAGCTTGGGCAGAGCATCACTGGATGTCCTCAAACACTCACATCACCGACAGACTGCGAAGCAGCAGCAAGCAAACCCAGCAGAAGCACACAACGCTGCACAACCACACGGGGAAGAGGAACCCTGTCCTCCTGCAATGGCCCTCCAGCGCCCTCTACTGGCCAAACTTACATCACTGTAAAGGAGGAACGTTGAGAATCCAGCCCGTTGTCACAGAGCTGGTGATGAAGGGTGAATTTGGAGCTCGGACATTAAGAAATTGGACATTCTGCCTTTGACACTAGCCTCACTTAACTTACGCTCTGGTTTTACTCTTCTGGTCTGTAACATGAAGGGATGGGACAAGATTCAAATTCAACAAACTCAAACACTTTATTGAAAGTCATGGAGGAGCTATGCGCAGTGGTAGTAAGGAGGATTCATAAAATATAGCCTCTACCTTCTTCTGTGGAGGAGACAGACATGCAAACAACCAATGTGAATCAACAGTAGAATGAAATGCAAGTGGATAGGACGACCCCTTCTGCAGACGTCAGTCAGCCTCCTTCCGCAGTCACTCCTGTCATCGCCCAAAGGGCTCATGAGCAAAGGCCTTTGTAATAAGACAGGAGACCCAGCCCAGAAGCCAGCCTAGTGGAAAGAACACACACAGATTTGCCTCCAAATGACAAAACAATTCTGTTGAGTCAAGAGATAAGCAATAGAATGGGACAAAAATATCTGCAAATCCCCATGGCAGAAAAGTTTTTATGATAGTATAAAGTCCGCGAATCCAGTTTCAAAATTGGCCAAGGAGCAGCTAATTCTCAGGAGAAGACATGAAAACTAGCCAGCAAACACAAAAAAGGTGCTTCACCCCACTAGGAATCGCAGAAATGCAAATTACAACCATAATGAAGCAATATTTTGGAGTTTTGGAGGTTTTGACTTGGTTTGGTTTTGGTTTTTTGCCCACTATGTTACACAGATTAAAAAGATAGATAATATCTATTCATGGGTGTGAGAAAAATTACAGTATTGTCAGTGGGGATATATATTGCTACAACCTATGAAGGAAATTTATCTATTAAATGTTAAGGTATGCTTACTGTTTGCTGCTCCAGCCCCAATTCCAGAATTTACCTGGAGGTGGGAGGAGTAAGCACCAGTAGGTAAGAATATACGTACAAAGAAATTCATGACAGTACTGTTTGTAAGAACAAAACAAGCTGGAAATATTTGGATGCCCATCAATAGGAAATGGTTGAATAAATTATGGCAAGTCCTATACGAGTTAGGATAATGCTAGCTGCTGTAAGAAATAAACCCAAAAATGTAATGGCTTAACATTATGGTTCCAAAACTGCACCAAAGCATCCTAAGGTATCACATCAAACTCATAGAGATGCTATGGGATATTTTAAATTGTTGAGGGAAACGGTGATACATCTGTAGAATGCTGTATGAACTGATATTTGAGTTAGTTCACGCTTTCAACCTTAGGTAGCACTACATTCCTTTCAATTATATCATATCTTTACAAAGCTGCGTTTTCAGTGGTTTCTGTGATAAAAAGCAAGTGTGCAAAAATCATTCGAATGGAATGAGGGTGGTAGTTTCCAATCTGATTCCAAGTGTTAAGAAGTTGCACAGTGTCCAACAAGTTCACATGTCCCAACAGTAAGTAAATATGGTTATTTAAAAGTAAATAAAAATATTTATCTCTCTATTAACCATATTACTTTTTCAAATGGCTACTAAGTTCTCATGACATAAATAGCTACTGAATTCTTTGGTTCTTACAACTTAATAAATGGACTTCGTAGATATTTCTTTTGGCCGTGAAAAAATTATTGAGACACTAAGGGCACCGTGACCTGAGAATTTAGGGAACTTCTGGCTTAACACAACAGGGGTGTGTTTCTTAGTCATGTAACAGTCCAATGTGGGTGTTCCTGGCTGACACCAGCGTCCCACCACGTGGTGATTAGGGATCCAGATCTTTCCATTTTGTGCCTCTGCCATTCTGTATCACCTCAGAGTGCTCTGCTTTGAGCCACGGAAGGAAGAAGAGAGGGTGGAGAAGCACCTGCTTGGAACAATACATAGAACTTCCATTCAACATCCCCCATTAATGTAAACTAGTCACATGACCCCACCTGGACGCAAAGAGGGGTTGAAAATGTAATCATGAAAGGGCAGCCACTTCCAGCAACAATCCTACTTTATGGAAGGGACGGAAGTATTCTGTGTGAATTTTTTATTCATAGCCACTGTTGAGAGACAATTCTCCACGAATCTCTCATATTTGCACACATCTTGAGAGCAGCACACTGACTTCCCTTTGTTCCAACATCTTTTCAAGGATGTTTGCATAGCGAACAGCCTTGGATGATATAGGGTCTCCCTCGGGAGCAAAGTGCAGGCATGCTTACTGCCTGTGCTGGCTATTGATGGAGTGCCTCTCAGCTCCAAATTCACCCTTTTTGCCTGCTCTGTGACAATGGAGGTGAGCTTTGTAAATATTTCTCATTTGCCAGCCAGCAAGATGCGAAGGCTTATCAATAGATGGTGCTGGAGGGACACTGACGGAGGAAGCGTTTTCTCTTTCTGTTTCTGGTTTGGTTCATTCGCCAGGCTCCTGAAGAACATAGTTTTTCTCCACTGCTCAGCCCTATACAGTTTCTCCATGGCTAGGTGCCTGCAGGGCTCAGCTTCTTCCAGAGTTTGGCCACAGCATACTGTGTCTACTGCTTGACTCAGGCAGTGGCAGCTTAGCCAGGAGCCCTGGACAGCACAGGCCCATGCCCCAGCCCAGGGGCATGCTGTTCTGCACACCCTCTCAGCCCCATGCACACCAAAGGCCCTGCAGGACCAGCCATCTGGGGAGATTGCCACCCCACTTTCATCCCACATATCCGGCCTCTGAAACTGCCCCAGCCTAAGCCACACACAGAAGAACACTACACTTCTGAGAGGGTGGCTTCTTAGCTCCTGGTTCCACTGGCACCCAGTGGCAAGCAGCTTCCCCAGGCACAAACTGAGTCCTGAGGCTTGGCCCCTCCCTGTGGATGACCTTCCCTGGAGCCCCAGAGGAAAGATTTCCAGCAAATCTCACCATCAAGGCACCTGAGCACCTTCTCCACCATGCAGTGACCAAGGCCATGCCCTTCCCGGTGACATCTGGATCTCAGCTCAGGAGGGAAGAGGGCTTACCTTGGGTACTTATCTCAGCCTGAGGGTAGTGGTTGCTCTTTATTTTTCTGCTATTCCTTTATTCTTTAGAATTCTTTTTAACTGTCGTGAGCCAATTCCCCATTATTCCAATTCTCTGTTCATGAGTCTTTACACTAAAACTTTCTCTGCTCAAATATTTGTCTCCTGTTTGGGCCCTAACTAATATCTTGCCTATTATTTTAAAAACTTTGGTTCCCTAAGATCAGGGCTCATCTCCTGTAATAAAATCCACCGCATGTTCAGGTCTCAATTTGACCCTCTTTGCATTGCCCTGTGGGAATTGGGGCTTGGAAGAACCAGTGCAAATATGCTTAAACTCTGGCTACTGCTCTTGATGTGAGTAATAAACTGTCCTTCATCTCTGACCCAAGAGTTTCATATCTTCTACCAGCATCCACGAAATTGTGTCAGCCCAACTTGTTAGCTTTGCAAGTTGGCTAATATGTCAGACTCTTTATAGTTTTTAACAGCCATCTATGTCCCGTCTATATTATAAAATACTGTGCAGTTATTAGAGATTAAAGCAGATCCTTAAAGACCTCCATAATATATTGTTAAATTACTTTTTAATTGAGGTAACATTGGTTTATAACATTATATAAATTTCAGGTGTACATCATTATATTTCAATTTCTGTGTAGACTACCTCATGTTCACCACCCAAAAACTAATTACCATCCATGACCAAACACATGTGCCCTGTCAGCCCTTTCACCCCCCTCCCTCCTCCCTTCCCCTCTGGTAACCACCAATCTAATCTCTGTATCTGTGTGTTTGGTTGTTGTTGTTGTTGTTGTTTTTATCTTCTACTTATGAGTGAGATCACATGGTATTTGACTTTCTCCTCTGACTTATTTCACTTAGTATAATACCCTCAAGGTCCATCCATGTTGTCACAAATGGCAAGATTCCTTCTTTTTTTAGAGCTGAGTAGTATTCCATTGGGTATATATAACCTCATCTTCTTCATCCATTCATCCCTTGATGGGCACTTAGGTTGTTTCCAAGTCTTGGCTACTGTGAATAATGCTGCAATGAACATAAGGGTGCATAAATATTTATGCATTCGTGTTTTTGTGTTCTTTGGATAAATACCCAGAAGTAGAATAGCTGGATCTTATGGTAGTTCTATTTTTAATTTTTTGAGGAATCTCCGTACTATTTTCCATAGTTTACATTCCCACCAGCAGTGTATAAGAGTTCCCTTTTCTCCATATCCTCTCCAAAGGTGTTAATTAATAGTTTAATTGTTAAATTAAATTGTTAAATTGGAAATCAAGTTCCTAAATACTTTAACAAGATTCCATTTTGTTAAAAAATCATATAAATAAATTTATAAATGAATGTATTATATTGGTTGTTGACACTGGTTGTTTTGGGAGTGGGATGGGAGAGTGAATATAAGAAGTTAATTTTTAGTTTGTACATTCTGTATTTTTTGAATTGTTAGCAGTGAATCTGTATTACTTTTTAGTAAATAGGGAATATTGCATTTGTTGAGTTTTTTAGAGCTAGTTATTCTACTAATGCAGTTACCTCAACACTCTTCCTATGCAGCCATCCCTGAATGTGCAGCCTTGCTCTGCCCAGAAAATTCCAGATGCTCACCTTCCAACGAAGATGGAACAAAACTGGAATGCAAATGCCTTCCCAATTACAAAGGCGATGGCAAATACTGCGAGCGTGAGTAGAATTTAGATCCTGCTAGTTTATTAATTGAGATCTTTAGGTCACTCAATAAAAAAACAAAAAAACACAACCTCTCTAATATTAACACAATGACCACTTCTATTTCTCTCTATGCAGTTGAATAGAATATTTAAGAAGTGCTAAGTAAAATGCTCATCATGTGGTAGCTCTTCAATAAATGGTGATTTCTCCTATTATCAAAGCACATATATAGATTTCTACATGTTTTTATTTTATATAACCTGAATCAATATTATGATAAAATGTAGTACTTCTCTCTTCCTTCCTTCCTCCCTTCCTTCCTTCCTCCTTCCCTCCCTCCCTCTCTCTCTCCCTAATTTCCTTCCTTCCTTCGTTCCTTCCTTCCTTCCTTCCTTCCTTCCTTCCTTCCTTCTCATTTCATGCTCATTTGCTTTGTGAGAGGTTGTATTTGTATGTTAGTAATAAACGTGGAACTGGAGCCAGACCGCCTGGGTTCAGATCCCAGATCTGCCTATTACTAACTACAGGACCTTGGACAAATTCTTTAACCTGCCTCTGCCTCCATTTTCCTATCTATCAAATGGGGATAATAATGGTACCCACCTTGGAGGGTTGTAAGGATTAACTGAGTTAATGTATGGCAAATGCTTAGAACAGGGCCCAATACATACTATAAATTCTATAAGCATTAGTGCTTTCTTTCATGCTATTTTATATTTAATTCCTTATATAACATGGCATAATAATATATCAACACACTATTTGTAGTTATAATCTCTCATAGCCGTAAATGTGTTTGGTAGGTGGGGGGTGATCAGGTAGGGTAAGATGAAATGTTTCTTACTCTCTCCCTTAAAACTATTGAAGTGCCTTTGTGGCTTTGATGAGCTGTGATTTGCAATCCCTTCACAGTTAGTTTTCCTTCTCCATCCCTGAGTGTGGTAACTGCCTCTTATTTTGTCATTGCCTCTCAAGCCATCAATCCATGTTTACAAGATATCTGCCACCTTCACGCTCATTGCACATACCTGGGACCAAATCGGCACAGCTGTACATGCAAAGAAGGCTACCGTGGGGATGGCCAAGTGTGCTTACCAGTGGACCCTTGCCAAACTAACTTTGGAAACTGCCCTACAAAGTCTACGGTGTGCAAATATGATGGACCCGGACAGGTGAGCTAATGATGCAGGGAACTGGTGCAAATAGAAGTAGGACCACTCCCCAAAGTTAGAACTGTGCCATTGGTATAATTTGTCTTCTGTGCCCTCCCAGTTGTCCCTTTCAGTGCTCAATTTGGGCTTCCTCTCCGTAGAGAGCTCCCTGTGCTCAGGGCTGACCTCAGTGTGCTCCCTCCCCAGTCCATCCTCTGAACTCACACTTTCCCAGCTCCCCAAACTTAACTGTCTCTTCCATCACAGTCCTATTTGGTGATTGACAAAATATACACACAACTCAAATTAGATTAACAAATTAACTGTTAACCAAGTCTTCAGTAAATATGTAATTGACTTTCACCCACAATCTTCCATTCTCTCTAATGTCTTTTCAAAGCAAGAGAGGACTCAAATCCAAAAATACTCTGTGTCAAAGGGATGAAGGCTGATAAAATGTCAGGCAGCACTGAGAGATCGTAGAGAGCAGTGAGGATATTCTAGGGTGAGACCCTGCCCCTCTAAATCACATCATGACCTTGACTGCTAAAATTCAGCTTGGTCAGGAGACCTTTGCTGAGGAGTCCAGTTGAAAGAGCCCTTTCCCTAATATCTCATTCATCCATCAAATGTTCAGTGCATGCCTACTACACCCATAACTGCACGTCAAGTGTGCAGTGGAGGAAATCCATCATACAGAAGGCTATTGCTGCCTGGATAGGAGGAAAGGCTTCAGTGCCTGCCCCAAACAGAGTCATGGGTCCCCAGCAGCCTAATCAGCACCCCCTGGGAATGCTCCTGGAGTTCCTTCAGAGAAGCCACCCAACCTCATCTCAGAGGAAAAAGAATATATCACACAACATTTCTGCTATCAATTTCCAAGGCAGGTTTGCAAGACACGCAAAGGGCTGAACTCCCTCCCTCTAAATGAGGTCCCTTATGTTACAGCCTGAATCAAGGTCTTAGGACCCTGGGAATGAGATTAAAAATATACTTTGTCTCTTAAAAAATGGGTCCCAAGGCAGATTGTCAAGTCTTAGAAACCATCTATTGTTCACACAGAAGCAGTGCTTTCATTATTCCATTATTCCAAAGCAGGGTCCCTCAACCTCAGCATTATTAACATTTTGGACCAGATAATTCTTTGTTGTGTGGGGCTGTCCTGTGCGTTGTAGGATGTTTAGCAGCATCCCTGGCCTCAAGTGGTACTGTCCCCCTCTCCTATTCTGAAAATCAAAAATGTCTCCAGACATTCCCCGTTGTCTGGAGAATATTGCTTATTCTAGAGCAATAATACCTCCCATCTGAACCTCAATCTCTATTCACTTGTAGACAATCTAAAACCAGGCATTATGGTGCCAGGGTGGTCCAGGGTTAGCAAACAAGAAAACTGAAAAGGTAAATGACAAAGAAGAGATATGAGTTTCCAAACTTATGAGATATATAGATGTGATTTCCAGTTCTAGCTACTTTGACAAATTTCTAGTTTAAGCCCACACTTTGGACGTACCCCAAGTTAATTTTTATGACAGAATAAAGATATGAACTTAAGAAGAATGTTCGCTTAAGTGACTAACTAGAACCCCATTTGTCTTTCTCTCCCTGTCTACTGAAGTCTCACTGTGAGTGTAAGGAACATTATCGCAACTTTGTACCTGGAGTGGGGTGCAGTGTGACCGATATCTGTGAATCTAATAACCCCTGTCACAGGAATGCAAACTGCACCACCATCGCACCAGGCCAAACCAAGTAAGTCTTTTCAGTTCCACCACCATATTTCCAAGTGATGAAAGTGGTGGCTGGTCAATGATGGCAGTTCCTGAAGGGCAAGGAATGTGTCTTATTCAGCCTTGTATCCATCCCACCTCCACATAGCACAATGCAAGGAGCATAGTAGGTACTCAAAAAATCTTTGTTTAATCAATGAATCACTCCAAAATTTTTTCCTTTATAATGACCATTAAAACACTCTGAACTATCGACCTGGCCTGATAACATGGTATTAAGTGGTCAGAGCGTGGGAGACGGAAGCCACTGTCACTGGGAAAACACATGTCTGTTGCGATTACAGGGGTTTGACCTCTAATGTATATGCCTGTTTCCTTGTCCATGAAATATTGCTTGTTAGTGGTGCAAAACAAGACTGGAGAAAGTGAAAAAACACTACAGTGTTTCCTGGACTCCAGGTTTCAAAAGAAGGGGATTATCATGAGTAAAAATACTTGTGTGAAAATTCCTGAGGCAGAGGCAGCTCGTGTGGAGGGAAGGGATGGTATTTGGAGTTTTAAGACCTGGGTTTGAGTCTCTGGACTGGTGTCTATCAGATGTATGACCTTGGGAAAGTGACACCATCTCTCTGGCCTCGGTTTCTCCATATAAAAAACGAGCACAGTGATGTCTACTTCATAACATTGTTGTGAAGAATATGTGAGAGAACCTTCTGGAAACTGCTTTACAGATGTATTATGTTGTAATTAGTGGGTGAAACTGAGGCTAGAACCCCAGTCTTTTGACTCCCAAAGCAAGGCTTCTATCTCAGTGCCACTTTCAGTTCTCATTGTCATCAGCATCTGTGACGCACTCATTCTGCCCTTGTGAGCTTAAAACCATAACAGACATTGAACCATGTAATCACTAAACAGTTTCTGTGCTTCCGGAGCCCCCTTCTACCTTCTTTGAAGTTCATTCCTTTTATTTCCCATGCCTTTGGGTCTTGAATATGTGGATTTGCCCAGATAAGTTTTATGATAATCATCTTCTATCAAATAAGTCGATCCATACTCATCATGGGTGGAGTGGAAAGACCTTGGGTGTCAGAACACCTGGGTTCAAATCCCGTCTACCACTTACCTTAACCTCTATGAACTGATGCTTCCTCTGTTATAAAATGGGGAGAACCAGGGCTGTGATGAGGATTAAATCCATCAATCTCTGAGCAGAACCTGGTGCACAGAAATCACCCCGTACACGTGAACACACTCACAAACACACCACAGCCATGCAGATAGGCACAGATGCACCCAACACACATGTATACAGGCACATCCTCTCCTCAAACACAGATTCCAGTACTACTGACAACCAAACAAGCCAGCTTACACACTTTTTACCATCCTCTGAGAAAATTTCAGTAAAATACTTTAAACACTTTCTTTCCTTTGTATTTGAAAAGATAAAATCAAAAAATGAAACTAGAACATTAGAACAATGTAAACTGCCTTAAAACATGTGTTTAGAACATCAGTGGAATTAACAATGAATTTTAGGGCTGTGTGTGTCACTCACAAACCTCCCCAATCCTTCCCCTCCCCCCAAATTGACTGTCATCAGCTGGAAAGAGGCCCAGGCTAGCTAAGTTACATTGATAAAATATGGGGCCATCAATAATTTTGTTCAGGTCATTTAGTTCACCTAGGATAAAAAATATTTCCTTTATGCCTCCTCAATATGGCAGTCAGTTTATGCAGAATATTCAAAATCATACTGCATTAGTCATGGAAGACCACCCAATAAGGAAGAATGGGTTCAAATGTGGGCTCCATCACTCACTACCGGGGTTACCTTAGACAAGTCATGTAACTTTTCTGAACCACAATTCTCTCACCTGACAAGTGGGCTAGAGACCAAGAATATCTCCCTGGGAAGAGCTAACAAGTTAATGTATGTAGGCAGGCTTTTAAACTCTAAGCTCCATTTGAATTATTAGGAAGAAGAACAAAGAGCTCCATGTCTGTTAAAATTCTCTGTTATTTGGTTCAATTCAGCTGAAAAGAATGGACGTGACTGAGCAGACATATTGAAAAACATGTGATTTATATTCCAACTGTACAGATGTACAATAAACAACACTGAAATCCAGATCCTCTTGGAACGTTAGTGACACTGATGTTATTCAATGTTTGTATAAGACTTGTACGGATTAGGATTCCATGACGTGAACAATCTTCCCAAGAACCGTGTCCAAGGCAACATGGTGCAGAGGCGAGAGCATGGGCTTTCCCAGATTGACCTGGGTTTAAATACCAGCTCGGCCACTTCCAGATGTGTTTCCAGCAGTCCGACCTTTAGACTTGGGTGGCACGGGCCTCTTCCCTGGCACTGCACTTTAGAGGGCCCCATTCTGGCCTTCCACTGGCTACATCAGGACAAGGAGTCTGGAGGACCAAGAGGACATGCTCCCCCAGAGCCTGAGCCCCCTTCACAGACCACACTCGGGTACCCAGAACCCCATAATTCTCTGCCCAAAGGGCTCCAAACCAGCTCCCAGGACCTGCACAGGCTCTTCCTGGGACCATCCCCACCAGGGTATGGCCAGGGGGTGGTTGCTTGCAGTAGGTGTGGATGAGCCAACACTATCTCCACACTCTCGTGAACACACCCTTGGCGCTAGTTCTACCGAACTCTTTGTTGCTTTTCAAACATGCCCTGCTATTCCCAACTGCATACCCTTGCGCTTGCTGTTCCCCCTGCTTACAGCATTCTTCCCTCCCCACCTCCTCTGAATCAGGCTAACGCATTGATTCTTCATTGTTCAGTTCAAGCATCTCCACCTCTAGGATGTCTCCTCTGTCCTCCCAGTCCACTCAGATGCTCCTCCCTCAGTGCTTCTATTCCAACCTTTGTCATTCGGAACTATGATGAGTACACAGCACAGTGTTGATGAACACAGACATTGCCACTTACAGGCTGTGTGATCTTGAGTGAGATACTTAACTTCTCTGTCCCTCAGTTTCCTCATCTGAAATGAGGCTAATAACAGAACTCACCTCATAGGAATATTGTATTAAATAAGATACCATAAGAAGACCCCTAGTGAGTAACTAGGATAGGAGCTAGCAATAGATGTTAGCTATTATTATCATTATTGATCTCAATCCCCAATTAGAATGTAAGGTCTTTGGGGGTCCATGTCTTATTCATCTTATTACAACCTCTGGCACCCATAAAAACAGTGAAATGAGAGTTTGGAGGAACGAATGAAGCAATGAAGGAAGGAAATGAACAAAGAGGAAATGAAGGAAGCAAGCATACTAAGACTTTGGGGACACCCTATAATTTAACTAAATCTCACCCATCATTAAATGGAATTAATTCCATCCCATAACTTATAAGATACAAATGGCTTACGGGTGTTTGTAAAGCCTTAAGACAGAAGGAGACCCTTACACCTAACAAAGAACCAATTAACAAAAGAGACAATGCTGTGAACGTTTTACAGCCCAACTGAGAACATTTCAGTCAGAAAAGGGTCTCATGAAGTCTCAGACTCTGGGCAGAGATTTTAAATAAAAATAAAAAAATGTTTATGTCTCATACATTCCACTCAGCACTGAGTCCATTAAAATACAATTCCTCTGCCATCCTTAGAAAAGACAAGTCAAGTCACTTGACACAAAACAGATCATTGGCCTCGTCACGACTTAGGGAACGTTAGAGAGAAACGTACTTAGTAGTTTGTAAAAGGTACTTGTCTTGCTATTCAGAGTTGTTGTCAAATGAAACTTAGTAACTTAGAGCTGGATTAATTTTCAACAATGACTGTTGTATCACTTCCAAGAGTTACCAATCTCCCTCTTTACCTCCTTAAATTCACCTTCTTGTAGCACAATACTTGCAGAGGAGGTTGATGCTTACATAAGAAACCGTTATGTGATTGTATTTGTATTAAATAGACTATTGTTTCATGGTTAGGTCTGCCTTAGAGATTCCTTCTAACAAGGTTTCCCAGCCTCAGCACTATTGACATTTGGGGCCAGATAACTAAATCTTTATTGTGGGCTCTGTCCTGTGCGTTGTAGGATGTTTAGCAGCATCCTTGACGTAAACTTACTAGATACCAGTGGGACCTTCATCCCAATTGTGACAATGAAAAACATCTCCAGATGTTGCCAAATGTCTCGGGGGAGGGGGAGGGGGAGCAAAATTGCCCTGGTTGAGAGCAACTGCTCTATAAAAACCCCAAAGGCTCAATCAGTAAATGATCTCCCAATCATTTGTCTGGCTGCGAAACTTATATATATCTTTCTAGAATTAGCTTAAATGTTGCTTTCTCCTAAAACCTGTTCCACGTCTCCCCAGGCAGCATTAGTCACTTCCTCCTCCGTGCCCATAGCATCATATTCAAGCTTCTATCATGGCGCTCACTATGGAACTTGAGTTAGCTGTTTATGAACTTGTCCTATTATATCCCAGCCCCTCCACATTACTGTTGTTGTCATGGCCACCATCTCCATCATCATCACCATTGTTGTCATTGTCATCTGCCAAGTACTGCCCTTTTTCTATGTGTCTGTCACTGCGCCAGCTGTTTGTTAGGCATTATCTCTTCTATCGACAACCCTGAAGGTGTTAGTAACCCGTTTCATAGATGGGGAAACTGGGACTCAAGGAGGTTATGTGGCCTTATCATGTTGCTATAAATTATTTGTTTTCAGGTCCTTTTCCAGCATGTGAGATGTTAAAAGGGCAAAGGATCTGTTGTTGTCATCTTTATAGCCCTCTTACCTAGCAACGTTCCTAGAATTAAGTAGGTACTTAGAAAATAATCAGTTCAACAGTGGGGTGCTGTCCCAGGTGCTGGAATATAACGAGGAATAAGGTGGGACCCAGGTTCTAGGAGAGCTTCCCATCTAGCAAAGAGGACAACACGGCAAGAGGTCATTTTGGTGGAAAGGGTTGTAATGGTGGTATTGCCAGGATGCTCCTGTCAGGGGAGGCTTAGGAGGTCAGATAAGGCTGCCTAGAGCAGGTCACACCTGAGCTGTAAGGTGAGGCTGGGAGAGCATTCCTGGCAGGGCACACAGCCTGAGGAGGGCATCACAGTCTAAAACAGGCAGTTTGGAAGTTGCAGTGGGCAGCAGCAGGAGACATGAGCAGGATCCCCCTTTGACGGCGTTGCGTGCCATGCTAAGCACTTACATCTTATTCTGTAGATGAAAGGAATTGGTGCAAGTTTTAAGCACCGAGGTGCCAGATTTCCCTTTTGGAGAGACCACTAGGGGGTTGTGTGAAGGACTGATTTGAGAGAAGGAAAACTAAGGGCAGAAAGACCAGTTAGGAAGTCATTGCGGCAATCCAGGCAAGGAGGATAAGACTCCGAAACGTTTGCTTAGCACACGTGTTGAATATATATCTATTCGCCATGGGCACATATTTAAAAACACGACTGGATTAATGAGTGTATAATTGTTCTTTGCAACATTCTCCAAAACACGAGTTATACTTGTGGTGTGGTATGACCACAGCATCCCTGCCTCTCTCTTCTCTGAAATGTTCTTCCCCTACCCTGTTTGGTTCCTCACTTATCTCCAGGATCCTGCTGAATGTTACTTTTCTCAGCATCTTGCCAATTTCAGCCAGCTGTCCACTCATCTTTGCTAGGGAGCAGTGATGTGCTGGGAGCAGGACTCATTACTTCACAAGAGCTGATTGTTACATTTTCAGGAATTTTGCAAGCTGGTGGGCATCACGTTGGTAGTTTGAGATTGGCCAAGGTGGAAGTATGAACCATGGAAATTGGCAAATGCTGCAAATCAGGGCGATTTTTTCCCCCGGAGAGCTGGTCGTTCAACATTTACCAGCACACTCTTGCTAGTGCATCTTTAACTGCATCTTTAACTCTATTTCTTTCTTATGAAACTAAACTATTGTATAAAATTTCTGTGACTCACACTGTTTCTATATTTATTTTAATTCAGTGACTATTTATTGTACAACTGTTAGTTAAGTACCTACTATGGACCAAGCCCCGTGCTAGATCCTGTGAGTAAATACACTCACTGTCCTTGCCTTCACTCTTCTCAAAGTTGATGGGGAAGCAGATATTAATAAAATAACCACACAGGTTAGGATAAAATCACAACTGGGTTTGGAGCTACAGAGAAGAGCTACGTGGTACCATGAAAGTACACACTAAGGGGGACCTGATCTACATTGGGTTGAGGAGGATGGATGATCAAAGAAGGTTTCCCTAAGGAAGGCACAGTTGAGCAGAGATCTCAGCCAGGAAGGAAGGAAGGGGGAAGAGGATTCTAAGCAGATCAATAGCTCTGAATCTTTACTTGAGGCTGCCTTCAGTAGGTTAGTCTGATTCCGTGGCTCTGCAGTGGGGCCCTAGACTCTACATTTGTGGTTAGCACACCAAGGGATTCTGATGTACACGGTCTCTTAACCGCACTTTGAAGAGTCTGCAAGATATCTAGTGTACATAGATACACATAATTTATTAAATATCCATTTCTTGTGGGCCTACTATGTCAGGCCCTGCACCAGGAATGCTCCCTTGTGTTTGTGTTCCTCTCCTGGCTCTGTCCTTGGCCCACTCTGGCATCATTTTCCCGTCTTTTGCAGAAGAGGACGCAGATGAGGGAGTTGGAATATATGCTCTCACCACTCAGTGGCTCTGAGACCCTGAGAATGTGTTTTCACCCTCTCTGTAGATGCACTTGCCAGAAAGGTTACGTGGGTGATGGCTCAACATGTTATGGAAACATCATGGAGCGACTCAGAGAATTAAACACTGAACCCAGAGGAAAATGGCAAGGAAGGCTGACCACTTTCATCTCCCTCCTCGGTACGCAGCTATGGGTGCAGATTTCCACATAAAGGACAGCCCTCTTTCAGGCAAGGGCATCTGCAAGACACAATCCTTCAGAAAAGGGTGGGCAGGCGAGGCAAGACTTGTCTACTGGGATCAATCCTTTTAGGGAGAGGCCACGCAGGTGGGAGGGAAAGGACAGAGAGCTATTTCCATGAGACAGGCAGGAGTTAGGGCCAAGAGATCCAGCAATGCAACGGTTAGTAGGCAGAGAGCTGAGGACAGGATTCTGGGGCCCCCATAGATTAACAGTTCTGCAACAACAGTGACATAGGGCAGCTATTGATGTGAAGATGGAGACCATCCCCTTTCCCTTGACCTTGGGTCCTCCAAATGTGAAACGAGATTGGCAGGTCATACTGGGAATAGAGAGCGACTGAGACCCTGAGGTAGTATCCACGTTCCTCAGTAGAGGTGCTGTTTGAATTTTGGGAATAGTCTTGATTGCGTGTGACCATCTCACACATTGCTGGATGTTCACCATCATCAACTCCCCAACCACTATCGTTTGTAGTGACACATTCTCCCCAAGCCTCCAGGCAGGGTGACAGCCTAAAACACCCCCCTCCATGTCCAAATGCCCCCTGGAGGTCATTACCCCACACTCCCTTAAGAATGAAGTATTATAGCTGATCGCAGCATTAGACAAGATTTTCAATAAAACACAAATTTGGCAAGTCGACAGAAAATAAAACACAGACTTGACCAGTCAACAGAAGCCTTAAAATATCAATATCCAGAATTTACTAGAGATCAAAAATGATTTCCTAGAAAGAGCATAGATAGAGAAGTGAGTGTCTGCCATGGGTCAATGCTGTGTTCTCAGCATAAATCTTAACGTACATCCTGCGTAAATGTCCTGCTCTTTCCAAGACATCCTGCAGGCAGTCAAGCACTACTGGCACGGCTCAGGGCTCGGGGCAATCTGCCAGGCTCCTCATAGCCGTCTTCTAAGAACTCTTAGAATACCAAATGAGGAGGGAGAGAGTGTCCTTTGCAGACTGAACCCTGGCTTGTTTCCCTGGACAAAGTCTGGTCGACCATTTACCTGCCCCGTTCATGAAGGGCTGTATGAGAAGTGAGTGTGAGTAGGCTTACACATTGCCTACTCTGTGAGAGCACAGAACAGAACCCATCCTGCTGTCACAGCTTCTCCAGGGGCATGGAAACAGGACCAGCTACATAACTTGCAGGGCCTAGTGCAAAATGGAAAGGCAGGGGTCCTTTGTTCAAAAATTATTAAGCATTTTAAGATGGCAATAGCAGAGCATTAAATGAAGCATGAGGCTCTTCTGAGTTGGCCCTGGATGGGACAAGGGCTGCATCTTTGCTGACAGAGATGGCGACGGCTCAGAAAATGCGGCACAGGGTCAGGGACCTGCTGACGTTGTCTGAGGATTTTGTCACATGACCCTCACAGAACATCTCATTCCAGGGTATCCTTGAAACCAAGACTGTGGCTGCAAGGAAAGTCACACAGTTATGAGGGACCTTTGGGGGCCATGGCATCATGGTGCCTCACATTCTTAGAGAGTTTCCCAGTTTACCAAGGGCCTGCACATACCAATTAGAACAGAGAAGCTCAGAGAAGCTCTTGAGTCAGAGGGCCTAAGCGGACCACAAAGGCCATTGCCTAATTCTACTCCTCATGTGCCACTGACCCATTTGTTGTCTTCTCTCTTTGTGTATTTTGACTCCTAAGACAAAGCCTATGCCTGGCCACTAAGTAACCTGGGACCGTTCACTGTGCTGTTGCCAACAGACAAGGGATTGAAAGGATTCAATGTAAGTATCTAAAATAACCCTACACAGAGGGGCTAATGCAAACAAACCTTAGTAGTCAGTACCTTCTTTTATTTAAAGTGGAAAACCTCCATTAAAATTAAATCTACTGATGATAATGGTGATTTTTTTGGTAAACTTCTTTTTTCTTTTTCTTTTTTTTTTTTAATTTTTTGTTTATTGCAGTAACATTGGTTTATAACATTGTATAAATTTCAGGTGTACATCATTATACTTCTATTTCTGCATAGATTACATCATGTTCACCACCCAAATACTAATTACAACCCATCACCACACACCTGTGCCGAATTATCCCTTTCACCCTCCTCCCTCCCCCCTTCCCCTCTGGTAACCACCAATCCAATCTCTGTCTCTATGTGTTTGTTTATTGTTGTTGCTATCTACTGCTTAATGAAGGAAATCATACGGTATTTGACCTTCTCCCTCTGACTTATTTCACTTTGCATAATACCCTCAATGTCCATCCATGTTGTCACAAATAGTCAAATATAACATCCTTACAGAAAGTATACAAATTGTTAAGTGCACAACACGAGTTGTCACAACATGAATGTATTTGTGTATCCAGCAAGACCATTACCAGCTCCTTACAAGACCCTCTGATGCCCCCTTCCAATCATTACCCCTTCAAGGGTCATCTCTCAGGGTTCTTAAATGTAGTCATGTGATAAATAAGATTTGCATAATGCAAAACCTATCACTTCCTGCAGGAAGAATTAAACTAAGGTATTGATTAGATATTTGTTTCTTTAAAATCATCATAAATGGTAACAGTGATAGGGAAAAACAGAAGAAAATTGTTCTCTTCAGTGTGAGCAGCTGTTGTCTGAGAGATACTGTCGTCTAGTGGAAATGAAACTCATAGTGCCCGGTGGAGGCGTCCTATCGCAATGGCATCAATGAGATAGTTATATTTGGTTTAATGTAGCTAACGGACATATTGATTTGTATAAAATTAGTTTATGTTAATCCAAGAGATTTTGTGATAATGATTTTTGCTGCATTAAATTAAAACCCAGTAAGTTCCAGACTCTCTCACCCTAATATGCCACCACCATTCATGTGTCCAAGATGAATCTATCATTAATCTTCAGAGATGCACTCACATGTCCTGTTGAGAAGGAGAACTAGTAAATACTGAATGCCTCTGGGCTGGGCACTTTGCCTGTGGTATCTTGTTTAATATATGGGTTAAGTTTACACAGAGTCAGTAACAAGTCTCTATTGATTGATTGTTGGCAATATAATACTGACAAAATGTAGATTTGGTCCAATGGACTTCAAAAATCTTAATTTTACTATTCAAAAGCTCCATCAGTCCACTCTACCCTCTCTTTTCACATAAGTTCACATTTCATTCCCATCTACTTCCTGAGCTCAAGATGATTCCTCAGCAACCAGCCTTTGGGTGGTGAACGCAATATGGTCTATACAGAAGTCAAAATATAATGATATACACCTGAAATTCATATACTGTTATAAACTAATGTGACCTCAATAAAAAATATGATTAAAATTTTAAAAAAAGATGATTCCTGGGTGCCTGCCACCCTCCTTGCTCCTTCTGGGCCCAGCCCTGTGCTCTCCCCACTATGTCTGTTCCTGAGCTAGACTACCTCCTGTGGTCTGAGGATATCCCCTCTCCAGATTTCTGCTCCCTTTAAGACCTGGGCAAGAGCAGCTGCGCTCCAGGAAAGTCATCTGTATCTGAAAGAGCCCAGACCAGAGTTAGGATGCACTGGCTTTGATGGCTTTGACACTCAACGAGCCATAGCGTGAACCACAAACCTCGTGTTCTCCTTCAAACAACAGTGGAGACTGAAGGAACCAGCTCTCTTTTCTCAGGTGAAGGAGCTTTTGATGGATAACGAGGCTGCTCAGTACTTTGTGAAACTCCACATAATTGCCGGGCAGATGAACACCGAGTGCATGAGTAACATAGACACATTCTATACCTTGACTGGGAAGTCCGGGGAAATCTTCAATGGTGATAAGGTAAGGGTTTCTCCCATTGTCACTCCCAGAATGAAACTGTCCACTGAGTCAACGCCCACAGCCGTGTCTCTCCTTGTGTTTGGGGGTCGTGAAAGGTTACAGAGAACTTCTTTCCTTATTCCTTGTTTGTCAAAGCACTTTGCTACGTAGGAAGGAACAGAGAGCAACACCAGAAAGGGTTTAGTAGGAGGGGGGTGGACTGTTACGGAAAGGAGGTTATGAAGTGTTGGATTTTGCTCTGGTCTGAATTAGTTTTCAAGGCAAGTGTCATTCAACTGCTAGCAGGAAGGAGCAACTTTGCAGTAAACCTGTTTCCTGGAAGCGTCAGCACAAAGCCACATCAGCATTCCTCTTACAAAAGGAAATGGATTGTGTTTATTTTAGATTGCTGGTGTTTATCCATCCTCTCCTACTTAACATTCCATCTCTTTGAATGCCATTAGTTCTGTTTTGTTTTTTAAATAAAACTACCTTCTTCCCCTTTCACTAACTCTTTTTGTGACTTTACTGAGCTGGAGCGCAAGTGATTAATCGACAGAAAAATATTGCCTATACTGTTGCATTTCACAAATATCAGTAAATAGATTATTGAGCACTTACTCCACACAAGGTACTGGGGTAAATCTTTATTTACGTTCTGTAAGACTCACAACAACCATGTGAAATAGGTTTTTCTGATGGGAAAACTGAGAGGTCATACAGTAAGTACCAGAGCCAGGATTCAAAGGTCTGCCTGAATCCTTAACCATTGTTTTGTACTATGTATGTGAGGATGGATGGATGGATGGATGGATGGATGGATGGATGGATGGATGGATAGATAGACAGAAGATAGATAGATAAATAGATAGATAGATAGATAGATAGATAGATAGACAGATAGATAGATAGGGGAAGATGTGGCTTCCCTTCTCGCAAAGACATTCATTCATTCATTCAACAATATTTATTAAGTCTGTAGCTTGTTGGAGCCACATGAGAGGAAGAAGGAATTAGCTTCAATTATTCATTCAATAAATATTTTTTATTATGTGCCTTCTCTGTGTAAAACACTAAAGTAGGTAATGAATTTGCCTTAAATTGAATAGTTTTGCTCTTTTAGAGCTTGTACTCTACGGGGGAAGAGCTTTATAATGCCTTATTCACATTTAGCATGTGATCGTCATCAGCAGTTTCACATGTTATCTCATTTGGTCTTAATGAAAACCCTATGAAGTCAACCATGCAGATATCATCATCCCCATTTTAGGTTAAGTGACTTATCCAAGATCACACAGCCAATAAATGGCAGAACCCAAGAACTCAGGACTCCTGACCTCCAGTCCACAGTGCTCACTCCTTCAAGGACACCACATTAATTTTATTTTATTTTTCCTTGGTATTTTAGGACAATCAACTAAAGCTTAAACTCTATGGAGGCAAAAAGAAGGTAAAAATTATAGAAGGGAACATAATTGCTTCCAATGGCCTCCTGCACATCCTCGACAGAGCCATGGACAAGATGGCGCCTACATTTAAGAGCAACACTGAGGTGAGATATTTCAGGTAATAGTGATGTCAACCCAAATCCATCTTCCTTTGTTCCCTGGAGGGTCACATCCAAGAAGAAAATGCATGCCAGCCCTATGTGTTTGTCCTTTATTTATATTAGGACCCCAACCAAGAGGAAGATGGGATAATTTGTCTGTTTTCAATAGAATTCTGGGTACCTCTGCAGAGAGAAAGGCATGCAGCAGGTGTAGGAAAGATTTTGATTTTGCGACCTTTGCTATGACCACATTTGACAATTCAGTCCAGTGACCAGTGAAAATTTATTCTTCATGCTTTATGGAGGAGGGCGGTCCTCACTTGCATAAAACATATTCCCTCTGACCTATTTGATGATGGCCAAAGTCTACTTCAGGACATGCAAGGCTGAACTACTATTTCAATAACGACAGGAAACATTTGTATAATGTTGACCAGGTCTTTTTATGTCTATCCACACTTACACATAAACTCTGTCATCAGTCTTGTAATGTTAGGGTGTCTAATTCCTAAATTACCTTATTTTTATTTATTTACTTTTTTACTGATTTGTAAGCAAAATGTCTCTTTTTAGCAAACCATAATGACAATGCTTCAACCAAGATACAGCACATTCAGATCTCTATTAGAGGTATGTACTTTTCATGAATTTCTGGAAAATGTTTTATGCCCAGTCCTTTGTAAAATTAGCAGGGTGTCAATTATAAACACTTGCTGAGGGTTATTTCAAATATTTGTCTGAGATAGGTTGCAGATACAAAATTTCATTTCTTAAATGCAGGAAACCAATGTGGGACATGCCTTAGATGAAGATGGGGTTGGTGGACCATACACCATTTTTGTTCCAAGTAATGAAGCATTGAATAACATGAAGGATGGCACTCTTGACTACCTTCTTTCTCCAGAGGTATTGTATCCTAATCACTCTGATGGCATCATGTCAGCATCACCGCCTCAGTCTGTGTTCATACAAGCTTTTTCTAAACTAGGGATGGCAAATAAGTAACACACATATCACCAACTACTCTCCCACAACCAAGGCAGACATCATTAATCAATCACAGTTCTCTGGAATAAGCCTGGAGGTGGCTTCAATCTCCTCAATAGAGTTCCAAGTAGCTATGACTAGTCAATCAGATTGGGCACAGGAAATAAAATTTATTTGCAACTCCAGGTCTAAATGGTTGGTTTGATTTTTCCTGGCTTTTCTAATATTTCTCAGTAGCAAAATTAGTATTTTAAGTTCCCTGCAACTCTAAAACCACTTAGAAAATGAAGTCTAAACTAGATGATTCTGGGCCAGGTCTAGGTTTAAATTGAAAATGAATTAATGTCATTTTTAGATGCTCCAGCCTTTCCTTTCTGTTGCTTTCATCTCTCTCCATAATAACCCTCTTCTTATATATTATAAGCCTTCAATTCTCTCTCATTCTCCTCTAGAAAGGAGATTTTTTACTCCTTCACACTAGGGTGTAAGTGACTAAAACCATTTAAAATGTTTCCTCTCCCAGAAATAAAAGCCTTAAACTGAAGAGTAGGATAGCTGATTATGGAATTTTGTTCATTAGAATGTCAAATGGTGGAATTATATGAAGGGCCACAAGTTTTCTTCCAAAGCCCTGAAATCATGCTGCCATCTTGGCAATGGGGCAAGACTACCTGTGACCTCATATAGATCAGTGTGGATTATACCAAATGGGGGGATCCAGATCTTTTAGGGTAGTGATTCCCAAATTTTAGTATGCTTAGAAATCACCTATAGAGCTTATTAAGTAGGCAGATTCCAGAACCTTACCCCAAGCATTCTGATGTAATGGCACTAGAATGAGGCCCAGGAATAGACATTTTGGTAAGCACCAACTTTCTAACTCCGGTAGCCCAGGCCATACTGTTTTTGGAACCCTGAAACTCGTTGCCTGTATGGTTTAGAGGTTCACATGGATAGATCCCTTTCTAGAATACTTTCAGATATCTACAAGGATATCTTGCTTTCAGAGAACTTTGGATGAAAAAAATATGTATCGAGGAGATAAATCAGAAGGTAATCTCTTACATTACAAAGATGTTCAACATATTAAAGGATTTTCCACAGGTTTCTATTTAAAATGCTAGATTTCCCAGCGTCTTCAACATAGGATGTTACTTTAAAAATATGATTCACGCTCAAGTTTTCTGAAACCTAGCTATTGCAGAAAAACTGTTCTACCTCTCTTTAGAACTCACACTCATACTTAATTTTAAAGCTAAAAAAGTGATGTTGCTCCCCTGGGAAATTATTAAAATCCTGAGATTATATGGCCTCTGTGAGTGCATAGCTTCTAATTTGATTCAGATTTTTAAGAAAATAATAATAAAGGAGTTCTCAGACACCTAATCAGGTACACTTAAAATTAAAACAAAACCTTTCAACTAGAATAGAAAAAAATTAACTTCCCTGCTTTTCTGCCAATCATCTTTGCTCAGAAAGCTCTTCTTTGTCTCCTCCCTTCTAATTCCTTCCAGTGATGGCTGGAGCTGGCTCACTCAGGCTCTGGAAATAAGATTGTGTGTCTCTCTTCCCAGCTCTGTTAATGAGATCACATTGGTAACTTGAAATCAGCCTATGGTGATTTACACCATAGAAATTGACCAACACTATAAATCAGGGCTTATTTTTCCCCCCATAGAATTGATTTATCAGCACACCACTGCTCCTGGATCTCAATCTCCTTTCTCTCAAAGGTAGTATCCTTCTGCCCACAACAAATATACAACTTCAAGTCTCTTTGTTCTGAGTCAAAAACTGTTTTTCCACTTCAATTTCTAGGTGAGGAGTGGAACGATCATTTCTGCCTTTTTCTGAGATCCAGAGCCTGTGTGGGTTAAAATTTCTCGACTTATGGGAAGCTCCTTGTCTCTCCACCCATCTTAATAGCATCCTTTAGCTTTATTTTTAGGGAAGAACCTCAGCTGGAGACAGTCAAGTCCCTATCGACTATGCCAATGAAATGGAAAATAAACTGGTTTAATTAGAAGAATGGTTTTGAATTCTGACTTGGGAATGCCATGTTTCTTTTCCAGTGTAGCTTTGTTTCTCCCTGAAGCAAAATTTCAGTCCCCAAGCCATCCCATCCCCGCAGAGACCACAGCTACTGATTACAAGCCCCAGTTTATAACTCCATCACTGAACTAGACAGAAATAAAGGCAAATCCAGCAAGAGACTGGCCCTTGCCAATTCACAAGTACCTTGCAAGTAAAATGGGACAAAGGGAGGTGAATTTACAGAGTTCAAGGTCATATTCACAATTTGGTAGAAAAACTCTCTCTTTCTGTCTCTCGCACCAAAAGTCTTGTTTGTTGTTGTTGTTGTTTTTACCTAAAACAGCAAGCAGGAAGTGAATGTCCTCGTAATGTAAAGGGTGCACCACACCACAAGGCTCTTCAACAACAGCACCGGAAGCACATCCTGTTGCCTTGAGCCATCCTGGGCTGAATTCTTACCGAGGGACAGCCACTAGGCAGATAGGGCGGCAGGCACACTCAGTGGTGGGAGTGAGGCTGATCAATTCCTTTGTCCCTTTCATTCTCCTGTTTCTTGTAAAAAGGATCCAACGCCAATTAATTCTTGAGGCTTTTGGAGTAGATTATTCAGTTGGTAAAGTCTTTCCTACAGAATCAGAGGGTGGAAGGGATCCATACCAATCCCCTTATTTTGCAGTGAAACTGAGACTAGAGGAGTTAAGTGCCTTGCTCAAGGTCACACAGAAGCAGAACCAGGATGAGAACTCAGGTTCCTGAGGTCCAGCTCAGTGGACCAGGACCTCTTTTTAATTTATTGGCACAAATGTTTATGCAGGGCCTGCCATATGCCCCATACTGTGCTGGCTGGGGACACAGTGATTAATAAGCCAGACAGACCCACTCCCTGCCTTCCTGGAGTTTGCAATCCAGTTTGGTCTGACATTTACCAGCAGTCCCCACTTTTTCACACCCCTTCTGCCACTGAGCATCCAAGCTTGTAATAGCATTGCTTCTGCCTGCAAGTCCTCACTTCTGGGTGTCATAAAGTAGCTGTGAGGGGAAGTTAACACCCAGAGGTTAAGTGGCTTGCTCACAGTCACATAGGAACAGAACCAGGGCTGCAGAAAGCATCGCTTCCAGGACCGGCTAACAGGTGGTCAACTTCAACTTTCTTATTGGTAACCCTGCCCTGCACATAGTGCTACTGGCTTATAGATATGGTGGCCATACCGTTTATCATCTACTCCAAGATGCTTCTGAAAGTGAATGGCGCTACCAGGATGATAGGTGTAAATGAGGGTTGTTCCAGACAAACCAGGATATGCGGTTACTCTACTTATAAGCAACTCCCCTAGCATAGAGACCAAGGGCACAGGCAGAGAGGAGTCTGGGAGAATAGAACTCAGGTTCAGCAAGGCTTTCTTCCCACCTGGACTTCATGCTGTTGGAGTATGTCTCTAGAATGGTCAACCTCTTGGCGGTTATTATGATCTTGATTTGTGATCCTTCACTTTTCTGAGCCAGAGTGACTGTGGCTGTGCCACTTAAGTAGAAGAATTCAAGGGCTATGAAGCTTGTAACTCCCAGCTCTGACTCAGCTGGGAGATTGCAGACACCTGCAGCAGACCGCCACCACTTCCTTCTTCCCCCAGAGAGAGTGGTCCTCGGACTCCTCGACTCTGTGCATTCGCTCCAGGGCACCCCCATGGGCACTGCTCATTCTGTTTATAGTCCCCAGACCCTCTTATTTCTTCACGGCTGCTTCAGTTTTCTGAAGCATGAGAAATCTCAGAAGGACTTTGAAGGGGAGATGACCATGTATCATGGGAGCGAAGAAGGAGAAAGTGTCCTGACCAGAGATTACTAACAAGGACTGTATGTTCCTAAATAACCAGTATGTGGTCTGACAAGCAGACATTTATTTATGGAGAGAATGAATCATAAACTGAGGCTGCCATAGGAAATCCAGAAAGTAGCCTTAGACATTCAGAGAGGTGATGGAACAGAGTGACTGAGAGCTTGAGCTAATTATTAGGCTTATATCTCAACTTAGATTTGTGACCTTGGACATGTCTTTGAAACTCAGTGTTATCACACAGAAAATGAGTCAATAGTCGTCCCTACCTCACAGGGCTGTTGGGAGGATTAAATGAGATGTACATATGTTTTCAGAACAGCCCTTGCCACAGAGTAGGAATTGGGTGAATGCTAGCTATTTGGGTGATGGGATTTTTCTCACCCTGGGCTTCCCAATAAAAAGATTATGGGTGATTTATTTTTCTTGACTAAGCATCTGAAGTCATTTGAGGAGATTCCCACAAGAAGGAGAGAGTTGTACTTTCTTCATTAACTAAAGAAGTATTTTGATTCCTTTGCAGGGATCTCGGAAGCTTCTGGAACTCATCAGATACCACATTGTCCCATTTACCCAGGTTAGCCCCACGTTTCCTGGCCTATTTTTTCTCTGCTTTCAAGATATCTGACTTAGTCTTATATTGCAATATTTTGGTGCTAGAAAATATGTGACCATTGTCCTTTATCTGTACCCTCAAGCGTATCCTCAGCCATGAATAATGAGCCCGTTATCAAAGAAATCTTCCAAGCCACAAACACTCATGACATCAAAGCTCCCATTATTTATTTCATAACATCTCAGGCTATTTTTTCCAGTGGGGACTTTATGAAAGCAGGGCTCTGTGTGTGCTCTAAATGTCTCCGTCTATTGTTCTCTTCTCATTGCAGCTTGAAGTGGCCACTCTCGTTTCAACCCCTCACATTAGGAGCATGGCCAACCAGATCATACAGTTTAACACCACCAACAATGTAGGTGAAAATTCTCCTACTGTTATCATTACTCACATGCATTTTTGCTCTGCTTATGATTATTCATCAGGTTATCCTACCTCTCTGCTAACTCAATTGTAAAGCTTAAAATCTTTACAATTATTTCATTTATTTGTTGTTTCTTTCAGCAAATATCCGCTGATCAACTACATGTGTGAGTCTGAACTAGATGCCAAGGATAAGGCAGTGAAAAAAACAGGCTTACATCCCAGCAAGGAAAACAGACTTTAAACAACTAATTAGATGACCAGTTAATTATTTAATTACAATTGTAATAAGTGCCACAAAGAGGAAGTTAAGAGGGCTGTGAGAGCAGACAACAGGAGGAGACTGAGAAAATCTGGGGGTCTAGAGGTCCTCAGGGAGGAGGTGATGCTTTGGCCAAGCTTCAAAGGATGACTATGGTGAACTTGGGCAGACATGAATAGAAGAGAGTTCCATGTAGAAGGGAGAGCATGTGCAAAAGCCCTGAGGTGGGAGGGAACAAGACTTATTTAAGAAACTCAAAGAAGGCAGCATTATTCAGCTAGCTCCCTGGGGTTGTAATATCAGCAAAAGTCAGGCAGCAGAGAGATTATGTCTCCTGTTGGTTCACTGTTGATGGTGATGATGATGACCACTCATCCTTTCAACAAATATCTATGGAGTGCCTACTCTATGCCAGACACCATTCCAGTTCCTAAACGTAGACTGACGAGCAAACAGACAAAAGTCCCTGGTTGCATGGAACTTTCATTCTAGTAAATAGGAGGCTAGACAATAAAGAAATTAAATAAATAAAATATATCATATCTTAAAGAGTAGTAAGTGCTAAGGTGAAAAACAGCAAAGCGAGGAAGGGGAATAGACATTGGGGATGGGGCTGACATTTTAGATAAAGTGCCCAAGAATCCTTCATGCAGAAGAAAACATGTGAAAGAAAAAAGACCTGAAAGAGATGAGGGAAGGAGTAGTGTAAATATCTGGGGAAAAAGCGTTCCAGAGAGAGGGCACGGCAAGCGCAAAGGCACAGAGCGAGGAGCACGCTTGACCTGTTTGAGGAACAGCAAAGTCACTGTGGCTACAACAGAGGGAGTAAAGGGAGAGAGGCAGGAGAGGAGGTCGAGGCGGTGAGAGAGAGTAGGAGAGGGGGGGTCAGGTCATGCATGGCCTAAGAACTCAGGCTAAGGACAGAGGCTCTTACGTTGAGTGAGATGAGGAGCCATTGGAGGATTTTGAGCAGTGGAGTGATGTGGTCAGACCTACATTTTGGGAGACTGGTGAGGAGGAGGTGGCAATAACCCCGAGAAGAATGACGGTGACTCAGACCTGGGTGGTAGCAGGGACATGGTAAGAAGTGGTGGAATTCTGAAGGTATTTCAAAGGTAGACCCAACAGAATTTGGTGATAGATTGGATGGGAGATGAAGAGAGAAGAAGCCAAGGATGACCCGTGAGCTTCTGACTTGAGCCACCAGAAGGATGGAGTTGCTATCAATAGTGCCGGTGGAGCAGAGTTGGGGGAAAAGCGGAGATTGGAATTCTTTGCTAATTTGTTCATTTTCTGCCCCCTCCCCTGCAACACAAGCAGAACTTGTCTGGGTTTGTTCACTGGTGTACCCCCAACACCTAAAGCAAAGCCTAATACATGGTCAATAAATGTATTTGAATGAATGGATCCCCATTTCACTACAGAAAGGTGAAACAGCCTGCCCAAAGTCTCATAGCAAATATATTGTAGAGCTAGAATAGTTACACCCCCTCTACGGTCTGGCATCTGCAAGGACCATTTCTGCAAGGACATCCTTACCTGCTGTCAGTCAAAACTTCATTCAACAGATTCATCTTTCCCTGTCAGCCAAGCCCTTCTAATAGAATCTTCCACTCAGTGAAAAGTTAAGGGAAGTTGAAGGCTTTTCAGAGAGGCCACCACCAGGCAGATTCGCCTAAGGATGGCTGGTGCTCCTGCAGCGCAGAATGAAAGATGTCATTGCTTCTTTCCAGGGACAGCTTCTGGCAAATGGTGTGGCAATGGAAGAAATTGAAGTCGCTGCCAAAAATGGCCGAATTTACACACTGACTGGAGTTCTCGTTCCTCCCTCCATCGTCCCAGTTCTGCCCCGCAGATGCGATGAAACAAAGAGAGAGATAAAACTGGTAAGAAAGCAAATAAGGTCCCCCGATCAGCCCCGCAGAGGAGACAACGTCCTTCCTCTCACAATTCTGAGGAAGCTGCCAAGGAGAGTTTCAGTTGGGGGAAAAGAGGATATTGAAATTCTTTGCTAATTTGTTCATTTTCTGCTCCCTCCTCATTCCAGAGGGGTTTCTATCTTCATGAGGCAGGCAAGCCTGAGGTCCTAGCTCATGGAATGTGAACCAGGTTCCTTGGGGAATTTCCACAGTGATAGATGCTGCCCAGGTATATTCGTTTTCTAGAGCTGCCGTAACAGATGACCACAAACTAGGTGGCTTAAAGCAACAGAAATTTATTCTTTCACAGTTCTGGGGGCCAATAGCTTGAAATCAAAGTATTAGCAGGGCTGTGCTCCCTCTGAAGGCTCTAGGAGGGAATCCTTTCCGGCCTCTTCCTAGCTTCTGATGCCTCCTGGCGATCGTTGGCGTTCCTTGTCTTGTAGCTGCATCACTCCAATCTCTGCCTCTGTCTTTACATGGTCTTCTTCCCTGTGCGTGTCACTGTGTGTCCTCTTCTCTTCTTGTAAGGACACCAGACATTAGATTTAGAACTTACCCTCATCCAGTATGACTTTATCTTGGCTAATTACATCTGCAAAGACTTCCAAATAAGTTGTAAACTTCCAAATCAGTTTGCATCGATTTCCAAATAAGATCACATTCTGAGGTTTGGGGGAACAAGAAACTTGTTTTGCGGGCACACTATTCAACCCACTACACCAGAAGAGGTAGGATCAGACTCCTGCCTCTTCTTCTCCTGTCACTTGCTCCAGGCCCATGGCTTTACTCTCTCGAAGAGGGACTTAAAATACAATTGCTTCTCAGGTAGATGCTCTGGCCTGGCCAATCAACCATCTTTCTGTACTTCTTTTCAAATACCAAACTTTCCGTTTGCCTATGAGCTTGTGTACAGGAAATGGGCTTTCCTGTTTCCATAGCAACTTTTTTTGGCTCAGCCAGTTTTATTCAGAGCACCCCAAATTTCAACACTGCTGTACATGTGATCTTTATTTCCCATGGAAACCATAACCCCAAAGTTGCAGCAATAATAGGTCTGGGTCTTTCTTTTCAGGACACTTCAGTGATTGTTCTCACAATATCCTTAGAACATGGGCATTGAACAGGGAATAATGGCCTCATTTTGTAGATTTTATTTCATTGATCCCTCTTCTTCTTGTCATGAAGGCTGGAAAGAGCTAGTGGAGTACCTGGCACAGGACTGTGGCTGATTCTTTTGATTCCAGATTTCTTAACTGATGTAACGACTCTGAGATATTTTAGGCTGTTGTGATGGTACTAGTCCTCCATGCCAGTCACATACCATCTGGGGGATTTGATTCAATTCTCAGCACCCCTTTTAAGAGGGGCAGAACCTCAGTCACTTTCCCAGCCAGTCCCTGGCCATGATTTACATTTGGTTCATTCTTTGAAAAAAATATTGGCAGGCATATCACCTGGCTTGGACTGGGATGAAGATCAGAACAGGCCAGCTAAGAATAGTCTCATCTCTCATCCCAAAGATTAAGATACTAGGAAAACAGGGCCTCTACAGAAAAGACTCAATAGGAGTCAATAATTAGACTCCTTCAGAGCTCCCCCACCCTGAGCAGCTGCCATTCAAGTTCAGGGAAGGAAGTCTAGGGAGGGACAAGGGCAGCCCTAACTGCTTGCCTTGTGGTAGGGTTACTTTATTCCAGGTTGTTCAAAAGCTTGTTCTCCATCTCCCCAAAGCAAAGAATCAAGATGTGGGTTTGAGCCACAACGCAAATTTTGGCTCCACAAGGAAAAGAGCTTCCCATTAGCTGCCTTAGAATGGAGTCTTCTTTTACTATTTTCTCTGGGTTTAAAGTCAAATCTGTCTTCTCTGCATGGTTTAGGATGGTTTTGGTTACATTTATTGAAAGGACAAATGCATTCTCTGGAAAGTATTTAGGGCTAGCAAAGAGTAGGAGCAGCTAGTACCTTCTAGAAGTCTCAGTTGTCACCAGGCTAAACCCAAAGCTGCCTTTGGGCATGTATGTTTGGATTTTAGAGGTTTAATTAATAACTCTCTGTACTAGTTAGGGTCTTTGCAGGAAACAGAATTTATCCCAATGGTTCAAATGAAGAGATTTTAATGATGAAGCTACTACAGAGGGATGGGCAGGGCTAAGGAAACCAGCAAGTTATGCTGGGGCATCCAAGAAGAAGCAATGGTAGGAAACCATTCCCACCCCAGAACCAGAGAGTCGGCGGCGAGAGGGGTTGGAGGTACCAGAACCCAGTGAGAGCTGAAAGAGTGGAAGAAGTGAGGTCCATCAGGCCTGTAGGGATGGTGCCCAAGCAGACAGGGAGCGGGGAAGAAATGCCTTGACCTTGCCCTCTTCCTGCCCACCAGTATCCTGCTGGTGCCTCACATTGGTCAAGACCAGAAAGAAGCTGGCGAGGGAGGCCGGGAGACCATCCTTCAAGGTCTACCTGCTAGAGCACAGAGCCCAATAGAGAAGGTCAGAGAACGGACCTGGAGAGATTTGGAGGCACACACCCCTTTCCTTCCTCCTGAATTCAGAACCAAAAGAGCAAGAACGGGAGACCGAAAGGCAGAGAGTCAACGTTCAGCTAAGCTAATTGGAGAACGAAGAAGGCCTTAAGTGTGTGGCCACTGTTAATACTTTGTCCCTGACACAAGTGGACAGCTGCGGTGTTCCCTCAGGGGCAGGTCCTTCTCTGCACAGCAGAGAGAGTCGGTCAGAAGACTGAGGCCTGTAGACAATCCGACTCTGAAGGAGAGAGAGGAAGGTACTGCTCTGAGCAGGCTCAGTTCCTTCTCCCAAACCCACCGGCACTGACTTCACTCCTTCTCTCTGGGGAGGAGGGCGGTGGGGAGAGAGGCCAGGAGTTTTAGACTAATGGAACCCCCTTCACAGGGAGGAAGCATGAGGCCAGATGGCGTGGTCCCGTGCCCCTCTTACAGGGACGCCTGTACTGATCCGCTGTCTTTTCTTCCAGGGCACTTGCGTGAGCTGTTCGCTCGTGTACTGGAGCAAATGTCCTGCTAACTCCGAGCCCACAGTGAGTGTGTAGCTACGTGAAATCACACATCACCCAAGCCCACCCCACTGGTGTGGTTTCTCCTCCTTTCTACCTTCCTTCCTGAAAGATACTAATTCCAACTGGGGTAATATAAGGTCAGCTCTTAGCCTACGATATGGGGAATGGTAGATAGTTAATGTTTGAATCCTTGCTCATTAACCCTAGGTGAGTTGCTTAGCCTTCTTACTC
Organism: Diceros bicornis minor; assembly: GCF_020826845.1. Taxonomy (NCBI): domain Eukaryota; kingdom Metazoa; phylum Chordata; class Mammalia; order Perissodactyla; family Rhinocerotidae; genus Diceros; species Diceros bicornis. The sequence goes on along the minus strand of NC_080764.1, from coordinate 20,036,037 downwards.
TTATTTTCTTCATCTGTAGGTGATAATAATAACAACAACAGCAGCTTTAGTACAGATAAAAACCCAAGACCAATACCTAAAGCAAGAAGCCACTCAGTCAAGGTTCATTCCTTCTCTACTTTTCCCTCTTAAATAAAATCCAGTGTTTGTGTAGGGCAGGCCAAACTTTACCTCCACTCTCTCGGGGTCTCCAGCTGGGCCTCAGAATTAAATTGACATAAGACAGATCAACAGGAGAAAAGCACCCCAGTTCTTACATGTCATGGGAGCCCCCATAGGAGAATGAAGACCCCAAGAAGTGGCAAAACGTAAATGTTGACACAGTAGGTTAAATAAAGAGAGGCAATTGTGGAAAAGTCACTAAAATGTATGGGAAGGCTATAGGAAGATCAGTTATTTCAACAAGGTCTGTTTGTACCGATTTTTCCCAGCTTCGGCTCTCTGGTGACAGGCTGTTTCTTTCCCCATGGTACAGGGTGGGCATCTTTCACATGGGAGTTTATCTCCTGTTTTAAGAAAGAAAAGGGGAGATCAGAGCATCCCTTTTGTATCTGATGTTTTTCAAGTGCCTTTAGCTCAAAATAATCTTGGTGCGAAAGTGGCAAATTTGGGATGGCATATTCTGCCACTCTCCATTCATATTTGCTCTTCCCAAGCATTATTCTGGAGACAAAGACAAGAAATATCAAGAAAATGACACTAAGACCATCAAAACCTTTTCAAGTTGGATTGAATTCCACACACGTCTATTGAGGACTATAGTGCTGGTTCTGGGGGCATAAAGATGCATAAGATACAGTTTTGTTTTGTTTTTGTCTTGAGAAGCTCTATCCTAAAAGGAAAACAGACAGTTGTACAATAATTCATAGTTCATATGCCAAGTACTCTATTAATGGTAAAAGCTAAGTGTTCTAAGTAAAACTGATGATAGAAATTTCTGCCTATAATTTTGCCTAAGAAAGAACATCCCAATGAGGAGTTTCATTAACCCCTGGGATAGATCACTCAGGAAGGTGATGGGCTCTTTAACGCAATCCTATTGTGAAGCATTTAATAAAGCAAAACATTAAAATTAAATAGACACAGGTGTTCAGATATTTATTTTGCTTAATGAAGCCATCACCCCTGAGTCCTTCGGGATGCTGTCAACCAGGGCATATGGAGAGGGAGGAAAAAAGAGGAGATCATGTTGACTAGCGTCACAGTGATCACTGTGTGTGTGCTAGACATAGTTCTAAATGCTTTATTCAGCAAACCTATGAGATAGGTATATTATCATCATAATCACTGTGTAATCTGGGAACTAAGGCAAAGAAATATAAAACACCTTGCACAAGATTGCACAGCTGATTCATGGCAGAACCATGTTCCTATGTTGCCTCTGGCCAAGGAGGAGGAGGAAGACAAATGAGACACACAGGTTGGAGCCAAAAGAGCCCCAAAACGGCCCCTCCCAGGCTCCCATGATCTACACTTGGTTAACTATCATGAGATCCAACAAGAGGGCTGAATGTTCCTTCCTCAATGACCCCAGAATTCCTTTATATCTGTAAGATTTTAGGATTTTATAGCCCATGAAGTTCTCATGGCTCTCTTCTTGAGCAAGACCCTAAAATGAAGGGATAAACTCTACATCAACATACATCTAACACAAAATTTGAGTCAGGGACTAAATATTTAGGACAAAACTTGAGAGTCAGCATTTTTGTCCCATTTCACAGATTGGGCTGCTGAGGCCCACAGAGACTACAGGACTTGCCTATGATATCCTAAAATCAGTAGGTGGTGAGACCCATTCTCTGGACCTGCCACTTACTAGCAGCGTTCTTTAGAAAAAATGATTTAACCTGTCTGGGCCTCAGTTTCCTCATCTATAAAAAAGGGATGAAAAATATCCACATGGAGATGAAGATTGATGACCTCACATGTACAGTGTAACCCTAGTTAGTTCTCAACAAATGGTAGTTCTAGATAATCATGCACAGGCATCAGGGGTTACATCATGGAAAAGTGCATTTAAATCTGCTCCCCCCTACACACTCATACTCCTAAGAGAAAAACTCAGACTACTGCTATTGTGTTTGGTGGATCTTTCTACAAATTAGAGATAGACTCTTTACTGGCCCCAAAATTTCTATGTAGGAGGAGCTTAGGGATGGCTATAGATTGGAAGGGGAGGCTAAGCCACATCCAGGATGAACAGGAAAGTGGTCCCTGATTGATTAGCAATGTCTGCCACGGCATGAGACAGGGAGTAAAGGTACGTGTGCTCTGTGTTGTGCAAACCGTGGCCTGTATTCTACCAACAAGGAAACAGGCCTAAAGAGGGTGACTAAGCTCTGACTGGGACCCACGTGTGCTGGTGTGGTCTAGTGCTCTTTCCTTACATAAAATGGAACTAGAATGTCTAGTGTATGTAGAAGCCCAGCACTGCCCAGAGGACCTCGAAATGCAGACTGCAATGCTTTTTCTCATTGGCTTTCCTCCAGGCACTCTTCACACACAAATGTGTCTACACTGGCAGAATAAGGAGCCTGAAGAGTGGCTGTGCCAGATACTGTAATGTCACTGTGAAGGTGAGGAGCATGTGTGGCCGGGGCCCTCATCCAGTCCTACAAGGCCCAGACAGAAGCCAACAGGCTGGGCAGCTCCAGCGCCACTCTTGGGCCCCAGGGTCTGTGCGGTCACTGTTTGTCTGTGGGCCTTGGCAATGTCTTCCTGCAGTGAAATTGAAGGGTGGAGTCTCTACATGGAGACCAGGTCACCCCCTTCCCTGAATCCATCCCTCCCGTGGTTCCCTATTGCTCTTAACATAGAGCGCGCACTCTGGGCTGCCCCACACGGCCCACCCTCTGCCGTGTCTCTGACCTGTCTCTTCCCCTCATTTCCACCTCAGAGTGTGCACACTTGCCATTCCCTCCCCTGGAAGGCTCTTCCAGGTTTTCTTGGGCCTGACTCATCTTTCAAGTCTCCATTCAACTGTCACCTCCTCCATCACCACCTAATCCACAGTGACGCCCAGACTCCCCCAACCTCTGTCCCCACCTGACGCCACTTTATTATGAGACTGTGTCGCTCTCTGAAATTCTCTTCTTCTTTTTTTTTTTTTAACTTATTGTCTCTTCCCTGACTGGTTAGAACATAGCTTCCATGAGCACGAGCTTTCGTCTGTCTTGTTCCCATGGTGCCAGAGCCGGGCTGGCCCCCGAGGTCGGCCCTCAGTAGGTTGGTGGTGAACAGATGGCTGAGCACTAGCCATGCCCCGTATTCAAAAGGAAGACTCAAGCTCACTGGGGGCACTAAGGGTGTTTATGACAATAATGGAAATTAAAATAGATCTCCTTTGAGGAATTGGCACTCTGCTTGGGGTTTCAAAGGCAACACGTATTTTGTTTCTCAGATACCAAAATGCTGCAAAGGCTTCTACGGGCCCGACTGCAACCAGTGTCCAGGAGGCTTCTCGAATCCATGCTCGGGGAATGGACAGGTGACAAAGACAGTCCTTGATGCGCACTTTTTCATGAATGCTGGGGTTGACTTGCCTTAAGTCAAATCAAAAGATAATTTTTAAAACCACTAAACCAAGAAGTGATACAATGACAGCCGCTATTCCCAGGAAGTAAGAGAAACAGATCAGTTACTGAAAAAACAGGTGTCTGCAGTGGAAGGAATCTGGGCTGGGACAGGGGTGGGGAGGGAGGTGGTCCAGTGATGTTGCTCCTGGTCTTTGCTTTCCTGCTGTTGACTGCATGACCTTGGCCACCTCAGGAAGGCTCTCTGGACCGCTCTCCTGTGGGAGATAGCTGGGCTAGCCTGCGTTGATCTCCAAGATTCCTCCCAGGGTTAAGATTTTATGATGCTTAAAAAAAAATAGCACTTTCGAGTGATTGCTTTATTTAATCCATCTATAGAACCTAGCGAAATGTGAAGGCCAAATCTTAACTCATCTAGCTTGGAGGCTGGAGCTAAACAAATGAAGGTAAAAGTAGGTGTGGTTCATACAGGAAATTATAGATTTGTGCATTTAAGAAAGCCACATCTAGAATATGCCTCTTTTGGGGTCGGCCCCGTGGCATAGCGGTTAAGTGCGCGTGCTCCACTGCTGGCAGCCCGGGTTCGGATCCCGGGCGTGCACCGACGCACTGCTTGTCAGGCCATGCTGTGGTGGTCTCCCACATAAAGTGGAGGAAGATGGGCACGGATGTTAGCTCAGGGCTGTCTCCCTCAGCAAAAAGAGGAGGATTGGCATGGATGTTAGCTCAGGGCTGATCTTCCTCACAAAGAAAAGAAAAAAAGAATATGCCTCTTTCAAGGGGAAGGAAAAACTGTGCAGCCACAAGTGGGGACACCAGGCAGGTGCAGAGAACAGGATGAGTCTGGTACCTGTAGCCAGGTGGTGAGCACAAATCTAACCTGGAAACAGCTGGGGAGGTGGAAGGCAAAATGCTTACCACTGAAGGGAGAAACACGGCCGTGTGAAGTCACGGATCCCAGCAAGCAAGAATCTGCAGAGGAAGGCCAGCCTTTATTCTGAAGGTCATTGTTTGGAGGTTCCAGTTCACCATTGTGACCCCCCTTGAATGACTTCCCTTAAAGTTCTAAATCCTGGCTCGAGACCCCCAAGGTTGTCGTATTTTAGCTTCCTACCTGATACCAACACAACTCCACTCTCCGCAAGGAGTCCCAAGGGTCATTTTAAGCAGGACTGAATCTGGTTGAAAGAAGTCAGGCCACGAAATGAAAGCATCTGGGATTCCTTGACGGGTGTGTGTTGTCCTAACGGCCCATGGGGCCTGCCTTTGCCCACAGTGTGTGGACGGCCTCGGTGGCAATGGGACGTGCGTTTGCCAGGATGGCTTCCAAGGCTCCCAGTGTCAGTTCTGCTCGGACCCCAATAAATACGGACCCCAGTGCGACAAAAGTAAGTTGCCCTTCCAGAGCTTCCCTCCACTCCTCAGCCAGCACCCCTGCTGCACTGCAGCAAGCCGATGGTGCGGGCCTGGTGGCATGTGCCCCTTTGCTTGGTGTATGCCCTCATCACAGGGCATGTCTTAGGCACATGCCAGGTTGTGGCCCCACCTGCAGAGTTTCTGAGACAGTAGGCCTAGGTGGTATCTGAGAGTTTACGTTCCTAACAAGTTCCCTGGGATGCCTACACTGCTGGTTCACGGCCCACACTTTGAAAACCAGTCTCTTACGGCTTCCTGCATATCTGAAATCAGTTCCATATCAAGAAACAGACTCACTCCCTACCTTTCAAACAGTCCTCTTCCATCAGCCCCTCCCTTTGCAAAATTTGTGACCTTGGGCAAGTTACTACGTCTCTCTAGGCCCCCGTGTCCTCATCTATAAAATAGGGATAATAATAATAACTACCTGGTAAGGTTAGTACAGGTTATAAATGGAAAACACTTGCCTTAGAACAATGCCTCGCACCTAGTATGCACTACCAATACACTAGCTGTTATTATTATCTATTATTGTCATTGCTGCTATTCTAAGTTCAGTGACAAAAATGTCATAAAGCTTGTAGAACATGTCAAAAGTTCTATAATAGGCATTGAAAAAACACTGTTATGTAATCTTAGAAAATGCATTGTGATCTTTAAAATGACATCATGTGTATATTTGTGCTTATTTGTATGTATATTTAGATGTATATTTCCAAGAGGATAGAATAAAAGGAGTAGATCAGAGTTTGCTGTGGAGTCAAACCAACCTGGAGTTAAATCCCCTCTCTGCAGCTTACCGGCTGTATGACCTTGGAAAAAGTCTCTCATTGAGCCTCAGTTTCCCCATCTATAAAATGAAGATAATAGTGCTACCCACATCAGAGATTATTGATTATTAGATCATAATTTAGGGCTTTAGCACAGAGCTTGCACCTAGCAAGTAATCAATAAAGGAAGCAGTTCTTATTATAATCACTAACTCCACTCATCTGTTACAAACACACAACCCTTCCGCCCTCTTACCTTGTCTGATCCTCACAACTACCCCTCAAGATGGACGTGACGCCAGCACAGCAGAGTCAGGGCTGCTGATCCTAGTGTAATGTTCTTTTTGCCAAATAAAGTTTCTAAGAAAAAAAAAATAAGGGTCTATTCCAAAGCCTGCCAGCTGTGGCATTTCTACGAGGCCAGCAGGGCAGGCTGCCAAGGCTGGGGGCAGCGGTGCTGGGCTTCCTGCTCGAACGCCTCTCCTGCCTGGTCTGTGGCTGCCCACATCTCACACAGGGAGCCTCCTCTTCATTCTGGGTCCTGTTCCTTGCAAATTAAGCCCTGACTTACGTAAAAGTTTTGAAAAGTCTTTTTTTGTTTTAAATCTAGCTTTTCCAGCCCCGCTCGCTGTGTTTCTCTTCTCTCTCCTGGACCTTGGCTCTAAGCACCCACACGAATTTCTCTCCCATCAGTCCCTTCTGGAGCAAAACCACAGATTCCTTCCTTTCTGATTGTATTTGAGCCCCCAAATCCTTGCCATCTGCCTTGGAGAATCTCCGTCTCCTTCTTTTCACTCCCGTGTGCATAGGAGCCTGAGTCTGATGCTGCAATTCTTAAATACCTATAATCAAAAGCAAAGTAAGCAGCTATGGTTTAAAATGATAACAGGCAAGTGGAAATGCCAGTTCAAATAGTGGTCTACTGTGTTTACACATGGGCACTAATAGAAATGGAATTTGAAAGCCTGAGTTCAAGTCCCTGTCTGGGAACTTAGCAGCAAGTAGCCAATTTGCTTCGCCTCTCTGAGCCAGTTTGCTCATCTGGAAAATGCAGTGGTGCAAGCACCCACCTCCTGAGGCTGGTGACAATTAATGAGATGGTACAGGCAAAAGGCTGGCCTGACGCCTAGAACAGTCAGTGTGCAAATGCTGGCCATCAGTTATCACTGGTTTGCTGTGACAGAGAGTGAAGAATAAATGTATAAGCTACACGCCAGAGGCCATGCCGGCATGAGAAATCACTTCTATTTATTCCAGCATGTCCTCGTGAAAAGGTGAGAAATTTCCAGACTAAACTCTCCCGCCACACAGTAGATGGAAATTGAGTTCCTGGGCCTCTTTCCCACCATCACAACCCACCCCTCCCCCCACACCCCACACGGATACATAGAAAGCAGCCTTGAGACCAAGCTCCTCTCATGCTTGATGGCACAGCCAGGCTCACCAAGTGCTCTCTCAGGGACACTGAGAAGCACTTGAGATGCTAAGAAATAGCTTCCAGAGCCTTCCCCTGGCTCAGCCCCAGGTTCTACTCCGACAGGAGGGAGTGGGGCGTGAGGGGAGGTGGTCCCTGTTCTCCATGACCCGTGTGCCCCCATGCTAAGCGTGTCCCCTAAGCCCTGAGTGTCCCTCTTCCTTCTCTCTCAGAATGTCTGTGCGTTGACGGCACGTGTGACAACAGGATCGACAGTGACGGGGCCTGCCTCCTCGGCACCTGCAGAGAGGGCTCCGCGGGGAGATTCTGCCACAGGCAGACCTCAGCCTGCGGGCCCTACGTGCAGTTCTGTCACATCCACGCCACCTGTGAATACAGCAATGGGACAGCAAGGTAGGCCTGCGAGGGGCACCACCCTTGACGGCCCACGGCCACTGTGTTACCTGTCGACAGACCCAACCTGTATCTAAACTCTTTGTAAACTAAGACCTGTTCTCTCCAGCCACCACTGTGGCTTTTGTGGAGAAAACTCAGACTGAGCTGGGCTCAAATTGCAGCACTCCTTGCTTTGAAATGTACCAGCTGTGTGACCTTGGGCAAGTTCCTTAACCTCTCTGAGCCTCACTTTCCTCATCAGAATAATAAGGGTGATGTTGCCTATCTAGCATGGCAATTGTGGAGATTAGAAAAAAATGACTTTAAAAGCGACAGGGCTAGCACATCATAGGGGTTCAGTCATAAAAACTGTAATTATCATCATCACTCCAGCATTGGCTTTTATGAAAGGTAAAGATTTGTCCACCAACTTTCCAACTCTTTAAAAACACATTTACCTCCTAAGGCTGTTAATAACTTCGCTGTTAAATGCATCTTACAAGAAATTGAGTCTTGGTCATTGGATCACCATTTGTTTCCTTAATTCTAACATATGCAGTGGGCTGGGGGTGGGAGGAAATGTCAGAGGAAATTTTTGTCTCTGGGCATATCTGGTTCAAAGGCAGTAACCACCAAAAAATATCCTGGGAAATGCGGAGAAGGCCTGGAATATTCCTGGTCCTATTTTTACAGCACTTTTCTTAATTTGTGATTACACAGTTATTTGCTTAGCTGTTTGTGGTCTGTCTGCCCCACTAGACTGTAGGCTGCATGGGGCCAGGGACTGTCTTTTCTCTTTCACAATTGTGAGATAGAAGTGCATCTTCCTAAGGAGTTAGGAGATACACCAGAGCAGAAGGCAAAAACCACAAGCCATCAGAATTACCCTTAAAACCTCTTAAATCACCCCCAAAGGACTTTCGACATGGGTCTGTCTATACCATATAACCTTAGGTCAGTCAACCAGTGTTTGAATGGATCAACCCATTTCTTCCTTTGGGTACCAAATAAAGTATTTTTTTCCTCTAGGAGCCTTGATGCACGAAAAATATATTTCTTAAATTTTTGTGAAGCACATATGACTGAATTTGCAGTAGTGACAGGGTGCATGATGGAGCCACAGGGTGTCCCAGCACCTATCAGAGGGCACTCAACACATATTGGTTGAACAGACAGCCTGCATTTAATAGCAGAAGTATCACAGTGGAACATTGTGAAAGGAGTGTCTGAGAGGGTAAGGGGCCAGGAAACTATGTCTGCTCACGGAATGGGGCACCTGAGAATGTTGTGTTTGCGGGGGGGTGGGAAACCTGAAGGACCAGAAGAGAAAGAGGGGAGATCTCACCTGACTGTCATTTTCAAATATTTTAAGAACATTCGCATAGAAGAGAGGGTAAAGTTGTTCTCTGCTGAACCAGAGAAAAGAACTAGAGTTATAAAGAGGCAGATTCCAGTCCAGTAAGAGCAGAAAAGCTGCCAGATGTCGAGGTTGATAAGGTACAGGTGTGTGCAAGGGCCTTGGTAACCGCTCTGCATGCATTAGCTCATGGAATCTTCACCACAGTTCTATGAGGGAGGCGGTATGATTAGACCCATTTTCTAGATGAGGAAACAAAGTTTCCCAGAGGTTAAGGGGCTCACCCAGGGTCACACGACTGCTTAGAGGTGGGGCCTGGATTCCCACCCAGGTGTGTCTGACTGCAGACCCCAGAAGTGCCCGTGACCACCTTGGTACTCTGGCTCCCTGACAAGGGCAAGCTGTGAAGCCATGAGCCGGTTCACCCCTGTCTAGCTGGCCTCCTTCTGGGGGCTTGGTGCTTACATTCTGGGCCTGATTTCATGCACTCACTCTTCTTTGCAGCTGTGTTTGCAAAGCAGGATACGAAGGGGACGGAAGCCTCTGTTCAGAGATGGACCCTTGTGCGGGATCAACCCTGGGGGGCTGTAGCCACAATGTGAGTGTTGGTCTTCATTTCCAAGCTCCCTAGTTTTTTAGGAAATCCTGAGGGAAGGCTCTCCAAAAGGCGGTGTCTGATAACTTCATTTCATGAAGCACGTTTGTTTGAACCTTGCATTTTAAAGATGGTGCCGGGAGCCCCGTGTGAGCCTCCACTTCTTAAATCCAATATGGTGGGTGTGCCCCAGATCCCCACGTGTGGAGGGCTTTGGGCTCTTAAAAACCCAGCCTGAGAATCAGACATTGAGATCGTTAGTAATCAAGTCTTGAGCCAAACACTACAGCTTACAAGCGACTCTAATGCCCGTGATCTCGTTTGCTCCCCTCACCAACCCAATGAAGCAGGTGGTGTCATCCCCATTTTACAGATTAGGAAACTGAGGCTCAGGGGTGTTATGTGACTTGCCCCAATTCTATTATTATCAGGAGTGTAGCCTGAACCCCACTGCTTTCACTAATACCTTTCTAATATCACCACCATCACCAGGCCCTAGTCACCTTCATTTATCACCCCCAGTTTAATGATGGGTCCCCCTGCTGCCTCTCTTGCCCATCTACAAGACATTCATTGTGCGCCCACAGCCAGAGTGGCTTGAAGTGGGTCAGATCATGTTTCTCCCATGCTGAAACCCCTTCAGGAACTGCCCCTGGCTCTGAGGATGAACTAACTCAGAGGCAAATGCTTTCCCGTAGCCCGCCAGACTCCTCTTTTGCTAGCCCCGCCCACTGAGACAGCCTCATGTCAACAGCTTAGCTTGTACCTCTCCTGCTCTCACCCTGTTTCTTCAGCCTCCTGGTGTGGTCATCCTGAGAGGCATGGGAGTTGGTCCAGTGGTTAGGAGCCTGGGCTCCAGCATCACATAGACCTGGGTTCATGCTTCTATGCAGCTGTGTGACCTTAGGCAAGTTACTTGCCTCCTCTGAGCCTCAGTTTCTTCATCTGTAAAACAGAGATAATAACAGTACCCTCCTCAAGATGATGGCTTACACCTGCAAAACATTAGGAACAGTCCCTGCTCAATAAATGACAGCAATGCTAGTGGTGGTGATCATTAGCTGGCCAACTCCAAGCAATTTTGCTCTTTAAACCATCTCATCTTTTCCATTGATCTCAACAGAAATGTGCATTTTAATCATTTCCATTGCACTCCATGCAAATATGTGTTTCTAGAATGTACCTCTGGAAATCCTTTTTTGGAATCATGTGGCTGGACTGAGGTTTCAGAGGTTTTGCTTCTTCTTTTCCTCCTGCAGGCAGAATGCATCAGAACTGGCACGGGGACCCACACCTGCGTGTGCCAGCAGGGATGGACCGGGGACGGAAGAGACTGCTCAGAGATCAACAACTGCCTGCTGCCCCTCGCTGGCGGCTGCCACGACAACGCGACATGTTTGTACGTAGGCCCCGGGCAGGTAGGTGTGACATGGCAGGGAGTAAATAGGACCCAGGATTCCTGCGGTGGCTTTTTCCCGCCCTGGACACCGAAGTGCTTTGGCTAGAACTTATTGCAACTTTTTATCATTTGTAGCAGTAAGAATGGGTTAATTGTCACAACAAACTTATGATGCAGGTACTATTTTTTTTTCACCTTTTGACCCCTGTCATCATTTTGCCCACCCCCACCCTCTGCCTCTGGCAACCACCAATCTGTTCTCTGTTTCTATGAGCTCAGTTTTGGAGGCTTTTTTTTAGATGTCACAGATAAATGAGATCATACAGTACTTGCCTCTCTCTTTCTGACTTGTTTCACTTAGCATAATGTTCTCAAGGTCCATCAATGTTGTTGCAAATGGCAAGATTTCATTCTTTTTTATGGCTGAATTATATTCCATTGTGTATGTATACCACATCTTCTTTATCCATCCATCCATCAGTGGACACTGAGGTTGCTTCCACATCTTGGCTATTGTAAACAATGCTGCAATGAACATGGATAGGGGTGCAGATATCTCTTTGAGTTAGTGTTTTGGTTTTCTTGGGATAAATACCCAGAAGTGGAATTGCTAGATCATATGGTAATTCTATTTTTAATTTTTTTAAGGAAACTCCTTACTGTTTTCCATAGTGGCTGCACCAATTTACATTCCCACCAATAGCGAACAAGGGTTCCCTTTTCTCCACATCCTCGCCAACGTGTGTTATTTCTTGTCTTTTTGATGACAGCCATTCAACAAATGTGAGGTGATATCTCTTATGGTTTTGGTTTGCATTTCCCTAGTGGTTAATGATGTTGAGATCTTTTCATGTACTGTTGGCCAACTCTATGTCTTCTTTGGAAAAATATCTATTCAAATCTTCTGCCCATTTTTTAATTAGTTTTTTTTCCTGTGGAGTTGTATGAGTTATTTATATATTTTGGATATTAACCCCTTATCATATATATGATTTGCAAATATTTTCTCCCATTCAGTAGGTTGCCTTTTCATTTTGTTGATAGTTTCCTTTGCTGTGCAGAAGGTATTAGTTTGATGTAGTCCCACTTGTTTATTTTTGCTTTTGTTGGTATACTATTATTATTCCATCTTATAGAAAAGGAAATTGAGGCACAGAGAGGCTAAATACTTTGCTCACATCGCACAGAAAATAAACCATAACGTGAGATTCACACCCAGATAGTCTGACTCCAGAGCTGCCCTCTTAGTCACTACCTTTCACCACACTTTATCTGTCTGTAGCACTCTACAGTTTGTTGATCACTTTCACCTAACCTCATTTAAGGGAGACTGAGGCAGAGAAAGCTACTGCTTAGGAATTAATCAGCTCTGGGGGAGGTGATGTCGACTGTAGTAGGATTGCGGCCATGGAAATGTCCTGATCATGAAAAAGCTCACTGCAGTCTTATGCCTCGCCAAGCATTTGGCAAGCAATTGCATTAACTTTTGACTCACCTGGGTTGCCAGATTGCATTTGAGAAAGAAAAAAAATTCCTTGGTATCTGTATTAGTTTGCTAAGGCTGTTATAGCAGAGTGTCACTAACTAGATGGCACAGAACAACAAAAATGTATTGTCTCACTGTTCAGGAGGCTAGAGGTCCGAGATCAAGGTGTCGGCAGGTTTGGTTCCTTCTAAGGGCTGTGAAGAAGAATCTCTTCCAGGCCTCTCTCCCAGCCCTGGTAGTTTGCTGGCAATCTTTGGCATTCCTTGGCTTGTACACGCATCACCCTGATCTCTGCCTCCATGTTCACATGGCATTCTCTCTGTGTGCATGTCTGTGTCCAAATCTCCCCTCTCTATAAGGACACCAGTCATATTGGATTAGGGACACACCCTCCTCCAGTATGACCTCATCTTAAGTGAACTAATTACATAATAACAATCCTGTCTCCAAATAAGGTCGCATTCTGAGGTACTGGGTGTCAGGACTTCAACATACGAATTGGGGGGCGGGGAGCGCCAATGCAACCCATAATAGTATCTATCCCCTCTTTGTTTTATCTTCTTTTCAGCAGACAAATTTGAAAATCATCCTGATGGGGGAGAAGGAGGAAGAGAAAGGTCTTTTATTGGTGTTATATATGAAATAAAATAGACCATATGTAGGATTTCCTTCAGTAGTTACTAGCTGGCTTGAAAACTTCTCGATATTCCAAACGGGCACAAATCCTAATTACCATGAATGTTTATTTAAAAAAACAAACTATGTTTGGGTCAATATGTCAGGAGGTTGTCAGGGTTGGGTGTGCAGAGAAGTGCTACCTCAATACCAGATGGAGAAGATTAAATACTCTTTTTTATAAGGTCTTGCCCTACCACCTAAAGTTGTATACAAGTGTGTCTGTATACATATACTTGTATATAAGATATACAGACTTCTCTTAAAAAGCATACATAGCAAATAGTACTTATTCACTTCAAGATAAAAATTTGTAAATAGAAGTTGTATTCCTTTCTTCCTACAACCTAATGAGGTCATATTGTATCACCTCTGGAATGCACATATCCATTCTCTAGACCAGTCCCTCAATAACCCTTCTAGAAGCATACATGCCTGCTTTCCCACCTCTGTGCATTTCTCTGACATTTGCCCTCAGCTTGAATGGCCTCCCCACTCTTCCCACCCTCTCTCAAGGTCCAGCCACGTCCCACTTTCCAGAACATTCCCAGTCCATTTCCCCTCCTCTGAACAGCAAATGGTCCTCATCACAGAAGCATCTTGTGTGCCAGTTTATCCGTAAGACTTATAATAGCTCATGTTTTCCAGCGTTTAGTAAGACTGGACTCTTCTTATTTATATTGTACGTACTTATGCTTTGTTATGCTCTCTAAACTGAGAGCAGCTTAAAGGTTCATTGCTGGTTCCATAATAGTCCATCAATACCTGCCTTCTTAATCTTTTGAAGAGATTACTCCTTTTTAATTTATTTTAAATGTCAAAATAAGGCTTAATAATGGAAGCCATTTTGAAAAATAAAAAAGTAGAGAAAAAAGTTAAAATCATTCACAGAGCCCCCACAATCACCATTCATACGTTGATATATTTTTTCCTTCTGGTCTTTTTAATGCATGGGTTTTTATTTTCCTTTACTTTCTTGCAATCAACTACAGTTTTGTTTGGTTTCTAATCTGCACTTAACACAAACATTTCCCGATTTTGTCACACAACCCATTATCATCATCATATTTAGTAGCTGTATGATCAGGGCCACTGCTTCTGTGGTGTATTTTGTGTACCGCACAAAGTACCCAGCCTGTGGGGCAATGGGGGCTGAAATCCAGCCTGCACCCTGCTCACCAAGGTATGTACCCTGGTGTGGGCCTAAACCTTCTCAGAGGAAGGGGGATTTTTTTATTGCATGAAGATGCTGTCCACCTGCTAAGCCACTTTCTGTAGGTTTTCCATGTAGAAGTGGTGCCTTACACAAATTCACCTGGTCAGAGGGGAGGCCTGTCTAAATTAGACAAAGTGCTTTATAGGCTAGCAGTGACCCTGTGCATGGATCCCCACCAAGTAGATACGCCATGGCTTACTTTACCTCTCCCTCTTAAATGGAGGAGCCAATTTTTCCAATGTGATGCTCTTTAGGGTCTAAGTTCTCTGAACCTCTCCATACGGTCCTTCTGGGGTAATGAATTCAAAAAGAAAGTACCTAGAAACTATCGGGTTGGGAAACAGTAACATAGAATGTAGAGACCAACAGCTCCGGAACCCGAAGTATAACAAACAAAAGACACGAACGCTGTTCTCTAGGAGGGCCAAACAGCTATGGCTTCCCTAGTTCATTTTTCGGTGCCACGTGAGGGCAAGGCATGGAAGGAAGTTGTTTTCAATAATCCCCGTTGACTCTGTTCTTGGAATTACAGAATGAGTGTGAGTGCAAGAAAGGATTTCGAGGCAATGGGATTGACTGTGAACCAATAAGTTCATGCTTGGAACAAACTGGGAAATGTCATCCACTGGTGAGTTACTTGATTTCTTTTATCCTTATTTAAAAAATTAATTGAGAAAGAAGGTTGGGTTATTTCATATTTGGGCCTACTAATGAACAAAATCTTTCTTATTCCCGAGAGGAGTCTCTAAGCAGAATGTGAGTAGTTATTACAACTTTCACTCCATTCCAAAGCTTGGAAAAACCAACATATGATTGCCAAATAAAATACAAGATTGCTGGTTAGATGTGAATTTCAACTAAATAACAATCCTTCAGCACAAGTATGTCCCAAATACTACATAGGACAAATTTATACTAAAAAGTATTTATCATTTATTTAAAATTCATCTACAACTTGGTGTCCTATATTTTATTTGCTACATCTGGCAACTCTAAACCAACGGGATAGTTTAAAGGATAACTAGACTCCCCTTTAGAATGTCATAACAAAATTTTACCCAAAGAATTGGTGAAAATGCCCATTCAAGGGTAGGTTGTGCCTTGTGCCTAAATTATGGAAGAATAAGCAAAGATATTAGAGCTGGTCATGTTCATGTTTTCAAAAGAACGTCCACTAAGCTCCCAAAATCAGAACCAATGAAGATGACACCTTAGTTATAGCGCTTTGGATGCAAGTAACAGAATCCACGCAAATCAACCTAAGCACAAAAGGAATTTGTTGGGAGAACCCCAGAGTAGCTCCATAGGCAGGAAACACAACCCAAGACTTCCCAAGCACCCAGAATGAGGACCTGAAGACACCAGGATCAAGGCTTCTTCTTCTCCTAATCCTCCAAGACAATGCCATCTCTCATTTTGCCTCTCTCTGTGTATTTGCTTTCTCTCTGTCTCTCTGTCTCTGTCTCTCTCTCCCAACTTTAAACGCTTCTCTGTGCATCTTGGGGTACACAGCTCCCTGTTGTTAGAGTAACATCATCCCCCACCACCAGTGATACCTGCTAACTTATCAGCTCCCCATGTCCCAATTCCAAATCACAGGAGAAAGGCTCTGACCAGCCCAGCTGGATCCAGATATCCACATACGAGCCAGTCAATTATGACCAGGGAGTAGAGTAACATATTATGAACATGGCTGCCAGGGCCCACCTCTAGCGTGTGTATAGGGGGCAGGTTTTCAAAGAAGACAAAATGGAGGGAGATGCCCCCAAAATATCTGTTACCCAAGAATCATGAGAGCACTTCATAAAGTGAACAAGCCCCAACTCTCCTGCTTAATTTAAGCCCAACCAAGCCCTGACATAGCCAATGTCATGTAAATTCCAAAGCTTGGAAGAACTGACATAGGGTTGCCAGGTAAAATACATGACACCAGTTAAATTTGAATTTCAGATACACGATGAATCCTTTTTTACCACAAGTAAAATTGTGGTAAACTTCTTAAATTTAATTTAAATTTTAAAAAATGCCCCCAAATATTACATGGGACATACTTATACTAAAACTTATTCTGAAATTCAAAGTAACTGTGTGTCCTGTATTTTTACGTGCTAAATCTGGCAGGGATGAAGAGAAAGAATTTAATTGTGATTAGATAAGAGCTGCACCAAACATGCAGACACGAGCCTTTCTTTGCAACCCTGAAGGGTCTGCAGGTCACTCCCACCCTCTTTCAGCCCCAAATCTGCAGTTCTCACCTAAGATCCTGCCTGAGGTCTCGCGGACATAACTCCTATCTAATTCTTTAGTTAGGAAAGCAAACCATTTCCTCCCTCTTCATTTTATCAGGCAACTTGTGAGTTCACTTCTGGTGTCTGGAGCTGTGTTTGTGGAGAGGGCTATGAAGGAGATGGCCTTCTGTGCTATGGAAATGCAGCCGTGGTAAGTCATCTAAGATGAACTCCAGTACCGAAAAATAAAGACAAAACTCTTAAAAAAAAAAAAAAAAAAAAAACACTCTTAGCTAGGATGCCTTTAAAGGGCCCTACAAATCATTTGCTCTAGGAGATTTTATATGAAGCAGCTTGCTTCTCACAGATGGCATATGTGCTCTGTGGGTCACAAATTTTCTAGAAGGGAGCTAACTTTTATTTGGTACCTTCTGTATACCAAGCAGTCTTGTCTTCCCTTTCTTGCCTTTCTACCTCTTTCCATTCCCAAACTTCCCAAATGAGAAAATAATTGGCCCCTGCCAAGCCCTCTGGAGGTTCCTGTCTGGGTTGTGTGCCTCCTATGGGTGCCTGGAGCATCCCGTGCTTACCCCTCTCTGGGGCATGTGTGTTTGTGTGTGTGTGTGTGTGTGTGAACACCTTCTGCGTACCAGGCGTCTTACTAAACCCTTAACGTGCAACAGTGCCCCCATTTAAACCTCAACCTCACAACAGCCCTCTGAGGTTGATACTATTATTATGCCCATTTTATAGATGAAGAAACTGAGAGCCTAAGTAAACTTGCCTAAGGTCCCTCAGCCGTCTAAGCACTGAGCCCATGCATGTAACCATCAGTGTAGAATATTCTATCCGTGTTGTGCACATCACACCGAATGGTCATTGCCCGTACATTTGTCTGTCCCCCCACCACTGGACTGTAAGCTCTTGAGGGCAGGTCTTTGTCTTGTTCCCTACTTCCCTCCCACTGTGTATGAAGGCTTGTTGAAATGAGAAATAAAGTAAATTGATGAATTTTCTCATCACTTACTTTTTGTTCAACTCATCGCAGCTTGGTCCCTGCACCTCCTCTCAACAGAAACTGTTGGCGTCACAATCCCCAGGACAGCCACCTGCCCAAACTAGAGCCTCTCCCAGGTCCTTGTTCCCCTGGGCTGGCTGCAGCATCTGACCCCTGGCCTCCCTGCCTGTTCAGGGTCCTTCCCACCCCTCACTTCACACTGTTCCTTCTACTTACTGCGTGGGGCCCAGGAGCTATCTCCTGACCCCCAGACCATGGAGGGTAGACCCAGCATTTTCTCTGCACTGTCCATGGGCCTCATTTCCTAAAACTCTAAAACCCTGCTTTCACAGTGTCCCTCTCCTCCCACGGAAAACAAGACGAAGTCCAGATCCTAGGCCTGGCACTCCGGGCATCTTCACACAAGCTCAACTCACTTTTCTTCCAAATAGCTTAGCTTAGCTTTAGCTTAGCTGTAGCTTCCCCAGCTCCATGCTGCCTCTGGTCCCCTCTCCCACAGACCCAGCCTCTGGGCTTTCTGCCTTCAGAAAAGTGCCCTCTTCTCCTGTAAAGCAGCCCCTTAGGGGATTACACGACCATCTCAGCTCCTGTCTTTATCCATTTACTAACTAATGTACCTCTTACCAGGTATTTACTAACTTACTTAATAGCCTCAAGTACTTTCAAAAAGGAATTGAGACAGCTCTGCGATTTATTGTCTTTATGTAAATTTGCATATAATTGTGATGGCCATTTTCATGGTGTTTAATAGTTTAAAAAATGTTTTCACATACATTAACGCATATAATATTCATAATCCCAGGAGCAAGCATCATCATATTTGTTTTTAAGATAAGGGACTTGAGTTCTCAGAGAGGTTAAGTGACTTGCCCAAGATCACATAGCTGGTAAATGGCAGACCTAGGAATTGAACCTAGTCCTTCTTAACTCAAAGTCCAGAGCTTTCTTTACTCAATCGCACCTCCAAACGTCACTGATCTACTGGCACTGCTGGTGATATAAGTTGTATAAGAGCAGGAGCCATCGTTTCCCTTTCATGTCTTATATCCTCCCTTCACTCCGACCTGGTGCCAGTCATGATGGTTCAATACGTATGTTCGTTAATAAATTCCATGGCGGATAAATTAAAAATCAGAGTGGCTGAAACTCGCTGAGCATGTGCTGCGTGCCAGCCTCCATTCTAAGCACTTTAAAAACATTAACTCCTCCTCCAATTCTCACATCAGCCCTATGAGTAGGAGCTTTTATTATCCCCATTTTACAGATGAGAAAATTGAGGCCCAGAGAGATTAAGTGACCTGCCTAAGAAACTAGGAAATGGCGGAACCAGAACGAAAACCCGGGTGGTCTGGCTCCGTTTTCCAAGCCTCTACTCAACACTGTCTCTGAAAGAGGGCTATTTACTGAGCTCAGTGACCCTCCTTAGGGTTGGGTGGCCATGTTCTTACAAGCTAAATTCTGATTTGGGAGAGTTTTAGATTGTGGTTTCATTTGAAGTTTCTGGGATTACCTCGAATATAGAAGATAATGGAGCCACTAAGCATGAAAGCAATATTCAGCTCTGGTAACATGGGAATTCAATAGCTGGGCACCCATTCATGTCAGCATCAGCGAGGCTGGCAAGGAAAATGAGCCCAGCCCGGGAAGCTAAGTGTAGGCTACCCAGAAATGTGCTGTGATTGTGCTTCTCATTGTTCCTTCTCTCCCCTTCTCTCTTGTCTCTCCCTCCCTCCCTTGCACGATGTGAATAAGGAATTGTCATTTCTCTCCGCGGCAGCTATATTTAACCAGTGGCTAAATGTGAGTACCTTTGTTAGAATTTAGGATCGGGAATGTATATAATTTTAGAAATTTGGAAGGTATATAACAGAAAACTGAAAAGGCAACTGGTAAGGAGGGAGGGCAATTGTCTAGTGCAGTGGTTCTCAACTCTGCCTGTGCTTCAGAATCACGTGGAACACAGTTTTTAAATAGCCATGCCTGGGCTCCCACCCCAAGACACTGATATGATTGGTCAGAGGTTTGCTCTGGGCGTAAGTGTATTTTAAAATCTTCCCAGGTCATTCTAATACGCAGCCGGGGCTAAGAACCTCTGGTCTAGGATAAGCTGGGGTGGTCAGCTTTTCAGCCAACTCAAATATCTATGTATAGCTTCATGCATCACAGAGGTGTTTTGAAAACGTTGACATAATCCATGTTACAATCCATCCTTGTAATTCACCAAGTTAGATTTGGGATTTATTCAATGTGGGATACTTCACGTGTGCTTAGCTCTCAGTCCAACACGCCCAGAGGAGCTTTTCTCTCTCCCCTGGAAAGTTCTAGAACAAAGAATCCAATCCTCACTCTACTCAGTTGTCTGAATCTCTGTCATCTTTGCCTGAGTGGACCAAGGTGCCTGGCCCAGCCAGCCATCACAACAAGTGGTTTATTCCCTTTAAAAAGACACGTGCCAAGATAGGTAGCTGCCCAGCACCCATGCCAGGACAGCTTCTCTGATCCCACCACAAGGAACAGCAGGGACCGAGAGTCCTATTGCGCATGCTGATTTCCATATAGGCCAACCCCACATGCATAAGCTTGCCCAGTGGTGTACTGGACCCACTCGTCCTAGCTGATGACAGCACATCTTTCCCAGCTCCACTTTCAATGCTGTTATGTTGGTAGCTTGAGATCAGCCATGGTGGGGGTATTTACGCCACAGAAATCAGCAAACACTACAAACCGAGCTTTTGTTTTTTTTTTCCTGGAGAGCCAGTTGTTAAACATAAGCACACCACTGCTTCTACCCAGAACTAGCTCTGAGTAAGAGTGGAAAGTAGGTAAAGTTTGATTTCGGGCCTCCAGTCTCTCTCCCATGCTGAAACTGTTCCTATAATCTTCCCACCCTCCTTATTCCAAAGGCATCCAAGGATTCTCAAGGTTCTCAGCACATACATGTGCACACATAAGCACACACACACACGATCCTATCAAGACTATTCTCTGACTCTTCATTTAGACTCAAGGGTAAATGACTGATAATGACTCAAAATGTGACCTGATCATGAAAATTTGCCTTTTGACAAGGCTTACATGTTTAAATAAAAGGAATGAGTCTCAGAAGGAAGATGAGGCATCAGCCAGTGGGTGGGATAGATTTGGGAAAAGGGTCCCTAGGACTTTCCCAGTACCCCTGAAATTACATCACATGGGAGATTGTTATCTCTGCCAAGCATTGTCAGCCCTGTTTGTACCCTAACATGAGTCGGGCCACTTTCTTCTCCTTCTGTGATTCAGAACGCTTCTCTACAACCCATGCTGTCGGCCGCCTCCAACCTCACTGTCCTCGTGCCTTCCCAACAAGCTATTGAGAACATGGATCAAGAGGAGAAAGCCTTCTGGTTGTCCAAGAGCAATATTCCAGCCCTAGTAAGGTAGGTATTGTGTATTTTATTCTTCATGATATCTTACTGGCATCAGTGTGAACGAAGTTCAATGAAGGGAAGCCACATGGTCCCTCAGATCCGTGGAACTGAACAGGCTCTAGGCCTCCCCTCACCTCCTTCCCCCAGGTTGGTAATAGTTAACATTACTGACAGCCAACTCTGTGCTAATTGCTTTACACGTAACTCAGTTAATCCTTGCAACAACCCTGTGAGATAGGCATTATAATTATTCCCATTTTATAGATGTGGAAACTGAGGCACAGGGTGGTTAAGTAACTAACCCCAGGTGCTATGGCTGATAATTACAGGGGGAGATTTTAAATCTGGCGGTCTGGCTCTAGAACCTACTCTCCTAACTATTCAGTGATACTGCCTCATGCACTGATATTTCATTATAGCCCTTATGGACTGTTGTTTTAGGTACCATACTCTACTAGGCACGTACGGAGTGGCAGATCTGCAGGCTTTGTCATCTTCTGACATGCTGGCAACATCCTTGCAGGGCAACTTCCTTCACCTGGAGAAGGCAGATGGGGTAAGGGAGCACGGTAATTTGTTTAATGGAAACATGTCACCTATGTTCATATTGTACTTTTAAAATTTTATGTTATGGAAATTTCCAAACATAAGCAAAAAGTAGACCAAGAATAGAATCTCCAACCTCCATGTAGGCATCATCTGGCCTTAACAATTATCAACATATATTGATAAACACACACACACACACACACACACACATACATACATACACACACAGTTTTCTGTAGCAATGATCCTATACAATGTGGCCCTCTGCCCACTAGCTGACCACAGGTTCTTCCTGACAGACCCCAGATTGGTCCAGAAATGCAAGTCTTTCAATCCTCTGGGTGAAGGCTGTGCAAGCTCACAACTTTGATTTTTATATCTGGTTAACTAAGAGCTGGCTACTGGTAACCTACTAATTAAGTCATTATAGATTACTAAAGTTTTATATGAAGTTAGGGCTGGTCAGTCAACAAAGATTTGTTGAGCACCTACTATGTGCTGGAGTTAGGGCAGTGCCCAAGGAAGAGCCGAGCCCTGTAGAAGCTCGCCTTCTGGCACTTACTACAGTGTGTCAAGGACTTGGAGTCAGTCTTCCAGTCTTCCATGACTGGCTGCCCTGCTGCACATGGCAGTGTTTTAAAACTCTTTCTATGAGTTGCACAAGACAAGAATGAAGATTCTACTGGAAAGTGAGAACTCCTACCTCAGTGACCATGGGCCACAGTCAAAAATGTTTGAGAGTTATAGCTCTAAAGCATTTCCACCTTCCTACTCATTAGTGTGAGCACTATGAAAAGGATCTATGCCTACTACTACCTAAATGTATGTGCTTCGTCAGATAATTCCTTTTAGAAAACATTAAATAGTTACATATGGTCCCACAGATTCCGTATATATTATTATGGTGATTCTAGCGCATTACATACATATATCAGAAGATGGGGTTATTTTCCATCAGTGTTTTAGATCATTGATTCTCTTAGCAAGCATTAATTGAACACCCACCCTGGGAAGGCTTCTCCCAGGCTCTACAGATTCAAAGATAAATCTATCAAGACCTCTGATTTGGAGGAGCTAACCATCAAAGACACTTTTTTGTGTGTGTGAGGAAGATTGGCCATGAGCTAACATCCATTGCCAATCTTCCTCCTTTTGCTCGAGGAAGATTGTCCCTGAGCTAACATCTATGCCCATCTTCCTCCATTTTGTATATGGGATGCCACAGCATGGCTTGATGAGCAGTGTTTAGGTCTGCACCAGGGATCTGAACCT
The DNA here is from genome assembly GCF_020826845.1 of Diceros bicornis minor. Taxonomy (NCBI): domain Eukaryota; kingdom Metazoa; phylum Chordata; class Mammalia; order Perissodactyla; family Rhinocerotidae; genus Diceros; species Diceros bicornis. Next base: position 20,013,306 of record NC_080764.1, on the reverse strand, counting down.
GCGAACCCTGGCCCGCCAAAGCAGAGCATGTGAACTTAACCACTACGCCACCAGGCCAGCCTCCAAAGACACATTTTCAATGAGTTCATTCCTATATAAATGTCTCCCCTTAAGCAAAAGAGATGTGCTAGGTGGCGAGGGATGTTTTCTTCAGGGCCTTTGCTGATTGATATGGGAGCTGCTCAGGGTGAGACAAGTCCCCTCTGCACCTAAGGTTCCCAGGAGGAATTTAATTAAAGGATAATGGTGGGGAGACGAGGAGAGAAACCAGAGGGGGTGGGGAGCCCAGTGGTGTCATGGTTGGTGGGTGGCTAGGTAGGTGGGTAGATAGGGTTTTACTTAGCTCCATCCCCCATGTAATTAATATTCTTGAAAATTAGCTGGATTCTGGGCAGGAAAGTCAGTTATTGTCTGTATTAGTTTGCTAGGGCTGCTATAATGATGTGCCACAAGCTGGGTGGCTCAGACAGAAATTTTTGTCTCACAGTTCTGGATGCTAGAAGTCCAAGATCAAGGGGTGGCAGTGTTGGCTCCTTCTGAGGGCTGGAAGGAGCTGTTCCAGGCTCTCTTGTAGGTGGCCATTCTCATGTTCACAAGGCTTTCTCCCTGTAGAGCTGTCTGTGTCCAAATTTCCTCTTCTTATACGGATACCAGTCATATTGGATTAGGGTCCACCTTAATGGCCTCACTTTAATTTGATTACCTCTGTAAAGACCGTATCTCCAAAGATGGTCACATTCTGAGGTACTGGGGGTTAGCACTCCATCATATGAATTTTGGAGGACGGAGGGAACTGTCTACGTGTTTTTCAAACAGCAGGGTCACTTTAGTGAGCCTCAACCCATACTTTTTCAATGAAATAGAATAGAGTGGAATAGAATTCATGATCAGCTGCCTCCCACATTGTAGAAGAAAGTACTATTTCATTTTGATTTTGTGTATGTGTGTGTGTGATGTCTAATGGGTCACAATTTAAAGACATTTCTAACTGTGGATCATGGTCCAAAAGTGAGAAGTTCATTGCTCAAAAAGTGGAAAATCTAGAAATAATTTCAATCCCTAGGTGTACTGTATGTTGACTCACCTTCCCACCCGGTTTTTATTTACAGAATATCACAATTGAAGGAGCATCCATTGTTGATGGTGACAACGCAGCCACAAATGGAGTGATACACATCATCAACAAGGTACCGAATTCCATCCTCCCACACATGTAGCATCTCTTCTCCCTTTGTTATTTATCTTCGTGTACAGCATCTTTTTCGGGAAAAAAAAAATACTTAGCCTTAATATAAAAGTAACCTATATTGCACTTCATACTGTTATTTTAAAACCATTTACAGGCTCTATTAATTCAATTGGACTCAGTTACCATTTACTCAGCCTATATTCTGCAACAGGCCCTATATAAAGTGTGGCCGCATATGTTTCTTATTTATGGGAACATCTTACCAGGCACATGAGAACCTTAATATTGGGAAGTCCATACGTCCCGATGGGATGTAATCAGGAACTGGAGGAGAGGCAAGTGCTTTTGTATCACTTTTTCACTCCCCTCTCTGCATTATTGCACCCTAAAAAGATGAGGTGGAGAAGGCCTTAGAAAAAAACTGGAAAAGGGTAGAAAAAGTGTGGTGAAAATTTCCTTTTCTTCTAAGACACAATTGAACAGTATTCAAAGGTATGAAATAGAAAATAAAGTATAAAGGGAAATGGAGTTTAAAGCTATCCTATAATTTTCAGTTACTATAGTAGGATCTTCATTTAAAATTAGAATTTAGGGTATATTGGAAATTTTTAACAGGTGGAAGATTAGAAAAGGCAATTAACTAATTGCATTTTAACTAAAATTATTCTCACCTGGTACTTACAGACTCATTTTTTGATTTTAAGTCACAGAAAAGGTCAACTATTTCCATTCAGAAAAGAGAGGCTATTTGTAAGACTCCTGGGTACATTATCCTGCAAAGATCTTGCAATTCTCTTGTATTATCAAGAGGTATTAAGAGACACAACATTTTTTGAGCAATTGATTCATCACTTCTAGGGAACTCTGCTGGGTTTACACCTTCATATAATGCAAAGTAACGTTACTTATCAAGAGTATTTTTCTTCTTCAATCCTGGATCTCCAGGCCGGCCCCGTGGCTTAGCGGTTAAGTGCGCGCGCTCCACTGCTAGCGCCCCGGGTTCGGACGCCGGGCCCGCACCGACACACCGCTTCTCTGGCCATGCTGAGGCCTCGTGCCACATACAGCAACTAGAAGGATGTGCAGCTATGACATACAACTATCTACTGGGGCTTTGGGGGAAAAAAATAAATAAATAAAAATTAAAAAAAAAATTAAAATCCTGGATCTCCAAAGTCCTAAAAAACCTTTTTCAAAAAAACATAAAATTACCTCTCCTTCCTATTTATATTTTTTTTTTGAGGAAGATTGGCCCTGAGTTACTCTGTTGCCAATCTTCCTCTTTTCTTCTTTTTTCTCCCTAAAGCCCCCAGTACATAGTTGTATATCCTAATTGTAGGTCCTTCTAGTTCTTCTATGTGGGACACTGCCTCAGCATGGCTTGATGAGCGGTAAGTAGGTCTGTGCCCAGGATCTGAACCAGGGAATCCCAAGCCTCCGAAGTAGAACGTGTCAACTTAACTGCTGCACCACTGTGCTGGCCCCTTATTTACATTTTTGATGAACACAACCTCATTAGTGGAATGGCACCTCAACCCATCTCTTTTACTGTGTGTTATTATCATGGGGCTGGTTCAAGTCCCACTTCCTCTGTGAGGCCTTCCCTGATCCCTGCAGCCAGTATTACTAAAGTTGACATAGTGTCAACAGGGTAAGTTCTAGAGTCATACAGAATCTGAGTTCAGGGACTTAGCTAGCTGTGTGACCTTGGGCAAGTTACATAACTTCTCCGAGCCTCGTTTTTCTTCCCCTGTGAGGCTTAAACAACACGCTCTTTCTCAATATCTGCTGCCTTGTGGGACCTCAATAAATGTTGACTTTTTTCCCTTCTCCCCTCTCTGAAATCCCATGGGATTTCTTGGTCTAGAATTCATTTGGCATAATTGTGCCCTCATATACTGATAGTTCCTCCTTAGGGAATAGGCCCTGAACCCCTGTATGATGGCATGTCCTGAAGGGGTGGAGTTGCATCTTTTCTGTGTCCCTCATCAGCCTAGCACCTTGCCTTCTGTACAGTAATAATTGGAATAATTGACAGCCCACTAGGTGCCAGGCATTGTGCCAAGTGTCATGCATCACATTATCTCATTTGATTTTTACAACAACCCTAAGAAAGTAGGTGCTATTGCCCCCACTTCCCAAATGAGACAACTGAGGATCCTCATGGTTAAGTCAGCGGATTGAGGAAGAAGTTATGTGAACACTAAGATTCACGGACACACGTCAACCGATTCAAGTTCTCTGCTCAGCCTCTGGGTCGCACTGGCTCCCGAAGGAGGTCCTTCTATACCTGTCCATAGGACATGGTGGTCGCCTTTGTCAGGGCGGTCACGAACAGGTGTGCAGGTTCCATAAGGGGGCCTGACCTAATAAGGGTGGAGCGGGTCTGAAATTCAAACCACTTCTCTCCTCAAGCTATGCACTCTGTTGGTATTGCAAATTATCAGAGGTAAGGATGACTTTTTTTAAATTTGCAGAGGCACTCTCTGCACTAGCAGTGGCCCTCATAATTGCACGTTGTTATGTGACATGAACCTACATACTAGAGCGCAGCAAGTCCTTCCAACACATGCTAACAGAATTTGGGGGCTTCCTTTCCCAGGTTCTGGTTCCTCGGAGAGGTCTAAGTGGCTCCTTACCAAGCCTGCTCACCCGGCTGGATCAGATGCCTGACTATTCCATCTTCCGGGGCTACATCATTGCAAGTACCACGCTCTCTGCACGACCCACTTGCTCAGGTTACCTAGGAACAGAAATCCCTCACACATTCTTGTCTCTTTCCATCCCAGCAATATAATCTGGCAAGTGCGATCGAGGCTGCTGATGCTTACACAGTGTTCGCACCCAACAACGACGCCATTGAGAATTACGTCCGGGAGAAAAAGGTCACAACTCTAGTAGGTATCAGCAAAAATAACCACAGAAATTGTGGTTATTTTCTGGAAATTCACACACAACATTTTTCAATCCATCCATCACGTACCATTTCACTCTTTCATTAAAACCTCCTTACCAATATCATGCAGACTCTCTCATACACGAACCTCCCCTGTGCCAGAGCTGCTCATATATTTAGTTCGTATCCCTGGAAACACACACTTGAGCCCATATACACAAGGATGCAGGCGTCCCAGGAACCTGGGAGGATCCTCATGGTTGCCCGCCTCCTCTCCCTCGCTTTGCCCTGTCCCATACAGGGAAAGTCAGCAGCAGGAACCTAGAGGGAGTGGATCGTCTCTGTCTTCCTCTTATTCTCCCCTCTCTATGTTCCTTGATTCCTAACATCTGGGGCTAAATAGTCACAATTTATCAAAGGATTTTGTGAAATAATAAAAAGCTCCAATCATGCCAGTCTCTGGCTCAAACTCTTGGGTAGATCCCCATTTCTCACAGGACTGAGTCCAAACCACCTCCCCAGGTATTTAAGTCCCCCATAAACTGGCTGCAATTTATCTTATATTCAGTGGTGGCTCCAGAATTTTCATTTAGAAGGAGCCCAGGGTTGTCCCACCCCCAGTCCCCAGCCCTACAATGAGAGAACACATTTGAAGCTGTGTTTGCACAACAAGCACACTATTTTCACTTATATCTTTACATATGGTGACTGAGACGGAGGTGCTACTGAGATGAGGACTGACACTTGAAGTCCCTCTAAGCCATCCTTGGGCCCACTGCTGTCTCCCACCAGTTCTCTGCAGAAACCACATGGTCTAAGCAGAGTGATGGTTTCATAGACCCTAAAGAAGTCAAAGACATGTTTGGTGCCTTTGCTCAATATCTACACACACACATACAGACACACACACACACACCCTGCCCCCTCAATCAGGAAGGCTGCCCTCCATCCCTCACTACCTCCTGAATCCTCCATACCCATTCTTCAAGTCCAGTCTCACCTCCTCAGGGAAGCTGACTCTGGGCCACCCAAGCTGCAGACAATCCCTGAATTCAGACCATTTTTAAACCCCTTCAGCACTCAAATATCCCTGGTCTGATGAATTGTCTTTTCATCAGTGGGTGGATTTTAACTCTCCAACCAGACTATAAACTCCATGAAGGCAGGGATGGTGTCTCAGATTTTTGTAACTGGCATGTTGAATGAGCAGTAAATTTCAGTCAATCCCATAGCCTTTCTGCTTCCCAAAAAAGTCCTATAATCACTTTAAGTTGCAGACACAGTTCTCAATTAAGTTAAAAAAAAAAATCCAGCCCCTTGTACTAATCCATTTATTGAACTGAATTTACAATTAAATCTTCTCCCCTCACTGTTTCATGCTGGGGCTTTGTCCAGGCAGGAAATGGAGGAGGGGGCTTGGTCCTTGAATCAGCCAGGATCCATCAGGAGACAGAAACCACATGAGAGAATATTATGAATTACTTATTGGATATAAAGCTGTATAAATATAGTTGAAAGGTAAAAAAGAGAAATAACAACTGCAGGAAGCACAGAGGTAGCAACGGCAGGGAGCATCTATGACCCCAAAGGCTGGGAGAACAGAGAGAAGAGGCAAGAATTACTAAAACTTAGAAATGAAGAGGAGGAGCTCCGTGGAGCTCTAACTCAGATCTCTGAGGAGGGGGTGCTGACTCCAAGGTCAGCTGGTGCCTCTGATCTTGAAGGAGGGTCCCTGGGAGTCCAAGACTCCAGACCTCTAAGAGAGGGCATCACCCAGCTGGTGCTGATGTCTGGGGGTGGGGAGGGCGTGATACAGCTGGTCTGTGAGCGACAGGCAACCGCCGTCTGGATTCAGCTGCCACTGTCGGGATGAAGGAGCGCGGCTGGAGTGATGCCCAGAGGAACAGGGAGCAAACCGGAAGAGGAGACCCCTTCTCCCTCTTCTGCTCTGTTCACAGTCTCCCTCTAGCACTTTCCACTGGCAGAGCCTAACAGGAGCCCTGGCAGAAATGTAGACTACTATCCCAGCCCCAGCGTCAGAAAGCAGAGTGTAGAGGGGGTGTTTGGAGCTGAAAGACAATAACTTAATTAACCCTCTTCTCTCTTTCCTCATATGATGTTTCTATCCCCTTTCCTGATCCCACTAAATTCAGCTTCCATCTCACCAGGTTTGAAGTTGAGGGGTGGGAGTGTTGGTGGTCGGGAAGAGGGTAGAAAGGTTCTTGTCTAACTGGTACTGTCCTGGGATGACACTTCTCTCTTGGGGCCTGGCAAGTGTTTCAAAGCTTGCTCTCTCTCTCTCTCTCTCTCTCTCTGACACTTTGATAGGTTCTTCAGAGACCCCACCGGTCACTGGTGGTCTCTGACAGCAGTTCCCTCCTTCTGTGTGTATGCACTCTATTCCTGCAGTCATTTCCTCCTCAGACCCCAAGCGTCTAGAGCCCACCTCCAGTCTTCCCATGGGGAGGCCTGTCTGCCCTTCTAGGCAGCCACCCAGGATGAGACCTCAGGCGCCAGCTCTCTCAGACATGGCCTCACATCTGGTCCACAGGACACACGTACACTCTTGTCCCAAGCCCATGCTGGGAGTGCAGGCCTGTCCTCCCCACTCCACCGTGGATCAGCCTGCCAGCTGTCCCTGGCATGAGATTTCCCCAGTCCCACAGGCCACCCTATCTGCCGGGGACACAGATCAAGCTCCTTGAAACATCCCATCAGACTTCCTCTCATGACCCTGAAGTGAAAGGCAGGTGGGGTGTGGGGACTCTCTCTTCACAGCAGTTCTCTCCAAAGAAACCATCTTCAAAATCCTCCCCTAACCTTTCACGCCCTCAGTCTGGGTTTTAGGGTCTTGTAACGAGTTCTTGACCATCGTACGTGGAAAATTTGCAAGTTCTCCAAGGTGATGTGTCTTGAATTTAGTATTTAATATCTACTGTTCCCTGACACCTGGTCAAAACTTTCAGTTCAACAGACTGTTGCTCTTGTAATCCCCACAGTGCCTGGCTCATTGGAGCAGGCCAGTAAGTGACTGAGGACTGGCTGACCCATGGGTTGACTTTCAGTTCTGTGTGTTGTCCAGGAGGAGGACATACTCAAGTATCACGTGGTCTTGGAGGAGAAACTGCTGAAGAATGACCTACACAATGGCATGCACCGGGAGACCATGCTGGGCTTCTCCTACCTCGTCAGCTTCTTCCTCCACGATGACCAGGTGCAATCCTTTTACTTAAAACCCAGGAATGAGGGTCTTAGCTCCTATCATCCATCATCACTTCCGAATTGGAATAATCTCCCCCATGCTTCCTAAGCCTTGTCAACAAAAGACAAGTGTCTGTGTTGCACCAGAAAGTAATGACTGAGCCAGACTGCCGAGCTCCCACTCACCTTCCCTGTCACCAGCCTTCGGATAACCAGTGTGGCTTTGCTAATCATGGTATTTGAATCCCAGTAGTCACAGGTGCCCTTCAATACAGATTCCTAACAAACCCAACAGACAGTCCAAAGCAGTCTCCAAGGTGAAAGGGAACCTGACAGCAAAACCTAACTCCCAGGAAGTGGCACTGGCTCCAGGCTATAAGGAGCCTAATGACGTATGTAGGATCCAGCAGCCAAATGAATTAACATTATCATCATTGCTAGATTGTAGAGACTGTGGTCTTAGGACCAAATGACCCCCACACTGGTATTCCGGTATTTATCTCATGCAACCCCTAAATATTTAAAAGTATTTAGAATTCATAAAAAAGAATTAATGAAACTAAATATTTAAAATATAAAATTGTATTCATCTATTTCAAACACCAAGTAAGCAGATCGATCTATGAAAATTCAGCAAGAAACTCACAATATAACTCTAATATAGATTCTCATAAAAAATAATAAAAACAAACTACTAAGATAAACTATGCACTATGTTAAAATAAAGGAAGTTTAATCACATAAATTTGTGTGTGTGTGTGTGTGTGAGGAAGATCAGCCCTGAGCTAACATCCATGCTAATCCTCCTCTTTTTTTTTGCTGAGGAAGACCGGCTCTGAGCTAACATCTATTGCCAATCCTCCTCCTTTTTTTGTTCCCCCAAAGCCCCAGTAGATAGTTGTATGTCATAGTTGCACATCCTTCTAGTTGCTGTATGTGGGACATGGTCTCAGCATGGCCGGGGAAGCGGTGCATCGGCGGGCGCCCGGGATCTGAACCCCGGGCCACCAGTAGCCGAGCGCGTACACTTAACTGCTAAGCCACGGGGCCGGCCCGAAATTTTTAATCAATAATAATATTTGGTCCTTTTTAAAAAGTACAATCTTGAAAACAATTTTCTCAGTGGCATCATCATTGAATCACAAGTGGATTTTTGTGTACATTTTCTTTAACCTGCTTGGGTAGAAAAAAAAAAATCTTTCTGATTCTTGGTTACTTAGGGAACAATCTAATTCCAAACATTTTCCTCTGACTCCTACAAATAATCTCACCTATTGTGTAAGAATTTTGAGGGGATCCTTTTAAATGCATTTTCTTATTTTTCCAGGTAAAGCAATTTTTTATTGATAAAGAGCTTACCTTTTTTGTTTTTGTTTTTATCTCTGTCATCTTTTACTTCATCATGTAGAGATGAATATGCCAGTGCAGTTAGTTGAATCAGTTTAATTTCTGTCATTTTCATTTTCCATTTGTTTGGAAATTCTTCAATCTAGAGCAATCTTATAACAGAGGCTTTATCTTAACAATAAACAAATAGTTCTATCTTACAATCAAGATTTTGCTTATATCGATAACTCATGTACTTTCTCTTAGGACAATGGAGATGTAGAAAGATGCTCTCTATGTGAGTAGACTTGTGTTCCAACCAAAATTTTAATGCAGCCCATAAGTCTCTGGATACATCTCACAATGAAAATGATTCACTTTTATAATGCCAAATCAACAGTATTATCGCATCAGAAGTTCTGCCATTTTGATATTTTAAAATAGCTCAGCATCTTGGAATTCGGGAAATTTGTGTTGCAATCACCATTTGACACCACCAGGAAGGTACCCTACTAGTTTTCCAAATCTACACAGACCCTGGAACACCTCTGTAGAGCAGAGCCATGATTTATCCCAACATCCAGTGGAAATTCACTTGACTCCAAGTCAAGTGAATCATAAGGGACTTTCACATTCAGTGCAACTTCAAATTACAGCACTTAGTAGAGTCATTGTAATATTGCTGCAGTGGGGAGTTTGGGGGATGTTATTAAACATTTTTAAACCCTGATTGGATATGAACTTGACATCTGCTTAATATAATAAAGAATTTCCCCCTCCTCCCAACCTGAGTCCTGCTACACACCATTCCCCCGCCCACACACACACATACACAGTCATACACACACACCACCCCAATTTTTCAGGGAGCCATTTGTTTCCCGTTATATTAGTTATATTAATGAATGAATTAATGACGTCACTTATTTTGCATTAATAAACCATCAAGGTATCCTTTCCTTAAAAAAATCAAAACAAAACAAATTACAACTCAAAACTGAATTTGTGTTGGCAGCATTTAAATACTGACTTATCCCCCATGTCTTAGATGCTTACAGACACGCTAGGTCAAGATGGATACAAACATACCACGAACTCCAAAGAAGTCTCAAGGGAAACTAGGGTAACGCAGACCTCTGAGCAGTCTCCGCACACTAGGAAATGGTGTTATCTGGTGGAACACTTTTTACAAACTCTAAAACACTGCAAAAAAAGCTAGTTATTTTTATTCTTACATAACTGTCACTTAGCCTTTCTGAGGGTTGCTTGAAACTTAACCGTGAAGGAGAGACGTGCTAAAAAGCTAATGAGTTTCATTCTCCACGTCTTGGTTTTGGAAAGCAACACCTTCAGGATCACTAATCTACGGCACAGCTGAGCTCGTCCATGGAGCCATTTGGCCAATAAGCACTAACATAATGATCATGATTTACAATTTTTCAAATAATCATAAACCAATTAATTTGAGGGATGGAAAGAAACCTTAGAGATTATCTAGAACAACCTCTTCCTTTTACAAAAGAGGACATTGAGATTCAGAGGGGAAAAGCAACTGGCCCAATGTCACACAGCTGGATGGTGCCAGATTCAGGACTGTTACTCAGACTCCCGTCTCCTAGGCCAGAGGTCTTTCCACCACAATGTGCTGCCTTCCAGGTGAATATTGGAATATCTCCTAGGCTGTTGTCATATTGATATCCTCCAATCCCCATCTTCCACATTTCTCTTAAAATCACTGCAATAAAAATTTCCATTTAACCTTCTTGTTCACAGCTCTATGTAAATGAGGCTCCAATAAACTATACCAATGTAGCCACTGACAAGGGAGTGATCCATGGCTTGGGGAAAGTTCTGGAAATCCAGAAGAATAGATGTGATAATAACGACACTACTATTTTACGAGTAAGTTATATCCAAAGCCAGTAATGCAACTAAAGAATGTTGGCTTATTTTTTTGTAATTTTTTAAGCATAATACTCATCTATTAGAGTATTTCAACTCAGTTCAAAAACCACTGAGCATCTCTGATGTGCAAAGGACCATACTCAGCTGTAGCTCTACAAAGACAAATAAGACATGACCTCTGCCCTCATTGGACTCACAATCTAGTGCAATAACTTGTACCTTGAGTGCCTGGGAAAGGCTGCCTGGAAGGTTGTTTCGAGCAGAATTCTGAAGCCATGGTCTTCCTCAAAGGGAAAACATGCCATGCCCAGCACAGGCATGGGGAGGGGCCTATGGTGCACCTATGGCAGGTGTTGGCCAAGCTTGGTCTACTAGGAGAGAAAATATGGAAATGGGTTATTTCAGTGTAATATAGGATGCAGTAATGAAGACTTTTCACTCCAGTCCATGGGATGGTGGAGGATCTTTCAGTAATAGTAATAACTGCTGACATTTATTGAGCTCTTATTATGTGCCAGGCACTGCTCTGAACATTTTATAGTATTAACCCGTGTAATCCTCACAACACCCTACAAAGTAGGAACTATTACTATCCCCATTTTACAGATGGGGAAAATGAGCCACGGAGAGGTTAAGTAATGCACCTAGGTTCACAGAGCTAGCAAGTGGCAGAGAAGGAGTTCAAATCCAGGCAGTCTGACTCCAGAGCCAAAACTCTGAACAACCATACTCCACTCTCCGGTAGGCACTAAATTAAGAACTAGATGCGTTGGCCTCCTCCTGTTTTAGGAACAGATCACACTTAAGAGTGTCTGTCATTCTTAACTTGTGCTCTTTGTTTTGTGGTAGCATATATGATCTCCACCCTGACCCCTCAGCTGGACCATGTGCTCCCATGGCTGGGCACTGTGTGTGACACAGCCCCTTAGTCTCTGAATCTGGCCCAATTCACTAAATAATGGATTTTCAATAAATGAGGGTCATTGTTAATGGAATTAGGATTTAAATGAGATAATGCCTCCACATATTAAAGGATTATTAGCATCAGAAGACAATTATGGAGGAAAGCTTGGATGCTCTAACATCCAAGACCGGAAGTAGTAGAAGTGCTTGTCTCAAAGAACATTGAGGAGGTTGACCAGATGAGCTTCTCTAATATCTTTCTGATTTTCAATTCTATATCCTAAAATCTTCAGCTCCAAGGTCTGGAAAATATTTGCAGCCTCATTTTGCACTAAAAGTAATAACCACGAAATGTTCTCTTTGTCTCTCTGCTTTACCAAGGGAAAGTGTGGGAAGTGTCCCCAGCAGCCCATCTGCCCACTTGGAACTAAACCGCTTGTAAGTATTTTGTCTGTTTTGATAAAACAGTTTCCAGATCCCAGGGAGGTCCAAATAACTAAACGAATCTCAAGCATATCTTTTTTTCACTGCCCTCATCCCTTCACTTATTTTTAATTTAATTTTATCTTTTATGTTGTACACATCTTTCTAAAGTCTTGAATCCTTGGACCAAAGTGAAATTTTGATTAATAAATAAATAGAAATGGGTTCATCTCAACCGATGCACAAGGCAGGAAGAGATTTTTCACTTTTTTCTTTTTACAGAGTACTATCTTGTGGCATAATTACTTGGATTTTACCACCTGGTGTTCTGGCAGCCAACAGTGTGTTTCTATGTTTTCTTTCTTGTGAAGCGTCTCCAAGAAACCATCTCCCTCACTTTCCAGAACATTTTAGTCGGAGAGACAGCCACGCATCACTAACCTACTTGCTTTTAGAGGTTGGAAAACTTTTCTTAACTAAACAGCTGATGTAATCATCACTATTTCATAGGGTGAAGAGACGAGGAAATGTATCTATACCGTTTATTTCATGGGCAAGCGATCCATGTTCATTGGGTGCCAGCCGAAATGTGTGAAGACTGTCATTGTGAGTATGATGATTTAACCATCCTGCTAATTATTGCAGTGACATCGGGAAATTTAATCGTATGTTATACTTTAAATGCCTTTGCATGGATTCTTTCTGCCGCCTCTGCTTCCTGCTCGTTATCTTCATTATCAGTCATTCAAAGTAGCAGTGGGAGCAATACAACTCAGGACAGTCCTGTAAGTCAGCAAATAGGTAAAAGCTGCACTAGTCAATTACATGATGAGGAAATTGAGGGGCTGAGAAGCTAGGAGGACCTCCATGTTCTCACAACAGGGTGAAATGCCCTGTGAGCTTGCTTATAAGCAAAAAGATGGAGGAAAGGGCCAATTTCCTAAGGAAAGAGAAAGTGCACCTGGTCATTTAGAAAACAGGACCCCAGAGCTAAGCACCTCTGGGCTGCTGCTTTGGAGGCTGCAGGAAAATTCTTTCGGTACTGCTTCTTTCCCAGAAGACTAGACATGGCCTCTGCCTATCCTACAGAGGCGAGGTGCTCTGGCCCTTAAGCTGCAGAGCGTGTGGCAGCAGGAGCTTTTGTGTTTTAAAGGCACGCAAGAATAAAGGCAGACCCAAGCCAAGCAGACATCCTGCAGGGCTCTCCCTACGGCCCCCCTTCTTTCTCACTTTTCTTCATCCTCTTCTCTGACTTGCCTTTTTCCTTTCCCTCTTTCCTACCTCCTTGGCGGAGGCCTCCATCCTGTTCCTAGCACCCTGGAAGTTGCTTCGCCTCATCCGGTTCTCAGGGCTCCTCCCCACCCCTCCAGCTGAGGTCAAAGCTAGAGCACACATCCAGTCCCACCAGCGGGATTTCTACTCCGCGGCTGGACAAAACCAGAAGATGGAAGTGCAGGTCCAGCCTTGTCCTTCCATTTCAGACGAGAGAGTGCTGTGCCGGCTTCTTCGGTCCCCAGTGCCAGCCCTGCCCAGGGAAAGCGGAGAACGTCTGCTTTGGAAACGGGATCTGCCTGGACGGAATGAACGGCACGGGCGTGTGTGAGTGTGGAGAGGGCTTCAGGGGGACGGCCTGCGAGACCTGCGCTGAGGGCAAGTACGGCATCCACTGCGACCAAGGTGCGCACTCTCCTCCCCACCCAGGCAGGCTCCTGGGCTCCCGAAACCAGCCAGGAATGTGCAAGAAAAGAGTGATTCCCCACGTGCTCCCTAAAGGGCCGGTCTCAGCAGGTGGGCTAGAATCCCACCTCTATTATCATGTGAATTACAAGAATGTCTGTGTTGTGTAATTTGCATTAGGCAGTGTTTCCAAACATTTTCAGTCACTAACCTGGACCTACCAACCCACCCCCAGTCTGTTCATTGACATTCCCCACCCCAACCACTGATTCTGTATTTGCCTGTGAGCACTGGTCCTTATGGTTACACTCAGTTTTGGACATTGCTTGATAGTTTGAAATGCACATTTGTGCACATTATCTCATTTAATCCACACAGAACCTTATAGCCTTGGGTATTGTTGTACCCATTTTACAGATGAGGATATTAAGGCAAAGAAGTTGAATGACTTCCCCCAAGGTCACACCTGATGCGAGGCAGAGCTGAGATTTGCATGCACACCTTCTTGGCTCCAGAGCCTTGCTCTTGAATCATGCTGTCCTCAATGTGAAGATCACTCTGTTAATTCACCCTCAGCAACACTCAAAGCTGTTTTCACAAAAATCGTGATCTGTTTGAGCCGAGTCCTCTGCATCCTCTCACCCGGATTTCCTTGTGCCCAGGGACACACACCTATGAGAGGGTTGACTTAGGAGGAGGGGTTCCCTAATCCATGATGAGAGGACAAAGCATTTTTTCTACCCTGTACTAAAAACTGTAAATTTGACCTGGCTATCGCTGTTTTCTCATCAGCTAGTCCAAGCCAGACAAAATCAATATATAACTGAATCATTATAACTGGGCTATATAAGATATAATTGGAATTATAGTACCGATTTGTTCTATGTTTTTTGGAAGAGTTTTCTGCTTGCATTTATGCGGGAGTTCCTAACCTAAGTTTCCATAGATGACTTTCTTGGGGTCCAGCAAACCCCCAAAGCTAAATGCTTTTTTCTGGGGAAGGCATCCAGAGCTTACATCCAGTTCTCAAAGAGGCTCATGACGCTGCTGTGTAAGAAAGGAATCGGCATTTCTCTGTTGTGGAAGAAGGCAGGGCCACTCCAGGTTTATCTACACCTAGTGGACTTCTTTCTGAAGTCCGCTCTTAGGGAACAAATGTGGTTCCATCCCAACGGGTCCCCCATAACCCTGGGTCTTCAAATAACCTTAGCTGAGGACACTCTCACCCTCCTTGGGTCACTGGCCCGCAGTGCTGCACAGTCCCAAAGCTGTGGTCTCGGCTGAAGCACGACCTGATCCCCCTGTTATCCTGCTCGATTCTATCGCCCACGACCCTGCCTCCTCTGAATCCAGCCCTCCTTTAAAGACAACAATTCTCTGGAACCGCGTTGGAGAATTAAGTGCACTGAAGTGAAACTTTATAGTAACTGATAAACGAGTTATTAAGCACAAGTCAGAAATCTGACCATTTGTGGGCATTTTTCCACTTAGCATGTTCTTGTGTCCACGGGAGATGCAACCAAGGACCCTCGGGTGATGGCTCCTGTGACTGTGATGTTGGCTGGCGAGGAGTGAAATGTGACAGTGGTAAGGGCCAGCCCCTCAGTCCTAATGATCTGTTCTTAGCCTCACTTCTCAGCAGCTACATTTTTTTCCTTTCTAAAATAGAAATGACAGGGGCCAGCCTGGTGGTGTAGTGGTTAAGTTCAGCGTGCTCAGCTTCAGCGGCCCAGGGTTCGTGGGTTTGGATCCCAGGCGTGGACCTACACACACTCATCAAGCCATGCTATGACAGCATCCCACATACAAAAATAGAGGAAATACTAGCACAGATGTTAGCTCAGGGCCAATCTTCCTCACCAAAAAAAATAAAATAAAATAGAAGTGACACCTTTATTACTTCCTTTGGCAATCAAAGTGATTCCTATTTGCAGCAAAAAGTTTGTAAAATAAAGAAAAGAAGAAAATAAAAATTGCTCATACTCCCAAGGCAGAAAAGAACTATCATTAATATTTTATGTTAGTGTTCCAACCTTTTTCTAGGTATATATTTATTTATTTATTTATTTATTTATTTATTTATTTATTTATTTTGTGAGGGAGATCAACCCTGAGCTAACATCCATGCTAATCCTCCTCTTTTTGCTGAGGAAGACCAGCTCTGAGCTAACATCTATTGCCAATCCTCCTCCTTTTTTTCTTCCCCAAAGCCCCAGTAGACAGTTGTATGTCATAGTTGCACATCCTTCTAGTTGCCGTATGTGGGACGCGGCCTCAGCATGGCCAGAGAAGCGGTGCATCGATGCCTGGGCAGCCAGTAGCGGAGCGTGCGGACTTAACCACTAAGCCACCGGGCCGGCCCTTCTAGGTATATAAACATATGTGTTTGGGATCATACTCTATATACTGTTTTGTAACCTACTTTTTCACTTCACCTTATATAATGGATATCTTTCTATATGAATAAATATAGATAAATATCATTTTTTTAATTTCCATATAATGTTCCATTATATGACTGTACCACACTTTTTTTAAACAATTTTATCTTATCATAATAATGCTGCAATGAATATCTCCTATATACATCTTTTTGCATTTGTCTAATTAATTCATTTAGTCCTATTTCTAGAGATGAGTTTTCTGAATCAGAAGTTGGCACTTTGGGGGGAGGATTTGCTGCTTATTGCCAAGTTGTTTTCCAGAGATTCTATCAATCTGTTTTCCCAGCAACAGGGTCTGAGCAGGCCCATGTCCCCCAACCCCACAGCACTGCGCTGATGGTTCCTAATGTGATCCAGGTGAGCGTGATCAGAGGAAACAGAATTTCAGGCAGAAAAAGCACGTGGAACAGCACAGATGTGGGACAGCTCTGCACATTTAGGGATCCGAGGGATAGCAGGAGAGGAGTATAGGGGCAAAGAGGGAAATTGAATGAGAACAGGCTGGAGGTGTAGGTGGGAGTCTGATGGTAAAAGGCTAAGGAGGTGGACCTTCTGCTGAAGCCAATAGGAAGCCAATGAAAGGTTTTAAACAGGGCAACAACAGGATCTTATTTGCATTTTAGAAAGATCATTCTGACACTGGATTAGAGAGACTACCCCTAGAAGCAGGTATCAGAGACTCCCCCTCTCCTGGGGCAGGGGCTGGGGAGGAGTCGCAGGCACCTGCCAGCCCAATGAGGGCTCCCGGAATGCGGGGTTGTCAGAGGGAGTGTCTTTGCTCAGAGCTCCAGTTGATGCTAAAATCAAGAGAATGTAGAGTTAAGAGTTGGTTGAAAAGGTGAAGTCAGAAGTCTGAATGGTCCCAAGCCAAGGAGACATCCTAGAGCAGATATCAAATGCTGCAGTGCAGAGCCGGGGCCCAGAGGGCCTGGGAGAGGGGAGCAGGAAACAATGGAGTCACATAAACAGGAAGACAATCTAGGGGAATACCTAGAATAGATAAGCACTTAAGTGACAGCCATGGATAATCTATGGCTGTCACTTACGTGCTTATAAGAGCATGGTGCATGGGAGGACCGACCGCATTTAAAGGGACAGGGAACAGTCTGGAAGCTGTGGCAAGTTTTCAGGAGGCAATTAATGGAAGTCTGAACTAAGGCGGTGGCCTGACTGTGGCAGGAGAAATGGAGACATTTGATTGGCAGATGAGGTAGAATGGAGAGCACACGGTGACTAGACGCAGGAAGGAATGAATAGGGAGCAGCTGACTGTGTGGACAGTAGGCCAACTCCGGAAGAGGACAGCTAGGGGTAGTTCAGATCGGGGGAGGTTGAGTTTGAGGTGCCAGAGAGCATCTGAGTGGAGATGCGCAGGAGTCGTTAGCTCATTCATTCATCCATCAGATACTTGCCGAGCTCCTGCCAGACGCTGGCAATGCGCTAGGTACACTGCAGTGAGCATGTGGCCCCCGCCCTCAGCAGTGTGCAGTCTGGGAGAGACGTTCTCAGGTCCGGACAGTGGCAGTAGAGCAGGCAGTGGGATCTGTGGGTGTAAGGCTCAGGAGTGAGGTCAAGGCTGGAGATACAAATGCAAGAGCCATCCCTGAGCAGAGAGAAGTGTGTAAGCTTCAAACTATGAAGGAGAAGAAAGCAGCGCCAAGGACAGACCACCAGACTCACTCCTCTTCCCACTTTATCTACTGTGAAGAAAGATCCCCACCCCTACTGCTCACCCAATCTAGAAACTACCCAGTCAGCCTCCACGCCGCCCTCTCCCTCACTACCATATCTAAATCATTCTACCCCCCACATCCCTTCCTCCTGCTCCTCCTCTCACCAGCAGCCTTGTGATCTGTCTCTTTGCCTTCTCCCCATCTCCCATCTCCCTCCACTTCACATTGCTGCCAGAGAGAACTTTCCAAAATACAGATGTCTTAGTTCCGACTCCTATAACAAAGTACCATAGACTGGATGGCTTATAAACAATGGAAATTCATTTCTCACAGTTCTAGAGGGCGGAAGTCTGAGATCAGGGTGCCAGCCTGGTCGGGTTCTGGTAAGAACCCACTTCTGTGTTGCAGACTGCTGACTTCTCATGTCTTCACATGGGCAAGGGAGGTCTCTGCGGTTTCTTTTTTTTTTTTTTTTTTAATTTTTTGTTATTGCAGTAACATTGGTTTATAACATTGTATAAATTTCAGGTGTACATCATTATACTTCTAGTTCTGCATAGATTACATCATGTTCACCACCCAAATACTAATTACAACCCATCACCACACACATGTGCCGAATTATCCCTTTCACCCTCCTCCCTTCCCCCTTCCCCTCTGGTAACCACTGATCCAATCTCTGTATCTATGTGTTTGTTGTTGTTATTACCTACTACTTAATGAGTGAAATCATACGGTATTTGACCTTCTGCCTCTGACTTGTTTCACTTTGCATAATACCCTCAATGTCCATCCATATTGTCACAAATGGCTGGATTTCATCGTTTCTTATGGCTGAGTAGTATTCCATTGTGTATATATACCACAGCTTCTTTATCCATTCATCCTTTGATGGGCACTTAGGTTGCTTCCAAGTCTTGGCTATTGTGAATAACGCTGCAATGAACACAGGGGTGCATGTATCTTTACACATTGGTGTTTTCAAGTTCTTTGGATAAATACCCAGCAGTGGAATAGCTGGATCATATGGTAGTTCTATCCTTGACTTTTTGAGGAATCTCCATACTGTTTTCCATAGTGGCTGCACCAGTTTGCACTCCCACCAGCAGTGTATGAGAGTTCCCTTCTCTCCACATCCTCTCCAACACTTTTTGTTTCCTGTCTTGTTAATTATAGCCATCCTGACGGGCATGAGGTGATATCTCATTGTAGTTTTGATTTGCATTTCCCTGATAGTTAATGATGTTGAACATCTTTTCATGTGTCTGTTGGCCATCCGTATATCTTCTTTGCAAAAATGTCTGTTCAGGTCTTTTGCCCATTTTTTAATTGCCTTGTTAGTTTTTTTGTTGTTGAGATGCATGTGTTCTTTATACATTTTGGAGATTAACCCGTTATCGGATGTATGGTTTGCAAATATCTTCTCCCAATTGTTAGGTTGTCTTTTCGTTTTGTTGATGGTTTCCTTTGCTGTGCAGAAGCCTTTTAGTTTGATGTAGCCCCATTTGTTTATTTTTTCTATTGTTTCTCTTGCCCGGTCAGACATGGTGCTTGCAAGTATGTTGCTAAGACCAATGTCAAAGAGCGTACTGCCTATGTTTTCTTCTAGAAGTTTCGTAGTTTCAAGTCTTACATTCAAGTCTTTAATCCATTTTGAGTTAATTTTTGTGTATGGTGTAAGGTAAGGGTCTACTTTCATTTTTTTGCATGTGGCTGTCCAGTTTTCCCAACACCATTTGTTGAAGAGACTTTCTTTTCTCCATGGTATGTTCTTGGCTCCTTTGTCGAAGATTAGCTGTCCATAGATGTGGGGGTTTATTTCTGGGCGTTCAATTCTATTCCATTGATCTGTGTGTCTGTTTTTGTGCCAGTACCATGCTGTTTTGGTTAATATAGCTTTGTAGTATATTTTGAAATCAGGGTGTGTGATACCTCCAGCTTTGTTCTTTTTTCTCAGGATTCCTGTAGCTATTCGAGGTCTTTTGTTGTTCCATATAAATTTTAGGATTCTTTGTTCTATTTCTGTGAAAAATGTTGTTGGAACTTTGATAGGGATTGCATTGAATCTATAGATGGCTTTAGGAAGTATGGACATCTTAACTATGTTAATCCTTCCAATCCAAGAGCACGGAATATCTTTCCATTTCTTTGTGTCTTCTTCAATTTCTTTCAGCAATGTTTTATAGTTTTCAGTGTACAGATCTTTCACCTCTCTGGTTAAGTTTATTCCTAGGTATTTCATTCTTTTTGTTGCATTTGTAAATAGGATTGTATTCTTAATTTCTCTTTCTGCTACTTCGTTGTTAGTGTATAGAAATGCAACTGATTTTTGTATGTTGATTTTGTATCTGGGGTCTCTTTATAAGGACGCTAATCTCATTTGTGAGGACTCCACCCTCATGACCTAATCACTTCCCAAAGGCCCCACCTCCTAATACCATCACCTTGGAGATTAGGTTTCACGTATGGATTTGGGAGGAAACACAAACATCCAGTCTATAGCAATAGATAAGATCACATTTCCCATCCCCTCCCCAGGACTTGACAACCTGCTATGGTTCTTCATCACCTACAGGAGAAAGTTCACTGCCTACAGGAGAAACACCTTAGCAGGGTGGAGTACAAAGCTATTCACCAATTGGCACTCACCCAGTTTTCCAGCCTGGTCTCCAGTGCACACCCTGCAAGAGGAGCTTCCAGCCTAGTAATGGAAATAAATGTTCAATAGTGTTCAAAAAATAGTGGTATGGGAGTGCAGAGCAAAGAGCCTCTAGACTAGAACAAAAAAGACAATTCCTTTGTCCGTGTGCAAACTCCCCACTCCCAAGCCCATGGCAGACATCACTAATCAATCATTGCACTCCTTACCTCTGAGGCCAGATGGGGCGCCACATTCTTCTCAAAGGAGCAAACCGTGTAGTCACTACCAGTTAATTCAAGTTGGCTCAAAGGTTTAGAGCAGATTTAGAGGATCTAAAAAATGATTGTTATTTCAATAGAGAGAGAACGGAGAGAAAGGGATTTCCAGGCTCAAGGAATAGCATACATAAAGACACAAATTTGCATGGCCTCCACTCCAGCCCATTGGAGCCTATAACTGTTCCCTCTGACACAAAACAAACCACTTTTGCAGCCAGGTCTGTTTCAGGACCTTCTGTGCAACGTGGCCAGGCCCAATGAGATTTCTAGCCCAAAAGCTCTTAGCATGAGCATCCTCCTCAAAGGGTACTCCTTCCTCATCCCTAACAATTTCTTTCTGGATCCTCTCATGCCAGGAAATACCTCTTAGCTGGGCATCCAAGATCACGAACCCGTGTTATGTCCAGAAAATTTAGGAATTAATTCATCAAATAGATAGTATCTGCTGGGCGCCAGGCCCTATTTCTGCATATGCAAAAAAAAAAAAGTCTTAATATTAGTCATAATTAGGTGCTTGCTTGTTTGTATCACTCCATAATAAAATGATGAAAAACTAGAAAGAATAACGAACATAGGAAATATAAATAAAAGTAAAAAATCAAGCCCCGGGGAGGGACGTGCATCAACACCCAGGCCCCAGTGGAGGACACTGTGTTTACTCATCCCTGCATCCTCACCGCCCGGCACAGGGCCTGGCACACAGGAGACACTCCAGTATATGGGTCCTTCAGATTGGGCTCTGAGCTTCCTGGCAGCCAATGTAAAAAAGGATTTACATGGTCACGTAGTTTTCCAGAGTTCGCATGATGCATGCCAGTTACTTCCGAGGAAGTAAACCTTTTCCTAGCACCGAGCACAAACAAAGTTCTTAGTGAGGTTTAGTAAAAGAGGGCTGACACAGCGCTGGTTCTCTTTTCCAGAGATCACAAAGGACAGCTGCAACGGGACGTGCCACACCAGCGCCAAGTATGTCCCTCCAAGCCCCTCTTGGGGACGGTGCCAAGGGGATTCTTTCCCAACAGTGTCCACTCCAGGCCCTATCCTCCAGGAAGTAGTTTCCTGAGACCGTTTCTGACAATTTAGGATACATTTAAGTATGAAACTAAAAATATCTCTGAAAAGGGGAGCTGGCCCTGGGGCCCAGTTGTTAAGTTTGGCACGCCCCGCTTTGGCGGCCTGGGTTCGT
Organism: Diceros bicornis minor; assembly: GCF_020826845.1. Taxonomy (NCBI): domain Eukaryota; kingdom Metazoa; phylum Chordata; class Mammalia; order Perissodactyla; family Rhinocerotidae; genus Diceros; species Diceros bicornis. The sequence goes on along the minus strand of NC_080764.1, from coordinate 19,991,565 downwards.
GGGTCCGGATCCCGGGTTCGCGGGTTCGGGTGCTATGCTGCGGTAGTGACCCACATAGAAAAATAGACAAAGATTGGCACAGATGTTAGCTCAGGGCTAATCTTCCTCAGCAAAAAAAAAAAAAAATCTCAGAAAAAGCCACCATCAACTTGCCAGATCCAGCCTTTTGAATAAGCTGGCATCTGAGTTACCTGGCATGTCGGCAAAAATGCCTGTTGAAGCCACTTTCAGAGAGGCAGAAGGAGCCCAGTGGGCCTCGCATTCGTCAAACGTTACTCCCCATTCTCAGCCAAGCCTTACTTGACTCCATACTCCTAACTCCCAGAGGGGCTTAATCGGTTAATTAATTAAAAGCCCAGTAGCTGGAGTTAGATCTGAATTTGAATCAGCCTCTGTCATTTTCATTAACTGCAAGAACTTGAGTCAATTATTTAATGCCTCTAAGTCTTGGTTTCTCCATCTGTAAATGAGAATAATGATAATATCTATTTGTTGGAGTTGTTGGAGATTGTGTAGGTTACGTGAAGTAATGTGTGACGCACAGCTCTCCAAAGGTTGGTAGCCACCCTCCTGACCCCTGGGCCGATGCCTGCATGTACATGCTCTGTAGTTTGCAAGATGAATGGCTGCAGTTTTAGCTGCCCGTGGCGGGGCCGTACTAGGAATGGACCTCGAGGGCCTCATGGGGGCAGGAGCTGGGATGCTGGGGATGAAGGGGTGTGGGTGTCGTGTGTTTTTCTACAAACAGCATTTGCCCTGTCTCGTTGCAGCTGCCTTCTCAATCCGGATGGCACAGCCTCGTGCAAATGTGCGGCAGGATTCCAAGGGAACGGGACCGTCTGCACAGGCAAGTGAAGAAGGAATTTGTTGGGGGTGACGAGGCTAGCACAAGCTGTTGAGAGATCTGTGTCCCTGCAGACTGAACGGGCAGCTGCTACCAACCGTTGACAGTGAACTAGAAGTAACAGGGCAGCTGACTGTGCCCGGGGGATAGGAAACCAACTGTTCATGGATAGGGCATGTTGGTTTTGAGATGGGCAGGCTCATCTGCTCCTGTTTTCCTCTCTGATGGTGGTTCACAGCCTTGACCACAATGGGAATCACCTGGAGAGCATTAAAAAACACTGATTTGATTGACCGGGGGTGTGGCCTGGGCGTGGGGACTCTGGAATGGGAAAGAAAAGGGCTTGAGCCCTGGGTCTTCCTCCTACCACCCACATGGCCTTGGGTGGATCTCTTAGCTGCTCTGAGCCCTCTTCGCTCATTTGCAAAGTAAACACAAAACTACCTCCTCTGCAGAGGGGTTTTAGGATGAAATGAGCTCTCTGTGCCCAATGGCAGAATGATGCAGCTGTTAAAAACAGCCCCAGCATTGGACTCCCGGATTTGACTCTTAAGTGCTTATAACTTGTGTTACCTTGGGAAAGTTGCTTGGCTGCTCTGTGCATCATTTTTTCGTCTGTAAGTTGCAGATAATAGGAGAATCTCCCTCCCTGGATTGTTGGATGATAACCTGGATTAATGTCTGGGAAGTGCTTAGAACAGCCCTGGCACAGAGCACTCAGTAAATGTGAGCTAATACTCTTATGGCGCCCAACACATATTTGGTGCCAGAACAGTGGAAATGCTTAGCATCATTTTCCTCTTGAGCAGGGTATCTGGGCAGGCTTTGGGCCAGATTGTGGCAGAGCTGAACAATGATCACACCAACCTGCTTTCTAGACAATCTTACCCCGGGCATTCTCCCAGTGTGCAGGTACCCTGACCCTGGTTCCAGATGTTTCCTGCAGTAGGATGTGTACAGTATGCTAGTGAAAACAGCTGGAAAGGACAAATAACTGGGATGTTTTTGTTGCCCTCTGTTTTTGGGAAAAATGGCAAAAGCAAAAGATACAAGTTATTATGGGAACAACCAACATTTCTATAACATTTTCATATACATTATCAGATGTGAGTCCCCAAACCTGTAAACAAACCTCTATGGGGGATCTCGAAGTTTATATGAATTAAGTGGCTTGTTCAAAGTCAGATGATGAGTGAAGGCCAAGCCAAGACTCAAACACATGCCTTGGGACTCCAAGAGGATCTTGGGACTCCACTTGGATCACTCCAGGTGATCCACTTTGAATTAATTTTTGTATATGTTGTGAGGTTGAGGTCCAAATTCATTCTTTTGCATGTGGATATCCAGTTGTCTCAGATTTGTTAAAAAGATTATTCATTCCCCCATTGAAACATCTTGGCACCTTTGTAGAAAATCAATTGACCATAGATGTATGGGTTTATTTCTAGACTCTCAATTCTGTTCCATATTTTATATATATATATTCTTATGCCAGTACCACACTGTCTTTATTACTAAAGCTTTGTAGTAAGTTTTGAAATTAGGGAATGTGAGTCCTCCAACTTTGTTCTTTTTCAAGATTGTTTTGACTATTCTGGGGCTTTTGAATTTACATATGAATTTTGGGATCATCTTGTCAGTTTATGCAAAGAAGTCAGCTGGAATTTGGAGGGAGATTGCATTGAATCTGGAGATCAATTTGGGGAATAGTGTCACCTTAACAATATTTATTCTTCCCATGAGTGAACATGGAACATCTTTCCTTTATTTAGGTCTTCTTTAATTTCTTTCAACAATGTTTGTAGTTTCCATACTGTAAGTTTTATACTTTCTTTGTTAAAGGTATTCCAAAGTATTTTATTCTTTTTGATGCTATTGTAAATGGAATTGTTTTCTTAATTTCGTTTTCAGTTTGCTCATTGCTACTGTATAGAAATACAATTGATTTTTGTCTATTGATCTTGAATCCTGCAACTTTATTGAACTGTTTATTAGTTTTAATAGCTTTTTAGTGGATTCCTTAGGATTTTCCATATACAAGATCATGTCATCTGCAAATAGAGATGGTTTTACTTCCCCTCTGCCAATCTAGATTCCTTTTCTTTTCTTTTCTTGCCTAATTGCCCTGGCTGGAAATTCCAGTACAATGTTGAAAAGAAGTGGTAAGAGCAAACATCCTTGTCTTATTCCTGATCACCGGGGAAAGCATACAGTCTTGCACCATTAAGCACAACCTTGGCTGTGGGTTTTTCATAGATGGCCTTTATCGGGTTAAGGATGTTTCCTTCTATTTCTAGTCTGTTGAGTGTTTTTATCATTAAAGGTGTTGATTTCATCAAATGCTTTTGTTCCTTCTATTGAGATGATCATATGGTTTTTGTCTTTAATTCTATTGATATGCTAATATGTACGCATATGTAATATGCGCACATAGGACATATATGCATATGTAATACGTATTACTTTAATCAATTTTTGGATGTTAAACCATCTTGCGTTCCTATATAAATCCCATTTGGTTATGGTATATAATCCTTTTTATATATTGCAAAATTTGACTTGCAAGTATTTTCTTGACAATTGTTATGTCTATATTCATAAGGGATATTGGTCTCTAGTTTTCTTGTGATATCTTTGTCTGGTTTTAATATCAGGGTCATACTGGCCTCAGAAAATGAATTGCAAAGTCTTCCTTCCTCTTCCAGTTTTTGGAAGAGTTTGTGAAAATTTGGTTCTTATTCTTTTCTAAATATCTGGTAAATTCATCAGTGAAGGCATCTGGTGTTTTGCAGGCTTTTGAATTATCCATATTTAATCCAATGCCTGCCATTTTGAATTATCTTCCATTTCTCAATGACTCAAGTAAAAATGCACCCATGGTTTTTTCTTCCCCCTCTCCCTCTCCTCTGTTCTGTGTCATCTCTCTCCTCTATAGCAATCAATGCCTGTGAGATCAGCAATGGAGGCTGCTCTACTAAGGCTCACTGTAAAAGAACCACCCCAGGAAGCCGGACGTGTGTGTGCAAGACAGGCTATGCTGGCGATGGCATCGTGTGCTTAGGTAGGTACCATCCTTCATCCATCCAGTGGCAATGGTTTAAGAGTCAGAGCCCTGTGAAATGATCCTGATGTGTGAGCTCCTATTATCAGGCCATACCACTGCTGGGATCATCTTTCAGTTTATCTGGGCAGGAAGGTGTGAAAATGTGACTGGAGGGGTATGAAGGTGTGTGATGTCCAAAAATCCCTCTGGAAAGAGAAAAGGGGAAAGCTTTTTTGAATTAAACATTATGATGGTGACTGAATTTTTAAATATTTATTCTTCTTTTATACAAGTAGCACATACTCACTATAGAAATATTAGAGAATGCGTATATGCTGGGGAAAAAATTCTGGAGATAACCACTCATTATTGTTGTATTACCCCATTTTGCTATGTGTACACATACTTTTTTAAACAAAACTTCTGTCTCATGATAGATAGTATTTAGTATGCTTAGCAATATGACAGAACAATTCTCCCTGAAATTAAGTATACCTCCAAATCATTATTTTAATGGCTACACACTGTTCTACTATAAAGGTATGCCATAGTAAGTTGTCTGAATTTTAACTTTTTAGCTATAAAAAAAATATTCACAGGGGCCGGCCTGGTGGCATAGTGGTTAAGTTTGGGTGCTCCCTTTCAGTGGCCTGGGGTTCACAGGTTCGGATCCCAGGCATGGACCTATACACAGCTTGTCAAGCCATGCTGTGGCAGGAGTCCCACATATAAAGTAGAGGAAGATGGGCACAGATGTTAGCCCAGGGCCAATCTTCCTCAGCAAAAAGAGGAGGATTGGCAACAGATGTTAGCTCAGGGCTAATCTTCCTCACCAAAAAAAAAAAAAAATTCACACAGAAGAGTTGCAAGAATAGCACAAAAAAAGGACCCACTTGCACTTTACCTAGATTCACTTATTGTTAATATTTTGCCCCATTTCCTTTATTATTTGCTCTATTTATGTATATACACATTTTTTCTAAACCATTTGAGAGTAAGCTATATAGATATAATATTCCCTTTATCCTTAAATACTTAAGTATATCTGAGAATAAGGATAGACTCCTACATAATCACAGCACAGTTAACTTCAGTAAATTTATTATTGATATAATACTTTTGTCTAATTATCATTTGTATTCTGATTTCATCAATTGACCCAATAATGTCCTTTTTTGACATTTTTTTCATCTAGTGCAGGATCCAGTTTAGGGTTAGGTATTGCATTTAGTTGTTGTGTCTCTTCAGTCTCCTTTAATCTGGATGGTTCCTCACCCTTGCTTTGTCTTTTATGACATTGACGTTTTGGAATAATATAGTCCACCACCCCAACTTTTTTTTTTTTTTCTTTATAGCATGTCCTTCATTTTGGCTTTGTCTGATGTTTTTTCATGATTATATTCAGATTATGCATTCCAGACCCGATATCACACAAGTGATATTGCATCCTTCTTAGGATATCACACTAGAGGCTTGCAATTTCCACCTGCCTCTCGTTTGTGATGTTAATTTTGGCCACTTGGTCAAGGTGCTGTCTCATTTTCCACTGTTCAGTTACTTTTTTCCCCTTTGTTACCAGTAAGTGATGGGTGGGGAGACACTTTAACACCAAGCAAATATCCTGCTCCTCATCAAAATACCCTCCTAAATCTATCATCTATTGATGATTCTTCCCTGAACCAATTATATTGTGATGGTTGCAAACGATTTTTTTCAATTCCTTAATCTCTTCATTCATAGCATGTTGGGTTGGACTCCAAGATTCTATGATTCCAAGTCCTTGGCTGCAAACACTCATATTCAATTGATAGAGGGACAGATTCAAGCCCACCGACTGTGCCTCTGCTGGCACAGTCCCATCCCAGAGGAGTGGATTTTGAGAAACCACATCTGGTACGCTCCCTGTTGGGTTACTTCGACTTCAGAGTTGTCAGAAAACTGAATCACACTTTGACACCCTCGGTCAGTTAGCCGTCTTGGCTGGTCCCTCAAAATGTCTGTGCTTGAGAATGAGACTTGATTCTCATGCCAGGTGTGGGCTTTTTGTTTTGAAGAGATCAACCCGTGTCTGGAGAACCATGGCGGCTGTCACAAGAATGCAGAGTGCACGCAGACAGGACCCAACCAGGTGAGCTCTACCTCCCCGGGTGGCTTACATTTTCCTAGGAGCAAGTTCCTGGGTCCTTAGACCCAGGCCTAAGGGGAAGAGGACCTTTCTTTTAGCTTTCTGATGCCCAGAATTCCACAATTTTTCTTTGGCTTGAGACTCTGAAATGCATGTGCCACAGCAGAAGATAATATTTCTAGGCCCTCTGTCAGTCACATATTCCCTACCATAGGGAAACTTGCAGCTCCTCCCTAAAGAGGAGGTTTGGGGAGGTGGGAGAAATGTGAGGGCTCCAGTACAAAGGAGGGGAGAGGTCGAGGGATGAAAAGTCACAGGCAGGGAAGCTGGAGGCTCTGGGATCCCAGCTCTTCCTCCATCAGTCTCTGTGAATGAGCACAATGGTCAGGCAGGAAACGACATACATCAGACGCTGGATGATGAAGTCAAGTTCCTGGTAAATGTTCCATTGACGTTGCTGAGCCCTTCAGAGACCTCAGTGCCAGATGTCCCAATGGCAGGTCAAGCAAGTGTCTAAAGCACCCAAAAATAAGAAAAAAATATATTTATTTTGAAAGACGTGTGTGTGTGTGCATGAATATTTACATATATAGTCATAGGGAAAACCAGAACAGTCAATGTTGGGCTACCTTATACATATTTTGGGGCTCAGTAGAGTTCTTATATCACACTACAAACGGGGTCGGGAAAACCTATAAGCTTTTCAGTGTTCAGGGCCTCTACAAGTTCTCCTCTAGACACAGAAGGCAGTGAGAGGGACGCGGGGTTGATCTCTGAGACAGGACCTTAGTCCAGGAGGGGCAGCTCGTGGGCATCTTGGTAAAGGTTTGAGCCAAGATCAGGGCCCTTGATGATGGAAGAGGAGCCTCGAGGAGCAATGAGAACCTGCCGTTTGGCCCTGGCTGGCCCCGCCATGAGTCCAAGTTCTAACAAGCAGACATGAGACCAGAGCCACTCATCCTGAGTGGAAGGCTTTTGTGTGGATTAGAAAAGCCGCCCCTCAGGTGGATGCATCGGAAGCAGGTGCCCCTTCCGGTGGGCACACAGCTTGGTGAATAGAGGGTAGCTGGGTTTTAGTCCCACTCACCCCTGTGCCAGGTGCTCCTGAGTAGAGCACATGTGACACGGAGGTGAACTAGACAGTCCCCAACTTCCTGAACTACACAGTGTCCCCTCCCTCGACTGGAAGCCACCAGCTGACTTCCCTGGCCAAACAGTGGCTTTGACTGACAGTTTTCATGTGTGTAACTCATTTGGCTCCAAAGGAGTCTTCTGCCATCTCCTTGCACTGAGGCCTTTGGACTGAGCGTTGGTGTAGATGAGCAAGAACTGAGCATGAAGGGGAGTGGGCCATAGCTTAGCTTCCTTGCAACTGAGCCTTTACCAACCAAAGAGAGAAAAGAGGTGAGTGCCAGGAAGGCAAAGGACCAAATAAGGTAACAAAGTTAAAAAAAATCAAGTCTCTTGGCAGCAGAGATAGGATGTGTAGGAGATGCCAGTACTAGAGCAAAGTGTGCCAAATGTGCTCAAATGTAAGAAGACAGTTCTCATTAGAGAATAGATATTACCAATATCAAATACGGAATCTTCTAGCATGACCATTACCATTATAGAATTCGAGCTTGAGGCCAGTAGAATCTATCTGTGAAATGACCCATTTCCTTCTCCTCCTGGACAGGCCGTCTGTAACTGTTTGCCAAGATACACTGGAGATGGGAAGGTCTGCACGCTCATCAACACCTGCCTAACCGTGAGTGTGGGTCTAGCCGAGCCCTCTGAGGTCAGGCCTAGGGTGCCTCCCACCCTGTTCTAGGGGATGGGGCATGAGGGATGATCTCCTTCGGAGCTGCTTCTGGGCCATGAGCTCATTTCTCCCTCATGTTCCAGTCGTAATGTTGGAGAAACTCCATTCTCTGCCTCTGTCACTCCATCTCTGCCTCTGTCTTCACGTGGCCTTCACCTCTGTGTCTGTGTCTCCTCTTCTAGTAGGAATGCTTGTGGACGTAATCTAGGATGATCTCATCTCGAGATCCTTAATTACATCTGCAAAGACTCTTTTTCTAAACAGGGTCACATTCACAAATACCAGAGCTTAGGACTTGGGCATACCTTTGGGAGACCGCAATTCGACCCACTGCAGATTGAGAGGAGTGAAGGCCCTTGCCCAAGATCACAGAGCGAGCACACGGCACAGCCAGAACTTGAACCCACATCTGTCTGACTCAAAGGCTGCAAGCTTGACCACTTCTTGTGGTGCCTATTTCTCCCACAAGGTGCTGATCCCCAGAGGAGGCCCAGTCCATATAGCTTACTTCCCTTATTCATATCGCTGCCCATCTGAGAGCCTCCAGCTGTGGGCATGAGAACGGCACAGATACCCCGTAATGAAAGCCCTCCCTTTCCAATCGAGGTCCCCACTGTCCCCTTATGTTGGTCTGGTGAGTTCCTCAGGAAAACATGTCCCCACATGAAATGATTGTGTAGGGACACTAAGGAAGAAGCTGCAGAAGGAGGGGCTGGGATGTGGAGCTGTTACAACTAGGCCTGTGGCCAGCTTTACTTTCGCGACAGTTCTTCAGTGGCCATTTCCATTTTTACAAAATGGCTACCTTGTTTCGGCAACTAATGCAATAAACCCACGTGTACCTGACACTCAGCTACAAGTCATTAACTCATGGCCACTCTTTTTTTCCTCTGTACCCATGACTGCCACCACCCACTGGATTCTTTTCAAGAAGAAAGGAAGTTTGTTTTCTTGCAAGATGAGTAATATTAAGGCATGTTTTTACGTTGATGAATATGATCCAAAAAAGACAAGGGAACTGACACTGAAGGAGAGAAGGTAGATTGTCACAGGAGAAAAGTACATGAGTGGACAGCTAATCCTTGACAAAAGATCCAAGAACATACGATAGAGAAAGGAAAGTCTCTTCAATAAACGGTATCAGGAAAACTAGATAGCCACACGCAAAAGAATGAAAGTAGACCATTATCTTACACCATGCACAAAAATTAACTCAAAATGGATTAAAGACTTGAATGTAAGAGATAAAACTCCTGGAAGAAAACATAGGCAGTATGCTCTTTGACATCTGGCTTAGCAGTATCTTTTTGAATACCATGTCTCCTCAGGCAAGGGAAACAAAAGAAAAAATACACAAACAGGACCACATCAAGCTAGAAAACTTCTGCACAGCAAAGGAAACCATCAACAAAATGAAAAGACAACCCACCAACTGGGAGAAAATATTTGCAAATTATACATCCAATAAGGGGTTAATTTCCAAAATATATAAAGAACTCATACAACTCAAGAACAAAAAAAACAAATAATCCAATCAAAAAATGGGCAGAGGATATGAACAGACATTTTTCCAACAGGCACATGAAAAACATGTTTAACATCACTAATTATCAGGGAAATGCAAATCAAAACTACAATGAGATATCACCTCACGCATCAGAATGGCTATTATTAAAAAGACAAGAAATAACAAGTGTTGGAGAGGATGTAGAGAAAAAGAAACCCTCATACACTGTTCGTGGGAATGTAAATTGGTGCAGCCACTATGGAAAACAGTATGGAGATTTCTCAAAATATTAAAAATAGAAATAGCATATCATCCAACTATTCCACTACTGGATATTTATCCAAAGAACGTGAAAACACTGATTCGAAAGATATATGCACCCCTATATTCATTGCAGTATTATTCACAATAGCCAAGACTTGGAAGCAACCCAAGTGTCCATTAATGTATGAATGGATAAAGGAGATGTGGTATATATACATAGTGGAATACTACTCAGCCATAAAAAAGACCAAATCATGCCATTTGCGACAACATGGATGGACCTTGAGGGTATTACGCTAAGTGAAATAAGTCAAACAGAGAAAGACAAATACCATATGATTTCACTTATATGTGGAAGATAAACAAACAAACTAACACATAGATAACGGAAAACAGATTGGTGGTTACCAGAGGGGAAAGGGTGGGAGGAGGACGAAAGGGGTAAAGGGGCACGTGTGTATAGTGACAGATGGAAACTACACTTTTGGTGATGAACACAATGCAATCTATACAGAGGCCAAACTATAATGATGTACACCTGAAATTTACACAATTTATAAACGAATGTGACCTCAATAATATAATTTTTTAAAAAATAAGAAATCATATACATACAAGATAGGTGCAGAAAGGACTCATCTAATTGTATGTCAATGGTTAGTTTCATGGGGGTGAACACAGGCTTCTATATTAGAGACCTGGGAATGGGTGAGGTACAAATGCAGCACAATAGTATGTCTGTAATTAGATTTGAGAGTAACTTCTGTCGCCCAGAAAGTTTTGGATAATTTGAATTTAGAGAATAAATTAATGTGAAGCTCAAAACTACAACCTGAGTTTTTATAAAAGGACAATTGCATAAACATGGCTCATCTCTATGCATGCAAAAGAGTAACTCACTCTGTGTAGGGAAATCACACAGAGAAGATTTTCAATGCAGACTGTTACTGAATAACCAGTCTAGGATTCATATGTACAGAAGTGAATGAATGAATGTATGTGGTTAATCCCTTAACAACCTCCATCTCCTTCCCAGGGGCAGAGATCTCACTCTGGAGATGACCCTTGTGAACATATCGAGTGTAATAAGGCTTTCACTTCACCCTCCCTCCCCCTACACTAGTCCCAGGTCCAACCAATCCCCGAATCACTGACACCAAATCATCCTTCAGCCTGTGCCTTCACAGCCAGAGAATGGGGACCTTATTAACCCCCAAGAGAGATCAATACAGTTTTGGATATCTTGGAATCATAATGATAGTAAGGATTTTGGCATCTTTTGAGCATGGTGACTATTGTTAATAATATCATATATTTGAAAGTTGGTAAGAGAGTAGATCTTAAAATTTCACATCACAATAAAAAATTTGTCACTATGTGTGGTGATGGATGTAACTAGGCTTATTGTGGTGATTATTTTGGAATATATAAGATATCAAGACATTATGTTGTATACCTGGAACCAATATAATGTTATATGTTCATTATACCCAAATGAAAAATAGTCTTATTCAAAAAACAAAAAAGAAAAAGTACATGAGTGGGTGAGAGGAATGGAGGAATGGGACGCAGAGCCCACAGGTGGAGAGGGGAGCCTCAGATAGAAGCGGGGGCAGTAGGGTAGGTAGGTAGGTAGGTAGTCAGTCAGTCAGTCCATTAGTTGGTCAGTCAGGCAGTTAGTTAATTAGCTGGTCAATGAGTTAGTTAGTTAGCCAGTCAATTATTGAGTTAATAAGTCACACATGGACACCTACTTCATGCGGCTCTTTACTATGAATTAACTTGAAAATGTCTACGTCTAGCCATTCTAAATAAATTGTTAGTTCTGTGGAGACAGAGACTAAACATCCAGTGGGAAACCTTGCACACGGTGACACACAGTCAGGTCAGTGGGCATCACTGGATACCAGGCACCATTCTGGGCACTGGGAATTCATCAGTGACCAAGCAGCAAAGTCTCTTTCCTTAAAGAATTTACATTTAGAGGGAAGAGATGGACACTTAGTATGTAAAGGATTAGTCAGTCAGTCAGTTAGTTGTTAGTTCATTTGTTCAATAGTGAGTGACAGCAGAGTGAATGAGTTCAGGCCCAGCCAGGTGGTCAACCTCAGGACAGGAAGAGGAGGAGGCCCTTGTCAATCTCTGTCTGTTTCCTCCATGAGGTATGAGTTGAGCTCATCAACTGAGATTGAGGGGGCAGTGACTAAGAGTTGAGGAGAACATGTACTCAGAGTACATGTACTGGAAGAGTATAGAAGTGTTGATGTTGGTATGCATAACTTTGAAGGGAGTCCAGACAGCACATACATGTGACTTTTTCCAGCAATTCTCTGCCAGGATGGGACCAGAGGTGGCAGAGAGGTGGCCCAGGTGGGCTAGGGTTTTGCCAAGCCATTGTGTTGGAGGGAGAGAGAAGCGAGGTGGGGTTCGCAGTGCTCTGCCTTGCCACCTGGGCTGTGCTAAGATAAAGCGAGGAGCAGGGGGCCAAGTGGGCAGGAATGTGGGTGAGAGAGAAGTAGGCTGTGGGTCAATGGAGGTTGGGTCATTGGAGGCTGGAGTTGCAGTGTGAAAATAGGTAAGTGGAAATGATAAAAGATGATGGTCAGAGAGAGCAGGGTGTTTGAAATAGAGCTTTCATTAGTGGCCCACTTTAATGTTGACCCAAAGTCAAGGGTGGTCAGGGGGTGGTGGCAGAGGTGGAGTGGGGGCAGGTGCAGTAGAGGCCATTGACATGGATGTTGACACTGCCAAGGATGACGACAGGCATGGAGGGAAAGTCAGTGATCCAGGCGCCACTGCCAGGACCGTAGAAGAAGAATGCGAGATTGGAGATTCCTTGTGCTCTGAGAAAGCTGGGGTTTGTAAAGGATGAATGAGTAGAAATGGTTTGGAAGTGGCTGTGAGAAGTAAGAAAGATGCTATCCCAGGCCCAGACACTGAAGTGTGGTGCGAGGGGGGTAAACAGCTTCTCTTGAGGGCACAGGGAAAGTAGTATTTGCAGGAGATAGATACATCTTCAGTAAGAGGCGAAGAGAGACTTCTGGGAACAAGTGGAGACTGTAGGGAGTTTGCTAATGGCAGCAAGTTTCAGAAGGCAGGGGAAGGGTTGTGAAGGCGGTAAGAGGTGGGATATGGGGTCAGATCATGGGTGTATAGAGCAACATGGAGGGGAGTGTCCGTGTGGTAGGAGGTAACCTTGGGTGGCTAGACCTCTGCTGCTGACTGGGATAAACTGGAATGTGGGATGAGAGGGGATTCATCTTGGCGGTCTTGAGCATGCTGGGTATTGGACAAGTAAAATCCAGAGTACTTAACTGGAAGATCTGGGCCCCTAGGACATGGTTAATGGCTTTGCAAGAATCAGCTTTCTGGAATAGCTCATTGAGCTGTGTCAGCTCGAGGCAGGAATCTGGGGCGGTAAGTCCCTCCTGGGCCAAAATCTCAGACTCCACAAATAGTTTTGTAATGGAGGTTGAAAGGGAAGGAAGATTTTACAGCCAGCCTTTAAGCTCATTGACCTGCTCCTCTGTTCGTCCCTATCAGATTTATTTTTCTGTGCTTTGTATTCCTTCCTCACCTAGAATCTTTGCTTAGGCTGCAGAGCCCTTCTTGGTGTTCCCATGGATGTCGGCTTTGAACTGTACTTTGCTTTGTTTATATGTCGGGTCTCTCCCATCTTCCACAGCTTATAAACTGTTTGTGGACAAGGACCATGTGTTCACTCCATTTTATACCAACTGCCTTCTAGCTGATGACTGTTACCCTTGCTCTGATGGGATCAGACTCTAGCCTAAAGCTGGGAAGCGTCACACAAGATTGGTGCCTTTCTAGTCAACCCTCGGGTGCCGAGAAATGCCTCATTTGGCAACTCTAGGCTTATCTATATGGGGCTGGGGATCTGCTCGGAAGGACCTGCCATCTTGGAATATAAGGCTAGATGAATAAGAGGTCCTTCCAATTGCAGGGAATTGAAAGCAAGTTCAGAAAAAGGGCAAGTAATGCAAACCAGTCAGTCAGAGAGTGAGACAAAAGAAAAATTCCAGCACAGAATTGCTTTGTGAATAGTGGCAGAGCTGGCAAACTAACTGGTCTGACTTCCATCCACCACCCCTTGGAATTTTTACCAGAAAAATGGCGGCTGTAGTGAATTTGCTATCTGCAATCACAGTGGATCAGAAGAAAGGACCTGTACTTGCAAGCCAAATTATATTGGGGATGGGTTTACCTGCCGTGGCAACATCTATCAGGTAAGGCAAGGCATGTGTCTGTGAAGTAAACTCTACTTCCCTCACCATGCTAAGAATCCAGGTAGCTAAGGAATGTGCAAGAGTTTTGTAACATGTAAAGCTCTATAAAAATGTGAAAGGCAGTTTTGATATAAATCGGCAATGAAAAGAAATTTTATTACCCATGGGAATTCATTTGACCTGGAATGTAGTGCTTCAGATGGATGGTTCCAGAGTCAGAATTCACCTGGGTTTGAATTCAGCTCTGCCAATTAGTGATGTGACTTTGAACAGATTACATCAACTCTCTATGTGTCAGTTTCTTAACCTGTAAAAGAAAATAATGATACCAACCCCATAGGATATAAGAATTAAATGAGATAATGTGTGTAAAGGGCACAGGGCGTACAAAATCAAAGGCATTGCCGTGATGTGGATTGCCATTGGAGTGTGTGTGTGTGTGTGTGTGTGTGTGTGTGTGTGTGTGTGCAGGCACACGAGCATCTGCACTGGGCATAGAGGATGAGGCCATATGATACTTGTAGATTTCAACCTATCATAAAGGGCACGTTCTGTTATTTGGTTTAAAGAGGGACTAGAGCATTCTGGCTGATCAAATATTGTTGTTAATAGAGTAACTAAATCTGCCATAAACCATATTATTTAAAAATATTTGAACTGTTAAAAATGTTCTTAAAGCTCAGATGCTTCTGGAAATGGCTGAGCCTTTCTTTGATAAATCAGATGGTGACTCCAGAAAGGTTTTGGAACTCACAAAGTATGTCCACATAGTCATCCTGAACATCAATTGTAAGCCTGTAGATGGGGCTTGAAAAAGGCCCAGCGCGGCAGATTTCCGGTTAAAAGGATGGTAGATTCTCTCAATCTTAGAGAAATTGTCCTGCAACAACTCACATTGTTCTTGACTATCATTCACAGACATTAAGTGAATCTGCCCTGTTTTTGTTTCCAGGAGCTTCCCAAGAACCCAAACACTTCCCAATATTTCTTCCAGTTGCTGGTAAGAATATGTGTGTCTGTTTAGCTTCAAGAGTTGGATCTCAAGCCAGATGCAGGATAACCCTGTAGCCCAGAGTTGATGAGGGTAGAAGAAAGGCTGGGAACCTGCATTTCTGGCCTTAGGCTCTGTGTTGGCCATTTGTGAACTTCTCAGGGCTCAGGCGGGCAGCGTGAAGGAGTGGAATGAGTGTCACACTGGCCCGTTGAACATATCAGAATGTAGTATAAGAAAAAACTGCCATCGTACCAATGAAGAAAAGCATTACTGGGGCAATTAGTTAACTCTTTATATGAAAATATTAAGTTAGATCTTTCTGCACATCCTACATCTGAATAAGTTCCAGAGATATTAAAGAATAAAAGACAAAAATCTCGAAGAATAAAATCATAAAATCTAGAAGAAAATATAAGTAACCATAGGATCTTAGCACTGGCAAGGAGACAATTAGAACGGTTAAGTAAATCATCTTATTACTTATATTTGTATTCCCAATTATGTAAAATAGTTATGTGTGGAAGAGACACTGGAAAGGAATACCTGAAAATAACAGAGGTTACTTCTAGGTGGTGGGATTATGGGTAGTTATTTTCTTCTTTATGCTATGTTTGCAAATCTTCAATACAATAAGCACATGTTAATTTTATAAACAGATAAAAATAAACATTTATTTCAATGACAAAGAAACTGAAGGAATTTGAATCTAAGACTAAATAAAGTACAGCTCTCGCCATCCAGTTTTCACTCTCTGCCATTTGTTTGAGCCCCTGCCTGTATTTATGTTAAGTACATGGCATGTGGCCCCGCCTTTCTTCCCACAGGAGCATTCTGTACGAGACCTGGCTGGTCCAGGCTCCTTCACCGTTTTTGCACCTTTATCTGCAGCCTTTGATGACGAACCCCGGGTAAGCACGAAGCTAAGGCAAGTGGAAGAGGTTTGGGACTGGAACAGTCTTTGGGTGTCACCCTGGAACCAACACTGGAGACGTTTCTGGGCAGGAGATTTAGGCCCCGCTGGAGCTGACTAGCAATGGAAGGGGCTGCCTCCCAGCATCAGGACCCCTACCAGGGGAAGCATTCAAGTGGATTTGGGGTAATCACTGGCCAGAGACCCTCAAAGGACATTCCTGAATAGGGTAGGAGATTGGAAAAGACCAACAATTCTTAAATGATACAAACCTCCCATAGAAAAAAAAAAAAAAACAAGAGAATGCTGGATTAAAGGGACTTTTTATTTTATTTTATTTATTTATTTTTTTGTGAGGAAGATCAGCCCTGAGCTAACATCCATGCTAATCCTCCTCTTTTTGCTGAGAAAGACCGGCACTGAGCTAACATCTATTGCCAATCCTCCTCCTTTTTTTTTTTCCCCAAAGCCCCAGTAGATAGTTGTATGTCATAGCTGCACATCCTTCTAGTTGCTGTATGTGGGACGCGGCCTCAGCATGGCCGGAGAAGCGGTGAGTCGGTGCGCGCCCGGGATCCAAACCCGGGCCGCCAGTAGCGGAGCACGAACACTTAACCGCTAAGCCACGGGGCCGGCCCTGGATTAAAGGGATTTAAATAGCTTCTTTTCTTGCAGGACTTATCAAAGCCTTTACTGTTCTAACATTCACTGGGACTCTTCATGCTGGATTTCCCATTAATATATAATAATGTAGCAAACATCTATCGAGTGAAACACTGGTTCTATTGCCTGGTCTAGATTAATGCATTTAGTCTTCATGACAGCCCTGTGAACTGAATGCTATTATTATCCCCAAGCGGATAATACTTGTCGAGGACTTGGAGACAAGTAACTTTCCCAAGGTCACATGACCAGCAAACGGAGGAACGAGGACTCACACACGACTCCAGAGCCCACGTTCTTAACCACCGCACACTCTGCCTCTCTATGCACACATTTTGGGGCAAAGCAGGGGCACAAAAATAATTTTTTAAAGAATTTGACATTGATAGTTTTTTTTTTTAAAAAAGCATCCAAGGAGTTATCATGAAACAATGAGAACCTAGTGGGCTTTTTATTACACCGACTTGGTGGTTAATATTGTCTGCATTTTGATTTACAAATGGAGAAGCATCGTGATCTTTTTCATGCTAAAGGTTTAAATCTGGCCCAGGGAACTCCCCAAGAGGGGGATGTACTATGCAGTGTTTCCCAACATTTTTCACAAGAAAACTCTTTCTTCAAGTAGCATCTCATGCGACCTGGGTTCCTTGCCACCTGTGTTGTGAGATGCTGGACCAGAGGTCCAAGTTCTCTTCCTCTCTGAGATTATACAACGGAAGCAGGAAAGAACTAGGGCCACTTTCTCCCTCTTGTCTGGACAGTTTCTATCCTGTCACCCTGACCACAAGCCAACCCTGACTGCCTGCTTCCCAGGGTCCCGGTGGGGAGAGCAATGCAGGGGAAGGTGGAGGAAGGGACAGCAAAAAGAGAAAGAGTCGGAGCAAAAGGCTCCTGGCTCTGGCTGGGACCCTCTGATCTTCTATGACAGATTAAAGACTGGGACAAACAGGGCCTAATGCCCCAGGTTCTTCGATATCATGTGATCGCCTGCCACCAGCTGCTTCTGGAAAACCTGAAATTGATCCCGAATGTGACTTCTCTCCAAGGGGAGCCCATTGTCATCTCCATCTCTCAGGTAAAGGAGGCCACTTCAGGAAGGTGCCCATTTTCCTTGGGCCCTCTCTCTTCTCCTCTTCCCTAGAGCAACACCAGTAATACTAACAACCACTGACACATATTGAGTGAGTTCTATCTGCCAGGTACTATTCTAAGTATTTGATATGTACTAACTCATTTAATCCTCAAAATAATCTCGTAATGTAGATACTATTATTTTCCCCAATTTACAAATCAGGAAACTGAGCTTAGAGAGGTTAAGTAACTTGTCCAAGGTCACACAGCAAGTAAATATTAGAGCTGGAATTCAAACTCAGAGGCAAGGCAGCTTCATCTGGTCAAGAGAATTGCTTCTGGCAGCATTGGTCAGAAGCTGGAGAGGGAGGAAGGCCACTTGATCAAAGCTTTTTGATCAAAGCCATTTGACCATGCTGGTCCCCTCCCACCCCACAACAGAGAAACAGATGGTGGCTGTGGAATTCCTTTCAAAGGGAAAAAAGTGTGTGGTGGGGACAGATGAGGGGGTTGGTGGTATAGAGAACACAGGTGAAAGAGAAGCCAGTTTCGATCTGCTTGTTATTTCATATTTGAGAATCACAGTGAAATGACTATTTTGGTTGATTATTTGCTATTAACTTCTCCAGGTGAAAATTACATCTTATCTCAGTTTTCTTTTTATAATCATAATAAAACCTGTGCTCAAATAACTTGGATCTTCAGATTTTGCCCACAGCTCTACTTAAACATTCACTTTCGTGATGATTTAACATGGTTGGTGAAGCCTTCCGAAAAAAAGCCATTTTGTATCTATTTTTGTTTGTGCTCATTTCGTTTTTTTCTTTTTTGGTTGATTTCAGGACACGGTGTATATAAATAATAAAGCTAGGATCATATCCAGTGATATCATCAGTACCAATGGAATCATCCACATCATAGACAAATTGCTGTCTCCCCAAAACTTGCTAATCACCCCTAAAGATGCCTCTGGAAGGATTCTGGTGGGTGAACTCACTGTCCTACTCCCTGCAGAGTGACTTATAATACTCATCATTTATTATCTCAATTCTGATTTTGAGGCATTGTTTTGAGACATTTTAATTTTGCTGCTTCAATCTCAAGCTACTATTAAAAGCCTAGTAAATATTATTCTTAGTAAAAAGTAAGTAGATAAGTCTATTTTAAATAGATAAATGGATTTTGTAAATTTTTCTTTGGTGTCCGTGAAGACAGATGGTCCTGCACAGATTTGGAAGATGGAGAAATTACATAGATGGAGGATAGATAGATAATAAGTACACAGACAGATAGGTGATAGATAGACAGACAGACAGACAGACAGACAGATAGATAGATAGATAGATAGATAGATAATAGACAGATAAATGATACATAAATAATACTAAACCTAAACCTGAAATAAAACTTTCTCAATTGACAGAAAAGACTATTCTAACTTTTATTGTTATGTATTAGTATTGGCCAGGGATCTTCATTGCAAACAACAGAATCCACTATACCTAACTTAAAACAAAAGGATTTCTTAAGATATTAAGTACACCATCAAATCTCTTGGAAGGCCAGAGAGCCTAATTCAAGTGCTACACAGCTGGGAACATAGCAGCCCAGGGGTACCTGCAAAGGAAGGACACCTGACTTCACCGTGGGGCTGTCCCGACTGTCATAGCTCTGCCGGTGCCACCTCTCTCCAGCCTCACCACCTAGGACACAAGAGTCTGGACACCAGATGCCTCCACCATTGTGCTTGTCAGAAGATCTGATCTCCCCGCTAGCAGCCACAGCCACCTAACATTGTATCTTTCCACCAATCGGTTGCATAAGCGCTTCTGCTTGGTGGATCCTGTAACACCTATGGGGCTCTAGCTGCAAGGCAGTCTGGGAAAATGTAGTGCTCAGCCTCCCAGCCTTTCTAATGCAGAAAGGCATGGATGGGTACAACGGAGCTGGAGTGGGCACCAATGCGCCAATATCTACAGCAACTGCCACTTTTCTTAAAGTGCTCTGTGAACTGTACGAGGAACGATCTCATTCCCATTCTTATTATCTTTGCAGCAAAATCTTACGACAGTGGCAATAAACCACGGCTACAGCAAATTTAGCAACTTAATACAGGTAAAAATGTAGGAGAAAAGTTGCCTCAGGGGATAACCTGCCTAAAGAGGTTTGTTTTCTGGAGGGTTTTTTGTTTGTTTTCTGTTTTGTTTCGTTTGGGGCACTAGCCAGCTGTTGTGGGATCCGTGTGGGGAAATCCTAACTTTCTAGAGAGCAAAGTCATTCTCTGCCACTCCATTCCCAAAATGGGGTATGGTTTGTTCAGCTCTATAGTGTACACTGGCCAAGTTAGAAATTGAAGTATTTGAAGCTGGAGCAAGGGAAAGGAATTAGGGGGTGCCATTCCCTGAACCAGGCACTTCAGACCTGGGATCATCACCTCCATCATGGAGATGGGGAAGCGAGGTGGAGAGCGGGGGAGCCTATGAAACAGGTAGACATTGCACTTAAAACCATATCTTTCTGACTTGAGAGACAGTTCCCACAAATTGAGCAGAAAAACTTCATGTCCAAGCAAAGATTGCAGAGGAGAATCAGGGAGGAGCAGGTCCTCCCAGGCCCCCTGTCCTCCACTTACCCCAAGACGTTCCAGGAAGGTTCTAAGAACCCTGAGCGCCCCCATAGCACGGTCTACAAACTTCTGCATAGACCAGCGATTTCCAAAATGGTCTGGGGCTAAGACTTTCTGGGGAGGCTTTTAGAAATGGAGATTTCAATGTGCTCAAAATGAAAATCTCCAAGGATGTTACAGACAAGGTAATCTTTATTGCCCACCCCCAAAACCTTATAGTCACCCCCACACTTGGGCATCAGCTCTGGTTGAACCCAGGCTTTTATAGCAAATTAGCAAACCTCTCTGGGGCTCAATAAAAGGGACTAATAAAGCCTACTTCATAGGGTTGTTGGAAAAGTTACAAGAAAAAAATGTATATGATGCACCCAGGTTATAGAAGGCTCTCAAAATGATTCCTCCCCATTCATCTGGCAATTTCCTTTTTGGGTCTATGTGATCTAGAAATCCTATAAATATGCAGAAGTATATCAATATTAGATAGGTTTCACTTTTTTAAATGAAATATGAGAAAAATGCTAAAAGGGTCTTCGAGAAATTAAAATACTTGGGCAGGAGTAGTAGCAAAAAACAAAGGTATTTGCTAATTTTCCTATTAACAAAAGCCCAGAATTTGACTTTCTGTTTTGCTTTTCTAAGAAAATGAGAGTCCCAATGGCTGGAGTGTGTAACCCCTGAACCACTCAGAGACCCAATAAGCCCTGGGGCGGGCACAGAGGGGCCCCCAGCTGCCTCTGGTCCTCAGACTGGACCCTCTGCTCATGCTGGGCTTTGCCACGTACGTGACCAGCTCCCTGCGTTTCAGGATGCGGGCTTGCTGAGCGTCATCACTGACCCCATCCACACTCCCATCACTCTCTTCTGGCCCACCGACCAAGCCCTCCACGCCCTCCCCCAAGAACAACAGGATTTCCTCTTCAACCAAGATAACAAGGACAAGCTAAAGGAGTATTTGAAGTTCCACGTGATCCGAGATTCCAAGGTATTTTGTTTTCACACAGAAGTGAGTACAGTGATGCCCTGGGGTGATCAACTCCAGGAATTGTCGGTGTGTCTCCGGCTCCTCGGAGACCTGAGCATCCCCTGCCCTGCCCAGTCCTCCTCTGACTGGCCGTGGTTAAATGACCCCTGCAGTATACCACATCTGGTTCTGGTTCTATGACCTGCCATTTTTTTTTTTCTAACTCTAACCGGTACCCGAGAGCATCCATCATTCCTCTCGTGTACTGCACATCAGCATTTCTCTTCCCTAGTTCACGTGGCAAAATGGCTGCTGATAGCGGTTCCCAAGTTTCTCCAGATGGACTCTTTCTCTCCCAGTTCCAAAACTTCTAGGCAAAGAACTGGTCGATCCAGCTGTGATCAGTTCACCCTGAACCAATATACTGTGATGAGAGAAGCAGGATCTTGTAGGAACATGGCAGCTCTTGCTAAAACTCTATCGCTCTGAGTCCTCAACCAGGAGCCATGTCTCTCTCCAGGAGCGAGTCTATCCAATCTGAGAATGCCAAATGCCCTAACTCTGGTTAATCCATCGGACCTGTATTAGTTTCCTAGGGCTGCCCTAACAAATTACCACGAACTGGGTGGCTTGAAACAACAGAAATTTATTCTCTCAGAGTTCTGGAGGTTGAAAGTTCAAGATCAAGGTGCTGACAAGGTGGTTCCTTCTGGAGGCTCTGAGGGAGAATTTGTTCCATACTTCTCTCCCAGCTTCTGGTAGTTGCTGGAAATCTCTCGTGTTCCTTGGCTTGTAAATGCATCCCTCCAGTCTCTGCCTCCGTTGTCACATGGCTGTCTTCTCCCTGTGTGTTTCCATGTCTTCACATGGCATTCTCCTCTTCTCTCTTCTTCTTATAAGGACACCAGTCATACTGGATTAAGGGCCCACTCCTCTCCAGTATGACTTCCTCTTAACTAAGTACATCTGCAACGACATTATTTCCAAGTAAGGTCACATTCTGAGGGGGTCAGGACTTCAATAAAGTTTTTGGGGGGACACAACTCAACCCACAGCGGTGCCCTACATGCCCTATACTATTTCCCTAACCCACTGACCCTGCCTTTGGCTTCATGCACCAAGACAGCATCTCCCATGTACTCCCAAGCATAGAGCGGGGATGCAAGGGTGATTGAAACCAGCCCCGCTGGCAGAGACTTTCCCTGCAGACAGAATCTCCACCTTCCTAGAGAGCCCATGACCATCCTTCCTTTTGATTATAGCTACGGTCATTTTAAAGCTGGAATTACTAGAACTCTTGGATAACTTATATCTGAATTGGGTTTGTTGGCAAAGCTCCTTGGGGCCCTTCTTCAGCCCAGATTTGGGGTATTGAATGTGGCACCATCGCTCCACAGATTTCAACAGTGGATCTCCCCAGAGCTGCTGCCTGGAAGACCCTGCAAGGTTCAGAGCTGAGTGTGAAGTGCGGAGCTGGCCGTGACATTGTGAGTATTGTCGCCCAGGTGGGAGTCAGGAACCCATTAACAGCATCCCCCCAACCACTGCTCCTCAAGGAGAGGGTCATTTTTTCCCCTGTTGACAGCAAGCTCTTTTCTCTCAGGGCCTTCAAGGCTGTTTCCCCCAGGAGTAAGTAACTGGATATGGAAATCTGAGAAATCCTGGCTAGCCCATGCCCTGCTAGCAGGTGGCAGGGAGCCCCCCTTACACTTGTGGAGAGCAGCTTGCGGTTGATTTTTTTTCCCCTTTTTTCTTTTTATTTCATTAGTTTTTTTAGTAGAGCACTTCTTCCCATGAGACATCTCCCTGAAGTGGGGGAGTACACTGTCATTCCTTTTCCTTCCTTCCCAGCCCTACTGCAGCCTCCCCTTCAGCCTTCTCTTGGCAGTCAGAGCCAGCTCTGGGCTCCACCTACCTAGATCAGCCAACAAACACACAGTTTGCAATTTTCACCTTCCCTGGCTAGTTCCTGGACAATTTTACCTTCCTATAATTCCATATGATGAAAGGGTCTGATAGGATAATAGTCGCTACATCATATATCTTGCATATAATGGAAAATCCAAGATAACAGCGGCTTAAATATATAAGGGTTTCTCTCTCTTGTAAAAGAAATCTGGAGGTAGGCAATCCAGAGATAGTATGATTGCTCAATGGGAGAGCTCCCTCTGTTTTTCTGCTCTGCAGCACACGTTTCCAGCCCCATAGTCACCTCAAGGTCCAAGATGGCTGCTGGGGCACCAGCCACCATGTCCACTTTCCAGGCAGTAGGAAGGAGGAAGAGCAAAAGGGATGCAGATCCCAGCTGCATTGACTCCTGTCAAGGGACCTTCTGAAAAGTCCCATACAACATTCTGTTTACATCCTATGACCAGCCAGAATCCCTTTGGTGTTTAGATTGGAATTGCATTAAATTTATCACTGAAAATGAGGGAGTGTTAGCAGCTTTACAATCCAGCTTCTGGAAAGTTATCCCAATGTACTTACACTCTTGGGTCAGCTGTACTATCTCCATAGACCAAAGTCGACACCTATCGAAGAAGTATAATAAGAATGTCACTGCTCTTTCTGTGTGCTAATATAGCTTCCAGAGCAGTGTGCAATGTATTATTCAGTTTGCTCTTTAAAACAACTCTATGCGATGGAATCATTAATCCTATTTACCTGGTGAAAAAAATTAAAGCTCAGAAAAGTTCAGTGACTTGCCCACAGTCACGCAGCACGTAAGTGGAAGTGGATGGATTTCACCAGTTTTCCAGTGTTCTTTCCACTGAATCACACTGTGTCCATCCCATCAATAGATGCTGAGATTTATCTTTTTTCTTTTCACAGAACTTTCTAAAAGCATTTTGCTTCCTGGGGGGAAAAAATGTATCCATCAATTTACTAGCTGGGTGGACCTTATGGAAGAAAGCCCTAAAATTGTTGCGAGCATTCAATGACATAATGTATCTAAAGCACAATTTAGACAATGGCTAGTACATGAGAAAAGAAGTTATTATTATCATTATAAAGCTAAAGCCTATCACTTGTATATCCTGGAAAGAAGGTTGTGCCAGGCTAAGTGCTGGCACTAAATAAGAAGACTGAGTTATGCACATGAAGTGGCCACATCAACAGAGTTTATCCTGAACCACAGCCAGGTCCTCCCTGTGCCACCCTGTCACCCCCGCTGCCACTATCTCTACTTTGGTAGAGGCAATGTTGCAGAGCGGCCAAGAGTGTGCGCGTGGAGGCTGACTGCCGGGGTACAAATGCCTGCACCACCACTTACTGGCTACACGACCTTGGGCAAGTTATTTAACCTCTCCCTGCCTCAGTTTCCTCATCTGTAAATGGGGATACTAGTAATAGGTGCTACATCCTGGGGTTGTGGTGAGGAGTAAAAGAATTTGCACAGGTAGAGCACATGGAACAGTACTTGGCACATCCCACAAGCTGGGTGTCTGCTAGTCTATATATTTGTATTCTTAGTTCTTTCTGAATCTTGAGGTGCTGGCCACATTATATGGAAGAAGAGAAGTCTGAGAAGGCTTGTTGACTGTTTCCCCTCTCTCTCTGTCTCTGTCTCTCAGGGCGAGCTCTTCCTGAACGACCAAAGGTGCAGAATTGTGCAGCGGGAGCTCTTGTTTGACCTGGGTGTGGCCTACGGCATTGACTGTCTACTGATTGATCCCACCCTGGGGGGTCGCTGTGACACTTTCGCCACATTCGACATCTCGGTCAGTCCTAAA
Organism: Diceros bicornis minor; assembly: GCF_020826845.1. Lineage (NCBI taxonomy): Eukaryota > Metazoa > Chordata > Mammalia > Perissodactyla > Rhinocerotidae > Diceros > Diceros bicornis. Next base: position 19,966,772 of record NC_080764.1, on the reverse strand, counting down.
ATCAATACTGTAGTGGAGAACCTTGGGGCAAAGAACAGCCCACATGACCCAGCATGGACCCTGCTGTGAAACCACTGAGGGCTGGTCCTCAGTGAGCCCAGGACCCAAGAGAGCTGAGGGCCAAATGACGGTGTTCTTCATACTCAGAATCCACAAGTGTCTGCTTAGCCCTATACAGGCCTTGCACATTCTCATTTATCCACCCACCTGTGCATCCATTCATTCCCTCGCCATTAAGGAAACAGTTGTTGGGTACCAACCATGTGCCAGCTCTTCTAACAGTCATTTTCCAACACACCCATCCATTCAGTCATTCACTCATTCATTCAACAAACATTTTTTGAGCTTCTGCCAGCTTAAACCATAAGAAACTGCCATATTTGACAGAGTGTAGCAATTTCGTATGGTTCAATCTAACATTATATGCCACCCACACCTCCATTCATTTACTCATCCATTCATTTAACGACACTGATTGAACTTCTGTCTTGGGCCCTGCCCTGTATGAGGCATTTTCACATTTCACACTCATTCATCCATCCAGTACCATTTATTGAGTACTACCCCTGAGCCAGCCCTGGCTCAATGCCCATCTTACCCCTACAAGAATCCAATAATAGAAGTAGTTATCGTCAACTCTATTAGGGAGATTTGGAAATTGAGTCTCAAAGAGGTGAAGTGACTTACATGGTAAAGTATGTCACCAGTTGATTTTGATACCTGGCAACTTGTAGGCATTCAATAAATATCCCAAATTATTCAGATACCAATCAGCCAAAGTAGGAGATGAAAAACCAGTTGTCCTTTCTGCTATGGAGGTTGTGGCCTTCTTAACTTCCAAAGTACCTTCACACACATCTGTTCAGTTAACCATTTTCCCTCACCAGTCCCCTGAAGATGAAACAGCAGCAACAATTATTCTCCCTATTGTATAGATAGAGAATTAAGGATTGAAGAGTGTGATTGGTCAACTGCAACCTCATTTCCCACTGTGACTATGCCCGTGTGACACGGCCCTGGTCCAGCTCTGTGTAAGAGGGAACTCTGCACCCCAAAGAATTAAACCAAGGAGCCGAGGTCCAAGACAGACCTTCAGAATTCTCCACGGCAAAGTTGCCGTGTGTTTGCTTTTAAATTCTTGATCATAGCCAGAATCTTATTCAAGATTAATTAAGGTGTTAGTCAACTCATCAAGGCGTTAACCACGGGCATTTCCTTGTGTTTCCCAATATTCGTGATTTCTAAGTGTTTCTTTTCTTGCATACTAGGGGGATTGTGGGAGCTGTTTCACTACTCCCAGCTGCCCAAGATGGACTAAACCAAAGGTAACTATGAATGCAGTGATAACATTTGGAGAACAATAGGTTTGTTTCATTATCAGACCCCAGTCTTCTGGTAGGTGTGAGTATGTGTGCATGTGTGTGCATCTGTGGGTGTGTTGTATAATTTATGTCATTCTTCAACAACCAGGCCAATGGGGTGAGAAACAAACATTCTTAGCCCAGGCGACCTGTCAACTCACTGCCCACCTTCTAGGACTGTATAGAAATGTCATGGGATTATAGACCTAGAAGGGACTTCAAAGATAATTTTCATTATAAAAATAATAGCTGCATTTTTGTGGCTGCTGTCCGTGTCCCTGGCTCTGTGCTGGGCCCTTTATACATTATCCCGATTCCTTATTATAACATTCATAGGAGGCTATTATTACCTCCACTTATGAAAAAATGAGTCTCAGAGAGGATAAGAAATCAGCCCAAGGCCACACAGCGAATCAGGAGCAAAGGTAGTATTAGAGCCCAGAAAGCAATGTAAGAGTAGTGGTTAAGCCAATGAAATTTGGAGTTCACGGATACGGAGTCAAATTCCAGCAGGTAATCTGTGGCAAATCACATAATCTCTACATTTTTGCCTCTGTAAAATGGAGCTAATAACAATTCTGTGTGTGGTTATTAGGAAAAGTAAGTTTTAAAATGTGGGTAAGGAGCTCGGCACATAGTAAGTGCTTATTAAATATTGGTTTTATTACTTATTCCAAAGCCAAGTTCTCTCTACTCCAGTAGTAAAACCTCTAACAAAAACACCCCTACAAAATAAAACGTAACTCATAACCGCCCTACTGATGATTTGGGGGCCTTGCCGCAGACCCCTCCTGCCATAGAAAGCTACCGCTCCCCCACTTCCTCCCTAGGCAACCACAACTTTTGCAAACAGCTCTAAGGATCAGCGAGACCTTCCTCTTAAGACTGGGGAGAAATCTTCCTTCCGTGCCCCCTCCCCCATTCATTTACCTATTACGCCTGTAATTTCTTGCAATGGGCTCACAGCCGTTGAGCGTCATTTTCGACTTGGGCAGTACCCGGGATCCTCCACTGGGGGCGGACTAGAGCCCAAGAGCCCCGGCCCCGCGGTGGAAGGCGAGGGATGGTTCACTCTCTTCCTTTAGGGCGTGAAGCAGAAGTGTCTGTACAACCTGCCCTTCAAGAGGAACCTGGAAGGCTGCCGGCAGCAGTGCATCCTGGTGATGCAGCTCCCCAGGTGCTGCAAGGGCTACTTCGGGCGAGACTGTCAGGGTGAGGGCGCCTCTTACCGCCTCGCGACTCGGAAAGGATTGTGCGATCACTGGGCAGCTTTGGGGAGTACTCAAATTGTAAAGGGGGAGAGGGGGAGTTGCATCGCTCCTGATGACTCCGCTCAGATAAGATCCAAAAGCAATCATTCAGAAGAACTGTGTAGCTTGCTTTCTACTTTTTTCTTTTGTCGTATTTTGTTTTTTTAAAGAACTGAGATTCTACTGTGCATAGATTCTAATTGTGTCGTGCTTTTTTGCTTAACATTATAGCGTTAAGACATTTCCCATGTTGCTAGAAACACCACATTTCATTTTTGACGCTAGTCCATGATACTGATAAGCACGTGAGTTTAAATGAGTTTAAATCTAATAGAATTGGCAGAATGCTAGACTAATATGATATGTGTGGGCCATTCTTTCCTGAAACCCTCCTGTTGTAGGATGTGTAACATCGCCCTCCCTCTCTTACCTCCTTCCCAAAGGGCATTTAGGCCCATCCCGAAACCCCTGTATCTAGATAGACCTTCTGGCCAATAATACATCAAAAACAGGAGCATAACAAATACCATGGCCCTTCCCATCTGCCATGCCTTGTTTTAAGTAACCACATTTATTGAGTGCTACTTCCCATATATATCAATACATTTAAACCTTGCAACAACCCCTAGGAAGTAGATTCCCTTGTTGTCTCCGTTTTACAGATGAGAAAATGGAGACACAGAGAGGATAAGAAGCAAGACCCTGGTCCCACAGTGTGTCTCCAGAAGCCATGGTTTTAACTACCACGCATACTTCTCTATTCTTCCTGGTCCAGCTGAGAAAACTCTGGGCTGGGAATCCACGCAATCACCCAGCCTCCACTCTGCATCACTAAAATGTGGACCATTCACAAAAATCAGGGCCACCTCTTATATTTGTTCAGTGCTTTGTCTTTTCAAAATGCTCTCAGTTACAGTACTTCGTTTGATGCCCATAGTCGCGATGTGCTATAGGTCAAGTGGGCACTCTGTCATCATCGTCATCATCTCGACCTAAGAGAACTGAAGCTCAGAGCAAGTTCATTATTTAGCCCAGATCTACTCAAATCCAAGTCTCCTGACCCCCCGAAACAGTGCACGGTTCAGTATATTGCCCTGCCAAGATAGAATCCTATCAGATACACTTAAGTTCATGTCCCATAGGTCAGTGGCTTGCCCTAAACATCCAGTGACACTATGTGGGTGTGTCCCCAGGGCCACCGTCCCTCTGGGCTAATGGAGGTCAGAACCCACAGCTGAGGACGGGTTAGCAGCACATTTACAAGGGTGCTGAGCTTCTCTGGGTCTGGGGACACTCTTGAGTCACGGCTGTCTCATCTCTTCCAGCTTGCCCTGGAGGACCGGATACCCCGTGTAATAACCGGGGTGTCTGCCTCGATCAGTACTCGGCCACGGGGGAGTGTAAATGCAACACTGGCTTCAACGGGACTGCGTGTGAGCTGTGCTGGCCAGGGAGATTCGGTCCTGACTGTCAGCGTATGTGGCCCCCTCCCCTGTGCTAGCCTGTCGTTCAGCTGTGTGTTCCCTGTCCCCATCCACAGCATCCGCCTGACCTGGAAGCATCCTTGTTCCCCTCTCTCCCGACCACCCACTTCCCATCTGCCTGCCCTTGCATGCTTTTCCCCTCCTTGGATGTGTTCCCAGTTTCTATCCACTGAAAGAGCCTCATCTCTGGAAGTGAAACTCACATCCCCTGCAGCCACCAAGGCAAGCTGTGGCTGAACCACATTCAGTCATTCAGTCATTCAACCAACACATATTTACTGAGTCCTTATGAATATTGCTGGCTAACATTTATGGAGTGCCTACACTGTGCCAGGCACGGAGATTTACCATATAATCCTCACAACAACCCTTTGAGGTGGATACTATTATTATCCCCACTTAGCAGATGAGAAAACTGAGGCACAAAGAGGCCTTAAGGGACTTGCTCAAAAGCCAGGAATTGTTCTAAGTTGTAGGGATACAGTGGTGTGGGGAGGGGGCAAAATCCTAGCTCTCAAGGGATGTACATTCAAAGGGAGGAAACAGATAAAAACTGCAGAAACAAAAATAGTTACAAAGGCTATAAAGCAAAAGCAGCAGATGAAGAGGAGGGAGAAGGAAAGGAGGCGCTGTTTTTGAAGACATCTCACAAAGGGAGTATTTGACTAGAGACCTAAGCGAGGTGTGGGAGCCAGGCATGGGGATATCATCAGCAGCCCTATCCAATCGAATTTTCAGCGATGCTGGAAATGTTCTATAACTCTGCCATCAGGAATGGTGGCCATTGGCCACATATGGCTATTGGACTCTCAAAATGTGTGACTGAGGAACTGACTTTTTTGTTTTAACTAATTTAAATTTAAATAGCCATGTGTAGCCAGTGACTACTGTACTGGACAGCGCAGATTAGAGGAATGGCTTTCCTAGAAGAGAGATGAGCAAGTGTAAAGGCCCTGAGGCAGGAGCAAGCTTGGCATGCAAGGAATAGCACAGAAGCCAGGGCAGCTGAGCAGAGGGGCAAAGAAGAGGAAGAGAGGAAGGAAATGAAATCCGAAGGTCACCAAGGGCCAGATAACATAGGAGCTTCTTGGCCAGAGACAGGTCTTCAGCATCTATTCTAAGTGTGATGGGCAGCCATGGAGGATTGTGAATGGAGGAGTGTCATGAGCAGATTAGAAAGGATCATTCCAGGGCCAGCCCGTGGCTAGGCGGTTAAGTGCGCACGCTCCGCTACTGGCGGCCTGGGTTCGGATCCCGGGCGCACACCGACGCACCGCTTCTCTGGCCATGCTGAGGCCGCATCCCACATACAGCAACTAGAAAGATGTGCAACTATGACATACAACTATCAACTGGGGCTTTGGGGGAAAAAAGAAGGAGGAGGATTGGCAACAGATGTTAGCTCAGAGCCGGTCTTCCTCAGCAAAAAGAGGAGGATTAGCACGGATGTTAGCTCAGAGCTGATCTTCCTCACACACACAAAAAAAAGAAAGGATCACTCCTGCTGCCCTGTAGCAGAGCAAGAGCAGAAGCAGGGCCGATTTGGGGGAAGCTAATGCAGCAACCTAGGTGAGCACTGGTGGTGACTTGGGCTGGGGTGGTATTGCTGGGGGTGGCGAGGAGTGGAAGATTTTACATCTCTTGAAGATTTTACTGTTAACTAGATTTCTCGTTAGGAGGCCCCAGATGAGTTTCTCTCCCCCTTCTATTCTGTTACATACCCATGACACCCTCTACTTCTGTGTTTATAACACTCACCATATTATAATTACATGTTCAATAGCCAGTTACTCCTAAACCATAAGTTCCATGAGAAGAGGGACCTTATGTCTAATGTTTTCCACTGTAACCTCATTGCCTGCTAGTGTCTGCCCCACGATAGCCACTGAATAAGCTATTTTTTGAATGTTTGAATGAATGAACGAATGACTAGGGCATAAGGATGGTGCCTCCTACACCGACAACACAGCCAGCAGGTGGTCAGCGAGCAGGCTGACTGGATTTCAATCCCTGATCACCGATTCCTGATCACACTCCGATTTGCTTTACAGCCTGTGGCTGCTCGGACCACGGAGAGTGCGATGACGGGATCGCGGGCTCCGGTCAGTGCGTCTGCGAAACAGGGTGGACGGGCCGCTTCTGCGACACTCAGACAGGTCTGTCATGGGAGCGGTCAGCCACCGGCAGCACCATGCTGCAGTGGTCGCTGCTAAGAGCATCCAGCTGAGCTTGGGGGGTCTGACTGACACCTGGAAAAACCAGCAAAGCAGGTGTTCCCTTTTCCACGAGGAAAAGATGCTTTGGATGTGTGGCCCCAGGCCTCAAGAGGTTTGGCGACTTGAAGGAAAGTTAGATGAAAAGATTTAACGTGAACCCATGAAACCACGATGTGGTCGGCTGCAATTGTGGAAGGACCCATCTCAGGCAAAGAATACAGGACTGGGCAGGAATGGTCCCTCGGGATCATGGTCCTGGGCCCAGATGTGTACTGACACAGAGGTCAAGTGGTTTCATAGAAAACACACGTAGAAAACCAGGATCTGGGGGCTGGCCCTGTGGCGTAGGGGTTAAGTGCACACGCTCCACTGCTGGCAGCCCAGGTTCGGATCCCGAGCGCACACCAACGCACCGCTTGTCAGGCCATGCTGTGGCAGCGTCCCACATAAAGTGGAGGAAGATTGGCACGGATGTTAGCTCAGGGCCAGTCTTCCTCAGCAAAAAAAAGAGGAGGATTAGCATGGATGTTAGCTCAGGGCTGATCTTCCTCCCCCAAAAAAAAAAAAAGAAAACCAGGATCTGACCCCTGATTCTGCTACTTACTAGACAAACAGCGTTAGATAACCCACCCTCTCTGAGACTCAGAGACATGCTCATCCGTAAAAAGGAGTGCATGGTGCGCATTTTGCAGGGGGGGATTGTTGTGAGGGTCAGAGGTGGTATTTTGACATGCCCAGTGTATGTGGGTGCTCACAAAGAGTAGCTGCCATTATCATTGTCACCGTTATCATCGTCGTCAGAATCTTGATCCTCACTGAGCAGTCAGTTTTCTGAGGCCTCTCTCGTACCCAAAGCCCTGTGTGCTGGTGGAAGGTCTGAGATGTGAAGGTTGAATTATCCAATGTGCATCACTGTCATTTCATCCTCCCCGGGGTCAGAAGGGCATGACTAAGCTCTTCCTATGGGCTTTAGCAACTTGAAGTTCCAGAATTCCGATAGTACCCTTAACTTCAGTTCCTCCTCCTCCCCCCTCCTCCTCCCCTACCGCCCCATGGCTTCATGCTGCCTGTTGACCCTGCAGCCCCATCCAACCACCAAAGCTCCAGACTTCTCCCAAGCCCACTGGTGCCCTCAGAAGGCCATGGAACTTCTCCTCCAATTTAACCATCTCCATCTGGAACCCCATGCCCTTAGGGTAATCTGCCAAATTCATCTCTGCTAGCAAATTTTGAGGTATAAAGTTTTAATTGGTTGCCCCTAAAGGTAACATGTTTGCATTTTAATCTGGATAACATTGCAGAGACAATGTCATAATATAAAGGAGTAATTCTGGAATCTCAGAATCTCCAGGCTGGGAGGGACCTTAGCAAGTCACCTGCATCCTCTCGCTGCAAGGGGGCACTTTTGAAACACAGTGGAGGTCAGAGAGTCTTGGGAAGACGCCTTAGGTGGGTCCCAACTCTTCACGGCATGCGTGCAGGACGAATGGTGACATTTTTCTTTGCAGTTTTACCCCCAGTGTGCACACCTCCTTGTTCTGCTCATGCCACCTGTAAGGAGAACAACACGTGTGAATGTAACCTGAATTATGAAGGAGATGGAATAACGTGCACAGGTGGGTCCCCTCCGAGCATGTGTGAAATACCAGCATGCTGCAGGAGCAGAGCTCGACTCTGTCATAGTGCCTGGGCTCCAGCCTGGCCCTTTTACTTCCTGCCTGGGCCACTTGGCAATACCCACCTTCTCTGCAACTCAGCTTCCTTGATGGGTTTGTTCACATCTGACCTGCCCACCTCCCAGCTCATGAAATTGCTTTGCAAACTGTGAGGCACTTTATTTTACAGCATTTTTGTAACTCTACAAGTAATCCAGTCATACTTTAAAAATTTCAGAAAATACACTACAGTATTGAAAAAACAATGGCAATTAAACCTACACAGACTCACCACTCTGTGAGAACCATTCTGAACATTGCAATGGCTGTCTTTAGCAGTTAGGATATAGGTTCAGCCACACAGGCTCATAGAGACCCAAATGAACAGTGACATAAAACAAGGCAGAGGTTTAGATGCTTATTCTTGTTTCAAATAACAGTTTGAATGGAGGCATCCAGGGCTAACCTAGGGTTTCACTCTGAAAGGTCATCGGGGGCCCAGCCTCCTTCTATCTTGTTGCTCTGCCATCGCTCACCTGCCTGGCCCTAGATGGCCACTCCCATAAGCACATCCCAGGCAGCAGGGATGGAAAAGGAGAAGAAGGAGGCAAACCTCCTTCCCTGTAAGGATACACCTAGAAGTTGCTAAAATCCTGTCTGCTCCCATCCCATTGGCTGGACCCACATCATCTGTCACACCTAGCTGCAAGGGAGCCTGGGAAATGTAGTCTTTGGCTGGGCAACATGAGCCCAGCTAAAAATCTATTACTATAGAAAAAGAAGACAATAGGTATCTGGGGAAAGCTACCCATCTTGGCCACAAGTACTTCTAACTTTTTTCATGAATAAAAACTCATATAGAGATATAGACTTTCTTTACAAAAATGAGATCTTGCTATACCTGCTGTTTTGTAATCTGCTACAGGGCAGTCCAGAAGTGGGTCAGCGCTCAACAATGGCAGCAAAGACCTAGCTTCTGTCTTTCTGCTCTGCCATCCTTAGGGTGAGGCCTTTTGCCCTTATGTCTATTCTCTAAGGGTCTCAAGTGGCTGCCATGACTCCAGCGAAAAGGCAGGCAAGAGAATCAGATGGCTCTCCAGCTACTCCTGAGGCTAGAGCTAGCGTATTATTGGGCTGAAATTTGGGAGGCCGTGAAAACAAAGCTCATGAGAGGCAGCAGACACAGTGGGGAAAGCACAGGCTTTGGAGCCAAACCGACCTGGGTTTAAGTCCCGGCCCCCCACATGATAGCTGTTTTGCCTTTGTCAGTTCAGATAAGCTCCCTGAGTTTCAGTTTGCTCATCTGTAGAATGGGGGTAACAATGTCTGTCCCACAAGGTGCTCAATTGTGTGCTAACTCACACACACACACACACACATACACACACATAGGCAACTGTCCTAACAGTAAACTCCCAAACTCATTCAGAAAACTACCAAAGTGAAGCCTAAACATATGTGACAACTGAGGGCAGAGGAGGACAAGGGCCACCAGGCCTGGTCCGTGAGGGTATTAGCCACAGGATATTAGTGTTTCCAAGGCCAACACAGAGGGAGAGAGGTGCCGACATGTTGGGGCCTTTTACTCCCCCAGTGCCACTGGTCCTAGGATGACCTATGCCCCCAATCTGAAGCCCCAGTGACACAGATGGTGGTTAACTGAGCCCTCTGTCCCCTGCTCTTGCAGTTGTGGATTTCTGCAAACAGAACAACGGGGGCTGTGCAAAGGTAGCCAAGTGCTCCCAGAAGGGCACGAAGGTCTCCTGCAGCTGCTCGAAGGGCTACAAGGGAGATGGCCACAGCTGCACGGAGATAGACCCCTGTGCAGACGGCCTCAACGGTGGGTGTCACGAGCATGCCACCTGCAGGATGACCGGCCCGGTGAGTGCCCCTTCCCTCGGGAAGTTTGGGAGCAGCTTCTCGTGCCTCACTCAGCCTTGCTTCTCCACCTGCCTTGGGCTCTGCTTACCGTTCAGCCTCTTCTAAGCTTTCTTCCCACCTCAGTCTATTTCCTGTCAGGTCTGCGGGCTAAAAACAAGGTTATGTCCCAAGCAGATAAAGGACTATAGTGGAAAAACTGGGGAAATCCACATAAAGTCTATTGTGTAGGCAATAGTAATGTACCAACTCTAATTTCTGGGTTGTAACTAATGTACTATGCTGATGTGAGATGTTAACATTGGGGGCAACTGGGTGAAGAATATATGGGAACTCTCTCTGCTATCTTTGTACCTTTTCTATAAATCTAAAATTATTCAAAATAAAAAGTTTATTAAACCAAAAAGAGTTGGTAAGAAGTGGCAGGGAAAGTGCAAGTTGGGCACTCACTCAAGTCTTCTTAGAATGGACTCAGTGCCCTGTTGCTCTTTTATCTGTTGGGTAGAGAAGATGGTGGACGATAATGTCTGTTATGGTTATAAACGTGAACCTAGAGTCAGACAGCCTTTGCGTCTTAGCTCCTGGACTTAGATGCTGTGTGGCCTGGGGCTGGCTACTTAATCTCTCTGAGTCTCAGTTTCCTCATTTGCAACGTGGGCCTAATAATAATGCAGACCTCATAGGATTGTTGTGAGGATTAAACAAGATCATTCATCGATTCAACAAATGGTGATCAAGCACCCACTGTGTGCTGTTGCAGGTGCCAAGGTGTAACAATAAAGAGCTTATATATGAGCAGAGGGAGGGGACAACACTCATTGCAGAAACAAATGCACAAGACACTTTCAGAGAGCACCAGGAGTCGTGGAGAACAGTAATTGGGCCAATGTGATAGAAGGGACCGGAGAGCTACTTTATTTAGGGGGCTTAGGAAGGGTCCTTCTGAGGAGCGACATTTGAGCTGAGATGTAAAGGATGACGTTTCATCACAAACCTGTACAAAAGCAAGACGAAGCACTAACTGAATTCCCACAGGACAGGAGAGGCATCTTTCTTGGTCTTTCTGAGCATCTCCTATGCTGGATGGCGGCCCGCAGAGCACTCGGGGGGCCTGGGATCCTAGAGAAGGGGCTTTGTCATCTTTTCCCACTCTCCCCACAGGGCAAGCACAAGTGTGAATGTAAAAGTCATTACGTGGGAACCGGGATGGACTGTGAGCCGGAGCAGCTGCCCATTGACCGCTGTTTGCAGGACAACGGGCAGTGCCACGCCGATGCCGACTGTGCCGACCTCCACTTCCAGGGTCAGTGTGGCTAGGCACTGCTGGCCCGAAGCCCCTGGGCTTCCGGCTTAGGGAAGGGACCTGTGCAAGAACAAAAGGAAAAACAAATTACAAACCGAGTCCAAACAGCCTGATCATTGCCCAGGACCCAGCACCCAGGAGGCAGCAGGCTTCTGTCATAGAGGGAAGGACTAAACCCAGAATTGGACCCCGAGCCATCAGAACCAGGAGGGAGCTCAAAGGTCAACTACCATGAATCTTCCTGATACATGCTTTCCCCAAGTTGCTTAGTAACCCCTGCACCTGTTGACTGGAATTGAATCTCAGGAGCATAGTTTAGGGTTTCAATAACAAAGAGGAAGTGCCTGCCACGTGCAGAAGCAATTTCTTAGCAGCTGTTTTGATTGGCACATATCCTATTGCACATAAGCACATTAATTGGCATACATCCCATTCACTTCCAAAGATGATTTGAAGGGCTTCTAATAAACCCACAGGTATAACAGAACTAAGAATCATAACACACGATAAAGTAAAAAGCCAAGTAGAAGTGCAGAGTGCGGAAGATAGGACATCTTGAAATTTGATGGGGGAAAGCCATAAAGGACCCACAATCATAATTCTGAGCCAGGGCAAGGAGGGACTTCAGTGGTTCAGAAAGCAATTCAGAGCACCGCATATTATGGCGGATCAAGATTTATTGGATGTCTCTGACTGGGTCAGGTTTGTTTTACAGACATGGTAATTTTAGTGAGGCAGTTTTTATACATCTCAATAACTATTGACTTAACATCTGTTGTGTACCGTCTTAGTCCATTGGGGCTGCTACAGCAAAGTACCATAGACCGGGTGGCTTACAAACAACAGAAATTTACTTCTCTCAATTCTGGAGTCTGGAAGTCCAAGATCACGGTGCCAGCACGGTAGGGTCTAGTGAGGGCCCTCTTCCGGGTTGCAGACTGCCATCTTCTCGTTGTATCCTCATGTGGCAGAAGGGGCAAGGGAGCTCTCTGGGGCCCCTTTTATAAAGGCTCTGCCCATTTATGAGGGCTCCACCCTCATGACCTAGTCACCTCCCAAAGGCCCTACCTCCTAACACCATCACATTTCAACATATGAATTTGGGGGGTACACAAACATTCAGTACATAACATATGTAAAGTCCTGAGACACCTCGAATCCCTTTTGGGGATGAGATAGAGGATGTATATAAGCAGGGGAAACATGTAGGATATATGACATTGTCTCCTTGCAAGGAGATTCCCAATGTAGTTGGAGAAATTTTTTTAATTAATAAGACCAGGAAAAGAAAGTAATAAGATAGAAGACAGCAATTTATCTCATGCTGATGGTGCAACTGAAATGAGAGAGAAAGAATAGAGAAAAGTTGAAAGCAGGGACTCGAACAGATACTTGTACACCCATATTCACAGCAGCCTTATTCACAATAGCCAAAAGGTGGAAACAACCCAAATGTCCATCAACAAATGAATGGATAAACATAATGTAGTATATTCACACAATGGGATATGACTCAGCTTTGAAAAGGAATGAAATTCTTATACATTCTACAACATGAATGAACCTTGAAAACATTATACTACGTGAAATAAGCCAGACACAAAAAGACAAATATTATATGATTCCACATATATAAGGTACCTATCATAGACAAATTCACAGAGACAGAAAGTAGAATAGAGGTTACCAGGAGCTGAGGAGAGGGGAAATGGAGAGTCATTATTTAATGGGTACCAAGTTTCTGTTTGGAATGATGGAAACGTTCTAGAAATGGATAGTGGTGATGGTTGCACAACACTGTAAATGTACTTAATTCCACTGAATTGTATATTTGAAATGGTCAAAAGGGAAAATTGCATGTTATGTATATTTTGCCACAATAAAAAAAAAATTTTAAAGAATAGTCAGAGAGGGGAAAGATCTCCAGGTAAGATGGGAGAGGGAGTCCTCAGAGAAGCTGAATAGAGGCCTGAGACTGTGGTGGAGACTTGAGAGATGTTTGAACTGAGCTAAATACTGAGGGGCTGGGAAGGTATTTCTGCCTGGGGGACAGCATGGACAGCAGAGAATTCTCAAGGGTTGACTGAGAAGGACGAGGCAATGAGGAGGAGACAGAGCATCATATCAAGGCTATGACCCCAAGGTAACAGGGTCTCTACTGGGAGGAGGAATGAGACGAAGGAAACTTAAGGTTTCCATCTCAAGAGACCAAACCCAATGGTGGTGTTGGGTCAAAGCAGATGGGAGGGAAGGTGACGAGAAGTTTGAAAGCTTGGTTGGGGACATTCTATGTTCATGATGATGGTGGGACTTCCAAGCAGAGAGATTTGATAGGCAGTTGCTATTTAGAATGGGGACCAGGGACGTTGATTTATGAGTCATTTGCTTCAAGGAGTATGCAGTCAAGAAATGCTTGGTTTTTTTCTTTAGGGCACAATTCTTTCAGCCAGTTCTGCCTGTTCCCAGAGCTCACCGACAGGTGGAAATCTGTTGAGTTCATGGAGTATCATCCATCTTCTCCAGGGGGCTTTTCTCTTCTCCTTTCTTATGAATACCAAGAAAATGTTGGTAGTGATACTAAGTGACTGGGCATCACACTGGACCCACCTTCTGTTGTAACTGAGTGGTTACCCTTACAAGACAGGACAGCACTGGGTTAATGCCCCAGCCTTCCGTGTGGGCATGGTTACAGCCACCGCACACTCAAGAGGAAGTGCCTGTTCTCACATGGTTCAGAGAAGGGCAAACCAGCACAGACTGTACGGCAACCAATTTGACAATGTGTGCTCAGAGCCTGAAAGTAATGCATGCCTAGATTTGGTAGCTCCATTTCAAGGAGCACATCCTATAGAAACAATCTAAGAATTGAATAAAGATAAACATACCATCCTGGCATTACCTAACATCACAAAAAATTAGCAACAACATATAAGTAACAGTAAAGGATGATCAAATATACTGTTATACATCCACTTAAATGCACTATTAAGAATTGTGTTGTCTTGGCAAGGAGACAAGGGAAAAACTTCTTTTCATCCTTCCCCAAGCTGTTATATTGGTAAGTGTTTGCATTTCAGATAGACTGACAAGATCATATGACCTATGGAATGCACTACTGAGCTATGGTTATAAAAGAAAGTCTTCAAGTTAGCTCTTTTTTGGTATAGAAACTGCCCTTTTAGTGGCATTTGATAAGGAATTTGACCATATAAAAATGTGATTTGATTCTTGAACTATATTTCTGGTCTCTGTGTTCAATTGTCTAGCTAAAAAAGATCAGCTATGGAAAAATTGATAAAAATCTTCCATTATCTTAGTGGGAAAATGGCTAGAAAATTTTTTTAAAGGCATAGTGGTGATCATAAAACACACAGAGTCCTTGGCAAAAACTCACTTTAATGTATTTTTTTCATTGTTGTAAAGTTCACAAAAATCATTCAATTATAAGAATCGGGGGAAATCATGTTGCCAGAGAAAATTTATAATATTGGTAAATAATCATGATTTAATGTTGTTATACAAAAAGATTTCTAAAAACTACATTTGCAGTATACTGCCACATTTTTAATATATATGACATGTAAATGAATAGGAAAAAAGACTGGAAGAGTTTGAAATTATATCAAAAAAAAAAAGTTACAGGGGCCGGCCCGGTGGCGCAGCAGTTAAGTGCGCACGCTCCACTGCGGCGGCCCGGGGTTCGTAGGTTCAGATCCCGAGCGCGGACTGATGCACCGCTTGTCAAGCTATGCTGTGATGGCGTCCCATATAAAGTAGAGGAAGATAGGCACAGATGTTGGCTCAGGGCTGATCTTCCTCAGAAAAAAAAAAAAAAAGACAAAGTTACAAAAAATAAAGTAAAAATTCTGGAAGGAAGTACACCAAAATACTAGCTATGAAATAATGGTTATTCCCAGGGAGTAGGATTATAGGTGATTTTTTTTTTTTGTTTCTTTTCTTACTTTTCTGTGTGGCCCAGATTTCTAAAATGAACACGTGCTATTTTTATAGTTAGAAAAGAAATAAATATTTAAAATGACGGGCTTCAACACATCTTGGAGGAGGGTCACTTCCCAAGACACCCTCGGATACGGCTGGCCTTCCACTTTGAAAATCCCTTGATGGAAGCACTGCCCACCTGGCGGGCTGACAAGGACAATTCCTCTCCTTCCCTTCTAGATACCACCGTTGGAGTGTTCCATCTACGCTCCCCGCTGGGCCAGTACAAGTTGACCTTTGACAAAGCCAGAGAGGCCTGTGCCAACGAAGCTGCAACCATAGCAACCTACAACCAGCTCTCCTATGCCCAGAAGGTAGGTTCCCAGTTGGTGGAACAGGTGCAGGCAGGGTCCCCAGGGGAGGAGGTGCAGCTTCTTCTTAACATAGGGGAGACTTAGGCTGTTGCCTTCCTGGAGAGGAGCGCAGGGAGCTCCTGGAGCAATAACGATCCATCACATCCATTGGGCATCTACTATGTGTCAGGCACAGTGTCGGTGCTTCATTGACATTACTGTCCATCCTTACAACATCCCTGGAGGTAGGAGTCCCTATTGCCATTTTACAGATAGGGCACCCGAGGCTCTGAAAGGTTTAGTAATGTGCCCAATGTCACCCAGCCAAGAGGTGGCAGATCCAATATTCAAATGTAGCCCTGACTCCAAAAGTCTGTTCTCTTTCATGACGTTCAACCATCAAGGCAGAGGCACAGACTGGGAGTGCATACCTCACAGCTGGAAGCCAGAAAGAGATCAATAACCACAAGCCTAGGCTCTCCTTGACACCACAAAGCAGTCGAGTCTCTCTGGAATAGCTGGAGCTCTGTGTTTCTTGAGGGGCTGTGAAGGGATTAAATGGGGATTGCCCCAGCTCTCAGCCACAGCCACCTAAGAAATGGACCTCTGCCAGGGCTACTCTCATGGCCTCTAAAGAAGCCCTGCCCATTTGGAAAGGCCAGCACCTTTGAGTTACCTGCTAGTGATTGCTCACTGGGAGTAGACAAGGTCTACATGGTATGATTTTAGGGCCCTTCCTCTAACCTCCATCACTACCAAATCTCTCTACATTTCTTCAGACCTGACGTTTCTATACCAAGGAACAAAGCTTTTGATGCCAAGACCCAGCATCTTGGAGGGTCTGAATTTCTGCTCTCCTGCTTGCTGGTTGTGTGGCCATGATCAAGCAATTGAAACCTCTGTCCTACTTGGCATATTTGTATAAGGACTAAAAGTAATATGGCACAGTGACTGGCACACAGTAGGAACTCAATTTTTAAGATTAAGAGCTCTGGAGTAGATTGTATAGGTTTGAATCTCAGCTCTGCTACTTGCTGGCTGTATGACTTTAAGCAAGTTACTTAACTCTCTTTGCCTCAATTTTCTCAATTATATGATAGAGATTTTTTAAAAGTCCCTATCTCAAAAGGTTGATGTGAAGGTTAAAGATGTTGACACATGAAAAGCCATTGAAACAGAAAGTGGCCCAGAATAAGCTCTCAATAAGTGTTAGGATGATGGTGATGGTGAGGATGATGATGGTGATGGGAATGATGGTGGTGATGATCAATTAGAGTTCTATCAATCCGTAAGCAGAAGAATTTGCACCCAGGGGTAAATGGCTGACAGCACATCCTTTCTCAAGAGCAAAGAGAAGAGAAATGAGAGGGAGGGACTCACTCACCTGCAAGAAAGAGAGGGCACCACTTTCATCTATCCAACGGCTCAATCAACAAAAATTTAATCAGCACCTATTATGTTCCAGGCACAGGAGTACAATAGGCAAAATGAGCCATAACCCTTGACTCCATGGATTTTACAGTCTGATGGGGGAATCGGACATTAACCGAATGACCCCACAACAAATATGAAATTGCAGCTGACCTGTGGCCACATCTGTGTCCCTATAGGCCAAGTACCACCTCTGTTCAGCAGGATGGCTCGAGAGTGGGCGGGTCGCCTACCCCACAGCCTTCTCCTCCCAGAACTGTGGCTCTGGAGCCGTTGGGATAGTGGACTACGGACCAAGAAACAAGAGTGAAATGTGGGATGTCTTCTGCTACCGGATGAAAGGTAACTGCCCCAGCTCCACTCCAGATCCCAGGCCAGGCAGCTGCTGAGCCATCCTCAGCCTGGCCACCAACCTCCAAGGGTGAGCTGGGGCAGCCCAGGCCCCTGCCTCACTGGTGTGGGCCCCTGTGTGCTCCTGCCTTCCAGATGTGAACTGCACCTGCAAGGTGGGCTATGTGGGCGACGGCTTCTCGTGCAGTGGCAACCTGCTGCAGGTCCTGATGTCCTTGCCTTCCCTCACAAACTTCCTGACGGTAAGTCCCGTGTCTGCTTGCTTTCGCCTCCAGGAAGGAGGAGTTGCTTCAAAGCAGGTATTAGAGAGGTGAGTCCCTGAGAGAAGGCAAAGACTCACATTCGTGGTTAAGAGCACAGACACTGGACCACATTGCCTGAATCTGAAGCTTGGGCTTGCCACTTACCTGTTGCATCACCTTAAACAAGTTCCTTTCTTCTCTGGGCCTCAGTTTCCTCATCTGTAAAATGGAGATGATGATAGCACCAACCTCATAGGGTCATTGTGATAAATAGATGAGTTAATATCTGTAAAGCACTTAGACCTGTGGCCAGCACATGGAACATGCTATATTAGTGTTAGCGAGTATTATTATTTCTGTTTGCTTCTAGAGCAGCTTAAGAGTCTGATCTGCAGGAATGAGATGCTCTGTTGTCTGCATGGACAGGGTGGGACACAATAGCTAAGCCTGCCTGGTGATCACCCAATGAGCCAAATTATCAACATGGAGTCAACCTGCATTTTGCACTGCCCTTAAAGTCACTTCAGAATTCTACAATTATGTCCAATGAAGAGAAAGCCCCAAGTGGAGAAGCATTTGGTGTTGGCTGATCAAAGAACTGAGCTAATAATAATGACAACCAGAGCTAACATTTCTTGGCATTGACTTTGCACTGGGCACTGTCCTGAGTCTGTCAGAGCACTTTTGACTCAGCCCACAGAATGGGACTTTCCCTTTCATAAGGGAAAGGATTTTCTCTGCCTTGTGGCTGGTATATAATAGGTGCTCAATAAATACTTGCTAGAAGAAATAAATCCTCATGCACTCTTATGAGGTCACTTCTGCTATTATTCCCATTTTGTAGATAAAGAAACTGAGGCTTAGCAAGGTCAAGGACACAGCCAAGGAGAGGGGACTGGGCATAAGTATAGGGCTTGCAGGATCAAAGCAGAAGTTAGACAAAGGACCCCAAAATGATAAGTTTTTGTCCACAGACCAAGGTATCCATCTAACTGGTCTAAAAATCAAAGTTGCTGTAAATACTCTAGAGATAAACATCCAAACCAACACTTCTGCTGTGTGGGAGCTTGGCTTGTGACAGCATTTCAGAGAAAAGACAGTATCAGAACAAAACCCACTGGCTGTGTGCCCTTCAGCAAATTAATTAACTGCTCTGGGCATCAGTAGTCCTGTCTGCACAATGACAAAGTTGAACTGGATAGTGTGATTTCTTAAAATGTGTTCAGTGAGTATTAATTGAGCACTCACTATGTGCTGAGATATATCAGTGAAAAAAATAAACAATAAGCAGAATAAATAAGTAAATCATGTTGAATGCTAGAAGGTGATATATACTGTGGGGGGGGAGGTAGAGCAGGGGGTGGGATGGGGAGGGGAGGGGCCCCACAGGGTTCCCATTTTGCACAGAGTGATGAGGGAAGGCCTTAGTGAGAAGATGGCATTTGAGTAAAGTGTGAACAGAGGAGAGAGAGTCAGCATGCAGATTTGGGGGAAGAACATTCCAGGCAGAAGGAACAGCCAGGCAAAGGATGAAAGGCAGGAGTGTTTCGGGCAAGTTTGAGGGACAGCAAGGAAGCCAGTGTGGCTGGAGGAGAGTGAGCCAGAGAGAGGACAGCTGGACACGGGGTCAGAGGAGCAACAGTGGCCAGATGGTTTGGGCTCATGGGCCACTGTAAGGACTTTGGCTTTTCCTCTGAGTGACGTGGGGGCCGTTGCAGGGTTTAACAAGAGGCGACTCAAGATTTGACTTCACCTTTCACGTCATTGCACAGGCTGCCATCTTGAGAATGGTCTGTGATGTGGCTGTGACTTAGGACCATAGGATTCGTGAGGAAGGGAAAAGTGTTCCTAAAACTCTCCCACACAGGGGGAGTCAGAAGAAACAGCAGAGGAGTGGCAGCCTGGGTGGGGGCTAACGTCAGGAATACGCCCAGACGGGTGGTGTCCTGTGACCCTCTCCAGCCACCCCAGTCCTCACACACCAGGGCTGGCCCATCTGATCCCTTCCTCCCCCTCCCCAGGAAGTGCTGGCCTATTCCAACAGCTCAGCCAGCGGCCGGGCATTCCTGAAACGCCTGACTGACCTGTCCACCCGCAGCACCCTCTTCGTGCCGCACAACAGCGGGCTGCGGGAAAATGAGGTGAGTCGGGTCCCTGGCGTCTGGGTCTTAGACTAGCACTTGCAGACAGCATCGGTTATCGACCACCACAGCGCCGTCACAGGTCACCGCAAAGCTCAGTGGCTACGCGTTTACGGAGCACACACATCTGCAGATCAGCTGGCGGTGCTTCTGGGCTTGGCCAGGCATGCTCGCGTGTCCGAGATGGGCTGGCCTGCTGGGCTCTGCTCCACAGGGCTCTCGTCCTCCAGCAGGCTAGCCCGGGCATCTTCTTTCGGCGATGGTAGAAAGTGGTGAGAGCAAGCCCAGTCCTGCCAGCGCTTTTCAAGCCCATCTGGTCACACTGGCTAACATGCCAGTGGCCCAGCAGGTCATGTGGCTGAGCCCAAAGTCAGACTGGAAGGTCCTCAGAGTTACATGGCAAAGGGTAAGGAGAAGGGTGAAGAACCGGGCCATTGATGCCATCAGTCTACCACACCAACCTTCTCCATGTCATGGCACACAGAGGAATTGGTCATATTTATTCAGCCCACCCACAGATGGCTGACCTGCAGGCCCTACCCCACCTGAGGGCTGAGGGGGCAGTGCCTCTGCCCACTTTTAGTCACACAGGACCCACTTGTCCTGGGACACACTGGGAAGCTCTGCTTAGACCATAAAGATGACTTTCAATGCCCCATCCTAGCTAGAAGTGAGCCTCTGGCAGAACCCAGACAACAAAAAGACAAAGAAAGACTTGACATTTCTTCATCTCCACATGGAGGCAGAAAAGCCAAGGTCATCAGAAGTGACATTTTTTTCTGTGTCCTCTTTATCACTAAAAAGAAAAGTATTGCTTGGCCTTTAAAGACAGTCCTATGTTTCTCCTTTCCTCTCAGACGCTGTCTGGGCGGGACATCGAGCACCACCTCGCCAAGGTCAGCATCTTTCTTTACAACGACCTTGTCAATGGTACCCTCCTGAGAACTAGGCTGGGAAGCCAGCTGCTCATCACCGCCAGCCAGGACCAGCGCCAACGGGTATGAAAAGTCTTCTGGGCTCATTGGGAGAACAGGAGATAATTCATGCAAAGCCCCTAGCATACAGTAGGTGCTTAATATATGGCAATTGTTATAATGTGAAAGTACATTCTAAGCCTGCAGATAGGGGATGGTATTAGCTGCACGTCATAACATACCACACTGACTATCAGGCAGCCGTACTCCTTGGGAAATAAGCTATTGGTGACCACCAGCCCCGGAAGCTAATAATGAGGAACTAAATAGGAAACCATTTTAAAGCTGTCTGATTCTCCACCTTTGTTTCTGTCAGATTGTCAGTCTATCCCAGGCAGTGACATGTGAGCCTTGAAGTCAAATGATTCTAGTATGAAAACCAGTTCTGCAACTTGCTAGCTGTAGGAACTTAGGCAAGTTATCCAACTTCTCTGTGTCCCAATTGCCTCATACAAAAAATGGGAATGATGGTAATGTGTTGATGATGATGGTGGTGGTGATGATATAGTGGTGGAGATGATATAGTGGTGGTGATGATGATGATGGTGGTGATTGATGGTGATGGTAATAGTGATATTATTTTGATGATGCTGATGCTATTGATGTTGATGATGGTGGTGGTGGCAATAGTGATGGCTATGATCATGTTGATGATGTTGATAATGATGATGATGGTGGTGATGATGGTGGTGGTCCTGATATTAGAAGTGGTGGTGGTGGTGGTGGTGGTGGTGGTGGTAATGATGGCCATGACAACCATCATGGAGATTCAGTGATTCAAGGTTTGCGATGTGCGAGAATAGTGCCTGATGTGTAGCAGGTGCTAAATGAGTATTATTTTTTAATTTTTACCGGCAATAAATGATTTCTTTTATTGAACATTAGTAGTTTAGACCAATGCTTTTCAAACTTTACCAGGCATTTATATCACCTGCAGGTTTGTTAAAATGCAGATTGTAATTCAGCAGGTGGGTTGTGGGGCCTTGGGTTCTGCATTTCCAATGAACACCCAGGTGATTGCCCACACCACAAGCCAGTGGATCACACTTTGTTTAGCAAGGGATTAGATCCCTTAAAAATCCCTTTTCTAACAGTGTGGTGTGATGTTCAGAGCAGCAGATCTAGACTCCAGAGGCGTGGGGTATGCCACTTACTACCTGGGTGATCTTGGACAGACCATTTCCTTCTGAACCCTCATCTGATAGACAAGTGGGCCGGACAGAATGACCCCTTAGGTTCGCTGCAGCTCTTAGATCAGCTTGTTGGCATAAGGGCAACTAACGTGTTCTGGAGTGTCCAGACCGTGAGCAGAAGTCCTGTGCTGCCTGTGAGTGAAGATGAGCCTGAAACCCAGGCTCCAGGACATTGGGAAAACTGAGCACCTTCCCTCCATGGAAGGGCTGCCCACCTGGGGAGAAAGAGCCAGATGGTCACAGATCTCCATCAATCCTCTTCTCATTTCCCTAGAATGAGACCAGGTTTGTCGATGGAAGAGCCATTCTGCAGTGGGACATCCTTGCCTCCAATGGGATCATTCATGTCATTTCCAGGCCCTTAAAAGCACCCCCTGCCCCAATGGTGAGTATCCAGGGCTCCTGGTGAGGGGCCAGGAGGAGCCCCAATGTCCACTCCCCAAGCAGTAAAGTGCTGCTGGAGGCCCTGTCCACCCTGCGCCTCTGGAGACTGAAGGAGTCTCCCCCATCCATGGCAGCTAGCCTTGGGGATGCCTGGCCCCGGTTCACCACCCCCCACTCCTGTGCATTAGCAACACAACACCTGTCACCATTAATATTTGTTGAAAGGAAGGGGCAGGATGGGCCAATGGAGAAACCACTGGAAGGGAGTGAGAAATCCTGAGCTCTGGTTTGGCCCCTCCATGTCATTAGCTGTGTGACCTCAGACAAGTCCCAGAACACCTCTGAGCCCTATTTTTCTCATCTTCAAAATGGGGGTCATAATGCCTCCCTCCTGGGTACTTGGGAGGACTATGAGTCAATAAATATAAAATAATTAGAGCAGTCCTTGGCACAAAGTACATGCCATGTAAGAGTTGGTTGATTGGCTGTTGGTGGTAGTGGTGTTCTTAGTATGCTAATTTTGTTCTAACAGTGTGAGGGAGGGGTGAGGACAGCTGGCTGCTGGAAAGCTCCATAGCATAGTGGTTAAGCACATAAGCTCCACAGCCAGGCTGGCTTTAAAGCTCACCGCTACCATTCAGTGGCTGTGTGATATTCAGCAAGTGCTTAATCTCTCTGTGCCTCAGTCCCTCCGTAAAAAATGGAAACAATAATAACTGTCCCTGTCTCTGGGCTATGATACATTTAAATGAATTATTTTAGGTAAGAGGCTTAGAACAGACCCTGGCAGTGCAAGGTCTAGATAGATACATGTTAACTATTTCATCATTATTTTATCCCAACTGGCCTCAAGATGCCCCAGGCCAGCAAGAATGCGGTGGGCTCTAGAAAGCACACCTCTTTTGGGAAGTCATCAGTTTTCAGTACCAGCCCCTGCCCTTTCTGTGTTCAGACTTCAGTCCACACTGGCTTGGGAACAGGGATATTCTTTGCCGTCATCCTGGTCACTGGAGCCATCGCTTTGGGTGCATATTCTTACTTTCGACTAAACCGGAGAACAACTGGCTTCCAGCGTTTTGAGGTAAGAGAGAGAAAAATAGGAACATGGTATTGGGGTCCTCTCTGAAATCCAGCCCCTGACTCGGGGCTACTTCAGCTGACTGGAAGCTTCAGGAGTTGGGTGCTTAGCACACACTTCCGGCCTCCTGCATGGGGTCTCTGCCCCTAAGAGGGGCAGCAGTGCCAGCTCCCAGCCCCTGTTCCTGGTAGAGACAGGGTTTAGTGAGAAGAGTGATGGGCTGCAGTAACATGGACCCTCGAGCCTCTGTGCCAAGGGTTTGGCTTGGAGGCAAAGGCACCAGGGCCCAGGAGCACGCTCACCTTGGAGGATTCATGAGACAAGTGCCCACTGTGATTGGCTTGTGCTTCCAGGCTGACTCTGAGGGGGGGGCACAGGTCAGGGACCTGCACAGCCAGAGGCCTCACTCTGCAGCCAACGAAACACATTTCCCCCTATTTGACCCACTGAGCCCACGTCCAGATCAGTGGGACTTGGCTGACATGGGGTGACCCTGGGACAGGTTCCGCAGCAGCTGAGCACCCTCCCTATCTAATTTCCCCTCCTTCCTGAACACCCTCTCCTCCTGCTGCCTCCTCCAGACCTGCTGGTAAAGACTCCAGAGTCCCCAAGTAGCAGCTCACCCTTCTAGCAGAAGACTTGCATATTTATAAGTTCTAGGGACAAGTCTCAAAGCATCATTTTTAGCACAAGTGTACACACCGTATTAAGTTCAAGGACAAGGAAACCACTCCAGGCTTTTGGACATGTCACCTGCATGGGATTGGGTATTGGTGGGCAAGGGTCATGAGACCTCCTGGGGCAATGGAAATGCTCTCTGTGCTGATTTGGGTGGTGGTCACACCTGGGTGGACATAGTAAGAAGTCATCGAGCTGAACACTTTTAAGACTGGTGCATGTTGTTATATGCAAATCAGATCTCAATCAAGGACTGTTAAAAAGAGAAGGCTCCTGGAGGTGGAGGTGGGTGCACGGCTTGCTTTACCTGCCATCTTGGATGAGCCACTGCTGCCTTGGGGACACCCTGGTTCTCAGCCCTGTGCTTGTCCTTCCATGCAGTCGGAAGAGGATATCGACGTTGCACCTCTTGGCACGCAGCAGCCCGAGAATATCTCGAACCCCGTGTATGAGAGCGCGACCTCAGCACCTCCAGAACCTTCCTATGACCCCTTCTCAGTGAGTTTGCATTTTTATCAATTGGGGTGCAGGGGAATGATGTCTTTCAGCAAATCTCAGTGAAAAGCTTCGCACCAAGAAAAACTCACTTTTAGAACATGTCTGGGGGCAATAAACATAAAAGCTGGTATTGCAAGCTGAGGAAGCCACGTGGCTGTTGCATGTTCCTGGGTTCTTCTGGGTGGACAGCAGAAGCCTCCATCAATTACAGATAGGAGAGAACCAGAGGTTGCCCACCCCCAACCTCACGACCAGGTGACATGTCACAAGCAGAAGAAATCTTGGGCTGAATTCTGCCACAAACGTTTCTGAGGTAGCCGATGCAAAATAGGACATCAGGCCTTAAAAAGGTAATTTTCCTTTAGCTATGCTTTAAACTTGTGTTTACACTGTTGTCCAAAATTTTTCTGCTTGTTGTCAGAGCTGCTTCTCGCTTTTGGGGGTAAGTTCCTTTGATGAGGTCTTTTATATCTAGAAGTGCATATTCCGCTCTGGTCTTCTAAGGACCATTGTTCTAGAGTTAGTGATCCTTGAGCTTAGAAGGGGCCTCCAGTGACTTGACCCCAGGGGGCCCCCGTGGGAGGGTACCCCATTCATACTGAATGTGGAAGGTACACCCTGCCTGTAGTTTATTACCAGTTCTGGACTGAGAAGCTAGGGATAAAACTTAATTCTTCCTTTTATATAAAAATAAGAAAAATTAATAGCTGTTACGCTGAGTGTCCTTTTGTACCTCAGAAGACTGAGCTGACAGCATTACTCAGGTCCAGGAATTACTTTAATCTTGGCAAGTGTGGTTCTAGAACCCTCATGCAATAGTAACCAAAGCCAGAGGGCTGCTGTAATTGTTTTGTGCATGTACCTATGCTGTCCCTCCCCACGCAAGACTATATTATGGTCATTGAATTTTTATTAAGTTGGCACTGGAACATTAAGAATATTCTATTGCACCACTTTTAAGCTTGTATAGTGCAATAGATGTTATTATTTTTCTGCAGGGAACCAAACGTAAATATCTTGTGGTTCTTAGTGCCTGTGGTAGCAGATTTAATATAGTTGCAATAGATTGCAAAAGAACCAGATCATAAATCCTATTTTGTTTTTTAATCAAACCCATGTAAAAGTTTCCGGTTCAAATTGCACGGCTAAGTTCAGCTAGATTGCATTTATTAACTAATAGTTTATTTCTGTAAGCATTACTAAATTGAAACCAACCTCATTTAAAAAGCAGGGGGAAAAAAGTTATCCATCCTGGTCCTTGCTCTCCAGGCCTTCTCAGCCCCGTGCATGGAAGATTCTCCTGAGGCAGGAGAGGGAGTGTCTGAGATGCAGGAGTCAGCTAAACCTTCTAGTCAGAGCAGAGGGCAAAAATGTTCCAGTAACAGGAATCCTAAGCCAAGGATGCCATCCCAAACAGTAATGTGCTAGGTTCTCATGCCTTTTACATTGAAGGATGGGGTGACTACACAATATTTGTAGCCAATCCAGACATCTTGAACACATCCATTATGCTAATTAACACAGCTTCTGTGCTGATCAGAGCTATAGACAGTGGAAGGCTTCGGGTGGCTGCCTCTGGAGTATGGCTTCCGATTCGACTTTCTCAAATGCTCAAGAGCCGCCCCTGGTTCACGATGAATTTTCAACTCGAAAGGAGTTTTTTGTAATCATAGTGATAGCCACCTTTTGTGGGGTGCTTATACTTTCCTCAAGGTAGTTATCTAATTTACCACCTCCCTGTGAGGTAGATATTCTTAGGACCCTTTATAGATAAGAAAACTATAGCAGAGTTGAAATGATTTATCCAGGGCCACACACCTTCCAACAGAGACTCTCCCAGAACAAGAGGCCCTGACCACCTTACCATCCCGCCTCGCAACACGAGCCATGAGACAGCAGCATGATGGAACCCTCCCACCATACACATGTTCACAGGGCACTTGGGGAAGAATCGCATTGAGGCTGTAGGGGAGGAAAAAGTTTTCCTCCACCCTCTTAGGCTCCCTGGCTGGGTCTGAAAAGTAAACCGACAAAGACAGATTCGCAGGAGACAAGCGTAGAAATTTTATTGAATGTTTACATGTCCACGGGAGCCTTCACAAGAGAAAAAAGAACCAAAGAAGTGACCAGAGCAGGAAGCTTTTATACCTTGTAGACAAACGATACATCTGTGAAGAAGTGACAAGACAAAGAGGTGTGGGCTGGGGGAGTCAATGGTGAAGAAGTAACTAGGAAGGTAAGGTGAGTTTAACAAGGTTTCTCTGTACAGATTTCTTGGCCCCAAATTCCCCATCTCCGATGATGAGTGTCATCTTTCCTCCTGGTAGAAGGAGGGTACCTTTCACATGGGACTTTTATAACACATTTCAGGGAAGAAGGGCGGCAGGAATAGGTCAGAGTGACCTTCCTGCTTCTGTTTTTTAAAAATTCCTTCAGCTTCAGATATTTAATAGGCCCAGGTGCCATATTTTGGGATAGCATGTCCTGAACCTCATCAAGGCCTCGGACCAGTGGCCACAAGAAACACTTGACCTGGAAAGATTTGGCAAGCAGAAGTTCCTGTGCCTTCTCCGTGTGTCTCACAGAGCTCTCTTTTCCAGGACTTGGAAGACCAGCAGCTGGAGAGCAGTGACCCCCTGGGGGCCCTGTGAGGGCCCAGACCTGCTGCAGTCAGCCATCACTCACGGCCTCAACAAGGCTGTCCACTGTGAATCCTCAGCACCACTTGCCTTTGGGGAATGTAAGGTCCTGTAACATTTTAAAGTAGGAAGCACTCAGAAGCCATACCTCATCTTCTCTGGTTAATCTGGGGGATTGCTTTGTTTCTGTGGGTTAAGGACCATCTTAAATCCATCCACCAACCCAGGGTCTTCCCCCTCTGGGTTGGTCTCCCTCCTCTGACCCTCTGCTGTCCTCTCTGTGTACCGTTAGGTGGCACTTAATATGTTCTACCCAACACTATAGTAACTGTGACCTTGTCTTGTTTCCCTGTTAACGTTGTAAGCTCCCGAGGGCAGGGACCTGCCTCATTCATCTTTGTATCTCAGCACCCAACCCAGTGTCTGGCACATAAAATGTGCTCAATAAATGTTTATGGAACAGAAATAAAGTCAATGGAATATATCTAGTGTTTTGGGAAACAAAAATTGTCTGCCACAGCACGGTTCAAACTTTGAAGGTAAAATCCACTTATTAGGGCTCATTAGGGCCTTTTCAATTAGCCAACATCTGCCTTATGAATTCTTTCTTAATTCTGTTTTGTTTGCTTATTTGTGTGCTTATTTTAAGAAGACATGAGAACCACAATGAGTCACCATTTCACACCCACTAGGATGGCTATTAGCAAAAAGACAGACAATAACAAGCGTTGGCAAGGATGTGAAGAAATTGGAACCCTCATACATTGCTGGTGGGAATGTAAAATGGTGCAGCCACCTATGAAAACAGTTTGGTAATTCCTCATAAACTTATACATAGAGGTTACCATATGATCCAGGAATTCCACTCCTAGTTATATATCCAAGAGAAATGATAACAGGTCTACACAAAAACTTATATACTATGTATGTTCATAGGAGCATTATTCATAATAGCCAAGACGTGGAAACAACCCAAATGTCTATCAACTTATGAATGGATAACCAAATCATATAGTGAATTTGTATAAATTATATATCCACACAATGAAATATCATTCCACTCTGAAAGGGAACTAAGTACTGATACGTGCAACAACATGGATGAACCTTGAAAACGTTATGCTAAGTGAAAGGAGCCAGACACACAAAAGACCATATACTGTATGATTCCATTTATATGAAATTTCCAAAATAGGCAAATTCATGGAGACAGAAAGTAGATTAGTAGTTCCCAGGGACTGGGGAAGCAGGGAATGGGATTAACTGCTAAGAGGTTCAGGGTTTCTTTTTGGGGTGATGAAAATGTTCTGGAATTTTACAGTGGTGATATGTTGGCTCCAGAGAGTTCTTCACTGCGCAATGCAGGATGTCTACCACACCATGTCCCTGCCCTCAAAATGCCAGAAGTGCCCTCCCCGTCACAGTGACAACTGAGCGCCCCCCAACCCACACACTTCCAAATTGTCCCTCGGGGGTAGTACTGGCCAGGCTTGGGAATCGCTGCTGGGGACAGAGAAGTGAGTGGCTGGGTTGAGCTATCTCAGACTCTCCTCTCTGTTGCCCTCATGGCCCAAATATCTTCATTCCACCTCATCGGGGTTTTCCTGAGCCCAGTCCAAAATTCTGGAAGCCCCAGAGTGTCCTGTAAGCTTTTTCACACCTCCAGGAAAGGGAAGAAGTCTCGGCTTCAGGCAGAGGAACAGCTTACCATCTCCTCCAGGACGACACACCATGATGGGAGCAAGGCCGCCTTTCCAGGAAATCGCTCCCCGAAAAGAACGTAAGACGGATTCCCTAGGGAGTACCACTACCACCATCACAGGCACAAAAAGGCACATGATTAAGAGGAAAAGCAGCAGGCTACCCGTGGGAGGAGTGAATGAGAGTAAGGGACAGACACAATGAGAGGTCAAGGATATTTAGATATTGAAACACACACACACATTTAAACAGTTAAAAAAAATAAACTCTTCAAAATACTTTTAAATTTATCCAAAACCCAGTAGTGAATTGACTTCACAGCATCTACTCCTAATTCAGTATTTTCTTCCCTTAAAATACTGCCTCCAATTTCCAGCTTTCCTGGTAATTCCATTGCAGACAAACCTGTGGATCACCATCTTCTCGTTCTCAAGGAGAGAACTGTCTGGGAGAACAGAACTTCCAGATGGGTCACCTGCTGCGCACCCATAGCTAAGCTCACACCAACTGCACAGTCTTCAAGCTCTGAACACAAGCAAGTGTGCTTTGCTGGGGGTGATGGGATGAGGTGCAGAGAAATGAACCACAAATCTTTCACCCCTCCTCATGGGGATATTCTTTTTTGGGCATATTAGGATTTGATATGGCTTTGCCTCTAACTTAAGCACACAAAACAGATGCTTTACAATAAAACTGGATGATAGAATTCAAACTTTTATTTGGCAATAAGTTCCATATCATATGACATAAAATCAACATTCAAAATGAATAGCAAATTCACATTTAGAATAAATAGTAAGTCTACCTAGTTTGCATTTGTTGTGCCTGATGTCATACAGGCACAATTTGTCATTCTGCTAAATAATTAGAAAACAGTTTCTGAAGTCAGAGTTCAAGCCTGCAGAACTAGAAGAATACAGAAGCACTGTTGCCGGCTGGGTTCCCCGGAAAGACGCCGAGATGGAGATTCACGTGCAGGAAGTTCACAGGGAAGTGCTCTTGGGGTCAACGGCTGGGAAGGGAAGGGACAAGAGGGAAGGAGGCAGGGCTGGAAGGGGGAGGAGCTGGGCTGCCATGCAGACAGACAGGCCTCAGCTGATCCCGGGGACTCTGGAGCTGGGCTGGGCCCTCAGAGTTGAGCAGTCACAGGTTCCGGCTGCTCCAGGAAGCGGGCGTGACCTTGTCCGAGGGCCTCCTCAGAGGGGAACTCGCAAAGAGGGCCAGCAGCTGCGGACGGTCAGCCAGCAGCGCCCCCAGGAGTTAGGGGAGTAAGTCCTTCTGTCCTGAAGGTTATCTGGGCAGCCACGCCCATCACCCACTACCAGCACCATCACAGCCTAGTGCAATGAGAGGTATATCAACCAGTGCCCGAGCCTGGCGGCTCAATTACACACAAGGACAGCAACGCCATGGGCCGGGAACACAGGATTTTACCACTGGCCACACAAGTACATAGGCCCAGAGAGCAGCTCTTGGGGGATGGGGCACTTACCTACAGAGCTTCTTTCTTCCATCTGCACCCAACGGTAAGGTGTTCATCTACAGGCTTTCAACAGGGTGATCCTGCCACTGCCACCAACTCAACCCACTAAAGCAGGGGTCAACAAACTATGGCCTGAGGACCAATCCAGCCTGAAGCCTGTGTTTGTCAATCAAGTTGTAACGGAACACAGCTGTGCCCGTTCCTAGAGTAGCAGCAACAGAATATGCCCCGCAAAGCCGAAAATGTTTACCACCTGGCCCTTTACAGGGCTGAACACTGCATTAGAGAAACTTCACTCCCTTTGCTTTCCTTAACCCACTAGTGGTGTTAAAAGTTAGCTGAACTTGGAGCCAAATTCCCAAACACTAGTGAGAAAAAAAAGGAAACTGGTACCAAAGGAAATCGATATGAAGAGGGCAAAACACAAGCTCCCTAGTAGTTGAATCGAGCAATCAGCAGCCCTGGCTCTGGCCACATTTAGTCCTGGAGCATTCTAGACAAGGGCCCCCAAGTGGGTCTTTGGCAGCAAATGAGCACTCGGCATAGTGGAATTCAATTCCACTATTTAGCGCACTCTCTACTGCTTCAAAGGCCTTTGGGGTGGAAGAGAGAGGAAACGCCATTCAGTTCACTCAAAGCTAAATTAGCTCAGAGGAAAGATGACTCCTCACTTCTCCTTTGCAATAATTAAGAGGGCCAACGCATTCAAAGCAACCAGTAATTCAGTCTGAGATATGCCCAAATTAGTAACAGGTGGTTTATGTCACACGGTGATAGCAGAAAACGGAGCTGAAGAGAATTTAAAAGAGGAAAAAAGAGGCTATGTTAGGAGGAACGTGGGAGCTCTAAACCAAACTCCTAAAATATTATAAAAGCCAGGTTTCATCTATAAAACCAGCTGGCATGGACTGTCCCTGGACTATGAATTTTTGTTCACATAATTCTTAGAAAATCAGTCTAACCAACGCTAAAAACAGAAAATATTTTTCAACGTGCAAACTAATTTTATTCTGTTCACTTTCCAAATTGATTTTTTAAGTGGTAGAAAATAGACTCACTTCCTTTATACCAATATGCTTTCAACAACGTGCACACCAGAGAACAAACTGGAAAGAAGAAAATGCCCAGTGCAGTGCACCAAATCCCAGTAGAGTCATGGCAGCAACACATTAAAATCTATCTTGATGGAGCAGAGACAAGGAGAATGCCTCTGTCCTTCACATGGAGATGGCCGTCCTGCCCGGCGCTGCTGGCTCTGGCATGGGTTTGCAGTCTGCCAGGCGCACGCTTGGTGGGCCCTGCTGAGACAGATGCCAGGCTTCTGCCACACAGCAGCTCTCAATCCTACTGCCATGTTCAGTGGCCCAGAGACTGAAACCTTAATTGGTAATAAATTGTAAAATTCATTATTCATACCCAGAAAATGTATTTCTCCCCTAAGGCTTGTGTCACCTAACCTAGCCATACATGAAAGCAGGTTTTAAAAGTAGTTCTACTTTATTCCTGAGTAAACAAAACACCTTGTAACTGGCACCTAGGAGATATCCAATGAATATCTGAGTAGATCAAATCTAAGAAATTTTTAAAAAAATAATACCTACTTCCTCACTCAGCCTCTCCAAAGCAGAAACCGTAAGACAAAAGCACCAGCGTCTCCTTTGCGGACCCCAACACCGAGCAGTTCTGAGCATCCCCCGCACCCCTTAAGTGCCAGTCTGCAACACACTCTGATACTTAAAACACCTAGGAACTAACAAATAGCCAACAAAATGCCCACCCCATTCCGAACAAGGAATGAGCCACTGTGTTTATAATAAAATTTAGAAGAAAAAAGGGGCCTAGTTGGGTCTACTGGGTCTAAAAGGTCACCTTCACTATTAGAGTTAAATACACGAAAATATCACAGGTAAAATCCCATGATAATGAGCGGCATTACAAAGCATGCTATATAACTCACTCGCTCAATTTTTACATTCTGGAAGGAAGCCTATAGAATGCCAGGCTAGCATTTCATTAATAGCTGGCTCTGATACATTTACACATTGACATTGCTGAATAAGTGAGCACTCTGCACAGCCCCCTTCCTGTATCTGCCATCCTTTAGGTTTAAGGACATGTGTCACTTCACTGTCCTGAGAAAGAAACAAGAAATAGTTAGCTAAGTCATTTCCAACTCTTTTTCCCTTAGCTTGAATGCCCTTTATCCTCTCCCACCTTAAACACAGACACCTAAAGAAAAGCATCCAAACTCCAAAAATAGCCACACAAACATGGCAGCAAAGAAATTTGAGGGGAGGAGAGGTGGGAGATGGCTAAGCGGAGAGGTCCACCTCCCTCCTCTCTGCACTGATTCAAGCACGTCTCCTCAGCTGATGTCCATGAGGGAGGCAGGCAGCTAACAGCTGCCCTCCAGACAGGGAGAGTTTCTGGTGATGCATACGTTTACCGAGATTCCAACACAACCCAGTGTGGGTCATGGCATGGTATTTCATTACAAGGACATTTTTTTTCTATTTCATTTTCTGCCCTCCAATGAGCACATTAAACCAACATGGGTGGCATTTTCGGGTGTAAGAATCTCCAGGGAAACCCACCACAAATGCCTTGGCTCTTCCGACCTGCTCGTTTCTCGCAGCCTTGTTCTACAATGTCTGTTCTACTAGCTGGAAATTTAACCAGAAGCTCTTCTCTCCTCGCCTCCTTCTCCAAGGAAAAGAGTGAACCCGCCCAGCACATGCAGCACCTTCTGTCCTTCCCCAGGGTGGGGCAGGATACAGGAAGCGGATACTGAGGACAATTTGGGGCCAAGGACCTGCAACATCTCTTGTTCTTTCTCACTAAGACTTTCCAGGAGGCTGAGTCTCCTTTCAAGTGATGCTCCAGAATCCCAAAGCCCTCATGCCGAACGATGTGGGAGCCGCTGCTGTTTGGGGATCATCCTGCTACTGACTGTCGTGTTCTGCTATCGTAGACCTCACTAAATCATCGGCTTTCTGCAGGCAGTTTATCACTGCACATCACCGTGGCCCTGCACTTCCCCATGCACGGCCCGTAAATGCCCAGGACATTCCACGGAGGAGTCAAGCAAAATGTCACCTGCTGGAATACAGAGAGGGCATCGAGAAGTCTCACCTATTCCAGAAAAACTGACACCAGTCACAGTACCTTAGTAAACAAGAAGGCTGATCACAGTTTCAATATGAAGCTTGCCGTTCAGCCCTGCATGTACAGGAAGGCGTGACCAGGGGGCTGCTGGCTTCTGTCTTCACCACCGGGAGAGTATTCTCATAATGTACAAAATAAATATCAAAAGGCATATCTGTATCTTTTCCGAAGCAACACCCATAGCCACACTAAGTCAACCCCATCATGTCCGCCCAATCTGGAACTGTCACTGTTTCTGGCTTTTTCCACAGGTGGGCACTTTGCTACTTGGCCTGGGCCTCCCGCAGGAGGGGGAGTCTGAAGGTGGGGGGCCTCTCAGACCAGGCGGGGAGTTCGTGCTGCAGTGGAGTCCTCCTGGGGTAGAACGTGTGGTTGACATCGTAGTTCAAGAGGCAGCTCAGAGATGCCATGTAGATGTCGGCAAATCGCGACAGGCGCCTCAGGAAGTAGGTGGGGTTCTGGTCTGTGCGGAACAAGCTTCCAAAGTGGGCGTTGAAGAAACTTTTGGTCATTTCTCTGAAGAAGCAAGAAAAGAGCGAAGCAACAGAGAACGATTCAAAAAAGACTTGTTTTTAAACAAAGTTACTGAAATCAAAATCACTTTTTCATTTTTATAGGACTCATTGGAGAGGAAAATTAGCCTAGAGCAGCCCCAACATCTAATCAGGAAAAGTCTGTCCATCCGCCCATCAAAATGGCTCTGATCACACTTCCCACTTAGGCAGCCCGAGAGAACAGTGTTTAAGGCTCCGGTTTCAATGTATATGCCCTCTAAATATGTGCACCACATTTTCCAAACAAAAACAGAGGAGGCACGTGCTGCTTCTGAAGGTACACAGAGAGACGTAGAGTGTTCTCAGAGTCTCCAAATTTCCCTCATCTACAGAATGGGATCAAGACCCCCTTTCTATAAAGTTACAGTGAGAACTGAGTAAGGTAAGTGAAATAAAAACATATTGTAAACTCTAAAGTACTTTGATGTCTGAGAAATTAAGGATTATTTTAGAGCAATGTATATAAATCTCCACCATCTGTTACACAGCTTCACACACCTCACTGCTTCCTCATAGCCTAGGTTACAAGAACTTTGCAAGGCTGTTCACCCCACCCCAGGCTCTAGGCCCCTGCAGGAATGTATGCATGCATCTGTGTGTAAATCAACACCCCATCACACACACACACACAGGATATGCACACCATCGGATGGCTGGGACCCCTACACACAGAATATTCCAGCAAAATGGATAAATACCATTTGACTGTTAATCGATCAGTTACAAAGACAGCAGAAAATGTAATCCTTTACACGACTGTGTGATAAAAGCCACTAGTTGGTAGTAGTCTGTCATCATATAGTGACAGGAGATGCTACGACAACCAAAAAGTAGGAAATTAAAAGAACTCAATTAGGTTGGAGAGTTGAGCAACATAAATGGTTTTTAAACTTTTACTGAAAAATCTCATTGAGATTTGAAGTTGTTCAAGACTAGAATCCAAAACAAAATCTCTGACGGGTGAAATGGCTCCTTCATCTAATAACCTGAGGTCCCTGGAGTGTAGGACCCAGGTCTAGCCTTCTGGGGCAAGGCGCCTGGAGTCAAATCACATTATATGCCTTCTTCCCATCAGCCTCTCACCCAACAGTTTTATACCAATGTTACAATAATAATCAAGTTAGGATAGGTCCCCAACAGGCAACCCCTGAGAGGGAGGAGGAAGGATTGATTCAATACAGCTGGGAGGGATGGAGTCTGTCCCTTCTCCATGCCCACCCCCCAAATCAGGCTGTCCATTGCTCAGAGGCTAGACCCAGGCAGTGACTGGTACTTCCAAACCACAGAGACAGCTGTGCCCAGGGGAGGGGAGCCAAGCACAAGAGCAGAAATGGTCATGTCAATGGTCCACATACACAGCATCCTCTTAGAGAAGCACGATTGTCCGCAAGGCCTCTTTTGAAGAGCCATTCCCTTAAGACGCAAACCCACCAAACTTTTCTGACAGCAAGTGGGCCTTCTTCACTAGTAAACATTCTGATACTGAGTGTGCACACACTCCTGAAATAGCCGCGGGTACAAATAAGCACCTGGGTGGTAGGAGCCCCAAGAATTCACTGTCGTTCAGAGCCCACCTCCACGGCTGTCCCAGCAGCCACGCGGTGCGGCCAGTACTACCAACAACTGGCCACCAGCTGCCCAAATGGGAGAGTGGAGCAGGCAGGGAGGAAGGATGGGAAGGACAAGCTCCTTCAACCGTGGCCTTCTAACCAAGGGCAGGAGGTGCCATGGAGGTCACTGTTGCCTCAAGGAAATGTCACACATCACTAACAGTAGAAGGCTGGTTCTGGATAACAGGGGGGCAGAGGTGGGGGTGGGGTATCACATTCATACCTGGGAGCTAAAAAAGGATGTTTTGAAATATGCCTTGGGCCAGCCCTGGGAAGCTGTGAGCTGAGCACAGACAGAAGGGGTGGTGGATTCACTGTATTCAAAACAGGCCGCTCTTGGCCCCGGCCCCATGGCCGAGTGGTTCAAGTTCCATGCGCTCCGTTTTGGCAGCCCGGGTTCACAGGTTTGGATCCCGGGCATGGAACTCCTCCACTTACCAGCCATGCTGTGGCAGTGTCCCACGTACAGAGTGGAGGAAGACAGGCACAGATGTTAACACAGGGCTAATCTTCCTCAAGCAAAAAAAGAGGAGGATTGGCAGCGCATGTTAGCCCAGGACAAATCTTCCTCAGCAAAACAAAACAAAAAAAAAAGGCCTCTCTTACCTCATCTCCTTTCTTTCCTTTTTCCACTCCTGCAAAACCAGCTGTGACTCAGCATCTCTGTGAACCTGCAGGACACAAGCTAATTATTGAGAGTATTCTGGTTGTGAATAAACTCATTAAGTAATGAGAAATTTTTAATAGGCAATTTTCTTGGAGGAATTTCATTCAGGTCTAAGAGGTAGGCACTTGGATGAAATAATATATCTTCAGACTTCCCAGTTATAATTCTCCTTTCTTCAGCAAAATAGTTTAAATGTCCAACATTAGAAACATGGTTTAACAAATTAAGGTGGAATACTATGAAGCTATTAAATAAGGCCCATATTAAACTAGAGATATTAAGCATTACGAAAGGCTATTGTATAAACATATGTATCCACATAAAATATATGCGCATAATATATGTGTGTAAGTATCCATTACACATATGGATTACATATATAAACATATACTTAAAACATACTATTACACATATTATATATTCACATGTATAAACATAAAAATGGCAGTTAAGTGGAAATAGCAGGTATAACAGTACATTCTAAATGCAAACTAATGGCAAGCCTGTAAAAATATGTGCATATATTTGGAAATTAATGTGGAAATTTTTCTTTAATTTGTGCAATGGTAGTAGGATTATAATCGATCTTAATTTTTTTCCTTTAATATATTATCTTTAAAGCATTTAAAAGAAAAATAAATTGTTTTTATAAAAGGCAAAGCGCTGGAAGCACTTCAACCCGATGGAAAAGCAGAGAATTTTCTGGTTGGGCTGAATGTGAGCAAACGGCAAACAGAAAATGACAGCTGCCCACAAGCTAACACATGGAATCTCACAGTCTCTCTCCCAGGCTCTCGTGGCTCAACAGAAGCACTCACGCCAGTGAGAGGTGCACACGATTGCAGGGGACAGGTGGGGCTCCCTGCGACTCACGGTCACGGGGGCAGCCTTAGAACCCGGAGGAAAACTCCAAACAAGCAAACCATCTGCTTTGACCTGGGAGCCAAGGCCCTTCTGTTTATCACGTCTGCCCAGCTCAACGGCCTGATTCACGGTCACCCGCTAAAGGCCTCTGTCACTCAGACAAAGCCCATATCAACAGAGCTTGTAACTTGGATTTCTCGCCTAACACCACTGCCTCCACTACCAGGAAGCAGCCACCACTGAACAACCACTGGCTGTGTGTTACTGGAGCACCTGAAGCCTGGTCCGGCTCTCCTGAGGGTGTTGATATAGGCTCTGTGAGCATAATTTGAATTAGCTGTCACATTGTAAATCAACAAATTACTCACTACAGAATTTAGGTACCACAAAGTATGTTACCAGATCAAAAATCTGTAGAGTGCCACAAGGAATTTATATATATACACATGTATCTATATGTACATGCACATATACATACAGATATACACATACATTTACATATGCATATACACGTGCATATACATGCACACATATATACACATACACGTGTATACACATATACATGCAGATATACACATACATTTACATATGCATATACATGTGCATATACATGCACACATATATACACATACACGTGTATACACATATACATACAGATATACACCTACATTTACATGTGCATATACATGTACACACATATACACACACATATATACACATATATTTACATATGCATGTGCACATGCATACACACATATATACATACACATATGCACACATACACACACACACACACATATATATATTCGGCACCTACTATGTGACAGGCACTGTGCTAAATGCTGAAGATAGAACAGAAGACAAGATGGAGGCCCTGGTGGGGGGCGTACCCAGGTAAGCAGACCATGAGAAAACAACGTGATGACGCACAGAATGGGGTTGATGTCGGTCTGTGGGAGGGACCCTCCCTCCACCTCTGCCCACACACCCTTCTTGGCCCATGAACTAGGCACTTGTGTCCAGTATGAAGGAGAAGCTTCTGCTCCCTTACTCTGGCCTGTATTTGCAAGCGGGGGGAATTTAGACTGGTGACCAGGATAAGGATTACCAAAGTTAATCTACTTGCTCTCTCTTTTTTGAAACTAGCTGCCACAGGCCAAGTGAGTTCTCCTCTCCACTCCTGCCCCTCAAGTGGGCCCCCAGGGCTCTCCCAGTTCAAGGTTTTTCCAGTGATGGAGCAGATATTATGTCAGCCCCACTCTGACATCTGCCTGTTTCCCTACAAGTCCTGAATCCGAGGGCAGCCAAGGATGATGGAGTCCAAGGTTGCTAAAGAGACATGCAAAGGAGGAAGGCCCCAGAGATCTGGGGCCAGCGAGCATCCCCAGGGGAGAGATGTCTGAGCTCTGTGGGTGTACGCCTTAAGCCAACCTCACCTCAGGCCCTGCCATCCAAGGCCCACCCAGCGCTTGGCTCCCTTCCCGGAACCTTTCTCCATCATTCATCATCTCTCCCATACGATCAACCTCCTCACCTGGATCCTTCCCACGAGCATTTAAACATGCTCAAGTCTCTCCCATTAAAAAAAATATATATATTTATTTTCCCTGAACCACTCCATTCTCCAGCTGTTTCCCCTACAAAGCCAAACTTTGGAAAACAACAGCCTTAGGTGTCTAAAATCTTCTTTAAAATACTTCCAACACAGTATGTGTTAATTAGTTTGGATTAATCTTTAAGTGAAACCATGCACTCCAGGGTGGGTAGTTTGCATCGGAAAAGACTACCCGGAAGCCCATACCAGAGGCTGATCCTACAGACACTTCAGCCAGCTTTAGCCCCCACGGTTAATCAGCATACTCGGCTCTTCATCGCTACAGTCTACAAATGTGCAGACTGGCTACATGTACCGTACCGGCCCTCCCACCCCTGTGTGGGCAGGAAATTACAGTCTGGCCAACCCAACAGCCTACACCAGGGGAGGCCAAATCCAGCCCACCGCCCATTTTTCTATCCACCTCTGAGCTTAAGAATGGATTTTCCTTTTTAAGTGGTTGAAAACAAAATCAAAATAATAATTTCATGACACGTGAAAATGATATGAAATTCAAATTTCAGTTTCCACCAATCAAGTTACTGGGACCCAGCCACAACCAGTGGTTTACATATTGTCTACGGCTGCTTTTGTGCTACAAGTACAGAGCTGAGTGGTCGCCACAGAGACCAGATGGCCCGCACAGCCTGACATATTGACTCTGCGGGCCTTCGCAAAAGTTTACCATTAACCAGCACTGCCACCATCAACCACACTCACTTTGGAGTGCACTTCAAGGCTCGTTAACAAATCATTCTTTATAGCCACTTTCTTAAAACCAAAAATTATATACTTCTATTTAATTCATCTGACTTGGCTCCAAATGACACTCTGCTGGCTACAAAGAAAATCAAACCCAACCTCCGAGGACAAATCTTTCTCCTCAGAAAATAGTCCAAATAACGTGCTACATGCTCTGAAATCATCTCCAAAGGGGAGTTCTAGACACATGTGACACAGGATCACTGGAATAATTTCTAGCTTTTCAGATGAACACGGGGGCGTGCGGAGAGTGGAAAGGGAACAGGGCAGATGTGAGAAATGACATTCATGTGGATATTTTTTAAACTATCAGCCACACTCCTCTATACCCTAGTGACTCCAACCAGACAGAATGCTGTAGAAAGTGTTAGCACCAGAGGTGACACAGCATGGACGTGAAGACTCTAGAGCCAGGGGGCCTGGGTCTAAGTCCCAGCATCACCCCCGACTTGAGCAGCTCATTTTCTCCCCTGTGCCTCAGGTTCTTCGTCTGTAAAATGGGGATGATGCAGTGCCCCCTTCAAAGAGCTGCTGTGAGAATGAAACAAATGTAAGGCCCTTAGTATCTGGAACACAGTAAGTTCTCATTTCTGAATAGCCTGATTCTGCTGTTCACTAACTTGGGCATTCTGGAAAAGTTATTCATCTCTCAGCCTCAGTTTCTTCTCCCGTAAAATGAAGTGGCAACGTAAATGTTAATTCCCTTTTCTTCCTTCCTTCACCTTACTCCTTGTATAATTAATTCTATAAATCACAGAGATATTTTCCGTACTTCCATTCTCTAAAACACACACTCCTTAATCATCAAACTTTTTATAAAGGTCAGAAAGAGGAAAAACAAAAACTTTGACCCCACAGCTAACATGTAGTGACACCATCCACATGGAGGCTGCATCTGTGTCTCTGACCAGCATCACAGAGAGATTGCACCCAAGGAAAGAAGTTTCTGGCTACCCCCGAGACCTCTAAACCACCCAGCAGGGCAGCACTTCAGTGTAGTGCTCAAGGGATGGACTCCGTTATCACACAAGCCCAGGTTCAAGTTCTCGCTTTGTCGTTTTCTGACCTTGGACATGTTACCTAACCTCTCACACACCAGTGTCCTTATTCTACAGTGGAAACATTGCACCCACCCGCACAGGACAGCTGTCACTGTTAAATGAATAATGTGTGCTAAATGAATAATGTAGAGCAGGGACTCAGCACAATGCCTGACACATCAAGAGTAACTATTATTACTGTATGACCTATGCGCAGACTCGAAGCTACTCAAACGCAGAATGGATGCCTTTTATTTTTAGAAAGTCATCTCACAGACAAGCACAGTAAGAGAAACAGAACAAGCCCTTGTCAGAGATGAGCCAAGAGCCAATGCAGCCAGAGCACGCTGGAAGCAAGGCCCGGGGGACGTGCGGGGCCCCACGCTCGGGAATGTGTGCGCCCCGGAGTGAGGACCTGGCCTGCCACTCCTGGCAGCTCTGCCTGAGCTCACTGCCAGCTGCTTCCACACAGGTGCCAGCTGGGCCAGGCAAGGCAGTTCCCTGGCCATTCCCAAAGGGGCTGGCAGGCCGTGGGCAACAGGCCAGAGGCTGCAGGTGTTTTAGCCAAGAGAGCGGACATCCATGCCCCTTGTCCTCAGTCGGCACTCAAACTGAGATGGCCACAGGCCAGGCCAGCTGAACCAAGTGAGAAAGCAAGGTGTCTCATGAGACTGGAAGGACACCGCTGCAACAGAGGGGCGGCTTCCACGGGCCTGGAAATCACTGCTAAAAACAACATTCCTCACCACCTGTCCAAAATGGGCCACATAACTTACAGAAAGAAAAAACTGCCACTGCACTCCAATGAGCCAGCAAACTGCAAGTATTATCTCCAAAATCAAATGGAGGCTGCACGCAGGGATCTCGACTTTTGCTCTGAGACTCCATTAAGCCATGGTGCCTAGACTGAAGTGTTCATTCCACAGGACCCTTCATTTGACAGATGGGGGAACTGAGGCTGAGAATGGAGCAGTCCTACAGCAGGCTGACAGCAGAAGCAGGCCCAGATCCAAACATTGGCAGAGGTTCTTGAATCCCACTACCCCACAGGACATCTCCCTACACGGCTTCAGTGGGGACGTAAGGACACCGGATTTCCACTGATAGAGGAAGGTAAACACCTGCGTTTCCACAGGCTCTTTCTCCAAATGGCTTTTGGGGGCATTTTTAAAGGTCCCTTCAGGGAAGTTGGCAAAAGTCTCTTAGGGGCAAAATAACCCCAGTAGTTATTCTACAGTTTACTGAGGATGACTTAAGCCTCATTCCTTATAATTACAATTAAACAGAGAATATTTGAAATTACTTTGACCAGTGGACTAACTTCAGGCTTAAAGAAAAAGTAGGAGAGAAAAAAATCCCAAACCTGCATCTGCTCCAATAACCCGGTGAGGGTCTGCAGCCAGGTCATGGTTTGAATGTACTGCTCCGTGTTCATGATTTTGAGCTCAGATCTTAATTCTGGGATAATAGCACCAGTTCGCCAGCCGTGCTTCAGGGTCAAATCCTGATTGCAAAGATCACAAAAAGTCAACATTAATTTCAACGGAATTTAAACCATTTCACCACCCTTTCCAGACGCAACAGATATTCACTGAACTACTTTTTAATTGTAACGGTTAGTTATTAACCAAGCCAAATTCAATGAATTACATTTTATTAAAACCCATTTAGTCCTAGGCTTTGATCATTTCACCCCAAGAAAGTTTCTGCTGTTCTGGAAATAATTGCTGTGAATTACAGCCCCTGCAGAAACACAGGGTCTGGAATCATTAACCAAGGTCTGCAAAGTAACAATTAGGTCAGGGGCAGGAAGAGGCTCAACCGAAATGCTACTGAAGGTCTTCCTTCAATTCATCCGCAGACGGCCGGGAGCACCCACTGTGTGCCAGGCCTTGGGGGTTACGCAGATCCCTGGAATCTCAGACTTGGAATGATCACACGACATAAACACACATGATCACATTTTTCATCCCAAATATTGTAACCCCATGATTTGACAATAGGCCAGAATATGTGATATCAGTTATGTCCTGGAAAATCTAAGACAGACAATCACCATACTAAATGGTCATTCATTTTCTCATTTGGCAAATATTTATCAAATACTACTATTTGCCAGGCCCTGTTCTAGACACTGAGGATAAAACAATGAACAAAAACTGACAAATCTCTGCCCTCATGGGAAATACAGACAAAAAATAAGCAAGTAAATCACAATGGCAGGTGGTGATAAATACAATAGACAAAAATCAAGCAGAGTAGGAGGGGAAAGAGTGACCATTTTATACAGAGTGGTTAGGAAGACCATCTAATAAAGAGACATTTGAGCGGAGATCTAAAGAGAAGGAGAATGGTAGTATGAAAATATGTGAGAGGAGAAAAATGCTGGCTAAAAAAACAGCAAGTGCAAAGGCCCTGGGGCAGGAACATGCTGGGGCAGGGGGTGCTAAGGAGCAGCAAGGCAGAGAGCCTAGAGCAGAGGAGGAGAGAGGGCAGAGGCAGGAGGTGCCCTCAGAGAGGTATGCTGGGGAAGGAGAGGTCAAGCAGAGCTTTGTGAGCATCTGTAGAAAATCAGGCTTTTACTCTGAGAGAGAAAGGAAAGCTTTGGGGTTTTAAGTAGAGAAGTGGTATATGGTTTACAATCTTAAAAGTTCACTCTGGCTACTCACCTAAAGATAGAATCCCTGCTCTGTAAGTCTTAAGGCTGCCTACCTTCTTCACTGGTTGAATTTCTTTAAACCTTTCAATATCTCTCTTTCTCCTATAATACATGAAAACCTATAGCACAATCTTTTAAATATTCCCAATGGTGACAAACTTTTGAAGGTGGATTTTATTTCTGAAAATAAGTAAAAAGTCATTTGGAAAATTCCTAAGACTAAAGTACATGATGATAAACTAATAATAATAAAACTAATTTTCTTCTATGCCTCAAACTGGCTCTCAAATCTATCACAAAGGGGGCATCCAAATGTATTTTGAGAAACAGCAGCAACACTGGAAGTATCTACATTCCCAAGGTGACTCCTTTGAAAGATAATGTTCATTGACCACATAATTTCTGACGTTAGTTAATGAATGGTCTTATCACTTTATAACAGTGGTTTTCAAACGTTAGCAGGGGCTCCAACTATATGCTGTCTCCAAGAGACTCATTTTAGATCTAAGGACACACATAGGCTGAAAGTGAAAGGATTAAAAAAGATATTCCATGCAAATAATAACCAAAAGAGAACAGGAGTGGCTATACTAATATCAGACAAAATAGACTTTAAGTCAAAAACTGTTACAAGACACAAAGAACGGCATTATACAACAATAAAAGGGTCAATTCACCAAGAATATATAACAATTATAAGCATGTATGTGCCAAACATCAGAGCTCCAAAACATATGAAGCAAATATTAATAGAACTGAAGGGAGCAATAGATAGTTCTATAATAATAGTAGGAGACTTCTATAGCCCACTTTCTACAATGGATAAAAAACAACCAGACAGGGGCCGGCCCTGTAGTGCAAGCGGTTAAGCGCGCACGCTCTGCTGCGGCAGCCCGGGGTTCGCCAGTTTGGATCCTGGGCGAGCACCAATGCACCGCTTGGCAAGCCATGCTGTGGCAGCATCCCACATAAAGTGGAGGAAGATTGGCATGGATGTTAGCCCAGGGCCAGTCTTCCTCAGCAAAAAAAAAGAGGAGGCTTGGCAGATGTTAGCTCAGGGCTGATCTTCCTCAAAAAAAAAAAAAAAAATTTAAAAAAAAGAAAAACCAGACAGATCAATCAGGAAATATAGGACTTTAACAATCTATTGTTAAACAACTGTTTAACAACAATTGGTCTTTAAAGACAATTGGACGTAACAGACATATACAGAACATTCTACCCATCAAAAGCAGCATATACATTTTTCTCAAGTGCACATGGAACATTCTCCAGGAGAGGCCATATGTTAAGCCACAATACAAGTCTTAATACATTTTAAAAGACTGAAAGCACACACAGTTTCTTTTCTGATCCCAAGGAATGAAACTAAAAATCAACAGCTGAAGGAAAAACTGAAAAATTCACAAATACGTAGAAATTAAACAACATATCCTTAAACACAACCAACAGGTCAAAGAAAAAAATCACAAGGGAAATTAGAAAATATCTTGAGACAAATTAAAATGCAAACACAACATACCAAAACTAATGGGATGCAACAAAAGCAGTTTGTTAGTACCATCAAGTTGATTCCGATTCCTAGTGACCCTGCAGACAGCAGAGTGGAACCCTTTCCGGGCTTTTTTTTTTTTTTTTTGTGAGGAGATCAGCCCTGAGCTAACATCCGCCAATCCTCCTCTTTTTTTTTTTTTTTTTTTTTTGCTGAGGAAGACGGCCCTGGGCTAACATCGGTGCCTATCTTCCTCCACTTTATATGGGACGCCGCCACAGCATGGCTTACCAAGCAGTGCGTCGGTGCGCGCCCGGGATCCGAACCAGCGAACCCCGGGCCGCCGCAGCGGAG
The DNA here is from genome assembly GCF_020826845.1 of Diceros bicornis minor. NCBI lineage: Eukaryota > Metazoa > Chordata > Mammalia > Perissodactyla > Rhinocerotidae > Diceros > Diceros bicornis. The sequence goes on along the minus strand of NC_080764.1, from coordinate 19,921,779 downwards.
CGCGCGCACTTAACCGCTTGCGCCACCGGGCCGGCCCCCCTTTCCGGGCTTTTTACTCCATCCTCTCACCTTCCAGAGCTATAGCAGACATGCTCCACTGCTATTCATAGGGTTTTCATGGCCAATTTTTTTCAGAAGTGGGTGGCCAGGTCCTTCTTCCTAGTCTGTCTTAGTCTGGAAGCTCCGCTGAAACCTGTCCACCATGGGTGACCCTGCTGGTATTTGAAATCCTGGTGGCATAGCTTTCAGCATCACAGCAGCATGCAGCCACCAGAGTATGACAACCGACAGACGGGTGGTGTGGTTCCCTGACCCAGAAACAAACCCAGGCCACAGCAGCGAGAGCACTAAATCTTAACCACTAGATCCCCAGGGCTAGCTAATAAAAGCAGTACTAAGAGGGAAATTTACAGCTATACACATTCACATTAAAAAAGAAAGGTCTCAAATCAACAACGTAACTTTACACCTTAAGGAATCAGAAAAAGAAAAATAAACTAACTGAAAGATCACAGGACAAAGGAAATAATAAAGATTAGAGCAGAGATAAATAACATAGAGAACAGAAAAATAATAGAGAAAATCAACGAAATCAAGAGTTGGTTCTTCAAATGATTAACAAATTGACAAACCTTTAGCTTGACTAAGAGAAAAAAGAGAGAAGACTCAAATTACTAAAATCAGAAATGTAAGTGGTGACATTACTACTGATTCTATATAAATAAAAAGGACTATAAAAGAGTACTATAGGGCCAGCCCCATGACTTAGCGGTTAAGTGCTCGTGCTCCGCTACTGGCAGCCCGGGTTCGGATCCCAGGCGCACACCGACGCACCGCTTCTCCGGCCATGCTCAGGCCGCGTCCCACATATAGCAACTAGAAGGATGTGCAACTATGACATAGAACTATCTACTGGGGCTTTGGGGGAAAAAAGGAGGAGGATTGGCAATAGATGTTAGCTCAGAGCCAGTCTTCCTCAGCAAAAAGAGGAGGATTAGCATGGATGTTAGCTCAGGGCTGATCTTCCTCACAAAAAAAAATAATAATAAAAAAATAAATTAAAAAATAAAAGAGTACTATAAACTATTGTATGCCAACAACTTGGACAACCTAGATGAAATGGAAAAATTCCTAGAAACACACAACCTACCAAGACTGAATCATGGAGAAACAGAAAATCTGAATAGATCTCTAACTAGTAAGGAGATTGCATTAGTAATCAAAAACCTTCCAACAATGAAAAGCCCAGGGCCAGATGGCTTCCCTGGTGAATTCCACCAAACACTTAAAGAAGAATTAACACCAATCCTTCTCAAAATCTTCCAAAAATGGAAGAGGAGGGGACACTTCCTAACTCATTCTATGAGGCCAGCATTACCCGGATATCAAATTTTAGTGTGGACGGCTGTTTAAAACACAGTTTCTGACTCAGTAGGTCTGGGGTGAGGCCTGAGAATCTGCATTTCTAACAAGTTCCCAGGTGATGCTGATGCTGCAGGGACCACACTTGAAGAACTATTGCTTTGTGGGTACCTCACATAATGCTAAGACCCCTATGCATGTGTGTCACCTCGCAGGGCCTTGTGTCACCTCACGTCTCTCAAGGGTAGCACACAGTCAGTTATCTCATCAGGACCCAAAGCCCCCATTTAGCAAGAGGCAGGTGCCCATGATGCCACATCTCTTGGGCAGACTTTCTGAGGGTGCCAACATCCTGATAGTAGCACTTCATGTTTCCACTTTACTAAGCACTTCATATACATTATCTTATTTCACTCTGCTGAGGACATCAGGGCTTGAGGGATATGCCCAGGGTCACACAGCTAACAAAGAGAAGAGCTGGGATGCAAACCTCAGTCCTCTAATTCTGAGCCCATGATTCCTTCCATTAGACCTCAGCCCACTGGACAGATGAGATGATACAGCAAGTGTGCTGGAATCACCCGGGAAGAGCGTCACCACAGACAGATGCTGGAATCAACCCCTCTACCCCCACAACCACCAGTCTGAGTCCACCGACTTTGGTGGGGCTCAGGCACTATGCTCTGAAAACGCTCCCCAGACGGACCTACTGCACAGCCCGTTAAAGCCCACTGCTTCGACGGTGGGCAGACACAAGAGAGACAGAGACTTACGCGCGTATACACGAGGCCAATCCAGCGTGGGCCAAAATACTCAGCAGTATCAACAATGGAGCCTGATCGCCACCACAACCCCATTCTGGTTACCTCCCTGACAGTGAGCTTCATTCAGACTTTACACACGCGCACTGTGCAACCCAGCTTAACCTAGGGTCACTTAAATACACATTCATTCCACAGGGAACCAAGAATGGTAATAAATGAGACTAACTCCATCTTGTTCCAATTATAGATTAAATCATAATTCAAGTCCTGCCACACTCCCCTGGTCACTCAGAGGGGCATGAAAAGCCTCATTTTTCACATAATCGCTATTTCCTAGAAATGCCAGTTTTATACTCTTTCCAAGGGAGTGGCTGGCAAAAGAAGCCCTAACTGATGTTTAAGAGCTTTTATGTTGCATTTGTACGTTTCTGATGCTTAATAATAAGAGCACCAGGAAAGAACACTGGCATTTCTTTCTTGCCATTACTTAACCGGAAAAATTTTTCTGAGAAATTCTGAATACATTGCTAATTTCTATCATTTCCAAAAAAATTTATCTTTTTCACATCTCTGATCCATCCTGCTCTGTAAAAAATGAGATATAAAAAAAATGTGGCCTACTCCTGGTTTTTATGAAAGCATAAAAATTATCTTAGACAAAAGATAAATTTCCTAATAAGTGGAACTAACATATCTGTCCCCAAACAAAGAAACAGGAAGAAAGGCTCCTCACCGCCAGGTCACTGTATATGTGGTCACCAAAATACAACACTTTGGATCCCCTCCATCCAGTAAGCTTCAAAAACTCATATAAATTGCCCTGCAATAACAGAAGAATATAGATATTATATCATATGACAGATAGAGAACTGTATAACCCATGCCCAAAATATCTATTTTTTAAAGCTTAAAAATTTTTTTGTGCTTTTATAATTTATTTTAAATATGAAAATATAAAGATAAAAATACCTTCATGTGAAATCTTTCAGGCCATTCTTCTAAGCCAAATGTACTTTTCAAAAAGGATTCATGTTGTATATACCTCTTTGGTAATGATCTTTTTATACTTAACATTCTGTGACCACATCAATAAATATTAATCTGCCATGTAATCTCAGTAGCTGAGAAGTATCACGATTCATTTATTTTACCAATTCCCTGATGTTGGACATTTACCTTGTTATCTATTTTGTAAATAACTTCATGATAAACATTCTTGTAGCTAAGTTTTAGCTATATCTTCATTTTCTTAGGCTAACTGCCTAGAAGGGGAAGGGCTGTATCAAAGCTAATCTTTCAAGGCCTAAAAAATATACTCAGTGCCAAATCCAGCAGTTTGTTATATATCCACCAGGAATGTATCAGTATTTTTTTAAAAAACTGTATAGTACTCTTTTATAATTTATGTGTTACAAATATTACACAAATATAAAAATTTTTAAAGGATGAGATTAAAAAAACTAACTTCAATAACACAATAATGGCCGGTAATTCAATCATTTATTCAAATATTTTAGCTTTACGTGATAACAAAATATATTAAAATTATGCATTAAACAAAGCTCATCAGGAAATAATTACTAATTTGGGTAATATGCCACATGATTAAATGCTTCTTACAGAGAAATTTCCAAGGTTTACTACTGGCATCTTAAATTTTACATACTATGAACATAATGCTTTAAATTTCATTTTAAAAAATGGCTCAATTCTGAGTTAGATATAGCACACTGAAAATATATTGACTTAAGCTTAAATTCTGCTACCAAGTTATAAACAGTCGATTCAAGCAGAGCACTCAGAACCATGCCCGGCACACAGCAAGCCTCAACAAACGTTAGCTGTTATCATTACAACTGACCACAAAGCAACAAAAAAGATAAATTGGTCATGAGATACCTGCTTGTAAATCTGGCCTTTCTGCAACTTGTGGATTTTATCCCAGAGTAAGACACCTTTCTCATTCACCTTCCGGAAAGGTCTGACAACAGAAACGGGAAATGTTATGACATGTGGCAGTAATGCAGGCTGTCTGCTGTGTGAAATACTACATGGTTACTCACTGGAAACAGAGAGGAGCTCCACAAACCTGAAAAGGCCCCACAACAAAAATTCCACCCCCACATTCCCGGGCCTGGTACAACAGATGCCAAACCGCGGACCCCGGTGTCCAAAGGCGATTAGAAAAAAAGAACTCGAGGGTCAACTAAATTTAGAAGACACTCTGCACTATCTATGCCCCTCTTAAAAAGTCACTGATGGCTCTGAAAAGCCCTCCTGTAAAGAAACTTCCTTTAACCCAGATTTCCTAAATTTATTTGACCATACAGAAAATGTTTCCCAAGAAAAGCTTATGGAAATACTGCCTCAGTCCATTTACCCTGCTTTGTACTTGAAATCCAGCCACTCTAGATATAAAACAAATCAGAGGACCAGGTGTACTATTTTATGATGGAACATGGCAAATAAGAATAAGGCCTCATCCCTGCCCTGCTGGTGCTAGTCCAAAGGGCACAGGGTTTGTCTTTTTTTTTAAGGTAACACTTATTTGGATTGTTTTCCTGATTAGAAAAATATTAACTCACTGCAAAAAATCTGGAAAATGCAGAAAAATATAATGAAGAAAAGGTAAGTCACCCATAATTCCAGTACCCAGGTATAAACACTTAACATTTCAATAGATGGTCTTTCAGTCTTTACATATCTGTTATCTTTCTCTTCTTTATGACCATAAAATGAGAATCATTTGTGTATACTGATTTTTCTTTTTTTCTCTGATGTTGTGAGCAATTTCCCATGTGATTACATATTCTTCATACATCATTTTTCACAGTCATAAAACATGCCCACTGCTTTTCAAATACATCATTTTTAATGGTTGCATAATATCCCCTCATATGGATGTTCCTTTAGGTTGTTTCTGACCCGCATAATTATAAATCACACAGAGGGGGCCGGCCCAATGGTGCAAGCGGTCACATGCGCACGCTCCACTGCGGCAGCCCGGGGTTCGCTGGTTCGGATCCCGGGCGCGCACCGACGCACCACTTGTTAAGCCATGCTGTGGCAGCGTCCCATATAAAGTAGAGGAAGATGGGCACGGATGTTAGCCCAGGGCCAGTCTTCCTCAGCAAAAAAAGAGGATTGGCATTGGATGTTAGCTCAGGGCTGATCTCACAAAAACAAAAAAATAAAAAAATAAAATAAATCACACAGGGATGAACATGTGTGGAGGATCATTCAGCTGTTATTCCAGGTATCCGGAGCAAAGACAACATAAACAGGTGCAGCAAGGGAGAGAGCTGTGCTGGACACCACTCCCCACACCCTCTCCACGCCCCGCACCCCAGGAAATGAGTCCAAGACACTGTTCTGCATGTGCATACTAGATGACAAAGGAGAGGAGGTCTGCGATGAAAGGAGAGACAGGGCCCTTCTCCTGACCACACCCTGACATCTAATGAGAAAATGCAGGAGAGCGTTTTGTCAGTGACAAAGCAGCAAGCCAGTATTTATTGCTGCTTTCAATCAACATCCGAGTTTTTCCTTCATTCTCTCCAATTCTCACTCACTCTCTGCACATGGTTCTTGGGTTTGCCTCTTCTTCAAGAGTCACTGCCACACTTGGAAAACTGGCATTTAGCATCGCAAGAGGAATTTAACCCATTCAACACCAACTACAGGGCGCTGGCATTATGATACTGTAAATCACTCAAGAGGAGGGAAAGGCTGCCTGGTTACCAACTGCAGAATAGATAAATGTGGGTAAAAGTGTTTCAACGATAGCCCATTATTTTATAAATATTATGAGTTATTTTTACAACCCTAGTGCAATAACTCTCAACACTATTGACATTTGCGGGGGACGACTCTTGGTGAACAGGTTTGTCCCACAAGTTAAAAGACATTTTAGGATCCCTGACCCCCACCCACTAAAATGCTAAGAGCACACTCCAGTCACCGTCACAACCCAAAACTTCCCCGCTCCTCTATCTCCCAAGGCTACGGTGGCAGAAAGACAACCTGTAAGTCTCGATAGAGACGTATACCACTTGATGCAAAACCTAGGTTGCAGAGAAGTTCTGCAAACTCCAACTGCAATTTTAAATGCACCATTTAGAGCTCTAATTAAAGCGATACCCACCAGGTGCTTTGCTGTTGCTGTAGTTTTGTTATGCTTCCCGATGCATCTGCATCAAGAGATCTAATTTACCACGGAATATTAAGTTTGCATTTTTCATTGCTCTCAATTGCTTTCTTCAAGTCTGATTCAGGACCGAAGTAGCCCATGTTAAATCGAGAACCATTTTAGTAGGTGTAAGCTGTCTGTTATGTACTGATCCCACCCTCCGTGTAATTACTTGCTAGAATGGTTAAAAATCAAAAGCTATAATGTCAGATGTTGCGATTTTCCAACTGGATTTCACCAAAACACATTACCTTGGTATTCACAGCAGCAAATGAATCAAATCTAGTCCCCAGAAAGACACACACTCACCTCCGCTTATCATTAAAGAAGTTTGGTTTCTCGGCCTGAACGATGACCACATCAAACAGGTCCCTCCAATCTTTTCCAACAATATACCTCATCCCTTTGTCCCTGCAACAATGCGTCAGCCAGGTTAGTCTAACATGAAAGGGATTAATTATTTTGCAATTTTTTCTTCAAATTTCCAAGTGTTAAAATAAATGGAATACAAGATAAGTGAGCCAGAAGTCAGCAAGGAACACAGAACAACTTACACAAAACTGCTGGGGCTGTTGGTGATGAGAAACATCTTCTTGCCGTGATCAGCCAGTTTAGCCAGCACCGCACGGGTCTGCTCGGCATAGCAGATGTATTTTTCTAAGAGCAAGAGAAAAATTCACACACAGACTCAGCATGAGGTCAGTCGATCTGCAAGTGCTGTCTCAATGGGGCATACGGGGCCAGCACTGTCCAGGGCACTTGGGGGAAGAAAAGCCTTAAGGGAGCTTGGTTCGGGGTGGTCTAGCAGGGCCCAGTGCATCAGTAACCAAGACCCTGCCTCCTCGGTCTAGGTGGAATCTCCTTTTGAGTCAGGATTAAGACAAAGGGGAGGAGACGCCTGAGACGCAAGGACGCGAGGTCCTCGCCCTGCACTCAGAAGAGGTACTGCAGCCCCTCCTCCGTCCCTGGAATGAAGACAAGACACCTGCAGGGTCGCACAGCAACGGGAAAGGCTGAACCGATCTTCCCCATAATGTCGAGTACATACCAATATCGGCTTCGATCGCTCTGTACATGATTCCTTTGATGTGCACGTCTCGAATGGAGTCCTGTCGAGAGAGACGTTTTTAATCAGGGAAGGTATCGCTGAGACAGCCTGAAATGGCATTGGTGATGTCTGTCTCGAGAAGCCTGGCAAGGCAAGCACTAAAGGAAATCTAAATTCTGGTCCATTTCGCATAGGCAGCCCCTTAGGGAAAACTTAAGTTTCCATGGTGATAGTGGCGGTTTCCAATGCAATTTTCAAAAGGGTCACTCGGAGGAGGTAATTTTCGTGAACAATTCTGAATAAAGCTCCAGACGATAAATAGTAATTTATATGCAGTATCATGAACAAATGATTCCAGGTCATCTGAACAAAGGGAATTATTGCTCTTTTCACCTTGGCATCCTTCCCTACACCCCAACAGTAGGTTCTGTAATCTAGAAAAAAGAGGCAGAGACAAATGACAGGATCCTCCTCTCTCCAGTGCTACCAGTGACGCGAGGAACTGTCAGAGATCATAACTCAGGCCGAGACGCGGTCCAGACGGCAGGCACCAGGAAGAGGGGGCAGCCAATCCCTTTGAAGCCCAGGGGTGTGGCAGCCTGATACCTGGCAGGTATCAGAGCACAACCCCACTCTCAGGTGGCACTATGCAGGTCTACTACATAGGTGGCACTCCTGGAGGCACACAGAAACCTTCTGGAGCCTGTAGCAGGGGACTGGGCTTCAGACAAAACTGGGCTATAAGCCTTAGAAAATTGGTAGGAGATTCCTGCCAAGAGTGAGCACCTCTGGACTGTGAACTCAACCTCGAATACCTTCCAGCCTGGGCTTGTTTCAACTTCACATCAGCAGAAGGCAGTGGTTAAGAGCAAGCCAGAGCCACACTTCCTGGCTTGACATCCAGACTCTGCAACTTACTAGCTGTGTGATCTTAGGCAAGCTACTCAATCTCTCTGTGTCTCAATTTCTTCACCTTTAAAATGAGGGTGGTAATAATAGTACCTACCTCAAGGCATTTTTGTGAGGACTTAATTAGTTAATATGCATAAAGCACTCAGAAAAACCAGTGCCTGGGACATAGTATACTCTACGTAAGTGTTTACCAGTGGTGGCTGTAATATTTATAGCAAAAACTGAATTTTCAAATAAACACCTCTCCTCATGAATGCAAAGGGTTACATAACTACAAGTGATTCTTAAAGATTCTTAAAGATGAAGTATTTCTGTGCACAAAAAGGAAAATAGAAACTAAATATTTAAATTTAGTTCAAATAACACGACACTGATATTAAAAAAGTATAATCATCCTTTACCTTCCTAAAACCCATGTTTCAGGGTATCAAAATTTTAAGTTACCCATAAACATAAAATAAAAACATTATAGTATATAAATATGGATCCTTAAAAATACATATTTAAATAAATTATAAATAAACAAATATGTATTTCTAAATACATGCTTAGAAATTTATATTAGAAATAAATATATATTGGGGCTGGCCCCATGGTGTAGTGGTTCAGCGCACTCCACTTTGATGGCCTGGGTTCGCGGGTTCAGATCCCGGGCATGGACCTACACCACTCATCAACCATGCTGTGGCAGAGACCCACATACAAAATAGAGGAAGACTGGCACAGATGTTAGCTCAGGGCTAATCTTCCTCAAGCAAAACAAGAGGAAGATTGGCAACAGATGTTAGCTCAGGGCGAATCTTCCTCAGCAAAAACAAAAGAAAAGAAAAGAAAAAAGAAAGAAATATACATTAAATAAGTAATATATACACATATTTTTAAGTACTGAGAAAAGTTCAGACAGCTTAAAGAATATATATATAAACATGTGAATGTGAATATAAACTAAAATATATAAAAAGTTATATAAATGACGTGTGTATATATGCATATAAACGTTTATATTTGTCTACACTCCTCTCTGATTGGATTTTTGCACAGCTTTTGCAGGGCCTGGGAAAGCCTGTACGCAACCTTTGTGTGCAAGAGAAAAAGAAGCCCCCTCTGGGCAACTGCAGTCCCCTGAGCCTGCAGCCTGGGCCTGCAGCCTGTGCCATGAACGCCACCCTTGTATGAGGAGTCACCCCTCCCCAAGGGCAGGCGCAGGGGTGAGCTGGGCACAGGCTGGACCTCAGCCACCACTCACCCCTCGGGCCGGGTAAACTGGCCCTGGCCTTTGGTCAGAAAGAATTAGAAATCCAGATAAACAATATGAGCACCTTCTCCTTGTAACAACAAATTTGAATGATTTCCAATTCTCCTCACATAACATCTTTCTTACAATTTTCAGAGTTAAATTGCAAATAACAGAGATCCCCTGGGAAGGACTGTTTCAAACACCTGACCTACAAAGGAGGCTAACGATTCTGCTACTTCTGCTGAGAAGCTGAAAGGGATGCGGCATCGTCATCCCTCACTGTCAACACCACCTTGACATCTTTGTACAGGTGCACAGGCTCATAGTCGATGTTGTTCTTCAGAAAGTACTCGTTCACACAGGACAGGAGGGTCATCTCTGGCAGGGAGAAGATGTCCATGAACTGCTTCATGGTGTTTCCATGAGAACTCTGCAGGCAGGGGGGAAGGCTTTAGAAACGGAGGCTGACACCACAGCAGAGCCAGACTTTGCACTTACCGAGGGGGATTCTGGTCGTCAACTGCTGGATCTCACTCCACAAGACAAAAAAATTTAACGATAAGAAAGTAAAAATATTCACCTTGTTTCTTATGGTTCACGGCAGAGCTGACACCACACTCTAAGCACAATCGGGAAATCCAAGACATGCCCCGATTTCCCCCAAAAGTCTAACCGCCCTTCTCCTTCCACTCTCCTTGGTGCCCCGTCCAACTTCCAGCTCACACCCTCATCAAACACAGAGGAAAGCTGGCAAGTAGATTATCGCCCCTGGAATGGCATAAAAAGCCACGTAACTCCCCTGAACTGGAGCACCCACACAGCCCATATGTCAGCTTGAAAAAGGGCATTTCTCTGAATTCCTGCAATTTATAACACCAAGTTTACCAGCTGACCGGGCACCTGCCACCGTATTTTGACAACGCAAGTAAGAGAGTGCATCTAAAAAGACAAGAAGCAAAAATCTCGAGAGCAAAGAGAACTACAAAAGTTAGAAAAGCAGTTTACCCTTCAGGAGGGTAACTTGCTGCTCTCAGTCTCGGGGGGGGTGACAGCTAGTGACTTAATCCAGAAAGTGGGGACACATCCAGGGAGGTGTGGGCAAACAGGGGTAGGCACAAAGAAGGTGTAAAGAGCCTTCAACAGGTAGGACGGAAGAAGCTAAGAAGGGAGAATCGTGCAAGAACCAGGGGAGACTCTAACATACGGATCTCTCTCAAAACACAACCCCAAATTCCCTTATACGTGCAGTCCGAGTCCAGCAGTTCAAGATCCTCAATCTATCAGACCATGTTTCAAGGAAAAAGACAAGCTACTTTTTTTTTTTTTTTTTTAAATAAGACAAGCTACTTTAAATAAACAAAGTATTTCTCATTACCTTTCCATAAAAGTCGCTCATCTGCTCCAAAGGCACGTGGGACCCCTCGTACATTTCAATGACTTCTTCATCAGGGACAACGCTGAGGCCTCTGGAAAAATCACAGGCAGTGCAGTTAAAGAGCTCAACTAGAGACGGCAATGATTTTCAGACCTCTGGCAACTGCTGGGACTTTTCAACCAAGGTGCGAGACGTTGTAATCACAAGCAGGTGAGATGTGCCACCAGTAATTGCTACAAACAACAGGCAAGATGCTACTACTATTACTACTGCTACCATTCTATTGGCACTAAGAGGAGGAAAGATAATAGCTAACACTACACGGCATCTCCTGTATGCCAGATATAAACTCCACATAGTCATTCACTTAATTCTCAGCATTCCTAGGAGGCACTATTATTCTTCTCATTTTTCAGCAGAGGCAACTGAGGCATAGAAAGGTCATGTAAGTAGAAAGGTCCCCAAAGTAGACCCAAGGTCACCAAAGTAGAAAGTGGTGGGTGAGGACTGGATCCCAGGTCACCAAAGTAGAAAGTGGTGGGTGAGGACTGGATCCCAGGCTTTCTGGCTGTATGGCCCAGGCTCTTCAACCACTAGGTCACACTGCCTCCCTCAACAAGGTACAACGCCTCCTAACGACTTGCTTTGGGTGGGCTGGGTTTTTTTTAATGTTCTTAATACATTAGGGAAAGAAAGGCTGGTTCTATCTCCAAGATCGTGCTGCCCTCTGATACTCTACCCTTAGAAGGTCAGTGCTGAAGGAGAAAAAGTCATGCATGTAGCTCGGGTGGACTAAACCCCGTGACACAAGGCAGGAAACCTGGGCACCACCTCCGAGAGGGATGACCCCAAATGCTGTGACAGTGAAGGCCAATTTCTCCATCCGTAAAAAGCTAAGGTAACATCCGCCATCTCCCTGCCTCCGGGAGCTGCAGCTGAATCCACAAAAGAACCAGCTCCTCCACACGGGGGGAAATGAATTCTGGAGTCAGAGAGGTCTGGATTCACCCGAGCCTCTGCCACCAGCTGTTTTCAGTGGGATTCAGTGGTCTCACAGTCCCCTGGATCGCCCACTCTAGAGTGTTCTGAAGGGAGATGTCTGCTCCTCAACCCCCTTCTCTAGTGAAGGTGCCTGAGAAACAGACACCAATGACGAGGAAACCAGAGAATGAACGATGGAGACTCCACACTGGGCCACCGTGGGAGGATAAACAATCCAGTAAGAATTTTGGTTACTAATACAAACAGGCTGCTTATCATACAAAATCACCTGGCCAATATCAAAATACATATCATTTTTGCTTGATATATAACTTTAATGAAAATATAACTTCAGCCTCTTTCCTCCATTCTCCACCCTCATATTACTTTTAAAAATATCCAAGGGGATTCACTAATATTTTGCCTCTGATCTTGATTAACTTGTTACAACTACTTTGAAAAGAAAAGAGGCACTATACTTCCCTTTATCTTTGCTCCAGAAACCAGATAAGACACTGGGACTAAACCAGATCATTCTAGACAGTGACCTTGGAAAACAGCTCTTGCTAAAGTAGCAGCAGTCAGCTGTGCACACTCCTAAGGCTCTAACACTTAGAAACAGAAGAAGTAAGAGAATCCTGCTGCTGGCTGAGTTATTTTTCTGCCCGCGCACTAGGCTCTGCCCAGTCCTTCGGAAGCCACTGCCACCTCTAAGACACATTCACAGGCACGTGGACGCACAAGCTGCATCTTTAAGGCCCAAGTAACCAAATGTCAGCTCAGAGCAGCGACGAAATCAGTTGGCTGAATGCGCAGGAGGCAGCTCCTGCAGCGGGAGCACCACCCAGAACCACCAGGACGGGCGCACTGTCGGCCACGCTGCAATGCAGCCCATGCCAGCGCTGGAATCAAAATGAAAACCACTCTACACTGCCCTGTGTGGTTATGAAAAATATAATGGTTAGGAGCACAGATCTGAACGAGTAGGCCCGGGGTTCAAATCTCAGCTCCCTTAATTACTAGGGGTATTACCTGGACAATTTAACCTCTTTGGGTCTCAGTGTCATTTTGAAAATGGGGAACGATAACAGCACCTACCTCCCGGCGTTACTGAGAAGAGTACATGAGTTCCCACACACAGAACAGTAACCAGTGTGTAGGAAGCCTATCCAAGTCTGCTGGTGTGATTGTGACAGGAACAACCCTGGCTTTTCACCAGGTTCCTATTAAGAACTTCAAACCTAGGCACAAGATGGCCTGCAGTGAGAACCAGTCCTCCCCCTCCTCCGCCCAGCGGCACCCACTCCCACAGCCCAAAACATAAAATCCAGCCTAACGTAGGAACTGGAGACCCACAGCAGGTCTCAGAAATGGGGAGACTGAGACTGAAGCCTTCTTCCCCGCCATTCGCGCATCCATTCCCCCTTCTGAGGGGAAAAGGAAGAGAAGTGACAGTTAGGGGAGCCTATAATGCTTCAGGCACTGTTCCAAGCATGCTTTAGTCTGCAGGACAAGCCACCTGAGGTGGGCACTGGAATCGTGCCCATTTTACAGAGGGGGAAATCAAGGCTTTGAGACGGTCAAGAGCTTGCTCAAGCCACCTGCATGTGAGCGGTGGGGCCTGGGCTCACCCTCAGAAGTGTGACTCCAGAGCCCACGCACACACAACCGCGCCCCCTCAGCCCACCACACCCCCTCCTCTCTCAGCCCTGAGGCCACAGCGACCTTCCCCGGACCTAAATCTGAACACTTCCTCCCTTTAAACGCCTCCACTGGCTCCTCCTCTAGCCCTGTCCATACTCCTTAACACGATGGACAATTTATCTACAGAAAAAACAAGACAATTAGGAGTCACAGGATCATGTGGTCACAGAAGAGGAGAGAGAGAGACCACTTCAGGCTGAGGGGTGAGGAGAGGCCTCACCATAAGTCGGCCCTGAAGGAGGGCTAGGATTTCGAGAAGCAGAGAGGAAGGAACACTGCATGAACGCCAGCATGAAGAGATGGCAAGCGGTGAGAAAGGAGAACTCAGAAGAAAGGAATATGTGTGGCTTTCACCTGCCCAGAACCCACTCCCTCTGAGACTGGTTGAAACTGTTGGGAAGAGAAGCACCCCTCTCCTCTCGACCTGGTTGGGGGATGGAAGTTTGGTATTGCCAGAGGTCACCACATGGAGGGGCTTCCCTGAGAGTGAGCTAACCCAGAGAGGAAAAGAGCCAAGAGATGGAAAGGGTTCTGACAACATCAATTTTGCCCCTGGAGCCAGCCACACCTGCAACTGGCACAGTCCTTGGACTATACAACTAGGGAGCCAATACCACGTTCTTGATTAAGCCAGTTGGGGCTGGGTTTCAGTCACTTGCAACTAAGAGTCTTAACCAGTCCAGGAAGTGAGGCAGCTGTGTACGGAAAATGGGGAAGCTAAGGGTCTGGAGTAGGCTGACTGAAAACCTAAGAGGCTTGGGCTCTATTCTCTAGACAGCGGGGAGCCATCTAGGATTTCAGAAGACAGGAGGGGGTTATTGAGGGTAATACTTTGGGTAAGTCAGTCTAGCGACAATGTCCAGGATGGGACGCACTACAGAAAACCGCAAGAGCCAGGGGAGAGGGAGGGTAAGTGTCTGAGCTAGGGAGCTGGCGGTAGAAGCAGGGATGGAAGGACAGATTCAAAAGATCTGGTGAGGGACTTCCAGTTAACCCTTGTACCTTCAGAGAGGCCACACGGCATGCTGGGCAAGGGCACAGACTGAAGCCAAACTGCCTGGGTCTAAATTCCAGCTCAGGCACTTACTTCTGTGTGACCCTGGGCAAGATACTTAACATCTCTGGGACTAACAATAGTATCTACCTCATCAGGTTATTCTGAGGATCAAATGAGTTAACTCAAACAAAACCCTTACAGCAACGCCTGTCCCACTGCAAGACTCAAACTCTGTCAGTCACTATTTAGTATTACTAATATTATTATTCTCATCATCACCACCACCTCTTCTCCCTCCTGAAACACCACTAAAGCAACAGTAGAAGAGTAAAGTATAAACTGCTTAAAAGGTCAAAGGAAATAAGAGAAAAGACATCGGCAGACAAGACATTTCAACACATTTTTGGAAGAGAAATAGTGGATGAAAAGGAGGCACCTGACTTAGCAACACTGAGAACAGGGACCTGCAAGGGGGACACCAACGAGAAGAACTGATTAACCACCAAAGATCCCCAGAAAGGCTCAGCCCTAGAAGGCACCAGGAAGCTACTGGAGGATGTGCTCCAGCAAAACGAGGGAGTAAAAGCAGCAAGAGGAGGAGATGGTAACCAGCGAACACAGAAAGAGGCAAACGCAATCAGATGAGAGATTAGCGCAGGAGGGGGTAATCAATTAAAAAAAAAGTGATAGATTACTTAAAACATTTGAATTGTTGGGAAATAAATACATGCTTGATATCTGTGAGGGAGCATTTAGAAAAAACTAGAGATACCTACACAGAAAACTAAGCAAAGAAAAAATGAAGTTATTATTAAATCTAAGAAAAACCAAACACTGTGCAAGAAAGGACACAATTACAGCGCACTGCTTGGCTTAAGAATGAACAAGCCCTGCAGAGTCATGATGCAAACGAGGATGGGGAAACAACCAGATACTGAGATCTTGCCGAGGTTGGGAGGACGAGGCTGGAGGAGGGAGTGCATGTGCAAGAGAGCTAAATCCTCATCCCTCATAGCAGGGACGATGGCCAGAACTAATAAATTAGGAACTAGATAGGGGCCACCCTGGTGGCACAGTGGTTTAAGTTTGTACACTCTGCTTTGGCGGCCCAGGGCTCCCAGGTTCAGATCCCTGGTAAGGATCTGAACACCGCCGTGTTCTGTGATCTGAACAAGCGATCCTACACACCGCTCATCAAGCCACGCTGTGGCGGCATCCCATATATAAAGTAGAGGAAGATGGGCACAGATGTTAGCTCAGCAACAATCTTCCTCAGCAAAAAGAGGAGGATTGGCAACAGATGTTAGCTCAGGGCAAATCCTCCTCACCAAAAAAAAAAAAGGAAATAGAAGTATGAGCATTGATTAGAAATAGGAAGAAAAATACCAAAAAAAAAACAATCTAAGAGATTACAGGCGTTGGGTGGGGAGGAGGGGAGGACAGAGGACTGTTGTCCACTATGACATTTTTCATGCTATTTGATTGTAACTGTGCATGTTTTACTTTGATAAAAAATATATATATACATATTAATTTTAACAGTTTGTAAGAGAAGAATCTAAGACATGCACACATCATTTTTTAAGATACAATATATGAATCTAAATACAAACGACATTCCTAATCCCACCCCCAAATTTGAGAACTAGAAAAGGCAAAAAACTCTTCATTTTCAAAGTTACAAAGATTTCTAACTGAGCTAAGGGTTTCTACGAATTCTAAAAAACAGGAAAAAAAAGTCTTAATACAAACTATATCAACTACCGCGGTGGCAACAAGAACCTGTTCCCTCACCCCAGTATTCCCCCCCAAACCTCCTGTCCAGGACCCTCACTCAGCTGGCCCACCCTTGCCTCCGGAAAGCCTGTCCTCCCTCAGAGTCCTCCAGAGTGCCCCCAATGGTCTGAGCACATGTCCATCATTGCCTCGGTCACCCGACTGCAGTCACTGCTTTACTGTGTGGCTTCCCATCTACACCCTGGGCTCCCTGAGGACATCCTTATAAGCTAAACCATTAGCATCTAGCGTGGCAGTAGGCCCCAATAAATGTTCTTGAAGGTGCGAGGGAAGGAGTGAATGAATGAATGAATCACAAACACACATTACAGCCCTTCTCATCACTAAACAGTCAGCGGGTCTTAAAACCCAAAGCCACTTGGTTACTTTGGGTGAATTAAATTTACCTCCTCTTACTCTTACCTGTAGACAGTTCCCAGCTGGATGTAATGAAAAGCATCAATCTTCATCAACACTGCCTTCGAAAACATAAACACATGTGCAGGTAAATAATGTACAACAATATGCATATTTAATGAGAATTCTGGTGCCATTATAAATCCGATCAACAGTAAGTTGTTGTAACAATAAGCACACCGTATGTTTCTGAAAGGTTTGCTTGTTGATTAAAGCATTGTGCACCTCATCAAGGACATGGTCTATCTGCAAAGAGGATATGACAACTGGCTCCTCCTCAAAACACCAAAAATGACTACTGGAAATAAACAGTGTCTCCCAAATAGCTAAATGCAGTCATGCTTTTCTAATACATAGTTTCTCGAAAAAGACTTTATCCAAAGATGTTTTGAATAATTCAGTTCTGCAGGCTCAAAGAACATAATTTACAATCAATTTATGTGCTCAGCAAAGAAAAGCACCGAGTACGCTTTATTCCCAAACACCGTTACACTGGAGGAAAACATGAGAATTAAACCTACCCGCTGCACATCATAATGAAGTCCACGAATTGCAAAATTTGGGTCATACTCGTACTTCCTGATTTCCACGGGATACTAAGAAGGAAGAAAAGAACCAGTTTTAGTTAACAATGTAGCATTGAGTTCAAGATAGTGTCCAGATCTGATCCTTGCACAAAGGCCGAGGTGGCTGACGCGCCTGGGACAGAAGGGGCGGACCACAGCTTGTCCTTCTGCTTCCAGACCAAGCACCTCCTGGCCACAGAGCCATCCCTCCTGCTCCATCCCCTGTATCCGCTCAAGCACAGGTGGGGCCTCATACCTCATACCCTCCAATTCCTCTCCTCTTAAATCCCCCTCCCCTCCCTTCCCTCTGCCCCTAGACTCCCAGATCCCTGAGACCCCAGAAAGGCATCCACTTCTGCCTCCAATACGTCACTTCCTCCTACTGTATCTAAGGCTGCCGAGGAGAAGGAGCTGGAAGGTCCCCTCAGTTAGAAGCATGACTTTTCCGAACATGTTGTCAACCATCCATTCATCTTACATTTTGAGCCCCTCAGTGTAGCAGATCCCTGGATGGCCCCACTACCAGGTTTCATGAAGAAACCCAAGGTGAAAACTTTTCAAAGGGATGCCCCCTCCATTTGGCTTTCACTGCTTTTCTTATCTGGACAGCTGGCAGCTGCCCACCCTCCAAGGGCTGGAGGGGGCCCTCAGCTGTCGATACAGCCTTCCTCCCACTGGGTCCCAGAGAGGCCCTTTCTCAGCACGTGGCTCCCAGTCACTGCTCCAACACTGTCTGAGAACACACATGACTTCTGGAGGCAGCTCAGCTCCCCTGGCATTTCCTAATTATTAAGCCATTCCTCAAACGATGGAAAAATCCCAGCCCTGTCTTATCTACTGCGCCAGACATCCAGGTCCCTCCCTCCCTCCCCAGATCTCAGAATTAGAACCCCAGCTATCCCGCCAACAGTACTGATAAGCCGGGCCCCGATTCTGCTGCTACGGCACAGCAGGCTCTACAATGCCCGTTTTACAGACGGGATATCAGAGGAACCAGATAAAACAACTGGCCTGGGCCACAAAGCAGGGGCACGGTGGGGCGGGGAGTCAGGCTCGGCCCTTTGCCCTTGCTCTCCACTCCCGTCCACCCTCTGAGCACAGACCTGCAGGACAGAATACCTATTCCTGAGTCTAGAGAGGTGATGTCACCAGGATCTTCCAATCATGATGTAAACTGCTTAAGTGAAAACCTAGACAACTATTAAGACACACAGGAAACCTCTTCACATGACTACACTAACTTTTCACAGCCAGGATCACACCTGTGTGAGAACATGTCCCAGAACCACCAGGCTGAACCACGTGTGGTGAATTTTCAATTCAGGCTGCATGAAGCACTGACTCACATGTCACATTTGGGTTCATTTATCTGACACCTGCCACATGTGCCAAGAAATCACTAAATGACATTTGCACTCATGGGCGTTTCCAAGAATTCTGCACACTGTGCACGATTCTGCATTTTTACTGACATACTTCACACACACACACACAAACACACACACAACCCAACTCATGGTACCACGGTTCTGCTAACTAAAGTGAGGCCAAGGAACTTCACATCTCTGGAATCTCCTTTTAAACTCGGGAGTACTGAATAAGGGGTACGACAGGAGGGAGATATTTAAAATATTCTTGAGAGAGGTGTTTTACTGAGCCTCGGCCATGTTCCACACACTGTTCTAGACACTTTCAGTGACTTTATCTACTCCTCACTACCTCATCAAGAAGGAGGTAGGGCACTTCATGCCTGTTCTACTGTTGCATAATCTGAGGAGCAGAGTCAACGAAGCTGCCCAGGTTCACAAAGAAAACAGTGGCCAGGTCAATACTTGAAACCAGGTCCGTGTCACACCCAAGCCCACACCTACCCAGCCTGTAACCAATTCTGAACCAACCCTGAACCACCATACTAGATGCCTGTCACCTAGTGGTGACGCCTCAGGGGGTTCAATAAGTTTGCTGAGGGGCCAGCCCAGTGGCGTGCTGGTTAAGTTCGTGTGCTTCGCTTCGGCAGCCCAGGGCTCACAGATTTGGATCCTGGGCGCGGACCAATACACCACTCATTAAGCCATGCTGTGGCAGTGTTCCACATATAAAGTAGAGGAAGATGGGCACGGATGTTAGCCCAGGGCCAATCTTCCTTAGCAAAAAGAGGAGGATTGGCAATGGATGTTAGCTCAGGGCTAATCTTCCTCACAAAAAAAAAAAAAATCTTCTTGTTTAGGCCCAATCTGGTTTCCTTGAGTACCTGGATTTTTTCTAATTCCAGGTGCAATCTGGGCAGGCTAGTGGGTGGGGATAAAGAAAAAGCAAGGTTTCCCCCAGAAAATGCTACAGAAAGGTCCCTTTCAGCTTCAAGCAAAGTTAATACTAAAATACTGCAGAGACCCCAGGAATTCCCCATGTGTAATTCCTACAGTTCTGCAGCTTGGCTGTGTGCCCTCTTCCTGGCTAATTACAGAGCTCTGGACACAGCTAGTAACCTCTACATTACAAAACTGCCTGAGTTCCTGAGGTCCAGATGCCCATAAATATATCCATTGTTCAGAGGTTTCAGTTTGATATTTAAAGTAGCCTAAATTATAAGTCTAATTCCAGGCAGGGCAGAAGGGCATAAAAACAAGCTCTGCGAAACCCACACAAAACATGAAGCTTGGGCAAAATGACCGGCACCAGAGTGGCAATTCCACATGAAGCACGATACTCTCACTTAACCGCAGAATTCAGTGAAGATGTCAGAGGTTTACTGAGCATATACTTTGTGCCAGGGCCTGGGAATATGGTAGCAAACAAAACCGACACAGTCTCTGTCCCTAAGATGCTTCCATTCTGCTGTGAGGGGCAGACCATAAATAAATAAACAAAGGAACACACAGTATCGCTACAGTGCCTCGTAGCGATAAGTACTATGAAGAAAAGGTAGTACAAGGGTTCAGAGATCTGAAAATAAAGAAAAAGAGAGAGAGGGGCCAGCCCCAGTGGCCTAGTGGTTAAGTTTGGCATGCTCCACTTCGGCAGCCCAGGTTCAGTTCCCAGGAACAGACCTACACCATTCATCTATCAGTGGCCATGCTGTGGTGGTGGCTCACATACAAAAAAAAACAAGAGGAAGATTGGCAGTGGATGTTAGCTCAGGGTGAATCTTCCTCAGCCAAAAAGAAAAAAAAAAAAAAAAGGGAGAGAGGAGCAAGGCCTCAGGCTGCCTGGGGGCAGAAGGATGTTTTCAAGCAGAGGAAATGGCAAGTGCAAAGGCCCAGAGGTAGGAACGTGTTTGGCGGTTCCAGAAGCAGCAAGGAGGCTGGTGTGTTTGGAGCAGAATGAGGGCAGGTGGGAGGAGAGACTGCGAGGAAGCTGAGGGCCTGGGAGGCCTGCTCTGTCATTCCAAGTGTGATGGCAAAGCTTGAGGGGTTTTGAGTCCAGGAATGACGTGATTAATGTTTAAAGATTCTCTCTTGCTGCCGAATGGAGAGCAGACTAAGGGGCAAGAATAGAAGCAGGGAGACCAGGCAGGAGGCTACTGTACCGTCAGGTGGGATGATGGTGGCTTGGACCAGATGGTGGCAGTGGGGGAGGTGAGCAGTGGATGGAGTCAGGACACCTTTTGAATGAGTGAAGAGAGCACACAGCTGCACAGAGTGATGCTCTCCCAAAGAGTACAGCATGCAAAGAGAGAAAAGAGTAACTTTACAGTGGAGAGACCTGACAAACCCTACCTCAGCCAGATGATCAAGGTCAACACCATCGGTGATAAGTCACGTCAATGGTATGAACCCTGGACACGACTGGTGAGAATGGCACTTTACAACTCTGCGGTCCTCCTCCCCAAATCCCACTACCCCAGTCTAATCAAGAGAGAAACATCAGACAAATCCCAGGAAATGGGCATCCTAAAATATACCCAACAAGTAATCTTCAAAACTGTCCAAGTCATCAAAAACAAGGAAAGTCTGAGAAACTGTCAAAGCCGAGAAGAGCCTAAGGAGACGTGACAATTAAATGCAATGTAGTGTCCCGGACCACGGGTCCCGGACCAGGAAAAGGATGTTAGATAAAAACTAAAGAAATCTGAATCAAGTAAGGAATTTAGTGAATAATAATTTATTAATATTGGTGCTTTAGTTGTAATAAATGTACCACAATAATGTAAAATGTTAGCATTAGGGGAAACCAGGTGTAGGGTATGTATACAGGAACTATTCTAACCCTCCCTTTGTATCCTTTGGTGGACGTAAGAAATGAAAATACAGATACAGTTACCATCCAATATTTTTTATTTCCATTTTTGTAAAAATTTGTTCTTGTAAAAAAAAAAAGAAAAAGAGTAATTAAGAAGGGCTGCAACTTTTAGATTTGCTTTTTGGGAAGATGCTAAATTGCAAACTTACTGTTCTATGACTGTGCATCTCAAGAGCAGATGCCTTTCCATCTCTACAAGTACATTTAGTCTTGCCAGGAGAAATGGCACCAAACTCAATGCTTCCAGCAGCATCTTGAAAGAATTACTTTCAAATCCAAAGCAGGAGAAAAATCTGCACAAGCATAATTGACTCTATTAATATGCCTGATATAATTAGTGTGATGACATACTTCTTTTATCAAAGCAACAAACAGGGAATGAAATTTCAATGATCTTAAATCTAGAAGGTTTTCTAATTATACCGATTGTACCTTTTTTCCCCAGAACTATTTCGTCTCTCTTTCCCCAAATTTCATAAATTTTTTATCTTCATGAATATTTATTTTCATATGAACAATAAACCCATAGAGTAGAAACAAAAGGTGTTATTAGTCCCACAAGGGGCAACGTGGAATAAATGAGAGAGCATTTGCACCTTGGAAACAGATCTAAGTTCAAATCCTGGTTCTGCCTCCCACTGGTCTTGTGGCCTTGAACTACTGGCTTCACTTTATAAGCCTCAGTTCCCTCATCTGTAAAACAGACAATAGCTATTTGCAGGGTTGTCATGCAGATTAGAAATAACAATAGTAATAGCTAACATTTATTGAGTGTTTTCTATGCCCCAGGCAGTTTACATAAATTAACTCATCTAATTATCACAATAACATTGTGGGGAAAGTTACTGAGCCCATTTCACTGAGGAGGAAACTGAGGCCCAGAGAAATTAGGTGAGTTGCTCAAGATCACTGAAGAAATAAGTGGTGAAAGCCAGGATCTGAACCCCAGTGGTCAGGCTCTAGAATCTGTGTTTTCAGCACCCGGCAGACAATCAACAGACGGTGCTGTTAGTGTTATGACCCTCATTTTATAAGTGGTATCGCAGTCACAGAAAGCGCTGCAGACGACCTGGGACTAGAATGCCTGCACCAACACAACACCCCCAGCGGGGTGATGGAGAGATGGTGTGGGCTGGCAGATGGGAGAGCAAGGGCAGGACCACCTAGTTCTTATTCTGCATCTATCCTCACAGCCAAGGGAAAGGATCAGGGGTTAACTGGAAGAGGAGAGAATCTCCTGAACAAATGGAGAAATGCAGCTGGATGGCAAGTGGCTAGATGAGTTTACATCTAGCAAAGAGGCCATTCCTAAAGAAAGCTGGCCATTGGCTTAGTGGCAGAAAGGAAGGTTATTTTTTGGCAAATGCCATTTCTGCATTTTGAATAAGGACAAAATGAGTTGCTCATTAAATCCACTGATAATCAAAAGCTAAGGGGATCAGGAAATATACTGGATCAAATGGTGAGGATCCAAAACTAATGGAAACTTTGGCTGCACAGAGGTGATGGTCTCCCTCTATTCTGCACTAGTCAGACCTGACCTGCAGTAACATCTTCAGTTCAGGGCCTCACATCTGAGAGGGATAAACCAGAGCACACACAAAGGAGGGTGACCAGGAAGAGGAAAAGACTAGAAAACAGGACAAATAAGAATGGTTGAAAGAACAAGAATGATCGGCCCGGGAAAAGAGAAGTCTTGGTGGGCATAATGGCTGCTCTATTCAATACCCAGGCCATTACTTGGGCAGTCAAGAATAAAACATGAGTTTCCATGATTTGGGTTTCTGGGTTACTCAACACCCACCCACTCCACCCACCCCAGTCCACCTTTGCTGACAAACTCCTTCTGGACCCCAATGAAGTAGCACCTTCTCTGTTGTTTTCTCCGATTCTCTCAGGCAGAGAAAGTTGTTCCCAGCATCCTCTACACATCCCTAGCTCTCTGTCGAGATGCCTGCAGAGGCCTCCACCAGGGGGCTGCATAATTCATCTGCTTACACAACTGGAATGAAGGAATGAAGAAAAGAGAACAATGGAGAAAGCTATATGAAGGCAGAATTCCTCAACCCATGGAAGAATTTCCCAAAAATCAGAACTGCCTCCAGGAGTAAGGCACTCCAGTCTGAGATGGAGATTCGAGCTGCCGTTTTCAGGATGCTTGGGGTGGGGGGTGGAGGGGAGGGTTCACAAAGGGCACTAGTCCAGACGACCTCTGAGGATGCTTCTCATCCTGGTTCCTGCAATGTGTACTCAAACTAGACTAGAGAAAAGAACGTTTGATTTTGAGTGTTTCTTTTTTCCTTCCTTATTATAAGCTCTTGACAATACTATGCATCAGAAGACATTCAAACATCTTTACATAAGAACACAATTCAAATCAGTGATGAGGGTAAAACACCGCCTATCATTTGAAGAATTCCTTTTAAAAGGAACTCAACAGGCTGCCCCTTCATCAGGCCTGGGAGAAACTACATCTGCTCTGCAAGAAACAATCGTGCCAACATCTCAGCTGAATCTCCAGTAATGCGTTGGACAGTCTTTTGTCAAAGAGACATCTAAATATTTTTTTTAAAAAACAACTATCTTCTGGGTACAAAGTTTCAGTTATGCAAGATAAATAAGTTCTAGAGATCTATTATACAGCACAGTACCTATAGCTAACAATATTGTATTATATACTTTTTGCTAAGAGAGTAGATCTTATATTAAGTGTTCTTACCACACACACACAAAAATAACAATAATAATAATAAAGGGGGCAGGAGGAAACTTTGGGAGGTGATGGATAGTTTAAAACCTTGATGGGGGTAATGGTTTTATGGGTGTATACTTATCCCCAAACTCATCGAGTTGTATACATTAAATCTGTACAGCTTTTCACATGGCAATGTACCTCAATAAAATGGTTTAAAAAAAACTATCTTTCAGATAGAGTCATTTGGCATGGAACAAAATCTACTCATTCATTCAGCACTGTTTTACTAAATGGCGTCTATCTGCCAGGCACGAGACCAGGTCAGCTCACAGCTGTTCTCCAAATGTCTACAGGAAGGGGGAGGATGACGGAAAGGTCCCCATGCTCTCACCCGATGTTCATTGATGAGGAGGTCTCGAGCGGCATTAAATATCAGTGTGTGGAGGTGCTTTGAATAAAACACCAAGGTGTAGTCATAATCAAAGCCATAGATTTCAATGTCCGACAGGCTCATCTCATTGTTTGAGAAAATGGCATCTGGATTCAACAAGTTGTTCATAATTGAAGGAACCAATTCTAGAAGTAAAGAAAAAAATACATTATACCATGCAACAAATACGGGTAGCATGATTCCTAAATAAAATGAGTAAACTAAAGTGCAAGAGCGATTTGCTTTACCTTGAAAACATTACGCTGAGTGGAGGAAGGCAGTCACAAAGGACTATACGTTGTATGATTCCATTTACATGAAATGTCTAGAATAGGCAGATCATAGACACAGAAAGTAGATCAGTGGTTTCCTAGGACTGGGGGGAAGGGGAGAAATGGAATGACTGCTAACGGGTATAGAGTTTCTTCTTGGGGATACGAAAACGTTCTAAAATTGATTATGGTGATATCTGAACAGCGGTTGTGAATATACTGAATGAGAGACTTTAAGTGGGTGAATTGTATGTAAATAATATCTTTTTTTTTTAATTTTTTGTTTATTGCAGTAACATTGGTTTATAACACTGTAAAAATTTCAGGTGTACATCATTGTACTTCTATTTCTGCATAGATTACATCATGTTCACCACCAAAATACTAATTACAACCCATCACCACACACATGTACCGAATTATCCCTTTCACCCTCCTCCCTCCCCCCTTCCCCTCTGGTAACCACCAATCCAGTCTCTGTCCCTATGTGTTTGTTTATTGTTGTTATTATCTACTACTTAATGAAGGTCAAATACCGTATGTAAATAATATCTTAATAAAACTGTTATTAAAAAAGAATATTTGCTTCAACATCACAAAGATTTGTTTTATTTAAAAAATAATACATGCTAGTTACAGATTTTAGAAGATACAGAAATGTATAGATAATTTAAATATCACACATCATCTCATAACCCAGAAAAAAACTATTAACGTTTTACGTATTTGCTGCCAATATTGTTCTAAGTACAGTCATGCGTCACTTAGTGACAGGGATACATTCTGAGAAATGTGTTGTTAGGCAATTTCATCATTGTGTGAACATGATAGAGGGTACTTACACAAACCTAGATGATACAGTCTACTACACACCTAGGCTATACGGTACTCATCTTATGGGACCATCGTCATATTTGCGTTGTTATGCAGCCAGTACGTGACTATATATTTTACATAGTTGACCTCACACTGTATACACAGCTTTGTACTGTGCTTTCTAAATTTAATATTCTATCATGATTGTATTCTCCCATCATTACAGACTTTCTGAGAATATAATTTTAAACCAGTACATAAGATTTTGGTATATTACTGTACCATAATCAACCTATTACTCTATGTTATACATTCAGGTTTTTTCCTATTTTAAAAAAATAACACTATAATGAGCATCTTCATATGTTAATCTTTGCCTTTCAGATTATTTATTTCAGATGGTTTATTAAAAGTGTGATCAACCCCCAGCATACCATCAGGGTCCCCTGGATCCAATGTCAGTTTTTTTTTTGTTTTTTTTTTTAAAGATTTTATTTATTTATTTTTCCCCCCAAAGCCCCAGTAGATAGTCCTATGTCATAGCTGCACATCCTTCTAGTTGCTGTATGTGGGACGCGGCCTCAGTATGGCCGGAGAAGCGGTGCGTCGGTGCACGCCCGGGATCCGAACCCGGGCCGCCAGCAGCGGAGTGCGTACACTTAACCGCTAAGCCACCGGGCCGGCCCCCAAAGTCAGTTTTGAGTTTCTTTTTTGAGCACTGCTACCTATTTGTAAGGATTGCTGTTTCATGACTTTCATTCTTTCTTGGAGGTCTTCCAAAAACTCATTCTACCTTACAATTTCCATGAGTCCACTGGACCCTTTTAAAAATCTAAAATGCAATATGAGATATTAGTGATCTTATTTTTCTGACATCTTGAAACATTTTGCTATTTTATCATTGTAGGAATGATTTCATCATTACTCATCAACTATTCCCACCTATGATTTTTTAAAAAGACTAAATTAAGAAAGGAGGAGACTGACAGAAGATCGTCTAAGATGGTGCAATGTGAAATAAATCATCACCACGACATCATCCTTCAGGTTCCTCATTGCACTGCCCAAAGTATTACATCGTCTTCAAGAAGGCAGACAAGAGGTCTGAAGATACCATCTTTGCGGTCATTTTTTTTTAGCTTTCATGGAAAGCTAAATGAATGAATATCATCTCATTCATAATTTTTAATTTTCCATCCATAAGAGCAAAAGGAATAAAACTGACAGAGCAGGACATTTCACAATTATTAGATGAACACAAAGAGACCGAGAGCAGCTCTCTAGGCTCTAACGATAATGGATAAATTGATCACATGAGCAAAATCTCAAACTATGAATCTTCACTCACCATATCCTAGAGGAAATCTAGGATCAAGGACTGCACAATACATTTCTAAAGACAAAAAGGAAATGCGATATTCTCATCCAGTGAGCCATTTAATAAGAATCTCATCATCTAATATTTTGTGACAAGAACAGACCACCCTATTTTATTAAAAGGATATGTGACAGTATTCTTTCACCTTTTATGATGTTTGTGCACCAAAATTTACTTGAAACAGCTCATAAAGTAGGCAAATGCTGAAAAGAGGTGACTTTTTGGAGATAGATACAAAATAACCAACACATGCACCCAAAAATCGAACGATGTCTTACTACTAAAATCCAACTGTCCGTATTTTATTACTCTTTATGTTACTAAGGACAACCTCCTGACTCCACTATAAGATCTAATATTTATTAAGCACTTACCATGTACTATATGCTATCCTAAGCATATCATCTCATTTAATCCTTACAACAACCTTATGAAGCAAATACTATGATATCCCCATGTTATATATGAGGATACTAGAGGCACACAGAACTTACATAATCTGCTGAAGGACACACAACCACTAAATGGCAGAGCTGGGATTTGAACCCAGGAAGTCTGGCCCAGAATCTATGCTCTTAAGTCTCTTGCCCAGGATCATGGGAATCAACAAGCAATTGAGAAGGGTGCATTTTTTCCAAAATAAAATGGAGTCAATCTTTCACCATTTTGGTACTTACCACAGGGTCTACAGTGCTCCCCCTGCCCTTCTGAGTGTGAAATACCTGGTCAGAAAGAAGTGAGCAGAAGGGCAGGGGGAGCACTGTAGACCCTGTGGTAAGCACCTGAAATACCCAAAAGGTACTACTTTCGCAGGGTGACAGCTCCATTCAGGGGACTGTGCCAGCCGCAACGCGGTATTCTGAGCACTTCAGAAGGGTCCTTACAGCTTTGGGGCTTGGGTCTCCCTGAGAACCTAACAGAGACTACAGAATCCTTTCTCCAGAAAAATGTACATACAGATTTTGCAGAAAATTTCAGGGAGGTTGACCCCTGAAGCCTATGCATGATCACCAGGTAAGCTGTCATATTACACTAACTTAAAACCAAGCCTTTACATCCCCACACAGAATATCCAGGCAAAGGAATGCATTTCTCTCCCACTGACAACCTAGATATGGCAGAGTCTACTGGAAATCCAAAGAGTCGAGATACACCAACAATTCCCCTTCTTCATTAGCTTCTTTTGTCAAAATCAATGAGACAATAACCTTGGCTTTTTTTTCTTTTGCAAACAAGACCAATCTGAAGACAGCAAACAGACAGTAACATTTTAAGAAACTTGAAGGCAAACGGTTCACAAGAACTAGTCCTAAGGAAGGGAGAAGCCGGCAGTCTCGAGCTCTTTGGCATCCGACACCAAAGATCTCCTGGTCTTACATAATCCATGGGCCACTGCAGAGGATGCTATTTTCTGAATATGACCTTCACACGGCCCTGTCCTTGCGAAGTAAGTGAAGCGGGATCACTTACAGAGTGACCCAAAGCTCTACTTTCACAAATGACCTTTGCAAGGGAAGTTCTAACAGCCCGTTTAAATTAGAAATTTATATTTAGAAACGGTGTCGGCAATAAAGTCTATCTCCCTTTCTACTACCTGAGAAGGATATGTGAAGCCCTCAAGGAAACACGACCACGATGGAAAATCACGAACAGCACATCTCCGAAAGCTGCCCAGGAATCCCCGCTGGAGGGAAAGCCGAGGTGCGTTACTCATATAACACCATTCCCAGAAAGCCTGGCTGTTTCATTTGTCATCACTCAAAATAAACGGGAGGAATATCAGAAGCTTAAAAGGGATCTCAACACCCCATGCAACCACTTCAAGAAAGTGCTAAGAAGAAAACGAATAATTATAAGGCAAGAGAGAAGAATGCCAACCACTCACAAAGAGGGAAACGACCTGTCAAGACTGCAGACTCTAAAGCACGAACGGAAGGGCCCTTGACGAGTCAGTTACGCACTTTCCCACAGCAGAAACAAGAGTGGGTACACATTTAGAAAGTGAATTCCGTTGCACATAAGGGATGATGACAGCAAGACTACACAATGAGTACAAAGAAGTGCAGAGACGGCTCTGACCGGAGCCCGGCGCCAACGCAGCCACCGCAAGCGGGAAGCCGAGCTCTCAGGGGACAGTGCGGCCGACGGGGAACTCACGGGCACTCAGCAGTTCCCAGTTTTTCGTCTGCTAATCCCATGGAGCACTGGGAAATGTGGTCAACAACCTACAGGAAAAATTCATAAGCCTGCTGGGTTTTTTTTGTTTTTTTTCTTTTTTTATTGTGGTAAAATACTCATAACAAAATCTACCATCTTAACCATCTTTAAGCGTACAGTTCAGTGGCATTAAGTCCATTCACATTGTTGTGCGACCACCACCACCATCCATCTCGAGAACTCTTTTCATCTTGCAAAACTGCAACTCTGTACCCATTAAACAATAACTCCCCATTTCCTCCTTCCCCTAGCCCCTGGCAACCACCATTCTACTTTCCGTCTCTATGACTTTGACTACTCTAGGTACCTCATATAAGAAAACTCCTATGGTATTTTTTGTCTTTTTGTGACTGGCTTATTTTATGTAGCATAATGTCCTCAATGTTAATCCATGTTGCAGGATGTGCAGAAATTTCCTCCTTTTCGAAGGCTGAAGAATATTCTATTGTATGTATGTACTAAATTTTGTTTATCCACTCATCTATCAATGGGACACTTGGGTTGCCCCCGCCTTTTGGCTATTGTGAATAACGCTGCTGTGCACATGGGTGTACAAATACCTCTTTGAGGCCTTGCTTTCACTTCTTTAGGGTATATACTCAGAAACGGAACTGTTGGATCATATGGTAATTTGACTTAATTTTTTGAGGAACCGCCATACTGCTTTCCACGGCCACTGCATTTTCTATATTGTTTTTTTTTAAGACTACCACAGAAGAATTCCTTCCTTGCCTAAATTTCATCTTTACTATTGACAGAGAATACAAATGAAGTCAGAACTTAGGTATAGAAGTTGGACGTTTTGCACCTATTCAAGGAAATATTTTTAAACTGCATAAAGATCTGAGTTTGGGAAAACAATTTTTGCCAAGTACTTCATCCCCTTCAATGCTCAGAAATGCTAAATGACTCTCTCTTAATAAAGGCCTCAAGCCTAACAGAGCAGCGTGTGGGGACAGTGCCAAGTAGAAATCCACGGCCTGAGTCATGTCAAGGAATATTCCCAATGTCCTCAGAAAGGCAACATGGTTATCACTCAGCCCTTGGGTACCCAGCACTGGAAAGCTCTAAAAGTTTACCAAATATACTACTTGCTCTCAGCATTAACCCAGGAACTAGTCAGATAAAGACAGAAGGGGCACAGGGGATGGGTCTGACAAACTGAGGTCCTAAAGGCAGCCTGTGGTAAGCAATGGTTGTGGGCACTGGTTGTTGGTACTCCCCCAGGGTGGTTCTGCCATCTCATGCTCACTCACATTCAGTTTGTCTCTCCTTCCAGACACACGGGGAGGATTACAGTCTCCCTCTACCTCACACCCCTGGCTCTGGCCAGCTCTGGCCAACAGACTGTGGGCTGAAGTGACATGAATCACTTCCAGACCAGAGCACTCCCTTCCCCTATTGTAGCTATCATGGAAACATGTGCTATGGAAACACCACAAGATAGAGGAAGCCTAGAAGCTAAGCTACCAAATGGAGGACAACTGCCCTGGAGAGTTGCCTGAGGCCCCAGTAGACTTTGCAAGAGTGAGAAATAAACTTTGGTTATAGATGTCTGTAGTAAGCCATTGAGATTTTGGTGTTGCTTGTCACTGCAGCATAACCTGGAATAACCTGACTGATACGCCTCCTGTTTCTTTAGTATGCAGAATTTCTTTGGGAATCTGCCCCTCCCCAACATTCAGACTGTATGGTCTCGGTGAGGATCCATTACAACTCCAGAAGGAGAGCATGTGACCTAGGCCTGGTCAAACAGACCACCTGGATTCCCTTTCCAATGCTGATTAGCCTGGGGCAGGCATGGGACCCCCTCTAGCCAATCACCATCAGCCAAAGTGAACCAATGAGTCCAATCAAGGAAATTTCTGGATTTGTAAGGGAATCTCAAGAAAGAGGCATTCTTTTCTTCCAAACTTGGACCTAAGAGGATATAAATCTGGAAATGTGAGAGGCCACTTCTAGGAACCTGAAAAAGAGGCCAATACGAAGAAAGCAAGGTCAAGAGACAGACGGAAGCCACCCAATGACATCACCTAAACTCGGATCAAGCCATGCTTGAAGCCAGTACTACCTCTGGATTTTTCAATTACACAAGCCCATAAAATTTCTTCTTTAAAAATTTTTTTGCTTATATTAAATCATTTTGAGTTGGGTTTTTTATTGCTTGCAGCTGAAGAAGTCCTAACTAAAAGTTCATTTCAAAGATATTTAGCCACTCAAAGTTCTTAAACTCTTACTGCCTACAAGTTTTAACTTTTTAACCTGGCATCAAAAGCAGTCCCCATTTAGACTTTAATACTCCTTTCCAATCTTAAATTCTCCTTCATATGCCCT
This sequence comes from Diceros bicornis minor, assembly GCF_020826845.1. NCBI lineage: Eukaryota > Metazoa > Chordata > Mammalia > Perissodactyla > Rhinocerotidae > Diceros > Diceros bicornis. The sequence continues at coordinate 19,890,070 of NC_080764.1, read as the reverse complement.
ATTTTCAACAAGATGGGTAATCTACTACTCTGTGTTCTCTACAATATATTGTAGTTGAGTACCAACAAATTAAATTTGCCTAGAATATCCAGTCTCATCGTCTAACTAAATAAACACTGGTTAGCTTTATGAAAAGAATGTCAAGATTTTCCTTCACACCATACTGCAAAACAAACACCATGTCTATCGAAGAGTTAAATTTATTTAAAAACATTTTTAAAAGAAAAACACAGATTATATTGATTTCACCTCTGAATAGAACATAACTTTTGAAATGTAAAAGCAATACAATAAATCACAAAAGGAAAACATCGACAGATTTACAACATAAAACTTCTAAACATCTGTATACCCAAAAATATCAAAAACAATAATTTGGGGGGAAGGGTTATTTATTGGACAGAAAATTAAAAGATAAACAGCAAAGGACTAATATCCTTAATATAAAAAATCCATACAAATCCAATAAATAAAAAGATAAGATATATCTCACAAGAGAGGAAATTAAATGGCTAATAAACATAAATGTCCAACCATTATAATTATTAAAAAAAAAGCAAATTAAAACAATTAGTTAACAGTAGCTCTCTCTCAAAGGTGGAACTGCAAACGATTTTACTGTATTTCATTTACGTTTTTTTCTATAATAAGCATGTGTTCCTTGGCTAAGGAATAAAAGTAAGATGCCATTCCCCCCTCTCAGATTGCAGTGGTGTTTTTGTGGCTATTGTTGTTGTTATTTGTAGGTGTTGTTTTAGGGGGGTTCTATTCTTGTTTTGTTTTTAGCAACAGAACACAGAGTTGGTGCTAGGAACAGGGCAGCCTCACTCCTTGCTGCTTAAGAATATAAATCAGTTCGAGCTTTCTGGAAAGCACGCTGGCAATAAGGATCAAGATCATCTTAAAAATATTCATACCCTTTGACCCAGTAAATCTCCTTCTAGGAATCTACACTAAGGAAATAGTCAGAGATGTGGATAAAGATTTATATACAGGGCCGGCCCCGTGGCTTAGTGGTTAAGTGCGTGCGCTCTGCTGCTGGCGGCCCGGGTTCGGATCCCGGGCGCGCACAGACACACCGCTTCTCTGGCCATGCTGAGGCCACGTCCCACATACAGCAACTAGAAGGATATGCAACTATGACATACAACTATCTACTGGGGCTTTGGGGGAAAAATAAATAAATAAAATTATTAAAAAAAAAAAAAGATTTATATACAAAGAAATCCTTACAGTGACATTAATAAAGCAAAACCTGGGGAAAACATGCTCCCTTTGGAGCAGACGTACATCTCAGACATTTGAACTCAGGAACCAAAACGTCTAACAAGAATATGATCAGTAAGAAAAGCTGAAATGCACCTGAAAATCCTTTAAGTTCAATTTTTTGGTAATGCAAACCACAATCCTAGAGACATTAAGATTTCATTTTTAATTAATTAGGATTTTTCTTTTTGGTGTACGTCCTATACTTCAAGCTGTTCTTCTAGAAAAAAAGAATATACAGATATGAAGTCCCTGAAGAAGAAAAGGAAGGGGAGGAAAAAGGGAGACAGAAATAATTTTTTTCTAGAGAATTTCAGAGCTCACAAAAAGAGGAAAAGCCTCCCTTCTCCCCCCACATACCACCAACAAGCTTTCTGTGCATCTCCCAGCTCCCAATGGACAAATTATCCTAGAGGCTACAATTATGTGCATCTGCTGTGTGCCAGGCACCATATGAGGCAACGCACATGGACCTCACTTAATGCGAATGCTAGTTATTATCCCCACTTTACAGAGGAGGAAAATGAGGATGAGGCGAGATTACCAGCTCAAGGTCACGTTTACTTCTTTGTAATGTATTTCTATGTTCCTACATCAACAAAAGTTAGAGCAGATTTAAAAATATTTGTTTTTCCCTAATTTGACCAAAGCTCAACGTGTGCTTATATTTCATAATACCCATATATTTCATGAATATTCATTAATATTAAAAATATTTTATGAATTATTTCATATTTATTTATCACGGCTTCAAATTCTCTTTTAAAAGTTTACATACAGATTGAAAACAACTAGGTTTCAAAATTTCTTTTAAAAGTATATATATAGATTAAAAATACATGAAAAAAAGTATAGGGACTTTCTGTTTCTAGGGTGAAGCAGTATTTACATCTCCCCCACCGTCTCCACAACAGAAGACACCAAGTGTCCAAGGTATCCTTTTCACAACGAAGATGAACATCTATAGGGTTCCTTGCCCAGCACACCCCAACTCTTAGATGAGAAATGACCCTTCCCCAACTCTAAAAACAGAAGTTCTGGGTTCTTCCAGGACCCTGTCCCACCTCTCCAGCCGCCGTTGTTGGTCCAGGGTAGAATACCGGCCTCATGCTGGACCTCTCCTGGAGGCCTACCACCTGGGTAGGCACCTGCCTCAAGCTAGGCTAAACCAGAGCCCTTCCCTTATTTCTTTGTTTTCATTTTATAGCTTTATTGAGGTACAAATGATGTATAATAAATTGCACACAAAGTATACCGTTTGATGAGGTCTGAAACATGGATATACCTGTGAAGCTAACACCCCCATGAACATTATGAGCATATCGAACATCCCCAAACATTTCCTGCACCCCTTTGAATCTTATCCCTTCCCCTCCCTCCACCCCTGCCCATCACCAGGCAACTGCTGTTCCTCTTTTGGTCAGATTCATTTGCATTTTCTAGAATTTTCTATAAATGGGATCATACAGCATGTAGTATTTTGGTAAATTGGTTTCCCACTTACTCAACTGGCAGGAATTTTTTCAATAAGCACTTAGTGCACACCTACTATATGCCAGACACCATACAGGGCACTGTGCAGGGATTATACATAAATAAAATAGTACGCACCAACTCTGTCGTGAGCAACATCACAGGCAGTGAGGGAGAAGGAGAAATGGCATGCTGACAGGTGGAGATGAGAGGGACTTAACACAGGGCTGGGAGTGCCCCCTGAGGAGCAGCAACTCAAAAGTCATTTTTATTGCATCTATTCATCTAAAAAGAAGCTTTCATTCTTCCATTAGTTTAGATATTTTGCATCACCTCCAGGGAAAATCAATCCACGACAAACAGAATTACTCATCTGAATAAATAATGCATATGACATTTATACTACCTCCACCGAAAGTTAAAATTACATCTTTCATTACTCTGTAAGTAATATCTGTAATTCTGACTGCTCCATAGAAATTCAGTATGCTCGGGCCAGCCCGGTGGCGTAGTGGTTGAGTTCGTGCCCTCCCCTTTGGCGGTCCGGGGTTCGCAGGTTCGGATCCCGGGCACGGATCTGCGCACCGTGTATCGAGCCATGCTGTGGCAAGCGTCCCACGTCCCACATTAAAATAGAGAAGGATGGGCACGGCTGTTGGCCCGGGGCCAGTCTTCCTCAGCCAAAAAAAAAAAAAGAAATTCAGTATGCATCTAAAGTTCCAAATACAAAACTACACACAACTACATTTGAAATAAAATTATAGTCGTCCCTCAGAATCCGAGGGAGCTTGGTTCCAGGACCCCCGCAGATACCCAAATCCACAGATGCTCAAGTCCCTTACATAAAATGGCGTAGTATTTACATACAACCTACACACATCCTCCCATATACTTTAAATCATCTCTAGATTACTTATAATGCCTAACACAATGTAAATGCTATGTAAATAGCTGTCATACGTACTGTATTGTTTAGGGAATAAGGACAAGAAAAAAGTCTGTACGTGTTCAGTACAGACACAACCATCCATCATAGACCTCGCAATCTGCGGTTGGTTGAATCCACGGATGCAGAACTCACGGATACGGAAGGCCAACTGTATACACAGCAATGGTTTAATGACAACCTAATCTTAGGATAAGTCATTTAATAAAAAACAAACTTAACTGCTCTAAAGAAAAGTAAATTTGGGGGGCTGGCCCAGTGGCGTAGCAGTTAAGTGCGCGTGCTCCACTTTGGCGGCCCAGGGTTCGCAGGTTCAGATCTGGGCGAGCACCGACGCACCACTTGTCAAGCCATGCTGTGGGGGCGTCCCACATAAAGTAGAGGAAGATGGGCACGGATGTTAGCTCAGGGCCAGTCTTCCTCAGCAAAAAGAGGAGGACTGGCAACAGATGTTAGCTCAGGGCTGATCTTCCTCACAAAAAAAAAAAAAAAAGGAAATTTGTTTCAAGGGAAAAACTTCTTAGAAAATCTAATCATATCAAAAGACCAAATACTAGGCAAACTATCAAGAGTTTTTCATTGAAATACAGAGGAAGTAGAAAAGGAATAAATATCAATGCCTTCCATGTGCAGTGCATTGGGCACTTTTCATTATCTTAATTAACGTCACAAGAACTCCATGAGGTAAATACTGCTATTCCCAATTCGCAGATGAGAAAATAAGGCTGAGAAGTAATTGGTCCAAGGTCGCACAGCTATCAAACAATAAAATGCAGGTCGAATGCCTGGCAGAGTGCTTGGCACATAACAGATGCTTCATAAATGCCAGTCCATTTCTCTACTCATCCATTCAATTAATATTTTTCCTAGATTGGCATAATCCAGGAAACCCTCCATGTCCGTCCCCCATCCCCCTTCAGGGGATCTTTGAGGTCAAAACTATTTTTATAATAATACTAAAATCTGGTCGGCAGAATAACAGCTCTCCAAAGACATCCACATCCTAATCCCTGGAGGCTGTGAATGGGTCACCCTACATGGCAAGGGGGAACTAAGGTTGCAGACAGAATTACGGCTACTTATCAGCTGTCCTTAAAGAAAGTAGCCTGGGTTATCCAGGTGGGCCCAATGTAATCACAAGGGTCCTTAAGTGTGGAAAAGGAAGGCAGAAGACTCAGTGTCAGAGTGATGTGATATAGAAAGACCAACCGGCCATTGCTGGCTTTGAAAATGGAAGGGGCCATAAACCAAGGAGCGTGAGAAGCCTCTAGAAACTGGAAAGGGTAAGGAAACATTCTCTACCAGAGCCTCCAGAAAGGAATGCAGTCCCGCGAATGCCTTGGTTTTAGCCCAGTGAGACCCATTGACTGCTGACCACCAGAAATACAAGATTATAAATTCGTGTTAAGTCACGAAATTTGTGGTAATTTGTTACAGGAGCGATAAGAATATAATACAGAGATTATTTGCCTTCTTCACTCTTGTTCTCTCACTAATGTACAGCAGAGCTTTCCAGAGGCCACATGATGTCTGATACTGCAACAGACTGAACGCAGAATCAGATCTGAGGATCCAGCTGTCTTCTATTAATCCAGACATTACAGAAATTTGCAAAAATGTGAAACCATGACATCCTTCTAAAGTTCTTTTATTTTAGAAATTAGTCACTTTTCATAAAAAGTATGTCACTTATGTTACCAGGTAACAGATTTATTATTTTAAATTAATAAAGGCATATTTTAAAAATCTCTCGGTTTTGATTTCTAACACAGTCAGTATCAGAATAACCTATACAAACAAAAACTTTGGGATCGTCAATAATTTTAAGTGTGTCAAAGAGTTCTAAGAGCAAAAAGTATGAAAACTGATACCCTAGCTATGCCTGCCTTGCTCACTATTATAGCTAAAGTAACCGGCACATGGATAATACTCAAAAAATATTTGTTAAGTAAATGGATACTCAAACAACGTTGATAGTCATATTAATTGTGTTTCTCAAGTAGATTTTCCTGCTCAAGGGAGCAAAAGAACATTCCAATCTACTTGGACAGTTATATTTCTAAACACAAATTTAAAATTTTTTTCAGGTTTATATATCAAAATCTTATACATTCACTTATTATATAAAACAGTTCCCCAAAACCCTAGTAAACTGAAAAAGATGAGTTTCTCCAAGGACCAACCCATTAAAGTACAAAAATTTCCTTTAAACCCAGCCTGATCAATCACCTCCGCCTCTCTTCTCTCTGCACCATCTCAACTACATAACATGCAGTATCTAACATTTTTAAAAAGTAAAAATAAAAACTATCATTTTCTTTGAAGCACTTGCAAATGTGTGACAGGCATATAAAGAAGCATTGGGGGAAAGAGTGCTCCTCTTCTTCAACCGGCTAAGCGCATTTTTTTAACATTTAGGAAATTAGAAGTGTTACAAAAGGTTTTTTTTTTTTTCTTTTTTCCTTCCTCTAAAATAGATCTCGTCAATACAGGAATGACACAGTCAGGATCCAGCTGATGGGAAACTTCACACAAATTAACCCACACTGGACTCTTAAGGTGTTCTAACAGAAGTACGACGCTCACCAGGGAACAACAGATTGCTTCCCTCCACTTTGAACCAATCAGACCACAGGTGGCTTCCCGTGGTGAGGACCAAGTATCAACAAAGGGATATCGACAAACAAAACAACGAAGTCAAAGTGGAGAGGCAGTGACGACGTATGATTGCCATCTTCGTATTTAAGCAGCCATCATATGGGAGGGGAATTAGAATTAGTCTCTGTGACTCAGGCCATCCAAAACAAAATTGGCAGCCTTGCGATCCTATGGCAAATTCAAGCAGATGCCAGATAGTCACTAACAAGGGCTATGGGAAAAGGGATTCCTTCTGCCAGCAGAGGACTGGACTCTATGGCCACTCGGGGCCCCTCTGGTTCTCTCCTAATTTAGGAATTTCTTTCCTACCTGAAAATGTGAAAATTATTATGTGGCATATTTCTCTCTCAAGCCTTTCTGCTACTTTTTCCTGTGGCCACAGGATCATCAATATCATACACCTAAACAAAAGAAGACTTTTAAATGTATCATGCTGTTTTTAAGACACAAAGCAAGGTATAAAGATAATACAGAGGAACCCACATCCCCACCACCTAGCTCAGGAAATTAACTCCTGAAGCCCTCACCTTCATTCCCCTCCTGCAGAAGAGGTAACCACCGCCTTGATTTTGGTGTTTATCATCCTCCTGTTTCTTGTTTTTTTTTTAAATAATTTTACTTATTTATTTTTCCCCCAAAGCCCCAGTGGATAGTTGTATGTCATAGCTGCATATCCTTCTAGTTGCTGCATGTGGGACGCGGTCCCAGCATGGCCGGAGAAGTGGTGCGTCAGTGCGCGCCCGGGATCCGAACTCAGGCCGCCAGCAGCGGAGCGCGCGCACTTAACCACTAAGCCACGGGGCTGGCCCACTCCTGCATTTCTTTAGATTTTTACCACACACACGTGGATCCCTACAAGTAATCTATAGCATTTTTTATGTGTTTTCAAACCTTTTTATGATTGGTATACATCTGCAACTTGCCTTTTTTACTCAGTATTATTTTTGTGAGAGTCATCCATGATGATATATATGCATAGCTCTAGTCCAGGAGTCAACACACATTTTCTACAAAAGGCCAGTTAGTAAATATTTTGGGCTCTGCAGGCCATACAGTCTCTGTTGCAGCTACTCAACTCTGAGCACAAAAGGAGGCAAAATACATACATATATATATATATATGAAGGAGTGGGTATGACTGTGTTCTAGTAAAACTTAATATACAAAAACGGACAGCAGGCTAGATCTGGCCCATGGACTGTACTTTGCAATTCTTCCTATAGTAAACATTCTTTCCTTTCAATGCCATTTCAGTATTTGTCTGATATTAACACCTGCTGATTTTCTTTGGTTAGCATTTGCCCAAGATTATCTGCTCCCACTCTTAATTTCAACCTTTCTGCATCTTTGTTTTGGGGTATGTCTCTTATAAACAGCACCCAGCTAGATTTTGTTTCTTATATCTGATCTGACAATCTTTTAACCTGAGTTTATCGTGATTACTGATATATTTGGAATTACTTCCACCACCACATTTTACGATAGTTCCTTTTTTTTCTATCTTTCTTTTATCTCCTCTCCTGCTCTCTTTTGCACTGATTTCTATATTGTCAATATCTGTTTAGGTTAACTCACCTGTCTACCATTTCTCCATTTGGGCCTGGGTTGAAGGTCTATTCAACCACGAGGAGTTTGCCGTTGCTTCTATCAGGAATCCCAGGACACTGTCACCCCGGGACCACTCTTAGTTAATTTCTCAGCTTGAGATTACCAGACCACACAAACAGAATAAATTCCAACCCAAACCCATGTGAGGACTAGCCTGTGATTACAGGGTCACAGGGAGACACCCACAACCCCCCCCACACACACAGGAAAAACCTAGAGCAGAGGCCAAGAGAGACGAGTGTCCTTACTGTCTCCCTGCATGGAGGGCAGCGCTCTGGGGGGCCCAGATTCACAGGAGTCCCAGACAGCATGCGGGTAAGGGCCCAAGGCAGCGTGTGGGTTCCTTCCCAGCAGGCACACCCAATGAAGCCCCACCACACCCCAGGACGGTGACACCGTCAGGGCTGCTCCCCACTCTTCATGTTCAGTCCCTGTGACTCCAATTTGTCAGAGCTCAGCTATGCCGTCAAAAGAATGTGCTTTGTACATTTTTCAGCATGTGAGTATCCTGTAAAAAAAGGTTTTTAGACTATCTATCTGGTCTACTAGATTGTTAAAAGCCAAAATCCAAAAGAAGAACTCTAGAACATAGAGGATATCTGTGTTTCCACATCTTCAAGAGCTCAATAAAACACTGGTTTCCAACCCCAGCTTGTGAAAATACAGAATCCTGGGCCCTCGCTCCACAGCCGATGAATCACAATCTCCAGGGTGAGGGCCTCGGAATCTCCAGTTTTGAACAAGCTCCCCAGGTGATTCTGATGTGCCACCAAGATTGAGAACTACTAAAAAAAAATTTTAATTCTACGTACTTTCAAAGACTAGCAACAAAATTACCATTTCATCTTCTTTTTTACATTTTATCTCTTTTCGCTTCCTATTGATGCCCCACAGGATGCCCCAGTGAAAGAAGACAAGGAATTCTAGATTTCAACCCCTCACTCTCTGCTGGTGGGTCACCCCGCCACCTTCACAACAGTTACAGAAACACTCAACACTCAGCAGCAAAAGGCCAAAGACACGTCATCATTCCAGGCAGACTTCTGGATCTTACGTGCAAATTTTAATCCAGAAAACAGTCTCCATGATGAGTTCTACCTCCATAAACCTCCCACCGCATGTCAGTCCTTCCCACTCTCCTGAAGGGTAACAGAGGTTTAAGTGAGCACTGCGTTCACCAGATGAGACTGAGATGCTCCAGAAACCCCTAAAATTATACACAAACTAGTTTGTGTGTACTTGTGCTATGTGTAACTGTACAAATCTGTATTTTTCTAAAGACAGAATACACAGCTTTCTCCAGATTCGCCAAGGATCCCTGACTCCATTATTCTATATCCCTGTTGCATAGAAAAAGCACATGGTTGTATAGTCAAGCATCTTTGGGTATTATTAATATACATTCTTGTTACCCATATTTCCGAAACTTCCCGAAGTATATTCTTTAGAACCTCTATTTTGGGCTATTACCTCAAAAAAGGGGCTCCATGGTCAAATTTATTTGGAAAGTGCTACACCTACATCCTCCCTCTTGGAGATCCACGTCTCTTAAAGGTTCTGATTCACCAGCTCTGATAAGCCTACCTATAAAGAAGCTTAACACATCTTCCCCACATTTCTTTAACCACATGTCTCAGAAGATGGTGGAACACAGTCTGAGAAACACTGGTCTAATATAAAAATTATCTCACAAGTATCTCCTTAACCCACTGCAGTTCCTTGAGGGAGGGGTTTCCATTTTACACTGATTCGACACATGCTAAGCTTACATCATTGTGCTACACACAGTCCTTACTAAATACATAATTTTTGATTGAGTATTAAATGCTCTCAAGCAAGAACTCTGAAAAACTCCTTCAACATGCTGTAAAAGCTTCTAACACTTCACACTAATCCCCACAGTTCTTTCCACAACTTAATAAACTTCATAGTCCCAGCAAAGGAACCAAACGTTCTAACTAGACCTGGCTCTGAGATGACTTCTAAAGTGGAGGGAAAAATCCACCAGGCTCTCCAAATGTATGGCTGGAGCAACTCCTCTTGGAGGAGTAGGACGCTTCCATTCTGTACCTAACAGGACACGATAATTACTTGATGAGAGCACAGGGCAGGCCAGAGATTAAGTCCAAAAGATGCACACAACATGCAGCATAACAGGAAATAGACCACACCCCAATATATCCATCCCTTTACATTATAATCGCACAATGATTTCTTAGAATTCACCATTTTAGGATAAGCTTTCTCAATCTTGGCACCACCGACATTTGGGGCCAGATTATCCTTGGGGTGGCGGGGGCTGTTCTGCGCATTGCAGGATGTTTAGCAGCATCCCTGGCCGCCACCACTAGATGCCAGCAGCAGCCCCTCTCCCAGAGGTGAGACAATCAAAAAGGTCTCCACACATTGCCAAATGTCCCCGAGGGGGCAGAACTGCCCCTCCCCGCCAAATCTGGGTGAGAACCGCGGTTCTATGGGAAATTTTTCCTAAAGGTTCTAAACTAATATTTCTTTCCCTAAAAATACAAAGAACATTTTCTTTGAGCGGAGTTTGATACAGGATGCATAAATATTAATGTAGTGTGCTATTCTGGATGGGATCCTGCAGAACAAAAGGACACTAGGTTAAAAACCGAATTAAGTATGGACTTTAGTTAATATTGATACAGATTGACAATGTATCAATATTGGTTCATTAATTGTGACAAATGTACCATAGTCTTGTGAGAGGTAATAATAGGGGAAACTGTGTATAGGGTTTAGAGAAACCACACAATTTTTCTGTAAATCTAAAACTAATCTAAAAATTAAAGCTTATTTAAAAAAAAAAAAAACTTTTTAAAAATTAAAATTAAAAAAAAAAAGGGTGGGAAAGAAAAGGTAAAATAGAGAGTAAAAATCATCTCTTCCCTGAGCAGGCTTCATTCTGGGAAACCTTCAAAGGGAAGACACCTGATCGGTTTGTTTGGATTACGGCAAGAGATCAAATGGCCAGCAAACAACAATCAGGAAGTGAGAAAACAAAATTCTGTTGTCCTCTTGTAAACTGGAAAAAAAAAAATCTGTATGTTTTGGTATGAATATCACATTTCTTCTGACCTCTCATTCTTACAGACACAGCTCAAGTGTCAGCCTCGGCAAGCGTTTCCTGCACCCCAGCATCCCTGAGCGGTTATCTGCTCCGATGTCAGAGCCCAGGGGGCCCATTGTTTATCTCCCCCAACCTGGACTGTCACTTATCTGTCTCCTCATCCAGGCAACATGGGTCCCAATCTTGGGACAGGCTGGTGCTCAGCCACTGTGGGCCCCACCCTCTCAGACATGTCCATCTGTGAATCAACAGCCTTCGAGCCCACTGCTACATGCTCCGTAAATGCTTGGTGAATGAACACAAGTTCAGTGCGTACACTAGTACAGATTTCAGCTCAAGGGGGCTAGAGATGATGCAGCCCCAGACAGGGTGAAGAAGGAAAAGTCAAACCAAAGTCCCTGTGCTCTCGGGGGGGAGACAGGGACCATGTGCTGGGGGCGTGAAGATGGGATGGGGCACCCTGACACCTGATTCACCGACCTGTACCACCTGAAAAGACTCAGACATTATTTAGTCCAGTGGCCTCATTCTACAGAGAAACCAAAGCCAGACAGATCAGATGGCTTGTTCAAGGCCCCCCAGCTAGTTACAGTGCTGCCCTAAGCTGAAGGAGACCCAGACCCTAGAGCTAACTAACCTATCTCCACCTCTTACTAAGCATGTGTCTAAAAGTGAGTTATTTAATAACCAATAACAACAGTTACTCTCTACTGAGCATCTGCTGGGTGCCAAGCCCACAAAAAAACTCCTCACACGTTATCCTCCTATTACAATCGAGGAAACTGAGGTCAGAGAGGAAAGTAACTTGCTACCAAGGTCACAGAGCTAATACATCTCAAAATCTCCCTCAAGCTGGGCCTGCCTGGTGGCACAAGCAGTTAAGTGCTCACGTTCCGCTGTGGCTGCCTGGGGTTCCCCGGCCCGGATCCCGGGCGCACACCGACGCACCGCTTGTCAAGCCATGCTGTGGCGGCGTCCTGTGGAAAGTGGAGGAACATGGGCATGGATGTTAGCTCTGGGCTGGTCTTCCTCACAAAAAAAAAATCTCCCTCAAGCTGTCATACTCCAAAATCCCCCTGGGATGATCACATACCAAAATCCAAACTCTGGCCAAGGCTGATCGCTATCACCAACGCCTCAGCTGGCTCATTCATCAAGCATTGTTCTAAACACCTTCCATGATGGACTCACTCTTTCTTGGCCACAACCCTGTGATGCTGGTACTACCAGCATCCCCATTTCACAGATGAGGAAAGTGAACCTTTGTGATGTCCCCAGGTCTCACAGCCTGCAAATGGCAAACCTTATCCATAAAACAAGAAAGGCAAAAATTTTTGCCTGCAGTTTCTTATAAAACATGAAACTACCATTCAACCAAGCAATGGCATGGCATTCAGAGAAATGAAAATGTATGTTCACACAAACACATGTACAAAAATGTTTAAGAGCAGCTTTACTCCTAATAGCCAAAAACTGGGAGCAACCTAGATGTCCTTCAACAAGTGAACTGTGGTTAAACGGTTCACTGTGGTTAAACAATGGTTAACTGTGGTACATCCATACCATGGAATGCTACTCAGCAATAAAAAGGAGTGCTCTATTGACACAATACATGTGACAACTCAGATGAATCCCCAGAGAATTATGCTCAGTGAAAAAAAGCCAATTCCAAAAGATCACATACTGTATGATTCCATCTATATAACATTTTTGAAATGACAAAGTTTTAGAAATGGAGAACAGATAATGCCCCAGGGCTAAGGGGAGCAGCAGGAGGGAGGTGGGTGTGGTTTTAAAGACAATATGAGGGATCCTTGCAGTGAACTGTTCCGGATCTTGACTGTGATGCTGGATACATGAACCTCCATGTGATAAAACTGTATAGATCAAAATACACACACATACAAGTAAAATTAGAGAACTGTGAATAAGATCTGTGGATTGTATCAATGTCAATATCCTGGCTGTGATACTGTACTATTGTTTTGCAAAATGTTACCATTGGGAGAAACTGGGTAAAGGGTGTGCTGGATCTCCCTGAATTCATTCTTACAACTGCATGTAATTCTCTCAATTTAAAATTTCAATTAAAAAAAAAAGCCTTGCTGGCCCAAAAGCTGGGCTAGATGATCTGTATTTCTTTCATCTAAGATCTGCCATTTCCAATGTCTCCAAAGCCAGTCCTCTTTCCAACATACCACACAACCACTTCAAAAACTGATGCAAAAGAAACTCTGAGCCAAGGAAAACCAAGAAAATAAGCCCTATTTCATAGAATCCTGCATTGCAAGCCACTTTGAGTTCCCTCAGAAAATTATTCCAATTGGTGAAAATAAGCCTCTTGCCTTCTTTCATTAGACTGACTTCTGGCCAAAAGATGGAAAATGTGATCCTGCAAAAAGTTCTCTCCCTCCAAATGTTCTCTCCCTATTTCTATGTGCCACCTCCACCCCTCCCCCCAAAAAAATCAGTATACAAATAGGATTCTAAATCTTCCCTGAAAGAAGCAGCACCAATGGATTATCACTGGGCCTTACACCAGTTCCCAAATGGTCAGCTGCTACTGGAAGGCAGAGCAGCGCATGCAACATGACAGTGGGTTAGGGGCTGAGACAGACCAGAGGTCAAGGTGTGACCTTGGCCAGGTTCCTTAACCTTGAGTCTCGCCTTCCCCATTTACAGGATGGGGATGCAGCACCTCCCTTGGAGGTATGGGAAGAATTGAGGGAGACTATCTTTGTGTCTGGCACTAGTATGTACTCGGTTCTCTTTCCCTCTCTCCCCGTTTCCCTTAGTAACAACCGACCCAAGCTGACTTTATGTTCACCCGGCCACAAAGGAGTCACTCCCGGAATCCTCTCCTCACTGAGGTTAGTAGACAGCCCAGAACACTCCTATCCCGGACCCCTCCTATTTCAAACACAGCAAATCTTATCCCATCCCCTAAAAAAAAAGAAGGAAAACAGATCAGCCTCTGGACACCGCCACCTGCCCAGCAGCCCGGCTCCAGGGTAACCCGCCGCCTGCCGGACTCGGGCTGTTACTATTATTACTGTTTGTTAATAACAATACCTAACGGTGCGGGAGGGTGACCGCCTCCCAAGCGATGTCTTGTGGACCCCCCGGGAGAGCCCAAAGCGCTTCCAGTACAGACTGCCGGCTAAAACATCCCAAGAATTTATAAAACAGCTTTCCGGATAAGGAGAAAGGCAAGAATTGTAAAGTTTCTAGAGGCGCATTTTTCCGCGTCTCCCGCAATGGCACTGCAGAGGCGAGGTCCCCCACAGTGGGGGGTGGGGGCGACCGAGGGTCACGACCGGGGGACCTGCGCGGGCCGAGGGTGCCCGCTTCCCGGCAGACCGCCTGGGAGGGGACCTGGCGCCGCAGCCCGGCGGGAAGGCCCCCCAGGTTCCGGGGGTCGGGGGCGCCGCCGCACTCACCGTCCGTGCTCCTCTTCGCCTCCTGGTAGCGCTCCCACAGGTAGCGCTTCCTGTCCGGGGCGGTCCCAGGCGCTGTGCACAGGGGCCGGGAGGGGCGCCCCCGGGCCGCGGTCCCGCAGCCGCCCCGCAGGGCCGCCGCCGCCGCCCTCGCCCCGACCCCGCGGGCCGCCGCCGTGGCCATGCTGCCGCCGCCCTGCTGCAAGTGGCGTCCCCGAGCAAGAGCTCTGCCCGCGCTCAGCCCCGCGGACTGGCGGGCAGGCGGCTCCCTGCGTCGGAGCACGTGGCGGCGCGGCCCGCCCCCTCGGCCGTCGGGGGGCGGGGCTTGCGGGGGCGGGGTCTGGAGGGGGCGGGGCGGGGCCTGGAGGGGGCGGGGCGGGGCCTGGGAAGGGCGGGGCGGGGCCTGGGAAGGGCGGGGCGGGGGCCGGGGCGGCGGGGGCCAAAGCCGAGCTGGCTGCGGTCACTACTTGACCCTGCTGCGCGCGGACGTGGCCGTGCGGTGGGGCGGCTGCCCCGTCACGCTGAGGCCACATGGAATGGGATGACTCGTCGTCGGCCCTAGGCCACGAGATGTGACCCCGGCGCCGCCCGCCGAGCTCCGCAGCACCTTCCTCCGTGGTCTCGGGCTGTCCCTCAACTCTGGCTGCACTGACAGTGCGCCTCTGGCCCCGGCTTCAGGAGGTAACCTCACTCCGCATTAGTGGCCTCTGAATTCTAGATCCTCCCTGGATTGCGGGGGCGGGTCTGAAACGTCCCCGGATCCCCAGTTTGGATCCTTCCGGTGCCGCCCGTGACGGGGCAACGGACCGAGGCCCCACACGTGGGCTCATGTGTTTGAAGGGTACCCCCGCTGCTCAGCCTAGAAGGCCAGTGCCCCTCCCGAGATTTCTGCCTCGCAAGGGAGACCCGCGGCACACTGCCACCCAGCTCTTGCTCCTGACCCCGCTCACGGGCCCAGCGCACCTGTCTTCTCTCAGATCTGTTTTGTGCCTTGTGGTTCCACCAAAGCCAAATACTAAACAGTAACCCCCACCATGAGACATTTCTGTGTGGACTGAGTCAGACATGCCTCCTGCAGGAAAGACGGATGCGGCCCACCCAGAACCCGGCTGAGCATCACTGAACTGCGAGGACTTCCCAAACTGTTGGTTACTGTTGAGCCGGGCATTGGGTGGAGTACCAGGAATAACTCAGAAGGCTGGCACTCTGCCTGGCAGACCATACTGCCTTATGTGAGATAGGTGGGGCATGATTTAAGAAAACCGAAAGCACTAGTGCATGCTTAAATTGTGGGCTGGAGGGGTCAGGAGATGCTTCATGGATAAAGGTGGCCTCTGGGTTAGACCATGACAGACAATAATAACTACTATTTATTGCTGTGTGCATTATCTCATGCAATCCTTTCAGTAATCCTGAAAAGTAGGTGCCATAATTTCTCCCATTTTATAAGTAAGAAAACTGAAGCTAAGAGAAGTGAAATAACTTTCATAAGGTCACACGGCTGAGTCCATTCTTCCATTCAGCTTCCTAACGTAGTAGGTAGGACTTAGCTGGGTGACAAGGAAGAAGGTAGCCAATAAGTAACCCTTGACAGTTAATGGGTAATATCTTACAAACCACTGATAAAATGAGAGGCAATTAAAATGTTTACAACAGATATAACATCAAATCCATGGACTCTGGTACTTTAAACTTACTTTATGGTTTTAGTTTATTCCAATTCACATCTTTTCTTATTTATGTTTCATATAAAAGCCTTGGTGAGAGCAATTGTAAATTTTGTTTACATAGAAAATTAATTCATAAACTCAAAATAGATAAACTATAGCAATGTAACAGTAACACAATTAGAACTTTAATAACATTATTTCAGTATATTTTTAGTTATGGAACCCTGTAAGATCAACTTTCTTGTACCTATCCTAAAAATGTGAATCACTGAAAAATTGTTCTTTTTAGCTAAAATCTATTATAATAGTTTAAAGGGCTAAACCTCAGACCTTGATTATCATCACTCCTAAGAGTCTTAAAGGAAAATATCTCATCAAAGAATTCTAAACAAAGTAGAAAAAAATTCGACACAAAAGAGCCCATGATAATTTTTATTCTTTATTGTATCATTTGAGGTCTTCAACAGTTTTGTTTCAAGCTGAGATCTTCTCTGCAAAAAAACACTTCTGAGGAACTGAACTGTAGTCTAGGCTATGAAAAAGCCGCTCTTCTGAGATGAGCTCAGATATGGATTCCCAGGGATTGTTTGCGCGAAGAGGCCGTGGGAGGAGATGCCAGTAAATTGCAGCGGTTTGGCCTTTTCCACTCATGCTTTTAGCTGACAAAATCCTTTGCCATGAAAGCTTTACTGCACCATCCATTTTACCCAAGGATAAAATCTTAGAGGAATAATCTTTCTTTCTCTTTGATGCTTCTTTTTCTGGGCCATTCCATATTTCATCATTATTTCTTGTCTTCTGTCGGGTCTTTTCCTCAGCAGAAATGGAAATAATGGGTCTTAATACATTTTTCCCTTTTCTGGAAGCACATTTTGATTTATCTGAAACTGTATGAGGTGCCAAGTCTGTCCTTTCGGCCCTCTTTAGCTTATCTGCATTCATGCACATTGCAGAGCTCACTGTACTAGAACTCTGAGCGCTGTGGTAGCTCAATTCAGCAAGTGCTCCCATAATGAGGCACCATTCCTAGAACCCTCAGAACATTGCTAGATCATGTCTTGAGGCCAATATCTCCTGCCCCAGATCTTCTCAGTTTCCCTCAGAAGGCTGCAAAAGATCAGAGGTTGTCAAGAGGTCATATATATAACATGAATAACCAGAAGCGTATTTCTTTTTGAGACATAGAAGAGGAACTCACTGCAGGATTCCATGGATCAATGAATGAGAAGATCCCAGGTAGGTCACCCTTAAATCAAGTGATCTGTACAGATAGCCCACTGCCTCAGTCATGACATGATGACAAGAGGCACTTACCAATAATTGACCTGCTGGATATTTGAAAATAAGAATATTAGGGGCCGGCCCCGTGGCTTTGTGGTTAAGTGCGCGCGCTCCGCTGCTGGCGGCCCAGGTTCGGATCCCGGGCGCGCACCGACACACCGCTTCTCCAGCCATGCTGAGGCCGCCTCCCACATACAGCAACTAGAAGGATGTGCAGCTATGACATACAGCTATCTACTGGGGCTTTGGGGGAAAAATAAATAAATAAAATTAAAAAAAAAAAAGAAGAATATTAGAATTTTTAAAAATTACTCCTGGCTTCACATATTTAAAAGAGAAGGATAAAAAACATTTATAAAAGGTGGCATTGGAACATCACCTGTTGAGGTTTCCTGCCAAAAACATTTAACCTGAGTCTAATTATAAGGAAACAGTCAGACAAATACAAATTGAAGGACGTCGGGGCAGGGAGGGTAGGGCAGAACCTGACCTATACTCTTCAAAAATGTCAGTGTGTTGAAAGACAAAACAAACCTACTGAAATGTTCTAGACTAAAGGAGGCAACCAAGGGCAATGGAAGATCTTACATAGGATCCGAAATCAAAAAGTAAACAGCTATAAAGAACATTTACTAAGACACTTCAAGACATTTGAATATGGATTGTACGTTAGATAACAGTCTTAGGTAATGGTTAAATTTCCTGGGTTGCATCATTGTATTGTGGTTATGCAGGAGAATGTCCTTATACTCAGAAGACACATGCCGAAGTATTTAGAGATAAAAATGTCAGATCTGCAACTAACTTTCAAATAGTTCAGAAAAAAGTATGTGTATGTATGTATGTGTCTGTGCATTTGTGTGTGAAAGAGAGAAAGAACACAAATGTGGCAAAAACATTAACAATCGGTGAATATAGGTGAAGGGTATATAGGTGTTCAGTATACAATCCCAGATGCCATTGTCAATAATTTAATATGATTTTCTAAAATGTGTTAAAAGTAAAAAAATATATATTTTTTTTTACAATCTAATTTGCAAGAGGTACTCATTTATTCATTTTACCCACTTACAAGACTGCTTTTAAGGGGCTGAATTTATACCATTGATTATAATATAATGTAAGGCCAGTCCACGTAGGACAGCCATCTGGATACAAGATAAAGAGACTGCCAGGTATTTAACGACAAAAAACACTGACAGATGACCCAGCCAGTGTCCCTGTCTTAATTATAATAATAACTGCAGTTTATGTGAGCAATTACCATCTACCAGGCCTGTGTAATCCTGTAACGTGTAAACTATCATCACTTGTCTTTTTTTATCATTTATTCTTTTTAATAGAACACACATCCACATGGTTCAAAAATGAAAAAGTATAAGGATACAAAGTGAAACATCTTTCCCATCTCAGTCCCCATCTGTGCAATCTTCTCCTAGAACATGTGTCCTTCCAGAAAATTTTTAGTGCGTGTTCATTGACTTATAAAGATGAGAAAACCGAAAGACGTTAAGTAACTGGCTCCGGCTGGTGGTGGAACAGTCTCGAGTGGGCCTCATCCCCAAGCCCATGCCCTTGGCTGCTACGTTAGGCTGCCTCTTCCCTCAGACCAGGTTGTCCTTCTGAGTATCAGCTGTGGCTTCTGTTGGAGTGTGGCTCTGCCTCATGAGTCATAGCCCGGGTCTCATGTTGCCCACAGCTACATCTGAAATCTGATAAAGAGTTTCAGCTTTTGTCTCTGCTTAGCAATCTGTGGCTCTTTTTCTTCTTTCTGAATTATATTCATGGCTCCCTATGATGTTCCCAGTTGCCCCAATCTAGCTCAGCAGAATGCACTTGTGAATTACCCCCACTCAGGACGGCCACAGTGCATTTGTCTTAACTGGCTTTAAAAGGTAAAGTGAAGGGGCCGGCCTGCTGGCACAAGCAGTTATGTGCATGCGCTCCGCTTTGGCGGCCCGGGGTTCGCGGGCCTGGAACCCCGGGCGTGCACGGACGCACCGCTTGTCAGGCCATGCTGTGGCAGTGTCCCATGTAAAGTAGAGGAAGATGGGCACAGAAGTTAGCTCAGGGCCAATCTTCCTCCGCAAAAAAGAAGAGGATCAGCATCGGATGTTAGCTCAGGGCTGATCTCTCTCACAAAAGAAAAAAAAAAGGTAAAGTAAAGAAAAATAGAACCAGAATGTCTCATGTGGTGGCTGAGCAAGAACTCATTCTCAGAGATCCTCTGGACGCCAATACCCAGATCCCGCAGACTGTTCGTTCAGCCCGAGGCCCTTTAAGAGGCTCTGACTTGCTTCGGGATTGAGATTGTCACACGGAGTGGCTGCTGGCATATTTCAGGCTCCTGCTCGCCAGACTCTCTCTTGGCCACACACCTTGGTTCCCCAGGCCCCTTCACCCTCATGACCCATTCTGGGCCTGTACCTATCGCCTCGACCTCAGAACTTTCTTGGACACAATCTGATTATTTCTGGCAGCAAGCACAGTAGCTTCTAGGAAAGGACATCTTGCCTTGGGCCCAACCCCTCCAGTCCACCATCCTCCCTCAGGGTGGGTACCAGCTGGGCAGCACTATCCAGCCTGGTCGGTCCTCCCAACCCAGGGAAGAGGAAAGACCAGGATGGGTTCATTTATTTATTTATTTATTTTAATTTTATTTATTTATTTATTTTTCCCCCCAAAGCCCCAGTAGATAGTTGTATGTCATAGCTGCACATCCTTCTAGTTGCTGTATGTGGGACGCGGCCTCAGCATGGCCGGAGAAGCGGTGCTTCGGTGCGCGCCCGGGATCCGAACCCTGGGCCGCCAGCAGCAGAGCGTGCACACTTAACCGCTAAGCCACGGGGCCGGCCCAGGATGGGTTCATTTAAACTGAAGAGAAGGCACTGAACCTCCATCCACTTCCAATGTTCGTTCTGGATGGGGAGCGAACATAACATTTAATTGTGCACTCACTCTGTTGGTTGTTTGGCATATGTCATCTCATTAAATCTTCCGAATAACCCTATAGCCCCTTTTGGCCGGCAAGAAAATTGAGTCTCAGAGAGGTTATGTCCACAAGCCCAGAAAATAGTAGAACTGGGATTCGAATCCAGATCCCTAGAATCCAAGGAGCATAACTTCTAGAAGAGGGAAAAGAGAACACTATTCTCCCTGTCGCATTGGTGCCTTGGGAGATTTTCCATTAAAATATCACTAGGAAGGAACTATCAGTAACCTTTTCCATTTTGTACCTCTGGACTAAGTCACACCCACCTTATTTCCAATAGGGTGTGAACTGGGGATGGGAAGAGGGAAAAGTTCCCACTAGTCTCTTGAAAATCTGTTCTCAGATTTTTTTTTTTTTTGGTGAGGAAGATTAGCCCTGAGCTAACATTTGTTGCCAATCCTCCTCTTTTTGCTGAGGAAGATTGGCCTTGGGCTAACATCCATGCACATCTTCCTCTACTTTATATGTGGGACCCCTGCCACAGCGTGGCTTGATAAGCGGCACGTAGGTCTATGCCCGGGATCTGAACCTGTGAGCCCCGGGCCGCCAAAGCGGAGCGCACGAACTTAACCACTATGCCACTGGGCTGGCCCCTGTTCTCAGATTCTAAATGGTAAGTTTTCCTAATGTTCCCCCTTTTTTTCAGTACTTAATGTTAAAAATAAAGTGGTATATTTATTATTTCCTCTGGAAAGAGAAAGCAAGACATTTTATCCAAAGACAGTCCTCTGTCCTTTTAAGTACAGTCATGTATCGCATAACGACGGGGATACATTCTGAGAAATGCGTTGTTAGGTGATGTCGGCATTGTGCAAACACCATAGAGCGTACTTACATACACAAACGTAGATGGTGTAGCCTACTACACACCTAGGCTATACGGTACTAATCTTATGGGACCACCGTCGTAGATGTGGTCCATCGTTGACTGAAATGTCATTATGTGGCTCATAACTATAGTCTTTTAAAGTACAATTTTTCTAATATTTATTCTATTGAAATTTAAGCCTGTTCCTCTTGCTTCACATAATATTTGCTGTCACCTAATAGGTGGATTTTTGCAACACCAGTCCTGTGTTTATTTCCTCCAGGGCTCACAGTGCAATTCAGGTGGTTGTAACCAGGTAACGAGGAAAATCTCACGTATCAGTGGAGGGCCTCAGGAGGTTCCCCTGAATGAGTCCAGACTCTGAGACAGTCACAGCCTGTATTCTCCGTCCAGAAGATAGGCTGCAACTGTGTCATGAGGAAGAAGGATTATGCAGTATCTAAAGGTTATTTGTTGCAAGTTTCTTTTTGTTTGATAAGTATGTGTGGCTAAAGTTTCTTTGTCAGAAGTCCTTCAGTTTGAGAAATTAAGCTTGTTTGCTCATTCTTTCAATAAATGTGTATCTATAAACAGATTAGGGAAGGAGAAAACTGTCTATCATTGTCCCAAATAAAATAAAAGGTTGCAATTGGATGTCTCTATGGGCTTTTAATTTCTGCCCTAAAGAAAACAATACAAGAGGTTGTGTGTGTGTGTTTTGGGGGCGGTGGGGTGGTGGGGGGGTCCTTTACTCCACTCCTCTCCACTGAGACCATTACTGTGCTCAGAGGGACCTGGCTGCAGATGGCAAGCAGTGTTCCCTGTTGTCTGCCTCCAGTACGGCATAAGCTCACTCTGCACCAATTCAAGGGGCTAGTCCTGGGCAGGCCCCACCTTTGGGTAGAGGAAACAAATTCATTGTTCTCTCTTACACAGGCTTTCCTCCCTACCACTCCACCAAAACTGATTGTTCCCTGTAACCTCTATGTTGCTAAATGCAATGGTCTGTTCTCAATCTGGTAGTCAGTTCTCAGCCCTCTCCTCTCTTGGTTTCCATGATCTCATCCATTCTCAGCCTACCTTTAGAGCCATTCTTCATCTTTTGCTACAACTCCTTCCTCTGCCCACCCCTGAAATACTGGCATTCTCCCAAGTTCTACCTCCTGCCATTTTCTTGCCTTGTATTCTTCTTGGCTCTTTCAACCAGTCTACAGGGTTGAGCCAACAAGTGTATGCTAAAGACTCCCACATGGGTTTTTCCAGTTCGGTCTTCTAGCTACTAAGCACCAGACTCATACATTCTACTGCCTACTGAATGTCTCCACTCGGATAAGAGACTCAAACTCAACATGCCCCAAATTAGCTCATCACGGCTCCCATCTCACCTCTCAACCTGTGCTTCCTATCTTGGAATGGCAAGAGCATCATCCACCCAGTTGCACTGTCCTATGGTCTAGCCATAAACTGGGGAATGCCTTTGATCCTTTTTCCTCACCTCCCATATCCAATCAAGCACTGAGCCCTCTTGGATTTACCTACCAAATCTCCAATACAACCCTTTCTCTCCATTTCTACTGTCCTGGTCTTAGTTAACACAGAAGACTCTCCAGTCTCCCCTCGACCAATTCCATCCTCTATCCATCCATGAGAGTGTTGTATCTAAGATACAAATCTACTCGTGACCCTTATGCTGGAAATCCTACAGCAGCTCCCCTGCTGAACCCTTGAATGTGGAGACAAGATTTTCCACGTCCTAAACCTTGGAGATTTCTCCAACACCATCTCCCAATTCTCCCCATTCCAGAGGTCCACACCACCCTGCTTCTCCCTCCTTTGCCGTTGTTCATGCTGCTCCTTCTCGCTTGAAATGCTCTTCCTCACCTTCTGCACCCGGCGAACACCTGTCAGGACTCACAGCCAAGTCGCTTTCTCTGGAAAGTCTTCCTCACTGTTGCCTCTTTCATGTGCTTCCCCACAGCTTCTACCAATGTCTTTCACAGCACGTATCACATTGGATTTCACTTATCTTTTATGTGCTTATCTTCCCAGAAGGCCACAAACTCCTAGAGCCCACGAAAAGAGGAAAGAGCACGGGATTTAGGGTCAGAGGACTGGGTTCCAAGTCCTCAGTCTACTACTTACAAGCTGCAAGGTTTCAGAAAGTCACTTGGTCTTTCTGAGTCCCAATGATTCTAATATCCAATTCACAGGATTCTCTGATCAATTGTCCTGGGCCACGTCATATGACATATCTGCTATTTCCTCAACTTTAAAATTAGCTCAATCATCTCTAGAGTCCCTTCCAGATTTAAAAGTTTTCTAAGCTTGAGGGCCGGCCCCGTGGCTTAGTGGTTAAGTGAGTGCGCTCCACTGCTGGCGACCCGGGTTCGGATCCTGGGCTCGCACCGACGCGCTGCTTCTCTGGCCATGCTGAGGCCGCATCCCACATACAGCAACTAGAAGGATGTGCAGCTATGACACACAGCTATCTACTGGGGCTTTGGGGGGAAAAAATAAATAAATAAAATCTTTAAAAAAAAAAAAGTTTTCTAAGCTTATGAGGGTTATTTGATGTTTTCCTGCAACCAAGAGCATTTACAAATTTACAACCTGTTAAAAATGATTAAACCTACACAACAAATAAAAAGGTAGCTCTGTTAACAGACATGAACTGGATTGCTGGATTAGCCAGGGTCCTCTATTTCTTCTGCAAAACATACTATCTGATGCCCAGAGCACACTAAACGCCTGTAGCTAGGAGGCCCATCTCTACTGTGCTGGCACACTTCTGTTCCTAACTGTTGAGTTCTACTATGACCAACAGTCAACTGGGTTTGTTAGTCTAATTTTGGTTATTGAATTAAATAGGATACAAACTAATCAGATATGAGTGTGAAATGAAAGCAAGTTGTTTCCTATGAAAAAACAAGTTGAATGCTTGGAATTCTTTCAAATTATGAGTGGGCAAGACAACTGTAAAAGATTGAGGGAGGAAAAAGGTAGCACTCTAGAAGGATCCTGCACAGACTGCATCTCAACTGTCTAAGTTCTCACTCTACAGAAACCAAAACTGGAAATTGTGGGTGATGCATTTTGAGAAAGACATCTAATTTCATTCAGAGGATCCATTAAAAAAAAAAAAAAAAAAAAAGGTCTTGATTCTCAATTTAAAAGTTTGGGGAAAGAATTACATTTATATGTTTAAGTTAAAATTAAAATGCAAAGTTTGTCTATATCACTTACCTGCCTTTTTAGATTGAGGGGACCTACTGTTGGGAGAAGAGGGCTCTGGCTGAGCCGAGCATTTCAAGAACAAATGAGGAGAAAGGGGCTGACTCACCCTACTGCAAGTCACTGGAGCCTTTGTTTAATTTGTTCCTTCTAAATTTGACCGAGATGGTTGGCATTTCTTTTTTAAAAGAATCCCACGGAGAGGGAAGTAACATATTTCATCCAAATGAAACAAGTCAGTACAGAACACTCAGCTTGATATAATGGAATCTGAAAAGCCACATTTCTGTTTTTTTCTCCCACTGAAATGGTTTCTCAATAGCAGATTTAAAACACTTGTCAGAGAAGGAGAACAATAAGATCGCTCTATGTCAGAGGTAGCTTGGAAAATAAAGCACAAAAACCCTCTTTTCACAGTCAGGATTAGTACTGAAATCTCTAGAATTAAGTTTTATTAGGTTAAGATTTGTTCTTGAAACTGGATTGAAGTTGAGAGGAGATGAGCTGTAAAAAATATATTAAACAGAAAGAGATTTCATTTTTGAATAAGTACCTCATGAAACGGATCAGAAGAAACAAAATTTAGGATTTTTTGCACTCTCACAAATCCATCGTTTTAATATGTACTTACTGTAATCTCATGCATAAAGACGTGATGAGTATAATTAAAAACTGATTTATCATTGCTGGAAGCCCACTATTTTCGTACCCCTTGGAAGATTACACTGTATTCTCCATGTTGATCAAATGTAATAATAAAGGACTAAGGAAGGTGCCAAGACTTTCAAGCTAGCAATTAGCATCGTTAATCTGTAATCCAAACCCAAATCTGAAAAGTCAACTAAAGATTATGGTTTTCAATATGTTAAAATACAATTTGCATCACTTCTTTCAATGTTGTTAGCCTGGAGCAGAGCCATCACTTCTGTTGGATGCCCCCAGCAAATTGTGTAAATACCCAGAAGGAACCTGTTGATCCACTTCCTCACCCTCCCTGCACTGACAGAGCACTATGTACAGCCAACACTATTTCTGATGCTTTGAAGATACAAAGAATAAATGATAAGGCCCCTGCCCCCTGGAAGTTCACAGTCTGAGAGATCAAAATATTCACATTGGAAAGAAATAGAAAATAAGTGTCAAAAAAGGATCCTTTGAGTTTCTTCATAACCCTAGAATATTATTTTGGCACACTGTATTAGAAATCTCTTGTGATGACTATACTAGAGGAATAAACGACTCTAGATTCCCAACACTCCCCCTGCTTTGCAAAAACCTTGCACTGGCTTTCAATTGCGCTCATGGTAACATCCGTAGGGGAGGAAGAACTATTCCTCTACACTCTAGGTTCTTCTGGCTGGTCTAAGAAGTAAATTGACACGAGAGAATAACAGGAGAAAATCAAACAAAGTTTAATTACATGTATATGTGGGAGAAACCCAGGAAAACTGAGTAACTTGCCAAAATGGCAGAAGCCACTACCTTAAATGCCATCTTCAGCTAAGGACAAAGGAGGATGCTGGGGGTGATGGTTTAGGACTTCAAAGGGGAAGAAGGCAATTCACATGGAGATGGAAAAGCAAATATTTTGTAAACAAATGTTTGTTGGGCCATCTAACTTTGATAAAAATGGGCCTTGCCAGATGCCTTTCTGTCTACCACACCTAGAGTTATCCACAGTGATAGCTCCTTCCTGGGACAGGCCTTCTATCTTAAATTCTTTTAGGCAGTTAGGAGAAAGGTCAGAGTGTCTTTCTGAGTCTTTTGTCCTTAAAATAATCAAGCCAAAGAGACACAGTTTGGGGTGACCAATTCTGATCCCTCACACATCCCAAATCCTTGATTGGGCCTAGGGGCCTGTGACCAGCCCTGACACCTCTCTGACATCCTCTTTGTGCACCTTCTCCCCCACATTGATCTCTGCATTCTAGCCACACTGCCCTTCTTAGCTCCTTCCAGCTTTGCAAATTCTGTTCCTGCTGCCTAGGTGACTTCCCCCCTCCCCCCACCGCTTGACTTCGCAAGCAACTTCTCATCCTTCAGATTCAGTGTCAGCATCACTTTCTAAGAGGCATCCCCAACATATCTCTCTCCACCTCACAGATCAAGGTCCCCTGTTAGGACGTGTATTTTGCCATGATAGCACTTTCCACAGCTGTCGTTAAGACATTGTGTATTTAGTTGTCTAACCACCATCCCCATGGCAGCACTTTCCACAGTTGCAGCTCAACAGCTTTGTATTTAGTTGCCTGACGGCCATCTGCTCAACATGAGCTCATGAAAGCAGCATTGGTCTCTGTCTGTCCTGTTGACTGCTGTATCCCCCAGAACTAAAACAGAGATTGTCACCTGACAAAGATTCTCTCATTGACAAATGCTACTCAGGCTCTCTGCACTCTTTTTCATCTAGGCCTGACTTTTGGGCTTCCTTGGGTTTGCCTCTTCATGGTCCAATTTTAGCAAGAATCCTGCTAAGGCAGTTCAGCCACCCTCAATATCTGATCACCCTTATCACCCTGGATATCTAGTCAATCTCCCAGGCAATGTCTGATCACGTGGCTGCCTTCCGCAAGAATCCTGTTAGGTCAGTTTAGACAGAATCTCCCCCGTACCCCTCATGTTGCCTTTTAGTAATTTACCATCCACTGACCCTCACCCTTCTCCTTGGCTATAAATTCCCACTGGCCCATGCTATATTCAGAATTGAGCCTAGTTCTGTACTGAGGTCTCTTTTCCCTTATTGTAACAGTTTTGAACAAAATCTGTTTTTACTACTTTAAGGTGCAATAAATATTTGTTGAATTAATAAAAATGAATGATTGAATGAATAATGATAATATAAGTAATCAACATTAAAATACCCTTAATAATCAATACTTGCTTTTCTGAAGTGACAGGTAAATCTGAATTAGCTAAGGCACTTCCTCTATCACACATTCATTCACTCAGCAAATGTTTATGGAGCACCTACCATGTGCCACTGTTATCAAAGCTGGGCATGCAATGGTGGAGAAGACAGATCAAGTCCCTTCTTTTCATAGCAAGAGAGGCAGATAAAAAACAACTAATAAACAAACAAATATATAATTTTAGGTAGTACTAAATACTGTGAAGAATAATAAAGCTGAGTGAAGGGATCAAGAGTAAAGAGGAAATGAGGGTCAGGGGTTAATTTACATCAGATGGACAGGGAATTGGCTTCACTCTGAACTTGTAGACAGACTTTAGACAGCATTGATGAGTATTAAACAAGTCTAAATAATTTCCAAAACAATCTCCTAAATAGAACAAGCCCATGAGAGGATCACTGGCACCCAAGCCTTCTTCCATCTTAAATCTCCACTTGCCCAAGAGCAGGATTGCCTTCAGATCAGCACGCTGCCTCAATTCTCCCACCACTGTCTGTTTTCCTACTTCTTCACCTCCTGTCCCACCTTTCTCCTAGCCCCCTGACAGCTCCTGATTCATCCCCTTCACATCTTTGTTTATTCCTCTTTTTTTTCAGGCAGATCCCCTGGCTAGATGTGCCCCCTGCTCTGCCAATTCACATCCTCCACTTCCTTAAGAGTCCCTGCCAAGAGGGTCTCCCTGAAAAACCTCCCAGTACTGGGTAACTCTTCCTTTTAATGTAAGCATGGAATAGTAACTCTGCAAAGGGCCTCAAAGAACTCAACAGCCTATTGTACAGATGGAGCCCAGTGAGATTGTGACTTGCCGAAGGTCACACGGCTGATTATGGCCAAGCTAAAACCAACCCCCAGTTCAGTCTCCTCCAATCGGGCTATGATTTAAGTCTTTCACATGTTATTGTTACCTCCCAAGGGGGGAGGTCATCTGCCCACCACAAGACATGCCAATAGTCAAGAGGCAAGGTGGTAGGAGAGAAAGGACTTTATTACAGCTTGCTAGCAAGAGGGAAGATGGCCAACTAATGTCGGAAAGAATCATCTTACAGAATAAAGGCTACAGGCCAGTTATATAAGGGGCTGATCTCTGGGTGGGGGAGGCAGCTGGTCTTAGTTCCTGATAATCTTTTGTTTTACTGGATATGCATCAGGGGCCAGAGCAATGCCCTATACCCAGATCTTTTAGTTGTCATTGATGATGGCTATCAGCATAGACTCTCCGCCCAGGGGTCATCGCATTCCTAAGGAACTCAAAAGAAATAAGTCATCAACTTATTGCATCTGGGAAGGGGCCACAAAATCTACAGATCATGTATACCTCCTGGAGGGTTAGTTAATCAGAGGTCATTCAAAGTTACAATATGGTTTTTTCTACAATATGGCTTCCCTTATGTTAACCTTGTGTTGAGCCAGTATCATTATATCTCTTATTATAGGTTTGTTTTGCCCCCTAACAAAACAAGAAGTTGCTTGAAGGCAGAAGTTATCTTCTTTTGTTTTTACATCCCCCAGAACACTCAGGACAGTCCTTTGAGCAAAGGAAACCTAGTTTCCATCCATTTGTCTGTTTATCCATTACTGTATCCAGAAAAGACCAAGGCAGATTGTTACCAAATTTAGAAGGTATGTTTAGGATGATCTAAACTGAAATACAGGCCATATGACATTCATAAAATTCGAGTGGGGGATGTAGGAGGCCACTTCAAAGTGATAGGCAGCCCCCTGCAGAGCACCCAAGGATGCCCCACAAGGGAGACAAGCTACAGACAAAGGAAACAAACAGTAGTTTCATACATGAGCCCCAATCCAAAGTCATAAAGGTAGATGCAAGCAATGATTTGCAACTGAGCTGCCATTCACATGGGCACCTTCATGCTGAGTGCTCCAACAGGGGTGATAGGAGGCTTGTTTATCTCTATAGTGTGAATGATTCTTCCAAACCACCCAGATCTACAAACTAGTCGGGTAAGAGAATACATCCTTACAATTCCATCATGTATTACAACATATAAAGCTCTTAAAATAGATGCATACCGAATAAATACAGTGTAATCATCAGTTTACCATAGTTCTTTTTTTTTCCTCAATGCAAAAATACATAGCGTCGACTTCAAAGAGGACAGCTTTGATGCCTAATGTTTAATAATACTTCTACTGCGGGGGCCTAAGGCTTCTTTTAAAATGACTAATGGTGAGGAGTCTCAACTAGATGCAGCTCTGAATTACTTCTTATTTTATGGAGTCCACTCAGGCACATTTATATTTAGATAGAAGTTTTCCATTAAAAGTAGGCAAAGGGACTCAGGATAGGCCATCCCAAAACATGCCACACTGACATAAGAATTATTTTGAGCTGAAATCCTTTGAGTTCTTGAAATCTCTCATATACCTAAAGCAGAGCCTCCCAAAAGGACTCAAGTGTCATGAATGCCCTCCCCAGGAGCAACGCAAATCTTTTCTTCTCAGAGACAAGAAGCCAGCACCACACCCAGACAGACATTGTCCCAAGCTACATGTCATCTATTCATTTATCTTTCCCAGAAGTCATTTGCTTTTCCATAAGTGCCCATCCCCCAACATTTCCCCTGCTAAGTTAGGTAGATAGACTCCAAGTTCCAACCACACGTTGGAGTTATTCATCCCTGACCATGCCCGTGTGTAACTGTGATGCACACGCTAATAAACTTCCATTTGTTCTTCTGTTGTTAATCTGTCTTTTGTCAGTCTTATTTTACAGGGCCCCAGTGGGAGAACCTAGGAGGGTGAAGGAAAAAGTTTTCCTTCCCTACAGTTTTGGTGACAAAGATGGGATTCCATTGGCTGGGACACCTTGCTTGGTCCAGAAGCTGCAGTTAAGAGATCCTGGACCTCTGACAAAAGCTAGAGAAGGTAAAACTTCTTGCCCAAGTCAGCATCCCAGGTTTCTGTCTACAGGGTCCAATGGAATGAGGGTGGTAAAATCTCTTTGTCTTTTCAGTTTAATTTCCAGGCCCAGCTAGGGACTCTAAGAGGGTTGAGGAAAAGCTTTTTTTCCTCTACAGAGGAAAACTAAAAACATTTCTCATATATTGAAGGACAACTGATCCAAGGTCTCCATAAACCACCCACCTCCCCTCCCAACACTCTCATCCTCCTGTACTGAAGATACTGATAGGGTCTCACCATCATGGATTGAAACAAAAGCACCAGAATCTCACATTAACAGTTGAACTAACCATCTACAATATTCCTGTGGGCCAGAAGTCGGCCTTATGTTTAATGAATCAACTTCAATCAACAGCACGACATAAAAACAATAAAATAGTGCCAAGAAGTGGCTCTTTACAGAAAAATACTTGATCATAACCACATTGACAACTGACTGCAAAACTGAAACGTATTGTAAAGACTTATTTAAGTAGTCACAAAAACACCGTAATTGCTATTATAGATGTCTCCTTATCCGAAAGTAAATGAATATATTACACTTCCATCATAGACCAGACACCAAAACTGGTAACAGAATTTTATAAGAAGCAACCAGATTAGATACACTAGTTCCTTTTCCATCAATTTTCTCTAGATTTGCATCTGCATTTTCTGTTTGTAAACAAAAGCCTTTCAGCGCTCAGCCTGGAAATACTTACTGAAAAAAAAGTACACACACACATGCTCCTAAACCTATAGACTGAAAATATTCTTTCCCTGCAGATATCAAATATTTTAAGCCTTTTTCCTCCACAGCAAATAACTAGGCTAAAAGCAATCATGATTGTCTATAAAATGGATGACAAATGTACATGCTGGGAAAAGTGTTTGGTTTAGGTCAGAGTTTCTCAGCCTCGGCACTGTTGACATTTTAGGCTGGATAATTTTTGGTCATGGGGGCTGTCCTGGGCATTGTGGGGTGTTTTGCAGCCTCTCAGGCCTCCACCCACAAAATGACAGTAGCTCTCCCTGCCCCAAGTCATGACAATCAAAAGTTTCTCTAGACTTTTGTCCTGGGGGCCAAAGTCACCCTAGATGAAAATATCTCATTTAGATTGAAGTACAGTTTGTATATTTGTGGCAATGAGATTTCAAGGGCCCTGACAGTGCTTCAAAATTTTTCTAGTTGTAGCACTCACAGAAAATGAGATTCTTTTGTTTAGCCTCCTGGAAGAAATAAACGACACGCCTGCGGCTGGAGATGGCCAGTCCAGGGGCTCCACCTCTGCCCAGCTGCCCAAGGGCTGAGAGGACTCTATTTGAGACATCGGTAACCCACTCTTCGGAGGCACAACAGCTGAGAAGCTCTGCCCTGTGGGACTCACATCCCCGACTATCCTCACCCCACTCCATGCCCACCCTCTAGCTGTGACCCGTCTCCAGCTTTCTGCCCAAGCATGATTTGCAGCCTCCAGTTCAACCCTCCCTTCTCCTCAATTCCCAAGCGATGCAGCAACACTCCAGGCAAATGGCAGGATCCATTGAGCGGCTACTATTTGCAGAGCAAGGGAACGGGCTACTGGGCCAAATAAGTGCTGAGAAAGCAAAAGATAAGGTCCGGCCACTCCAGTCCCTGGCAATAGCCGAGTCTGGAGAGTAGGACCCTGCTCTCATGGGGCCTCTGAGGAGTTCTTCAACAGTGATCCTGGAAGATGGCCCTTAAACTGTAAATAAATTCCACCTAACAGAGTTATTACCAGTGCAGAAGAAACTCAACATTCACTATAAACCACAGGCAAAAATATCAACATTTTGGTGGAAAAAACTCAATAAAAGAATCGGAACTCCTCCCATGAAGGGGAGCAAAACAGTCATAAGAAAAGCAACAAGCAGCAAGAGGAGTGAAGGACCCAACCGTTCCCCTCCTAGTAAGATAGAAGGGCAAATTTTTAATTTCAATTTTAGATTTTTATCTCATTTTAAGTTTTTAATTTGTATCTTTAATCAGAAAGTGCCTTCCAGTCACGGGGCCAGGTCTGAGGCACCGAGTGCTACGTTCTGTGAGTAAAATCCAAGGGCCGCGTGAAAAGCCCTCTTGCTATTTCCGGTCACGTGTTACTTTAGTGTCGCAGGTAAAAGTATGAAAAGGCTATTCCCAGACAAACAGTGTCTTAAAACAGAATTTGAAGAAAGGGAACCTACACTGACGGGAGAGGGGTGTGGTTGGGCAAGGTGCTCAGCCTACAAAGGAATGAGAAATGGGATTGAAAATACTTTTATTTATTTTTGTGTGTGCGAGGAAGATCAGCCCTGAGCTAACATCTGATGCCAATCCTCCTCTTTTTTTGCTGAGGACGATTGGCCCTGGGCTAACATCCATGCCCATCTTCCTCTACTTTATATGGGACACCGCCACAGCATGACTTGACAAGCGGTGTGTCGGTGCGCGCCGGGGATCAGAACCTGCGAACCCCAGGCTGCTGAAACGGAGCACGCACACTTTACCGCTTGCGCCACCGGGTGGCCCCTGGAAAGGACTTTTAAAAGATATCTTTCTCTTATGGTCTGAAAGGTTGTGTTCCCTCCAGATTCATGTGCTGACACCCTAACCCCTGATGTGATGGTATTAGGAAGGGGTGCCTTTGAGAGGTGATTAGGTCATGAGGTGGAGCCCTCATAAATGGGATTAGTGTCCTTATAAAAGGGACCACGGAGAGCTCCCTCGCCCCTTCACCATGTAAGGACCCAGTGAGAAGACGACCATCTGTGAACCAGGAAACAAGGCCTCACCAGGAAGCGGACCCTAACCAGACACCAAATCTGCTAGCACCTTGATCATGCACTTCCCAGCCTCCAGACTGTGAGAAATAAATTTCTGTTGTTTAGGCCACCCAGTCTGTGGTATTCTGTCACAGCAGCCCGAGCAGACTTAGACACCTTCCTAATGAGAGAAGGTAAATAAGTAGCAAAAAAATGTTGAAAGTATGTGGACCACGAGTTGCTTGCTTCAAAAAATAAAGACATTTTTTAAATAAGCAAAGTATGCAGGTGAAACCAAAGGGGGAGTCACCCACTGCTAACAGAAATAGATCAGAGCAATTATCTAACTGACACGAGGCATCGCTTAGGCTGCGGCTCGGCGGCATCCTGACGAGCGAAGGGTTGGCCAGAGTGCCTGCACTGTCCTTTATTTTTATCACCTGTTCATAATATTCAATTCCTTGCTTCCTTTGGAACCTAGAAAAGAGAAATTTAAAGTTTTGCATCCAAGAAGCATTGCATTCATTCACTCAATAAGTGTTCACAGAATCCTGGTGCTTGGGCTGGATGCAAAGATGAGTAAGACTAATCCTTGCCCTCAGAGACTTTCCCGAGGGAGGAGCAGAGACTGGAGAGTGAAACAGGACTGACCACTCACGAAGGGCATTGAGTACAAACCTCAGGGTTTGGGGCTTTAATACTGAAGAATTTTCATTAAGAGAATGATGTGATCCGATTGGCATTTTAGAAAATTCACCTGGGTGCAAGCTTGGAGGATAAACTGAAGCAGGTGAGGCTATAGGCAGGGAGAGCAGTTAGTCCAGAGGAAGAATGATGAGGTTCTGAGCTAATGCAGTGGCCTTGGATGTGAAAGGAGACCTGCTAAGGCTTGGCGTCACATCGAATGTGCTGGTGCTGGTGCTGGGAGCGTTGGGGGCATCTTCACGTGCAGTAGAATGATGTGGTCAGGAGCCTGAGCTCTAAAGTAAGGCAGGCCTGGTGGTGGCCACAGGGCTTAGGCACAGAGGCTCTGCAATCAGACTCCCTGGGTACCAATTCCAGCTCTGCCACTTAAAAAGTGGGCAGACATCTTAATCTCCTAAATCTCATTGTTGTGAGGATTAAATGAGAAAATCCACATAATGTACTTAGCACAGTGACTGATAATAAATGTCATTAAGATGATGCCATGGTGTCTGCACTGAGTGAGATGGGAGAAGAAGCATTTTGCAAGGGAGAGGGGGTGGATGTGTTCAGTCTCGAGAATGTTGACTCTGAAATGCCCAAATACTTTGGAATACTCAAATAGAGGCATCCAACAGGCAGATAGATGCACATATCTGCAGCTGACGATAGAGGTCTGAGAAGGCGATGGAGAAGAGAAGCCATCACCTTATGGAGTGATGGTTGAAGCTCTAGGCACAGGTGAGGCTGGGGTGCTAAGACTGAGAAAAGCATAGAGCCAAGAACTGAAACCAAGAGAACACCACCATTTGAACAAGAGTCAGGGAGAGAAAGAAAACCCACAAAAGAAAGCATAATCAGAGAAGATATCCACAAAGGAGGGCATCTCAGAAACCAGGAGAGTATTGTTTCAGGAAGGGGGCCATCAACACTGTCAAATACTTCAGCAGGAGACAGACAACAAGATCAAAAAGTGCAAAGGGGCACATTGAGGATATTCCTGATGACTTTCATAGGAGCAAACCAAATGGAGATGGGTGGGGGTAGAAGTCAAATGACAGTAAATGGGAAGTGAGGAAGTAAAGAAACTTGACCGTGAAGAGGACACTGAAGAAAGGACGGCTGCTGACGAATGGATACAAAGTTGAGAAAGAGTAGACGACACTTATTTTACTGAGAACATACCACTGTCCCTCTTAAGACAGTTTACTCATTTTCCTTTGTCTCGTTTTTTTAATTTCTTAATTTGACCTCATTTACCCAGCCCTACCCATCCCCATTCTACAAAGCTCTCAGGATCCCACAGATCATTTCTGTAGTGCGTGAGAGCTGTCTCGAGGGCTCCTGGCCATCAGGACCAAGGATCTACACATTTGAAACGTGAGTCGAGGTGCACAGCAAAATATCTCCTGGCCTTGACCAATGTTAAGAAAGATGTGGTCACCTAAGAACAACCTTCTACAAGGAAAAATGCTTCTCCATTGTTTCAGAAGGTTGACCATTGACAATGAGGCCTGGGAAGAAGGCATCCATGTATGGTCAGGTGTCTGTGATTCACACCCTACAGCTGTGGATCTGGGGTGGGACAGTTGGGCAGTAGAGATGACTCAGCCAGCATGCTACATGTTTAGATTTTTCTTTGGCAAGGCAATGGTTCTCTGTCAAGGTTTTTGCTTTTCTAAAGAAAGTTCTGGGCTCTGCTCACAGTGCTGGTCTTAAGAGGAACAAAAAGAGGCTTATGTGGTGTCAAGTGACTCAAAAATTATCTGCTGGGAACAAAATAATAATACTAAGAACTCAATTTACTGAGCTCTTTTAGTGTGCGCCAGAAATTCTGCTAAGCATTTTACATATAGGATCTCTGTTACCAATGAGGAAATGAATGAGACATCAAGCTGTTAACTATGTGCCCAAGTTCTCACTGTTACTAAGTGGCAGAAACAAAGTTGGAACCCAGGCAATCAGAGCCCACCATCTCACCACGACTATACAGCACCAGGAGAGATTACCAACATCACATTCTTCCTGGAACAAAAGCAAGAAGAGGTCATCTTCCCAGGTGAGAGGAAAATTATCCTGAGGAAAGTGGAAAGCTGAAAGTGAAAGGCAAGACAGGGAACAGGGAGGGGAGGGAGAGGAGCTACCAAAGCACAACTTCACAATTTAACCTAGAGCGTCGCCGGCCATTCAGTCAGCCGAATGGGCTATGAAGGGTGTAAGCCAGGCCAAAGGAAGAGTGTGGTGTATCTCTCTCTCTGTGGACTCACAAGGAACCTTCTCTCATACCAACCTGTCAAAAGGTGTGGTCAGATCTGGCAGATGCTAACAGTGATTAGATCCAGAAGGTAATCCCTATAACCCTCTGTGAAACACAGATGCTGACAGAGTCTCTCTCCTTGACCAAACTTTGGTCAGGCTCTTCGGAGCAATTTTTCAACTAGGCCTCAACTTTTGGACTTCTGTGTTCATCTCTGCATTGTCCAATTTTAGCAAGAATCCTGCCGAGTCAGTTTAACCAGAAACCCCCACTCTTGATATCTGATCACCCCCAATATCTAATTGGGTTCCTCATTCCCCACCATCTCCCAGGTGACATCTGATCATCCTGGCTTGCCTTCAGCAAGAATCCTGTTAGGTCCATTTAGCCAAAATCTACGCCACCCCAACCCTGACCTTACCCCTGATGTTTCTCTTAGTAACTTTCCATTCACCAACACCCCTCGCCCCCACTTTCCCGTGTTGTGTTCAGAATTGAGTCCAATCTCTCTCCCCCTACAACTACAAAAATCCATGGCAGTGGTCCCTACACTTACCACGAAGGCATGAATAAAGTCCACTTACCTTTCTTCACCAAGCGTCGTGAATAATTTTTTCTTAACAGCTTTACCAATACCCCATCACAAGAGAACAAGAGGACTTCCTGAGCGAGGAGAGGTAGCAGAAGGCACAGCCCAAGACACTGCAGGCTCTGGCCTAGGTCTTGCAGAAGACAGACCAGTGGAGTGTGGTATTCTAGACACACACTGTACAGAGGTCCTAAAATAAATGCGTCTTCTTCACAAGGCCTGTGAGTGATGCTGGGAAACACACACAATGTCACGACACTCCTTTGTACTTTTCCTACCCGCCAAAACCTCGACACAGTTTGTGGGCTAAGAGTTTCCCTTGAATACATTATGGTCAATGTCCTGACAAATAGATTGGGACAGAACTCTCAGGCACCCTGAGTCCCTCAGGTTTCTGAACAGGGCTGGAGCCAAAGAAGTGAGACACCCTGATGGGTGACCCCAGACCTCCCTGCCACTGGTGTTTTGTTGGGAGAAGGAGACCCACTACATGAAACCTACTTTTCACTTTCTCTTAGTGGAAAAAACAATAAATCTGCTAAAAATTCTATAATTCTCCAACTAGGATGTTTTTCTCATCAAACTTATCCCGATATTTAAACATTCTTGAAATTTTGTTTTTGCCAGACAAGTGTTTCCAGCAGCTAATCTGAAAATAAAACACAAATGTGTTATCTATTGGGCATGATAAATATCAGCTACCTTCATTGTGCTATCAAAAATAATTCTCATAAACATTCTTTATTTTATATAAAAATCTGTCCTGGAAGATACCAAACAGTAGAGCCGTTTATAACAGGAGAGATTCATGACCTTTAAAGTGATTTATAAGAAGATGTGTGGACATCTTTATAAAGAAACTAGAGCACTGATCTCAGCTTCAGCACTCTTGGCATATTGGGCCGGATAATTCTTGGTTGTGGGGACCTGTCCTGTGCGTTGTAGGATGTTTAGCAGCGTCCTGGCCTCTACCAGTAGCAATGCCCCCAGTCATGACCAAAAATGTCTCAGACATTGCCACAGGTCCCCTGGGGGGCAAAATCACTGCTGGTTGAGAAACACTGAACCAGAGGATGGAAATGCTGAAGTTAAGCATTGCTTAACCCAATCAGTTAGGTGGGAAATGGATTAATGAGTGTGGGTGAAGTATATTAACTGTAACAATAACAGCTAGTACAGAAAACAAAAATTTTTCGAAAAAAAAATACATGTTTACCTCAGAACACCTTCGTTGTATTTCATGGTACCCTGATCACGGGGGTTGATGTCCAATAAGCTGGAAATTCCAGTAGCTCATTCCAAAATGTGATTTTCTTTTAAGTACTCCTCAGATGCTGACTTTGCCAGGTTGTTCAGCACTCTGCCTGCAGGGAAGAAATTTTGGCAAAGAAGAGGATGCTCAAGGTTTTTTTCCATAAAAGACTTAAGATGTCAATAAGCAGAGCGTTTAATATCATTTCTTCATCACTGCCAATAGCCAGGTTTTTTTTAATAAATCAATTACCGACCTACATTGCAAGGGGCTTGGTTTTCATGCAACAAATTTGTGTGTGCACAGCAGTTATAGGGCCAAAGAGCTAAGACAATAGATTGAAACTGAACTTTGAGACTGTTTTGCAAGTGAATGCGTCAGGAATAGAGTGAGAATGTGAATGTAGTGGAACCAGTCATCACCATGGTAACCAAATCCTACAGAAGGCAGCCAGTACAGTCTTGCAATAAGGAACAATAAAACGATACAGCCTCACAACAAGAAGCACATGAATAAGCCCCAAAACCTAATTAATAAATAATGGGCTGTACCTAGACACACATCACCTTGGGAAGGTACCCTCTGCAAAGGTCCAACATTTTGCTCCTTTATTGAGAGTTAAATATTCTGACAAAAATACAGACTCCTAAAAAGTATAAATTGTTTTCTAAGAAATGTTGAAGGGAGCCCTCCTACCTGAAACAAAAAGGCAAAGGTTTACAAAGCTTGAGCAAGGAAATAAATAGACAGACAAAATCAGAAAATTGCAGCTCTCTATCAGAATAGGTTAGCAAACACTTAATTATAACATAAAAGATAAAGGAAAGGAAAGCATCAAAAATAACTAGAAACACTTCAATTTAGTCACAAACTCACAACACAAAAAAGAATAATTTGTGACAACAATAACTCAGAAGGGGAAGAGGAAAGGAATGGAACCGCTTAAACTAATGGAGATAAGAGGCTATCAGAAAATGGACTATCTCATCTATGAGATCTTTTATACAAACCTTATGGCAACCACTAAACAAAAAATCAGAGCAGAACCACAAATCATAAATAAAGAGAAAACTGAGA
The DNA here is from genome assembly GCF_020826845.1 of Diceros bicornis minor. Classification (NCBI taxonomy): domain Eukaryota; kingdom Metazoa; phylum Chordata; class Mammalia; order Perissodactyla; family Rhinocerotidae; genus Diceros; species Diceros bicornis. The sequence goes on along the minus strand of NC_080764.1, from coordinate 19,851,177 downwards.
AAAGTGTCACAGAAAACTACCAAACTGAAATGGCAGTCAGAAATACAAGGGAAAAGAAACAATGGAAACATGGAACAACCAGAAAATAAGAGATAAAATGGCAGTATTAAGCCCTCATATATCAACAATCACTCTAAATGTAAAAGGATTGAATTCTCCAGTCAAAAGACACAGAGTGGCTGAATGGATTAAAAAACAAGACCCAACAATATGCTGCCTCCAGGAAACACATCTCAGCTCTAAAGACAAACATAGGCTCAGAGTAAAGGAATGGAAGATGATACTCCAAGCAAATGGCAAGCAAAAGAAAGTGGGTGTAGCCATACTTATATCAGACAAAACAGACTTCAAGATAAAAAAGATAGTAAGAGACAAAGAGGGGCAGTATATAATGATAAAAAGAGATTCCACCAAGAGGACATACCATTTATTAATATATATGCACCTAACACAGGAGCACCAAAGTATATAAAACAACTATTAACAGACCTAAAGGGAGAAATTGACAGCAACACAATAATAGTAGGGGACCTCAACACCCCACTTATGTCAATGGATAGATCATCCAGACAGAAAGTTAACAAGGAAACTGTGGCCCTAAATGAAACACTAGACCAGATGGACTTAATACATATATATAGAACATTCCACACAAAAACAGCAGAATACACATTCTTCTCAAGTGCACATGAAACATTCTCGAAGATAGAGCATATGTTGGGAAACAAGGCAAGCCTCAACAAATTTAAGAAGATTGAAATCATTTCAGGCATCTTGTCTGACCACAATGCTATGAAACTAAAAATCAACTACAAGAAAAAAGCTGAGAAAGTCACAGATATGTGGAGACTAAACAGCATGCTACTGAACAACCATTGGATCAATGAAGAAATCAAAGGAGAAATCAAAAAATACCTGGAGATAAATGCAAATGAAAACACAACATACCATCTCTTATGGGATGCAGCAAAAGCAGGACTAAGAGGGAAATTTATAGCAATACAGGCCTACCTCAATAAACAAGAAAATTCTCAAATAAGTTATCTTAAACTACACCTAACAAAACTAGAAAAAGAAGAACAAACAAAGCTCAAAGTCAGCAGAAGGAAGGAAATAACAAAAACTAGAGCAGAAATAAATGATATAGAGACTAAAAAAACAATAGAAAGGATCAATGAAACTAAGAGCTGGTTCTTTGAGAAGATAAACAAAATTAACAAACCCTTATCCAGACTCACTAAGGAAAAAAAAAGAGTAGGCTCAAATAAATAAAATTAAAAATAAAAGAGGAGAAATTACAATGGATACCACAGAAATACAAAGGATTATAAGAGAATACTATGAAAAACTATATGCCAACAAATTGGATAACCTAGAAGAAATGGATAAATTCTTAGAATCATACGACCTCCCAAAACTGAATCAAGAAGAAATAGGGAATCTGAAAAGACCAATCACAAGTAAAGAGATTGAAACAGTAATCAAAAACCTCCCAAAAAACAAAAGTCCAGGACCAGATGGCTTCTCTGGAGAATTCTACCAAACATTCAAAGAAGATTTAATACTTATCCTTCTCAAACTATTCTGAAAAATTGAAGAAGACGAGAAGCTTCCTAACACATTCTATGAGGCCAACATTACCCTGATACCAAAACCAGACAAGGACAACACAAAAAAGGAAAATTGCAGGTCAATATCACTGATGAACATAGATGCAAAAAGCCTCAACAAAATAGTAGCAAATCAAATACAGCAATACATTAAAAGGATCATACACCATGATCAAGTGGGATTTATACCAGGGACACAGGGATGGTTCAACATTCGCAAATCAATCCATGTGATAACACCACATTAACAAAATGAGAAATAAAAATCACATGATCATCTCAATAGACGCAGAGAAAGCAATCAACAAGATCCAACATCCATTTATGATTAAAAAAACTCTCAATAAAATGGGTATAGAAGCAAAGTATCTCAACATAACAAAAGTCATATATGACAAACACACAGCCAACATCATACTTAATGGTGATAAACTGAAAGCCATCCCCCTGAGAACAGGAACAAGACAAGGGTGCCCACTCTCACCACTCTTATTCAACACAGTACTGGAGGTTTTGGCCAGAGCAATTAGGCAAGAAAAAGAAATAAAAGGCATCCAAATTGGAAAGGAAGAAGTAAAACTCTTGCTGTTTGCAGATGACATGATTCTATATATAGAAAACCCTAAAGAATCTACCAGAAAACTATTAGAAATAATCAACAACTACAGCAAAGTTGCAGGGTACAAAATTAACTTACAAAAATCGGTTGCATTTTTATACACTAATAACAAACAGCAGAAAAAGAAGTCAAGAATATAATCCCATTTACAATCACAATAAAAAGAATAAAGTATCTAGCAATAAATCTAACCAAGGAGGTGAAAGACCTATACACTGAAAACTATAAGACATTATTGAAAGAAGTCAAAGAAGACTTAAAGAAATGGAAAGATATTCCATGCACATGGATTGGAAGAATAAACATAGTTAAAATGTCCACATTACTTAAAGCAATCTACAGATTCAATACAATCCCGATCAGAATCTCAATGACATTCTTCATGGAAATATAACAAAGAAACCTAAAGAATCCTTTTGTTTATATGGAACAACAAAAGACCCCAAAGCAATCCTGAGAAAAAGAACAAAGCTGGAGGTATCACACTCCCTGACTTCAAAATATACTACAAAGCTATAGTAATCAAAACAGCATGGTACTGGCACAAAAGCAGACACACAGATCAATGGAACAGAATTGAAAGCCCAGAAATAAAACCTCACATCCATGGACAGCTAATCTTAGACAAAGAAGCCAAGAACATACAATGGAGAAAGGAAAGTCTCTTCAATAAACTGTGTTTGGAAAACCAGACAGCCACCTGCAAAAGAATGAAAGTAGACCCTTGTCTTACACCATACACAAGAATTAACTCAAAATGGATTAGACTTGACTGTAAGACCTGAAACCATAAAACTCCTAGAAGAAAATATAGGCAGTACACTCTTTGACATCGGTCTTAGCAGGATATTTTTGAGTATACCATGTCTACTCAGGCAACAGAAACAAAAGAAAAAATAAACAAATGGGACTACATCAGACTAAAAAGCTTCTGCAAAGCAAAGGAAACCATGAACAAAACAAAAAGACAACCCACCAACTGGAGAAAATATTTGCAAATCATATATCCGACAAGGGGTTAATTTCCAAAATTTATAAAGAACTCATACAACTCAACAACAAAAAAACAAACAACACAATCAAAGAATGGGCGGAGGATATAAACAGACATTTTTTCAAAGAAGATACACAGATGGCCAACAAGCACATGAAAAGATGCTCAACATCACTAATTATTAGGGAAAGGCAAATCAAAACTACAATGAGATATTACCTCACACCCATCAGAATGACTATAATTAACAAGACAAAAAATAACAAATGTTGGAGAGGATATGGAGAAGAGGGAACCCTCACACACTGCTGGTGGGAATGCAAACTGGTGCAGTCACTATGGAAAACAGTATGGAGATTTCTCAAAAAAATTAAAAATAGAAATACCATATGACCCAGCCATCCCACTACTGGGTATTTATCCAAAAAATTTGTAATCAACAATTCAAAGAGATTTATGCACCCCTATGTTCATTGCAGCATTGTTCACAATAGCCAAGACTTGGAAGCAACCCAACAGCCCACCAACTGATGAATGGATACAGAAGATGTGGTATATATATACAATGGAATACTACTCAGCCCTAAAAGAAGACAAAATTGTCCCATCTGTGACAACATGGATGGACCTAGAGGGTATTACACTAAGTGAAATAAGCCAGAGAGAGAAAGACAAACACCATAGGATTTCACTCATATGTGGAAGGTAAACAAACACATGGATAAGGAGAACAGAATAGTGGTTACCAGATGGGAAGAGGCAGGGGGAGGGTGAAAGAGGTAACAGGGCACATATGTGTGGTGACAGATAAAAACTAGACTATCGGGGGTGAACAAGATGCAGTCTATAAAGAAACTGATATATAATAATGTACACCTGAAATTACACAATGTTATAAACCAATATGACCTCAATAAAATAATTTTAAAAATTAAAAAAAAAAGGTCGTGAGCGTAAAGTGCCTTATACATAGTAAGCATTGAACAAATGAGGACTCTGACTATGAGAGTGAATTAACAGATGAGAATCTAGAGAAAGTAGCTTGCCCAAGGTGACCTCTGATTGATAGCCATGGTGGTAGATTGTAAAAACAGCTGCAATTCTCCATACCAACCTGTACCCAACTCCCCTTTGCAATGCTGCTCTGCACCTCCTCCCATAAAGAAGTGGAGTCTCTCTCTTCATCCTTGAATGAAGCCTGGTGAGCTCTGACCAGTCGAATGCAGCGGAATGGGGTGTGGTGCCAGCTCTGAACCCAGGCCCAGGCTTCTGTTCTCTCTCTGGGAATCCTGCGAGCCAAGTGAACAGCCCCGGGCTATCCTCCTAGGGGATGAGGAACACATGGCCCAGCCACCCCTGTCACCCCAGCCAGACAACCACCAGACATCTAAGTGAACCCCTCTCAGAATAGCCAGCCCCATGGGCCCTGCCAGCTGACCTCCAAGTCTTGTGTGAGCCCAGCCTGGACCAGTGGATTCCCTCAGTCGACCTAGAGACCCGTGGGTGATAATAAACGGCTATTGCTTTAAACTGCTGAGAATGGGGTGATTTGTATGCAACAAAAGCTAACTGATACAGCCATTTAAATATGACATAAGTATTAGGGTCCTTTAGTTTAGACTGATTGTTAACCCCTGGGTCAAAAATGCTTACTATCTTAATTCACTAAACATTCTTTGTCTCTGCTCTGTCCTCCACGGCAGCCTGAGGTATCAAATACTGGAGGATAAAATAACGGCTACCATTAGTGAGTACTTCGCTACAAGCCAGCCACAGTTCTGTGTGTTTACAGCCTCCCGTGACCGCTTTAGTCTCACAACAATGTGCAGTGTAGAGACTATTTTTATCCCTCCCTTACAAATATGAAAACCGTGACCCAGAGAGGTTAAGTCATGCGTCTGAAGGCGCAGAACTAGTAAGAGGAGAGGTGGATTTCAACCCAGAAAGGCTGGTGTCAGCGTCGAGCTCTGAACAGCCCCTCTTACTGCTCAAAGCCTCCTTTTCTGAGGCGCATCACAACAGCCTTTGACGAAAAGGGTGGTCTGTCAGAGGAGGAGTGCTTTATGGTCAACCTTCACACACCCACCAGCCCTCCGAAAAAATCAAGCAAACACAGCACACACATCCATTTCCCTTCCTTCATGAGCGGGAATAGCTCAGGAGTCTGACTCTGAGACACAAGAGGCTATGCCCTCTGCACGTGTCTACCACACCTTTTTGCTTCACTAAGTCCTGGTTGTCTTTTAAGTCATTGGGTGAAGATTCCATCAGGTTCAACCATGCTTTCTGGAAATACTGGAACCCTTCCTGACTCATCCCTAATTCAGGATGGAGTTCTCCAATAGCATTCTGTACCTTGAGAAGCATTTCTGTCATCGACTGACTCCATACAAAATGAAAAAAATAAATCACTCCTGAGGGAACATAGCATCAGATCAGGCCCAGCCTCCAGACACCTGCCCGAGAAAGGCTCATTTCCCAATGAACTTCCAAATATTGTACACTTTATATCATATCTCAGGGAATTCTAAATATTTATAAAACGATGGTGATAGTGAAACATATATTGGGAGACACTACAAACTAAAAATAAATTTTGGAAAATGTTTTTCACAGGTTGCTAGTTAATGGTAATAAAAATTTTTGAAGATAAGAATAACATGACAATGCCTTGCATATGTTAGTGGTCCCAGAGGAGGTATTATCTAGAATTCAAATGAACACCTAAAAACATTGCCTACGTGACCCTTGAATTCAAGTGTGATCTGCTAACTTTACATACAACAGACACATTTTTGCTTAGAGATTTAAATTTAAATTCTCTTTCCTGGTTTAGCATATTTATTTTAGCATATTTATTTCATTACCTTAAATCACCCGTCTTTCGAAACCTTATCAACACGTAAGAATACTCTAGTTGGTTATAATCTTTTAAATGTCAAGTGCAAGAAACAACAGTTAGTGATGACTTATCTTACTATTAATAAGTCATTTCAGAAAACTTAAATGATAACAAAAATATATGTGACTATGTTTGATAACTAATCAGGCCCTATACAATGGACAGCATTATCAGCATCGTTGGTTATGTAATACTTTATGTTATACCACAATGTTAGCCCAGGAAAGGATTGACTGAGCCCAGCTCCCTGGTGTGAATTTAAAGGCTTTGAGTCTTTCTAGTCTCCTGCATCTACTAAAAGTGCTCTTCCGTGTCAAACTGACCTTTTGCAGCTCGACCCAGAGCTTTCCAACAGGTGTCCTGCAAACTCGTTGCATCTACTCTGAGATCTTGATCTCCTCAGCCCTGGAGGCAGCCAGGTGTGGTACGGATCCCTGGGCCCATAGTTCCTGTAGTTCTCTTACACATCCCTCAGGTGTATCTTTAAAAGTGTCCCACTCACAGCAGCTGTCCTAGATCTCATCCCTGTTGCTCATCCTTCCTGTCCTCCACTTCAAAGATGGTCTCCATGTTGACTTTACTGAGGTCACACCTACCCTGAAAGACTGCTCTCGGATATTGGTTAGGATTACGATTGGCTGCTAGAAACAGAAAACCCAAATTAGTGGTGACTTAATTTCTCTCTCATGCAAAAGTCAGGAAGTGGGTGGCCAGGACTATAGACACACCACAATATCAGAGATTCGGGTTCCTTTTATCTCGTTGTTTGCCCTTGGCCAACCTCCATTCCCAAGGACAACTTTTGGTCTAAAATGGCTTTCCCATCTCCAGACATCATATCCACAATCCAACCAGCAGGAAGGAGGAAAGAGGAGAAGAAGGGTACACCCTTCACCTCATGGAAACTTCTCAGAAGTTATCCACAGCACTTCCACTCACATCCCATCAGCCGAAACATAGGCATGTGCTCATATCAAACTTCAAGGAAAGCTAGGAAATGTAGTCTTCTTTCCAAAGAGTCATTTGCTGGACTAAAAATTCAGGAAGGGGGCTTACTATGCTTACATTGCTTACTATGAATGAAAGAGGGAATAGATATTGGGAAATTACAGTCTCTGGTACACCTCATATACCTTTTTCTTTTAAATTTCAAATTAGCAGTATTTTCACCCATTTTCTTCCCTCCTGCCTATCCCAGAGGAAGGGATGCCCAACCTCCTTCCCAAGGACCTGCCCTTTCCCAAGCTCTGAGAGTCCTGTCCTCCTCACAGAGTCCCCACCAGCATCTCCAATCTGGCCCTCTCACTGGCTCATTTCCTGCTCCACACAAACACATAGATCCTGGATCAAACCTGATCTGAACCTGACATTTTATCTTTTTCCTCTTAGTGACAAACTTCTCAAACAAGTATTGTAAAAGATGACATGAGCGGAGCCTTATTAAAATAGAGCCAAAGCAGCCACTTCAGAGGAATTGCCTTGTACGTCTTGTTTTCTTTATCTTCCAAACTGGCCAAACCATCAACACTACAAGAAGTCAGTAAGGACAAGAATATCCTGTTTGTAAGGACTGGTGAAACTGGACTTTGCTGGTGACCAAGTCACTAACCAATCAATGACGTACAAGTCTAGCCTTTTGCCTGAAGACCAAATCTCAAGCCAATCTACGATGTACAAAGCTAGCCTTACCTCATTTAGCACCAACGAACTCTTCTTTAATACAACTTCCCTCGTCTTCCTCTCTTTTTCCCATAAAAATCCTGAGCCCCTCTCCTGTAATCGGGACGCTGTTTGGGTTTCTACCTGAATCTGTGCTCCCTGAATTGCCATTCTTCAATCCCGCATAAATGCTTTGCCTCTTAAACTGGTTCTGTTTCTGTAGGTTGACAGTACCAATATGTGCTGCTTCTCCATTTCATCATCACACAGCACCTCTTACAGCCTTGCAGTCTGGTTCCTCCCACATGCACCCCCTTCCATCTCAGGGGTTACCACTGACCGGCACTCACAGACCTAGGGGACTTCTTTCAGTCCTCGTTTGTCCAGACCTCCAAGCAGCAGTAGATACTGTCAGCCACCCCCTCCTTGTTTTGAGGGAAACTATGATATCCTGATTCTCTTCCAATCTCTCACTCCTTCCCAAGTTCTTCTTTCCCTTTTCTCCTTTTAAGTATAAGTCATTTCCCTACAACGAATTCCTATTGTCATTCAGAGACCATATTTCCTCTTGCAGTTTCAGCATTCACGTGTATGTAGATGTCTCCCCAGTCTCTCTCCAGATTTCCAGTCCTATATTTCCCCCAGCTGGCTGGACACGCCACTTGGATATTTTTCCAGAACTGCAAACTCAGCAGTTTAAATGTTAAAAATTCATCATCTTCCTCTCCAAAGCCAGCTTCCTCTTTGGATTGCCCCACTTCTGTCAACCAGACTCAAATTCTCAGGGTTTCCTTGATGCCTCCCTGTGTCATGGCCAATTTCCAATCTGTCTGAGTGGGACAGAAGCCCCTGTCACAGGGAGGCTGACAGCTCCCATCCCACCACCAGGCCACAGTGGTTCTTCCACCCCTAAGTCTCACCACCCACATGGCCGGAAATACTAATCGGCGTGTCAAACGCAGTCGTACAGAGTCGGCTTCCTCTTTGTGAAGACATGTCTTTTATCCTCCTCTTACTACAGATAATCTACTTCTTGAAGGCAGAGACCCCACAATCCCAGCACTGAGCTCTGTGCTTCATGGGCCTTCAGCAAGTATTGTCGATATTCACAGTGATTATGAAGCACAAATACACTCGCATTCTTAGGTCACAGTCCGTACTAGCCACTAACTCACACCATGCATGACCTGAACGGATATTTACAGAAACCCTAGGAAATAGGGGTTACTACTCCTCTACTACAGGTAGGGAAACTGAGGCTCAGTGAGGTTAAATAAATCACTCAAGCGCACATGGCTAGCAAGTAGAAGAGCAAGGATGTCTCCCCAGACCTGCCAATCTCCAAGGCTCTGCTCTGAACATTTTCTTAACAAGTGAGCCTCTGATGCACAAACAGAGGCCCTTTCACAGTGTATCCTTTGGTTTTCCTGCTTCCCGGGGCAGCTACTGTGAAATAGTATGGGGGAGATTCATGAGACCTACTTTTTTAACAAACATCCCATTTAAATCGGAATTTCTCAACCTGAGCACCATTGACATTGGGGCAGGATAACTTTGTGCTGTGGGAGCTGCCCTGTGCACTGCAGGATGTTAGCAGTGTGGGAGATCAAGATTTGGCCACCCTGAAATCTATCTCTTTACCTTGGTTGTTTTCTCTAGGGACATTTGACCTCCCCACTAACTGCCTAAAGAATTTGACATGGTAGCTCCTTCCTGGAACAGATCTATCATGATGGCTGTAAAGATAACGTAGGGTAAATGTTACAATAGGAAAGGCACCAACAAGCCCCTCTTATCAGAAGTTCTGTCTCTCTGGCCACATTCTCTGGATGACCCTGCGAAGAGTTGCCAGACAATCATTTACATTTATAAGGGAAATCTCCATTTGTAAAGGTATCACCCTCTCTGTTTGGAGAAGAGAGGGGGATGAGCTCATTTCTAGTGGCTTGTCAATGTGGAAGGTGAGGCCTTGAGCTACATAATAAACCTTACTCTTGTTTACTGTGCTTTAGTGGTAATCTCCTGTAACTGACTCCCCCCACCCCCAAAATCCTCCTTTGTCATTGGCTGAAAATGATATTTAAGACGAGAATTTCTACTATTGTGTTGAGAAACGCAGTGTTCCTGCTTTCTCCCATGTATACATGTTATTAAACTTGGTATTATTTTCTCCTGCTAACCTGTCTTGTTGATTATTTGGCCAGCCAGAAGAACCTTAAGGGAAAGGGCAGAGGGAGATTCTCCCTCTCCCCCGACAGCAGCATCCTGGCCTCTACCACCGATATGCCCGTAGCACTCCCACTCAAGTTGTGACAACCAAAAATGTCTCCAGCATTGCCAAATATTCCCTGGAGGGACAAAATTGCCTCCCCGTTGAAAACCATTGCATTAAAATTTTTAAATGACCTAAGCTGAGAAATTATAAAAGTGGTACAGTACAGAATATAGACATGACAAATAACAAGCCGTTTCCCCTCAAGAATGTTAGGCATGTATTTCAATGAAGTTATTGCCCAAAATGGTTTTAGAACTTCTCTTTTGGAAGAGCCCTCAGAGTCTAAAGAAAATTCTTTTAATAGTCTCCATGTTGGCTAGTCCCAAAGAACTGTTGCAAAAATATTTTGAGAACAGACTCATAAGATTGATGCCTCTGAAAGGAGTGCTCTGAAGAGGGAAATTCTCTTTGAATGTCTAAGCTTTGGCACAACTCCTACAAAGCCGCCCTCCTCCTTTCAGGACCACACATTTCACAGGTCATCCCTCATCACTGATGTAGATAGGGCAGTGACTTCCAGCTAGACACTGTGCCTGCCTCGCTCGCCACCATCATCCCAACTCCCGGCATGGGGCTGGGGGTAGGCAAGGCCCTGTTGGGGGAAGAGGGGGAATCTCCCTCTGCCCTTTTCCTTAAGGTTCTTATGGCTGGCCAAATAACTAACAAGACAGGTTAGCAAGAGAAAATAATACCAAGATTAATAACATGTATACATGGGAGAAACTCAGAAATGAGCAACTCGTCCCTCTGTCTAAGCTGCTTGCTTAAGTATTGCAGCTAAAGGCGAGGAACGTGTTGGGGGTGGGTAGTGGTCTGGGACTTCAGAGGCCAGGAAGACAATTCTTTTCAGGGTCATCTATAGATAATGTGGTCAGGGAAAGACAGAGTTTTTGATAAAAGAGGCTTGGTGCCTTTCCTATTGTAACCTCTATCCTACATTATCTCCACAGTCATCATGATAATAACTCCTTCCTGAAACAGATCTTTTGTTTTAAATTCTGTAGGCAGTTTGGGAGGGGAAACTCAAATATTCTTCTTGAGTTCTCTGAGTCCTTATTGTCTTCAGCTGGAAATAATCCGCATACCAGAGTGGTGCCTCCTGGGGTAGCTTGCCCTGAGCACCATCAGCCCTCAGTGAATGTTAGCCTGGTGAATGAATGAGTGAATGAATGCATGAATGAATGAGTGAATGACTGCCATTGGGCACTCAATGATTATCTAATAAAATAATTGGTGCTTTCCAGACAGACACATGTCAGTGATGAAAATGTGGACCCCGTGGGAAAAAAAAAATTGGTGCAAGGGGGAAATTCCATAACCATAACAGATACCAGACATTCATTGGACTCTACTCCCTGAAAGATGAAAGAGTGGTCAAAATAGCTTAAATCAAACTCTCTTATTATTTCTAACCTAGGCCTCAGGTACTTCATAACCCACAGACAGTAATAACAAAATAGCCACCAGTTCCTAAGATCTCACTACGTACCACACATTGTGTGAAGAGCCTTGGACACTTTCTCACTTGACCTGTTAACAGTCCACGAGACAGATATTAGAATCCTCAACAGTGAGAACTCGCTGAGTCAGAGGTTAAAATTCTTGCCAAGGTCCCTCGGCAGTAAGAGCCAGAGAACTTTAAATCTGGGTCAGTCTGAAAGCAGCCCATGCTCTATTCACGATTCTGTGCTACCTTCTAAGGACACAAAGTCTTTGCAAATTCAAATTGATGCATTCGTCACATTTATTAAGCACTTTCAGGTTGTAACATGCCATGCAGGATACAAAAACTGGTAAATAAGTATAGTCTCTGCCATCAAGGGACTTGCAATGTTCAGTCTTGTAAATCTCTGTAGATAGAATTCCTTCTATAAAGATGTGTGTCAATGCGGGTGAAGGCAGCATTTTATGAAAATCTGAAGTCTCTGTTTTAAAATAAAAACAGCTTTGTCTTGGGTTATATTACCCTTGGTCCATAAACTCCACTGAAATCAGTGAAAATTTATAATTTTTCTTAAAGGGCAGTTAAATGTCATCCTAAGCCTACTTATAGTTATATGTCGTGATCGAAACTTCCATTGTAGTCAACAAAACCAAAAGTTCATATTTCAGGAAAAGTATATCAATATAGAGACAAGATAATCAACCAACCTTCCCCAACATCTTTATGAAAATATAACCAAGTCTTTACCCAGTCTTTCATTAGTTCATTTCAATCCACTACTCTATTTCCTTTTTGCTTTATGAATACCCCTTTTTCCTTCAAAATGACACTATTAGTATTCATTCATTCCATAATGACTCCCATCTATTTATTGCGTCTTGTCATTAACATACAGTTTGGGGCATGGATTAAAATCATTGCTTCCTCATTGATGAACATAATTAATTGATCCCTCTATTTGTGGACTAAATTGTAAAGGAACAAAGGTAAGTGATATGTGAACATCTCTGACACAAAAGGAATAATGTTTGAAGGATTTAAAATTATTTCCCACTTTACCTGCGCTAATGTGTTCTCAGCACTCAAGAATAACTCTCCACTTGCTTGGTCTTCCCCATAAGCTTCAGAAATCTCACAATAAACAACATTAATCGGCATTTGTCGGTGGTGGGAAAAAGCCTGCATTCTGGCCCTGGAATGGAAAGAGAAGCAAACAACCCTGAGGCATAGTTAAAAGGGAACAAAGAGTGCCCATCCCTTAATCTCGATACAAGAGTAAAATACATCAGCCTTATTTCGGTGTGTCTCTCTCAACAGATCAGCACTTGCTTCTATTAAGGTTTACTTATACTCCCAAGTATTTTAAACTATGACATGAAAAATAACTCTAACGCTTTTAAATAATATTGGTATGTAAATTCTGAAAACCAGAGAGTCAAAAGAGAGTATTTCTATAGCTCAATTTGTTTATTGCTCTAATTTGTATTCGGGAGTGATTTTCAGGCAAGAAGAAAAAGGTGTTTAAATTGCCTACACAATTCTGCCCTCTGGTGCAACTATCTTGAATTGCTGGCTTTAACAAGAAGAACGAAATGCTAAAAGAATAAAATAGGGAGCATACCTCTTGTGTGAGTGCGTGTGTGTATGTGTAGTTATACCTTATTATACATAAGGGAAAATACTTAGAATTTTTGAACTTGAAGACCCAATTAAATACGTGTTACTGCAAAGTCTTCACTTTCAGAATTTCTCTTTCCAAACGTTCCTGTATTTAAACTTCCACATTTGTTCATTTGTTACATTTTAAATTATTGCGTCTAATGTATGCGACACAAATGTGCTCCTTGATCCTCATCCGTTACTTTACCCATGCTGGAGGCCACCGTGAACACCCTCCTGCTTTCTTTCTACCAACTGTTCTGTGGATCACCATTCCCGCACAGAGTATATGTTTATTGAATATTGACTCTGTGTCAGGCAGCATTCTAGGCTCTGAGCACCAGGCATAGCAGACAAGGTTGCCGCCCTCAGCACTCAGGAGGCTGGGAGGCTTTAACCAGAGCTATGGCGCCTCAGGTCAGAAAGGAAAAACTAAAACAGAGCCAAGGGAGAGAGAGCGCTGAGGGCCAGAGTCCAAAACATTTGTCCCCAGTGGCCATCGGAGCAAAGGGGCCTGCAGTGCATGAGAACTGAGGGGTTGAGCCAAGTGACTGGGGAACCTAAAAAGCAGAGCGGGCGCAGAACAGGCAGAGGAGGGTGGTCTGACAAAGAGCTGGGGGATGGGCTCCTGCCCAGGGTGGGCTTCTGCACATTCCAGGAGGATTATTGGGCCCAGATTCCCGTAAGTGCTCGGGCTGGAATGGACAATGTCCATCACTGTGTTCATTACTTAACTCAACAATCTCATGTGCTCCAAGAAACTTTGGTTCACGAACCCTGCCTCCCACTGACCACATCATCATATTTACTCCCTTAGCTCCAACACATAGTTGGAACAGACAAGAAGGGAACTTTTTTTTTCCTATAATTGACTTTTTTGTGTGTGTGAGGAAGATCAGCGCTGAGCTAACATCCCTTGCCAATCTTCCTCTTTTTGCTGAGGAAGATTGGCCCTGAGCTAACATCCGCGCCCATCCTCCTCTACTTTATATGGGACGCCACCACAGCATGGCTTCACAAGCGGTGCAGCGGTGCATGCCCGGGATCCCAACCTGCGAACCCTGGGCCACTGAAGCAGAGCACATGCACTTAACCGCTGCACCACCGGGCCGGACCCGAAGGGAATTTTTCTCATTGTAAAACTAACATTGTGCCAGCACCTTGAGATGGAGCTGAGACTTTATTTATTGAAGGGTAGGGGATGGGGGAGGTCCCTCCAAACTATTTGGGCCCAGCTCCCTTGGGTTCCACTGACACCCCTGTCCCCTGCCCAGAATGAAGTGCCAATTCTCACTCTGGAGCCTTTATAAACTCCAGTTTCTTTCCAGAAAAAAATAAAAACGAAAAACTAATATGTGCATTATAGAAAAATTGGAAAACATACAAAAGGACAAAGAAAAATAAAAATCACTCATAATTGCATCATTCAAAGATAATTTCTAACGTATTGCTGTATGTACTTCTGAACTTTTGTGTGTATCTACACTCAATTTTTTTTTAATTAAAATTGGGATGATCCTATACATAAGGTTTAACACCTGCTTTCTCATTTCCATGTTTAACAAATATTTATGTGTTAGTACTGTGCTAGATGTTGAATATGTATTGAACACAATATTTGTGGTTCCTGCCCTCAAAGGGCTTACAGTCTATTGGAAAACATATTGTACTGCAAATATTTTTCTGTATCCTTAAATATTGTTTGGTAATACACGTATTTATGACTAGATTATATTCCATTTTACAGATTACCATTAGTCAACTTTTCACTATTATAAAATGCTACTTAGTGAGAATTATTGGCAGAAATCCTTTTAAACATCCCTGATTATTTCCTTAGAGCAACTGTTAGAAATTGAATAAGCCACAGGCTATTAATATTTTTAAGACTTTGGATATATGTTGCCAAATTGCTCCCCAGAAACATTGTCCCAATATAAACTCTTTCTTAGCATGTAAAAGTACCTATTTCCTCACACCTTTACCAATATTATTATTGTTTTTAAAAATCATTACCAAAAAAATCATTACCAATTTGGTACCTGAAAAATAGCATCTAACTATTGTTTTAATTTGCATTTCTTTGATTGTTAGTGAAACAGAATATTTTAATGTATTTATTAACAATTTATATGTTCTTCATCAACTCTAAGATGACATCAACTGCAAAATGCATCCTTATTTCAGAAATGTTAAGTTTTGAGAAAGCCTGCTTCTTAAAATCAATGAAATCTGGTAGGTATTCCTTAGTGAATTCATTCTTCCAACAACCATTTCCTGAGCACCCTGAGTACCTGCTGTGGGCCAGACACAGTCCTGGGTGAAGTAGATAAAGGACGAGCCCAAACAGACCTGGGCCCTGAGCTGGGCTGTCAGAAAGGTGGAGGACAGACCAGCCCATAACCATAGAAATGAATATAAATTCGAACTATGAAAAGAACTATGAAAGAGATGTGATATGAACTGGAGAAGGTTTCTCCATGAAAAGGACAATTAAGCTGAGAGTTAAAAAAAAAAAAGAAAGAAAGAAAGAATAGAAGGTTTTGAGGCAGAAGGAGGGAGGGAGGGTATGGGAAACTCTGGGCAGAGGGAAGAACATAAGCAAAGGCTCTAGGGCAGGAAAAAGCATGGTGCTTAGAGAACTGAAAGATGGAGACTGAACAGCTGAGAGAGCAAGGCGTGTGGTTCAAGGTCAGAGTGGAGACATAGGAAGGGCCATCCAGCACCCACACCATGCCCAGCGCTGCTCCAGGCACTGGGGATACAGTGATGAACACCAGAGGCAGAGTCCTACTTTTGAGGAGCTTCCATTCCAGCAGCTGGGAGGGTCAAGGGCAGGGATGGGGGAGCAGAGATAGATGGAAGAAAGGGAGGGAAGGAGGGAGGCAGGGAAGGAGGAAAGGAAGGGAGGAAGGAAGGAGGGAGAGAGGGAGGGAAGGGAGAGAGGGACGGAAGAGAGGGAGGGAAGGAAGGAAGGAAGGAAGGAAGGAAGGAAGGAAGGAAGGAAGGGGGAAAAGACAAAGTCAGGTAGCAGTAAAAGCTATGCAACAAATTAAAACACGTTGACATGACAGAGAATGACTAGGTATAACATTAGATTGGGAAGGCCACTCTGAGAAATTAACATTTCAGCTGAGATCTAAATAACCAGAAAGAACTGGTACTACAAATATGAGTGGGGCGAACATTCCCAGCAGAGGGAACAGCTGGTGCCAAGGCCCAAAGGCAGAACATACTTGAAGGACGGAAAGAAGGCCAGGGTGGCTGGTATCTAGAGGTCAAGAGAAAGAATCTTATAAGATGATGCTACCCAAGCACGCAGGGGCCACATTATACAAAGCATTGTAAATTAAGCTGAGGAGTTTAGCTTTTAATATAAGCGCGACAGCAGACCACCGGAGTTATCTTAATCTGGGAAGTGACATGATCTGGTTTACATTCGTAAAAGCTCATCCTGGCTACTGTGCAGACAAGGGACTTCATAGGAACAAAAATGAAAGTGGGAAGACCAGTTAGAAGGCTGTTACAATAGGCCACAGGAGAAGTGATGGTGGCTCGGGCTCACTAGAGTGATGCCAGTGAAAAGCTGCAGGTAGGTTGTCCTCTCTCCCCACTCCTATTCAACATCATACTGGGAGTCCTAGCTAGTGCAATAAAACAGGAAAAAGAAATAAAAGATATATATATTAGAAAGGAAGAAATAAAGTGGTCTTTGTTCACAAATGATATGATTATCTATGTAGAAATCCAAAAAATCAACAAAGAACTCCTGGAACTAATAAGCAATTATAGCAAGGTTACAGGATACAAGGTTAATATACAAAAGCCAATTGCTCTCCTATGTACCAGCAATGAACAATTGGAATTAGAAATTTAAAACACAATACCATTTATAATAGCACCCAAAAAATGAAATACTTAGGTATAAATATAACAAAATATGTACATGATCTATATGCAGAAAACTACAAAACTCTGATGAAAGATATCAAATAATATCTAAATAAATAGATATTCCATGTTGATGGATTAGAAGACTCAGTATTGTTAAGATGCTTGACCTACAGAATCAATGCAGTCCCAATAAAATCCGCTTAGAAGTCCAACTGATATTTGACAAAGTAGCAAAGACAATTCAATGGACATAGTCTAATTAATAAATGCTGCTGGGACAAGTGGACATCCATACGTAAAAAAAAAAATTAATCTGGGCCGGCCCCGTGGCTTAGCGGTTAAGTGCGCTCGCTCCGCTGCTGGCGGCCCAGGTTCGGATCCCGGGCGCGCACCGACGCCCCGCTTCTCTGGCCATGCTGAGGCCGCGTCCCACATACAGCAACTAGAAGGATGTGCAGCTATGACATACAACTATCTACTGGGGCTTTGGGGGATAAAAAATAAATAAACAAAAATTTAGAAAAAATTAATCTAGATACAGACATTACACTTTTCACAAAAAATTTACTCAAAATGGATTATAGACCTAAATATAAAATGAAATACTATAAAACTTTTTTTTTGTGAGGAAGATTAGCCCTGAGCTAACATCCATGCCAATCCTCCCCTTTTTCCTGAGGAAGACTGGCCCGGAGCTAACATCCGTGCCCATCTTCCTCCACTTTATATGGGACCCCACCACAGCATGACCTGACAAGCGGTGCGTCAGTACGTGCCCGGGATCCAAACCCGGGCCACCAGCAGCAGAGTGCGCGCATTTAACTGCTATGCCACAGGGCCGGCCCACTGTAAACTTTTAGAAGGAAACACAGAAGAAAAGCTATCTGACCTTGGATCTGGTAATGAGTTATTAAATACAACACCAAAAGCACAAGCATGAAAGAAAATATTAATTTAGACTTTATTAAAATTAAAAACTTCTGCTCTGTGAAAGGCACTATTAAGAGCATGAAAAGACAAGCCATGAATTGGGAGAAAATATTTGTAAAATATATTTGATAAAGGACTTCTACCCAAAATATACAAAGAAGGCTTAAAACTCAACAGTAAGATATGTAAAGATGCTCAATATTATTTGTCATTACGGAATTGCAAATTAAAACAACTATAAGATACCGCCACACACCTAGTAGAATGGCTAAAATATTTAAAAACTGACAATACCAAATGCTAGTGAGGACACAGAACAACAGGAACTCTCATTTATTGCTGGTGGGAATGCAAAATGGTACAGCCACCTTGGAAGACAGTTTGGCAGTTTCTTACAAAGCTAAACATAGTCCCACCATATGATCCAGCAATCATGTTCCTAGGTATTTACCCAACTGATTTAAAAATTTACGTACCTATAAAAATTTAGATGCGAATATTTACAGCAGCTTTATTCATAATCACCAAAAGCTGGACATAATGAAAATGTCCTTCAATAGGTGAATAGATAAACAAACTGTGGTACATTCATACAATAGAGTATTTTTCAGTGATAAAAAGAAATGAGCTATCAAGCCCTGAAAAGGCATGGAGGAACCTTAAATGCATATTGCTGACCTTCACAACTGTGTACGGCAGCCCTGACAGCTTAGAGAAGGGCGGTGGTGGTGGAGGCAGACAAGTGGACAAGTTTGAGAAACATTTAGGAAGTAAAAAAATGTCAGGGCTCAGAGATGAAACATATTTGGGGAGGGAGTGAAGGAGAGAAAGTGTCAAGGATTACTCCAAGGTAGTAAATTGAGAGACAGTCCCTGGAAGAGAACCTGATTTTGGAGGGATGCTGGTGAGTTCAGTTTTAGTTGCGTTGGGTTTGAGGAGCTTTGGAGACGTCACCCAAGTGGAGAGTTAAGCAGGTAGTTGGATATGTGGATCTGAGGCTCAGAGGCTAAGGGTGGCTCGGGAAATAAATGTGTGAGGCACGTGCACATGGAATGAAGTCATGTACATAGATAGTACGCTTAGAGTGGAATTAAGCATGAAAGGAGAAGAGCCTTAGTAACACTTAGAAGCCGGGTAGAACAGGAGGAACTAACAAAAGAGACAGAAAAGGAGCAGCCAGAGATGGAAGATGAACCGGGGGCGTGTTTATCAGCAAAGCCAAGAGACCAGCGTGTTTGGAAGAGGAGGGCACAGCCAAAAATATCCACTGATGCTGAGAGGCAAAGTCAGCAAGGACTGAAAACGTTCTTTGGATGGCCTGCTCATGATCTTGCCTATTTTCATTGAAGTGTTCATCATTTTCTCATTGATTTTAAGAGCATTTCACACATTAGAAATGCTAATCCTTTGCCTGCTATGTATATTACAAATATTTTCCCAGTTACTCTCTTGCCTTATAATTGTGTTTCCGATTTTCTTAGAGTTGTTTTGGGTTGTTTTGTTTTACATATAGAAATTTCATGTGTTTATCTAGACAGATTTATCAATCACCTTCATGATTTACTCTTTTGCTTTCTTGCTTAGATTCATCTACATTTTCTTACAGTTGTTTTTTTCTAATATATAACTTCATTTTCTTATATTTAACTCACATCCTTCTGGAATTTGTTTTGGAGTAATGTTTCAGGTAATTTAACTTGTTAACAAATAGCGAACCATTATCACAGCACTATTTAGTCCCTAATCCACCTGACTGGAAAAGCTTCTACGACTCGCTAATTTTTTATATCTATACCTCAGTCTGTGTCTGAGCTTCCTATTCTCTTCCATTGAGCTATTTTTGTTCCCAGTAGTATTTTTAAAATTATTATAGCTTCATAATATGTTTAAATCACTTGACATGCAAATTGCCTTCATTATTTTAAATTCTTATTCTAACATATTTTTTCTCCAAGAACTTTAGAATCATTTTGAAAATCTAGAAATGTTTTCATAATTGTCTTATGTCTATAAATCAATTGAGGAAGAATTGATAACTTTACCACATTGAATTGCCCCATCCAAGAATATGGTATGTCTCCATATACACTGAAATCTTATTTTCTGTAATTCTGAAACTTTTTTTTTTTTTAGTTTGATCATCTTGGCCTTTTTTTTTTTCATTTTTTTGAGGAAGATTGGCCCTGAGCTAACATCCGTTGCCAATCTTCCTCTTTTTCTTTTTTCTCCCCAAAGTCCCAGTACATAGTTGTATATCCTAGTTGTAGGCTGAATCGTGTGTGTGCGCGTGTGTGAAAGGAAGATTAGACCTGAGCTAACATCCTTTACCAATCCTCCTCTTTTTGCCCAGGGTAGGGGGGGGAAGATGGCCCTGGGCTCACATCCGTGCCCATCTTCCTCCACTTTATATGGGACGCCACCACAGCATGGCTTCACTACCTGTGGGTCGGAGCGCACCCTGGGGTCGAACCACGAATCCCAGGCCTCCAAATCCGAGCCCACGCACTTAACCGCTATGCCACTGGGCCGGCCTCTGAAATTTTTTATAAAAATAAAGATCCTGCACATTTCTGGTTAAATTTATTCTCAGATATTTCATGTTTTCTTTTGTTCTTTTTATTTTTCTGTAGAGCTATTTTTAAAATTTTTTAATAAACGATTTTGTTCCATTTATCCAAAATATTTAGTTTTCTGAAGGCATCAAGAGCAAAGCTTCATACATCAGTCATGAAAAGCTAGTATTGTCGCATTTACCACAACCCTTTAACAAGATCCTGTACTGTAACGCATTTACCCTTTGCTCTAATAAGAAATCCTGCCTGTTAAAAACAAGATGACTCTCCCCACCCCACCACATCCGCCGCCTGGAGGGCAGCCAGCCATCGGTTAAGACGGAGCCATGCTGGGACCCATCCTTCTGCCACATCTGCCTTAGTCTGTCTCTTCCCGTCTTTGACATTGTCCGAAAATGCCACTGGAGCCAGAAACGAGTTTTGCTCACTTTGATGTTACCCAGAGCTCCAGCCAAAAACAAGAGTATCATGTCACAGAGAAGCTATAAAAACTGACCCGACCATAAAAGTTGTCCTCTCGGCTCAAAGACCTCTCTACTGGCCATCAATCAGAGATGCAGCTTCCCCAGATGCGTCCCGCAAGGAGCGGGAAATTCCGGCGCAGGGTACACCGGCAGGAAGCATCTGGGAAGAAGCGAGTTCCAGACTGTTTCCAACCGCGCGTCATTCCATCAACCTAAGAAAGCTAGGCTGCTCGTTCTCGTCGCAGCCACGAGGGGGAGCCAAACCACGCAGGCCGGCGGGAGGCACTGAGACAGCTGGGCGTGCGCTCCATCCAACAGCCTCCTGGAGCCGGGAGAGGTATCAGACGCTTCTGCTCGCCCCTCAAACTCGTGAGACTGGGCACCCTCGGAAAACTCTCCCTTTTTAAGGAACTTTCCAGAAGCAGGCAGGAGTCAGAAGGGTAAGTAGCCTAGTTATCTTTCAGGACAGAATGGGGATAATGAAGAATGAGACTCAAAATGGGAGTTGTTAATCATCTCCCTCACGGGGAGGGAGGCTAGGCTCTGTGGTTGGGAAGATGCTCCCACGGTCCCCAGGAATCCAGGCTTGCTTACTACTTCGAAGACTGCCTTTCTGGAAGGCTCCTCTCCACCCAGCAGGGATATGGCTCTCCCCTCCTCAGGCCTCTTCTTCCTGCCGGTGGATTTGGGGAAAGAAATTTCTGTCCTGCATCCACTTCCACTGGGCCAGTCCCGCTTCTCCAGCGATGCCCGGTCTACCTGTGCTCTCAGCCCTACACTGCTGCTCCCACCTGGACCCCACATCCCACCTAGGTTTGTGCTTCCCGTGGCAGCTTCCTGAGGCCGCTTGCTGTCGCCTCTCTGATCCACACTGCCTTAGATGGGGAACACCATGGATTCTCCTTCATGCCCCTAAACAATTTGTAACAGACTTTTACTCAAAATGTAGGGATATCAGAGGAGGGTTTTAACACAGCACAGAGAAGAAAATCATTTAAAATGGCATATTAGACATTTAATTAAATGCATGTAATTGAGATCCATCCTCGCTTTTGGGATTTCTAACTCCTTAGTCTCCTGGGTTTCCTCCTCCCCTCTGACTCCTCCTCCTCTGCTCACCCCTCTGAGCTTTGTCCTAGGCCCACCCTCTTCTTTTGCCCCTGGATGCTCTCATTCCCTGTCCTGGCTTCAGTCCCCACAACATGCATGTATCTCTGGCCCAGCTCTCTTTCTCAGAGCCCAGAGAATATCTCCTCCCAGCATGCTACAGTCACTCCAAACTCAGCCTGGCTTCCGCCCCCTAAACCTTCTTCTTTGCCAGTGTTTCCTGTTTTGGTCCATGGCAGTATCACCTACACAGTTGTTCAAGTCAGAACCACTGGAGGCGTCTTTGACTCCTCCATCTTCTGGACCCACCTGATGATCAAATCCTGCGGATTCTACGTCCAAACCTTCCTCTGCGTCCCCACTGCCACCCCCTCGTCTAAGCCAGCATTGCCTCTCACCTGCGTTACCATTAGCAGATCTCCTAGAAGCCATGCTTGTCCCTTTCCATTTCATTCTTCATACCACACCCACAGCGACCTTTTAAAACCTGTCACCATCTTGCTTAAATCCCCAATGGCTTCCCACTGCTCTTGGGATAAGGGGCGAATCCTTAGCATGACCTTCTGTACTTGAGCTCCCACCTGCCCCTGCAGCCACGGACTCCCCTCCAGTCCCCACCATCTCTTGTACCCATCCTGGATTTGTTCAGTCCTTCAGATTCACCCCTCTCGCTCTCAACTCTGGATCTTCAACCATGCTGTTCCCTCGGCCCTTTCTCCAATTAGCTCTCACTCATCCTCCAGTGAAATGTTACTTCTTTGGGGTGACGTCTGCTATTCCCGAGACAAGACCACCTCTCCCTGCTCTAGGCTCCGTGCCAGCACTGTGTACCACTCCTCTCAGGCTGAATTTAGAGTGTCTATCTTTTATACTCCACCACAAGCTACATTAAGGCAGGAACCGTGTCTGTCTTATCCACTGCTGCATCCCTGGCATCTAGCACCATGCTCGGCACAACGCAGGCACAGGAAATACAGTGAAGTAATTCGGAGGAGTGACAGCACGTGCCCAGACTCTTTATTAGAAAGGAGTGCAGGGGGGAACTGGAAAGCAACTCCTGAGACTGCAGATTATAAAACAGGATTTCTCGAAAACCTCTTTGAAAGGATATTCCAGTTAAGGGCCTTGACGCCAGCAGCACCCCAGGAAGACAGACTGACACAGGGCCGTGTGCGGCTACAGAACCATGGTAGAGAAAAAAATGTTGGGGAGGCCCAGACAGCCCACCAGACCACGGTAGTGCCTCCTGTGACTATTATAGGGGATGCTTGCTATAATTAAACAGTCCTGGGGGAACTTCAGGAAGGCCCCCCAAATGGCCATGGGCTGACTCTGCCAGCCGGGGGGGAGGTAAGACACAAAGGTGGACACGACAATATGCAGAGTGATTTGATCACAGCTTTGCTTTATGAAGATTATCAGAGAGAGGAAATGAGGGCCTGGGGGAGATGAGAGAATGGATGTGAGAGGCGTTATGGGAGTAAAATCTACAAGGCTTGGCCGTGACGGAACATGAGGGGTGAGGAAGATGGAAGGTGTCAGAGGCAGTGATGGAGGCCAGGACTCCCTGCTGAGGAGCCCCTGGGGGTCCGGAGTGACACGGAGACTGAGCAGCAGCATCGTAGATGATTGTGCAAACAGCATCGTGCTCGCAGAATCACCAGAAGAGCCCTATGGATGTCTCCAGCCTAAGGGACATATCCTGAACTAGGTCCATTTACACCCAGAAAATCCTCGCACACTGAAAGATTAGGAGATTTCCTCCCACTTTCAACCCCCAGCCCCCAGCCCCTTCCACCACCATAACAACCACATTGTGACAGGCAGTTGTGACATTATCAGGAGGACTTTACCCCCACCTGGGAGATCTAATCTTCCTCTGGTTAGCGCCCAGCTTCCTATGATGTACAGAACTCCCCCCACCCCGTCTCTCGCCGCCCTGTCTCCTTCCCCCGCCCTATATCCCTAAGCACTGACCCATTTCCAGACATTTCCTGACTTTATTCAACACACTGGTATCCTTACGAGGATCATCTGGTTCCTTGCACATAGAGGATTAGTGGATCAGACAAATTCCAAAACGACACGTATCATACATGGCAATAAGAATAAAGGCAGAGGCTAGTCTTTAAGGATCAAGAAGGACAGAGGGATGGCCCAAATCCACACCAAACTACCTGGAAGACCTTGGGCAACTTACCTCCCCTCTCTGAGACTTAGTCTCCTTAATGTCAACCAAGACACTAGTGGTATTATAGAGGCTTTATGAGAATTAAAAAAATAATACATGTGGAGTACCTAACTTAGAGCCTGGCACGTGGCAAATACTCAAACTCTGTTATTATGATCACTAGATGGTAAACCCCACGAGGGCAGGCATTCCATGTGCCGAGTTCACTGCTATGTCAGCAGTGCTCAGCAAGTCCAGGGCCCAGGGAAGGTGCACAGTTAGTATTAGTTGAAAGAAAGAATGAAGGTTATTACTGTTTGACAAGTCAGGAAATATAGGATGAAAGAGAGAGAGACAGGCAAAGAGAACAAACTATGGAGAACAAAGGGAAGAAACATTAACAGAATGCTGTCCAAACCCAAGCCAACAGGCAGATAGTCTAGAAGAGCTGTCCCAGTGTCAAATGAGGATCCCTCAACAGTAATTCCGTGTTTCCAGGACTGAGCGATGGAGAGAGTTAGTGGCAGCATCAGTAAATAGAGGGAACAGAGAAAGAAGAAGTTGTTTTGGGGGGAAATCTGAAATAATTTAGGGTTTGCATCTATTTAATTTGAACTGTCAACTGGTCACTCAGGAAAGCTGTTGGTAGAGCAATAATACTATTAGTAGCTCTCAGGAAATGGGGCATGTACCCCGATACTCCAAAAGGAGGTCAAGGCGGAAGTACAGATAAAGAAGGAAGATGTGAGGGGTGTGGTTGAAGCCATGGGAAAGTATAGAGAGAAAGATCGCCAAGGACAGACCGTAGGAAAACAGCCACAGCAGGAGGGTAAAGAGGAGCTGTTTCAAAATGAACACTTTTCCCCAATTTCCTATCTTCAGGAATTGTTGGCTTGAGTTGTGGGGAGGAGTATTCAGAGAAGTCTATTGGATTGATCAGAATTAGGTGAGTGACTCCTGGCCACTCTATATCCCACCAAAACGGACTATTGAAACATCACGACTCACTGTACCTGAGAGCGTATATTTCTTCCTCATTTTATGGCACTTACCTGCTTTGATCTTGGCCACTGTGAGTAAACAGGCCCCAGCAGCGTCATATCCAGCTTCCGATAATGCATTCCAGTAGTGGATGAGGTCAGCCTTGTCCAGAAGCTTTGGATTTTTGATATAAAGTCTGTGATACTTATAACACAATGTATTAATGTAAGTCATTTTAGTTTTTCACACCTCGAAGGAAACTATTCTATTTACCACAATCCATTAGCCTATTCGCAAACTTCTTAACTGACATGACTTTGGTGGGTCACTAGATAAATATGAACCTGTCACTCTTCAGCACTCAAACAGTGCTGCCAAAGGCACTGCCACTCATATGTCTAGCAGGCCCCCTCCTCCAGGCAGGCTCCCTGAATCTGCTGGGCAGAGCAAGCCCCTCCCTTTCCAAACTTGCACAGCTCTGTGTCACTGCTCTGGTGAAGCATTTACCACCATGTAGAGCAATTCTGTGGCTCCACATCTTCCCCACTAGATGCAAAGCACCTAAGGGCTTGGGCCTGTATTCCATTCACTCCTGCATCCCCAGGGCCTAGAACAGTGTGGGGGACAGACTGGGTCAATGAGAGATGTTTGCCGAAGGAATGCCTAGGAGGACGAGAAGGAAGGGGAAGGGAAGGGAAGAAGGTAGAAGGATCTAGTGTTACCGCCCAACGTGGGGCCTTCTGCTCGCCGCAAGACATGCCAATAGTCAAGAAGCAAGGTGGTAGGAGAAATAGGACTTTATTATTACAGCTTGCTAGCAAGAGGGAAGATGGCCAACTCTTGTCCAAAAGAACCATCTTAAGGGGGCACGAAATCTTACAGCAGTTATAGAGGCCATTGGGTTATTGGGGATGGGGTTAGGAATGTTGACCTTCTGGTGTTACAGACTGGGAGTGGCCACACTAGATTTTTGAGTTTTCCCTGATGATGGCTATCAGCATAGATTCTCTGTTCGGGGGTCATCACATTCCTAAGGAACTCAAAAAAGCAGTTATCATCTTATCGCAGCTGGGAGGTACATGCACAAGCAGGGGTTGTAAAATCTACAGAGCAGTTAGATCTCCTGGAGGGTGCGTATCCAGCTGCGTTAATTTGTCAGAGGTCATTCAAAGTTACAATAGAGTTTTTCTTTTCTACAATACGGCTTCCCTTACGTCAACCTTGTCTTGAGCCGGTATCACTAGCAGGAGAACATGGCCCATCCTTTATCCCTGCCCAACTACAAGTCCTCCTCTCTGTGGATGTGTCTTAACTTTGAGAGCAATCCACGGGGAGTCAGGAAGGGACAAGAACACTCTGCAGAGCCAGACGACCAAGTGGAGCAACCCTGGGGACCTGTCACAGCCATACAAGTTGATGCCCATTCCATTCCCATCAGAATGAATGAACGGGTGGTAGAATGAATAAATGAATGAATGTGTCTTGCTCAAGGGAACCCTGGGTATCTAAACACAATGCTTAGCAAAAGGAAAAGCTAACTCTGCCCAAACACAATGTAAAAACGACGAGACTTACCTGGGACTTGAGAGAAAGAAAGAGGCACCAATACCCCCCACGCCCCACCCCCACAGCCCCCACCCCCCACCCCGCAGCCGCTCATCTGCATACGCCCGCCGGGCAGTTCTCCATACGCTCTCCAGAGAGCAGTTTGCCGTTGGAAGTATGTGAGCCAGATTCGGTGAAAATGTGTTTTCTTGTGATTCATTGGGTTCTGAAAGGTATATGCATTGCTTTCTCTGACAGGAGTGATTACACCTATTAAAAATCAATTACAGTTGAACACATCTGACTTTTTAGTATATGAAAACACTATAGCAAACTGATAGCTCTGTGGTCATCATTAGAGAGGATAAAAGTCAAAGTAGCTTGAAAAAAATTGAAATATTAAAAATGTATCTTCTTATAAGTCAGTCTGAACTGACCAAAAAATTAGTTACAGTTCTGAACACTGACCTAGATTTTGAGAAGCTTGTGAACATGTTGATTTTTCATGTTGAGCCTTTCCCCTCCCCCAAGGAAATATTTGTAACCTACTTTTCTATTTTAAATATACAGCATGGTTACTGCTTAAATAAGCACTTTCAAATATTTGAGGGCATGCATTTTGGAGAAGTTAATCCGTTGCCTGGATCTCATCTAGGCCAAGGGCTAGCTGAGCAAACTCATGGCCAATTGGATGTTGGAGCCAAGATTACTATATTTTCATTTCCAAAGAGAAATGGTTCCAACAGATCATACTACCCAGAAACAAGCTT
Source organism: Diceros bicornis minor (assembly GCF_020826845.1). Lineage (NCBI taxonomy): Eukaryota > Metazoa > Chordata > Mammalia > Perissodactyla > Rhinocerotidae > Diceros > Diceros bicornis. The sequence goes on along the minus strand of NC_080764.1, from coordinate 19,823,581 downwards.
CTCAAAAACAGAAGTATTTTGTTTCATTAAATCTGGGAGATATCTATCCTTGAAAACTGAAATAGAAGTATTTTTAATTTTTCTGCTTGACACTTTTTCTTGCAAGATGAATGGGCCACACAGCTGGATGGCACACCAAGCCCAGCTCTTCATAAGAACTATAACAAAAGGGGACCCCATTGTTCACATCACCATTCTGCATTTCCGCTGAAATGATTTCCAGGTTTTCCACTCACTTGGAGAGACACCGCGCTAGCTGGTCTAAAGTGTGCGGATTTGTCCAGGTGACATGTGCTGTGCTTAAGAGACCCAGGGAAGAGAGAGAAGACTCCCCTCCCCCACTGTGGGTGGCTAAGGCATTTTGGTGGGTTGTAAATTGGGAAAGTGGGGGGTAGGAATGAGAAAGAGAACTGGGACAAATATTACCCTGAGTCCAAGATTTGGAGGGTTAAACACAATGCTCAAAGTGTACAAAACATTTTCATAGAAAACGCTGAGTTTAGTTTTATCTTTTTACAAAATAACCTCGTGAAGAGGATATGAAAATCCCTGTCATGGTTAGTTTTACATGTCAACTTCACTGGGCTAAGGGATGCCCAGAGAGATGGTAAGATATTATTTCTGGGTGTGTCTGTAAGGGTTTAGCTAATGCTAAAACATTAGCATTTGAATCAGTAGACCAAGTAAAGATCACCCTCACCAGTGCCGATGAGCATCATCCGATTCACTGAAGGCCCAAATAGAAAAAAAAAGGCAGAGGAAGGGTGAATTTGCTCTCTGCTTGAACTGGAACATCTACCTTCTCGGCACTTCTGGTTCTCAGATCTTTGGACTCGGATCAGCATTGGCTCCCCTGGTTCTCATGCCTTTGGACTTGGACGGGAGCTACACCACTGGCTTTCTCGGGCTTCCAGCTTACAGACAGCAAGATCCTGGGACTTCTCTGACTCCATAATCATGTGAGCCAATCCCTCATAATAAATCTTTTTCTATATATATGTGTCTATATCTATTGTTGTTAGTGCCATCCACTTGATTCCGCCTCCTAGCACCTCTGTGTACAGCAGAGCAGAACTTTGTCGCCATCCTCTCACCTCCCGGCGCTATATCAGACAATGCCCCACTGCTATTCATAGGGTTTTCATGGCCAGTTTTTTCAGAAGTGGGTGGCCAGGTCCTTCTTTGTAGTCCCTCTTAGTCTAGAAGCTCTGCTGCAACCTGTCCACCATGGGTGACCCCGCTGGTATTTGAAACACCCAAGGCATAGCTTTCAGCATCACAGCAACACACAGTATGACAAGCGACAGCCAGGTGTTGTGGTTTCCTGACGGGGAAATGAACCCAGGCTGCGGCAGTGAGAGCGCCTAATCTTAACCACTAGACCACCAGGGCTGGCATCTATATCTATATCTGTATCTATATCTATATCTCCTATTGGCCCTGTTTCTCTGGAGAACCCCGACTAATACACTCCCCATATGAAAAATAAAGCTACTTAAAATCAGAGAGACCAGGTGGCTGGCCTCTGGTCAAGCACATTACTGGAGAAGCAGGATTCAAACCTCCTGACTCCTTTCCAGAGCTCCTCTGATCCCACGCGGGATGTGAGGAATGGCTCACCCACAGCATCATCTGTGCATACAGCTCAGCACAGTTCTCACGGACAGACTCACTGGCTCACTACGTACATAGCGCTATCATCTCTCACAACGGGCTAGATTATGCTGTGTGGACAGAAGACCCCAAAATCTCAGTGGCTTCAAACAGCAAAGGTTTATCATGCCCATCACAGGTTGGCTGGACCTCCAAATCCAGGTCTCCTCACTCCAGGACTGACGGAGCAGCTGCCATCTTGAACACTGCCAGTCGCCTTGAACAACTCATTGGACAGAACTAGTCACAAGGCACCACCCAAGAAGAGGACCGGGAAGTGCTTCCCACGGTAGGGGGAGGGGCTGGAAATATTGGCAACTGGCTGTAATGGCCACCACAGTGCTTATTGTTGTGCCAGAGGCTGTATTAAGCACCTTACATTAAGCATACTTAGCATTTTTAATACCCTCAAGGTAAATACTGTTATTATCCCCATTTTGCAGGTGAGAAACTGAGTCTTAGAAAGTTAAGCACCTTGCACTAGGTCATGCCAGTTCTGTCAGATTCCAAAGCCCTTGCTCTTAACAAGAAATCATTTATAGTAGAAGCCGTGGTGATTGAGAAGGTGGACTCTTGTTTGCCAAACAGCATGCAGGCCTGGGAGTGAGGGGAGGGCCGGGTGAAATGAGGCTGCTCCTCTCCCATGACCACGGTGTCATGTGCGAGTGGCTCCCACCTCCTCTCCTGTGCTCAGCCCTCCAGATCCTGACTCTACTGCAGGCAGACACCAGAGGCTGAGGTTCTGTCCTGGCTCTCAAGACAGTGGATATGGAGGTTTCTAGAAATGGCAGGCCCCCAAAACCAGCAGCCAGGAATGAGATGAGGTTCAGCACTCATTCAGCAAGTATCTATTGAGTGTAACTGGAGTGGGTCCCAGGGAATTGGGGGGTGTCTGATGAAACAGAATAATCCTTAGGCCAACAGAATTCAGGATCACCAGTTGATTTGCATGGGTCATCTTGGGAAAGGTGGTGGGCAGGAGGCCACAGGGGAGACAGGAAAACAAAGAGGGAATTCATAATAGCTAATATTTCTTGAGAACATGCTATGGGCCAGGCCCAGTCTAAGTCTTGTAATTACATGAATGAACTCATTGAATGCTCACAAGTAACAACCCATTGAGGTTGGTTAGCTTGTTGTTTTACGAATGAGGGGTCTGGCTTAAGGTGTGGTTTGCTCACCAAGCAGGGGCGGTCACGAGGCACCCACATAGTAAGCAGAAACCAGAAGAGACTCTATGTGGTGACTACAGCCAACAGATGGGTGAGCACATGTGACACTGCCTGGGGACTCCCAGAGACACCTGGAGCAGGTGAGCACTTTCTAGGGGGCTGGTGGGAAAGAGAATTGATACGACCTAGCCTAGGCTGAGGATGTTCTGGTTGCACAAGAAATAAATGAAATAATGTATGTAAACTGCCTGGCACAGTGAAAGCACTAAAAAAAAGTGGTGGCTATCATGGCCAGTGTTAACAAGGTATGATAAAGGCCCAGGGGCCCTAGGAGAGCCTGTCCTAGCTTTTCAGCTCTCCTCTCTAAGGGTCCTTTTCCTTTGCAGCCCCACTGATATGCATGCATGCACACACACATACACACATGTGCGCACACACACACAAACTATAAGACCAAACAAGCCTCAGTTTGGGTAACAAAAGGAGAAAGACGCTGCTCCATCATAGCCCAGGAATCTGTGTCTCTCTAGATTAGCCAGTTTGGGGCAGGAGTAATTTAAGTTACAAATTGAATCCAGTACTAGACAGAGTATCAACTTCAATGGAAGGAAGTAAGCGGGTACATATGGCTAAGAGACCAGTTTGCCTCAAAGTAATTGATACGACATTTGGACAAAAGATAGCCGTTTACCAAAAAACGTCACAGCAGACTCAAGTCCAAGAGCTTCTGAATCTTTTCGTCCTTGTAGGATGGGCTTGTTTCTCATGCGTAGGCCCCATGAAAGTAAATTGTTGCCGTTACAATTCCTGGTGCCTCTAGCAAAGACTGGTATTCACGGCCTGATTCTGGAGCACGAGTTTTTTTTTTTTCCTGATGATAGTGAATATTGCCAGCAGTGCTTTATTTTGGGGCTCACAGTGCAGAGAAGGGGTGTAGCACGTACCCAGAATTTTAGCAGCCACACCACGACATTTTAGTCCCTGCACCTCCAAGACTGTTACTGTTTTTGGGAGAATGGAGAAACTGAGTGCGTTGCAAACCATCATAGACCAAGGGAACAGAAGAGCCGACATTACGTCTAAGAATATCCTCATTCCTCGCCCTGCTCTCTTCTCCGCGTTATGTAACTTACGAGATGGTGGGAATGATTACAATGCAAGAGGGAAAGAGTAAAAACTTTATCTTTTTAAAAAGAAAAGTAAGACAGAACATAGTAAACTTCAAAGGAAATTTGCACAGAGCTTAGAATCTTCCCAGAGGCTGTGAGTTAAAGGTTTTTAAAATCCTGACACCTGAAATTCTCTGTACAAGTAACTGTCCTAGAGTGCTCTGCTTCTAGGTCAGGTGTCTGTGATTGCCACAGTTTCTCGGATTCAGACCTGCAATCCTTTTCAGAAGGGGATAAGAATTTCATTTCAGAATTTGTACAGAGACTGCTAATTCCTATCCAATATCCGTTTCCCTCACCTTTGTTAGTAACAGACCCCACCTGGGTTTAAAGTAGCAACACAACCCGTTGAAACCTCTATTTCCCAACCTCCCTTGGCCAAATGATGAAGTTCTGGGTCAAAGAGACATAAGTAGAAATGTTGGTGGAAAACTTCTGGGAAAGCTCCTTAAAAGGAAATGCAAGCCCTTCTTCCTTCCTGTTGCCTGAAATGTGATGGCTGGAGCTCCAGCAGCTATACTGTTTCCAGCAGTCATAAGCATGAGGTTACCTTGAGAGTGCAAGCCAGTGTAGTGAACCAGGGGATAGAAGGAGCTGGCTCCCAGATGACTTTGTGGAGCCAAGAGAGCAGCCCTGGACTGACTGCTTCCAGAAGTCTTTCATGTGAGAGAATAAACCCTGAAGTGTGAAGCCATTGAAGTCAGGTCTCTGTTACTCACAGCCAAGTACAAGCCCTAATTTATATAACTATTTTAATACATGTTTATAGATTCATTTCTCCTTGAGAAATGCCAGCTACAAGCTTTCCCTTGTGTGCAACCTTCCCTCCCCCTAACTAGCAGGTATTTGCACAGACTCAAGCCTTACCAAGAAGCTCTACAGCATTTCTCCAGGACTGGTGTCAGAAATACAGGAAGTCATTGGGCTTCTAGATCCACCGTTTGGTGGCATTGCGGAAGGCAGCCCAGTGCCATGTGGTCACTTGGTAATGATTCCTGTAGCCCAGCATGTCCAAAATCTAGAGAATCTCATCCTTGGCCAAGCCTCAATGCGAGATGCTCTACAAGCACAGAGTGTCAGCTACCAGCCATCCAGCCCTATGCAGACAACATAATGACGACAATGACGAAAAGAAGAGCTCGCATGTGCCAGGCATCATTCTAAGTGCTTTATAGGACTGACAAACTTGTCTCCGTCAGTCACCCTACAGGCAGATACTATAACTGCCTCTGTCTTACAAGTGAGAAAAATGAAGTGCAGAGAAGTTAAATAACTTAGCCCAGGTCACACAGAAATAAGTGCAGAACGGGGATTTGAATTCAGACAGCCTGGCTTCAGAGCCCATACTCTTCGCCGCTAAGCTACCGCCTGTATTGTCCCAGCTAACACATCCGTGTTAGCTACGGTGACAAACTGGCAAGCTTTCTGATCATTAGACTTAGCACTTCCGCTGAGCAGCTTTATTAAGATTTCCAGCCGTCACATTTGCATTTATGGGTGTGAGTGGCTTTTCTGTACGAACGCTGTCCTGCCACACACTCACAGACACCACTGCAGCCAGCTACTCCTTACTAACCTGACCGGTCGATTTTTCCACCACAGCCGGATCTTCCACTGGCTTTACTGTCAACCAACACTAAAGAGATCCTTAAGACTCTGGAGAGAAATGACAACAAAGTCTATCATTCTAAATTTATTTCCTCTGCTAGGATTGGAGAATGAGCTCAAAATACCTGCAGTCTTTAAAAGCAGAGGCAGCTGTTCAGGCCCGGCTGTACCAGCTTCCTCTGAGGATGACCCCAGTTTGACCAGGCTCTTCCTGCCCTGTGGATGAGCCCCCGGGGCCCGAGCGGGGGTCAGTGGACAGTGCCCGGAAGAGGAAAGTCTCCTGGGAAAAGGAGCAGTTCTTGAGGGAGGAGGACCTGGGCTTTCCTGCACATCCGGAGATGTAGGGATAGCTGTGGGCGCGGCCATGGGCCACTTTGCCTTAGTGACTCTTCTTGGGGCACAGAGACCTTGTTTCCACCTACTTGTGGTGGGGGAGAGCCTACTAAATTTAAAGTCAATTTTCTTTGCAGAAATGCAAACTCTAGAGCAAAAATTAAGGGACGAAAATCATAGTACCAAGCAATGTGTCTTTCATTCCAAGTATTTTCTGCTTCTCTCTCCCCTCCCCCATGTCCCCATCCCTGCTCCATTCTAAATCATGCCCTTAAGAGAAGGTTATTGTAGAGCAGAAATGAAGAGGAAAAAACTCAAGTTTCAAAAGGGGCTTCTGAGGCTCACAGCAGAGACAATGGCCTGCGAGAACAAACTTTGACTCAAAAGCCCGATTGTTGCATTTCAAAAGACAAATTCCTGGCCAACTCATGGAATAAATTTTTGCCACAAACAGCAGACTCAGACAATTACAGAATGAGCTAAAGTGGTCATTTTTTCCTACCCAGGAAGAAGAGGGATTTTGCTAAACTGAGAAAGGTGTAGGAGAGAGTGAGAGAAGAAAGCAATGGAGTTGCTCCAGTGGGTTTCTGAGAGGGGGCCTGTGCCCTCTGCTGAACCCAAGCCGGCTTTGGGCAGGGAGGGGTCGACTCACCAGATGCACCTGGACCCAACAGCACGGGGGACCTGAGCTTGGCTTCCATGGGAAGCCTGGAAGGCAGCAGCTCTGCAGATTTCCCAATGCCACCAGGGAGAACCAGAGAGGAGAAATAGCTATGGGGACCACGGGGGAGCCCGATAGGGCCTGGGCCTCCGAGTGGTGCAGGGAACAGCCGACATTTTCCGTCAGGACTGTTGAGTACCTACAAGACTATAGGCTCCAGAAGAGTGCAGAAGTCAGCTGAGGAAAGGGGCCTCCTCACGTTAGGATGAGGGAATGTGGCAGCAGATGGCAGCATAGATCAAGCAATCCAAGAACAGATGGGAACACAGGCATTCAAGAGGATGCCAAAAATGGGGGGACATCCATGTCTGTGGACCATCTGGGGCCACGACCACCTCAGTGGAAGACAGCAGGGACAGATGACAACCAAGGGCACCCAGCATCAAGGCCCTCAGATCTAAGCTCAACCCGCTGGAGACACAGGAAGGACACAAATCCTCGCGTGACTGCAAACATCCTGAATTGATGGGAAACAAACTAAATTGATGGAATTAACCTGAATTAACCTGGTTTTTGCCATCGATTGGACTCTAGGCTCCAAAGAGAGATTAAATTGAGTTATAGAAATAATAAAGGCACATTTCTTAGACCCCTGAAAAACGTGACTGAAATTTGTGCCTAATACGGGTCTCCTAGCAGTCAACACAGAGAGATCCCTAGATAGGGTTGCCAGATTTAGCAAATAAAAATACAGAGAATCCAGTTAAATCTGAATTTCAGATAAACAACAAATTAATTTTTAGTACAAGTATGTCCCATGCAATATCTGCTTTATACTAAAAGATTCTTTGTTGTTTCTCTGAAATTCAGATTTAATGGGCATCCTGTATTTTCTCTGACAATCCTATTCCTAGACCCTCCTCCTCTAGGTAGGGTCCACCACACATCTTTCTCCTTATGGATTCGTACCAAGTTGTCAATACCGCCCGAGGCCTACCTTCTTCTGAAGCCACAGTGTCTGAATTTGCCTTTTTTTGTTTACAAGTCCAACTATAGTCTTCCCAGAGCTCCCGAATAGAGACCACCTCCAAGTCTTCCTTCAGACACTGATGGCAATAAATTTGCAATGAGGAGACAGCAAGTACGGCAGCCAAGAAAAATCTTCTGCCTGATGGAGAGGGTCAAAGACATTTGAAGACTTTAAAACTACTTTGCTGATGGTTTTTAAACTTAGAGGAGGGGGAATATAGGGAGTAGTATAGGGTAAGTGTTGGGGTTATGGTTATTAATAGAAACTTGGAGTAACAAAATACCAATTCACACTCCATAGAACCATAGTTGATGGACTCACTGATCTGTTATGAACTTGATAGTACAAATGTGGACTCTAAAAGAGGTTCCTATAAGCAAGCGATTTAACAAAATCACAGACTTCTGAAGAACAGCCTACAGTGATGACCGAAGGAAACCTAAGAGAGTGCAAATTGAGCCATTTAATTGAAAAAGAAGACAGTGTTTTATGATGAAGAGTGGTTGCTTTGTGCAGCAATACTGTCATAAGAGAAATGGTTTTATTTTGGAATAAAAGAAACACCTAGTAAGATCTTTCTAGATCCCTTTAACAGACTTTCCCAGCCCCCTTTGCCTAATAATAGCGACTATCATACACTGACTGCTTTCTCTCAGCCCGGCATGGTGCTGAGTGTGTCTCCAGGTACCAACTATATTAACTGTGGTTTCTTATTTTCTGTATCTTGTGATGTTTTGACATTTCTCAGGGGCCGTACCGACCGGGAGAGACTGTTCCTCCTAGACCAGCTAAGTCCTGGGTGCAGGGGGTGGTGTGGAGAGCTTGCCCTGAACGTGCCATTCACGTGCAGACCTGCCAATTTAAGACCACGCCCCCATCACCTCCTTATCTAACTCTCACCAAGCCAATATCTCCCCTGCCCTAAATCATCCCAGGGCCAGGTACCGGACAACTGGGATAGCCCCTAAGCCCCAAAAGCCTGCCAGAATCATTCAAACGAGCCAGTCCTAAACTGTTTCCTCTGCCCTGCCTTGCCTCTCCCGTGGAAACCCCAATAAAGACTCTGGCCTCAGCTCTCCCCTGGCTCCTGTCTCCTGCCGCCTGACGACCCTGACACTTCCCCTGGAGCCCTGTGCAGCGTGGTGTGTCCCCTTCTCTCAGAAAATATAAGTAATAAATTCTCCTTTCAATGGCATTGGCTTCTCCATGCCATCACTCAGTTGCCCCTCTATAAATTAAATCCCGGGTATAATTCTAATACTCGAACTCATTCAGTCCTCTTAAGAACCCTCTAGAAAGGCAGAGGGGGAAACTGAAGCACAGAGGGGCTAAATGTCTTATCTAATTCATTCTGATAGTCAGCAGGAGAACTGGGATTCACACCGAGTCTAGCTCCAGAGGCTGGCGCCAACCCACTGCACTACACGGCCTCAGGTAACTGCCCGGACGTCCCTCCTCTTCCCACAGAGCTCTGCCTGTAGCCTGTCTTCCAGGAAGCCTTCCCCAAAGGTCAAGTCCTTTCATTAGAGGCTCTCACGACACTACATACTGATCCTTAGCAGCGCTAGTCACAGTAATTTTATACTTATTTGTGTGATGATGTCATTAACATCTGCCACTCCCTACCAGAATGAAAGCCTCATGTCTTTGCAGGAACCATGTCTGTTTCTGCTCACAGTGCTTTCCCCATAGTAAGTGGTCAATAATTATTTGTTGAATGTATGGTGGTTGCCATGTATTATATTAAAAAGCAGGTTACAAAACAGTATGAAATGTAACTTCATTTGCACAAGCATATATGTGTGTGTATAGACATCCACAGGAAAAAGAAGGCCACACACCAAAATGTTTAACAATGGTGAGACTGTAGTATGTTTAATTTACCATTTTCTTTCTCATTTTTTCTATGAGAAACATCTTACATAATTTATAATTACATATATTTTTAAGTTTTAGAGAAAATGCTTCATAAAGTAATGACTGATACTAAGAAGTACTAGAGATTCCATTGATCCAGCATCACTTCAAACAGGAGAAAAACTAAAGACAGCAACCAGTCAATGGGATTTGGTTTGTGCAAAACCAGCGTAGATGAGGCAGATCAAAATATACAATATATATGAGGCCGGCCCCGTGGCATAGCGGTTGGATCCGCGCACTCCGCTTCAGCAGCCCGGGGTTCACAAGTTGGATCCTGGGTGCAGACCCATGCGCTGCTCACCAAGCCATGCTGTGCTGGTATCCCATATAAAGTAGAGGAAGATGGGCACGGATGTTAGCCCAGGGCCAATCTTACTCAGCAAAAGGAGGAGGATTGGCATCGGATGTTAGCTCAGGGCTAATCCTCCTCACACACAAAAAATACATACAACATAAAGAATGTAGTAGGCCCAGTAAATGCCTGATCAAAGTACAAATAAAGGGGCAGAACCATGCAGGGGTAAAGGCCACGGTTTCTAGAACCAGACTGCCCATATCTGAATTCCAAGCCCACCACATCTAAGGCCCTTCAACAAGTCATCTGACGTCTCCATGCTCAGTCCCCTCTGTGTAAACAGGGATGATGATCACAGTCTCTCTTCCATAAGGTTATTGTGAGAATTAAGTGCCTTACTATTTCTAGAGTTGCTAGAACGGCGTCTGGCCCACTGTAAGTGCTATGTAAGTATTTGTTCAATAAAATATATCGCAGTAACTATAAGCAATGCTGGCGATAACTATAGATATGCAATGCAATGGAAAGGTGTTATGTACATTCTAAATTATGGGATTTTCTTTTTATAAAATACGTATTATTTTAAAGAGCTTTCTGTCCTGGAATCCCATCAATGCCAATCATTTCTTCAATTCCATTACTAGTATACATGGCTTTAAACTGATAGAAGCCATGAACACTTCTAGAGGAAGTGAAAAGACCAGGATATTTGAGTCTTCATGAGAATATCAGTTTTGAGCTGAGTACCTACAGCATAGAAATTTGTTCAAATTAGGTGACAACGTTTCCATCATTGCTATAATATGCTAATGGGATGGGGAGGCAGAAGGGGTTGGGAACAGTGAGTGCTACTCACAGCTGTACAGCTGACACATATATGTATATGTGTGATTAGCAGTCTCAAAATATTTAACCCAAAAGGGATAATGATATTTACCACCAGGTGTCTCCTATACATTTCCAGGATTTTATATAAAAAATATTTTGTATGATCCAAAGCATTAATCTCATTTTCCAAAATGCAAAAATAGATCCTGTTACAAAGAGTTGGATGGGAATAAAGAGAAGTCAGGCTGTGCTATCCTTGAAGTTTCTGTGGCCCCTTACTATCAGGTACCTGTTTAGGGGTCATGGCCAACTCCCTGAGTGGTCCAGCACTGCACACATACAGCATCTCCCACCCACCGCCTAGTCTCTTTGGTCCTAGCCCATTTTTAACCTAACATAACCAATCTTAAATTACTTTACCCACAATATTGGACTCCAGACCTTGGATTATGGAAATTACCCAGGAAAATTAACCAGAAAAGGGTAAAGGAAGTAATTTGAGAGGACTAATTTTCAAACTGTGATTAAAAGACATAGTAGCGGCAAACCAAAATTGTAATCAGCTACCTAATATTCTAAGAGCATTTTACTACATACAACTTCTGTCTTGCTTTTGTTTTTCAAAAGTAATATATTCTGTAGAAATTTTGGTATATTAGAATCTAGAGGGCCGGCCCATGGCTTAGTGGTTAAGTGCGTGCGCTCCGCTGCTGGCGGCCCAGGTTCGGATCCCGGGCGCGCACTGACGCACCGCTTCTCCGGCCATGCTGAGGCCGCGTCCCACGTACAGCAACTAGAAGGATGTGCAGCTATGACATACAACTATCTACTGGGGCTTTGGGGGGAAAAAAAAAAGAATCTACAAAATCAAGTTCTGCAAAGAAGATTAAGTCTCTCAGATGCATTAAGATTCTGTTAGAGTCATTGAGAGTAATTATGTTTAACAAATATTTATCGGTTACCTATTATGTGCAAGGTTCAGTGCTATATGCCTGGGACAGAGAGAAGATAAAATGATCTATAATATAAAGTCAAGGATTAAGGGAAGTTCTGTATACCAATAATCACATTTTGTAGCAGAGTATGAGTCTGAAGGCTACTGGTGTTTGTTGCAGAACCATCACAATGAAGGAAAGCTTCGTGCAGAAGACATCTGAGATGAGCCTTGGAAAATGCACAGGTAGAGTTCAGGGCAAGAGCATATCAGGACAGACGAGGCACAGGGAAAGGCCCAGAGGTAGGAAAGCACATGAACGTTCGAGAAACGGGAAGTTGTGTAGAGCAGTGGAACTCAGCAAGTGTGCTCCAGGGATTCTGGACAGCCCACAGCACAGGACGGTCACACACAACAAAGCTTTGTCTCAGGGTCTGCCTGACTTCCAAATGTTCTGTCAGACGGCCACGTAATGGGGGAAACTATAATTACCTAGCCTAGAAACCAACTCCATTTTACATGTAAACGCAAAGGATTTTTTGCACGGGTTTAAAACACATTGAATTTTCTAGGACTGTCTATATAAACTGATAGAAGATTACATGTTGTTCTCTCTGAAATGATAACAAGATTTGTTCAGAAATTTCAGAAAATTACAACCCTGATAGCAATATTGCTTGTGATGTTTGAGCCTTGAATACAACACACCCACATCAGTCTACACGTATAGCTATTGCTTCCATGGCTGTTTTCCATATCGAGGCAGGCACCTGCCCACTCCACGGGGTCTTCTACTGGAATCACGTCTGCGCGTATACATGCTGAAATACATAATATTTTATAATAAGTTACTTTATCTTCATCTTTTATATTACAATAGAGTGTTGTGTTGATTTTTTTATTGAGGTATAATTGACATATCACATTATATTACTTTCAGGTGTACAACATAACGATTCTATACTTGTATACACTGCAAAATGACCACCACAATAAGTCTAGTTCCCATCCACCATCATACATAGTGACAAAATTTTTTTTCTTGTGGTGAGAACTTTTAAGATTTAGTCTCTTAGCAACTTTCAAATATGTAATACAGATACAGTATTATTAACTGTAGTCACCATGCTGTACATTACATCCTCAGGACTTATTTATTTTATAACTGGATGTATTGATTTTTAAAGATATTTTTGTATCAGAAAATCACCATAAAATCAATGACTTGAAAGTTATATACGAATACGGGACATAAAGGAGGAGATGGTATCAAAAAAGATAGAGTCTGAGCTTGTGTCACAATGAAAAGTATTTTTCAAGAACAAGAAGAGAAAAATTAATCTTGATGCTTCATCCTTTGAGGGTTTTTTAACAAAATCTTTAAAATATGGGCAATGTTGAGATTTCAGACCTTAAATGACAGAATTTCAGAGCAGAAGGGGTTCCTGGAGATCATCGAGTCTAGTCCAAACTCCTCATTTTGTAGATGAGGAAACTGAGGCCCAGACACGTAAAGGGACTTGAACACACAGATCATCAGGAGCTTTTAAAACAGTTACATTTTTTTTTTTTTTGAGGAAGATCAGCCCTGAGCTAACATCCATGCTACTCCTCCTCTTTTTGCTGAGGAAGACCGGCTCTGAGCTAACATCTATTGCCAATCCTCCTCCTTTTTTTTCCCCAAAACCCCCAGTAGATAGTTGTATGTCATAGCTGCACATCCTTCTAGTTGCTGTATGTGGGACGTGGCCTCAGCATGGCCGGAGAAGCGGTGCGTCGGTGCGCGCCTGGGATCTGAACCCGGGCCGCCAGCAGCAGAGCGTGCACACTTAACCACTAAGCCACAGGGCTGGCCCAAAACAGTTACTTTTTTAATAGTTTTTCCTCAAACAACAACAACTCATCATTTATAGAATACTACGTTTGAGTTTTCAAGCCGTGTGGGTCACCATTTCTTGGTGTATGAGGTTCATTAGGAGTCACATATGGGAGGCATGGATTGTTCACCTTTTTCATAAAACTGGTGTCAAGGTTAAGTGACAAAACAGATGTGAGTGAACCTCAAAAAGTACACACAGCCTGACGATCATAAAGCATAATATCACTAATAATAATCAGCAAAAAATAATCCTAGGTAAAAAAAATACTCAAAGATGATGCTTATGGGTTTATATCTTTGTATATGAAAGAAATGTTCAGGGTTTTTAAAATCACATTTTGGGTGATTAGAATTATTTTTCCTCAACATGATGTTAAAAATAAAGTCAGCATTACTAGCATTGCAAAATGATCCTAAACATTTCTCTTTATTCTGGCAGAACCAAACTGTCGCTACTAAATGACAGTGGCCCTTTGCCCAATTTAAGTGGTAACATCTCAAGTGTTTAAAACCCAGTGGGGACAGGTAAACTTATGGACAGAGAAAAAAATTGATATAATTCTATGATACTTTGTAACAAAATAACTTAGTGATTGACTAACTTTTTCACTTTTTGGCAGCGTTGTCTCTTATCATTCAACACGGATTTATTGAGAACTTTCCATGTGTCAGGCTCTGTGCCAGGCACTGGCTATGACAGTGGCCAATAAAATACACATGGTTCCCTGCACTCACGGGACTCTAGAGGGAGACAATGAAACGGATAATGACAGGACCATGTGTATGTGATGTGGACCAGGAAGGCAAACTTGCAGTATTGCTGGGAGACACCCACGTAAACTAGAATATGATGTGACTAGGACTATCCTTGCCACCTGGTCAAAGTTGGGGGTGAGGGAGAGAGATACCCATCAGCCCCTCTTATAGAGAGAGTGACCTTTAAATAGGGCTTAAGGGATGAGAAGGATTTCGCTGACCTGAGAAAAGGGAGGGGCGTTCCACGAGAAGGAAACTGAATGGACAGGCATGGAGGGACAGAAGTGACTGGTTGCTCCAAGGAGACCAACCTCATGAAGCAAAGGGTGAGAAACGAGGCTGGAGCAGTGGCCGGGCCCAGGGTGTGAGGCTTGGGAAACCCTGCCAAGGATCCCTGCTAGTATTTCTGCCCATTCCACACCACTGCCTTGAGTCCAGACTCTCCCGATAACCGACACTGGGAGAGCACCCTGATGGAGATTACCCCAAAGAGCAAAATGTCCCTCTGTTGGCTCAAGGAGGCAAGATAGTGCAGTCATGGGGACCAGGGACTTTGAGCTCAACAAAGACCGGGGTTTGAACTCCCTGCTCTGCCCACAGAAAGCTGTGTGACCCAGCCAGTCTGAGCCTCAGTCTCCTTATCTGGGACGATGACGCTGGATGTTGAGAGCATTAAATGAGATGCTGATAAAGCCCTTAGCACAGGGCCTGGCACTCAGAGAGCCAGCTCAATAAATGGAACTCATTGTCATTCAGAGCTGCCACCAGAGTACAGGGGGTAACAGGGTGAGGAAACACGTCAATAAGAAAGTCAGTGGCTCTACTCTGACCTTCTGTGAAGCGGGTCACAGAAGGGGTATCAGCTGCCCGCAAGGCAGTTGAGGGACGCAGGTATCGGGAGAGCTGGCTACAGGCAGTTCATGTCTGCAAGATCCCTTTATCCTGGCAAGCAGGGGTGAGGAAGGAGGGGCAGAAATGTGAGCTTCACACAGGGGTGTTTTGGTGTCCCGACTACGAAGGGCCCCTGGCTCCCAGCCACACGGGAGCTGCAGCTGCAGACAGCTGAGGCGGGCGGCAGGAAGAGGCTCTCTGCAAAGAGGCTGAGTCTGCTCCGAGTGCTTGACCTCTGGGCCCAGCTGTGCTCTCAGCAGCAGCTCCTCCTCCTCTGCCCACATCCACCTCAACCAGATGAAACCCAGCTTTGTGCTGAATGACCCTGGGCCAGCCTGCTGTGCTCACCCACCTCTTCCCGCCCCCACCCCGGAAGCAGTGATAGCTCCAAAAGTCTAGCTGATGAATAGGAGTTTCTTGTTTCCCTTCGCATTCCCCCCACTCTCTCTTTCTCTAGCTCAGTGAGGAATAATAATAATAAATAACAAAGAATAACAACAACAATAATACTAATGACAACTGTATGCCAGTACATTTTGAATTCTTTACATGCCTTGTCTCTTAATCCTCACACAGCCTTATGAGATAGGTACTATTAATCCCATCCCTATTTTACAGATGGGAAACTGAGGCACAGATTGCTTAAGTAAACTGCCCAAGATCACACAGCTTGTAAGTAGTGGAGCCAGATTGAAAATGCGGGCAGCCAAGTCCAGGACCACAGCCCTTCCCCTCAGCCTCTCGCCATTAATGAGGAGGGCTCCCCTTGCAGGGATGGAAGGGACAGCCTGGCTGTCGAATATTCATAGGCTGTTCCTGAATTTACTCACTGTTGTCAGCCTAAAGATCTGCTTGTTTGAAAGACAGCAGCTGTTTTTATTAGGAGCTTCCAGCATCTAAAAACACACATGAAAATAACAATTCACTTTGGGAATAAAGTCATAATGGGGCATATACATCATCAGCCTGGCCAGCTGGCACCTTTGGGATGTGCCTGAGTAGGACTGTCGCCTTCTTATAGAGCCAGTCACACCTGCTGGTACTGAATTTGATTTTGCCCACTTTATACACCCTGAGAAACACAACCATAGAGAACTCATGCCCACATGTTCACCCCGTTTACTCACAGACGCCCACCACGCACACGGAAAGGAGCTCAAATATCTGTCCCCTCACACGGAGATAATATACATCCATCAAAACTCACCGTGGGCCCCACACACTCACTCAGTACCCAGAGGCACGTACAGGTACACGCCCTGCGTGAGATGAATGAGTACCCCAAACTGATTTGAGGGATGAATTCCTCAAAGCAGGCAGAGTCAGACACACACAGACATGTCAATACAAGGAGGCACCTAATAATAATAATACCAGCTAATATTTATCAGTGCTTACTATGTGCCAAGCATTGTGCTAAGTGTCTTAGCTTTTCATACTTTATGTTAGTTAATTCTCTCAACTACCGATAAGGCACATTTTTTTTTTTTTATTACCCACATTTTGCAAATGGGAAAACTGAGCCACAGAGAGTTAAAATAACTCACCCAGGGCCAGCATGGTGGTGTAGTAGTTAAGTTCACGTGCTCCTCTTCAGTAGACCAGGGTTCACCGGTTCAAATCCCGGGTGCGGACATACTCACTGCTCATCAAGCCATGCTGTGGCAGCATCCCATATACAAAATAGAGGAAGATGGGCACAGATGTTAGCTCAGAGCTAATCTTCTTCAGCAAAGAGAGGAAGATTGGCAATGGATGTTAGCTCATGGCCAATCTTCCTCACCAAAAAAATAAATAAATAAATAAAATAACTCACCCAAGGTCACACAGATAATAAGTTCTGGCATGGGGTTTGAACGCAGGTGGTCAGGCTCCCCAACTGCTTCTAGAACAGACGTAGGCCCAATGCAGATCCCACATGATTGTTATCATGCCCTGTACACACCTTGCACCTTAAATATCACACATCTAAAGCAGAATTCTTGATTCCCCTCAAAACCTGCTGCCCTTGCCCCACCAATGTTGTCCCATCTCAGTGAACTCCCTCACCATCCATCTAGTTTCCTACAGCTCAAAACTAGGAGTTGTCCCCAATTCCTCCTTTTCCTTCAACCCCACATTCAATTCCTCAGCAAATTCTCAATCCAACCAAGGCCCTCACCTCCTCCGAGCCACCACCATCTCTTGCTAGGAGCATTGCAGTAGCCTCTAACAAGTGTCCTGCCTCCATGCTTGCTCCTCTACATCCATTTTCCACACATCAGACTGATTTTGATCTTTTAAAAATATCAATCAAATCACATCACACCCCTGCTTAAAACCCTCCACTGGCCTCTCATTGCACTCAGTAGAATCCAAACCCAATATTCTGTCTACAAAGCCCAGATATGAAGTGGCCCAGCCTTCACCTCCCACTTCCTCTGGTACAACTCTGCCTGCAGCCCACCTGAGTCTGGCCACCCTGGCCTTCTTTCCCTTCCTAACTCACTCAACTTTGTTTCTAGCTTGAGACCTGTATTAACGTTAGCTGTTCCCTCTGCCTGGAATGTTCTTTCTTCTGATCTCCACATGGCTGGCTCCTGCTTGTCCAGGAGATCTCCCCCTGAGAGTGTAGCAGGGATGGCTACCTTCCCTGCCAAAGTTCATGCTCCCCCTTCCAGATGGTGGGGTTAGCTTTCTATACCCAGCCGATTCCCAGTGTGGCCATGTGGGCCCAGGGTGGCCAAGTTATTGCCAAAAGAACAGGAGGAGAAGTGATATGCCAGGCCGAGACTTTAAAGGAACAGGTGTGCCTTTTCCACTCTTTTTCCTCTTCCTCTAGTCAAAAGCAGATGACTCTGAGGCCCTAGGGGATGACACAGTCTCAAAATGCAAAGAGCCTGTGTCCCCAAATCACCACATGGAGGAAAGCCACTTGTTACCCAATTAGGAACCCCATATTGGACTGTTCCATGAGTGAGAAATAAACTTCTATTTGAGAAGTCACTGAAATGAGATTTATTTGTTACAGCAGCTAGAGGTACTCTAACACAGAGACATAGTTCCTGACCACGCAACCTAAATAGCCACCCTGTCACCTTATCACATCACTCTGCATGGCATATATCATTATTTGATATGTCTCTTGTTTACCTGTAATCTGCCTTTCTCAACCAGAACATCACATGTATGGGAGCCATGACCTTATTTGCCTGATTCACTCCTATATCCCCAGAACCCAGACCAGCGCCTGGCACAGAACAGGCAACCAATAAATATTCTGAAATGAATGAATGAATGGGTGCGTGAGTGAATGAACATGCTCGATAACTAGTTATTGAATTAAACAGGGGGAGCAATAGTTGAGGGGCACGTCCTGCCTCGAGGCCTTGCACTCGTTTCCCTTGACTGGAATGCTCTCCCTGAGACACCTACCTGGCTCCCTCCTTCAGGTATTTACTCAGATGACCCTTTCTCAGTGAGGCTTTCCCAGGCTACACTTTTAAAATCCTAACAGTTCTTACAGACACACACTGCCTACCTTCTTTCTCTGCTTTATTTTTCTTCATAGAACTTACCATCATCAAACATTCTACATCTTCTATTTAGTTAACTCTTTGTCCTTCCCTCTCTCCAACAACGTTAAAACTCCATGAGGATGAGGGCTTTTGTCCATTTTGTTCTCTGTTCTCTCCCCACTGCCTATAATAGTGCCCTGGCACATAAGGGTACTCGATTAATATTTGGTGAAAGAATCAGGAAGGAAGAAAAGGAGGAAGGGACAGAGGGAGGGAGGGAGGGAGGAGGGAGGAAGGAAGGAAAAGAAAGAAAGAGAGGTAGGGAGGGAGGGAAGAAGGGAGGGAGGGAGGCAGGAAGAAGGAAGGAAGGAAGGGAGAGAAGGGGGGTGAGGGAGGAAGAAAGAAAATTTAACCCTGTGAGGGGAAAATGTGGGTAGATATGTAGGTGACATGATACGGGGTTTAGATTGGAACAAGAGAAAAATAGCTATGTGAGCAGAAGAAAGAACAACACTAATTCCTAACAAAAATTTTCTGAATTAATTTAAAAGTCAGATTCTATTACCATAGTTTTTGTCCTGTAATTCTGTGACGTAAAGCATCACGGACATGACATCACTACCTCACAGGAGCTACCCCCACTAAATGAGGGATCATCAACACGCTGGGATATTTCTTTTATTTTTGGAGAGGAAGATTGGTCCTGAGCTAACATACGTGCCAATCTTCCTCTATTTTGTATGTGGGATGCCACCACAGCGTGTCTTCATGAGTACTAAGTATGTCCGCCCCTGAGATCCGAACCTGTGAACCCCAGGCCGCCAAAGCAGAGCGCACAAACTTAACCACTACACCATCGGGCCAGCCCCTTGGGATATTTCTTTTTGAAATAATTCACCCAGGTGGCAATCAGAGTGGACATCCCACAACTACATTCTCCAGACAAGAGCAAAGTAGACTTGTAAGTTGGAAGAGGATTTATTCTGAAAAACAAAAGGAGTAAAATGTAGTCGAGAGTGTTTAGGAAATAAGGAAAGAAAGGAGGAAGGAAGGGAAAATTTTCCCGCAAATGTTTGTCCTAAGACATAAGAAATTCTAGTCTCTCAACTTTGATCTCAATTGGCTCCAAATAAGCCATTTTTCCCTCTGGTCTTTAGCTTTGCCCTACGCAAAATTAGGAGAGTAGAGAGACATAACCACGCAAGACCCTTCCAGCTACACAGATCCTAGGGTTGTCCAATATGAACCTGGGCCAACCTGCCCAAAGGCCCAGGGAGGGGTATTCTACCATACCAGTCCACAGCTCTTATATCTGCCCTGGTCATCCTTTCCCGGAGTCATGGCCACCACCACCGGACTGGTCCCCCATACAACATCATATTAGGAGAGAATAAGAAATTGGCACCAGTGATTGAGTCAGATAGAAGCATATGGCCCAGGTAAGGCTAATCAGAGACAGAAAGACTCAGTGCTAGGACTTTGAGCCATTTCTGCTGGACTTGAGCTTGGAGCTGCTACAGCCATCTTCCTTCCATGATGGAGCCACCAAGGAGTCGAGGCAACATCAGGATAGCAGTGCCACACTGAGAAATAGGGAGAAAGCAGGGCTTGGTAACATCATTTGAGGCACTGGAGGAAGCCTGAGCTGAACCAGACCTAATCCTGGGCTTTAAAGTTATATAAGCTAATAAATTCCTTTTTTGTTGAAGCCAGTTTGAGTCACTTGCAACCAAAAGAGTTACGATTGATACAATATTCTTTTCCAGGACTCCAAAATGATTTGGTTTATAGGCAGTTTTGTTTGATCAGCACAGGTGGGATTTCACCCCCACCCCCAACACAGAATTTGAATGACTTGAGGTGAGTCAACTCTATCCTGCTTACCACAGATCCATCTGCTCCCTATCATATTACAAGGACTATTGCCTGGTCTCAGAAAGCAGTTGAGAATGCACCACCCACCGTCATTTTGCATCCCCACATTAATTGAGCTCTTATGACAGTAATTCATAACCTTTTTTGGGTCATTGAACCTTTTGAGAATCTGATCAAAGACACCGGCCAACTTCCTACCCCCCAAAACACACATATGCATATAAATGCTCTATTTTTCATATAATTTTAAGGGCATCACAGATCTGTCCCAAAGTCTGTCTAGGTGAAGAATCCCTGCCATACTCTGATATGGCTCTTCCCTTTTTAATCTGGTACATGTCCATGAAACACTATTTTTAAAAATAAAGGTAATCATTTCCAGGCAATATGATGTCAGGCGGTGCCTCACAAACTTTAATGTGCATGCAGATCACCTGGACATCTTATTAAAATGCAAATTCTAATTCGGTAGACCTGGAATGCATTTCTCACAAGCTCTCAGGTAATGCCGAGGCTGCTGGTCCATGGATTACCCTCTGAGAAGTAAGGGTGAAGGAAAACGAGCATGGATTTTGGAGTCAAAGGACCTGGGTTCAAATCCTGCAATGATCCCTCACTAGTGATGTGACGTTAGGTAAGTCACTGAACTGCTAGACAGCAGCTTCCATCTGCTCGTCTGTAAAACAGGAATTATAGTGCCTGCCTTGCAGGGTTCAACCTTGGCGATTAAATGTGACAACATGCAAAAAGCACTAGAGAATTAATAAAAGTTCTCTTCCCTTTAGATCAGGGTGTCTCAACTTGGCATTATTGACATTTTGCGTTGGAAAATTCTTTCTTATGGGGGGCTGTCCTGTGCACTATGGGATGTTTAACAGTATCCCTGACCTCCACCTGTTAGATGACATAGCAGTCCCCCAACTGTGACACCAAAAATGTCTTCAGACATGGCCAAATCTCCCTTGGGGGCAAAATCAGCCCTAGTTGAGAACCTCTGCTTTAGATCTACATATTAACCGCCAGATATTTTAGGTCTTCTCTGAGTTCCTTAATTTCCTAAATAATCTTCCATGATCCATTATTTGCTCTTATTTTCAGTTTCAAAAACCTTCAAATGGAGAAATGCATGTTACAGGAATATGGTAACAGTTTTAAATGCTTAAGGAAAATTTCCAATCATTTAAAAATTCCTTTCACAAGGAAGACATACAAAACACATTAACTTTATGTTGATGCTAGACTTAGCTATCGCCATATTTACTAACCTATATTTTCAATCATTAAAGTGGCTGGGTACAGTTTTCCTATCATAACCCACCAGTCCTTGAAAAGCAGCTCACCCCAATCATGGAGATCTCTATCAAATCTGACAGGGAGCCCTTTGCTAATAATCTTGGCCTTAAGCTTTCCCATCCTTAATTTTTCCTCATCGTTTGCAGAGAAACTGAAAACAGCCTCTCCTCCTTTTCCTCACCTAAAGTCATCAGAAGTGTGGTTCCAGTCCTAAAGTAAAAATATTGAAATTGAGACTCATTCAGAAATGCTGCTTGGATGATCTCAAACTCCGTCAGACTGCAGCTGGGATTCTCCAGGACCCAAGGATAACCAGTTTTCACAGCACCATGGAGATTCTGTTCTACTGTGGATACACTTGACAAGTCAGTTGCTTTGGAGAACATGAAACGTGAGCGGTGAGGGAGAAAGTCCCAGATGTCTGACCCAGCATGCAGATGAAAAAGGGAAAGCAGCTGTTCACACAGTCAAGACAGAGCTTGAGATGTTGGCAGTGGAGACAAGGATGCTGTCTAAACAGGCTGGAGGGTGAGGGTGCCCGGGCCTCCAACGCTGACCACCTCACAAATATTATATTTGTTATATTCACAAAATATAACACTTAAAATATAACAATTTTCATCCTGGTGCAGCCACCGACGTCCACTGCTTCTGAGACTTCCTCCTAATCATGTTGGCTACAAACAGATTGAAATCTTTCCCCAGAATTGTTTCTTTCTTATCAACATTTGAAGGTGAGAGATGCCAACCAATGGACACATCAGAGTTGAAAAACAATCTAGTTTAAGTTAGGACTGAAAAAGGAAAAACACATTCATTTGAGGATTACAGGAAGTTCAAGTCTCCCCTCTTCTCCCCAAAGCCTTTGCTGAAGAGCTGAGAACCCCGAGGGGGTGAGTGGGCACTGGACACAGGCCCTCCCTCTCTTCCCCAGCCTCCCATTCCACCTTCCCAGTGTTCTTCAGCCAGCTGCTACTTCTGCCCACTGTGAATTTGGAAATTATGCAAAGGGACTTGCTGAGAGTGTGAAAAGGAAGCCAAATTCAGAAAAAGAGCCTAATGTATCTAGGAGCAGAATAAGCCAAGACCCATGACCGTGACCAGAAGCAAGAATGAAAATACGTATGATGTGGAGGTCAAGACAAGAGGAACGAATCATAGTATCACAAGGCCTAAGACCAGTAAAGCACCTGGCATCTGAGAGGCAAGGAAGTCTGGAGCTAAGAACCAGGTGGAGTTCTGTGATATTTTTAATCTTAAATTGTGCAGGCTCATACAACATTCCATTCATCTCCATGCACTGGGAATTCAATTCCACTGAGCTAATGGAAAAACACACGCTCTCCAACAATGATGTAGATATGCTTGCACCTGGCTCAGAAGCAAAAAATTAAATGAAAACTACCTAGTTTTATGAGCTTTTTCTTGATGCAACTTATTTCCATACCAAATATTGCTTTTGTGGTTATGTTTGCTGCTTTTTTACCTGTGGAAAAACATATTGTGTTATCATGTTTAGGGCAATTTTTCATCAAGATCACCTGACAAGAATACAATAATGCAGTACCTTTTCAAAAAGTGTTAATCCTTTTGCATTTAATTGTTACAATCATCCTATGATACATAATATTACCACTCTGCTTTATGCACGAAGAAACAAAAGTTCAGACAGGATAAGCAACATGTCAGAAGTCACTTGGCTAGTAAGTGAAGAGCCAGGATGTAAACACAGTCAGCCTGACTCCAGAACACATACATTATAACTGCCTCCATATTATAGAGCTAAGACTCCAGGCCATGAAGATACCACAGATCAATGGGCAGGAAACACCTATCCAATAAACAATATTGTAATAAGTAGATGGCAATTTAAAAAAATAATTTAAACCATAATCTCACACTATTGGACCCAAAAAAAAAATTCTAAAAGATGACAGAATAAGTATCATGGATGCTTTATTAATAGACTTCTCACCTGCCATGTAGGGGCTGGAATTAGATTAACAGCACTTGCAAATATCCACCTTCTCCTATTCCCATGTGATCAGAGGTCATTTCTATCTTGGTCACTATCATGTCCCCAACACCTCGTACAATGACTGGCTCAGAGTAGGTACTAGGTAAATATTTGCTGAAGGAAAGAATTTAATATAATTTTTTAAATAAAAAGAAAACATAATTAAAAATTTATCAAACCTAGAGAGGACTTTTAAAAACTTACAAGCTGTAGAAGAAATCACAAAAGAAAAGATGGACAGATATAACTACATTTTTAAAAGATTTAAAAGGCAAACAATAGGGAGCTGGCCCGGTGGCATAGTGATTAAGTTCAGCACACTCTGCTTCGGCAGCCCAAGTTCACGGGTCCAGATCCCAGGCATGGACCTACACCACTCGTCAGCCATGCTGTGGCGGCAACCCACATACAAAATAGAGGAAGACCGGGACAGATGTTAGCTCAGGGCTAACCTTCCTCACCAAAAAAAAAAAAAGGCAAACAAAAGACTGTGAAAAATATTTGCCACAAATAAATTTATCTTTATTCTAAGAAAAATAATGACAACCTAGTAGACATATAAGATACAAATAAAAAGAAAAACAATACAAGAATAAATATAAAAGCATATTCAACCTTTCTGGCACTCAAATAAATTTAAAAATAAGCAATGATGGAGATTTTTTTTAATCACAGCAATCTAAATATTGATGAAACTTTTATCTCATATATAGTTATGGAGTAAATTGGTAACTTTGGAAAGCAATTACAAGGTCTATTGGAAAGTAAATGGCAATACACTTCAAATTATATTAAAGTGTTTATAATTTTTTGACTCAATGATCCTACTTTCTGGGAATCATTCCAAGGAACTAATCCAAATAGGAAAGACTATAGACATGAAGATGTTCATTGCATTTTTTATTGTTTTCTTAGGAAAAAATAGTAAAAGAAAGAAAGGAAACTAAATGGTCTTCACAAAGGGAATAACTAAGAGGATAAAACCACTGATGGCAGGCTGTGCATCTATTAAGAGACAGTCATGGACTTCTGCTTCCAGCATGATAGAATAACAGGGACTAGACTTACATGCCCTCTTCAAAAGATTAGAGAACTAGATAAAATAGAAGAAGTAGCTGTTTTCAGATATTAATGCATCAGGCAGCACAGGTGCGCAATCCCTGAGAAGGAAAAAGGAGATGGATCTTCTGATCATGCCATCGTTCAGCCTGGAAAGCCATCCCAGATGATGGTGCAAGCAGAGGGATTTGGAGCAGAGCACAGTGGTCTTGCTAATTTGAGGAGACAGAGCTTGTGGTGCAGGGAGCCTGAGGAGCTATGCAGGAAAAAAGTTCCAGAAATCTGCATGGGGATCCCACTGAGTCTTGTCTGAATACCCAGCTGCATTGGGTGAAACTCCATAAAGCTTAGCAAGGAATGAATGGAGAACTCTAAACTCAGCAACCCCCAGGGCTTACAGGGGGCAGAGAGAATTGCCAGTTCCAATCAGCTAGAAAGGAGAGTCCTCATCCAAGGCATTTTGGTAGAGACCCAAGAAAGGTCACATCTTGGGCCAGCCCTGGTGGCCTAGTGGTTAAGTTCAGCACACTCTGCTTCAGCAGCCTGGGTTCAGTTCCCGGGTACAGACATACACTACTTGTCTGTCAGTGGCCAGGCTGTGGCAGCGGCTCACACTAAAAAAAGAAAGAGGAAGATTGGCAACAGATGTTAGCTCAGGGAGACTCTTCCTCAGCAAAAAAAAAAAAAGAAAGAAAGAAGAAAGGTCACATCTTAGGATTAAGGATAAATTATCCCTAGAGTAAAGGCTACTCTAGACCTTCCCTAAAAAAGCATAAAAACAAACCTCAAAAGGGTCGAGCTGATCCAGAGGTCATTTAACTGCCTGCTAGAAAAAAGCCCAATGCTCTCTAAAGGAAGACAACAAAACCTACACCTCAGCAACATATGGAAAAGGTAGATTAACAGGTACTTATTAGAGAGACATTTAAGACAAACTTGTACCAAACTGACAAGCTCGTGGCATAATCCAAAAGGCTGATACGGAATTGAAAGGGTCCAACTCCTGGCCAGCGAATCGAAGTTATTTAATATCTGTCCCCAGCCCACCTGATGAGCAGCATCACAGTGACACCTCCCACAGTGCCAGGTACACTCCCAGAGGCTGAGCGTGGGCTTTGGAGTCATATAAACCCTGCCTTAAGGTCTGAGTCTGACTCTAGTTTCTGCAGCTGTAAATCTGGAATAATGACCACAGCCATGTGGCAGGGACCTTGCATAATAAGCACCCAATAAACTTTTTTTTTTTAATTGTTTTCTTTTAACATTGCTAAGGTGGACTTCTCATTAAGAAATATCCTTCAACAAATTTCTTAATCAAATTATCACTGTTTAATTTATATTTTAGAATCTGCAAGGTCCATACTAAGCCCTCAATAAATGTTTGCTATTCCTATTGTTGTTGTCAATGTTAATATTCCCTCTATTGCAAATGTTTGATTTCATATTTTACAATAAAGCAGCCTCAATAGTATCACTGTGTTTATCACTGTACTTTATAACTAAAAGTTATGAGAATACTTATTAACTAGTCAAAAGTTCCTCTGACCTTTTTCAGAAATTTCTCTAAATATTTTAAGGCTTAGAAATTTCTATATTCAGATGCCACACCTCCCACTCCCCACCCCCAATGACCACAGCATCTAAGTTTAGTCATTTCACCCCCCTGACAGTCCCAGGCTGTACTTTTCCTTTTCTCTTCCTTTTTTTTTTAAAGCTTTTTATGCTTAAAATGTAAATCAGTGGGAATGTAAATTGGTATAAATTGGTACAACTTTTCTAGAGGGCAATTTGTCGGTGTATATCAAAAGCCTTTTAATAAAAAACAAGTCATATATTTTTACCAAGCATTCCAATTTTAAGAATTTATTCTATTTGTCTATAAGGATTTACCTCTCAGGATTTTCATTAAAGCAAAATTTATAATGGTTTAAAAATTGGTAACAAACTAAAAGTCTAAGAATAACAAATTGAATAATTATGCCATAGTCATGACATGAAATGGTGTACACCCATTAAAAGATATCTTGTAAAAATAATGTGTAAAAAAAAATGTGAAAATGTTTACCATATATTGGCAAGTGAAAAAGACAGTTACAATACAGTATTACTGTGTGATCCTAATTTTAATTTAAAAATATATATGCTAAATATTGATAAAGAAACCAAGAAGCTAATAGCAATATATCTAATTAAGGTGTGTGGGTTATTTGTGGGTGTGTGTATGTGTGTGTGTGGAAGATCAGCCCTGAGCTAACATCCATGCCAATCCTCCTCTTTTTGCTGAGGAAGACAGGCCCTGGGCTAACATCTGTGCACATCTTCCTCCACTTTATATGGGACGCTGCCACAGCATGGCCTGACAAGTGGTACGTGGGTGCGCGCCCGAGATCCGAACGCGGGCCGCCAGCAGCAGAGCGTGCGCACTTAACCGCTGCGCCACGGGGCCAGCCCTGAGTGTGGGTTATTTTTAATTTTCTTCCTTGAACTTTTCTTAATTTCCGAATTGTTTATATTACACATTTGTGACTTGAAATCATAAAAAAATAAAATTTCTTTTTTTAAAAAAAGCCTTTCAAATTCTTTCAAGTAGTCAAGTCTAGCCACTTACATGTGGTGGCTAGAACAATGTAAGAAATTTTTTAAATATAGTTCCATTTTGTTCTGCCATTACTAACTCTGAGACCTCATTTAATTTCTCTGGACCTCAAATTTCCTAAGCTTTTTAAAAAAGGGAGGCAAGGGAGGCTTGAGATAGGAGCATAAATTGGTATAGCCTTTTTTGTAGAGGAATTGGCAAATATCCATGGAATTTTGAATGGACATACTCTTCGACCTAACTATTCCAAAACTAAAAATTTATCCTCCAGATAAACCTGCACAAATACGAAAACCTGTGCCTATTAAAACATTCCCTGCAGTATTGACTATAGTAGCAACAAGCTGGAAACAATACAAATGCCTACCAAGTAGGCGAGCAGATAAAAATGAATGAGACATCCAAGATGTATTAACTGGAATAAGCTAATGCATAGAGTATTGTTCCATTTATCTTTAAAAAACTAAAAATTTCATTTCTAATTTTATTACACACACATATGTACATACACACACACACACACACACATATTTCTGGAAGGATGCATCAGGAACTTCTATCAGTAGTGACCTCTTGAGAATGGGAATAGTGGCGTGGGGAGAGTCTGGAACTTTTACCTTTGACCTTACACTTTTCTATACCAATCAGTTTTTTTTTTAACTATGAAAATATATTAGTTTTGTAATTTAAAACTTAAGGGGTGAGTTGTGGAACCACATGATTTCTAAGATTCCTTCCAGCTCTAAAACTCTCTTTAAGTCCCTAATGTAAAGTATCATCAACATGGTAGATTTGATCATGCAAATTATCAAATTTATTTACCACAATTTAAAATTTAACAAATCTCTTATTGGAAATTCAATTCCCCTGGTGCTCTGCTAGTCTCCAAAGTTGACAGGGGACACCTGGATAGATGTGTGTGTGTGTGTGTGTGTGTGAGGAAGACTGGCTCTGAGTTAACATCTGTGCCCATCTTCCTCTATTTTGTATATAGGATGCTGCCACAGCATGGCTTGATGAATGGTGCACATTGGTCCACGCCTGGAATTCAAACCTGCGAACCCCAGGCTGCCGAAGCAGAGCATGCGAACCCAACCACTACACCACTGGACCAGCCCCAGATACTTTTTAATTGAACTGTTTTTCTAAGGCAGACTCTAGAAAGATGTTTCTTTTTAACTAATAGAAAATAAAATGTAAACTACAGGACTATGGGTGACTTTAATTTATGACAGGTTCAAACTTTCTGATTGCATGTACGAGAGTCACAGCATGCAGAGGTTTTATTAACAAATGCAGGTAACCATTTTATAAATTCCAAGTCAATTCTCCAGCACAGTAATGTGGTGGAATTAGGGCAGGAGATAGGGAGAAGATCACAAATAATCCAAAGTTGCCGTTAAGACTATCCAAAAAGAGGGGCTGGCCCAGTGGCATAGTGGTTAAGTTCACGCACACCACCCTGGCAGCCCAGGGTGCACGGATTTGGATCCCAGGCACAGACCTACCCACCGCACATCAAGCCATGCTGTGGTGGCGTCCCACATACGAAATAGAGGAAGATTGGCACAGATGTTAGTTAGCTCAGGGCCAATCTTCCTTGCAAAAAAAAAAGAACTATTCAAAAAGAAGAGAATGTAAACTACAGTTACAATTACATTAAATGTTTAGAAACACATTTTTTTGTTCTATAACCAAAAATAATACAAGTTTCATAGTTTGGAAGCATTAAACATCATATAAATTGCTTGATGAAACACCACCAAAAAGTTAACATGAGAAAATAATTATAGTTGTTAAATGTCCTAGTTGAAACCTTATTTTTTTTGAAACCTTAAAATAGGACCAAGGACTTCCACATCTACTATGTAGTTCTACATCTACTTCTACATGCTACCACGATGGACAATTCGAGGGAGACCAACCCTCCCACCAAAACAACTAGAGAAGCTGGATAAGATATTTGAGAAGCTATTTAAAGGCGTCAGATAACTACCCAGGCAACCAGGATTTGAGGAGACAAGATTCCAGAAAGAAAGGAAGCTTTGAGAAGTGAGCTCTACATTTTCTAGTGCTTTCCCCCTCAAAGTACTTGCTGATTCTTATGCCACACAGAACCAATATTCTTAGAAGGTGCAAGGCTGAGAAAGCTCTAGCACCTCACAGTGCTAGCAAGACAAAAATTGTAGTTCAGGGCCCACCAACGAGGAGGCCTGATAAACAGCCTAGGCTTTCCGTTATATTTTCTGGATGCTCGATCTTGGTTAAGAAGGTCTTCCTCGTCCCTAGTGTGTGCTCACAGGCTCTCTTATTTTCGTCTAAGCTGGATTTATTTTTTATATGGAGTAAGATTAGAGTCAATTTTATTTTGCTTGAGACGGACCACCAGATCATCCTTTATGAAATAAACTATCCTTTCCCCTCTAAACTGAAACATCACTTTTGTCATGTATTAAACTAAACAATCTACTTCTGCATTCTCTCTTTTGTTGCACTGATCTGTTTGTATATTCAAACATGTAGTGGATATTTATCATTCTTTTCGACTGTGCAGCATCTGAATCCTCTTCCTATATTTGGGAAAATCCCCACCTTCTGATTCTTATCTCCACCTCGAGCCCATCCCTCACGAAAGAAGCTGAAAATATCAGACAGAGGCTTTCTCAGCTCCCCGTGAAGCTAGGGTAACGGCCAGCTCCTAAAATGGCCCCAGTGATCTCTGACTTCTGGCACTCACATCCTTGTATAATCCTCTCTCTCATCGAGTAGCGTCATTGCAGAAATGATGGCGCGTGATTTCTGAGGATGACCACGAGTTACTGTGGCTCCTGCCTTGTTTTCTGCCTCACATCGCCCACTCTGGGGAAAGCCAGCTGCCAGACCATGAGCACCCTCAAGGTCTGGAGAGGTCCATGTGGGGAGGAACTGAGACCTCCCACGCACAGCTATATGAATGAGCCATCGTGGAAGCAGATCCTCCGGCCCAATCAAGCCTTGGATGACTGTGGGCTCCTGAAAGACCCTGAGCCAGAACCACTCAGTGAAGCACTCCTAGATTCCTGACAGACACACCCTGTGTGAGATAGTAAATGTTTATTGTTTTAAGCTGCCTAGTTTTGGGGTAATTTGTTACACAGCAGTAGATAATACATAGGGTATGGCACCTGACCCAAGTTCTCCTTTTGTTTTATATTCTTCAACAAGATTTTATAGTTTTCTTCACAAAGGAACTGTCTTTCTTCTCAAGTTTATTCCTAAGTATTTTGTGGCTTTTGTCTCTTATATGAATGAAATTTATTAAAAATGTCCATTTCTATGTGTTTTTTGCAAGATTAGAGCAAGTCTATTGACGTTTATATATTTATCTTATAGTCAGTAATCTACCAGTTCTTATATTCATTACATATACATTTTTTTTTCTAACTAGACTCTCTTGGGTTTCCAGGATATACAATCATTTCACCAGTAAGAAGGAATTTCAAAATAAAAGACTTCAACTTTTCTAAAATTAATGCCAATTACTTCTTTTACTTGTCTTACTGTTAAATCCTCCTAAACAACGTGGCACAATACTGACAATAGTGGGTATCTCTGGTTCCTGATCCCTACTGAAATGGGTTTTAGTGTTTTGTTGTTTAGAATGATAGTTGCTATTGGCTGTTTTGGTTTTTTTTTTTGATTGAGGTATAATTTACATATAACAAAATTCACTCTTTTTTAGGTGTACAGTTTGATGAGTTTTAACCACCACCAAAATCAAGGTTAAGAGCATTTCCATCACCCCAAAAAGTTCCCTCATACTCTTTTGGGGTCATTCTTTTATATCTCTGCTTCAGTTTAAATAAGATATATGCACTTTTGATGGAACTCCACTGTTAATATTTGTTCAAGCTCTGTACGAACAGAGAACATATCTATGTTGCTCACCTCTATACTGCTAGCACCTTGCATAATACCTGACACATACCAGGTCCTCAACACTTGCTGAATTAATACACGAGTGAATGAATGAACCAATCAACCAACCAACATATTCGCCTTTGTGCTCAGCCCCATTCTTTAGTGTTCCCTGATGCCAGCTCCTTCCTGCCTTGATCTCCCCAGTCTGCATCCTCCCTGACTCCTCACTGCTGGACTACAACTGCCTACCAGGTGAGCTATCCATTGCCCCTAATGGCACCCCTTTACCTCTCTGGTTTTCTCTTCCAAGAAGAAACTTAACAACAATAACAAAAAACAACAAAGGTGGCTGTTTCCAGTAGCGTCCATGGACATACAGTTTCAAAAGGGAAAAACTAAAATTAGGAAGCAAGAGACTCAGATCCAAAGATAGGGAGCTTAATAATCTGGAGTGTAAGTTTTGGAGGAGCTAGACCAAGGGGGCATTGAGGATCAAAAATGGGTCAAAAGTCAGAAGTGGAGGCCACAGGGGAGAAACAGCGAGGCTGGGAACCGAGTAAGCTGCCTACTTCTTTTACAGGGTGCACAGCCAGGGATCCTGTCTTAAAGAGGCAGAGTTGAGCCAGGCAATGGCCAGCCATCTTCTTCTGCCAGGCCACTGTCTTGCGTTCCGCCTGCCTCATAAATTCCCACCATCATCTGCAAAAACATCTACCCACAAGCAATGGATCTATTTTGGAGGGCAGGTCTCATTCTCAGTTCCCTCCAGGTGCAGCACAAATGACCCACCACTGACCAGTGAAGATGGAATTTGCAGTTTCAGAACTGGTTGCTTACTTGTTCAGAGCTAGAGAAAAAGCTGAAAAAGCTGAGCTGTGAAACGCAGAAAAGTGAAGGAACTCATCTTTTTCTAAACACACACAAAAAAAGAGTTAAAATATTAAAAAATGCGATTGAGATATCTGAGGGTAATTCACACGCTAGTATACTCTAAAAAAATGCAAGCACAGAGGCATAAAAAAAAGCTTTGTTAGCTAGTCTTTGCTCACCAATGACA
This sequence comes from Diceros bicornis minor, assembly GCF_020826845.1. Classification (NCBI taxonomy): domain Eukaryota; kingdom Metazoa; phylum Chordata; class Mammalia; order Perissodactyla; family Rhinocerotidae; genus Diceros; species Diceros bicornis. The sequence continues at coordinate 19,791,158 of NC_080764.1, read as the reverse complement.
AATGTAGCTAATTTGGGCAAATGTAAATAAGGCACCACCACAATGTGTAAAGGCCAACCACAGATTTAAGATTGGCATATCTAAATAGGGGAATTTATAAAGATTATGATAGACTGTCACTGAAAAGCTTCTCTTCAGAAATTCGGGAGATTATCTGAAAACAAATTCGAAGTTCAATTTTTCTACAGAAAACAATAAGGAAGGGAGTGTTTTTTGTTGAAAACGGGGTGCGGGTCGAGGTGGAGGGCACGTAAACGTTAAGTTAAAGAGACATAGAAAGTATCTCCAAAGGCGCAAGCTTTAGTAGGGACTTCCCTCACAGGAAAGACACCTGGCGTTTTATGTGACTTTCTAAACGCTGCGTATTTCTATGAAGTTACAAAGCTGCACTCCCTCTCTCGTTTGCAGCCCCATAGGTTTTGCTTTCAAATATCTGCAGGTGTATCCTCCTGCACCCGTTAAACTAACAGTTTTTCTCTTTTCTGTGCTAGATCGGACTCGACGACCATGCTCTCCACCTGACTTAGAGCAGGGACCCTAGGACCGCCGGGTCACCGCCTTTGAACTTTACGACGGAGTCGAAGGAGTCAAGGTTACACGCCATTTCCCAGACAGGAAAAAAAAAGCCCCACTACCCTCTTCTGTAAACCGAATCAGAAAGGCCTCGGGATTCCGGCCACGGAACGCGCAGAGGCAGTGAAGGCGCAGACTGCCCAAGGGTCACGCGAGAAGCCAGATTTCGGAAACGCGTGTTCACCAGCCGGAGGCGGGAGCCCAGACTCGGGGAGGCCGACCCCCAGAACTTAGGGCGGCCTTGGCCAAGGCGTGATGGCTTTCTAAGCCCGCTTCTAAAGGCTGTGTACACTGGAGAGTCCTGGAATTGGTACAGATCACTATTGCGATCAGAAAGCGACGTCAATTCTGAAACACGCAGCTCGGAGTTCCCGCAAAGACATGCTGGGAAAATGCGGAAGATTGGGCCAAACTACGCAGCTGGTCAAGGATCACGATTCCCAGCATTCAATAGTGTACCCCCTAGTACGTTGCATGCCGGGAACTGTAGTCCCTCACCACCCTCATCTAAAGGCTCTCCGGGGACTTTTCAACCTCTTACGTGTTTCTCTTTCCCGTGAAGCACTACCAAATAGAAAGTAACTGCGAAAAGTTGCTGTGGACTAATTCCCAACGTGACCCCAAGCGTAGACAGCCGAAAAGGTGAAGAATGCGTTGCCATGGCTACCGTTTCCCCTGGTCACGGAATAAACGTGCTCCACGACCCGGAAGTAGTTCCCCAAAACGAGGGATGGTTTCTGTGCTGACGTTCATTGGACGGTTTCCCTTAGAGGCCAAAGCTTCCCAGGCAAAGGGGCGGTCCCGCGTGAGAGGGGCCCGCGGAGCCATCTGATTGGAGAAAGGAGACTACGAATGACCAATCGGAAGGAGCCACGCTTCGGGCGTCGGACACCGCACCTGGACAGCTCCGATTGGTGGACTGCGGTCCCCCCCGCGAGTCCTCATTGGGTACAGGGGGTGCGTGGTGCGGCATGATTGGTGGGTTCGTGTTCCCCGTCCCCCGCCCCCGAGAAGTGGGGGTGAAAAGCGGCCGGACCTGCTTGGGGGGTAGTGGGCGGACCGCGCGGGTTGAGGTGTGAGCTTCGGGGCCCGGGCGTGTGGGGGCGGAGGCGGCTCCTGCGATCGAAAGGGACTTGAGACTCCCCGGCCGCGCGCCATGAGGGCCCTGTGGGTGCTGGGGCTCTGCTGCGTCCTGCTGACCTTCGGTGAGTGATTTGGAGGAGGGGGCACCCCCGGACGTCCCCCTCCTGAAGCGTGGCCACTTCTCGAAGGTTCTGGGGGCGTTGAGCCTGGGAGGGGAATAACGGGGCCTGCGATGGCCCGAGGGGGTCCATAGACTTTCCTCGAAAGAGGGTTCGGGGATTTCCTGTGCTCTCTCCTCCGTTTGGAGAGAAAGAGAACGGAGTCGCTTAAATCCCCTGCAGAGCTCGTGGACCCGGCTCCTGGAGGTCTCCACTGCCGCGGGGTGGGGCTCCCCCGGGCGCTCGCCCCCCGGGATCACTGCGCGTGCACCCCCCGGAGGACTTCGGTCGGACGCCGCAACCTTTGGCCGTCAGCGTGGGGGCCCCCGGTCCTCCGACCCCTCGCGAGCGCGCGTTTCCTTTCTTAGGCGCGAGTCTGGGAGCGCGGGGCCCTGGGTCAGCGGAAAGGCAGTGTCAGCGGGTTTGATTCACTCTTGCTCGAGCTCCCTAACATCTTCCAGTCTCTTACCATCTCTTCCCCTTCTCAGCCCCCTGGGCCCAATTTCAGTTCCCCTCGCCAGAGGTTGCAGAAATCCTGTTTATATCCGACCTGTGATATTGAAGGCCTAAGTTTTGGCAGGGTCAGTTTGGAGGCCTTGTCTCGGTTGCGCGCAACACGTGTGAATGTGGAAGGGGCCTGGTGTCAGATCTGCTGGACGTTATTTATAAAGGATTCGGGTTTAGAAGTAATGGCTGCCTCCGAATCTACTGGGGGACCTCAGTATCTGGACTTGAAGAAGAAATATGCGGACTTGGGTTAACCTTGGGCCCTTAAGTCAGTGGATCCGTTCTTCCGTCCCCACCTCCCATATTTACCAGCTGAATTTTTGGAACCCCTGCCCTTGCTCTGTTTGATCATATTCCTGCTGAGAAGTACGTGAAGCGATGATGCTTAAGAGTTTTCCGGCGTTAAATGTTCCTTCAGGGTCGGTCCGCGCTGATGATGAAGTCGATGTGGATGGTACAGTCGAAGAGGATCTGGGTAAAAGTAGAGAAGGCTCAAGGACAGATGATGAAGTGGTACAGAGGTTTGTGTTCCTTTGAAGCTATACTTACTGATAAGCCCTTGTGAACAGTGGAATCCAGTAGCTTCTTTTGTGTCTCTTCTCCCAACGTGCAGATAAACTATAACACCTCGAATTTAAATATCTAAAAAATGGTCAGAAAAAATATTAGATGTAGCAAGTGTGTGCATACATAAGTACCTCCTAACTTGCCCCTAAGAGTGACAGATCAAAATTGAATGAATTCCTTTGAAAACTATTTTGATAACTATATTTCAGAACATTAGCACTGTAACCTTCCAAAGACCTTAGAAAAGACTTTGAGTTGGTTTTATACTTAGTAAAGTACGTACACTTAGTGATTTTTAAAAAGATTTCTGTCAGTTGAGCGATGTTTTAAAATTTGGTCTCTTAGAACCTATTGACAATTTTATAGGTCCTTAGAGGCCAAAGCTTCCCAGGCAAATGGGCAGTCCCATGTGTGAGGGGACATAAATGTGTGTGTCCCCATGTGTGAGGGGACATAAATGAATATGACTTTACTTTTTAGTAGAGGAAAGTTGGGTTTGTATTTCTGACAATTTTAAGAATTGAACATTTCCAATTCGGTGTTAAGGGTAACCTACAGCTGTGGTAAAATAATAATGAGACCAGTAATATTTTATAAAGGTTTCCATTTTACCCTTTTAACCCTTAAGACAGTCTTAAGAGACTACTGTGCTCTCATCACAGATCCTGTATTTTTGGAGGGAACTAAGCAATGCAGTATTTATTTATCAAATTTATTTCCGTAGAGAGGAAGAAGCTATTCAGTTGGATGGATTGAATGCATCCCAAATAAGAGAACTTAGAGAGAAATCAGAAAAGTTTGCCTTTCAAGCTGAAGTTAACAGAATGATGAAACTTATCATCAATTCCTTGTATAAAAATAAAGAGGTAAGCAACACGTGGTTAGGATAATATTATTTTGTTTCTGTATGGTTGCATACTTGTTTACTTTCACAGTACATGTACTTGCATAGTAATACCAAATAGTTAGCGAAGTTTAAATACCCAGCATGTACAAGAATTGCTGCTAATACCTGTTGTGTGTGTGTGGGGTGGTGAGGGGGAGGGTTGTTAGATATTTTCTCTCCTTTGTTTTACCTTTCCTCTCCACATATGTTCATGGCCTGCTGAACAGTTGTGAGACTTCAGAGCAGTCACACAAACTGAACCTCGTGTATTGTATACATAAAGATCGCTAGCAGAGTAGTGTTACTGCTCTTACCAGTTCAGGTATTCTTGTAGTTTCTATAGTCCCTTGTGTAAAGAGCTGTACCTCCTTTTACCAAGAGAGTAAAGCCACTTCTGTACCATAAGAAGGCTTTATTTTTTAAAGAGTGCTTTTTCCGAGTACGGAAGAGAAGTAAAATGAGTTTGACATTAAATTTAATGTTTTGCTAATGTAAGTGTGTGTTAAATCTGGCTTCCATTTAGATTTTCCTGAGAGAACTGATTTCAAATGCTTCTGATGCTCTAGATAAGATAAGGCTAATATCACTGACTGATGAAAATGCTCTTTCTGGAAATGAGGAACTAACGGTCAAAATTAAGGTAAGCTTAAAACAATTTTCTTTTTCTTTTAAAGTGAAAAGAATCCTTAGAGATAGGGAATCCATATCAGTCAAGTTAGGCTAGCTTATGCTGCAGTAACAAGTAGCCCACAAGTCTCAGGGGCTTAAATCAGGGGTCAGCAAAATATGACCTGTGGGCCGAATCCAACTTGCTGCCTGTTTTCTTATAAATAAAGTTTTATTGGAACACAGCCATGCCTGTTTGTGTATTATCTGTGTGACTGCTCTTGTGCTACCTGGCAGAGTTGAGTAGTTTTGGTAGAGACCATAGGGCCCACAAAGCCTAAAATATTTACTCTTTGGCCCTTTTACAGAAAAAGTTTGCCAACCCCTGGCTTAAATCATCAATCACAGGCTGCCTGTGGCCTTTGCTTTGCGTCATCCTCCCGCCAGGACACAGGCTGATGGAGCAGCGCCATCTGGAGTGTAGCTGGTTGCCGAGTGCAGGGAGAGCTTGGAGGGTCTCAGGTCAATTCAAGGCTCCAGCCTCAAAGCCACACTCCTGACTCCCACTTGCAACTCGTTGGCCAGAACTAGTCACATGGTCTTACCCAACCACAAATCGAGAAAGTATATTCCTTCTGTGTTTCTGGAAGGCAGAGAGCCAGGAATATTTGGTGAAGAACACTGATCACCACAGATTCCAAATACAGAAGTCATTCAAGTTTTGAATCCTTTTATTTTCTATCAAAGAAATAGGCAATATGTAAAATTTTATTTTTCTTGAATTTTTTCTTCAAAAACAACTTGTTTTGTTTTGGTCTCTCTCTCCCCTTTGACATTTAGACCAGTCTCTGCCTCGTTTATATTGATACTTTCTCAGATACACTGAACTTAAAATTCTCTATAAAGAAAGAAGCTTGTACTTAAGATGTGCACTTTCTGAAAAGGCCATAAAATACAATATGGAGAAAAATATCTCAGGTTCATTTTCTGTATTGGAACTGATGTGACCCAAACCTGGTAGTTTCTAAACAGATAGCTCAGTAGTTGCTTCTCAAACTGTGAGTCCTGAGCAAGTATGACTGTCTTGTTCGTGTCTTGCTTTTAGTGTGACAAGGAGAAGAACCTGCTGCATGTCACAGACACGGGTGTAGGAATGACCCGAGAAGAGTTGGTCAAAAACCTTGGTACCATAGCCAAATCGGGCACAAGCGAGTTTTTAAACAAAATGACTGAGGCACAAGAAGAAGGCCAGTCAACTTCTGAATTGATTGGTCAGTTTGGTGTTGGTTTCTATTCGGCCTTCCTTGTAGCAGATAAGGTTATTGTCACGTCAAAACACAACAACGATACCCAGCACATCTGGGAATCCGACTCCAATGAATTTTCTGTAATTGCTGACCCCAGAGGAAACACTCTAGGACGAGGAACGACAATTACGTGAGTATTACTAATTCCTAAGAAGAATTAATAGTCGTAGTGAGGAGCTTGACTCTCCAGTTCTGGCTCTCCGAGCAAATGGCTTATTCTGGGCCTTAATTGCCTTGCTTATAACATGAGGAAATTGAACTGTTCTCATCACTTGAAGAACTATTTTAAGGTCCTGCTAAGGGCCAGACACAGAGTTAGGATGGCTGCTGTATGTGGAGGGCATAGAGTAGGAAGGGTTAGCTCTTCCAGGAGAGAAGGCAAATGGGAGGCCTCACAGAGAAGTGGCTTGGTCCAAGTTTTCCAGTTGAGCAAGACTTAGAAAAGTCGTGTCAAGTCTGTGGAGCATCGTGGATGAAGGTGCGGGGGCACCGCCTGTTCACAGGATTAAAGCAGTTACTCTCAGGTGGTGGCAGTTACTGATGGAATTGTTGATGAACTTTTTTGAAGTTTTCTGAAGGTGGTGTGGAGGATGACAGGTCTGGATGAGGGGAGACTCTGGGTGACCATTGAAAACATTGAAGATCTGTGATAGTAACGAGTTGGGGGCAGGTTGGAGAGAGCAGGTACAGGTAAGGGCTTGAAGAAAGTTATGAAAGTTCTTTGGAAGAAATTGTCTCATTTGAGGATATTTGCAAATTACGAGATTCGAATAGGAGTTGATTTTTAAGGCAGTAACTCTTGTTGGTACAGAAGAGACAGATCTTATGCCCTGTACCTCATGGTGCTTATTGCACTGTGAAGTAGGTGGGGCGACAGGGCAGCTTTTTGCTTCCCCTTCACCCCCCCATCTCAGAGGTAAGGAAATTCCATTTCAGAGGTCACTTGACTTACCCAGTCCTGTCAAGTGAAATGTGCCTACAGCCTCAATTTTTTTTCTTAATTCAGTTTTAAATTTTCTCAGCATTAAGGATTTTGGAATATTCAGGTAGGAAAGAAGGATATATCTATCATTTTGACCAATTTTCTTCATCCCAGAAGGTAACATTTCCTGTCTTCGTTGTTCACAGATGTTCCTTTAATGAAGACTAATTAGGTGACTGCACTTGAGTACTTTTACTAATTTATTGTTCCCAGTTTACCCTTCCCTGCCTTTGTTATTAACGTGCACATCTCCCGTTAGGAGGCATCACTAAGAGCTATACCTGGTGCCCTCTCTTGTTAGGTGTTAGGGGAGTTTTAGGTAAATCACGTGTCTTAACTAGAAAGAGGTAGAAAATGATGTCCTGAGAGGTGCTCGTGTCTTAGGGTGCTAAGAGACAGGCAGATTATCTAGATATAAGCTCCATGAAAGCAAACGTTTTGATGACTGCTCCGTTCCCAGAGGCTGACACTTGATTGGCAAATGTTTGTATGTATGAATAAGGTAATCAGGACAGTTTCATGCAGGTGCAATGGGTGTTGATCAGTAAATGAAACGTTACAACAGGTTCTAGAAGAAGCCTTTGTTCTTCAGGGCCTCCTACCCCACCCACCAACCCCAGCAGATCCCCATTTGAGTGCCTGTTACCTGCTGGGTAAGGCTACAGTAGAGAATACATGAATGAGGTTCCTGCTTTCACATGGCCCATTCTAGTAAGGGAGAAAAACATGAAAAAATTTTAGAGTAGCAAATGCCAGCATGGAAGCTAAGGGACACCTCCCTTATCAGAAAGCCTTTCTGAAATAGTGATAGGTTAGGTTCAGATATTCCAGGCAGCAAGCGCAGCATGTTGCAAGTTCCAGAGGCAGGAGGCTCATTTGAGGAACTGAAAGTGTAGTATGGTAAGAGGAAAACGGAGAGCGAAGGCAAGGAAGTGACGAGACCAAGATCCTGCCCTGTATATATGACTTCGTCTTACATTTGACTAATAAAATAGAAGCTGTCAGACAGTTCAATTTCCTACCTACTCCTTCTGTTTGTACCCCCATATTAAGTCGTTGCTATACCCTTATGAGAGATTTTGTGAGGATTGAATGAGATGATGAAATTAGCATCCACTAAATGTTACCTGATAAAATTGCTTCTGTCCCTCCTACAAGAGGGAGGTATTCTACATTTTTCCCCTAAAGCTAGTCTCCACTTCTGATCTGTTGTCTTTCTCACCTTACCTCCTCAGGCACTAAGCATAAATTAATTCCTACCCCATCTTTTGAAGTCTGCCTTTCCCATACACCTCCCTTTTTCCCATGAAAGTGTAAACATGTTCAAGTCTCTGGGGGCAGGAGGGAAGACAGGTAGTGCCATGTTCCCTCCTACTTTCAGGCACATATACTCTTTCTCCTCCTTCTACGGTTGAGCTTAGAGTACACTTGCCTTCCGTTCATGCCTCAACCCACTGTATTTTGACTTTATCCACCACCTTTCCATTGAAATAAGTCACCAGTAATCCTTGTCGCTAAATCCAGTGGATTTGGGTTTTTTTTTTTTAATTGACATTCCTCCTAGCAATAGATTCTTTTTAGTTTTTCTCTTACTTGTGTTTTTTACAGGATTTGCTTTCTACTCTGCACTCCTTAAAGCAATCTACCAAGTACCTAGATTCCATGACCATGCATATCTTTTTTTTTATTTCCTTTGTCCGTTTTTTGAATGTTGGTATTACCTTTCTTTTATTGAAAGTTAAGTTTCAGCCCTTTTCTCATTATCCTGTGTTCCTCATGCAGTCTTAGCACTGTCATGGATTCAGGTACCAGCTTTTTCTCAGGGCTCTCAAATCTATATTCTTAGTCTAGATCAGGAGTCAGCAAACTTTTTCTTAAAGGGCCAGCTAGTAAATATTTTAAGCTTGTGAACTATAAGAATAAGCAGTGCTACAACTTTTTCGGTATTGGAATTATGTAAGCCAGTGCTGTTCGGTAGAACTCTGGTAGAAATATTCTATTTCTGCTCTGTCCAATACAGCAGCCACTGGCCACGTGTGACTATTGAGTACTTGGAATGTGGCAGTGCATCTGAAGAACTAACTTTAAATTTTATTTACATAGTCACATGAGACTGGTGGCTACTGTTTTGGATAGTACAGATATAAACAATAATTCAGGGGCCGGCCCGGTGGCGTAGTGGTTAAGTTCGCACATTCTGCTGCAGCGGCCCAAGGTTCACAGGTTCGGATCCCAGGTGCGGACCTACACACCGCTTATCAAGCCATGCTATGGCAGCGTCCCATGTATAAAGTAGAGGAAGATGGTAATGGATGTTAGCCCGGGCCCAATCTTCCTCAGCAAAAAGGAGGATTGACAACAGATGTTAACTCAGGACTCATCTTCCTCACCAAGAAAAAAAAACAAAACTAACAAAAAAAACAATAATTCACGTTAATTTTCGAGCTCTTTTAAGGACCTTAAAATGTTTTATTAGGGAGTTCACTATCTACAATAATTATTTGATTTCTAGAGTAACTATCAGAGTGCGTATAATTCCACTTTTCTCCAGAATGTTTCAGTGCCTTCTTACCTTAAGCTATCTTAAGATTTCAATTCTTCAAATGAAAAAACCCAGCGTGTTCAGAAGATTGCTAGCATTTTCATTTTCTACTTGTAACTAAGGATATCCTCCACTTGAGGGAACGCAAGTAAGATTCTTCCCTTTATTATACCCAAATTTGGTATATTTAGGTCACATTCCTTATTGGTGATGAGAATGCTTAACATGAATAACAGGACATCTTGAATTACACAGAATGGCTGGCTATTAGCGTTGTCATGAAAGTATTTAGATGAATTTATAATCAAATCTTCTAAACCATGGATGTGTCTCTAAAAACATCTTATTTTCTTTGCAGCCTTGTTTTAAAAGAAGAAGCATCTGATTACCTTGAATTGGATACAATTAAAAATCTCGTGAAAAAATATTCACAGTTCATAAACTTTCCTATTTATGTATGGAGCAGCAAGGTAAATCTATTGATAAAATTCATTTGTATTACCCTGGCATATATTTAAATATTTAACACTTAAAGAATGAAGGTTGTGTGTGGTTTTTTCCGTTTAGAATATTCTCGGGGTTTCCTTACTGAAGGCCTATTTTTTGAGCTGTAGTTTTGTTTCGTATTCTATAGACGAAGTCAGAATTATTAAACAAATGAGTTTAACCATAATTCTACTTTCTACTTCAACAGACTGAAACAGTTGAGGAAGCCATGGAAGAAGAAGAAGCAGCGAAAGAAGAAAAAGAAGAATCTGACGATGAAGCTGCAGTGGAGGAAGAGGAGGAAGAAAAGAAACCAAAGACTAAGAAAGTAAGTCTGGTTCATCTCCCTGCTCAAAATATTATTCAGGATATGTTAGGAAACCTAAGTGTGCACGGACTGACTTGAGGTAAGCTTCAGTTCTTAAAGGTCGTCTTTTTCCAAACGGTAACTCGATAAGCCCAACTTTTACAAACAAGGACTTAGATGATTTGTGTGTGTGTGTGTGTGTGTGTTTTTCCCTTCCAGAAAGTGTTAAGTAGCAAACACACGTCATTTTTATGGAGAGTTTTTTGAATTCTGTATATTGCCCAGGACTGGTGGCTTATAATATGTTTTCAATTTTAAAATCTTAAAAAGCTTTCTGCATCTTCTTATGTTGTGTACGTATGAACTATAAAATTAGTTCTCTGGTCTGTTCAGGTAGCAGAATAGGTAGACGTAATGGTGGTGGGTTTTAAAGAATATTTATTGTAAGATGTTGGATTTCTATAAGTCATGAAATAGGAATGTATAATATCCTTCTAACCTCAAAACAGGTATTTTCAAGAAATAACATTTTAGCTGGTTAAAAACAATAGTGAAAAGAACCTTAATTGGCTTTTTATAAATTATGATAACCAATTGCCTTTTTTGTTTTAAATATCAGGCTTAAATGTTGAAGGAAACACTTTTATTTTTAATTTTTGATCCACTTGGCAGGAACTGTACTAGATTAGAGATAACCTTTGATGCTTCTCACGTTCTTTTGAAATGTCCTAATGCCATGTTACCACTCGTATGACTGTTGATGAGTGCTAGGAGACTAATTAGATACTGCAACTTCAGGTTGAAAAGACTGTCTGGGATTGGGAACTTATGAATGATATCAAACCGATATGGCAGAGACCATCAAAGGAAGTAGAAGATGATGAATACAAAGCTTTCTACAAATCATTTTCAAAGGTAAGTATTATTTGAGAATAATGTGATAATGAAACATCACTAAATCAAAAAATATGCTTTAAAACAGTTTTATAGCTATTTCAACACAATTGGTTCCTTTTTAATCCTGTGTGTTTTATATTATGCATTAAAAAAAATTTACTCAGAGAATCTTGAGGCTTCACCAGATTGCCAAGTGGCGGCGGGGGAGGGGGTCTGTGTTACAAAAAAGATTAAGAACCAGTTACATAGGTAGAAGTTTGATTTCTACTGTAGAACCCATAAAACAAAATCATATTATTGAATGGTTTTTAACATAATCTTTAAAGAGCTTGTTACAATAATATCCAATAATTATTGTGAGGTCGTATGCCTGGAATAGTTACTAAATCTGTGTTTCCTTGCATATATTTTTTTCTTTTATTGATCCCTTCTTGTAACTCTGAAGAATCCCAAACTAGCATTGATTAAGATTGTTTCAAGTTAATGTTTCCCCAAATAGCGGTTTATACAAAATAGAGTAGTTTAATGGACTTTAATATTAAGTTTTATCTAGCCATGCTATGATTGTATTTGTTCTTTATTCGTTATTCTATCTGTTGATTTCCTGCTTGGCCTTTGTTTTCCTTATGTGAACATCCAACCATTCTTGAATCTTTACTTCTAAAAACTATCCCTTGGTTCTGCCTCCATTTTTATTCCCATGATCTCTAAAGTCCTAATGTGTATAAATGTCCTTTCCTTTGGGGCAGTTGTATTAGAAGTATAATGTGAGCCACATATGATCTTAAATTTTTTAGAAGCCATGTTTTTTTTAAGACAGGTGAAGTTAATTTTTTAATATTTTTTTAACCCAACATACTGAAAATAGTATCATTTCAACATGTAATTAACAATGAAAAATTAATAATGAAATATTTTACTTTTCTTTTTTTTTTTTTTAGTACAGTGTCTTAAAAGTCTGGTGTGTGTTTTACACCAGCACATCTAATTCAAACGAGGCACATTTTAAGTGCTCAATAGTCACATGTATGTATAGTAATGGATAATGCAGATATAGGGAATTTCTGTCTTCATACTTTATAGCTGTTTACATACCTCCTTATACTCACTGCTATAGTCCAAATTCCATGGAAGAAATTTCTTCCTGAGACTTTTTGTGGTTGATCAGTACACTCATAAAGTGTTGTATATTATTTTGTCATTTAGACAAGATGATGGTGTTCCTATCTTGTTCTCTCACACATGTGGAACCTATGCTCATCCATCCTTCCCCGAGTTAGGAGATAGAATGTTGACAGTCATCATCAAAACAACCATGTCTAACCAGTTAGAACTGTAATCTTTGACATTTCTTCTTCCCTCCATGCCCCTCTCCCCTTTTTTGATAATCAAACATTTTTGTTAGTTAAATGCTAAACTGAATGTGGGCCACATAATAAATTGCTTCGTCTTTGCACTGCCTTCTTGTGCCTTTTGAATGACTAAGTACCAACTTCCCATAGGATAGTGATGACCCCATGGCTTATATCCATTTTACTGCTGAAGGGGAAGTTACCTTCAAATCGATTTTATTCGTACCCACATCTGCTCCACGTGGTCTGTTTGATGAGTATGGATCTAAGAAGAGCGATTATATTAAGGTGAGTTTTTAAGTAGTATAAACCGAGTTCAAAATTTGAAAGTTTAATTTCCTGAAAGTGACTTTTTTGTTTTGTTTTGTTTTTGGGCTCTCCTTAGCTGTATGTGCGCCGAGTATTCATCACAGACGACTTCCATGATATGATGCCCAAGTACCTTAATTTTGTCAAGGGTGTTGTAAGTATCTGAAGACTGAGGGGCAGGGGGTTAGAGTCGGGGTCTGGAAGTGGGGGCTCTTTTGGGCAGTGGGTTTGGTGTTTGGAGTGTTTTTATTGCTAACTGAACTACTTTCTTTTGCCATCTAAAGGTGGACTCAGATGATCTCCCCTTGAATGTTTCCCGCGAGACTCTTCAGCAACATAAACTGCTTAAGGTGAGTGTCTCCGGAAAGAGACTGGCTGCTTTGCTCTGATTGGGCTTCAGAGGACAGGCTATATTAGTAGAGTCACCACATGTTGAGACTAGTCCTTGGCTCCTCAGATGAAGAACTTAATTTTACTCTGGAATTATCAAATATGAGAATCTGATTGTTTTCACCACTGCTCCCCTGCTACCTTACATATTGTAGGTTCTCAAAAGTTTGAGATGAAGTTCTCTAATCAGTTATTCTTTAATTTTGTTCAGGTGATTAGAAAGAAGCTTGTCCGTAAAACTCTGGACATGATCAAAAAGATTGCTGATGAGAAATACAATGATACTTTTTGGAAAGAATTTGGTACCAACATCAAGCTTGGTGTGATTGAAGACCACTCAAATCGAACACGTCTTGCTAAACTTCTTAGGTTCCAGTCTTCTCATCATCCAAGTGACATTACTAGTCTAGACCAGTATGTGGAAAGAATGAAGGAGAAACAAGACAAAATCTACTTCATGGCTGGATCCAGCAGAAAAGAGGTGAGGTGAACGCCAGCTGTCAGGGATCCTGGTATGTAGCTGGGAATTTATAGCCAACTCCTGAGAAAAAAAGAAAAACTTAATTGTAGCTGTGAACTGGAGTAGTTAGGAGGCCTGGTCAGTCACTGACAGGAAAGTCGTTGATATTCTTTGCACCTTTTAATTCTCCACCTGTAAAATGGGATTGTTACTACTATATGAACATAGCTACTAGGATGAACAAATACATATACCCAGGCTAGACTTGGACAACTTTACTTCCCTTGATTTTGTAGGCCGAATCTTCTCCATTTGTTGAGCGACTTCTGAAAAAGGGCTATGAAGTGATTTATCTCACAGAACCTGTAGACGAATACTGCATTCAGGCACTTCCTGAGTTTGATGGAAAGAGGTTCCAGAATGTTGCCAAGGAAGGAGTGAAGTTTGATGAAAGTGAGAAAACTAAGGAGAGTCGTGAAGCAATTGAGAAAGAATTTGAGCCTCTGCTCAGTTGGATGAAAGATAAAGCCCTCAAGGACAAGGTATTCTTCTGGAAATTAGAAATTGTGAAAATTTTAGCCTCTGCATTTTTTGGAAAAAAGTGTTTTGTCAACAGATTAAACTTTGCAACTGGTTACTTTGTAACCGTTAAAAGTTGTGCAGGACATTTAATATTGTGGTTAAATTATTCGGAGGTTGAGAAAATTTATGAACTACAAACAATTGAAAAGATGATAGTGGTTATTCTGTGTGTGGGTACTGGGTTCGTTGGTTGGTTTTTCTTTATAAATGAAACTTTTCTGTGGTTTAATATTGCTTTCATAATAAATTTTTACGGGTTAAATTTAAGTTTTATCTGTTTTTAAAAGTTGATGTTTAAGTATTTCTGACTGAAAAATTCAGATTATTAAATGACACTGTCTCCTAAGGATCTGAATGAGAGGTACTTTTATGACCTGCCTCGGTGTATGATCTTAGGTGATGAATCCTTAAAGAGTTGAAATGCAATTACTGAATGACCTTAACTATTGATATTTATATGTATCTAACTTTTGATTTCTTATCCTAAGATTGAAAAGGCTGTGGTCTCTCAGCGCCTGACAGAGTCTCCGTGTGCTCTTGTGGCCAGCCAGTACGGATGGTCGGGTAACATGGAGAGAATCATGAAAGCTCAAGCATACCAAACAGGCAAGGACATCTCTACCAAGTAAGCATCCTCGGGAAAGCCCCTGCCAAGGTGGTAGCTCTTGTCCAGCCTTCCTTGAGAAGATAATGCCAGCTTCTCTACAAAGAACTCAGGTGTTTTAAGGGTCCACACTGTCTAGTATGTATTAGGTAGACAAGTTTACAAAGGGATTCCTGCTACATTAGATTGATAAAGAAAACGTCTTGGACTCATGATATTTTATAGTATTTTATATACAAATGGAAATTTTCTTAATCTGTTACACATATTGTCTTTACTTTTGCATTAGATTATATGCTTGGCCTGGTATCTGGATTTCTTTTACATTTTTAGAAAATAGTTATAGATGAGGTTAGTGACAGTTACATTTCTCAAATGAGTTAAGTGCTTTTTCACCACCACCACCACCCAACAGTATACTTCACAAAATAAAGGGTAAAGGACCCTTGTGTTAAAAGGTCCTTGAGTTATTTGAACTCAAGGGCCAAGTACTGGAGGTACAGTGGGTCTTTGGTACCCTTTATTTTCAAGAAATATATATTTCAAATTTATATTTTAATGTCACAGCAGTGGCTTGAAAATTACTTCTTCCCTGCTTTTATTCTCTCTTCTTCTACCTGAAATATCTTCTGTCTTATTTACCACTTAATCGTACTTTTTTTCCCCAATGCTTAGCTTAAGGATTCTTCTCACAAGTATAATCCATTGTCATAATTCCAAAACTCCATTAAATATATATATATATATATATATATATATAGTATTTCATAATTAGTTTGACTCACCAATGTATAATGTATATACAAAAAATGCTAAAATGCTGTTTTGCTTGTCTTGTTCTCTGTCTAGATAATAAATTTCAGGTGGAGAAAACCAAATTTCTGCTTATGTCCCATTGCAACTGTATAGTAGCCATTTAATAGATGCCCACCTATTTGAATCATTAACAGGAAATTACCTTCCATTCAACAAACATTTGAGCACCTACTGTGTCTATACACTAGTGGTCTAAAGTAAACATTGCTGCTGTTTTTGTGACATTCAGACTAGTCAGGATGACAAATCAAGTCATGATCTTCTGAGCCTGGCATAGATAATGGATATACCAAGACAGAGATAGATGTGGTTCCTCCCTGTCCTCAGCATGCTGCTGTAGGAGGGAGAACAGTCACATCTGACAGTCAAATGCTCAAGATCATGAAGGTATGTTCAGAATGCATTGGGAACTGAGCTCAGATAAAAGAAGCAATTTTTCTTGGAATTATATTGGTGAAGGCATCACAGAGATGTTATTTAGCAGCAGCCAGAGGCTGCCTAGACGTTTCACAACTCTGGGAAACAGAGCTACAATTAAGGTAGTGAGAATAAATTAAGAGGGGATGAACAAAACATTAATTCAGTTCATCCACTCAACAAAATGTTCTAGGCACTTGGGCTTCATTAGTAAATAAAATAATTCTCTTTATTTCATTCTTTAATCTAACCATGTCCATGTCCATCCCCCTTTAAAAGGGAAAGCATGATGTAGCAATATAAGCACGTTTTGATTTTTTTCCAAGAGTTATTCTCTGTAATTATGAAAGTTAGTAACAGAATAAGAGAAATGTATGGACCCCCAAATTGATATGTTTGTAAACGTTTGTTTTTGCCCTAACAGTTATTATGCCAGCCAGAAGAAAACATTTGAAATTAATCCCAGACATCCACTGATCAAAGACATGCTTCGACGAGTTAAGGTGAGTAATATTATAGCCATACTCCTCTGTCTTTTAATTTGAATACTTTCTACCTTTTAATATTAATCAATTGTGACTTCTTCCATTTCAGGAAGACGAAGATGACAAAACAGTTTCGGATCTTGCTGTGGTTTTGTTTGAAACAGCAACGCTGCGGTCAGGATATCTTTTACCAGACACTAAAGCATATGGAGATAGAATAGAGAGGATGCTGCGCCTCAGTTTAAACATTGACCCTGATGCAAAGGTTTGTATGCTCAACCTTCCCACATAGGTTTATTTTTGTTCTTCCTTTCTTTAGGAATAGGCTTCCCAGGATTAAGTGATATAGCTCTGAGAAGTTTGACTGATTTCTACTTTTTTTAAATAATTTATTGAATTTTGAGTCCCCATTGACACACTGTGCTTGAAATTAATGAGAAATTCCCCTTTTACATCCTTTTTTTGTGTGTCTGTCTTTGTTAGCTTGACTATTAACTCTAATTAGAAGATTTACTTAGGTTCTGGATTAACAGGAGTGAAGTTCATTATGATCTTATACATTTAAATGAGCAGAGTGAAAACAGATCCATTAATGGGCTCATAAATGTTGCTCTTAGGTGGAAGAAGAACCAGAAGAAGAACCTGAGGAAACAACAGAGGACACCACAGACGACACGGAGCAAGACGAAGAAGAAGAAGAAGAAGTGGACGTAGGAGCGGATGAAGAAGAACAAGAGGCAGCAGAGGTTAGCAAATCAAGAAGGGGACTTGCACTTCTGGTTCTGGCAAAGTTAGGGCCGTGGGACTTACAGCAGCCAGACTTACAGACATCTGCCTGAAAATAGGCATCTGATAGCAAATTCAAAAGCTGGAGCAAATCACGTTTTTCTTTCAGTAAAGTGTATGCTTTGCTCTTCCCACTTCCTTTATTCCAGCCATCCGTTCTTCAGATATTTTTAAACAGACCTCCTTAGCCCACAGTGCTTTTGTACTCTTTGCCACTTGCTTCTGCCTTGCTATATAGCAACATTAGCCTTTTTAACATTTTTGATTGTGTTCGGGGGCCATTGATCTTGTTGGTGGGTTCTAAATTATTTTGCAGATTAGCAAGGTGTGAGGTTCTAGCCTACATCTGAAATAATGGAAATAGGCTGGGCCCATTTCAGTTGTTTTTTCCATACATGAACCTTCTCTGAGCTAAAGTTTTTTTCTGCTAGCTTTTAATGTCTTCTGATTTTTTTTTTGTCTTTACAGAAATCCACAGCTGAAAAAGATGAATTGTAAATTATACTCGCACCATTTGGATCTTGTGTGGAGAGGAAATGTGAAATTTAAGTCATTTCTTTTGGGAGAGACTTGTTTTGGATGCTCCCCCCACCCCTTCTCCCCTGCACTGTAAAATGTTGGGTTTGTGGGTCACAGGAAGAAGTGGGTTTTTTTAGTTGAATTTTTTTTAACATTCCTCATGAATGTAAATTTGTACTATTTAACTGACTATTCTTGGTGTAAAATCTTGTCGTGTATAAAAATAAAAAAGGTCCCAAATACTCAGTGTCTTGCCTGTCTTTTCATAATGTGTTGTATGAAACTACCTATACTTGGCTGATATTTTTTTAATCATGTGCCTTGGGTTTTTTCCCTCATAAAAGTAATTCATACTTAACGAAGAAAAGTTTCTTAAAAATCAAGTATTTTTAAAAATCACCCAGAGATAGGAGAATCTTCCTTACAGAAGAATCCCAGACAATAAATGTAGATGCTCCCCCTTCCAGGTGGAGCTTAATTCTCCTTTCCTTTTTGAGTGAGGGCTGCCATTGTCTTCTAAAGAATAGAGTATAGAAAGGAGAAACTAACTTTACAGCAGAGAAACGTGGCAGATGCTACTGTAACCAAGTGATCAAGATTAATATTACCAGTGATGTCATATGTGTGTGTGTGTCCCCGGCCACGATATGATATGATTCTTGCCAAAAATAACCTAATAAAAAACATTAGACAAACCTAGACTACGTGAACCATACTCTTAAAAGTTTCGAGGTCAAGACCATAGAAAGAAATAGAGACTGAAAGAGACTAAGGAGACATGGCAACTAAATGCAATGGAGTGCCTGGGATTAAAGCTGGTGAAATCCAAATGACGTCTGGAGGATAACTGGTTCCTTAGCTTTGGCATATGTACCATGTATGACAGCATTCGTGGAAACGGGGGGAAAGGTATACGGGAATGTAGTACTGTCTGCAGTTTTTCTGGAAATCGAAACTTATTCCAAAATAAAAAAGGCTATCTTTAAAAAAATCACCCATGACCCTACCACGGAGATAACTATAGAGATTGAGGGAAGATCCTCATTGAGCTATCATTTAATTTCTTTTGAAATGTATTCTTATGGGAGAAAGTTTCTCTAATTTCACTAATTATATAGCCATCCGAAATGAGAGCCTTTTTCGATTTTTTAGCTGGCTAGGGGGAGAAAATCTTACTCAGCTGTATATTTAGAGTCGTGTGTGTGAGAAAATTCTGTGGAACCTAATTTTATGTACTGTAAGTTTTGCTAGGGACTAAACAATTTTCTTGATAATCTAGGATTCCTTTCTGGGCTTCTCATATCTGTGTTCATCATATGCTTCCCACCCTTTCCCCAAAGCTCTTTTTCCAGGGTTAGCTTGCAATAATCATTTTGAAATTACCAGCTACTCTACTTGAATGTATATCTTTTTAAAAATCTGCCCTGCTTTTCTCTTACAAGAAATAAAATAGCTCAGTCATAGAGAAACATGCTGTAATTAAGGTATAGCTTCCTTTCATAATACAATGTTACATTAGCTATTAGCTGTAATTTGTTTCCAATTTTTTGGCCACTGTAAAATTACCTTTTTTGTGTGTGTGAGGAGGATTAGCCCTGAGCTAACATCTGTTGCCAATCCTCTTTTTGCTGAGGAAGATTGGCCCTGGGCTAACACCCGTGCCCATCTTCCTCTACTTTATATGGGACATCATCACAGCCTGACTTGACAAGCGGTGCGTCGCTCTGCCGCTCCGTGCCCGGTCTGCGCCCGGGGTCTGAACCTGCGAACCCCGGGCTGCCGAAGTGGATGGAGCACACGCACTTAACCGCTACGCCACCAGGCCGGCCCCATATAAATTACCATTTTTTTTTATTGATGTTTTAATGGTTTCTAACATTGTGAAATTTTGGGTTGTACATTTTTCTTTGTCCATCACCATATATATGACTCCCTTCACCCCTTGTGCCCACCCCCCACCCCCACTGCCCCTGGTAACCACAGTCCAGTTTTCTCTGTCCATGTGTTGGTTTATATTCCACATATGAGTGAGATCATACAGTGTTTTGTCTTTCTCTTTCTGGCTTATTTCACTTAACATAATACGCTCCAGTCCCATCCATGTTGTTGCAAATGGGACGATTTTGTCTTTTTTTTATGGCTGAGTAGTATTCCATTGTATATATACCACATTTTCTTAATCCAATCGTCAGTCGAGGGACACTTAGGTTGCTTCCACTTCTTGGCTATGGTGAATAATGCTGCAATGAACATAGGGCTGCATAAGCCTCTTTGGATTGTTGATTTCAGGTTCGCTGGATAGATTCCCAGTAGTGGGATGGCTGGATCATAGGGCATCTCTATTTTTAATTCTTTGAGGATAAATTACCATTTTTAATGAAGATTGTTATGATATAGAAGTTAAAGTGATCAGATTGCATTAAATTAGTGACATCTAAAACTTTTGCTCTTCAAAATCCTCTGATTACAAATTTCCACTGTTTCCAGCAGGAAGCATAAAAAGTATCATACTCCCTTTGTTTTTGGTAAAAACAAGCAGATATGTCTTAAATGCCTTGTACTATAACTTTAATTGACCTACTGTAATTTAATTACCAAACAGGTTGCAACTGGTCTATTTTGGACTTTTTTCCCCCAACAGCTTAATAAGGAATAATCTAATACTACTTTAATTTTTGGTTTGTTTATGTCACAGATTTGGTTCTCCAGGAAGCACTGGGATGGAGTTTAGTATTCAAAATGTTTATGAAGGAGTGCCCTTGGATCAAGCCCTGTGGAAGGAAAGGAAATGGGATTGAGCAGAAGTTCAGCTGCAAGGCAGGTCCAAAGACAGCCTCAGTCACCCCCGTGGGGAGTTGAGCTCCAACAGGGCCCCTCAGAGCTGCCCTCCTCCCATCTGTGTCATGCTGAATGGCAGAAGGTGTGGCTTCGGAGCAAGGTGCCGCTCGCTGAGGCAGTCCCTGCAGGAGCTGACAACTGAAGGCTGCTCGCCACAGCACTCAGCCTGGGGTGGCAAGCCTTTCCTTGGGGAATCTGGATGACATGTTTCCACGCCTGCCACAATGTGTATTTTTCACAATAGCCCTGAACAGAATGCCAACTGCTCTATCAATTACTTTTGTCCTGTATTTATGGACTCAGAAAAAGGTTGAAATGTTTGTTGTTAGCTTCCTAGGGCTGACATAACAAAATACCACAGACTGGATGGCTTAAAACAACAGAAATTTATTCTCTCACAGTTCTGAAGGCCAGAAATCTGAAATCCAGGTGTCAGCAGGGCCATGCTCTGAGACTCTGGGGAGAATCCTTCCTTGCCTCTTCCAAGCTTCCGGTGGTGGCTCTCAATCTTCTGTGTTCCCTGGCTTCTGGCTGCATCACTCCAATCTTTGCCTCTGTTGTCACACGGCATTCTCCCTGTGTATCCGTCTTTATGTAGCGTCTTCCTCTTCTTATAAAGACACCAGTCATATTGGATTAGGGCCCACGCTAATGACCTCATCTTAACTTGGTTACATTTGCAAAGACCCTATTTCCAAATAAGGTCACATTCACAGGTACTAGGGGTTAGGACTTCAACATCTTTTGGGGGGGGACACAATTCAACCCATTATAATATTTATCAGTTATTTATAAATATGTTTTATAAGAAAAATTAAATGCCAACATGATTTCTCAAATTTGGGGTAAAGACGTTGTGACAGTCCAAGTCACAATTGTTATAATTTTGTTATGTACACAATTCCAAAAGAATTCAAACTTTAAATATTTCAATTTAATTCAGTTTAGTACAAATAGTACTTTCCTATATTTAGAGAAATATTAACTTCATACCATAAGCATTCATTGTCAATGTCACTTTTATTACAGTTTTTTATAATGTCCATTTGCCATTATAATCAAGCTTATTCAGAGAAATAAACCAGAATTATAAGGGCAGGAGTCAGTGCAAATACTCTATTTCACATGATTTTCAAGACTAAATATCTATCAAACCACATTCGGGAAGCTGACGATACAAGCTTTGGCAGTTTTCAGGAAACACTGGTCAAACCATAATTAATCCTCAGTGCATCAGTTAATATCTACTGAGCACCTTCCCTGCAGTTAGCAATGTATTAGGAGCTTAAGAACAAATACTTTGACTCAAAAAATTTTAAAAATACATATTTAAGACTTAAAATACTATTCACAGAGTTCTTGGCAGAGTTGTATCTTGAGGTTTCTTCTCCTGAGAAATTTGAGGTTTGTGTTGTCTCTCTTTCAGTCCCAAAAGCTCTGTTTTGAGTTCTCCACGCTTTGGTGGAATTTCAGGTATTGTCTATAAAAAAAAAAATTAGGTATCAGTGCTTTCTTAGACTGTAGTTAAATGTGACCTGAAAGACTTCAAAGAAAGTAAAGAGTAAAAAAGAACAAGAACAAAAAGTCCCCTGCCATTCAATGATAAATCTTTATTGTGAGATAAAGGTCGATCTGAGTCCCTTTCTAGCCCTATATTTATATGACTCTGTCCTCGGGCTATGTCTTAAGAACTACAGGACTCACAGAGGGAGAGTTTGCGTCAATATCAATTGACAGATCACAAATTTGAATAAGGCTTTCCACGTTTGGAAATTCATTCCTGCACTATTTACTGACTCTCCACCATGTGCCTGGCACAGAAAACAGTTATCAGGAATCAATTCATTTATTCAAAAACAGTAAGTGCCAATTATGTGCAAAGCATAACGCAGTGAGCAAAAAAATACAAAACTGCCTTCAAGAAAGGTGGTCGGTAAAAGCCTGAAGGTGACTTTTTTTTGGTAACAGCTTTAGTGAGAGAGAATTCACATACTCTACCATTCACCCATTTAAAGCGTACAATTCGATGGCTTTTACTATATCCACAAAGTTCCGCATCCATCACAATAAATTTCAGAACTTCTTCCTCACCCCAAAAAGAAAGCCCATACATACCCATTAGCAGTCACTCCCATTTCCACACCACCCTCCCCCTCACCAAGCCACTGCCCTAGGTAACCATTAATCTACTTTTTTCTATGGATTTGCCTGTTCTGGACATTTCATACAAATGGAATCATACAATATGTGGTCTTTTGTGACTAGTTTCTTTCACTTAGCATATTTTGAAGCTTCATCCATGTTGTCACATATATCAGTACTTCATTCCCTTTTAGGATGGAATAATATTCCATTATATGGATATACCACATTTTATTTATCCACTCATCAGTTTATTTATTTATCCACAATTTATTTATCCACTTTTTGGCTCTTATGAATAATACTTCTAAGAACATTCATGTCCAAGTTTTTGTGTGGATGTATGTTTTTATTTCTCTTTGATATAAACCTAGAAGTGGAATAACTGGGTCATAGAACTCTATGTTTCACTGTTCGATGAACTGCCAGACTGTTTTACAAAGCAGCCGCACCATTTTACATTCTTAACAGCACTGCATGAGGGTTCCAATTTCTCCACATCCTCACCAACATCTGTCATTAGCTGTTTTTTTTTTTAATTATAGCCATCATAGTGGTTATGAAGTGGTATCTTATTGTGTTTTGATTTGCATTTCCCTGATGGCTAATGGTGCTGAGAATCTTTTCATGTGCTTATTGTCTGAAAAGGTGACTTCTGAACAAAGACATGAAGGAAAATGAGACAGCCAGCCATGCAGATATTGAGGCATGTCTCAGGCAGATGGAACCAGAAACGCAGAGGACCTGAGGCAGGAATGTGCTTTGTGTTCAAGGAAAAGCGAGGTGGTCAACACAGCTGGTACACGGTGCTCCACGAGAGGTCAGGAGGGGAAAGGGGGTGCGGAGATGGGAAGTCACCGGAGAGTTTTGAGCAGAAAAGTGACATGACCTGACTCGAGTGTAATAAGGTGACAATGGTGGCTTTGTTGAGAATGGACTGCAGGAGAGCAAGGGTGGAGGGCAGAAGACAGGTCACGAAGGTAACACAATAACTGTGGTGAGAGAGAACTGACAGTGGCTTCAATTGGGCAGTAGTACAGGAGGTGGTAAAAAGGGTGAAATTCTGGATGTATTTTTCAAGTTAAGCCAATGGGATTTGCTGATACGCACAGTATGAGACAGGAGCTGAGGATGACGCCTAGGTTTTGGCCTGAACAACCAGAAGAATGGAGTCACCATTTATTGTGATAGGGAATACTTCAAGGAGAAGGGCAGGTCTGTTGGGGGAAGACCAGGAGCTCAATTTTGAACATGCTCACTGCACATGCAAGTGCAACTGTCAAGTGTGCAAGTAATAACCAAGTTTTAAGCTCAAGGGAGCGGTCCAGGCTGAAGTATATTGTTTTTGTATATAAATAATAACTACTGTTCTGAGCTTAGATGAGATCATGGAAGTGAAGGTAGACAGAAAAAAGGCATCAAGGACTGAGCCCTGTGGCCCACCAAGGCTGGGAGGATAAGGAGATGAAGAGGAACCAGCAAAGACTGAGAAGCAGCAACCAGTGAGGAAGAGGAACCAAGAGAGAGTGACGTTCTAGAAGCTAAGCGAAGAAAGTGTTTCAAGGAGAGAGTATTCTATTGTATCACACGCTACTGACAGGTCAAGAAAGAGGAAGACTGATAACTGACTCACAGGATTTAACAACATGGAGGTTATGGTGACTTTAAAAGGCATTTCAGTGAAGTATTCACATGCCTCCATCTCCAGGCCTTTGTGCATCCTGTTCTCTCCATCTGGAATGTCCCCTGCAAGTAATTCTTCCACATGGCCTCTCATATTGGCATTACCAAAATTCTTCTCCTTAGCCAAGGCCCACCTCAGTGACACCTCAAGGAAGATGAAATGTGTCACTCCCTCCATTCCATTCCTGCCACATGTTGTTTACCCATCTCTGACCAGAGTTAACCCATGAGGTCCTATATCGTAATGATTAGAGGCATATCTATTTCTATCAGTTATCAGTGTATACTGCAAGGTCCCTGAGGAAAGGGACCACACCTTAATCTCCTCCTTATTTCTTACAACTCTATGAGAATGCCCCTCATTATAAGAGGCAGTCAGAAAGTGTGCTGAAGGAACAAATCAACAGACTTTGCTCAGGACTCTTATAAACTCATAAGATTAGAGAAATGAAATCTTGAGTCAAATTACACAAAACCACAAGATTATTCTGGCATAGTTTCAATCATATCAGAAAACTTCAATAGCTTCTCAGCATCTAAGTTCGAACACCTTAACATGGCTCATGTTACCCTTCTATCTCCTAATGATTAATTAACCCTAAAGAAATAAAATAGTTTAGGAAAGACTGTGGGGTTTGTGGTCAGGATAACAGGAGAGGTAAGGAGGTAAGTGATGTGCTACACAGCACCATTCTCATTTTGAAATGAAGATGACTTTCTAAGAAATCAGTAACGGGAACTGGAATAAAAGCCAGAGTAACCTGTATGACAATTCCCTCTCTTAAAACCAGTCCTAAGATTTCGACATTTCAATCCCTTACTACAAGAAAAGAATGTAGCTTGTTTGATGTTCATTAAACTGTGCAAACTAACTAACTTAGAAGGGCCATTTTTTTCCCCAGGTCACAACAGGAAATTATGTGAAATCACAAAGCCCTATAAAATATAATCATAACATGTTTCAATTTTCTACAAAGTATTCACAACTACCCACTTACACACATACAAATTTGGAGTAACCTGAATTTCCAATACAGTATAAAGCTAAAATGACAATTTAACTTTTATTAAAAGAAAGATAGCACTTTTATTTACATACTAAATAAATAACCAATTTTTAAAAGACCAATAAGTCTTTTGGCATCAAAAGTTATCAATGTTGTTAGCTCAGGGCTGGTCCTCCTCACAAAAAAAAAAAAAAAAAAAAAAGTTATCAATGTTCTCAGAGGTTCTACGCAGCCTGTTATGTGTATATGGGCGTGTTTGGAGACAACTAAAATGAATGCTTTAAAATGAGTCCAGAGACTGTCTCTTTTGACCTACTATGCATTCAATAATAATAAGATTATAAATTAAAATAGAACAAGTAAATTAAAAATAAACTTTACAAGCAATTATTGACTGGCTAATAAACTTAAGACCTTGGTCACTTCTTGCCAGGAGCGCCCGTGGCAGGGTTTCTCATCCTCTGTCCCTGCTGCTTGAGTGCTTTAGACAGGACGCAAAAGGGGAGCTCAAGCAAGAGGCACACTCTATTCCACGACAGAGCATCCGCCTTGAGTCCTCGCCGCCTTTCCCATTCTGAGGAGCTGAGCTCGACAACTAGAAAAAAGCGCCCTTAATGCTCCTCCCTTAGGACAGCACTGAGCACAAGCCCTGGGCAGCCGTCTCCTCTGCTCTGGACTCCACTCAGACCTTCCAGCTGTCCGGACTGAGAGACGCCTGGGAAGACCGGTGGTTGTTCACAATTACCAGCAGTGGCAGTAATTACTGGAACAACACCAGCAGACGTAGGTGAAGAACACAAATTCCTTAAATGTGAGTAAGGCACACAGCATCCTACACACAGCCAGCCAGGCCTGGCCTTTAAGTCCCTACAGAGGTGGCACCACCTATGTCATCCCCCCATCAGGATGAGGTGGCCTGAGCCGCTTCAGTATGCCCGTTAGAGATTCTGGCTTCATGCTGCCTCCTCCCAAGGTCCCGGTAGCTGCTGGTAACAACCCTTACGCAATCCCACTTACAATGAGATGGGTGAATCAAAGGTCACCTTCCCACGGTCAAATCACAGGCATTCCTTCCTTCGTGAGGCCTGCCTGATATCTACTCCTGTGCCAGCTGGAGACTCAACTGTGTTTCTGCGGAAGGTTCTTACCCCTTTCTGTCTCCACTAAGTATCCTTGATGCTTCCCTAAAACTCAAAGAAGCAGTCTGAAGTGGTAAGAAGCAGCTACTGCAACCCTGCTGCAGCCCATACCACCCAAATATCAACAGGGGATTGATTTATATATGGGACATCTATATTATGAAAGACTATGCACTGGTCAGAAAGAAAAAAGACGATCAATATCAACAAACATCTTTTCATACAGATGTCACCAAAACAAGCAAGTAGCAGAGAAATGTGTATATGAACTCCTATTACATGGGGGAAAACACCCCAAAAATGTATGTACGTGTGTGTATTTAACAACAGTAAAAATCTGGAAGGATATACACCAGCCATCAATGGTAGTTATGTCTGAGGAGTAAACTGGAGAAAGGGGGTTGTAAGTGGGGGGATTTTTCACTTTTTACTCTACATACTTGAATTCAATTTGAATGTTTTACAAGGGTGTTGTATTATTTTATTAACGGAATCAAAAAAGAGAACACACTGAACAGAAAGCTTGGGCTTCAAATCCTCGCTAAGCTACGTGAGCTTCGGAAATCACCTTCACTCTTCAAAACTCACTTTCCTCATCAGAAAACAAGAATAAACACCTCCAAAACTGTAGTGACAATTAACTGAAATTAGTAACACAAATGGTTAGTTCTCTGTAAGTGTTGCCTGTGTAGAGACCAGGCAGAAATGACTGTTTCTTACACTGTGCTCCAAAGCACTCTATTCCCCTCTAGAGCACACTCTTGTAATTATTTGCACCATACTTCCTCTCCTCCACCTCCCCAAGAGTCTAACTCCTCAAAAGCACCTTTAATTCCTAGTTCCTAATTCCATGAATGCTTATTAAGATCAGTTTAAATGTCTCCCTCCTTTAAATGCCTACATTCACTCATTCTTCATTCAACACATATTTACTGAGCATCTACTACAGTCTAAGCTCTTTTCTAGTGGTTGAGATACAAGAGTGAACCGTACAGGCACAGTTCCTTCGTGGAGATTACATTCTAGTGGAGGAAACCTACAAGAACTAAACAAAGGAATAAAATAATTGCAAATTGTGAGAAGTGCTCTATGAAAACAAGACTGAGGCAGAATAGCAGAGGAGGAATCCTTTAGGAGCTGTCTAAAGGACTCTATTGCTGGAGGAGATATTTGAGCAGAGACCTGAAGTTGTGAAGAAGGAAATCAAGCCAAGATCTGGGAGAAGAGCATTCCAAGAAGGGAAGAAGCATGGCCCTGAGGTGGGGACAGGCTTGATGAGTTTGGGAAACAGCAAGGAAGCCCGTGTGGCTGCAACAGAGGGAACGAGGTGGGGCATGGCAGAAGATAGGGCCAGGGGCAGGCAGGCGCCAGACCGTGGAAGACCTTAAGACTGTGTGAGAGCAGGCCATGCACTGCCCTAAACGCAACGGGACGCCATGATCACTTCTGGGCCAGCGCAGACACGCTAACCGCGTCGGCAGCTGACTTCTGCGGCCGTGCGGGGACCGAGCGTCCCGGCGGCCAAGGCCCCGCGCACTCACCAGGTCGGGCCGGTAGTACCTGTGCACCGCCTCGGCGCCGGCGCACATGGCCAGCAGGCTGGCGGCGAACATTTTCAGGTAGGCGGCCCAGGGCACGCCCGCGGGCATGGTCGGGGCTGGACGGGCAGGGAAGCGGGCGGCGTGAGAAGGCTCCGCGCCGGGAAACGGGCCGCACGGCAGCGGCGGGGCGGAGTCGGCACGGCCGGGCCTCCCACGCCCGCGCCCCGTGTCCCCACTCAGGAAACGAGGGCGCGGAGGACGGACGCCCCTTCTCGGCCTAAGGTCAGCCTCAGGCCTAAGGCCAGCCTCCACTGGTCTCTCTGGGCGGGGGGGGCGGGCCTTCAGAATTTAAAGGCAGCTCTTGCGGAGCAAGCGGGAGGCCGACACCGGGTGGTTTCCCCGCGCCCCTTCAGTTCAAACTCTAGGAGGAGGAACCGCACTCCCCACTGGCCCTACAGGCACACCCCTGGAGAAGCTGTACCGCGGGGAGCACGGACGCTCGGCAGCCGCTGGAAGGCCGGGCGGAAGTGCGCTCGGCAACCGGAACGGACCGCCAGCGGGAGGGACCGAAAGAACAGGGGCTGGGGGCCGCGCCGGACGCGAAAGCCAGGGCACTGCCGGCGCCGGGGCGGGCACGTGACCCGGGCGGAAGTGGGACTTTGGGCTGAGCCAGTGTCTATTTTTTTAACCAAGTCTCAGTCTCTTCCCCTCCCCGGGCTGTTGTCGCGCTCATCTCTCTCCCTGCGGTAGGAGTTCCCTGGCAGAGGCCGAGTCTCGGGCTCGGAGCTGGCTGGACGATGGCCGCATTCGTCGTGTGGCACGCACTAGGAGACCGCTCGCATTTACCACCGTTAGGAGCGGGGGCAGATGGGACGCCGAGCCGTGCCGAGGTGAGGTCACCCCCGGCTGAGGGACGTTAACAGCACTCTCTGTGCTCGTGCCGGGCGTCCTCTGATACCTGAGGCAGAGCCACACCTGGACGGCTCTGCCCTCGTGCTGCGGAGCTACTGGAAAAGAGGGAACCTGAAATCGACGTCATTGAATCCATGCGTTTTTAGACTGTGCGTTGATTATGGAAGAGGAAACTGGAAATCGACGTCATTGAATCCATGCATTTTTAGATTGTGCGTCTTGTGTCTCTCTTCTTAGGAGGACACTGGCCGTTGAATTTAGGGCCCACCCTAATCCAGTTTGACTTCATCTTGCCTTGATTACATCTGCTAAGACTTTACTTCCAAACAAGGCCACATTCACAACTGTGAGGTGGACATGACTTTGGAGGAGACAGTATTTAACTCAGTACAAGCCCTTATGACCTACTCAAAACTTTTAAAAATATATAAATAAAAATTTAAACACTCACTGGAAAAAAAATGTTCAAGGGCTTATAAATTTTAAGAATAAGAAAAATCAACTCTTTTGAAGTCCAGAAAATCTTGTATGCACCTCTAAAATGAATGTTCTTTAAAGCTCCCTGACACAGATTTCTTCCTAAATCATTTGTTTGAAACATGTAGCTATTCCCCCATGCTGACAACACAAGGCCCCCTTTTACAAAATATAGGTTAAAGTATTCAAGACCTGTAATAAAAGCAATTAACTGAGTAGATACAGGAGAATGCTTGAACTACAGGTCTCCTCATTTGCTCCCTGTCACTTGGAAGAAAAGCCCTATTACAATGGCTTTTCAAACTTTTTTGTTCATGATTCACAGTAAGAAATACTTTTAACATCAGGATCCTATCTGTACACGTGTACGTGTGTATGTGTGTGTGTAACAAAAGTCTTACAAAACAATAGTTACCCTTATTACATATAAACACTCTGACACTTCCTCTTCTGTTCTGTTTCTTTTTTTATGCTTAATAAATTTCAGGACCCACTTGTGGATGAAAATATGCAGTTGGAAAAATCCCGCCCAGTCACAAACCTTGTTGACACTAAGATGTAACTGACTAACAGCATATTAGTTCAGAAGGAAGCAAGCTTACCTAGGTTCTTGAAAGGGAGAGGAGGTACTGGGAGGAAGAGGAAAAAAAGGTGAAGTGGCTTGGCCCTTCTTCTCTTGTTGTCCTATCATACAAGGTCTCTTTGAGGTACAGACATATTTGGCAAAGATAAGAAAAGGACATTTCTCCTAGACTTCCCCAAGCTCTGGTGGGCAAGGCTCACAAGCAGAACAAGTTTGTCTTCTAGACTCAGATTCAGGGTGGGGACAGAGACCCTGATGGGACAGGAGGCACCTGGCTGCGACTGCTTCACCATTTCCACGTTCAATCTCCTGCTCCAACTCTTCCAGTGAACTCATCCTTTTACAAGGCAAAACTGAACAGAGGCTCCTGGTCTGCAGAGATTATGAATGGAGCTGGCTGACCCAGAACGCCCAGCACTCCATGGTTAGGGAGGTCCTTGCTGCCCAAGGGTATCTCCTCCTGAGTAAACACTTCCTGAGAAAAGTTTGCAGCTCTTTACACACACTTTCAGTCACCAGAATCCTCTCAGAAATAACTGAGGGGGGCCGGCCCCGTGGCTTAGTTAAGTGAGCACGCTCCGGTACTGGTGGCCCAGGGTCTGATCCCAGGCGCGCACTGAGGCACCGCTTCTCCGGCCATGCTGAGGCCACGTCCCACATACAGCAACTAGAAGGATGTGCAACCATGACATACAACTATCTACTGGGGCTTTGAGGACAAAAAGGAGGAGGATTGGCAATAGATGTTAGCTCAGAGCCGGTCTTCCTCAGCAAAAAAGAGGCGGCTTGGCATGGATGTTAGCTCAGGGCTGATCTTCCTCACAAAAAAAAAAGAAAAAAATAACTGAGGGAAGCTACCTGCTGTAAAACTTTTCTAGACTGTGGTCCTGAGTGATTAGAAAAACCAGAGAGAGAGAGGATGGGCTGTTTATTCATTCACTTCAGCAAATATTCACTGAATACCAACCATGAGTCAGGTTCTGAGGAGTATCTACTAAGGGAGAGTATTTGTAAAAGTTCTGAAAAGTTTAAAAATATTAAGTTTCATTTAATCAATTGATAAGAATGCAAATAAATCATTCTGTATTTACTCATGAAAGCCGTTTCCTGGATCCCAGAATGAAGACACTTGAAGCACAGAGCCACAGCCCTCTCCCAGTCCACATGTTACATTACTGAGAAATAAACCTTTGTTGCTGTAAACCACTGAGATTTGGGCAGTCATCTGTTACCACGGGTTAACTAGAGAAAGCTAAGTAATACAGCAGCCATGTTTTTCATCACGCAAACTAGAGCAACAGAAAAGCCTATCTCCATTAAGAGTTATTTAATGAAGACACTGTACAAAAACCAGTGACAACTTGAGAACTAATGAAACAAAACTAGCTGTAAGAGCCACTGAGAAACAAAACGGGCTGGTCTGGAAAGGTACAAGGAGGACTTGATGCCTGAAGCGCATCTATTTTAATCGACTTCAAATCTTAATATTTTTATGCATCCAAAGTAAAGCAGACAATGCTTTACCCTTTACAAAGCAGTTTTACAATCACCCTCGTTTTACAGATTAGGAAACTGAGGCCTCGACTCCCACTTTTGATTCCCCGATATCACACTTGATAATTAATACCTGATTATTAACGCAAAACACTGCTTTTAATCGGGATAAAATTTGGGGTGGAAAGGCCTGATAATGCTGATAAGCATAGCCGCCCTATCTACGGAGCACCCCCACACGACACCACCCTTGCACACCCTCGCACCCGCCCACCACCCAAGCGTCAGCGCTGTCTGAAAGTTACGTCAGCAGAGCGCGCCCTCTCCCACCCTTTATGGTCCTCCACCTTTCCCGATAGGCCAAGCGGCGAGCAGGAAAGCCAACAAGAGTCGAGCGAACGTGATTGGCTGCTCCGTGTCACGTGGCGACCATGAGGCGTGGGATTTGGCTCCAAGCAGGCGGAAGCGCCGCGCCGAGGTGGGGGGAGCGGGGGTGAGGGATGCAGGGGAGAGGGAACTAGGAACTTGGGGGAGGAGCTTGAGCGCCAGCCGCTGTCCCAGTTCTGCCGGCAATCGTGTCCAAGTCTCTGGTTACTGTGGTACCGCCGTTCGCACGCCGCGGTACTACAGAGACCAGTCGCTCGCTTGCCTGGCAGGAGCAGCCGCCCGCGCGAGCGGCAGCAGGGAAGGGAAGCGGAGAACGCGGGCAGGTAAGGCCGGGGCGGAGCGCCGCCCCTCCCCCCGCGCCCTTCGCGGCGGGGCCGGCCGGCGGGCGCGCGCACGCACGCAGGGGTCTTTAAATGCCGCGGCCCGAGTACAAAGGCCGGGGTCGCGCGTGCGCACTGCCCGCCTGCTCGAGCCCCTTACCCGCCGAGGCTGTTCCGGCGCCGCGCGTAGTGCGCCTGCACTCGTCTTCAGGCTTTCCCGGCAACTAGCCGCCTTGAAAATGCGTTAATAAGTAACCAGCAGTCTCCGGCTGATGTTTCCTTCTGGTTGCTATTCTTGGCTATATTTCCCTTCACCTCCCCCCCCACCTTCTCATGCAAAGAGCTGTAAAGATGGAGTATCACACGTGTCACTCCAGGAGCCTGCCTTTTAGAGTTGGTAGATTTACTGTGGCTTCCTTCCGCGAAGGTTTACTGAAAGCAACATCCAGGGCCACGAGGTTGATAATATTGCCATACTAGCGCTCTTGAAGTCTGGAGCTATGAATAACACTCCCAAGAAGTCATGTAAAATGTCTTCTGGTCTTGGGGACGATCTTAGGAATTTACTATGTCCTTTAAGGAGTGTTGAGTACGTGGAGGGGACGTTCTGCAAAAGCAGAGATCTCGAGATTTGAACTCCAGACAAAAAGCCAAATGAAAAAATAAATATTTAGATATGGTGATAGGGTCTTTAAAAAGAAGAAAAGATAGTTTACATTGGAATAAAATACTTTTAGACCTGATGAAGAATTATCCTAACTCTCAGTGACTAATGGGCCCTGAACTTAGGCAAGCCGCTTCACTTCTCTGGGCCTGTTCGTGTCTGTAAAATAGGGCATGTCTGGAATCCAGTTCTGACATGCTGTGAATCAGTGTTATGTGGAAGGGACATACGTAAGTAACCAAAATAAATTGTCTTGGAGTTTAGGAAAGGAGATATATGTAGATAAAGTGTAGACTTTATTCTGACTTTGTGGATAAGATCCTGAAATAAAGTACTCCACTTCTTTCCTAGAGGAACTTTACAAATAAAAGAATTCACCAGAACTTGTGGAAATTGCTCTCAGATGTTCAGATCAGAATCAAAAGCTAGGTAAAGCCTGCCATCAAATGAATTACGCATTATAAGACCTTACTGTCTTACAGCAAAATAATACGCCTCTGGTACAGGGTTTAGCTCAAAACTGTCTGACTTAAATTCTGTCTTACCTTCATCCATACGATTATAGACCATTTTTTATTTTGACTCGCAAAGCTTTCACCTCAGGAAATATGGAGAATTCTGTGTTAATACTCTTAGAGTTTATCCTTGGGAGTTCTGAAATGACTCAGGCCCTAGATAATCTGAGAAAGTGGTTGTCTGTCACCCTTGACTTTGTGCTAATCAAGAAATCGAATGGAATGCTGGGTGTAATGAATTTACTTTTTATTTTGGAAGATTAGTTTCAAAAAATTCCGTGGATATAGACTCTTTTTTGTTTAAAAGAGAACATAGTTCAAGAGTCATAACAAGCATTTACAGTCTGACCAAAGAGGAAAAAAGAAAGAAGAGGACCTTCTAATGAGCCAGACATGAAAAGGACATTTACCAAAGTTGGAAAGTAGGATGCCACATCAGAAGACTGGAAAAGTGTGACACAGACTGGAAAAGTGTGGCGCGGACCACTGAGAAGGAAGATAGGAAAGGTTAACCCTCAGATGAGATCAGCTTTTCTAGAAACGTTAGAGCCCAAGAAGAACTTTTTTAGTTAGGTGTGGACAACAAGAAGGACGAGAAAGTTTGGGGTTTTCTGCCTAGTCCACTGGCATGGTGTTAGTCGATGACAGAAAACACAAGCACTTCATTCTGATTTTGATTCTTCATCTATGTTAAGAAGAATGATTGTAGACTGGAAATGGCAGAACGAAAGTCTCTAAGAGATTTAAAGCTCAAGATCAATGAGGGCATTTAAGAGAACTTTGAGCTACACTAATAGAAATCGTATTTCCTGGCGTGGATAAATTGTATTTCAAGTGAGAGGCCAGATGACAGCAGTCTTGAAGAACTTGTAGGGCCAGCCCCGTGGCTTAGCGGTTAAGTGCTCGAGCTCTGCTGCTGGTGGCCCGGGTTCGATCCCCGGCACGCACCGACGCACCACTTCTCCGGCCATGCTGAGGCCGTATCCCACATACAGCAACTAGAAGGATGTGCAGCTATGACATACAACTATCTGCTGGGGATTTGGGGGGAAAAAAATAAATAAAAAATTTAAAAAAAAAAAAAAGAACTTGTAGACAATAGAGGGGCCTGAAGCCTGAAAAACACAGAGGTCCCTGTTTTTTCCAAGGGTGGAGTCTGTCCTCTAATTTATTGACTTTGATCCTAAGCAAAATTTTTACTTCTCAGTGGCTATTGAGCATATTTAAAAGGAACTAATAACCACTAGGCCACAGTATAAGTTCAGAAAAAAGCAAGACCTACCAAGCTGGGTTCATTTTCTTTTGGATAGTGATACTAGACTAGAGAGCATCAGGAGGTACCTGAAATATTTAATCATCTCCTGCTGTCTTTATTATTGTTAGAGCAAATTAACAATATACTAGACACTGTTTTAAGTGTTTCACACGTGTTAAGTCATTTAATCCCCATAACCAATGAATTAGGCGTGACTATTTCTATTTTACAGATGTGGAATCTGGGACATAAAGAGCTTAAGAAAGTTGCCTACAGAGCTAGTAAATGGCAGAGCTGAACTTTGAACCCAGGCAGTGTGGCTCCCAAGTCTGCCTC
Source organism: Diceros bicornis minor (assembly GCF_020826845.1). Lineage (NCBI taxonomy): Eukaryota > Metazoa > Chordata > Mammalia > Perissodactyla > Rhinocerotidae > Diceros > Diceros bicornis. Next base: position 19,756,244 of record NC_080764.1, on the reverse strand, counting down.
CCTAGCAACTGTGCCATGTATACCACTTCTTGTTGTGGGCAAGATGAAGATGGACTGACAACAGTACAATTAGGTGAAACCAAACCTGGTTCACTACTGAAAGAATTGAGGGCAGGCTGAAGAGAGGTCTATACTGATGTGCCCTGTAGTTCTACCCCAGCTTTTTGCTTTTCGACAGTTTAACAACTCCAAGGTTCTGATGGCATGCTGGTAACATTTGTGAGTGACCCAACTTCGGGAGGGGTTTGTGGAATTGATAGGTCGATTTCAGAATCCAGATCAATCTCATCTCGCTGGAATGGTGAATCATCTTTTACAAAAAGAGGCACAATCCTGTGCTTATGTGCAGAAAAATCAATGGTACGAATGTGAGGTGAGGGAGAGGTGATAAAAGGGCAGCTGTCATTGATGGAGAACACAGTATGAATCAACAGTGTAATGTGGGTGCCAGTAAAGCTAATGTAATGGATTCTGTAATACGGCTCCAGAATCAGGAAGTTGATAGCCCTCCTCAGTTTCAGGATGATGAGGCTATATCTGGAGTATTTTTATTTTGTTTGATTCTGAGCACCAAAAAATGACCAAATAGTGAGGAAACTTGAAATCATACTATATGAAGGAAAAATAGTTAAATGAACTGGGGACTCGGGCTTATTCTAAATCTTTGTGTTTACAGTTTTTAGTAGACTGCACAGTAAGTACCCACTAATGCATGGTGAATACACACACTTCCATTTAGCAGTATTGAGTGTAGGCTTGGAATAGTTATGATGGTATTCCATCAGAGTTTACATAACTAGTCCCCTTTAGTTGAGCATTTGAATTATTTAGCACTGTTATTTTGTAAGTAGTCAGTGTTGTATATGCTTGTTTAAATGAAAATAATAAAATTTTGCTATAAACTGAATGTTTGTGTCCTTCCTGTTCCCCCGGTGTGGTGGTATTTGGAGGTGGGGCCTTTGGGAGGTGATTAGGTCATGAGGATGGAGTCCTCCTAAATGGGATCAATGTCTTTATAAAAGAGGCCCAGAGAGATCCCTCACCCCTTCCGCCAGGTGAGGACACAGCAAGAAGGGGGCCCTCACCAGAAACTACATCTGCAGACGCCTTGAACTTGGACTTTCTAGCCTCCAAAACTATGAGAAATAAATATTTGTTGTTTATAAACCACACAGTCTATGGTGTTTTGTTATAGCAGCCCAAATGAACGAAGACAAATGTATTTAGAAAAGAGCAACTTAAATATTTAAAATAGTGGAAAATAACTGAGGATTAAAGAAGTTGGAGTTGTTCATTTTAGAGAAAACCTTAAAGAGTTAGTTTTTTGAAATACAGCAAAATCTGAATTAACTGGATTCTCTCAGCTATGTGTGTGTGTGTGTTTTGAGAAAGACTGTCAGAAAATACACAGCGCATTAGGAAAATATACAGTCCCTTGATTTCAGATGGCTTTAAAAACCAATCCTTTGAGCACTTTTGTTCAGGAGAAGGGGGTACAGATGGAGGCTGGGAGAGAGGAAGGGGTTGACTGCAGGACAGAAGAGTGGTGGGGACAAACATAAATGACAGGAAAGAAAAGTGAACAAGGAGAAATAAAGCCATTCCTCGTGCTTGTAAGTTGGGTATCAAGGAGTTATAGAAAATAAAAACTCTGGGGTCTGTTCTGCATCTGGACTTGGTCCTGTTTCCTACACATTCTCCATATATGTAGAAGTCACTGACTCTCACCGTCGTTTTCATAGTGAGGAAAGGGAGGTCCTGAGAGAATGAGTGACTTGACTAAATGCTCTTTTGTTGCTGTTCCTCTCATCCAGAGAAAATTACTGTTCAAAAACATTGTTGCAGAATTCTGTATTAGGAAGTGGCAGTTATCATATATAAATACAACAAATGTATTTAAGAAATATTTTCACATTAAGGTTGAAACAAGTTTATGCTGCTTACAAATTTAACTATTACTACATAATAGAAAACTAAATTATCCAGAACTCTTTAGTTCCCTGGCATTCAAGTTCATGAACGTTTTTGTACAAATGTAATGCTTTCTTCTGCCAAGTAATAAGAATGTTGTAATCCACCCTATTTCCTTTTATTTTGGCTGTTAGGAAGCTGTTAAGATGGTCAGGCTAAATTGAACATCCAAAGATAGTATAATACCTCAGAATTTACACATTCTATTTTCCATTGCTATATTTTTCTGTTTCTGTTCTAATTTAACTTATTGTAAAGTGCCAGAGATCATTTTTAGAAAGATTAAGGGACACATTGATATTATAGGTAAGTTTCTGGATTTCTTTCAAAATTGATATATATCTCTAAAATAAAACTCCAGATTTTTTTCTTCATTATTTTTCACTTTCTCTTCAGCCAACTGATTTCTAAATTTTTTTTTTTTTTTGGTCAGGAAGATTGGCCCTGAGCTAACACCTGTGCCCATCTTCCTCTATTTTGTATGTGGGGTGCCACCACAGCATGGCTTGATGAGCAGTTCATAGGTCCACACGCGGGATCCAAACCTGGGAACCCTGGGCTGCTGAAGCGGAGCGTGAGAATTTAACCACTGTGCCACGGGGCCAGCCCTTGATTTCTAAAATTTAATTTTCAGTTTCTGAGCCCCAGACTTTCTGAAGATGCTTAGTGACCCCTAAATATGCGAAGGGAGCCTCATTTTGGAAATTTATGTTTTAAAGTTCAGAATCCTTTTAAAAATGTGAATGGTGTCTCTGTAATTTATATACATATTTTAAGTTTGGATTTTTGTGAAGTACTCAAAATGGGACACATCTGTGAAACTCTTGAGAGTGGTAGGTTGCCTTCCCGACAGTGACAGACTAAGAACAGACCTCGTGCATTCTTTTGGCCACTCGTTTATTGTGACCACATGTCTTTAGTTTTATGTATTCCAGCTGAAAGGGGCTGTTAGCATCTCAGAAATCTGCCACTGGTCACAACCAAAAGTTGCAGTCCGTTTTACTAGAATTTCCAGAGGGTAACTGCCACATGATCTCAATGTAACCTAGCCATATCCAGCTCCTCATTAGAGTATTTAAATCATAAATACTGAACAACCAGTATTTTGACAATTTATTGCAAAGAGCTATGAATAGTTTTAAAGAAAAGTGTGAAAAAAGAGGACATTTTACTCTTTGCTAGACAGATTTCAGCACTTCTCTTCATTGTTACATTTTAACTTCTAAAACTTACCTACATATTTTTCTTATGTGCAGCCTTATTTCTATTTTGTATTCTTTTTCACTTTAAAATATAAAACATTTTCTGCACTTTTACAGAATATCAATAAATTTAATTTTTAGGAGCTATGTAGTATTTTTTCATGTTAATGTACTATAGTTTGCTAAATCATTGTATTGTCTTTATTTTTTTATATAATTTGAGAACAATATATTTAAAGAAAAACCCTTAAGATATAGTTTAATATTTTTCTCACTAATTCTTAACCATTTCTTATCAACTTACCCTTAAAGATAGCTTGAAGTTAAATGCCTCTCCAGTGGTTTGTCATTGATAAATAAGAGATTGGGCCCCTGTTTTTCTTTGAGCATCCAGCACCCTTGCCCAGCCACCCATGGATAGTCTGTTACCTCGGGTCTGCCTTGGCCATTGAAGCTTATCCAGGGGAAAGCTTTGGTTTGCCTTTTTTAAAAACCGTTTTATTAAGATATGATTTACATACTATAATGTTGACCCATTTAAAGTGTACTAGTTTGCCTTTTTCTTTTTTCTTTTCTTTTCTTTTCTTTTTTTTTTTTTTGCTGAGGAGGATTCGCCCTGAGCTAACATCTGTTGCCAGTCTTCCTCTGTTTTGTATGTGGGTTGCCACCACAGCATGGCTGCTGACAGGTGGTGTAGGTCCATGCCTGGAACCAAACCCAGGCCACGGAAGCAGAGCACACTGAACTGAACCACTAGCCACTGGACCAGCCCCTAGTTTGCCTTTTTAATCTCTACTTTCTGAGCTCCCTGTCTTCTTTCTCCACACGTCATGAAGAAAACTAGTAAGTAGAATATCTTGCCACAGAAAATAAGACTTTTCTCTCCAAATGATAAATGGCATTTATCCATTTTATTTGCTAGAATTTTTCTTCCTACCACATATTTATTGGCATTGTTTGGCATTAGCGGTAACTTGAGTTTCATAAAATACGTGTTTACTTCCCTTGCTTTGTGCTGATGGCAACAGCTTGAAAGAGTGGTTTGTGGTCATCAGAAATATTTTTTGGAAGTTGTTTTCTGTGAGGGCCTGTGTTCCTTACATTGAACATTGAACTTTGTGAACAAAGTTTAAATCATGTTCAGAAGAGAGATTTAGAGTGGTTTTTTCCCATAAATTCATAGACATTTACAAAATATCTATTTCTAGTCCTCATTTAGTGGCCAAAAAACACCCCCCAAAACCCAGCAACAGTTAAAAACAGATTCAAATGAATAAATAAGTAAATAGGCCAATAAACCAAAAGAGAACCATAAGTTAGATTGGAGGAGGGGTGGGAATGGGAGATGTCAGTCAAAGGGTACAAACTTCCAGTTATAAGATTAACAAGTTCTGGGGACTAATGTACAGCAGGGTGATTATAGCTAACAATACTCTTATATACTTGAAAATTGCTAAGAAAGTAGATCTTAAATGTTCTTACCATTAAAGAGAAATGGTAATTACGTGACCTGATAGAGGTGGTAGCGAAGGCTATGGTAATCAGGCTATGGTGGTAATCGTTTTGCAATATGTAAGTGTGTCAAATCAACACTTTGTACACCTTAAACTTACACAGTGTTATATGTCAGTTATATCTCAAGCTGGGGGGAAAAACATTAGATTGGAGGGAATCTTTGTGATAAGAGGATTAAATACTGAAAGTTGGGATACAAATTGTTTTGGGGGACATTTTAACCCTGTACAGTCTGGTGGGTCTTTCAAGTCTCTCTACTAGAAAATTCCCATGATCTCATTTCGGAGAAAGTACAGGCTGACTTGACAGGACTGGTAAGTTTTATTGATGACACCTCTTGTCATTAAACAGTGTGAGAGTTAATTAATGTTTGCTTAATGGGCACTCAGTAAAGGCTGGGTGAAGGTGTACATATGGGACTAGATCTGCCTCCTCTCTTTGCCCCTATTATCGACTCTAAATAAATACCACAGTCTGGTTACAAAATATTTGGGTCCTGAAGAGTTTTTACAGCTGATCATTTAAACTTACATTTGGGTAATTTTACCACCATATGTTATAGTTATTTGTTCTTTCAGCTACTGCCTTCAGCAAGTTCGAGCTTTTTATACATTTCCATTTCAACGAATGATGGCTGAAGCTCCTAATATGGCAGTGATGGATGAACAGCAAATGCCTGCAGAAGTTCCAGCCGCAGCTCCTGCTCAGGAACCTGTACAAGGTAGTTTTCACCAGGATAGTTTAGAAAGTTAGCTATTGGATTAGCCAACTTATTTGGAAAGGGCTTAATGATGAATTTTAGCTCTATTTTAGTGTTTAAAATTTAACCCGCTTTTTAAGTACTTAGTATGTGCCAGGCACTGTGATAGGTTTTGGGGAATAAAAGAACGTGGATCCTGCCCTCGAGTATCTCATAATCTGGTAGAGGAAAATAATAAGTAAACACACATTATGCCTCAGCACACTGAGCAGTGAAGAGGGGCGCAGGATGCTGTGAGAGCTCACAGGGTTGGCACCCAACTGAGACTGAGGCTCAGAGGCGGCTTGCCAGAGCTCTCGTCACCTCAAGGGTGAGGAGACTTCAGGAGAATGAGATGGGGAAGATTCCAGGCCAAGGGATCAGCATGCGCCAAAGCACAGACATGAAGAACTGAGTGGTTCTGTGTCATTGGAGTCTGGGGGGAGCACAAAAATGGTGAGAGATGAGGCTGGATGGGGGCAGTTGAGGCCTGTTTAACCTAAAAAATGTATGTTCTATCCTGAAAGCAATAGGAAGCTGTTGAGAGAATATAAGCAGAGGGTGGCTTAAATAGATTGACACTTGAAAAATCAGTCTGGAAATATTATAGAGGGTAGATTGGATGGTAGAGAGCAAGGCAGAACTTGGAGGCAAGCAGTGGATTAGAGACTGTTTGAATAATCCGGGGACAAATGAGGAAGACCTGAAGCGGTGGAGGACAGAGCTAGGAAATATGCAGGAGGTAAAATTACCTGGCTATGGTTAATGGATTTCATGTGGGGGATGAGAGAGAAAGAAGAATCTGGAAGTAACTCCCAGGCTATTGGATGAAGGAGGTACCACTCACCAAGACAGAAATTAGAAGAGAGGAGACTAGATTTGGGGATTGAGGGTGGGGGGTGGAGAGAAGTTAATGATTTTCTCCAGGGTAGCAGTGTTGTATGAGAAATGTGCTCAGAGTTTCGGTTTATGATTCCAGGAACACATCTAACTCCACTGCATTGGAGAGACCCCTGCCCTTATCTTCTATTTTTCTGGGCAGGGAGCACTAGGATGTCCCCAGCTACAAGCCAATGGAGGTGGGTCCCTTGGCCTAGGGAGTGGCTAAAGCAGTGTGAGGTAGAAGAGAGGAAAGATGGCAGGCTCAGGCGGGGAGACGCCAAATAGTAGTAGAATGGGGTAGGGGCCCAAGAAATTAAGAGAGATGTTAAAGAATTAAGAGTAAGGAAACCAAGGCTTCCTATTGGGTAGCTTCCTGTTGGGTAACTTTAGGTTAGTGGTTCTTGACCAGGTGTGATTTTACCCCCCAAGGGACGTTTGGCATTATCTGGAGACGCCTTTGATTGTCATGACTGGCAGGGTGCTACTGGCATCTAGTGGATTGAGGCCAAGGTTGCTGTTAATCATTGTATAATGTACAGGACAGACCCCCCCACAACCAAAAATTATTCAGCCTAAAATGTCAGTAGTGCCAAGATTGAGATACTGCTTTAGGTCCTAAAATCAGATTCCTAGTCCTGCCTTTTGAAAAATACTGCCAGCCCAGAGATTTCATCCTTAGCAACCTCTAAATTCACCTCCTTGGCTGTGTTTGGAACAGAATATACACTCGATCTCTACAGCAAGCCCACAAACCCGTGGAGGTTTTCAACTGCTGGAAATTATGGAGAAATTGAGTTAAAGTGTTTCCCTTCCTCCCTATTTTTCTATCTGTTCTTTCATTTGTTTACTTAACTATTCATGTATTTATATTTAGAATTCCTATAAAATGGTACATAGATACTTTGTATCCCTGGGGAGGCCAGGGTGCCAGGTTAGAGTGTGTGGAAAATCAATCTGTGATTATTATGGACATTTCATCCCAAGAACAGTTAGCAGAGGAAGAGGGTGGCGGATGGGGCCACGTGAACCATTTCTAGAGTGAAGGAAGGGGAAGATATTACAGAGGAGACTGATGTTGGGAAATAGAAGAGAAAGGAAAAAAGGATGTTGAAAGGGTGGCTTTTTTTGGGGAAAGCTGCCTGAAGTTTGTAAGTTATGGCTTTCTGCATTAATACATCCATTGTGTTTCAGAGACTCCAAAAGGAAGGAAAAGAAAACCCAGAACAACAGAACCAAAAAAACCAGTGGAACCCAAAAAGCCTGCTGAGGCCAAAAAATCTGGCAAGTCCGCAAAATCAAAAGAAAAGCAAGAAAAAATTACAGACACGTTTAAAGTGAAAAGAAAAGTAGACCGTTTTAATGGTATTTCAGAAGCTGAACTTTTGACCAAGACTCTCCCGGACATTTTGACATTCAATCTGGACATTGTGATTGTAAGGATTTTTGTCCTCATTTGGTCTTATAAATAGTATTGGTGGATGAACTTTACTTAACCTTTATCCTTGCAAATAGCATTTTGCTGAAAAGAACCATTTCTAAGAATCCTTTTGGTAGCATGTGGTGTCACCTTCATGAGGTTGTATTATATGGGTGTGTTTAGGAGGATGTGATGCCATGTGGATGTGACTTTGGACAAGCCTTAACCTTCCTAAACACCAGTTTCCTCATTGGTGAAACAGGAGGGAGAATAGTACCTCCCTCATAGGGTTGCAATTAAATAAAATAATGCATAGATTGCATGACACCTGTGAGTTCTCCGTAAATGATGACACTGATTTTGAACTTTAATTTTTGTCTGTAACTGTAAGAGACATCAGTATGCAAACAGCTGTATGGATGATGTGGGTAAGCTGCTTGTTGCGAGTTGAGAAGCAGACTTGTGGCTGGACCTGGGCTCAGATTGATTGACTGCTCTAGGACCTCTCTCCAGCTCAGTTGGGTGGGGGTGGGGGACTGGGGACATGAGGGAGTCAAACTGGTTTTTAAAAACAAGAGGAAAACTGTTAATACAAAGGGAATTTCTTTCCTCAAAATGGAATACTTGGTTCAGATCACGAGTAGGTAATCGATAAACAATATTGCTTATGATGCTGGATTAAATTTTTATTTTAATAAATTCAGCTTTGTCTGCCACTCCTCCACAGAAAGCTTAAGGCTTAAATCCTACTTTTCAAGACTAAAATGCATAAACATTTTGTGTTATAGATTGGCATAAACCCAGGACTAATGGCTGCTTACAAAGGGCATCATTACCCTGGACCTGGAAACCATTTTTGTAAGTTGTTACTTTTTTTATTATTTTACTTTTAAACTAGATATCTCTGTTAATAGTTTGGGTTTTTTTTTTTTTTTAACCAAATTCTGTTTTAAAAAGAGAGGCTGTATATAGCTGTAAATATACATACATGTTTTCTATGTGTGTATACACAAAAATCAAAGGTTTGAAATGATATGTCACAGTTAACATTTTGGTGTACGAGAGTGGAGGGGCATGAAAAGGACTACTTTCTCTTCTGCTTGAATTGGTTTAGGTGAGTTGTACTACTTTCTTTTAATGATTTTCTTTTAGTTGTTATCTACAGACATAGTAGCAGTAGTACATTGTTGTGCCACTGCAGACAGAATACTGACCTTTCCAGATTTCTACTCATCTTATTTCCTAGGAGAGATGAAATGCATTGATCATTGGTAATCAAGTTGTCATAGTTAAAAAATACTGTGATTGGAGACATTCTCTACAGATACTTCGTTTCTGGCAGAAAATAGCATTAAAGACCCTCAGACTTGTAGAGTGAGCTTTAAAACCAAGTAAAGGGACTGTTATGTTGTCCCCTGTATGAGTCATCCTACCTCACACTGCCTCCTAGAACAAGGCATGCAGTATACTGGACCTCAGGAAATACTAGTTGATTATCTAAGAGTAATATTAAAAGCATTTAAGGCAAATGATAGTAGTATGTTTTTGGAACTCATGACATTGTCTCCATTATTTAAAAAAAAAAAATTTCTAGAGCAGTTTGAACTTGACATTTTGTCCACTGTCGAGGTGTTTGAATGCTCTGAGTCCACTGGTGAATGTTCATCTGTTTGACGTATTCCAGGGGCAGGTGGTGGTATCACCAGTTATTAGAAAGGAAAAGAAACAGTTTCAAGGTGTCCTACATTGACTAGCTGTGTCTTCTCCACAGGCATTTACCTTAACCCGCTGTGGAGAGGAGATAATAATAGTAATATCTCATAAGGTAGTTAGGATGATTAAATGAGATAATCCATGCAAGGGACTTAGCATGGTACCCAGCACACAGTAATTGCCTCATATGGTATTTGACCTATGTTATAATTTTTTAAATATCCTAAATCTTTTTTTTTTTTTTAATTTCAAGAATAGAATGTAACTACCACATCAATTCATGAGGCAAAAACCTTTGACCTATTGAAATAAGCTGAACTCTTTTCACAGGGAAGTGTCTGTTTATGTCAGGGCTGAGTGAGGTCCAGCTGAACCATATGGATGATCACACTTTACCAGGGAAGTATGGTATTGGATTTACCAATATGGTGGAAAGGACAACACCGGGCAGCAAGGATCTTTCCAGGTAATTGTGTAACATTTATTTTTATGGGTTGGAACCTTGACCATGCTGGTGCCTCATATACTCTACGAACATCATATGTATCTAGTGCAAGCTGAGCTTAACAAATATATGGATAGATCTTTTATTGAAAGCTATCTGGATTTAGCATATTATAAATATTTCCAGTCTTGTATTGTGATACTTTTTAATTCAATTTTAGTAAAGAATTTCGTGAAGGAGGACGTATTCTAGTGGAGAAATTACAGAAATATCAGCCACGAATAGCAGTGTTTAATGGAAAATGTAAGATTTACTTCTAAATTTTATCTTTTTTCTTTGCTAACGTTATGGGCAATGTAAATATGTTTATATTTCATTTTAGGTATTTATGAAATTTTTAGTAAAGAAGTTTTTGGAGTAAAGGTTAAGAACTTAGAATTTGGACTTCAACCCCATAAGATCCCAGACACAGAAACTGTAAGTCCTTAAAATTACATTTGTAAATCAGCTAAACATAAATTTTTTTTAGCTAGCTTCTCTTTTTTATTTGTCCATTGTTATTTATTATCCATTGTAATTTATGCCATGAAAAAAACTGCACTGTGTTTTGTTGAATGATGTTTATATATCAACTTGAACTAATAGTTGCAAATTAATTCAGATACTGTTATAGTTTTATTAAAAAAAGAAACATTTGTCAGATAGATGTCTTAATGATGTTATGTTGAGCTGCTCACATACTAGATTCAAAATATACTTAATGGCATATACTTGTCAAATTCCAGTGGAGTTAGCTCTTGTTCAGTTGTGTAAATACATATATATTTACGTATATGTAAATATAGACATGATCCCGATTAGTAACACTGCTAATTGCCCCCTGTTTCTCTATCTTAGCCTAGTTTCACCTTAGAGCCATATAAATAGTACAGCCAGTTGCAGACAAGCATCCAACCTGACTGGCACTTGGTACAATTGTCTTAGACACAAAGGCATCATGAAGTAGCAGGGTGTTCAAACTCCGTCATTTCTGCAGAGCTTCTGCAGACTTTCGGTTCAAATTTTGCCTCTTAAATATAGTTTTAAGTTTTGTTTACCACTTTTTAAAAAACAACACACATACACAGACGCATGTGTTATAGACATTTTAAATGATGAAGAAGCTGGTGTGCTGACAGGTTATTGTGGAGAGCTCAGAATAAAGTTTCTGCCACCTACATAACATTTGAACTTCTTTTTAAATTCTTTCTGTTTTTAACTTCTTATAAATATGCGGTTGATAAAGTAGGTTGTAGCCTGGTCTTGCTTTAAATTCAGGCCTACCCTTGTCTACTTGGGTAAAATTGTCCAGGTGAGTTCACTGCTTCCTGTGGAGTACTGCATCATTGTCCCTGAAATGCCAGATGAGGCTCAGGTCCATCCCTTGGATATATGTGATCACAGTGCAATAATAAATGAACTTGAATCATATCATGACAGGTAGTTCTAGCTCTTACAATGAGCTGTGAGTGCTTTTATCTTTTCAAGTTTATTCTTTGTCATGAAATATTCACAGTTATTGATAGTGACTCAGCTTTGAAACAAAGAAGCTCTACTTTTTCAAATTTCTGGATCACTTGAATTGAAGAATATCTTGAAATTGGAAAATGTGCTATTACAAAACCTGGTAGCATTTGTACCTGTATTTCTTTATGAATCAGGATTTTCTAAATGCTGCATAAACAAAACAAAATAAATATATAATATATATTTTTCTGTAATACATGGTATGGAGGGCAACTTAAAAATTGCAACTGGAAATTCCATTTTTTGTTACGCTCTATGAAGGACAGTTTGTCACCATCATCCAAAATGATAATTGCAAATGTCCTTTTCCCTATCCATTTTCCTTCTAGGAATTTATGCAACAGATATACTCACACATATTCTAAATTGAATATATATAAACTTTTTCACTACAGCTTATAATATTAAAATATTGGAAACAACCTAAATGCCCACAGTTGGGTTCTGGTTAAATAAATATGAAAGTATTACACAGCTATAAAAAAGGAAGCTTGGGGGCCAGACCCATGGCGTAGTGGTTAAGTTTGTGCATTCCACTTTGACAGCCTGTGGTTTGTGGGTTTGGATCCTGGGCGTGGACCTACACACTGCTGCTCATCAAGCCACGCTGTGGCGGTATCCTACATGTAAAATCGAGGAAGGTTGGCACAGATGTTAGCTCAGGGACAATCTTCCTAAAGCGAAAAGAGGAGGATTGGCAACAGATGTTAGCTCAGGGCCGGTCTTCCTCACCAGAAAAAAACAACAACAACAACAAAACAGGAAGCTCTTTTTACTCTGATTTAGATATCTGCTACAGAATTTTCTCTGAGATACATTAAGTAAGAAGGCAAGGTGCAGGATAGAAAATAGAGCATGTTATCATTTGTGTTTTCTTTTAAAGGGATGAGGGAGAGTACGTATATCAGAAACATTTGATTGTACATTCATGGAATACCTCTGGAACTAGCAACTTTGATTGCCCTTGGGGGAGAGAACTAGGTGGATAGAGACTGAATGGAGAGGGAAGACTTTCTGTTGTATACTTATATGCCCTTTTGTACCTTTTGAATTGTGAATACTTACTATTAAAAGAAAGACTGTTAGTTGATAGATGAACGTCGACTGGGGGAGCCTCATTGTTTTTCGTGTATTGACTTTGTCGTAAGTAAATATTACAAATTTGAACTCAAGCACAACTGCTTTCATTGATTTTGCATATACTGATGTGGGATAAGTATCAAGTTATTAACCCAAAGAAAGATAAATTTTCTAATCTCAATATGAGTGGATTCAATAGAATTGTAAGATTTCTGTAACTATAAAATTTTATGATTCTAGCTCTGCTATGTTATGCCATCATCCAGTGCAAGATGTGCCCAGTTTCCTCGAGCCCAGGACAAAGTTCATTACTACATTAAGCTGAAAGACTTAAGAGATCAGTTGAAAGGCATTGAACGAAACACAGATGTTCAAGAGGTGCAATATACATTTGACCTACAGATGGCCCAAGGTATGTTAGAATTATCACTCCTTTTATTCATCTCATGTATATTACATGATAATATATATATATAATGTATATATACACATTACAGAAAGTATTTTGTGAGTTTAAAAGCAGGAGGAAAGAAAACAATTATATTTGCAGCCAGAGTGCTCTGATAATGGATGTTAGTCACTATTAAAATCTCCTTCTACCAAGGTCTTCTATCTACGCTGGGTACTCCTACAGATGTTGAGGATATAAGAAACAGTAGCCCACTTAAGATTAAATCTAATAGGCTTTTACAGTTCTTGTGAGCTAATTTAGTATATGTTACAAAGAGTTTAAAAGATTATAACAAAAGATGTATCTCAGTATATGTGAACATTCAAGAGAAAGATTTGTTCATGATGATTTCTGAATAAAGCTATTTTCAAAATTGTTGTACAAAATCAGTTTTAAATCCCTTTTTACCCTCCTCACAGAGGATGCAAAGAAGATGGCTGTTAAGGAAGAAAAATATGATCCGGGTTATGAAGCAGCGTATGGTGGTGCTTATAATGAAAATCCGTGCAATAGTGAACCTTGCAGCTTTTCTTCAAATGGGCTGAGTATGTTCCCCTCCATGTTTGTTCCTTTCAAAGACTTGGTTTTGTCAGTATTGAGAAAAAAAGGTTTTTAAAGAGAGTAAATTGAAGAATGGTAATGGTAATATGAAAATCTATTTCACTTATAGTGAAAATTTGATGGTTATTTAAGGTTTAACTGTACGAACTTTTACAGCTCATTTTCTTTAAGTCACTAACTCCGCGTCATCCTAGTTGCATTTTCCCCCTTGAATAACAAATGAGGATTTATCAGTTCTATATCTGAAAATAGAACAGAAACTTTACATTGTATTCAAGAAGTTTCCTTAACTATTTTATTAACAGTTCTCCTTCACTGGACTGTTGAAATCTCCTAGTTTGATCTTTTAAAGCTTTTCAATAGAATAAACTAACATTCTTTTCCCGCCCCACAGCTGACAATGGAGAATCAACTTTCAATGACATTCCAAATGGGCAATGGATGACCCAGTCATTTACAGACCAGATTCCTTCCTTTAATAATCACTGTGGGACACAGGAACAGGAAGAAGGAAACCGTGCCTAAGAAGGGTGTTTCTCAGCTCTGCTTAAATCCTGCAGTTTTAATGCAGCTCTCAAGAAGTGGCCCTCAGTGTGCTAACTGAAGTGTTTTATTAGTATTTTACTCTGGTGATGTAATCATGGTACAGTTGTGTGGTGGAATCAACTGTACAAACCTAAGTCATTTGGAAGGAAAAACTAGGGTTTTTTGGTATATGAGTTTTTGTAGTTGAATTAACCATCATTCCAGCTTTTTATAAACTATATTTCATTTATGAAGAAATTGATTTTCTTTTGGGTGTCACTTTTAATCTGTAATTTTAAAATGCAAGAGTCTGAATATTTATACTTGATTATTAACTGCGCATAAACCTAGATAACACCATTATCCCTTTTATGCCTAAGAAGGGCATGTTAATAATAAGAATTACCACTGGTAAAGAGGCAAATGTGTTGATTTTCGTACACAAGGTTAACCCTCAGTGGAGTCTCATTTGGTAGTTGTTAGCGGGGTTTGATGGGCTCCCCCAGTGGTATTCACACGCAGACCTCTTTGCTTTACCAGTGGAGAGCGTTTCTGCGAGTTCTTAGTAGCAGAAGCGTAGAACGTGGTCCTGCAGTAGCAAGGCTAACCCGGCCTCACCCAACAGGGCACGGGGCCCTGGCTTTGGCCTTGCACCCCTGTGTGTTAATCCTCTCGTAGGCAGAAACTATTCTGCTAGGACAGTAAGTTCCAGAAAATGCAGTAGACCTTTTAAATTTTGTTACTTCATCTGTGTTTTACTTGAGAGACATGTATTTGATAGAGAAGGAACTGCGTTTCTCTCTCAATATCTAGCACCATTCTAATTTTATCCCCCTTGGCTTTATGTCATGGAAAGTGATGAGAAATGAACTTTCAGGCTGAGGCAACTAGGTGCTGGAAGTGTTTGATAATCTTATTTAAACTGGTGCTTTATGTACATGAGATGTACTAAAATACATAATGCAGAATTTTTCTTACCAGGTAAATCTAATAAGCCAGTAATTTAAAATATTCTTTCTCTGCATCATTGCTGTTTGTTACTGTGGACTAAGTGAACCTCATGGCAAGGTTAGTTAGAAGTATGTACCTTAGTGATTTTCTAATGCATTTTCCATGGTGCTACAAAGAGTCCAGACTACTAGGCCTGGTGGATATTATTCGGAAATGCCCTTTGCATTTACTCCTGATCACTTCTGAATATTCTGATTTCATATATACCCAGGGAGCATGCTGGTTTTCAATATGAAAATATTTATGAGGTTTTTTTTTTTTCTAAGAGGTTGTATGGCTTGTTCTTCTCTTTATAATAAGAGAAACAAATGCTTGTTGTGAATCTTAACATGCTTTTTAGCTGTGGCTATGATGGATTTTATTTTTCCTTTAGTCTAGGTCAAACTGTGTAAGCCATTCATGTTATTTAAATCATGTACTGTACTGCTGTTTACATGGATGTTTTGTGCCGGTGCTTTGAAGTGCCTTGCATCAGGGATTAGGAGCAATCGAATTATTTTTTTCATGGGACTATGTAAAGCATGTAACTAGGTATTGTTTTGGTATATAACAATTGTAGCCTTAAAATAGATTTTTTTTTGAGTGGAGAATATACTCTTTAAATTATGATGGACGCTCACTGAAAAATGGGTTTGAGGATTTTCCGAGCATACAATATTGGTGTTTTTCATTACATATAACAGATGAGTAGTAAATGTTGATATATCCTCTACATGACAATATGAGACTTTTTCATCAAATAATATTGAAAAAGTTTTTAAATTCTTTTGAAAGTCTGATGGTTTTTACAATAAAAAATATTAAGAATGATTATCCTTAAGTTGCAGGTTTTCCTGTAGCAAGACTTAACTGGTATTCTTTCCCCCTTTAAACCTAAGACCAATTTACCTTCTATTATATTTAACATGTAGAATAATATATATAATGAAAATCGTTAAAAATCTATGAATATTTTATTTTTTCAGACATCCATGTTTTTTAAATGTAATATATTTTACAAAAGAGAAGATTGGTAACCTATTAAAAAAATACCTACAGGTGAAAAATACGTTTAGAAATTAAAAAACATTTGTGGATATGATTGCCATTCAGAGTTAAGCACATTGATTTCTAAAACCTAGATGGGTTTATTTTTTTCCAACAATATATTTCACTCACATAATCTTGATTTCCATAATCACCTGTTGTACTTAAGAAAGTAAATCAATACCCATATGATCCAAAGTACTATTTGCACACAGTAGTTTTTGTTTTTTATATTGTGGATCATATGTATCAAAGATACTGTTCATAAAGAACAGTGTTTTAGTAGGCTACAAATGGACAATTCCACATCTTTATACAGGAAATATTTAAAATGTCGATTTATATCAGCTGTTGTGGTGATTGAGTGTAAATATCCCTGCAGGGTCAGGAACAAACCAGCTTTCCCATAAGTCGTTGTGAACACTAGGGAAGTCCCAAGGCTTGTGTCTGCCATTCCAGTGCAGTAATTTTGCTTCCTGCAGAAAATGCTCTGAATATCTGGTATCTGGATTCCAGCCTTCATCGTGTTTAGAAGAAAATAATAGACTTGTTAGAAAATAAAATGTTTATATCAAAAATTGAATACAAGTTCATTGTAAAAAAAAATAATAAATCAGAGAGTACACAGTGAGGAATTGACCACCCACCCTAAATCTCCAAAATAACCACTGTTAGAGTGTCTCATGAAATCCTTCCAGTAATGTTCTACCATATACCAGTATGTATGTCTCTGTGTGTGTGTGTGTGTGTGTGTGTGTATATATATACGTATCTCTTTTGTACTTTGCCTTTTAAAACTACTATCTTAGGAAACTTTCCACAGTACCACATGTGGATTTACTGAATTATTTTTAATGACTGCCTAGAGTGGATGTATGATTATTTATTTAGCAAGTTCCTTCCTTATTAAGGACAGTAAGTTTCTTTCTATCCCTTCACTAGCATAAACAGTGCTACACTGAACAGTCTTCTCTGCATGTCCTGTGCGTGTATACAAATATATCTGTAGGATAAAATCTTGTAGGTAGAATGGCTAGATTGAAGGGTGTGTGCCTTTTAAATTTTGATAAGAGATTGCCAAGTTGTCCCCCAAAGCACTTGAATCAGTTTCCTTCCCACTCAGAGTTTATAGAAGTTCTTGTTTCTCTACATTTTCCCTCCCTAATATGGCAACATTTTCTTTTAAATAGTCTTGTTTTTACCATATGAAATGTAACTAAGAATAAGATCTACTTTTTAACAAATAGCCATCTCCATTTGAATATTATTCCCCTCGTAAGTAATCACTTAGTGACTATGCATTTACCCTAATATTACCATTGCTCAGAATATTTTTAGAATATCTCTTCCAGAAGTACATTAAGATCTTTTGAATGTAATTTTTTTTTAATATCCTCTATGGTGTTAGATTTTCTTTCTATTAAAGAAAATTCGATATTTTTAAAAAACAATAGAAAGTCCATTGAGTAAAAAGAGGGTGACTAGCTAGAGTTATGTTATTCTAGTTTAACATATGACGTAAGAAAAAAACAAAAACCAAAAACCCTATCTTCTGTTATCTATAAACATAACTGTGAAGGCAATTGCAGAAGAGGAGCTGAGTGTTTCAGGCTATAGTAGCATAATTGGAATAAATATCAGCTTCCAGAGAATCTCTACAAAGGAAATGCCTTCATGTGAGCAGTCTCCACTAAGTCGGACATCATCTCTCGGCTCCATGGCTGAAGAGTTCTGTAGGGACTTGCGGTTTTGCTTTTAGCTATATATGTTTCATAAATTTTTAAAATCTTAAGCCAACATGTTGAGACTCAAACTTAGTACCCACTAGTGTTACATTGCTTTCTGCTTCCAAAACACTCTAAAACCAAATCATTTTTCAAATGATTTCCTTGTAGATTTGCTTTGCAGACCATCCCTGATTGCAAAACCTTCAGCACAGATAGAAGCTCTGTTCTACAAAGAAAAATTACTTCTGTCCCTTGGGAAGATTCTGCCCCTTCCTACTTGTCAATAAGTTAGGTATTTCATAAGATGTAATTCTAAGTCCCTGTCCCAAGATCATAAAATGTTCTAAGCTTATCAATCTCAGCTCCTCATAGCTGTTCCTACACATTTTTTATAGACCATCTACTTGAATAGGATTTTGTGCACATTCATTACATGGAAATGTTGATATTTGACCTGACAGTGAACCCAACATTATTATAAATCAATTCAGACGGAACACTAGCATCCTTAACTTCCCTGTGTCACTCTTATGTGCATACAGATGGTCAGGAAAATCAGGGAAGATTCTGGTAATGAGGCAGAAGCAAATCTACAGAATCATTCAGAGGAGACAGGAATCCAGCTTCCACAGTTTTGTGTGTCTCTTCTTTTAAAAGGGTGAGTAAGGGCCATACCACCTTGCAGTATTGTTCTGAGAATCAGAAATAAGGTTCACCTTTATCACAAAACCTAGCCCAGTTCTTGGCAGTTGTAGTGGATGTAAATATGTCTCCAATTCTAAAATAATCTCAAAATATCTGAAAACAAAAGGATTTTTTTTTTTTTAATTTTTTTCTGAGGAAGATTGTCCCTGAGCTAACATCTGTGTCAGTCTTCCTCTATCTTGTATGTGGGACGCCACCACAGCACGGCTTGATGAGCAGTGTGTAGGTCCACGCCCCGGATCCGAACCTGTAAACCTCGGGCCGCCGAAGTGGAGCACATGAGCTTAACCACTACACCACTGGGCCGGCCCCAAAAACATTCTTAATAACTTCTTTGGCAGCAAAACCTAGGTCCCACTCAGGGTACTACATAACATAAGTATATGCACCACATTACCTTTTTAAAATTCAAAACCTTTCTAAATTTCTAAACCGGTCTGGCCCAGTGGTTTTGGCTAATGGATTGTGGCCATGTGTTTGAATGAATGTCAGTGTCTTCAGTGCCAGGCTCAGTTCTAAGCAATTTACATGTAGAGGTAATTTATTCCTTATAAAAACTTTACAAGGTTCTACTAGCTTCAGTTTACAAATGGAGAAACTAAGGCACAGAGAGGTTGAGTAACTTGCCCAACATCATAGGTAATAGCAGAGTTGGGATTCCCATCCATACTCTAGAGCCTGTACTCCTGTAGTGAAGAGTGGATAAAAGACTGTTAAGGGACTCACATGGTAGACAGTCAGTAAACAACTTCCTTTTAAAAGATAAACTCCAGGGGCCAGCCCGGTGGCATAGTGGTTAAGTTTACGCGCTTTGCTTTGGCGGCCAGGGGTTCGCAGGTTCAGATCCTGGGCTTGGACCTACACACCGCTTGTCAAGCTGTGCTGTGGCAGGCATCCCACACATAAAGTAGAGGAAGATATTAATTAGCCCAGGGCCAATCTTCCTCACCAAAAAAAATAATAAAAAAATAAAAAGATAAACTACCAGCTATCTAAATTCCTCGAAAGCCATTATGCTAATTTATTTGGTTTTCTCCACTGTAGGCTACTGCAAGAGGGCAGTAAAGGCACGCGAGAAAGTTTTGACAATGAAAGTTCTATCTTAACAATAGTTAATGTTTATCAAGCACATACTATAAAGCATGAGTCTAATTGGTTTTCATGAATTCCTAGAAACACACCCCTCAGGTGAACATTTTATCAGCGCATTTGCAGAATCTGGGCACTGAGGGTTAAATAAAGTGTCCAAGGTCACCTGGAGGATTTCAATTGAGGGACCTGGTGCTATAGCACACTGTCCTCACCTTGGTCCTCACTGGATCTATAAAATGCACATTTGCTTTGTTTTTGTAAAATACTCACCCAGGTGCCTTATGTGCCACAGGGGGTTGATTGTAGAGTATTTCCCATGGAACACGATCAGCATTGGGGAGGTGGCCACCCCTCCTCCCAGGGAGCTGCTGTAGAGATTTTCCCTAAGAAACGAAATAGAAAAGCAACGCTTGGCCTGGAGCCCCACAGACTCTGATAAAGTAGAATCGAATAATTTTAAAAGATGTAAGACCGTCTCTCATTGTAGAAGACAACTGTTGTCTTTCATTTTTCCCCAACTTTTTATTTTGAAAATTGTCAAAGCTACACAAAATTTTAAGAATACCATGAACTCCCATGTCTCACCCAGATTCACAGAGTGTTAATATTTTGCCATTTTAACTCTCAGCCTTTTTTATGGCAAATGTAGAAGATCAAATTCTGATCCTCCCTTATTTAGAATACCTACTCAAAAATTCAGGTTATGATGGTATTAAAGATATCCAGATAAAAAACATGGACAGGAAATACAATGACATGATAATAGTGGTTGTGTTAGAGTTATTTCTCTTTTCTCTATTTTATTTATTTATTTTTTATTTATTTATTTTTTTTTTGTGAGGAAGATCAGCCCTGAGCTAACATCCGTGCTAATCCTCCTCTTTTTGCTGAGGATGACTGGCTCTGAGCTAACATCTATTGCCAATCCTCCTCCTTTTTTGTCCCCAAAGCCCCAGTAGATAGTTGTATGTCATAGTTGCACATCCTTCTAGTTGCTCTATGTGGGACGTGGCCTCAGCATGGCTGGAGAAGCGGTGCGTCGGTGCACACCCAGGATTCGAACGCGGGCCGCCAGTAGCGGAGCGCTTGCACTTAACTGCTAAGCCACGGGGTCGGCCCCTCTTTTCTCTATTTTAAAACTTTGATAATGAAAAATGATAAATTTTTAAAAACGCAACCTTAAAAGACAAAGTTGACTTTATAAAATAATCCTTAAAAACATTAAAAACAAATCTGTACAAGAAGGAGAAACTTGACTAGGATAAATGATTTTCAGTGGAAAAGGTTCATGAGGATTCTGGGAGATGTAAAGTCACATTATTAAACAATTTATTAGAAAAGTTTGTATAATAAGGAATTCTGCAGGATCTCGCTCCCTCTGACATATCATTTGAGAATACATTTTCATCTACTGCCCCCTTTTCTTTCTCAACATTCCTCTGTGAGCAAATCCAACTTAAGATGTCTGTGAAATATTTCTAGCCCCTGAGCTATGCATAGAAAATTAACTGAATAATTTTGTTCCCAAGCATGGAAAAATAGCAGAGAGGTCTACACATACTCCACATTTTTTTGCATCCATTTCTCCAGTTGTTTGGTGATACGCTGGTGCTTCCATTCTGTCATGTTGGCAACAATCACGCCAGGATTGAAAGAGCAAGTGCTGGGGCTTATGCCAAGGTCTTTTATAGTCTTCTTCCGATAGTCCAGATAGCCCATATATGTATTCTAGAAAGGAACAGGATACGCATGCTTCTGAACAACAGATCTTGTTTCTGGAAAATGATCATTTTCTTGAAACCACTGTGCACTCTCTCTGGGTTTCCTCCTGTGTCTCTGGCCACTTCCTAATGCCCGTTGCTGGTTTCCCCTTGTTTCCCCAACGTCTAGAAGCTGAGTGCCCCTAGTCTCATTCCCAGCACCTGTTCCTTTCTCTAGCACCAGCTCCCTAGGCAGCATCATCCAGTCTCATGGCTCCGAATACTATCCGTGGAGACAGCCCTGACCTCTCCTCTGGATTTCCAACTCCTGCTACATCTGCCAACTCATAATGTCTCCTTCTGGATGCTTAATGAGGCAGCTCCAACTTACATCCCAAAACTGATCCCAGTCTTATCCCAAACCTGTTTACCTGCAACCTGCCCCACCTCAGTTAGTGGCAACTCTATCCCTCTAGTTACTTAGGCAAAAAACCCAGGGTCATTAGGTCATCCTTGATTCCTCTTTCTCACTCACTTTTCATCCAAATCTGTCAGCAAATCCTGTTGGTCCTATCTTCCAAAATATATCCAGAAGCCAACCACTTCTCACTGCCTCTGCTGCTACCTTCCCGGTCCAGGCTGTAATTAACACTCACTGGATTTCTGCAAGCTCCTCCTAACCCATGTCCCTGCCTCCACCCTTTTCAACTCCACTCTATCTCTGTTACTCATCTGCTCAAAGCCCCTCCAATGTCTTCCCATCTCATTCAGAGTAAAAGCAGAGTTCCTAAAGTGGCCTGCCCTGCCCTACACCACCTGCCCCCACTACCTCTCCAACTTCTGTTATTCTCCCGTTGATCCCTCTGCCACACTGACCTCCTTGTTCCTTTAATACACCAGGCACACCCCTGCCTCAGGACCTTTACACTTGCCATTACCTCTTCTTGGAATGTTTTCCCCTAAATATCTGCTTAGGTGGTTCCCTCAATTCCAGTGTAGGCTCAGTGACACCATCTCAGTGGAGCCTTCCCTGATCACCCAATTTAAAACACAACCCCACCTCCACCTGATCATCTGTTAAATAGTTTACTCGTTTACTGACTCTCTCTTCCCACTGGAATGTAAGCTACACAAAGGCAGGAGTTTTAGTTTTGTTTACTGTATTATCAGTATCTAAAACAGTGTCAGGCATGTAGTAAGCACTCAGTAAGTAGTTGTTGAATGAATGTAATATGAGGCAGGACATACTGTTTCACTCCTGTAGCTGTCACAATCCACCTTGGTGTGATGCTCAAATACGACACGGAAGTAATGGAAATACTTGAGCACTTTCTATGTGCCAGGCACTGTTCTAAGAACTTTACATGCATTACCTCATTAATTGCAAGCAATAACTTTACACGTATTAACTAATTTAATTCTCACCATAACTCTACAAGGGAAGTACTAGTATTACCTCTATTTGACAAATGAGGGAGAAAATGATTGGTTAAGCAACCTGCCCAAGGTCACAAAGCGACTAAGTGATCGCGCCAAGATTTTGACAAAGTCGGGTCTGGCCCCAGAACCTAGGCCTTAAGGTGTGTCACATCTTAAATGTCACACATATGAAATTATTTCCTGGAACTTTTTTTGAAGAACAGCATTTGATTCTTAATAGTCTCTTGTATTTTAAAGCCATTCTTTTGGTTTCATATTACATATGGTTTCAACTTTCCTCCTTTCCACCAGGGTAAGGAGCTCTTGAAAAAAATCACTATTTTCCTCTACTGAAAGGGGGAAAGAAAAGCGATGGTCAAAACTCTGAAAATAGATAAAACCAAAGGTTCAGTGAGTCTCTTTTACAGAAAACACCATCTCTGATGCGGAGTGTGGTTACGAGTGATGTAGATAAAATCTGTCATTTCTGGAGCATTTACTACATACCGGACACTTTGACATCATGTTATTTCATCACAGCTCACAAAAACACAACAAAATAGGTATTACCGTTGCCTTGTTTCAGATAAGGAAAGTGGGACTTGCAGGGTTACGTAACTTGCCCCAGAGTCGGTAAGGAGCCGAGCTGGGCTGTGAATCGGAAGCCCAGGCCCTCCGCTGTTCTGCCTCCCAGCAGTCCAGACTGGGGGGTTCTTGAAGGTGTAGGTTACACTCCCTGTGAGTTGCGGGGAGGAGCAGGGGCGAGAGCAGCAGGGTGAAGGTAGGATTTTGAGACAGTGTGCCCACCTGCAGCCCCACAAGTCGGTCTATGTCCTGAGCTGAGGGCAAATCGCAGTCATCTGAAAAGGCTGCCGCGTGGCCCAGGGCCAAAGTGGTGTCATACAGTTCTTGGATGTCACCTGAATTTAGAAACACCGGGAGTTAACATACTATCGCATCTGTTTTAGGGTTAGATGGAGCCTTAGAGCTTAAACAGTCTCTGATTTTGCTATGGAGGAAAAGTACATGATCCCTGATTTCAAGTGGCTTAGCAATTTGAACGATAAGAATAGCTCATTCAATTTAAACAGCCACTTGGTAATAAGCTCAGATGGGCATCGGTCAAATTTCTTTATTTCTGTTGCTATGTAGGTACCACACCAATGCTTATCTGATTTGCATGGGGAGAGAGAGAAGGCAACATTTAAACACCAAAACTTAGCTCACTTCCAAGAATGTCATCAGTGAGACTTCATTCTCCTAACGTTTTAGGAGTGTAGAGAAAGGAAAGGCTATCAAGCTATTTCTTACAGACTTCGACAATCAGAGAGTGGCTCTCAGAAAGTCACTTGGATTGTCCCGGAAAGTGAGTATCAACCCATTATCCAAATATTCCCGAATTGACAACAATACGCCCAACTTTAATAGGAGTCAGAATCACTGGGCAGCTAGCTATTTTGAAAATGAAGAGAGACAGTCGTTCTACTTATCAGCTGCTCCTTCTCTGCACGTTCTTGGCCTTCGGCGAGTATACCTTGTACAATTATGTCATCGTCCAAATAGATGACTTTCTCATGTTGGTGGATAAGCAGAGGGAGATAAAATCGAACAAAGTTCAGCTGTTAAAACAACAAAAGAAGTGATGGTGGGAAGATGCATTTGGCTCAGAGTCTTCCTGGGGTGCTGGAGGGTCGGCTTTGAGCACGGCCTCTGCTCAGCTCCAGGTTTGGAACAGAGTAGAACAGAGGCTGCAGATGTGCCTCGCCCGAGCTTCCTGGTGCCCAACCTACCTGGGCCCCGGGATGGGGACCAGCGCTGGTCAGCGGTTCTCCTAGATCCAACTCCCCCACTGCTAAAACTGTTACCACTTGCATCTCTCTGGACTGCTGCAGTGGGAGTCACAGAGCCACAAATTGCCTGCCTTCCTCTACACTCAGTAATGTGACTGCTGTCAACTAAATCAGCCTTACACACACACACACACACACACACACACACACACACACACACACAGAGGCATCATCTCAACAGGTTCAACCACTTAGCTCCTTGAACCAGAAAAAGTCAGAGAAGCAAGGCCTGAGAGTGGGAGTCTTCAAGTTTTATTACCCACAACACTCTTTAATCCCAAGTCCCAACTCAGCCAGCACTCTTGATAATAAATATCTGGAATTGGGAAAAGTTCATGTCATTAGATAGAGGGCTTAGAATTTCGTAAATTTTCAAGGATGGATTTAAGTAACAATCTGCATTTTCTGTAAACCTGCCATCAAAAACACCACTCTCTGTCCTGGAGAGGGTCCCTTTTGTAAGAACTCTTGCAATAAAATACCTTAAGATTCCCAATTACAGGAAAGCAGTTGGTGTCTCCTGCAAATATTATCTTAGTCGATACTATGAAGTATATAATCCATCAGGCTACTGTTTTTCTTTAGCCTTTAGATCCTCTGAACTGAATTTAATATCCAGTCACAGGACACACACAGCATATGGGTTGGGAATATTTTTTCTTGGCCTTACTACTTGGCCCCTCCCCCCCACCCCACAGGGATATTCACATACAGAAGTGCATCCTACATTTTCTTATGCTTCATTTCTTCTTTAATAGCTTCAGTATGTTTATGTAAACCATCTTAAACCCTTTCTGCAGCAGGTGGCTCATAAATTATAAGTAAGCAGGGTTTGGGGAAATCTAACACTGTGAGGCTTCAAAAATATTCTGTCTGCATCCCGGTGGCTAGTGCTCCACACTGAACAAGGGTCTCACCGAGAACTGTCCCCAGCACATGCGTGATTCCTACTCACAGGCTGGAGCAACTCAGGCCTCGATGAGTCTGGTCTGATCTTCCCTTTGAGGACCGTAGGGTTGAATTCCACGATTTTAAAGTTTATTTCTCTCAGTTTAGAATGTTCGATCCATTTTCTAAAGAGATGACACACACAAAAAAAACCCTCTCATACACACCTCCAACCTTTCCTCAATTTGCCTATTGCCTCAGAGGCAATCTGTTGCCTCCTTAGAAAGTTAAAAATAAGATGTGTGTAACCTTAGTAGAGTTTAGTCTATAAATCCCTCTTGATTTTTTTCCCCATCTGGTCTGGCTTCAAATCTTTCCTTTCTTTTTTTTTTTTTTTTTTTTTTCCCTCCATTCACATAACTCTTTCTGCAAAGGAAATGAAGCAAAATAGTAATAAACAAATATCTCCCCAGATCCACATAATCTCCACAGGAAACTGGAAAAACCAAATGCGTTCCTTCTTATAAAGCAGCATCTGTGGTTGCCGGAACTGTCTGCGCCATGTGCTCACAGCTCTGTGAGGTTATAAAGCAGGACATTCTGAACCTTCTGCTTTGACTGAAATCATTTTCACTCTGCTGTCCTGACTACAAGCATGATCTGAATCTACCTTTGTCTCCTTGTCTCTGTCGCTCAGTCTTCTCTGTCTGTCCTCGATCCCCGCCTTCTCTGCCTCCTTCTCCCGCCCTCTCCCCTTACATTTTCTCAGTCTTACAGAACTTCTGTCTTCTATCCAATTCACAATAAGATTCTTGGTAGAAGTAATCTCAAAATAAAATTTCCAGTGACAAAAGCCACAGGTGGTAGAATTTTTTCTTGATTAAAAATCAACCAAAGAATTAAATCTTCTAAGCAAAATTTACATCTGCAAAATTTGAACCATAAAAATCAATAATTTACACAATGTTATATGTCAGTTATATCTCAATAAAGCTGGGATGGGGGGAACAGTCACGTCAATAAGAAAAAGATAGACCACCAACAGAAAAATAGGCAAGAGGCTTGAACATGCACATCCAAATGGCTGAGAAATGTGTGAAAAAAGTGCTCCACCTCAAGAAATAAAGGAAGCTCAAATTAAAAGCACAATGAGGAGCTGGCCCGGTGAAGTAGTGGTTAAGTTCGTGTGCTCTGCTTCGGTGGCCCAGGGTTCGCAGGCCTGGATCCCGGGCGGGGACCCACGCACGGCTTATCAAGCCATGCTGTGGCAGGCGTCCCACATATAAAGTAGAGGAAGATGGGCACAGATGTTAGCCCAGGGCCAATCTTCCTCCCCCCCCAAAAAAAAAAAACACCCCACAATGAGACACCCTGAACACCCATCAGAATGACAAAATTGAAAAGACTGAC
Organism: Diceros bicornis minor; assembly: GCF_020826845.1. NCBI lineage: Eukaryota > Metazoa > Chordata > Mammalia > Perissodactyla > Rhinocerotidae > Diceros > Diceros bicornis. The sequence goes on along the minus strand of NC_080764.1, from coordinate 19,729,349 downwards.
CATACCCAGTGCTGGCGTGGTGGTTGTTACATGGGTTTGTTAACTTTGTGGTGATGCACTAAGTGTACACAGGATTCATACAATTTTCTTTTTTTTGTGTTATACTTCAATGTAAAGAGTTTTTTAAATATTTTAAAACAGGGGTGGTGGACTAGACAACTAAGAACTGAGAAACAGTCCCTGCTCAGATGTCATAAAGTCCTGAAGCTCATGCCTTTTATTCAAGTACAAACCCTTACTCAGCACACATTATATATGCCTTCCTTTTGGGTTTGGTTATCTGATTTTCATACCCACAGATAATTAAACGGCTGTTAATGGCAGGCTAAGTGAATAATCTACAACAATAAATGACAGAAGAGTGAGAAATGAGACAGGAAAACTAGAAAGTACACATTAGCCCTCAAAACCCACAGCAGCCAAGGAGCATTAAGATTAGGAGCAAATGTCTTACATATTTCAGTACCTCCTAATGGTGCTATGAGCAAAAAATCTAATTATAAAAGTCATACATAAATATATTCTCCTTATAAATGATGGCAATAACACTGGAAATACCTTGAACTTCCTTCCTTTCATCATTGCTTTCCCCAATTCCTCCTTCCTCCCCGGAGATAGTCACTGTTAACAGCTGAAGATCTTTCTGAGTCTTTTTCTTTACAGAAACACATATATGTACATGTACATATTTATAGTTTGGAGGTTTTGATTTTCATTGCTATAAACCAAATGTGTGTATCCCCTTCAAATTCATATGTTGAAACCTAATCCTTGACATGATAGTATTTGGAGGTGGGGCCTTTAGGAGGTGATGAGGTCCTGATGGGGGAGCCCTCATGAATGGGATTAGTGCCCTTATCAAAGAGCCTCCAGTGAACTCCCTTACTGTTTCAGCCGTGTGAGGACACAGCAAGAAGGTGGCCCTCTATGAACCAGGAAGTGGACCCTCGCCAGACATGGAATCTGCTAGCACCCAGATCTTGGGCTTCCCAGCCTCCACAGCTGTGAGTAATAAATTTCTATTGTTCATAAGCCACCCAGTCTACGGCATTCTGTTATAGCAGCCTGAACGGATAAAGACATTCATAAAGTGGATCATACTCTATGAGGTGTACTGCAACTTGCATTTTCCACTTCACAATATGCCTTGGGGATTGTCTATGTCAGTGTACACGGATTGTCTTCTTTTTTTTTAATAGCCAGATCATCTTCCATAGTTCATTTAAATATTCTTCCATTGATGGACATTTAAGCACTTAGCAACTTTTTTACTATTTCATATAATGCTGACATGAACACTCTTGTACATATATTTTGGCAATATTACTAGAATTTCTGTAGCACAGATTCCTAGCAGTGGAAATGGTATGGTGAGTCAAACTATATATGCATATAATGTTTTAATAGATATTGCCATATTGCCCTCTCAAAATGCTTTACCAATTTACAAAGTGTACATTGTAGAAACAAGGAATAAGCCTGTCCATTTTCCTGCACTGGATAGTGTTGTCCTATTTAATTTTTACCATCCTGATGATTGAAAAATTATATGTCACTGTTGTTTTAATTTGCATTTCCCTATTAGTAACATGGAACATCTTTTCATATTTATTGACCATTTATATTTTTTCTTCTTGAATTGTCTGTTTGTATTCCATGCTCATTTTTCTACTAGATGCCTGTATGTTTAAAATTTTTTTTGTAAGAATTCTTTATATATTTTGGATAGTAATCTTTCATCTATAATACATGTTGAAAATACTTTGCCTGATATATTATGTGATTAATTTTACTGACAGCGTTTTTCATCATTTAAAAGTTTTTAAATGTTATACGGTCAAATCTGTTAGTTTTTTTCTTATGATTTTTTGGCTCAGGGAGTCACCTTCGATACCAAAATTATACAGTTATCTCACATTTTTATAATACATTTAAATGTGATTTTCTGTTTACTTTTAAATCCAACTCCAATTTATTTTTTAGTGTGGTGTGTGATAGGAAAGAGATCTCTTTGCAGTTCAAAAATTATAATTTGTGATGATTCTGAGGCATATTAAAATAAATTATTTTAAATTATAATTAAATTATATAAAATAAAATTATATAATATTAATATTCTCTCAGGTTAAGAAAGCAGAAAAAAGAGAAACCATTTTAGAAAGAAAGACTTTCATATAAACTGCTTAAAGATTGGGATTCTTTAGTTCATTAGACAATTCACTTCTGCAGAATGATGCAGCGCCCTACCAGATTAATGGGGCTTTGCTGAAATTTCCTTAGCTAGACAACACGTGTGTCAGGTGACCAAGTAAACCTCAGGTCATCCCCTCATTATTTGAATGACACTTATCAAACCAAAAAAAGAAGGGAACCCATTTAAGGAAAGATATGGAAAATTAAAAGAAAGTAGGAAACTCCAAAGTCTATAGTACACAAATTACCGTATTCGGGACAGTGTGTTCCGGAGGCCAACTACATAGAACAAAATGTTGGCATCAGTGTTGCTGTAGATGCTGTTGATGGCAGCCATAGCAGCACCCATTCTCCCTGCTGCTGCACAAATCACCACAGGAATCTCATCTTCCGTTTCCTCAGGAACCTCAGAGTCATCATCTGGAAACATCAAAATCAGGGTCTTGGAACATGAAGGAATTGTACAGTAAAGCCACGTTAACTTGTCTTCCACACTCGGGGGAAGATAGCATAGTGTCGAAGAGACTGCCAATTGTTCTCCAATATCCAGTCTCTCCTTCTTTTCTTAAAAACAGAACATTGGAATTTTAGCTGGCACATAGCCAAGCACTAAGAATGCTTTTCCCAGACTCCCTCGCAGTTCTATGTGATCATGTTCTGACCAACGGGATGTTAGTGCAAGTCTGTGTGCAACCACCGGGTTTGCCTTTAAACGGAATTTGCTTACCCTTCCCTTTTCCATTCCCCCTTCCCATTGGCTGGAATATTGACATGATGACAGGTCCACCTTGGACCATGAGATGGAAGCTACCTCTCGGGACACCAAAACCATGAGATAGAAGGAATCTAGATCTGGATGATTGTGGAACTGACCCTTCAGACTTTCACTTGAGAGGGAAAATAAACTATTTCGCTTAAGTTGCTATTATTTTGGAGCTCTCTTACGGAAGCCAATCGGATACCCTAACACAAACACACAGTTGAAAACTATGTGAAGAACTGAAAAGCCTCATTTGATTCAACAATTCCTCGACTCCTCAGCTCTCCCTTGAAGGGGAATATCTCCCCTGCCTATGCTGCTATAAAATAGACTGCTTGCCATCTTCCTTCTCTTATCCACCCTCTGGTAAGTGTCTCAAAAGTTGACAGCAAGAGAAGGGAGGTAAATGAGAGAGCATGACTAACACACAAGATGAATAATGAGTTATTCTTTTGAGCCTTGGCTATGATATAAAATACTGATGTCATAACATCATATTTTGGTACCATAATTCAACTTTCACGTATGAAGAATAATCACTATCAGTACGTAGAGTATCCACTATCAAATGCCCATCTAATTTTTACTTAAAACTTAGATCTCTCTCTCTTTACAGATATCTTTTGGCAAAATTTCTATCACGCAGACCCAGGGTAGTTCTAGCTGATATTTAATCCAACAAACATTCATTAAACTAACCACCAGATGCTGTGCTTTGTGTAATTTAAGAAACATTGAAGGGCCTTTTCCTTCTCCTCCTACATCTCTTCCACCAGCTTGCCTCCAAATTTCCACCACTAGAATAATTTTGTTTTCACGGTATATTTACTGACATGAAAGAATGCGCATAGTATAATGTTAAGGGGGAAAAGAACACCAAATTCTCTCTAGTATTTGATCTCAATTCAATAAGTTCATATTTCAGATGGGTCTATGTCTATTTACAGAATTATGAGTTACATTAATTTCCATATTTGTGTTTTTTGTATTTTCCAAATTCTCTAAAGTAAACATGGGTTACTTTTATAAACAGAAAATAAAATATTTCTTAAGGTATTGTTCCTTTTGGACCAAGTTGTCATCTGGGGAGGTTCCCTAATCATGTGGCAGGTTACCTGCAGGCAGTGAAGTTATCTGCCTAAAATGCACAATTTGACTACATTTTTCCACTGCTTAAGGTTTTCTAGTGGGTCCTATAAGGTAAAGCCACATTCCTTTGCCTGGCACACAGGGTCCCTCAGGATCCAGTCCCTGCTCATTTCTCTAGCCTCATCTCCCTCTATTCCAGCAATTCCACAAACTATTTGTGGTTCCCTGAATACTGCATCATGTTGTACCTTATCTCAATGCCTTTGCACATGCTGTTCCTGATGCCTGGAATGCACTTTCCATCCTTTCCTGCATCCTACACTTACATATTCATTCCAAATGCAGTACAGACATCAGATCCTGTGGGAAGCCTTTAATAGCTCTCCCTACACAAATTAGTTCACCCTCTCATCCATGCTCACTCTGTCCTGGCTTGTGGGTGGATTTACCAGCTGCACTGTAGTTTATTTGGTTGCATGTCTTTCCTCTCTCTCCTCTTACACTGGGAGCTCGATGAGAGCTGGGACAGTACCTTGTTCATCTCTATCCTCTGCAGCTAGCCCAGCGCCTGGGACATGGTAGATTCTCAGTACATTTCGGATGGATGGATGGATGGATGAATTTATTAGATACCTCTACTTGAGCACTTACCACACTGCATGGGGAGAATCTATTCATGTGTCTGTCTCCTCCACTAGACTATAAGCTCATTACACTATCCCCACTGAGTCTGGCACCTAGCAAGCAGTTAATGAAAGTTTACTGAAATGAACTAAACTGAGCCGATGCATTGGCCTTACAGAACAGGGTCCTGGAGGAATGATTCATAGGCTACTCTTACGGGCAAAGAGAGGGAAGAGTTGAAAATCTGGAGCAGTAGCTGGCTGTCAGGCTCAGGAAGAGGTCTTTATCAGGCGATGGGCAGAATGAGGTAGGAGGAAGGTGTCCCCACGAGAGAGGGGCACCCCAAGAGAGGGTCAAACACTGAGTTTACAGCTCTGCTGCAGACACATCACACTGCCAACACTTTGTAAGAGCCTCTGCCAGTCAGAGAAGCTGGGAGCTAACCTAAGCCGAAAACACTGCTCTCTGCCAAGAAGTCTTCCCTGGACAGAATGATGGATGAAGGCACATTGGAGAAAGGGTGGGAAGATTTTTCAACTGTAAATTCTTCACCAATGCTCTGCCTTTGCAGCTTCTTTGGGAATCATCCAAGGTACTATTTGGATCCATTGTGCCAACTGGTGCCTGAGCCAACCTACTAAAAGGTTTAGCTATGGGAAGCCACTTGGTGCCCATAAAATCTCTAGAAAACATCATAATGACAGCAGATTGGACGGGAAATTTATTATGTTGCCCCACAAGCAACTCTTATCAAACCATGCCCATCCATAGAAGAGGTGAAATGTCTGCTCTCTCAATGCCAAATCCTTGAATCCCGTTTCAAATCAGAATTATTTTAGCCAAACATATAAACCTGCCTCACCCTAAATGGGCCAGGAGTGAATCACCAGCTTGCTAATCACAAGGAAATTATCAGGAGATTACATGGAACGTAATTATCAGATTACACAGAATGGCACCATGTTTTCTTTAGCACATGACTTCACAGGGCCTCTGGACATTATCGTATGACACTAGTTCTTTGAATTAATGTTTTTAAAATTATAAAAATTAATATAGAATAGGCAGAGCACAGAGGATTTTTAGGGCAGCAAAACTATTCTGTATTCTATAATTGAACATAAACGTCGTTATACACTTCTCAAAACCCATAGAATGCACACCACCAAGAATGAACCCTAGTGTAAACTATGGACACTGGGTGATAATGTGTCAATGTAGGTTCATCAGTTGTAACAAATGTACCACTCTGGTGCCAGACATTAACAGCGGGAGAGGCTATGTGTGTGTAGTGGAAGGGAGTGTGTGGGAAATCTCTGTACCTTCCACTCCATTTTGCTATGAACCTACAACTGCTCTAAAAAAATAAAGTCTATTTAAAAAATTAATATGCACTTCTTGAAAAAATTCCAGCCCAAACATAAGAGTATCCGGTAAACAGTGATTATTTTCTGCAGACCTCTCCACCCCTATTCCAAAGGTAGACCTCTCTTACCAGTGTGCCTCTCAAACCCTTCTTCGTGTAAATACAAAAGGATAACTACCACATACATGTATTATTTTAAAACCAAAATGAAATCATACTTTTCGTAGTCTTGTGCAACTTGCTTTTTCCACTTAACATACCATGGACATCTTTCCATGTCAACACTACATTCTTTCGAATGGTATTTCATAACACTCATTGTTTTTTTTTATTTTAACACTGAATGGGATAAAAATGTGATACTGGATCCATTCGTGTGGTGCAAACACTTTGTTTATCAGTATATAGCTGATTAATCAGTCAGGATGTGCATTTCCTTATAGTTCTTTTACCAGCTGTTATAAAAGCTACTCATTTCTTTCTGTGGAGAAAGGAGCTTGCAGTGGGATCAGCTGACGGAATGTGTTGGTTTATGGGCAGAGCATGGAGTGTGAGCAGTAAAGAGCTTGAAGTTCAGACAACATTTGACCTTGTACGACTTCCTTTCTCTCTCTCTCTCTTTTAAAAGAGTTTTGTTGAAGCATAATTTAGATACTGTTACGGACTGAATTGTGTACCCCTAAATTTCATATGTTGAAGCCCTAACCCCCAGTACCTCAGAATGTGACTGTCTTTGCAGATAGGGCCTTTAAAGAGGTGATTAAGTTAAAATGAGGCCATTAGGGTGGGACCTTAATCCAATATGGCTGGTGTTCTTATAAGAAGAGGAAGAGACACCAGGGATGTGAGCTCAGAGAAAAGGCCATGTGAGGACACAGCAAGAAGGCGGCTGTCTGCAAGCCCAGGAGAGGGGCCTCAGGAGAAACCAACCCTGCCGACACCTTGATCTCGGACTTTCAGCCTCCAGAACTGTGAGAAAATAAGTGTCTGTTATTTAAGCCACCCAGTCTGTGGTATTTCGTTATGGCAACCCAGGCAGACTAATACAGATTTCTTAAAATCTACCTATTGTGAGTATACAGTTCAATGATTTTTAGCAAATTCATACAGTTGTGCAACCATCACCACAATCCCACTTTGGAACATTTCCATCACCCCCAAAAGTTCCCTTAAGCTGGTTGCAGTCAGTCCATTCCCACTCCCAGCCCCAGGCAACCACTGATCTGTCTTCTGTCTCCACAGATTTGCCTTTTCTAGAACTTTCATATAAATGGAATCATACAATATGTGGTCTTTGGGCCTGGCTTCTTTCATTTAGCATAATATTTGTGAGGTTTACCCATACTGTAGAATGTATTAGTAGTTTTTCCCTTTTTATTGTTGAAAAGTACTCCATTGTACCGATATACTACATTTTGTTGATCTATCTACTAGTTAGTCTACATGTGGATTGTTTCCAGTTTGGGTCTACAATGAATAATGCCTTATAAACATTTGCATACACATCTTTGTGTGGAAATCATTCTCTTTCCAGATGCTCCTGATGTTCATGTAGACCAGATTATACATGCTTTTGTTTTTTCAATGAATTTTTTATATTAAAAAAAAAAAGTTAGCATTGTGAGAACAGGGACATTGTTTTGTTCACTGTTATGTGTCCAGTGCCTAAGCCTTTGGCTTAAAAAAAAAAGTGGAATTAATGTATGTAATGCATCAAAATGTTAACTGTATTTGTCTTTGGCTGCTACAGCTACAGGTAATATTTTTCTCTTCTGTATTTTTCATAAATGAGTATATTTGCTTGACTACTATAAAAAGTAAATTAATTAAAAATATAATAAACATACTACCAGTGCTTCTTCATTTTTGTGTGGATTGGCTCTGTGTGTTTGGAGGTTGTAAAGGTGCCATAAGCAATTCGTTCCTGAGGAGGAAGTCCCCAGTGCAGCTGGAAGGGGATATAGGGTCAATGAAAGATCTTTCTTTAAGTTGAGAGTTATGAGGCTGTTTGTGTGCTAATGGGAATGAACCAGCAGGGAGAAAAGAGAGAGGGCAATTTTCATAAGCAAAATTATTGAGAGACTCCAAAGAAATGGAGGTAGAGCAGGCCACTCAACGTGTGGTCCAAGAACCAACAGCATCGGCATCAACTGGGAGCCTATCAGAAATGCAAATTCTCAGGCCCCACCCTAAAACTACTGACTCAAAACCTGGGGCCAGTATTGTGTTTTAGCAAGCCCTCCATGTGATTCTTACATGTGCTAAAGTTTGAGTAGCACTGATCATTCTAGAACACAACTGAAAAGTTGGCCTTGGGTGGATATTCTACAAGCAGGTCTTTGGGAGCTGACCAAATTTTGTTTCTCTCTGAAGCCAGCTACTGAAAGGACTTGAAGGAACACACTTAAACCGTGTTCCTAGTATCCCATCTTGACAGATTTCATTCCTGCTTACCTGCTTCATTCTTTTTTTTAAATATTTTTTTATTGTAGTAAAATACACAACATAAAATTTACCATCTGAACCATTTTAAAGTGCACAGTTCAGTGGTATTGAATACATTCACACTGTCATACAACCATCACCACCATCCATCCCCGTAACTCTTTTCATCATGTAAAACTGAAACCCTATACCCATTAAACAATAACTCCCGATTTTCCCCTCCCTCCAGCCACCCAACCACCGTTATACTTTCTGTCCTTATGATTTTGACTAAGTATCTCATGTAAGTGGAATCACACAGTATTTGTCTTTTTGTGACTGACTTATTTCACTTTGCATACCTGTTTCATTCCTGAGCACTGTCCCCTTATGAACTTTCTTATACAGAATCCCACAGAGGGTCAAAATCAGAAGGAACAGCAACACCTGATTAACTGAAATAAAAACAGAAACATATTCAAGTTTAACCTATTAAGCTGAAATTGTGGAAAAGTTTAGAATAGCCATGTGAGAGATGCCTTCCCTGACATACATAGGAGTGGTGGTCTGGGACCCTTCTTCAAGGAAATAGCCTATGGAGTAAAGAGTTAACCTGGGATACTGTTGATGCTCAAGGATACACAGATGTAGTTTAAGGAAGATCCTGGGCTAAACACAGGCAGTCTGATGGCCGAGGCTACAACCTTAATGACTACATGATGCTGCCTTTGGAGCCACTTTCTGTGCATGAATACTTTGTTTCAAACAATAGCCAACATTTACATAATGCTTATGATGAGGCAGTACTTATTATGAGTACATGTTCTTAGCCATCATAACACAGCAGCTTCTCAGTTCATTCAACCACTGGTCAAGGATGATGTACAGAAAATTCTTGCTGTACAAGGAGAGGTTAGAAGTAGTAAGAAGCTAATAAGAGGTTAGAAGACCCAATACCTCTTCCAGTTCTAAGCCTCCAGGACCAACTGTTCCAGAACAGTGATGCTTTGCGCTTGGGATCTACTGAGAAGCAGGGTGGTATAGGACTGTGTTTTGAGCACAGACCACTGGTTGTACACAAGATGATGTAGGAGGTTCACGTTCATAGCATTAAGTAACATTAAATCACAGCGTGAGAAATCAGTCCTAATTTCATACGCAGGCAAAAAAAAGCTACCCAGAATTGATTAGTATTATTCTATTCATACATATTTATACAATCACCTTCTTTTTATGATAGGAGATAACTGTTATTCTATTTACAGTAAGGATATACACTTTCTATTATAAAGTACAGTTATAATTTTTTAAATGAGTCAATTTAAAGAAAATAGTAAGTCATGCATAGGACAGAAGGAACACAGATGATGAAAAATTGAGAAGGTAGCACATTGCCATATGTGGTACCCAAGTGTCTTCAGTTTGGAAAACCTTGGTATAAGGGGAAAGGGCTGGATTTACAGTCAGACTCAAGTTTCATTTCTACCACTTCCTAGCTGTGTGGCCTTGGACAGGTTACTTAACTTCTCTAAGCCTCAGTTTGCTTATCTGCTAAATGGGGATTGTAATAATAATCACTACCTCACAGGGGTGTTTTGGGAATTAACAAAGGCAATGTAGGCCCAATAAAGACTTGACAATTGTTGTGTATTGTTATTTATTATTTTTGAGCACAGAGATATTTACATTTATTGGCCTTATACTGATCTACTTTCTGGCCCCTAGGCCTTTGTCTTCATATTTGTAAAAGGAAGAAAGTGGACAATCTCCACGGATGCCTTCCAGAGCTACACTCCGTGGTGCAATGGTTGTACTTTGCTGACATCCAGCTCCTCTCTGCCTTTCTAGATTATCAGATTAAGCCAGAGACAACCAGATACTAAACTCAGTTTAAAATAAAACTGTAGAGAAGCAGAAGACAAGGGAGAAAGTTCTACAGTTTATCAATACATCTGATTAAAATGTCTATTACCATCTGACACTTTTTTTAGTATTAGTATGTCCCATGCAATATTTGGGATATACTTATACTAAAAAATTATTCAGTTTATCTGAAATTCAAATCTAACTGGATATCTTGTCTTTTCATCTGCTACATCAGGCAACTCTACCCTGAGGGTAACAGTAACACAATTAGGTTATTATGTTTCTCCCAGATTGATAAGCCACTGGATCTAAAATCAGGGGCAAATCCAGGTTTTGATGGGGTTTGAAGATTATATAATTTGAGATGGCTCTTGAAGAATAACAATATAAAATTACAAATGCTAAATCAGGCAGGAACATGAATGTTGATTTAAAATGAGAAAATAAATTATATGTGCAAGTTTTATAGAGATGTATGGCCCCTCTCATGGTAAATCCACCTTTGAACAAAATACTTAGCAACTTTGCATAGGAATCATTCTGAAATGATGACTCCAAGCATTGCCTATGGGAAAATTATCCATGAAAACCAGAGATTTTTAAAAAAATCTCTTTGATGCTGAGGGGACCCAGCATCAAAACAGTCCTCTAAAATATCTATTTTTAATCATGATTTTCAAAAGTTGTAATCTTACTTTTTCGTAACAAAGCCATGTGTTCACGTAGATAAAAACTGCGACCTGTGGATTAAAGAACAAAATTTTGTTTAAAAGAGAATCAATCCAGAAGTCATCATACAATTATCAGGGACTATGACTTTAACCCTCCGATATGTGGCAAATTGTCCAATCATTCTTTACCGTTCTGAACCTAGAATTTCAGAAACTAAATATGTCTTGAATGTATAGCTCACTTCTCCAAGTTGATTTCTCTGGCTGTTCAAATCGTACAAAGGCCCCCCAAGAGGTAATTTTCTGTCTTCAAGTTTTTTTACCTTCTCCAAAAAGAATCCTGTCCGCTCTCTGAGTTAGCAGATTAGATGGTACTAACTAGAAGAAATGTCACACAAGAAGGTCTCCTTGATCTAAAATACCAACCCTATGCCAATTTTATGCTATCATAACTTCATTCCTTTGATAAGGAAGCTTTTACATCTTCAGGAATCCCTTGTGAAAACAGAACCATCCCTGAGAGGGGTGCACCTTACACTCAATTCAGCATTCATTCAGTAAGTACTTATTGCCATCCTACTAAAAGCCCAGCACTGTGCTATGTGCTGCGGATGCACCAAGGAACAAATCAGTCCTGGTTCCTATCATCATGGGGAAAACAGATATTAAAATGTAACATATAAAATAATTAGATTATGGTAAGTGATATGAAGGAAACAACAGAGATGCTGGGATAAAGATCAACAGAGGTGGAGAGTGCAGCAGGAAGAGAAATCAGGAAAAGCCTCACTGAGGAGACAGCGTTTGGAGCCAGTGGAGAGAATGCAGGAGAGCATCCCATTCCAAAGGCAACAGCAGGTGCAAAGGCTCTGTGGCTGAGAAGAGCTCTGAGTATTTTAAGTCCTGCAAGGTCAATGTGGCCGGAACTCAGCGGACTAAGGGAGAGACTGGCCTGAAGAGGCTGGAGACAAACTGTAGGGTCTGTAAAGGAGTTTCCATTTTATTTTAAATGCATGTAATCCTCTCCATCAGTCTTTATCTTCACTAAAGTCCTAAAGCAATGTCTTTCAAACATTCCCACAGGAATTCTGATGGTAAAGGAGAGGGAACGCTCAAAGTCATCCACTAAGAGCTCAAAATATCTTACAAGTTTCTTGTCTTACCTTCAAATTCATGTCAATTGTGCAAGAAGGTAGGAAAATAATAGCTCCTTTCATTGCTAGCAGAGTTCCCCTCAGGGAGAAAACTCTTGTTATGAAATCAGAGTCTTTTGTGCAGAGATGGGATGGGCAGAGATGAGAACAGGAAAGTGTTACATGGGTCTGAGTAAATGATGAGCTGGGATCCTGGAGTTTGGCAGCAGCCCAAGAACACTATGTGAGGAGGAGAAAGATCGCATGGCAGGGGCTGCCACTCGCCCAGGAAAACTTCTTTCCCTGTGGCAGGTGAGCCTCAGAGACTTTTCAAGAACTGGGATGTCCAATATTCAGTTCACAGTCTTCTACCATCCTTGGCACCTTCGAATCCCCACCTACGTCCACACTGCTTTTCCCTTTGGATCTAAAGACACGTGTCAATGCATTTGAGGGAAGTCAAGAGAAGGGGACCATGTTCCCCATTTTGAACACACAGCATGGGGGAGAGAAGCAACTGAGACAGAAAGTTCTATGGGCACCAGAAATGAGAATGTAAGCCATCAGGAATTTGTAGGACTTTTGGAGGGGTTATTGGATGGGGGAAAGGTGAGTTAATTTTATCTGAATCTCCAAATCTATGGCAGACGGCAGGAATCTTAATCTTTTTTGTGACATAAATATCTTGGAAGTCTGGTGAAGCCCATAGACCTCTTCCCAGAATAATGTTTTTAAAAGCTTAAAAAATACATTACATTATAAATAAAACCAATTACAAAATTTTAGAAAAGAAAGCCATCAGAATATTGGGGAAAAAACCCAAATTTGTGATATAGCAATAGATATGCTTCTTTATTAAGTAATAAGAACTATTAACAGGTTTAATAATTACTGTAACTTGAAGTAGTGATGAGCTTTAAAAAATGTGAGGTATCTGTGACAACTGTAATGTGATATGAAAATATCTGATTTCCACCAGTGATGAAGTTACTTCTGTGATTTGTTGCCGTCACTCCCAATTGAAGGAAATGCTCAATTTCAATTAGAGGTTAGTGAAAATAAAGATATATAATTTTTTTTCATATAAGTACATGAAATCCTTTGAAATGTATCCATGGACACATTGAGGGTCTGTGCACCCCAGGTTAAAGGTTAGAACCCCTGGGCTAGGTTGACCCAACCGATATCTAGGTTAAGATGTTATAAAAAAAGTGATGTTTTAAATGTTTACCATCTAGAAAAACTGCTGCTCTGAGAAGATTTGCCAGGTTTGTCCTGAGGCTTTTCGTAGCCTGGGGCTCACGGCGTGATGCTCCAGGGCCATGCATTGCAGGCTGAGAAACAGGTCCCACGCAAACGTCAGGATGGGGCGGCTGACTCTCAGGGTGACTGCCAGAGGCGAGGGGCACAAACGGAAACTAAAGCCCTCAAAGAAGACTGGAGGGATGCTACTGACAGATTTGAGATAAGATTTCCCTGTTTTGCATTGCTATACACTGTTGGAAGTAATTAAAATACCCACCTCTTTGCAATTTCATATAAACCAATGTTGAAAAGTCCTCTGCCTCTGAATTGCAGATTACAGAAAATAAAGGAGGGGCCAGGATACAAAACAGAGGGAGATTTTTCACTTGATATTCTTACAGGGCTTATGTTGAACTTATTTAATAACCAATATGGCCCTCGGCACCAATCAATTAAAATGGGCACCAGCTATAAATGGCTGGAACAGACCCGACTGGTGTGTTCTAATAAACAGCAGCCTTGGCACCTACGGAATGCTGAATCACATGAATGTATTATCGAGTAGATAATAAAACAAATAAACAAATAGTTAAGCACCAGAGATTCTAAATACACACACACTGCATTATATTCTGATTAGCAAGGAGAGTTGCTGCCATGTATCGAACCATTCTCATATTCTACCAACCCAACTTTTTACTTTTTACCCAGAGCCCTTGGCTTTGCATGAGACAAATTCAGGGCAAATTCCAAGAGGCCTATCAACTAGACGTATTCCAGGAACAACTTCTTTTAACAGAAGAGGCCGACTGCTTCTTCAGAGAATGAAGAATTGGCCTTATGAGAACTATTTTTCTGCCAAGACATTTGATACATGCTGACAAGGTAATTTCTTTGTAGTCTCCTGGATTTCTATAAATTTCCTATTGCTAACTTCCATAATTAGAAAGGGCGCTTTACATAGGGAAGCACAAATGGTGCTGTATAATAAATATTCGGTATACCTGTTTTTTATTTTTTTTTTAAGTAGGCTTCCTTCCTGTGACACGTGTAATTTATTATAGGCATATTATCAGCTAAGCTTCAACTTTTGACTTGTTGACTTTTAAATGTTTAAATATTTACCTACAGTAGAATTCACTTTTTGGGGTGTATCATTCGATGAATTTTAACACTTGCATAAATTCTTGTAATACTCACAACAAACGGGATAGAGAACAATTCCAACACCCCCAAAGAATTCCCTTGTGCTGCCCTTTCGTAGGCAGACCCTGCCCAACACCTAGCCCCTGGCAACCACTGATCTGTCCTCTGTCCCTATAGTTTTGCCATTTCCAGCATGTCACATAAATGGAATCAGACAGTATACAATCTTTTGAGACTCTTCTCTTTCACTTAGCATAAGGCGTTTGGGATTCATACGTGCTGTTGAGTGTATCAATAGTTCGTTCCTTTTTAGTGCTGAATAGTATTCCATTGGATGGATGTACCACAGTTTATTCATCCATTCACCCAGTGAAGGACATCTGAATTGTTTCCAGTGTTTTGTGATTATGAATAAAGCTTCTGTAAACACTTGTTTATAAGTTTTTGTGTGATTTAAACTTTTCACCTCTCTACGGTAAATACTTAGAAGTGGGATTGCTGGGGTCATTTGGTAGAGGTGTGTTTAACTTTATGAGAAACTGTCAATCTGTTTTCCTAAGTGGCTGTATCATTTTGCATTCCTACCAGCAATGTAAGACAATTCCAGTTGCTCTGCGTTCTTGCCAGCACTTGGTATTATCAGTACTTTTTTGTGTGTGTGAGGAAGATCAGCCATGAGATAACATCTGTTGCTAATCCTCCTCTTTTTGGAAGATAGGCCCTGAGCTAACATCCGTGCCCATCTTCCTCTACTTTATATGGGATGCTGCCACAGCATGGCTTGACAAGCGGTGCGTAGGTACACGCCCGGGATTAGAACCTGCAAACTCCGGACTGCTGAAGCAGAGCGTGCACACTTAACCACTTGCACCACTGGGCTGGCCCCTATCAGTACTTTTTATTTTAGCTGTTCTAATAGGTATATTTCACCGTGGTTTTAATTTGTACTTCCCTAATGACTTGAACATCTTTTTTGTTGTTGTTCTTGTTGTGAGGAAGATTGTCCCTGAGCTAACATCTGTGCCAATCTTTCTCTATTTTGTGGGATGCTGCCAGAGCATGGCTTGATGAGCGGTGTGTAGGTCTGCACCTGGGATCTGAACCTGTGAATCCCGAGCCACCAAAGCAGAGCATGCAAACTTAACCACTACCCCACTGGGCCAGTCCCTTGAGCATCTTTTTTTTTTTTTTTTTTTTTTTAATTGATGTTTTAATGGTTTCTAACATTGTGAAATTTTGGGTTGTACATTTTTGTTTGTCCATCACCCCATATATGACTCCCTTCACCCCTTGTGCCCACCCCCCACCCCCACTTCCCGGGTAACCACAGTCCAGTTTTCTCTGTCCATGTGTTGGTTTATATTCCACATATGAGTGAGATCATACAGTGTTTGTCTTTCTCTTTCTGGCTTATTTCACTTAACATAATACGCTCCAGGCCCATCCATGTTGTTGCAAATGGGACGATTTTGTCTTTTTTTATGGCTGAGTAGTATTCCATTGTATATATATACCACATTTTCTTAATCCAATCGTCAGTCGAGGGACACTTAGGTTGCTTCCACTTCTTGGCTATGGTGAATAATGCTGCAATGAACATAGGGGTGCATAAGCCTCTTTGGATTGTTGATTTCAGGTGCATTGGATAGATTCCCAGTAGTAGGATGGCTGGATCATAGGGCATCCCTTGAGCATCTTTTTATGTGTTTGTTTGCCATCTGTATATGGTTATGATAGTTAATTTTATGTGTCAACTTGACTGGGCCATGGGGTGCCCAGATATTTGGTCAAACATTCTGGGTGTTTCTGTGAGGGTGTTTTTGGATGAGATTAACATTAAATTGGCAGACTAAGTTAAGAAGATTGGCCTCTCTAATGTCGGTGGGCCTCATCCAACTAGTTGAAGTCTGAATAGAACAAAAAGGCTGACTGTCCCCCGAGAAAGAGAATTTCTTCAGTCTGACTGACAGCCTTTGAATTGGGACATTGGCTTTTGATACCTTTGACTTGAACTAAAACATATGCTATTCCTGGCTCTCGAGCCTGCCAGAATCAGACTGGAGGTACACCATCACTTCTCCTGGTTCTCATATCTTCAGACTCGGGCTGGAACTACACTATTGACTCTCTTGAGTTTCCAGCTTGCCAACTCACCCTGCAGATCTTGGGTCTGGTCAGTCTCCATAATCACACAAGCCAATTCCTTATAATAAATCTCTTCTACATATACATACATCCTATTGGTTCTGTTTGTCTGGAGAACCCTGACTAATACAATAGTGAAGTGTCTGCTTAAATCTTTTGTCTACCGGGGCCGGCCTGGGGGTGCAGCGGTTAAGTGCGTGCGCTCTGCTTTGGTGGCCCGGAGTTTACAGGTTTGGATCCCAGGCACGCACCGACACACCGCTTGTCAAGCCATGCTGTGGCAGCGTCCCATATAAAGTAGAGGAAGATGGGCACAGACATTAGTTAGCCCAGGGCCAATCTTCCTCAGCAAAAAAGAGGAGGATTGGCATTGGATGTTAGCTCAGGGCTAGTCTTCCTCACAATAAAAAAAATGAAAAATCTTTTGCCTATTTTTTAATTGGGTCATTTTCTTATTTTTGAATTTTGAGAGTTCTTTATATATTCTGGATACAAGTCCTTAGTTGAAGGTGTGATTTGCAAATACTTTCCCCCGGTACATGGCTTGTCTTTTCATTCTCTTAACAACTGATTTTGCAGAGCAAAAGTTTTTAATTTTGATGATGGAAAATTCATCAAATTTTTTCTTTTATGGATCATGCTTTTGGTGTAATACCTAAGAACTGTTGGCCTAACCCATGGTGAGTTTCTCCTATGTTTTCTTCTGAGAATTTTGTAGTTTTATATTTTATATTTACCTTTTGAATTAATTTTTGTATATGGCATGAGGCATAGGTTAAAGTTCATTTTTAAGCATATGGATATCCAGTTGTTCCAGAACCATTTGTTGAGATGACTGTCCTTTCCACTGAACTGATTTTTTTCTTTAATATTTCATTCTAATTTCAGGATGTCCAAAGGGAGACTTGAAATCTGTCAAGGAGTTTGAATCTAGAGGATGAAGTGTGGCCCAAAGAAGGAAGAGAGGGTTCAACTCAGGTTTTGGATTCTCTCCAATACTTCCTACGAGAAGGACTATAGATCTGGATAGCCATCAGTGGCTAAAAAGTGAGTGATATCACCAAATAAAGATTCAGCAATGTTCTCAAAGTGGCACCAAGCTTAAGGAGGCAAGACAAGGGCTGATAACATCATGAAAAATTCAACCAAACATTTCCCCACATTCAAATCCTACCTTTGCACAAGATTCTGGACAATTTTATTTGTGCCTTGAAATCCAAGAAAGCTAACAAACTCTCTGTTCTTAAAATACACCTGTAACAACCCTGCTTCCTGGTTGTCCCAGTTCACAGTTTATCTATATGCTTATTACAACACCTTATATGTTCATCAGAATAAACAGGGCGCATTAGGAGAAGCAGAGGACAGCAGGGCAGGTTTGATGAAAAAATTAAGTTTAACCATTAGAAAAGAACTTTAGATTATAAAATTCATTTTAGTCTGAAAATTTAATATTCAAGTCTGTCACATTTATATGTTCATTCATTTCTTTGTGGCATTTTGCCAATCAGACAAGGTGCTGGAAACTGACTTCCTTTATCTTAAAAAAAAAAAAAAAAAAGTTAATTTGCTATAAATAACAATTTGTCTTGAAAACTCAAAGTTTATTTTAAAATTAAGTTGATCCTTCTTCACTACGGTCCTTCAAAAGAACTTCTGAACTTGACGTTTGACTGGAGGCAGCAGTCAGCAAGCAGGGAATAGTAACCTTTAGAGACTGGCCACACCACAGAGACAGCCTGCAGGAGGCAATCAGGAAAGGCAGCATGTCATAGTACTCCCAGTTTTCTTTGTGAACCAAAGTGTTGTGAGGACTTGCTGGCAGTGGTCTAGGGAAACTCTTCAATAGGAATTTGATTCAAATCTTTAAATCACTATAAAGAGCCAGCTACAATGTCCCTTTTATTTTCCCGGGATATAGACTCTACACCCAGGAACTCTGAGTGCATTTACATCTGCACCTGGGAAAGAATCGAGTCAAAACAGCACACTACTTAGGATTCTTCTGAGACTGGTTTCAGGAACTTTTATCCATTTACGATTTTAGATGGTTAGCTGAATAGCTAACTTTTTGAGATGATGTAAGCCCAGAATGGTCTTTGACCACATGCTCCCTCCCGCCACTCCATTAAGGAAGGCTACAGGAGGAATGGGACACAGGAGAGAATGAGGGGAAAAGCAGAAGGATTTGAGCTCGAGTCTTCGATGCCAGCTCTTGCCTGGGTGTCCCAGTGAGCCAAGCCAATAATTCCCCTTTTTTCCTTTCATTGCTTTGACATGAGGTTCACTGTCTTGCAAACAAGAGTCCTTTCAAATACATTCCCTGTGGGCAGAATGGTGTGCACATATGAGGAGAAGTTTGCAAAGCCTAGATAAAAATAAGAGCCACCATTTATTGAAAGCTTCATTTGCGCCCAGCTCTATGCTCACCATTTAGGTACATTACCTTCTTTAAATTCTTACCACATCTTCAGGTGAATATATTCCTATCTCCAAGTTTCCAATGAGGAAACTGGCTCAGAGAGGTTCAGTAACTTGCTCAAAATCACACAGCTAGTAAACGGCAGAGCAGGGATTTAAAATTAGGACTCTTTGAGTTCAATGCCTATGCTTTTTAACCACAAGGTGCTGGAGCCCTTGAAGGGCTATCTTGGCTACCCCAGGAAGCAGGTGACAGATGTCACTGTGTGCTGATGAAGTTTCACAGCTCACAGTCAAGGTTGGTCTGCTGGCTCCTGAATGGTCGGTTACTGTAACTACCGAGATCACGCCAGAAGCAGAGAAATACTAAGTGCTGACTCATCTGAGAAGGGGGCTCATCTTTCCCCTGTCCAGCATGCTGCCAACTCTAAAATCTCTTTCAGATGAAACAAGAGGCTCCAGGAAACCGACAATGGCACATCTAATTACAAGGCCCAGCAGTGGTGAGCTAAGGACGGAAATTTCTGAAGCAGATTCTTGTAGGAAACCTTTAAGCCACTTTTAGAATACAAGGCAGGAGTGGATTCCTTGAGAAGCATGTACTTCTAAAAGAAAGCCTGTTTTATTAATTTTTTTAAAAACTATGAAATTGTATAAAGGTTCGGCATGCCTGTTTGGCATCCTTCTCTCCCTGTTTACAATTTCATCTCATCTCTGATGGCGGTACTTTCTGTCTAACCTGCTGTAAATCGGTGTTTCTGGTACTTGTAGTCAAAAGCATTCTAATAGATGAAGTAGGTGCTCAAGAAATGTTTGCAGCTCCTAGATACGAGCTGAATGTGTGGATTTGGTGGAGGGATCAGAGCTGTAAAGAGGTAGGAAACTGATGGAGGTCAGGGACCAGAGCTGGAGGGAGTGGAGGGAGGGACATCTTCAGAATGCGTAGACTAAGAGGCGGAGAGCTGGGGCCAAGAGGAACTGGAATGTCTGGGACAGAGCCTGGCAGAGCATATTCTGGATTAACGTGGTTCCTGCCTGCAAGGAAACGCACCACAGGATTCATTCCTATGGGGGGCCAAGGCCAGGATGCATGGGAAGTGCAGACCACCTGCCGGCTCTCTGCTCCTTCACATACTTCCTACACTGGCCTGCAGGACTCCACACTCAGCTGCTTTCCCGCTGCCTTTCTGACTGCTCTTTCTCAGTCTCTTTTGCTAGTTCTCTTTGTCTCCTGAACTTCTAAATGTTGGAACACCTCGGGACTCAGTTCCTGATTTCTTTTCTCTCTCTAAACTCTTTCCTTGGGAGACCTCATCCAGTCTCACGGCTTTAAATACCATTTGCATGCTGACAACTCCCACATGACTGTCTCCAGCCCAGACCTCCCACACCAACTCCAGACTCCTAAAGCCAACTGCCCACTTGGCATCTCCAGTTGAAGACATCCACCGGTCCAAAACTGAGCTCCTAATATTCCACCCCAGACATGCACTCCCATAATCTTTTCCAGCTCAGTTAATGGCAACTCCATTTTTCTAATTCCTCAAAAATATTTACAGGGGCCAGCCCTGTAGCGTAGTGGTTAAGTTTGTGTGCTCCGCTTCAGCAGCCCTGGGTTCATGGGTTTGGATTTTGGGCACGGACCTACACCACTCATCAAGCCATGTTGTGGCAGCGACCCACATACAAAATAGAGCAAGACTGGGGCCCGCCCGGTGGTGCAAGCAGTTAAGTGTGTGCGCTCCACTGTGGTGGCCCGGGGTTCACCAGTTCGGATCCCGGGCATGTACCAACACACTGCTTATTAAGCCATGCTGTGGCGGCATCCCATATAAAATAGAGGAAGATGGGCACAGATGTTAGTTAGCCCAGGGCCAGTCTTCCTTAGCAAAAAAGAGGAGGATTGGCATTGGATGTTACCTCAGGGCTGGTCCTCCTCACAAAAAAAAAAAAAAAATAGAGGAAGACTGGCACAGATGTTAGCTCAGGGCTAATCTTCCTCAGCAAGAAAAAAAATGAATAAAAAATATTTACTGACTGAAGGGATGAATATCTGACCCTCTCGCCTAGGATGTCACACAGCACCTCAAACGTCATATTTCACAACTGAAACCAGCACCTCCACCAGAAAAGCTTCTCCTCTGGTGTTCTCTGAGCCTCCTCTTCAACTTCCCCCTCCTAATCCCTCATTCAATCAATCACTGATTCCTAAATGTCACCTCCTAAGTGTTTCTTACATCCCTCTCCTTTCTACTCTGCCTCATCTCACTCACTGACTCTGCAGTAACTTCCCACCTGGCCTCCCTGCCTCTAGAATTTCTGCTCCCTCTCCTTCCCCAATCTGTCATGGGTACAACTGCCATAGCGACTATTTTTGTTGTTTGATAATTATAGTAAATTAATTTTAAATATACATGCTGTTTGTGTACTCTTAATTTTGTGTTTGATTTTCCTTTTCTTCTTATCACTTGAAACATTTCAAGTCTACCAAAAAGTTGAAAGAATAAATTCTCACATACCCTACCCCAGATTCACCAATTGCTAACATGTTGCCATATATGCTTTCTTATTTCTCTCTCTCTCTCTGATAGAAAGACAGATATATCAGACATCATGACACTTGACCCCTAAATACTTCAGTGTGCATCTCTAAGAACAAGGATATCCTCTCACATAACCACAATGCCATTATCACACCTAGGAAAAATAAAATAACAATAATTTATTAACGTCCAATAAGCAGTCCATATTCAAATTTCCCCCATTATTCCAATATTGTCTTTTATAGTTTTGTTGTCATCACTTCAGTTTCTTTTACTTTTGATCAGTCCCACTCCACCCACACTGCCTTTTATTTTTCACGACCTTAATTTTTTTGAAGAAGACAAGCCGGTTGTCTTGTAGAATTCTACTGACTGATTTGAAACACAACTCTGAGTGTCCCTTTTCTGCCTAAAGCCCTTCACTGGGACCCCACTACCCCAAGGTTAAGGTTGGAGCTTAAGATGCCCGTAGGTCCTCCGTGCTATGCCTTCTGTCTAAGCTGAACTGCTTAGAGGATAGTCTCCAGCCCTCCACTGTCTTCCGCACCCAAGTCTATGCTTTTCTTGCCTCTGGACTTGGGTTCATGCTGTCCCCTCTGCCTGGAATGCCCTTTCCCCTCTTCTTTCCCCAGCAAATTGTTACTTGTGTCTTAAAGACTCCATTCAGGCATCACCTCCTTCAGGAAGTCTCACCTGATTACCCCGCCTGGGTGCTCCCCTGATCACCATTCCTGTCCCTATCCCTGTACTCAGAACACTGTGATCTAGTACTATGGGTGTGCCTGTCTCCTCTGCCAGCTCAGGAGATGATTGAGGACGGGGCTGTGGCTTACCCACCTCTGTGAGCCTCAGTAAATGTGTGCGGAATGAATGAGTGAGAAACAGGAGAGAGGAAGAAAGGGAAAGAGGCTCTTGTTGTGGTCTTCAATCCCAGGAAGAAAGGGGTCAGTAGACCTTCACTAAGGAAGAAAGGCAGAGGGAGGGGACTGTTGATGGTCCCATTCCAGGGATAAAAGCAGAGGGCTCTGATCTTCTTATTGGCCTTTCTCACACCATCACAATAAGGAGCCCCAGAACTGTGTCCTCTGCACCTTTGTAAGCTTTCCCAGGCTGAGTAACTTCCGTGTTGTTCCCTTGTAGTAATAAATAGTCAAGCACGTAGCATTAAAGAGTCTGTAGGCTTGTCTTGAAGACAGCAAGAAAGATGGAGCTGGGGAGTCACCCCGCAGCCAGTGTTGGAGGGAAGAACTCCCTAGGCAAGGCACTGGACAGCGGCAACTTCAAAGCGGGGAGAAAAGTAGGCTGAGGTCCTGGGGCCTGTGACTAGGAAGAAGAGGACAGCTTACCAAATTGGTCTGGACCTGCTGGGGACCCGGAGAAGTATCCGTTAAGCTTAAAAACAGGCCCCTGAAGGCCTTGCATGGGGAGCTACTTTACCAGGTGCCAAAGAGTTTGGGCCTGTAGCCAAATCTGGAAAGAATGTTTTAAGACCTGGCAGTGGCTAAGGGGATTAGTTCTGCCTTGGAAGAAAAGGCAAAAGTGGGAAGGACTCCAGAAAAATATTCCAAAAATCAGAGCCCCTAAGTTTTATTCTACATGCCAACTGCAATCAATTGGTAGGGGCTTTCAGTATTGCTAAATTGAGAAGGAATCTAAAGCCATCATGAGATGTTGTGGGGGGTGGGGAGCTGTGATTGACTAATCATGTCTGCCATGGGTTCAGGTGCAGAGGAAGAGGAAAGGACCTGAGAATCAAAAGGGAAGATAAAAGAGGAGGGAGCTAAAAGGTACTGTTGAATGACTTAAATCTGTCACAGCATGTACCTGAGTGGAAATATCACGGGCTTTGTCATTACGTAGAGCTGACTTTGAGTCCTGGTTCTGCCCCATGTCTTAGCTGTGTATCTTGGGCAACTTACAAAACCCAATCTGTAAAATGGGATGTTCTGCAGATTAAATTAAATAACCTATAACAATAATAGGTAACACTTAGACAGCAACATCTATATGCCAGGCACTGTTCTAAGACCTTTACATATATTAATTAATTCAATTCTCATGACAACCCTATAAGGTTATTATCCCAAATTTACCAATGATGAAACTGAAGTTCAGGGACGTTAAGAGACCTGCAAAGGGTGACACAACGAATGAGTGGCAGAGCCAGGCTTCACACGCAGGCAGTCTGGTTCTAAGTTCATATTCTTAACCACTTTCATACCACTTTCCATTGCTGATTGTTATCACTATGTGTCAAGCAACTAACATAATCTCTGTGATTTAACTTAACTCCATAAGACTTGAACCCTGAAGTTTGCACCTGCATAAAACACATTCAATAGAGTACTTCATCTTAAACCATGCAAGCTGCAGAGTTGTGAACAGGAAAACAGCATGAGTTCACCAGAAGAAAAGAGAGGGGGAAAAAAAAAAAATCAGGACTCCGGAATTTGGCCTCCAACAAAGCGTCTCTGGCCTTTTTGGTTTTTGCTATCGCTTGAAAGGTTTACTCAAGATCCATCAAAATACACAGGACAGGGAAGCCAGATGTGGGAGTCCTTAGTTTGTGGAGGACCCATTCTGCTATTTCCTGTGTTGGAATGAGTCATTTTCTCCCAAAATGGCTTTGTACCACGTGTCAACAAACTATGGCCCTTGGGCCAAATCCTGCCCATCACCAGTGTTTGTAAATAAAGTTCTATAGGAACATAGCCAGGCTTATTCTTTGATGTTTTGTCTATGGCTATTTTCACATTACAACAGCAGATCTGAGCAATTTCAATGGAGACCACAGAGTCTGCACAGCCACCTATCTGGCCCTTTGAAGAAAATTTGCTGGTCCCTGCTGTCCACTTTAGGCCAGATTTTCCATATATCAACATGGCACATGTGATCAATCTTATGCCCTTAACTAGGGAAGGAAGAACAAGACGTCCCCTTGGGTATTCACCAGGGGAGGTATGAAGTAGACTGTCCATAAGAGGAACCAAATAAAAACAGATGTGGCCAGAATAGGATATAGTAGAGTGTGCTCTGAGATGTGTTGATGTTATGTGATAAAATGGTTCACAGGTCAACTGGGAACCACTCTGCTAAACAACTATAAGCAGATTTCTCTACTGCGGGACTTCTCAGGACCTTTAAAATGCCATTATGCCTTGAGATTTCTGAGAAGGTGATATAGTTCACAGAGTATATTCTTCCCGTGAGACTATCTTGTTCAGAACATTCTTTCATAAATGCTGAAACAAAAGAAGGCTTTAGTATCATTCTCCACGGGAACTAGAAATGAAAACTATGAGGGCTGTGGATTAATGAGCATGTCTTTCTCTCAGCAAGGAAAGAGAGAGAACAAAGAAGAAATAAAGAGAGCCAGAATGGAAAAAAAGAAAGAGACATGTTTGAAAGGAGGAAGGAAGAAAGCAGGGTCCTGGAGAGACAGCATGTGAGGACATGAGGAACACTTGGATGACCAGAGTATCAGAGGGAACACGTGTCAAAAGCAGGGCTGCTGCCCGATGCAGGATGTGTGGTCATTTTCATCATCACCATCGTCGTCATCAGCACCACCAGAGAAGCTAACCTCCCCTGAGGCCTCACTGAGTTATGTCCTTTAGACATATGGTGTCACTTAATTCCCATTTTACATTTGAGGAAACAGAGTCCCAGGCAAGTTAAATAGCTCACCAAGAGTCAAAGTTTATAAAGTTTAGAAGTGGTAGTGCATAGATAGATTCAACTTGGTGAGTAGGACCCCAGAGCCCGTGTTCTCACCACTGCCCTGCACTGTTCTCCTGCTGACTGCATGAGATGGAGGGCTGGAATTCCATTACATAACACAAAAAGGATACTACACAGAAATGCAACACCAAGACGTTGGGAAGAAAAGACAAAACAAACAAACTAATGTCACTTTGGATATCTGGCTGCAGAGGACTGATTTTCTCCCACAGCACATCCAGATGTTCAGATATCATCACATTTTCTTCCTCTCTCACTTTTTACTCTTGTGCTTACTACCCCTTCTTAACTTACGTCATAAGTTTGATATATATATATATATATATATATATATATATATATATATATATATCAGGCTATATCAGGCTTATCCAATGTATTACATTTGCTTATAAAGTGAACATAACATTTTTTTGAATGTTAAAAAGCATTTTCAACCCAAACGCTTTGACTATTGTATTTACAATAAGCCTCATTTAGATTTCCACAACTGCCAGTTCCTTTTTTGGGGGACCGAGGCCCTCAGAACAGCCTAGGACAGATTCCAAAAACATGAAGCACAGCTCAATTAAATCTTTTGTGGCTCAGAAACATACCTGCATTAAATGCTAGCATTTATCTGCGTCCTAGCTAACCACTGATTTCCATGCTCAAAACCTGATGCAAAGAGCATGTCACACTATTTTGGGTGGGGGGAGGGGTTAAACCCCAGTCTGGAAAAGCAGTCGAGGGTGTGAAAAACTTGCACATTGAATATCCTGGATTTGCTGCCATGAACAGTAAGGCTCCGTTGGAATGCTGCAAACAGCGGCTGGGGGCTCCTGAAGGCAAAGTTTGTGTGGGACGGTCTAAGTCTGATTTACTTTTTGGAATCTGTAGCAAAATAAAGGCGCGCTGCGGGCGGGCCAGGGTAAAATGGAAAGGCTGCCATGCTGCACGTAGATTTCCGTTTACCTGGTGAATGGTGAAGGCAGGGTTTTGGGCTCCTCGGTCCAGAAGAGCTGCAGGGCAGAGCGTTCAAATCGTGGCTGGCCCCGGGCTGCTGCCCTTCACACTGCTTCTGCTGCTTCTAAGATCCCATTGGAAACCCCAAAGGGCTGGGGAGCCGCAAGGCCAATATAACGTTTCCAAGAGTATTCCTCCCCCTCCCCACCCCTCTGTGCTTGCGTTGACTTGGAGCAGCTCGGGTTTCTTCCACTCCTGCGCGGAGCAGCTGGGAATCCAGGCGCTGCGCTGGCAGAGTGAGGCGGCCGAAAACACTTCCAGATGTGCTTGGCAGGCCGGCTGGGACGGGCCAGACTTCCTCTTGAATCCTCCTCCAGCAGTCTGTGTGCAGAGCATTTCGAAAACAAGGCTGCTCTGCAGGAAAAGATTTAAAATCAGAGAAAAGCAAACGCATGGAGGGTGAATTTCTACCATACGTGGTGTCTAAGGTAAACTTTGAAACAGCAGAAGTGAAAAAATTAAGTTCATAGTGATTTTAAGAATATCTTCTTGGCTGGCTTCTGAAATCTCTTGGTCATTAAGACGCTGTTGTCCCCAAATCAAAGCCCAGATAAGAACCATGGTCTCTCATCTGATCAAGGCAATGATAGTTAGTGGCAGAAGTTTCAAGATGGTGTGTTTTGTGCCTGAATATGGAAAAGAATCAGGCGGGGAATCAACCCCACCCAGCTCTGTGCTGTTCTGTTCTTCTGCCATTGATTCTCAGAAACCCAGGAAATGTGCCAGCACTTTGCCTGGGATCATGGAATGTGTTTCTGCCATGGCTCTCTCCCTAGTTCCCATAAGGAAATGAGGAGCCCTCTGCTCACAACCTCTTTCTAAAGTGGTGTGGCCTAATTGAAATATAATGCAAGCCACATTGTAATTTTAAATTTTCTAGTAGTCACTTTAAGAAAAGTACAAAGATGTGAAATTAGTTTTAATGATATAGTTCATTTAACCCAATATATATAAAATATTATTTCAATAGGTAATCAATATAAAACATTATTAACAAGGCATTTTACATTCTTTGTGTGTGTGTGTTAAATCTTTGAAATCTGGTGTGTATTTTACACTTGCAGCACGTCTCAATTCAAACACTAGGGCTGGCCCTGTGGCTTAGCGGTTAAGTGCGCGCGCTCTGCTGCTGGCGGCCGGGGTTCGGATCCCGGGCGAGCACCGACGCACCGCTTCTCTGGCCATGCTGAGGCCGCGTCCCACATACAGCAACTAGAAGGATGTGCAACTACGACATACAACTATCTACTGGGGCTTTGGGGGAAAAATAAATAAATAAATAAATAAAATCTTTTAAAAAAATAAATAAATAAATAAATGAAAAAAAATTCAAACACTAAATTTCATCAGAAACAATTGATGTATTTTGATTTTATAAAATTTGCAGTTTAAAAAGTACATCCACATACTCAGTTTGTTCCAAGTACACTTAAAAGTCTTCCAATGACTGAATCGAGCATCAATTTTTCAATTTAAATTCATTTAAACTAAGTAAAATTTAAAATTCAGTTCCTCAGTTGCCCTAGTCACATGTTAAGTACTCAATAGCCAATGTGGCTAGTGGCTACTATACTGAACAGTGCAGCTCTAAAGGATTTAGTGGGGTTTTTTCAGACTTGAACTTGGGCAGTGGGAGTATCCTGAATAGCTCCCACCTGTATAGAACTTTGAACACTGACAAAGCATTTGCACATCTTCTATTTCATTTTAGTCTCACAACATTCCTGTTAGGGAAGTTGAGCAGATGTTGTTTGCCCCAATTCGCAGATGAGCAAACTGAGGCTTGAGCAAGTTGAAGTCCAAGTTCCCAAAGCAAGTTAGTAATAAAGCCAGGACTGCAATTCCTGTTCAGCTCTTCTCAACTGTTTCTTACTTGAGGCACGTTTCAAATAGTAGGATTTTGGGCCGCAGCTCTAGGGTTCAGTTGCATCCACAGTGACTGCACTCTTCACTTGGTCATCCTTCAGCACCAAGTCTATACAAGTCACTGTTTGTATAAACTTACTGGCTGCCCTGGTGGCATTCCCTTATGTACTCCTGTCCTAAAGCCCTCACACAATCCAGCAAGTGTGTCATTTTTCTTTGGAGCAGGCTTGACATGATGCTATTCCTCTTCTCTCTTTACTCTCAGCAAGTTGTACTCTTTTTAAACCACAACTCTACTCAATGTTTTAGCTAACAGGCATGGTTGTGAGATATATATCTTTGGTGGCAGCAAAGATACATTGTATACATCCATCACTGGTGGGAAGTCAGATGGTTCAGCGGCAGCAAAGGGTATGGTGCTCTAACTCCTCCTGCTCCAGTCCTAATAGTACCCACGTGAGCAAAAATATCAGCATTTCTTGGCTCAGGGCTTGAAACTGCCCTTCCAGAATCACGTGCTGTCAGGAGCAGCAGCAGCGTGGTGGAAAGCACTCCAAGCTGGCTCCTGCCCATTTCAGCTTCCTCCAAAGACTGGGTTTTCTCCCCCTTTGCATCTCTCATGCACTTAGCAGAATGCCTGCCCCAGTGTAAGAGCTGGTGGATAAGTCCGTTCAGAGAGTATGACAACCAAAGCCCCTAACAGGGGGACTCGGAATTGAAATAGTAATTACATTGTGTTCACGGACTCTGCTTGCTGTTCTGATTAATTTCCACATGGACCCAAATCTCTCTGGTCTTTGTTCTTTGTACACTTTCTCCCTGCCCCTCTACTGTCTCCAACTCCAGATTCTTTCTCCTTTATTTCTGCTGGGCCATGTTCTGAGGATGCAAGAGGCTTATTACTTATGACCTAGATTTCCACAGTGTATGCACAGATTATTCCCTGTGGAAGAAATGAGAAGAACAGAAAGAGACACAGAAGATAAGGGACACTCTGGTAAGTGCAGTGGCTACCAGCACACGCTCTGCAGACAGACAGACAGACCTAGATGTTTGCTCAGGTATTATAGTTGCACATTACTGAAAATCTCACCTTCAGTTTCCTCGTCTATAAAGTGGAGAAGCCTCAAACGACTCGTGTGAGGGTTAAAAGACATCACGCGTGTAAAGCACTCAGGAAGAGCTCAATAAATCAAGTTAATATTATTATTATTGCATGAAGACACCCCAAGGTATGAACTAGGGAAGGGAATTGTAACAGTAAGTTATTTGTAACTTAAAAAAAAATCTAAATGAGTTATATGATGTTGCAAACACTGCTGGTGGCCTATTTAATAACCCTCCTGCTTCTTCCCTTCAAATAGAAACACTCTTTCATTTGGGCCAGTAATTGCCCAGTTAAAAATACTCACCTCTCAGACCTCCTGCAGCTAGAGCGACATATAAGCAGAAGTCAGCTGTCTGCCACTTCCTAGAAAGCTACTATTCTCCTGGCAAAGAGCTGTTTGGCGCCTCTTGCCCTTTCTTCCTGTCTGAAATCCAGCCTCGATGCCTGGAGGTGGAGCAGCCATCTTGCAGTTCTGAGGAGAAAAGGCCCACACTGTGCTGGGGCATATGGCCACACAGGCTCTGCACAGACTGCAGCGTTGAGTCAGTCAGCGTCTTGGCAGGACACAGATCGCTCACTCCAGTAGGCTAATGGTGGAGACTTTGAAAAAAGGCGCCATTTGAAAAGGTGTAGCTGGTATTAGCGAAACATCATGAAGAGATGGTGCAATAGCCTGGGGTTAGCAATTGCAGGGAGCCATTACCACCTCTAGCCCTGAAGGGCAAGGGAAGGGAATGGTTAACAGGACTGGGAGAAAGCAGCTGTATGGACAAGGCTGCCCCACAGGAGCAGCCTGTGTTGACCCACACAAAAGGGACTAGGGGGCTAATTACCCCAACCTTACAATCTCCTCTTGGTGGTGCCTCCCATTGGCCAAACCCAACCGGAAGTCAGAGGACAGGGGAGCTCACGTGATGTAGTACATATAAGTCAGCCTCTCAGGGCACTGAATAAGTTGAAGAGTGGAGAGTAGATCTGTATAAGCAAATGGAAAATATCCTTGCACAGTGTGGCTAGGGTTCCCCGGCATGGTGTGAGCCCGCAGCCCTGCACCTGTTAAGGAGGGCAGAGCAAGAACGTAGGAGGAGCCTAAGTCCCTGATGGCATTGGGGGCCCTGAACTAACTGCTTATGGGACATCTAACTATGTGAGGAAAATAAACGCTTATGTGGTTAAGCCACTTTGTCAGGTCTCAGTTATATGCCTGAAAGCAGTCCTTTGTGATCTATATACATTTTAAATTTGCGGTATCATTAGTCAACACAATGTATATCTGAGTCATTATTAGTCCATGTCTATTTCTTACTAGTTGCAAGTCCAAAGTTCATCATTTCCTCTTACTCAATGGGCCTGCCTTGGCTGAGTGTATTACTTTGTAGATAAGGTCTTAGATAAAATCTATTAAGGCTGATAAAAGTGAGTGAAGGAAAGGAGGAAGCACTCTGTTAGCAACAGTAATCACTACACCGGGTCAGGCTGACAAGCCTCTATTCATTGCCTCTGTCTCCCAGGGCTGGGCTCCAAGATCACCCACATGGGGCAGGAACTACAACCACAGGAGCCTCAATTCCCTCTCTTTTGCCCGGTGGGGCTCAATGATGGATCATCTCCTTGTCTGGAGCTCAGGTGCTCTGGGCTCTTCCCTGCCGCCCCCTGAGCTGCAGCCATTGCTCCTGCACCTGACTCTTTGCACCTGGGGTCCCTGTCTCCCACGAGATGACTGTTTTTGTTTCTTGGCTCTTGTGCCAGATCCCTGTTCTGGTAACTGGTGTAGGCTCTACCTGGCCTAGAATCCTGCCTTGCTCTTGCCAGCTGCCCTCTCCATGCCTTGCCTGCCGCTTCAGCCAAGACCCATGGCCGGAGCCCTGTGATCTGTGAACAGACACAATCTGCTTCCTCTTGGGAACAGTGCCTGCCCAGGCTCTCTGTTGTTGAGTTCTGTCTACCTGCTGGCACTCCCCAAACCCCTTCTCAGACCTCTGCCTATAAACCCTTGGCCTGAGGCCTCAAGTGAGATTAAGGTATCCCTCGGACAAGGCAATTTATACTCTTGGCTGAAAACACAGCATTGTCTGCCACCTCCCAGCACCAGCCCCTCCCTCTCGGGCTGACTCCTCAGTGGCCTATAGCCTAGGAGGAAGAGTAGAAACAGTAGCAATATAGTGAAAATGATGATGATGATAGAAGTAAAACAATCTACTGCTTCCTACAGCCCAGGCACTGCACCAGTGCAGCACAGTCTTTGCTTTGCATGGCAACAGCACAAATTTCAGCTACCATGGTTTAGTTTAATAACATCAGTCCCCCAACAAATCTGTTACCACAATATATTAACTGTGAGTAAATGCATAAGTACAAACTTTGCTGCTAGATTTTCAGTTCACATAATTACTATGCAAATATCAGATCCACATCATGATCAGCACCCAATCATGTCACTTCTCTGACAGTCTGTCAGTGATTGGTCACTGGACATCTGTTATTCAGTTTATGGACAGAGCGAAGCATGAAGTTGTGTTGCTTCCTTAATTCCCAGTGATAAACCCATGTAATATTTACAAAAATGGATAATAAAATTGGCCAACAAAGATAAAAGTGTGGCAAAGAAACAAAATGTGATAATAGTGGGAGTGAAGTTCAAATCAAAGGTAAATGGAGGGAGAGAAGAAATAGCTGGCCACGGCATGATGCTGTCACTATTCAACTCTAGATAAGCAGCCAGAAAAATTTAGCACAAGTGAATTTATGAACATAAATGAGGAAAGAGGTTGTGATGAAAACGATGAAGACGCTCCAGAGGAAGTGACATGGGCAAAAAATTCACATTAAAGGAACTCTCAAAGATACTGCATGACATTGAAAGTGCAATGCATAAAATATGGGAAGCTGATCCAAACTTAGAAAGGAGTGTGACAATTTGCTATGGCACAGAAAAGATGCTCACTCCATACAGAAAGTTATATGACAAGAAGGTAAGCACTGCTCAAACTACTCCTGGTAAGTTTTATACCAAAAAATAAAACATTTATTTCTCAATGTGTCTAATGTTTTAAATTACAGTGTAACAAATAAATATTAGGTCTAATAATTTTTTCATTTCCATAGACATTTAAAACCAACAGTAAGAGAGTTTTAAATATTTTGACAGAAATTTTTAAAGATCACAGAACAATTGTAATACTTCCCATTGAGAATTAAGATTGCTTTGCAGGGTTTCAACTTGAGTGGTCATTTTTACAGAACTGTACTACCATATAAAGCTAGGACTGCCTGTATTCTACATATATTATCTCATTTCATCTTCAAAATAACCCTAAAAAATAGATGCTATTATCATCCCTATTTTATAGACAAGAATCTGAGGCTCAAAGAGGATACATAATTTGACCAAGATCACATAGCTAGTAAATAGCTATGCCTATTGAATCCTGAATCCCAGGATCTTAACCCCTTTGCAATACTGTGAGTCCAGGTATATGACGGCTGTTTGATACAGGGGACGGGAGTGAAGGAGAGAAAGTGGTGAGAGATGAAGGTACTTTCTCTAATGTAATCTCAAAAGGCTAAAGCAGCGTTGTCCAATAGAGCTTTCTGTTTTCTATTACATATTTATAGATTATAAATATTTACATAATTTATAATATAGAAATATAATATATTCAACATTATTATACATGTAAATCGACATGTAGTTCTGAATCCATCTTTTCTTGATCCTCCAGGATCTTGCTCCCTCAAGTTTCACCTCTCCCTGAGGCCGGCTTAGTTGGTTAGCTTGCCCAACTCTCATTTCCATCTTCTTCCTTGTCTGCTTCTCATTTGTTGAAGGGCTGAAAACAAACAAACAACCACTTTCCCAGACTCCTGTAGCTACCCTTCTGCAAGATGACCCCCAGTGTCTGCTCTCCTCATCTTTCTCTGTAACAGAATCTTGAATATTAGCTGGGCACATGGCCATTCTAAATAAAAACTACATTTCCCAAACTTCCTTCAACCAGCTGTGGCCTTGTAACTAAATATTGGTTTATGGGCTGTAAGCAGAAATAATATGTGTAATTCCTGAATGTGTTCTGGAGAGGGAACATTCCTTTCCCTTACACTTTCCTGCTGGCTGGAATGTAGATGCAACAGCTAGAGCTGGAGCAGCCATCTTGGACCATGAGTTGGAAGGAGGAATTCCAATCCACAAAGTCTATATATGCCTGAGGACTTGGTGAAATAGAGCCGCCACTCTGTCTTTGGACTGCCACCTCCAAAATCCATTTATATGAGAGAAACAAACTTTTATTTATTTATTTATTTTATTATTTTTTTAAACAGTTTTATTTATTTATTTATTTATTTATTTATTTATTTGTGAGGGAGATCAGCCCTGAGCTAACATCCACGCTAATCCTCCTCTTTTTGCTGAGGAAGACTGGCTCTGAGCTAACATCTGTTGCCAATCCTCCTCCCCCCCCCCCCAAAGCCCCAGTAGATAGTTGTATGTCATAGTTGCACGTCCTTCTAGTTGCTGTATGTGGGACGCGGCCTCAGCATGGCCGGAGAAGCGGTGCATCAGTGCATGCCTGGGATCCGAACCCGGGCCTCCAGTAGTGGAGAGTGTGCACTTAACCGCTAAACCACGGGGCCGGCCCAGAAAAAACTTTTAAAGCCATTATTATTTGGTATTTCTGTTGGTCACTACAGCTAACGTAATCTTAATATACCAAATACCCCAGTTTTGGCCAATGAAACCTAAGGGCAAGTATGCTGGGTGGCTTCTGGGCAAGATGCTTTTCCTCATGCTGGCTGTCCTCCTGTTTCATGCCTTTGGGCATGGTTGTGTGAGGACACAATGCTCAGAGCTGCAACAGTCTCCTTCTTCTTCTTTTTTTTTTTTTTGAGGAAGATTGGCCCTGAGATAACATCTGTTGCCAATCTTCCTCTTTTTCTCTTTTCTCCCCAAAGCCCCGGTACATAGCTGTATATCCTACTTATAGGTCCCCCTAGTTCTTCTATGTGGGATGCGACCTCAGCATGACTTGATGAATGGGGCGTAGGTCCGTGCCCAGGAGCTGAAATGGTGAGCCCCAGGCCACCGAACCAGAGTGCACGAACTTAACCGCTATGCCATGGGGCTGGCCCCTGCAACAGTCTTCTTATGACCACAAAGGAAAGGTCAAGAGAAATTCAGAAATTCAGAGCTGCTACCCAGCACTATGAAACCACTGAACTGCTGAACTAACCCTGGACCCACCTACCCCAGATTTCTTGTGCAGGATAATTAAGAGCCTTCTCATTTAGCCAGTATATATGGGATATTCGCTACTTGTGACAGAAGGCATTTCCAAATGACACATTCTCTTGCTATACCTGAATGTTTGTGTCCCCCACAAATTCATATGTTGAAATCCTCACCTCCAAGGTGACTGGGGCCTTTGGTATTTTGTTGCCTAGGTCATGAGGGTGGAGTCCTCACAAGTGGGATTAGTGCCCTTAAAAAGAGGCCGCAAAGAGCTCCCTTGCCCCTTCTACCATGTGAGGATACAGCAAGATAGCAGTCTGCAACCTGTAAGAGGGCCTTGACCAGAACTCGCCCATGCTGGCACCCTGATCTTGGACTTCCAGCCTCCATAACTGTGAGAAATAAATTTCTGCTGTTTATAAGCCACCCAGTCTGTAGTATTTTGTTACAGCAGCTCAAACAGACTAAGGCATCTCTATTGTACCTTCAGTCTTTCCTTTAAAACTGGATCCTTCTTCTGGGCCCACAATCACGCTCAAGTCTCATCCATGCAAAATAATAGAACAGCTTGTCCTGTATCCATTTCTCCCCTCCAACCACTGTTCTTTCTTTCCTTACATGGGCAAGTCTCTGCAAAAAGTAGACTACACATGTTATCTGTACTTCCTTACTTGTTATTCATTCTTCGATTTTCTCTGGCTTCCCTCCTCCCACTCCACTGAATATTTTAATCTAGGTCACTAAATAACCTCCTAATTTGCAAATCCAACAGACACTTCATTTTTCTCTTATCTGACCTCTCTATTGCTATTGGCTTTGATAACCACTTCCGCCTCTGTGAAACCCCCTTCACGTGGCTTCTTTGACATCACCTCACTCAGTTCTCCTTTGACCTCTCTGGCTACTCATTCTGCATTTCCTTCCTGGGTGCCTCCTTCTGTCTTTACCTCTTAAATGTTAGCTTCTTCAGGGAGCTATTCTGCCTCTCTCTTCCCTTTCTACACTCTCCTCCTGGGTGCTAACTTCCATTCCTGTAGATTCAAAGATTGAAGGTAGCTTTCTTGAGAACTGGGGACCTATTCTAGACTCCTCACTTAGGCAGAGCTGAGTCAAAGCTGTTCTGGTAAAATATCTTTCCCATTGGATTAAGCACTTTGTTATGGATTGAATTGTGTCCTTCAAAAAGATATGTTGAAGTCCTAATGCCCAATCCCTGTAAATGTGACCTTATTTGAACACAGGGTCTTTGTAAATGTAATCAAGTTAAGATGAGGTCATTAGGATGGGCCCTAATCCAACATGACTGGTAAACTTATAAAAAAAGAAAAGACAGACACACAGGGACAACATCATGTGATGATGGTGACAGAGACTGGAGTGATGCAGCTACAAGACAAGGAACACCTAGGAGTGATGATCACCACCAGAAGCTAGAAAGAGGCAAGGAAGCATTCTCGCCTACAGGTTTCAGAGGGATCATGGCCCTGCTGACACCTTCATTTTGGATTTCTAACCTCTAGAACAACGAATTTCTGTTGTATTAAGACATGCGGTTTGTAGTACTTTGTTACAGCAGCCCAAGGAAACTCATACACACTGCCTCCCTGATACACACTTCCTCTCTAAGCAACCAGTTATAACTTGTAATCTCTCTTGTCTTAATATTTTGCCTCGTTCAGGGATTTTCAGACTTTCAAATATCATAAACCAGATTTGTTTTGTTTCTTAATTTGAATATGAACATTGGGTTTGCAATTTTTAATTTTGTCTTTTGCTGGAAGGGCATAAAAACAAAAAACATACCATCTGCTTACAGCATCATTCATCAAAGTTAGGACATTTTAACACCAAACTCTCAGAATAAAGTACAGTTTTTTAAATTAAATATTTTAAGTTTTATGAAAAACATTGCTTTATCCCAACTTTTCCAGTATTGTTTCAGATACACAATAGCTTTATAACAGAAACATTTAAGAGCCCACGTTATGTATGTGACCAAAAAAAATATTAATACATAAATATTCATAGCTTCCTTTCTTCATTCCCAGCCATCTTCCCTCTCCCTTCCCAAATTGTCTTTGACCATAATATCAAATTGGGGTAATAATCAGTGAGAGGAAGAACTTGAGAAGTACGAGCTGGAAAGAATAGTGAAGAATAGTGAAAACCCCTTTTAAAAAGGTAGAGAATCACCTCTAGAAAGTTTAGATGGATGAGAAGGTAGAGAAGTTTGAGGGAGTTGGGGCAGGGTGCATGAGGCAGGCATGTGAGAGAAACTGAAAGTGATAAGAGACGAAGAAAAAAGAATTTTAGGAAATTTGATGTATGCTGTGTGTATTCCCCCTTCGGTACCTTCTTGAGCATGTGAGGCAGGGATTTAAATTGCTTTCATTTTTTTCTTTTGTTTTTCTTCCTGCTGGACTTGTATCTCTTTGAGTGTGACTCGCTCTGTGTAGGACCAGATCACAAGGCAGCCCCTCCTTACTAGGGTTACATATGACTGTGTATTGTACAGAGGTTAGAAGCAGGAGCTCTGGAATCAGAAGCCCCGCGTTTGAATCCTGGTCCCAATCCTTTTCTGCTGTGTGCCCATGGGAGAATGATTTTACTTCTCTGTGCCTCATTTCCCCATCCACGAAAGGGAGAGACAACAGTACCCACTTCGCTGAACTGTTGGGAGCATCATACAAATTAATTAATACACATAAGGTAATTAGGACTGTGCTTGGCAATGGAAGACCTTCAAATGTTAGCTAGTAATAAAACAGAAATCTATATAGAATCTCCCACCTGCTTAAAGAAAACAAAACAAAAAATCTTTCGCGGCTCACCGTTCCTAAACTTCTCGACCTGGCACCCCCAAAACCTGATCCACCTGATCTGCGCTTGCAGGCTAAGCTCCGATCTTCCCTCCGTGTTCTGAGCCAGAGCCGGCGCAGCGCGGTCCAGCCTCGCTCCCTCCCGCACTCGCCGGCCTCCCGACGCCGCGGGGCCCCGGGCACGCACGTCTCCCCTCCGCGGAGGCAGACTGCCCTTTCTCCTCCCGCTCCGGCACCTCGAACCTCGACACGAGCTTTTCTCCCGCCGGCTTGTCATTGTTTAAAGGGTCTGACTCGCCCGCACATCCTAGATGCTCAGTGGAAGTGGCCATAAAGGAAAACGCTGTACCTTCTCCCGCAAATACAAAACGGAAGGCTCTGGGTGGGGAGGGGAGACTTGGCCGGTAGGAAATGTCCTTCCACCCTAAAACCGGGGGTGAGGGCGGGGCTCCCCCCAGGCCTCCAGCCTGGCCCCGGGCGCCCGGTCACGTGACGCCCCCGCCGGCGCACAGCTGGAGGCGGGTCCCCGCCCTCCCCCGGGAGCCGCGGCGCCCGAGCGCGCGCGGTGCATTGTGGGCAGAGGGGCGGGGGTTGGGAAGATGGCGGCTCCCAGCCTCCTCAACTGGAGGCGGGTTTCCTCCTTCACGGGGCCGGTCCCCCGCGCCCGGCACGGACACCGGGCCGTGGCCATCCGGGAGCTGATGATCATCTTTGGAGGGGGCAACGAGGGCATCGCGGACGAGCTGCATGTCTACAACACGGGTAGGCGCGGCGGCGGCTCTTCGGCCCCGCCTGTGGGAGCCGCGGAGGGGGAGGGGAGGCGAGACGGCGGCCGGGGCCCTGACAGCTGTCACCGCCGGGTCACTGCCTCCTCGGGCCGGCGGCGGGGAGCGCGGCTCGGCCGGGCAGCCCTGGTCCCGCGGTGTGGCGGCAGGCGGCTCCGTTCCCCGGAACCGGCCCTCGGGCAGGCGGTCCCGAACCCCCCCGCCGCAGCCCTGTTGGCAGACGGAGGCGAGAGAGACTGTTTCCACCCGCCTGGGCCTCTTCCCGAAGTCTCGCCCACTCCGGGGCTCCGAGGTCCCTCCCCTGTCAAAACAAAACCGACTCCCAACCCAAGCTCCTGCGGGCCTTTCCCGTCTTCGCCTCCCTTCCTTAGGAAGAAGAGAATCCAGGGCTGGGGGGGGGGGGTGAGGAGAAAAAACAACAGGCCTTCTAGTACTTTCATCCCCAATACGGCCCAGGATCTAGTAGGTGGCAGTGCAGATTTTTGCCCCATGGGTATAGCCCTCTTAACTGGCGGGGAAGTGGTGCTTGGTGGACGGGCGCCTGTCTCTGCATAGCTGGGTGTGTGCGCCCAAGCTCAGCCAGGCAG
The DNA here is from genome assembly GCF_020826845.1 of Diceros bicornis minor. NCBI lineage: Eukaryota > Metazoa > Chordata > Mammalia > Perissodactyla > Rhinocerotidae > Diceros > Diceros bicornis. The sequence goes on along the minus strand of NC_080764.1, from coordinate 19,690,585 downwards.
CGCTGGGACAGAGGACTGGCAGCTTGAGCACCGCTGCAAATCACAGGTACCCCTGGGCAGGGAGGCCCTGCCTTTGAGTACTTCCCTGGAATAGAAACGGGATTGGAATTTCATTTTTCCCACCTGTAAATAGGCTAGTTTTCGCGAGAAAGCTGTTTCCATGGTGTAAGGCTGATTGTTGAATTTTGAGTCTATGTCATGATCAATAACTTTTCTTTGACCAAACAACTTAATCACAGTGGTCATTTAAGGGTTAATAAAATAGTGGTGTAGGGGAAATTTATTTTGTCACCTTCTCCTCCTCCTGGCACCCCACTATTTAAAGTTAAGAAGTTATTTGACAATTGGGTAAAGTGTAAAAACCCTAGCTTTGGAATAAGTTCGATCTGGTTTGAATTTTGCTCTGCTGGTCACCCAGGATGAGTGCTAAAGTTACTAAACCATGTCAGATTTTCACTTGTAAAATGGAAATAATGATGCTTACCAAGCAGGGTTTTTATAGGAATTAAATGATATAGATCAAGGTTTTTCAACAGCACCACTATTGACATTTTGACCAGAGAATTCTTTGCTGTAGGGGGCTGCACTGCACATTGTAAGATGTTTGGCAGCATCCCTAGCCTCTACCCACTAGTTGCCAGTATCACGCCCCCCGCCCCTTACTCTAGTTATGACAACTAAGATTTTTTAATTTGCCCTTGGGGGGTGAAATCATCCCCAATTAAGAACCACTGATATAGATGATACGTGTAAAGTACATACTCGTGGTTTGTGGTAACTGTTTATTATAATTTTATTTTGGCAACTAGTTACAAATCAGTGGTTCCTACCAGCTGTTAGAGGAGACATCCCTCCAGGCTGCGCTGCCCATGGATTTGTCTGTGATGGTACCAGAATATTAGTATTTGGGGGAATGGTTGAATATGGAAGATACAGCAATGAGTTATATGAATTACAAGTAAGTCTATTTCAAATTTTTATCTCAGTTTGAAGCTTTACTAATGATATTGCTCATAATTCTTAGAAAGATTGCAAAGCATTTTATTAACATACTTAGTGTGAGCTTCACATTTTATAGTTTCAAAGAAAGTGTTTCCATTTCATTAAAAAACCAACGTTTCTATTGTAAGTCTTTTTTCAAGACCCACTGCAACATTTGTTACATTAGGATATCTGTTAGTATCAATTGTACATGTTGTATGTTTAGGCTTTTGTATCTTAGTGGTAGTTCTTCAGCTTTAGCCTGGAGGGCTTGTGAAAACACAAATTGCTGGGCCCTGCCCCTAGAGTTTCTTAATCAGTATTGTCTGTATTGTCTGTAGTGGGGCCTCACCGTTTGCATTCCTCCCGAGTTCCCCACCTGCTGCTGCTGGTTCCCAGACCGTACTTTGAAAACCTCTGCCTTAGTTATAGAAATTGTTACCCTCACACTAATAATCACTTTTTTTTTCCTGGCAATACATACAAAAGAGGGGTAACAGTTTTATATATCCTTTCTAAATTTGACTCTCTACTAAACCAGATTTAGAGTCCTCTGTGACAGCCCTAGTTGAATTTTCTTCCTGAACTATGCATATGTTCCCAGGTCTGTGATCACGAGGGCGTCTGGTAATTGGCAAATGTATGTGGATTATACCTATTTATAAGCAACTCATTTCAAAAATAGTTTTAGATAAAGAAAGCATTCATGGACAGAGAATGAGTTTTGGTGTTTGATTTGTTAAATGATCTTTATGCTTATTTAAAGGTTAAAATATATACCATTCATAGATATCTAATTTCAGAAAATAAGAATATATAAATTACATTAATTTTAAAGCTATACATAATATTTAATTTTTCATTTAGAAAATATTTTAGAACTGTTAGTGTTTATTATTATAAGCTTAGTTTGCCATTGTGGAAATCTGTGAATAAGGAAAACTAGACTGAATTTTTATTGGAACATTTATTTTAATTCTAGAAGTTATGTGCTTACTTGTCATCTGTCCCCAAAGTAGCTTATTGGAGCTTTCTGATTGGATTTGGATTAAAATGTATTGGTATGATGTTATACTACTGACAATATAAGAATGCTTTCCTAATTTTGTCTGAGTGTATTTATTCTCTTTTTTAGGCAAGTCGTTGGTTATGGAAAAAAGTGAAACCCCATCCCCCTTCTTCTGGTTTACCTCCTTGTCCTCGGCTTGGACATAGCTTCTCTTTATATGGTAACAAATGCTATTTGTTTGGTGGCCTGGCAAATGAAAGTGAAGATTCTAACAATAACGTTCCCAGGTATGCAGACTCTTTTTCAGACCAATGAACAAATTTGTGTGCATTTGTGTTTTCCTTAGTCCCTGGAGTGTGTGTGTGTGTGTGTGTGTGTATATATCTGTTTCCAAAACTATGCCTTTTCTAATCAGAAACCATCTTATTAAATTGATATTAATATAACTACTTGTAGGAACACATTTGTATATATTGAGCCATAGCATATTTTAGTTAAGTCATAAATGATAGTGAAAGTAACAATTGGTTATTTTTCAAGTTAAGTTTCTCTGGGAATTTAGTGACAATGGTTTGACTATAAAATGAAGGCCATCATTTTCATTTTTCATACAGGAAGCTGTTGGAGTGGTTCACACAAGCAAATACTTTTTGAACTAATCCCCTCCTCCTTTTTCCCAACAGAATTAATCACTGCCTCTTTTCACATAATGTTTTGATCACATTGTCATTATAGCACTCAGGATTTGGAGATTTAGAGTCCAAAAGGCTGTTTTCTCATTCACTGATTATCGTGTGTCCTTTAGTGGAAGTAATCTAAGCCTGTTTTCCTTCACTGTGAAATGGGAGTGATTAAATACCTACCTTACAGTGTCGTTGTGATGGCTAAGTAAGATCATTGGCATGATTTTCAAACCACTTTCAAATTGCCGACAGCATATAGTCTAGTAGTTGTTATTACCATTATAATGTGTCTTTTTACCTACATTCAATGGATCTTAGAGTCTTAGCTGTTTTTTTCCCCCAAACTTTTAAAAATAACATATACTAAAACATCATGGAAAATTTGGAAACTGGAGAAGAGAAAAAGGCAAAAAAAAATTATCCCATCACACTAATCCAGATACTTTTAGGGCATATCTTTTTTCATTTTTCCATTAACAGATTTTTTTTGATACAAACTTGTAAAAATTCAAGAAATTAGAAAGAATATAAAGTTCTTTCTCACAACATCACTGACCCCCAACGTAGGCAAACACATAGTTCAATTTGATATGCATCTTTTGGGGTCTTTTTCATGTAACACATTGTATTAGTCAGTTTTTGTTAGGTTATTGTATATAATGGACAAGCTTCTCAAGTTTATGCTGCTTGAGTGAGCAGTAGATACATGCGATGCTTTTTAAAGCCTCTGATGAAAGCTAGCACGTTCATTTCTGTTCACATTCCATTGGTCAAAGCAAGCTGTAAGGCCAGGCCCTGAGTCACTGGTCCAGGGATGGATGTTCTGCTTCCTGGGAGAGGATGGTTGGGAACGTTAATCCAGTCCTCCACACAAACATGTATTTTCTTTTATACAAGTGGGATTTTTCCTTTTTTGTTTTTTTGGTTTAGGGTGTTTACTTGTTTTTGTTGTTTTTTTTCCTTTAACAGTATATCTTGGAGGTCTTTTCATGGCAGTAGATATAGATTGACCTTAATTTTTTTTAAAGGGTGAAAAGTAGTCTGAATTATGCAAATTATTTAACCATTCCCCTACTAATAGACATTTAAATATTTCCTTTTTTTGTGTGTGAGGAAAATTAGTCTTGAGCTAACATCTGTTGCCAATCCTCCTCTTTTTGCTGAGGAACACCGGCCCTGGGCTAACATTTGTACCCATCTTCCTCTACTTTATGTGGAACACCACCACAGCATGGCTTGACAAGTGGTGTGTCGGTGCACGCCTGTGATCCGAACCCGGGGCCACGGCAGCGGAGCGCGTGCACTTAACTGCTACGCCACTGGGCTAGCCCAAGATATTTCCATTTTTTGCTATTATAGTCTTTGCACATGTATAAATATTTTTGTAGGATTGATGCTTTTAATTGGAATTGGGGAGGTCAAAGGTTATTTACATTTAAGTTTGCTGGGTACTCCTGAATCAAGCTCCACAGAACCATTATATACTCCTAATAACTGTGTACGAGAGTGCCTACACCCTGGGACATACTGAATTGTCTCACATTTCTTAGTTTTTGCCAAACTAATAGGTGAAATATATTTCATGGATTTTAATTTTTTTTAAAACCAGGAATGAGCTTGATTAACTGTGTTTATTGGACATTTGCAATTCCTTTTCCGAAATCGTTCATATCCTTGGTCTTTTTTCTTTTTAAAAAAATTAAAGTATAAATTATATGCCATAAAATTCATTCTTTTTTATGTACAATTCAATGATCTTTTGGTAAATTTACAGTATTATGTAACCACGACCACAATCCAGCTTTAGAACATTTCCATCACTCCAAAAAGAAACTTCTTATTCATTTGCAGTCAGTCCTGATTCCCATCCCAGTCCCCAGACAACATTAATCGACTTTTCATCTCCATGGATTAGCCTTTTCTGGACATTTCATGTAAATGTGATTTTCTGCATTTATCTTCTTTCACTTTGCGTAATGTTTTTGAGGTTCAACCATGTTCTTTTTTTTTTTTTTTTTTTAATTTTAAGGAGTTTATTTTATTTTATTTTTGTGTGTGCGTGTGAGGAAGACCAGCCCTGAGCTAACATCCATGCTAATCCTCCTCTTTTTTGCTGAGGAAGACTGGCTCTGGGCTAACATCCGTGCCCATTTTCCTCCACTTTATATGGGACGCCACCACAGCATGGCTTGACAAGTGGTGCGTCAGTGCGCAACCAGGATCCGAACCGGCGAACCCCAGGCTGCCGCAGCGGAGCACACTTAACTGCTTGCGCCACTGGGCTGGGCCCTCAAGCATGTTCTAGCATGTATCAAATGTTTCTTCCTTTTTATTGCCAAGTAGTACTCCATTGTATGAATATACCACATTTTGTTTATTCATTCATCAGTTGATGGACATTTGGATTGTTTCCAGTTTTCAGCTTTTATGAGTGATTTTGCTGTGAACATTTGCATACAAATTTTTGTATAGACATGTAGTTATTTCTCTTGATTAGATATCTAGCAGTAAAATTGCTGGGTCATATGATAAATTTATGTTTCGCTTCCTAAGAACTACTAAACTGTTTTCCAAAGTGTACCATTTTACATCCCCCTCAGCAATGTATGAGGGTTCTAATTTCTCCATATCCTTGCTAACACTTGTTATTGTCTGTCTTTTTGATTGTTGCCAACCAAGTGGGTATAAGGTGGTATCTCATTGTGGTTTTAATTTGCATTTCCCAAATGACCAATGATGTTGAGCATCTTTTCATGAGCTTTTTAGCCATTCATATTTCTTCTTTAGTGAAATTTCTATTCAAATCTTTGCCCATTTTTAAATTAAGTTGTTTGTATTATTATTGAATTGTAAGAGTTCTTAATATATTCTGGATACAAGTTTGTTTTTGTAAATATTAGAAGTGTGATTTGCAAATATTTTCTTCGAGGCTATAGCTTGTCTTTTCATTTTCTTTTCGTGTGTGTGTGAGAGAGGAAGATTAGCCCTGAGCTAACATCTGTTGCCAATCCTCCTCTTTTTGCTGAGGAAGATTGGCCCTGTGCTAACATCTGTGCCCATCTTCCTCTACTTTATATGTGGGACACCTGCCACAGGATGCCTTGAAGAATGGTGCATAGGTCCACACCCAGGATCCGAACCTGTGAACCCTGGGCCACTAAAGCAGAGTGTTTGAACTTAACCACTATACCACCAGGCCGGCCACATGTCTTTTCATTTTCTTAATGGTATCTTTTGAAGCACAGAGGTTTTCATTTTGATAAGTTCAATTTATCAAGTTTTCTTTTACAGATCATGCTTTTAGTGTTATGTTTAAGAACTCTTAGCTTATCTCAAGGTTATGAAGATTTGTTCCTCTATTTTCTTCTAAAAGTTTTATAGTTTTAGCTCTTACATTTATATCTGTGATTCATTTAGAGTGCATTTTTGTGCCTGGGGTAAAGTAAGTGTCTAAATTCATCTTTGTACATGTGGATATCCAGTTGTCTCAACAGCATTTGTTGAAAAAGACAGTCCTTTTCCCATTGTATCACCTTGGCATCTTTGTTGAAAATCAATTGACTATAAAAGTAAGGCTTTAATTCTGGGCTCTCAGTTCTGTTCCATTCATCTATATGTGTAGCCTTATCCCCGTACCACACTGTCTTGATTACTGTAGATTTGTAGTTAAGTTTTTAAATTGGAAGATGTAAGTTCTCAAATTTTATTATTCTTATTCAAGAGTGTTTTGGCTATTCTGGGTGCTTTGCATTTCTATGTAAATTTTAGGATCAGCTTACCAGTTTTATTTTTTTTTTTTTTATTTTTTTTTTTATAATTTTATTTATTTATTTTCCCCCCAAAGCCCCAGTAGATAGTTGTATGTCATAGTTGCACATCCTTCTAGTTGCTGTATGTGGGACGCGGCCTCAGCATGGCCAGAGAAGCGGTGCGTTGGTGCGTGCCCGGGATCCAAACCTGGGCCACCAGCAGCGGAGCACGCGCACTTAACCGCTAAGCCACGGGGCTGGTCCAGCTTACCAGTTTTAGCAAAAAGTTCTGCTGGGATTTTGATAGGGATTGTGTTGAATATATAGATCAATTTGTGGAGAATTGCTTTCTTATTAATATTGAGTCTTCCAATCCATGAACATGAAATGTCTTTCCATTTATTTAGGTCTTCTTTAATTTTTCTCAGCAATATTTTGAGGCTTTCAGTGTACAATCTTGCTCTTATTTTGTTAAATTTATTCCTAATTTTTTATTCTTTTCAATGATGTGAATAGATTTGGTTTCTTAATTTCATTTTTGGATTGTTCATTGCTAGTATATAGAAATACAGTTAGTTGATCTCTGTATATTGGTCTTGTATCCTGTGACCTAGCTGAATTCATTTATTATTTCTAATCATATTTTCATGGATTTCAGTTTTTCTTTTTATTGTTGATTCTTAGAGGTTCTTTATATATTTTGTTTCATATGTTCCAAATATTTTTTCCAAGTCTTCTGTTTGCCTTTTTTTTTTAAGGGTTTTCATTTTTATTTTATCAAGTTTGATGATATTTTCTTTTATGGCTTTCTGGTTAGGAAAACTCCTATCCCCAAAATTATAAAAATAATTTTTCTGTATTCTAGTACATTCACAGCTTTGTTTTTTATGTTTAAAACATTAATACATTTGGAATATATTTTTGTGACTAGTGTGAGGCTTTTTACTTTTTCTTCCTAGTGGATTTCCAATTCTCCCACCACCATTTATTAAATAAGCCATGTTTTTTTCCTGTTGATTTGAAGTCCTGTATCTGTCATACCTTAATCCTCATATCAATGGGTCTTTTTCTAGGCTCTTTAGACTGGGGGTTACAAACTACACCTGGTGGTCCAGATTTGGCCTGCTTCATGTTTTTGTTAATAAAGTTTTATTGAAACATAGCCATGCCCATTCATTTACATATTGTCTCTGGCTGCTTTTATATTAAAAGAGCAGAGCTGAGTAGGTGTGACAGACTTTATGGCCTGCAAAGCCTAAAATATTTACTATCTGGTACTTTACAGAAAAAATTTGTCAACTCTCATTCAGACTCTATTCTGTTTCATTAACATATTTACTCTTCTATCATTAATGGTGATGTTTGCTGTAGGTTTCTTGTATATGCTTTTGATTAGATTAAGAAAGTTTTCTTAAATGTCTAGTTTGCCAATTAGTTTTTTGCTCTCCTTTTCACCAAAAATGTGTGTTGAGGTAGTTCTGATTCATTTCAGGTATGGAAATGAGCTTACTGTTTCTTTCCTTTAATCCATTAATTTTGTGAAATATATTATTAGTTTCTGAAATATGAGCCACCTTTTTATTCTTGGTTAAACCCCACTTTATTGTGTTACAGTGTTCTTTTCATACTTTGCTGAATTCGCTTTGCTAATATTTGTTTATACTATCTATAGTCATTAGTGATTTTGCCTGTATTGTCTTTATTTGGGGAAGTAGGGTGCTATTCTAATCTGATTTGAGTGTCAAGATTATGTTATCCCTGGAAACATAATCGGGGCTATGTTCTGAGGTTATGGGCCACTCTCCATCTTTTATTATACTTAAATAATGTCATTTCTTGAATATTTAGTAGAAATTTCCCTAATTGTCTAGGATTATAGTTTAGGGGGGGATTTTTGACTGCCTTTTCTATATCTCTTATAGTTATTGATCTATTTAGATTTTCTACCTTTCCTTGAATCATTTTGATAATTTATGTTTCCCTTGAAAAATCACTCATTTTATCTAGATTTTTTAATTTATTGATAAAAATTATAAGGTAATTCTCTGGATATCTTTAAAATCTCTGTATCTGTAGTTATATCTCTTTTCTCATTTCTAAATGTATGTGTTATCTTCTCTTTTTTCTAATGGTTTGTTTCTGATGGTTTGTTATTTTATTGGTGTTTTTAAAGAACCAATTTTTAGTTTTATTAATGATCTGTTTTTCTTTTTCACTTATTCTCTTTGATTTTTTCATTTCTTTAAATTTTTTCCTTTTTTCTAACTTTTAAACTTCTACTAGTTTGAATGCTTTTTCTAACCTTTTTTTCTAACTTCTAATAATTTGACTACTTATTAGTTCATTTATTTTCAGTGTTGTTTCCTAATAAATGCTACACATTTTCCTCTGGTTACAGCTTTAGCCATGTTCAGTAGGTTTTGATATGTAGTGCTCTTATTGTCATTAATTTCTGTTTTCTCTTTAATCCAAAAGCAATTTGACATAATTTTTTAAAATTTCCAAATGGAAAGTTTTCTTGTTGTTGCTAATATCTAGTTTTATTATATTGTGGTCAAAAAAGTGTTCTGTGAGTTTTCTCCTTTTTGGAGATTTCTTTGTGGTCTATTTCACAGTCAATGTTTGTGATTATCCCAGAAGGGTTCATAAAGATTGTCACTCTTGACTGTTTGGGTACAAGATTCTTTATTAAATCAATGTTGTTCAAAGCTTTTTTATTTTGTGGTTCTAGGTCATATCTACTTCTGAATGACATGTTAAAAATCTCCCAGTGTGATTGTGAATTTGTGTTTTGTTCCTTGTATATCTAATTTTTCAACCTGTGTGTATTATTTTGTTGTAGACTTATCTTTTGTAAATAGGACTAACAACTAACCAATATGAACTGGTATAGCATACTGGCAGGGATCCATTCTGATCTTTTTATGTCTATGCCCTATCAATTGTTAAATAGTTTTAATATCATCCTTGCTATTAATAGCTTATAGCTGGATTCAGAGTTCTTTTATTTTGTTTCCCCTACACACCCCTTACCCCCAAGAGACTTTGTCTTATAATAGGGAAGTTTTTCCTGCCCTTGTATTTTATGGCTTCCATCTACTCTGCTTGTTGTTGCTCCCTCCACCTCCCTTTTCCTGCTTTGGCTAGATTTTTAAAAATTGTGATGAGGTTGAACATTTGTGTGTATATGTGTTTGTATATCCATGTCTGTGTGTGTATATGTACATATTTATGTAATTTTTATTTCCAGTCTCTGAACTGTCAGTTTATATCCTTTTATCTATGTCTATTGTGTGATTGGTCATTATCTTGATTTTGTAGGAGCTCTTTTACATGAAGAAAATTTGATCTTTTTCTGTGATGTGTACCAAATTTAAGTTTCTCTTTTTTCTTTTGATATTGTTTATAGTGTTGTTTTTTTCTAACCATCTTAATAATTGCTTTCTGTAGACTATGCTTTGCTTATTTTTCCTTTTTTTCTTTAACTTTTTCTTGATTTGTTGTTTTTCTTTGATTCTTCTTTCCTTTCCTTCTAATGATTTGAAAGTTACACATGCTAATTCTGTGCTTCACTTAGTTGCTCGGAAATTATCACACACATTTAAACTGAGAATGTCTTGTCATATTTGGGAATAGATTACTATACCTTTAGCATTCTTTTTCTTACCCCCTTTTTCCATATGTTCCATATATTCTTGAATCTTATTCCAGATAACAATAATGTGAAGAAATTAATTTTTTGGTCAGTTGTTCTTAGTGATTATTTAGACCTCACAACCACAGTTATCAACATCAATGTAAATATAATTATAAATTACTGGTTTCTTTGTACTGCCATTTCTCTTATTCAATGTATTCTTTCTTGGTTTTCTTTTTATTTTTCCTGGATGACATCTAGAATCATTTTTCCCAAAATAATTACACAGCTAAATTTGAAGTTTTATATGTCCTAAAATGTTTTAATTTTGCCCTCAAACTTGAGTAATAATTTGATAGGAAATAGATTCCTATTAAAGTCACTTTGCTGGAACCATTGAAAACATCCATGTCACAGATGAGAAGTTTAATGGCAGTTTCTAGAGTAGAAAAGTGGAATTGCTATGACATTATAGATTGAAAATTTAAGAAGACAAAGAAAGTTGCAAAGCAACCTTTGTAGTATACCTCATTTATACATATGTGGATATCCATAGAGGGATAAACACATAGTTTTGATAAATATGTGTTGAATGAATGAGATGGGGTTTCTGCTTTCCTAATGCCTTTCTGAACTATATGAATTTTTCACAGTAAGCATGTATTATCCTTATAAATAGAAACAAAAAGCAAATGAAAGGTATATATTATGTTAATGTTTTAATTTCTTTCATGATATCCTAGATATTTAAATGATTTCTATGAGTTAGAGCTACAACATGGTTCTGGTGTTGTGGGTTGGAGCATTCCAGTGACTAGAGGGACTGTGCCTTCTCCAAGAGAATCCCACACAGCTGTTATATATTGCAAAAAAGATTCTGGAAGTCCTAAAATGTATGTTTTTGGTGGAATGTGTGGTGCTCGCCTGGATGACCTATGGCAACTTGACTTAGGTAAGCTTAACTTGACTCAGGAATTGGTTATGATTGATAAAGGCAACTATAAAAATTACTTTGGGGGCTGGCCTGGTGGCGCAAGCGGTTAAGTGCACGTGCTCCACTGTGGCGGCCCGGGGTTTGCCGGTTCGGATCCTGGGCGCGCACAGACGCACTGCTTGGCAAGCCGTGCTATGGCGGCGTCCCATATAAAGTGGAGGAAGATGGGTACGGATGTTAGCCCAGGGCCAGTCTTCCTCAGCCAAAAAAGAGGAGGATTGGCAGATGTTAGCACAGGGCTGATCTCCTCACAAAAAAAAAAAAAAAATTACTTTGAAAATATTTTTGATTACAGTATTCATTTAGTTGCAGTTAGATTTATAACTAGCCCTTGTAGCCAGCCCCAGGGTCATCTGAGGTGTAATGTGAATGGTTGCTGGTCAATCAGGTTGAACAAATAAATGTTTGATTTATGACAGTAACTCTCCTGTACTCCCTATAAGTAGGGTCACCATATGTCCTGGCTTGCCTGGGATGGCCTTGGTTTGTGCTTATTGTTCTGTGTAATTATCAGTAGTACCCCCTTTTACTCGGTAAGGTGTCCCAGTTGGGGATGATCAAATTTATATGGTTACTCTATCTACAGGAAATGTCGCATTAGTAATGTTATTGCTGATCAGTGAAAAATCTTTCGGTAGCTCTTTTTAAAGGAATCCTAGGAATGAATGATTGGAGGGTAGGTGTGCCTCTCACTTTTGACTATCTTCTACGCAATGTGCTCTTACTTAAAATTCCTAATTTGGTCTTAATTCAAAATTGGTAGCACCCTAAGTACACCTCTCCTTTACAAGTATTAACATTTTAAAGTATAAATAGATTTCGGGGATTGGCAATTATGTCAGCTGGAAATGTTTAAGACAAAATTCAAGTAATGGTTTTGAAATATTTTTGCTTCGTTTTGGTTAAGTGTTTTTTTTTTTTTAATTCTGCAAGTTGAAGTAGTTGGCTCTTATTATATCAAGTTGCTAATATACTTATTTTTACTTTTAGAAACTATGTCATGGTCAAAACCAGAAACTAAAGGGACTGTGCCACTTCCACGAAGCCTTCACACAGCCAGTGTTATAGGAAATAAGTATGATTTTTTTTGTTGTTTTTTGTTTTTCCTTTTTTTTTTTTAACCAACTTAAGAAAGATACAAAGAAGAGTGATGCTACTGGTTTCTTGGAAATAGATTATTGAATTTAGTAATGTTCAATTGTGCTTACTGAAGCTAAAATAATATGCCTGCAGAAGCTAAAATACCTATGTGCCTTTTTCTTACCATGATGCCTCTTATGCTTCTTTACGTTCCTTACAGTGCCTTGCACAGAGTAGGTATTACGTAAGTTTGAGGCAGTGTTGTCAAACTGATCTGTTCTCCATCAGCAGGTTTGACACACCTAACTCACTTTCTTTTTACATACTTTTGGTAGTGCTTGATTTGTACTCAGGTATGTACTCAGTATGTACACTCAATGATTACACTTTGGGTAGAGTTATGATTAGAATACAGGCTCCGTAACCAGATTACCTGAATTCAAGTCTCAGCTTTGGTACTTGTCCTGTATGACCTTGGGCAAGGAAATTTAATCTGTCTGTACCTCAATTTCCTCAGTATACAACGTGGATAATAGTAAAAACTGCTTCACAAGGTTGTCATGGGGTTAAATGGACTCGTACATATCAAATGCTTCAATGTCTGGTACATAGAGAGCACTCCATAAAGGTTAGCTATTGCTATCATCAATAAGTTACCTTATTTGTGCAACACTGAGCCAGGATTAGGGGTATTGTTTAAATAGAATTTAATTATGTACTTGTGTAGGGACTATACCTTAAAAGCAATGTTTTAGGAAACAACTAGTTGTAATTTAGAACTTTATTAATTCTTTTTAAAAAATAGCCATAAACAAAATCTAGTAAGATAAATTTTTTTTCAAACAGCAGAACCCTTTTATAAAATGTGGTTTTTCGTTGGAACTCTAATATATAAAATGGATTAAAAATAGGGCTTTTCTGGTTGGCATGAGGTCACATGGACCCTAAACTCTACCTGATGAGCCTTTCTCCTTCAGCAGCCATTAGGCATGTCTCAAGAGCCCCTAGGACCCTGAGGAACATAGTTTAAAATTTTTTATTTGAGTGATATCAGTGACGAAAGTTATATGAAACTTAATCCTCTTTGGTTACTATATGTATGTAATTCTAAATTTGACTTTGGATGTCATGGATCATTTGAGTATCTTTCTGACTGAGGTACCCTTAGTATATTACATATAATATTGATTTTCAAATGTATTATAATTGATATATTCCCCACTTTAAGTAACTGGCCAACAAGAAATAATTTTGATTCTGTGTTGCTTCAGAAAATTATAAATTCTTGAAAGAAGTCCACTTTATTCATTACCTTATTCCTATTATCTATTCCTAATGATGATAAGTGAATGAATAGTCATGAAGCTTTGAGTCAACAAATAAGAAATTTAAGTGTATTCTTAGCATTTTAAATCTAAAAAATGAAAGCTTTAGGGAAAAAAACCAACTACTTTATGTTCTCTTTTTTTGTTGTTCAGGATGTACATTTTTGGTGGATGGGTTCCACATAAGGGGGAAAATATTGAGACTTCACCTCATGATTGTGAATGGAGATGTACCAGTTCATTTTCTTACCTAAATCTGGGTGAGTCTTTTAAGAGTTACTTATTGAAATAAAATTTAATAATAAAAGAATTTTTGTTATTTTGTTGTTGAAGAACAATAGATTAGTCATGGATATTTCATGTATTTTTAGATACAGCAGAGTGGACCACCCTAGTATCAGATTCTCAGGAAGATAAAAAAAATTCTAGACCAAGACCAAGAGCTGGACACTGTGCTGTTGCAATTGGCACTCGACTGTATTTTTGGAGTGGAAGAGATGGCTACAAGAAAGCACTGAATAGTCAAGTTTGCTGCAAGGATCTTTGGTATCTTGATACTGGTAGGTAAGAGTATTTAACAAATACAGTTTTTCCTTTAGGTAAATTACTCGAATAATGTCTGTCTTCTGAGACTTACTGTAAATGCCACTGCCTCTCTTTCCATAATTAAAAATGAATGGGAGAAATAATATATGTCAATACTTCCCACTCCAGGGGAATTTCTTAATTTCCCTCTCCTTGAGTGTAGAGTGGATTTAGTGACTCCTTTCCAAAGAACAGAGTATAGAAAGGGAAAATAGTAGCTTTACAGTGGAGAAACCTGGCAAACACCACCTTAATCAAGTAATCAAGCTTAATTTCACTAGAGATAAGTCATGTTGATATCATTTATCCCCACATCCCATATCATGTGATAAGAAGAAACTTCACCTCTGTGGTACTCTTCCCTAAAATCCATAACCCCACTCTATGAGAGTTCGGACAAACCCAAATTGAGGAACATTCTAGACATTCTACAGAATATGTGATCAGTGCTCTTCAAAAGTTTTGAAGTGATAAAAAACAAGGAAAGACTGAGAAATAGTCACGAATTGGAGGAGACTAAGGAGACACGATGACTCAATGCAAGGTGGTAGCCTGGATTGGATCCTGGAACAAAAAAGACATTAATTGGAAAACTGGTGAAGTGAAATCTGAGTGGTCTGTAGTTTGGTTATTTTTTTTTTTAATAATTTTATTTTATTTATTTTTCCCCCAAAGTCCCAGTAGATAGTTGTATGTTGTAGCTGCACATCCTTCTAGTTGCTGTATGTGGGACGCGGCCTCAGCATGGCCGGAGAGGCAGTGCATCGGTGCGCGCCCGGGATCTGAACCCGGGCCGCCAGCAGCGGAGCGCGCACACTTAACCACTAAGCCACGAGGCCAGCCCTGTAGTTTGGTTAATAGTATGCTCCAATGTTAATTTCTTAGTTTTAACAAATGTGTTAGGATTAATGGAAACTAAGTAAAGGTATATGGGAACTCTTTGCAATTTTTCTATAAATCTAAAATTATTCCAAAATAAAAAGATTTTTTAAAAAAGTGTTACAACACCAAAAAATTTTAAAATATGGAACTCATCTATATTTATGAATATTTATTGATTGACATCTGGGTACCAGGAATTGTTCCAAATGCTGAGAATAGAGCAGTGAACAAGACTGATAATGTCCCTACTGTCAAAGAACTTATAAGAGAGTGTGAGGGCAGGGGATGACAGACAATAATCAAACAAATTAGCAAAATAAGTCCAGTTTCTATAAGCATGTGAGGACAGTAAGACAGAACATTGAGAGAGTGATGGTGGGGGTGGCTACTTCAGAATGGGTAGTCAGAAAAGGATGAGATGGCATTTGGGATGGAATACAGATGTGAGAAGATGCTATCCATGTACAAAGCTGGGGGAAGAACACTGCAGGAAGAGTAAACAGCAAGTAGAAGGGCCCTGGGATGGGAATACTTGGCATGTTTGGGAATAGATTTGAGTGGAGTAAAAGAAGACAGTGTAGAAATGGAGGTTACAGAGGTGACCACAGGATAGATCACGTAGGGCCTCGAACATCATGGTAGAGTTAAATTGTTTTGAAAGTATAATGGTAAGTTATTTATGATTGAAGGAGAGAGGTCTCATGATCTGATGTACATTGTGGAATGGTCACTGCAGTTATGAAGAAAATAAATTGTAGGAGAGCAAAAGTGGACACAGGGAGACAAGTTAGGAGGCTTTTGCAATAGTCAGAGAAGTCTTAGACTATAGTGGTGACAATGAAGATGGGGAGAAATGGATAAATTCAGAATTCCTTTGGAGTCCTTGTTGACAGAACTGGCTGATGAATTAGGTGTGGCAGATGACAGAAAGAGAGGAATGGAGGATAAGGTTTTTAGCATGAATAATTTGGTGGTATTTCCATTTACTGAGATGGGGAAGACTGAGGAGAAAACAGGCTTGTGGAGAAAATTAAGAGTTCCATTTAGACCATGCTAAGTTGGAAGTAAGGAGATCAAGTAGGCAGTTGAGTGAATGAAGAAGCCTGGAGGCCAGTAGAGAAATCAGATCTGGAGATGTCATATGTGTTGTTATATGAGAAAAGCAGATTATAAAACATACCTGTGACTCCAGTTTTTTTTTTAAAGTGTATAAACAGAAAAATCTGGAAGGGTATACTGTGTATCAAAGTATTACCTAAAAGGAGAGATTATACATTTTCTTAAAAGTTTTTTTCCTTACCTATATTTTCTACGAAAGCATGCATTGCTTTTGTAATGTAAAAACAGTTTAATCTTAAGGTAATTGAAAAAACAATAAATGGAACAACTAAGAAACTAAATGCTTTCTATGGAAGAAGCACATACTAGCAAGCCGGAAAGAAATATAGAAAATTCAACTTACTGATTCATCTTTGAAATTGAGAATTATTAACTGAAGTCCAAGGATAAGCTTCAGTCTCTGAGATTGAAAGAAAAATCTGTATGTATAAATTTTTCTTGGTAGCAAATATGTTACTTAAAGCAGATTTGCTAAAGGATCTGTGACTTTTAAAAGGTTAAAAATCATTAGCTCTGGGGCTGGCCCAGTGGCCTAGTGGTTAAGTTTGGTGGATTCCTGGATGCGGACATATATCTCTTGTCGGCGGCCATGCTGTGGTGGCAACCCACATACAAAGTAGAGGAATATTGGCACAGATGTCAGCTCAGGCAGATCTTCCTTAAGCAAAAAGAGGAAGACTGGCAACAGATGTTAGCTCAGGGCAAACCTTCCTCAGCAAAAAAAAAAAAAAAAAGAAAAACCAAAACATTAGCTCTGAATGGTCAGTTTTTCCATAAACCTTTCCAAAAAAGGCTTTAGACATGAGTATCTATCTAAAAGTAATCATGACCACAATCATAAGGGCAAAATTTAGATTTTGCTTTTCCACCTGATAAGTTGGCATCAGTTTTTTGGGGGGTGTGGATAATGAGGGCTCTTTATCTTGCCTTTTTTCACTTTTATTAAACTTTCTACATTTGGTAACATTTAAAAGAATTATATAATTCTGTAAGGCTTTTTATGAAAAATAGCAGTCTTTTGCTCCCACCTTCCTCCCATTTTCCTTGCTTCACAAGTGTCTGCTTTCAACTCTGTTCTTTTGGTATTTACTTTCATATCTTCATATAACATGAATATATTGTTACTTTGATTTTTTTCAGCTTAGGCATAATATGCTCACTTTCTGCTATGAAAGTTAAGGATTTCTTTCTTCTTCCCACCATTCTTCGCCTCTTTCCTATGCACCTTTCCTACCCTCTATTTTCTCAATATAATTACACCATAATTTTGTTAGATGAATATTCAGTGTTTACATTATGACTATATAAACACTATTCACAGGTGAGCCATGTAGAATATTGTGTATACCTTCTTTGCACTATTTTTTATTTTCTATGGATTAATAATTGTCACTTTTATTTTATTTATTTATTTTTTTTAAAGATTTTATTTATTTATTTCCCCCCAAAGCCCCAGTAGATAATTGTATGTCATAGCTGCACATCCTTCTAGTTGCTGTATGTGGGACGTGGCCTCAGCATGGCCAGAGAAGCGTTGTGTCGGTGCACGCCGGGGATCCGAACCCCGGGCCGCCAGCAGCAGAGCGCGCACACTTAACCACTAAGCCACGGGGGGCCGGCCCTGTTTGTTTGTTTTAGATTTGTATGTATTTACTGCTAATTCAAGCCATACTCTCTACTATTTGTTTAAATCTTCTCTCATTATGGTTAGATGCATCAGATATTCTATCAGATTTCACCATCTTGAAGAAATTTCTCCTGCTCCAATCTGGGATGGTTGCCCTCCACAAATCAAGCACAGCTATCATCTTGGAGTCTCCCTTCATCATCTTCTGGGGATATCTTTTGCCTCTCACCTGTGCTGAATTCCCTGTTTCCTGGATCCCATATTTTTCCCTTTCTTAGTTTACTTCCTCGTTTTTTTATGGAACACATCCCAGGAAAAGGGTGCATAGGTGATAAATTTATTTTGAGATCTTGCATTGTTTGAAAATATGTTCTGTCTTCCTTCCCACTTAATTGGCAATTTGCATGGAAATAGAACTCTACGTTGGAAGTCATTACCCTTCAGAATTGTGAAAGCATTGTTATGTTGTATTCAAGCTTACAGTGTTTTTGTTGACAAATCCAAACCACTTCTGATTTTTAGTCCTTTTAAGTGTAACTTTCCCCCTCATCCCTGGTAGCTTTTAGGAGTTTTTCTTTGTCCCCACTGTTCTTAAATTTCATGATGATGTGCCTTGTTGTGCATCTATTTTTAATCCATTGTGTTGTGTACTCACTGGGCCCTTTCAGTCTGGAAACTCATGTTCTTCAGTTCTGGGAGTTTTCTTGATTTATTGCATTGATTTGCACCATTACATTTTCTCTATTCTCTCTTCATGTAACTTTTATTGTGTGGGTGATGTACCTCCTGGACCTGTCTTCTTGTCTGCTTTTGTTCAGATATGGGTTGCCTTAGTTTGAGAAACAAATAAACTGGATTGTGAGTGGGATCGTGAAGGAATTTACATGAATAGTTGAAGGAACTAGGCTTAATTATCTTCTAAAAGAGGGTCATCAAATTTTTTTTGTAAAGGCCCAGATAGTAAATATTTTAGACTTTGTGTGCCATATGGTCTCTGTTATAACTGCTCGACTCTGCTGTTGTAGCATGAACCAGTTATAGAGAATATATGAACAAATGAGCGTAGCTGTGCTTCATTAAAACTATTTACAAAAACAGGCACAGACTGGATCTGGCTCATGAGCCATAGTTTGCTGACCCCTACTCTAAAAGATACAAAGAGATAGCTGTTAGACTTGTTCTATAAGGATTAAATAATAGCTTATAGATTTTAACCACTAGAAGAATAAATTTTCTTGTGTAACTGTTCAAAGATGGAATGTACTGTCTTGGGAATTGTGAATTCTCTGATTTGGTAGGTAAACAAAAAGAGGACAAGGATATTGTGGAAATAATCTCAGGTCCTTTTTCCCAGTTCTAAGAGTCTGTGATCGTTATTTGTTTTAGAAATGTTGGTAATATTTTATACCCAAGTAATTACCTGTTTTGGGAAGTGCAGGTTTTGATAAGAGGGTGTTAGCTTCAGAGAAGTTATGTTTTTCCAAAATATCATGTCCAAATCATCTTTGCTAACATTAGCAGTATTTCAGACATGTATGCTGTTGGCCAAAAATTGGCTCATAAATATATAAAAACTTATAAAGAAGGTAAAATAATGCAGCTGTAACTATATAATACCTGGTTCCGCCCCCCCACTTCTAGGATTAAACATTTTTTCTGAATTTGATGACTCAGGTAGCTTGGAATTAGATTGTAGATTTATTTGTATAAGGAATTAAATAAATAAATAGAATCAGAAACCCAAACTATTTTCATTTGACCTACTGTAGTATGTTTATCAGAGTAAATTTTCTCCCTCTTGGTAAACAGATGAAATACTCATTGCTGACGTTTTCAGAGCTTCAGTCCACGCAAACTATATAGGCAAACTGTTGATGCATTTGAAATTTAAATGTGTAATATCAATATTTTTCTTTAGAGAAACCACCAGCACCATCACAAGTACAACTGATCAAAGCCACTACCAACTCTTTTCATGTCAAATGGGATGAAGTGCCTACAGTTGAGGGCTATCTTTTGCAGTTGAATACAGACTTGCCATACCAAGCTGCATCATCAGATTCTTCAGCAGCACCAAATATGCAAGGTAATGTAATTTTCATGCTTAAAGCATGTATACTCCTGTGCTTTTAAAAAAAGCTACTGCAGAAAAACCTGTGATTAGACCTGGTTTAAGAAATTTTATGTTTCTTGCCTGGTAAATCAAATATGTTGTGTTTCAACTCTGAAACTTGACTGTCTTACTGTTATGATGCAGTAGAACACAAAGACATGTAGGGTAGAATGCTTTTTCTGCAGTTCATTTTGATGTACTTTCTTAATTTGACATGCTACTTGACTTTAGGAGATGGTTTTAATTAGCTTTCAAAAATATTTCAGATTTTTTCAAAAGTATTTTTAACTAACAGGCACTTGGAAAGTAAAAGCAAAGTTAATCTTATATGTTTTTCCAGAAAGGATTTCAGTAAACTATTAAGAAAACAGGTAAAATTTGATAAAGATACTACTTTTTTAACCTTTAATGTGTAACTTCTAAAAATATTTTATTGTAATATATTTTATTGAAGCTAATTTAGAGCATATTGGTCTGAACCTTCTTATTCCTACAGGAGTCAGGATGGACCCTCACAGACAAGGCAGTAATAGCATCGTTCCTAACAGTGTAAGTTAAAAAAATTTATAATGGTAAATGAATGTTTGTGGTTATGGTCCCAATTTTTATTAATATTTTTAACATATTACCCTAGGACAGGGTTTCTCAATCCTGGCTGCACATCAGAATCACCTCTGAGATTAAAAAACAAACACAGTCCCAAGCCTTTCCTCAGATCTGGTGAATCAGAATCTTTAGGATGACACCCAGGTAGCTCTGTTTTTAAAGAAAGCTCCATAGATCATTGTGACAGTAGCCTGAGTTAAGAACTTCTAGCCCCAAGAGATTGAAGGCTAGCCTCATTACACATAGCACCAGAGGCTAATCAATTCTAATCTATACTTACAGTATCTTGAAATCTGTATTTTGACATTTCTAAGTATCATACACACATTCGTTTTATTTTTTTTTTATTTTTTTTAAAGATTTTATTTATTTATTTTTTCCCCCCAAAGCCCCAGCAGATTGTTGTATGTCATAACTGCACATCCTTCTAGTTGCTGCATGTGGGACGCTGCCTCAGCATGGCCGGAGAAGCGGTGCGTCAGTGCGCGCCCGGGATCTGAACCCGGGCTGCCAGCAGCGGAGCGCGTGCACTTAACTGCTAAGCCACGGGGCCGGCCCCCGACACATTCGTTTTAAATTTCTAAAGATGTGCTCCAAAAATGTATATGAAATATATTTCTTTACTATATATTTTGTTTACCAAAGAATATGAGTTGCTAGGTTGACCACCTTTGTTTGTGAGGCTATTTCTTTATGAAATACTTCACAGTAGGTATTTGTGGAGACTAATGAATAAGTTACTAGGATTTAAGCTGTTTTTATCTGGCAAACTGCTATCTACATCCACAGTAGACTCTTTTCAAGGGAAATGATGTAGGTAGGTATAGGCTCACAGGTTCTGAACATGGTTGAGGATCAGTAAGGGGCACAAAAGGCTATAGTATGTCAGGAAGGGTATGTAACAAGTAAAGCCCATACAGTTATTTCTGAATAGCCATACGTATACACACACACACACATATGTTATATGTTGATTATATATATTTTATGTATATATCTTACAAATTTAGATGGTACTACAAGGTTTATAATGAAGAACAATAGTTTCATACTCTGTCCCTCTCTGCTCTTGATTCCACCTTTCCAGAAACAACTACTTTCAACTATTTTAGCTTTCTTCTGGTATCTACCTTTGTGCTTTTAAATAAAATCCTTATGCTGCCACGTCATGACTTTCTAGTTTTAGATCAGTTGTTTTCAATAATGGAGAATGAAGATTTGATGATCTCTTAAAATATTGCCATTTCCTTCCTTTCCCCTTCCCACATCCTTTAAATATTTTTAGTTGAATTCTTATTTCATGTTTACGTTATGACGATAACATGTAGTATGCTATGAGCATTGTTCCTTTTTCATGTAACTTTTTGTTTTTCCTGGGATTGTTAACTGCCTCACTTTTTCATTTGCTTACTCTTTTTCTTGTCTGTCATTAATTCCTACTCAAATTCTCCAACAAAATTATAAAACTTCTCTCAAAATATTCAAACGTATAAGGTAGTTTCTCTCCCCCCCTGCTCCACCTTGAAACCATCCCTCCTGAGCCCTCTGTCTTGAGCTCTAGTCTGTACTAGTTCTTCTCTAGGCCTGCTACACAGCTGTCATCTTAGAACTTTCATTTGTTTCATATTGGGATTTTCTTTTATCTTTTTCCTGTGTTAGAACCCGTGTTTCTTGATCTCATTTCTTTCTCTTTTTTGGTGTTTTCTCTTATTTTGTTGTAACACTCCCTCTAGTAGTTTCCTGAGAAAGGGTTTATGAAAGGTAAAATTTTCAAGATCTTGCTTATCTGAAAATGCCTTTTGTCTATTCACATTTGATTGGTAATTTGGCTAGGTTATAGAATTCCATACCGGAAACTCTTTCCTCAGAAATTTAAGCGCATTTTCCTACTGTCTTTTAGCATTCAGTGTTGCTGTTGAGAAGTCTGATGCCACTTGGATTCCTGATCATTTGTATGTGACCTAATTTTTTTCTTTTTGTTCCCAGTATTCTGAAATTTCAACAATGATGTCCCTTGGAGTGTATGTCTTCATTCATTGTGCTCTGCACTCAATGGATCCCATCATTCTGGAAATTCATAGCTTTCATTACTGATTATTTCTTCCCTCCATTTTCTCTCTCTCATTTTGTTTAACTTCTGTTAATTGAATGATGGTCCTCTTGAACTAATCCTCTGATTTTACTTTTTATTTCCTATTTTCTGTCTTTCTGTCCATTCTGCTTTCTGAAAATTTTTATTTATATTATAAATCTTCTATCCAATTTTTAAATATATTCAACCACATATTTAACTTCTAAAAGCCTTATATTATTCTTTATTTCTTTTATAGCATCTTATTCTTGTTTCATAAATATAATATCTTTCCTTATCTCTTTAAGAATTATGCTTTTTTTTTTTAAATTTGAAGTTATATTCTGCTCTCAGCAATATTTCTTTTTTTCAAGTTCCTTTTTTTAAAATTTGTTTTGGTCTTGGACTTTCATGTTACAGGCTGTCATCAAATGTCTGGTAATGCTTGACTGTCCTTTCATGTTTAAAGTGAGGCATTAAAATGGAGCTTGGAAGATGTCTTGGTCCATTCAGGCTGCTATAACAAAATACCATAGACTGAGTGGCTTTTAAACAACAGAAATTTATTTCTCACACTTCTGGAGGCTGGAAGTCTGAGATCAGGGCGCCTGCATGGTCAAGTTCTAGTAAGGACCCTCTTCCAGGTTGCAGACTGCTGACTTCTCATTGTATCCTCACGTGGTGAAAGGGGCAAGGGAGCTTTCTTGGGCCATTTTTTATAAGGGCACTAATTACCACCCGAAAGCCCTACCTCCTAATACCATCACCTTGAGGGTTAAGTTTCAACATATGAATTTGTGGGGGGGACAGATATTCAGACTATAGCAGAAGGTCTATGCATATGGGCATGGCTTATTGATTAGTAGACCTTAAGGAGGATAATTGGGTGGGGACTCATAAATATCAGTATCTGTGGGTCTTTTCTCTTGGACCAGTGAGTTTCCCCTGAGAATTCTCCAGCCTCTTGCCTAAGGGTTATAAGCCTGGCTGTTAGTATTCTGGGAGCTTAGTGAGGGAATGGGCCGGTGGGTGGTGTCTCTCTGTTCAGCATGCAGACTTTCACTTAATCCCCATTTTCAGAATGGGTGCGTCTCCTCCGCCCTCACCTGAAGAACACTGTACCATAGTCCAGAGCCTCGCATTTCAACCTTTCTGCCTATTTCCCATTTTCAGTTAGAATGGGGGAGAGGAATTTGTCTGGCTTGGAGTACTGGAAGAGGAGAGCCGGGGCTACAACCACTTTTTATGCAGTCTTCCGTCTGATGGGCGTTTACTTGCACTCTGCACCTCTGGCTCCAAAGAACCTGATGTCTCCAATTCCCAAGCCTTTCTGGACTCTGGCACAAATGGTTTGCCTCTTAGTGACTTTCTACCTACAGGCTTTCAGTTTTCAGCTTTTTCTGCTTTATATCTTCTTACCTGCCATTGTCTCTTCTCATTTTCCTTTTCCTTATAAGTATAGACCTTTATACTTTTTTTTCTTCCTTTATGATCATTTGAGTTGGGTTTTTGGAGCAGTCTTCTGCAACATGTGTCTAATCTGCTACGTTTAGCCAAAAATCTCAGGGTTTATTTATTCTTGTTTCATACAATTCTAGTGTAATATCTAGGATATTATATCAGATATCTAGGATATCTGATACTGGTCTTTTTAAGCAAAGAGCACATTAGAGACACTATAACATGGAGACTTCGGAGTGAAGTAAACCTAGGTTCAAATTGTAGCTCTGCTACTTACTGTCTGCCTAACTGTGGGTGTATTATTTAAGATCTCTGAGTCTCATTTTTTTCATCTGTAAGCTAGGGGTCGTATTACCCAATTTATAGAATCCTTCTGAAGATTAAATGAGATACAGACTTATAAATATGTAGCATAGTGCCTGTCACGTAGTATCATGCTCCCTAATGGTTGCAGCTGTCCTTTTCATCATTTATTAACAGTAGCACTATCACCATCAATCAGAAGAGAAGTACAAGGCATGTTATGGACAAGTATCCTTAGAACTGTGAGAAATTATAATTGACAGTATAGTTGTAATTGACAATAAAGATGGAGACAGAAAGGTAACAAAAAACAGGTACCTAAAAAGGGGCAGCAATATTGGGGTATTTGAATGAAGTCAAATCACTTTTGTGGTTCAGTAGACCTATAGGTATTGCTATATAATAACTGAACTGAATAACTGAGTGTGAACATTGATGACTTGAATTATCAAAAAATTTAAATGTGTGTTTAAGAAGACAAAGTGTGTTTATATTGTAGTGTGTTTAAGAAGACAAAGAAAAATGTATTTAGGAAGATTCCTATCTAAAATGTTTAATGGTAAAGAATACTGGTATGTATTTGTATTAAATCTTGATATCTATATGGAAAATTTAGTCATACAGAATAATTCATTTGCTTGAAGGTTTCATATAACTGAGATTTTACTTTTAGGAGTCATCAGATCTTTAGTATACATGTCTGACCTTGTTAAGAAAATTTGACCAGAATGTTAAACTCAGTAGCTTTGGTGTTATCTCCTATGCTACATACATATTTACTTGAATGCTAACTACCACTTGTAAAAATGTAGGGGTTTTTTTTTGCCTCAAAATATACCCTCCCTTTCCCCTTCAGAACTGGTCTTTTGAGAAGGGCGATTAAGTGAAAAGAAATTGTTTTTTTAAACTGTTGTAAAGTTTAAAGAATAATCCTATACAAATTGAGTATAATTTAAACTGTTTTATATTTTGATAAACTTATTTTCAAAAGCATTTAAATTGTAAATTATTTTGCATTTTAAGTTGTAAGTTATTTTTTATATGTATTTCTATTTGAATGTTGCTTGCTACAGTAAACTGTTTTATTTCTTATAGATCAATGATACAATGAACAGTGGAAAAACTGAACATACAGCTGTGAAAGGAACTTCAGTGAAAAACAAACCAGATTTCAAAGCATCAGCTGATTCTAATACCATTTTACATTCGTCTTTGGCAACTAATGCTTCTAATCATAATAGTTGTGTGGTGGATATGCTAAGGAAAACTGAAGGTATAAAGATGACGTTTTAAATAAAGCTCAAGTGTTTTATAATAATGGTGGGGAATTTTAGAGTCTTTGAAAAAGTAATTGTTCTATGATTTTGATCCATTTTCAAAATAATAATATACCTACCATATTGACCCTAGGTAGAGGGATGTCAAGACACCAAGCAAGCACCAGTCAATAGTAAAGATTAGTTATGACCTATGGAATTTAAATGAGTCAAGCTCTTGTATGACATTTGAGGTTAGCCAGTGTGTCAGTGTCACTATCTCATTACTCTGTTTTCCTAGCACTTATAACTATCTGAAACTACTTATTTTGTGCAGGGGTTTTCTCTGTCTTGTTTACCTCTATGTCCCCAGCACCCAGATCCATGCCTGGTAAATAGTCGTTGCTTGGTAAATGTTTAGCAAGTGATTGGATTATCCTCAGAAAGATAGTTTATTTATGAGAGCTGTTGATTAGTCCATTGCATTCATGGGATAGCTTGTAATTTGGTGATCCTTTTATTTCAAATAAGTTCATTTGACTATTCTGATGTCATTTGAGGTATGTTAAGCATTGCCTCTGATTTCAATATCTAAATTATTTTATAAATCTCATTCTGATATATCCCTGATGCAGGGACATGTGACTTTAATTTGAAAAAATCATGACAGCTCATATAAATCTAATTCCTCTTCAATGATTTGGACTTAACAGGATGACTATTCTTTTTATTTCCATTTTTTTATGAGTCCATGGTATATAAAAATATTCAAGGAAAATAACTTCCTATAATTTTTCTCATTTCATTACTTGTGGAAGAAGAGAACTTTTTTTTTATTGATTTTCTGATGTAAGGGAATCTTTTGGTCAAAATCATAAAAGCTTGGTTCTGGACTGCAATTTAAATTTCTTTACTATAGTGATTTTCTATGTCTTATGTTTTTTTTTGGTGAGGAATACTGGCCCTGAGCTAACATCCATGCCCATATTCCTCTATTTTGTACGTGGGACTGATGAGCAGTGCATAGGTCCGTACCCGGGATCCGAACTCGTGAACCCTGGGCTGCTGAAGTGGAGCGCGTGAACTTAACCACTATGCGGGCCCTGTGTCTATCTTTTAAAAAAGTTTATGCTCTTGAAAACAAATATGAGCTTTGAGATTTCAGAGTCTTAATGCACTCTAAATCCTACACTGTAAGGCAGTTTGGATGAAATTAACACTAGGCAAGTGGGAAAACCAAGTGGTTGCACAATGATTCTGGCACACCGTGGACATTTAAATGTGTGAATGAATGGCTACCCACTCTCAGGTTAACAAGAGGAGACTGGGCGTTTTCTCTGCAGGTTGGAGTAGCTAGTATGTTTCAAAAGTGGAAGAGGAACACGATTAGCTTTTCTTTTTTTGGTTGGGGGGAAGAACACCCTAGCCTCACCATCAGGATGAACTATAGTAGGAAATGATTGGGAGATGTGTTAGGGGTTTCCTTTAGGACTCTAAGAAATGCATAGAGGCTAAAGCAGTGGGTGGGATGGAGAGGAGAGAATACATCATTTTAGAGACTTTTAGAAAGGAGCGTCTGTTAGACTTGGAAACTGGTTGGATATGAGAAATAAAAATAAGTTGAACACAACTCCCAGTTTTTTGTGTTGGACATTCGATAGGTGATGATTCTCTTCATCAAGATAGGAAATATAGGAGCAAGAACAAATTTAGGAAAAAGGTTCAACTTTGAACTTACTGTTTTTGAGGCACTTGATGAACATATGGTAAAGATTTCTAAGGGGCAGTTGGTTACTTAGGTCTGGAGTCTAGGAGGCAGTTCTTGGCTGAAAGTATAAATTTAGAAGCTAAGGGTATCTAAAATGTCAGCTCACAAGAGCAGGGACCTTGTCTGACTTGTTCACTGCTTGATTCCCAGCACCTGGCACAGTGCCCCAGAAATATGTATTTGAGAGATGTATAATTTGTGAATGGTAGTTAAAGCACAGAGAAAATATGTGAAGGGAGAAAAGAAAGGGCTTAGGAACGCCTGCATTTAAAGAGTCATTTGAAGAAGAGACACCAGCTAAAGAGATTGAACAGGGGTTCCTAGAAGGTTAGGGAAAGAACCTAAAAGATTGGTGTCATATTCTTTTTCCTCTGTTGTGAGCATCACAATTTGTGACTATACGTTTATTGTGTGTGCATGTCTCTCTCTACCGCATGACTGTAAGTTCATGAGGTATGAACCATGCCTGCTTTGTTTCACCATTATAGAAACAAGCACAATGGCTGGTGGATAATAAATCTTCAATATTGTGTAATGAATGAATATAAGTTATAGAAAGAAACAGCTTCAAAAAGAAATATGTGGTCAGCATTGTTTACATGCAGAAAAGTCAAGTAGATGAAAATTGAAAAGTATCACTTAGAAATCATTGACATTTGCCAGAGCCCTTTCCTTAGAGTACTATGTGCTAGAAACCAAATTTGGGGAGGTCAGGGAAGTAGAGACTGCTCTGAAAGAAATTAGCAAGAAGAGATGGTGACTGGAGAAGACTTGTGAGGTCAAGGAAGATGCATGTTTTTTTGCTTGAGAGACTTGATAATGTTTATGGACTGAGGGCCAAAAACTACTGAAGAAGAATCTGAAAACCTTGAAGAGAGAGGAAGATTGATGAAAGAAGGTCCCAAAACATGGGGGAAGGAATGGGACCAGGAGCACAGGAGGACAGATTAAACTTCCTTAGGAGAGAGGTCAGCTTATACTCTGAAATGGAAGACAGAGAAGATGGCACAATCATCGATATGTTTCTACTTTAGGGCAGGAGAAGGCAGAAAATTGATAGTATTCATGCCTGATGACCTCTAGTTTTTTTCTCTAAAGTGGAGGGCAGTTAAGTGCGTGCGCTCCGCTGCTGGCGGCCCGGGTTCGGATCCCAGGCGCGCACCGACGCACCGCTTCTCCGGCCATGCTGAGGCCGCGTCCCACATACAGCAACTAGAAGGATGTGCAGCTGTGACATACAACTATCTACTGGGGCTTTGGGGGGAAAAATAAATAAAATAAAATCTTTAAAGTGGAGGGCAAGGCCTTTTGATCTATGATCTAGTAGAGTTGGAGAACAATGATTCAGTGTTTAGAATGGAGGAAGGGGCTGAGCAGTGGGACATCCATTATGGATATAGTGCACTTAATTTTTCTAAACATTTTATGCCTAATTCATATGAATGACATTTGCAGCGCTCACGTGTATGATTTTAAAATTGAGAATATGAAGAATTGTATGACAAGAGCTATAAGATACAACAATTATGTGTAGGTATTATGTTAATATTTGATCTTTTCCCTTTAATTTTAGGTCCTCACACATCAGCAAATATAGGTGTTCTAAGTAGTTGCCTGGACTTAAGAACAGTAATCCCTGAAACTTCTGTATCCAGTACTGTTGCCAGCGCACAAACTATGGTAACCCAGCAGACCATTAAAACTGAATCATCCAGTACAAATGGGGCAGTTGTTAAAGATGAAACTTCACTAACAACATTCAGTACCAAATCTGAAGGTTTGAAATGTGTTTCACATACTGTATTTTGAACCATTTTTGTATATAAATTCATCAAACTTATTTGTTTTAGATGGGAATTGCATTTCATCTTGGATTGAATCATATATAAACAGATAAGGCATTTCAGTTAAAATCATTATATAATATACTTTTTGCTGCCTTTCATAAAATATTTAAATCAGCACACACTGAAATACAATCAGAATGTATCTTTCCTACAGTGAAGATATTCAGCAAATTTTTTTCCGTAGAAAAGATTAGTTCTAGACTATGGAGTAACAATTCTCCCAGCTTGATTGATTTCTGATTTTGTAACTTCTCATTTTATTCTTTAGCAATAGGAATTGTGTTTCATCTTTGGTCAACATTCTCTGAAGTTCTAGCCTAGTCATTAAACCCTTGAGACATGAATTTTGTGAATTAGTTGGAGTTAGAGGGGTCCATATTTCTAATTATTGTGGTTTTCTCCTTCTGGCTGCTTTTTGTATATTTATAAATTATATTTTATTGTAGCTGTTTGATAAGTGATTATGTAAGTCTTATCTGATGAATTGTTTAATTTTTAGTTGATGAAACATGTGCACTGCCTGCAACTAAGATCAGCCGTGTAGAGGCACATGCTGCAGTGTTGCCATTTTCTGTAAGTATTTGACCTGGAGATGATACATGTTTACAGATGGTTAAGTATGCTTTAAATGCTGAGCAACTTCAGTAGAAATTTATGAAAAGATTCTTGGGTGTCTTCTATTAATGATTTGACATAGATTGAGAAATGAAGGGTTGAATAGGAGAATGTTCACAGTCTGATGTTAAATGAAAAAAGCTGGATAAAAAATAATATATATATACCAAGGTCCCAATTTTGTTAAAAAATACACAGAATACAAAAACTCACACTCTCCCATGAGTCCACACACATCCATGCTACAATGCTAGATGACTTTCTCCAGGTTGTGGGGCCACAGATAATTCTTATTTCTTTATGCTTTCAACATTTTTCTGTAATAAAATGTGTTACTTTCATAATGAGAAATATGTGCGTGTGTACATATATATGTAAATTACATTAATGGTTTAAAGAATAAAAGGACATGTTATGGAACATATAACTTGAATGGCTCTATTGCTAGCTACTTCATAGGAGAATACCAGAATATTGCAATATTGAGTTAGACATACCTGTAAGGGTAGCCCAGTAATCTCTGACATTAGGTTGTTTTATGGGAGGCCAGAATTGGTCTGCATGGCACCAAACTTAAAATGCTGAGAATGTGCCTCACAAATATGCCAAGATTGTCTTAATTAGATAAATATAAAGATAATACATGTGTGTGTATGTGTATATACTTTTTAATTTATTTTTAAATTATCAGTCATTTCAACTGCATTGCTATGAGCAAGAGTTTTAATTTGACGTAATATTTACCTTTTAGATTCTTCAATAATTACCTATAGTTTTAGTTTTCTTTCAATCATAATTTTATGAATTTTGATTGTATATTTACCCTTCATCAGCTTTCACCTTTCCAGAATGTTAATTAAGTCCTACTGTTCTTAGATTCTTCTCAGAGAAGAATTATTAAAATGGACTTTTTTCCTCTTAAATCTATTTTGCAGTGCCTCAGCCAGAGTGGTGTTTGTTATTTTAGTTGGAGCCAGTTGTTTTATAAAAGTTGTTGAAGAGAGTTTTTACAACTTTAAAAATGAAAACAAATTTAAAGCTATTCCTTTTTTTAAACCTTAAAGACTCTAGTTATCTCACTTTGTCATGTGTGATAGCTTAAATAACAAATAATGTGAATTATAAGCATGTACCTCTGCTGTTATATATTTAAGACAGAAATAAATAACTGAAGTGCACATTTGTTTTGAGCTTCTGGAAACAGTGTCTCATTTATAAAGAAGATGGCTTAAAAAGGTTAGTTCCAGGGATAAGTATAATTCACTTATCACTAAAAGTAGCTTAAGGTAGAGAAAGTTTATTTGTCTTAAAGCAAGGTAAAAAATGTAAAACTGTTTGATTTGCTCCTCTTTAGTATATACTAAAGTATATTCAAATTGCATTTTAGTTTTGAACATCTTTTCTCCTTTTAGGTTTGGAGAATCACAGGTATTTCAAGTGCAAAGATCACTGAATTTCTGCTAGTTGTTTTTGAATCTAGAAATAAGCCAGCTTGGAATGAATTTTTTCTTATTAGCTCCTTTTGGAGCAAGTTGTAATGTCACACTAAAGGGATTATATTTTCTGAGAGAGTCTCTGAAATGACAATGTTCTATAAAACAGCTGGCATTTTAACATATCACTGATTGGAAAGCATGCTAACTCCAGCCAGGTTGATAGTACAGAGCTACTGACTTGGAGAATGCCTGTCACTCCCTATGTTTGAATTGGCATCCCTGTTTCACTGTCAGTTGACCTAATCTGTTAAGAGTTTATTTACTTATGAGCTGTTAATGTTGTAGTGTTTACCCATATACCTACTTGTAGATCACTGCATGGATTTATTAAATCTTGACATTTTGTATATGCTCAATAAGAGTCTTCATAAATTTTTCTTTCTCTGAAATTAGAAAGAAACTCCTTCAAATCCAGTGGCCACAATGAAAGCAGGAGAACGACAGTGGTGTGATGTAGGAATTTTTAAAAATAATACAGCTTTGGTGAGCCAGTTTTATTTGCTGCCAAAAGGGAAGCAAAGCATCTCAAAGGTAGCTATTGATATATTTTCTACACTGTGAGTTATAACCTCAAGAATGAGATTTTTTTTGTATAACCCTGATTCAGGTCACTTGAATGAGTGAAATTGGGATCTGTTCACAATCTATAATTGAGAGTTCTATATACCTAGTTATCTTGTATTCTTTTTTAAGGCTCTTTTTATAGAATATATCACAGGCAGGTCCTTTAAAAAATCTTATACAACCACTAGGCTGAATTTTGAGTCATAAATAATAGTCTGGCCAGTATAGATAAGGATTTCTTGAAATATCTCTAATTTTGTTACCTGGTGTGTTTAGAGAATGGAACATTTTTTCTTACCGAGAACTTTTTTTTTCTTGATTTCACAATTAGAAAAATTTAAAAGCCCCTGTAGGCCATTGAACATAATCTAATTTTTCCTTAATTCTGAAGCCCCTTATAGAGGACCTCATATATATAAATGAGACATTAACCCTCTGAGAATTATGAAATAGATAAAGCTCCAAAGCATATTGAACTAATTTTTTTCTGCAATAGAGAATTTCAGAGAGGGAATTGCCAAGGAAATAGATATTCAGTTTGAATCTCCCAAAGATCTGCACAAATGGAGAATATAACATTTATCATTATATTTTAGTTTCTCTAATATTGCTTCTGGTGTCCCTGTTTTTCATATTGAATTCTTCCAAATCTTGGTAAAAATAGAAATCCTGGTTAATAATTTGTTAGTATTATGCCTAATGAAATTTCTCTTTAGTTTGATTATATATATAAGGAAATATCCGTATCTAAGGGCCCAGTAGCTACCGTTTTTTCCCAAAAGAAAGAAGAACATAAAATTTGGAGCCAGTAAACCTGGATTTGAATCATTCATTTCACTGCTCAACATTGTGACCTTGGATAAGTCGCTTTAACCTCTCTGAGACTTAGTTTGGGAGAATATGTAATATCTGCTCCAATATTAATTTTAAAATTAAATTAATTTTAAAATGCTCTATACTACATGCTAGTCACTCCTTTTCTGTCAGGCTTGCTAGCCTATGTCCAAAGGGTGTTGTTCCTGGCTAGTCTATTTGGCAGTAAGTCTTCTGAGATTTCTACTCCAAGTTAAGTTTATATGGAGATGGGATAGTTGTTACTTTGTTTATAATGGTTGTGAATTTTTTTCTACCTTCATACTCTTCATGTGCAGAATACCCTTACATTTCTTTTTAAAATCAGTGATTCTCAACTGGAAAGGGCACTTTTCTTCTGGATAAGAATCACCAATTTATGGGCTTACTTGCTTTTGTATTGGAGGATTCATTCCATGTGTGAAAGAGGGAAATAAGTAATGTGAACTAGAACCTTATAATGTAATTCATTCTTTAAAAGTTTTGTTGTTTAATGAAAAAATAATTAATTGCACCTTTTCTTTGACTTTTGCATATATTACATTTTAGATAGGAAATGCAGACGTACCTGACTACAGTTTACTTAAGAAACAAGATCTTGCTCCAGGCACAGGATACAGATTCAGGGTTGCTGCCATCAATGGTTGTGGAATCGGCCCTTTCAGCAAAATCAGTGAATTTAAAACTTGTATTCCTGGTTTTCCTGGAGCTCCTTCTGCAGTCAGAATTTCAAAGGTGAGACGTCAGCTTCAAGACTTGGTGATTTAAATTATTGAAACTTTGTACGTGAAGTAAAACTGTGAGTTTCGAGATTCTTGTTAGTGTCTGATGAAATGAGAGATCTGTAAAAGGGGTGAATTAAAAGTTAAAAAATATTTCTTGCTAATCACTCTTGATATTTTTAAGGACCAGATTTCAAGCAGAATTACAGCATCCAAATTACAGAAAGTCAGGGAAATCTGTATGCTTCTTAATATTAATTTTGTTCTTATTATGCAAACAAAGAGTTTGTGCTAGAGAATTTTAATAGAACACGTGAAATTGAATTATATTTTATCCTAAGGACCTGTGTCTCCTTAGAGAAGTAAAGGTCTGCTTTCAGGTAAGAAAAATCCCTTTCTTAGCATAGTACAGGCAGACATCTAAGCCTAGTTATGTTTTTGAAAAGTGGGCATAAATTAAATATTATAGATTCAATGAAGGTAGATTTTTAACAATCAACAATAAAAGTTCTAACATCTAATGTAATTGCTTTAGCGGAAAGCAGTATTTTGTGTTCTAAAGATAGATTCAACATAATAAATGATATTAGAGAAAACTTCAGAACCTTTACCTGTTTTTTTTTTTTCCCGTCTCTTCAAGAATGTTGAGGGTATCCATCTTTCCTGGGAACCTCCAACTTCACCTTCTGGAAATATTTTGGAATATTCAGCCTACTTGGCTATCCGCACAGCACAAATTCAAGATAATCCAAGTCAACTTGTGTTTATGAGGATTTATTGCGGTCTTAAGACTTCATGTATAGTAACTGCTGGGCAACTTGCAAATGCACATATTGATTATACATCCAGGCCTGCCATTGTGTTCAGGATATCAGCAAAGAATGAAAAGGGATATGGACCAGCTACACAAGTTCGATGGCTTCAAGGTAACAATAAAAAAGCACCTTTAAATTGAATTTTTTTTTTACTGAAGCTATTGTGATGATTATTTATTAGTAACTGGTTATGAAGATTTGTCATTTAAAAGAGTGTTCTCTGACTGTATTTCTGGCAGTTATGAGTTTGAGTTTGTAAATTGTTCTTAAAATGTATTTGCTCAATTCTAGATCCAAATAAAAATAGAAAAGAAGCAAAGACTCTCTGAAAATTAGTATATGGATTCTTCCTTAAAGTTATAGCTCTTTTATAAAGGAAAATAGTAAAATTAAGATAAAAACTAGAAGGCTTTATTACTCCAATATCTTTTATAAAGGCCATGTAACTCAGTCATCCTAGAGTTATTGAGATGATTCTAGTAACTGGCTGTTGTACACTGTGCAGTCTTATATGGTAAATGTTCTCTACACATTGTAAAGGCCCTGTCTTTGAGTTCTCCCTCTCACTTTATTCTATATGAGCAGTGGTCCTCTAACAGTTGTCTTCTACTGGATAATATTTGTGATACTGATTTTAGTAGCCGTTTGATTCATTTCTTTGTTTACCTACAATTAGCACAGAGCTTAAATTAAAAAAGAAAGAGGCAAGTTCAGAAATTCTGCTTTAGAATTTCTATTATTTTCCAAGAATCATGGCAAAATACAAAAAGAATAATGGGTTTTCTTGATTCAGACCAGGCTGATATATTGGAATGTATTTTTGGCCAAAGCACTTAACTTATCTGGCCCTCAGTTTCCTCATTAATAGATGAGAGAGTTAAAAGAATTTACCTTTAAGGTCCCTTTCAGCACTGAAATTCTGTATTTTCATCAGAAGTGAAGTGTATCCCTGAACATTTTCATATCTGTCTTAATGACTCTAACTTTGCTTTTGCTGAGATTAAAATGTTCATAATTTAAAATCCAGAATTCAAGTATGTCCTCCTTATTGCAGAAAGAAAGAAGCACCTTAACAGGACACAGGTTTTGAAATAATGTTTTAAGCATTTGTAAGATTTTTGTAAATGCTCTAAATGTTTTATTTTTGCATTGTTTTTACCTCGAAATTGTATAAACTTTTTTACAACTGAAATATAAGCATTAGACAGCTTACTCAGGTTCCATTACAACCTTAAAGATGCAGATAGGCATTATAGATATTCTGCTACAGGTAACTTGTTTTAAACCTTTTAGGAATTTCATAGTTCCACTGCCTATTCAAATCTGGAATGAATATACAGAGCAATAATTGCAGAAAAGATATTTCAAACTAAGAGCTGCGGTAACTGCAGGGGCACAAGTCTGTCTTTTTACACCATGTAACCTTATGCCAGTTTAGGTTGACTGAGTAGCTATGTCCTCAAACTTCATGTATAATACTCCCAGCAAAGATGGATTTAATTGTGCAGAATTGATATATATGTATGTTCCAGTTACTAATTTAAAGTGTATAGAATATTTTAATATATAATTTTTGTAAAGAACTGGGGTTTTTATACTACAGTATTTGTAATTAATGTGTCTCACGAATTAAGTTTCTCTTGAAGAAAATATGCAAACTGTTAGACACGTCATGGGTGATTTCCAAACTCTAAAGGTAAAATAAATGCACTACTATGGTGTTGTTAGAATACCTTTTTTGTGGCTGTATGAATCTTTCATCTTTAAATGTGTACTTTACAAACAATGTTTACAAGGAGCTTCTCTGGTTTGTTGTCCCAGCACCTCCCTTGGTGAGAGCTTCATTCTGCATTTGTTTAACTCATATGCTTTGCTTTTGGCATATGCTTGCTTTTTGCACTAGTAGAATTTTAACTTACCTCATTATGATGTTTGTAATCATTTGTATAGCTTCCATAATATGTCTGATATAGTCTAAACAAATAATAACCAAAGTTAAAATAAATGGTAAGCAGTTTTGCACACGTTCAATGCTAGGGTTTGTTGTGTATGTGTGTGTTTAGTTATAAAAAGAGTAAGAATGGAAAGTTATAGTAACTATATGTTTTAAGCCCAATTATTTTAATGATCCATTTGCTTTATTAGGAAAAGATCTGGCTTTTAACCCCTTATTCTCTGCATTAATTAACGATTTGCATCTTGAAGCACTTCTTTTAAGGACAAGGAATAAGTTGACTTTAAGCAAAGAATAGAATATTTGTTTGAATGTGTACATTTATACTATTTAGTATTTGGTTTAGTTTACTTTGCTTAAATGCCTCTAGTATTCTAGACCAGGAGGTAAATATGAACCTGTGGTTCTAAGGTATGTCTTATTTTCTAGAAAGAAAGGCAGTCTTTCTATACCAAGGGATTCGTTAAAATAACAAATGTTTTTGCTTTGAGAATTAGCCCAGATTCTGTTATTATTTTTGGCATTTGTACATTAAGCACTAGTCACATTTATCTCTCTGATAAGATTGGTGACTGAAAGATGCCACTGAGAAATCTCTGTGGCTTTGAC
Organism: Diceros bicornis minor; assembly: GCF_020826845.1. Taxonomy (NCBI): domain Eukaryota; kingdom Metazoa; phylum Chordata; class Mammalia; order Perissodactyla; family Rhinocerotidae; genus Diceros; species Diceros bicornis. The sequence continues at coordinate 19,653,862 of NC_080764.1, read as the reverse complement.
GTTAATAGTTAATAAGAAATCTTTGAGCTGTGTGTTCATGAATAGAATGGATTAGGGTAAATAACAAGAGAAGTGCATTTAGCTTCTTATGATTTGCACATTTTCTAAGTGAAGATCCCTTTGAGTAGTAGTGGGCTATATCATGCAGATATCTTTTGTAAGATTTACAGAGTTAAATTGCTTTCTTTACTCCTCCGAGCTGAATAAGCAATTCAGATGTACAAGCCTTTGTGCCACAGTCCTCTTCCTGGACTCTGCAACTTTGGTTCGCATATATAGTAAAAATATTTTGATGTTGCATGCTCTTAGAATTATGTTTTCTGAAATATTGTATTGGCTTCATTTTAGTTTAGTAAACTGTTTTGGCAATTTAACTAGAAATAGGATATTATAAACTTGTATCTGCATTTAAAAAAAAAACAGAAATAATCTGATTGCATGTGTGAGGTCCCCCCTGCTCTATAACCCAATCACATAAATATTATCATCTGTAAGAAGGTGAAACTTGATCCATTATTTCAAAGACTTGTAGACTAGCAAAGATTTGTTCTGGTTAGAGATATGGTCTACTATTACTGAAGATATTTTTATTTTTAAAAATTGCAGCACTTGTAGCATACAAATCATTTGTACCATTGGATATGAAGAGATTATTAGTATTTAAAATTATTGTAGTCATCTGATCATAAATGAAATAGTTTGCAAAATAGACTTGGTCTTTGACCATTTAAGGTATAACTGACAGTTATGTTTTCCAAGACTGATTTTAGGCAGTTTTATGTATTGTGTACCAATGATATGTAAAATAAAGCACCTTTTCTACCATAAGCAATTACAGGTGTTATTTATTTTGAACTACATGAAAGAAAAATTAATGATGGTAGAGTAAATCTGTAGAAATGTTGATTTTATATCATTGGCTTAAAATAATATAGGCAGTCTCATAAAGAATGGATTGTGTCTGAAAACTTGTTTTTAAATTAGTGGGTTGTGTTTGGGAGTCATTTTCTTATAGAAATGTAAAGCCTGTCTAACCCTTACTGTGGCTGAACTCATTCCTTTGAAAGTAAAAAGGCAAATGGCTCCAAGAAGCAGTCTCAACTTGTTGTCACCTCTTTTTTGTCTTCTATTTACTCTTAATTTTTTTTTCTTTATGCTTTTCACCCATTTTAATTCACAGTAGCCAGGCTTCTATCCTGCTACTTCATCAAAATGGCTCTAGCAAAGGTCAGAGATAACTTCCCAGTTCCCAAATCCAGTGTATTCTTTCGTTGTATTTAATCTAGTCATTTGAAACTTGTAACCGCTGCCTTGACACCTGCGCGTTTTCGTGGTCTCTGTGACCCCACGCTCTCTACCTTTCTTGTGTGCCTCCTCCTGCCTGCAGTCCTGTTTCCACTCCCGCCTGGCTCTGTTCCGTTTCTCAAGATTCAGGTCAAATGTTGCCAACCTGATGAGGCTTTCCTGACATACTCCATTTCCAGGTAGCTTCGACCCCTTCTTCTTGTGCCTCCACTGTCCTTTGTTAAATCTTCTGTCATGGCAGCCTAAAAACTTTGTGCCCTGACTCATTAGCATTGTTCCTCTCCCTCTGCCAGGTGGTAGGTCTTTGAGGCAGAGACTGGGTCTTTATATCTCTTCCATGTCAGCCATTTAGCTGGTACTTAACTATTTCAGTAAATGGTTAAAGAAAATGGTCTCCTTTCATCTCGCCATACTCTCATTCCCACCTTTCAAATTGGGGTCAAATTGGGAGGGAGGCTTTGACAGGGAAAGAGATTTTAGCAGATTTACTAAGCCTCTGGAGGAAATACAAACTCAAGCTTTGTCTTAACCTACCCTGCTATTACATAGGTTCCTAAGAAAATTCTGGGATAAAGAAGGGATGTGTCACATATTTACTAGGCTAAAAGGAATTTAATGTAGGTATGTATAGATTTCAAGAGGAAGTCTTTGATCTAAAAAGATCTGAGCATTTAGTAAAATCACCTGGGCATTGCTGGATTGTGATTTTTAACATTAGATGATCAAGAAAATGAGCTAAAAATATTTCCAGAGTTAATCTTTCTGGTTTCCGTATAGAAAAGCCATAGGCAATTGTGTAACATTAGAAAAAACTCCCTACCTATTTAAGCACAGGGAGCTGCTGGAAGACACGGAACACCAGCATTAGAACCACACTGGATTCTGCTGCATATCAAGTCAGGTCACTGTTGTCACCTCCGAGCTTATAAGATAAAGGATTCTTACACTCCTGGAAAACAAGATGACATTGGCACACCTTCCTTCCATGTTTCCCAGTTATAGTTGGGAGTCCCTATACTAATCTATTTCTATAACTCAGGAAAAGTTTTTGTTTTTTTATCATGCCTGGAAAAACATAAACTACAACATTCTGGGGAGGAACAATAAATTCTGTAAACTGAATGAAGAAAGAAAAGGCTATAAAATCCAAGGATACCAGCCTCCTTGTTCAAAATAGATTTCTATATTTTTTAGTATCCATTTGCTTCTTTCTTGTCCTCTGCAGAACTAAAATAAGGAAAATGTCCACTTGTGGGACTATTAATCTCAGCAAGTTCATCTGAAACTGAGTGTGAGGTTCTGTTGTTTTGTGTATTTGGTATCTTGAAGAAAGTAAATTGAGCAAGGGCCTGGTACTTAAAGGTCATCAAATCTGCAATCTGACTGCCACTCCTGCCACTACCTCAAATTGAAGAGTCTTGAGAATACAGAGTTACGAAGCCTTTGGCCTCGGATAGAAAGAAGACTAGGAAGTCACAGGTATGAGGCTGTGGATGCAACAGAAGGATTCCCTGTTTCCCTATTTGATTTTGCTGGTTCAAGAAAAAGTCTTTGCAGAGTACTCAAAGATGTCAGGGTGTTTACATATAACCCCTGAAAATAAAAGTACCAAAAAGTATGAATTGGTGGCATATCAGATATGAAAGGTATAACAGAGAAGGAAATGGCCCCCCATCCTACCTACTTCCCCTTCCTGGTCTCCTTATCACCCAGAGACAAGAAGCTAAAGGATACATCATTCCTTAGCTTGAGAAGTGAGGAAGGCACAAAGAGAACTCTTTGGGTCTGAGCATATACAGGTTAAAAATAAAAGGTAACAGCTGGTATTTGTTTCTGAACATAGAGTAACTCTGTCCACTAGTAAATCATGGTCCAACAAATGTCCAGCTCTGACCAAAAGGATTATCCATTCCTCTTCCTATCTGAGGAGATACAGTAGAAGTTACCTAAGAACTTGAGAAAGGTTCCCTCCTAATTTCTGTTTCCTGTTGGAGAGGGAGGAAAAAGCTACAGGTATAATAAATACCATCCAGTGTAACAAAGGTGTGGATGGTTCACTTATGGCAGCATGGCACGGAAGAGAATGGGCCGAGTTCTGAAGGTCCAACTGTTTGATCCAAAATCATCCTGCTATCCGTTGCACTTTAGCACCCCCTGGTGGCATTGTCCATTCCAGCTTAAATATGGGTAAGATTTTGGGTCTGGAACTATCTGGTGAGTTGGCACCCCTGTGTTAGACCCAGCTGGGGAGATTGGACCTGGAGAACACACTTTCTCCTTCCCTATTTCCTGGGCATGGGTTGCCAGCCATTTGCTGCCGGGCCTAGTCTACCACTTGCACCAACTCCCTAACCCAAGATGATAACTTTAGCCTGCCCTGTTACGGTAGAGGGGATGGAGCAAATGTTTCAAGACCTATTTTTTTTTTTCAAATTTAAAATCGTATACCAAAATTTATAGCTAATTCCCTGAATCAGGAGAAATTGCACCTTAAGTATGTCTTGTTTAATCAGCAAAATGGCACTGCTGGAGGTGACCTTGGCAGACATGATTGCAAAATTATGATGGCATTTGTGTGACCATGCTGGCACCTGTTATTGATCAATGTGGAGAGACAGTCAATAGCCACCATGCACTTTCTGTATGTACTTAACACATAAATGCATTGTTAGGAGAATGTGCCAAAGGGAATTTTTCCTTTTGAAAGTCAACAGAATTTAGTAAACAGGCAGTGTCTTTGTCAGTTTATTTTGGTATTTGCATCACCTATCAGTTCATTCTTTGCTTTATACAAATAATTATACCCAGTGAACAAAGTAACCCGTTAACCAGAATCATGCCAGTGACTCTGAGGCAATTTGGCAGAGCAGTCCTATCAAACTGCCACCTCGTTGGATCCTGACCCTACGGGAACCTAGGTCACTTCTGTGAGGAATAGCCCATACTCATTCCTTTCTTCATATTATCTTGTGCTTTTTCCCTACCCGTTACAATAATTGGCTGATTTGCAGTGCACAGCAGTGGCTGAAACACGGGGAGATGTTCCTTCTCTTTGTTGATCATGTATTACATAACCTTCTTTTTTCTTTTAAAATATTTGTTGTGAAATAAATAAAATGATCATGCATATGCCCAACTTTCAGCTTAAGAACTATAACATTCTCAGAAGCCTAGAATCCCCCATTTTCCTCTCTCCTCACACACCACGAGGTAAACATTAATCTGGATTTTTTAATAATTCTCATGTTTTTATTTGTGGTTTTACCATCTATGTATGTATCCCTGATAATATGTTGTTTAGATTTACCTGTTTTTGAGCTTTTGTGTAAGTAGTATCATGCTGTAAGTACTCTTCTGTGACTTCTTTCTGACATTGTTTTTGAGATTCCCATCCATGTTTATGCATGTAACCGTATTTCATTTGTTTTCACTGCTGTATAGTATTCCATTATGTGACTGTATCACAGTTTATTTATCTGTTCTTCTGTTCACGGAGATTTGGATTGTTTTCAGTTTTTGGCTATTATGCATGATGCTGCTATGAACATTCTGCCAATTACAATGTAAGCTCCGTGTGGGCAGGGATTTTGTGTGATTTGTCTGATTTGTCTGTTTAGATATTCACAATGTCTAGAACAATGCCTGGCACATGGTAGATGCTCGGTAAATATTTGGGGAATGAATGAATTCTTGTACATGTCTCCTGGTGCACATGTACAAGAGCTGCTCTAGGGTAGTTGTTTTCAAAGTGTGAGGCCTTTTCAGGGGGTCTGAGGACAAAACTATTTTCATAAGAATACTAAGATACTATTTGTCCTTTTCAGTCTCGTTTTTCACGAGTTTTAAATATTTCTCAGATATATGATGACATCATCACTCTGACAGCTAACTCTGACAGCTAATCAAGTATGTACTCGTGTAATTTTGTGTTTTGAAAATGTCTGTTTTAATTTCTAATATAGTAAATATTGATAAACATAACCCACGTGAACAACAGCAATTTGATGTCCTCAGTAATTTTTAAGGATGTAAAGAAGTTCTGAGACCAAAAATTTGAGAACTGCTCTAAGAAGCGGGTTTTATTTGGTCAAGCTGAACTGTTGTCTAAAGCATCTGTACCAATTTCCACTCCACTGGCAGTGGTGGAGTGTCATTGCTCCACATCTTAGCAAACACTTGGTCTTGATTGTCTTTTATATTTGCCAGTTGGATGCCTATTATATGGTGTCTTACTGTGGGTTAAATTTGCATTTCCCTGATTACTAATAATATTGAGCATTTTAAAAATATATATAAACGTGTTTCCTCTTCTGTGAAATACCTATTCATGTGTTTTGCCCATTTTTCTATCGAGTATGTGTCTTTTTTTCATTGATTCATATTATTTCTTTATGTATTCTGGATGCCAATCCTTTGTCAGTTAAACATGTTGCCTATATCTTCTCCCAGTTTGTGTATTATCTTTTGTAATTGTATTGAATCTGTTGGTCAGCTTGGAGAAAATTGATATCTTTTCAATAATGGGTCTTCCTAGCCAAAAACATTGTGTATCTCTCCATTTATTTGGTCTTCTTTTAATATCTCTCAATAAACTTTGATAATTTTTCTCCAGGCCTTCATGTCTTATATTAGATTTCTTCCTAGGAGTTTTATATTTTTTAATGCTGTGGTAAGTTTTTTAAAAATTACTTTCTGTTCTAACTGGTTGTTGCTGATTATGGATATATTGTTACTATGTGCTGATTTTGGATCCAGCAATCATGCTAAAGTTTTATTAGTTCTAATAATGGATCTAGATGTCCTTTTGAATTTTTTATATAATCATATCATCTGCAAATAGTGGCAGTTTTCTTCTTTTCTGATCCTTATACCTTTTTAAAAAATTTTTTCTACATTTCTACACCAGCTAGGACCTGTAGTACAGTGTTGAAAAGAACTGATAATGAACATCCTTGTCATAGCCCCAGTTTAAAGAGAATGCTTTCAACATATCAGTTCAGTATGTTTGTTTTTTTCCATAAATGGCCTTTATCAAGTTAAGGAGATTCTCTTCTATTTCTAGTTTGCTAATAGTTATATTATGAATGGATGTTGAATTTTATTGAATGCTTTTTTTCTCATCTATTTAAATGGTGCAATTGTTTTCTCTTTTAATGTCAATGTATTAAATTATGGTAGTTGACTTTTTAATATTGAACCAACCTTTAATTCCTAAGATAAATCCAAGTTGGTTATTGTGTGTACGTGTGTGTGTGTGTGTGTGTGTGTGTGTGTGTGTATGTGTGTTTTAATACATTGCTGGACTCAATTTGCCAATATTTTGTTTAGGATTTTTGTTCCTATGTTCATGAGTGAAATCAGCCTATAATACTCCTTTCACGTCCTGTCATTGCCTGGTTTTGGTATCAAGGTTATACTAGCCTCGTGAAATGAGTTTTTCAATTGTCTAGAAGAGTTTAAGATCGGAACTTGTCTTTAAAGCCATTTGGTCATGAAGAGAAGATTTTAACTATTGATTCCATTTCTTTAAAGGTTATAGGGTCATTAGGATTTTATATTATTCTTGAGTCAGTTTTACTTAATAAATTTTTCTAAGGATTTCATTTCATCTTAGTTTAAATTTTTTTTGATATTGTTATCCATATTATCTTTGTATCTTTTTAGTTTTCCACAACATCTTTAGTTATGAACTTTTTTCATTCCTATTTGTTTGTACCTTCTCATTTTTTTCTTGGTCAATCCTTCCAGAGATTTGACTATTTAACCCATTAGTTATTTTATTTTATTTTATTATTTTTATTTATTTATTTATTTATTTGGTGAGGAAGACCAGCCCTGAGCTAACATCTGATGCCAATCCTCCTCTTTTTTGCTGAGGAAGATTGGCCCTGGGCTAACATCCGTGCCCATCTTCCTCTACTTTATATGGGATGCCGCCGCAGCATGGCTTGATAAGCGGAACGTCGGTCCATGCCTGGGATCTGAACCTGCAAATCCCAGGGCACCAAAGCGGAGCACACACACTTAATCACTTGCGCCACTGGGCCGGCTCCCCCATTAGTTATTTTAAAAGTATATTTCCAAATGCCAGGGGTGTTACAGTTGTCTTAATCTTTATTTCTAATGTCATTTCCCTAGAGAATATGAGCTGTAAGATTTGTTTTCTGAAATTTGAGACTAGCTTTATGATTTATTCTGTGATCAGTTTTTATACATACTCCATGTATACTTGAAAAGAGTGTGTATTCCCTAGTTGTCCATTAGATCAAAACTTATTAGTAGTGCTGTGCAGATCTTTTCTTTACTGATTTAGCTTATACTTGATTTATTTCCTGAAGAGTCTCAAGATCTCATTATGATAGATTCCTCAGTTTCTCTTGAAGTTGTATTTGCTTTCTTTTTCTTTTGGCTTTATGATTAGATGCATACTAATTTAGAATTTTTTTAATCTTCCCTGGTGAGTTGAACCAGGGAAGATTATAATTATGTAGTGACTCTATCTCCGCATGCTGTTGCCTTCATTTTGTTGCTGTTGTTACTATAGCAATATTTTGGTTAGTCTTTATCTGAATATCTTAGATCTTTCTTTGGCCTTATATTTTGAGTTTGCAGAAGACACACTTAAAAGATAAGGCCAAAGACAATCTGTCTTTTTAACTGGATAGTGTAGTACATTTATATTTATTGTGATTACAAATATAAGTTGGATTTATTTCTAGGTCCTCATCATAAACTATGTCTTTTTTTTTGTCCACTCCCTTCTTGCCTTGTCTTTCATTTTTTATTTTCTTACCCTTTTTTTCCCCTCCTCTATTTGTTGGGTTTTTATTTTCAATTATTATATTTTTCTCTTATGAGTTCTATTTGGTTTTAAATCTTTGTTCTCTGTGTAATCTTTTGCTTCTTATTCATATCTTCCATGCTTCTATTCCTTTACACATCATTAATTTTTCCTGTGTTGATACCAATATCGAGTCTTTGTGGGTGCTTCTACTATTGTATAAACTGTTGTTTTCCACTCATGGTGCAATTTTCCCTTCAGTTTTTTGATATTTTCAACTTATTTTCCTTGGAAAATGGGATTTTAAGTATGAACAGAAATTGAGATCTTTGAGAGAATTTGCTCTGCCAGACACCAAGGAGCTACTAACCTAAGACTACTTTAAATTATTAGCTTGAAGCTTCCGTGATTTCAGATCACAAACCTTGAGGGCTGGCCTGTGATCATGAATTTGACGGTGGTGATGATTTATCCCCCTCCACACAGCACCAAAATTGAGACAGGCAAGGTTCCTTGCTGCCCACTTCTCTGTGGTGGCCTTACCAGACTCCAGCCTAGGGGAGCCTTAGGCTTTCTGTCCAGTCCCCTCTCTCCTGCTGGTTCAATAGAACCCTCAGGGCAAAAGCAGCCTTCGGTGCTGGCTTACCTCACAGGTTTCCTATTTTCACTTCATATTTGGAGTTTTGCAGATAACTTACTTTCATGTCAACTCAATGATAAATTTTAAAAGACATTTAATATTACTTTACATTGTTTCTTTTATTTTATTCAGCATTTGGTTTTGTAAACCAGGAATTATTGAGGGTATCTAGACTGTCTTACTCTTGGAAATGAAGTCTAAATTAAAATGTGTGCTTTTTGCCCTTGATATGAGTAGGAAACATGGTAATTTATAGTCTATACAGAATTATAGGATGCCTAGTTCTCTCCTTTGCACCATCCTGCAAGAAAGCACTCTTATGGTATGGGGACTGCTACTTGCAAGGTTGGAAATGTACAGCAAGAAACCTTTTTTTTTTGTTATACTCTTCCTCCAGAGTAAGGAATGGCTGTTAGCCCAAATATTACTCCTTTGTGTTGTTTGATTAGTGATTGCTTTGGTCTGAAAAAAGGATTTGGACTTGGTTTCTTATAAACCTAACATTGGGGATTATATAGGCATGAAAGAGCCTTCTTGGGATACTTGTTCTGGCTGAAAGGCACTGTCTGTTATGACTTGTCTTTGCCCAGCAACTTGTTTTCAACCAATTATCCAGTTTTTAAGGTTCAGAAATATCTTTCATTCAGATATACTCTGAAATTGAGCCCTGGAAAACAGGTGCAAAAGAAAGGCACAAACCTTACTGTTTGCTCCCAAGGACACTCAAGAAAGACCTAAATTATACCTTAAAGAGGCGAGAGTTTATGCTGCAGTGTCAGAATTTTTTCATCTTATATATTTTTGTGGAAGATGGAGAAATTACCTATCAACTTGTAATTTCCTCCCCTAAAACTAGTATGTGGCCATTCTGTTTCTACAGAAAGAGCCAGCACATATTTTACTGACTTTACTTGGCACATTTGCTGGCGTTAACCTTGGCAAAGGAGTTTTTGTAATACATTGACTTGCACAGGTATCTATTTAATATGCAGTGCAAAAGGAAGCTGTCTCCCGAGTAAGGTCAGGGAAAGCTGTAACTGTAGTTAGGCAAGCTTACATCTTGAAAGGTGATGGCCAGAAGCCAGAGAAATGAATCCATCCCAATGCCAGCTGTGGCCCATGATTTGAAGGGATTCTGCCTTATGGTTTTAAAATCCTTAAAATTAGGTATTAAAAGAAACGTAGTCTTGAAAGAATATCTAAAAGGTGACAGCAGCCACCGTATAGGCTGTGTTACAGAACTACTCAGTTTTGGGTGGTGCCATTTTCTGTATTTGGTGATCAGTATGTTTTTACAAAAGTTGTAAAGGTTTTCCTGATGAAGTTTAAGCTGAAACCTGAAGGATGAGTGGGACTTAGCCAGGCAAAAAGAATGTTCTAGGCAGAGGGAAGTATGTGTTTAAGGCCATGGCAGAGGGGTGGGAGGAGGCAAAGAACTTGGCACAAGGAGCCAAGAGATCAGGGTGGCTGGAGCATTACAAGCAAGAGGAAGCTCAACTGGGTGAAGTGAGCAAAGGAACATTTCCAGCCCTACAAGAAACTATAATTAAAACTATTTTTCAGGCAGTATAGTACAGCTATACTGTACAGCTATACTAGAAAAACAGAGTGAGTAGGGTATTTCTATTGTTTACTCATGTGCACACTATATGATGAATATATATTGACCTTAAAGTCATATTATTACATAAATAATATATAAATTGTCCACTTCAGGAGACCAAAAATATACATTTAAAATAGACTAGCTTTTGGTAAAGATCTGACCCCTTATCACTAATTTGAGTGACTCAGAAGTATTTTATCACATAAAGCAACAAATATTGTCTTGTTTTGGACTATTGATAAAATAACTTTCCCTAAAAGAAAAAATATTTTTTAAAACAATCTTGCACACACAAGATTACATTCTTGGAAAATGGTAGAAACTTTTTTCATTTTTCATGCCTAATTGCTATTGCTGAAGAAATCCTTTTAGTTGGGCCCTCATAACTATGTTCAATAGCATTATTCAAGGTAACTGGTACTCTTGTAACCCACTAAGGCAATCCAGAAATAAGGCATATAGGCATGTTTTTGAAGAAAGGAAAATACTGCATAGCTATTACACTGTAGGAGGAAAAAAAATACAAATAGCTTAAAACATCATCATACCCAAGTATATTACATTAGGGAGGTAGTATTAAAAAAAAAAATTCTCTCTGGACTAAAGCATCTCCGTTATAATCAAGTAGTGAGAGGATAGATGGGATGAAGTCCCTTCTATCCATGATTTAGTCACTGAAGCCCATTCCTCTCTTAGATACTCATAAAAGCAATATGTATAAAGTTATTTAAAAAAAAAAACACTTTTAGGTTAATATAGGAACTTATATACTTAAGAATTTCTGGGGGAAAGCAAACATGACATTCAATTAAATGCAACATAGGCCAAATAAAAAGCCAACACTACCTCTCACGTGCATAGAAGATCACGTACCATGCCAATGTTCTTTCAGAGTATGAAGGCCATATAACCCAAAGTTGACCTGATTTTACCTAGTCTTACAAGTTTTAGTACTACCAGCAAATTATTAAATTTAGAAATTTGTTTTGGTATATATTGTAAAGTTGTCTAATTCCTTTTTTATCTGATTCTTAAACATAACCCAGTCTTTAGTTGTAGAGAAAGAATCGGATAACCAAAGACTAAGTGCTTTTATCAGTTATATAGTGACATACTGCCTGGATCAAATGGAAGATATTTAAAAATACACAAGTATCAGAAGCCTTAAAGTTTTGCATCTCTGTTAACCCAACAATTCTACTTCTAATAATTTAAGAAAACAGTCGTGGATGTACACAAGGTTCAGTGAAGTGTTGTTTATAACTGTGAAAATATGGATATAGTTAAAATGTCCATTAGAGGATTAAATAAATTAAGGTTCAGCCATACAACAGAATAATAAATGAATAAAAATAGAAGACTATGTAATGACCTGGCAAAGATGTTCACAATATATTGTTAAGTGAAAAAAGCAGGTTACAAAACAGTAGGCAAGTATGAGCCCATTTTTATAAAAATATACATATTTAGCAAAGTAAAAGGACAAATGATATTTACCAAAATATTAACACTGGTAATTTCAACAAAGTAGGATAATGGTTGATTTTGCTTAACCACCCCTTTTTTTTGGCCTATTTGAATTCTCTGTAATAAAGATTATTTTTTAAATGAGAGGGTAGTGAGGGAGTTATTAATCTCAGATTAGCCCAAATATGCCCCCAAAGGCTTCTTCTGGCAAAGTAAATGTTTCTGTTCAGCTATATCTGGGAAATTGCTTCTACCTTATAAATATGAGTGTCCTTCCAAGATGACAGTCACTCAAACTCCCTTTTAGGCAAACTATACAATAGCAATTGTTGATACCAAACAAACAACAAAACACTCAAGTTAATTATTATCGTCAAAAAGAAGAGATGAGAAAATACAAATCCAACATTTAAAAAAGCAACAACCCAAGTACATACTACTAAATTATACAAAGTTACATAGTATCTAAGTTTAGTTTATTGCAAAGATCAAGACAGCACACTGGATGTTGGTGGCTTATATTTCACACCATTCATAGCACTCACTCTATTTTCCATTTCATTCACTCACTCATGCAAAGAAAGGTCGGAACACACAGAATGACACCTCACATTTCCTGGTTCCCATAGTATAATGGGAAACTTGACATTTCAATTAAAAAGGTAAAATGAGGACATTTACCATCAGACTAAAATTCCTCTTCTGGAAGAGGATACTACAGTATTTGAAGATATGCTTTGGAAAAATCATATACAAAATGAAAGGGGCACCATTTCAAGAGCACTAGAACTACATTAAATGTAAATGAATTCCAACACTCATAATTATGTAACTCATAAACAAATCTAGTCTTAACAAAAGCTCCAATAAACTAAAACTATCTTAACAGGCATAATGAACAGTGTAAACACTGTTAATGGGCACCAAGTTTAATAGGGCAGACAATATTTGCTTCTGCATTCACACTTAATTTTTCAATTACATTTTTTAAAAAATGGTGCTGCTTAAGCTATGAATGTTTTACAAAAAAATTAATTTTAATAAATATGGCAAATGCTAAAAATCTAGCTAGGTTATCATGCAAGATATTATATAACCAAGACAAACTCAAATTTATAATAAAGGCAACTTGCATTCAAAATGAACTCTACCCTTATATTTTATTAAAAGGGCAAACATCATGAATTAACCCAGCTGCTTACTTGAATTACAAAAGTAACATGATTCAATATGAAAATAAGAAACTGTCTACAAATCTCTGACAGTAATAAATTGCAATATACAATGCATACAGGAGTCATACAGAGCAACAAACTCTTGTACAAAACAAAAATATTTTAATACCTTTAAAATCCAAATTTTTCTTTAAAATCATTCATGAAAAAGATTCTCAAGTCAGAATTAACACCTCAATTAGTCAAGCATCGGGAAGCTACATTACAGCTATTTAATATACAAAGAGACATCCTTCACCAGTCATTTCCTTCTAACGTCTCTGTTCCGGAATCGTACAGATTCTTGCATTTCCCTACACTCCCCATTCCATCATTTCTTCAGATCATGAAAACTGAATTTGTTGAACACCAGAAATCTAAGATTAGAAAATTTAAATTGAGCAGAATTAAAGAAAAATTAGTTTAAAAATAACATATGCATATTATAAACATTCAATGAATAAAAACAATAAATGAAAAATAAGTCTACTTCCCACTCCAATCTCCATTCTCTCTACCCAAGAAAGCTACTTTATTAATGTGTATCTTTCTAGAGATCTATGCAAATATGAACATGTGTATACATATTTTCAACCATTAAGAATACTATACAGTTTATATTTTGAAAAAACAATTTTTAACAACCTTCAGTCTATCAGGTTCTTAACAATGTGTTGAAATTAAGCACCTATGATAAAAATCAATGGATATAATCAATTTTTTAAACACCTTAAAATGCAAAGAAGGTAATGTACCTGTTGATATGACGTTGTGTAAACCATAACATTCTGTTGTTGCCCATCTGCAGTTATTAAGCCAGCTGGTAACTGGTTAGCTACAAGACAAAAGAGAGTCAAAGCAGGAAAAGAACTGCAGCTACTTTCTTGCCTGGACCTTAAAGTTGCGCCATTAATGTCTCATTACCATTCTGCCACTTATCAATGTAATCTTGGGCAAAATCATAAACCCCCAAATTTTCCATTTTAAAAAAAGCTCCCTGGGCCGGCCCCGTGGCTTAGCGGTTAAGTGCACGTGCTCCACTGCTGGTGGCCCGGGTTCGGATCCCGGGCGTGCACCGACGCACCGCTTCTCCGGCCATGCTGAGGCCGCGTCCCACATACAGCAACTAGAAGAATGTGCAGCTATGACATACGACTATCTACTGGGGCTTTGGGGGGAAAAAATAAATAAATAAAATTTAAAAAAAAAAAAAAAAGCTCCCTAAAAAGCACATTTCTTCTACTGCATTTTTCAATTTTCTGCATCCTCACTTCTCTAAAGTGTACTTTAGCTAACTGCCCATGTACACAAAGCTGCAGAAAGACTGAATGGAGTTTCTCTCTTTTTTTTTTTTCTGTGTGAGGAAGATCGGCCCTGAGCTAACTTCCAATGCCAATCCTCCTCTATTTGCCAAGGAAGATTGGCCCTGGGCTAACATCTGTGTCCATCTTCCTCTACTTTATATAAGACACCGCCACAGCGTGGCTTGACAAGTGGTACATCAGTGGGCGCCCAGGATCTGAACCTGCGAACCCTGGGCTGCTGAAGTGGAGCCCACACACTTAACTGCTACGCCACCAGGCCGGCCCCTGGATGGAGTTTCTCATTCACAGTAGACCTATGCCATAAGGCTTGGCTGGGACCAACACTTACATAACTAAGCAGCATACATTTTACATATGAGAAATTATAAAACATATAAATTTCATATGAGAAATATAATCACCATATGCCTTTTATTTTACCAATATGACAATATGATACTCAATTTTTAAAAAAGAAACTTTCAGTTCAAATTTATTTAAATCACAAGACTTTAATATTACAAACTACAATTCTCAACATTCCTGTCTCATGTGAATCTTAAACCAAAAACCAGGGGCTATGGAAATCAGTCAGAACTATTGGTGAAAGATTATAATGTCTGCAGAATTAAAATTTCTACACTTATCTCTCACTGACTTCAAGCATAAGGGCATGAACTAGTAAGAACTATTCAAAAGACTGCTATGTCAAAATACTCAGTGCTGATATTCCAAAAGTACCACTACAGACATTTAGTATTAATCACTGCTAACAATCTATGTGACTTGTAAGAACAAATTTAATTGCATAAATGTATCATAACCCTGCTTACTAAATGCCTCTTCTGTTAGCTCTTCACTTAGTCCATCTGTAGCTGTGACTGTTCCACCAATTCCTTTCTCTCCCTTCATAGCCTGGGGAAGGAAAGTGGAAAAAGTAATCCCTGGTATTCAAAAGGAACTGTTTTCTAAATGAGAATGCGTGCTTAGTTCCTAAAATTAGGAGCTTCTATTATTACAAACACTACACAGAGTATTTATTAATTTATTAAATTCTGGTTAATTATACATGAAGAGGCCTTTCAAAATGCTAACTTTTTATATAAGCAGTAATCATCACAAGACAGTGTTAGTAATGACCTAGAAAATCTAAAATATTTATGGGTAAAAATAAAAAATTATTCTAATTTCACACATCAAAAGGAAAATAGAACTCCACTTACAGATGAAGTAGTCTGTAAAGTACTATAAATATTCAGCTTATAAATCTACTACAAATGATCCAAGTTGTCATTTAATTATATATACAGCTCTTAGCCAACTGGGCAGTACTGTAGAAAAGTTTAAAGTTTAAAATTCCTAAATCAAAATTACTGTTTGGACCAAAGGCCTCTAAGTTCCATCCACTCTAAGGTTCTGTGATGCTGAAGATTTGGAAAAGTACTGTGAAGAATTTACACATTCTCTCCCTACTTTAATCATTCCATGCAGGTATCACTAATTTAATGGTATTCTAACACTAAAGATTAAGAAAATATTTTGAAAGAAATGTAAATTTGACACCCAAGTTGGAGTATGGAAATAAATATACAGATCTCAACTCATTTTCACAAAATTCATACCACAGGCAAAGATAAACTAAATAGGAAATGTAGAAGAATTCAATCAATAATAAGAAAGATAGTTACAGTTCCCTCTTTTTCTTATCTAAAAGGCCCCAACCTTTGAGATGCTAGCTCTTTTAAATGAATAACAATAGCATGCACTAACATCACTGAGTGCTCATTATACGCCAAGCTAGGTGCAGTACACAGATTATTTTACTTAGTCCTCTTGATAATTCTGTGAGGTAGGTACTATTATTAGCCTCACTTTATAGACCAGGAAACCAAGTACTTAATAATCTGCCCAGGGTCACAGCGTTCATGTGTGGTAGGGCTGGGATTCAGCCTCCAGGTGGTCTGAATCCAGAGTCCACACTCTTGATCATTACATACTGTGCTGTCATTAGTAAGAAAGGGAGCAAGGAAAGACTACTGAAGTACAGTAACGTGATTACATGCTACTTCTGAGAAATGTTATGTAATTTGCTATAAAATGATTTTTCTAAACAAATAATACATTAAAAAAGCTAGTGAACAGTGTATGTTATTTTCTTAAAAGCGTAATGGAAGACACTGTACTTACCTCTCTGAATTTCTGAAGGTATAACTTTAGAGGTTCTACGTAACTGTCAAAGCCTAAGGTAGACATGGCAAAGAGAATATCTTCTCCATTGATTGTCTTCCGTTTCTCCTGATGGCATCTTTCACTCGCTTCAGATGTTATAAAGCTGATGAACTCACTCACACATTCTTGAACACATTCTTTGGCATCTTTTGCAATCTGAAGAAAGGAATTATAGGTAAATTTGCAGGGAATATAATCATCACCTTCCTAACAACCTGCAAAAATAAAAGGCTATTCAGAAGAATACAAATGTCAGTTTATGACTGTTAACCTTTAATCTTTGAAATATGTGCTAACAACATTAACACAATTTGTGCTATCAAAATTCCAACCCTCAGAGTGAGATTAAAAACTTGAACCAAGTGAGAGAAGCCTTGACAGCTATTCACAGAAAACAGACATAATTTAGGTATAAAAGCAACCACTGGATGTCTCTACCACCTCATAAAGATGAAAACTCTTGCTAAGCAAGAGCCCCAAGAAAATCCATCCCGCCATGTATGGAGTATACTGTGGGCCACAGGCTTAGATAGCACTTCACTGCCCTAGCATTGCCATGAATAAGGACACCAGAAAATTAAAAAAAAAAAAAACAACACTGAGTTCACGTAAGGCTTAAGAGGGAGTGAAATAATGACATCTGGTGACATTTTTACCACTGGAGATACAAAGGGTCAGGTACAGGTTTTGAGTTTATTAAAAAGCCTACCTAAAGCAGCACACACCTGCCACCTCATTCTAAAAACAATTCTTCTCTTAAGGGTCTGGGCTTTGAAAGTGAAACGCTAACAGATTAAACCATACCATTCCAAAGCCACTTCTCAAAATCCTTGCTTAAACATACTGCCTTTCACCTCCAGGCCTATTTTGCATCCTGGAGAAAAGTAAACCAGACTTTACTTAATAAATGTGGTCAAACAAGATAATATAATGTGAGCTTTATATATAACTTTAGATTTTCTAGTAGCCATGCTAAAAAAGAAAACAGAAACAGGTGAAATTAATTTTAATAAGATAGTTTATCCAAAATATCATTTAAACACACAATCAATTTAAAAATTGAGATATTTTATTTCTTTTTTTCATACTAAGTCTTCAAAATCTGGTTTATGTTTTACATTTACAGCACATCTCAATTCAGACTCGCCACATTTCAAGCGCTCAGCAACCACCTGTGGCTGTGGCTACGGTACTGGACAGCACAGGCCTAACCTCTTTCAGCAATAATCAGCAGTTGTGCTTTGTTCCCCTTAAAACATAAGGAGGACCTCTCAAATTGGAACTTCTAGGCTTGGCGATGTATTTAATAATATATTTATTTATAAGCTTTATTACTTTCATAAGTACTTTATAAGCTACAATAAAATGATAGAAAAGTTTATTATGTGATGTAAAATATAAAAAGTATGAATTTTATTTCAGACCAAGTGATGAGTAGAGTGACAATGAGTTTTTAAAAGTTGTTCTGGGGCCGGCCCCGTGGCTTAGTGGTTAAGTGCGTGCGCTCCGCTACTGGCGGCCTGGGTTCGGATCCGGGCGTGCACCGACCCACCGCTTCTCTGGCCATGCTGAGGCCGCGTCCCACATACAGCAACTAGAAGGATGTGCAACTATGACATACAACTATCTACTGGGGCTTTCGGGAAAGAAACAAAGGAGGAGGATTGGCAATACATGTTAGCTCAGAGCCGGTCTTCCTCAGCAAGAGGAGGAGTAGCACGGATGTTAGCTCAGGGCTGATCTTCCTCACAAAAAAAATAAATAAATAAAAATAAAAATAATAAATAAAAATAAATAAAATAAAATAAAAATTGTTCTAAGACAAAACTACTTAAAAAAATCATACCAGTTGAATTTAAATGTACTTTAATATCTATAATTATATAAAAACAGTTGTTTCCAAATATAAGGATTTTTTTTAAATCCTTACAACATCCATCAGTACAGTATGACCCAATTTTGCTGCAACATTATACAAGTTACAGCATCGTAAGTGCAAACCTGATAGTTCTGACAATGCACCTATTTTTAAAAAGATTCTTAATTCTATTTTATCTGCTTCCAATATGTGGGGGAGGAGGAAGCATTTGGGGACATGGAAGAACAGAAAATAGAACACTATCCAGTAACTAAGTATGCAGAACTGAAGGAAATATTTGACTTGCTGAAAGGCTGAATGACTGAAATAGCTAACTGTATTCATGAACTATGTATTCATGTAGTTGTACATCCCCCTCCCAAAAGCCCCTTGTTAAATTTCTCCTCTACATTACCTTTCCCGTCTGAGGTATGGCATTTTTCATTATTCTCGCCACATTTGCAATTGGAAGATATATGTCTTGTTCTCTGAAACTTTCTTTTGAACCATTTGTGTCTTCATGATCATTCATGCTGTCCTCAGTATCTAAAGAAAAAATAAGTTAGGTTTAAAGCTTCTCATAATTTTTACTTCAAGACAGAGAAGACTAGGGCCAGCCCCGTGGCCTGGTGGTTAAGTTTGGCATGCTCCGCTTCGGTGGCCCAGGTTCACGGGTTCAGATCCCGGACACAGACTTATACCACTCGTCAGCCATGCTGTGGTGATGACCCACGTATAAAAAAAGTGGATGAAAATTGCCACAGATGTTAGCTCAGGGCTAATCTTCCTGAAGCAAAAAAAAGAGGAAGATTGGCAAGAGATGTTACCTCAGGGCTAATCTTCCTCAGCAAAAAAAAAAAAAAAAGAGAGAGAGAGAGAGAAGACTATCTGAACTGATCTAGGATAAGAACCATTCAGTTTCATTTCGTAATCCTTTTTAGGGATTAGGATAGCAGTTCTTTTCACAATTTTCTCAGGGCCAGAACTAAACCTACTCGTTAATTTCAAACCCACTGCCTATAATACTTTTAGCCTCAACTCTGCCTACTAAAATCCTACCTACCCATTTTCCAAAAAGCTCAACAACGTCTCCAGAGCAACTTCAGAAGTGCTCTCTCCTTTCACAAAGTATCAGAAGTGCCACTCTGTCTTTTCTCTGACACATCTGATAATTCTTTGTATTTCCCACTACCCCCACTAGATTTTTGCTACTTGAGGCCAGAGGTCAGCTTTGTGTCCTTCCTAGGACCTGATATAACACCTCCCCAAGAGGAGGTGCTCATAAATAGATGCTGTATGCCTTAGCTATAAAACTTACAGACCTTGCCCTATGGCTCCTTGAATATTGCTAGATTAAGAGGTTATCCGTTTATCCAAAGCCAAGTTTAAACAGAAAGGACAAACTGGACCTGAGTATTACTGACCCAACTGGACTATTACTAATGTAGTAGTTGTTTTTGAACAAAGTTATAGCAGTGATCCAACATTCTTAGAAAAAATGAAATTTTCAAATTATATAGATTTAGATAAAACTGAAGCTTTCAGATTACCAATAATATCCTTTTATGACCAAATGCAGTATCTTGTAAGTAAACTTCCCACTCTTTATATATTAAATAAGAAAGGCACTTAAGCTGATTCAATTGACATTTTTATGTGTTTAAAATGATGTTATCAAAATTAACTTGAGTATCTATTGTAAGATGAAGTAACTAATTACTTCCCTCCAATTGTCTTCTACAAAAATATATCTTAACGTTTTTTAATCTTACAAATCAGAATGCCACAAAAGTAAATTATTTCTGCTGGGCCAACATAATACTGCTATTCTGATACCTGACCTCGTTCAAATTTAATATTGAATGAAAAACAAAAATAAGTCTGTTCATAGGTACTATCTGTTCATAGGTACTAAATAGCTAGCACTCACCCTTTAAAGAACTATTTTATTTACTGTATCAAGTGAATAAGAATTTGCCATATTTAGTACTCAAATAGGAAATCAGTAACAAATTTTTAAGGAAACTGTACCAGTTTTAAACAGGCATACTTTTACAGAATTCTTTTCTAGAACTCATCACTCTTTTGAAGACTATTTCTAATACAAATAGCATGTTATACCTTTTTAGACCTTCACTGAACTGTGACACAAGATTGCTACTTTTCCTGTAAAGACAAAGTAACCTATAATATCACATTAATAAAATTGCCACTTTTTGCTTCTACTTGTGAACTTATTTCCAATTGTGGCTTTCTTACCATCATGAGGCTGTATAACGTAATGACTTCCTCCAATATAGTCTGCCGAAATTCCTAGCTGAGAAGCATCTGTTGTAGTACTGTCACCATCCATCTATGAGGAAACACAGTTTTTCAACTCTTCAATAAAACTTGTCTAAAAAACATAATAGATTCAATGCTCATAAACTGTCACAGGATGGGTCAATCACATTTTTCATAGCCTTAAGCTCACTAAAAGAAACCACTTATATTTCTTGATTTGGAAACCTTTCGATAATCTGCCAACTATTCAGGAGTCCCCTATCCACTGTCTATAAGTGATAAGCGTAAGACCAACAGGGAAACAAAACAAGGAAATGAATCTAAAACACACACCTCTTTCTTTTCAATTACATAATCCTCAGCTATATATAGTACAGGCAACCCTGACTTACAACCTCACTTACCCCTAGAATGACAAGTAGTCGCCTGGAAGTCACCTATGTCCACCACTTCAGCTCTCCTGCTAAAGCCTGATATTCCTGGGCAAACCCTTTTACTCCTGCTGCAAACTTTCTTTGTGGTCTCACAGAAGTTCTCCAATAGACAATGTCTTGGTTCAAACTGTTGTTTGGTATAAGAAGCATATGGATTCCCTGTACAAGTCTGTACCCATGCAACCCAAAAATACACGCACATTTTGAACAAGCCCATTACCTTTAATTCTAGTCAAGGTTAGATTTCTCTTCCCCCCACCCTCAAACTTTTGATTCTTTGAAGAAAAAAGAAAAGGAGGGGTCAGGGAGATTAGAGATCTGCATAGAAAGGTAGGAAAAGTGTACCCACAAACAAGAGTGAGAGTTAAAGTGACTATCTGAAAAGAAGCCGGCTTCATTCACTTTGCTCAGAGCTAAAAGAATTCTAAAAGGGAAAATCTGGAAAAAACTGAACTGTAAGCCCTCACCTGGCTCCATTCCATTTCACCAACATGGCAAATCCTGGAAGTCTTTCTGCTTTACAAATAATACTGTTTAAAATGAGGGACTGGCTATTTGTAGGTGGAAAAATTTTAAATGCATTATCTGAATAAACAGTGTAGCAAAAGTTAAGTGTGATTTAGATGTGCTTTCAGGCCAAATCAAGAGACACGTGATCTTTTATCAAGGCCCAGGACCCAGCACAAACTTAATGTTATTAATTGCAATATTTGAGTCCTTGTGTAACATGTCTTCTTTTCCATCGCTGTTGGATTTTTATCTAATACTAAAATACCAAGCTACTTTCCAAGTCTTCAATAACATGGCATTTCTTTGATGCATCTGTTGACTGTGGTATCTAATTTAATTGTAGATACATTTCCATAATTTAAACGGCTGTTTTAAGGGGGCAGAGAATAGAATTCACCTACCTTTAATAATTTGTGAAAGTACAGGGTACCTATTTATTGACCTTTTCAGTGGCAAGAAGTAAACAGAGTCAGTGAGCTGTGATTCTGACTCTCCTACTGATCCCTGAAAACAAGCATCCCTACCAGCTAAATGTATTTCTATATAAAATGGAAGTAACGATATCGCCTTTCCTACCTTAAATGGCTAATATAAATGAATGTGAAACATTACCCAAACCCAAAATGCTATTTTGATCCTAAAATGCTAAAAAAATACTAGGCGGGTAGTCCTAAATAGACAGGATGATGGATTTATTAGCCATGAAAGAGAGCTCAATTAGGATAGTGTGAATTGACTAGTTTTTACAATGCCCCAAGGGAGATCAAGGTCCAGGAGACAGGACCAGAGTGGTTGTTTCAGAACCTACAACTGGAAACATATCTTTTTTTGGGGGGTTGGGGGGGTGACAGTAACAGAAATTCTTTGCTAAATGAATGTCCACAGGATACCATGAGTGTTTTTAAATTAGCTGATGAGGACACTGTTCAAACAACCAGGATCTGGGAGATTAATTAATTTATAAATATAACATTAAAAAAACCTTAAAGGTGGGGCTGGCCCGGTGGCGCAAGCGGTTAAGTGCGCGCGCTCCGCTGCGGCGGCCCGGGGTTCGCCGGTTCAGATCTCGGGTGCGCACCAACGCACCACTTGTCGGACCATGCTGTGGTGGTGTCCCATATAAAGTGGAGGAAGATGGGCATGGATGTTAGCCCAGGGCCAGTCTTTCTCAGCAAAAAGAGGAGGATTGGGGGCCGGCCCGGTGGCGCAAGCGGTTAAGTGCGCGCGCTCCGCTGCGGCGGCCCGGGGTTCGCTGGTTCGGATCCCGGGTGCGCACCGACCCACTGCTTGGTAAGCCATGCTGTGGCGGCGTCCCATATAAAGTGGAGGAAGATGGGCACCGATGTTAGCCCAGGGCCGTCTTCCTCAGCAAAAAAGGAGGAGGATTGGCGGATGTTAGCTCAGGGCTGATCTCCTCACAAAAAAAAAAAAAAAAAAGAGGAGGATTGGCAGATGTTAGCTCAGGGCCGATCTTCCTCACAGAAAAAAAAAGTCTTAAAGGCAAAAAGTTTCAATGACATTATCTTGTCATGCACTGGAATTAGCAGCAAGATTATCATTTGGATTAATAGCATTAGCCTCTAAACCTCAGTCTTCTAGTTGTCAGATTTACACAGGGAACAGAAACCTGCTGGTAGGCACACAGTGTACTCAGGAGATGTCAGATCTCTTCCTCCCTCCTTTGAAGATAAGCTGCACATCATCTGCCTAGCTGTATGTGTCTGTGGTTCTGCAAATTTTAGCTTTTCTGTCATTTCACCACATCTTCTGTCTCCCTCTCCTCTCTCTTTCTACCATGAAAATCCTGCCCCATACTTTAATCTCAGTGTTCCCTCATCCTCCAGAAATGTTTCTGATTTACACCACTCAGCAAGCCAAAAATTAGTGTTCCATTCTTTGAATCCCCAAGGCACTTAGTACCTTCCATTCAACAGATTACCCTCACCTTTGATGCTTACAGTATGCTAGCCACTCTCCTACAGATAGAAAGAATGAGGGGGAACACTTGCTAGATGCATCCAAAGCTTTTCTTCTAGGTCTAAAACTTCCCATCAAAATTTACGAAACAGATTATAGATTGTAAGTAAGCTAATCAACAAATATTTACCAAGTATTATCAGGTCCGTGCTATGTGCTGGGAATGAAGCAGTCAACAACACAGACAAGGTCTCCGTCCTCATCTTGCAGAGAAGACAAATATTACGTAAACTGGGGGCAGGAGGAAGGCGTGGGGAGCGTAGCCTACTAGTACTTCCAAGGCACAGGCTCTGGAATCGGATCACCTGGTTTGAAATCCCTGCTACTTACTAGCTATGAGACCTTGAGCAAGTGGGATGAGAACAGGACTTACCATGTAAAGACTTCTCACAGTACAATAGGAGTACTCAGTACATATATACTTATATATAGTTATATATAGCTATTAAATAATTACAAATGATTAACTAATTATTAGTGCCAAGTGCTAAGGAAAACAAAGATGTTTTGTTATATGCTTTAGGAGTTTATTCCAAAGGGACCTCACTAGTCTGAGGAGTCAAGGAAGGCTGTCTTAGGAAATAACATTTAAACCGAGACTGAGAGATGAATAGGAATCAGTTAGGCAAAGAAAGATGGGAAAAGAGTGTTCCAGGCAAAGCAAACAGGGAAATACAGTATCGGGGGATTGGAAGCAGCTAAGTAGAGGCTAGATCAGGCAGTGCCTTGTGGACAACAGCAAATCAAAGAAGAGTTTTAGCAGAAGACTGCAAATCAGATTTCTTTTTTAAAAGATGACTCTGGCTACAGTCCAGCGTAGAAAATGACCTGGAGGGGAGCCACGAGGGGGTCAGAAGACCAAGAAGAACCCTATGCTGCAGTGAGGGCATGAATTCAGGCAAGCTGACGATCACTCCCAGGATCTGGTCCAGGCGCAAGAGAAGCAGACTAAAGAGCTTTTTAGGAGGTAAAATCAACACTTGGTAACCGACTGAGAGCTAAAGGAAGGACCAAGGATAATGCTGGGATTCTTACCCCTGGGCAGACAGATGGCTGTCACTGCAGAGAATGGGAAAGGAAGGAACGGCAGGGTTGGGCAATGCTGAGAGCCTAGCTGGAGTTGGTGACCATGAATGTCGGTGGCACCAGTATGTCCAGCTGTGACACTTACAGGCTGGTGTAAGAACAGAGAAGCTCAAGTGTTGGATTCCAGCCAGACAACAAAGAGGGAAGAACACGTAGGACAAGAGAGTGGGTACACTGATGAATCATTAGATCAGAGGGAACTGATAAATATGGAGAAAGAGTAGTTACAGCACATTAAATTAATTTTACTGACTATTCTAATTATTTAGCTGAACCGATAATACTATTCTCTAAAATACCGTGTGAAATAAATGGTCAGCTGGCTAAGCCAAAAAATCTTTACCATTTTTTGATGTAGCAGTATTTAAACTCTACTAATAATCTGTTGCACAAATGCAGTCAAGAGTGCCTTCTTTAACACGTTTAACATTTATTGAACACTTTCTGAATATCTCATACAAGTTCACGCCCCTGTGAAGCAGGTGAGAAAGCTGGGGTTGCATGAGGCTAATGACTTGCCAAAAGTGACACGGTAAATGGGACTGAAATCCAGAGTCCCCGATGCCAAGTACTTTACAGTATTTGTTCCTGACGGTTTCTCATATAGTCCTTAGGCCTAAATATTTGATTTGCCC
Source organism: Diceros bicornis minor (assembly GCF_020826845.1). Taxonomy (NCBI): domain Eukaryota; kingdom Metazoa; phylum Chordata; class Mammalia; order Perissodactyla; family Rhinocerotidae; genus Diceros; species Diceros bicornis. Next base: position 19,628,533 of record NC_080764.1, on the reverse strand, counting down.
CCTCTCAATTCTAAGTCTACTGATTATATATTGAAAACATTTAAAGTGGCTTCTCCAGCAAGCACTGTATTTGCAAAACAGTAAGAAATGCGCCCTGGTTTGGGGCCAGCTAGCAGGAGCACTGGCTCTGAGGACAGACCACCTGGGCTGGAGCCAGGCCCCCACTTCCCAGCTGTGTGTCTTTACTCACCACCCCCTGTCCTTCAGCTTCTCCATGTTTAAGATGCAACTGTTATGAGAAGTGGAGTCACTGCATACAAAGCACTTAGCAAAGAGCACGCTACACAGCAAGAACTCAGCAAACGTAACCTTGTTATTACTGCTCTTCAAAAACAGTTCTCACCATTTTCTCCAGGCATAAAGGGTTTTCTCTCTCACATCAGCCCTTTTACCTGTTCCCTGGATCACATTCCTTTTCATCTCATGGAAGATAAGAAGTAATGCAAAGATTCCTCTTCTCTAATGTATCTTCAGTCCCCCTTACCAGCTTCTTCACTCTTCCTTAAACACTCAGACTCTCTCATTAAACACACAGAAGTACAGATAGACAGATAAAACCTTGCTTCTGCTCCACACACTTGTCTAGCCCTCATTCTCACCCTGACAGTCCTTACCCAGCTTTTCATTCCTATTTAAACTCCGTGACATGTGCTTTTCCACTCGACACTGAACCACTCTTAGAAGTTGCCAATGATCTTGCCTGCATCCTCCTTGACTGTTTTTTTCAGTGCTGGCCACTGCTGACCCCACATTTATGTCTGGAATTCTCTTCTCTCTTGAGTTCCAAAGCAATATTCTTTCCTGGTTTATTCTTTCCTCCTCACCTCCTAATTATTATTTTTATCCAAGGTTATTGTTTTCTCTTTCTTCCCTTGTTCTCTTAATGAACTCATTAAATATCACTTCTATGCTCATAAATCCTAAATCTACAACCATATCCTGCCTACCACTCAAGCAAGCCATGCCTTTAACATGTTGATATCCCATCACTGCAAACTTAAGATATTGAAAAATGAAACCTTCCCCGTCCCCTACAAGGAGGCAATGGATGAGAGTGCCTCGATCTCCTTTACAACTATTCCAATTCTATTAAGAATAATACCACCCTTTCACTCTTCCAGGCTAATTATATTAGTGTCTTCTTCGGTTCTTCCATCTCCTTCAAGCTCTACCTAATCTGTTACTTGTTTTAAAATGACTTCTGGATATACCCCACCTTTTCTATTTCCACTGGGTTACTACCCAACCTACCAAGGTACATGTTGTTTTAAGACTAATCTCCCTAAAACACTGCTTCTATAGCTCTTGAATCTATAACGGTTCTAAAGGTCTTTGGCATCAAATCCAAACCTAGTTTTCATGGCTCTCCATGAGTGGATCCACCACTTAATCTAACTAAATGTGTTTTTAACTCTTATCTTCAGGGCTGATAAAAATCTCAGTGCTAGAATGTGCCTTACGTAGGGATCCCCAGGTGCAGTTCTTTTATTTTAGGAGTGAGGCAATCATGGCTCAAGGAGGGTATGACATGCCTGAGGTCACAGATATAGTAACAGATCCGGAACTAAGTATCCAGACAGGCCAAATGCTATCTCTTCACTAGACTACCCTGTGAAATCCTCACTTGGACGACGCACGTCTATCCCACATCCTCTAAACATAAGTCACTCATCCCACCTTCAGGCTTTTGCTTTTGGTGGTCCCTCCTCCTATCCAAATCCCACTCATCCTTCAAGGCTCAGTTGGAGACCTACAGGCTCCCTCCACGACATTCCCAACTACCCAGGCCTACCACACCTCTCTTCTCTTCACCTGTGCCACCCTTAGAACCAGTGTTTTCCATTCCACAAATAACTGTCCTCTAATTATTCAATTCAGCTAACGCCCTACCAGCTTAACAGACAGCCTCTTAAGAGTGGTGACAAGCTTTTCACTCTGTAGCTTCTACAGCACTTAGGGGCCCACAGGAAACACTTAATACATGCAAGTCACTACAAAGAAGGAAGCAACAGGAATGAGTAGAGGTACTATCTGTTTAGACTTAAAAGGCATTCATTCTGTCAGGAATCTCCAACATAAAGCAGTTATAATTTTGTTTCCAGCTAATTACTGTTCAAATCTAATTAACAACAAAATGGTAAAACATACTTACTGTCATGAAATACTGTCAGATTCGTGTTGTCAGTAGCGTTTAAGAACACCTGTCTAAAAAGGTGTCTAATCTTTGCCCAATTTCGATCTAGAGATAAATAAACATCTATTAGTAGTAAAAACATATAACCTACAGGCTTTCCTCCCAGTAAAATTTTAAAAAGCACGTATAATTTTACCTACTATTATTCATGGGAATGCATGGGTATAAAATGGTGCAAAAGCAGGCACCCAATAAATGTTTGTTAAATTGGAAGATATATTTTGGAGAACTTAAAAAAAGTTAATTCCATGGCAGGGGGGAGGGATTGCTTTTCCATCATAACCCTGAATTTAGTCATGTTCATCATAAATATTCATCACAACACACCAAATTATATAATATGCAAGAGACCAAAAATTACACATCTAAACTCCTTAAAATATTAATACCCAAGACACAAAACACTCTACTTATCAACTTAATTTTTTGGTGATGGTTTTCTTAATGTTTTAGAGTGAGATTCAGCATTCCAAAAGCTCAAAAGGGGAGAAAAATTTATCTCAGAGTATAATGCTTTTAGATTAAATATCTCAGATTTTTCCAGAAAGAAGATACACGCTGCCCAGAGAACATACATAGAACAACACAACCAATTAAGACCTTCATTTATCATTTTAAAGCACCACCATTTTGGACTAAAATTGCATCTGAATAGCACTTCATTCTTGCTCTAAGGCATAAACAGCTGAATAAACTGGTGTCAATTACAACATTATAATCTTCATTTCTCATTTGCTCTTTTCCTTTTTTCAAGTGAAACAAGTAAATTGGGGGGACAAAAACATATCCTTTCAGGGTTAATTTTAAAGGAAGAAAAAAATACTGATACGAACTCAAGCACGAATTCTAGTAAATAGCAGAAAAAATTGTAGCCACTGAATTGGATTTTTTAAAAATGCCCTCATTAGGGTCCAGGCAGCAAAGACTGGCTGACAATGTCTACTCTGCTATAATGTTAAAAACAATTTCTAATTTCTTTTCAAATATTGTCCTCTAACCCCAAAACTGCCCAGAAAATTCCTTCTTTGTAGCCAGAAGTGTTATTTTTTTAAGGCTGTCTTCGAAAGAAAATCCTCAGAACACTTAAAATATAGGAACTGTATGTATTTATGTATTTTGCTTGGGGAGGTGGGCCACAGCTCACCACAATTACTCCCCCAAATAGTTGTCAGTATATATTTAGATTCAGTACATTAAAGTAAAACACTCTCACCTCATATGGTATATATTTTCTTAAAGGCAGGTTATGGTATATGTGAAAGCTCAAGGGAATGCATACATCTGTTTAATGTTTGAAGAAATGCAAATCTGTATCCAAGAAAAGCAGCAGACCCTTCCTCCACCCTCCATTCTTTGGCATCAACAACCAGAGTTTTGCATCAATATGATCCTTAAATTAAGCTACAGGAGCAGTGCGGGGAAGGAATAATTGCCTTTTAAGGAATTCTGGTTAAACTTTCAACACTCTACAAATAAAACCCCTATTTATTAATGCCACTTATATTGATCAGTTTATCTCATCACTTTACGTTGCTGATCAGTTTCCATATTAACAGAGCCCAAGCCACCCCGGTGATTCGTGGCCACGAAACATGGAACTGTGCGGTCCATGCGTCTTAGCAGGACGCTATTTTTTCTTAAAGGTCGCACGCTACCTAACCTTGTTTAAATTACCTTGTTACAGTACTCTGGGCGAGATTACGACTTGTGGGTGCTCTGTAATTCTTTGTTCTCGGAGACTACTGCTCCTAAGGCCCGGCATACCCTCCCCGCCTCCCACCTAAGATTAAAACCTCAGCCCAACCCGAAAGGCTGCCTTCCCACCTTCGGGGCAAGTCCAGGGACCGCAAGCCGCCAGATGGCTGCATTCTTTACGTGTAAGCCAGACTGCGGGGACACCAAATCCATGCCTTCCCCCCGGCGACCTCGCTTCCTCGCCACGGCCTCGCACGGAGGTGCGCGGGCTGGCCCCGACCCCACGGCCCTGCCCGCCGACCTGTCAGTCCCGCCCGCGCCGGCCGGACGCCCCTGGCGCGCAGCCCCCCGGCTCGCCCGGCCCAGGCCCCGGGCCCGCGCCCAACGCCGCCCGCCCGCCGCGCGGCGCCCGGGCTGCCGGGGCGGACAAAGCGGCCCGGCCCGCCATGGCCCCGCGGCCGGGCGGGCGGAAGGGGGGCGCTCCCCGGGGGTCCCGCGCGGCGGCCGGGCCCCGGGGCAGGGGCAGGGCCGGGGCCCCCCGCCCCCCGGCCGGCTCCCCGCACAAGATGGAGCCGGCGGGGCGCCGCCGAGAGCGGGGCCCGACGGTGCCCCGGCGCCCCCGTCTCGGCCTCGGGCACGGAGCCCGGCGGCGGCGAGCAGCAGGCGGCCTGGCCCGCGTCCCGCCGCTCCTCGGCCCCGCGCACAAAGAGCCGCGCCGCGGCCCGCGCCCGCTCCCCGCCGGCCCGCAGCGGGAGCGGCCTCGCAGGCGCCGGCCCGGCCGCAGCCCCGGCCCGGGCGGGCGGGCGGGAGGCGAGTGCCCCGGCCGCGGCGGCGTTGGCGGCGGGGACGGCGCCGGGAGGAGACGGACATTTCATTCGAGCTAAAGTGGAGTCGGTTTAGGAGCGATCATTGGCCGAAGCGAGACACAAACCTCCAATGCAGCCCTGGTTGGCTCCCGTCTCCAATCGGCTGTTTGGTTGGACAGAAAATGGCTGCGAAGGAACCAGTCCCAGCGCGGAGCTCCGCTTCCAGGACTCGGGCTCCCCTCCCTCCGCCGCGGGCCGCTTCCCTCCGCGCGACACCCTCCCTCCGCGCCTCCCGCGCGCCGCCCGCCGCGGCCCCGCCCCCGGCCCCGCCCCGGCCGCGGCCCCGCCCCCGGCCCCGCCCCGCCCCGCCGAGCGGCCGCAGCTGCGCGAGCCTGCAGAGCCGGCGGCCTGCTGCTCGGCGGAGGGATTCCAGGGCCCCGGATCCGGGCTCGCCGTGGAGGTCTGTGCGGGCTCTCTTCCCACGGTGTTTCCCCGGGCCTCTGCGACGCGTGATTTCTGCGGCCTCCGTCTCTTTCCAGTCCCCGCCCTCCCCCACGTGGAAGTGTCTCACCCGCCTGAGTGCAGCTGCCTGCGCCTGGATTTTTAAGGGGAAACCAAGGGCAGAAGCCGCCGGCCAGGGCGACACCCGAGCCACGCGGTGGATTTGAACGGCGATTACCCCCTGGAACGCCTTCAGCACCTCGTGTTTTCCTTGTGTCTCTGCTAACGTTGCCAGATGCACTGCGCTCCCTCTCGCTTGGTCACTGAGCTCGGCCGTTAGCTTTTCAGATTTCATCTAAAGATACAACTCGCTCCTTCAGGTTTAACAGGTTGGTCAGTCTAGCCAGCCTTCACCCTGACCTTAAAATGTTCCATTTCCTGTTCCCCTCACCCCCATAGTAGTTGCAACCTGACATACCACGTTTCCCAGCCAGGTGACAGCTGGGCTGCAAGAACACGTGGCCCGTTCTTGCCCTAGTGCAGCCAAGCTCCCCCGCTGTCCCTCCCTGACTGCAGTCTGGGTCAGACATCCCTTGGCTGCGACCATCACAGACACCCTCACTGCACAGGGCGGCAGGATTTCTGCCACGGGAGCCGGGAATCGCCTTCCCTTTGCTACCACTAAGCAAGTGGTCTGGTGCCACATTAAACTTTCCAGTTTTAATCGTTAAAAATATATAGACATGTTTTACTTATAGAGCTCCTACTGTTTCTTCGCATATTTTAACATTTCTGGAGCAAATAGGGAGGCAAAGACAATAAAAGCCTCCGAATTATTCCAGGAGGAGTAGGCAGCAATGCCACTGTGGAATCAGACGACCTGATTTGAATTCCAGTTCCCCCTCTTACTGGCTTGTGACCCTGGCCAAATTTGTTTACCTCTCCGTGATAATTTCCGCACCTCTGTAATGGGAGTAGTAATACTAGCTACTTCTTAGGATCGTTTGGTATTAACCCAAAGTAAATGCACATAGAAAGCCCTAAAAAACAATTGGCCCGTTATCTTAAGATCTTTATATGACATGAATTTCAATCTCCATCAAACTTTTTAAAACTGTTGTTGGCTAAAAAGGAGTAAACGTGGCCTGCGTTTAAACTCCTTCCTTTCTCTATGTGTTTGCTAAAGTGGAGTTTTAGGAGTGAAATGATGTGCTCAAAGGCAGGAAATATAAAAAAGGAAGTCCTAGAAAAGGGAGAAGTCTGACTAATCCATACACTGGATGATGAACCAAAGGATGTGAAGATGACGGCTTTCTCTGAGTTAATATGATATTATTTCAGTACCGTTGATCTAATCCAAATGCTTAATTCAGATTCAGCAAAAAGGTTATTCAGCTCCTACTGTTTACCAGGCACTGTGCTAGGAGCCCCAGGGCTGCAAAGGTGAGTAGAGCCCTCTCCTAACCCTTGGGCACTAACTCGAGGAGACAGGGGACCAGTCCACATCCCCTGTGCAGTTGAATCCCGGGCCGTCCTGCTTTGACAAGCTGTGTTCTCTGTACCTTTTATACCTGTATTCAGGAAGCCCCAATAAATGTGAACCATTTTTCATGATCACACAGTGGAAGAGAGAGATGTGGCTCACAACTGAAGCTTGGAAAAGACATTATCTAGACTAACTTAGACTTTACATTAAAGGTCAGAGGACAGGTGATTGACTCTTTTTCCTAAAAGAAGCGCTTAATTTATACACACAGCTGCCTCTTAATTTATACCACCATTTATATGAGTCATAATTCCACAAACAATAAAACAAGGATCCCGGGCACATGAAGACTTCTCGGTTGGATTTTACTTTATTACTTTAATGAGGCCTCATAGAATTCCCATGATGACAGTGTCTATTATAGCATTGTCTCCATTTCCAACTTCCTGATTCTGCTCTTGCCCTTCTCTTCTCAACCCATTCTATGCGCTGGAGGCCTGGAAAGATCTGGCTTCTGCTTCCCTCTCCCACCCCAGCTGTGCCTCTTGCCCCAGCCCTACCTCACCACCTTCTAGACACACTGGCTTCAGCTCTACTGCACACACACATACACACGCACGCACACCAGGCTCTTGCCTTAAGGTCTTCCTGGCTCCTTTTCATCTTTGAGGTCTCACCTGTTTAAAGAGGCTTGCCCTCGCCCCTCCTAAAGTAGTCCCACCTGGTTACTCCCTAAAATGTCATCCAGTCATATCATCCGATGGGAAGGTAAATATTATTATGTTCACTCCAATATACTTAGCCTAGTTGGATTATCTTGTTTATTTATTGTCTATGAATATATCCCAGATGGGAACCCTTCTCATTACCCCCGCTACTACCACCATGGTTCAAGCCACATCTCCTCCCACCAAGATGCCTGTGGTGACCTCCTGACTTGTCCTCCTGGCCTAGCCAGCAGCCAGAGGGATCCTCTGAAAATGTAAGTCAGATCCTGTCACCCCTCCGCTCAAAAATCTCTAACAATGCCCCACTTCCCTCAGAGTAAAAGACAAAGACTTTACGGTGGCCTTGCAAGCAGAGAGTGACAAGTTTGTTCATTCCAGGCTGAACAAAGGAAAAGACTAATTGTTCTTTGGCCATAATACGAGTAACCACCAGAATCTGTTTTAATCAATCGATGACAACCTCCCCATCAGTGACAGCCCCTTGCTATGGAAAGTCAGCCCTCAGCAACAGCCACACTCCAGGAATCCTGCCTCCTCAGCCAAAGGTAAGGTCATCTCTAAACCGCGCAGCTTCTAAGAGTGCTAATCTCTGAACCCCTCGCTTCCCAAACACTGTATAAGACCACAGATTTCTTTGTTCAGAAATACTCTGCCTTACACTACAGCTGTCATTTGCTAGGCAAGAAATATATTCAGCACTTTTTATGCGTTTCTTTCCGGTAGGAATGGTGGCCTCTTCACTGGACAAGGCCCATGGGATCTATGATCTATTCCCTCTACACTTCCCCCTCTAACTTCATCTCCTCCTGCTTTCTTCTTGGCTCACTCCACTTCTTGTCCTTATTTCTGGCAGGAATGCTCCTGCCTCAGGGCCTTTGCACTAGCTGTTCCATCTGCCTAGTACATTCTTCCCTCAGATATCCACATACTCCTTCCATTTCTTAATGAGGTCAACCCTGATCACTTATCTAAAAATTGCAATTCCAGCTCCCTACTGCCATTCTCTCTTAACTGCTTTATTTTATTTTTCAACAACACTTATCACCTTCTAACAAACTGTAGAGTTCTTTACTTATTTTGTTTATGGTTTATCGTCTGTCTCTTCCCACTAGAATGTAAGCTTTATAAGGATAAGAATTTTGCTTATTTTGTTCACCAATGTATCCCAAGCACATAGTAGGTACTCAATAAATATTTGTTGAATGAATGGATTTTTAATATTTCACCTTATTAGGATATAAACTCCTTGAGTGCAAAGACCTTGTGTTCACCACTGTATACTCAGTGCCTGGAACAGTGCCTCTCACACGGTAGGAGCTCCATAGACGTGGATGGAATGACTGCATGAGCAGGCACTGGATAAAACTATACATATTTTAATTGATAATATAAATGACCTTGAAATTACCAAAGCCTTGTGTGTCATCTTTCTCCAGGGAAACAGAGTTAATAAATATATTTAAAATTCCTCAAGTTATTATGAAGTGTTAATCAAAATATTCAAAATATATTCATCACTATTTCCCCATGGATTAGATGAGTTAATATCCAAAGATGATTAAAATATTGATTGACCTAAAAAAGGAACAGGATCACTTTCCTTTCTTTTCTTTTTTTTTTTTTGTGAGGAAGATTGGCCCTGAGCTAACATCTGTGCCCATTTTCCTCCACTTTATATGGGATGCCGCCACAGCATGGCCTGACAAGCGGTGCGTCGGTGCACGCCCGGGATCCGAACCTGGGCCGCCAGCAGTGGAGCGTGCACACTTAACCACTACACCACAGGGCCAGCCCCTCACTTTCCTTTCTAGAGCTGCTCAGGCCAAAGACCGGAGGAAAAACTTATCTTTAATAGGAAAGAATGTCAGAAAAAATTCTTTTCTCCTTTCATTTGCTTTTTGTTTAAACTGTTGGGTCTTCTCTGAACTGGTGCCCGTGTCTGCAATCTCTCTTTAATCTATTAATATAATATGGCCAGATTAATCTTCCTGAAAAAATAGTTCTTATCATGTTATTACCTTTTAAATAAATAAAATAGCTCCCTTTAATGCGTGTTTACTGTGTATCAGGTGGTCTGCTAAATGCTACACACATGTTTTCTCATTTCGGCTATGCAATGACCTTATGAAGTGGGTGTCACTATCTCCATTTAAAAGACTTGAAAACAGGCTCAGAGTTTAAGAAACCCAGAAATAACCCCGCTAGTAGGGGAGGAGCCAAGTCCCAAACCTAGGACTCCCTCAATCTCGTCCCATGACGGGTTCCTTCTGGCTCCAATCTCTTTAATAAAAATCCTACCATTCACAAGATCTGAATAGACGTTTCTCTAAGAAGATATACAGATGCCAATAAGTACTTGAAAAGATGCTCACCATCATCAATCATAAGGGAAATCCAAATGAAAACCACAGTGAAACACTACTTCACACCCACTAGTTTGGCTATAATAAAAAAGACCGATAATAACAAGCATTGAGAACCTGGAGAAATCAGAACCTCACACACTGCTGGTGGGAATGTAAAATGAGGCAGCCGTTGTGGAAAACAGTTTGGCAGTTCCTCAAAGAGTTGAACATAGAATTGCCATTTGACACCACAATTCTGCTCCTAGGTATATACCCCCAAAAATGAAAACAATATATCCACACAAAAACTTGTACAAGGTTGAAAGCAGCATTATTCGTATAGCCAAAAAGTATTAATAACTCAACTGTCCATCAACTGATGAGTGGATAAACGCATGTGGTATATCCATACAATGAAACATTATTCAGCCATCAAAAGGAATGAAGTTCTGATACATGCTGCAACATGAATGAGCCCTGAAAACATTATCCAAATGAAAGAAGCCAGACACAAAAGACCATACAGGATGTGATTTCGTTTATATTAAATGTCTAGAATAAGCAAATCCATAGAGATAGAAAGTCGACTAGTGGTCAGCTTAGGGCTGGGGAAGAAGATGGGAGAGTAGGGGGTAACAGCTGTAGGGCATGGCGTTTCTTTTGCAGGTGATGAAAATGTTCTAAAATTGTGGCTATGGTTGCACAAATCTGTCAATATACTAAAAGCCACTGGAAAAAAACCAAACACCAAATTATAAGCTTTAAATGGGTAAATAGTATGGTATGTAAATGATACCTCGATAAAACTGTTACCCAAAAAATTCTACCTATTGTTAATATCTTTATGTGTGAAGCATATACATATTGATAAGGGAAACAATAAATCTCCAATAGAAAAATGAGCAAAGAACATAAAATAGAAAACTCGTACAAGAAAAAAATACAAATGGCTAATAAACATGTGGGGGAAAAAAGGTTTACCCTCGAATGCAAATCAAAAGAAGGAGAAATCTATCAAATACACAAAGAATTTTACGACAAAGATGAAGATGTGGTGAGATGGGTGTTCCCATACCCTGAGGATGGGAAGCTTTCTAGAAAGCAATTAGTCGGTGTGCGTTAGCAGACTTTAAAATGCTCTTACCCTTCTAGTCAATAAATGTATCATAAGGAAGTAATTTGTAATGCAGGTAGCAAGATAATAATTAGGTAATAAGATATTCAGAAGAGCACTGTTAGTAGTAGAGAAATTGGGGGGAAAATTGTGTGGTAAGCAGCCTCCAAAATGGTCCCCAATGATCCCCGCCTCCTGGTATTCACATCTTTGTGTAATCACCCCCCCTGGAGTGAGGACTTATTGACTCACTTCTAGTGAATAAAGTACGCCATGCAAAGTTAGATCATGAAAAGACTATGAATTCTGTCTTGGGTACCCTTTCTTGATAGACAGATCGATAGATGATAGATACAGAGATATGTAGAGAGAGATACAAATAAATAGATATACATATAGATATGTCTATAGGTATGTCTATAGATCTATCTATCTATCTATCTATCTATCTATCTATCTATCAATCAATCATCTATCTAACTAGAGAGAAAGAAACTGATGTCTCTAGCTAACAGCCAGCAAGGAACTGAATTCTGCCAACAGCCAAGTAAGCTTGGAAGTGAGTCTCCCCCACTTGAACCTTGAGGTGACTGCAGCCCACCCAATACCTTGGTTGCAGCCTGAGCCAAAGCCACTCCCCAATTCCTGCCCCACAGAAACTATGAGATAATAAATGTTTGTCATTTTAAGCCACTGAGTTTTGGGGTAATTTGTTACCCAGCAATAGATAACTAATACAACCTAATTGTCTAAAAATTTGAAAATGGTTAAAGTATGTTATGAAATAGAATATTATGCTGCTATTAAAAATCTTAAAGAATTTTTAATAACATGGGAAGATGTTCAGAATAGAGTGTTGAGAATAAAGCAAACTACAAAAAGGTATATAATATGACCCCAATTTTGTAAGTTTATGTTTATATGAATACTTACAGAGAAAACCTGTAAGCAAATCTGTTGAAAGTCAACAGTTTTCTCTGAGAAACAGAATAGGTGCTCAATGCATGCTTGTTGATTTCAGTCAGGAAATCATTCATTCAGTCCATTTTTACTGAATATCTACAATGTGTCAGCCAGCCCTGGGGAGACAGTGGGGAATCAAACCAGGTCCCTGCTCTCACGGAACTCATTTCTTGATGAGATCTCATGGGTGGTTTCTTCTCTCCTAGTGCTTGAGTTAGAGAGATGGAGAGTGGTGGATGGATTGGCGATACATTTTAGAGCTAGAACACTTTGGTGCCAAAAGGAATAGTGAAGAAATAAGGTGTACTCTTGGGTGGTTGGCTTGGGTAACTTGAGTGGAGAGTGGGATGGACTCTAGAGCTAGACTGCTTGGTATGAAATCCTGGTGCAATCAACTACCGGCTGAATGACCTTGGGTTCACAGGCTACATAGTCTCTGCATGGCCCAGTCTCTGTATCTGCGAAGTGATGGCTTTCCTCATCCATTTTGGAGATAACAGTCTAACCCATAGGGTTGTTGAGAGGCATGAGTTAGTATAAAGAGCTTAGAAGAGTGCCCAGCACATTGAAAAATGGCCAAAATTGTTAGCCATTATTGTCGTGGTTATAATTATTGAGATGGGGATGACTGAAAAAGAAATCAAAATTAAGAATGATTGAGAGTACTTAGGAAGTGTAACAGTTATTAATTTTTTTATTACAGTGGAATCATGCCATCTTTGAAGGTTATCTGGTTTACCCAGTTATGGGAGTAATTTATATGCTATGTGATCATTAACACCCATCTCACTGTGAATTAGAGGTGCCTGGGGGAAGGCGTAACAAGGCAGTAAATTTTAATAGGGACTCTAGGGAATAGTCCTACAAGGGAGGTGTGATGAGGCAGGCTGAGCCCTGGAGGAGAAGGAACTGCTGAGGGAGTTACCTAGAGGGGAGGAAATGGGAAGCCACAGACCTCCCTCCCACCTCTGGGTCCAGGACAGCTCCTGAGGATTTTTAGTGGCTTTAAGTACCGAAAAGATTATATGATGCTGCTTCTCCCATATGTACTTCAAAATAAAAAGGATGCTTCACTGCAAAATACATGGATGGAAGTCCCACAAAGTTCTGGCTTTCTCCAAAATGGGAACTCTGATATATTTTTCAATATCAAATTCTTTCCAAAAGAATTTCCCCTCATTTTCTCATATCCCTACTTTGCTGGTCCCTAAGCACATTCCTGGTTTGCATAATAGGTAATTCCACCTGGGAAGTTTTGGCCACTGACCCCTCACCCCTTGCCATTTGCCTGGCTGACACTTACACATCCTTCAGAATTTAGATATCACCCCCTCCAGGAAGCCCTCCCTAATCCTCCAAGTCCAAGCCTTAGAATCACATCCGTCTTGTTCACTAAAGCACATCCTCCTCTGGAATGTAGATTCTGTGAGAGCTGGACTAGGTCTATCTTGTTCATCACTGCACCCTCTGCACCTAACAGTGCCTGGCTCAAAGCTGAGTGAAAGTTTACGGAATGAATGAATTATCAAATGAGTGGCCCCCACCCCCCGACTCCAACTTCCAACAAGCACCTGGACAAAGTTATCCGGCCAGCTCTGTGGAGGTCACTCTGGACCTCCAGGACCCCCATACCTCCTCTGCCTCGGAGTTAGGGACCCTCCCACCAGCCTGCCTGTGACTGACACTGATTGAGTCCAATGAGAACCCAATCCAATCAAAGGATACAAAATTTTAAGCACAGACTGAATTTACATGACTGTGATAAAGTTTTTTTTTAATAATTTATTTATTTATTTATTTTTCCCCCAAAGCCCCAGTAGATAGTTGTATGTCATAGCTGCACATCCGTCTAGTTGCTGTATGTGGGACGCGGCCTCAGCATGGCCCGACAAGTGGTGCATTGGTGCCCACCCGGGATCCGAACCCGGGCCGCCCGCAGCGGAGCACGCACACTTAACCGCTAAGCCACGGGGCCGGCCCTGTGATAAAGTTTTTAAAAAAGGCATTTGTGGGGACCGGCCTGGTGGCATAGCGGTTAAGTGCACGTGCTCTGCTTCAGCGGCCCGGGGTTCACAGGTTCGGATCCCTGGCGCGGACCTACACACTGCTTGTCAGGCCATGCTGTGGTGGCGTCTCATATAAAGTAGAGGAAGATGGGCACGGATGTTAGCCCAGGGCCAATCTTCCTCAGCAAAAAGAGGAGGATTGGCAACAGATGTCAGCTCAGGGCTAATCTTCCTCACAAAAAAAAAAAAAAGTCATTTATGACCTCACTCTGAGAAGTCGCTGAGTTTTATGAAATGTAGTAGAGGATGCCTTGCAAACTGCTGCTCCCAACATGGCACGTCCCCCCCTTAATTATCCTTCTGAAACAGAGTCTTTCTGGAAGGAAAGACTTCTCCCACCTTTGTTTGCGTATAATCAAAGTCACAGATTCATTCGCAGAATTGCTAAGAAATTCTTGAGATCTTCCTGTTTAAAGGTTACAAACCCCTACCCAGCCAGTGTGGTTTGTGAAGGCAGCACGCATATTTTTATTTCACTTATATAAGATTTGGAGTGGGGAGGGAGGAGTTTAAGTCTCTGGAGAGTCATGACTTTCATTTGCCCCAGCCTCCCAACCCTTGGCTTCTCCCAGGCTATCTCTCACATTTATGTGACCTGCCTGACCTCTGAAGACGGATCTGAGTTTTGGCCACTGATGCTGGTTCATTTTCCAACCCATCCCAAGTGAGAACCCTTTCCCAGGATTGTAAACTTGACGCCAAGGAGAGCAAGTGTCAGTCTCTCTGGTGTCAAGGCTGGGAGGAGCCTGCCTGGTGGCTGTGGCCGGCCTGGCCACCAGCCCTGGGGAGAAAGCCAGCACACAGAGAGAAGCAGAGAGGAGAGACGGAGGAGAGTCTTTGCAGAGTTCTGGTCTCTGGTTCTCCATTTTGCCTGAGCTGGGACTAGTTGAGTTTTCGTTCCTTGAAGTCCTGAGTAACATATCCTGTGTCTAGTACGGTCCCAGACATAGCAACCACCAAGCGGAAGTTAATTTTGTCCATTGCGATCCCGCTTGCCATCTCTTTTCACCTGAGTTAATAGACATACCCACCTCTCCCCAACCCCAGGTGATACGCAGTACAAAAGAAATCAGTACAAAGCTTATAATTAGGGAGATGAGGCTAGTATGCAAGAGAGAGCCAAGGAAGGGGGAGGTACAGAGAGAGTGAGAGACACTGTAAGAGGAGGTCAAAAAAGGGAGACGCTGTGAACTGGACCTTCATTTTTAACATTTTCAGCTGAAGAAATTTTTTTTTATGGTACTAGAATCAAACTTTTACAGGTCTAGCCTGGTCATTTGGAAAACTATTAGGTGGAATCTCGACTTTGTACCTTACCCAAAGTTAATTCCAGATGGCCTGTTCAGGGCCCCCTCCTCTGACAACCTTCCCCACTGCCCCCAACCACAAGGCAGGAGTCAGGTGGCTGTGTTTGTCCTGTAGACGATTCTAAGGACCTTAGTGCTACAGTCACAGCAGACACTTGGAAAAACTGTGACGTCAGTATGGTTAATAGAGCAGACATCGCTTATGAATATAGCTCGTATCTGTCTGCCATTCCACCCTTCTTCAGCTAACGTCACGCTCCTTCTTTGGGGCAATTACTCTTCCCCACTCCAACCAGTGGGTGGAGCCAATCATATTATGTGGGTACGTGACACAAGCTAAGCAGATCATGGTACCACACCTCCACAGCCACAGTAATTAGCTCGAGGAGTAGGCATGTGACCCAAATCAGGACAGACAGGATCACTTCATGGGGTTTTAAAATCTAGTTAGAGGGGAAGAAGAAGTAAAGGACTTTCCTTTCCTCTTAGGTGGTGAAGCCATGCTGGGACCCAGAGTTCTCAACTGGCACCTCCCTTGAAGTATAGAAAAATACTTATCCACATAGAAAAGAAATGCAGAGAAAAGGAGAGAGAGAGAGCGAGAGAGAGAATATGAGTTCAGTCTCTGAAATCCCTGAATTTACATAGTTCCTGCTTTCCTGAGGCTGAATCGTTGCTCTTCAATTCTGAGAACCACTCCAGTACCCGATAAGTCACCCCACCTTTCTATTTTTCCCCTTGCATTACTTTGAATTCAGTTTCGGTTGCTTGCAATCAGAGTCCTAATGAATATATAAACGGTCTGGGATCCACTTTGGATTTCCTGAGGAGCATTTAGAGAACCCAAATGAAAAGCCTGTAGACTGGGAACAAACTTTAAGAACCAATAGTCTTCAAAAGGAGAGTAGAACAGAATGAGCCAGAAAAAAAGTAAGTATGAGCATACTTTGTCATCCTTTGTAATAATAATCGCTATCATTTCCTATGAGGTAAGTATTATCTCCATTTTACAGGTGAGTAAACTGACTCAGCAAGTCCAAATAGCTAGTAAGTGGCAGTTTTTGAACTTGGTCTTTATGATTTCAAAGCTCAATCTGCTTTTCCCTAGACTAGGGTATGATCCTGGCATGAAATGGAAACCTTCCTTTTTTTTTTTTTTTGGTGAGGAAGATTAGCCCTGACCTAACATTGATTCCCAATCCTTCTCTTTTTCCTGAGGAAGATTGGCTCTGGGCTAACATCCGTGCCCATCTTCCTCTACTTTATAGGTGGGAGGCCTGCCATAGCATGGCTTGATGAGCAGTGCGTAGGTCCACACCCAGGATCTAAACCTGTGAACTCCAGCCACCGAAGCGGAGCGCGCGAACTTAATGGCTATGCCACCGGGCCAGCCCCAGGAAACCTTCCTTTAACCTAACATATTTTCAGGAAAATATTTGAAATCAAGATGTTGGAGCTGGAAATTCCTGCCCCGTATCCCTTATTAGTGGTTAGTCAGCTTCACATGCATTCTTTCTTGGATGTCTGTAGGAATTAAAGCAGAATCTGCTGACTCATTCATGCCAGGTACTCTGAAAGGGGACCAGATTGTTTATCTGTTAGAAGCCAGAATTGGGGAAAGGCCCATTCGAATAGATACATCAGAAGTCTGTCTGAAGGCAAAATGATGAAAAAATTCTTAAGTGTCTAGGGTAGGGGTTGGCCAACTGTGACCCACAGGCCTGCTGCCTGTTTTTAGAACTACAGTTGTGTTTACCACAGCCACACAGTTCATTTATTTATTGTCTATGGCTGCTTTCCCACTATAATGGCAGTGGAGTAGTTGCGATACAAAACTTAAAATACGTACTAACTGTCTCTTTAGGAAAAAGTTTGCTGACCTCTGACCTAGGGCAAGACTTGAAGCAAAGCAGTCAAGAGCCAGCATAACAGTTTTTAAACCACTTTTGCTCCCAGCTGAACTACACCTTGGATCTGCCCAGCGGAGAACATTCTGGTGCTCAATGAGCAACCTTATATCTAAATCAGCAGTACGTCTTGTTCCCCACCCACAACTTCCCTGTTCCTACCCTCCTACTCACCTTAATGTTTTTGATTTTTCCATGCCCGTAGCCCACAGCACAAATCTTAGCTCTGCCTCCTGCTCCCTAAATCACATACAGTCAGCCCTCCATATGATGTGGAGTCAACCAGTCACAAGCAGAAAGGCTTACAATGGTTGTGTCTGTACTGAACACATACAGACTTTTTTCTTGTCATTATTCCGTAAACAATACTGTATAACAACTATTTACATATCATTTACATTGTGTTAGGTATTATAAGTAATCTAGACATGAGTTAAAGTATGCTGAGGGTGTGCATAGGTTATATGCATGTACTATAACATTTTATGGAAGAGACTTGAGCGTCCTTGGATTTTGGTATCTGCCGGGGTTCTGGAACCAATCCCCTGAGGATACCGAGGGACGACTGTATTCCCCTCTGCCCAGACCTGTCTCCACCAATTTCTTCTAACTCTGGAACTCAAGCTCTCTACTCTGGGGTTTGGCCAATGGGGGGAGGTGCCAGCAGGAGATCAAAGATGGGAAGAGAGTAGGGTTGGGGTATTTATTTCCCTGGCTCCTTTCCTGCTGGAAGCTGTGGGTTGGCTACCTATCTCTACCAAAGGCCACAGTCCTTTCTGGGCAGCCCTCTCCGTTCAGCTTCTCTCCATAGACTCTGGAGAGTCTTCCTCTTGCTCCTTCAGACCTAGGGGTGCTAATGCTTTCCTGCTGTTGATAACCCCACGGCAACTACACTGTCTCCTGGCTTTCCTAAACCCTGCTCACATCTTTGGCCATCTGTGTATCTTCTTTGGAGAAATGTCTATTCAGACTCTTTGCCCATGTTTTAATTGGGTTATTTTTCTTTTTTTATCATTGAGTTGTAAGAGTTCTTTTTATATTCTGGGTATAAGTCCCTTATCTGATGTATATGATTTGCAAATATCTTCTCGCATTCTATGGGTTGTCTTTTTAGTTTCTTGATGATGTCCTTTGAAACACAAAAGTTTTTCATTTTAATGAAATACAATTATCTACTTTTTTTCTTCTGTCACTGGTGCTTTTGGTGGTGTTATCTAAGAAGGCTTTGCCTAACCCAAGGTTCCAAAAATGTACTCCTATATTTTTTTTCTAAGAATAACTTTTACATTTAGGTCTGTGATCAATTTTGAATTAATTTTTGTGTGTGGTATAAGCAAGGGATCCAGCCTCATTCTTTTATATGTAAATACCCAGTTGGTCCAGCACCGTTTGTTGAGTACTACTTCCCCCATTGAATTGTCTTGGCATCCTTGTTGAAACTCAATTAACCATAACTATGAAGGTTTACTCTCAGTTCTGTTCCATTGATCTATATGTCTTTCTTTATGTCAGTTATCACATTGTCTTAGTAATGCATTTCTAATATATTTTGCAAAGGTATCAATTCACAATGGATTGAAAAAGAAAAACTCCATTGTGTGTTTTTTTCCAACACCAACAAGCAATTCTCAAATGTCGTTCAACTCAATTCTGACACTGTCTACCTAGAGATAGTGTCAGATCCCACACGCTAAGGGCTCAGTCCTGCAAAGCTGCCCCCCTCCTTCAAGACGCCAATCTCAAGTCCAGGTTGTCACTGGGGCTTCTGACCCCAGGCTATAGATCTGAGGTTCCCACAACTCCCTCCTTGGGTTCAACTAACTTGCTGGAGCAATAGAACTCGGTGAAACATTTGCTTGCATTTACCAGTTTATTGTAAAGGATATTGTAAAGGGAGCAGATGAACAGCCAGATAGAAGAGAAGCACAAGGCAAAGCATGTGGGACGGTGCGTGGAGCGCCCATGACCTCGCCGAGAGCACCACTGTCCCCACATCTCCATGTTCACCCACCTGGAAGCTCTCCGAACCCTGTCCTTTTGGGTTTTTATGGAGGCTTCATTACACAGGCATGATTGATTAAATCATTGGCCGTTAGGGATTGAACGCAGTCTCCAGCCCCTCTCCCCTCTCTGGAGGTTGAAGTAGGGGTACGAGGGGGTGGGGAACTGAGAGTTCCAACCCTCTAATCACCTGGTGGGTTCACAAGCCCCCATCCTTAGGGGCTTTCCAAAAGTCACCTCATTGACATAAACTCAGGTGTGGTTGAAAGGGGTTTGTTGTGAATATCAAGACACATTTATCCTCTTATGACTTAGGAAATTCTAAGAGTTTTAGAAAGACCAAATATATATTTCTAATTATAAATCACAATATCACAAAAACCAACTGGTTCTTCACCACAAACAGCCTGAGACAGCCTGGCCAGGTGAATTCTCCCCACTCCCTGCCAGCTGATGTAGACTTCAACGTGAATAATGACCTGGAATAGTGTGAAGTAGTGGCATCGGCCATCAAGGTGGAGTTGTAATTTTTTGTTTAGTTCTGTCTCCTTATCTTGACCTTGAATTCTTGGAAGACTAGGGCATCTTTTGTTATCTCCAGCATATGACCCACAAACAGATACTCCATAAATGTTGGTTAAATGAATATATAAATAAATAAAATGGTTTTTTCTAGGGGCAAACTAAAAAGACAGCCTTCAAATTTGGATTTGAGGATCATGAACAGAGCTTGGTTCACACACATTGAGATGCTCTGGTACCATGTTTCTTAAGTGTCTGTAGAAATGTTATGTTACCAAAAAATGGAGGGAAGGGGGATCCCATGCTTGAATGAATTTGGAAATTCTGAGTTCAAAACTAAGTTGAAAAAAATTTTTTTAATTGCAGGACTTCGTAGAGCCTGAAGTATGTAACGTGCATTGTGATTCTCATGACGGGGATAATTTGGTTGCAGCATTTCTCTAGGACTGCTGTTCTGTGGGCCACACTTTAGGAAATGCTTGTCTTGTCTCTAGATCTGAATGGAAGAAATGATGAAACCATCCTTTGCGTTTGGTGCAGTTGAACAAACATTTACTTTGTGCCTACTATGTGCCAGGCACTGGGATTACAAATATGAATAAAGCAAGCTCTGTTTCCTGCCTTCAAAAAATGATTTAGCGAGGGAGACAGCACCTAATTCTTACAATTTCAGTATGGTACATGCAATGAACAAATTGTGTTGAGAGGAGAGATGCAACACGGAAGATGATGCTGTTAACTCTCTCCAAGGTGAGGTGTGGTGTTAGGGAAAGCTTCAGGGAGGATGGGACAATGAAACAGATCCTGAAAATTAAAGAAGCCGTCACTCACTGGGTAGACGAAATGGGTAAAGACTGCTCATCTTTTTGCCAGGACATTACTCAACAGGGCCGGTGAGGTGACAGCTCCCTCACTCTCCTAGACCCCAGGGCACAGGTGGTGCACCAGGGAGCACCATCTACTTAGACTGAAGTCGTGCATCATGGTGGCTCAGTCCACTTCACACACCTGTCATACCTTATTCTCCATTTTAACTCATCCGCCACCATCCCACACCACCACCAGGCTCAGAAAACCCTTGCCTAGCACAATCCTGAACTATTTCACATCACAACAGCTGTAGGAAACTTCGTGGGTGTACCAGCCCTCTATTCATTGGAATGATGCAAATAGGAACAAGAACATTCACAAGCTAAGATATCAGGCTGTGTTTCTGGCTCTGGGTCTTATTTGCCTTAGGCCATTTTTAAATTTCCTAAACTAGATAGGATCGAATAGGCCAACTCTTGAATTCCAGAGACTTCCAAGGATAAAGGAGCAATGCAGAGACCAATAGAGGCAATTCAACAAGTGGCACTTTATTTATTCACTACGGAAAGATGGAACCAATGCTACCAGAGCTTAGCCTTTGGAGTTGGCTATATGCTTACACATGAGACCACAAAACCAAAACCCTTCAGGCTTGCTGCCAATAAAGATTTTTTTAAATATATACTTTGGAGGAAAAATTGATTTGGAAATTCAAAGTTCTTCTGCTCTTTTGATCTTTGAGTCAGTCCATAATTATCTTTTAATTTCTTGGTACCTACAGAATTCTCATTAACAATGCTTGGAATGCATGCTTAGCCTATGTTCAGAGTTATCTTTGGGGAGGATTCATGGCTAGGAGCTCTCCCCAGCAGGTGAGGGCCCAGGGCAAATGATACTCTGTCCTTTCCCCCTGGCTCAAAAGGTTTAGGGCAGATTATGTGATATCAAAATTAATGCCAAGAACAGCCTGAAGTGGAAAATAAGACACACGACAAAATGACTGGGGAGCACGAGGGAGCCCACTGTCCTGGAACCCGCCTGCCTCCAGTATTGGAGGAGCTCACCAGCTGACTGTGTTCAGGTCTTTCTGTTTTTTCTATTGCCAACTAGTTAAACTATTGCCACACCCAGTGATCACTACACAGAAGCTAGCTCCAGGAATCCCATTGGATAGAAACTTTCAAAGTCCTCAGGCATAAACTAAGCTGATAAATAGGGATTGGGAAGAAAGTTTGAGGTGACAGGTGCCCTGTCCATCTCATGACATTTCTTTGGGCTGGATTCTGTGAATTCTGACCAAAGGATGGCCAGCCAACCCTGTGAGCTGGGGGTGGGGGTGGGGGGTGGGGACTGAGAAAGCACATTCCTTAGGGGCAAAGAGATATCAGCTGATCAAGATAGAATCAAGGATCAAAATGGACTGCAGTCCACTGCAGAAGATGAGCCATGGACACACTGAAGCAGACAGATAGAAACAACCAGGACGGACAGCAAAAGTTGACCAAATCTGGAGATCTGCAGGACGGGTCAAGGACCGAAATTCAGCAAGTTTGGTAAGAGAGGGCAGAGACAGAGGATCAGACTTGAGTAACACCTGAGAACTCACCCATTTCCTGCCCTAGGTCTCGGGCTATTTTATACACTGGACAGGAGAGGCCCCGGACATAGGGCCTGTGAGATATTTGGGTCCTATGAACATATTTGGGACCTTGCAAAAAAGTATCGCTCTAAAATACAGAGAGAAAAATCTCAAAACGTAAGTTAATAAATGTTAAATGAGTATGAAGCATCCCCTTATGTCAACTTCATTAATTGTTCCGTCTAGTATTCACAAAAATTTCCTTGTATTGGAAAATGATTTGTAGATTTACATAGTGGTTGAGAGCATGGACGGTGAAGCCAAACTGCCTGTGTTCAAATTCCGGCTCCTCCATTTACTGTGTTACTTCCAGCAAGTTATTCAATCTCTCTGAGCTTCAGTTTCCTCATCTTCTGTAATCCCATATATAAAATGGGGATAATTATACCATTAACCTTAAAGACTGTTGAAAAGATTAAATGAGCAAAACACTTAGAATAGTGCTTGGCACATCCTAAGAACTAGATGTGTACTAACTGTTGTTGTTATCATTACTTTCTCACTTAGAAAGAATTCCAAAATATAAACTAATTTCTAAGAAATTATAGCCAAATTAAATGAGTCACTTACACTTAAGTATTTCAAAAGCAAAATTATAAAACTCATTCCAAAGAATTTCTTAAAAAGTTTTGTCAATAAAATACCAACGTAAAGAAAATAGTGTAATGAACTGCATGGACTTTTCACTCAGTTTCAACAATTATCAATTCACAGCTACTCTTGTTTCATCTACACCTCTACCCATTCCCCTGCCCCCAGCCCAGGATTATTTTGAAAAAAATCCCAGACAGCCTATCATTTCGTTTGTAAATATTTCAACATGTATTTCTAAAAGATAAGGACTCTTTTAAAAAACATAACCACACACATATATATACCATGGAATACTACTCAGCCATTAAAAAAGACAAAATTGTCCCGTTTCAACAACACGGATGGACCTTGAGGGTATGATGTTAAGTGAAACAAGCCAGACAGAGAAAGACAAATAACGTTTGATATCACTCATATGTGGAAGATAAACAAATACATGGATAAAGAGAACAGATTAGTGGTTACCAGAGGGGAAAGGGGTGGGGGGTGGGCAAAAGGGGTAAAGGGGCACATATGTGTGGTGATGGATAAAAACTAGACTATTGGTGGTGAGCACAATGCATCTATACAGAAACTGAAATATAATAATGTACACCTGAAATTACACAATGTTATAAACCAACACAACCTCAATAAAATAAAAAACGAAAAGAAAAAAAAAACCAAGAACAACAACAAAAAATAATAAAATTTTAATACCATCAAATATCTAGCCAGTGTTCAAATTTTTGTGCTTGTTTATAGAATTTTTTTTTTTTTGGCAGTTTGTTTGAATCAAGATCCAAATAAAGTCCATTCATTGTACATGAATGATATCTCTTAAATGGCTTTTGATCTACAGGTTTTTCCCTCCATGTCTCTTTTTCTTTTTACCCACACTTTTTCTTTTTCTTTTTTTTTGTTCGTTTTTCAATTTGTTTATATTTTAGATAAATAATATGTCAGGATGACCATTTTAATCTAAATGACAGGTTTTCATGTTCTTCTCTACTAAAAAACTATCCAAGTCAGATAATACAGTTTTTTTCTTTTTTATTGAAGTATAGTTGACATATAATATTGTATTAGTTCCAGGTGTACAGCATAGTGATATGACATTTATTTACATTACAAAATGATCACCCTGATAAGACTAATAACCATCTGTCACCATACAAAATATATTACAATACTGTTGTCTGTATTCCCTATGCTGTACATTACATCCTCAGGACATTTATTTTATGACTGGAAGTTTATAGCTCTTAATCCCCTTCATTTATTTCTCCCTTCTCCCCTCCCCCCCCCCTCTGGGGACACCAGTTTGTTCTCTGTATCTATTTATTTCTGATTTGTTTTGTTTTGTTTTAGATTCCACATAAGTGAAATCATACGGTCTTCTTCTTTCTCTGTCTGGCTTATTTCACGTAGCATAATACCCTCCAGATCCACCCATGTTGTCAGGCTTACAATTTTTCTTGTTGAATAAACCAGGGTGTTTGTCCTGTGGAGTTTACCATAGTCTGGATTTTGCTACCTTGCACCTCAGTGTCATTTAACATGGCCTTCTTTTCTCGGTGTTTCCAGCAAGTGGGTAGTCAGATCTAGTTACTTGATTGATTCAGATGCAGTTTTTTTGGAAGCTTCCTTCGGAGGTACCTCCATCAGGGGGCACAGAGTCTGGCTGTCTTTCTTTTTGAGATATTTGCAACCATCGATGATCATTGCCTAGGTCCATTAATTCACTAAAAGTTGTAAAATGGTGATATTCTAGTTTTATCATTCCTCCTTTTAATAGTTGGACTACTCTAAAAAGTAATGTCTCCTCATGAATTATTTGGTTACCCTGAAGTATAGTTTGTATAGGAAAGGCAAGATAAATGCTTGGTTCTTTCCTTTTATTTACTAGTTTTCAAAACACTGAGTTAGTTTTCTAGCATCCTCTACGAGAGCCCAAAGAGTGTTGTTTGCTATTTTGGTCTTAGTTCTGCACAATGTGGTTACGCTGACAATTGGATACACAATTACCTTATTTTTCTTTTCTTAAATGTTGCTTTCAGTATTAGATATTGCTTTTTTATCATTTAATTTTATTTTTATAATTATATAAAATATTACCTGGTTACTTGAATCTAAAAAAGAAGATAAATTCAAATAAGTCTAGCTTTTATTTCTGTTTTTCCTGATCAGTTTCTTCCCTACCCCTATAGATAACCGTTCTTTTTAATGATAGTCTTCCATTGTCCTTTACTCTGCCAACTAAGTAAATATACATATATATTCCTATCGCCCTCTTTTTATATAAACATTGGCATATTATACTCACTTTTTTTCCATCTTGATCAAATAATATTTACAGCAAAAACCAAAAAGTGTATTTAATATGTGATGTGGTTGGGTGCTATTTTAACGTTTGCTATAACAGTAGGCAGGCCTACAACAGCTCAGGAAAAGCCTAGCCGGCTGCTTTTATCTTCTCATCCAGACAAAATCCACCTCTAAGCCGGGCCAGTCTGAGGTCGATAGAGCAATTGAAATCAGCTAGCTGAACGTGGGAAGCACCCTGGAATGGCGAGGAAATGCAGTTCTTGCCGGCAGTTCCTGTGAGGATCAGGGTGCAGAGTTGAGTCTTCGACATCAGACCTTTACGATGGGTTTAGGATCTGAGGACCCCTCCATCTCTCAGAAGGTAAGGTGGAGGATCTCATTAGGTGAACCACGTTGGTTGTTTGGCTCTAACAATAACAGCATCTTAGAATCAACACTTCGTGGTTGTTTTGTGTTTTTTGTTTATAGACTCCAAAGACCTCCACGCAGAGTAAGGAAGGAAATGGCGGGCCAGGGCCAAAGATGGGTGGTCCAGGTAGAGAGCAGGAGGCGGGGCCGGGGGCGGGCGGAGGGTGGAGCCAGGCAGTGGGTGGGGCTGGGGCGGGGCCGGACGCCTGGCGTGAGAAGGAGGTGGGGTCAGGTGGAGTGGGCGGCCAACCAGGTCTCACCGTGCCCACTGAGCCCAGCCAGCGCAGCAGAACCTCTGTGTGCTGGATGATTCATCTGGGTAAGTCACTCCCTCGCGGTCCCCAGAGCCCCGCACACTAGAAGGCCGAGAAGGAGCCGGGGCCAGCGGGGTCGAGGAGCGAGGAAGGGGCGAGGGAAGGGCAAGAGGAGGCTCAAGTGGCTGGAACAGTCTGGAATAACCTTCCCCTGTTCCACACACAGTCTGTTTTTCCAATCAGCATTGCCAGTATGTTTTCCTGGCAGCATCTCTGCGACCAGGCCTCGCTGGGAGAGCTACAAAACTTCTGCCCTCTCTTGTTCCTAAATCTGATTTATTTGCTCAGACTACTTTTGGTGTTCATTTAAAAGTGTATTTCCCCTGCATTAAAAGTGGCCCCATTACTGTGGTGGAAAGAGGAGGAACATAGTAATTTGACCTATAGGAAAAGCTCTGCTGGGGGCTCTCTCCCATGTCTTTTGACGCAGAAAACAGGCACAACACAAATGATCATGGACGGAAGCACATTGATTAGGGCACATCCCAGTACAGAATTCTATGTGGTCATGCAAAAGACTGAGGTAGAAGTATATGTACTGGTGTGGAAGGATATAGATAATATATTGATGACTGTAAAATAAATCAAGTCACAAAATGATGTGTATATTGGTAAACGCAGGATTGGAAAAGTTTATAGTAACATGTTACCAGAGGTTTCTACCAGGAAGGGGAACTGGAGTGTAATTGTATCAGTGACAACCTCTCTGCTGCAAGTAAAGAAAACCCCAACTCAGTGGTTCACACAATAAGGAGATTTATTATCTTGCTAAACAGGAAGTCCATGGGGAAAGGGACGGTGGGGTTGATTAACTCAGCAGCTCAGGACATCACTGGGGACCCAGGTTCTTTCCATCTTTCTGCTCTGTGGTTCTCAGTGAGTAGGCTCTCTTCTTAGGCAGCTCCCCTCATGGGGATAGGGGCAGTAGTTTCAGGAGAAACATCCAAACTTAACATTCCTAGCAGAGAAGGCCAAAGTCACCTCTAGCCAAAGTCACCTGTCAGAGGAATCTCATGTCTCCCAGAAACCAGCCTGTCTTATATCCCTGCCACACTTCATCACTGGCTGGAAGCAGCCCCTGGGAAGCACGGCCTCAGATGCTCAGACACTGCAGCAGCCGTCAGTCAGTTATGCTCCCTGCAGCTGGAGATTGGAGAGGACATGCTCATGACATTCACAAGCGTTCTCTCTGTTAAAAATAAATGCACCAGCCAACTTTCCCTATGTGTCATATGCGTCACATGCCCTTGTTTAAACCAAGGAAACCACTATGCTTGACTTAAAGATAGACCAATCAGGACCACACTCTCAGGCTCGGCTAGAGCCCACCTGCCCGGAATCATATGGCTATTGAGGGGAAGGATGGGAAATTGCAAAAAATCCAGGTTCTGTTAGAGAGAAAGAAGTGGGGAATGAATGTCAGGTAAGTAACCAATGGCCTGCTACAATGAGGAAGGGGGACCTTTTTAATCTGTATATTTCTGTATAGTTTGGATTTTTTTTTTTTTCCTGAGGAAGCTTGGCCCTGAGCTAATGTCTGTTGCCAGGCCTCCTCTTTTTGCTGAGGAAGATTAGCCCTGAGCTAACATCTGTGCCCATCTTCCTCTATTTTCTGTATGGGACGCCACCACAGCATGGCTTGATGAGTAGTGCATAGGTCTGTGCCCGGGGTCCAAACCTGCAAACCCTGGGCCGCCGAAGCAAAGTGCATGAACTCAACTACTACACCACTGGGCTGGCCCTAGTTTGGATTTTTATGAGCATGTATTACTCATATAATAATAATTTTAGTTAGGACAGTTAAGAGAACAGAACTTGGCATCAAAAAGAAAAATATTCGATTCCATCTCTGTGATTTATAATCTGTAGTCTTGGGCAAGTAACTTAACATCTTTAAGTCTTTATTATTAAAAAGCTGAAAGTGATTCTCAAGTTGGAAAAAAAAGTACGGATAACATTAAAGAGATGTGAGTTTCCCTTATGTCCTGGGAAACAAATTATTTCCTATCTGTAAAGATTCAGAAACATATGTGTTAGATTACACTACTTTAGGTTTGTTATTGTTTTAATATTTCAAAGAACTGGAAAAATATGGTTCTTCTATAAGCACATTAAAGAAAGTCACAATGATTTCTTTTTAACAAGTTGCGTAAAATGTTCTTTTACTTCCTCTCAACCAGTTTGTTGTTTGAAACAATAGAATAATATATTTCCCCAAAAGTTATGAGTTTTGATCACGAGGTTGTGTGGCTGTTTTGAAAATGATCAGTTTAGTTCTATTTATTCATACAATTATATATAATCTTGGTTCTTAATCACTTTAAATTGAATCAAAGCCCACTATCTTAATATCATTTTGAGATGCCTGTTAAGAAAACTGGAAAGTTGGAGAACCATGATTAAGTAGTGGTTCAGGGTTGGGTATTTTCTAAGAGATACTGGCAGCTGCAGAGATGAAGTGGTCTTTAGAGTCTAGGATGTAAAGTAAGAATTCGGACCTACCCCCACACTATGGTGAGATCTTAGGAGAGTCATTCATCTTTGCTGCTTTTAAGGTTTCTTGTTTACAAAACAAAAATAACTCAGCTGTTTGAAGATTACATCCTATCAGTTATCTATTGCTGCATTAAAAAAAACACCCTAAAATGTAGTGGCGTAAAACAACAATCCTTTAATTTGCTCAAAATTTCTTTGGGTTAGTAATTTGGGCTGAGCTCAGCTTAGCTGGATTTTCTGCTGGTTTTGTCTAGGGTCACTCATGTGGAGACAGTCAGTTTGTAGGATGGCTGAGAGCTGATTGATCTAGGAGGCCTCAGCTGGAATGCTCATGGCTGCTCCTTAACCTCCAGAAGGCTAGCTCAGGCGTCCCCAGAGAGCATTCTCAGCAAGAGAGGGCAAGCCCAATGTTCAAGCATTATTTTATTTATTTATCAATGTTCAAGCATTATTTTATTTATTTATTTATTTTGTTGGTGAAGAAGAGTGGCCCTGAGCTAACATCTGTTGCCAATCTTCCTCTATTTTTTATGTGGAACACTGCCACAGCATGGCTTGATGAGCGGTTTGTAGGTCCATGCCCGGGATCTGAACCTGCGAACCCTGGGCTACTGAGGCAGAGCGCTTGAACTTAACCACTGTGCCACCAGGCCAGTCCCTCAAGCTTTTTTTAATTCACTGCTTGTAACATGTTTCCTCATGTCCCATTGGTCAAAGCAAGTCACATGGCCACACCAAACATCAGTGTGGGAGGGGTCTACACAAGAGGTTGGATACAGGAAAGCTGATTGAGTGGGAGCCATTGTAACAATCTACCAAAGGGACAGCAGGTAAATCAATCAGCAGATATGGAGAATCATATTGTAAATTTTAAAATACTAAATGAGTTCCAGTCATAAACCCTAGAGGGTAAGTAAAGCAAGTGTTTTTATTCAGAGTGCCTTTCAAACTGCAAGATACTTGGGGAAAAGAATGATTTGTGAACTCAAAATGAAGTTTATCAACATGTCAAAAGTTTCATTATTTTGATAACTGCTTGGCTAGAAAATGCCCTCCCCAGGTGATAGGCGATATGAACAGTCCCACTCAGAACCCAGCCTCATCTTGACCAGGCATCTTAGGATGTTCTATGCTCCCTAGCCCTTCACTGCTTTTCACGGCACCCAGAATCCATTGCCTGCATACACTTAACACAGTTTGTAAATTTTAATTTTACGTACATTTGTTGTTGTCCTTCTCCCCCAGTACAGTTTATAGAAAGCTCCATGACGACAGGAACCATGTCTGTTTCACTGCCCAGTCTGTACCCAGCATCTAGCACAGGACAGCACATAACAGGAACCTAAATATTCATTGAGAAGTGAATGAAATGAAAAGCGACACTTATGCAACAAGTACCTCCTCATGTTGTCTCCGGGAACAGGCATCCTCTGTTCTGAGAATACAGTGAACTTGCCTGTCTCTTAATGGATGATTCATTCTGTCAGTAATTTGCCAGGGGAGGGCAGTAGCTCCTCGCTTCTAACTCTTGTCTCTGTAGACTTCTTGGGCTAATCAATTCTTCCCGAACTATGTCAAAACCAAATCCCGTAGATTCTACCTGAGCTCTGCCTCTGAAATCCCACCCTTCCTTCTACCACTCCTTAGGGGTCTTTGTCACTTCTTGCCAGGATTCCCACCTTAGCAGTATTGCCCAATCCCACCTCACCTTCCCCTCAGCTGCCAGAAGTATCATCATAAAAATATTGAAAAGTTAATCCTAGGGTTAAAGACCTCCCCTGCTCCCCAAACCTAGAGATAAGATCAAATCCAAACTTTTTGGCATGAGGTTCAAGGAGTTTCACAATCTGCCCAGAGGTCCGTCTCCCAGCTCCTCTCTCATCACCCGCCCCCCTTCCTCCCATGCAGCCTCTGCCCCAGGGAATGTTCCAGTGTTGAATAAATGTGCCTAGCCTGCCAGAATGCCATAATCTGATGCCAGCTATCTTCTTTACCTGGCCTGTCTTCACCTCTCCTCCATCACCTGGTCATCTCCTTCCCTCTCATCACTTAGACCTGACTCAAAATTGTGTTCTCAGGAAGCCTGTCCAGCCTCCGTTGTTCATATCTCTATTAAAACCCTCCCACGTTGTGTTGTAAGTCTACAGTCACAGCTCCTGCTGCTGCTGTTCCCAGCAAGCGAGGAGACTTGTTGGATGGGATGAATTAAAGATGGAGGAAAGGAAGAATTTAGAACCAAAAAAAAAAAATTGTGTGTCCTACAGTTGGCACCCCATCCCTGACTTCTTTCCTCCTCTGCCTCGCTGTTCTGCTGAGTAAGTTACTCTGACAGGCCTTTTGCGGGGAATATCTGTTGTGTTTGTCTGCCTGACATCCCCTCTCTCTTCTGGAAACAGCATTCTTCTTCCCCATGGGAAAACCTGTCCCGTACAGTTGGAGTGGGTTTGATCATATCCACCTCCCAAGGGTCTCCATGCCGTTGGACATAATGAATGGTTCAGGATTGGGCACAGGACCCAAACAAGATCATTTAAAATCCTCCTTTAGATTTTTCTGCCAAAAGGATTTGGGAAGATGCTCTCTTTCCTCTGAAGATGCTAAGCTGGTAGGATGTAAGTCAGGGCTGCCAGTGATCATTATGATCTCTAGTAGAGAAGGTCTGTTTAAGAGAAAGGGAGTCCTGATGACCTCATATGAGCTCCTAGATCAAGCTGTGCCTGAAGCCAACTGACTTTCCTTTCCATGAGCCAATAAATTGTCTTTTGATTTAATCTAGTTAGTTTGTGGTTTCTGCCAGTTGTACCTGAAAGAGTCCCCAACTACTATATCTTTAAAATAAAAATGTTTCCTTATTATTTCAGCTTTACTCAGAGAAGGTGTGGATTAGATGTGAAAAGTAAGGCCCTGCTTTCACAGCATGGGGGAAGAAACATGACTGAGGCAGAATCTTTGGGTGAGGAAACTATGAGTCTTTCTAGCCCTTTCTGAGTCAGTTTCTCACAGAGCAGTTTCATTCTTGTCTAGATATGTGGCAAGAAAGTTACCAGAAATCAGGCAAACTCATTTCCAAATGTAAATACCAAAGTGCATTTCTTTGCTCAAGATAAGCTTTTTGACTTAGTTCTCTTTTGGATTATTAACACCTTAATTATTATCATTGTTACAGATGCTATCTGTATGGCCACTTTAACAGGGCTGGATTAAGAAACCTGACGCACATTTTCCAAGTACTAAAGCCATGAACCATTCTACTTTCTTCCCCCAAGAATGAACCATCAAGTTCATTCTTATTAATATTTAGAAAAACGTAAAATGAACACTTAATCCTAGACCTATCTGCCAAAGCCCATATAAAGCAGAAAAAGTGTTTCATGGCTACTGAATAGAAATACTACGGGTCTTGAGAAAGCCTCACACATTTTGGGGAGCCAGTTGGTACTTAAGGAAGATAAAAAGAGAGAAGCCGAAGAAATGATGGCACTTTAAGATATCTCTCTATACAGGGCTTCAAAGACTTATTTTTTTTTAAGTGGGGAATTCTTCTATTTAGAGGTTTTTAGGGCAAAGCAAAATTATGGGCCATTTTTGGAAAGGGAAACTGTAAAAAAGGCAGGATTGACAAGAATAAACTAGTACGAAAAAAAAATCTGCTTTTAAAACCATTATTGGCCGTTCGAAAAAGGCCAGTGAACCCCTGGGGTGATGTTGAGGAAGGAGCATGGGGAAATGTCCACAAGAATAAAATCAGCTGGACCCTCTCGCTTCAGGACAGCTCATCTGAAGCTGTCGTTAGAAAGGTGTGTCCAGGAGACCTGGAGAAGGAGGAGCTGCATGTGGCTTGTTCATTGACCTTCCTTTCCTTTGCTCTGAAGCCCCTTGAGATCATTGCCAAGTCCAAGTAAATGGAACATTTATTTCTTCTTGCATTTACTTATTCATTTGAGAAATGTTTACTGAGCAGCTATTATGCGCTAGGCACCAATAAGCAGTCTGTATGACTCAGGAGGGAGCAGAAGGAGCTGGATTGTAGGACTCCCATCCCCACTCCCCACTCCTCACGAGCTCTAGCCTGGACCATTCAACACATATTTACAATAAAGGCATATTTTGTGCCAGGCTCTGTATTAGGCATTGGGATACCAGAGACCCAGTCATTCCGCCTTGCAGTAATGGTGGCAGTTAGACAGGGTTTGATTCCTAAAGAAGCCTAATAAGATCCAAAACGACAGTGTTGCGGAAAAAGGCTAAAATATAGCAACGGCATTCAAGTAAGGTTATGCATGGTGTGAACTTAAACTGTTATTTTATCTCAAAATGAGTTTATTTGGGAAGAATTACAATTCAGGAAGTGCATGCTATGGCAAACCATATGCAAATCTGGAAAAGAAAGGAGCCGTGCTGCTTTTATAGAGAAAAAGGGGGAGTAGGGAAAGGCTGTTCTAAACAGAATTCCATGGGGAGAAAGTAACAGTTCACGGCGGCGACATCTTCTCATTGGCTGAGCTGCAGTGTTTCTCGTGGGCTGGGCTGTTGCCAGGTGGGGAGAGAAGCCTTCCTTCAGTAGTAAAGTTGTTTTACTTCTTGTCCAAGATGCAAGCTATGTCTCTTCCTGTTTGGTATAATTGATGTTGTGTGATAGGGCATGAGAGGTCCCCCTACAGGCCTTCTTGACTCCAATTTAGTTAAGGTTTCTTTTATTAATTTCCACAATAGGAAGCAGCCAAAGTCTGCATCACAACACAGGGTCTGGAGAGGCCAGATGTGGGCACCAATTGTCCTTTCTTTGCAGGGCTGAACGGATGCACTTTCTCTTTTAGATCAGGAACCACTATCATGTGCACTGAACATCTTAGAATCAGAGTATCAAAAATGGAGCATAGGCGGGACTTTTATACCCTGCTGGCTGTCTAGGAAATTCTTGCTATGTAACGACCCCAAAGGCAGAGCCCCCCAGGGGGTCTCTTTGAAACCAGGTGCAAATCATCAACCTCACAGTTATTAATAAACAATGCTGACAAGCTGGCACAGACCCCGGTGAAACGCGCCTTGGACCCATGGTTACAAAGTAACACTATTAGTCAGAACTTTTTATATCTTGACCAGAGGCCGGTGCTGTGCAGGTACATCTTTTATTTCAGCAACTCGTCTCAGGCCAATTCCAGGCCCACAGGAGTTAACCCTGGAACCCCTCCAATCCATTCTCCACACTGCATCCAGTGAGCTTTTAAAAAATAAAATAAAACCTAGTCTGAGAAAACAGAAAATAACAAGCGTCAGGGAGGATGTGGAGAAACTGCAACCCTGCTGCCCTGTGAGTGGGAATGTAACATGGTGTAACCACTATGGAAACCAGCGTGGAGTTCCTCAAAAAATTAAAAGTAGATCCAGCAATCCCACTTCTCGTATATAT
Organism: Diceros bicornis minor; assembly: GCF_020826845.1. NCBI lineage: Eukaryota > Metazoa > Chordata > Mammalia > Perissodactyla > Rhinocerotidae > Diceros > Diceros bicornis. The sequence continues at coordinate 19,594,980 of NC_080764.1, read as the reverse complement.
CCAAAAGAATTGAAAGCAAGGTCTTGAAGAGATATTTGCACCCCGTGTTCATAACAGCATTGTTCACAATAGCCAAGAGGTGGAAGCAGCCCAAGTATCCATCAATGGATGTATGGATAAACAAAATGTGATATATACATAAAGTGGAATATCATTCCCCCACAACAAAGAATTTCTCTGCCCCAAATGCCAATAGAGCCAAGGTGAAAAACCTTGAGATGGACTAACAAAGGGGATGCTTAAGGATAATCAGAGTGCTGTTACCAGAAGAAGGAGGGCCTAGGTGTTGGCAAACCCCGTAGATTCCACTGGAAGTACAGTGCCTGGCCCAAACTAGGTTTTTCTAGAGTTTTTCTTTTTCTTCTTTTTGTTCTTTCCCTGACTTGTTTTCCCTCTCTACTCCTGACTCCAACCTTTTTCCACACATCCTCTTAGAAATAAGCCTTCCTCTCCCTGGTCCATAAATATGAGTTACCACAATCTCTCCCATAACTTAAAGCCCTCTAGGAATTCCATGTCCCCAAGGTGCCTTGAGTAGTGAGGGGTCTCTATCTCTCCCTGACTTTAGGCCACGCCCATCTGCTGTTCCAAACACATCACAAATATCAGAAGGCACGCAATGGGAAATGGATGGTGTGTCTGTTGAATTTGCACACTTCTTCAGCCCCACACACCTAGACGATCATGTATATTATTTTTTGGCCCAACTTTCCCCTCTAGATATCAACCATAATACCAAATTCATTCCACAGCTGCTTTTCTCTTTCTCCTATCTCTATCTCCCCTCACGATGACTTTACCCTGACTACAACTGTTTTTTAAGTTTCTTCCTCTTTTTAAGTTGGTTTGTATTCATATGGTTCAAAATTCAAAAGGAACCAAAGAATATTTGCAGCAAAAGTTATTCCCACCTCTGTCTCCAGTTCCCTAATTCCTCACCAGAGGCAACTACTGTTACTAATTTGTTGAGCAATTACATATACAGATCCTTCTTCTCTTTCCTTTTTTCTTTTAAACAAAATGGTAGTATACTATGCACATGGCTATGCACCGTGCTCTGCTTACTACACTTAAAAATGATTTTGGAGATTGTATATATCAGTACATAAGAGCTTGCTCGTACTTTTTATGGACATTTAGCATTCCATTTTATGGATGTGTCATAATTTTTTTAACCAGTCCCCCCTTGCTGGATGCTATACACTGAATGTTTGCATCCCCCTAAATTCATATGTTAAATCCTAATGCCTAATGTGATGATATTAGGAGGTGGGCCTTTGGGAGGTGATTAGATCATGGGGGTGGAGCCCTCATGAATGGAATTAGTGCCCTTCATACGAGACCCCCCAGAGCTCCCTCACCTTTTTCACCACGTGAGGACACAGCGAGAAGATGGTCCTCTACGAATCAGGAAGCAGACCTACACCAGACACCAAATTTGCCGGCACCTTGTTCTTGGACTTCCAGCCTCCAGAAATGTGAGAAATAAATTCACATTGTCTATAAGCCACCCAGACTATGGTATTTTGTTATAGCAGCCCCAGTGGACTAAGACACTGGACATTTAGATTGTTTCCAATCTTCTGAGAAAATCCACCATCACTTTGTACATGTATGAATATATCTACAGGATAAATTTGTACAAGTGGAACTGAAGGGTCAAAGGTAAAGTACCTGGTTGCTTTGCAACAGTTTCCATTTTGCATCAATTTGCTGTTCCACCAGCAATGTATGAGAGTGGCTATTTCCACCACGCCCTCAGCAACACGGTCACATCGTCAGATTCACTCCTAGTGATGCTTGCAGTGAGAAGGGCTAGTGAGGTTCCTTTTGCATAGAAATAGAAAGTGTTAGGGGCACACTGGCCAAAAAGCAGTGAAACACCTGCTCAGATGGCACTCCGGGCGAGGAGTTTCTAAGCTGCAAAAGAACTCGATGACTAAGATGGGAAGCTAGCGAGCTGTGAGCGTGGTGAAACAACTAAACAACACACCAGAGGAAATGATGAAATCTTACTGCATAGAGAGCCCTAAAAACAGCGTGGCCTCTGCTACCCTGTCCCAAGGAAATAATTTGAAACATAGAAAAAGCTTTATGCACTGTCTTGGTTTACTCAGGATCCCACGACAAAATACTGTAGACGGAGCGGCTTACACAGAAATTTATTTCTCACTGTTCTGGAGGCCGGAAGTCCCAGATCAGGGTGCCAGCATGGTCAGGTTCTGGTGGGAACCCTCTTCCCGGGTTGCAGATGGCCACCTTCTCACTGTGTCCTCACATGGCAGGGAGGTGGGGGGAGAGAGAAAGAGTCAGAGAGAGAAAGAGTGCTCTTTGGTGTCTCGTCTTACAATGGCACGAATCTCATGAAAGCCCCATGACCTTATCTAACCCTAATTACCTCCCAAAGGCCCCATCTCCAAATACCATCACACTGGGAGTTAGGCTTCAACGTATAAATTTGGGAGGACAAAAACATTCAGTTCATAATATGCACAAAGTTGTTTATCTAACCTACATATCTAGCAAAATGGGCATGGTTAAGTGCACTGGGGTACAGCTCTGAGATGGAATATCACATAGCCATCAAAAACTCAGTTTTCATAAAAATTGATAACTTACGTTTATCAACTAGCATTCTTTGGCTGTGAGCAATAGGAGCTGACTTTGGCCTATTTAAGCGAAAGAGAACTTATGAAAAGATATTGGAGGCTGAGGCCAAATCAATATGAGGCTAGAGGCCCAGGTGGCAATCGGGCAGGAATAAAGGTAGTTCCAGAGTCGTGGGCAGCATGAATCTCCCCAGTGGTCTCATAACAGGAAGTTCCCAGGAGAGCACTGAAGTGGCAATAAATACCCGGGAACTGCTCCTTCCCTCCTCACATCATGGAACTGCTCCTTCCCTCCTCACATCATGCATCCACGGGGTGCCTCCCGCCGAGAAGAGGGAGGATCTGGCCCTCAGCTTCTGGTGGAGGGGCATCACCTGGATTTACTCTCACATGATTCCCTCTGGAGGGGGAGAGAATTTGCAAAAACATAAATCAGGGCATTGTTTGGATGATACATTGATGTGGGGTGGTCAAGAGTTGACATGTGATCTCTACAGTGGAGAAACATTTGTATCACGCTGTTAAATTGAAAATGTAGGCAACACAATTCAATATTTGGTACAACTATGTGGAAAATGCACCCACTAAAAAAAGACTGCAAGGAAAGACACCCAATTGCTGTTCGTACTTCTCTTTGGGAGGTGGATTATGGGTGTTTTGTTCTTCTTTCTACTTTTCCATATTTTCTACTTTTTTCTAATACACCAAATTTATTTATTTATTTATTTATCTATCTATTTATTTTTGCTGAGGAAGATTCACCCTGGGCTAACATCCATTGCCAATCTTCCTCCTTTTTTTTTTGCTTGAGGAAGATTAGCCCTGAGCTAACGTCTATGTCAATCTTCCTCCACTTTATATGTGGGACACCTCCACAGCATGGCTAATGAGTGGAGTAGGTCTGTGCCCAGGATCTGAACCCACAAACACTGGCCACAGTGCACAGAATTTCAACCACTCGGCCACAGGGTCGGCCCCCCTATTTATTTATTTTTAAAACATCTGTGTGAAAACTTTTAAGTGCACTGCTTCTAGGGAAAAGCGAAATTTAGAACTGGCCAGTAACATTGTGAATAAGCGGCGTTTTTGGAAAGCCGGCTCTCATTCCTTTGCTTTTTTCTTCTTCCTCATATTCCTCATCCTTAGGCAATGAATGACTATATTTTCCTCCACTGACTTGCCACTTTCTCTCTATCAAAATCTGCTCTCAGAAAAGGATATGATATCAGTTGCCTTAAAGAAATTCAATAAGAATAAAATTTTCAATAGTAATAACACTAACTGTAAGCTAACATTTACTGCTATGGACTGAATTGTGTCCCCCCTTGGCAAATTCATATGTTGAAGCCCTAATCTTCAATGTGACTATATTTGGAGATGGGCTTTTAGGATGTAATTAAGATTAAATGAGATCAAAAGAGTGGGGGTCCTAATCTGATTGGATTGGTGGCCTCATAAGAAGAGGACATGAGAGAGATTTCTTTCTCTCTCCACGTGCATGCACGAGGAAAGGCCACGTGAGCACATGGAGAGACACTGGCCATCTGCAAGCCAGGAAAAGGGCTGTCACCAGAACCTAACCCTGCTGGCACCCTGATCTAGGACTCCAATTATGGAGTGGCCCTCTGAGGTGGACTGATGGTTTACTTTAAATGAGATGTTCTAAATTTGATCTGACAGCAGCTTTTACATCAATTATCTCATTCTTAAAATTACAAATAGGGTAGTGGTGATGAGTCCATAAATTATTATCCTGTGCTACCTAGAACAATGCCCTACACACAGCAAAGGCTCCATAAGTATTTTCTGAGTGAATGAATGAATACTGCTCCAAGATCATCAACTTGTAAATCACAATGATGTTCCTTCCTCCTTTCATTGAGCAAATATTTGGTGATTCCCTGTTAGTGCCAGATGCAGTTCTGGGTGCCAAGAATACAGCAGCAAACAAAACAGACAGAAATTCTTGCCCTTGAGTTTACATTCTTTTGGGGGAGGCAGACAATAATCAAGATGATTAAGTAAAATGCATAGAGCATAACATATTATCATTATATATTATAGATTACCTATTGTTATATTGTCATATTATTATCACTTCCTGTTATATATTTAGATGGTGATCATTTCTAAGGAGAAAACTGTAGCCTGGAAGGGAGAAAGAAGGTGTGGGGGTCAGCTGCAGAGCAAGGGGGCTTATAATTTTAGAAAGAGTGGTCAGGGAAATCTTCATTGAGAAGGTGCATTTTGACATAAGGTCTGAGGGAGGCAAGGGAGTGAGCCAGGTGGATATACCAGGGGAGCATGGTTCTGGCAGAAGGAACAGCCAGTGCAAGAAAAAAGGCTTGAGATGGGAGTGTGCGTGGTGGGTTTCAAGGCAGAAAGAGACCAGTGTGGCTGGAAGAGAGTGAACAAGGAGGAGAAAAGCAGGAAAGAAGGTCAGAGAGGTACAGGCTGGGGATGCCTCATACAGGACCTTTTAGGCCACTGGTTTCGCTCTGAGGAGATTAGGAGCCTTGGAAGTTTCCAAGCAGAGGCAGGACATGATTTTAACAAGATGCTTCTGGTTGACCTGTTGCAATAGTGGGGCGGGGGGTGGGGGGTGTTGGGCAGAAGCAAGGAGACCATCAGGAGGCTGTTGCAATAATCCAAGTGAGAGATGATGACAGCAGTAGAGATGGTGAGAAGTGGTCATTTTTTTGGATATCTTTTTTTTTTGCTGAAGAAGATTCGCCCTGAGCTAACATCTGTTGCCAGTCTTCCTCAAGCAAAAAGAGCTAACATCTGTGCCAACCTTCCTCAATTTTGTATGTGGGTTGCCGCCACAGCATGGCTGCTGACGAGTGGTGTAGGTCTGCCCCTGGGAGTCGAACCCTGGGCCACCGAAGTGGAGTGTACTAAAATTAACCAGTAGGCCACCGGTAAGTCTCTCTCTCTCTCTCTCTTTTTTTTTTTTTTAATATATTTTAAAAAACTTTTTATTATGAAAAATTTCAAAAATACCAATTAAAGAGGATGTAGAATGAATCCCCATGTACCTATCAGCCAGCTTCAATAATCCATACCTGGCCAATGTTATTTTATCTATATCTCCACCCAATACGCTGGATTATTTTAAAGAAAATCCCAGATATATAATTTCAGTTGTAAATATTTCAGGATATATCTCTAAAAAAATAAGAAATTAAAAAAACATTACTATAATAAAAGAATCACAATCAAGACATTAACAATCTATAAATAACCAGTCCATATATTTATATATAATTATATATATAGCTATTTATATTTACAAAAATAAATTTACAAATTTATATTTACAATTACAATTACTATGTATATAGTTACAATTGATTTGTTCAAATCAGGATCCAATGTCCACATATTGCCTGGTACTAAAATATACATAATATGAGAAATTTACCATTTTGAACATTTTTAAGTATACCATTCAGTGGCATTGAGTACATTCACATTGTTGTGCAACCATCACTGCCATCCATCTCCAGAATTTTTGCATCTTTCCAAAGTGAAACTCTGCACTCGTTAAACAATAACTCCCCATTTCCTCCCCCTCCCCCCAGCCCCCAGCAACCACCATTCTACCTTCTGTCTCTATGAATTTGATGACTCTAGGTACCTTGTATATCCTTTCTCCTTGATTGATAAGCTCCTACTTCCTCTTTTTCTTCCCTTCCTTGCTATTATTTGTTGATGAAATTGGCACATTCTGGATTTTCCTGATGACATCCCTATGGTACTTATTGTTTGACTTGTTCCTTTATCCTCTGTTTCCTTTAAACTGGTAGTTAGAGGGAATTTTGTTTGTTTGTTTTTCAATATCGTTTGAAGGTAGAGTGGACAGGATTTGCTGTCAAATTGATGTGGGATATGAGAGAGAAGAGTCAAGAATGACTCCAAGGTTTTTGGCCTGAGCAACTGGAAGAGTGGAGTTGCCATTTTCTGAGATGGGGAAGACCGAGGGAGGCGCAGGGCCAGGGAGGGGACAATGTTTGGGCACTTTGGGTTTGAGATGTGTATTAGACCCTCAGATGGAGATGTTGGGTAGCCAACTGGATATGTGAGCCCAGAGTTCAAGTGGTTGGGACAGGAGATATGAATTTGGCAGTTGTCAGCAGATAGATGGCACTTAAAGCTCTGAGACTGGATGAGATCACCAAGAGACCAAATGCAGATTAAGAATGAGAGAGAGGGGCCGGCCCAGTGGTGCTTCGGAGGCCTGGGGTTTGCAGGTTTGGATCCCGAGCGCGGACCCATGCACTGCTTATCAAGCCATGCTGTGGCAGGCATCCCACATATAAAGTAGAAGAAGATGGGCACGGACGTTAGTCCAGGGCCAACCTTCCCCAGCAAAAAGAGAAAGATTGGCAACAGATGTTAGCTCAGAGCTAGTCTTCCTCACCAGAAAAAAAAAAAGAATGAGAGAGAGAGAAACTTTAAGGACTGAGCTTTGGGGAGCTTCAATTGTAAGTGCCAAGGAGATTGGGGAAGAACCAGCAAAGGAGACTGAGAAGGGGCAGTCAGCAAGATAGGCAGAAATCTAGGAGAGTGTGCTACCCTGGAAGCCAGTTCTTCCAAGGAGGAGAGAATGAAGAATGGATCAAATGCTGTGGACAGGTCAAGTAACATGAGGACTGAGAATTGATTATTATTTGGTAGAATAGAGAGGTCCTCTCTTTTGATCACGTATAATTAAATTACAACTCAAAACATTCCCTGAGGAAGAGTCCTTTCATATGTTGGGATTAGTGGACTGCAATATCACCTTGAGTAGAGAGGTTAGTGAGTGGTTAAGAGCAGAGGCCCCGAAGGAAGGAGACCTGGATTTAAGTATCAGGGTATGGGAACCCCGGCAATGAGCATGCAAAGTGTCAGGATTCTCACCTGTAAAACAGGAACAAGAAGAGTCCCTACCACCTAGGGCTCTTGTCAGATAACGAGAGATGGTGTGAGTAAAGTACTTAAGCAGGATGCCTGGCTCATCTTAAGTGCCCAAGGAATTGTTGGTAAATGGTAGGATGACTCAGGTCAGCACCTGACTCTCAGCTACTTTTGCCTAGGTATTAAAAACAATGGAAAAGCCATCATTTTAGTTAAATGTGTACTTTACATAGAGAAAAAAAGACAACCACAACTGGAATTTCGCTGACAAAACAGTAATTTTAGCATAAGTTGAACAGCATGTTTAAAAAAAAAATCTCGGAAACAATCATTCCAACTGAACAAAGGAAATGCAGGCCTGGCTCACAGAGGGAGGCAACTTTTCTTTGCCTTTAAAAGGTCCTGGCTTAGTTCTATTATAATAGATTGCAAACATCTGGTTGAGGTGGTTATTCAGATTCACTTGGGTTTGTGCATGTCTGTAATTTGTTTTTTGTGTTTAAGCAAATAAACACCCAGTGTTTTCCAAGAGCATTTTGACTCTGGGTTGCCCCCAAGAGAAGCAGGAAATAAGCTTGTCCACAAGTCCAGATGAAAATAAAGGGGCTGCACCATTCCACACATCTGGTGACCAGACAAGTTCACTAAATTGCAGCTGGGATGCAAGTTCCTCAAGAGCAGGAAACTTGTGTTTGACACCCTGTAACCCCAGAACCAAGCCGGATATGAGCTGGATGCTTAACATGTGCTAATTAATTGAAAGAAGGAAAAATAAAGCAGTGCACTGATTGAGAACAGTGACCCCATCTGATGGGGCACCGTGTGGTTTCGGTGTTCTGTAATCACTCTCGGGTAGTACAGAACTTTCATTCATTACTGACTGAGAGTTCAGATGGGGAACACCGTTCTGGAAAAGCAATTTGGCAATGTGTAAGGAGAGTCTTAAAGGTCTAAACACAAAGATGTTCACTGCAATCTTATTCATAATATTTTAAAATAAGAAACAAACTGAACGTCTAACAATAGAGGACCAGGAAAGTGTAATACAATAGACCTATTGGAAGGACTATTATATGTATAGTTATTAAAGATAATGTTTCCTCTCTTCTTCCTTTCTTTCCTTTGATATTGAATTTCTACAATGTCCCAGGCACTGTTCTAGACTTTTGGGATATATCAAAGGAAAAAAAAATGCAAAGGTGCTATTCTGGTGGGGTTTACATTCTGGGAGGGCAGAAGCAGGAGCAGAAGACAGAGTATATAGAGCAAGTTAGAAGCTGTCAGCGTTGTTTAAAACAAGAGTAAGGTAAGAGGTGGGGGTCAGGTGAGGGTGGAGTGAGCAGGCTTTCAAATTGGATGGTCAGTGTAAGCCTTATCCATTGGCAAAGGCTGAGGTGAAGGTGGAAGCCAGGCAGTTATCCGGACGGCTTACAAGACTATGTGATGGTATGGAAAATGCTAGCCTTAAGCAGAAAGCTGGGTGCAAAACTGTATTGAGGGGAAAAAAACTGGAAAGAAATAGTAGACGTGCAACAGTAGTTTGAAGAGTAAGATTTTGGACGACGGTTTTTTTTCCTCCTTTCCACCTTGCAATTTCCTATTTATCTTTAGTGAGCGTATTTTAACGTTAAAAAAATCCACAAGCCTGAAAGAGAAGGGGCATGGACACCGGAGCCCCACCGCCCGCCCCGCCCACCGCCCGCCCCGCCCACCGCCGTGGCCGGCAGGGGGCGCGCGGCCTCCGCTTGGCGTCCCTTTGCCCCGCGAGTTCCCAGAGGCCCTTGCGCGCCATGGGCTGCGCGAAGAGCAAAGAGGTGAGGGTGGCAGCACAGCCCGAGCGGGAGGCCACGGGCCAGAGCGGCCTGGGCCGCCGTGCTTCAGGTACGACCGAGGGCCAAGGCGCGGCCCCGGACGCGAGAGGGCGCCGTGCAGGCGGCCCGCGCCGCCCCGCGAGGGTCGGGCTGCGGCGCCCGGAGCCCTCGGCCTCGCCGCGCTTGGCCGTCGTCGCGGCCCGGCGTGCGCCCCGCTGAGGCGTCCAGAAGCGGCGAGGCCCGCCCGCCCTGGGCCCTGGGGATGCCCCGCTGGCGGGGAAAGACCACCTCCCCCAGGTCACCCCGAGAAACAGAGGCTGGAGGCCGGCCGAGGGCCCCCCCCCCCCGGGCCGTAGCTTTCAGGGAGGTAGCAGGTGGAAGGAGGAACGTGCCGGGCGCGAGGAGCTGCCCACGACGTTTGGGAAACGCAGCCCGAGGGAGTGACTAGCCTGATTCTGTTCACCGGCAGTTGGGGGGTGCCCTTGTTCCAGGCACCGTGGTTCCAAGGCAGTACTGGAGGGGAGGGACCACACGTTGTACGCGCCCGGGGAATTCACCTTTCCCTCCCAAGAAGCCAGGGCCCGGCGGAGGGTGACAGAATCCCAAATCAAGGGGGCTTAAGCGCCGAAGGGAATTTCAGGCCTGTTTAACTGGAGGTTCTGACTTGGGTAAGCCTTGGATGGGGCTCATGTACCCCCTTGTCCACAGACACCCTCTTCCGCCGTCAAGAATCTTAAACAGATCTTCCCTTCTTCCCTCTAATCTTAGGCACGTGTCCGACACTCCATCCTACTTGATCCTTTCCACTACTCTTTGAAATGAGAAAAGTGCTTGCATTTTCTCCACTTTGCAGATGATGATAATAATGGCTAACACTAAGCACTGTTTTACGCACTTTACATGGGTAATCTTGTTTCGTTTTACCAACAACACTATGAGATAGGTTTATCATAACCCTCATTTTACAGATGAAGAAACTCAGGCGCAAAGAGGTTATGGAACGTGCCCAAAGCCCCACACCTAGTGAGTGTTAGAGCCGGGATACAAGCTGAGGCTATCTGACTCCAAAGTCCAGGTCATAACCATTAGACTGCCCGCCTCACCCGCAGTTTTCACAGGTGTGAAAAGGGAGACCCAGAAAAATAACTTGCCCGGTTGGTGAAATTGTTAAATGCTGTAGGATCTGTCTCTTTCAGAGTCTTAGGATTTAGTTACAAAGCAGCGTATGGCGAAAGACTAACAGGAATGGTGAAAAGCAAGTGGAGGGGCCGGCAGGATGGCATAGTGGTTACGTTCCAACACTCGGCTTTGGCGGCCTGGGGTTTGCGGGTTCTGATCCTGGGTGCGGACCTATGCACTGCTCGTGAAGTCGTGGTGTGGCCACGTCCCACATATAAAATGGAGGACGATGGGCACAGATGTTAGCCCAGGGCCAATCTTCCTCAGCAAAAAGAGGAGGATTGGCAACAGATGTTAGCTCAGGGCTAATCTTCCTCACTGAAAAACAAAAACAACCAAGTAAGTGGGGAAGGCAGGTCCCTTGGAAGAGTTAGGATTTGGCAGGAGTGTCTGAAGGGGAAGATCATTCTTGCTGGGGGAGCAGCTGATAAGACCATCCTGGAAATAGTGAAGATACCTATGCCACTGGAGTTGAGGACTTGAGTTGGGGGAAGGGGAGAATGGAAGAGAAGGTTGGGTGGGGGCAGGAACGGCTAATTTGTGGCCATCACTTGAGTTTCTTCCCATCTACACAATGAAGGAGTTTGAGTCCGTGTCCCAAATTTGCCTTTTGTGTGTGCCGTCCTCAGGATTTTTCCAATATCCATGTACTACCATTTATTTACTATTTTTCTTTAACTACATTCACCTTTTAAAATACTTTTTAATTGAAATATACTGTACATACAGAAAAGTGTAGTTATCATAACACAGCTTACTAAATTTTCACAAACTGAACATCCCTATGCACTCAGCACCCAGCTAAGGCAATAACATTTCCAGGACCCCAGAAGCCCCTCTCAGTCCTCTTACTCCCATAGCAAGGGCAACCACTACTCTGATTTCTAATAACATAAAAGTTTCACCTGTTCTACGTTTACTTTTTGAAATAAGTTTAGCGTTGTTTTAAGCATTAATCTGTGAAAGCACTGCTTTGTCCTAGATATTTTTCTATACACATATGCATCCTATTAAACTTTAAAATGTTCTTTCACGTAGCAACTATAAACATTCTAGACGCTCTCTTCCTTGAGTACCACCAATGATCTGCACACCAAATTTAGTGAGGTGCTGGACCACATGATCTCTCAGTTCCCTCCCAATGCAAAATTATGTGGCTAGGTTTCAAGAAACTGATTTCTTAAATGAGCAGCTAGCTTCTAATGTGAGGCTTCTCACAATCTGGCGCAAGTTATAATGAAGAATGTCTTGATGGAATGTCTCTTCAACCACGTATTTATTGTTTATCAGGCACTAGGGATTCAGGAGTGAACAAGGCATGATCTCGGCCCTTGAACGCACAGTCTAGAGGAGAGGAATCACATAGAAAATGCACCGTCATCGTGTGTAATCATAAAAGTGGATAGGGTCAAGGTACTCGGGAAGAATGAAAGAGGGAGTTAACTTCTGGGTGCTTAGAGTTTAATTTAGATTTCTGCCATGACACATAGTCCATTCTATGTTAATTGACTTATAAACATTTTTCCCACTGGATTTTTGAGGCTCAGGAATGTGTCTTGTTCGTTCTTGTATCTCCCACAGTCCTTGGTCCACTGCCTTACAGATAGTTGGGACTCAGTAAAGGTGTCCGTGTGGTCTATGGGGCAAAGGGCAATTTTTTATAAGTGAGGAATTTTCCAAAAGCTGCTGTTACTAACGCTGACCAGCTTCTTCAGTGAGGCGAGGAGACGTCATTTCTTACGTTGTGGTCCTAAGACCACCTGCAAGAGAAGTAATTACATAAGGCATGGGGATGTGTAGGTTAAAAGCTCACTTTCCCTGTGTGCACCCCAGATCTATTAAATCACTCTCAGGGTGTTGGGCCAGGAATCGCCACTTTCGGTGCCTCAGGTGATTCTGTTTGAGCTGAGGTCTGAGAACGTGGGGCTGAGGTGTTTGAGCCAGAGTCAGACCCTTTTCCTGGGCAGAGGCTCCTGTCCTCAGTCACGGGGCTGAGGTTTGGGTGGAGGTGGCCACTGTCCATCGTTGGGGCTGATAGGGTGAGTCAGATGTACGACGAGGAAATTGAAAGCTGTGGTGTAGAACCAAAGATCATCCTGACTAACGTGCTAGGAATCTGCAATCAGAAGTTAGTATTGCATGATTTACTAGATAATTCAAGAGAAGACTTACCTTTGGCCCATATCAGCCAGATTATGTAAATAAAAATCTTTGCCCATTATTTGGATCTTCACACTTGAATACTCAACATGTATTGAGTATTTAAAGCTTTTAAATTATTTAGTCTTTTTTTAAAAGTGTATTTTGGGTTTAGAGTTGGATTAAGTCCTTGAAAGAAGGGATTAATCTGTGTGCCTTTTTTTTTTTTTGCCTTTATATAACATCATTATTTCATGAGTGTTCCTTTTATCCTAGTTTTTAGCTCTAAGCTTTGCTGGTAGAAACTAGTCTACATGTGTACAGCTGTAAATCACTATCATAAATCACTATTTGATGTTAAAAACAAACAATTTGTTACCTATTGGATTAAGTCATAGTGCAATGGTTTTCAGCTTTCAACTTCCAGGTGTGTTGAGAAAGCCTTCTAGGCATGCTACCAACTTGATCAATATGTGAAAGTTATTTTTTGCCACAATTGAGTGTGTATATGCCTGTGTGTGAGTAAGGTGTGTATACACACATACAGACACACATATGTCACATGTCAGTGTCTATTAGATGAAAAACTGAACTGAGCAGGTGGTGGGAAGTGGTATAGCATGTGAAATAACTCGTTATGAGAAGAATTAGGAGGCCATGGTTGAGGAGTTGAACATCCAGATGTCTACAGGGACAGCAGGTAATGCAAATGAGTGAAGCAGGCAGGTGGTAAACAACAGGTAAACAACAGGGAGTGGTGGAGACTGGGACCAACTGAGGAGAGAATGCTCTAAAAGGGCAGTCTCTACTCAGCTCCCCCTTCCATTGAATGGGAAGATGAATGTAGCGTTGCCACACCTTCTGATTTTTCAAAAGAAACTAGAAATCCATATTTATTTATTATTTTTGTGACTTCTTCCAGTTTGTAAATGTCAGCAGTAATTCAATTAAATAAAACAAAACACTGTGGGCCAAACAAGATATGATTGCAGGTGATTATGGCCTGTGAATGTGTAGTGTCAAGCTGGCACACATTAAAAAAAAAAAAAGATGGTGCCTTTTGAATGAGTAGGAGAAGTGGCCAGCGCAGCAAACAGTTTGTCGTCAATAGCCAACACAATGAAGAGAGATGACTGAGTGAATGTTGTCATGACTGCTGTCAAAGGATGGTTTACATAAAGTTAAAAACCATGATTCTTGTGGCCGGCCCTGTGACGTAGCGGTTAAGTGCGCGTGCTCTGCTGCTGGCGGCCCGGGTTTGGATCCCGGGCGGGCACGGACACACCGCTTGTCCGGCCATGCTGAGGCAGCGCCTCACATATAAAGTAGAGGAAGATGGGCACAGATGTTAGCCCAGGGCCAATCTTCCTCAGCAAAAAGAGGAGGATTGGCATGGATGTTAGCTCAGGGCTGATCTTCCTCACACATGCACACACAAAAAACATGATTCTTGTACAAAAATAAAAGAAACTTATAAAAACTTATTAAACTCATCAATTAATAAAGGTATCACTAAGGTGGTAAAGCTGATTTAAAGGAGAATTCAAGGAGTAGAGACTTAACATAATCAGTCAAAGAATTGCTGAATTGAATTTGCTAGTAATTACAAAACTGATTAATGTCCTACAGGGCAATAAAACCATAACCTTTGGTATTAATGGACAGAAATGTACAAGTTAACATGCAACTTTGGTGTCTGGACTCTAATAAAATAATAAATAGCAAAGTCAAGTGCAGGTACATTCTCTTAGCGAATTAAATGATCCTTGAGTGGCTTGTTAAACAATGCCCCAGTATAACATTGAAAGGACATTGTCATCCCCTTCCTTTGTTTCCAAGTTTTTTCTTAAGATCGTGGATATTATACTGTAGTTATGCTTACCTTGGAATTATTGCTCACTTATTTAGTGGTATTTTAAGCTGGGTATTCCCCTCAAATGTGCTGCCATTTTCCGACTACTTTTTCAAGTATGCGCGCAGCCTTCAAGAGGTTTAAAGCCACTGTGAGCATGCTGAAGGCTTGCTCCCCTCTGTATCCAGTTAATGATTGTTTCCTTGAGTGCTTTATCACAAAGACTTATTTTGAAGTGGGCACAGTGCTCCTGGTCATCCCATTTGTTTTAGGGAGTAATCTTACCTATTGGAACAAGAGCTAGATTTTTTTTTCTTTTATGTATGCAGTGAGATCAAGAAAGAAGGTGGAGTAGAAGGAACCAGAACCCAGTAAGCAGCTCCCCACCCTGAAGTCAAGTTTGTCAGAAATACAGTACTGGGCTAAACAATCCTTGTGTTGGGAGAGCAGGAAGCATGGTTTCCTTGTACCCATTTACAGCAGGGTTCCATGGTATCTTTCTGGATGTGATTTGATCTGCTGGACTGTAATACAATCCTCAGGATTTGGCCAGGCCCATTTAGCTGGGCAAAAGGGAGTGTCCAGGCCAAAACAGAATGAAAGGAAAGCTGAACTGGGATTTGGCCCTCAGTCAAGGACAGGAAATAAGCGGTAAAAGCTCTCTGGTACCAGTAAGAGGCAGCCGAGGGTAGGGGCTGGTGAGCGGGGAGGGGGGAAGCATGAGCCATTGTGTGTCTGGCAGCTGGTTTTAGGATACAGTGGCTGGAGCAGGCTTGCCAAGGGGTGTTGATTGTCTTTATTAACACAGCAACAACAAAACAAAGCCAGATCAGCTTCTCTGGCTCTGGGCGTGGGCAGAGTAGTGTGAGCAGGGGTAGATTTTACGTTAGTAGAATCACATAGTAGTTGGGGGGGGTGGTAAAATGGTATGCAACACCTTTTCTTTTTGCAGAGGCAGTGATTAATAATCATTCACACTACACTAGATCAAAGCTAACTGCTAGTGAACTTTCTTTTAAGAACAAGGACCTTGGGCCTCTTTTTAAGCCTCCTCTCTTGCATTTGGCATGATGTTTTCCCTGCCCCTGACCTTGCCAGGCTCTCTCACTCATCTGTCTGTTCTTGAGCATTCGTCTCTTCTGCCTGGAATACCCACCCTTCCTTCTCCTCTTTTCTAGGCACACTCTCCTTACCCATCAAGACCAGTCCAGATGAGCCGCGTGATTCCCCACGTAGAGTTAGTGTTGTCTCTGTGGACACCGTGGCCCTCCCATTTCTGTGACAGGACATACAGTGTGTTGTGTAGTGCATTCCACTAGACTGAGTTCCTGGGCAAGGGTGTCTTGTTCAGAGTTGGAGTTCCTGTTTGGGATAGTGCATGGCATGTAGTAGATGCTCAGTAAATGTTTGAATAAGTGAGTCAAGTTATTCCCTCCTGCCTGATTTTCTCTCTCACTGTTGATCAATCCAGTAACCTCTGTTTCACCTTGGAAACTTCTTTTATCTAATTCTCTTGCCTCTGACTCTTTGGAATCCTACAAATGGGACAGCTCAGGCAGGTAAAATTGCCCGTGTCATAGGAAGAAGGAATTAGGTATTTCCAACATCCCATATGGAATGTTGTAGTTCCCAGTAATATGTATTTTTTTGAAAGAGGAGGGGATAACTCTTTAGATAGTCTTGTAAATTAGATTACATTTACTCATTCAACACTTACTATCTTCTAGATGTTAGGCATTATTGTAGGTGCTGGGGGTATGAGTGCACATGCCCTTCTGGAGTTGTGTTCTAGAGTAATTTATAACTTCTGAGACTTTTTATGGAAAGTAGTGGAATGCTCATTTTGAGCCAGGCGCTGTGCTGAGTGCTTTACATATATTACCTTATTTAATCATTCCAACACCCAAGAGAGGAAAATGAGGCACAGAGAGGTAAAGGGCATATAACTAGTGAGTAGTGGAGCCAGGATTCTCACCCAGGAAGCGGGTGCTCTTAACCACTGTGCTCTACTGCCTCACTTAATAGATCGATTAGCCATCTCTAACCTAATGGGAACCTGCATCCCTTCATCCCCTCATAAGACTTGAAAGTAAAGCATTGTGTTCCCATGAAAACAAGCAGTATTGAATTAAAATAAAACTTTTTAAAGGATTGCCAGTACTTGGAAACAGTGGAAAACAGAGCATATTCAGGACAGTTTAACCTTATATTTAGGGACAAGTAGACTAAAAGTGAGTCATAGAAATCTTGAATATAGCTAAAAATATCCAGCTTGGGTGGTGAATGCTGAATGCTGTGGGCTCACTGACCTTGCCTACAAAGCAGAGTAGAATCCCTTTATCACTTCATGTCCTACAAATCAGTTGTGTCCCTGGAACATAACTTTGAACTGGAAGAACCTGATATAAAACAACTTAGCCTTTTAGGGTGGTCTCCAATATAGGACCGTCATTACAGAGACCTCCTGTTATGTTTGAGGGCTGCTTGTTTAGATTATGGCTCCACAAGTCACTTGAGAGTAGAAAGAGAATTAGAGTCAAAAGAACAGATTTCTAGTTCCTGTTGTACCATCAACTGACTGTGTGATCTTAGACAAGTTCCATAGCACTTCTGGGCCTTGGTCTCCTCATTTGCAAAATAAAATGAATGGATAAACATTAAGTTTTCCAGCTCTAAAATTTGGTAGATCTGTCTCCCAAAAATTAACATCAAGGCTCCAAATGCATAGGACATGTAATAATTCCAAATAAAAATACCTAGCATTTTATAGGATTCCACAATATACAAGGTAATTTTCCATGTATTATCTAAGACATGTCTTTTTTCCGGTCTTGGGTCCTAGAATGCATTCCTGAATAACTACTAAGATTTTAACCCATTCCTTTCCTTTTATGTGGGCAAGTCAGCAACTCCTGAGATAGCAGGAAAGAACTTGCTTTAAACTAATAAATATATTAAGATCCAAAATAATGTCTTAATTGCATTTGAAAAAGATTTGAGAAGATAAATTTGCATAAATTCAAGTACATTTCTGGAACCAGTTCTCTGAGAGGAATGGTCCTTAAATTCATGTCCCTCTTCTGTATATAAGATCTCCATTTCAGTCTTTTTTAAATTTTGTAACAACTGCTCAGTAAATGAGTATATCTTTTGAGATATCTTTTTAAATTTTATTTTTAAATTTAATATACAAGTAAAATTGACTTTTTTGGTGTCAGTTTTATGAATTTTAATGCATACATAGGATATATTACAGTTCCATCATTCCCCAAAAAATCCCTCATACTATCCCTTTGGGGTCACAACCTACCCCTACTCATAATTTCTGGCAACCACTGATCTATTCTCCAACAATATGGTTTTGTCTCTTCAGGAATGTCATATAAATGGAATCACACAATATGTAACTTTTTTGAGATTAGTTTCTTTCACACAGCGTAATGCCTCTGAGATTCATCCAGTTTGTTGTATCTATAGTTTATTTCATTTTATTGCATTCAATACATTGTATGAATGTATCATAATTTATTTAACCTTTCACTCATTGGAGGATATTTGGATTGTTTCCATTTTTTTGGTGATTATAAATAGAGCTGCTATAAACATTTGTGTGTCTAAAAATTGAGGTATAACTAACATACCATAAAATTCACCACATACAAATGCACAGTTCAGTGTGTAGCCATCACCACTATGTCATTTTAGAATCTTTTCACTACCCCCAAAAGAAACCCCATACCCATGAACAGTAAAAACCCACTCCTCCTTCCCCCTAGACCCTGGCAAACACTAATTGACATTCTTTCTCTACAGATTTGCCTGTTCTGGGCATTTCATGGAAGTGGAATCATACAATATGTGGACTTTTGTGCCTGGCTTCTTTCACTAAGCGTGTTTTCAAGGTTTATCCATGCTGTAGCATGTATCAGTACTTCATTTCTTTGTCGTGCTGAATAATATTCCATTGTATGGATATACCACATTTTATTTATTCATCAGTTGATGGACATTTGAGTTGTTTCCACTTTTTGGCTGTTATGTGTAATGCTGCTAGGAACATTAGTGTACAAGTTTGTGTGGGCACATTTTCTTTTCTCTTGGCTATATACTTAGGAATAGAATTGCTAGATCATATGATAACTGTATGTTTAACTTTTTGAGGAACTGCCAAGCTGTTTTCCAAAGGGGCTACCTCTTTCTACATTACCACCAGCAATGTCTAAGAGTACCGATTTCTCCCTATCCTTGTCAATGCTTGTTATATTGTCTAGCTTTTTTATTTTAGCCATCGTAGTGGATGTGAAGTGGTATTTCATTTGCATTTCCCTAATGACTAGTGATGTTGAGCATTTTTTCATGTGCTTATTGACCGTTTGTATATCTTTGGAAAAATGTCTTTTCAAGCTCATTCCCCATTTAATAATTAGGCTATTTATCTTTTTATTGTTGAGTTGTAAGCGTTTTTATATATTCTGGATACAAGTCCCTTAGATGTATGATTTGCAAATATTTTCTCCCATTCTGTAGGTTGTTTTTTAGCTTCACTTGATGGTGTCCTTTGAAGCACAAAACTTTTAAATTCTGATGAAGTTCAATTAATCTGTTGTTTTGTTGCTTGTGCTTTTGGTGTCATATCTAAGAAACCATCCAAGGTCACGAAGATTTACTCCAGTGTTTTTTCCTAAGTTTTATTTCTTACATTTAATTCTATGATCTATGTTGAGTTAATTTTTGTGTATGGTGTGAGGAAGGAGTCCAGCTTCATTCTCTTGCATGTGGATATCCAGTTGTCTCAGCATGATTTGTTGAAAAGACTATTATTTTCCCATGGAATTGTCTGGACACCCTTGTCAAAAATCAATATAATGGTTTATTTCTGGAGTCTCAATTCTGTTGCATTCATCTGTATGTCTATCTGTATGCTGGTAACACACTGTCTTGATTACTATTGATTTGTAGTGAGTTTTGAAATTAGGAAGTGTAAGTCCTCCTACTTTGTTCCTCTTTTTCAAGATTTTGGCAGTTCTGGGTCCCCTGCATTTCCATGCAAATTTTAGGATCAGCTTGTCAATTTCTGCAAAAAAGACAACTGGGATTTTGATAGGGATTGCGTTGAATCTGTAGATTAATTTGGGGAATATTGTCATCTTAACAATATTAAGTCTTCCAGTCAGTGAACTTGAGATGTCTTTCCATTTATTTACTTCTTCTTAAGTTTCTTTCAACGATGTTTTGTACTTTTCAATACACAGGTTGTGCACTCCTTTTGTTAAACTTTTTCCTAAGTGTTTTATTCTTTTGATGCTATTGTAAATGGAAATGCTTGCCTAATTTCATTTTCAGATTGTTCATTGCTAGTGAGAGAACTAGAATTGATTTTTGTATATTAATCTTGTATCTTATAACTTTGCTTATTCATTCTAAGAGATTTGTGTGTGTGTATTCCTGAGGATTTTCTAATTACAAGATTGTGTTATCTGTGAGTACAGATAGTCTTACTTCTTCCTTTCAAAGTTGGATACCTTTTATTTTGTTTCCTGCCTGATTGCCCTCACTAGAACCTGCAGTACAATGTTGAATAGCAGTGGCGAGAGCAGACATCTTTATCTTGTTCCTGATCTTAGGGGAAAGCTTTCAGTCTTTCACCAGTAAGTGTCATGTTAGCTGTGGGTTTTTCATAGATGGCCTTTATCAGGTTGAGAAAGTTCCCTTCTATTCCTAATTTGTTGAGTGTTTTTGTCATGAAAGGGTGTTGGATTTTGTCAAATGTTTTTCCTGCATGTGTTGAGATGATCATGTAGTTTTCATCCTTTATTCTATTACTATAGGATATTGTATCAATTGATTTTTAATATGTTAAATCAACCCGCGCAAAGTTTGTCCCGGGATAAATTCCACTTGGTCATGGTATATAATCTTTTGTATATTTTGCTGGATTTGGTTTGCTAATATTTTGTGGAGGATTTTTATGTCTCTGTTTACAAGGGATATTGGTCTTTGATTTTCTTTTCATGTGATGTCCCTGTCTGGTGTTGGTATCAGGTTAATAGTGGTCTCATAAAATGAGGTGGGAAGTGTTCCCTCCTCTTCTATTTTTTTTTTTTTATTATTGATGTTTTAATGGTTTCTAACATTGTGAAATTTTGGGTTGTACATTTTTGTTTGTCCATCACCCCATATATGACTCCCTTCACCCCTTGTGCCCACCCCCCACCCCCACTGCCCCTGGTAACCACAGTCCAGTTTTCTCTGTCCATGTGTTGGTTTATATTCCACATATGAGTGAGATCATACAGTGTTTGTCTTTCTCTTTCTGGCTTATTTCACTTAACATAATACGCTCCAGGCCCATCCATGTTGTTGCAAATGGGACGATTTTGTCTTTTTTTATGGCTGAGTAGTATTCCATTGTATATATACACCACATTTTCTTAATCCAATCGTCAGTCGAGGGACACTTAGGTTGCTTCCACTTCTTGGCTATGGTGAATAATGCTGCAATGAACATAGGGGTGCATAAGCCTCTTTGGATTGTTGATTTCAGGTGCGTTGGATAGATTCCCAGTAGTGGGATGGCTGGATCATAGGGCATCTCTATTTTTAATTCTTTGAGGAATCTCCATACCGTTTTCCATAGAGGCTGCACCAATTTGCATTCCCACCAGCTGTGTATGAGGGTTCCTGTTTCTCCACATCCTCTCCAACATTTCTTGTTTTTTGTCTTGGTGATTATAGCCATTCTAACGGGCGTGAGGTGGTATCTTAGTGTTGTTTTGATTTGCATTTCCCTGATGATTAGTGATGTTGAGCATCTTTTCATGTGCCTATTGGCCATCTGTATATCTTCCTTGGAGAAGTGTCTGTTCATTTCCTCTGCCCATTTTTTGATCGGGTTGTTTGTTTTTTTGTTGTTCAATTGTGTGAGTTCTTTATATATTATGGAGATCAACCCCTTGTCAGATGTATGTTTTGCAAATATTCTCTCCCAGCTGGTTGGTTGTTTGTTCATCTTGATTCTGGTTTCATTTGTCTTATAAAAGCTCTTTAGTCTGATAAAGTCCCACTTGTTTATTTTTTCTTTAGTTTCCCTAGTCTGGGTAGGCATGTCATCCGAAAAGATTCCTTTAAACCCAATGTCAAATAGTGTGTTGCCTATATTTTCTTCTATGAGTTTTATAGTTTCAGGTCTCAGCTTCAGGTCTTTGATCCATTTTGAGTTAATTTTTGTGAATGGCGATAGCACATGGTCCACTTTCATTCTTTTGCATGTGGCTGTCCAGTTTTCCCAACACCATTTATTGAAGAGACTTTCCTTTCTCCATTGCATGTCCTTAGCACCTTTGTCGAAAATTAGCTGTCCGTATATGTGTGGTTTTATTTCTGGGCTTTCAATTCTGTTCCATTGATCTGTGTGTCTGTTTTTGTACCAGTACCATGCTGTTTTGATTACTGTTGCTTTGTAGTATGTTTTGAAGTCAGGGATTGTGATGCCTCCAGCTTTGTTCTTTTTCTTTAGGATTTCTTTAGCTATTCGGGGTCTTTTGTTGCCCCATATAAATTTTAGTATTCTTTTTTCTATTTCTGTGAAGAATGTCATTGGGATTCTGATTGGGATTGCATTGAATCTGTAGATTGCTTTAGGTAATATAGACATTTTAACTATGTTTATTCTTCCAATCCACGTGCATGGGATATCTTTCCATTTCTTTATGTCATCGTAGATTTCCCTCAATAATGTCTTGTAGTTCTCATTGTATAGGTCCTTCACCTCCTTGGTAAGATTTATTCCTAGGTATTTTATTCTTTTTGATGCAATTGTAAATGGTATTATCTTTTTGAGCTCTCTTTCTGTTAGTTCATTATTAGCATATAGAAATGCAACTGATTTTTGTAGATTGATTTTGTACCCTGCAACTTTGCTGTAGTTGTTGATTGTTTCTAACAGTTTTCCAACAGATTCTTTAGGGTTTTCTATATATACAATCATGTCATCTGCAAATAGTGAGAGTTTCACTTCTTCGTTACCTATTTGGATTCCTTTTATTCCTTTTTCTTGCCTAATTGCTCTGGCCAAAACCTCCAGTACTATGTTGAACAGGAGTGGTGAGAGTGGGCAGCCCTGCCTCGTTCCTTTTCTCAGAGGAATGGCTTTCAGTCTTTCCCCGTTGAGTATGATGTTAGCTGTGGGTTTGTCATATATGGCCTTTATTATGTTGAGGTATTTCCTTCTATTCCCATTTTATTGAGAGTTTTTATCATAAATGGATGTTGTATCTTGTCAAATGCCTTCTCTGCGTCTATTGAGATGATCATGTGGTTTTTATTCTTTGTTTTGTTGATGTGATGTATCACGTTGATTGATTTGCGGATGTTGAACCATCCCTGCGTCTCTGGTATAAATCCCACTTGATCATGGTGTATGATCTTTTTAATATATTGTTGTATTCGGTTTGCCAATATTTTGTTGAGGATTTTTGCATCAATGTTCATCAGCGATATTGGCCTGTAATTTTCTTTCTTTGTATTGTCTTTGTCTGGTTTTGGTATCAGGGTGATGTTGGCCTCATAGAATGATTCAGGAAGTGTTCCATCTTCCTCTATTTTTTGGAATAGTTTGAGGAGGATGGGTATTAAATCTTCTTTGAATGTTTGGTAAAATTCACTGGAGAAGCCATCTGGTCCTGGACTTTTATTTTTTGGGAGGTTTTTGATTACTATTTCAATCTCTTTACTTGTGATTGGTCTATTCAGATTCTCCATTTCTTCTTGGTTCAATTTTGGGAGGTTGTATAAGTCTAAGAATTTATCCATTTCTTCTAGATTGTCCAATTTGTTGGCATATAATTTCTCATAGTATTCTCTTATAATCCTCTGTATTTCCATGGTATCCGTTGTAATTTCTCCTCTTTCATTTCTAATTTTATTTACTTGAGCCTTTTCTGTTTTTTTCTTAGTTAGCCTGGCTAAGGGTTTGTCTATTTTGTTTATCTTCTCGAAGAACCAACTCTTTGTTTCATTAATCCTTTCTACTGTTTTTTTGGTCTCAATATCATTTATTTCTGCTCTGATTTTTATTATTTCTCTCCTTCTGCTGGCTTTGGGCTTTGTTTGTTCTTCTTTTTCTAGTTCTGTTAGGTGTAATTTAAGGTTGCCTATTAGGGCTTTTTCTTGTTTGTTAAGGTGGGCTTGTATCGCTATGAGTTTCCCTCTCAGGACCGCTTTTGCTGCGTCCCATATGGTTTGATATGGCATGTTATCATTTTCGTTTGTTTCCAGATAGTTTTTGATTTCTCCTTTAATTTCATCAATGATCCATTGGTTGTTCAGTAGCATGTTGTTTAATCTCCACATTTTTGTCACTTTCCCAGTTTTTTTTTCCTGGTTCATTTCCAGTTTCATAGCCTTATGGTCTGAAAAGATGCTTGTTATGATTTCAATCTTCTTAAATTTATTGAGGCTTGCTTTGTTTCCCAACATATGGTCTATCCTAGAGAATGTTCCATGCGCGCTTGAGAAGAATGTGTAGTCAGCTGTTTTTGGGTGGAGTGCTCTGTGTATGTCTACTAGGTCCATCTCGTCCAGTTTCTCATTTAAGTCTAATATTTCTTTATTAACTTTTTGTCTGGATGATCTATCCATTGCTGTAAGTGGGGTGTTAAGATCCCCTACTATTATTGTGTTGTTGTTGATTTCTCCTTTTAGGTTTGTTAATAGTTGTTTTATGTACATTGGTGCTCCTATGTTGGGTGCATATATATTTATAAGTGATATGTCTTCTTGATGGAGTGTCCCTTTTATCATTATATATTTCCCTTCTTTGTCTTTCTTAACCTGTTTTATCTTGAAGTCTACTTTGTCTGATATGAGTATGGCAACACCTGCTTTCTTTTGTTTGCCATTAGCTTGGAGTATTGTCTTCCATCCTTTCACTCTGAGCCTGTGCTTGTCTTTAGTGCTAAGATGTGTTTCCTGAAGGCAGCATATTGTTGGGTCTTGCTTTTTAATCCATCCTGCCACTCTGTATCTTTTGATTGGAGAGTTCAATCCATTTACATTTAGGGTAATTATTGAAATATGAGGGTTGAATGTTGCTGTTTTGTCACTTATTTTCTGGTTCTTTTGCATTTCCTTTGTTTCTTGTCCCATTTGTTTTGGACTGCCAATTCAGTTTGGTTGTTCTGTCTTATGATTCTTCTAGTTTTCTCTTTGTTTATCATATGTGGTTTTAATTTGATTATTTGTTTAGTGGTTACCTTGAGGTTTGGGCAAAAAATCTTCTGTATGAGATAGTCCATTATCTGATAGCCTCCTATTTCCTTATACTAAGTCAATTCAGTCACTTTCCTCTTCCCCTTCTAAGTTGCTCTTGTTATACCTTATTCTATCTTGTGTTGTGGCTGTGTGTTTACAGTGATGAGGTTAAATTTATTTTTGGTGAATTTCTTCCTTTGATCTTTGAGTTTAGTATTTAAGTGGTTGCTAACCTATTCCGGTAAAGATCTACTATTTCTCTGATTTTGTCTACCTACTTTTCTCCTTA
The DNA here is from genome assembly GCF_020826845.1 of Diceros bicornis minor. Taxonomy (NCBI): domain Eukaryota; kingdom Metazoa; phylum Chordata; class Mammalia; order Perissodactyla; family Rhinocerotidae; genus Diceros; species Diceros bicornis. Next base: position 19,569,948 of record NC_080764.1, on the reverse strand, counting down.
CTCCAAGCTTTGTGTTCCCTTTCTCTTCTTGTTTTCAGGCCTGAGGGCCTTCTTGAGTATTTCTTGTAGTGGCGTTCTCGTGGCCATGAACTCCCTTAGCTTTTGTTTATCTGGGAGAGTTACTATTTCTCCATCATATTTGAAGGATATTTTTGCTGGATAGAGTATTCTTGGCTGAAAGTTTTTGTCTTTTAGTATTTTGAATATATCATTCCAGTCTCTTCTAGCCTGAAAAGTTTCTGTTGAGAAATCCGCTGAGAGCCTGATGGGAGTTCCTTTGTACGTTATTTTTTGTTTTTGTCTAGCTGCCCTTAATATTGTTTCTTTGTCGTTGACCCTGGCTAGCCTTACCACTAGGTGTCGTGGTGAAGGCCTTTGTCTGTTAATATATATAGGCGTCCTGTTGGCTTCGCTTACTGGTATTTCCTGCTCCTTCCCCAGATTTGGGAAATTTTCAGCTATTATTTCCTTGAATAGGCTCTCTGTTCCTCTTTCCCTCTCCTCTCCCTCAGGAATACCTATAATTCTTATGTTACATTTTCTAATAGAGTCCGATATTTCTCGGAGTCTTTCTTCATTTCTTTTTAGTCTTAGTTCTCTCTCTTCTTCCATCTGGAGTATATCTGTATTCCTATCCTCTAAAGTACTAATTCTTTCCTCCATATTGTCAGCTCTGTTCTTTAAAGATTCCAGATTTTCCTTTATCTCCTCCATTGTGTTCTTCATCTCCATCAGCACTGATAGGTTTTTCTTTATGATTTCAATCTCTTTTGTGAAGAAACTCCTAATCTCATTTAATTGTTTGTCTGTGTTGTCTCGTATTTCGTTGAGTGTTTTTATGATAGCTATTTTGAAATCTCTGTCATTTAGTTTATGGATTTCTGTGTCTTCGGGGTTGATTTCTGGGTGCTTGTCATTTTGTTTCTGGTCTGGTGATTTCATATATTTTTGCATTGTGGTTCCTGTGTTGGTTTTGATTTTCCTCATCCTGGAAGTCTCTGGTTGCAATTTCCACCTGCCGCCACTGTCTGGTGGTAAAGGGCTGTGTAGTCTAAGCCCCCTGCGCTCTGCCCCAGTTTTTCTGCTGCGATCCGCAGTTTTGTTTTGTTTTGTTTTGTTTTTTTTCCCACTGCGATCCACGGGTCCAGTCCAGTTTGTTCAGGTCTGCCTCGGACCGCTAGATCTGGTCGAGCTGCAGACTCCGGGTTGCGGGGAGGGGGGAGCTCTCTCTTTTGCCCTCTGGGTCCCTGACGTGGGAGGCTTCTCGTTTGCCCCTCTTTATCCGCTCTCTGGGTTGCTCAGATGTTGATGGTAGCCCTGTGGCTCCTCTGAGCCCTCTGTGCGGGAGTTTCCCACTGGCTGAGAGAGCCCGAAGAGCTACAGTTTCCCGCCGAGGGCCGCCCCTCCCCCCTCTCTGGGAGCCGCGCCGACTAGATCGCTGATCTGATGGGGAGGGAGCGGAGTTCTCCTTACCTCTCCCCACTTCCTCAGGGGGCCCAGCACGTTCCGCTCTCAGATGTGCGGCAGTGTGGATCCCTCCGCTCTAGCTTTTCACTGTCTGGGATTCCGTTGTTGGTCTGTGGCTGTTGCTTTTGTTGTATCTTGTGGGGGAAGAATTCACGGGAAAGCTCACTCCGCCATGATGCTGACGTCACTCCCTCTTCTATTTTTTGAAAGAGTTTGTGAATAATGGGTGTTGATTCTGCTGTAGATGTTTGGTAGGATTCTCTAAGTGAAGGCATCTGAGCCTGGGCTTTTCTTTGTGGGAAGTTTTTGATTACTAATTCAATCTTTTTACTTGTTATAGGTCTATTAGGATTTTCATTTTTTCTTGAATCAGTTTGAGTAGTGGCATCTTTCTAGGAATTTGTCCATTTTATGTAGGGTATCTAATTCGTTGGTGTATGATTGATCATGTGGTTTTTCTTTTTAGACTGCTAATATAGTAGATTACATTGATTGATTTTTGGGTTTTAAACCCCAAAATCCACTAGGATAAGCCCCACTAGGTCATGGCATATTATTATTCTTTTTATATATTACTGGATTTAATTTGCCATTGTTTTGTTGAGGAATTTTGCATCTTTGTTTATGAGGGATATTGGTCTATAGTTTTCTTGTATTGTCTTTGTCTAGATTGGGTATCAGGGTAATACTGGCCTCATAAAATGAGTTGAAAAATGGTCCCTTGCCTTGTATTTTCTGGACAAGATTGTATAGATTGGTAGGGTATCTTTTATTAGTTTTTTTCTCCTAGTGTTCTGTGTGTGTGTGAAAATGTTGCTGAATCAGAAGGAGTTCTAAATACCCCTGCTTTCTATAGTTTTTTCTTTTTTTTTGGAATTTTTTTTTTTTTGGTGAGGAAGATTGGCTCTGAGCTAACATCTGTTACCAATCCTCCTCTTTTTTGCTGAGGAAGATTAGCCCTGAGCTAACATCCATGCCATCTTCCTCTATTTTGTATGTAGGACGTCACCACACTTGGCTTGGTGAGTGGTACATAGGTCCGCACCTGGGATTTGAACCTGCAAACCCTGGGCCGCCAAAGCGGAGTGTGTGAACTTAACTACTACGCCACCGGGCTGGCCCCTATAGTTTTTTCTTAAGCCCTAGGATTAAAAGAAATCTGTTCAAATATAATGCAACCTTATTTCTTATTTCTAAACCTTTTATGAGAGAACTGGCAACCTTATTTCTTATTTATAAACCTTTTATGAAAGAACTGGAAAGACTGAGACAGTTTCTTTAAAACTCTAATGTTGGTCATATTGGCTGGACACTTTAGAGTACTATGATTACTCCATTTATTGGCTATTCTTAACACTCATTAGGTAACATGAATATGAGAAATGCAAAATATTTTCTGTATGTATGAAGCATGCTTAGTGAAATTGTGAGAATTAATGTTCTAGTGTAGGTGAGAGAACTTCTTTTAAGTTGGCTTTTAAGTGGTATTTAGTAGGTGTGTGTGTGAGGGATCAGTTTAGTCATTTCCACAGATTCCTTTTATATTTTAATGACTATAATTCAGGTTTTATAGTGAGTATATTATACAATCAAAGGTAGCCCCTGCACTTTCTTCCATGTATATGCTTTATGTCCAGAAAAGACGTATTTGCATAAATTTTGTATGTATGTAGACCAACTCTTATAGATAAAGAAATTTAAGTCCAGAGGGCATTATTAAGCCAACGTTATATCTACCATAGATGAGAAAAATCTGATTTCTTAAGTCATTTTTTTTTTTTTTTTGTGAGGAAGATCAGCCCTGAGCTAACATCCTGCTGAATCCTCCTCTTTTTTGCTGAGGAAGGCCTGCCCAGAGCTAACATCTATTGCCAATCCTCCTCCCCCCACCCCCCCCAAAGCCCCAGTAGATAGTTGTATGTCATAGTTGCACATCCTTCTAGTTGCTGTATGTGGGACGCGGCCTCAGCATGGCCGGACAAGCAGTGTGTCGGTGCGCGCCCGGGGTCTGAACCCGGGCCGCCAGTAGCAGAGCGCGCACTTAACCGCTAAGCCACGGGGCCGGCCCTCTTAAGTCATTTTTAAAAGGTAATACACTAAGGAAAACTTTTAAATTTTATACTTTCATGTAACATTTTTTTATGTGTTTATACTTAGGATTTTTACAAAATTCTGCAGCATTGCCTTAAAATGATTTTTTTATCTTATTAACAGCATGAATATGAAATTTAATAGCTAGGCAAAAGGAAGTTGGATTTTTTCCTTCTTCCATTTGGTCCTTAAGTAACCCTTTTAAGTTCCCTGTGGTAGGTAGATCCTAACTAACCCTGACAGGATAATCTTTGGGCTGAGTGATGTAGTAAACCAAGACTACCCACCCCCACCCGACCCCCACACAGAGCTTCCAGTGACAACACACTTGAACTTCTGGCATAGTTTCTGCCATCATAAATCATTCCTTATACCAGTCCTTTGGGGAAGAGATATTTTCTTTCAAATGTGTATTCTCAGGCTCATATAACCATTGAATCCTGGACATGGCATATAGTCATATTAGAATACAATTGTGTAGTGAGGCAAGTGGGAAATTCTTTCAAGGCTAGGACCCTCAACACAGCTCTGGTTTAGTTTTAACTTTCTAATAAGACTCCTATGAAGGAGACCCACGAAGAAGAGCTATAACCAGTATGTTGTAGGTCTTTTTGTAGGAGCTTGCTTCCAACATAATTAGTACTTCATATGACAAGTTCTTTGTAAGAGCTAAAACCCCCTTTTAAGGCTAAAAAAACCACCTCAGTATTTTATTTCAGTTTGGTAAATAAATAGTACTGAAAACTAAGATGTATTTATTATATTCAGCGTCAGAGATTCATCAGCATGCCCTATTGTCTCCAGCCTTCGTTGTGTTTCCACAAATACTTGTGTTTTATTTTTCCAGCATGTCTCATACCCTGCAGACTTTATAAAACACATATAATTATCTTGTCTTCTTCGCTTTATAGATCATGTCGTGCTTCCCCATTTAAACTTCCCCACTCTTAGGTTTTTTATGGAATAACTTCTTATTTGATGCAGTCTTGTTAGATCTCAGTGTAATAATATTTCATGTGTCTTGTGGTTTGAATAAAATATTATTAAAAATTATTAATTTATTTAAAAAATCTGAGAGTGCTGGTATTTGCAAAACTCTTTGCACTTGGATTGAGTAAAAAGTTTTGTTAAGAACTATAGGATCTGCAGAAATCCTTGATTTCTTCTGACCTCTAGGAGTCCAGATGCTTTTAACCACAGGCAACAGAATAAAAACTTGCACGTGACAAACCTACAGACCAGAAAGTGATGACAGCAGGCAGAGTGGAGTGCTATAAAATTTTTATCAGCACGTTTGAAGTGATCATGTTGCTTATTAATGGCAAAAATTCAGGTTCTAACAAGTGGCAGGTTCTGTCTGTGTTGAGCCTTGCCGTTTTGCTTTCTTCTGCTGGGCTCCCCTTTGCTCTCCCCCTTGTTGCCTTGCTTTGAAGTTCACAAGTGACTTCTCTCATCCTTTGAGTGGTGTAAACCTCTTGACCTTGACCTGGTCTTCTGAAGAGTCTAATCAGTCAACTCTAATAATGGTCTTCTGCTGGTTTTTTGTTAGTTCGCATGACCACAGGATAGAAACACAGGCCTTTGTAGCTTCATGCAATATGTAAGGATAAAGAAAGGAGGGAATGTTGCTGAATCTATTCCTTAGTTGAAGTCAGGCTACATCATCGTATTCTTCTTTTTTCCTGTTTGCAAAATTTTCTTTTAAGTGGCATGGAATTATAATTCACAACAAAAAACTTTTTTTTTTCCCCTTTTTAAGAGAGGCCTAGACTAAAGGACTACCCCATTCCAACTAGTTTTTGGGGTTTTGGAAGAGAAGCCCACTTATGTTCACTTCACTTAGTTTTAAGAGAATTATAATTATTATTTTTTGCAATCCTAGATAAAACTTGTACCTCCTATGGAAACCCCACTTTTCACCTATTCTTTCTTTCAAATTTTTCAAAATATCAAGGTTGGTGGTTTTCAAACTTTTGGTGTCAGGACTCCTTTACTCTTTTTTTTTTTTTTTTTTGGTGAGGAAGATCAGCCCTGAGCTAACATCTGTGCTAATCCTCCTCTTTTTGCTGAGGAATACCGGCTCTGAGCTAACATCTATTGCCAGTCCTCCTCCTTTTATTCCCCAAAGCCCCAGTAGATAGTTGTATGTCATAGTTGCACACCCTGCTAGTTGCTGTATGTGGGACGCGGTCTCAGCATGGCTGGAGAAGCAGTGCGTGGGTGCGCGCCCGGGATCCCAATCCAGGCGGCCAGTAGCGGAGTGCATGCACTTAACCGCTAAGCCACGGGGCCGGCCCCAGGACCCCTTTACTCTTAAACAGTATTGAGGACCCCACCAGTGAAAAAGGCAAATACATATTATTATTATGAAAATAGTTTTGACCTCAGGGACCTCCAAAGGTGTGCCTACTACACTTTGAGGCCCACTGGTCTAGGAAATTATTTTTAGAAATGTTTATGTTGCATCGGAGAAGTCGTTGGGATTCTGCCTGACCAAAGGAAATCAAGAAGTCAGTCCCAGGGATTCCTTGTTAGCTACAGATGGATGTACCCAGTGTTGGCTGACTTACAACTTCCGGAGTTTTTCAAACTTAAACCAGCCTCGCTGCAGGTACATGACTGAAGATGATGGAATTAAGATGAATGAGCTAGACTTTTCCCACAACGCTGAACAGAAATATACAATTATGGCCTCTATAGAAAAGTTTTGAAAGCTACTAACCCAGCAATTCTAACAACTTACCCAGGCAACAGAAAAATTGAAGGAATAATACGATGAATACCCATATTCCCATCACAAGATTCACATTTTGCTACGTTTGTTTTATTTTCCTTCCTTACACCCTCTTTTCTGTCTTTCTCTCTCACTCCCAATCTCTCTCTTCACCTACACACCCACACGCACACTTTTTTCCTGAATCATTTGAAATAAGTTGCAAACATCATGACTTTCACCCCTAAATATTTCAGTGTGTGTCTCCTAAGAACAGGGACTCTTCTATGTAAGCCCAGTGGATTTAATGTTGATACAATAATGTCATTCAATATGAGTCCATATTAAAATTTACTCAATTGTCTCCCCAGTTTTTTTGGATCCAAGAGCTAATTAAGAGTCATATGTTGCAATTTGTGGTCAGTTATTATGTTTTGCAAAAAAATGTTTTTTGTGTGTTTTTTTTTGCTGAGGAAGATTTCCCCTGAGCTAACATCTGTGCCAGTCTTCCTCTGTTTTGTTGTATGTGGGATACCTCCACACTGTGGCTGGTGGGTGGAGTAAGTCCATGCCTGGGATCCAAACCTGTGAACCTGGGCCACTGAAGCAGCGCATGCAGAACTTGAACCACTCAGCCACTCAGGGCCGGGCCCCAAACTGTTTTTTGTAAGTTTGAGAAATACAAGAAAAGTAAAGTCAAGCATAATCCTATCATGCCAATATAATTTTTATGACCATTTCGCATATCCCTTTTCAGAATTCCCATATGCAAAGTTTCACATAATTGTAAAACTGTGGTATATAGGATTTTGTATTCTGTTTCTTTTCAATTAACATTATGTCAAGTCATTTCCATATTGTTTTGAATCTTGACTAGTATGCAGCCATTAAAATTATTGAAGAACAAGAGAGCGACTATAATTTAGCCATTCTCTTAATGTTGGACATCTGTTGCTTCCAATTTTTTACTATAACCAATGATGTTGTAATGAAACTGTTGGTAATAATTAGATAAAAAGAAGGGATTGAGGATTAGGAATAGACGGGTGAAGTAGGCTGGAGAGCAGGGATAGAATGTTTGCAGCTTAGTCTTTGGAGGGAGGAAGGCAGCTGAGAAAAGATACAGCTGTCTCTGTCTCTAGAAAGGTGATGGACATATTCAAGAGGTAAGGAGTGGAGGGTGTTGATAGGTGTTTCTCCTTACTAGGTGATGCTAGTTATATTAATAAAAACTGCTGAAAGTTTTTTCTGTGAGAAGACTAGGAGGTGGGAATCATTTTTAAGAATATAATGTTTTCATCATTTTAGATTTTTTTTAAAGGTAAATTCCCACGAATAAGAATACCAGGTTAAAAGGTATGGCCATTTCAATGGTTCTTGATCCACACTGTCAAATTGTTTTCTGAAAGAATAGTATTAGCTTATATTACACACTCCCTTATGTCCATGGACTCACCCCAATGTACATTTACCAGCACTGGGAGTTTCTATTTTTAATATGTAAGAAATGACACTTCATTGCTTTCATCTGCATTTCTGATTATGAAATAAAAGTCTATTTAGACCTTTTTTTTCTAGGTTTGCTATTTCCTGTCTAATGTATTGGCTGTTCCTGTTCTTTATTCACTTTATCATTTGTGGTCCTGCTGTTTTCTCACCAATTTGCTTGAGTTCTTTTTGTTGCTTTGTTCTTTTTTTATGTAAATATTTTCCCTGGGCTTCTCTTTTGCTTTAAAAAAACTATTATTATTATTATTTTGCAGTACCACCTGTTGCTGTTTTCCTTCTAAGGTTAGGAAGTTATTACCTGATTAGAGATCTGGAGAAGGTTCCATTAACGTGCTTTGTTATATAGTAAGAGATAACTAAAAAAATTTTTTCCAAACTATCAAGCCATCATTACCATACTATTTAAAAAAATATATTCTCTCTTTGTTGCTTTGTGATATCTTTTTATCATAAATTATTCTATATTTGTCTATTTCTGGGCTATCCAATCTCTTTTATTGATGTCTATGTTTAGTTTTATAAATGTGAGTATGGAGCATATTTTATTATTACCCTTTAGTTCGTGTTTTTACAAGTGGATAGTAGATACTTCATGGATCCAAATGTTAGGAATTGATCTTAGGCAGAAGAGTTGAGGCAAAATAGAAGAAACTCATAATTATAATCTTATCTGAGTTTTTCTGACCACCTGGTTCTGTGCTGTTGTTACAACATTTACTTAATATATTTTTTTGATTGCTGCTTCAAATTTTATTTCATAATTGAGGGGGGAAAATTTTAAAGTAAATGATAAACTTATAAACAAAATTTTATTTGCTTTTTTTGTTAGAGGCAGAATTTAAGGGAAAATTCTGATGATTTTGATTAGTTGGGCAATCTCTTTTTATTTATCTGTCTGTCTATTCATCTGTTTATTTTTTTATTTTTTGTGAATAGTCTCTCCCCAGTAAGACTGCAGCTCCTTTTGATCCCAGAAGGTATTCCTTTCCTTGTAATGGCCCTGTAGACTGTGTTCTGTGCATTGGCAGATATCCGAGCTTAATAGGTGGGTGGTGCCCTTAGCGTAGATATTATGTAAGGAATTGTTACCTTGTTTTAGAGATAGTCATCCCGTGAAGTCAAAGGAGTCAGTAAGACATAATGGAATCAGGAGGCTTGTGTGGCAGCCCTGACTCCGACACCAGTTGATTACCTCTCTGGACCTCAGTTTCCTCATCAGTAGAATGAATAGGTTGGCCTAGTGACCCCAAATGTCTCTCTCATGCTGACATTCTGTGATTCTCTTTCTATGAGATGTTACTACTAAGAATCTTTATTTCCATATTGCCTTCTAAAATAAGCAAAATGGAAAAGAGAAATGAAAACCAGAGATTAATTTAAAATTTTTGAAGTGTCATTGGTGGAGCTGTGGTCATGTGTCATGTTGCCTTAGTCCAATAGTTCTTTGTTAGGAGTGTGCATTACAATTACCAGTGAACACTGAATATATATGCATATAGATGTGTGTGGGCCTACACACACATAAATATACATGCTTGAGCCCCAGGCCTTGTGATTCTGATTCAGTAGGTCAAGAGTGAGACCTAGGAAACCTAGGCAATTCTAATGCAAATAAGGGTTGAGAGGCCTACCTCTCAGATGGCAGATACCATAGGTATAGTCTGGTCTGGAATATTCTGCAACAAATACAAAGCCCCATTGCTCTTTTGGTTTCCTATGGTTAATTGGCATGGATTATAATTTTTCTTTAAGACACACTCATTCCTCATATTTCAGAGATAAGAGGATTTCTATATCCCTTTTCACTTTTCTATCCCTATTTCAAGTGTTAGTAATATTTGAATGTCTGGTATATAAAAAAACAGTCTCTTAGTTGTTGACCTTGTCTTGACAGTGTATAATAGGGGTTATTTTTAAAAATTTATAATTAGCTTTTAAAAAACTTTTAGTAAAAATAATAGATATTCATGGTTTAAAAACACATAGTACAAAAGAGTATATGATGAAAGGTGAAAAGTCCAGTTAGGAGAGATAACCATTGTTAACTTTCTGGGATTAGATGATTTTGTTAACACTTGTTTAAATATCAGTCTGGGTGCAGTGACAGTATAGCATACTAGTTAAAAGCAGGGGCTCTACCCTTACCTTTATGGCCAATAGATTTTTGACAGAGGTGCCAAGACATTTGAATGAGGAAAGAAGAAACTTTTCAACAAATGGTGCTGAGACAACTGGATGTCTACAATGCACAAGAGTGAAGTGGGATCCCTTCCTCACACTCTACACAAAGATTAACTCAAAATGAATCATAGAACTAACTGTAAGAGCTAAAACTATAAAACTCTTAGAAGAAAATTATAGGAGTAAATCTTTGTGACTTTGGATTAGACAGTGGTTTCTTAGATATGACATCAAAAGCACTCAAGAAAAAATGAAAAAACAGGTAAATTGGACTTTATTGAAATTAAAAACTTCTGTGCTTCAAAGGACACCATGAGTAAAGTAAAAAAAAAAAAAGAAAAACCTATGGAATGGGAGAAAATATTTGCAAATCATATATCTGATAAGGGATTTGTATTCATAATATTTAAAGAATTCTTACAAGTCAATAATAAAAAGACCAATAGCCCAATTGTAAAATGGGAAAAGAATTTGAACAAACATTTCTCCAAAGAAGATATATATACAAATAGCCAATAAGCACATGAAAAGTTACTCAACATTATTAGCCATCAGGGAAATGCAAATCAAAACCATAATGAGATACCACTTCACACCCAAAAGGATGGCTCGAGTTAAAAAGGACAGATAATGAGTGTTGGCTATGATGTGGAGAAACCAGGGCCCTCATACATCGCTGGTGGAAATGTAAAATGGTGTGGCTGCTTTGGAAAACAATTTGGTGGTTCTTCAAAAGATTTAACTTGGCCCAACAATTCTACTCCCAGGTATTTACTCAAAAGAATTAAAAACAGGAGTTCAAACCAAAACCATACATGAATGTTCATAGCAGCTCTGTTAACACCAAAAAGTGGAAACAACCCAAATGTCCATCAATTGATGAATAGATAAATAAGATGTGGTATATCGATATAATGGAATATTATTTGTCAGTAAAAAGAAATGAGGCACTGATACATGCCACAGCATGGATGAATCTTGAAAATAGTATGCTAAGTGAAAGAAGCCAGTCACAAAAGACAACATATTGTATGATTCCAAAAAGTAGATCAGTGGTTGCATAGGAGGGGGGAGGGGGAGAGGGCGCACTAGCTGGGGGAGAATGGGGAGTGACTTTTCTATTGGGTACAGGGTTTCTTTTTGGGGTGATGAAAATGTTCTAAAATTGGTTGTGATGATGGTTTCACAACTCTGTAAATATACTAAAAACCATGGAATTGTATACTTTCAATTGGTGAATTCTATGGTATGTGAATTATATGTCAATAAGGCTGTTAAAAAACAAAAGCGTGGGAGCTAGCCTGGTGGCGCAGGCAGTTAAGTGCGTGCACTCCGCTGCGGCGGCCTGGGGTTCGCCGGTTCAGATCCCGGGCGCGCATGGACGCACCGCTGGTCAAGCCATGCTGTGGCGGCGTTCCATATAAGGTAGAGGAAGATGGGCACGGGTGTTAGCCCAGGGCCAGTCTTCCTCAGCAAAAAAGAGGAGGATTGACAGATGTTAGCTCAGGGCCGATCTTCCTCACAAAAAACAAAAAACAAAACAAAACAAGTGTGGGTTCTAGAGAATTCTAACCTAGATTTGAATCCAACTCCATCACTTACTATAAGCTATGCAACCTTGAGGAAGTTGCTTATCCTCTCTGAGTCTGTTTCCTTATTTGTAAAATAGGGATGATGGTAGCAGTACCTACCTAATGGTATCATTGTAAAGATTAAATGAGATGATGCATGCAAACATTAACTCCCTGTCTAGTTCTGGGTAAACATGAATATCAACTATGAGGATGATGAGGAGATTGAAGAAGAATGGATAGGTCTTAGATAAGCAAAAATGAGAGGAAATCACTTACAGAGCAAGGAATAAGGATAGATTTGAGCTTGGTTTGTTTGTGGGCCCTGTAGAAGATAGCTAGTTTAAAACATTTACAAGCCAGAGGTAGCAATCTCTCAGTAGTTTGGGCTGGTGATGACGCCCAGGATGACAGTGCTGTCATGTGGGGATAACATGCCACTAAGCTGGATCATGTTTGTTATGGTGCCAGATCGGGCCACAGCAAAATCCTGGGGAGGAAACGGAGAATCTGAAGGAAGTATTTTTTTGAACTCTTGCTGCGTCTCTGACCAGCGGATCCTGTGTCTGCTTACCCGGGAGTTAGTTGGAGAAAAAAGAGTAAGCCTTAGTTTTAGTTGTTACTCCTGTCTCTGAGCAGGGTTGTGTAAGAGAGGACAGAATGTCTAATCTTAGGCCTCTCTGCATTTAAACCGTGGTTGGGAGTGTGGCTGGGGTAAAATTACGTGGCCCTCAGGGTCCAGGACTTGTTACTTATTCTCCTGCTTCCAGGGGTGGTTCAACTCGTGCTATCATTTCTCAGGATCCCTTGAGAACTCATCTTGAGTGTGACAAAATGAGTTGGAAATATTGAATGAGTTGCCAGAAGTCTCCAGTCAGATGACAGAACTAAATGTATAATCTACGTTAAAGTCCTTCCTCAGATTCCTTCTTTTGGCCTTAGGGCTAAAATTGTAAGGCTTTTAGAGTGAACCTAATATTAGAAAATGCATCATGTTTTGCTTTCTGATAATTACTGTCTTTGCTTCCATTACTTCTAGCTAAGGATCATCTCCCTAGTCAAACTTTGCCGGAAAATCCAGCCACTGGTGTGAGTAGCCCCTCAGGATCCTCCAGCACTGCCATTGCAGACCCCAGAGCCCAGCTACAGGCCTGTATAGACAGCCACCCTGTGGTCATCTTCAGTAAGTCCACGTGCAAACGCTGTGCTGAGGTAAGGCTTTAACTTCAAGGGGTGGTAACAAATTGTTGGATTATAAAAATTTGACAGACTTTTGAGCTCAGATGTAAACAATTGGATTTCTCCTTAGGAAGGATTTCTCCTTAGGTGTAACTTGCTTCAGAGTACTTGGAGAGTGTTGATTTGAGAACAAAATATTGCTTGAGTAATCTTTTTCTGAGCTTTTGCAAAATACTAGATGTTTTCAGGTAGTCAAGGTCAGGGAAGTTAGGGTGGGGGAGTTATCAGACCAGGTCATGTGCTGCTCTTTTAGGCATGTCTCTAGGGAATGTTTCCTAAGGAGCTGTTACTTAAGGTACTCAAGTATCTCTTTATGCTCTGGCTTATTATGGGGAAAATGACTTTGCAAAGAATAAACTGTGCTTCGTACTTGGTTCTTAATCTTAGATTAGCAGAGAGAAAAGGTCAGTGATCACAGCCATGGGAGGATTGGTTTAATCCACCCTGATTTAACCACAGAATGAAGTTGAGAATTGAAAGACAAACCTGATCAGGTGCGTTATAGAACGCTGAGGGCATTTAAATGTTACAGGTTAGCTTTAAATTATCCTCAGGGTAACTCGAGGACTCGACACAGTGGACTCTCAAGTAAACAGAACTGGCCATCTGTCCAGGTTCATCTGTAGGGTAATTTATTAAATTCAGTTTCTCTCAGCTTGTCTCTCTCTTGACTTATTTTCCAGCTCTCAGGGAGGTTGAATTCAGAAAACTTTTTTTATTTTGGAAGCCTTACATAGAAACAGGCTTTTCTGACTCTGTGTTTGTGTGTGTGTTGTCTTTTTCCAAATAAGGAAAAAGAGAAGGTGGGCAAGCAGTGGAAACACTTAAAATAGGCAGAACCTTTCCTCTGTTTCTCACCTGAACGTAGTCTGCTTCACTGCCACCCGAGGCTCCATCCCTGTGAAGGCCATCGCGATGCCTTTGTGTAGGACATCATATTGGGAGTAGTGTTGCAAAGAGGTTGGAGACAAGTTCCATCCCTAGGGGTTTATTTTAGTCATCCTGAGAAGGCAGAACATTGGCTTGAGAAGAAAAATGATCTAAGATAGCCCATGCTAAATTCTAAATGATTAGTATGGGCAGTAAATATTAGACAATTCAGAAGAGGGCTGGGTATTAGAAATCTGCAGCATGATTCCTGGCCTCTGAGGGCTTAATTATCTATCTCTGGTGATCTTGTCCATTTTGAGGCTTCTCTCCCTTGTTTGTTTAATCTTTAAAATGAAGGGCTTAGATTGGTTGATTATTGAGATTCCTTTTAGCTCTGAAATTATGTGGTTGTCTAATCTTTTCTGTTACCAAGTAATGGTTAAGAGCTTGGACTCTGAAGTCAGAGTTTGGATCTTGGCTCTGTGACTTATTAGCCAATGTGACCTTAGTTAAGTTATTAACCTGTTGTCACTCAGTTTCCTCATCTGTAAAATGTGGATAATAATAGTACTTATCTCATTAGTTTCTTGTGAGCGTTAAATTAGTTAGCATTTATAAAAGCCATAGACCATGTCTGGCACATAATAAATGCTATATAAGTGTTTGTTAAATAAAAGAACTACTTGTTCTTCCTGTTTTTCTATCAGAACTTAAAACCTTGAATGGTGATCTTCCTTCCATCACTACTGAGGCTTGATTAAGTGACAGTCAACAAATATCTGATTCTTCCAAGTACAATCAATCCTATTAAAAAGTGGTTACTTTTTCTAGTCTAGCCGCTCCCTTCAAAGCTCCATGCTCAAGTGGTATAGGAGAAGGAATAATTGGAGTTAATAGACCTCTGTTCTCATTCTGTAAATCTCAGTTTTCTCAACAGTAAAATAAGGAATACAATGCCACTTTATCTACTATACTTGTTAACTACACAGCTCTATTATGAGGACCAGATGATTTCAAATCTATGTGAAAGCTCTTGGAAGCCTACAGTGTATGCTTATATTAGTAATAGCCACTATGGAGTGCCTACTATGTGCCAGGCACTATTTGGTCACTCTACTTATGTTTTAAAACACTATTAAAGAATTAGAAAATTCTAGTTTTGACTCTGCTCTAGTTCTGCGGTGAAGGGTTGGTTGGGCTAGTGTGTCAGGACTGGTACTAGTGATAGGAGGTTAGGTCGTGTGTTCCCTGCAATCTCAGATCTCTTTGACCTGTAATTAGTCTTATCCCTACTATCTCATCTCTGAATTTACTAACGTCCTCATTTCCCAGTTCTCCTCCCTGCCTCTGGAAAGGCAAAGCCTGGCCTTGTATTTATTTATTTATTTTGCAATTTTACTTAATTAAATGTGCTCTGGGTATGGTGAACTTTTCCTATAAAACTTGTGGTGGGTATTTGCATACTTATTTTATTAAAATATATAGTTTGGGCCGGCCCTGTGGCTTAGCGGTTAAGTGCGTGCTCCGCTGCTGGCGGCCCGGTTCCGTCGGATCCTGGGAGCGCAGCGACGCACTGCTTCTCCGGCCATGCTGAGGCTGCGTCCCACATACAGCAACTAGAGGGATGTGCAGCTATGACATACAACTATCTACTGGGGCTTTGGGGGAAAAATAAACAAATAAAATTATAAAAAAATATATAGTTATTCTGGCAGCTTTATTTAATGTCATTATCCGAATAATTCCTGGGTATGCCAAGTCTTCTGGATAAACATCCTCTGGTTTTACCTTGACAAATACCAGTCCGTTTTTTTCCCAAATAGATAACATATAAGCTGTTTTCAGATTTGTGCCAAGTGATATGGAAATTAATTTTCAATGTCTTTGGCCATGAAGGATAGTTAGGTGCCTCTCCTGGTAAAAATAGGGATTTTCTTCTGCGGGAGTACAACTTACGTACTTGGCCGTTCACATTCATTTTTTTAAAAAATTACCTTGAAGTAGCATTTCCCCAGGTTATTTTCTTCAGTTTTGATTTTATTGTCTCATTTAACAATGAGATTTAAGTCAAAATGAAGAAACTTTGTTTTTGTATTTGTACTTGGTCTAATTAATTTATATTTCTCTCTAGAATGAGTAATGTGATTTGCATTAGTTCAAGTTGGGAAATGCTCACAAAGAAATTAACTTCTACGTAAAGTTAGTTTCCTGTTTGTTGCCTGACATATTACCACATGTGCTTTGGATGCATCCTGCTGTGAAGATTGAGTTTTAAAGTGTAAAGATAGGGCCGGCCCCGTGGCTTAGCGGTTAAGTGCTCGCGCTCTGCTGCTGGCGGCCCGGGTTCGGATCCCGGGCGTGCACCAACACACTGCCTCTCCGGCCATACTAAGGCTGTGTCCCACATATAGCAACTAGAAGGATGTGCAGCTATGACATACAACTATTCACTGGGGCTTTGGGGGGGAAAATAAATAAATAAAACCTTTAAAAAAAAAAATAAAGTGTAAAGATAAACACTCCCTATGTTTTCAGAAAATGTGGTATTTGTTTCTTATAGATAGTTCAGTGGGAAGTCAGAAGTATGCAGGTGGAATTAGCAAATGATGTGGGAATTAGCAAAAGTTTATCTATTGCTTGATGTCCAGATCCACTGCCATTTTTCAGTAGTGTGTCTATTTTATAGGCAAAGTTTACCATCCTCTAACTTTATCAGTAAAAATACTCTAGAAACTGGTACTTCTGATATTTAATACAAATCTCTAATCATGTACTGTACAACAATGCTAAAGTTTAATCAGAGTTAAAATGACCTACAAAATAGTTTCTTAAAGTGGGGTCATGTCTACTCTGGAATCTGGAGAGTATATTTTCTATATTTCACTTATCAAATTTTGATAATTACCTTTAGGAGCTCTTTTTAGGATTTACTCTCTAAATCTGGAAAACTTGGGTTTTTTGGTAACAAACTGCAAATGGTTTATTTCTAAAACTAAATGGCTAAGGAAGTCCTAAGAGTCCATGGTTTTATATGTGTATGAACTTTTTAGTTTTAGTCTTAGAAAATGAACATTGGACTATGAATTGACTTTTGTCCAGGTAGTTTCTCGCTATAGCTTTCCTGCCCTTTCTTTAAAGTCCCTCTTATTCACCCCATCATTCTTCAGAAGGATTGTTATCTTTTTAAATGTATGTTGCCGGGGGAGCTGAATTCAGACTGGGGCAGAGGTGCTGTCCAAAGGGGTGTAAGAGGAAGGCCCTCGAGGTTGTGTGAATGAACTTGTTCTCTCATTTTAATCAAAATGTTGTATTTGGTCCTATAGAAATGATAGAAGTCTTTCAGAGAACTTCTGTACAATTAGAATGGGACAAGAATACATTCTCTTGATTGTTGATTTTTGTGAACTCCAAGATACTCTGGTCTTTTTCATTTTGTTGTATAAGCTGGAAAAATGTGGTTCTAAACTTCCTTAAAGTATTAATGACTGGCTGTTTGTGTCTTGTATGTAAATGTCATTTTAAAGTCTCTTTTATCAGTAATTTAAATGTTATTTAGTGGTATAAATTTAGCAAAAGTAACTCTTATCCTTCAAAAAAGTTGTGTTTTTTACCAGTATAATTTGTATAATCTTGAGCATATGACTTTTGTAACTGATTTGTTGGTTGAAGGTTACTCAGCCAAAAAATAAATAGTACTTGGACTATTGTAGGATGTGTTTTTTCCTCTGAGTTGCCACATAATGTTTTGGAAACACTAAGTATTCCAATGCCTTTTTAAACATGGTTAGTATTAAACCCATTTTACAGTGGGATAGACTGAGTCACTAAACATGTAAAATATATTTTATGAAGCCATACAGGTGAATCATTGGAAATAGAATAGAATCAAAAGACTTGAAATACCCTTTTAGATATTGCTGTCAACAGGGAGAGTCTTGTGAGTTACATAAAAATGAACTGGAAAGTTTTCAAAGGAGAAGGCTGATTGAGGAGAAAAGTAACAAAGCTGGATAAGAGACTCTTCTGTTGGTTATAACCTTTTTTTTTTTTTGGACATTCTCCCCCTTGTTTTTCAATTTCTTCCAGGTAAAGAAGTTATTTAAATCTATGCATGTTCCTTATTTTTCACTCGAACTTGATCAAGCAGGTAAGATTCTGTTTAATATGTAAATTATATCTGCTGACTGTACATTTTATTTAATCTATTCTGTCTGGCTTTCATTTTTCTTCCTTGAGGTTTTCATTGTTTAGTGAGCTCTTACCAGTTGATTCCTCTTTTTGACTATTAGATACGGCACACCCCTGGGATGAGTCATGTTTACCTTTAGTCTTTACCTGGTTTATAGCCTTGGTGTTACTTTGAGTTTCCTGTTGTTGAAATCATTCTTTCTATTGACCTTGAGTCTAGTTACAGGTACAGTATTTTCTGGTTTTATAGTAACTTTATTATTTTTGCAAATTTGCCTCCTTTCTGGCAAGTCATACCAAATAATATTTGAATTAAATATAAATTCAGATGCCTTCAGAAATTCTGGCAAGAACATCTAAAGACCAGTAATGATAAAGATGCAGAGAAGGAGCCATTGGGAAATAGTTGCATGTGACTAGAAATCCCAGGGAAAGAGAGGTTGGTAGAGTAAAGTGGAAAGCCTCTGCCTAGGACCATGGGGCTCATGTTTGTGTTTATGGATCAGAAAATCCCAAAGACTCGTCAGTCAAACATTGTTAAGTAGCTGATCAAGTGCCCAGCATCATCATTTCTGTTAGGAAAAGTGGGCCCCTCCAGATCAGGAAGCATAGGTAACCTTCATGCCTGGTAGCTTGGGGAAGCAGAGTCCTGGGCATTTATAGTCTCAGCCCAGCCTTCAAAGGAGCAAAACAACACAGAAGAGACTCAGCTAGAGAGAGAAATGATAACTGGGATAGAAAAATCTTTTCTAGGGTCAAGAGAAAGGAGGTAGTTGTGGGGCAGGAAACTATTATTTGATTCTTCTCAAGACAGATTCTCTAACAGAGAGAATTAGATAATAGCTGCCACTTATTGAGTACCCACTGTTTCATAGGGACTATGTTTGGTTTATATACAAAGTCACTAATCCCACAAGAACTCTGCAAGGAAAATTTTATCCACACTTTACAGATGAGGAAATTGAGTCCCAGAGAAGCCAAATAACTTCCCTTAAGCCATATAAGTAGTGGATCTATAATTTGGACACAGGCCTGTCTAATTCCAAAGTCTATGTTCTTTCCATAATACCATGTTGTCTGTCTCCCCTAGCATGACCTATCTATTCCTCCATCAAGGAAGACTCTTGTCTCTAAATACTCCGTAGTATATGGAAGGAAATCCCAATAATTAAAATTTCATCTGGGCCAAAAAGTAGCCTTTTAAAAATATAAGTTTTCCTGGAAGAGTTGTCACTTGCAACTTGGTGTGAATTAGGGAAAAAAAGCACAACAAGCTATTTAAGCTAACAAGATAAAGCAAACGAGCATGTCTCTTAAGGATGGGAAAAGTGAGGGAGGTAACATTGGAAGAGGGTGGGCAGGATGGAGGTACCAGGTGCTTGGGGGGCATGAGTCACAAGGCAAGGAGGTTGACAAGGGTGCCAAAGTGTGGATGGGAGGTCAGTAAAGGCAAATGTCAGCTACTTTGAAATTTTAATTCTGGCAACAACTAATCAGACGAGAAGCTCCTTCCCTTTACTGTGGAATTGACTGTAGATCTATAGATCATGGCTGGGAGCTCCCACTCACCCCTTCCTTAAAGTCCTGCCTAAGAAAACGTGAAGCATGTGAGTTGAAATAGGTTTGCTAGAACCAGCTTCTGTAGTTGAAGGATGGGAGCCTCTTGCTAGATGAACGAGCTGATGATCCTCCATGTCCTTGCTTGTTGCTTCATCGCACATAAGAAACTCTCTTCCTTCTCACGCTCTCTTACAGTCTGGAACTTGGGCAGCTTGCAGGGAGAGATCAGGATTCATAGGGGAAGACAGCAGATCTCAAAATGTGATCTGCAGTCTCCTGGGGGTGCCCGTGACCTTTCGGGGGTCCTCAGGGTCAAAACTGTTTTCATAATAATGTTAAGACATTATTTACCATTTTACTGTTTTTGACATTTTCACTGATGGTGCAAAAGCAATGGTGGGTAAAACTGCTGGTGGCTTAGCATGAATCAAAGTAGGGGCACCAAACAGTCTATGTTACAGTCTTTACCACCACACATTCACAGTAGGAGAAAATATCCATTTTACTTGACTCTTCTCGATGAAGTAGTAAAAATTATTAACTTTATACAATCTCAACCCTTTGAGTATACATCTTTTTAATATTCCGTGTGATGAGGAAAGTATGTGTAGTGTTTTTGTTGCGTGAAGTATGATGGTTGCCTCAAGAAAAAGCACTTGTACATTTAATAGTTTGAGTTGCAAACTGAACCAGCTGCTGTTTTCATGGAACATCTTATATACTTGGAAAAATGACTGACCGTCCAACTATAGTTATTCAGTCTTGGGTATTTGGCAGACGTTTCCCCAAAATGAACAAAGCACGTCCGTTACTTCAAGGAAAACAACCGATAATATTTGTTGCCAATGACAAAATTTGAGCTTTCAGGTGAAAATTTGAATTTTGTATCTGCCAAGTGAGCTTGATAGCTTTTCAATACTTAGAGACTTTTCTGATGAGATTTGTGGTAATATTTATGAATGTGATTTTTTTTTGATGTTGTATATTGAAATATGTCAACATTTGGAAGATCTGCGTAACTTGGTGAATGAGTATTTTCTAAATGATCAATGTATGATCTTACAAAGTCATTTATGGGTAAAAAAGTCACTCAAAGTGTACAATAGACCAGTGGATTTTAATGTGACAGAGTATTAAAAGCTCATCCATATAGTTTCAGATTCCACATTGCAGCTAACCTTTAATCAGCTACTACTGGCTGAGTTTTGGTGTCGTGTCAAAGAAGAATATCCACAATTATCTGAAAAATCTATTAAATATTTCTCCTTTTTCCAACTACTTGTCTTTGTGAGACTGGGTTTCTTCATATACTTCTACCAAAACAACACATATCACAATAAATTGAATGCAGAAGCAGATACGAGAATCTAGCTGTCTTCTATTAAGCCAGACACTAAAAAAATTGCAAAAATATAAAATAATGCCGATATTCTCACTATGTTTTTTTTTGTTTTGGAAAATATGGTTATTTTTAGTTAAGTATGTTATTTATGTTAACATGTAATGGATTTATAATTGTTAATTTTGAGTGAATTAATAAATTTGTGTGTGTGTGTGTGTGTGTGAGGAAGATCAGCCCTGAGCTAACATCCATGCTAATCCTCCTCTTTCTGCTGAGGAAGACCGGCCCTGAGCTAACATCTATTGCCAGTCCTCCTCCTTTTCCGCCCCCCTCCAAAGCCCCAGTAGATAGTTGTGTGTCATAGTTGCACATCCTTCTAGTTGCTGTATGTGGGATGCGGCTTGAGCATGGCCAGAGAAGCGGTGCGTCGGTGCGCGCCTGGGATCCGAACCCGGGCCGACAGTAGCCGAGCGCGCGCACTCAACCGCTAAGCCACCGGGCCGGCCCAATAAATATTTTTTAAATGTCTGTTTTAATTTCTAAAGTGGTACATATTGATAGCTATAACCCATATAAACTAAAGTTCTTTGGGGTCCTCAATAATATTAAAGAGTGTAAAGGGGGGCTGACACCAAAAGTTTGACTTCCCTGTTCTAAGGCAAGTAGGAAGTGCGAGTGTTAATCCAAGCACTTTTGATTCTGTGAGATTACTTGTCCCCAGGCATAGGAGGAGTACTGTCCGACATGTGCAGGGCCTCATAGGCCAGCCTCACGGGAGAGATATATGATCTGGTCTATGTCTTCAAGAAGCTTGTAATTACAGAGCTAGAATTGCTGATGTGGTCTCAAAGTGCTGGTTTCCTGAGTGAACAGCTTCTTATCTGTTTCTACTTGCCTTCACAAAGAACCCTCCATACCATGATTTTCATACCTGTCTTGACTACCTAATCACCTCAGTGCCTGGATCATAGTAGATTCTCAAAGAGCCAGAGGGTCAGTTGGTAGGCAGGGGTGTTTGGTATTGCATCAGGTGGGTGCATTTATTCATTCAGCATGTTTATTGAGGGCTTGCTGTGTGTTCGGCTCTGTGCTAAGCACTGGAAATATGCTAGGGAACTAGGCAGGTGTGCTTCCAGCTCTTATGGAGTTAGACTTACTTTTTTTCCTCAGAAAATCCACTTTATCCTCCTTTTGAGTTGAAGGCAGTGTGTCTAACTGGACTGGTAATGGAGTGACTGCACAACGTGTTCCTGTGTTTGCAGTAGTACCGTCTCTCCAAGAAAATCAAGAAGGGAAGCTCCCCCACCACCCCAACGTTTTCTTCTTCCTTCTTTTGGGCCAGTCTACATAAATTAAGGTTGTTATTTGAGAAGAACTGTCGAGATCAACTTGGATCTGCCGAGATTGGTATTGGAGAGAGGAGCTCAGCACCCGGAAGACAAGGCATTAGCAACTGTGTGTGTGCAGTGATGGTAGTCATAAATGCTACCCTACCCTCCCTGTGCCAGAGGCTTGTGCATGTCCTTCTGTTTAATCTTCAAAATACCATCAATGGGGTAGGTAGTGATATCACCTTCTTATGATGAGGAAACAAAGCGTAAAAGAGGATTAATATACAGGAGAGTTGGCTTGCTGGTGATCCCCTTGGTAATTCCTAATCCCTCCCCTCTACTTCCTCCAATTACCCCGTCAGAACCTTTCATGACTCACCCTACCTGCCTTATGTATGATGTTCATGGTATTGATACTATGATATGATGTTCATGGTATTGATACTGTGATAGGTGTTCCTGGATGTGAATGATAGGTGTTCCTGGATGTGACAATGGCTGTTGCAACCGGAGGTTGTGCAACCTGCCACCATGCCAACTACACCTTAGCTATCCCTGTGGATGAGCTGCCACTCACAAGCCTTGTTGATATGTGAAGCCTTGTATCTTGGCCTTGGGTGTCTGCCCAGTGGCTTTGATCTGAGGAACAGACATCAATGTAATCATCTTAATTTGGTCTGGCAGCTGCTGCCATTCTTCTGCTTGAGATGTAGAAAACAGAAGGTTTGAGAGGACTTGTGTGACACTTTGCCAGAAGAATATATCTGGATGCCATATGTCAGTAGCTTGGGGGTTCTGATGTGTATCATCCTTGTCCCTGGCTGCTTATAGACAGCATGGCTTTAATGCCTTCAGCGAGAGGGAGAGAAATTAACATTTGAGTTCCTTTTGTGTGCCAGTGTTTTACATCTCTCTCACGTAATCCTCACAACAACCTTGTGAGGTTGTTGGATTTAATTTTGTTTTACAAGTGAGGAAGCAGATGCTCAGCATTTTAGTAAGTTGCTCGGTGTTGCTGTGTCAAGCCCAGGCCTGTCTGGTTCCCCTATTGCCTCTTCAGGGATTACTTTCCTTAAACAAATAAAAACCCCTTACAAGCAGAGATACCCTAGGCCAGCTCAGATCTCACCACTTTGGTATTGATGCTTATTCATTTGACAGATGTATTTTGGGCACCTATTTGTATGCCAAGCACTGGCAGGGAAAAAAAGATGAATAAGGCTCAATCTCATTCTTTAAGGTCATTCTACTTGTTTGCGTCTGCCTCCCTTCTAATTTCAGTGTAATCAGGTATCTGGAAAGGCTGTAGGATCACAGAGTAGCTGTGATAGGATATTGGATAGGTGTTTTCCCCATGGAAAAAAATAGTGAGTGAGGAACTCATGGCTGTAAACAAAAACAAGTTAGAAAATATCATGGCTTATTCATTTAGAGTAAGTCTAGTAAGGAGTGCCAGGGCAGGGAGAATGATGAGAGATAAAAGTGGAAAAGTAAAGAGGCTTTATCCTATAGGAAGTGGGGACCCACGAGAGGTTATTCTGTTTATTTTATGTATGAGGCTTAAAATATTCTTTAAACATTTTGGTTTTCTGTATAAAAACATCCATTTTTAAAAATTTGGAGACTGCAGTATGATAAAGTACAAAAATCATATATAGTTACATCCAGAGAGAACCACTATTAATATTTTTGTGTATCTTTTATGTATCCTGTATTCTGTTTTGTTATTTAATAAATATTTTGCATGTTATTACAAGTTCTTAATAATTTTCTCAGTTGCTAAAAAGTATTCCACATAATATATTTACTTAGCCATTCCTCTATGGTTGGACAAATAGTCTATAGCCAATTTTTTGCTATTATAGAATAACAGGTTAGAAATATTTTTCTTTGTACATAAAGTTTTTGCTGTATTTATAATTATTTTCTTAGGATAGAATACTGGAATAGGTTTCTGGGCCAGAGTATGAACATTTCTAAAGTTCTAGAGCCCTTTTTTTTTTTTCCTAGAGCCTTTTAAGTGATGTGTCCTAATTGATAACTCCACAAACTCAATGAGTTTTCTCTGTACTCAGTGAGGATTAAGAAATAATACTAGGTTTTTAAAAATTACTGTTTGTCAATTTGAGAGGTAAAAAAGCCTTTATTTTAATTTGTATTTCTTTGATTATTAATGAGGCAAAATTTTTTTCCATATGTTGTATTACATCATCTGAATTGTATTTCATTTATTGTATTTCATTATCTGAATTGTCTGTTCATGTTCCTCATGGAATAATACTAATAGCAGGAAACCCTTATATGGCAATTTCTATGAGCCACTGCTCTAAGCACTTCAAGTGTTAATTAATTTAATCGTATAGTTCTGTGAGATAGATATTACTGTTATCTCCATTTCACAGATGAGGAAATGAAGGCACAAAGAGGTTACATAACTTCCTCAAGGTCACACAACCAGTAAGTCACAGAGCTGGAACTTGGCTCCAAAGGCCAGGCTCTTAATCAGTGCTCAACTATTCTCTGATCTAACCTGCGCTTATGATCTTGTTGGGCATGGTGCTCCCCACTAACTTCTGTACATACACACGTGGGCGCGCACGCGTGCACACACACACACACCCCAGGCTACTGTTTACATCTGCATTAGTGCTGTTTATGGAAATTGGACCCCTAGTGTGTGCTTTGCTCTTATATAAATGGATCAAGAGGATGGAAACCAATGGTTATGTAGCATTTGCATAAGAATCCGTTCATATATACCTCTATTCAAGTAAATTTCTGTTTTGGAATGAATGCAAGGAGGATAGGGAAGCTGATTATCCATTTAGGAAAACAACTCACACATTTTATAAAAAGATTTCTCTTAAATAGGAAGTCGAAAATATATTTTCGTATCATGCAGAACTGGGTTCAAATCCATGCCAGGTGGAATAGTGTTACTCCTCTGTTTGAGTTGTTAGGATTACATAGAATAATGGTTGTAATGCATCTAACATAGTGTTTAATTGATGTCCTCTTCCCAATGTACTTAGCCATGAAACAAATTAATTTAGATTAAGCTTTTTATAAGGCAAGATAAATCTCTTTTTAATTGCCAGATATACATTATAGTAAATTGTTGATTCTTTTCATTCTTTCAACAAATATTGGAGGACCTGCTTTACACATAAATCATATGAGTTCTGCCTTTCATGGGCTCATTATCTATTGTGGGTCATTAGTCATAGTCACCACAAGGAGAGGGCTCTTTGCTCCTCTGAGCCTTTGTTTTCTCATGTATAAAGTGGGGATCTAATGAGGACGTATGTAAAATGCCTAGTCCTGTTCCTTATACATAGTCAGTGCTTACTAGTAGCTGCTAACTCATGTACTATGCAGTCACTAAAAATGATTCACATAGGGGCCAGGCCCATGGCGTGGTGGTTGGGTTCCGCTTGCTCTGCTTTGGCAGCCAGGGTTCTGGCGTTCAGATCCTGGGTGAGGACCGACACCACTCGTCAGCCATGCTGTGGTGGCAACCCACATACAAAATAGAGAAAGACTGGCACAGATGTTAGCTCAGGGCTAATCTTCCTCAAGCAAAAAAAGAGGAAGATTGGCAACAGATGTTAGCTCAGGGCAAAGCTTCCTCAGCAAAAAAAAAGAAAAAAAAAGATTCACATAGAGTTTTTAATAGCATGGGGATAATTTCTATACTATAATGTTTAGTGAAAAAAGCAAAGGGTTTAAAATAGTTTTTGTAGAATAGTCACATCTTGCGGTAAAAAGCATAGGAAAAGGACTGGAAAGAAATACACGAAATATAATAATCACTCAAATATTTGTGTATCTGTCTGGTCCGTGCCATAGGCACTGAGGAAACATAGGTGAATAAGATCTGGTTCTTCCTTAGGGGAAAGTTTTAATAGGAGAAGCAGGCAATCACAATCCAGTGTGGGATGAAGTAGAGGGAGAAATCAAGGATTCTGCTTCAATTTCTGCCAGGAAGAAGGGAGGATGGTGGTATCATTCATTGAGAGAGGAGACAGGATTTAGACTATGGAAGATGATGAATTTGGTTTTGGACACATTGTGATTGTCCAGTGTGGGTATATGGGCTAGTGAGTATACAGGTCTGGATGAGCGGGAAGGTTTAATCTCTAGGCGAGGTGTGAAGCTGTGAGAATGAATAAGGGCTCTCAGGGAAAGTCTGTGTAGTGAAACAGGAGCCTGAGATCTCGATGCATCCAGATGGTGAGATCCTGAATGACTCTTTCTTCCTTTGCTTGCTCGATTGATTTATTTTAAATATCCTCTAACGTAAATGTGTTTTCTATAGTGTAATGTAAGTGTTTTAGTTAGGATTAGGTTTGGCCACATGTGACAGCAAACTCAAAATAACAGTGGCTTAAACTAGATATAAGCTTATCTCTCTCTCACCTAAAAGAAGTCTAGATACAGGTAGTCTGTCGAGGGCTTATATCATGCATAAACAGTGTTGGATCAATGTTGAGTCCTCCTATTTTCATGTCCCACAGTCCTCAGCATTTGTCTTCCATGTTATATTCCAAGATGGGTGCCCAAACTCCAGCCATCAGTTGGAAGAAGGGTTGAAGGAGGGCGTGTCCTTTCCATTGAAGAACATTTCCTGGAAGTTGCATATGACAATTTGCTTATATCCTATTGCCCAGAATTTAGTCACTTAGCCATATATATGCTGAAAGGACACCGTGAAATGAAGTCTTTATTTTGGAAAGTCATGTGCAGAACTAAAAATAAGAAGTCCAGTTACTGATGCTAATAACATCTTGGTTTTGCCTGTAAAACAGCTGAGGTTGGTTCATCTGAAGGGATTAGTATAATAATTTCCGTATAAACCATACATTTGTCTTGTATTTAAATCATAAGTATAGAGGCACCATAATATGGTCATTATATGATGGTAGTGAGCTGGAAAATACTTTGCTTTCTTAGAAAGGCCAGTGACTGAACACTGAACTAGAGGCCTAGTAAACTCACTTACTGGTTAACATTGAACCCTATCAAGAAGAGTAGGAGGTAGTCCAGCCTCCTTCATTGCAACACAGTCTCAAAAGAGTACCTGATTATTGAAAGATTAAATAAACATTGTAAATCTGTAGATAAAGAAGTTCAGAAATATTTTGGTAGAGAACTACATTGTTTTCATCTGTCTTCAGAGTGGAAAATGTGGTCTTAATACATCTAGTGTTATAAATGAGACATAGATCACTCTCAGTTCAAATCAGGGTCTGGAACATTAGTTGCCAACCAGGAAGATCTAAGGCTACTTCAGGCTCAGCTCCATGAGTGACCATAGCCCTCTACTAGTAACTGTAATCATCAGCTGTCTTTGGATTTTGGAATTTCAGCTCTTGGAGAAATTAGAGGGGGATCTTCCTCTTAATAGCGGCTACCTAATAGGGCTTAAGAATTTAGAGGTTAATAATAAGGAAGAAGCTATATGGCACTTCTTTCGTCTGTAGGATCTAAAAGCTGTTTACCACTATTAATTAATACTCACACAGCTCCTTGGCTGGTGGTGAGGGTGGTTGACCTTATTTTATAAGACAAGACATCTGAGAGTTTACTGCAATACAGCCTGTACCTCCTGAAGCTCTGCTGACCAGTTGTTTTCTACATTAACAATGTTTTCTTTAGTCTGCAATTGAAATAGGACACTGAGAGACTTAAAACAAATGGAGTGCAGAAGGGGACTATTTCTGCGTGTTCTAGTATATGTACATTATGTATGTATGTACATGTAGTACAAAATGCACGTACCAATTTTTACAGAAGTTCCTCATGTCCTTTCTACCTCTTTTAGCAAGTTGTTTAAGAAAATTATGTTTTTCTTCTGCCAGGGAAAGAACAAGCTCTGAGTAATGAGAATGGATGCACTATGGCAAATGGCCTGCTTAGCCATGGACTGCTAATTAAAAGAAAGATGAGGGCCGGCCCCATGGCTTAGCAGTTAAGTGCGCGCGCTCCGCTGCTGGCGGCCCGGGTTCAGATCCCGGGTGCACATTGATGCACCGCTTCTCCGGCCATGCTGAGGCCGTGTCCCACATACAGCAACTAGAAGGATGTGCAGCTATGACATACAACTATCTACTGGGGCTTTGGGGGGAAAAAAAATAAATAAATAAAATTATTAAAAAAAAAAAGAAAGAAAGATGAATGGGTTACCCCTTTGAATTAAGTTTTGAACAGCATCTACTGTAACGCATTATTGACAGTTACTATAAATAACTAACTTGTAAATGGGGAAGACTCTTAACCCCACTGAGGTCTTCCTAGATTTACACCATGCATAAGGACATGATGATAATAACTCAAATATTGAATACCTACAACCTTCTGAGCCCTTTACATCTACTTACTCATTTAATTTCTACAACCACCACATGAGGTGTAGGTACTATATTTATCACCATTTTATAGGTAAGTAAACCGAGGCACAGGGAAGTAACAGAACTTGCCTAAGGGCAGGCAGCTTGTCAGCAGAAAAGCCAGGTTATGTGTCTTCAAAGGAGGCTGCCCTATTAGGCTATACTGCGTGTTAGTAGAAAGCCAGATGAGACTGTGGGATCAGCTCAAATATTTACAAAAGAGGAGACCTGGGCACATTCGAAGGCAGAAGGGCTTGAATAGTCCTGGATACAAAACAGGGAGAGGATGTTTAAGGGATGTGGGGATCCCTGGGATCACTTGGGATTGGAGAAGGTTGTGGGGCTTTGGTAAGGGTGAGCTTTAGCAGAGACAGAACAGTCCTTATCCTTGCCTTCTGAGGTTGCAGTGAAGTCAAAGTGGAGAGAGCTGCTGTGAAGAGGAGACGCAGGAGGGAAAGTAGCTGTACCTGGTGACCTGGAGCTTCTGGGTGGTGTGCTGAGACTGGCTGCCAGCCCAAGGGGCCACTGCTAACATTCAGGAATTCTGCAAGCAGGTTGGTAGCTTGAAATCAGCCAAAGGGGGAGTATATACCCCAGAAACCGGCAAATGCTACAAATTAGGGCATCTCCCCCTGACCACCCAAAGCTGGTTTACCAGAACACCTTAGACTCTTCTCCGCTTGACTAACGTCGAAAGCCTGCTGAAGTACCAGTTGAATTCAAAACTTGAGTGAGTGCCTACTGTGAGAAAGGCAGTGTGCCAGGTACTGGGGATACAAAGACCAGCCCCTCCAGTGAAACTACTGTGGTGGAGAGTGAAGAGTATGAGAGTGTAAATCCTGGACTCTAGCTGTCAGACCTTGGGCCACTTACTTAACCTTGGTTTACTCATCTGCAAATAGCTTGTTGAGACGACTAAAGAGAACAAGTAAAGTTCCTGGCACACAGGTGCTCACTAAGTGACAGTTCTGAGGGTGGCAGACATGTAAACAGAGGCTTTAGCCTAGGTTGATGCAAGAAACAAAGAAGGGGTGACTGGGTCTATGTTTG
Source organism: Diceros bicornis minor (assembly GCF_020826845.1). Lineage (NCBI taxonomy): Eukaryota > Metazoa > Chordata > Mammalia > Perissodactyla > Rhinocerotidae > Diceros > Diceros bicornis. The sequence continues at coordinate 19,540,447 of NC_080764.1, read as the reverse complement.
ATCAGAGAAACCTTCACAGAGATCATGGTCCCCCAAGTAGGATTTCATAGTTTTCAGGGTGGATGTTTCACCGATGAAGTTTGCCCTGGTCCTTGTCAGAAAGTTAATGCTTTTTTTTTTTGTCCCTACAGCATGTTGCTTTTACTTCTTTTTAGCTTGTACCTCACTATACATTATTGAATTGTAAGACAAACAATAGATTTGGAGATAGGCACACCTGGATTTATATCCCACCTCCAACACACCTGCTTTGTGACCTTTGACAAGATTCTTAACTTCCTGGAATTTCAGTTTCTAATTTTGTAATATGGGTGTAATACTTGGATGATTTTGAGGATTAACCAAGAATGTAGAGAAAAGAGCCAGACGCCTAGCTGCCTTGTGAACCTCAAACTGAATCCAACATATATTTATAGTTTCATCGCCCCTTACGCTTCTACATCTTGTGCAGAAACACACCATATTTTTCCTGCTGCTGTGTCTTTGTACATATTGTTCCCTCTGCCTAGAAAAATTCTGTTCAAGAGGTAGAACAGCATTGTGGTGAGAGCCCAGTGCTTGGTTTCAGTCTCAGCTCTGCCAATTATTAGCTGGGTGACCATAGGCAAGATAATTATCCTTTCTATCCCTCAGTTTTTTCCAGCTGTAAAGTGAGGAAATAATAGTATCTCACTCATGGGATTGTTGTGAGGATTACGTTACTCATAGGAAGACCTATATTTATGCCTGGCACATAATAAGCACTGAAAAATTCTTAGTCATTACTCCCACTCCCATTACTACTACCTTCATATAGTATGGTTCAAGATATGGTTCAAATATCCTTGCTTTGTGAAGCCTTCCCCAGTCTTCCCTCACCATTGTTTGCTTCCCCTCTGTAAAGCTGAGGGACTGCCACATCTTGAGCACATGCTCTGTTGCAGGCATGCTCCTAGGCATATTACAGATGTTATTTTACTCAGACCACCCAATATTTTCTCATTTCTTGTCTCAGCTACACTCTGGGACAGATCAAATTCTTAAAAGTCAAATTCACCTTTATAGGAAGACTGAGAACCCCCAACAGTTACCATATAAAGACTTTTTTTTCTTTCCTCTGTGGAAAAAGATGGAATCCACAAATTAACTAGTAATACCCCCTTAACAAATATTTATTGAGCAATTACTATGTGTGGGCACTATATTAAATTCTGGGAACATAGTGAGCATAAATAATCCTGGTCCCTGACCACATGTGGCTATTTCCATTTAAATTAATTAAACAAATAAAATAAATATAAAATAAAACAACTTCAGAACTTCACTTGCACTAGCCATATTTTAAGTGTTCATGTGATTAGTGGCTATTGGGTTGGACAGTGCTGATAGAAAACATTTCTATCATCACAGAAAGTTCTATTAAACTGTGCTGTTCTAGAGAAGGAGGCTGACATTGATCAGATAATCATAAATGAACATATAATTGCAATTGTGTTAAGTAGTAAGAGGAAAGAATACATGGTGACGGCTTCCTTAAGGAACACATGTTTGAACTAAGATTTGATGAGTAATTGGGAGTCAGCAAAGCCCTGTGGTTGGGTAATTGAAGAGATTTAAAAAGGGCTAATGGCTGGAGCATAGAGATGAAGGGGAGGTTTGGGTAAGATAGAGGTAGAAGGTCCACAAGGGCCTTGTAGAAAGAGGATGAGGAAGCCGAGAGGCTGAGTAACTTGATTCTTTAGTCAGTGATAGAACCTAGATTTGACTTCAAAGTCTAGACGTATAATCAAAGGACTTTGCTTCTGTAAAGATCTCCTTTCGCTCCTTTCCTCTTTGGAAATTGCCAGATTTCCCTCTACTGGATCATTCCTTCAGCGTAAAAACACGCTATAATAATTTCCTTCTTAGACAAAACAAAAAACCTTCCTTGATCCCAAATCCCCCTTTAGCTACTTTCCCATTTTTCTGTTTTTATAGCAAAACTCCTTGAAAGAGTTGGGTATACTTACTTACTACCTCCACTTCCTTATTTTCTGTTTCTTCTTGAATTTTCTCTAATTAGGCTTTCTGTCCCCCCTATCATTTTCATAAAAATCAGCAATGACTTCCATGACTCTGTCCTTATCTTGCAGGATTTCTCAGCAGCACTTGATATAGTTGATCTTCCTCCTTTTTAGAGCACTTTTTCATTGGCTTCTGAGAGACCACATTCTCCTGGTTTTCCTCCTACCTCCCTCCAGCTCTTTCTCAAGCTCCTGTGCTGGACTTTTCTCCTCCTTTGCAGTTTGCCAAGGCTCAGTCCTGGACTGTCTTCATTTCTCTAAATATATTGACTCCCTGGGTAATTTCATCTAGTCCCATGGTGTGATGGTTAATTTTATGTGTCAAGTTGGTGCCCAGTTGTTTGGTCAAATACCAGTCTAGATGTTGCTGTGAGGGTATCTTCTAGATGTGATTAACATTGAACTCTGTAGACTTTGACTAAAGCAGACTACCCTCCATAATGTGAGTCCGCTTCATCTAGTCAGTTGAAGGCCATAGAGAAAAGATCTAGGTCTCCTGAAGAGGAAGGAATCCTGCCTGCAGACTGCCTTCAGACTCAAGACAGCAACATCAAGTCCTGCTGGAATTCCAGCCTGCTGGCCTGCTCTGGAGGTTTCAGATTTGCCAGCCCCCACAACCATATGAGCGAATTCCTTAAAATAAATCTCTCTCTCTATATATACATCCTATTGGTTCTATTTTTCTGCAGAATCCTAATATACATGGCATTGAATATCTTTTATATTTGACTTCCAGATTTTTATTTCTAGCTCTGACTTCTCCCTTGAACTCCAGATTTGAATATCCAACTGCCTCCTCATCATCTTCATGTAGATAACTAATAGGTCTCTCAAACTAGACTATGGGTTTGTCCCCAACTATTACTATCCATCTCTCCCATTCCCATCCTTCCTCCTCCTCCCTGAGTGTTCCCCCTTTTTATTAAAGAGTGCCTCCATTTACACAGTTGCCAAGGCCAAAACTCTGGAGTCATCGTTGATTCTTCTCTTTCTTTTACATCCCTCATTCCCTCCATCTGCAAAACTTATTAGCTTTACCTTCAAATACATCTTACCTCACTAATCCAAGCCTTCATCGTCTTTAGCATGGACCACCACAGTAACTTCCCAACTGGTCTGTGTTCCTCTCCTCTAAGTCCCTACCCCCCTTAGCCTATTCACCACACAGCAGAGCAATCCATTTAAGACGCAAACTAGATCGTTTCCCTTTCCTCTCTCAACACTCTGGCTTCTCATCTCATTTAGAATGAAATTCAAAGTCCTGACTATGGCTCTTGGAATCTGACCCCTGGCTGCTACTCCGACCTCACTGCCCAGACCTTACTACCTACCTTCCTTGCTCACTGAGCTTTAGACCCACTGGCTCCCTTGCACATCCTTGGACAAGACAAGCAGGCTCCCCACTTAGGGCTTTAGTACTTTCTGTTTCCTCTGCTTAGAAAGATTCCCCTCCCCAGATACTCTTATGGCTTGCTCCCTTATTTCACTCTGGTCTCTACTCAAGTGCCATAGTCTTAGATCTTTCCTGAACCCCCTTGCGCTACTTTATTTTACTTTAGAATCCTACAAAGGATTCTTTCAAAAAACTTTTTCTTTTTCCTGTGAAGGGGAGCAATGAAATGGAGTGGTAACTACGGGGTTGGACACATGGGATCATGGGAGGCTTTTTTTAAATAGGAAAACTACAGTGTGTTTGTATGATGATAGGAATGATCAGGTAGAGAACAAGAAATTGATGATGCTGAAGAGGAAGGCTAATTTCAGGAGTGAAGTTATTGTAGACTGAGAAGGCAAGAAAAGATGAGAATGTGCACACAAGTAGAGGTTTGCCTTCATTAAAAAAGAGCGAAGGCAGGGAATATGGCAGCTTGGTGGTTGTGAGGGAAACAGGAAGGAGTCCTGTCTGATCTATTCTTTTTTTTTTTTTTTTTTGCTGAGGAAGATTTGCCCTGAGCTAACATCCATTGCCAATCCTCCTCTTTTTTTGCTTGAGGAAGATTAGCCCTGAGGTAACATCTGTACCATTCCTCCTCTATTTTTTTGTATGTGGGACACCACCACAGCATGGCTGGTGAATGGAGTAGGTCTACACCTGGGATCCAAACCTGCAAACCCAGGCCGCCAAAGCAGAGTACATAGAACTTGAAGCACTCGGCCACGGAGCCAGGCCCTTGATTCTATTTTTTTAAAGTAGAAAGCAGGTCATGAGCTAATGGCAAGGTGTAGGTGTATTAGAGTTTTGAGAAAAGAGGAGTAAGTATGAAATAGTCACTTTGGAAAGTGAGAAAACAAATATACCAGAGATGCAAAGGATTGCTGGGCAGCTCTGGGGACACATTGAGGTTTGCGGTCTTGACTTTAAAGTGAAATCACTTTTAATTTCTGTGTTTTCTCCAGCGATGTTTTGCTGCTTAAGTAGGGTACAGAATGTGTGGACAGCTAGGTTTAACAAGGGTGGGGCTTACCAAGTCAGTACAATTGAAGAGTTTGGACTTTAACTTCAGGGTCCTAGGGAGCTACTGAAGGTTTGAGCAGAGAAGATTAGGGTGTCAAAAAGGTTGTTATAGCTCAGTGTGGTGTATATGCATGTGAGAGAGGCTTATTGTAGGAGGAGCAGTAGTTTAACGCAATAGGACCCTTGATCAAATACCTGTGTAGATCTGTTTATAGCGTGCTTAGATGACAGCTCAGGAACATAGAGTCTTTCCCAGCATTTTCTGGGAAGACAAGATAAATCAAACAAGGGTTTGCCTTCCCAAAGCTCTCTTGGATTTAAATGGTTTGTAATTATTTTTAGGTATTTGAGGACACAGAAAAGGGAAGGAGTGATTAACAATCAGTGGGAATCAGGGAAGACCTCCCACAGGAGGTGACATTTCAGATGAGCTTTGAAGGAGTAGGCCCTTAGGGAGGGAAGATAATTTTAGGCAGAGGGAATAACATGAGCTCAGTGAAGGGATATAAAATGTATGACTAGAACAAATGCTGTATGATGAGAAATGGTGAGAGATGAGGCACTTCTTCCATGATCCAGCAACTAAAAAGAACTAAGGAGTTGGTATTTCGTCACAAGGGTCAGGCATCTGGGCCCTTAACTGTAGCAAGAAGGATTTTAAAGAAAAGTGAAGGTTTTTAGGGATCTGTGCTATAATTTGCTCACTTAAGAACAGTGTGAGGGTAAAATGCCTTATCTAGCCTTTTTTGGTATACTGTTAAAAAATGGTAACTATGGTAACTCTGACCTGTCATACAAGGTTCTTAGAAATCAATCCATATCACTTGCTTTTAGTACATTATTTCAAGTTAAATGATTTTAAAATCCCTCTCTATCATAACACATACTTTTGAAATAAGCTGTAGTTTCTATATATTTTTAAGAATGAGGAGTTTATGACCCTGGTTCATGGGTTGTTAGTGTGTAGATTAAATGGTATAAGGCATATAATATAAAATAGTTAATATAGAGCTTGGCACGGCAGCCAGGAGTAAATGTTGTTTTCTTCCTTAGTCCCAGCTTTCTTTTCCTCACATTTTTCATTCTTTACTCCTTATATCACATTGTTTCCTGAACACCTATGTGCTAGGCCTATCCTCTCTTCTAAGGACCCCAGAATCAGGCGAGGCACACGCTGAGGTAAATAACCATTGTGCAGGGAGAGTGTTGGTTTAGTGTGTGTGTAGCTGAGAGGCTACACCAAGCCTCCAACTTGTGCTTTGGAATGAGCTCAAAGGAGCAAATTGTCGTTGTCTGCCAGTTCAGAGAGGTGTGGCTTCTTGCTGCCTTAAGAAACCAGCAACCCTTTCACCCCAGTGTGCTTCAGTCTGGCAGTATCCAGACAGACAAGTGGGAAAGACATTCATGTATTTATTCAGCAAATGTGCACAGTTACCTACCAGTGCAAGGTGCCCAGTAAGAGCAGGGCAGTACGAGAGAGCATGGCTCACTGGGGCAGCCGCAGGTGGCTTGGCATGGCTGGAGTTAAATATACTCTCAGTTTTCCTTAAACATGACAAACCAAAACCTGAGTAGCTTAGGAGGAAGTACTGTAAGGGGAAGTTGGTGAGAATTTGTCACTTCAGGATTAGTCAGGATGAACTAGATGTTTCTTTTAAGAGCGTGATAACTTCCTTTAGGGAACTGCCAGACTGACTAATCCATTACCTTAGGGCAATGGGTCCCAAACTTTGCTGCTCACAGGAATCACCCAGGGAGTTTAAAAAAACTCAGATGCCCAGGTCGCACCCAATACCGATTACATCAGAATGTCTGGGGGTGGGAGCCAGGCGCAGTCTTTTTCAAGATCCTCCCATGATTACAATGGGCAGCAAAGGTCTGGAGTCACTGCCTTAGGGCACAGTACAGTTTTGTTCAGTTAAAACACACTCTTATTTTGGTTCCGGTTCCAAACGTTCCTTAAATTGTTTTGCTCGTTTCTTGGGCTGGGGGGCGCTACAAGCAGGAAGAGGATGTGGTGTCATCCAATTAGGAGATCCCGCTTTGCTAAGCCCGTCGCGTAGGTTGCCAAGGCTGCACGCGGAGTGGATTTTTGCTTTGTCATTCTGACTCGGGCTGTCCAGCCCGCCCGTTCAGAGAAGGGCGTGGCTTCTCGTAGCCACTAGGAACCAGCAACCCTTTCCCTTCAGTTTGCTTCAGTCCCGCATTGCATCCCCCCGGAAGGCTGTGGGACGTCTGAAGGAGACTGATGTCCTAGAGCGCGCGATCACGTAAGCGTTGGGTTGCCTGCAGACGGACAGAGCTCCGAGCCTTTGGGCGGTGAGCACCGGGGCCGTGCGCGTCCGCCGGTCGTCGCGCTGTGCGCTGGGGAAGGGGAGGTGTGTTACCGCGAAGCTGAGCCGGCGATCGCGGCTGTTCTACGGCGGGTGAGCTGGGCCGCGTGCGTTGTTCCCCCCGGGCCAGTGGAAGCCTAGCCATGTGGTAGGTGAGACTGGGCCCCTGCCGGCTGTTGGTTTCCTTCCTCTAGCTCTTCTTTGTAGAGACAGTTTGCAGAAGATCTGAGAAAATGTTTGTATCATTTCTTAGTGTACTTGCATTTCAAGTACATTCTTGAATGTAGATAATAATGTGATGAATAGGTTGACATCCTCAACAGCGTTAAGAGAGTATAACGATTTAAGGATGCTTTTCAAGGAATTTTCACACCATTGGATCCTCAGAAATTCTGAGAGCTTGACGAATCATATGTATCTCCATGTTTACAAGTGGGGAAACCGAGGCTGAGAATCATGTGACTTGCCCCAGGCTATTAAACAGGACAGTTGCGAGTGGAACCCAGTGCTTATCTCCCTCTATGGGGCAGTACAGGGTCGCGGTTGAAAGCGGACACCACACTGCCTGGGTTTGAATCCTGGCTCTGCTGTTGACTAACCAGCTGCTTGAACTTGGGCAAGTTAGCTTTTCTGTGCCTCAGTTTTCCTCTCTGTGAAATGGACCTACTTCAAAAGGGTAGTTGTGAAGATTAAGTGTTAATACGTGCAAAGTACTACCGAAGTGTCAACTGCTGTTGTTATTGTTATTGTCCAACTACTATACTTTTGAGTGTTAGTGTGGTTTTTGTCTCATGAATGGGGCTGATGTCAGTGTAACTGGAGTGTGTTGTTAATTCTGTCACTGACTCATCCTCCACCTGAGTTCACCCGTTTGTAAAATTGGACCATTAGCTCCCGGTCTGTCACATAGGGTGTTGCCGCACTGCTTCAAGGTTCTTAAATAAAAGCGCACTAAGTAGGCAGTGTCCTTATTTCAAAGAAACGTTGAAAGGAGGATTTTGGCATTCTGTATAGTTGCAGAGTTCAAAGCAAGATTAAATTGGGAGGTGTTTAGCTGAGGTAATTGTGCCTTAAATTTCCTTTTGAGGCTTTTCTGAATTCCGGATTTACTGGGACAGTAGGACGTGTAATTTTAGCTAGACTTGCAATGATGGGAGTGTGACGGGAGCTGTGGCGTGTGTAGCTGGCCCCGAGGCCCCGTGTGCGGCTAGTGCGCCGGTGGCGGGGTCCAGGACCCGAGCCGCAGTCGCCGTGCGGCGCCGGGGGGGGCGCAGTGGGGCGGCGGAAGCCCCGCCCGCCGCGCACTTCCCTCCGCGGCGCTCGGCGGGGGGACTGATCCGCTCCCCTCTGCTTTGTGCCACAGAGGACGGGCGGGGCCACGAGGGAGCGCTCTCCCAACTGACCTCGGAAACCGAAGTACCGGCTGTGTTTGTGAAACGGAGGAAGATAGGCGGCCATGGTCCCACCCTGAAGGTAGGTGGGAGACCTGAACGTGGCTTTTACCCGCCTGGGCCGGCAGTGAGCTCACGGGGCCGTCGTGGTGGCAGCCCCCCTTTCCAGGCCGCGGTGGATGGGAACGAAGCTCCAAACCGAGCACATCCTCAGAAAACGACAGACACACGGGTGCCAGCTCACGTGTTCACCGAGGTGGATGGGACTGATGGGTAAATTTCAGAACTGGGGAAGCTTGGAAGAGAATATGTAACCATTTTCATCTTTTAAAATACGTTTTTAAAAGTGTCCTTTTTATCCTGTTTTCCTTTTCTCTTTCCCTCCAGTAAATCTAAACAACTTAAAAATTTTTAGCAACAGTGTAAACTGCTGAAAATGAGTTGTTTGGAGAAGTACTGAGAAAAGGGAACCAGGAAATGCCTATCTTGGTCAGTCCCTGTTATCTTCCTCTCTAATTCACCAGGGGGGAACCCCGAAACCCCAGCCTCTGAGGACAGCAACCAGGCAGCTCCTGGAGGGAGTTCCCTCCTCTCAGGTGTCTCTTTTCTTTGTTTTTTTTAATTACCTTTTATTTATTTATTTATTTTCTTGTGAGGAGTTCGGCCCTGAGCTAACATCTGCCAATCCTCCTCTTTTTGCTGAGGAAGACTGGCCCTGGGCTAACATCCGTGCCCATCTTCCTCCACTATATGGGAAGCCACCACAGCATGGCTTGACAAGCAGTGCATCAGTGTGCGCCAGGGATCCAAACAGGCGAACCCTGGGCCACCGCAGCAGAGCATGTGCACTTAACTGCTTGCGCCACCAGGCCAGCCCCTCAGGTGTCTCTTTTCTAGCCCAGAGTTAACAGCTGGGCAGAGGGAAAGGAGAGAAAGAACTCTTCCCTTTCGCTGGTGGCAGGCTGGTGGAAATCCTCCCTTAGGACCATCCACTGAGGGGTGGATGGGTCCTGGCCTATGGTATTGGCAAAGTGCTGGGAGGCTGCCTGCATCCTCAAGGCAATACACAACATGGATGATGTTCTACATCAGGTGTGGTTGTTATCAGGTTAGAAAGCCTCATAATCCCATCCCTTGATCCATTTGTTTTAATTTTTGCTGATTATTTTTTTGTCCTTGTCTATTTGTATCTGTAATTTTTTGTGTGTGTGTGTGTGAGGAAGATCAGCCCTGAGCTAACATCCGTTGCCAGTCCTCCTCTTTTTGTTGAGGAAGATTGGCCCTGGCCTAACATCCATGCCCATCTTCCTCTGCTTTATATGGGACGCGGCCGCAGGATGGCTTGACAAGCGGTGCGCTGGTCCATGCCCGGGATCCAAACCTGTGAACCCTGGGCTACTGAAGTGGAGCGTGTGAACTTAACTGCTACACCACCAGGCTGGCCCCCTTGTATCTGTAATTTTTAAGAAATGGAACTCATACTTGAACATTGCCTTCCGAGAAGTAAACTTGAGGCCTCAGTTAAACGTAAAAATCTATTTAGATGTGTGCACCTTTAGAAAGGATATTAACAATTAATTTGCATTTTTATTTACTGTCTTCTAAAAGAATCTTATTTTTTTGAAGAATGGGTATTGGAAGTGGAGATAGACTTCAAAGACAAATAGCAAATTAATGGAAAATAATTAAAAGAGATAAAAAGGCTTTTAGCTTGATTTAAAATGCATTGTGTTACTCAGACCTTTAGTTTGCAAGTAGAATGAGACAAAGATCTATTAACACTCCTTCCTGTCTGATTATTCTGTTTTCTCCACCTGTGTCATAAATTTGTACTTAAAGAGTTATACAGGTATTTGGTTTTTATATGAATTCTACACATGAATTCTACACAGGGTCACGGTTTTAACATCAATGGGAGTAAAAAGAATCACTGTTTTTATATGCTTTGGACCCACTTTATTGATGTGATCTGAAGTTTTCAATTCCATATGATCATAGTTAATTTCAGATAATTAGCGAGGTGCAGTGCCATGAATGCAAAGCGTACCACCAAGTCATAAGTAAAATTAAAAAAATTGTTTAGCACATCTCTTTTAAGTAAACTTACCCCTCTGCTTTGTATCATTTGATTTATTTTTAGTTTTTAATGAGTACTAAGAAACGGAAGAAGAGACACAACAAAGTGTAAGGGCTGCTGGTTTGAAATTTCCCGCCAATTGTTGCCCACATCTGGGGCTAAATGGTGGTTTCTGAAAACCTTTAGGGAACACTGGGTTTGAGTGGAGAAAGGTGTTTATTTAGTGGAGAATTGACTGCTTATAGGATTAGTGTTATAATCCTGAAGTCCACACCTTAAAAAACAAGTTTAAGGTTTCCTACTTTAATTGCAACATAAATAATGGAGAGGGAGTGCTTTAAAATGTCTGCTTTTCCTTTCTTCTCTTAGTATTGTTTCTTCCTATGGCTCCCTTTCCCCTTAATAAACAACAGCAGCAGCAGCAGCAGCAAAACCTGCCTTGCTTTCACAGTGTATGTACAAGACAAGGGAGTGAGAATCCTCCTGGAAGAAGCTGATAAGTTGGGATGACTACCTACAGGATGAAGCCTTTCAAGAAGTGTGTTTTAAACAACTGTGGTCTGCGAGCCAAGGTGCTTGTTACACCTGCATGCGTGGGCCTTACCTGAGGTCTCGTTAATTAAACCCTCTGGAAGGGGCTAGGATCTGCCCTTTATTTTAAACAAGCCCCCTCAGGTAATTCTTATGAGAACTACCACATTTGAGACTGACTTTAAGGTATAAGGTAGTTTGGTTAAGATCAGTTGCTAAATAATTAGAATTGGGGAAAACCAAACGACTACTCTTTACTACCCGAAAGATATTAGTTAGAAGATAGCAAACGGTGACTCAACAAGCAAATAAAACACTTTATATCTGAATAGAAAAAGAGGAAAATACGCCATCTGTGGCCAGAGCTTGTATGTCCATGTGTGAAATTGGAACTAGGGAGCTACTAAATTCTAAGAACTAGGAATAGAGTTCCTATTGCTTGAAGATATCTGGCTTTCATAGATATTTTAGTTCTTAAGGCAAGATTGCAAGTATTCTTATAGGGAACCTTGCTTGTATGTAATCAGGGTCTCCAGGATTCCAGGGTTTTGAAACCACTGCATAAATGCCTGTTGGTGGTTTTGAGAGGAAAAGCAAAGTGAATGAAAAAGTGCTTATTGGAATACTAAGTGCTGGACAGAGTTAAGACTTTAGTCGTTTGAGATCATAGTCTTGGGAGGTAAGACTAAAACTGGCAACACGGGACTGACTTTCTTCAAGGCAATGATAGGAGAGAGGGCAGACAAAGCAGTGCATGATTAACATCCAGGTGAATTATGGAGACAGAGGAGGAGCTCAGATGTGATCATGTCGTAGGCTCAGTGGCCCCATGTTCCATTCGGGGGGTTGACACTGAAGCAAAGCCAGGTCTTCTTTCATGCCTTTCTTCTAAAGTTACCAGAACGCAGACGCTTAACTGTGAATAGACATCAGGAAATGAGTGGTAATTTAATAACTCTCCAGCCATTCTCTTTCTTTCTTAATACTCTACTAAAACTGGCAGAAAACTTGATTTCTTCTGATTCTTTCCTCTGAGATAATCCCTTCTGGGGGAGTAGTGTATCTGCTTTGGGCTTAGTTAAGGTTGAGGCCTGTGGAGAATTGAAGGACCGCTTCAAAGATGAGGGCAGTGAACAGGCTCTTGTTTACCTAAGAAGAAGGTAAAGGGTAAGAACTAATGAGATTTAAAAGAGGCATAGACTGTTAGGCCTACAAATAAATTTATCTGGTGCTGATTATATAGTAAAGTTTTTACTAGCTGTGAATCCATGTCGAGACCTAATGCCTCCTCCTCCGACTTGAACCAAGTGACAACACAAACCTCGTTTTTTCTGTGTATCTGTTCTTTGACAGTAGTATCACTGTGCAGGCTTCAGATTTCCTCTCACCTTTCCTACCTACTCACTTACCAGGGCCTGTCTGTTTCCCACATATGTGCCTCCCGCCTCTATCAACTTTGCCCTGGCTATTTCAGGTACTTATTTCCTCTTGCTTAAACCATTTCAGCAGTCTCTAACTGGCCTCCCACTTCTGATCTCCCTCCCTTTCCAGTCTATCTGCTGCCAGAGTCATCTTCCTGATTGCTTCTTCCCTGCCCCCAAATCTGCATCCAAGATAAAGTGTACATTCCTTAGCTTGGTATTCTGTGTCCTCCAGGGTCTGGATCCAGCCTGCTTTTCTGGTTGTCTCCTGCTCTGCTCCCTCATCTACCAAAAGCTCGTGGGGATGCTACTGCAGCTGTAGTCCCTAAAATTTCCCTCCTTCATTCTGTTGTTTATTTCATTTCCTGACTTCTCTTCCTCAAACCCACTTTTCCAACTGCCTACCTGTTTTAGAGTACAAGGCCAGATTTGCCCTTTCTTTCCCTCCTCTGTGCCTCCCACAGCACTCCCACAAATCCTTATCACTGGAAAAGGAGGAATCCTGCCGATGATAATTTTTCGGCTTACTTATCAAAAGTGGAGAGTTAATCTTATTCTTTGTGCCTATGATCCCAGGTCTATATTAGAGCTCAGCAAATATTTAAGTAAACATGCCTATTAATGATGGGAGCTGCTATTTTATTGTATGTTTACTATACACTAGACTCTAAATGCTATAATACCTGGTTGTTAAATCCTCACGATATTCCTGTGAAGGAGGTGGTATTATCCAGTGTTGCAGATGAGAAAATGGAGGCCCTGAGAATTTACACAGCTAGTTAAGTGGCACAGCCAGGAATGGAACATAGGCCTGTCTGTCAAGTTCACTCTGGTGTCCTCATACTTCTGGCACTTGGCTTTCTGTTACTGCTGTGGGGATACTTGCCTGATCTCCCCAGTGTCATTGTGTGCTCATGATTCAGGGCTGAGCCCATGCAAATCTTGGTATTCCTAGCATAGCTCTGGCAAATTAACATTCATTCATTAGATGCTTGCTGAGTGGAACTGCATTCTTCTGTGCCTACTAAATTCGTTCCTTTAGGACGAAAATGATTTATTTTTATATCTTCCATGTGTTTTTTTAACACCTAGTATGCATTCAGTAAGTACTTGTTGAGTGAGTGGATGATAGTAGGGCCAGAGGAGACTCACTTAAGTGAGGGATTTAGCTACAAGGTGTCTGATTTTGTGAAGTTGCACTGTCTATCAGAGACTAAGCCCTAAGTTGTTCAGAAGAGATTCTAGGCAGCATATAAAGCAGTTCAGAATTTTAAAGAGCTGTATGATAGTGTTGTCCACCTTCAGCAGCTTGTGACACAGCAGGTATGTCCAGGTCAGCTGAGAAGTCACATTATGTCTATTTAGCTGCTGTTTATTGAGCACCTCTGTTTTTGAGTTCAGCTAGATACTATCTTTGTTACCTCTAACACAAGTCTGTAGGGCAGTGTATATATTTTATAATACATTTGTCAACAAATGTTTGCATGTGATTTTTTACAAAGAGTCACAACCATTCTGTATGGCAGAGAAGACACCTAATAGACTCATTTTACAAATGAGGAAACTCAGGAAACTAATAAAGTACTAGTTTTGGGCCGGCCCTGTGGTTTAGTGGTTAAGTGCGTGCGCTCCGCTGCTGGCGGCCCGGGTTCGGATCCGGGTGTGCACCGACGCACCGCTTCTCCGGCCATGCTGAGGCCGCGTCCCACAATGCAGCAACTAGAAGGATGTGCAGCTATGACATACAACTATTTACTGGGTCTTTGGGGAAAAAAAATAAATAAATAAAATCTTTAAAAAAAAAAAAATAAAGTACTAGTTTTGATTTGAACCCAGGCCTCCAGAGCTGAGGTCAAGGCTGCCTCCTTAAAAAGCCACATACCCAGGGCTTTTCTACTCCTAGTCTATCAAGACGATGCTCCTGGTCATTGCCAACTTCTGAGGTATCCCAAGAGTTGATAATTGTTCCTATAACCTGAAAGGTTTTATTCTCCTCATCTCATACCCTTGTTTATGTTAGTTCTTGAGGCTTGGCAAGTCAGCCAGCACTGGGTTTTCTGAAGTGTCAGTTAAGTGTATAACTTGACCACAGAGCAAGGGCGGAGGTTTTATATACTTTAAAGTATTTCAGTCTGTGGGTTCAAATTATTTTGTGGGACTTGACTTTCATTTTATTTTTCTTCACTAATAAAGCCATCTTATTTGACTAGCACACATAGGCAAAGCCTCTTTTAGATACTACTGGGTTTTTTAAAGAATCTGTTGAAATCCAAGGAGCTATTCATGAAAAAAATATACATAAGTAATTTTACATACAATCTCAGACTCTTTGTTGACTTGCTTCAGAATATCTAGAAGAGAAGTCTACCCTTCAAAGTGCTGTACACATTTCCATTAGTTGAAGCCTTAGTAGATTTATTTTATTATATGGTAAATTTCTTTTCACTGGTATTTGTTATAGCGGGATATATTTCTGTATTCCTCCTTATGGATTTAACCTTTAAAATGTTTTTCTTTTCCTAAAACAACATCCAGAAGTGATGCTACTGGTTTGTATACATTTTTTTTCTATTTACTGTCTAATGTTGATTAAACATTTACTATCTTTGAGATAATTTAAGATTTAATAAGTACTTAATAGTTGAAAATATTTCAGATCTATCACATAATTCTTATTCAGTACTTAAAGTACCTTTGTGATGTGAGTAGTTGTAGTCCCATCTATCAAATGAGGAAACTGGAAGCTGAGAGGGTAAGTAATCTGCCTAAGATAAAACTGATAGCTAATAGATCAAGATTGGAACCCAAGTTTGCCTCCTTACGCTGTCCATTTTCAGAAACTCATTTAAAAAACACACAGATATCTGCCTTGATCATAGCAAAGTTTACCTTTAATACTAAAAAACCAAACAAAGCAAAAATATACACACAAACATAACTTTAAAGGAAATTAAGATGAGAAAGAAAATATACCTAACATCCTGCTAATCTGACAGATCAAACCAGGACTTTTTACCATGTTTCTTCACAACTCAGTATTAAATAGATACGCTGACAGGATGAGGGGGGTAAAACTCTTGTGAAAGAAGGAAAGTTTAGGGAGGTAGCTAATAGCAAGATAAGTCTATCTGTTAGAGTGCAGGACTCAGACTTGGCTGGGTTGCTGGCTTTGGCTCAGAAGTCTCTTCAACATCTGTTATAGATTGATCCTGCAGTTAAAACCCTGCTGGAAAAGATAGTGGACCCTATGTGAATTCTTTTTTTATTTGACCATACAGAGACTTGTAACTTACGACACCCATCCCACCATGTTTGTGGTGAGCACTAGGGGTTATGGGAAAGAGCTTAAGAATGCTTGGAATGAATGAATCTGAACTCTTAGCAAAGGGACTGAAAAATAACATAGGAGAAAAAACTGAAGAACAGAAGAGAAGAAATGGAGGACCATACTGAGCCCTTGGCAACAACTCCTGAAAGAGGAAAAAAGGGGAGGAGAGGAGCTAAATTATCTTGAAGGCCAAGCTGTATATCTTGGTTACCTGAACTAGTCTTACTGCATGAAGGTACATCTTAGTGATTTCTTTGAAGAAGTAGTACACTTTGCTTTCTGTAACAAGTCATAGAGAAGTTTACCAGTATAACCGAAATTCTGTATTGCTGTTCCTTCTTTTTTTATTGAGGTCACATTGGTTTCTAACATTATATAAATATTCCTTCTTTTTAAGCTGCATTTATATAATTATTACTAGTAATTGGACCTTAGGTTATAACATCTCTGTTTAGTGATTAAAGGATTCATAAGTGTAGAAATCTCATTCTTTAAATGATTGGGGAAAATCATTAGACTTGAGATTTTTGCTTTGCAGCGACATCTAAACCTTGTGCTCTAAAGGCAGATTTTAAAAGGCAAAATACAGTGCATGCATGACTTTCTGAGGACGATCTAAGTTACATGTTACTAAGGTTCTTAGGGACAGGGATCTAGCATAGAATGAATTCAGCGCTGGAAATTGCAATTTAGAAATATGATGCTTGTCTTGATGTGTTCTGTTGCTCTGAGCAAGTTGTGTAGGCCATTATCACCTGAGAAATCCCTGTAAATGGCATTAGTAATACTTTATAAGTAGGTTGGGAGAATTAATTTATTTTTCTAAAGCATTTTGAAATCCTTAGATGAAAGGGTCTGTATGGAGCAAATTGGTATCAGCCTGTTTTCCTTTCTCTGAGCCAGGAGAAAATAAGTACCTTAGGGTGGGAAGGTTGGCTTGTCTTTTAAAGTTCTTTTATAAATTGCTTTTATTGAATATGAAGTGGATATTAGAAGCTCCCAAGAATATGGTTAATTATAAAAGCAAACTTTTTTGGATTTGGGACTTAGAATTAACTGTGTATTTTCATCCAAGATTTAAAACAGGTTTAAATATTAGTTTGTAGTTGGCCAGACTTGGAGGGAAAATATGGCCCTTTGATGATCCTGGGTCCCAACTTTGTTTTCCTCCTGCTTTTTCTTTATTTCAGAGAAGGGATAAGGCTGACTTTCTGAAAAGCAGTTAACTTTTATTTTCGATTGTAGGATCTATTTCTTCCACTAATCTATGAAATTAATCTTTTGCTGCCAAATAACTTGCAATAGGTGCTGGGACAAAGTTTTTCATCTACATTCATTTATACATTCAAATATGCATACTCAAATGCCTCCATGTGAAAACAGCTTTGCTTGGAATATTTAAAACCAAGTTCTTGCTGTAGAGAAGCTAACAGTCTAATAGGCAGGATAATATCTATGTACAAGTAACCATAGTGCATGGTGTTTTTGAAAAATGTATGTTTCTTCCTGAATTACCCCTACTTAAAAAAAAATGGTGGACGACTAGTAATGTAAATATTTTGGAGTGACTTAATACTGTTTTGCTGTTCATGCATTTGTGAAAAGCTTTCTGCTAATGTCAGAGAATAATGAACAGTCTACATGCATAGCAAGGAAGGGAAGGGGAAACTCGAGTTGACAGGTGCAGTTTTGCCGTCTCTTGTCTCTCTGTCTCTGTCACAGGGGCACCTGTTGCAGTGGTTAAAAGCTTTTGATCTTGTGGGTTCAGAGTGTGCCTCTCGTTAAAAACAAAATGTATTCCTTTCCATTGTTACATATACTTTGCTACTTGTGTGACTGATCAGCTGACCCCTTTCTCCAACTGTACAAGAATTTTCAGTGAACTAGGTAGTGGGTGAATTTCCAATGAACTAGGTAGTGGGTGCATTTTCCAACCTAGATTAGTTACCTGATTTATACATCCTTATTCGCTTTCATATTCCTTAGAACAGATTTGTGTTTAAAATCTTCATAGCTTTGCTCACCTTTTAGGGTTCGGATTTACTATCCATTTAGTCTTTGGCCTTTAGCCGTTGGGAAGCTTCCAAATAGACAGCTCTTTTGCAGAAACCGTACCCAGTTTATTCCATCCTTGAGTGGTGGAGAACCAAAGATCACTTGAATAATACGCCCCACCCTTCGCACATGCGCTGGAAGAGACGCATCCCCAAGACGGGCCCTCCCTCCCACTATGGGGTAGTTTGGAGGGGATTTGGCTTTTGAGGGCCCCCGAAGGTAAGTGTGCATTTGTATATTGAAGAATGAGTTCCAAACAACCACCTTGCAAATGAACCCTGCGAGTTCGGCCGATTTGTAATGGAGGTTCTGCGTTTCACAGTCCTTGGCTTTACGGGCAGTTTGTAATCTAGCCAGATTTAGTTCTCAAAAAAACAAAAACAAAAAGACACCCCACCTTTTAATCATATTAAGAACGAAAAATGGAGGTCGACCTAGTGGCAAGATGACAGCGAATGTTTTAGAGCGCAGGACCTTTAGTCTCCCCGCAATTTTGTCATAACGTTGTCCATCTGTTTCTTTGAAAGCTACATGACACTGTTCGTAAACGCTAAAATAATAGCTGTTGCTTGAACGGATACTCGGCGTTGGGACCCATTATTGCGCGCGTTCTGTGCGCGGCCGCGGGCTCGTTCGCGAACGCGGGGCCTGGGGTCTGCGGCGCAGCGGGCGGCAGCCGGCGGGAGGTGGAGCGAGCTGGGGGCGGGAGCGGGGGCGGGAGCAGGGGCGGGCCTCCGGGCCGCGCCGCCAGTGCGCATGGGCGGACGCCCTCCGCTCTAACTGACCTCCTCACTTTCTGCTGTTGTGGGAAACGTAGCGAAAGCCGTTAGCTGAGCATCAGCAGTTGTCGACATGTTTGATGAGAAAGACTCTCTGAAGGAGGGCGTGGAGAAAAAAGAGGAGCCGGTGGTGAGCATCACTGGTAGCGCGTACTCTGTGAAGCAGGCGGAGGAGGACGGAGAACCGATGAAGGTGGAAGCGCTGGGGCCTGATTGCTGCTCTGACGACCTCGGCTGTGGGGATGCCGCCATAAAACCAAACCTCCTAGGGCTCGAGGCTGACGAGGAGAAATGCCGGAATATCCGCAAGCAGTACCGGCAGCTCATCTATAACGTGCAGCAGAATCGTGATGACATAGTGAACAGAGCGAGCAACTCATTAACCGAGGCTCTTGAGGAAGCCAATGTCCTGTTTGATGGAGTGAGCCGAACAAGGGAAGCAGCCCTCGATGCCCAGTTTCTTGTTTTGGCTTCTGATTTGGGTAAAGAAAAAGCAAAGCAGCTAAACTCTAATACGAGCTTTTTTAATCAAGTAGCGTTTTGTGACTTTCTGTTTATATTTGTGGGTCTAAACTGGATGGAAGAGGATGAACATGATGAGTTGGGTGGCTGTGATGATAATATAGCTCTTTCCTTCTGGGAGACAGTACAAAAGGAAGCAACATCCTGGATAGTGCGAGCTGAAACATTCCACTTTATTTTTGGTTCGTTCAAGTCAGAGCCTTCTGCACCAAAGCCCCGGCTTGACCACCAGAAAAAAGTTCACAAAATGGAAGAAAACGGGGATATGCCTACAAAGCTGAGGAAGTTGGACCTGAATGGTAATCAAGAAGCGACAGAAAAAGAAGTGGAAAGAATCTTGGGATTGTTGCAAATGTACTTTCGAAAGTATCCTGATACTCCTGTGTCCTATTTTGAATTTGTGGTTGATCCAAACTCTTTTTCTCGTACTGTGGAGAATATATTTTATGTTTCTTTCATTATAAGGGATGGTTTTGCAAGAATAAGGCTTGACCAAGACAGGCTGCCAATATTAGAGCCAATTAATATTAACCAAATGGGTGAGGGAAATGATCCCAGTTCCCATGGCAGGAAACAAGGAGTTATATCTTTGAGTTTACAGGACTGGAAAAATATTGTGGCAACTTTTGAAATTTCAGAGGCTATGATCACAAACTCATACTAAAGATTTTTGTTCTTAGTATAGGATGCGTTTTCTGGCTTTTCTAATGTATTTCAAAATGAAGAGTAAAATCTGAACAGAAGCACATATTGTATCTCTTGGAAAGTGAAAAAGTATTTTCAAGAACGTCAGAAATTATTTTACTGTGCAGTGTATTTTTCTTGGTAGTTTGGTCTTCTGTTATTAAAAAAATGCACTGGCATGTTCATGAGAAAAATTTTTTGAATGCCTTTTAAGACTTAATAAAAATCCATTCTGAATTTCATAAATTACAAAGTATTTGGTAATTTGCCAAAAAATCACTTAGGATGTTCTGTGATATTACATTGCTTCCTCTTTTATAGGGAACCAAGGGAATCCCATATGGGGCTCCTAACCAGGTTGGGGGAAGAGTGAGTGAAAAAAATGGTCAAGAAAGACTAACCATAGGGCAGTGAATCTGCAATGTTGAGTGTAAAAAAAATTTAGATGCCATATACTTCTTTACAAAGAGGAGTCAGTAAGATTAATGAGTGGATATCTATAGTCTAAATAATTTCTCGTGATGGAACTCAACAAAGGTAGTGTGTCTCTACTGTAGTAGGTGAGGTGTTAATTAAGTGCTGAAAGCTGAGTAGGAATTGGTTAAAGACAGGAGAGGTGTTCTAGGCAGGGGAGTATGGAATTGGGAAAAGTTATGGCACCAGAGAACCATAAGATTTTTAAGAAAACTATTCCATTTCAATGTTAAACTGGGCAAAAATTGAATTAACTCGTATTTTAGTATTCTCAGAGGTAGAAAATATTTTTGTCAGATTATTTCAAACAAAATCTTTTGACATCCAGTTATAGTCTTTATCTACTTGGGTAGTTTCTTTGCTGGCTTCTTGTTTCCCTTGGTAGCTTCTGCTAGTACACAGAGTGTTGTTCAGAATCAGTGATGTTTCATTGTGTGACAGCCTTGACTATTTGTTCTCCATTCGATTTTCCATTTCTTAATAGGGCTTTAAATGCCTGGAAACCGTCCCTGTTTAAACTGAAATATATGACTAATTTATCCAAATGTTCTTCAATTCATATAAAGCCATGAAGGCTTTTTTTTCTTTTTGTTGCTTGCAGTTGTTTTAAGAGTATAAATTACAGCCTTATTTGGAGGTTACTGCCAAAAATTTGGATCTTTAAGAAAACAGTTTCCGAAGGTGCAGTGAGCATGCCTAGAAGCTTCTTTTCTTGATCCCTCTAGGAACTTAATTGTTGGTAGGAGTGGATTTTTACCATTAAACTGGTAAGTGGATAAGTATCTGTTTTGCATAGCAGTAATGATAAACTTTCCTGCTAAGTCAAGTGGGATGTAAAGGGAAGGGAAATCCAAAGACAGAACGAATGACATCAAGATTGAGAGGAGAGATCTTATATATGTGTGGGGAAGGTTCTTCACCAGTAATAGTGGAGGTTTTTAGCAAAGAGAGAAATTTCTCATGAAACTTGGCCAGTTATTTCCTAGTCGTTCCTTCCCCTTTATCGTGTGAAGGAGTGCTAACCTTCGCGGTGTCTACCACCACCCTTTGATTTAGCAGTCATGGAAGCATCGTTTGGTTTCTCTGATCCTCACTTAGCATGTCTCTACCAGCTGAGTTCCTTGGGTTTTCCAGAGGTTTGCTGTTTGAGGAAATAGTACTCTTAATGATAGCAAAAAGGTGTTGCCTCAGTTCCTTACTCACCCCCAGCTTGCTCTGTTAAATGCCTAGTGTCTTTACTAGGATATTTGAAACTTAGTGATGATTAAAAGCATTAATAGATAATCTGGAGGTTTGTGGAGACAGTAGTTTTTTAGGTCTTCTCTAAAGTTATAGCTGTTAAAATATAAATCAAGTATCTCTTGTTTCTATTTTTACTGGTTGTCATGACACCTGGGTTGTCTCATCACCTTGAAATTAAAGCGACTGCTAACCTTGAAGAAAAAAGGAAAATTGACCAATAGATAATTCAATTATAGAGATTAAATATGAAGCAAACTGCAAATCTACTGGTTTCCTATTAATATAGTTAGAGTGGCTTAAATTTTACAGGTTCAATAAAATCAACTGAATTTTAGGAGAATATTATGGAAAGTTCTTTAAATTAGAACTTTATTGTATAACAGAACCACTTTCTGATCAAAGGATCTGGGATCAGATCTTTACTCTCTAACATTCTAGTTAGAGACTTGGGGAAAATTACTGAACCTGTAAACCTTGGGTTTTTGATTTGCTAAGTGGGAATAATACCTATCCCTTAAGTTTACAGTAAGGATAAAATTAGGAAATGTATGTGACAAGTACTTTGAAATGTGAATTACTGGGTATGGTGTAGTGAGAAAAGCAAGAGATTTGTGTTTCAGTGGGTTCAATTCTTGAAGTTTCTTAATCTCTAAGGCCTGCTATATCATCATTTCTGAAACGGGAATGACATCTGCTTGGAAGACTATTGTGAGGATTAAGTGGGATAGTAGATGTAAAACATCTAGCACAGTGTCTGGCTCATCGTGAGCACTCATGTTAGTGCCTCACTTTCTGGGTCAGGGTCGGAAAGCCCATGCTGCCACCTCCTTCCATGGTGACATCTGTGTCATAGTTCAGTTACTTTCCTTTAAGTCTGGATGTGACTTCCTCATAGTCTTGCCTTTGTTCTGGGGAATCCCATACCGAGCACTTGGAATTGGCACTTTGTTAATTTACTCAGTGCCACTGTGCCAGGAACTGCTCTAGGCACTGATGGGAAAAGTGGTGGACAGAAAATTGCCCATCTCTCGTGGAATTCTTATTTTAGTGGGTGTATTAGTTTCCTATTGCTGCTGTTATCAATTACTGTTTAGTGGCTTAAAACAACACAAATCTATTATCTTACTGTTCTGGAGGTTGGAAGTCAAATCGGTTTTTCTGGGCTACAGTCAAGGTGTCAGCAGGGCTGGTCCCTGTTGAGGCTCTGAGGGGAGAACCTGTTTTCTTGCCTTTTTCAGTTTTTGGAGGCCGCCTGCATTCATTGATTCACGGTCTCTTCCTCCATTATCAAAGCTGACAGTGCAACCTCTTCTGTTTTCACGTTTTCTACTGTAATGAAGCCTCCCTCTTATAAGGATACTTGTGATTAAGTTGGGCCCACTGAGATAATCCCGGAAGATCTCCCCATCCCCAGGTCCTTAAATCACATCTCCAAAGTCCCTTTTATGGGTAGTGTATTCACAAGTTCTAGGGATTCGGACTTCGATGTTGGAGGACCATTGTTCAGCCTATCAGAGGGGGAGTCAACAATATTCCTATTAATGATGATTGCTCTGTAGAAAAACTGCTTGGATAATGGTTGAGATGCTACCTCAAAGTGATAAGGGAAGGCCCCCGGGGGGGAGGCATTTGAAATGGAATCTGTTTGTCATAAGTAATTTGCCAGAGTAGTTGATAAGAGTAAATGTTAAGTATTACCTTGGCTCTAGATATTTTAGGTGCATAATAGCTGAAGATCTAGATAATTAATTGGTCATGGAGAATCAACTTCCCTGGTTCTACTTGGAGGAGGATAGTGTAGCAAGAACCTCTACTTCCTTGAACTTTTAATTATTTGATTTGAGCTCACTTGAGTATTATTGTTTGGTACTTTCCACCTAGCACCTGCCAACAACATTGACTCAGAATTTCCCTAGGCCAGGAATTGGCAAATTTTTTTCTGCAAAAAGCCAGATAGTAAATATTTTAAGCTTTGTGAGCCATATGATCTCTGTTGAAATTAATCAACTATGCTATTGTTGGGAAAACAGCAGATATTATAGACAATATGGAAACAAATGAGTGTGCTGTTTTCCAATAAAACTTTATTTATGGGTACTGAAATTTGAATTTCATATAATTTTCATGTATCATGAAGTATTACTCTTGATTTTTTCCCCCTTATTAAAAATGTTAAGAATCATCCTTAGGGGCTGTTAAAAAAAAAACCAAAAAACTGGCCTACTGGATTTGCCCTGCAGGCTGTAGTTTGCCAACTTCTGTCTTAGGCTCAGGGCCCATTCTCTCCTAGACAGTCTGTAGCATTTAAGCCATCATTTAGTGTTATTTCTTTCCTGCCACATAATCCTCCAAAGCACAAAGAGGCTTGAGGTACAACCCCAGTGGATGCTGCAGCATGTCGGCAACATAGCAGTCAGATATCAAAGGAAGTTGGCTCCTGGTGTGGGTGAGATAATCACTGTAGACAGGGTACCCAGGCAGGAGAATTGAAGGAACTTGCCCAAGATCAGACGTAAGTGGTAAAGTCAGGTTCAGATTTGGTCTATATCTAAGCTCCTAACCCACTATGCTATATGCCTTGTACTTTTCCGGTGTTTTACCACAACTTTTATTTTTATGGATGAGAAAACTGAAACCCAGCCTCTTGATATTCATACCAGAGTAGGAACTAGCACCTAAGTCTTTTATTCTGGAAATATTTTTGAAAATCACACATATATATCACAAAGTTGGCACTGGTGATGCAAAGATGAAAGACAAGATGCCTGAAGATGCCTGTCCTTGCATAGTTGGTGGGATTGTGTGATGATGCCAGTGGGATCTCAGAGGAGGACCCAACTTGAGGGCACTGTCAAGTAAAGACTTCCTGCTAAATATTGAAGGGCACAAAGGACTGGGGTGGAACAGCCTGTGCTAAGTGCCCTGACAACATGTGTTAATGGAGTTGCAATTAAAAAAAGACAGTGCTCTTTGGAGACTTCAGCGAGACTTCATGGAAGGAATGGGTGTTATGTTGGAGTCTTAGAATGTTGGTAAAGGAATCCCCCAACCCCTAAAGGAATGCTTTAGGAGGGTAATGTGTTTGTGTACGTTGAATACAAATAATCTAACATTGTGCAGTCTGTCTATGTGCTGGATCAGGATGTGTGACAGGAAGAGGGCATTTCATGTGGGGGGCGGTGCAGGGAAGTGCAGGGAGCATCTGTAAAACACTCCGGAGCTTTTGACTCAGCCCCAGGCCAGTTCTCTTCTTTAGGAAGGGGAGAACTAGTAACTTAAAAGGATTTTTCCTACCAGCCACTGTGCTGATATGCATTATCTCACTTAAACTCAGCAGTTTGGTGAGGTATAGGGGTATGTTAACTTCATTTTACAAAATGACAGAACAGAGACTCCTAAGGATTAGGTGATTAGCCCAAGTCACCTAGCCTCAAGAGTGGTAGAGCAAGTATTTTAACCTAGGTCACTTCAACACCAGAGCTCACATATGATGGTAAAAAAAAAAAACCAAAAAACAAACAAAAACAGTACAAATCTGTGCCTAAAGGATATGAATCATGTTTGGGGGGGAAATGAAAATTACTTATTCTAATTTTAAAGAAACCTAGCACACTTGAATTGTTTTCAGTATTCTGCCTTTTTGGGGGGAGTCTGGAGCAGTGTTTTACCTGAGGAGGGGTGGGGGAAAAGCATTGCTGTGAGAGGCAGATGGGAGAAATGGAAGAACATCCTGTATGTGAACCCGGCAAACACCTGCAGGTGAGGTGTTGTATATTTACACTATGTCCTGTAGCAGTGGTTCCCACAGTGTGGTCTGGATTCCTCCGGGGGCCCCTGAGGCCCCTTCAGGGAAGTCCTTGAGGTCAAAATTGTCTTCATAGTACTAAAATGCTGTTTGCCTTTTTTTACTCTTAATTCTTTTGCAAGCCTACCATGGAGTTTTCCACAGGCTACATGATAGGCAGTGTTGCAGCAGACTGAACACAGAAAAGATAATGAGTTGTTTTTTATTAAGACAGACATTAAAGAGAATTACAAAGATATAAAACAAGGCCACTCTTCTCACTAATTAAAAAAATACTTTTAATAAATTATGTTTAACAATAATGTTTAAGATATTTAATATTTTAATAGTTTAGAATATTTTAGTATTTAAAATATCTTCTCAGTTTTAATTTCTAGTATGCTAAATATTAATAAATAAACCCCACATTAACTAAAGCTCTTTGGGATCCTAAATAATTTAAGGTTGTGAAGGGATCCTGAGACTAAAAAGTTTGAGAACTCCTGTTCCGTATCAGCTGCTATGGTCAGCGGCCACCATTTCTAACAATTGTAATTGGGGGAGAATAGGGGGCATTTTTCTCCTGTCTCTTTTTGCCTCGTCTGTGTGCTCCTTCCTTAGACTGTCTGGGGAAGCTGTCTTCTACTGTCTATCTTATTTATATTTCGGGTGGGAAACCACTTACCTGGAGCTGAATGACAGCAATTTCAGTTTTTTGTTCTTTTGTGTGTGAGGAAGATCAGCCCTGAGCTCACATCCACGCCATTCCTCCTCTCTTTGCTGAGGAAGACCGGACCCTGAGCTAACATCTATCGCCAATCCTCCTCCTTTTTTTTTCCCTTTTTCTTCCCAAAGGCCCAGTGGATAGTTGTATGACATAGTTACACATCCTTCTAGTTGCTATATGTGGGACGCTGCGTCAGCATGGCCAGACAGGCGGTACGTCAGAGCGTGCCCGGGATCCGAACCCCGGGCCGCCAGTAGTGGAGCACACACACTTAACCGCTAAGCCAGGGGGCCAGTCCCTAGCAATTTCAGTTTTAAATTGGATTAAAATTTAAAAACATCATGTTTAGTTTTGGGGTCAGCTGAATGCCTTAATTGCCTGTGTCTTACTGATGTTACTTTACAGGGTTAAAAATGTTCAGGCTTTCTCAGAGCTTTCTTTGTAAAATCTGTGCATTGGTTGATATAATTTGACTTGAAGCTTCAACCATAAGAACCCAGGTCTGATAAAGAACAGGATGGAGGGAGTATGTGGCTTTTCAGCATGACAATGTATTTTCTTTCTCTTCCTTTCAGATATGTTGGGGGAGGGGATTATAAGAACGGGTGGTTTTTATTTAGGCAGTCAACAATTGTGTTCTGCCTCCACCTGTGTTAAGTACGTGCAGATAAAACGAGGCTGAGATTAAAAATGGTTATTTTTCCAGAAGAACATCTAAGTGCATTTGTTAGTTAATTCTTTGAAACCAGCAAGTCAGCCTTATGCTCTGTGAGACCCACTAGAGAGTAATGCTTGTTATCTGAAGCTTATATTAATCATTTGCTCTGAACGGCTATTACCAAATTGTTTTTCCCCCACAGTGCCTTATATTGAAGGAGGAGCCTCTGCCGTAATGCCAGTTGATGAATACTGGCTGTGTTTACCAGCCTCTCACGTTAGACCTTTTGTGCAGACGATCAGAGTGGTGCAGCCTTGTCCCCATTGTTGCTGGTTTCCAGGTGTTCTCCCTGTAGTCCCTGAGCCATCCTGTGTACCTGCCATGCTGCCAAGGGGCAGCCACAGTGCCGAGCCACCTCCTCCACCTTCCTCCACTGCACCCCCTTCCTCATCCCAAGTGTCCTATTCTACTGACCCTAAGCACTGCCTTTCGCCCCCTACATCTGATGATAGGCAAGAGAAAAATGTGCAATCTGGGCTGGTAAGTTTGGGGGCTTTTTGGATTATTAAGTTTAAAACTTGATTTTTAAAAAAACATTTTTTTTTTTTTTTTGCTTTTTCCTGAGGAAGATTTGCCCTGAGCTAACATCTGTGCCATTCTTGGTCTATTTTGTATGTGGGACGCTGCCACAGCATGGCTGCCAACAAGTGGTGTATGTCTGTGCCCAGGAACTGAACTGGGCCACTGAAGCAGAGCACACTGAACTTAACCACTAGGCCATGGGGCCGGCCCTAAAAAAACATTTTTTTTGTGCTTGTTAACAACTTTTCCAATCATTATTTCATGTTAGCACAGATTTTTGCTTTAGTAAAAGGTAATATTAAATATATCACCAAAACAGTGTTCCAAGCTGATATGAAATGTAACTAATGTGTATAAAAACTAGTGGAATGAAATTATTTATTTAGTTATTTTTTGGTGAGGAAGATCAGCCCTGAGCTAAATCTGTTGCCAATCCTCCTCTTTTTGCTGAGGAAGATTGGCCCTGGGCTGACATTCGTGCCCATCTTCCTCTACTTTATATGTGGGATGCCACAGCATGGCTTGATAAGCAGTACGTAGGTCCATGCCTGGGATCTGAACCCTGGGCCACTGAAGTAGAGCGCACGAACTCAACCACTATGCCGAAATTATTTTGTTTTAATTAAAAGTCTGACATTTCTATTAACAGCTTGTTATGTGCCAAGTACATGGAAACTAAATACTAAATATAGGAGGCTTGCGCATGGGTAGATTAAAGAAGTGAGCTTTACGGAGTTGTGCTTATTTATTTATTTAGGGCCCCCTCCCCCCCCTTTTTTTTGCTTATTTACAATGCCTTGCAAAAGCAGAGACTTTCGTATTTAACTTTTCATGCAGGTAAATGTCAATTAATGATTTTGTTCTGAATTTCTAGATTTTATGCCTTACCTAAACAATGTAGAAAAGTCTTAAATATTTGGCTAATCTGTTTCAATTGCTATTTACCAGGCCCCTATCTTAGTCTGAGACCTTAACCCCCTCATTATTCTACCTTTGACTAGAAAGTAAAGATGATTGCCAAATTGTATTGATGGTTCTATTAAAAGCATACAGTACAAATGCTTTTAAAACCCAGTTTAACGATTTTAGGAAAAAAGGACTGATGATCAAACTTAATTTAGGCCTAAGTTGATTTTCTTGGGCCGTCAGGACCTTACTTATGTAGAATTAATACAGGAGCACTTCAAAGTAGCTATCCGTGATGTGAAAAGACCATTAGGACAGTCCTAACATAGCAAGTTACTGATCATCACTTGAAGGAAGGTTGAACATTTCCATTTGTATGCCATAATATGAACCAAACAATATTTTTCCTTTGAAAATTCCCTTTGCTTTTCTTTAAAGAAAGATTTTCCCTTAAAACTTGGCAGACATTGCTGCTTTTGAGTTAAATTATTTTCCCTTCTATTGTTTTTCTTCTTTAGGCTTATCAGGAGGGCACACTTCAAAAGCTCCTGAAAATGAATGGCTCTGAGGATCTTCCCGAGTCCTATGACTATGACCTCATCATCATTGGAGGGGGCTCAGGAGGACTGGCAGCTGCTAAGGCAAGGCTCGTTGTGTGTTGTCTGGGTTGGGTTATGGGTAGAATAGTTACGTCCCTGACAGAGTTCTCCTGGTGCACTGTGGAATTTGTTTGAGCCACTCTTGTGACATTTTGCACCTTACCTTGGGCAGGACATGTTAAGGGACTGCTTTATAAATCATTTTTCCAAGTTGAATTATATGTTCTTTATATAAAAGTACTGGCCCCAGTATTTTGGGACTCATTTTCATTTTAAGTTTGGTTGATTTTTCAAAGTTAATAAGAAAATGGGTTGGAAATGGAAATTGTATGGAAATAGTTTGAAATTAAATATATTTCATATTCCTTATAAATAATGATATTAGGTTTTTTTCCTTTTAACAATTTCCCTATTCACAACCCCTCCTCCCCCACCGAAGAAGAGCAGTTGGATTTCTTTTCTTTTTTTTTTTTTTTGTGAGAAGGACTAGCCCTGAGCTAACATCTGATGCCAATCCTTCCCTTTTTTCCTTGAGGAAGATGGGCCCTGAGCTAACAACCGTGGCCATCTTCCTCTACTTTATATGGGACGCCGCCACAGCATGTGCTTAACAAGCGATGCGTTGGTGCGCGCCTGGGATCCGAACCTGCGAACCCTGGGATCCGAACCTGCGAACCCCGGGCCGCTGCAGTGGAGCGCGCGCACTTAACCACTTGCGCCACCGGGCCGGCCTTGAGTAGTTGGATTTCTTAAACTTAATTATTAAAAATGTTTGCCTCCTGGGCTGGCCCCGTGGCTTAGCGGTTAGGTGCGCGCGCTCCGCTGCTAGTGGCCTGGGTTTGGATACGGGGCGCGCACCAACACACTGCTTCTCCGGCCATGCTGAGGCCGTGTCCCACATACAGCAACTAGAAGGATGTGCGGCTATGACATACTACTAACTACTGGGGCTTTGGGGGAAAAAAATAAATAAATGAAAATTAAAAAAAAAAAAAGTTTGCCTCCTGTGTATATGAAGTGAGCTAAGAGGATAACCACTAACTCTGTGGCCTGGGGCTGATGGGGTAGAGGATGTATAGATAAGGGAGGTTAGGAGTGAGGCTCCTGGCCCTGAATTGTGAGACACATTTTCCATGTGTGAGGGGCCCTTGGGCCTGTCATCCTTCCCCAACAGGTGCTTTTAAAAGATGAGGTGGTTATAACCCCCTCAGGTGTAGCTTGTGGTGAATCAGTAAAGGTAGATTCAAATGAAGCTGCTCAAATTAGGAGAAGGCCAATGTCTGGCATCAAGCAGTGCTTTGCTATAAATGATTTGGGAGTAATACCGGATGTATTTTGCTCTAGTGATGGTGGTATTGAAGGACACACAGATTCAGTCCCTTCAAATAACCTTTGGAGGTCTAGTTGCCAATACACAAAACTTATTCTCTCAGAAAGATAAAGGATACTCTGCAAAATGAACTTTTGTGTGTGTGTGTGAGGAAGATTAGACCTGAGCTAACATCTGTCGCCAATCCTCCTCTTTTTGCTGAGGAAGACCGGCCCAGAGCTAACATCTGTGCCCATCTTCCTCCACTTTATCTGGGACGCTGCCACAGCATGGCTTGACAAGCAGTGCGTCGGTGTGTGCCCGGGATCTGAACCCTGGGCCACCTCAGCAGAGCGCACACACTACGCCACCGGGCCGGCCCTGCAAAATGAACTTTTGACTGTAGTCATCACTCCCTTAAAATAGATTTTTGAAACGTTATAGATACATCAGCTTTTTCATGGGCTCCTCACATGAAAATTTTAGGAAATCTGACAACTTCAGAAGAAAAATGTTTCCAGTATTCTGCCTAGAAACTAAATTAGATAATCTTTTATTATCTTAAGGGATACAGGTTGAATGAAGCGTTGTAGACTATTCAGTAAATCTGTTTTACTGCCTGCTTACCACTTGCTTAGAAGTGGCCACATGTTTCTCAGATTATTGCTTAATTTGTTACTGTTTGAGTGGAATTATGTAAGAGGATTTCTAAGGTTTCCAGCTGACTCTTGACAATTTTACAGCTGTAATCTGCCTATTCTTTAAAACTACCCTATGACTATCTGAGTATCGCTTAATTTTTATCTTGGAGTTGCACTAATCATCTTGGTATATGAAATTCCCAGATCTTAATAACTGATTATGCTTTAGGCGTTATAGCTTAATAAAAATAGCAGGGGTTTTTAATAACTCATTTCCAGTCTATCATGTTAACCTTTCCAACTCATTTTAATAATTTTATTTTCCAGGAGGCAGCCAAATATAACAAGAAGGTGATGGTCCTGGATTTTGTCACTCCAACCCCTCTTGGAACTAGATGGGGTAAGTTTTTAAAATACTTTAGAAGTGGATTTGTAGGAGCAGGTTTTTCTCTGGCATTAAATGGCTCATAAAACCTAATTTAAAAATTAAAAGCAAAACAAAACAAAAACATGTACCTCTTTCACTTGTGCTAGATTAAAATGGACTCCAGTTAAATGTTGAAAATTTAGGTTCTTTGGCACAGAGTCAAGATAATACAAAACCTTATCCACAGCTGTTACAATGATTTAAAGCTAAATATTTGAGTAACCTAATAGACCTAGGGGCTTAATAACTGAACGATTAAACTCTTGATCTGTGGATTTCTGTTTTAAATCCATCTCCTACATTCAGCAATAACTGGAATCAGATAGGATTCTTATAAGGAATCTTAACAGATAGCCCTTGCTTCTTCTCAGTCTTGGTGAATTATATGTTCATTATTCATTTATTCAACAGTATTTATTGAGCACTTATTATGAACCAGGGCCGTGGGGATATAGCAGTGAACATGGTAGACATGAACTTCTTGCTCTTGTGGAGTTTATATTCTAGTGGGGAGGCAAAAGATAAGCAAGAACTTTATGAATTATGATAAGTGGCACTGAAAAAATTATGTGGTGGAATAGAGAGGAACTGGATGAAGGAAGGAGTTTAACTTTGAGAAGATTATCAAGGAAAGCTTCTGAAGAGGTGGCATTTAGATAAGGCCAAAAGAATAAGAATAAGCCAAGTGTGCCAAAAGCTGAGCAAGAAATTTGTAGGCAACTTTTCTCTGTCTTTCCCACAGAATAGCACATACAAAGGTAGGTAAGAGTCCTCCATGGTTGTGGCATGGGTGGTGGGAGCTGGAAGTAAGATTGGAGAGAAAGGCAGGTGTCAGACTATACAGGTCCTTGTAGGCCAAGATGAGGCATTTGGACCTAATTAAAGCATAAGGAAGCCTTTGAGGAGGGAAGTAATGGGATATGTAAGTTTTATCAAGATGACTCAGCTGCTCAAATTAAAAGGAGGCAAGAAGCAGTAAGTCTGGATAAGACCGTGTCACAATTTCTAGTTCATCCATTCGGCCTATGTTTATTAGGTGTCAGTTTGTGTTAGGTACTGGCCTTGTGCTGGGCATGGCCTCTCTGGCCTGTGGAGCTTACACTCCATAGTGACACTCTGGTAGCATTCTCAGAGAGCTTCTGTTGCCTGAGCTGTGAGTCCACTGCCATCGTGCCCTCTCACTCATGTCGTGTTGACCGCTTCCTTACCTGCCTACATTTTGTTCTAACAGACAAGCTATCACCATGTTCTTCAAGCTCAGGGATGCTACACCTTTTTTTTTGTTTTGGTCCTGAATTCCTTTGTGAGAATCAACGAAAGCTGTAGACCACCTCCTTAAAAAAATGCTCATATATCTCAAATTTTATATGTAGTCACAGACCCACTACAGCTACAGTCCACCCACACCCAGCTTCACAACCACTTATCAGTTGTAGTCACAGATTGGGTGGCAAGTTTAGGGTTGTGCACAAAGTAAAAGGGCAATTTCTGGCATCTTTATCAGCAGTCAATTAATTTTGAATCTTTGAAGTATATGGAAATATGCTCATTTTTGTTTTGTTTTAGGGTGATAGTACTGTGTTTGATATATAAGGCTCTCATTACTTAGAAATGTCGTGAGACTTAGGAATAAACTTGTATAAACAACATTGGCTACATTAACTAAATTATGATGTTTCATAGAATAGTAATAATCGAACTTTTTCTTTGAAGGGTTGTGAAGCAGGCTATAAACTCATGTCTCAATGTTGTTGCAGGTCTCGGAGGAACATGTGTGAATGTGGGTTGCATACCTAAAAAACTGATGCACCAAGCGGCTTTGTTAGGACAAGCCCTACGAGACTCTCGAAACTACGGATGGAACGTCGAGGAGACGGGTATGACGGGGGAGTGGTGGGGAGGGACCACTCTTCCCTTCGTGCTTTTAGGGATTTGAGCTGTGCTCTTACAATGCACCAGACTACCACATAACCTGAAAGTTGTTATGGTTTACATTTTTTATAGATAAAATCACTGGGGTTATCCTGTGTCAGGTAGCTACACAGCTGTTATGGTAAGAACTGATATTGTGCTTGGAATATCTTTCTATAATAGAAGACTAGAATTCTTTCAAATAAATTCTCATAATTATATAGTTTCATAAGGGAGTACAGATTATATTTGCTCTTCTTTGACGCTGTTGCATTTTTCTTTCTCCAAAGAAGTCTATTTCATGAGCTGATATTTTAGGGGTGGGAGAATTGTTTGTTTGTTGAGAAGGGTATGGTTAGTTTTTTTGGACTAAAAATATTTAGCGTACCCTAGAAACCCTAGATAAGTTGAAGAGAAATCTGTTGACTTTAGAAAGTAGATTGCATTATCAGGCGGAAGAATTAAATGAGGCCTGGCACAGCTTCATGGCTAATGAATGACCTAGGTCATGTCCTTGAAGAGTGAAACTCCAACCCCTCTCCGATTTAAGTTTTGAGATCTATAGGCTATGGGACATTTGAGAGAAATCTTCCAGCCATAGCTAGGGTAAATTATTTTGTGGCCTTTTCTGACTTTTAATTAATAGTTTATTAAATATTTTTAAAGAAGGCATAGGGGCTGCCTGTTGGCGCAAGTGGTTAGGTACGCGCACTCTGCTTTGGCGGCCTGGGGTTCGCAGGTTCAGATCCCGGGCGCGCACCGACACACCACTTGTCAGGCCATGCTGTGGCGGCGTCCCATATAAGGTGGAGGAAGACGGGCACAGATGTTGGCTCAGGGCAAATCTTCCTCAGCGAAAAGAGGAGGGTTGGCATTGGATGTTAGCTCAGGGCTGATCTTCCTCACAAAGAAAAAAAAAGGCATAAATACATGCTTTGAAAACTTTTGCTCCTGCTCAAACTGGTCATGCTTCCTTTGTTGATGCTTTTACTTCCCATTTAAAATCAACAGTACTTTTTTTCCCCAAGTCTAGAATCTTAGAAAATCAGTTACGTTAAAAGTTTTCTTATGCTGGGGTCTCATCTCTTTGCTCAGACCCTTAGAAGGCTGCTTTCTGTCCGTGACCTTTGGAGGCCTGAGGCCAGTACTGCGAGCTTGATGGTTTGATTCTGGGATGTCGTGCCCCATGTCCTTTTCTCTTGCCCAATAAAAAGGGCAGTTGAGCAGACTCTTTGACCTATGGAACATGAATATAACGTGTAATCTACCAGTAGTCCACCTCTATTCCCACCTCTACCCACCTCCAAGTTATTATTTACTCCCGTGTCTGAATGCCTACCAACTAAGTCTGCCATTAATGTGCTCTTTCCCTTCTTGGAAGCCTACTGTTAATGCACCTAGTTAATAGCAGGGTCTCCCTTCAGTTAATTTATTAAACTTCATAGTAGATATTTCAGAAATCCTACTGAGGAAGTTATGTAACATTACTATTGAGTACCCACTGATGGCACTTCAGTCTGTGCTTTGGAAATAGAGATAAATAACACAAATCCTGTAGGTACACAGATTCTGTTATCATTGATGTACAAACCAAGTACCCTGGGACCCCAGAGGTGGAATTGGTAAATGTGATTCAAGAGGTGACTGGAGATGATTTCTCAGACGTTATATCCTTGACAATCAGCAGAGAAGGGGAAGGTCGCTTCATTCAGGCAGTGAGAAGAGAATGAACAAGGTACTATATTTAAAGAATAGCAAATATCCTGGTGTGGCTAGAGCCTGAGGTGTGTGGGGAACATATATGAGGAGTAGATGTGAGGAGTGTTGCTGTGGGCTGAACACCCTGGGTGGTTTGGGAGAGGGGTAGTGGGAGGAAAACAGATCAGCTCAGCTAGCTGCACAATTTGGCTGAGGGCAAGTTGGAATAGATGCTTGTAGATACTTGCTGTCATCGTTCTTGGGATAGAAGTGGGAAGCAAATGGAGAGAGAAGGTAAAGACCAAAGCTGAAGAAGCTACCATCTCTCCCCCTTACCCATCTCAGCCTCCCACCAGCCTTCTATGGTTTCATTGAGGTTCTGCGGGTCAGGATTGGTGGTTAAAATTGGATCATTTCATACTACCTTTTATTCTCTATTCCATCTCTAATCCAGTACATATTTAAGCCTCCCATCCCTGGAGGGAGATCCTGTTGTTCCCATTTGGCAGCAAGGAAACAAGCTCTAGGAGGGGAAGTAGTTTGCTCCTGTCATAGCTAAGAAATTGGTGGCACAAGGATTTAGACTGAGGTCTTTGTGACTTCAAACCACATGGGATTTACACCACAAGCGGTCTTCTTTAAGCCATCATGGCTTAAGTGGCAACTCCTTTGTAGGACCAGAGCTTCAGGAGCCGTTCTAGAGCCAGGCTCGTGGAGGGCTTTCGACATGGCTATGTGTGCACCTTTTCTTACCACACTCTGCCAAAAAAGGGCAAGTTATGTATATAGTCTTTAGGCCACACTCTAGTTTTTCTTCTGTACTCTTGGGAGGAAAACCCTTGGGGGGAAGAACCACCCACCTTATTTTCTAATCACTCCTGTAAGATGTGTTACATTCCCCACCCCCCAATCATTCCACATGTGTTTTTGACCACTGTTCTCAGTGGGACTTCTTATGCTAGGGTACCTAGAGTTAAGATCCTTCCTTCACCCCAGCCTTCCTGACCCATTAAAGTGTCGGTTATTATAGTAGATAGACCTGGGCACAAATTCTGACTTTGCTACCTGTGTGATGAGGATTAAATACAATAGTGTGATTAAAATACCTGCCACTTAACAAGTGTTAGTTTCTGTCCCTTCCTCCTGGACTCGCTTCTTTTATTTTATTTTATTTTTTTGTGAGGAAGATCAGCCTTGAGCTAACATCCTCCTCTTTTTTGCTAAGGAACACTGGCCCTGGGCTAGCATCTGTGCCCATCTTCCTCCACTTTATATGGGACGCCGCCACAGCGTGGCTTGACAGGCGGTGCGTCGGTGCGCGCCCGGGATCCAAACCTGTGCCGCCAGCAGCGGAGCGTGCGCACCTAACTTCTACACCATGGGGCCGGTCCCTGGACTCGCTTCTTTTAATTTTTCCGTTCAGAGTTTCAATAAATTGGAGTAGACTCTGCTCACCTTTCTTGGTTCTTTGTTTAATGGGTTGTAGGACAACATTTATGGATGTTATAGAACATTGTATATTTGAGCCAAGTTACCTTCCTCTTAAAGAGAGGATGTGTAACAAGAATATTAATCTGAAAAAGTCTAGAATTTGTTGGGAAAATTAAGGTTGTTTCAAACAAATTTTGATATATTCAACTTTATAATTTCCATATACTGTCTTCTTCGTAGTGAGTGCCACTGGCCCTTAAATTTAGGTAAATAACAGTGTTGGGGAGCTGTGACTCAGAGTCATAAAATTTTTATTCATTCATATAGGGTCCAGTACTCAGATTGGTGTGTGGTACTAGTTGATCTTAGTTTTAAACTATCAACTCTTGTGAAAAAT
The DNA here is from genome assembly GCF_020826845.1 of Diceros bicornis minor. Classification (NCBI taxonomy): domain Eukaryota; kingdom Metazoa; phylum Chordata; class Mammalia; order Perissodactyla; family Rhinocerotidae; genus Diceros; species Diceros bicornis. The sequence continues at coordinate 19,504,043 of NC_080764.1, read as the reverse complement.
GAAGTTAGGAACAGAATTGCTTGATTTGGTTAGAAATGTAGGAAATGTATATAGTGGTCTTTAGAATCTTAAAAAGATAAGAGATAAGTACAGATCTCTGCCGAATGTGAATTTTATTAGGGTCAACTAAGTATAATTCTAATAAATGCAGTCATCAGGTGGGTGGTGAAATATAACATGGTGAATTGACAAATCTTCTTTCCAGCAAAAGATTGTCTCTGTAGCTGTCTTGTAACAATAATAAGCACTGGCTATGCTTATTTATGTTGACTTTATTTCTAAGTTATATAATAAAGATTTAATAAATGTACAACCACTGAGGTAATAAAGAGTCACTGCTAGCAAAGTCTGGATCTTTACATTAAAACCGGCAAACACTCTCTGAATTTCATGGGGTTTTAAAACTTGGAGCAGATCAAAATTGTCTTACTTATCTATCCTTACAGAAGTTGTTTATCCAACTAATTTAAGAATTTTACCTCTTTTGTGTTTCTTCCCCTTTTCTAGATTTTAAGGTAAAAATACATAATTTTCTATTTTTATACCTTCCACCTCTTGTATTTGTCAGCAGCAGCAATCCTGAAGTCTTTGATGAAGAGCTGTGCTCTCTATTTAAATCCTTTCACTCTTCCTAAATGGAAGCCTAGTGGTTTGTATATTGTTGTCTTCAGCTTTTCTCATTAAGCCTTGGGCCTTCTGAAGCAAGCTGTGGCCTGGCTGTGAGAACCAGAGCTGGGCTTGTTGGGAGTGGCCTGCCTTGCCTCGGGATCCACCACTGAGGGAGCAGTAATTACCTCCCTCCTTTTTGTGCTAAAATGATCATGGTGAAGAATACAGTGGATTTAGACAAACCTTATTTTATGTCGTTAGCTCTTAGAGAAAGAAAGAAACTTGGAGGTGTATTTTTCAAATGAGAAACCGCTAGAAGCTGCTGATCCACATCCCCAACAGAAGGCTTATTTTGCATTTTTCAAATAGAAACACATCTAATCTCATGTCCTTGACCAAACAACAGTGCTCCAGTGTTCTGGGAAGACTGTCTTCTCTGATACTGCAAATAGTTCTGAGCGTGGAGAAGGAGGAAAGGGCCCTGGGCCCCTGGAGAGCAGCTGAATCTCTCTGGTGACTGGGGGAGTGACACCTCCGGGACTCAGCCTGTGCTCTGCCCTCTTCCCAAAGCTCCAGACTGAGAATGGTCAAAGGAAGTCTCAGCCCTTAAAAAAAAATTACTTGAGCTTGGTCATTTAAACTGGATGAATTGGTCCTTTCTGCAAGATTAATTGGCTTTATATTTTTCAGATTTATCTGAGTTCTCCTATGCTCAAGAATTAAATCTGCCTTTAAAAAATATTTGAGAAGTTTTAGGATCCCATTGTCATTTCAAAGAAAGCAAGATCATTGGTTCACAATTGGGGGCTTGCAGCGTTTCTGGATGTATTCTCCCACCACATACCTGACGTTTCACATACAATGTGTCTGTGACTGCCACTGAGTTAGTGTGTGACCTTGGGCAGGTCAGTCCAGCCTTTGTTTCCCTGTGTATGTAATGGGAGTAATTCCTGCCCTTTTTCAGATGCTTTAAGGTTCAAATGAGAAGGTGCGCTGGACATGTTAAAGACGCTAGGTAGTTTTATTAGTCCAGTTACTGTTGTTGAATTTAAAGATGTGGCTTGGCTTTCAGTAGTGGGATGGGGCAGATCAGGAGCAACAGAGAGTTGACTGAAGATCCAGCTGCTGTGGTGGGCATAAGGGTACATCCAGGTGAAATACAAATCCTGCCTGGCCAACTGTAATCCATACTCCAGAGGCTTAGCATTGGATTACAGCTTGTTGACCAAGCCAGTGGGATCAGGAGGCCTAGAAGGAATGCTAGGGCTATGCTATCAGGTGAACTGAGGGGGATGTAGTATCCAGATGGTGTTTGGGAATAAAGGGAGCTGGTGGATTTGGGGCATTATCAGAAGGCAGGGCAGCCCTAGAGAACTGGGGTTCCAGGCATGTTACCACCCTCAGTCCAACAAGGGTCCAGTTATCACCAGTAGAATATAAAATAGGAATTTGGATTTTACGAGACAAAAACTCAGTTCTCAGAATGGATTGCAAGATCAGGACCTTAGGAGCAGCTAGAGTGCTTTGAATGCTGAATCTCAAATTGGTGGGCCAGAACTTTTAAATTCCTTCTGCCTGAGCATAATCACATTAGAGACTGGGAGTGGGGTGGCTGCTTGCTATACCAGAGGATGAAGGGACTTTGGTAGAGAAAGAGGGGTTGAGAAGTTTGAAAATCAGGTGGGGCCTGACAGCCACAAAGGAAGGCTTTAACAGAATTAAGTTGGATTAGGTCTACTCGTTAGATTTGAATTTCCATCATGGAAATAATTAAAGTTATTGGTGCTATTATTTAATCCCAACTATGTCTTCTTTTAGAATATGGTATCTCCTGTGGGATTAGCAGAGTCTGATCCACTTAGTAGTTCTACAACTGTAAAATTTCTGAAGTGAATCCTCTCTTTGATCTAGTTCATTGTTTCTCCATGAGGGTGTTATTGGCACGTTGGGCTGGGCAGCTCCTAGTTGAAAGGGACATATTTAGCGTCATTGGCCCTTGGGTATCTCTAAGTCACTTGACAACCAAAACCAACACCAATAAAATAGTATCTGGAATTTGCTTAAAATATTCTGGTAAAAAAAAGAGAGGTATATGAAATGAGATTGGTAAATTGGTAATTGTTGCAGCTGGATGATTGGCACATGGAGGTGAGTTACACTGTTCTATTCCATTCCTGGTGGAGCAAGTGAGTCCTGCCTCTTCTTTTTATAGTGGTGGTAGGTGGAGGCCAGACAGATAGGCTGGTCGAGGCTCCCTGCAGTGTCTTCCACGCCCCAGCCCCTAGTCCTCTTGGCATCACAACCCCAGTGGTCTCCAAAAAAATTACTTTTTTTGTAATTGAACTGATCTCTCAAGGTTTGCTCCAGTTCTAACATTTTATTATTCTATGAGTTGAATATCTATAATCTGTTCTCTAGGAGGCCACAAACCAATTTTTGTGCTTCAAAATTCCTGCTTCTAGAGGCAGGCCATTGGTTCTTATAGACTTGGTTTCACCACTTCCTGTGTGGCCAAGCTACTTAACCCTGAATCTAAGACTCAAATTCCTCATTTCCCCAACAGAGGCTTTCGATATATGTTGAATCTATTCTCTTCTCCTTCCTTCCAAACCACAGCTTCCCCAGAACCTACTTTCTTCCTACCACCGGAGTATATTTAACCTATATCCTATTTTTTTCCTAGTCATTGGTAAAGTATTAATTAATGAATGACAAAGGATTGATTTTTATCCATTGAAATTTAATATTATATTAGTGCCTTGACTCAAAGGATTAATTTTATGATAAAATTTAAAAATCTTCCTCTCTTTGGTGAGATGGGGGTTTGAGGGGCAAAGAGACTCTTAATATTCTTTGACTAGACCCAAGGGGTTCCACGAACTTTTTCTGTAAAGGGCCAGATAATATTTTAAGCCTTGTGGGCCGTATGGTCTCTGTCACAACTACTCAACTCTGCCATTGTAGCAGAAAAGCAGCCCTAGACAATATGTAAATAAATGATCATGGCTATATTTCAATAAAACTTTATTTTCAAAAAAGGTTATGGTCTGGATTTGGCTCATGGGGCCTTAGTTTGCCCACAGCCCCTGGTGTAGACACTGTTACCAGTTTATTAACTCTGAGGCTGGCTGCATCAGACTCCTTTGGAGATTGTTACAAATACAGAAGCCTAGGCCTTACCACACCCCATTACCCCAGCCATCAATATTTACAATCCAAAGTAAAATTCCCATTCATTTCTAGATAAAGAAAAAAGTTTGTGTATGGTTATTTTAGTCTTAAGAATTGCCAGGAAGCCTTGCATTATTTAATTGTATGGCAGTTTTCTAAAAGGGAAAGAATGAAGATGAAAAGGTTGCTTGTATGCTTGAAATGGAGGACTTGCCCTTTTAGACTAAAAGCTCTGCTCTTTGTATTCTATTTGAATAGTTCCTGAGAAATGATCTTTGCCAGGCTGTTGAAAAGCTAAACGTTTGTCTTATTTTCTTGTGCAGTTAAACATGACTGGGAAAAAATGACAGAAGCTGTGCAGAATCACATTGGCTCTCTGAACTGGGGTTACCGCGTAGCTCTGCGGGAGAAGAAAGTCACCTATGAGAACGCATATGGGCAGTTTGTTGGTCCTCATAGGGTTAAGGTAATTGTGTGATAGCCTGAGTGGCTTTTTTAAAATTTTGTTTTTTTAAGCTTTGGTTGGGGTAAGGGGAGGAAACGAGAAAGCGATTGTCCTAATGAAAGTTAATAGCCACTGTGACCCAGACTGTCCAGTTTGGTGATTTTGCAGTCACCTCTTTTTTTTTTTTTGTGAGGAAAATCAGCCCTGAGCTAACATCCATGCCAATCCTCCTCTTTTTGCTGGGGAACACTGGCCCTGGGCCTATCTTCCTCTTTATATGGGACGCCACCACAGCATGGCCTGACAAGTGGTGCGTCGGTGCGCGCCTGGGATCCGAACCCAGGCCGCCAGCAGCAGAGCGCGTGCACTTAACCACTATGCCACGGGGTCAGCCCCGTCAGTCACCTCTTGTTATGGGGCTTTCTCTTGTGGTGTGTGTGGTAAAGGGTAAGAATATTGGATTCAGGGCCAGGTGACCCAGATTTGAGTCTTGGCTCTGCCCACTTCCTAGCATTATGACCTTCAGCAAGCCCCTTCACTGCACAGAACCTTAATATCTCTTTCTTAACTGCATTACCAAGTTTTATGAGGATCAAATTGGACAATGTGGTGAATGGCCTTTTCAATTATAAAGTGTATGATTCTAAAGGGATAATAACTTATTAAAAATTGATATATTGTTTCCTGTGTAGACAACAAATAACAGAGGCAAAGAAAACATTTATACAGCAGAGAGATTTCTCATTGCCACTGGTGAAAGACCACGTTATTTAGATATCCCTGGTGACAAAGAATACTGCATCAGCAGGTAAGGAAACAGTAGCAGGAGAAAAGAAAAACCCATTGTGGATTTACGCATTTGCTTTTTTCTTCAAAACCATTTAATCTGTTTCCTGGAATTCAGAGATTTTTGCCCAAAGAGATGGGGGATTGGGAAAAAAGAGAAAGGAAAAATTAGTTTACCCAAGAGAACACTTAAAAAAGTCAAAACTATGAACATTGGTCATCTTATCACCCAGAGTTAATACCACTGCTAACATATAGATATATGCTTATAATATTTATATTTGAAATTTATATATGTGTGAGTATATATTATAAATATATACTATATAAAACCAGATGGATATTTACAAACATTTTGTAAAATAAGTGATACATATGTATGTATTCTTTTTGCAAAACTAGGGTTATCTCTTACCCTCTAACACTTCAAATGTGGATGCTAAAAGAATTAAAGGATGGCAAGCCATTTAGGTTTATCAGAACCTAGTCCCTACTCATTGCTGTTCAAATGGTCACGGTGTCAGTACAGAGAGACTTTCTGAAATAAGTGAGTCAGTCAGGAAGGTTTTGCTGTGTGATTTATTTTTGCCCATCAAGTGATAATACTGGTGACGTTGTTGAGTTTTAAATTATGAAGTCATTAAGACAGATTGTTGATAAATATGTCTTCTTGGATGCTTTTGACCCAAGAGTTTCTGATTGTATTATAAATTACTCATTTTTAGGCTCCTTTTTTTTTTTTTTCCTTGTAATATGATTTTATCTTTTGTGCCTCATCTGGGGCAGCTCAGGTGGCAACTGTTATCATTGTTGTCTTGATTAGGCTCTCTTCTCAGATTTAAAAAAACTCATTCCCCAACAATGCTTTTATGATCTCTCTTATGTCTTGTATATCCTCACTTGACTGGAAGATTTTGTCAGATTTTATTTTTTATAGTTGGCTTTTATGTTACAAAGACAATATGTTGAAAGTTTTTCCCCACCTTTCTCCCCACTCTTGATAATTGGTGTTCCAGATGAGAAGTTATGCAGCTTTTCCACCTTGGAGAGAGCTTGAGTGGTGGGATGAGGGTGGGGGTTTAGGTTTGCAAATGTGTGATTTTAAACACATAAATGGAGAATTACTCTGAACAGTACAAAGTCATTTTGTTTGACCATGAGTTGGACTAATGTCAGAAGTTATATGGTTTGCTATGCTAAGCCACGGTAGCTTGAGCTACTCCCAAAGCAACTGAGTGACAAGAAAGGGAGAGTGTCTAAGACCTTATAAAAACTTCTCAAATGTTATGTGTGTAGCGAATTGAATGTTTTTGATCTTAAAAATGTCTTGTTTTTAAAAAGGTAAAAATATTTACTTTGATTTGGTCATTATTCACATATAAACATTTTTCTCTTCTTTCTTTCTTTTTTTTTTTTTTACATTTCTTTTCAGTGATGATCTTTTCTCCTTACCTTATTGCCCGGGTAAGACCCTGGTGGTCGGAGCATCCTATGTTGCTTTGGAATGTGCTGGATTTCTTGCTGGCATTGGTTTAGATGTCACTGTTATGGTACGGTCCATTCTCCTTAGAGGATTTGACCAGGACATGGCCAACAAAATTGGTGAACATATGGAAGAACATGGTATCAAGTTTATAAAACAGTTTGTACCAATAAAAGTAAGTGGGGTTGCCTGTAGGTAAACCATTAGGAGTGCTGTAATTCCTCAACTGTGTTATATAAACTTCTTCATGCCCACCACCTGAGTAGCTTTGTTCTTATTTGTAGATTAATAATTTCTTCCTTCCCTTCTCCACTTTCTTACCTTTGTTTCTCTTCTGTTTAATGCTTCCTTTTATGCATTCCTTTATTTTACTATCTTTGGTCTGTTAAACTTTGTTTCTTCATACAGATCAGTGATTTAAATGAGAGTTCAAGACTAGGCTGTTTTTTTTTTTTTTCATACAATATTTCTCCTTGGTATACAGTATAGTCAACAGATGCACTATTTTATTCTGGCTTCCCTAGAAATGATTATCTAATTTTGGTATGTGGACTGTCCTTTTTTTAATTTAATCTTCTTTTGAAAAGGCTGAATAATATGCCAAGTCATATTTGGGTCTTGTTGACGCTACCACAACCATTTTGAAACATAAGAGTGACAAGATCAATCACTTTGCATCTTAGCAGACTAGTAGTTTCTTTTAGAGCAGGTCAGAGTGGGACTATTTTGTTAAAGTTAAGGAATTTTAGCTGTCATTTTTTTGATTGCTCAATGGGTTATTGTGGGACCATGAATCTCTTAGTGCTGATAGTCATGAGTTATGAGTGTTGGGATCAGAATGACCTGAATTCAAAGACTGTTCTGCCAGTTTCTTGCTGTGTGACTTTGGGAGAATGATTTACGTGTTCTGAGCCTCAGCTTCTTCTGTAAAATGAGGATGATAAATAGCACCTATCTCAGAGTTCTTATGAGGATCAAATTAGCTTATATTTAGTTAGAAAATTATTAGAACAGTACCTGGCACAGGGTAAGTCTAAAACGAATCTATCTCATAAGATTGTTGTGAAGATTAAGTGGCAAATTTCCTGGAAGTTATTGTGTTTAAAGAAATGTGAGTGTTACATCATCACATTATTTATTTATTTATTTATTTGCTTGAGAAAGATTCGCCCTGAGCTGACATCTGTGGCCAGTCTTCCTCTGTTTTGCCTGTGGGTTGCCGCCATAGCATAGCTGACGAGTGGTGTAGGTTCATGCCTGGGAACTGAACCTGGGCCGCTGAAGCAGAGCACGCCAAACTTAACCATTAGGTCACTGGGCTGGCCCCCCATCATCATTACATTATTTACCTTAAATAAATAGATAGATAAATTAGCTGTGTTTTGGGGAGTAGAGGTATATGTGCTATATTTGCACTAGGACTATGATTAAAAAACAACGGCTGTATATATATGCTATACTGATAGAAAAGTTACATCTTCCTTTATAGTATCTTAACATTTGGGGAGTCGTGGGCCCTTTGAGATCCTGGTGGACTATCCCTAGTGAAATAAACCTGTGTCTGTGCACATAACCTTTTGCTTGGGTTACCAGGGTGTCTCTGATCTCCCTAGGCAGGTAGAGAATGCTAGCTGTATTATAAAGTGACTGAGTGGAAGAAACCTTCTGCAGAGAGGAGGGAGAGAGCACATTTTGGACAAAGAACATAATATGTGCAAAGAGGCTATGGGGAATAAAATTGTTCTAAATGCAGAGAATGTTCTAGGTACAGAAAAGGTCTGACTAGAACACAAAAATGAGTAAGGCAGGAAGGAATTAGAGGTGGGATGAGGCCCTTATCATTTTTAAGCAAATCTAAGCCATGGACCAATTCAGCTCTTCTCCAGAGATTTGAACATTTTAATTTAAATTAAACAGGCAAGACATTTCCGATGTGTTCAAAGGGGCTTACCTATATAAGAAAGAATGAAATTTGAGAAGGAAATCTTTACTGTTTGTTGATGTTGAAAATAAAATGACTGTTTTCCCATACAGAGTGGTTGTATTTCAAAGATAGAGTAGAAATTGCGGTGACTTTATGGGTTTCTCCCATTAAATGTTTTATAGAAACCCATAATTTGGCTGTTATTCAGAGACATCAAAGGTTAATTACATACTTGTAGAAGCCTGCAGGTGACAGAGTTTCTAAGTCACTGTTATGGAGTCTGTAGGTTATCACTGACATCTGTGTGTAGTGGGTTAGTACGTTCCTCATTTGCCATAGCACAAGTACCCGGGCTTGCTCATTCCTCCCTGTATCCTTAACAAGTGAAGACAACCCCTAGTTATGATAAACACACATACCTCCTTGCCCACTATGATTTTTAGGGCTTTCTAGCTGTTATCTGTATGATGATTGGCCTGCTACCGTGTCCATTCTTGCTGACAAAGCTGAACGTCTAGTCAAAAGAGAATCCTGAATTTGAGCAGCAGTGGCTCTCCAGGGCATTAATGGTTCTGGGTGAGTTATAAGATAGGAGCCTGGGAAAAGCAATAGGTCATTGGTTTAATTTTAGGGATTGTAGGGTGCTGTCTCTGGCTTTTTCCTTTCCTACTTTTCCCTCTGAATTTTATTCTTTTGAGAGCAGTTTAAAAGAAAGCTCCCCTAGTAATCATTAAGCAGTGAGAAAGAAGAGGAGAAATAAAAGAATCACATACCATCCTAATGATGCTAAGGTGAGGGAGTTGGCATAAAAGAACTTTCAAGCTAGATTTTATGTTTTAACTTTGGGTTAAAGAGATAGAAGAGGAGGACACAATTATTCACTTGGATACATGTCTTCTTGTGGAGTAAGACTTGATCACTCTTATAGGTTGAACAAATTGAAGCAGGGACACCAGGTCGACTCAGAGTGGTAGCTCAGTCCACCATGGGTGATGAAACCATCGAAGGAGAGTTTAACACGGTAAGGACTGGACCTAGGTCAGTACTTCATTAGAAAGCAAATAATGTGCTTATTGGGTATTTGCTGGGTACTTCAATGGCTGATTGCTATTTCCAAAACCCATGGTTCTATTCCTATTCTAAGACATCCTTATTACTTGTGATATTATAATTGGTTTGGGTATAGAGATGGTTTCAAATTTTTCTCACTGTAACTTAAAATATTTTTTTCCAAATGGCTATAAAAAGGCATCAGCATTTTTTTTGTGTGTGTGAGGAAGATCAGCCTTGAGCTAATATCCGTGCCAATCCTCCTCTTTTTTTTTCGCTGAGGAAGACTGGCCCTGAGCTAACATCTGTGCTTATCTTCCTCCACTTTGTGTGGGAGGCCACCACAGCATGGCCTGACAAGTGGTGCATTGGTGTGCGCCCGGGATCTGAACCTGGGCCGCCAGCAGCAGAGCGCGCGCACCCAACCATATGCTACGGGGCCGGTCCCAGCATTTTTAAATGAGCTAGAATTTCTCTGTCCTGTGTTGTTTCCTTTTATCTCCCCAGCCCACCCCTTTAAAAAAATACTTTAATTCAGTCATAAGCTATGGTGCCTTTGTCTCTAATCTTGGCTAGATTTATTTAAGGAATTGTCAACTCCTTTTTGCTTAACAAGAAACAAGAATTTTTGCTATATCATGTTGAAAGGATTTTATTTAAAACATTTTAATTTGTTTAAACTCTTGCATTATTTTCTTAATAAAATCTTTCTTTCCAGATCTGGAAAATGAATCAGATTATCTTAATAAGCAGAGAAAAATATGATTAAATAACTCATGCAAAGCCTTCTTGTTAACAATCACTGTATATTAATAATTTTTCAGGTGTTGCTGGCAATAGGAAGAGATGCTTGCACAAGAAAAATTGGCTTAGAAACCGTGGGGGTAAAGATAAATGAAAAGTAAGAAAAAAATCTTTATTATGTCCTATTGAATACTATTTCAGTTATTTATAATAGTGATTAATACTGGAGTTTCAGATTTTTAAAGTTAATTTTTACCATAGTTGGGACGTTCCCTTTTTTAGCTTAGAAAACTTCTTTCAGTGCCCTTCACTGAAATTTCCTATTTGTTTGTTTTTCCTTTTCAAAATCTAAATGAGAGAGATACTGACTTGTTTTTTATTTCTTTAACGTGTATGTGTACAAATGCGTGCTTTGAGCTTCCTTAAATATGTAGATTTGAACTATGTTTAAAGTTACCAAGTTTTAGGATCACCAAAGTGGTCACTTCATTTTTAGTGACAGCTACAAGTATGAAAACTGATTTTTTTTTAAGGTAAAATCCTTTAGACTGAACCAGGGCACCAGATAACTGAGACTGTGGTACCTGCTTATGGGAGTGGCATGGGGTGCTTCCCAGTATCACCTTTCTTACATCCAAGTGAAAACAAGTGCTGTGTGTGGTTACCTACTTGGAAACTGAAAATACAGGGTTTGTTTGTTTCCTTCCAGGAGTAACATTTATTCAGGAGAAGAGATTTCCTAATCTTAGTGTGAGGATTTTTGCTCTATTTTTTTTTTCCCGTTGGGGTGGAGAGACAAGGGAGTTGAGGAGGTCACTAATAAGATTTAGCAGATCAGATGTTCCATCATAGTAATAACCTGCTAGCCTATTTCCAGTTGGGTCCAAGGTTTAGGTTTTGTATAATGTTAACAGCTAACATTTATTCTGTGCTTACTGTGAGCCGTGGACTGTTGTGCTAGATGTTTTATATACATTCTCATTCAGTCCTTACAACCCCTTAGGGTGGATGATGGTATTCTTTTTCTTTTTACTATTATTCCTGTTATCATTATTCCCCTGGATAGGTGGGAAAATGAGGCTTAGAGATGTTAGATAGCTCTCCCAAGATTGTAGAGGTGATAGCTACAGACCTGGTTATTACAATTTAGAATCCACATTCTCAACCACTGTGTTCTAGTTCTCCCATTCTAGGGTTTCTTATAGTTTTCTTAGTCCTCTGATTTTTTGAAATAGCCAGAATTGTCTCTAGGCTTCTGGTTCCTCTGAACTTTTTTTTTTTTTGGTAATGCATTAGAACCTTGCCCTCAGCTGGAGTCACAATTTTGGGCTTCTTTGGGAGAAAGGAGATTTTGTTCTACTTAATTAATAGTGGTAATTGATGCTGATTTTAACTGAATGAATTTATAGGACTGGAAAAATACCTGTCACAGATGAAGAGCAGACCAACGTGCCTTACATCTATGCCATTGGTGACATATTGGAGGGAAAGCTGGAGCTCACCCCCGTAGCCATCCAGGCAGGAAGATTGCTGGCTCAGAGGCTTTATGCTGGCTCCACTGTCAAGGTGAGTGTTGCGTCCCTCACCCACTGAGATACTGCTTTTAATCATATTCCCAGTTCTCTATTTAGGGGTGGTTGTGAAGTTTTCCAGGTCTTGAATAATGTAGTTATTTTGATGATGGCATCCTAGATGTGCTGTATTAACTGTATTCCAAATGAGACATTGCTAAGACTGCTGTACCTTTGTGACTTTATTATGAAAAGTGTCACTCTTGGAATCACACTATGAATAAAATGAGCTTGGTTAATCGAGTTGCGGCACTGTTATGTTCCATATACTCATAATAGTTGCATTTTACATTAATTTCATTATTACCAATGTAAGTATAATTTTCTAAATCTTTTTGTGCACCTATCTAAGCTATAAAAGGATTTGGGGAATCTAGGTAATAATGTCACTGTGCAGAGCTGCTTAAACCAATATTCAGACTTTGTTCCCTTGTCCTTTCTAAAAATATGTTTGCTGCTCTTGGAATGTTGAATGTGTTACATTAATGTTTTAAAGTGGTTTTTAAAAGTCAGTGTAGGACATTGAAATTCTGAGGTATTTCCTGGGACCAGATGGCGAGAAAAGAATAAATATGCTCTAATTATTTTTTTAAGACTGTTTTTTTTTTTTTTAGAGCAATTTTAGGTTCACAGCAAAACTGAGAGTAAGGTACAGAGATTTCCCATATGCCCCCTGCCCCCACACATGCATACCCTTCCCCATTATCAACATTCTGCCCTTAATTATTTTTTTAAAAGGATTCTGGAAACATTGATTGTAAAGAATTTAGTCACTACCCATTTTCTTTGTGCGTAAATCATCATGGGTTGATTGAGGTTGTTTGTAGTAATGGTAACCTCTAAGAACGCTGCTTCTGAAATTTGTGACAAGCATTTTGAATGTACCTGGGGTTAGTTTGGATTGTAGCATAATAAAATCTTATATTCGGAAATTAACAGGATTGAGAGTAAAAAGGGTTTTGAATCCCAGATTTTCTGATCATCCAGGGAATAGCACTTGGTTCATTTAACTATTTGGAATAAACTTAACCACCTCTTTGAGTGAGTTATGTCTTGTATTCACTGTTGCAGTTGTTGAGTATCTGGTAAATCAAGAAAGAGTATTTAGAAATACAGCTTGAGATGCATTTAATTTGTTCTTGACCTTAGATCTTTGTGGTTTCCTAAAATGGAGAGAGATATATTTATATACCACCAATAACCGAAGGTCAAACATGCAAAAATTTGCTCCTAAATAAATTTGAAATCATTGTAGCACAAAATTCCTAAAAAAAAATTTAATGACTCTTGCCACCCACTTTGGACATATCCTTCCATATGTGGGGATAGAACTGTATTCTAGCATCTGTCAGGTAGAGATAATTCTTAAAGTGCCTTAAGGTTTTATCAGCATCTGAATTTAATGTAAATTGAAATTAAAGGACTCTTTTTTGGTTTTTTTCCCCCTTATTTTTAGTCTAACTAATATGACAAGTACTTTACTGAACAGGGAAGTAAACAGGAGCTGGTCAGTTCCCTGAGTTTGAAATTTCGGTCTGTCCTTCAATATGTAAATAAAGCTGAAATACTAATAGATATCTAGATTAATGAGTTACTCAAGTTAGTTTTTAAGCAACAGCATAATCTCTTTCATTTTGCCCAGCATGCTTTAATGAGAACATTCCCACATATCTGAGAAGGTAGAGGATCCACACCCACCTTCCTCCCTTTTAAAGGAGCAGCTCTCTATTGAAAAATTCAGCTTAATGTAAACACCTGGCTGAATTAAATCTATTATGGGATTTTTAGAACCCAAAGTGAATCATGGACGTTTGTGCCTTCCTCCAAAATTGATATCATATATTCTTTATTGCTTCACAAGAGTTTTGGAGGAAAGGAGACAAAGAACAGCTACCTTTGAGTGCTTCCAACGTGCCTGGCACTGTGCTAAGTGCTTTATACACATTATCTCATTCAGTCTGACGACAGCCGTGAAGACTGACGACGTATTACAGGAGAATTAGATAACGGTCTAAGGTCACAATGCTAGTAGGCAGCCAAGCGTCAGTCAAGTCCAGATCTGATTGTAGGTACTGCTGTCTTAACCATGATGAGTTATTGCCTAAGAGAGAAGGAAGATTTGGGAAGTATAGATTATAAAAGAATAGGCAACGAGGATACAAAAGACATCTCAGGACTTGGACTCCACCAATTTGCAAATATCTCTATAATTTAAATTTTTCTGAATGAAATAAAGTGGAACATATATTGGAAAATTTTAAATGAACCTTTTTAACACTTAATGATTAAAGTCGTTTTCAAAGCTGCTGTAAATATTTGGCACTAAATAAACGAAATATTCCATTATTTAGGGAACATGAAGGAATGAAAAAAAATGTTTTTATCATTTCAAAAACTGATAGAGCGGGGCCGGCCTGGTGGCGTAGTGGTTGGGTTCGCACGCTCTGCTTCAGCGGTCTGGGGTTCACGGGTTTGGGTCCCCGGTGTGGACCTATGCACCACTTATCAAGCCATGCTGTGATGGCGTCCCACCTATAAAGTAGAGGAAGATGGGCACGGGTGTTAGCACAGGGTTAATCTTCCTCAAGTAAAAAGAGGAAGGTTGGCAACAGATGTTAGCTCAGGGCTAATCCTCCTCACCAAAAAAATTAAAAATTAAAAGAAAAACAAACAACTGATGGAGAATAGACCATAAAACTGAGTCAGCTATAGATGATGGACATTCCATTAAACTCTTTAAAAAGCCAAATGATAAGACACAAATACCAACTTTAAAGCACAGAATGATGGACACTTCAGCAGAATGACCAGTTGTCATTTCTTGGATCTTTTTAGAATTGCTCTCAAACACCTGAAATACTTTTATTTTTACATATAGTAAACATTAGCATCTTTTACATATAGTAAACATTAGCATCTTTATTTTTACTTCAAGTGGTATTTTATAAGTTAACTCTTTTTTATAGTAAATATAAAATATTTTCTGTGGAAACTGCAGAAACCACAGTACATGTATCTTCAACTTCAGAACGGGTTATATTCTAAAACTTCATTAAGTTGATTGTTGTGAAAACTACGAAGTGTTTTTTTCCAAATAAAAATATTAAAAACAATGATTACAAATGGAGGTGGGGGTTGGGCACAGGGGGTGAAGGGAGACATGTATATGGTGATTGACAGACAATAATGTACAACCAAAATTTCACAACGTTGTACACTAGTAAGACATCAATAAAAAAATTTAAAAAACAAAAACAATGATTACATTTTCAAGCTAGGCCGTGACAGTCCATTTAAGCCAATTAGAAACTGAATTCTGGGACCTAGGAGAAACATATCTTTTATGTGGATCCAGATTTCCATCTGATATACCATTTTCTGCCTGAAGAACTTCATTTAACAGTTATTTAGTGCGTTCCTGCTCGTGGTGAATTTCTTGGCTTTTGTTTTTCTTTTTAAAAAAAAGTTTATTTTGCTTTTTAAAAAAAAATTCATTTTTTGGAAAGTATTTTTGTTGACTATAGAGTTCTAGATTAACAGTGTTTCTTTAAATGTTTTAATGATTTGCCCGTTGTCTTCTGCTTGCGTAGATTCTGAGAAGTAGGCTATCGTTTTTATCTTTGTTCCTCTTAAGATTTTTTTTTATCACTGTTTTTTAGCAGTTTGATTATTGTATGCCTTTGTTTGCTTTTCTTTATAATTATTACGCTTGTGGTTTGTCAAGATTCTTGGATTTGGGGCTGGCCCAGTGGCGCAAGCGGTTAAGTGCGCGGGCTCCACTGCCGTGGCCCGGGGTTCCCCGGTTCGGATCCTGGGCGCGCACCGATGCACTGCTTGGCAAGGCATGCTGTGGCGGCATCCCATATGAAGTGGAGGAAGATGGGCATGGATGTTAGCCCAGGGCCAGTCTTCCTCAGCAAAAAAAGAGGAGGATTGGCAGATGTTAGGACAGGGCTGATCTCTTCACCAAAAAAAGAAAAAAGATTCTTGGATGTGTCAGTTTATGGTTTTTGTCAAATTTGGATCAGCTGTTCACTTATTTTTTCTGTCTTTCCTCTCCTTTTTTTCCTTCAGCCTCCAAATAACGAATGTTGGATCCCTGGATATTATTTTGTGGTCTCTGATGCTGTGTTCATGTTTTCCACCCCTGTTTCTGTGCTTCATTTTCTTAGCCTATTGCTGTATCTTCAGGTTCACTGATATTTTCATCTGCACTGTCTTGGGTTGTTAATCCCAGTCTGTGTAGTTTGCACTTCAGATAGTTCTTTTCATTTCTACAATTTTTTTTCTTATCTCCTCAGCAAGTTCTTGTTTTCCTCTGTCTTCTGAATATTCAGAACCTGTTTATAATAGTTCTGTTAATGTCCTCTGCTAATTCTGTCATCTCATTTTCAGTGTATGTTTCTGTTGATTGAGTTTTCTCTTGGTTTTGGTTCACATGTTCTCGCTCCTTTGCATGACTTGTTACTTTTGGATGGATGTGGACCTTATACATATTATGTTGTTGGGTACTGGGTTTTGTTGAATTCCTTTATACAGTGTTGGACTTTGTTCTGGCAGCCCGTCAAGTTACATGGGATTAGTTTTATCCTTTTTTAACTTGCTTTTAAGCTTTTTAGGGTCCGTCAACAGCAACCTTTCATCTAGAACTGATTTAGTTCCACTATTAAATCGATGCTCTTCAGAGGACTCTACCCCATTCCTCTTGCATTCTGAATTCTTTCTACTCTGGCTGTGGGGACGGGAACTATTTCTGGTCCTGGAAGAGCTCTGGTCATTTGGGGGCCTATTGCTTTCCAATGGTTCTTTCCTCACCTTTGAGTACTTCCCTCTGACACATTTACAGATCAGTACTCGGCCCACATCTCAGGAGGACCTCTCTGCAGATCTCAGGAGTTCTCTGTGTGCAGCTTCTCCCATGATGGTGTTCTGCCGTGCAGCTTCGACCCGCCTTGCTACCCCGAACTGTGATCTCTGTCTCCATAACTCAGCAAGATGGCTGCACTCTGCTTGAGTTCCCTCTGCTTGCACTGCATCCTAGAAACTGCTCTGGGCTGTCACTGGGCAGTCACTGGGCTCCCCTCCCATGTTGTCCTTCTCTCGGGGGTAACAGTCCTGCACTGCCCGTTATTCAGTGACTACAAAGTGCTGCTTCCTATTTGTCTGAGCTTCTAGTAGTTCAAAGCAGGAAGGTAAATCTGGTCCCTGATAACACCGTTATGGCTGTCAGTGAATGTCTGCCTTTACCTTTGAATCAGAATTTCAAGGGTTTGTGTTCTTCTTAGACAAAAAGGACTATATTTATTGTTTCTAGAGGGAGGCACATTTTAAAGATTTCTCTCGTTTTAGAGAGTGAGAATTGAATTTCTCATATTTTAAATGCAGAATGTTACTTAGGCTCTCCTCTGCGTACAAATGTAACTAGTAGGTTTTTACTAAATAGCATTTACGAACACATTTTACCCTTAATACGTTTTTCACAAGTCACATCAGCACGTTAAAGGTTCTGAGAAATCTGATACTAGAGAAACCTGTTTATTTGCTTAATGCAGCCTTTTACAAACTTGTCTGACTTCAGAACCTTTTTGTCATCTACACCTATTAACATCATAAAATACGCTCTGGGAATACTGTCCTAATCATTAGCTTTTTTGTGTCTATGGTCTTTATTACTATTTTAATGGCTGCGTAATATTACATTGAGAGTATGTACTATAGAACCCCTTCCTTATTTGCCTTTTAAAGCCACTCTGATGTTGCCCCTATTGATGAGTACTGCAGCAATGCTCAATTAATTCATGTAGCTTTTTCTATATATTAAATTATTATTATAGGTTTCTAAAAGTGAGATTATTGGGCCGAAAGGTATAAAATGTTTTTATGGCTCTTAATATGTATTACCTAATTGGTTTTCCAAAGAAGTCACTTAATTTCTGTCACTGATAATATGAGACTATCAGCATTGGGTACACTAGTATTGTTTTTGGTTGCTTTATTAAAGAGAGAAAAAGTGTGTCTTTGTTGGTAGATGGATGGAGAAGCCACGTGAATCAGTTATTCATGACCAGTCTTGCCAGACTTCAAACTTCTACTTGACATCAGTTAATGGTTCTCAGTGTAGGTTTATATCTGGGATTGAGGCTTCCCATACATTTGGTAGAAATTTATTAGTCTATTTTCCTCTCCTAATTTTGAACCTTTTTGAAGTATACCCTTTTTTGACTTACAAATTCTGTCATAACTCTTTTCCTCCATTTTGAAACAGTGTGACTATGAAAATGTTCCAACAACTGTCTTTACTCCTTTGGAATATGGTGCTTGTGGTCTTTCTGAAGAGAAAGCTGTGGAGAAATTTGGGGAAGAAAATATTGAGGTAAGTTCTATTCTTTACTCCTATGTTAAGTTACCGCTACTTTTTTTTCAAAATTTAAAGTAATTTCAGCCGTTTAGAAAAGTTGAAAAATAGTACAAAGAACTTCCGTATACCCATTATTCAGATTAACATGTTATTAACATTTTGCCTATTTGTTTTATACTTTTCATATTCTCTGTATCTCTGTGTATTTGTATGTATGTTTTTTTTCCTGAACCATTTGAGAAGTAAGTAGAATGTCTCTTTACCCCTAAATACTTCAGTGTGTATTTCCTATGAACAAAGACATTTCCTTATATAGCCACAGTGTAGTTATCACTTTTAAGAAATTAATTAATTTCTTAAATTAATTAATATTGATGTAATACTTTTATCTCATCTACCTTCTGTTTTTCAGTTTCATCAGTTGACCCAGTAATACTTAGTTCTACTTTTTAAAACTGCTTTTACTGGCTTTTTTTTATTATTAAAACAGTATTGTTGGAAATATGAAAAATATAGGAAAAGAAGATAACTAAAAATTAGCTATGTTTATACGGTTCTATTAGTATTGGGTTTTTTTCCTACCATTACTCTCTAATTTATACTAACTGCCACTTGCCTTGTATCATATAGTCAAGGAAAATGCATGTGAAATATGCTATTTTTATATACACAAATAATGCTACACAAAGGGGCTGCCGTTTTAAATCATTTGAGAAAAGAGTCCTTTTAAAAGACCAGATTTGTAAATCAGTAAATTTTATGATACAGAAGTCTATTTTATATCTCTTAACAATTTTTTTCTTTATTGTAATGCATTAGTAGTAGCATGTAATATCTTGGTCTAGTAATAATATAGTATTAACATTTTTTTCTGATTATAAAAATAACGTCCTTGTAAAAAGTTTGAAAAATTAGGAAAATACAAAAAAGGAAATTTTAATTCATGAAGAGATAACCACTATTAATATTTTGGCATATTCTGGTCTCCTTTTGTGTAGGTACATGTGTCTTAATTTTAAGGATGATTAAGTTATGTACAGATTTCTGTCCTACTTTACAATTAATGTTAAGTAACGAGCATTTCCCCCTAAAAACACCGTTTTAAAACATGATTTGTGTAATATTTCTTTTTAGGGATGCTATGCAATAATTTATTGAGCCATTCTTAGATTGTTGACAGTTTTTCACTTATAAATAGAATGATGAACATCTTCACAATTCATTGTCTGTTTTTCTGTTTATTTTCTAAGGATAGATTCCTATCAAAAGATATTTAAATTTTAAGATTCTTACTAATATTCCATATTTCTTGACAAATAATCTTTGGCTTTTGTTTTATTAGAATTTGCATTTCTCATTATAAAAGTAGTTCACCTGAATTGAAGAAATTTTGAAAAATGTAGGGGAAATAGGAAACAATTACTCAGACTTATGTCTGTAACAGCCGTTATTAGCAATTTGGGGTACTTTCTTTAATCATCTTTTCCGTGTGTAATTGTTGTGATACTGTGATACTATACATTCAATTTTGTAATCCACATTTAAAAAAAATCATATTACAACATAAAAACATTTATTATAATGTCTACATAATTAGTATGTTTTTAAAAGATAGCCAACCATATATGTTTTGAATTGAGGCTAGCAGTTGGAGGACAAAAAAATCCCTTTAGTCATCCAGGAGTTAAGTTTATGAAATGTCAATGAGGATGTCTGTGTGTCCTCCATCTGTCCGTCTTCCCTCCCTCCCTCCTCCTCTCCTTCAGTGCTTTGGTGAATAATGCCAAAGGAGGAAATGTCTTTGGAAGCGTTAAGCAAGAGAACTAGATAATTGCTATAATTGTTCCTGGCATCTTAACTTGTTTCTTGCCCCAAGTTGTCATTTCTATAAGGTAACAAAATAGTGTTGAGGTTTTTTGGGGGCTTTTTGTTTTTTAATGTAAAGCAGCAAGTAATTATATGGCTTCTTTATCTGATTTGCTTGCTCTTTGTTGTTGTTACTTAAGCTTTACTCCTTTGAGGTTGAGTTTAATAAGGGATGAGCTTAGAGTGAAAGGGCCTGACAACAAGAAATTTAAAGTCATTTGCCTTCTGACCACATTCCTGTTTATTCCATGAATTTCACTGTTTAACGAAAGTCTATTTATTAAAGAGCTTTCACTGTCTTTGCACCACACCTAGTGTTTGACAAACATTCGTCTTAAGATAATGGGTCTAAATTGTGCTTATGCCTTCTTAGGTTTACCATAGTTACTTTTGGCCGTTGGAATGGACAGTTCCATCAAGAGATAACAACAAATGTTACGCAAAAATAGTCTGTAATATCAAAGACAATGTAAGTGCAATTCTTATTTAATCTTTTCTACTAATTTCATGTTGTTTTTAATATGTAGCTCTGTTTTGACCACATGATACACATTGCATTCCTTTAGTATTCTACCTATAGGTCTCCGTAGTTGCAGGGACATTATCCTAGAGCAAGTACCATGGCTCCACTGCTTGATCTCCTCTCAGCTTCCCTGGCACAGAGCCCTACAGATAGTAGGCAGTCAGTCAAACCTTGCTGAATGAAGGAACCAGAGGGATGACTTGAGAATTGTTTATGTTTGTGTTTGTGAAAGGGGAGCAATGAAATCATTGACTGTATAAACATAATGACAGAACAAAGAAGAACAGGAATAGCACGAGTTTGCATCCTAAGCAGCTGGCACAAATGAGAAAGCTGTAACAGGAAGAGCTCTTAATTGGGTTCTGATTTAAGATTTTATTGCCTGCTGCTACATGTAACAACTGGTAACTGAAGGCCTATGGGCAAACTCCTTGACCTCATAGTTTGTTTCCATGCCTGTAAAATGATTGAATAAATCATTGGTTTTCAAACTTTTCTGTCTGCTGCCCCCCACTTTATATTGTAACCCAGGACACATGTATGTCTGTACACATTCTCTTTAAGTGTTGCGGATTGACTCTTAAGAGCACTGGAGTTTTTAACTCAGCTGGGATCTTACCTTAAAAAAAAAGGTCCTCCGTAAAAAACACAAATGATGCTGAAGAATCCATACATTAAAAGGCTAATAAAAACATAATTTTCATGTCTTGGGATTTGAATATAATTAAGCCGTTTATCCTGTTTAGAAACTACTGCTCTAGACAGTAGCACAGTTGGAGATTGCTTTTTGCAGAATCTTTTTCCCAGAGTTCTAGGAAAACCTGGATCTTCTCCAAAAAGTCATCAAAGATGCATTTAATAAATCAATATGCTAGGATAACCCATAACGAGCTATACACAGTTGACATAAAGAACAATTTTATGTAGAGTATTTTTCTTTTTGGACATAAGTTTTATCATAAGTTTATTTGTATGTGTACATTAGATGTCATGCTACTGTAGACAAAAGGAGAAAATGTCAGATGTTCTCATCGGCAATCTGTTATCTGCCTCTAGCGAGAGAGACTGCGGTTGCACGTAGCAATCAGTGAAACCTCAACAGTTTCCTTCATACCAAGCAAATCTGTTTTAACTGTATATAGTTCTTTTGTCCTTTTTTTCCCTACTGCTGTCATTTTTTTCAAATGGCATTTGTTACATAATCTGAAAGATAATTTTCACTACTAATAAACCTGTTTTAATTAAAATAGTTGAGGCCATAAGTAGAGTGAAATTGTTTTCAACTATTTTCATAGATAAAGATGGTATTAGGAAAGATGAATACTAGTCACTGCTCTTGTCATAAGCAGTCTTGTACCAAAACATGTTTCTACAACTTGACCATTCTTGGGACATGCTTTTATTCATCTTGAGTCAGTCACTTCACTAAGTGTCTAAATATCCTTGGTTTTAAATAATAATTATAATATTTATTATCTGCTAAGCTTTTATTCCTTCTGTACGCTATTCTTTTTTTAGATGAAATATTTAAAATTTACAGAAAGATATGGGAAGTGCCCACCATGCAGAGTCAATGAATGTTAACATTTTGCTATATTTGCTTCAGAGCTTTTCTCTTGTGAGAAAGCGTCACAGAGGCAGTTTATAACAGCCTGTATTTATGAGCACTTACTCTGTGCTGGGCACCACTTAGAGGTCCACTTGTATTAACCTCTTTAATCCTCATACAGCCCTGGAGGTGTGTGCTATCACTATCCCATTTTATAGATGAGGAAACTGAAGCACATGGTCATTAAGTGATTGTGCCCAGGTCATTTACCTAGTTAATGGCTGAGCTGGAATTCAGTCCCAGGCCATGTAGATTCCGTGCTATTAACCATTACCCTGTGCCTGTGTAGTCTTTTATATTCCTTCCTGATCCTATACCCCTCACTCCTTCCTGACCCCAGAGGCGACACTGGCCTGAAGTTGGAGTGTCTCACCTGTTAATGTTGTTGTATGTTTGCCACCTATAGTGTGTCCATAGACATTATACAGTGTGGTTTAATTAAGAGTGCTGTCCTCAGTGAATAGAAGCCTGCAGCTTATCTTTTTACTCTCGTTCTTTTGAGATCCTATCCATATTATTACATGTAGATCTAGTATATTTTAAATGCTGGTATATTTTGTGCTTTTTTTATCCATACAGTAAACCGCTGATTGTCAGGATGAGTAAACAGATTCCCACATGGAATATTACAGTACTTTGGCAGCAGAATGACCTTCCTGATTGTTTTCCAGGGAGCAGTTGAACCTTAGATAAGGCTCTGCACCCCACAGCCTGAGTTGCCTCATCTGTTATGAGGAGATTGGACTGGATATTCTAGCTCAGTTGGAGTTGGCTCTGAAAGTCTGAGCAGTAGAATGCGTCTTGGCAGAGAGGTAGCCTGAGTTCGGGGTTTAGAATTTATCCAAAATAATTCCCACACAGGTATTTCAGAGTTCTCAAACATTTTTCTTTTGCTTACAAAACTGTTTTTAGATTGGAATGGTCTCAAATCTAATTGTGCTGTCTATCTCCAAAACCTTAGTTAAAATGATTTTTTAGTTTGAATGACTGCTGTTAAATGTTACAGCTGTCACAGATAGTTTATCTGTAGCTTTGAGAACCAAATAGAGGAGATGAGGACACACTTGTCCTTTGAAAACACTTCCTAGAACGTTTTGGTGCTTCAGGAGTTGCAGACATCTTTGCTGTTACTGTTCTTCCTCGTCATCACTCGTGGCCGCTCTTACCCCTTCCTCCTTGCTGGCTCTGACCACCCACTCTGTACTGAGTTCCTTCAGCCTCGCAGCTTGGCAAGCATTAATATAAGTCTTTGGCCATTTCTTAATGGGGTTTTAGAAGAGACTGGGGAAATATTCTAGGCTCTTAAGGAAAAAAATCAGCATAATCATATTATTTTATTTTCTGTTTTAGGAGCGTGTTGTAGGCTTTCACGTACTGGGTCCAAATGCTGGAGAAGTTACACAGGGCTTTGCAGCTGCGATCAAGTGTGGACTGACCAAAAAGCAGCTGGACAGCACCATCGGCATCCACCCCGTCTGTGCAGAGGTGGGCCACCTGCGCTTCCACAGCTCTTGTTCAGAGGTGCACGTCACCTCGCTTACGAGTAGCAGATCCAGGGCTCTGAGGCTTGTGTGCTTTCTGCTGTACTCAAGCTACGTCTGTACCTCCTTGCAGCTTATTAATGATGGAGAGGACCTCAGAAGAAGGCTTTGTCTCTAGAGACAGTTTTTCCTCTTTCAAATATTTTTTGTTCCTGGTGTGAACTGGATAGTACTGTCATGCTGTTAAATGGTAAAAATGATGAGAGTGATTTATAGAGATGTGCCTTAAATCTTTTATTTATCTCTCCTAAATTATTTTCATGGCAATCAGTTAATAATGCCATTCATACCCAGAAAGAGCATCAATCCTAGTTTTCCTGGGGCCACCTCAGGGCTAAATGATATTGTCTACCTCTTTAGCTTTTGGTATCAAAGAATGAGATTGAAAGTGATGCTTTTAAAAGATGAAGCAAATGACAGTGGAACTGGAAATTGACCACTTCTGGGCCTCTAGGTGTCAGTGTTTCTTCACACTTGTCAGTGATCTTCCAAGAGTTGAATATGGTGATGCTTACTACTAAATAGGGATTGTAAACCAAAAATGTGTCTAGGTTGGAGAACTTGGTGAAGGCTGGGAGGAGGTATCAGCTTAAGTAGGGAGTTGAAAATGGCAGCTATTACCTCGCCACCATAGTCAGTGGTTTCCAGGGTGTACATTGTGCCCACACACACACACATGCATGCGCGTGTGCACGTTCATGCCAGATTTCATTCAGCATCTTGTTAACTGGTTGGTCTCTGTTCTTGATTACCCTTGCACAACTGAATTCTTTGCTGAGTATATGAAATGTCAGCTTTAAGACCTGGAAAAATGTTCTAGCTTTCTTTTGTTTTGCCTTTTTTATGATTAGAGATAGTCTTCTTCTCTGTATTAATATGCACTTGGCTGGGGTGGAAGCATAAAGTATTAACATGTTTAGTGACTAGGGCATTATTCATAGAAAACTACTGTTTTTGTGAAATAAAACTAAGCTTCATATATAAGCATATATATGTTGAACATAAAAATATAACATAAAACATAAATATTGAAAGGAGTCGCAAAGCTCTTTAAAAATGTGTGATATATCTTTTATTCAGTGTAGTGACTAAGACTATCTGCTTAGGCCAGGATCCAGTTAACTTCATTTTTTTTAAAAAACACTTTTAGTGACTGTATTAGTTTCTAGGGTTCCTGTAAAAAAGTACCACAAACTGGGTGGCTTAAAACAATGGAAATTTGTTCTTTCTTAGTTCTCGAGGCTAGAAGTCTGAAATCAAGGTGTCAGCAGGACCATACTCCCTTCGAGGGTTCTAGAGAGGAATCCTTCCTTGCCTCTTCTAGCTTTTGGTGGTTGCTGGCAGTCCTTGGTGTTCCTTGGCTTGTTGGCTTGTTGATGCAATTTCTGACTCTGTCTTCACGTGGCCTTGTCTCCTATGTGTCTGTGTCCAAATTTCCCCCTTATTGTAAGAACATCCATCGTTGGATTAGGGCCACGTAATCCAGTATGACCTCATCTTATCTTAATTACATCTGTAAAGACCCTGTTTCCAAATAAAGTCACATTCACAGGTACTGGAGGTTAGGACTTGAACATATCTTTCTAGGGGGGCTTAATTCAACCCACAATAGTAAGTGTATTTAAAATTAAAAACTACAACAACCATCTCCGACGTGGATGAGAAGATAACTTCCCAACTTGTATATGCGAGTGTCGAATTTGTTTTATCTGAATTCAGCTCTCAGTGGGCTGATTAAAAGACTGACGGGTGCTTGACTCCTCTCACCCCACCTGGTTGTGTTGTGTTGTGTTGTGTTATGATCCAGCAGTGGCTAGTATGGCAGCATCTGACAGGATGACTGCCAGCTGGACAGAGAGCTGTGGTGAGGAGGCAGGATGTCTTCATGAAGCCTCTGCCTGTGGGGAGGTCAGCCAAAGGCGGCCTCTCCTTGGATGCCTGGCACATTCGGGAACCCTTTTCAAGCGTTTGCTGCTGTGCTTCTCCATCTGTGGGTTCTCTTATGACTTTGAAACTCAGAAGCTGAATGTTCCACTGCTTTGATAAGGTTTAGAGATTTTTTTTCCCAAGCTGATGGCTGATTAAGATGAGAAATTGGGTGTTCTCTCACTCTGAACACGTTTGTCGTACAGCTATGTGGATAGCACTGCACTGGGCACCTGGGGATACAGCAGGGATTTCAGATGTGATTAAGAGTGAGGAGACAGATGAGTGAAGCGCCAATTATAGTTCCGTGTGAGGAGGCTTAGGATCAGGGTAAATATCAAGTGGTGTCTGGAGTAGTGATATTGCGGTAGGACGGTGGAGGAGGGAGTTCCTGCCTAAAACAAGATGTGTTGGTGTGAGCCCGTCGGAGGGAACACCAAATGAAAGGCTACTGTGGGAGAGAGCAGGGCTCACAGAGGGAACTCAGTGCTGTTGTAGCTTGAAGAGCTTAAAGAGAGGTAAGAAAAAAATTATGCTGGAGAAGTAGGTGGGAAGATCATGGCCTTGTAAACCAAGGCGGGGTGTTTTGACTTGATCCTGGGGGCACTGGGATTCAGCTGAAAGAGGCTTAAAGCAGGGGATAATGTGATCAGATACATTGTTGAGAGAAATCGCTCTGGCTGCGCTGTGGAGGATGGACCAGAGGAAGCAGCTCTAGAGGCGAGAGAGGAGGTGGCAGTGGCCTGAACTGGGGTGGTGGCAGCGGATGTCAAGAGACGTTGATAAGTTTGGGAGAGAAATAGGAGATGGAGTTGATCGTGCTTGCCACATGATTGGAAATGGGAAGAGGGAAGAACTGAGGATGGCTCATGTTTGTGGTCTGCAGTGGGAAGCAGTAACAGAGAGCAGGTCTGAGGGAACAACTGGCCGTGATGCTGATACTTCTGAGGGCTTACTGTGTGGGTCAGGCACTCTGCTGTCCACGAGTTGAGTCCTTACAAGAACTCCACGGGGTAGGTGGCAGTAGTGTCTCCATTTGACAGCTGAGGAAACTGAGGACAGAAAGGTTGAGTAACTTGCCCAGAGTTACTCAGCTTAGAAGTGGCAGGACTGGGATTCAAACCCATGCAGTCTGGCTCCTGAGGTCCCACGTTGTACAGATGATACTCCACTTGCACACATCTTCCCATGATATTTGACATAGAATTTAAAAAATGGAAATGATTCTTGGTGGCAATATGAGCCTAGTGGAGACCCAGCTCTGGGTTGTAATCTCACTGAGCAAATTCTCGTTGAACCTGGCCACATCACCCAGCTTTGCAGAAGCTTAGTTTACACATTAAATGAAATAGAGGTAACATGTAACTCAGAGAGCTGGTGAGCAGTGCTGTGTGCCAAGTGTTTAGGAGAGTTCGTGGCGTTTGGTAGATACTCATTTAACTGCATCTGTTGGCTGGTTTTTCCCAGGGTATTTCATTATAGAAGATGTGGCTTGACTAAAGGTCATCATTACAGTATTTTTAAGGTGGGTGGGTGGTGGGAAGGAATGTATATTTTGAAAAAGCTCCTGTGGTAATTTTTTTTACCTTTGGGTATGAAATATTTGTTTAGAAACTAGATTTTAAAAAACCAAAGGCTTCTGACCCCTGACTATGGAAATATTTTTTAAAGCTTCTTGATCAAGAGAAAGTGACATTTGATCAGTAGGGGATTTTTAGGGACTGTTTGTGCTAAATGCTGGGTTCCAACTTGAATTTACTATTGAACCCACTGTCTTTTCGTGTCCAGTCATTTGCTGTAGAGGGGTGCCGCTCAAAATTCGGTCCTCAGAATGTTACTAGTCCATGTGAGATAGGGATGGACATGAAGAAGAAAGGTTTAGAAACTTTAAGAGCTATTTGACAGTATCTGATATAATAAAAAATTGGCTTTTAATTTTACATGCCTTTTAAAATTTCATTTTCCTAATACGTTTTTATTGAATTTCACAAATGTCAGTCCATTGGATGGATTAGACGTGATAATTTAAAAACTGGTCCTGAGCACTGTTTTAAAGTGTTCAGAACTAGCCACAGCTCCCAAGCCAGCTGTGGGTGGTTTGCAGAATGAACCATTGAATGAAGTCCTCTGTGCCATTTTGATAAAATAACCTGGGCAATTGAGCGACCTTTGGCTCTGAGGAATAATTACTTAGAAAAGTTGATGAGTCCTTCATTGAGGAATTACTCTAAGAGGCTACTCTTGTTTTGACTGAAAGCCCCTTGGTGTCAGGAGGAGAGGGAGTCCTAACGCCTGAAGCATCAGTTATGCGTTGGCATTATTCAGTGTAGTCCATGATAATTTATGCTGGACATCTGAGCAGCAGTAATTGAAGCGGACACTGATTACACATCATTTGGAGTAGTAATTTCAACTAATCAAGTTTATTTGAAGGGGAAGAATAATAGCTCAAGAGGAAGGAACGTTAGGAAAGACCCCTGTGCAATGTCTTAAAATGAATTTTAGTGCCGAACATCAAAAGTTTTATTTTCAGGTTACTCTTAAAAAAAAAAAAAAGTTTTGTTTTCGTAGTGAACATAATCAGTCTAGAGTGAGGGGTCTCATGAGGCTGGGCAGAGTTGGGGCAGATGTGAATGTGAGCTGAATGCCTACAGCTGCATTTGACCTTTTGTGAGTGTTCTTTGTGTTAGGATAGAAAAGCATGAAGGGGCAGCCTCCATGCTCACTTTTTTTTTTTTTTTTGGTGAGGAAGATTGGCCCTGAGCTAACATCTCTTGCCAATCTTCCTTTTTTTGCTTGAGGAAGATTGTCGCTGCCATGCTCATGTTTTAGAAACATGTTTTTGTGACAATTCTAAAGCAGCTATATGCAAATAAAATCTTGTAAAAATTGACCCCATCAGTTTTTTCATTTAGACTAATCATGGCAATTTGGCTTCCCCATCTCTTTAACATAAGCATGTTATCAGTATAAGAAAAATAGGTAAGAGCTCCTTTTTGTATCTGCTTCCTTTTTTGATGGGTTTAGTTTTCTATCTAAATCTCCCACAAGTTCTGTTTCTAAATTAATTCCTGAGAAATAAAACTTAAGCTTGCAAATTCACAAGCCTGAAATTTGTTTTAATGTATTCCCTGCCTCCTTATTTTTCTTCCTTTATAAAAATTGAAAAGAACATGTTTGATGGTATTTTAAATTGCCCGTATCATCATCATCCTAACACAGCTATTTTCATTATTGCATATTGTTCTTCTGTCCTCATCAGTCAGACATTTTTTTAAACAAAGGAATTTTATTGCTTTTCAAAAGAGTTGTACTAGTTTACAGTGTCATCAGCATGGAATTTAAGAGTGCTAATGAAAATGTTGCGAATTCGGTGTAAATATATTTTTTCTATAGTAAAGTATAAAAGGGATAACTATTTCAAGGATTTTTGCATATCTTTGCTAACAAAGATGAACCTCTTGTCTCATAATTATTATTATTATTTTTTATGTGAATTGTTCATATTTTCTTCTGGCCTCGTATTTTTAGTGTCTTAGGATACTGGCCATTATTATTGGGTCTGAATTTCTTGAGGTGCTTATGATATGTTAGCATATGGGAAGTAAAATGGCTTTGTCGCTGCTTTAAGGCTGAAATAGACTCAGGGCGGGCCGGCCCCGTGGCTTAGTGGTTGGGTGCACACGCTCTGCTACTGGTGGCCCAGGTTCGGATCCCGGGCACGCACCAACGCACTGCTTCTCCGGCCATGCTGAGGCCACAGTCACATACAGCAACTAGAAGGATGTGCAGCTATGACATACAACTATCTACTGGGGCTTTGGGGGGGAAAAAAAATAAATAATAAATAAAATAAAATAGACTCAGGGCTTTTCACAGTAATGTACCTTCTTTACACAAAAGTATCTTCCCCTTTTATTCAAAAGTAGTTTTGATGCTATTCCTGTTCCTTTGACCTGCATAAGTCAAAATGGACTTGATTTCTTGTGCTCTTTCCTCTTTGTGTTGAAAACTAGGAAACTAGTTATTTCTCAGGAATCAAAGGGGCAGCTGACCAAAAAGTTTGTCCAGGTGTGCCAACAAAGTTACAGGCACTCTCTGAGTCCTGCTTCCACCGGGGACTCTCCCAAATAAGTTGTGGCCTCTGGTCTCAGTACGATGCTCCATGCTTGAGAACGTTGGCCTGGGTAGCATGGGGCAGATGGGCTCTGCAGAGTCTTACCAGTTACCCACCAGCTTATTAGTGTGACCAGAAGGGGTTTGGATTGAAGTCTTAGTTGTACTCAGTAACCAAATGTGTTTCTAAATTTCGTTGATTGAGTACAAAGCCCTTTTATGTTTGCAAGCCTGAGCGATGTAAATGGCCAGTGGGGGCTATTTTTGGTCTCTTGCCTATGAAGGTTCCTTGCTGGTGCTCTGTGGTCGTCATGGGTCAGCTGCAGCTCAGCTTCCATGCCATCTTCACTCCAGGATCGGGCTGATGGGGCAGCCTCTCCCCCGGGCGTTGCTGGCTAAATGGCAGAGGGAAGGAGATTGTAGGAAGGCACACCTTGGTGCCTGAGGCTTCTGTTCAGCAGTGATGTGTCCCACTTCCACGCACATGTCCTTGGCCAGAGCAAGCCCTGGCCCCCACGTCTGCATCCAGTAGGGCGGGAATGTATAATGTGTAGTCCACACGAAAAGTCATCACAGGGAGGTGAAGGCACTGTATGTTTTGGAAGCTGACAAAAATTTCACAGTAGTTCAATCAGAATTAGAAAGACCTGAACCTGGTGTCAGTGTTAACACGAAGAGAGATCAGATTTGACAGAAAAGAAGCAAAATATATAAGACTTAGTAGCTGATTATATATCAGCAGTAATGGAGATAGAAGAATTAAGGATTAATCCCAAATGTGTGGCCTGGACAACCAAGTAGTGGCGATGCCATTCACTGAGAGGAACCGGATGAAGGGGAGATAAGGCTTCAGTCCTGGACATGTTAAGTTTGAAGTGTCATCCAGGAAGAGGTGTGTGTTAGGTCTCACTGGTGTGTAGCTCAGGAGACACAATGGCTGGAGAGATTGCGAATTCATCTGCCTAAACGGGAGTAGTTGGCTGAATGAGACACTATGACAGGAGAGTGTCTAGAGGGGAGAGAGCTGAGGGTGGAACCTGGGGGAGTGCTTTGTGGCCTTGTTCATGTTGTCCCCACATGGACAATGGCAATACTTGTGCAGCACATTGGAGTAAATGGATCAGGCGGCTGCATCTACAGCCAGCCCTGGAGCTCTGGCCACCCCGAGGGCTGGGGGACGTTTGAGTACCCCTCTTTGCCATGGCTGAGGAATAGCCACAAAAGAAGGAGACAGGAAGGAGCACTCTCATGGAAACAAGAAGAGGAAAGAATTGTTAATAGGTAGGTGAGATTAACAACAAGGAACGCTGCAGAGGGGCGGTGTAAAGTGAGCAGCACAGGGTGCCCTCTGGATGAGAGAGTTACTGGTGGACTGCAGGAGAGCTGCAGGCACTCTGTTTGGTGAAACTACAGAGTTAAAGTAACTGGCAGTTAGTTTCCCACGCAGTGGGCTTCTAGGCTTTGGATTTTGCCAAGAGTTCACAGTGCGTTGCCCACTCTGGTGTTGCTTTGCATAAGAAATTCTAATATGTGGTGGTCTTTAGACAGCCTGCATTAGAATCACTTGGGACTCCTGCTAAAATTGAGATTCCTCGGCCCTACTCTAGATCTGCCAAATCAGAATCAGTGTGGTTTCCGGTTATTTTAATCAGTGAACAGGCTTACAAGTTTGAGAACCATTGATTTTTGCATAGGCAGTCTTGAGTGGTAGCAAGTCAAAGCTCCCTAAAGATGTTAGGGCTCTAAGTCCACAAGCAGTAAATGTTCGCAAGGATGTGAAACAAGGAGGCCTCCTCAGTCACTGCAAGTGAGAGTGTCAGTTGGTCAGGCACCTTGGAAATCCAGCCGACTCTTCAACCCAGCAATTGTACCTCTAGCTCTGGGTGCAAGGAGACATTGGCATGTCACAGAGCTTGTTGCAAATAACATATTGGCAATAGCTTGGATGGCCAGCAAAAGGAGCCTGGATATGTAATTTGTAATATATTCACTATTTGAGTAATTAAGTACTATAGTATGTAGTATATATACTCTATATGGTATAGTATGCTATAGTAATTGAATACTCTTAAGTGGAAAAATGGAAGAATTAGAGCTATTTGTATCCATATGAGTGAATTACAGAAATACAATATTGAGCCAAGAAAGCAAGTAGCAGAAGAGTACATACACCATTTTGCCATTTACTTGTAAAGTTTCTGAAAACCTACAAAAGAAATGCAGGAAGAAATACATAGGGATGGTAAGCACCAGTTAGGGGCAGGGAGGGAGAAGGTGGTCAGGGAGGGGCACACATTGGGCTCTAACCATCCTCGTAAAGCTCCCTGAGTGGGGCGGGCCAGGGGCATTTGAAATAGTGTACTTTATACCTTTGTACATATCCAAAATATTTCATGATGCATTTCTTTTAGAGAATTGACAAGCGGGGTAACTGACTTAATTGTTTTAATCACCCTCATGCTAAAAAAGTTCTTGACTAGATATAACCTAAATTTTCTTCTCTTTCACCTTGGTTTTAAAATGTTTTTCCCCTTTTATCCTCTGGAGAAATTGAGGATATCCTTGGTCATATTACATCTCTGTTTTATTCTTTGTAAGTAGTCACCTAAGTCATTCTTAGTACGTATGGTGTTATCTGAACTGCTCCCTGTTAACTCATTCGCTCAGGTGTCTAAAATTCTGTTGCTTTCTCCTCCCCGCAGATATTCACGACGCTGTCGGTGACCAAGCGCTCTGGAGGAGACATCCTCCAGGCTGGCTGCTGAGGTTAAGCCCCAGTGTGGATGCTGTCGCCAGGACTCCAAACCACTGATGCGTTTCCTTGCCTAAATCCAAGGCGAAGTTTTCAGGAAGCTTCTTGGGCTTTGGCACCTGCGTGTGCTGTGCTTACCCCACCCAAGGCCCCCTTGGATCTCATGGGTAGGAGGTGGTGAATGCAAGGCAGGCAGCATCACACTGGGGTCACCAGGACTGACTCTAAACTGGTACTCGGCGGTGCATCGAAGGGATGCGTCCATGACGTCACTGGCCTCAAAGCCCATGCGGTGGGCAGTGATGGAACAACTGTCGAAGCAGTTTTAGCATGACCCTTCCTTTGTGGGTCGTCTTCTTCTCATTGTCAAGCTTTCTAAAGTTGAGTATTTTTTTCTTATTTCTCTAAGGTGTTAATGATACTAGTGATGAAAAATGTTAGCAGTCAATTTTTGTCCAGAAGCAAGTCATGGTTAGAGTATGCAAATAAGGTGCCTAGTTGCTCGGAAGGCATGATTTGGCTCACTTGGAGGCCACATACACTTGTCCCCCGAAGGAGAACTGTCCTAGGACTCAAATGTGCTGTTCTACTTGACTGACCTGCTGTTCAGCACTGTTTCACCTAGTGAGTTCTGTGTCCAAAACAAGTAAATTTATGAGTGACTCTAGCCAAATTTGCCCCCATGTGCTACATCACTGATGATTTTTAGTTCTGTTTAGGAAAGGAAATGGCCGCTTGGCCAGCCTGTTTGAAGTAATACGCCAGTGCAGGGAACCTGGCAGTATAGGACGGTTTCCACCATTATTCGTCATGGAGGCAGATGTACACCTTATATGGGAAAAAATAGTAAATGTCTTTATCTAGTTCACTGTGTGCTGGTCTAAGTAAGCTGAGATCTTTTGTAATGGAAAACACTTGTTTAAAACTTTTTTTTTTGATAGCTTTAGCTTTAAGCTAAAAACACAAGATAGCACGGCTTTATTTTTTGTGTGTATTAGGTATCTATCGCTTCCTAAGATCTACATTCATAGGAAAATAGGTCTTTCCACACTTATGATTTAATAATTCTTTTGTAGTAATGTTTTTAAGGAAGCTGTTAATATCATAAGTTATTATTTTTGAACACAGGTGGATGTGAAGGATTTTCTTTTAAAAACCAAATGGTTTTGACTTTTTCTGTTGAATGAATGACTGTACCTGGTGGAATTTTGGCAGAAGTGTTTACACTCCGTTAGCATTCCAGCTTGTATTATTACAAAGAGGTATTAACTCCACAGTTATGTATTTCTCTATAAATATACTGACTAAGGATTATAGTTAGGCAGTCTTCTCGCTATAGAAGCTGGATTTGAAACACGTGCTGTGGACGTGGGGCCTCCCACCAGCAGTTAGCTCTCTGGCTGCTTTACCCTCCCCGCCCTCCGCTGTATCTCTCAGCTACAACACCGCATGGTGGATTCAGAGTACATTTCTTGGTCTCCTCAGGGAACTCACACGTCTGCCTGGCATTTAGTCAGCAGAGCTCCTAACCCTGAGCCACAGGGCTCTCCCTCACGGCCTCCTCCCTTCTGGTTATGTGAAGAAAAGGGGAAAAGGAGAAAGGAGAGGAGAGTTGAGGCAATTGACTGTGTTCAGTTTTATTTATTTTTTTAATTTGTTTTTTCTCCAAGTCTGCCAATCTCTGAAATTAGAACAATAGGCAGTATGAGATGATCGTGCCTAATCATGTTGTGATTCTCTCTTCGTGGAATGGAATGTTCTGCCCCCACAAGAAGGATTTTACTTCATAGACTTGTCTTGTTTAGATTCTGTAATTGCCCAGTGCATTGAAACTTATACTAAATTTTATGTTTTTTGTTATAATCCTCTGAAAAAAAAAACCAACGTGAAACATTAAAAGGTATTAACATCCACCGTGTGTGCCTTCTTACTGAATGATGTTCTTGGGATTCTTTGTGTGAGTGCCACACAGACTTCAGGTTCCGTGTTGATAATTATGAGAACTAGCTGCTGAGTGAGCTCGAGTGATGCTGTGCTCTCCGGCCTGCTCAGGATCTGCTGAGGTTTACGTTTTAGTGGTGTTGGCTTTTTAAATTCCATTTTTCAGCTTCTCCTGATTTGACTTGTCAGTCTTGGTCTTTAAAGTGACAAAACACCCCACTCCACTCAGGCTCACTCTGTGTCCTGGCACTTTGTACATCCGTGGCTGCATGTATCTGTTATTTCCCCATGCAGCGCTGTGAGGTGTGCAATCCTTCCATCCTCTCTGGACCGAGTGGTCTTTGGGTATGGACAGACTGGTCATCGCCATTCCCAGCCCCTGGCCGTATCAGGCCACACAGTAGGTGTTCAATAAGCATTTACGTTAACGTTGATTGTCATGCTCATATTGTTCACTCACGTGCACTTAATTTCCTTAGGCATCAGTTGTTAAGCAGAAACTCCTATTTTTTGTTAATCCTTACCAAAAACCTTTCCAAAGTACCTTTCCATTCCATCCTGAGTAATTGCAGAGTGCTAACAGTAATAGCCACATGGGGGTTTACCACAGCATGTTCCAGCCACTGGCTTGACGCACACTGACTGCCTTCATTCTTACGACAGCCCTGTCAGGAACTGCTTCTGTGCCCATAGATGGAGAAACAGGCTGCAGTAGGCATCCTTGCTCAGGGCTGCACAGCTAGTTAGAGATGTAGCAAGTTTTTGAACCCAGAGCTTAGGTCTGTGACTTCAAAGGCCCAGGTCCCTAGCTGCCTTGCCATACTGTCTCCCATTTGGCGCTGGCAAATGGGAGCTTTCAGGGCTGTTGAGTCCATTCCTGGGACTCATCATTTTTCACATGCCATCCAGCACTGTTGTTGGAACAATTAATAAATACCTATCTGAGATGTTTTAGCACTGTGAATTCATTTCCACACTATAGCCAGGATTTTATTGGTCAAACTTCCCTTGCCCCAAGCCCTCGGGGTCTTCCAAAGGCCTATAAATAGACCCATAGTCTCCTGCTAGCCACTGGGCCTGTCACCTGCACCTCTGACCTCTGCTTTCATTTACTCTTTCTGGCCACACCTGCTGTCAGCCCCAAATACACGCTATTCCTAACCTCCCTGCTCTAGATTGCCTCTAGCCAGGATTCTCTCTACCTGTACTCCGTGGTAGTCTGTATGTTCTCTAGAGCACTTTGAGCTACTCTGCATGGAGACTGGTATATGTGTCTGTCTCCAGTTCTTCACCTGGGTCTGCCCCACAGCTTCTATCACAAGGCGGACAACTACATACAGAGGCATTTAAGGATTCATGTCGTAGGGTTGGCAGGTAGAGCCTCACCACTTAGATCAGGACCTATCGGAGATGGCCACTTAGGGAGCCTGTTCATCTCTTCCTTTTATGTCAGGAACCCTTGATTCAAATGTTGATGAAAGTGGAAAGGGCATAAACATAAAAATGGTGAACCTCATCAATGAGAAATGCAAACTAAACTGCTATGAGGTACTATTTCATACCCACTATATTGCAAATATGAAGAGCCTGACTGTATCAAATGTTGGTGAAGATGTGGAGCAAATGGAGCGCTTCCTTATTGCAGCCAGGAGTGTAAATTGGTACGATCACTTTGGAAAACAGTTTGACATCACCCAGTGAAGTTAAACATGTGCTATGACCTAGCTATTCCATGCCTAGATATATACCTAGCACAGATGTACATCTGTGCCCCAAAAGACACGTACAGGACTGTCCATGGCTCTGGTAGTAATGCAAAAGACAAAACCTGGAGATGACCCAAATATCCATCAGGACAAGAATGGGCACATGAATTGTGGTGTATCCATGTAACAGAAGACTATAGCAGCAAAATATATATAACATGCTGAGTTGATCTAAGAAACAGTGTTGAGTGAAAAAGTCTCAAAGGAATAGGTACAGTGTGATTACGTACATAAACATGCAAAACTAAGCAATATATGTATGTGTTTAGAGATATACTTGGGATAGAACCATAAGGGAAAACAGAATGAAAATTCAAAATGAAGACTATAGAATTGAAGCTGGTTGTTACACGTGAGAGGATAGAACGGAGGATGGAGTCAGAAAGGGACCCCCAGGACCTAAAGGTTTCTATTTTAACCTGAGTGGTGGACTTGTGCATTTGTAGTATCATATTTATATATTTTTTACAAATGTTCCTTTGCATCTACTCAGTAGTTCAGTCAAACAGCTTTAAAAGGGCGGGAGGGGCAGCTTGGAGTATTAGCAGATTGCTGGGGAGCAGGAGCATGTCTGTCAAGGTTTCATCCACGGAGCTAGGAGACCAGACTCTAGTGATGAGAGTACAGCAGAAGGCCTTTCCTGACGTCACCCACCGTGGTTCCGTCCTTGATATGAGATCTAGGATTGGGCTAAACACGCACTAAGCTGTGGGTAATTTGTGACACAGCAGTCGATAATGAATATGTGGGAACTGGAAAGGGTGGTCGCAGAATGAGCAGGCCTGGTCCTCTTCCCTTAAACCTGCTTTAAATCAGAACACTTGACTTTTATTTCATAAGATTTTACTTGAAAAAGAAAAGCTTTTTTTAAAAGAAAAGTTTTTACATTTGAAATTCCACTGCAAGGAAGCAAAGTTTTACTGCACAACCTTTCCTGCTAACGCACTATAACACTGATACCATGCGTTGTCCTCTGGGCACGCCTGAGCGTCACGAGGAGCTGAGCAGAGCAGGACTGGGGTGTTTCTGGATGCCCTGGCCGTCTCTGAGCGCGATCCCACCACTGAACACCCTTACTACAGCGCCACCTCTCAGGCACTGTGTTGTAGTCTTTGAGATGGGAAAGGGAGGTCAGCTCCTCCAAGTCCATTTACAGATGCAGAACCTGAGGGCTGGACAGGTGAAGCCGCCTGACCAACATCAAGGTCAAGGTTAAACAGCTAAGAGCTGGAACCAGAAGCCAGTCCTGGCTTCCAGTTGTGTGCTTCTCCACAACATGATGCTGCTTTGTTGCTGCCACCATCTCCTTTGTAGATCCTCCCACATGCTTAAAAGCACCCAGCCATGTAAGCACACCCTTGACTGCAGTGAAATTGAAGGGCATGAAAGCATGTGTTGACTCTGAACAAGCCAATAGGTCCTTGGCCCCGTGGTGGGCACACAATAGGGATGCAGGAAATGCTTGCTGACCGACCTGAAGTGAGGCACCGGGAGCTTTCGATATTGGCTTCCCCGAGTGTGTGATGGGGATACCTTCTTGTATATCAGGAGAATGAGGTAGAGCCTGCCTAAAAATTGCAACAGCCAACACCCTGGTAGAGTGTTTGTTAAATGAGTGAAGAGTCAAGAAACAAAACTATGGATGCTCCCTACATCCAAGGCACAATGGAGTCAAAGTGAATAAACACTCTGATGGTTAATTTATGTGTCAACTTGACTGGATCAGGAGATGCCCAGATATTTAGCTGAACATTGTTTCTGCGTGTGTTTGTGACGGTGTTTCTGAATGAAAGTAGCATTTGAATCAGTGGACTCAGTAATGTGGTTTGCCCTCCCCAATCCACTGAGGGCCTGAATAGAATAAAAGGTGGAGGAACAAAGAATTTGGCTTTTTCTCTCTGATTGATTGAGCTGGGACATCAATCTTCTGCCCTCAGCACTCCTGATTCTCAGGCATTTGGACTTGGACTGAATTCCTTTCCCAGCTTTCCTGAGTCTCGACTTTGCAGATGGCAGAGCATGGCACTTAGTCTCCATAATTGCATGAGCCAATTCCTTATAATAAATCTCTTCCTATATATATATATACATATATATATCCGATTGGTTCTGTTTCTCTAGAACACTGACTACTACAAATACACACCTCACTCTGAAGGTGTGTATGAACGGGGGTGGTGGTGAGTGTACAAAGTTACTCTTTCATTTCTTCAACAACTACTACGTCCCAGCTCCTGTCGTAGGCAAGAGAGTTCAGCAGTGAACAAAACATTGAAAATCCTTGTCCTCAAGGGGATTCTGTTATAGCTGAGGGAAACAGGCAAAAATAACATGAGTAAGTACATTATATAGAGTGTTAGATGGTGATAGGTGCCAAGATCATGCAGGACCTTGGTTATAATAGGATCCGGCACCGTTGGGAGCCACTGGAGGGCTCTGAGCAGAGGAGGGTGTGACCCCACTGACAGATTGTCGGGAGCACTCTGCTGGCTGGGCTGCAGGCAGCCTGAGGCTTGAGCAGGGTGGCAGGTGGGAGCCCACAGGGGAGGTTACTGCAGTAATCCATGGACGGGAAGAGGCTGTCATAGTCCCAGGTAGTAGCAGTAGATGTGATGATGTAATTTGAGAGTAGAACCAATAGGATATAGTGTGATTGGATGCCAGGTGGGAGAGAGAGAGAGAAGTCAAGGATGACACCAACCTTTTGGGCATCAACAGCTGGAAGGATTGAGGCTGGAGGTGCCGTTTCACTGAGATGGGAAAAGTAGGGGAGGAGGAGCAGTTTCCAGGGGAATATCAGAAGCTCGAGCTTGGGTGCTGCGTGTGAGATGCCTATTAGATATCTGAGTAGAGATGGTGAGTAGGCAGTTGGACACGTGAGTCTGGAGTTCCAGAAAGTTCAGGATAGAGAATTAAACGTCAGAGCATCAACCTAGCAAGGATATTTAAAGTCCTGATAATGCTGAGGCCCCAGGGCATGAGTGCAGATGGTAATGAGAAAAGCTCTTCTAGAAATCAGCAGCTGCCCCCAAGGGAACAGAGCAGGGCGAGAGGATCTCCTGGCGATCCTTTCTGTGATGAAGGAGGGCAGGTTTTAGATCCGTAAACATGGGGTGGAGAAAGGACATTCAGGTAGACAACCAGACAAGACATGGAAACAGAAAATGAGAGAAAGATGGAAAGGTGGAGAGGTCAGCTCTAAGCAGCTGTGGAAGGGCCCAAATGGCAGGCCAACACTTTTGCACGTCATTCTGGGGCCGTGGGGAGGGTATACAACTGCAGGGCCGGGACCGGGGTGAGCCGAGTCAGGCATGCACACTCAGGTCATGTAAGAGCAGGATCGGCCCTTGCACAACTCTGGGAATTAAATTCCGCACCCTTGGTTCCTCACTCCCCTCACCCGGATCCCGGCCCCGCACAGCTGATGGGCAGCTGGGCTTCGGGTGGATGAACATACTACCCCACCCCAGACTGAGGCAACACAGGTTTGAATCGCAGCTCTGCCACCTCTTGCCAAGTTACCCGTGCTAAACCTCACTCTACCTCAGTTTCCTCATCTGTAAAATGGGAATATTAATTGTACCGTCCTGGGGGGCTGTGAGGGTTGAGTTGGTACACGTAAAGCACTTAGAGCAAGAATATGGTAAAATTGACTGGTATTATTACACTATTTGGCAAAGGAGCGTTGGAGAAATGAATTTGTAGGCAGTTGCAAGTCAGAGCAAGAGATAAAGGAAACCTGAAAAGGAGCAGTTGCCAGGGTAAAGATGAGGTGATGAATATTAGGGAGAGAACAGCGATAAAATTGGTGGGGCTGGATAGTGTGCTCATTCATTCTGCAATTATACGTAAAGTTCCTCTTATGTACTTGGAGTTGTTCTGAGAGGTGGGTTGTTGGAAAACAAGGGAAAGACTAGTCTTCCAGAAAAGACTCTGAGGGCCAAGAGGATATGGGCAGATGGCAGCCTTAGCACAGGCCCCAATTCCAGCCAGGCAGTTCAGCAAAACACGCCTGAAATGCGCTCATTTGTTGGCCTGGAGGGAATGGCAAGTGATTTAGGGGCTGCGGGTCTAGAAACAGGATCTAGAAACAGGTGGAAGGCTTGTCTTTCCAGCAGGGCCTGGGGCAAGGATTACCACTGCTGCCCAAGGGGGCCTGACCCGTGTATCCCTCAGCAGAGAGTGAGGTCTGAGCTCCGGGAGCTTCCAGGCAAATCTTCTTGCATGTGAGTCCTGAGTGGGACCCTGTATCCCCACGGGGCAGGCTGAGTGGAGGTTGGGTCACAGGGAGCCCTCCTTGTCTCCAGGCCGGGTCTCCCCTGGGAAGGGAACTACTCACTCATTCATTGTGTGTTAGTTTGCCATAACAAAACAGCAACAAAAATGTATTTCCTCACAGTTCTGGAGGCTGGAAGTCTGAGATCGAGGAATTGGCAAGTTCAGTTTCTTCTGAGGCCTCTCTCCCTGCTTTGCAGATGGCTGCCTGCTTGTCCTCACATGGCCTTCCCTCTGTGCCTTTCCCTCTTCTTATAAGGACACAAGTTCTGTTGGATCAGGGCCCCACCCATACGCCCTCATTTAACCTTCATCCCCTCTTTAGAGGCCCCATCTCCAAATACAGTCACATTCTGAGGTTAGGGATTCAACATATGAATTTTGGGGGGACCCAATTCAGCCCATAACATGTTCATTCTCACGTATTTCAGGGCCTACAATGCCCTGTGCTAGACCCATATTCACGTTGAGCTGAAAGGCCAAATGACGTTGGTTTCCTTTTAGAATAAATGTACTCAATAGCAGTGTAGGGCCAGCCCCGTGCCTTAGCGGTTGAGTGCGTGCGCTCTGCTGCTGGTGGCCAGGGTTCGGATCCCGGGCGTGCACAGATGCACCGCTTCTCTGGCCATGCTGAGGCCACGTCCCACATACAGCAACTAGAAGGATGTGCAGCTATGACCTACAACTATCTACTGGGGCTTTGGTGGAAAAATAAATAAATAAATAAAATTATAAAAAAAAATATAGCAGTGTACTTGATACATGGATGAGGGGGAAAAATCACAAAGCTGAGATTTTTAATGACTCCAGTTTAGAAAACACTGAAAAAGACCCAAATAGCAAGTGAGGATGCAGAGTATTTAAATGACAAAATCAACAAGCTTGTATAAGTCTGTCTCTCTACAAATAGAAAATACACATTTTTCTCTTATATCCATGGAACATTTCTGGAAACCACAAAAGAAACATTAATACATTTTACAGAGGTGTACTATCACAACTACAATATCTGTTTGTAGTAAATCAGAAACAAAAATATAGCCCGGAAAACTTACCCATCTGAAAACTGAGAAACAGTCTTTTAAAAAGTCCTGGATCAAAGAGGTAATTAAAACTATAATAACTGAAAATAACACAAAAGAGAATATCTATGAGGTGTCGAGTTGTATTCAAAGAAAAATTTAGAGCCTTTTAAACGAAAAATTAATTCATAAAAACGAATTTTAAAAAATGAAATATTCAGTTCAAGAAACTGGAAAAAGAACAATAAAATCAGTCCAAAGTTTTTATACCAGAGTGACTCAGATAACAGACAGGAAAAGTAAGCTGTGCCCCGGGCATCATGCAAGGTGTTATATATATTATTTGAATTCTCACAACAGAGAGATTCTGCAATTTACCTAACACTATATGATTCCCAGACTACAGAGTTGAGACTGAATCTAGGTTTCAGGACTCATTAAAACACAGACCCCAGGGCCCCCCCTCCTCCCCGAGACTAACAGAACCAGATTCCTCAAGGGACTGACCTGGGGATCTGTATTTTTATCAAGTGCCCCAGGTGGTTTTTATGAGCAAGTGCATTTGGGAAACACTAGAGTACATCCTGTGGAGAAGACTACTTCTCTGAACAGAACTTGAATATTAGCAAGCTCGAAGGTAGCGCTTCCTCGTCCAGCACTTTGCGTATATGACTCCTTTTATATAATCCTCACAACAGCCCTTCCGAGGTAGGTACCATTAATGTCCCATTTTACAAATTAGGAAATGGGCACAGAGAGGTTAACGAACTTGCCCAAGGTCACAGCTAGTAAATGGCAGAACATGAATTTGAACCCAGGGGCCTGGCTCAGGGCCTGCGTTCTTGGCTCCTGCGCTAGAAAGGATTTCCTTGAGTCCTCAAGTGGAGGTCCAGACTGGGAGTCAGCAGGGTCCCCCAGTGGGAAGATGGGAAGGCTGGATCGGGCTCAGGAGGAGGGGAGGCGCTGGGCTCTGAGTCAATATCTACACGGAAGGGCTAACAGGGACCACAGGAGCACTGATGCTGAGGTAGAGAAGGCTGGGCTCCTTTATCCATTAAATGCCATGCGCAGAAGAGCTAGTGTTTATAAAAACATTTCAGACCTTTAAAAAAATGCATCAAAATATGAAGGAAAACAGCCAAGAGAGAAAAATTGCAATGGACAAATCTTTAAATGCGTACATCATATTATCTCAACCAATCGGATGCAATTGGATCCCATTCCCATATATTTGTAAACATTATGTTTAACGTGGGAAGGGGGTACATTTCATTATGTCTGAAATGATGTGGGTCAACTCTGCAAATACAAGTGTGTGGAGGGATAAAGGCCTTAAAATGGTCCTGAGAGGAAATGTAAAGAGAAGAGGCATAATTGATGGGAGCCATGGGCAAGGAGAAAGAAAGAACTGCATATTCAAGGCACTTTACACACAATGGTTCAATTAATCTTTGCAAGAACCCTCAGAACTCTTGGATCCATTTTTCAGGTGAGAAAAATGAGGTTTGGAGTCATCCAGTCATTCGCCCAAGCTCACACTGCTTGTAAGTCCACAAAGAGAAGGTGTGCCCCCTAGTGTCCATCTCTGTGAACAGCAGGCTGCCACTTCTGCCTACCGGCCATAATCGGTGACTTTTCTTGGAACACAAACTCTGCGCTTGTATGAATAAGGCCACAGAGCTAAAAAGTTACAGGGCTTGCAAATCAAGAGGGAAGGACAAACAGCTTAGCAGACCATGCTGTGAAAACTCGATCGTTATATGTATAACTATAAAACTGGATCCTCGTCTAGCACCATATATCAAATGTAGACTTAAAACAGGTTAAAGACCTAAATGTATGTGGTACAACCATAAAGTTTATATGGTAAATATAGGAAAATATCTCTGTGACCTACAAGTGAGCAAGGACTTCTTAAAACCTGGCCTCCAAGCACAAACCATAAGGAAAAATCATCGAATGGGCCAACTGCATGCAAAGTCCTGTTTCACGAAGACCACCGTGGAAAAAAGTTAACAGAGAGACAACAAAATTGGGAGAAGACAGTTTCAGTGTCTAAAACTGACAACAGACTTAGATCCAAGTGACAATAAGGAATTCTCGCCAATCAAGAAGAAGACAGGAACCCCAAAAGAAAATGGGTGAAAGACACTGAACTGGTTATTCCTGCAAGAGGAACCCCCAAAGTCTAACAAGATAGGAGAGATGCACAAACTCACGAGTAACTAAAGAAATCAAACTAGAATAATGAGAGATCACTTTATACTCATCCGATCTGCAGACATCAGAAAGCTGATTAATGCCAATGAGGGGACGTCCAGTCTCTGCTGGTGCGAGGATAGACCGTTTGCTTCCCTGTGTTCAGACAGATCGAGCACCGTGTTCCCCATGACCCAGGAGTCCTGCTCCTGGCATCAACCGCGGGGACGTTCTCACACGTGTCCGCAAGGCAGCGTGCATGAAGATGCCTGTCGCAGTGGCATTTGCGGTGTTGGGAAGTTGGACTGAATCCTGATGTCTCTCGCTGAGGGATGGATGAGCAGGCTGTGGGGGACGCAGGGCGACGCAGCGGTATTCTGGGATGTACAGTGACGTGGGAGATGTGAGAGAAAAAGAAAGAAAGAAGAGAACGAGCCCTACAACTGCCTGTGTACATTAAAGGTGCCCGAGTACCCGGCCGGGGCACACCTTTCACCAGAACCTCCACCAACAGAAGAGAACACTCGGCGCATCCGAGCGGCCGCAGACGGAGAGAGAGCGGGAAGCCAATGGAAATAAAGGGAAGTGG
Organism: Diceros bicornis minor; assembly: GCF_020826845.1. Lineage (NCBI taxonomy): Eukaryota > Metazoa > Chordata > Mammalia > Perissodactyla > Rhinocerotidae > Diceros > Diceros bicornis. Next base: position 19,459,777 of record NC_080764.1, on the reverse strand, counting down.
GAGAAAAAGGGCACCGCGTGGATGCCAGCTTTCCTGCAGGCAGTGTTAGGAGCAATGACGCTGCAGCAGGTGCGACTCGGCCTCTCGGTGCCTCTGTTTTCTTCCCCATAAAATGGGGATAACAACAGTGCTCACCTCCCAGAGCTGCTGTGAGGATCAGGTTAGTTCATACATGTGTAAAAGTGCTTAGAACAGTGGCTGGCGCAAAAGGGGTGTTGGAGGCGCGGGTGCTCTTATTATTATTATTATGAGGATGAGTAACTCAACTTTCAGCATAGGAGGTCCAGAAAAATTAAAAGGCAGCGATGGGACTCAAGCCCAGGACAGCGATTCCCTGACTCTCTCTGCTCCAGCCCGGCTCCCTCCCGCCTGTGACAACAGCCTCCAAATGTCAGTCCTGGGCCCCCAGCCTGGGAGTCTGTTGGTTTGGGAACTGGGAAGAGGGATCTGAATTTGAAAGTACCTCCCAGGGGCCTCTGAGCCCCGCTGACTGGAGTGTGGCTTAGAGCCCCAGCTGATGCTCAAGGATGTGAGGGTGACCTCAGGGAGAGCACTGGGCCAGGAGGGCGACCCGGAAGGAAAGGCCTTTCTCTGCCAAGGAAACCAGCACAGAGGCTAGGGAAGAAAGGACCCTCCACGCTCTGGCCCCCATCGGCCAACCCGGAACCCAGCCAGACCTCGGCATTTAAAAGACTAGTTACAAAACTGAAAAACAGCCTTGTAATGTGTCTTTCCATTTAGGAACGCTTTAAGGTGGCATCGTGATGGGTGTTGTCAGGAGCTAATAGCAACCCCCCTTCATCCCCTGCCCTCCCAGCCCTAGTGTGGAAACAACCCATGGGAAGAGGATTTTGTGGGATGAGTCCTCCCTCAAAGGGGTGGTGTGGTGATTGGCTCCATCACAGAAACCTCCCTTCCCTGTCCTCCTCCCTACTGTAGCGAATTTGAGCCTAATAGTTGGTGAAATGAATTTCTCATGGTGAAGTGAGGAGACCGGAAAATGATCAGGAATGCAATTGGCTTGCCTCCTGTGTGGCTCACCCAGCTTAATGACGGCCTTGGTGTAAATTTCTTTTTACGATTCTAGTGGCCCTCTGCCGGGGTCCACATCCCGGACCATAAAGCAAAGGAAGGGAAGAAAAGGTCACCAGCAACTGATCAGAGCTGGGCCAGCTGGTGGATGTGGAGTCAGGCAGCTCTCGGAGGGTGGGGGTGGGGGCTCCCTCACGGCCACATGCAGAATTTCAAGAGCGGAGCTTCATAAAGGCTTAGCTTGCCGTTGCCATCATAATGTCTGCTCTCTGAAATAAGAAGGAGGATGTTCTAATGAAAGCACCCACTCCGCCGCACACCATCCAAGGTCTTTCTTCCATTATCTCATTCAGTTCCCAGATGAACACGAGAGCTGGGCATTATTGGCTCATCTTCCAGAAGAACCTCCGGGTGGGGGCACATGCGCAGAATGTGGACAAACAGTCTGACTTCTTCAGCAAATAAAGTACAAGAGGGAACAACAAGATGGAGGGGGCCAGGGTCCCTGGATGCCCAGCCCCAGGGTACCCCGCCCACCTCTGTCTGCTGGACAAGAAGAAAGAAACCTTTGTCCTGTTTGGACCCCTCTTTGAAGACTCAGCATGTTGGGGTCTCTGACAGAGCAGATTCATCTGTGCTCCAACCAATGCAGCCGTTTCAATCATTTTTTTCAGAAAATATTTAATGATATGAGAAAATCTTATAGTTTATAGCTCAGTGAAAAAAATCAGTATATAAAAACGAGATTTTTAGGGCCATGAAACTACTCTGTATGATACCATCATGGTGGTTACATGTCATTAGACATTTGTCCAAACCCACAGAATGTGCAGCACTAAGAGGGGACCCAGTGTAAACTAGGGACTTTGGGTGATAATGACGTGTCAATTGTAGGCTCATGGATTGTAACAAATGTGTACTTGGGTGGGGGACGTCGACAATGGGGGAGGCTGTGTGCATGTGCAGGGGCAGGGGGTGTGTGGGAAATCTCTGTACCTTCTGCTCAATTTTGCTATGAACCTAAAACTGCTCTAAAAAATAAAGTCTATTGAGAAAAAAAAATCCAGCTTCACAGGTGTACACCAAATATAGAAGATCCACACATTTTCTGTGGTGTGGCTGCGGCCACATGTTTATTTGAAGGCAGCTCCTGAGACTTGGAGTTTTGTGTCCCAGTGAACAAGTCTCTATGTAAGATGCTCAGGTAGGTTCCCCAAGGTCCAGCTGGGCCTGAGGGTCTTGGGATCCCTCCACCCCATGAATGAGCAAGAATCCTGTGACCACAGGAAAATCAAACCTGTTACTATGTAAGTGACTATCATGGGGCACACGGCATCACAGAGGGACTATGACAATTGCAGGCATTTCTGAGCATGTTTTCATTGCACCCTTTGAAATTCATCTTAGAATTGCTCTGTGCAACGGTAAACACATCCCACCTCTTTTGAATTCCACACAGCTCCTAAAACTATTTTGAGAGTCTGCGATTATCTTCCGAAATCTGAATTTAGTTATGGATAATGACAGTGGGTGGCTCTCTCCAAACTTTGTTCATTAGCTTCATGAGGTGTTGTATCTAAGAAGAATGAGAGCGTTAATTGTTTTTATAATGAAATTCATTAGTGCATAAATAAAATGCATTCATATTTTATTCATAACGATTAAGGGCTGCCTGATAAGCCAACGCTGTGCTGGGGACACGAGTTGTGAGTCATTGCTCCGTGTCTGCAGCTTCTCTGCTCCTTTACTCAGATGCACACGGGGACCCACAAGCACTCATGCAGGCGCACATGTACACACCTGCACGGAGGCCCCTCACACAGCAGGAAGAAGGACGGTGTCCAGGTGACGCATTCTTTCTGGAAGCAAATACATGTCAGGATGATCTAACTGAACCTCCATTACGTGGATGTAACAATAGAAACAGAGGGGCCCCAAATGTTTCTGACGTTCTGTGGGAGTCAGGAAACACAGGCCCACTTCCAGATTCCCTCCATGGCTGGGAGCCTTCTTGGTAAAGGTCTGTGCCCTCCACCAGGGCTCCCCTTCCTTCCCAGGGGAGAGGGGGTGCTGGGGAGGGGCTGCTCTGCAACAGGAGGCCTGAATCTCAACAAAGCACCTTCCAGCCTCCTTCACCGAGGGAGGGAGGGAAGGAGGGAAGGAGTGAAGACTCTGTGCCCCGGTGCAGACAGCAGAGCTGGGAGCAGTTCCCCGTGACTTCACACTTTTCCTGTGTGTGCCATCGCACAACTCAGTCGCATTTTTTGTCATCTCTGTGTATTTACTTAACACTATACTTTCAAGTGATGCCCCCTTTCTTTTAACCATAAACACATTTATGTGAAAAGAAAATCATATATCAAAATCATAAATGAAAACCAGCCTCAATTGCCATAAACAGAGATTAATTTTTAAAATAAATGCAAAAATGCATATTTGCATATGTTTGTATATGCATAAAATATTTCTGGAAGGTTGCATTAGAAGCCATAGCGATCACCTATGGAGAGAAGAGCTGGTGGCTAGAGATGGGGTGGGGGACAACTTTTGGTGATTATTCCTGTGTATTCCCATTTACACTTTCTGCTTTGGGAATTACATAAAAACAAATAGTTTGAAAAAAATGTAACAAAAACAAAACATTGGCATTAAATTTTGGCTAGATACCGTTTCTTCCTGAAGATGCCAAATCTGAGGCTTCTCTGTGACAAAGAAGATTAGCGAGCAGAGGGAGGAGGTAAGGAAACGATGGCATCCAGTTGAGACCCTCTCTTTGATGTGATAAAAGAATGGAAACACTGTGAAAGCCCATCTTTTCCACGCTGTTGTTCACGCTGCCTTCCCCTGCTTAGACACCCTCTCTCCTCATCGCAGCCCTGACTTAGGGCAGCATTGCTCCAGGAAAAGGACAGCCTCCAGGAAGTCAGAACTGAAAGCAGCCTTAGAGGCCTCCAACCGAATCTTCCAGACCTGGTTCACATGCATCCTCAAAAGGCCCTGTAAGACCCCTGAAACTTTATGCAAAATTTTATGCTCATGCCTATTGTCCAGGGAGATGGTGCCTGGTCTTTATCTGATTCCCAGTCAGGTCTGTGACTTCTAAAAGTGGCTCACTTTGCGTGCGAGGCAGAAACTGAGGTTCAGAACGGAGTGACTTCTCCAAGAGTGTGCAGGTTGTGCCTGGCAGGGGCCTCAGACCCACAGCTCTTGGCATCTCTCAGCAAACTCTGGTTGGACGCATTAGCGTTGAGGAGGATCCTAGATCTCTGAGCTGGAGGAAAGAACCTGCGAGGACCCATTTTGTCCACACTCTGCCTCGGAGCAGGTGAGGGCTTCCCAGTCTCCATTTCCGAAGGAGGCTTGGAGGCCTGGAGAAGCTAGGTGGCTTCGAGGATGCTAATGGCTCCAGTATTTACACAGTGATCGAATGTCACACAAGTGCAAAGCAAAGCAACCTGAGTGTGGGAAGACCTGCTCTGACGGTGGGGAAATGGGAATTTCCGACATCACCGACTGCTGGGGACAGAGATGGCACAGATGGCTCGCGTTCCGGGGCTCCTCTGCCATTCAGATTGTGTTCTTTTCCAAATGTTAAGATAATTCAAAGATTAGAGTGTGCATCAGACCTAATTTTTCTGTAATTTTCAATGTTGTCTCTCCTGTAGAAAGTGGGAACCTGGGACTTCGTTTGGCCAGTGTGTTTGCAACCTCAGTTCTTGCGGGAGGTTGGAGGATCCTTCCTTCCATTAATGGGTGTGTTGACTGGGCCGTAATTTCTAACCCTATAGTTCGAGAGCAGGGGTTCTCAACCAGGGGCGATTGTGCCCCCAAGGGACATTCAGCAACATCTGGAGGCATTGTTGGTTGTCACAGCTGGGCACAGGGGTCCCAGAGGAGGTAGGGGTGGGAGCGCTCCTGGCATCTAGCAGGTGGAGGCCAAGATGCTGTGAAACATCCTAATCCTGCACTGTACACGACGGTTCCTGCACCAGGAATTATCCAGTTCAGATTACCGACAGTGCCAAGGCTGAGAAACCCTGCTCTGGGGTTTGAATGTCTTCAAAAGCTGATTCTGAGACTCCACACAAAAACCCCACGGAGCTCTAGAAGGACGCACGCATACGGGGTCGGGTTGAGTCGTAGGTTTTGTGAACTGACTTTAGCCCATTTCATCAGGCAAACGGTTAGGTAACCTCTGGTAGACATCAGAGGCCACGGGTTGTTAGAGCTAGTGAGGGACAGCCGCTCCCCCACCTTGCTCCCTGCTTGAAATGCTACCCCTCGGACCGCCATTCATCAGCGAGGAGGCACAAAGCTGTCGTACAAGCTGCTCGGGAAACCCAGCGAAGTCCCCATTCCTTGCCCTTTCAGATGCCCCACCTGCACTCGGATAAAGGGCTCATTGAGGCAGTGTCCCCAGATCTGGTGGCTGGACATAGGACCCTTTAGCAATGGAGCATATGGTGCTCGATTCCATACGCTGTTCTTACAAGGACGGTGACATCTCTAGAATATTTTAGCCAACCCGCATATCTGAAAACCACAGGTGTTACCAAGGACAGCCCATTTCTAGCTTCCATTATATTCATTAACAAGCCACTAATTTCACCACCTAAATCTATTTCTAACATTTCTTATTGCTAAATGGCAAACTCTCCAGCATGGATCAGAGATAAATATAGCCGAGATGCGTAGCAGCCCCTCGAGTGTGTGGACTGTTGACTAAACGCCCCTGAAGTGTGTGATCCTGGTTAGGGCAGTCGACCACCACTGGGGTGGCTTAAACCTGACTGTCCCCTTTACATTGCACTATGTGGAAAGATTCTACAGTGAATTCCAGCGGCCAGGGCTCCTGGCAGGGTGGAAGTCTTGTCTAGAGCCGGCCTGGAGACCTGGATGAAAGACGAGCTGGGGGCAGGCTCTGCACAGTCTGGGTGCCCGAGGGCTTGGGCCAGAGAAGCCCCCAGAAGGAAGGGAGGCCAGGAGGAGTTTTGTCACAGCATCTCATCAGCTGGGGGTCTCCAGCTGTCCGTGGGCGTGCGTTCTGAGGGCTGGGACCTCAGCCGGGAGCTTCTCCCTGTGCCCACTTGGCTTCAACCCAGGAGGACATTAAAAGGAGCGACTCTGAGGCTCAGGGGGCTCTTCTCATATCTCAAAAGATTTGATTATCAAAGCAGGGGGCCCATGGAATGTTCTTTCCTGGCGCTGATCATGGTGGGATTATTTGAGGAGCGTCTTTCTCTCCAAGGGATGGGAGATCCAGACGACTGGGTCTACGGCTGCTGGAGAACGTAGAGAATCGTGAGGAACATGCAGCCCAGAGTCCAGACTGAATCCTGACCTGTCGCTTACTAGCTGTGTGGCCTTGGGAAAAAAAATGAGCTTCTCTGTGCCTCAATTTCCTCCTCTGTAACATGGAAATGAGAGTAGCTCTAACTGAGAGAGTTGGGATGTGGATTAGATGAGATGACACTTAGAAAACACTTAGCACAGTGCTTGGCCCACACTTAGTGTTCGATAAATAACTGCTATTATTATTATTATTACTCACCTCTATACTTTCAAAGCCTGGAACAAAGGCCAAATAGGAAGAGGAGGGGAAAATGGCACCTTCGAAGAGCACATAACTGCCTGAGCCGGATGGAGAGACTGGGGTTCTAAATTAGCAGGAAGGAGAGAGAGGCGATGAAGCCATTCAGTGATCTATTCGTTTATTCATTCAAAGACTGTCACCGAGGGCCTGGTATGCCCAAGCTCTGTGCTAGACTTGAGGTTATGTCTGAAATAAGACCAGCAGGGTCCCTGCCCACGGGGAGCTTCCTGTCTGGTCGGGGAAACAGACCTCACACAAATAATTGCATAAATAATCATTTAATTACAACTGCGATAAGTGATACAAAATACAACACATACAACTTGAGAGCATGTGAACAGGGGAGCCACTATGGTCTGGGGGTGGGGACATAGGAACTGGGGATGAGACCACCACGAGCATTTACACAGGCAGATGGAGGACGAGGTCATTATGTCCTCTCTGGACACACAGCACTTGTCCGTTTTTCCTGCCATCATCCAATAAGGTGGTGACCAGGACCTGAGGGTGCCAGTCATCACATTCAACTGTATCTCTAAGACAGAGAAAGTTCTCTGAGTGTTACTTAAACCAGACTTAAAGGACACGTCCTCAAGCATCTGACAACTAAGACAGTTTACTCTTCCTTTGCTGTGACCAAAGTCCCAACTGGTTAAATATCTGAAGACTAATCAAGAACATCCTCTCGCTGCACAGATTTGGACCATTGACTCAGGAAAACACATTACCTGCTTGAATGAAGTACTAGTCATTCACGGCCAATGGATTTTTCTGCTACGTGGAATTTCTGCCACCACCGTGGAGGCACCCATGGGGAGAGGCCAGGATGGGGCATGGGAAAACTTCAGTTCACGTTCTGTTGATTAGCAGACCCCGAACAAGACATTCAGTGTCTCTGGCCTCACTTTTATCTGAATAATGGAGATAATAACACCCAAGTGTACTGTTTAGGAGTGTTTTTGGCTGCAAGCAACAAACACCCAATAACAGGGGCTTAAACAAATGTTTATTTTTCTCACATAAGGAGAAGTCTCAAGACAGGTGGTTTTGGCTATTGGAGCAGCAGCTCAGCGATGTCAGGGTTCTGGGTCTGCTTCTTTCCAATTCCCTTGTTCATTCCCTCATGGTGACAAGATTGTTGCTGCAGCTCCAGGCATCAAGTCCATATTTAAGGCAGTAAGAAAAGAGGGTAAAAAGGGTGGAACTACCTCCTTGCATTTTATGCAGCTGTCCCAACATTCCCTAACAGACTTTTGCATTTACCTCCTTTAACTATGTCCCATGGCCACCCCTCGCTGCAAGGGAGGCTAGGAAAGTGAGGGGTATTTTATTTTTCAGCTTTTCCAGTCTGTTGAGTGGATTAGCCAGTGAAGAGTGTCTATCTCAGCATGTAAAGCAGAGACAATACTAGGCAGTGGAGGGAGGCAGAGGAGAAACTAATCTTTGTTTCACGGCCATCCTCTGCCTACAGGCTCCCCATCGTTGTTGGAGGGCTCAAAGAAGATTGTGTACACAAAAGAGCTCTGCAACGTGCCCCACGACAAGTTATAGTCATCCTTCAGAATATCAGAGCTGCCCGGAGGGAAAGCAAAACGAACCATCCTATGAACCGTCTGCTTTTTTCCCTGTTTATTTGTTAGAAGTTTGGGATTGGAGTTAAATCGTCATTAAGCAGTCTGAGCGTTTGCTTTCAAAACCTCACCTCTGGCGATCTCTCCTTCTTCTGTTCATTCTTTGTTCTCAGTGAAACAGGGGCCAGTCAGTTCTCTCTGCAAGTAAAACCAGTGAGAAACCTTCCGGGGACACTTCAAGGCGCAGGCGGGCGTGGTGGATGGAGGCTGGGGTGGGGCGCGTGTTAATCCATCAGCAGGGGAAAAACTCTGTCAATATTTGCAGGGAAGGGAAGTCTCCGCGGGTAAGAAAGGCCACATTATGGAACTGGAACGCCTTATTCAGAGATACACTTTAGAATCAGGGAGGGTTGAGAAAGAGGCTAAGAAGGGTTAAGTATTGTGTATAAGAATAAGGCCCAGGCGAGTCTACTGGCGAAGAAGTAAAATGAGACTTCCACAACCCACCCCTCCCTGCCACCCCATGTCCCCATGTGATGAAATAATGGACATTTCCCTCGGACTGCTTTGTGGAAAAATCTAGAAGTTCTTATGCCAAAAGGACTGAAGGGAAAGCCACCACTACCCATTACCACAGTGTCCTGTGCTCTGAATCCATTAGCTGTTTTGTTCTTCTTCAGAGAAAAAGGAATTAGAGGAAGGTGGTTAAACCAATAGCTGCTAAGTTCACACAGCCTGGGTTCAAATCACAGCTTCACCAATTACTGTGTGACTTGGGGTTTGTTGTTCAACTTCTCTGTGCCTCAATTTCCTCAGCTATAAAATGAGGGTGATAACATCAGTCCCTCCCTTGTGGGGTTGTCACGGGCATAAATAAGTTAAGTTAGGTCGGCAAGGTACTGACCCCGGAGCTGGCACATGGAAAGGGCTCTGTCGGTGTTGGCAATTATTACATGTGAACCAGCGGCAGGCGGCAGATGCGGCCGTCGGGAGATGCTGGGTTTCCCGGCTACAGCCATGAATGTCTTGGGTGGTCTGTCAAAAGACATATTTTCTCTCTCTTTCCTCTCTGGTAACCAGAGCAGTGATTTTGTGAGCAATCCAGGCATTTTCAAGAAGGAAGGCACAAGAGACGGGGTGAGCAGGTGCTGTATAAACAGCACAACATGAAGGCTAGGAATCCGAACTTTGCCATCAGACACGTTTTGGTTTGAACCCAGGTGCCGCTGCTCACTGGTGTGATCCTGGAGAAGTCACCCACCCTCGTGCGTAAGGGAGAGATGGTGAATGCTCCCGGGTCCGAAGGCTGCTGGGAAGATTCAGGACAATGATGTACAAAGGTTGGCACCAGGCCTGGCACACGATAAGAATTTAATCAGTTAATTTAGCAACGACAACTCAACCAAAAGCAGCCTGCGGCTGAGGGAGAGGGATTTGCCTCCTGACTGTCTGCCCCATAATCCATCATCCCACCAGATGCAGACCCAGGGGGTTGCTGGCTGGAAGCGAGTCCTGGCTTTGGGGGGAATGCCGCCGTTTTCCCTTCCAACCCTCCCTCAGCCTGTGGACGCTGCAGGAGCAGTGACCAGGGACTGATGACAGGGTCCTGGAACCCCGGAGGGCCAGGCCCAGTGGCTGGGCTCTGAGAGGAGGGGGGTGTCAGGGCCCAGCGTTGGGTGGGGAGGGGACTGTAAGCAGAAGGGACTGGACGACCTCTCCACTGCCGTTCCATTCCTGTTTCCATGCAGGGTGGGGGCGGGGAGAGGGGGCTCCAGGTGAAACAGCACCCTGGCCTCTGCCAGGAGAGGAGTGAGTTGTCTGATTCGGGAGCTCAGGAGAAGGAGCTGACTGTGCTCCGCGCGTCCTTTCCCCTTTGGGAGCCAGCCTGTCCACGGGAAGCGTACTTTCTACTGGCCCACACCCCAAACCTCAGCAGTTTACAGGGGCAGGCCCCGGGGGGATGAGTGGGGCTGGAGAGAGGCCTGCAGAGGCCCAGCCCTGCCCCCTGTGACGGGCAAGTTCGTGTGCAGTGGAGTCATAGCCACCTCGCCTGCTGTCCCTAGCCTCCTCTCCTCCAGTTTAGCTCTTGTAGAAATGAGCTGCCATTTTTTTCTCCATGCCTGTGACTCCCATATGCTCCATGGGTGGGTAAGAGAGGGGTGTTGCTGATTACTCCCAACTCTACGTGTCACTTCCCCAGCTGAGGCCAGCAGGCCCCAGTCTATGCTTTCTTGGCTGCAAATGCTACAATTTTTAATTTAGAAGATTATTTTTGTATTTGAGATCCACTCAGGAAAATCTGAAAATTATTAAAATATAGAATGTTTAGCCTTTAGGACAGAGACTGTGTCTGTCTTGTTCACTTATCCCCAGGGGCTAACATAATAGGTATCCAATAAGCATATGTTGAATGAATAACTGAAAATGAGTTTAAATGGTTGGTATGTGAAAATACCATAGGCACAAAGATGTTCGTTGCAGCACTCTTTATAATAGTGAAAAACTATTTTTTACAATCTGGTTAAGAAATCTGTGGCATGGAATACAATGAAATGGATGCTACTATTAGAATCAACGTGAGGACTAAAAAAACATGAAAAAGTGTTTATGGAATATAAAGGAAAATGGTACAGATGAGTTTTAATAACTGATTAAAACAACATAAACATGTAAATCTATATAGATTAAGATTGGAAGGCACATTTAGAAATAAAGTTATTATTGTATAAAATTAGTGGGCTTATGAGCAATTAAGAAAGGTTTTGATAATGTTTTACGGTGCATTCTAGAATATTTTAAAATTCTTTTAAAGAAAGCCCTCCAGTACTTTCTAAACAGACGAGCCCGTTGTTTGCTATTTTCCAGGGTCTATTTGGTGAGCCGTGAAAGGCCTCATTGGATAGGGGGCTTCTGAAAATTTCCATCTCCCCACCTCCAGGTGCAAAGCAGTTCAGACCTGACACAGTTATTCTTGGCGAATGCGAGCTGACTCAGAGTTCTCAGAGCAAGGAGCCTCCAGCCACCCAGGTGCTATAATCTGTGCTGGTGAAACTTGGTCAACAGTGAGGATTTGACAGAGGGCTTTTCAGCCTTTTATTTCTAAGTCTGTTTTCTCCTCTTCCTTTTTTTTTTTTTTTTTCTTCAATTTTAGTAAACAACCCAGGGGTGTAGTGTTGTGCCCCCGGGTATGTGTGGCTGGAATGTGGAAAGAAGCCTTGCAGGGACCCCTCCCCTCCGCTCTGTCCCTGCAGCCAAGCCCAGACTCTGTCCTCCCAGCCACTCCGTTGCCCTCATCCCGTCCTCCCCCGCCCCGGCACCCACCTAAGTTCTGACCCAGGACCCCAGCTCTCATGGAAAGCAGACCTTTGCCCATTCTCACACCTCTTCCCACTGGATGGCCCGTGTCCTTAATGGGACAGTTTGACTCTTTGTGGGACCTGCTGGTGTCCTGCCCGGGGGTTGGGTTGACTTGGATCAGCAGCTTCGAACTCTCCAGGTCTTCATTTGCAACAACCACACCCTGGCACACCGAAATAGGTCTCTGCGGAGGTCCAGGCGGAGCTGGCCTGGGCTCTGCCCCATTCCACTGGGACGCCAGCGAGACAGGGTGCCCCAGAGCCACCATGGCCAGCAGAAGCCATTCGGGGCCACTGAGAGAAATGCCACTGCAGCTCCTGTGGGCCCTTCCTTCCACCCAGATTTCTGGGCCTTCTGCTTAGGTGAGTTAGAGCAGAATACTGAGGGTCAGCTTTGGGGGCTGACAGTCTAGAAGGGTCTTAGTGTGTACCTGGGTCCGCTGGGATTACAGGAACAGCAAAGGCTTTCACCTCCCAGCTCTGCCATTTACTAGGGCAAGTTTAATAACAGCTCTCGTCTATTCAGCTCTAGTTAGGTATATGCTAAGCGTTTTATATGCTTCATCCTTTGTAATCTTCTCCACAGCTCTGGAGTATGTGTACTCTTCAGAGATGAGGCCCAGAAAGGGCAAGCTACTGGCCCAGGAGTGCCCAGCTTGTGATTGGTGAAGCCGGGATCCGAATGCAGATGGGTTTTCCTTTAAGATAATGACTTAATCCTTACCCTGCACTAACTCCTTCTGTCCTGTTAAGCCAATTGCCCTCACAAAGCAGCAGAATGACTATCACGTTCCCTTCTCCATAAATCCAAATTGCAAAATTTCTGAACACTGAAAGTTTTTTTTTTTTTTTTAAACAAAAAACACATACTCCTAGCTCCAAAACTCATATAGTGGCAAAACCTGCCGTGAGCTGCTCTGAGGCTCTTTGTGGTCTTGATTTAGCTCACTTATTGTGAATGTTCGTGTGTTTCATTGAGGAAATACTAATAACGAGTTGGATTGTGGGTCTGCCCTGGAACCTGCTGGAGGTGTGACACTGTACATGGAATGTACACTGCACTGCTTCTCCAGAATCTGGAAAATTCTGAATTCTGAAATACATCTGGTCCTCAGGGCTTCAGATAAGAGCTGTGGCTCTGTATACAATTGACTACTCATGCTCACGAGGGCACGCCTGTTCATCCATTCCCTGTAGGAGCTCGGTCTGTTGGCAATTTGGTAATAAACGTCCAAGGTTGACATGTGCCTGCTCTTTGACTTGGCAGTTCCTCTTCTAGGAATTTCTCCTAAGGATTTAGGGGTAAGGGTATTCGTCACAGCGAAAATCTGGAAACAGCCTAAACATCCCCAATTAGGGAAATAGTTTAAATAAAGGCTGATACATTCATACAATGGAACACGATGCAACCAATAAAATTGGTGCTTCACTTGTAAATTTAGTAATATGGAATAATATTCATTGTGTGCTGTTAAGTGGGGGGAAAACTCCCAAAGTTATAAAATAGTATGTACTATATGGTCGCATTTTTGTTAAAAAGAAAAAAATAAAATAAAATGACAAGAAAGAACACGGTCAATCCATTTCCACTCCTGGGAGAAAAGTTCTACTTTGCATCCCTCTCTTACACAAAGGGCAGCCCTGGGCGGTCAGGACGCTGAGCCGGCTGGGCTGGCTGTTGATCTGTAATGACAAAGGGCACCTTCCGTCCTTATGCGACTAGGACCCTTCCTATCCTCATCACTGCCCCTCCCCGAGTGCGGGGGCCCAGGCCTGGCCGGCCGAAACGCTAGAATGGATTTTAGTTAGGGCACTTTCGGCGACCTGATGTGGGGTCATTTAGGGATTTTCATCCATTCCTTCAACAAACACGTCTTTCATTTGCCAGGCGCTGTGCTGAATGCCAAGGAGGCTGAAATGAGCGGGGCAGGAGGCTCCTAAATTGTACACTCCCAGGGGCTGTGGCTGTGTCTCGTTCATCTTTGTCGTCCATGGTTAGCATAGGACCTGCTACCTCGTAGGTGGGGGCTCGCCTAACAAATGAGGAAAGAGTGGGAAGAAATCAGCTTGATAAAGTGTCGTTGGTGGCACGTCCCGGTGGGGACCCACAGGAGGGATGATTCGTCCTGCGGGCAGGGTGAGGGGGACGACTGGTGCTAATTCAGCCTTTATTGGTTCCTCAAACACTCTCTTCTGGATGGATGATCTCATTACACCGAGCTGCACGGTCAACTCGCTCGCCAAGACAACAAGGCTTACTCAGTGCCTCGGAGCAGAGAACACGTGTGAATGCCAGCCAGGAGCCGGACAAAGGGGCTCTCATGACAGGTTCCCAGTAAAGGATGGTGACGAAGACGATTTAGGCTCCTGCCTATTTAATCCAGCGTGTTCTTGTTCCCTTCGCTGTCTCTCAAGTTGAGGGGCCGTGGGGAAAGGCAGAGTCCTGGGGGGCTCACAGGTGGAGCCATTTTATTTGTCAGACTAGCTTCCCCGCCCTGAAAATGCCCCGTGCTCCGCTAATCCCTCACTCCCCCCAACCCCTGACAACCTCTGATCTTTCTACCGTCTCCACAGTTTTGCCTTTTCCCGAAGGTCGTATAGTTGGACTCATACAGTGCGTAGCATTTTCACATGGGCTTCTTTCACTTAGTAATACGCATTTAAGGTTCCTCCATGTCTTTTCATGGCTTGATAGCTCATTTCTTTTTAGCTGAATAATGTTCCATTGTCTGGATGTGCCACAGTTTATTCACCCAGTCGCCTGCTGAAGGACATCTTGGTAGCTTTGGCAATTATGAATAAAGCTGCTATAAACATCAAGGGGCAGGTTTTTGTGTGGACACAGGTTTTTAACTCCTTTGGGTAAACACTGGTGGAGTAAGTTTGTTTATAGCCAATCTACTTCCTGGTTCATGACCCAGCAGGAAGGACCCAGCTACGGGGCATGTGGTCAAGGGTAGGACGAGAGATGAGGCAGGTCTGGGCACTGATAGACGACTGGGATTTAAAAAAGTATTTACACTCATTAAAATTAGTCATTTAGCAAGTAGTTCCAGAATGCCTACCCTGTGCGAGAAACTAGGTCCTGGGGATTCAGCAATGAACCGAAGGATCTGCTCACCTGGATCTGACTTTCCAGTGAGAGCACCTTACCCCCTCAAGTGACAATGCATGTGAAGTGCAATTGTAGGCCAGGAGCTCTGAGGACCCCCGGGGCACTGGGGTATGTGGTCTGCATGGAGATATGAGTAGGGGACACGTGAAGGGGGACATGGACAAGGGAAGCCCAGTGACAGCTTGCAGCCTTCCTGTGTCATCTTCCCAAGCCTGGAAAGTTCCCCCTGACCGTTTGGAGGTAGTCAAACAGACTGCTGCCTATCTACCATCCAGAAAATATAGCCTCCTGCAGCTTCCTGGTCACCATGGGGTTACTTCAATCCCTAAAATGGGGTTTGTGGGTTCCCTTCCTTTAATAATAATTATAGCTAACGGTATGGAGCACTCTGTATGTTCCAGACGCTGCTCTAAATGGTTTACATGCATTAAGGTATGTAAAATTCTCACAACAACCCCTAGAGATAGGTCCCGTGTTATTCTTTCATATTCATTTTTCAGATGAGGATGCTGAGATAGAGAAAGGTGAAAGAGCTTGTCGAAGGTCACACAGCTGATAATCCATAGAGTTAGGATTTGAACCCAGGCAAACTGAGCTCAGCACCCATTCTCCTAACCTCTAGGCTCTGACATTTTTGATTATATGACAGTGGGAAGGATATAGTCCACGCACAGGAGGAGCTCATGGTTATTGAGGGAGGAAGACCTATAAACAAGTTCTATAATGTGGTGCAGTCAGAACTATAATCGTGGTGTGCATCTGGTGGTGTAGAAATGCTGATGGAGAGACTGAATGCCCAGCAGTTGTCTGTTTTCCTTCCTCCCTCTCTCCCTTCCTTCCCTCTTTCCCTCTATTCCTTCCATCTCCAAATATTTATTGAGCATCTGTTACACACAAGGCTATGGACCAGGCTAAATACATACATAATACAAGACACCCAGGGTCCTGCCTCTATAGATACCTGTCTAATGGAGAAAACAGAGAGTAAGCAATAATTATACCGATCTGATGTGTCTGTGTGACCAACTCGTCCTGGCTTTAGCACAGACAGTTCCCAATTCTGAGAACCCCCTCAGTCCCGGGGAAATCACGATGCTTGATTACCCTAGTTGTGTGAAAAGGGAAGCATCAAGTACTATCTTTTGTTTGGTTTATTTCCAAATTTGCTCCTTTGACAGGTGTCAGATGGGATTTCCCTGTTGTTTTTATGTTGCTTTTCTTTTGACCACCACGAAGGTGGAACAATGCTCTCAGTGCTTTTTAACCAGATGTATTTCCTTTTGGGAACCAGCTGCTCCTGTCTGTTGTCAGAATTTGTCTACTGAGGCAGAGGTTCTCAAACATAAGTGGGCACAGAATCACCTGGGAGCTTTCCACAATACTCATGCTCAGGCCCGACCCTGGACCAAGGAAATCTTACCTCTGGAATGGGAACCTGGGCTTTGGTGGTTTAAAAAAGTGTCCTACAAGATTTCATCATCTCTGTAGGAATGGGCAGCAAATGGCAACATGAAGAAAAGAAAATGCTTCCTACTTTCTTCCAAATAGCTTATAGTGTGTGTGTTTTGTATTTTAAAAATTAAATTAAAATAGCCTAAACCTAGATCCCAAGGATTTTCTCCTATGTCTTTTCCTAAAAGTTTTATAGTTTTATGTTTTGCGTTTAATTCCATGACCCGTTTAGAGTTAATTTTTGTATAAAGTGTGTTGTTTAGGTTCAGGGGTTTTTTTTGGTTTTGTTTTAGGTTTCTTTTTTGGCTCTGACGTCCAATTGCACCAGCACCATGTATTGAAAAGGCTATCTTTCCTCCATTAAATTACTTTTGCACCTGCCAAAAATCAGTTGAGCATATTTGTATGGATCTGTTTCTGGGTTCTCTATTCCGTTCCATTGATTTCTGTGTCTATTCCTCCACCAACACCACACACTCTTGGTTACTTTGGCTTTATAATAAGTCTTGACATTGAGTAGACTGATTCCTCCCACTTTATTCTTCTCTTTCAAAATTGTTTTAGCTATTCTAGTTCCTTTGCCTTCCAATACAAAGCTTAGAATAATTTTGTCTATATCTACGAAAGCCTTGCTGGGAGTTTGACAGGAATTGGGTTAAACTTGTATATCAACTGGGGAGAATTGACATCTTTACTATATTGAGTCTGCCAATCCATGAACATGGTGTATCTCTTCATGTATTTAGATCTTCTTTGATTGCTTTCATAAATATTTTATGGTTTTCAGTAGACAAGTCCTGTACACACTTTGTTGGATTTACACCTAAGTATTGCATCTTTTTGTGAATAATTGTAAACGGTATTGTTTTTAAAATTTTGATGTTCATGTGTTAATTGTTAGTATATAGAAATACAATTTATTTTTGTAAATTTATCTTGTATCTGGTGTCTTTGTTAAACCCACTTATTAGTTTGAGGATATCTTCGTAGATTCCTTGGTGATTTTCTACACGGAAAATCATGTCCTCTGCAAACAGATCTTCCTTTTTGGTCCATATGCCTTTTATTTTCTTTTCTTCCCTTGCTTCACTGTCTAGAACTTACAGCACTATGTTGAATAAGAGTGGTCAGAGTAGACATCTTTGCCCTGTTCCCAATCTTAAGCGGAAATCATTCGGTCTTTCTCTATTCTCATTTTTCTGAGAGTTTTTATCATGAACGGGCATTGAATTTTGTCAAGTGCTCTTTCTGCATCAATTTATAGGATCATTGATTTTTCTTCTGTAGCCTGTTAATATGGTGGATTTCATCGATAGCTAGTCAAATATTGAATCAGCCTTGCATCCTTGGGTTAAACCCCACTTGGTCTTGGTGAACAATTCTTTCTATATATTGCTGAATTCTACTTGCAAATACTTCATTAAGGATTTTGGTATCTATATTCATGAGGAATATTGATCTGTAGTTTTCTTTTTTTGTACTGTCTTTGCCTGGTTTGATATCAGGGTAATACTAGCTTCATAAAGTGAATTGGGAAGTGTTCCCTCCTTTTATATTTTCTGATATAGAATGTATAGACATAGTATTAATTCCTCTTTCAACATTTGGTAAAATTCTCCAGTGAAACCATCTGGATCTGGAGACTTCTTTTTTGGGGTGTTTTTAAATTACAGATTCAATTTTCTCAACAGTTGTAGGCATATTTAAATGATCTAGTTCATATTGAGTGAGTGTTTTTCGAGGAACTGGTCCATTTTATCTAAGTTGTCAAATAATGTGTGTTCTCAACAGCTTTTTCTAAAATTCACTTTCCTTTATTAGTTCCTCCCACATTGAAATGAGAAGCTGATTTCCCACACTCCTTCCCCACTCTCATTCAGGCTAGAGAGCTGATAAGTGACAAAAAGCATTATTCCGTGTCCACCCAGAACGAGCATCCTGGACCCTCAGGCAGAGCCCAGGATGGGGCAGTCCCAACGTAAACTCACAGAGTTTCAGGGAACCAGCTGGCCCTGGGCTTCTCTAAAGTGTCCTGGAACCTGAGAGGGCTGGAGACCTTCTAAGTCACCTAAGTTTCCCTGGGGATACCTCAGAGGAGGGAGGTAGGAGACCCTTCCTCCAGACCAGGTTTGAGAGGAAATTCTGGGGGTACCACTAGGTGGCGCTCAGAACACGTGGTTCCTTGCAGTGGTCAACAGTGGATCAAAGCAGCTCAGCTCAGCAAGACAGGACTGTGATGTTTTGTTCTTTCAGCGAGAGGAACTCTAGAGTCTAGAGCCTGCAAGGACCCCAGGAGCTCTGGGCTGGTGGAGCTTGCAACACTTTCTCAGACTTTGCTGCAGACAAAGGTGCTAAGGCTTGACAGGGTGGTGCTGGCTGGAGGCTTCTGGGAGATGTCAGAAGCACCAAAGAGCAGCAGCTGAGACAAGAACGTCCACACGGAGACAAGAACGTCCACACTGAGTCAAGACCGTCCACACGGAGACAAGAACATCTGCACTGAGTCAAGAATGTCCACATTGTGTCAAGAACGTCTGCACGGAGATGAGAACATCCACACAGAGACAGGAACATTCACACTGAGTCAAGAACGTCCATGTGGAGACAAAAACATCCACACGGAGATAAGAATGTCCCCACAGAGACAAGAATGTCCACACGGAGACAGGAACATCCACACTGAGTCAAGAACGTCCAAACGGAGACAGGAACATCCACACGGAGACAGGAATGTCCACACTGAGTCAAGAACGTCCATACGGAGACAGGAACATCCACACGGAGACAGGAATGTCCACACTGAGTCAAGAACGTCCACACGGAGACAGGAACGTCCACATGGAGACAGGAATGTCCACACAGAGTCAGGAACCTCCACACGGAGCCAGGAACGTCCACACTGAGTCAGGAACGTCCACACGGAGACAGGAACGTCCACACTGAATCAGGAACGTCCACACAGAGACAGGAACGTCCACACTGAGTCAGGAACATCCACACGGAAACAGGAACATCCACACGGAGACAGGAACGTCCACACGGAGAAAGGTAGAGGAATCATGCTTACAACATGCCTAACTAGTGGGTGGGCAGTTCCCTCTGCTTCAGGGTCTTGTCAGTGCCCAGATTTGTGGAGCCTCTCAGCGTTTTAGTTTCCTCACCTGTAAAATCAGGAGATAGGACCTATCTCACAGGATTGTTGGGGATTAAATGTGTTAACATGTACAAAGGCCTTAAAACAGAGTCTGGCACTTGGTAAGTCTCAGTCTGTGTTTGCTATCATCATCATCATCATCATCACCGTTATTAGGAGGAGGATCAGAAGGAAGAAGTGTTCACACTGACGTCCAGTGTGCCAAGGGGAGAATTAATCTGATCAAGTTTAATAAAGATAAATACTAATAATAGCAATTGCATTAGTTCATTAGTTAAAGTTGGCAACTTTAATGAAGCCAGTAGAAATTAATTTTAAAAGTCTTACACATTGTCATGGTTGTCTTCCTCTGGGACCATCAAGATTGTCTCTTCCTCCTCCTCCTTAGTATTTTTGTGACTGATAAGAATTCTTTCTGGGGTAAGAAACAGAAGATGGGAAGTGGGGAAGATAGCTCATAATGAGACATTAGGAATAAATTTCTATGTAATTGATATAGTTCAATAATTTCCCAAAGAGTGGGGATTCTCTGCCGTGCCGTCTGTCCTCAATACGTATTTCTAGCCAGTGAAAACACTGAGTGTGTCAGGAACCAAGGTGACACTTTGGAACACCAAGATCCATAGTTGCTCTCACGTACTTGCTCACTGGGCTGTCTTGTTCAATAAATCATTCATTCATTCACCAAGTAGTGAGTTATTGCACACCAACTGTGGGCCAGGTCTTGTCCTAGGCAGCTCTGGGGTAGGACTTGTTGGTATCAGCACACCTCCACCCCCTCCCTGTGATTGGTTCAGGAACAGACAAGTGAACAAAAGAAGCTAAGGAGCGATTTGCAGAGGCTCCAGGGGAACTTCTTTCTTCCATAGGCCAGGAATGAACATGAAAATCAGTTTAAGCAGCAGGTGTGTAGAAATGCCGTGTGCAAAAGATTGTCATCACAGCATTGCCTGTAACAGTGAACAAATGGAAGAAAGAGTACAGTCTGGTTAAGTGAGCTGAGGTGTATCAATAAAAAGCAATGCCATGCTGTTATTTAAAATTATTTGGCAGCTGTAAAACATGAAGAAAGGCTTACAAAATAATAAGAGGAAAAACTTATACACAAAACTATATATATATACACACATATGTATACATACATACACATATATGCTGTGATTATAACTATGTAAACACTATGTGGATTTATAAGAATTAAAATTAGAAGACCATCATTAATAAATTAAAATAATTACTTTATAAGACTCCTGGGATTATGAGTGATTGAAAATACCCCTTAGACTATTTTGCAGTGGACTCGAAATTTTATTTCATTTCTGAGCACGTGAACCAGTTGGTTGTGGTTTTCCAGGGTCTGCTTGGTGAGCACATTCCCTGGTTTCCGCAGCAGTCACCCTCTGATCTTGAGGGGTCCAGCCCTCAGATGGATGGCGTGTGTGGCAGAGTGGAGGGACGGACAGGGACATGACCTCAGGGAGCTGCTGGCCCGCTCATCTGACTTCTTCCTGAGTGGGCCCGCATATTTCCCAGTTGTTTCACACGGCTGGAATTCGGCTTCTGATGGAGGCAGAAAGCATCATGACCCCAACCCTTTCCACAGCTTCCTCCCCATCTTTCATTCCATTTTCCTAATGCTATAAAGTCAACACATTACCTTTAAAAAGCTGTTGAAAAGGAGCCTCTTTTAGAAAATGTGTTCAGTAGAAACAACTTTTCCTTACGCTCCCCTCCCGCGGCGGATTTTGTCCAATCTTTTGTCCGTTTTTTTCCTACCATCTTTCCCCTGGAGCTGTGACCCTCAAGCTTTGGTTACATCAGAGTCGTGGAGAGGGGCCAGTTCTGTCAAATGCAGATTCTTGTGTCACACTTCCAGAGTCTGCTTTAGTCCAGTTCCCCAGCGGGGTCTTTGTATCTGCATTTTTACCGAGCTCTCCAGGTGGTGGCACTGCAGCCAGGTTTGAGAACCGCTATTCAACTACACGGTTCTTCACAATTAGACGAAGGCGTGGACTCAGATGATTCAAGCATCATAGTCTGCTTTGTCTGTTCTATCTATAAAGAGAATGTAGTAATACTGACATACTTCATTGATTCTAAGATGCAGGCCCTCCCCCCCGACACACACACTTTTAGCAGCTGTGTAATTGGCATGTGTCTTCTGATCAATGTCTCATGCTCATTGACACAAGGTCACAACAGGGTTGTCATTGCCTGACACCTTCTGTCGGATCCAGAGTGCAGCACCCTGGAAAGAAATGCTTCCTCGTCAATGCCATTGATGGCCTAGGGGGTGACTTTGTGTTGAAAAATATGAACGTTGACAACACTGAGTTGAAAATCACTAAGAAGATTTGGACTCTGTGAAGAAATTTTGAGGATAACGTAACCATCTTTTTCACTTATACTTTCCTCTTTAGGTGTGCCCAGGGGTGACATGGTATGTCTAAATAAGTCACTAAATAAGTACTTTCGATAAGTCTAAAATAAATATGTTAACAGACAAGAAAGCACTGAATCATAGTTTGACTGGCAGCATTTTTTTCTTAGTGGTGCATAAAACACTGGAGCTTCTTACAGATGATGGCACCTCAGATACAAGGAAATGCAGTAACAGCTAGGGTAAGACAGACAGCACTTCCTACCTGCCAGGCGTTAAGACTTCATACACATTAACTCATTCAGATCCTCATCATTGTTAGCCCCACTTTACAGATAAGGAAATGGAGGCACTTAGGAGATAAGGTCACACAGCCAGAGATGGGTAGAGCTGGGTGGGATTCCAGTGCAAGCAGTCAGCTCCAGGGTCCAGACTCAGACGCTGTACTACACGATCTTACTTAGAAGCATGTAAATTGGCAAAGTATCAGATGATAACTGGTGAAGAATTTTCAATCAGATTTGTATTTTGGAGAGCATAGTAATGATTAAGAAGAAAATTTGGAAGGGGCCAGCCCCGTGGCTGAGTGATTAATGTTCTGTACACTTCACTTCGGCAGCCAAGGTTCACAGGTTTGGACCCCGGGCGTGGACCTACTCCACTCGTCAGCCATGCTGTGGCAGCGACCCACATATAAGATAGAGGAAGATTGGCATTGATGTTGGCTCAGGGCGAATCTTCCTCACCACCCCTGCCCCACCCAAAAAGAAGAAAGTGTGCAAACTGTTGCAAAGACAAGGTCAATTCTGTGACAGGCAAAGGGCAGCACAGGTAGCCTATATCAAGGTTATTTCTCCTGAACTCCCCAGCGGGGTCTGCTTCATTTTTCCAGGAGCACCTTACAACAGCAAGTTTCTCAAAGCTTCTCATTGCATTCAATGGAGCATTGGAAAAAGCAGAAACAAAAGTTCTTTGACTACTGTCCTTTTCTGAGCTTCATATTGAAATGGGGAGTGACTTTTTTTTTTTTTTGTGAGGAAGATCAGCCCTGAGCTAACATCCATGCCAATCCTCCTCTTTTTTTTCCCCAAAGCCCCAGTAGATAGTTGTATGTCATAGTTGCACATCCTTCTAGTTGCTGTATGTGGGATGCGGCCTCAGCATGGCCGGACAAGTGGTGCGTCAGTGCACACCTGGGATCCAAACCTGGGCCGCCAGTAGCGGAGTGCGCACACTTAACTGCTAAGTCATGGGGCCCGGCCCTTTTGAGCTAACAGCCATGCCAATCCTCGTCTTTTTGCTGAGGAAGACTGGCCCTGAGCTAACATCCATGCCGATCTTCCTCCACTTTATGTGGGACGCCGCCTCAACATGGCCTGACTAGTGGTGCATTGGTGCGCGCCTGGGATCTGAAGCCGGGCCGCCAGCAGCGGAGCGCGCGCACTTAACCGCTAAGCCACAGGGCTGGCCCAGGAGTGACCTTAATGATGACTTTTACACAGATTTTTGCTGCCTTTGTCAGGGAGAGAGGCAGTCCCAGTGTTCAGGGATTGAATTATGGTTGAATTAATATTCTTCAAGAAGGATTAAGTAGATGTCAGGACAAAGGATAAAGATGTGGATTCAGTGTTTGACCGAATGGTAAAGCCTACCTGCAAAATATCCTTTTTTAGTAGATTTTTTTAAGTCTGAATGAGTGCAAATTTTATTTTATTGTTCTTACTGCACTTAACAAGACTGATATGATGACAATGACATTTGAGATGTGAGTGACTGGAGTTGATCGTGGAGACTCATTTACAGGTGACAACACGTACAGCCTTGGTGATAAAACAGGAACAAAAGAATCAATCATCTTTGTTTGTGGAAAACTTCCCTTGAAAAGTGTTTTTCCAAGGTGAAAACAACAACAACAAAAAGAGACTGGATCAGAGACCGTTAAAGCCTCCCATCAGACCCGAGTTTCTCGTCCTCTCAGCAAGAGGATGTTTAGGAAAACCGAGCTGACCTGGTCAGCTTCAAAGTAGACCCCCCAAGTCCCCAGAGTTGAGCACTCTTTTTCATCTGCCCCGAGGATACTGATGTGGAAAATTTGAGAAGCTCCACTTTACAAAGAGTCCCTTGAGCCTCATGGCCATTGGTCATTAAGCAGAAAAATACCCCCAGTTCCTTGTGTCCTGGGCTGCTTTCCATTGCCATCCACCTAGGACCATGGTCTGCCCATTGGTGGGCAGAGTCTTCAGAGTTGAGGGCTCCCTTGGCAGAATGTTCCCTGTAGTTTTAGCCCAGGAAGCCTGCGTACTGTGGTTTCCAAGGCTAAATAAGAGACCACCCTAGAGTACTGAGGCTGAAATGGAGGCTTTTCCTCTGTTCAGTCCCATCTGGATTTTGGTGTAGTAGGGAGTTAGAGCTGTGATGGGCTCCATTTGTGAGCCCAATGAAACAAGAGCACTTTGAAAAACCAATAGAGTCCGCACCCACGTGTATATAGAGAATGGAACCTTTGCAAATCTTTGAATAAAGTCTTCCCTATTGTATTCGGCTTTTGAAAAAAGAGAACCTGTTTCCGTGTATTTTAATATTCATTCATTCAACAATATTTTTGAGCTGCTCTAGGCATGGGGAATACAGTAGCAAACAAAATAAATGAAAATCCCTGTCCTCATAGAGCTCACATGCTAAGGTGGGGAGAGAGATAATTTTCAAAATGATTAAAATGTCTAGAATATCTGATGGTGATCAGTGCTATAAAGAAAAATAATGGAAGAGGGATGGGAATGTGTGTGTGTTAATGGGTTGGTTGAGATGTTAAGTAGGATGATCAAATATCACCGAACAAGTGACAGTTGAGCAAACAACTGAAGGATTCGGATCTGTTGTTTTGAAGGTACAGCTGTTGGGTTGCCTGATGGATTGGACATAGTGTGTGAGAGAAGCAGAGAAATTGGGGATGATTCTAAGGTGTGATAAGGAGCTTATGACATGGCTCTCAATGATCCCCACCGCCTGGAATTCGTGTCTTTGTGTAATTCCCCTCCTCTTGAGTCTGGGCTGGACCCAGTGACTTGATTCTAATGAATAGAATATAGCAAAGTTGATGGGATGTCACTTCTATAATTAGGTTACAAAAAATTGTAACTTCCTCTTGCTAGCAGATTCTTCCTAGTGTCCTCTCAGCTTGCATGCCTCAATGAAGCAAGCTGCCTTGTTGGAGAGGTCCACATGGCAAGGATCCGAGGGCAGCCCCTGGCCAACAGCCAACAAGGACTGAAGGCCTTGGTCCAACAACCCTTGAAGGACCGAGTCCTGCCAACAACCACATAAGCGTGGAGCAGGTCCTTCCCCAGCTGAGCTTTGGGATGAGACCACAGCACCTGCTGACCCTGTGATTGCCACCTGTGAGAGACCCTAAGCAGAGGACCCCTCTACACTATGTCCAGATTCCTCACCACAGAAACTGGGAGATATGCATGTGTGTTTTAAGCTATTAGGTTTGGGGATAATATAGGTTATGCAGCAATACATAACTAAGACACAAGGTTTTTGGTCTGGGCAACTGGAGGAATAAAATTACCATTTATCACATCATCAGATGAGTGTAGATAGAAGGATTTTTTGGTGGGAAAATAGCAATTTCAGTTTTGCATATGTACATTACGCACATATTTCTATTTCTGTGATCATGTTTCTCATGAATGTTTCAAATGGTAGTTAGCTACCAATGTATTTGATTTAAATGCTCTCTCACGAACCACTTTAAAAAATGTTAATTAATGCATCCTCAGAAATCAGATTCTATAACAACTTCAGTCACAATTAATACTAGAAACTGAGACTATCAAATACAGTACCAACCCATTAATTCTGATGTCTCATTTTTTGTTGTTGCTAGTGCCCTCAAGTCGATTCTGACTCCTAGCGCCCCTGTGGACAGCAGAGCAGAACGCCGCCCGGTCTTTTTGTGCCATCCTCTCACCTTCTGGCGCTACATTCATACGGTTGTCATGGCCAACTTTTTTTTGGAAGTGGGTGGCCAGGTCCTTCTTCCTAGTCTTAGTCTGGAAGCTCCACTGAAACCTGTCCACCATGGGTGACCATGCTGGTGTTTGAAATACTGGTGGCATAGCTCTCAGCATCACAGCAACATGAGGCCACCATAGTAATGACAACTGATAGACAAGTGGTGTGGTTCCCTGACCAGGGAATGAACCCAGGCCATGGTGGTTTCACTTTTAGAATTTATTTATTTTTTACAGTTTTGCACAAAAACTGGGATAAAATTCCTCTTTGTGTATCTATAAGAAAAAGATTTGCTAGAGAAAATTAACAGTACTAACCATTTAAGAGAAAGAATGTTTATTTTTTTGCATTCAGGAAGGATTTATTTATATGTTAACAAAGTCATTCTCTGGTAGTAGAAGTTTGCCCAGCCTACTGAGACTTTGAATTACGACAGCCTAGATGGAGACCAAGAGTAAGGCCTGGAACCAAGAGAAATGAAGGAGGTAAAATTGGCAGACAGTGGTGATCGGTTGGTTGTTGGAGTAAGGAGGAAGGGTCTGCGCACACATTGTTTGCTGCTTATTCACTCTCTCCATCTTTCTTGCCCAAAGAGCACTATTTTGGTTCTGGTATCAGATGGCCAGTGTGACAAGAGAGGCCGGGTCTTCACATGACCCCAGAAGGCAGATCATTGTTAATCTCAGCCATTCTGATGATCCCTTCCCTTCGCCCGTGACTGGTTAGGACGGGCATGTGACAAAATTGTGGTCAGTGAGACGTGAAGGAGATCTCCACTGGGCACCTCCGCAAAGGGTTACTTTGCTCTTTCAAAGATAATATTGAGAGGACACTTTCCTTCTCTGCCTCTGGACATCGCTGTCTGCTTGTGTTACTTGGAACCAGGCTAAGAGATCCGGCCACCAGGCTGAGGGTGACCAAGCGGAAGGACGGAGGAACTTGGGGCCTTGATGCTGAGGGTGAGCCACCACGTGAACCAGGCCTGGAGCTGCCACATTCAAGGGCTTGTTTTTATAGCAGACGGGACATTTCCTAATGAGTTAAGCCATTTTGAGTTGGGTTTTCTGTTACTTGCAGCTAAAAGCATTCTGAGAGAGGAAAATTCTAGGGTAAGCTCTAGTTTTCTGGCCTGGTCAGTGGACTCATTTACTGAAACAGGAAATTCAGAAGGAGAAGGTGACTGGGCTGGGGCTCTGGGGAGAAATGATGACCTGGGCTCAGGACATGTTTAGTTAGAGGTGCCTAGGGGACACCCAGGTGAGGACATCGTGGAAGGTCTGATGTGCTGATCTGGAGGTGAGGCGCAAGCTCTGAGCGGAGGTAGAGTGTAGGAGTCCTCGTGTAGCACAAAGCGGGCAGTTGCAGCACAGCTTTGGCTTGGACTTGAGTCCAAGCCTTACCTCATAATACCTGTGTAACCTGGGGAAGGGTGCTCAGCTTTTTTAAGCCTCCATTTCCTCATTTGTAAAGTGGAAATACTCACCTTAAGTCTTTCCAAAATAGGAATTCTTAACTTGGTGTGGCAGAGACAATGCTAGATCTTCACTAAACCAGTTTGGTTTCACTAAACCCATGGGCAAACCACATGTCCCAGCATCCCCTGCTGTTCGGTGGGGGTCACATGGATGAATTCTGACCCATGGGACATGATGCTCTTTCTTCCCTCACCTGCCAGCTGTGTGCAGAGAATCCAGGGGAGGCCCTGAGGCTCCAGGGGATAAGGAAACCTTTAGATGGAAGGAGCCTGGGTCCCTGAGTGACTTTGTGGAGAATCCCCACCCCCTCATCATACATTGGACTGTGACCTGAGCAAAAAATCAACCTTGACCACATTGTTTCTATAGCAGCTAGCAATCCTTCCCTGACTCACAGACCCAGTATTTCCCAACATCTGGTACACAAGGTGATTTAGGTGGTATCCAAACAGTTTTAAATTTTAATTTGTTATACATTTGTTTTATAGGTACTAGAAAAAAATATATATATATAACTAGTTCAACAGTCTTATGATTTCAGAGCTATTATTACTTAGGACAGGGTTGGTTTAATCATGTGAGTTGGTTAAAGAAAAATATCAAGTAAATAGCAGAACAGGTGTTAAGCGGAAATGTAAAAATTGTGATGGTGGCGCACACATGCCGGCTTCCTTCATGAGGTTATTGTGGGGCTAAAATGACATAGTGTATGTAAAGCACCTCTCTTAGGCCCGACACACAGTAAGTGTGTGATAAACGGTAGCTCTTATCTTGCAGTGTGCAAACCTGCATTACAGGATTGATCACACTGCATCGTATGACTGGTTTACTGTTTACTTGCTTATCACTCCCGCTAACTCTGAGCTCCTTAAGAATGGGGATCTGCCTATTCCTCTCAGAATCTCTAGTAGTGGCTCGATGCCTGGCACCTAATGGGAAACCACTAAATGGAGGTTGAGTGTTGATAATCTGGGGGCATAACGTCCTTTCTAGGATTATAGATTTGAATCATTGGACTATGAGTCCCATGCAGACAAGACCTATGTCTGACTCAGTGTTGGGTCCTAGCACCCAACTCAGTACCTGGCACATAGTCGGTGTTTAAGAAATATTTATTGTGAATGAATGAACACATTTATTTTAATCACTCTTATAGACTCCTACACTGTCCATATGAGTCTGAGCCTAGAAAACAATATTTCTCAGCTAAAGATGAGGACAGTCAAGTCTGGAGAAGCAAAGTGACCCCAATAGATCACGCAGGTACAGGAATGTGCCTTTGAAAGTCATGTGGAATGTAGAACAATTTTTTGTTGTACAAGACTGGCCGGCCCAGTGGGTGTAGTGGTTAAGTTGGCACGCTCTGCTTCGGTGGCCCAGGGTTCGCAGATTTGGATTCTGGGCACGGACCTACGCACCACTCATCAAGCCATGCTGTGGCAGGCATCCCACATATAAAGTAGAAGAAGATGGGCACGGATGTTAGCCCAGGGCCAATCTTCCTCAGCAAAAAAAAAAAAAAAGAGAGAGAGAGAGACTGTCCCAAGCATGGCAGGACACATAGTATCCTTGCCAATGCCCACTCAGTCCAATGGTGTCCCTGGTCACTGTGATCATCAAATATGTTCTCACAGATCTCCAAAACACCCCATAGGGAACAGTCCCCTAACCGAGCAGTACGGGTTCAACCTACCCTCCCAAATGGATGAAGAAACTAAGACCTAGGGAGGGAGAGAGACTTGCCAAAATACCAGAGCCAGGATTTGGACACACAACTCTGATACTGCACCAATAATCTTTCTCCAATCATTGATAGTATGACTTGTTTGGATCACAAAGCGAGCTCCGGGAGGAAGCAGGAATTTGGGATTGGTCCTGACTTAGCACCCCAAGGTGCTCCTCCCACTAGCTGATGAGGAGTGGCGCCCATAGGACTCCCCGCAGCCTGTCCCCTGTCCCTTCCCCCCTCCCCAGCAGCTCAGCCCTGCCTGGGGGAGGAGAGCAGCGTGTGAGAGCAGGGAGAGTGCGGCAGAGATAAATCTTACTCTGAAGTAGAAGCTGGCTCTGCCTCCTAATAGAACTGAGATGAGTGTGTGTATTTTAAAGCAAATAAATGTTTGAGAGCCCGAGAAAGGAGACGTTAATGGCTCCATTCGAATTCAGCGGAATTTATTTTCCATTAGGGCCGGGCTTTCTGAGAAGCACGGTTCAATCAAGGTTAGACAAGAAAGAGGCGCTTGTGGGCTGAGTGGACCCAAAGTCAGGTCCCGAGAGATTCGTCCACTGCACATTTCTTAATTAGATCTCCGAACCTGCAGCCGCCCCAGGCTGGTACATAGACACACGCCAGCCTTTCTTGCTCTTTTTGGCTTTTTCCATCTTGGAAAGATAATCTTTTCAAACTTGTTTTCACAATCAGCCCTGAGACCACCAGCTAACTCCCCCGGCTGACCCACGTGTGTGCCGCCTCTCCATCCGACGGGGGTGGGGGGGGGTGCTGTATGAGAAGTTTGGCTTGCCCTTTCAAAATGATTATTTTCAACAATGAATGGTGTTTACCGAAGTGAGATTGGGAACAGAAATTCATAATGAATAGCTCCAGTGATAATTACTTATTTTCTATATTTATCGAAAATGACTACATACAGTATTGCTGTTTTCTCTGAAGAGAAAAATGCGGTAATTATCACAACTATTTATCTACTTGCCTATTTTAATGATTAGCAATTGCCATTTTTTAATTACGAGGGCAAAAAAATATGTTACCTCTTAGCTGAGATGGCTCTGGTGTCATTAAGAATGCATTTGCACATTAACATCAGTAACTCTGTGTAGAGAATAAATATGAGATATTGGGCTTCACACCCTACCACCCAGCTGTTGGGCCTATGACAAAAAAAACAGCTTGAGGTTGAAACAGTTTGTCCCTGGCTTCCTCAAATGAGTGAGTTTTCCTTGGAGTTATATGGGAGCCACCTCTCTTAACAAAGGAGAGGTATTCCGGTAGCATTTATGTTCATTTATGTTTAGTGAAGTACTGGTAAATGTTTAACAACCAGTTTTCCAGGGGGGAAAGTCCGGATACACAGCCCTGGCCCATTTCTGTGGTGTAAATCCTCCCATCACGGCAAATGGCAACACAATATCACCGAATACGCATTTGGGGTAAGATGCGGGCAACTGACCTTTGCGAGCTGGGGTGAGCTGGCTCCAGAACACCACTGGCTCTCCATTACACCTTAAACACATCGGCTGAGGGCCTACCATGTGCCAGGCACCGTCCTAGCTGCTGAAGTTACAGCAGGGGAGCAAACAGACAGAGCCCCTGCCCTCCTGGAGTGTAGACTGGGTAGGAGAGACAGACAGTAAGCAAACACGCCAACTAGTGACGGTGTAACGCACGGTCCAGGACCGATGAGTGAAGGGTGAGGCGGAGAAGAGGGAGGGTTGTGGCAGGGTGGGCGGGAGCCCTTTTGCTGCAGTGGACAGGGATGGCCTCTCTGAGGGGCATCGTGAGCACTAATGTGAATGAAGTGAAGGAGTGAGTCCATGAGGATGTGTGGGGAAAGAACATTCTAGGGTGAGGGGAGAAAAGAGCAGAGTCGATGAGGTGGGAGAGGGGAGGATGTCTGGGGGGTGCGCTTAGTCTCGTCCTTTCTGAGATCTGGGAAGCCTGGGGCTACCTCCTAGGACACAGCTGTCTTTCTGGGCTCCAGGCAAGCATTCTCGCCCTCAATCTAGGCAAGGGGTGAGACGGGGGTGACCCCCCGACCCTGCCTCCCATCCAAGTGCAAATGCTCTCTTGCGGGATGTGTGATGTCCTAGCTTTTATTCTCGAGTCTGCCAAACCTCCAGCTCCTTCGATTTCCTCATACAGGTTGGCTCCTGATCTCCTTACACCTCTTGCCTTCAAACAGGCACCTGCCTAGAATGACCCTCCGCGGGCGCAGGATCGGATCACGGCTGATTTCCCATCTCCACCGACAGTGCCTGGCCCCCAGTCATCACTCAGTAAATACTGAATCAATTACCACAAGAAGAGCCAAGCATCTGATCAGTTCACTAGGACTTCCAGTGAGGGCTTGCCTGGCTATTAACCCACACCTTCAACATTTCGCATCTCTCTTCCTGCCGGGGTTGTTCAAGGCTCAGTACCTACATCATTGCCTGGAGGAGGCGCTCATGAACATTTACTGAATGAATGAAAGCACGAATATTATTTTATTTTAAATCACTTACATTTTTATTCTAAATTTCTTTTATTCTTCCTTCATATTATGGATAGGACATTCTATTGATTTTTTTTGGTGAGGAAGATTGGCCATGAGCTAACGTCTGTTGCCAACCTTCCTCTTTTTGCTTGAGGAAGATTGTCCCTGAGCTAACATCTGTGCCATCTTCCTCTGTTTTGTATGTGGGATGCCACCACAGCATGGCTTGATGAGTGATGTGTAGGTCTGTGCCCGGGATCCAAACCCGTGAACTCTGGGCTGCCAAAGCGGAGCGTGCAAACTCAACCACTATGCCACCAGGCCGGCCCTGATTTTTTTTTAATTGTGTGTGCAGGGAGGTAAAATTACCTATGAATTTCCTTGCAACACAGCAAAGGAAGCAGTAAAATCTTTTGTTCTACACAGGGGCTGCTGGGTCTGGCAGGTGTGAGAACTACTGGGTGAGACAAAGATTCTCGGTTACTTTCCAGTTCTAACAGGCCCTGGGGGTCACCTTGAGCATCTGTGAAGCTGCAAAAGAACTTGGGCAGGCCCAGGGCATCTCTAGGGGACCTTAACAAATTCCACCGGTGTCTTAAGGAGACACATGTCAGGGAGAAAGGCAGGCTTTCCTTTCTGGGCATTTCCAATGAGCATGAGCCGGAATCAGGAGAGAGGATCATTTCATCTCTGGTGCTTTTAGAACCCATTCAATAATTCAGAGAGTGGAGGTTTGAAGCGACTTTCTCTCTTCATGCCATATTTGATGCTCAGCACACAAAGAGTACAAAGTCAGAGAGGTGACCTGAGAGGTGAGGGTCGTTTTCTTGTGGGAGCAAAGTTTTGCTGGGTTTAAACATGGATCAGCCTGCTCTTCACTAATAATGAGACTGGGAAACATATTGACATTGCGGGGGTTTTAAGTGTGAAGATAAAACAGACGTTTCTTTTTATCCATTCAGCAGTGATGAGACAAGTCTCCCGGCTCAAGAGATTTTGTTTTGTTTTATTTTTTTCACACTGACTTCTAAGGTGAAGAAATTCATGACAGCACCTAGACTTCAGAAGCAGGTAAGTGGCAGCTCAGTGTTGAGAAATGATACTAAGGACTGTCACAGCAGTAATCATTGGCTCTGTCCCCCACTCCCTGGGATCGAGGCTGGAATGGTCATCTCTGTGTTGGAGACGAGGAACCAGGCTCAGGGAGGTGCATGGATTTGCCCGAGACCAGCCTTCTGGTAAGGGGCAGCCTGGGGCTCAAACAGGCCTTTTGTTTGAGGCCAAGACTGCTGTTATCTTTGACATGGAAGTTAATAATAGAAGGCAAGAATCATACTGTACTAGTCAGGTGTTCTCCAGAGAAACAGAACCAACAGGATGTGTATATGTATATATCCAGAGAGATTTATTCCAAGGAATTGGCTCAGATGATTGTGGAGGCTTGGCAAGTCCAAAATCTGCAGGGCAGGATGGCAGGCTGGAGACTCAGGGAAAAGTTGCAGTTTAAGTCCTAAGGCGGTCTGCTGGCAGAATTCCCTCTTGCTGGGGGGAGGTCAGTCTTTGTTTTATTAAGTCTTCAACTGATTAGATGAGGCCCATCCACATTATGGAGAGTAATCTGCTTTACTCAAAGTACACTGATTTAGATGTTAACCTCATGCAAAAAACACCTTCACAGAAACATCCAGAATAATGTTTGACCAACTAACTGGGCACTGTTGCCCAGCCAAGTTGACATTAAATTAACCATCACACATTCATTTTTTTTTGTTTTTTTTGTGAGGGAGATCAGCCCTGAGCTAACATCCATGCTAATCCTCCTCTTTTTGCTGAGGAAGACCAGCTCTGAGCTAACATCTATTGCCAATCCTCCTCCTTTTTTTTCTTCCCCAAAGCCCCAGTAGATAGTTGTATGTCATAGTTGCACATCCTTCTAGTTGCTGTATGTGGCACGCGGCCTCAGCATGGCTGGAGAAGCAGTGTGTCGGTGCACGCCCAGGATCCGAACCTAGGCCGCCAGTATCGGAGTGCATGCACTTAACTGCTAAGCCACCGGGACGGCCCCACACATTCATTTTTAAATACCTTTTTTAACAAGAGCAAATGCAGTACCTATTCAATCCAGAAATTTGAAAATTGCAAAAAATATAAAAAAGAAAAAGCTTTCAATCCTACCAGGGCCTGTTGGGATAGATATTCCTTACTACCTTAATTCTAGGCATATGAACACTATAAAAAATAGATTTTCATACCCCCAAATGGTATCATTTCACAGTAATATTTTGCAGCTGACTTTTTTTTTCATTTAGCAAGACTCTTATGAATTTTTCCCCAGGTTAATAAATATTCTTTTACATCCTGATTTTTAATGACAGCACAGCAGGTCTGTCTCATGATGGCTGTAATGATGGCTTCCCCTCCTGCTCAACATCCTTTCTCCTTTTTTTCTGATAACAGCATTTGGTTCAGATGGTGCTAAGTCTTACCTCTTGACCCCAAGGATGGGCCCAGGACAAAAGCTGTAAATATCAAGAAAGAGGGTTTTTTTCTCTAGGTTGCTAGGCTGGTAAACTGTAGGTTCAGGACTGCTGGAGGCCATTTGTCAATACTTGCGCTTGATCCTAAGAATGAAGCCAGTATAGAGGAAAGCAAAATAGAGAAATGAAGAAAAACAGACTCTTGATGACATTATTTGAACACTGGCATCCAGCTATGCCTGAAGCTACTCTCCTATACTTTTCAACTATGGAAGATAATAAATCACGCCTTTGTTGCTTAAGCCTGTAGAGTTAGATTCTGTCACTTTCCCTTGAAATAGTTCAGAGTCCTGTTTGATATGGCATCATGCCCCTGACATGCACCAGTATATGACTGTAATGTTTTTTTCTGGTCATTTATCTATGATAGGCAAGATATTGCAGGGGGATTTGGAGATTGCAAGATGGCTAAGACATACTCCCTGATCTCGAGGAGCCTGTGATCCACTAACGGGGGGCTAAGTGCATTTTAGTTATCTACAAGGATGTAAATTCCAACAGCTTATGGAAATCAGGACAGGCTTCCCAGAGGAGCAAGCACCTGCCATTGACCTTGAAGGAGAGGAAGAAAGGATTTCAAATTCCTTTTCGGGATCTGAAAGGCCCTATGCAGCCTGGTCCTGAACCACAGCTTTAACGTGCATAGGAATGGCCTGGGGATCTTATTAAAATGCAAATTATGATTCAGTAGGTCTGGGGTGGGGCCAAGATTCTGCGTTTATAATCAGTTCCCAGGTGAGGTAAGCCCTGCTGGTTCACTTTGAGTAGGGAGGGTCCGGCCCTTGCCCATTCCTCCAGCCTCACCTCACACCAGGCCTCTACCCGAGCCCTCTGCCCAGCCTCGAAGCCTCCTTTGTGTCGTGAGAGCACACCCAGCTCTGGCCTGCCTCGGGGCCTGCAACCCACTGTACTCTCTGCCCGGACTGCTCTTTCCCGCTCTCCCACACATGGAGCTTCTCTCCAGTCTCGCTCAGACGTCCACACCTCACACAGGCCATCGGGGCATCTCCGCCCATTTCACATGGCACTTCTCCTACTTGTTATTTTCAAGCTTTTTTCACATCATGGTGGAGGCAGAAAATGATCCTTGTAGGGCTCACTGGACTAAATGGATGGGGCTCCAGATCTCGCACATCTGTAATCCGGTCCTGGCACATGGCCAGGAAGCTCAACCGAGCTGCATCAACCTGTTTTACCTCTTTCGTAGCAATTACCAGAATCTGCAATTATCATGTTGATTGATTTGTGTGCTGTCTGCCTTTTCCAGGAGAAGGTAAAGCCCCGAAAGGCAGAACCCCATTCATCTTGCTCGTTGCTCTGTCCTCAGTGACGTCTGACACTGACAGGTGCTCAGCAAATATTCCCCGAAGGAAGTGAATGCATGCGTGGACGGACGGTGAAGTGGAGCAGTAGCAGGAAGGACATTTCTGGCAAAAGGAAGATCATGAGCAAAAGTGGGGAATAAAATGAGTCACCTCGTTTAGCTGGAACCTGAGAAGGACATGTATAGGAGGTGACAGATGGTAAGGAAGGCTGAGCCGTTCTGTAGAGGGTCCTGATAAGGAACCAGTACTTAATCTGGTAGCTGATGGGGAGCTATGATCAGAGATGATCGGAGCGCAGCTGGAGAAGTATCCAGCCAGCTGGTGGGAGAGGGAGAGAAAGAAGGTGTGTTGGGGGTGGGGCACCTGTAGCTGCCAGAAGGTTCTTAAGGCAATGCAGGTGAAAGTGGATGTGGCCACGGGAAGGGAGAAGTGGAACAGATATGAAGGCAGGTGAGGGCTGGGAGCGGGGAGGAGGATGGGAAACACAAGACTTGGTGACTGTGTAGGGGTAGGGGACCAGGTGTGTGGACCCAGGGAGGGTGGTGCTCCGATCAGAAACGGGGAAGTTAAAGGGAGCAACAGGTTCTGAGGGGGAAATCTGAGTAAAAAAGAGGAATTCCCAGGCAGCGGTTATGTTCCGCTCTCTGCTTCAGTGGCCCCGGGTTCGCTGGTTCGGATCCTGGGCATGGACCCACTCACCGCTCATCAAGCCATGCTGAGGCGGTATCCCACATAGAAGAACTAGAAGGACCTACAACTAAGATATACGACTATGTACTGGGCTTTGGGGAGAAACAAGAAAAAGAGGAAGATTGGCAACAGATGTTAGCTTAGGGCCAATCTTCCTCAAAAAAAAAAAAATGTAGGCAAACCTCCACCCTACTCTATTTCAAAAAAGAGGAATTCCCTGGTTCGCTAATTCTACTTTGGAGAAGTGACTGAGATATATAACCTGAGTCTCAAGCTGGACGAAAGTGTCCGCCTGCGGTAGTGATGGCAGTAGCAGGTATGCATCGCCTCATTGCTCTGAACCTCAGTTTCCCCGGTCCGGGATGAGGTGATAAGCGTACGCTGCAGAACTATTGGTTCAGAGGCAGCATCCGTCAGTGGGTGATTCGTGGCAGGATGCGTGTGGTGTTGGTGTAGCGGACGCCGTGCTGCGTCGGCTG
The DNA here is from genome assembly GCF_020826845.1 of Diceros bicornis minor. Lineage (NCBI taxonomy): Eukaryota > Metazoa > Chordata > Mammalia > Perissodactyla > Rhinocerotidae > Diceros > Diceros bicornis. The sequence goes on along the minus strand of NC_080764.1, from coordinate 19,423,387 downwards.
CAACCCCCCCAGGACCGAAGCATTCCCCCAGCTGTTGGGCGTGTTGGTAGCTGTGGCTGACAGCCGAGAGCGTGCGGCGCCCTGCCTCACCAGAGGGCGGCCACTGCCAGCGGCGGGTAGGTGTGGGCGTGCAAGGCTCAGCTCCCCAGCCAAGTTGGGACAAGTCTGAAAGACCAGCCAAGCTCCAGAGCTCCCTGTGGGAAGGGCTAAGGCCTTTGTTGTAACTGCACCGCAGCCCAATGTCTCCCTCTGTCCAATCAGCTTCCTTTGCTCCCCGGACAGCACAGGTTTTGTTCCCAAGTGTATTCCCTAGTAGACCCCCTGCATGCAAACCTCCTCTCAGAGTCTGCTTCCCGGGGAACCCAACCTGTGATGGATGGTATTGGCGTAATGATGTCTTTCTTTTCTTTTTTTTTTTTTTTGTGAGGAAGATTAGCCCTGAGCTAACATCTGTTGCCAATCCTCCTCTTTTTGCTGAGGAAGATTGGCCCAGGCCACAGAAGAAGAATGAGCGAATCTAACCACTACGCCACCGGGCTGGCCCCAGCACAGTGATTTTAAGCCACTAGAATATCAAGTGTTGCTTGTTGGCCAGAATCTTAGCCACTATACTGCAACTTTTCAGGCCAGAAGTTGAGAAGGAAAGCAATGTTCTAGAGGCCTGGGCTGTGGGTCAAGAGGCTTCTCAGGCATGTCAGAAATTCTTTTTTATGCTGTGGACCCCTTCTTAGGTTAATGTTTATAAATGCATAAAAGAAATACATAGGATTGCAAAAGAAACCAATTTTATTGAAATATAATCAAACTGTTACAAAAATAGACATGACATTAATATATGATATAGCAATATAGTTGTTATTGTGATACAGTAATATAGTTAATGAAGATCTATCAGTGAGTCTAATAATCTAGAAGCAATGAGCATTAATGATATTTTGAGATATACATAGCAACCGTAATGCGATATGAAAATATCTGTTCATGACAAAGTTACAGGGTTTGCAAATACTGAGGTCAATGAAAATAAAGATGTAATTTTACCCCCAACCAAAACCATGGACCCCCCTAAATTCTATTCATGGAATCCCTGGGGGTCTGCGGACTTCAGGTAAAAAAAAAAAACAAAAAGCCTTGGTGTTACGTCTGTCATCTACTTTAAGATACTGAGTTCTAGATGGAATCCACACTCCAAAGCTGTTTAGGGGTGATTAGATAACAATAGGTCAGAAGGGTCAGACCTCAAGGCACCTGCTCAAGCTCTTCCGTTTCCCTTATCGCTGGTCAACGCCAGGTGTCTTACTAATTAACACAGAGAACAACAGATGGGGGTTTTTATTGGTGAAATTTGTGGCTAACAATCTAACAGATGTTAGAAGTGGGCTCTTGTTAGTAAAATTAGTGGTATTCAAGATTAGGGATTGGCTGAAATGTTTTTGAGACAGTCGCCATGCTTGGATGAACGGGTCATAAGAATCCAACAAGATATCCTTGCACCTTAGGGCCGGCGCCCATGTCCAGCCGTGGGGTTGGAGGCTAGCTGGTTGCCGAACGTCAACCAGAGGGACAACAGGATCCTGCATCTGAAATTTGGTTGTTTAATCCCAAGAAAATGTTCCCTGTAACATGTGAGCAGATAGATCAGTTAAAAAATCGGAGAGCTGGACCTTTACCAAGTTTACAATTATGTGGTATAAAGCATTTGTTAACTGCATGCTTGTTAATAAATAAAGTCTGTGAGATGTGGTAGAATTTGATCTGAGGCTCACTTTCAGTATAACTGGTAACGAGGTTGCAAAAAAGAAGCTAACCCTTGCTGACTTCGAATGTTCTGGAAAATTCTTCTTTTTTTTTTTTTTCATGAGGAAGATCAGCTCTGAGCTAACATCCGTGCTAATCCTCCTCTTTTTGCTGAGGAAGACCGGCTCTGAGCTAACATCTATTGCCAATCCTCCTCCTTTTTTTTTTCCCCCCTTTTCTCTCCAAAGCCCCAGTAGATAGTTGTATGTCATAGTTGCACATCCCTTTAGTTGCTGCATGTGGGATGCGGCCTCAGCATGGCCGGAGAAGCGGTGCATCGGTGCGCGCCCGGGCCACCAGTAGCGGAGTGCGCGCACTTAACTGCTAAGCCACAGAGCCTGCCCCTGGAAAATTCTTATCTCTATCAAAAAGAACCCAAGAGATTGTGCATGACCATATTGGCTTAGTTCAGTTTGTGACAATGACAGTTAAATTTTCAAAAGAGTTCTGGTGAGTTTGCAACATTGACAGTTAAATTTCAAAAGAGTTGTCGATCTAGAATCATCTCTACCACCACTGGTACTTTATAAAAGACAAATATAGGGGACGCAAGGAGGAAGACCTATTGTCAAAGGCCTCAGAGCAAGTGGGTGGAACTTTGGGTTAATTACCTAATGAATGTTTAGATGATTAGCTTGGAGGGGATGAGAGGAGGTCAGAGCTTTATGCAAATGGCCCCAGAGAGAGCGTCTATTTGGCTTGGCTGCTTCCCTGCGCAGCTAATGTGGACAATTCCTGCTTTGTTGGGATGATTCCAGTCTTAACACACAGCCAGCAGGGCTCCCCTAAACGCTTCTCCAGAGAGAAATGACTCCTGAGGAAGGAGGGCACGGGGAGCAGGATGTTCTCTCTTCTTGCTGCACTGGGCTTTCCTGGGGATTAAAAAAATCTCTGAGTCTCTCACTTAGAAAAAATGCAGGGTATTATCAGGAATGGATCATAGTCCAAACTAATCCTTTCTTTTTACCAGCAATCCCTTTACACAAAATCAAGTAGCCATCCCAAGACTGGGGTGAGAGAAAATATTTTAATAATATGCTGATCCATCCACTAAGTTATAGGAGAGGTGGCAGGGGAGAGAGATGAGCAGGAACCCAGTCCACATCACCCATCAACACTTCATCCATCCAAAAACATAAATCAGAGCACAACTGCTGATCCATCCACCCATTCACTCACTTATTCATTCAACACGTGATTTTTACCACCCACTATGGGCCAGTCACTGTGCTGGCTGTTGGGGCACAGTAAGGAAAAGGAGATTAAGGTCTCGTGGATCTGAGACTGGTGGGAGAGACTGACATCAAACATGTAGTTACACAAATTAGTATGTAATTCTAATTTTTTTGTGAGGAAGATCAGCCCTGAGCTAACATCCATGCTAATCCTCCTCTTTTTTTTCCCCTTTTTCTCCCCAAAGCCCCAGTAGATAGTTGTATGTCATAGTTGCACATCCTTCTAGTTGCTGTATGTGGGACGCCGCCTCAGCATGGCCGGACAAGCCGTGCGTTGGTGGGCGCCCGGGATCTGAACCGGGGCTGCCAGTAGCGGAGCGCGCGCACTTAACCGCTACGCCACGGGGCCGGCCCCTGTAATTCTAATTGTAATAAATGTTAAGGAGGAAAATGGAGGATAGTATGAGAATGTAAAATGGGAGGAGGGGTGGCATCTAACCCAGCCTGGGAGATCAGGGGAGGCCTCCCTGAGGAGGTGACATTTAAGCTGAGGCCTGAAGATTGAATCAAACATTAGGAATGGTGCCTATCAAGTGAAGGGTGTGTGTGTGTGTAGAACATTCTGTGTAGAACTTCATGCAAAAGACTTAAAGTGGGAAGTGGTTAGCCAAGTTCAAGAAGTAGAGAGAAGGCAGTGTGACTGCCGGGTGGGGCATAAAAGCAGAGTGGTATAAGAGGTAGAGATGGTGTTGGGAATACAGATGTGAATCAGACACAGCTGTCCTTGGGGCTCACCATCAAGTGGGAGAGATCACTGTGTTACTGGGTAAATCATAGTAAAATAGAGATATCTACCAGGGGGCCGTAAGACTTCAGAGAACAGTGTGACTGATGCTCCCTGGAGGAGTCAGAGAAGGCTGTCCAGAGGAGGTGATATTTGATCTGGGTCTCAACGGTTGCATAGGAGTTTGTTAAGCCAAAAGAAAGCAGCGGGAAAAGCATATGCAAAGTCCAGGTAAGCAGTCAGAGTGACTGGAGCATAGAGCGTGCTAACAGGAAATACCGGGAAATGATCCAAGACCTACAATGTGAGATGAGGGCCAAGGATATTTATTTTTTCTTTTAATATTAGTTCAGTGTGAATTTTCTCTGCCTTACAGACACACTCAGCTCCAATTTTCTGATTTTAAAAATTGTATAAATATTGCCGTCATCTTTGTTTCCTAGGCTCTTAAGTGGATTCAATTCTTGTTATTGGTTGGGTGGAATCTTTTCAATGACCCAAAAGTGAAAGCCTTTGCAAATATATTTAAAATAATTATATTCTTGCAAATGTATTCCACACTACCCAGCCCTCAAGTCTGTGATATTTACATACCTCAGATGTCTGAGCTGGGGGCTGTGACACTGATTAAGCTTTGAGGAACTTACATTTTTCTATTTGGAGACTCACTGAAGCACAGAGATGATTCTAGTTGTGTCCTGAAAATCTTCTTGTCATACACATACACTACATTGTCTGGATCTGTCTGGGGGCTTATTATTTCTGGAATATTCGCTAATCCCATCCATTTTCCAATCCATCAATGACATACCTGTTCTATCATTTCCCATTAATAGAATCATGTGTTTGTTTTGGTTAAATGTTAGTATTTCAATTATACTAGTTATTAGCTACACAGTAGTATGCTGGCTGATACGGAGAGGGAGCCCTAATTTGCAGCATTTGACAATTTCTGTGGTGTTATTACTCCCACCATATTAATTTGAAGCTACTGATATTTAACAACTGGCTCACAAAATACCCGAAAATTTAACAATTGGCACCCCATCAGAGCTGTGTGATCTTTGTCACTTTACTTAAAGTCTTCAGGCTTGTTTCCTCATCTGCAGAACAGGGATACTAACAGCACCTTCTTCCTAGGGTGGGTGTGAATGTTAAATAATTGATGCATTGAAAGCACTGGCCAGAGTGCCTGTGTATATAACAGAGTATGCATCAATAAATAATTGTTGCTATAGTTTACAAATACCTGATTATTATTTAACATATTAAGCCCAAAACAAACAAACAAAATACCCCCTCTCGATCACCTATCAAGTTTGTGGATTTCTGCAGATTGCCAGACAGGTGGGTCACGTACAGTCATTTTGCTGCATATGAGTCTTTTTTGAGTAGCTAGGATTTTATTCACTTCCACTTAGCAAAAAACAGTTCTACAATTGCTTCCAGAGTGTCCTGCTAGTATATTGTTGGACTTTCATGACTTTGTCATCTTAAAAAAAATCTTTTTGCTTTTCATGATTCAAAAAAAACCCTGCCGAAAGCTTGAAAAATGTCCCTTATGATTTCCTCTTTAATATCCAGAGAGAACTGAATTATACCCTGTTCCTTCGTGTATTTCAGGGGGAATGGAAATTAACTTGCTTGCTTTATGCAGCTAATAATATAGTACACTATGCTGTCAAAACAGCTTTATAGACTGGCAACTCTCCCTGCAGATGCCCTGCTGCCCCTGGAAGTTATATTGGTGGGCAGCTGCTAAAATTCTGGCAGATGGAGCATCTGAGATAATGATTTTGGTAAGAGCTTCTAGAAAGTCTCTTGTGATTCTTAAAGAAAAACAGACTAGGGGGTGTAATAATCTTTCATTTCTATAACAAAGTGTCAGGGTGGGTGGAGCAAAAAAGTCATTTCATTATCTCTCATAACTCAATGTCTACCGATAGGCAGTTCCAGGTTGGTGCAGTGGCTCAGTGATGACTTTCTCGCTCTCCCCTCTGTCATCCTTAGCATGTTGCTTTTCGTCTTAGGCTTGTTGCTTCTTGGTTGCAAGATGGCTGCTGCGGCTCCAAGCATCTTGTCCTAACACAACCATATTATTTTTTTAAATTATTTTATTGTGGTCATCCTGGCTTATAACATTGTGTAAATTTCAGGTGTGCATTATTACGTATCAGTTTCTGTATAGACTGCATAGTGTTCACCACCAATAGTCCAGTTTTTACCCATCACCATACATATGTGCCCCTTTACCCCTTTTGCCCTCTCCCACCCCCTCTTCCTCTGGTAACCACTAATCTGTTCTCCTTATCCATGTGTTTGTTTATCTTCCACATATGAGTGAAATTAGTGTTTGTCTTTCTCTGCCTGGCTTATTTCACTTAGCATAATACCCTCAAGGTCCCTCCATGTTGCAAATGGCATGATTTTGTGTTTTTATTATGGCTGAGTAGTATTCCATTGTACATAGATAGATAGATAGATAGATAGATAGATAGATAGATAGATAGACAGACAGACGGATAGATAGGTATACACCACATCTTTATCCATTAATCTGTTGATGGGCACCTGGATTGCTTCCCGTCTCGGCTATTGCTTACACAACCACGTTCAAGGCAAAGAGGGGGAAGGGATGGTGGGAGTGAACTCCCCTCTCGGGACTTTTCTCAGAAAGCAAAAATTTTCCCAGAAGCCCCCAAACCAACTTATCCTCCAACTTTGTTGGTCACAACTGGGACACGTGGCCATATCTTGCAATAAAGGAGGATGGAAAAGACAGCATGTACAGTCTGCCCTCCGTATCCGCAGGTTTCGCATCCATAGACTCAATGCGCAGACTCAGAGGGCCGACTGTATCCATCGTACTATACTATTTCATATAAGCAATTTGAGCACCCCAGGATTTTGGTATCTGTGGGGGGTTCCTGGAGCCAATCCCCCGCAGATACAGAGGGAGGACTGTATCTGGCAAAGTGCAGTGGGATCACCATGTTGGTTTAGAGCAGTCATAATTTATCCCCTGGGGCTTGGGAAAGAGTCCTCAGTCCCTGAACTCAAGGGCTCTTTACCTTCTACCAGAGCAAAATGCAAGTTCCAGGTTCTGTTAGCAAGGAAGAGGGTGTGGAGGGGGTGTCAGAACATCTGCCACTTATAATGAATAAATGTCATGTGTACGATCCTCATATGTTAAATTTGGCTTTGTGAGGCAGGTAAGGTCGAGTAGGTAAGGTAGACACCTGATTCTGTCTGCCCAACATTCATAGTGGCACATTGTCACTTCCACCATATTCTATTAGTCGAGCAACCTCATAGCCCAGATCCAAGAGAGGGGACATAGATTCCACTTCTCAGTGGGAGGAGTGGCTATACATGTACCTACTAAGTGCCAGGCACCGGGAAACAGAAATAATAGCCAACGTTATTGAGCACTTGTAATGTACCAGCATACAGGTACTATCTCATTTAAACCTTTAAAAAAAACTTATGACATGGTGTGGAACAATAGACTCCAAAGATGCCCACATCCTTATTCCTGGAAGCTGCAAATATCTTACATTACTTGTGACTATGTGTTATGTGTTATGTTACATGACGAGAAGGATTAAAGTTACAGATGGAATTAGGGCTGTTAATTGGCTGACCTTGAAACAGGGAGACTACCCAGATAGGCCCACTGTAATCCTTTGCGTGGGGAAGAGGGAGATGGAAGAGGCAGCGTCAGAGAAGGAGAGGTGACCCTAGCTGATTGGCTCCATGCGCCTCCTGCCACAGGGATTGTTTCAGGGATGGGCACACGGTCCAGTCTGGTTCGATAAGCCTCAGTCCTAGGGGATTTTTGGTAGCTGTTTGAGAAGATGAGGTTTCTTCAGGGGGTGCTGGTAGAATGTTGGCCTTTGCCATCTCAGGGGGAGGGTTTACTGCCTGAGAGGAAAGCAAGTCAAGAAACGAAGAAAGAGTTGTTGCCAACATTGTTTGAATGACTGATTCCAACTGGGGCTCGTTTCCTAGACTTTAACACACATGAATCATTGTAGTTCTTTTGCTCATACTCGTCTGGAGGGGGTTTGTCTGTTGTCACAGAAAGAGCCCTAAGTTACCTCTCACTGCTTTGCGTTGCTTTTTCCTCACGTATATATCTGTGTCTCACACCAGGTTGTGAAACTTCTTGTGTCAGGGAGTGTGGTAGCTGAGAGCATGGGTGCTGGATTCAGACCGATCTGGGTATTGGTCTTGGCTCTGCCATTTCCTAGTGTGACTCCTCCCGTCAAGCTGTTTAACCTCTCCAAGACTTGGCTTTCTCATCTGTAAAATGGGGAAAATAATGGCATGGTGTGTATTAATTTCCTATGGCTGCTGCAACAAGTTACCACAAATTTAGTGGCTTACAACAACACGATTTTTTTTTTACCTTACGGTTCTGTAGGTTAGGAGTCTGACTGGGGTCTCAGAGGGCAGAATCCAGTTGTGGGCAGGGCCACATTCCTTCTGGAGGCTCTAAGGGAGAATCTGTTCCCTTGCCTTTTCCAGCTTCTAGAGGCAGCCCACGTTCCTTGGTTTGTGGGTCCCTTTTTCCATCTTCAGAGCCAGCAATGGTGGGTCTAGTCCTTCTCACATTGAGTCATTCTGACCTTGCTTCCTTCATCACACCTCCTTCTCCGACACTGACTCTTCTGCCTTCCTCTTCCCCATTTAAACGATTACATTGGGACTATCTGGATAATCTCCCTTTTTCAAGGTCAACCAATTAACAACCTTACAGATGGTATCCCATCTGTAACTTTAATCCTTCTTGTCATGTAACATAACACATAGTCACAAGTGATGTAAGACATTCATGGGTTCCGGAAATTAGGATGTGGGCATCTTTCGGAGTCTATTATTCTACACCATGTCATAAGTTTTTTTTAAGGTTTAAATGAGATAGTACATGTATGCTGGTACATTGCAAGTGCTCAATAAATGTTGGCTGTTATTTCTGTTTCCCCAGTGCCTGGCACACAGTAGGTACATGAATAGCTACTCCTCCCATTAAGGAGTGAAATCTATGTCTCCTCTCTTGAATGTGCACTATGAGATTGCTCAACCAACAGAAAACGGTGGAAGTGACAACGTGCCAGTTCTGGGGCTCAGGCATTAAGAAACTGACAGCTTCTGTTTCCCATATACTGGCTCTCAAAGCCCAGCCACCATGTTGTGAGGAAGCCCAGGCTTCCCTGTGGAGGGGCCCACATGGAGAGGAGCTGAGAGCCAGCACCAACCCGACAGCCATGGAGTGAGCAGAATTAGAAGTGGATCCTTCAGCCCCAGTTGAGCTGCCCCAGCTGACACTGAGCAGTGACAAGCTGCCCAGCAGAGCCCTGCTCAAATTGCAGGCTTGTGAACAAACAGAATGATTATTGTTGTGTAAACCAGTAAGTTTATGGTGAGCGGTTACACAGCAACAGATAGCAGAACAGGGCTCAAAAAATTTTTCAGGGAGTGACTAAGTAAATAAACCATCAGGATTTAAAGGGAGGAAACAATTTGCTGTTTAAGGGATTCTTGAAACTTTCACCCACAGATCATTTTAAAGCTTATGAAGCATCTTCACAAAGGCCGTGAGGGATGACATCTTTACAGATGACTAATGCCCCAGCTGCATTTGCACCTTATAACAACCAAAGGAAAAACAAAAAATTCAAGAATGACCACTTCACTCTGAATGGCTGAACTGGTGTTGACACAGCGTTTGTGAGATGAAGCTCCTTGGAAAGGAAGATTCCAGAGATCACTCTGCTGCAGTATCTGTTTCCACTCCACCTCTAGGCTAAATCCTGAGCAGGGGCTGGAATTGGGTTTCCAGGGTAGGAAGATTATTTCCCACCTAGTTCTGGAATCACACAGTGTGACATTCTCATTCAGGTGGAACCCAAGCTTCAATTACATCCCTAACAATCTGTGGAGGGGAGAGCACAGAGGCCCTTTCAGAGGAAACAGGCATTAAGAATGCAACATCAAGATCTTGATTTATAACGTTCACATTTACCTGTGAGTCGCCTTGGATACGCCTCTCGATTGCAGGGTACGGATTTCGGTTAGGAATTCTGCTCACATGCTGGGCTTGGGAGCTGCATAATTAAATGGAAAAGAGCCACCCAAGGAAACTGGAGAAGGATGATTGCTCTCGCGATGGATGGCTAGGGATGAACCCGGAGGACCTCAGGGTCTTAAAGGGGCCTCAAAGCAAACTGCTGCTCTTTGCCACTTCCCAACAGAGCATAAGGTGTTTTGCTGCCTGAAGAAGGCAGGGGTTTGTTGGAACTCCCTCTGACCTTTATTATTGATGAGGTGATAGTGAATGCATGGCCTAGGTCCCACCAAACGGGTTGCTAAGCCATACGTGCCCTCCCTCGCTGTGCATTAGGCCAGGGTAGATGCAGGATTAGACCACTATAGTGGGTTGAATAGTGTCCTCCCAAAATTCGTGTCCACCCAGGACTTCAGAATGTGACCTTATTTGGAAATAAGTCCTTTGCAGATATAGTTAAGATGAGATCTTACTAGATTAGGGTCGGCCCCAAGTCCGATGACTGGTGTCCTTATAAGAGGAGGAGAGGACACAGAGAAGAAGATGCTGTGAAGGCAGAAGCAGAGATTGGAGCCATGCAGCTGCAAGCCAAGGAACGCCAAAGATTGCCAGCAACCACCAGAAGCTAAGAGAGAGGCATGGAACCAATTCTCCCTGAGGGCCTCCAGAAGGAACCAACCCTGCCAACACCTTGATTTCAGACATCTAGCCTCCTGAATTGTGAGAGAATGACAATTGTGTTGCTTTAAGCCACCCAGTTTGGGTCATTTGCTACGGCCATCCTAGGAAACTAACACCACTGACAGGGACAGTGACATTCCAGGCAGGCTACAGAGAGAAACACGAAAGCAGGGACAGAGCCAAGAAAGCCCAGGTCTCCCAACTCACCGGGAGATAAGTCACTTTTGGGGTCCGAGGGAGAGCCAGGAGTGCGATTCTAATGGAGGTCATTCACGTGGAGACTTGAATCAAGCTGGGAAGTGTCTCCCTGGAACGCCATCAGTAATAAAATCCACGCAGTGGAGCAAGCCTTAATGAAAGCTTCCATTCTGACTAAGCTCGAGTCCTTACGTAATCAGCTTTTATTCTTTCCTCTCTCTGCTTGTCAGAAAAATAAACAAGCTTATCTACGTACTTAATCAAAACACACCCATGGCCAGGGGTGATCATAACCACGTACAGATGTTTTCATCTGCAGATTAGCATGTACACTGTTGGTCTTGAGAACAGGGACCACAGCTATTCAAAACGGCATGCCAGAGACTTTAGTGAACCCCATTCAAATGGGTTCATGGGGCTGTTATTACTCAGGCGGGAAAGGTCACTAATAAATTTATATTTTCAACCACAAGTCTTGAGTATGGCCTCGTAAATAAGAACATTCAATCAAGCAGAACACACATTTGCCTCGAAAACTCTGCTTAATCAAAGTTCACTTCTGTCCAAGCCAGTCTGAGGATAGAGCCAACCCCAGATGACACGGAGCAGAGAGATGGATCCTGCCGACATTGCCTGAGGCCTGGATGAAGCTGTGCCTGAAGCTGTCCCTGCCTACCACCTTTTTTAAAAAACTGGACATCATCGGAGAAGGCTGAGTTAATCGTAAACCTCAGATCATGGCATTTTTTGCAAAATCTGCTACTTGTTTCTTTCTTTCCAGTAACTCCTACAGCTTACTCGCTTTCCCCATGTCTTCCTGTGGGCAGTCATCCTCATGTGTTTAACACGTAACTTTGTGTTCGTATCTTTTGTTGCGTGGATTTTTAATTTACACAAATGATTTTGTCATGTACCGTTCTTTCCTTTACTTTTTTTCACTGAGTGCCGTCATTTTAAGGTCCACACGTGATGCTATGGGTACCATATTGTCCATCGCCTCTCGTTATTGCATACTTCTCCCTGGTGTATGTTTTCTATATTTTACACATCCATTCCCCTGCCACAGCACACACTGCAATGAACATGCTGTATGTGTCCCTTGATGGAGCTACGTAAGAATTTCCTTAAGTCTTAACACTAGCAGTGGGATTGCTGGGCCCTAGAGGGCCTTTAGTGTGACTAAGTAATGCCTGATTTCTCTGCATAACGGATGTCCCAGTCTACGCTTCCAACAGCAGTGCCTGAGCGTTGTCATATCTCTACTTCACCACCAGCACTTAGCATTATCCAGTTTTCTAATTTTTGTCGGTCAAATAAAAATAAAGTAATATCTCATGTTTTTAAAATTGGCATTTCTCTGATTACTAATGATTTTGAGCATGTCTTCATATACCTATAAGTATTTGGGGTTACTAGTTCTATAAACTGCCTGTTCATACTCCTTGCCCATTTCTTCTTGTTGATTTGCAAGGATTCCTTATATGTTATAAATATTATCCCTTGTTGGTTTTATAAATTGAAAATATTTCCCTCTTTCTTTCATCTGTCCATTAACTTTGCCCACAGCGTTCTTTGTGGGTCAGAAATCCTTAATTTTAATGTAATTGTGGTAGGCAGAAACCTCAAGATGTCCCTCCAAGAATCCTGTCCCCTGATTATCCAATCAAACACTAATTGAGGGATTGCAGTGAAGGGACTTCACAAATGTAATTAAGGTTACAGACTGTGTTAGTCTGTTCTGGCTGCTATAACAAAGTACCAGAGACTGGGTGGCTTATACGTTTCTGTTTTCTTATAAACAGAAATTTATTTCTCACAGTTCTGGAGGCTAGGAAGGCCAAGATCAAGGTGCTGGCAAATTCAGTGTGTGGTGAGGCCCACATTCTGGTACATAGATGGCACCTTCTAGCTGTAACCTCACGCCACAGAAGGGGCAAGAGAGCTCTCTCTAGGGCTCTTTTATAAGAGTATTAATCCCCTTCATAAGGGATTAATACTCTTATTAATCCCCTTCATAAGGGATTAATACTCTTTTATAAGAGTATTAATCCCCTTCATAAGGGCTCTGCTTTCATGACCTAATCACCTCCCACTGGCCCCATCTCCTAATACCACCACTTTGGGGGTTAAGTTTCAACAAACGAATTTTGCGAGGACGCAAACATTAGGACCATAGCACGGACCTCAAAATAGGGAGATTATTCTGGATTATCTAGTTGTGCCCAATCTAATCACTTGAGTCCTTAAGAGTAGAGACATTTCTCTGGCTGATATCAGAGAGATGCAAGAGGAGAAATGGAGATGGGAGGCCAGTGAAATTTGAATCCTGAGAAGGACTTGACTATATGTTGCTAGCTTGCCAGATAGAGGAAGGAGGCCAAGAGCTAAGGAATGAGTGTGGCTGTAGGACCCTCAGGATGACAGCCAGCAAGAAAATGGGGAGCTCGGTCCCACAACTGACCGCATGGAACTGAACCCTGCCAACAACCTGAATGAGCCTGGATGTGGATTCTGCCCAGAACCTCCAGATAAGAGTCCAGACCAGCCTGGTGGGAACCTAGGCCAAGTACCCTGCTGAGCTCACTGGACTTTGGACCTACAGAACTGTGAGATGATAAATGAGTTTTGGTTGAAGTCGATAAATTTGTGGTAATTCATTATGGCTGCAATAGAAAACGAATACAGTAATGAAATCTATCAATCTTTTGTCTTATGGTTTGAGCTTTTGAATTTTTTTTTAAAAAAGTTCTTCCTTACCTCTATGCATGTATGCATTCTCTGTGAGGGGATTGGGGGTGGAGGGTGATTGTTCCCAAGAGAGTGAAAATTGGTTCTTATGGGGGGGGGAACACTTAACTCTTTTTATATATAAAGCACAGATACACATATAATATATAAACAGAAAATTAGCACAACTGTGATATTAAAATTTCCCTGGGGTGAGAGTGGGAGGTTATAATTAGTAAAAAAAGTCTAAAAAACCTCCTTAGGAAGTGATAACAGAAAAAGGTTGAGAAACATTGGCCCATATCACAATGATATTCTATATTTTTTAAAATTAACTTTATAGTTTTATCTTTCATATTGAGGTCTTTAATCTACGTAGACTTTTACTGAGTTCCTTTAAAAAATCTATATGGAATTTTTATTGGAATTGCATTGAATTTATAGGTTAATTTGGGGAGAATTGACAACTTTATAATACTAAATCATCCCATCAAGAACATAGAAAGTCACTTCACTTATTCAGATCATCTTCTGTATCCTTTATTAGAGTTTTAAACTTTTCTCCATAGAGGGCTTGTGTTTTCTTTGTTATTTCCAAGACACTTTAAAATATCTGTGACTATCGTGAATGGTGTCTTATTTTTGGTTCTGTATTTATTCAAATCTAAGATGCCATCAATGTGAGAGGCATCCCAATTTCAGAGACATTAAAATGTGAAAAAAATATGTGTCAAAGTTATTTTTTTCTATTGATTTATTGCCGGCGTAGAGAAGTACTATTGATTTTTTATGGGCTAATATTGTATCTGGCAACATTCCTTATAAATTCTAATAATTTGTCTGTTGATCCTGTTGGTTTTTCTGGGTAAATGATGGCAGAATCCGAACCAGCAAACACCGGGCTGCTGCAGTGGAGCACATGCACTTAACCACTTGCGCCACTGGGCTGGCCCTTCCTTCTATCTTTATAGCTTTGGCTATGACGTGTAGTACTATGTAATCATTAGTAGTAATAGTTGACTGCGAACTTTCAGTTTATCAGCCGTTAAGTCATTTTTCATAAGTCAGTATGCTTGGGTTTTCTGAAATTTACAATCTAAGAACCTTAACTCATATAAAGTAACTTCTTCAAGGATACCGAGTGCAGAACTATAGCCAATGCTTGAAGGAATCCAAATTTTTCAGTCATCTATCTTCTCTGCACCACCTGGTACAAATGCAGTGGCTTAATACCAGCTTGGTTTGTGGATGAAGGCAAATTCTCTTAGGAAGGCATGTGGGCAGGAAGAGAATAATTGGTGGGTTTAGTCGAGTGATAATAATAATTAAGATAATTACAAAGATAATGATGATCCCTCCATCTTTATGACTTTAAGTTTTCAAAGTAATCCTTTATCACATTTGATTCTCGTGACAGTCCTATGAAGTTGGGTAGGAAAAATATCATTATCTTCATTTTCCAGATCAGAAAAGGAGATATTTATTTTCTTCTCGGGTCCCTGGATAGGTTCTTGGGAATTGGCTTACAAGGATGAGGGGAGAAGGGCAATGGTGTAGGAGGGCCCCCTCATCAAGTAGAGCTGGGGGGTTGCTTACTCAAGACAGCCTGCAAAGCATGGCTCAGAGAAAGAACTGAAAATAAGAAGATGTGCAATGTCAGAAAGAGTATTGGATCTGAACAGGGAAGGAGGTCCAGGTGAGTGGTTCAGAACTAAGACTTTGAACCAGAATTTCTAAACTAGGGTTCAACAGAACCCAGTTCTGTGAGAATTTGTGATCCATAAAAAGCATACATTCTATTTTAAATTTTATGTCTGCACTATGCTAGCATTTGCAATAAAGGACTCTGGTGAAGCATCCCCGTTCACAATTTTGTAACCTTCAGCCTCTGTATCAGTCAGGGTTCCACCAGAGAAATAACCAGTAGGAGATATATATATATATGGGGAGATTGATTGCAAGGAACTGGCTTACGCAATTGTGGAGACTGCCTAGGCAAGTCCGAAAGCTGTAGGACAGGCCATGAGGAAGGGCAGGTGTGAGCTGAAGCTGCTGTTCACAGGCAGAATTTCTTCTTCCTGGGGAAAGCCTTGATTCTGCTCTGAAAGCCTTTAAACGGATTGAATCAGGCCCATCTCGATTATCTTGGATAATCTTCATTCCTTAAAGTAAACTGATTACAGACTTTAATCACACTGAAAAAATATCTTCACAGCAACACAGATTAGTGTTTGATTGAATAATACAGGACTATATATAAAATAGACTAAGATATATATATAATCCTATATACATATATTATTATAATGATATAGGACAATAGCCTAACCAAGTTGACACATGAAACTCACCCTCGCAGCCCCTGTGGCAGTGTACAGTAGAGCCCCATTCATCACTTGAGTCCGTTCTCAGTTAATTCCATTGACTCAACATAGAGAAGGCTGCTGAAAGCTAGTAAGCTCTGAATTGCACGGAGGGGAGGACAGGAGGTTGAGGGCATCAGCTTCTCTCTCCCAAATGACCTCTTCCAACCTCCCTTACTCACTGCTACCTGGCTTACAGGAACAAACAAGCTCTACAGGTGTAACATAAAATCAGAGAGAACATGGAAAACTAAAGAAGGAATTTTCACCCACCTTGTCTCAGCTGCCCCACTTGTCTCTTTGCTGTCATTGTAAACACTGCCAAACTTCAATTCTGTAGGTTAGAAGAGAATTGTAGTGTGAAACTTTTCATTTGTTCAATTTTCTTGTTTAGTTATTTATTATGCCCTTCTGTTTTATAGTTTATTCACGTTTGTGTTTTACCAACTCTTTGGAGGGTAATGTGCTGAGTTTCAAAGATGAGGTATGATGTGAAAGAGGAGAGTTCTAGATCGAGGCCTATGCACAGTCCTAGTAAGGTTAGTGATGGAGGCTCACAGGTGGGCCCTCAAACCGGAAGTCAGTGATGACGAATCATAGTCTTCTGGACATTTCACTGTGCTACTCAGATAAGGGACACGAGAGACGCTATTCTTTGTGATGAAAGCCACTCATCAATGGGCTTTACGCAGGCTTGTGGTCCACGAGGTCCTATCCCACCATGCGTGTGAGTGGCAAACAACTGGCAAGTGCAGCAATGGCCCACTGAAAACACCCTGGACTACAGGCCGTGGCCACTGGATAGGGAAAGAACTGGTCATAGTGAATGGCTGTTGGAATCTCAAACAAACAGTGTAAAGCTTTTGAGAAAAGGTCACACTCGTGCACAGGAAGCAAATTATCTAGCAGTAAAACTTATTGCCCAGAAAAGGAAAGGTCACACAGTTGGTGACAACCTAATAATGTCAGTAAAATTCTAGTGAATAAAATGCCAGGATAAGATGCAGTATGAGGAACTGGGAAGGTTCCACTCTCAAAGAAAACAGTAAGTTAACGTGTTGATGACATGTCACAGGATGCTGAAGAGGTTTATGTAAGAAACTGAAAAACAATAGCTTCTCTCTCCAGGTTGGTATGTCAATAAATTTCACCAATATGTGTCCTGGTGTAGCATTTGTAAGATTTATAAATGATGAAATTCAAGAACACTTTTTCTGCTGCAAAGAGTTGCCCAAAACAAGTAAAGGTGAATATATATTTTTTATTGTTTTTTTTGCATTATTTTATTTTATTTTTATTACAGCTTTATTGAGGTATAGTTGACATGCAATAAACTGCATAATTTGATGAGTTTTGACGTATTTGTACACTTGTGAAACCATCACTACAATCAAGATAATGAATACATCTATCACCCCTAAAAGCTTCCTCATGACCTTGTGTAATTCATTTCTATTCCCCATCCTGTGCCCAGGTGAAAACATTGATTTGCTTTCTGTTACTATAAATTAGTTTGCATTTTCCATAATTTAATATAATGCAATCATACAATATGTATCCTTTTGTGTCTGGCTTCTTTCACTCAGCATAATCATTTTGAGACACAACAGAATCATCCTGTTGTATCTATAATTTGTTCCTTTTTATTGCTGAGTTGTATTCCATTGTATGGATGTACCACAGTTTATCTATTTACTTGTTGATAGACATTGGATTTGTCTCTAGCTCTTGGCTGACGAATAAGGCTGCTATGAACATTCATGTACACGTCTTTGTGTGGACATCTGCGTTCATTTCTCTTGGGTAAGTATGTAGAATTGGAATGGCTGGGTCATATGGTAGGTATACGTTTAACTTTAGAAGAAACTGCCAAACTGTTTTATGAAGTGGTTGTACCATATTATATACACCACCTGCAGACTATGAGTGTTCCAGTTGCTCTGCATCTTCACCAATACTTGACATGATCAGTCTTTTTAATTTTAGCCATTCTAGTGGTGTGTAGTGTTATCTCATTGTGGCTTAATTGTATTTCCTTAATGACCAAAAATGTTGAGCATCTTTTCACGTACGTATTTGCCATCTGTATCACTTCTTTGGTGAAGTGTTTGTTCAAATATTTTGCCCATTTTTTATTAAGGTGTTTATCTTCTTATTGAGTTGTAAGTGCCTTCATATGCTAGATACAAGCCCTTTGTCAGCTATATGTTTTGCAAATATTTTCTGTCCAGTGGGCTTGCATTTTGATTTTCATAGCTGTCTTTTTTTTTTTTAAGATTTTATTTATTTATTCCCCCCCCCGCAAAAGCCCCACTAGATAGTTGTATGTCATAGCTGCACATCCTTCTAGTTGCTGTATGTGGGACACGGCCCCAGCATGGCTGGAGAAGCGGTGTGTCAGTGCACACCCGGGATCCGAACCCGGGCCACCAGCAGCGGAGCGTGCTCACTTAACCGCTAAGCCACGGGGCTGGCCCTCATAGCTGTCTTGAAGAGCAAAAGTTTTTAATTTTGATAAAGTCCAATTTATTGATTTTTTCTTTTATAGTTCATATTTTTTGTGTCCTATTTAAGAAATCTTTGCTAAACCCAAGGTGACTAAGATTTTTTTCTAATGTTTTTGTCTAGAAATTTGATATATTTCATGTTTTGTTTTCGTATCTGAAACCAAGTGGCCTGTCTTAGAGAAATTATTTGGCGTCTATACAGATGATGCCCTAGCCATTGTTGACTCCAGGAAAGTTTTCCCTCTCTTATAAAACAGAAAATCTGGAATGTTCTCACAACATACTGTTTTCTTCACTGAGATCTGATGGTATCAAAAATTCTTGGTGATGAATTGAAAAAATTCTAGTTGATGCTACAAAAATAGTTAAATTTATTAAACAAAGACAAATTCACTTAAGATTGTTTAAAAATGGTAGGAAAATCTGGGTGAGGAAGAAAGACTTCTTTTTTCGTGGAACGCTCACTATTGAGATTCAGCTGCCATGTGAAGAAGCCCAAGTTAGTTATGTGGAGAGACCATGTGGAGAGAGAGAGAGGCCCAGCCTTCCAGCCATCCCTGCTGTGGCGCCAGTTATGTGGGTGAAGCCATTTTGAATGTTCCAGTTCCAGCTGCCGTCTTACTGAAACCACATGAGAGACCTCAAGTGAGAGCAGCAGAAATGATCCAGCTTGTCAACCCACAGAATTGTGAGAGATTATAAAATGGTTGTTTAGCCATTAAATCTGGGATGGTTTATTACCCAGCAATAGATATTTGAGTACTCTAGTATAAAAATTCCCTCAGAAGCTTCCAGGGTTGAGAACGTAACCTTATTGTAAAGTGTGACATCTTCTCTCTTCTAGTCCTTGGTAATGTTGCTCCCATGACTGAAGAAAAAGAGGAAAAACTCAAGCTCCCTCTCTGGTCCTGCAGCCCATCTCCAGCCTGCTCCGAGCTTCGCTAGACCCACCTCCGCTGGCCCAGAGCAGAGGGTCTGTGGGTCAAAGCGTGGATTCACATTCCCCTCTGCCCTCCTGCCTCAGAACCATTTCACTTGTATCCCATCACTCTTCTCTGCCTTTTCTCTAGAAAGATCTCTGGCTGTCAGGTTTGTTGCAAGAAAAAAACCACCTGTGTGACTTGTTAAAATGCAGATCCCTGGGCCATGATGCTGCAGATTCTGCTTCCCTAGACCTGCAGTTTGACTGAGGAGCATGCACATTTTTACACATTAGATGATTGTGACATAGGACGTCAGGGACCGTGTTTTGAGAAGCTCTGCCCTGGGTTCGCAAGGCTTTCCTGGTGGACAGGGAACATTTCTCTCATGAGTTGTTCTTGATGCATGAGAATGTCAATGCACAGGAGAATATGTGTGAGCATGTGTACGTGTGAGCCTGAGTGTGGGCGTGTGTATAAGGGTGCGACTGTTAACACGTGAGCGTATATGAGTGAGTATGTAAGCGTGAACATGTGCGTGGACATACCGCTGTGCGCATGTGCTGGCGAGGAGGAGTGTCCTAGCCCAGGGCTAGGACACAGGGTAGGGGGGCAGTGGGAGGAAGGCGAAAGCTGGGGAGGGGGCATAGGTGCCCTGGGAGGAAGGGAAGGGCTTTGGGGTGGGACACAGTTAGCTGCATGGCAGGGCTTGCTGGTCCTGGTGGCCGCCAGCGCACAACTTCTTTGCTTTTCCTACAAACACATGCGGCTGTGCTCCGGCTGAGTCCAGAAGCCGCACGTTATAAAAAGGTGTCCTGTGCTGCTAATGGAAAAAGGGCAAAGAAAACCGCACGGACCTGGGAAGGGATCTGGGCTGCGCTGGAGCTTGGCAGGCGGCTGGGCCCTCCGGGGGCGGCCACCACCGCCCTGCCAGCACTGGGTGGCCCGCGGCCGTGCGCGTAATCGGCCTCGGGCGGGGGACTTCACCTCATTTGGTACCGCCCCTGTTGCCTTTAAGCGAACTCCTGGCACCGGAGCTGGGAATTAGCTGTGGTGTGCTTTTCAAAAATTCTCCACTGCCCTTTGGAAAGTCAAAGACTTAATAATAGTAATAATAACACTTGCTGGCATTTGTCGAACATAGTTTTCCGTTCCAGACATTGTGCTAAGTGCCTTGGGGCCTTAGCTCATTTAATTTCAGCTGAGATGATCACAGACATCTTCTGGAATACTGATCCTGAAATTAACATTTAAAACAAAGTATAGATGTCCCAGTGTAAAAGAAAAGTTTTAAAGACAAATATAACATATAAGAAAATGCACAAACCATAGATGCACGCCTCAGTGAGTGAGCACACCTGTGTAACCAGCCGCCAGGTGATGAAATAGAGCTTTCCCAGCTCCCCAGAGACCCCCCCCCTTCCATCCTGCCCAACCGCTATCCCCTGCCTCCTTCTCAAAGGAATTGTCATCCTGTCCTCTAACTCATGAGGTACCTTTGTCTGTTTAGAAACTTTCTCTGGGTTGAACCACACAGTAGGTGGTTTTTGTGTCTGGCTTCTTTCCCTTGACATTGGGCCTGTGAGAGTCATCCATGGGGTTGCATGTGGTAGTATTTCCTTCATTTTCCTTGCTCCAGAGCATTCCATTGTGTGACTGCCCACATTTTATTTATTCTGCTGTGGATAGATTTTTTTCTGGTTTGGGCTATTACAAAAAATGCTTAGGTAGCTCCACTTCTTATTGTTTGGTTTAAGGAAATATTATTATATGTCCGTATTAAACTCATAGTCAAAAGGCTAGATTCAAACCTAGTTATGCTACTTGCTAGCTCTGTGAACTTTGGCAAAATGCCTTGACCTCCCTGAGTCTCATTTTTCTCCAGAAGTAATAATAATGCCTTGCTGATTTCAGTTTTCTCATCTTTCAAGTAGGAATGAGTAAGATCTACCTCCTGGGACTACAGTGAAGGATCAGATAAGGCCCTTCCTTGATTCTTCCTGGGGCTGTATGGGATTAAATGAGGTAATTCCTCTGACATGCTTAGTGACTTGCTCAGAACTGAACCAACGTATCTCCCTATCCTTGTGTTAACACTGGCATAAAGAAAAAAATAAACACTTATTCCTGGAATATAGGACTGTAAACCAACTAAAATTGTTTCCTCATCAAGACTAACAGCCTGGTCATGAAGACTCTCACCCCTTGGCTCACACCAAGCCCAAAGCTAATGTATCATATCTTATATTTGCCCCATCCCAAACAGTTCTCTGCTTTGCAGGACCCACTTTGAAACCACCCATCTCTAGTCCTGAACTCGATAACTCTCCTCCCAGACATCCTCCGTCTGAACATCCCTCAGATGTTGTCATGGTGATGTTCTCCCCTCCTGCAGGAAGTCCAGTAAACTTAGTTTTGCTCACCTATGAGTTTTTTTGGTCTTTTGGGGAGTCAATAGTCAACATTCGCCTATCTTGCCCCCTTCCTCCTTCCATAGGCCTCATCTCATTGATCTTTCTAAAAGTCCCAGAAAGTCGGTATTATTTATCCCCATTTTATAGATGAGGAAGCTGAGGCTCAAAGAGAAGTCAGGTAGCTTGCTCAAGGCTACACAGTTGGGAAGTAGAGGGTTTGGACTCAGGCTGACTTTCAAACTCTCCGCTTGACTTTGAGCTTAGTGCTAAGCCAATGGGAGGTTGTATTATTCATGTTGTTATTGCCTAGAATCAAGCCAAGCCGTGGGGAGTGTAGATTTGGCCCATCAGGGCTCCTGATGGCTTGGAGCCCAAGGTGATGGGTCTGAGGAGTCCTGGGCCTTTGCCTCTGACCACTGCCTCCTTCATGGAGTCATCTCCTGCTGTTCTGGACCCTCAGTTTACATCCTAAACTAAACTAGTCTGCTCGTCGAGACTAACAGCTTGGTGGTGAGGACTCCCACCCTTTGGCTCACACCAAGCCAAAAGCTATGGTATCATATTATACTCACCCAGTTGCAAACACGTGTTATTATATGTCCATGTTCAACTCACAGTCCACAGTGCTGGATTCAAGTCCTGGATACACTGCTTCCCAGCTCTGTGAAGCTTGGGAAAATTGCTCAGCCTCTCTGAGTCTCATTTGTCTCTGGAAGCAATAATGCCTAACTTACTTCAGCTTCCTATTTAATCAACACATATTTATTGAGCACCTACTGTGTGCCAGGCACCATTCCAGGAGATTTAGCAGGGAACAGCACAAAGATCCCGGTGTTGTTTTGTGCCTTTGTCCCTTCAGTTCCTTTTTGGGGGAGGCCCTCTCCCCGCTGAATCCACCCTTCTCCCTCTCCCTCACCCCCAACCCACTTTTTTCCCTAGCTCTTGCCTCCTCATTCTCCTAGATTCGAGTCTGACGTCCTTCCCTCTAGGAATCCTCCCATAGCCTCTGGCAGAGCACTGGCCACTCTTTACTGGAATGTAGGGAGCTCATTCTCCACCACTGTCTCCCCATCACCTGGCAGCTTCCCCAGAGCAGGGCCCTGATTTCCTGCACTTTTGCATCCTTGGTGCCTGTTACAGGGCTTGGCTCATGGTAGAGTCTCAGTCCAAGTTAAACAGAACTTTGGTTGTACAGATGGCCAAATAAGCCAGTGTGATGGCCACTCAAGGCATATCTGCTGAGTCTTCAGCACTCCGAGAACATCAGTTCTGCCCCCAGAAACCACAACTTATCCCAAGTAGTTTGAAAGGAATTCGGCCATATTATAGGGCAGGTGAGGTGTAAAGAGCACTGGAGCTGTCTGGGTCAAGAACTTGCCTTCTCCAAGCCTCTGTTTTCTCGTCTGTTAAATGGGAAGAACAACAGCTGCCTTTATAGGGTTATCTGGGAGGCTTAAAGAACATGTGTGTGAAATGCTGAGCCTCTAATAATAATAGCTACATTGACTGAATGTTTACTATATATCCAGCGTCAGAAGTGCTTTACATATCTTAACTCATTTAGTCATCTCAACAGCCTCGAGGGGTCCCTATGATTATCATCAATTTACAAATGAGGAAACCAAGGCACAGGGGGCTTGGGGAATTTGCCTAGGGCTACACTGACACAGAAGGTGCGCAGCAGAGCTGGGGAGGGGACTGTGATCTTGACCGCCACAGGCCACACTGCCTGGAGCAGTTGCTGCCACCCTAGAGACTCAGTTCAGAAACTTCCAAAGAGCATGTTAGCACAAGTCACAAAAACCTGGCTGATCTTTCTCATCACCTGTTCACTTAGGGCCAGTTCCTGGCTTCCAGCAGTCAAGTTGGAGGCAAACACAGCTTCCTTTGAAGTCCAAACTCTGTTCTCTCCTCTGTCATGGTGGGGCCTCAGGGAAAATGAATTCTTGCCTCCATGTCTCGGCAGCAAAGAAAGATGGCAGCAGCTTGTCTCGGGGAATACTGATGATAATTGAATCAATAAATTCAATTTCAAGTGTATTGATGATTAAATGAATTGATAAATGCATTCATTAATTTAACACATATTTATTAAGCACCTACTCTGCGCCAATGTGGAGAACTAACTCTAAATGGGACAGTTGACATCCTCGTCCTGATGTTTATGTTCTTGAGTCAGGAGACGCACAACCAAGTGAAAGATGTTTTCAGAGCGTAACAAGTGCTTTGAAGAAAATAAGATAGAATTCTGTGATTGAGGCTGGCTGGTGGGGAGATACTACCTTAGAAAGAGTGGTCAGGGAAGGCTCTGGTGAGGAGTTGACATCTGAACTGAGACTGGACTAATTAGAGGTGGCCATGTACGCATCTGGGGGACAGCATCCCTGGGGGAGGGGGCAGCAAACTAAAGGCTCTAAGGCAGGAACAAGCTTGGCACATTCAAAGAGCATGAGAAAAGGCCAGTGTGGGGCCGGCACCGTGGCTTGGCGGTTGGGTGCGCGTGCTCCGCTGCTGGCGGCCCGAGTTCGGATCCCCGGCGCGCACCGACGCACTGCTTCTCCGGCCATGCTGAGGCCGCGTCCCACATACAGCAACTAGAAGGATGTGCAGCTATGACATACAACTATCTACTGGGGCTTTGGGGAAGAAAAAAATAAAATAAATAAAATTAAAAAAAAAAAAAAAAGAAAAGGCCAGCGTGGCCACACTGTGTTGAGCAACGTCAAGGAGATGAGGTCAAATGGCAGGCAGGGACCCAATCACATAGAGTTGACAAGCCATAGATGGCAGGAACCGCTGGCCACCTCCAATATCGGTCTATCCTTCTTCCATAGTAATGCAACCTCCCGCTTTTAGCTGGGACATGGCTGCCTGGAATAAAGACTAGATCTCCCAGCCTCTCTTGCAGTCAGGTGACTAAGTTCTGCCAGTGAGATGTTAGCAAAGTTACCTTCCTTAAAAGATAGCTACTATGTGCTCTTTGCCTCCTCTTTTCCATGCCTCCTTCCATCTTGCTGCTTGGACCCCCTGATGAAATGACTGGCACTCTAGCTGCCATATTGTAGCATGAAGAAGTAGATCACACCCAGGGACGGTAGAGCAACAACGTAGAAGGAGCCTGCATCCCTGAGGACTTCATGAGTGGAGCCACTGTAGCAAGTCTGAACTGCCTATCTATCTCCCTTCTGAACAGGAGGAAGAAATAAACAAAATAAATTTCTGTTTTGTTTAAGCCACAGTTATTTTGGGTCTCTGTTACCCTCATGTGAACAAGAGCTGACTTTCCTATTGATATCCACAATAAAGATTATGGATGACTCTAAAATTTTTGGCTTGAGTAACTGGGTAGGTGTTGACATTTAAGGAGATGATGAAGACTAAGGAGAAAACAAACAAGATTTGGATGCAGTTCAAGAGTTCTCTTTTGGTCTCCAAACTGAGATCCCTATTATCCATCGAAGAGGAGCTATAGACAAGCAGGCAGTAGGACATTTGAGTTTGAAGCTTGGGGGTTGAGTGGGAGGTAGAAGTGAAGGTATAAATTTGGAAGCTGTCATAGTGGGGTTGACACTTCTCCGGAGCCAGAGAGAGAGCCATCGGCAGCACTCAGTCTTCCAAGGGGGCCATGACCTTGCCTTTGCTGTTATAGGTAAGCTTCACTTTATACCATAGATTTTTGGACAAAAATTGAATTTTGGTCAGTCAAATTCCACTATACATGTACTGAACAGACTTGTTATTTCAAAAAATCCTTTCATGAATTATTTCAGGAAGGCCACTTTTCTTTCTGTGACTTTTTCTTCTTTTACCTGTTTAGTTTGTCCAAATTTTGGTCTTTGGGTTTTTCCTCAAGCATTTCATTCTTCCATTTTCTTTCCTAAAATGTGAAAGAAGAGTTTAAAACCTTATTAAAAAAAGAAAGTAAAAATGAGAGTGTTAAAGAGGGATTCATACAATCTAAGAAACATAAAATTATAGTATTGGAAAGGAACTTTCTGATCCAGACAACTGCCTTGTGTGGATTCTATATGAAAAATCACAGCACATTAGAGCTGGCAGGAACTTCTGAGGTCTGCTAGGCCAATGTTTTCCAGGCACTGATTTATGGAAGGGCCAAGTATTTCAGGGAATTTTTTTTTCAACTTACAAAACTTTTAATGCTGAAGGTATGAACTTTTGACTTATCTAGACCAAATGGACAAACACAAACTTGACTCTCCATGGTCAAGCCAAAACTGTGAATTTTTTATGAATCCCAATATAAATATAATTTCTGTATGAGGATTTGTGGGGTTTTATTAAGGATAATAAATAAAAAAGGGAAAGCTCAATAAAAAAAATTCCTAAATCTACTGAAGAATGTAAGATATGCACTATGAACTGAATGATTATATCCCCGCCTCGCCACCTCCTTCCCCCCCCACCCTCCCGCACCACCCAGTTCATATGTTGAAGCCCTAACCCCCAATGTGATGGTGTTAGGAGGTGGTGCCTTTGGAAGGTAATTAGGTTATGAGGGTGGAGCCCTCGCGATGGGATTAGTGCCCTTATAAGAAGAAAGAGGAGGGAGCTGGCTTCCCCTATCTCTGCTCTCTGCCATATGAGGACACAGGGAGAAAGTGGCTGTCTACAGCCAGGAAGGGAGCTCTCCCAGCCCCTCAAAGTCAGCTTGCAGAACTGTGACAAATAAGTGTTTGTTGTTTAAGCTACCCAGTCTATGGTGTTTTTGTCACAACAACCTGAACTAAGACAATATGCTCAGCAGGTATTTGTTGGTGCTGAGACACATAAATACACATTCATGTATAACTGGTCAATTTTAATGAGCAGTGGTCAAGAATTTAGATATTTTATCATTCCAACTCTCATTTGATGAATAAGGAAACTGAGGCCAGCAAACAAATACATATGTTAAACAAACATATATGTATTTGAAAGAGACAGGGCTGGTGTTGAGAGGAGGTGGGTCTGAGCATGGAGTTGGTGTTGGGGGGGTCATAGGAACTGGAGGGAGGAGCCAGACTGTCAAGCAATTACCATGTCACCCGCTGAGTGGGTGGGAGAGAGGTGACAAGAGGGAACAGTGAGAAAGGGGGCCATTTCCAGTAATGATAACATGGGGCCTTGAGTGCACTCGAATATACAGATGAAATGTAATGAGTGGTAAGAAGAGGAGAAATCAAAATTTAGTCCAATAAATAATTTATACAACCTCTCCAAGTGATGGGTCTCTCAAAGTTAAATGCTCAGTCTTACAGATGCTGCCCCACACCTGCTTCTCTGCAAGACGTCAGCTGGGTGTATGGAGGAGGGCTGAAGTGACATCTTAGAGGCAGAGGAAAAAGGGTCTGGGTCAGGGGTCCCCTAGACCACGCCCAGCTTTGAAGATTTGCTAAGTGGACTCATAGGATTCAGCATATAATTATATGCATGACTGTGATCTATTACAGCAATTGGGTACAAAGCAAAATCAGCAGAGGGTAAAGGCTCGGGGGTGAAGTCTGGAGGGAACCAGGGGCAAGCTTCAAAAGTCTTTTCCCAGTGGAGTCACATGGGATGCATTTCATTTGTTCAGCAATGAGTGGTGACAAGCCGTGTGAAATGTTGTCTATCAGGGAAGCTTGACGCAGCCTGGGAGTCCAGGGATTTTACCGGAGGTCAGGCACGAAGGCACTCTGCCTAGCGTGTACCAAAATTCCAGACTTCCAGAGGAAGGCAGGTGTTCAGCATAAACCACGTTGTTTGTCCAAAGAGTTTTGGCACAGTGAGCCACTCTTGTCAGTTCTGGGAATGGTGAGAACTCTCCCCAAATCCAAGTTCCCAGATGCCAGCCAAGGTCTAATGTTGCACATAGTCTCAAGCTGGCTGTGCTAACTCTTTTCTGCATGGGGCCTTGGATCCACATGTGTCTTCTCCATAGCTGGATTGGTGACCACTGCATCTCAACAGGTTCCCTGTTCTGCTGGAGGCCATTTGCTTTCTGAAGACATGGGTATCCCATGCAGGCCCCAGAAGCTAGGGGTGGTGTAGCAGACACCACCACCATCTTTCCACTTACCATCCTGTGCTGGATGTGGCCACATGGGGACTTCTTTCCGCTCCTCCCAAAGTTACCTATGGGAAACTATGGTATGACCCTCTCCCTGCTTAGTGTCCTATACGCCCCTTGGGTCTGATCGTCTGTCTATGGCTTGGTCCCAAGGCGGGAGATGGGAAGGCTATACGAGACCGTGGTGTTTGAACCGCTCCCCCTGCCTTCTTCTCTCTTCTCCTTCCCACCGTCCACCGAGGTGGGAACAGGTGGCTTCTCATGTCTTCAAAGCAACAGCATCATATTCAGAGTCAACTCTGACGTCTGGGCAGCCAGGTCTGGCTGTTGTTAATGTGTTCATGGGAGCTAAAGAAAGATAGAAAGTTCTGTTCTCTCTTGGCAAAATCCTAGCATCCAAGGCTACATCAAGATTCAAAACTGACGAATGACCTTTTTGCTCTAGATGGGAACTTTCCTTCCATGGAGAGAGAAGCATCAAGGTCTACACTTGGCGTGGATGGCTGCAAAGGTGAGTGAGATTTAATATCCCGCGTTTCATTCCAGAAATGATAGTTTGCATTTGTATGATGCTTTACAATGTAAATGTGTTTTTATGAACATTATGTCACATCAACCCAGTGATGGAGGTAAGCATATCCATTGTACAGATAAAGAAACTGAGACTAACAGGGGGCTAGTTAATGGCAGGGTTGAACTTGAACTCATGTCTTCAGAACTGATGTCCAGTTAACTTCTTACTACGTGATATTCATGGTTAGCGATAGATCATCATTGACTTTTGTACTCTATGTACAGGTGCAGATGCTGAAAAGAACATCTGTTCTGTCCTATCCAGGGTGGTGGGCTGAATAATGGCCCCCCAAAGATGTCCACATCCTAATCTATGAAACTTGTGAATATGTTACCTTACATGGGAAAGCAACATTGCAGATGTGGCTAAAATAGAGATTTTTTTTTCTGCTTTTTTTTTGCTGAGAAAGATTCCACCTGAGCTAACATCTGTTGCCAATATTCCTTTTTTTTTTTTTTGCTTGAGGAAGATTAGCCTTGAGCTAACATCTGTGCCAATCTTCCTCTATTTTGTATGTGGGTCGCTGCTACAGCGTGGCTGATGAGTGGTGTAGGTCCGCACCTGGGATCTGAGCCCATGAACCCCAGGCCGCTGAAGCACAGCGTGCCGAACTTAACCGCTACACCACGGGGCCGGCCCCTAAATTAGGGATTTTGAGATGGAGAGATTGTTCTGATTATCTGGGCAGACCTGATGTAATCACGAGGATCCTTATAAGAGGGAGGCAGGAGGGTCAGAGGCAGAGAGACTGGCAGATGCTATGCTGTGGCTTTGAAGATGGAGGATGGGACCACAAGCTAAGGAATGCAGGTGGCCTCCAGAAGAAGCTAGAAAAGGTAAGGAAACAAACTCTTCCTAGAGCCTCCAGAAGCGACACAGCCCTGCTGACACCTTGATTTTAGTCCACTGAGACTGCTTTTGGGCTTCTGACCTCTGGAGCTGTAAAATGATAAATTTGTGTTAAGCCATAAGGTTTGTGGTAATTTGCTACAGAAGCCGTAGGAAACTACCACATCAAGGATCCCTTCTTGTAGCAGAATCCATCTCAGATTCAGATTCTCAGTAGCAGAATCCATCCTCCCGGGGTGGCTGCCTGCCCTGCCCCTCCCCTTGGTCCTTGTCATGTGGGAGGGGCTTACCCCCCTTCTGGCTCCAGGACAAAACATGTTATCCAGGCCTGACCAATGAGCACACCACATCTTCCATCCCAGTGACTGGTGAGGGATGAGCAGTGAGCACGGCTGGGCCCGTCAGAGTGGAGCACTAGACTCTCGCTGGAGCTGTCGAGAAGGAGGCCTGCGTTTTCCACAGTGTCTGCAGAGCTGAAGAAGGTAAGCCTGGAGCAGGCGGCGGCCACCTGAGAGTGAAGACAACACAAAGGAGAGCAGAGCAGAGGGCTGGAAAGAGACACTGCCCTTAAGACACGGCTTGAAACCTTGAATCCAGTCCTGCCTAAAGCCAGCTTTGCCCCTTGAAGAGCCCAATTACGGGAGCCAATAAAAGTCCCTTTTGTTCACGCTAGTTGGGGTTGGATTTCTGAACCCAAATGTTCCTGACTAATATAGTTGCTTTGTCAGGAGTCACCTCAGTGGCATTTTTTGATATTGATTGTGTGGAAGTTCAACACTATTGAACATAATCCACTACTACTCAAGAGGAGGCATGTTCTCGTCCAGACGGCACTGACCTTACAGTGAAAACCATAGAGAAAATATGAGTCCTTTCCCCCCATAGGATGTTACTGCTGAGAGTTACTACTTGAGTCCTTTTACTTAACAGACCCTAACTAATACTTGTGTATCAGTATATTGCTTTTCTCGGGCTTCATCTCGTGAGGCTATTGAGACCCAGGAAAGGGGAATGACTTGCTTTAAGCCACACGGTCAGCTGCTGGCTGAGCCGGGATCAGAACTCCTGCCTCTGATTCCTGGAGCCAGGCCCTCTCTAAGGCATGCTGTCGCAAGCTCTGGTGTCGACATAATCCCTCCCGCTTCCGTGGCTCTGAAAATTCACACCCTGCTGTGTGCAATTAGTCCTTGCTGCTCTCCCTTGCTGATCAGCATTCTTAATTTTCATTTTCGGAGCCCTAGGTTTATCATTATCATAATGAGATTACTTAACATCTTGAATATTAAAAATTTAGCTCCACAGAATAAGGTTTGTGTTCCAAAGTTATTGTTATTTACCAGGACCTGTCATTCAACCTGCTCTTTTCTGAGAAACGTTACTTTGAGGGCAAGACATCTCCCACCCCAGCATTGATCCATCTGGATCAATGCCCCAGATGGCTTGATCTGACACATCTACATGAACCAAGCTCAGCTGACAATTCTACTGTCACTCCAAAACCAGAACAGAAAGGGATCTTAAAGGTTACTTAGTCCAATCTTTGCATTTTTTTCATCATAATGTTTTCTATAATTTAAAGATGCCCTTTTCAAAATTAAGCCTTTATTTTTTTAGAGCAATTTAAGGTTCACAGCAAAATTGAGGGGAAGGTACTAGAGATTTCCCATATACTCTCTGCCCCCCCCACACACATAGTCTCTCCCATTATCAACATCCTGCACCAGAGTGGTACATTTATTACAAGTGATGAACCTACACTGACCCATCATAATCACCCAAAGTTTGTAGTTTACATTAGGATTCACTCTTGGTGTTGTATATTCTGTGGGTTTGGACAAATGTATAATGACATGCATCCATCATTACGGTATCATACAGAGTATTTTACTGCGCTAAACATCCTCTGTGCTCTGCCTATTCATCCCTTTCCCCCTCCCTCAACCCCTGGAAACTGCCGATCTTTATACTGTCTCTGTAGTTTTGCTTTTTCCCGAATGTCATAGAGTTGGAATCATACAGTTGGTGGCCTTTTCTAATTGGCTTCTTTCACTTAGTAATATGCATCAATCCTTGCATTTTCCAGTTGGAAACGTGAGACTTGGAGAGTCAAATATGTATGAATGAGAGTTTTTAGTTAAAAGCAAGTACTCTGCTGGCTTAAGAAGAACAAGAATATTTTAGAGGATGTTAGGGAGCTCACAGAAATTCCAGGAGGGTCAGAGAAGTGAGTGTGTGCCTACTCGACTGGAAACGAGACCCTCAGGGGCTGCTGCAGTAAAGACATAGCTACTACTGTCTGGTGGGTTGACTGGTGGCCACCAAAAAGATAGATCCACATCCTAATCTGGGGAACCCGTGAATGTGACCTTATTTGGAAAAAGGTCTTTGCAGATGTAATTAAGGATCTCAAGATGACATCAATCTGGATTATCTGGGCAGGCCCTAAATCCGATAGTAATTGTCCTTATAAGAGATAGAAAAGGAGAAGACACAGACACAGAGAAGGCCGCGTGAAGACAGAGGCGGAGATTGGTGTGATGCAGCCACAGGTCAAGGAACACCTGGAGCCACCAGAAGCTGGAAGAGGTAAGGAAAGATTCTCCTCTAGAGTGTTCAGAAGGAGCACGGCCCTGCCGACAACTCGACTTTGGACTTCTGGCCTCCAGAACTGTGAGAGAATAAATTTCTGTTGTTTTAAGCCACCAAGTTTGTGGTAATTTGTCATGGCAGCCATGGAAAATGTATACACTGCCACTTGGCACAGACGTCAAGGTTCACATGATGATCCTGTAAACTCGCAGCTGCTCCCAAGAGCCAGACCCCTCGTGCCACCACCCCTGCCACACAGCATGTAGGTCTGATGGGCAGAGCCCAGGTCACATGCTGCACCCTAGCTGCAAGGGATACTGAGAGAGTACATTCTGGCCTCTACCCTGAGTGGGAGGGACTCATAATGAGGAACGCTAGGTGGCTTTAAACACAAGTGTCGCCTACAAAGTGGTTTACCCAAAGTCACTGTATTATTAGTCTGCTCGGGCTGCTGTAACAAAATACCACAGACTGAGTGGCTTAAACAATAGACTTTAATTTTCTCACAGTTCTGGAAACCAGAAGTCCAAGGCTGGGTGCTAACAGGTTGATTTCTGGTGAGAGCTCTTTCTTCATCTTGTAGTCGACCACCTTCCATCTGTGTCCTCACATGGCCTTTCCTGGGTGCCTGCTCTGAGGGATAGCAAGCTCTCCGGTGCCTTCCTCTTCATATAAGGACACCAGTCCTATTAGAATAGTGCCCACCCTTATGATCTCATTTGATCTTAATTACCTTTGTAAAGGCCCCATCTCCATTGGGGGTTAGGGCTTTAACATTAAATTTTGAGGGGGACACGATTCAGTCCCCAACAGTCACACAGCTGGTTAGAGGTGTGCTGAGACTTGAACACAGGCATTCTGGCTCCTAACCCACCTCCTAGCTTGACTCCCATCAGGTCTGGGCATGCTGGGTCACAACATATCAGGAAAAACAAAGGTATTCAATAACAGAATGATACTCTACCTTGACTAGCCTTTGCCATCCTCCATGTTAGCTTATTGCCCGGCAGGAAGGAGGCATAAAGGGGAGGAGATTGGCCAAATCCCCCTAGACTTTGGTGGCCCAGCTATAGGTTCTGCTTTCCCATTCGTACCTTGTAACCTGTATATTCAGAGTTCTTAGGAGCAAGCAATGAAAACTGACTCCAACTTAGGCAGGAGAGGAATTTAAGGCAAGGATAATGCATAACTCAGAGAAATGCTAGAAGGGCTGGGAAATAGCTAAAAAATCAGCAGGAAGACGGGGAGCTGACTGTAGCCAAAATTACAGTGTACAACCACTCCAGAGGGGCCACCGCTGACACGGACGCTGGGTTTTGTGGCTGCCATCATTAAAACAGATTTTCCACCATCCTTGCTTCTTTGATCAGCAGCTCCTGATTCAACATACTGCAGTGGGTACCTCTGACTTAGTTTTGTGTAGTCCTCACAACAATTCTAAAATTATGTATTATTCTTCCCATTTTACAGATGAGGAAAGTGAGGTTTAACGATGCTATCTGACTCACCAAAGGCAAATTTAGGTCTGCCTGATTCCAGAGCCCACTCTCCCAGTAACCACATTGGTGTCTCAGCCCCGTTGCTGGGATAAAGGACGTGTGTGTTTCCAAAGAGGTTGTTCCAGTTGCTTCTCTCAGCAAAGTAAGGGTGTCCCCTTCTCACTCCACCCTTTCCAGCATCAAGGGAAATGTGTCTTTTAACACAAACCTTTGCTAATTTGGTGGACTAAAACGATGTCTTCTTGTTTTGGTTTGCTTCTCTTTAACTACTGAGTTGAACATTTCCGTGCATTCTATTATCGAGTTCTATTTCCTTTTTGTATGTGTGAAAAATCCTGCTCACGTTTTTCATTCATGTGTCTATTGGGGTCTCGGCGGCATTATCTTAGTTGTTCATATCAGCTCTTTATATATCATAAAGAAGTTTAACTCTTCATCTTTCTTTCTTTCTTTTTTCCAATGAATATTTTCACCACATTTTTATTTGCTGTTCAACTTTGTTCACTTTCCTTTGACATACAAGAGTTTTACACTTTCGGGACAAATATTTAACAAATATTCTTCAGGCTGCCCACATAACACAGGGGATTGTTTTAGGGAAAAACATCTCTACCACTGAATACGTAGATAATTCCTCTTTTTCATGCCCTGTCACCTCACAATACTTTGGGGTCAATAGGTTTATAGAGAGCCCTTCCATCTCCGAGAGTGGGTCATAAACAACTCTGAGAGCAGGGTTTGTCACCGCACTCTAAGGAAAAAAAAGACAAAGGTGAACATTGTTTGCTCTGATCATTTACACAGACTCATCATATCCTCCCATCTAAACAACGATTTGTGGGGAGAGAGGAGAGAAGGGCAGAGAGAATGCTAAAACTCTGGTTTCAAAGTCACTGAGATTTGACCTGCAGGAAGGAGAGGCTATAAAAGTGAGCATGTCTGTGAGTGCAAAGGCGAGAACCCAGGTGACTGGTGGGAAAGCTCCCCTTTAACTCCTTACTGGCCCCTACCGACGCCCCAGCACTTATATGACCCCTGCCCCCAAGCTCCTCTAAGGGTCGATCTTGAAAAGGCATGATCTTGACGAGAAGTCTAGAGGAAGTGCTGTTAGATGTCCGAGGAACAGATAGAATGGTTGATAGACTCTGAACCATGGGTCTTGGTGCCACAAAACCTTGGTTTCAATCCCACCTCCTATCGGCAGGTAACAGTTGTGCAAATGTGAGCAAGTCCCCTAATCTTTCTGAGGCTCAGTCTTGTCATCTGTGTAATGGGACGCTCATGCTGTCCTGTGTGATTGACACGAGGATTAGCGGTGGTGTATGTAACACACTTAGCAGAGTCTGGCACACAGTAGGTACCAACAGGATCCCACTGGAATGTATCAGGAAATTAACTGGCAAGTACTTGTGGGTCATCTGCTGCGTGCCCTGCACTGCACCATGGCTGTGGCAACAGGTCCTGACATCGACCTTCATGAGTTTAGGCAGTGTGGCCCTGGAGACAGGGCACAGCTCACCAAATGACTCTTCAACCATCTGACAGTGTGGAAGTGCTGAATTATACAGGAGGGGTTTAATTCTCATAAGCAGGAAGATACCTCTGTAGGCTGAAGTAATTAGAGACAGCTTCGTGGAGGAAGTAGGGGCTTGAATTGGGTTTTGATGATTTAAGAAACATATTCTCCTTTTATTAGACAGAATATTTTTCTTCTTTGAAAATGAAAATAGCTATATATTTTTCCTTTTTAAAAATAATATGTACTCTTTAAAAAATACTTAGACAATCAGTAAATCAATTAAAAAAATGTCTATACCCAGGAATATCTACTATTAATACTTCGTTGTATAAAATGTATATATTTGTATATAAATATAATTATATTTGCTTATTTATGCATAAACAAGAGCATATACATACTGTGTTGTAACATCTTCCGTTGATTCAGTCATTATCCTTTTTAATGGCTGTAAAGTATTCCTTCATATGGAGGTTTTATAATTTGTTTAACCAAACTCTAATTATTAGACATGTCGGTGATTTTAGCACAGCTAAGCACATGAATGCTCCAGTTCTCTCGACAATAACCTAGTGATTTAGTCAAGTGATTGCTGAATCACTTTCCAGAAATGGTATAAAAGTTGTATCAATTTAGACTCACTTCCACCATCAGTAATATAAGGGTTCTCTTTTCCCCACACCATTCCTAGCACTGGGTATCATCAATATTTTATAATCTTTGCCAGGCTGCTAGGTAAAAATTATATCATTCATTTAATATGTATTTCTAGACGGCCCGTGTCAACACTGTCATGTTAGACACGATACAGACACAGCCCCAACCCTTGCCTCACGGAGCTCAGAGTTCACAGGAAAAAGAGATAAACAAGTAATTACCATAAACTGTGATGGAGTCTGTTATAATTTGCATTTCTCTGTTTATCCAGTCAGATCCTTAGTAAATAAAGTAAAACGGACCCATTGAGGTTTTGTGGTCATGAGACCGCATGTTTATCAGTGGACCAAGGAGGTGGCTGTTCTTTTTTGCCTCTGTTAACTCATGAAGGACACAGATGTACGGCAACAATACAGCACATAGGAATTTTCTAGGGGAATAAGATGAATTCAGTTATGCTTTTCTGGCCTCATTTCTACAACATCCTTGGAATCTTGTTTATTATTACTGTCTTGAGGACTGCACCATGCCCTTGGGGATTGTATCCTGATGGGGCATACTTTAATTGCACAACATGGGTACAATAATAATGATAGAAAATGATGCTGGAACAACTGTATGAAAACTGTAGGTATCTGCATGAAGAAGAAGAAAAAAAAAATGAACCTCCACGCTTACCTCATACCATACTCCAAAATTCACTCAAAATGGATCAAAGACCTAAATGTAAGTGCTAAAACTGTGAGAGTTCCACAAGAAAACACAGGAGAAAATCTTTGTGGCATTATATTAGGCCAAGATTTCTTTAACAGAACACACAAAACATGAACCATCAAAGAAACAATTAATAAAATGAATTTCATCAGTTTTGAAAACTTTTGTTCTTCAAAAGGCACAGTTACGAAAACGAAAAGGCAAGCAGACTGAGAGAAAATATATGTAAAATATATATATCTCTCTCTCTCTAAAAAAGGGCTTGTATCCAGAATAAAGAATTTAATAATATCACAACTAGTAAGAAGAAAAGAAATAACTCAATTAAAAAATGGACAAAAGATTTAAACAGACATTTCATAGAGGAAGATTTATGAATGATCAAGAAACATATTGAAAAGATGCTCAACATCACTAGTCATCAGGGAAATGCAATTAAAACTACAATGAGATATCATTACACACTCAGTAGAATGGCTAAAATTAAAAGACTGACAACACTAAGTGTTGGTGAGGATGGGGGACTCTCTTACTTTGCT
Source organism: Diceros bicornis minor (assembly GCF_020826845.1). Lineage (NCBI taxonomy): Eukaryota > Metazoa > Chordata > Mammalia > Perissodactyla > Rhinocerotidae > Diceros > Diceros bicornis. The sequence goes on along the minus strand of NC_080764.1, from coordinate 19,386,762 downwards.
GGGAATGCAAAAGGGAACTGTCACTTTGGAGAAGAGTTAGGCAGTGTCTTATAAAGTGTCCTAGGTATTTGCCAGGATAAATGAAAACATTTGTTCGTACAAAGACTTGTATACAAATATTCATCACAGCATTTTTCATACTAACTGGAAACAGTGCAAATGTCCATCAACTGATGGATAAATAAATTGTGGTAAATCCATACTATGGAATACTCCTCAGCAATAAAAAGGGAATTAAATATTAAGAGGAATGAATTTCAAAATAATTTCATTAAGTCAAAGAAGCCAGACATGGCATGCTAAATGTGGTATGATTTCATTTATATGGAATTCTAGAAAAGGCAAAACTGTAGTGAAAGAAAGATGATCGGTGGTTGCCCAGGACCAGAGTCTGGGCAAGGGGTCAACTGCAAAGGGGCAAGGAGGAATTTTCTGGAACTTTCTGGAGATGTTCGGTATCTCGATTGTGGTGATGGAGGTTATATACCTGTATACAACTGCTCAAACCCAGCAAACTGTATAGAATGAGATTTTATTTATGTATATTATACTTAAATAAAGCTGGGAGAAAAAAATCAGAAAAATATTTGGACTTTCTTGGCTCTCTTCATATGTCTTTTCTGCTTTGGTATGATTTGTATTTTGAATTACACATGGGAGTGGTACAGCATAAGGTTTTCAGTTAAAAGTTCTCGGTGTCTTAATCTGGCCTTGGCCTCAAAGCATTGGAGGCACTTTTGGTCAGGCACTGGTCACAGTGGTCACCTCCAAGGCATCTGCCGGCCTTGTCCTCCAAGCTCCCTCAGGTCAGCAGCTCTGTGACTTTCGTGCCATGCTGGGGGCACTTGGAGCCTCTGGTGACACGGGGGCCACCGTGTCAGGTTTCAGCCACCCCTGGTAACTGCAGACACCCTCTGCCTCCCAGGGCACGGGGTGGGCAGGCACTCACGCCTCCCTTCAGAAATCACCCCCAAAGCACCCCCTTCTCTCCCTGGCATTATCCCTTCCATAGTTTTACATTTTTCTCCAAGAAAGTCTTTATCAAATCCCTCAGGCAAGGTAGCATGAAGCCTGCTGGAAATGGAGGGGGCATGGAGAGGTGAAAATATAGGAGAACAAACAGAAATGAGTATTTCAGTAAATTACTGTGCCATGAATGTCCAAGTGTGCTTAAGAAATGCTAATGTCGTCACTGAGGAGCAGCAAGAGGCAGGGGTCCTGGAAAGATGGGTCATAGGGGCATGCCAAGGGGCAGGCAGGGGCGAAAAGGGAAAAAACAGTGAAGGCACTCAGCTGTCATTAAGTGCCATGTCATCCTCTCTGGTGTCCAGTCCATCGAGGCAGCTCAGGCCGGCTTCATTTTATAGGTGGAGAAAGTAGGGCTCAGAGAGGTGAAGCGACCTGCTTCAGGTCACACAGCTCCATCTGGCCTGTCTGAGGCCTCAGCCCGACTGGCAGGCTGGAAAGCAGAAGAAAAGAGACCCTGGAGCCACTGCTGCTGCCTGGCTTCTCGCTTTGGGACCTTGGCTCTGCCAATACCACTGTGTGACTCTGGGTACGCTATGTCACCTTTCTCTGCCTCAGTTTCCTCTTCTGTAAACCAAGGATAATGGTGGCCTCCATCTGGAGGGCTGTGGTGAGGGGAAATGCGGAAAGCACTTAGGACACGGCCTGGCCTGGAAAGAGCCTTGTAAATGGTGGCTCCCACTGTGACCACAAGGGAGTGGGGACACTGGGGTGGGCAGGGGGAGTGAGACCATCTGACTGGAGCTGAGAGCTTCCAGGTCATCTGGATGGGAGTCTGGGAGTTGACCAGGGGCCACCAGTTAAGAAATACTTGAGAGGGATGAGCAGCTCAGGGAGCAGAGTCGCAGAGGGCGGTCGAGGCCACCTAGAGGGGAATTTGGAGGGCCTGTGGGGTGGAGCCCAGGGTCCCATAGGCTTCCTTCCTCAGGAAGAGAGGAGGAGTCTCTGGGGTCTGAACCTGCCACAAGGGCAAAGGAGCATCAGAAATGGAGACAGAATAATATTAGTATTTCTGTCCTCCTTCCTCGCCTCCCTCCCTTAATTTTTCCCCTCATCTTGATCTCCCTTCCTTCCTTTCTTCTCTCCTTTTCTCTTTTTCCCTTTCCTTCCTCTTTCTCTTCCTCCCTCCATCCCTCTCTCCTCTCCTTCCTTCTCCCCTTTCTCTTTCCCTTTATCTCTCCTTTCCTCTTTCTCTATTCCTTCTTCCATCCCATTCTCTCTTCCCCACCTTGTTCTAAAAAGCCTGCGGAGAAGAGCGTGCTCTCAGAGCCGTGTCATGAGTAACCCACTTGTGTACTTGTGGTTTACCTACCTGTAGAAAGTTTGTACCCTAAGATCTCCACATGCTGTAGGCAAATGGTTTTTGATTCAACTCCACAAATATTTACTGTGCTCTGGTTAACTGAGCGTACTTTGTGCTGGAGGTGCCAGAGAGATGCAAATGGGCAAAGCTGGTCCTCGGAGGAGCCAGTCTGGGGCCCCTGGCTGACGTTGGCAGAAGACATGCCTCTCTCCCCGCAAGGATGCTAAAGGGCTCTCTGTCTACCTGGGCCCACTTCTCTCTCCAACAAAGTGCAGAAAGGGGCATGGCTGCCAGGTCTGCAAGATCTTAACAAGACGGTACATTGAAGGCACAATCTACAGGAACGAGGGAGAGCCCAGCCCACAGGTTTTGCAAGACTTGGTGACTATCTGTCGGTTCACTGCTGGTGGCACACACAAGCTGGACTTCTGATTTTGCATCTATTTCTTCCTTTCCTATGAATTTTCCAAGATCGTCAACATAAATAGAACTTTCTCCTCAACACGTTTTCCAGGGCCACACCAGGCTTTAAAATAGACAGGCCCCTGTGTCATTTGCATGTTGTTATTTTGGAGAGTAAGGTTTAGCCAGGTCCCACGATGAGCACAGTGCAGATGTGCAAAGGGTGAAAGGGAATTTAGAAAAATGATGGAAAATGAGATCTAAAGAGCGAGTGGGGGACTGTTCCCCAAATACTTTAGGCTCTCTGACTTCCTGGCCTGGGTGTGGAGCAGTTTGTGAGTAGTTCTGGCTGATAAATATCAAACAGAAGCAACCGTGCTTCTCCTGGGCTGGGTCACTGAATTGTTTTGGTATAATCTCCAGAGACCTCCTTGCCTCAGGCATTGCAACGGCCATTGTTCTAGATGGGGCTGCTTCAGCTCTGTCCTTGAAAAATACCCCATGTCCAGCCTCCCTGCTGACCCACAGCAGACGTGGTGGAGTGAGATGTGAGCCCTGGTTGTCTTAAGCCGCTGAGGCGAGGGCTTGTTTGTTATTGCAGCGTATCTTTGCCTGTCCTGACTGACACAATGGGAAAACAAAAGCCTGATCTGAGAGGCAGTCCCTCCTTTTCCTCTTTTCAAAGCTCAAAACATCAAATCTTCTCCTTTCTCTGCAGTCTTACCAGTCAACACAATCTTTTATCTGGTCAATATTTATCATGTGGCGTGAGTAAAAGAGGTAACAAAGTTTTGTTAGAATAGGAATGGAAAGAAAGCAATGACTCTACTTGTGGTTGGCAAGTTTACAGTGTGATGAAGGAGACTAGAAACAGAACACTTTCCCTCACCCCTAATGTACACAGAACAACAGAATCACAGACCATTACCACAGATTTTAGAGGTGATCTAATTTAACTGCCTAGCCCGAGAAGGCATCACCTTTCCATCTCTGACTTATTTGTACCTACCAGGTGCCAGTCATCATGCTGAGCACCAGAGAGAGACAGAGATGAATAAAACTCAGCCTAGTGGGTACAGTGACCCAAGAGGAGTTTGGACCTAGTGCCCAAGGCACAGAGGAGAAAAGAGGCCACTTCAAGAGAGAAATCAGGGAAGGCTTCTGTTTTATTTATTTATTTATTTATTTATTTATTTATTTTTTCCCCCAGAGCCCCAGTAGACAGTTGTATGGCATAGCTGCACATCCTTCTAGTTGCTGTATGTGGAACGCAGCCTCAGCATGGTCAGAGAAACGGTGCGTCAGTGCGCACCCCGGATCCGAACCCGGGCTGCCAGCAGCGGAGCGCGCGCACCTAACCTCTAAGCCACAAGGCCGGCCCCAGGGAAGGCTTCTTGGAAGAGATGGTAGTTTACCTGTCAGAACCTTACACCTCATTCTATGTTTGACTGCTGATTGTGGGAATGCAAAAATGATTGCTGGTTATGGCTCACCATCCTTCCCCGTCCTGTGGGCCAACTCAACCCTCCATGACCCACCAAGGATTAGACTTCTGACCTATCCCTAGGCCCTGTGACTTAGACTGCCTTATGCATGTCCAAGCTTTTGTTCAGATACATTGTTGTCTCTGCCCCGGGATGTGAGAGGTCAGTTGGGTGACCTGGGAGCAAATCTCTTCCCCTCCCTGCTCTGTAAAACCGGGAATTAAATGAGATTCTAGGCTGTGTGTGGAAGTGCTCATCTGTGAATGCTCTCTGCAAAGAATCCCCGCCTTGGTTGGGGTGAGGGGCAGGTGTGCAGCTCCCATCCCCAAACTCCTGTGGGGGGAATCACTGGAGAGTGACTTTGTACTGGAGCTTGTTCTGCTCCGCTGCCTTTAGCAAGCAACTCATTCACAAGTGAGTACAAATTAATACAGTACAAACTGGTTACATAAATATTGTGCTGTAATTGATCGTCTTCTGTAATCAAAGGCAAGGCTGCTGACTTTCCTCCTGCAACTGCAGGAGGAAAACTTTGGGGGAAAGGAATTGAGGTTGGAGAGGTGGTTTCTGCTGCATGTAATTGTTTGCAAGTTGTGACTCCGATGTATTGAGAGGACAAGGCCCATTACATTCAGATTCAGTAAATATTTATCAAATGCCCATTATGTGAGAGGCATTGAAAGACACATTATCTTATTTCATTATTAATTGAGTTGTAGTAATGATTTGATAATATGTCACAAAAGTTAGATCGTCTTGACAATAATATTTTTTCCCCTGGTATATATTATTGTTGGAATTTAAATAATCCTTTGGCTTTTAAAAACACGATGTCAACTTATAAAGAAAATAAAAGGAAATGGCAGTGCCTATCTCTTTGCTTACAGAAACCGCAAAGGGCACAAGAACAAGATCTTCAACCCAGTTTCTCCAGCTGGTACTGGGTAAGTGAGCCAGTGATCGCCACACTATTTGCCTGCATCCACGTTATTGATCGCTCAACAATCCAAATGCATGGAATTGGAAAATTGAAATCACTTCACACAATACAAGAAAGCAACGCCATCTTTCCATTTACCTGCCAAGGCTAAGGCGGCTTGGTTTTTCCAGCAGTTGGTTCGATTTGGATGAGAGGGACTTCTGGGAGGCGTCCTCTCACATCCACCCTGCCGAGTCTCGTGTGCACTTTGGAGAATCGGGAGGGAGCGCTACCCTTTGGAAAGCCAGAGTTTAAAATCCACAAACCCTTTTTGCCTTGTTGAGGGAGGTGGGATAAATAAATCCCCAGGAAAGCTCAGCGGTCGCTTGACCCCTGCGGGTTGTGCGGTTTCCCTAACCTTGACCTGAAGTCAGCCGTCTGCAAGCCCTTTCCAAAACGTCGCTCAAGTTGGGTTGTCGTTCGTAAGAAATGAAAACGAAACCGCCCTGTTCGGCGAGTCGGGAAAAGGGCACTCGCTCCCCGGGGGCTAGGGGCAACTTCCCGGCCAGCCTGCCCCGGGGTTTTAAATAATCGCGGACCACCAGACCCTTTCACGCTCCCGGTGCCCAAGCCGCTCCCCGCCACTTCCCTCTTCCAACGCCGGCAGGAGTGCGTGGCAGCACCGAAGCGATTTTATTCGTATTTTTCTCCTCCGGGTTTTGTCATGGAAACGCTGACACAACCTCCAGACGGCGGCCGAGCCCGGCCGGGGACTGAGGGCTTTTGGGACCCTGCGGGAGCGCGGCGCGCACTCCGCGCTCCCCGGGAAACAGCTGGACGCGACCAAATCCCGGGCAGGGGCGGGGGGAGCGCGACGCTCCGCCCCGGCGCTCGGGGCCCTCCCTCCTCCCGGCTCGCCGCCGGCGCCCTCCCCTCGCCGGGGGCTGCGAGTTGCCTTTGGTAAAACCCAGCCCCGGAATATATAGATCACTGGAGCGCAATGAAGTAGCCTCTGGAGAGGAGGGAGGGGGCCCGTCCGACAGCCACAGCGGCCAGCGCAGCGGCACCACCGTCACCGCTCGCACCCCAGCCGCCCGGCCCGCGAGGAGGCAGCGGCGGCCGCGGGCGGGAGCGGAGGCGGCGGCGGAGAGGCGGCGAGGAGCAGCAGGAGGAGCAGGAGCGCGCCGCCGGCGGGGCCACGCACCTCGGCACTTCCAGAGCAACTCCGGCGCCTTCCACAGCCCTGCCCGGGGCTGGGGGCTCCGGGAGCGGCCGCGAAGCCAGCCCGACCCTCCTCCCGATCCTGCCCAGCCCTGCGCCTCCCGGGCTCCGCTCCGCGCGGCGGGGTCCCCGCTCCTGCGCCCCGGGCGCGCCTCTCGGGCACCCCGGTCCCCGCAGCCAGGACAAAGCCATGAAGCCGGCGCTGCTGGAAGTGATGAGGATGAACAGAATTTGCCGGATGGTGCTGGCCACTTGCTTGGGATCCTTTATCCTGGTCATCTTCTATTTCCAAAGTATGTTGCACCCAGGTAGGGGGCGCGTTAGCGTGGTTTTGTTGGATATTTTCTTCTCGCTCGCTCGCTCCGCCTGGTTTCTGCTTCTTTCAACCTTACCTCTTCTCCCTCGGCCACCTCGGGGCTTCTTGGGTCACCGAGTCGGGATGGGGAGGAGGAGGGAAGATGTGCTCCCTCCTTTTCTTCCTCCCGGATCCAGGCTAGAGGATGGGAACAGGAGGGGCGGTAGTTTTTTTTTTTTCTTCTTTCTTTGTGTCTGTTGTCTGTCTTTCTGCAAGGTAGCAGGGCAAGGTAGAGGTTGTGGGAAGCCGCTGGGGTTAGGGGGTCGGTTTGAAGAGAACGAAACTCCCTCTCCGCTCATGCCGAGGTCTGAGGATGAAAGTGGCGCCGGGAGCTGGCCGCCCTAAGCCGGGGCGCACTGCCTCTTCCTGGTTGGGGGACCGGGGGCGAAGGGTGCGCGCCCCGGCGAGGTTGTGAGTCCCTGCGGCGAGCTGGGGAGGCCGGGGCTAGGCTTCCACGTGTCCGGGGTTCGGCGCCGCGCTGAGCAGGTGTGGGGAGAGTGCCTGCCTCTGCCCAGCCACCAGGCTGGGGAAGGGGCCCGGCGCCGGCTGTTTGCCCGAGGTTCGGCTCCGCATTGACCTTGCGGCTGGTGCCGTGGCGCCTGCTCCATCCTTCCACCCCAACCCCCTCCCGATCCTGCGCTGGGGGACTCAGAGCTCCTAGGTCACGCCATGGCCACCGCAGTTTTGGAGGAAACTTTGGCTGAATCCTGGGCTGATGGTCAGGTCGCATCCCCCACTCCTGAGTCCTGAGCGCCCGGAGTCCCCGGGGCCGTGTGGGAATGAGCCCCCTCCCCCAGCCCCCAGTGGCTTAGACAAGTTCCACATCTGAAATCTGGACTGGGAGAGGGACGAGGCTCGCCCTTTCCAAGGGGCGCAAAGGAAAGTTTGGGACCTGGGGAGGGAGGGGCGCCCTCGAGCACGGCGGCCGCGGGTTCGCAGCTCGACTGCGAAGCCCAACAGGTAGACCCTTCCAAGGAGGCTTCTGGGGTAATGCGGGTCTCCCCGCTCAGCCGCGGTTCCCTCCACCCCCAACAGGCCCCCGCTGGGCCACGTTGGCTCCGAAATCCATTTTTTACGCCTCCGAGTTGCCTTTCTCAGTATAGTCACAGCAATAATTTGCTTTTATAATTACAAGGGGGAGGGAACTGGAAACACATTTCCTTCCAGGGAAATAGGGTTGGTATTTTTCTTTTTGCCTCCCGCGTTCTCTTTTCAGTGTGTATCTAACACACTTTCAGCAGACGCTGCCCCGAATTCATCTAGCCTGCGTTTGGGTCGATGGCAGAGGATAAAGCTGTTCTTTCCATCGGACAGGCAGGGAGATTCCTTGACAGCCTGGGGACAGAATGGCCCCTCTGCCCCACTCGGCCTGGAGCAGTTGTTAAGGCCGCCAGCCTCACCACCAAGGATATGGTCAGACACTACCACATGTAACCCCAGGACATCCGAGCCAGCCTTGTAAAAGATGCCTTTTGTTTGCACTTTCGTATTTTTAGTTGCATGTCAGCAAACTACAGCGGTGTTTGTCTCCTCACCCAGCCCAGTGGTTGTGAAACTTCTAAGGGAATTTAAAAATGGACCTCGCCTGCATTCTGGCAGCCAGGCGGTGGTTGCAGCTGGCAGGACCAGACAGTGGCATCCTGGAGACCAGGCCAGACTCCACCCCAAAGGGCTGGGTGACTAGGTGGTGTGCAAATACACTGGGGCTCAAACAGTTTAAACAAAGCACCGGGTGATTTGTCTAGACTCTAGAGATGTGTTTAGGCCGCTTAAAGTTTTCCCTGGATGGAACATGCCAGGTAATTCTCTGCAGAAATGCCTGGAACAGGGATGACTGTTAGCCTCCAGCAGGAATGCACTTTAACTTCCCTGTGTCTGTTAGTTGTCCAATGAAATACTATCTAACTACCGTGAAATACTGCTACTGTCTATGGTTTTCATGCATCTTGTGCTTTGCTTTTCCTGTGTAAGAATTAGGAAGTAACTTTCTAGCCAGAGATACCAGGAAGAAACTTCCAACTTGTAATTGGTGCTTTGCTAAAATTTCCAGCTCTAATTAGAATATTAAGTTGACTTGCAAGTGGCATTAGCTCTTTTCAGTCTAGCCTTTTGGAACCAGGGACAGAATCTTTTCTAAGGCTGTGCTGATCCTCTGTTCTCAACCTTTGCTTCCCTTTCTGGTCCTATTTCCTCCCAAGAAATGGCATTGGTTTATTATTCACGTCTATGTGACTATGCTCTTCTGATATTTTTTCCAAGTCCATAGCAAATACTACTTTCAATACAGTCTGTTGATTGTAGAACTGCAGACAGTTGGAATTGAAAGGTCTTCCTTATTTTGAATGACATATGGTTCCATGAAAACTCCATGTCAACGGTTTTATTATTACATGGGACATAAAATATGCTTTGAAATCCATATTAAACATTTTCTTTCTTTTTTTTTTTTTCATTTTATTAAACTACGCTGTTGATGAGGGGTCATGCTAAATCTTTTTCCTGCTGCTTTGGATTTCTTTACAAGTTACCAGATCTTTGCTTCTCTGAAGGATTTAGGGTAATGATAGCTGATCTCTTAGCCTGGCTCTACAGTTTCAGCCGCCCGGATCACTCTGGGAGAGGCAGAAGGGATCACAGCATGGCACAGATTGTGTTGCCAAAAATTTGGAGCCCTCTGGCAGGAGTTCCAGATACCTATATCTGAAATAGAAAAGTAGTATTGCAAAAGAAATGGGTTCCTGGCTTCATTGGTGGCTAGAGAATACCTACAGTGTGTGAGGAGGGAAAGAAAGGATAAAAGGAGACAGCTGGGGGGTGGGGCGTGTGGGGGAAGTGGCCGGCTGTCTCTCCTTCTGATTCTAATCTGGGATCCATTGTCTTTTGTATTTTTCTAATTCATGAGTAATTCGTAAATTTGAGTAATTGATCTTTAATTTGGTTGGAGGTTCAGCAGAAGTGGGCCTTGTCAGTAAGGCAGTTTTCTTTAGATATTTGACCCTGTGAGTTAATAGTCTTTGTTAAGAATATTTTTTAGGGCAGGGACCAGGTTTTAGGCTGTATTCTAATCCCAATGTTTTGCACAATGCCCAACACATAGTAAGTTCTCAGTAGAATATCTGCTGGGCGAATGCATGATGTGGCTAAACTCTAGAAGACCCATTAATCTGGTTTTCAGAAAGGTTGCATCAAGCCTTGCCAGGAATGCCTGGTCAGTCAGTCTGGCTCTGACCGGTGGGGACCCTTCCCTGCTTCCTGGTCTCTGAGATTCCCTGAGATGTGGACTCGTTTAAGCTCATCATGCATCCAGACAGGAGCATTCCCCATGGCCTGGATTGGCTCCCCCAAGGTGTGAGGCAGCTGGGGTGCTGCTCGGTGTCCTGGGTCCTGGGGAAGGTTGGCCTCATTTAGCCACTGACCTGAAGAAACTGATCCTCAGGGTGCAGGACGGACGCCTTCTGTGGGTGTGAACTGCTCCTGAAATTGGTGAAGATAGAACCTCATGCCTGTGGTTTCTGCACAGGATTGAGTCCATCAGCAAATGTGTCTTGTGAAACTGTATCCCGGACATTAAAGAGTCTGGCATTCGCATACCTGCCCTAGACGCGGGGCTTTGATGGAGCTCTGTCGTTCCAGGCAGAGCGGAGAGGCCCCCACGCTGCGTTTGTGCTGAGGGTGTGAAGACGGCTCCTCTGAACCTTCCTTTTGTCTTCCTCCCTAGGATTGTGGTTTTGTTTGAAAGCTCCTGTTCACAGAAGAGAAGCCTGCGGAGGAGAAAGGCTTTTTCTCTTTCTCTTCCTCTCCTTTTTTCCTTTTGCAGAATGTTTACTTTCACTGTCGCCTGGAATTTCTTTGCTTTGGTTGAATGTATTGAAAGATTATACCCTTTATTTAAAGACTTCTTGGGTAAGTTACCCCTTTGTAGTTTCAGTTGATTAGATTGAATGCAAAATGCCTTAGTATTATAATTTTAATCTAATTATCAACATGATATCTGCTCATTTTAGAAAATTTAGGCAGTACAGTAGAGAAACAATTATCCATTATTCCACCATCCAGAGGCAACTGGTACTTTTTTCTATATGTTACAGAATATCTATATTAAAAAAATAGTTGAGATCATATCATCCCCTTTGTATACTGTTTGATGTTGTGTATTTTAGACAAATCCCTCATTATGGTGACTAGTTATTAAGTTTAAAGACAGAAAATTTAACCACAACCTTTTTAATTTGTAGACTTGCATAGGCCTCCACCCTCCCACCCCCACCCCTTTGCAGGATGTCAGTTTGGTGTTGTGCTTTTTTTGGGGCTGCACACATTTAATTTTAAATTAAGGAATCTTTTTGCTTACACAAGAAATGAGTTTGGAGTTATACCACTTTGCAGGGGCTGTTCTTATGTTATCTGTCTGTCTGAAACGTACTTTGAAAAGGTGTCAGGAGGGTTGCAAATATGAGACCGCTATGAATCCTGGAAACAGCATTAAATAACTGAAGGATAAGGCATTTCCAGTGTGGGGTCTCCCCTTGGCAGTTTAAATGTTTGCACCTCAGTGGGGCATTTTCATCGCTGCATTAAGATGAGAAAGATACACTTAGGCAATTTCCTTTGACAGTTATAGCCACTGTTCAGGAGTCCTGGTTTCATTGCCTTCTGAAATAAAAGTGGTGATCAGGCTCCAGAGGGAGAGTGTGGGGGTGATTCCGTGGGGTGAGGGGCAAGGGAATCCACCCTCCAGCAGAGGGGCTGCTGTTTATATTTATGTATCTGGTTGAGAAGTCCTTTTGCTTATGGCCAGCTCTATCAGCCCAGCCATTTAAAGACAGGAAATCAAAGGCTTCCAAGCACAGCACCACCCTTTCCCTTCTTAAATCCACGAGAAGGATGAAAGAGAAGGATGAACGTCTTCTTAATCTGGGGAGGGTGAGTGAGGAAGGCTCTCGCGAAGGTCTTTGTCAGCAGGCTGCTTGTGAATTCAGGTTCTGAGAAAAACCAGAAGTTGTCCTGCTTACTCATTTTCTCTTTTTAGCTTTGTTTTTCTTCTCTTGAATTTTGAGAGCCCCATCTTATCACAAGTGAAGAGAAAGACAGTTTTTCCTGTGAGATCACTGGATAATCTGATGTGTCAAATGAAAAATTCCTGGAACTGGTCATTTGATGCATCTTAGATCAAATGTGATTGATCAAAATGCAAGAGCAGAGCTGTTCTTACTTTCTGTCTTTCTCTTCTGCTCTGTGCCGGGTATTGTTGTAGGCACTGGGGATCCAACACACACGTTTATTTCTGCCCTCGTGGAACTTACATTCTTGTGGGGTTGGCAGACGTTAAGCAAATGCAAAGTAAAATATAGGCCTGTCAGATGGTGTGAAGAGAGAAAAACAAATCAGGGAAGATGAATGAGGGAGGTGAGAGGCCGCGGTTACAATTTAATATAGAGGTAATTAGGGAATGTCACTGATAAGATGACATTGGAGAGCAGAGACCTGAAGGAAGTGAAGGAGCTGGCCATGTGTCCCAAGAAGAATGTTCCAGGCAGAGAGCAGAGCAAGTCTCCTCACCCCAGGGATAGGAACATGTATGGCAAGCAGCCCTGAGTGTCTGGAGTGGAGGGAGGGAGCACCAAAGACTATGAGGTGGAGAGAGATCGTGTGGGTCTTGGCCCTGACTAGGGGTGGGATGGGAAGCCCTGGAGGGGTTTGAGCAGAGGACCCTGGGGGAGGGGCATGGAACAGTGCTAGCATTGAAGCTGCTCATTTGCACAAAGTGGTCACCGTGTAAATCCCATATTCTCTCCACCAAGCCTCCCCCCCCAAACTAGACCACCCCTAGTTTCCATTTTTAAAGCAGTAATGTACAAATCAGAACAAAAGATTTGAGAAAAATTTTGCTTTTATTCGTGAATAAAAGCAACCATAAACATCCCTCGACTTGTGTAAGCACTCAATAAAAATATAGAGATTAAATGGATTGCTGATTTGGGAGTGGCAGACCTGGGTCCTAGTGTGAGGTGCCCCCACTTCCTAACCCCAAGCATTATTGTATTTTATTGATTCTAGGAGACTCATTTTTTCACATTTTCGTATTTATGAAATTTGACTGTGTTGGAATTGATGGCATCTTAGCACCCTGCTGTCCTAGGATGGGCAGCCTTTGTCTTTGTTAGTGGAACGTAAAGGAGCTGTGTGCCCTGCAGCTGATGCCCTGTGAGGCCACCTCTGTAAATTGTGAAAGTACTTTTTGTAGACCGTGGCGCACTCCGTGACCTCAGTAAGGTGATGAAACAAGGCTCTCTCATAAGACGCAGGCTCCACCAGAGGGCCTGGAAGGCCCCGTTAGACGATTACCTGCTTCAGAAAGGCTTTGCCAGCACACAGGCTGTTAGGTCTTTTCTGTTCTGCCCGGGAAATTCGCACCTATTTTCAGAGTCTTAGGGCTTGCAGTTAATCTCTCTCTTTGATTAACTAATGAAGTTGCTAAGAGTCAGAATCGGAAGGGTGGGGAAGTAGATTGTTTAACTTTGGGTTTGACCCGAGAAGTTCAGATAGAAATAGACATAGAGATTCCTTGGGGAAAGGATCACCAGGGTAGATGTTAGTTTCTTTGACAGCCACGTGGCCTTTATCATTTCCTTCACTGGCCCTTTTAGAAATGTGTTGTGGCTGTTTGTTTCTTTGTTTGCTTCCTCTTTTGATTCAGCAGGCCATGGATTCTGCCTCTGAGCTTGGCCCAGAGGAGCTTAGGAAACATTTAAAGAGTAAATAAGTGGTTCTCAAAGACACCTCTTCAGCTTCTGTCCCCGCCTCACCAATATGCGTAGAGCCCAGAGGGAAGAGCCAGGTTGGCTTCTCGTGTCCAGACAGCTTCTGGTGTGGTGGTTCATGCCATTTGTTTCCTAAATCTCTTTGATCCTGGTCTGCTAGGATTCATTTAGGGTTCAGGGCAGGAATTAGAAAGCGGTCTAGGTATTTTAAGTAGAAAGGTATTTAATGGAGGGAATCTGATGTTTATAAAATTTTTGGGAGGGCTGGAGGCGTAGGGCTCTTGGCTGGCCTCCAGGAATGAGTCCCAGTTAATAGTAGTACAGTCATGTGCTGCATAATGATGTTTTGGTCAAGGATGGACTGCATATATGATAGTGGTCCCATAAGATGGGTACCATATAGCCTAGGTGTATAGTAGGCTACACCATCTGGGTTTGTGTAAGGACACTATGATGTTTGCACAACGAAATCGAATGTGTTTCTTGGAACGTATCCGTGTCGGTAAGTGTCCTGTGACTGTAGTATATGTAATAATTTATAAACAAACGTATATTGGCATGGCTGCTCAAAACTGACCCACCAGGGGTGCTTCTACCTCTGAGACTGTGCCTGGAAATCCTGAGTCCAAGAATAAACTGATGACACTGAGAAGCAAAGATCAGAAATCCTGATTCCAGAATCGAGAAGCTTCCCCACTGCAACTGCCTCTCAACACCCAGAAAGGTGGAGAGTGGACCCTGTAATCCTGTTGCAAAAAACCCCTCATGCCTCCATCACCGTGTTTGCCAGCAGCAAAACAACGGAAAAGATGGGAAGATGGCCTCTCGCTCATGTCTGCTTTCTAAATCTTGAGTGAGTGCTTCTATTAGGGGAACCAAATTCTCATCCAGTAGCCTAGCTTGTAGGAAGCCTGAGAAATACAGCTTTTAAATGACCAGCTTCTGCAGTATGGAAAGGCCTTCTAGAAAGAGGGTGGAATGGATGATAAGCCAACATCCACAGTACTCCCCACACCCTATTGGTAAAACAAATTTGAGCAGTCATCCCCTATATATTTTGTTTATAAACAATTTATACATATTACTACCATTAGCTAAATGTCTAGGATAAGGATATTTCTAACTTTCTAACAATAAATGATTGTAAATCCACATGTTCATTATCGTCTGGATAATTCTCTTGGCTGACTCCTTCTCAACTCTGATTCTGTCATCCTTTTTGCCTCATAATGTGGCATACGAAGACTCGGAGACTCGGAGAGAGAGGAATACCATTTTCTTGCGTGCATGCATTTTAAGTATTATCTCCAAGCTGTGGTTTCTTGGCTAGGATCTCTTTAAGCCTCTATTCCATTTCGTGAGGATTAGTTTAGGTGAAAGTAATAATATAATCTGTAAATCTACTTATGATTCAGTTGTAAATGGTTATCCATTGACATATGCTCAGAGCAGTGGGATATTGAGGCGACCACTGTAGTGCCTTCACTTTGTGGCTCTCCATCTCCCTCCTCAGGATACCTGAGTTTCGTAAATGGCATGTAACTTGATGTGACTGGTTAGATGGGGGTGTTCACATCAATTCATATTTTTAACATTCGCTAAGTTTGTTGTTTTAGATTAAATAAAAATGGAAGACCTGATGTTTCCTTCCCAGACCCCTTTGTGGTAGACCATCCACTAGACTTTGGAACCCTGGGTCTAGACTTGTCTTGAATGTAATCAGTCATTGTCGAGATCCGCCACAGCCCACTTTGGGTAAAAGTACAGTATTAACCTGGTGCTAGTTCTGCAGGGGTGAGTCAGAGTTTGGCTTTAGATAAGTACTATAGAGAGGACTGATATCTCCAGTATTACTCACCCGCAGTTCAGTTCTAACTCAAGTAGATGTGGATAGAGATAAAGAAACCTGGTAATATAAGTGTTTCAGTCCTTATCAATCTCTTAAAAGCCTTGGGAAGAAAACCCACCAAGGCAACTCAAGTGAAAGAGGCAGGTGGCTGGGTTTCTGTTAGAAGCTGTTAACTTCAAAGGATCCCAGAAGAGGGAAAACACAAAGGCCCCTCTAAGGTAGTATTTTAACCTAACACTTCACTTTTCTTAACAGTTGACATCTTTTACCTTTAATATTGTACGTGGTCACTCGCCATAGTGAAAAGAGCACAGAATTTGCAATCTCAAGACCAGCTTTCAGGCTTTGGCTGTCTGCTATGTCCATTCGACACCATTGAAAATATTTTTGTTGAACGCTTATTAAGAGTTGGGCTCTGTTCTAGGTGCTGGAGATACAGCAGGGACCAAACAGACAAAAATCTGTGTGCTCATGGAACATTCTACTGGAAGAGACACGATAAACAAAGCCATGTTAAAAATATAGAGTATGTTTGATGGTGACAAATGCTACAGAAAAAAAAAATAAAGCAGGGAAGGAGAGTGTGCAATGGAAGCAGTGAGGGGGTTGCAGTTTTAAATAGGGTGGTCGGAGAAGGCCTCCTTGAGAAGGTGGCTTTAAAGCTAAAAGGAGATGAGGATATATAGGGGATGAGCTGAGGAAATAATACAGATATTTATTGGGTATTTACTGAAAGTCAATATGGGCCAGGTGTTTAATATAAATTATTCCTCATAGGACTCTTATAAGGTACACAGTGTTAGTATTACCATTTTACAAGGGGGGAAACTGAGGCATAGACAATGTCACTTGTCTAAGGTCACACGGAGAGGAATTGATGGAACTAGAATTAAACCATGGCTGTCTGACTTAAGATCCCTTGCTCTGCACGTCTAGTAGGGGCCCTCAGTTGGGGGCTACCCTTTGCCCCCACATTTGGAAATGTGTAGGGATGCTCTTCATTGTCCCAAGGATTGAGGACATCAATTTAGTGGGCAGGGCCAAGGATGCTAGACATCCCGCAAAGGGTGGGAACCGCGCCCCCCCCCCCCCCCCCCCCCCGTCAGAGTCATCCTGCCCAAATGCCAATAATGCTCCTCCTTGAGAAACAGCTCAAGACTCTCCACGCTTAAAGAGCATCTGGCATAGTACCTGGCCACAGCGCATGACTTGGGCAAGTGCGGGGCACATCATAGGGCTTTAAGAATTGATTGAATGAGTGGCTGATTGAAAGTGCAAACTCAGAGATTTGGTCCCCTCATTAGCCAAGTGAAGGTAGTAATATTATTCCTCTTACGTGGTGTTGGTGGTGAGGATTAAATAAGAAACTAGATGTGAAAAGGCACCGAAAATGGATGCAAAAACAGTGATTATCATCATATGGTAATATAATTTATAATATATTAATATATATTTATAATAATATAATAATTTATAATATAAACACATATTATTGCTATAATAAATGCACTGTGGTTCCTCATTCTAAGACTTTAATCTTCCTGCTTACAACAATGCTGTAGTATTTCATTCTGTTTGAAACCTGAGCAAATGTTTATCCATTACGTATGTGTGCCCTATACTGTAAGGTTTACTGAAAAGGTCCGGCTTCTAGACTGCGATGAACACCTTCCTTCTGTATGCGCTAACCCTCCGCTGTGCTGGCGCACCTCCCTGCTCAGGCCAGAACTTAGCACTGCCCCTGTGTACATTTTGCAAAAGCAGAGTTGATTTGGTGAAAAATCAGCCTTGTGGTTCCCCCCCCCCCCCCCAAAGCCCCAGTAGATAGTTGTATGTCATAGCTGCACATCCTTCTAGTTGCTGTGTGTGGGCCGGGGCCTCACCGTGGCCGGAGAAGCGGTGTGTTGGTGAGTACCCAGGATCTGAACCCCGGGCCACCAGTAGCGGACTGCGCGCACTCAAGCGCTAAGCCATGGGGCCGGCGCAGTCTCGTGGTTTTATGCTGAGTGCCAAGGCCATAGCTTTCCCCCCAATTATACATATAATTACTCCTCAGTGTCCCATTAGGTTTAAAAAGTGACACTTGAAAAATAAAACAGGGGGCCCCCCGTCAATGCCGGTTCGGAAGCTGAACTCTGGGGAGGGTGCGGAGTCTTTCAGGAGACTGGCGGCTGCAGTCCCGGGGAGGCTCCGCTGGGGCACGGCATTCATGGCGGGGGCAGAGCCCATTTGCGCCCATCAGCACAGAGCAGGTACTGAATTTTAGTGAAGAGACTGGAGTCCTGATTCGGGCTGGGCCCAGTCTCTTCTTCAGCCTGGGGCCAAGGGCATATTCGATGCTCTACCCTGCTGCACTGCTTGTCCCTTGGAGACAGTCCCTGCTGAACTTGATACTTAACTGAGGGGGGGAGTCTGTTGGTCAATGTTCGTAGCTCTTTACTAGTTGAAAAATCTCTTTTTAAGCACACGGCTCTCCAGATGAACCTTCCATCTGATCTAATTATTGATTTAGACCAGTAGTTCTCAACTGGGGATGATTTTGCTCCCTTCTCTCCCCCTCTGCAGGGGACATTTGGCAATGTCTGGGGACAATGTGGGTGTCGCACTGGGAGGGAGGTCCTACTGGCATCTAGTGGGTAGAGGCCAGGGATGCTGCTAAACATCCTACAATGCACGGGACAGCCCCCAACAACAAGGAATAATCCAGCCCAGAATATCAATAGTTGGGAAACGATTATTTAGATTCAGTATTTTTCTGATGCTTTACTAAAAATAACACTAAACAATGATCATTTACTGAGTATTTACTATGTCTCAGACAGTATGCCAACTACTGTACTTGGATTATCACATTTAATCTTCACCATAACCTGGTGAGGTGGGCATTTATCATTCCCATTGTACTGGGAGGAAACTGAGGCTGAGAGAGGTTAGGGAGCTTGCCCAAGGTCACAGAACCGGAAAGTTGGAACAAGATCCCAGCCTGGGTCTGACTGACACCAAAGATGGTACTCATCACCTCACCAGTGTATCCATCTACATGTTCTTGGTTTCAGCTAATTAGGTCAAGAAATAATTATTTTATAAGGGCCTTAAGCTCAGCTGTAGACTCTAAGTGGGACATTCAGTGATAGCCCCTTCTCTTCTTACCCTACACTCTATCCCTGGGTAAGCTCATGCCCTCTTGGGGCCAGTGCTATTGTCTGTGTTCAGATGACACTCACTTCTCTTCATCGTGGGTGTGTCTTGAGGTCAAAGTCCAGTTCATATGTTACCTTCTGTGTGAAACCTTCATCCATCCCGTCTTGGTCAGAATAAGGGGATAGATGTCCTTCCTCTGTGTCCCATGGTACTTTCTGTGTGCACGTACTCTGGTATACAGTCATGCGCCTCTTAACAACGGGGATACGTTCTGAGAAAGGCATTGTTAGGTAATTTTGTCATTGTGTGAACGTCGTAGAGTGTACCTACACAAACCTAGATGGTGTAGCCTACAACACACCTAGGCTACATGGTACTCATCTTATGGGACCACCATTGTATATGTGGTCTGTTGTTGACCAAAATGTTGTTAGGTGGTGCATGACTGTATTGGGTCTTTAAGAGCAGACCATGTCTTGTTTACCACAGTATCTCAGCATCTAGAATAGAGCCTGGTACTCTAGTACCTAGTACCAGCCTGGTACTGGTAGTCGTCTAGTCTGTAGTTGTCTTAGTCTGTTCAGGCTGCTGCAGCAAAATACCTCAGACTGAATGGCTTATGAACAACAGAAGTTTATTTCTCAGAGTCTGGAGGCTGGAAGACCGAGATCAGGGTGCCAGCATGGTCGAGGGAGGGCTCTCTCTGGGGTGTAGACCTCTTGCTGTGTCCTCACATGGTGGAGGGGGTGAGGGAGCTCTGGGCCTCTTTTATGAGGGCATTACTCCCATCCATGAGAGCTCTGCCCTCATGACCCAATCACCTCCCCAAGGTTCCACCTCTTAATACTATCACCTTGGGCATTAGGTTTTCAACATAGGAATTTTGAGAAGACGCAAACATTCACACCACAGTGGTAGTCACTCAGTAAATATTTATTGAAAGAACGAATACATTGATGGTAATTGATGACTAAGAAGAAAATCCCCTCTTTTGGGATGGCAGGTGTGAAATTATCAGCCATTTTCATTGCTGATTTGATTTTCAGTTTGATCCTACAGTGAGTGAGCTGCGGTGTAAGAGAGCAAAGAACAACTCATTTAACACCATGGCTAGATGTAGACACAGCCAAAAAATAAACAACTATCAAGATGTGGTTATTACGTGCTGTAACCACAACAGTGACCAGTGTGTCCCGGGAAGGGATCTGCTCATTCAGCTCGGAATGGGAGGGTCTGAAACAAGACTCTTCTAGAGCTGCTCTGTCCAGTAGAAATGTACTGTCAGGTCATATGTAACTTTAAATTTTCTAGTAGCTACATGAAAAAAAGTACAAAGAAACAGGTGAAATTAATATCTAAAATATTGTCATTCTAACAGGCAGTATTAAAAGTTATTGACATATTTTATATATTTTTTGTACTGCATCTTCAGAAATCCCGTGTGTCTTTTATACTTATGACACATCTCAATTCAGACTCGCCACATTTCAAGTGTTCAGTAGCCACATGTGGCTAGTGGCTACCATATTGGATAGTGTGGCTCTGAAGTATTAGGGAACTTTTTATGCATTGGATTAGGGTTTTTTGTTTGCTTTGTTTCTTTTTTCTGCCCCTTCCCCCTTTATTTAAGGGCGTGTTTTCTTTCTTGGGTTTAAGCTATACCTTTTGGGAAGAATGTTCACTGTCTTAGGAATCTGTGTGTTAAATAAGAGATATTAGTTGTGGAGTTGTATCTGTATAGCTAAAGTAATTTCAGGCCTTTAAGGAATCTTCCAAGTCTTCTGGTTAATCACTTGCATTTTAAAGCTTGACCCTGCTAATGAGATCCTAACAAACTCTGCAATGTGGAGAGAGACACTATTATCAACTCCGTTCTGCAGATGAATCAATGGAAACTAGAAGGGTTCAGGGGATTGCTTAAATTTAGTTTAAAATGGTTCCAACACAAACATCTGAGTGCAAAGACTGGCCCAAGGAACATTTGTTCTATTGGGGTGGACAGAAGCACACATGATTAACTATTTTATGGAGGCAAATGTGGTTGGGGTTACAAAGAGAGACAAACTGTTGAGGAAGGAGAGAGGGGAGTGATTTAGAGTGGGGGTGTTGAGGAGGACTTCACGGGAGAGGTGATGTTTGCCCTGGGCCCTGAAGGATGAGAAGAGATTTGCTAGGGCAAAGTGGGGACAGACATTCCAGAGGTGAGGCAGGAAGGAGAGTGGTGTCTGGGAACACAGGAGGGTCTAGGGTGAAGTGGGTCGGCAGTGGCCCTGGAGGGATCTGAATGCTCTGAAGTTTGAATTTTATTCTTGGGACCAGGGAGCTATAGAAGGTTTAGGGGCTCCTGTTTTTCAAATGATGAAATTTAAGCTCAATGTAATTAAACTTTCTTGTTTCATTAGAAGGGCAGACATTTTCAACTCACTTTCTCTAAATGAACTCAGGGCCGTTTTGAAATAGTTTCTATTATCATTTAATGGGAGGTAAGAAGATTATTCATGAATATCTGAAGTGCAAAGTAAGAAATAGCTTAAAAGCACTCTGTGATGGGATTTAAACCTCTGCTGTTTGTGTTGCTTGTGCCAAAATTATAGGCAATGGAGGTTAAGTTTCAGTCTCTCAGTTGCTAATGGTGCCCTAGGTTCACCCTCAGAGGGCCCTGGATGAAGGGGCAGGAGAAAGGGAAACTGTAAATAGTGGCAGGGAGGAGAATTGCTCGCTTCAGTGTGAGCTCTTGGGTCGGTCTGGGGTCTGGTTGCAGCTGTGGGCTGCCCTGAAGATGAGCAGTGTAGACTAGAGAACCGAGTCAGACACTTCCTCCTGGGAACCGAGACCCAAGGGTCAGGCTTTGGGGCCCCAGGAGACTCGCCCGCCCTGTGCGCTGTGTGTGGGGTCTGATGTCATTGTCCCCCTGAAGGATGCTGCCCGATGTAATCTTCATTTCAACAGTCTGCCTCTCTGGATGTCTTCACTCCTGGGCTGTGAGAGAGAGGATGGGTTAATTGTAGAGCTCATACACAACATAGAAAGGCGTCTCTGGCTTTCAGAATCACTTCTGGGGAGCATTGTGCTTGGTACAAAGCTGAGGGCCCCCCTCATTTCCTCTGTTAGACTGTAGCCCTTGAACCTGTTGATAAATATCCTAGAGCTGGTTTCCTCATAGCAGTATCTCACCACTTTGATCCTCTTTTTTTTTTTTTTTTACCTATTAAAACAACAACATACACAGGGAGAACTCACCCAAAGTCTTAATTAAAAAAAAATATATATAATGTAATCATGGATGTGCAGCATTTTTTAAGGGTGCGTGTGGCCATGCAAACTACAGGGGTTTCTGGATTCACACTTGCAAATTTGTAAGGATTTAGGGATTAGGGATTGGAAGGTCTAATTAAGGCAGTCCTTATTATTGGAAGTCTATGCAAAAGCCTTGGAATGGAGATTATTTTGAAAATGGAAGAATTAGGTAGTGAATCCTTTCAGAGCCAAGGTTTTATTGTACGTAGGGCTTTCTGTATAATTTTACTATTCCAAAATGGAGGTGCAGGTGTGAGATCAGAAACTGAACAGGCATCTTTTAGTCACTTGTAATAAAACAGCTTTTGTTGGGAAAGCGTGAGCCACCATATGAGAGACAATTATGAGCTTAAAAATATTAACTAGGAACGGTAACCTTGTTCATTTTAGAATAATCCATTTAATTCAGGAGGGGAGTGGCCCAGGGCCCTTTCCTACAGGACTTGGGAGAGCTTTCTTTGGAGGCTTATGCAGACTTTGTTTCCTGTGTCTGTAAAAGCAAATTGAGATTTTAAAAATAAATACAGTTCTGATAGTAAGTGCCTTCTTGTAAATGGGATTTGAGCCACGTGAAGGATGTTGTCATTGGAAAGTCA
The DNA here is from genome assembly GCF_020826845.1 of Diceros bicornis minor. Lineage (NCBI taxonomy): Eukaryota > Metazoa > Chordata > Mammalia > Perissodactyla > Rhinocerotidae > Diceros > Diceros bicornis. The sequence continues at coordinate 19,364,408 of NC_080764.1, read as the reverse complement.
CAGCCACATTCCTCCTTTATTTTCATAGGAAATAAACGAGCAATGGATTGAGAGCGTTGAGTTCTCAGCACATCAGCCTTTGCTGTCGCACTTCGCTGAGCGTTTGATTTGTTATAAAACATGGTAACTCTAATAAGAAGAGGAGGTGCAGTTAAGTAGAAAGGACATTGGGTGGGGGGCAGGAAACTTGGGGTCTAGTCCTGGTTTTGCTCCGTTCTGGGGACCCTCTCATGTGTTACTGACAAAGGTAGACATTGGCAGTTTTCAGACCACTCCTCCAAAGCCCAAGGGGTCCAGAGCAGATAACTTTAGGTCAAGGAGGGTGGCAGTAACCCCACCCTCATCCAAGTGGCTCCTTGCCTCTCTGTTTTATATTTTGGGGTTCTGAGTAAAATTTTCTTCAAAGAAAGTGTTTCAAGGCTAAAACCATCCACAACTTTGCAGTTCACTGCTTGGACTCTTTCTAAGACTCTCCCAACCCAGATCTTGTTCTGTTAGCAGTTCTCAAAATTGATACACATTTACCCTTAGGGTTAAATCATAATTGAAGTGAATAATTACTGTTAATACAGTATGAACAGACTGACATCTCTGCACTCCTCCGTCCATCACGCAAACATTTATCTGACAAAAGAGACAAATCTAAATAAGACTTAGTCCCTGCATTCAAATAACTTGCAATTTAGCAAGTGGCGACAGACCCGTAATTGTTAGCTGTCGGGCTTTGTAATAACGGCTATGGGCAGCTGGAAAAAAAAGGAGTAATTAGTTTAGGGGAGGTCAGGGAGCTTCACAGAGGAAGCACATTTGAGTTGGACTCTGGTCATTCATTCCGTTCTTCACAGGCGTTTAGTGACTGTGAGTGCCAGGACTGGTCCATGGGCTGGGGAAAGAGCAGGACACAAAACAGACAAGGTCCTGGTCTCAATGGAGCTGACGTTCTTGGCATACGATTGATCAGGTGGCAGGGTCAGAGACACCGCTGGCTTCTTCTCCACCATTGCCCCCTCCCCTGCCCTGCAATGTCAAAGTAAAGCAATCTTTTGTGTATATATATGTATATTTTTTCTGATTATAAACTTAATTCAGGCATATTACAGAGAATTTTGAAAAAAGGGACCCACTTCCAAGAAAGGGACCAACTTCCCTGATCCCTACCATCCAGGAAGGATCTCTGTTAACCTTTAGTCTGTTTTCCTATGTTTATTTATTTATTTTGTTAACCAAAATAACTTTTTTTTTTTTTTGAGAGGAAGACTGGCCCTGAGCTAACGTCTGTGCCAGTCTTCCTCTATTTTGTATGTGGGACGCAGCCACAGCATGGCCTGATGAGTGGTGTAGGTCTGCGCCTTGGATGCAAACCCACAAACCGCTGGCCGCCAAAGCAGTGCCTGCAAACTTAACCACTACCACACTGGGCTGGCCCTTTTTTTTTTTTAAATTGAGGTCACATTGGTTTATAAGGTTATATAAATTTCAGGTGTACATCATTATATTTTGACTTCTATATGGACTGCCTCGTGTTTACCACCAAAAGTCTAGTTCCATCCGTCGCCTTACACATGTGCCCCTTTACCCCTTTCACCCCCCCCACCCCCTGCGCCTCTGGTAACCACCAATCTGTTCTCTGTGTCTGTGTGATTATCTTCCACATGAGCGAAGTCATATGGTAATTACCTTTCTCCGTCTGACTTATTTCACTTAGCATAATACCCTCAAGGTCCACTCATGTTGTTGCAAGTGGCAAGATTTTAGATTTTGTCTTTTTTTTTATGGCTGAGTAGTATTCCATTGTGTGTATATACCACATCTTCTTTATCCATTCATCCATTGTTGGGCACTTAGGTTGCTTCCAAGTCTTGGCTATTGTGAATAATGCTGCAATGAACATGGGGGTGCATGTATCTTTTTGAATTAGTGTTTTCATGTTCTTTGGATAAATACCCAGAAGTAGAATAGCTGGATCACATGTCAGTTCTATTTTTAATTTTTTGAGGAATCGCCATACTGTTTTTCATAGTGGCTGCACCAATTTACGTTCCCACCAGCAATGTACGAGGGTTCCTTTTTCTCTACATCCTCTCCAACACTTGTTATTTTTTGTCTTTTTAATAATAGTGATTCTGACGGGCATAAGGTGATATCTCATTGTGGTTTTGATTTGCATTTCCCTAATAATTAGTGATGTTGAACATCTTTTTCATGTGCCTTTTGTTGTATATGTTTATATATAGATAGATACATATATATAGGTACATAAATATTATAGATAAATGTACATATATTTACAAAGATGAAATCATCATGCATATATTATAGTGTGTCTTGCATTTGTCGCTTAGTACTAAACCATGAGTGTTTTCTCATGTCATTCAATTTTCTTTGAAAACTCCATAATATTTCCTCATATGGATATGTCATCTTATGGATATAATTTAGTTATTCTCTTTTGTTGAACATTTTTGAAAAAGGTTTTCCCTTTAAAAAAATTGCTATGATACACCTTTTTGTACCTAAATCTTTGTCCAAGTTTCTTAAGGTGTCTTTGAAATAAATTTCAGAAGGGGAATGCATAGGTTATAAACTTCTGAAAGCTCGTGATAGGTGTGGCCGAATTGTGTTGTAGAAGGTTGTATCCATTTATGCTCCAACCAGCAGCATGTGAAAATGTTGGTCTTACTGATCGCAGCCGGTTTGATTTAGCTGTCGTCGGATTCCTAGCTGAGCCTCCCCGAGTCTCAGCATGGATGCTCTTGTTTAGTTTTCGGCCCACATTAGATTACAGGCTTCCAAAAAGCACAAACTGTGTCCCCAGTGCCTGGCCTTTCACAGACTTGCAATAAAATAAACTTTTGTTGAATACATGCTTGTATGTCTGAATGAATAATCCAAGAAGAGTAGGGGGAAGTTTCACTTGACAACTGGGAAGAGAATGGAACTTCTGTCATTGTCCCAGAGTAGCTTATCAATGGACTTTCAGGGAAGGAGAAACTCATCAATAGACAAGTGCTTGTCTGAAAGCCACCTCCAGAATCTCAGTGCATGTTGGGGGTGCCTATAGATCATCCTCAGGGTTGAAATGCGATTAAAAGCTATGTCTTGACAGACTCCTCGCTGGGTGCCCCTACCAGTGTTAGATCATTTAGTCTTCTCAGCAGCCTGGCGAGCAAGGCGCTGTCCTCATTCTCATTTGTAGGTGAGACTCAGAAGTTTTGTAATTAACGTAAGGTAACACAGTGCAATGGTCTAAATGTTTGTGTCCCCCCAAAATTCATATGTTGAAATCCTAATCCCCAATGTGATGGTATTAGGAGGTGGGAACCTGGGGTGTGCTTAGGTCATGAGGGTGGAGCCCTCAGGAATGGGATTCATGCTTTTATAAAAGAGATTCCAGAGAGATCTCCAGCCCCTTCCACCATGTGAGGACATAGAGAGAAGGCGCTGGCTATGACTCAGGAAGCAGGCCCTCACCTGACCAGGCCGGCACCCTGGTGTTGGACTTCCCACCTCCAGGACTGTGAGAAATTGATTTCTGTTTATAAGCCTGCCAGTCTGTGGTATTTTGTTATAGCAGCTTGAAGGGACCAAGACACACAGCTGGTAAGTGGTCGAGCTGCGATTCGCAGGTCTGTTGGTCTTCAGATGGTCTCCTAAGAACTTACTTCTCTGTGCACAGCATGGTGCTAGTGCCTGTGTGAAAACCTCCTTTCTGTGATTCAGGAGGAAAAATGTGCAGCAGGATGATCTCCTAGCTGGCAGGAAAATGGACAATTGCTCTACAGTTGGTAGGACATGATAATAGCTCTAGGAGGCCTTGTGCTCCCAATGGTCCTCAGCCGATGTGAGGAAGAAATTCAGATGTGAGGGCGTTCATTTAGTGATGAGGGCCAAGACATTGTGGCACTGTGGGGCAATTCGTTACATGCCTTGTGCCGCTCTCCGAAGGGCAGTGGTTCGCAGGGCCCTGAGACCGAAGCCTCCCTGGGAAACGGTGTCTTGATAACACACTCAGCTTTGGGGGAACAGGGCCCCCTAAACAGGAAGTGGGGTGTGGAGAGGACAACAAAACCAAATCCAACTCATGACTGTGTCTTTCCTTTTGCAAAAGCAGAAGATATTGCTGATTGTTAACACACACACACACGCAGATGGGGGCTTCCCGTGTGATATCTCTGTTCCTGTGCCTCCAAAGGGGAGGCCTGGATGTAATTTAACCGTTTTCTTTTCTTGAACATTTTTAAAACAAGATTTTCTTTTTTTAAAAAAATGCCATGATAAACGCAAACATTTTTATACATAAATCTTTGAATTTCGTATTATTTCTTTTAAATAATCATGGAAGGTCACTTATTCTTGATATTGGAGTGACACTGGATGCAAACCACTCTAGTGGCTGCACCAAGGGGTGGCTTGGGGGAAACTTTAGCCCCTTATAGTTTCCACCAGCCCACACCAGATCACCCCAAAATACACACTTGGGAAAAAATGCAGTGTTTGCTACACAAAGGCAGTGCCTAGCACCTCTCTTCCACCAGAGAGTCTTCCCCCAGCCTGTTTATATCAGAATTCTGGAGTCGTCACCATCCCTCTCCCCATATTCTCTTTGACGCACACCCTGACTTCCCATTAACTTAGCACTGGTAGAAGCACATGAACGGAAGTGAGAATGGGTCGAAAATAGCTGGCTATTAGGTTTCCTGTTAAATAGGATGTGGTCAATTAACTTCAGTTGTCTGTGTGTCTAGTTCAGACACTCTTGCTAACAGTCAGTCTACAGAGTGCCCCCAAAACTGGTAGGTGCCCGCCTGGGACTGAAAGCAATTATCAGAAGCACTGGGACCCAGTAACCAGCTTGAGAAAAGCCACTGTGACTTAGCCCTTTGGGAAATAAAGGCGACGTTACCTGTAGCCATCAGCAGTGGCAGGCAATTTCAAGAACTCCAGGAGGTGGCTGAACCATCTAGTGTCTGGTCATTTGGGGGCTGTTGATATGATTTGGTTCTTAACGCAAAGTGGGAGCGGCTGTGAACTGGTACCTCCATTCCAGGAGGTTATTAGAGGGAGGTTTTTTAAAAACTGGAAATGACAACATGGAAGGAGCCTTTAAAACAGTTCCTGGGGGTGAGGAATGTTCAAGGATGGGCCATTTTCAGAAAAGTTACCTTTCTTTACTTGGCATTTCCAAACTTCATCAAATACCTTTCTGAGGGAGCCTTAACGTATTGGTCAGGAATCTTTTAGATGCAAGACCTCCCTCTCCCTGACCCTATTCACATTGGTTTAAGTGAAAAAGGGACCCTTTTTTGGGGCACAGAAACCTGAAAAAGTCAGTATGGCAGGGTCCCCAGACCCTAGGATCTGGTCTCTCATGCCTGAGCTCTCTCCTCGTGGTGGCAAGATGGCTGCCAACTGTTCCAGCCTCCATCCCGTTCTCTCAGCAATCCTAACGGAAATAAAGACTACTACTCTTTCCCAGCAGTTTCCACAAAAGTCCTGAAATGTAAATTCCATGAGGGCAGGGATTTTTATATTTTGTTTACTGTCATATCCTCAGCTCCTAGAACAATGCCTGGCTTATAGTAAGTGTTCAATAAATACGTGTTGAATGAATGAATGAATGAATCTCTTTGGTGTGGCTGGGGTCACAAGCCCAGTCCAAAAGTTGGGCCGACAGTAGGGGAGAATGGTTCCTAAAGAAAACTGGGGGTGCTGTTACCCAAGATGGAGGACTGGATGCTGGAGAGAAATCACCCAGTGTTTGAGTTGAGCTGTACCAGTGATAACAGACCTGTGTTAAGAATGTTGGAGGAGCCACCTAGCAAAACCAAAATGACAACTGATATCAGCCAAATAACTCGGCCCACAGGAATTCTAGCTGGCTTGTGGAATTCTAGAAGTTCACAATGCCTTGACTGAAGAGCTCAGGGAAGAACTTTCAAGACTTATCTTAGGACCGAAATAAGAGGCTCAGAATTGGCTGCTGAAACCTTCTTGAAAAATAAGACAACATCTGGGCGTGCTCTCCCCAGCATATACCTTAGCGACATATGTACCAGATAAATGTGGCTTTGGAGATGTGGTCTCATGTGGCCTCATGGCTGTTTTTGGCCTGGTGTCACCATGGCTGGTGAAGGATATTCTTTTTTTCTGATGAAGAACTGAAGCACGAGAGGCAAGGAGTGAAAAATCTATAATTGGTTAAAAAGACCACTTGTACCCTTTTCATAGGTGATATGCTTTGGAATTTTTTTGCCACTCAGAAAACCTGTTTGGAATGAAAGTGGTGACATGAACTTTTTGAGTCCATTTACTTCCTGTTTTGGAAGACATGTGTTGTTGTGGTCTAGAAGCTGTAGGACATATTTTTCTCAGGTAAGCAGTTCAGGGCTGGTGCGGTGATTCCAGGGTGCTGGAGGCCCACATGCCTTCTGTTGCGCTGCACGCTCGGCCTACGCTGTGGTTTTCATCCGCTTGTTGAAGATGGCTCGCCTGCGTGTCTGCATCCTGCCAGTGGGCAGGAGAGAGAGGTGCAGAGGAGGGCATACCCTTGCACCCATTTCTTTTGCTTATATCTCATTGAGTCGCAGCCATTTCTGTCTGCAAGGATGGCTGGGTAAGGTAGTCTTTATTCTGTATGGTCATGTGCTCAGCTAAAATTTTGGCCTTTTAGCTCTAAAGGAAGAGAGAGAGAGAATGGATATTGGGGGTTAACCAGTAGTGCTGCTCCTTTAAGGTTCCACACTTCAGATGGTAAGCGCTCAGTCCTTGTTGAACACGAGTATATTTCATAAACCTCTGCTTGGTCAGTGTCCTGAGTTGGGTCGTGTCCCTCCAAAATTCACGTCCTTCCTGGAACCTCAGAAAGTGACCTTATTTGGAAATAGGGTCAGTGCAGAAATAATTAGTTCAGATGAGGTCATAATGGAGTAGAGTGGGCCCTTAATCCAATATGACTGGTGTCCTTATAAGAAGTGAAGAGACACAGAGACACGCACAGGTAGAAGGCTATGTGACGACAGAGGCAAAGATTGGAGTAATGCTGCCACAAGCCAAGGAATTGCAAGAGCCACCAGAAGCTAGAAGAAGCAAGGAAGGATCTTTCCCTAGATGCCTTGGAGGGTACGTGGCTTTGCCGACACCTTGATTTTGGACTTCTAGCCTCCAGAATTGTGAGGGAATAAATGCCTATTGTTTTAAGCCACCAAGTTTGTGGTACTTTGTTACAGCAGCCCTAGGAAACTAATACAGTCAGGAAGAACACATTTCTTGCCTCGACCCAGTGGGAATTGTTTCCAGCCGGAATCACTGGGTCTAGCTTCTCAGCTTTACCCTGTGCCCAGGTGTGACTCAGTGGAGGTCACAGTCCAGGGACATTGTAGGTTGTCAATGATATATATCTGTGATTATTATCAGTCTAGTGGAGGATCAGACATTAAACAAATAATTAAACAGATACATGTTTAATAACAAACAAATAATTAAACAGATACATGTTTAATAACAATGTGGTAAGTTATACAAAAGAGAAGGACAGGGTGTCAAGAGGCTGTAACAAGGAAACCTAATGCAGTGTTGGCGGGTGCGGGGGTATGGTGGTGGTCACAGAAGGCTTTGTCTCCTAAGGAAGCCATACTGGAGCGAGGACATGGATGAGTGGGAGTTAGGAAAAGGATGGGAAAGGAGTGGGAGCCACTTTCTTTGGGAAACATGGCCTGGAGGTCAGCTGCTCACAAACTGGCTGCTCTCTGGGGAGTTAAGTTCCCAGGTCCCACCCCGGACCTCCCCTGCCAGGATTCAGGGAGGGCACTCTTGTTGGCTGTGGGGTCCAGAAACATGTGTTTCTTTTAAATCTGCTCTTGGAAATTTGGGGGGGGTCATTGCTACGCTTGGGCAATGGGTCTCAAACCTTCACGTGCTTATAAATCACCTGGAGAGCTTGCTCAAAATGCACATTCTGGGTTGGATCCAGTAGGTTTGAGGTAGGATTTAGGAATCTATTTAACAAACAGATCCCCTGGGTGATTCTCATACAGGGGGTTCCTAACCTCATTTTGAGAAACACATCTCTGAAACATCGGGTGGCTCTGAAAAATCTGAAATTGATTTCCACAGCAGCAAATGCTTCCAGCAGAGAATGAAAGGAGGTACCTAAAGGAACGTTTGTATTTGCTCTTAGAAAGTCGAGTGTGGGGCGGGCAGGAAGGGCAGCACGTGACCCAGACATGCAGCAGCAGCAGTGTCAGGAGGAAGGAAGCTGCAGTGAGGGAGGTCGGGGATGGCAGGTCACGAGAAGGGTCCGCGGTCATTGGGAACTCCGCGGTTCCTGGTCTTCCCCACACCCCAGAAGGTGAACGCTGCTCGTCTAACACCCAGCCCTAACTTAAGGGTTCTTTGCAGTTGTGACAGCAGTAGAACAACTCAGTTTAGACTTTGCCTGCACACAGAAGACCGAGTCATGCACGTCTTCACGTTCCAGTCCATTGTCAGACTTGGGAGTTGGATCGTGCGGAGCCTTGAATTCAGATCCAAAGCATCTTTAATGCCCAGTGACCACAGCGCTTTTATGGTCAGTGGGGCTGATGGTGAGGCTGGAGCTGAAAATGGAAACAGTGGAAAAATGAGAAGCCTCTGACCGCAGGCTTCCTGCTGGCCCACCTTCCCCCTCCATGCGGGTGCGCCTCGGGCTGTCGTGACTGACACACCATTTTTAGGTGGCAGGGCGATCTAAGGTGAATTGGGTCTTCGCACAGCCTGTCTTGGTTTGCAGCTAGAACATAAACCATCTCTTAGCCCTGTGTGTGTGTTTCTCTCCTCTTCTCCTCGCAGCCTCTCTGCTTGGGTGCTGCTTGGGTTTCGGTGCCTCCTGCTCTGTGAGTTTCACTTTGCTGGGTTCCTTCCAGTGCCTGATGCTGCTAGTCATTCCTGCCTGACCTTTAGATTTTTCTCGTTAGGGAAAATATGATCATTAGTCTGTATTCTCCTGCAGATGTATATGAATCACAGGCAGTCTTCCGGCCTCACTTTGCATCCATGGGAGAAAAGTGTTTTAAAGTCAGTGTGAATTTTTTTTATAATAATATGGAAATAAATATTAGAGGAGAGGACCACTCTCTGGCTAATGGCTGTTTGGATGAGAGTCTCAGAATGGACCGTGGTGTGCCTAGCTTTTGCAAATGATGACTTCAGCTTTTTGGGGGGGTCTGGCTTTTTGCCTGTTGGCGACACAGCGGAACTGGACTGTGGGGTTAATTAGCCAGAGCTTAATCCTGGGCCTCACAGCCCGAGTGTGCCTGCGAGTTTGACAGAGCCAGGCCCAGTTCACGAGCTGCGTGTTCTGGTTTGTTCTTCTGGGTGGTGAGGTTGTCCAGAGGGTGTATTCCTGGAACTTTTCAGTCCGGCTTTACCATGGTGCGTATTTAATGACCACACATGAAAGGCCTGATTGCCAGAGCCGCTCCCTAGGACAAATCTGAATCACGGAATCTCAGAGCTAGAAAGGGCCCCTAAGCAAAACGAAGGGAAGAGACCTTCCCTAGCGCCAGAGAAACCCCAACTTAGGGCTCCAACTCCACTTATATTGCAGCCAAAATGCATTTCTGATGGAGGAGAGTGTTTAAAGGCATCGGGGGGCTTGCTAGCTTTCTACTTTTGTTATACAAATATAATCGTCCAATTTAGCAATCAGATTGAGCTAGGTTTTTATAAAGAGGCATACCTGGATGGAGTTAAGAATACACAGAAGCAAACCACGTTTCTGGTGTGAGATATTTTAGTCTCACCTTTCTTTTGGAGAATGCGTTGGTGGCTACAGTAGTCCCTGTATAACTGAGGAACACAGCCTCGGTGAAGTGTCGGTGATTTTAGGTTCTGTCTGCCTGAGAACAGTCTTCTCCTCACCTCGTGACTCTGTCAAAAAGTCTTGCTCCTAATGACCCCGTTGTTACCAGCAATTACTGGACTAGTGATAGTGGCGGCTCTTCTTAAGAACCTTCTACACGCCCTGCTGGGTACTTTAGAAACAATAGCTTGTTTAACACAGCAGCTTTGGAGAGGTTCTCATTGTCCTTATTTTACAGATGAGGAAGTTGGACTCGGGGAGGTAGGGAAATTTCTTCCAAGGTATCTAGTAGAAAGATTGCTGGCTCCTTTAGGTTAAGAATCCTGCTAAAATGCACGTGCAACAGTATGCACCCATTTTTGTAAAAAAAAAAAAAAAAAGCAAAAAGTAAATCTTCCTGGGTGGGACATAGGGTTACAGATCCTTTTATTATTTGTGTTTACTTGTAGGTATTCTTTGCATGTTTAAAATACTGGTAACATTTTCAAAAAGATACCTATCATCTGACAACTTAATTTTTTTAGGTGGATGATTTTTTCTTTTCTTTTCTTTTTTTTTTTTTTTTTTTTGGTGAGGAAGATTTGCCCTGAGCTAGCATCTGTGCCAGTCTTCCTCTACTTTGTATGTGGGACACCACCACAGCATGGCTTGATGAGCAGTGTGTAGGTCCATGCCGGGATCCAAACCTGTGAACCCCGGGCCACTGAAGTGGAGCCCATGAACTTAACCACTATGCCACCAGGCCAGCCCCAATTTTTTCTTTTTTAATTAAGCTAGCTAGTCAGAGGCCCAGGACTTCTGGGAATGGGACTTTGCACAGGGGAATAGTGCTTGAGAGAAGGAGGCTTGTTCTGTCCAAGAAGGCAGGGCCAGGGTAAGGCACCACGGACAGTGAGGATGTGCTCTGCCAGCGAGAGGGGTGGCCTGGGAAGCCAGAGAGTGGAGAGGTGTGTGTGTACATGCACATAAGCCTGTTTGTTGTCCACTGTTGTATTAGTCTGCTCGGCTGCCATAACAAAATACCACAGACTGGGTGGCTTCAACAACAGAAATTTATTTCTCACAGTTCCAGAGGCTAGAAGTCCAAGATCAGTGTGTTGGCAGGTTGCTTTCTTCTGAGGCCTCTCTCCTTGGCTTGCAGACGGCTGCCCCATCGCTCTGTCCTCACAGGGTCTTTCCTTTGTGTGCACGAATCCCTGGTGTCTCTTTTTATAAGAACATCAGTCAGATTGGAATAGCTCCCACCCTCACAGCCTTATTTTATCTTAATCACCTCTTTAAAGACCCTATCTCCAAATACAGTCACATTCTGAGGTACTGGGGGTTAGGACTTCAACATATGAATTTTGGGGAGACACAGTTCAGCGCATAACAACCATTACTGGCTTATTTTGGCAGAGATCTGTGCCTTGAGCATTTCAAGGGAGCTGAGGGCCATTGGGCTTTCCATGTAATCTATTGTGGGAATGTAACAACGAAAGCAAGCCTTACACCAAATCGTGCCTTGTGTGCATTTTTCAGCAAGCAGCCACATAAACATTCATCAGAGCTTGTACTTGGAACCCGATGAAGTCCCAGTCGTCTGTCCTCTTAGGCTCTCTGACAGCACCTTGCATGGAAGTTTCCCTCACAGCAGATGAGAAAGTTCTGGGGGCAGCATTCAGCTAACTTTCTAGTTGGGTCAGGCAACAGAATCCTCTGAAAATGTCTGCTCACAGACCAGGTGGTGCTCTGGGCTTCAGTATACTCTGAAAGATGTGAGTCTTGGCCTAGAGTTTGTTGAGGAAGAGCAGACAAGTCTAGCTAGGTCACATCTTGGACACCCCTCACTTCGCCAATGTGAAATTGTTTCTAATGTTCATTATGCTAAATTTCCCACCTTCTGCTGCATGTGGGAGATAAAGATGGCGGACGTGCTGTTAGACTACCAATGGGGAGTGGGCTTCCAGACTGATCTTTCAAATACTAACCACTCTATTTAGGGACCTTAGATATTACCTGAGTGCACCTAGATTAAAATGGACATACACTATGTCACACAGTTGGTGCCACAGTGTTTTAAGGTAAATTGCAGACAATATAAGATTACGTCAGAAAACTTCACCATATCAGCGTTTTGCCGTGAGCCTGCACTATTCTCAGATCCAGGTAGAAGCACAATGATTCGTTTCTTGAGAAGTTCAACAAAATCAAGAGAGATATTGGATTTGATGCTGCATTTTTATTAGATGTTAAGTCTTGACACAGTTTTTGCTGAACATTGGTCGGGAATTTGAGAAGTGGAAACGAGCTTCTCTCACCCTTTGAAAAGAGAGGATAGATTCATCACAAGAACTGGCATTTCAAAAAAATGCTTTAGGATGTATGATGGGTCTGAAGAGACAACATTTTGATCTCAGGAGTGCGTAGTTTTGGACAGTTTCCAAAATTCTAGAGTAAGGTTTGAGAAATAAAATATTGACCATCGTTCAAAGAGAAAAATACAGGGCCATCTTTGGCACAGCCTGTCATTTTGCTTACATTTCACTCATTTCTCTAACTTGTTAGAGCCCCTACTGTGGACCGGATACTGTGCTGGATGTCAGGGGAGGCCTCTGACTTTTTTGATCTCTGTTTAGCATCGAGCCTAGTGGAGACAGTATATTTAATCATTTACTCGTTTAACCAACAGATATTTCTGAGAACCTGTCGCATTTAGGCATGCGTCTAAGCTCTCTGCAAGGATTCTGTCTTTGGGTACAAATTAAATGAACATCCTGTTAGATTTTCCTCAGATATCTCCGTTCATGACCCTCAGAGAAAATCCTGTCATTGCCAGCCCAATGCACCGTACCCACTTCCTTTGATCCAGACTTTTCTGAGAAGGACCCAGGGTAGGATGGATAGGAGAATTTAGCAAGAGCATATAAGTAAAATCCACATAGTGAAGAGTTGTCCCCCACCGCCAAGATCTCTTCTTTCCATAGCAGTCTGAAAGAGATTTTTCAAAACAAAAGTCATTTTACCTTAGTCCCCTTTTTAAAACCCTCCAGAGCTTCCCATTGCACTTGGGATGAAATTCTCACCACTTATGGGGTCTACAAGGTTCTTCAAGACCCAGCCCTTACACACCTCTATGACCGCCTCCAACTATCCGTGGCCTCACTTGCTGTGCTCCCGGTCATACAGATCTTCTGTCTGTCTCAAAAACTGCCTCAGGACCTTTGCAGTTGCTGGTCCCTCTACCTGGAATGCTGTTCTTCCTGAAGACTGTCCAATTTCCTTCAGTCAGTCTCTCTTGCATGTTACTCTCTTTGAGACACCTTCCCTGACCATCTCTTCTAAAGAATTCTCCCTTATTACATCACCCTCTTTTATTTTCTTCAAAGCATGTATCACCTTCTGAAATTAGTTTCTTTCTTCTTTTTCCTTATTATTACCCATTTCCCCCCCATCAGAACAGAAGCTGCTTGAGGGCAGGGCCTTTGTCTGTTCATCCCTCCCTATGTATCTCTGGCACGTACCCCGGTGCCTGCTCCAAAGTAAGAGCTCAGTAAATATTATCGTTGACTCACTGAATGAATAAATCCCTGTTAATGCCCTTTGGAAGCTGTGAGTAAAGAATGGAATTCCTTTTTAAAATTGCACTTTTGGCTGTTGAACTGTGCTTCTGGAATAAGACAGCTTAGAGATATCACCACGGGGTGTGATGTCACTTGAGCTGATTAAGGTTTTATTAACTAGAATCCAGGATGTAACTGAGGAAAATTTCGAGTTGAAACCATATGCACACCTACCCATAACTCTCTTTTCTGCTCTCGGCCAAGTTAGATTTTCTTGACCAAAAAAAGATCAGAAAGTGAAACCAGACAGTAATCGAAATGGTGTGTTCCGGCTCAGTGGTTTGCTAGCAACACAGACAGCCTCACCATTCACCTTCATGTGGGGAGCTTCTGAGTTGTGTGTATTTTGGAGGTGGTGCCTAGCAATGTGACAAGATCTTCTTCTTTGCTTTTTTTTGGTGAGGAACAGTGGTGCTGAGCTAACGCCTGTGCCAGTCTTCTTCTATTTTGTATGTGGGACACTGCCGTAGCACGGCTTGATGAGTGGTGTGACGGTCCGCACCTGGGGTCTGAACCCGCGAACCCCGGGCCGCCGAAGCGGAGTGCATCAACTTAACCACTGTGATACTGGGCCGGCTATACCCTGTTTTTTTTTTCAACTTAACGTTATACTGTAAACAACTTTCCTTGTCATTATAAACACAAATACAACTTATTTTTGCGATGTGACAAGATCTTTATTGCTTTCTCATCAGATGATGGATGTGGAAGAGAAGGTTTTTGCCTAGAACCAGGTAGGCTTTGGGCTGTGTAATTGGCTCTTTAATAGACACAGGTGTTTCTAGAGAGCACCAGTCATTCCCTCAATAGATATTTCCTGAGCATCTCTTAGGTGCAAGGTGCTGGGTGTACATTGGTGAATAAAACTGACATGCTGGCTTGTAATCCAGTGGCTTTGGACGTGTCCTGTGTGAGAGAGGTGGAAATAATACACGCAAATATGTGTCAAATTCTTTACAAATGGTAAAGGTGTTATTTAATCACGTGGGAGATGTGCTAGGAAAGCAGGCTGGCCATGGAGGGGCGATTTGAAGGCCTCAGGGTGTGAGAGCCAGTGAAGCTTCCCTCTTCTCCTTTTCCCTTCCCTTGACTCTGGCTCAGACTAATGCTGGCAGTGACTTACCCTGGTAGGAAGGGAAGGACAAGAGAGCCCCGTATGTAGGCAGACACGTTTAAGGGCTGTGGAGGGCAGTCCCTTCTGAGATGTAATCAATTGGTGTAATTCTCCCTGGGGTTTTACATGTGTGGAAACGAGCTGTTATTTGTGACGCATCCCTTGTGTTAGGATTTGGGACTACAGACTGGTTGATAGAATTGGGCTGAAAATCTCCAACAGGGTCCCCTCTAAAGGGATGCCATGGAGATGAAAGATAGAGCCTGCACCACGCAGCAGAGACCCGGAACTTGGGAGCTGGCTGGAGGGCCCCTCTGGCCTTGGCCTCATTGGCGTCTGGGTGTAAGCGTCACGGCCTTGGACCCATCGTGTCACATGTTCACGTCCTTATCGCTGCTCTTATTTGAGTGGCTCGGTGATGACATCTCAGACATGAAAAATAGGGTCTCCACTTCTGAGGATGTGCTGAGTGAGTTGGAGGCAATTTCCCAGGGGAAGGATTCTGTCTCAAAGCATTAAAATAGAATCCATTCTTAGTCAGAATACTTCTTGTAAAGTTAACTTCTCGAAACTCCTCTGATCCTGATCTTCTCGCTAGCAGCTGACTCCCCACGATGAGCCCCTCCACTTCTCAGAGCAATCTTGTAGGCGTATTAGTTCTGTAAGTCACCAGAAATTCAGAATAATAACTCTGGGGTGGGAGTGGGGGGCTAGCTGATTGACTTAGAGGCATCCAGAGTTCATTTTTTAAAATATTTAAACAAGGCGGTTGTTCTTTTATATGGAGAGATTTTTTAAAATAATTAAAAAAAATTTAATTGTGGTAAAAAAACACATAAAATTTACCATTTTAACCATTTTTAGGTATACAGTTCAGTAATGTTAAGTATATTTACGTCATTGTGAGACAGATCTCCAGAACTCTTTGCAGCTTGCCAAACTGTATCTGTTAAACAACATCTCCCCATTTCCCTCTCCTCGTGACCCCTGGCAATCACCATTCTACTTTCTGTTTCTATGAATTTGACCACTTGGATACCTCATAAAGTGGAATCATGCAGTATCTGCCTTTTTGTGACTGGCTTATTTCACTTAACATAATGTCCTCAAGGTTTATCCATGTTGTAGCATGTGTCAGTTTTCTTCCTTTTTAAGGCTGAATAATATTCCATTATGTGTATATGTATACCACATTTTCTTTATCTGTTCATCCATCGATGGTGTAGGAGAGCAGAATTTGCTACACTGATTATTTTTAAGAACAAAAAACACTCAGGAAGAAACTTTCACCTTCCCTCTAACTGCCTAAAAGAATTTAAGAGAGAAGGCGTCTTCCAGGAGGGAGCTATCACCATAGATAACTATAGTATAATACGAACTAGGTGTGATAGACAGAGGAGCCTAGCAAGGCCCATTTGATTAAAGTCCTCTCCGTGTCTCATTGTCTCTGCATGGCATGGCAAACATTTGTTTACCAGACATTTGCTTTTCCATCTCCCTGTGAATTGCCTTCCTCGTCTTTGAAGTCCCACACCACTACCTCCAACATCCTCTTTTGTCTTTAGCTGAAGATGGTATTTAAGGTGGTGGCTTCAGCCATTTTGGCAAGTTACTCAGTTTTCCTGGGTTTCTTCCATGTATACATGTTATTAAACTTTGATTTTCTTGTGTTTTTCTGTCTCTTGTCAATTTAATTCTTAGACCAGCCTGAAGAACCTAGAAGGGTAGAGGAAATTTCTTCCTCCTTTATAATGGACATCTGGGTTGCTTCTGTCTCTTGGCTATTGTGAATAGTAGCATTATGAACATGGGTGTGCAAGTATCTCTTTGAGATCCTGCTTTTAGTTCTTTTGGGTTTATATCCAAAAGTGGGATTGCTGGATCATACGGTAGTTCTATTTTTAATTTTTTGAGGAACCACCCTACTGTTTTCTGTAGCAGCTGCACCATTTTACATTCCTACCAACAGTGCATAAGGGTTCCGATTTCTCTACATCCTCAACAACACTTGTTATTTTCTGTTTCTTTGATAGTAGCCGTCCTAATGGGTGTGAGGTGGTATCTCATTATGGTTAAAAAATGCAATTTTATTACTCTATACTTCATATTGTAATTAATACATAAATTGGTACTAATCAAAACTAACAGCTACTGTTTATTGAGTGTTTCTTAAGTCTCCTAAGCACCTTGCATGACTTAATTCTCACTACAACTCTATGAGGAAAGTTCCATTTTTACCCACTTTACAGAGGAGGAAGTTGAGGCTTGGAGAATTTCAATAGCTTACCCAAGGTCACACAACTGGTAAAGGCTTACATCTGGATTTGAACCCGGCCATCTGGCTTCCAGAGAATTCTCTGCCTCCCTCTTCCTAACTGAGGAAACTATTTAAAATTCACTTCCTGAGCTGACCCGTATCACGACAGGTATGGTGGATAACGAGTTCCTTGGTGGGCTCAGGAGTTGAAGCTTCCAGAATATGGCCCATGCCTCAGTCATCACTGAAGCCTCATGCAGTCGCCCAAAGCCAAGACTCCACAAACGCTGGCCAAGTCTCTTCACCCATTGGCTTATAAAGGACTCTGTACCTTTTTGGCCTGAATTCCCCTAACTCTTGAGTAAATAATAGAAAAAGTGAGGCAAGAGACAGTTAATTTTGAACATTTTTTCGTGACACTATTCAACTCCTGAATTGGTTTCTATGCCTTGTGTGTGGTGGGTGGAGATATTGAATTAAGGAGTTATTATTGCATTTGAGGGTTCATTCTTAGAGCCCCCCAATTTTCTGGAAAGCCGTGGAAGCACTGAAATGCCTGTCAAATTAAAAATAAATGTCAAATATTTGGTTTAGTTTTTGTTAATCTTATTTAATTTTTTTTTTTGATTAGGCCTAATATTAGTCCAGTTCCCGTTAGGTGCTATTGAAGTGACTGCTGGCCGCACTTCCCCATATCAGTGCTAATGTTTGTCTTGGATTATTGTATTAACAAATGCTTCAAATTACGTTAGGAAAAATACATTATGTTATTTCAAGTGGGGGGAGCAATTCCACAAGCATGTCTGCTAATCCTATCAGTAAATACTGGCACGGGGCCATCCTAATGGAGCCAATTAAATCTGCAGGGCCACGCCTCACTCTTTGATATGTTTTATTTACATTTTTCTCATTTTGGCACCAAAAACGAAGTCTCCATTAAGAACTCAACTCGCAGACTAATCCCCCAGAACTTTTTTTTTAAACGAAATGAAGAAAACATGATGTGACAGCAACTAGAAGGATGTGCAACTATGACAGACAACTACCTACTGGGGCTTTGGGGGAAAAAAAAAGGAGGAGGATTGGCAACAGATGTTAGCTCAGAGCCGGTCTTCCTCAGCAAAAAGAGGAGGATTAGCATGGATGTTAGCTCAGGGCTGATCTTCCTCACACATACACAAAAAAAACAAAGCAAACATGATGTGTTATTTCCTGTCACAAAATCCTAGACAGACTTTGAAGGATGCGTTATATGGCATGTTCCGAGGATCACTGGGGTGTCTGAAAGAATTTGCCATCCGGAAACAGCCTTTCCATTGGAGTGGGGAGGAGAGGCCTGCTTATCCCCCTCCTGGGCTCAGACCTTCCTCTGTGGTTATGCTTGTGGATAATTTAGCTGCTGTCTACCTGTGTGACACTGGGGGGCCTTATCTGTGACTTGCGAATGAGGATACTTGCCTCATGGGACCTCTGCAAAGATTTAACAAACTGAGTTCCTTCAAATCCTGGCATAATATGATTGTCACTTAAATGGTGGCATGCCTTAAAGGACAGTTAGTATCATTATCATTAGTTAGGGGCTGAATTGTGCCCCCCTCAAGTTCATATGTTAAAGCCCTGACCCCCACGACCTCAGAATGTGACTATATTGGGAGATAGGGTCTTTAAAGAAGTGATTAAGTTAAACGAGGTCATACGGGAGGGTCCTAATATACTTGGACTAGTGTCTTTGTAGGAGGAGATTTGGACACACAGAGATCCCAGGGGTGCACGCTCACAGAGGAAAGACCCTGGGAGGACACGGGGAGAAGGTGGCCATCTGCAAGCAGAAGAGAGAGGCCTCAGAAGAAATCACCCTACTGACATCTTGATCTTGGGCTTCCAGCCTCCAGAGACAATGTGGAACAATCCATTTCTGTTGTTTAAGCCACCACTCTGTGGTATTGTGTAATGGCAGCCCTAGCAAACTGATATACCCTTTAATTCCTTTGATGCTTTCACAACTTCTCGAGCTCCTTGTGTGTGAAAAAAAATAGTGCACATCCTAATTACTCTTCAAATAGTTTCTTGGAGGTTTCTTCTTCAGTTGTTTTCTGGGTTTTTCTATGAGGGGCCAGTCTGTTGGCCTTCGCTAACCTTTCCCACCGTATGTTTCTTTTCTCCCGCCCTGTCTGAGGACCTGGATGAGTGGTGGTGGGTGAGATGAGATGGAGAAGAGGATGGCCAGATGAGAGCAAGCATGGTGGAGGCAGCTGCTCGTTTGCAAGCTTGGTGTAGACACATGACGCTTTGCCCAGGGTCCCCCTCTGCCTGCACGTGCTGCTGTTGGGCATCTTCCAGGTCCGTCTTCCTGTCCCCTACTTCGTTCGATCCTATGGCTCCAGGGATGCTGGGCGTCACGTTTCGTCTTAATAACAGTCTCCATCTTGAGAGGGAGTCTCGTCTCCCTGCTGGTCTGTGCGTGGGTCAGATGTAAGCTTCTCCACTCCCCTAACCCGATGGGTCCATTTTATTTTAAAGGCTTTACTGCCAACCATTACTGGGAAACAGGCAGATAGAATGGGAAGTGACTAGATTTTAAGGGAATTGTAAACTGCCAGGGTGGGCTTAACTTCAACCCAGTAAAAAGCCAGAAGAACACAGGGATGTGCACATGAAGGATAGGGATAGTGTTAATGTCTCATGACCGGAATAATCTACTGTGGAGCTCACAGGGGGCCAAGCCTTCAAAGATGCTTTTATTGGAAGCTTCCCTAAGAGACCCTTTTCATTGAAGATTTTAGCAAATTTCGCTTCTGAGTTATCTGATTTGTCGGGAAGGGGTGTTGGTTTTTTTTGTGCAAGTCAGTGATTTCCGAGAAACCCGTTCAAGCAGATGTGAGGAGGATTCAGTTTAAAGAGCCAGGATACTTGAATTAGCCATTGATTTTAATAGACTTTTGCAGCTAATTGTTAAGGTTTCTCTTAGGAAACTTTTAATAGTTTTTAGGTGGCTGGAGGGAGGAGTTATTTTTGTTTACATTCTTTTCTAGTGGTGAGAATAGAGGGAGAGCTGATTCAATTTTGAATTTCTTTTCATTGTTTCTTGATCTTCTTAACCCCTTTTCAACCACCACACTCCTGCTCCACAACCTTCCGTGGCTCACTATTGCCAATCCTCATCCTCTTTTTCTCCCAGGGCTAGTTTAATTTAGGTCTCCCCGTCTGGACCATGGTGCTTGTTTTTCAATTCACATTGATCCCAAAGAATAGAGCTAGCACTCAACAGATACTTATTGATTGGTCTTTTTTTGGAGAAGGAAGGGGTGTTAGGTTTTTCATCCTTTTCTTACAGGCTGTTAGAGAAGCAGGCAGTTAGTTTTGATTTATTTCTCTGTGCCTGGGCTTTCCGTAGAAGCCAACAGGGGTGGGGATGGGGGAGAAGGGTGGGGTGGGTGTCTTTGGGCCTGGACAGAGTTGGGGTGAGGCCTGTGACCAGCCATTGGAGCCCCAACAGTTGAGGTAGATATGCTTGTAACCTCCTTTTGGTCCCTCACCTGGGTGGGGTGGGAAGGGATGAATTGGGGAACCTCCAGGCCAGGTGCCCGGGCTATTCTTTGCCCTCCCCCCTCTTCCTCCTCCCCAGCAGCAATTGATGTTGGGTCATTAACTTGATGCAGTTCTGGGGCCAGACTACACATTCTTTAACCTTGGCTTTCGCAGAGACTTTGAGGAGACAAGGAGAAAATGTGCCCTGATAAATGGATGCAGACCTGTGCTGGTGGGTTATGAGAGCTTTATGAATATAAAGAAGTCATTATTATGTAAATAAGAGACACAAGTCTGGACAGCAGGTAGCTCAATGCGGAGAGTTCAGATGGAAAAAAAAGAAAGGACGGGAAATCCTCAAAAATAGGGTGCATTCTCTGGGGCTTAGACTGCCTCCTGCCACTGCCTCGGTCCTCAGCGCCACCTCCTCTCAATCTGTCCCCCTTTCTATCTTGCTGTCCCCCTTGGTTCCCTGTGGCCGCGAGGCTGCCACCTTGGGGTCTGGGCATTCTCTGAGCCCCTGTACCGGGCCCAGCCAGCCCAGGGCCCAGCGGGGAGGTGCTCCATAAGTATTTCTGATGGCGCTAAATGACATTCATACAGCTTTGCAGAATCTGATTGTGGCCTTTTAATCCGGCACCCCAGGTAAGCCTTAAGCTGTTTCTATTTTTCCCTGTAGCTGTCTTCTGAGATACAGTTGCCGGGCCTTGTTAATGGTTTGTTTCTTTCCGCTTTGATTTATTAGATTAGCAGCTCAGTTCTTGGCCTGCCCCCTCCTTGGGAGAAGTTCTCGCTTCATCTCCAGAAAACGTTGCTGTTGGGCCTTTTCCTGGTTTATTACTTTGCATTAATACCTGGCAGCTTAGATTGGAGCTGCCCTTTTATTTCCTCAATGTACAATATAGCTTCTCCTTTGGAGGGCCTGGTGCTTGCCCAGAGAATTTTAAATGATTTGAGCCTCATGGCTAATCAGGAGCGAAATGAACCAGAAAGGAAGAAGGCAAATGAACTTCTGACCTCTTCTGCCTTCTGATGTCTTACCGATACGAGACTGATCTGTTTGTAGCTTGGTGATTCTCTATGAAGTGGTGGGAAGGATTACTTGAGCTAAGAAAGGAGTGTTCAACAGTAAAGGGATGTAGAATAAAATGCTACGATGATTATGATGCTAGATCTATTGAAGTTACTGACAGACGTTTCCCCCCAAAACCTTTCTTAGTAGAGGGATTACCAGTTCCTCACATTGGGAGGTTTCAGCTGGATGACAAAGCTGTTGGTCCCTTTTTGCCCTGGGATGGTGTGGGGCTCATGTACAGGGTTTTTGCTTTTGATGCATCTGATTCTCTGAAAGAAATAAGGAAAGGGAAGTGGAATTGAGTGATTGCATTAGGCTGGTGGATTGGTCTGATGACTTTAGGGAATAAACTGGGAGGAAGTTCCTCAGGATCTGATCTCTGTAGGGTCCCGGGCGAAGGCAGATCTGATGAGGGGGATGAATAGAGCCCTTTGATTGCATCCCTAGTGCAGGGCCTCATTTAGTGCGAACAGGGCCTGCTATTTAGGACACTTCATTACCGTCAGAGTCCTTGAGGATCGGAGGGCTCCGAGTTTCTCAGCCATAGAGAGAGAGGCATAAAAGTGGAGGAGCTTTTCAGAGCATTCTGGAATAAGAGATAAGACTGGTGTCTAGGGATGGAGTAGAAAGATGCTCCAGGTGGGACCCCCTCCTTACATTCACAGCTGAGCCATGGGCTCAGTTCTGTCTTTTGTAGGTTTCCTGCCCTTGACTATAAATCTTGCTGCCTGGGAGTTACCAGGGAGGGTCAGGTGTTAGAGTGTGCCCTGGGTGGACACACAGTGGGGCCCCGGGAAGTTAGATACCCTAATTTTCCTGAGTAATCTTGTGGAGGCACCGAATGGAAGGTACTGGACCTAGAGTACTTTTCTCCCTCTTGGGGAACGTGGTCTAGCATTTGGTCAGACAAATCCTTGGTTCAAATCTTCGCCCAACCACTTAACTAGATTTTTGACCTGGGGCAAGTCACTTAAGCTTGCAGGTACTCAGCTGACCTGCAAAATGGGCTCAGGTTGGCACTGTGGGCACCCTCGTGAGCATTGGTGGGGATTAAATCAGATATTGCAGGTAAAGCTCTAAACCCAGGGCCTGGCCCTGTCAAGTCAGCCTGGAGAAAATAAGCTTGGAGTTATAGTCTGCATGCAGAGTTATAGTCTGCATGCATCGAGCTCCTTCAGGTGCTCCCAGATGCTGGAGGAAGGAGCCAGCCTCTAGCTAGTACGCGGTGAGGCCTAGAGCCTTTGCAGAAGGTAGTTGGTGAATCTTAAGTGCCTTCCAAGAAACCCTGGCATCAGTCACTGTGGAAACTGTTCATCAGACACACGGCCCCTGCCGATTTTAGGGCAAGGTACAGCTGTGAGCAAACACCCACCTTTCCCTCTTCCCCTGACAGCACAAGGGCAGGACAGAGGCTCTTAGCTCCGGCTCAGCTCATCCATGACCTCAGCTGCTCTTTCCTTAGTCCTTCTAAAAGTGCTTGGTTTTTACACCCGACTGGGTTGGCCAGATAATTCAGTTAATGAAGATGTACACTTGTTGGAGTACCTGTTGGTTGCTGTGGGGCAAAAAATACCCCCCCCCAACACAGAGCTCAGGTCTTCTCCCCAGACTGCTAGTAATTTAATTGGATGGAGATGATTTGTGAGTGATAATTTATTTCCATCCCCTCTGCATTCAGTCTTTCAACTTTTCAGCCCCACCTCCCGCACGTGTAAAACACGTGAGCTGTCCGGGAGACAGTGCCGGTGCTAAATTAGGTAGCTGATAGACGCTGTGCAGTTCAGACTAAGTGCAGAATGAGTTCGGAAAGGGAGAGACCCATGTGGGGCGACATCAGGAAAGAAGAGTTCACGAAGGAAGTATAACAGTGGAGATGAATAAGTCTTTTATTAGACTCCCCAAAGCCCTGAGGCCTAGAACCCAGGAGAGGAGACTTCAGAGGCAGCTCCTTATATAGAATCAGCAAGTTAAGTATCTTGTCAGTGCTTCTCAAACTGGATTCAGTAGGTCTGGGCAGGGCCTAAGATTCTGCATTTCTAACAAGCTCCCAACTGATGGAGATGCTGCTGGTCTGAGGACCAGCCTTGGTGTAGAGGTCTTAGATAATACTTAGATTAAGCAGTAATCTATAGATCTAGGTAATGTACTGTAAGGTGTTAGTTACAAAGGAGAAGGAACTGTTGGCACACGGGGCTAACATAATATGCCTTTCCACACATTCTCAGAGTGGTGAGGGGCATTGCATGGTCTGTGTTGAAACCCCACCTCTGTCACTTCCTAGGCGTGTGACTTTGGTGTGGTAGTCTGTTTGGGCTACTATAACAGAATACCACAGACTGGGTAGCTTAGAAACAACAGAAATTGATTTCTCTCCGTTCTGGAGGCTGGAAGTCCAAGATCAAGGTGCCAGCACAGTCAGGTGAGGGCCTTCTTCATGCTTCATAGCTGATGGCTTCTCTGTGCCCTCACATGGTGGAAGGGGCTGGGGATCTCTCTGGAGCCTCTTTGATAAGGGCACTAATCTCATTCCTGAGGGTTCCATCCTCATGACTTAAGCAGTTCCCAAAAGCTGCACCTCCTAATTAATACCATCATCTTTGGGGGTTAGGACTTCAACATACGAATTTTGGAGGGACACAAACACTCAGACCGTAAAACTCAGGCAAGTCATTAACCCTCTCAGAGCCTCGTTGTCCCCACCTCCACATTGGAGATCTCTTCCTGGGGCCAGGCGGCATGGCCATCAGGGGTTCCATTTACATCCTTGGGGTTGTTGGCTGAATTTGAGAGTTGGTTCGTGATGGTTCCCTTCAGATACAGGAAACAAAAAAGCAACAGGATGGGGTCTACGGATGCTTAACAATGAGCCCACTGTCTTCCCACCGCCAATGCTGAGTGGCCTGGAGCAAATCCCTTTTGGGCTCTGAGCCTCAGTTTCCTCATCTGTAAGACAGAGGCAGTCAGGCCTCCCTTGCAGCCTTGCTGTGCAGGGGTGAAGGAGATGGTGCAGGTAAAGTCCCTTGTATGTTGGACGCACCCAGTGATGTGTCAGCTCTTCTTTCTGGCTCTGCAGAGAACCTTTAACTGAGCCTGCTCCCGTCAGGAAAATGGTTCTGGCTCTCTGGCTGTCTTACCTGGGGCTTTCCCGTACACTCAGGGCAGCATCCTTGCAGCCATCGTCTTGCTGTGGGGAGAGTTGTTGGCGTGAAGGACCTGCGCCTCTGGGTCCCCTTTCGTACCTCATACAGCTTTGCGGCTGCGGAAAAATGTGTGTCTCATTTCCCATGACTGCTCTTGGCTGGAGCAGCCCCGCCTCACCCGACCTGATCAGACTGTGTTAATGTAACTAGCGGCAGGTTTAGGCAGCAGCGGCATGTGCGTGTAAGAAAATCAGACACCATGGTGCTGCTTTCAATACTGCGGAGTCCCGTCGCTGCGATGCTACCTCGCTGTGCCCGGAGCTTCTGCCAGGGGCGGGTGTGCGGTTCATGCTGGTTGGGTCGCACCTTGTGGCAGCCTGAGGACTCTCTCTTGGTGTGATTTGGTTTCTTCGAGTCAGCTGTCAGTAACACGTCTGGGTGGGGAGGAGGCCTGAGTCACTTATGAAGGGTGTAAAATCCTAGAATTTAGGGTCTCTTGGAATGTTCTGGTCTAAGTGCTTCCTAAAAGCCAGTTCATGGGTGAGGTACATTGGGACCTCCTGAGGGGCTTGTTAAATAAGCAGATTCCTGGTCTCCACTTGGGGGTTCTTATTCAGTAGATCTGGATGGTTGGGTAGAGCACGCCTTAATCTGACTTGCTAAAACAACATCCAGATGATTCTCGTATGCAGCGAGGTTTGGCAAAGCCCCGCCCTACTCCAGCCTTTTGGTGCCGGGGCTGCATGCAGAGATGCCAATCTGTGATCCTGTCACTCCCAGCTTCACAGGGCAGTCAGTGACAGACCTAGAGCCAAACTCAGTCCTTGGAGCTCAGAGGTTCTTTTTTTGGCTTAAAGCCCTGTCAGTCAGGCCTTTGTAATTTTTGCATGCATACCTCTGATCTATGCCAGAAATTCAGCCCAGCAGAACAGTGCTCTTCTCTAACCAGCGGTTCTCAAGATGGGGGCTGTTTTGCTCTCCCAGGGGACATTGGGCACCGCTGGAGATATTTTTGGTCGTCATGACTTGGGGAGCAAGGGGAGTTACTACTGGTATCTAGCGGGTAGAAACCAGGGATGATGCTAAACATCCCACATAGCATCAGACAGCCCTCGTAGCAAAAAATTATCCAGCCCCAAGTGTCAGCAGTGCTGAGGCTTAGAAATCCTGGTTTAGATGAATGCTTCTCAGACTTAACTATGCACTTGATCCTGATACAGCAGGTCTGGGGTTCAGTCTGAGATTCTGCGTCTACAAGCTCCTGGGCGATGTTGATTCTGCTCTTCTGGGGACCACACTTTGCATAGCAAGTGTTTTTAGAGCAGTGGATTCCAGCGTGACTCAGGTGTGGGTTGGAATCAGAGCTCTCCTACTTAACTAGCTGTGTGACCCTGGGCAAGTTACATAACCTCTATACACTTAAGTTTCTTCATCTGTAATATGGGGCTAATATTACTTGAGGCCAAATGAGATAACATCTCTAAAGCGCTTAGTGCAGCTCCTGGCCGTGGTGAGCCTTCAATAAATGTAGCTGTTGTCATTACCGTTATTATTATTTGCTTAGCAGTTCAGCCCTGTTTGTCTAGTGTTTCATTATTTACCTGCTTTGTGCCTAGTGCTTTGCTAAAATAGGATTAGTTGGGAGAAGATGCAAAGGATTATCTTGTGATGGTGAATTATAAAGATATCTAGTGTCATTTTGACTCACAAGTCACCCCACCCCCTGGCAGTGGGTGGGAATTGAGGCTGGAATAGGAGATATCCAATCAGCTGTGTTGTTCTTCACATCCCTGAAACACAGCAGTTATTGTACACTCGCCAAAAGTGAATATGGAGAGAATTTCCTAAAGATAAGCTGCCTGTTTTCTGAGTTTTCATTCTCATAACGGTTTTGTGGATAATAGAGAAGTGTGACAAGTGAACATAGATATCCAGTTTCATCAGCATTTGGAAATATTTAGGTCACCTGGTGTAGGAGAATTTCAGGGCAGGTTTAGGACATGGGGTTGATCTTGGTTCAAAGCCCAGCATTGCCATGTATTAGCCATGTGACCTGGCAATTACTTAATATCTCCGAGCCTCAGTTTCCTCATCTCTCAAATGGGAGAAAAGTAGTCCCTCTTTCTAGAGCTGAAGTGAGTCTGACATGGGATGAAGCATGTAAATTACTTGCTGACTGTTGACCAGTGTTGTTCTGGGTCTGCTATTTAAGGTTGTCGCTAGGAAGGCTGTTTTCAAGTGTAAGTGCATCAGCTTCGTGGGGGACAGTTATTATGAATGCAGCTTCTAAGGCCTCCCCCAGATAGTCTCATTCATTTGGGCCAGGGTGAGGCCCAGGAATCTGCATTCAAACAGGCACCCCCAGTACCAGAATCCTGGGGTACCACTTTGAGAAACCCTAGTGCTAAAGGTATAGTGGTCAGCTTCGGTCCTGTGGTGTTTGGCAGAGATGGAGAATGCACAGGAAACCCGGCCAGGCTGAGGGGTAGGAGGACCAGTAACTCCTGAGAGTTGTTCTGACAGATCTTTTATTCTGGCAGAGGCTTATGCTTTCCTTGCCAAGCCATCATTCTTTATTAGGAAAGAGGAGGGGGAGAGGGGAGGGGAGGGGGTCATATACAGCTGGCTGTCAAAACAGTCGACCTCTAAATGGGATAACCTCGAAGCCAGGCTTAAGCAATCTGGAAGCAAGAAGTGGAGGTGAGGGAGGCGAGAGCAGAGGCGGGTGCTAGAGGCGTTTCTGCAGGTTTCCTGGTAAGTGGGAAAAGACGAGGCTGGCAAGCCAGAAAGCCTTGCAGGGAGTGAGCGTGGGGAGGAGGGTAGGTGGAGAGGAAGCCCCTGCCTGCTCTAGGCGCGGCCCCAAGGAGGCGTCTTGGGAGGAAAAGGGTCTGAGCTGTGACAGTGCAGTGCAGGGGGAGGCAGGGAGAGCTCAGGTGTGCAAGCTCCCTTTGCAGGAGGCAGAGCTCCTGGGGAGAGCAGATGGCCGCCCTCACTGCCAGCGCTAAATCAATGACTACGGGGGATGGGGTAGGGGGTGAATCCTGCGAATTGACAGGATACTCAGGATCCCTTCTCCCAGCCTGGAGGCCCCACCTGGGAGCCCGGGCAGGGTGCTTTGCCTCCTGCTGTTTAAAGATTCGAATCTTACAGCTTTATTGAGTGAAGTTAAGGTGATTGAAATAGATAAAAGCAAAGACTATGGAGCCACTGCCTGCTTTCAAATCCCAGCTTTGCCATGTACAGCTGTGTAACCTTGATCAAGTTACTTCACCTTTCTGTGCCTCGATTTCTCCATCCATAAAATGGGAGTGATGACAATAGTACTCTCTCAGTTATTGCCACAATAATGCTGCCTGGCAAACGGCCACTGAGCCTCAGTGGCACACAAGAATAATTGTTTATTGTTCACACATCTGCATGGTCAGGGGTCTCTGTGGTCTTGGCTGGCTGTGCTCACATGTCTAAGGGTTGCTAATCCAGGATGGCCTTGGCTGGAATGACTGAGGTGATTTGACTCTGCACCACATAGGGGAGAATGCCTGGCCCGGAATAGCATGCAAAGTTACATGGCTACGGGAGTGCGTCAGGGAGGAGGGAAGGAATGAGGCCATTTTTGTAATTTACCGCAATTACTAATGTCACAATTTCTTATATAGCAAACCCACTTATCATTTTTATGACATAGAATGATGTGATGGTTTTTTGTGGATATGGTAATCACGTGAGAAAATGTGATGGTGGCGGTGGCAGATATCTCTTGTGATTATTCATTTGGTGGGACAGTCCTTCTAATAGCTGACCATTACTACCAGTGCTACCACCACCACCACCATTACCACCACCACCATACGGCTGCCACCATTACTACCATGACTACTCCCAATGCTGCCACCACCACCACAATCTCCAGCACAACCAGAACAATTGTTACCATCCTTCCAACCCTTGCCAGATCATCTTCTCTTTGACGACTTTCCTAACCAGCTTCCCCCAAACAAGTAATAGTACTCTACTATTCTGTATCTCACATATGCTTCTGTCACATCACATTGGGTTTGAAGTACAGTATTTGTTGGTGGGTCTCCTGTTTGCTCCTCCATAAGAAGGGAGAAAACATGTCTCTGCACCTTAGTATCTAGCATATAGTGAGTGCTCAGTTAATACCTGTTGAGGACTACTGACAAAGGAGTTTACCTCATTCTCATGATACCCTTGTTCTAAGACCAAACATTGTGGGAGAAACCCCCCCAAACTGCTATGGTTTTGGATGTGCATAATAAGACTAGCATTCACAAGTGACAGAGGACACTGGATTCCGTGCAGGGGCACATGTCAGGAAGCCCCAGATCCAGTAGGGGCTCCAACTTAGATATTATAAATGGACTCTTTATGACTTCCCTGGACTATTTAAGGTAATATTAGCTTCTGTAACATAAATCCCAAAATCTCAGTGAATGAACACAAGAAAAATTTGTTTCTCACGTATGCAACATCTACAGTAGGAGTTTCTGGATGGGCAGCTCTCTTCCATTTGGTGTTGCAGGGACCCGGGCTCCTTCCATCTTGTTGATCTGCCACATTCAACACAAGACTCTCAAGGTCACTCTGAAGGTCATCTCCTTTGTAGGCAGCCAACCAGAGGGATAAGGATGTTGAGTTGACTGAGCCAGGCCTGGAATTGGCTCCCATCACTTCTGCTCCCATTCCATTAGCCAGAGCTTGGCCTCAGTGGGGTGGAGAAATGTAGTGAGCTATGTGTTCATTTTCTGTTTAGCAAAACTTCACACGACAGTGTTGACGCAAGGGATATGCAGCATTTTTTTTTACACCTCTTATTTTTCACTAAGTCAATCTTAACCGAATCCTACTTCCATTTCATGCAACATCGGGTCCTCGTCTGCAGCCCTGTGACAAAATGGGAATCTTTGAACCAGGAAGGTGAGGTTGGGGAATGTGAGCTGCTGTTGACAATTTGTGCATGGTGAAGACAAAGAGTGTTGCTCTGTGCTGTTCTTAGAATCCTGTTAATTTTTAGGCTAAAGGTGTATGTGGTCTTGCTGGCTGGCAGCTGCAGGGACACACAATGCCCATCTCGCTCGGTTTAAAGCGTTTGAGATCAATGATGGCTGAATGTACTTTCGGAAGCAGAATTGAATCTGTAGGGAGTTGGTGACTATTGAATTTAGTGACTGCAGCAAAACTTTTCTCCTTTCTTTTCATTGTAGAAACATTGTTTGTACAGCATGTCTTCCATAATCAATACAAGGGAGACATTAATGAAGAGAATCTCTTGTTTGGCAGACAAAGCTTTCCCTTTGTTGGAATGAGATGCTCAGCTAATTTCCTGGGAGTATATTTATGAGAAGTCGGTTTGTGATTCTTGCAAGTGTATATGTGCGGTTCTTGAATTTTCTTACAGAGGAGTCAACAACCCACGGTGTTATTGTGGAGTATTTTGGTGGCTTGTAATTTAAGGAATGTACCCGTGAGAGTCCCTAGTTTTATAGATTTGGGAAATTTGTACATACTTTAAAATGGTGGAGTGGAGGGGGGACTTTAAACCTCTTATGTTAGATGTGAAATTACTATAAATCAAAGCATCATGAAAGATGAATTTTCTAGACTTCATGAGTGGAATTTCACTAAGGAAAAGAAATTGGGGGCCGGCCCGGTGGCGCAAGCGGTTAAGTGCGCGCGCTCCGCTGCGGCGGCCCGGGGTTCGCTGGTTCGGATCCTGGGCGCGCACCGACGCACTGCTTGGCAAGCCATGCTGTGGCGGCGTCCCATATAAAGTGGAGGAAGACGGGCACAGATGTTAGCCCAGGGCCGTCTTCCTCAGCAAAAAAAGAGGAGGATTGGCAGATGTTAACTCAGGGCTGATCTCCTCACAAAAAAAAAAAAAAAGAAATTGGACAAAATGCCAGAGCAGTTTGAAGCAAGCCTTGGTTGAATCAGTCTTGACCCTCGTGGAGTTTACAGCCTAAATTCCCTTCCCTCTTCAAAAGCAATTTTCTTTCTTTCTTTCTTTCTTTCTTTCTTTCTTTCTTTTTTTTTTGCTGAGGAAGATTCACCCTGAGTTAATATCCGTTGCCAATCTTCCTCTTTTTGCTTGAGGAAGGTTCACCCTGAGCTAACATCTATGCCAGTCTTCCTCTATTTTGTATGTGAGCTGCCACGACAGCATGACCACTGATGAGTGGTATAGGTCCACGCCCAGGAACTGAACCCAGGCCCCTGAAGTGGAGATGCCGAACTTAACCACTGGGCCACTGGGGCTGGCCCCACAAGTAATTTTCATCGGTATTGTTTACTAATGGAATCTCTTCTCCCTCCTTCCAGTGTACCCCTCAGCTCCCTTCAGGAAAGCAGGGACTCACTTCTTTCTATCACTTAGGAAATTCTGTTCGTGGGGCCCATTTGTGAGGCTGGCCAGCAAAACTCACTTGGAACTTGGAAATCAAGATGCCAATTTCTGCCTTCCTGCTTTCTCTCAGAAAAGGGTTGTGCTGTGTGTTGTCATAGTGTCTTGCTGGCGTTCCTCCAGGTCTTCTCTTTTTCGTTTAGCTTGAATTCACATGATGTTCTAGTAAGTGCAGTCGATAGTCAGTGGCATAGTTGGAGCACACGTGGCCGACTTCATGGCTGTGTAGAGTTTGCTGAATGTTATGCCACCTTGTCTCAGTCGTGAAGTGGTTTTGAAAAATAACACTTTGGAACCAACATGTTCTGGTTGGTAAGTTTTCTAGTCAATGGAAGGGAATGAGCTTGGCCAGAGTCTGTGACCTTAGGTGAATTATTTTTCCTTGCTGAGCCTCAATTTCTTCACTTAGAGATTAGGTATACTAATGCTTTCCTTATTTAGGGTTGTTGAGAGAATGTATCTAATTGACTGTAATTAACATACACAGGACTCAGTAAGTGATAACTACCATTAATTATTATTATATAGAAAATCACTATCAGTGAAAGATTTAAAAATATCTGTGGTGGAAATAAAATGAAATAGAATATTAGAAGCAGTGGTTTTTCTGGTATGATTTTATCTTATAATGGTCTACAGCATCCTTTGTGGAGAGAAATCCATAGTAGCTGGTACCTGTGGTACCATTTAGGGCTCTTCTTATTTACAGATTCAATTCCACAAATATTTATTATCAAGCACCTATCATGTTTCAGGTTCAATGCTAGGAACTGTTTGGTTAAAAAGGTGGGACAGAATTAACAAAATAAGACAGGGTGGTCTCCTCCAAGGCCTTATATTTGGGGTGACCCTGTGCCTTAGTTTTAACTGGACAGTCCTGGTTTATCACTGTTGTCCTGGCATAATTATTAATAGTGCCTCTTTCATTTCAGAAGTCTGCTGGTTTGAGAAATCAATTATATGCTCACCAATATAGTCTATTATTGAGACAGAGAGGGTATCTTGAGAAAAGGACTATTGAAGTTCTCTGAGCAGGAAGAGGCACAATGAAAGCTATCCCTCAGCAAGTTGAATCCAGGCTAGATGGTTAGCTGTAGGACCAGAGAGGAGGAGGTAGAGGGGAAGGCATTTTGGAGATAGAAGAAGCTAAACGCCACCAGTGCAATTGACAGGAACCCAACTGGAGACGCCATCTTGAATTCCAGAGTGTGAAGAACCAGCCTTGGTTGCCCAGGCTTTTTCGTTTAGGTTTCACTCATTAGCACATCCCGCATGTTTTCACTGAGACCCTAACTATTAGGTTTTAACCTTTGCCTAAAGAATTCCCTAGCAAAATAATTTGGGGTGTAGAGAGTGAGGAAGATCTACTGCCTGCACTTCAGAAGCTGAGCTAGGTCATTGCCCTGGTGTTTATGGCCATTTCCTTTCTGGTTCTAGGTGCATAGGTCCTGAGGGGTGAAGCTTAGGGCTACTTTTGCATTTCCACCAGTGCTTCAAAATGACTTGATTCCCGGGGGGGAGGTGGGGCAGAGTGGTTAACTCCTCCTTGACGTAGTGTTTGAAATTAGGGGGTTTGGTTTGCTTTTTTGTGCCACAACTTGCATACACTGAGAGAACATTGGTTGCAATAGATTCGGGGAGAGTTATATGGTGATATGTACATATGTTCAGAGGTTATTTCTAAGACAGTAATCACGAGGAATACAGTTCAGGCTTCTTGAATTTTGGATGTGAATTTCATCCCCCTGCGTGTTTGCCTTCGGTTTGAGTGTCTTAATTACCATTCCAGGAACGTTTGTGAAGTTAAGGTGGAAAAAGAGTCACACCTGGCTTGGGTATTAAAATATAACCCTGTGTGTTTATTATGAAGCCTTCACCTTGAGAATTCCTACTTGCGATCCTGGGCAGTACAACCAATTTTCTGTGTCGTTAACTTTTTCCTGTAACACCAGAGGGCAGGAGGCCGCTGGGATCCACATTTTCTTTCTCCAAGGCCAGTTGAACAACCATCTGCGCTGTGAGATGGATGATGTACGATTGTTCTGTTGTTGATTTGGTGTTTGTGTTTTAATACAAGAATCTTTGCTGATTCCGATGCTTAGTTCACTGGAATCCTCCCTGCTAATTCTCTGAAATCAATAATGGATTAATTGAGGGCTTTGTATCCATTATTGACAAGGTTTTGTGACAGTCTGTTAAGTTCAGAAAGAATTCTAGGAGTGGAATCAGAAGGCCAAGGCTCTATGACCTCGGATAAGTCATGTCAGGCCTCAGTTTCCTCAGGGTTAAACTGAGGTAGAGAAGGATGTGGGGAACCACCCTCCCAGGGTTGCTATGAGGAGGAATGAGATGATGATTGTAAAAGGATCTGGACCATCATAATGTGGTATAATGTTATTATTGAATAAATTGCCAAAATTCATGAAGCTCTAGAACAAGGCTGAGCAACCTATGCCCCAAATGCCCCTATGCCCCAAATCTAGCCCATCTCCTGTTTTTATATGGCCCTTGAGCCAAGAATTATTTTTACATTTTAAAATGGTTGAAAAAAAAATCAAAGGAGAATAATATTTCCTGATAAATAAAAATTCGGTGAAATTCAAATTTTCATTGTTCTTAAATTTCCCTAGAACTCACCCATGCTCATTCGTTTACGTATCCTCTGTGGCTTTTGGGCTGCAGTGGCAGAATTGAATAGTTGCTCCAGAGACTGAATGGCTTGCAAAGTTGAAAATATTTGTGTGGCCCTTTACAGGAAGAAGTATGCCAACCCTGATCTAGAACAATGGTTATTGAAGCAAGACGAAGCAGGTTCTACGCCGAGATCTTTTCACTTATGGGATGCTAAAGCTTTGGGAAAGCTAACGCTCTCAAATTCCTGAGGAAGGAATCTAAGCTAGTTTGTTCATTCATTCATTCACTCATTCATTCATTTGTTGTTTCACCAAATATCTATGCATTTCCTGTTACGTGCCAGACAGTGTTTTGGGTGGTGAGGAAAAAGTGGTAAGTGACACAGAAAAAGATCCCTGCCCTCGTGGGTTTACAGTCTCATGGGAAGAGTTAGATAATACACAGAAATATCTGTCACGTCAGGGGCGGGAGTGCTGTGGGGGAGGGTGGGCCTGGTCAGGGAAGGCCTTATTAAGAAGGTGGTAGTCGACGTGAAGGAGGTGAGGCGTGAGCCCTGAACATACCTGATGGGTTTGTGGGGAAGGAGGGAGAGCTGCGCAGGCGGAGGGAAAAGCCAGCTGAGAAGCCTTGGGGTGGAAGCACTGGAGAAAGTCAAGAAGGCACGGTGTGCACAGGGTGTTTTTTTTTTTTTAATTTTCAGCATTGGCTACAGAGCTCTGGTAATCTGATTTATGGTCATGTTAAAAATATATATTTATTCTCTTCAGGCACATTAGAAAACAAGAAAAGAGACAGTGGTTAAGAGTAGAAGTTCTAGGGCAGGGTCTCTGCACTGTTGACATTTAGGGCCGAAGAATTCTCTGTTGCACAGGGCTGTGCTGTGCACTGTAGGATGTTTAGCAGTATTCCTGGCCTCCACCCACTAGATCCCAGTAGTAATCCCCCAGTTGTGACACCCAAAAATGTCTCCAAACAACATCACATGTCCCCTGGGGGCAAAATCACCCCCATTGAGAACCACTGCTCTGGCGTTAGGCTGCTTTCTAGCTGTGTAAAACTGGGCCTCAGTTTTATCATCTGTGGAGTGAAGGTAATGCCTCCACCTGCCGTCCTAGGGCCGTTGAGAGGATTAAAGAGGGAATGCAGGGGCCGGCCCAGTGGCACAAGCAGTTAAGTGCGCACACTCCGCTGTGGCGGCCCGGGGTTCGCGGGTTCAGATCCCGGGCTCGTACCGACGCACCGCTTGGCAAGCCATGCTGTGGCGGCGTCCCATATAAAGTGGAGGAAGATGGGCACGGATGTTAGCCCAGGGCCAGTCTTCCTCAGCAAAAAAAGAGGAGGATTGGCAGATGTTAGCACAGGGCTGATCTTTCTCACAAAAAAAAAAAAAAAAAAAAAAAGAGGGATTGTAGCCAGCGCTCAGCATGATGCTTGGTACAGCCCAGGCCCTTGACAAATGTAGGCTGGGAGAGCAGAGACCCTGGCTCTGTTTTTCTCTCATTCACCTTGTTCTTCAGCCGAGAGCACAATGTCTATTCATGTCTTGGTGAGAAGTGTATTTACATGGTCGACTCAGAACGTTGTGTTAAAATACATTCTACCAAAATGGTCATCTTTTGCTTTTTTTCCCTTTAATGATC
The DNA here is from genome assembly GCF_020826845.1 of Diceros bicornis minor. NCBI lineage: Eukaryota > Metazoa > Chordata > Mammalia > Perissodactyla > Rhinocerotidae > Diceros > Diceros bicornis. The sequence continues at coordinate 19,329,159 of NC_080764.1, read as the reverse complement.
ATCATCTGTTATGTGTGGCTGCCATTTGACAATTTCCAAATTGATCTGTGAAGCAATGAGGTAGCCATCGTTTCTTCCACTTTTAGGGATGGTTGGAAATGGAAGGCCTCAGAGCTAAGAAACACACCTGAGGTCCCGGGTCCACGCTTAAGAAACACACCTGAGGTCCCGGGTCCACCGTCATCCTGAACCCCAAGGGCGGAAGCTCAGAGCTAGCGGGTTGTCGGTTGTCAGGCTATGGGCACCCCGCTAATGTGCATGAAAGAGGAGGCGAGTTGTGCCGTTAAAAAAAGGAGAGAAGCTTTTACACTGTTCCCCTGGGGCTCCGCTGTTAACACATCATCCGTTTAAAAGCACCTTCTCTGCCCCGGGGAACTCCCGGGACACGCTGACACCTAATGTCACCACTGGCCATCCTGGATGAAGGGGACACCTGCTGTAAAGAGCGATGGCAACCAGAAGGAATCGGCAGACACTGGCCAACATGGCATTTTGATCTCCCGGTGCGCTCCGGGCTCCGAGAAGAGGCGCTGTGGGAGAGCCTAAAAGAAACGCCTCTGTGAATCTTTGCTGCACGTTGTACTCATTTGGGTTTCCTCCCCTACAGCCCCTACCTGTGCCTAAGCTGTCGTGAGACAGAACGTTCCTGTTGGCTCTCCCTTCTCGAGTTATGGATGGTAAAGAAGCAGTAACTAACGTTTATTGAGCACCACTCTCTATGCGTTATCTTGTTTCACCCTCTTAATCCTCCCCATCACAGCCATTATTTCCACTTACAGATGAGGGAAGAGAGTTCCCAAGAGCTTAAGTAACTTTCCTAGGCCAGGCAGTTAAGTAATTTGGAGAAGCTGGAATTTGACCCCCACAGTCTTTTTCTTTTACAAAATCTTAGATGCAACATAAGAGAAGGCTGAGGATTCTCCAGTGCAATTAAAATTGCACCCCAAAGCTCAGTGCTTGGTGGGATTCCTGGGCTCCCCCAGCAGAGCCTTTACCTGTCACTGAATCTGCTTTTCAGTACGAACGTGGATGAGTCCCTTGAAGCCAGTTTAATCCCATCTGTCTAAACGATGGACCATCCAATTCTTCATGGGAGTTATTTTCAATAGTCTTACTGTGTCCTCTTCCTTCTGTGCATCAGTGTCCTCTTCTTTCTGAAGCTTGTCAGTTTTAAGGCCAGGAGGATCAGGGTGCTGTGAAGCAGCCTACCTGACCCCCCTCCTTGCAATCATCCCTTATAGAGTACACTCGGATGTGGGAGAATTCCCCCGGGGGATCTGGTTAAACATCCTTTGTAGGTGTGGCCTGGGGCCTGAGTCTGCATTTCTAATAAGCTCCAGGGTGATGCGGAGGTCCGCTGGTTACACTATGGTAGCCGGTTATAGACGACATTGCCCGCACCCCCACTTCAGAGCCTGAACCCTGTTCTTAGGAGTTTTGCCCCAGAAGAGACTCAGGAGCCGAGCCCAGGAACATGGACCATCTTTTAGGGAGTCTGGAGTCCGTGTGATATGAGGATATGTTCTCATAAGAGGGTAAGTTGACCGCTGACGAGCTTGGCAAAATTAAGCCAGACATTTTATCACTGGTCCCTTCTTTTAATGGAGTGGTTAGCATTTTCCGAATACCTACTGCATGCCAGCGCTTTTTTCCACTGAGTAGCATGCTGGGTCACTTTGGATCTGAGGTCCCTTTGGCAATGAGAAGTACAACTCATTTGAGTCAAGAACAGTCTTTGAATCAGCAAGCCTGCCCTTCATTTGCATGCCGGGAGCCCATGGGTAGGAGGAAAGATTCGGATTTACACACATTTTCATGCTGTATTTCCTTCTTGAGTTCTCTGGGTTCTGAGGGAGTCGGCCTCTTAAAGGCCCAGTAAGGGATACTAAGGAGGTTTGCCAGTTGCCCCTGTGCCAGCTTCCCTTTGACTCACATAAAGCCCCTTAGAAAACCCTCCCACGCTGGAAGGTCTGTGCATCGAGTTTGGGAAGCCCTCAGAGGGCCCTGGGCGGGTGGGCTGTCACAGTTAATGCACCCTGGGCTTTTCCCTCCCTCTGCATATGGTGGCTTATATGAAGAAAATGGAGACGAGGAAATCATTTGTGTGTCGCTTGCAGGAAAAACACTTCAAGTAATGAGACAAAATTTGAGGATCTGAGTGGGAAGGTGATTATAACCAGCCCTTCATTCCTTCTCTACACACTAGTCACCGTGTAGTCTCCTAAGATTCAGAATGGATGTAGCATCCAACTGGGGATGTTGGGAGGGTTTATTTTTTATCTGTGATCTGATATTAATTTGCCTTAAACAAAAGAAGCAATTTACTATGTAATTCTGAGGTTTATGATGTTTTTCCTAAGTCTTTTCATCTTTTGAAAGATAGTATTATGCATTTTAACAGAAACTATTGTTTTCCTAAAAAATCTTTTTTTTCCCCTTAACACTTTCTTCTCTCTTCAATCAAATTATAGAATTGGAATTAATATTGTAAGGAGCTTTGAGGCCCAGTGCTGCAAATCTTGAGTTTTCTGTGTGTGTGTGTGTGTGTTTCTTCCTTTGTAACAGTACCAGCCCTAAACAGAGGTGTGGCACAATACTTTTTGTGGACAAAAGTGCTGTTTCTCTACCAGGGGATTTGAGTCTTCACAAATTGTACTTGATTCAGGTTTTTGTGCTGTGGGAATGACGTTAGCCACTCTATCAATTAAAGACTTCCTTTAAGGAATTTCCAGGAAACCCTCTTACTGTGAGGGTACAAATTAATGTTTTTCTAGTTTAATTACAGCAGTTTTGAAAGGAAGCACCTTTCAGACCATTATCTAAAGCCAACTTCCTTTAAAATTAGAGGGCACAGTGTAATAGATGGAAACCTGCCCCAGCTCACTAAAAATCCTCTGTGCCTTGGGGCAGCCACGCGATGCGTTTTGACCTCAGAGGAGGTGTGTTTTTTTGGAGGTTGGAGTGGGGATATCTGTAGAAAAGTGAATAGAGCATCTTTCTCTTAAAGCTCGCATCATGCTTGTCCAATTCCGATTCTCTTTAGTAACCACCTCCCTGCCTTCCAGTGAACTGACCCCCAGGAGCCCGTTATTACGGCCCTCGGCTTGATGGATAATTACTGGTTATGAGGTCTGATTTGACACCAGCATTTTGCCTGATAGCCTGTTGGATTTGCTTGGCTCAAGTTGGTATTTGCATTCATGTGAGGCTGCGGCGTGGAAACATAGTTGCCATGGGGTTTGCCAGGACGTGAAGATTTCCTGTGCTGTAGCCGGACCAGGACAGCTGTTCTGAGAACTGTTTTGGTAAAGCGTTTGCAGTTGGTTGCATGGAAGGTTCTTCTGCAGGTGCAGGGTTGGTTTCTAAAGGATGACAGTCTGGTTTTCCGGGGAAACTTACTTGCAGTGTGTGTGTGTGTGTGTGCGTGTGTGCAGGTTAGGAGGCCCGGCTATGGAAGAGAAGGGGACTCTGTCGGGGTACAGGAGCTCCTGCCATGGCTGTCATTCCTAGCTGCTGGTGTCAGAATGGAACAAGGGTGCAGGGCTGTCATTGGGGTCGCTTGTCTCTCTGCACAGCTGTGCTGTGGGCAGGGAGGGATGAAGTAGCGCAAAAATCTTATTGCTTATCAGCTGTAAGCCCACAAGAGAGTCTCTGAACTGCTGAGCATCAACTTATTTATCTGTCACATGGGTCTGTTAATACCTGCTCTGCTTACCTCACATGGTCTTACACATCCCATAAGATAATCAACAAGTAAATGCTTTATAAACCTTAAAGGAATAGATGTGGGTCCATTCAGTGAAAGGCAGTGTGCCTAACGGTTAGTGATGAGTTAGCAGCATAGGAGTAGTAGTTGTAGCAGTTGTTAGCAGTAAGAAGGGCTAGTTAGTACACGGGTAGTAGTTAGGAGGAGGAGTACCACCTGGCTACCACTTAGCCAGTTGCGTTTTTTTCTTTTTTTACTCTGAGTTTACTGTAGGACAGATGGTTCTGTCGCCTGAAATTCCAAAGCACTTGTTGAAGGAGTCTTAGGATGTACTGATTGTGTTCAGCGATAGGATCTTTTTCCCGGGGCACCACGCTGGCGGCGTACAGGATCAGCCGTATGTGTCGAGCCAGCACAGCGACGTGTTCTGTGGGTGGAAGGAACTACATCTGTGCCAGGCTCTGAGCATCAGAGGGAGTGGCTTTTGAATTCCCTTGAGACCCCTTGACCATTGCTTGTCTCTGCTCAGGAAATCAGACAATCCACGGCCCAAGGTGCGTGTGTCTACCCTTCTGTTTTCTGGCCTTGGAGGCTGTGGGCCTTTTGTTTAGAAGTTGACTCCCTGATGTTCCTTTAGACTGTGTGAGTCAAGGGGGAAAGAAATGGACGTATTCCGACTCTTGCTTGTGGACTTCATCTATTAATGCAATCCCAGCCTCACTTAATTAGATTTGTCTTTTTCCCCTAGCTGCCCTAATTAAATAATAGTAGTAATAATAACAGTAATGATCATAGTTGACCTCAGTGTCCTCGGCTCCCATAGCTGTTGCTCAGCCATGTTTATTCAATGAGTGGATGAATGACTGGGAGGTCTACAGAGAAAGATTTGGAGATTTACCATTACATTCAAGTCTGGGGGACCTTTAAGGCAAACATTCTGTTTCTGTGGGTCTACCCTTTCTTTTTCCCACATAACCACTTTCTTTCTTTCTTTCTTTTTTTTTTTTAATTTTTTGTTTTAATTTTTTGTTTGTTGCAGTAACATTGGTTTATAACATTGTAAAAATTTCAGGTGTACATCATTATACTTCTGTTTCTGCATAGATTACATCATGTTCGCCACCAAAATACTAATCACTTTCTTCTTATCTGCATGCATTTCTGCCGTGCGTATCCCCCCCAGCTGAGCACGGGCACGTGTGGTTACAGGCGAGTTGGTGTTTTCCCTCCTACAGCTTCTCTGTGGTCAGCATCTGGGGAAATCCCCCCGCAGACTTTGTCCTACCTGCTGGTCATGCCTGTGGGTCTCGGTTTCTTATATGTCAGAGCTAGCAGGGAATTCAAAGATGGTCTCGTATCCACCTCTGCCTTTTAGAGACTCAGGCCCAGAGTGAACTGACTTGCCCAAGAACACACTTAGTGGGAGAGCCAGATAGAAACCTAGTCCCCTGACTCCTCTTAGCTCTGGCCTAATTCCAGGAAGGCAGGCTATATGACTCCTGCTGCAGAGCCTCTGGGCAGAGATGGTATCCCGAATGGAGATGTCCTGCATAAGGGTGTCAGAGTACCTCCCTCTGCCCCCTCGGGAATCCCGGGGTGATTCTTTTGTTCTTTGGGCACTGAGGGACAGTGAACTTGGGTCTGCTCCACGAACTAATTGAAATGGGCCTCTTCCTCCCCCAGCCTGGAGAATGATATCCTGTTTCCCCGCCAGTGGGCATTTTCTGCCTTTATCCCCCCTCATGGGGCTGAATGGGGCACCCAGGCTGTGGCCGGTGGAGCTGCAGGCTCATGAACTTGTTTGGCTTAGTTCCTGCTCACTGGTGAAATCTCAGGATCTTAGCATCCGCTCTACGCCCAGCAAATACGGCTCTGCTGGAGTTTATGAAACTGGGATGTCTGTCTCCACTAGCATTTCTCTCCCAGTTATACTAATCAATAATAGGAAATTAAATCAAGACATTCCTTGAACCAGTGCCAGCCTCTCAAATACATTTATGGTCTCTTTGTTCTAGTGCTCGCTCTGGCTCTTTTCCTCAGAAGGGGATTTTTCTGTGCAGTGTAGGAGGCTTTCTTGGGAAAACCTACAAATTCATACCTCACGGGCAAATCAGTATATTTCACTGAGCCCCCGATTTTCTTATCTATAAATGGGTGTAACTGTGCCAACCTTGAAGATGTTGTAAGGATGACATGAGTTTAGACTATGTGTGGAATGGGCCTCCCTCAGTGCTTGCTGCTTGGTGGGCCTACAAATCGAGGTGGGTGCTGTCCTGACAGCCTTCGCTCTGGAATGATCTGTGGAGGTGTATTGCAAGTGCTCTCAAGCAGGCTGATCATCAGGATTACCGGGGGTGCTTTGAAACACCAGCCCCATCAGCACCAGATACCTGGGTCCCCCTAGACCACCCCCTCATTCCAATTTCTAGAAGGGGGCCCAGCATTCCATGATTTTAAAAGGCTCCCTGCTGCTTCTTCTGATCCCCAGCTATGTTTGGGAACCTCTGCTGGTTGGGTTTTATTTTTTCTAATCATCTTGGATCAAAGAAAAATGATGGTATGGTATAAATGATTTGAGGATTTAAATATTCTCACCATTTTTTCCTGCTTGATTGGGCTCTGTTTTCACAGCAAGTTATTTCTGTTTGTTGGGATGGGTGGGGTGGGAAATGAGACAATTATAAAAAATGTCTAGTAAGTGAAACTGTGATGCTTGTCTAATTAGAAATGGGTACTTTGCTCCTTAAAAAGGCCTTCTTCGTTGTACTAAAGACAACTGGATTCTCTCTATTCAGGTGCCACTGGGTTCACTTCTAGACACAGAAATTTGTCTCTGGGATAGCTTTAAGATGGAGTGGGGAGAGTCAGCCTGCAGTTTCATATCTGTTTTCAGATATGTGTGGGTGGTGTTTCTTATCTCTCTCTCTCTCTCTGTTTCCCTAACTCCTTCCCTCCCTCCTCCTCTGTCTGGCTTGGTACTGGGAGAATTCTAATCACTTTCTGGAGAACCCTAGTGATTCTGGAGTCAGGGGAGCCAGCTTCAATTCTGGCTCCAACTCTCATGTGCCTGGAAATTTCATAAAGATGGTTCCCAGCTTAGAACTTACCTGGGTACAACCTGGCACTGAACATGAAGCCTAAAATATTTTTGGTGAGCAATGCGAAATAGGTCACAGTAGGATGCAAAACCCACCGCTTTCCACTTCCTGATTCTGTGATCTCGAACGTCATGGAGCCTCATAGGTGAGCCTTGGTTCCCTTATTGGTTAAACGGGGTGTTCACATTCCTTTCCTTAGCTTTCCCGAATGAAATTTTATTTTATGTAAAAAGGCTTTGTAAAACCACAGAGCTGTGTCCCCTCCCCGTATAAGGAATATTTTGTTGCTTGTTAGAAGACTGGCATTTACTCAATATTTTTGCTGGTTGTTTACTTGTTATTTCTCTCTCTAACATGGGAAATTATTTGTATTTAAGTTTGTTTTTTTGCTTTTGAGTCCCCTGGTTACCCTGCAGCACCCGGGCACTTTGAAGAAGGGTTTTCTGGAATCTCACATGGGTTTCCCCCACCCCACCCCCATGGGTGTCTAAAAAGTCCATCTCACGTGCTGTGTTTGCTGAAAAGGGAAGACTGACGCCTGCATGAAGCTGCACCGACCAGCAGCCTCAGCACTGCAGTGTTTACAAAAGCCAGAGAATTTTTTCTTTTTCTTTGCTCCTCAATTGGAATCAAATGGCGCTACAGCAGGACTTGTTTATGGGGTACTAAAGTGTTGCTTCCCGCTATGCTGACTCAAAGAATGGGAAGGACACGTGGAGAAGATCACAGTGATGTTTTGGTGCCAGCAAATGGGGCTGCCTTCCAGAAAAATTGTTTGTATTCAGCATGTGTTTGAATGGGCAGTTATTACAGTTGCTGGCATCTGTCTGCCTGTCCTTGGGGAAGGTCATAGTTCAGTGGCAGCCCACGTTAGGCCCTGTGGTCACTGAGCTAGTGGGCTTTGCAGCTAGGTCATTTATTTATCTGAATTCAGGATGAACTGTTGAAAAATACGTTATCTGTCCAGAAAACAATCTTAGACATAGGAACATGTAGAGAATAAGTTCCTTACAGATAATTTCAGTATTTAACCATTGGTATAAGCATCCATTCATTCATCCATCATCTGCTCATCCACCCACCCGTCTATCCATCCACCCACCCATCTATCCATCCACCCACCCACCCACCCACCCATCCATCCACCCACCCACCCATCCACCCACCCACCCACACATCCACCCATCCACCCACCCACCCACACATCCACCCACCCACACATCCACCCATCCACCCACCCACCCATCCATCCACCCATCCATCCATCCATCCATCCACCCATCCATCCATCCACCCATCCACCCATCCACCCATCCATCCACCCATCCATCCATCCATCCACCCATCCACCCACCCATCCTCCATTTTGGCAAACGGCTATTAAGTACCTACCATGTACCAGTTCTATGCTAGGCTCTGGAGATAAAAAGTCAAATAAGACGGGATCCCTGTTCTCAAGGAATGGCCAGTCTAGGGTGCAGGGTGTTTTCCTAAATTTTAAGATAAATTCTTGCTTGGCACATACTTATTTTTATTTTGTTTTGGTTCTCATCTCTTTTGAACAAAGCACGACATGTAACCATCATGACATTTTCACTTATTTTTATAAACCCGAGTTCTAGAGTTGGATTTCATGTTTTGCAAAACTCTAAGCACAGTGTCAGTGCTTGTATTATTCAACAGGGAAAGAGGGGAAAAAATCACAATCCAGAAATAAAGATCAAATCTTATAACTGCAAAAATGTATTAAGGTATCCATTGGAATTCTTAAAAGCTTTTTTTTAAAGCCTCATAGTGTATAGTATTCAAAATTGCTTTTTGAGCCTTGGGTAAATTTAAGTGCCAGACACCTTCTAAATATATTATACTGGAAAGCCAGTTGGGAGGCAGAGAGTTCTGTCTTTCAAATTAGCACAGGGACAGGCCATTAAAATTAGTGGTTAAGAGCATGAATTTTTCTTGGGATCTGACAGACCCCGGTTTGGATCTCCATTTTGCCGCTCTCTACCTGTGTGACCTTGGGCAAGTTCCTTAACCTCTCTGAGCCTCAGTTTCCTTCTTTGTACAATGGGAATAGCAACAGCATTCACTTGAGAGAATTATTATGCAGATGAAGCGAGATCAAAGATTTGTGAAGTGCTTAGCACAGGCCTTGCATGTAGTGAGCGCCCTGTGGCTCTTTTGATTATTATTAGGAGCAAAGAGGTTGGATGCTTCAAAAAAAAAAAAAAAAGGAAAAATAAATCTTGGAAACTTGATGCAGTGGTGGAAATGGGATGTGTGATGCCCTTTGGTATCTGTGCAACTGACACTCCCCTGAGAAATGTTAATGCTTCTCATAGACTCCTTTTGTGCATCTTATGGTGGGGATGAGCGGTGAACAAGCTGTTTTTGCAGCTAAGGAGTTAGTGAGTGTTTGTGTACGTAGAGGGATGGGAGGAGAAAGAGTTTTAAGTACATAAGCAATGTCACAGATTTTCAGCTAACACGCCGAGTTTTAGCATATCATTCAGGCAGGTGACGTACTCATGAGAAAGGCCAATTCTGAAATTAATTTCAACAAGTCAAAAAGGCAATTGGTAATGGTAGCTGACATTATATTTTTTAAAGGGCTGACCAGCCAGTTGGATTTTATAACAACACTTGAGGCGAAGAGTTCAGTGTTATGGGAATTATTTTCACAAAAGGATCATTTTCTTAAAAAAAGAGGGGGAGAGAGAGAGTGAGTTTCTCTTGGTGTTTTTTTTCCATGGAAGGTAGGTCTATATACTGTTTATAGAGGCCTTGATCCTTTTTAAACTTAAGGAGCACAGTTGGCCTCCGTGGTAATAAATCGAAAGCCATATGGGGGCTCAGGGACATTTAATTTATGGGCTTGACTCCTTCCCCAAATTCAGCTGGCTACTTCCTGGGATGGTGTACTTGATTGATGATTGTCTGGCGTTTGGTGCTGCTGGGATGTCTTTTGAAGTTTCTCCTGTGGGGTCTGAGGTTTGCCCCCGTGAGGTGTTAATGGGCTTCCTGCTGGGGCTTTATTTGTGAGGGGCGCTTGTTAGAGGGACCTTGATGGGCCAGCCGGGACACCAGAACTCTCGTTCTTTCACTCTGAAGGGTTGACGCTCAGGCCTTTGGGTCCCGGGCCCCGGTCCCCACCTTGTGTTTGGACTGCACTGCGGCATTGTTTTCACTCCTGCTCCTCAGGCCACTGTTTATTTGGCTTCTGGCAGTTCCCAGACCTGGTGGGTATTGGTGGTGGGAGATTAGGCCCAGCCAGGGAATATGCTGGAACAGTGCTTCTGAGAATCCACATGGACGAGTAGACATCTCCCAGCAGGGGAGTTGGTGCTGGGTAACAAGAGCCTCATCTCGAGCAAAACAGCCAAGCTCCAGCTAAAGACATGCCCGAGTTTGGTGAGGTTGTTGCATTGTCCCTCAGTGGCTGACCTGCCTCTAGGCTCCCCCTTCCCCAGTCCCATTCTTACCACCCACCACCAGAGTGCTCTTTCTAAAACAAAAGCCTGTTCATGTCACTCAACTCCTTCACATCCTTTCGTGGAGTTATGGGCTGAATTATGACCTCTCAAAATTCATATGCTCAAGTCCTAACCCCCATGACCTTAGACCTCAGAATGTGACTGTATTTGGAGATAGTATCTGTAAAGAGGGAATTAAGAGAAAGTGAGGTCATATGGGTGGGACCTAATCCGATCTGGCTGTCCTTATAAGAAAAGATTAGGACACAAACATGCATGTGCACAGAGGAAAAACCACGTGAGGACACAGCGAGAAGGCTGCTCTCTGTAAGCCAAGGAGAGAGGCCTCAGAAGAAACCAACCCCGCCGACACCTTGATCTCGGACTTCCAGCCTGCAGAGCTGTGGGAGCGTCAATTTCTGTTGTTGAAGCCACCCAGTCTGAGGTATTTGGTTATGGCAGCTGTACCAAACTAATACACGTGACTACCTTTGACCCATGGCATACGTTCCCAACCCCAACGAATGTCACAGGAGGTCCTTTGTCTTCTGCCTTCTATCTGCCTTTCCAGGCAGAAATCTTCTCCCTTGCCTGATACACTACAATCCTTCAAGGGCCACCTGCTCTGTGAGGTCCTCCTAGACTGCCACTCTCTGTCCCTTCTCCCTCCTCTCCATAGACTCGGATCTTCCTCTGGATATTCCTGCAGTATCTCGAGCTTACCTCAGCCACAGCTTTATGAATCATCCTGTAATTGTTTGTTCTTTTGTCTCTTTCCCTTATTGGGTTCTGAAACCTTGAGGGTAGAGATTGTCTTCATCTTTGCTCCCTAGCACCTGGCTCTGAGCCTGGTAAGTTAATCAGTGTTTATTGAATCAGTTAAGACTGACCCTTTACCATTCTGTCTCTGCCCCCAACTTTGGGCTCTATTAGAAGGCATGATAAACCTTGATTCGTCCTGGGGCATTAATATCTCCACACAGGTATGTCCCCAGGTGAGAGTGATAACAGATGACGGTGATAGCACCAGTAATTTTAGCTAGTTTTTGCCGAGTGCGTTCTAAATGCCAACCAAGCATGTACCTCATCTAATTGTCACAACATCCTTTCAGGTAAGCCTATCTTCAAGCTTGAGTCAAATATTCCTTGAAGATGGCCTAGCCCTCGCTGTGAGCAAGAAGATCCGGGTCCTTTCTGGCAGGCCTTGACACCCAAAACAGATTTTTCTTAAGATGCCCTAGTGCATAGTCAAATTTCAATGAAACTGGCAAGAAGATGAAACCTCCTTTAACTCACTCTTCATCTGAAAACGTAGGAAGAAATTGCTTGGGAGCTGGGTAGCCCGTGGCTGTTCTTCCGCCTGCCACTCTTGAGATGTGGAAACTGAGACCTGGAGAAATTTCCCGAGACTGTGTCAGCTCCTGGAAAAGTGAGCGAGTGAACCAGACTCTATGCTACTTTTCCTTTGGTGTCCAACAGAGAGAATTTTAAATCACTTCTCACTCTAGGTGCTGTCGGGCTTTTTAGTTATTCTTGACTTTGAAAACTTGTGAAAGCAGAGTGGCAACTTGGCTCTTTTTGATTCAATGCACTTGACGGTATCTCTTGTGCCGCTGTGTCCCCGGGCCTGACTTGGTGATTCTCTCTGAGTTGTGCCCTATCACAGGATCCACTGAGGGCAACCGTACCTTTGGAAGGGAGTCAAGAAGATGAAAGAAGTGTAGAAATGCAATGAGCATGTCACCGGGCTTATAGGACCTCAGTCTGGGGTTGAGAGACTCAGCTGATGTCAAGAAATAGCTGTGTCTGCAGCCCTCAGCAGCGTTCCCCTTTCACTTGGTTGCTCAGACAAACCCCGCAGAGGAAATGGGAGTTAAATGGAGAGGTGGAGAAGTTTCTATGGGAGCTTCCCTAGTCTGGGGAGGGAGGTGGGGGGCAAAGTGATCAGCTGGAGACCAGAACGGCTAAGGACAGCCAGGGGGTTGCACTTACTCGCCCTTGGCTGAAGAGATTGGTAAGCCTAAAGTTTTGAAAGTTGGTCAGATTCCTTCGTTGGTTCAGGTCAACTGGTTATGTGGCACCGAGGCATCATTCTAACCCTTGGAATCTGGCTGCCTTGTTGAATCAGGACCTGCCATTTACTTAACTGTGAGAGCTTAGACAAGTGACTTGCCCTTCCGGGCCCCAGTGTTCTCCGTGGATAACCATAGTACTTACTTTATGAGACTACATGTGGATTAAATGGGATAATGCATGTAAAGTATATAGCATAGTACCTGGCATAGGGTTTTATCAGTTCAGCTGTTTTAACAGAGAGGCTCAAAATAATAGTGGCTTCAAAAAGATGAAGGTTCATTACTCTCTGACATATGGCCAGGGTAGGCAGCCTAGGGCTGGTTATAGGGGTTCCACAATGATCAAGTACCCAGCTTCCTTTACTTTGTTGTTTTGCCATCCTTAATATGTCCCTCCATCTCATGGTCCAAGATGGCTGCTTCAGTTCCTGCCATCATTTCTACATTCCAGCCAGGAAGGGGAAAGGGGAAGTGGAGGGCGTGGCCTGAAATTTGCCCACATCTCTATCTCATTGGCCAGAGCTTAGTCATATGACCACATTATTCAAAAGCGAGTAACGGAAATTTTAAGCTTTAGCTGGGTGCCCAACTAAAAACTCTATTACTATGTAAGAAGGAGAGATTGGATAATAGGTGACAACTGGCAATCTCTCTTCAAGAGTTAAGTGCTCAATAACTGTTAATTATCACCACCACCACCACCGTTATCATTATAATCATCACAATCATCATCATTTCTGACCTTGGCCTATAAATTCCTCCGTGTCCTTACTTCCTAATTTGCCCCCTTATTTTCCATTTTAGGCCATTTTAGCTTGTGCTTTGTTCTGTTGCACGATTTGCTCCACGTCCATGTACTTCTGACACCTTTTTATACCTAGAGCTTGGCAACGAAACCACAGCCCTACAGTGTCCTGTGTGACGGAAATGGAGATTTAAGCTGGTGAGGACGTTGACGGTTTAGGAATAGGGGAGACGAGATCGTAAAGTCTTAGTAATCCATTTGGCAGCTTAATTAAAATATTGCGGGAAAAGTTGATGAAAGGAAGAAAAATGTCTAACTGCCTTTAAATGTAGGTTAAGAATTTGTTAGGTTTTGTTTTATTGCTTTCACTCACATGTGTGTGAGCCTCGAGTGAAGATGCCTCGCATCTCCTCGGAGTTCTTCTCGGAGCGTAGGTCTGGGTAGCCAGCCTCCCTGCTCACCTCTGGGGTTTCCAAAACACCATAGGTTCAGAATCCTCAGCCCTGGAAGGATGTGGAAACTGAGTTTCTTCTATTTCAGAAGCACTTTGAATAAATGAAGGGATTTGTTCTATAGACCCTTATTCATGATATAAATGCTCTGCAAGAGTCTTTCATGGTGGAGATGGTTCCTTGAGGAATCACGTGGACTTGGGACTCATTACAGTGTTGAGGAAGACAGATGCCGCTTTCCTGCTCTAAATCCCAGTGTAGGCTGATTTAATGGAGCTCTGTTTAGCCTTCACGTTTTCCATTAGCCACATTTTACCTCCATCATCTGTCTCCTCCTTTCTCCTTTTAAAAATAGTCAGAAAGTGACGTTTTCTCCTAGGAAGAATTGTTCCAAGATTATGGCCTTGTTTTTTTCAACCAAGGCACTTATCTGTAAAGATGAAGGGCCGTGGAGACACAAGGGACTGGGAAATCCCCAGAATGAAATGTTGAAGTCATCCTCACTGTTTTTCTCTCCCTCATCCTTTCCTCCTCCCAGGCCCTGTTGATGGCCTCTGAGAAATCTCTTGGGAATTCCTCTCCTTCATTTTGTTCCTTCTGTTATTTTTCTAGTTCAGGTCTTCAGCATCCCTTGCTAGGACTGGTGCAGTAGTCTCCTGGTTTCCCTGCCTCCTGCCCCTCCCCCATCCCGTGCATGTTCTCCCAGCACAGATCTGGCCCGGTCCCTGTCTTGGTTATATATAATCAGCTCTTCCCATTGCAATCAATGGCATGGGTCATCCTTTCTTGACACGAGGACCAAGGCCTGGACATTATTATGGTTGTCTACTAGCATGTTAATAACAGGCGGAATAGCTGGAATGGTGGTAGGTGTTATCTATAACCCTCTTTTACAGCTGAAGGGGTGGAGACTAGAGAGATTATGTAACCTACCTAATGGCACCTAATGCTAAAAAGCAGTGAAATCAGAATTGGACTCTGGGCAGCTGGACTCCAGAACTGGCGCTCTCAAGCGTCACATCATGTGTTGGGCTCACTTCTTTCTGGCCTCTTCTCTGGCCTCCTCCTCCCCTCACACTCTGGCTTCCAGCTCCACTAATCGGCTTTCACGCCTGTCTTGTTGCCTTGAACAGCAAGACCTGTAAGTTGCCCGCGTCACTCTGTCCGTGCCTTTGTAGCTCCTTCTGCCAAGAGTGCCTTCCTTTGTCTTTTTGACTGGCAGAGTTTGACTTCCAAGTCTCGTTCACAGCCTCCTCTAGGAAGATTCCCCCTCCCCCTCCCTTTATGTAACTGAGCCAAAGATGGCCACTGAGTATTGGCCCCTAGGTTTTTATTTCTTCCCTGCAGACAGAGACCCGTTAGCTCAAAAACCGGCTGGCGCCAGACTCAAATTTTTCACATCCAGTTTTAAAATAGCCCAAACAAGCAGGTTTTTTAGCCATTTAGGGCCTGCCTGCTTTGCATAGCCCACAAAACTGCACCCAGCGTCTGTTGGTCATTGATAAGATAGAGCCTTGTGGTTATAAGACCCCACGTTGCTACTGCCCTTTGGAGTTCCCCCGCCTGCTTCTGAGTGACATCACTTAGACACGTAAGCCTCCCCTCCAATTCCCCTCCCCCCAGAGTTCCCTCCTCCCCTTCTGAATGGTGGACCCTCAGCTAAGCCCTTGGATGGTCTCCTGCTGTGAGGGACTGCCCCTTTTCATGAAGTGTGTCTGAGCACTGGCCCCCTCCCGCCCCCCCCCCCAATAAAGCTTGTTGTGGGTTACTGCCTCTCGTGGTCATATCTTTTTCCTTGATCAGCCCCCAAAATCACTCGAACCCCTGCAGATTTGATCACGCTCTTTTATGAGTTTCCATCTTTTGAACCTGCCTCCGTTACTGTACCATCGCATTCTGCCACAGTTGGCTGTGGATTTCATTGTCATCCTCCTTGGATTATAGACCAAGAATCGAGGAAGCCAAGAAGCCTTGAGTTAGGGAGAATTGGAAGAAGTTTGATTAACCCGTGAACGTGATCGAGCTTTCCCAGCATGACAGATCCATTTGTTGATTTGTGCTCCGTCACGCGTGATCTTGGCATCAAGTGTAAAAGTGTTGGTATTTTGTGAAGTATTAGCGGTTGGTCTTATGAGTTTAATTTTCTCTGATTCTGAAAAAAATAACCATTGGAACTATATTAGGTAGGGAGGATGACTAAAATTTAGAGCACTTTTCATCAAGTCTTATTTTGATGGTTGTGTCTGTGCCTCCACTCTGATCTGGACTTGCTAACGAAAACCGAATAAATAGATGAATAAATGAGGGGGAGCGTTATTGACTTTACAAAGGGATTCCTCTCCACACATTTCCTTCCAAATCGTGCTCCGCTAAGGCACTTCACTGGTGGTTTATGGGTCGTTAAAGCTTGTTGGGGAAAATGGAAACAGAGGAGCCAGTGGCAGATGCCCGTCAATAAACATTGAAAAGAAAGGGCTCTGAAATGGCCTTCCAGTCAATGGATGCTCAGAGTGAGTCACATGCGGCTTTTCCAGAATAAGTCTTTCTGGGTATAGCTCACGTCCTGTTTACATATGTCTCCATTGGATTGGCATAAGGCTGGCAGTATTGAAGGCATTTCTTTTTCTTTTATTCTTCCTTTTTTTTTTTTTTGGTATTTTAACTATGCAGCAATTTATTTATTTTTCCAGTTTTATTGAGAAATAATTGACGTACATCACTGTATAGGTTTAAGATGTTCAGCATGATTTTTTGATTTACAGACAGTGTGAAATAATTACAACAGGTTTAGTTAACATCCATGATCTCATATGGATACAATATAAAGAAAAGGAAAAAAATTTTCCCCTTGTGATGAGAACTCTTAGGATCTTCTCTCTTAGCAGCTTCCCTATATACTGGACAGCAGTGTTAATTCCAGTCATCACGTTGTACGTTACTTCCCTATTACTATCTTATACTCCCTAGTACTATCTTATAACTGAAAGTCTATACCTTTTCACCACCTTCCTCCAATTCCCTCTCCCTCCTGAAGGCATTTCTTTAGAGGTGAAACTAAAATTTACCCTCTTCCCAATCCTTTAAATGGGATTAAAGTTACTCCATAATGAAAGGAAGGTCTTGGGTTAGCAGAGATGCTCTTTTTTTTTTACCAAAAAAAAAAAAAAAGTAAAGTAAAATGTGGTTTTCTTGTCATTTGGCACAGTTCAATTTGAAGTAACTGAGCTCTTTTTTCCTCAGAATTATTAATGTAATAGTGATACAGTGTTTTAAGGATAAATAAACTTATTTAACAAACCAATTTATTAAATATTTCTGTGACAAGTTTGGTCTCTCAGTTCAGAATATTTTATTAAGGAAGAAAAGCAGCAAAATGAATGTCAGGGACTGTTCCTCTCATTTCAGTTTTATTTGATGATGTAACAGGCACCAGACATGAAGACTTGGGTCCTGAAACAATCTGGTTTCCCCAGCAATTCTCAAGATTTAGCTTCTTAACTCTTTTTCCCTCAGAGCCAGAGGAATAGAGCAAGAGCGAATTCCCGACAGTGTTTTACCAGGTTGCGGTTAGTCACTTGTTGCTCACGGCTCCTATTTAGTGATTTCCATTTCACTAAACTTTTTGCTTAGTGTTGAGTGACTTTTAAATTCAATTTTTTTTTTTTTTGTGAGGAAGATCAGTCCTGAGCTAACATCTGCCAAACCTCCCCTTTTTTCTCGAGGAAGATTGGCCCTGGGCTAACATCCGTGCCCGTCTTCCTCTACTTTATATGGGACGCCGCCACAGCATGGCTCGACAAGCAGTGCGTTGGTGTGCGCCCAGGATCCGAACCAGCGAACCCCGGGCCGCTGCAGCAGGCACGTAACCACTTGCGCCACCGGGCCGGCCCCTAAATTCAATTTTATCACATTAGAAACACATATTTGAAGGTTGCCGGTGGATGGATTTCAGCTGATCCATTGAGGAGGTGAGAGAAGCTGCTATCACCTTGCTGTTTCCTTCCAGGAAGGAAGGATTCCGGGTGTGATCCGTATGGACTCCACATGGTTTCTGTTGTGAAAGATGCACGGCCTCGAGGCTCTGCTAACCTCCAGTCTGCCAGACTGAAGAACGTAGTGTGTGTGTAGATTGATTTCTTGGGAGCTTTTGTTTTGATTATTTTCATTTGCATGCTGGTTTATTAAGCACCAGAACATAAGGGTTAAAGTTTTTTATTTTATTTTGTTAAGGAGCTCAATTATTCTTAGTTCACAGAAGCCGAGTTTCTGATTAGCTGTACCACCCCGTCCTCATTAGGCAATTTAAGATGTGAATTAATAAATTTTTTAGAAAGTAGCTAGTTATGATAAAACCCGACACATTTGCATTTCTGTGAAACTGCTGCGGCAAAGGTTCTGACTAGAAGACTCCATCACACTGGGTTGTAAAATCACTGCTGGTGGGAGCTATTTCTTCTTTTTGTAAGAAAGCTCGCAAATGTGAAGGTTGCACATTATGCCTTCTGAGCCTCTTCAGAAGCCTCCCTGCCCTTTGGAGTGTGTGGGCTGAGTTATCGTCCAGGGGCTGTGCGATCCCGTATTGGCTCATTGGATGTCCTGGACATCCCCGTGGAGACTCCCTCATCCTCCTGGATTTCGGGGTGGAATGGGGGTGGAATGACAGGGGAGTCTAAAGACATCAGAGTCTGACACTGTCTCCTGTTCAGGTAGCAGCTCGTCTCTGGGAGCGGTCTGTCCTCCATGCTCCGTGGGTCACCATGCACTGGGTCTTAACTGCACACTGTCGTAGCGTGATAGGGTCTTAATATCTGGGTGTTCTGATCTGTTCATCCCGATGAGGTCTGCGTGTCCTTAAACCTCAGGGCCAGATCTCACACTGACTCTTTGACTGTGCTGCATTCCAGAAGCAATGTGGAATGTTGCTTACCTCCAGGAGCATAAACCTTACATTGTGGAGCGGAGGCGTTTGAAAACATCTTCTCCTCTCCTATTGCCAGGGTGGCTCAGTGTCTACTAAAATTAAATCCATATGGGTACACGGAGCAGATGGGGAGGGCTGGAGGGGTGGGGAAGTACACTGCCTTATGTGTCTGTGATGACATTCATTTAACCAGAGGTAACCTCAGAGTAATAAACCAGGGCATTATTTCCGTATCAGGATCATGTATTCACGTATGGCACTATACAAAATTTAACTTATATGCATATTTATACATACACGTATGAAAGAGATCATAGCTTTGGAGTCAATGTTAATAATAAGCAGATTCTTTCTAGAGTCTTGTTCGTCTACAGTTAGATTGTAAAGGACAATCCTTTTTATTATATTACATCAACTTTCCTTTATGACATCTACTTGTGCAGCTATTTTCAGTGGCGGGGCAGCAACATATAGAGGGGATGTGCATTAGAAATGTGGGAGAGACTGTAATTTGATAAAGCATATTAATTCCGTTTGTTATTTTTTTCTGTATAAAATACAGAGAGTAAAGCTTGGTGAGTCTTCTTGCCTAGCAGGGACGAGATGGATTGAGCAAGTATCTTAGGGACATGGGTTCAGAAAGGCTGAGAAATGATGCCTTTGGGGTTCATGAAGAATGACAGTGAGTACTTTCCCACCTCTTTTGGGGAAGAGTAAGACCATTTAATTTACTCTAAGTCTGGTGTTGGTGTCCCTAAACTCCAGACGTAGGTCTAAGGAGGCCAGCCTGTCCGTGTAGAACTAGCCGTGAGTGTGTGACCTTTGTTGCTCGGTAAGGGCTCCTACTCTGTGTGTGGTCTGAGGACCAGTAGCATCAGCGTCACTGTTGTTGGCTGTTAGACATGCAGACTCTCTGGCCTCGCCTGCCCATGTCCTGTCCTTGTATAAACTGCCCACGTCGTCTTCGCTTCACGGTTCTTCCGGGTTACGTGTGTTAGCCTGTGACACCACGGGTCACTTTCTTCCCCAGACAGGCGAGGAGTCCAGATTTGGACTGCGCTCATCTTGGCTGTGCTGCTTAAGTTCTTTCATAGCTCTCTGCCTTGCTTTCCTCGTCTGTGAAGTGGAGATAGCAGCAACAACCTCATAGGGATTTTTCAAGCATTAAGAGAAGATTTGTAAAACACTCCTCCAAGAGCCAGGCAGATGGAACACGGCGGTTATGAGTGTGATTATGGGGATGTTTATGTCACATCCCCTGCTGATTGTACGTGCCTTTGAAAGAGGCTTCCTGTGGGCTTCATCTTGGTTTTCCTCCGTGCCCCGTCTCTGTGCCTGGAACAAGTTTGATGGTGATGTAGTTGTGGTCTAGCACTAGCATCTGGAGCTGAAAATCCTTGATCTTTGGAAAATTCGGTTTGAGTCAGAGGCAGCAGTCCTAAGAACCTTAGCTCCACAGGGGAGCATTCTGGAAGCCTATTGTGAGACAGCTCCTTTGCTGTCAGGTTCGGGCATGTTCACGACTGCTCTGTGGGTGCATACCACATTGCACACAGGTGTGCGGAACGAAAAGGAGTCCTGTAGTTGCTGAGAAAACGCCAGCTCATAGTTTTCATCGTTCTGTCACTGTGGAATGAGATGGAGAATGAAGAGCTCAAATAAATTTTAAATTGGCTTAAATCATCCATCAACTTGGAAAGATGTTATCTTGGATTGGGGTGTGGTTGTGAGACAGAGAAGGTCTAAAACAGCAAATCCTAGGGCAGTGGGCTGGGCTTGTGCATGGGCTCAGCCAATCAGGTGGAACTTTTAACCACAGGCCTGAGCACCCAAAATTGAATTAGCACAGGTCTTGAGATATCCACATGGGCTCTCCCTCATATTAGGGGACAGTGAGGCTGGGAAGTGAACTGGGTGGGTTCTGAGGTCTGATGACCTGGGTTGAAATCTCAGCTGTATCTTCTTATTTATTACAGTGGGATCACAGGCAAATTACTGAACCTCACTAAACCATACCACTCCCAAGAAAACTGTAGATGAATTTATGTCCTACCTGATCCCTGAGGTCTTGAGTTCGCTGTTCAATAGACATTTCAAAAATCTTTTGAATGCGTTTTTAATTTTAGAATAGCTTTATATTCAGAGAAAAGTTAATACAGATAGTGAAGATAGTAGAGAGTCCCTATACTCCCACATCCAGTTTCCCCTGTTGTTAACACCTTACATTAATATGGTGCATTTGTCATAACCAGTGAACTGGTATCAGTACTAGCTCAAGTCTGTATTTTATTTAGATTTCCTTAGTTTTTACCTCATGTTCTTTTTGTGGTCCAGGATCCCATCCAGGATACCACATTGCACTGTCCTGTCTCCTTAGGCACGTGGCTGTGACAGTTTCTCAGACATTCCTTGTTTTTGGTCATCTTGACCATTTTGAGGAGTACTGGTCAGGTGTTTCGTAGAATATCCCTCAATTGGGATTTGTCTGATGTTTTTTTCTCATGAATTGACTGGGGTTTTGGGATTTGGGGAGGAAGACCACAGAGGTAAAGTGCCATTGTTGTCACATCGTATCAAGGGTACATACTCTCAACATGACTTATCACTGTTGATGTTGACCTTATCACTGGGCTGAGGTCGTCTTTGTCAAGTTTCTCCATTGTAAAGTTGTCTCCCTTCCCTTTCTTTTCCATGCTGTATTCTTTGGGAGCAAGTCATTATCTATAACCTACGCTTAGGAGTGTGTTCAAGAAAATTTGTTTTTTCAAAAAATTTTGCCCATACCTTTATTCAGCACTTTCCTCATCCTGCATCTCATTAAAATCCACTCTATTTCTTTCCACTAGTAGATTGTATTTTTCTTCATGGAGAGAACCATGGCTTATTTGTGTAAACATTGTAGGTCAGTTGGCCAAAGTACTTGACATTTGGGATCAGCCCCCCCAAATTCCAATCCATACCCTGATTCAGGATTGCATCATCTATCACTGGGGAACATTTACTATCCATATTTTGAGAAGTGCTGATTTTTGAGTAAGTGAGGCCTAGGAAGTTCAAGCAGAAATAACAACGAAAGCTCACACCTACACACACTTCTCCTGTGCCAGACACAGGGTTAGCACCTAACATATGCTGACTCGGTTAATCCACACAGCTACCCGGTAAGGCAGCTATTGTTATAATCCCCATTTTACAGGTGAGGAAACTGAGGCCCAGAGAATTGTAGGGCACAGAGAAGTGTTGCCCAAGGTTACACAGCTCATAAATTGCAGAGCTGGGCCATAGAATTTGGAAAATTATCTGTATGTTTGCTAACCGTTCTTCCCTGCTACCCACACCAGCCGATAATGCCACTTTATCACCAGCACCTGCCCACTGTGTGACCATGGGCAAGTTATTTCCCTTCTCTGTCTCTGCATCTGTAAAATTCGGTAATAATATTTGTACCTCCCTGAGAGGTTTTGATAAGATAATGCATGTGAAGCACCACACATAGTATTTATCATATATCACAAATACAGCTGCATTTTCTGAATTAAAGGTAGAGACACGGATGAAAAGCTGTTGAGTGTCAGTACGGGGGCCATAAGATGAAATATTTAAAATAGGGATCGTCTCCTAAAAGTAGAATGGCCACAGAGTGGAATTATAAGATGCTCAGAAAGAAGATGGAGGTGCTTAGTTGTGGAAGGGATGGAGAAAGCCAGGACATGTCAGGATCCTTGTCATTCAGGAAAGATGTACCTCAAGACCATCTCGTACTCCCAAAATTGTCAGTCACAATAGCATAATATGTAGCAAAGCATCGATTGAAAGACTTCAGTTATCTTTTCAGACTTTTAACAGTTTTCTAAATATAGGAGTAAAAGTCATAAATAACATTAATAAATAAAGCTTGCCATTAAATTGACCTATGTTTTAAAAATGTAATTTTTCTTCCATAAGAAGAATATAGGTAGCATCTCAGATTTAGAGGAAGTCACCTTTTTTAGCTAAGAACCATCAATTCCTAGACTTGTTTATTTTAGCTTCGCTCCTATCAATAGGTCTGGCAGGTGGCTTTTGGGGAGAACCATATTTTTGCAAAGAAAGAATGAAGGCAAGAGAAAGTGTGCGAGCGTGCAAGAGATAGAAACCCCAAGCCATCAGGTCATACGGGCAGATCTCCGGTAACCTGAGCCCACGCTACGGTCCTCCTCTACCCTCACCTGGATGCTGTTGACTCAGATTCGTGCCTCAGCAAAATCAGAAACGACTGACGACATGTCAAGGACCTTTGGGGAAATTTGGAAATGGGTAAAACCACAGTGTTCCATCTGGGAATGCCAAGGCTCCATCCTCTCTAATTACAAAGCTAATGAGAACTGGGGATGAGGGCTCCAGATGGCCCGGGTGAGCCAGGAAGAATTTTGATGCCCTAAATGGCATGCGTTTTCATTCTGGAAACGTGGCCTTATCTAATTGTGTGTGTGTTGAATTGAAGGAGTGAAGTGGAAATCGAGCTTTCCCTCTAAGATTTTGCTTTCCGAGTTAAGGTTGAAGTCAGGTCAGAAAAACACTTTTTTATCTGGTATGTTTTGGTAGCAAAAGCAAAAAGCCAGTTGCAGAACTTGTGAATGACTTTTAGAAGACATAGTGTTTCTGAAGTATCCAACACACCGGCTTCTAAGAAGAAGGATCGAAATGTGACACTTAAGATTTTATCCCACAGAATGTTTTCAAAGTAAGAAAAGTCTCTGGGATTATATCCAGCAGCCCCTTTTTTGTTTGTTTGTTTTAAACACACACACATACACACAAATTTTAAAAGTTTTCGTCTGCCCTGGTCATGCTGTCGTCCTTTGGTGATTAATTGGCAGTCTTTGGCTTTGCTCCAGGGATGCAAAAATCCTGGAAGGTGACCTACATGGAGTGGTGTCAACCTACAGAGTGATTCATCATCATGTGTCTAAGTTAACATCTTAAATGACAATCTGCCTCCCTTTTGGGGGGTTTCTTCTCAGTGTCCACAAGACCCTTTCCATTAAAAGTGGTCTGTGTTCAGCTTGCATTAATTCTGTGCAGTTCTTCTTTTCACTAAAAAAAAAAAAATGATAGTGTTCTCTTTTCAATTTCTTTAACTTCTTGTCTGAGGTTTATGCAGTAGCTTTCTTTCACATGTAAAAAATTTCCGTGGTGGCCCAGTGGATGTTCTGAAATAGAATTTTGGCCACTGCCTCATCCTTTTCAAGTCCTCCTGTTGAGGATGGGATATTTACTCAGAATGCGTTTGTCCAATATTTTAGAGATACCTTCGCTTTTTGCTCCATTTCGTGGGGGAATTGGGAAGACAATTGAGAAAAGGGCAATGAAAGTTATTTCAGGACAGCTCATCTGGAGGGGAAAGAAATATCTTTGGAGTAAAGACCATCAGAAAACCTGTTGGTGTACCAAAAGTAATAATTGGGTAATAACACCACTGCATTTTACTTTCTAGCAACTTTCATGTCCATCATTCCATTTGTAACATCTTGGATGTGAAGGATCAAGTTGGATTAACAAGTAACTTCATCTTTCCTTAACTGAGAAAAGTGAGAAATGCTTTTAAAATGGAAGTGTAGAACATTGTGGAGAATATTCTAACATTTGTTTTAAAAATAATCCACATGCAGCCAGCATGGAAACCAGTATGGCAGTTCCTCAAAAGTTTAACGTAGAGTTACCATATGATCCGGTAATTCCACTTCTGGGTATACACCCAAAAGAATTGAAAGCAGGGACTCGGATGTAGATTTGTAAATCCATGTTCATAGCAGCTTTATTCACAACAGCCAAAAAGTGGAAACAACGCTAATGTCCATTGAGAAATGAATGGATAAACAAAATGTGTGTATACATACAATGGAATATTATTCAGGAAGGAAATACACATGCCACAACATGGATGGACCTTGAAGACATTAAGATAAATGTCAGTCACAAAAAGACAAATACTGTATGATTCCCCTTATATGGGGTACCTAGAGGAGTCAAATTCATAGAGACAGATGGTAAAATAGAGTTGCCAGGGGCTGGGGGGAGGGGAATGGGAGTTATTATTTATGGATATAGAGTTTCAGTTTGGGAAGGTGATAAGTTCTGCAGATGGATGGTGGTGATGATGGCTGTACAACAATGTGAATGTACTTAGTGCCCTCAACTGTGTACTTAAAAATGGTTACAATGGTAAATTTTGTTATGTCTATTTTACCACAATATATAAAAAAATAATCCATACGATACCAACACATGCACCCACTCGCTTATATAAGCACAGACCATTTTAGGGAGGGCACACACGAAACTGCTATTAGATTATGTAGACTAGTCCAGGGCCTGGAAGCACTGTGTTCTGGCACACAGTGTATGTTCTATGAATCCTTGTGAGTGGATGGTTGTTGCCTAGGGTGGGTGGAGGGGAGGAGGGAAGACATATTTTCATTGTATGTGTCCTTCCCTGCCTTTTGGTTTTTTTGGGTACTGTATGGCTTTGTTACCTATTCACAAAATAAAAGCAACTCTTTAGATCCAGTGACGGTGGCAGTGAAGGTGGTAAAGGGAGATATAAGTTCCCTTGAGAAGATTTTGGGACCACAGAAAGGTTGTTTCCTTGCAGAATAGTTGACTATTGCACTCAATCTCCAAGAGATCCTCACGGACAGGAGAGGGGTTGGCTGGACAGGGGAGAATAACATGTGGTGTGTTTCCAGTTTTTACAGGAGCAAGACAGGTATTTTTGTCAACATGTCATATTTTCTGTGTTTCCATTTGTTCCTGAATGGGAAAAGGGAAGTGGTGCTCTCTTCTAGTTTTAAATGCCTTTTAAATTTTTCTGCTGAGGAATGTGGTAATTCTCCCCGCCTCCCTTCCCTCCTCCCTACCCTGGAATTGGTGCAGTCTTACGGGAGCCCGGAAGTGTAATTTGAGGGAAATGAATACATCTGGTTGAATCCTGCCTGATGTGTTTTATCTGCGGCATCATGAAGCACATGGTGACAGTCGCTAAAGTCACTTTATCCTTTCCTTGCTCCTTCCTGCCTCTTCCTCTCCCTCCCCCTCCCCGGCCCCAGTAACCAACAGGTTCCACTGACTGGGCTGATGATTGATATTCTTTCCTTAGCTTACTTTGAGTACCACTTCAGAAGTATTAAAAGGACTGATTAATGTCTGTACATAGGATTTCTGAAGAGAACCTTCCTGGTTCTAAAGAAGGTATTGGCCAGCTAGGGTCTCTGGGCTAATTTCTCAGAAAAAATAATGAGCATAGTTAAGGATATTTGAGAAGAGTGTCAACTCTAGGGACTGTATCAGCGTAGAAACATTAATCGATTGGTAGGGAGAGGGGAGGGTAAGGGGAAAATTTGTTTTATTGTTGTAGAAATCAGAGGTTGGAGCTGAAATAATGAACAATGGTGGTCATAATCCTTCCCTGGAGATAATAGATTAGGTACTTTATTTTTGGTTTCTCAGAATAATAATAAAGTCATTTTCACCCCCATCTGAATCATTACAGTAAATTTGTTTTGGGTGGATATTGACCTTTTCACAGCAACTGTGCCGTTTAGAAATGTGCTGTCATTTTGCCCTGTGGCTGAAAAATAGGGAGGTGTCGTTCTTTTAGCCTGGGTGGTGTAGCATCCTTGTTTTGAGAAGTGGGAGGCAGCCGGAGTGGTACACATTGCTTTTTGTTTGAATTGTCGCTGTGGAAAGCAAAAATCCCCCAGAGCCGGGCACGAATCCTGGCTGAGCATCCTTACTGTTACCCTGCAGAGTGAGAGAGAGGAAAGGCTCCAAGGTGAGTTTTGTTACAAATTGAAAAAAAAAAAAAATCAATTTGTTGCCTTCTTAGCCTGTCATGTCGTCCACATGGAGTTTAAGGACCATGAGCGAATGGCCCCTCGAGGATGGGGGAGGCCTCCTGGCTTTGCTGAACTGGGGTGTTTTGCCCCTTGGAACTGATCAATCATTTCAGCGTTCTTGTGCCGAGCCTGTCCAGGTTTCCTTCAGAGAATGAATGTGGACTGTGTTCTGATGAAGGATGGAGGGAAAAAACCGCTCTGACTCAGGTTTTTGAGAATAACAGTCCTTGTCTCTCTCCACAGGGCACATGCTTGCTTGATTGATTGACTATCTAGAGACCTGGGCTTAAATATAGAACAAATGGATATTAAGATACTTAATCTTTTTTATTTTCTTTTTTTGAGAGGGAAGCTAATATTTTTTGACTGGAAACTCTATGTTCTAAATATATTATTTTCCGCAATTCTCCCAAGATCTAGGGAGGCAGATAATAACAATAATAAGTAACATTAATTACAAATAAAACTGCGTTAGGCTCTCTTCTAAGTATTTTACTTGTAAAATTGACAGATGGACTCCTCTCAACAGTGCTCTGAGGGTGCATACAAGAACTCAGGATGCTGAGACTCATAACGGTTAAGTAATTCGCCCCAGATTACACTTAGTCAGTGACAGAGTCAGGATTCCAACCCAGATATTCTGGCTGCAGAGCCCGAGCGTGTACTCACCCGCTACACTGGAGATGAGGAGTCAGAGTAACTTGCCCAAAGTCGTGGAGCCTTAAGGGATCAATTTTAGTTCTCGTTATTTCCAATTGATCAGGGATAGTAGAAGTTTCAGCTTTCCTTGCCAAGGTCTTCTTAGCTAGCATAGTGAGGATACTCTGAGCAGCCCAGAGGGCCCATTTGGAAAGCTCTGGGTTTTGCTTGAGCACACGTTGTAGAAGGAATTGAAATGCGGCCCCAGAAAGGGGCGTGTGCAGCACCTGGTGATCTTTTCTTCCAGAGTGGGGAAAAGTTCCATCACGTCAGGCTCCTGGAGGTTCCTGCAGCTACTTCGGTCCAGCCACCTCTTTTCTCTCCTGGGCAAAAGCAAAACCAAAACCCCAAAGCGACAGTGAAGCGAGAAGGGGTGGTGGGACCGGCTGTGTTCCCTTAGGTCGCTGGCATTGCTCACGGAGTGAGCCCGGACTTGCCATGACAAATCCAGCCCCCGGCTGTGCCTTTTGGAACAGCGTTCTCCAAAGCACTAGTTTAGTGTTACTTAGATTTCCAAAGCAGACGACTTTCTTTTTTTTGTGTGTGTGTGAGGAAGATCAGCCCTGAGCTAACATCCATGCCAGTCCTCCTCTTTTTGCTGAGGAAGACCCGCCCTGGGCTAACATCTATTGCCAATCCTCCTCCTTTTTTTCCCCCCAAAGCCCCAGTAGACAGTTGTATGTCATAGTTGCACATCCTTCTAGTTGCTGTATGTGGGACACGGCCTCAGCATGGCCGGAGAAGCGGTGTGTCGGGTGCGCGCCCCGGATCCGAACCCGGGCCGCCAGTAGCGGAGCGCACGCACTTAACTGCTAAGCCACGGGCCGGCCCCCCAGACGACTTTCTTTGCAGAGCAGGATTTCTGATTCTGGCATCTGTCGTAGAGACACCAGGGAAACCAAGTAGAGAACTTACTTTTTCTGCTTAAAAAAATTATTAATAATAAAGTACTCAAGTCTTTTGGCCACTCCCGCCAATACTGATGTTTTTCTCTTGCTGGTTTTAGGGAGGAATACCAGTTTGTGGTGGGGTACCACTTGGGGTTGGAATTTTCTGTGATGGGGGAGTAATTGGGAAGGTACAAATTGTAAGATCTTCTCAAGCAGCGGGTACAGTTAAAAGGAATGCAGTCCCAGAAAGGGGGGTTTGCAGTTACAGGCAGATGGGCCAAGGAGATGGTCTGTTTGCCAAGTGGACTGGAGCCCAAGTCTTCAGGTTTTCAAGTGGGTAATTAGAACAGGAAGGAGCCAAACGCAGGCCTGCTGGCGCCAGAAGCAGCAAGATTTTCCGTCCAGGTTGGATAGTCTTAGAGCTGAGGTGGGTGCATGTCAGTTAACACATACAAGCCCCTGATGTTATGTCCGTAATTGGGGGTGCGGGTCATGGAAGAATGAGCAAACAGGATTTCCGTTCCTGAGCAACGAAAAGTCTTAGGCTGAAAGGTGAATACATGCAACAATAGAGAGGAGTACAAGACAGTATAATTAAGCAGCAGATTGCATGGTTTTGCTCCCAACAGCATCTCTAGTTAGTGGTATATTTGACTTGGAGCACAGGCTGTGGAGTCAGAATGCTTGGGTTTACATTCTGGCTGCTCAAAGCTGTGTGGCCTTGAGCATATTGTTTCATCTTTTTGAGCTTCAATTTCCCTATCCGTAAAATGAGAATAGTTATAGTAGCTACCTCATGAATTCATTATGAGGACTCAATGATTTTCTTCCTGCATGAAATGAAAAAAGGCCTGTTGCCTGTGCTTCTTGCTTTTGAACACAGTCTTGATACCTAGAACTGTAGCAGCTTTCTTGTACCCGAGACAATGAACTTGAGGGGAAAGGTCAATAGGCAAAGGGTGGCCGATGAGAAGGGAGGAACCGTTGGGATCCTTGATGACTCTGCTGGGGGGCCAGACCAATTCTGCCTCCAGACTTTCTGAAGTGAACCACTGCTGGTTGGGTTTTCTGTTACTGGCCGCCAAATGTATTGTAATTAATACGAATTTCTTGCTAGACTGTAAACTCATTGAAGGCAGGGCAATGACTTATTCACCTTCGAGCTCTCAAGGAGAACCTAACATAATTGCCCTGCATACAGTAGGTACTCAATAGATACTCAATAGTTTACTATAGGAAGATGGATGATTGAAAAGAGAGGAAGGGTGGCGGGAGGCAGGTAGAAGTGGTGTGCTGGTAAATGTTTAACTCTTAGCTCTCTAAGAAAGAAAGTCCTGATCTGTAGTGTTTGCCAATTTTCAGGGTGTAAATATTCCCATCATGGCTGATTTCAGGCTACCAATGTGGTGTCCCTGAACTCAGTGTTGGGAAGTGATGCACGCAATCAGCTCTGGTGAGCCGCAGTCAGCTCTGGTGAGCCGGTACAGACCAGCCCTGGCTCTCCACCAGGGGGATGAAGGGGGAAAAGGAGGGAGAGAGAAAAGGGAAGGAAAGGTTCTATTAAAATTAATAATAGGAATACTGATCACACCAGTAATAATACTTAAAATTTATTAAGAACTTACTCGGTGCCAGGTTCTGCTCCAAATCCCTCCCAGTGGTTTTCTTACTCCTTGTCCAGAACTGGGTCACACGGACTTTCCCAGCTGCAGGAGAGGCCAGGAAAAGTGACCAAGGGGGAGTGGACGTGCTGTAACTAAGTTAGATCGTAATGTGTCCTTGCCTGGGGCTTAGCCCCTTGCCTCTCTGAACGCAGGCAGGCATCTGTCTGCGATGAAGGAGGGCTGTCGGGTGGGTGACCAAGAATGTCTGAAAGGGCAAGACTTTCTGAGTAGAATGGGTTATTTTTCAAACTCTAAAACTGCCTTTTCAGCAAAGTTAACTAGACCCATTATCATCAAAATTATACAATTCTTCCCTGCCTTCCTCCATCTCTGGGTACCACTCCAGACACATAAACCGACTTTGGCCTTCATGGTAGAACATTTGGTTTTCTCAACCGAACAGATACCGACCACAGTGATAAATGAGGTGGGAAGAACGGAAATATATGCAGATCGTCAAAACACGATTGCCATAAAGCATCCAGAAGAGAAAACAGGAGCTCCCGATGTTCAGATTGCCTGCATTTCGGTTGGGCTATGAGGTCCTATGTGGGTTCAGGGTGGGAACTGGCTGTCTCTGGAGTGAGGTGGAAAGGATGAGGTGATCGAGGATGTCTCCTGCGAAATTCCTTCCTTACGAGATCAGCTTCCTCGTTTACATATTCTCTGGGCAGTGGCTCACATCAGAGGCCAGAGTTATCACTGTCCTCCGGCAGGTGGAAAATATATAATAAAGGAAAGTGCCAAAATTGGGGCCACCGTTGGGGAAAAAAGCAAGAACTCTTCTAAGGGATATTTCTGTATTATCTTCAGAATTTTTGCAGATTTTATATCCAGGTGTCAGTTTCTTTAAAAACAAAAGAAGATGGTAAGTGTTTCGTTGGTTCCACCTCATCATAGGCCCAGAGAGGGAAAGCAAAGGCAGAGAAGGAAGAGATGTGAGGAGATTAATGATTCTGCTTAGAGGACTCCACGTGATGGACAGGCCAAGCTCTGCTGCCTCTCCAGTTGAAGGAGAGAATGGTTGAAGGAGAGAATGATAAAGCACTGGAAGACCCAGACCGTGCTTTGAAATGAGGACTCACTTCAGCTAGAAGAAATGCCTAGAAGAGCGGAGGTTCAAAGAGGCCATTATTTCTCAGCAGGCTGTACACTAGGAGTCAGAGCTGATTCCTACCTGCCCCTTGGACTGTTTATAAAACTGATCTAATGAAGGCACCTGTCTGGGCCATGCTGAATCGACGTCCAGGGGAACATTGGTTGGAGGTAACAGTTCCTTTGGGCTTTCCCAGTGCAGAACCTACATCCCACAGCAGAGGAGCAGTGTCGGTTCTTTGTTATTTATAGCAGTTTTCCAGGGTCAGCTGGCATCTTCCCATATGGTCCATCCTATCATGTTATAAAGGCAAAATTGCTTTAAGTTTGAGATCAGGATCTGGGGAGTCGGTCACCAGCCAAGTATTTCTATCTTTCTTTAAGCAGAATGGAGAATACCTTGTACCTCTACTCTGCTGTGAACATTGCCCCGTTCTTCTAAGGCGAGGGTTGGCACACTTTTTCTCAAAGGGCAGGTAGTAAACATCTTAGGCTTTGCTGGCCATATGGTGTCTGTCACAACTTCTCAACTGTGTGGTTATAGACTGAAAGCATCCATCGGTGGTAAGTGGGCATGGCTGTCTTCCAATAAAACTATAAAAACAGGCAGCTGGGGGGATTTGGCCCACGGGCCGTGGTTTGCCCACCGCTGCTCTGGGAGGTCTTAGATGGAATGGCAACCTCTCTTCCAATGTAGATGGTAATAGTGCGTTGCAAAAGTCAGTGTGTTATTATGTTACAAGACCTTTCCCCACCTGAAATCAGAGTGGGGAGCAAAAACGGGACAGCAGATTCTCTCTTATCCCATTGGTGGTGATGTGGCTAATCGAGGGGTGAAGAAGGCAGAGAACGTCTTTGGGCCACTTTAGTGACGTCACTGCCCTTGCTTGGACGGGGCAGTCCCTGGGACTTTCAATGAGATGGTGCCGGCGTGTCTTGTGTTGGCCGGCTGGCCACAGTTTAACTTTCTCCTCAAGACTTTGCCTAGGCCTTCCTTCTCTCATTTCCTTCTAACAGTCTAGATAAAGAGGAAAATAAGGAGAGTGCTGACGATCCTCATTTGAGACATATTATAGCTTATTTCTTGAGCAATTTTCAGGCGTTGGCCTTATTTCAAAGGCGACCTACTCTACTGTCTTGGAGTGTGGGCTGGGATTCACTAGCGTTCCCTCCCAGACTGGGGATGGCTCTATTAAGAAAGGAGAGCAGATTCCAATTTTACAAATGTGATTTCCCCGACAGACTTTGAGCAGGAAAAATTACACGCGGTTGCATGCTGCACGAAGCTATTTTCACAGGAAGATCCAGACGAGGCACGGGGTCAGGCTGACACCTTGTAGACCCACATGTCGGAGTGAAGATCTCCGAACACCGACAGCACGATTCCACGGAGCGGGGTGCAGGGAGGTCGCTGGTTTTCAGCTTATATTTCGTATCTACTTGCTTCTGTAAGCATGGATTGACTATGGATTGTTAGAAGTAGTTCATCTTCCAGCGATGAAAGCCATGTTCATGTTGCTGGAATCACCTAGTTTCAAGCACTTTTAGGTCTTGCAAGAAGAAATGACATAAGCTCACCCCCTCTTTTCTGGCTTGCGCTGCGCCAATATTACTTAGATGGGCATTGTCTCTATGAAAAGGCTGGATTTACATATTTTGCTAATTACAGCTGTCATATTCCTCCAGATGATTTAATGGTGGCGAGGCCTAACAAGGGTGAGGAGTATTTTTCTTTTTTTTTGTGAAGAAGATCAGCCCTGAGCTAACATCCGTGCTAATCCTCCTCTTTTTGCTGAGGAAGACCTGCTCTGAGCTAACATCTATTGCCAATCCTCCTCCTTCCCCCCTCCCCCTCCAAAGCCCCAGTAGATAGTTGTATGTCATAGTTGCACATCCTTCTAGTTGCTGTATGTGGGATGCGGCCTCAGCATAGCCAGAGAAGCGGTGCGTCAGTACGCGCCCCGGATCTGAACCCGGGCCACCAGTAGCAGAGCGCGCGCACTTAACCACTAAGCCACTGGGCCAGCCCGGGTGAGGAGTATTTTTAACTAAACTGTGTGGGTTTGGTAGCCATTTGGGGACTAGTAATGGAATCTAGAGCTTCACAGGAGCTGTGAGGAAGCAGTGACTGGCGGAGGGAGACCAAGGCTGTGAAAGACATGGGTTCAGGGCAACTGTTGGGCGATTTGATCCTGAAGGGGGCTGGTGGCCTACCTTCACGTGCTCTGACAGTTGTCAGTCAGCCTGCTTTATAGGATGTGAAATTGACAACCTCCCTCTGTCTGAGATGGAGGGGTGCAGTTGGAGTTGGAAACTTGATCTGCAGGGCATGCATACATGCATTCATTCATTCAACAGTCATTTTTTGAGTGCCACAGATCAGAATTTCTGAAGCTTCCCTTTGCATACAAATCACCAGGCAGTCTTGTTGAAATGCAGATACTGATTCAGTAGGTCTGGGGTTGGGCTGAGATTCTGCGTTGATGCTGGTGCTGCTGGTCCAGGGACCACACCCTGAGTTGCCAGGCCTCAGACTCTGTGTCGTTTTGGTGTGACAAGATGAAAACACTGAGCTTGGTCCGGCCTCCGGGCCTTACTTTCCCATGCACCCAGTCTTTGCTTGTCTTCTCCGTTTCAGTCAAGTCTCAGCAGCAGTGTCACTATCTTAGAGAGACTTTGTTTTCCCTGATGGCCCAAATCTAAAGTAGCTCCCCCAGTCTCTCATTTAGCTCTTGCATTTCTCTGAGATTATCTTGTTTCATATTTCTTTTCTGTCTCTCTCCGGTAGGGAATGAGCTCCAGCAGAGCGAAGAACGTGCACTTGCCTGTCTTGTTCACTCCTACTTCCTCCTCCCACCCTCAGCTGTGCCTAGCACAATGCCTGGCACACAGTAGATGCTCAGTAACATTGTTTCATGAAAGATCAGAATTCTTATCCTCAAGGATCCCACCAACTAGATGGAGAGACAGGAAAGCCAGGAGCTACTTATAACTGTGGTGTTAAGAAAGAGTGTAGGGATTTATCGGAAGAGACTGTGTGGGGTCCAATCCATGTGACTTTAAAATTTCTCTGGGCCTCAGTTTTCTCATTAGTAAAATGAGGTTAAGTAATAGTATTTCCCTCATACATTTGTGGTGAGGATTAAATGGCTAATAGATGTAAAGCACTTAGCATAGTACCTGGCATAGAAAATGAAGTATCTGGCATGAAGATGTTGAAGATGGTGGTGGTGTTGATGGTGATGGCGGTGGTGGTTATAGAGGGGATCCCTAACTTTTCAGGGAAGGCTTCATTCACCTAGCAAGTACCTTTTGAGCTGAATTTCAAAAGGCAAGTAGTAATTCCTTAGGGCAGTGTATTAGTTACCAGTGCTTTGTAACAAATTGTCACAAGTTCAGCATCTTAAAACAAGACACATTTATTATCTCAGAGCTTCTGTGGGTCAGGAGTACAGGCATGGCTTAGGTGGGTCTTCTCTTCAGGGTCTCTCACAATCTGCAGTGAAGATGCTGGCCAGGGCTGGGGTCTCATCAGAAGGCACGACTGAGGAAGGATCCATTTCCAAGCTCACCTGATTGCCGGCAGGATTTGCTTCCTTGTAGGCTGTTGACTCAGGGCCTCGGTTCCTTCTTTCTCTTGGCCAGAGGCCGCCCCCAGTGCCTTGCCATGTGGGCGTCTCCGTGGGGCAGCTGACAACGTGGCAGCTTGCTTCTTCAAAGCCATCGAGGGAAAGAGAGTGATGGCAAAACGAAAGTTGTAATCTTATGTAACGTAATCACAGAGGCGACATCTCTTCTTTATTCCATTAATTAGCAGGAAGTTGCTAGGCTAGCCCACACTCAAGGGAGGAGGGAGAAGGGTTATCCAAGGCTGTGAACACCAGGATTTGGGGATCATTGGGGGTCATCTTAGAGTCTGTTCGCCACAGCAAGAGGGACCAAGGATGGGAGAGGAGGGACAAGACAAGCAGAGGGAACAGCATGTGCAAGGGCATGGAGGCACAACGGGCCATATCCTATTGAGGAAATGCCTGTCTTGGCAGGCGTGGCTCACCAACGTTGGAGGAATAATTGGAGATGAGACTGGACCAGGAGCAAGAATGTGTGGGCTCTGGTGCTGGCACCACCACTCCTGGCGATGACTGAGAGTATGTCCCTTGCTCTAGCCTTCTTTTCCTCTGCTGCATAAAACGAGATCAGGCATTTTCACCTGGGTGCCAGGGATCCTAGGGTTCCAAAGAGGTATCTCGGGGGCTGCTGGAGAGGATGGAGGAAAAGGGAAGTGAGCATCCCTTCCCCACTAGAGCAGCTCTTCTTCAATCTGTGTCCCAAACTGGCTTTTCTGCCCAAGGTTTTCTTTTAACAGAGACTTTCATGACTTAAAAATAAGTTGGAACTGCCTGCACTAGCTGCCCTCGGCAGGCCCTCCTATGCTGGCCCACGTGGCTCTGTTAGGGTTCTTATGGGCTTGAGCCAAGACCAGAACCTTAGACCCTGAGCCGTTCAACTGCATTGGCATTGTTTTCCCACCCAGAATTAGGAGAAAGCGGGCCTTGAGGCTGCGCTGGGGTTGGTGGGGAAGTGGGTTATTGGAAAACCCAGTTTGAAGCTTGTGATCAGAACCGTCTGTTTCATTCATTGGCCCACTCACTCACTCATTCATTCATTCGTTGGTTCAACGCTGTGTTAGGCACACAGTGTTCAGTGTCATCATGGGCCTTACTAGGTTCACCTCCAAAGCGTTTTGTTAATGCTAAGCACATGGGATGGGATGCTCCAGTCCCAGCCACTCAGGGACGCAGGTACTAGCTGAGGTTCTGCTCACGTGGTGGCTTGCCAGGGGACCCTGTTCCTTTGATATGACTGCAGTGGGGTCCTTGTCCCTCCCTTTAATGGGGCCCCACAGAAAGGAGTATCTGTGGGAAGAGTAGGGAGAATGGTCAAGATTAGTAGGGTAAGGAGGACTTGACTCCTAAAAGAGGGAACTTTTTAGACTTATTATGGGTTAAATTCCACTAATTTAGAATGACCCAGGAAGAAGCCTTTTGCTCATTTTCTAGGCTGGAGGCACACACCTCTCCCTTTTCCTCTATCCCCCTCACTTCCTGTCTTCCTCTCTGCCTATTTTTTGACTTTTATAAAAGACACTGTTCTGTGTAGGATTCAGAGCAACAGCTGGTCCCAGTTTTGGTACTAACTGTCACAAACCAGCTGTGGGACCTTGGACAAGTGGCCCAGCCACCCTGAGCTCAGGTGCAGAGGAGGGGGTTGGGCCTCATGATCTCTAAGCCCTTCGTGGCCAGGCCTGGAAGGCTGGGTTCTGTCTGACTGCTGTGTCCGGAAGCATTAAAATTCGTCATCTTCCCTGGAACCAACTTGCGCTCCATTGAACAGCTTGTCCCCGAGGCCGTGGAGCTGGCAGGAGGCTTGTCCTTAAAAGCAACAGGTTGGGTGCTGGCAGGCTCACAAAGGAAGTCTCTGGGGAGGTCCAGCCTCCCTGCTCTTCTCCGGGCGGGGGGTCCAGGGCCCTCTCACAGGCTGCTGGGCGGGGAGGAGCCCTGCCCTGAGGGAGAAGGGGTTCATGAGCCGGGGAGTGGGGGAAGCGCTCCCAAAGGCAGACCCTGGAACACTGGACAGAGGTGGCTCCACTCACTGGGATTTTGGGGTGCAGCGTGTAGAGGACGTTCCTGGGATGAGCTTTAAAAGGACAAGAAAGACCTCCCAGAAAAAGAAGTCATAGTAACATCAGCTGATGCTTATGTCTCTTCTCTCTATGCAAATTAGTTATGAATAATATCAATAATACCCAAGATAACACGGTGGCCCATTTTACAGAAGGGAAACTGAGGCTTAGAGACCTCAAAGGACCTGTTCCAGGTGACTCAGCCAGGAAGTGATGGAGCTAAGATTGGAAGCCAGGTTTGGCTCCCAAGCCCCTTTTTCCATTGCACCACCTGAGAGATTATAAGGGGATAGAGGAAGGGGCTCTACGTGGTCCTGGAGTTCCGGTGGGTGGGTGTGTTAGTTTTCTAGGGCCGCCGTAACAAATTACTACAAACTAGATGGCTTGACACAGCAGAAATTGATTCTCTGGCAGTTCTGGAGGCTAGAAGTCTGAAATCAAGGGTTGATTCCTTCTGGAGGCTCCGAGGGAGCATCTTTTCCATGCCTCTCTCCTAGCTTCTGCTGGTTGCCTGCCGTCCTTGGTGTTCTTGGCTTGTAGGCGCATCCTTCCCATCTCTGCCTCCGTCTTCATGTGAGTTCTCCTTGTGTGTTCTCTGTTCACATCGTCTCCCTCTCTGTGTCCCGATTCCCCTCTTCCTAGAAAGACAGCAGTCATTGCATTAGGGCCCACCCTACTCCTGTATGCCTTCATTGTAACTTGATTACATTTGCAAAGACCCTGTTTCCAAGTAAGGTCACATTCATGGGTACTGGGTGGGGTTAGGACTTGAACAGATCTTTTTAGGTCATGCAATTCAACCCACAACCGTGGGACCGGCTGTAAGGCGGGAATGGGCAGAGAGAGGGGGTGGGGCTCATCCACCCTGAGGGTGGAAAGGGCAGCTCATGGAGGGCTGATGGGCCTGGCTGAGGACTTTGGACGTGGTCCTAGACTAGGCAGCGGGATGCTACTGAAGGATCTGAAGTGAGGGTGTGGATGGTCAGGCGGCCTGTCAGGCGCTGGGAGGAGGGTGCATCGTGCAGGGACAAGAGGAGATTCGTTGCCATCACAAATCCATGTAACAGCCTGTGAAGAGATGAGCAGGACCTGAACCAGTGCACTGAGGGAAGGTCTGAGAGGAGAGGCGACTGGAGAGGAATGTAGGTGGTGCCATCTTGAAGGGAGAGGGCAGGAGAGGAGGGAATATTTGTTGAATGAATGGAAGGAGCAGTAGAGAAGGAGGGTGGACTTTCCTAGAAGGAGCAGAGAGCATGGAGGGAGGAAAACCGTGTGAGAGAGGCCTGGAAGCCAGGTCACTCCACCTCGTGGACTTCGGATTCGTCTCCCAGAGAATGTAGGAACTGGACCAGTTAATCTCGAAGCTTCCTTCTGGCTCTAACATTCCAAGGTTTTCGTGATTCTAAATCAGCGCAGGCTGCAGCTATCAGAGAAGGCTTCGTGGGGGAGGTGGTCTTGACCTGAGGGAGGATGTGGAGGGGCAAGAAAGTAGGGAGGGCGTTTCAGGGGTGGGGTCAGCCTGTGCAGAGGCCCAGCGCTGGCGCTGAGTGCATTTCCATCCGGGGCCGTGGAAGGTCCAGCTCTGATGTGTGGAGAGGACCTTCCTGGGCAGCGGCAGCTCCCGTCCTCCTGTCACGGGGATGTACAATTACTGTCTCCTCATCAGTATTTCAGTCTCAGCTTTCACAAAGCGTCCCCCTCTGCCTTTTCGCTTTCCCCAGCAGCCTGTGTAAATGAAGGGAAGAACTGACACCATCCCAACTCGTGGGCAGGCCAGAGTGGGGCCCCCGGGTTCTTGAAGCCTTTGCATCAGTTGGTGACTTGAGACGAATGAGACTTCTGGAAACCAAGTGCCCAGCCCCTTCACTGCAGATCGGGGCCTGTCCTGCCTGTCCCCTCTCTGCCCCCCCCCCCCCCCAAAGTGTGTAAAGTGAATCCCACTGTGCTGCCATCCTTCTCTCCCTTTAGAAAGAAACTCTTCATTCCAAGTCCTCAGGCACCAGGAACATCTCTAATAGAGACTTTTCCAAAATAGTTTCAAGCTTCTGTGCGGGTGACTGCTTCCTAAGCGGGTTAGTCATATACGCAGCCTAAAGAAACGGTGTGGTTAGATTCTTCATCTGGTGTCACTGTGGAGCCCTTGTCTCCCACAGGTGGACGGTATGTGTCTGAGGGCGGGTTTCTTGTCTCACAACTTTGGGCTCCATACTGGGAGGGGGAGACTGTGGTTCCTTGGTATCAGGCAGTGGGGTGGGGGTGGGGCTGTGCTACCTCTTCTGTGCTTCTAGAACACCATGGGGACTCTCTCTTTTAGGACTTCTGGGATCCCACACCTCCCTAGGCATCACCCTCTCTCAGCTGAGAACTCGGGGATGGGAACATTGCCTGCTTTGTTTGTTTTTAAATCTCTGTATCCTCAGCACCTTGCACAGTACTTGGCATAGAGTAAATATTCAACAAATTAATTTATCCACTCATTTTGCAAAGATTTATTGAGTACCTGCTATGTGCTGGGCTCCAGTATAGGCCCTACAGATAAAGCAGTGAACTAAACAGGCAAAGTCTCTGCCTTCAGGGAGCTTCCGTTCTGGTGGGGAGAGAGACTCTCGGTAAGTAAACACAGGCATGGTAAATGGTGTGATTTGGGGTGATGAAGAATGCCATTAAAGCAGGGTCAGGGGACAGAGTGACAGAGTGGGAAGCTATTTTGGAAGGGATGGTTGAGGAAAGCCTCTCTGAAAAGATGACTTTTTAGCAGACCCTTCAGGGGTGTGAAGGGGTGAGCCATGTGAAGTTCTAAGGGAAGACTGTTCGTGGCAGAGGGAGCACAAGGACAAAGGCCCCGAGGTGGGAACGAGCTTGGCATGGTAGAGGAGTGGTGTGGCTAGAGTGGAGTGGGAGAGGTAGGCAAGGGTGAGACCCCGCAGGGTCTTCAGGGTCAAGATTGGGTGTTAAATTGTTTATAACCCAGCTTAGCAGTGATCTGGATGCACAGCAAGGGCCTATAGGGAACTGCACTAGTAAAAGAAAAAGATAGGGCAGTTGTATTAATACTATTCTGCTGAACTCTGTTTGCAGTTTACCCTCTGCTCGTAGATAGAGAGGCATAGCTTTAGAGTTCATCTAGGAATTCAGCATGGCGGAGCAATGGGGAGGTTTGGGTGAGCCATTGGTGGGACTCAGGGTGACTTCTAGGAATTCTGTCTTGTGTGGGGTGAATTAAAACTCAGACTTGGATCAGTACCTGGAAGGCAGCTTAAGGTGGGGGTCGGTGGGGATGGTCATGACCCAGCAGGCAACACCAGTAATTTATGGTGCTTTATAGTTGGGTAGCAGAAACTTGAACTTGAAGTTAGTATATTTGCTTAACATTTTGCTGCCTCAGTTTTCCCATCTGTAAAATGGGCACAATAGTAATAGAACCCACCTCGTGGAGGGTTATTATGAAGTTTAAATGGGGTGATAGCATGTAATGAGTTTAGGCGATGTCTAGCATGAAGTAAACACTCAAAGTGTTAGTTATTATTTCTTCCATTGTAACCCTTTTCACACTCCCTCATGGGATTGTGCTCTCCTGAAAAGGTCAGAGGTTGTTGTCTTTCTCATTCGTCTTTGTATTTCCCGAGTCATACCATAAGCTTAAAACCTGTTTCTGTTTACCTTGACTGTCTCGCTCACTTTCTGCATGGATTCTTCAATGATGGTAATAGTCTTTTCTTCCACAGGTTTAATTTCAGCTTGTTCTAGCCATGCAGAACTTGACTTTCTTTGTGATTAATTGGCAGCAAATAAACCCACCTGTCTCAGGCATGGTGTGGCCTGGTAAGAATGGTGTTCTGGCTCTGGATTTGGTGGAAGTACTGTGGATGTTTACTCTTGGTGGTTTTTAGTGCACATGGAGGGGGCTCTCTGGTGGTTGTGGGTCTAGAGGGTCACAGTGTAGGCTCTGCCAGGCTTTGGAGTGTGTGGGGGGCTGGTGAACATATCTCGCAGAGTGCTTATTTGTCTCCACAGTCACCTAGCTTCCTGGTTACCCGCTGAGTGAGGGATTCTGGGGGGCCTGGCACTACTAAGGTGTGGGTGGAATATGTTCTCAGAACAGTTATTTGAGATCCTACTTTGTGGAGACACTGAGAAGGCATCAAGGACAAGGCAGACTCAGAGCAAGGAGTCCCTGCCTTCCAGGAACTCTGTCCAGCGGGCCCTGGTCTCCCTCCAGCCTCCCCTCCTTCCTGCAGCTCCAACAACCAGTACACCCCAAAGTGGGTTCCCCTGGTGGGCCTCCTCTGTGCATCCTCGTGGTTCAGCAAACACAATGTTTCCCTTTGCAGACTGGCCCATCTGGGGCATTAAGTCCAGCGTCCAGATGCTTAGGTTTGGATCCCAGCCCGGCCTCTCTATGGCTCCCCATCTGGTGCAGTGCCTGAACCACGTGTGAAATAAATAAACATACGTTGAAGGAATGAACGAATGGTCTGTTGCCCTGGGCAAGTCACTGAATCTCTCCATGCCTCAGTTTCTTCTCTATAAAGTAGGAATAATAGTACTTACCTCTTAGTGTTGTTGAGAGGATTAAATGAGATAGTGCTTCCGAAGTCTGAATCACAGTGCCCAGTGTACAGGTGTGCAAAAAATTTAACTGCCGTTTTTACGATGTTGTTCCTGTCACCTCTGACTTCGCAAGGCTTTGGAGCCTAGTTCCCTGTCCACATGAAGCTCTATCGAATCTCACCATTTTCTCCCCGTGTCTGCCTAGGGATGGGATTGTCCAAGATGGGAATCAATGATCGTTTGCCAATGTATTTTTCCCCCAATAAGATATTTGCCTTTTACCCCCAGGGGGGGCTTCCGATGGTGGGGACTTGAGGCTTCCAGGTGACGAATGGTGGCAGTAGTCAGAACCAGCTGCAGATGTCTCTGAACTCCCATCCTGGAAGGGGCTCTGGAGACCACCTTGTACAGCCCCCATTTTTTAAGGACTTTTGTAAATTACCTACTGTGTGTTAGCCCCAGAATGCTCCCGGCAGCAAGACTCACGTACCTGAGGAGTCTGCAGGCAGCGAGGACGGTGGGCTGGGGTGGCAGAGTGAGTGCATGAGGACGCCAGGGCCCAGGGGAATCGGGAGGTCCTGGCGGCACCCGCACAGCGGTTAGAAGCCTGGCTAATTAGGGCATTCTGCAGTTGGTAATTTGTTTTTCTTCTCGCAGTCCCTTGAGATTGGGCAGGTCCCCAGATGATCTCTCGGAGATAAAGGAACACGGCATTCTTTGCTCGAGCAGCTGTAGCATATCCCTTGGTTGTGCAAGCTGCAGGGAAACAGAAATAGTTGCCGAGAAGTTAGGACAGAAACTCCCAGACCCACGTTGACCGAGTTGCTCCGAGGAGCGGGATGGGCAGTGGGGAAACCACATTCACATTCCTTTGCACATCCTCTTTTGACCTCACTTCCGAGGGCCTGTCAGCATTCCAGATCCTTCGGCCCTGCCCTGCCCCAGCCCACCGCAGTGTGTCTAGTTGGCGTTACTGCAGCGTGGGAAGAACAGGGCTTGGAAGCCATTCGCCGGCTGCGTGACCTCCATGTGAAGTCACGTCATGATCCTGAGCCTCAGTGTCACCGCTGTAATGGGACTCTAGAATGTTCCTCAAAGACAGGTCTTGGGGCTTCATGGTCTCCGTAAACTACTTCTTTCTGTCTTCCCTCTCCTAAGCTCTATCTCATACTCCATAGAAGTCATTATTGTCACTTGTGTGAAATTCCCCTTTCTCTTTTCCTCTTTTAAGTTGCATTGACGGGGGTCTGTCTATAAACTGGAAGCTGCTCGTAACGGAAATCATTTTAGACTCTCACAGAAGTTATTATTGTGACTCAACAGCTGTGCAAAATTCTGGGGAGCCATTCCCCCATCCCACCAGGTCTCTCCCCTCCCTCCCAGTGGAGGAGAAACCTCACGACCACCACCTTGGGACCCTGAGCCAGGCGCTCGCAGGGAGCGTGTGGGAGCCGGTTCTGGAAGGATCTTCTCAACACAAAACATTTTCTTCTCTCTTTGCAGCAAAGGGACTGCTTTGAACCCATGAGTGTGGCCTTTATAACTCAATGCTTAGAGCGTTTGAACCAACAGGCGTTTAGAGATTCTAAACTACTCTCTGGGACTCAGATGATTATTCAGGACCTTAGAAGTATTAGGAGGGTCCTTTGAGCTGATCTATGTACCAGCAAACACACCCCCCATCTCTCCTTAGTGTGACCCAGGCAGACATCAGCAGTGGATCCCAGCACCTTTCTCCATGCTGAACCAGGACGGAGCCTTAGAATCCTTGCCCCACAGGGCCCAAGGCTGAGGAACCCTACACCTTTGCAATTAGAAAAATCGAGACTCAGAGCCTTAAGTATCCAGCTCAAGGCAGGTCTTCTTGTTAGGTGGGCTAAAATATACACACATACACACATGTACACACATGTTCATACACATACGTGTATAAGTTTACACACTCATATGTTCATATATATATGTATATGGAGGTTTTCCCCCTATACTTTTTTTTTTATTAATTAATTAATTAATTTATTTTCCCCCAAAGCCCCAGTAGATAGTTGTATGTCATAGTTGCACATCCTTCTAGTTGCTGTATGTGGGACGCAGCCTCAGCATGGCCGGAGAAGCGGTGCGTCGGTGCACGCCCAGGATCCGAACCCGGGACGCCAGCAGCAGAGCTCGCGCACTTAACCGCCACTAAGCCACGGGGCCGGCCCGCCCCCCTATACTTTTAAAACTGAGGTCTCCATCAGGACCAATTCATCAGAGGCAAAATTTGCTGATGTCTCTAAAGAATAAAGTGTACCATCACACGGGTGAAATATCACAGCCACTTAAGCCAGCCACGTTAAAGATGCAGGAACCTTCGGGAAATTGAGCCGTGTGGATCAGATGGGCCACATCACATGCACAGGCAAAATGCATCTGAGATTGAGGCTGACTGACAAGTCGGGACATTTTTAGGTAGGCCGGGAAGTGCAGTTACAAAATACCTTCGAGATTCGATCAGATCTGGCAGAAAAATCAGTCCTTTTTGAGAAGGCAGAGAAAGGTTTGTTTTAAATGATTCTCTTCCTCTTTGGATAGAAAGATGTCCCTGGGTGCCTGGGTCCTGTGTCACTGAAGTCTCCCTGCCTCCTCTTCCATTTCCTCGCGTCCTTTGAGGGCCAGCTCCCTCCTGCGGGAAACTGTCCCTCTGCTGAGTGCCCGCAGCACCGCTGGGTAAACGCCTGTTGAAATACGCTGCCTTATGATGTGCTGTTCTGTCCCCAGTGAGAGTCCCAACCTCCACTCCGACACGAGCTCTCTTGCCAATCTTTTGCCTCCCTCCTGGAGGCGTTGAGTGGGGTCCCAGGCCCACAGCGGGGCGTTCTCCTGAGCTGTGGGGAAGGTTTAGAAGCTAAGCTTGTTCGTGCATTTGTGGCTTCCCAGGGCAGGGCACCACGGGGAAGGAGCAGCATGTCTGTTGCCTTTCCACACCAGGATTCAGAGGGTCGAGTGGGCTGCTCTTTAGGGCTGGGGTCTCCTTGCCTTCCAGCCTCCCGGATGCTTGGGTGCTTCGACTGGGAGGAGGAGCCAGGCTCTGCTCTCTCCTGCAGTTTTTTGCTGCTCTGGTGTCTGGCAGCTCCCCCTGCCATGGAACAGCCAGAGGTACGTCCCTCCCACCGTCTGTGCATTGGCCCCTCTGTCTGTCCCCCTTAGCTCTCAGCCCTGCTGCAGGAAGGGGCCAGAGGGGACTGGAGCAGCAGGGGGGCCGATTTTAATTGAATTCTGCTTGCTCCACCTTCAAGATGAACTGTTAAGTCAGCAACTTTGAACAGAGCTAAGATGGGGCGAGAGTGGGTCAGGGCTACCTAGTTGCTTCCAGGGGCTTCGAATGTCGCCTTGACATTTTAAAAATGTGACCATGGGCATTGCTGATGGGACCTCCCTTAGAAATACAATGATAACAGCAAACTGTCAGACTTTGCTATTATTTACTATGTGTTTTGCATTTATTAACGCACTTAAGCCTGAAGGCAATATTAGCTCTATGTTACAGATAAAGAAACTAAATCTCAGAGAGGTTAAATAACATGCCCAAGGTCACACAGCAAGTTAAGAGGCAGAGCTGGGATTCAGTCCCAGGCAATGTGGTTTTATAGTTTGTGCTCTTAACCAGTATTCTATACCGCCTTTCTACTTCTAAAATAAAAGTTGAAACCTACCCTTGGAGATCTTTAAAATAAAAGTAGGTCATTAGCTCTTTAAGGCAGTGCCATTTTATATATGTAGCTGCATTTATTAAGTAATTACTTAATAAAATAAGTACTTAAAGTGTGCCAGGCAC
This sequence comes from Diceros bicornis minor, assembly GCF_020826845.1. Lineage (NCBI taxonomy): Eukaryota > Metazoa > Chordata > Mammalia > Perissodactyla > Rhinocerotidae > Diceros > Diceros bicornis. The sequence goes on along the minus strand of NC_080764.1, from coordinate 19,284,413 downwards.
TCTTTTTTTTTGAGGAAGATTGGCCCTGAGCTAACATCTGTTGCCAATCTTCCTCTTTTTCTCTTTTCTCCCCAAAGCCCCAGCACATAGTTGTATATCCTAGTTGTAGGTCCTTCTAGTTCTTCTATGTGGGACACTGCTTCGGCATGGCTTGAGGAGTGGTGCATAGGTCAGTGCCCAGGATCTGCACCCTTGAACCCCATGCTGCTGGGCGGAATGTGCGAACTTCACCACTACCCTACCAGGCTGGCCCCACCAGGCACTCTTTTAAGTGCTCTTATAATAGCTCATTAATCCCCACAACAGCCCTGAGAAGTAAGTATTATTATTATTCCCATCTTACAGACAAGAAAACTGAGGCATGGAGAGGTTCCGTAACCAGTCCAAAGTCACAGGGCTAGGATGTGACAGAGCCGGGATTGGAACCTGGTAGTCTGGTTCCGTATTCCACCCACATAAATAAAACTACTAGTTTATAGAACAAAACAAGACAAACTTCTCTACTTGGTTATTCTGGGGGAAGAAATTCTAGGGTTAGGGAACCCTCTTGGAGTTACCGTATTAGTTACCAGAGCTCGATTTATGAGATCCCTCCACTTTTCAGAATGTTTTATATTTGGAATTTAAAAAGGGTCCAGCAGCTGGCCCGGTGGTGTAGTGGTTAAGTTCATGTGCTCCACTTTGGCAGCCTGGAGTTCAAGGGTTCGGATCCTGGGCATGGACCTACACACCGCTTATCAAGCCGTGCTGTGGCAGGTGTCCCGCATATAAAATAGAGAAAGATGGGCACGGATGTTAGCTCAGGGCCCATCTTCCACACCAAAGACAAAACAAAACAAAACAAAAGCCCATGACAAATACAATTTGGTGAATTGATCTAAAGGAACAATCCTCAGGATTTGTGGATAGTTTACTTGCAGACCAGTCTCCCGTACATTCTCCGTTTCCCATGCTGAGCAATTGCCTTTAATACTCAGAGCAGGGCTCAGAGGATGGCTGATTCTGTTTTGCGGTCTTCCTAACACGTAGCTCTGTAGCCGAGCACATCACAGGCAGTTGGAGGCACAGCAAACATGCTGGATTGATCAGAAATTGAAATGTTATGCCTGAGATAAGAAGAAAATGAAGTAGGGAGATTCCAGCGTAGGAATTTGGCTACCAAATTTTTTGGGTGCCTCCACGGTGCTGAGGCTGTGCCGCATCCATCTATCTGTGCCAGCTCATGAGCCATCAGGGGATAAGTCATGGCGTGGAAGATACTGGTGGTGCAGGAAGTATTGGGGTGGTACATTGACCACACTGTGCTGGGGGCCCCCAGTGCCTGGCTTTCCCTTCTGAGGACCAGCGCTCAGTGTAGCCCTCTTGATTCTGCTTCACAATCGTCTTTTACAGTTGGTGGAAGAGGACAAGATTGCGAAAGAAACTCTCTTTGCAGTCAAAGCTCTTGGCTCTCTGAGCAGCTCCGCTCCACGTTCTGCCAAATTGCTAAACTCAGAACCAGTTAACAGTCTTGACATATCTGACAACCTATGAAACTGACACGCCCTGTGTTTGATCTCCCTAGTGGTGTCAGAGGAGTAGGAAATGAACATCTGTGAGCAAGGCTGTGATCCAGCCCATTTGGGAGGATCTAAATTAATTCATGGGCTCCCCTCCCCGCTCCTGGCCATTTTCCACTCCCCTCCTTTACTCCTAAAGGGTTAAGTTTCACCAGAGCCGGGCTCAGGTGCCTTGTTTCTCTCCTTCACCCACGCCTTGTTTATTCTTCTGCCAATCACCATCTTCCATGTTGTTCTTGTCATCCAAGAGAAAGTTGACTCATTTTTAACATTTAACGAGCCTCTCCCTCCCACTAGTAGGTGTGTGAGCAGCTGGAGATTTTACCATCTGTGAACTCTCCACACTCCCAGCAAATTCTCTTTCCACCTTTGCGGCGCTGTGCAACCAGCCCAAGCCACATGCCTTCTCTGTGTCTCATCTACCTTCTCTCTTACATCGGGAATCAAGCTGGATGGTGACGGGTGTGGGTTGACCTCAAAGAGAAGCCTACTCCTTTTCTTCCTTCCAGAAGAATGTGCCAGGCGTTTAGTGTTAGGGAGAGAGAAGAGAATATGCAGGGTTCTTGTTCTCAGAAGCTCCTGAATTTAGGGAGAAAGGCAACGATATGGATGTTATTAATTGTTACTGTTTACTGAGTGCTCAGGATGTGCGAGGCACAGGCTTTACCCGAAGGATCTCATCTCATCCTCACAGCAACCCTGTGAGCTTAGGAATTTTCTCCTCCTCACTGTAGAGATGAGACAATGACAGGAAGGATAGGTGAATTGGCCAAGGTCACAGAGCCAGTAGGTGGTGGACTCCATAGTCTGTCTTCAGAGGACAAACAATATTATTATTATTGTTGTTATTAATAATATCTATCAAATGCCTACCATGTGCTATGTATCAGGGGCTTACACACATGCTATCTTTCAGTCTCTGTGAAATGCTACAAGGACGTTTTTATCAGAACGTCATGATTTGTGGGGGGGTTTCACAGTGGGAAGTGACATCTTGGGACTGATACCAAAGTTTGTCTGATTCTAGGACTTCCGGGCTCCTAACCCCTGGGCTATAGCACCTCTCGTTACAGCAGGATTTACCATCAAACCCACCCACTTGTTAGGGGGACAGGAGAAGAAGTTACAAATGAGTCCGGGACTACAGGATGAGTGGGGCCATCGCAGGGTGCCTGGCTTCTATGCTTACCCTAAATGGGATGTGCAATTCAGTCAACAGGTGTTTTCTGAGTGCCGGCTATGTGCCAGGCACTGTTGTCGCAGTGAGCAGGACAGAGGGGCCCTGAGAGCTTGATGGTTAGGTTGGGGGGCCATGATGAGATCCCTTTGGGGGCGGGGTTTACAGCTCTGAGGAAAACAAACAAGGATAATGGGGTAAAAGGGTGCCGGAGAAGGCTTCCCTCAGGCAGAGGTGCTTGAGCTGCAGCCCGAGTGATAATCTGGGTGAAGAGGGTCTTGGCAACTGAGAAGGCAAAGAAAGTTCTGGAAGCAGGACCAGGTTGACCGTTGGAAGGAATGGAAATTCCTGGATGTGTTCTGAGATCTGTGAGAGGTTCCATGTGGCCGGAGGTGACATTCGGTGGGGTGAGTGGAGTGCAGTCTGCGGACCTTTCTGCCTGAGCCCCCAAGCCCCACAAGGCTCCCTTCTGAGGGATGCCGCTCTGTCAGCAGCAGGGTTGGGGCCCCTCCTTGATCAGAAGGGCCCCCTCTTCCTTCTCTCCTTCAGTGGTTCTCAATCATTATTTATTGAGGTCTCCCTTGGCCTCTTGCCTGGAGAGTGGAGAAACTTACATTTGAAATAAAAGAGTTGGCTTCTCTAAAACTCATTCTTGTCACCTCTAAGCCAAAGGGCTGTGATTTATAATCACAGAGTGGATGGATTGCATGCACAAATTTTGGTCTTGGTGAAAACTGTCATCTCTTAGATTTGCTCCCTCGCAAGCACATCCACATACAACCTGTGAATAAATACAATAGTTAATTTTTCTGAAATGCTCATTGTATGCGTCTTAGTGGGATGAGCACTTTTGTTGCATTAGCCCATTTAGTCCTCACAAGAACTCTGTGAACTAAGCACTTTTATTCCCACTTTACAGATGTGGAAGCTGAGGTCTGGAGAGGTGAAAGGTGAGAGCCCAAGGGGGCACCGGGGCTGGAATCCCTGACGCAACAGCCGGGGCAGGTATCCTCAGGCCCATTTTGCAGAGGGAGAAGACTGAGGTGCAGTGATGAAAGGGTGTGGAAGAGAGTTGGGCCTGGAGTCTGGGTGTCCTGGTTCTGGCCCATGGTCCACTAGCAGTGGGAAGGAGGTAGAACTGTACGCTGTGTGCCTGGCCCTGACGTGTTCCAGGACTCAAAGTCGAGGGCCTCCCTGAAGTTGGAAAAGAGCACCGGGCAGCCGTCCCTGTGGCCACGCCCCTTTGGACGTTTCTCAAGCCCAGGCAAGGGCTGCATCTGGCTCGTCTACCCTTTTCTGTCAGCCTGTTGTTCTCAGGCCCTTTAATACACCCCAAGTCCCCCCAAAATCACCTGGGACACTTTTAAAAGGGCAGGTTCCTGTGCCTCGAGATAGGCCTGTTGAATCAGCATCTTGATCGTGGGGCCCTGGAATCTGCATCGATCTCACCTCAGGTGGTGCTGAGGGGTGTTCACAGTGGAGGACCGCTAGTCTAGGCCTCAGTCCTGAGACCCCGAGAGGGATGGAAATGGCCCTGGATTCACTCTGAGATTCCTGGCGTGAGGCTGAAACGAAGGACCGTGGTTACTTTGGCCAGGGGAGAGGCTGTTACCATCAGCCCCAGACAATTTGGGGACGTGCTAGAAATAGCTCCCTGGCTGAGCGTTTCTATTTTGCATCTGTGTGATTAGGTGTGTCTGGGGGCTGCAGCCTAACCTTTTTTGGGGTATCTTTTAAAAAAATTGTGGTAAAATATACATCACATAAAATTTGCCTTTTTAACCATTTTTAGGTGCATTAAGTACGCTCACGTTGTGCATGCAGCCCACTCTAGAGGGCTCCTTTTGGAACGCTCTAGGAAGGAAGGGCTTTGCACACATTAGGTGCTTAATAACTGCTTTCAGATGCTAGTGGAGCGGTGGGGATTATTGGGGTGATAGGGTAAATTATTATGCATCAAGTAAGCATCCCTGCTTCTGACTTTCTTATGGGCAGCTTAACCTCCGTCTGAGATGCTCGTGGAGGAGACGCTGGTGAACTATGTTTACAGCTCAATTTCTATTTCTGGGCCAGGCAGGATGATGAGTTCATTGTCTGGTCAATGCCAAGGGCAACTTCCCCTCGCTCCCCCAGCTCCCCCGGCAGAATAGAGGCTATCTCTGTAAAAAATCCAAGTTTCCCTCCTATCTGGTGTCGGTAAGAGGTAGTCCACGGTTGTGACTGGGCCTAGGGTTTCAGATGCTGCCGGCTCAGGACGGATCTGGTGGAGAACCGAACAAATGGGCCTTTTTATATTTAAGAGATTTTTTTTACTGCGTGTCAACAAAAGATCTGTAGACAATCTTGTTATACGTTTCACACTGCTGACTTCATAAGTGTAAGAGCACTCCCGACCCATTTACATTTTTTGGTGCATTTGGGTTTATTTCTGTGGTTACCGTGCTCTGAGGAGGTTACAAAAGCTGGCCTGTTTGGTGGCGGAGCACGTTGCCAATGGAATTTTGGTGAGCCTCACAGCAGAGGAGGGGAGGGCCTTGACTCAGCCAGTGGGCTGAGTTACAGAAGTATTGAATTTTGCAGCTGGAAGGGATCTTATATAGAATAACCCCCCTTATTTAAAGATGAGGATATTGAGACCCAGAAGGGGGGGGTGGGTCTTTACCCAAGGTCACTCTGGCTTCCTGGTCTCCAGCCCACTGACTTTCCACTGCGTCAGACCCTCCTAGTCCTTGAACTCTGGCTTCCGTCGACCAGATGGCTTGCGATATATTAAACCTAAAGATAAGTTTTCCTGAATCAAGAGGTCTTTCCAAATTCATTTATATATTTTGTGCCTTCTCTGTTTTTCTTTTCCTGTGTTTGGGTAGAATCAATCCTTGCTTCTGGGCAGACCTTCCTTTGTGAGTTTCTTTGCTAAGATCTTTATCTTCCTGATTATGTATTTGGAACCCTGGCCTTTGTGCTGATGGGAGCCCTGGGTACATTGGCTCTCTCTCCAGGATGGCAGTACAAGTGGTTGAAAAGTGGAAAATTGAGTCATCAGCTTTCTGGCGTCGCTTATCCTTTCCCAGAGTTCTGAAGTCACGTCTGATATTATTTAGTCACTGTCCCTTCAGTCTGGGAAGTGATTTGGATGTAAGCTACAGAAAGAACTCAGCAGAGCTCTCTGTGATAGGGAATCTTGAGGAGGCCATGGAAACTGGCTGTGCTACTTGGAGATACAGCACCATGTGAGAGAGCCAGAGCCCTCATGTTCCTGAGCAAAAACTAGGAAGGTTCTGGGCTCATGTGTTATATAGTCATCTCAGTTGCAAAGTTGGATTAATTAATTGACTAAGTACTAAATGTTTACTGAGGATTTATTTTGTGCTGGCTCCGCTCAAAGCAAGAGATACAAAAAGGAATTTAACACGGACTCTGACATAAACAAGAGGCAGTGTTTTGGTACCCAGGTACCTATTTTGGGGCTTCATTACACGCTTCTGTTTCCTTGTTATCCTTAAAGAATCAGAGAAAGATGCTAGAAGAACGAGGTACTGCCGACCCTTGAAGCTCGGGGAGGGGGGCTCCGTCTGTTCTGTTTCACCTCCATGTCTCCAGTACAGTGTGGATGCTCAAGGAATGGTTTTTTCAATGCACACCACCACCCCCACCCCCCCTTTTTTTTTTAACTTTCATATGGGAGGCAGCTGTGGGTAGAGGGACTAAGACTGGATGTGGGTCTGATTCACGTGGGTTTGAGTCTCTGCTCCACCACTTAGCTCTGTGCCCTTGGACAAGTCACGTATGTCCCCCAGCCTCCATTTCCTCATCGATGGAATGGAGACCCCATGATTCATCTTGTGATCATGGGTGCATCACTTAACCTCTCTGACCTCAGATTTCTCATCTTTAAAATAAGAGGGAATGAGGATGAGTGTGGAAGGCCCATGGGAACAGGCAGACAGCTAAACAGATATTCGAGAATGGGCTATTTTACTGTTTTTCTCAAATGACGTTTCAAGAGAATAAATATATTTCAATGTGGGTAACTTCCAATTGCCAGTGTGTGGATGTGTCTCCTGGGCCACCTCTCTCAGACTCCCAGGCCTGATTCTGCTGCCTGACCATCTCCAGCCAGCCGTGCTCATGAGACGCAAGGTAATTTGAATAACTTTTTTTTTTTTGTGAGGAAGATCAGCCCTGAGCTAACATCCATGCCAATCCTCCTCTTTTTGCTGAGGAAGACCGGCCCTGAGCTAACATCTATTGCCAATCCTCCTCCTTTTTTTTTCCCCAAAGCCTCAGTGGATAGTTGTATGTCATAGTTGCACACCCTGCTAGTTGCTGTATGTGGGACGCGGCCTCAGCATGGCCAGAAAAGCGGTGCGTCGGTGCGCGCCCGGGCTCCGAACCCGGGCCGCCAGTAGCAGAGCGTGTGCACTTAACCGCGAAGCCACGGGCCGGCCCCTGAATAACTCTTTAGGCCAAGTATAATTGGAGATAAAAGCTAAATGTTTAAGGATCCTGTTCAGCAGTACCCGGCTGACCAGAGCGATGTTTTTGATTGTGAGTGGCCTGGCTCACCACTCTCTCCACCAGCATTGATAATCAAGAGGTACACAAAGTGGTTATTTGTAATAGAAGACCACAGACAATGGTCACATAAAATCAGCCCTAAGTAACCAGTCCATTTTATTTCTGATAGACATTGGAAGAAAAAGGTCTGAATTTCGAATCAAACCATTCAGTTACTTCATTAGAGGAGTGAAGCCAGAAATCATTTGTGACTTTTCCCCCATATATTATAGAATTAGGGGATAAGATATCTTTTGCAGTTTCTGTTAACAAGAAGGAAGATTCCAGGCTTAAGCCAGGGTATAAAAGAAAATTGAAACTAAAGATTGCTTTTTGGATTTGACTAAAGTTTCTAATAAACTGCAGGAAAGCCAAAAACTTTGACTGTAGGCACAGGCTGATATAATAAAGTTCAGGACATTAAAAAAAAAAAGGAAAGGCTGGCCCCGTGACTTAGCGGTTGAGTGCGCGCGCTCAGCTACTGGCAGCCCGGGTTCGGATCCCGGGGGCGCACTGACGCACCGCTTCTCCGGCCATGCTGAGGCCGTGTCCCACATACAGCAACTAGAAGGATGTGCAGCTATGACATACAACTATCTACTGGGGCTTTGGGGGAAAAAAAAAAGGAGGAGGATTGGCAATAGATGTTCGCTCAGGGCCGGTCTTCCTCAGCAAAAAGAGGAGGGTTAGCATGGATGTTAGCTCAGGGCTGATCTTCCTCAGAAAAAAAAAAAAAAAAAGGTTAATTAGGTCAATTAGGCTAGACGTTAGGCTGTCTGTTTCCAAATACCAAAAGACTCAATTTCTTATTTTCAGTTGGAGTTTTAAACCTTCATGCACCATAGACGTGTAGATTGTGGATAAAGTAAGAGAAGGATGAACGAATACTCACCATGTCAGATACAATCAGAGAATGGTAGACAAATATGTATTTGTCTACCTCTACACCAGGGCTAGAATTGTGCCCCATACAAAGCTTCCTGGAAGTGTAAGGAGCTCTTTTTTCCCTGTACTTGTTATATCTCCTTCTAGGATGTAGCTGAGCCAGGAAGATTTTTGTCAAGAAATGGATGCCCAGTCCTCTGAAGCTCCCTACTTCAGTTGGAAAGAAGTGGGATTTTCATATTTCTTATAGTGACTTGCTTGAGCAAACAACTTAGAATTTTAGCTTCCAGCACACTCATTGTGAAAAGCAAGCGATGACCTGAGTGTTATTTATTGAGAGCGGAAGGATGAAGAGCAGATGTGCCTTCCTTGCTGTTTTGTGGCCGTCCCACTTCTGTCCCGATATCCCGCTCTGTGAAGTCGCCCAGCCTTGCCCTGGGACATCCAGGAGCCTGCTTCTCCCATCAGCCTTTTCCGTATCGAACCTCTTATAGACGGATGCTTCCTGCATCCTTACTTTTCTGGACGTTGGGTCCTGCCCGCAGGGATGTCGACCTCCTTTACTTTCTGCTGGAGGATCACCTGGAGGTCACGGTGATTTATTAATATTTTGAAGATATTAGCACTATCGATGTCTCTATATGTGTATCTATCTGTAGATGATTCAAGCATAACTGTGTCAACTGTTTAACAAAGTTTTATAGGAGAAAAGCTTGTTAATTGAGAAAATTCTATTCCTGTTTGTTTGTTTTAGTTTTTCAAATTTTGAGGAAGGTAGTTATTTTTGATTTAGTGGCCAAACAGACGTTGGAGAGTTACTAGAAATCATTGACGTAAAGGAGCACTGTCCAGGATTTCTGGCCTTAGCGAGAGCTAGGGCGTTTATTTGGAGGAGAGTCCCGTGATAGAGGGTCTTTCTTGAGACTGCTGAAGACCCACTCCCCGGGTCTGCCCTGACACTCCCTCACGGGGTGGGGTGGCTTCCACTGCTGTTCAGGACCCTGGGGCAGGGACCTTGGTGTTGTCATGAATGGCTTGGGCGCGGGGCTGTCTCAGGGGGCCGGTTATCCTGGATCCACCTGCCTGCACCTGAGTGAGCCCTCTCTGTGCTCTCACCCTCAGAGGGTACAGGGCATCTGATGCTGGGGCACTTTGCCATCTGGACTTGTATTTGTCTTGGCTTAGAAAACAAAGCATTAAACTTGCAGCAGATTGAGAGAGAGAGAGAGAAAGAGAGAAAGACAGACAAGGAGGGGGAACCCACTCCTTCCAAGGGTTTGGACTTGAAGATGAGGGATGGGGATAGGGGGAGGCCCATGGATCTATGAAGGGAGTCAGGGATGTTTCTTCATCATCGTCATCTCTTATTTTTATCACGTCTGAGAAGGCTATGAGTGTAAGATGCATCCTGATTTCAGAGAAGTTAAAAACCATGAAAACGATGTTCTCTCCTTATTCCCATCTTATTGGTGAGAAAACTGGGGCTCAGAGGGGTTAAGAAACCTGCGGAAGATCACTCAGCTGGTTAGTGGAGGAGCCGGGGTTGAAGCAGGAGACCTGCCAACCTTAGGGCTCACCCTTAGTCACTTTGCTCTACTCCCTGGTAATGAAGTCCGTGTCGTCGTTGCGTGTGTGTGTTTGGACATTTGATGTCAACATTTTGACCCTGCTGTGTCAGGCAGATATATTGAATCTGCCCCATTACTTTTGCTAAGTAACTGAAACCTCATTTCCATGTTTTCACATTAATACTCTTACTAAAGGATGGACCCAGAGTTGTGAAATGCTGCTTTTTGTGTTTCATGTCAGCTCTGCTCCCCCTCCTCTTCTACATCAGGTAGATCTCTGTTGATAACACTCAGAGATAATACACGTTTACCTGCTATATCAGTCTAGAGAATCAGTTAGTAGCTGTGCAACTTTGGCAAATACCTCTCTAAAACTTGCTTCCTCATCTGTCCATTGGGAATGATAACACACTTATGTTTCGGGATGGCAGCGAGGAAAGAAAGGTTAAATAACATTTACATAAATGAGTGCCAGGCATTCAGCATGGCATATCGTAGGACCTCAAAATATGTTCTGTTTATTCTTGTCCCACTCCTCCCCGGGTCACCCACGTAGGAGGTGGCAGCAAGCTTGGAACCAGAGCCCTTTCTAACACACCTGGCCACTTCTCATAGATACAGACAAGCCACTGGCTCTCGCATTCTCTTGTAGCTATAACCATTTGCAAACAACTTCTTATTGTTTTACAGCTTTTTAATTTGCCTGCACAAATAGACGCTGCCAGGCTGACTGAAGGAATTTTAATATCTAATCCCAGCTTAACGTGTGCTGCATCCCCAGAGGCCGTGCCTTCCTGCTTATCATGGCAACAACGATCTTGCGCACGACTTTCTTACTTTTTGGAGAAAGATGGTCCTCTGTCTTCCCATATTGTTATAAAGCTTTTTTTTTTTTTTTAGGAAAAAATTCTCAAAATGCTAAACATTTCCCTGGGGATAATCACTACAGTAGCTGTGGTCCTTTCTTCCCCCTCCTTGGGTTCATTCCCATCCCATTGCGTCTCTTCAGAGGGACTGTGGAGCGAGGGTCAGCATTGCATCTTGGCTTCACCAGGAGGGAAGGAGGGAGGGAGGGAGGGAGATGGGGAACTTGCGCATGTTTAATAGGCTACAGCTGCAAGGGGCTTTCCCTCTGACCACATTTCAAGCAGAATCTCATTTAGGGTGCAGCATCACTTCCCCCAAAGCCTGCGTGTGCCTTCTCTGCCCCCCCTCCCCAGCATCCCCCGCAACCGTTTGTGGATCTTCTCCAGCATCTGCTTTTGTCCGCCTCACCCCTACACTACTTCTCCTTCTCGATGGCAGCAACTTAAATTACAATTAAGCAACTTATAGTCCTGAGACACGCAAAAATTAAGCGCCCTCATTGTGCTCTCATGTTCCCAAGATCTGTTGGGGAGACTGTCCACAGCAGTGGCTGCAGATAAGTTTGGGGTCTTCTCTGGGAAAATTCCAACTCTGTTTAGAGCTGCCCTGGCTTTCAGTAGCATCTTGAACACTTCGAGTTGATTGGGATCTAGATTATATTGAAGTCATCATCTTTAAGTGGGAAAAATGTATACAACATGGAAGAAAGCGTAAAAGCCATCCTGACAATGGTTTTCATTTTTATATGTTGTCGTTTATTTGTGTGTGTGTTTACCTGGCCGAGATCTTGATCCTCGTGACATTTTGAGTTCTGCTGCTTTAACTTAAACCCCTCTTCCATGGCTTCACATTATGACTTTTAATAACAGTATCTTTTTCTGAGTAGTTAACATACCGTGATTTATGAACGATGTACCTTAGTGAACTCTGATTTATGACATTATTCCTCGAATCTTGGACATTTTAGAGTGTTTACAACTTTTGGAAGGGAACTATGATGGTAAACGTCTTTGCGCATAAATCTTTTAGCTTCTGTTGAATTATTCCCTTGGTGTAATTTCCCAAGAGAAAAATTGCTGGCGTTGAAGGCTGTAAACATCTTCACGACTCCAGTGTTGTAGTGCGTACGAAGATATTTTTAAAATCAGCGTTCTCTCTGTTAGCATCTTGTGCCAGAAAAACATCAGAAGGAAATAATACAGATGAACAATTAAAAAGATAATCCCCTTCTTTAACTCATCTAGACATATGGAAATGAAAATATGAGTTTGGGTAGATGGGTGGCTGGCTGCCGTGGAAGGTTCCAGCTCTTTATTACTGTGAGCATGTCTTCCAGTTGGGGGAGATAAAAATCTCTCTAATTTCTTTCTAGGGCCGGCCCCGTGGCTTAGCGGTTAAGTGCGCGTGCTCCGCTGCTGGCGGCCTGGGTTCGGATCCCGGGCGTGCACTGACGCACCGCTTCTCCGGCCATGCTGAGGCCACGTCCCACATACAGCAACTAGAAGGATGTGCAGCTATGATATACAACTATCTACTGGGGCTTTGGGGGGAAAAAATAAAGTAAATAAAATCTTAAAAAAAAAAAAAGCAATAGCGTTTAAAAAAAAATTTCTTTCTAGCTGTCTCTCTAGGTAGTCTCTGTCTTGCTTCTGGAGAAGAGGTATACACACTCTCTGTGCAGCAGCCCCACGTCAGCATTTCATAGCTGCCTCACCCTCTTCTTGAGCAGTCAAATGGTTAGACCTCCATCGTACATCACCAACTCCTTCTGTCTGTTAAGCGTATGATAGTTCCTCTCTGATTTGTGAAGTATTTTAGTATCCACAGATTAATGTGTATATGTCATAACAGTGCGATTTGGGGTTGGAATAGAAGAGGATATTGAGGTGCTCTCTTGGGGAATGATGAGAAGAAGATGGTACTGGCCATCAGGAATGGTAGCTAATTATAACTTATCGAGCACTTACCTTCCGCCAGGTGCTGCTTCAAACACCTGACCTGGATTAATTTATTTAATCCTCACAATATCCCCACTAAGCGGGCATATTGTTATCCCCATTGTACAGAGAGCTAACCAAGGCCAAGAGGCCGAGTTTATGTCCTGAGGTCACACAGGACGTAAACCCGTGTGTATGAGTTTCTTAGGGCGGTCAACACAAAGAGTCACACACTGGGTGACTTAAAACAACAGAAATTTATTCCCTCACAGTTCTGGGGGCAGAAGTCTGAAGTCAAGGTGTCGCCTGGGCTGTGCTCCCTCTGAAGGCTCTAGGGGCGAATCCTTCCTTGCCTCTTCCTGGCTTCTGGTGGCTCCTTGGCGATCCTTGGTGTTCCTTGGAGCTGCGTGCTCCAGTCTTCGCCTCCATCTTCACGTCGCCTTCTCCCTGTGTGTGTCTCTCTGTGTCCTCTCCTCTTTTATAAGGGCACCCGTCCCTGGATTTAGGGCCCATCCTAATCCAGTATGACCTCATCTGAATTTAACTGATTACATCTGCAAAGACTCTCTTTCCAAATGAGGTCCCGTACTGAGGTTCTGAGTGGACATGAAGTTAGGGGGGGCCCGATTCAATCTGGTCTCAGCCAGAACCCATTTCTGCCTTCTAGGACAAGATGGGGAAAAGGGAAAGAAAGCAGAAGACTGGGCCTGCTCAAGTTTTGCCCGGATCGCCATGAGAGAGAGAAAGGATGGGTGACAATCCCCTTTGGCCTTTGAAGAGGCTGTGTGGCCGGGAGGGAGTGGAGCCCTGTGCAAGAGGTGGGGTTGCCTGGCACAGTCTGAACATGTTAGAGTGAAATTATCCTGCACAGAGCTGAACAGCGTTCTGTACTCGAGGGGAGAGAGTAGCTTTGGGGTTAATGCCCCGCCATGCTTGAGTAGCTTAAATAAAGGTTACCTAAAATATCTCCCTTCTCAACCAGCCGCGTTATTCGATGTCTCTGAAGCTGTGAGGGAACCCCAGAGGCAGACATAAATGTCTCCAAGTCGTAAAATCAGACTTGGAGCACCAGCCGCAGGGAAGAAAGTATTTTGGCATATTATCTGCATTACTGCAAAATAAATTTATAAGCATTCCAAGGAAACTGCAGGGACAGTGTAGAAGTTCTCCAGCAGGAAAGGAAGGGTAAGTGAAAATGAACTGTACAATGCCCATAATTACGCATTCAGGGTGTGGAGAATGTAATTAAGATGATCTGGACTGCGATGCTGTCTCTCTTGTTTGATTTAAGTGAACATAAAACGTAAATTTACAAGGGCTTTCCTAGGTTAACTGCCAATTCCAATTCCTTGAACTGTGTTTTTCCACAGGCTGTTAGATTTCTCGACAGTAAAATCCGTTCACCGCGGTAGAGGTTTTCAGGGACAGAATTTGTGCCAAATTTGGGGTGGGGGCTGGTTCTCTTCATCCCAGACACTCAGACTTTCCACTCTTAGACCAGCCCAAAGGTGCCAATCCCTGTTAATTTCTCTGTTAATATGAGCATTTTCATGTCATGGAGGATGACAGTTCTGTACCAAAAAAAAAGCTTCTAAACAAACCGAAGCTACAAATCTAGGAAGCTAGCCTTTAAGTTAAGAATTTTACCCTTCTACTCATAAATCTAGTGAATTTTAACAATTACATTTAGGGCAGCCTTTGATTAATATTTGACTCTTTAATAAACTTAACCTTCTTTTAACATTTTAAATTGCATTTAAAATTTAATATATTTAATGTCCTTTTTGAGTACTTCAATTGCCTGATTAAGAAGCAAACAAATACTTAAATAATATAAATCTAATACCTCAAACTTAGAAATATAGTGAATCTTAAGTTTCTTAAATGCTCTAATGTTACAGGTAAACTTAGCAGATTTCAACTTAAAATCTCAAGTCAAATAAATTGTTCAATTAAATCTTTCATATTGATATTGCAAGGTAGAACTTCTACTCAAATAGTCTTAAAAATATTAATCCTATGGGTTTTCTTCTTAAACAATTCTGTACTTATTTTAAAAAATAACCTTATTGAGATATAATTTACATATAAAATTCACCTATTTTAGGTATAGAATTCAATGAATTTGAGTATGTTTACAGAGTTATACAAGCATCACCACAATCTAATTTTAGAACATTTCCATCACCCTAAAAAGAACCTTTGTGTCTATTTACCATCATTTGCCATTCCCACCCCTGGCCTTAGGCAACCACTAGTCTACTTTCTGTGTCTATAAATTGGCCTATTTTGGACGTTTTCTGTATTTAATTTGAAATCATGCTGGGATTTTAAGGATGGAGTCACCTTCTCAAGCAACTTTTTGGCATACCACCTGAAGTTTCTTCATGAGTCAACCCCCAGCTGGGGAATTGAGCTCCACCTCCAGGTGGGGGGCTCTTATGGCCCATGACCCAGACTCAGGTCACTTATGACCTTATCCAGACGTCTCTCCACAGAAGACCAAAGTCTAGCAGGTTGCTTCATTCCATTATGATTCCTTGCCTGTCCGCTGGGCTCTGTGCTCTAAGACCAGGTTCAAGTGAGAGCTGACTGAAGACTCTCATAGAGGGTTCTGGCTCCACAGCCATGGTTCTGAGGTCATGCTCATACAGCCGTGCTCCTGTGACCACCTGTCCTCACAGAGCCCACTCAGAGGCCACCAGCCAGTGCACCAACCCAGCCGCCTCTGGGCCCGGCCTCTGGTTCACACTCTGTGTTCCAGCAAGACAGCTTAGAAAGCAAACCCCCAACAGGGACTCGACCAGATATTTGTACACCCGTGTTCAGAGCAGCATCATTCACGATATCCAAAAGGAGGAAACAACCCTAATGCCCATTGATGGATGAGTGGATAAGTAAAATGTGGTATATGCATTCAGTGAACTGTTATTCAGCCTTAAAGAAGAAGGAGATTCTGACATATGCTACAACATGGGGGAACCTTAGAGACAGTCTGCTAAGTGAAATAAACCAGACACAAAAGGACAAATATCGTATGATGACACTTATATGAAGTACCCAGAATAGTCACGTTCATAGAGACAGAAAATAGAATGGTTGCCAGGGGCTTGGGGGAGAGGGAAATAGAAAGTTAGTGTTCAGTGGATACAGAGTTTCAGTTTGGGATGATAAAAACAGTTCTGGAGATGGATGGGGGTGATGGTTGCACAGCAATGGGAATGTACTTAATGCCACTGAACTGTAGGCCTAAAAATGGTTAAACTGGTAAATGTCATGTATATCTTACCATAATTTTAAAAAATAAGCAAAACCCCATTTGTATTATTCTCTACCTTGAAGATCTTATTGCAAGGCTTCACCTTGACTGCAGAATCAGATGAATGCTTTCCCAGCCTGGCCTCAGATCCTTTTTGGAGTGAGTTAAGGTATAAATAAAGAAAGGAAGACGCCTCGGCCTAGCCGGCCCTCCCTTTGCAGCTCGGCTCCACCCGACCCTCGTGAGGACTTTCCCTGTGACACCTTCCACCCGGGCCTCTGAACTCGCTGGCCGCACCTAGAACGAGTTTCTCCCTCTCCTCTTCTCCAGATTGCCCTGCCTGTGCATCCTCTGTGTACCACCAGTTTCTCCTGTCTGGCTGGTCCAGCGTCCCCAAACCTTCCTGAGACACAAATCCCCTGGGGTGCTCGTTCAACTCTCGGCTTCCCAGGCCCCTCTCTGGGAAGGGGCTGGGAAAGTATGTTTTTTTTACAAGTATCTCAGATGACTCTCATCAGGAAAATTTAGAAGACACTGGACTGGGCTAACTGTGTTTCAAAAATGGTCTAGTTTCCAACATTTTGGGAAAAGAGCTCTGATTCGTTCATTCATTTGTTCATTCATTCAGGCCCTGAATTGGGACACTCTTTTAGGTGCTGAGGATATTGTGATAGGACAATCCAAGACCCTTCTCGCATGGAGCTTACAGTCTCGTAGTAGCCAATAAAGCATTTAATATGAGAAGTCGGGAGATGATAAATGCCTTGAAGAAGAATAAAACAAAGCAGGGGAGAGACAGAGTGAGAAAGAGAAGACAGACTATGTTAGATAGTGTGGTCAGGGAAAGCCTCTCCAGGGAGCTGATAATGTGATCAGAGAACAGAGTGAAGAAGAAAACAGTCATATTAGTTTCAGGGAAGAGTATTCCAGGTTGATGGACCAGCAAGTGCAAAGGCCCTGAGGCCACTGCTTGGCATTTTTGAGGAACAGCCAGATGACCTGTATTGCTGGAGGTAGAGCAAAAGGCAAGTAGGAACTAGGTCATGTGGGGCCTCCTCTGCCATGGAAAGGACTTTGGATTTTGTTCTAAGATGGTGGGAGGTCTCTAGAGCAGGGAGGATGTTGTGATCTGATTGATATATATTTTTTTTGGTGAGGAAGATTAGCCCTGAGCTAACATCTGTTGCCAACCCTCCTCTTTTTGCTGAGGAAGATTTGCCCTGGCTAACATCCGTACCCATCTTCCTCTACTTTATATGTGGGATGCCTGTGCCCAGGATCCAAACCTGCAAACCCCAGGCTGCCAAAGCAGCACTGAACTTAACCACTACGCCACTGGGCTGGCTCCTGATTTATATTTTTAGAAGATGATTCTGGCCGCTGATAGAGAATAGAGTAGGGAGGCCCAGGTGGCAGCAGGGAGACCAGCTACGAGGCTTTTGTGTTAGCCCCAGGGGGAGGTGATGGTAGCTTGGACCAGGGTGGTAAGGGGGAAGGTGAACTGGTGGGGGGGTTATGGCAGGTGAGGGAGGGGAATCAAGAATGACTCCTGGGTGTTTGGTGTGCCCAGCTGGGTGCGTCGTGGTGTTTACTATGATGGGGAACACTGGGGAGGGACATTTTGGGGGTGGAAGGCGTGAGTTCTCTTTATCAGTGTTTATGTATTCAGCTCGTAAACAACCTCAAGTTGAAGCTAAAGAACACTCTTCTCCCTGACTTGACTCTGTCAAGACATCTGAGCCAGGGATTTTTAAACCGTGTGTCAAGACCCATTGGTGGGTTGTAAAATCAATTTAATGAGTTGTACTAGTATTAAAAAAATGTATAAGAGAATAGAAAATATTAGTTCATCGCACGTAAACTGGTGCAAAAGGAGAAAGAGACAAAGACAGGGGTCAGGAGACCCTCGTTCCGGCCGCAGCTCTGCCTCTGATTGCTGTGTGACCTTGAATGAAGCACTTACATTCCTGGATGTCCATTTCTCCACCTGTAAAATGGGGCTGGGGCCCAGGTGGGTTCAACTGGAGCGGAGTTTCTTAACCTTTTAAGGCCTGGCCCCTCCTCTCCCTTCCCTCCCCCCGTTTCTCTCCCTCCCCCTCATCCATGCTCTCTCAGGGCAGGGACTGCAAACCGTATTGGCCAGGACGCTCATTTTGGAGCTTTGCATCCTGTCATTTCTCTCGCTCCATCAGAACCAAATCTGAAGGTACTTTTCCCCAACTGTATACAGTAGTCCCCCTTATCCTCAGTTTCGCTTTTTGTGGTTTCAGTTACTCTGGTTATCCGTGGTCTGAAAATATTAAATGAAAAATCCCAGAAATAAACGATTCATAAGTTTTAAATTGTGCTCTGTTCTGAGTAGCATGGTGGAATCTTGCGTCTTTGCGCTCCATCCCGCCCGGGGCGGGGATCATCCCTTTGTCCAGCAGATCCACAGTGTGTACGCTGCCTGCCGCTTAGTCACTTAGTAGCTGTCTCGGTTATCCGACGACTGTCGCGGTGTCGCACTGCTGGTGTTCAAGTTACACTTATTTTACTCAATAATGGCCCCAAAGTGCGAGTAGTGATGTTGGAATTCGGTTATGCCAAAGAGAAGCTGTAAAGTGCGTTCTTGACTTAATAAGGAAAGAAAAAAAAATCACATGCTGAGGTTACTAAGATCTGTAAGAACGAATCTTCTGTTGAGGAAATTATGAAGAAGGAAAAAGAAATTCGTGCTAGTTTTGCTGTCGCACCTCAAATATGTACATATAGGAGAAAACATAGTATCTGTTGGGTTCAGTACTATCCGGAATTTCAGGCAACCACTGGGCGTTTTGAAACGTGTCCGCGGGACTACTGTAAACCCACTCCCTTTGCTTGTGTCAGAGTCATTGGAGCAGCTGGTCTCTGAAGGCCCTTCTTGTCCTAGATGAGCCTGATTCTGCACTAACCTGATTGATTGACAGCTGGTTTACACTTGGGCAGGGACCTCGTGCTTTTTGCAAGTCTGCACAACCCTCTGCTCTGGGCACATTTTTGCAGGTGGGCCAGAGTCATCTAAAAGAGGGAGTGGGTTGATTGCAGAGGCCGTTGGTTTTGGTGAGTATATTCGATGGCCAAGTTCTCCTGGCAGGTCAGTGTTGTAATGTATCCAGTATATTCTTCCAAGCTGAGTATCCGAGTCCCTGAGGGGATGATTTCTTTGACAGTAAATCTCCTGGCTCTTAGATGAAGCTGTGTCTTTTCCCTTCCTGGGTTATACCAAGTACATTCACCTAATTCTTAGATTTATACCGTTGACCTTCATCTGCCAAAAGTTTAATTCCCTTTAGCTCTGCAACCACCTCCGCAGGCCAGGGGTCAGGAGCTTTGAGGAGCTTACAAAAGGAGAGGAGACTGACATGGGAATTAGCTATAATAAGCTTCAGATTATTCCCAAATCAAATAAAATGCCAAATCCCTCTGTATTTTTAGTGGCTGCTTGTAGGGTCTCCAATAAGGAGAAACAGATCTGGAAATGGTTTTGAATGGCCCTGGGTTGTCTCCTTGGAGAGACTGTGAGAAGGAAGGAATAGGAGGTTGGAAAATTGAAGTTTGATGAGAGTATTAGCGATAACAGGCTGGCCCGGCTCCTACCTCGGTGTTTGGGGCTCCTGCGAAGACGAGTGTGCTGAATGTCTGCTAAGCCCCCGAAGGCCCTCAACTTTATGGGAACTGCTTAAGATTGAGCCAACTCTAAGCCAACTTGTGATGTGAAGACCCCGGGAGCTCCTTGCTCTCTCCCAGCCCTCCCACCCTTCCCTTTTCTTTCCTCTGCCTTCTTCCTCTCTCCTCCAGTTCTGAGTATCCTGCCAGAGATCCAGCCAGAACATCAAATTCAGGTTCTCATGTTTGTGAGTGACTCAAAGGGAGTTTCCTCCTTTGCATTTTAGAAGGAGAGTGGTGCTCCGGCGCGATACTGAACTCCCAAGAACGTGACTAATCCCGGAAGGCGGGGTTCACGGTGCATCTGGTAGAGGGTCAGCTTCTTCCCGCTCTGAGAGCTCCTAACCCTGACTCTCTCCCCATGGAATTTCAGGCCCTGGGTCGTTGAGACAAGAGGGTTTTCTTCCAAGAACTGCCCCTGTGGCTCATGCCCCACCAGAGCTAGAGACCACCAGGTCTGCTTCCATGTAAGATTTTTTGAGGAGGAGGGGGTCCTCATTTTTGTATTAATAATTGTTATTTGTAGATGGCATTTTTCCATTTGGAAAACCTCTTCATCCCAACCAGGAATCCAGCCTTTGGTAGTGGATTGAAAACTGGGAAGAAATTGATGGGACATCTGTTTCACAGCCAATTAGTGCTTTTTCTTTTATAACCTCTCCTGGCCCTATACACTTCCCTCCCTCCTTCCCTCACTACTACTTAACTGCCACCCGGGTCCTCTGCCCCCAACGCCTGCCCCTTCCACCTGACTGCCCCCAGTGGGCAAATGATTAGAGACTCATTTGGACTTGGGTGGTTTAGTCCAGAAGTACTTCACTTTGCATGTTGAGGGAAGTGAGAGCACTGATTTTTGTGATGGGAGCTCTAAGTACAAAAGCATCTTTGACTGCCTTTAGAGACAGCACAGTAAGGTGGCAAAGAACGCTGGTTCCTGAAACAGACAGGCCTGGATATGAATTTGCTACTTGTTCTGCCATTTGCTGGCTGTGTGGTCTTGGGCAAGTTACCCAACCTCTCTGGGCTTCAGTTTCCTCAACTGTAAAATGGGAATAAATGGTACTATTATTATTCATTATTTCTAACTTATAGTGTTTTTATGAGAATTAAATGAAGCAATGTGAGAAAAAGGCTTAGCATTGTGTCAGGTATCAGGCACATGGTACATTCTCAATAAATGGTATTTCTCATGATTATTATTATTAATTATTGCCGTATTGTATAAGACCTGAGTTCCAGCCCTGGCTCTGCTGCTAGCTGCCCTGGGGACCTTGGGCAAGTGCCTAAGCTCTCTGAGTTTCTTCTGTGAATGGAAGGAATTGGACTATAATCCCTGAGAATTCAAATGTCTTTGGTTTTATGAAATGCATCAAAGGCAGTTTCCTAGCCAGGGTCCCACAGCATTTCAGTTTTATGTCTTTAGACCTGAATTTACAATCCAGCCGCTCCTCCCTTCCACCCCAACAGCACTGGCAGGGTCACAGGGAGCCGCTCAGAGAATGGGATGGGCTCCCTTCCTTTGTCGCGAGCTGACTTTCCATCACCTGCTCTCAGCTAACCGGGAGTGGAGCAGCTGCTTAAAACCAACGTGCTCCTCATCAGAGTGAGACAAACACGTGTGGCCTGATTTTAATTTTAGCTTCATTTATGTGTCTTGGAACATAAAGAACTGTTCCTGGGTCCAGGAAGTCGTACTGTCAGTTGGGCTCATGAGATTCTTACAAAACGGTCTTGAGTTTCGTTGATTTGAGTTTAGAAAGGAGAAAACAAGTGTTGGAGCTAAATAAAACTCGTGGTGGTGAGCGGACAGCGGAAGGCCACCGTTAAATGTCCTCAGGGATTCCTTTCTAAGGGCTTTTGATCATCAGACTTTTCATTTTCAAAGGAAAAAAATAGCAGCAGCCTGATGCTACTAGCAGTTTCCTTCACATGTAACAGGAAACAACCTATCGATGTGTGTAAAGAAAGCCTTACATCCTAGATCATTCGTAAACCTCTTTGAGTACCTACTGTGTGCCAAGCACCAGAGAGACAACGTGAATAAGATAGAGAGGGACTATAACCCCGTACCTAATGCCTGGCATATCGTAGGTGCTTGATAAAAATTTGTTGAATAAGTAAATGAATGAGTGTGATAACTGTTAGTTAATAGTTTGGCCATCACATCATTTTGATGAATCCTGTAACACTGGATTGCATTTTAGATCACCTGTCCCAGAAGTGGCCAGCCAACCAGGCCTTGGGCCAGGAGGAAACTATGGACTTGGCCCTTGACCATTGGTCCAGCGTGGCAGCTGCGAGCGTGGGCTGCCTGTGCTGGAATCCTGTCTTCACCTCTTACTAGTCTGGAGACCTGGGCAAGTTACCGAACCCTGCTGTGCCTCAGCATGCCCATCTGTAAGATGGAGACAGGAGTGGTACCCCCCCCCCCCCCGCCCCGCCATAGGACTGTTATGCTGATTAAATGTGGGAACTGCTCGGTGCACCATGAACACTCTCTGAACGTTAGCTGCCACCATCTGTGTGTCGGTTACTCAACCTTCTCAGATGCCACTTTTCCAAAGACAGCCAGGATAAATATACTCATGTGTGTAATTGCTGGCCCTTCCTTTGTCTCCCAGGCACGCAGTAGGTCCTCACTGTTTCATTTGGATATGAAGAGCCCAGTAGCCGGGTTTGAGTCTCAGCTTGGCTACTTTCCACCCCCATGGCCTTTACCTTGGCCGAGTTCCTGAAGTTAAGGGAGGCTCGGCGAGGTTATCTATAAAATGCAGGTACTTCCTTTACTGTGCGAAGGATTACACTTAACCCAGTGCCTGGCACACAATGAACACTCCATAAATGGTGAGATTGTTGTCATTCCCATAAAAAGCACACAAGCCCCTTTGGCTTTTGTGGCCTGGGGTGCCAAAGCTGGTTCACGTGGCACCCCATGAAGTCACGGGCAGGGCTGCGGGAGGTGCCGGGGACAGACGGCCTTGGGCAGGGGCCCGTGTTGCAGGCCTCACAGGGCCAAAGCTTTTTAAAGGCCTTGTATTAGAAAAATAAACTAATTAAATAATACTGCCCCCCATAAAAGCTGACTTTTAGTGGATTTCATGGTGGGGTTTTCACCGTGGCGGTCCTGCAGTCACAGGCCTGGGCGAGCCTGACTGCCGCCATGGGGAGAGTTTAATCTTGCATGGCATGGGCATAATTTTACAAGTTTTATGGGTGTTTTTTCTCCTCCGAAGTGTTGCTATGTCATTGTGCACCAAGGGCAACCTGCGTGCATTTAACAGTTTACCTCGTTTTTGGTGGCAATGAAAAATGAAGTAATAAATTAAAGAAAAACAACATGGATTTTTCCCTGTCTTCTCGAGGCAACTGTGGAGGAACAAAGAAGCAGTGTTTCCCCCGCACAGCCTAATCAAATTCTAGTGGCTTTTATGTATGGACATTTGCCCCTGATCGCCTCCTCCCTGGAGAGGGCTGCAGGGCATGGAGGGCGTGTTTGGGGCTTGTCTGGCTGACCCCAGGAGTACTTGGGGCCGCTCTCTAGGGCAGGCGTCTGCAAACTACAGCCAGGGGGCTGGATCCGGCCCGCCGGCTGTTTCTGTGAAATAGTTGGAAAAGAAAATCAGAAGAAGAAGATTTCCTGATACGTGAAAATTACATGGAATGCAGATTTCAGTGTCCAGGAATGAAGGTGTATTGGCACACAGCCATGTCCATGCAGTTCTGTGTTGTCTGTGGCAGCTTCCACATTGCAATGGCGGAGTTGAGAAGTTGAGAAAGAGACCGACGGCCCAAAGCCGAAAAACTGTCTAGTCCTTTACAGAAAAAGCGTGCTGACCCTGCTCTAGCAAGTGAAGAGAAGGAGAGAGAAAACGCAGCTTCTGGTTTCCTGAAATTGGTGCTTTACTCTCAGGGTTTCTGTGTGGCTCAAAGTGACAAATCAAAGGAGCATTGCATGGGAAGGCGTTCTTCACCTGGAGACCTTCCGGAGTAATCGGCTGCTTGTGGAGACGGCTTTCCTCCCTTCTCTGACCTCAGGCGGCTTCTGAGCAGAGGGGCCCGGGTTTATCCCCCTCCAACCAGCCCTCTCTGTCTTTTGTGGCTGTGGGGCTTTCCTGTCGGAGAATCCGAAAGCCCGGTAACTTCTCATCAGCTCACTTGATGCTCAAGAATAAAGAAGTTCTCATGTTCTCTCCCAGGGGGCCAGCAATTTTTGTCATAAATTATGTGCGAATGTAGTTTATGATCTCCAGTAGCTTCGGAAATTTATAACAAACGCGTCTTTGCCGGCAGCCAGTTTAAGCATTCTTCATATAGTAGTAACCCATTTAATCCTCACAACCAACCCAGGGAGTTAGGTCCTCTTCTCATCCCCATTTTACAGGTGAAGAAACAGAGGCACAGAAAGGTTAGGTATCTTGCCTAAGGTCACACAGCTGGTATGTGGTAGAGCCCGGATCCAAACCTAGGCTGTTTGCTCCAGGGAACGTCGTGCTGTCCACCTTGCTGCCACTGCGTAGACGGTGAATTCTTGAGACTCGTGAAAGGATCTGCTTTCCTTGTTCCACCCGTGCCCCTACCGTGGCATTCCACGAGAACATTGCCTCCTGTGTGAGAAGAAAGCACTTGTTCGTCCGTTCATTCGTTCCTCCCTCCTTCTATCTCCCCCCTTTCAACAAACAATTATCAAGCTGGTGACTGTGTGATAGACTCTGTGAGGGGCTGCCTGGAGGGTTTTTTGGTGAATAAGAAGAATGAAAAAAGAATCCTTTTCCATTTAAAAATAGTTCTTGGTGGGGCCGGCCTGGTGGCGCAAGTGGTTAAGTGTGCGCGCTCCGCTGCTGGCGGCCCGGGGTTCGCCGGTTCGGATCCCGGGCACGCACCGACGCACTGCTTGGCAAGCCATGCTGTGGCGGCACCCCATATAAAGTGGAGGAAGATGGGCATGGATGTTAGTCCAGGGCCAGTCTTCCTCAGCAAAAAAAGAGGAGGATTGGCAGATGTTAGCACAGGGCTGATCGCCTCACAAAAAAAAAAATAGTTCTTGGTGTCCTCAATGCTGTTGGGTTTTTGAGAAATTCACTTAATTCTCCCTCTTGTATTAATTAGCAGTGTCATTTGTGTCTGTCTAGAACCGTAGACCCTCATCCTTTCTGCCTCAAGCTGATATTCTCACTAAAAATAACCTAATTTACCAGAGGCTTTGGAGAGGCCGGGCCTCTGACTTATCCAGTGGAAGAACCTGCCTGGGGAAGGCCCTGCCCCGTTCTCAGGAGACCAGGTGCTAGGGAGCCAGGATCTGAGGTTGTAACTGATGGTTGAGGGGGAAGGCTGTGGGATTTTAAAACCGTCACCAGTCCTGGTGTTGGTAGAACTCTCCCTCTTGAAACAACATTTACACTGTCTTTTGTAAATAGCTTTATTTCAATATTTTAGATGCCTGTCTTGTTTTCTTAAAAATTTGCTGGGAAGAATATTTAGCATCATGAATGTGGAGATGCCTGAATGTTGGGGAAGACGGAATGGCCCAACGCCATGGGAAAAAGGAACAGCTTTGCTAGAAGCCGGTTCTCTCTCTTCCTCCTCTTCCTGTTTCTTCTTGCCTCCGCTGTGCCTTTTTTTTTTTTTTTTGTCAGACAACAATCCTTGGTTGCTCATTTCTGATGAGCCTTCGCTTTCTTTCCCCAGTCATGCGGAGGAACCCCTTTGGCGTGGACATCTGCTGCCGGAAGGGGTCTCGAAGCCCCCTGCAGGAACTCTACAACCCGACCCAGGTAAGCCCTGGAAACTTCTTGGTTTCTTGGCTCTATCTCCATGAGTCAATTGTGTGTGTGTGTGTGTGGGGGAGGGACTGAAAAACCCCCAAATTCTGTTTTTTGGAGATTTGAAACTTCCTTTGACTGCCTGGCATTTTATCTTCAGTGGTTGCTGTCTCGGTCACCCTTGCTCTATATAATGGCTCTGAAATTCTAGCGAGCGGTATTTAGTGTTAAACGCCTAGGTGTCGTGCTGGACTACGCTTTCAGACCTGCCCAGGTTTTGGATCCCTGAGCCACACAGTTGCAGGTGTCAGCAATGGGACTCTGGAATTGCAGAGCCGGGCGGGCTGTACAGTCTCCCCCTTGGCACCCCCAAAGAAGGCTCACACGTGGGTGAACTTGCCACCCAGCTCCCACATCCAATTATTAAAGCCCAATGATGCCCCAAGAGTTCCACCTTACTGTACCAGTTGGACAAGACCCCTTGTGTGGGGGGAGTTTTTGCTAAGTGACTGTCACAGTAACTTGGACTTAATCATGAAAAGAGTTCCTCTTTGAGCAAAATAAGCTCCAACCATAGAAATGTGTCCTCCGTGGAAAGCTAGGAGCAAAGGGAGGATGCCTGGTTGCCATGGTGATGGCCTTGGTGGTGTGTAGGTCTTGATGTGGAGACTCCAAGGCTGGTCCTTTTGCAAGAACGTTAATTAGCACTTGATGCCAAGAACTGGTGAGAGAAGAACTAGTGGCCCATCAGC
Organism: Diceros bicornis minor; assembly: GCF_020826845.1. NCBI lineage: Eukaryota > Metazoa > Chordata > Mammalia > Perissodactyla > Rhinocerotidae > Diceros > Diceros bicornis. Next base: position 19,258,406 of record NC_080764.1, on the reverse strand, counting down.
TGACCTTTGATTGCTGTTGAGAAAGAAGAAATATGTACTCGTTTGACTATAGTCTCTGAGCTTTATTTTGTATCAAATTCTTAATTTAGTATTTCTGTGGACCAAGGTGCTTGATGGAGGAAGATAATGCTTGGTCCACAAAGGTGCTGAGTTCCTAGATGTCTTGCAAAGGAATGAGCCTGAGAACTTTCTGATCCCACATCTCTTCCCTGTCTCTTGCCTGCCCTCTCTTCTGGAAAGATGGACTCCTGAGTTTGTGCATCGTGGGTGGCCTAACCAGGTTCATTCACTCCCCCGTCAGCCCCACCTCTTTGGAGCTCTAGTATGACCAGGCCAGATTAGCCAGGTAATTGCAAACTCAGATTGCCTGAGGCTTCCTTTACTGGGCTCTCTGGTGACTCAGCAGGGAACTTGATATTTGTGTTTTGTTTGGTGGCCAAATAATCTGATTATTCTAGGCAAGTCTCCCAGCCTGTTCACACACCCGTCCTTAGGAAGAGGCGTAGGACAGAACTTCTGGTAAGCCGTGTTGAAAACAACACGTGCTACCAAGATGCAAACCATTCCTATCTTTTTATTGACATCCTCTATTCTGCTTTCCTGAGGAAATTTTATGGGCAACATATGGTGTCATAGGAAGAGCTTATTTCTGAAGTAGATGCCCCTCTGGTCAGGAAGTCCATGGACTGTGTCTGTACTCTTCACTGTGGTATCCTCCACCCTAACAGAGGGTCTGGCCGAAGTGCCCTCAAATGTCTGTGATTGAAAGACTGAAAGTCCAGGTTCAAATTCCTATTTCGCTCCCACTGGATGGGTGGCCTTGACTACACGATGATTCCTCTTTAGGGGTCAGTTTTCCCATCTCTCCAGAATGTTGGGAGGATGAAATAACTCTGATGTGTCAAGGGCTATATAAACATGATTCGTCATGATCATGGTTGTGAGAATGGCTTCAATATTGGAAGCCTTGACTTTAGGGTCACTGAGTTCAAAGCCTGCTTTCCCTTTTTACTCGCTAGCTATATGAGTGTGGGCAAGATACTTAACCCTTCTGAGCCTCCTTTCCCTCGTTTATAACATAGTGCTATAATACCTGCCTTGCGGGGTTGCTTAAGAAGATGTGCCTTGCTTGGTATCTGCTATAGAGTTTGTTCATTCCCAGATTCATTCACTCATTTACTCATTCATTTCTTTATCCTCTGTTACGAGTGCCTACTACGTGCAGCACAGTGCCAGGCTGTGGGCACAAAAGGGTGAGCAGGGCATATGTGGTTAGCCTTCCTTGCCCAGCTCCTCTTATTATCCCATAGTTGACATAAGCGAGTTGATTGGCGAGGGAGACCCTGCTTGGTCCATTCGTAAACCAATCAAAGGAGAGAGAACCTTCTTGGGTAGAGGTTGTCTCTTCCTTCTGGTGGTGTCATGAATGTTGTCCCGATGAGATGCTCATTTAGCAGTAGCCTAGGACCTGGGAGAGAAGATGGGGCTGGAAACGCAGCTCTGGGAGCCATTCTTGAGGGCGTAGGTGGGTGAGTCACCACCCTCCATCAAGAATGTCGTGGGCAAGCTGTCTGGCCCCCTTTGCTGGCAGCCAAGAAAAGGTCGCCACAGGAAGATCTCCCCGTTTCCTCGGGATGTTGTCCTGGGATGTTTTTTTCTTGGGCTGGTTTCCTTTACAAGCTGCAATTATGTTCCATTCCCACGCAAGTTCAGTCAGTGGCACTTCTCAGAGAGACTGTCTTGGTGATGGTTTGGGCTGCTGTGGGCCAAGGCGTTCAGAGGAGAGAAGGGAGCGAGTGTTCCTGTTAGGTTTTGTGTCCATGAGACATTTACAGACTGTGTACCCGATGGGGCTTGGTTGCGGTTTCTCGTGTTTCCCTCCCAGCCACGCTGAAGCCGCTAAAGCCTGGATGTTGATGTTATCACAGAGGCAGATGACAAACCCTGTCATTGCTAGAAACCAAACTGCTCCCAGAGATGCCTTTTTCCCCTTTTTGTGTTGACTAGTTATTTGGGTTTGATATACGATGGTGAAAACAGGAACCGTTTATGTTAGATGATAAGAAACCGACATTATGGCAAGAAGGCACCATCTTAGTGACCATGTACTGTACTGTGGACCAGATGCTGTCTGGATGCTTGTAAACACCTCATCGAGAGCTTGTAATAAGCCCAGAGCTAGGTATCACAGCCCTATTCTATGTATGGGAGAGTTGAGACCGAGAAGGTTATACAACTTGCCTACGGTCACCCAGCTAGTAAGAAGCAGAATAAAGGTTCAACCCTAGGACAAACTACAAAACCATTTATCTCTGTGCTGTGCTCGCTGTCACCAGCAAGGTTCTCCTGGCAGGAATTACCCCATTTCCCCTCCAAAAATATGTATATATATATCACACCCAAATTTTCATTGGACAAAGGCTTAAAAGCTCCCTTGGGAAAATAGGCTTTAATCTGATTTTAGTATCCAAGGTTTTCTTATTTTAGTGCCTTGCAAACCCCTAACCATTAAAACAACAATTGGTTAAAAAAAAGTTCGTAGTTGATATTCTTAGAAAAACTGCACTCTGATGTCTTATAATTTTCCCGGTTCTCTGCTGTCTCCCTGGCCCCAAAATAAAGCGTAATTGCCGATCAGATCAGCTGGCGTCAAGTCACCGACAGTTCAGAAGTTGCCAACTGCATATTTGCGGGCCAAGCACATCTGTGGGCCGCCCTGGCTCAGCTCAGACTCACAGGGCAGAGCTGCATTGTCAGCCATTAATAGGGCATAATTGCCCCTAAATGCCAGCAAGGGCGAGACAGCTTGTCCTTCTGCCTCGCCCACCTCCTGGTCCTCTCGTGGGTTCCCTGAAATCTTCACAGCGTCCCTCATGTGGTTCAGTCCTGCCTGCCTGCTTCTTTCTTTAGCTTGTACTTGCTCTGTGATTACCACGTTCCAAGAAGACAGATGCACAACCCGGGGGCTGACCAGGAGTTCGTTAAGCACTGAGTCCGCGAGGCTTGCAGAAGATACACCAGATCCAATTGTCTGTGGGTGTTCCTAGGGGTCTCTGAGGACCAGTCAATATAATATTTTGACCAGTCAGTACTTTATAATAATAATAATAATAATAATAAAATTGGACCCTTATTGGTCCAATCTTCAATGTGTTAAGGTAAATTTACTTCTCCATAAGGTAGGCTCCAGGGAGAAGAATGGAGAGAGAGAGAGAGAGAGAGAAGGAAGGAAAAAGGGAGGGAGGGAGAAAGGAAGAAAAGATACTATTCCCTGGATGTATAATGCATGTCAGTGACTATTCTGGGTTTTTTTTTTTTTTTCACACATATCTATGAATCTTCACAACAACCCTAAAAGGAGGAATCCAATAACCCCATTTTTCAGATTAAGTTAACTGAGTCTCAGAAGGGCCGAGCAATTTGCCAGCATCACACAGCTCCTAAATGGTAGAGCTGGGCCTATCTGACCTGGCGAGATTGTAGGAGGGTGAGAGCTCATCACTTTATCTTTCCTGCGTGGAAAAATGCCTCCTTGAGGTTCTCTTTCCCAGTGATTCAAGCCGAGACCTGGGATGTGCTCAGGATAGTTGTAAAATTCCCACCGGCAGGGGCCGGGGCTTATGGAGTGGTATGGAAGGCACAGTAGACGTCTGATAAGCAATTGCAGACTTGGTATTTACTTACGGAACCTGATATTTGGAGAGGCCTTTGTCTCCTGGCTGGAGCCAGGCTGAGCAGGAGTCACCCCCAAGAACTCTGCGATGGGACAGCACACCTTGGTGAAATTGGAATTTGGGGTCTTTGATTCAGTTTTAAATTGATAAAAGTTTGAATCATCCAAGATGGGGTGGGGAACTCTCCTAGCCCCAAACTAAATAGCTTTCTCAGCAATGCTTGTTGAAATTTGTTTCTCCCACAGGCATTTATAGAATAAACAGAGGAGAAAGACATGGGGAAGAAAGGCATGTAGGTAATAAATAGAACATGGTAAGCGCTGCGTGATGGAAGCTTCTCGCAAAGTTGTGGGAGAATTAGGAGTGAGTAGTTAACCCTTCGAGGTGCAGGGCACAGTGGGGGGCTTACAGAGGAGGGGGCATTTGAGCCAGGCCTTTGAAGATACATCAGACTTCACCTGACGGAGAAGAGGGAAGAGCATCACAGAGGGGAGGAACAGCAGGAGCGAGGACCACGGGCGGACAGTCTGTGGCACATTCAGAGACTGGTGAGGGGTTTGTGTCTGGAGTGAAGGAGTGTGTTGGGTTCTGGTTGGAGAGGAGGCAGGAAAGGAGGTTGGTACCAGCTGGATAAAGCTTGTCCGACGATGTGGAGGGTTTTAGTCTTTACCCGCTGGCAGGGTTGGTAGTCCCGAGGAGCCCCCAGGAGACGGTGTGCCGCTATGAACCAGCTTCCTCTTCTGCCTCAGCTGCTTGTTAACTGAGGGACTTGCTAAGGCAGGCCGTGCCCCGCCTCCCCACATCATCCTCATCTGTAAGAGGAGGAGGTTGGACTAGATCCATAGTTCTCAACACTGGCTGCCTTATGAACACTCAGGGAGCTGTGAAGAAATGACCTGTGCTCATCCTCGCCCTCAGAGATCCTGAGTTTATTGGTTGGCCTGGGATAGGGCCGGGGTGTCAATATTTTTCAAAGTTCTCTCTGTGATTCTGATGGGCAGCCAGGGTCCAGAAGCACTGGGTTGGAGAGTCTGTAAGGGCCCCTCCAGTTCTAAAATTCTTTGAATCTTTGATTTTCAGGTAACCCCTCACCCCTTATGTGAAAAGCAACTCAGAGCATGTGCACTGAGGTTGTCATTTCTGCTGTCTTTCTGTGAAGGCCCCATGTCAGTTTTGTGCTCTCAGCCTCATCCACTAGGACGGAGATTACATTCCATCGTGTGCTCCATTGGAAGGCTTGTGGGTTGATGCCCTGAGCCGTGGAGACCCAGACTCAGTGCACGGTCCCAAGAAGCGGAGCCCCCAGGCCAAGTATTGGGAGGAGCTCTGTGTAAGGAGCACCTGAGCCACTGCGCTCTTGATCCCGGAAGAAGGAGAGCCCAGGCTTGTTCCATGCCTGGCATCAGATGGGCGCTTCTGAAGGATCAGCTAGTCTTACAAATAAGCATGAGAGGAAAAAGGGCTCTCTGCCTTTCGTTATTGTTCAGGAAGAATGATGCTGAATGGACGTATCCACTCCAGAAGGCAAGAAAGAGCAGACACTGTACAGCCCCCAAGTCTGGTCAATTAATCCCTTCATTACCAGCCACCTGGTAAATGACGAGTCCGTCTAATTATCTTGCTTTGACCCAACAGCTGTCTGCCAGCCAAAGGGGGCTTAATTGATTTAGTTGTGGACTGGCTTCTTATGCAAAGATATTACTTACTGTCAGCCTAGCAGAACGGCAGCTGGCTGGCAAAGATGAAATATTACGTTAACTTGATCTTACACACAGCACTTGGGAGAATACTTCATTATTAATTGCAAATTACAATGGATGAGCGAAGCCCATTGCAAAAACCGGGGACAGTGGGCTGCGTCTTTCACCGTGGCCAGTGGCTCCATTGTTCTTGAACCAGGGAAGGTGCCCTGCTCAGATTTCCAATCAAGCCAGGACAGATGGAGACTCGAGAGTCAGACACGATTTGGGCCGGAGGAGAGGATTGGAGGCTTGATAGAACTAGGGGATCCCAGCCCAGGCTTATGCTCCAGGGCAACTACTTCACCTCCCCAAGCCTTGGTGTCCCCATCTGAAAAACAGGAACATGATATCAGTCTTGCAGGTTTGTGAGATTTGAAATCATGTATAAAATTATAAGACATCAGAGTCCAGTTTTTCTAAGAATATCAACTACGAACTTTTTTTTAACCAATTGTTGTTTTAATGGTTAGGGGTTTGCAAGGCACTAAAATAAGAAAACCTTGGATACTAAAATCAGATTAAAGCCTATTTTCCCAAGGGAGCTTTTAAGCCTTTGTCCAATGCCGGGGGCAGAATTGTGTTCATTGGTAGCCATCGATGATCTGAGTTGAGTTCGGTAACCTGGGACTTTTCTTAGGGGGTCTGGAGCCAGGCTGTGCCCTTCTACTCCAGGCTCAGACATTTTGCAGATGCACACTTGAATTTTTTTGAATAGTAATAAGATAGATGATTTCCTCTTGCCTGGAAGCTACTAGCTATTCATCGTGAGCATTGCCTAAAAGTTTTGATTTATGTTGTGTGTCTGGTAGACTCTGTTCTTAGGAAGCTTGATGCACTGATTTATAAGGCCATGCGTGCCTCTGTGTGTGAGTGTGTGTGTGTGTACATGCCCACTCACCCCACATCCTGGAAAATAGGCAGATACAGCTGTTAAGAGCTAAAGCTCTCCTGTGGTTGTGTTTGTCACACTCCAGTATCTAGCTAAGTGCCTCAGCAATAGCTGTTAAATAAGACCCCGTCTCTGGGTGGTTTTAATGTGATACCATTGGTCTCATCGATCGATCCACGTTTCATTCCGGCTGCCTTTATAGACAGTTGTTCTGTTTCCAGAAGCCCGATTTGACCCAATATATTCAAATCTGGAGAGTGAGCTCAGTGATCTAATAGGGTTTTTCGGTGTCAGTCTGTGTGAGTATAATCTGGCCGATTGCAGCTAGAGAAGGGCATTCGAGTGACAAAACGACCTCAGCAATTACCAAATGGTAACACAGCTGTAAAATCTGCCATTTTCGGAAAGTTATTTCCTAAATTACCCTCCATTATAAGATGCCTCTACATAATTTGATTTTTCTGTAAATCGCACAACTCCAAGTAGCTTCTCAGCCACTTGGGTTTTAACCTTGTTGGAATGAATAGAGCCGAAACAAAGGCTTGGCTTGTTCTCAAATTCTGTGTAGGAGAGACAGGGGTGGGGGTAGTAGGCATCGGCAGAAGCCTTCCCTTCCGTCTCCCTTGCCGTCTCCCATCTCCCTTCCGATGGCAAAGGTGGCCTGCAGGTCTGGCGGGAAGCAGGGTTTCCACTCTGCCTCCACTAATTGCTATAAAATCTGGGGCAAACAGGTGAACCTTCTGAGCATTGGAGACCTTGTTTATAAAGTAGGAATCAAATACCAACAGTTCAGTCATTAAGGACTAAATTAGAAAACATTTAGCAAGTTCCAGGCAGATGGCAAACTGCTCAATGCTGATTTTTTCTGTTTATTATCTCAGTTGAAACCTCCTCCAGGAAACTCCCTGATTTCTCTCCCCTGCAAGCTCAGATTAAATGTTCTTCTAGAATGGTGCTGTCTACTCGCCATATAATGTGACTCTCATATGTAATTTGAAATATTCTAGTAGCCACATTTTTAAAAGTAAGAAGAAAACAGGTGAAATTCATTTTAATAATATATTTTATTTAACCCAGTATATCCAAAATATGATCATTTCTACATGTAATCAGTAAAAAATTGAGATATTTCATGTTTTTTTTAAATCTTTTTTATTGAGGTGTAATTGACATCTAACATTATATTAGTTTCAGATGCACCACATAATGATTTGATATTTGTATAGATTGTGAAATGATCACCACAATAAGTCTTGTTAACATCTGTCCCCATACATAATTATAAATATTTTTTTCTTGTGATGAGAAATTTAAGATTTATTTTCTTAGCAACTTTCAAATATGCAACACAATATTGTTAACTATAGTCGCCATACTGTACATTAGATCCCCAGGACTTATTTGTTTTATAACTAGAAGTTTGTACCTTTTGATCGCCTTCACCCATTTTACCCACCTCCTCAACCCCCTTTCTCTGGCAGCCACCAGTCTGTTCTCTGTATCTATGAGCTTGGTTTTTCGGGTGGTTTGTTTGTCTTTAGATTCTGCATATAAATGAGATCAAGTGTGTCTTTCTCAGTCTGACTTATTTCACTTAGCATAATGCCCTCAGAGTCCATCCATATTGTCAGAAATGTTAAGGTTTCATTCTTTTTTATGGCTGAATAGTATTCCTGTGTGTGTGTGTGTGTGTGTGTGTGTGTGTGTGTGTGTGTGTACCGCATCTTTATCCATTCATCCATCCGTGAAGACTTAGCTTATTTCCATATCTTGGTTATTGTAAATAATGCTGCAGTGAACGTGGGGGTGCGTACTATTTTATGTTCTTGGTTTTGTACTAAATCTTTGAAATCTAATGTTTATTTGACACAGCACATCTCAATTTGGACTGGCTGTATGTCACGTGCTCAGTAGCCACGTATTAGACAGTGTGGGTCTATAAAATGCCCCCTTATCCCCACCCCCATGCCCATGTTTCTCTCGTTCATGATGCTTGCCCCATGCGTTTGAAATGAGATTACTAGGCTTTGCGCCCCTTGAAGACAGGGGCTGTGTCTTATTTATCTTGGGGCGCCCAGTCACTACTGCAGCCACAGAAAAGGGGCTCAGTAGATGTTCGGGAAGTGAGCTCAGGCAGCCCCTGTTCCTGTGCCCTGAGCAAGTCTGGTGTGTGGAGATTCATGCTGAGGAGGTGACCAGGTGACTCCGGAGGCGCCAAGGTAGCCAACCATCAAGGCGGGAAGTTTCCTGGGGCCCAGTGAGCTCCCTGGTATGAAGAATTCTTCTCTGCTCCGGGCTGATGCCTGATGTTTCCCCTAAAAACGTCCTTCCTGACAGTGTAAGTTCAAGTCCCGGGGAAGGGCTGACACTGGGAAAGGTATTGGTTATTTACATCTCACCTTCCATCGATCTTATAGATTCTTTCTGGAGACTGGCATGTGTGGGGAGGGGAGAGAGAATAGGTGCAGGAGGTTGGACGGTTGAAGGAACTGGGGCAAGTGAGTCAGGGGCTGGAAAAGGAATGGGGGGCAGGGGCTGCTTAAGCCGGATCTCCCCCTCCCCCGGTACCTGGCCCACCTTCAGCCCTGTGTCTCTCTTCCCTCCCTTTCTCCCTCCTTCCTCTCATCCTCCTTCTTCCAGAGTGTGTGCACACACGGGAACTCAGTAAATACACCCCGAGTGAAATGGAACTGAAATTCCTGTACACCCTCTTTCCCTCCCTCCTTCGTTGCCTACCTACTCTGTCCCTTTGCTAGGGCTGCCGTGACAAAGGACCAGAAACCGGGCGGCTTAACCAACAGAAATTTGTCATCTCCCAGTTCTGGTTCCAGAAGGCCAAGATCAAGGTGTTGGCAGGGCTGGTTCCTTCTGAGGGCCGTGAGGAAGAATCTGTTCCGTGCCACTAACTAGCTTCTGGTGGGTTGCTGGTAATCTTTGGCGTTCCTTGGCTTGTAGAAGCATCTCCTCAGTCTCTGCCTTCATTGTCACGTGGAGTTCCCCCAGCATGTGTCTGCATCCAAATTTCCCCTTTTTATAAGGACTCGAATCGTATTTGATCAGGGGCCACCCACTCCAGTAGGACTGCATCTTAACTAATTACATCTGCAGTGACCCTGTTTCCAAAGCAGGTCACATTCTGAGGTGCTGGGGTCAGGACTTCAAGCTGTGAATTTGTGTGTGGAGGCAGGGACACAATGCAGCCTGTGATGCCTACTGTGTGCACAGCACGGTGCTGGGTGCCGGGACTCCAGTTCAGTGCGTGATGCTGGAGGAGTGTGGAGATAGACCATTAACCTAGACTGGGCATGTGCGTGTGGGGGTGTGTGCACGCATGTGTGCTCATGTGCGTGTGTGTGTGTGTGCACGCCTGAGCACGTTCAGAGCCTTTTTCACCCCGATTGAGCAAAGGCACAGGAGAGGTGGCACACAGAGAAACTGGCTCCACGGTCCTTTGCACAGTTGAAAACTGGCAAAGGGGAGAAGATGCACGGACTACCAAGAGACTGAAGGATTGTCCCTCCTGGGCAGGTGTCCGCGTCCACGCCCCTCTGGTTAGGACAAGCAGGTCAAGAATGCGTGAAAATCGAGTTCCTCTGCGGCTCCTGACTTCTAGAAAGGTCGGCAGCTCCAGTGTCTCCAGCTATCTTCTGCTGTTCAATAGTGACATTACCATGCTGGGAGACACTGCCAGGTGGCTCTGCCCCAGCCTTGGCAGGTATTTGGCAGCCCTGGAAAGACGCTGGCCGTTCTGGAACATGCCGCAGGGTGTGACGCCCAGGCAGACTCTGGTGCTGCCTGAAACGGCCTGTGGCAATGTTTCCTTTTCTTCGTCTTAAGTCAGGGATTTAAAGTTATAAAATGGCCAATATACAGTTCGAGCAGTCATTGCGAGTATCAGAGACATCGCTTTGACTGCCTGTTCCGTCTCCAGAATGTTCCTTATAGGATAGGCACAGATATACCCACGGATATTAAGACGCCCCACCAATCCAGAGCTCAGCTTTTGAGAGCTCGGCAGACTCAGTGTTTGTTTGGATCCAGGCCTTGCGGCCTGTCCCAGGGTTTGGGGAAGAGTTCTGAGAGAAAAGGAATGTCTGAGGCCACACAGCCTGGAAAGGGTCCAGAGCACCGGCCTTGGAACCAGCCCCCTGGGCTGGAATCCCAGAGCCACCACCTGCCGTGTGTGACTTGGGAAAGCTTCTAACCTTCTCTGTGCCTCAGTTTCCTCATATGTAAAGTGCAGGTAATACTAGCACATCCTCATAGGTTTTTGTGAGGATTAAAGGAATCCAGACATGGGAAGTGCTTAGAAAGGTGTCTGGCCCTGAGTGAGGCCAACTTAAGTGCTGTTTGCCGCTGTGATTGCTATTCAGGCACAAAAGCCAGAAAGGAGCTCCCTGGGGACACATGAGCAAATTGAGGTTCAGATCCCTTGGAAGGCAGAGCTCCATAGAGCCGGATCATCTTCCACTTGTTAACAGGGAACCCCATCTTTTAGAGCAAGAGTTCTCAGTTTTGGCCGCATATCAGAATCAGAAAAGGAAATTTGAAAACCCCAATGCTCAGGCTACACCTTCCATCTACTAACTCCGAATTTCTGTGGCATCAGTACAGTACTTTTTATGAGCTCCCGGGTGTTTCCAATGTGCAGCCAAGTTTGAGAACCATTGCTCTAGGCTTTCACTACTCAAAGACAGGCCTGGGGACGAGCAGCCTGGGCATCACCTGGGAGCTTGTTAGAAATGCGGAACCTTGGCTGCCACCCCAGCCTGCTGAATGGAAACCTGCTTTTAACAGGGTCCCAGGTGGTCTGCACAAGCGTTAACTGGAGAAGGTCCCAAGAGAACAGCCCGCGCCCTGGGGGCTCCAGAAGAAGCAGCCGCGCAGTGCAGGGATAACAAAGGACAGGTGGCAGCAGAGTCTGTGGATTTCAGAGACAGGGGCCAAGAAGTCCTTACCTTTCCCAGAGCCTGGCATGCTTTTGCTTTATGAAAACTTGGAAAATAGAAGCTGTGTTCATGCAGCGTGGTGTGCTCGTCAGTGGCAGGGAGCTGGAGTCCCGTGGTGGGCTGGATGGACGGGCAGCCTCTCGGTTCCTCTGGATGCATTAAATATTCCTATTTGGCCCAACTCAGGGAGAAAAGAAATGTGGCTTTGAACTTGTGGCCTGGAAGCAAAGGCCAGTGCAATGCCTTTAAAGGCATCTCTGTCTCCCTGGGTGCTGTGTCCTGGGGTGAAGGAGATTTGCAGGGTTAGGGCGCCCTTGGGTGGCCACAGTCCCTATTTGTTCTCTTGATGAATTGGGCTGTTCCTGACCTCACTTTGTCAAGAAACAGGAAGGAGGAGCCCGAGATAGGCCCTCCATGCTCCCCCATCATCACCCCAGCCTTTACTTCCAGAAGGCATTTTTAGGTGTCATCCTCTCACTTCCCATCACCTCCACTGTCCCCAGATGTCAGGTGCAGCAAACCTCAAACAGTGCAGTTTAATCAAAGAGAATGGAATTTAGAGCCTAAGTCCTGAGTTCAAATTCTGCCTCTCTTCACTTCTGAGCAGTGGGATCTTGGGCAAGTATCTCAACCTCTTGGGGCTTCAATTTCTTCACCTGGAAAATGGGAATAATTTATTTAACTGTAGCTAAGGAGGCCACATAGTAAAGCAGTTACAGCTGGGGTTCTCAGAATCAGGCTGCCTGGGTTCAAATCCATGCTTACTGACAGAGTAACCTTGGGTCAGTTACCTAATTTCTGGGTACCTCAGTTTCTTTATCTGTAAAGTGGGGATAACAGCGGTACCTAACTCTTTGGATTGTTATGAAAATTTAATGAGTTGATTTGTGTAAAGTGCCTAGAACAGTGGCCAGCAATACACAGTCAAATATGTAAGTGACTACTATTCTTTTACCTTTATGTTTTCATGTTTAAAAAAATATTCTTTTTTCTTCCTTCAAAAGAAAGTGTAATTGCAATTTGAGTCTTAGTAACTGACTCTTAAGAGAAGCTTCTTTTGCCCAATGACTTTGACAGTCCCTCACCTTCAACCTGTTACTGCTTTTCAAATGCATCATCCCCTATTTTACAGATGGGAAAGCTGAGGCCCAGAGACGTGTTGTTGTTGTTTAATGTAACACATGCAGCGTCATCCAGACCAGCTGAGGGGTCGTAGAACCACAAGTCCATCCAGCCCTGGAGCCCATTGCTCCTGGGACCAGGCCACCTCCATCAGCTCAGCTAGCGTGGAGATTCTTGGACGAAATGTGTGACCTGAACTCCTTTGATTCTCAATTCACTGGCCCTTAAGTAGAGATGAACCCCCCCTCCTCTCTGCAAGAGCATGCAAATGGGCTGGCTCCGTGCCTGCCCTCGGTGGGCGGTCAGCTGGAATTAAACGCAGTCAAGTGCACGGCTGCTCCGGGCACACCTGGGTGAAGGATGCTTGCTCAGTCCCGAGGCCCCTCCTAGCCCAGCTCCAGGGCGGGATGCGGTGAAGGGGAGCAAAGATGACGGGACATGTGTCCACCCTCGCCCTGTGCCGGCAACTTCTGCCCACTTCCCGGCTCCTCCACCTCTCCGAGAAACTCAGACCCCTCATAAGGCAGACAGAACATCCTTGAACCAGGAATGAGATTGCTCAGGCCAGAGATGGAGCCTGAAATAGAGAAGATGCAGGAAAGTACTTCCATGAGTTTAAGAGTTGGGAGGCTGCTTTTAGATGTTCCTTTTTCGAGCTCTTCCCTGCCTGGGGAGGCTCAGTGACCATCTGTAATTTTCTCCTCAATTCGTTCTTCTTGTTGGGAGGGGCCTGTTGATCAGCAGTAGCTGGTAGAGGGAATTATGTGAAAGAGTTAGCTCACTCCCTAAACCCATTTATCCCTAAGGGTAAAGAATTAAATAAACTCACACTATGCCCTTGGTTTTTGCAGATAGAACATTCTGGGTTCCACTTTTCAAGAGCAACCTGGAAGTCCATGAACAAGGGACAACTTGTAATCTTTGCCGAGGGACAGATTTGAATCAGAGGAAGCCAGTCCCTTAGTTAATAAGTGAGCCCAGCCATCCACACAGCCCAGCAGCTTTGTAATTCTGTAATTGTCATTCCCACAGAACCTTCATTCCAGGACTGATGGGGCCATTGAAAATTTTGTCTCATTTTGTAAGGAAATTGCATGCTAGAGTGACATCTGGAAATTAGGAGGCTGTCTTGGGACATGTCCCTCAAAAGTATTTGTCATCACTTAGACTGGCTCACAGATGATACCCCTGCTTGCGTCCACTCACTACACTGGGTCTTTCTTAGTTACAGGATGGTTAATCTCGGATTAGAATCTCGGCCTCGGCTCTCAGTAGGTTTTCCTTCATTTTACAGGATAAATAAGCTGGTGTCTGAAAAGAAATGTGGTTTTTTAAAGGAATTGGCAGATACCAGGGGAGTTCAGAAGCAGTTGATATCCACTTATTCACGGTCATGGGGGAGAGGGATTGAATGAGAAATAGAAATCCGCAGATAATCTCCAAACCTCATGTTAATCAATAGCCTTCTCTTCCGACGTGCCTTTGACCAGCGCCAAGAAGTGGGCTGATTCATTGCCTTCTTCAAAACTGAGATCCTGAGAGAAACAATTTGCCAACCATTTTCTTAATGAGAAGCATCTAGAACTGAAAAATCTTAAAAAAAAATTTTTTTTATTAAAGTGTCAGTGTTCTTGATCAAGTGGCACAAAGAGTTTATTTTATTGGTGGGTTTGTTCATTGTCTTATCAGAGAGCAGTATATAACCCTATGATTTTCTTTTTTGCTAAAAAGAAAAAAATTATTGGGATTCAGGCCTAGGTAATCTTGAAATAAGAGGAGCTAGGAGGAAGAGAGTCAATTGCAATTGATAATTGAGTCTCCTTCCCCAGGATTTTATGGTGTAACTCAATCAGAGGGAAGAAGTGATAAGTATTTTGTTAGGATAAGGCTTTGCCAAAAGCAGCCCCTGGCAAATTGCTGCCGTTTGTTATCTGATTAGTGCACAGGGTGCAGTCTTTCTTGCGCCTAAGAAACCTTGCTTGTCTTTATCAGTTCAGTTGTTCAAATTTAACTTGCTAAAGAGCAATGTCCAAATTTGGTGCAAACCTTGGAAGGTGGTGGTGCTTCTGATTTCAGGCTTTATACGGTGGGATCCTGGGAGATCCCACAGACCACAGACACCGGTTTTGGGGGCACCTTAATCAAGGCCAAGGAAAAGGATCTGTTTGGGGACTAAAAGCCAAGCGAGCCTCAGAGGTGAACGTGTACACAGCAGGATCTGCTAAACCCAGGAGGGAACCAGAGCAGATATCTGTTCTTCCTTTCTGGTGCCTTCTTGCCGTTGACTCAGGGTCATTCACAACCCAAGGCCTGCAGTTTACTTGCCTCCTAAACTGTGGTAGGCAGAATGCCCCACAAAAGATGTCCACATCCTAATCCCCAGAACCTGTGAATATGTTTCATTACATGGCAAGAGGGACTTCGCAGATGTGATTAAGTTAAGGGTGTTAGATGGAAAGATTATCCTAGATTATCTGGGTGGGTCCACAGATTACCTGGGTGAAATCACAAGGGTGATCAGAGAGTCAGAGTCAGGGATGGAGATGGGATGATGGAACGAAGCAGAGGTCAGGGTGTGTGAGGATGGGGCCAGGGGCCGAGGAAGGCAGTGGCCTCTACTGCCAGAAGCTGAGAGAGGCACCTGCATGGATTCTTCCTTAAAGCCTCCAGAAGGAGCTGCCAACACCTTGACTCCAGGACCTGTGACCTCCAGGACTGTAAGAGAAGAAATCTGTGTTGTCTTAAGCCACTGGTTTTGTGGTGATTTGTTACATCAGCAACAGGAAACTAATACACGAGCTCCCAGATCCAGGGTCCAAGGGAGGCTTGGGAGATGCTGGGTCTGTAACGTCAGAAAAGCAGAATCTAGCAGCACTCTGGTGAGTGTGAAAAGTGGGCATACTGATGATGATAATGGTGGTACTGCCTTCTTCAAAGACTGTTCGGAGCATCAAGTGAGGTGCTGTGAGCCAGCAACCCTGGTGGCTGAGGCATAGGCTCCTCGTGGCTCACACTCCCCCTCCAGGGAATTGGCCAAGACCACAGAGCCCAAATCCTTATATTTGTAAGCATCTCTTTGACCACCATACACACCACCTGAAATTTACATCAGATCACAGTTTTGTTGATGAGTTCCTATGGCTGGGAGGTGCTACCACTGTGTTTAGTCAGTACATTAAAAAAAAAGTAGTGAATACAATTTGGAGTTCAAGGTGTTATATGCGTCAGAATTTTCCTTCATGATTATATAATGCTTCCAGTGTTCTCAAAGTCTCAAAGTACCTTCAAGTAGGCGAGATTCATTGAAATTCAATTCTATGAGCGTCTGCAGGGCAGGTATCATCTCCCCGGTTATAGATGCACAGAGAAGGAGGCTCAGGATACTGACTACCTCTCCAAAGGCAAACTCTTAGTAAATGACTGAGATGAGGCTAAACCTGAAAGTCTAGACTTGAGAGGGGAGTAGAGCCTGCTGGTTAAGAGCAAACAGCCCTGTCAGTCACTAGCTGGGTGACCTTAGGCAAGTTCCTTAACCTCTCTGTATCTTGGGTTCCTCCTCTGTCAGTGTGGGATAATCATAGTACTTACCTCATAGGTTTGTGGTGAGGACTGCATGAAGATAAAGCAATAAAATGCTTAGAACAATGCCAGGCCAGTAGTAGGGTGTGTAACTGTGTGTCACCAGCAGCCACAACAACCATAGCCAGGGTCAGTTGACTCCTAGTTCAGTGCTCACTCCGGGATTGCCCACATGCTAAGAGCCAAAGCACCCCAAAGCCATCTTGTTGTGCTGGAGCATTCTAAAGTCCTAAAGTAAGTCGATGCCTTAAGCTCTAGACCAGAGGTCCACGAACGTTTTCTAGGTAGTAAAAATTTTAGGTCTCTGTTGCCACTACTCCACTCTGCCCTTGTAGTGTGAAAGCAGCCAGAGACAATATGTAAGTGGATGGACGCGGCTGCATTTGGTCCATGGGAGACCTCTGCTTTAGACAGCGCTGAGAGCCAGAAGCCCCAAGTTCAAGTCCCAGCCTCACCACCCTACAGGGGTGTTCTTGAGCAAGTCATGAAGGCTCCCAGGACTCAGGTCCTTCAGCTCTAAAAATGGGCATAACAGTGCCCTCTGGAGAGATGGTGAGACAGTGAGAGCTGTTTGTAAACTGTAGAGTACTGAGCCTCATTTAGTTATTAGTATTTTGTTGCTGGTGCACTGTCGTGGTCCAGGCCACTGTGGTGGATAAAGCACACACGTGCCCTTGGTGTGAAGTGTTGGGTGCTGGCCGACCAGCTCTACTGTCTGCTGCCACGTGATGAAATCAGGAAAGGGTTATTTCATTTCAATTATGTTCATCTTATTTTGGGATATGAGAAAAGCGCAGCCTCTCAAGGCTTCCCTCTACTGCCGTGAGATGTTTCTCGTCAACAGTGCCTTTGGGTTAGCCTGAATTGATCTCCATTCTGGACATTGCAAATGAGCAAAATGACTGTGGTGAATGGGAGCCCAGAGAAACACAACGCTCCTTCTCTCTGTCTCAGGCCGGAGAAGTGACACCTGGAGCCTTTATCGAGGGAAGATGGGTCGAAATGAATTGCTGGGCTGAATCGCAGAATGGCTGGTGAATAAAAGCATTGTGCTGAGCAATTTTGCACCTCATTAAGATGCACTCAGTTTTGGCTCCATACTAGGGGAATTGTCAGAGCAATTATGTGCAAACCTCCAATTTGAGGTTTGAAAGGGGGTCAGTGCATGATTGGCAGGAGAAGAAAAAGAAGGGAGATGGTTGGAAACAATAGGTAGTAAATGGCTGTTGCAGCAAGAAGACTGGGGCGTCGAGAGGCAGACACCTCAGATCACTCAAAACTAAGTGTGTGTGGTCTCAGAATCACAATCGGGCCACGTGGACAGTGCATTTGGTGCCCTTGATAGGCCTTTCTGGAATCAAAGCGGTTCACTCTGTAGAAAGTTGCATCTGTGGTGCTTGGGACATATTTGTCTAATGAATGAATGATTGGTGCTGGCCACGTGTGTGTCAAATAAGTGAATGAAGGAGGGAGGGTCATAAGGGTCACCTTGTCACCAAGCAGCTAAACAAAACCTTTTGAAACCACTGGAATAACCTTTTCCTGGCGATTCCCCAATGTTCCCCAATGTTCTGGAAAATTGGATGGACTTCCAATGACATATGTCCTTCCACATGGGGGAGCCTGTCTCTGTGCTTGTCAAAGACCCCAGCGGTCATCCTTTTTCTCTCTGCTGTTAGACAAATAGGCAACTCACTAATTCTTTTTTATCAGAAAACAGCAAAATACCTGAACAATCTCTAAGGCTTCCACAGAACAGATGCCCTGGGAGCAGACCATGGGAACCTGGGACTCTGTGTCCGAGTGAGCGCTTCCAGATCTCATTTCTTTTTCTCTCTTCTTTTTCATCTCCAAATCTGCCTGGAAGACAGTAAAAGCTCATTAATTGGAACCCTGCTAATTTAGAATATGTAACATTTCCTGCAAGTTCATCATGAAGAAGGAATTTGTGAAGCAAATTAATAGTGTGAACATAATTAGAAAAGACAAGTCTTGTAGAGCTGGGAGGTACCTGGAGATGATCCAGTCCTTTCCTCTGGTGGCTTGTTGCTTTTCAGATGAAGAAATTGAGGCCCAGCGAGCGTACGGGCTCCTCCAGGCTCACACAGTGGGGCTGTTTACCCTCCCGAAGGACACCAGCCGAATTCACGGAGTATTGTTTGCTTGTGAAAGACACAGGCACTTTCTTAGCTGTGGGTTCTTTTTACTATGTGGACTTGAAGTATTAAAAGTGCATTTTTTAAAAACCTATTCTGCATTTCAGGTTTTCCACTAATTATGAGTGGCCTGCTTCCCAAGTTAGTTGGAGCTATTTTGGTGAGGTTTTATAGTTATTTAATAAGAAAAGCTTTTTTAAAAACCTCATAAAACCTTCTGTACAATTCATTCGAACCAACACTCCCTCTTATAATTATGTCACTAACAACTTCTTTTTAAAAGAGCAGAACTTTTGTCTATTCATGTTAACCTTAAAAGCAGCATTCACCGAACCCTTGAGAAACAAGCAGTGTGATATTTTATAGGTTTGGGGCAGAGCAGATGAAATAATGTGTGTGAAAGAGTCCTGTACATTTGGAAGCCTATACAAATGCTTTGTTTTTTGTAATTGCCATCTCTGGCCAGGGCAGCCCCCAGAGAGTGGCCAAAATATATTTGTGGATGCGAATGCAGCATTTCCTTGGAGACTTCCCAGGGAATGGGCTGTTTTTCCATGGGACTTAAAAAAAAAATAAATGAGATGCCTACTGATTAATTTAAGTCAAACCGTAACTGCCCCAAGGACTAGAATGTTCTCATCAGCACCTCAGCACGTCTTCTCTCTGGAGTCAGACCCATTACAGCACTAGACTGCAGTCAGCAGATTATTTAGTGGGTTCAGAGTACCAGCGAGGTGGACAAGGGTACAATATGTTCCTTAGTCTTGGGGCTTGAGGAATTCTCTGCCATAGTCATGGCCAACAAGAATGGGACACATCCAATATTTGGGGGGCATGTTTTTTTTTTATTTTTTTTGCTGAGGAAGATTAGCCCCCTGAGCTAACATCTGTGCCACTCTTCCTCTATTTTTTGTATGGGGATCACATCCACGGCATGACTGATGAGTGGTGTAGGTTTGTGCCTGGGATCTGAACCCATGAACCCAGGCCACTGAAACAAGAGTGCACCGAACGCAACCACTAGGCCATGGGCTGGGCTCCTTCGGGGGGATTTTTATTTTCTCCTTCCTTGGTATTTAATGCATCTTTAACTCCAATTTGGGATTGTGGAAGATTAAGCCTTATTCCCTTATTCATAAAGCCAATTCTGTACTTGGTACAATGATGGTGATGATGATGGTGATTATGATGATGGTATAGCAGTGGTGGTGGTAATAACAGCAGTAGTAATAGTAGTTATTCACATTCCTTGCACACTTACTCTGTACCAGCCACTGTTCTGGTGCTTTGCACACATTATTTGAATCATCACAACCCTATAAGGTAGAAACGCCATTTGACAGATGATGATGCCAAGGCTCAGAGAGGTTAATAACTCGCCTTAGGTCACAGAGCTTAGGCAAGTGACAGCAGTGGGAGGGAACCTGGCCATCTCATGCCCTTACCCCCTTCACTGCTGCCTGGCACAGTGCTCTAAGTCTCCATCTGCCAAGGCTCCTGAGAGTCCCAGGACATGTGCTCCTCCCATTATGGTGACTCAGAGAGCTGGGAGCAATGTGTGTCAAGGCCCCAGCATTTGCCATAGGGGACAAGGTCCCATTCTTCCTAGGTTTCCTTTAGGGGCCTTATCGCCAGCTTGACAAGTGCTGACAGGTGGCCCCTCACCTCGCAGAGCCCACTGACCACATGTGCCCAGACCGTCTCTTTAGGGTTCAGTTTTTTACATTCAAGAAAAGACAAAGGGCAAAAGATTTCTATTTTCAGTGCCAGGGTCACAGCATGAGCCCGTGAAGGCTTGTTGAGTTTGGAAGCAATTCCAGTTTCCTTCTCAGAAAGCAGTAATTTTGACGTTGGGCCAGTGATGCTCAGTGAAATATGTTTCCGTTGTCCAGGGTCATGTGGCATTGAATTCCTCTGGTGGAGGAGAGTCAACATCAGCGATAATGAGCAGCGTTATTTCCATTGAGCTGGCGCCTCCTTCCCTCTTCAGTCTCCTCTCGGGCCCCTCTTTCCCTTCCAGCCGTGCAGGACCTGGTTTAGTTCTTCTGCTGTGATTTCTTTTTCCTGCCCCTTGGCCTTTGCAGATGCTGTTCCCTCTGCCTAGAAAGCTCTCCCCCTCGTCACCTCTGTTTGGTTGACTCCTGCTCAGCCACAGGCCAAGTGTTCCCTAGGGCCTGTTACATGTTCCCTTAGCGCCTTTTCTTCTAGCGCCTATTGTAATTATTTTATTATATTTTTGTTGTTTATTTAGTACCATCTTCCCCATTGGATGCTAAGGTCCATGCTGGCTGCCTCTGTGTCTGCTTTATGCCTAATGTAGTTCCTCAAACATGCTGGGTGCTGGGTAGATGGGGTGAGAGTGGGGCGCCCCAAGCTTCGTCAGAGCTGAGTCTTCTGACCAATCTACTCAGTAACTCCTTTTCCACCACCCCGGATCCTGGATCTAGAGTGGCAGTAGAACAGTGGTTGAGTGAGGACTCTACAGTCAGGCTGTCTGGTGTACATCCCAGCCTTGCCTCTTACTAGCTGTATTTGTTTCTATTGCTGTGTAACAAATGACCACAAACTTAGCAGTTTACAACAACACACATTTTTTTCCATGGTTTAGGAGTCTGGGCAGGCTTAGCTGGGTCCTCCGCTCAGGGTCTCACCAGGCTGCAGTCTGGGTATCGGCCAGGGCTACAGTCCCATGTGAGGCTCTGGTCTCCTCCAAGCTCTCGTGGTTATTGGCAGAATTCATTTCTTTTTAGCTTAGGCATCACAGCAGCTTGGTTCTTCCAGGCCAGCAGGAGAGTCTTTCTGAGTTCAGAGAAAGTGTAAGCCCTCTTGAAAATGCTTACCTGATTAGGTCAGGCCCATCCAGGATAAATTCCCTTTTAATTAACACACAGTCAACTGATTAAGGACCTTAATTACATCTGCAAAATCCCTTTGCCTTTAATGTAACATAATCACGGGAATGATATCCCATCATCTTCTCAGGTCCTGCCCACACTCAGGGGAGAGGATTATACGGGGCATGTATACCAGCGGGGCAGGAATCACAGGGACCATCTTAGAATTCTGACCACTACTCTAGCTGTGTAGCCTTGGGCAAGTTGCTTAACCTCTCTGTGCCACTGTTCCCTCATCTGTAAAGGAGGAATAATGGTAATACCCACTTCATAGGATTTGTTGTACAGATTAAGTGAGTTAATTTATGTTAAATGCTTAACACACTTCCTGGCAGGTGGTGAGTCCTCCATAAAGGTTCGCTGTTACAACCGTAAAGATGATGATAATCCCCCACCGGGCCATTGGGAACCAGGTTTAGAAATACAATCCACCAACTGGCTGGAAAATGAAATCTGAGAAGCCAGGCTGAAGGGGAAAGAAGAGACAGGAGAGTATCAGGGAGCTTGGTAAATCTGCCCTTCTAAAAGGGAAGCCGACGGTTTCCACTCCGCAGGGCGACCATGGGCGAAGCAGATGGAAAGCTGTATCCAGTTACTAAAGCAAATTGGATGTAAGTGGGTGCACGTGCCCCCTATTTTAGTTCCTTTCATTAAAACATCTCTTCTCGAGGCACAGTAATGTTCTCGTCTCTCCGGAAAGCTTAGAAATCCCTTACAGCAGGAATTTTAATCAAGATTGACGTCCCGAACATGGAGACATGAGGATCACTGGATATTTGGGCAACTTTTGTAAGCAGCTGCACCCCGAAATTTAGGTCTGACTTAAAGGAAGGCTTCCTCCTGAAATAAGACCCCAGTTGGTTCACTTTAAAAGTTAGGGTCTCTCGTTACCCAGGAGAGACCGGCGATCACGTGAACCGGTGTTGGTGCAAGGTAGCTGGAAGGAGGCCCGCAGGGGAATTTGCGCCACAAGGCGTGTGTTTTGCTGGGGAGTGTTAAGAATCGATTAGTTGCTCAGTCTGGGATGCTGTTAACCAAATGTGGGAAGACGCAGCGGGGTGAGTCAAGGAAGCCTGTTCACGGAGGTGTGTTTATGAATCGCAGCTGGCAGGGAGAGACAGATGATGCAGCTTCTGTCTTTGAAGGGAGTCTCTGCGTTGAAATCCCTTTCAGTCTGGTCACCCAGGGCAAGTCATTCACTCTGCTTTATCTCATCTTCTGCATCTGATGATTCAACTCAAGTAATTTCATTGATTGTGGTAGTGGACACCGTGGGCGCTCCGCCCAGATACCTCCACCCCGCATCCCTTTGTGGGTTCTGGGTGCCCATCCTCTAGCTTCTACGTGTTTCATTTCTAATGGCTGCACCTAGGACTTGCCTTTGAGGCTGCATTTGGGCTATGGAGTTGCTTCCTCCCAGAGATGGGCAAGAATCTAGGAGTTTACCGCTTCCTGGGCAGCCCTTAGTCCAGCTCTCTCGCCTCAAGTTTGGACAAACTTAGAGGAATAAAGTCACGCTCTCAAGCCCCCCATGGGGTCAGGTTTAAGACTGGCATTAAGCCTGAAATTACATCCTTGCTGGGCATCTTCATTGCTCCCCTCCTTCTCCCAGGACCAGCTACATAATTTGCAGGGCCCCTTTAAAAAATATTATTAAGAATCTCAAGTTGGTGACAGCAAAGCATTACACCAAGCACGAGCCCTTTCTGATTGGCGGGCCCTATGTGACTCCACGGGTCACACACCTGTGAGGCCAGCCCTGCCCGCTCCCCCCACTTTCGTGGGAGAATCTTTATTAGGTCACTTGCATGTCGATTGTTGCCTAGTGCTCTGCTCTGGATGGATTCTAAGATGAATACGGCACCAAGCCTTCCCTGAGGAGCCGAGGGAAGACAGATGAAGGCACAAATCGTTGTATCACACATCAGACCATGAGGCAAAGCCGGGTCCTGGAGGTACCCACGGCGAACAGTGTGGGGAGGAAAATGCTGTCTGGGGGCCTGTGAGGGCTGCTGGGTTCCAGGCCAGGGTTCTTTCTTCTGCTCTGGGAACTTGGTGTGTGCCCCAAACACTGGGCAGATAGAATTGGGGTTGATGGTGTGGGAAAGGGGCTGGGAGATGATTTCAAAAAAGAAGCACAGCATGAGCAAAGGTGCAGAGGTGGGACTTCTGTTTTTTTAGCAGATGCCTACTGTGGTCAGTGCAGAAGATCTGAATTTAAAACAATCAAGTTGCTCACAAGATACGCTTACAACCAGCTCAGGTTGAATTCTGTGTAAGGGAAGTGTTGGGTTGAAGGGGGTGAGAGGAAGTGCTAGGTATAAGAGAGGGAGTCTGGTCTTCCAAGAATTTACCACTAGGTGTTAGGAGTCCTAGAGCTTCATATCAAAGAAAAGAGTCTCTAATTGTGGAATTTCAGAAATTGATAAGCCATTGGGGTTGGTTTTTTGGGAGGAGGAGGAAACTCCAGAAACCACTCCATGTAATTGATTCCCTAGTCCACTCAATTTGGTCCCCTGGTCTTAGCCCATCAGTTTGCTCAGATGACGTTAAATCCTCTTCCAGCTTTGCTGGACTCTTATATGAAATGACCCAGGGTCCCTCAGTCGCTGCATCCTGACCTGGGCTGGTGACAGAGCTCTGCAGACAGCACCCGCTCTTCCTTGCTCCCCTCCAGGGAGCGCCCCACTGGCTTCCCAGAACCCTGAAGCAATCGTCCACGTTAAGGAGCCTCCCTCAAAGCCGGGAAATGTAGTTGCTGGCTGTGGTCCTCTCTGTGAGGGTGGAGAAACGCCCGTGGTTCTGTGGGGCCCTGGGGAACTCTTTTCTTTATCTCAGGCTGAGGCCGCCCCTCGTTTTTCACAGTGTGTGGACAGGCCGGGAGGCTGACAGCTCTTCCGTCCAGGAATAAGTACAGAAACGCCCTCAGAGCCCCTGGGCTGTGCCAGGAAGCAGGGGGAGGGACGTTCTTCCGTTTTATGTTGTGCTGTCTTTCTAAGGCTTGAAATATTTAGGGGCTCCCGAGGTCAATGTGAGCACCAGCTGCTCATGGCTCATAAGTCTTCCTTGACAGGTATCCCACTAATTCATGATTTATTCACTGCCTTCTATTAAGCAATTAGAAGAAGGCACCCATTATTCTATGAATATACACAATCAGATGATTTTTTAATTACTTAGTGGTGTTGGAAGGGGAAAGAGAACAGTGAGAGGAAGAGGCTCACATTTTCCTCCCTCCCTCTATTGTCTTAATTTGGATTTTGGGGGTGGGCTAGGGGGTCAGGCTTCAAATGCATCCTTGAGTGTGGCCCTGCACGATCCGGCCCCTGCCTACCTCTGGTCACATCTCAGAGCCCTTCTCTGGCTTCTTCTGTTCTTCTGAAACTTCCAGCCCCTCCGCCCACCTTGCTGGTCCCTCTGCTTGTGGCATCCTCCTCAGTCTCAGATCCGTGTAACGTGGCTCCCTCGGGAAAGCCTTCCCTGGTGTCCCCAGCTAGCTTAGGTCCCCTCATCACGTGCTCTCACCACACCTTTGCTTTTCCTTTATAGCACTTCATTCGTTCCACAAATATTTATTGAGCATCTCCTATGCGGCAGGCTCCGTTCTAGGCACTTGTGACATATTGGTGAACACAACAGACAGAAATCTTTGTCCTCATTGTATTCTACATTCATTGAGATAGTGATGATGAATAATTATTAGGTGATTAGTTTATTGCCATGTCTTCCCCACTAGCCTGAAAGTTCCATGAGGACAGCCGTATCTGTCTTGTTGACCACAGTCTCCATACTGCCAAGTACCGTGAATTCCTGGTGCATGTGTAGTAGGCACACAGTGGGTTCTCCAGGAATGAAAGGCAGCTTGAGGTCTGATGGTCGCCATTTGATCATCTAGGCTCTCCGAGGTGGCAGTGTCTTCCTTTGGAGTCCAGATATTGTCGTGTGTAATTAGCTTCTCGGACTGGATTACAGCCCCTGAGAGGGAATATGAGGGGAGAGGAGTCCACTCAGCCACAGTCTCCCAGAACCCGGGGGTCTCCTCTGGGGACCGGAGGATGCTCGTCGTCCATCCCCCTCTGCAATATGCCCCACAAATCTCTCCTCTGTTCTGCTTCTGTGCATTTTTACTCCTACAAGTTTGTGGGGTCATTTTATTTTGTGTCAAATATATATTTGCTGGGTCGCTGTGACAGGCTTTTTTCTTGCCCCGAGGCCACCTCATTCGGGTGCCAAGAGCGGTCTCCCTTGTGTTTTGGGACTGGTTGGGCAATGCCTGTTTCGCCACCTTTGTTTTTAACCCAGGCCTGGCTGCTTCCTTCTCATTTGTCTTGAGCTCACATATTAATCTCCTAAAAACCCCACACCCTCAGCTGAAAAACAGATCATTGTGCTCAACAAGATGCATTCGCTCCATGTATCTCATGGGGTTGTCCATTTGATCACTCATTCATTTACTCATTCATTTGTACAGTGAGGGAAGGAAGGAGGCAGGGAGGCAGCAGGGCCAGGACCCAGAGGGAGGCAAGCAAGGCTCCTGGGTTGCCAAGTGTAAGGCAACTTCACTGTCAGGGCCGCAGGGCCAGTGCAGTCAGCAGTCCTGGTCCTGGGAGGGAGGGAGAGAAGGAAGGGTGTGCAGTGTGAATGGAGGCATGAAGACCTTTCTCTTCAGAGCAAAAATGGAAGTGAAGATTTGCCCTGGAGTTGGGGGTGGCCAACTCCACCCCCTTTGAAATTTCATTGATCACAAAAGCCTTTCATTGGGTGATAACTGACCTCCAGACGGGAGCCCAGCACGCGAACGCATCCGCATCTCGGGTCCTCCACGCAGCCTTTCCTGACCCCCCACCATGGCTGTGCTTTGTATGTCGCAGAAGCCTGTGAAGGACGATGTGGAGAGGGGAGAGAGGGCCAGGATCGCCACACCGTCAGGACTAAAAAGTACATTTTTATACTTAATGATCCTTTAAAGGCCCCTGCCATTGCAAATACGACCTGGTCACCTGGTGGCACGTGTCCGAGGCTCCTAGTCTTTTAATATATGCCCAGACTCTTGAAAGGATGGTAATTGCGAGTTGCCTTACAAGCAGTCATCTCATCACGGGGGGATCAGGGAGAGAGTTCAGGAGGCGAACAGCAGCACGGACACCTGGCAAATCCACTTCAGCTGGATAACGTCTTTGAACGGGACGAGAAATGACTGCGTTGACGGCTCTGAGGTTCGGAGACACGTGGTGGGTTGACATAGCCGTAGGACACGTTGACGGCCACATCTGCTGTCGCAGATCTCAGCTGAGTTTATGCATCCGCATTTCTCACTTCTAATGGGGGAGGAGCTGATCAGTGTTGGTTTCATCTGAAGACGTGAGTGAGGGAGCCGGTTGGTTGCGAATGTGGGGCGGTGTGGCTTGGTAATGGAGCAGTGGAGTCTTTGTGTTGAGCAGCTCCCAGGCCAACACGTGACACAGCCTGAATGAACAGCATTCTCGTTCTGCTCGGCCTGTGTGGTTTTCATTCTAGGCAGGATGGGCTGGATCAAGTACAGTTTTATAACGATAAAAATCATGTAGCTAATACTTACTGAGTGTGTATGATGTGCCAAGAGCTTTACACGACGTTCTACTATGGATTGCGACCACGATCATCCCCATTTTACAGATGTGGTCACTGAGGTCCAGGGAGCTTGGTGACTGACTGATCCAGGCTTGGACAGTGGGCAGTGGTGGAGTTGGGATCCACGTTGGCCATCCCATATCCTCACTTCTATGTTATTCACTGTTCTCGGGGATCCTGCCCCACTTCTCCACCCCATCCTACCACCTTCTACTTTGGCCAGACTGAGTTACTCTCGGACTCGAAGAAACACCATGGACCACCCCTTGCTTTACAGAGGAGGGCAGTGGAGGCCTGGAGAGGGGAGGCTGAACCAGAGAAATATCCCAGGTCTCGACCCTTTGTGCAATTCTGTACGTTTGTTTTCTGTGTTTTCTCTGCCAGCCTGAGGTGCTCGTCGAAAAGTCCTTGGCTTTTAGGCATGCTCCAGTACCCTCCATCTCTGTGACACCTTTCACGGCCAGTTCAGGTAAAAAGGCAAGAAGGAGCACCCTCTTTCCTTCTCCAACTCTTAGTTTTTGTGCCATTTACTTATTTAGTGGCGTTGTATAGTGTTGAACGAGTCTGACGTGAATCTCGGCTCTGCCACTTACCAGCTGTGTGATCTTGGGCAAGTCACTTAACCTCTCTGTGCCTCAGTTTCTTCATCTGTAAAATGATGATGATGTTAGCAGCAGGCATGGAGTGAGGGTCAACCACATGTCCCAACCTCAACTACTGCCCTCCCTAACAGAGGTGGGATGGGAAAGAGAACCCAACTGGTGCTCGAATCGCCAGCACCCACCACTCTCATGATAAAAGGAATACTCAGGGATTAGGGTTTGGGGTGAGGAGGAGTATGGTGCAAAGTTGGGGTTGGGGTAACACAGAAAACCGGCTTACACGTTGCCTAGGAATCCCCTTCGATTGGCCTGGTCATTTTGAAGAGCAAGAGCTGTGGGACGTTTGTCTTCAGCTCCTTTCCTGTGTTGCTTTGGTGGAAATCTCCAGTGAATCTGTGAGGGAAGACGGGTCCAGGTCGTGCAATTCTTTTTATTGGCCGTAACTTTAGTTTCTTTAGTTTTTAGACACCCCCCCATCCCCGCCCCACCGCCTTCCTAAAACCAGAAAAGTACCAGCCGTCTTCAAAGAGGGGTGGCTTGGAGTTTAACAAATCCCAAATACCAACGGCAGGCACGCAGCCAGAGAGCTGTGCACATGCCTTTTCTCCTGGCACTCCAGCTGAGAGTCTCTTTTCTAGAAATGTCAGTTTGGGAGTGAGAAGCTTGAAAATGTCACTGTAAAGTGCATTTCCTGGTCTTGTTGCTGTGGATGCTCCTTGGCTTGGTGACTTTTGGGGACTGGGGTTCTCAGTGTTACATCTGGCTTCCCATGACCTTTGTTAGAATTTTATGCCATCCTAGAGTCAACGGGACATGTGGCAGTAACTTCTGACTAATGTGCTTTGAAATACAGGTTTGCAGTCACATAGCCCATGCTGCCATTTTTGGTTTCAGTTGGCATGGTTTGGACTGTAATAGGACATACTTGTATGTTATAGGTTGAAGATGAAGATGACAAAATATTTTAAAACAGCTGGTCACAGCACAAAGATTGTACATGAATGTTCACAGGATCATTCATAATGGCCTCAAACTGGACACAACTCAACTGTCCACAAACTTGTGAATGGATACATAAAATGTGGTATATCCATACAATGGAGTACTACTCAGCCATAAAAAGGAACAACTAGTGATACAGGCAACAATAAGGATGAATCTCAACAATATGCTCGGTGAAGGAAGCCAGACTCCAAAGACTACAAACTGTCTAATTCCATTTATGTGAAATTCTAGAAAAGGCAAAGCTATAGTGATAACAGATCAGTCATGGGACTGGGACTGGGGTGGGGTGAGGATTGACTGCATGGGGCATGAAGGAACTTTCTGCAGGTGATGGAAGGATTTTAAAATTTGGATGTGGTAGTTGTAGTTATTCGTGTAATTTACATTTACTGAAATTCATCAAACTGTGTCCTTAAAATAGGTAATTTATTGTACATAAATTATACCTCAATAAATTGGTAAAAATTGTTTTAAATGACAAAAAATATAGCTAGACATGAACAACATGACGAAAAAAATTGGGCAAAGGACACACCAAGGCAATTCAGGAGAGAATACAAATGTCAATGAAAACATGAAGATGCCCAACCTCACTAATAATGTTTTTAAAAGGGAAGTTAAAGAATGAATCTAGACACAGACCTTACCCTTTTCACAAAAATTAACTAAAAATGGATCATAGAACTAAATGTTAAATGCGAAACTATAGACGATAACTCCTAGGAGAGAACATTGGAGAAAATCTAGGTGACCTTGGGTTTGGTGATGATTTTTTTGATACAACACCAAAAGCACAATCCATGAAAGAAAAAATTGATAAGTTGGACTTCATTAAAATTGAAAATTTCTGCTCTTCAAAAGACACTGTTCAGGGAATGAAAAGACAAGGCACAGACTGGGAGAAAATATTTGCAAAACACATAATCTGATAAAGGACTGTTATCCAAAATACACAGAGAATTCTTAAACTTCAATGATAAGAATACAACTCAGTTAAAAATGGACCAAAGACATTAACAGATACCTAACCAAAAAAGATACACAGATGGCAAATAAGCACATGAAAAGATGCTCAACATGATGACATGAGAGAATTGCAAGTTAAAACAATAATAAGATACCACTACACACCTATTAGAATGGCTAAAATCTAAAACACTGACACCACCAAATGCTGATGAGGATGTGGAGCAAAAGGAACTCTTCATTCATTGCTGGTGGGAATGCAAAATGGTACAGCCACTTTGGAAGACAGTTTGGCAGTTTCTTACAAAGCCGAACATACTCTTCTCATATGATCCAGCGATCACCCTCCTAAGTATCTACCCAAGTGAGCTGAAAACTTATGTCCATACAGAAACCTGCACATGGATGTTTATGGCAGCTTTATTCATAATTGCCAAAACTTGGAAGCAGCCAAGAGATCTTTCAGTAGGTGAATGGATGAGTAAACTGTAGTACATCCATACAATGGTATATTATTTAGCACTGAAAAGTAATGAGCTATGAAGTCATGAAAAGACATGGAGGAACCTTAAATGCATATTACTAAGGCTACATACTGTATGATTCCAACTATATGACATTCTGGAAAAGGCAAAACTATGGAGATGGTAAAATGATCAATGGTTATCAGGGGTTACCAGGAGGGAGCGATGAATAGGCAAAACACAGGGGATTATAAGGGCAGTGAAACTATTCTGTATGGTATTGTAATGGTGGATACATGTCATTACACAAAGAGTAAACCCTAATGTAAACTATAAACATTAGTTAATAATAATGTATGGATATTAGCTCATCAGTTGTCACAAATGCACCACACCACTGAAAGATGTTAATAATCGGAAAAACTGGGGGTGAGGGGTGATGGGTAAATGAGAACTTGCTGTATTTTCCACTCAATTTTTTTGCAAATTTAAAACTGCTAAAAAAAAGAAAGCCTATTAACTTAATTAAAAAACAAGCAAAGCAGTGGGCTGACCCACACTCACCTTCATACTGTCAGAAATGAACAGGAGGATGGATGGTCCCCAGTGCTGGCTGGGGCACTCAACCTCTGGAGTGCATTTTAGCAATGGGTAAGGAAAACAAAAGTATGTAATCCCCTGATCTGGCAATTTCACTTCCAGGAATTTATCCTAAAGCAGTGATTCTCAACCAAGGGACGTTTTTTGCCCTACTCTCCCAGGGGGGCATTTGGCAGTGCCTGGAGACATTTGTGGTTGTCACGATTGGGGAGCTCCTACTGGCATCTACTGAGCAGAGGCCAGGGATGCTGCTACACATCCTACAATGCACAGGACAGCCCCCCACAACAGAGAATTATCCAATCCTACATATCATTAGGGCTGCTGCTGAGAAACTCAACTGGGAGAATGTGCAGGGACATAGATATTCATCTCAGTGTTATTTGTAGTACTGAAAAATTAGAAATAACCAAAATATCATTCAGCAGAGATTAGTTAAATAAAGGATGGTATATCTATACTGTGGAATCCTGTGCCACCTTTAGAACGGCAGTACAGAGCTATGATTGGTTTTTTTTTTTGGTGAGGAAGATTGGGCCTGAGCTAACATCTGTTGCCAATCTTCCTCTTTTTGCTTGAGGAAGATTGTCCCTAAGCTAACATCTGTGCCCATCTTGCTCTATTTTGTTTGTGGGCCGCCACCACAGCATGGCTTGATGAGCGATGTGTAGGTCCATGCCCGTGATCCAAGCCCGCGAACCCTGGGCTACTAAGGCAGAGCAAGCAAACCTAACCGCTGTGCCACCGGGCCGGCCCCAGAGCTATGATTTTTAATGTGAAAAAATGTTCTTGAGACATTGTAAATGAGAAAAGATTACAAAGCAACATGTGTAGAATAATTATCATTGTGTAGACAGAGTGTCTATGCATTTCTTAAAACATTTGAGAAGATACCTAACAAAATCTCAAGCCTGTGTCTAGGTGGTTGGAATATGGGTGATTTTTACCTTTTAAAATTATTTTTGATACTTAGAATTTCTTTTACAATGAACATTTCTTACTTTTCTAATTACAATATTAAAACAAAAATACATTTTTTGAAGTTAAGGAATTATGGAACTGGATATGTAGTCAAGTAAAGATTGCTGGGGTTTTAAGGTTTATTTTTAACTACTACTTACATTCAAAAGTACAAGCATACCTCGTTTTACTGCACCTCGCTTCACAGATATCGCATTTTTTACAAGACCCTCTGCCAGCAAAAAGATTCCGACTCGCTGAAGGCTCAGATGATGGTGTGCATTTTTTAGCAATAAAGTATTTTTTAATTAAGATACATACATTGTTTTATTGGACATAATGCTATTGCACACTTAATAGACTACAGTATAGGGTAAACATAACTTTTATATGCACTGGGAAACCAAAAATTTGTGTGACTCTCTTTATTGTGATATTCGCTTTATTGCGGTGGTCTGGAACCAAACCCACAGTATCTCTGAGGTGTGTGCCTGTATTTTAAGGAATTGACTCCCACAGCAGTTAAGGGCCCATTACCTGCCAAGTTTCAATACATCTCATTTACTTCTCACAAGATCCTGTTGAGGTGTTGCTTTTCACTACCCGTTTTATAAAGAAGCAAAAGCTCAGAGGGTTACCAGAGTCAATAGCAGCGATGGGATTACTCCCCATGGTTTCCAAATCCAGGTCTCATACTTTCCTGCTGTACTATACCACAGTAGGGCTTATTTGCCACAGTGCGTGGTGACATGCTGATGTGGGATCCTTAGTAACAAGTCAGATTTTCTTCCGTACGCTCTTTTAAAGAACCCTAACATGTTTAGGAAATTTCCATTTTGACAGTTTAGAGAACGTTCAAAGAATTTCTGTTCATACACACAAAACAGTTTTCATTACTATTTTTCTGTTTGTTGGTTAATGGCACTTGGAGAGCTTTTTCTTATCTAGAAAATTACTTTGTCTGGAATAGCTCATTCTAGATCAAGAATGGAAATGGCAGTTGTGCCCAAGAGTCTGATCGGAATCTCTTGAACGTGTTTACTGGCTCCCATAAAGCAAAGACTCCACTGTTTGAACCCAGGCCAAGAAGGGCACACGTAAGAACATTTCTTGGCTGTCTCATCATCATCAGTCATACTTGATTCCTCTGGTACTGAGAGGAAGCAATTTCAATTTCCTTATTTTCCCTGGAGGCTAGGGGTGCAATTAGCAAGGAAAGGGACCCCTTAGGTGCCCTCAGCTTTGCCATCTGCTAGTGGAGGCTGGTTTTCTTGGTGGGTTTCTCCAGGGGGCTGTCTGGCATGATCTGGAGTGACTCATGGAATGGGGAACCACTTCATTTCTAGAGCGAGAGCCTTCTGCTCGCTAATCACAGTCCTTCCTTCCTTCTGCTTAGAGGCTGATGGGAAGGTGTCCTACAGCCTCTGCCCGACACTCACCCAGAGCCCACACTGCTGTGTCTGTCCAGGGAAGTTTCCAGACGTCCCCAGATGGCTCCTCCCCACCTTTCACGCACCCGGGCAGGCTCCCGCGTCCTCTTGCTGCATGTCATCTCAGATTGCCTTTTGACTCTCCATCCCTTAAAATTACACGCAATGGCATCCCCCCCCCCCCCCGGTGTCTTTCCTCAGTCACTGTTAGGTGGTTCCGTCCTTCATCAAGGCCAGATTTTACTTCCTGCCTCCAGTGACTAACGTGTGGCCAGTCTTCTACCAGAATGCAGAGTGACTTCGCACATTGCCAGAAGGCACAGCTGTGCTCCCTGCAGCTGGCGTGGTGCTGCCCGGGCGTCCCTACAAGCCAGTCTGTCCTCCTTCCTGAGGGGTTTTCCTGCTTCATGTTTTAAAGGCCTCGGGAACAGCATCGGGGCACAGAGGAAGGGGCCGGGACTTGGAGTCTGGGTTTGAGGCCTGGACCTGCCATTTGCAGCAAGCAGTGTGACTTGGGCTTTTAAACTCCTGCCGGGGTCGTTCTGTCTCAGACAGGTGGCAGGACTGGCCAGGATAGGTAGGGGAAGAATATCAGGACCCTGCCTATTCAGGTCTGTCCCTTGAAAGTGGAGTTGAGGCCAGAACCCCCAGGCACGTGAGTCTGAGAGACTGTCTGAGGTCAGAGCTGCAGGAGTTGCTGCAGAGACTGGCCCTGGGTGCTGGGCTAGGCGTAGCTTATCTGCATGAATACCCGAGGACGGATCCACGGAAGCAGGGCTCACCATCCTTTTAAATGAATCACAATAGTTTCTGTGGTAGGAGTGTGCTCCTCTGTGCCAGGTACTTGCAATAATCCTCTGAGGCAGATACTGTGATTCTCATCCCCATCATATAGGTGGGGAAACCGAGGCTCAGAGAGGTTAAGGAATGTGCCCAGCACAGAGCCAGGGGGCGGGTCAGGACTGGAGCTCAGGCCTCCTCGCTTCTGTCTGGCGAGAGATATTTGTGTTGGAAGCCTGGCGCAAGCTAGGGGAGGAGTAACCACAGGTGTCAGGGGCACCGAGGTTGTCATTATTTTGGGCCCTCCTGAGTTTGCTGTCTATTGCCTGAGCCCTGGAGGTGCGTCCCCACCCCCCACTTCCCCTGCCCTGGGCCTGGCCTCCAGGGCCCCGGCCCTCCTCTCTGCCCTCCACCTGGCTTAGCTGTGGACTAATCCCTTTTCCCATTAGGTGGGCCAAGACAAGATTAGAGCTTTATTAAAAGGAAATTAAACAAGGAAATGAAAGGATAAACAAATCCCGAAGGAGAAAAAACGACAGCAGCAAAGCAGATGAGTTTAAAGCGAGCACAGTTCTTTATCCTAAAGGGGTGAACACCTACCCATCAGCCTCCCATCTTCCTCACCCTCGCTGGCTCTGCTGGCCTGCTGCGGTCAAGCTGGCTGTTGTGGTTTCAGCAGACGTGGTTCTGTATCAGGCCCGCCAAGGCCCTGGGTGGCCCACTCCACGGTCTCTTTAGCCTCACCTCCCGGCCCTCCATGCCCTTGCCCCACTGTCGGTCTTCTGCTTCTCCACTGCCCTGAACTTTTTTTTTTTTTTTAATTTTATTTATTTATTTTTCCCCCAAAGCCCCAGTAGACAGTTGTACGTCATAGATGCACATCCTTCTAGTTGCTGTATGTGGGACGCGGCCTCAGCATGGCTGGAGAAGCGGTGCGTCGGTGCGTGCCCGGGATCCGAACCCGGGCCGCCAGCAGCGGAGCACGTGCACTTAACCGCTAAGCCACGGGGTCGGCCCGTCCACTGCCCTGAACTTCTAGTGGTTTTCACCTGTGTTCCTCTCTACCTGCTGTGCTCGTCCCCCTCACTCCCTCTTTTCTTTGCCAACTTCTACTTTTTCTTCAGACCTTGTCTTAAATGTCGCCTTCTCAGGGAAGCTTTCCGTGACCTCCCTGAACCAGGCTTCTCACGGGCTCTTGAAGTTCTCCATCACTGCACTCATCATAGTGGTAATTAGTGATTTCTTTAATCCCATCTCCCCTGCCAGACTCTAAGCTCAGTGAAGGCCAGGACTCAACGTTGAATTGGACACTGAAACACTTAAGAGCCTGGCAAATACTATTTATCCATTCACCCATTCACTTATTCAGTCCTTCATTCAACAAATATTTCTTGAGTGCCTACTGTGTGCTATGTACCATGCTAGGTGCAAAGGATACAGCAATGGACAAAGCAGAGTGCCTGCAGACCAGCCACTCATTCCATGTTTGCTAGATAAGTGGCCAACAGTAAGAGGAATGCCCATTTATTCTCCCTGAGACGGATCTAACGATGAGAGTTGCCTGCCAATGGGAGGGTTGCCTCCTGTGGAGGTGAGCTCCCCGTCATAGGAAGTATTCAAAAAGAACCTGGGCGATGCACTGTTATGATGCTGCAAGTGGAGCCTCCTGAGGGTCCCTTTCACCTCCAGACTTCTTTGATTCTCTGAAGGACACCGTGGGCTGGCTGCTGTTGTGTAGCTGTCAAGCCATAGCCAGACTAGACCTATGGGGAGGAAGCAAGATGAGATCAGGAAAAGAGCCTGGGGCAGCCTGCAAGGTAGACATTGTCTTTGCGTTTTCCTGAAGGAAGTCAACAGGCTCCTCTTAAAAGCTTGAACCAAACATTTTCACTTTATGTAAAATAAATTTACATTTTTTAAAATATACCAGGAAAGCTATTTTTTTAGTACACTTTTCTTTGGATTACAAAAAGTGATCATTTTGGAAAGCACAGGAAGACAAAGAAAATTAGAAGGACTTTGATTCCTCTACCCAAAGATAATCATTGTAAACATTTAAATTTATTTTCTTCCAGTCTTTTCTGATGAATGTATAAAAACACACACACACATTTTTAAAAAATGGGATCACATCTTGTATCTTGTTCTTTTCACTTAACAGATTGTGAGCATTTTTTACTTTACTAAATATTGTTCCAAAATAAGATTTGTACCTACTGCATGATGTTTCCATTTACATGTTATCTATTGATGTAACAAATGACCCCAAAACTTAGTGGCTTAGAACAACAATAATCATTATCTCTGACAGTTTCTGTGGGTCAGGAATTTGAGAATGGCTTGGTTGGGCAATTCTGGTTTGGGGTCTCTGGTTTGGGTTGCAGTCAGGGGTTGGCTGGGGCTGCGTTCATTGGAAGGCTGGACTGGAGCTGGGGGACCTGCTTCCAAGGTGTTCGCTCTCATGTCTGACAAGTGACACTTTTCCAAATGGCCTTTCCACTGGACTGCTTGAGTATCCTTACAACATAGCGGCTGGCTTCCCTCCAAGTGAATGGTCCCAGAGAGAGAGAGCGCCAGGCGGAAGCTGTCTTTTCTATGACCTAGCATTGGAGGTCACACACTGTCACTTGGGCAGTATTCTGTTTGTTACTCAGGTCAGCCCTGTTTAGTGTGGGAGGACATGAATTACCAGGAGGGAGGATCATTTGGAGCCACCATGGAGGCTGACTACCACACCATCCTATTTCTGTAACCCCCGCTTACTTAACCCCCACTTACTTAACCAGTCCCCTATGGTTGGGCACCTATATTGTTCCCACTGTTTTGCTATTATATGGGACATACATTCCTGAAAGGCTTAGACATCTGATGTGATATAAGGACCTGGTCTGCATTTGGTTTCACTTAGTCCAGCCAGGATTTCAAAATTACAACCTAGGAACAGAGTCATTTGGAGCCGTACCCAACGCTGGACCCCCTTTGAACTACTCCCCTTACGTAGTCCCATGATGATCCCCTGAGGGGATCACCATAGTAATTCAGGGGGTTAGAAGGGTCTGGCAGGAAACAGAATTCAACTCAGAGACTCTAATGAAGGAACCAGTACAGAGATTTGAGCAAGGAGGAGGAAACCAACAAGATTTGAGGCACCTGAGACTGACAACAGAGATAAGCCATTGCCACCCTGAGGCCTAAAGGGATGGGGCAACAGAACAGCCAGAACTGCAGTGGACGCAGAGAAGATACATCCCAATCCCTCTCCTCTGTCCACTCTCTCCCTCTCTGCCCTTCTGCTGGTTCCTCCCATTGGCCAGACTGAAACAGAGGTCAACCAATAGCCAGCGTGGAGCCAGGTTGGTGTGGTCCATGGAGTCAGCCTCCGCATAGCTTAGAGAGTGGATGGGAGGATGGAAAGAAGAGGACACGGAGAATAACCAGCACATTGTCAGTCAGTATTTGTGGAACATCAATAGAGCACAGAACAACGTATCAGAACAGAGGTAACGAACCCCTGCCATATTGTACATGTGGGGGAATTTTATTAATAGTAATCCTAGCAGCAGTTTAGCTGTAACATGTTAAGTATTTTCCCATGTACAGGGCAAATGTATTACAAGGCGTTTTACACAAACTATTTCCAATCTTTATAGCCACTCTGTTAGGCACGTGTTATTTTGAGCCTCTTTCAGGCAAAGAAAAATGAGTTTGAAAAGGCTCGAGACCCTGCCTGAGGTTACAAAGTTAGTAGCAGAGCTAGGATTGGACTCAAGTTTGTTTTGCTCTAAAAATTCCACGTGCTTTTCTCTCAAGGCCAGCCTCGGGTTGGACTGGTGTTGTTTCTGCGAGAAGCCGTCAATACTTCTTCTACAATGAGGCAATTTTTGAAAAAAGAATAAAATCTGTAACACACCAACTCATCTGGACAGTTGCCCAGGAGTTAGAGTATCGTGTGACTGGCAAATTATGAGTTTTGTGCCAGTGCATACAAAGTAGGCAAGAAGGAAAAAAAAAGATCCCCCTTAGAATAATGGGATGAGGAACACAGCGCTCGGCGTGGGGAGCTGACATAGTGGAGGTCACCTTCAAGATCTTAGTAAATTATTGTGTGGAGGCTGCTGCTGATGGACGAGGCACGCTGGCATCCCCTGAAAACAGTGTCCTGGCAGCCCTGGGCACCCAGGAGGCACTCCATCAGTGACTTGGTTCTAGATGCAGATGGATGGGTGTGAGGAGGATGGGAGGGAAGTGGCGGGGGAGGGAGAGAGAGGGGCAGTGAAATGGCATTACTTTGCACTTAGTGTTTTGCAATAATGAAAATTACCCACACTGTCTTCAGTGCTGGACACGTGGTAAAAAAATTTAGGAACTTCCCTGGTTTGTTTTTGTGTACATCCTTCAGATTCTTCCCACAACAGAGGAGTGGCCTTAATGACCTTGTGCTGGGGAGGTCACCTTGGTGGAAGAGGGGCTGGAGCTATTGAGAGGACTTTGGTCCAATGCTTCGGTCAGGGTCTCCTAGAGCTGCAACCAGAACCTGGTGGATTTGCATTTCTCTTCCGAGCAGAGAATCTTCTAGTATACTTTAAACTCTGTGTGCCATGATTGAAATACCTGATCAATCCTGGGGTCCTCAGACACTTGCCAAGTTAATCTCACTAGTTGGAAGCCATGTCTGTGGGAGAGGTCTCTGGAAGGGTCACCAAACACTCCACTTATTCTCTTTGGAGATGTAGCCCAGTGGTGGAGGAGGAGATGATGGTGGGGATGGGCAGCCCATGTCTTCAGGAAGTCTCCAGAGCAGAAAAGAGAGGACCAGGTTCCCCTCCAAGCCTTTGCCAGCCAATGGGACAATTCCGCATGGACTGCAATTTGAAATCGAATTTGATTTGAGCCTAAAATGTGGGAGGCACAGTAGTAGCTTGGTGAACTTTGGCCCGGGGTCCTGCACACAGTAAGTGCTCCCTCACTCAGCATTGCTGAGAGCCTAGCCAGTGCAGGGGTGATTAAAAATGGGGCCTCAGGAGCCAGACAGCCTGGGTTTACATCCTACATTTTTTGATCCTGGGCGAGATAATAATAGCCCCACCTCATGGGGTTGTTACAGGGTTAAATGATTGAGTACTTGTGAAGAGCTTAGCACATAGTATTTATTAGTCACTATTATCATTCTTTATTTTTAGCCCTATTTTCAAATAGCTAAGATTGCCTTTTATACCTGGATCTTTCAGGACCGTGTCTCGTGGCCCAGTTGCCGATTCCCCTCCTGGTCCAAAGCCATCCAGCATAACACCATCAGATTAATTTCTAAATTAATCTAAAGCTTTCTGCTCATGGCTTATTTGCATTAAAAAAATTAATAATGGATGTAGGAAGCCTGGTTTGCCATTTGGCATCCATTCACGTGAAAATGATCTGTGGATTCCCAGTGAAAAAGTTTAATGTGAGCCAAGAATGTGACATCCTGGTTTTTTCATTTTGAAATGGAGGATGCCTGGATGCATATAATTTAATTAACATTTATTGAACACCTACTCTGGTCAAGACACTGTGCTGTTCATCATTAATGTCTCAACAGCGCCCCCACACACACCTGCCACTGTTTTTGAGAAGAAAAACACTTTAAACAAATATTAACTTGGAGCCCCAAGTTTGGGATGGGGATGGGAGAAGCCCAGAGACCCCCACTCAGCCTTTCACCTGCAGGCCGGTCCTGTTTGGGGTTCCCAAGCTTTGCCCCCTCCCTGGTCACTGCTTCTTTGTGCCAGTGGGAGAACTGACCAGAAGTGACCCGGCCGAGGCCGTTCTGGGAGCTCTTGATGAAACAAAACCAGAGCCCACGACTCCCAGCCCAGCATCTTATTTCTTTTCTTTTAAGTCTTTTATTGCTCTTTGCTCCTAATTTAAAAAATAACTTGTTCTTGCCACTGCCCCTTGATCCTCCCAATCCCCGCTCTTGCTAACCTGACCTAATTTCTTGTCTTATGCATGGATCTGGCTTCCAGAAGCTCTCGATCGGTGTTTTCTTGGGGTATCCCCAGTCTCCCTTTCTCTAATACAAAGTTAACATTTCATCTTCTGTCTGTCTGTCTGTCTGTCTCTCTCTCTGTGAGCAAGACCACCAAATTCTGGATTTACTGATTAGGTGACATTGGACAAGGAAGGTAATTTCCCTGAGTCTCGGTTTCTTTATCTGGAGAGTGGGGATAAGTAGGCCCACGTAGTCGGGCTGTGAGGCTCAAAGGAGGTGTGACTGTACCCAACACAGTCTCCAGTCCGTGTTTGGTTCCATCCTTCCTGCCCACCCCGACTCTTAGAGATTCATGAAAAATGCAGAGATTTTTTAGTGTTTCTTAACAGTCATTTACATTTCAGTGCAGTCAAACTTGCAGTTTGATTGAGAGCAGAAGAATAACCACCAAATAAACTAAAAATGGCACTGGGCAATGACGGTAATTGTCAGCAGCAGGATAATTGATCTAATTACACGAAGGAAAGCAGCTTGCTGGGGAGCGTGCCTGTCAGCCCGCAGGCGTCAGCTGGTGCCGGGTCCCGAGTCTGGGTGGCTACAGGGGCACTGGAAAGGGCACCACGAGGCGAGGGGCAGTGCGAGGAGCAGCGTGTTTATGGTGGGAAATAGTCCCAACTAGCCAGCAAATGATCCCCAGATGCCTATCTTGCTGGGTTCCCTCTGGAGAACAGAACCTGCATTCGGGGTAATTTAGAAAATATTTTACGACTGCTGTGTTTACCGTTAACTCACCCAGTCCTGGTGGGGAAACTGTTAAATTCCTAAATCCCAAGGCGGAGGACATCATTTACAGTCCCAGTCTGGGAAGAGCCACCCTTTCCATCTTTATTTTTTTGGTGAGGAAGATTAGCCCTGAGCTAACATCCGTTGCCAGTCCACCTCTTTTTGCTGAGGAAGATTGGCCCTGGGCTAAGATCCGTGCCCATCTTCCTCCACTTTATATGGGACACCACCATAGCATGGCTTGATAAGCAGTGCGCCAGTCTGTGCCCGGGATCCGAACCCACGAACCCCAGGCCACCGGGCCAGCCACCACCCTCTCCATCTTGAAGGGTGGAGAATCGAAGCCCTGACACAGCTCCTGGGTTGAAATGAGGCTGCAATTTGATGAGTCTTGTTGGTTTTGACCTGGAGCTGTGTTCCCCTCCGGGAGCAGGTCCAAAGGGCCGGGGGCCGCAGTCCTGCTCTGACCACGCTCCCTCCCCACGCCATGGGCCAACTCACTTTGCCCTGGGCCTAATGACCACCCATCTGTCTAGGGAAGAGTTTACCCTTTTTTAAAAATTGTGGTAAAAAACACTTAATGTAAAATTTACCATCTTAACCGTTTCTAAGTCTGCAGTTCAGTACTGTTAAATAGAGTCACATTGTTGTGCAACAGGTCTCCAGAACTTTTTCATCTTGCACAACAGAGACTCTACCCGTTGAACAACGTCTCCCCATTTCCCCCTCCCCTCTGCCCCTGGCAACCACCATTCTACTTCCTGTTTCTATGAGCTTGATTGCTTTAGTGCCTCATATAAGTGGAATTATACAGTGTTTATCTTCTGGTGACTGGCTTATTTCGTTTAGCCTGATGTCCTCAAGGTCCATCCATGTTGTAGCATGTGTCAGGACTTCCTTCCTTTTCAAGGCCAAATAATATTCCATTGTGTGCCTAGACTACATTTTCTTTATGCATTCATCCTTCAGTGGATACTTGGGTTGCTTCCACCTGCATTTACCCTTTTAAAACAAATATTTCCTGAGCACCTGCTACGTGGTAGGTACCCTGTCAGCTGCCACCCCCTGGTCTGAGGTCTGTATTCTTCATCATTGCCATGATCTCATTTAATCATATCTGCAACCCTATAAAGTAGGTGCTACCATTATCTCCAGTGAGGAAACAGACTCAGAGAGATGGAGTGATGTGCCCACGCACACGCAGCAGGTGGTGGCAGAACCAGGATTAGAACCCAGAGAGTCTGCCTCTGGCCTGCGATTCCTGAGCAGTAGATGCGTAGTCAGACCATGGGGTCAGGCCCAAGCGCTGAGGAGCGTCCTGAAAAACCTTCCCGGGCAATTCCCCTGCACAGCCCAGATGAATGACACCCCAGACCCTTGTCCCCACACCTGTTCCCTGAAAGAGCCACAGGGACCAGCTGGAAACCCTCAGGAGGGTGCTGTGTTTACATTTCAGTGTCCCCCGCACCTGTGGGGGGCCAAGCTGCTGCTCCCAGGGCAGTGGAATGCTCCCCCGACCCCTGCCCCACAGTCGGGAGCAAATCATGGATGTGCAGGTAGTTTCCCAGGTGGTGGAATGTAAGGGGGTGCCCTGTGAGGCCGGGAGGGCCCAGTGCTGGACACCCTATATAGCCTTTACTGCCTTCATGTGATAGGGTGAGGGGTGTCAGGTTTACAACATTCACTTCTCAAGTATTTATTGAGCACATAATATGTGCTGGGTGCTGGCGATGCAAAGGTGGTCTAGAAGACAAGGCCCTGACTTCATGACGGAGCTTTTTGAAGACTGCAGCCGGGGATGTGAGGGAGGGAGCTTCCCGGCTACCCGCAGTCACCAGAGTCAGGGACAAATAAGTCCCCCCATTCAGAATCCTCCAGGCTCATCCGAGCTCTTGGGGGAACCCAGAGACTTCTCCACTGGCTCCTCCCTCTAGTTTTCTCTAAAGGCTTAGGGCCGGGTGTGTGAAAGAAGCTGCTTGGTTGTCACAACAGGATGGTGATGAGATCACAGAAAGACGCCCACAGACTCAGCGGGAAGTGGCCAAGGACGTGAACATGTCTGGAGAGGGTTGTAAAGTGGATGATAACACAGTGCGCTCCTGCCTGGGGGGCAGTTTCCCGGGCCCCTGGATTCCCCGTGGGGATGGCGCCCTGCACAGAAGGAGAGCACGGAGGAGGGTCCACCTGGCGAGGAAGCTTCTTCACCGTTCCTATGGGGTTTTTTCCTCCTATGCACCCCCTGCCCCCAGCCCAAGGCCCTGGAGACTTAGGCCCGTCCGCTCACCAGGAGCAGGGGTTGGTGCCAGACGACCCCAGCACACCGCTGAAGCTGGGTGATGCAAGGTCACTTCCAGAAGGATGCTAGTGAACTGGGGTAACCATGCAGCCCCTCCATCCCTACTTTCTGTTAATCTCCACTGCCAGCTTCCCCCAGAGTATGGAGCTCGTCATCAGATCACCAGCCCCTCTGTCTTCCAATTGGAGCTGCTCATAGCATCCGTAAGGACTGAATGAAATATTGGTGAAGTGTTTGGCACAGTGTCAGGCAAATAAGAACATGCCGTCAGCTCTCATTTCTCTCGTCCTTTGCCTGCTGGCGTGTGTTTTGGGTCTTTCGCTCTGTCTTATCCCTTCTTGAAATTCTGGGAAATGCTCAGAAATTGGCGGGGGCACATTCATGCCCAGTAACAGTTGATGGACATGGCAGGGGGCTTTGGGGAAGACGGGGGGAGATTTCTGCACGCCCTGCTTTTGGTGGTGGAGGGTGAGTGACTTTGCAGAGCTCAGAGCAGGCTTCCAGCTGCTCAGTACAAATCCCCCTGACCTTAGAGCTGGAGCCGCGGGCAGGTATGTTCCACTTCGCGGCATTTCTTTTAATTCTTTCCTGATTGATTTACGAGATGCCAGTGGGGAAGAGCTCTACCCCTCCGTCCCCAGCAGGATGGCGAGGGATGGATTCTTTCTCTGTTCTCACTCCCCTGAAGATCCCTCAAGCCTTTGCCCAGAAGCCCCCAGGCTGGAGGATGAAGGGCTGAGCCAAGGCTGGAGAGGAGGGACAACTGTCCTCTTGTTTGTGACCGGTCCACATGTGGGGAGCAGGAGCCCTTGGAGGCTGGGGAAGGTGTGTGGGAGGCGGAGCCTCCTTCTTCGTTTTCACAGCCAGAGGTCACTAGCAGAGGTCAGGCTGCCTCGCCTTCCTCCTTGTTGCTCAGACAGAATATACTGGAGAGCCAGCCTAACAGGGAAACAGTGTTCCAGGAAGTGGATAAGAGATTTGGGGAAAAAGAAGAGTGGAAATGCAATAATTTTAAACCCAAGATGCACGTTTGGGTTAGAAAGTTCCAGAGTGTGATGGGAGTGCTGTTAAACATGTTAAACCAGGGT
The DNA here is from genome assembly GCF_020826845.1 of Diceros bicornis minor. Taxonomy (NCBI): domain Eukaryota; kingdom Metazoa; phylum Chordata; class Mammalia; order Perissodactyla; family Rhinocerotidae; genus Diceros; species Diceros bicornis. The sequence continues at coordinate 19,214,849 of NC_080764.1, read as the reverse complement.
GGCCTCATTCAGATTTCAGTTACAGAGACCACTATATAGTGACCTATATGAATTAAGAGGTGTCTTTTTATCTCTCTCTTGTCATGGGAATGCAGAGTTAGAGTTGTTCTTGTTGGATCAGCAGCTCCAAAATGGCAGAGTTGAAGTCTCTATGATTTTCCTAGCTTTTCCCTTGTGGTTGCAAGATAGCTGCTGCAGCTCCAGTCATTGTGTCTGAATCCCAGGCAGCAGAAGGGAGGAAGGGATGCAAGACGAAAGGCACAGTGTATAGAGGTAGAAAGCAAAGCTTTCTGAACAAACCCCGGAAGATTTCTGGTTACAATTTATTGGGCAGAACTATGTCAGGTGGCCATCAGTAGGGAGGTCAAGAAATTTAGCATCCACTCCCAATAAAAATCAGGTTCTCTTGGTAAGGAACAGAGGGGAAGCCAGGTATCAGGTAAGAGTTAGCCCTCCTGCTATAGTACTTCTCTTGAATTAAATCAAGTTCTGCCCCCTTCAGTAACCTCCACCCAATTTTCCTCATTTCCCCTGTTCATTTCCTGTCCCTTGTCCCCAGCCCTGAGACGGAAGTGGTCAGCCTGGGACTGAGGTCCGGGGTCTGTCTTCACAGACTGAAGAGAGTGCCCGACCCTCCCACAGCACAGAGTTCACCAAGGGGCCACAGTAACTGTTTCGATCCAGCTCCGTCATCTTGCATCGCCTGCTGTGGGGCCAACTGTGGGCTGCTGGCGGAGGTCAGGGTGCACGTGGCCGCCCTTCATGGGCCTCCATGGAATTTGAACTCCATGACATCCTCGGCCCAGGCTAACTGATTGGTCTAGCAGACGCACAAGTGGCCCCTGTGGGCTTTGCTTGTGGGGCATTGGAGTGTTGCCCCAGCCAGTGAGACAGAGTGGATGGCCCACCCACAAACCATCCTCACAACCACGGGGGGTGTGCTGGGCTGGAGGGGAAACAGTGGAGGAGAAAGGAAGGCCAAATCCTCATTTCCTGTCTTTCTGTTCAACAAGCATTCACTGACCCCTTCTCTGCCCTGAGGCTGCAGAGGTGACCCAGCCCGAGCCCCTGCCTCTGGCTCACGCTCGGGAAGTTCCAGTGTTTCTGATACGTGAAATTCTTTGCAAAAGGATGACATGCTGGGAAAGACCTTTAGACGTTGCCTAATCGAACCTTATCTTTTTTTCTTTTTAATTGATGAAGGAAGAAGCAAGTGTGGCCAGGGAAATTAAGTGAGGTACTCTGGGCCGTCAGGCCCGTGCGACGACATGGGTTTGTTTTACCAATTACATAACAATCTAATGCAGTCATAGTCCCTGTTCTAGGAAGCATCTATAATTCGCAGTTTGCAGGTCTTTCTCATCTCTGGGAGAGAAACAGAAAGGACAAACTCTAAAGGTTACCCATCCTTCACCGTAAATGACCATTTGTCTACTTTTTAAGTTATTGTCTGCGATCTGCGTTTTATATACAAGACTTGCTGCCTTGAGCTAATTCTCCTGGGTGAAAGGCATGATTGATTAGAAACTAAAAAGCTGTTCATGGAGAAGCACATGGGGTCTTCTGGGAACCCGCCTTTCAAGCAGCAGTTTTCAGGCCTGGAGACTTGATCCGCGAGTCTCGGCACCTTCCTCCTTCCGTGGCAGATGAGAAAAACCCCTCACGATCATTTGCAGGGCAGCCCCCCTCTCATGTTCGGCCTGTGAGCAGCATGTGAGAAATGAGGCACGATGCATTTCACAGCTTGGAAAATTCACAATAATTGTCTTAAATTGCTGGGATTCTGGAAGGAAAAGAAGATATAAAATTCAAAGTGCCCCCTGTGTTTGAATAAACAGGTAATCGCGGCGCTGGCTACCTGAGCGGCTTCTGCCACCTTCCTCTCCGTGGCTGCTCAGGACTCCAGTGGACGTCCACGCATTTTTGAGGGTCCGAGGGCTCCGGTGTGGTGTGTGGGGAACACTCGGAGGGAGAGCCTTGCTCAATGAGCCACTGTGTCTGTCTTGGCTCAGGCGGGAGCCTGGTGTCCAAGGGAGCCTGGGCCCGAATAAAGACACGCTTTATTTCCCCTGCAGTTGACAGAGGGGGATTTTGAAGGTAGTGGGGGAAACAGAGTGAGCAGTGTTCAGGGACGCAGCCCACCTTCCTGGGTAGTTTTCCACTGCGACAGCCCCGCCGAAGGAAACTGGCTGAGGAGACTGAGATTTTTACGAGCATGCCGTGGGCACTGGGGCTGGGCGCTGACATGGAGGCCCTTTTGCAGTGCCCCCCTCTGCAGCATCTCTTGGTCAAGCAGATGAGGAAGATCTGCGTCCATGGGTGTGTTAATTTCCTACGGCTGCCGTGACAAAGTACCACAAACTGGGTGGCTTAACCAACAGAAATGGATCGTCTCACAGTTCTGGAGCCAGAGGAGGTCCAAAATCAAGGTGTGGGCAGGGTTGGTTCTTTCTGAGGCTGTGAGGGCCTGAGCTGTTCCAGGCATCTCTCCTTGGCTTGTAGATGGCCATCCTCATGTTCACATGGCTTTCTCCCTGTGTAGCTGTCTGTATCCAAGTTTCCTCTTCTTATATGGACACCAGTCATATTGCATTGGGGCCCACCCTAATGACCTCATTTCAACTTGATTACCTCTGTAAAGACCCTGTCTCCAAAGACAGTCACATTTTGAGGTACTGGAGGTTAGGACTCCAACATAAGAATGTCGGAGGGATGCAGTTCACCCCACAATAGCATGTACCTTATATTCCATCTGGTTTATCTGGAGATAGGGAAGCAGCCCTAGGGGATCCCTAACTCTAGCACTTCATAGTGGAATGGTGACTGGCCCTTCTCTCTGCCTTCTGCTTCCATCCTCATCCTTGTAGACACACTTATCAGAACCCCACAGCATCTGAACCCTGTTTATACCAAAATAATTAGAGCTACTCCTCATTGGTTGCTCCTTAGGTACCAAGCAAGGTGCTAGGCTCTTTATTTATATTAACTCGTGTAATCCTCATGATGACCTTTGAGGTAGGCTCTATTATTATTCCCATTGTACAGACAAGGGAACTGAGGCACAGAGAGGTTAAGTAATTTGTCCGAGTTCACACAGCTAGTAAGTGATGGAGCCAAGATTTGAACCCAGGCCATCTGGTTGCAGAAGATACATTATAAACCATTTCCACTTCACTTAATAGACTCAGTATTTGACATGAAGCCCTCATAGGGCTACTAAGGATTCCAGAGAGGTTCTCTTGCTTGCTCTCAAAGAGCAACATTGGAGGAGCTGAGGAGGGATGGGTTCTAACTCAGGGTTATCTAGCTCCTTGCTCAAGAATTGGGATGATGCATTGGGTAAGAGCACAGGCTCTGGGTTCTGCATCTGTGTGCCATCATTTACCAGCTGCGTGACATTGGGCAAGGATATAACCTCTCTGAGCCTTACTTTCCTCATCTGTCAAGTAGGGATATGACAATCGCTTAGGGTTGTTTAGGGAGGATCACATGAGTGGCTGGCATATAGTAACTGCTTCATAAATATTATTGTTGGTGGTAACATTATTTCACCATTTCTGTCAAAGAGCCATCACCCATCACTGTCTCCACCCATCCTCCATCTTCACAGTCTATAGCAGCGCCATCCCATATGGTAGCCCCAAGCTCAGGTGGCTATTGAGCACTTGAAATGTGGCTAATGTGAACTGAGATGTGCTGTAAGGGTTAAATACACACCATATTTTGAAAGTTTAGTGCCCCCAAAATGTAAATTATCTCATTAATAATTTTTATATTGATTACACATTGAAGTGATAGTGTTTTGGATATATTGGGTTAAGTAAAATATATTATTAAAATTAATTTCTTTTTTTTTTTTTACTTTTTTTAATGTGGCTACTAGAAAATCCAAAATGGCACGCGTAGCTCACATTATACTTCTATTGGATGGTACTGGTCTAGACTGAAGACTGTAAGCTCAGGGCCCACATCTGTTTTGTTTACTGCTGTATCCCAGCACCTCACTCAGATCCTGGCCTCGTAGAAGATGCTCAGAAATATAGTCGTTGATGCAGTTTTAATTGGACAGATGCTCTGTTCTTAGCCTTGGAAAGGTCTGTTGGGTACCAAGCCAGGAACAGGGGAAAGCCCTCGGTTCCCCAAGCTCGGGGAGGCCCTGCAGAGTGGAGTTTTCGGCTCATTGGGTCTCTGGTGGTGTCACTACCCTAGGGCTTGGCCCAGGCCAGCCTCCCACTGAATGGCTGGGTTGATGGCCAGGCCTCCGCCTCTCTTGAGGTTGCCTCACTATTCACCCCAAGGGAAAACACGGCTGTGGAAGTCTCTTCTATTTTCAGCGTGTTAGAGAAACCAGTTTTGCACAGAGGACATGAAAGCTCGCTTCATTGGCCACAGGAGACCCGTGAAAGAGGTCACTGTGCATAGTGAGCAGGGAGAGAATGGCCCGGAGGAAATTTCCACCAAGTTTGGAGTCCTCTTCTGGACTTGGCTTCTCAAATTGAGTCTCATAAAGATAAAAAATTTAATCCTTCTACTTCCGTCACTCCTCTTCATCCCCTTATTCCCAAAAGCAACCCCAAACCCAGCCCTCATAAGGGCGTTTGTATCTGACGGTCCTCTTTGACCTCAGGTCTATGGTAACAGACTAGCTCCATCCGCAATCCTGATGAATTCCAAGGCTTGAGGCCACTGAGTGGAGCATCTCAGAGGAGGAATTTCAGTCAGTTCCTCCTGGTGAACCCCAATGACCACATCTACAGCTTAACTAACCCAGCCCACTTTCTCCTCGTGTCCACTTTCCGATCCCCAAGAGCCTGGGCTGTCCCATTTGTTCCTCTGAGGGGCCCGGGTCATGTCAGTGAATTTATATGGACTTTGATTTACCTACACCCAAATCCTGACGTAGCTTTGCATGAGTTGTGTCTGTGAGCAAGAGATGTCTCTGAGACTTGGTTTCTTCATCTGTGAAAGTGGAAATGGCAGCACCTGCCTAACTTGTCGTTGGGGTTAAATGAGATAATATGTAAAGAGCAGCAGTAGGTGCCCGGAATGGGGTAGACGTTTAGGAGGCAAGAGACCTTCTCTGCTGGTTCCTGCGTGTTTGCTGTTCTGTCTCGCCCTGCTCTGCCTCCCGGTTCACGGCAGCTGCTTCCTTCCTCTGAACAGGACAGGTGAGAGCAGGGATGCCTGGGCTCTGTGGCTGGTCTCCAGGGTTTTCACAACTTCATGACACCCGGTGAAGAGTTCTCTTCCATGGTAGATGTGAAATTATTGGATCAAGTATTCTGAAAGTTGGAGATTCCTAGTATGTCTACCTCTGCTTTCAGAAGCCACCTGTTCTTTCTATTATTAGAACAAGGAATCTTCGCAAAGAGATGTTACTTTTAGTGAAACATCCTGAGCCTCGCTTCCCATTTGGGGATGACTCAGTGAGCTCCATCTGGCTGGAGGAGAAGGAGAGCAGGAAGTCATGTTTAATGGAAATATAAACTCGGAGGGTCACAGAGGTTAACTACAGTCAAGGATCCACATTGCGAGAACATGGCACCTGGCCTGCAGTAGGATCTGAGTGTGTGTTGGTCCCTTGTCCTTGCTGTGATGCCTGATGCAGGTCGTAGAGGAAAGGAAAAGGACTTGGAGTCCTAGACCAGGGTTCAAGTGTCAGCATTGTCTCTCATTAGCTGTGTGCCCCCGAACAAGCCCCTTTGCATCTCTAAGTCCCAGGCTCCTCTATTAAAAATTGGGAATAATCACAACTCTGCCTCCTTCGTGTGGTGGTTGATGAGGACTGAATAACGAAATGAAAGTGCTTTGTAAATGACAAAACACAGAATATTAGCTTCCCATCCTTATTATTGTGGTTAATGATAATAATTGTGCCTTTTATAATAATTTGATTTGAATAAATATTAGTCAATTCCGAGTTGTGATTCAAACTAGATTTTTTCAAATGATAGTTTCTAGGCCTTTTCCCTACTCTTGCAACCAAATATTGGTCATGTTTGCTCTCGGGGGGCAGAAACTTAGGTTTCTTCCATCCTTTCTTCCTTTTTGCCTGATCCATAAGTGATCCCCAGCTCAGCAAGGTACCAGATGGGAGACCAGGAACTCTTGTTGAGAAGAAAGAAAACCTCTGAAAAACTGCTGATATATAGAATGTTTATTTCATTTCAGAGGAGGAGGGTCTGCTTTTGTTTTTTGGTGTAATGCAAGTAGAGGTTATTGCTACTTGAGCGTTTAATTGGTTTACTAATATTTTTTATAGCTTCTTATTTTAATGTTTACAGGTCCCCAGATGCGGAGATTTACTGACATCCATGAAGGGATTGATAAATGATTTAGCTGAAATAGCAAAACTGGAGGCATTGTATGAATTAGAAGTTGGGCCATGGAGCCGGCTCCGGAGCCACTAATTTGTTTAATGTGATTTGCTTTCTGCAGCTGTTCCTTACCACAGTCATAGGAAAAACAAATATCGACTGTTCCCCCAGCAAAGTAGGGGGTGCCCAAGGGGTTGGGGCCAGGCCTCTAGAGAGCGTCAGTTAGGGCTGGCAGGAGGGCTGGGTTAGGTCAGCGGGGCAGAGCTTCCTTCTTGAGGTCTGGGCAAGCCCTTAATCCACTCTGCCCTGACCTCTATGCAAGTCCATTCAGGTTTGTCTGCGTGACCAGAGTGGAAGATGGACATGTTATCCTCGCATCATTTCAGAGCAGCTGTGGGACCTCTACAAACAGATTGACCCTCATACGCCAGCTGGAATAGAATCCCTGTAACATTTCTTCCAAACTCATGATTCTCTCTTGAATCTGTGATTTTGCTAAGGCTGGTTTCAGTGGGTTTTCCTCTTCCTTTCTCTTCTCTGGTGCAATGAGAGATTTCTTGCAATTTCTAAAATCCTTTTCTTCTGATGTGAAAGAGGTATTTGTTTATTACGGAAAATATAGAAGATACATACAAGTCAAATGAATGAACTAGAAATCACCAGCACCATCTAGAGATAATCAGTGTTAACAATTTTGATAAATATCCTTCCAGACTTTTTTCTCTGGTCTCCATCTTTGTATTTTTTTAAAAATGAACACACATAGCCTGTATTTTTTGGTAACCTGTTTTACTCACTTATCCTTTTTGAGCAGTTTTTCTCCATCATAGTCAACGCCCTTGCTTAGACTGGCGTTCAGCGGGGCTTGGGCAGACTGACCCTAACGACAATATCTCACAGGGAGTGGTTTGCCCAAGCGCGTTATGTGCCCTTGCAGAGAGGTGAGATTGGCTGCAGCTGTGCATTTCTGTTTGGGTTGCTTCATTGTCATTTCAAGGGCACTGACATAATGTAGATGCCCCCCTTCCTTTCCTTAGCCCATGTAAAGTACCGTTCTTAACAGGTTCCTAAGGGTGACTCTGTTATTCTTGTTCTCTTCCTTTCTTCCTTCTATCCGTTCATTCATCCATGCATGCATGCATGCATCCATCCAACCTACTGTCTGTCTGTTCTTCCTTCCATCCAAACATCCATCCAACCTACTGTCTGTCTGTTCTTCCTTCCATCCAAACATCCATCCAACCTACTGTCTGTCTGTTCTTCCTTCCATCCAAACATCCATCCATCCATCCAACCTACTGTCTGTCTATTCTTCCTTCCATCCAAACATCCATCCTACTGTCTGTCTATTCTTCCTTCTATCCAAACATCCATCCATCCATCATCCATCCATCCATCCAACCAACCTACTGTCTTGTCTATTCTTCCTTCCATCCAAACATCTATCCATCCATCCATCCAAACATCTATCCATCCATCCATCCACCCACCCATCCATCCATCCATCCATCCATCCATCCATCCATCCATCCAATGTATTGAGCAACTAGGCTATGCCGGGTATTGTGTTTGGTGGTAAGGATGCAGAGATACATGATGCAGGCCCCTGCCCTCTCGGAGTTACCAGCTGTATCCAGAACTTCCATCTGCCCTGGACATCGAATGGTAACCCCCATCTTATTTCTCCACCATGAAATCAGTCACCTCCAGCCAGCTACCTGGCAGATAACTGGGCGTATGGTAAGTAATTCCTCCTTTACAGTGGAGACATCTCCAGAGTAGAAGCTCTGTATCACTTGTCTTCTGTAAATCCCTAAATGCCGACTACACTTATAGACCAATACTCGTCGAGACCACAAGATGAACTGAATATTAGAGCAGAGGGTGACGTGGCAGCAACATTTTTAAAAAACTATTTCTCAGCACAATTATTATGTGTCTCATATACCAAAGAAGAATGAGGGTGGTGACAAAAACTTTTGGATTATTTTAGGTTTTATTTTTCTAAGTGTGGTCTTCTCAGGTCTTTGAGCAAGGCTATTCTGTTTAGATTTAAACAGCATTCCCCTCCCTCATGGTTTGTTCTAGAGAAGCACAGCTTTGTGTGAAAAGGCAAGACTTATTTTTGCCAGTAAAATATAACGCAGCGCACAGCCCCGGCAACAGCATGCAGCAGGAAGAAGTACCTCATTGGATGCCGGGAGCAGTTACTGTAAAATGTTACAAGTGTGAACAGCCCCACTCCCCCCTCAGACAGAGTAGGCTGCGCTTTTTCCAGGGAAGTGGGGTTGTTTCTTTTTATGGTGCCATTTCGACTTCCTAAGACCGCTATAGATTTGTAAGGAAATAATTCCTCCAGTGGGCCTTAGTGACATCCTAAAGTTTTACATGTGCCACTTATGAAATTGCTAGACCCGTTCCATGCACACATTTCCATGTCACCAACTTAGGCCCATTTATTACATTTATGGACCTACATACACTGTATGTGGTTTTTTAAAGATGCCAAAATATTTTTAAGAACCCCAACCCTGAGGCAGACCTTGGAGGTTAATTATAATAACGAATGTGGCCAACGCCCAAGCTACTCAGAAAGAGACAGCCAGGGGCTCGTTGCCCGGCCTGAGTGCCGCAGACACACCCTCCGCTTACTGTGTAGCAGGGGGCTCCCTCCACGAGCCCTCTTGTCTTCATCTTCTCCTCCCTGCTGTCATCTCTCTAGGTAGTCTGGCCACTCTTGGGTTCATAGTAGATGAATGGGAACAACCTTGAGATTTGGGGTCAGAGGGCCTGATTCTGAGCTCTGTCTGTATCTACCCCATTCGTTGTGAGCTGTGTGGCCTTGGTTAGATCACGATCCTACTCTGGGCTTATTTCTACATCTGTAAAAGGCAGGCATAATAATAACACTCATCTCAGGAGTTTTGGGAAAATAGCGTTTTTGCGGGGAGCAAGAGGCAGCATAGGCAGAGAAGGAGAGAATACCATCTTACCATCATTTAAACATTTATCATAGTGTGGAAAGTCTCACTTCAAATTGTGCCATCTCTGTAGAGGTAGTTGAGTATAGAAGTTACAAATGCAGTTTCTGAGGTCACACTGCCTGGGTGTGACTCTCAGGGGTATTGGTGTGTAGCTTTGGGCAAGTTATATAACTTCTCTGTGCCTCCGTTTCCTCTATGTAAAATTGGGATAATAATAATAATTACTCAATGGGGTCGTTCTGATGATTATCTTAGATAATCAATCTAAAGTGCCTTGCATAGTGTCTGGTACATTGTTCAATAAATGTAAGTAGTAGTATTCCTAATTTTTAACTTTTTTTGCCTATTGAAAACTCTGCATGTGAATTTGAAACAAAAATTGCAATTTTCTCTGGATACAGAGCAATACCCATTTTATGTCTTCCCTCCTTCCTTCCTTTCTTCTTTCCCTCCTTCCCTCCTCCCCTCCTTCCTCCCTCCCTTCCTCCCTTCCTCCCTTCCTTCCTTCTTTCTTAGCATGTCTAGACCAACATATATAGAATTGGCATTGGGATACTTTATTTAAATAGCTACCAATTGCAGGTTCTGTTTGGGTAGGGGTTAAATATATATATAATATTTTCAAATTGTGGCAAGGATAGGTTCTCTCTCCGTGAAAAACACCTGAACTGTTTTCCTCAAACTCTCCAAAACAATTCAACTTTGGATGGAGGCGAGAATAGAGAAATTTAATAAAGGAAGTTTGGGGTTGTTTTTTTCCCCAAAATGCAGTACAGAAGATCCGAGGTTGTTGTGAAACACGAGCAGACCTTCACAGCCCCCTCTGCCTTGAATTCTGCCGTGCCAAAGCAAGATTTTATTAATATAAGACTATCCAATTTCCTTCTGTTGTTCTTGGGACTCTGCATTTTTATAACTCATTTGCATCTATCTGCATGTTGAATTCTAGAGGGTGTGATTATGGACAAATAAAATGGGATGAAATAGTATGGGCATCTTATCCTGCTACATTGGTATTCAAATTCGGTATTCAAGGCTCCACATGCCTGAAATAACAGATTTTGCTCTGAAATACAATGGATGCCTAACAAATGTTTCTTGATTAGACAAAGAAGGAAAGGGAGGAGGGAAGGGAGGAGAGAGAAGGAGAGGCAGATAGAGGAGCCCAGGGGGTTACAGTAGGTTGGAGTCAGGGACCCTCCTCAGAGAGGCGGGGAGAAGTCTGATAAGCCCGTGTCCACAGTTCTCCTGCACTCTGTGTGCTGGGGTCTGGACAGAGCCAGAATGAGAAATTGTTGCCCCATCCTGTTCTCCAAAACCATGCCAAGGGTAGCTGGCGAGGACTCTCTTGGTCATATTCCTTCTGCCAGTGTCTGGCATGGGGCCCGGCAAAGAGGAGATGTCTTAAAAGTGCTTGTTGAATGAGACATTCCCTTGACCTGACCGTTTCTAAACGAACGTAGCCGTTTTCATTTATTGAACTCCTGTTAAATGATGTGACTGTATTTTGAGAGGCAAGAGGCCTGACTCGTTCACAAAGATCATTCAGTGCAGTGAATTTGGTCCAGCAGAGTCTCTGGTTCTTAACAGTCACTTGGCCTAAACTATTGACCATAAACAGTAAGGTTCTTCTAGCCTCCCTCATGAGACGTTGACAGCATCTTCGTGCCATGGAGGCCTGCAGGTGTCCCCTCCCCGACCACTATTTTCATAATAAGATGTGCAAGTCGTGCAGCCGTGACTTGGTGCGCTCTTGCATGAGTCCTCCAGCTCATAGATGGCACACGAAGGCCTCGTCTTCCACGGGGTTTGCTAGAACACTGGTCTGACTCTAGATAAGTGTCATGGAGTAATGACACGCATGCTCTTGAAAATTCCAGCCCTTGGAGTTTCATGCAGCCCTTCCCTTGCCTCTCAACCAGAGGCAGAACTTTGCTCTCCTTTGGGAAGGGGTCCAGTGGAGACAGAGGGCTGTGTTGGACCAGTGGCGCTGACCTCTTCTGCATTTTTCCATCCAGAGCAGGGTGTTGGAGCTCCAGCGTTCATCCAGGCTCTGCTTCCTTCTCATTTATGACCTTGGGCATCCACGAACTCTGTTGGGCCTCAGTTTCTTCATCTGTGAAGCCGGGACAGGCGTGGTCCTACCTTAAAAGGCCCTGAGGATTGAATGAGGCACATTAGCGTCCTAGTGCCACCTGAGGGCTCAGGTGATATTGGTTATTGTGGTAGCACATCCACTTCACTTGAAGGGCTTTTCACATACCTGGGATGCCCAGACCTATGAATCAGAATCTCTGGAGATGGGGCCCCAAGAGCTCGTATTTTTTAAAATCTCTAGAGATGATTTGCATGCTCAGCCAGGGTTGAAACTACTGATTCTAAAGGAACTGGATTCACGGGGTCTTCTCCTCGGGAGGCAGTGTAGCCAACCCATAGAAGCTGGAGTCAGAACACTTGAGTTCCAATCCCAGCATCCCCAAGCCCTCTCAACCATTCACCATTGACCTTGAACCAATGACGTAATTTCCCTGCAAGTCAGTTTACTCAAGAAGAAAATGAGGGCAACATTAGCACTCCTCATAGGGTCATATAGGGATTAACTGAGATAATACATGTCAAGTCTCATAAAGTGCCTGGCACAGAGTAAGCCCCCATGGTAAGTGGTAAGCACTTTATGCCCATTAACTCATTTAATCTTCATAACAACCCTAGGGAGTAGGTACTATCGTTATCCACATTTGTGGAGACAAAGACACGGAGCTTTTATGTGACTTCTCTAAGGTCACAAATGTTCAAAACTGCTCCCCGAGACACCATGCTCCTCACCATGATGTCACCGTAATGAGCTGTCAGCCCGGAATGGGCCCAGCTAAATGACCCTCGATTGCCTGGTTCCGAAGCTGCAGCTGACTACACAAGTGGGCACCGAATACATTCTCCCTAAATGGCGTGTATGTTCTCTGGGGCTAGAGATCAGCTGTGTGGTGAGGAAGGGAAGAAGCATTCCAGGTCCTTCCAGCTGTCTTACCTGTGAACATTTATTGTCCCCCTGGAGTGGACAGCACTAGTTCATACCAGTCTGATGGCAGCAGCCCCCGTAGATGTATGGGTCACGGAGGAAGAGGGAGAAGCTCACCCCAGCCCTGTGCTTTTCGGAGGGAATTGGATTCTAGGGATAACAGCCTTCCATGAACTGTTCTCTTTAGAGTCAATACACTTGTTTTCCTGTAAGAACAGAGAGAAGGCCCAGGCAACGCTGGGTTCCAGAAATGAAGGCATCCTTGGGCAGCCATTGTAGTTCTGACATTTCTCTCTCCCCATTTCTGTGGCAAGGAAATTGCCCCCAGGAACTAAGGAGGTTCCCAGGTCCAGTGTTAGACATGCACGCTCCTCTGCAGGCACAAGCCTGCACAATTGCCCGCTGTCTCCTGCCGGCCAGCTGGGCTGAATGTTCCTGGGCACTTCGAGCTTTTTTCCTCCCCCTCACCCTGCCTCCCCCTTCTCCTGTCCCGCTGGCTCCACACCCTCCTGAATGTTCCATTCTAAACAGCCACAATCAGGAGCCTGTTTCTGTGCTGGGAAAAAGAGCAGCATGAAGGCTCTTAAACTTGCTGGGTAATTTAAGGTATTTATCGCTATTTGGAGAGCTTTGCTTGTTTTGAATACATTCCCCCTCCAGCTTTCAGAAATGGTGCAAATGATTATTTTTTTTCTCTGAAAAGGATGCTTCTGGGTCCTTCCGCTGCCCCTGAGGCTGGGTTCTGAATGCAGCCTCCAGACCTGGGTGCATTAGCAGAGGTTTTTGTTCATTCTCCATTCAGGCTGTCCATAAGCATTAATTGGGCACCTCCTGGTTCCAGGCCAGACTTCTGTTTGCAGACTGCTCTCCCTTCCCGAGCTGGACCTTGAGTGTTTCCAACACATGGAGCAGCAAACTAGAGGTCAGAGAGCGTGGGCTTTGGGTCCAGGCTGACTCCGAGGTCAAGCCATGCTCTGCCAACTAGCTGTGTGACCCAGGGCACAGATTCAGCTTCTCTGGAACTTTGTTTTTCCTCTGTAAAATGGGTGTGATAACAGCTCCTACCTTATTGCTCTAGAAATTAGGCTACCTGGGTTCAAATCTCCACTCTGCTGCTTCCTCATTCTGTGATTTTAGCTTCTCTGTGTTCTTAGTTAACTTGTCTTTAAATTAGGAATAACAAAGAGTCCTCCAAGGGTAGTGAGAGGACTAACCGAGTTAATGCATGTAAAGTGCTAGTGCCTGGCACGTAGAAAGTGCTCAGTGCAACCAATGGTAGTTGAGAGAGAGAATACACACACACACACACACACACACATCGTCTCGTGGCAAGAGGCGCTTGATAAATCTCCGTTACTCCCCAGCCCCCCTTTCCTAAAGCCTGAACAAGCCAATAGCTGGACAGTGGTGGAAGCTTGCCAAGAAGTTGGAAGAGTGTCGCCTCCCCTCAGCTTTGCTGCAGGTCTTAGTGACCTAATAGGGAGAGGAAGGAGATGGCAGTTCCCTGGCCAGATGCACTCTGGCCGCAACAGCCCAAGGAAGGCCCCCTTGGTGTGCTGACTCCTCTCTGTTCTTGGGATGCTAAGGGAGACCCTCTCCAGGGGGCCTGCAGCAGAGACAGTTCTCAGAACCAAGGCTACAGGCAGTGTCTGCCCTGACACAGCTCCTGGGGTGGAGTGGTCCTTCCTCCTTCCTCCTTTTTCCATTCAAGTCCCTCCATGAACTGCTTCCCTCTCTCCCAACTCAGCCTCCTTCATGGATCTCTCTCTCTCTCTCTCTCTCACACACACACATACACACAAACACACACACACTCCTAGCTTAGTGTTTCTGCCTCAGCCTTTTCAGTTATTTTGATTTCCCATGTTAGATCACCCAAAAAACAAACTGGTTTTCCTGCCCTGCCTTCTGAAGGTGACGGGCAATTGAGAAAGCCCTAAGACTATATATGGAGGTGAAAAGATAGTCACCGGCTTGGAAGGCTTGAGTTAAAACAGTGGCGAACGGCCCATTTCATCTTTTCTCCTTTAGACAGGGTGGGGACAGATAATCTTTCCCCTTTAGCTTACATCTGGTCTGCTGGCCTGCAGCCCCTCCTCTGGGAAGCCTCTTATGATGTCCGCTCCGATTGGTCACTGCGGTTTTGTGCTTCCATGAGCCTAGCCAAGGGATGCAGGGAGCAAGTAAGAGCCGGACTACTTGATTGAAATCTTGACCCTGCAAGTGATTAGCCTTTGCTGTGCCTCAGTTTCCTCATTTGCAGAATGGGGTCAATATGAGCCTCTATTTCATAGAGCTGTAATGAATACTCAGTAAGATGATCCATATAAAGTGCTTAGAATGGCCACTTATCGTTATTGTTACTAGTATTATCATTATTTTCATCACAGAAGCGCTTAGTAGACTGGACTATTACCAGTGATTTACTTGTCTGTTTCCCTCAAGGGTCTGACAGCAAATTAAGAGCCAGAACAGTATCTTATTCAACCTCAGAGAACAACTGTAATGGAAAAAAAAGCCACTGTTACAAGCGAGGGGATACTTTGTTTACAGAAGATTCCTTTACTTTATAGAACGGCTTCCTTTAACTTACAGTTTGAGTTTTAGACATTTCATCCAAACTTAATTTTTTTATTTTCTCTGTCTCTCTTTCTTCCGTATTGCATAAAATGAGGAGAGTCTCACGACAGCCCACTGGAAGCCCCCGGTGTTCCTTACAGGTGTGTGGCCGTGGGAACACTGATGCCAGCAAACTGGGCAGTGACTCAGTGGTTTCTTCTCTGTAACTGGGGTCACCACCAGCATTTCTTCTGCCGGGTTGGTGACCATGTCCTACTGGTTAGAAAGTATTGTAATTATCAGCCCTGGAAGAAAGAGTGCTAAAATCTCTGCTCTGACTTGAGATGTTTTCATATGATTCAGGTAGCCCAGGTTTTTGATCCTTGACTATGAAAATGCCTCAGAATGCCAGGGCAGGACAAGAGAGGTTGTTTCTAGAAGCACGGTGAACGAGGGACGTGCATGGTGCCTACAGGCTCCCCGGGGGCCGTGGAACAATTTTCAAGGTTAGCTCTGGCGCTCTGAGTAACAGCTTGTATGAGTGACATGTGTGACTCACTCACGGTCCCAGCTGCCCAGCTGTCTTACTGTAGATGTCCATGCAGAGAGGGCGGGGAAGGAGCAGATAGCTCCAGAAATGGAGAACAAAGAGGTTGTTGCTTTCTGCTTCTTGGAACATTCTGCCGAAATACTACAATGCATGAAAGCCTTTAAAGGAAAACCGCTTTATGAGCTATCTCGTGACTTGTGTCCATTGATTCCGTGAGCGAGAGTTTCTGAGAGCTGGCTGCCTGCCCGGCCCTGGACTCCTTCCGTGGTAAAACATGGGAGTGTGGTTGGCTTTGGATGCTAGTCTGCCAGTCCCACCCCTAAAGAGACCTCGGAAGGAATAACCTCCCAATGGGGCAAGATTACTCCCTGTGATGGACAGCTCAGCACGTGACAAGGAGTGCACATGCAGCTAGGCAGCTCTCTTGGCTGGAAAACTGGCTCATATTTATTATATTATATTATATTATATTATATTATATTATATTATATTATATTATATTATATTATATATTATATTATATTATATTAAACGGCGAGTCTTCCTCCTACAGCTTGCAGATGGTGAACATCCCCCTGGTTTCCCATGCCGCTAACATGGCGCCCCGTTCTTCCCGCTGCCTCCCCGCAGACATGCAGGCCTGGAGAGTAGACTGAACTCCTGATACTGGGCCATACCTTCCCCCTTACTTTCCCGAGGCTGCCATAACAAAGTACCACAAACCAGATGGCTTAAAACAACAGAAATTTATTGGAAGCCAGAAGTATGAAATCAAGGTGTCGGCAGGGCTGCACTCCCTCTGGAGGCTCTAGGACAGAATTCTTTCTTTGCTTCTTCCAGCTTCTGGTGGCTGCTGGCTTCTTCGACTTGGGGCCACGGCTCTCTGTTCCATCTTCATGTTGCCACCTCCTCTTCTGTCTCTTGCAAAGACACTTGTCGTTGGATTTAGGGCCCACCCTGGTAGTCCAGGATGATCCTCATCTCAAGACCCTTAATCACATCTGCAAAGACCCTTTGTCCAAATAAGATGTAATTCACAGGTTCTAGGAATTTGGACGTGGACCTGTCTTTTGGGGGCTCCATTCAACCTATTGCACCTTTCAATGGAAAGGGTAGTTAGATGGATTAACACTGACTAGAGGAGGTTTTCTATGTGAGCGTAAAGCATTTTTTCAAGAATAAACATCTGGTGATATCTCTTTCCAGCAGTTTGACTTGGACAAGTTACCTAACCTCTTTGGGCCTCAGTTTCTTCATCTGTAAAATGGGAATAATAATAATAGTGCCTACCCATAGGCTCGTTATGACAATTAAATGAAATCACAAAAGTATGATGCTTCAAGTGCGGTCCGGAAGGAAGCACTCTAAATATTAGCCATTCTTATGGCGATTATCATCGTGGCGTCATAATCACCACCAGACAATGAGACTTTCCTAGACCACTCATTTAACATTCAGTGTGTTCTTCTAATGTGCTGGCCTTTTATGTCTCAACATCATGGCTTACTGAAAATAGCTTGCAATTGTTGCTGTGTGACCTTGGGCACATTCCTTGACCTCTCTGAGTCTGGTAGAACTTCCCCTGGAAAGGCTACTGAAAGATTAAAAGCGGTCAGTCACATGACACATGGTTTACATCAATCTACGTCGGCTGAACAGTGGGGAAACAGCCTGTGCAGTTTGCTGCTTCTCCGCAAACACTAGCGGCATCTTGCTTCCCTGCCTGTGTCTTTACAGCTGCTTGGTCTTCCCTGCTGTCACCTCTCCCCAGACTGTAGCGAATGGCTTGCAATTCGTTTTAGTCAACTTCCTCCTCTGAGCCCGATTTTTCTCCAGTTCCCAGCACAGAGAAGGCCGTGCATTCCAGATCGCTGTCTCCGAGCAGGTTTTTGCTGACATGTTTGGGAAGGAAGTTTGTGAATATCTAATCAAACCTGAGCTGTTCTGTTAGTTACAAGATTTCCAGGTAAATTGTAACTTGTGAGCTTAAAACTCCTAACCTTTCCTTAAAATGCTGCATCGTTTCCTCAGTCACCAGATCATAAATCCTACAGTAGCTCATATTTCTGTAACGATGGCCCGCTTACGTCACGCTAACTCTGTGCCAGGCAGTGTTCTCAGCACTTTACATTTCATCCTCCCGTCCTAATGAAGAAGGTCCTGTTACAATCTCCATTTTACAAATGAGGAAACAGACAAGGCCCAAAGAGTTTCAGTAACTGCTTGCCCAGTATCACCCAGTTTATAGCTGGTGGAGCTGAAATTCGAACCCGGGCACTCGGAGTGCAGCAGCCATGCTCCGAGCCACCTCGCAGGACTGCCCCTCATTAAATGTCTGCCACAGTTTCTGGGAGGCACAGAGTTCCATAAATGTTTTATAGAATTAATTGACTGTTGAATGGCTTTTCCTGTTATCGGAGGAACCTCAGTCTTTGCTAGCAGATTAGAACATTTCCTTCACCCCCCCCCCCCCCCCCCCCCCGCCCCGGCTTGAGACTAGTGCAGATTTTTCTCTCATTGTTTTTCCCATGCAGGATATAGGGCCCTCATCTTACCTGTGCATGGTATGAAAGGATGGTCTTTCAAACCCAGATGCTGTGCGTCCTGGGCAAGCCACCTAACCGCTCTGAGCCTTAGTTTTCCCGGGTTAATAACACTTAACACATTAAATGTGCGAATGGATATAAAGTGCCAGGCACAACAGCAGGTCTCAATACATAGTAACTTGAAAAGTAAAATATAAAATACTTTGCATTTTTCTGAAGCATGGTGCTGCGTAACTCAAAATATATTTTTAACTATAGTTTGCTTGCCCAGATAAATCTAGTATAGATATCTCTATTATAATAACACACGTTTTTAGTGGAGATCACTCTAATCAGTTATTTATATTGAAATATTCTGGCCAAATGAAAAGTTTGTAAAGAAATACTTTTAAAGTTGAACCAGAAATGCATGACGATCCTCATTATTTATGAAACAGAATAATTTACCGTTGAAATGGATCTAATTAAGAAACTGTAATAGACATCGATTACTCTGGCTTCTCTTGTGCTCACTTCCGGGTGGGTGCCATGAACACCCCTGTGCCCCCTCTGCCACAGTGAAGAATGCTCTTGAGTTGCCTCCTATATGGCCTCTCCCCTTTTTACCTGGATGATTAGGAGTTCTGGGTTTCCAGTCTTTGCTTTTCTTCTCTCTTTTTCTCTTAGCTATATGTCAGTAGGACGTATTACTTATCTTCAGGATCCAAGAAGTTAACTGGGACCAGGAATAATAGTAGTGATAGTAATAAATAATAATAATAATTCTAATAATAACAATCGCTATTATGAGCTGAGTGTTTCCTCAGTGCCAGATGAGCTGTGTTAAGACTTGACTCACCGTAGTGGTTGAAGAACCATCAGCTCTGAAGTCAGACTCCTGGTCCTAAACCATGGACTTGAGGAGGTTACTTCTCTGTGCCTCAGTTTACTCTCCTGTAGAATGGAATTAATAACATTACCCTTCTTACAGGGTTGTTTTGAGGTTTAAATGATATAATGCATGTTAAGTACACAGCATGCTATCTGGCAGGCTGTAAGCACTGGGTGGTGTTAATTACCGTTAATTTCTTTGCGAACTTTCTGCTGGAGGTACGCCAGCATGTTGTGGATGGGGAACTAGGGCTCAGAGAGGCTTGGGGGCTTGCTCAAGGTCACGTGTGCATTGGTTAGGAGGCGCGGGCTCAAGCCCAGCTCTGACTCCGGAGTCGGGGGCCTCACTCCCTATCCCCTCGCACGTCTCAACCGGGCATCTGGGGGAATATTGTCCGCACAAGAGGGAAATTGCTGAATGATTACCTTTTTGTATCGGTTTGATTTTTGAGCCATTACCTCGTTTGGGCAAGAGACCAGCCTTCAGTTTGTGGATGGTGTGTCAGTTTCCTTTTGCTGCTGTAACAAATTACCACAAATGAGGAGCTTAAAACAACACAAATGTATTATTCTGCATTCTGAAGGTCCGAGTCTGAAATGGGTCTTGGGGGCTAAAATCAAGATGTCAGCAGCTCTGAGTTCCTTCTGGAGGTTCTAGGGGAGAATCTGTTCTCTGCCTTTCCAGCTTCTAGAGGCCACGTGTCTCCCTTGGCTGGTAGCTGCATCACTTCAGCCTCTGCTTCCGTGGTCACGTCTCCTCCGACTCTCACCCTCCTGCCTCCCTCTTATAAGGACTCTTCTGATTATCACCTAAATAATCCAGGATAAACTTCCCATCTCCAGATCCTTGACTTAAAAGTCTCCTTCTGCCGTGTAAGGTCACACGTTCACAGGTTCCGGGGATTAGGGGATTAGGACCTGGCCCTCTTTGGCAGCCATTTGTGCACCACAGATGGTCATTCTCATCTTGCCGCGATGCTGACTGCGTTCTCGTTTCTTGAGGTGCCATGTGGTGTTGGCTGCGGGGCCAGGTGGACTTCTTCCCAATCCCAGCCCCTCCCTTACTAACCCGTGAGCCTAGGCCAGGCCTTTCATTTCTTTGTGCCCTGTTTTCTCCTTTCCTCATCTGAAAAATAGAGGCTTCGGGACCAGTTTTGCAGGGCTGTCGCGAGCACAGAATGAAGTAATGTGTGTAAAACTCCTGGTCCTAATGGGCTCTCCAAAATGGGAACCATTATTCTCGCAATGATTACTTTTAAATTATTTTTAATGCTCTTGTAACAACAAACAGAGCCCAGTGTCTTGGTAAAAATGAATAAGGGTCTTAGCGTGCAGGTCGAGGGGTCCCTAATAATGGCCTACAAAATGCAGAAAAAAACCAAACCTGGTTCCAGCTCTCCAGAACTGGACTGGTGGGGAACAAAAGGGTCATTCAGCTGACCAGATGATAGGTGTGAACTGGCCAGGGGCAGGGGAGCAGAGATTACCTTGTCAAACAGTATCTTATTGTGAGAGCTGCAGATCAAGGCGGCCTTTTGTAACAGCGTTTATATTCAAAGGGGCACAAGATATTTTATGGCCCCTATCGAGGCCCAGAGCCTAAATAGCAACCCTGTTTGATCAGCCTTTTTCACAGGTTGTATGATGTTTCCAGGAGGAATTGGGTATAAATCTTTCAGGGTGTCCATTTGAAAGTGGGAGAAACCAGTAGAAATTTGAGGGGAGTAGAGCAGAGAGAGAGGAAGGGAGGTCCAGTCCTTGTGAGTCGTCTCAGAATTTCAGAGGCGGTACATGGCCTCCTTAGGTACCATGTTGCCAAGATGGGCACTGAGAGATTCGGTGACAGAGGAAAAGGTGGTTCTTTGTTCCCCAAGGGGCCCTGCTTTGCCTTTCAACCTCTTCCCATATCACCCCGCCCCCCTGCTGCGTTCCTCAAACATGCCAAACGTGTTCCCACCGTGGGAGTTGGCATTTCTGTCCCCAATCCCGGAACATACTTCCCCATAGATCTCTACGTGGTTGGCTCCTCGTCAAGTCTCAGATGAAGTGTCACCTCCCCCAGGAGGTCTTCCCCAACTCCCAGTCGACGACTCCTTGTTGCGTCGCGTTTATAGTGTTCACAGTGCTTCTCACCATCAGAAATGATCTTGCCGTTTATTTGTTTGTGTGGTATCTCTCACCACCTCTGGAATATACTCTCTAAGGGGACAGGGACCTGGGCTCTTGTTTACTGCCATCACCCCAGAGCTAGGACATTCTTAGCACGTACAGGGGATTTATGATAATAATCACTAACACTTACATAGCACTTATTTTGTGCCACATTCCGTTCTAAATGTGTTACATGCATTAATTCATGTAATTCCTCTCAGCGAATCCATTTGAGAGATGAGGAAACTGAGGCTGAGTTTGATAAATGAGAAAAATTAAACTAATAGACTATTTAGCCATGTTGGAGGTATTCCTGAATTCCTGTAGCAGCTATATCAGTTATCTATTGCTACAAGAATTCTGTGTCACAAACCCCTCATTTCTTCGTGCCAGTTGTCACGTGTGCCAAGGGACTAAAAGAACAGTTCTTTATTTTTCTCCTGGGTGGGAGATAGAGACTGTATTTTATATTTTCAGAGAGTTGCAGTGAACATTAATTGAGCATCCACTCTGTGTCAGCCACCCTGCTACATTTTATTTTATTTTTATTTATTTATCTATTTTGCTGGAATTCAATTCTCCAGAGTGGGAGACATTTTTTTTTAAATACTCAAAGCAGTCCTGAGAAGAGAGCATTAGACCGATTTCATTCAGTTTGGGAAACAGAGACCGAGGGAGGTGAAATAATTGACTCAAGCTCTCCCAGTCTCAATTCTACTTGTATTTCTCCTGAGATTCTCCAGGTGAAGGCCCTACCCCATAGCAGAGTGCCTTCCACATGGTCGATGCTCCATAAATGTTGGCTGAATGGATGGAGGAAAGAATGCCAACCAACCTGTGAGGGTGGGCTTGGACGCTTAGAGATTCAGTTCAAGGTCACCTGGCCGGTCAATGAGTCAAGATTCCAACCCAGACAGTTCCAGCTCCTCACGCCAGTGCAGTCTGCGTGAGGTGGAGTTCAGGACCCAACACGTCTCCTCCACAGTTCAGATCCCCCCAGCGGGAGAGAGGCAGGCGAGAACAGGGTAGATAAACCCCCGAGGGGCTGCCCGCTCAGGACCAGCGTCCACGCAGGCCCTGGAGCGCCGTGTCGCTCGCCCTCTCTCGCTGGGCCGCAGTGTCCGTGGGGCCCGGCTCCGGGGTCGGGAGTCTGCGTTGGCCTCGGCCCCTCCGTGGTCCGGGGAGGAAGGGCTGGGAATGGAGAGAGCCCTCGAGACAAAGGCAGCTGCCGGTGGGCCCTCCGGGACGGTGAGGCCGGGTCTGCCTGGACGTTGAGTGGGATTTGAGACTTGACCAGAGTGTGGCAGCTGAGCCCCGGCCTCAAGGACGACCAGCACTCACACCTGCCCTCGGAGCGAGCAGGCACCTTTCTTTCCGTTCTGGAAACTACACGTGTGTCATTCACAACAGAGCGTGGAGAAAGCTGTTTCAGCTAAGGAAAATCTTCCTTAGCTTCCAGAAGTGCTGCTACGGTCGTTGTGGGCTCGTCACGCTGATTGCTGGCTCCTGCCACGAGGCCACGCTGGCTTCGGGGGAAGGGGCCTCGCCCGCAACCCCTCTGCTGTGTTGTTGTCATCGTTTGCTTGTGTACCCCCTGGGAGTCAGGGTTATCTGCTGGACCGCCCTTCAGTTGGGAAAGCCCCACCCACCCGTCTGCTTTCATTTGAGTGACTTGAATCCCATTCCGCGTTCAGTCACTCGCCAAGCATTGATTGGGCTCCTCCTGTGTGCCAAGTTTGTGCTGGGCCCTGGGGACACAGCGATGCACAGGACCATCTGATTCTTGTTCTCAAGGAGGATGCAGTCTAGCTGAGGGGAGACAGGCAATACCAAACAACTAAATAAGAAAATACCAGGTAGTAATAGAATGCAGTAAAGAAAGCAAAGTAAGGTGATGGGACAGTGGGGTGGGTGGTCGAGGAAGGCCTCACTAAGGCGGGGACATGTAAGCTGAATGAGATGTGAATGAGAGGAAGGAACCAGCCGTGGGGACATTTGGGGGAACTATTCAGGCAGAAGGAAGAGCACATGCAAAGGCTCCGTGGCAGAAGCAAGCTTGGTGGTTTGAAGAACACAAAACAAAGACATTATGGCTAGACTTAGTGAATGTGGGAAATATGGTCAGGCTGGCCGTCAGGGGCCAATCTGTGGAGCCTGGTTGGGCAGCAGAAAAAAGGATGTTTGACTAGGAAACTCTCCTTAGAGGGTTTATTTCTGCTGATTGAGGCAATGGTTCAGCTCCTGGGCCGGCCCCAGGTAGGATGGAAACTCAGGCTCTCCCTGGGTTTCTGTGGATTTAGTTAAGTCCCTCACACTCCCTTCTCCTCTGGTTAGTGCACACCCTAATTTTTAATTCATGAAGTCACTCTGACCTTTAGTGTATACTGCACCCCCTTCTGGTCTTCAAGCGGAGGAGGGCTGGACCTGTCAGTCCCCCAGTTCTGATGCTATGCCCTACATTCCTGCCGAGGGTGAGGATTTGGGTGGAAAGTCCATAGACGTTAGGGTCAGACACGTCTATGTTCGAATCTCCATCTTGCCACTTAATGGCTGTGATCTTGGACAAGTCCGTTAAAGTTTCTGAACCTCAATGACAATCAGAGTAGATAATAATATCTACTTCAAAAAGTGGAGGTGAGGATTCATTGAGATAATAAATGAAAACCTCTAGTGCAAAGCTAAGTGCTCAGTGAATCTTGAGGTTTCCTCTTCTCCGAGCCTTTCAGCAGTCTGTTATGTGGTGCTTAGAAGTACAGGGACAGGGCCGGCCCCATGGCTTAGCGGTTAAGTGCACGCACTCCGCTGCTGGTGGCCCGGGTTCGGATCCCGGGTGCGCACCGACGCACCGCTTCTCCAGCCATGCTGAGGCCGCGTCCCACATACAGCAACTAGAAGGATGTGCAGCTATGACATACAACTATCTACTGGGGCTTTGGGGGGAAAAATAAATAAATAAATTAAAAAAAAAAAAAGAAGTACGGGGACAAAACGTCCCTAATGACAGGTCACTGAGCAAGAATGAGGAGGCATGGGCCATGTGACTGTGTGCATTCCCATCTGAATGACGGTGTACCTAGAAAGAGATCATCCATCAAAAGGAATGAGGTACTGATTCATGCTACAACATAGATGAACCTCAAAAACATTTTGCTAAGTGAAAGACGCCAGTCGCAAAGGACAGCATATTGTATGATTTCATTTCGTTTATGTGAAATGTCCAGAATAGGTAAATCCATGGGGACAGAGAGTAGATTAGTGGTTGTGGCTTGGCGTGGGGGTGGGGTTGGGGGAGCAGGTAACCGCTATTGGGATGGGGTTTCTCTTGCGAGCAATAAATATATTCTAGAATTAGATTATGGTCATGGTTGCAAACTCTGTAAATATACTAAAAGCCATTGAACTGTACACTTCAAATGGGTGAATTTTATGGTTTAAAAATTATATCTCACTAAAGCTGTTTTTAAAAAGATGTAGTTTCATTACTTTTAGGAATAATGCACAGTTTACAAATAAGACATACTAGGTATTACCACAAAAACGCATCAGTTATCCGAGAAGACTGCCATTTGAAGTTAGCCTCTCTTCTCTCCTCAGAGGGCATTAGAAGAAAAGATTAAAACTTGAAGTCGGTGAAGGAATCCTTGATTTCGTGAGGGTTGGATTTCCAGTCCTTTTCTGAGTAAGGCCCTAAAGGATCACAGAAATAGAAGTGATTCCTGATTCTACATTGGATTTCGTAGCATCAGTTCAGACATACATCTCAAGAACCCGTTGTGTGTCTGCCACTGTCCTCAATGCTGAGCCAGAACTAGGCACGGTGGCTGTCCTCAAGGATTTCCAGTGTGGCCCTGTAAATACAGGCTCACTTCCCAAAGGGTGTTGCTCAGGATGTCAGCCGTATTCGTCAGGGTTCTCTAGAGAAACAGCACCACTATGATGTGTGTGTGTATATATATGGAAAGAGATCTATTAAGAGGAATTGGCTCACGTGATTATAGAGGCTAACAAGGCCCAAGGTTTGCAGTCAGCAAGCTGGAGACCCAGGAGAGTCGATGTTTCCGTTTGAGTACAAAGGAGGAAAAAAACTGATATCCCAGCTCACAGGCAGTCAGGCAGGAGTTAGTTTCCTCTTACTCGGGGGAAGGTCAGTGTTTTTGTTTGATTCAGGCCTTCAGCTGGTTGGATGAGTCCCACCCACACTGGGGAGGGCAATCTGCTTTACTCAGTCTACTGATTCAAACGTCCGTCTCATCCAGAAACACCCTCACAGACATACCCAGAATAATGTTCAACTGAGTGGGCACCCCATGACCTGGTCAAGTTGACACATAAAATTAATCATCACACCAGCCCAGTGAGACATTCTCTCATCCCCCAAACAGAGTTCCTGGAAAAGTTGGGAAGTACTGCATCCCACAGTCTTTGGGAATTCAAAGTGCATACTTGCAAACTGAAGGCACTGACAAGTCCTGCAGTGAAAGGAAACCTGTTTAACCCACTGTTACTCAATCTGATCAGTCTAGAAACACTCATACACCCCTTTTTCAAGTTTCTTTTTGTTTGTTTTGATTTTTTTTTGGAAGAAACTGGTGTATCACAGACTATTTTGATTGACAAATGCTGAAATAACATAATGTGGGATTGGGCCATACTAGAAGTGTATATATTTTATACACATATTTTATGGCACTGGGAACAGTGAATTCTGTCTGAGTGAGACCAGATAAGGGAGCAAGAGTATCAGCCAGGCTTTCCAAAGGAGGTTTTGCCTGAACATAGTGTTGAGGCATAAGCAGGTCTTCATCTGGCTGACTGAGATGATGTAAGTAGAAGCAGCAGCATGCAGAAGATCTAGAATATTCTACTGGCTTTTCCCTGCCTAAAGGAACAGCAGCAGCGTTTGTTATGGTGGGATTTCAGTTCTGTCCTCGGTGACGAGATACCTGTGCTGACCACCAGACACAAATGGGTTGTTGATTTCGGTTGACTCCTGCCTACCCTAGTTTTGGTAACATCGGTAATGTCTTAGCCCGGCTCTTGGTGCAGATGATTGCCATCTCTCTGGGGTTTATGGTCTTGCTTTTGACAAAATTGACATTGAGCGAGACAGAGATGGACTAGAGCGAGTAATGGTGCCCTCTCTATGGTCTAAAGATTTAACCTTTATGCTCTCCAATTTCACACATGAAGCCACCTCATTAGGGAAGGAGAACTGCCCCTGTGGTGACAGATGCTGATCCCAGTGGCAGCAGCATAATGCAGCTGAAAGCGCGGAGAGTCAGTTTCTGGATTTGAACGCTGCTCCGGGCCCTACCTAGCTAGATTCTGTAGTAACGGCAGTCAGTCACAGAGTACCAACCCTGTCGCCAGGCACATGCCTGGTACGCTGTGTGTCTCCACCTCCACATTTGTCTAATGGGGATAAACTGTACCTGCATTCACAGACAGGTGTGAATCCACTTGAAAAGATGCGCTGTGCGTCTCAAGGGCAACCGACCTTTGTCAGGAAAGAGGAGCGTGGGAGAGGGGCAGGAGAGGGTCGTGAGCAGAAGCAGGAGTCGAGGTTGGTTAGGGAGCAGGGGTTGATGCCTTCTGGCTCGAAACTGGAGCCGTGCCCGGTGAAGGATGACTCAGCAGACAGGCGAAAGCAGTACTGAGGCTTCAGCAAAGCTGGGAACATGCTCCTAACCCCACCACCCCCTCAAGAAAAGAGAAAGAGAGAGGGAAATTTTTGATAATAAAAATCATCAATGTGGTCATCATGGGAAAAATCAGAAATGGGGTGGACTTACACTTACTTTGTGGTTTAACCTTGTTTTTACTTGGAATCCCGTTTTGGGGGGGCCGTATGGTTTTGTCAGGGCTTAGGGCCTCTCAAGGTCTAAACCCAGCCGTCACGACACTGAGCAATTTATAGGTAACTGCAGGGAGCTCCTCAGTGGAGTGGAAATAAGTCATTCAGAACATGTGGCGTGGACTGATTTTCCTCAGGAAATAGTAAGGTATTGTGAGATTCTCCCACCACTCACCCCAGACCTTACAACTTAAATAGGGTCCAGTCTTGATTTGCCAACAACAGACTATCACCCCCAAGGGGAAATTTTTGTAATTATTATTTGAATGTTTTTATTTTATATTTGAATCTTGTTCATCGCTAGATCCCTTGGCACATTAGTGAGCAGTTAGTAGATGCTTAATAGCTATTTGTTAAATGAATGAAGGAATTAGTGAGTGAAGAAATGAATGTGTGAGTGAATGCATGCATTTACATCTGTGAGAAAATTCACTACTGTTGGATATTCACCCCTGACTTCAGTTCCATCATGCTAATGTTTCTTAGCCGTGTAACGCAAGCTGGGGAGGCAACCTGGGGAGGCAGCCTGGGGAGGCCTGGAGTCCTACCAATCCAGGGGATTAGCAGAAGGGCAGAGAGGTGAAAGAATGTTGCCATAATGGTTAGCACTTGACTGTAAGTGCACACTGCTGGCAGAAGAATAATCAGCAGTGGGAATGAGGGAGCAGTGAGGAGGTGCAGCAGAACCGGGAGGAGGGCAGGCTTCCAGATCACCAAGCTGATGGCATTATTGGCAAGGAAGGACTCTTCCTACAAAACTGTGTCCACACGCATGGGTGTGGCGCCTCCCCAAAAGAGTCTTTCCTTTCTTTCGTTCTTGAAAGATTCCAGATAGGAATTGGCAGGAAATACAGGTGGATGGTGAATGGGTGGATGGGTGGATGGATGGATGGGTGGGTGGGTGGGTAGGTGGATGGATGGATGGATGGGTGGGTAGGTGGGTGGATGGATGGATGGGTGGGTAGGTGGGTGGATGGATGGGTGGATGGGTGGGTGGATGGTGAATGGGTGGGTGGGTAGGTGGGTGGATGGATGGATGGGTGGGTGGATGGGCATCAACATAGGGTAGTGAAAAGAGCATTGGTCTTAACTGGCGGACCTACTCAGCCTGTTCCCTCTCTGAGCCCAATTCTGTCATCTGTAAAAAGAGAATGATAAACCCTGCCTCTCCCTAGCTTGAAGGCCCAACAGAAAGCTCAAAATAAAAGCCAGACACCATTGTTCAGTCAAGGTGCTCTGAAGCTGTTAGGAATTGTTATCTGCATAACTTCTTCCCTCCAAAAAACTGCCTGTGGTTCCTCACACTGCAAATAAATTATGATTAAAGTGCAAGAGTGGGTCAAAATCTTAGTAAACTCTGTGATCACTTTGGAATTCCTCCAACAAACTCTGTATGGACTTTTTTTTCCCCTCTCATGGATTTTTTTTTTCTCCTCTCAGCTCCGAAGCAATTTTTCTTACATTGGAGGTTGCCAAGATTTTATGGCTATTTGGTTATCTTATCCATCCAGATGGTTAGCATTAATTTATGCTGAAATAAATCTGCAAAACCTCATCTGTCTTATTGCTCCAGAAGCCATATGTGTAAGGCCTAAAAAATACTTAATATATAGCCTCCTGAAAGGGCTGATGTACGATGTTACTGCTCCCTTTTTATTTAACTTGGCTTGAAATTCTGCTTTTCTGTCCCTTGATATTTACATATAAGCAAATTAGGTTGTTTGGTATTAAAAAACCCAAGCTTATTTTATGACTCTTAATACATATGCTTGTCTCAAATTATTTAGAGTTGGTTTGTATTAAGAAAAATAAATCTGATTTATCATCCAATGATAAATTTTGAACATTTTTTTAACCATTAATTATTAAGGCATAATGTATCAGTTAGTGACCAGGGATTCAAGTACAAATTTGCTGTGTGACCTCAGGCAAGTCTCTTGGCCCCGCTGAGCTCCATTTTCGTCACCTAGGTGAACACCTGTTTGCAGGATGACTGTGAGGGTTAATGAGATAATGTATGTGAATATCATAGCACTCAATAAGTGCTATTAGGAAGCGCTGCCGTTGTGGTCGAGATGATGAAGGATTTTGTGTGAGAGATTGGACCTAGACTTTCATTTGGAGCAAGTTCAATCAAAATAACAGCTCCTGGCACTGCTGGTGCTAGATGCCTGCTCTCCGCTTATGCACTCCCTGAGACGTGGATTGATTTGCACCATTACGCTTGTGCTACGTGGAGGTTTCTGAGGCAGATGCTCTGATGGTTCCAGAAATTCATTCGAAACATTTCTACATAGCAATTCATACGGTTGACCTGACTTTTCCTTAAAGTCAAATGGACAGCAGCTCAACCTCTCTTGCCCAGGGCTTGGCTGGCTGTCCCCAGGTGCCAGACCGTGGGACAGCCATGCTCTAAGAGACAGTCCTCTGCATTTCCCTGCTCACTCGGGTGCAGAAGACACTAAAGACCAGGTGGTTGGTTGATGATTGCTGCCATAATGTATGGGCAACTTGATTCTGGTACTAGGTCCACACAAATGTAGTTCCTATGTGGCACTCCCTATGGGCTCTTGATTTAGGACTGTAGGTCTTCTGGACAAGGCTCACAACTGTGAATACTATTAAATCGAAAGAAAGGAGCTGCTAAGTAGAGCCTTTTGGTTTTTTGTTATTGTTGATCTTGGTTTTCTTTTGTTTTAAGGTTTTATATTGTGAATTGGTTTCCCACTGTCTCTCTGCAGGGGTTGGTTTGAAACTTATTTGTGTGGGTCTCAACTTCCAAGGCACATGGTCCTTCTCCTGTATAGATGCCACAGACCTACAGTTAATGCAGCACCTTCTCAACATTGCCAGGTACTAAGGGGGGTTGTGATAGGGCATAGGGTTCACGAATTGCATTGGAAAGTCAGCAGGGCCCATGCCAGTCACCAGCACTTCTGGGGCCATCGTTTTAGCATCCAAGTGCTTTATGCTTTGTCTTCTCCTCATTTGGGTGTTCAAGCCAATGGTTGTCGACTGAGTTCTCAAAAGCACCTTGCACATTAGGGGTACTAAGTAAATGTATATAAATCCTAGATAGCACAGCAGTAATAATGATTAATAATAATGGCTCACATTTATTGAGTGCTTACTATGTACCACATCCCATACTAAGTGCTTTACTCAGATTATCTCATTTCACCTTCCAACCACCCCATTAAGGAGATGCTGTGATGATCCCCATTTTACAGATGAAGACACTGAGGCCGAAGAGCTTAAGAATTTGCCCACAGTCCCAGCTAGAAAGCAGGGATGAGGATTTGATCCCAGGGTGGTCTTTGGACAGCTTCTGGGAAGTGAACAGCTGCTACGAGTTGAGACGGGAAGAAAGATGCCAAGGTCACTTTAGCTCAAGATTCCTTTTAAAGAAATGGCCTTTTCATCCCAGAATTATCATATTCCAGACAGCTCCAAAGAAAAACTTTCTTCACCACTTTAGATTTTAGTAACTGTTCCTATTGAGGAATAGTGTAGATGCTGTCTTGTGGGACATGAGCCGCTCTTGGTGTACCACACCTGCATTTCATCCTGTTCAGTGCCGTTGGGTAGGGGGTAGGGTTGTCATTCTATATTTCCTGCTCTCAGCCAGTGTGTGGAGGGTAAGAATTCACACTTGAATTTGGCAAAAGTGTGGTCAAGTTGTTCTGTGTGTCACTTCCCAGCATGGCATATCAGATGGGCCCTAGACTTCTCAGAAAACACAAAGGTGTGGTTTTGGGGTTTTTTTTTTTTTGAAGTTCCAACGTATGTCTTTGTTATATGTATGTCTTTTTATTTATTAATCAAAAGGGAAATACCAGCCAACATCCATTTAAAAATAAGCAATGGTGTTAATAGTCATTTTATTAAGGAAGATATACAAGTGGCAAATACGAAGAAAATGCTCATCATCATGAAACATCAGAGAACTGGAATTAAAACCACAGTGAGATGCAATTATACCCCTACAGTTAACAAGACTGACCAAGTACTGGCAGAATGTGGAGGAACAGCTCTCATACACTGGTGGTGGGAACACAGATGGGTACGATCAATTTAGATCACAATTTGGCAGTTTCTTACCTATTGAAAATTGGGGACCCCGTGTATGCTTTAAGGCTGTTACAGCAGAGGAGAACTCTAGAGACCTCCTGGTCCCATCCTTACATTTTGCAAATGAGGTGCAAGCATTCAGGTGACCAATTCTGCTGGGGTTTAATGGTGGATGAAAAGTTTGCTATTAGGAAATCGGGCTCAGAAAAATTCCTGCAGCTCTCGTCCTGGTCCCTGATTTGGCCCCGGCCAAAGTGCCTTCCTACCCAGCCTGCAACCTCAGGACTGTAAGTCACCTGCTGCCTCCTACAAGGAACGTGCTGCCTTCTGCTAGAACTACATTGGAAGCTTCTCCCACTGCCGAGGGTGGGGTGCAATCACTGTCCTGTCCCATATCAAGCAGACACGTGAGACCCTTTTTTTGTGTATTGTGCCCTGGTTAAGACTGGGCAAGACTCACCCCCAGCATCTGTGAAGCTGAGGAAATGTGAGCATGGTCCGTTCAGGGTTCTTTTTCACGCATTCATTCAACAACCATTTATTGAGCACCTACTATAATTATATGATGAATAATAGTAACCTTTATTTGATGCTTCTCTGTGCCAGGCACTGGGGTAGGTGCTGTCTTACAATAGTGCCCCAGACATACTGGGTATCTGCCCAAGGTTAGAGACTGGGTGGGGAAGGTGCCTAGTTGTTAGTGGAGAGTGGAGAGGTTTGGGCTGCCCTGGCAGAGGCAAAGCCCCAGGAAGACTATTGGGAAAACAGAGGCCAGCACAGGCCATCTGCTTAACTTGAGAAAAATCCAGTCCCCGTCCCCATGTCCCCCCCACCCCCCATACACACCTATTTCACAAAATGCTAGTGTATATTTTTTTGTTTAAAACCGCTGTGCAAAAATCACAATTTAGATCAAAACTGGGTAGATTCAGTGTGGAGAGCTGGATGAGTTTATGTGAAATTCTTCAGTCTTTTTAATTTGTCTCATAGCAATTGTCTCCCCATTCAGGAGGGCTAAAACTCTTGTGACTAAGGTGAAGATTTAAATATAAATTATTCTCATGTAGCCACAAGAAATCAGTTGGTTGGAGAAAAGATTACAAAGAAAGAGCAAAGCAAGATTTAGTTTTCATTAGAATAGCATGGTACCTATAAATAAGGTGAGGATCTGGTTAACAGCTTTCTAGTAAAGAGGAGTTGATGGGAAGGCTTACACTCAGAGCCTTCTCATGGGAGACCTTGAGGATTCAGACATTCCTGTCACAGTATCTTCTGTGCATTCTGAGGGTTGAATCACTTCATTTGTATTTCTCTTTTCAATTATCTGAAACAATTATTACTTTTTTTCTTGTCTTCACTTATTGTTTTCCTTGCTGGGTAGGAATAAAAGCTGATTTTGGACTTCAGTTCAGATGAAAAATGGAAGCATTAAGACCAACCTCTGAAGCCTTCCTCCCACCAGTCGTAGAGAAAACAGTGAGAAACCGCCTGCTTTAAAAGAGAGGTGAACATCTTGGAGAATTTCTCCAGAGCATAAAGAGGCCCCACAAAGATACTCATTGTGGTACTGTTTTTATAATAGGGAACTGTTTGGATAGCCAAATAAACTGTGTTTTATCCAAACTGTGAAATACTATGTAACAGTTAGGAAGAACAAGATAGATCTAAGTCTAATAAAATAAATTCCTATCCTGCTATTGAAGAAAAAAAGCAAGTAGCTAAAAGATACTTTCAGTACGACACCATATATCTTCAGAAAATTGCTGTGCATTTTCTATGGGTACACTTCTGTTAGAGGCATATGGATATATAGAAAATAGTCTGGGAGGACTCATAGCAAACTGAAATCAGTGGTCACAGCTAGAAAGGTAGAGAGGACCAAGAATAAAGCCGTGGGCAGTTACGCCCGTGGCATAAGCCTCGGTCCTCAGAGAGAGAGGCCCATGAACTAAGCTGCCCCAACTGAATACTCCCCGACAGCTCTGGCAGGCTGGGTGGTGGGGCTGGCTTTGTCCCCCCTATGAAGTCAGGGTGTTCATCCAGGCCCTGTATCTGTCTGTCTACCACGTACAACACATTGCATTAGGCACCGGGACTCAGTGTGACCAACAATAATAGCTAACCTTTACACAGCACTTGCAATTTGCCAGGTACGTTCTAAGTGTTTTATGTATATTAACTCAGTGAATCTTCACATCAAACCTATGGTGTAAACACCATTATGATTCCCATTTCACAGAGGAGGAAATGGAGGCACAGCGAGGTTAACTTACCCATTGTCACAAGACTAGAAAATGAAAGAACTAAGATTTGAACTCAGAGCCCATGCTCTTAAGCTACTGTTCAGTGCATTGGATGGTAATATGATTTATCCTCCAAACTGGGCCACTTTTGAGAGTGATGGGGGTGTCGCTAATATTTATGCAGGTCAACAGGCGTAAGCTGGGACTGTCTCGGGCAGACCAAGATGTGCAGTCACCTAGATTGTACTGCTTCGCGACCCTGGCAGAATGGTGCCTGCCCTTGTAGTGTCTGCCGTGCAGTGGGTGGGAGATAAGAAAGTGGCAGCACGAATGCAGTGTGCCAAGTGCCAGGAAGTGGGGGTTCAGGGCACTGTGAGAAAATGGGAGCACAGAGAAGGGCCCCTTATTTGGTCTCTGGGGGTCAGTCAGAGAGGGCTTCCTGGAGGAAGGGACACCTAAGCTAAGACTGATGGATAAGTAGGAATTAGCCAGGCAAAGCAGAGTGTGTAGTGGTGAGAGCTGATGCTAAAGGGGTACCAAGGCCTGAGTCCTGAGAGGGGGTGCCTGGCTCTGGCCTCAGGGACACCCTACTCTCTGGGACCTCAAATTAAATGTGATATAGTTTATACCGGGGGTCTGCAAACTTTTTCTTACAGGGCCAGATTGTAAATAGTTTAGGCTTTGTGGGCCAAGAGGCAAAATCGAGGATATTACATGGGAACGTATGTAACTGTTTAAAAATATGAAAATCATTCTTAGCTCTAGAACCCTAAAAAATCAGGCATCTGGTTGGGCCTGTGGGTTTATACTAGAGGCTAACTCTTGCCCTGCTTTAACTGGCATGTCTGTGCATCAGAGAGCTTTGCTGTGTGTTATAGAGACAGTGGGGAGGCATCTTAGTGTCCGGAATATACACAGCTCAAAAGGCCAAAACTCGGCAGATCCTTGTCCAAACCCACCTCAGTGGCAGAGGGGCCCCCCGGAGAAGCCGCTTAACCTCCCAAATCTCAGTTTCCTCCGTCTGTAAAAGTGGATGAGAACCCCCTACTTCTCAGGGCTGCTGGGAAGACCCAGCAAGAATCCACTCGTTAGCTCCCTTCTCATTCCTCTTGTTCAACACTAACAGCACTTATTCTGTGCCAGGCTCTGCACCAGGCCTGGGGGGTCAGAGGTATACCTGCTAGCTAGGACTCCACTCACAGGTATTTTTTAGTGTGTTTTTGGTGGTCATTTCCGTGAACAACCTGGGCCCGTGGTCAGAAGCACAAGGCCCCATTCTGACTCCGCCTTCCTGGAGGGAATGAGTTTGATGTAGAGTCTGCCTGCCCTCGGCCACCTGCCGGGAGTCCCACCAGGGATCACGTTTACTTCAATAAAACGAAGCCTGAACGTGGCAGAAGGGCCGTGCGCTTTTACGAGAACGTGTGATCGAAGCTCTTTGAACTCCTGGGATGAGAAGGCCAAGCTGTCGCTGTCGCTGTCCATCTCTGGGCGTCAGTCCTGGGTGAGCGGGGGGTGATTAAAGCCTGTTGGAGGCTCCGCCGTCTTCTTTTGCATCAGAACCCTCTGTCCTCTCTCTGCTTAGCCAGAGGGACTTTGGTTCTCAGCTTTCAGGTGGGAATTCGAGTTCCCTGGTACTGAGTCAGATGCCGGCCGGCGCTGCACAAGTCGGGCTTCCAGTTGGCTGAGGGCGTTCCCACCAGACCCTTTGCTAGGTGGAAACAAAGCAGCCAGAGAAGATTCTGTAAGGCAGTCTTTGAGTCAGCAACAGTGAGGGGCGTTAGGGAGTTCTGTGGAGCTAGAGGAGCTGCCTTCAAATCCTGGCATTGTCACTTACCAGTGACATGTGTAACCTTGAACAAGTAACAGGACTCCTTTGAGCCTCAGCTTTCCCACCTGTAAAATGGACGTGGTACTGCCCATCTTCCTGGCTTGCCCTGAGGACTAAATGGTGAAAATGGCTGATGTTTAGCAAGTGCTTCTTATGTGCCTGCTGTTGTGCTAAGGGCCTCATCCTGCCCTCTTCAAGATGCTCTCAGAAGAAGGTACTGATTCAAAGAGAGAGTCTGTTTCTGTTCTAAGAACTTACGCAATTTGGTTCCAGAATGAACATCCTCAACCATTAGGTGACACTGCCCCATTTAGAGAGAGAAAACTCACAAAAACGAGACACCATTCTCAAAAGTGTGTGTGTGTGTGTGTGTGTGTGTGTGTGTGTCCTCATGGTTCCACTTATCGAACAAGCATTTCCTGAGCACCTACTCTCTGCAAAGCCCTGGAGATATGAAGATGACTAAGGCATAGCTCCTGGCTGCAAGGAGGGAGCTTCCAGACAGATATTATCTATCTTGTTTCGGAACTAGTGATAAGAACGCTTCCTTGCTCTCAATTCCACCCGTCTGTGCTTTACCGTACTATCAAATAGTTTTTTAAATTCTGTGACCACAGAGCTCTTTGCCAGAAATGGGGGAGGAAATCCGTTCTGCAGAAGCAGCCCGAGCTTACCCCATCGTGGTTCTCGCCTTTCTTGGGCATATTTGGTGTTGCCACATACAGAGGTAACTTGGATGGGATGCTTCGCAGTGAAGTCATGTTCCTGGTCTGCTGGGAACAGTGGGACAGCCCGGGGGGGAGCCAGCCAGATGAATAACATCATAATATCTTGTACAGATGAAGGGGACCTTGTGTAAATAAAGGATCTGACACTCCCACCCCCATATTGGCAGGGGTGCAGGGCTGAGAAAAGGAAGCAAGGAAATGTGTTTATTTTGCCTCTGCTGGAGCAGTCCTTTTGAGGGTCCACAATGCAACATTAGACCCCAGGGGAGCCTCCTAGGTGTGTTCAGTAACCATCAGCATGCTCTTTGCCGGCAGGGCTCGGTGAATGGTTCTCGGGGCTCGGTGAGTGGTTCTCAGGGCTCGGTGAGTGGTTCTCGGGGCTCGGTGAGTGGTTCTCGGGGCTCAGTGAGTGGTTCTGAGCCTTCTGTTTGGCTACCACCCGCTCCACCTTTTTTCTTTTTCTTTTTTTTTTTTCATTTTGGGAAATTTCTGAAGATAAAGGAAAATGGAGCAAATGATATAATAAACACTCTTTTACCATCCCAAATTAACAAATATAACACTTTGGTGTGTTTGCTTCAGCTCTTTTATCAGTCTGCATATATAATAGAAATAAATCATCAAGGTAGAAATCTCTTTTGAATCTCCTCTTCACCCTCCTCTCAACCTCTTATTATGAATTTACTATATAAATTCCAGTCTATGTATTTACACCTTAAGTTCTGCCGTGTGTAACCATATACAGTATACAGTCCAGTTTGTTTTCATAATTCATACGGGTGCTGTCATCCTGAAGATATGAGTCTTCAATTTGCCTGTTCCACTCCACCTTGTGTTTTGAGGTCCAGCTCTGGATCTCTCAGTTTAATTGCTATATTGTTTTCCATTATATGACTATACCACATTTTATTTTCCATCTGCCTATAGATGGAGACATAAGTTGCTTCCAATTTTTTGTCATTACAAACCACAGTGATTTGAACATTCTGGTGCACGTCCACCTCTGGATGCACAGGTACAAGAGTTTCCCTACAATATGTGTGTCAAACTGCCACCAGCAGTGGACGAGGGCTCCTCTTACCCTGTATCCTCCCAGCCACTTGATTTTGGCAGATGTGCTCCATTTCTTATCAAGTGAATGAGCTCTCCATCGGAAAAATTTTAAAGTAGAAAAAATGAGGAGCTTGCACTGAAGTGTCATAAGCTTGCCCATGAAAAGGAAAGCTTCATTAAGCCCCAGGGTTTGGCATCTTCCTTCCCTGGGGTTCTTGGAGATTCTGGCTTCATGAGCCGCCTTTCTTCCTTTCCTGGGAGTCTGCAGCCTCTAGCACAACGGCATTGCATTTCAGCCTTAGCCAAGTGAAGGGCGACTCCCCAAGCAATTTCACCAATCTTGCCTTTCTTACTCTGGATCATTTGAAAACATCTGTGCCTCATCTCCCGTTGGGAGCTGCTGTCAGCACTTGGTTCAAGTCTTAGTACCTGCCTCTCACCTGGACAGCTGCCTCTCATCCTCACTTGCCTCCCAGCTTCAATTTCCCCCATTTTAACACTTCTGTTCATTTCATGCAATTATTTATCAACCCATTTATTCATCCATCAACTGAAGCCCTGCTATGTGTGTCCCTCTAACGACAGTTATAGCCCCTCTTTACCTGCTGGACCAAATCCAGATGCCTTAGCCTGGCATTCAGGGCATTTCAGCATCCCAACTGCTGCCCATTTTCCCAGCGTCTTCTCCACCTTCTCCACCCAGGCATCCAATCTCCTTGCCTACAGTTCTCCAAA
This sequence comes from Diceros bicornis minor, assembly GCF_020826845.1. Taxonomy (NCBI): domain Eukaryota; kingdom Metazoa; phylum Chordata; class Mammalia; order Perissodactyla; family Rhinocerotidae; genus Diceros; species Diceros bicornis. The sequence continues at coordinate 19,177,338 of NC_080764.1, read as the reverse complement.
CACCCGATGACAATCTTCTTGCTCCCTCCGCCAGTGTTCTCAGTCTCTACTTGTTAACACTTTGTTGTCACCAGAGGCTCAGCTCAGTTCTTGTCTGAGGAGCTTTCCCCGTGCTCCAAGGCAGAATTGATTTTTCCTTTTCTGTGCTCCCATCGAGTTTTGCACATCACTATCTATCTGACCAGCCACAGAGCATGACCCATCCTCATTCACCTCTCTAGCCTTGGGGCTGAGAACTGTGTCTGGCATACAGAAGGTGCTTAATTAAAGTTTTTGATACATGTCTCCCAACTCCTTCATAGCTGCACTTACAGGTGGGGTGTAGGCAGCACTAGTCCCCAACTGTCCGTTATCTGTTAAGGAATTTTTTCTGCTGAGCAAATTAGTACTGGAGACATGACTGAAGGTTTGTTTAATCTTAAGAAAATTAATTGGTTTTTAAGGAGTTGAACGTAGGGTGTGCCAATGAATATTCTGTATTTTTAATCAGAAAGTCTTATCTAAAGCAAACACCCTCTAGAAAATTCTTTTGAATTTACTCTTTAGTCTTAAAAGTAATTCAGCTGAATGTAATCAAATGTTGCCTTTAATTAAGATTTTGCTAATTAAGATCAAGCTTTTCCTAATCAATCTGAATTAGGGAAGAGTCCTCACTGGCTGTGTGGCCAATCTCATTAGGCACAATAAATAACCAAGCTGCATTTTATCAGCTCACAGGTTCCAAAATGACCAGCTGCATCAGAATCCCCCAGAATGCTGGCTAAAATACAGATTCCTAGGCCTTGCCCTCGATCAAATGAATTGAATCTCTGGGTGGGGCCTGGAAATCTGTATTTTTAACAAGCTCTCCGTGTGATCCCAATGCACAGTGAGATTGAGAGCCATGGATTTAGATCCGTGCTGTCTCATATGGTAGCCACTAGTCAACATGTGGCTGTTGAAATGTAGTCAGTCCAAACTGAGATGTGCCATAAGTGTGAAATACGCACCGGATTTCAAAGACTTAGTACCCCCCAAAAGTAAAATACTTCATTAATATTTGTTAAATATTGATGACATGTTAAAACAGTAATATTTTGGATATATTGAATTAAATAAATTATTAATTCCACTTGTGGGGTTTTTTTCTACTTTTTTTGATGTGGCTGCATAGAACATTTTAAATTACAAGTGTGGCTTGCATTTTATCCCTCTGGGACAGTGCTGGTCTGGATTGCTGAGTCACTGAGAACGTGGTGCTTGTCTCCTGGTGAATTTCACATACTTTGTGTTTATTAAGTGTCTGTTGGATGAATGAACCAATGAACGAATGAGGTTGATGAGTCACACATGGCTTCCTCTTACCTACTGTGGGACCTGCTGGGCCTGAGTTTTCTCATCTAAAGTAAGCAGAGTAACCGGAGCCCTGTTATCCACTTCCGGTTGGATCTCTTCAGTGATTTGGAGAAAGGATCTTAGTCCTCTGCTCACAAGGGCTGCAAAGCATCGCTCAGCGGGGGTAGGACGTGATGCGGTGCCCAGCTTACTGAGTGGTGAGGTCACAGGCCTCACTGGGAACTCTCTACAATTTCATCTTCTGTTGCAATCCTTCCCAGACCTCTTGGTTTCACTTAGAACCAGGAATAGTCCTGCCCACTCTTGTAAGCTGTGATGCTCATCTTTCTTACAGCTGTCCCCACAGAACTTCTGGAATTTATTATTCACTTTTATCCCATCACCCATAATTCATGAGTCAGCTCTAGAAGTACCAGATTAAATATCAGTTTTTTTTTTTCCTCCTGCATTTGCTCTGAAAATTATCTTTCATGAGGCAGTGTGGTGGTCAAAAAAGCAATTTCCAAAGTCAGATCGTCTAGGTTTAAATTCCATTTCTCGCATCTTACTAGTTATGTAACTTTGGGCAAGTTAACCCAGTACCTCAGTTTCCCCATCTGTAAAATGGGGATAATTAACTCATATGTAAGATGGGAGAGGGTTACATGAGAATAATGTATATAAAGCAATTAGCATACCTGGCACCTGGTAATATGTTATTATTGATTATGTTATTGATTGCAGTTTCAAAAGTCTTTATTCTGCACCCACTCTATGCCAGATATTATTGGGATATCACACAGTATCCCAGAGAAAAGAAGTTTTCCTCCATTACAGCAGCTTTTAGGGGAAATGGCATAGTGAAAAGATTAGGGGTGTAAGCAGCCGTAAGATTCAGAAAAGACAAGTCATAGGAGCTGACCAGGCAGAATAAAACATATAATAACAATGCTAAACACCTGCCATAGTTCAGTCCCATTACATGTTCATTACAGGCATAGTCTCATTTCCTCTTGGCAACTACTCCATTCAACACAGATGGAGAAGCTAAGTCTCACAGAGGCTGAGTCCAGGGTTAACCTGTGGTCGAGATGAATCTGAACTCAAATCTTTCTGCCCACAAGGCCTCTGCTCTTTCTGCCACCTCATAATTCTCTCCATTAAAGTGATAGAATCAATCCTTTCCATAGGTCTGAAAATATTTTCCAATAATAAGATATTTTCATTCTCAGCATTATTGAAGACCAGGTAAAAACAAATCACTGAGGTTAAAACCAGACTGACCCTGCTTTCTGTGAAGCGTACCCCTTTGGGCACACTGCGTGGGTGGGCTGTCCTCACAGTATGAGAGGGGGCTGGTGATGATTAAAGCTGGGATGGTGGGCTGGGCTGCGTGCGTGTACGGAGCTCCCTATTGCTGCAGGAGTCAAGCAAAGGCTAAAGGTGCAGCGTTCAGGAATATTCAGCGTTGAACAGACCAGTGCAGTCCATCCAGGTGAGCCTTCAGGATGGGAAGTGTGATGGAGTCAGGGAATTAGATGGGAAGCCAAGACCTGGGCTGCCCCAAGGCCAGTCAGTGTGTTCAGTTCCAGTGGGGCTGGGCAGGGAAGAGGAAGCCCTGTGCCCACTTGGGTGCTAGAACATGGCAGAGGCACAGTGTGACCCTGGCCACAGACTGTCACGTCCCCCTCCCCCAGTCATGAGTTCCAATATTTCTCCAAGCCAAGTTCACCTGGGTGTGGGGTCCGGGTGGACTCAGCAGGCAGTCACTCCTGGCAGCCATGCTGCACTGGGGAGGACAGGACTCAGGGTCACATGCTGCTCCAAGCACATGATCACGCGGCTGCCAAGATCCCTTGGATTCTTAAAAGCCCATCTTTTATTCATTTGACAAGCAAGCTGAGAAATTCTGCTCTATTCCATTTTCAGAGATCCTTGGAGAGACTTTCTCTGCCTTGGGTAACTCAAGTTGTCTGTTGCCCATTTCGAAGAAATCCCTAATGCCAGCAAATTCTAAGTGATCAATAAATAATCATCACTAACAATTAGTGAGTACTTACCTTATGACATTGTTCTAGTTCACGCTCTGTGCTGTTTCATTGAATCCTCTCAAGAACTCCGAGTTTGCATAGTAGCCCTAATTAATAGATGTGGAAACTGAGGCATGGCGAGGTTGAGTCCTGTGCCCAGAGTCACACAGCTAGCAAGATCAGAAACCCCAGGTGGCCCCAAATCTACTCCCTGAACGTCGACAAGAGCATGCAGACTTATGGGGCGTTGGAGGACTGGGCCGAGGTGATTCCTTAGGAAGCTTCAGGAAGGGAACAGACAGCCCTTTGTCCCAGGTGGTTGAACGACCCCCAGCCCCCTGCGCTGGATCACCTCTCCTTCCCCTGCTCCCTCAGCTCCTTCCCAGAGTCCAGCCTGCCTGCCCCCAGTGGTGTCTTACAGCACGCTGGAAACATTAACTCGTCCCCTGCTATTCGTCTTAGCTGGTGTTGGCTCAGAAAGGACCGTTGAGACGTTTCTCCAAAGGCGGACAGCGGGTCAGCGCGAGTCGATAATGGATTCCAGCAGACTGGACGGTGTTCAGATCTAATGCGAGCCTGGCGTCCGAGTCCTCCTCGAGCATTAGCAGCTGCTGGCCGCTGCCTCCGGGAAGGGCTCTGGCTCCGAGGCGGCCTGGACGCAGGTGGTCACGGCTGACCTCCTGGCCCCTGAGCCCACACCCACACCCCTCGGGGACTAATAACAAGAAATGCTCGCCTCTCAGGCTCTCCCAGCATCCTTCCCTGTCATCATGCCCTCCCGTGCCTGCTCTGCATGGAAACCTGCGCGGGCTGGGACTGTGTTTTTGTTCTCCGCTGTGTCCGCTGCATCTAGAACGGTGCCAGCCCATAGTAGGCACACAACGGAGAATTTTTTGAATGAAGCATTCATAGTTCCTGTTCGTGGTATTATTTAACTAATATGTGGGCCCTCTGGACTCCACACTGGTCTCCCCATCTGCTTCCTGGGCGTCTTCACTTGACAATGCAAATTTAACATGCCTGCAACGAGGGAGGCTGCTCGTCTCGTGTCTCCCACCTCAGCAAGTGGCACCCCTCTTTCCAGCTGCTCAGGGCAAAATTCTCAGACCCCACTTCGACACGCTCTTTTTCCCTGTGGTCAGCCCATATGCAGATCCTCTCAGCTCTACCCTCAAAATAGATCAGGAATGCAACGGCTTCTCCCCACCCCACTACTGTTCTCTCCTCTAGTCTCGCCTGGATTATCCCAGCTTCCACCCCCTTTCCCACCAAAGAACATTCTAGTGCTGCAGTCAGAGCTGTTCTAGAACATAGGACGGATCATGTTGCTCCTGCACTCATACCTCCACCTCAGAGTGAAGGCCCAGGTCCTCCCGGTGGCCTGTGAGGCCTGGCGCTCACCACCTGGTCCCAGGCTCGCTGTGGTTCCTCGCACACGCCAGACACACGCCCGACTCGGCCTTTAGCTTGCATCCCCAGATACACGCATGATTAGCTTCCTCACTTCCTTCAGGCCTCTGCTCAGAGGTCACATTTGATGCTTTGAGGATTCATGAGTTAACATGTGAAGAGCATTTAGAACAGTGTCTGGATCCCTGGGGCCTGATTCATAGCAGACACTCAGGTTAGTGAATGGACTACATGTTCGGGGCCTGGCCTGATTGCCTGGCACCAAGTGGGGACTCAGACGTCATCAGACTGAAGGTGTAGAGATGAACCCTGTGGGGCAATGCACACCCTGTCCGGTGCAGGCCGTGAGCACTTCACAGTTTGAGAAAAGGATGAGAGCCCATCATTTCTACATCCTCTCGGGGCAAAGTTTCCTGCCTGAGTCTCTTCCCTAGGGCCCAACCCTTTCTTCTTGGCTCCAATCTAGGGACATCAGGAAAGCCAGGATGAGGTCTCCTAGCAGGAACTGCGCTCCTGACCAGGCCTAGGGGATGACTGGAGGTGGGCAGAGGGAGAGGGGTGATGTGGGATGGAGGCAGCTTCCCCTGCAGGAATGAACCCTCAATGTTGGGTTCTGCTGTCCTCACCTTTGGCACTCAGGTTCTGCCCAGGCATTCCAGAAATTGCTGCTGGTCGGGGAAGGTGGGTGGGACCTTCCGCCTCTGCTGTCACTGCTTCTGGCCTTTCTTTCTTGGCCTCTCAGCTGGAAGCTTTCGCCCAGAAGAGTCTGAGGATGAAGGCTGTGGCCTGAGTCTCTTGGTCTCTTTCCAGGGCAGAGAAACCTTGTTAATCCGCTCTCTGTGGATTGTATTATAGAGTGGTTCATAATTTGATGCAGCTGCTGTCACTAAGCAAAACCTCTCCGTTGGTGTCCCAGAACCCGGACCTTCAGAGGTCTCCCTTAGTGAATTCGACCTCAGCCGTTTGTCCTGGGGTACAGAGGGAATGGAAGGTGGTTGTGCCCGCCTTCCTGGGCCCTGTTGGCCCCTAGGAAGGCCCCCTGCGGCACTCAGAGGGGCACACCCAGTTTCAGCCTCAGGGCCCTGGAAGGGGGGTGTTAAGTGGCATGAGTCTCTGCCTGTTGTGTTCCATGTGCCTCACTGTGTTGAAAAACAAAAAGTATGGAAACTTCTAACGAATAACAATACAACATGAAACTTTTCCTTCCACTCGGAGGGGATGACCCAGCTGTTTGGCAGAGCAGCATCTCTGCTGATTAGTCATCTCTTGCCCTTCTGTAGGCAAAACAAAGAGGATTGCTCTGCGCCTATGGCCCTGGCTTTTGGAAGGATCTTGGTTTGGGTCATCTGGTTTACACAACGTTATTATTTTGTGAGTGGAAGCATCGTGGCCTGGTGAGTTTGGCATCAGGGGGACCCAGTTTTCAGCTCCAGATCCGTCGCTTACTCATTGCCTTTGCTTCACCTCTGTGAGCCTTCATTTTAGCATCCGTAAAATGGGAATGATAATAACCACCTTGCAGGATTGCTGTGAGCACGAGGGACCATGTACGTAGAGAGCCCAGCACATAGTAGGTGCTCAGGAAATGGCAGCTTTTATTCGTTGACCCATGCAATAGCTGTTATTGAGCACCAACTGTGTACTGGATGGGGAATAACACAGACAAAAATCTCTGTCCTTGTGGAGTTAACATTTTAGATGGGGAGCCAGACAATAACCAGATAAACAAGTAAAATAGACAACAAGTCAGGAGGGAGGGCTGCCATGTAAATAGTGTGAGCAAGGAAGGCTCGCTCAGTAGACGGCATTTGAACAAGAACGTGAAGGCGGCGACGGAGCTGGCCACGCAGATGCCTCTGGAGAAGCACTGCCCAGCCGTGGAACAGCCTTGAAGGGGAGGCTCGCCGGACGTCTCTACGTCATTTGACGTGGGCTTTCCAGCATGTGGCTCTCTAAGCCCCATTGTCTGGCCTCTGCACCTTCATTTCTGAGCCTTATTGGCTAATCGAATCACCCTCCACAAGATCACCTGTGTCTTCAGGGAGTTTGTCTTAATAACGGAATTAATGGGACCAAAGATTGTTTTTCAATGTTCCAGGGAAAGAATGAATATGTGCCACTGTGGGGCTGCCAAATTTTAATGTGGAGTACTTGGGGCAACATGTAGCTGAAAGAGGAGGAGAGGGGAAGGCTGGGGGGCAGGGACAGAATCATTCCCCGGGTCTGAATCAAGGTCCATTTCTAACCTTTGACGGTGGAGACCAGAGACAAAATACAGGACAGCCCTTCTCCCTCGCGTCTTACCATGGCCAGCTCTTTCACAACATTTGGGTCTCAGTGCAAATGTCGCCTCCTCAGGGAAGTCCTCCCTGACCAGCCCACTGAATTACGTTGATAAACCTTGTCACCATGTGAAATTATCTTAAATAAGATAAAACACTTAAATAAGTGTTTTATTATGAAAGTGCCAGGAGAGCAGGAGCCTTGTTTCCTGAGACCCTAGAAAAGCAGATGGCACATAGTAACTGCTCAGCGTTTCTTTGTTAAATGGATGGATGAAATCCCTTCATATAGAGCTGAGGGAGGGGTCACCCGGAACCAATGTTTTCCAAACTGTACGTTATGTCCCATTAGTGGATTGTGGCATTAGTGAGCAGCTCACAGCTAGCATTTTAAAAAATGAAATAGAAAAGATCAGGGCACGTTACACATGGTAAGGGTAACTATTTTTTAAGAATAAAATGTATATATACGTATATATTTCACATGTATGGAATGACATACTTTATTTCTCACTGTGGAGTAGTCAAAAAATTTGAGACTCAGCCGTGAATTCTAAGTTTTCTCAGGCTCCATCTTCAAAAGGAACATTCTTCCCTTAGAGACTATAAACCTAGTCATATAAAGTTTATATTCTGGGGCCCCAAAGCGGAACTTGAAGAAAAGATTCTTTTGTTTCCTAATAACTGAAAAAAAATGAATAACTTTCCACTGTAGAGGGGACCCAGTCACCCAAGTCTGCACTGACAGGCTTCGGGTTATTTACACACTCGTTTACAAATATACTCAAACACACACAGATACGTGCATGTACACTCATGGACCCTCCAACATACAAGCACACATGGACACATGCTCACGCACAGAGACACATTCACACTGTACAAACACATGCACACAGACAGAGTAATACTCAAACGTGTTAGCTATACATACAAACACACATGTACACACACAGATAAACACACGTGGACACACTCAAACATTCATGTATAAATAGACACGTAAACAACACAACAGACACAATTATAGACACATGCATACACACACAAATACATGTGTCCACACAAGAATATCCTTATTTCTTCCTTTTCATGCACCGTCGCCCCCTCCCCCGTGGAGACGCCTGGGCATTTTCAGATCTGCACACTGACAGAGCACAGCCTGTGTCCTAACCAGCGTCCACGGGGTGGTGGGGCTGGGCAAGTCCGCAGGCTTTGCAGTCAGGCAGACTTGGGTTTGAATTTCCACTGACTGGCTGAGTGAGCTCAGTCAGGTTACTCTGTTTCATGGAGGCCGATTCCTCGCCTGGGAATGGGATGATGGAGGTCATGCCTGCTTCACGGGGGTCGGGCAGCTGCGGGCATGAGCTGAGAGCAGGAGGTCGTACTGGCCAGCTGTCCCACCAGGAGTGCTGGGACCCACTTGTGCCCCTCTCTAGCTGTGTGACGGTGGACCAGCTCCGTGGCCCTGGATAATTCTTTTGTAAAATGGGGAATCTCACATCTCGGGCGGGGTCCTTGAGAGGAGGAACTGAGATCTGTGGGAGGAGTGCCAGCACGGTGACAGGCGAAGCTGTCACATGCTCCGTCCCCCAAGGCTGCATCTTCCTCTTATGCTCCCTCCTAGCCCACGCCACCGCATGCTGTCATCAGCGTCTCTGGGGCCACATAGAAGCCAGGCTTGCCTCTCCCTGGAAAACACTCTCTTGGCCATTTAGAGACGTCTGTTTGAAACGACGTTTGTAATCTCTTAGATGGGTCCGCTCTCGCTCCTGCGTTACAAGGATCAGCTTCCCCCATCCCCAGAAGGCTCTGGCATAACGATCCTGTGTTACCTGCGTTGGGGCAGAGGCCCCTTGGGGTCTCCCTCGGGTACCCTAATGCATGTCAGTTGTAAAGATTGTGTCATTTTCCCCCCTCTTGGTTTCCTGGCATCTGACTTTAAGGGGAGGAGATGACAAGAGTGGTGGATGCAGGGAAAGAGAAGGGTCACCAGGGCAGGGCGTGGGTGTCAGCGGTCCTGGGGCCAGGGGCCAGGCCTCTCCAAATAGTGCACCCACGATGGGGAGGAATGATGCATCCTAGACACATTTTCTGCTTTACGTTTTGCCTCCAGAGCAATGCAGAGGAGCAGATGTCGGTGACAAAGACACTAAAAACCAAAGAAGCACGTAAAACTTAACCAGAAAGCAACAGAGTTGGTCTGCCATCTGGTGCTGCCTCCCAGCCCTCCCGAGTGGGCGTCCACATGTGGGAGACTCATGAGCTGCTCTGCCCACAGACTCACCCACACACCCCCGGAGGCTCCAGGGCCTTCTCTCTCTTTTCTCTGCTTCCCCTTATCGTCAGCCTGCAAATAAATGTTTATTGAGGTTCTGATATGTGCCAGGCACGTGCCAGGCGCCTTTGGGAACAGGAAAGTGAAAGAGGCAGACACGGCCCTGGGAGAGGTCTTCATCTGGTGGAAGGATAGAAGTTATCCACATAATGACCCCAACCCACCAGGTGGGCTGTGACTTGGGTGTGCCTAGGGATGTGTCGCTGCCAGCTCAGGGCAGAGCCAGGAGGTTGAGTGAATTTGTTCCTATGAAATGATGAACTGGGGACATCTCATTTAATCCTTGCCACTTCTCTTTGAGGGAGGGACTCCTGTGGCCTGACAGAGACCCCAAGACCAGGAAGTAGCAGAGCCGGGATGTCCGGTCAACACTTATGGTTCTTTCACTGAGAAGCCAGTCACAGAGAACCACACGTGTCATGTAATTCCGTTTCTATGAAATGTCCAAATCCATAGAGACAGAGAGTAGATTAATGATTGCGTCAGATTGCGGAGATGGAGGATGTGAGATGATAGCTAGGGAGGGCGGTGATAGGTACCGGGCTTCTTTTTGAAGTAATGAAAGGGTCTAAAATTGATTGTGATGATGGAGGCCCAACTTGGTGAATATACTGAAGACCACTGAATAGTACACTTTATAATTTTTATTTATTTATTTTTTCCCCCAAAGCCCCAGCAGATAGTTGTGTGTCATAGTTGCACATTCTTCTAGTTGCTGTATGTGGGATGCGGCCTCAGCATGGCCAGAGAAGCGGTGCGTCGGTGCGCCCCCGGGATCCGAACCCGGGCCGCCAGCAGCGGCGCACGAGCACTTAACCGCTAAGCCACAGGGCCGGCCCCTGAATAGTACACTTTAAATGGGTGAATTGTATATGAATTCTGTCTCGAGAAAGCTGTTCTAAAAATGTTCACTTTGAATCGAGCCCTGTTACCCGTCTCTCAGCTGGCCTGTCCCTGCAGCTGGGGAGCAGCTGGGTCAGCTTCTGCTCTCTCTCTCTCTCTGCCTTGAGCTTTTAAGTGAGGAGGGCGAGAGGAGCAGAAAAGATGCAAGAAAATTCCTGCGCGGCTGATGCAGTCTTTTTTATAATTTTATTTATTTTTTTCCCCAAAGCCCCAGTAGATAGTTGTATGTCATAGCTGCACATCCTTCTAGTTGCCGTATGTGGGACGCGGCCTCAGCATGGCTGGAGAAGCGGTGCGTCGGTGCGCGCCCGGGATCCGAACCCGGGCCGCCAGCAGCAGAGCGCGCGCACTTAACCGCTAAGCCACGGGGCCGGCCCAGATGCAGACTTGAGTTGGTGTGGCTCTCTGGGCAGATGTTTCCAGCAGGTGTTTTCTTTTGTTGCACTTTTGTGGGTTCTTTGGGGACTTCTCAGTCTCAGGGACTTCTCAGTCGCTGGGGATCTCTCGGCTTCCATTTCCTTAAGGCTCTATTCCAGCTTGTTGCTTCCACCTTGTGCCTTAGCTCCTTCTGCAACACTGAGGCCTGGGAATCCCATAGTTACTCGTCTGCACAGCCCCTTTTGGACAGGCTCAAGGATGACACTTGGTGGCCCTCTCTTGAGTGAGTCCCCCATCTGGTCCTTGGGAAGCCACGTCCATCCCATCCCTTCCCTGACAGGGCCTGAGAGGGCGAGCTGCCCTCCAGCTCAGCGAGTGTGCTTGTTTATTGTCAAAGCTGCCAGTGAGTTGCAGGTTTGAGCCTCAGACACTGGGGGCACATATACTACATTCTCCAGTGATTTCAAAGCCCCCCATCTCCATTTGAGATGGAGGAGACCTCTCAGCCGTCTGTGATCAGGGGGGATTCATGCCTCTTGGGCAGCTCTCTCCAGTAACCCTCTCTAAAACCCCTTTCCCGTCTCCTAAAACTCCACCCGTTTGTGTGGATGTGGGCAAGTTGAGTGGGATTGTGGGTCTGGGTTAAGAGTTGAGTAACTTAGTTCTTAGCACCTCCTATGCAAAGTCTGCCTGCAGCCTAGCACCTCCTTTGGGCTGAGACATCTGATGTCTCCTGTAGCTTGGCAATTCCACAGAAACTTGCATTTTAATATCCTGATACAATGATAAAGTATTTGGGAGGGGTCATATTCTCACATCTTCCCTGGAGCAGCCATGTCATGTTCAGTAAAACCGTATTCATGCCAAGAGGGGTTTGTCCACTGAATGCATTTCCGGAGATTCTCTGCGAATGCTTTTTAAAGAAGTCCCTGTTAAAATAGTGCCTGAAGTTCCCAGGTGGATTTGATTTTTCCTCTAGTTTATAGATGAGCTTCCTTATGTAGGAGGTCTCAGTATTTTCTTGCCCCACCAAGACACCGTTTGAATAGTTTATGTATCCAAATAAATAACAAGTGCTTTAAAAAAAAAATAGAAAAGAAAGTTGACGTTGCAGAGTTACGCTGGAGTTTTGATCTGTTCGCTGGCACATTTATCCTGATGCCTCTGGCAGGGATGTCACAAGAAGATGGGAGAAAACAGCATTAGAAATTACCCCCCTTTCCTTCCTCTGTGAATAAACAGCCAGGCTCATGTGTTTAAAAGTGCTCTTAATGTTGATTTCCCAATTAATCTTGGGAAGGACCCGAGAACAACATCAGCCAATTTATAATTGAATCCAAATTAGGGGCTGGGGGGACCGGGAAGTTTATTCTCTGCTCAGCCATGTGCAGTGTCATTTTTTAAGCAGTGGCTTCAAGGATGCATTAACAGGGACTTCAGAGGGCAAATCGAGTTGGCAGTCAGACTTTTTGAAGATGAGGGATGCTTTGGAAATTTTTGAAAAATAAGCAACTTTGAAAGGAAATAACTAAACACAGGATCTCGATGAATCTGGCATCGCTTGGTTCAGAGTTCACTTTAGGCTCAGTATCTTACGAATTTGCCCTGTCTCAGTCCAACAAGGAAAAAGGAGAAGCCACGGAAAAAATCTTCCTTAAAGCTTCAGCGGGTCCACCACAGACTTGCTCTGTTCACAAAGAATTAACTTTATGGGAGGGGCAGGATGGTGGGCTACCAGACACAGGTAGGAAAGGAATATTTTCAGGAATATTCCACCTTGGAAATGTGTTGACTGGGGGAGAGCAGGCAGGTTGGGCTGGGTGAGTCAGGAATGAGTTGTTAGGATGGAAAAGTCACACCACCATGTATCAAGCATTCACTATAAACAGCACTGTGTGAGCATTTTATACAAATTGTGTCATTTGGTTTCTATGAGGTGGGTACTTTTATTATTACTCTCATTTTACACCTGGGGAAACTGAGGCACAGAGACGCACAGCTTCCCGCCGACGTCCACAGCCAGCTGAGAGGGAAACCAGGATTTGGAGTCAGCCGTCAGAACCCCTTTTACTCCTCTTCTTCGTGGTGAGCTGAGAGGCAAAAGGAACAGGTGATTCGTTTTGATGGTGCATTTGCTGTGTGCCTGATAGGAAGCTCCTCACAGCACCCTCACCTCCTAGCCCTACCCACTCTTTACAGATGGGGAAATCCGGACCAGAGAGGTTAGGTAACACGTCCAAGGTCACACAGCTAGAAAGTAGTGGAGCTGAGATAAAAACCCAGGTCTGTCTGGTCCCAAAGCCCAAGCAGCAGCCTTCTCCCGGAACCACTGAACTCCAGAGTCCTGAGGAAAAGTGCTTGGTGTGAAGACAGCTGGGCAAGTCTACACTGATCAGCTGTTAACCCTCAGAAGTACTGGCCAAGAGGAATCCTGGTTAGCCAGAGCCTCTCTCCCTCCCCAGTCCCTGTGACACTGCACGTAAATTCTTCAGGCCGATGTCCTCACTCTTGAAACCTCCCCTCTGTCCTCACCAGCACAAACGCCCTTTACTCCTGGGCTGAATGGATGGGGCCGCTTCTCCCCGATTAATGGGGTGATGCCAGTTGAGGCTCTGAGGGGTGGTCCTGGTCCACCCTGACTCTCGCCACTTAAGGCCCTCTCTTATTTGGCTGAGAGCAGAAGGATTATTATTTTATTTTATTTATTTATTATTATTATTTTTTAAAGATTTTATTCATTTATTTATTTTTCCCCCCAAAGCCCCAGTAGATAGTTGTATGTCATAGCTGCACATCCTTCTAGTTGCTGTATGTGGGACGCAGCCTCAGCATGGCCGGAGAAGCGGTGCGTCGGTGCGCACCCGGGATCCGAACCCCGGGCCGCCAGCAGCGGAGCGCGTGCACTTAACCGCTAAGCCACGGGGCCGGCCCAGAAGGATTGTTATTTTAGAGGACAGTCTTCTATTGTTCTGTGCAAGCACGCCCCGACCTCCTTCCTCCCTCCCCCTGCAAGATCCCCGAGAGAAATAAGAACGTGCACTCAGTGCAGGACTCCTGCCCCTCGTTCCCACGCTGGGCTCTCAGGACACAGGGAGAATGCGTTCCTGAGCTTCTCCTGGCAGCTGCGGAGCACAAATTGTGCCTTGTCAGCTGGCCTGGCCACGCTGTTCCGGGAGCTCAGCCTCTTCAAACAGGCTCGGCTGTGGTCAGTTCCATCCCGGGCCTTCCTCCAGCAGATATTCGAGGACATGGCTGAACCACATTTAACGTGACATGGCCTGACTTTCTAACACTCTTTAGCCAAGACGAGACAGTGGGCACATGGTATCTGTGAGTTGGAGCCCTCCTAGATGGAAATCAGCCAGTTAAGACAGCATTGTGAGAACAGGCTGTTTACCTGGCTTTGCCCACTCCGAGCACTATACGTGTACCTACAAAACCCAGGTAGGAGCCACCCATTCCAGGTACAGAGCCACATGTCAAGGAACTTTTAAACTCAGCTCCGTTTGAAGATAAGAGAGCTAAACCCACACTCTGTGTGGTTTCCTCTACAAGGGTTCTAATGGCAGGTAAAGGGTATGTGACAGGTGCCCCGGGGAGCCCCGCAGGTGAAGGACACCATCTTAGACCACTTCTCGGTTTGTCCCACGTGGCTGATTCCCTGGGGGTGGTCACACCGGGATGTTTGTTTCCTGATTCAAGGCCTTTCGTCCTCACCAGCCCCTTGCTGCTGCAGCGCGGCCTCTCTCATCGCAGGGCTTGCTGTCGGGTTTCCCTTGGTACCGGCGCCTGTGCCTGAGCGGAGGCTGCGCGAGAACCCCGCTGGAGCCGCGGGCGAGCCCGGGGAGGGGGGACGTGCTGGTTGCGTTGTGCCAGCCTGCCCTTGGTGAGCCCTTGGTGTGCCTTCTGGCCGCAGGTTCTCCTTGGGATGGGAACACCGTGCTGTTTGGGGAAGCTGGGCAGAAAGAGCTGCTTCCAAGTCTCCCCCGACCTGTGAGGTGCTATCAAGGTGCTTCCTGGGCAGCACCCTCACCCCTTGCCTGCCCTGCAAGCCTGGCCTGGGGCATTGCGATCTGATCATTTCAGGTCCACTGTCATGGGGTTGCACACACACACTCATGTTTATATTCTGAAAGGTCAAAGCCCAGGGAGAAACCCGCTGAGGGAGCCCCATCCCTGGGAGCAAACTGACCCAGGTCCCCATCGCTAGGCAGCCCCCTTTTAGGGGGCTTCCTGCTGCCTCTCCCACAAATGCCAGAGGATGAGCAAATGGAGGGATTGGGGGAATGCCCCCCCAGGAGTTTGGGGAGCCAAGTGCAAAGCCTCTTCTTCTCCCGGATAATTGGAGCCTCGGGCAGTTCTACCCTCTGTCCCTGGGGGTGGTTTTCCCTGCCTTTGCTCTCTGCCAGGCCTGGGCTGAGGCCAGAGGGGCCAAGGGGTGGATGGGAAAGGGCTTTAAAATATGAAAGGAGCTTGATAAATGTCAGTAATCGGATTTGCTTTCATGATGATGGTGATGATGCTGATGGTGGTGTCAGTGATGACACAGCTGCTGTTTCACATTTGACCCTGGCACAGCATCCAAAGGCTTTTTCAAAGCGAGCTGTAGGGGTGGTGGGGAGCGTTCCATAGTATACAGTGTGTATTATAACATAGCATATATCTTAGATACAGCATAGTATAGTGATGAAGAGACTGCCTGGGTTCCAAATCTGAGTCCACTACCACCCAGCTCTGTGACCTTGGCCACATCACTCAAACTGTGCCTCAGTTTCCTCATCTGTAAAATAGGGGTGATGGCAGTACCTCCCTCACAGAGTACTCAGTTTCAAAGACCATGGGCTGGAACTTGAGACCTAATGTTCAGATCCAGACCCGGTGCAAACTTGGAGTATCTGAACTAGAGGCAGAGCAGTGGGAAGAGTCCAGTCTCTAGTCCTGGGTGCGAATCCTGCCCAGGCCCTTGATGTGCCAAGAGTCTCTGGGCAAGTTCTGGCCCCTCTAGGAGCCTCAGATTCCTCATCTGTAAGATGGAGACAGTAACGGTTGCTTCGCTCAGAGCCATTTGAGGGATTAAATAAGACTCTGCGTGACATAATCACAGCCCATGCTGAGCCCGTGGACATTAGGTGCCAGCCGCCTAGCAAAACACTTGATATTGTCTCACTTGGTCCTCCCTGACCCCATCGGGCAGGTACTGTTGTTCCTTTCTCTATAGACGTGGACACCCAGGCCCCAGAGGTTAAGGAGCGTATGGCAGGTGCAGATCGAGGGAATGAATCCAGGGAGGGCTGCTGCTCCGGCTCCCAGGGCGGCGCCCCCACACACACCAGCCCCCTCTCCACTCACTGAGGCTGTGTGGCTCCCCTCCCCTCCCCCCATCAGGAAGCCCTGCCATCTCGCTGCCCCCGCCCCTCAGGGAGTATTGCTGTGGGATGAATGGGTCTGGGATGGCTGGAATAAATGAGCTCATGTGTGTCGTGCCCGTCTCTCTGGGAGGGAGCATCACCCTATGAACTCTCGATGAGCTTACCCAACGTGTATATTGGGTCAACGTTTAAATGGACAGCCTTGTGCTCGCTGAGCACGAACAGTCAATAAAGGCCTGTTGACTGTCGGCCGGCCCGGCCCTGCTCAGGCGCAGGCGTGGGGTCCCTGCCAAGCCCGGAGAAAGGCACAGCCCCAGGCCCCCAGGCTCCAGTGGATCTGGGGTGCTTATCTTGCATAGGGGGTGCCAAGGGCTCTGTGACCCTATTTAGCATTTACTTTCACACACACCCTCTCAGAATCAGTCCCCAGAGGCAGGGTCAGACACCTGCTTTAGATGGGGACTTGCCATCCTCTGGGCCAGAGGGACACCTTGGGGGCCACGGTCACACCTACATCTTCTCTGGAATTGTCCCCATTCCCCGTCGTTTTAGATGCAGCATAGAATAGTGTCTAAAGACGACCTGGGTTCCAGATCTGGTCCACCACTTTCAGCTCTGTGACCTTGGGCACGTCACCCAAATATTCTGTGCCTCAGTTCCCTCATCTGTGAAATGGGAGTGATAACCAGCACCCCAGTACTTCGCTCATGAGTGCTTGTGAGGATTCAACCAGTTAATACATGTCAAGGGCTGGCTCGGTGCCATGCACATAGTAAGCACCATGAAAGCGTTTCTGTTATCGTCCTCTGCATGTGTCTGTTAGAGATCATGTCCGCTCTTGTCTCCGAGCCCCATGAGGTCATGGGGCCTGTCCGTCCTCTTCACTGCTGTGTCCCCACTACCTCGTGCCAAGTCTGACATATGGCAAGTTCTCAGAAAGTATTTGCTGAAAGGATGAGCGAGTAAATGCAAACATTACTGCCCCAAACATGGTGGGGCAGGTGGGAGAGGATACCACTGAGCTGTTTAGGGGTTCACAGGCCCAGAGGTTACCTTAGAAGGAAACCTCTGGGACTGTATTCATTTCCTATTGCTGCTGTAACAAATTACTACAAATTTAGTGGCTTAAAACAACATAAATTTCTATCTTACAAGCCTGGAGGTCAGAAGTCTGACCTGGGTCTCACTTGGCTAAAATCAAGGAGATTTTGCATTCCTTGGCTCGGCGCCTCTGCCGTCTTCAGAGCCAGCGATGGCCGCTCGAGTCTTCCTCACATCGCATGGCTCTGGCATTGACCCAATAGTGACCCTTACCTCTTCTCCACTTAAAGGACCCTTGTGAGTACCTTGGGCCCGCCTGGGTAATCCAGGATAATCTCTTATTTTAAGGTCAGATGATTGGCAACCTTAATTCCCTCTGCTACCTTAATTCCTTCCCCCTTTGCCAGGTAACAAAACATAGTCACAGGTTCTGGCAATGAGGATGTGGCCGTCTTTGGGGGCCATTATTTTGCCTGCCACAAGGACTTTCAGTTATTCAGGAAGATGGGAAAGCTAATGCAGAAACTCTCTGTTTAACTACTCACAACCGTTTTTGGAGGAGGAAGGTCTTAGAACTAGGACCTCCTTCATTCATGGTGGCTCTTCCTGAAATGCATGATTCTCGGGAGCCGGTAATAGTGCCAGTAAAACCAGCCTTCATAAAGTGTCATAGCCTGGACTCAGACCCCGGGAATGTTCACCGAGCCCCTCCCCGTGCCAGCGCGAGCTGCACTGCTGCTATTCAGAGCCAGTCTTTATCGAGCACTTACCATGTGACAGATGCTCTGCCAGGGACGGGATGCCCATTCCCTCACTGAATTCTCACGACAGCCCCTTGAAGTAGGTCCAGTTGACACCCCCGTTTGACAGATAAGGAAACTGGCACAGAGAGGTTTAGTGACTTGCCCAGGGTCACACAGCCCACCCGTGGCAGAACTGGGATTTGAATGCACGGAGTTGGACTTTCTCTCCTGGTTTGCTCTCCCGCTTCTCTCCCGTTCACAAACATTCTCTCACTTCAGTTGCACAACCGCCTCATGAAAGCAGGATTTCTCTTTCATCCCCATTGCATAGGTTAGGAAACTGAGGCCAAGGGTGATTGCATGGCCAGCCTGCTGTTACCCAGCCGCTAAGAGCCCGGCTTGGGCTCTTTCTCTGAATCAAGCTGCCTCACTGTGTGTTACTGATAAAGAATTAGTTTTTAAAAATGAATATTTTCACAACATTCCCCGCCCCCGTGCCCAGTCCCTTTCAGGAATGTTGGCTGTTTTTAGCCAGTCTGCCCCTCGCCCCTGATCCTTATAGGTAAGTAATCGCTGCCATTTAGGAGGCGCATTGGCTGGTGTCTCCTGCTCGCCACCCACGACTTTCGTTTAGCCGGCTGGCCTGAAAATTGCAAGGAACAGGCAGATGCGAGGCTTGAAAGAGTACGCGTGGCCAGTCCCCCAGGAGCTCCTTAATGAAAAGCTTCAGCCCTTGTTACCACCCATGTCTGAATTAAACAAGACAGGAGAGGCTCTTGCAAAAAGGCAGGAGTTACTGAAGGCGTGAAGAACAGGCTGCAGGAGGCGTCTCGTGTCGGGAAAGGTTCGCTGACTTTCTGGGGTGCGTGGAACCCCAGTGCGTTTCTCCTTTGGAGGTCAACATCCTCTGAGGTCGAGGGCACAGAATGGGCACAGCTGTGACTCCAGCCTCCTTGTCTCCCATCCTCTCGCGCTTGGCGAGGGCTGCGCTGCAGGCCTGACCCCAGCACTCTGAACCGTTGGCAGTGATTCCAGAATGGGGAAACCCTGGTGCCAAACCACCCCCCAGTGCTCTGTCTTCTAGGCCATCCATTGGATCTCTGGATGTCCACCTGAGGTCCAGAGCAGCCCGCTGCATTTGTTCTGGAAGTCAACATGCCAGCCATCATTTTTATTGTACTGTCAAGTCCATCCATCCACTGTCCCCTTGCCCATCATTATTCATTCATTCTCTCTCTGTGTCTCTCTCACGCGCACACACATACACGCGCACACACACACACAGCACTGGCTGTAGTCCGACAGAAATATAGGCTTTCTGCCATTAATTGAGGGCCCCAACTGCAGACACAGCATATAACGGTCTATTCATAGTTCTTTTTTAACTCTTAGAAATGCTGCCTTAGCTAATACCTACTTCAGGGCAAATAGGTATTTTTGGCATATCAGCACTTTTTGAGTTATAAACACCCCCTTTTGGCTGTGACACCTTGTTTATTTTAAGTGTTCTTCAGAATGAAGAGTTACCGAGTGGCCAGCAGGCCCGGGGAGGTGGCGCAGAGGATGAGCTGGCCAGAGAAGTGGCCGACACCTGGAGATGCTCGGGGAGGAGGCGGCCGGGGTGACTTACAGACTCCACTTCTTCCCGAAGCCCCACGAACCATGGGGACAAAACCGCTTCCTACACAGCGGTCCTGGTCACAGCTTTCTTTGCCTCGCACCCATTTTGTGGAATAAAAGTGAAAATGATTCAGGAACTGGTCCCTGCTCCATAGCCCCTGGGAATTCATCCCTCCCTCCAGACCTTTGCTGCCTTCCAGGCTCTTCTACACTTTTGAGTCTGAGGCTGTTGTGATCTTGTAAACATGTTGCTTTTTGTAAATGAAGTAAGTGGACTTTTCTGGTTCCATAAACATTGCTGGAACCATCCTGGGCCCCAGGAAACATGCCTTCTGCTGAGTCATGCCCACAGAGCGGATAGGGTGGCGCTCAGAATATTGTACCAGCTTCTGTTTCTTAAAGGCCTGCTGTCTGCCAAGCATTTTATCCACGAGATCTGATTTTATTCTCCCAACAATCCTATGTGGTGGGTACCCTGATTTGCCCCTTTTTACCAATGAGGAAGACGGAACCGAGGAAGGTTCAGGAAGCTTGTCCATGGCCTCACAAAAGTGAGGGGCAGAGCCAGGATTCATGACACCGAAGGAGGACAAACACTTGACCCAAGTTTCTGGGGACTTGGCCATCGTCACTGCCCTATTTGGGGGAAATATGTTTGTGTTCAGTTCTGTGCCCCTTGTCCCCTGAGGGCTGTGCTGCAGCCTCCCCTTCCAGACCCCTGTCCTGCAGGCCCCTCACCAGGCAGGACACAGGGGCCAGGGTCTGGGCTGCAGCCACCCCATTACCTGGGCGAGTCTCTCCAGGGTCTCCCCAGGACCATGGCCATCTAACGCCCACTTCCCCTAAAGATGGCTTGTCGCAGCTACTAGTCTCAAGCAGCGTGAAAGGCCTCGGTTGGCAGCCAAGGCTGGACAAAGCCGACAGATGCTTGGCCTTTGAGGAAGAGAACACTGAGAGCTTTCCTTTGCTTTCTTTTTAATTTGCTATTCAATTAAAAAAGAAAGAAAAACTGGATAGGGTCAGTGAGTAGAAATCTAACTTGAAAAAACAGAGCAGGTTCACACAAACAGGAAGTGTGGTGTGCTGGTGGCTGGGCAGAGGCTGCTTCGCTGGGGTTTTTTCAAACGACAGTGCATATTCCAGGTCTGATGTGTGCCTCCTCTGGCCTCCCATAAGGTGCCTGGCTTCTTGGGTTAGCATTCTGGGGGGCAGAGGAGCAGGGCTGAGTGGCGGGGGATAGGGGATGGGGAGAAGTGACATCTTGTGCCCCCGTCACTGTTTGCCCCGGGGCCTCCTCAGCCGTCTATTCATGTCTTCCTTGGGAAATGTTGGCTGCAGAGGACAGAAACCCACCCTGTCCTGCTATAACAAAGCGGGATTTATTGGAAGGGCAGGCTCTAGGGCAGGAAGGGCACTGGGTTTGCCCCTGGCCCCCACCCCCATCCTCTCATCGGGCATCGGGGTATCAAGGATCAGGCTGTGATTTCCCAGCTCTTTCTGGCCCTGAGTCTTTGCTGCTTATTTCTGTGTCCCTGCAGCTTTCTCTCCCGCCCTCCTTTCTTTCCTCCCTCCCTCTCTCTCTCCCCCTCTCTCCCTGTCTCTCTCTCACACACACACACACAGGCTACGTAGCCACCTCAAAATGGTGCCTCCAGCCTAGAGCCCACCCTGGCTCACCCTGCCCCTCTGATCTTCAGTGCCACATTCATGGGAAAGGGAATATGATTGGTCCATGTCTCTCTGTGCCTCAATTTCTGTAAAAGTAGGAAGACTAATAGGACTCGTAACTAGAATTCCTGTAAGGTGAAATTCTGAAACGAGTTAGCGTTGCTCAACTTATTTAAACTCAGACGAGTGTAACCGCGTGCACTCCAAATAGTGGTTAATACTGCTGCCCTTTCTGTTATTTGGTGGTCCTTGTATAAGGAGTCATGCGATCAAGTGTTTTTGAAACTACCTCAGAGAAAAGAACCGGCACAGAAAAAAAGTGTGTTTCTCCTGAAGAACTGGTGTAAATACTTCATGATGAGTAAGATCCGAGTAAGATATTTTATAATTTTCAAAGCACTGCCATGTAACGTCTCATTTGATTTCCCCTAGTATTCTGAGGTATTATTAAGACCATTTAATAAGCAAGGAAACTGAGAAACTGAAAGGTTATAAAGTATTGCCTGAGGTCATACCATCTGCAGGTGACAGAGCCTCAGCTCACATCCAGGTCTCAACTCTAAATCCTGTCTATTTTCAACTTCATCAGAGGTGGAAGGTTTCATAACCTGCCATATTTCCCTTTGTCCCTTGGCTTCTAGGAAGCTCAAGCTAAGTGTGATGCCCAGACTCAGCACTCTTCTAACCATGGTTGTTAGTATATTTCTTATGTTGTAATCAACTACAGTACTTAGATATGGTAGATTGGCTTTTTAAAACACAGTATAAGTGCATCTACTTCAAGTGGATAAATCATGCCTTCCCAATGCATTCAGAAGCGGCGAGGATGAATTTTACTTCTAAAATGTCATGGTTTCTGTTTGTGAGAGAGGAGGCTGTGGTGGATGCAGCCAGAACCTCTGCCTTCCTGCCATCTGGATCTCTTTTCCAGCTTCAATTTCAGGAGTCATTGCCAATCTCTTTCCAAAGAAAAGAGGGTCCCTCCTTTCCTCCTCCGCAGGCCATCTCTCTGCCTCCCTCTGATATCTGGGAGGGCTTTTCTCCAAGGCCTGGCAGTGACACATTGTCAAGAGTTAGCCAAGACGTTTGTGAGCCTGAGCTGGGGATGGCCTCTTTCCAGAACTCTAATCAGCGTCAGCCCCCTGAGGATTTTAAACTTTCCACCGACAAACTGAAGTGTGTCACAGGAAGAGTTGATGTCTACCTGGGTGGAGACGGATGACTTTCTGGAGCCAGACACCGCTGGCCTGAGTCCTGACTCTGGCCCTGTGCCACCTCCCTGAGCCTCAGTTTCCTTATCTGTCAGGTGAGGGTGGTATCATCTCCCACAGGAGTTGTGGTAGCAGCCAGCAGTATTAATAACAGTGACAACAAGGGCAGCTGACACGCATCAGGACTGTATTTGTGGTGAGATAATAAGAGCTAACACTTATTGAGTGCTTAACGATATCCCAGATGCTATGGTTAGCACTTTGTGTGGTTTAACTCACTAATGTCTCACAATAGCCCGTGAGAAAACAGAGAGGTTAACAACTTGCCCAGGGTCACACAGCAAATGCGCAGCAGAGGCTGGACCCAAAGATGAATAGAAGGCACTAGCTCAGACCATGGCGTGCAGTGGGTACTCAAGCAGCATCGTCCTTTCTCTTCCCTTCCCCAGGGGCTGAGAGGCCAGCAGCCTGTCTTCCCTGGGGGGTAACGTTCACCCCCAGCGGGGAGGTCAGTGCCTCCCCTCGTTCCTCTTTCTCTGACCCCCTTCCACCCTCATTTCATTTTTTTCTTTAAAAACCCAGACTTAGCGCATCACAGCCTGCATGAGGGGCTGGTTTTGAGGCCAGAGATGGGCTGGAAATTTCCACTTGTGCTGCATGCTGGGGCTCTGCTTTCTGAGGGGCCACTTCACAGGTGTTTGAGACATGTGCGCTTTGTTTAAAAAACCTCAAGTCGTTTGAAATGCTCACCTCCGACCAGACGTGGTGGGGCTCAGGCCCTTTGACCCTGGGGGGCCGTTTCCTCCTTAGAACACCTGCACGTTTCCAGGGCCCCCGGGCCCCCCGGGAGGGCCAGGGACATCCCACCCACTGGGAAAGAGAACAACCTGAGGCAGGGGGCTTGTCTGACTCTCTCTTTTAACTTTTTTTCACTTTTCACAAAATCATTTTTTTAAATCTAGACAAATCCTATCCCGACACACCCATCCAATAGGGCTTTGTCTTCCAGAAAACACCTGTCTCTCATGAGCACCTACTGTATGCTGGGGACTGTGCTGCACGGCTGACGAAACCTCACTGCCACCCCGTGGGTACCGCCCCGTCAGCCCTATTACCGATGGTGCGACTGAGGCCCGGAGAGGCTGGAGCGCGTGTGCACTCGGGAGCCCCTGGGCCTGCTCCGGGCCTCTGCCCGTGACACTGGCTGGCGCTGAAGGCTCGCTCCGTCAGTGGCCTGTGGCCAAGCGGGAATTGACTCTTCTCGCTCCCCTGCAGCTCACCCTCCATAAATCACTCCCTGGTTTAGTTGTATTGTGAGAGCAAAAATAAAACCTCCTTGGAGTGCCCCATATATCTGCCTTTGGGTATTGCTAGGGCCTTTGGCACAGAGAGAAGTGCCCCCAGGGGGCAGTGAGCCCTATAGGCTGGTGGGGGTGCAGATTAGACTCTAGGGAGGGGGCTGCCTCCCTGACCCCCTAGTGCCCCTGGTTGCTGTGACCTCTGGCAGCCCTGCCTGGAAAGGGGCTCTGTCCTGTCTCCTTAGACCCCAGAAGACCGAGTATATCAGGGTGTTTTCTGCCCCCTTTCCCAGAGAGACAAAGTTACATAAAATGAACCCCGTTCAGCCTTAAAAAGGAAGGAAATTCTGACACATGCTACAACCAGGATGAACCTTGAAGACATTCTGCTACGTGCAGTAAGCCAGACACAAATGGACAAATATTATATGATTCCATCATATGCAGGACCTAGAATAGTCAGATTCATAGAGACCGAGAGTAGAATGGTGGTTGCCAGGGGCTGGGGGCAGGGGGAATGGGGAGTTAGTGTTTAATGGGTACAGAGCTTCAGTTTGGGAAGATGAAAAAGTTCTGGAGATGGACAGTGGTGATGGCTGCACAACAATGTATATGTACTTAGTAACACTGAACCGTACACTCGAAAATGGTTAAAATGGTTAATTTTGTGTTGCGTATGTTGTACCACAATTAAACAAACAAACAAAACCCTGGGTGGTTTTCTGCCCACGTCACTGCCCACGGAGCTTGTGCCACATGGAGGCATTTGTTCCGCATGGGGAGGGGACAGCTCTCAGGGTTTTAGGATGGAGGAATTTGCCCTCCAGCCTCCCCCTGCACCGTCAAGGCCTCAGTGTAGATTTCATGAGTTGGTGGTCTTAGAACAGTCACTGGAGAAGTCACCCCATCCTTCCCTCCTCTGTCCATCCCTTCTCCTGTGGAGGTGAGTTATAGAGCCTTTGAGATCAGCTGTGGTCAGTCCTGCCATTTTATAGGAGAGACATGGAAACCCGAGAGGCAGTGCGGCCTGCATAAAGTCACACAGCATGTTGAAGGAGGGTAGATGGGTAAAATGCAGGACACCCAGTTAAAGTCGAATTTCAGATAAACAAAGAATAAAGTTTCAGTGTAAGTGAGTATGTCCCATGTACTATTTCAGACATACTTACGCTAAAATTATCTGAAATTCCAATTTCACCCATGTTTTGTATTTTCTTTGCTAAATCCGGCAAGCCTACGTGAGAGGCAACCCAGAGTCGCATTCGGGGCTAGAGGTTGGTGGTGGTGCCATCATTAGGAGCACAGGTTCTTGTGTCAGGCTCCCCGATACCTGTGTGACCTTGGGCTAGTGACTCAGCTCTCTGAGCCTCAATCACAACATGTGGATGATGATAACACCTTTGTCATGAAATGAGAAAGGATTAAATGATGGTACCTGTGAGGCCCTTAGCACAGTAAGGCTTCAGTTGGTGGTAACTCCTCAGTGATGCCTGTTATTTTCCTTCCTGTGTGAGTTAAAGACAACCGTTTACTTGATGAGTGTTAGGCTGTGGTGCCACAACAGGAAGACAACTGTGTGAAGACCTGGCTCCTCGTCCCAGCCGTGCCGTAATACGCCGTGTGACCTTGGGCGAATCAGAGCACCTCTCTGGGTCTCAGTTTCCTCAGCCTTAAATTGAGTTAGACAGTTCTAAGGTGGCTTTCAAATTTAGAAGTGTAAGTTATACCTCAAAAAACCTGTTAATAATAATTTTTTTCAATTCCGAAGCATGCCTTCCCTACATCTCCAGCATTGCATGAGGCACCCGTGCAGGTAGTCTCCCCTAGTGTTCGAAACTGTGAGAAGTAGGTGTTCTTTTCCCCATTTGGCTAATGAGTCTCAGGCCTCAGAAAAGCTAAGTAACTTGCGCAGGGTCACGCAGCTATTATGAGCAGAGCCTGGCTTCCAACCCTGGCCTTCTGGTACTTACATTCTTACCATCCTCTACAGACGGAGATTGATTTTTTGGAGGTGGTGGAGGGTGGACAGGGCCCCACAGCCACAGCCCCAGGATGGATCATCCCTGGGCAGGTCCACCACTCACCAGACTCAAGCAAAACCAGGTGGGGCAGTCTGTATGGTTCCCAAAGGCCAGTGGAAGTGTGTGTGGATTGTCTTCCCTACTGCTTTGCTGCCGCCATCTTGAATAATCCAGATGTTACTGACAACAGAGCTATCCTCAGTCTTTACGTCATCGATCCCTTTCGTCCATCCCCTTAAGCCAGGGAAGCAGGACTGGCAGGAACAGTGCCTGTGATAACGGCACTCTTAGCTAGGCCTCTGTCAACCCGAGGGCAGGATACAAAACAAATATGCCCCTTCCCATGCGGCCGAGAGAGATAACTGCATATTTCATAAGGGGTTCTGAGTGTCTCGTCTAGAATTCTTGACAAATTATGTAACCAGAGACTGTTTAATCCTTTGCTGTAGGTCCAGCTTCAAAGTTCAAAGGAGGTTTTGTCCTTTTCATTATCTGACAGACCATAAGAAGTTGGGTTTTGGGTGGTCTCCGCTGACCATGGAGACCGTAGTGTCCATCCCCCAGGTGCAGACGCAAGCTTAGAAGTGGACACTGGACATGCCCCTCAGTGTGTTTTAAGAGAAAACCACAGCAGCTGGATTAAAATGGAAACCAAAGGGGCTTGTAATTAGAAGGCTGTGGTATAAACCAGAGGCCTGGGGTGGGTACCTGCTACTGCGAACTAAGAGTGGGCCTTTCTGCAAAGCACGTAGGGGAATCCCGTGATAGTGGGCCACGGGGAGTTGAAAACAAGAGAGGCAGCAGGCGTCTGCCTTCCCGTCTCCACACACCCCTCCCCACCCCCAGACAAAGGTTCTCAGCAACGCTGCTCTAGAATAGGATTTTCTGGAAAGGGCCAGCCCGGTATTTTGGTGTAATGAGTCAGGATGGGGCATGCTGGGATTTGAGGGGCATCGAAGGCTGCTGTGAACCTGCTGTAGGGCTGAGACATTGGAGTGTAGTTTCTTGAGAATTTTCTACACACATGCATTTTAACTGGGTTTAGTTGTGGGAATATAAAATGTGATTAGAATACACTGCCTAATGAACCCATTGGCAAGGTTTACTATATCGGAACAATCTCATTATCAGTCTAGGAGAACTCAGGGCTCTCGAAGAGCAGGATGTGGGGCAGATAAATTTTGGTGGATGGAATAGGGAAGATATTAGGGACAAGTCTAGGACATGTCAAAGGTTGCTATAATTAGGAAGGACCATTTTGCCCACTTGGCAGTTTTGTCTGGTCCACCAAGCTGCCTTATTAGGTCACCAGTGTAATTGTGAACAGGTCGGTCCCTAGGGATCTAGAAGGAAACAGAGAGGCATTTATTTGGCCACATACCCCCAAAGTGATGATGTCATCATGACAAATTACATTATTAGAACCTTCTAGAATAGTGCCTACCCCCACCAATTGTTGGGGGTTCCTAAGATCTTGATTGATCAAATTTTGTGTTATACCCCTCAGAGTCCTATGTTCGAGACCCTTTAAGGACAAACTTTGCTCCTAGCTCATCCCATTCAGCTTTTTGAGGAACAGTTGATGCTGGCAATAACCTAGACAAAAGCAGACATCAAGGCTGAGAAAGTGGTCCCTCTGCCCAGGTGACTGAAGTTATGCCAGTCTGAAGAAATTCCCTCCTCAGAGCCCGACATTGCAGGGCTGCGGAGCCAACTGAAGGGCCGATGAGTGGGAGGGCCTCAGGTGTGCAGGGCCCTAGGGAAGCAGGTTCACTGCACCTGGAGTGATGAGTTGGATGGTGGTGGAGTGGAGGTGGTGAGATTGGGCCAACCTGTCCACCACCTGACACACTGCAGATGTTCCTAAGTGTTTGCTGAATGAATGAATGAATGAGTCAATGTGCTTTTATAATTGAGTCTAGACAGAAATCTATACTCAGAACCCAAGAAGGAAATAGTCTGTTCTCCAGTATCTTTCATTTGGTCTTATTCAGTAGGTGTTCAGTGAGCATCTACTGTGTGCCGGGTAGTATTCCAGGTGCTGGGGACACAGCAGTCACGACAAGCAAGCTCCTTGACGGCGTGGAGCTTATGGGCTGGTGGGAGGACCAGTGAATGGTTGCAGAATCGTGAGAAGGGCTGTGAAGGATACAGGGGCCCTCACCTTCTCTGGAAAGTTCCATCAGACATTTCAGCTGAGGCCTGACAAGTGAGTGAGAGGTCGGCAGGCAAAGGGGAGGGAGAAGTGGACCCAGGCAGACAGCTGTGTCTTCTGGAATGTGCCGGGGTAAAATCCAGTATTGAAAGAGTTGATGGCCTCTAGACATAGCATGATTTTAGAAAACAGTAATAATAATAAAAATAATAGTAGCTACGATTTCTCAATGCTCTCCATCAAGAGAATCTTTGCCTCCCTTTCAAGGGCTGCAGCTCTAATTGAGTAAGTGGTTCCTTTAGAAATAATTAGAGATGGTAATCATTCGCTATTCAGAAGTCTTTGCAGGAACTAATTTGCGAGTCTCTTCAGGCTTGGCGTTAAAAGTTCCCCAGAGCTGTGACTGTGTGTAAATCAAAGCCCTGAGGAACATGCTGGATTTCAGACTAAAAGAAAAGAAGAAGTCAGACGTGCCTACGTGCCTCCAGTCAGCATACGTACCCACACACACGGTTTGTTGTTCTCGAGTCAGAAGCATCTGGAGTAATCAAACTGTCTTCAACTCCAGCTCCTCTTTTTTTCACGAGTTTTGAAGAGGTCAGTTTGCATCAGCTGTGAGTTGGTTCTCTTCAAGAAGCAAGGAGTCGGGAGATGGAGTAGCAGTCTCAGACACAAGCCATCCGTCCGTCTGAGGTTATGCTGGATTTCCGAGTCCACAGACCAGTGTTTTAAAACGGATTCCCCGTAGTGCTCTGCATTTTGCAATGTCCCTGCGGACAGTGCTGGCTACAGTGAGCTATTGTCCCCCTGGTTCGACTCAAGAAAACAGTGGGGACCCCTGAAGCCCTGTCCCAAGTGCCTTGATTGTCTGGAGGCCCCATCCCTGCCCAAGAAGGCTTGCTCCCTGCCCTGCCCTCCCGGTGCCACCTGCTCTTACACTTGCTAGAGGTGAGAGGGAGAGGATGATGGGGCAGTGGCCATTGAGGAAGGCAGTGGGCAGAGAGGGACAGAAGGTAGATAGCCAGTGTCTTTCTCCCCCTTCAAGGGCCAGTTAAAGCAATACCATCCTTGTTCCTGGTTAATTGTAGGAAGGAAAAATGTGGCTTACAAAACAATGTAGTAGCAATTAAAACATAAGAGCGAAGCTGGAAAAATACACCAAAACATTAATAATAATTATCTCTGGTTAATGGAGTTTGGGGGATTTTTATTTTCCTCTTATTGTTTAGTTCTAATTATTACCATTAGTTTCTAGAATTAAGAATTATAACAAGAAAGAAAAAAGAGAGACAGAAAAACAGAAACAAAGCAGCCGAGATAAGCTGGCAGAGAGACAAACACATGACTGGAATGACCTAGAATAGACCAGGGCCAGCTAACCTTGCCTGCTGTCCAGACTATCTTATCAGTGGTGATGTTCAAGTGAGAAGAAGTAAGGGGACCCAGGAAATTGCGAGAGATTGTGTACCCGTAGAGGGTTGTTTTCATCCAGTGAATAGGTACTGGAGATTTATATAGTGTTTCTTCCAAGGTGAGTCACCCGAATGATTTGTTAAGAATGCGGATACCTGGGCCTGCGGCACAGCTCAGATCTCTGGGAATGGGGCCCCAGAATCTGCATTTTAACAAGCACGTACATGCCCTTTCATCTGCCCTGTGGATTGTTGTGTTCATTAAAGTTTGAGATCAGGCGTGTAAAGCAAACAGCATCATGGCAGGAACGTGAGAAATGGATATGCAGAACCCTCCAGTGTGCATGGTTCAATGATCAAATGATATGTGTGCTTGTGAGTTCAGAGGAAGCTTGATGAAGCTGGGGAGGGGAGATCTACAAAGGGTAGGTTGGCTTTAGAAAGACTAAGAGGAGGGGAGGCGGGGGGCATCTGACTGAGGAGCAGGGGCCCGGGACAGGAGGAGATGTCCTCCCCTCTCCTGGCCTCCCTCCCTGGATATGTGTGTCAGGCTGCTGGGGTGGCGGTCGGGGTGATTTTGAGCTCTCTGTTCCCCGATCTCCACCTGCCCCCATGACCGGGGGCTCTCAGTAGCACTAGACTGGCTCTGCAAACTGGTGCCCTGGTCCCCACTGGGCTGGCTGGTGTCAGATGACAGCAGAGCCACTCCACAAACAGCACAGGGCCTGACTCTTGGGCCTCGGATCATTGGTTTTCTTCCAGTAGACTCTGAAAGCTCTTCTGTTTCCCCTGCAGCCCTTCACTCATTCACTTGCGAGGCAGCATTGCACAATGGCCAGAGCACTCAGGAGCCAGCTGCTTCTTTGGAATCCTGGCACTCGCTCACTGTGTGACCTGAGACCACTTACTTAACCTCTCTGTCTGCACGGCCTCTTGTATCAAGAGGTGGGGAGAAGAATGGTTCCTGCCACAGAGGGGTGTCATCAAGATTTTCCTTGAGCTCATCCAGGGAGAAGCCTTGTTGCAGGGCTTGGCACAGAGCAAGGGCTCCAGAA
Source organism: Diceros bicornis minor (assembly GCF_020826845.1). Taxonomy (NCBI): domain Eukaryota; kingdom Metazoa; phylum Chordata; class Mammalia; order Perissodactyla; family Rhinocerotidae; genus Diceros; species Diceros bicornis. The sequence continues at coordinate 19,147,090 of NC_080764.1, read as the reverse complement.
TTGTCAGCTACTCATCACGATGATCAGTTGTTCACTCAAAAACCATTTCTTGAACACCTATTATGCTAGGTACAGAGGAGGGGTAGGAGCACGAGGAACTCATGGTCTGGGGCCTGAACAGATGTGACACAGCTTCCTGTGACACGGTGTGATCATAGCGGTGTGTTCAGGACGCAGGTGGCACAGAGCACAGAGAGGCTGCCTCATCAGTTGGCCCAGAGGAGGAGACACTTGGGTTGAGCCTTGTAACAAGAAAGGGCAGAATGGGAGCGAGGGGCATTCCAGGTAGAGGGAGGAGCATGTGAAGAGTCCAGTCCAGAGGGTGCATCCTCACTCCTTGTATGCTCTGCTTTGCAAAGAAACGGGGACAGGAGTCCTCTTGATCCTTCACCCTCTGTCTCTGCGGGAGGCCAACAGGTGAATCCAAGGCCCCCTTGGAGCAGACGGAAGGTGCAGCAGTTCCCCTGCCGGCTCTCCTGGCTCCTGGGTCGCAGCTCCCGAAGAGTCCCAGCCCGGCAGGCCCTCCTCCCAGCCTTCAGGTAGTTAACCTCTCAAAGCACCACTGCAGCTCCCCAATGCCGTTGAAGGATGAGCATCTTCTCCCCTGAACTGCGCAACTCTCTGCGTCCTTCTGAATGTGGCTGTCTGCTCTCCCCTCACCAGCTGGCTTCCTGAGGCCGGTCTTTGCTGCCTGCCCCTTTCCATCCTGTTTGTACCTGTGCCTTGACAATGGCGGTCTCCTCCGCATTCTAAGCCAAAGAGCACACACTGACCGGAACCTTCCTTGGAGGGCTGGATCGCTGCTCGCACAGGCTTTGGAGAAGTGGAGCGTGGGCATATCAGCTGACCACCTCCCTGGAAAACAAGCGCAGCCCAAACAGTTACTCTCCTGCCAGCAAACAAAACAGGAAGCTCAATCCATAAGCAAACCAAACCTCAAATGCAAGCGCCAAGGAGATTTCCTTCTTCTCCAGCAGGTGCGGGAAGTGGCTCTCTACTACACTCAGACCTCGGAGAGAAAGTCTTGCTAGGGTTGGAAGTGTAAAAAAAACAGACCTAACAGGAGCCTTCTCCTGGTTTTATTTTGAGGGGATGGGGAGTGGAGGAGGGGGAGACTCTGGTACTTCCCGTCTTGTAAGTGGACTTTCAAGCTGTGGCTCTGAGGCCACATATTATAACACAAGACCAGCACGCTGGTGTAACCCCGGCACCCCTCTGCCAGCCCCGAGACTCGGGACCAAGAGTTGGCCCTCTCTGAGTCTGTGTTCTCATCCGTGAATCAGAGATGAGCTTACCCCCCTCTCAGGGTTGAGGGCATTCGAGAAATAACATGTCAGGTTTCTGGCACCAAGTAAAGGTTTCCGAAATGGTAGTTCCCTTCCTGTCCCTGGGACCATGTCCCTGTGTGTGATAATTACAAAGTATGGTTTTGAGTGAAGCTGGGCTTCCCCGAGGAGCACTCACTCACCAGTAGTTTTGAGTGCCCGGCACTGTAATAGACACCGAGGATGCAGCTGTGAATGAGACAGATAGGCATCCGGCCCCGTGGTCCTCTAGCCAGCAGATTGGCCTTGGCTGGAGCTTTCGGTGATGGCGAGTCTGCCTCTCCATCCCCCCTCTGGCCTAGGGCAGGAGAAACTGGAACTGGCTCCATAGCTATGTTCTGTTCAGGGGAGAGAATTGAACCAGTGGTGGTGCCTCATGCATCGGGGGCTCAGGGGCAGGGAGTGGTGGGCTGTAGCCATGCCCTGTATGGCCTCCCAGTGGTCACTGAGTTCTGCAGGTGTGGACCAAGCTATGCCTGTAGCACGTCCTGTGTTGGCCCACGTGCCAGAAGCCAGCAGGGTTTCCCCCGTACATACATACTGTGGAAAGACAGAAAGCAGTCATCCCCGTTACTCTCCCCAGCCCTTGACAGGGTCATGGGAGGAAACCTAGACTATGGCCTGTTTTCATGGCTGTCTTAACCCCAAGGGCATTTGTATGTGGCCTGAAACCAAATCATTGGACTTTTGCTTTTTTTTTTTTTTTTTGGTGAAGAAGATTAGCCCTGAGCTAACATCTGTTGCCAATCCTCTTTTTGCTGAGGAAGATTAGCCCTGAGCTAACATTTGTGCCCATCTTCCTCTATTTTACATGTGGGATGCCGCCATACATGGCTCTGATGAGCGGTGCGTATGTCTGTGCCGGGGATTTGAACTTGCGAACCTTGGGCCGCCGAAGCGGAGCACGCGGACTTAATCACTATGCCACTAGGCCAGCCCCTCGCTTACTTTTTAAAAATTCACTGATCACATTTGAAGTCGATCTTGCCCCGTCTCTGTGTCTCCCCCATCTCTATCCCTTCTCCAGCCCCACCCTCCCAGGGGTCATGATGGGAGAGGCTCCAGGATGGGTAATGGGGGAGAGTAGTGTCACTTGCATTACCGGGTAATAAAACACCTGTAGGTGTTTAGCTGCCTGAAATCACCTGGTCCCGATGTCCCTCATGTCCAGGCGGCCGGATCAAAACCTGAACTCAGTCAGGCAGATCCTGTTCATGTCGGTGTCACGGTGACACTGGGGCATTTGCCGAATCTGGGCAGTCACCGTCATCTGCGGATACGCTCAGTCTCCAGGGTCTCTTCCCAGCTTGCTAATCACTTATGAGACCAGATGGCAAAACAAATGGTGATTTATTTTGCAGTGACAGAAGGAATTAGAATCTTTCTTTCATTCTGGAATTAAGTATTTATTAAGTATTTTTTAAGCACTTATTTCCGGGCATGTGGTCCGCAAAGAGGGTCTCAGCCCTGTGCTTTGAACTTGACATGTATCCTCTCGTGTAATCCTCACTGTGATAGGTCTTACCAGCCCTATTGGAGATGGAGAAACGAAGGCCCAGACCAGTTAAGTGACTTGTTCAGGGTCACACAGCTAGGATTCCCGCCCATGCCTTTCATCTCCAGAGAGTGTGCCCTTCCGTAATGCTGTGCTGCATCGGGCTTTTTAGAAGATGATGTCGGTGAGAAGTGTCTTGCACGTAGGTAGAGAGGGCATGAGGCCAGGCTCTGATTTTGGCTTGATGTAAGATGTCCAGATCCCACAGGGAAAAGATCGCCAGAGAGACCCAAGATTCCCCAGTGGAGTGGAGGAAAGAAGAAAGGGGAAGTTTATAAGGCCTTTGTGGGAGGAAGTAAGGCTGGGACTGTGGATGTCAAGAAAGGGCCTTGCCTGATTCTGAGGGCACCTTCAAACCTAGTGAGTTCCTCGGCACCCAGGCCTGCACCCCTGAGCCTGTGCATCAAGCCAGGACTGAACCCCTGAGGCCGGGTCACTTGGTGGTAATGACAGCTAACACTTGAGCACCTGCTATGTTTCAGGCGTTCTTCTGAGCGCCTTACATATTCTGTGAGGTCTGTACTACCTCACTTCCCACCTTAGAGATGAGGAAATTAAGGCACAGAGAGGGGTAAAGTAACATGCTCAAGGTGACACAGCTAACTAAGTGGGAGAGCCGGGATTCACACCCAGGGAGATTGGCTCTTATCTGCACTGGCTCTGAGTAGGGGACTCTACATTTGAGCCTTATAGGAGAAGGTGGGTTTGGGGCTGGAGTGGGGAAGGGGTTTCTTTGAAAAGCCAGCTGGGGTGATTTGAGCTTTTTGTTGGGATGCTGGCTGCCGAGGTGGCTGCTCTTGTAGCCCAGCCCTGGGGAAGGTGCAGGCGCTGAGTGAGCATCCGTGCGGGCTGCCCGGGGATGTGGGCACCGCCCCTCTCTCTGCAGCGTTTGGCTGGGCCCGGCACCTCTGAAGAATACAGCAGGGCCCTCCCAGTGCCAGCAGCTCCCGAGACAACAGCGGGGCTGGGAGGAGGGACACGCTCTGTCAGCAGAACTGTTTGCTGAGGGGCACTTGAGGAGAGCTGCATCCAGGAGCGAGGCGGGTGGGGGGTTGTTCAGACAGCTGCCAAAGGGGCTGTATGACATCACACTTCTCTACGGAAGTGGACGTGCCTTTCTGTTATTTTTATTGTTTTTAAAAATTTATTTCAAGGCAGTTGGAGACACATAACTGCTTGAGAAAAATCCATAAGAAAGAGGATGGTTAGTCTCAGGATCTGATGTTGGTTCTGCTATGACCAGGAGCACAGTCCCTCCTGCAGGGCCAGCAGTTCTGGGCCCTTTGTGGGCATGTGATGGATGGCATTCATTCTCCTCTCACCCCAGGCCCATTTTACAGATGCAGAAGCTGAGGCTCAGAGAGGTTGACTTGTCCAAGGTCATGCAGCAGACAAGGGGCAGGGTTGAACCCAGGATTTAAAGCTAAGCCCCTGCCTGTTCCTCCCTACCCTGGTCCCGGGTCCGGGTGCAGGTGGAGAATGGGGTAGACCACAGGACTCTAGTCCCCTAGTTGTTACTCCGCCAGAGGCAAGGGCGAGGGCCTCCGTTCGTTCCATCCTTCACCCCATGGGATTGAATGTGTTATTACACAAGAGCTTAGAACAATGCTTGGCACATAGCCCTCAAAAAAGATCAGTTCTGGGGTGAGCCTGGTGGTGTAGTGGTTGAGTTTGTGTGCTCTGCTTCAGCGACCCAGGGTTCACAGGTTCGGATCCCAGGCGCGGACCTACTCACCACTCATCAAGCCATGCTCTGGAGGCATCCCACATACAAAATAGAGGAAGATTGGCAGCGATGTTAGTTCAAGGCTAATCTTCCTCACCTAAAAAAAAAAGTCCTTCTGGTGGTGCTGGTGGCTGTGCTGTTAATAATAATAGCACAATGATGATAACAGTATACTGTGTGCTATAAGAGAGGTAAGCCTGGGTCCCTGGGGGAGCACCGGGAGAAGGGGGTACCTGACTGCTCCAAGCCTAGGGGTGGGGCTGGTTGTTGTTTTGGGAGAAGTGAGGTGTAAAGGGAGGTCTGAAAGGCCACAGGAGTCGGCAGGAAGAGAGCGGCGAATCGAGAGAGATGTGAGGAGGGAGGCTTTGGGGCAGAAGACTCAGAATTGCGCAGGTCCCGTGGGTGCAAGACAGTGCAGCACTTCTGGAGAAGCCATAGCAGTCCGGCGTGCCCACGGGGCTGCTGAGAGATGGGCGGGGCACGCAGGAGGCTGAACTCCCCGTGGAAGGCAGTAGAGACTCTTCTCTGGGGCTTGAAGCAGGAACCGTGGAGTCAAAGCTGAGTTTAGAGGGACTGTTCTGGTCTGAGGGGACCCGCGCTTGGACCCCAGCAGCAGTCCAGCCCAGAGGTGATGTGTTTGTGCCAAGGTTGCCAGGATGGGGAAAGTGGCAGGCTGCAGGGGCGAGGGTGTCCCGGGGTCTGGCTGGGCATCTGAGCAGAGAGCAGTGCCACTCCTTAAGGCAAGGACGCGGGAAGAGGCGGGTGACAACTCACTTTCAGATGTTTTGAGTTAGAGGTTCCTTACCGGGTGGTGACCAAGTGGAAGGTGAGACAGTGCTTCCTGCCTCCCCCGTGAATCCCACCTTCCCCAGAGCCCTCCCTACACACGGCCATCCTTGGGTCTAAAAGCTCTGGGGAAAGAGTGTTCCATGCAGAAGGGACAGGGGGCTCAGCCACCCAAGAAAGAAAGGAGTGTGTCATGTTCAGTGGAAGGGGAGGAAGGAAGGAGGGAGGGAGGGCCATTTTGCAGAGGAGGATGCTGGGAAAGAGGCCAGTGGCTCCCAGGCTCACACAGCGAATGCCCGGCCTGAGCTGGAGCTGCGCCCTGAGGCGTCCAACTTGGTCCTGTGTATTTCCAGATGTTTCTGGTTAGAAGTTCCTATAAAACTCAGAGAAAAGGCCCCACCCTTCTGGGTTCTGGCCTGTTTGAGAGCACTCAGGCTGACTGCGCTGTGGCAGAGCCCAGAGAGGCACGGTGGGCAGCGGGCTGGGCCCCAGGTCAAGGGCGGCTCAGGAAGCCCACGGGCATGCGCTCGGGGACGGCTGTGCGCCCGAGAGAGGCATTAACGCCGTGAAGACTTCGCTTGGCCCTGGGCTGGCCGAGTGGGGCTTCACAGAGCAGCCCTTTAGAGGCTGGTTCAGACCTGAACTCCACTCAGTGCCCATGGAAGGCAGGGGTCTTCAGGCACCCTTAAGTTCCCTAACAGAGCTGTAGATGAACTAGAGTGTCAACTACCCCGAAAATCCAACTTATGAAAGCCAAGGAGATATGCATCCCTCTGCTGCGGGAGGCATCCTCATTGTGGGTCCTGATAGAAACAAAATATGGCTTCAGGAGACAAGAAGGCAAAAACTGTACCCCCCCACCCTCCCTGTGGCTTACAGAATTGAAACCAATAGTATCTTTGAGAAGAAAATTTGATTTCCCTTTAACACCATTTATAGACCATCTTTATGGGATATGCTGTCTAGGCAATTAGTCACGGGAATTTTTAAAATCCGTAACAACCTCAGGAAGGGAATTTATTCTTTTTTTTAATTGAGATATAATTGACATGTAACATTAGTTTCAAGTGTACAACATAATGATTCAATATGTGTATATATTGCAAAATGATCACCACAATAAGTCTAGTGAACGTCCATCACCACACCTAGTTACAATTTTTTTTTTCTTGTGATGAGAACTTTTAAGCTCCACTCTCTTAGCAACTTTAGGAAGGGAATTTAATCAGAGCTTCCTTCCTAAGTGTCTAGTTCAATAATCATTGCCTGGGTGTCTTCTGTGCACCCAGAAGCCATGCCTGCTCCTCAAGGTGTGTGAGGGCTATAGATCAGCCTGTGGGCTCCAGGCTGTCCCCAGTGGGAATGACCGAGGTCACAAAGGTGGATCAGCTGAAGGGGTGGTTCAGCATGGGGTCACTGTGTTGGAGCTGAAGACCCATGCTCCAGAACTGGACCACCAGGGTCGAATCTGGGCCCACCACTTCCAAAGTGTGGGCCTTGAGATATGTTTAAGCTCTCTGAACCTCAGTTTATTCATCTGTAAAGTGGGGATAACACTTGTTGGGTTATTGTGAGGTTTCAACGAGACAGTGGCCGTCACGTGCTTAGCAGGATGCCTGGCACATGGTGGGCAGTGCCCTCCTGTCCCATTACCGAGGCACTGCCAGCACTTCCCAGGCAGCACCCGGGCAGCATCCACGTTCCCACACAGCAGACAGAGCTCCAGGCACAAAACGTCCAGGTCACTGTGGAGAGTGCTTTGAGGAAGCCTATACCAGATATACTTTGAAGAATTCTCAGACCGTAAAGCTGACCTTCCACTTCTGCGTGTCAGTGGCCCTGGACAGAGTGAATGAGATGACAGCTGTGCTCGGTCAAAGAGCAGAGATAGACCCACAACCTTGGAAAGTTGCTTAACTCTCTGCACCTCAGTTTCCTTATCTATAAAACAGAAGTGTTGGTATACACCTCGCAGAGGCATCAGAATCAGAGACAACTGGGTAAAGCCTCAGCCCGGTCAGCTTGGGTCTGCAGGAGTGGCCGTCATCATCATTGTGGCTCCATATTTGACAGGCGGGCCTCCTGCTGTCAGTCTGGCTCTGATTATCCATGCCTTCATTTGAGGTTGGAGAGTCCCCCACAGCAGTAAAGAGGCAGGAGCCTCCGCATACAGTTTATTTCTCGGCTGGGTCTTCCTGGTCCATCCCTGTCCCCCCACCATATCTGACCCCACACTCGACCCAGCACTTCATCTGCTGCATGACAAGGAATGTTGACCTCCGTAAATGCAGCGTCTGGGTTTCTCCTTTCTTCCACCTGAGCCTGCAGGTGGTCTGGCCTCCTTGGGGTCATAGAGTCCTTAAGGAATGGTCAGTTGATCTAGACTCTTCTAGATCATTCTGTTTCACTCCAGACCTCACACTGACCCTTTGCCCAGCACCTCCCTCAGGGCTGTCTAGGAGACAGAAGAGTGGAGGTGTTCCTGCCTCTCTTGAGTGACTGTAATTTTTATGTTTTTCAAAAGAGAGCAGAAGTAGAGGAGGGGGACTCCCGCACCAGGGGTTTTGCACCCAGGGCCAGGCCTGGAGAATTTGCTGAGCAGAGAGTGAAAGATGAGCCGTGGTGGAGGGGAGTGCCACGGCTCTCTCTCCAGGGAAGGCTGCGGTGGCCTGTCCCTGACTGTCACCGGGTGCCTTTGTTCCCTGGAACTGAAGGGCCTCCACTGGAGGCTCCTGTCATCACAGGAAGTAGATTCATTCGTGAAAAGCAGCCCCCAGGCCCTGACCCCACTTGCTTTTCTGAGCCTCTCTGTTCACTGCTTTGGCTCAGAGAATGCCACTTAGTGTATAAAAAAGGATCCCCAGAGGCCCTCCTTGCTCCACCAGTGTAATTATGTCTGTGAAGCTTCCTTTCTGGAAGGCCTGGGGTGGGGGTGTGCTGCAGCCTCCCGTGGGCCCCATAGGCTCATCCAGCCTCAGCAGATCAGCCTGTCCCTGTCACTTCAGGCACACAGCCTGTGCAGGGACAGCCATCGAGCCCGACCAAGCAACCAGCTTCAGGGCCCAGGGGTGCCCCGCTCTCTCTTACCACCAAGTATTTGCTCTTCTGATCCCCCCACCCCACCCCCTACTTACATGGCCTTCTTTTCCTCCTGCTCAGCTCACAGCTTCTCATCGCTCCAGCTTCACAGGACACTCCTTTCTTGGGGAGATCCTTCCCTACCCAGGAAAGGGCACTGCCTGTGCTGTTTACTTTACTCCATCCTCACAGCCACCTCGGGAGATGTCACTGAGCACTTACCTGCCCGGCAGACAGAAGTCATCTCATCTCATCTTTTCCGCCACCTTTGAGGCAGGGGCCCATTTTACAATGGGGAAATAGAGGCTTGGGAAGGTTAAGAAAGCCCCAGGCCTCTAGGTTGGTAGGTGCTAGATCTGACACCAGTGTGTGCCTATTCCCTGGGTTAGCACTCATCAGCTGCCACATGGCATTGTAATTTCTTCCTTTCCTCCCCTCTGTCTCCTGTTAGACTGTGAGATTCCTTGCTGAAGACAAACCTCTTGCTTCGCACTGGGCACCCTCCAGCGCCTTAGACCAGGGCCTGGTGGCTTAACCGGTGCCAGCTGGCGGATTGAGACAAAGTATGGAGCAGCTGCCAGGTTGAGGTGTCCCTCCTGGGGATGGAGGATAGGACCGGGAGGTCAGCGACTGCTGGGCAGTGGGAGAGGGGCGAGCTGACCAACCCAGAGCCCACTGAGGGGGGCAGCGGGACCTGCAGGTTGTAGGCTGGGTCAGCTGGGGGCTGGGGAACCACCCGTGTGCCTGCCTACCAGAATCATGGCGTCAGAGCCCTTTCCACACTGCTCAGGAGCTGGGCCAGCAGCGTGGGTGCCTGCGGGCCCGAGCTCTCTCTCCTGCTCCACCCTGAACTCACCACTATTTGGCCTCCACCCAAGGGAGACAGAGGAAGCGAAAGGACAAGTGACATGAGCCACTTTCCCTCCTTGTTGGCACCTTGGAGCAGAGGTCTAGTTGGGGAAGGTGAATGTGGGGAAGGTCCTCATCTTTTCATTACCACGTTGGCCTGAATAGAAGACAAATGATGCCTCAGGGACAGTCATATGTGCTCCCTCAGTGCATTTAGCATACAGGAAGCTGTTATCACCATCACATGTCAATGAGAAGGTCAGTGCTCTTATAAGCCCCATTATACAGATGGGAACACTGAGGCCCATGTTAAGTAACTTGCCCAAGTTCCACAGCCAGTAAGTGGTGGAGCCAGATTTTAACCCAAGGCCGTCTGGTGGCAGAGTCTGTGTTCTGAACCATTCTGTCCCTTGATGGAAACAGCTACAAAGTAAAGAAGACCTCTGTTTCTTTTATGGGAAAGATCTATTAACTTTGAATATTAATTGCACGTGCATTAAGAGCAGCTGTGGGCCAGATGTTATGCTGAGTTCTCTGCAGACTTTATCCCTTTAAACCTCATGACAGCCTGTGAGGTCGGTGGTGCTATCAACCCCCACTTTACAGATGAGGAAACTGAGGCTGGGATGGTGGAAATGACTGCCCCTAGGCCATGTGGCCAGACAGGGGCATTGCCAGGATTCATGTCCAGACTGTCTACCTGACTCCAGAGTTTGACCTCCGACCCCTGTGTCAGGTCAACTCAACAGAATCCCAGACCTCCTGGCCGGGGTGAGAAACCACATGTTCTCAATATTTGTTCAGTATTTATTTAGTGGGATCAGGAGACACTGATTTTCTATAAAAATTCTCTCCTGAAATTGATTCATTTATTTTCTTCCAGTGGCCCAAACAGGGTCACTGTTCTTTAAAAAAAAAAAAAATTGTCGAGACGTCTCCCAGTTCTTGCTTCACTTTTCTTTAGTGAGTCCCCCAGTCAAGCCAGCCCAGGGGGACTGTGCCATGTACTCTATTCAGGATAATAAAAGAGGTCACTGGCTCCTGTTTTATTTCGGAATTTCCACTGATCATGACTCCACATGTGTCACCAAAAGACTCCTCTTTGGTTGGTGGAAGGATGCTTTCTACACAGAGGTGTTTCTGCACCACGTAGATGGCACTTAGGCTGCCCACCCCTCGCTGTGTCCCTGAAGCCATCCTTGTGCCATTGACAAGGCCTGCTGGGTGGATAGAATGAGAAAACTCCTCTTTTCGCTAAACAGTGGAGCAGCACCGACAAGAAAGGCAGAGGGCTCCGGTTCCACTCCTAGCTCTGCCACTTCCCGGGAGCGGAAGGACAGGTGTCCATCTGGGCCTCAGCTTTGCCATCTGAAATCAGAACGTGGTATCAGATGACCACAAAGGTATTTTCTACCCGTGTTCCAAGGACTCTTGGGATGTGAAATCACCCTAAAGCTCTACAAACAAAGGGTCTTTACACCTCTGATGTCATTAACTTGAGGATGTCTTATTCCTCCTTGGGCCCCAGGTTGAAGTCATGACGTCAGGTATGGCTCTGTTGTGTGTATTTCTGTGTGCCCAGACGTGACCTGAGAAGCAGCCCAGGTTCTTACGTTTCTCAGTAAACAGCTGGTGAATTAGATGTCTTGTCCCTCTAGCACTCAATGACGGCTGTCCTGTTAGACTTCCATTATGATCCCCAATGCTGAGACAGGCAAAAAATCTTAGTCCTGGAAAAGCATTAACGTGTTGGCACAAAGCTAATCGCCTTCTCCAAATCCTGCCAGTATTGGGCTTGAGCGCGTGGCGCTTGGGATACAGAGATGCACAGGACCTGTCCTGGCAGCTCTGGAGGAGAGAAGGGAGTTGAACTCACATCGTTCATGGTGATATCACTGTGATCAGGATGCAGCAGCTTGAGACACAGCAGCCTGGGGGAAGGTGGTGGAAATGGCTCCTTTGGGGCCCCAGGTTGGTTGGTGATTGTGGTCGGGGGAGGGGAAGAGGTGCCTCGTGGGCAGGGGTGCGAGGGGGGCTTTGGGGCCCCATCTGCAGAGGTGGCTCAACCTCTCCTCTTTGTGAAAGACCAGCCTTCCCTCTCCAGGGAACACACAACTTGCAGAAATGAAAGCCCGAGAGAGTGGCTCACGCATACCTTCTGAACAACAGGGAAATGCGATGTTGTTGAAACCTGCTACTTGATTAAGGGATAAGTCGACTTTTTAGGGTGTCTCTCAATCCATAGTTTGCTTACTCTGACATTCCATGTGTACCGTATAGTCTGTTAATACATATTAATAGCTAATCTCTACATAGCTAGAAGATTGCTCTTTAGGCCTCCAGTTTGCTTAACAGCTGCCAAGCCAAGTTGCTTCCAATAGCTTCTATCTGTCTCCTATGTCACTGTGATGTTGAATCGCCGTGAGCCAGGTGTTTTGCACAGATGACAGATGTGTTTGATGTTAACCGCAGAACCTGCTCATGTAAAAGCAATTCTTGATCAGCAGCTTTCAAAATGGGATACAGAACCACCAGCCCTGGAATTGGCCTGATAGAGTCACACCAGGGCAGCCGTCAACAGCAGGTACCCAGGACAACCAGACCCACTGGGTCAGAATTTCTCAGGATGATATCTAGGAATCGCCATTTCACCAAACACTTGCTGTGCTTCTCACATACGCTAAAGATTGAGAACTGCTTTTGGGCAGAGGAAGGCAGAGCCGCATGCTCGCGATACCGCCAGTCGCTTATGGTGCAACCCTCTGTAATATTTATAATGATAAAGAGAATTACTGTTTACTGAGTGCCAGCTGTGTGCCGGGCACTGTGCTAAGTGCTTTCCTTGTGGGCTCTCATTGAATCCTCAAGACAACCCAGAGAAGTGGACACTATTATTGTCCCCATTTTATAGATGGGGAAACTAAGAGGGGTCAAGTGATTTGGGCAAAATATGAGTAGTGGAACATTCTGGTGAGTCCAGGAAGAGAACCAACGAAGCCAGTTGGCCCAAGGAGGGATAGACCAGAAGAAGCTGTGGGGTGATAACCCCTTGCCTTGGAAGAGCATCGCCCTCTGGGAGGCCCATTTTGGGGAGGGCTGTTGGCCACCTTGGATGGGAGAGGGGTAAGCCATCTGAGGCTGCACAGTGGAACCCTCCTCCCCCTCCCTCCTGCCAGCAGTGACTTCCAAGGGCCCTAAACATCAGTCAGCAGGTGCACATTCCGCCTGCCCTCTGACATCAGAGTTCCCAGGAAATCCAGCCTCTCGAGCAGTGTGGGAGCCGCGTTCCTTCCCCACCATTGTCCCTGTTCCGGGCCGCCATTCATGGGAAGCCGGTCCAGCTTGGCAGCAGCCCCATCCCTATTCCTGCGCCCCTCCTGCACCCTCCCTGGGCCTCCGGAAGCCCAAACAGCTGATCTGAGATGGAAATAAGGCCCCTCCAGCCGCACCTGGCCTGGCTGAAAGGGAGCCCTGGCAGCACACACCCCACGCCAAGCCCTCCCAGGGCAGTCCTTGGCGCTGGCACGCTCTCCTGTGATTCCCCTCCTCCTGTTTCCTGGCCTCACCAGACGGGTGGAAAGTGCCAGTTTCCCCCCATCATCAAAGGCTGTTGCAGCCACCCGGAGCCCGTTTCCACCCAGAGCCCATTCCCACCCGACGCCAAGAGCCCCAGCTGCTCGTCTCTTCGCCTCCGGCCTCTGTGCTGATGCTGAGCTCTTGGCATTGCAGCCGCAGGATCTGTGCCGGAAACCCTCCGTGGGAAGATGGGGAGGGCTGCAGGTGTGGGCACCAGGAAGCCCATGCAGCCTCATCGGCCATTCTGTGGCCTTTAAACTCCCTGCCATCCCCAACTCATTCATGCATGTGTGCATTCATTCATTCATTCATTCAGCAAAGCTTTGAGTGTCTTGTATCTACCAGGCAGAGTGAACAAAAAGTGAAAACGGTCTGGCCTCTCAGAGTTTACATGCTAGAAGGGAGAGACACACAAAATCAGTAAATTGTGATAAGAGTGTTAGGAGGTGAGTACTAACCAGGGAAGGGGAGAGCCGAGCTTCCAGTGGTTTCTCTTAGTAACTGCTGATGGTGAGCTCTCCTAATTGCACGCTGGAACTCCTGTAGTCTGGTCTGTTCCACCCGTTTTTTTTTTTTTTTTTTTTTTTTTCCCCTCTCAATTGCCTACAGGTTCTGTTAACTGAGCAGAGCAGCTGGGCTGGAAGCACTGGAGGGGCTCCTAGAGGGCACCTCTGTACTCCCTTCCTCTCCTCGAACACCTGGTAGGGGGCCAGCTGGTGGCCTGTAGGCAAACCCAGCCCAAACGAGCATGGGTTGGCCCACACTGTTAAAAATTTTTTTTTAATTGTGGCTAACATTTAAGAATGCAGAGGTTACACATAAAATCTGGTTTTCTGGCTTCTCTAGAGAAATTAAAACATCTTGAAAGACCAGGTCCTCATTCCCTCATGACAACGTGAGCGAGATTTAAGTGGCATCTCCCACCTTTCGTGGCCCAGGGACTCCTTGCCGGCCCCGGAGGGCATGTGAGTTTGTGACCCTCACCCAGGTCACCAAATTTAAACCCTGCATTCAAAAGAAGTACCTTAACCACTAGCCTAAAACAACCTTCTGCTCGCTTGTTTCTGCCCACAAAGCTCCCAAGGTTACAATGCCCCTTAGAATCTTAGCTCACCCATGGCCGTGTCAGCTGAGCCTGACAGGGCTGCGTCCAGAGGCCAGCGCTGGGCCCTAGGTCACCCGGCACCTCCTGCACTCCTGCCTCATCTTCCAAGGCTCAAAATGCCTCCCATCCACTGCACCTTTTCCTTCTTCCTTTTGCTTTGGGAAGGTAGGAAATGTGCCTGCAGAGATTCAGTCCTTGCAATCAAACAGGTGTTTCCTTAGTGACAAGTTCAAATCCTAAGAAACCAATTGCCCTAGCAATGTTAATGTCAGTTAATGTGGAATCACTTCTTTCCTAAACCTTTTAAGTTTTGCAACAGGTTCAGACCAGATTGTTTCTTTAATGGCTCAATATTTTCCTCCTTTCTTTTCTAAACATGAAAGTTTTTAAGCATTACATAATTCCTAGAGGTTCCCTAAGGATGCACCCAAAGATGTCTGAGAACTGTGGCTTCTAGACCTTTGACCTCTGGCCCTACTGCATGGAATGCCCCTTATCTTACATCTGAGGACCAGGAAGATAAAACTTGCCCAAGATCACACGCAGGTCGCTGCTCGAGTCCTGTCTGTGCTTCAGTTTATAGCCGCTGGCCTTGGAGCCTCTAGGCAGTGGATCTCTTCCTGGGCATCTTTAGAATCCCCAGGGAGCTGGCCACACCCAGAGCAACTGCATCAGATCTCTGGGGTGGGTCCCAGGTTTCAGTGGTGGTGTTTAAAGCTCCCCTGTGATCCCAGTGAGCCGCCAGAGTTGAGATGCTCGGCCCCAGCAGCCGCCCTGGAAGTGGTGACTCCCAGGTGAGTCTGCGGACCCCGAGAGACTGCACAGTGCGGAGTCTCAGGGCACAGGCTGCCTGGATTCCAACCTCAGCCCCAATTCCTACCTCCCTGATCTTGAGCAAATTACTTATTCTTCCTGTGCCTCGATTTCCTCATCCATACATTGGGAATACACGTGATACCTATCTCCCAGACTGTGAGGATTAACAGTGGCTGGTACGTAGTGAGTGCTCAAAAGAAATGGTAGCCCGGATGAATGTATGCCTCTTTTTTGTTGCGGATGTGGTTTCTTCAGTGATTCTCATGACTAGCCCTGTTCATGAGAGTTTAGGAATTTCTGCACCAGAAGGAAATGTAATAGAATCACAGCAAATCAGATCATCACGTTCCCCTCTCCTCCCCCAATTCTCACATTGACAGGGTGAAGGCAGTGTAACTGAGATGCTGGACGGGATTTGTACTGGGAGAAACTGAGGCTGGGCCAAAGCTAACAGTAGTTAATGGCAGATTCCGCCACGCCGCAGTCACTAGATGCCTCCAGGTTTACCTTTTTCTCCGGGTTTCTGTTTCTCTGCATCTCCCTCACCCTGGGCAAGAAAGTAGAACTGCTCTCTTCCTTCCGTTTGGGGTCTTGTGTCTGAAAGAAATTGTAAACACCCCAGAAGATGTTTTAATTTAAGGGAAACCAGCTTTTCTTCCTTTTAAGATGAAACGTAGTAAAGTTTTAAAGACTTTTTCAAACAGTCCCTAAATTTGCTACTTAAACTAATTATAGCTGCCTTTTTTAAAATGTCCAAATTAAAAATAGACATCTAAATGGGAACGCAAGACACAGCCCAGAGCCTGTAGCCATGTTCACGGTTTCCTAGAATCAGCCCTCCTCTGACTTAATTTGTACTTTGGGGAGATCAAAGGGAGATGAAGGGAGTCGAGGCTGGAGCTGGAGGTAGATCTAGGGGTCCCTGGGCGGCAGACGACGAACCTGGGTTCTGTGTCCTCTAATTAGGAATAGCTATGAATTGGTCAAAGATGTTAGATTACAGTCATTTCCTCATAGTATAACTCGGCGGTTCTCAAAGTGTGGTCCCTGGACCAGCAGCATCAGTATCACCTGGTGTTATAGCCTGAATCATGTCCCCCCCACATTCCTATGTTGACGTCCCAACCCCCAGTTCCTCAGAATGTAACGGTATTTGGAGATAGGACCTTTAAAGGGGTGCTTAAATGAAATTGAGGCCATTAGGGTGGGCCCTAATCCAATATGACTGGTGTCCTTATAAGAAGAGGAAGAGACACCAGGGGCAGATGTGTGCAGAGGGATGACCACGTAAAGAGGCAATAAGAAGGCAGACATATATGCAAGCCAAGGAGAGAGGCCTCAGAGGAAACCAACCCTGCCCACACCTCCACAACTGTGAGAAATAAATTTCTGCTGTGTAAGCCACCCAGTGTGGTATTTTATTATGGCAGCTCGAGCAAACTAAGACACTTGGGGACTTGCTAGAAATACAAATTCTCAGTTCCTATTCCTGACCTTCTGAATCAGAAACTCAGGGTGGGACCCAGAAAACTGTGTTTTAGTAAGCTTGCAGGTGATTTCCGTGCATGCTAAAGCTTGAGAACCACTAACACGAAGTATGGTTCATACCAGCCCAGGAAAAAAATGACATGTGGTTGGAAGTATGGGCTGGTCTGCTAAATATAAACCTTCTTTTAGTAGGCTCTGGAGAAGCCCCAATGGGTTCTTTAAATGAGGCAGTGTATGTGAAAGTCCTTCTGTAAACGCCAGAATGTTCTGTAGACATTAGGTGGTAGTAAATTGTAACATTAGTATTCGATCAGCTGAAGAAGGCGACCCTCTAAATATGCCAACATGAGCAAACTGAATCCAAGAATTTCCCTCCTTGACTGAAATTTCTGATTCCCTTAAAATCTTGTCCATTTTCCACCCCAAGCAATTAGAATGCTTCTCCTTTCTGAGAACAAAAGCAAGATTTAATCACATTTCCCCTTTTGTCCTTGCTTCTAGGAAGCTCACAACCAAATGAGATTCTTAATCACAGCCCTCATGGTTGGCATATTTGTTTTTTCCCATTTGAATTTTATACTGCACATATGTCCTTTGTTATGGTCTCTTCAAGTGCCTTTGAGAAAGAAAAAAAGAAGGGGAGGAGAGAAAGAGAGTGAGAGGGGAAAGAGGTTGACCTCACAGCTCAGATAATTATCAGATCAACAAACCTCTGCTTTGTAAAATTCATACAACAAGGTTGGCAAAGATGTTCTCTTTCAGTGACAAGGGAGCAAACTGTTCTTCGTCAGTGAGTCCTCTTCATTGCCTTGTCTTCCTGATGTCCCATAGCTGTTAAGTCCCTTGGATGATTCCCGAAGTGATACTCAAGGAATTGTTATGTTGTTGAACAGTTATGACCATTACAGAAGGTCTTGTGAGCCCAGCTTGGGGACAAGTGTAGAAGTGACATGACCAGATTTGCATTTTTTTTAGGGTTAGAAATTGCTGTTTACCTGATCACAATTTCTAACTTGCTGTTGGTCCTAAAAAAAACGTGGAGATTTCTGGAACAGCCCAGGTTGCCATCAGAAATCCCCTCTGCCCCATCTTGGCCGTGATGGCGAAGACTTCCTCTCTTCCCTCTGTTCTGTCCAGGGCTCCCCTTAATCCAGGTTTCTTCAACCAAGATTCAAGGGTCCACAGATAAAACTCCCAGGGGTCCGGAGTTCTGTATGAGAATTGTGTTAATTTTGCATTTTCATTTTGGTGATAATCTTTTGAAAAAGTTAAAGCATTTCTGGATTATCAGGGCTGCCCCTGATAACCTAGTCCTGCTGGGTGAAATCATGGCACCTGTGTTCATTGATAGTCTTGGTGGCACCGTGTAGCTCCATTTTTATTGTCTTGGGCTAATTAGAAATGGACTGAGAGAGAAAATATATAAATGATGAGTTTGTACCAGGTAAAGGTAAAGTGATGTTACAGGGTGCTGGGTTTTATAGTAATTAGAAATGAGAAACGGTGGGAAAATTGAGCCCTCATGCGGCACGTAGAGGAAGAGTGCCATGCTGCAAAGAGCCTGTCCCAGAGTAGACAGCGAGCACCCAACACATAAACAACATCCTCATCAGGTTCATGTTGCTCATTGGAATGTTTACATTTGTTTTGGTGTGGTAGTTCTATATCTAGTTTTATATTTGTGCAAATTTTAGTAACATTGTATTTTTATTAAGTTAAATCAACACTAGTCTGAAATTACTTTAAAATAAAAACAAATTGGGGCCAGCCCGGTGGCCTGGTGGTTAAGTTTGGCATGCTCTGCTTTGGCGGCCCTGGTTCGGGGATTCAGATTCTGAGTGCCGACCTAGACCACTTGTCAGCCATGCTGTGGCAGCGACTCACATACAAAATAGAGGAAGATTGGCACAGACGTTAGCTCACAGCAAACCTTCCTCAGCAAAACAAAAAACAACAAATTAAAATATTTTGTTAAAAATTCAACACTAGAGGCCCATGTGAATTTCTTCCTCTGAGCAGGGGCCTGGAGGTGTCTCAGAATGGAGACTATGCTTATTCTGTTGACCCTTGCCCCAGAGTCCTCCTGAGGGAAATTGTGCCTGCCTCGTCACAGCAGGTGCACCATTTGCCACCTAGACTGCCATGGAGAAAGAGGAAATGGAAGAAAAAGAAACCTCAAATACCACATTTCAAAGCCCTGCTAAGTTATTTTGTGTCTTTGCAATTGGATGTAAAATGACACCATGGTATCATTTCCATTTTTCTTGGCTTTGCGGTCCTGAATGCAATATTAGCTGACACACTGCCTCCCTGGGGATTCAGATGGCTAGAAAATTGTCTCCCACTGAAAAGAGCTGGAAAGAAAAAAAAAGGGGGATTTCCTTGTTTCTCTGCTCATTTAGTAATTTATTGCCTTCAAAACTCTCCCATAGCGATTCAAATGGGCAAAATCAATGGGCCCTTTTTCCTTCCTGGTCCTTCTATTTCCTTTAGGGCAGTTTTGGGTTTTTTCTGTTGTTTTTTTTAAGTGGCATGAATGCTCTTCTTAAGGTGATGAATACATCTGCTAAGAAGTTAGGAAATGCAAAAGTCACAGTTTTCCTATTCAAAATAAATATTAATTGGTGCCGGCCCTGTGGCATAGTGGTTAAGTTTGCACGCTCCGCTTCAGCGGCCCAGGGTTCATGGGTTCGGATCCTGGGCACGGACCAACGCACTGCTTGTTAAGCCATGCTGTGGCAGCATCCCATATAAAGTAGAGGAAGATGGGCACAGATGTTAGCCCAGGGCCAATCTTCCTCAGCAAAAAAGGAGGATTGGCATGCATGTTAGCTCAGGGCTGATCTTCCTCACACACAAAAAAAAGTAAAATAAATAAATATTAATTGAATTCCATGGTTTAGAGCTGGTCTGCAACAAAATGGTAGAATTGGTGACATTTGTCTTTAAGATTCCTGGCCTTCTTTTTTGGCTTTCTTTTTTCTTCTTTCATAAAAGAATGCATACACATTAACTGCCTACTGTGTACCATACCTTGTCCCAATTCTGAACTAGACTTGATCTTATGTTCTCAATGCTGAACCATACCTGGTTTGATTTAATCAACTCCCCTGTGGTCGGTGGTACTGTCTCATTTTGCTAATAAGAGAACTGGTGCTCAGAAAGCTAAGGGTCTTGCCCAAGATAATGTGATCTTCTCTATACACTTATATTTTATGTCAATTTGCTCAAAGTGATTGACTGAAGGCTTGGCTCCCGTATTAGTTTCCTAGGGCTGTTATAACAAACTACCACAAACTTGGTGGCTTAAAACAACAGAAATTTATTCTCTAGAGGCTGGAAGTCCAAAATCAAGGTGTCAGCAGGGCCACGCTCTCTCTGACGGTTCTAGGGGTAGACCCTTCCTTGTCTCTTTCCAGCTTCTGGTTGTTGCCAGCAATCCTTGGCATCTCTTAGCTTGTAGATGCCTCACTCCAACCTCTGTCGTCACGTGGCCTTCTCTCTGTGTGTCTCTGAGTCTCTGTTTTCTCTCCTTCTAAGGACTCCAGTCATGAGATTAGGGCTACCCTAATCTAGTATGACCTCAGCTTAACTAATTGCATCTGCAAAAAACCTACTTCCAAATAAGGTCACATTCTGTGGTTCCAGGTAGACTGAATTGGGGGGGGGGGGACACTATTCATCCTAGTACAGCTTCTATTAAAGAATGTTCTGGCATCTGTGAACAATTGGGAAGTTTCTTTAGTTACAGAGGGGTCTTCTTACTTTCATATCAAGTTTCCTTAAGGAGATTATTAACTGATTCATTCATTCACTCAACAAGTATTTATTGAGTATTTATCTACTATGTGCCTGGCACTTTTGTAAGCACTGGAGATACAGCCGTGGAAAGACAAAGTCCACACTTGGTGGTACTTGTGTCCGACAGGGAGAACACTTATGCCAGTGTGGTAGGAGAGCGTGGCAGCATCCCAAGAGAGCACAGGGTGGGAAGTGCAGGTCTTCATCTTGGGCTCCAGAATTTGCTCATCTTCTCCCTTCAACCACGTTCCACTAGTCAGAGCAAGTCACAGCCAGCTAGAGTCAAGGGCTGGAGAAATACTACTTCTTGATGGGAAGAGTGACAATGTAGGATTGCAAAGGCGAAGGCACATCAGGAGGGCACTAACCTCTCCTTCGAGATTTTCACCAGTCGTTTGTGAGGCTAAAGTAGCGAGAGACTCTCCTTACTGTTCACACATGGAATTCTCAAAGCATCAGCACTCTGTCTTGGTTTGCTTCCTTCCCTTGAGTGTGGGAATATCCAGTGGTGATAGCGTCCGGTTCAGAGAATTGCTGGGAAGATTAGAGATCATGTATTTAAATAACCGATGAAGGTGCCTTACACAGAGTAGCTCCTCCTCCTGTCTGCTGTTGTCTCATACTCTCCGATGGTCACCGTCACCATCATCACCATCGTCGTCATCTTGGGGACCGTGAGAGGAGGCAGACACAGAGCTCTAATGCAGGGTGTAATGACTTGTCCCTGGTGGCCACCAGGATATCCCTCAGGTCCCCAGGAAACTCACCAGTGTTCTTAATTTAGGCCCTCCCAGTTGCCCTGTGCCCGTCTTAGGAGGAATGTGCAGATTGTGGTTCAGAGCTGGAAATGCAGGGCCAGCTTCCTGGCCCACACCAGGCCCTTGGCTCTGATGGCTTAGCTGTCCAGGTCGTTGCGGGGTTTCACTGATCCCTCTGCATTCTCAAGACTCAAGGCCACCTACGGTCTGGCTTGGAGAGGGCAGTGGCTCTGGGGCTCTGAGTCCCTGTGAAGCGAGTGGCCACAAGACTTGAGAAAACCAAGCATGAGGTAGACCGGGGCGTTGTTCTATAAAGGACATTCAGTGTGGTGGGTGTTCAGAGGAGGGAACAATTCTTCCACTTGTGTGACAGGAAGTGTGTTGGGCCTTGAAGGATTGTCGAGTTTGTACCAATAAAAGTGGAGAGGGAAGAATCCCAATAGGAATGGATGGACCCAACCATTCAGATGATTCAAAGAGTGAGGGGCCGGCCCCGTGGCTTAGCAACCTGTTAAGCGCGCGCGTTCCGCTGCTGGCGGCCCAGTTTAGGATCCCGGGTGCGCACCGACTCACTGCTTGTCAGGCCGTGCCGTGGCCCCATCCCATATAAGGTGGAGGAAGATAGGCACAGATCTTAGCCCAGGGCCAGTCTTCCTCAGCAAAAAGAGGAGGATTGGCATGGATGTTAACTCAGGGCTGATCTTCCTCAGGAAAAAAAAAAAAAAGAGTGAATCACTGGTTTCTCTGGAGCTCCCTTCAGTTCTTCAGCGGGGAGGAGTGGGGATGAGGCTAGAGAAGTAGGTTGGTGCTGGACTATGGAAGGACTTCAAAAGATGAGTGTATGGATGGGGACTCCGTTCTCAGGGCAGGGAGGCAACCAGGCCACCATATCATCTGTAGCCCCAAAGTGGCTATTCCATAGCCCTGGCGCCCCAGTTTCTCTATAACTTTAACTGTAATTAATATTAATTTCTTTTATATTTAAAAGAAGAGCCACATTGCACATTCAGGAGGGTAGATAGAGGTATGGCATTAGACCAACAATATGGTGTCGCCACTCAATAAAAATCTCTGAGACCCTGGGTGTTGGAGACCAAGATGACGGCACACCAGGGCAGTGTGGTCTTGTGTTTCCTCTTTTAGGTTGACCGTGAGGACTGGTTCAGAATGGCAGTAAATGGCCTTTGGGGAGAAACTTTTGCTTCTAGAATTTAGAAGATCGCACACATCTTCCCTCTAGCCCCTGTGGAGGCTGCCAGCTCTCTGGCCTCGTCCACCCCCAAGACTGTGAGCCCTTTGGGGATACGTTATACCCTGCAATGGTGCTGAGCAGAACGCCTTGTACATTGTGAGGTCTGGACACATGTTTGAATGAATGGATCAGTGGATGAATATGGCAGAGAGGAAAAGCTCAAAGGTTGCAAATGATATAATCCAGGCTCAAACTGCCTTACGCACCAAAGCAAATACATTAACTAATGTAACAAAAGCCCGGGAATTGGGGGTCTGGTTTCAACAACATATGGACCCAGCTATTCAGATGATGTCACTGGGAAGACGTCCCTCTGTCTTTCTGCTCATCTTTCCTCTGTACCCTTCACTCCCAGTCTAGCTCTCCCTGCATGGTGGCCCTCCTCCCTGTCCCCAAGCTCCAGGCTGCCATTCTCACAGCTCAGCCGCTTGAGAGGAAAGGGAACTGAGAATGGAGAATGGGTTTCCAGCGGAAAATCGAGGCACTGGTACCGAAGAAGCAGAAAGCAATAGATGTTCACAGTGATAGGCTTATAGAAAAATTAGATCCCTTTGCTTTAAAATAGATCAACCAATGCCCACCCTCCATGCTTCTTCCTACTTCATTCACGAAAATGAGAGTACTCAACATCAGGGTAGAGTGGGTGGTGGGCAGCTTTGGTTGCCAGGCAGACCTGAGTTTGAATCCTGACTCTGTCTCTTACTCCCTGTGTGATCTCAAGCTAGTAACTTAACTTTTCTGAGCCTCAGTTCTCTCTTTCTTCCCAGCTGGGCTGTAAACTCCATAAGGGCGGTTACCTCCTTGTGCTTTTCTATGACTGCATCCCCAGTGCCTGGCAGCACAGTGGCGGGTACTTGATACTGTGAAATAAATCAACAACGGTTCAAGTTTGTTGCTTGGAGAAAAGAAAAACTGTATATGTGAAGCTCTAGTAAAATGCCAGGCATGTAGCAGGTGACGGATAAGTGGTGGAGTTGATCCTTCTATGACTCTACAAAGGAAGTATGGTGGAACAGAGAACAGAGTTGAGACAATTGATGGAGAATTGAGGTTGTCAGTTGGCTACATTGGGATCATGGCTGTGGGTGTGGCCAAGTAGAAATCTCCCACCTAGGACTGAGTTCTTGTCCCTCTTGTGTCCACTCTGCAGCTGGAGCTCTCGAACGCCGCCGTCCTGCACCAGATGAGGCGGGACCAGGTCACAGACACGTGCCGCACTAACAGCGCCGTGAGCCGCAAGAGGCGCGTGTTGACCCCCAACGACCTGAAGCACCTGGTGGTGGACGAGGACCACGAGCTCATCTATTGCTACGTGCCCAAGGTGGCGTGCACCAACTGGAAGCGGCTCATGATGGTCCTGACGGGGCGGGGCAAGTACAGCGACCCCATGGAGATCCCGGCCAACGAGGCGCACGTCTCGGCCAACCTGAAGACCCTGAACCAGTACAGCATCCCAGAGATCAACCACCGCTTGAAAAGCTACATGAAGTTCCTGTTCGTCCGGGAGCCCTTCGAGAGGCTGGTGTCCGCCTACCGCAACAAGTTCACGCAGAAGTACAACACCTCCTTCCACAAGCGCTATGGCACCAAGATCATCAAGCGCCAGCGGAAGAACGCCACCCAGGAGGCCCTGCGCAAAGGCGACGACGTCAAGTTCGAGGAGTTTGTGGCCTATCTCATCGACCCGCACACCCAGCGCGAGGAGCCCTTCAACGAACACTGGCAAACCGTCTACTCCCTCTGCCACCCGTGCCACATCCATTACGACCTCGTGGGCAAGTACGAGACGCTGGAGGAGGACTCTAATTACGTCCTGCAGCTGGCAGGCGTGGGCAGCTACCTGAAGTTCCCCACCTATGCCAAGTCTACGAGAACTACTGATGAAATGACCACAGAGTTCTTCCAGAACATCAGCTCAGAGCACCAAACGCAGCTGTACGACGTCTACAAACTCGATTTTTTAATGTTCAATTACTCAGTGCCAAGCTACCTGAAATTGGAATAAAGGGTGTGGGAGGGGGAGAGAATCATGCTTTTTAATTTAAGATTTTTATTTGTCAAAAGAATTATATGGATATTGGGTTATTTTGTAAATTAATATTTCTTTGGGGATGATGCTGCGAGCAGCATAGTGAGAATTATTTAAAATCCTTAGTAGGGAAGGATGGCTGTCTTTGCAGGGGAATAGGATGGGTGTCCTTGTTTTTAGATATGAATACTGCAACACTGTCTCAAAGGTTTCCTTGTGTTCTGGTGAATTCCATGAATTGTGCATCCCGTAAATTCTAATTAATGTTATTTATAGTTATTTAAACATGGTCTCTGTATAGATTTCTTTTTGTGGCAGCAAGATTCTTGTGTCTTTGCAGAAGAAATCTGTGTTTTGTTCTGTGCTTGCTACAGCTCATTGTGAGGCATGAATGTTCTCTTTACTAACCGCTCATAGAGTCACTGCGTGATAACCACCACATGATGGCTGTTGATGCCACCATGCTTAAAATGCTCTAGAAATAAATAGAAAGAGGCACCTTGGCAAGGGGCTAATTCCAAACCAATTTCAATCAACTCAAAAGTCCCTTGCACTAAAGAAATGTGATTTTCTTTTTAAACCCAAGGAGAGAGCTGATGGTAGCGTTTTTTTTTTTTTCCCCACAAGAATTAGTAGTCTGATAGAATAGGCTTTTCTACAGAAATTTCTAACTGGCAGTGCCAGTTGTCATGAAGGTGAAGTGGCTGTTGCTTTATATCCAACACTATTTATTGAGCAACTACTATGTGCTGGGCCTAATTCTAGGCCCTGCAAATAGAGCATTGAACAAAACCAATAGTCTCGACCCTCAAGAAGCTTTACATGGACACACAGTATCCAGCTCGACAATTAGCAAACCCCTGATACTCATGGACTTAGCATAAGGTTTGGACTGTTCGTGAACAACCCCAGAAGGTCCATGACTCCTACAAATTTGCATGTTTCTGTAGCCCAAATTTGTAAACCACATGCTTGGAGCAGGCCACTTACCTTGGTCAGTAATCCAAGCTCATTGCCCAAGACGAGAGATGACAAAAATGTTTCCTATCACGTGCCCACTCCAATTTATTGATCATGTCTGCCTTTAAGACCCAGAACAGATTTGCCAGGCACTGCGTGAAGAGTGCTGTGATTGATTAGTGTGTCTGCCTTGAGTGAGGGAAGGGGAACATGGGCCACGTTTTCCCAGTGCCTCCTCCTGTCATCTCCAGCCCTGCATCCACGTCTCCGTGTAGACGTGTTGTTTTTACTCCTTGCCATGTAAAAGAGTGAAATGCTGTGGCAGGACTCCTCCATCTGGGGATTTGGCGTTTCTGCCCCTCATGAAGGTCAGAGGTGGACTGTATACACGTATGCACGTGCATACCCCTCCCGAGTCCTCCAGAGGCTAAGAGACCATCAGCATCTTTGCAGCCACCACGCATGAGCAGCAAGGACAGCCTCCCGTGATCATAATCCACGCCCCCTCTCCTCCGGAAGGCTAGAAACGTTCCATTTTCTGTTGCTTGCTAATTACCATCTGCACACGCTTCTCATGTCCAGCCGTTTCCGATGCCTCGGTTGAAGTTTGAGCCACATCCCTCTTACAGCTAGTGAGTGAATTGGTAGGAGATACTGTATATAATAATAATAATAGTTCTAATAATAGGGGTGGGGTGGGATGGGATGTGGTTAAGTTCTTTCTTGTTTTGTTTTTGATGCAGTATATAGCAAAGGGGTGAGAAGAATATTCTAAGCAACAAAAAAATGAATAATTTATTCACAGAAACTATTAAAATTGTGTTGTAAAACTCCCAGCCAGCTCCGCAAGCAGCAGCTGCCACCCCTCACTGAGGAAATGATTTTATTGAATGTGGGTGAAGTGTGCGCTGGAGAGGGTGGCCGAAGCTGTTTATAAAGCGTTCTGTCCCTTCTTCCAAGCTCTCTCCCCTTTGTGAATGGCATGGCAACTCTACCCTTGATGGATAGAGATTTATGCAACGTGTTTTACCGAGTAGAATGGCAGACCTTAGCTGTCCCCGGAATTGGGAGTCTGGACCCTATTTCCGGGCAGGGGCCACTGTCCTCAGAAATGGGGCTTCTGCTAATGAAACAGGTTGTCCAGCATTCCCTGATATGTGCTCCACAGAACACAGTTTCTAGGGGACCCCAAGTCGGTGTGATGCAAAATAAGGGTTTTGTGGTCAGATATCCTTGGCAAACAAAGTTAAATCAGTTTCCTTTCTGCAGGACTTTTCAGAGCCTTGAATGCATGCTGTGCATTGTGAATCCCCAAGAGCATCATTGAGTCAATAGCATTTCGCGAACTACATGAGCAGGATACTCTATTTTGCACATCATCTCATAGAGCTAGAGTTCAGCAGTCTACTCGGATTAGGTTGATTTGGCACATCTGAGGTCTTCAAGAATAAAAACTGCCGCCCCAACCCGCCTCCAAAAAACAAAACAATAAAACAGCACCACAGTCTCCATCTGGTTTATAGCAACAGAGGTACTTTATCAAATAAATTGAACTTTTGCTTAAGTGCAGTGAGTCTAATCCTGGATACCAGCATGGGCAGCGGTTCCATCCCTCCCAAAGGGAGTGGAGGAAAGCCTCGGGTGGTGTGGACAGAAAGAACGGGGGAAGGGAGGGCACAAGGCCACAGAGTGGTCTCCCCAATTGCTCCATGTGAGCAGAGTGAGCTCAGCCCTTGGTGAGCGCTTCTCCAGTTCCATAGTCTGGAATTGTTCACTCGGTGCTTTTTTGGTTTTAAATGGAAATTCACATAGATGTCCCGAGTTCTGCGTTTCCGTGTCCATCTTTGATCATTTGTGCGAGCGAGCTCGGTGCCGTGTGCAGATCGCCTTCCCTCTGCCGTCTTCTCTCTCTCAAGTGAGAAGAATTGTCCTTCAGGGGACAACATGTCACTCCAGTTCTGCAATGAGGGGCTCTTTCTGCTCGTGTTTTGGTTTGTGTTCACATTTTATTTTCTAACGGCATAAAAACTTTTTTAAGAATAATTGATTCAACTGTTTTGCAGAATGTAGAAAGTATTGTGTGTCCTTGGTTTAAAAGAATTCATGGGTGAAAATGTGCCTGGAAAACAAAAGTTTGTTAAAGAAAACTGAAAACGCTTTCATTGCATGCTTAGCTGGAGAAAAGCAAAGGCAGGTGTCCCATCTCCCAGCCGCTTTTCAAAGGTGCTGCTGTGTTTTCAAAACCAGGTACAGTCAGGGTAGTATTTACAAGGACATTCCTGCTTAACCTATCCCATTGGTAGGAAAACTAGAATTTTAGCCACAGGATTTGAATTCCTGCAGCTTCTCCAGAACCCCCTCTCTGCCCTCCCAGCTGGTCTGGGAAGAAGGGCAGTGTGCTGGCCTACGGTGTCTCAGAGGGGACCTTCCTTCCTACCTGTCCACCACGTGAGCTGCACCCTCTTGCGTGTACAGGATCTGGATGCTACAGGAGGGCAGTGGGCAGTGGAAACTTCACTTGGACCAGTCCTCCTGGTGGCAAAGGTGTGGAAGCATGGGGGTCTAATCCCTGCTGGTAGAAAGTTCCCAGAACAAAAGCAAGTCCCTAGCACACTTAGCTGGTGGGCTCTGGACCAGTGCTAAGGTAGGGATTGCAAAAGTCCCTGTTGTAACTTGGCAAGAAGCCAGGTTCGCACACTCTGTTCAGCTGTGGGTGGTGCTCAGAGCACCTCTCAGCCGCATCCTGCCCTGCACACACAATCTAATCTGCCCCACTCTGTGCAGTCCTGGTGACCAGAAGCCCTTCCTTGCCCACCCTTATGTCAGCAGGACTGACCTCATCACTCCCCCGAGCTCCCACAACCAGCATTTCCTCCTGCCTTTTCCCATCACAAGCAACTGCACCCCATGAACAGGCAACAGACCTTCTACAAACAGCTTGACTCTTGGCCATTAACAGGAGAATTTCATTCTTTGTCAGGTACAGAAGGGGCTGCCCGTACTATTTTCTTATGAGCATGCTCAGTATGGCCTATGGACATAAATTATAATTTAACATCTTGGTGGAGTGTGATTTTTTTTAACATATTTGTATGCAGTAGAGGGCTTGTCGAAAACTCTCCCTGTATCTTACTGTACTGTTCAAGAAAGCTGAATTCCACATTGCCAACAAAAGCGTGAAATGTTCATGAACATTCTTCCAGGAAAAGCCATTCAAGCCTGATTATTTTTCTAAGTAACTTCAATTAAATTGAAGAAAAAAAGGAAGCTTCTCTCTGTGTATGGTTTGTTCATGGCTCATTGACAAAAGACTGTAGGGGTGGGGTGGGATGTATTTCTTAGCATGTGGGGGGCCCTGGTGGTGTGTATCAAAAGATGGAGAGGGAAAGACGGAGATGCGGACCCCGTTGGCAGTCTTGGCCATGGTAAAGACCACCATAGATCTGAACCCTTTATGTTTTGTGGATGAATGAAAGCTTTCTTCATTCCTGTTTTGTCTATAAACTCTGTAGAGTGATGCGTTAGAAGGCCCGCCATAATCATGTAGGCCTACCACCCGTGTGAAAAATCAGGAAACAGAGGCTCTGAAAGGTTAAATGCCTTTGGCAACAGAGCAAGTATTCAAACCCCAGTTGATATGCATTCAGAACCCCATGCTTTTGGCGCTAAACAACACGTCTCTCTAAACATCTGTTCACGGTCCGGAAGTTGCAGATTTGTCCTTCAAGCCCCAGTTGTCCAATTCCAAATCCATTCCTTGCCTGATGCCCCATATAGCTTCGTTCAGCTCCATTGATGCACATTTTTTAGCTTTATTGATTAACATGATTGATTTATCTATATTTTGCCAAAGAAGAAATCATATTCAAAGTTGTTTATTGTATTCTAATTTCTTTAAATGTATTATCTAAACATTTTAACATGAGAATATTGGATTAAAAGTATTTTTCCACCATGCCAGATATGGTTTATAATATGTCCACTCACCAGCTGGTTCCCACCACCACTGGCCCAGCTCCCACCCATTCCTGGTGTCTTCGCTGTTATGGCTTTGGTCCCATCTGGTTGGGAAACGTCCAGACCGTGGAGCTTAGTTGTCTTAAGTTAATGGAAAATGCACTTCCTTTTTAATGTGGTGAGTGGATATCAATTTGTCACATCGTCTCATTCGGACACTGTAAATGTCTGTGGGAAGCCATCCTGGATGAGGACATCCCCAGTCCTAGTTCACTCCCCTTGGAGTAAGACTGAAGTGCCCTCTTGTCAGTGGCCAGCTAATCAGTCAATATTTCTGAAGGTGCCACGGGTGCCTTCTGTCTGATGCTGCAGAAGCTACAGAAACCAAGGAGCCTGCAGCCTAGAACATTGCCAGGGCCAGGCCAGAGTAAGGTTATCATTGATCCACCACCAAGTGAACAAAATAGCACCAAGCAGGATCATTAGTATATGATGCCAAATTGTCCTTTCTTGGGAGGAGCTCTCCTTTCACAAGTTATGTCTTTCCTACATTTTGGGTATTTGAGTAATTTTTATGATAGTAGATGTTGATATAAGAAAATAAGTAAAGTATTGGCAATTCCATGTCAGCCCCCAAAGTCATTTCAGACATTTTCTAAGAAGTCACAATATCCAAAAGACTAGGAACTATTGGCCGAGAAGGCATTTGAGGCGTGAAGTGAGGGGGCAGAAACTCGAGGGCTTGGAGAACAGAACTCTGGGGAAATCCCTCCTGGGGTGCAATTCTGAGCTTTGTACCTACATTCCTGCCGGCATCTTGTGGCCTGTGGCCATGGGTTCCTGGGTCCTGGGGTGACTTACAAGAAGCTGAAGCCTAGTCTGGTCTACATTCACCAAAGAGAGTTCATCAGACACCTTGGGTCTGGGATAATGGACATTTCCAGTATAAAACAAAAGAGGACAGTCTAGCAAGACTGACATGAGAAGCAAACAAACAACCTTTTCCCCATAACACAATCCCATCCTAGTGCCAACCTTGTCCTCTCATAACCTGTAGATAGAACAGTCAGAATGGAAGCAGCCTGCTGATTCCAAACATGCAGCTGGCTGAGAATGTTCGCAAACATACCGCCTCGGTCTTTTCCTCTTTAAAACTGGGAAAATAGTAACATCTGAATTAAGCCAAAGTTGAGATCAATAAGAACCCTTGAGGCCAGTAGCATCAGTTTATCCACCAAGAAGCTGTAACCTAGAGGTAATCACTTCCTGTTTGGGCCTCATTTCCCTCATCCATAAAATGAAAGAATTGAGCTATATGTGTGGTTTTCCTTTTTTTTTTTTAAATGAGCCTCTCTAAAATTTTTTGTATGTTGAGCACTCATGTAAAATAGATGAAGCAGAGATGCTATGATTGAATAGTTTGAGGCCCAGCTGAGCCTCTTTTCCCTGTAAAGTTCTTGGGGCCTCCATGGAACCCCTAGGGTTCCAAGGAACATAGTTTGAGAACCACTAAATTTGATGACCTCTGAGCCTTTCCAGCTTTGACGTTCTCTAATGATCTCCCCAAATCCTCCTCTATAGCTCACTCTGCTATACACCAAAGAGGTCTACTAGCAATTAGATGGTACCATAAAGGTAAAAACTGCTTCCAGAAAGGAGTTAAGGGAATAGCATTAGAACAAGATTAAGATGGAAGAAAAGACATGAGGAAAAAGAAAAAGTAAAAGGTAGAAGCAGATGCAGGAAAGAAATAGCTCAAAGCCAAACTCAAGATGGGAACCAAAGTTTACATTCCTCTTTCCAAATGGTCTACCAAGGAAATGCAGGCTCCAAATTCCTACAAAACCCATTAATTTGAAATACAAGAGACTGGAATGAAAAACAGTCTCTGTATTAATCTGCTTTTTACTTTTCAATGTTTGTTTTTAAAAATAATAGAGCGTCTCGTTGTGCAAGAATAGCAGGGGCTTTGAGTTTCATGTTGGTTTGGACAAGCCAGCAGCCAGGGAAGGAGATTTTTTGTGTCTCCGTCCAGCCTTGGACCTTTACCTGATAGACCAAGCCAGAAACAACTTTCTGCTTGGCACCAAACTGGCCACAGGGTGAAGGGAAAATGCCTAAAGAAGAAATGAAGGAGGAAAGACCTCTGACTATAGGAATGGTACCTGTACACTGAGCTTCTGTGCACCATGAGCACAAACTCAAGGGTAGGAGACGTGGAAATGTTTGCTTTTAATGTAGTCTTTTCCAAAAATATATAGTTTCATAAAGCAAGTTGACCGTGAAAGTGACTAACTTTTATTAATTCACACAGTTTATTATATTGTAATGTGTTCAATGCTTTCCATTTAATCTTCACAACAACCAACAAGGCAGATACTTGTACCCTTTTTACAGACAAGGAAGCAGAAGATTAGAATAGTTAAATAACTTGCCCCAAATTACTCATCTAATAAGTGACAGAGCCAGGATTCAAACCCAGGTCTGGTTGACCCCCTGGCCCACTGGAATCAGCATCACCGGTGGGCTGAGACAGGAGGAGGCCAGAAGTCTAAATTGGGGGATGATGAAAACCGTAGCCAAAGTGGCAAAAGCTGGTTATACACAATTGAAAGACACTAAGAGAATAAAACAAAAGAGCTGGAAGACTAAAAGGGTAAAGTCCAGACTAAAATAGTCACAGAAAACTAGATGATCCATCCAAATAGAGTTTCTGTCTGTGTTGTCGAGATAGGGAAGCGTCAGTTCTCCTGCGTGTCTCCTTTATTCTCACAGCATCATACTCAACACTTCTGACACCAGGTTGGCGGGGGGGCGGGGGGGGGGGTCCCCACAACAAGCAATTTTCTGAGACCAGCTAGGTATCCTTCCATTTAACTCACTTCTGACACCATCTACCTGGAGATAGTGTCGGATCCCACAGGTTAAGAACTCAGTCCTACAAGACTGCACCCTGCACACACACACACACACACACACACACACACACACACTGCAGATGCCAATCGCAAGTCCAAGTTGTCACTTGTGCTTCTGACCAATTGGCTATAAATCAGAGGTTCCCACAACCCCCTCCTTGGGTTTGATTAATTTGCTAGAACTCAGAAAACCAGAACTCAGGAAACCAGTTTACTTACTGTTTACCAGTTTATTAAAAAAGGATGTGATAAAGGATACAGATAAACATCCCAGTGGAAAAGATGCACAGGGCAAGGTATGTGGGAAGGGGTGCAGAGCTCCCGTGCCCTCTCCAGGGCACCACTCTCCCAGCACCTCCACGTGTTCACCAACCCAGAAGCTCTCCAAACCCCATACTTTTGGGATTTTTATGGATGCTTCATCATGTAGACATGATCAATCATTAACTCCATTTGTAGTCCCTCTCCCTTCTCTGGAGATTGGGTGGTGGGGTTGAAAATTCCAAACTTCTAATCATGGCTTGGTCTTTCTGGTGACCAGCCCCCATCCAGGAGCCCACTAAGAGTCACCTCATTAGAACAAAAGACATTCCTATCACCCAGGAAATTCTAAGGGATTTAGGAGCTCTGTGTCAGGAACCAGAAACACAGAAACAAAGACCAAATGTTATAACAAAAGGTGCTCCTAGCACTCTGATCACTTAGAGAGTTGGAGGGGTTTTAGGAGCTCTGTGCCAGCAACCAGGGCAGAGACCAACATATATATTTTCCATTATCTCACAATTGTCTATGACAGTATCTTTCAAAAACAGCTGGACTCATTATCAAAAAATCTGGGCAAACTATTTAGAAAGGTTAGATTTCAAATAAAAGCCAGATGGCAAAAGTGAAATTCAGATTAGGGGTTTCAGAGGAGGCTGTGAATCTACAGAAAGGAAAGCATAAGCAGTAAATATTCTGATGTCTGGACAGAACAAACCAACCTGGGTTTCAAACATAAGCCCCAAATCAAGTCTCAAGGGCAGCCGTTCAGGATGAAGATGTTGGCTTCCAGCAGCTGCTCACATAGCAGTCAATGCTGCATGGTGCAGCCTGAGGTGCGCGGAAGTGGGATGAAGGACCTTTCCAGGCAGTGTAGAGAGGCCAGACAAAAACAGTTTAAGAGCGAAAGGCTGAGAGTAGGTGGGAGCATCTTGGGGCAGAAACAGCTGTGGATGTCCATCAGGCCTCTGGTCTTCACAGCAACTCCTGCAGGCTCAGGCTCCCTGCAGACGTGCCCAGGTGTTACTGTAGCCCTGGGGCAGAGCCTGTAAGCTGAGTCCCGAGCTTCTTCGCCCCTCCTAGGAACCTGCAGCTGTCAGGGGACCCATTCGTTCCTTCAGACATGTGCTAAGCGTCTGCCTATGTGAGACCCCGTGCAGGATGCCAAGAACATGGGAATTCTTAGGACTCACAATCAAGTGAAGAATACAGAAGTATTAACAGATAGTTACAGGGTAGTCAAAACATACATGAAAATGAAACACCAGGCTATCCCTGGGAAAAAGTGAGCCAACTCAGTAGCTGGAGAAATACAGAGGTGAGAGATTGGAGCGGTGGTTCTCAACTGGGGGTGATTTTGCCCCCCAGTGGATGGACCTCCAAACAAAGAAATTGTCCAGCTCAAAAATGCCGGGGTTGGGAAATCCTGAATGGGAGAAATATTAAGGGGGTAGAATCTGTGACTTTTAGTAACTGAATGGATGTGAAGGTAATGAAGAGGCAAAAAGGATTGGCGTGTTCTCAGCTCGGGAAACAGTTGCTGGAGACTGGGGCCATTCATGGGGGTCAGGTAATCAGGAGCAGGTTTCTGGGAAGGCTGTGACTTCAGTATGGGACACACTGAATTAAGTTCACGTGGGACATACAGAGGAAGAAGGATAAGTGGGTCTAGAACCTCACTACTCAAAGTGTGGTTCCTGGACTAGCAGCAGGGATATCGCTTGGGAATTTGCTAGGAATGCAGTGTTTCAGGCCCCACACCAGCCCCTCTGCATTTTAAGAAGCCAGGTGATTCATATGCACATTCACACTTGAGAAGCATTGGTCTAGAGCTGTAGCTTTGGGGGAGTGGGGTCGTTTTACATTATTGCTTATTCTTTCTTCCAGCAACCTTGAGACGTGAGTGTGATCAGAGCCACTGTGTCTGGTTGTACAGGTTGTGCACTGCACAAAGGTGCCTGGCTGAGAATGGTGCTGTCATTTGACATTTACCTGGAAGGAAGGGATGTGGTTTTCTTACGCTGCTTGCCAAGTTATAAGCACAGGGGCTGTGACCACCCCCAAGGTGTATTTTTCTAATTTGCACAAAACCCATATGGCCTAGCAGTGGCCCTGGATATAATACAGTTCCACATCCCCTTATTTGCAGTTTTGAAATCTGCAAAACCCTGAAGACCAAAAATTTTTTCATAGATTTGCAGCAAGCTCACTTGGCAGCAAAACCTGACGTTAACTAACTATAGTTAGTTAGTTAGTGAGACTAACTATAGTCTTTATTTATCCCACTTACTGTGAATAGTCATACATTTTCCTGCAGAAATATTAATGTGTTTTCTTATGGAGTACAGCCTCACAACCCACCGGAGTATTAGGTAATACGTACTATTTGCACAGCCTTATTTTTCTCAAATTTGAAAAATTCTGAATTCTACAACACACCTGATCCCAGGGTTTCAGATAAGAACTGTGAACTTGTACTACCAATTTTACAGATGGGGAAACTGAGGCTCAGAGAGGTTAAGTGCATGAGGGAGCCAAAGTTCAAACCCCCTGCTCTTTCTGCATCACACTGGTTCCAAGATGCTTATTGCATAAGACGCTGATCGGTACACAGTCCAGGACTTTCCCTCAAAGACAATGTAAATTTTCAGACAGAAACATGGGTAAGAGACACAAGGACCTGGCTTTTGTGTGGGTCTCCCATAACAGAATGCCAGTCCGTGCACATGAGCTGCACATTTCCAATCAAGCCTCCGGGTGTCCCGACAGCACTTAGCCCAAAGCCAGGCACCGGGTGCTGGAAGCATCCATCAACTTCAGCCCCATTGGCAGACACGGAGAATCCTGGCACTATTGCAAAAGAATGAACGCAGGGGCATTCTCATTGGATCTGTGATTGAAACAATACAAACGACAGCAGAACAGCAGGGATAGTCTTCTGGTGTGCTGTTCCTCTTCCACAGATGGAGGTCTCCAGCAGCAGCAGAGGAACCAAATGCCAGTTTCTTCTCGAAAAAACATTCGCGAGCTTTGAACACAGCACCGGGCATCTCTTCAGAGGATCCCTCCTGATTCCTCTGGTCCTTCCGCAAAGCACAGACTTTATTCTCCTAACAGACATAAACCTGGAGCTATAGATTATCAGCCACAGAAGAGGCAGTGTACCATCCTCTCTGAAGTTTTGCAAACTCTAAAATTACATTCATGTGATATACTCACGTCTGTATTCTTCACTCACGACCTTACATGATAGGGTGATGCCGAAAGGTGCGTGTTGGAAATTTGGCATCTTGTCACCAAAATCAATGATTATCCATTTAAATGAACTTAAGCTTCTATAAAAATGTTTGTTTTAAAAATATCTTTATTTAAAGATATTTCAGTGAATATCGAACTCAAAATTTTCTGATTCATTTCTGATTCTTTCCATTGTGTATACATGCATTACACATTTGTGTATATTTATCACTTTATATTATTTTATATACAGATTGCATATCTTCTCTGGAGAAGTGTTTATTCAAATCTTTTGCCTATTTTAAAAATTGGCTTGTTCGTCTTGTTATTGAGTTGAAAGAATTTATCAATTTTGCATAGAAGTCCTTTATCAGAAATGTATTTTGCAAATATTTTCTCTAGTCCGTGGCTTGCCTTTCATTTTCTTAACAGTATCTTTCGAAAAGCAAAAGTTTTTAATTTTGAGAATTCCAATTTATCAATTTTTATTTTATGGCAAGTTATGTCCTACGTAAGAAATCTTTACCCAACCAAAAGTCTCCAAGATTTTCTCCAACGTTTTCTTGTAGAGATGTTATAGTCTTAGCCCTTCCATTTACATCTATATCCATTTAGGGTTAATTTTGCATATGTATGAAGTAAGGGTCATAGCAAAGACCGAATAGATAGCCATTTTTTCAAGTGCTGTTTGTTGAAAAATCTGTATTTTTCTCATCTTGGTGCTTTTGTCAAAAACGAAGTGATCACATACGTGTGGGTATCTTTCTGTTCCATTGATATCATACTGTCTTAATTACTGTAGTTTCATAGAAAGCTTTGAAATCGTGTAGTGTAATGTCCTCCAGTATGTTTTTTTTTTAATTGCACCCACTCTGACCTCGAATACAAGGTTTAATAGAAGTAGAAGGGGGAAACCGTTCAGTTTTTGCCTCTAAGTCTGATGCCAGCTATAGGTCTTTTGTAGATGGCCTCTATCAGCACGTTGAGGTGGCCAGTTTGCTATTTTATTAAGGATTTTGCTCTGTGTTTGTGGGGACTATTGCCCTGTAGTTTTCTTTTCTTATAATGTCCTCATGTGGTTTTGGTGTCAGGGTAATGCTGACCTCATAACATGATTTAGGAAGTGTGCCTTCTTCTTTTATTCTCTGGAAAACTCTGTGTAGAAATTGTATTATTTCTTCCTCAAATGTTAAGTAGATCTCACTTATGAAGCCATCTGAACCTGACATTTTCAGTGTGGGAAGACCTTTAATTACAGATTCACTTTATTTAATAGATACATGGCTATTGAATGTTACCCACTTTTCCTTAACTGAGTTTTGGTAGTTGACATCTTTTAAGGAATATGTCCATTTCCTCTAAGTTGCTGAATTTATTGGCATGAGGTTGTTCATAATATTACTTTAATGTCTGTCAGATATGTAATTATATCCCCTTTTACATTGGTGGTTGGTGTCTTCTCTTTTTTCTTCAATAGTCTGCCTCAAAATTTATCAATTTCATTGATTCTTTGTAAGAATGAGCTTTAGTTTCATTGTTTTTCTCTGTTGTTTTTCTACTTTCAGTTTCATTCATTTGTGCCCTCATCTTTCTTATTTTGCTTTCTTCTTCTTGCCTTGGGATTAGTTTGTTCTTCTTTTTCTAGTTTACAGTAGAACCTTAGCTTATTAATTTTAGCCCTTTAAGGGCTAAATTTAGTACTTAATATATTAAGTACTAATATAAGCACTTAAAAGCTATAGTTTTCCTTCTAGTTACTACTTTAGCTCCATTCCATACATTTTGGTAAGTTGTGTTTCCACTTTCATTCAGTTCAAAGTATTTTCTAATTTTTCTTGTGATTTCTTCTTTGACTCATGGGTTATTTAGAAATAAGTTGGGATTTTTTTTTGCATGTCTTTCAGTCTTTCATTTCTAGTTTAATTCCATTGTGGCCAGAAAACATAATTTTCAATTATGATTTCAATCCTTTTATATATGCTGAGACTTTTTTTTCTGGCCCTGAATAGGATCAATCTTGGTGTCTATTCTCTGTGCACCTTAAAAGAATGTGTATTCTGCTGTTATTGGGTGGAGGGTTCTATAACTGTCAACTGGGTCAAGTTGGCTGATAATGTTGTTCAAGTCTTCCATATCTCTATTGTTTTATCAATTATTGAGAAAAGTGTTGAAATCTCCTATTATAATTGTGGATTTTTCTTTCTCCTTAAAGTTCTGTCACCTTTTGCTTTGTGCATTTTGAAGCTTTTTAAATTAGGTGCATATATATTTGACATTGTTATATCCTCTTGATGAATTAACCCTTTGTGTTTATGAAGTCCCTATTTGTCCCCATTTGCATGACTTATGGGTTAGACTGATCCTTTTATGGTTTGTCTTTAAACTCATTTAGGATGGATCTAGAGTCGCCTTTATTCTAGAGCTCATTAAGCCCCATTTGTAAGGTGTGGCCTCTTTGAGGACCCTACATAGTGCCCTAAATATTCAGTGAGATCTTTCACTCCAGCCAGAGGGAACTCAAATAATTCCTGGAGCTGAGTAACCTCTGAGAATTATTTTTTATAGAGTTCCCCAGCAATCGTCCTTTCCTTGGAAGTGTTCTTGTTGGCATTATGGGGTTTTACTCTACACATGCACTCACTGGTATTCAGACTCAAGAGGACCTCTACCCAAATTTCTGAAGCTCTTTCTCAGTGTAGTTCTTGCCACTTGAGTACCCAACTCTGCCATTTCTAGCCACTTTGGCCTCTCAGAACTTCAGTCCATCTGCTCAACCCAGAGAGACTGGTGGACTGAGTGTAGGATTCTCCGGCTACAGTCTAGGAATTGCCTCCAGACAGAAAGTCTTGGCAATGGTAGACCTCACCTCAATTGTTCCCTTTTCTCAGGAATTGCAGTCTGTCAATGCCTGTTGTCCAGTATCTGAAAGGTGTTTCCTATATTTTGTCCATTTTTCTAGGTTTTTTTAAATTGTGGCAAGGTAATTCTGAACTGCATTTATCCCTCATGGACCTATGTAGACATTTGCTTATTGTTTCAATAGCTGTAGCTAAGTCAACATCCCATGGCTTATTTAGTTAATCCCTTAACACTGAGAATTTGGATTATTTCTCTTTTTAAAAATTATAAATAGTTCCAATACGAATATTGTTGTAAAAAAAAAAAAACTTTAATTTTCTTTAGAGGATATTTCCTTGAGATTTAGTAGAGTTACCAGAACAAAGGAGATGAATAATTTTATAGTTCTTGTTGCAATATTTCCTTATTGTCCCCAGAAAGATAAAACCCATTTACAGCACCACTAGGCACTGTAATATGAATACGTATTTCTCCTGCTTGCCAGCATGGGACTTTATCACTTTAATTTATTTTCGTTAGTTGAAACCATGAGTAATGGTGCCTAGAAGATGGCTCAATTTATTATTTTTTCTTATATTGCTAGGAAAACTGTGCACTTTTCCATCAGATAATTAAATTTCTGATTTTCTTGTGTGTAAACTATCTGTTCATCAACCTTGACAACATATCAAGAGGAATTATGGTATTTTTTTTTTTATAATTTTATTTATTTATTTATTTTTCCCCCCGAGCCCCAGTAGATAGTTGTATGTCATAGCTGCACATCCTTCTAGTTGCTGTATGTGGGACGTGGCCTCAGCATGGCTGGAAAAGTGGTGTGTCGGTGGGCGCCCGGGATCCGAACCCAGGCCGCCAGCAGCGGAGCGCGCACACTTAACTGCTAAGCCACGGGGCCGGCCCGTAATTATGATATTTATACTGCAGGACCTGATTATATTTTGTGGAGTAGTAAGCTGTTATGTGTTGAGCTTTTCACATAGCTTAACCCCCCTCTCTTTTAGTTTACATATGACTTTCCTTTTGAAGTGTGTCTCTTTAAGTAACAAATTGTTAGATTTTGCTCTTTCTTCCATCAGTGGCTTTTCTTTAGCCAGAAGAGTCCATCTTTTTAACTGACATGTAAGTGATACATTTATATTTTTACCACCTTCTTGTTTTTTTTTTGGTGAGGACGATCAGCCCTGAGCTAACATCGTTGCCAATCTTCCTCTCTTTGCTGAGGAAGATCGGCCCTGGGCTAACATCCATGCTCGTCTTCCTCTCCTTATATGCGGGGTGCCTGCCACAGCCTGGCTTGAAAAGTGGTGCATAGGTCCACGCCCAGGATGTGAACCTGTGAACCCCAGGCTGCTGAAGCAGAGCGGGTGAACTCGACTGCTACGCCACCTGGCCGGCGCCTCACCACCACCCTCTAAGTATGTTTTTAATTGTTATAGTGGCTTTCTTTCTTTTTTTATTGGCATAGCTTCCGCAGTAAATTTTAACGTCTTGATTTCTCTTCACTCTGTACTCTAAATCCACAGGACTTTAAATTCCACAGACCACGTCTGTGTTGTTACCCCCATATTTCTAGTGTCTAGCACAGTGATGCCACATTGATTTATTCATGTAAAATATAGTTATTGGGATCCCACAGTGAATGCTGTGGAGACCAGGTGTGTGGATTAACCCAGTCATCTGAAATCTTTTGAAGAGTCGGGTTTGTACCTTGTGCCTCTCATATTTTTGTGATCTGATTTATAGACATTAATGTTCGTTAACCATGCCCTCTGGGAACGTACTAGACAACTTCTCTTTCAGAAGAGACTTCATCCGATTCAAATCTGCAGTGCCCCTCATGAGAGTTCTTGCAGCTGTGGGATTTGGGGTTGACAAATTGTTTCACGACCTCTGAGAAACCCCCTTTCGGCTTCTAAGAGAAAGGTCAGCCTGGTCTACGTGAAAGGTCAGATTAAAGGTCAGCCTGACCTTGAAAGGTCAACCTGGCCAACCCTGCGTGGACACTGACACCATTTCTCTCAGCTTTGTGTAACCTTTTCCCCACAGCCTTCCTGTGCTATTCTCTGTAGTTTAAGGTGTAAACTCCAAACTTGTTTTGTTCTTACATCTCACAACGTTTCCTTTCGTCTTAAATCCTTAAAAGAGGCTGTCTTGAATTCTGACGTTTAAAACGTTGACCAGCAGCTGTCTTTTTTGAGCGTTGCCCCTACATGCATTCCTACGTCGTTCCCTCCCAATGGTGGAATTGAGATCGCCATCCGCGGCAGGATATTGATCTTTAATGATTTCCATTTGCTCTGGCCTTTCCTCTGGAGCCCTAGATGCTGCTGGGATCTGCTTGTTGTACTCAGTTGATCGAGTACCTGCCAGGGCTTCCGAGGCCTGTGTGTTTTGTTTGCATCATACTTCCTGCTTCTGTGATTAGGCCTTGATTTAGGTTGCCGTGCAGAGGCACCTTCCAGCCTGTCGAGTGGCTCTTGGTGCCCATGCAATAACTTTCGTTTAAACTTTGCATGAGCTGCCAAACACTGGGTTCCAATGAAATCCTGTGCAGAAGTCCAGCCAGAAAAAGACCCACCCAGAGCTGCTTTGGTCTTTGTTGGTGGCGGTGGAAAGGGATTGAGGAGGTCTGGAGCCGTCTCAACCTCATCATCCCCCAAGAGAACCCTGAGAATCCAAGGGATCCACTGAGGAGTTTCACTGGAGCTTCTCTTGTGTGTCAAACCTGCCTCCCCTCTCGGTTTCCCTCCCCAACCACATTCCTGAGCCTTCGTTCTGTCCTTCATGCTTGTTCCACTTTCCTTTTTAACAACCACCATTTCTTAATCTTTTACATGAACTCATATCTTATCCTTTATGCTTCCTTGAGTGTCTTTGGAAATCTGGGCAGATTTGGTTAATTTTTTTAAAAAATCTATTTACACTTAGAGATTATGAGGAAGCCAGGAAAGAAGTGTTTTGGATTTTTAAAAATACACATATGGGCTTCTTTTTATTTATTAACAGCTTTTAGACATTGTCAATATTATTCCTTAAAGCAGCTGTTTCTCTGAGCTCCCTTTCACACCTGCCTGTCGCTTCGGATTCCCATTTGTTAATTTACAAATCTGAATTGGAAGTGATAAAAAGCAAAGCACAAGGTAATTTTGTGGATTTTAAATCTTACTTATATATCTGAGAGTCATTTAGAAGCTCTGTGTACACCCAGCTGGGGTCACAGAGAGACCACTGGATTATTCTCCATCCTCTAAATACAGTTTCTGAGGTGTTAGCACTAATACAACATTTGCCAAATCTAGATTGGTTATGTTTGTGCGTTTTTCCTCCAGTAGACTGTAAAACCCTGAAGGGAACATGTTTCTCTGTATCAGTTATTGTACTTAGTATGATGCAAGGGAATAACACGTGCTTAAATGGGAAAGGCATCATATATGTATACTTTCAGAAAGTCTTCAGAAAGCCTGTTAAAAATGTTAATTATCTTGGCGTTGGGGAAAATATGACACAAACTGACTTAAAGAAGCAAAAAGAGAATGTTCCTTTCCTAGATGGAAAAGAATATAATGTTCACCACCGTCTCAAAGAGGGCACATTTTCAGATGACAAGTGACTCTTCAGGTTAGTTAAATGGTAAAATGACAGGGCTGACACAACGCTGAGAGCACTTTAATGTGGAAAATACACAAGGGAAAAATATCCAAACCAAATAGACACAAGCATGGGTTGGGATCACCATATAGTTGGAAGCCATTATCTCCATGTTTAGTTTTGGCAAAAAGGATCCAATGGTGAGCTTCTCCTCATTGTTAAGAATAAGCAGCAACACGTCACAGCGGGGATGACATTCCTCCCGCTGGGCCCTGGGCACACGCGTACCCTTGTCTTGGTCACATTAGGTCTGAGCTGCCTCACCTGGAGTGGATCACTCAGGGCCTCAGCAGGGACCTCCGACAGTTAGCAGTTAGCTGGCCAACATTATTAGCTTGGTGTTATCCGAGGTGCTGGGCCAGGCTCTAAGTAAATTCCCACCAGGCTTAGCTTATCCATCCATTCATTTATTCCACATGCATTTATTGAGACATTGAGGAATATCAAAGTGAATAAATAACAGTACTTATTCTCAAGTTGGTCACAGATTATAGGATAACAACAGTAAAATACAGTAAGGGCATAGCTCAGTATCTTGGGGGAAAATTATGTTTAGGGGGAAATGACACTTTATTGCTGATGTTTGCCATTCCATGATTGACTAATATTCCTTGCCTCTCAATTTGAGAAGAAGCCTCTTGCAA
Source organism: Diceros bicornis minor (assembly GCF_020826845.1). NCBI lineage: Eukaryota > Metazoa > Chordata > Mammalia > Perissodactyla > Rhinocerotidae > Diceros > Diceros bicornis. Next base: position 19,104,462 of record NC_080764.1, on the reverse strand, counting down.
TATACATGTCACTTGGGATCCCAGAGACATGACCTCCATAGAAATGCCAATTGTCCTAATTATCCTAAAGTGAAATTCATTAGTTAACAAATGAAGTCCATGCATGGTCTTATTCTTGAATATAAACTGCTAAGTTAATTAAACAAGGAGGCCGTCAGTCTGAGACGGCTCTAATGTGTGGCAGCCTACAAGCAAACCAAAATCTAAACCTGTAAATGCCTCAGGTTGCGAAATCAAAAAGCTAAAGACAACCAATCACAGCTAACTAGGCTTTAAGCTACAACCAATCAAACAATTTCCTTTCTTTGCTTCCCCACTTTATAAGTCTATCCCTGGCTCCCATGAGCGGAGCGCACCTAACCACTTCCAGTTTGGTGCTGCCCAGTTCAAATCCATTTTTGCGCAAATAAACTCTTAAAATTTTTAATATGCTTCAGTTTATCTTTTAACAAAGCATACAGCTAGGAATCTCCAAATATTTGGGAAAGCCATCCAAAACAAAAGAGAGCACAAAGCAAAGAGAAAAAAATAAATCCAGAGGAAAGATAGAAGATTAAAACAAACAAAACACCAAGCAGAGCTGGTATCTTCGAAGAGGTGAGAGAGGATATTGTATTCATAAAACAAGAAATGCCAAAACCAAGGAACAAATAGAGAATAAAAAGAGCTCTTGGAAATTAAAAATAGAATAGCCAAAATAAATTCAATTGAAGGATAGGGAGATAAAGAAACCTCACAGGACGAAGATTAAAAAAAAAACACCAAGATAGAAAACAAGAACGATGAGAGAGGTGGTTAATCTACCCAGGAGGTACAATTTCCTACTAAAAGGAATTCCAGGAAGATAAAACAGTGAATAGAAAATTACCAAAAATAGTGGAAATTTTCCCAGAAGTAAAGGAGGGACTCTGTGTGTTCAGTACAATGAATAAAAAATGCCTACACCAAGAGGCATATCATTATAAAATTTCATAAGACAAGATTCTGGTAAATGAAAATAAAGGCAAGTAGAAAGACAAAACTACCATACAGTGGTGTTGGCAAGAAATACAAATTTCAATATAATGGGTGTCTTCTGGTTGAAGATGACATAGTGAGCAATTGAGTTTACCACCTCTTGTTCTTGGAAACTCATTGGAATGATAGCAAGAAAGAATTAAAGAGAATAAAGTCATAAAATGCTGAGAATTGAAAAGGGAATGGGCACCTGAATTTTTAGACTGTGAATACCAGGAGGATGAGAAGTGGCTGAAGCAACAAGAAGAGCAGGGAAGGAGCCCCATCCCAAGACACACAGTAGAGTTCTTGCCTCCAGAGTCAGCAGGTACAAAGGACAAATGTGAGATGAAGAGCAGGTGTTGATGGAAATTATAGAAAAACGTGAAGTATCAGCTTCCCTCACCCCCACTAGTGATGGTGGCATTTGCCCCCAGGGTGAAGACTGAGAAATATCCTCTAAAAAATTGAACTAGGACAATCCAGGGCTGCTTCAGCTGCGGTTGAGTCCTCAAAGCAGAGAGAAGCATCCTCATTTGGGAAAGAAATAGTGTATCTGCCTGTTCCTAACCTGACCATGCCTTAGTGAAAACTTTTGGTGAAACCTGCTATTGGATATGCCCAGCAGCCCCCACCCCAAACACACATACACACACACACACACATGCACATAAACAGATATACACACACATGGTATAGTCAGCCCTCTCATTCGGGAGAGAGGACAGTAAAGACACAGAAAATCATGCCAACTATCTAAATGAACGAACCCAGTGTTTCATCATCAAATATAAACAGGTAACTGACAAACACAAGACATCCAAGGAGGAGCTACTGCACAAAGGAGAAAAACTTAGGGGAACAGACAAAACAACGGGTCATATGTATCAATCAGGACTTGTAGCTGCAGAGCACAGCATCCACTCAACCTGAATTTATACATTTATTCAATGAATATTTAAAGACTTACTATGAACAGGGCACTATTCTAGGTGTTGGGGGTAAAGCAATGGAGAAAATAGACAAAGTTCCTTTTTTACAGTTAGGTGGGCGGAGGCGTTCTGGCTGAAGAACAGCAGGTGCAAAGGCCCTGAGATGGGAGCAGGCTTTGTCCAGTATGGCTTGGGAAGAGAGCAAAAGGAAGAGTGGGAGGAGATAAGGTCAGACCACATAGGGCCTTTCAAGTCTTTATAAAGACTTTGTCTTTACTTGAAGGGAGATGAGGAGCCATTAGAGAGCTTTGAGCAAAGAAGTAAAATGATCTGACTTCTAAATGGATCACTTTGGCTCTGTGTTGAAAATAGACTTGAAAGGGATTAAGTGGAAGAACAAAGACTGGTGGGGACATGATTGCAATAATCTATATCAGAGGTGATAATGGTTCGGTCCAGGGTGGTAGCAGTGGAGGTGATGAGAAATGGTCAGATTTTAGAAATATTTTGAAGATAGAGCTGACGGGAATTGCTGGTGGTTTGGCTATCAGTTATGAGAGAGAAAGAGACGTCAAGGATGACTCTGTAGCAGTTTTGGGCTTAGCAACTGGAAGGATAGGGTAGTCATTTACTGAGATGGGGAGGATGATGAGAGAAGGAGCATATTGGGGGTGTGGTTGAAGATCAGGAGTTTGGATTTAGACAAGGTAAATTTGTGACACCCGTATTAGTTAGCTATTGCTGCATGACAAGATACCCCAAAACTTAGTGGCTGAAACACACCAAACATTTATTATCTCACAGTTTCTGTGAGTCAGAAATCAGGTGCAGTTTAGCTGAGTGCCTCTGGCTCAAGGTCTCTCATGAGGTTGCAGGCAAGCTGCTGGCTGCGGCTGTCATCTCATTTGCAAGCTCAACTAAGAGTGAGGGGATCTGCTTTCTAGTTCATGCACGTGGTTTTTTGTGGGCCTTGGTCTCTCACCACATAGTCCTCTCCACAGGGCTGCCTTATGACATGGCAGTTGGCTTTCCCCAGAGTGAACGACCCAAAACAGAAGCCACAGTCTTTTTGTTACATAATGTCAGAAAGGACATCCCATCATGTCCGCCACATTCTAATCATTATAAGTAAGTCAATATGCCTAGCCTGCCCACACTCAAGGAAAGAGGATTATACAAGGTCATGAATACCAGGAGGTTGGGTTCCTTGGATGTGCAGGTGGCAAGGTCATGTGGGCAGTTTGAATCTGGAATTCGGGGAATAAGTCCAGCTAGAAAGTTATCATCAGGAAAGTACTTACTATCGGGTGTTAGGCATCTTAGACAATCTTTGGAAGGACAAGAGGAATCAACTCTGGGTGAGTCTCCAGGGACATCTCCCAGAACCATACTGTGGAACTAGTCTGTCGGAGATCTGCTGTGGTCTCTGCTGCTACAGATCCCAGAGAAATTTTGCCTCTGCCTCCGTCAGTGCAAAATAGATCAGGTGTCCTAGCAGTTTCCTCGTGTAACTAACTTCAGAATCAAAGTTCTCAAAGGAGCATATGCTGATTGGCACAACCAAACTCTATGTCCTAGTTACAGGGAGTTGGAAAGTGTGATTTTTTTAAATACACCTATTATGGGAAGATGGAATTAATACTCATGGAGAAGTATCAAAATATAGAGTGTTCAAAAGATGTGAGGCATCTGTAAAGGACTATTGTCCATCACATTCTGGAAGGAACTGAGATAGCTTAGCAGAAACTGGAGATCATAAAACGAATCTAAGAGCCACAAAGAGACATGGATGGATATCACATTCATTAAAAGCTCCACAGTGCCAACCCAAAGAAGCAAAGAACAAGATAGAGTTTGTGAAAATTCAAGATGTGAATGCAGAAAGTGAGAATGTAATAAATTAGGTGGAAGAAATAGATGAGAAAAATCCCCCCAATATAGAGCAAAAAGACAAAGAAATGGAAAATCTGAGAAAAAAACATAAACACATAATCTCAATCTAAGAGGGCCCACGTTACATTAAGACATCCTAGAAAGAGAAAAGAGAGAAAGTGGAAGGTATGAAATTATTTTTTTAAAAATTTATTTTAAATACCCAGATCTAAAGGAAGATGCTTGAAAGAGTCCCCTAAGTACCAAGTTCATTGAGTGCAAAAAGACCCACATAACCACAGCATCATGAAATTTCAGAAAGCCCACTGCTGTGTGGGACACTTGATGGCGGGGGCTCAGCAATGGAGCCCTGCTCTGGCCTTTCAAGGTTCTGCAGCTTTGGGCCCCTGGGAGACAGCGCCTTCAGCGTGGACCCAGCGCTGTCAGGGCCGGTGCGGGTGCTTTCAGCAGTAACACCCCTCCCCCAGGGGTCTCTTGAGCTTTGAGCGTGAACAAGGCGATCCTGACCCAGAGAGCCTGAGCAGATTATTGTTGACGTGAAGTGAGAGACCCCTCAGAGACACCTAGAAAAAATGGAGTGAGACTTAAAGAGAGGGAACCGGAGGTTCTGTGATATGCAGATAGAGTAATAAGCAGGAGACATTTGAGTAATTACTGTAAACATACTGTAAACACAGACCTTATTTGTAGTCTCAAGTTGGTGAGGTCTGGGGAAACTTGAATTATATTTACTTTGCCTTTGAATTATCATCATCATCATCATAATCATCCTATTCTGCAAAAACTCGGTATAATAGTGCTTGATCTCAGCTTCTTTTTTGGATGCAAAACGTTCTGTCTGTGTGTCCTATTCCAACTTCACCATTCAGTCCTTGTTATCCGGAGTGTAGTCCACAAACCAGCAGCATCCGCATTACCTGGGAACTTTTTAGGAACGCAGAATTTAAAGCCTCACCCCAAGCCTAATGAACCAGAAGCTTCACTGTAACAAAATCCCCTCCTTCCGGACTCCCGGGATTTGCAAGCACATCAAAGTTGGAGAAGCCCTGCTCTTAAGGAGTAGTTCTCAACCTGGCTGCATTTCAGAATCACTTGGATAGCTGTGAAATATGGAGATGCCTGGGCCGCACCTCAAAGCACTTAAATCAGAATCTCTGCGTGTGGAACCAGCCGGCAGCATTTTACGAAAGCTTCCCAGACCATTCTCATGGTCAGCTGGTGCTGAAAACCTTTGCTCAAAGGGTCAGTCTGATTAGATTTCAGGGAAGTTTTTCCATGACTGCTCTCCTTACAGATTCAAATATTCATCCCTTCTCCTTCTCTCCACCATGGGCTTACCTACTGCTGGCTCCCTTTGTCTCAATCAATGATTCTTTGTCCAGCGATAGACGGGAGTCAACCATGGAGGAAGATAAGGAGAAGTGAGCTCAGTTGATAAAACCGAGAATGAGGAGGCCAGCCCTGACACCAGCAAAAGCTTGTGTCAAAGTGAAATGAGTGACAGGGAGAATTATGAAGGACCTTGATGGTTGTCTTACCGACCCAGGTTCGTTCTCCCTGCCGCACGATTACGCCAATGACTGAGAGGACGAGTTTGCAAAGAGAAAGGATTTAATCACAAGGCAGCCAAGTGAGGAGGCAGGAGAGTCAATCTCAGATCCGCCTCCTGGAAAATGAGGACTCAGGGATATTTATGGGGTAGGGGCAAGGGGGTCTGAAGTGTGGGACTAGATGATTGGAGGTAAGGAGAAGTGAGGTAATTGATGATCTGCGCAAGCATGGTCCAGCTTGGTGGCTCTTCCTAGGACACATGTTCACAAAACGGCAGTGTTACCACGATCTGAGGGTGGAGTTTTAGCTCCTTGACTTCAAAAACGTTACCTGTCGAGTATTTGCGCAGGCTCAGTTGGTGGGTTGGTGGTCTCAGCTGGCCTGAACTGGACAAGGGGTCTCAGTTCCTGAAAAACCACTCAATTACTCTTTGATAAGGTGGGGTCAGTTGAACTGGTCCTGGAGGGCCTGAGGTTACAGTTGGGCAGAAAGGTGCACTTCATGTGGTGGGGGAAAAGGGAGGCATTGAAGCCTGGAGAGAGGTGGGGAGGAAGGATACGATGAAAGTTAAGTTTAGTTTGGTAAACTCAATCTGTTTCTGAAAACACATTTTTACGCACTTTAAACCAAACTTTGAAATGATGGTCACTTAGGCATGCTTCTCAAAAACTATCTACCAAGGTGTTTCCCGTACAAATCTGCTCTGGAGACGATAATGAAATCCAATAAAGTCTTGCTAATTACATTCTCTAATGAATTGTGAGACTGCCTAATCCGCAGTCTGGAGATTTGTATAGTCAATAACTGTGTTATGTAGCCTCAATTACTTACATATGGTGTCTAATTTTGGTGTTAATTGTACCCATTAACCCACACCGAATAGTTTTAAATTCCTGCAGGAAGGTCAATGAGCTGATTCCTCTGAGGCCACTAACCACATTTTCCTTGGCCCTGAACTTATTCAGCTTTCTGGATAAATAACCAAGAGGTCTAAAGTTCTTCCTCATGTGAAATGCTTTATAATATCTTTGAATTAAAACTCAAAATCAACCCTACTCGTGTCTCCCCATCACAAAGGTGACGGAAAGATATAGACTAAAGAAAAACGAGTAGGCTTCCATCCTTCAGATCCCCTTGAAGAAAGACATTTGTAATTTGTAGTTTCAGGAGCCAAGATCTTCTCCAGCTAATCAAGTCATCTCCATTTACCAGACTAAATGATCCCCAAATATGTCTATAGTTAACTCTTTACTTTTGTGGGCATCTATTGTTAGTAGACTTGAGGGTACCATCTTACTTCTGATAGTGCATTTCAATGGATATGATTGATATGGTTGGATCCAAAAGACAGCATTCTCCAATAATCTGATCAGGAGTAGGATGTAACATAGCAACTGAAGTTGTATTTAATATATTTTGTTTCACACTGGGGTTTAAGGAGATACCATGGTGTGTAATACTGTTACCACACAATATTGGGGTTCTCTTGCCTGATGTGCATAAAAAAGGCCAATTATTATGGCACCAGCTTTGGGGAAAAGAAATCAGCTTTATTGCTAGACCAATCTTTAAGGAGACAGGAGGCATATGATCTCAGATCTGTCTCCCTGATCTAGGGCTTGGGGCAAAATTTATGGAGGAAGGGCAGGGCAGTCTGAAGTGTGGAGATAGATGATAGGAGGTGAGGAGAGGTGAGATAATTGATGATCTGCACAAGCGTAGTCAAGCTTCATGGCTCTTCATAAGACACATGTTCACAAAATGGTGGTGTTAGCATGATCTGAGGGTGGAGTTTTCAGCCCCTTGAGGGTCACTTATCTGGCATTTACGCAGGCCCAGTTGGTGGGTTGGTGGTCTCAACCGGCCTGAACTGGACAAGGGGGTCCTTTCTCAGTTCCTGAAAAACCACTCTTAATTACTCTGTTGATAAGATGGAGTCAGTTATAAGAACTGGTCCTAGAGGGCCCATGGTTACAATACTCCATAGAACATATCACAATATATTTTGCCCAATAAATGTCTGATAGAGGTTTTGGAAGCCTGGGAAATGCATTGAAGAACACTTGTCCTGTGTGCTCCTGGCCATTTCATACAGAAGGTATCATTTGTTCACCTTAAAAGGATGCAGGAAATCCTTAGATCACTCTCCTGTGATGACGTCAATCAACTTATGTTAGCACTAATGATAGTGACATGGTAGCCTGGGTGATGAGGACGACACGAGCTTATGAGACGTCCTCTGTCATAACCACTAGAGCCAAGTGAATACTCCAAAAGCAAATTTCATTTGAAAAACCCCATTTAGAACACATAGTTTTGGAAGGCCAGGATTGCTTTTTTTGTAGGACATATAGCTTTTTTAAAAAAATACAATAATAATAATAATATATGTTCACTGCAGAAAATTTAAGAAATAGAGAGAAGCACAAATAGAAAAGAAAATCATCTAAAATCTCACCATAATATAACCAATGTTATTATTTTGGTTTGTTTCTTTCCAATCTTTTAAAAATGCACAGTTACACATCGCACATATATTTCTTACCTTTCCTCTCACCCCCACCCGCTAAGTCCTGTGGTCGGCCCCTTCCTGTTTCTGTCCCTAGAGCATGTCTGAGCTACCCGTAGGGAAGGGGAAAGTTGGGGCCTCCACTTGATGGCCCCCGATGTTCAGCAGGCCATAGTGAGGCGGCTGTGCAGTTCACTCAAGGAAGGGCGGGGGGCTAGCCTCTCCAGTGACCCTTTCGCTGAAGCAAATACACGCTCCTCCCAAAGAAGATTGGAAGTCCTTCAACGAATGATTCAGTGGTTGCTACAAAGTCATACTCAGTTGGAGAGAGGGGGAAGAGCTGATTAGCTGCATCCCTGGCTTACTGTGCTCGTACCGTACCGCTCTCTACTACTCTCGCCTTCTGCACTAGGGCCACGAGGTGCCCAGGCCCCGCAGCTGACTCAGTTAGTAGAGTTGAGGTGTCAGTGTTTTTCAGGCACTCGGGTGACTCTAACGTGCGGCAGTGAGCAACACTGGCTAGGCCTTCAGGGCTGTGCCATGTGGACCTCACGTATATCCTAACTCTTCCCACTTCTCCCTTCTCCCCGTGGTCTCCCCGACCTGCTCCTTTTCCCTGGAGCACATGGCACTCATCCCTGTAGGGACAACACGCTCACGAAGACATCCTCCTGTCTTGCAAATCCCACAGCCTGTGGACAGCCGGCGGCCGTGCTCCGTGCAGTTTCTGGTGACTCCACTGGGGGCAGCAGTGAGCGCGGGTCTAGGTGACCGCTGACTCCCGCTTGTGGGGGTTGAGATGGAGACTCTGGGGGTATGGATAAAGGTGAGTTCTGACGCTGTTTTCCTAAAAAAAGATCTGAAATTATAGACCTGACCTTTGTGAGGATTCATTTCCTCCCTGAGGTATTTACTCCTTCCTGTCTGGGCTGTATTACAGTTTCCTTGCATTAATTTACCAGAAGAACTGGTAAACCCAGGTGGCTTCTTCGTTTTTCCCTAATCTCTGGGTGGGGTGGTGGAAGACAATCCACAATAAGATCAAACTGCACATATCCTGATCTTTTTCACTTATATTGTGAGAATTTTCCCATGTCATTAGATGTTTTTGGAAAATATGATTGTACATGATGATATATATTTTACATATATTTTGAAATTATGGACCGTAATTTTTTTTAACCATTCCTCTATTGTTGGACATTTAGTTTGTTTGTGATTTTTACTCTTATCAATAAGTGCTATGAATTTTTTCATACGTAAATCTTTGACCCGCTCTCAGATTATTTACCCTGAAGTGCACCTACCTTGTTGCATCCTTTGAATTCCCCTCACTGCTAAGAACAGGACTGGTTTCACATATGGCACTTAATAAAAACTTGTTAACTTCACTCAGGGTCTAGATCAGCTTGCATTGGGGCCTATAAAACCTTTCCCTTTAATATTAAGGTGTATGAAATCAGTAGATTATGCTAAATCCAATTAGTATCTGTCATGAGCTATTCACTCTACAAACAGGCATCTCCTGTTTTGTTGTACTCAATTTCTGAAATGCTATTAGGAGAAACCATTACGGTACTGGAGAATGAAAACACAAGTAATAATTTTGTAAAAACACTTTGCAATGAATGTGTCATGCATACTTATTCATAGCGACAGCAACAAAGTCCCCTCTTCAAATGATGTCCTTCGAAGAGAAACTATTTAACAAATCCTAGACAGTACTAGGTTTAAGCTACCTTTCTGGTGTTTTATATGATGTATGGCATCATATATGATGTACACCATTGTATGCAAATCATAGCACCAAGTTCAGATGTGATGATCAGGTACAAACAGCACACACATGCACGCATATGCACTCTCAGGCAGGCACACACACGTGCGCACACGCACACACACACACACACTCACACTGTGTATGATGGTAATGCCCCAATAACTGATATGAGAACCAACTATTGATTCACCAAGAGAAGTAGAACGCCAAGACAGAGGAGACCTACCACCCGAAGCTGCCTGACTGCTGCCTTTGGGGGAAAAAACTTTTGGAAATCATCTTTAAAGCCTTGAGTTTTACCATCGCCGTGAAGCAGGGTCAACCCACGTGGGACCTGGGCGCAGAGTTGCTCGTGGAATACATGTTAGATTTAGGTTGAATCCATTTACTTCTCATTCCCACTAGGAGTTCTGGAGCTGATTCCAGTCTCTGTGGTTTTAGCCAATAGAAACTGTCATTTTGGTGTGAGGGGAAAAGAGATTCAGCCATATACAATCTAAGGGTATCCTGCCTCCTAACAATCGAGAGGCAGCTGGAGAGTTACCTTCTTAAAAATCATCCATTTTCTATGCATATTCTGTGTGTGTGGGGGGGGCTACGTTCGGGCCCTTATACTGCTTTCTGTTATGTAACTTTACTTTGCAATTTTTTACTTCTCCTGGAAGTGCCTGGTTACAGTAATGCGTCAAGTATAAGGCAAAGGTTGTTTCCTGGTCTCTTCTTAGCAGTTGATAAAATACCCTTTCAGGTCACCTTCCCTCTGATGTGCAGATTGGCTTGGTGCACATCCAACCCCGAGATGCCAATCATTCCCTCTGCCTACTTCTCTTTGTTAGAGGGCTCATAGCGCTGGAAGAGGCAATCCAATTACTATGTGATCCCTGCCCTTTCTTGGCCACAGCTGACTGGGCACCAGACCTGAGATGAGTCAATTAGATTTTCTGCCCGGAGGAGTTGGAATTGGTGACTGTGTGACTGAGTTGGTTGGCTGTATGGGTCTCTCTTTCTTGTGTTCCCCAAATAGCTTCGAGCACGTCAGCCTTCTGGGTCATGTCTTACTTTAATATCCAAATAAAATGTTGTTTGTGCTGTGGTGGAGACAAATGCCATGCGTTCAACCAAATTTCATTTCCTTTTCCTCTTCTTGGGCACACAGGAGGACCACATTTCCCAGCCTCCCTGGCAGTTAAGTTGGCGCCCTGGGAAGAAGTGATGTAAGCCACTTCCACTCCTAGTCCTTAAAAACACAATTCCCCAGTCTTCTCTTTCTCTTCTGCAGTGATGTTAGAGGCCCCATGTTCAAGATGGTGTAGCTATAAGATGGCGGGGATCCACATGACCCACATAGGGATAAAATGTTTACTGTGCAAAGCCACTGGGATCTCAGGGTTTACTTGTTATCCCATCATAGCCTATCCTCTCTTGAAGATCACAAGCCTCATCCCACATACTGTGACAATTCTCAAACCTTTAGAGACATTTCTGAAAATTTCCAAGGACAGGAGTGAGGGCTTCAATTCTCCTAGTCCTTCTTTTGCTTAATTCCTGGACCTGCCGGATGCTTGACACTTCTTGGGCTGCTGTCTTTGCTTCATACTCCCATCTCTCCTGCCCTGGAAATACTTTTCTTCTTCTACTGTAAAGCTGTTGTATGTTACAGGCTTTTTACTGGAAACTTTGAGACAATGGAGTAAGATGACATCAGAGTACAGAACAGGAGACAATTTTAAATTGACCATAAGACTTAATGAAATTCTATGGCTATCCCATGGGGGCACAGGCTAACAATTCTGATACTCCAATACGTGCATATTGGAATTGAACAGTTAAGTGCATGGATGGCAGATGGTGGGAGCCAGGTTTCTGTTTGTTGAAGTGAAAGTTTACAGATAAGCAAGGGGAAGAGGCTAGAATGACCCATGTGGTAATGGATTAGAGTTGGACACATCAATATGAACTCATATTTATCTTAATGTAGATATAGATGGTTACATATAGAAATATTTATAGATATGTGTATATGCATGGGTTAGTATACACACATATATTTCCTTGCTCTCTTAGCTAAGAGGGCCTAGAAGCAATGACTCCCCAGTAGCAATGAATGTACCTAGCACCCAGATCCCAGTTTCTAATACTCTCCTCTAAAAAAGAAACCAGGGTTCCTTGGAGAAATTGCTGATTCTAGGACTGGGGCAGGAAATGTACAAGGTGAGCCTTACATGTTCTCGTCACAAGGGAAAAAAAATTGTAACTACATGTGATGATGGATGTTAACTAGACTTATTGTGGTGATCATTTCATAATATGTACATATATTGAATTATTATGTTGTACACCTGAAACTAATATAATGTTATATGTCAATTATATCTCAATAAAAATATTAAAATTGAAATTTAAAAAAAGAAAATGAATAGGCAAATTCTCCATAGGAAAAAGTATTCACACAGCATGTATCTCATAGGAAATTTGTATATGAAGAACTCTTACCACTCAAAAGACAAACAACCCAGTAGATTGAAGGTGTCCGTGTTAGAGTACCCTCAGGAAACATGATATGGCCTCTGGAATAGAAAGACGTTCTAACATCACTTATGACACACAAATTAATAATAAATGTTTATTCCATTACAGCAAAAGGCTTCTTCTCTGAGACCAAGAAGAAACAATACAAGGATAGACTGGAAGATGTTCTCCTTTCCATATACCATATATGCATAATATATGGAAGAGAATTAGTCCTGGAAAAATCTAACTGCAGTAAAATAATTTTTTTCTATTTTCTTGAGTCCTGAGATAACGCGCTACAAATATTGAGGACGTATACATTAAAAATCTATATCTAACTCTATTAATTCAAAACATTATAGAAAAAAAAAAAAGATGAGCCTGGAGCATCTTGTAGCGTCAGACAGTAAGAAAGTGCCTGACAAAATAACGGGATGTGTCAGAAGGATACAGGAGCCAACTGAAAAGAAAAGATCTCCCAACGGCCAAAGCTGGCCAAATTTGAGTAACAAAATAAATAAAGTAGTATTGGATTATAACCCAAAGTATAAAATAAATATTCAGGAGTCCATACGGACATGAATAAATAATTGAATAAATAACTGGGGGGAATAGACAAATCCTCATGCAAAAAAATTCTCCTCCTTCCAGCTATGCCCAGCCACCTTGCCTGGAGCTTCCAGAAATGGAGTATCTCAAACAGCCTCCTTCCTCTGGCATCCCCACCTCTAACTGTTAACCCCTTGCCAGAATATATTTGATGAATCTCTTTTATCAGGTTGACTTTCTTCGTATGCTCTGTCATTCTTGTTATGAGCTCAGAATTCTCCCCAATGTTTCCTGAGCCATTGTGACTCCCCCGTCGCAGCTCTCAGAGGCAACATACACCGGGGAGGGGAACTTTTGAAGACATTAGAAGAGGTTGTGGATGTGGAGGCAAACAGCTCTTGATGGTGGGGCTTTAAATTGTTTTCTATTTTTATCTATCATTTTTCTAGACTTGGCGAGAGGGGTTGAGATTTCATTGTTGCCATTCTGCCAACTCAACGGGTCTGCCCTCTAAAATGTGGAAAAAATGAGTTGATTCTCTATTTTCTTTTCTTCTTAACCCCTGGAGTTAATGTCTGCACCTCTCGAAGAGAGGGCTCCCCTGCACTTCAGTGCGCATGTCAGGTTGCCCAACTTGTTCTCTGAGCCCCACCGGAAAGAAACTTTGATTGTTTTTCTCATAGATATTTCAAACTGTGTAATTCTTGATTCTACAGTTGTTATTTTAATCTCGTAGGAATAGTTTAGCGGAAAGCAGAAAAACAAATATTTGAGAAGTACATCCCACCGACCTGCTATTTCGTTCCATGTATTTATCTCATTTAATTTTCCCAACCTCATGTTGGGAAACCTCAGGTTTCTATAAACGAGAAACCTGAATCTTGGAGATTAAATGACTGCCCAGGGTTAGGCTGATCAGTAATGGGCAGGAGCAGGTTCAAACCTAAGGGCAACATCCCTGTCTTTAGAACACACCAAACTGAGAAGTGGATATATGTAACTGAAAACACTGTGGAAAACATGTTCTCGCAATAATTACTATTCATTCAGCCCTTATCATGTACGTATCCATAATCTTCATGAAATCTGTAAGGTAGGTATCATCACTGTTTTATAGAGAAGGAAACAGACCCTCAAAGAGGTTGATTGGCCCGAAGTCAGTCTCACAGTTGGACACGGGCGGAACTGAGATTAGAACCCAGGTTGGTGTTGTTTCAGAGCCATGTTTTTTTTTTTTTTTTGTAAGTAAGCCGGCTCTCTGGTGAAGTTGCTGATAGCGACTGTTTACTGAGGTCCAATCATGTGCCAGTTCACTGGACCTATAACCTCCCTCTGAATAGAATGAAGTTCCTGGTTTGTTTGTCACTGCGCCACAGGAAAACGGCGGGAAGAGTTTTGCAACTGTGTAGAGTCTGACTTAAAATGTGGCATTCACAAAAGTCCTTTTGGAAATGCGGGAAAACACACCTCAAGGAGACAGGATATCTTAATCCAGAGCAGCTGGAACTAGACATAAATAGAGGCTCTGTGTAACTGCAGATGGAGGAGCCATCCATATTAACATCTGTGGATAAAATGTATGATGACTCTAAATATGCATTCCAAGAGAAAAGCCATAAAGGCAAATTGCAGTCCAATTGCTTCCTCTACATGGCCATCTGTTTTTTTTTTGTGGGGAAGATCAGCCCTGAGCTAACATCCGATGCTGATCTTCCTCTTTTTTGCCAAGGAACATTGGCCCTGAGCTAACATCTGTGCCCATCTTCCTCTACTTTATATGGGACGCCGCCACAGCATGGCGTGACAAGCAGTGCATCGGCGCACGCCTGGGATCTGAACCCTCGAACCCCAGGCCGCCACTTGCGCCACCGGGCCGGCCCCTACATGAGCATCTTTTTAATTTTTTTTTATTTTTTATTTTTGTGAGGAAGAGCAGCCCTGAGCTAACATCCATGACAATCCTCCTCTTTTTTCTGTGGAGTATTGGCCCTGGGCTAACATCCATGCCCATCTTCCTCCACTTTATGTGGGACGCCGCCACAGCATGGCTTCCCAAGCGGTGCATCAGTGTGCGCCTGGGATCTGCACCCAGGCCGCCAGCAGCGAAGCATGCGCACTTAACCGCTACACCATGGGGCCAGCCCCATGGGCATCTTTTTGTAAAAAATTATTTTATTAAGGTCATCTTGGCTTATAACTGTGTAAATTTCAGGTATACATTATTATATATCAATTTCTGTATAGACTGCATCATGTTCACCACCAATAATCTAGTTTTTATCAGTCACCATACATATGTGCCCCTTTACCTCTTTCATCCTTCCCTACATGGGCATCTTTAGGTAAAATGTTCTATGGAGAGTAACCGCAGGATTTAATTTTTTTTTTTTTAATTTAATGATGGGAGATGGTGGAAAAGTTCTGGAGATGGATAGTGGTGATGGTTGTACAACAATGTGAACGTACTTAATGCCACTGAACTGGACACTTAAAAATGGTTAAAATCGCGGGCCGGCCTGGTAGCATAGTGGTTGTTTGTGTGTTCTGCTTCGGTGGCCCAGGTTCGCAGGTTCAGATCCCGGGCGTGGACCTACACACTCTCGTTAAGCCATGCTGTGGTGGCATCCCACATACAAAATAAAGGAAGATTGGCAACAATGTTAGCTCAGGGCCAATCTTCCTCACCAAAAAAAAAAAAAAAGGTTAAAATGGTAAATTTTATGTTATGTCTATTTTACCACAATAAAAAAGTGCACAGATTATACAAATTAAAAAATAAATTTAATGATGAGTCATGATTCCCCTACGTAATAATGAGGAGGCCAATTAGTCATATGACATAGCTAGAACCTCTCTGTTGAAAAACGCATATTTGACTTATAACTATTTGAATCATTGAAAAATAGGTTTATTGAGGGACAAAATATCAAATTAGCTCAATCTGGTTCCAAAATTAACATATCGTTTATTAATATGGAGATTCTGATTTCAGATTTATACTGAAAAGAGAAACATAACAACACACAGCCCAGGCCCTGAGGGAGCGTTTCTGTGCTTCCTGTCAACTACACCCAGAGGTTAATTGTAGCACTCTGTCTTTCAGTCGGGGTTAGCTAAGTGATGGAAGACTTTAGTTTTACGTGAGTCTTTGAATTTAAATTAAATTTAAATCAAGCCACTGTTAAAAAAAATTCTCTTGAACCACAATTAAATATGTTCTGAACGTGCTAGAAAAATGTTCACCAGTGCCACAGAATATGTGAACGTGTATGCATTCATACACAGTTAGGTGCCTTGGGGAATAAAGGAAACGTGTGACGTGGTTCCTATTCTTAAGAAGCATGTTGTCTAGGCAGACACTAGAGGCATTTGCATTTCCTCTACTTGAATTTCTAGGCCTCTGTAGGTTTTCATGTTTGGCTCTTTCTAGAAACACAGATCATAGCTCAAAGCCCTACAGAGGGCTTCTTCCTTGAACACCTGAACATCTCATGTAACGTGCCCTGCTTTCTTCTACTCTACTGATAGCACCACCATCTGATATTTATTTATTCATTTATTTTCAGTCTCCACTCTAGAATATAAGCGTCCACAAACACTTTATCTGAACTGTGTGCCAATGGACCCCCAGCTCCTGGGATAATGCCTAGCATAAAACAGGCGCTCAGCAAACATGTTGAATTAAATTGAATCAATAGGCTGGGTAGACTCGAATGTTTGTGGAATGGAACTGATTTGAAAGGCGAGGATCTGTCACGTGTCCAGCTGGCGCACAGCTAGGAAGGGGCAAGCCGGAACGCAAGCTGTGCTCATTCCACCGCGAAGCCAAGGCAAGAGCCGAGTCGTAAGCAAGACGATCTCGGCACGCACGCGATGTAGCCCAGAGGTCCGAGAAGACGAGGAAAGAGACGAGGTCATGGGCCATCAGGTGATAAGCAGAGAGGGAACGGTGAGGAAGAGGAGGCGGGAGCAGCCTGCTGTGCAGAGTCGGCAATCAGAGCGGAGAGTAGAACGGCGTGAGTAACGTCAAGTGCAGGCTCTTCCTTCTAGAGGAGGCTTATGCACATCGTGGAGCAGAGAGTGAGATCTTGGTGCTGACGAAAAAGCATGGGGACATGTGGTAGAAAAGAGATGGGTAGAAGAGTGAGCTTTCAACAAGACGGGGATGTCAATGCATGAACAAGAATTAATGGGTAGCATGTTCCAGAAGCCTCAGCCTTCTCACTGCACAGTAAAGCCCACCGGCTGAGCTGAGGAGGGGGGAAGGAGAGGAGGGTGGAAAGAGAGGGGGTCTGAAGCTGCCTCAGGGCAAGTTTGTGCAGTTGGACAGTGCAGATTTGTAATAAACCAGGTGTGAAGAGTTTTGCGCCAGCCTCCTGGAGTTCGGTGTGGCCTGCAAGAAGGATCAGAAAAGGCTGTCAGTGGGAATTACCCCAAGTTGGAAGCCTGTGTCAGTACATCATAACTCCCCAAAGAGCGGATGATAGGGCGGGAAATGTCCCCTCTTCAAGGCTCACATTTATTCATTATTTCTTCTTACTAATACCCCAGTGTCATTAAGTACCAAAATGTTCCCTTTCCACAGAATATTTTTCCTCACTTGCAAGAATAAAAAGAAAGTTCACATTTTTAAAAAAACAAGAGGTGATCATTACTAAACAGAACAAAATCAATCTTTTTGTTTGTTTTTTTTTAAAGATGCTGAACAATAATTACATGCTAATTAGAGCTGGGGATCTATTGTCTAGAAAGGTAGTAAAGTAATTAAAAAAATAACTATAAAAGTACCATGTTCATTGTTGAAAATTTGGACAATACAGAAGAGTTTAAAAAAGAAAAAAAATATCTATAATCACATCCAGAAGAAAAAAAATTGTACACAGTGCTTTTCATACATTGTCATGATTGTTTTTCTAAATCATCAAAGGACTTTTAAAATATGAATTCACTGACTGTATAATATTATATATATACTATATTCATCTTGTTTTTGAACTTTCAGCCTGTTTTCAAATGAAAAATTTCAAGCTGAAAATTGCCGCAATGTATATTCTGTAATCTTAGTACAGATTTCTAGAGGTGGGATCAGTAGGTCAAAGAACATATTTTTCAAGTAAAAATTTTAAATTATTTTTTGAATAAGTAAGACATGCACCTGGTTCAAAAGTCAAAATGACCTAAAGAGCCGACACTGACAAGTCTCGTTCCCGTCCGTGCTCACGTGCACATTATTTCTCCTTGTCCCCTACAGGTAACCTTTGTTTTATCTTATTATTTTTCCTTCCAGTCTTTCTTTCTCAATTGTTTATCCTTATTTCCCTCATTCTTACAAAAAGGGAGAATATTTTACACACTGTTCCATGCCTTACTTTTTTAACCTCATTGTATATATCCTGGAGATCTCCCCATATCTGTTGGTAGAGATATTTCTTATTCCTTTTGTCTCCCAGTTGCATTATGTTCCAGGGTGTGGATGTACCACAGTTTATTCCACTAGGACCCCAGAGTTGTTTTCTTATCTTCTCCTATTACCAACAAAGCTGTGATGAATAACCTTGAAGTATGTCATTCCAATGTATGTTTGGGAATATCTGTAGTATAGATTCCAAAAAGTTGGATGTAGGGTGCCCCTAGGGTTTGCAGGGCTCTCGGCAAATATTCTTTGCAGGGCCCTTGTCCTCATAAGCAATGTAATTTTAAAATGTTTACAAAATTCTTGGGCTAATGTGAGGTATAGGAATTTATCGATGAAGATTTAGTATAATGAGTAGAAAAGAAGTACTTATGTATTTGTTGATTGTCCAATAAATGCAAACCAAGATTCTTCACAGTGTCCAGGGGCCATCTTGCTGTGTTCTTTATTGTCAAATGTGCCGTCCCTGGCTAATTTCTCCCACTGTTAAGATAAAAGCAGCAAAACTGTTATTACTTGCAATGCTCTGGCTCTTTGGAACCTATCTGTATTGAAACAGTATAGATTTTCTGGCCTCTGCTTGTCCCTAATACCACTTATTTCATGCTGTTTACAACATTACTCATGTTGCTACACCATCCCTCTTGCCCACAGTGAACACTGGCTTCCAATGACTTTCTCAAAGGTCGTTACTGTGCTTTGTTGACCGTAGCCACAAATGCTCGTCTTACCGGAAGTATGCAGGAAAATATGAACGATCATTTGTTTTCGGACGGTGTTAAATTTACCATTTGGAATTTTATAGCATAAATGTAGAACAACACATCTTTCAACCATGTCTTCTGTCGAACTTTTAGGCTGCAGTTACTGCATTTCTAGATGTGGTTTCTTTCAGTGTTGACTGCACCCTGACAAAGATTTGAGCTTTAGTCAGGCTCCAGAGCCTTCTCTTAGGCCCATCTGTGAACTTCCTTGTAAAATCCTGTTTTAGCAAGAACTTTGCTAAGTCAGTTTAACCAGAATCCCTCACCCTCGACATCTGATCAGGTTCCTCATCCTTCACCATCTCCCAGTGATGACTGAGCACCCTGGCCTGTCTTTAGTAAAGAATCCTGTTAAGTCAGTTTAGCCAGAATCACCCTTACCGTGAGGTTTCCTCGTAGGAATTTTCCATCCGCTGGCCCCCACCTGCTCCTTGGCTATAAATTCCCACTTGCCCATGCTGGATTCCGAGTTGAGCCCCACATCTCTCTCCCACAGCAAAATCCCATTGCAGCGGTCCCTATACTTATCATGATGGTACTGAATAAAGTCCACCTTACCATCTTTAACAAGTGTCATTAAATGTTTTGTTTCCACAACCCCTGCCTACCACGTACTGTCACCAGTGGGGAGGCTAGGTGAGGGCCCAGGAGCAGAGTGAGAAAAATGGTCCCATCCACACAACGAATGGCTGTTCCTTGTCCAGTACAACTTAAGACTGGCCTGGGAGAGCATGGCATCACCACATCAGCTGAAGGTAGAAGAGGACATCAATTGGAAGGGCCAGTCGTGGAGCAGTGGTCTTGAAGGCCTTCAGAGGAGAAAGGATCGGTCACACCCAGAGGGCTGCCTGACATGTGGCCCAGAGCCTGCAGGAGGCTGGGGAGACCTTGCTGGGTGCACGCAGCAGGGGGGGGTCACAGGGTTATGGATGCCTGCCATCACTCCGCCACACTTGGATGCTCTAGACCAGAGTCAGTGCTGCAGGTAGAATGCTGACAAAAGAGATCTGAGGCTCAAGTCCAAGGGTTAGGTGTGAACTGACTGTCAGTGCCCAGAGCTCTGAACTTGTCCTGTGTCTGATATGAGAGTCACCCCAAATCAACATGTCAGCACCATTTTGGCAACCCATTATTGTTCTGGCCAGTGAAAATGATTGGCTCACCATGTTGCCTTCCTGGAACTGGGGCTGGCCATTGAGTCCTGGGACTACCCTGTAGGCATGAGTCTTACTTCCTAGAGCCATCTGGTTGACCCCACACAAGGAGCTCTCCCTGAAGGGGAGAAACAGGAACTGGGGCCCACAGTCAGCCTTGGCTGGTCCCAGGTATTGGACGGTGATTTACAAAACTGTGAGGTTGTTGCTTCTTGCAAATGGAGCCAATACAGGACTAGTCTCAGGTTGGGGCACCTTGCCCAGATGGCACTGCTGATCCTGGCTAGTCCCAGGTACCTGAGGGAGACTTAGAAATAAAATTTGAGGAATTCACTCTGAAGCAAGGGTGGATGAACTTTTTTTGTGCAGAATGGACCAGACAGTAAATACTTTAGGCTTTGCAGGCTATATGGTCTCTTTCACAGCTACTCAATTCTGCCATTGTAGAGGGAAAGCAGCCAGATAATATGTAAACAAATGGGCATAGCTGCATCCTAATAAAACTTTATTTACAGAAACAGGCAGTGAACTGGATTTGGCTTACTGGCCACAGTTTCCCAACCACTGCACGTGGCAGAGGGCCCAGAGCAGAGGCTTCACTTGCCTGGGTCTAATGGTGGTAATGGTGGGGCCATAGGATCAAATGATAGGTGCACCTGTGATTCTGGCAGATACGGCCAGATCCCCCTCTACAGAGCTTTTATTATTTTATCATAGCAAACATATCATGGACCACCAGCAATTTTGTGTGTTTTCCTACAGCCTTGCCAAGAGAATGCTTTATCTGATTTTGAATTTCTTTCAATTTAATAGGTGAAAAATGATATCTCAGTGTGATTTTAATTAGCATTTCTTTTAGTTTGAGTGACATTGGGCACCTATTTGGATTTTTTAATGAACCATCTGTCTTTGGCTATTTTACTATTGGGTTGTTGGTCTTTTTCTTCCTGATTTATAGACGTTCTTTATATATTAAGGAGATGAGCCCTTAATGTATATGCTGTAGTTGTTGGATAGTATAGTGGTCTATGTGTCAATTAGGTCAAAGCAGTTGACAGTGTTGTTGAAATGTTTGAGATACCTAGCAGTCATTCAAGTGGAGTTTTCCAGCAGGCATTTGGGACTCAGGTGAGAGTCTGAGAGGACTGGAGAAATAAATTTGGGAATAATCAGTATAGGTGGCATTTAAAGCCATGAGACGGGCGAGGTCGCCTACGGAGAAAAAGTAGATAGAGAAGCCCTAATAAAAACTGAGCTGTCGGGCATTCCAAAATTTAGAGATTGAGAAGAGGAGGAACAACCAGCAAGACAGAGAAGGGGCTTCCAGGGATGTAGAAAAGAAAGCAAAAGGCAGACTTTTGGGGTAGCCAAGTGAAAAAAGGAGGAAGGAGACTGCCAAATACTTTTAAAGACCTAATAAGATGGGCATTCTTACTGAGAACTGATCACTGGATTTGGTGACATGGAGACTGCTGGTGACCTTGACAAGTATACTTCAGTGGAGTGGTGGGGACAAAAGCCTGGTCTCCCAGAGACTGAAGGAAGGGATTATAGAAGCATAGTCGCCTGGACAGTTGAGGGTTGACTTGACGTCTGAGGTCATAAATTTAAAGATCTGTTCAAGCACTCATGTGTTTTCCATGAGCCATATTTAGCTGCTCAAGAGCAGGCAAAGCATAGGCAAGAGCTGTGTTTAACTGGAGCTGTCCAGTAAGTATGAAGGAGGCAGTTGAGGATGTATGGATTGATGGACCCAGGAATCTAAGCTGAAAAATGAGGAGAGTCCTTAACAGTGAAAAAGTGGTAAAGCAATGGATTGGAGGTTGAGGTATGATCAAAGCCCAATTTATTATACTCATAAATACAACATATATACATAGATCACCCTAGTCTCCTCTGGGTGAGTTCCACACAGGCTCCATGTTCATCTAGTTCATCAAGAAGTAGAACAAGACTGGGTGAATATTCATTAAATTTTATTCTTATTTGAGTTTACAACAATTCAAAGATGGCAGATGCCCATTATAAACGGGTATACTATGCCATAGATACATTGTAAGGCGAGGAAGCCCAATTACTAAAAGACTTTTTAAAATGTACTTCATTTGGCTACATCATTGATAGTCTATGATGTGAAATTTTTGATGTCTCCTGGAAGATACATTACCATAAGTTTCCATTTTATCAGGTTGTAAGAAACTTTATTTTTTAAAGAAGAAAATGGTTAGTGGGCAAGAATGAAAAATATGTTTTAAAAAAGATTATCTGTGTATAAATAAAGTGTCTGATAAATTAGTGAAAGGAAGAAGTTTGGCGAGCAGTTTTTATGTTGTATAAAAATAAATACTGTGAATTTACATTATATAAGACTGATAATAAATGACTTTTGTGGGTAAATAAAAGAAGTCATCTTATCAATTGCATACTTATGTAAAGGCTTTCAAAAAAACCATAAAAATTTTTTAAAGGAATCTACATCCCTTTTATAAATTAATTCAGGTAATCAGTGACTGACTTTTCCATGTCTTTCTTTTTTTCCTATTACATGCCTTTTAGACATTTTGTTGCTGTAACCAAGACTGGGTAGCAAAAGAGAAAGGAGACAGAAGTCCAATCAGCCATCCTGGTTATTTATCAGCATCCATGGAAAATGGCTAGATCTTGGAAGGGGGATGGCAATTATATGTTCTATGAAATAAGGCATTGCTGTTCTTTATTCTAAAGTTTCCATTCATTTGTGTTTTCCTTGGTCTTAAGAACATGATTAATTTAGCCTTGGCTGTACTTACCATCAAGATATATTAAATGGAGCTTTCCCTGTCTGAAATATAAAAGATGCATCAGTACTCTATTGGACTTTAGAAAATCCTGTTCCTCGGGTTGATTTCCTCGCACTTAGTTAGGTACTCTTGGTATACCTGGAGGGTCACAGAAAGAGTACTGGCTTTGGAGGTCGGGCACCTGGACTTTAGTCACGATTTGGTCACTTCGCAGCTGTGCAACTTTAAAAATGTAACTTCTCTGAGTTTCAGTTTCTTCTGCTGTAACATAGAGAGAGGAATATCTACCTGACCTGTTGCACAGGTACTGCTGTGAGTACTAAACAATAGAGTGTATTTGAATGTGCTTTGGAACAGGTAATGCACTAGACTAAAGCTGTTGGTAAATGCTTTAAAAATATGTTATGTTTTTATGTTAAAAAAATCAAAATAGAAATCACTGGGAAATATAAATGCTTATGAATTATACATCCCAAATGTAAATAAGTAATTTACAAATGCTTTACAATAAAATCAAAGAAATTATTTATGGATTTTTTTAAATAAAAAATCTTTGCAACTAAATATTCATCAACTTAATTATTCTTTCTTTTATAAGAATGTTTACTATGTGACATTATAACTCTCCAAAGGAGAAATTCTATAATTAGTTCAGTTCTCTGCCTTAAAAGCTTCATTATAAGGCAGAAGAATGGAATAATTAAAGTTTTAAAATAAGCAAAAATATATAATTCTAAACCACAGTCCCCTTATTTTAAAGAGCTTACTAGGAACACTTCCCCCAATATATTTACAAACTTCTATCTATATAGTGTTAACACTAACACAACTTAAAACATGATGATCAAAGTTAATGTGCAATTTTTCTTCCCCTAGTTAAATTATTAAAATCTGACAGTCTTGAGAGATTCTACCGCATTTTTTTTAATGAACTATACGTGATATAAAAATGCTTACCTATTGAATAACTAAACTGTTAGTCAAGTGTTTGGAATATAGATCAGAGTTTTAGAAAAATATTTGAGAAACAGAGCAGGGTATATGACAGAGTCCCATATAGAAATAAGCCTGTGCAAACAGATGATATGTATAGGCATGAGCAATAACTGAAGTAATCCACCAACTTCTCTTTTAAAATGGTAAGCCTAAAAGTTTCAATAGACTTCTTTAGAAGAGCAAATGAGTTACTTGCTCATTTTAAATCTTATAATATCCTGGTTATATTAAATGGTACAGTTTTTTTTATAAGAAGAAACTATTAATTACAATATAGGTAACAAATACCAAATTCTGGGCAGTAGCAAAATTTTTGGACCAAATGACAAAATTGTATCAATAAAATGTGTTTAAGAATAACTATATAATGCTAATATTCCAATAGCACTATGATCTTTCCTATCAACAATCCAAGATTCAGTTCTCCATTAAAAGCTTCCCTCTCTGTCTGTCTTTCTAACACACACACACACACACACACACACACACAGACAATTTCTCACACCATCTTATCTCTACAAATGTAGCTCAGGTTATCTTCTGTTTTTGACTATTAAGTCTTCTGAAAAAGATCGGCATTCTTTCAACAAATCAATGATCAAAAATGACCCATTGCTTCCATTAAAGATCTTTCAAAAAGTCTTTCTGTGTTTAAAGGGTAGCCTGCCAAGAACTTGCAGAGTTGAAATTAAATTAGCATGGGCACAGGGAAAAGCAGGTAAAAGTGAGTTTATCTTATGCTCAGCAGAACGTATTTAGGTCAGGTTAGGAGCAAGTAATTGGTAAATTTATCCTCAGCTAGCAGAGAGGTGGGCATAGTTAAAAGCTTGGTTGGGCCCCTTTCATTTTATAGTATGCTTTGCAGTACAACATCTGTGAGACAAGAAAGGCTAAGCTAGAACACTGTTTCCTCTAAGCCTGGCATTATAAGTTAAACAATAATAAAGTACATTTCTGCTACATCTGTGGTTTTAAAATTATTCATTGTAAACATCCTATATTCTTTCCTATTTACTTAATTTCAGAGCTTGAGCTTGTATCTATGTCTATGTCAAATTATTATTTATTCTATGAAAAGCAGCACAAATACTGTTCATTCTGGTTTCAACACCAATTCCTTAAAAAAAAGTTAAGGCCATTTAATTGAATCAAGGCCAACTGAAGATTATTACCCTGGCAGAAGTCAAACTACTGATTTAAGATTTTTGAAAAAGAGTCGTAAGTGGTTGTCTTGTGTTTTCCTCCTTGGCAACTTGAGGGCAGTTTGAAAGATTTATTAGTCTCCAACATCTCCATCTCGATCTCCAATAAGCCAAAGAAAATGAAAACTTAAGGCTAACAAAGCTGTCCCGAGCAGATCACCCAGTGCCGTTAGATAGGGGATGGAGAAACTATCTGGGTCCTTTCCTTTCCTCCAGAAGTGATGGACCATCCAGTCAGCAATCCACAGCAAGGTAAATACCTAGAAGAGAACACCAGGGGTTACTCCTGTCGCCTGGACATTCCTAGTCCGGTACACACGGCCACAAGCCTAAACCACTCCTTTCTGAAAGGAACGGCATGTGTCTCAGCCAAGAACTATGCTTGAAAAGAAGAACTAGTTAATTGACAGAAACATTTTCTTTCCACAAGAAAAAATTCCATGTATCTCTGCAATAAAATTTTCTTCAACTTTCCACATATATCTTCCCATTTTCTTCTACCCTCCCAATAAACACAATAATCCTCATATTCAATAGTGTTGTACAGCTGCCAAACCACTGTTAATGTTTCAACGTCTTTCTATATGATAAACCTATGAAGGAGGAAGAAGATATATGAAGAAGGAAATAAAAATTAAAATAAGGAATTATCTAACATTCTCCTATTGCAGGTATATCAAATGAAATAAAGATGGAGAACTGACCATTCATTTATTAATTATAAGGCCACTGGTGGCTTGTCAAGGCAAATTTCAGTGCAATGGCAAGAACGATAACCAGAAGGTAGGTGTATTGAGGAATGACTTGTCTATATAGATATAGATATAGATATAGATAGAGTCAAAATATTTTAAAGGGCCATTCAAATACTAAGGCGATATGTATAAGTATTTTCTAGGATATCAGGAATATGAAGACCTTTGTGCTGCTTTGAATTTGGGGATCAGATATATATGTTTTTTCCTCTGATCCATTTAGAGTAGGAGGATTCTCTAATTTTCAAACTCCTAAAGCATCTTTTCAAAGGGATTTGCGATTAGAGAGGTTAATGTTCACTGGTTTTGGACAAGTTGGTAAGTACAGTATAGTCGTTAAGGGCACTTCCCTCTCATTTACTAGGTGACTGTAGGCAAGTTACTTAACCTCTCTGACCCTATTTCTCTGAATGAACATTAGAGATAGTAAAGGCACCTACCCTCATGAGAATGTTGTGAGGATTAAATAATAGACTAAATAATTCAGTGCCTGGCACACAATAAACCTTCAACAGATGTCTGCTATTAGTAGATTTAACAGTGTCATTGCTATTATTATTTGTGGCCTCTCAGATATTGGGGACACTTGGTATATGCAGGAGGAAGCCCCTCCTAGGTCCAGAGTCTATGCCAAGGGTCTGTTACCTTTCACTATTCTGACAAGCAGGCTGTGGAGGTGAGGAGTCTGCCTTGGGTTCCAAAGTTCTGCTATAACTGGAAGTTATAAGACCTGGATTTGATTTCCAGTTCTGCCACTTATCAGGTATACGACTTTGGGTAAGCTTCTTACCATCCTGAGCCTCAATTTCCTCATTTGAAGGAAACAAACCCAGAGGGCTTTTTTGCCTTACCTACTTTGAGATAGTTAATAAGAGCCTCGGTTTAGGGGGATGAAGAGAAAGGCAGAAAGGCAGCACGATCTCAGGATACATTAATAAAGGCATAAGGCAC
Organism: Diceros bicornis minor; assembly: GCF_020826845.1. NCBI lineage: Eukaryota > Metazoa > Chordata > Mammalia > Perissodactyla > Rhinocerotidae > Diceros > Diceros bicornis. Next base: position 19,077,726 of record NC_080764.1, on the reverse strand, counting down.
AGACCGAGAGAGAGAGTCAGCCCGTGGGACCTGGAATGGGTCAGGCCATGTCTAGGCAGTGTGTTAGGAACCCTGTGTCTTCAGTGCTAGCAAAGGGACCCCAGTTTACAGAGCAGACACTCGATATCTGACTGGGTGCATGAGAATCAGCTGGAGGCGATGTCATCCGAGAGACTCCTGTGAGAACAAGAACTGTTTGTCCTGGCCAGAGAGGGACGATGTCAACTTAAGAAGGTGATTGTGTCAGGAGACACCAGTTTATAATACATAACTTCAGAGGGTAGAGTTTTAGGCTAAAGGATAAAAGTTACCAAAAGACAGAACTTTTTTAAAAAACAATTTGGGCTGTCTATAAATGGAGTTTACATAATAAACTCTATATTACTGGAGTATATGGAAGTTCAATAAAGAAGTTTCCTGATTGAGTGAGTAATGTGTGCAGGAGGAAACAATAGTTTTAAAAAGAATGAGGATAGGTAATTTCTCTGGGATTGGCAGGAAATATACATAAATAAATCTATGTTATATATGTATTATAATATATATTTATATATTAACAATATATTAACAATATATTTATATAAATAAATTTATATAATGCACTTCATACATACATGATATATATAACTTACTAATTATAGCATCTGTACTCAACAGGAGATTCATCTAGAGCAGGGGTTGGCAAAGTACAGCCCGTGGGCCAAATTCAACCTGCTGCCTGTTTTCTGTACATAAAATTTTACTGGAACACAACTCTATCCATTTGTTTACTTACCGTCTATTCAGTCTATTATTTAATCCTCACAACATTCTCATGAAGTAGGTACTATTATTATCCCTAATGTTCATTTGGAGAAATTGAGTTCGAGAGGTTAAGGTACCTGTTTTGGTGCTATGATGACAGGACTGTGTATAGTCCACAAAACCTGAGATATTTACTATCTGGCCTTTTATGGAAAAAGGTGTGCTGACCCCTACTCAGGAGACAAATGCTTACTCATATAGAAAGAAATAAAATGGACTCCTTACCTCATACCCCAACACAAATTCCAGGTAAAGACTAAAGGATAAAAAATAATACTTAAGTTTTATAAGAGAATGTAAGAGAATGTCTTTATGACCTTGATGTAGGGAATGATTTCATAAATAAAATGCATAATATTTTAAAAGAACAGTTTATAAACTAGATTAAATTAAAGATTCCTGTGGTTCAATAGATACCATAAAGTTAAAAATCATGCCCTAGGCTTGGAAAAAAATCTCTGCACTGCATACAACTGACAAAGAATTAGATTCAGAATATTTAGAGAGAATATCCAGAGAACTCCTACAGTTCATAAGAAAAAGAAATAATCCAATAGAATAGAAAAGGAAACCTAAAGTTCCAATAAACATATGAAAAGATGCTCAACCTCACTAATAATAGGGGAATGCAAATTAAAACCACATTAAACTCCATTTCATACCTATCTGACTGGCAAAAATCAACTTTTAAATGACAATAATAGCAAACATTGTTTTTGAAATGGCCACGCAGTGTTCAAAGAGGTTCACATGTATGAACTGATTTAATTCTTACACATCTTTGTAATATGCTATGGATTATTACTATCCCTTTTTGATCTATGAAGAAACTAAGACGTATGTAGAGCATATAAGAAACATGCCCAAGATCACACAGCTCGTAGGTGGAGTCAGGCTCAAACTCATATAGTCTAACACTAAAGCCCAAGTTCTTCTCCATCCATACGGGACATTGTTTTGGTAAAAAGAACTCTATACTGGCAACAGGAGTGTAAGCTGGCACAACTACTCTGGAGACCAATTTGGCAATAGGTATTAAATCTGAGATGTGCATCTTCTTAATTCAACAATTCCACATGAACCATGATTTTTTTTCTTCTATAACACAGATAAAAGGATAAAACTGTTCATGGCTAAAGGAGACTGGCCTAGGGGCTCTACGGACCCCAGGTCCCACATGGCTATCCCAAGGACTGAGAGGACTAACATCTTGGTCTACTTGTGGAAGCTCTGCAGGGAAACTCATACATGCATACTATGAGAGATGTGCAAGAATATTCTTTGCACCATTGTTGTAAAAGTCAAAAATTGGAAATAACCTAAAATGTCTATTGATAGAAGAATGGCTACATTAACTCTTAGGTCATACATCGAACACTACATAGAAGCTAAAATGAATGAAAAAGCTATAAGGATCAATATGAATATGACTCAAAAGTATAAGGTTGAATGAAAAAAGCAGTAGAAGACTATGTAAAGTATATGATTCTAATAAGGTTTATAAATATGAAAAACAATACGTTATTTATAGATTCATACATTTTGTAGCAATAGTAAAACATGCATGGCAATGATGATACACACCAATTTAGAATGCTGATAACTGCTAGGGAGGGAATGAAATGGGACCAGGAAGGGATACACAGGAGGCACCAACCATATATATGATGCATTTTTACTGATCATTTTGAAATAGTTGCTTAAATAATTTAAGAGTTGGTAAAGCTGGGCAGTAAATACATGGTTATCTTATTTCCTATAACTTCCTATACATTTGTATTTTGTAATAAAAAAAAAATGTAAGCAGCAGGGGCAGTGGTAACTCTCTGACCAGGGCTGCCCAAGCTATGACTTAGAATATCTGCCCGGAGGGATACCCGAGAAATGAAGTCAGTATACCCTGTAGGATCCATGAAAGGTTTGGACTTCTAAGTACCAAGCGGTGCTGAGGATAACACCAAAGGATTATTTGAATATCTGTGCATGGAGTGAGCAATGTCTACATTCTTTCATCATTCTTGCCACTGTCCTCCCCAGGTAGGAAAATAGAGGGATGTTTCCTGGCGAAACTGAATGGGAAAGACTCAGGACTCAAGGATACTAGGAACTGTGAGGTATTAGCTGAGAATGAGGAAGAATAGGAAGTCGACATAGTTTACAGTGGGATTCCCTTAGACCTTTATTTTGTTTCAAGAATAGTAACAGGCAGGAGTATAACCCCCCAGAGAGGAGACTAGATGATGAATTTGGAGGGCTCCCAGTTAAATGAGTCTTTCTCCCACTCCAAGCTCCCACTCCCTCTCCACACCTCAGTCTCCTCCCTGTAAAATACAGAAAATAATCCCTATTTCATAGAGATGGTGATGTGAGCACTAACTAGTGCAGAATACTTAGAATAGCACTTGACATATAGGAAGAACATAAATATTTACTATGATTAAAAAAAATTACGGGTCATATATGAAGAGAGAAGAATCTGACTTTTCCATCACTGCAACACTGGGAGACAAGGGAGCAATGCTTTCAAAATCCTGAGAGAAAAGGATGTCTGTGCCCAGTCAATTTATCAACCAAGTGTTGAGGGTAAACTAAGGGCATTTTAAGACACGCATGGGCTCAGAAAAGTTTTCTCCCATGTTCTCTTTCTTTGGAAATTTCTTGAAAATGTGTTGATGCAAAATGAAGGAGAGAACCAAGAAAGAGAAAGAACTGGGATCCAGGAAATAGAAGAGTCAACCTAAGAGAGCAATGAGGGAAGGCTCCAGGAGGAGAGCTGTGCTGTGGGCTGGGGAGTCAGAGTCCAGACACAAAGTGGGGATGGACTTCTCTGGAAAGGAGGTCTCCAGGAGAAAGGCAAATTGGCAAATAATCTGATATAAGAGAGCTTTCGGGGCCAAAAACTAATTATAGGTGTGTGACAGCACTTGGGAAAAAATTAAGGATAGGTATATAGAAAAACTATGTGAGTGAAAAAGTAGGGCAATTATTTCCAGGAAAATATTAAAGAGAGATAAAAAGAAATATAACATATGACTTGGCTCTGTGATAAATGATATTTATAGTCATAGAATATACATGATACTTATTTATTAGATAAAAATTGAGCATTACTACATTAGGAGGATGGAAGTTGGGGAAATAAGGCATGGGGTAAGATAGCTAAATCCTCATCTACCACTAAAAGTCCATAGATAGTTTCTTAAATTGATAAAGTAAAATTAGCAATCCAAGTAGAACACAGAGATAAATAACAAAGGAAATAGCTAAAGGAGCTCTGGAGGACTATTAGTATCTAATGTTTTACACACAGGTAAATACATTTTTTTAACACACATATAAAATATCTTTTTTCAATATGTGACCCAGGAATGGACTATGAAATCAATTTAATGTAACTGGTCTTTTAAAAAAATGAAATAGAATAAAATAGAATAGAATAGAAAGTATTAGCATGTATAACACACAGTAAGGATATTTCATAAAACTTTTGTTGAGCTATGAAATGACATGTATTTGTATATAAATAAAATATATAAATATGTGTGCATTAGTTTCAATATAAACATATTTCTTACTGAGGGTTGTGGTTAACAACATTGGAAAGCTACTGATCTAACATGTCCATCTTACATATTAGGTTCTAGGGAGCTAACACATAAATTCCTGGAAGGGGAAAACCATGTCTTCTTTCTATTTGATCTCTTGGTTTCCAGGAAAACACTTATACATGATAACAAACAAATGTTTGTTGTTGAAGGGGCTGAAGAAATGAATAACTGTGTTACTGTCAACAAGTGGAAAAAAGCTCTCAGTCTTAGTTTCCTCATCTCTAAGATGAGATTACCATTACCTGCTTCACGGACTGACTGCAGAAATTAAATGAGATAATATATGTGGAGGGTTAAGCAAATGTTTGGTATATAGTAAGTACTCAGTAAATATTAGTGCCATCATCATCGTTCATCAATGATTACGCAGTCTCAGAATTTATGACCTTTATTTAAAAGGTTATTGGAATAAAGACATGACTTTCACCTCTCTGAGCCTTAGTTTGGGCTTCTTTAAAATGGATGAATTTCTGTCTTCACAGTCTGTTCTAGCTCTAAAGTACACAGGTAAGAAATTTGTTGTCATAAACTATGTACCTTTGTGTTTCTTCCCCCACCCCTCCCACATTCTTATTCCAGTTAACTGGATTTATGTAAGTTCCCTTCCCATGAAATTTCTTTTTAAAGGTATTGTGACGATTTAAAGTTCAAGCAGTTTTAAATTTATAAAATTTGTTTTTGCTAGTTAAAGGATATCAGTGTTTCCTCGGAACACTGTGTATCATGAATTATTAAAATCACAATAAGTATCAGATACTTCTTAATCAACATGTTTTATTTTAAAACCAAATGATTATTTAAGGAATGCAAGCTTCTTACTGGGAAAACACATCAAAAATCAAACCAAGGGTAGACTGTGTTTTTACATCGTCTGTTTTTTATGAACTTCTTTATGTAAATATACCTTCTGAAAAGGCAATTTTGTAGCCCCAGCTAATTATGCAAGTTCTAGATGTACTGCTTGGAATTTAAATAAATATGTAAAGTACAAGAATATATATTTGTTTTGGACGATATTGATTTTTCTCAGCCAGCTCCTTCTCTGAGCTATAATCAACACTCCCATACACCAGCATCCCCTCAGTGCCCCAGTTGCCAGTAATGGCCTTCTGTATTGCGTGAAGAAAGACAATTTCTTTGGGAGAGGGATGCTGAGAAATATGATACAAACACACACCAGGAATGGCAAATTAGTACAGTTCTTCCTAATCCCTAACTTAGAAAGGCTGAGTTCATTTCTCCTATAAATATATGCTTCCCTAATCCAGTTTCCAGACTGAAAACGCTACTCATTAAAATCTAATATTTAAATGTCTGCCAAGAAGAATTTAGGATTATGAGTCAACAGGAATTCAATCTGCTGATATTCAGATAAAAGCATCTTTTCTTTGGTCTGAATTATTTTTGTGAGGTAGCAGGTGGGGGAAGGTGGGAAATGAATGAACCTTGTTTTGAGACAGAGTCCGTAATATTCAGCAAACTTCCCAAGGAGTCCATGGCACAAAAATGGTTAAGACCTTCTATCCAAAAGAAACTCTTAGAATGTGTTCCAGGAGACAATACAACATCATGGCCTTGATTTTTAATAGCAAAAAACTACAAACAACCTAAAGGTCCATTAAAAGAAGAATGGATGACTAAATTATGGAAGATTCATACAATGAAATACTATAGAACAGTAAAATAGATGAACAACAGTTACACATATTAACAAATCTCAAATACAATGCTGAGCAAAAGCAGAATATGAGCACAGCCAAATATTCAGTATGATTCCATTTTTATAAATTCCAAAAACATGCAAAACTAAAAAAGTTTTATGTATCCAAACATATGCATTAAATCATAAGGAAAAGCAAAGACTTGTTAGCTATCCAATTCAGGATCCATAGTTTGCTCTGGGGAGGAGGAAGGAGCACATAGGGAGCTGTAAAAGGTAGAGGTACTAGGGTACTGGTAGTGTTATGTTTCTTAAGCTGACTGGTGAGTGTCCTGGTGTTCACTGTGCTATTCTTTATACACTGCACATGTCATTATTGTTTATTTTTTAATATTTACTATACCATTAAAAATTTTTAAAAGTATAATAATTTTTGACTGGGTGTTCATTAACTCTGGCCCAGTGATTCCTGTCATTGATCATTCCCTCATCTGACCACGTCATTCTGTTCCAATCATGCAAAGAACCAGTGATAGCTAATGTCACTTAACATCAGGAAATGACAAACTGAAAACCAAGAAAAAAGTCAAACTAAATGCTTTTGAGTTTAATAAGAAGGAAAAAAGAGATGGAAATAAAACATATATAACAAACTATAAGAAATTAACATTTACTGATTTTCTACTACATGCTAATTAAAATTACTTTAATGCTGTTAATATCCATAGAATATCAGGGAAAGATGCGACCAACAGAGATCAGGCCCTGAACAACTTAGGTGCTCCGTGTTCACCCTCTGCCCATAGCCCACAGATGGCCCTGCTTCTAATATGTCCCTCTTTCAAGTAGGAAGACCTCGTTGCCCAGCAAAACATTTCAACGGAAAAAAAGAATATTCAGTCATTTAAAACTACTTATTGAATGCCTTTCCAATATATTACTCAAATTTGAGAAATAATCTTTTTTAATAGCACACTAAAATAGTTGTGGTGGTGGTCTTTGAGTGTGGGGATTATGGGCAATTTTACAATGATGAATATATGTTGCCTTATGATAAGAAACAAAACTCAATAAACTTAAAAAAAATCCCCATAAAACAATGACCAAAAATCCCTTCCTTGCTTAAGCTCAGTATAAAGATCTGTTTTTTCTCCTCTTTACTAGGTGACATATAATCTCAGAAAACAGATTTAAAAGGATAACTTTGAAATGTATAGGAATTGAGTAATGTATATTGCTAGAAAATGGAACTACTGAAAAACATTTTAATTGCAGGTAAAATGAAGAGAGTCAGAAGTATAACTCTGAATTTCTTTGACGTAAGAAAGGTAAACAAACCCTGAAAAGAAGACAACTCTTCTTTTTTTTTTTTTTTGTGAGGAGATCAGCCCTGAGCTAACATCCGCCAATCCTCCTCTTTTAGTTGAGGAAGACTGGCCCTGGGCTAACATCCATGCCCATCCTCCTCCACTTTATATGGGACGCCGCCACAGCATGGCTTGACAAGCAGTGCTTTGGTGCGTGCCCAGGATCCGAACCGGCGAACCCCGGGCCTCCACAGCACAGTGTGCGCACTTAACTGCTTGCGCCACCGGGCGGCCCCAAAGACAACTCATTTTTATGGAGGGAAGATACAAAGAAGGGACAGAGAAATAACAGCGACTTGAAACCTAGAAAGTAGATCTTTTCTTGATATAAAAGGGTCTAAAGTCATTGGTTAGAGACACAATATGGAGAAAAGCAGAGAATAGAGCTGGATGTACAAAAGGAAAGAGCATGCTTAATTAATCTAATTAACATCTTACAAAAAGCCACTATGAGAAGTGACAAGTGTGAAAGCTCAGACACAGTCAACCTGGGCTTCCATAAGGTGTGAGATACAATATCACATCAGGATTCATAAATATAATTACTGCTGCTGTTGAAATGTGAGCACACTAAGAACTCTATGTTAACGGTAGAGAATAAAAGGATGTTGATTTGGTAGGAATCACAGAGAGAAACACGTCTACATTAGATTTGGCTATTTTGGCATATCTATACCTGTAAAAATATAAATATTCATATAAGTGAACTGAGATCTACATAAAGAAGAGAGTTTGCAATAAAAAGAATGGTAAATGATTTATTTTTGAGATTAAAATAAAAAAAATGTTAAGGCTCAAAAGAAAATAGTAGCATAAGAAAATACATAGAAATCAATGGAACAGAATACAATTTAAAAATAGACTCACATATATAGTAAGTTGATTTTTGACAAAGATACTAAGGTCATTCAAGGGCAGAAAGTTTTCCCAACAAATGGTGCTGGAACAACTGGGTATTCATGTGGAAAATTATGAACCTCAATCTGTATCTCATGCCACACACAGAAATTAACTCGAAATGAACCAGACATCCAAATAAAAGCTAAAACCAGAAAATTTCTAAAAGAAAATATACGAAAAACACCTCTCACAACCTGGGGATAGGCAAAGGTTTCTCAGGATGCAAAAAAAAGCCCTAACCATAAAGAAAAAAATGATAAACTGAACTTCATTAAAATTGAAACTTCTGCTATTAAAATATATGGTTAAGAAAATGAAAAGGCAATGCAGAGACTGGGAGAAAATATTTCCATTACATATATCCGACAAAGGACTTGTATCCAGAATATATAAAGAACTCTTATAACTCAATAAGAAGTCAACCCAATAAAAAAAAGTGGACATAAGATTTGAACTTCACAAAAGAAAACATGAATGGCCAATAAATCCATGAAAAGATACTCAATGCTATGAGTCATCAGGTAAATGGAAATTATGATCACCATGAGATACCACCTTTACACCCACTGGAATGGCTAAAAGTAAAAAGACTGACAATACTAAGTGATGGTGAGGATGTGGAGCAAATGGAACTCTCATACTAATCGGAATGCAGAATGGTATAATCACTTTGGAAAACAGCTTGGCAGTTTCTTGTGAAGTTAAATATGCATTTTCCATAAGATCCAGCAATTCTACTCCTGGGTATTTACCCAAGGGAAATGAAAACATACGTCTACACAAAGACTTGTACGTGAATGTTAATAGCAGCTTCATTCATAATAGCCTCAAACTGGACACAAACCCAGTGTTCATCAGCAGGTGAATGGATAAACCAACTGTGGTATATTCATACAATGGATTACTCAGTTTCTCATATTTGTCATCTGGAAAGTAGGGAAGACTATACGTATCTCAGAGGACAGCTAAAAGGATTAAATGAAATAATGTAAATAAAATACATATTGTCTGGCAGTTAACAGACATAATAAATATTAGTTCATATTCTCCTTCTAAGTGAAGTATTAAAGAAGAGTGGCTTGTCAAATGGTGGTGGGGGTGGGGGAGAAGGAGCCACCAAACCGTTTTTTGAATTAGAAGGCACAACTTGTTGTTCCCTACTTTGCCTCAGTTCTATTCTGGCAGAAGTCATCAAACTTCACTTAGTTATTTTTTTTTTTAACTGTTAACACTTATTTCTGTACTAAATATAAATGTAATCATATATTATGTGCTCTTTTTGTTTCTGGCTTCTTTTGCTCAACCTTACCTATGTGAGATTCACAATATTGTTGTAAATATATTGTTGCATAAAGTGGTAGGTCATTCATTATCCCTCCTGTATAGTATTTCATTATGAAACTTTATTTACTTTTAAAAATAACTTTAAAGTGTGGCATTCTGTTTAAGTGGCTAAGATGTTAAAAAAATCTACATTGTTACAACACTTAAGTCATTTATAGAATATTTGTATTTGTTAAGCATGTAATACTACTTTTTAAAAAAGCATCATCTTCAAATTGTTTTATGCGTATGTTTCACCTCTCCAACAGATCTTTTATCTCTTTTAGACGAGGAATCTTGCCAAGTATTTGCCCTATTACCCAAACAAAGTACACTCAATATATCTTGAATCCAATTTAACAAATATTTATTTATACTCAACATAGAAAACACTGTGATAAGCTTTCTGGAGCATTCAGAGAAGAATAAGACACAGTTATTGCTTTCAGTGAGATCAGAATCTAAATGAAGAAACATAACTGAAATGCCTAAAATAATCCAAGAATAATATAAAGCTGAATATTCATTTTATAAATATTTATTGTACCAGGCAGGGGCTGGATGCCAAGTCTAGGCTGATGAATAAAACATAATCCCTGAAAGAGCCTGAACTAGCAACATCCTCTGCTATCCTCTGGAAAAAAATAGAAGGGAGCTTAGCAGAGCCGGAAAATAATACCATTACAGAACCTAAACTGAGCTTCTCCAGAGCACTTCCAGAAGGGGATGATTCAAGGAGGTTGACTATTAACTCTAGATTCTTAGAACAAAGAGATGATCACACAAAGTAGACAGCTTCCACCCATGACCATCAAAATAATAGGAATAGTTATAGATAACAGAATGGTTTTGGACTTTCTTTTGGCCAACCACAACCATTGCTAACACTTCATGTTATACCTGAATTAACGTTTCAGGTGAAATAAGACAATCTCAATCTAAGCTAAAAGAAAAGGCATCCTGGCTGCCTAGGGAATCACCAGGACTTGTTTTCTTGGTCAGGACTGAAAAATCTTAGGTTATGGTAGTAAAGTGTATTCTAGTCTCTTCCTATAATAGTTCTAATTATTCTTTTTTTATCTCACAGTCATTTAATGATTTTTATCCAGTCTCTCATATGCTTCGACACAGCCACTGTCCCAGCAGATGTTTCAATAAATGATTCAAAGGCAAAAAAATATGAAATTATGCTGATTGACTCAAACTGAATATCAGATCTTCACAAATGAAACCCCATCTTCAAGAAGAATCAATAACAGAGGTGAAGGTCTGGACAATCATTAATGATATCCTCTACCTTTTAGTGAAGAACATAAGTGGGGACTGAGAATGTAAAAAAGTTCCCATACTCCTAGGAAAAGACTGTTCTTCAGCCATGGTAACAAGAAGCCCCCAGAACTGGTTTTAATTCACTCAATAAACAACTTGCTTTACTGAATATGTTTTAGAAGCCAGCCAATCAATGAGTCCTTGCTTCTGAAGTAGCCTATTAGGAACAAATCCAGTTCAATAAATACACCTCTGAGGACCAACCAAACAACAGCAGTCACCACCAAGTAACCATACTTCTACAGATGACCGTCAACCTACTCAAGCTTTTGGACATGTGCCAATCCCTGAACTCTACACTTCCCTAAAACCCTATATAAGACAAGCAGTTTGCTCTGGTTGGAGAGATTTTGCCTGATCCCAGCATAGCTCCCTTACAATAGTGAGCAATAAATTTAACTTTGTCTTTTTTATTTCAGATACTGAATGATGGTCTCATTATCCTTTGACATCCTTTAAACGCCCCTTTTAATAAATGCAGTCTTTAGGGACTTTTTGCTTTAACATATTTCCCTAGATGGTACAAAAATAACAATTTAGATTAGTTTTGTTATGCAGAACTAACACTGACATTTACCTTTAAAATAAAAAAGTGGTATGGAGCTAAATATTTATTTTAAAAAATAGCTAAAGATTTTAAATGATAGAATCATTCATTTTGAATATTCTAGGGTCACAACCAAGATTTTATTCTGGCAAATTCCTTGAGTAATGGTTTTTATGCTTTTCAATTAGTGCTTTCACATAGCTATGCTATAAGACTTTTTTGTAGATGATGTGAAAATTCCTCTAAGCCATGTTTGCAATCTCAGCAGGATTCAGGGCACAGGCAGTAACGTCCTCACCATAACACTAGAAAAAGATGGCTCAGCTTCTCTACTCCTACCTTCATCTTCACCAGGCTTGACAAGACTGAAAAGAGCTCTCTTTCTCAATGCTTGCTACACAGGGATCCAGCAGGCTGTGCCTCCAATGAGGCAGGCAGTCATTTCATTTTCTGTGCATTACTGGCCTGGAGCCCAAGCATACCTAGCTAGAGAATTAATCATAAATATGGATTTAGGAAAGCATCTCAATTTTAAGACCCTACAACCTAAGCTATAATAGCATAATCACACTATTGTGTCACAAAAATGCAATCACAAGGCTAAAAAGGAATCTCAAAAATTCACCTGTTTCAACTTCCTACCTTAAGGTAACCATATTAATCAACTCCCAAAGTTAAAGTAGATATTTTTACAACTAGAAAAAAATTCTTGGAACTGTGGATCCTTCCCTCACAATTTCCTTTATCATTCTCTTCACACTTTTCCCTCAACCCAAGCTGACAGACAGAAACCAATTAAGAGACAGAAGCAGAACAGTCACACAGAATGAATAAAGAGATCCTTGCTTTCCAGTTAGAATCTGGTGGATTTAAATCCTGAGACGCGAGAAAAGAATGTGAGTGAGGTCAGGCAACTGGTTAAAATCCCCTGGTTGCTTAGCTCTTTCCTTTGAGAAGCCATCTGGGACTAGGATTTGAGTTAGTATTGTAATAAAAAAGACATAACCACACCATTTAATAAGGGCCTACGCTGTGCCAGGTATTTAAACATCATAACCACTGTGCAAAGAGGAATCATTATCTTCATTTTACAGGCAAGAACAATAAGACCCCAAGGAATTAAGTAACTTGCCCAAGGCTAAGCCAATTAACTTGCTCAGCTATTGGGTGGTTACCCTGGGATTCCAATTATGGCCATGTTGCCGCCACATGCCTACATTCTTCCTTATTTAGAAGAATGACTCCAAGGAATCATGGTAGGGGTTCTTAATGCTAGATTCCATAGGTTCTGAGCCCCTCACTGACACCCTAAGAGACTCATTGCCCCAGTAATCCACAACTACTAATGATGATGATATTAAAATAAGACAACAATAGCACCTCATCCGCATTATCTCATTTCATCCTTATAACAACCCACGAGGTAGGTCTATTCTTAGCCTCTCCTTACAGATGAGAAGACACAGTCCCTGAGAGGTTACCTGCCTAAGCTGACACAGACAGTGAGTGGTGGGAACAGAGCCCAAGCCCTTACATGCTACCCCATACTGCATCAGAGCAATGTCTCAGATCTCTCAAGTTTGTTGGGAATGGAGAAAAATGTTGAAAATCATCATTCTGTAGAATAAACTAAACTCTTTAGTCTGGTCTTCAAGATCTTTCATGATCTTGCCACAACCTGTAATTTTCAACCTTGTTTTCCATCACTTCCTTTCACAAGCCCTATGCTCCAGAAATTTTCCTACTATTTTCTGTAAATACCCTAAGTTTTCTCATTTACCTCATGCCACTCCCTTCTGCTTAAATGACATTTTCAATGTTTCATTTCCACAACAAAATTTTATCCGTTATAAAACTCTCCTCCCCACATAGGAAGAACCTCTCCCACCACTGAACTTCCGTAGCACTTCATCCTTCTCTCAGGACACTCAGGACATATGTATATCCTTGACTGGATTCCTACTTGACTTCAGGAGGCAGAGATTCTGTGTAAACTCTGTGGAACGAATGCCCTTCTGAGGCAAAACTCCTAGCCGGAAGAAATGTGAAGATCTAATGAAACCAGAGAAAACAGAGCTTTAAGCCTTCAGCAATTGCCATCCTAAAAATTATGACCCTCACTAAGAGGAAAACAAAGTATTGAAATTATTCTTGTAAAACATAGTGGTTAGGAGTGTAGCCTGGAGCCAGACTCCAACTTGCTGTGTGGACTTGAACAAATCACTCAACTTCTCTCCACGTCAACTGCCTCGTCTGTAAATGGGAACTAATAGTATAACTTACCTCACTGGGTTGTGGTGAGTACTCGGTGAGTTCATATATGTAAAGAGCCTAGAACAGAGCATGGCTCATAATACATGCTATATAAATATTTTCTATTATCATTTTTGAAACTCTTATATATATTTAAAAAGTGGCTCAGATCACCAAACCTCGAGAAGGGAACTGTCAGAAAAGGAAAATTTTCAGAATGAAAAAGTTAATGACAAGGAGATGAACTGGCTTATATATAAGAGGCCCAGTACTCTTTTCCTTTCAAAAGTCACAGCTCAGGAGAAGAGGTAACTGAACACTATAAAATAGAAGTCAAATTATGGCAGAAAGAGGAGAATACAGACTTCCAGGTAAAATACAGAGATATTACAACCATAGAGTGCACCTGGGAACCTAAAGGAGACTGTTTTAGGCCAAACAAATTTAAAAATAGATAGCTTCAACTTAAAAATAGACCAATTCAAAATTAGCTCTTTAGACTCAGAATACGATTTTTCAGGAAAATAACATTTTATGTATTGACTGGGTTCCCTGGCTAACCCATAAAGGCCAATTTAACTTAACATTACTTTAGTAATAATTATAGATTTTAATATTAATAGACTCTTTTAGTTACCATATTATTTTACTATTAGCATATACATTACTAATTATGTACAACAATGCTTTGTAACAATCATCTTTACTGTAGGAGTCAGAATTCACAAAATCAAACATCATGAATGCAGGAAGGGATTTGAGAGACAGCTAGGGTCACTATACTTCCTGGTTTGCCCACGATAGTAATGGTTTATGCTTGTCACTCTAATTATAATTATCAACAGCTCCCTTTCACTCTCAAAAGTGTCCTGGTTTGGACTATGGTTATATGGTCACCTTGGTGTTAATATCTTCACCTTTATGTGATGAGGGAGGAAACCAAGCAACAGAGCAGTGCTGTGACTTAGCCAAAGTCATAGAGTCAGGAAGGGACCAGAATTAGAACCTGGAAATAGTTACTCCTAGTCCCGGAGTCTTCCTGTTATACTGCATGGACTCACCAGTAGCAAGATAATGGTGATGACTGTGATGGCCAGGATTCGGGGCACCAGCAGTAACATGAGCGAGAAAGTCTATAGAGTAAAGCTCTCCCCATCCCACAGAGACTTTACAGGCTCAGCAGCTAAAGGCTGAGAGATTTAGGGGATCTTTGCTTGTGCACCTTAAGCCTGGCCCATTTCCCTTCTCACTGTACCCACTTGTGCACCACCCCTCCTGATACAGGAAAGAATATGGGAGAAGTAAGGAATTTAGTTTTGGACATGTTAAGTTTGAGATATCTTTTCAACATTTAACTGGAGATGTAGAATAGGAGTCCAGTCTGGAGATACCAATTTGAGAGTTAGCAATGAAAGGGTGGTATCTGAAGCTAAGGGCACTCATCAGAAGAAGAAGAAGAGCTCTGCAGTAAAGCACAGGAGCCAAAAGAAGGTGAATGGTGAGGAGATGAAAAAGGCCTCAGGGCACTGAATAACCAGCTCCAATAAAGAGAGGAAGGAAAAAATGATGCCTATGACAATAATGATGATAAACTGCAGCTACTACCATTATTGGAAACTTATATTCCAGGAATTCTACCAAGTACTTTATATACATTAGCTTAGTCCTCATTACTATTCTCTGAGGTAGGGAAAAAAATAAGGCCAGAGAGGTTATGAAACTTGGCTAAGTCACAAAATCAGTAGCAGAGCAGAAATTCAGACTCAGGTCTGAATCTAAAGAGCTTTTATCTTTCTACAATGTTCTTCGCATTAGGATCTTATCTTCCCTCTTCTTTCCTTTGTCCTTTGTAATGTATGGGATGACAGTCTGGCTTAGAAATATTTTTCTTCTGTGGAAATATTTATTTTTATGTCTTCATAGTTACAATAATGACACTGAATCATGTGATTGTGACTTCAGACCTAAGACGTTGTCATGCTTCTTTCAGTCAGTACGCAGACCATATTTCTGCCCCAAGCATGTTCTACCGGATGAGAAACAGAAGATATTTGCTTTTAATTTGTACTATTTGTGTTATAGTCATGTTCACATTGCAAACATATGTTTCAAAATGGCCATGAACTATTATTTTTAAAACAGAAACATTTAGGAAATTCATTAATCAATATCCTGATTACAAATTTTATTATGAGGGCCATACATTTGCTCATTTAAGGTGGACTTGGGATTTGCTGAGAACAATTTTTCTTGAGAATATGAATCTGTTGGGAAATGTAAGATGGTGCAATCTGCACGTAAGGATAAAATTGAAAACCAAATATTGCCTACTGAAAGGTAGTAATAAAAACCAAGGAGACTTCTGTTTTTGAAACTATATTAATAAGAAGTATAAGTATTACTATTTTGCTAAGAACAGTTTCGTATTTATCAATATTAATTCAAATTTCTCATCAGCTATAATATATACTCTGATCCTCCCCTCCAAAAAAAATCTATTAAAGCACTTTTAAAGAATGAAAGCAAGGCATAGGCACAAAGTTTGCTTCTGAAGTTACAGAGGAAGAAGACTGTGTTGTTACGAGGAGGTAAGTCGTAGGCTCTTCTCTAGCTGTTTCACGCATTTAAGTCTAACCTCTCAAAACCTAGGAGATCCTCAAGGGCAGGGACAATGTCTCCTTTTTCTCTTGTACAGTGACTAGCACAGTGCCTGGAAGACTATATGTACTATGCGAGTGATAAAATCCTGATATTTACAATCCTCAACTTTACATATTGAGAATCTGTTGTCATTCCACCATTTAAAGGAAACATGTTGTCTCTCGCACATGAAAAAAACAGATATAGCCAAAAGCAAAGGTTTTCTACAACCAACTTCCACAGTGAATTTCTCATGGAATTTGATGCTGCTACAATTGAGTTCTTAATAACCTAATTTTCTGTATGATACAATCAGTGCCTAAAATAGGGAATTAAAAATTTCATTTAGAAATGGTTTTGATTCATTGCTTACCAATTATACTAACAAACATGTTATTGTAATTCAATAGGCCGGTAGGGCTAGAAAATTCTCATTTTTCCTTCCCAATGAGATATTTTATAGCAGGAAAAATATTAATATACTCAATAAGTGCCTATCTTTTTGCTTCTTGTAGGATATGTCATCCAAACTTTATGCTTCTGTCTTTTCACAGACAAAGGAAGCATATTTAGGATTTGAAACACAAAGGGGAACTAATAGAGGCTTTAAATTAAAATAGGGAAATAAACCACAATGTACTGCTCTTCCTTCTTTGCTCAAGAGATTGCCAGTCTGCTTATTTGATTGATAGTTATCTTAGTACCTTCTCAGGCTTATTATGCTGTCAAGGTACCACATCTTTGAAAAAGATGGTAGGGAATAAGCAAACAAATGAATTGAGACAGAAAGCCCTGAAGAAGATATCAAGATTCCTTTCTGTACATCTTAGAAGGATGGTCAACAAGGTCCATCACAGCCTGGAATTCCATATTATGCTTCTGATTTCACAAATTAACAGGCATTGAACAGTCAATGGAGCATGTGAATAAGTAAGATGTGAAGTTTGTCAGAGGAAATCAGTGCATAGAGAGAAAGAGTCCAAGTGTCTCTAAGTTTGTAGAAGAAAGTACACTCTGGTTCTATGAAATCAAAGTTTTGGGTTCAATGGGCTAATTTGACATAGATGAAAAATTATGTTCTAAAGCCAACAACTGTACCCTTAGCTACAGCCAGCAGTCTTGTAAATGCTGCCTGATGGCACAAAAGGTATAATGGGTAATACAGGATGGTTAGCTTGGTGTCAACCCATCCTTACTGTTGAAAACAAACTCAAAATGCAATATGACTGATGGTGTACCAAATATGAATGCCTTTTGCACATTACTGTGGCCTCGACACATTCCAATTACTCTTACTACTGTTGGGCATTGGGCAAAAACATGAGTAAGAGCACAGCTCATCACATCTACTGACTGGTTCAGTGGCCTCAAAAACACATTTTTACATGTCACATAAAAATATGTCACGTAAGGGGCTGGCCCGGTGGCATAATGGTTGAGTTCGGCACGCTCCACTTTGGCAGCCTGGAGTTCGTGGGTTTGGATCCCTGGCATGGACCTACACCACTCATCAAGCCATGCTGTGGCAGTGACCCACATACAAAATAGAGCAAGATTGGCACAGATGTTAGCTCAGGGCCACTCTTCCTCAAGTAAAAAAGAGGAAGATTGGCAACAGATGTTAGCTCAGGGCCAATCTTAATCACCAAAGGAGAAAAAAAGTCACATAAAAACACATCTGTTAGGTTCCTTCTAATTGCAAGACACATAATAAATATCTAAACAACGTAATTTATACATGTAAGTAGATTTTTTAATTTAAAAAATAGTTTCAAAAAACGGAGTTAGTGTGCGCCAAGGGCAAAACAAGACACAAACTTGACCATTCTAAGTCCCAAACGATTTCAAATTCAAGTTGACTTTCTACTTTTCACTTGAAGTAAGAAACAGTTAGCTACAGGACCAAGATTAGAAAGCTAATATGCTCTGAAAAAAACTCCTATGTTAACAACTGAAATAAAACCTTAATTTAAAAAACTCCTTATTATGGAAAAATTCAACGATACACAAGAGTAAACAGAACAGAATAAATTAACCCATACACTCTCATGTACCATCATTTAGCTTCACCAATTATCAATTCAATTTTACTTTATCTAGACCCCTACCTTGTGCTTTTCCTAGATATCAAGTTATTGCATCTCTAAACATTTCAGTAAAACCTTACAATTCTGATGGAATGTTCATAGAATTTTGGGGGGTTTGTGTTTTAATTTTCATTGTCTTTTATTTTGAATACCTATACCAGTGAAAGAGAGAAAACTGGTGTTTATTGAAAGCAAGGAGAAGAAAATTTAGATTTTTCCATTTTTCTGGAACTTCTGGGACTTAAATACAGTTGTAAACTTTTCTCCTCCTTCCACTGAAGGAGGAGACAGAGCTAGTAAGAAATAGTCATTCAGTTTAACAAACATTAACTGAGTGCTAGAGATGGGGCTAGGTAAAAATGAGTAAAACAAAGACTCTTTATCTAGAATGACTGAGACAGACACATAAACAGATAACGTCAATATAATGTGGAAAAGCTAGGATAATGGTATTCACAGGTTACTATGGGAACAGAGAATAAGGGCAAATTAGGTATTCAAGAAAGGCTGCCAGGAAGAGATGACATCTGAGTAAATGCAAAAATACAGCAAAGATTTTTACTATGTCATTATAATAAGTCCAATATCAAGTCTCCTTCAAACACATTTCCTTCATTTAGTTGATTGGGGAATTAGGGGGTGGAGGGGAAGATTTTTCAAAGAATATTAGTCTGGGAAGAGAGTGAAATGCCAAGAATTCAAAAAACAACCACTATATCATGCCTTGTGGGGAATACCAAAGGAACAAGGCTTGGTCTCTACCCTCAAGGAGGTGGGAATCTAGATGGAGAGAAATTAAACGTGTATTAGAAAACCTTGCTATATAATAGTCAATTGAAATATAGAGTTTAGGGATGGGAAGAATGGTATGGACTGAAATTTTTCAGTAAGAGCTGGAACTTGGACTAAAGTTTTGAAAATAAATTTAACCCAGATCAAAAAAGGAAGCCAATCAAGTAAAGAATAGTAAAAGATGAGTCTTAAGTGGTCAAGGAGTCTTTGTCTTTAAAAAGTATTTCTTCACTCTGTCTATCTTTGGATTGGATTGAGGCAGGCAGGGAAAGGTCAAGATTTTTTATCTAAACCTTGGTCTCCAAAGAGGTGTGTGAATGTGTGTGCTTGTGTGTGTGTTGTGTATGTTAGTGTTAGAGCATGAAGATTTGATTTGAGAATTTACAATCTGATTCTAAGTTATTCCATTGGAATAATGCACAATGTCAGGTGCAAATACAAAGATCTATTCTGGCAGATATCTGATTCTTGCAGAGAAAATAGAAACTAAAATCCATAAAAATAAACGTCGTTGGGCTGGCCCTGTGGCGTAGTGGTTAAGTTCAGCGCACTCTGCTTCAGCGGCCCGGGTTCACGGGTTTGGATCCTGGGTGCGGACCTACACCACTTGTCAGCCATGCTGTGGCAGTGACCCACATATAAAATAGAGGAAGATTGGCACAGATGTTAGCTCAGGGCTAATCTTCCTCAAGCAAAAACAGAGCAAGATTGGCAATGGATGTTAGCTCAGGGTGAACCTTCCTCACCAGAAAAAAATAAATAAAATAAAAATTAAAAAAAAAATTAAAAAAAAATAAAGATACATATATGGAAAATTCAATCAACACTACAAAATAAAGAAAAAATATTTTCCAATCACCATCAGAGATCAGTGGTTCACCACTTACAATTCTATTTTTAATAACAACAACAGTGTCAGCTAACACCTATATAGCATCTAGTACGTAGCAAGCTTTATATAAGTAACTCATTTAATCCTCAAAATTTTAGAGAGGAGGTAACTGTGACACAGAGAGATTAATAATTATTCTTTCCTCCACTCCAGTTTTTCAACTTTCACTTGTCAGAATTTAGGTCAGAGGTTAAAAAAAGACATGTAGATATACGGCGAGTATAGGTTGAAATCTAATATTTTTATAAATTCAGAAAAAATACTTATATCCTTCATTGACTTAAATAACATAATGCATGATGGCATGTTGGCACTGAACCATAAACATACACGTTATATTAATCCATGAGACTAAGAGGTAGAGTTGCAAGAGGAATATGCTCTAAAAATGGCATGCTTATCAACAGAGCAACGAATCGTCTCTCAACACTTCCCATGGGATTGAGGAATGCATCTTTTTCATAATACTTACACACAGAGAACATAAATTATAATAAATGACCATATCATATACAGCAATCAAGTTGGCCAGCAGTAAAAAAGCATTTGAAATAAATGTTGTCCCTACTGAACAGTAGAAAAATATTACTTCCCAGGTAGAGTTAGTTGCTTTTTCTTCCAAGCTCTGAAAGCACTTTATACGTAGCTATCCCCAGAATTTATATTATATACATTATAACATAATTATTTGTTCATGTAGTAGACTTCCCTCCAGACTGAATCCTTGAGGATAGGGTCTGAATTTATTCATCCTGGGATTTAAAACCCATCTCTGAATCTAGTAGAATGTGACGTTTACTGAATGAATAAATGAATGATTTTTAATACAATCTCAGGCATTATAAAGCATTATAGAAAAGTTAAAAATCTCAATTAAGTCGTAAGAGTTCTGTTATTTTAAGAGCAGATTCTAGTCTCCCTTGCCCGGCATTTAAGACCTCTCTACATCAACCCTAATCTACCTTCTTAACCTTATCTCATCAACTCCCTCCTCTTAGATGCTGTGTATAAACTACTTTCTCTTTCTGGCACGATCTCTGTGCTTTCTCATCTCTATGCTTTAAACTCTGTAATCTCCAAAAGTTTTAGATTATTTAGCCCTTTTAGTATAAAATATTTGAGCATACTTATTTAACCTGTGCTGATACATTATCTTTATTACAAAACAATCATAAAAACAGAAGAAAATAGACATTTTAAACAAATGAGGTAAAATATATAAATAGAAGTTTTAATTTTTTATTCTTGTACACAGTTCATTGTTTTGCATATACTTCACTTTGAAAATCACTGATTTACATCAAAAGAACAAATCTCATAGAGTTTTTGTGAGAATTAAGTGAATACATGTAATGGACTTAGAACAGTGCTGGTCATACAGGAAACTGTAAATGTCACTTAATTTCATTATCATCGCCATTAACGCAGTTTCTTTGGTCTGGAATAATGTCTCCATACCTATCCTCTAACCTCACTCCTACATGTAAAACTCCTTGAAGGCCAAATTCAAATGTTACCTCTTCAAAGAATTATTTGAATGCATCTCTTAAGGGGTTAGGATTTCTCACTGTGAGAGGTAATAATCCTACAGAGTTTAACAAGAAGCCAAGCCTAAGAAGCTAAAATAAAACGAAAACAGTTGGAAAAACTTAAGGATAAGTTTACGGAAAATGATGCAAATGAAAAAATGCAGTTATTAATCCCAAGAAAAATAAAGTACACAAAAAGGAAATATAATCCTAGTATACCATCTAGCTCTAGAGTAAACAATGTTTACATAGGCCTAATCATACAAACACTGATGACAAATTTAACAAAAAATTGTGATATAACTATATGGGAAAGATGGGTGTTATAATAGCCTCCAAATCCTCAACTTCTATTAGCAAAAGTCTAAAGTTTAGTTATCTTACTTTAAAACTTATAGACAAATATCAGAAGAAACAGCTAAAATATTTCAAAGTTATTGTCTCTGAGGAATGTGATTGGAAAGGTAGACCCCTTTAGTACTATTAAATTTTTAAATTTTGTCACATTTTGAAAATAAACTCAATTTTCTTAAAATTTAAAATTAATAGCCTAATAATAAAGATGGCAAGTTTAGCATATGCATTCAACTCTACTCTCTTCAGAAACCTCAGTGACACAACAGAGAAAAGATTTAGAAAGGCACAGAAATCTCCCAGAAAGAAGAGAAAAAAGGTAAAGAAATAGAGAATAAGATAAGAAATTTAATGCAAAAGTTCCAGGAACCAAATAATACAAATCCAGAAAGAAAGGAAAGCGAAAAATCATCAAAGAAGTAATTCAAAAAATTTTCCTAGAACTAAAGAACATGAATTTTTAGATTGAAAGTGTCAAACAATGACTAACAAAACAGACAAAATTCACCCAAACCAGGTCAACATGAAATTTAAGAACAAGAGGAAAAAAGAGAAGATCTCACAAGCTTCCAGGGAGACAAAAGGACTTATGTACAATGAGGTCAGCAGTGAGAACACCTGACTATTCTCAATGGTAACAGAAGTGAAAAGGCAATGAAGCGATGCCTTCACAGTTCTAAAAGAAACAGAACTCTACATCCAGTCAACCTGATAGTGTCAAAGTACTTTACAACATACAAAGGCTCAAAAAATTTACTCTTATGCACTCTTTCTCAGGAATCTATTAGAAGACGTGTTCATACAAAACAAGACAACAAAAAAAGGAAGACATGGAATCCAGGAAACAGGAAATCCAAAGGTTCTATTTATCAGTTCATTTTAAAAGTAGTCCTGAGCTTATTGGTTTAAAGAAGATCAAATCAACACAAAGGCATTCCATTGATTTTTGAAATGTTAAAATATCTCGTGTGCTTTTAGATTTACATAGTTATAGTTTTACAGCAGTCTGAGCATAAAAGAGGTTGCAAGAGGTTTTAACTCTTACCTGTAACACAGCAGCAATTAAGTATACCACTATGAAGATTACAGTTAAAGAAGTGTGACCACTTTTCATCAAATGAATAGTGTAGAGGAAAATTAAATGTCCAGGAATCACTAAAAGCAGCAGAACTTGAGCAGACTTATTATTTACTCCTGTAATATAAAATGCAAAAGTTGTTAAAATCGTATTTTGGTTAATAATAGGTCACAGTTATTAAAATTTGAGAATTATTTTCTAGTTACTATATTGCATAGCATCACATAAAATTCAATTGCTAAAAATAAATTTCAGCTATTTACAATTCACCTAACTCTTTGAAATTTTGACTGTATGTTGTATGTTAATTAAATGAAAGGTGGTTGATAAAAACTTGCTATGAAGAACATTGGTCAGACTTTAATATCTATCATAAAAACAGAGGGAAGACAAAAGAAAAACATAAAGTTTTTAAAATATTGGAATGTTTTAATTTTACTTTTCCTTTAGAGTTCTTTCACTGATATTACAAGGCTGGGCATTTCTGATTGTCATTATTGACTTCAAAAGTCAATAATTACATTTATTTTCATCAGAAAAAATGTGACAAGAATTGTGAGGTTTAAAATTGTGGTCTTAGTTTTTTGGTAATCACATGTCTGGGTGACATAAACAACACAGTGTTCTTTGTAACTGAGGTTATCACCTCTCATCTTGTTTGTTTGGGATCAAACACTTATGTTTAGAAAGACCAAAAAGATTCATACAGGAAAGACAGTACATTTGTCTGCCTAAATCACCTAGCAATGCTTACTTGTGTGCATAAGGTTCCTCTTTCCTGACTCATAAACAAGACATCCCAGAGAAAGACATCCCAATGTCAACATCACTGAGACATCACTGAGATTTAGTGAACAAAATCTATTCTATTTAAAATCTATTTAGGAGCTGGCCCGGTGGCACAGTGGTTAAGTTTGCGTGCTCCGCTTCGGTAGCCCGGGGTTCACTGGTTCAGATCCTGGGCGCGGACCTACACACCACTCATCAAACCATAGTGAGGTGGTGTCCTACAGAGAAGAACTAGAAGGACCTAGAACTAGAATATACAACTATGTACTGGGGCTTTGGGGAGGGAAAAAAAATTTAAATCTATTTAGCTCTCAGAAATAGAAAAGTTGTGCAACATTCACAGATAAAATATGTATTCAACAAATGTTGCCTACCTATATTCTCAGAGAGGAATAGTTCCTGACATAAAATATGAAAAATCCATAAGCACATACCTGGGCCAAAAAAAGTTCTAAATGGGTGGTAACAACCTTTGGGTTCATCAGGCAGTTCTCCTGGAATGCTATGTAAATGGAGGTAGGTAGAAATCCTGCTAGCCTGAATGGCCACCAAATTACCACCGATACCTGAAACATAAGGAAAAACAAATAAAGTAGTTATCTTCATATTTTGAACAACTTGCATAAATTCAACCAACTGCAAGCCTCTTTATGTCACATCCTGGGCTAATAAAACAAAATAAAGAGTTCTTCTGAAATGTTGATTTATTTAATGTTGAGGTAGGTATTCCAAAGGCATAAAATCATTGTTATGAAAGACTCATTCATTATTTTTCAAATCTGACTCACTGGTCTGAAAGCAAAACAAAGCAAGTAATTTTTAAAAATTATTATCACAACCAAGATATAAAATTAGGTAAGAAGATGTTTCATGTTTACCACCTTAATGAGAGAGAAAATATGCTAGATTTATTCAAATAGACAAGGCTTGATAATTTTCTTCTCAGATTACTAAAGAAATTGGTATAAGGCACTGAAAAAAAATACTCAAGAAAGTCATCTTTTAACCTAGATTATCCTTTTATGTACTCCGAGGAAGAAGAGTTGAGCCCAGAGGTGAAATGAATTCCAAAGGGTGGTAAGCCCCCCTAAGTTGAGACAGGACACCCAAACTGTTTCTTCTTTCACAGAGTATGGCAGGGAGAGGTGGTAGCCATAAAAGCAAGTAGGAAGAAAACAATTGAAAGTTTCAAGTTCTTAAATGCTGAGTGTGGGCTAGCATAACCATTTAGAATATCTGAGAGCCCTAGACACAAGGGGAGTCCACATTCACTTGCCAGCTATTTCTGCAAGCCTCCACTGGGTGCTTGTGAGACAGACTGAGGTAGCGCAGAAGACTTGAGATAGCCAACTCTGGTGGCACACAGGCAAGAAATCCCATCCATTTGTGAACCTCTCTCTCTCATATGAAGCAAAAGCTGCTCGGGGAGGCAGAGAAAACACTCCAGCTACCTTGTCCCAGGCAAAGATCAGTTGCCACTGGAGGAAAATCAGAAGCAAAAGCTGTCTGCTGCTGGAGTGGAAGAAAATCTTGCTCAAGACTAATCTGGCAAAGTTTGACTGTTAATAAGGGAAGGGGAAGAAACACCGAGAAAGCCCCACCTCTGAGGACCAAGTGTATAGGGACTGCCTAAGACTGAGGATAGAGCAAGAGAATCCCAAACTCCATCCCATGCCTTTCACCAAGTAACACGCATCAGCAGACTACAGTGGGAGGAGGAGCAAGAACACAGAGAGTTAAGCCTTCCATGGTGCAGTCACACAGCCCTCCAGGCTTCATACTAAGCATGAGGTAGCAGGAGTCTATTGATAAAGAAATTTGAAGTCAGTGGTGCATTGAAGGTAACGATAATAACCACAAAAGACAAACTGAGCTCAACTCTAGACTAGATTGACTCAATCCTCCATACTAATAACCTAACAGAAGAAAAAGCCTGCCTATTTCTAGGCATAAATAATATATATTATGTCAATCTCCAATGTTCTTTTATACATAATGTCCAGCATTTGATAAAAATTTACAAGACAGGAAAGCAATAAAACAGACTATTGTCAGGAGTTAAGAAGTCAAGAGAATCAGACTCAGAGATGACTCAGGTGTTGAAACTATCTGACAAGGACTTTAAAATAACTATGATTAACATGTTAAAAAATCTAGTGGAAAAGATGTACAATGTGCATTATTAAAAGATGGGGACATAAATAGGTTAAAAGTAAAAGTATGGAAAAAGATATACGATATGAACACTAGTGAAAAGAAAGTTAGAGTGGCTACATCAATATCAGAAAGAAAAAAAAGACTTTGTAACAAGGAATATTACCAGGGATAAAGACAGACATTGAATAATAGTTAAGGAGGTCAATTCATGAAAAAGACATAACAATCCTAAATGTAGATGCACCTAAAAATAGATCTTCAAAACACATAAAGCAAAAACTGATAAATCTAAAAGGATAAACAGACAAGTCTGTGTTTATACTTAGAGACTTTATCACTCTTCTTTCATTAATTCATTGAATACACAGATTTAAAAAATCAAAACTATATAGAATATTTTAACAATACTATGAACCAATTTGGTCTAAATGACATTTATAGAACACACTGCCCAACAACAGCAGAATACATATTCTTTACAAGTGCACACATGGAACATTCATGAAGATAGATCATATTATGAGCCATAAAATGAGTCTCAATAGATTTGAAATGATTGGAACATGTAAAGTATGTTCTCTGGCCACAACAGAAAAGATATATATCTGGGAATTCCCCCAAATATTTGGAAAGTAACCAACACACTTCTAAATAACCCACAGGTCAAAGAAGAAATCACACAGGAAAGGTGAAAAATATTTTGAATTTAAGGAAAATGAAAACACAACATATTGAGAGTTGTGGGAGGCACATAAAGCAGTACTTAGAAATTCACAGCATTAAATACTTATATTAGAAAAGAAGAATGGTCTCATATCAGTGACCTAAGGTTCCCATCCTACGAACCTACAAAAAAAGAAAAGATTAAACTGAAAGAAAGCATAAAGAAGGAATAATAAGTATAACAGCAAAAATCAATGAAATAGAAAACAAAAACAATAGAGAAGATACATGAAATCAAAAGCTGCTTCTTTGAATAGATCAAGAATAAAAGAAAGATACAAATTCCAATATCAAGAATGAAAGAGGAATTAGCACTACAGACTATGCAGGCATTAAAAGAATAATATGGGTATATCATGAACAACTTTATGCCAGAAAATTTGATAGCTTAGATGAAGTAGAAAAATTCCTTGAAAAACAGAAACTATAAAAACTCACTTGACAAGAAATAGATAACAGGAATAGCCTTATATCTATGAAGCAGTGGTTCTCAGCTGGGGGTGATTTTGCCACCAATTCCTCCCCCCACCAAAAAGAGATCTGGCAATATCTGCAAACATTTTTGGCTGTCATAATTTGGAAAGTGCTACTGGCAACTAGTGGGCAGAAGCCAGAGATGTTGCTAAACATCCTACAATGCACAGGAAGTCCCCCCATAATAAGAAATTATCTGGCCCCAAATGTCAGTAGTTGCAAGACTGAGAAACTCTATATTAAAGAAATCGAATTCATCATTAAAAACTTGCTCATAAAAAACCCTCCAGGGCCTGATGACTTCACTACCTGGAAACTGAGAGACTATGGCTCTAAATAACCTGCAAATTAAAGAAGAAATTATAATAGAAATTAGAAAATATGTGTAATTGAATGGAAATTAAATATTACATACAAAGCATGTGGGATGCAGCTAAAGCAGTACTAAGAGGCATACTTATAGTCTTAAATGCATATATTAGAAAAGAAGGAAGGCTTATTGAGCTAAGCATCCATCTCAAGAAGGTGGAAAAGACAGAAAAATAAACACAAAGTAGAAAGAAAACAATGAAAAGAGAAGAAATTAAGAGTATCATAAAGCTAAATACTAACTATTTGAAAAGAAAAAAGAGTAGGCAGAAACATTAGGAATAAAAAAAGGGAGTCATAATTCCAATTATTGCCAACATTAAAAAAATAAGAATATTATGAACAACTTCATGCCAATAAACTTGAAAATTTAAATAAATGGGAAAATATCCTAAAAATATATAACTTAACAAAATTAACTCAAGAAGAAATAGAAAATTTAAATCATTCCAAAATGATTAAAGAAATTGAATCCAAAATTTAAAATCCTCCCTCCAAAATGACCAGGCCTACAAAAGTTGTTTGCTTTGTTGTTTTTTTTTCAAGTGAGTTCTACCAAATACTTAAGTAAAAATAATTACAATCTTACACATACTACTTTATAGTATAAAATAAGAGTAGGTATATCTAGCTCATATAACGAGGCTAGCATAACTCTGGGTTCAAAATACAACAAGGACAATATAAAAATGGAAAATTATAGGCCAATCTTATGAATAAAAATAAATGTAAGGAAAAAAAACCAAAACTATTAGCAAACTAAATCCAGCAAAATATTAAATGTATAATACATTACAAACTAGATTTATCCGAGAAATGCAAGGCTGATTTAATATTTGAAAATAAATTAATGCAGTTCAATACATTAACAAATGGTGGAAAAATATGATTATATGAATAAATGCAGAAAAATTGATAAAATTCAACATTTTATCATTTATGACTGAAAACTCTTGGCAAACCAGGAATTGAGGGAGATTTCTTTAACCAGATAGCCACACACACACACACAAAAACTGATATATGACAAAGGAGGTACTGCAGATCAGTAAAGAGTACAACAGACTTTTCAATAAATAGTGCCAAGATAATTGGTTATTAATATTCAAAAAAACCCATGAAAATGGACCCCTACTCTCATACTATACACAAAACTCAATTCCAGGTGGATTAAAGACATGAAGTGAAAGGCAAAATTATTAAGCTTTAGAAGATAATATAGAATGGATGAGAAGGACTTTTAAAAAATGTAATAGAGGGGCGGAGTCAAGATGGCGGCGTAGGCAGACTCTGAACTCATCTCCTCCCGTGGACACAGCCAATTTACAACTACTCGTGGAAAAATTACCCCTGAGACAGAACTGAAAACTGGATAAGAGGAACTCCTGCAACAACAGACAATCCTAACTGGGGTAGAAGAGGCAGAGACTCCCTTCTGGAGAGGAAAAACGCCGCCTTCACGAGCCGCCAGCTTCACGGCCGCCGGGAGCAGCTCACAGGTCCGCAGCCTCCCTGGAGGCGCGGGGCCCTGAGCCGGGGAGCGCCCCCGCTGTGGGCATTTTGTGGACCCAGCACAATCGAGACCAGCGGCATAATATCTGACTTTGCTGCTACTAAAGCATTGGGGAGCACCCCCAGAAAACCCGGTTCACAAAGAAACTAAAACTGGCTCTTAAAGGGCCCGCGCACAAACTCACCCGTTGCAGAAAGCATCCTAAAATCACCAGAAAGAAAGGTGCACAGTGCTTCGGTGACAAGAGACTCACCTAATAGGCCCTGAGTGCATCTCGGTGAGGGGTGAGACCTCTCCAGGGACTGGGACATTGGCGGCGGCCATTGTTGTGGCCTGGTGTGAGCATGCTGACACAGACGCCATTGGAGTTCTCCCTGAG
The DNA here is from genome assembly GCF_020826845.1 of Diceros bicornis minor. NCBI lineage: Eukaryota > Metazoa > Chordata > Mammalia > Perissodactyla > Rhinocerotidae > Diceros > Diceros bicornis. The sequence continues at coordinate 19,048,159 of NC_080764.1, read as the reverse complement.
ACCTTCTAGCCCAGAGTCTGCTCCACCCCCTAGAGCACCGATTTAATCCAGCTCAGCCAGGGCAGGCAGCCCACCCTAGAGACTGGCGCCACCCAACAACAAGCCCTCAGGCAACGTGTGGGCCTACATAGATTGGTGACTGGATTCTCTGCAGCCTGGCAACTGAGCCGACTTGAGCGGGGCAGGGTGTGCACAAGGAGCGGGTGGAGAGTGTGGGGTGGTGGCAGAGTGTGTGGGGCTCCCGCCGTGGAGAGACTGGGTCCGCTTGGGGAGGTCGGGGTGCTCACACGGGGCAGGACTTTGTTGACTGTGTGTGTGGACCTGTGGGCAACAGGGCTTGTCAGCTGCAGAAGAATTGTGCTTCTCAAAGACCCACATAGGAGGTTTGCCCCACCTTCCAAAGCCTGAAACAATTGGGTGCTCCTGTGCCTAAGGGCAGCCCCACCCAGCTGCAATCCTCAGAGAGCTGACAAGAGACCTAATAGGCTAGAGGTTTACAGCAATTGTAAGGCCCTGAGCCTAACAACCTGCCACACTGGGGGCCTACTCACTTAAAAGAAATACTGCAACACAAATGTGGTATTAGAACTTACAGCCAACTGTGCTGGGGCTCCCCACACCTGATAAAGAGACTGAAGGGCCCACAACAACTACAATGTGGTATTAGAACTTACAGCCAACTGTGCTGGGGCTCCCCACACCTGATAAAGAGACTGAAGGGCCCACAACAACTACAAGCAGCTGAGCATTACAACAGCTGGCCAGGAGCATAACAGCCTCCCTGGGCGCCTATAGGGAGAGCTAACAGGCCACAATAGAAGGACACACGTAGCCCACATAGGGGCCACCCCTGGAACATTGAGAACTGAGGGAAGCACACTGGAAGCCTCCTAAGGCATCACTTACATAAGGTCACCTATCCAAGAGCAGGAGACGTAGCTGACCTACCTAATACGTAGACACAAGCACAGGGAAAGAGGCAAAATGAGGAGGCAAAAGAATACATTCCAAGTAAGGGAACAGGACAAAACCCCAGAAAAGGAACTAAGTGAAACAGAAATGAGCAACCTACCCGACAGAGAGTTCAAACTAAGAGTGTTAAGGATGCTCACTGATCTGGGGAGAAGAATAGATGAACTCAGTGAGAATGTCAACAAAGAAATGGAAGATATAAAAAAGAACCAATCAGAAATGAAGAATACAATACTGGAAATGAAAAATTCATTAGAGGGACTCAAAAGCAGAGTAGAGGATACAGAAGAACGGATCTGTGAGCTGGAAGAAAGACTAGAAGAAATTACCCAAGGTGAACAGGTAAAAGAGAAAAGAATTAAAAAGAGTGAGGACAGTCTAAGGGACCTCTGGGACAACATCAAGCGCACTAACATCCGTGTTATAGGTGTCCCGGAAGGAGAAGAGCGAGACAAGGGGGCAGAGAATCTATTTCAAGAAATAATAGATGAAAACTTCCCTAACCTAAGGAAGGAAACAGACATCCAGGTACAGGAGGCACAGAGAGCCCCAAACAAGATAAACCCAAAGAGGCCCACACCAAGACACATCATAATCAAAATGTCCAGAATTAAAGATAAAGAGAGAATCCTAAAAGCCGCAAGAGAATGTCAAGTTACATACAAAGGAAACCCCATAAGGCTATCAGCTGACTTCTCAGCAGAAACCTTACAGGCTAGAAGAGAATGGCATGATATATTTAAAGTGCTAAAAGGAAAAACTTACAGCCAAGAATACTCTACCCAGCAAGGTTATTGTTCAAAATGGAAGGAGAGATCAAAATTTTCCCAGATAAGCAAAAATTAAAGGAGTTTGTCACCAAGAAACCAGTGTTACAAGAAATGTTAAAGGGACTGATTTAAGGGGAAAAGAGAAGACCACAAATAGGAAAAATTATCTATTTCCACGATTAGAACGTAATGAATACAAATGCACAAAAAAGAGGTTGGATATGATATCAAAAACATAAAAGGAGGGAGGAGGGTAGTTAAAGAGTACAGCTTTCAGACAGAGGTCAAACTAAAGTGACCATCAATTCTGTATAGAAGAAGTAAGGAACAGAGAAGGACTACTAAAACACTGAGGGAAAAAAAAAAAAAAAGTTAAAAAATGGCAGTAAGTACATACTTATCAATAGCTACTTTAAACGTCAATGGACTAAATGCTCCAATTAAAAGGCATAGGGTGGCTGACTGGATAAAAAAACAAGACCCATATATATGCTGCATACAAGAGACACACTTCAGACCTAAAGACACTCACAAACTGAAAGTGAAGGGATGGAAAAAGATACTCCACGCAAATGGCAATGAAAAGAAAGCTGGGGTAGCAGTACTCATATCAGACAAAATAGACTTTAAAACAAAAACTGTAAAACGAGACAAAGAAGGGCATTACATAATGATCAAGGGAACAATCCAACAAGAGGATATAACACTTGTAAATATCTACGCCCCCAATGTAGGTGCACCTAAATATATAAAGCAATTATTAACAGACATAAAAACAGAAATAGACAGTAACACAATAATAGTAGGGGACTTTAACACTCCACTTACACCAACGGATAGATCATCCAAACAGAAGATCAATAAGGAAACATTGGCCTTAAACGACACACTAGAACAGATGGACCTAGTAGATATATACAGAGCATTCCATCCAAAAACCGAAGAATACACGTTCTTTTCAAATGCACATGGAACATTCTCCAGGATTGATCACATATTAGGCCACAAAACAAGTCTCCATAAATTTAAGAAGATTGAAATAATACCAAGCATCTTTTCTGACCACAACGGTATGAAACTAGAAATCAACTATAGGAAGAAAATCAGAAAAGCCACAAATACATGGAGATTAAACAAAATGCTACTGAACAACGACTGGGTTAACGAAGAAATCAAAGAAGAAATCAAAAAATACCTGGAGACAAATGAAAATGAAAATACGACATGCCAGAATTTATGGGATACAGCAAAAGCGGTTCTAAGAGGGAAGCTTATAGCAATACAGGCCTATCTCAACAAACAAGAAAAATCTCAAATAAACAATCTAACAATGCACCTAAAGGAACTGGAAAAAGAAGAACAAACAAAGCCCAAAATCAGTAGAAGAAGGGAAATAATAAAAATCAGAGCAGAAATAAATGAAATAGAGACCAAAAAAACAATAGAAAAAATTAATAAAACCAAGAGCTGGTTCTTTGAAAAGATCAACAAAATAGACAAACCTTTAGCTAGACTCACCAAGAAAAAAAGAGAGAAGGCACAAATAAGTAAAATCAGAAATGAAAGAGGAGAGGTTACAACAGACACCTCAGAAATACAAAAGATTATAAGAGAATACTATGAAAAACTATATGCCAACCAATTCGACAATCTGGAAAAAATGGATAAATTCTTAGAATCATACAACCTTCCAAAACTGGATCAAGAAGAAGTAGAGAATTTGAATAGACCAATCACCAGTAAGGAGATCGAAACAGTAATCAAAAACCTCCCCAAAAATAAAAGTCCAGGACCAGATGGCTTCCCTGGTGAATTCTACCAAACATTCAAAGAAGACTTAATACCTATCCTTCTCAAACTCTTCCAAAAAATTGAGGAGGGGGGGAAGCTCCCTAACTCATTCTACGAAGCTGACATTACCCTGATACCAAAACCAGACAAGGACAACACAAAAAAAAGAAAATTACAGGCCAATATCACTGATGAACATCGATGCGAAAATCCTCAACAAAATACTAGCAAATCGCATACAACAATACATTAAAAAGATTATACACCATGATCAAGTGGGATTTCTTCCAGGTATGCAGGGATGGTTTAACATTCGCAAATCAATCAACGTAATACACCACATTAATAAAATGAAGAACAAAAATCACATGATAATCTCAATAGATGCAGAGAAAGCATTTGACAAGATCCAGCATCCATTTATGATAAAAATTCTGAATAAAATGGGTATAGAAGGAAAGTACCTCAACATAATAAAGACCATATATGAGAAACCCACAGCTAATATCATCCTCAATGGTGAAAAACTGAAAGCTATCCCTCTAAGAACAGGAACCAGACAAGGATGCCCACTGTCACCACTCCTATTTAACATAGTATTGGAAGTCCTAGCCAGAGCAATCAGGCAAGAGAAAGAAATAAAAGGGATCCAAATTGGAAAGGAAGAAGTGAAACTGTCACTTCTTGCAGATGACATGATTTTATATATAGAAAACCCTAAAGAATCCACCAGAAAACTTTTAGAAGTAATAAACGAATATGGTAAAGTTGCAGGATACAAAATCAACATACAAAAATCAGTTGCATTTCTGTACACTAACAACGAAGTAGCAGAAAGAGAAATTAAGAATACCATCCCATTTACAATTGCAACAAAAAGAATAAAATACCTAGGAATAAACTTAACCAAAGAGGTAAAAGATCTGTACACCGAAAACTATAAAACATTTCTGAAAGAAATTGAAGAAGACACAAAGAAATGGAAAGATATTCCGTGCTCTTGGATTGGAAGAATTAACATAGTTAAGATGTCCATACTTCCTAAAGCCATCTATAGATTCAATGCAATCCCTATCAAAGTTCCAACAACATTTTTCACAGAAATAGAACAAAGAATCCTAAAATTTATATGGAACAACAAAAGACCCCGAATAGGTAAAGGAATCCTGAGAAAAAAGAACAAAGCTGGAGGTATCACACTCCCTGATTTCAAAATATACTACAAAGCTATAGTAACCAAAACAGCATGGTACTGGCACAAAAACAGACACACAGATCAATGGAATAGAATCGAAAGCCCAGAAATAAACCCACACATCTATGGACAGCTAATCTTTGACAAAGGAACCAAGAACATACAATGGGGAAAAGAAAGTCTCTTCAACAAATGGTGTTGGGAAAACTGGATAGCCACATGCAAAAAAATGAAAGTAGACCCTTACCTTACACCATGCACAAAAATTAACTCCAAATGGATTAAAGACTTGAATGTAAGACCTGAAACTGTGAAAGTTCTAGAAGAAAACATAGGCAGTACGCTCTTCGACATCGGTCTTAGCAAGATCTTTTCAAACACCACATCTGACCGGGCAAGAGAAACAATAGAAAAAATAAACAAATGGGACTACATCAAACTAAAAAGCTTCTGCACAGCAAAGGAAACCATCAACAAAACGAAAAGACAACCTAACAATTGGGAGAAGATATTTGCAAACCATACATCTGATAAGGGCTTAATCTCCAAAATATATAAAGAACTCATGCATCTCAACAACAAAAAAACTACCAACCCAATTAAAAAATGGGCAAAAGACCTGAACAGACATTTCTCCAAAGAAGATATACAGATGGCCAACAGACACATGAAAAGATGTTCAAAATCACTAACTATCAGGGAAATGCAAATCAAAACTACAATGAGATATCACCTCACGCCCGTCAGAATGGCTATAATTAACAAGACAGGAAACAACATGTGTTGGAGAGGTTGTGGAGTGAAGGGAACTCTCATACACTGCTGGTGGGAGTGCAAACTGGTGCAACCACTATGGAAAACAGTATGGAGATTCCTCAAAAAATCAACGATAGAACTACCATATGATCCAGCTATTCCACTGTTGGGTATTTATCCAAAGAACTTGAAAACACCAATTTGCAAAGGTACATGCACCCCTGTGTTCATTGCAGCGTTATTCACGATAGCCAAGACTTGGAAGCAACCTAAGTGCCCATCAAGGGACGAATGGATAAAGAAACTGTGGTATATATACACAATGGAATACTACTCAGCCATAAGAAACGACGAAATCCAGCCATTTGTGACAACATGGATGGACATTGAGGGTATAATGCAAAGTGAAATAAGTCAGAGGGAGAAGGTCAAATACCGTATGATTTCCTTCATTAAGTAGTAGATAATAACAACAATAAACAAACACATAGGGACAGAGATTGGATTGGTGGTTACCAGAGGGGAAGGGGGGAGGGAGGAGGGTGAAAGGGATAATTCGGTACATGTGTGTGGTAATGGGTTGTAATTAGTATTTTGGTGGTGAACATGATGTAGTCCATGCAGAAATAGAAGTACAATGATGTACACCTGAAATTTTTACAATGTTAAAAACCAATGTTACTGCAATAAACAAAAAATTAAAAAAAAAAAATAAAAAAAAATAAAAAAATAAAAAATGTAATAGAAAAACTGCAAACCATAAAGGAAAACGTTGATAAGTTTGACTAAAGTACAATTAAAAACTTCTGTTCATCAACATACACTGTTGAGAAGGTGAAAAGACAAGCCACAGAGTGGAAGAAGACCTTTGTAACAGAGAGGACTACCATCTAGAATATATAAAGAATCCTACAAATCAACAGAAAAAAGGACAAAAGACTTGGATAGTTCACAAAAGAGGTTAATCCAAATTGCTAGGAAACATATGAAAAGGTGTTTAACCTCCTTGGTAATCAGGGAAACACAAATAAAACACAATCAATATCATTACACACCCATCAGACTGACAAAAACCGTAGCCTGAACTGTAGGTAACGATGTGGAGCAATGAGAACCCTTACACATAGCTAGCAAGAGTGTAAATTATTATAATCCTTTTGGGAAACACTTTGGCACCTTGTAACAAATTTGTTGATATGCATACCCTCCAATCCAGCAATTCCATTCCTAGATAAATACTCAAGGAAATGTCTACATATGTGCACCAGGACACATATACAAATGATTCATGGCAACATTGTCCATAATAGCCCAACAGTGGAAGACTAAATATTCCAAACTGTTATCAATTGCAGAATTGATAAATAAATTGCGGTATAGTAATAGAGTGGAATATTCTACCACAATGAAAATGAACAACAATAGCTAAACATAACAACATAGCTGATACACTAATATAATTTTAAGCAAAAGACATAAGTCACCTGAGAGTATGTACAAGATACTTTCACTCAATAAAGTTCAAAAACTGGCAAAACTAAACCATAGCTTTAGGAATGAATTTGCCCATGTAGATGATAACACTATAAAAAAGGCCAAAAAAGTTCTCTCTCAAGTCAGGATAGTAGTTAACTTTGTGGAAGAAGGAAGGAGTTTTGATTGAGGAAGGAAGCGAGACGACTTACAGAGTGCTGGTTTAAATAAATAAATAAATGGCTACTCAGTAGTTTGCCTTATTAATTATTCTTTTAAACTACATATATTTGTATTTTGCGTTTATTCCACAATATTAGAAATGGAGAAATAATAAAACCTAGAAAAATATACACATAAACTACGTATTTGAAATAATAATGACTTTATGAATCAGGTTACCAAAATTTATACCTAACATACAAGAATATTTTCAAGGCATTTATAAGTCTTTCCACACTCATACATAGAAAAATATTTAAATCTTTATTATTTCTTCTAACATCAACAGCAACAACAATAAGCAAAATAAAAGGTAATCTTTTATTTTTTGCAGGGGAAGATTCACCCTTAGCTGACATCTGTTGCCAATCTTCCTCCTTTTTTCTTCCTTTCCGCCCCCAAAGCCCCAGTACATAGTTGTATATAGCTGTAAGTTCTTCTGGTTCTTCTATGTGAGCTGCCACCCCAGCATGGCTGGGGTGATAGATGATGTGGTGTGGTTCTGTGCCCAGGGAACCGAGCCTGGGCTGCCAAACCGGAGCGTGCGGAACTTGGACCACTAGGCCATCAGGGCTGGCTCAAAGTAATCTTAAAAATAAGCAGCAAGAAACAGCATCTAAAGAAAATCTCTAAAAATCAAACCGAACAGCTAAATGCCAGGTTGAAGTAGGCAAGGCACTTAAAATCCCTATTATTAATACAGATCATGCCTCAAGGTGAGTTAGTGCATACTGCTCTTTTAGGAGGCAGTTACTATATTATTTTTCATATGAACTAATGACAGTGCAGTAGAGTGGAAAGAGCACTAATCTTAGAGTCAGAAGATCTCATTCGAGGCTTAGCTCTACCACTTTCTAGCTTTGTTACCCTGGCCATGTTAGCTTACTTCCTTAAGCCTTTGTTACTTCCTCTGCAAAATGGTAATTAAAAATATCTGTCCTAAATATTGTTTTATAATCCTTAAACTGCTATGAAAACATAAACACAACCCAAACTACAGGTAAATTTGTCAATTCAATGAGCTTACCTATACCACCCCATTTAAAATTATAGCCCCTTACCCTAAGCATTCCCAACTCCCCTGACTCCGCCCATCTTTTTCATAGCATTTACCATCTTCTAACATATTCTATTATTTATACACTTATTATGCTTGTGGTTTATTGTCTGTCTCCTCCCAACTAGAATGTAAACTCCATGAGGACAGAAGTTTTGTCTAATTTGTTCACTGATATTCCCAGAGCCTAGGATAGTGCCTGTACATAATAGTAGCTCATTAAATATCACTGAATGAATGAATCTGATAAATTCAACTCACTTATGGACAAAAGCCCACTGAAGAACAACTTTAAAAGTTTTAAAATATCCCATTTCCTTAGATTTAGCTCTATGCTTTAAAAGTTGGAAGAATGAGCTCTGAAAGAAGTTTGAAATCATAAGAACCGGAACTCTTGTTAAGTCCATGCAGGACTCCATCTGAATCACACTTTACATACTGGAGAAGGAGATTTTTTTCTTTTTTTCAGAGAGCTGGCAGAGCAGGATTCCTTTTTTTTTTTTTTTTTAAAGCCTGTTTTTTTTTTTTTACAGGAAAAGATTCACCTTGAGCTAACATCTGTTGCCAATCTTCCTCCTTTTTTTCCCCCCAAAGCCCCAGTGCATCATTGTATATCCTAGCTGGGAGTCCTTCTAGTTCGAGAAGGCGATTTTTAAACAAGAAGAGGTAAGAACAATTCCAAAAGGACATCTGAACCAGGTGCTAAGAGTGAAAAGCTTGGATGACATCAGAGAGAATCAGAAGGCAGCAATCCTGTGGCCAGGACTATCACCCATTATTGATCCAATTACCTGGATGCAAGGTAGATTTTCCCCCCAAAACAACTGAGGTGAGAGTATCTTGTTTTTTTTGTAATAGGATTATCTGGTTGTTGCTGGATGATGAGTTCTTCGCTTGACTTAGGATGTGATTTTTAGGACCCAGCAATAGGTAAATTGCTATGGAGAAACCTAGCCCTAGGCGACTCCAAATCTGGGGTATACATAAGTATTACGCTCAGAAACACAGGTTGAGTGATTTTGTTCAAAGTCAGTCTACGTGACTTATAATATATTGATAAGTATATAAGTATTGACTGATAACTACTGAAATTTTGGCATTCAGTGCACTGTGGAAATAAGAATTTACCATTTTTTAATCACAGAAAAAAATTAAATAGAGAAACAGGAAAAGCATAAACCTCCCCCCGCTTTCTTATGCTGAGATTAATTTCTTGTGCCAATGCACCAAAAAGAAAGCAATTTAAACATTATTTTTATTGAGGTATAACTGACATACAACATTAGTTTTCAGGGTATAACACAATGATTCAATATTTGTATATATTGCAAAACATTATATTTTTAAAACAAATTATAATGACTTGATCTTAAACTAAATGCAGTTTCACGATTTCCTCACCACATCTCATTTAGTAAATAAAAAATTCATTAAAAGCAAATGAGTAAGCTAAAATTCAGTTCATCATAAAAATTTTTAAAAATGCATCCCAGAGACTTCTGAAAAATGTTCTAAACGGGAATAAATTTCTTTAAAAATGGGTTTGAAAGGGAGACAAAGTCACATTGACTAGGTTGAATAATTAAGGCACATAAATGCAGAGCTCTGTTCTAGGCAGAGCTGACTCTGGCTCAGACCACATGGGTTACAACTGCCTCAGCTACTTATTGTGTCTCAGTGATATTTACGTCTCGGAGCTTTAGTTTTCTAGTCTGAAAAATGAGGATAATTTAATAATATCTAACTCATAAGAGGTAGAATTAAATAAAATAATGCATCCATGAAAGAGTTTCTGGACATGGTAATGGCTCAACAAATGTTGATGATAATGATGTTGATGATGATGGTGATGATGATGATCTACAATTTGTACAAATAATGTGATTCTGACTTGGTGTTTTCTTAATTGTAAGTCCTGACACTTAACTTACTGGAGATTTCACATTGCCCATATATTTTTTTTTTTATTGCATTATTTCCTTTTTTTATTTTTTATTTTATTTTTTAATTTTTTGTTTATTGCAGTAACATTGGTTTATAACATTGTAAAAATTTCAGGTGTACATCATTGTACTTCTATTTCTGCATGGACTACATCATGTTCACCACCAAAATACTAATTACAACCCATCACCACACACATGTACCGAATTATCCCTTTCACCCTCCTCCCTCCCCCCTTCCCCTCTGGTAACCACCAATCCAATCTCTGTCCCTATGTGTTTGTTTATTGTTGTTATTATCTACTACTTAATGAAGGAAATCATACGGTATTTGACCTTCTCCCTCTGACTTATTTCACTTTGCATTATACCCTCAATGTCCATCCATGTTGTCACAAATGGTTGGATTTCATTGTTTCTTATGGCTGAGTAGTATTCCATTGTGTATATATACCACATCTTCTTTATCCATTCGTCCCTTGATGGGCACTTAGGTTGCTTCCAAGTCTTGGCTATTGTGAATAACGCTGCAATGAACACAGGGGTACATGTACCTTTGCAAATTGGTGTTTTCAAGTTCTTTGGATAAATACCCAACAGTGGAATAGCTGGATCATATGGTAGTTCTATCGTTGATTTTTTGAGGAATCTCCATACTGTTTTCCATAGTGGCTGCACCAGTTTGCACTCCCACCAGCAGTGTATGAGAGTTCCCTTCTCTCCACATCCTCTCCAACACACATTGTTTTCTGTCTTGTTAATTATAGCCATTCTGACGGGCGTGAGGTGATATCTCATTGTAGTTTTGATTTGCATTTCCCTGATAGTTAGTGATTTTGAACATCTTTTCATGTGTCTGTTGGCCATCTGTATATCTTCTTTGGAGAAATGTCTGTTCAGGTCTTTTGCCCATTTTTTAATTGGGTTGGTAGTTTTTTTGTTGTTGAGATGCATGAGTTCTTTATATATTTTGGAGATTAAGCCCTTATCAGATGTATGGTTTGCAAATATCTTCTCCCAATTGTTAGGTTGTCTTTTCGTTTTGTTGATGGTTTCCTTTGCTGTGCAGAAGCTTTTTAGTTTGATGTAGTCCCATTTGTTTATTTTTTCTATTGTTTCTCTTGCCCGGTCAGATGTGGTGTTTGAAAAGATCTTGCTAAGACCGATGTGGAAGAGCGTACTGCCTATGTTTTCTTCTAGAAGTTTCATAGTTTCAGGTCTTACATTCAAGTCTTTAATCCATTTGGAGTTAATTTTTGTGCATGGTGTAAGGTAAGGGTCTACTTTCATTTTTTTGCATGTGGCTATCCAGTTTTCCCAACACCATTTGTTGAAGAGACTTTCTTTTCCCCATTGTATGTTCTTGGTTCCTTTGTCAAAGATTAGCTGTCCATAGATGTGTGGGTTGCCCATATTTTAAATAATCATTTAATCTGCCTTCTGTTTATTCAATGAATTTTTCACTAGAAGTTAGTGATGACTATTTTTAAAAGTCTAGATTTTCTAAATCTGAGCTCACTTTCTAAAGTCAACAATTGGAATAGAACGTTGAATAACTGGCATGTATTCGTACTCATCTGATAATAGAACATAAACAAGGGCAGTAACTTATACCTCTAACCAGAAGTAAATTAACATATCTAGAAACTGAAAGAGGTTGAGACTATTTATACTATAAACACAAGCACTTTCACAAAGAGTTACCGGGTAAACCAATAAGAATAGCCTGTAATCATCCATGGATTTCTCTTCATAACTCCCCAAAAGGAGGAGAATTGAATGTTAAGAATTATAGTTAATGCAAAGCAAAAGACTGCATTCAGACACATTTTTCAATGCCAGATATTTGCCATAGGAATTCAGAAATGGTAATTTGCCTTTCATCTTCATTTACTCTAAGGATTCTTTTGGGGGTAATGTTCTATCTGGTACTTTATTAAATATGGAATGCTTTAACGCAAATGCAGAAAGCATAAGCTATTAAACCTGAGAATATCTACTCTATATGTAACTTCCCTCAGATTGAATTTGAAACAAAAGGCAATTAATGATTAGTTGTAGCTCTCTTTCTAAAAAACCACATTGGTAGAACTTTATAGAACTACTTTTATCATTTCTTTGTTACCGTGTCCAGATTAACATGTGTGATAATCAATGCAAATAAACCCTTATAAATAATCCACTGATCACCTTCCTCTTCCCTGCATTCCCTGGACTGCCTCACTCTGAAGTCCAGGGAACACAGACGCAACTGGTGTTATAATTGCACCAAACTAAAAATAAAACGAATTGAGACTTTAGAAAGAGACTGGTATAATTTTTCCAGACAAGGTAAAAAAAAATTTTCAAGTAAACAACATAATTAGTGTTGTTTATTATTAAACAACTTATTAAAATTTCAACTTATTAAAATTTTAACCTCTCATGGGGTTAAAACCCCATCTGATCTCATCATGATCACTGGTTATATTTTTAAACTACAGCAGAATTATTACTTGGAATAGCTTTCTTTAATGTCAAAAATGCTTTCTTGCTATCATGACATACACTATGTTTCTGCCAAGAGTGAGTCTATCAGCATTTCCTTTAAATTACTTAAATTCTTCACATACTAATTGCATTACTAAAGCTAGTGTAGAGCATCTAAAAATTGTCTCAAATTAATAACATTAGTAAAAGCAGCTTGTCAATATACTAAATAATTAGTGAGAATCCTCAGTACCCACAAGACCTAATTTTAAGTGCCTTATGCTAGATTAAGCTCAATTGAGAATGTAAAGTTTGATAGTATGAATAAATTATCAGCAGGTTCATCTAGGGACTGCTTTAAAATCCAACTTCACGTTTTGTTAAATTTAGAAATATATGTTTCCAGTAAACGTCTAGCACTCATATCATAGAATATATTTCAAATTCTGTGAAGAATTCTTTTGGACATTCCTAAGGGAACCTGAAGTGAAAGTTCATGTCGTTAAAAAGTCAATCCTTATAATCAACAGCACAACAGACCTAGTATCTTCCATGCATACCTGGATACCTTAGCCCCTCCACATATCTTGCATTTTCACCTATCCTCCTTCCACGACTCCTTATCAGAACTCACATGTAGGAATTACTCTTCTAGTTTCAAGAAATGCAAAGGGAAGGGGGAGACGTGTCTTCCATTTTTTCATATTTTCCGAAGAAATACACGTAACCCCCTCATAGTGAAGACCCTGTCATCTAAATAAGGGCAGGCACATTCACCTCCCGAGACCCTAACTCATCACCTTTACTGCTTCCTCCCAGCGCACTGGTAGACAACCTGATGAAAGACTTACAAAGTCTCCAAATTTTCTACTTCCCTTACACTAGATCACACGTTCCTAGTGGGGATGAAAATTGGTTCTTGGGGGGGGCGAAAAAAAAAATCTTACTCATTTTATGTATAAAGCACAGATATATATACAGTACAGAAACAGATAAACAGGATACCTGTGATGTTAAAATTTCACAGGTGGGCACATTTAGGGGAAAAAATATGTAAAATGGCTCCTTCAGAGGACAATAATGACAAAAAGGTGACAAAAAGGTTGAGAAACACTTCCCCAGATGAGAACTGCCCAGCCAGTATACCTCGAATGGTTACAGGTGTGTCAAGATACTGCTCTTCTAAGCTCCGCAGGGGCGGGCGAGCCCTGAGGCAGCTGCAGCCCCCAGGCCTCCTTCTTCACCATAGAGTGCCACCCAAATATTATAATGTTCTATGTGTGCCATGACATGAAGCAGGTTGGGAAACACTGCCCTAGGGAACTGAATCTATCTACTTTCTTGGGACAATTGAGGCTGTCATTGTAAGTAAGGCCCTTCATCTTAGCCTCTATCCCCTACCCCATCTCTCTCTATATCCACCTATCTCTCTTGAGAACTCCTTTTCTGACCACATCAAACTAAGGGGTATCTTTTCTTTCTAAGGCTGGTTTGTAGTCCACCATTTCATGGACTTGCTCCCTGTTATTCACATCTCTCATGCATCCTCAATCTTTCCTTCTCTATTACTCCTTGCCTCCTTGCCAATAAATATATGTACATCTCTCCTATCTTGGAAAAAAGTTCCTCATGTGGACTTCTAAGTGTTATCCTAATTCTATTCTTTTCACTGTCAATCATTCAATAAGAAATCTAAAAGTGCTGCTTCCAAGATTTTTATTGTTTTGTACTCAATATTTAACAGATACAAAAATAATATTTATAAAACATATATAAGCTATAAAAAATCATACTACAAAAAACACCCGTGTACCCACCACCCAGTTTAAGAAAAGGAATACAGTGTAACTTTTACATTTGAAGTATCCTATGTGCCCCTCCCCAATTTCATACCCTTCCTCCCCAGAGTAACTATCCTTAATTGTGTTTTTCATTGTCTTGCTTTTCTCTAGGCTATTATGGCATACATGTGTATTCCTAAACATTCTGAACTTTATATAAATGGAATAATTTATCATATAAGTTCCTGAGATTCATCTTTGTTGAGATGTAATTCATTCATTTTTATTGTTAATAATATTCTCTTGTAAGACTATACTTTCATTTATTTCACCATTACTTCTACTCACCAAAAACTGAACTCTCAAATGACTTCCTAATCACTGAACAACTGGTCCCTCTGAATCATTTTCCTGGGCTACACTAACTTAGTTTACCCCTCTTCTAACCAATCAGTCTCTAGCCCAACTCTTTCTTCCTCTGCCCACAAAATATTCACTCCTTGGATCTCTAACCTCTTTTAATATCTAAAGAGCTACTATCTAAATATTCACTCCTATCTAAAGAGCTTGTAGAACACAACAACAAGGGGAAAATGCTGAGAAACCCATTTCTCTAGCTACACACAGGAGAATTAATAAGAAAAGCAATAAATGTTGCCATCATTGCTAATTATTTCTACAAACAGGAGGAACCATTTTTATATTTTTGCCATTTTTAATGTACCTCACCAGTTCCCACTAAAGTTTATGAAATGTTTTGGTTATGATCTTAGTTATGTTATTTAACAAGATCATTTCTTCAAATTCAGTGACATACAGTTTGCAGCAAAACTAAGCATGTGCCTTAACTCATGCATTTATTCCTCCAACAATTACCAAATCTTAACATGCTAGCCACTATTCAGAGTCATAAGAAAAGGAAATGATCATACAAAGTAAATATGTACTACAATAAAAGTGCTAAAAGTGTGCTGGGGAAGCATAGAAAAGAGAGCAACTAACTCTGCCTAAGTATCTACTTTGCAAAAGAGGTGGCATTTTAATTAGGTCTAGATGAATGAGCAGAACTTGGTAAGAAAGGGGAGTATAAGAGAGGGAACAGTAGGTACAAAGGAATGGTGTAGAGAAACAACATGATCTATTTGAGAAAGCATCAAAAATTTAACAAGACAAGAATTTTAAGACTTGGTGGAGTCGTGGTGAAATGAGACTGGAGAGGGATATTTTAGGGATAGATTGGGCTTAGTAGGTTACACTAAATAATTCGTACTTTATCCTCCAGGAAACTTAACTGTGATCTTTAAGCAAGCAAGGGACAAGATCCCTTTTGTTTATTAGGAAGATAACTCGAACAGCAATACCAAGGATAGACAGGTTAAACTGAGTGAGAGAAGAGGCAGGGAGGCAGTTTATGCAGATGTACCCAAGTAAGAAAATGAACAAAAACAGGGATAATGGAGACAAAGGGTTGAGACTAATTCAGAAGGTGTTTCAAGAGCAGATAAAAATAGAGAATATAAGAGACAGGGAGTATGTGACTTTGGAATGTCTTGTTTGGGATACTAGGTAGATAATAATAATACCACTAACTGTTAGGAAACCCAGAGGGAAGAGCAGGTTTGGGGGAAATTATTGAGTTCAATTTGGAGCTTTGGGTCTTTCATGTGGAAATATCCAGTTTAAAGTATGGATCCAGTCAAGACTAAGGATAAAGAGTTGAAGTCATATGACTAAGACAAGTGGTTCTCAAATTTTTGCATGTATCAGAATCAAATGCTGGGTTCTACTTTAGAGTTTCTGATTTGGGAGGTCTGGGTTGAGGCTTAAGAATCTGCATTTCTAACAAGATCCTAGGTGACACTGCTGGTCTGGGGACCACACTTTGAAAACCTCTGGACTAGATAATATCACTCACAAAGAAAGTGAAGTGTGAGAACAGATGATCAAGAACAGAGTGAAGAATACAAACACGTAAGAGGCAGGTAGAAAGGAGAAGTCAGTGAAGGAAAATGAAAAGAATTTTCAGAGAATTGGGAGAGTTGCAAAAAGGGCATATTAAATAGTATCAAACAGTTGAATAGAATGAAGACTGAAAATAAGTAATTGGATAAAGTAATTAGGAGGTCACTGGAGAGCTTGGTAAAAGCAGTTACGTGGAGTGAGAGGGAGGGAAAATATTGTAATAAACTTCAAAGTACAGACTACACTTTGAAAAGTTTGGTTATAAAGAATAGAAAAGAGAAAACAGAAGCTTGAGAAGGCAGAACACCATGGGAAAGGTGATTTAGGATGAAAGAGTTGAGTACATTTGCAAGCGAAAGGGAAAAGATGGAAGAGAGGCAGACATAGAAGATACAGGAAAAATTAAATTAATTGATGCAGTAAGGATCCCACTGGAGTTGTAATGGAATGGCATCCAGAGCACAGGTGGGTTAGCTGCTCTTGGACAAGAGTCAGTTCTTCTTTTGAGATAGGAATGGAAGAAGTTAGGAATAGACATTGTTAGAGGTAAGAACAGAGGTGAAGGGAAAGGAAAGAGAAGTATGCTGGGAGAGACCATGCCTAGAATCTCTTTTCTCTACAGACCTGCCCTACAAGAAACATTAAAGGAACTCCTTCAGGCAGAAGGAACATAATACCAGATAGAGATCTGGATCTACACAAAGGAAAGAAGAGTGTTGTAAAATATATGGGAAAATGGAAAAGATATCATTTCTCATTTTTAATCTCTTCAAAAAATAATTGACTGTTTAAAGCAAAAAATAATAACAATGCATTATAGGGTTTATAACAAAGAAAAATGTATGACAAAAAGAGCACATAAGAAAGAGTGAAAATCCAAATATACAGACGTAAGGTTCTTATCCTATATGTCAAGTGGTATATTACCATTTGAAAGTACAAGTGATAAAGATATATATTATAAGCCCTAGATTAGTAGTTCTCAAAGTGTGGTCTGGGGTCTGAAGGAAGGTTAAATCCAGAAATTCTAACCCCTAGCTAACAGAAGTCCCAGGAGGAGAGATTCACAGTATATATTAGCATGATAAAGACTTTAAGAAATCTTGTAATAAAGAAATCTACTAAACCTAATGTTCCCCAAACTTAATTGACCACAAAACTCACTTTTCAAGTTATACTTATTAACATCTCAAAGAACTAGTGTTACTATGAAATATATTTCGGAAAATACTACTAGTTCTATACTAATAGTGTTAAAAGATATCCTAAGCACAATATCAACACAGACATGTCTTACTTTAAATAAAGCGTATATTCTTGTGTCTAATAAAATAGATAAATTAGTAGTTTATTTTAAGAGAAAAAACTCACAGACTTTGGAATCAAGCAGACCGGGGTTTAAATCCTGACTCACCACTTACTGGATACAAGACCTTGGACAAATTACTTTCTTATTGTGAGGATTAAATGATATAACAAGCATAAAAGACTTATAAATTATCTGACACATAGTAGGTACTCACTAAATAGCAAATGATGATGATGATAATCATCATCTTCATAATAGTGAACAGAGGTCCTTTAGAGCACATCCTCTAGCACATTTAAAATGAAATTCAATTCTCAAAAGTTTCACCTTTTTTGAGGAACACGGAGGGAATCTTCTCTACCAATGTTTTTAAAGAGTGGAATTTAACATAAGATGAGCTCATTGTGATACCCAACTAACAGGTTTACTAGCTGGAATACAAAAAAGATTTTACTACCATGCAATGCCAAGACACAGACTTCTAAGGAGAGCATGCTTCAGCGAAGCTCTATAACTGTTTCTTACGTAAGGTGAAATAACAGAAATACTCATTAAAACCTTACTAATAATGGGGTCATTGTAATTTAAGTTAAATTTCTCACTGAAATGTTGGGCAATATAGCTCTAATAGTCATTACTGGATAATATTTATGCTAGTAAATTCATCAACTAATATTCACTGAAGAGGATTTGAACAGGTGGAAGGAAAGCAAGAGTCATTCCAGGCAGTGAAAATTAGAAGATCTTTGTATGGCCAGAATACAAGTGTCTAGTTAGATTGATAAAGGAAAAAGTTGTACCCATCCAACAGCATAAAGAAAGCCTTGAAAGCTAGGCAGAAGAATTCAAACTTGATTTGATAGGCAGGAGGAAACCACTCTTAAGTCATCATCTTAAGACACAGTGATATAATAAAAACAAATTTTAAGGAAGACTAGTCTGTTAGTGACATATAATTTGCATTGAATAAGGAGTGAGTCAGGAAGGCTACTTTATTACCTGAATGTTGGCTGGAGTGAGACATTAGCAGACTACAATGGTGAGACATGCTTGTTACACAAATAAATGAACTAGCAAATTATGTTCAAGGGCGAATAGGCAAGGTTTGGTCATTGTCCATTCAAAGAGGATGAAGGGCCAGGTTGAATCAGATGGTTCCTTGATTTTAATGGGGAGAATAGTGGCACCAGGAAAACTGGGAGGGAGAGTCTATAGGGGAAATTTGTTCATGGGCATTCCAAAGGTACACAAAAATTAAAATGTTCAGTAGAAATTTTACATATAAAATTATATTTTAGAGAACTTGCCTTCGTATAACATATTTTTTATACATAAATATTCAAAAGTAATTTTATTAAATG
The DNA here is from genome assembly GCF_020826845.1 of Diceros bicornis minor. Lineage (NCBI taxonomy): Eukaryota > Metazoa > Chordata > Mammalia > Perissodactyla > Rhinocerotidae > Diceros > Diceros bicornis. The sequence goes on along the minus strand of NC_080764.1, from coordinate 19,029,098 downwards.
TGTAGCATATCCTGCGACATGTTTTTCCCCAGGTTGAATTACTTTTTAAATTATATTGGCTTAGGCTATCCTAAAATCCAATTTAATGACAGCCAGCCCAAAAGCCAGTAGGACTGGATTAAAATTATCTTATTAAATGAAATTCATACAGAAATCTCTGTGAACTTAAGTATTATAATTTCCATTGTATAGATAAGAAAAAATATAAGGCAGATTTTAAAGGGATCAGCAGAGGAGTGATAAATTTTAATGAGCCGAATTGACTCAAGCAATGCTTAAACCTAGCTAACTCTAATTTATCCATGAAAATTGACAGGAGCAGCAACAAAACAACATAAAATAGCAGATAAACCCAAAGTATCCAGAACTGAAATATCGTATTTCGTCACATTAACCTTAAAAATAGGGTATGTCTGACTCTCAAACTAATATCTAGCAATAAGAGTAAGAAACAGTTCTTTTCAAAAATATGTTCTGAACCCTGATTCCTATTAGTACCTAAGAGTATACAAAGATTTGATATCATTACGAAACAGTATATCACTCTTACCGTTAATAACTGGTGTGTAAACGACAATCCCAACCAAGTTTGGATCAGATACAGTTGTGTCCAGAATAAGGCCCCCAATGCTGAAAGATACAAAATCATATAATTTTGGGAAGAGAAAAGGAAATGTATCAGTTTGAAGCTGTTCTTTACATACAAACAACCCCTACTTTCAAAAATAAAATAATTAGACATAAAAAAATAGAATAAAAAGAAAAAATAATCAAAATAAAAATCAATGTCAACAGCAAAATGTTGAAAGTAAAACATGGCATAAGCTGTAGCTTCACATTTCAGGACTCTCTTTCTGATCTCCAAGATACGTTACTTGTAAAAAAGAATACTTTAAGTGCATTAAAATGTCTGGAAGGACATATAAGAAATTATTAACAATATCTCCACAGGGTGAGACTGATAGGAGACTAAGAATGGTCATTTTATAACCTTCTGTACTTATTAATTTTCTAAGACCATGTGCATTTATTGCTCTTATAATTTAAAAAATAATTTTAAGGTGCCGATGGGTGGCGTAGTGGTTATGTTCGTGTGCTTCGCTGCGGCAGCTCGGGGGTCATGGGTTTGGATCCTGGGCAAGGATCTACACACTAGTCATCAAGCCATGCTGTGGCGGCGTCCCACATACAAAGTGGAGGAAGATGGGCACAGATGTTAGCTCAGGGCGAATATTCCTCAGCAAAAAGAGGAAGATTGCCAACAGATGTTAGCTCAGGGCTAATCTTCCTCACCAAAATAATAATAATAATAATAAAAATAATTTTTAAAAGGGTATCTTTTCATATTTGAAGTAAACAAAATTAAAGGGATGATTTTTATTGTGTTATAACTAGATATAGTTAGGGTGTGTCTTATCACTGGTAAAGTAAAATAATGAGTTGTAGCCATACAAAGAGATGATCTTGAGAACAGAGGTCTGGAAAAATGACATACAGTTATATAGTGGGAAGCCATACACTCTCAATGTCTCAAAGGAGCTTGGAGATTCTTTTTTAAGTTTCCAAGACCATTATCAATCAGTTAACTTCAGTCTCTTGATCTACGTACTATAAAACATTGCCAGTCCTGGGGCCAGCCTGGTGGCGCAGCGGTTAGGTGCGCGCGCTCTGCTTCGGTGGCCTAGGGTTCACAGGTTCGGATCCCAGGCGCGCACAGACGCACTGCTTATTAAGCCATGCTGTGGCAGCATCCCATATTAAGTAGAGGAAGATGGGCACGGATGTTAGCCCAGGGCCAATCTTCCTCAAGAAAAAAAAAGGGGAGGGTTGGCATCGGATGTTAGCTCAGGGCTAGTCCTCCTCACAAAAACAAAACAAAACAAAACATTGCCAGTCCCAATATTCCATGGGATCCTGTTGCCTGAATCTTCCAGGAAAAAGTAATCTACAGTACAGAAAAACGAACCACATGCTGTTACAGGATGGGTTTCCTCACTCCTGTGTTGTCTTCTTTTTTGATTTATTCCCACATTTTGATAGACCATACCTTCTATCAGCTTTTATACCAAAGGGTACATGGGAAGTATATTTTTTGAGATCCTGCACGTCTGAAAACTTCTTGAGTCTACCTTACATTTGATTGATACTGTGACCACATTTTATGTTCAAAATAAATTTTCCTCAGATTTTCAAGGAATCACTTTTGGTGTTGCTACTGGACGTCATTCTGATTCCCAATCCTTTATATGTAACTCATCTTTTCTCTCTGGAAGCATTTGGGATGTATGATAACGTGCTATGATTTGGGTCTCTCCTACTCTTAATTCATTGTGCTGGGTACTCAGTGGGCCCTTTCAGTCTGGAAGCCTATGTTCTTCAGTTCTGGGGAATTTTCTTGTATTATTTCTTTGATAATTTTCTCTCCTTACTGTTTGCCCCTGGTTGTCCACCTCTTTGCTCTCTGTTCTACTTTCCAGGATAGTTCCTCAACCTTGTCTTCTAACTTTTGTACTGAAGTTTTTGTTTCTGCTATTTATATATTTTTAAATTCCCAAGAGCTCTTCCTGTTTTTCAAATCCTCCTTTTTGGAGCATTCAGTTCTTACATTGTGGATGCCATAGCTTCTCTTATTTCTCTGAGGAAACCAATGACAGCTTTTTGAGGTTTTTCAACTCTCCCTGCACTTTCTTTGAGTATCATTTTTTTGGTCTCTTTTTCACGTTAGAAGCCTTAATCAAACACCTGGCAATCCTTTACTGTCTGCTCCTCTTTAAGGGGCAAAGCAAAGCACACTTGAAGCTCTCTGTGTCCACAGGCAGAGCTTGCTAGCAGCTGGGCCTCACTGAGGAAAGGTCAGGTGGGCATACAGCGCTTTCACTAAAGGAGCCACAGGAGTCAGTGTCTGCAGGTTTTTCCTTTGTGCTGATGAGTTTCCCCAGAAACAAATTATCTAATTTTTTGCCTGGAGGTATAAGCCTGACGGCCAGCATTCCATGAGCAAAGAAAAGGAAGTGTGATGGGGTTTTCACTGTTCAGCACGTAGACTTTCACTTAATCCTCCTGTTTTTCATACAGTGCTTAATCCACATCCTCACTGGTGCAGATGTTTCTGAATCCAGAGCCTCTGATTTAACCTCTCCAGAGTTAATCTTGTCTTCTGCTAGGGTGGGAGAGGCAGTCACCAGGGTGGTTAAGCTGGAGAAGGGCTTCTAGGATCTAATTGCTTCTTAAAAGACTTTCAACCAATCTTCTTCACTCTAGCTTTCAGAAGTACTTAGTGCCTCTAATTCCTCCACCTTTCTGGATTTCCAGGCTCATATCAGCTTGCTTCTTATGGGTGTCCCCTGGCCCTGCAGGGGGTTGTTTTAGCTTTTTTCATTCTGCTAGTTCAATTAACAACCATCCATCTGATTCCTATCTTACTAACTTTGTTGAATCTCTCACCTGCTGTACTCTCTGCTTCCCTTCTTTGTAGGTTTATAGCTTTTGAATTTTTTTACTGTTATTTTAGCAGTTTTAGGAAGGAAGAAAATAAACGTGTCAATTTACCATGTTTAACAGGAAATCATACTCTTTCCTAGCTTGTTCTTTTCACGAAATGTATAATGAACATCTTTCCATGTCAATAGAAATGTTACAATGTTTTCCTTAACGGCTGACTAATATTCCATTTTGTGTTGTTGTTGCTAGTGCCCTCGAGTGGATTCCAATTGCTAGCGCCCTTGTGTACAGCAGAGCTGAACCCTGCCCCATTTTTTTGCGCCATCCTCTCACCTTCCAGTGCTATATCAGACAGTGCTCCACTGCTATTAACCGGTTTTTCATGGCCGGTTTTTCAGAAGTGGGTGGCCAGGTCCTTCTTCCTAGTCTGTAGGCTCAGCTGAAACCTGTCCACTATGGGTGACCCTGCTGGTATTTGAAAACCGGTGGCATAGTCTTCAGCATCACAGCAGGACGCAGCTGCCACAGTATGACAACAAAAAGATAGGTGGTGTAGGTCCCTGACCAGGAAATGAACCTGGGCCACAGTGGTAAGAGCACCAAATCTTAACCACTAGACCACCATCCATTTTGTGACTATACCACAATTTATTTGATCAATACCTGATTGCTAGATCTCTAAGGTATTCTCTCTCTCTTTTTATTATCAAAAATTACACTGTGGGGCCAGCCTGGTGGCACAGCAGTTAAGTGCGCGCACTCTGCTTCGGCGGCCCAGGGTTTGCAGGTTCAGATCCCAGGCAGGGACCGACGCACTGCTCGTCAAGCCATGCTGTGGCAGTGTCCCATATAAAGTAGAAGAAGATGGGCACGGATGTTAGCCCAGGGCCAATCTTCCTCAGCAAAAAAGAGGAGGATTGGCATCAGATGTTAGCTCAGGGCTAGTCTTTCTCACAAAAAAATTCCACTGTGATGAGGATCCTTGCAACTAAATCTTTTGCATATATCCTTAAGTCCTGTCAGAGTTCTAGAAGTGGAAGTAGTCAAATGGTAAGTAAATTTCTAAGTCTTTCTGATACTTATGTGAACAACTTACTATTAAAAATAAGTAATGTCCTTGTCAGGTTAAAACACACAAACATACAAGACAAATACTGCTGAATTTTATTCATCAGTCTGGTAAGGATTTGGTTGGAGAAAAGTTTGAACTGGTAACTAAATGAGGTTCTGTACATCTACTGATTTCAAGAACTCCTGTCACTTATATCCCTTATTACATGGGATAATAAAGAACTAGCTATATAAAATGATTGATAAAAGAAATAAAAACAGGATATTATTTGTTTTAATGTACATATAGATACATGCATATAGAACACACACAAACACACATTTTAATACTAACCTACTTATAACCATAGCTGTTATGACAGGCTCCCAGCCTGAGTGGAGAACTGTCCTCGTGGCTGGATGTTTGGCAGCTACTATAATCCAGATAGGAGTTAGAGCCAAGAAAAAGACACCAACTAATGGAGAAATGTAGTAATAGGTCTCTAAAATTAAAAAAGAGACAACATTTCAATCTCTCTCTTTTCCATGTAGCAATGTAAATATTAGAAATAAAAGTTTACCAACATATTAACATGCTATATATTTTCTATAAATTTCAAATTTAAAACTGTAAAGTAAAAATATTAAATAATACAGGTGAAAACTAATACATTAATTCAACAAACACTTATTGAAATAGCTATGTGACTTAGATAGGAATAGCATTGATAATAAGAACCAGAACAACAACGTAAAAAAAGCTAACATTTGGCTCCTATTCTTTACCAAGGATTGTGCTAAATGCTTTATATTCATCATTTCATTTAACTGTCCTCACAAGTATGAAGCAGATACTGTCATTTCTATTTTATGGAGAAACTGAGTCTTTCTATTTTATGGAGAAACTGAGTCATAGGAGCTTAAGAACGCAGCTAAGAAACAGCAAGAGTTGGGGGAAAACGACATCTGTCTGACACTGGAGTTAGTGCTCTTAACTCTATAAAGTCCAATAGGACGTTGTTTTTACCCACAAGGATCTTATAGTACAAACACTCCATGGAATACTGACCAATCAATTGATAATACATATCCCCCCATCCTGAGTAGAGTTCCAGCTCCAAAAAAAAATTGAAAGACTAGGTTTAACTTTATTAAACAGATTTCTTCACTGCAGAACTACTTGGAAGCTTTAATATGCTAAGATAGAATATAGTACACCGTATTAACCATAGTTTGGCCAGTATACCAAGTTACACATCTGGGTGTTACAACTTACCTTGGACAAGAAATTTAACTTCTATAAACTTTAATTTCCTTATCTTTAAAATGGTAATAATAGTACTACCTATTTCACGGGGTTATTGTGAGTCTTAAGAGAATTAAGACATGTAAGTTAACTAGAATAGTGCCCAGGCACATAGCTAACATTTATTGAACACTTACTATCATCATAATCATTGCCATATGATTAACATCTTGGTATTTGGGACACACTGAGGTAACAGATTGCCAGGACTTTGTTATACCTTTCTATGATAGATTGTCTTACTTGATCACAATTTTTCATTCTCTCCCCATTCTTGTTCTGCTTTCCTATAGAGAGAGTATACTTGTCTGTCTTATTGACTTTGTATAATTTTATTTATTTTTTTCCCCCAAAGCCCCAGTAGATAATTGTATGTCATAGCTGCACATCCTTCCAGTTGCTGTATGTGGGACGCGGCCTCAGCATGGCCGGAGAAGCGGTGCATCGGTGCGCGCCCAGGATCCGAACCCGGGCCGCCAGTAGCGGAGTGCGTGCACCCAACCACTAAGCCACGGGGCCGGCCCAATGTCTTATTGACTTTGGACTTGACTATTTGTCTTGCTTTGTAGACATGATGTATGCCACCTCTGAACAAAATTTTAAGTGCTTTCAGAAATGACTAGAAGATTTTACATATACATATAGATGTATAGACAGACAGATGGATAGCTATCAACTGTTTTCAGACACTAGACAACAGGCATTGCAAGACTGTGATCACTGAGAGAAGGGAAAGAAATGAGATAAACCCTACAATAGCCTCAGCTTTCTGACTAAAGGCACAGTCCAGACCACAGGTCAGGAAGAGAGTGAGCCTGAGGCAGCAGGAATTTACAGGGTAGCATATGGAAAAGAGGAAGGTATCTGAGAAAGAGCTTGAGATCTGAATACCAAGTCATATGGTGAACTCCACAAGGCTAGCCAAGAGTAATTGGGGATTTGTAAACCGAAAAATTTCCAGAGTTTACAAAGGGCTGAAAGTCATTCAAGATTTAATCCCCTAGAGAGGAGAGGCCTCTGAACACTGAGAACATTAAGTAAAGACCTGAGAAGGGTCACGTCCTAGTAGTAAAGCTAGCCCTAGTGTAATGTCTGCTCTAATCTGCCCCAATAAAGCTTAAAAGCAAGTTGAAGGCTCAAGCTAATCCACAATTAACTGCCTACAAGAACACAGTCCAACACTTCATAAAGAAAAACAAAACAGTCAAGCACTTAACAACATTATATTCATAATGTCGAGCGTCCAACCAAAAATTATTTTTCTGAGTTTGGAATAATACTTGGTCACATTTACAAACTTAAATACCCTGAGACACTCCATTTACTTTAGACATTTTACCTGTTTCATAAAAGTTTCCAAGTACTTAATCTTTATAAAAATAATAAATTAAATGCACAAATACAGTGAGTCTTAAGTTTTCATAAATATTCATATAATGTATACAAATTTGTTAAGATTTCTATTTAACAATCATAAGAATAAGTCAATTACTTAATTATAAATTTAAAAATGGAATTAGAAGACATGTTACTCTAATGGTCTAAGTAACAAGTAAATAAAAGAAATATGCACTGCCTTGTTAGCATAAAACCATTAATACCATGAGTTTGATTCCCAAATATTTTTATACTTAATTCTAAATATCCCTAGGGTTAAAAGTTGCCTAGCCCTTCTTGAAACAGTTACGTCATCCCAAGAGATTTTTAGTAATATCATTTTAGCTGATCAAGGTTTTATTATTAACAGAGATTTTAGCCAGGACATTTCTAGATTCTTCTCAATGACTCTAATACTTATTTTATATGGTAGGGACTTCATAACTTAAAGACAGAGTTGATTTCACAACTCTATAGCCTACAGTCTTAGACTTAAGTTAAATGTTACTAAATCTTCCTGACATCGCACAAAATTCTTCAACCTTTACTCATCCTCTTATCTTTGATGGAATTTTGTATTTCCTCATCTTCTTAAGATATTTAAAGATCTTCTTACCTATGACTAAAGATGTTTGAACTAGATAGAAACTCAAATTTTTTCCTATCAGGTAGGAACAATTACTACAGATACTAAAATAATACCCAAACAAATTTTATTCTCATGACTCTATCTGGATTTGCCATCACATCTTCAAAATGATTATACTAACAAAATTCACTTAAATATTTTCTTCCATTTAAAGGTATATGACTAATGCTACATATAATGCCATTTTCTCCATGATTTTTTTAAAAATGAAAAAACCTTTATTGAGTGGATTCCCAGTTCTTTTTGTTAAACCATTAGATAATGATAAATAACATCCCAATTATGAAGCATTCTTACCTCCTAAAACAACTAAAGTTGCCAACAATTTCTTTATAGGATCAAACAGAAAACTAAAAGCATTAAAATCCACTAAACACAAATGAAAAGAACTATGCTGCTAAGTCAAATCATCTTAGTATTTCATTTTCAGGTCAAGAAAGGAGCACCACGCCAGGCTTTTAAGTTATTCTCAGCATTCAATCTCTGGAAGGACACCTGAAGTTGAAAAAAACACCCACCATCCCAACCCCAGAATCACTGCCTTGAATCTTCAAAGAAGAGGAAAAATTTCTCAGGAAAGAAACTAAAAACAATGAGTTGGCAGTTTCTCAAAAAGTTAAACAGAGTTATCATATGACCCAGCTATTCTACTCCAAGACAATTGAAAACATATGTTTACCCAAAAACTTGTACAAGAATGTTCATAGCAGCATTATTCATAATAGCCAAAAAGTGGAAGCAACCCAAATGTCCATCAAGTGGTGAATGGATTAAAAAAATGTGGTATATCCATACAATGGAGTATTATTCAGTACTGAATATTTAAGTACTGATTCATGCTACAACACAGAGGAACCTTGAAAAAATACTAACTGAAAGAAGCCAGACATAAAAGGTCACTGATTGTATGATTCCATTTTTTGAAATATCTAGAATAGGCAAATCCACAGAGACAGAAAATAGATTAGTGGTTGCCAAGGGCTGGGGGAAGGGGGGAATGGGGAGTGACTACTAAAGGTCTCTTTTTGGTGTGATAAAAATGTTCTAGAATTAGATAATAGGTTACAAAATATTATGAATGTCCTAAAAACCACGGGATTGTATACATTTAAAAGGTGAATTTTACGGTATGCAAATTACATCTCAATTTTTAAAAATTCCAACAATAACAAAAAAGGAGGGGAGATTATATTTTTCAAAAATGTCAATGTCATAAAAGAAAAAGAACATATATACATACATAGAGAAAAGGAGAGTATAAAAGATAAAGCAAATAGGTAAAATGTTAACGTTAGGTGAATCTGGATACAGGGTATACAGGTATTTTTTGGTACTATTTTTATTTTTGCAGCTATCCTATAAATTTAAAATTATCTCCAAATAAAAAAATTTTAAACATAAAAAATGTCAGAAAACCATGATAAAATACAACTTTCTAAAATGATTTACTATAAATGTGTTCTATTTCAATTTCCTGTCAAATCTAACATGCCCATTCCCACCAAATTAAACCATATATATGATTGTATACAACCCCCCTACTTTTCCCCGGCTAACTCCCAATCCAATTCTGATAGCTAGGGGAAAGTGACCAGTACAGAAAAAGGAGAGATGCTAAAACATTCCTCTTTTTTAAGATATATTGCTGTTTTATAGATGTCATAAAATTAAAGAATTACTTTTAGAAAACCACTAATGACACAATCAGCAAGAGAAAATGGTCAATTAAAAGCCAACCACGAACTTCTGCATTAATATCAAAACCTAAAATAACGTCTTCCTTCTAAATGAAATATGCTTAAATGATCCTATTCAAAATAATATTTTGTATTAATTTCCGGGTATATCATAACGGGTATTGCAATAGTCTGAATAATGGCCCTCAGAGACAACCACATCTTAATCCCTAGAACCTGTGAATGTTACCTTACACCGCAAAATAAGCTTTGCAGATGTGATAAAGTCAAGGATTTCGAAATGGGGAGATTATCCTGGATTATTTGGGTGAGCCCTAAATGTAATCACAGGCGTACTTATAGGCGGGAGGTAGAGGGAGATTTGATTACAGGAGAGAAAGAAATGTGACCACAGAACCAGAGACTGAGTAATGTGGCTATAAGCCAAGAAATGCTGGCAGCCACCTGAAGATGGAAGAGGCAAGGAATGGATTTTCCCCTGAAACCTCCAGAAGGAACCAGCTCTGCCGACACCTTGATTTTAGTCCTGTCTGACTCATTTCAGACTTCTGGCCTCCAGAACTGTAAGAAAATTAATTTGTGCTGTTTTAAGCCACAAAGTTTGTGATCATTTATTATAGCAGCAATAGGACATGAACACAGGTGTACAGACAAAACGTTGTGGAATCTTAAGCCTAACAAGTGCCTGTCTATTTTAGTACTGATCCCATGATACAGGTAAACTATAGAAAAGTAAGGATTCACACAGCTAAAATGGTTCAAATTGCTACGATTCCACTTAACTGCCAAACATAAATGCCATCTTTTTGATTCACAGCTTTCACCTTTCATTAGATTGTTGGTGCCATTTTGCAACTACTGTTATATAATTTCATCAATAGCAGTCATTATTCTCACCCTAAATTCTTCTGAAATATGTAGCTGCTATGAGTGACATTTTTATATATTAGCTGTTTCTGTGTGAACAACAAAGGAATGGGCATTGGAAGTTGTAAACAATTTTTTAAATGCTCTTTATGGTTACATCAGAATTTTCTCACTAAATTGACCTTCTAGGAATCACTCTAAATTAAGATGGTACAATGCTGAAAATCTCTGAAGAAGAAGAGTGACATGCAAGATGAATTTAGATTCTACTCACATCAAGGCAGTGAGATTCTAGAATGTCCTGTGAATAACCAGGTGACATCCCTGATAGTCCTTCATAGGACTGAAGCAACCTGAGGCTGATAATTATTGCTCTTACAGCTTCAACTAAGCCATCTTTAAAAAATTAGCCTTGAAGAAGGAGAAATCAATCAACATTTTGCTTCTCAGATCTTGCGCAAAAAGAGAAAAGCTGATAATTTTTCAAATCAATAAACATCATGCACATACAAAAATTATACAGCCATGTAGTTATAAATAATTGGAAAAGTTCTAGAAATTATTCAAACAAGAAGGACAAGGACAACAATCCTTGTGTTCAGGTATTTCAGTTACTGGCCAACTTCAGATCCTTTGAATAGTTTTAAAGACTATTATGTGTTTAAAGACTACTACGTGAATGAATAAATGCCTTTATATTTTCTCTCCAAGTCATACCAAAGCGTGTTATGGTCCAGGGCTTAGATTACTCTCTAAACGAACTTTCTATTTCCTCTTCTATTTCCACTTGAAATAGATCTTTTCTAGCCATATGTTGGCATTTTGATGTTTCTATAGTGATACTAATCTCTAAGGCAAGGCAAGATACTATTCTGTATTTCCCTAATACTGTGTCCTCATTGAAAGGATCTTTTTTTGCTGTTGTTACAATCTATTATGTTATTGGACCAGATACTATGGCAAATCATTCAGAGGGACATCGATCTTCTATTTTCCATGTGTATACCACTTCCTGAATAACTTCTACTCACATTAATTGGACAGCTTTCAAAAGGAATAAAGCATTTGGTGAAGTGCTATTTATTTAACATCCGCTATGTATATGGCACTACGAGGTGCTACAAAAAGAAATAAATAATAAATAAAATGAAAACAGTTTTGTCCTCATGAAGCTTATACGCTCATAAAGGAAGGTATTACATTTATACAAAAAGTTATAATGACCAGCTAAATGTAAAGAATGTCATAAGAGAAATGTCGATAAAGTGCTATAGGAATTCAGAAAGGAAAAAGACCACCTAAGATTAGGGAAATCTATGAATTTAGCATTGAAAATTGAGGATTCTGACTGGCCTTCATGGAAGGGAGAGGAATGATATAAGAAAGAAAAGAGAAAAACCAGGCTGAAACTTTAAAACCTAAACCTAAACTTTAAAAACCTAAACACTAGGCTGAAACTTTAACTTTGTTCACTAATCAATAAAGACTTAGGGTGACTACAAAAAATAAAGTCAACAGGAGTAAAGCTCTGGGTTTGTTTGTTTTGTCCTTTTTTGGAGAACTGGAGGGGTGAGAAGGGGGAAAATTCCATATTTACTTCAGATATCAGAAATCAGCAAATTTTATCAGGATCTTTCAAAAGAAAGGTAACACACTGAATGATTGTAGAGTGAGCCTTAGCACCTGCATCAGAGCTAACAGGACATGAGGGGAGCTGTTCAGTCACTTCCGAATAGTATCCAAAATTCTAAGTGAGGAGTTAAGTGAGCCTTTTCTCAATGTCCAGTTCTTTGAGAGCCATATAACACATGGCCTCTATTTATAACCAAAGCCTACAGCTACCATGAAATCCCCTTTTTATCTCTAAAGACTGCTAAGTGTTTCCAATATAGTTCAGGAACTAAACTTTCCAAGAACTAGGCATCTCAGCATGATGAATGGGGTCTTAGAATTTAATGTGCCTGTTCCTAATCTTTGTATTCACAATACCACTAGTACTAGGCTTACAACTGCTGATCTTATGAGGCCCCCTAGTGTTCACAATGCACACACTTTATAATCTGAACACTGACATTTCAGAAAAACCTTTAACTGTCAAATCAACTAGGGAATCATTCCATAGCCCATTAAAGAAAATCATTTTAGGGAAATAAATGATACAGATGAAATGTAAAAGATCCTATTTTAATTAATTCATCTTGAATTACTTTAAGCCAACTTTCAGAAGGCCTAGAAAAGCCTAAGCAATATTTAATAATAAAATTATTTCTCAAAATTATGGTCTGTGATGGTATCATTTCATTTCACTTTTTTATTTCCTGATCCAGCTAAACTACTAACGTATCATATAAAGCACTCAAAATAACACTCAAAAGCTTTAGACAACAACACATGATTAAGCCTTTCATAAGAAGTTTATCACTTGTGTGATTTTAAAAAATAAAATTTAGGGGCTGGCCCTGTAGCTTAGCAGTTAAGTGCGTGCGCTCCGCTACTGGCGGCCTGGGGTTCGGATCCCGGGCACACACCGACGCACCGCTTGTCCAGCCATGCTGAGGCCGCGTCCCACATACAGCAACTAGAAGGATGTGCAACTATGACATACAACTATCTACTGGGGCTTTGGGGGAAAAAAAAAAGGAGGATTGGCAATAGATGTTAGCTCAGAGCTGGTCTTCCTCAGCAAAAAGAGGAGGATTAGCATGGATGTTAGCTCAGGGCTGATCTCCCTCACAGAAAAAAATAAATAAATAAAAATAAAATAAAATTTAAAAAGTCAGCAAACATTTTTCCTAAAAGTTGATTTATCTTCTAGAATCTCATAATACTCTCAGTCTGTATCATTATAATAGTCATATTTATTATGATAACATTCTTCAATGGCATTCTCTTTCTTACTTTCCTACTACTGTGGCTTCAACTGAGGAGACACCCTGGTATTTAGCAAGCAGCTGAGAAATTTGTTACAAATGACTTCAAGGTAATTTAAGTACCCAAGTCTGCAAATATATACCTTTCTTTTTTATGTATGTGAGGGAACCCATCCCAGAACGACTATCAACCCTCCACGCCCATCCCCACTGCTACCCTCAATGTTCCTGGTCAGACCTATAGAATTTCTGTCCTCTCAATAATATTAGGAAGAAATCCTTCACCCTCTTCTACCCCTCCCTTCCTCTCTCTTACCTCCTCCTCAAAGTGGGAGACACTTATCTAAGTGGTAAGACTAGGGAAAGGGGCACTACGCAGGCCTAATTCATCCCCTCACTGACTTCCTCTTTCAGGATCCAGCCTATTAATGACAGTCTCCCTTCCTCAACATAGTTAGCAGCCTGTTCCTGAGGGGTGAGGCCTACAAGTGGTCCAGCTGTCTGCCTGTGAGTGGGTGAATGAGTTTAATGGACTAGGAAGGAAATATTAAGTCACATTCTCTAATATTAGCTGTAAGCTAACATTTCAATCCCTGACTTCAGCATCAATTTCTAAATTGTATAATAATTTAGAGGAGAAAAGTATGACCAATCATCACCCCAACAAGGTAAATTAGAGCCGATTATTCCTTTAATAACATAACTCTCATTTTCTGTGCTTTCTTGCCTGGGAGAGAAAGGAATTGAGCATTACCCTGAATATACTTGAAGAAATATCATTCCTTGTATATTCCACAACAATGACAAAAACTTAAGACCCACAGGAACAAGATCTTACATTTAGGCCACTGATCCTTTATTATCTTCTACCTTACGTCAAGTGGACACATCTTATCTTCTAAATGAGAAGAATTTTCCTTGAACATATATATCGCCTTATTGAATATTATTTTTATGCCACTCATTAAATAAAATTTGCAGTAATTTTAGATACTAAATGAAGCTTCCTTGATATCTCCAAAAGTAGTAGAAATGACTGTCTGTTAGGTTAAAGCCCTTACTTTAGTTCAAAAACATGTGTCTGAGACTCTTACTTCTTCAAACCAAATGTACTTTAGATTTATTTTAAAGTATACCATAAATCTGTATAGAATCCATGAAATATATGAGGATATGTGAATAAATGTTTGCTTCTGGCTTGGCTTATAAAATATCTTTTTTTCTTGTATTACTGTAGGTTTCCATTTTCTTGTAATTTTTTCAATTTGGCATCTTAAAAAATGAAACTACAACCAACTTTTAGCACTAAACTGATGCTCACAAATCATATTCATGTACATTGAAAGTAGTCCCAGAGTATAATCTGCATTAAAACAATTCACTAGATTTTATAAATTCTCTATCACTATTACCAAGAATCACATATACAAGATGACTCCAACTTCACACAGCATTCAGGCTTATTTTTATGATTTTTTTTTTCTTTTTGTTAATTGCCATGTTGGTTTCTGATGGAGAGAAAAATCACTAAACTTCAAGCACCACCATAACCTTATGTTCTGGGACTGTGGTACAACTCATGTATCAGAACACTGTAGGTTGACTCCTCGCTGGCTACACATTTAGAGGAAAGGGCAGAATACACAGACTATGACAGACCTGTGTTCAACCTTCCTACTAGTAGAGGGTAACATACATAACCTCTATGATCCTCAGTCTTCTCATCTGAAATTAGACATGATAATCCTTACCTTATAGAGTTTTAAACTCTACAAGAAGAGAAAAAATATGTGAGAAAAAAATATATAAGAACCACAACACACAGTAGGTGTACAACAAATGGCAGTATTGTTCTAATCAGTCTCAACCACAGTTCTAATACAGATGAAGGCCATCAAAGATTCATGGCATTGCTGCAACACTATTTATTTTAAAAGACTTTGTATAATACATTATATTTAGTTTCAAGTCAACTTACCAAGACAGGAGTACAAACCCTGACTTATCCAAGCTAATATGGCAAGAGTTATAAGGTCACCAAAACTAGCAGCAATGGGTGTAGCAACATTATCAGGATTTATACCAGTCTTCTTTGAACCAACGATAACCCCAACCATTATTATTCCTAGAAGAAAGAAAGCTCATTACTTTTATGCTATGATTTAAAGAAAATCAATCCCCTAAATACTGAAATATATAGGTTAGACAAACAGCATATTAGTTCCAGTTAGACTGCTTAGATAAGCTGACTTTAGCAAACAAAACATTTTACTTTAATGTTTTGGCAAAAATGCCTTTCAACAAATTCCAAGTGGGGATCATAGAAGATTTGAGTTCAATGTTGCATTTAAAGACCTGAAAAGCTACTTTAAAATAACATTAAAGCTAAAGTTTAAAATTTAGTAACATGTCTGTCTTAGACGTAATGTATTCGTGTGTATCAAACCCAAAGATTTTATTTTAACCCTCAAATAAAGTTATAGTCAATAAACCCATAAAAATGTCAAAGAAAGGTGAGTCATTTATATGCATAGCAACTGGGACGAAGACCAACACAGATTTGTTTACATAGTGGTAGTCAGAAATGCTTGCTTCATTTTATTATTTAAATGTGGTAGCCAAAAATGCTTGCTGCATTATTATTATTTAGAAGTATTAAGAGGAGGGAAGTAGTTAAATTTTGAACACTGGAGGCCAGAACACAAGAAGCAGTCTTTGTAAAGGATATTCTTTAAACCCAAAGTTTCTGTTTATGAACCTACAACTAGAGAACAGAAGATGAAAACGTGACTGTATTTGTACTTTTAAATCTTTATTTTGAATTTGAATCATAGAAATGGGATAAAAATGATAACATTTATATCTATATCCAATTGTATAGATTTTTTTCACGCCAATACATTCATTAAGAGAATGCAATGCAGAGAAAATTTAAGATTAGTTCATTTATGAGTTAACCATAAATCAATATGGAAGCCTAAATCTGACTATAGAAAAAAAAGTCTCACCACATTTTTAGACTGAAAATGACTCTAAATAATTTTATTCGAGTGTGTTCATTTTGTGGATAATAAAACTGAGGTCCTAGGAGTAGGGTTTAAATTCTTGCCTAAGGTCACATAGCTTGCAAGTAACTTTGGTCCACTGTTTTTTATACTACTCCATAAAGCCCATATTATTAAATATGGGCTTTTGTCTTCATTCAGTGTCTCACATCTTGTATTCTGGAGACTTTTTCAATCTATGAACTTACCTTTCCCATAATATCATTGTAAAAAGAAAAAAAAAGTAATAGCAGAAAAGTCTTTAAAATGTATTATACAATAATCAATCAAGATGTGATCAGATAGATAGAATTCTTTTTTCAAAATCAGCACATTGAAAGATCAATATGTAAAGTTCTCCTGACAGAATGCCATCTATATCTTTTCAGCTGAAAACAAATATTTTTGCCATCATGGATCAATAGAAAGAATTGGGAGTCAGGAAACAGGTTTTAATTCTGATTTTTCTGCAAACAAGCTGATGAAATTGGACAAGTCACCTGACCTGAGTCAGTTTTCTCACCTACGAAAGGTAGTTAACAGTATCTGCTCCACATATATAAAGGTCAAGCTATCATAAAATTAGAATACACATTATTCAAAGTAAGAAGCCCTAAACAAATTTTAAAAATCTGAATTTTATGGCTTTGAAAATCCTAAGCAATACAAATACTTGTTAGACTGAAAAATTTTAAACAATTCTTTATAAATGAAACAAAATTAGAAAGAGAACAGAGGCAAAGAGCCTAAAGAAATAGTGTTAATGCTTTAAGTTTTTTTTTTTTTCTTCACCAGAAATTAATTTCCCAATAGCTTAACTTCACTCTGCTTTGGCCAGTGTTAACTCCATTCAATTCTAGTAATTCTATATATAGAAAAGAAACTACCCCGATATAATTTAAGTACTAAAACAAAATGCTTGAATATTTTGGAAGTCAAGTCTTAATTTTAATAAGATTCTCTAAATTACCAGAACCTAGCCAAAAAAGTTAGCTTCATTGTATGATCACCTGACATGAGAATCTTCTATTTTTAACTTTGCTAGTGATAAAAGGGTAAGATCGCAACTATAGAATAAAAAGAACCAACTCTTTATGATTATGATTCCATAATAAGCTAGTTCTCTAGTGTGAAGTTCATATTAATAAATAAATATAAAAAATGATATCCCAACTGAAAAATTCTAATGCAGTTAATTTTTAAAACCTCCTGGCTTTTTAAAATTCTATAGCCAACAATATACTGTGTTAAGCGTATGGTTATATTTGTATAGCCACAGAAACAGTGGAGAAATTTTTTTGAAATCTGAAACTTTAAAAAATTTTAACAGAGGGACTGCTTTTGAACCTCAGAATTCCTGGAATACTTGTTACTCAAATGACAAGCCAGTAAATCCTCTGCATGATTTCCATAAAGGAGTTTCTCAATTAATTTAACTTACAGAAACAAATGAATATCTAGGCTATTTTCCTAATCTTGTTTGGGAACGGTACCAGGGTACCTAAGGCCAGAAGACAACCTCAGAAAGCTTGTTCTACACTAAGGTTTACATATAAATACATCTGAAATAAGATATTTTAAATGTTTGTAGATAACTTTTTTCTGTTGTTTTATAATGAACAAGTATCATTTAAATAAAACTAATCAATATGGCAAATAAATCATTTGAAAGTACAAGACTGTAGAGCAGACACTGATGAATTTGCTTACCCTGCAGAAGAGATGCGATGAAGGCAGTTGCTACACTGCTAGAGCACAGAAGTATGGAATGATCAAGATAGTATTTTCCCTCTGGAATCCAGCCCAAAATAATTGCTGCCACAGCTGCAAGAAAACCGACTACTGTCGCCTGAACCTAAAAAATTTTTTTAATAAAATCCAACTGAATTATTCATTTCAAGAACACATTTTTAAATTTGATTATGTAAATATGCATATAAGAAGTCAGAAGACAGTATTACATATGGTAATTGAGCTGCCTTACCTTTTGAAGAAGCTACTGTATTTTAGTTTTAATATTCTCTATGGCGATGGGTTTTCAAACTGCCCTGATCTGGTGGCAATAGGTACGGAATAGGGTCCAGGAATCTGTTTTTAACAAGCACCCCAAGTGACTCTGACACTGTAATCCACAGATCATCTAAGAAAACACCAACCTGAAGACTGAAAAGTACCCAATCCACACAACTGAAGTTTGACTCTAGAGGCAGTGTTGGCAAGAGACTAGATTTTATAACTGAGTGATAGGAGTTTGGCTCCTGGCTGTACCACTTAATCTTATGGCAAGTTATTTAAATGCAACAAGCATTTATTTAGAATCTACCATGTCCCAGGCGCTATGCTTGGTGCTGGGCTACAACAGTGGTGAAAACAGATTTATTCCCTGCTCTTGCAGAGCTCTTGGCTGGTGGGAGAGATAGACATTAAAAAATAACCTCACAGATAATCACAATCATGATTAGTGCTATAAAAACTTTAGCTCCTAATCTGTAAAATGACAAAGATAACATCGAACTTGGAAGGGTTGTTTTGAGATTTAAATGAATTACATAAATATATATAAAGTACTTCCCACAGCGCTGGCACAAAGCAACACTGAAAAAAAAAAAAGGGCAACCAAAAAAAGTAACACTGACTGAACTCTTAGAATTGTATTAGTACAATGTTAGACCTAAAAGAAACCCTAAGGGAATCATCTAGTTCACTGACTCGTAACTGTGTTTGTGTTATGGACTCCTTTGACAATCCGGCGAAACTTTTATTTATTTTTTTGTGAGGAAGATCAGCCCTGAGCTAACATCCATGCCAATCCTCTTTTTGCTGAGGAAGATTGGCCCTGGGCTAACATCCGTGCCCATCTTCCTCCACTTTATATGGGACGCCGCCACAGCATGGCCTGATAAGCGGTGCCTCAGTGGGCGGCCGGGATCTGAACCCCGGGCCGCCAGCAGCGGAGCGCGTGCACTTAACCGCTATGCCACGGGGCCGGCCCCTGGCGAAAATTTTATAGAGATCTTTCCCAATGAAAATATATATGCACGCAATATTTTGAATAGGATTTCTAGGTGCCCACAGATGCTGAAGCCAATCCATGTACTGGAATCCAGGGCTCTGGGAGAAAAACCCGAGTAGTCTGATCCTGCCATATAGTAAATCAAGGAAGAGCCAGGGCTGGCGAGTCCAGATTTCCTAGATTCCAGTCCCATGATCTTTCATTACAGCTCCTGTTGACGTCACCCAGATTCAGAGCTGAGATTCAAGCTGTAAGCACCATTATGGCTATACCAGCTATTAAAATATTTCAGCATTTTTGTCCTGGTTGGTAAATAATATACTATGTAAAAGCAGTAAAATTAATTAATAATATAAATTCTCTCATGGTGATTCCAACATTTTTCTGGTTTGATGCTAAAATACAAAGCTAGGAAGCCTACTGTAACCATCATGGCATATCTATATGTATGTATGATGTATGTACGAATCTAGCTAGCTATTTATGAGGAAACAGAAGCGCACAGCTGAGATGAGGAAATCCTATTCTATAAACCTGCAAAAGAAATGTCTCATTGTACCCAAGAGAAGAGTGACGTGTGGGTTCAAGGAGTAGCTGTGGAGGCTAACAGGGGCCACAGATGTTGGTGTGGGGCACAACCCTCCCGGCGAGGTAATGGTTCTTCAGTGAGATTAGGAAGTTTGCTTAATTTGACAACTTACGCACCGGTCGAGGTGGCCACCTCTTACAGTTGTGAAGAAATCTGTGTGACAGGTAATCTGCTTGAGATCCGATTTAATAGCCAGAAGAGCAGACAGCCCAGCCAGTGAGAGCACGAGCCCCCTCTGTCCTTTCCATCCTTCCCCACCTCCACCTCCCACAGCCAGTGTCCAGACAGAGGAGCCCTTGCTAGCCCATCCCCCTCCCCTCCCCATGCTCATCTACTCCATCGCAAGCTTTAGCAGATGAAGCCTCGGAGAGAGCACAGCCACTCCCCACACACCCCCCACCATCTTTTCCTCTCCCTCTGCTTTTGTCCAGGGGTAACTGGGCTCCAACCAGCTGCTGCCTCACTGGCTGGCACCAACTGTGTCCTGATGGGCCTGTGTGGGCTTCCCTGTTTCTCATACATCCTTGGTGGAGTGAGACAGACAAAGACAGACTTCAGGCTACGGCAACTAGGATCAGTGAATCCCCAGACTTCTCTGGCTCCCATCCTGACCAACAGTTACAGGGAGAGAGGATGGTAAGGGAAGGGTGGAGACTAAGAGTGGAAGGAAAAATTAAAAGCTGAGATGGAAATTATTAGAATGATTTGATAAATATGAAAATTATTAGAATGATTTGATAAATAATTTACACTACAGCTTATATTACTTGGTAAGAGTTTAGGGTACTTAAAGAATAAAATGGAATATATTTTCAAATTTTTATTTATAGATTAATTTACAGTAGTCTACTGGTTGGTAAATATTTTGATTATTACCTCTGCCCAGATTCCTGCAGTTTCAAGCTGAAAGGGATCATAGACATCTCTAATGCAATACTGTGACTTAAAAGAAGAGGAAAACGAAGCCCAGGAAGGTTAAGTAAATTAACAAAGGTTATACAGGTGGTTAATGTTAGAGCTGAGATTAGATCCCAGATTTTCTTATTTCTAACCATGTGATCTTAGAAGCAGCTGCACAAATATTTTTTAAGCCTATATTCCAAAAATTCCTGTATTTCTTTGTCTTTGAAATGCATTACATGAAATTACTTTTCTGCAACCATGTTCTCAACATCACGTCCCAGCTGAGCTAACATGAAAATGAGTGAACACACCCTAAGCTCACACTTGCTAGAGCGTTATAGGGGGCTACAGTCTTGTGTCCCAGGGACAGGAGAGGGTGGTGGGAGAGGAAGAGACATTCACCTGATATTAGAAAGAGCTGTAGATAATCTATATATAATCCACGGTTTAATGTATATGTAATTGACAATTTAATGTGTTCGTTTACATTAACACTAGTAACATTAACAAATTGAGGAAAATTCGTCTTAAATAAACATCTGACTATAATATATATAAAAAAGCTAAGTTTAGGGGATTTGCTTTTAAAAAATCAAAGTAAAAAAATAGCACCTAAGCTGGTTACCAGGGGCTAGGGGGCGGGGGGCAGGCACAGGGGTGGAGGGATGCACTTATATGGTGACTGACAAACAATAACGTACAACAAAAATTTCAGAATAGGGCCGGCCCTGTGGCTTAGCGGGTAAGTGCGCGCGCTCCGCTACTGGTGGCCCGAGTTCAGATCCCGGGCGCGCACCGATGCACCGCTTCTCCGGCCATGCTGAGGCCGCGTCCCACATACAGCAACTAGAAGGATGTGCAACTATGATGTACAACTATCTACTGGGGCTTTGGGGGGGGAAAAAAGGAGGAGGATTGGCAATAGATGTTAGCCCAGGGCCGGTCTTCCTCAGCAAAAAGAGGAGGATTACCACAGATGTTAGCTCAGGGCTGATCTTCCTCACAAAAAAAAAAAAAAAATTCAGAATAAAAAAAAAAGCTCAGCCCCCTCAGTATATGCAGATGGATCCTGTTTTAGGAAGATGTGCAAATCCTTAAGCTCTTAAAAACAGAATAATTAAGAAGTGAATTTCACATTAAAAAGGAATTTTAAAAGCACAGTGTGCTCCCTTAATGCATTTATATCATATAAAGAACATGTTAGCGAGTTAAAAAATGTCAGTTCATAAATTGAAATGTATATGCAGTGCTATAATTTCTGTCTTTTCTTTATCTGTGTTTTACACCTTTTTTATGGATAGCTTCCTCTGTATCTGCTTCACAGCAAACACTCCATCATCCTACAGTTAGTGGACAGTAACAGATGCAACTGAAATTCCTACCAGTTTAGTTTATCCTGAACACTATGATGACACAGTTATCTCAAGAACTTGTGACTGTAATCACGTAAGAGTCCTGTGGAAATGAAAAATTATGTTTGACTCCCAAATTAAAGAATTTATGTGTAAAAGAAAGTGTGAATAAATCTCAAATCAAATGTCAAAAAAAAAGAAATAGCACGTAAGCAATGGAGTACTAAATATTGATTTGTATAGCTATTAACTCAAATTCTGGCTCCATTACAAACTTATGATAGAAAATATTTTTTATATTTTTTCTATATTTTGTATATTATATATTTTTCATATTTGGAAGAACCTGATCAGTTTCTGGAGAATGAAAACTTTCAGAGGTCATGGGTATCTATTTATTCTACCACTTGTTCATGATACTAAATTATTGTTTTGGAGTTCCCTGAAACGATCAAATGGTAGATTTAATAGCAATATAATTTATTACACTCTGACATGTAACATCAAAGATCTACAAACAAATATGTGTATCACTTACCTGCTTTAAAGCCAAGTTGCCAATTATTAGGTTCCACTTTTCAATGGGTGAATCCATCTTCCCGATGTTTACCTGTTAAGGTGGATATTTTCAAGTATCACTGAATAATCTATACACTGTCTACTCTGTTTAAACAGCAATGAAATCTTAAAGCCAAAGATAATTCTTTAGTAAATCTGATGAGCTCACATTGCACTTTAAATATAAGTCTGAATTCACAACCAGTCTTGCATCTCACATTCAGCTTGCCTGAGATATTTAGAAGAAATAAATTTTTTTTTACTTAATAACTAGCCGAGTGGTTAGTACAATCTGTATGCCCACTGATGTTATTTTACCACTAACATCATCAAGTGTCATCCTAACAGGCCAAATTTTATGTATTGAGGTCCAATATAAATAATTACATAATTCTGAGCTGCTAGCATTTAATTCCACATCATGAAACTAATGTTATTTTAAGAATTATTGACCAAAACCTCAGATATAAACAAATCATTCATATGTACATATTTATATTTGAGTCATGACTAAAACTGTTAGCAATAAAAAAAATCATTACAGTTCACATATGAATTTCTTTTTTCTTTGGTGAGGAAGATTGGCCCTGAGCTAACATCTGTTGCCAGTCTTCCTCTTTTTGCTTGAGAAAGATTGTCCCTAAGCTAACATCTGTGCCAATCCTCCTCTATTTTGTATATGGGACGACGCCACAGCATGGCTTGATGAGGGGTGTGCAAGTCTGTGCCTGGGATCTGAACCCGCGAACCCCGGGCCGCTGAAGCGGAGTGTGCAAACTTAACCACTATGCCACTGGGCTAGGCCCCCCATATGAATTTTGATCATGTATCTCACTATTAACATTTATACATCTTTCTGCTAAATGCAAGAATACTCTCCAAAAAATAATATTGTTGTTCACATATTCAATTGCTCTGTAAGCTAAATCATACTTCTTAACCGCTTAGGATTCAAATAATGTATGTCCAAATCTGAAAAATTTTTCTAATGCAGTCACTTGGAAAGCATGAACAATCATTATTAAAAATACTATATTGTTGGGCCTGGCCCAGTGGCACAGCAGTAAAGTGCGCGCTCTGCTTCGGCGGCCCAGGGTTCGCCGGTTTGGATCCCAGGCACACACCGACACACCGCTTGTCAAGCCACGCTGTGGCAGCGTCCCATATAGAGTAGAGGAGGATGGGCACAGATGTTAGCCCAGGGACAATCTTTCTCAGCAAAAAAAAAAGAGGAGGATTGGCATCAGATGTTAGCTCAGGGCTGATCTTCCTCACAAAAAAACAAAAATACTATATTGGGCTGGGTTTCAATTATTCATCATCGGCTGGGTCAAGGAAAATAGCTGAATGGGTAAAGTGGGAGATACATAAGGATTGTTATTTATGGGTAGTTTTAACCATGGACAGACGAAAGTTTAGCTCACTGGCTTCAGACTAGCAGGTTAAGTGCTACAACCATCCACCTTTCCTTTATCAATTCAGAAAACAGATTCTATTCTCTAACCTCACTTTGGATTGTAGTCTCAAAGTATCCAGAAAATACAAATATTAAGATTTCTCAGTGTTTCAGAATAATTATTCATGCTGTCTTAATTTGTAGATTTCTTTCCTAAACCTGGAAATCTAAATTATTGATGAAATTTGTGTTTGTATCTCTAGCAACCTGGGTCTTTGCTCAAGTGAGTAATAAGGTACAAGCAATGTTTAAAGAGTGAACCTACCTCAGGTTTAGCGTTCAAGAAAGAGGTATGAGAGAAATTAGTGTTACAAATTAGCTCTGTTTTCCTGACCAAACCCAGACTGACAGAGCAACCTCACACTATTCAATTAATCTGTTTTATAAATGATGATGATCACAACCTCTAAGTCCCTTCCAGATCTAGAAGTCTCTGAATCTATAATCCTTTTAGTCTAAGATAAATAATAAACAGCAAGTTAATGTATTATATGAAATAAAATATATTTCGCATTTATGAAACATAATTTATGATGTGAAATCATAATGTATGAGGTGAAATAAAAAAACTAGAATATATTCACAAGTACTAATAACTTTTTTTAACAAAGCAAAGACTTTGAGAAGTAAGGATTAAAAACAACTAAACTAAAGAGAAATGTTGACTCAAATTTACCTAGTTAGGGAAAATAGTTATGGTATGGCATGCATTGCGGGTGGGGGTGGAGGTATGGCAGGACACAGAAAATTGACCTTTGTGGCCTCCATCTCCTAGAAACTGCACCAAGAACTGGGCTGACTCACTCTACTGTCCAGTGGCCTAGGATTAAGATGAACTATCTAAATTTTTTCAGAGTAGAGAGGAGGAAGCATGAATGTTCTGTCTAAAGGCTTTTGCTAGGTCTGCTTTTATTAGATTAGTTGACCTGATAGTGCTCAGCTAGAGAAACTAAGAACTTAGAAGGTGATAAACTATAGTAGGGTATGATCTGATAAAGTCTTCCATGTGACCTAGATTTATTTGAATTACTTATACCTTAAAGTACTAGAAAAACAGGCCAGTATTTTTGCACAGACACCAACTAGTTTTTTAGGAAAGAGTAGAGCTGAGGTGACCAGAGCCTGAAGATGTGATATACTTGGCCAACACAGTGGTTTCAAATTCTTGAATCTGAATGCCTTTAGGTGGAGTCTGCAATCTCTACTTTTTATAATCCCTACACCCTTCCTCCTCATAAATGTATGTTATATGTTATCTATCTGACACTGAAGAACATGAATTATGGGCAGGACTTAAAAGTCCTTTAAAATTATCATTTAAAATGGTAGAAGAAAATACCATAAACATGGGATATAAAAGTAGTATGGAACCACTCAGCTTAAAAAGCCTAAAATGTCTAAATATTATTCCCAACTAAAAGAAACCAGGGCTCCCTAAAGAAATGGTTGATTCCAGGGCTGGGACAGGGAAAGTATAAGAAAAACCTGAAATATCTTGTTGTGCCAGAAAGTATCAAAGTGCTCAAAAAATAATGGGGTCATGTCAAAAGGACACAGAACCAATTTGAAATGGCTTCCTCCTGGGAAAATCTGAGATAATTTGGGCATCAAAATGAATAATGGCAGTAATAGATTATAACCCATTGAATAAAATAAGAATCCATTGAGTGCATACTGAGGATGGATGGGTGGACAGATGGACGGATGGATGGATGGGTGGATAGACAGAAGGATGAATGGACGGATAGATGGATGGATGATAGATAGATAGGAAAGACAAGGGAGAGCTTTTCATTAGTAGAATGCCAACTAATAAATGTAAAAGGAATAACAGAATTAGAAAATCACCATTTAGCAACCTTCAAAGTAATAATGGATTCAGCCAAAAATCACTAACATATGCTAGGACAACTGGCTAAATTTGGTTAAGGAAAAGGATATTTCCACAATCTCCAAGTATCTTCCTACAGATTTCTTACTAATTAAAAAGGGGTAAAATGTAACTTTATATTGGAGAAACGTGGCAACACTGCTATTCAAATAATCAATGAGAAAAACTGTATGATACTATTTATATGAAATCATAAAAAAGTGACTGAAAGATCAGTGATTACTTGGGGCCAGAGGTGGTGGCAGGATTGACAGCAAAGGAGCACAAGGGAACCTTTTGGGGTGAGGGAAATGTTCTATATCTTGTTTGTGGTGGTAGTTACACAGTTTAATATATTTGTCAAAACTAATCAAATGATACACTTAATATGGGTGCATATTATTACATGTAAATTATACTTCAATAAGGTTAATTTTTAAAAAGTGAGTAAGATCATTTCATACAGCAATAATCATTTTTAAAAAATAACAAACATTTATACTTCTACTACCTGGCTTTGTCAAATATTAAAATTTGACCATATTTAGTATACCAATATATCACATATATGTTTAACATCATTATCTTGTCCCATAGGTATCTGAAGATCTATTTATATTTCTTCAATTTTTTTCCTCTCAGTTCTTCATACTGTATAACTTCTATCAATCTATAAATTTACAAATCCTTTCTTCTGCTATCACCAATCTGATATTGACCCCATCAAGTATACTTTTCTTTATGGTTAATGTAATTTTTACTCTAGAATTTCCATTTGATTCTTTTTTACAGTTTCCATATCTCTTTTAAGATTCCCTATCTGTTCACTAAGACACATTTGTTTAACTCTTTGAACATTTTTTCCTTTAGTTCTTTGAACATATTTATACCAGTTGCTTTGAAAGATTTTGTTAAATCCAACATGGGCCCACTTTGAGTCACCTTCCAATGACTGAATATGAATCACACTTTTGTGTTTCTTTCTACATCTAGTGATTTTTGGTTATACACTAGACAGTGTAATAATGTGTTATAACGACTCTGGATAATGTTATGTTCTTCTGAGGATTGTTGGATTTCCCTTCTAACAGGCAGTTAATTTGCCTAGACTCAAACTACAGACTCTCGTCTCTCTCACAGTGTGGAGCAGCTCATATTTCTGCTTCATTCTTTCAGTTACCAACTATTGCTTTTTAGCCTAGCCCTTTGGGGATCTCTCCTGAACCTGTGTAGTTTAATCGTCAGCCAAAGATTTGGACAGAATTTATATTCAGATTTTGGGGCTCATCCTTTCTGCAGTTTTCTTGCTGCTGGGATTTCCCCATAAACTTCTACCTGCTCTGTTAGCTCTAAGCTCTTTTATCTGATAATTCAAGCCAATAAAACTTCAACTTTCTGCCACTATAGCAATACATAAGTCACAGAAGGCACTTAGTCAAAAAAGCAAAAAACTCACAAATCTTAGCGAGTACATTTGTCTTTCAAGCATAGGCCCCTCTCACATTTCTGTTTACTTTTTTTTGCCACATTCCCTGACCTCTGCCACTTCAAGCCGGTAAGACTGTGGGTTTTCTGGCACATGAATTCCAGGGGTTGGGGAACTCCTTCAGGCAAAAAAGCCACGAGTTTTGTAATTCTTACCTATTGTAGTTGTGGTCTTTCAAGGGTAAATTCTAGTTTCTCTCTGCTTTTGATCATTTTCCACTGCCTTCAAATAATTTGTCTAGATTTTATAATTATTAATCTCTGGGAATGTTCACTCAACCACTTCATTAAACCATTAACTGGAATTGGGAACCTTGTTATATATTTTTACATGCTTGAAATATTTTATAATAAAACATAATATACTAAAACACACACATACACACCCTAATATCTTTCTGAATGTACAGGGGTGATGCATATGCTCATAATCTCGATTGTTGTGGTTTCACAGGTATATACTATGTATTAAAACTCATCAAATTGTAGATTTTGAATTTATGCAGTTTCTTGTATGTCAATTATACCTCATAAAGCTTCAAGGTAAGGGAGGAGCTAAAAATCTAGTTGATTGAAACAGTTTTAGATTAAAGATGAGTATTTCTAAACCACAAAGCTATGGCTAGAGGTTAGTATTTGTAACTTAAGAAACATATCTTAAAATGAAGAACTAATAGGAATATGAAATCTATTTCTATCTAACAATCAGATCGTATGACAAGAACATGTAAAATTTAGAATTATACCAAATTTAGGAAGGAATATTGAGATTGTAACTGTATCTAAATTATGCCACAGTTATTCATATCATTATTTGGGGCTTTAATTTTTCTTTATTTTACAAGTTTTACAATTTGAATTGGAAGTCTAACATAAAATTATTATAGAAAGAGGCCTTGCCAACTTCTTTCTATACCTCCACTGGAATGTAAACTCACTGAAGGCAGGAGCATTTTCTGTTCTGTTTATCGCTGATTCCCTAGCACACAGAGCAGTGCTTGGCATATCATAAGGGCTTGAAAAGATTTTTTGAATTAGAAAGGTAGAATATTACAAAATAATTTCAGAGAATCAAGAGTTCTCTGAGAAGAGGTCTGAGGCAACAGAAATCAGTTTTACCTAGAATGGAAAAGTGCTCATCAAATTGTGCTAGGCAATTTGCTCCTGGGAAATAGTTTTACAGGCCTTTTTTTTTTTTTTTTTTTTTTAAATACTGTCTTTAGGATAGTGAATACCATTTTTAAATACTGTCTTTAGGACTAAAACTTTAGGACAGTGAATACCTCTTATATCTAGCATTTAGAAGCAGAAAATTTTAGGCGTCAGATAATAGAACTTAAACCCAACAATTTATAGAACCACTGTACTTGGTTTATTTTCCAATTATATATTACTGTTATATAGCTATAACAATATCTACTATAATATGTATCTACTGTTGAAAAGATAAAAATCCAGGAAAAATTATTCAAGTTAATCATCATACCTTTAGAAATAAATTTTGACTCAAGTAAAAGGGCAAGATAAAGTTGATTTAATCATTATTAAATTTCCTTTGTTAAAATAGAAAACCTATTTTATTGAAATATCTTTTTATCCATGAACATTTAATCTTTAGCTTTATAGAATAACAAGTTTTGAAGACAATTGACCTTCAACAGATTGAGTGAGTAGGCTGTATCTGATAACATGTTTTAAGTTCTCTATCCTTATACTTACCCAAGGCCTTCCTTATAGTCCTATAAGCTCATTTATCCTGATTCTCTGGCAGACTATCATAAAAATGAGAAAAGACCCTTTAATGGAGAAAAAGATGAAAGTAATCATAGATTGGCCTTCTATAGCTATAATGATTTTTACTCCTACTTTTATAAGTGAAAATAAATAATATATAGGAAAATTATAAAATTTTAAAAAGATTTATTTTTTTGCACATAGATGAAAAAACTGACTTTCAAATAGTGCTTGTTTTAAGTTAAAAAATAAAAATTACACTCATTCACCCTTCTTCCTGGAACCGGGGAGTACAGTTAGGAATCTGCTACAGCAGTCCAATTAGAGACAATAGGCAACAAAATTAAGGTAGTGGCAGGTGGAGCATAAGAGAAAGGGAAGAAGGATTTCATAGGTGGAACTGACAGTCTAGACAGTAGCTGGATAGAGGTCGGGGGGTGATTGGTAATGTTAATAAACTGATAAATATAGAAAGTATGGTCGGCGTAAGAGAAGATGAGCTTAGTTTTGAATGGAGTGAGTGGTACAGACAATTGAAAATTCAGCTCTAGAGCTTAGGAAAAAGACTAGAGATATGGATCTGAGCGTCAGAAATGTGCAAGCAGTGGTGGACTACGTGAAATTACTGACGAAGAACATGTAAAATGGGGTACTAAAACTTCAAGAAAACCTCATATCAAAAGGATGAGCAAAGAAAAAGAAACCAAAAAGTAGACTAAGAAGTCATGGAAAAGATGGGAGAATGAGGAGAGTGTGGGGTCTCAAAGTCAAGGGTAATAAAAACTTCAAGTAGAGAACAGAAGAGTCTACAGAAGGTGAGGCTCTGGGGATTTTGCTATAAAGAAGTCATTAACCTAGGGCTGCTGTAACAGTCGATAGAGTAACAGAATTGGACTACAGCTGACAAAGATTCTCTAGCATTTTGTAAGAATGGTAGTACACTGCCTAGCAAACTTGAGAGCAAATTCTCTAAGCAGTTAAAACACCCCAACTGGATGAATATGCCACGTTACCATCGCTTGACAAGTTACTACGTTTTCTATTTACTAATTTGTGTACTTTTACCCCTCCCAAATCCAGAGAAAACTTCAAGTGACTACTCCCAGTCTTTAATTTCAGCTAATCCACCAGCCAATTCTGCTGGTTCTCTCCGAAAATTAGTTCTGGATTCCAACTATGTCTCACTATATCCACTGCCACCACCCTGATCCAAGCCAGCATCATCTCTAGGCTGTATTATTGCAACAGACTCTCAACTTGTCTCCCTGCTTCAGTCCTTGGCCCCCTATAGCCCTGTCTCAACACAAGAGTCAAAATAATCTGTTAAAAATATCAGGTTACATCACTCCTCTGTTCAAAACCTTCCAAGCGCTTCCCATATCACACAATAGCCAAAGTCCTTACCAGGGCCCACAAGGTGATCTCATGCCCTGTGATTTTTCCCTTCTCTCACTCGGTCCCAGCTCTACTGGCCTCCATGCTGTTCATTTAACATAGTGGTTCTCAAACCTTAATGTGCATAGGAATCGTTTGGAGAGCCTGTTAAAATACAGATTGCAGAGCCACAGCCCTAAAGTTTCTGATTCAGTAGCTCTGGAGTGGGACTGGGAATCTGCCTTTCTCACAAGCTGCTGATGCCGCTGATCAGACAACCACACTTTGAGAACCACTGATCTAACACATCAACAACATGCCCTCAGCATTGCCTGAACTTTCCTATCTCAAATAACCACAAAAAATAAAAGTAAACAAATTAGTAGATGAAAAAGTAGTAACTCGTGGCATCAAGCTGCAGACAAATAATACAACCAGACGTTTGAGAGAAATACCTAACATAAAGTATGGACACCACAACACATAAACTAAAGTTCACATAAAAAGATTAAGGGGCCGGCCCAGTGGCGCAAGCGGTTAAGTGCGTGCGCTCCGCTGCAGCAGTCCGGGGTTCGCTGGTTCGGATCCCGGGTGGGCACCAATGCACCGCTTGCTAAGCCATGCTGTGGCGGCGTCCCACATAAAGTAGAGGAAGATGGGCATGGATGTTAGCCCAGGGCCAGTCTTCCTCAGCAAAAAAAAAAAAGAGGAGGATTGGCATTGGATGTTAGCTCAGGGCTAGTCTTCCTCACCAAAAAAAAAAAAAAGATTAAGATTAAATTCACCTTTACTCAATTTTATTGGTAATACGTGATCAAATTAAACAGAATTTAATTTGAACCGTGTGTAGACTTTCTTAACCAGGTTCCCTACAGCATGGCCCATTTCAAAATGGACTGGTGTGTTTAATCTATTATTTGAATCTAAACAAAAGCTCAAGAATGCTGCTTTTAGAAATATTTTCTTTGAGGTAAGCTAGCCAAAATTTCAGTGTTCCCGGAAAAGTTATCAAGTTGCTTAAATGTTTGTATGCTTAACTATATTTATCAGAACAAAGTTCATTTTCCAACAAAATGAAACTAAAGCCACCTTTTAACTCTCATTCTAATAACTTTCTTCTCCCTTAAATGCTGCCACTTGCTTATCAAGCCCTCATTATTCTCCTCTCCTGCTAAAAAGCCTCTTGGATTGAGCTGCCACCAGTTCTTAAACCCACCAGCAAGCCACCAGTTCTTAAAACATTACACAAGTGTAGACCACTGGGAAAAGATGGCAGATGGAACTCATGTATATAATTTTACTAACTCTAAAAACCTTAGCAAAACTACATAAAAGTTTTTGTTTTGTTTTTTTAGACAAAAGCTAGAGGGTTTACTGGACACACATTCCTGCTGGATGCCAAATGGCCAAGTGTTAAAAATCAATATTCAGCTGACACCACATGTCACCACTGTATCGTAAGCTTCTGGGTTTACTTCTGGGTCGTAAACTACTAGAACAAATGTGAAATTTAATCAAATTTTAAAAATTGTATTACCATTTTGTTATTATTATTGTTGTTGTTTTGCTGAGGAAGATTCGCCCTGAGCTAACATCTGTTGTCAATCTTCCTCTCTTTGCTTGAGGAAAATTCGCCCTGAGCTAACATCCGTGCCAATCTTCCCCTATTTTGTATGTGGGACACCACCACAGCATGGCTGGCAAGTGGTGTAGGTCTATGCCCAGGATCTGAACGTGCGAACCTGGGCTGCCGAAGCGGAGCATGCTGAACTTAACTACTAGGCCACAGGGCCGGTCCCTATTAATATATATATATATTTTCTGATGAGGAAGATTGGCCCCGTGTTAACATCTATTGCCAATCTTCCTCTTTATTCGCTTGAGGAAGACTAGCCCTGAGCTAACATCTGTGCCAATCTTCTATTTTGTATGTGGGTCACCACCACAGCATGGCTGGTGAGTGATGTAGGTCTGCAGCCAGGATCCAAACCAGCAAACCCAGGCTGCCAAAGCAGAGCACGTGGAACTTCAGCCACCGGGCCAGCCCCAATCCCTATTAATTTTTTAAAAAATAATTTCTTAGCACTGAGAGCTGCGAGATTGATCCTGTGGTCACTATACTTCATATTTGTGATACTACATAGATGCTCACTTTCAGACAAAGTCATTAGAGAATCAAGATGGTTTTTGCCTAGGTTTGCCAGTCTAGATACTGCTGAGAATGAAAGTGTTACCAAATTATTACGCTTTCTTTCTTCTCATATCACAACTGATAAAAGACTTATCTCCTCTTTAATTTCTAGGTTTGAAGATTTGGTTGATAGTGATGATGCAATTTCATTGAAATAATTCCATAAACTCAAGTTTTGTACACTACTTGATGAATGGTGCTTTCTAAATATTTTCAGATGAGTCTAAGATTGTTGCCCTAATTTATATGTTTTTATTTTAATATTTTTATACGTACTTACTGCTTCACATGATCACTTGAGGAAAATCTGTCTTTAAATCTCGGATCTAAAAGTGCAACAATAGAGTGATGTAACTGGCTTCCAAGACACCAAAAAAATAATGAATTTCCATCTATGTCTTGGCTTTTATTGCATCCATGCCAACTTCAGTATCTTCTCAAGAGCAGAATGATGATAGGACTTTTACAGCAGACATTATGTAAAAAATACTTGTATGCTTCAAGGTATATCCACTTGGTTACCTAAGAAAGTTCTAGTAAAAGAACTGCCTTCTCTGTAACCACTTGTTATTAGTAAGTCCTATTATTGTTACTTTCAGAGTCCAATATTAAGGCTATTTTGTTCAAGCAACAATTTTTAATATATAACATCTCTTCCAGCTTGTTTTAATATCTTGCAGAAGTATATTACAAGGCAGCTTCAAAATCTCTTCTATGTTATATAATTTTCCTTAGGCCAAAAGAAGTTTTCACTCCTGGAGTCTAGAATCAGTACTACTCTAAATCTGCTAAGAGGGGCCCCAGCTCTGAGACCCATGGCTTAGAGGGCCCCACTCTGGCCCTCCTGTAGCTATGCCACACACCACAGGGTGAGGAGTGCATAGGGCCCAAGTAGTGTGCTCACACAAAGCCTGTGCCTCATCCCCGTCTAGGGGATGCTCCAGATACCTAGGACCATAAAGTTCTAACCAAATTGCCTGGAACCCAATGCCAGGGCCTGTTCCTGAAGTCAAGCCTCCTGAAGGCAGACGATGCCACCATTTGGTGCATGCTCAACCCAAAGAGTGCTCAAGGGGTGGCTGTTTGCTGGGGGTATAGATGGAGCTTGGACATGGGGCCTGACGTATGTGTGAGGTCTTTCAAAACACAGGACATAGAGCCAAGGGTAGGGGAGGAAGGCGGGCAGGCCTCAGACTGGGGGCTGGCTCTCTCCACAACATCATGTTACAAAACAGAACCTAAAAAGGCCAAGAATTCATAATTTGATTTTGGACTTCCAGATCTTCATGAGGATATATTTGCCAAAGTAGAAAGACAGAGATTTTTTTTTAAGTCTGTAAGCTTGTTGTATAATTTTAAACTATGTAGCTATGTAGACATATGTTATATGAGCCCCTGCTTGTATTCCTGCCCCAGGCCCAACTGTTAAAGTGAACCTGTCTAGAATTGTTATAAATATTTGATATTATGACACTGACATCATCACTGATTAGACACAATAGTAACCTGGAACGATCTTTTCCCAGATTTTGATACGGCTGACTCACTTTTATTATTCAAGTGCCAGTTTACACATCACCTCTCAGAGAAGTCTTCCCTAAGCACTTAATATAAAGCAGCCCTCATGAATCACCCTTCATCACATTGCCCTGTTTTATTTTTTTCACTGCCCTTACCAATATCTGAAATTATTTTTGGAAATTCCACCACAGCAGGGACCTTGCCTGCCTTGTTATTCATTTATAGACTAGCGGATTCTTGTTTTATGCGATCAGTTATAATCTGTAACTATCATTTATTTTGTGGCTCAGATTGTCCCTGATCTGGCTACTATGGTAGCTTGTATCCTTTTGTCACGGCTCCATCTTTTTTTTTTAGCATTTCTTACTTTCTGGCACCACAAAATGTTCCAGGGTCATCTTATACTTTTATGCTCCAGCCCAAGGAGCCCTAGTTTCTATTATTCTCCAGTCTCTTTAATCTTCAATAATTACAATGATTCCATGCAAAATTATAGACTAAAGTGAATTTACCAAAGTTGTTCTACTCTATGAGGTTTGGCTCCACCTTAGTGACTAGCTGATAACCCCAGACACCATCTCTAGCTCACCAAACAACTACAGAGACAAGAAATAGGACCATATCTTTAAATAATAATATTTTAAAATAATGAATATCAAAAGTTTAAAAATATCAAATACCAAAAAAAAAGCGTTTTTGGTGCTAAGACCAAGACCCGAGGAGAACATCCTCACAATGTAGAAGAGGAGACTATTAGGTTTTTGTTACTGCTGTTATGTATTGGTTTTATAAACTTGGACAGAGTTATCCTGTGCAGGTAAAAGGGGAAGTTCTGTAATGTGACTTATTCCATTATATACTAGTTCTGTGTACTCAGGAAAGTTACTCTACTGCCAAATTGCCCTAGAATTAAAGAAGGCAAGTACACTACTTCTCAGGATAAAGGAGGGCCTATAATTCTCAGATGAGACAACACAGAGAACTTTCAGGGTATGATATCAGGCACAAATATTAGCATAGCCCTTAGGCCCAGGAATTTATCAGACAGAGGAAAAAACTTCTCCTTAATAACAGTATAGGTAATATACACACTTTGAAGTAGGAAAAAACTTACTGCAGTGGATAATCTGGATGCCAACGTCATTTCCAAGTTCCCTTTGAGACCAAGAAGTGCAGGAACTAAAATGAAAACTTCTGTTACTTTTTTGAATACCTCCCAGTGCTGTAAGAAAAAAAAAATAGAATTTTCTGGCACTCTTTAAAAAACACTTTAGAACAAAGACATTTCTAAAAATCTCAAGCTTTATTTCCAATGTTGCATTTACATTTTGAATGACTACATAGGTCGTTTAATCAGTGAACATTTAGCTTAACCTATTCTCCAGAGCTCTGAAACCTTGAGTTACTTTAGAAGATGCAGTTCGAGTTGGGAGTGATAGCTGACATAGTCACTACATTCCAAAATACATCTAGCTTGTTACACAACTCGGATACTCTTAAATTTTACTTTATCCTTTTATGATGGCAAGAGTGAATGTAACTAGTGGTTAAGAGCACAGACTCAGGAACCAGATAACCTGGATTTGAATCTTGGTTCCAACACTAATTACAACCACCTCACAGGATAATTACAGTATTATTCTCTAATTTCACAAATGAAGAAATAAAGGTTCAGAGAAGTTAAATGATTTTCCCAAGGTCAAAAGATGGGACCTAGAACTGATTTCAAGAGTTCTGAGTCATCCCATGTTCTGGTTCCCATTTTAGGGTGTAAGGCAAGAGGCTGCAGAGCACAGAATCATAAAAAGAAAGGGGACGCTGAGGCAGCTAGTGCCAAAAATAAATTTCACCTACTTACAAATTTTGCCATGATACAGACATGTTCTCTGATGCTATGGAGATTATTATGAACTGCTAGACTTCTCCATAAGAACCTGCCCTAAAGGAAATCAACTTCTAATCTTACCTAATTTTGGACTTTTGTCAATATTCAGAATTCAGGCCAAGAACCCACACATCAAATGTAATGTCAGATTTCTTATATATGTACTACATTGACTCAAAACCTAAACATCTATTAACCAAAAAGACAAAAATGAAACAAAAAAACCCCAAGAAAAATAAAATAGTTGAGAAATACATCCAGAGTCCTAACTTAAAAATAAACAGAAAAAGTTTTTAAAAATCTAATTGGTAAAAGAAGTTTATGCAATGTTAAGAAACATATATACCCCATATCTAGAGAAGTTCTGCTTCTCATTTTAACTTAGTTTAAAAAACTAAACCCATTTGCTTCCAGACATATGACAAAATGACCAACCTCATTCATAATTAAAGAAATGCAAATTAAAAGGTGATCAATTTTCATCTGTAAGATTGGTAAAGGTCAAGAAGTTGAAGAATACTCTGTTGGTAAGAGTATAAGGAACTAGGTACTCTATCACACTATTGGTGAGAATGTAAAGGTTTAACTTCTTTGGGGCAATTTGGCAATATCTGTCAAATATAAAATGTATATAATTTTCAACTCAGAAATCTACTTAAAGTATTTATCCTACAAATAAACTTGCACATGAGTTCTAACACATATTCAAGTTTACTTCATCATTGTTCATATAGCAAAAGATTTGAGGCAATTTAAATACCCTTCATTAAGTACCTTGGTAGAAAAGTAATGACACATCCTTGCAATAGAGCATTAACGTAGCTGGAGAAGAATCCGATAACTCTGTATGTACCTATATAGGAGCTCCAAGATAAATTAAGAAGAGCAAGGTGGAGAGCAGCATTGTAAGGCGTGTTTTAGCGAATATATATATATGTGCATGTACCTGCATTTAATATTTATTGAAGTAGACACAGAAAAAACAGGGACAGTAATTTCTAAGGAAGGGAATGGGGAAGGGTACATACAGGAGAGAGACTTCTTTCTCCACTATACATTCTTTCATACAGCTTAAATGTGCTTTACTAGATACATAGATTACTTTTCTCATTAAACTTTTTCTCTTGAAATAATTGTAGATTCACATGCATTATAAGAAATAATACACAGAGATCCGATGTACCCTTTACCCAGTTTCCCCTAATGGTAATATCTTGCAAAACTATAGGACAATATCACAACCAGGATATTGACACTGATGCAGTCAAGACGCAGAACATTTCCACCACAAGGATCCCTCCTGCTACCCTCTTATAGCCACATCCACGTGTCGCCACTCTTTCTTACTCCCTGGCAACCACTCTTCTGTTCTCCATTTCTATAATTTGTCAATTCAAGAATGTGATATACATGAAGTAATATAGTACTTTTCATGTTTATTTGCCATCTGTAGACACTCTTCAGTGAAATGCCTCTTTTATCTTTTGCCAATTTTCTAATTGGGTTTTTTTTCTGTTGAGTTTTGAGAGCTCTTTATATATTCTAGTCTTTTGACAGATATGTGGTTTGTAAATATTTTCTTCCACTCTGTAGCTTGGCTTTTCATCCTTTTAACAAGGTCATTCACAGAACAAAATTTTTATTTGATGAAGTCCAATTTATCCATTTTTCCTTTTATGGATCACGTTTTTGGTGTCAAGACTAAGACATCTTTGCCTAGCTCTAGATCCTGAAGATTTTCTCCTATGTTTTTCTAAGTTTTATAGTTTTACATTTTATATTTTAATGTGTGATCCATAGTGAATTTATTTTTCTATAAAGTGTGAGACTTAGATTGGGGTTTCTTTTTTTTTTTTTTTTGCCTATGGATGTCTAATTGCTCCAGCACCATTTGCTGATACGGCAATTTTTCCTCCATTGAATTCCTTTTGCACCTCTGTCAAAAATTAGTTGGATGTATTTGTGTGGGCTTATATCTGGGGTGTCTATTCTGTTGCATTGATCTATGTGTCTATCCCTCCACACCACACAGTCTTGATTACTGTGGCCATTTTAATAACCTTAAAATCAGGTAAACTGATCCCTCCCACTTTTTGTTTTTCAAAATTATTAAAGCTCTTCTATTTTCTTTCCCTTTGCATATAAATTTTAGAATATTATTTATATCCACAAAAAATCTTGCTGGGATTTAAAAAGTTCTGTTAAGCCCGTATATTGATTTGGGGAGAACTGACATCTTTATTATGTTGAGTCTTCCAAGCCATGAAAATGGCACTTCTCTCCATTTGTTTTAGATCTTCTTTGATTTCTTTCATCAGTGTTTTTGCTTTCAGCATACAAGTCCTATTCACGTTTTGTTAGATTTACATGTAGCTATTTATTTTTAGAGTAAATGTTATTGTATCTTAAATTTCAACATCCACATATTCATTGGTAGTACAGAAATAGAATTTATTTTTGCATGTATTGTGCATCCTGCAACCTTGCTGAACTCATTTATCAGTTCCAGGGGCTTTTTTGTAGCTTCCTTGGGATTTTCTAAGTAGGCAATCTCGTCATCTGCAAATAGGGACGGTTTTATTTCTTCCTTTCCAACCTGTGTGCCTTTTTTTCCTTTTCTTGCTTTATTGCACTATGTTGAATAAAGGTGATGAGTGTGGACATTCTTACCTTGTACCTGATCTTAGGGGAAAAGTATTCAGTGTTTCACCATTAAGTATAATGCTGAGGAAGTTCCACTCTATTCCTATTTATCTGAGAGTTTTTATCATGAAAGGGTGCTGAATTTTGCCAAATGCTTTTTCTGCATCAGTTGATACGATCATGTGATTTTCTTCTTTAGCCTGTTAATATGGTGAATTACACTGATAATTTTTCAAATATTGAACCAGACTTGCATCCCTGGAACAAACTTCACTTGTTCATGTTGTATAATTCATTTATATATGGGTGAATTCTCTTTGCCAGTGTTTTGTTCAAGATTTTTTCTGTCTATATACAGGAGAGATATTGATCTGTAGCTTTTTTTTTCTTTTTGCATTGATTCTGGTTTTGGTATCTGGGTCATAATAGCTTCTTAAAATGAATTGGGAAGTTTTCCCTCCTCTTCAATTTTCCAGAAAAGCTTGTGTAGAATTAATGTTAATTCTGCTTTAAACATTTGGTTAGAATTTTCAGGTGAAACTATCTGGGTCTGAGGATTTCATTTTTAGGAGTTTTTTTAAAATTATGAATTCAATTTCTTTAATAGGTATAGAGCTACTCAAGTTATCTATTTCATCTTGGGTTAATTGTGTTAGTTATCTTTTTCAAGGAAGTGGTCCACTTTAAGTTGTAAAATGTATGTATATAGAGTTGTTTGTAGTACTCCTTTATTATCCTTTTGATGTCCTGCATTTCGTTCTGATATTGGTAATTTATGTCTTCTCTCTTTTTTTTTTTTATTGTCAGTCTTGCTAGAAATTGTCAGTTGTTTTGATCTTTTCAAAGAACCAGCTATTTGTTTCATTGATTATCTCTACTGTTTTCATGCTTTCAATTTCATTTTGCTTTTATCTCTATTATTTCCTTTCTTCTGCTTGCTTTGGGTTTATTTTGCTCATTTTTTTCTAAGTTTGAGATGGGAGCTGAGATTATTGATTTGAGATTTTTTCTCATTCTAACATATGCATTTAATTCTATAAATTTCCATCTCTGTATTGCTTTACTTATGACTCAGACATTTTGATGTTATATTTTCATTTTCATTCAGCTCAATGTTTTGTTTTTTATTTTCCTTGAGACTTCCTCTTTGACCCACAGATTATCTAAAAGTATCTTGTTTCATTTCTAAGTGTTTAGAAATTTTCCTCTTATCTTTCTGTTACTGATTTCTAGTTTGATAATATTGTGGTTGGAGAACATAATCTGAATGATTTCAATATTTTAAATCTGTTGAGGTTTGGTTTATGGCCCAGAATACAGTCTATCTTGGTATATGATCCATGACAGCTTGAACAGAACGTGCACACTGTTCTTTTTGGGTGCAGTGTTCTATAAATGTCAATTAGATCTTGTTGGTTGATGGTGTTGTTGAGTTCTTCTATATCCTTGCTGATTTTCTATCTAGTTGTTCTAGAGAGAAGGGTGAGAGAAGGGTGCTGAAGCTCCAACTATAATTGCGGATTTTTCTATCTCACCTTTCCGTTCTATCAGGGGCCTCTCATTATCAGCCAACAAGATCAAAATCCCAGCACCCTACATGCCCTTCTTTGATATCTTCTTGGCTAAAGTGTTGGGGTACCTCATTACAGCCTCTTTTCCCCCCAGCTTTACTGAGGCATAATTAATAAAGAAAATTCTAGCATATTTAAAGTGTATAACGTGATGATTTGATATACGTACATAGTGAAAGTATTCCCACCATCAGGTTAATTAATACATCTATCACCTCATAGTTACCTTTTCTTTTTTTGTGTGAGAATGCTTAAGATCTACTCTCTTAACAAATATCAATTATACAATACAGTATTATCAACTAGAGTCACCATGCTATACATTAGATCCTCAGACCTTATTTATAACTGAAAGTTTGTAACCTATTACCAACCTATCCCAATTTCCCCCAACCCCCACTCCCTGGCAACCACCATTCTACTGTTTCTATGAGTTTGACTTTTTTTTTTTAGACTCCACATATAAGTGATATCATGCAATATTTGTCTTTTCTCTATCTGGCTTATTTCACTTAGCATAATGCCCTCCAGGTTCATCCATGTTGTTCATTACAGCCTCCTGAGGTTAACGTCTAAGCTCCCCACTGGGCCTTTGCTGGTGTGGGTGTGGATGAGGCCATAGTTTTTTCTGTCGTGTCTGGCTAGAGTAGAATAATTATTGTCTAGAAGTTTTCTGTCTTGCTAGTTTGCCCCTTTCCTAGTACTTTGGCTAGAGAGAGCAGGCTTTTGTTGGTTTTTTTTTTTTTTTGTCTGCACCTGTTGGCACTTCCACGTTACGGCTTCTTTAGCTCCAAGTCTGGGATATATGAAGCAAAAGAAAACCCAGGAAACTTACTACTATTTTGTTCTCTGGATACAAAAGGGGCCTAGCTGGCCTGCTTTCCTCTTTCCACCTTCCAGAGTCTTTTTATGTTTGTTTTATATCGAGTTTCCAGGGTTTTTTTGTACTTAATGGGAGGTATAGGTAAAAGTACATCTACTGCAGTGGAAGTCCACTTTAAAATAAAAACCAGAACCATTACATCAGAGGGAATGCTAGTGCCTTCCTGGGGTCACAGCCATGTTAAAAGAGGTATTTTATCTTTAATAAAAACTTTAGCTATAGCTATGCTTTATAAGGAGGGACAAACATAGTGATGACTTGCTAGCTTTGTGAATTGAGAAAATGGTGACAAAAATTAGTCTAACATTGATACCGCCCTCTTATCTTCTCTTTGCACTTTTAAAACCCTGATATTTTGTCCACAAAATTTCAACAAAGCATCCCTTTTATCTCTGACCTCTCTAACTTCCACATTAGAGAAAAAGCTCTACTTAGAGCGTAGGGTTAGAAATATAACTCGGGTATTGGATCGTTCCATCTGCATTCCAAAACATACACATACTGCATTGGTAGTATAGTAATAAAATAAGGAATACTCAAGAGCTATACTATTATTTATTTCAAAGGAATATTCTTCACCATTGTGACAATATTG
Organism: Diceros bicornis minor; assembly: GCF_020826845.1. Taxonomy (NCBI): domain Eukaryota; kingdom Metazoa; phylum Chordata; class Mammalia; order Perissodactyla; family Rhinocerotidae; genus Diceros; species Diceros bicornis. The sequence goes on along the minus strand of NC_080764.1, from coordinate 18,987,174 downwards.
TCTTTATAAAATATAACAGGATCTCAGGGTTTTGTAGACATCAGCTTTCAATAATATTCTAATGATAAGTATAAATTTATCCAGGAATTTCTGGAAGTTCCAAAGGTATTAGTTTAATTTACTTATATTTCTCTTAGATGGATAGGTGGCTAACACTAACCTCATTTTACAGAGTCTTATAATAGATTAAGTCTATGGACAATCCGAGGTATGCATTCAGCATGTTATACAGAGAACAGGATTTATCCACAAGACAGGGATCTGCCATTTACCAGCTGTTTATTCTTGGGCAAATCATTTAAAACTATTTGCTTATTTTTAATGAGGGAAGAAAAGACAAGGAGCTTGAACTAGGTGATTTCTAAGGATGTTTCCAGTACTGACATTCTATTATTTAAAAGTCTAAGTTTGGGGGCTGGCCCGGTGGCGCAAGCGGTTAACTGCACGCGCTCTGCTGCGGCGGCCCGGGGTTCGCTGGTTCAGATCCTGGGTGCGCACTGACGCACTGCTTGTCAAGCCATGCTGTGGCGGCGTCCCATATAAAGTGGAGGAAGATGGGCACGGATGTTAGCCCAGGGCCAGTCTTCCTCAGCAAAAAAAGAGAGGAGGATTGGCAGATGTTAGCACAGGGCTGATCTCACCAAAAAAAAAAAAAAAAAAAGTCTAAGTTTGATTATCAAAATTCAGGAATCTTTATAACAGAGGTATAGTTTATTTTAATTCATTCCCTCATTTGACAAGGAATTATTGTCTGCTTTGTGTAAGGCATTAGGCTGTTTTTTGGACTGGGCCCTACTTAAGTAGGACAAAATACCCCGTTGCCTAACTACCCCACCCAACCCCACTTACTAGTCGGAAGAGAACTGGGATTAGTTTAGATTAGTGGTTCTCAAACTTTAGCCTGCATCAAAATCACCAAGAATACTTGTAAAAACAGATTGCTGGGTCCCACTCCCAGGGTTTCTGATTCAGTAAAGTTGGGATGGAGCCTCAGAATTTGTGTATCTAACACGTTCCCAGATGATGCTGACACTGCTGGTTAGGGAGCACACTTTGAGAGCCACTGATTCAGATAAACAGAAAGACCATGGAGGGATCAAGTCTTACATGCGAGGAATCACCACTCTAAAGGTTTTCTTGTCTCTTTTGCATACTTTTCCATCTCCATTTTCCTTGTAAGAATATCCACTCCCTCTCTTTTGAGAAGCAGTTAAATTCCTATTCCCCGTGATTCTGGTGAAATTGCTGATCTGGGGATAGAAATGTAACTTGAACTGAGATAGAAATGTAACTTGAGTGGGCTAAGCACATTACTACATCTTCCCAGTCACATCGAGTGGTCCTAGGGGTAAGCATGTGACCAAAGACAAGCCAACTGCAGAGTTCTGCCCTAAAATTTTCCAAATTGAAGACGGAAGAATAGCTCATTCTTTCCCTTTGTAAAACAAACTAAAAGGATAAGACCCCACCACTGTCAGCAGCTATATGCAATAGGAGACAATGAGGGCAACAAACAAAATAGAAGTTGACGTGACAGACAGACAGACAGAAGGTATCATAAAATTAAGTCCCTGATCTAGTTATATCTGAGGTAGGCTGTACACCTCTTCTTCCCAGTTACAAAAGACAGTGCATTCTGTACTCTAATTGGTGCTTGACATGATCTTTTACTAAGTTCTTTAATTTGGGGCCCAGAATGAATAAAGGGATGTTGTAAGGCACAAGCACACAAAAGTAGCTTAGTTTGGGACAAAAGCTTACTCCTTTGGATAAGCTTAAATATGTAAAAGCAGGCATTGTGTATCCCTACAGGTCTTCTGAGTACCTCTACAGAATTCCCATAGCACTTACTTTTTACCTCTAAAGGTACTTAAATATTCAGTCATACACTATAGTTATAATCTATGTATTTGTATTTCCCACTACTACAAAAAGGCATAGACTTTGGAGTAAAAATTCTAATTTGACTATCCAGAATATACAAATGACTGTATTTGTATATCCAGAATATACAAATAACTGTATTTGTATATCCAGAATATACAAATAACTCCTACAAATCAATAAGAAAAAGACAAACAATCAAACAGGAAAATGGGCAAAGAAACTGTACCAGTAATGTCCGAATGGTCAGTAAACATCATTAGTCATCAGGGAAATTCCCATTAAAATCACAATGAGATACCACCTCACATTTGCCAAAATTTCTAAAATTAAAGATTCCTGATACCTTGTATAAATAAGACTACAGAGCAATGGGAGCTCTCATATACTGCTATTTAGTCTGTAAATTGCTACAACCACTTTGGAAAATCATTTGACATATACTAAATTTAAATGTGTGCATATCCTAAGACTCAGAAATTCCATTTCTACATATACACCAAACAGAAATACATGTACATGAGCACCAAGAGTCTGGAAACACCATTCATCCCAATGTCCATCAATAGTAGAATGGATAAATTGTGTTATTTTCATCCAATGGATTACTATACAGCAATAAAAATAAATAAACTACAGTTTCATAAAACTTACATAATGTTGAACAAAAAAAGCCTGACACAAAGGACTATATTCTCTATACTTCCATTGCATAAAGTTTAAAGAGAATTAAGTAAAACCAAATGATGATGTCTAATGATGCACCCTTATAAAGACAAAGAAGTACTTATCATAAAATCAGATTATTGATTACCTTTGGTGATGGGGAAGAAAGGGTAGCAACTAGAAGGGAGCATAAGAAAGACTAATGAAGTACTGGTAAGATTCTATTTCTTGACCTGGTTGATGGTTATATGGTTGTTTTTGTCATGAAAATTCACTGAGCTGTACATTTTTGTTTTTTACAATCTATATGTGTTAAATTTCACAATTAAAAAGTTTTAAAAGCACATTCAAATTAAATCTTTCAAAACATTTATGCTATGTTTTTGTAATTTTTAACACTAAAGTTTAACATTATAAAGTCCTTAGGGCTAGTGGTGTTAAAGTTCATAAAATCATAAAAGGAACTTTTTCCAATTATACATGTGCTGTTCTCTCAAATACTATCAAGAAATAAGCAAACATTACATCAGAGGAATGTACACAATGAGCTATGTAAATGTTCCACCTAACAATCTGTACTCTAACATATCATTCCTATAAATGTTATTCTATAGTTAAATGTTGAGTGTTTCTTCAGAATACCTGGTCTATCAAGAAAATAAAATCAACCAAAACCAGCTTATTCATTTTAGCAGCTGTGATACTATTGGAATAACTTGAAACAACTATATTTCAAGTGGACAGGTAGGTTTGGTCCCTCTTCAGTATTATAGTCCGTTCAAAAATTCAATATACTTACACAGTACTTTTCATATCCTTTCTCCATCTGATAGTGGAAAAATTGTTTCTATCTATGTATGTTTTCCATTTTGATAACAATGTTATCTGTTGAAAAGTGTCTTAGAGTCACAAATGACCTGAGATTTCTTTTAGGGAGCAAACAATGAAAGACAAGGACATATTACAGGATAATGTATCTAACACCTTCCCAGAGCCAATATTTCTCTGATTGATGAAAAAACTGACAGTAACAGAATGCCACATTTTAACAATTTACTACTTTAGTAAGATAATTATATAACAGGTAATTTTGTAACCAAACTATATTAAAAACTCCTACAAATCAATAAGTAGCATATACATTTTAGAAATGGAAAAAAGATACAAAAAAGTAATTCATTAAGAAGTATTCACATAAAAAATATGCATGACTAATAAACACATGAAAAGACACTAAACATTAATAATAATTAAAGAATGTTAATTAAAATATGATAACATTTTCCTATCAATTGGCAAAAATGAAACAGATCAAGAATATCCAGTGTTGATAAGGGCATGGAAAAATAAACATACTTATATTTTGATGGTAGGAGTATAAATTGGTACAAACTTTTTGAAATCCAATTTGACAGCTATCTATAAAATTTTAAACACATACACCTACTCTAATACTCAGCAATCCCATTTTTTTTTTTTTGTGAGGAGATCAGCCCTGAGCTAACATCCGCCAATCCTCCTCTTTTTTTTGCTGAGGAAGACGGCCCTGGGCTAACATCGGTGCCTATCTTCCTCCACTTTATATGGGACGCCGCCACAGCATGGCTTACCAAGCAGTGCGTCGGTGCGCGCCCGGGATCCGAACCAGCGAACCCCGGGCCGCCGCAGCGGAGCGCGCGCACTTAACCGCTTGCGCCACCGGGCCGGCCCCAGCAGCAATCCCATTTTTAAAATCTATCCTATGAAAATATTAGTAAAAACGTGTAAAAAATATATGTATTAGGATATTTATCATAGCACCAGCATGGGAGAATGAATAAAGTAAATTTTGGTATATACATACAATGGACTATAAAGTACTCATTTTAAAATGCAGAATATCTTTGTTACTAATTTGAAAGATGTCCAAGATGTATTATTAAGCAATGAAAATAAGTTACATAAAATTATATATAGCATTTCATTTTTATTTTTGAAAAAAAACCTCTGCACATATATACATGTGTCAGCAAAGAAAAAAGTCTATAGGTATGCACAACAAACAAACTCTAACAGTGGTGACCTCTGGAGGGGAAGAGAGTTTTGGTTTGGAGATGAGAAATAGGGAAGACTTTTAATCTTTTATTTATTACTCCATATTGTTTGAATTCATTTTAATTAGTATATATTAATTTTTATTTAAAAATAAATATTTAAATATAACATTTTTGAGTTTTTCATTTAGCTAATTTACCCATTATGGGGTTGCTTTACTGCTGTAATACTTTACGAAGAATTACTTTACAGTCAGAATGAGACTATTCTCTTATAACTTCTAAAGGAAACAAACAAAAAAACACCTAGAAATAGCAGATTCTCTACCAGAGTCAGCCTCAGTTCATTTTACTAAGGGATAAATTAAATCTAAAGTAAATGTTTGAGATTAGTAACCTACATAAAGCATTTGAAACAACAAACACAGTGAAGTTAGACAAAGATGAAAACCCACCTGGACTATATCCAAAACCATGCCAGCTGAAACTGTTCCAAAACCAGCCAGCAAAAATGGCACAAGTATTTGCAGTGCCATGACACCACTGGATTCCTTTGGTAATTTTTGGTTTACTTCCACAATGGCATCTTCGTCACCATCACTAGACGTATCTCCATCTTGTAACATGGCAGTAGTTTCTGACGTCTCCCTTCCGTCACAGTAATTGTAGGGGGCATAGTCATCATACTTTTGGCTACAGCTTGATGGTGTGTGCCCGTTATTGCCATGAAAAGACGGCTCTGAGAAACTGTGATACTCCATGTGTTGCTCTGATCTAATACTAAAAGTCTGTGCTGCAGTTGATAATCCATCTTGCCAAATGCCATTTGCTTTTTTGTGCCTGTCTTCCTGGTTTTTCTGGTAAATTACTGGAACCATACTCAACAGCAAGTTTAAAAACTTATCAGATTGAATTGTATTTAAGCTTAAAGTCCAGTCTACAAAACCGCCTCCACTACTTGGACCATCACTTATTTTATTAGTAATAGATCTTCCTTTACTATTAGTCATATTGTCATCGCAAAAGACCCTGTACTCCTTAGATCTCAAGCTTCGTGAACCATAGCAGATGAATCAGAACCACAGAAATGCTGGTTTAAATTAAGACGTTGACTTCATTTTGCAGGAAATAATGTTTCCACTAATAAAAGATGTTTAAAAGTTCCACAGAAGGATTGGATCTGGAAAGAAAAAAATAAAATAATTTTAAAAAATCAAATTAAATATCTTGATACTTAAAATTTTCATAGTTCAAGACATAAAAGACATGTTTCTAAATAAACCCTAAGGTACTGACACTGTACTTCGTGGGCTTAACACATAACTGCTTTGTGCCATACAACTGCTCTGTACACAGAAATATAATACAGAGCTATTTTTTGTGCTCACCCTTGGTTAAAAGTGTTTCTTATCTTTGCATACTTTATGAAATTAATACCTAGGTAAGTCTTCAACTGTCCCTGAGGTTCTACAGTGGACAAATTCATTAAATAAAGTGATGGCTTCTATTACTATAGAGAGGTCTCAGAATCAAAGTGCTCACCACTTTGCATATGTTGGTACAATAAAAGGTAAGGTATATGGAATTACATTTTAAACATATTAAATAATAAATCATGTTCCTTTATTTACAACTTAATATACATTTTAATATAATATACAATATACATATACACACAGCCTATCTTATACGTCCAAGAGCATCCAAGATCAAGAAACTGGCACTGACAACCAGTACGATATCCATAGACTAACAAAAGATCCTCTGCACAGAACACCAGAAGGCCTGAGAGATCCATACATCTAAACATCTAAAGGTGGGTGAACTGGACCTTGCAGAGGCGGTGGAACCAGGGAGGCAGCAGCAGCAGCTCCCAAGACCAGAGGCTCCAAGAACTGTGGCAGCACTCACAACCAGAGGCTCCAGGAACTGTGACAGCACCCATGAACGAAGGCCCTAGGAACCGAGGCAACGTACAGGACTGGAGGCTCCAGGAACTGCGGTGGCACCCGTGACCCAGCCCCTCCTTTCCTGATAGCAACACCTGCAACCCCAACCCTCTCAGCAGCATGGACTGCACCTGAGACCCAGGTACACCTGGCAGCGGCAACAGTGCCCATGCCCTGAGGTTCCAGGAACCACGGTGGCACCCAAGACTAGAGGCTCCAGGAAGCACAGTGGTGCCTGCAACCCAGGTACCCCACCTCTTGCCGTGGCAGTGGTGCCCGTGACCCTGGCTTGTCCTGCAGCTGCAGGGACACCATGAACCCCGAATTCCTGCAGCAGCAGTACCAGCACCCCCGGAAAACCCAGGAGCAGTAGTAGAGGCAGCACTCATAGCAGTGGCCCCGTGGCCACAGCAGTGCCCGAGGCAAGAGAGGGCCAAATAGCAGCAACAGGAGAGCCTGTGACTCCAGTCCCCCACAGCTGCAGCAGCACCTGCAACCCTGGCCCCGCAACCCATGGCAGTGGCGCTTGTGGACCCAACAACCCCAACATGGTGGAGGTGCCCATGACCCTGGCTCTCACCACCCGCCTGCCACGGTGGGGGAATCTGCAACCCAGATGACCACAGAAGCAGCAGAGGTGCTCACCAGCCTGGTGACCCTGGTGGCAACACCTGCAACCACAGTGACACCACAAACAGCAAGTCACCAGCAATCTCGGAGGCACAGACAGCACAACAAGGGCGTGGATGACACCTCTGACAGAGGCAGTGGAGGGAAATGCTGGCTCTCAAATACAACCAGAACCAGTTCAGAATCAAAGTAAACAAAACCTTACCTAAATAAGAAAGGTGTTTGCTACTACAAATGTGCTGGCAGAGGAAAACTCATCAAGCACCATGAAAAATTATAGTAACGTGGTATCACAAAAAGAAAATGACAGTTCTCCAAAAACCAATCTTGAAGTCATGCAAGACTGCAATCTAAGTGATAAAGAATTTAAAACAGCTGTGATGAAGAAACTCAACATGCTATAAGAAAACTCAGAAAGACAGTTCAGTGAGCTCAGGAACAAAATTAATGAATGGAGGAAGTACTTCACCAAAGAGATTAAAACTCTGAAAAAGAACCAAACAGAAATTCTGAAGCTGAAGAACTCAATAAATGGGATGAAGAATAAAGTAGAAAGCAATGGAAATAGAGCAGACCATACGGAACAGAGAATTAGCAAGTTCAAAGGTAGAAATCTAGAAATGATTCAGGTGGAAGAGGAGAGAGAACTAAGACTAAAAAAATGAAGACATTCTATGAGAAATATCTGACTAAATTAGGAAAAGCAACATAAGGATAATGGGTATCCCAGAGGGAGAAGGGAGCAGAGAGCTTAATTAAAGAAGTAAGAGCTGAGAATTTCCCAAACCTAAGGAAGGAAATGGATATACAACTATGTGAAGCTAACAGAACACCTAATTATCTCAATGCAAAAAGACCTTCTCCAAGACACCTTACATTAAAACTGTCAAAAGTCAATGATAAAGAAAGAATATTAAAGGCAGCCAGGGAGAAAAAACCAATAACCTACAAGGAAACCTCCATTAGGCTATAAGCAGATTTCTACGCAGAAACTCTACAGGTCAGAAGAGAGTGGAATAATATATTCAAAATATTGAAAGATTAAAAACTGTCAGCCAACACACAGATCAATGGAACAGAATTGAAAGCCCAAAAATAAAACCACACATATATGGACAGCTAATATTCGACAAAGGAGCTAAGAACATACAATGGAGAAAGGAAAGTCTCTTCAATAAATGGTGTTGGGAAAACTGGACAGCCACATGCAAAAGAATGAAAGTGGACCATCTGCTATCGCCATTCACAAAAATTAACTCAAAATGGATCAAAGACCTGAAGGTGAGACCTGAAACTATAAAACTCATAGAAGAAAATATAGGCAACACACTATTTGACATTGGTCATAAAGGAATCTTTTTGGATGACATGCCTACCCAGACTAGGGAAACTAAAGAAAAAATAAGCAAGTGGGACTTTATCAGATTAAAGAGCTTCTACAAGACAAATGAAACCAGAATCAAGATGAACAGACAACCCACCAGCTGGGAAAAAATATTTGCAAAACATATCTGACAAGGGGTTAATCTCCATAATAGATAAAGAACTCACACAACTGAACAACAAAAAAACAAACAAACAACCCCATCAAAAAATGGGCAGAGGAAATGAACAGACACTTCTCCAAAGAAGATACACAGATGGCCAATACGCACATGAAAAGATGTTCAACATCACTAATCATCAGGGAAATGCAAATCAAAACAACACTAAGATATCACCTCATGCCCATTAGAATGGCTATAATCACTAAGACAAAAAACAACAAATGTTGGAGAGGATGTGGAGAAACAGGAACCCTCATATACAGCTGGTGGGAATGCAAACCGGTGCAGCCTCTATGCAAAACGGTATGGAGATTCCTCAAAGAATTAAAAATAGAAATACCCTATGATCCAGCTATCCCACTACTGGGAATCTATCCAACGAACCTGAAATCAACAATCCAAAGAGGCTTATGCACCCCTATGTTCATTGCAGCATTATTCACTATAGCCAAGAAGTGGAAGCAACCCAAGTGTCCCTCGACTGATGATTGGGTCAAGAAGATGTGGTATATATATATACAATGGAATACTACTCAGCCATAAAAAAAGACAAAATTGTCCCATTTGCAACAACATGGATGGGCCTGGAGGGTATTATGTTAAGTGAAATAAGCCACAGAAAGAGAAAGACAAACACTGTATGATCTCACTCATATGTGGAATATAAACCAACACATGGACAGAGAAAACTGTATTGTGGTTACCAGAGGCAATGGGGGTAGGGGGTGGGCACAAGGGGTGAAGGGAGACATATATATGGTGATGGACAAACAAAAATGTACAACCAAAAATTTCACAACGTTATAAACTATTAAAACATCAATTAAAAAAAAACTGTCTGCCAAGAATACTCTATCCAGTAAAGATATCTTTCAAATATGAAGGAGAAAGAAAGGCTTTCCCAGCAAAACAAAAGCTGAGGGAGTTCATTGCTACTAGACCTGCCTTACAAGAAATGTTGAAAAGAGCTCTCTTACCTGAGATGAAAAAACAAAGGTATACAAAGCATTAAGCAAGGTGATAAATAGATAGACAGAATCAGAAAATTGCAACTCTATATCAGAATAGATTAGTAAACACTTAATTATTACACAAAGGTTAAAGGGAAAGGAAGCATTAAAAATGACTATAGCCACTTTAATTTGATAATGAACTCACAATACAAAAAGGGATAATTTGTGAAAACAAAAACATAGAAGGGGAAGAAGAAAAGGACAGAACCTGCCTAGGCAAAGGAAGATAAGATGCCATCAGCAGAAAAAGGACTATCTCATCTATGAAATCTTTTACACAAACCTCACAGTAACCACAAAACAAAAATTCAGAGCAGAATTACAAAACATAAAAAAAGAGTAAACAGAAACATATCACAGAAAACCACCAAAATGAAATGGCAGATAGAAACACAAGAAAAAAGAAACAACGGAAATATAGAGCAACCAGAAAACAAAAGATAAAATGGCAGTATTAAGCCCTCATATATCAATAATCACTCTAAATGTAAATGGATTGAATTCACCAATCAAAAGACACAGATTGGCTGGATGGATTAAAAAACAAGATCCAACAACATGCTGCCTCCAAGAGATCCATCTCAGCTCTGAAGAGAAACATAGGCTCAAAGTGAAGGGATGGAAGATGATACTCCAAACAAGTAGCAACCAAAAGAAAGTGAGTGTAGCCATACTTATATCAGACAAAATAGACTTCAAGCCAAAAAGGATAACACGAGACAAAGACGGACACTATAGAATGATAAAGGGGACAATCCATCAAGAAAACATAACATTTATTAATATATATGCACCTAATGTAGGAACACCAAACTATATAAAGCAACTATTAACAGACCTAAAGGGAGAAACTGACAGCAACACAATAATAGTAGAGAACTTTAATACTCCACTTACATCAATGGATAAATCATCCAGATAGAAAGTCAACAAGCAAACGTTGGCCTTAAGTGAACCACTAGACAAGATGGACTTAATAGATATATACAGAACATTCCATCCAAAAGCAGAAGAATACACATTCTTCTTAAGTGCACATGGAACATTCTCAAAGATAGATCATATTCTGGGAAACAAAACAAGTCTCAATAATTTTAAGAAGACTGAAATCATACCAAGCATCTTTTCTGACCACAATGGTATGAAACTAGAAATCAACAAGAAGAAAGCTGGAAAAGTCAGACATATGTGGAGACTAAACAACACGCTACTGAACAACTAATGGATCAACAAAAAATTAAAGCAGAAATAAAAAAATACCTGGAGACAAATGAAAATACAACATACCAAAATCTATGGGATGCAGCAAAAGTAAGAGGGAAGTGTATATATGTATAGCAATACAGGCCTATCTTAAGAAACAAGAAAAATCTCAAACAATCTAACACTACACCTAAAGGAACTAGAAAAAAGAACAACAAATGAAGCCCAAAGTCAATAGAAGGAAGGAAATAATAAAAATCAGAATGAAAAAAATGAAATAGAGACTAAAAAGACAATAGAAAAGATCAATGAAACTGAGAGCTGGTTCCTTCAAAAGATAAACAAAATTGACAAACCTTTAGCTAGACTCACTAAGAAAAAAAGAGAGACGGCTCAAATAAATAAAATCAGAAATGAAAGAGGAGAAATTACAATGGATACTACAGAAATACAAAGGATTATAAGAGAATACTATGAAAAGCTATATGCCAATAAATTGGATAACCTAGAAGAAATGGACAAATTCTTAGAATCATATAATCTTCCAAAATTGAATCAAGAAGAAATCTTGACTAGACCAATAACTAGTAAGGAGATTGAAACAGTAATCAAAAAATTCCCCCAAAATAAAAGTCCAGGACCAGGTGGCTTCTCTGGTGAATTCTACCAAACATTTAAAGAAGATTTAATACCTATCCTTCTCAAACTCTTCCAAAAAACTGAAGAGGAGGGGATGCTTCCAAACTCATTCTATGAGGCCAACATTACCCTGATACCAAAACCAGACAAGGACACACAAACAAGAAAATTATAGGCCAATATTGCTGATGAACATAGATGCAAAAATCCTCAACAAAATATTAGCAAATCAAATATAACAATACATTAAAAGGATCATACACCATAATTAAGCGGGATTTATTCCAGGGATGCAAGGATAGTTCAACATCCGCAAATCAATCAATGTGATACACCACATTATCAAAATGAATAAAAATCACATGATCAACTCAATAGATGCAAAGAAAGCATTTGACAAGATTCAGCATTTATGATAAAAAAAAAAAACTCTCAATAAAGTGGGTATAGAAGGAAAGTACCTCAACATAAGAAAGGCCATATATGATAAACCCACAGCTAACATCATACTAAACAGTACAAAACTAAAAGCTATCCCTCTAAGAACAGGAACAAGACAAGGATGCCCACTCTGACCACTCTTATTCAACATAGTATTGGTAGTCCTAGCCAGAGCAATTAGGCAAGAAAAAGAAATAAAAAGAATCCAAATTGGAAAGGAAGAAGTAAAACTGTCACTATTTGCAGATGACATGATTTTATATATAGAAAACCCTAAAGAATCGACCATAAAACTACTAGAAATAATAAATGAATACAGTAAAATTGCCAGGTACAAAACCAACATACAAAAATCAGTTGCATTTCAAGACCCTAACAATGAACTAGCAGAAAGAGAAATCAAGAATAGTATCTCATTTACAATCACAACAAAAAGAATAAAATACCTAGGAAGAAATTTAACGAAAGAAGTTAAAGACCTATACACTGAAAACTGTAAGACATAGTTGAAATAAATCGAAGAAGACACAAGGAAATGGAAAGACATTCCATGCTGATGGATTGTAAGAATAAACAGAGCTAAAATGTCCATATTACCTAAAGCAATTTATAGATTCAACGCCATCCCTATCAAAATCCCAGTGACAGTTTTCACAGAAATAGAACAAAGAATCCTAAAATTTATACGGAACAATAAAAGACCATGAATAGCCAAAGCAATCCTGAGAAAAGAGAACAAAGCTGGAGGTATCACACTCCTTGATTTCAAAATATATTACAAAGCTATAGTAATCAAAACAGCATGATCCTGGCAGAAAAACAGACACACAGATCAATGAAACAGAACTGAGAGCCCAGAAGTAAACCCACACATTTATAGACAGCTAATCTTCAACAAAGGAGTCAAGAACATACAACGGAGAAAGGAAAGTCTCTTCAATAAATGGTGTTGGAAAACTGGACAGCCATATGCAAAAGAATGAAAATAGACCACTATCTTACACCATACACAAAAATTGACTCAAAATGGATTACAAACTTGAATGTGAGACCTGAAATCATAAAACTCCTAGAAGAAAACATAGGCAGTACACTCTTTGACATCGGTCTTAGCAGCATCTTTTTGAATATGTCTCTTCAGGCAAGGGGATCAAAAGAAAAAATAAACAAATGGCACTACATCAGACTGAAAAGCTTCTGCATGGTAAAGGACACCATCAACAGAATGAAAAGACAACCTACAAATTGGGAGAAGATATTCACAAATCATATATCCAATAAGGGGTAATATCAAAAATACATAAAGAACTCATACAACTCAACAACAAAAAAATGAACAACCCAATCAAAAAACAGGCAGAGGATCTGAACAGACATTTTTCCAAAGAAGATACACAGGTGGTCAACAGGCACATGAAAAGATGTTCAACATCACTAATTATTAGAGAAATGCAAATCAAAACCACAATGAGATACCTCCTCACACCCAGCAGAATGGCTATTATTAAAAAGACAAGAGGGACCGGCCCCATGGCCTAGCGGCTAAGTTCAGTGCACTCCATTTCTGCAGGCCAGGTTCAGTTCCTGGGCATGGACCTATACTACTTGTCGGCGGCCATGCTGTGGCAGTGACCTACATACAAAATAGAGGAAGACTGGCACAGATGTTAGCTCAGAGCAAATCTTCCTCAGCAAAAAAAAAAAAAAAAAAAGACAAGAAATAAGTGTTGGAGAGGATGTAGAGAAAAGGCAAACTCATACACTGCTGGTAGGAATGTAAATTGATACAGCCACTATGGAAAACATTATGGAGATTTCTCAAAAAATTAAAAATAGAACTACCATATGATCTAGCTATTCCACTTCTGGGAATTTATCCAAAGAATATAAAAATACTAATTCGAAAAGACATATGCACTCCTATGTTCACTGCAGCATTATTCACAATAGCCTAAGACTTGGAAACAACCTAAATACCCATTGACGGATGAATGGATATAGAAGATGTGATATACATAGATATACATATATATCTATATATGATATGATATGTAGATAGAGATATGTATATCTATATATATACACACACATAATGGACTATTACTCAGCCATAAAAAAGATGAAATCTTGCCATTTGTGACAACAAGGATGGACCTTGAGGGTACTACACTAAGCAAAATAAGTCAGATGGAGAAAGACAAATACCATTGATTTCACTCATATGTGGAAGATAAGGAAACAAACACATAGATACAGAGAACAGATTGGTGTTTACCAGATAGGAAGGGAGATGGGGGGAGGGAGAAAGGGGTAAAGGGGCACACGTGTATAGTGACAGATGGCAATTAGACTTTTGGTGAACACAACATAGGCTATACAGAAGTCAAAATATGATGTACACCTGGAATTTATATTGTTATAAATCAGTGTTATTTCACTGAAAAAAAAGACTTTTTTAAAATAAAAAAACTATTCAATTAAAAAAAAAAGAATACAAAAAAGAAATTGCCACTGATTTGATAAGGGATAGATGACCCCACTGCCTAATTGAACTGCCCATCCACCAAACTAGACTAAGAATTGTTGCTGTCAGTACTGCTGCTTCTAATGAAAATTATCTTCAATATTTCTTTTCAATGCCTTAGAATATCCATCTCTTCTCCTTGGAGAGGAAGATCACTAGCAAGGAGAGGCAAAGAGAAAAAGAGAAGGGGCTATGCAGGGGACAAGTGAGTGCTCGGGCCTGGCTCATCTATTTCATCATTCACTCACTTTCCTTCCTTCCCTCTTGTGATTATGGAGGGGTCTTGGAATTCCCGCTGGAGAACATTCTCAAAATATAGGTTCTAGGACCCCAGACCCACTGACTCAGAATATCTATGTTTAAGGCCTATCTTTTTTTTGTTTTTTTTTTGTGAGGAGATCAGCCCTGTGCTAACATCTGCCAATCCTCCTCCTTTTTTGCTGAGGAAGACTGGCCCTGGGCTAACATCTGTGCCCATCTTCCTCTACTTTTATATGGGACGCCGCCACAGGATGGCTTGCCAAGCAGTGCATCGGTGCGCGCCCAGGATCCGAACCTGCAAACCCCGGGCCACCGTAGCGGAGCGCGCGCACTTAACCGCTTGCGCCACCAGGCCGGCCCTGGCCTATCTTTTTTTTTAAGTGCCCCAAATGATTATGGTGCAGACTTCTGTAGACTTGTACTGAGAATCTAATGAGTAGATGAAGTACTAGTTGCCATTTTTTGTCACTTGCAGGTTGATCAGTATACAGAGAAAGTCAGTGTTTAAAGAAAATCAGATGAATCAAACCAATGTCCAGACTAAAGCAGAGAAGAAACCAAGTAGTCCCAGAAAGAGAGAGGGCAGAATAGCTGCCTGAGAGCCTTCCATGTAATGAGAGGCTCAGCTGTACTTCCGGAATTTATGAGATTCCTGGCAGCCTGTTGTGACTTAGATTGAGTTTCTGTTCCTTCAACTCATTCACCTCTTTTTAAATAGTCACAATTTCACTGCCTCAAAGAGACCTTCAATCAAACAAAATACAAAACAAACCTCAAAGGGATTGAACTTTAAGACAAGTCTATTCCCGTGAAGGGCCAGTGACGGATAGGCAGTTTCTTCTTCCTCTTGAAGTGAAATTATCTGGCTGATCAAAATGGAAATGCAGAAAAATGCAGATAAACCAGAAAGAAGGATAACAGTATTTGTATCACCATTTAGTCACCCTTAAGGTCAGAAAGCTCAAAATGCATCCTCAGGAAACTCGACCAACTAACACTAAATAGAAAAATGGAGGAGAGAGAAGGGGAAAAAAGAGGAATTTCCCAAGACAAGTCATCTCTCTCAGAATATCTGCAGGACATGGCTAAGCACACAGTCTACGGTGAGTGAGCCAGCAGGCTCCAGATGCAAAAACACGCCCAGCTCATACTTTTGCTCCTAGTATTCTTACTTTAGTAAAAGCTATTCAGGAGGTTAGATGGAGAGATGGATACTCAACCAGGGCCACTGTGCACAGAGACCATACAGAGCCTTTGTGTAAGTTTAAAAAGGGTGCCTCCCAGAAAAAGGAAGCCCCAGGAGTGGAGCCTTGGGCTGGATTTCAGCCCTATGCCATCCCCTCAGCCAAGCACCCTCAAGCACTGCAGAATCTGCGTTACCTTACACAGCAGACTGGGCAGTTGGGTGAAATAGTAAACCATGCTTAAAGAACATAAAACACAAATGGCGGGCATGTATTTTTGTTGTTGTTTGCTCAGCATCTTTCCCCAGTTTTTTAGCTAATGCTATCTCCATTTCCTGTGTGAAACTGTCCTTCCTCTATTCCATGAGGTTCCAGTAGATCTATGGATCACAGTACCCTACCCTCCAGACCACACACTGACAGGTGAATCGAGCAAGATCCAAGTCCTTCCCTGGAATTTCATACGTTTGTTGGCTTACTATTTCCTGAAAGCCTACTAGATCTGGGGTTACAGTTAACAAAATAGGCACCGTTCCTGCTTCTAATGGATTTTACTTTGTAGTGGGGAAGAAAAAGAATCAGGTGAGCAAATAAATGAATGAGATAATTTGTGATAAAGGCTATGAAGGGAACAGCTGATTTAACAAAGAGTGAATGGCTTAAAGGGCTACTTTAGAGGAGAAGGCCTCCGGGATTCTTCTCACTTCCCTTTGAAATGACATAATTCTGAAGCTGTCACTACGTCTTCCTTCTCGAAGAGTTCCCTCTACCACCACCACCACCACCACTACCACTTGGAAGAAAGCCCATCGACATTAGAAGAGGATCCACAGAGAGAATCAGAGCTAGGCAATGATGAGAGGGTCCTGACAACATAATTAGAACCTCTATTTCATTTATTTAAAGCTCATTCCACTCCCGCTCTTCCCAATTACACAGGCCAATAAATCTCCTTCATTGCTTAAGCTATTCTGAATGGTGCTTCTGTCCTAACAGTTGTTTCTTTAATAATGCAATTTGGAAGTAATAGAAATTCTCTTCTACAGGTGCATACCATGGACCATATTCTCACTATCTTGCACTGAGGAAAATGTGTGTTTCATTTTATCCTTCATTTTATCTAATTAATGAGTGATCATCAGTTAGTCTAATGCCTGCTTATAAACAAGGTCTATTACCTCCCTTAAAGACTCCTTAAACTTTCTTCCTTAAAGAAATAACTTAGAAACTCATTGAATAATGGATTACAATACTTTGTGGTTGATTTAAAGTGGGTAATGTACATATATGCCACTAAATAAAAATCGACTGCTCCATACTGTGATTCATCCCTGAATGAGTAAAAACAACTAAAAATTTTAAAAATAAGTAAATAGAACTGGGCAAAGTTTCCCCTGGCTTTACAGTGCTTAAGTTAAAGAATGCCAGTGGAGATATTTATGGGTCACCCTTTAGCTACTATTAATCCAGTACCAACATAACTGAGAATACAGTGTCTTTAAAACTTTAGTATAGTGGCATAGGTTTACATTCTGAATCTTCTTTGTAACTTATAAAGCAACAAATCTCTAGGAAAAAAGAATCCACTGTTTTATTCACTAATGGCCAGTATTTGCACAAAACAGCAGTTAACAAAAAAAAGCATTAGCAGCAGGTACAAGTAGTATGGTTAAAATTGTCGCTTAGGACTTTTTATTTCCAAATTGCTATATGAAAAAAATTATTTACCTATACTGTTCATATAACATTAATGAAAATATCAGGTATGATTCAAAAACCCTAGATTGAGCAGCTGTATCAAATGCTGTTATTTAGCAGTTTTGTTCCAAAGACTCTTTAGGTTCTATGCGCAGCCAACGCAGGGGCAACTCTATTTTAGCGCCTTAGACCTTTGTGACTCAAAGTACGGTCTATGGTCCAGCAGCACTGGCATCACCTGAATCACCAGAAATGCAGGATCTCAGCTCCCACCCCTATCCCAAACTACTGAATCAAAACCTGCACTTTTAATAGCCTCCCAAGTGATTTGTGTACACATGAAAGTTTGAGAAGCACCTGCCTGTACATTCAAAAAAGAATCTGATTTATATCCATTAGACTAAAAATTAGATGTCAGACTTTCAAATGTGAACAAGGACGTGAGCACTGGTAACACATACAACACTACTGGTGTAAGTGTAAACTGATACAACTGCTTTGGAAAACAATTTGGTGTTATCCACTAAAATTGAAGACATATATGCCCCCATTCCAGCAATTCCACCCCTAAGTAGATACCCGGAAGAAACTCTTGCATTGTACACCAGAAGATACATAAAAGAATGTCCTTAGCAGCATTTTCATACTAGCAAAAAAACTGGAACTAACTCAAAAGAAAAGGTGAATTGTGGGATATTCATACAATGGAATATATGAAGAAGGGTACGATAAACACTAATTTCAAGAGAATGGTTATATTTGGGTAAGTGGCATAAAAGCATACAGGGGGCTGCAAAGGTATTGGTTACATTTTTTCAGCTTGGTACTGGATACCTAAGTGTTTATTATTGTTCTTTAAACTATTCATATACAGTACATGAGTGCTTCAGTATGAATGATATCATGTCAGATTTTATTACTACTCCCAATTATTGTTCTCCTCCTATAAGAGATTATCTCTACCTCTTGCCCTGTTACTTGCATGGTCTATGGGAGGATTATACTTCCTCATCTCCACTGACATCAGGCTTGGCCATGTGACTCGCATTTGCCAATGGAATGAGAGGAGCAGCGACACTTACAAGCACAAACACTTCAGCTATATCTCCTTTTCCCCCTGTCATGAGAATGGCGTGTCTTAGTAAGTGCTGCTTCTTCAGACTGGTCCTGGGACAAAGGTACAATCAGGGCCACAGCTACTGCAGCCAATCCGCAGCAACCCACAGGCAACATGTAACATGAGAGAGAAAGCTTTGCTGCTGAAAGTTTGGAATTGTTTATTACCACAGCATGATCCAACGAAAGCTAACCAAAAAGTATATATTTAAAAAAGGAACCTGACCCACAGATTCCTATCCATTTTAGTTTAGGAGAGTCTCTCTGCCATGCTAAGCACTTAAAGGTTCTGTCTATGGTTAAAGAATTTTAAAACAGTGGTTTCCAAACACCAGTCAAATTTCTCCCCAAATTTTACCAAGTTAAAAAAAATCTTTGCCACCTCATGCCTGTTAGAACGGCCTTCATCAAAAAGACAAGAATTAAGAAATGCTGGTGAGGATGTGGAGAAAAGGAAACCCTTGTGCACTGCTGGTGGCATTGTAAATTGGTATAGCCACTATGGAAAACAGTATGGAGGTGCCTCAAAAAATTAAAAATAGAACTACCATATGATCCAGCAATTTCACTTCCGGGAATATATCAAAAGGAAATGAAAACACTAACTCAAAAAGACATCTGCACCCCCATGTTCACTGCAGCATTATTTACCATAGCCAAGACAGGGAAACAACCTAAGTGTCCATCAACAGATAAATGGATAAAAGAGTTGTGGTAAATATATATTGGAAGGAAATATTATTCAGCCATAAAAAATAAGGAAATCCTACCATTTGCAACAACATGGATGGACATTAAGGGCATTATGCTAAGTGAAATAAGTCACACAGAGAAGGACAAAAACTGTGTGAGCTCACTTACATGTAGAATATAAAACAAAACAAAACTCATAGAAAAAGAGATCAGATTTGTGGTTACCAGAGGCGAGGTGTGGGAGGGGGAATTGGAGGAAGGCAGTCAAATGGTACAAACTTCCATTTATAAGATAAATAAGTACTTGGGATGTAATGGACAACATGATATAATGTACAACAACTATAGTTACCACTGCTCTATAATATATATGAAAGTTAAGAGAGTAAATCCTGAGAGTTCTCATTATAAGGAGAAAATTTTTTCCATTTCTTTTTATTGTATCTATATGAAATAATGGATGTTAACTAAACTTACTGTGGTAATCATTTCACAATATATGTAAGCCAAATCTTTATGTTGTACACCTGAAACTCATACAGTGATGTCAATTATATGTCAATTAAACTGGAAAAAAACTAAAATATATATAGCTTCTAAAAATATATACAAAAAAAAATCTTTCTCTAAAAAATAAGTGTGTATTTTAACACTAAAAATGTAGAAAGGGCAAAATCTCAGACTAAAAAGACAGCCTTTCCATTGAACACATTTAGATTTATGACCAACTCACTCTTTGTTCCCTGTGAAAGCTTTGTCACGGGCCCTGGGTCTACAGCGTTATGTTAGCAAACTATTGACTTAAAGGAAAATAAACTAATACCAGACACTCCTCATGAATTCAACTTTAGTTATAAAAAGAAACATTAATGCTAAAATTGCTTATTTTTAAAAATTAAGAAAAGGAAGTATATTGTATGTATATTGATTTATTTAACCAATATCTCAGAAAATCTGTTCAATGTGCTGGAGGTGGCATTCTGTTCCATTGCAAAGGTTAAATAATACACTTGAAAAATCAGCAGAGCTATGAGTTAGCAGGCCTAAGGCATGCCTAATTACTAAGAGAGGCATTAAATGAGAGTTTAATACTTTCTTATCCTCCCATAGCATAAAAAAGTTCTCATGTAATCTATACCCGTAATTATCACATTTAGTCAAAAGTCTCAAAACTTGTCGATCAGGTAGGTATTTTATATTTGTATAAATACACATAAAACCACAGTACTATCACAGTACTACATATGATGGTTATTATACATTTTACCTTCGGCACTCTGAAAGCATGCATATTGCTCCTTTCATTTTCTCTGAGTATATGTCTTGTATGTTTCTGATTGTTAAATGTAGATAGTTACCAAACAGGATGTATTATGTGGTTAAACTAGCTTTCGGAGAGGTCATGTCAAACAAAACTAGACCTTAGCTGATGTTATACAGATTATTTCCTTGTTTTATAAAAAATTTTGGTACATTCTTTTGAATAATACCTAGTAAGTAATTAATTGTTTAACTGTATAATAGGTTCATAGAGAAGGATTATGTCTACTTAATTTGCCTTTTGCAGCACCCAAACAGCAGGATGACTTTATGGCTGCTTGGTTTTCTTCAACTATTTTCATTTAAAGATCCAAAACTGTGTAAACTTAAATCCTCACCAATTTCTCTCAATGACTAACTCCTTCCATTTAAGCAAAACTATTTTTAAAAGTCTTGGTAGCCTTTTAGAAATCAGTTTCATCATCTGAATTCTTCAGCTTCTCTACTTCTTATCCAAAATTCCCTTTTCCTGAAGAATTTACCATCCAATCACCTTTCTTAGCACATATCCCAAACAGCTCTTAATCATCCCTTTGGTTTTCTCCTGCTCTCTCTGACACCACTTTCTGCCTTCCTGCCATGACCTCATTGCTAAACCCTTCTCCCTTGAGAACTCATCAGAACCCATGAGGACACCCTAATCCCATTTATGGGGATCAAAGAACTTGACTACTGAATCATATTAAAAACTCTCTTCTCCATTTGAGCTAGCACTACAGCTATTACTAAAAATCATTCTCATTTTTAACCCTTTGATTTCATTACTCTCATCCACTGGACTCCCTATATGGCTTATTTTTGGTTCCTGTTTCATATTGACTCAAAACCTTCTAGATTTCCTAAACCAGCTAAATTATTATCTCTAGTCTTCTCTAAGCTTCTTTTATTCAATCAAATTTCCTTTATTCAGCTTTCCTACTTCTATACTTTCTACCGGCTTGTTCCTAAATCCAGGAACTTTCACCTCATTCAAAAGGTGACAATAAAAATATACTACCTTAAAGAAATCTACCCAAATTAATGTAGGATTAAGGGTACAGAAAGGAAAGAAATTAAATGCCAAAACACAGCCAAAATTAAATGCCCAAAACACAGTTAGCAATTTTCCTATCACTCATAGTTTTAAATAGAGAATTTTTAAAAATGAAAGGTATTCATTTGGTCTTCCACTGCCAATTCCCACATAGCAGAGATGACATCTTGTGTTTTCTGTGATATTTAATATATCACTTGACCCTCAAAAGTTAAAAATCATTATGGTGATGTAAAAGAAATCTCCAGAATTCCAAATGTACTCTCGCTGCTTGGCAGAGGTATAATTCATGGTATCCAGTTAAGAATGTACTATAATTAGGAAAAAAAACAGCATATGGATCTGTTCTGCTCATTTCCCGTAGCTAACCAAGGAAAAGGAACTATCCCATAGTAACAATTCCAAAGAACGAAGGTGCCCAGTCAATAACTGTCCCACAAACTTTATAGGGTGTAAGTCTCAAAATGGTCCAAACGACAGCTGTTATAGTAATTTACGTACCTTATCTTATAATTTTTATCACTGTTTCATTTAAAAGTACTTGGAAACTGAAATATAAGAAATGCTACCTCAAGAATACTGTCCTCTCTGATTAAAAGGCTCACCTCTAAAGTTGAAGGAAAGTATCTCCCCCTACCAAGCTTTTTTTTTTGGCTGAAATAATAGAGTTAGCTCCCCACAAAAAACAAGCTTTGATTTCTTTGGCTTAAACTGGAAACTGTCTACTTAAACTGAATTTAAGCACTCACATAGGTTTCATATAGGTAATAGGTAGTGACGTCAAACTTTCTTGGCAAGTTAGGAAAAATGAGAGAAAAGTGAAAGGGCAGTTAACTGCCATTCCAGTAACATTGAATTGTTGTAAAATTGGTGGTCCTGATGTTCTCTAACAAACACAAAAGCTTGAGAAGTCATGGACATGATTCAGCTATTGATATCCAAAAGCTAGCTGATTCTATAAAACAATCACTCTCATTTCTAAGATCACCCACTGACAGAAAAGAGTAACATCATAGGATCTATCATTCCTAAAATTTCTATATGCCTAAAAGACAGCCAAACATTTGTAAAGAATTTAAGCGCAGAGAAATAATCAGTCGATATAATAAATCTTCTGTATAACAAAACTTCAATACATCTCAAGTAATTTTTCAAAGGAAACCAGACCCCAAGCAACTGATTTTGTTTTTAGAATCACAACCCTCAACCCCACCAAAAACACACACACACACACACACACACACACATTAATAAAGAATTTTGGGGGGCCAGCCCCATGGCTTAGCAGTTAAGTGCGCGCGCTCCGCTACTGGCGGCCCGGGTTTGGATCCCGGGCGCATACCGACGCACCGCTTGTCCAGCCATGCTGAGGCCACGTCCCACATACAGCAACTAGAAGGATGTGTAACTATGATATACAACTATCTACTGGGGCTTTGGGGAGAAAAAGGAGGAGGATTGGCAATAGATGTTAGCTCAGGGCGGGTCTTCCTCAGCAAAAAGAGGAGGATTGGCATGGATGTTAGCTCAGGGCTGATATTCCAGAAAAAAAAAAAAAAAAAGAATTTTTTTAAAGAATGCTTTCTTTGGAAGAAGGATACATCAAAAACAAGCCAATGGATCAACTAAAACACAATCCCCGATTAAACCATTTCTACGTATTGAGAAAATGTTGACAGAATAAACATGGTATATGTCCAAAGAACTAAGTGTATTGCATAAACAAAGTACAGTTTCTTCTACCAAGCGCCATCAGTTAGATTATACCTAGCCCATCAAACCAAGTGAAAAGTGGAAAAAAATTCTAACATTTAACTAGGTATTCTGTTTAAACTGATATCAATACATAAATAGTTTTTACAATACAGAAAGCAAACAATTACCAAAAATATCAGTTACTATTACTGTTTGAAACCACTTGAATGGATGGATAGAAAACAGGTTGAACAGAGAACTCTTGTTTTGAAGTTGAGAAACCACCTTTAAACCACAAAAAAGTATATTTCCCCTACTCTGTCTTAAACATTTTTTACATGTATCTTATTAAAAAAACTACCAAACACTGAATGACTCTCTCCTGCAACTGATATTCATTAATTTCCTGCAAACAAGGACTGAGAACATCACCTCCTCATCATTTACTCGTATATAAAGTCACATGAAACTTTATTTAGAAATAATAGCTACAGAAAGTCTTGCTACTGAAAATTGGTATTTTTACTTTTCTTTAATAAAGATTGAGCCGCCTTTTTTTTTTTTTTTACTTTAGCGGCAAGGAAACTTACAGCTACATCTGAAACTCAAATCTGTGATAAATTTCTTCATCTTAATATTATACTCCTATTTTTATTTTCTCTGGTACTGGTTTTGTAATTCTTCTTTTTCAAACCAATATTTCTTGTATGTGTTGTTTTTTATAAACCGACTCAACACCTTTGTGTAAAAGATACTGTACATAAGAATAAAACATAAATAACACATTTCCTTACCAGTTTTCTCTGGCACTTATAAATCTGAAATACCTAAATTTAGAAACTAGGTAAATAGTGTTCATCAGCATTTCAAAAGAGCAGAAATTATTATTCAGAACTTATACAAAAGCATACTCTCATACTTTTACCCTTAACACATCTTTATACTCAGAAAGAATTCAATTTTAAAAATGCAAACATACTCTGGGACCAACTGTAAATATATACTTGACTCTTTATATAACTAAACTGAAAATTGAAAATAAAAGCTGCCAGAATTTTAAGGTGCAGAAAGGATGTCAATGTGTCAACGTTTAAAAGAAAAAAAATGTTTTTAAGAAAAGAGAAAGGAAGAAAGGAAGCTTATGTGCCAAAGTTTAAAAGAAAAATAATGGGCCAGCCCCGGTGGCCTAGTGGTTAAGTTCGGTGCATTCTGCTTCGGCAGCCCGGGTTCAGTTCCCAGGTGCAGAACCACACCACTCGTCTGTCAGTGGCCATGCTGTGGGGGCAACCCGCATTTAAAAAGAGGAAAATTGGCAGCGGACGTTAGCTCAGGGTGAATCTTCCTCAGTAAAAAAAAAAAGAAAAACAAAAACAAAACTTTCTTTATAAGTGAAAGGAAAAAATGATTTGCCACATGTAAGGTTATCATTTTTCTTCTACATTTAAGACCAAGGGCATCCCATAACTTTCAGGGCTATCCCATTTCAAATATCTATGCAGAGCACTTGTGTTCATCCATGGGCCCTTCTCTTTCCCCTGTCCCAGAGGTGAAGCAGCCACTACACCCTGATGATTACCTTCCATTAGGTGATGAAATAAGACAGCTTCAACACCAAGGTCTTCCTCAGCTTGTGGCCCAACATCACCTACCCTGGCTGGGACACCTTCACAATGGCACCACCCATAGGGAGATGAAGCCAATCATCTACCTTCCCCAAACTGTACCTTCCCTGGCACACACTGCTGTGAAGTCAGTTCAGGTGCACAAACTCATTACAAGAGACTATATGTAGATCAGATAAACTATAGGTGCACAGCGTTGTGGTGTTATGTTACTCAACTATCTGGGCATCAAACTGAAACAATGACCTAACTAACTCTTTCAGTATCTTTACTCCCTGCAATCAAGTCTCTCCTCTACCCTTTGGTCAGGGCTGTGTACTTTTTAATTCAAATATCAGTGGCAAAAAAAAAGGAGCCCTTTGGGTTCTAAGTCCAATTTGAAGTTCAAGCTAAAACTGCTCTCAAAGCCACCCAAAAAACCAAGCTAGTTGCCATATAATGGTCTTTGCTCATAAAAATGTCCTAACCACCCTTCTTTCCCAGCTCATTTGAAACTGTGCTCCTCATGTCCACTGGCATAGAGTTCTCTTTTATTCTTTTTCTTTTTCTCACAGAAGCAATATGTGTTCAATGCAAAAAAAAAAAAAAAAAACCAAGGGTGAACAAAAATTTTTTATTCTGGAAAGCCACCATCCATAGATAATTACTGATGACACACTTGTGTATATGATGATTTGACTATATTTTTTCTATATATATGTTTAAAACAAAAATAGGCTCATATTGCACATACTGTTTTGCATCCTGCTTTTTGCATTTCATAAAATACCAAAAAAAATCTCCTAATCTATATTATTCTACAAAGTTTTTTATTTTATTTTTATTATTTTTTTTTCCAGAGAAAGATTCACCCTCAGCTAACATCTGTTGCCCACCTTCCTCCTTTTTTTTTTTTCTTCTTCTCCCTCACCCCTAAAGCCCCAGTACATAGTTGTGCATAGTTGTAAGTTCTTTTAGTTCTTCTATGTGAGTCACCACCACAACATGGCTACTGACAGACGAGTGGTGCAGTTCCATGCCCGGGAACCGAACTGGGGGCGCCAGAGCAGAGCACGCCGAACTTGAACCACCAGGCCATCAGGACTGGCTCTACAAAGTTATTTTTAATGGCTACTTACTGTTACTTCCTGTTTCTAAAACTCCCAGGACCGCTAAGATTTCTTCTTCCTTTCCTACTTCTCCCACTCCACATATTCCCCAATAGGAACAACACAACTAAAAGGTAAACAGCCTTCATTCAATTAACACATCCTAAACACTTTCAGACAACTAATATCCTGCTGTAGTCATTTTTCATAGCTATGATTTGATTTATAGCTTATATTTGTTAGATGATTGTGAATAAATAATTGCATCTGTCCACCAAGCTCCCAAGGCAGGGCCAGATTACCACCACGTCTATGGTGTGTCTCCTCTACAATCCATCACGTGTAATTTAAAATGATAACTCCAAGCAAAATAAGAGTCACAGAAAGGTATGATTTTTCCCAGAAAGACTACCTCATTGTTTCTTTAAAAATTACAAAACATTAAATTATTTAAATTTTTTCTCTTTCGGTGCCCCCTTGCTAATGCTCACACATATGCTTAGACTGCCTGTTAAGCACTGCCCCCAGGGATTGAGAAAGGAATAGGTTTTGTTCTGAGGGGAGTAATATGGGCTTAAATTCAGATTATAAAATCTATGCACAATCAAAATCTCATCCTGAGTATACAGATTTCAGTCAGATACATTCTGAAAAGGAGAATACTATCTGTCTGTTCAAAGGTGTATTATTCATGTAGAATCACTAGCAAATGCTTTATGCTATGTTTGAAATTGTACGGAGCTTACCGGGATATTTGCTATGCTTTCAATAGATGAATAAATCAATAACATGATGTACAGTGGGTGATTTTATGGAGGAATTTCAAGTGACTTATTCAGCAAATCTTCACACTTCAATTAAGAGAGATGATTTGCTTCCAAAATAAGATTAAATGTCAAGAAGTGTCAACACACTAATGATATTGATAGTAGTTAAGAGCTTGGGCTCCAAAGTCAAACTGCTTTAGCTTAAATTCTGACTTTCAGGGGCTGTGGGACCTATGCCTCTACTCAGTTTCCTCTTGAAAAAAGATCTCCTTCACTGGGTTATTGTGAGGCTTAAATGACAATACATGTAAAGTGCTTAAGACAGTGTATTGAGCCTTCAATAAATGTTAATTATATCATCATTATTATTATACATTCTTATAAAAGGCTCAAAACCTAACTTTCCACCTCTTTCTCCTCTTTCTAAGGAATATACTATACCATAGAATCACAAAAATGTTATGCATTACTGTATTGAACTCTTGGCTTATAATTTTCAGATCAATTGTTTTGTTCAAATTTTCTCTAAAAAAATCAACAGAAGGTTAATATTTGCATTTTACACAACTTATCCATCCTGCTTTTAGTTAAATTAAACTGCCACCGTGCTACAACGTATTGTATATATGTACTCACCAGTATATACAGACACTAAACAGTACCTATATATACTGAACAATACAGGTGTTCAGAAAACCACAATGTTTTAAAAGGAAAAACGAAAATGAAAGCTGGAATAGGAAGTAGCTTTTACACTGTTGTTAAATTTAAATATCATATCTCATGTATTTTTTAACTTTAAAAAGATATCTAAATGACATTTTTACAATTTACAAATAAAACAGTAAAACCTTAAAACATACTGTAAGGTTTATTCTGGACTAGAGAATTAAGTCTACTCAATCAGAACGTGAAGCATTAGAAAGATAGAACCCATCAGGAGTTTGCCTGGGTTATTAGGAAACCTTATAATCTAGAAATGCTAGAATACAAGAGTTTTCTGAAATTTCTGAAAACTTAAAAAGAGAATTAGAATGTTACTATAAAAATTCGTTATTAATTGTCTGTTACCTAAAAAATAGAGGAAAGTGGCAGATATAACGAAGAGAATAACAAGCCAGGCTTTGGACTCTGGGGCTACCTATTAACTTTGCTTTCTTAATCATTGATATAATAGTCTGCTTTTAAGTCCCAAGAGATACACTGAAAAAGATTTATTTCCTCATTAAATGTTCCTTTGGCCCTATTAATTTCCTATATTCTTCATTCTTACCTTACCAGGAATATGAATAGCTTATCAAAAAGCCACTCAGACTAAAAAACACTTCTTCAAAGAATAATCCATAAATCTTCCAAAATATTTAAAAACTTAAACCCAAAGGAAAGGAGAACAATCACCCATTCTATAGAACATCAATACCACTTAAAGCAAAAAGAATAGACTTCATTTATATGCATTTATCTCACATAATCTTTTTTAAAAACCCAGGAGATAGACATGTTCATTCATTACAGTTTAGGAAACTGAGTCTCAGAGAGGTTAAGTAATATGCCCAAGTTATAAAGTTAGTAAGATAAAGACACAGGACTTGATTTCATGACTTTCTGACCAACCAACTCATGATAAGGAAGACACTACAGGCATTCTCTGTGTTAGGATCCTTCTATGCCAGTGTAAGTGGCCCTGGGGGACAAGGATTACAGAACCAAGGTCCTTCTGGTGCTCCCTCTCAACGCCACTCTACCCAACACTGGAATCTAGTAAATTGGATTCAAGTTATTTTTTTTTAACACAGTTGACTGGTCAAGAATGAAAACAGCTCCTTCCCAGGTATCATTCGTGATTCACGGGTGAACTCTCTGCACTATTTTCTATTACACAATTAATAAATGAACAAATATTTACTGAAGACCCAGAAATGTAGCCATATCATAAGTTGCCCTTTTTATAAGTGTCATATAAGATAGTGTAGATGGAAGAGACCACTTACATCAGGAGTACCTGCCCCCCAAATGCTCTTACTTTAGAATACATTATTATTATTATTGCACTTTACATGCAAGTCACCCTTTACTAGTCTATGAGTTTTTGATACAAAATTCTGCATATTTCCCACTTAGTCAAAATGTAGGTGTTCACTAAATACATGTTGAAAGAAGGAATAAATGAAATGATGATGAGCTGAACCTTAAAGAACAGGTAAGACGTAGAGAGATGGAAAAAAAGAAGGGGAAGTGCATTCTAACAAGGTGACTGGTAACCAGAGGGAGAAAACTGCTGGGGAAATGAACAGACAGGTCTGAGTAGAAGATTCATGTCACCAAGCAGCAAAATGGTAAACGGGGGAAGATGTGGAATTCCTGAAGAGGCGGCTTAGGACTTCATTTTCTAAAGTAGGCCAATTGTTTTTAAACATTCATTTTTAATGCAGAGGAAGTCTTTGTTTAAATTAAATGATATGTGAAATCCCAATATATAAAACAGGTAAGGGCCAGCCCTGGTGGCCTAGTGGTTAAGTTCGGTGCACTCTGCTTCAGCGGCCCAAGTTTGGTTCCCTGGTGTGGACCTACACCACTCTTCTATCTGGGGCCATGCTGTGGCGGCAGCCCACATACAAAATAGAGGAAGACCAGCAACAGCTGTTAGCTCAGGGTGACTCTTCCTCAACAATAAATGAATAAATAAATAATAAAACAGGTAAAAGCAAAGCAGTAGAGGTTGAAGCACCACTCTGCCCCCACCTTACCTAACTCAAGAAGACCCTGAAGCCCCTTCTTGGAGCACAGTTTGAAAAGCACTGGGTTAGAAAAAACTCTGGAATAAGAGACACTAAGGTCTTCAGATTGGCCTAAGGTTGGCGGCTTGGGTAAGGAAGGACTTGAAATACCATTCTCACTTTTTAAATCTTGCATATTTTTATATGATTTGAACTTTTGTTTATATTGAGTATTTTTAATTTAAAAAGTAATAAATAAGAAACCACTACTCTAAAAAAGCATTTTTAATGGTTAAATTTCTTCAAGTGCATTGCTGTATTTTAATGAATCATTTCCTTATAGCAGGACAGTTTCTTGACTAAACTACATTGCAATGAAAATGAACATCTTTGTGCATAATACTTTCCCATATTTAGAATTATTTCTTCAGCATAAATTTGTACAAGTTAACAGTTTCAATTTAAGTTCTACAATGCACTGCTTAAAATAGGACACTGGAGAACATAAAAATATAATTCAACGAGTGCTTTTTAAAAGCCATCCTATATTAGCAAAATTGGATTCTAGCATTCATGTTTAAGATATATAAAATCTAATTTATAAAACTAATTAGCAAAGTTTCCACAACTCAAAAATATACTAAGGAGAAATGTGAATCAGAACTTGAAATCTCTCTACCTTTCATGAATTTTTCATAACTTCTTCTTGCCACTTATCAAAACTATACACTGAAAGAATTTTTCCTTCACAGTTGAGTTTCACAATCTAATTCTGTGAAGTCACAGTATAGTGACAGTACAATCATTCTCTGGCAACAAACTGACATCATTAAATTCTCATTTGTAAGTTCTTTGGGGTATACAGATGTTCTGTTTTTACTTCTCAGACCAAAATCTATTTTCTGTTGTCTCTCCATGAAGTTCATATGATTATACATTTTAATCTAATTTATTCTCTTTGTCCCCAGCCATCTTTATAAAACTACCTTTGGTGAGTGCTCAGAGAATGTCTATCTGTTCAAACAAAATATAAACGATTGGTGGATCGCCTCCTCCTACGAAAAATCTGTTATTGCTCTGTATACTGGGAGGAGAAACCCCCAAATCAGAAAGTTTGCCGTTCTTTTTCTTATCTCTACTACTGTTTTAATAGAAGAGTACTTTTTGTTAAATTATTATCTTTTAAATAAGTAACTGTGGCTCTATCACTAACATGACTCCAACTGAGAAAAAAGAATTTCTAATAAGACCTTTTTCTTTTTCCAAAAGCAAGTATTACTAGAAGCATCAAGGTCATTTCTACCACTACGTAACAGTTCTAATATTAAGGGTATTTAGACTCTATCAACAAAGATGTGCTTAGTCCCTTCCGAGTCGAAGATGCCAAATGCCAGAGATTCAATGTGAACAAGACAGAAGCAAGGCCTGCTCTCACAGATCTTTCCGTCTTGGTGCAAAGGCACTTAGGCAAACAAGAAATCTTTTATGAAATGAGAGGTTCCAGTACCAAAAATAGTGGAAGATTCTTTAGATGAAATATATTGGAACCAGATTCTGAAATACCTGTAACACTGGGCCAAGGAATTTAAAGTTTATATTTGAGTAGACAAAGACTAGGTGCTCAAAGGGATCTTTAAAACATACGAATCTAATCAGGTCCTGATTAAAACTTTTCAATGGCTTCTCATCTCCTCTAAGATAAATCCAAAGTCTTTAATAAGTTAACTAAATCTTGCATAATTATCCCCACCAACCCAAGACCTTTGGCTGTGGTCACACTGCACTTTTTCTCTGTTTCCTCTATTGTAGGGATTTTCAAACTTCATACAACACAATCTAGTAAGCATCTAAGTGTGACACTCTTATTTTCTATTTTGTTTCTTTTTTAAAACATGCAGGCCATAACCCACTAAATTGATTTTACAATCTACTGGTAGGGGCCTAGGCGCCTGCAGTTTGAAAAACACTAGTTTAGTATACCACTCCTCTCTCACTCCTTAGCCTTCCCACGTGTTCTTTTTGCCTGAAACACTCTTGCGCATCCTCACGCTTCCCTTTACCTGGCTACTTCCTATTCTACTTTGTGATCTTAGCTCTTAAACATCACTTCCCTGACCCTCTTAGATTAGTTCCCCCTCCTCTGTGGTCCCAAAGTACTCTATGCTTTCTAACATTTATTATGCTTTTTTGTAATTGTACTTGTACTAATTGTCTTTCTAGGCTGTAAACTCCACAAGAGCAAGGACCCATTCTTGTTCACTGCTAAGTCCTGAGAACCTAGCCCAGTGCCTGTCACATATTAGACACTCAATAAATGTCTGAGGAGTAAACAAGTAAGGAAATGGACTTGAATAATCTATATATTTAACCACACAATGAAATGATCACCCACTTAAAAATTGTTAAAAGGTTTAGGCACCAGCCCTGTGGCCTAGTGTTGGGTTTGGCATGCTCCCCACTTCAGCGGCCCAGGTTTGGTTCCCAGTGCAGACCTACACCACTCATCTGTGGCTGTGCTGTGTTGGTGACTCACATACAAAATAGAGGAAGATTGCACAGATGTTACCTCAGGGCAAATCTTCCTCAAGCAAAAAAAAAAAAAAAATTGTTGAGAGGTTTAGCTATTTTCAAGGAAAATATATTCTCAGTTCCAATTTTATAAATGGTGATTAAGTTCCTAGACTAGCTTACAAAACACCATTAGCCACAAAACACTTAACTGATGAGAGGATGGCTGCTTATTTCCCTCTCTGCAATGACAACAGAACTTTCATTCCTCTAAGTAGAAGAAAACAGGATTGAAAGGGCACTGCTTTCTCTCCACCCCATCAATAGTTCCTCCTCCAGGAAAGTGACTTATCTAATGGCTAAGATAAGGATAAAGGTCAATATTCCAGACAGGCCCCACCCCTGAGCTCTCACTGGCTCTCTTGGACTTGTATGCCTTCAAGCAGAGAAAGTGCTCCTTTCCATTCCAACTGCTAGGAGGTCAACTCCCTGAGACAGGACTTTCCCTCCCTGCAGGGGAGACATGCAGGTTTTTAGGTGCCACAGTTTCGTCTGGATAGGTAAATTAAGAAGGAACAGAATAAGCATGGGTCTAAGCCAAATTCTCCAATCCAGCTTTACCAGAAATGAAAATTATACTATTATTTTAATAGTATTTTAATCCTCATCTGGCTTCTTGAATCTGCTCTCAATTTGACAAGAATCTGGAGTGGGGGTGATGTAATTAGCACACTGAAATGCTCCAACATGAACAACAGTAACCCCAGGCTGATTTCTGGGTCCTAGAAGAGTAGCAGAGGAACAAAGTGGGGCAAAAGGGAAGAGGAATGGATTGAAGGAGAAGAAGGATTCTTCCACTTTCCCTATGTAGAATTTTTCTTGGTCAAAATGTCTAAATAAGGTGAATCTGTCTTTATATCCTGCAAACTTCCCTTCCAAATTGTTTCTTAAATTTTTTTTCCCCCAAAGCCCCAGTAGGTAGTTGTATGTCATAGTTGCACATCCTTCTAGTTGCTGTATGTGGGACATGGCCTCAGCATGGCCAGAGAAGCGGTGGATCGGTGCGCGGCCGGGATCCAAACCCGGGCCGCCAGCAGCGGAGCGCACGCACTTAACCGCTAAGCCACGGGGCAGCCCCCACATTGTTTCTCATCTTTGCTTTTCTTTTCTCATTTTCCAGACCCCTCATGTCCATTGAAAGATGTCCATTTTCAACACCCACACTTTTAGAAATAGAGCAAGTTTTGCCCAAACCTGCAAAATGTTCTGTGATCCCTTACTGCCTACCTCTCCTATCCCTCCTCAAGTCAAAACTCCCATTTCCAGGAAGCGCAGGTGATCAGGGGAAAAGCAATCGGATTAAATCCATTCACTGAAGATAGAATCACTGACTGAGAGTCCTAGCCTTTGAACCCAGCTGGAGATATATATGTAGTTTTTCATTATATATATATATTTTTTATTTTTATATATTTTATATTTATATACATATATATTAAGTTATACAAATGTAACTACAGTAATTTCAGAGAAAAGATGAAGATGCCTAGAAGTCTATCATAAAGAAGACAGGTCTGCTTTGACCAGCATTTCCCAGAGATCATATCCCTAAAGTTGTTCCCACTTTTCACTACCACCTACTTTCAGTCCTTCTCAATAAGTGACACTAAAAACTCCAGGGGGCAGAGAAGGCCAACTTGGGAAAGCATTTGCAGCTACAGGATATCTGTACATCCAATAACAGATTGGATAGGTTATATTTTCAATATGTTTGATAATCATTCCATTGGCTAAAACAAAACAAAACATATATTCAGGTTATATATTGGAATTATTAGCCTCATTCTACTAAAGAAGTCAATGAGGCATAAAAGGGTTAAATAATGTTTCCATTGTTTTATAACTTAGTAGCTGAAGAGCAGGATTGGACTGCTCTTCACACACTTTTAATCAGCTGCTTCTCCATTATTTCCACCTAGAAATCTTTAATTTTATTTTCTATAACTTTTCTGGAATTTGGTAGTATACTTTTGAACAGCCATATTAGAGTAATAGAAAAATGAGCTTGAATTCCAGGGAAGTGTCATGATTTTTTCAGTGGTTTTTGCTATGCAAGACCTGAGGCTAATGCTGAATTTGTGTACACTCAGAAATTAACCACGAAATAAGCATAGCAGCATTCATTCAGCTGTAAGTGGCTCTTAACTTCACTGCCATCAAAAATATTTATTTGCCACCCACACATGAATATAATTGTAATAAAGACTACACAAACTTAGGAAACTAAGATCTTCCACTTTGCCTGAGAAGCATATGAAATTTTAATTAATTGGTGTTTGCTATTTTTTATTAGTTTGTTTAGCTAGTCACCAAAATAAATTATTTGTATTTCAAGTGACAACTGGGACTTTTCAAACCAAGCATAGGATATATGAAAACGCTGTGTGTGGTCTCTCATGACTCTTGACTTGTCATAAACACACCTTTGTGGCTTTTCTCAAAATATCAGAAAAGGGAAAAGAGCAGTAAGATGCCCAAGAATTGACAGCTAGGGTATTCTGAAAGACTTAAATGGCACTTCACCTTTCCTCAAGTAGAAGCACTATGTTGCTTGGTAAAGATCGGTTGGCTTTTTAGTGAGAGCTAGCCCCCAAACCTAGGATGTTTTTCTATAAATGAATATAATTCAACAACAAAACGACACATAACCCAATTAAAATATGAGCAAAAGATATGAATAGACATTTCTTAAAAAAAGATATACAAATGGCCACTAAGCACGTGAAAAGATGCTCAACACCACTAATCATTAGGGAAATGCATACCAATATCACTTCACACCACTAGGATGCCTCTAGCAAAAATTAGCCAATGGAGAAGGACAAGTGTTGCTGAGGATGTGGAGAAATTGGAACCCTACTATTCTGTTTGGTGGGAATGTAAAATGGTGCAGCTACTTTGGAAAAGTTTGACAGTTCCTCAAAAAGTTAAACATACAGACCCCAAAAAACTGAAATCATATGCCCTCATAACAACTTGTACACCAATGGTCATAGCAGCATTATTCACAATGGCCAAAAAACAGAAACATCCTTAATGTCCATCAACTGATAATGGATAAACAAAATGTGATATTGTGGTACACCAATACAATGGAATATTATCCAGCCATAAAAAAGAATGAAGTACTGATAAACGCTACAACATGGATGAACCTTGAAAACACTGTGCTATGTGAAAGAAGCCAGACACAAAAACCCACATATTGTATGATTCCATTTATATGAAATTTCCAGAAGAGGCAAATCCATAGAGGCAGAAAGTAGATTAGTGGTTGCCAGGGGGTGGGGTAAGGGAGAAAAGAGAAGTGACTACTAATGGGTACAGGGTTTCATTTTGGGGGGATGAAAATGTTCTGGATAGTGGCGACAGTTGCAAAACTTTGTGAATATCCGAAAAGCTACACTTTAAAAGGAGGAATTTTATGGTATGAGAAGTATATCTCAGTTAAAAAAATTGTTCAATTATAGAAAGAGATTACATATATATGTAACATACACGTAAAGGTTATATACGTATATATACACATATATGTAATCCCTTTCTATAAATTAACATTTGGGGGTTTTATTGAGGTATACTGCACATATATAAAGAAAAGAATGAAAGAACACGGTGACACTGAGCCTGAAGCAGTGGATTTGGGGTGTGCCCGAGCCCGCCTCGCAGCGTCCCCACCCGCATCACCCTCCGCCCATCACTCAGCCACCAGCCGCCCGGTGTCCAGGGCCCGGGACGACCCTCCCGCGGTGGCCGCTCCGCTGCGGGCGCCCAGAGCCAGCCTGCCCTCCCGCCCGAGGAGGAGCGTGCGCGGCGGGCCGGGCTCGAGCGCTGCCCGCGGGCCCGGAGGGGGCACGGCGGCTCGGGGGGCCCCGCCGCGCGGCCGCTCCCCGCGGCCCCGGTCCTCCCGCACCCCGGCCGCAGGGTCCCGAGCCCGGGTCCCGCCCCACCTCCCACCTCCAGCACCTGGGATGCGCCCGAACCCGGCGCCGCGGCCAAAGCCGAGACGGTCCCTCCATGACCACCTGCCCCGGAGCGCGGCGGCGGCGGCCGGTGAGGAGAGGGGACCCCGCCTCCTCAGACCCGACCGAGGCAGCCGGGGCGAGGGAGGGAGGGGCATTCACCTAGTCCCCCCGCGGCGGCGGCGGCGGCCGCCCAGGGCCCACGGCTCCTTCCTACTCGCGCGCCTCCTCACGCCGTCGCGGCCCCACGCTGACAGCCCGGGAGCCGGCGCCCGCGGCCCGCTCGCTCCCCGCCGCCCGCCCCGCCCCCGCGCGGCCGCTCCGCGCAGGCGCAGCCGCGCCGCCGCCCGAGGGACACGAACGCCTGGTGATGTGGCCGCGGGGGCGGCGACCTGGAGCGCCGCCCCTCCCGGACCCTTGGCGGCACGCTAGAAGACGCGGACCGAGAACCGGGTGGAGGAGGGGAAGGGGGGCAATTTGAGGGGGACGTCCCCAAGAGAGAAGGGCTGTGGCCTCTTTTCGGCAGCCCACGCCATCCCCACCGACCCACGCACAGCTGCATCACCGACCGCTCCTAGGTCCGAACCCCGAAATCTATGACTCATGATTTCTGTTCTCAGACCAAGGGGACTTCCGTTGGCTGGGTTCGTTTTTCCTTCTCGCAGACTGGAATTAAAACCAAGGCACATGCAAATCTGTGCATGCCTTTCCGCAGAACGTTGCAGAATGGGCCCTGCGTGAGCCGAGGTCGGAGAGAAGGGGGTGGACCGCTAAGGGAATGCGATTTAGGGCCGCCCCTAGCACCCTCCCAGCGGGAGACAGGTGTGGAAGCAAAGTGCAAGGGCCCTGTGGAGGTGGCTGGAATGCCACACTTTTCAAGTTTGCCCACACTTGTTTTTAAACCAAGGTAAAAGTGAGCCAAAGTTTGCAATGAAAAACTGAGAACTCATTTATTTTATTTAACAACTATTTATTGAGCCCCTTGTGTATATGATTCAGGTGAGGGGCTACGCCCCGGGGGTACGGGTGGGGGTATTCCAGTGAACGAAACAAAGTGTCAGTCCTCAGGCAAAGAGAGAGAGAGAGACTGTCATTT
Organism: Diceros bicornis minor; assembly: GCF_020826845.1. Taxonomy (NCBI): domain Eukaryota; kingdom Metazoa; phylum Chordata; class Mammalia; order Perissodactyla; family Rhinocerotidae; genus Diceros; species Diceros bicornis. The sequence goes on along the minus strand of NC_080764.1, from coordinate 18,949,825 downwards.
TAAAAATTACACAGCTAATGACATTCTTTTCCTCAAACCAAAGCTTCCAACAACTCGTAAGTCACACCAGTAATTTAGTAGCAGCGTTTCAGGTACTAAAGGACACTAGAGCATACCTTTATCCAGTTGGGTTTTTTTCTGCTTTGCAATCAAATGGCATTTTGACCTTCACCTTCAGGGTGAAGGCTGCTTCTCTATCAGTCTTGGCCATCTGTGGTAAGGCTTTTTACAATGGCTCAGGCAGGTGTACTTCACCCCCTAAACTTCATTTGGAATGGAAGCATAATTGCAAGGAATATGGAAAAACAGTGTTTTGACTGCACTTCCAAGTGGTTTTTGCTCTTACCATTTTAAGAATTACCTATCAGTTGAAGGTAATTAGCTACTCTTCAATTTGCCAAAAGTAAAGTTTCAGCCGGGTAAGTGTTCCTCCTCTGGGTCATGTAGTGTTTCAAGATTTCTGCACCAAGTATATACAGGAGGGGCCACTCACTCCCAGCTTTGCAAATTCTGCTATCATTTTTTCTGAGAGAGCTGGTGGTTTCAACTGCCCTAAATTTCATGGTTGGCATGTGATGGGCCACCTTCTCTTTACGCAGTGCTCTGGATTCTGTATACCACAACGTAGTGTGTATTTTTGAAATATTTTAAGATTCAAGTTGGAATCCAAATTTAAATTACATTGCAACCCTGAAAATAGCTCAAGGTGGGATCGAGTGAAGAGCTACCCCCTTCTGAGAAATTAGGTCCTAAGGTGTGCAGGCAACAATGATCACATTACTGCTTCATCTCCCTGACAGCTGGCAACTTAAACTGTGAAGCAAGGGGCTTGGAACTGAGGATATGTATTAATTACTGTTGTGATGATTGCTAGAAAAAACCCTGGGAGTTATAAGAGTGTGTAACAAAGGGACCTGTCTGTTCTAGGGGGTAAGAAAGATCTCTTTGAGGAAGTGACATTTAATCTGAGCCTTGAAGAATGAAAAGGAGTAGGCCAGGCAACAAAGAGAAGGGGGTGGAGAGTGCACTGAAGCTGTGGAAACTGCAGGTTTGAAGGCTCTGTGGTAGGAAACGGCTCCACCTGTTAAGGCTTTGGGAAAGGCCACTGTGGCGAGAGTGAGAGGGCTAGTGCTGCAGGAGAGGTGGGCAGGAGCCTTGAGGGCCATGCTGAGGACTTCGGACTGAATCTTAAAGAAAGAAGGAAGCCACTGAAGACTTGGGGAGGGTCCATCTGGACCCGGTCAGATTTGTGTTTGTAAAAGACATTTCTGGCTGCAGTGTGGAGGATGAATAAGAAGGGAGCAACAGAGGATGTATGAAGGCCAGCTTGTAGGCCATGGAGATTAGAAGATGGTAGCCCGAAGGAACAGATTAGGGTTAGAACTGTAAGGACTCGATCTTTGACTGCACATGGAAGGTGAAGGAAAGAAGTGTGTTCAAAAAATGACCCCGGTTTCTAACTTGAGGTTATCCCATTCCCTGAGATGGGGAACCTGGAGGAGGAGGTCTGAAGGGGACAATTTTGAGTTGCTTTAGATGTGTTGATTTTGACGTCTCTATGAGACATCCAAGTGAAGATGCTGAGGATATATTTGGAAAATAAATCTGGAACTCAAAGTAGAGATCTGGACTGAAGATGAAATCAAACCTAAATTATAAAAGAGCAAGGAATATGACTTGTTTGTAAGAATTTAACCTCTAAACTTTAGAGAAAATGAGCAGAAGCAAAGGGAACCTAATATTTACTCCGTGTGAGACATTTCACAGAGATAATTTTATTTAATCCTTGCACCCTCTGAGGGTAGTATTATAAGAATTATAAGTATTATTTCTATTTTTCATATGAGGAGACTCAGGGTTAAATTCTTGCTCAAAAATACTTAAATTCCTGAGCTCCACCTCAGACTGATTAAATAAAAATCCCCATGGGTAATTCTGATGATACTGAGGTTTAAGAACCACTGTATGGACTACTTAAGACTAGTCCCACAAACCATAAAAAACACTCAAAAAGAAAAGGGATTAGAGGAAACCATGATTCAGAGGACGTGCTGCCTGTGCAGCAAATGTTTGTGGACACATGTTCCAGTTTCTTCTCCCGACCTCCCATTAATCAACACCTTTCTTGGGACTCTCTAGAACATTCATTTGTTCATTCATTCAACAAGTAGTTATGGTGGACCTACTTTGTGCCAAATAATAATAGTCCTTCATTCATTTACAAGTATTTATTGAGCACTTACTAAATGCCATGTTCTCTCTGTTCTGTGCTCTGGGAATATACCAGTGAACAAAATAAACAGACACCTGCCTTCAGAGTTCACATTCAAGTGGGGAAAGACAATAAACAACAAACACACACATAGACATGTATATGTATATATATATATAGAGAGAGATAGACAAATGTATATTCCATATGGTGATAACCACGTATGAAGACACATAAAATAGGGTAAGGAGTTCGAGAGTTTGGGGGGAGGGTACGGGGGTACAGAGAGAAGGGGAGACTGTTTTATATAGGGTGATCCAAAGGGAAGGCTTGCTGGTTTGAGCAGAAAGGAATAAGGGAGCAGCTATGCTATCTGGGGAAGTACAGCAAGCACAAAGGTCCTGAGGCAGAAGTGTTCAAGAGACAGCAGGAGTCCTGTGTGGTGGGAGAGTAGTGATCAAGGAGACAGTGTAGCAGATGCGATTAAAGAAGTAGCTGGAGGCAGGTCACAAGGCTTGGAGGCCATTGTAAGGCCTTGGATTTCGCTCTGAGGCAGGGGCCACTAGAAGAATCTCAGCAGAGGAGTAGCCCGCTCTGACCTGGGTTTCATGGGATCGCTGTGGAGAACCGGCTGAAGGAACAAGGATGCAAGCAGGAAGCCGGGTGAGGAGGCTTCTATAATAATGCAGGTGAGAGGGTCGGTGGCCCAGACCAGGCTGCTCGCAGAGGTCGTGGTGAGAGGGGCTGGATTCTGTATACATTTGTTTGAGAGTAGAGCTGACAGGAAGGATTTGCTAATGGATTGAATGAAGGGTGTGAAAGAAAGAGAGGAGTTAAGGATGCCTCCAAAATTTTTGGTTCAAGCAGTGGGAAGAATGCAATTACCATTTGCTGAAATGGGAAAGATTATCAGAAGAAAGTCAGGAGACAGGATGACATCACCTAGTGAGGGTTGAGTGTTCTAAGTGCCTTTTTTGTGTGAACTCATTCAGTCCTCACAACAACTCTCTAATGTCAGTCTTGTTATTCCTATTTTATAGATGCGGCATTACTCTACAATGTGCCTCAGATTCCACAGCTGTAAAATGGGAATAAATAACACTCCTGAGTTCACCACTGCATGGTCTATCAGGGAAGACAGACAACTAAACAAACAATTACAACAATAGCTAGAGCTATGGTAGGGAGAGTCCGAGGGGCTGTAGTTGTACAAAGAAGAAGCATCTTCCAAAGTTTGAGGGTAGGGGAGACAGGCAGGGGTCAGGGAAGACTTACATGAAAGAGATGTTAGGCTGAAATCTAAAGGATCAATAGCCAAGCTAAGAGAAATTTTAGGAGCCGGGGATAGGAAAGGAAGGAGAGAGTGTTCCAGGGAGAGGGAACTACTTGTGCTAAAGAAAAAAAGAGGGGAGAATTTTGCGGAGTTGAAAGAATGTCAGTATGATGTTTGTACCTCTTTTAGAGCACCTTGTTGACTGGTCCCTATCATATTTCCAGGGTTCCCCATTCCTGGTGTCTTTAGAATGTATCTTTCAGAAAGCAGAGGTCTGCTGTCCTTCAGTAGTCATCAGGTCTTTGTCTTTTCTCAATCGTGCCAATGAATTCCTTTTCTCAATCATGCCAATGAGTTCCTGCCTCCGGGCTTAGGACCGGCTGTTCTCATGAACTAGGACGCTCCATTCTCCCATAGACTTTCTGGGTCCACACCCACCAGCTGGCCTCAAGGGTATTTCATCTTTGCTTCCACGACAGCCAGTCAAGGGCATGATTATAGCACTTAAAAATACCACATTGTAAAGGTATGCTTATCTGTCCATCTCCCTGCTGGGTTATCAGCAGGGTCTTTATATCTCGGGCTAGCCTGAGTGGATCCTCAATAATTTTCCCTCTGAAATGAATACATGGATACATTTTAATTGACCTTCCTTTACTTTTAGGGGTGTTGCTACTGGCATTTTAATTTTCTGTTCTGGCTCCACTCCCAGCAGAATTATTAATTTATTTTAAAATTTAGTTATATATTGAATTGTTCTGGCTTCTTTAACCGGACTTTGTTGGTTTTTTGCCAGGAGACAGGCTTTCTGTAACACTGGGATGCTCATGGCTAAGATATTTTTCAGGGACATCTGGGCATTGACTACCCTTCTGGAGATGAGAATGTGGTCTTGCTGATACTGTTTAGTTTAAGGACCATGCAAACTCAATATTTGTAACCATTCCCTTAAATGAATGCTCATTATCCCCCACAAAAGACTATATGAAACTGTTCATAGCAGCTTTATCATAGTAGTCTGAAACTGGAAATAATCAAAAGTTCATCAATAGGAGAATGGAAAAACTAATTTGGGTATGTTCATAGAATACTATGCCGCAATAAAATGAAATGAATTATGGATATACTCAAGGAAATGGATGAATCTGACTGACATTATGCTGAGAGAGAAAGCCCTGAGAGAAAAAAATATACATAGTATGCATATTTGTTTTGCATTGCTGCTATAACAAATTGCCACACACTTAGTGGCTTAAAACAAAACATTTGTTATCTTACAGTTCTGTAGGTTAGAAGTCCAATATGAGTCTCACTGAACTAGAATTAAGGTGTCAGCAGGGCTACATTCCTTCTGGGGGCTCTAGGAGAGAATCCTTTTTCAGCTTCTAGAGGCCAACCACATTCCTTGGTTTGTGGCCCTCTTCCTCTATCTTCAAAGACAGCAGTGTAGCATCTCTGACCCTCCTTCCATCCTCACATCTCTTTGACTCTCTTTTGCCTCAGTCTTCCACTTTTAAGGACTCTTGTGAATGTATTGGACCCACCCAGATAATCCAGGATAATCTCCCTATTTTAAAGTTAGCTGATTAGCAATCCTAATTCCCCTTTGCCACGTAACCTATATTGAGGATAATAGAAGTCAGATTTTCAGTGGTGCACTGCTGAACTGACTCTCTGGGGAAAAAACAAACTCCCTTGGTTTGTAGTATTTGCCAATTGCTATGGTGTAAATGCTCCCATGGCTGGTTTCAAGCTACAGCCATGATTTAGTAATCAGTCCTCATGAGCTGGTTCAAGCTGGATCCAGCACATGCTGCAAGTTTCTCGTTCTTAAAGTTTTTACATATAGATAGATATAGAAATAAATATAGATATATGAAGACATGAGTGTGTGTGTTTCCTTGCCCTCTAAACTGAGAGAGCCTAAAAGCTAGGACACATCAGTAGCAATCAGCACACCTAGCGTCCAGATCTTACTTTCTAAATACCATTCTCAACATTAAAAGGAACCAGTGCTCCTTGGAGAAAAGGCTAATTCCAGGGCTGGGGCAGGAAAAGTACAAAATGAGCCTGAAATTACTTGTACCAGAAATTAAGGAGGTGCTCAAAGAAAGATGGGGATCTATATAAAGGAGAGATTTGCAGATTGAAAGGGCTTCTGCTGGGACAATTTTAATATCAAAATAAATTATAATAGTAATGAACTAAAACCCATTATATAGAATAAAAATCCATGAGTTAAAACTGATGTGAATAAATAAGTAAATAGGAAAAGAGAAAGCTCTTTCCCACAGTAGAATACCAATCAATATGTACAGTACAAATGAGTTAAAAAATCATCAATAGATAAAAAAAAATTAAGGAGTGATAGTTTAATAGGGGACAATATGTTTACATAGCTCCCTAAAAGTACTTGTTAATTGCAAAGAGATAACCAGTAATTTTACAGGTATAATTTTACAGTTTTACAGCAGAAAGCTGACAGACACTACCTTAACCAAGTGATCAAAACTGACATCACCAGTAATGAAGCAAATCTGCATCATCATGTGCCTCCTGACATGATGCACTGAGAAGGACCTAATATCACTTCTGTGGTATATTTGTCAAAAATATATCATCTGAATCTAATCACAAGGAAACAGGAGACAGACCCAAATTGAGGGACATTCTACAAAATCTTTGGTCTATCCTCTTTGAAGATGTCAAAGTCGTGAAAGATAAAAGATGACTGAGAAACTGTCACAGATTGTTTAGAGAAGATCGAGCGTAGTGCATGATCTTGTGTTGGAGCCTCAACAGGTAAAAAAAAAAGTTATAAAGGACATTATTGAGATAATTAAAATGTGAATACAAACAGTGGATTACATAATAGTACTATATTCGTGTTAAATTTTCTTATTTTGTTCATTGTATTCTGGTTACATAAGAAAATATCCCTGTACCCAAGATTTATACACTGAGGTATTTAGGAATAAACAGACACGAAGTCTACAATTTGCTCTCAAGTTATTAAAAAAAGATTATGTATATGTGTGGTGGGGGGAGAGAGAGAAAAAATGATCAAGCGAAAAACAAATGGGGCAAAGTTCATCCGTTTTTGAATCTGGGTAAAAGGTATACAGGAGTTATGCTATTGGTGAAACTTGTCTACAAATCCAAAATTATATCAAAATAAAAAGTTACAAAAAATGGAGATGGGGGAACAGGGACAGAGGAAGCTACTTTGGCAGCATCCCACCAGTGCAAAGGGAAAAGCCATACAGAGATGCGCTGGTTCTGCTTCTGTTCTCTATAGCCACCCCTCTTCTGATACCTTCTGTATTCTTAGCGAAATAAACCAAGAAGTTATAGCCAGTGTGTAGGTGGTCTGTTTTGGCAGCTTCAAAGGGGAAGACAGCTTTTGTGAAAATGAAAGTATTCATTTTAAAATAATTGAGACCTCTCTGTCCTGCATAGCAATTTGGGGGACCTGTAACAGTTTGAGATCAGAATGTATGAACTTGTGAAATGTTTTTAACATGAGATAGATAAAAGAGCTAGTGTAGGATGAAAAAAGGGAACAGTACAAACTGTACATAATTTACCAATGTAAAAAAAAATAGTGTTTCCTTCCAGTCCTCTCCCACGATTTAACTCTTGTATGTAGTCTCTCTTCGGATTGTTTCTATCAGATTATATGCCAATCATTGTATGAAACAGTATCATTAGAATGCTTAGTTATTGACCTAATTATGTATAGATATTCTAAATACTTTTGAAAAGATGCTAGCCTTAGACACCCTGCTTTGCTAGAGCAAGATCTGTTTCCAAGATCCTGGAAACTTGACTTTGGAGAAGAAATAAAAGGGTGTGAAAATAACTAAAATTGATTAAAATGAAAAAAACCTTTTGATCAAAAACTAATGAATTATATAAAATGAAATAGCTCCCCACCCTGCCTCCATGCACATTTTCACCCCTTTTTAAAAAATACTATGCTGAATGAGAACTACAAGACATTATTGAGGGAAATCCACGATGACATAAAGAAATGGAAAGATATCCCATGCACGTGGATTGGAAGAATAAACATAGTTAAAATGTGTATATTACCTAAAGCAATCTACAGATTCAATGCAATCCCAATCAGAATCCCAATGACATTCTTCACAGAAATAGAAAAAAGAATACTAAAATTTATATGGGGCAACAAAAGACCCCGAATAGCTAAAGAAATCCTAAAGAAAAAGAACAAAGCAGAAGGCATCACAATTCCTGACTTCAAAACATACTACAAAGCAATAGTAATCAAAACAGCATGGTACTGGTACAAAAACAGACACACAGATCAATGGAACAGAACTGAAAGCCCAGAAATAAAACCACACATATACGGACAGCTAATTTTCGACAAAGGTGCTAAGAACATGCAATGGAGAAAGGAAAGTCTCTTCAATAAATGGTGTTGGGAAAACTGGACAGCCACATGCAAAAGAATGAAAGTGGACCATGTGCTATCGCCATTCACAAAAATTAACTCAAAATGGATCAAAGACGTGAAGGTGAGACCTGAAACTATAAAACTCATAGAAGAAAATATAGGCAACACACTATTTGACATTGGTTTTAAAGGAATCTTTTTGGATGACATGCCTACCCAGACTAGGGAAACTAAAGAAAAAATAAACAAGTGGGACTTTATCAGATTAAAGAGCTTTTATAAGACAAATGAAACCAGAATCAAGATGAACAAACAACCAACCAGCTGGGAGAGAATATTTGCAAAACATACATCTGACAAGGGGTTGATCTCCATAATATATAAAGAACTCACACAATTGAACAACAAAAAAACAAACAACCCGATCAAAAAATGGACAGAGGAAATGAACAGACACTTCTCCAAGGAAGATATACAGATGGCCAATAGGCACATGAAAAGATGCTCAACATCACTAATCATCAGGGAAATGCAAATCAAAACAACACTAAGATACCACCTCACACCCGTTAGAATGGCTATAATCACCAAGACAAAAAACAACAAGTGTTGGAGAGGATGTGGAGAAACAGGAACCCTCATACACAGCTGGTGGGAATGCAAATTGGTGCAGCCTCTATGGAAAACGGTATGGAGATTCCTCAAAGAATTAAAAATAGAGATGCCCTATGATCCAGCCATCCCACTACTGGGAATCTATCCAACGCACCTGAAATCAACAATCCAAAGAGGCTTATGCACCCCTATGTTCATTGCAGCATTATTCACCATAGCCAAGAAGTGGAAGCAACCTAAGTGTCCCTCGACTGACGATTGGATTAAGAAAATGTGGTATATGTATACAATGGAATACTACTCAGCCATAAAAAAAGACAAAATCGTCCCATTTGCAACAACATGGATGGGCCTGGAGCGTATTATGTTAAGTGAAATAAGCCGGAAAGAGAAAGACAAACACTGTATGATCTCACTCATATGTGGAATATAAACCAACACATGGACAGAGAAAACTGGACTGTGGTTACCTGGGCAGTGGGGGTGGGGGGTGGGCACAAGGGGTGAAGGGAGTCATATATGGGGTGATGGACAAACAAAAATGTACAACCCAAAATTTCACAATGTTAGAAACCATTAAAACATCAATAAAAAAAAATACTATGCTGTTACTTCGAATTCATTGGTATTTAGCAGAACTTAACACAGATCTTATTTGTGCTATGCCATGGACGGAACTTTGAGGAAGAAATGATGCCTTGCACTATATACAAAATTCAACCCTTACAAAAATAATTTAAAAATTCCAGCAGATTGGGCAAAGAATCAAGGTAACTCCAGTTTAAGGTGGCTACTCTTCAGAATACTGTCTACTGTAAATAGAATCCTGCTCTCCCCCATCTCCCACCCTCGAGTGAAAGTTTTACATTGCTAGAAAATAAAGCATTTCTTTGACACACACATTTGATTTTATCCATAGGATTAAAATAGATTAATTAGGAGGCTAGCCAAAATAAATTATTTGCAATATAATTACACTATAATTTTCAGCATTAAGTATACATGTCTCTAGAGATAAAATAGCTTTAATTTGCAAAATTGAATAATTAAAGTAGATAATTGTTCCTAAGGACCTGGGAGGCAGGTAATTTGAGCAATTTGAACAGCTACCAGCATAAATAATCAGTTTGGGTAGTCTGCTGAAGATGAAAAACGAGCCTGAAGGAATAAAAATTACCTTTTAGAAAAACTTCAAAATAATAAATCCCAAATATTATTGACTGCAGTAGACACTGTCAAAATTGGCCTAATTTTGGTGGCCCTAATTGGCCTAAGCCAATTAGGATAATTCCATTCCCCTGGTCTCAGCCCGTCCAAAGGTGGGCCCCTGTTGGTTATTTTTACATTTTAGGTTTTGGATGGCAATCTTATTTCCAATTTCTTAAAAAAGTTTCATTGTAACACCCAATCAATCTGGTGCTGCCTCAGTTCTCTCATTATTAGAGCTTACCCATAATAACAACTGTAGCGTAAATGTAAATCAACCAATAGGTTTCTGTATTTATATGCCTTTTACATACCTTAATATTTAAAACAGTTCATCTTTTCATATTATTTTCTTGTTGAATAGAACATATTTATCCTGTAGGATTTGCCGCATTCTAGCTCTGGCTGATTGTTTCCTTGAGCAGTCTCCCTTATCCCTCTGGGAGGTAGAACTATGGGCTTGATTTAGGAAAAAGTTTGTTTGTTTTTTTTTTTTGACAAAAACACTTATTAGGTGTCACTGTGCAGTTCCTAATGTATTACATCAGTGGCACACGATATCTGAGTGGTCACATTTTTAGTGATGTCAGAACAATTGGTAGAACGAGGTTTTTGTCAGCTTTGGCCAATGGGAGTCTTTTGGAATCAGCTCTGGATTCCATCTGACATCACCCCCATAATTCCAAGAGCTTTCTTGCTTTCTGGCACCACAGATGTTCCAGGTTTATATCTCCTGACCCAGGCTTGAAATCAGCCACTTGTATAAGAATCTGTTTCTTTTAGTGGGGAAAGTATTTACTGGGCATAATCTGGGCTCAAGGATGCTTATTCTGGTGGGTTGTTATTGCTTCTAGACCTTCCAGTGGACCAAGCTAGGGAATAAGTAGTTTTTCAGAAAGAGAAAAGGAAAACATGAATTTATGCAGATATTACCAATTCAGACTTAAGATTTCAGGGGGATTTTAGTTGTATTTCTTTTCTCTTGCACAAAAAAATCTGAGATCCAAATGATATTAATATAATTACTTATTTGCTTTATCCAAGAATATCCATATAGCAGTTTTAAAATAACCATACCAGTAGTACTACTAAAAATTAAGATAATTGAATACATTTTAAGATTTCTCTGTGGGTGTGTGGTTATTGTCATTGTCCTTAAGATATCTTTTACAAAGGATGTACAGTCCAAATATTGTGTTTTAAAGTCACCTAAAATAATTCTTTCTGTGTTGTTACACCACAAACTTGATATAGAGTTAAATTCAATTATTTCAGTTTGTTTTCAGTTTTTTGGGGGGATTTTCTTTCCTTTTGTATTTAATTTTGTTTTTAAGTGTGTAAGATATTTACATGATTCCAAAGTCAAAACTATAAAACAAAGTACATTCAGAGAAATCTAATATTCTTCCCTGTTCCTTCCTTTCCCTTCTAGGTAACTATTTATGCATTTTTTTTGCTTATCCTCTATTGTTTCTTTTTGAAAATACAAGCATATGTGCATGTATATGTATGTGTATATGTATATGCACATATATAGGTATTTCCCTCACTTTATTACACAAAAGGAAGCATACTATAAACCCTGTTTTGCAATGTGCTTTATTCACTTATCAATATATCCAGAAGATCACTCACTCTATAGCAGGATATACAGATTTTCCTCATTACTTTTTACATTGCACGGTACTCCATTGTGTGTTTATTCAACCAAATCCCTATTGATAGACATCCAGGTTATTTTAGTTTTTTACTGTTACAAGTAGTGCCACAGTGCATATGTTATTTTGTATTTTTTCCCAGAGTATTGTTAGGAATTTTTGGGTAAAAGATAATTGCATATGTAATTTTACTAGATAATGCCAATTCCTTTCCATAGCAACTCTATACCATTTTGCATTCCTAACATTAATGTATGACCCTGCCTGGTTTTCCACAACTTTGCCAATAGTTATGTTGTAATTTTTTATCATTGCCAATCCGATAGATAAGAAATGGTTTCTCAATGTCGTTTAATTTGGGTTTTTTTTTTAGTATGAGCAAATTTGAGCATCCTTTTAATATATTTAAGCATCATTTTTATTTCTGTTTCTGTGATTTACGTATTCATTTTTCCATGGAGTTATTGATCTTTTTCTTCTCAGTTTTTAGAAGTTCTTTATGTTCTGGGTATTAACTCTTTCCAGTAATATAAGTTGGAAATCTTGTTTTCAAGTTTGTGATTTGCCTTTTTGCATTGCTTGTGCTGACTTTTCTTATATAAAAGTTATTTTTGAATTCTATATAGTCAAATTCGTCAACCTTTTCCCTTACTGATTCTAGATTTTGAATCATAAAGTTTTTTCTGTTCCCAAGTTATAAAGAAAATTCTCTCCCTCTCTCTCTCTCTTTTAGTACTTATATGGTTTCATTTTTTAATATTTAGATCTCTAGTACATTTTTTTATAATTTTTATTTATTTATTTATTTTTCCCCCACAGCCCCAGTAGATAGTTGTATGTCATAGTTGCACATCCTTCTAGTTGCTGTGTGTGGGACAAGGCCTCAGCATGGCCGGAGAAGTGGTGCGTCAGTGCGCGCCCGGGATCCGAACCCCAGCCGCTAGCAGCAGAGCGCGCGCACTTAACCGCTAAGCCACGGCGCCGGCCCTCTAGTACATTTTTATCTAGATGCATGGTGTGTGGAATGGATCCAAATTTACCTTTTTTCCCCCAAATGATTATTCTTTTGTTCCAATACCACTCATTAAAAAGTCCCTCTTTTCCTTACCGATTTGAGATGCTCCCTTTATCTACACTAAATTTCCAAATGCTCTGGCATCTAGTTCTGAATTTTCTTTTTTGTCCTCCATTTTGTTTGTACACAAATACATCTTTTAATTACGTAGACTTTATAATATGTTTTAATATCTATGAGGGGTAGCCCCCCCCACTATTGCTTTTATTTTTCAGAGTCTCCTTTGCTACTATTGTTTGTCTTTTTATATGAACTTTACATTCAATTTTGTCACTCAAAGGGAAAAAAATACCTGATGGTATTTTTATTAGGATTGTGAAACTTGCCTAGAGCACTTTGGGAGTGACATATTTTTGATGTTGAATCTTTCTATCCAAGACCTTGGATATATATGGTATGTTTTGCCATTTATTCAAATCTACTTTTTATCTTTAAGCATGTTTTATGGTTTTCTTCATATGTATTTTATACATTTCTTGTTAAGCTTATGCCTAGGCATTTTACTCTATCTTATCCCTCTTATAAATGTGTTTTCTCTTCCACTATATTTTCAAAACTAGGTGGTATTTGTGTGTATGAAAGTTATTACTTTCTGTGCATTCATTTTATTTCCTGCTACTTTACCAAATTCTCTTGTTGTTTGTATCAGTTTTTCTATTGCTTTTTTGACCCCCAGATATACCATCTGCATAGAGAAATGGTTTTACCTCATGCTTTCCAATTTTTATGTTTCTAATTGTTTCCTCTTATCTAATTGTTTTGGCTAATATTACCAATTCAGTGGTTAAATGATAATGAAGACTGTGTACATTCTTGTCTTGTCTTTCCCCTAGAGACTTTAGCAGGAAAGCCTCTAGTTTTTCCCCAATAAGTTAAGTGCTGATATGGGAGCAGAGGTATATATATTTTATTATGCATAGAAGGTATCAATTTTAATCTTATTGAATGTTGAATTTTGTCAAGTATCTTTTTGACCTCTGTGGAGATGGTTATATGATTTTTCTTTACTCTGTTAAACTGATGAATTATACTAATGACTGTACTACTGTATTAATGAATATACTAATATCCAGTCTTGCCCTCCTGGAATAAGCACTGCTTTTATGACATCTATTTTTTAATTTGCTCTTGGATCCTGTTTGCTAACATTTAATTTGTTGCATCAACGTTCATAATTATCACTGGTCTTGTGGTAAAGGCTGTCAGTGCCTCACCCATAACCCATTGGCACTTAATGTTTATGTATACACCTGCCCAGCTTTCAATGGCCAGTGTTTGCAACTCTGCCTGAAGATTTTCTCTGGCCATTAGAGCTCACTTAACTAGAGAACAAGGAGCAGGCCAGAAATGCTAGTTAATTTGCACCCCCTGGGAGAAGCCCTCAATCAATGACTGGCATGAGCTGGTGGATAAATACCTAGGCTCTCCCAGGATAACTCTGAGGCACAGGGTCTATACTGTCTCCCTGAATCCCTCAGCAGGATTAAGTTCCAATTGCCTTTAGCGACAATTTGCTTGGTAGTAACACATTATTGGTTTCCTTCCTGTCCATGCTTCTCTTTCTCACTCTGGGCTCTCCCAAACTACTTGTTCTTGAATCTTTGTCTCTAGGTTGGCCTCTAGGGAAACCCAGCTAAGCCAGGACTATAATTTTCTTTTTTGTACAATCTTTGTGAAGTTTGGGTATCAATGCTATATTCATTTTTTTAGAACCTAGAAATTTGACTGTTATTTATTGTTCTCTGAAATAGTTTAAGTAGCATTGGATTTATCTGATCTTTGAGGGTTTGATAGAAATCCCCTGTGAAACCAATTGGGCATGGTGTGTCCGTGTGGGAGCTCTGACAGCCTTCTCTATATTGTCTATAGAAATTGCTCTTAGATTTGCTATTGATGCTGGGGAAATTTTGTAAATTATATATTTCTGGAACATTATCCATTTCAAATGATTTTATACAGGTTTTCAAATTTATTTACATAGGGTTGTGCTAAGTGATGTTTGTAAAGTTTTCTATATTTTCTCTGATTTTATGGTTATTGTTCCATTATCATTTATTTCATATATTTGTATCCCCAAACATTCCTCCCATTCCCTGTTTTGGTTTAGGTTAGCTAGTGGTCTGTCTGTTTTCTTGACTTTTTGAATAATTGGCTTTCTTTGGGCAGTTTTGTTTTACTATTTCCTCTTGATCCAAAGATTGCTTAGTAGTGTGTTTTTATAGTTTTGGGTGGAAGGGACTTAAAAAAATGTCATTATTTTCTAGCTGTGTTGAATTGTGGTCACAGAAGGCCATTAATATCATTTGCATTTTTGGAATTTACTGAGATTTTCTTTGTGGCCTATGGTATATTAATTTTGTGAATTTTCCATGTGACAGAAGAAGGTTTAATCTCTATTATCAGGGTCCAGTGTTCAGTATACATTTATTAGACCTACTTTGTTGATGATTTTGTTTAGGTCTTCTGTATCCATACTAATCTTTTGTCCAATTAGGTCTATTCTGTTTTGGAAGAGGGTATTAAAATCTCTAATTATTAATGTTTTTGCTTATTTCTTTTTGCATTCCCTTTAGTTTCCACTTTATAATAGTTGTTGCTGTATTATTAGACATATGGATATTAATAATAGTTTTCCTCTTTGTAAATTGTGGACTTTAGCATTATAAAGTGTCTTTTTGTCTCCTTCTTGAGGAATGGGGGTGAATTCTTGCTTGTCTAATAACAAAATTGTGACCCTGTTTTCTTTATATTTGAATATGCCTAGTTTACCCTTTTATTTTTATCACTTTAATCTTATATTTTAGAAAGTCTCTTCTATCCAGCATAAAGTTGGATTTTGACTTTTATCCAATCTGAAAATCTTTTGCTTTTTATAGATGAATTAAGCCTATTTGCATGTATTGATACAATTTATATACTTCCTTTTAGTTTTATTATTATCATATAAAGTCTTTCCTATGAAGTCTGATTTATTCTGTCTCTTTTTCTGTCTCATTTATTTTGGTATTTAGGAAGATTTGTATTTTGTTCTAATAACTTTACATAATACCATTCAGTCCCCTCTTATTTTGATATTGTCTTCCTACTATGAATAATGTTATAATTAGCTAGAGATGAAAATAATAAGAATAATAAGTTTTCACATATTGAGGTATGTGAGGAAGCCATTCTGGTTTAAACCTGATTTGGCCAAAAACTTGTTTTTCCCAAACATGTATTGTACGTCAGCTTCAAACATTTTCCCAAAGCAAAGAATACACCCTTTAAAGATAGGGATGAATGTCTCCCTTCCTTTGGTGCTAAAATACCAGTACTTCTTTGAGGATACGATTTTCTTCCCAGAAAACCAAGATCAAGTTGACCTGCTGTGTATGTGCTAAACTGCAGCAAAACATCTCCTTGTGACTTTGAGAAAAAAAATTCTATTTGCATCATGCTTGATGTGTGTTCCTTGTTCTGAAACGGTATATAACCATGCTGTAAACCGTGCTTCTCCAGAGTGCTTTCTTCCCTGGTGAAGATTGCACTTGCCGGCTAGTCCTCACACTAGGGTCAATAAGTATCACCTTATCTTTCTTATCTATAGATTGATTATTGATTATTTGCATCAACGCTAGTAACCTCTTTCTCTTCCCTCTTTTACCCCCAACATCTAATTTAAAGTTTATCTTTTTATTCCCAGTTTTTAAAAAGCAAGATTATCTCTTCATATATAGTCTCTGCTTTCTCCCCATTTTTGATATTTGTGTTACATCCATGTTATCAAAGCCTATAAAAATTAAATACTATTCTTTCAACCTTATTCTCACTGTTTATCCTGAATTCTACTGTAAAATGCTTATCACCAAAACTTAAGTTGAATTTCTCCAATCATTATGTGAAGCTTATTTTCTAGTAGATTCCTCGAGAAGGCAATGGGAGTAATATTTCCTGTGTCCTTGTGTGTTCATAACTGTCTATGTCTTTAAAACTTTTATACTTGAAAGACTGTTAAGCTAAGCCCTTAGTTTAAATTATTTCTTTAAGTATTTTAAATATGGTATTCAATTGCCTTTTGGCAACAAATTTTCTGTCAAAAAGTTCAATGTCTGGGTCTGGTCTGGTGGCATAGTGGTTAAGTGTGCATGCTCCACTTTGGTGGCCTGGGGTTCCTTGGTTCGGATCCGGGCGTGGACCTACACACTGCTCATTGAGCCATGCTGTGGCAAGTGTCCCACATATAAAATAGACGAAGATGGGCACAGATGTTAGCTCAGGGCCAGTCTTCCTCACCAAAAAGAAGAGGATTGGCAACAGATGTTAGCTCACGGCTAATCTTCCTCACCAAAAAAAAAAGAAAAAACAAAACTCCAATGCCAATCTTATGTTCTTTCCTCATAACTGAATGGGTCTTTTTTCCAAAATACTCTTAATGATTTTTTCTTATATTTAAAGTCCAACAGTTTTACCAGAGTATGTTTTGGTAGTGACTATTCTGGGCTGATTTTTCTAGGGATATGACATGGCCTTTTGATATGTATATTCACTTGTCTACACATTTTAGAATATTTTTCTTGAATTATTTTTTTAAATAAATTCTACATTTTTTAATAATTTGAATTTTAGGGAAAATTCTCAAAGATAGCACAGAGAGTGCCCATATATCTTTCACCCAGTTTCCCCCCTTTGTTACTGTTGTACATACCATGGTACATTTGTCAAAGGTAAAAACTTACATTCTGGTAGTTTGTGTTTTTTCATAGAATCAGTCCATTTCATCTAAATTAGAAAATTTATTGGCATAATTGTTCAGAATGTTCCCCTTATTATCCATTTGATGTCTGTAGGATCTGTAGTAATTCTTCTCTTTCATTTCTTTTTTTTTTTTTTTTTTAATTTTTTGTTTATTGCAGTAACATTGGTTTATAAATTTCATTTCTGATATTGATAGTTTGTATCTTCTCTATTTATTTCCTGATTAGTTTGGATAGTTTATTATGGATTTTATTGATTTTTCCAAATAATCAGCTTTTGGTTTCATTAATTTTTTATATTGTGTTTATTTTTTATTTTATTGATTTCTATGTCATTTTTTTCTTCTGCTTGCTTTGGGTTTAATTTGCTCCCTTTTTTCTAGTTAATATAGAAGCTTAGATAAATGTTTGAGATTTTCTTTTTATTTTTTTATTTTTTTATTTTTTGTGAGGAAGACCAGCCCTGAGCTAACATCTGATGCCAATCCTCCTCTTTTTTTTTTTTTTTTTTTTTTTTGCTGAGGAAGACTGGCCCTGGGCTAACATCCGTGCCCATCTTCCTCTACTTTATATGGGACGCCGCCACAGCATGGCTTAACAAGCAGTGAGTCCGTGCATGCCCAGGATCTGAACCGGCGAACCCTGGGCCGATGCAGCGGAGCACGTGCACTTAACCACTTGCACCACTGGGCCGGCCCCGAGACTTTCTTTTTAAATATAAGCATTTAATGCTGTAAATTTTCCTCTTAGTACTGCTCTAGCTGCATTGCATAAATTTTGATATTTTCTGTTTTTATTTTAATTCAGTTAAAAATATTTTATAATTTCTCTTGTAGTTGTTATTTGACTCATGAGTTATTTAGAAGTGAGTTGTTTAATTTCCAAATATTTGGAGATTTTTCTGGATATCTTCCTGTTATTGATTTCTAGTTTAGTTTTGATAACCTAATTAAGGTTTTTAGTTTTGTTGACATCAGAAAACAAACTCTGTATGATTTCAATCCTTTTACTTTTTTTTGACTTTTGTTATGGTCTTCCATATGATCTATCTTATTGATTGTTCTATGTGCAGTTGAAACAACGTATTATGCTGTCACAAGGTCAAGTGTTCTGCATATGTCAATTAGGTTAAGTTGGTTGATGGTTTTGCTCCAGTCTTCTTTATAGTCACTGATTTTATGTATACTTATTCTACCAATTACTGAGAGAGGAGTGTTGAAATCTCCAACAATAATATTAATATTGTGTATTTCTCCTTTTAGTTCTATTAGATTTTGCTTCTTTTTTTATTTTAAGATTTTATTTATTTATTTTTCCCCCCAAAGCCCCAGTAGATAGTTGTATGTCATAGCTGTACATCCTTCTAGTTGCTGTATGTGGGACGTGGCCTCAGCATGGCCGGAGAAGCTGTGTGTCGGTGCGTGCCTGGGATCTGAACCCAGGCCACCAGCAGCAGAGTGCGCGCACTTAACCTCTAAGCCACGGGGCCAGCCCAGATTTTGCTTCTTATATTGTAAAGGTCTGTTATGAGATGCATCCACAATTACTGTTATATCATCATGATGAATTTATCCCTTTATCATTACAAAACGTCCATCTTTATCCTTGGTATATTAGTCTGCTCAGGCTGCTATAACAAAGTACCACAGACTGGATGACTTAAACAAAAGAAACTTATTTTCTCACAGTTCTGAAGGCTGGAAAATCCAAGATCAAGGTTCCAGCAGGGTTGGTATTTGGTGAGAGCTCTGCCCTTGAGTTGCAGATGGCCACCTTCTCGCCATGTACTCATGTGGAATTTCCTTGGTGTGTGTGCCTGTAGGGAGGGGAGGAGAGCTCTGGTGTCTCTCCTCATAAGGACACTAATCCTATCAGATCAGGGCCCTGCCCTTATGACCTCATTTAACCATAATTACTTCCTTAGAGGCCCATCTTCAAATACAGCCACACTGGGGGATTAGGGCTTCAACATATGAATTTTGGGAGGACACAAATATTTAGTCCATAACGTGGTAATATTCTTTGTTTTGAAATCTAGTTTTATAGTAATACAGCTACTCTAGCTTTATTTTTGTTTTTTCAAATTCGCATGGTTTATTTTTCTCCATCACTTGACTTTTAACCTGTGTGTGTCTTTACAGTTACAGTGAATTTCTTGCAGACAGCATGCAGCTGGGTCTTGTTTTATCCAGTCTAACAATCTTTGCCTTTTAAATCTTAGACCAATTTACATCTAATATCATTGCTGATATGGGTATAGCTTAAGTCTACCATGTTGTTATTTGTTTTCTTTTTGTCCCACCTGTTCTTTGCTCCTCTTTATCTTTTATCTTATTTTCTTTTGAATTAATTGAATATATTGTGTGGCTCTGTTTTATCTCCACTATTGGCTGATTAGCTATTCATCTTTTTAATTTTCTTAGGAGCTGCTCTAGTATTTGCAGTGTAAATCTTTAACTTATCACCATCTACTTTAAAACACTATTAAAACACTTCACATAAAATATAAG
The DNA here is from genome assembly GCF_020826845.1 of Diceros bicornis minor. Taxonomy (NCBI): domain Eukaryota; kingdom Metazoa; phylum Chordata; class Mammalia; order Perissodactyla; family Rhinocerotidae; genus Diceros; species Diceros bicornis. The sequence continues at coordinate 18,930,120 of NC_080764.1, read as the reverse complement.
ATCCCTGGGCCAGCCCCACGGCTTAGCGGTTAAGTGCGTGCTCCGCTGCTGGCGGCCAGGGTTCAGATCCCGGGCGCGCACTGACGCACCGCTTCTCCGGCCATGCTGAGGCCGTGTCCCACATACAGCAACTAGAAGGATGTGCAGCTATGATATACAACTATCTACTGGGGCTTTGGGGGAAAAATAAATAAATAAAATTATTAAAAAAAAATAATAAGATCCTTAACAACAGATGTGTTTCCATTTACCGTCTCCATCTTCTGTGCTATTTTTGTCATATATTTTACTTCTACATTTGTTATAAACGCCATGATACTTTTTTAAACATTTAAAAGTCAGCTATCTTTTAAAGATGTTAAAAGTGAGAAAGACTATGTTTTACATTTATCCTCACATTTTATAAAACTGCTTTTCTGGTTAACAACATCATTTGCTAAAAGGGAGACTAAATTCTGCCTGTGCATCTTCTACCCTATTTTGGCCAGATATGAATGTCTTAATTTCTAATTTATTGTTACAAGCCAGCAACACTCCATTAGTTTTGTACAGTGTGGTACCTGTGGGATGCTTCTGATCTCAGTCAATCAACAATTCACAAAAAAGACTTGAGGGGGGCCAGCCTGGGGGAGTAGTGGTTAAGTCCGTGTGCTCTGCTTCAGCCGCCTGGGGTTCGTGGGTTCAGATTCTGGGCACAGACCTACGCACCGCTCATCCGGCCATGCTGTGGCAGCGTCCCACATACAAAATGGAGGAAGATGGGCACAGTTGTTGGCTTGGGGCTAATCTTCCTCAGCAAAAAGAGGATTGGCAAGGATGTTAGCTCGGAGCCAGTCTTCCTCACACACACACAAAAAAAAGACTTGAGGACATTTTTAGTGGCTAGAATCGAGGTTTACTTAGGTATCAATCAATCAATGAAACATTAACAATTATTCATTTGTCGACTTCTTTCTGTTCATTCACTAGTTAAACATGGACTAATCATTAACTATGTGCCTGACTCCAAGTGAGGTACTGGCAATATAAAGAAAAAATGGGGATGTGAGGGCGATCTGGCTGCAACATCTGTCACCTCATTGATCACCAGGGTTGATTTGGCTGATCTGGCTGGCTACGCAGGTTGTCCCCTTCCTCCCTCACCGCTCCACGTGCATCCCTCCCGAAGCTGTGCGCTGGGTTGAAGAGGACAACCTTCCCCGATAGAGGAGGACCATTCTTCAGTCAAGGGTATGTGAGTAGCTGTGCTCCCCTGCTAGAACCTCCAAACAAGCTCTCAAAGAAAAAATGCTGTCCCTTCCCTGAAGGGTCTCCCATCATATAGGTTTTAACTAGAAAGAGAGTGAAATCAGCTTTTAAAATGCATTAATCAGTGTTTTTCTCCTCAGTGCCTCAGTGTCATTTCTCCCATAATTCTTTGTGTCCTGTTTTATAACTTGGTTATAATATAATATAATGTTAAATTATTATTATGATAACAATAATGCAGCTATCAGTTTCATTACATACATTTTAATCGTCGTCTTTTTTTTTCTTTTTTAATTTTTTGTTTATTGCAGTAACATTGGCTTATAACATTGTAAAAATTTCAGGTGTACATCATTATACTTCTATTTCTGCATAGATCACATCATGTTCACCACCAAAATACTAATTACAACCCATCACCACACACATGTACCGAATTATCCCTTTCACCCTCCTCCCTCCCCCCTTCCCCTCTGGTAACCACCAATCCAATCTCTGTCGCTGTGTGTTTGTTTATTGTTGTTATTATCTACTACTTAATGAAGGAAATCATATGGTATTTGACCTTCTCCCTCTGACTTATTTCACTTTGCATTATACCCTCAATGTCCATCCATGTTGTCACAAATGGCTGGATTTCATCGTTTCTTATGGCTGAGTAGTATTCCATTGTGTATATATACCACATCTTCTTTATCCATTCGTCCCTTGATGGGCACTTAGGTTGCTTCCAAGTCTTGGCTATTGTGAATAATGCTGCAATGAACACAGGGGTGCATGTACCTTTACAAATTGGTGTTTTCAAGTTCTTTGGATAAATACCCAGCAGTGGAATAGCTGGATCATATGGTAGTTCTATCCTTGATTTTTTGAGGAATCTCCATACTGTTTTCCATAGTGGCTGCACCAGTTTGCACTCCCACCAGCAGTGTATGAGAGTTCCCTTCTCTCCACATCCTCTCCAACACATGTTGTTTCCTGTCTTGTTAATTATAGCCATTCTGACGGGCGTGAGGTGATATCTCATCGTAGTTTTGATTTGCATTTCCCTGATAGTTAGTGATTTTGAACATCTTTTCATGTGTCTGTTGGCCATCTGTATATCTTCTTTGGAGAAATGTCTGTTCAGGTCTTTTGCCCATTTTTTAATTGGGTTGGTAGTTTTTTTGTTGTTGAGATGCATGAGTTCTTTATATATTTTGGAGATTAAGCCCTTATCAGATGTATGGTTTGCAAATATCTTCTCCCAATTGTTAGGTTGTCTTTTCATTTTGTTGATGGTTTCCTTTGCCGTGCGGAAGCTTTTTAGTTTGATGTAGTCCCATTTGTTTATTTTTTCTATTGTTTCTCTTGCCCAGTCAGACATGGTGTTTGAAAAGATGTTGCTAAGACTGACGTCGAAGAGCGTACTGCCTATGTTTTCTTCTAGAAGTTTCACAGTTTCAGGTCTTACATTCAAGTCTTTAATCCATTTTGAGTTAATTTTTGTGTATGGTGTAAGGTAAGGGTCTACTTTCATTTTTTTGCATGTGGCTATCCAGTTTTCCCAACACCATTTGTTGAAGAGATTTTCTTTTGCCCATTGTATGTGCTTGGCTCCTTTGTCAAAGATTAGCTGTCCATAGATGTGTGGGTTTATTTCTGGGCTTTCAATTCTATTCCATTGATCTGTGTGTCTGTTTTGGTGCCAGTACCATGCTGTTTTGGTTACTATAGCTTTGTAGTATATTTTGAAATCAGGGAGTGTGATACCTCTAGCTATGTTCTTTTTTCTCAGGATTCCTTTAGCTATTCGGGGTCTTTTGTTGTTCCATATAAATTTTAGGATTCTTTGTTTGATTTCTGTGAAAAATGTTGTTGGAACTTTGATAGGGATTGCATTGAATCTATAGATGGCTTTAGGAAGTATGGACATCTTAACTATGTTAATTCTTCCAATCCAAGAGCATGGAATATCTTTCCATTTCTTTGCGTCTTCTTCAATTTCTTTCAGAAATGTTTTATAGTTTTCGGTGTACAGATCTTTCACTTCTTTGGTTAAGTTTATTCCTAGGTATTTTATTCTTTTTGTTGCGATTGTAAATGGGATGGTATTCTTAATTTCTCTTTCTGCTACTTCGTTGTTAGTGTACAGAAATGCAACTGATTTTTGTATGTTGATTTTGTATCCTGCAACTTTACCATATTCGTTTATTACTTCTAAAAGTTTTCTGGTGGATTCTTTAGGGTTTTCTATATATAAAATCATGTCATCTGCAAATAGTGACAGTTTCACTTCTTCCTTTCCAATTTGGATCCCTTTTATTTCTTTCTCTTGCCTGAGTGCTCTGGCTAGGACTTCCAGTACTATGTTAAATAGGAGTGGTGACAGTGGGCATCCTTGTCTGGTTCCTGTTCTTAGAGGGATAGCTTTCAGTTTTTCACCATTGAGGATGATATTAGCTGTGGGTTTCTCATATATGGTCTTTATTATGTTGAGGTACTTTCCTTCTATACCCATTTTATTCAGAGTTTTTATCATAAATGGATGCTGTATCTTGTCAAATGCTTTCTCTGCATCTATTGAGATGATCATGTGATTTTTATTCTTCATTTTATTAATGTGGTGTATTACATTGATTGATTTGCGAATGTTAAACCATCCCTGCATACCTGGAATAAATCCCACTTGATCATGGTGTATAATCTTTTTAACATATTGTTGTATGCGATTTGCTAGTATTTTGTTGAGGATTTTTGCATTGATGTTCATCAGTGATATTGGCCTGTAATTTTCTTTTTTTTGTGTTGTCCTTGTCTGGTTTTGGTATCAGGGTAATGTCAGCTTCGTAGAATGAGTTAGGGAGCTTCCCCCCCTCCTCAATTTTTTGGAAGAGTTTGAGAAGGATAGGTATTAAGTCTTCTTTGAATGTTTGGTAGAATTCACCAGGGAAGCCATCTGGTCCTGGACTTTTATTTTTGGGGAGGTTTGTGATTACTGTTTAATCGTCGTCTTCTTTTATCCCTTAAGACAATCCTGTGAAATACTGTTACCCTGGTTTTACAGAGGGGGAAATTGAGGTTCAGAGATTGATCTGCCCAAAGTCACAGCTACTCCATGAGCGATTTGGGACTGGATTTAATCCAGGGGTGGCTGAGTCTGGAGCACCTGTTCAGTTAGAAACAAGCAGAAAAAGGTTGGTCCAAGATTTCTGCTTCTGCTTGGAATCCCGCAGCAGAGGGGTCTGGGCATACTGCAGGTGGTGGATAAATACTGTTAAAAGAGTGAAGAGGAAAGGAAACAATCATTGAATTTTTCAATCAGTGAAAGAGTGAAAAGGCAACCTACAGAATGGGAGAAAATATTTGCAAATCATATATCTGATAAGCGGTTGATATCCAGAATATGTAAATTACTCCTACAACTCAACACCAACATAACAAATAATCTGATTAAAAAATGGGCAATGAACTTGAATAGACAGTTCTCCAAAGTAGATATACAAATGAACAAAAAGCACAGGAAAAGATGCTCAACATCACTAATCATTAGAGAAATGCAAATCAAAACTACAATGAGGTATCACCTCACACCCATTTGGATGGCCACTATAAAAAGAATAAATAAAATAACAAATGTTGGTGAGGATATGGAGAAATTGGAACCCTTATGTACTGCTGATAGGAATGTTAAGATAGTGCAGCTGCTATGGAAACCAGTATGGAGGTTCTTCAAAAATTAAAAAATAGCATTACCATATGATTCAGTAATCAAACTTTTGGATATAAATCCAAAAGAACTGAATGCAGGATCTTGAAGAGATATTTGTATACTCATGTTCACTGCAACATTATTCATAACAGATGAAAGGTGGAAGCAGCCCAAATACCTATCAAGGGATGAATGGATAAAGAAAATATGGTATATGCATAGAATGGAATATTATTCAGCCTTAAAAAAGAAGAGAATTCAGTCACATGCTACAACATGGATAAACTTTGAGGACGTTATACTAAGTGAAATACATCAGTTACAAAAAGACAAGTACTTTATGATTGCCCTTATATGAAGTATCTGAAGTAGTCAAACTCATAGAAACAGAAATTAGAATGGTGGTTTCCAGAGGCTGGGGGGAGGGGAAAATGGGAGGTTGTTCTATGGATATAGAGGTTCAGCTTTGCAAGAAGAAAAAATTCTAGAGATCTCTTACATAACAATGTGATTAGAGTTAACACTTCTGAACTGAGCTCTTAAAAACAGTTGAGATGGTAGATTTTACGTTACGTGTTTTTTTTACCAAAATTAAAAAAATTAAAAGAAAAAATAAATTAAGAGGAGGGCAATCTCATGGTGTGCTGTTCAGGGCAGGATTTGTTTAGCTAAAATCCAACGTCGCCAGCTCTTTCATCCAATGACAGGGCCTCCAGAGTCCCAACCTTCCTTTTCCCACGATAGGAATGGCCTCGTGGCTCCGCCAGGTGTCGCCCTCGCTGGGGCCGCCCTCACCCCGCCCCTCTCCCCGCCCACCTCCGAGTTTCCTCCAATCGCGGCCCTGGCCACGCCCCCTGCCGGAGCCTCTTTCCTGCATCCGGGCCTGGGTGGGCTGGCTCTGAAGCCAGGAGAGGCATGGAGGTCCACGGCGAGCCACAGTCCAGCCCGAGCTCTACGTCGTCCCCCACGGACGGCTCCGGGGCCTCGGTCTCCAAGGAGCTACTGGCGGCGGGGAGCGGCGGCCGCGGAGGTGACCGGCGGGTGGCGGCGGCTTGGGGCGCGCACGTGCGGCGGGGGGCGGGCCGCTCCCTGCCCAGGACCCGCACCCCTGGGAGCAGCCCCCGGCGTGTCCGCAGGGCTCCAGCGTGCCCTCCGCCGTGTGTGTGTGTGTGTGTGTGTGTGTGTGTGTGTGTGTGTGGAGGGGGGGCGGGGGTAGGCAGGGGTGGTGGATAGGATGGAGGGGTCGGGGGCAGGCGCCCGGCCGCGGGCCCGGGGGTGGTGGTTCTATTCTGCACGGTGGTGGGCGCCCACTTTGCCGAGCTCCGCTGCACGACGCCTCTCCCAAAGGGAAGGCCTTAGGGTCGGCGGTCTGGGTCCAAGCAGTTGGCCAGTAGAGGGGGGCGAATGTTATGGATTAACTCCCCTCCCCCCCAACTGCGCACAGAACCAGTGGCCCTTAGTGTAGCTTCCTTGTAGAGGGAGACATGGGTCCAGGAAATCCATATAGGATTTCAGACACTATAATAGAGAATTTAAAAGCATCGGTTCGAATCCCAGCTCCACAAGTAATTAGCTGTGGGCCTTTGGGAGAGTTGTTTACCTTCTCAAAGCCTCAGTGTTCACATGTGGAAAATGGAGCTGGTAGTACCTATAGAATTTTTGTGAGAAGGAGAATGCACCTAAGGGCTTGGGCATATTCTCAGTGAGTGTTCGCTTGAAGAAAAGGTTCTGTGAGAGCCCAGAGCATCCAAAGGAGTTATGATAATAATAGCCAGAGCTTGTGTAGTGCTTCATATGCCCCAGGAATTAACTAATTTAATCCTCACAATAACCCTGTGCAGAAGGTTTGTGTTATCTCCATTTTATAGATGAGGAAACTGAGTCATGGTGTATCATACAGATAAGTGACTTGCCTGAGATCATGTGGCTGGGAAGTGGCAAAAGTGGGATTTGAATCCCATCAGTCTGGCTCCAGAGTCCATGCTCTTTACAGTAATCCAATTGCTAGGCCTCAAGTCGTAAGAAACGAATGTTTGTTGAGCTCTGCTTTGGGAGTGGACAGGATTTTTGTACCAGAGTGAAAAGATTTTGCAAGTTTTGGAAAGGAGATGTGCAAAGCTTTGAGTTTTGAAAGACGGGTCTTGTTCTCTGAATTCTGATGGGCTGGAGAGTTGGATTGATTTGAGGAGGAGTGAATGATGAGTCTGAAAAGGTGGAGTTGGGGGACAGAATTTCTCCAAAGGGCTGTTGGACATCTTTGCTGAAGGGGAACTAACCAGGCAGGCATGTTCTAGAGATGAAGAAACGAATGCTCAAAGAGGTTAGGTAATTTGCCCAATATAATGCAGGTGGTAACCATTTCAGTCACTTAACCGTTATCGTATTCTGTACTGCTTCCTCTGCTCTGTCATTGCAGACCTGCATTTGTCACTGTTGGGTTTCCAATCTAGATCCGAAGGTGCAGTTTAGTGCGTTGGTGACACACAGATGTATGAGACAGGCTTAAGAAAGGGGAGATGGGGGGCCGGCCTGGTGGGGTAGTGGTTAAGTGTGCGCCCTCCGCTGCAGCGGCCCAGTGCCCGGGCCCCAGGCACAAGCCGATGCACCGCTCGTCAAGCCATGCTGTGGCGGCGTCCCATATAAAGTAGAGGAAGATGGGCACAGATGTTAGCCCAGGGCCAATCTTCCTCAGCAAAAAGAGGAGGATTGGCAACAGATGTTAGCTCAGGGCTACTCTCCCTCACAAGAAAAAAAAAAGAATGGGGAGATGGATGTACATAAAGAGCTAAAATGTTCTAATGGAACTTGGAGTGCTTCTTTTTCTCAAAGCCTTTTGGGAAGTGAGGAATGGTCAAGAGTTGAGAGTGGTCATGGAAGGCTTGCTGTGATGGGCTCCTGTTTCTTTATGCTATAGTAAATTAAATGTGTTTGTGTTTTCAGGTATATGGGACAGGTTGCTCATCAACTCCAAGACTAATTCCAAGAAGAATCCCACTCTTCAAACAGTTCGGATAGAGAGGAGTCCCTGTAAGTACCCTTCTCTTGCTCTCTCTTTCTCTCTTTCTCTCAAGAACCCTCTCTGATGTTCACTTCTACCTAATTAGTTATTTGATGGGACAGTCTCTGCCTTCACAGTCAGATGTCAAACCACAGAGTGTCCGGCAGAGCAGGTCTTACTTGGGATTTACACTGTTAGGTCAGTACACAAGGATAGAATTTCTTACATTATTTCCCTGCTTTAAGAGGGTAACTTTTCCCAGAAAAACTCGTGGGATGAATTTTTGGAAATCAAAAACAATTATTGTTAATCTCTATGGGAAATTTTTTTAGAGGTTGCTGAGCCCCAAATTTACTAGACAAATATGGAAAAACACCAGCACATCCCATTAAATTGGACACAATTTCTTAAATGATAAATGTTACTTATACTACTAAATCATAGAGCCAGTTCTCTTCATTAATTACTCTATAATATTGCTGTACTGCACAATCATAAATATGTACCACACTCAGACTTTGTTCATATAGCATTCATGTAATACTCACCATCTGTGTAATTCACTCTTTATGTTTAAAAAAAAGAATAAAGACAAGAACTCAGTGAAAACAATGTAAATGATGCATGAGGTTCTGTGAGTAGACTAAGAAATCATGAGTATTCTGAGAGGGGAACTTAACCTTAGGATGCAGTAAATTGGCAACAGGTGAAATGGCCGCATGGTGGCTTTCCATTCAAATACAAGTTTTTGTGTGGATATAGGTTTTCATTTTGGTGGGGTACATACCTAAGAGTGGGATTGCTAGGTCTTTTTTTTTTTTATAATTTTATTTATTTAGTTTTTCCCCCCAAAGCCCCAGCAGATAGTTGTAGGTCATAGCTGCACATGCTTCTAGTTGCTGTTTGTGGGACGCGGCCTCAGCTTGGCCGGAGAAGTGGCGCATCGGTGCACGCCCGGGATCCGAATCTGGGCCGCCAGCAGCGGAGCACGCGCACTTAACCACCAAGCCACGGGGCTGGCCCATGGGATTGCTAGGTCTTATGGAAAGTATTTTATAAAGATGAAATTGCCAAACTATTTTCCAAAGTTGGGTATACCATTTTGCATTCCCATCAGCCAGGTACCACACATGGTGTGGTGTTTTTAATTTTAGCTATTCTAGTGTGTATGTAGTGGTATTGCATTGTGATCTTAATTTGTTTTTCCGTAATGACTAATGATGTTGGACATCTTTTCACGTGCTTATTCACCGTTTATGTGTCTTTGGTGAAGTGTCTGTTTAAATCTTTAGCCCATTTTAAAAATCAGATTGTTTGTCTTGTTAAAAACAACATTTTTTGTACTGCAGGCCTGCTGGTGATGAATTCACCAGCCTTTATATGTCTGAGAAAGTATTTATTTTGTTTTGGGTTTTGAAAGATGTTTTCCATGGATATATAGTTCTAGGTTGACAGGTTTTAAAATTTTTTTAATCTTTCAGTACTTTAAAGATGTTGCTCTGCTGCCTTCCAACTTGCATTGTTTCTGATGAGAAGTCTGATGTCATTCTTATGTTTGTCATGTATGTAATATTTCCTTTTTTCTCTGGCTTCTTTAAGATTTTTTTTTTTTTTTTTTTTTTTTTTGTGAGGAAGCTTGGCCCTGAGCTAACATCTGCCAATCCTCCTCTTTTTGCTGAGGAAGACTGGCCCTGGGCTAACATCCTTGCCCACCTTCCTCTACTTTATGTGGGATGCCACCACAGCATGGCTTGACAACTGGTGCATTGATGCGTGCTGGGGATCTGACCTGGCGAACCCCAGGCTGCCACAGTGGAGCACGTGCACTTAACCGCTTGCGCCACTGGGCTGGCCCCCCTTTAAGATTTTCTTTATCACTGTTTTTCACCAATTCGATGGTGATGTGTTGTAGTTTTCTTTGTGGTTCCTGAGCTTGGAGTTTGTTGAATTTCTTAGATCTGTGGGCTTATAGTTTTCATCAACTTTGGGAAATTTTTGGTCATTTTTTTCTTGAGACGTCTTTTTCTGTCTACTCTTATGTTGTTGTGTGCTGGATATTGTTTTATTCTGTTTAGAAGAACTACAGCTGGCCTGGCTTCAGGGTTTAGCATGTACTCTTCTAGAGGACCACAGAAATATCTGGCTTCCCAGAATCGTGGTTCCTGCCACACATGTGGGTACTTGTTTTGCTCCACATGATTCGTTAAAAACCAAAGCAGAACGAAATCGCCTGATCTCCGTCTGTGGTAATAGATTTAAATCTACAGACACAGAAATACCTTTATTTTTATCAGTAATTTCTCTTCACATGTATCTGAAAGGGCACGAGAGCTAACATTGACTCACTATTTAGTATGTGCCAGATGTCGTGTGGGACTTTGTTAGTACGTGACCTCCTGTAATCCTTCTAGGAGCGCTATTTTACAATTAAAGGCCATTTTTTTACTTTTACCATCATTTTCTTTTCTTCCTCCATACTCTGGACATTTTAGTCATCTGTTGTGTAGCTGTGTCAGTGACTTAACAAGTTTTGAGAACTCATCATGTGCATAGTTAGGTGCTGGGCCTCTTTTGAGAGACAAGGGGATTAGCTATCCCTTGTTTGTTGACTCCCCTGTACTAAGCGTAGTGCCTGGCAATTATCACCCCTGGTTTACAAATGAGTAAACTGAGATTTCAAATGATTAAATTAAATGTATTAGTTAGGATTCTGGTGATTGAAAATGACTGAAATCCAGCTCAGATTGCCTTAAGCAAAAAAAAAAAGAAATTATGTTGGCTCATTTTATTGGGGGAAAAAGTGATTTCAGATACATCTGCATCCATGTGCTCAGTGTCATCAGGAGTCTGCTGCTCTGTGCCCCTTAGCTCTGCTTTCCTAGGTATTGGCTTAATGTAGAGCAGGCTTTTCCCCCATGTGTGGCACGTTGGCCAGTTTATCAGCAGCACCAGACTTACATACAGCAGCTCAGTCAGTCAGTCATCACTCAGAAAGAAGGTTCTCTTTCTTAACAGTCAAACCATGTCCCAGGGTGATCTCGCATTGGCCCGACTAGATCATGGTGTCACTGTGTATGCCACTGAACCGAATCGTGGTGGCCAAGGTTGTGGAACATATAGGCACACATGGGGTGAGGGGCAGGAGTGACTGAGAGTGACAGAGCCTAAAAGGAAAGTCAGGGTTATGTTATCAGAAGAGAGGAGAATGGATGTTAGGCAGGTAAAAACAACCACTACTTAATTAACATGCCCAAGGTGATTCAGACAGAGTAAGAGGTGGAACTGAGATTCTATTAATAACCTTGTCAGGCTGCCCCCAAAGCCTGGTGCACTTAACTATTAAGTCACACTACCTCCTTATTCAGTTACTGTTTGTTGGATGCCAGCCTTCTAGGAGGTTACAGATCTGGGGATATATGACAAACAAATAAAACATTGGGAAACAATTAATTGCTGAATTGTGAGGTCCTATGGATGGAGGTTTTTCAAATGGAAAACATTAGAAAGATTTTTCATTATAATTGTTATTATTATTACTATTAGATTCAGAAGTGTTTTACAGGAAATTCTGGATTTTAAAATTTGAAGTTTGACCAAATACTAACATAAATCTTGATAAACTGTATTTTCTCTCGTTAGTATTGGACCAAGTACAGTCCTTTCTCCCACAGATGGCCCAGGCAAATGAAAAGCTGAGAAAAGAAATCGCAGCTGCACCACCTGGTCGTTTCAATATTGAAAATATTGATGAGACTCTTGGAGAAGTTATACAAATGGTAATTCGGCTTTGTTTTCATTTCATGAAGTAAAATTACCAGTGTGCCGTGTCACCAAAAAAAGAGAGAACATTTCCATTTTAATTCCGAGTGTTACTTTCCTTCCTTCCTAGAAGGTCAGCTCATGTTTCCAGTTCAGCGTAGGTACTTGGTCATTTTATGATTAAGGATCTTATTGATCAGTAAGCTTCCCTGGGTGAAGTTGAAGGATTTAGTAATACAGAATCTTAGGAGGGCTTTTTCAAATCAAATATTACATTTGTTATCTTGAAGTGTTCATTGACTAACTGAGTTTTTTTCTACCACTTAAAAATATAAAAACCATTCTTAGCTCATGAGCTAAACCAAAACAGGCAGCAGGCTGGTTTGGGGCTACAGGCCGTAATTTGCCAACGCCTGCTCAGAAACGTAAGGATTCTGTTGCTGTTGTTGCTGAGTCTCTAGGACGCAGTATGATGCCTGGCTCGCATTAATATTTGTTGAGTGAATGTTGACTGTATTCAGGATATAGAGAATTGGGTTGTGGGGGACTTTTTAGATGTGTAGTAAATGTAAATCATTAGAGTGGGCTCTGGTAACTGGAACAATACAAGTGCCACATTGTATTAAAAACATTTCTGAGGCAGCCCCGGTGGCCTGGTGGTTAAAGTTCTGTGCTTTACGCCTCAGCGGCCCAGGTTCGTTTTCTGGTTGCCGAACCACACCACCCGTCTGTCAGTAGCCATGCTGTGGCGGCAGCTCACATAGAAGAACCAGAAGGACTTACCACTAGGATATACAACCGTGCACTGGGGCTTTGGGGGAGGAAAAAAAAATTCTTGTCCTTTGTGCTTCAATATTTGTGCTAAATGTTGTTCGTTCCCAATGTTGTTTTTACAACTTTTTAGAAATAAATTTCCCATGTGGTGCTTTTTGCAGGATGTGGCCTTGTTTGAGATGAATCAATCTGATTCAAAAGAAGAGGACAGTTCAGAAGAGAGTTCACAAGACAGTTCAGCGGACGGTTCAGAATCTGAGGACGAAGATGACAGCAGCGATTCTGAAGTCACCATAGACAACATTAAGCTTCCTCATTCAGAAGATGGAAAAGGCAAGATAGAGGTTTTGGACAGTCCTGCCAGTGAAAGAAAAGAAATAGTGAAATAAATGGTCTAAGAATCAGGTGACCTAGGCCTGCTAATTCTGTGAAAAAGAATGTGGTTCGCGGGTTGTTTTGCATTTCAGCTACCTATGGTGCTTTTATGGAATATTGGATGTATCTTGTTTCTCGGAGAAACAGAAGCTGGCTTTTAAAGAGTTGGATAGGATATTTGGGAATCTCTAAGAGTAGCCTGTCTTTGATCTCATGCTAAAGAGATTTGGTTTAGAAAGCTTAACTTTATGTATGGTGATGAGTGAATTTGTTGGCATCTTCTTTCTTCAGCATAGACTTCAGAAATATCAAACTTATGTTAAGGTAAAAATACAAATCACCTGTTTGTTTCTGCTTTAAATTATCCTCTTGGATAAAACAACCTAGGGTTTTTTATTTAGGTTATCATCAATTCAAATTTATTTGTTACCATCAAAATGGGTTCAATGAGGAAGAAATTTTTCACAAAGAAAAGAATCACTTATATTTAGCTGTCCTCAGGCAGATCTACTTTGATTTAAAAAAAATATTCCTTTGCAGTTTGAGCTGGAAAACTTGTGCTCTGTGGTTTAATCACTGCTGGTGACTCTGCAGCCATTAAATGCATGTAGAATTTACTGGTTGGAAAAATTTGTGGGTTTTTTCTTTTCTTTTTTTCATAAAGCAAATTTTTTTTTGTTTCAGCTATTAAAACTATTCCACACGGTTGCTCATGGTTTGAAACTTATCAAATGTAGAAAATAAGGGACACCACAGGAGAAATAGGGCACAGTACCAAAGAAGGTAACCACTGGTTTTCCCTTTCAAGGGTCAGCATGATGCTATGCTGGACTCGCCTTTCTGCATCATCCTTGACCTTATTAAATTTGTTTCCGAGTTCATCTACCGTGGGACTGGCTTTGCTCAGGATATAGACCTGAGAATTTAAAGGATTATCTCTGAGGGGTTGAGCTGATGGACTTTTGCCCCCTAATGTTTTAGGGCTCTCTTTTAACTATTTTTTCCTACTCCTCACATTAGCCCAAGACATCTTTTAAATATTCAGAAGATAATTTCAAGTGTCTTTCTGGTATTTCCCATTGGAAATTGGAACCGTCTCTTCCAGGCTGTCCCTTACAAAATATATGAAGAAATGAACAAGATCTGGATATGTGATTTCTCAGCTGGAAAGGGTGTTATGTTTGTAGCACCAGACACAACTGTGATGTATTATTGGTGTAAATATTTAAAGATTGTCTTGTACCAGATAATATATTATGCTACATTGTGGAAAGAGTTGCATTTGTCTGGTTCACTACTTAGCATGGTGCATGGTACGCATTAGGCACTGAATAATGTTAATAAATGAATTAACGGGTATACGAGGGTGTACAGGACATTTTAAGCCATGGTAGGCTGCTCCAGGCAGGGGGATATGAAGGTGTAACTTCACAGGAAATACACTAGAAATAGACTGAGTGATCAGTGAAAGAGTCTAGTTAGTCTAGAAATACATACTCATTTGTAGAATTTTAATATTTTTCGCCTGCCATGGCTATCTTATGTAATACAACTGGGCTTTCTATACAGTAAAAGTAGTCAACTAAATTCAGGTCCTCTGGACATTCTTATGACATAGGAGAAAAGGGAAAAACAGAAATTTAATATATGGTAAGGATGTCATTTTAAGTAAATGTAAAATGGATGAATTACTTAATACACAATGTCAAAACTGGCCAACGATTTCAAACAAGGTTAGATTCTAGCTGCATACCATGTGCTAAGATAAATTGTATGTGGATTAAAGATTTAAATATAAAGAAATAAAATTGTGAGTTCCATTCTAAAACATAGGTGAATATTTACTAATGAAATTGGGCAAAAAGTTTTTTTAAGAGCAGACTATCAAAGCCTGAAATCATAAAGGAAAAGAGCACAAAACTCATCCACATAAATAGTGAAAACTAGTGAGTGGCGAAGAAATTTAAAAGGAAGGGACAGACTGGGAAAAACATTTGCAATATAAGACAAAGAATGAGTGTCATTAATATATAAAGGGCTCTTACAAATTAGTAAAAAAACAAGTAATATCACAATAGTGAAAAGGCCATAGGACGTGAACAAGTAATTCACAGGAAAAAAATGTTCAACCCCTTTGATCAAAGAAATGTAAATGAAACCAAGATTGTAATCTTTACCTATCAAATTAGCAGATGAAACAATAGCTGGTACTTACTGAGCCCTTTCTGTGTGTCAGCCACTATTCTAAGTGTTTTATGTTTAAGAGTTACCACCACTCATAAGATATATTTAAATTTCTTGGGTTTTACATTTAACATTTGTGCACTTTGTGTGTGTTACACCTTAATTAAGCTGTTTTGTTTGTAAGCAGTTTGCCTTACAGTCTCCTGGAAACTAAATCACCATTGGGCTTAGGTTGGTCTGACCCTGCCTGATGCTTAGGAGTGAGATGATGGCAACCAGTGGAGAATGGTTCCATCCCTGCTAAGAGCGATGAAATGTTCTCCTCAAACTTGTGGGGTATTATCTTTCTATGGCTCTGTGACCGTTATAAATCAGAAAATTAGATGTAATGGTCTTTGAAGCAAAAATTTCATTCTGAATGAATCTCGTGTCTATTTTTACAATTGTGTATCAGTTATGGTGTTTAGAAAAAAACTGCCTTGCAAAGTAGTTGGTATTGTGCCTGTATCCACTACTCTGGGATGAAAGGCAAGAAGAGAGGTGGAGTCTTCTTTTCATTTGTATTCTCTCAGTGGGAATGTACAATACATGTTCACTAAATTATTTGTCTTCTTTTTATGTCAGTAAAGTAATTCATCTTAAACATCAGTGGTTTCACAGTCGTGGAGAAAAAAGACAGGGTATATATGACTGGTAGACTTTTCCCAAAAGTTTAATGTTGGCATCTCTGTGGTTGACTCCTCATCATCGTTCATGGAAAACCCTTGCCAGTGATTGGTTTGGAAATGGGCACATGACAGAACCTTCCCAAGGAGGCATGAGCAAAGTCTTGTTAGTAGACTTTTGGCAAGGAAGGTATTTCTCATTCCTAAAAAGGAGGCACGTGAAGAGGTGGTTCCTTTCTTCTGAAAGGAGAAAGGACGGGATATCTTATAACTGGATATGATTCCTGGAACTGCTATCTAGTGGCCATAAATAGAGCCAGGCCTTGAGGGTACAGTCAGCACACAAGGATAGCAGAGAGAAGCAAAGTACATCATTGAGGGGCCGGCCCGGTGCTGTAGTGGTTAAGTTCACGTGCTCCGCTTTGGTGGCCTGGGGTTTGTGGGTTTAGATCCTAGACACAGACCTACACACTGCTCATCAAGTCATGCTGTGGTGGCGTCCCACATACAAAATAGAGGAAGATGGGCACAGAAGTTAGCTCAGAGACAATCTTCCTCAAGCAAAAAGAGGAAGATTGGCAGCAGATGTTAGCTCAGGGCCAATCTTCCTCACCAAATGAAAAAAAAAAGAACATCATTGAGTCACTGTGTTGAATAACTGTAGACTGAGCTATCACTGGACACAATAAATTTCCTAACCGTTGAAAGATTACCACCTTATGAGGTATTCTGCTTAAACCCACTTCACAGATGAGAAAAGTGGCATGGAGATGCTAAGTAAATTTCTTAAGACCTCACAATAGGTAAGTGGGGGAGCCAAGTTTTAAGTTCAGTCAGCCACACCTATTCATCACGAACTTACCAGACCAGTCACTATGCCACGAGCACAGGCTTAGGGGCTGTCTGGATCAGATCCCAGCCCAGCACTCACCTCAGTTTCTCCATCTCTAAAATGGGAATAACAGTATCTTCCGTCATGGGGTTTTGGTAAGAAATTAATGAGTTAATACACATCATGCGCTTAGAGCAGTCCTCAGTAAATGTGAGGTATTATGATGCTACAAGCACAATACACATGGTGGCAAAAACTTGGGGGAAACTATTAGTAAGATTATAGGTTGTTATATCCTTTGACACAGAAATCCCACTTCTAGGAATTTATCTTAATTAAATAATTATAGCTTTGTTCACAAATTTCTATAGATTTATTGCGACGTTTAAAATAGCAAATAGCAACAATATGTCCAACGTATACGTGTACATGTCCAACAATAGAGAACAAGTTGAATTAAAGCCACTGAAGATATGAAGAAGTATGTTTATTGACATAGAAAGATGCTTGTATATTAATTGAGAAAGTGGGTAACAAAGTTATACAGTATTATACTAATTCTTTAAAAAAGTATGTACTCATCGAAAAAGTCTGGAACAATCTCAAAGATCATCTGTGGTTATTTCTGTGTGGAGAGTTTATGGTTGAGTCTTACCTTCCTGTTTTACATATTTTTTACATAATTAGGTATTATTTAATCATTTACAAAATCCACTTGGGTATTTGCGTAACAGTAATGATAATAATCCCCCCCACCCATCATGTCCCACATGTGGTAATCTTCTAGCCCAGGTTTCTTTCGACAGCTTTTATTTTCTTGGAGGGCAGGTATGGGGGAACCTGACTTGGTTTCTCACCCTGTCTCTAGCCACTTGCACAAAGCTTTTGCAGATAATGTCCATTCTGCTTGGTTTTTCAGGTCGGCAAATATTTACTGTGTGCCTGCTCTTCGCTGCCCAGGCCCTGATGTAGGCATTGGCAATAAAAGTCGTCTCAGCTCAGTTAAGGACCATCAGCTTCATGGCCTGAGTGCCTGTTCTGCCACTTCACAGCCATATGATTTGGGCAGGTTATGTAACCCCTTTCATTTGAAAGCAAATATTTATGGGGGTCCTCCTGCATATTAGGTGCTGGAGATAGAGCATTGAATGAAAGAAGCACCTACTCCGGAAGCTTACTTTCTAATGGGGAGAGATTGGCGATAAATAAATATATGCCAGGTTGTGAAAAGTGCTGTGGAAATAATGCAGGATAAGGAGAGTAAAGAATGACAGGGCAGATGAGGTATGCGTGTGTGGCATGTGCTAGAAAATATGTCTTTACTAAGATGACAATTGAGGAGAGACCTGAAGGAAGTGAGGCAGCCAGCCAGGAGGTTGTATGTAGGGAAAGAGTTTCAGAAAGAGGCAGTGGTGTGTGGGCACTGGCTTGTGCTTGTTCTGATTGTGCACATCTCTCCCCACCTCTCTGTTCAGTGAAGTCAAATTGGTAGCTTGAAATCAGCCTCAATGAGAGCATTTAGACACAGCAGTCCACAAATGCTGCAAGAGTTGGGTTTTTTTTTTCCCCCCTAGAGAGCCATTTGTTATTTACCAGGACACCACGGGGAAGAGGGAGCAGTAAGTGCAAAGGCCCGGAGGTAGGAGTGTGCTTGGTCTGAGGAACATCAAGGCAGCCAGGGTGGCTAGACAGAGAGGGAAATTGATAGGGGATGAGGTCAGAGGTATCCAGGAGCAAGGTCGATAGGACTTCGTAGGCCATGGTAAGTACACTGGACTTTGTTCTAAGTGAGTTGGGGGCCATTGGAAGGTTTTGAGCAGGGAAGTGACACCATCTGACTTAAGCTTTGAACAGAAGCACACGGAAGAATCAGGAAGACCAGTTGAGAGACTTGGGCCATAACCTAGATAAGAGATGATGGTGGCTCAGTAGTGGAGCTGGTAAGAAGAGCACTTCAATTTACTCATTTTTCAGATGTTGTGAAGACAGCATTTAAAAGTGGTTAGCATAGTGTCTAGGACACGAGAGACCCTCAGTAAATGAGAGCGGTTGCTATTATTATTGACAAAATGCCCATCCTGCAGGTGAAGGAGGGGTGCTCATGTCTAGGTACGAAGGCAGATAATTTCAGCACCAAGTATTAAGTACTATGTTCCAGACAAGTGAGAGCACAGAGGAGAGATAGTTAAACCAAGTTGAGGGTAAGAAAGGCCAGCAAGAGTGTTTGGGCGAAAGGGCACTGCTTCAGCAAAGGCTTGGGGAAGAGGATTAGAAGGAATGTAGAACTGCATAAAGTGTCCACACCTCCCCAATTCGGGTGACATCAGATCACAGCTTTATCCTTTAGTTTAGCAAAATAAACAACGATCTGAAGGAACAGGGGTAATCTAATTATTCAGTGTGCTAATTAAATCACCTGGTAGGCTGTGGCTCATTATGTTCCAATTCAGATTCACAGGTAATTTTACGAATTCCACAGAGCCTTAGATTCTGATCAGCAGATATAAAAGTTCAAGCCAGTAAGAACTTTAATGTTGTTACCCGCCCCCCCGCCCCGCCCAAGCCCCAGTAGATAGTTGTATGTCATAGCTGCACATCCTTCTAGTTGCTGTATGTGGGATGCGCAGCCTCAGCATGGCCGGAGAAGCGGTGCGTCGGGGCGCGCCCGGGATCCGAACCCCGGCCACCAGCAGCGGAGCGCGCGCACTTAACCGCTAAGCCACGGGGCTGGCCCGCCAGTAAGAACTTTAGAACTCGCTAGGCAAAAGGAGTTCTTAATCTGAGGCGCAAGCATGGGCTTTAGGAGGTCTGTGAATCCCTTGAGGATATTTGCAGAATTAAGTGTGTGCACATGAATTTCGGGGGGTAGAAGTGGGACAGAGGGGTCCACAGCTGTTATCAGATTCTCAAAGACGTTTGTGGCTCAAAGAAGATTAAAAACACTGCTACTGAGATTAATCATAGAGGGTAAAACCAGTCCAGAAGAAGGGTATGTTTTTGTTTGCCATTTTATCTATCATTAAAATATTTGGTAAAGTGCTATTTTAATTCTCATCATACCAGTTAAAACACTGCATTTAAAAGTGGTTCCTTTGGGGCCGGCCCTGTGGCGTAGCGGTTAAATATGCGCGCTCCATGACTGGCAGCCCGGGTTCGGATCCCGGGCGTGCACCGATGCACCGCTTGTCAGGGCGTGCACCGATGCACCGCTTGTCAGGCCATTCGGCCTGACACCGCCCGTGGCGGTGTCCCATATAAAGTGGAGGAAGATGGGCGCAGATGTTAGCCCAGGGCCGGTCTTCCTCAGCAAAAAGAGGAGGATTGGCATGGATGTTAGCTCAGGGCTGACGTTCCTCGCAAGAAAAAAAAAAAGTGGTTCCTTTACTAATAAGGTCTTTGTCCTTTTTTTCAAATTTGAACTGTCAGTTTGGACCCAGAGAGTATACGTTATAATTTAGAATTTCAGCTCTGCCAAGCTCTGATGGTCAATGAGCTACAGTATAATAACCAATGCTTATGGGCAAAACGTGCTCTATTGATCCTGCCAGGATCATACCTGCTGTTCTTCCCTTTGAATGGTTTCTACCTCTGGTTTTGCACTGCTGCTTATCGATCATTGATTCCCTGTATTCCCCTGACGTTAAGTTGCCAAGTCTCCAAAGTAACAAGTACTGCCTATGGGCTTCTTCAGAGCCAAAGAAAGAAAAATTCACCTTTAAAGTGAGGGTGAATAGGGGCTGGCCCCGTGGCCTAGTGGGTAAGCTCAGCATGCTCCACTTTGGTGGCCCGGGTTCTCGGGTTTGGATCCCAGGCCCAGACCTACACCACATGTTAGCCATGCTGTGGTGGTGTCCCACATATAAAAGAGGAAGATTGGCACAGACGTTAGCCCCGGGCTAATCTTGCTCAGCAAAAAGAGGAAGATTGGCAACAGATGTTAGCTCAGGACCAATCTTCCTCAAAAAAAAAAAAAGGAAAACAAGATATCCTATGAAGGATGAGTGAACTGCAGAAAGAACAGAAAAGCAACCCT
The DNA here is from genome assembly GCF_020826845.1 of Diceros bicornis minor. Classification (NCBI taxonomy): domain Eukaryota; kingdom Metazoa; phylum Chordata; class Mammalia; order Perissodactyla; family Rhinocerotidae; genus Diceros; species Diceros bicornis. The sequence continues at coordinate 18,909,561 of NC_080764.1, read as the reverse complement.
TTTCCTTGGACCATTGTCATTCCCGTGCTGCTGTATCAGGCACTGCGTCAGAACAATGAATGAGAAAAGGGGTATAGGAATTGATGACTACTGAAAAGTGTTGTAGGGAAATTAATTCATTCACCTAGTTAGTGTATCTCAATACATACTTTAAGTTGTGATGGGGGAGACAGTTAACTCCTATTGAGTATTTACCATGAACAAAGCACACTGCAAGGTGCTTTCCTTATATTATTGCATTGAATCCTCATAATAAGGCTCCTGAGGGAGGCATTACTGTCCCCATTTTACAGATAAGGAAGCTGAGGCTCAGAGAAGTTGCGTAAGTTTCCTGAAGTCGCATAGATGGTAAGATCGTACGATGTGAACCAAGATCAGCCTCCAAAAGCTATTTACTTTCTACTATATCATACTGTAAAATTCACTGTAAAAGCTATTGAGTAGAATTTAAACTATTTGGGGCCAGAGATCATGCCATTAAATTTTGTATACTCCTCAGAACACAGTAGAGTACCTGCTACCTAGTAGGTACTCAAGAACTGTATGTGGGTTGGCCACCCATCCCAGTGGGTTGAAAAATAGACCCTCAAAGGCACAAGGATGTATCTTATTTCCAATTATGAAAAAAAAGAACTTCCTTCACATTTGTTACAGGATATACTGTTCCTTGAGAGCAAAATTATAGTAAGTCTTTTAAATATCCCCATGTGTATGGTTCAGAGGTTAAAACCTGTACATATCACACAAGGGTTCCAAAAAATGCACCTTGTGTATTACAGCTGCATGACATCGACATTTTCAGGATGAACAACCGTGACTAGATTAGTCTTAGTGGGGAAAAAAGGAGCTTGATATTTTACAAATAAGTGTGATATGCAACATAGTCAAAACCCAACCACTAGAAATCATTTTAAGGTATAAAAGGCATAATAGAAAATACTCAGGCACATGTGAAAATGCTTAGACAAGTGGCCTGACCCTCCTCACAGTCTATGTGCGTACTTTCTGGTTCATGGCCGATCCCTCCTTCCTCAGCACACCCAGGCTTCTTGAGTGTGTGGAGAGTTGAGGAGTGGTGCTGTCTGCCAAGGGCTTCCTGATGATGGCACTGCTCTAATATTCCAGCGTCACCGTCTTGGTTTTGAGGTATTCGTTTAGAGCTTCCTCACCTGGGGAAGAGACAAGCAGTTGATAGACCATGTTCACAGGTGTACGTGATGTCACCAGGCTTTCAGACACAAGTGTTTAGGGGCATAGGTCACTAAGCAAATAGAATGTGTTTCTCAAACTTTAAATTTCACGTGAATCACGGGAAGATCTTGTGAAAACTGCAGATTCTGATTCGATTAAGTCCGTGTAGGCCCCAAGATTATGTGTTTCTAACCATTCTCTGATGATGCTGATGCTCACGGTCCACACGTTGAGGAGCAAGGGCCTAGACCAGCTACCAGGTCTTCTAAGGACCAGAGTGTTCGCTTGGTCAGTCTCCCCCCAAAACCTTTCTCCTTTATTTCCCTGCTTGATGACAGACTCTCCATCTCTGCCCTTTGCCCACTTAGGCTGAAAAGAAGTGATCAGGATACTGTCCTTCAATTACATTAAATGAAGCACAGTCGAGCAGAGGAAAGAAAGTTTGAGATCATTTAGTCTAATCTTATTTTATTTATTTATTTTTATGTGAGGAGGACTAGCCCTGAGCTAACATCTGATGCCAATCCTCCCCTTTTTTCTTGAGGAAGATGGGCCTTGAGCTAACAACCGTGGCCATCTTCCTCTACGTTATATGGGACGCCACCACAGCACGGCTTAACAAGCGATGTGTCAGTGCGCGCTGGGGATCCGAACCTACGAACCCCGGGCCGCCGCAGCAGAGCGCACGCACTTAACCGCTTGCGCCACCAGGCCGGCCGTTAGTCTAATCTTATTTTAAAGATAAGGAAAATGCAGTTTTCCTGATTTACGTAGTATGTTAGAAATGCAGAAGGGCTTATCCAGGCAAAAAATAAATAGGTCTGCCTTTCTGTTTCTATTTTGAGCTGGTGCAATCATCGATTTCTACAGCAAAGGTCATGAATACCGCAGGTGAAAATAAGTAGGTGATTCTGGAAGCTGAGCTAAACCAGGGGTTCTTAACCTTATATTAGAATCACCTTGGGGAGCTTTTAAAACTCCTGATCCCAGGTCACACCCCAAACCAATGAAATCAGCATCTTTGCAGTTTTTTAAAGCTCCCAGGTGATTCTAATCCAATGTGCAGCTAGGAACCACTGGGCTAAGGGAGTTTAAAATTAAGAGTCAAAGAAACTGTTAGGCAAATTCTACCGTTTTATAATAAAACATAGACCCGAAGCTCGTTAATTATCAAAAGACAAGGGGAACTCTGTTGCCTCACTTTACAATAATAATTTCCCTAAGGAAATCTCCCACTGTGTTTTGGATCCAGGGATGAAAGCCAGATTGAAAACAAGAAAAAAAAATGACTTTACTTTCAACTCAAGGAGAGCTACTTTTACTGCTGCAAATACATTGCTGAAAGTCATCAGGAAAGCGAAAATGTAAAAATACCCCAAATTAACCAAACTTATATTAGCGGACTATAATTTCAGTAAATTACAAACATTTCAGTTTTTGAAAAATGCCAGACTGACTGTGGGGAGTGAGAACCTGGGCTCCACAGCCCAGGTTTTGAATTCTCTTTGAATTCTCTTTGCCAGCGGCTGGCTGTTTGACTTTGGGCAAGTTACCCAACCTCTCTGAGCCCCATTTTCCTCATCTGTAAAATAAGGATCATAATAGCACTTATCTCCCAGGCTATTGTGAGACTTGCTTGTGCTATTACAGGTAAAGTAGTTGGAATAGGGCCTGGTACATATTTAGCATTCAAAGGAAGCTATTACTTGAAATGCGATAGTGTCACTGCCCACGGTGAATTATATTTTGGGCTTTCTAAAAACATTAAATTTGAGTTCCCAGACTCCCAGAAAACCCTGCCAGTTGCAGTGTTGACGCTGAAAGACTGCCAAGCAGCTCAGAGGCAGGACTTATTCTTGGAGCTAGTTAGTTACTGCCCTCCACCCATTTTCCTTTCTTGCTTCCACTTAGTCCCATGAAAGCTAAACCAAGTTCATGCTGAATGTCAGGGAAAAAAAACCCAACATAGTTTAGCTAAAAGATAGTGTCAGAGTTTCTTTTTCCTTTCAACATTAATCTCCTTTTAAAAAGACACTTTTCCACACAATTTGTGTACTTTTCTGTATGTACGTTATGTTCAATAAAAATGTTTAACGTTTAAAAAAAATGAGTACCCTTGTAAACCCAGATCCAACTGCCATGTAGGAAAAACCTTCAAAATAATACACACGTGGTGCGTGAAATACAGCAGACTTTTCTCTGATGTGTGACAAAGGGAACACGCAGTGGAAAAAGTAAAGCTTACCTAAATCTTTTCCGAATCCAGACTGTTTAACTCCACCAAAAGGGGCCGCCACATCCGTTTTGTTGTACGTGTTGATAAAAACAGTTCCCGCCTCTAGTTTCTCACTCACATACATAGCTTTATTTATGTCTCTTGTAAAAACCCCTGAGGCCAAACCGTACTCTGTATTATTTGCTCGCTGCAACACTCCATCGATGTCCCTACAAGATGTTTTTAGGAAGACAAAATTTCATTAAATGTCAAGCAAAACACTCATTTTATGTTTGAATATTTTTCCCCTCCACGCTAGAAACAGGAAGATGTTACTGCCAACCTGCTTACATTTTTATATATGAAATATTCCAGGCTTACACCCAAGAAACTCCCAATGAAATATTACAACTCTAGTATTATTTTTCAATATATATCATGCAACACCTTTTAAAATCTGATCTGAAGTCATCTTTTCAATCTTCTTCATTGGTTCTCCTTGATGATTTCTCCATTTCTTCTCCTTTCCCTTGAGTCCCATTTCTAGATATATTCTCAGAGCACCCCACCTCTTCAGATTTTGCACACCCAGTTCCAGGCTCATTCAGTGCCTCGCCCTGAAGCCTTCCCAGCTGCTACAGGGTCGCTGTTGAGGCTGTAGAGTGTAGTGACTCAGCCAGAGGGCTCTGCAGCCAGACTGCCTGGGTGACCTCAGGCAAATGACTTCATCTCCCCACGCTTTCGTCTATTGTTGTGAAAAATGGAAATAATAATAATAGCACCTGACTTGTTGTCGTGAGGATTAAATGAGCTAATAGTGTCTGGAACACAGTAATGCTGAATAAAAGACAGCTATAATCAGGAAGCACATACTCCTCCAACTCAGTATTTTGGCTTAACTCTCTCTATATTTGTGGTTCGCCTCTCAACCAGACTGGATGCTCCCAAGGGCAGAGACAACATCTTATTCTTCTTTTGTTTTTTTGCTTGAGGAAGATTAGCCCTGAGCTAACATCTGTGCCAATCTTCCTCGTATCTTATATGTGGGTCACCACCACAGCATGGCTGATGAGTGGTATAGGTCCACACCAGGGATCTGAACCCACAGGCCACCAAAGTGGATAGTACTGAATTTAACCACTATGCCACGGGGCCGGCCCCCATCTTATTTTTCTTTATACCATGGTGTTGCATCATCAAATGAGAGTGAATTCGATTAATATGCTAATTCAGTTAAAGGAGAGTAAAATAATCCCTTAAATCGGTCCGGTGATTTCCCTGCCTTTTGATCTGTATGTGTCCATGCCCAAGTCAGTGGAGATGTGAACCTGCTCATGTCTCAGTTGGGTCCAGTTCCAACACGCCTGTCATAGTGCAAGTATCTCACCTCTATGAGTGCCATCCTAATGTTTAAAAATGCACAAAGTTTCTAGAACATGGCCAGTAAATGAAAGCCAAGTATTTCATCTAGTGCTCCAGCAAAGAAACAGGATCTGTTCCAAAACTGGAGGAAAAATTAGTTGTGCTGAATCTTTTGAGAGTCAGCACAGGCTTCAAGGTGGTGCCTTCCGAAGGGATTTCCAAAGGTAATCTTGACCCTGCATAATTTTAAACTCACATGAGAAATTTGGAACCTAACTTGGCGTGAACTGAGGCCCTGCTAAAACTCTCACACTTCTTGATGTATTGCACATGGTAGGGACCCCAATATTTATGGACTGGATTAAGGCAGAAAGATGGCTTTATGCCATTGTTCTTGAGGACTATTGAGACGACATAGCTTCATAGTACACCTTGCCTACTTCTAGAATAACAAGTATAACAATGGCAGCAGCAGCAGCACATACTTGACTTATTTAATCCTTACAATGATCCAAAAAGTAGATACTGTTAATAACCCAATTATATAACTGAAGAAACCAAGGCGCAGAGTGATTAAGTGGCCCCCGCTCTCCTTGTCTGTCTCCTCCGTTAGATGGTAAGCTCCTTAAGGACAGGAACTGTGACTTATCTAGGTTTATATCCTCCAAATCTGGCTTCTAATATCTGCATGTTTAACACAAAGACTATCCCATGGGGGAATTTATAACGAGGAAAAGAGGGTAACAGTATCCTTGGATCAGTGTGTCAAAAGATTACTCACTATAGCTTAGTGTCCCCAAGAGTCTCTTACAATATGTCTATCAAAGACTAAGCCCTCTGAACTTTGTATTCTGTTTTTTCCACCTTTTCATCAGTTGAAGGAAAACTGAAGCCAGAGTTCTGAAGAACAGTACACAGTATATCATGAGAGTTTGTTGTATTAAAAATTCTTACATGAGCTCAGTTACATATGGCTCTCTTTGAAATGCTGAACACTTTGGAAAGTTTCATGTACTATAAGAAACCAGTATATCATTTACAGTTGATTATATGGCGATTGTGGACATTTCTATAAAAGTTGAGTATTAGGCTTTTGGGGGCATGATCCCCTATGAAGGCAGCACTCTTTCTTTTGGAAAATCAGATTCCACAGATGCTGCCTTTCCTAGGAATGTAAATGTGAAAACTAGTTCTGTTATTTTCAGTTATTTACCTTGTTCCAGAGACATTTCAAATGTCAATTGTACAAAAACTAAAATTTAGTCAGCTAAAATCCCATAATGTCAGCCATCAATGTAAGCTAAGAAGCAAAAATATATTACAATCTACATGGGTTAGCATTCTCATCTAATTATTTAATTAAGTCAATTATTCTTATGGTAGAGAATTACATGGCCATTGATTTTATGCTCTGTATATAGCACAACAGCAAAAGAAAAAAACTCATCAAATCAAAACCTGTTAAATTGAGCCTGAAGAACATACCCATTTTGGAATTTAGAAATGACCATAATAGGCCCAAAGGATTCCTCTTTGGCAAGATACATGTGGTCTTCCACATCCGTGAAGACAGTTGGTTCCATAAAAAAGCCTATTTGATAAACAGAAGAAAAGAACATCAAAGGAAAGAATAGAAAAATGAACAGTAAAATAAATATTTATTCACATTTTGCTATATTTGATTCATTTTTCCCTTGCTGAAATAGTTTAAAGCAAATTCCCAAGATTACAACTTTTACCTCCAAGTATTTCAGTACAAATCTGTAAAAAATAAGGACATTTTCTTACATACCATAATACATTATCACAGGTAACAAAATTAATGCTAATTCCTTGCTCACAGTTTATATTTCGATTTCTTTTAACTTTTAATTTTTTTATTAAGGTTTAATTGACATACAACATTATATTAGTTTCAGGTGTACAACATAGTGACTTGATATTTGTATTCAATATCTGATTGTCTGGTAAATATCTTTTTATAGTTGATTTGTTTGATTCAGGATTCAAATAAATTCTACACATTGCCTTTGGTTGTTAGATCTCTTAAGTGTCCTTTAATCTAGAACATTCCCCCCTTTATCCCTGCCCCTTATTTTTCATGCCATTGACTTGTTAAACAGACTGAGTCAGTTGTCCTGTAGAATATCTTCCATTTTAGATTTGTCATTGCTTCCTGGGATGATGTTTAATTTGTTCCTCTATCGGCTGTATTTCTTGTAAATGGAAAATTTGACCTAAAGGCATGATCAGATTCAGGTTGAACATTTTTGGCAAGAATACTTCATAGGTGATGCTGTGTGTTACATTTTGCATCCCATAGGATACATCATATCCAGTTGTCTTGCTTTCACTGATGCCAAGATTGACAATGGTTCCAAGTGGTGACAACTTGACACCTCCAGTGTAAAATTGTGTTTTTGTCATTATAACTGGCAAGCAACCTTGGGGGTGGCACCATGCAAATACCCAGGCCCCCAACAACACTTCACCTAATAACTTCAGCCTCTCTTGATGATCATTGCCTGAATCAATTATTTCATTCAATTAGGGGGTACGAAACAGTGATTTTTCTATTCTATAATTTTTTCTACATTTATTAGCAGGGATTCTTCTGCCAAAAAAAAGTCTCTTTTATTAGCTACACGGTTACCCAGAAACTCATTTCATACAGGATACACAGGATAAAAGTTGAATTTTTTTCCTTCTAATTACCAATTTTCAGAGCAAGGTGTTGGTGCACAACCTACCTACAGCAGTGAAAAATGAGTTTTTACAGATGTTTGTTTTTCTCTTCTTTGGGGTATCATGATATTGAGCCATTCACACACTTCTGTAACAGGTACTGCTTTAGTCAACAGGAATGAATCCTTCCCAGGCTACGCTGGATCAGACAAAGTCTCACCATGCCGGGAACTAAGGTCACCAGTGCCTGAATAACGCAGTTATCCATTCCACTTGGTTACTGTCTCATCCATTTTGTTGTTTGATTTTCACAGCCTTGTAAAGCAGGATGTGCACATTTCATCCCATTTTACAACTGAGAAAAACTGGGTTGTCCAAGGTGCCACTGCTTATAAGTGGCCAAGCAGGATCTATAAAGTAATTCTTCTGATCATAACATAAATGCCACTGTTTACTTTTGAGGCAAGATGGTGCCGCAAAGAAAACTGTTACCATCCATTCCAACTTAACAAGCCAGGTGCCCCGTATACCTCCTACCAGGGTGACCTTACCCGGCCTTTGGACTTGTCTTCCGCCATACACCAAGGTGGCCCCCTCCTTCACTCCAGTTTCACAGTATTGCAGAAGCTTTTCCAGATGGGCCTTATGATTCTGAGGCCCGTGGTCAGTAGATCTGTCAAGTGGATCACCAATTTTCATCTTTTTAATTTCTTCCACCTACATGTCATCCAGTTCACAAAACACAATTGACTGTTAGTAATAATAAGAGCTACCTTTGACTGAGCTTGTACCATGTGGTGGGTGTTGTATTAAGCAATTAAAATGTATTGTCATTTAGTCTTCAAAGCAGCACTGGAGGTAGGTTTTATTATTTTCATCTTACAGATGAAGAAACTGAGACTTAGAGAGGTTAAGTGACTTGGACAGGGGCACACAAGCACCAAATATTGTAGAGTTGTCCTGACTTCCAAGCCCAAGCTTTTAACCAGAGTTCTACCACAACATAAGCTACATATGCTATTTTAAAATTATCTTGAATGTTAATCTACTAAAATGGCAAATCTGATGTTCTGGAATTTTTACTGATACAGCATACTTACACTCTTTACGGCAAAAGAATTTCTAAAATGGCCACATTGTTATCTTTTTTCTCTCCCCAAATGTGGCAGACTACCCTTGTGAAATTCTCACGGTATAGCCATGCCAGAGGAATTGCCAGAACGTTCCAATGAAAAAACATCTTTATCACACAATGTTCATCATTGACATGTCTTTGTGATCGCTTCTTGTCCTCCTCGGTTATCTTAATCTATTTCTGCATTTTCTAACGTTAAGTCCGAAGCTAGTAAGAAGAAAGAATGAGAGTTCCCGTGACCCGGCAGGGCCATGAATTTAAATGTAGGCCTGGCAATAATTCCTTAGTAAATGCTCAAGAAATAGCTGCTGAATGAATAAATGAATACAAATCGCATGTGTGCAAAACATCTTTGTTGATGGACTGATACAGTAAATCCTTGATATTTCTGGTCTCGGAATTTGAAATTTCAAGAAGTTGTAGTTGTGAAAGCCCATTATATGTAGTATTGCCACTGTATTTTACTGAGGCACAAAACTGAATTATAGGGATGTTCAGGAGGTAGCCACTGCCCGCCATCTGCCTCTCCACAGGACTTCCTTGTTTTCCACTCTCATGAAGAAAGAACGCCTTTGCGTCTTGGGGGTGGGTGGGGGAACTGGCTCTGAAAAAAAAAGCTAGGTGCTGGTTTTCCAAATATAAACAAATTCATGATTACTATTACCATCATAATGACATAATGCAGTATAGTTTAGAGTTTATTTCAGCCACGGAATTCATCTTAATAGTTCTATAAATGGCTTTTAGTCCCATATTTATGGAATCATGATTAATCTACAGGGGTTATTTATCTATCTAACCATCTGTCTGTCTGTCTGTCTATCTATCTATTTATTTTAGTGGAGAAAATTATATGCTGTCCTGTTAACTGTAAATTGAAGATTTGTAAGGATCTAGTGGTATATCTCTCACAGTCCATTTAGGGAATTATTATAAAAATCTAGGAGTATATCTCCCACAAGTGTCAATGATCTAATATACTATAAATGCAGAGCAAGATATAGGTAATAATAGCTCTTATGTATACTTTATCAGGTTTTTTTATATAGACATAACTTTTTACTGTGAAAAGTTATAAACACATATAAACGTAGACAAATAATACAATGAACCTCTATATCCCCATCACCCAGCTTCAACAGTTATCAACTCATGGCCAATTTATTCCTCCACTCACTTCCTCCCCTCCTGGGTTATTTTGAAGCAAAGTTCAGACATGATATAATTTAACCTGTAAATATATCAGAAAGTAGCTCTAAAAGATAAGGACTGTGTTGTTTTTTAAAATATATAACCACAGTACTATTACCATACCTAAAAATTCATTAATAATCCCAGAAGTACTTTTCAAGTAAAAGCAATTTTTCTACAATGCATAGAACAAATATGAAGACAACTTACCACTCTTGTCACAAATTCATCATGGATGGATTCTTCCACAAACAATCTCCCAGCTGCAATACAGTTCTCTCCTTTGTTGAAAAATACTGCTCCCATGCCCTTTGGCAGCAGAAGAGAAAACATTGTTAATATTACTTGGGAAGTCAATATTTTCATAGAATTGCACATGCTGAGAATTAGATGTTATTGGAAGACAGCAGACAACAAAGAAAGGTCAGAGAAAACCACAATCCCTTGGCCTAGTTAGTGATGAGAACTCCTTGGAAGTACTCAGTTTTGATCTAGCATGTTTTTAGGGATTTTGTTTCTCCTCTTCCCCTTTTGGTCCATGAGCACTTTACAGAAACACGTGTAATAATATGGATATACCACTACGGACAAATATTGTGTTGCAAGAAAACCTAGATTATTCTATGCATGTAAATGTAATACTTGTATATCAAATTTTGCTTTTATATCAGTTTGTATAAATCATGAATATTTAGAAAGACTCCCTTACCCCCTAAGTTTTAAAAACACCTTAATGAGATAAATTATAAAGACATTATTTTAAAAATTAAGTGCTCTGAGTATTCCCAAATCTAAGCATAAAGAAGATGGTTTCTATTTATGACTAGACAATACCCAATCTCATTCTAAGTTTCTGATAAACAAGAGGTGAGATGTGTTTTAGAAATGGGCACTTATTTCCTTGGACTTGACCCACTCTTACCATTCGCACGGCATTGTCAAGTTCACAGTCATTGAATATTATAAGTGGGGATTTGCCACCAAGTTCAAGGGAAACTTTCTTCAAATTGCTCACAGCACAGCTAGAGAAAAATAAATGGGAAATGAGCATTTCGTCCGTCTATCTATCAGTCTCTCTCTCTCTTGCTTTTTCAACCATAAATTACTATTTGGCATGGAAAATATAACTGAGCATCAGGAATATTAAGAAACTTATTCAAAGACAAAACATGAATGGTGGAATGGTGAAAACTGTTGAAGCTGGGTGATGATCACATGGAATTCACTATGGTATTCTGGGTGCTTTGTATATATTAGAAATTCTCCATAATAAAAAGTTGTATCTTTTAAAATTCTGTGGTCAAATGAGTAGAGATCCTCATAGGTAAATTCAGATTCTTTAGGTATAAAAATTTTTGTTACATAAAGGCCTGGCAAGGACTTTAAGCTCTAACCAGACTACCGGAGCTTTGGGAAAAAAATACCAATCTTTAGCAATATATTGTTTATTTTCCCCTTCTTACAAAGGTATTTTTATTTAAAACATTAAAAAAAATACCCCCAAAGATTCAGAAAGAAGAAAAAAATCACAAAATTCCCTTTCATGGCTCAATAATAATTGTTTTTACCACTTTTTTTTTTTGTGTGTGTGAGGAGATCAGCCCTGAGCTCACATCCGCCAATCCTCCTCTTTTTTTTTGCTGAGGAAGATGGCCCTGGGCTAACATCGGTGCCCATCTTCCTCTACTTTATATGGGATGCCGCCACAGCATGGCTTACCAAACAGTGCGTCGGTGCGCGCCCGGGATCCGAACCAGCGAACCCTGGGCCGCCGCAGTGGAGCGCGCGCACTTAACCGCTTGCGCCACCGGGCCGGCCCCTTGTTTTTACCATTTTGATATACTTATTTCTAGTCTGTGTCCAACCATAGACTTTGCCTTATTTAACATAATTGGGATCACCCAAAATATACAATTTTATACCTTATTTTCTTTCCATTTACCATTTTAACAACATTTTTCAATGTTATCGAAAACGCTCCCTGGACATGACTACACAGTATTCCATTATGTTAACATGCTTTAACTGCTGCCTTATTTTTGGCATTTAGATTGCTTGCAATTTTTAAAAACTAATGTTACTGCTTTTTAGGAATTCATTTATAAACAATCCAGATTTGTCATTTCTATGTCTTTTGAGTTTCTTACTTATGCTCCAGAAACACTGTGGGCCACAGCTTTAGTACAGAAAATGTTTTGTGCTGGATTGTTAAAGCTGCCAGCAGGTAGCCAAATTCCAATACGGCTCTAGCTATGTTGATTTTGGTCTTTACACATTGGAAAGTATTTTGTTATATTCAAACTTTTCAATACCTTGCAGTGATAAGTAGATTTCTCTCCTAAATTTGATGTGTTTTTTCTTCCTCCAAAAGCACCCTATTTAAAAAAGCTACAACAAAACCAAAAACCTGGTTTAACAGGATTTTTGGCAAATCAACATCCTAAAAGCAATACCTCTTCATGATCTGTTTGCCGATGAGAGTAGAACCAGTGAAACCAAGCTTGCGGATATCAGGATGTTCAGAAAGGCGTTGTCCTGCTATGCCACCTGTAGAATTAGGGAAGAAAACATGAATTAAAACATTACTCAGGGGCCGGCCCCGTGGCTGAGCGGTTGAGTGCGCGCGCTCCGCTGCTGGCGGCCCGGTTTCGGATCCCGGGCGCGCATCGATGCGCCGCTTCTCCGGCCATGCTGAGGCCACGTCCCACATACAGCAGCTAGAGGGATGCGCAGCTATGACATACAACTATCTATTGGGGCTTTGGGGGGGAAAATAAATAAATAAATAAAATCTAAAAAAAAAAAACATTACTCAGGTTCTTATGGTTAGGGTAGCTTTAAATTCATTGAAGTAGATTTCTAAGCTCTCATTTAAATTTTAGTTTTACATTTTCTGTATTCATTACAATCTAAATGACAAAAATCTAAGTAATATGTCCTCCATGTAATTGTGAGCCCCCCAAAAGATGGGTAAGCCTTGATTTTTTATCTTCCACAGTAATTTTTTTTTTTTAAAGATTTTATTTATTCATTTTTTCCCCCCAAAGCCCCACTAGATAGTTGTATGTCATAGGTTCACATCCTTCTAGTTGCTGTACGTGGGATTCGGCCTCGGGTTGGACGAAGAAGTGGTGCCTTGGGGCGTGCCTGGGATCCGAACCCCGGCCGCCAGCATCAGAGCGCGCACACTTAACCGCTAAGCCACGGAGCCGGCCCCCAAAGTAATTTTTAAAAAGCGAAACGGGCCACCTTAGGGTAGTTTTACAATGTTGTACAATATCTGCCCTTCCCACCCTGCTTACCCATCATTATATTTCCACTTGAAGATTTTTCAGCACGTGATAAGTGCATTCATCCTTAAGTTAACTGTTTGGTAAACTGTATTTAGTCTAATATAGTTATAATTCAGGATAAGACTCCAGTGGGAAAACAGCCATTCGGCTACCCCTGTACCATTCATTAGCTATAGCGAAGTGGCTCCTTTGATGCTTACCTGAGCCTGGGATGATGTTGATTACTCCCTTTGGAAAGCCTGCTTTGACGGAGAGCTCTGCGAACTTCAAAGCAGTCAAGGGTGTGACCTGAGCAGAAGCAGACAGCAATCACCTTCTTCAGACTCTGTCCTGTCATTTAGACCAGGATCCTGCTTTCCCCTTATGGCCGCACTATAGTTCATCTTATTTTTTCTTTTATTTTGACATAATTTCAGACTTACAGCAAAGTTGCAAAAATAGTACAAAGAATTCCTATATATTCGTCACCCAGATTCCTCAAATGTTTACATTTTCCTACATTTGCTTTATCCTCTTTCTCTCTATATTGTTTTCTGAACTGCATAAGAGTAAGATATAGACATGCCCCTTTACCTCTAAATACCTCTGTGTGCATTTCCTATAAACAAAGAATTCTTTTACCTAACCACAGTATGATTATCAAAATCAGGAAATTAACAACTGACAGAAATCCTAATTTACAGACCTTATTCAGTTTTCACCAATTGTCCCAATAATGTGCTTTACGGAAGAAGAAAATCCAAGATCATACATTGCGTTTAGTTATCACGTCTGTAGTCTCCTTTAATCTGGAAGGGTTTTGGAGTTTTCTTATATATTTCATTACATTAACATTTTTTATAAGCACAGGCCAGTTATTTCAGACAATGTCCCTTCGTCTGGATTTGTCTGCTGTTTCCTCATGATTAGATTCAGGTTACGCACTTTTGGCAAGAACACCACAGGAGAGACGCTGAGTTCACCTAAGTACATCATATCAGGAAGCAGATGATGTCAAACAGTCCCAATATTGGAAATGTTCATTTGGTAAAGGTGGTCTGCCAGTTTTCGTCACTGCGAGTTACCTTTTATACTTTGTAATTAATAAATATTTTATAGGAAGATACTTCAAGACTATCTGAACACCCAGTTACTCCTCCACTAGTCTCATCCACTAGTTTTAGTATCCATTGATGATTCCTGCCTGAATCAACGATTGTTACCATAGTTGCTAAATGGTGATTTTCTATCATTCCTTCTACACGTATTAATTGACTTTCCATTAAAGAGCTTTCCCTTCTCTTTAATTAATTGATTCATTAATTCACGTCAACTCATGGATTCTTACTTTTCAATAGGTTATAATCTTTTACTATTGTTATTTCTTTTGATGTTCAAATTGTTCCAGATTTGGCTATTGGGAGCCCCTTTAGTACGGCTCCTGGGTCTTTCTAATATGTCCCTATCATTTTGTGAGCATTTCCTTGCTTTTTGGCCCAACAAGATGTTCCAGGCACGTCTTGTATTTTGCCTGCTCCAGCCATTTCTTCAAAGAGCCTAGGTTTCATTTAGTGAAGAATGGTATTTAAAAACTATGATATAATGGGAAATATATATTTGGTTTTTGTCTCCGATTCCTGGCACACAGTTCCTAAAACCTTGGACTCTCTAGAGTGAAAAGTGTTTTTCATATACTAACGAGATGACTGGTAGCTGGAGGTCCCTAGGTAGCTTCAGGATGGAGTCTGGTCTCCACAAACACCAAGCTATGATTAGAGGGTTGGAACCTTCAGCCCGACCTTAGGGAAGTGGAAAGGGCTAGAGGTTGACTTCAATCACCAACAGCCAATGATTTAATCAATCATTCCTAGGTAATGAAATCTCCATAAAAACCCCTGAACAATGGGGTTTAGAGAGCTTCCTGGTTGGTGAACACATCCATGTGATGGGAGGGTGGCTCACAAGAACTCCACGGGGACAGACGCTCCTTCCCCACTCTCTTCAGTGTGGTAATGTTATTCATTTGAAATATGGTTTAATTAATTTGTTTTTGTTTGTACTCAATTTTAGGGTTTTTGGCCCATATGGGTTGATGATATTTCTTTTCTTTGTTCATTTATTGTCATTGTTGAGGATGGGAAACACGCTTCCAAAAGTGAGAACTGTACAAAAGGTACATCCAGAGAAGTCTTGTCCTCCCAGTCCCTTTCCCTCTGTCGTTGCCACCCCATCCCCCATGTCCTGTAGATAATCCATCTCATTAGTCTCCGGGTTATCCTTCCTACGTTTCTTTTTGCTCAAATGAACACATAAATCGTTTCTTATTTTCCCGTCCTTACACAAAAGGTGGCATAATATGGATCTCACTTTAAACATCCATCACAGCAATGCATATCTCAAAAGCAAAATGAAAGTCATATTTTCACACTCTTAAAAACCAATGCTGATTAAGTCTTAAATTGGTACTTTGTTAGCTTGGTCTCAAAAAATGTAATGTTCAAGAAGATCCATTGAGGTGTGAGTAGAAAATCGTGGAACTTTTATTTATATATCTTAACTGAGAAAGCTATGAAATAAATCAGACATAACTAACATTTATTATATGGCTGGATAAGGGTACTCTCGCTTGGCCTGAGTGAAGGTCAGACGGTCACGGGTCACAAAGGTGTCTGCAGTGTCCTGGGAGAGAACAGGCCAAGGCAACGACTGTTTCCTCACTTGCTCATCTGCTTTCAGAATATTGCCACGTGTTGAAGTTTACAGCCTGTTTACACGGCTTCACAGACTATATTGTTATTTTAACTAACTCAAGCTTCATCAAATGGACAAGTGGCTGAAAAAGAATCTGCATAGAAACTGCATAATAAATAATAACACTAACAAGGCAAACACAAGCAAACAACAAGAAAAAGGCAGGGCTAACACTTTCCCTCCTTCTAGTAACATGTCCATGACAGTAAAATGTGAGGTTTTAAAAAACGGCAATCTGGGGGCTGGCCCGGTGGCGCAAGCGGTTAAGTGCATGTGCTCCGCTGCGGCAGCCTGGGGTTCGCCGGTTCGGATCCCGGGCGTGCACCGACGCACTGCTTGGCAAGCCATGCTGTGGCGGCGTCCCATATAAAGTGGAGGAAGATGAGCACGGATGTCAGCCCAGGGCCAGTCTTCCTCAGCAACAAAAAAAAGGAGGAGGATTAGCAGATATTAGCACAGGGCTGATCTCTTCACCAAAAAAAAAAAAAATGGCAATCTGGTTAGACTCAATGAGAAGTCGGCCCTAAACATTTGAAATGATCAAGAAGATAACTGAGGGGCCAGGCAGGGGCGTAGTGGTTAAGTTGGCGTGCTCCGCTTTGGTGGCCCAGAGTTCGCAGATTCAGATCCCAGGTTTGGACCTACATACCACTCAGCAAGCCATGCTGTGGTGGCGTCCCATATACAAAATAGAGGAAGACTGGCACAGATGTTAGCTCAGGGACAATCTTCCTCAAGCAAAAAGTGGAAGATTGACAACAGATGTTAGCTCAGGGACAATCTTCCTCACCAAAAAAAAAGAAGATATTTGAAATAGTGGATTTACATCTACTATAGTTAAAGATGATCCCAGCCCAAGGTATACATTATTATGCTTTGGTATGAAATCGAGATTAAAAAGACATTTAAAAACTAACTATCCTGAATTAATGATAATTCTTTTTAGGTAAGAACAAAAAGATTTTTTATATCATTAATAAACAAAACAAATTGTTTCTCTATCTCATCTTTTTTCATCTCTATTGATTTTCTTCCATTTGGCTATCTAGTTGTCCCAGCAGGATTATAGGTTTAAATGATATATGGGAAAGCATCTAGCGGTGTTCTGGGTAAGAGCAGGT
The DNA here is from genome assembly GCF_020826845.1 of Diceros bicornis minor. NCBI lineage: Eukaryota > Metazoa > Chordata > Mammalia > Perissodactyla > Rhinocerotidae > Diceros > Diceros bicornis. The sequence continues at coordinate 18,892,638 of NC_080764.1, read as the reverse complement.
CATTGCTAAATATCAGGTTAATAAAGGTGTCAGAACCTGTCAGATCTGGACCATTCCAGGCCATGGGAATCTGCACCTTCTTATCAAGTTAAAGGGAAAGAGCCATCTAATTCAGTCCTCCTGACATTCACACAGGCCCTTAATACTGTAAATGATTTCATACCATCATTGCATAATATTATGCAATAAAATAAAAAGATATCTCCAACATAACAATGGCAACTTTGGGTCTTTCATTTTTAGGATTAAAATTATCATCAATCATTAAACTATCAGATTTAAATTGCAGATAGAGCCATACTGTAATTTCCATGGGGACAGAAACCTTGTGCGTCTTTCTTATTGATAATTTGCCTGACAACAGTATGTACTCAATAAATGTTTGTAATTTTTGAACATTATATATAATCACTGGAAATCTTCAATGTTTAGCACTCCCATTGGACACTAGGTATGTCTCAACCCTGGCTGTACCTTAGAAACAAATGTGAAACTTTTAAGCAATACCAATGCCTGGGCTCCAACCTAGACCAATTAAGTCAATCTCTGCCAATGGGGCCCTGATGTCAGTATTTTTTAAAGAGAACTTGAGGTGATTCTAATGTGCAGCCAAGACTGAGCACCACTGGGCTAGGTTATCTGCCTCCTCTCTTCACTCTACTAGCTTCTTGTTGTTTAACAAGTGGTACGGCTTGGGGGAAGGAGCACTCTTATAGAACGCTGGTGAGTTGGTACAATTCCCATGGAAGGATTTGTCAATATCTATCACGCAAATACGTGTATCTTTTAACTAAGTGATTCTGCTATTAGGAACATATCCTATAAATATACTAGCACGTACACATGGTGCCATATTTACAACGTTATTAACTGCAGCATAGTTCATAATAGCAAAAGTGTGGAAAAAATCTAAATATCCATTAATTAGGGATTGATTAAATAAAATATGGCTTATCTATACAATGTAACATGATGGGATATTGTTCATACAATGGAAACTGTTAAAAAAAGGAAGATTTTTGTTCCTTTGGTAAGTATGTATAGAACGCTACTATGTTTATTTTGTTTATTTTATTTTATTGTGGTAAGAATACTTAACATGAGATCTACCCTCTTAACAAATTTGTAAGTGTACCATACAACATTATTAACTATAGACACAATGATGTACAGCAGATCTCTGGAACTTATTCATCTTGCATAATTGAAACTTTATGCCCGTCAGTTAGCAATTTCCATTTCCCCTTCTCCCTTCTTTGTGTTTTTTTAATGAGGTAAAATAAACAAATATTTATATATGTTCGTATATGCAGAGTATCTCTGGAATACCTAAGAAACTAATAAATAAAAATAACATTGGTTGCCTCTGTGGAGGTAAACAGGTTGGCTGGGAGAATAAGAACAGGAGGGACACTTTCACTATCCATCTCTTTGTACTTTTTGAATTTTGAAATTTTTGGATGTATAACTATTTTTCAAATGAAATTATTTTTAATGAGTAAAACAAGATAACTGTGGTCATGTGACTATGTAGCTATGCCAAACGAAATTGTATTCTTTTAAGTCTTAAAAGAAAAAAATGAAAGAAGAGCTGGTAGGTAACAAACTGTAAACACTTCTGGAACAGAGACCAAGTTTTCTCTATGACTTGCGCACCTCAGAGTGTCTACTACTACGCACTGTACGCAGCAAATGCTCAGCCAGTTGTTAAGATGGCTACCATATATTTTTTTTCAAATGCTATTATTACATTAAAAGATTTTTTTGAGACCTCTATCATCTGAATTATACTTTTTTTATTATTTACTTCTTATCTACAGGTATATATTTTCACACAATTGCCAGGTACATTCTTTTTTTTTTTTTTTAAAGATTTTATTTATTTATTTTACCCCCAAAGCCCCAGTAGATAGTTGTATGTCGTAGTTGCACATCCTTCTAGTTGCTGTATGTGGGACGCGGCCTCAGCCTGGCCGGAGAAGCGGTGCGTCGGTGCGCGCCCGGGATCCAAACCCGGGCCCCCAGCAGCGGAGCGCGCGCACTTAACCACTAAGCCACGGGGTCGGCCCCCCAGGTACATTCTTTTGCCTGGTTTTCCCTCATCTTCCATATCTTTAAAATATTTTCAATAGTTAAAATTTGAATGCCTGTATAGTAATTTTTCTTTTGGTGTTTTATAATTACTCTAAATAATTCCCTAACTATTGGGCATTTGGCATTTTGCAAGAACTGAATTGTTTTGTAGAAATTCAATGGATTTCACTGATGTATATTATGCTTGCTTTCATTGTCATGGAAGTTTTAAATTGTGGAATCTCATAGGATGCATTGGGTAGCTATTAAAAATGAGTATTTACTAATATGATAAAATGCTCATAATATACGTAAAGATGTCATAATATACAATTCCATTTTTGTTTAAAGACCTGACGTTTATAAATATATGCCTCTGGGTTTTTTTTGTTGTTGTTGTTGAGGAAGATTCACCCTGAGCTAACATCGGTGCCAATCTTCCCCTATTTTGTACATGGGTCACCGCCACAGCGTGGCTTCCCATAAGTGGTGTAGGTCCGTGCCCGGGAACCAGACCCTGGCCACCGAAGCAGAGCACACTGAACTCAACCACTAGGTCAGCCCCTGTATGTCTCTGTTTTTAAGTAAATAGGAGAGGAGAAGATTTTATACCTGGCCCCTTGCGTCTTACCTGTGCTGGCTTCAGCACTAAGGTATTGCCTGCTGCCAAACACGCAGCACTCTTCCATGCCAGCATCATCAGCGGGTAATTCCAGGGGATGATAATGGCACAGACACTGAAGGAGAAGAAAGACGACATCCTTAGTTGTCTCAAACTAACACAACTCACACGAATCACTCAGAGGCACTCTCCTTGTCTTACCCAAGGGGCTCCTTCTTGGTGAAGGTCAGATTGCGATTTGGACGGGCCTGGTTGATTGGAATTGTAGAACCCTAAAGAAGAAAAAAAGGTGCTACTGATTTTACTAATTTAAATTAGTAAATTCAATCTCAAAGAATCCATTTTCTGTCTACTTTTCTTATTTTTTCCTAGCTGATGTGAAAACCCACTGTTCGATTTAAAGAAATATATCTGCACCCAAAAAGAAACGGCTGCTTCCTTCTCGAAAGAACTGAGACACAGAAGAATAAACATAATTCTAACTTAGCCACCTTCATTCTCAATTTCTTGGCATGGCAGAGAATGTTAATTGCCTGCCCAATATCCATTCTCCTCTCTATCCTTAGTAACAGAAATCCTACATTGATAATGAGGATGGCAATGTGCCCAGATAAAGTACTGTTTCCCAGTTTCCATAGCAGATAGGGACGGTCAGTGCAAGATGTAAACACAAGACATTGGAAGGGGAATGCCCTTTAAAGTAGGCTGACTCAGCTCAGACAAGTGCCCTTTACTCTTCCCTCTACTCTCTCTTCTTCCTTCTTCCTGCTCAGAATGTTGCTGAAATGGCTGGCACTGCAGTGGTTATCATGAGACCACAAGACAGCCTTGAAAGTGGAGGTCACATGGTACTAAGGAGGTCACAAGGTACTAAGGCCTGGCACACAGGGAGGAGCCTGTGTCTCAGATACTAGCCCTGACTGCCTGTCTTTGGACTCCTTGAAAGTGAGAGAAAAACAAACTTCTTATTTGAGTTTTCTGTTATACACAGCCAAACTTAATCTCAACTGATTCACAATAATAGTTTTTAACTGAAGCTATTTGATTGTTTTGCCACATAAAATATTATTGCTGTGACTAATACAAGTGTACAATCTCTTATCTGAAATCCTTGGGGCCAGGGATGTTTTGGGATTCAGAATTTTTTGGACTTTAGAAACATAACATAATGCATATACCTTATGTTCTATCATCTATAACCCCCAGTAGGGTCTGGGGCAGCCCCCCATAATCAAACACATTTTTATTCAGTGATACATATGAATATTCATTCTAAATGATATAAATAAAGATTATAAATAGACTCATGCAGGTTCAGGTCAGATTTTGGCACCAAATGATTTTGAACCAATCAAAGAAAACAATTTTCAGGTTTCAGAGCTATTTGGGTTTCATAATTGAAGATACAGGATGAACCTGAACCACCAGTACTAAATACTAACATATGTCTGACTCGGTGGCTGAACAATAATAAAAACTACATTTATGTACAAGACCTACTACGCTGCAGACTTGTCTAATTCTGTAGTATATAAATATTCATTTCTAATCCTCATTACATAACTTGCAAGGTATGTATTATTGTGATCATTTTACAGATGAGGAAAGTAAGGCTCAAAGAGGTAGAATAACTTGAACAACATCAGCTGGAAAGTGGCAAAGCTGAGACGGACCCAGGTCTCTATGACTCTATGTTAGTATTGGCGGCAGCAATGTGCCCAGAAAAAATATTATGTTCCTCAATCTCCTTAGCAGATAGAGAGGGCCAATGGGAGATATAAGCACAAGGCACTGAGAGGGTGGGAATGCTTTTTAAAGTCCTTTTACCTTTCTCTCCCTTCCCCACTTCCTCCTTCTTGCTGCTGGGAATGTGGCTGTGATGGCTGGTACTGCAGTGGTTATCATGAGTCTATGAGTGGCATGCATTCTGCTGTTTGCTGTGAGCCCTATCTTTCTCTTTTGTATCCCCAATGCTAAGGCCAAATGTAGTGGCCATTTATAATCACACATGTGCTATTTATTTTCTCACAGTAGAAAGGAAAATGAAATATTTATTGTATCCATGTCTTTAAAATTTTTTTTCTTATACCCAGCCTGCTTAGCTCATCTATGTCAGCTCTCTGGCCTCTGGAGGCATATGAGTTTGTAATCCCTCCATGATACCAGGCTTCTCCCTACACATCCAGAAGGCTATTAGATGCCCTCAGGAGACATTATAGTAAAGTACAAAGAACATCATTAGACTTTAGGTTCAGAAAATCTTGAGTTCAAATCCTAGCTCTAAGGTTTACTTACAACTATGTGACCGTGGCAAGTCATTCACTGTCCTCAAGCCTCCATTTCCTTACCAGTAATAAAGGACAATAGCTATCCACCCACCTCAGATGATTGATTTAAGGATTAGACGAGAAAACCTAACCACATAAGAGGTGGCTCTGACACAGTGTCTTTACAAACTAATAAAGGATCATCTCTTTTCCTTTTGGAACGATCTGTATGAAGACAAATAACACTTGTGTACCTGAATTTTGTCACACCAGCCAGCGAAATATCTGAATGTTTGCACTGACATTCCAATGTGAGTCTTCAGAGCCAAGGTGTAGACAGCCCCTGAATCGAGGGCTTCAATGGTTGCCAGCTCTTCTTGGTTCTCTTCCAGTAGGTCTGCAAGTCTGTATGGTCAGTGAAAGAAATTCACTCAGCAAATATTGATTGAGCCCCTCTTATGTATAAGGCACCATCTTAAGGGCTGAGAATTCAGAGGTTAACACAAATGGACCCGGTCTCTGTCCTCATGGAGAATATGGTCCAGCAGGGAAGACAGACATGAAACAAATAATATCATAAATAATCTGTTTCGAGAGTTACAAAGGAGAAGCAGAGGGTGTTGGAAGTCTGTATAACTTGTCTCATAAATATATAAGAAGTAGAAAGTGATTGAGCCATGGTATCCAAGGAGATCCACGGAGATCACTGATATCCAAGGAGATCCATAATAGAAAACAGTGGGACTGTGGCTAGTTCAAGAATATACAGGGAGATGTTAGAGTGCAACCCATACCCCTTGAGAACCCATGAACACTTGATTTCTGGTCGGTTCAGAAATATTTCCAACACTAACTGAAGAGGACAAGATAGAAATACATGGAATGAGTTACAGACACCACAGCAGATTTTTGTCTGGTGTCTAGTTTCTATGGGAAGATAAACCTAGGACTGTCCAATGACTATAAAATAGTCAAAATTCATCTTTTGTGTTCACCTCCGCCATTTGCTTTCCTTCCTTTAGTGGTTCTCTGAGCTGTTTCTTTTGGATCATTCCAAAGTCAGGCTTGAAATCCTCCTCCCCTAATGTTGCTTCCAGACCCTGCTTTAAGAGATCTTTTAACCAAGGCCCGCTATTTGGCTTTTGGTAAGTAGAAAATTGAATTTATGATTGAACCCAATGATTCTTGGCATACTCAGGCCTCAGTATTTTTCCTCCTTCCTCCTATTCCCTGCACATCATGTAGATTAAAAATTTGTCTTTGAAAACAACAGGGTGCTGGATATTCTCCATTTGCTGCTGTTATCCATTCTCCTCCCTGCTCTGTGACCCGGGAGGATAATCTTTATAAGCTACATCACCTGCTCCACTGCTCTCTCACGGGGCTTGGCCAATGAGGGGCCAATGGGCAGCACCCCCAGGAGACTGGTGAACAGAAGGCAGAAGTGGTAGGGGATGTGAATCCCCTGGCTGCCTCACTGATGGCTGTGTGTCAGCAGCTGCTGTGTCCCTCCACCAAAACCACTGTAGTGTGGTCTTCTCCAGCTACAGATCTTGCCAGATTCTAATAACAGCTCCTTCCTCTGTTTCTTTAGACCTTGGAGTCATGGTAGCTTCCCATGTTGCTGCCCCCGCTTGGGTGTGTCATTATCCTTTGCTGGATTCCCTTGATCTTGCCTGCATCTTTGTAAACAGTCCTTTATTAAACTTCATTTCCTGCTGGGACACTGACTGATACAAGCAATAATACAAAAATCAGACACTCACATGTATGGAATTTTGTATGATCAACTACAGAAGACACATTATTATTATTACACCTATTATTAGGTAAAATAAGTTTATACTAGACTGCTTTGAAGAATCTTTTAAAATCTTGGCAATGTTAGCCAATATCCAAAGGTAGCAGACTTGAATATTTTTGCATATTGTAAAATATTTATTTTTATTATATTCTTAAAATATTTTATTTTATTTATTTTTTTTTCTTTAATTTTTTATTGAGGTCACATTGCTTTATAACATTATATAAATTTCAGGTGTACCTCATTACATTTTGATTTCAACACTACACAGTCTTGAGTTTTAAAAAACATACCTGTACATCAGTCTTCCTCTGTCTCGCGCATTCATTCGCCCCCATTCACCGTTTTCAAAAGCATCTTTTGCTGCTGCTACTGCTTTGTCAACATCCGCCAAAGATGCATAGGATACTTTGCATATTGTCTATTTCAAGATAAGTAAGAATAGGTTCTAGGTTATTTATATAGAGAGACATAAAAATATGCTTCTTGGAATTAATATTACATTATAAAATCCACAGAATTTTATGATGGGAAAATCAACACATCCTGTAAGATAGTAAAGAAAAAGAAGCAATTTTAACATGAAAATTGTGAGCCTGAAATTTGGTACTTCTCATGCCACGCCAGACGGTGGAAAGACACATTTAGGAAAACTGTAACCGTTTCTTTTAGTGCCTTAGGGAAGCTGACTTTCTTGCCATGAGCTTGCGAAGTCTGCAGATTTTTTTTCCACATATAGCTTCACGTGCAGATGTGCTTCTGATGTGTATAGATCTAGCTATCTGTCTAAAATCATCAAAAATATTCATTCTATAAAATGGGTTACTATAGTAAACAGCAGCCAGTTCCAGAATTGAATAGTTGAAAGAAATGCATGAAGTACATTTATATTAAGTGCTTGGAGGCAGAGTGATAAGGTAACTTCTAAGACTGTCTGTTTTACAACTGTGTATAAACTAAAAATCCATGGCCAGTGGTCACCACGCACACTAAGTAATTACTCACAGATCCGTCTGTTGGGTTGATGGTGTCGTAAGTCTTTCCATCATCAGCATCTGTGAACTCTCCATTTATGAAACACTGATATGGCATTTTTACTGTCATTTGATTGACCTCCTTTGAAACCTAAGAAAGAGAATTATATTAATAGAGTCAGTGGATTTCTGTGCTTATGCATTTGATACCAAATAGCAATAAAGAAGCTTATTCACTAATGCAGAGGGAAAAGTCAACGGGATTCTAGTTCCTACTGTCCAGGAGAGACAAGCATATGTAGGATTTGGGCCTCATGATGCTCAGATTGGCCACTGAGGTCAGAGGTTAGCATCTGTGATGACCGAACTGCTAGAAGTTGGGCTTCGCAAAGATCTGATTTTCTCCCTTGTACAGATGAAAGATCACTCAAAAGACCTCCAGATAATGGAAACACCACCATCTAGTGGCAATATCTATGCAGTGCAGCCATTGCTTTCATTTAAAACCCTGAAATTGGCTTTGTCAATAGGTTTCCTTTTACACCGGTGCCAATTTAAGATTTCTTTCCTTATGTTCCTCCCCATTTTCACTTTCTCTTACATATGTGTTGCCTAAATTGTACTCTCTACTATTAGCTAACAGATGAATTCAGGTTAGTCCATTAACCTCTATGAACTTCAGTTTTTTCAACAATAAAGTATGATACCTGCTTTTTACAATTATTATGAGAAATAATTGAGATAATATACGTGATTATCTCATTATTGGCATAAAATTCTATATCAACGCAAGACATTAAAAAGGAAATTTAATAATTTAAAAAATCATTTCATCTAGAGAAATTAATGATGCTTAAAAAAGAAACAAAAAATAGCAAGAGGGTATCTTGCCTTATCCCATAGCAAGAACTCATGTTTCATGAAATATTTCCATTGTGTTTATGTAGGATATAATGAAGGAAACTTAATCTGAATTGATGTGTGCAGTTCCTGCATATAGTCCAGTTTTCTAAACTCATCATTCTGGGAATATGCTAAGTGTCTTACTTGTATTATCTAATTTGATTCTCTCAACAATCTTATAAGGAGATATTATTATTGTCCCATTTAACATATGAGGAAACTGAGGCTTAGAGGAGTTAAGGAATTTGCCAAAGTTCACACAGCTAGCAAGCAGTGTTACTTGGATTCAAATCAAGGTTGGTCTGACTCCAAAATTCATGGTCTTAATCAGATGATGCTAAACTGCTTTCCAAATTTACCTAAATTTTATTAAAAACAAATGGATGAGGAGCACTTCTGGAATAGTAAATTAAGGATCTCTGAAAAATCCACTCCTTCATAAAAGCAATGAGAACACTACAAAATATTATCAAAATCATTTTTCTCAGAACTCTGGAAATTAATCAAAGGCTTCAAAGGATCCATTTATTCAAGAAAAATAGATGAATCTCTATAAGAATAGTGAGCTTTGTGATATATTAATTTGCCCTATTCCCATCTCTCTTGATGCTTTGCAGTAACTTGAAAACCAACATCTTTGCAACTATGGTAGCTGTGAAAACCAGCAGCCTATTAGCCACTGGAGAGGGGAAAAAATGGGTCTGGAGCTCTCCCAAAGCCTCACCCCCAGAGAGTTATTACTATTTGGCCTGGAAGTTCTCTGAAAATCTCCATTCTCAGGGCTTGTCTTTATTTGACCTGACTCAGAGTTGGCTGTGCACAAACAGCCTTATCCCTTGGGTATTGTCCAAAATAATCAGTGGCAATTGTTTAACATTGCAGCTGCCTGAGGCAGTAATACCAATTGGGGCTAACAAATGTGTGACGAAAGAACTTAAAAGGAAAAACAGGCATGAGATATCCATAGGAAGTTTTAAAGAAGCTCTGGCATATTCCTGGGAACCTAGAAGGCCAACACATGTGCAGAACTTATGTATGTGCCCAGGAAAGACCCGAGAAAGCCCTAATCTCTTACCTCTGGTTGACCTGAGGCTCTGTGCAAGCAGGAAGTGTGTGAAGACAAAGGCAGAGCTTTAAACAGCTGCTGGTGCTTTAAAGGTATATTCCAACACACCTAGAGTCTCTCATTAAAGGCTAGGAGACTTATTGGTTCAAAGAATTTAAGGACATCTACGTCCAATCATTAACTGACCACTAAGTTAACCAAGCAGAGACTTTGATGATGGCAAACAACAAAGATAGGCTTTACAGAATTAGTCCAAGAAAGTCACTAAACAGAGAAAAAGCAGCAACAACAACCAACAACTACAACAATCCCTGTGAAGGTAGGGGGGATCTGATTTCCAGAGTTGCCACATTCTATTATTTAAAATGGCCAGTTTTCAACAAAAGATTATAAGATATGCAAAGAAACAGGAAAGAACGGCCCATACACAGGGAAGAAAAGCAGTCAATAGAAACGATCTCTGAAGAAGCCTAGACATTAGATTTATTAGACAAAGATTGTAAATAAGCTTTTATAAATACGTTCAGAGGACTAATTCTTTATGTCTAAAGAATTAAAGGAAAGTAAGAGAACAATGTCTCATCAAACAGAGAATATCAACAAAGAGATAAGAATTATAAAAAAAAGAACCAAACAGAAATTCTGGAGTTGAAAAGTGCAATAACTGAAATTAAAAAATTCACTAGAGGGGCTCAACAGTAGATTCAAGGGGGCAGAAGAAAGAATTAGCAAACTAGACAATAGGTCAATAGAGATATCCAGTCTGAGAAACAGGAAGGAAAAGGAATAAAGAAAAATGAACAGAGACTCAGAGGCCTGTGGGACACCATCAGATGCATCAACACACGCGTAATGGGAGTCCCAGAAGGAGAGGAGAGGGGGAAAAGGGCAGAAAGAATATTTGAAGAAATAATGGCTGAAAATGTCCCCAATTTGATTTAAAAAAAAATTAATCTGCACATCCAAAGAGCGCATCAAACTCCAAGTAGGATAAACTCAAAGAGATCCATCCTAGACATATCATAATGAAATGGTCAAAAGACAAAGACAAAGAGGGAACCTTGAAAGCAGCAAGAGAGAAGCAACTCATTACATAGAAGGGATTCTCAATAAAATTAACAGATGACTTATGCTTAGAAACCGTGGTGGCCAGAAGGCAATAGGATGACATATTCAAAGTGCTAAAACAAAAAGACTCAATGAAAAATTACATATACAGCAAAAATATCCTCCAAGAACAAAGAAGAAATTAAATTCTTCCCAAATGAACAAAAACTGAGAGAATCGTTAGCACACTGCCCTTCAAAAATACTAAATGGTGTTCTTCAGGCTGAAAGGAAAGAACACTAGACAGTAACTTAAATCTACACGAAGAAATAAAGAACACTGATAATGGTAAACATAAAAGTCAGTGTAAATGTATTTTTGTTTTTATCTCTTTTCTTCTCCTATCTGATTTAAAAGACAGCTGCATAAAGCAATAATTAGAAAACTATATTGGTAGGCTTATAACGTATAAAGAAGTAATTTATATGACAATAATAGCACAAGTGAGGGGGTAGGGAGCAGAGCTATATTGCAGCAAAGTTGTTCTATACTATCAGTATTAATCTGAATTAGAATGTCTTAAGCAAAAAAGTCCATTGTAATCCTCAAGGCCACCACTAAGAAAATAACTAAATATATATAGTAAAAGAAACAATGAGGGATTAAACTGGCATACCAGACAATATCCATTTAACACAAAAGAAAGCAGTAAAGGAGTAGAGGAGCCAAAAAGGCATTAATCAAGACATATAGAGGCACAAGTGGCAAAAGAACAAATAGATAAATTAGATTTAACCAAATTTTAAAACCTTTGAGCATCAAAGGAGTGTATCAAAAAAAGTGAAAAGAAAGCCCACAGAATGGAGAAAATATTTACAAATCATAAATCTAATTAGGGTCTAGAACCCAAAAAATATAAAGGCCTCTTACAACTCAAGATTCAGGCAAATGTCCCAACTAAAAAATAGGCGAAGGATTTGAATAGACATTTCTCCAAAGAAGATATATAAACGGCCAATCAGTGCATGAAAAGATGCTCATCGTTAGTCATTAGGGAAATGTAAATCAAAATCACAATGAGATATCACTTCACACCCACTAGGACAGCTAAATTAGAAAAGACAGGCAATGGCAAATGTTGACGAGGACGTGAAGAAAGTGGAAGATTCCTACATTGCTAATGGGATTGCAAAATGGTATAGCCACTTTGGAAAACAGTTTGGTAGTTCCTCAAAAAGTTAAACATAGAGTTGCCATATGACTCATCAATTCTACTCCTAGATATATACCCAAGGAAACTGAGTATGTACCTTCACACAAAAACTTATACATGAATTTTCATAACAGCATTATTTACAATAGTCAAAAAATGGAAACAAACTGAATGTACATCAACTGAGGAATGGATAAACAAAATGTGGTGTAGCCACACAATGGAATATTATTTAGCCAGAAAAAGGAATGGAGTGATAATATACTCTACAACAGGGATGAACCTTGAACCATTATGCTAAGTGAAAGAAGCCAGATGCAAAAGGCCACATATTGTATAATTTCATTTATATGAAATGTCTAGAATAGACAAATCCGTAGAGACAGAAAGTAAATTAGTGGTTTCTGAGGGCCGGGGGCCGGGAGAGGAGAGCAGAGAATGATGGCCAATGCATGCAGGGTTTCTTTTTGTGGTGACAAAAATGTTTCAATAATAAGATGGGGTGATGGTTGTACAACTGTCAATATACTAAAAATGACTGAATTGTACATTTTAAAAGGGTGAATTTTATGGTATCTGAATTATATCTCAATAAAACTGTTACTTTAAAAAGGTTATAAATATAAAAACAAATGGATGAAAGGCACAGAATCCTCCTATAGTATATGGATCTTGATGCAGATTTTAAACACCGTGGAAAAGCTTACATAATCCACCACCAGCTCTGCTTCTTGATCTTCTCCTCTCAGTTTCCTCACGACTTTCTGGATGAAGTCTTCAAACTTGGTGGCCATATAGACATCTTCGTTCTGTAACTGAAGCCCACCACACTTCTGTCTGATCTCTTCAACCAGCCTTAAAGTAAGAACCAACTCATGTTACTCACATTTTTTAAAGGGTTTAGGGGGACTGTATTATTACATTTGTCAAGTTGCTTTGAAGTAACACTTATGTCACATGCCTATTTATATCCTATGAGATCTTCTATGATAATAGTCAGAGAAATTGGTAAAACTGGGAGAAAAAAAATTAAAAAGTGTTCTAGATGAATAGTGGCAATCTCTTCTGTTTTTAACTTTATACATGACTAAAAATAAAAGAAATCAAAGCAAAAACATTTTAATTACCTGCAAGCAAGATAATAAGGGGCACATAAAATCAGCTCCTTTCCTTTCAAATGTATTCAAGGAATAAGAAATAAAGGAAATTTCCTAACTGTAAAGATTATGAGAAACAAAAGTCATACTGTAGAATATTTTCTCTAGATCATGTGTAAGAATAAAACAAACATTTGTTTGTATGACATGGTTAATATAGGTACTAACGAGAATCAGGTAGCAGGTCAATATAATTTTTGAAGTCCTTTCCAATCCTTTGATTTTTCACCATTAATTTTTCAAATTACCGCTGTTATTTGACATTTCTTGAATAGCAGTGGTGTACTAGATACAGTATAGAAAGCCTACCACAGCTGCTGTTCAGTGATTTATTCTCTAAAAGAGATGAGGTGCCTTGGTAGTTCAAGACAATAGTATCAGATGATTATGCTAAGTCATACACTCAAACAGGAAATGCGTAGTTCCTGCAGGAATATCTTGCTGGCAAAAAAATAATATTAAAAGTATGGTATTGAAATGTTTAGTTGAGCAAATTAGAAGTTTCCAGGAGCTCATGAATCACAGCTGAGAAATCTCTAATTTGAGGAACCAACTCTCTTGACTTCTGACAATGATATTTGCTCTTGAAATGATCACTTTTTGATTACTGGAACAAAAACGCTCCATGAATGAAGGGACTCTGTCCTGTTCATGACTGTATCCCCAGTGCAAAAACTGTTCCTAATATGCAGTAAGTGTTCAATAAATTTTGTTAAATAAATGAGTGACTAATGAATAAACAGAATATTCATCAAGCAATTGATCAAAGCAATATTTCCTTGCTTTGTCGAAAGGAAGGATTATGTCAAGCAGAGTAACATTCTTTACCCTGTTTAATTAGTGAATGGCCATAGTGTGGCTCTCAAAGAAAAAACACCTCTGCAAGACTCTCTGCTATTAGGATACTGGAACATTGTGCCATGGTGGGTCTGGGGTGAAGGGGAAGGTTCTAGGACTTCCAAGATGTAACCTTGATGTAAACCTCTGTAGAGAAATTCTGACTATAGGGTGATTGTCCTTACTCTTACAAATAGCCTGATAATCCTCATTCTAGATATACCATCCTGGGTAATTTGGGGGGATAAGAAAAAAAGATTTGGTGGAAGAGTGATCAATGTTAGGTATCCTTCTGGATCAGACCATATAGGAAATTCCCGATGAACATTCTCACTCAGAGCTCCCCAGTTCCAACATCATATTGGAGGAAAATCAGCTAAGAAATATAAACACAAATTTTTAAAAGAAACAAACAATTAGAAGGGTTGGTTTTCTAGGTATATAATAAATACGAAAACAACTCTTAGTTAGCAATAAAGAGAAGGGAACAAATATATGAGTTTGACCACGGAAACAAACAAACCAAAAACGATGAAGAAAAGAGAAATATAGTAGATGGGTAGGATAGAGTGACAACATCCAGAGAAAAGGATTTGGATTTGATCCAAGTCCAAGTCAAAATCCCCGGTGGAGGGGTGTGGGTCAATCAGGTGGTGATTTTACCTGACAACATCCATTGATCTTGCTCCAGATTTAAAGAAGTCTGTTGAGTTTTCAATAACAGGGATGTTGCTTAAAATTCCAGCCCAGATGACCTACACAAGGGAAACTTTTATGAGGCAAGTACCATGTAGAACACTGTGGCAGAGATTAGCTAGCTCCTCACCAAACCTATCTCTTCTTCATCTTGGATACATGGCTTGATGACGCTTCTCAGCCTCTCTTCAAGCCAGATGCAGCGGTGAGACTGACGTCTAGCCAATGAATATGAGTGGAAGTGACCTGCATTCCCAGTCCTGGCCCATGAAACACCTCCCTCACACAATTCTCTGTGTTTTTGCACCCTCTTGGCTGTCGGGAGTGGAGATGACCTCCAGGGTGACCTTGAAGAGAGTAGAGCCTGGGCCCCTGAATGACTCCACCCCTCATCCTCATGTTGTAGCTTCACCCCTAACCCCCCTGCCAACCTAGAACTGCCTTGGATTATTTATGTGAGTGAGAAATAAATTTGCATATACATTTTGGCATTGATTTCCTATTGCAGCTAAGGCAAAAAAGGAAATAAATTTCCATTCCCACTACTTGGAGGACTGACGGTACCAGTTACAAAAACGCTTAAGTTTTCCAAGGTAAGAGTAATATAAAGGATATCAAATGTTCACCTTAATGGTCTCTGCCACCTTCAACTCTTCGGCTGTAAGTTCTACCACTGATGTCTCTCCCGCTGAAAAGTACTGGGAGGCAGGAATCATTTTTCCATCTTCGAACTGCAGATTTCTTACCATCAGCTACAAAATAGCAACAAAACAAGTGGAAGAATTGAGGATTATGACAATTCAAAAGTGAGATTGGTGGGAGAAGGAGCCTTGTATATTATATGGATATAAGGACCAGCTTATTTGGAAAATATAAAAATATGGATTAAATCACCGTTATGTGTAAAAGAACTGAAATGGCATTCCAATAAAGGCAGCAGAAAGGATAAGTTAAGTCTAGGGGTAGATACATCTCAAAATGGATAATAAGCCCCTGAAAATTTGACATTTGGATGTAGGTATTTGGACTAAAACCTACCATAACTCCTATTAGTACTACTGTTGCCATCATTTGAACATGTACTCTGTTCCATGCACCGGGCTAAGTAGGTATATATGTGCTGAAGTTTCTTACTTAATCTCATAAATCCTGATGGAGGCTGGTGCCACTGTTATCCCCATTTTACTGAGGAGGCAATGAGGTTAAGTAATTTGCCCAATGCCACACAGCTGGTGAGTAACAGCATTGGGGTTAGAACCCAGAACTAGCTGGACTCAAAAGCCTAAAATCTCAGTAACTGATCTATCCTGAAAGCTACCAGAAAGTAGCTGTGAGCTGCAAATTCCATTTCGCTTTCTTCATTGTGAAGTTGCATGAGGGCCCACAGAGGCCCAGAGCCTACACTCCCAAGCACAGGCCATGTAGCTGGGTGCATGCCGCATGAGGCGAAGGCAATGAAGAGGGCCACATCCATCTCATTTGATCCTCCCAGACTCTGGCAGTGGGGAGGCAGACAGACAAGATCACTCTCTCTGTTTTACAGATAGGGAAACTGAGACTCAGAGGGGAGAGGCATCCTGCCTAAGACCAGTAAGTGGCAAAGCCACTGTTTCCTGACTAAATTCCAAGCTCTTTCTACCGTATCACAGAGCAGACAGTGCAGGTCCTTGGGGCCCATCCTGAGAAGGCTTGTCCTCATCAAGGCACACAGACTCAGCTCATCCCCGGAGAGAAATGGGGCACAGATATCTTGAGCCTCCCACATCCCACTGCAAAGCCAGATTACCTTGTGAAAGCTATTCCCTTAATAACTTGGGTTATAGAAGGAAACCAAAAAAGTTATTTTATAGGTGACCATATTGAACACTCACTGCTTTTCCATCGTTACCAAAAAGAACAAGTCCGTTTTTGGTAACAAGACCAGGCTTCTTGGCACCTTTAATTTCCAGTGGTTCTCCAGGAGGCACGGAGCTATTCAGCAACGATGAGCCATAGAAAGTGACCATCTAATAAAGAGACCAAACTCAGATTGTGAAATAAAGAAGGCTGTTCACAGGGGTGTGTGCAAGCAGGACTTCCCGAAAAAAAGCTGAAGTTGGAATCATCATTTATGATAAAATTGGGACACCCCAATGTGAGAGACTATATCAGGCACCTGCAGAAATGACACAAAGCAAGAGATAGTCTGAGAATGTGTGATTGAAGAGTTTAAAACATGTCCCACATCCAGGTGACCCAAGTACCCATTTATCACTTATTTACATCGATACAAAGGGGAATGATAAAAAGCTCTCACAGACTGTGCAGCCTGAAGGTAGGGTTTCTGGAGGACGTGGAGGTGTTGGTGGGGGTCAGCGAGGGCAGATGCAGAGTAGTAAACAGACATTACAATGCAAAGAGATGCATGATGGGAAGTACAGGGTCCTTTGTGGGTCAGTTCCTGGAAACAGACTAGATACAGACTGTAACCAAGAGAACTGGACAGTAATCAATTTGTTATTATAATTATTGTTATAATTCTACGACTATCCACTATCATTTATTGAGCACTATAAGAGTTAACATTTATTGAATACTTATTCTATGCCAGGGACTAAGTACTTAAATGAATTAACATGTATTAACTCATTTAATCTTCACAATAACCCATAACCTATAAAGGAGGCACTATTATTAGTCTCATTCTACAATGAGGAAACCAAGGCACAAGGTTACACACCAAATAGTGGCAGAGCCAGAATTTTAATGGAAACATCTGGCTTCAGATCCCACACTCTTAACCACTGCACTAAACTTCCTCCCTTGGTGCCTCATGGATCCCACATATTTTTGTTAGCACCTAACATGCACTGAGAACCCTGCTTCAGTGCTGAGATTATCAAGACAATAACATGAAGCCCTTGTCCCCAAGGGGCTCATAGTCTATTGGAGGAAAAGGGATAGGTAAATAAAGAGACATCTACAATATGTAATATGCTATGTCAGAGGTAGGCAGAGGGTTGTTGGAATGGAGAGGAGGGACACTAAATCCCATCAGGCTGGGTGTGTGAGGTCAGAAAACTTCCTAAAGAGGTGAAACCTGAGAATCTGAGTTGAGTTGGGATTCCCCAGGGATTGGAAGGCCCACCTTCCCTGCCTCATCTCTCCCCACGCCTCTCACATCTGCTCCTCAGACCTGCGGCTCCAGCTTCACTGAACTCTTCTGTGAGTCCTTGACTGCGTAATACACCCTATCTCTGGGTCTTCATCTCTTTGTCTCTTCTTAAAGAGACAAAGTTGACCTCTTCTTAAAGTGCAAGCAAAGCAGTCAGCTTTTCTAGAAGGTCTTTCCTAACACACTTGAGTCTAGGCCACAATGATAATATTTGTCTAACTGTATTACAAGTGTTTACTCACTTTTCTGCTTTCTCCATAAAATTGCAGTTTCCTTGAGAGCTGAAGCTGTGCCTAGTGTCTACTTCACAGCAAATGCTTGATACACGCAAGTAAAGAGGAGGCTGTTTTCTTTTAGCTGGTCACATAAACCTAGAATCAGAGGCCCTCCTCATGACCAAGAGAAGGACCAGAGGAAGCCTAGACTTACATGTAACACCTCTTACAAATGCAATATGAAAAAAAATAATTGGTCTCTAGAACATACCTGTCCGTTTATCTCTGTCCAAGCTCCAGGGACTTTATCATGACCTCGGATCCAGTTATGTAAAACTTCAGCAGATTGATCCCAAGAAATCTAGAAACACACAAAGCACAGGCTGAGCTTCCTAATGCTGTGAGTCTCAAAGGCAACAGAAACATTTCTCTCCATCAGTGGCAGATGTGGGTAGGGGTGTGGCAGGCTGGCTTGCCTGCCGATCTACCTTTTGGTAAGGAAACGGTACATTGGGAACTACTTAAAGGTAGAATGCCATGAACTTTGAGATGTATTACTGAGTTGATATAAATACCTCAGCATTTTCCTTTTTCTGGATACCTTCATATGTTGCCCCTTCTTCTGGCTGGGGAATACGAGGAGCTTTTCCATCAGCTATGAGTTGGACAGCTTCTACCTAAATCCAAAAACATTACCAGTGTTAGAACCCAGTGGTCAATGATGGCATAGTCTGTTTAACTGAAGTTTCTATTTAATAGAATTGCTACATACAAATCTGGCCAGAGAGTCAGACTATGATAATAACTACTTTCTTCAGATCCACCTATGTGCCAGGCAGTGTGGTAGCTACTCTATGTAAAACATCCCTTGTAACATCACACCAATCCTGCAAGGTGGATATTATCATTCCTATTTTACAGATGAGGAAACTGACGCTTAGAAAAGTTAAACAACTAACTCAAATCACAGAGATAGCTTGTAGGTGTCAGAAGTGGGATCTGCATTCAGGTCTATCTACTGCTGACATCAAGCTTGTACTCTTAAAAATGACTCCCTTGTTTAAACAAATTTCAACCTCCCCTTGGTGACTCAATGGAAAGTTCAGGAATATAATTGTAAAATAAGTCATTGTGGGTTGTTGCTGTTCATCATGATGATTCCAGAAAGTGATCCATTGTTATATTTAAGGAATTCAATTTGCTTTCTAGCTTAGGACACCTGGAATAAAAAAATGCTAAAATCTATCCATGAGTTTGATGGTCTTTGGGATGTGTCCTGCGTTCCCTTCCAAATCGTATTTATATTTGCCTTGAGTTGAGAGCCTGTCTCCTTCACTGGGAGGCCTAGATGAGCTTGAGTTCTGAGATTTCTCTCTAAGTACTCACTGATGCTGACCAACCTCCCCGAGAGGGAGGGAGCCACCTGGGAACAGGGTCAATTCCACCCACTTCTGGCTATAATATCATCAGGTACAGGATCCGAGCTTGAGCGAATGCCACTGAACACACAAAGTACTATTTTGATTGTAATGATCATTGTGAGCACCTACGGTGTGCCACATCCTTTACACAAATGTCATTTAATTTTCACAACCACCCTATAAGCCAGGCAGTATTATCCAAATTTTATAGGTGAGGAAACCAAGGCTAAAGAGGCCAAGTGACTTTCCCATTGTCATACAAAAAATAAGTGGTAGAATGGGACGTTTGGTGACTTTCTGACACCAAAGCCCTACTCTCTTAATCATTAAACGACACAAATCAAGCACTGCTCTCCTCCCTCCTAAATCAATAGCTGCTGCTTTATAGCATCTTACTGTCCATCTCTGTGTTGCTACTTCTACCACATCAAACTCTGGAAAACATTCAATGACACTGAAATTATCTTTAATATTTTTATAAGCTAATATATTTTCACTTTGTAGTGTACACGCTTTGAGCTTTTTATCCAGAGCACATCTGAATAAATAAAGCAACACCAAATTTCACCCTGTTACCTAGACTGATTTCAAATACTTTTGAAGGAAGTCCAAATTACACAGTAAAATTTCTTAAGATTCTGTACACTTCTTAATGATTGGAGGTAAAGGGTTGGAGATTCAAGTATTTGGTAAAATAAATGAACAGTTTGATGGCTACTTCATCCATTTGATCACCACTCTCAGAAGAACAAGTCAGCTTCATAGACTAAGAAATTTTAAAGTTCAGATTTCCACCCTAAATATACCACCCTATTGGTAAATATAAAATCTAATTTTGTTTTTCTGCTTTATATTTTTTGTAAAAATCCAAATGAACAAATTCTCAATAAAAGAAAAATATTTCCAAAACTTTAAAGGTTTTCTAAAGTCTTCTTGATGGCCTAAGTATACTGACCATGGCCTTGATTCCTTCAGGATAAAGGAATCGATTATAAAGTGCATCCACTGTATCATTGGGTTTGACATCACATGATCTCTGAAGAAGGATGGGTCCTGTGTCTAAACCATCATCAGCCCAGAAAACAGAAAACCCAGCTTTCTTATCTCCCATAATGAGAGTCCTGTGAAAAGAAGAGTTTCAACTTAAAATGTTGGTTAACTGTATCATAAAGTGATGGAGATGTCAGCACGCATACAAAGCAGTACTTAATGGTACTGTTATTTTACACATCCTCTTATCTGTAGTCTTTCTTGTTAACACATACTAATGACTTATAGTCTACTGAAAAAGGCATTAGAGTCCATCATTCCTACCACTCACTGACTCCCACGTGTTGGCTTTCTACTGCAGCATCAAGTAATTTTGCCTACCCAGGTCCAATTCCTACAGGGTAATTGACCCTGTATTAGGCAGAATAAGATAATGGAAGACATAACAGAGGATACTCAGTACAATGTAAAGAGGAGAACTGATTAACTTAGGTCGTGTAATTCAGGTATAAACATCACTTAAAGGTACAATTAGCTCTAGATTTTCTGTGTAAATTGTGGTAAAAGATGATTGGTGAATTCAGTTATTTGTATTTTGTTCTCTATAAAGCATAGCCTAGGAAAATACTGGCCCTACAGGAGCTTATAATGCATACAATAAGCTGGATATGTGGACAAATACATATAGAAGCATATCAGAGAGTGGGCTCATATAGACAAAGAATGAAGTTGTAGATCAGCCATGCTCATGATCTAAATCATTTTTACTTCTCTGAGCCACTAATTAAGCAAGCTCTAAATCAGTCAATCCATCACTCTTTTCAGAAATATTGAGGAATTAACTGGCATTATGTTATCAAGAGCCTTGAAAAAATTCATATACGTTGACCCAATGATTTTCCATGTGGAAGCAATGTGAAAAGAGAAAAAATACAAGTTTAAGTACAAAGATATCCACCACAGTATTATTTACTGAAGCAAAAAAGAAATCAACTCATGTAATCAGACTTTAAATACAATGAAGTGTTTTTCATCACATTTAAATGAAGTGTAGATTTTCTGTCTATTCAATAACTTGACACTGAGAGATATCAGGGAGATGTGTAGGTAAAGCAGAGAAGGGAGAGAAGGTGGGAAAGGCCCTCCTCAACCCACAGCATAGTGTACCTATGGTATCGGGTACCTACATGTACCAGACATTGTTCTCGATACTGGGAAATACAGCAATAAAAATGTTAGAGCACACTCCCTTCTTCCCTCAAGAAGCTTAAAGTTGAATGGCAGAAGACAGACAATGAAGAAGATCATTTCAGGTAATTCAGCATTTCCTGAAATGTACTTGAGATGTTTCATGCAAAAAAAGTTCTGTGGTCAAATAAGTTTTAGAACACTGGGTACTCAGATTCCCTCTTGGAGATTATGATGCTCACATTAAAGCACATATTAAAAGCTTTAAGAAGTCCTGCGATAAAGAAATCCCGCATAAAGCAAACTTGTCTGACCATAGAACCTTTGTTTGCTCAATACCTAGTTACATCCAGTGGAGCCAGTACTCCATACACTATTCTTGGGGAATGCTGAGCTGGCTTATGCAGTACCTCTAGATCTCAAGGGAGTTCGTGCAATAGTAGCAATCAATCAGGACCTCACAATTGTTCAAGCAGACCTAGTTCCTTGATCACCTAGGTAAAAACAGAAAGATTACAGACAATAGAAATAGGTCCATCTTCTCTGTTGTTAAAAATATCTCACCAGTTGATAGCAGAGGCTCCTCTGTGCCTGGGAAGGATGGACGGGTGATAAATGATGGAACCGTGCTTTGGGCTGTCAATTACATCCATGGGGATGAACTGCGTGCAGAAGGGAAGCACGTTGAGCTCAGCACCCACGGATCTGTAGGCGTCTGCCACCTCCTTTATGGTCTTGCCTTTCATTCTCCATCTAGGGAACTTGAACACAGGGGTCCCATCTTTCTCTGCAGCCAAAGCTGAGCATGAAAGAGAAGATTATTTTCATCAAAAAATTTTAGCCATAATTTTATATTGCTATGGATTCACACACTGTAATTTTACAGCTTCATGAAACATTTACAAATAAAACATGGTGAAGAACAATTTAGATTCGGACCAGGATTTGACCTGTTATAACTTTATCATGATCCATCCACTTTCTAATGTGATTTTTATCTATATATTTAAAGCATAATACGTTTGAACTCAAAAGTTTGTGGCTAGATAACATTTTGAGATTTTAACTGAAGCTTTTTCTTTTTTAGATCAAAAATTGTTCCTTTATTACTGATACAGCTGTTTAAAGAACATAGCATTTTGTTTGTTTGTTTTTTAGACTTGGAGCCGAGTGCCATTACCAAGTACATTACTACCTGAATTAGACATACTCAGCCTCTGGCACAGTTGGAAAACCTTGAGTCCCTGCCCACTTCCGTTTCCTGGGAGAAGTCCCTTTTATCACAGGGCAAACTGTAGATCAGAACACATTCTCCCTGCCTAATAGGCAGATCCCAACAGATAAAGGGAGAAAGTTGCTGAGCCGAGCTGAGCCTGTCTACTTCCTTCTCCCAAATTCACCAATCAGATAAGTTAGTGGAGGAGAGAAGCCAAGGATGAAGAATACATGCTCCCCATAAGAGTTTTGCCAAACTGGAGCAGATCCAAGGATCTTTCCTGAGGAAAATGCTGTCCCTCCCCAAAGGAATGACCCCATCGTACCTCTGTGTGAAAATGGAAAGGCCCTCAAAGCACAGACAGCATAAGCCCATTTTTTCCAGAATAAAATATCATTCTTACTAACTACATACTTAGGTTTTTAAGTATACATATTTATTTTCCATCAATAACACAAATTAACTACATTTTAGGCAATATCCTGCATTTTTTGGTTCCCTTTTCTCTCTCCCCATCCAATCATCAACATTCACTGACTCCAGAAGGGATGATGCCTCCCCCACAAAGCCTAAATTCTGCAGCCTAAGTCCTGAAAGACTCTGGCCATCAAGGTGACGACTTGATCAATCCATTTGGAAGAATTTGAGAGACTAGTATAATAATGTTCGCAAAATGTAAATGTTCAAAAAACTATAAACAACTCAAATGTCGGATGATAGGAAAATGGATAAATGGTGGTAAAAAAAAATGTGGTGAAATCGGGAGAAAATTATGAAAGGTTAGCCTGGGCAAGAAAAATGGGGTGGAAAAGACTTAGAAGTCTTCATTTTAAAAATTTACTTGACTGAGACAGACTTGAAAGGTCCAGGTGTTGTTCTCCCATATTGATTGTTGGCTGCCCCAGGGCTATTTTTGGCTGCTCTAGTTGACTATTCTGACAACAAGCATAGTTAGCTGTTGTCATTATTGATGGCTTTTTATGAACCAGGCACAGTGCTGAGCACTTTACATGCATTATCTCATTTAATCCATGTGAGACGGGTACCCTCGAATTAAGCTTAGTGAGTTTAAGTAACTCGCCCAATGTCATGCAGCTAGTAAGTGGCAGAGTCAGAATTAATTCCATGACTCCAGAACATATCATATGCTCTATCACCTCCCAGGCTACTCTATAAGTTGGGTTGGTATTTTTTCTTTCCTATGTTATGCCTGGAGCCCAACTCATGACCAATGGAAAAGGGTCCTTGTCCTGGGTGGGACCAGACACTAGGAAAAGTTCATTTCCCAGGACACACTCTGAAAGGAGGTCTTCTTCTGAAGTTCATGTACATGGCAGAGACTGCTAGCTGCTCTGCTTCTCCCTTTAGCAAGGATTCCTCTACTTTGGCTGAACATATAGCCACCCCAAATAAAATCTATATTTCACAGCCTATCCCACAAATAGATTTGGCCTGTGACTAAGTTTTAGCCAATGAGATACAAGTGCGAGTAATATGTGCAACTTTGGATTACATCCTTAATGAAAGGCTTGCCCTCTGCTTCCCCTCTTTCGCTTCCTGCTTGCTGAAATACAGATTTGATAGCTGGGGCCGAAGCAGCTACCTTGGACCATGAGATAGAAGACCAGAGTTGATAATGGTAAAACAACAGGTAGAAGGAGCCTGCATTGTAATAACAACTCTGATGGCCAACCCAGACTTGAGAAGTGGACTTCTATTTTTCTTAAGCTAATATTATTGGGGTCTCCCTGATTTGACAGCTCATCTGATATTGCAAATATAAGTCCTCCCAAATGTTCCCCCTCACAAAGTTGGTGGAATAGATAATGGTAGGACAGGTAGTCTCAGTAATAGTAATCTGTCCCCTTCTGCGTTTGCAGTCAGGTATGAATTCATGAGGCAGCTTCCCTCAGAATTCCCCAGGTTATAATAATGTTTTTTTGAAACAAAAATCATTTCTAGATAAAGTGATTAAATTCAGGTGCATATGTGCTCTTGACCCAACTTTTTTTAGCTTGACTCTTGAAAAATAGTGTTAAAATATAATATTTTTTAAGTAGTAACAAGAATGAGGATAAACTCCAGAGCTGCTGCTTCTGAGAAAAAAGGTAAAATTTAAGGTTATCACAGATCATTGTTTTCCAACCAACGTGTTGATCGTACCAGTGGCATATGAAGATCCAAGTCATGAGTGAGGATTTCTAGTTGCTCGTTCTTATTCCCTACCTGTACTATTTGTACACTGTTTCTATCTCTGTGTCTTGCACCCTTTCTTCACATAACCATAGCTTGCAAATCAGAATTCTATTGAAGGTTTGCTTTGAGGACAATTCTCTTCTTTACCCTACCTTAATAGCCAAGCAGCCACAGCTATAATTTGTTCTGAGATAAATGCATTCTTTATGACTCCCATCAATTTCTGTTATTAGATGTGGCTTTCCCTTCATTTGCATTGGCACCTCTGCATCATACATTATTCTAGATATCTCATAGCGCCTTTGGAAAGTCACAAATGTAATTCAGGAAAAATATATGCCTGGAAATTCCTCTTATGGACCTGAGGATTTCCATGGAGGTAAGTGGAGAAACTCTTAATACAACAGGGGCCTGCACCTTTGTCTTGGGATCCACAGAGAAGGGAGGATTTTTGAGTTTGTAACCACCATGCAGATAGACTTGGCCTGAGAAGGCTTTCAATAGGCAGAGTGGATGTGTGACAGCCCAGAGGGGAGGTGTACCATCTGGGACTTTGGGGCCTGTGGCAAAGAAGAGGAAGTACAGAAATGCTAATGAGGGATGAGGGGTCTGAGCTGGGCCCTAGGCGGATAGTTGAAAGGCCAGAGCAGAGTCCTTGATCCAGTTGTTTCAAGATACACTCACCCAGCGGGTCAGCTTTTCCATCCTTGTCTGGAACTGTGAACACTCCCACGACTCGGTGGCCCTCTTTGCAGAGGTGGCTGTAGACTTCCTGTCCGAAGAGGCTCTGACCAATAAGTGCCACCTTCAGCTTGTTTTTGAAATAAACCTGTGAAATGATCAATGATGACAGATGTTGGCATGGATGGAAGACATATGGATAATAAACATTCTTTTTTCAATTGTACAAGATGACTTGAGGACTACAAAAGGCTCAAAGATCTATAAAATAAAGTTTTTATTGACATACACTAAACCCAGACTACATTATGTAGAGAGGGTAGTGAAAATAATTTCACACTTCAGTATTCCTCCTTTTCCATTTTCTCTAATGCCCTTGATTATTCATTATAATTATTGGGATTGCATATATTTTTACAAGCCACTTCAACTCCTTAGTGAAATGAGGCTAGATGTTAACAAATAAGTGCAGGTTTCATAGTTAAAATGAGTTTAACTCTGAGCAAGATCTACTTCAATAAGACAATGCTTTTATGCCCCTGCAATATAGAAATAAGAAATAAGTAATGGACTCATCTCCTGCCTCCAAAAGAGGCCAAGAGCTAACACCTAGTATAACAGAGAGGTTATAAAAGCAGGCCCTAGAGCTTTTGAGCATTTGACCTAGAGGTCAAAACCTAGTGCTACCTCTTATTAGTTGTGTGGCCTTAAATAAGTAACTAACTTCTGTTTACCTTTTTTTCCCTCATCTGTAAAATGGGAATAATAACAAAAGCAACCTCACACAATTTTGATTGAAGTAGATGACTTAATATGCAATAGGCTTAATACAGCGTCTGACACAAAGCACTGTTTAAGTAAAAGCTTAAATAACGTTTTAAAGGATTTGCCATATACTAGACACTGTTCTATGTTTTTTCATATAGTCCAGAATTCCAAAATCCTTGGTAAGTGGCCCAAACTCATTTGGCCTCAAAACATGGATTGATCTAATAGAATGTTTCTTATAGGTTTCTTATAAGTTTGTACAAACTCATTTGGCTTCCAAACCTGACCTGAATTGACATAATGCTATTTATAGTCTTTATAAAAACTATATGATCCTCAGCAAAAAGAGGAGGATCGGCATCGGATGTTAGCTCGGGGCTGATCTTCCTCACACACACAAAAAATAATAAATTAATTTAAAAAAAACTATATGAATATTCATACATTTTGCTGCATAAAAATCAATGTGTTTGGTTACAGATACTGTCCTAGACCCTGCTGTGAATTGTATGTAATGTACTATCTGTATACCATACTAACTTTCTAAAATGTGAATAATTCTGAATCTCAAAACACATTTGGCCCCCACAAGTCTCAGATAAGGAATTAAGGCTTGCACATCATTTCATGTAATTTGATCCACACAACTATCCTATTTTATTATCCCCCATTTTGCACCATTTTATGAATGAAGAAACAAAAGCTTAGAAATGTCAAGTACATCTCTAAGGTCATACTGGCTAAAAGAGGGAGCGCTGGGATTTGAATCCAGGTCTGTCTGACTCCAAAGCCCACGTATGTCCCTAAAAATAAAATAATTAAAATGAGCTACCACCACCTATCTCTTCCATCTTCTTTTTAGAAGATTAACACTGATGCATAGAAATACAGTGATTATCAAGAAATATAAACACCATATAGATAAGAGTAGCACTAAAGGGGTTGAAGTTTTTAAGAAATTTAAGTCTTTAAGCAATTATACCTTATGTAAATTCTCCCAAAAGGAAGCCTTTTCACAATGCTTAAGGTAACATGTTGACATGATGATTGTTAAGACAGTGATGAAAAGCTATCAGGTGAAGCAGACTAGATACAGGATTGTGGGTGTAGAGACGGTAATCAGAGGGTCACGACTTCCTGTGTGCTTCCCATCTTGGTAACAGACCAACCTCAGCTCCCCAGAACTCTTTCCACCTTTCATTCCTCTACGTTAGAATATGGCTGCACAGGATTTGGATTTAGAATTTTTTTCCCTTCAATCTAAATGAGATTCTTTAATGATCTGGAAGGTCACTCTAAATTAGTAAAGCCTCACTGAAAATCTAACTTGAGGAAACAATTTTCTCTTGTTTTCCATTCTATTAAGGGCATAGATGGCATCCCTTTTTAGGCATTAACTTAAAAGCATGTGAGTTCACACTTTCCCTGTAATTGAGCTGATAATTAAACAATTAAGGTTTTACTTTAAAAAATCCTTTTCCAGGGCCAGCCAAAGTTTCTATCTCAAAAGAGCCTAGAGCTTCAACATCTAGTAGACACTTGCAAGCAAACATAAACTCTGTAACCACAGCACAATTTGTCTACATACAATGCATAACTATTTCCTCTCATCAAAAAATCAAAATATCCTGTAAATAGTCTCTCTTCAGATCCTATAATTAATGCTGTTGCTTGAAAAAGAACCAACAAGTTGGCTATCTTAAAAAATTTGGCTTTACCTCATACCATTACCAATGCTAGATATTTTAAGACATCTAAAATACTACTCTTAAAACACACAAGAGCCAAGAGGCTGAGCTGACTCGAACGTAACGTGCTGCTCAGCTGTTATCTGGTTACTTGGAGCTCAATTTCAGATTCAACACTGCCCCAGAAAGACAGCGTTTAAAGAAACCATATCAGTATCTTTGGAAATCCTGCAGTCACTGAAACACTTTCGGAGCTTAGTGCTAAAGCTGAAGCTACCAGGTGAGTATCTAACACTGAGAAATTCTCAGATTTTATGATTTTAAGCGTGTCGATAGTGAGTTAGCATAATTCCAAAAAACTGCACTGGGCTATTGTACCTTAGTCTTATTTCTCCAAGTATGACCTGAGGACTGACCACCTGTGTTGGCAGAATCAGCTGGGAGGATATGTTAAAAATGTGGATTCCTGGGCTCTCCCCCAGATCTACTGAGTCAGACTCTCACGCCCAGAAAGCTGCAGTTTAACAAGCTCTCCATTGCCTCCCAAGCACACTAAAATCTGAGAATCTCTGCTATATGAGGAGTGTGCGTCCACCAACTACAAAAAAGATTCTGCCCTGGGGAGTTTGGGTCAGGACGGAAGTGTGGAAAGAATAGCAAGCAATTTAAGAGACCCTAGTGTGTGCCAAGTATTTCAACCCAATGACTGATTTTGATTGCCCAATGACTCCTGGAGACTGGGATTACTAAGCCATTTTTACAGATGAATAAATTAAAACATAGCGCGGTTAAGATACAGCCTGGAGTCAAATAGCCGCTACGTGGCAGCCCTGAGATTCTAACTAGTTATTACCCCAGGGCCCACCATTTTTCCATAACACCAGCTATACGATCTTGAGCTGGGTCTCATCAATCAAAATCTGAACAATAATGATTACTTATTTTATAAGGTTGTTATAAGGATTTAGTGGGATAAAGCATGTAATGCATTAGTGTAGTACTTGGCAATAGTATATGCTCAATAAATGTTAACTGTTATTATTGTTATACCACAAGTTATACCCGGATAAATAAAAATGATGATAATGGGTCTTTCCTACTGAGTGTGTACCACGAGCCCTGCACTATATTAAACGCTTTTCATTAATTCAAAAAGTTTATCAAATGCTTATTACATGTCTTTAAGCCTCACAGTGATCCATTTTATACGTGAGAAAACTTAGGGCTCCGGGAAGTTAAGTGCCCTGCTCACAGACAGAGCTAATAAGAGACAGAGGCAGAATTCAAACTCTGATCTATCGCACTTCAGGGATGTGATTCCATGGCTTTCCTATGTTGAAGGTCCCTCCTCTTTCTTAAAAAAAGAAAAATACGGCAACAGTTTGACAGGTCGAATGTGGGAAATGTTCCATCAGACTTTCTGAGGGAATATCATAGTGGTCCTGATATGGGAGACAGCACCATTCATTCGTGGGGTGAGGCTGGTGACCTGAGAACACTATTTAAGGCACTACAGGTGCCTGTTACACTGGTGAGAAAGAAGAGGGGGGCATAAAATGACCCACAGCATTTCTAAATCTGGGGGATAAGTGCTGGTATCTTGGGGTTCTCTAGAGATGGGATTCTGCATTAGAAGAGCCTTGTGCAGGGAACAGAGCTTTTGCTTTTTAAACTACCAAATACTGCATTCCCAGGCTATCCATATCCTGGTGGAATTCTTCAGGAAGTTAATATGGATTCTGATTATGGTCCAAGGATCAAAAAAAAAAATTCACATTGGTCTTCTATAGAAAACTTAAAGGCACAGTGCTAAGAGTCTGCCCTGATCCGAAGCCCTTTTGTGAAGCAGATGTGATACTACCTTAATTTAAAGAACCACTTGAGCATGATGTAAAATAAGGCCAAAGCTATCCATGTCAGGAATTGTGAGAATTGGCAGTTTTACATGAAGGACCCTTAGACAAAAGAATAAAACAAGGTAAATTTTTCTGAGACAGCGAGATGCCTAACACTTAATGGAACATTCCGCACACAGCGCCCCAAACCGTGCCGACAGTGCACAAGATTTGTTCAGCGAGCATGGTTAGAGTATTTACCATGCTCTGAGCAAAGTCCATGGTAGAGGTTGCAAATCTGTGGCCCGCAGGTCATTTGTAAAGGGACTGTGATAAGATTTTTAGGAGGTTTCACATTAGCAGGCTGAATTTCTGACTTGTCTTTATAAAACAGGCGGTTTCAGGGCCGGCCCAGTGGTTAAGTTCACGCGTTGGCCTTTCGCGGCCCGGAGATCGCAGGTTTGGATCCCGGGCACGGACCTACGCACTGCTTATCAAGCCATGCTGTGGCAGGCGTCCCACATATAAAATAGAGGAAGATGGGCACAGATGTTAGCTCAGGGCCAATCTTCCTCACACACACAAAAAAAATGCAAGAGGTTTGTCAGCCATGGTCTACATTCCCAAGTAGCAACAGTCAGTTGGAGCTGAGCAGTGGCTGCCCCCTGTACTCTGGTCTTTCACTCTATCTAGTTCAAATCCCTCATTTGTCTTACCTGTTTGGCCTCTGTGGGAGTTTTCCTTTGGGACTCCTACACTAAAGGCACAAAGAAGACGTGGTCCCTGTCCTCAGGAGATCACCAGTTAGTATGGAAGACACACCAGTAAAGACATGTTACATCATAGTGCTAGGACAGGAGGGCACAGTGTGGATCTGGAAAGGAGAAGACTTGCCAAGAAGAGAACTCCTTAACTGAGTCTTAGAGAACTCATCTTGGGAGTTGGCATAGAGAAGGGCGGGGATTATGGGAGGGCCTTGGGAATTCCAGGCAGAGGGAGCAGCATTTACAAAGAAGTGAATGAGTGGGCAAAGTGGTCCAATACTGGAAGTCAGGGAGTGACGACAAATGACACCCTAGGGAGAGGTAAGAGACCTATCATGGAGGGCTTTGTCCAT
The DNA here is from genome assembly GCF_020826845.1 of Diceros bicornis minor. Taxonomy (NCBI): domain Eukaryota; kingdom Metazoa; phylum Chordata; class Mammalia; order Perissodactyla; family Rhinocerotidae; genus Diceros; species Diceros bicornis. The sequence continues at coordinate 18,861,510 of NC_080764.1, read as the reverse complement.
GTCAAATAATTTGGACCTTATTGTGAAGACAACGAGATCCACCTAACAACTTTAAGCAGGAGAGTGATATGGTCTTATTTCTATGTTAACAGAGCACTCAGGTGAGGCATGAACTAACTTCCAGTGGGCTCCCCTCTCGTGATTGAGAATTGAGCAGATTGACAGTGAAAATATAAGCTGACCTAATAATCCACCTTCAATATATTCACAGGATATAGCTTGGAATAGTGTAAAAGCCCATGTTACTTATTATAACAGACCCTCATACTAATTGTCAGAAGCAAAAATTAAACTTAGCATAGAGGTAAATCTGTGGAAGATTCAAGGTACTACGGTAAATGACAAACTTGTGCAACTTGATTTTCCTATTGCATAATCATATAAAGAAAGTATTAATGAGGACTTTCTGGGATATTTGGCCAAAATTTTTTTTCATCATAAAAAGGATAAAAGATTTTTAAAAGAGGTATGTCAACAGAGGAGCTATTAGCAGGTGAGGCCAGATGGAGTTGCCTAGCACCTGGAGACCGGGTGAGGCTGGTGAACCGAGAACACTTCAAAGACTTTGAGTAAAGGGAGAGACAGTCCAAAGGACTAGATGCAGAGATGGACTCCAGTCCCCGCTAGAAAGGCAGGACTTCAGTGCATAGCATTTACCTATAATATTCTTTTATTTATTTATTTATTTATTTTTCCACCAAAGCCCCAGTGTATAGTTGTATGTCATAGCTGCACATCCTTCTAGCTGCTATATGTGGGACGCGGCCTCAGCATGGCCAGAGAAGCGGTGCGTCGGTGCGTGCCCGGGATCCGAACCCGGGCCGCCAACAGCGGAGCACGCGCACTTAACCGCTAAGCCACCAGGCCGGCCCTACCTATAATATTCTAATTGTACAGAATTTTTTAAATTAAGTGTTAATTACACATATAACATATACACACAATCTCCTTATTTAAAAATAAATGATCACAGGGGGTGGCCTGGTGGCGCAAGTGGTTAAGTGTGCGCACTCCGCTGCGGTGGCCCGGGGTTCACTGGTTCGGATCCCAGGCGCGCACTGACGCACTGCTTGGCAAGCCATGCTGTGGTGGCGTACCATATAAAGTGGAGGAAGATGGGCACGGATGTTAGCCCAGGGCCAGTCTTCCTCAGCAAAAAAAGAGGAGGACTGGCAGATGTTAGCACAGGGTTGATCTTCCTCACAAAAAAATAAATAAATAAATAAATGATCACAGATAATACTGGAATCCCCTCTGACCACCACTCCCAAACCAGGTCCCCTGCCCCCCTCCACAGAGGGAACTACCATTTTACAGTTTTGTGTGCATTTACATATATAGAAATATACACACAAAATATTATTTTATGTTTTTAAAAATAACAAAAATGAAATCATATTATGTGTTATGTTCCATAACTTTCCTTGTCAGTACATATAATTCATTCATTAAAATGGCTGCACAGTATTCCAAAGCATAGCTGTGTTTTACTTTATTTGTTCATTTCCCTATTGAGGGACATTTTGGCTTTTAATATGTCATTATTACAAATATCGTGGCATGTACAATCTTTGTAAATGCTTCCTGTGCCCATGTGGAAGTGTTTTTCTCAGTTAGATATCTACAAGCAAAATTGTAAGACCATTTTTAAACTTAAATTTCAATGGATAGCATCAAATTGGCTTCTAGAGTATTTGAGGAACTGTTTTCTCATTCCTGCCAACACATGATATTGTCAAACTCTATGATTTTTGCCAACCTGATGAGTGAAAAATTATATCTTTTTCTAATTTGCATTTCCTCGATTACTGGTTTGGTTGTGTGCCTTTTCATATTTTATTGTCCATTAGTATTTCCCTTTTGGTGCATTATCTTTATTATTGTCTGTCTTTATTATTGTACATATTATTACTTATTCTATAGGTGTTATTATTCTTTACCTAAACACAAGTTTAACCATTTGTCCCGCTAACCTATGGACTCCTTGAAAGCAGGAACTACTTATTTCTTGTTTATTGTTTTATCCTTTTTGGTTGTGAGATTCTGAAAAAGTTATTTAACTTCTCTAGGTCTCAGTTTCCTTGTCTGTAAAATGGGCATAACAGTAGTGCTTGCCTCATTGAGATGTTATGAAAATTAAATGAGTATATATATAAAACATTTATAACAGTGCCTGGCACATACTAAGTGCTGTATCAATGCTATCTATTATTATCATTATAACCGCAGGGTTTAAACAAAGTGCTTGGCACATAATACACAATTTAATATGGTTCGAAGTTGAATTTGGAGGTCTTAAAAACAAACTTGACACCAAATCAGGGGGTCAGGCAATAAGAAAACAAGTTAAGGACCTGGTTGCTAGAACTAGGGTATAAAGTCAGAGCTTGGTTCCAAGCAGCAGGGCAAGGTCCATCCTCTTGAATTGGATCATAAGGTAACCTCAAGTCCTGGAACCAGGCTATGAACCCAGAGCCACCAGCCAGATTTGTGCCCAACACTGGCAGAGGAAGCGAAATAACAGAATGGCAAATAAATATGAGGGCTAAATAACTCCTACCATGGGGAGAAATCAAGAAGCAGTGAGCCAGGCAAGATATTGGAGGTGGATAATAATAACTAATTGACAAAGGGTTTTATTGCTCTATATAGTACACTAATTAAAAAGATCCAGCCATATCACTAAGCTGAAATCATTAAATATTTCTAAGTCCACGTCTTTAAGACAGAGAACGGAAAAATTAATTCTATCAGGAAGTTTTATAAACTAATTTTCCCCTTGGATTTTGCTAGGTTCTGAGAGATTTTTTTTTCATTCTTCCTTCATTCTGCTTTAATACCAAACTCAAAAGCACTGTGTGATTTTTTTCAGTTTCTTAAGTTGAAGGTATAATTTACGTACAGTAAAATACACCCTTTTTAGTGAAGTTTTGTGAGTTTCAACAAACACACAGTCATATAAGCACTGCTATAAACAAGATGAAGAACAGTTCCATCACCTCTCAAAATTTCCTCATGTTCCTTTGTAGTCAATCCTTCCCCTAGCTCTAGCCCCTCACAACCACTGATCTTTCTTCTTTCACTATAGTTTTACTCTTTCCAAAACGTCAGGTAAATGGAATCATACGATACATAGCCCTTTGAGTCTGTCGTCTTACACTTAGTTTACATATTTGAGTTTCAACCACGTTGTCATGTGCATCAGTAGATCATTCCTTTTTTTTCTCTGCGTAGGATTCCATTGAATGGATGGATATACCACCATTTGTTTATCCTGTCACCAGCTGAAGGACATTTAAGTTGTTCCCAGTTTTTGGTGGTTATGAATAAAGCCTCTGTAAACATTCATAAATAGGTATTTGTTTGAATGTAAGTTTTCATTTCTCTTGGGTAAATACCTAAGAGTACAATTGCTGGGTCATATGACAGATATATGTTTAAGTTTATAAAAAACTGCCACACAGTTTTCCAAAGTGGCTGTAACATTTTACGGTCCCACCAGCCATGTTTGATTTTGAACAATTCTTATAGATGGATCCCATTTTCTATGGAGTAAAATATCCAAAATTCTTTTTTTTTATTGTGGCAACATTGGTTTATAACATTATATAAATTTCGGGTGTACATCATTATATTTCGATTTCTGTGTAGATTACATCATGTTCACCACCCAAAGACCAATTACAATCCATCACCACACACATGGACCTAATCACCCCTCAAAATTCTTCACTTACCATTCCATGTCTTCCTTTCGGCCATTGAAGAACCTGCCTCTTCCCAGCCATATGTCACTGCTCTTGTACATGTACTCCTGGGTACAGTCAGGTCAGGCCCCTAACCCCAGACCATGCCTGACACTTCCTCACATGCGTGTTTTTATTTACGCCATTCGCCATCTGGGATGTTCACCTCTTACTACTGAAATCTGATGTAAACCCCACTATTGTAACCTTTTCATTCTTCAAGACTCCCTTCTGCTCTCCAAAAAAGACAATCCAATGAAAGGCACTGAGACAGGAGACCAATAAAACAAGCAGGCACAAGGCTCCTGCTCTCTCTGCCATCCAACCCAGATTCCCACGTGCCACGTGGCGGGAGAAAGCAAAGGAAGAGTCCAGAACACTGCTTATGAGAGCAAGCAAAAACTCCACCAGAGCAGATCTCTTTTTCCTTATTTAAAAAAGAGGTAAATACACCCAAAATAACTAGAACTTACTTCATAAGGTAAAGTGAATTCTCATTATTTGGAGTTGTTTGAGGGACAAAAGCTTTTCCATTTAAGCAACTTTGGGCCAGTTCTTGGTGCTACTCAAGAATTCTCTCTGCGTCCAAGTTTTTTACAGCTGGATATGTACACATGCACATATGGCTTTGGCAGAGAAGATGAATCGAGAAGCAAATTCTTTTATAACACAGCAAATATGCATGTCTTATCAAAGAGATAATGTACATAGGGTGGATTTTTTTTTTCCTCCCTATACAACTTGGAGTTTATCTAGATACAGAGAGGCATCTCTCTGAGGCTCCCGAAGTACTGAAGGCAGGGCCAAATGCAACGTGTCCACTCTCGTTTCCTTTTTGGAGGCGCTGATGCAATTCCAAGGCGTGGGGCTGGGTCCGGGCTCGGTTCCTGCGCTGCAGTTTACTAGTGTTCCAGGGTGGCTGCTTCCGCAGCGCCCGGTAATCCTGGAAATCTTGCCGCCTGCAGCTCAGCAATAATGAGCTTGCAGACACCAGCTCTGAGTGCCATTATCTGAAGGGGCCCTGCACGACAGCTGGGAGCGCTCATACTTCTCCGGCTGCCGAGGAGGACCCGGCTGACTTGATACTACTCTCCTCCACGAGACGGTCTCGGTCCTGTACCTTGGCTCCATCTGGTAACTAGGGATCTCACGATTGAAACGCAAAAGGAAAGGAAGCCGACTCTGTCCCCTTGCCAAGCGACTGTTCCCACCCTGTCAATCCCAGCCAGACCTTATATGTTCAAAAGCCGCATCCTCAGCCCCTTCCCCGTAGAACACAATGGCTCGCTTGACAAGTCCTATCCAGGATCCTCCCCGCATCCTTGTCTGCAGTCTCCTAGTTTTAAAAACATTGTTTTGGCTTATAGCAAAGTCTAAACATCACTGTCCACCCCCAGCCCCGCGCCCGGGGACGCCGGCCCGGGCCGGACTCACCCGGCCGGTGGAGAAGCGCCGGAGCGCCTGGCTGCCCCGCCGCAGCATGCCGGAAAGGAGCGCTCGCGCGGGCGGTGCGGGGCGCGGGAGGCAGGCGGGCGGCTCAGCCTGGGCGCGGCCTGCAGCCTCCAAGCCCGCAGCGGCCGCTCTCCCTGCTCCCGGCGCCGCGAGTCCCGGGACCGGCCCACCGCCCCGCCCGTCAGCCGGCACGGCCCCGCCCCCTCCAGCTGGCCGGCTCCGGCGGCCAATCCCGTGCGACTGGGCGGGGCGTGCGCCAGTCTCCAGGAGCCGCGGGGCCCCGGCCGGGATGCTGCGCCGGTGACCACCCGGAGTGACCGCTCCTGACGGCTGCCTTGGTTCCAGTCATGGCACAGGTACTTAGTGGCTGTGGGACCTTCTACCAGTTACTCAAACTCTCTGAGGTACATAGGCATCTGCCGTAACAGTCAATCTGACACCCCAAGTCATGTTCATAACACAGTCCTGAGACAGCAACAGGCATGCCAGCGTGCGTCGAGCTACAAAAGATAAGGCATGGGGATCCTGTAGTCTAGGGATCCTGAGACCTATCTTGTAGGCTGATAAGAGGATTTAATGAGAGACTCTGTATAAAGCACTTGGCAAAGGGCCTGGCACAGAGCTGGTCCCTGATAGACAGATAGATAGATAGATAGACAGACAGACAGACAGACAGATAAGCAGGTAGATATCCTTTTCCCTCATCTCTCTAGAAGAAACGCTCAGACTTGCTTTAGCTGAGCAGTTGTCTCAAACAGAACTCCTTAGCCTGGCATTCAAGGCCGTCTGCAATTTGGCATTCTTGTTTCTCGCTGCTCTTTTGCACATGTGATTCAGCCTAACCGTAGTACTTGCCATTTCCCTCCCAGACAATGGTTACCAGAAAAGCTTGTCACCTGTCACTTGTCACCATCTCGGCATGAACAAATTCCTTCTCTTCTTAAAGGTATAGCTCAAATGCTCCCTCCTGGAGGCATTTTTCCCTATTCTTTCCTCCCTAACCTCCTTATTCCCCCAAAATAATATTTCATGCCTCTGAACTGGGAAGGGTTTTTGTCTCTGCATCTCTTATGACGTCTCAACTTGTTACTGGTATTTATGTACCTTCATCTTCTCTACTGGAAGCTCATGGCAGGCTGAGTTCATGTCTGATTTATCAGGATAGCACTAAGCAGAGCTTACAAAATACTTGTTGAGAGAGAAAACGAGTGAATGAATGAATGAATGTGTTTGAGAAGGTAAGAAGGAGACAAAAAGGACTGTCCTTAAAGCTTGGAGAATGGCGGCTAACATCCGGGGTTTTGCTTTGGGAACTGCCCTTTGCCAACTCCACTCATTTCCCTGACTGCATTTTGTGACTTCTTGCTTCGTTTAAGCTTCCAAATATTGATATTCATTTCATTTGTTCTGATCTATGTAAACTGGGAGGGGTGGGAAAGGGGTGTGGTTTTTCCTAAGTGGGAAATCCAGTTATAGATTCCAACTCCTAACTTTAGAAAACGGATTTATGTTCACCCAAGTATAGTGAAATATTCATGATGTTTAAGATTTTCTTCTGTAAGAACCAAAAGTGTAGTTCTCTTGATAATTGGAGGTTAGGCCAGATGCAATTAGAGAGTTTGACAAACAAAAAAGTCCTGCCAATCTAGGTTTCAATACCCAGCAAAAATGGACATGAAATAAAGCCATTTTTAGAAACAAAAACTTGAGAGAATTTGTCATCAGCACAATAAAGGGCATATTAAAGAATATCCTTCAAGCAGGAGGAAAATTACCTGCATGGAAGACTGGAAATACAGGAAGGAATGAAGACCAACCAAAAGGACAAATATGTGAGTGAATTTAAGTGAACTTTGACCATATGAAGAATAATAATAAAATCTTGTGGCTATATACATCCACAAGATATATATATATATATGAAAATATACAAACCACAATAAAAAATTGTTGGATAAGTTTAGAGGGCTTGAAAGAATGGAATTTCTTTAGACAGAAAGAAAATAATCCCAGATGGAAGTTCAGAGATGAAGGAATGAAGAACAATAGAAAGGGTAAATATGAGGGCAAATTTAAGTTAATATTAATTGTCTAAAACAATTCTAATAATGTTTTATGGAGTTCAAAAATATATGTAATTAATTGGGGCCGGCCCAGTGGCATAAGCGGTTGAATGCGTGCGCTCCGCTGTGGCGGCCCGGGGTTTGTCAGTTCGGATCCTGGGCGCACACCAATGCACCGCTTGGCAAGCCATGCTGTGGCGGCGTCCCATATAAAGTAGAGGAAGATGGGCATGGATGTTAGCCCAGGGCCAGTCTTCCTCAGCAAAAAAAGAGGAGGATTGGCAGATGTTAGCTCAGGGCTGATCTTCCTCAGGCACACACAAAAATATATAAATATATATGTAATTAAAATACATGACAATAATAGCATATGATTTTCAGGGAGAGAAGGTGGAGTTCAAGTGTTCTAAGGTCACAGCATTGCCTTGGAAATAATAAAGTACTAATGTATGTTAGACCTTAACAAGTTAAGGATACATATTATAATCTCTAGTACAACCACTAAAAGAATAGTAGTATGATGTATAACTACCAAGTTAATAGAATGTAAAACTATCAAGATAATAGAATGATAAAAAAAAAAATCAATCCAAAAGAAGGCAAGAAAGGAGAGAAAGAAATATGAGGTAGATGGAAAAAATAGAAGATGTTAAAGTTAAGCCTAAATATACCAGTAATTGCAGTAAATGAAAATGCTTCATTTTTTTAATTCAATTGTGAAGTTCTGCACCGTCATTCTTAGCACCTGCGCCACACTCCGTGGAGAGTCGTACACGTCATTCATTTAACCTAACCCTGCTGGTAGACCTTAGGTTGTTTCTAGTCTCTCTCCTGAGCAACCTTCAGTAAATGACCTCAATCTTCATCCTCACAAATGGGTCTGAGCCAAAGGGAGCAGTTTATTATTTTATTTTATTTATTTATTTATTTATTTATTTATTTATTTATTTATTTATTTATTTATCTATCTATCTATGAGGAAGATCAGCCCTGAGCTAACATCTGATGCCAATCCTCCTCTTTTTCTGAGGAAGACTGGTTCTAAGCTGACATCTGTGCCCATCTTCTTCCACTTTATATGGGACGCCCCCACAGCACGATTCGACAAGCAGCGCATCGGTGGGCACCCAGGATCGCAACCGGCGAACCCCGGGCCGCCGCAGCAGAGCGCTTGCACCCCCAGGCCAGACCCCAACGGGAGCAGTTTAAACACTGATGCGCATCGCCGGATTGCACCTAGAAGGTGGGATATAAAAAGTGCGTTTTCTCAGCAACTCTGGGGATTATCATCAGCTTTCATATATTCTTTTCTTTTTTAAAAATTTTATTCCATTTATTTAAACTGAGAAGAAACAGTTCACCCATTTCTAAATGCTTTAATTAAAAGACAAAAATTGTCAGATTGCTTAAAAAAACAAAACCCTGACAAGAGAGATTCGTAAGATATAAAGATTCAGAAAAGATGATTTAAAAAAAATACTCTAACCAAAAGAAAATGTTAATCTGACAGGAAGATATAAAAATTCGAAATTTGTATACACTTAATAACATAGCCTCAAATCTTATAAAGCAAATCTTATCAGAACTTCATGAAAAAATAGACAAACCTGCAACCATAACTGAAGATTTTATCATACTTCTCTTAATAACTGATGGAAGCAGAAAAAATATGAGCAATGATGCAGAATATTTAAATGAGATGATCAATGCACTTGACCTAATTGACAAATATAGAAGCACCCAACTACCAAATACACATTCTTTTTAAATACATATAAAAAATTTTCAAAAATTCACCATGTGCTAGCCTATAAAGAAGTTAAATCATAGACTATGACTCTAGCTACAGTGGAATTGAGCTAGAAATCAGTAACAAAAAGATAATTGGTGTAATCACCACTTTTGGGGAAATTATGAAATACTCTTCTAAATAATGATAGGGAAGTTGCTGGAAAAGATGGCATGTTCTTTGCTTCTCCCAGTGTCTGGTGTACATGGGAGCATTGTGTCTGCAGACATCTTTGGTGAGATATAGAAATAAGAGGAAAAGTGACTAGTCTAGAGAAAACTGAAGAAGCAATGTTGAAAGCAAGTTATCCTCATCAGAGATGAAAGTTTAGGGGTTCAGATTTCTTGAAATAGTTGTGAAATGTTGCAGCAAAAGGAAATAATTGCAAAAAGGCCATTTAAAAAATTCTGGGCATTACAACATGACTTAAGCAAAAATGAAGATCAAGCAACTTCTACTGCAGCCTCAGATAAGATAGAGGTTCCTAGGTAGAGACAACAACAATTGGAGTTTGAACAGCCAGGACTTGAGGAGCCAAGATCTTGGTGACAAGGGAGATGCAGACATCTGTTTTCAGTGGGAAGTATTTGCTGATTCTTAATGACATGGGATTAGAGGCTGTAAAACCAAGCAGAAAATGGCTAAAAAGGAAAGCACTGTTTTCAGTACCAAGAAATTAGAGTTCAACACCTACCAAGAAGCAGAGTCCAGTAAACATCCCAGGATCTCAACTGACGTTCGTAGAAGACGTCGCCCTAGGAGAGAGTGTAATCTAGAGGCAGAGCAGCTACCTTCAGACTGCAGCCCAGCCTTACCTGAGCTCAGCCCTGATTGGAATGAGTTGATCTGCCCTACTCTAGCTGCCTGCCAAAGAATAAGGTCAATCTTCTCCGGAGAAAGACGACATCATCCAGAACCTCTGCAATTGTTCATTCATTCTCCTGTATTCAATCAAAACCTACCAGGGACATCAGGAAAAATGACCAAAAGAAATAAACAATACCCTATGAGAAGTGCTAGGGTAGAAATAACCACTACCACTTTCATATTCCCACCAGTAATCTGTGTGCAATAATTCAATAATATATTGCTCCTTTGTGTCTGTCCCCACTAAACTGCATGTCAAATTTAAGGACAATTATTCAATGAGTAATTTTTAAGCACCTACCATGTTCTAGGCACTGTGGTAGATGCTTGGCGTAGAGAGATGGGTGAGGCAGATACATTCACTTCCCTCATGTTGCTTATAATCCAGCAGAGAATTGTAAATAAACAAAGTGTGATCAGTGCCATAAAAGATGAAACAGAGTTTTTGGAAACACAAAGCTGGAGGTCCTAACTCAGGGCCAGAGAGTGCGCTGATCAGCCTTGCACCCCAGTGTCCAGCACAGTTCTTGACAGATAATAGTTCTTGACACTTGGAATACACGTTTATGGAATGGAGAAATAAATGAGTTGAGTGACTGAATAGAGGCTGAGGAACACAGAGAGAAAGGAGTGACTAACTTAGTTTGGTGTCACGAGGGAGGATTTCACCAAAGAAAAAAAACCCGGGGCCAGCCCAGTGGTGTAGTGGTTAAGTTCGCACGCTCTGCTTCAGTGGCCCAGGGTTCACAGGTTCGGATCCCAGGCACAAACTGATGCACCGCTTGTCAAGCCATGCTATGGTGGCATCCCGTATAAAGCAGAGGAAGAAGGCATGGGTGTTAGCCCAGGGCCAATCTTCCTCAACAAAAAGAGGAGGATTGGCAAGAGATGTTAGCTCAGGGCTAATCTTCCTCACCAAAAAAAAAAAAAAAGAGAGAGAGAGAAAAGGAAAAGCCCCAAATTCACTGACATTCTGAATTCTGTTACATTCTTAAGAAAATTGTTGGGGGTTGGACTTAGAAAGAAGTAAATTTGCTTGGACTCAGACCTTGTAGAGTGCAGCAGCTTATATTTCTGCTCAGTTCTTCATGTAGACAAAGATGTGGCCAATGTTTTTGCTCAGATTTTGGGGTTTTCACCCCCTTGGCAGTTTGACTATCAGCTTTCTCTTCTAAATTTCCAGCTGCTCTGCCAGTCCAACCTCTGTTCTCTGCTCTCTTAAACCCACAGGGCTTCAGCTTTTGCTTCCTGAGGTACACACCTGTTGGGGAATATGTGTGTCAGAGGGCAGCAAACGCACCTCTCACCCAGGGCAGTTGTTTTTCAAGGACTCCTGACTGCTATTTCAGCAGGCCCCCTGCGTGGAGTTCGGTGGTCAGCCACGGATTGGGGCAGAGTTTACACTTGGATTTTGGATCTCATCCCTTCTATGGCTCCCTTGCTTCAGGGTACCCCCAAATTTCCAGCGTCTCTTCCAACAACCCTGAACTTAGTTTGCTACCACCTCGAGCCAGTGAGACGGCAATGTTTCACTGCTGGATTTGAAGGGATGGAGGACACTGTCAGGCAAAAAGCCGCAAACTCATACTTCTTACCAGTTGCTGAGTAAATTCTCCGTGGTTTCTGCCTGCTTTTATTCTCTTTCAGATCTTTACAAAGATCTATTTTTTTAAATTCTATTTTTATTCTATTTTGTCTACTTTTCTTAGTTATTAACTGCAAGTGGGTTCACTTGACTAGTTTAAGCTGCCTCCATTGCCTCCTGACTAGGACATGGAAGTGTCCTTGTCAATTGCTTTAATATGTTAATCATAAGATTTTTTATAATATAGTTATACTTTTTAAATTAGGTTATTTCAACCCACTTTGTATACTGTAACATATATAAAAACATTTCTTTTTGCTCATTTTGCTCTTTTGGAGTTAAAGGCTGGCAAACTTTTTCTTAAAGGGCCAGAGAGTAAATATTTTAGGCTCGTGGGCCATATGGTCACTGTTGCAACTACTCAACTCTGCCATAGTATTGTGAAGCAGCCATAGACAATACGCAAATAAATGGGCATGACTGTATTCCAATAAAACTTTATTTACAAAAGCAGGTGGCAGATCTGCTGACTTGACTTTGTCAGTTCCTAAGTTAAAATATCTTAATAGTTTCTCTCACTGAATAACTGAGCTCTTTGAAGGGTTTTAGTCACTGTGGTATATCAACCAGAGGAGGTCCTGATTAAATACTGGTTGAAGAAATGAACAATTAAAAAAGCCATTTTATTAAATGGTTTTTTTTACACTTACAGAGTCTTTAACAAACAGTGCCATCCACTGAAGAACTAAGAGGAAATAATTTTCCTGAAAAATGAATATTACAGAGCAATTGAAAAAATGAGAGTTGTTGGTTTACTCTTTCAACAAATACATATTTATCATCTATGTACCAAGCACTATACTTGGCATTGAACTATATCAAAGAGACATGGTTTGGATGTTTCTAGAGCTTATAGTCTAGAGGGAGAGATAGGGATTAAACAAGAAAACCTGCAAATAATTAAATGATCAAAAATTTTGATAAGAGCTACAAAAGAAAAAATACATAGTGAATAAAAGGGGTACCTATTTGGGATTGTGTAGTCAGGGAAGGCCTCACTAAGAAAATGACATTTAATCCGAGATATGGAAGATGGCCAGAGCGGGTAGAACTTTCCAGGCAAAAAGAGGGCACAGGATGTGTGAAAGCCTTCATGTGGAAAAGAGCTCAGTTTGTTGGAGGAACAAAAAGACCAATGTGGCTGGATTATAATGAGCAAAAAGGAAAGAGACCGATGATGTTGTCGGTGAGGTAGGTAGGCTTTTCCATAGATACTGTATTTTATTGTAAGCACAATTAAAAGCCACTGACAATGTTTTAAATAAAGGAGTAGCATACTCTGATTGTATTTTAAAAATTAAGCTCTAACAACTAAGTCAAGAATTAGCTGGAGGAGCAAAAGAATGGAAACAGAGAAATAAGCAACTATATTTGCTAAAAACAAAAATAGGAAAGTCATCAGGGCTCCTAGCTATGACTGCCTAGCTTGTATCAGAACAGTTCTCCTGCTAAGAACAACCAGAAGAGCCTGGTAAAATATTTTTTTAAATGTTTTTTTTTTGAATTTTTAACTACGGTAAAAACACATAATATAAAATTTACCCTCTTAACCATTTTTAAGTATACAGTTTAGTAGTGTTAACTATACTCATATTGTTGTGTAAGAGAGCTCTAGAGCTTTTTTTTTTTTTTGTGAGGAAGATCAGCCCTGAGCTAACATCTGCCAGTCCTCCTCTTTTTTGCTGAGGAAGACTGGCCCTGAGCTAACATCCATGCCCATCTTCCTCCACTTTATGTGGGACACCGCCACAGCATGGCCTGACAAGCGGTGCGTCTGTGCGCGCCCGGGATCCGAACCCGGGAGCGTGAGCGTGCGCACTTAACCACTACGCCACGGGGCCGGCACCATAGAGCTTTTTCATCTTGCAAAGCTGAAACTCTATACCCCACCAAACAACTTCCCATTTTCCCTCCCCTCAGCCCCTAGCAACCGCCATTCCACTTTCTTTTCCATGATTTTGACTATTCTAAATATCTCATTTAAGTGAAATCATACAGTATGTGACTGGCTTATTTCCTTCAGCATAATGTCCTCAAGGTTCATCCATGTTCGTGCATGACAGAATTTCCTTCTTTTTAAAGGCTGAAAATGTTCCATTGTATGAATATACGTTTTCTTTATCCATTTCTCTGTGGATAGACATTTGGGCTGCATCACCTCTTGGCTGCACTGAACACGGGTGTGCAAATATCTCATTGAGATCCTGCTTTCAATTCCTTTGGATATATACTCAGAAGTGGATTATATGGTAATTCTAATTTTAGTTTTTTAAGGAACCTCCATATTGTTTTCCGTAGAGGCTGCACTATTTTATATTCCCACCAGTAGTGTACAAGTGTTCCAATTTCTCCACATTCTTGCCAATACTTGTTATTTTCCGGGTTTTTTTCTTTTTTGATAGTAGGCATCCTAATGTAAGGTGATATCTCACTGTGATTTTGATTTACATTGCTCTAATGATTAGTGATATGAGCATCTTTTCATATGCTTGTTGGCCATTTGTATACCTTTTTTGGTAAAATGCCTATTCAGGTCCTTTGCCCATTTTTTTTTAATGAGATTACTTTTTTTTTTTATGGTTGAGTTGTAGGACTTCTTTGTATATTCTGAATATCGACCCCTTTATCAGATATATGACTTGCAGTTATTTCTCTCCCATTCTGTAGGTTGCCTTTCACTCTGTTGATTGTATCCTTTAATGTGCAGAACTTTTAAAGTTTGGTGTAGTCACCTTTGTCCATTTTCGCTTTTGTTGCTAAAAATATTTTTGAAGGCACTGGAGACCTAGGACAGTGAGGATTTGAGGAACTGAGATTCAGGAGAGAAGGTCCAGAGAGGTGAGCCTGACATTTGGCACCACATTTCACCTCAAAGCGTTTGCCAATTTGTAAGTGGCAAGCTGAGAATCCAAGAGGCTGAGTAGCAGAAGCAGTAGCTGAGAGGTTGAAAAGATGAGCAGAGGTTTGGCAGGACCTGTCAAGCACCCCTGCAGGGCTACACTGTAGGATTAAGATGATACGGCATAGAACAGCCCTCACAAAGATAGAAACCCAGCTTCAAATCACAACAGTCCTAGACTGGATTGAAGTAATCTGCTTCTACTCTAATAGCCTTCCAGAAGAAATAGTAATCCTCTCTGGAGGAAGGTAACATCATTCAGATCCTTAACTTATCTCTACACGTTTTCATACATAAAGAAGAGGATGTACTAAAAAATTTAGCAGGTGTATCAGGAAACAAGACCAAACGATGGAAAATCAAGAGAAAGAAAAAAAAAAAACAAAAAACAACAAAACATCAGACAACAGAAAAGAGACCCACAGGAAATCCAGATATTGCAATTATCAGAAAAGACTTCCTGTATGTAGAGGGCTGAATAATAGGCCCCCAAAGATGTCCAGGTCCTAATCCCCCAAACCTATGACTATGTTACCTTACATGTTTAAAGAGACTTTGCAGATGTGATTAAATTAAGGATCTTGAGATAGGGAGATTATTCCGGATTATCTGAGTGTGCCCAGTGTAATTACAAGGGTTCTTATAAGAGGAAGTCAGGAGAGTCAAAATCAGTAGTAGATGTGATGACAAAAGCAGGAGGTTGGAACAATGTGCAAAAGCTGAGAAAAGCAGGGAAATGGATCCTTCCCTCAGGGTCTCCAGGAGGAACCAGCCCTACCAACACCTTGATCTTAGCCCAGTGAGATTCATCTTGGAACCACTTTCTTGTCTGTTTGTCTGTTTTTTCATAATAATCTCTGCATCTAGCACAGGGCCTGCTACCTAGTGGGCACTCAAATATTTGACCTGCAGATCCATGGGCCTCAGGGAATGCTCTTCAAGAGATCTTTGACCTGTGTAGGGGAGGAAGATAATTATTCTACCCTGTAGGTCCTTCTGGCTGGTCTAAGAATTAAATTGACATGAGACAGAATAACAGGAGAAAATCAAACAAAGCTTTATAACATGTATACAAGGGAGAAACCCAGAACAGCTGAGTAACTCGCCAGAATGGCCAAAGCTGCCACCTTAAATACCATCTTCAGCTAAAGACAAAGGCGGATGTTGAGGGTAGTGGTTTGGCACTTCAAGGGGGAGGAAGGTAATTTACATGGAGATGGAAATGCAAATATGGAAAGGCAAAAATGGGCCAACTATAGACAATGTGACCTGAAAGACACATTTTACATTACACTACAGTTATCTTATGATATTAGCTCCTTCCTGGAACAGGCCCTTCTATTTTAAATTCTTATAGGCGGTTAGGGGGAAGGTCAAAGTTTCTTTCAGAGTCTTTTGTTCTTAAAAATAATCAAGCCAAAGAGGCACATTTTGGGGTGGCCATTTCTGATCTCCCACACCTGCTTTGATTAAATTATTCTTTTTGAAAGAAAAAAATTTTTGAAAAGAAAGAAAGAAATTCACTTTCTAATCACCAGCACATACTCCTTTCCAGTTCACCACTGCCCTGTTTGGTGTGATTTGAGTTCTCTTTCTATGCATTTACACGCACATATGTACATACACGTTTATATAAAATATAAACATAACCACAAATACACATTATTCTGCAACTACCTTCTGTCAGTTTCTCATGCCTCTATAAATCTATTTCATTTCTTTTAACAGCTATTTAGTATTTCATAGTACGGATGTATTAAACTTTATGTAATTATTCCCTGTTGATGGACCTTTAGATCATTTCCTATTAGTATCTATTTGAAAACGTGCAGCAATGAATATTGCCGTGCAAATATCTGTGTACACACTAGGTAACACAGATCCCTATTTGCGGAAAAGCCAGTTAGCAGGTAGGAGCATTTTAGAACACACTTAAACACCACTTCTTCTGCCCTCCCGCCTTTTTAAGAGGAGGGGTGGAGAGCCGGTGAGTGCAAGGTAAGCAGAGTAGTAAAATTCCTCGCTGGGGTCTCCTCTCGCACAGCGGTGTTTTCTCAGGAACAATCCGCACAGGACGTGCAGGACGAGAGCGCCGGGAACTCCGGTGGAGGCCACAGGGAGGGCAATGGAAACACCGGCCTCTTGCAAGAAGCGCCTGGACAGCGACTTCCTCGAGGACCACGCCTTCTGTTAAGCCCTCACCCCATTAATTTTGTCCTTTTTAGACAAGACTGAAGGAGCAACACCCCAGGTATTAAAAATGGCCTCGAGACAGCAGGGCGAAATTGCAGGTATTCGTGTGGCATGAGAAGACAAGGGGACAAGCGCAAAAGCCCAAGAAGAAACGGGAGGACACGACAAGGACCGCCGCCACCGCCCCCATGGCGGCCGCCTCCGGCCACCGCGGAGGACTCGCTTTCCCAGCGGCCCCCGCGGCAAGCAGGGGCATTCAGCGCGGCCGGCCCTCGCCAGGTGGGTGGGGCCGGGGCCGGAAGTCACGTGCTGTGACAGCCTCCGGGGTGAGGCCGCTGTCGTCGTCTGGGCTGGTTTGGACTGTGACTGTGGGACGCGCCGGGGTGATGGCGGTGGAGACTCTGTCCCCGGACTGGGAGTTCGACCGCGTTGACGACGGCTCACAGAGTAAGGGAGCGGCAGGGCCAGGGCTGCGGACGGACGCTCCCCGGCCCGCCTCAGCCCTGGCAGCGCTCCTGCGGGAGGGCTCTGCGTCGCGGTCGCTGCGCAGCCGTCCGTGTCGGGACACTTGCCGCCCCTTGGAGTGGGAGAGGCATGCGCTGTCGAGCGTGGCTTTCGGGAGTTGGAGGTCCCAGTAATGGCGGGTCAGGCTGGCCCGGTCTGGGCTCGGCGTTCGGGGCGGCGACTGTCCTGGGGAGCCTGCGGTCCCCGGGGGGCGCGGCGTCCACTTTCTGCCGCCCAGAGGGAGGCACGGGCGGGGCGCGTCCGGGGAGGCCCGGCAGCATGGGCAGCTGAGGCTGGCTCTTGTCTTGCCTCTTGGGGGCTTTCGCCGGATCCTCCAAGCGTTCAGTTCTACAAGAGGCTGAGATCCGAGTTCCTGTTTCGGTTTCCTGTTTTTCTTCTTTTCCTCCCAAAACAACTGTCGGAAGTTTGGCCGTGTTTTCCTTCTCGTTCGTATAACCGTAGAAGATAGCGAAAAAGAACTCTTCACATGATAAAAAATAAACACGTGAATGTCAATTTCTCTCCTTCCTTGCCTTTTATTTACGTTAAGTGGTATTTTTCAGGGATATCCTGTAGTTTCCATTGCAGCTAGAAAGGTTTCAAAAATGACAGCAAATCTTCTGCAAATTTTCCTTCGTAAAATCAAACTGATTTTCACTTACAAGTCCAACCAAAAGAACCTAACAAATTCAGTTCCACGCAGTAAAATTTAGAGGCCATCTAATTATTTCAGTGAGACTCTATTTAAGATTAATACAAGTTGGCAATCTGTTTCTTATCTTGATGATATTAATCTGTATAAGTGATATAAGAGATATTGGGATATACTGCTTGTGAATTTGTTTTTTTAATGCATTTTTCCCAAAAGGTGAATGTAATTTTAAAAAATTACACGTGAGTTTTGCTTAATTTTATAAAGAAAGACTCGTATACAAACTTAGATATAGTTAGGTTTTATAGCCTCTCAAAGAAGCATGAGCTTAATTCAGAATGGTTTGTAGTTTTTCACAAAACTTTCCGTGAGATATTAGCTCTTATGCAGCATAAAAGACAATCTTGGTGGTAATGACAACATTTAATTATTTTATAGAGAGGGTTCTGTGTTTACTGTTATAAAGTGAACTGCTCCTTGTCATGTATGAAGTTTTATGGACGACAGTTCTCCTACACTAGTATCTTCAGGAAATTGGCATGAAAATATGTTACTGGGTTTGAAAATGGTTCAACTTAGAGCAGAATGATCTGAGTCACTCCACGTGTTCTACATACCAGGCACTGTGCTAGGTATTAAAAGAAAAAACAAGGAATGCGTGCTGTTGGAAGAGATAAGCATGTAAACAGGTGTCTGGAATTTTACTCTAGAAGAATCACCATGTAGTTATTTCAAATCTTTTTTTTTTTTTTTTAACCAATTTTACAACTATTCATTATCTTATCAGCAAGGATAGTTTTATTATGGGTTATCTGTTGCCTACTGCTTTGTGAATTCTCAGACAACCTAAATGAGTAATTTATTGACGTGTTTTTCTAGTATTGTTAAAAACTCAATTGCTGGTTAAATGCAGCCTTGGTCGTTTCCCACGTAACTGATAATTAGACATGAACTTGGAATTCTGAGAGTCTTAGGCAGTTTTTAGTTTAAGTTGTAGGGAAGAGAAGGCTTCTCATCTCTTCTCTGTGCCTGGTTTTCATTAATTTTTGCACTATGAATCATATCTAAACTAATTGTTTTTCAAAATTGCCTAGATTAATGCTGTAATGAGATAGGAACCTTGATGAACTAAACTGATCTACCTGATTCAGAGCATTAGTTGCAAAATAATGGGGAGCTAGGTCTTTATCTTGAAGGAGTCAGAACATACTTTATCTTAGTTGCTTCACATTACTAATTTGAGGAGAGAAAAATTTTACTGTTTTTTTTGGAAGGCGAAGATTGAATAAAGTTATTCACATCAATAAAAGAAACTGAGTTGGAGTTGAATTTGCTGCCTTTGGAATAAGTAATGAATTCTTATGTATAGGGTGGAATATTTACTTTCATTAATTTTGGTGAATAGGCCTACCTTTATTGTCCAGTTTTTTCTAATGACTCTTTAGAGTCATCTCTTAATGGGTAAATTCTGTAAATATCAGCACAATATTCTGCACTCGGTGTTCTTTACTGGCTTTTCCAACTTTATGATTATAGTTAAATAATTACAATATCTCGGTAAATTTTGGGTATTACAGGAATAATATTCATTATGATGAAGCAGGTCTAAACTCATTTTAAAAACAATATTTAGGTGTATTTTTAAACGGTTTACTGTGTATAGAATTAAGAATTATGTTTTTAAGTTTTGCTTCTGTGACAACATAGCATCTATGTTCTATGACAAGATTTTTGCACCAGAATCAGGTCATGAATTTTTTTTTTTTTTTTTTGCAAAAACGTTGTTTATGACTAAAGCATAGAATCAGGACACTTGAGTTGCCTGAGGCATTATTCAGATTGTTTAAAAGCCCTAGATTATGGGGTAAATGGGATAGTGACTTTTTCATGATACTTTAAAGTTATAGTTTTAAGATGCTATCCCTGTATATGGTAACACCTACTGCTTTTAAAATTATTTTGTCTATTTGGAAAAGATTGAAACCTGAATTATTGTTTAACTTTGAAACTTTATTTTCAGGAACTCCAGACATTCCAAAGTAATATATTTAACAATGCTTAGTGTCTACTTTGCTGTGACTTTTGAGATTATTTGAAATAAATGTCCTGTAATTCATTACTTATTCTTCTCACATGCTGTTTTAAAATTTAAATTTAGAAATTCATGCTGAAGTCCAACTTAAGAATTATGGGAAATTTCTTGAGGAGTACACATCTCAATTGAGAAGAATTGAGGATGCACTGGATGATTCAATTGGAGATGTTTGGGATTTCAATCTTGATCCTATAGCATTAAAGGTTTGATTTTTATTTTTTTATTTGTGTACATTTTCAGGACATACTGTATCTTGAAAACATAATTGTTAAAAATGGAACATATTTTGTGTGTGTGAGAGGAAGATTAGCCCTGAGCTAACACCTGTTGCCACTTCTCCTCTTTTTTGCTGAGGAAGATTGGCCCTGGGCTAACATCCGTGCCCATCTTCCTCCACTTTATGTGGGACTCCTGCCACAGCGTGGCTTGATGAGTGGTGGGTAGGTCTGCACCTGGGATCCAAACCCGCTAACCCTGGGCTGCCAGAAGTGGAGCATGCGAACTTAACCACTCCACCACCAGGCCAGGCCCTGGAACATATATTTTTATTATTTGGAATCTAGAGTACTGAAAGAAACTTGGAGAATAATTGTTAATTTTCTTTCCTGTAAGCCAGGCAGGTGTTTTTCTTTTTTTAAAGAATGACACAAACTCAAAGCCTTTAGTGTCAATGAATGACACAAAGTCCAAGTCTTTGAGCTGGCCTTTTGTTTTTCATCATCAAGAAAATGAAGAGGGGGCCACCCTGGTGGCCTACTGGTTAAGTTGGGCATGCTCCACTTAGGAGGCCTGGGTTCAGTTCCCGGGTATGGACCTACACCACTCCTCTGTCAGTGGCCATGCTGTGGCTGGTGGTGACTCACATGCCAAAAAAAAAGAGGAAGATTGGCAGCAGATGTTAGCTCAGGGCGAATCTTCCTCAGCATAAAAAAGAAAGAAAGGGGGCCGGTCTGGTGGCGCAGGCGGTTAAGTGCACGCGCTCCGCCGCTGCGGCGGCCCAGGGTTCGCTGGTTTGGATCCCGGGCGTGCATCGATGGACCACCTGTCAAGCCATGTTGTGGCGGTGTCCCATATAAAGTGGAGGAAGATGGGCATGGATGTTAGCCCAGGGCCAGTCTTTCTCAGCAAAAAGTGGAGGATTGGCAGATGTTAGCTCAGGGCTGATCTTCCTCACAAAAAAAAAAAAAAAAGAAAATGAAGAGGGTTGGAATAGAATATTCAAGCTTTATTTGTTTCTTATTGAGGTTATTTTACATACAGTGAAATGCATAGATTTAAAATATACTGTTCAATGAATTTTACCAAACACCCATGTAACTCATATCTCAATCAAGATAAGGAATATTTCCATCATTTCCCAAAAGTTCCCTCATGCTGTTTAGGGGATCTTAATGTGGGAGTAATTTTTCAATGTATAGAATAAGTCACTTCTCTGTTTCATTTTGAAGTGGTTCTATCTTGTTTTATCTTTGAAACTGTAGCCTGTTACCACTTAAATAATAACTAACATTTATTGAGCATTTGTTATGTGCTAGATGCTGTCCTAAGTCACATATTGACTTTTTAAATAATAGCTTTCTTAAGATTAATTCACATATCATACAATTCTTTGGTTCTAGTGTATTCACAGAATTGTGCAACCATCACCAGAGCCAATTTTAGAACATTTTTGCCACTCCAAAAAGAAATCCCATACCCATTAGTAGTCACTCCCCAACTGGTATGGAGCTAGTGCTGAGTGCAGGGTCTAATACAAGTTTAATAGAATAGAGCTTGTCTCAGTTTGTGTATTTAAAATTTCAATGATTTTTTTCAAATTAAAAAGAAATGTTGTTTTCCTTTGTTTCTATAGCTTTTGCCTTATGAACACTCTTCCCTTTTGGAACTCATAAAAACTGAGAACAAGGTACAGATTCCTAAACCTAAAAATCTGTTTTTTAAATGCTTTAGTTATTTGCTATAATTTACTTTTTTCTTTTATGTTTTTACTCATGAAACTAGGTCTTAAACAAAGTCATCACGGTTTATGCTGCACTTTGTTGTGAAATCAAGAAATTAAAATATGAGGTAATTATTTGTACTCTTAAGACATTAAAAACATGATTTGAAGGCAAATTTGTGCTTATATGTGTACAGTGTGCATAAATATTTATTGAATGTTGAATGAATTATTTATTTAAATTAATAGTGACTGCCATTCACAGACTGCTTAACTATGTACCAAACACCGTGCTAACCCTGTTAATACTTACAACAGCTCAGAGAGGTGCGTGAGCAATAGATGAGGAAACTGAGGCTTCAATAGGATGTCACTTGCCTAGTTTTACTGGTAGTAGCGGTTTGAGTCTGAGTCTGCATACCTTTAAAGTCGGTGTTACCTGCCGTATATACTGACTTTCTAGATATAACTGACTTTTGAAAAAACCTTTGAATTTTTAATATATTTTGTGTTTCCTAACCCATGAGCCATTAAAACTCTGGTAGAAGTTGGTAAACTTCATCTTTTTTCTCTACCTTTTTGATACTATGTGATTGTTTCTTATTTCCCATGAACTAATGGGAGGATGTGAAACAATTACAGTGGTCAGATAAGACAGCGTAAAGCCTAAAGAAATCAAGAAATAACTGAGTATCTTTGGTACTCTAAAAATGAATTGAAGTTACCTGTATTGTAAGCAGTTGTTGAATTTAAGTGAATTTGTGTATAGGTGACGTAGTCCTCTGCTTATTATTAAATATGGATAACTAAGAGAGCTAAGGAATTTAAAAACAAAATAGCGATCTTTAAAATTATTTTAATTTTTTTTAAACAGGCTGAAACTAAATTTTATAATGGTCTCTTGTTTTATGGAGAAGGAGGTAAGTTTTAAAATTTTGCATTGTAATGTTGTGATGGCTTTTTTTTTTTTTGTGTGAGGAAGGTCAGCCCTGAGCTAACATCCATGCCAATCCTCCTCTTTTTGCTGAGGAAGACTGGCCCTGAGCTAATATCCGTGCCCATCTTCCTCCACTTTATGTGGGATGCCGCCACAACATGGCCCAACGAGCAGTGGTCGGTGTGCGCCTGGGATCCGAACCTGGGCTGCCATCAGTGGAGTGCACGCACTTAACTGCTACACCACAGGACTGGTCCCATGATGGCTTTTGTAAAATCGAAATAAACAAAAAGTTACCAGATAATTGTAGGACTACCATGGTTATATAATGTATTAGTGTGAGAAAATAAGCATTCAGATTTTTTGTTGGTTTGTTTGGTAAACGGGTGAAAAAAACCTGAGTGATGAAGCAGTGGCAAATTCTCTAAAGTCTATTTGTGATATTTTTATAAGTTACAAAGCACTGTAGCTGGATGAGAATTTTCTTTGAATTCATTAAATGGTGAAACAGATGGTTACTTTTAATTATGTGATTAATGATTCTCATTTTTCTCTTCAGGGTAAAAATTCTGTTGTGTTTTTTTTTTTTTTTTTGTGAGGAGGATCAGCCCTGAGCTAACATCTGATGCCAATCCTCCTCTTTTTTTTTTGCTGAGGAAGATTGGTCCTGGCCTAACATCCGTGCCCATCTTCCTCTACTTTATATGGGATGCCGCCACAGCATGGCTTGATGAGCGGTATGTCAGTGCGCGCCGGGGATCCGAACCTGTGAACCCCGAGCTGCTGAAGCGGAGTATGCACACTTAACCGCTACGCCACCGGGCCAGCCCCAAAATTCTGTTTTTAACACTATGCAGATTATAAGATGCACTAATGAATAAAAATCATTTATTTTTCTTTTTTTTGGTGTTGATTGATTTTAAATTAAAAAGTTGAAATATGATTCTTCACGTTGCCTTTTAAAGCTACAGATTCCAGCATGGTGGAAGGTGATTGCCAAATTCAAATGGGCAGATTTATTTCATTCTTACAGGTAACTCATTTTACTTTTTATTGAGATTTTTCTTTGAAAAGTTTGAGTAAATTACACGTAATTAACAAAGAATTCTGAAACCTTCAAATGCTAAGAATGTGTACTGTGAAGGTAAGACACTTAGTTGGGATTGGAGTATAGTTAAGGAGATCATAGTTCTTGAAAGATTTTTACAACATTTTTAGGGAAATAAGGATCAAAATAAGTTTCTTTGTATAACTTCGTTTATGAATAATTTGTCACCATGCCTTTTAGAATGATTTAAACTTTGTACCAGGTAGGAAAAGGTAATTGATGTCAGAAAAAGTTGTTGATGGAGATGATTAAGCCGTTACATGAGCAACGATGAGGTTATTAAAAGCAGGAGCACTTGATGCTTCTAACCACATGTTTCAATTTAGATATGCTTTTCATCACTGCAAAGTTTTAGTTATTCTAGATCTTTTGGTTTAATTTTATCAAAAGTATGAAATAACTTCTATTTCTCCCCTCTGCATTATAAAAGTGATGTTTGTACAATATGACAAAAGCAAAAATTGGAGATAAGGAAAAAGTACCCATAATCCCACCTACCTTGTGATTGTTGGGTACAAGATTTGATATATTTCATTGAATCAAGCATGCTAATGTAGTTTTCAGATCATTAACATCTTTACGGCTTTTTTGTCTACTTGACCTAATTGAGAGCATTTTGTTGAAATTATCTTCTATTATGGGAGCTGTCAGTCAGGGTCCAGTCCAGAAAACAAATGACACAAGGTATTTCAAAAGAAGAGGTTTAATACAGAGAATTGGTGACATAAGAGTTGGAGGGTTGGGGCCAGCCCGGTGGCGCAAGCAGTTAAGTGCACGCGCTCTGCTGCGGCGGCCCGGGGTTCGCTGGTTCGGATCCCGGGCACGCACCGACGCACTGCTTGGCAAGCCATGCTGTGGTGGCGTCCCATATAAAGTGGAGGAAGATGGGCACAGATGTTAGCCCAGGGCCGTCTTCCTCAGCCAAAAAAAAAAAAAAAAAAGAGGATTGGCGGATGTTAGCACAGGGCTGATCTCCTCACAAAAAAAAAAAAAAAGAGTTGGAGGGTTGAAAGAAAAAAGGGAACAGTGAGGTAATCCAGAAGAAGCAGATACCACCTCTACATCTAGGAAAAAAAGGGAAAAGGTTGGGGTTGCCAGAATCTCGGAGCTTGCAGGAGGAGCCCCATGGAATTCAGTGCTCATACCTCTGAGGAAGCAGTGCTGCCTGGCTGCTGCTGGTACCTTTGAGAGGGTGCTGTGAGGTTGGTTCTGTAGTGCTGAAAGGAGCTGGAGCAAACTGCCATTGCAGTCCTGCCTGGATTGTGTTGATAAAACCAGCAAGAGATAGAAATGATGTCCTTTTCCTGCCTTCTGGTCTCCTTTTAGTGCCACCTGTTGGCAGAACCTAACAGGAAGCCTGCTGGGCAGGAGTCTAAGAAATAATTTGGAGGCCAGCCCAGTGGCATAGTGGTTAAGTTCTCGTGCCCTGCTTCAGTGGCCTGGGGTTCGCGGGTTTGGATCCCAAGTGCGGACCTACGCACAGCTTATCAAGCCATGCTGTGGCTGCGTTCCATATAAAGTAGAGGAAGCTGGGCACGGATGTTAGCTCAGGGCTAATCTTCCTCACACAAAAAACAAACAAAAACAAAACAAAAAGAAAAGAAATATAATTCGCAGGGTCCCAATGAATGTGTCAGTTTCTCCCTCTAGTTTTATAAAATTTTGCATTTCTTATTTTGAGGATATTTTATTTAGTACCTAAAAATTTAGAATTGTTAATCATTCCTGATAAATCTTTTATGGTTACATGGTGACCTTCTTAAGCTATGATAATTATGTATATGATATATAATTTTATATATATTTTATATATAGTAATTAGCTATAGTAATGCTAATAAAGTCTATCTTGTCTGATATTAATATTGCTGCCCCAGCTCTGTTTGAGATAGCATTGTCTGGATTTATCTTTCTTCAGTCTTTCAACCTTTTAGTGTCATTATGTTTTAGTTGTGTTTCTTTAAAACTGCATATATTTGAATTTTGATTTTTTTTTTGTGTGAGGAAGATTGGCCCTGAGCTAACATCTGCCAATCCTCCTCTTTTTGCTGAGGAAGACTGGCCCTGGGCTAACATCCATGCCCATCTTCCTCTACTTTATATGGGACGCCACCACAGCATGGCTTGACAAGCAGTGCGTTGGTGTGCACCCGGGATCCAAACCGGCGAACCCCGGGCCACCGCAGCGGAGCACACGCACTTAACTGCTTGCGCCACCGGGCCAGCTCCTGAATTTTGATTTTTTTATACAGTCTGAAAATCTCTTTTAATTGGTTAATTTATTCTATTTCTATCTTATGTAAATAGTCTGTTATATATCTGGACTTGTTTTTGCCTTTTTATTTTGTGCTTTCTGTTTGTCCTGCGTTTTCTGTTGTTTTCTCTGCTTTTTAAACTTTTAGAAATTTAGTAAGAAATGTAAATCTAGAGCTGTTTAGGTAAAATTGAAATGCATTCATTTTCGTTTTCAAAAACCTTAAACTGTTTTTGGATAGCACTGACAGCTGCATAAAATCCAGTTTTTAAACATTCAGCAAATGTTTTATGAGCCTAGCACGTGTTAGAGACTGTTCTTGGTGCCGGGGATACAACAGTGCACAAAACCAACAGAAATTCCTGCTTTCATAGAGCTTAAAATTTAGAACAGCAATAGGTTTAATCAGGTTTTAAATATTTTAGGTTGCAAACTGTGTCTATAGGTTTAACAGTTGAGAGCTTCTGAAAAAAATTTTCAGGAGGTGTGGGACATGGTAGATGAGAGTTAATTATTTAATGACAGACTCTATTGCTGGGATAGTTAATATTTCACTTGCTGTGTGCCAAGTCTGTTTATAGATCAGGTTAAAGGTAATAAACATTTGAAGTTATTTCAGAGTGACTTCTGGAGACCCTTTTCCCCTCATTGTCATACTTTCTGAACTAGCAGCTTTTGAGCTTTTTCATTCATTCAGATGTTCATTCATTTATTCATTTAATAGGACAGAAATTTATTGAGAAGCAGGTGCGAGTTAGCTACCATGCTAGGCAGTGGATATTCAAAGAAGGAATGAGACAGTCTCTGTCATTTAGGAATTATATGAGTAACTAAAACACAAGACTTAAAGTATAGATGAAATGCCATGGGGTCAAAGAGGTAGAAATGACCTTGGGATGGAGGAGCTGAGTTAAGAATTGATTACTTGAGGGATGCTTGACATTGTATGGCTGCAGGTTAACTGGAGATTTTACTGGAAAACTATTGTGTTTTTGTTTAGCATTGTTACCATAAAATTCAGTCAGAAATGGTGACATTTAAAAAGCAACTTTGTAACATATACTCAACTTGTCATTTCAGGAACTGTCTTGTTTTGTTACGAGGTGCTATGAAGTGGTGATGAATGTAGTCCATCAGTTGGCTGCCCTCTATATCAGTAACAAGTAATGGATTTTAGAAATATTTTTGCATTTATAATAGAGATGCAGGAAATGTTTTTCTAAAACTAATTACCTGAAATAGTTTTTTGTTCCTTCACTCACTTATTCCTTCATTCACTTGCTCAGCATTCTTTGAACATTCATGGTCTTTCAAACACTACTTGATGTGTATAATGCATAGGTTAATAAGACACAGTTTCTACCACAGTGGATGAACTTATTATCTGTCTGAATGAGAATGTTGACAGAATAATCTTAAAGAAATGTGATTATATAGGAAAAGGCTAATATGGGATTAGTGCATGTACCGTGTTCCTCTGCTTATTCTTTTCCTTTCCTTTACATTGAAGATTCCTAAGCTCATTAGAATCCCATGAGACTTTTCTTAAACTGCAGAATCTTAGGGAGTAGGGCTAGGGAATCTTCATTGAAAAAATGTTGTGAGTAATTCTAATGATCTTCCAAGTTTGGGGACCACTCCTGTAAATCAAGAAAAATGATCAAATTTTCAGAGCCCTCACTATTTTTACTATCATAAAGTAATATATCACATTTGATTAATATTTATACTTAATATTTTCCCCATTTACTATTATAACCTTACAATAATTTCGTTTAGGTATATGACTAGGGATTCTCAATTATGAGAAGAGATAACTGAGGCCCAGAGGAATTATTTGCCAACATTCCATAGTAATTTAGGTACTGTTCTTTTGATCACCAGTCCGTTCATTGTCATTCTTACTATACCATGCTGCATCTTAACTCTCTTTATAAACTGGAAGACTGTGTTAACTCTTTCTCATTCTCATGTTTTTCCCTCAGTCAGGTGTTTATTTATGTTCTGTCCTTTTAGTGAAGCTCTCATGGCAGAAGGGAACGAGAACATAGCTCCCCCAACCCCTGCAGTACCTGTCGTGTAATTCAGAGAGGACTCCCCACCACCACACCCCTGCCCAAGAAAGATGAAACTTATTTGAATTTTGTGTTTAATTTTTAAAATATTTTATCCTGTGGAATATCAATATGTGCTTTGATATACAAGTACTATCTTAAATTATTTACTGTTGAGTAAAGTGAATCTCTAGGAAGTAAAATTGAATTATCCCAGGGCTTTTGACTTTGGTATAATCCTAGTTGTCTGTATTGTTTTTCAGTAGGGATGAGAACTTAAAATAAACCTGACTGAAGAGAGAACTAGTTCCCAAACGCCGGTTTGGGTAGGATAACAGAGATTCTAGTTGGGAATTGAGAAATTCTAATAGTTTATAAAAAAATAAATATCAGTTTTGTTATTTCTCTACTCCCACCCCAATTAGATCCTTTAGGTTTAAATGGCTAAGGTTATTCATGGGCCATATATTGTCATATTCCTGCCCATTGAGTTGGGTATAGGCAAGGATAGCCCAGATTCTGTATGTACAAATTAGTTCCCTTCTTGGGAAAGTGCAATATGGTAGTAATTCATTGGATCTCTTAAATTTTAGTGACTAAAGCCTAAATAAAGATAAATACATTTTAAAATTCCAAGAGCTTCTGTTGCTGTGTGTTTTCCTTAAAATAAAAATGAACTGTGACAAAGAAGGAGATTTTTTTTTTAACTTGAGTGTTATTTTATTACAGGATTGCACCCAAGATTATAGAGACAACTGGAGTTCATTTTCAGGTAAAAGTAATTTAACTTGACGTGTAAACCTGTAATTTTTGGTGTATTTTACTTTGGAGTTTGTATGATTGGGGAGTACAGCAATTATAGCAATAATGGATATATATATACATTATGTATATACATATATATTTTTGCATTTGTTCTCTTTCATCTGTGAAGTTGATGATGCATTACTGACCCACTGTCAGTGTAACTCTTAGTTTTTCCCAGTAGTGGCCCAGTGTGGTTTCTCCAAGTGGTCTCTTTGGAGAGTGAAACATATCACAGTTAAGGATGAAATATTGGGCAAAGTGTTTGTCTATTTAAGGCTAATTTTTCCATCTGAGGATCAGTAATTTCATCTGTAGCTTAATATACTGATTTGCCCACTGCTTTAACTAATTTAATAATTAGCTCAAATGTATTTAACTTTAAAAATCCACTTGAAGCTTAACTTCTAACTAGTGATTAAATGATAATCATTAAAAGTTTTTTGACAGACTATGTATGAGCACTTGGGAGAGCTACTGACAGTTTTGCTTACCTTGGATGAAATTATTGATAATCATATCACATTGAAAGACCACTGGACTATGTACAAAAGGTGAGCCAATTAAAATATTTAAAATATTCTCTTACTTTGTATAGTTAATTGTTAGTAAAAAGTAAATAAATGTAAAGAGTGCAGATCCTTTAAAAGACCTGGAGATCTATATTTAGAAGGATCTCGTCAGATGTTTTTATGAAGACAGTAACCAATCTTTAATTGCTGATGGGTTTGTTTGAGAGTATGATATGCTTGTATAAAGCATCCCAATTCTTCAAGTGTAGTAGAATGTTAATTTGAATGCCTTCGGGTTCAGATTTATTTTTTCCTTGGGTTCTAGTCAAGTGACAATTGTTTTTCCTGAACTTGGTTTTATTTCATTGTATACTCCAAGACTTTTTTAACTCAAGGCATTTTATTCAGTTTATAAGTATTTACTAAATGTCTGGTATCTAGAGAGCACCAGGTATCTGAATTTAAGATGATGCAAAGAGGCATGATTAGAAAATTAAATATATTAATATTGTTTTTGTTCAAGTTTTCAGATGTATGAGTCAAACAAGAACTACAAACATAAAATTTTGATTTCTGGGAAAATTTTTAATTTAAGAATTTTTTAGGCAAACTGATGGTCTTCTAATCTTTCACAAGGTTACTGAAATCTGTCCATCACAATCCTTCAAAATTTGGAATTCAGGAAGAAAAACTAAAGCCATTTGAAAAGTTCTTGCTGAAGCTAGAGGGACAGTTACTTGATGGAATGATATTTCAGGTATGAGAGCTATCTCAGGCCGTAATATGGGCTCATATTAGTTGACCCAGTTCAGAATTAGAGTAGGATACTTTCATAGCACACGGTTGAATATGTGTTCCTTTAGAAGTGTTTTGGCTTAAAACATTGTTAGTGTACTAAAATATAAATTTCAGCATCTATTAGCAAACAAGATAGTGTACTAGTTGTATTTGGGGTGAGGGTTTTTTTTTTTTAATTATGTAAAAAGATAAAGCTATTCAAGGATTAAGATCTAAGCAGTTGTGTTAAATATTGTGTTTGTTGTTAACCTCTAGATTTAGTTTGTAAGACTACCTCTAAAGTCTGTTTAATTCTCCCTAGGCTCAGGGAATATAATTTGGGTCTGCACGGTCCAGTAGCTTTTAACCATGTGTGGCTATTTAAATTAATTAAAATTAAATAAAATTAAAAATTCACTTCCTCTGCCACACTGGCAACATTTCAAGTGCTTAGTAGCCACATGTACTCTAATCATCACACTGTGCACCTTAAATTTACATACGTTGTATGTCAATAATATCTCAGTAAAGCTAGGAAAAGAAAACAGCCATGTGAATTTGTGGCCAGCAGTCATACCAGACAGTGCAGATGTAGAGCATTTCCATCATTACAGAAAGTTCTGTTGGACAGCACTGCTGTAGATGGTATCCACCAGAAATTGCATTATATTCCATGTGAAATCAAATCTGCTTCAAGGTTGCCTTTAATTTATGTTTTGCATGATCACAGTTTTTACAGATTGATCCCAACTCTTGTTTATATCAATTTAACTTAATCCATTAGATTCAAAAGGTAATTTTTTTGTCATTGATTCTTTTTCCAGGAGACATTTCTACACAGTTTATGTTTTCAGTGCTTCATCAGATATGTCTTCTCTACATCACTGAACATCACTCTGTGTATCTCTTCATGTAGAATTATAGATATTTGGTTCAGTTTTATTACTTTCACATAACTGATACTCAAATATATAAGTACATATGCATTTTTCATTCAAATGGATTTAGGTGTTAGATTAAGGTAAAAACCTGAGCTTCAGTGTTAGTAAAATTAAAATGATGAATGTAGAAGTTTATCACACACTCTATAGTTAAGTCTGTTTAATAGCTTATTATTGAGAGTCTAAATTTCTCTTTAAATGTTTCCTGTCTAGGCCTGTATAGAACAGCAGTTTGATTCTCTCAATGGAGGAGTATCTGTTTCCAAAAACAGCACTTTTGCTGAAGAATTTGCACATAGTATTCGCTCAATTTTTGCAAATGTAGAAGCCAAGCTTGGTAATGTAAATTGCATGTTTTTGTTTTTGTTTTTGTTTATAAAATTTGCATTTCCTTAAAAGCAGAATTTTAAGTATATTTGTTCTGTTTTTCTCTCATGGTATTGTCTTATAAGGGGAACCTTCTGAAATTGACCAGAGAGACAAGTATGTTGGGGTTTGTGGACTCTTTGTACTGCACTTTCACATTTTTCGGACTGTTGATAAAAAGTTTTATAAGTCTTTATTGGACATTTGTAAGAAGGTAAGAACTTGGAAATCTCATTTTTTTTCAATTTGAGTAGATGAAAAAGATTTTGGATAAAACTGGATATTTTAAAATGTATTTTATTCCTGCTTACAAAAATAATAATATTTGTAATACTAATATTTTGTAACAATAATTACAAAAATAATATTCATTTTTAAAATCCATGCATTCCAGAAATAAGTAACAGTGTAAATGAAAATACCCTATAATTCCATGTCATATAAATACGTATTAGTGGATGTTTTTCCAGATTTTTTCCTATACGTTGACTTTGTATTACTGTTACTACTTTTGTCTCTTCTTCTTTCTCTTCTGTTCTTTCTCCTCTTCTTACCATTCATTCTCATTTTTGAAGTAGAAAAAATTAAAAATTTTTTTCTACATCTTTGCTATTTCTGTGATGTGGCACCTGATTTCAAAATTGAAAATTTAGTTTGTAGAATCAAGTGATATGTGACCGTGAGAACCCACGGTCACATAACCCATAAATAACCCATATTTATTTTATCACTAATATGGAGTGAAGGTAAGGGTCATGAGGATTCACGTTTCTCTTTGCTTTTTGCATATTTTATTCATCTGAAAATGCATGAGTGTGTAAACGTGTGTGTGTGTGTTGTGTAATATTTAGACAGAATAAAATTATTGTCATGTTCCACACCAGGTAAAGGAATGCCTTAACTCTGTGCCACTCAGTGAGATAACTTGTCCCACAATATATTGAGTATTTTTTTATGGTTATTTTTTCTTGAAATAAATTGTTGTCCATTGTGTGTTGTAGAACTATTCAACAACTTATTGTTTAGCCTCATTTAATGATTTCCTTCCCCTTATGTTTACTGTTTCAGGTGCCAGCCATCACTCTAACTGCTAATATTATTTGGTTTCCTGATAATTTTTTAATCCAGAAAATACCAGCAGCTGCCAAACTTCTAGACAGAAAAAGTCTTCAAGCCATTAAAATATACAGAGATACTTTCCTACAGCAGAAAGCTCAATCACTTACCAAGTAGGTTTTATAAGCACCCGTAATTAAAATATTTATATTTTATATTTTCAAATCTTCTACTGATTCGAAATATATGGAAAGCATTTAAATGATAAGATCAAATGTACTTACTCATTACCAGAGAAAAGTTTGGGCAATCTCTAGGAGATTTATTTTCTAGGAGCTTTTTTTTTGTGTTTTGTTTTTTAAAATGTTTTAGGCTTAAACTCAATTGAAGATGTAGGCAAATTATACTTTTTGGAGATATGTGTGTGTGTGTACATATGTATGTGTATGTGCACACACACATATATATATGCACACGTAATACGTACACACATACTTTTTATCAGATGCATTAAATATTTTTTGTCTAAAGGGAACTGTCTGCAGTAGATGTCATTTGACGACATTAAAAACATTGTGTGTCCATGATTCATTGATGATTTTTGGAGGAGTTGACTTTAATTTGATGTACTCCTTTTTTTTCCTTTATTTTTATTTTTATGCAAGTAGTGTATGCCCATATTTAAAAAGTCAAAAAGTACTAAAGGTTTAAAGGGAAAAATAATTGCCCCCTGTCTAATTCTCTCTGTACCTCAGTCCTCCCTAAAGGAACGCCTTTAACTCTTCCTTTCTTCTGATATTTGCTTCCTTATTTTTTAACTCTTATTATGTAAATTTTTAAATATACTCAAAATAGAGAAAATAGTATGAAAAGCCCCAATGATCCCATCATGTAGCGTCAACAATTAAATTTATTGCACATTCTTACTTGTACACTGCTAAAATCACGTGGTGATCTGGATGAAGATTTTAAGTGAAGTGACACAGGACTTTGCCACTGGCCCTGTGCTGGACACAGTTTTTATCTTTGACATGGTTAAAGAGTAACAGGATACTTACCGCTTTCTGTTGATCTTGACTATCCAGGGGAAATTGGACCACTGCCACATGATGGGGCAAGGAAAAACATGTCTGTAGGAGATCCCCTAAAGCATCTCTTGGTACTCTCAAGTCCTGTGATTGAAGTCAGTGGAAAATGACACCTCAATTCAGGCAGGACTACTTGTGGCAGAGATTTCAGAGCCCTCTAAGACATTCTAAAACAGAATTGAGGAGGGATAAAGACATAAGTTTGGATTTAGATTAAAGAGATGAATTCAGTAATATGGACAGAGACAGAGATCAGGTTTAGTAGCGATAATTAAAAAAAGGTGTGGATATTTTGGTTATCAGAGGCATAATATTCTTTAACAGTGTGATAGTTGCTAAAACTGCCACTAAATACTTAGATTACATTAATAACTATACCTAGGTTATGGAAACTAGTAGTTATGATATCTAGGCCATGGAAATTGGTAGTTCCATTGAATTCTTATGGATCAGATCATAACTGATGTTTGGTGATGCCACGTGTTAAGAGAGCCACTAACTGCAGCATCCCTAGATGAAGCTGAAGAGGGTGTCAGAAGATCTGCGAACTGTGCGCTTTGAAGACTCATTGAAGAGTCTCTATATAGTTGGGCCTTTAAAGGAGAAATCTGAGGAATGTTGTGGTGGGTTTCTTTAAATATTTGAGGGGTGTTCAGATTGAAGAGGGAACAGATTTGATCTCTGTAGCTCCAGAATGTTGAACTAGATCCAAAAGATGAGCATGGCAGATATTAATAAAAATAATTACCAACATTATCGAGCTCCTGACTGTTTAGCAGGCATTATGCCAAAGGCTTTAAACACATTGTCTTATTTAAACCCTGTAACAGTCTTCTCATGTGGGAAATAATAAAGATCACAAGTAATACTTACCCAGTGCTGCCTTCTATAAGCCGATAACTATTCCAGGAACTTCACATGTATCATTCGCTTTAGTTATCAAATGCTATGAGGTAGATACTATTGTTATCACCATTTTTATAAATGAGAAAACTGAAGTACAGAAAGATTAAACTTGCTCAGATTTAAACAGCTAATTGGTGGCAGAGCTGGGCAGTCCAACTCTAGAGCACAAGCTGTTAACTACTCTTCTGTAGTACTGTTTTTATCCCATTTTTAGGTAAGGAAAATGAGGCTTAGAGAAATGAACTTTGCCTGGTCACACAGGTAAGTACATGTCAGAGAGGGCATGCAAACCCGTGCCAGTGCTACTGTAGAGCCTCTGCAACAGGGAGGGTTGTGTGGGCTGCTCTGAGAAGTCATGTACTCTTCCGCTAGAGCTGTGGAGGCAGAATATAGATGACCAGCAGCCCAAGGTGCTATAGGAAGTGAGTCTTTTTAGTGGAATGTTGAATAAGTTGACTTTCAAAGACCCTCCACATGATAAAATTTTACATTTCTAAATTCTTCAGTTCTAATGATATACCTATACAGTCACTGTAGAGCTCCATGGAACTGAAAGGAACAGTGTCTTTTTCATTTTCCTTGCAGTTCTGCCAAAGAAACCTAAAATTCACTAAAGTGAAACTCGGGAGAGTGGAGATGGTGTGATCAGCATGAGCTTTGTCTAACATTTTAGAAGTTGAGGGGGTGACTCAGGCTCCAGAGTTCATTATGTAGTGAAGAGGAAGCAGTAGGGGACGGTTTCCCTGTACCTGCACTATTCACTAGACACCAAGGGGCCGTGTGCTCCAGCTACCTCCTAACTGGAGTCCAAGGTTTGTAGGTTGCTGCATTTTGCTTTTTCATTCGCAACCATTTTGATGCTGGGAATACTGACTTAAGAGAATAGAGGTATGAACATTTGTTTCAAACCCCCAGTTGACTTACAGGTGTTGACACTATTTAATGGGGCAGGAGATTTTTTTTTCCTTAGTGTTCTTCCTGTTTGTACTTTGAAATGAAGCTAACAATCTGACAGGACCCTTTGCCGTTTTTGGACTTTCTTTGCCAATTAACTTGATTTTTAAAAGTTGAAGCAGTTTCATTTTCATATATTTACAAGAGACGAAGATTGTCTGGTGTCTGGATGCAGGAGTGATGGGCGGAGTGACAGACCTTTGCGTTATCCTGCATAGTCTGATCTAAAGCTGAGTGAATGCTCTTGACCGTGTATCAGCCTTCTTCATAATGTTATTGGCATGATCGCTATCAGGGAGGGCTCCATAGTCTAGGCCTCTTCCTTCTGTCCTTGCTCATGACCTGTCTGTCCCCTCCTGTACGTTGTATCCCTGCTGAGTCCTGACCACAGCCTCCTCTTCAAAAGTGGAGGTTTTATCCTAGGACCATGCTCTTTCTCTGTATTTCAGACTTGTAAATTGAATCATCCACAATCAAATAATACATTTTAGCACCATTCAAGGCAAAGCCAAAAGTACAACTATTGATGTCTTTTGTCTAGGGGAATCCTGGCTTGGCAGAAATTATTTTTCTTGCATTTGATGTTAGGGTTTCACCTCCTTAAAACACATTAAAGATTTTGGCATAATCTCTCTTCAGACTGAGTTCTTGAGATTGTCAGATTGCTTGGTAGTATGGCTAGCCAACACACAACCTCACTGTGGAATTCTCATCTTAGTTAGGTGAGTCTCCTCAGTCCCTTGCCCTGTAAGGTGAGTCTCCTTAGTCCCTTGCCCTGAAGGGCTATCCTGTAGCTGATTCTGACCAGCAATAATGGGACGTGTCTCCACCCTGTCTAACTGAAGAAGGTTTTTAAAAAGAGTTGGTAACATCAGATCCCATGAGGGGAATTGTCCATTTTTTTCTTATGGGCTAAAAGTTCAGTTCCCATCTTGAGTGATTTGAGGCGCATTGATAGAGTGATTTAGTGTTTGTAATCAGCCTGCACAGTAGAATTATATTATTGATTTAATCTTTCCAGATGGGAGAGCTTCCTAGATGTGGGCTTGAACCTTGACGCGCCTGTGTACTAGTTGTATGATCTTGGGCACGTTACTTAATTTTTCTTTGCGTCAGTTTCCTCTTTTGTCAAATAGAGATCATAATACCTACCTTGTAAGGTTAATGTGAGGATTGAATTTGTATAAATTTGTATACAAATTATTAATTTGTTATTTTGTATATTTGTTTTCTGTATTAATTTGTATAATTTAATATATTAATTTGTTAATTTGTATAAATTGCTTAGAACAGTGGCTGATATATAGTAAGCTTTCAATAAATGTTAGCTTTTATATTCAGATTCTGACCGCTTTCACGCTCCTGTTCTGGTTCAAGCTGTCAATCCCTTTCTTCTGCGTTATCACCGTAGCTTCCTAAGTGGTTTTCCTGCTTTTACCATTGTCCCCTTTATAGTTTATTTTCAACATATCAGCCAAAGTGATATTGATCCTCTTCAAAGTTAATCAAGTCACACTGCTCAAATCCTCTAGTGGCTTTCCACTGAAGTCGTAACTTCCTACAAGGCCTTACACAAATCCCTTCCTCACTCCCTGCCTTTCCTACTCCCCCACTTTCCCACCCCTGCACCTCTCTGATCTCTTTCTGTTCTGCTGTCTGTGCTCCAGTCATACTGACTTCTTTGTTATTACTTGAATATGCCAGACACGCTTCCTGTTTTAGGATGTTTGCACTTGTTATTTACTTTCCTAGAATTCTCTTCTATTATATATTTGCGTGAATTACTCATTCATCTTCAAATCTTGGCTCAAAACCCCCTTTTCAGTGAGCCTGCTTTGATCACTGTATTTAAAACTGTACCCAGCACCCCAGTCCCTATCCTTTTTCCCCGCTGTGTTTTCTCCATAGCACATATCATCTGACATCTTCCAGATTTTAATTATTGACTTCCTTACCATTAGCTCTCCTTTCTAGAATGTAAGCTTCATGGGGGCAGGGATATTTATCTATTTTGTTTACTGCTGATTTTTATTTTCAGTACTGAGAAGAGTGCTTAGCCTGTATAGGCATTCAGTGAATATTTATTGAATGAGTAAATTATATATGTGTATATGGTATCTGTATTTCGAAAACCGGAAAGATGAAATGGCTGCTGCAAGGAAATATTTTATCCCCACCAATACAAAGAAATGGAAGTAAATTTTCTTTCCTGTGCTGAGTAACCCCAATATTTTCCTTTGTTAGAGATGTACAGTCTTACTACGTCTTTGTGAGCTCATGGATGATGAAAATGGAATCTATTTTATCTAAAGAGCAGAGAATGGATAAATTTGCTGAAGACCTCACCAGTAGATGTAATGTTTTTATACAGGTAGTTGCATCTTCTTACTTAGAATATTTTGGGGGCCATTTCTTTGTTAATCCAATGTTCAAAAGTTACACTTCTAAAAAACTGGAAAGTATAGGATATGTTTTTATTTTTAAAACAAAATTGACTTGGTTATGTTTGGATCTGTGTGCTTATTAATTTAGATTTTCTAATATAGGCCTTTAAATCTCTACATTCTTTTCAAAGGGTAACTTTTTCGCTATATCCCGTAAGTTTTCATATGTTGTATTTCCATCATCATTTAGTTCAAAATATTTTAAAATTTTTATTGTGATTTCTTCTTTGGTCTGTGGGTTATTTGGAAAGATATTTCTTAACTATGAAAAGTTATCTTATTAATTTCTAGCAATGCTAAAATAGTTTCAGTATTTTGGAATTTGTTGAGATTTGCATTATAGCCCAGCCTGTGGTCAACTTTGGTAAACATTGCATGTATACTTGAAAAGAATGTGAAATATGCATTCGTTGGTTGTAGTATTCTGTATATGTCAAGTAGGTCATGTTTGTTAATGATTTTGTCTGCATATTCTGTCAGTTACTGAGAGGATTGGGTTAGAAGCTCCCACTGTTATTGTGAATTTGTGTATTTATCCATGTAACTCTATCAGTTTTTGTTTTATATATTTTGAGACTAGGTAAGTGCATAACATTTTAGAATTGTTATGTCTTCCTGGTGAATCAAACTTTTAGCATTATGAAATGTCCCTTTTTATCTCTAGTAATGCTTTTTGTCATAGATCTCTTTTGTGTGGTATTAATATAGCTATACCAGTTTTCTTTTAGTTGAGGTCTACACGGTATATATTTTTTGATCCTTGCAACCTGTTTGGCTCCTTATATGTAA
Organism: Diceros bicornis minor; assembly: GCF_020826845.1. Classification (NCBI taxonomy): domain Eukaryota; kingdom Metazoa; phylum Chordata; class Mammalia; order Perissodactyla; family Rhinocerotidae; genus Diceros; species Diceros bicornis. The sequence continues at coordinate 18,822,677 of NC_080764.1, read as the reverse complement.
AGTGTGTCTTCTGTAAGCAGCATACAATTTTCCCCAATCTGATAATCCTTGTTTTTTCATTAAACTGTTTTCTGTATATGTCATTGCTGATGTATTTGGATTTAAAACTACCACTACCTGGCTAGTTGCTTTCTGTTTGTCTCACTTGTTCTATGTCCCTTTTCTTTTCCTTTCTTGCTCTCTTTTGAATTTGAATACTGATTTTTTTAGTGGCTACTCTAGAGATTTTAAGATGTATCATTTACTCCTTCAACTCCAACATAAATTAGTAGTTTTATCACTTTCCAAGCAATGTAAGGTTCTTAAACCACTTTAATTCTGTTTATCCCCCCTCACCTGTGCTGCTGTTGTGTATTTTGATTCTCTATATATTTCAAAGCTCACAAGGCACTATTATTGCTGCTGCTGTTGTTTTTATAGTCAGTGTTGATGTAGATTTACCCTCATATTTACCCATTCTGTTGCTTTTCATCCTTCCTGCCTCTCTTGATCCTTCTAGTTGTGGAATACCTATTAGTATTTCATTTAAAATGACTTTCTTTTGATGAATTATCACAGTTTTTGTCCGAATTGTCTTTTCAACTTCATTTTGAAGGCAGTTTTGCTGCATATAGAATTCTAAGTTGGCAGGATTTTTTCCCCCAGCTTTTAAAGGTACAGTTTTATTGTTTTCTGACTTCCTTTGTTTTTATTGAGAAGTCACTCTCAGTGTTGTTGCTTTTTCAGTGTGTCTTTATTTGCTTATAAGAAGTACTTTTTGGTTTTTAGCAGTATTATTTTGTGCACGTAGGTGTGGTTTTCTTTGTGTTTATGCTGCTTGGGATTTGTAGAGTTTCTGGAATTTGTGGAAAATTCTCAGCCATTAACTCTTCAAGTACTGTTTCTGTTCTCTCTCTGTTCTAATTCTTTTTTCAGCTGTGTCTAATCTGCTGTTAAGCCCATCTATTGAGCTCTTAATTTTAATTATTTTACTTTTCAGTTTCTTTTTTTTTTTTTGGAGGAAGTTTGGCCCTGAGCTAACATCTCTTGCCAATCTTCCTCTTTTTGCTGAGGAAGATTCACCCTGAGCTAACGTCCATGCCCATCTTCCTCTTATATTTTGTATGTGGGATGCCAGCACAGCATGGCTTGATGAGCGGTGCGTAGTTCCGTCCATGCCTGGGATTCGAACCTGTGAACCCTGGGCCGCCCAAGCTGAATGTGCGAACTTAACCACTACGCCACTGGGTCAGCCCCTTCAGTTTCTCTTTTTTTTTAGTTTCCAGTTCTCTTCTGAAATAACATTTATTTCCTTTAACATATTCAGCATAAATATTTTGAAGCCCATGTCTAATAATTTCAATATCTGGATATTTCTATTACCTGTTGTTTCTCTTGTTTTTGGATATGTTGTCTCTTCATATGCCTGGTTATTTTTTATAGAGTGCTACACATTGTATGTGAAAAACTGTAGATATAATTTGAAGATCTGGATGTTTTTATTTATCAGAGAGCATTTATCTTTGCTTCAGGTATACAACTAGTCTAGGACAACTAGTGACACAGATCTCCTCTACTCAGTCATGGATTGAGATGATCTGAAGTGGGACCTAAATCCTATCATGGCTGGTGTTTTCTAGTTCACCCTTACTTTTTAGGAGGTAGTTTTTCAGGATCCCAACCCAGAGCCTAGGTGACTTACTGGGACTCCCTTCCCTCCTTGATGGGCCATGAACTCTTATTTTTATTCCTCTTTCCTTCCAGTGAGTTGGTGAAAGATATGTTTGGCTTCTGTCTTTATTCTCCTCTTTTGGAGTGGGCAGATGCCTCTAAGGAGAGCAGCCTCAAATGCCAGGCTCACGTCTCTGGGTTTCTGTCTTCTCCCAGATCTTGGCCTTATATTTCCTTTTTTTCATGCTAGCTCTTTGATGCCTTCCAAGAGAGTTAAAAAATTTTTTGCCCAGATTTTCTAGTTCCCAGCATGGAGGTTGGTCCAAATTATTTATTCTGCCATTAACAGAAACAGAGCCTAGACCTCCACCCTCCCCATTCAGATTTTTAAAATACATCCTTCATAAATTAATGACCATCTGGGAATGGTGTGATACTGGCCCGTGAGTTCTGTACTCCCTCCCCCCGCAAAAAAAGAAACTCTTTTTCTGCCTGTCTTAGAGTTTCTCTTGCTGTTCCTGTTGCTGCTTTTTAACTTTCTCCATTGCTGTGCTGGGGAGAGGCTGGTGTAATGGTCCTATAGCTGACAAGGTAAGACTTGTGGCTCTTTCCTGAATTTATGCCCCAAGCTTTGGTCTCACTGTCACCTTTCTTAGGATGCTACCCTCTCTCTCAGTTCTCTTGGTTTAGCACATCTCTATACCACAGAGCTGTTATTGGTCCAGAGAAACTCCCACCTCCCAGCCTACATTGAGTGTCACTCTTTTAGTGAGCCCCTGTTACTGATGGCAGAATACTTGCTCTCTCACCTGTGGTAGGGCAGGAGAAAAGGATTGAGAATCACTGGCATATAGCTTCAGCCCCAGCTCCTTGGATATGTCCACAATAGTATGGGTTAGGGTCATCTCTAAACTGTACATGTATTTTTCTTTGTCCTTTATAAACCCAAAGAGTCTCCATCATTATCTTTGTGTTTCTGTGTGTCCTTTTTGGAGCTAAATGAAAAAATATTTGAGAGGTAATATCCCTTTTCCTGTTTTCTTATTCCATACTGTTTAATGGCACTGAATTTTTTTTTTTCAAACCTCATAAGACCTGTGTGCTTCCTTTATGAATAGAAGGGTAGAAGAGAATCTGTTCTTACTGGGCTGGAAGAAGAGAAGTCTGATTAGCACCAACGTAGGCAGAGGACATGGTAGAAGATGGGCAGTGGGGGTTGGCCTAGGTGAAAAGGAAAGGGGGAATTGGCATGGAACTGAGGAAAACCTTTAGAGAACTGTATTGGCCAGAAAGCAGCTCTTTCTCCTCCTCGTTTTTTCATTCCTAGTTCCTTAGAGTGCTTTGCTCTTGTGTTAGGCTGCGGCAGGTAGGAGTCTTCATTATCTTGCCTGGCAGGTAAGATAGGGATGAACAGATACCTTCCTGACATCCAAATCATTTCTCTGAAGATTGTTTTTTTTGGAAAGAGTCCTTAACTGTGATTATACAATATAATTTCAAACTGCCAAACTTCTGGTATGCGATAGGTTAAATAAACTTAAGGGCTGCTTTGAAACTTAACCACCGTGTGTAATATCATGTGAGGGAGAGTATTTCAAAATCCTAAGAGCTGACTTTAAAATGAACTTGAGAAACACTAGTTATTGGCAAGTTGAGGAATAGTTATTGTTACATAGAGATTGAAATCTTGAAGAAATGAAACCTCTTCTTGTGATTATAATCAGTTTTATTTTGTTTTTTATAGGGCTTCTTATATGCATATGGTATTAGTACCATTATTAAAACCACAATGAATCTCTATATGTCCATGCAAAAGCCAATGACCAAAACCTCAGTTAAGGCATTATGCAGGCTTGTTGAACTTCTCAAGGTAAGTTTTAGATTGTTTTACCTTGCCATTATAATTGAGAAATGACCTGCGCCTAAATTAGGATGGTCTTGTAAGATTTGACTTCTTGATTATATGAGAATAAAAAATTGTGGGAAAGTGTACTTATCTCTCTGTTGGATAAAGGAACTAACCATTGAAAGAACTTTCTGAGTAACTTCTATGAATGGCCAATATATTTAAACTGTATCAAGAGCTAACATGTAATGAGAGAGAAAAGAAGGAAAATGAAAAGGTTAGCTTAAGTATTAGTGAATTTTTACTCATGGAAGTTTTAAGCATGTTGAATGAGTTTAAAAAAATACCCATGCAACATTATCCGTTATTTTATAGTGTTCAAATGCGTATGAAACTAGTCAACATGAGACTATTTATTTTGTAATTTAGAGAAAGTGCTGTAATCTTGTGGTTTGACTAGTAGGCTACTTGTAGGAATGGTCAAATAAATTAAGAACCAGAGTATACTTCTGGAAATATGGTAAAATGTTTCTTAGTATACTCTATATAAATTAGAAAAATATAAACTCTTGTAGGCAGGAGAGTCCACTTAACCTTTTGCAAAAATTGAAATTAAGATTTTCTAGTAAATTTCTGCTAATAATAGCTTTTATTTATTTATTTATTTTTTTGTGAGGAAGATCAGCCCTGTGCTAACATCTGCCAATCCTCCTCTTTTTTTTTGCTGAGGAAGACTGGCCTTGGGCTAACATCCGTGCCCATCTTCCTCTACTTTATATGGGAGACCGCCACAGCATGGCTTGCCAAGCGGTGCGTTGGTACGCGCCCGGGATCTGAACTGGTGGACCCTAGGCCGCCGCAGCGGAGCGCAAGTACTTAACTGCTTGCACCACTGGGCTGGCCCCTAATAATAGCTTTTAGATTTGCTTAGGAAATAAAGATTTTCTGGAGATTGTGCCTTTGGATTTTTAGCCTTTTTTCTTTAAGATAAGTTATTGCTTACATTTATTTTTTATGAAATATAAATACAGAAGTGTATATATGTGTATATGTATGTATAGATACATACATATCTAATGTTAAGCATAATTAAAAAAATAATAATAAACACTTAAAAAACTCACCATCCCATTTAAGAAATAGAATGTTCCGTATATCTTCAAAGCCCCCTGTGTTGTCCCTCTGTGATTGTATCTTATCCTGCCCTGTCAGAGGAAACCACTGTCCTGAATTTTATGCTTATCATTTCATTGTTTTTCTTTTTTAGTTTACCATGTATGGATGAATCTATAAGCCATTCATTGTTTAGTTACATATGTTTTTGAAGTTTATATTAATGGAGTAATACTTCATGTATTCTTTGACTTGCCTTTTTTTTTACTCAAAATTTTGTATGTGAGCTTATCCGTGTTGGGATGAGTAGCTGTAGTTCACTCATTTTCATTGCCGTGTAGCTTTCCCATGGATGGACTTTTGGGTTGTTTCCAGGTTTTGCCATTATAAACAAGGTTGCCATTCTTGTACATGTTTCTTGGTGTACTTGCGCAAGAGTTTTTCTGAGGTATTGTATACCTAAGAGTGGATTGCTAGGTTGTATATTATGTACCTATTCAACTTTCAAAATGATGCCCAGTTGTTTTCCAAAGTAGTTATCAGTTTACATACCTCCTACAATATTTTAGACTTGCTATTGTTCCCCAGCTGGCCGACATTGGTATTATCAGGCTTCTTCTTCCTTTTTTTTTTTTTTTTTGCAAATTAGTAAGTATGAATGGTTTTGATTATAATTTGTAACGTTCATTTCCCTGTTGGTTAATGATGGTATCCTTTCAAATATTTATTAACTATGTCCTTTTGTGAACAATGTGTTCATGTCTTTTAGTCAGTTTCCTATTGGATTATTTGCCTTTTTAAAAAAATCATTCATTTTGGGTCTTTATATATTCTGAATACTAATCCCTTGTGTGTGGCAGGTATTTTCTCATACGTTGGCTTGCTTTTTAATTTTCTTTATAGTGGCTTTTGATGAACAGAAATTCTTAATTTTAATATAGTTGAATTTACCAATCTTATCCTTTATGGTAGTCCCTTTTTGCATCTCATTTACAAATTACTTACCTAGACCAAGGTCATAAAGATATTCTATAGTTTTGCCTAAAAGTTTTAAATTGACTTGCACAAAATTACTTTTGATTCTTTTTAGGCAATAGAGCATATGTTCTACAGGAGAAGCATGGTTGTGGCTGATTCAGTTTCACATATAACACAGCACCTTAAACATCAGGCTCTTAATTCTATTTCTGTGGCCAAGGTATGAAGGTTATTATGTATTCAGCATAATTATATTATCTTTTTAGTTTGCTCTTCTGTAGTTTTATGTTTTTTAGTTCAGCCTATTTACTCTGTCCTTCAAACATAATATTGTTGATCATTTATCTCCATGGTATTTTATGATTTTTGCTTAGAGTGATCAAGGTTATCTTTACTCTGAACTTGCAGCATATAATACATTAACACACCTCTATTAAAAAATGGCAGTGTTTGGGGCCAGCCCGGTGGCATAGTGGTTAAGTTTGTGTGCTCCACTTTGGCGGCCCAGGTTTTGCAGGTTCGGATCTCGGGTGCAGATCTACGCACTGCTCATCAAGCCATGTTGTGGCGGCATCCCATATACAAAATAGAGGAAGATGGGCACAGATGTTAGCTCAGGGCTAGCCTTCCTCAGCAAAAAGAGGATGATTGGCAATGGATGTTAGTTCAGGGCCAATCTCCTTAACCAAAAAAAAAAAATGACATAGTATGCAGTTTTAAAACATGATGCATCTTTTTTTAAGAAATGATTTCGTTGTTAAAATAGTATGGAAATTTTAAAATATGTCTAATACATTTACTGTCCCTGACAGTGCTAAGCGATAATGTTACAAAAGTACAGTACATAACATTATCAGAAGAAGCGAAGAAGCTCAACAGGGAAAGTATTTGTCGGATGAGCTCTCTTAAATTGACTCATGGAAATGATAACCATGAAGTTCTTCTGACTCTTTTGTTACTGCCTAAGAAATAAAACTATTTCCTGTTTTCTCTTCTATCTTTAAGAAAAGAGTAATTTCTGACAAAAAATATAGTGAACAGCGTCTTGATGTGCTCTCTGCTCTAGTTTTGGCTGAAAACACACTAAATGGACCAAGCACAAAGCAACGACGACTTATTGTGTCCTTGGCACTAAGTGTTGGCACGCAAATGGTAAGGGTATTGCTATTACTTAGGGACTAAAAAGGAGACCTGAGATTTCACAGTTCTCTTGTTATTGACGCAAGAAACTTGTTCTTACTTTGCCTGCAACTTCTCTGCCTTTTTCCCCCTCCCTGATAGAAAACATTTAAAGATGAAGAACTCTTTCCACTTCAAGTAGTCATGAAAAAGCTGGATCTCATCAGTGAACTTAGAGAAAGGTGAGTAGGGATATGTAAGGATACTCAAAAAATAGGGCTAATAGAGACATCGAGTTTCTTTTTAGCATAGCAAGAAACGTAACCCAGCTAGACTTTTTTTGGTGAGGAAGATTGGCCCTGAGCGAACACCTGTTGCCAATCTTCCTCTTTTTTGCTTGAGGAAGATTGGCCCTGAGCTAGCGTCTGTGCCCATCTTCCCCTATTTTGTATGTGGGTTGCTGCCACAGCATGGCTTGATGAGTGATGTAGGTCTGTGCCCGGGATCCGAACCTGTGAACCCTGGGCCGCTGAAGTGGAGCACGCTGAGCTTAGCCAGTGCGCCACCGGGCCAGCCCCCAGATAGACTCTTAGTTCCTCTCTGTAACTCCTTTACTATAACCAAAATGAGATGGTGACTAGGGATCATATTTCCTTAGCTTTGCTTCTACAGTAAGGATATATCTTCTGGAAGAACTCACATGAGAAAATGTGATGTAGCCCTTAGAGCATCTGGCAGACCCTGATGCATATTGTAGTTTTTGTGGTGTTTATCTCTAGTGGACTTGTAAAATTGCTGCTTTATAACAGGGCTTCATCTATTTGTGAGACACTTAGAATATCCATGTCACATAGTCTTCTGTAATTTTTAACATATGAATTTGAATTACATTGTTGATAGCCAGTCACTGAGATGAATTAGTTTTTGGAAGGCTTACTTTTGTAGCTCCTTGTGGCTTTGTTTCTTTTTATTGAGGATTCAGTAAGTTTCTTGAAGAGAAAATGAGTCTTCTGAATTTTGATTCCGGCTGAATTAAGGTTACAGCACAATTTTCATTAAATGCCCATATTTATAACTTAACTGTTTTTGTTCTGAGAAGCTGAGATTTCTATAGTTAGTGGTATTTAACTTTCTATCCTTGGAAGAAATTCTGAGCCGCCTTCTTTTTTTTTTTTTTTAAAGATTTTATTTATTTATTTTTCCCCCCAAAGCCCCAGCAGATAGCTGTATGTCATAGCTGCACATCCTTCTAGTTGCTGTATGTGGGACGCGGCCTCAGCATGGCCGGAGAAGCGGTGCATCGGTGCGCGCCCAGGATCCGAACCCCGGGCCGCCAGCAGTGGAGCGCGTGCACTTAACCGCTAAGCCACGGGGCCGGCCCAATTTTTTTTTTTTTTCTTCGGCTTAAGCTCTTTATTTTAAACCGTCCTTTCCACTTCATCACGTTGAAGTTTGACCCCTTCCTCTACACTCTGGTGGGGCTGCTTGGAAAGCAATGAAATGACTCACCACCTCGCTCTGGCGGTTTAGGCTTTTCACAAATATTGCATGTTTTATGAATTTACTTGCAACAAACTTGAGCGCCTACTATGGGCCAGGCCCCGTGTGGTTAGCCCTGAAGACACAGCTGAGCGGGAAACAGTCAGTTCTTAAGCCCAGCCTGTCGGAGGAGCCACACTGAAGCAACCGGCTCACTTGTTGAATCCTGTGTAGAAAAAAAAAATGATCAAATTTCCGATACACGCGACAGGGGATGAATCTCAGATGCATTATGCTGAGTGAAAGAAGCCAGGCGCAAAAGAATACATACACCCCCTTGTAAAAACCCTAGAAAAGACCCTGAGCCTTCTTCATTATAAGATATCTAACGATCATTTTATTGCCCCATAAAATGTGAAATAATCACTTGGCAAAGATTATAGACGAATTAAGTGGGACTGGTTTTTTTTTTTTTTGGTCATGATTTTTTAAAAGGTTCTTTTCAACTTTGAGACAAGTAAAATGGTGCATCTGGTGTAAGTATTGTAAGTCTAATATCAGATAATGTTGAAAATAAATTTATTTTAAACTTCTCTATTTAAAAGTTATCTATCTTGTTTTTCAAATATGCTGTAAAACTAAAGCATATGTACAGAATTCTGACAATGTCGGGTATTTGAATATTTTGACCTTTGTTCAGTTTGAAAAGTATTTATTTTGTATCTTTTCTTTACTAATTTTAGTTAAGTGATGTAGGAAATGCAAAAATGACTTAGAGATCTTACCCTAATGGTATATAATGTCATTCTTCTCATTATTTTTTTGGGTCACTTCATTTTTGGTACCACTAATTACTACTTTACATTGTAGGGTCCAAACACAATGTGACTGTCGTTTTCTTTACTGGCATCGAGCTGTCTTCCCAATTTATTTAGATGATGTATATGAAAATGCCGTTGATGCAGCCAGATTACATGTAAGTAAAGAATATAAAGAACAAACCCATCATTTTTTCAGTCACTGTACAAACCTTTCTAATTAGTTTTAAAATAGATCATTTGTTTTAAAAAAACACTATAATATTGATGCTAATGCTGTTTTGTACAGTGCTATGCATATTCAGTAAGCATTTATACAGTATACAGTCTGTAGTTAAATTTTATAGTAATACTAATGAATTAATTTTAATATATTTAACTCTTCCCCTCATATTCCTAATCCTTCTCATTTCACTTGATTTTAGTTTGTGTCACAATATTCTGACATTTATTCGTCAGCAAGGTATATGTTATTCAAATCTTTCTATTTCTTTATGGAAATAAGTGTATTTCATTGCTCAAGATAGGAAAGGATTAGCAAATGTGAATTTTTTTGTATACTTAAAGTATATGCTTTAGAGAATAAAATTTGACTCTTATTTAGGACAGTAAGACAATTGTGTAAAAAACAGCCTTCAGATTGAAGTTTTGTCTTTCAAGAGAGGTAGTTAACCTTTGTAATATTACTTAGATTAGAGAGCTGGTTTTTCTAATTCACAGACATTCTCATTTTCTTCTTAGTACATGTTCAGTGCTTTACGTGACTGTGTACCAGCGATGATGCATGCAAGGCATTTAGAGTCCTATGAAATACTTCTGGATTGCTATGACAAGGAAATTATGGAAATTTTAAATGAGGTAACATCATATTTGAGATGTGTTTGGAATCTAGTGTTTGGAGAAACTTTTTGGATTGAAGCAGGCTTTTACTAATTTAAAACTTACTTATAAATTACTGTGTAGAACAAAGAAACTGTTTTTAGTTACTATATCACTATTGTGCTAAATTGGTCTTTAGTTCCTAATTTTTATATCAAAATCCAGACTAGGAATTTGGAAAAAATTTTTTCTGTAATAAATAGTATATTTGAATTTAAAGTTCTGTTTATTAGGAGAATGCAGATGAAAAATTGGTTTGCATATTGAGTGCTGGTAATGGTAATACAGTTAAGGCAACTTAACTATCAATACTTTATTGAATTTCATTTGGAGAGCTACTGACTAAGGAGGAAACTATGTATGTAAAAGATTTACTTGTGTAACAGAAATAATTTGAATGCAATATAGTACTTCCCTCCCTATTTTAATGAAGTGTGTGTTATAAACACTGATATCTTTCTTTCTTTCTTTTTTTTTTTTTTTGTGAGGAAGATCAGCCCTGAGCTAACATCCATGCTAATCCTCCTCTTTTTGCTGAGGAGGACCGGCTCTGAGCTAACATTTATTGCCAATCCTCCTCCTTTTTTCTCCCCAAAGCCCCAGTAGATAGTTGTATGTCATAGCTGTACATCCTTCTAGTTGCTGTATGTGGGACGTGTCCTCAACATGGCCGGAGAATCAGTGCGTCGGTGCGCACCCGGGATCTGAACCCGGGCCGCCAGTAGCGGAACGCGTGCACTTAACCGCTAAGCCACAGGGCCGGCCCCTGATATGTTTCAAATTAATTTTCCATCTAGCAATATTTTTATTTGGAGGGAGGAATTAAAAATGAGTAAATTTCATAGAATAAACATTCAGGTTTGATAAAATTATGAAAAATTTTATGTAATTTCTTGTATTAAATATTCTTATTTAGAAAATAAGATATGTATCTGACCTGTATTTAGAACTCCATCCGGAAAAGATGATTAATTTCATTACCTGTAGCTCAGTGAATTTTGTGATTTTTTTAATGTAGCTCAGTGAATTTTGTGATTTTTTTTTTTCTTTTTTTTTTTTCTTTTTTCTTTTTTTTTTTTTTTTTGTGAGGAGATCAGCCCTGAGCTAACATCCGCCAATCCTCCTCTTTTTTTTTTTTTGCTGAGGAAGACGGCCCTGGGCTAACATCTGTGCCCATCTTCCTCCACTTTATATGGGACGCCGCCACAGCATGGCTTACCAAGCAGTGCGTCGGTGCGCGCCCGGGATCCGAACCAGCGAACCCCGGGCCGCCGCAGCGGAGCGCGCGCACTTAACCGCTTGCGCCACCGGGCCGGCCCCAATTTTGTGATTTTTTTAATGATTAATAGAAGGAGTATCTCTCTTGCATGTTTTCAGGACCATTCCTCCTTTGTTGCTGGTTCCCATAAATTTTATACTTTATATTGTATATTCATGTTCCTTGTAATGAAGCCATCAGACATTCGTTTTCGATTTTCTTTTCAAGGGTATTAAACTTAAAGTATTAATGAAAATCAAAGCTTAGAATTTATTGAACTTCTCCCTGGTCAAAAAATAATTGGTTTAAAATGGAGAGCAAAGTAATTTTCACTTTCCCAGTAAAAGTAATATTTTACCATAGAGTATTTATTTAGACTCTTAAACCTGTTTGACCAATTTTTTCATCATTGCACTGATTACAAAACTAAAGGTCAAAGCATAGACACCTACAGGAACAATATAGTTAGAATATCATTTTGAAAAATTAAGATATCAATTCTTTTGTGAATAGCATTTGCTGGACAAGTTGTGCAAAGAAATAGAGAAGGATCTGCGGCTTTCTGTGCATACTCATTTAAAGCTGGATGACCGAAACCCTTTCAAAGTCGGCATGAAAGACCTGGCCCTTTTTTTCTCTCTGAATCCAATTCGGTTTTTCAATCGTTTCATTGACATTCGGGGTGAGTGTTCTGCTTTCCTTTGTAGAGTCATATTCTCTGTCTTTTTGTTTTAACTGTTAAAGAACAAATAACAAAAATGAAACTTGGAGGGTATCTTTTTTTCGTATTAGTCCATTTATTCTTCTTAACTCCGTTTTGTTTCTTCATTTTTAATTTCCTAGCACCTTATTTTAAAGGAAGAAATTTAATGTTCAAAGACAAGTTGTTTTCTTTTGAGTTTCATTTCTCTTCTTTTTGTACTGTTTCATGAATCAAAAATTTTTTGGATTTCTTTTTTTTCCTGTAGCTTATGTGACTCACTACCTAGACAAGACTTTCTACAATCTCACGACAGTAGCTCTTCATGACTGGGCCACCTATAGTGAAATGAGAAATTTAGCGACTCAGCGTTATGGGTTGGTTATGACAGAGGCACATCTTCCTAGTCAGACCCTGGAACAGGTATAGTATAAAATGTTTCTAGCATAGTTTGATTGTAGCATAATAGTATTTCTTTAAGAAATCTGTTTTCTTTTTACTTTATTTAGTATTTGTTTTATTTTTTTAAAGAAATGTTTGCTGTATAAAACCTCATACTTGATGGGAATAAAAAATTAGACTGTGCTGATTTGCTTTTTGAAAGAATTTACTACAGGCTTCCTGTTTATACTTCACCTTTAGCTGAACATTTGGAATATATATAGATTTAGATAAAGCTTTTCAGAAACGTTGGGATAGTAAGATGACTTATGCAGAATGGTGAAATGTTTAGTCAAGGTCTTAGTTAAAGATTTTAAACCTAGGTATAATATATAAACTTTAATATTTTAGGAAAAATGGTTAAATTTATATATTTATAAACGTATTCTTAAAATGAGGAGTGCAAAGAAGCATTTAGCTTTCACTAATTCAGTAAGCTAATTTACAATATGGCAATATTTCGTGAGTGCAAAAGTTTATTTTCAGTTGATTTGCATGTAATTCATTCTAAGATAATCCAGATAATGTTTACCAAAAAACATTCGTTCAGTTTGAAAATTTGAGGATCATAATTTTTCCTTCATCCTGCTGCATATAGGGACCATCCCATATAGGGATCAGTTTGTATATCCTTTCATTCACTTATTTATACGTTTAATATTTACTGAAAACATGCTAGGCACTGAACTATGTTGAGGGATACAGAGAGAAATAGAAATAGTCTCAGCTCATGTACTTAGTAGCCTACTGGGAGAAAAAATTAGTAAACACATTTTTAGATTAAAAAATGAGAAAAACTATAATAAAAACGTAAAGGGGTATTGTGATGCTCCTTTGAGCCCCAGTTAGAAAAGCTATGGAACAATTTATAGGATACCATTAGGTATTAGAGTAATAACTGAAGAATGAAGGATTCTTAATAGATAACTTGTACATTAAAGGTGGTCGAATGCAATTAAAAGAAGCATGAGGACTTGGAATTAGGCTCTCTAAAATTGCTGAGTTCTGCCTCTTTCTAGCTCTTTGACCTTGGAGAACTCCCTTAGCTTCATTTTCTTTACCTGTGGAATGTAGAAGAATCATACCTCATTTTTTGAAAATTACATATAAAGAACCTTGCACAGTGCCTGAAAAATAGTATGTATTTTATAAATATCACCACATATCCTGACTACTTTTTAGAATCTGGCTGTTAGTTTACTTTGTTAAAAATACGGAGAAGATCCTTGGGAAGACAAACAGAAAATTCTCAGGGATGGTGGGGAAATGATTGTGAGTCACGGATCTTTGAATAGTTGAACTTAACTGTCCCATCTAGACAGAACGGACAAGGTGACAAGCAGCCAGGTTTCCTGACAGTGCTGACTGCACATGTCCGAAGGCTGTTTTAACCTTTGGTCATATAATAATTTAAAAATACTGAGAATCTTAATATAGTGACTAATTGCTTATATTAATACAAGTGGAACTGATTATCTGCAACTAATAATAATAGACTTCCGTATGGATTATTTTGTAGGGCCTGGATGTTTTGGAAATTATGAGAAACATTCATATATTTGTATCTCGATACCTCTATAATCTCAACAATCAGGTGAGTGAGTTTTAGAAATTTTTTTTTTTTTTTACTGTGTGTGGATATTTAGTAGGAAGGCTGAGGGGCAAAGAATTGATTCTCAATAGTGAAAATTAGTAAAGTAAAGCAAAAAATAATTGTTTAGAGATCATCTTGTTTATTCTTTTGCTTTGATTGTATTATCATCTGGAATGACTTTCCAATTAAATTTTTAATGAAACAGATTCTGAAATTTTTTTGGATAACTGACCAATGTTTACTATGGATTGTGTTGTTATTTAGCCTAAATTTGTTTTATTGCAGATTTTTATTGAACGAACAAGCAATAACAAACATTTGAACACTATTAATATTCGGCATATTGCTAATTCAATTCGAACCCATGGCACAGGAATCATGAATACAACAGTAAGAAACTTTTTGGGGGTTGGGAGGGTAATAGACCCCTGTTTAATTCGATAGTTTGGAAAATAGTTTTCTCATAGAATATTCTGGTAAATGTACACTACTACCTGTTTATATTATACCTGATTTTCCATTTTTCTGGTTGGTGTAATTAAAAGGTCTGGCATTAACATTGTGGTGGATGTGGTAGAAGTTCTGTGATACAAAAGGCACTTTAGAATATCTTACCATCCCAGGGTTTTCATTATAAATAGCACTGGAGATTTGAGGACATCAGGATAAAGATACATATCTGTGTGGATTGTCTGATATTCTCTGAAAGTTGCTTTTGAAAGCGAATCATTGCTATTAGTTTATTTAACATCAGTCATGCTATTTTTTGGGGGGGCTTGCTAACTATTTGATATCCATAAAAGTAGCAACTTGCTGAAAATATTTTGAATCTTAGAAATGGACATTTAGTCACTTGAGGGAATCATTTGAATGCTGTTTTTCCTTCTGTGGCAAAAGAAAAGTCTTTGAATTTACCTGGTTTTCAGGGCACACTTAACTTCTTGAGGAAAGAAGAATGTGAATGCTTAAATAGTAAAATATTATTAAGCATATTTGGGAGTAAGGGAATAGGGAGAAGTTACGTGATGGAAAGTTATGTAGAGACCGTTTTCATATACAGCGAGGGAGCCATTGAAGTATTTGTGCTGATAAGTGATGTGATTGGAGCTCTGTTTTAGTAGTTACCAATATAGAAATGAGACAGAGAGAGTCAAAGTTTCGTATCTAAAATGAGGAGTCGTCTATGTAGAGATCATGTCTAAACCTTTCAGGATAGATAAACTCTGAACCTTTAAGGATAAATAAACTCTTTGACCTCATCTATCAAACACTCATTCATGTAAGAGATATAATTATGAGTGTATTTTCTGTGTCTCAGGCACTGTGTGAGGCACTAAGGTGAGAAAAACAGACATTTCCTGCTCTGACAGTAATTACAGTCTGACAGGGCATATGGTCATTAATCACGCGAGTGAATGTAAATTCCTGATGTCTGATGATGATAAAGTGAGCATAGAAGAATGAGATCAGAGGCTGGCAGAGTTACCCACTGTTAAGAGTGGGAAGGGTAAAGAAGACACGACTGTTATTAAGGAGATCAAGAAAAAGCAATGTTGAAGCCACAAAAAAAGTTCTGAGAAAGCACTCTTTCTGTAACTGGGTAAATGAAGACTGTTAAAAAGGGCGTACATTTGCCAAAACAATTAGTAATATTTGAGGGTGGTGGGGATGGAATTTTGTACAGGGCTTCCATCTGTAGGTCAGAGTTAATCTCATTTGTGTTATTTTGACTTGAATCTCAGCTGAACTCCTACTTTTTCAGGGTTTTATGAGTCTAGGTCAGGGCCTTTTGTTATTCATTCTCGGAGCATGCACACTTGTCATTTTAGAAATTATTGCGGTTGAGATGTACTTTTATTTAACATATGCTTGTTTAAAATGTCTGTCACTCCTGCTAGAATATAAACTTCATGATGACAAGGACCATGTCTAGCATGAGAGCAGGCACATTGCCTTGCATGTAAGAGGTGCTCAAAATATTTATGGATAAATAACTGAGTGTTTACTATCTTCCTTCAGGAAAGTTCAAAGAGCACCATGTTTCTTACTTGAGTATCATCCTAGACACGTAGATTAGTAATAAGTAATCTTATAGATGGAGGAACATAGAAACTTGTGACTGGGTTTATGACTTAAAAACTAGGGTGTTGAATCTGGTTTCGTGATTCTCACTGCAGTGCTTAGTCCTATTATGAGAGTATTTTCTATTTTTTTCTTTCTTTTTTTCTTTTTGTAGTAAAAATATTTGAGGTGAACTTATAGCAAGTTCTGTAAACTTGGGCAATAAAAAACTTCATTTATTTAAATATTTCAGGTCCAACATGAATTATTTATAAATATTAGACTTTATAACGTCTCATAAATTAGACTTTATAAACAATTATTATTCAGTAACATTGATTTAAATTAATTTTTATATTAACTTTTTCCAATTTTTTGACTTTTAATTTTATAGGTTAATTTCACCTACCAGTTTTTGAAAAAGAAGTTCTATATATTTAGCCAATTTATGTATGATGAACATATCAAATCCAGATTGATTAAAGATATTCGGTTTTTCAGGGAAATCAAGGACCAAAATGATCATAAGGTATTTTACATATTTTTTTTAAGGTAGTTGGATTCAACTTTTGAGTATATAGCAAATGTTTATACTAAAATTCATTATGAGGGTCTCTACTGGGGTTTTAGTTTTCTTTATTATTTTTCACATAATGTCTTCTAGATCTGGCCTCCTGGTTCCTTATATTTTCCCTTACAGTTTCTTACTTTTCACATTCTCTGTAGGCTAAAGTGTAAGGAAAAATTGAATGATCAATGTAGCCAAGTGTTACTTTTCTTTCTTTATTTTAAAATAAAACAAAAGCAGTACATGCTTATTTTGAAACATTTAAACAACATAGAGTGCATAAACAAATGTCCTCCCTCATTTCTCTTTCCTCCCAATTCCATTTTCTGTGTGATAAGCATATATATTTGCACATATGTATTGCTTTTTTTCCTAGCAAAAGTGGAGTAATACTATATATATTGTTTGGCAGTGTGTTTATCACATGTCGGTACATATAGATTTCCCTTATTCTTTTTAAGGTTTGATAGTAAAGATGTATACCGTAACTTATTAAACCTTCTCCTACTGAAGGATATTTGGGTTTTTCTTATTTTTCAGTGTTACAAACAGTGCTACAGGTAATATCCCTACACATTTGTCTCTGTGTATTCAGAGACTGTTTCTGAAAGACAGATTCCTTGAAGAGAAATTTCTAGGGCAAAGAATATGAGTATTTAAAATTGTGATCCATATTGCCAAGTACTCTAAAAATACTGCACCAGTTGACATTCCCAACTATAATTTATGACAGTGCTGTTTTCCCTTCACCCTCCGGGCTGAGTTTTCCCGTAGAGAAGTGAAGAATTGTAAGTGGTAACATACAGAGGCATATAGCCATGTGGATGGAGAACCATCAGGCTTAGATGGGTTTTATATATGATTTGCAACATCTAGAACTATTTTAATTACCTAGTTCTAACCCTCTTGTATACTAGTTGGTAGTTCTCTTCAGTGTCAGAGCAGCAAAATATTACTTTCTAGTAAAATAATTAACAAAATTATAGATTACAGTTATCAGTAGAGAATTATGTTAACTATCTCATTTTTATTGGAACAGAAATGAGTATATTCAGAGAAATAATCATGCTATTATGGTGTAAGAATTGTTTCCATTTTTATTAATGTAAAATGAGTAATTTCCTAAATCTTTTAATCAGCTAAGACTTGAAAAATCATTTTTTTTTGGTGATGGCAACTAGAAATTGTAGCTCAGCTGATGTGTGTTGTTTGGGAAAGGAGTATGTTTATCTAAGTCCCTAATACCTATTCAACCCACAGAAACTTGGTCACACATCTCTGAACAAATGTTTCTAGGAGGAATTGGTTTCTTTTATCTATCTGATAGAATAGTTGGGTGTTGTTAGACTAATAATGGTGATGGGAAACTTAAGTTTGGTGGCATTAATAATTATTCCCCTTAGCTAATGTCAAGAAGAAATTTAATTTATATTGACCTTGAACCTTAGTGGGTTTTGTGCTATAAATATTTTGTCATTAGACTTGAGTGATTTTTTTTTTTTTTTTAAGCAGAATGGAAATACAAAATTAGAAAGGAAAGTGTATTAGCATGGGTGATTTGGTAGGCATTTTATGCTTTAGGAGGTCTGTAATAAATTCTCTCTCTAGTATCCTTTTGAAAGAGCAGAAAAATTCAATCGAGGCATCAGAAAACTTGGAATAACCCCAGAGGGACAAAGCTACCTTGATCAATTCAGGCAGCTCATCAGCCAAATCGGTAAGTTATTATGAAAGTGTCAGGAAATAAAGTACAAATCCCAAGAATCTATCTCATGCCAATAAACAGCTTCATATGTGAGTGTCTGAGTTCAACTTGATTCCACTAGAGTAGTTTTCTTACCAAAAGTTTTTCAAATATGATTAGACTGTTGGTGCAGAAATAGTTGATAGACTGTGACTAATATAAGTTAAATAAAACCTCTTCAATTAAATTAAAAATATATTTAATAACTAACTCATCTCAAAGACCATACTCATAATAAATAGTCAACTGGTAACTATTTATTGGGTACCTACTCTGTTCTAGCCATTGTTTGGGCTTTTAAAAGAGATTCCTTCAAGTTACAGCCTGAATGCAAAGGTATAAAATATTTATTTGAGAAGTTAATTAGTGTAAGTTAATAAGTTACATATAAATTTAAAGAGGAAATATTAAATGTTATAATTTTTCTACGATACAACATTTCATGTTTATGTATAATTTCTTCATTTGTCCTTCTGCCTTACAAGTAGAACTTGTCTTCCGAAATGTGTTACATTATATTTAAAAGCAAGAACTGCATTTAAAAATAATCATGGATTAACAAAACTTTATACTTATTTGAGCTTTTCACATACCTTATCTCTATTAATGTCCTCACAATAACCCTGTGAGGTAGGCATGTAATCACCATTTTAAAGATGAAAAAAGAGAAACTCAGAGAAATAAGTGGTGTTGCTGGGAATTAAAGCAGGGTTTTCCACCTCTAAGTCCAAAAGTGTTTTATATTCTTCACAGTTGTAGACACCAAGCAATTAGTAAATTCTTCTTGACTATAATTTGGTAAAATTATGCCTCCTGAGATTCATTCATTCATTTATCAAACATTTACTAAGAATCTATTACACCAAATATTCTTCTAAATACTGAGGATTTTCAAGGGGCTTTAAATTTACTAGTGGGAAAGATTATAAGCATTTACTTCTGGAGTAAAGTCACTGAAAACTAGCTTAAGTTTTATAAATTAATTGGTCTACATAGACTTTTTTATTTTAACTTTTTTTTTTTTTTTTTTGTGAGGGAGATCAGCCCTGAGCTAACATCCATGCTAATCCTCCTCTTTTTGCTGAGGAAGACCGGCCCTGAGCTAACATCTATTGCCAATCCTCCTCCCTTTTTTTTTTTTCCCTTTTTCTCCCCAAAGCTCCAGTTGATAGTTGTATGTCATAGTTGCACATCCTTCTAATTGCTGTATGTGGGACGCTGCCACAGCATGGCTGGAGAAGCAGTGCGTCGGTGCATGCCCAGGATCCAAACTCGGGCCGCCAGTAGCGGAGCGCATGCACTTAACCGCTAAGCCACGGAGCTGGCCCCTGTACATAGATGTTTTTATTGTGTGTTAGTACAAGAACTTAGAGGATTTTACCTTTGTAAATTTTTTATTTTAAACAATTTAATAATGAGGTATTGTCAAATAAGTACTGTTTACTTCATAGTGGCATTTGATGTCATATTAGACTGTAAAATTCTGGAGCAATGGTTCTTAACCCTTTTTGAGAATCTGATGAAAACTGTGGATTAATTCCCCCAGAACAATGCCCATATGCACACACATATACGACTTTGTGTATAACATACCAGAGTTCATGTGCTTAAATTTAGAGTCCACGGACCTCAGAGCTGTTTTTCTAGAGCAGTGTTGCTTAGAACTTCATTTATTCATAGACAATATTAGAGTTTTTTTCCTCATGAATACTGCCTATACTATTATTTCATGTTTTTATATTTTTTAAAAGTATAATTTTGTCCTATGAAATAATCAGTAAATCATGAGTTTAGTGTGTTAGTCATTTTTCCCCTAATATACATCAAGATACACATTTTTCCCCGAATACCCAAAAAATTATAATGTCGCCTCAGTTGCCACCAGGATGCATTCTACAATTGGAGAATATTATCCCTTTCACTTTGTTAGCATTTTATTTTTTATTTTCTTCTTAGAAAATATAAATTCTTTATCTCTGCTTATAAAACATTGTAATGTGCGCTTGAGTCTGTTAAATATCTTGAGAAAAGGAGTAAGGAATCTCAGAGCAAAATGAGAAGTCCTTTTGTCTAATAACCTCCCTGCTGAAATAACAATAACCACTGCTAATATTTATTGAGCATTTACTATGTGCCAGGGGTGTTCTGAGTCCTTTATATGTTCTAACTCATATAAAACTCACAACGCTATGAAGTAAGTATTATTTCCATTCATTCATTCTGCAGATATTTATTGAGGACAACAGATGTGGTGATATATATGACAGTAAGCAAAACCTCTGTTCCTTTAGAGCTTAATTTAACAGATAAGGAGACTGAGATACAAAGTTTATAACTTGACATAGATCTTACAGCTAAAAAGTGACAGAGTCCAGGTTTGCCCCCGAGTTGTCTGGCTTCAGAGATTTTGCTCTTAACTGCTACTCTGCACTTGCCTCTCACTGGCATGTTTTGATGAGCCAGATATGGGACTGACAATTTGGAGGACAACAATGAAACTAGATATTTGATTTTTTTAAGATGCATGTTAAAGAGACATTTTACCATCATCTTTCATATTGGGACAGGCCTTAAAATAGATGCAGTGATAACCTACCTTGAGGGTTGTTAAAAACATCAGATAAGATAATGTTTGTAAAACATATATTACTGTAATGATGGTGAAATGTTAACTGCTTCTTACCTTTTCGTCTGTTCTTTCTCCCGAGTAATTTCAGTTCAGTTGAGCAATATATATTGAATTCCTATTATGTGCCAGAACATGTTGGCTCTAGGGAGGGAGCAGTGAAGAAGACAAACGCTGCTTCATGGACCTTGCATTCTAGTTGAGGGAGACACAAACAAAAAGATATATAATATGTCAGTGATAGTGCTGGGTAGGGAGATGTAATAGGACTGGCCAGTGCTATTCAGTGATGCTCAGGGGAAGCTCTAAGGAGGTGACATTTGAGCAAGGACCCTAAATAACATGAAGGAGTAAGCCATATGCATATCCAGGGAAGGAGTATTCCAGACAAAGGCAACAGTAAGTGCAAAAGCCCTGTGTCTGCATAGCATTCTGGGGAATAGTCAGGGGCTGGAATGGAGTTAGTGAAGACCTGAGTGGGAGGGGACCATACCAAAACAGCAGCAAGGGGCGAGAGCATGCAAGCCTTTGTAGACCATGTAAGGAGTTTGGAATTTATTCTGAGATGGAAAGCCATTGTAGGGTTTTCACAAAAGGAATGATAAGCTCCCACTTAGTTTTAAAAGAACCACCAGCTGCTATGTAGATAAAAGATTGGGGAGTGGGATGCTAAAGGTGAAAGTAGGGAAATCAGGAGGCCATTGTGTATTGCAGTGGTCTAGGCCAGAGGTGGTGGTTTGGAATAGGGTGATAGCTGTGAAGGTGGTGAAAAGTGGTTGGGTTCTGGCCACATTTTGAAGGCAAAGCCAGCATAATTTGTCCATTGATTAGATATAAAGTGTGAGAGAAAGAAAAGAGTCAGGGATGACTTCAAGGCATTTGGCCTGAGCAACTGGAAGGATGGAATTGTCAGTTTCTGAGATAGGAAGTATAATTGGGGGTGAAGATCTTGAGTTTGCCTTGAACATATTAAATTAAAAGTTCTTCTTAGACATATAGGTGTAGGCATTGGAGAAAACCTAGAGGAGTAGTCTAGGATGGAGAGAGATATAAATTCAGGTGGCATCAAATAAAGATTTTTTGATATCACTTCCAGCTTTGCATGTGTGTGTGTATGTGTGTGAGAGAGAGAGACTGACACTCAATGTGAGAGGGAAGAAGTTATTGATATAGTAGTTTAAAAATGTTTGATTTTTTTAATGTAGTCAGCATTTAATGAATTTAGTTTATCAAATGTTACATTTTTTAACTATAATATAGATGTATATAAATATGTACATTTATATTTTAAGTGCACAAATACATGTTTTATTTTTATGGAGCAAGAACTGAAGTAAAATACAGCAGAATCTTTTGGTACTTAGGAGTGGAAACCTGGTAATTGACTGCTATATATAACTGTATTCCTGATTATTAGAGTTTAGAGTTACTTGTATAAATATCTGATTTTTTTGTGTGTGGTTTTTAAGGTAATGCTATGGGCTATGTACGAATGATAAGATCTGGTGGCCTTCATTGTAGCAGCAATGCCATTAGGTATGGATGCAAACATTTTTGCCTTGTTATGCCATTTAAAAATTTTGTTATTTAAATCTATCTTCATTAAGTAATATTGTAGAGAAGGTTATTTTTCTTGTTGCTATCTTTTGAGATAAAATATGGAAGAAAAATATGAATTCTACTAGTTAAATTTTTTTTCTCCTTAAATTTTAAGACTACAGCAGACCTTTGGAAGTCTTTATTTCTCTCAAAGTTGTAGTTAATTTATCAGTACAGTTTGTGAATGGTTCTTAAGATTAGATGATTTTAAGGATTAAAGTTCAATTATTCATATCTAAAATTCTCTTTTGGAACTAAAGTGGTGATATTAATAATATAACTGAAATGCAAATTCTTTCCAAATATATAGTTGAAAAGTTTAGAGTCCTGCAGCACCACTTTCATATCTGTGTCAGTTGCACATGTTTACTTTGCCTTAATAAATTCCTTCCCAAATTCTCATGTAGATTTGTTCCTGATCTTGAAGATATTGTAAATTTTGAAGAACTAGTAAAAGAAGAAGGTCTTGCGGAAGAAACCTTAAAAGCAGCAAGGTAATCTAGTTTTGGAGATTTAAGAAGTGCATGTTTATATAAAATATTAAAAAGAAGACTAGAGAGTAATATATAAACTTATATGTCAGTGTTTTTATTATACAAGGTATGGTCTCAGTTTATGAACTATAATTCTTGTTAAGACTACAATATTCGGGGATCTTTCCAAATTCACCAAAAAGGGATCTTCTAGAACATGCTGTCTAATATAGTAGCCACTAGCCACATGTGGCTGTTGAGCACCCGAAATGTGGCTGGTCCAAATTGAAATGTGCTCAACTGTAAAGTACATAACTAATTTTGAGGATTTGGTTTTAAAAAAAGAATATCAAATATCTCATTAATAAAATTTGTTTCACCTGTTTGTTTTTACCTTTTTATATTTGTTTGCCAACATTGCGCTAGAATACCAGTTCTTCATTTCATGTAATTTGGAGCACTGTCCAGTAGAGTAGCCACTACCACATGTAGCTGTTGAACGCTTGAAATAGAGCTAATGTGACTGGGGAACTGAATTTAAAACTTTATTTCATTTAAATTTAAATAGCTAATGGCTATCTTATTGGACAGCGCAGATCTACAGATTTGAGTCAGTAGTGATTTTGGAACATAATTTAAAACTTGAGAGAGGTATGCAGAATTGTTAAGAAATTCTTTAGAAAACTGTAAGTTTTATTATTAATATTTATAACAATTATTGAGTTAGGCATGAAGAGGAATGTCCATGTCTACCTGGACAAAGTAGAGACAGTTTGAATATCAAAAAGAATAATGGCAGAAATTGATTATAATACATTGAATAAAAAAAGAAGCCATGAGTCATTAGTGATAATAAGGAAGGCTGGAGGAGCAGAGGGAAAGTTCCTTTTTACAGAAGAATGCCAGGTAATAAATACAGAAGGGATGAGAAAATTTAGGGGGAAAAAAATCACTGTTTTGTGATCATCACTGTAATACTTGAAATCAGACGGAACTCATCAACGGATTTGAAAACGTTTTTGGAAAATAGAGTATTCATTCACTATCAAAAAAATTATCCCACAAATTGCTTATTAATCACCAAGGGGCAAACTGTCTTATCATGGAAAGATTGATGTATTCTGCCCTAACCAAGTGATCAAACTTAGCATCACCAGTAACAGGACACACTGACATCATGTGGCCTCCTGATGCAATGTAACAGCAAGTACCTTTGTTGTATTCTTGCCAGAAATGTTTACTCTGAATTTCTTATGAGGAAACCATCTGAGACATCCAGAATGTGGGGTATTCTACGAAACACCTGGCCTAGACTCTATAAAAATGTCATGTCATGAAAGACAGAAAGCAAGGAGACTGTTCTAGATTAGGAGACTAAAGAGACCTGAACCAAATGCAATGGGTGATCCTTAATCATATCCTAGATAAGGAAAAAAATAGCCATAAGGGACATTTGGGGGATAATGGGAAATTTGAACATGTATATTAGATAATGCTATATTTGATTTTTGGATGTAATAATGTATTGTGGCTTTGTAGGAAAATGTCTTCGTTCTTAATAGATTCATACTCAAGTATATATGGGCTAAGTGACATGAGTTCTGCAACTTTGGAATGTTTCAGGAAAAAGAGAGAAAACAAATGTGGCAAAAAGTTACAAAGGTGAATCTAGTTGAAGGATAAATGGGTAGTCATTACACTATATTTTAACTTTTCAATAAGCTTGAAATTTTTTAAAATGAAAAAAGGAAAATGCATGTGTGCATTTTTATGAGAATAAAGCCCAACACAGAAAATTTGCTCTGAAATATCCTATTGGATAGTTTAGTTCTTTGCCATATTAAAGAAGCCATGTTCAGTTAATGAGCTATTTGAAGTCAGGTGCCCTGAAATGATTAAAATAGTTTGTGGCTTGTATATCAAAGAAGAAAATCAGACCTCTGATTAAATGATGTCATTCGTTTAAAGACTGATGACCTTTTAAAAGTATTTTGAAGCAGTTCAAGGAGGTCTGAGAGTGGGATCTTTTAAGATCTCTAGGGTAAAGCTGTCTGCTAATCGCAAGGTCCAGATTTGTGCAAAGGAGTGGATGAATGACATCAAGTGAAGGAAGGTTCATGGCAGGTGAAGTCAAGGAGTTGTGGTGTTATGGTAATGAATTGATTATCTAAATGGACAGTGGAGTCTTCCAGAATGATGGAGGAGCACTGGAGGAGGCATCATAGTCTAGATCAATGAATGTCGGGCAGTGGTTAAAAAGTAGATGGCTGTGTTCAGCTGGGTAGTTGGATATAGTTGGATCAAGAGTCTTAAGCTATTTCTACCTTTTATTGGTGGGGGAATAATAATTTGAAAGTGGTAGTAGCTATACATGAGGGATGCAGGGGAAAAGCAGCTCATGTTTCTGAAGGTTGAATGGGAAGCTAAGTTCTTGAAAAAGAGCCAGGTTTCAGTTGAGGTAAGGAGGTGTAAAAGAAGCATTAGTGAAGAGATTTAAGATGAAGAGGAATTTATTTACAATGAACTGGAATTCTACAGGGCTCATTGTGGAAAGAAGAAATACAAAACTCTTATTTTAAGTTCCAGGGTGCCCTACATATTCTATTTTAGGGAGTAAGTTAATTAAACAGTATTGATCAGCTTCTGTTCACAAGAAAATGAGTTCATTCCTGAACTCCAGGGAAATTGATTTAGAAATGTCTGATAATGTTTCATACTTTTGAGTGCTCTCATCTAAACTGATGAGAGATGGATTTAAAAATCCACATATTCCTTTGAGAAAGGAACCAAGTAAATAATTTTTTGCATTTTAGGCATTTGGATTCAGTCCTCAGTGATCACACAAGAAATTCTGCTGAAGGCACAGAGTATTTCAAAATGCTTGTAGATGTTTTTGCTCCAGAATTTCGAAGGCCAAAGAATATACATCTCCGAAATTTCTATATCATTGTTCCCCCTCTGGTGAGTATTTTTAGTACCCAAAATGAATTTTTAAAAAAAGTATTAGTAAATAAATCTAATTTCTTTGCAGCAGGAAATGCACACAGGCTATATTACTGACTTTTCTGGTTGTAGATAAAACCAAATGTGAACTCAGTGAATGTGGCCCAGAATTTTTACCTATTAGCTATGCAGAATGAGACTTATTTATAGTTAAGATAGGTTCTTATTTGTTAATAACTGCCATAGAAATCCTAGTGTGATTTAAATTACTTGAGTATATGTTATTATAAATATATATACACACACCATATAATCTTCAGGCTGAATTATACCATATAATGATTTTAAGTGATTAATGTTGACTAACTTTAACTGTTACAGTATGAAGTTATTTCTAACAAATCTCTTATAATTTGAGGACATCTTCTCTACTCAGTAGTAAATACTAACATCTAGTCTAAATTTTTAGTGCTTCCTCATTATAGTATATAGTGTGTTCTGCTCTAATTCTTTAGTTGCCATCTAAAAATAGGTTGTACCCAAGATTGCATTATAAAAACAACTGTTACAGTGGGGAAAATGGAGATTGGAGATGAGAGAAGTATATCCTAGCAATAAGAGTTATTTTTCCCTAAAGGTTTCTATAATAAAGCTGTTTTTAAAAAAATTTGTAAATAGCTCTAAAATCTAAATATCACTGAGTAGATGTAACTTCTGGTTACATCTAACTTTGATCAACAGTAACAACTTTTCAGGGCCGGCCCCGTGGCACAGCGGTTGAGTTCGCGCGCTCCACTTTTGCGGCCCAGGGTTCACAGGTATGGATCCTGGGCGCGCACTGATGCACCGCTTGTCAAGCCATGCTGTGGCGGCGGCTTCCCATGTAAAGTAGAGGAAGATGGACACAGATGTTAGCCCAGGGCCAGTCTTCCTCAGCAAAAAGAGGAGGATTGGCAGCGAATGTTAGCTCAGGGCTAATCTTCCTCACAAAAAGAAGAGTAACAACTTGTCATATTGCTGCCTGAATTGTTAACACATATCTTTTTACATATTGTAACCGTTATTGTCCATTGAAGCTGATAGTCTATGGACAGCTTTTTTCTTCATGAATTTTCTTTTCTACTGTTTTTTTATACATTTATTGTTAATGCTCCATCATAATAATGTCATAACTATGATGTAGCAGAATGTCCATATTCATCTCATAAGCATTATCTTTTCATCTTAAGATAGGGTCAAACTGGAGGTGCGTCTGTCTTCATTATACTTTGATAAGAGTGTTGTTAACTTAGGGTGAGTTCTCACCGTATTTCTTTGATTTGAAGGGCGGTATACTCAAACCATAGTAAACAGCAGTGGGGAGCCATTTGTGAATTTGGGGAAGAGGCGTTTTGCAGGGCAGCTGTCAGAATTCAGTTGATGGAGAAAACGATGGATTAAGAGCACTTCAGAGGAGTATGGGACACTATTCTCGTGCTTGAGTTTATGATCTAATTCCAGAAAAAAGACAAACATAAATGAAATATCT
The DNA here is from genome assembly GCF_020826845.1 of Diceros bicornis minor. NCBI lineage: Eukaryota > Metazoa > Chordata > Mammalia > Perissodactyla > Rhinocerotidae > Diceros > Diceros bicornis. The sequence goes on along the minus strand of NC_080764.1, from coordinate 18,795,260 downwards.
AAAAAAGATTTAAATAACAGTTGATAAAGATTTCACAAATATGTGATTAATTGCCAAGTAAGTTTTACAGGCAGTAAAGTGAAACTTGACATTTTGTTTCCAGTGTAGTATTATAGTACTTATCACACTGTATCATAATTACTTTTAAACAGGTCTCTTTGTACCCCTCTAGGGCTCTGCTGTCCATATGTAGCCACAAGTGGCTACTTAAATTTAAATTAATTAAAATTTTATAAAATAAAAATCCAGTTCTTGAGTTTTACTAGCCACATTTCAAGTGCTCACTGGCTGTCTGTGGCCAGTGGCCATATTGGACAGTACAGGTACACAGCATTTCTGTCGCTGCTGAGAATGCTGCCCTGGAGTGTGAACTCTCTGATGGTATTCATGTTTTTATTGTAATTACTTAATAATGCCTGGTGTATAGTAAGCTTCAGTAAACCTTTGTTGAATAATGATATGATTAAAGTAGTTTGGAGGAGCTGAATTTTTAGGGGTGTGATTTTTTTGGCAATTCCTTTATCCAAATGACTACTAATCCTTTTTAACCAAGAATATGATAAATAGTATTTTAGAATGAATTGGGTGGGCAGAAGTAAGGACTGCCATGCTTAAGAGCGCTTATGCTTAAAGTAAAAAAGTAGCAGGCCTACTTTTCTGACTCCAGCTTTCACTTAGAGTATGACTTTAGGCAGGTTACTAAACCTCAAGGCTCAGTGTCCTCATGGTAAAGTGTGCATAATATTTCATAATGAACTATATGCAAGGCACTGTGCTTGGGTTAAGTGGTGATTGAGGGAGTGCTCATATTTAAAGGACTTGGAAAGAAGACCCATTAAGAGGTACTTGTACAGGGCCGGCCCGGTGGCGTAGTGGTTAAGTTCACACACACTGCTTAGGCGGCCCGTGGTTTGGGGGTTCAGATCCCGGGTGCGGACCTACACACCGCTCATCAAGCCATGCTGTGGTGGCATCCCACATAGAAAAAATAGAGGAAGATTGGCACGGATGTTAGCTCAGGGCCATTCTTCCTCACCAAAAAAAAAAAAAAGAGGTACAGATTGTGACCTCACCAAGAGGCTATTTATATGACACAGATGTTTCAAATCAAAAGGAGAGGAACCTAGAAGAGCTCCTATTTATAATTTTTGAAATATCTGTTTTAGAAACTAAATTCTGAAGATTTTTTAGCACAGTTGTTTCTCTAATATGTTGTTATATCTTTTTAGACCCTCAACTTTGTAGAGCATTCCATTAGTTGCAAGGAGAAATTGAATAAAAAAAATAAAATTGGAGCTGCTTTTACTGATGATGGCTTTGCCATGGGTAAGCTTAATGGAATTGTTTTACCATTGATTTTATGTTCACCTTATAATGGATCTGCTTGAGAAGAGGTCTATGCAGTCTTTGTAGATTTGTTTCTCACGAGCACTGTTTACTGTTTTTAAGCTGGGTCTTCTGATTGATAATACTTGTTTTCCATCATTTATAACTCTCATTCATGCCCCCCTGGTGTTGCTGATCACTTAGTCTAGTTGGCCCTAATATTCAGGCTTTGTTTTTGTTGCCGTTTTACGGTTTTAGCATCTGTATTTAATTTCCCTGTAGCTTCCTCAGTTGCTGTTTTTCAGCAGTGGAGGTTTGTCCTCACCCTTACAGCCTGTGTTACCTCCAGGTGATTTTCATAGCTGTGTTATTTTTTTCTTCTTAACTGGCTTGTTTTTAGTTCTTTATACTTTCGCATCTTTTATGCTGTAAAATATAAATTTGAAAGAGGATTAATTAAAAATGGTTAGCTTAATGTTAAGAGTTATTGGTGGAGTAGAAGACAACTTTTGTACTCATAATTGAGCTTTGGTTTTGCTGATGACTGCAGGTGTGGCTTACATTCTAAAGCTTCTGGATCAGTACCAGGAATTTGACTCACTTCACTGGTTCCAGTCTGTTAGAGAGAAGTACCTGAAGGAGATCAGAGCAGTTGCTAAGCAACAGAATGTGCATTCAACTAGTCAAGATGAAAAACTACTGCAAACCATGAATCTCACTCAGAAGCGACTGGATGTCTATCTCCAGGTTAGAGGATAGTAACAGTTAAATCTGCATTGGCTTTTGATATCCATTACTTCTTGATATCTGAAGAAACATAAATCGTATGGAAACCCCCATTTTAGCAAGTGAGATGAATAGTGGTAATGAGAGCATCTGTTCAAATGAATGGCGTTTGGAAGCCCCTTGACTCAGATGTTAAAAATGGACGGATTACTTGGTTCAGTTTCTGCTTTATGATTTCCATTAGAGCTTTTTAGAAATAATGAAAAAGAGACATTAAATATGATAATTTTGATATTTTGCTATAATATTTTCATCATATATTTCAAATTTTTTAATTTACTTAGGAATTTGAATTGCTCTATTTCTCACTGAGCAGTGCAAGAATTTTCTTCAGAGCTGACAAGACTGCAGCAGAAGAAAACCAAGAAAAGAAAGAGAAAGAAGGTCAGTGGGTGGCTTAAATTTGGAAAGAGCAGTAAATCTTGAGCAGCAGGCACAAATGCCTCATTTTATCTGGTCAGACTTGCAGCTTCCTTTTCCTCTTGAAAAATAATACAGGTCTAGAAATGATTTCTTAAAGAAGTAAAGCCTATGTGGAGTATTTGTGAAACTGAAAATAAATTTACATGGTTTATGCATTTCATTCTGGGGTAACTCTTTCTTCAGTTTCATCTTCCTAATTTAAATAAAATTTAACAAGTTGAGTTTTTTTCTTTCACCCTCCAACCTATATCAGATAAGCAGGAACAGATGAGAGGAGGAACACTAAATATTGCTGAAGGCAGAGCTGCTGATGACTAAACGTTGAATGAGATGGGACAGGAGGCGTAAAAAAGTAGGGGCTATTTAAATGTCATAGGCAACAGCCTCCTGCTGTCTTCATGGCCACGCCTTGGAGAATCAGAGTGCAATGTAGGCATAATAACTGATCATGATGTGCATGGACTTGAGTCATTAAGGAAAGGATTCTGTCCATTGTGTTGTGTGTAAATTGCTCAGTGTCTCATGCTTAAGGACCTCCATGATATATTTCTCTCAGATTTGAGAAACTTAGGAACAGTTGTCTTCCCTGAAGAATGGATGTTTCCTTTTTTCTGTCATGGAAATTATGTAACTTAGGTTTTCCTCTCTGCTTGGGATAGCAACTAAGTTGACACTTTTCATGTTTGCTCCTTTTTCTTTTTTCTGACTTGTATTTTACAAATCAAGACATAAAACTTACATTTCGTAAAACAAAAATTAATCTTATTTTGTCAGTTAAATTTTAAAATACTATTTTTTTACACGTGAATAGAGGTGATTCATTTGGGTAGACCACTTGTATCAGCTACCTTATTCCCTGATAATGTTGTATCAATTAAATGTTACTTATTAGTTAGGAGCATATACAGGCATTTTTGGAATCTAGACTGAGAAAGTAATAATTGTGTACTTGGAATATGATTTCAGACTGTTGCCAGGAAGATACTCAGTATTTATTAAATGAAAATATGTATATATTATGTTTGAGTTCATTTTCAAGGCTATGATAATATTTAGTTAGCAAAGCCATTTGGAAGAATCTGAGTTGACATAATCTAAATTGTGAAGAAACTCAAGTTATTGCTTAGGTTCTGCTTAGGCATTTCGTGATGCCAGAACCTTGTCTCCAGCCCGGGGGCTTGGGAATACTCTGCATGTGGATCGGGTATTTACTTTAAGGCCTACAGCATTAAGACAAAAGATAGCACCTTTCAGAGCTCCTTGCTTTGGACTGTTGTACTTAAGGAACTCTCTAGGGTTCTGGTTGATGTATATTCACCCACATGCCTAGGTTCTTCTGTTTTAGAACTCTCTTTTAGCTTAAGTTTGCTCAGAGATGTAGTCAAAGTTGCTAGATACATTAGTCAAATAGTTTTTCTCTGTTAATGAAAGATGTGCATGTGACATTTTCCACAAAAAGCCAGGAATTCATTTCATCACAATCATAATAAAGAGCTGCTTTTCAAAATAAATTATAAATACAAATGGGAAGTTATTATGGATAATTTTATATGTGAATTTGCAACCATGTTTCTATTGGTAACCTAGAAATCTAGAGGGGGAACTGGCCTAGGGGGAGAATGCCTTCAAACATGCACTGTGAAACCCCACCCCAGATGCAGTTCTGATCTCTCACAATTCTACACCCCCATCAAGAACCAGTCACATTACATTTGCGATATTTAGCCTAAATTTTTAAAAAATTAAACTAGATGTAATTTGTGATCTTAGAGAAATATTTGGTAGATGCAGCATTTTCTTAATTTGAAATTTAGCAATACAGCTCTTCTCAATTTTTATTTACTTAATTCATTTTTTTTAAATGAACATAAATATGTCCATTGTTATTTTCACTCATGCTTTCAGAAGAGACTAAAACAAGCAATGGAGGCCTGTCCGACAGCGCTGTGTCTGCAGATCCTGTTGTCAAATGATGTCGATGGTATGCGTTGCCCCTGTGAAATTCATCAGAATTGTGTCACTACTATTGCCAGTGCAATGTCAGTAAGCTAATGATGAAGTGTTTCCTGGGCCACATCTCTGGAAAATATTTAGATGTTGCAGCTCTTTAAGGCAGTGCTCTAAAAGTTAAGTCCATTCTTCCAAAGGCATTACTTTTCAAAGGTTGAGAATGAGATTTTAAAATTGGATTTTTGCCTGGACTTGAGGCTATAAGATGTGCCTAGGAACAGTTATTTAAGTGAAGTTAAGTTATAAAAGGGCCAATCCAAATTCCCAAACTGCCACCTCAGATCTCTTGTAATCTACATGAATGTTTATAATTGTATTTGCATAGGTCTTTGATCTATATTTGTCTTAGTCTTTGGAAGTTCAATGCGTATACTATGTACAGCCAGTAAATACATGTTTAAACAAAAGGATTTGAGCCTGAAATTCATGAGGCATATGTATCAATATTCTTATAAAAGAAATATATGAAGATGGTTTTGATACTAGAGGTGAGGCACAAGTGTGTTGTGTACCCTCTATGTACAGTATAAACTGATTCATTGTTAATTTCATGTGAGTCACAAGAGCTGCTGATGTCTTTAGTGAGACATTTTATAACTAGTTTACATTGCTTTGAGAACATTTAACCTCCAACAGTTGCTTTAAACTTAAGATTTACTTCATACTCAAGATGAAAGAAAATTCAGATAAAGCCATAGAGTCCTGCTTGAAGCTTCGTTTTTGGTTGAAGGCACTATGTATGATATCAAAGAAAATTGAATGAATTCCTATTTCTACATCCAAACTCAGGTTTCTTCTACATTAGGTTGAATTGAAATCTTGGTGATGGTTTGGGCAGACTTTTTCTTTAAACCAAGTATAATCTAAGACATCTGATTAAGCACTGTGCAGGCTTTTAAAAAATTATCACTGTGAGAATAATGTGCTAATAAATTATTTACGGATTTAAAAAGTACAGAAAGATTTTGAGTAAATTTAGTTCCCAGCAAGCTGCTAGCTTTATTTTTGTAAAGATTGTCAGTTAATAGTTAAATGGTTAATCACGGCCTATAAACTTTTAATATAAGACAGTGATACTTTTACAATGAAAACAAGAAGTTTTAAAACTTTGCATGTAATATATCATTTTGGGAAATACTTGATTTTTCCATTGCACTCACCTATTAAGCATTTCTTTGGGGAAATCCTGCAAATAATGCTAACATCGTTGTTTGATTTCCAGCTTTTGGAACAGGTGTACAATGCCCTGTCTGTATCATTGGTTAGGGTGAGGGTAACTTTCCCAGCCCAAGATAAAACACTTCTACTGTTAAAAATCAGAAAAAACAGAATAGGTAGGAAATGTTTTTTGTTTATTATGTAAACATGACTTAGAGAATTATGGACAATGGATGGATTAAAGGCATTTCATAACTGTAGAATTGGCCCTAAAGCATGCTGCATAATTATTAATTTATATTTTCATTATTATAAATGTTTATATTAATGATCTTTCATTTGATCGTATCAAATTCGTCACCATTTCCTAGCAACAGTATTGTTTTTTCTGTTTCTCTTCTCTGACTTCCCTAAAATCATCTCCTTTAATAGGGATAGAATTATAATTAGAAGAGAATCAGATGTCTCTGTTTGTTATCCCCACACATCAATTAATTATTTTATCAATACTAGGTAAGCATTCACATGCTGACTTCCTGGATACCTACAATTGAGAAGAAAGTGACAGATTATTATTTCGCCCTTAGTTCGAAATAATGTCACTTGGATAAATTATAGTAAGTTCACATATTTGAAATAAAATCTCTGAAAAGATTAAGCATATTTAAATGCTATTAAAGTGCAGAGCAACAGGGCTTGAGTGTTTCACACCTAAGTTCATATACACATTTGGATGATGGTTTTCCTTGCTAACATATTAATGTTAATATTTTCATTTTTTTCATACTGTAATTTAAAATTAGTGTGAGTATTTGTTGTAAATTCACAGAAAACTTAATGTACAAATTCTCAGGAAATAAGGACTAACCATACATTGTCACTTCTAATTAAATTTTGTAAATGATGGCAAGCTTGTTACCTCACTTGAGTGGGGCTTCCCCCTCCTGCATCTTAATGTATATTAAATGTTTAATATACATATTATACAATATGTATAATAAAACATTAATAAATATAATTTCAAAAATTTACTTCCCCTGTATGTTTATGTTCAAAATGGAATGTCTTAAAACAGTAGTTCTTAACCTTAACCTTTTTGGAGTCCCCTTTAATCTAACAAAATTTACGGAATTTATTTAAAAAAAATACTTGCATGCACATAGGCAAAAAATTTCAAGTGTTTAATGTTAGAAATAACTGTAGGGCCATTTGCAAACATGAGTTGAACTGAAACAATAATAATAATAAATGAGAGCCTTTTAAATATTACACTGGAGCCTTTTAAATATTACACTGGAGACAAGAGGCATGAGCCTTTTAACTGCTACACTGCAGAAACTGTTCTTGGTCAAGTCTGAGTGCTGCTCCTTTTTTCCTGAGGTAGTGAAACTTTAAGTGTGGGAAAGATGAGAGAATACCATCACATTCATCATCATGTTATTCATTTAGGCTGGGTTGGTTAAATGTAAAAGGTAGACTTTAACCAATTTAAATAATTTTAGTTCTTTTTTTCAGCTGAAGTTGCAGAAGTTTCAGAACTGATGGTATTCTTTTTCTTAAGGAAGTTTTAATGCTATAGTTTTTTTAGATGTTAGGAACAGTTTAACAGGTTTTCCAAGATTTCAGTTAAAAAAAGGCATCCAGAAGAAGTGGAAATCTGTAGAGATTAAGTGAAGTCATAAGACTATGCAGTGAACTCAGAGATGGTGATGGCAAAGTTAGAATTTAGTTTACACGAAAAGTTCTTATATATAGTATATAAAAAGTCGATTTGGGCAAGTATATGGATGTTTTCCTCTATTTTTACTATTTGGCTTTTCTTTACCACCTGGTTTACCTAATAGCTCCAGTTGTTCCCAACAGTGGAGAGACAGTCAGGAAAGGAGATGAAATGTACCTATCTTCCAATCAGTGCAGATCTGATGTCGTAATTCTGGGATCATCTTGAAGGACTCTACATTTTTTTTTTTTTAAAGATTTTATTTATTTATTTTTTCCCCCCAAAGCCCCAGTAGTTGTATGTCATAGCTGCACATCCTTCTAGTTGCTGTATGTGGGACGCGGCCTCAGCATGGCCGGAGAAGCAGTGCGTCGGTGCGTGCCCGGGATCCGAACCCGGGCCGCCAGCAGCGGAGCACGCGCACCTACCCGCTAAGCCACGGGGCTGGCCCAAGGACTGTACATTCTCTAATGTATGTAAGATGTGTGTAGTGAAACATTCTTTAGTATTGGCCTCATTATCATTAAAGAGAGGGGAAAAAAGTTAACGCTTTTATACCCAGAAGCACCTATCTATATCAGATTATTATTTAGTCATTTCAGAATCTACACAAACGGTAACAAGGCATTAAAGATGCACTTTAAGTTGATATAATTACTGAATATCCGAATGATCTTCAAAGGTTAATGTACTGCGAGAAGCATATGGAGACTGCTTTGTCTCTGGTTTTCTCTATGTGCTTTACATATAGCACATAATGGTTAGAAGCACAGACGCTGGGGCCAGACTGTGATTTGAATCCTGATTTGCTGCTTAACAGGTTGCCAGCCTTTCTGTGCTTCATTTCCTCAGGCATAAAATGGCATAACAGTATATAGTTCATAAATTGTTTGAGGATTAATTTGTGTAAAGCACTTTATGTATTAAGAAACAGTAACTGCTATAAATATTAGCTCTTATGATTACTCTCAGGGGCAGAAATGTACTCGGCATATAACTGTTAGCTGTTAACTATTATTACTCTTTTAGGTGGAAAACTTTGAAGATAGCCTGTATTTGGACTCTGAGGGGGGGGGTCTCATAAAAACTATTCGTGGGGCCTGCCCAGTGGCGTAGTGGTTAGGTTCGCACACTCCGCTTTGGTGGCCTGGGGTTTGCGGGTTCGAGTCCTGGGTGTGGACCTACACCCTGCTTATCAAGCCATGCTGTGGCAGGCGTCCCACATAAAATAGAGAAAGATGGGCACAGATATTAGCTCAGGGCCAATCTTACTCAGCAAAAAGAGGACTGGCAACAGATGTTAGCTCAGAGCTAATCTTCCTCACCAAAAAAACCCCCACAAAACACTATTCCTTTTTAAATGGCTCAGCTAAGTGTAGACAGTGTAAGACAGGTCCTGCTCTTCTCGCAAGAAGGTAGTCTGACAGGTGGCTAAACAACCAAAGACAATGCTTGGAAATGAAAATTGTTGAGGAGAGCTGGCTAATAAGGGCCTGTTTACCACCCTCCCACCTTTCATTCAGATGGCACTGGTTAACTTTTCAGAGTGCTTTCATACGTATTAATACACATTTCAGTAAGTTGAGTGAAAGGGCAAATCACCCACTGTTTCTAAATTTAAAAATTATTTTATTTAAAAATATGTAACCTGCAAAATGGTATAGATATGTATGTACTACTTAGAGAATAAAAATAGAAGACTCGGGTAGCCACCATGTCGGTGAAGAGCCTATTCCCACTGCCTTAGATGCTCCCATCGTTCCTCCTCAGACCTCAGCTCCCTTTTCCACCCCAGAGGAAACCACGATGCAGAATTTTGGTGGTAACCATTCCTTTTCTCTAGCGTTACAACCTATCTGTATTTTTATAATGCTATGATATTGTTTTGCATGTTTTTTAAAGTTAATATAAATGGACTCTTACTGTATGCTTGTATGACTTAATTCAGTACTTTTGAAATTCATTCATGTTGATGTATATAGCTATAGTTTATTTAGTTTTACTTCTCTAGTATTACTTTGGTATGTGAATACACAGGTATTTTATCCATTCTGTTGATGACACTTCGGATATTTCCAAATTTGGGATACTGTGAACAGTGCTGCTATAATCGTTACTGTGCATGTCTCTGGGTATGTGTGTTGAGTTTCCCCTGGGTGTGGGAATTCACAAGTGACTCTGCTAGGTGGTAGGGACAGGTGCACTCGCAAGTTCACTAGACAGAGGCCAGACTGTTCCCCCTCCTAGCAGTGGACCCGATTCTTCACTCCATCCCTACCAACAGTCTGGTGAATACATATCTCGGTGTGGTTTTAATTTGCTTTTCCTTGATTATTATACAAGATTGAATATATTTCTGTTTAAGAGCTCTTTTTATTTTTTAGTTGGTGAAATGTCTTCATGACTTTTTCTATTTTTTTTCAATTTATCTTTTTCTTACTAATTGTGGGAACATTTTATATATTCTGGATACTAATTTTTTGTTGGTCATGTGTGCTTGCTAATATGCTCAGTTAATTTTGTGTTTTCATCCTCTCGTGTTTTTTTGAAGTTAGTTTCAGTGTGTTGGTTTTCAGTTGTTTGTTTTTATGATTTGCATGCTTTGTGGCTTAGTTAAGCCACAGATTCTCAATAACATTTTTAATTTAAAAAAAATTGATTTCAGTTTCCTACAATATTGTTCATGACTTGAGATTCTTCCACTCCCACCCTCAACAATTGTAAGCAAGAAAAAGAAATGCAGGGGACTGTGGCTCCTACAGACTGTCAGAGAACTTACTGATCTAATGATATATAAATTTCTAAGGCACTAGTTAACATTCAAATAGTAATTTTATGGTGCACAGTCTCATACTGGCTTAGAACAGCTCACTATGTCTCTGATGGTATACCTATTATAGAGTGAGTGGATTCCTCACATGGACCCTATTACAGTAACCTAATTTAGGGTTGCAAAAGTTGTTTTATTAATTCACCATTTTAAAAGCAAGCCCTTTTAAAAACTTGGCATTGAGATCACATTATTCAACTCATGCTGAATAGAGGTATTTTTTGATAGTATATCCTCTGCTGTGATTTCATTATGCCCTAGTGTTTTGGAAATTAACTGTTAAGGCAACATAACTGACTTTAAGCATGTTCTAGAAAATAACCACAGAAAGCAAAAGAAACAGAATGACAGTTTTTATTTGCTAGCATTTTGCTAGGTTAATTTATTACAAAGACAATGATACTGTGTTGAACTCGGTTGTAATTAAACATACTGTACCAATTCAAGATCATTATACTTATTTCATGGGTAGAACGGGATGGTGGAGTGGGCTGGGATGCCAAGAACCAGATGTGCCAGGGTGGAAATAGGAACTTTATACCAAGCCCTGTGACTAGCTGTGCTTCAAGTGAGTTTTAAAATTGGTCCCTTCCTTGAGGAGGGTCTGGCTCAGAGAAACAGGAGTTGGTAGAGTTGCCCCCATCCATGGTGATCCCCCACTAAAAACAGTATTATCCAGAGGACCATGAACTTACGAATGCTGGTTCATTAAGATTCCAACATAAAATTAAACATTTTTTGTGGTATTCCTCTGCTAGTCTTTTTATTGCATGATGTCTGGAACACTTATGAAAACTAGACCTGCATTTCTGCTAGTGCTCAAGCCTCAAAGCTGGGCTCATCACCTACTGCACAAATTAATGCTATTAGGTCCAGTTATGAAATAACCTTGATTATAAATACACAATTTTCAGAATGATAGGCACTTAAAGCTTAAGTAAAATACAAAAATAGATTATATTAATAGGAAATATTTAGTGTTTATCAAATTATAAATCTAGGCTTTTGCCATTTTTAAAAAAGGATACTGGACACTGAAGAGATGACATTCAAATAAAGTGAACAATGCATTTTTTCATAATTTTCATTCTGAATGCTGAACAATGGAATCTAAGAGAAGGACTTACCACAAAGCACCTAAAATAACATTTGTAGATGGGTAGGAGTGTTGTCAATTTCTTACTGTTTCCCTCCCAAGTCTCAGTATCAAGGCATCGAGGGTACATTCCACAAGCGACTGTCAGCATTCTGAAACCAGGTCGTGTGCCTGCATGTCAGAGAAGTTGAAAACCCTTAAGGAGGTAGCTCTCCTCCTGGGTGCTCCAACCCCAAAGGGGCAAGAGAGTTATGCTTCAGATTCCGCGCCTCTATTTTCACTTGCACTTCCGTCAGTGTCATCTGGTTGATCGTTTAATAGGACATATTTTCCATCATTGGTTAGTGGTATGGAGAGCATTAATTGAGCCAGTGCTTCTGGATCCTGAAAGTTATGGGAGTTTAAGGAGAAAAGAAAACGCTTAAAATGCACTTAAAACCCCTTTGGCGTGGCTTTCATTATATTCTGTAATCTAGCTTCATTCCTTCTGACTCTTTGTCTCTGTGTGTCTTCAGGTGGGTCTCCTTGTTTCCCTGAAAAAACTCAATTGCATTACTTCTTCTGTTATCTAGGCCAAGGTTTTCCTCAGCCAAACTATCATTTTACATAGCCAAATCATAATCATCTTCCCAGAAAGAGTCCAGAGAGGAACTTCCTTCACAACGCCTTTGTCTTCTATGTCTTTAAACTCCTTTCTTTTCTCTCTCTCAGTCTATACCAAGAATTGGCAAACTATGGCCATTTGGCTCACCACTTGTTTCTGTAAATAGTTTTATTGGAACACACCCATGCCCATTCATTTACACACGGTATATGTAATGTCTATGGCTGCTTTTGTGTTATAACACCAGAGTTTGAGTAGTTGCAACAGAGATGGTAAGCCTAAAAGGTTTACTTTCTGGCCCTTCACAGAAAAAGTTTGCCAGGTCCTGATCTATATCCTCACTGCCTGCCATTATTTCATGTATGTCTGTCTTAGTCCTTGGTCCTCCTGCCCTCTCCGACAGACTAGAACTGTACTAATATGGAACCCACTAGCTACATGTTACATTTAGATTAAAATGAAATTAAATAAAATTTAAAAATCTAGTTCCTCAGTCACTAGCCACATTCAATCTGCATGTTAAACAGTGCAGACATAGATCATTTCCATTACTACAGAAAGTTCTACTGGACAGTGTTGAACTAGAAGCCCCTTGGGGCAGGAACTATATCTGTCTTGCTCACTGCTATAACCCCAGGGTTTTTCTTTTTCTTTTTTCTCCCCAGAGTTTTTCTTACATAAAGTTGGCTCTCAAAAATTTGTTCAGTGAATGAAAGATTATAAGCTGCTGTAAGACAGGGAGGTCTGCGAGTCTTCACTTCTAGTAAGTTTCCAGGTGATGTCTGTCACTGCTGCTGGGCCTGGAACCACTCTGAGGAGCAAGGCCTTAGAGCACATGGGAGATACTTAAGTTTGTACCATCTTAGATTGAAAGAAAGGAAATCTAGCCAACAACAACAGCAAGCAAAAAAATTGATAAAGTAGGAGCTGCACAGTGATATTTATTAAGAACTCCACATTTGTTACCAGTGACTGTGGAACTAGCTGATCAAAACTGTCTGGTGGTTAGAATGCTTAAAAGGAAATCCTAAACTTGGCCACACTGCCTAGGGAGCATCATTTCTCTTTTCGAGAGAAATCTTAGTAAGTGTATAGATATCTTTTGAGTAGTCATTGAACCAGCACTAAAATGCATCTTACCTTCTGAACCTCAATGATTTCTTTTCCCAAATTAATAGCATAACATATCTGCAAAAGACAAGAAAAGTAGTGTTTGGCAAAGGTAGAAAAGGGATAAAGAATTTTAGGAAAAATGTGACTGTGGAAGTACAGTGAGGTCACTGTCTGCTCACATCAACATGGGGACAGGGGACCTGGCTGTAGAAGACTCATCACATGGGGCTCTGAACATTAGCATCCATCTGTCCAGGTCTCCTGTTGCCAATTTGTGTGTTATAAAAGATATCCAGGTAAGTGAAAACTGAACTTACTCCAGTGTTTAAAATTCTTAACGGGATACTTTTTTCCTTTCTCTCAACTATATTTAGCCACTACATGTTCAGACACACAGTGGCAAACAGGTACTTTCTGAAAGAAGGGTTGATTAATTTTGATTAATTCTAAGTAGTGAATGCTGTCCGAGTTTTTCATACGAAACGATCACCTCAGATGGTTTACTCTCTGAGACTAGATTTTCTCCATTGTAACTTTTGCTTTCATTTTTTTAAAAAGAATAAATCTGAGGGGAACTGCTTTTAATGTTTCCTGATATCTCTACTAAACAATTATATCTCACCATTAAAGTTCTTCTGATCTATTCTGGTTGACAGGGAAATTTTACTCCAGTCAGTTTTCTTTCAGTGGGGCCTTCCCAAGAGGTGGTATTATCTAAACTCCTTGATGGGGACATGCAGAATAGTCAACTAAATTCCAGGGGGATGGTGTAAAAAACTCCTTTAAATACCTTCGTTTGGACTCAGATATTATGGAATCTTAAGATGAAAAAAATAGCAAGACCTTTTCGCCTTCTGAGTTGCTTTCAAAAACGTATGTGCTCAGAGACTCTCCGCCTGTGGATTCGGGCATGCGGACCACAAAACCAACCAGTCTCTTGTTTTCTTGATGAGCAGCAAACTGGGTGACACTGGTAAGTTCAAACTGGGAAAAAATAGGAATAGACTGAATATCACACAACAAACTGGAATTAAAAATCAGACAAAGTCATTACCCATGGAAAAAGGAAAAAGTGCACTATTAGTTACCAAATCATGGCAAATAAAATTTATAAAGTGCTTACTTTGCGTTTAAGGTGGCTACAAAGGTGAATTAAGGAGGAATCACTAAAATAGCATGCACGAGGGTACTTACGTTGGCCCTTGTTACTTGAGTCTGGGGATCTATCAACCTGAAATTTGAAGAGATTCATTATGTCACAAATGTTGGCTAAACTTATACTCTTAGAAGAGTTTGTGGAAGTTCAGAATGAAGTCACACAAATACCCTCCAAATATGAAAATATAAGGCCTCGCTGAGGCGAGAACTCCATGTGACCATCCAAAGGGAGGACGTGCCATGGTTTCTGCCTTTGTTGAACCTGTGTAGTTAAAGCTCAGGGTATCTTTAATGGAAGATTATAGCAACTAGAGAACTAATTTCACAATATTTTAGTGCTAATCCAAAAAGGCAGCATTATAATTCTCAATAGTTGTGCTGTATCATACGGATGGATCCTATTCTGTACAGCCGCCTTCTCAACAAACATTTATTGACTACTGTTTGCCTGAAGTGCGAGGTCAACTGATTCTTCTGAGTTTAGCAAATTTTTTTTCTTTTAAATATGGGGTAGGGGTGGGAGCATAGTGAAGGGATTTTAACAAAACTATATCAGTTTGGGTGCAGGAGGAGTATTCTTTAAGAAGGTATTTTAGATATATTCTTTAACAATATTTTAAGCATCATCTAATAATCACGATGTACCTGGGGAAATAAACTACATTAGAGAATTTGTTGCTATCTTAGATATAAATGTCTACTTTCTAACACATGGTATTTTATGTAAATTATTATAGATTTGCTATAAGTTTCATAGATGAAAGGAAAAAAATCTATTCTCTTTAAAAAAAAAAATTATAATTCCATTTATATTAAATGTCCAGAATAGGCTAATCTGTAGAGACAGCAAAATTAGTGGTTAGTGGCTGCCTAGGGCTGGGTGGGTTGCAAGGAAAAAGGGAATGACTGCTAATGGGTATGGGTTTTCTTGGGGGGTGATGAAAATCTTCTAAAACTGTTGGTAGTGATGGTTACACAACTCTGAATATATTAAAAACACTTTAAATGGGTGAATTGTATCATATGTAAGTTACATCTCAATAAAGCTGCTACCTAAAAATATGGTTACAATTTGAAATACATGCAATTATACTCACTAAAGCATGGGATTTATAATCCGAGGGCTCAAGACTGAATTCTAACCTGTCTACTCACTTTATGATCTTGTTATGTGTAACTCACCCTGACTTCTCTCAACTGCTTCGTCGGTAAAACGGATAAGAAACCCCACTTCAAAGAGAAGGTTAAGACAAGGAGGAGATGTGTATGGAATTTTAAGTTAACTACAAAGCTAAATAAATGTTATTTTTATTTGTATCCCTATTAATAGTGGGTATGAATTTAATGATTTTTAAAAGATACATCACAGTTTCCCTCAAGTTGGGATAATTTTCTTGTTTTGTAAAAATTTTCTATATATGAAAACTTAAAACATGCATATCATATTTTGTGAGTAACTTTTAAAAGTCTGCTGTCTAAATCAGATAACCTGGATTTGCCGCTTAAGATCTGATTTTCTGTGTGACTTCTAAATAGTCTCAAAACCTACGAATTCCACTATGGGTGTGTAGGAGTGTGTGTGTGTGTACTGTGGTGAAATACACCTAACATAAAATTGATCATTACTGACATTTAGTACATTCACAACGTTGTACAACTGTCACCACTATCTAGTGACAGAATATCTTCATCATCTCAAAAGGAAACTCCATACCCATTAAGCAGTCACTCCCCATTCCTCCTTCCTCTTAGCTTTCGGCAACCACTAATCTGGTTTCTATCTCTACGGATTTGCCTATTCTGGATATTTCATATAAATGATCATACAATATGTGATATGTCTCTGCTGTCAGTTAGCATTATGTTTTCAAAGTTCGTCCATGTTGTAGCATGTACTTCATTCCTTTTTAAGGCTGAATAATATTCCATTGTATGGATATACCACATTTGCTGATGGATATCTGGATTGTTTCCACCTTTTAGCAATTGTGAATAGTACTGTCATGAATGTTGGGGTAAAGTTTTTGTTTGAACACTTGTTTTCAATTCTTTTGGGTATCCACTGAGGAGTGGAATTCTATGTTTAACTTACAGAGGAACTGCCAAACTATTTCTCACAGTGGCTGGCTGAACCATTTTACATTCCCACTAGCAATGGGTTCCATCCAATTTCTTCACATTCTTGCTAACACTTGTTATTTTCCTTGAAAAAAAAATTATGGCCATCCTAGTGGGTGTGAAGTGGTATCTCATTGTGGATTTGATTTGCATTTCCCTAATGACATTGAGCATCTTTTCAGTGCTTGTTGGCCATTTGTATATCTTTGGAGAGATGTCTATTCAAGTTCTTCATCCATTTTTTTATTGTTTTTTTTTTTTTTGGTCTTGTTGCTGATTTGTAAGAGTTCTTTATATATTCTGGATACTACACCTTTATTAGATATATAATTTACAAGTATTTTCTTCCATTCTCTGGGTTGTCTTTGCACTTTTTTTGATAGCATTCTTTGATGCACTACAGTTTTTCAGTGCTTTTACATGGATTTACTCTCATCTTTTTGGTGGAGATTATAAGAACAATGAGCCAACGGCTATAAAAGGTCCAGGACATATTTGGAGAAAAGCTTTAAATAAATATAAGGTTTTATTGGTAAGAATACAATTCTCAGTATAAGGTTTATAAAGAAATGAAATATCTGATTTGAATGAATGGAATAAACTATATTCTGATTTTTGCTCAAGTCTTAGTTAACGAAGCTAACATTTATCAAATACTTTCTATATGCCAGTCATGGTTGTGAATATTTTACATGTATTAACTCATTTATTCCTCATGACAACACTATGGGGTGTGCATACAGTTATTTTCATTTTATAGCTGAAGAAACCAAGGCACAGCTTGCCCAAGGTCATACAACTAGTAAATGCCAAAGCCAGGAATAAACCTAGACATTTTGGCTCTAAAGCAGTGCTGCTGTCCCACAGAAATATAATGGAAGCCTCATACATAATTTAAATTTTTCTAGCAGCCACATTAAAAAAAAGTGAAAAGAAACAGGTGAAATTAATTTAATATACTTTATTTAATCTAGTAGATCTAAAATATTACGGGCTAGACATGTTATTAAATATAAAAATTAATGAGATATTTTGCATTCTTTTTGGGGGGGTAGTACAAGATCTTAGAAATTTGGTGTTTTTCTTGTACTTAAAACACATCTCACTTCAGCCTAGTTATGTTTCAAGTGCTACATGTGGCTACAGACAGTGCAACTCTTAATAAGGCATGGGCTACCCATGGCTTGATAGTCATTTGCCATCATTCATGTAGATCATATTACCTGAAACCCCAAATCACGTAGTTAACATTGCTTGGCTTCTTTAATTTTGACCCCAACAGATACTAATCAGATTTTCCCCCTGTTGGTCTCGTTATCTCAAGCAGGTTTATGTTCTGTTGTCACAACACTCTCAGAAATGAAAAACAAAAAACCTGTTTTCAAGCTCTGAGATAAAGAGAGTAACCCTAGAGTGGTGGCGTCTTTATGAACAATAGTATTCATTCACTACTAAATTTCTAAAGATATCAGTTCTTGTCTTTAAGGGAGCATCTTCTATCCAATACTTCTTATAAAATCAAAATGTAAAAAGGAGTAGGGCACAGACACTCTAATCAGACAAATATTCTAGCATGAACATTCTTAAAAGGGAAATCAGATGAAGCTATAAGAAAGTCTGACATGATGTAATCTGTGCAGAAACAGAAGTATAATATTGTACACCTGAAATTTATACGTTATAAACCAATGTTACTGCAATAAAAAAAAAAAAAAGAAAGTCTGAAAATGAAACAGTCTACCTCAGAGTTTGACTGGTGACCATCAGATGGGATTCTGTCATACGGAAGATGTTATGAATAGCCCGAGCAGCCAACACTTGTCTCATGGCTTCATAAATCACTTCAGCAGTGTTGTCTGTTTTAACTGCCATTGATCCCAAAAACCGAACTATAAACATCTGTTGCAAAAGAGAATCTGCAAGAGAGCATTTTATGCTCAGGATCACATTCACTTCCTGCCTGCTGGTGATCTGCACACCAGGATCAGATGTGCCGGTCTGAGAACAGGCTGAAGACCTCAGGTTTGGTTTGCTCTCTATGGAGGGCTTTCTACCCTTATTTCTCAAAACTGCTTTTACAAACCCCAAAGTGCCAAAGCTCTGAATCTCCTCTTGTCTATATTTGGTCTGTCTGGAACTACCTCATTTGACTAGAAAAGCCCCTCTTCATTTATAAAATGAAACAGCGGTACCAGAGGAACATCCTTCTAGCCTAAAACTCTGGGTGACTTCATGTAGGTGGCAGTGTATGCATCTTATCTTTTCTCTGAAAATAAGAGCTTTTCCACTAGACAATAGAAAATTCATTACCTTGGCCCACTGACAAAGTCTTGTTTTAGAAGAAAATTTATTTGAAGAAAGTAAGACCTGATGTTGGGTCTCATTCAATTCATATACTTCATTTATTACTGAAGGGCAGTGATGATATTCCATAAACTAATGGAGGTCTTAAACTAAAATAAGTTTATTTTATTATTTAATTCTAATGAATTTCCAGTATTGGCTTCTTGATAATGGCACACAACCTGACAAAACTGAGTAACAGCAACCGTAACTGGAAGATCATGAAGGTTTAAAGGTCTTTTTTTTTTTTCTGTAAAAACAATAATTCACTTATGCACCATTTTAAACTAAGAAGCCTACTTTTTCCTCATTTGCCCTCCCTATTAGTATCCTTGTCCCTAAGAATAACTTGAGGGTTAAAGAATTCATTAGGAAAATATAACTGATACTATACATGGTTACTTCCATATGAAGACAGTTTTTACAAGTTTGAAAGTTGATTGTGTAGACTGTTTACAAACAGTGTGGTCATATGAAGTCAGCTAGATACAAGTGGAGAGTCAGATTTGAGGCATGGCCTATTAACATCGTATTTTTTTTTTTTTTGCCTAAAGCTGTAAGGAGTGCCAATTCTTACGTTCTACTTTTAAATTTAAATAAGTGGCATTTCATTCTGATGATCCTCTCAGGCTCCAGTCATGAAGCTGTGTTAAAATGAGGTCTTGCCAGCACTTCTAGCTACTAAATTGCCTTGGCTGGGAACTCAAGTACTGCTCTGTGGAATAGTAGGTTCTGGTCTGCTCTACTGAGTGTGTGCTTATGTACGATGATAATAAACATTAAAAATCTGAATATGAACAAATTAAATACCATTTATTCATGTCATCTTCAGATTCAAGAATGAGTTTTTATTTATGCCTTTGGTTTTCTAGAATGAGATAGCATATTTATGACTCACCCAGACTGTATTTTAATGTGACCATTTTATCCTCTTTGAGTTTGTTTTGTAGTAATTTGATACCAGATTTAGATGTGGCACCATTTCTACACAGGAGCTACAAAAAGGGTATGAATGTGACTAATGGTACAACAGTTGTAGAAGATCTGTCAGTTTCCCCTCAGTTTTTATCCAAGACTTGCTCTAACTGCACATGTCCTAATGAGTTCCCACAGAAAACAACAAATCTGTGGGTCATAATTTCAATTCAAATTTCAAGTCATAGATCTCTAAAACATAATTTCACATCTTATTCAAAGGCCCTGGTCACTTGTGTGCGGGAAAGAAGAAGCACACCAAACTAGCCTCTTACCTTCTGCTTCTGGAAATGTCTCATCCTCAGTTTCACCAAAAGGGTTGATACGCCTAGAGGAATAACCACTGTCAAACAATCTTGAAAGTTTCAGCTAAAAGGCACTTAACACTTCAACTCTAAATCAGAATGGCAACAGTCTTGGGAGGTGGGTGGGGACACAAAAGATGTCAAATTTATTTTCTTTTGTCCCAGAGGTAACCTCCCTTAGCCCATACCTGCTCCCTCTGTTCTGATCAAGGAATTCTGTAGCAGGAAGTACAATATCAAATTGAATAGGTGTTCCAGGTGCAATTAGTTGTTCAGGTTCAGGTATATTAACTGTTGCTTTGGGAACAATCTTGTCATTTTCCATCTCTGAATTTTTCAGGTTTTGGCTGGAGTACAAAATAGGAGAGGAAAAAAAAAGTCAAACAAATCCCTCTTAACCTTTGCCTTAAAATCAAATGAATACATGTTGAATGCTGATGTGATGGACAAGGAAGAAAATTTCAATCAATCCTTCAACCCATTCTACAAATAAATCTTTGAAAAATGTCATTCACATCCTTGGGTAAAATCCTTCAGATCTCCCCACTACCTGTAGTTAGCTCTGCTGCACAGCATTCTGCATTGTGTTAGACTATTTATTACAGTATCTACTGATTTTCTCTTTGTATCTTTCGTTTATGAGGGCAGGGGCTAGAGCATATTTATTGCTTGGGACATAGCAGGCATTCAAAAATGTTAGCTGAACGAATATTACATCTTGGCCTAGCATTCAACCACCCCCTGGCTCTAATTTCTCCTGAGGGCCTCCCTCTCCATTCCCTCAGTGTGCCCTCCACTAGAGCTACACCAGACACACCATATGCTGTTCTTTGGGTCTTCATCTCAATTCTGCTGCTTACCCAGCTCTCCTGTACTCCAAACACCAGCTCCAATTCCTATTCATCCACTAAGCCTTTCAAGCCACCCTGACCCTCTCCCTCCTCCGCACTCCAGTGGTTCTTCTCAGTAAGTCCCAGGGAAAGTCTGGTACCCCTATGTGGCTCTTGCCCTTAGCACTGTGCCCACACGTTGCTACTGAGATTGTGGCACATAAAAGGAGAGTACTGTCTGTATAGTGATTAATCATGTGCCACCATGTTTCTTCTCTTCCAGTGTCAGAATGCCATAATTGAACTTCTCATATTTTTATAATCTTTTCTCCCCAGCTAGAATGTCAACTCCTTTGCGGGGCAAAGAATGTCACAGTATTTTGATTTCTTATGCTGTTTGGACTATTAAAATGCTCCCATATCTTTCTGTTCATTTGATATTTTGTATATCAGTATTTTAATATTCCTCAGGTACATCAATAACTGAATCGATTGTATGAAACTACTTTATAATCCCATTTGACAAATGAGCATACTAAATGGAAAGTGGCTAGAAACACAACAGATAGGCTGGTAGACAGTCACTGCAAGTAGAGACCATTCAGTTTAACCCCCATCCTTAACAGAAAACGAAACTGAGGTCTCTAGAGAAACTGAGTAATACTGAAGGCACTCAATTATCTGGTGGGTGAGTAGATTAAGAACTGAGGTCTCCTCACTGCCAGTATAGTGCTTTCCCATGATGCCACACTGCCTCAGTAATCCAAAATGGTAGACTCACATCTGTGTTTGATCCAGTCTTTAAGAGAGGGGTATGATTTAATAAGTGATAAGCACCAGAGGAAGGGATGAGTAGAAGCTTAAAGGGGAGGAAGTGAGCCCAAGACTTTGGCTCCCCAGAGGGTCTAAGGGGAGATAATACAACAAAGATAGGATGGGGCCAGGTTGTAAAGGGCTGTTAACACCATCAGGTGGGGTCTGAACTTGACTCTACAGAATAGGGAGGCACTGAAGACTCTCTGAACAGAGGAGTGACATGATGTAAAGCATTACCTGTGATCTCTAGGTCACCAACTCTAATGGACACTTTGTGGTCATCCTCCTCCTTGATCTCTCAAAGCATCTAACATAACTGACCTCTCCTTAAAATTCTTCTTGGTTTCTGCTGATGCCATTTTTCTTGATGTTTCTCAGTGTCTTTGGCAGGCTCCTTCTCCTCTACTCCAAATGTTGGAGTTCTTTAGGATTCTGTCCTAGGCCCCACTCTTTTCCCTCTACACTCTCTCCCTAGATGATCTCTTCCACTGCCATTTTCCTGTGAGTTCTTGATTCATATATGCAGCCCTGACACTTTCTTTGTACTCCAGACTCGTATCATCAGTTGACTACTTAACAACTCACTGGAATGTTTAGTGGGCCTCTCAAACTTATCATGTCCAAAAGTGAACTCTTGAGACCCACTACCAACTCTTTTTCATCTCTTTAAATACCACCACCATCTGCCCAGATCATTCAACCCAGACTGTGGTCATCCTCTGATCTGTCCTTTTTCTTCCACTCCACATCTCGAAGTCCTATAGATTTTTCCTCTAAAATAAGTCCCAAATCCATCTACTTTTTATCTCCTCTGCCAGGAGCCTGGTTTAAGACGCCATCATCTTCACCTGGACTGCTGCTACAGGCTCCTCAGTGGATACCTACTTGCCCAGCTCTGTGTTGTGTCCTCCATAGTAGCCAGAGCTGACCTTAGAAAACGTCAAGTGGATCATCTCTCTCTCTGTCTCTGACACACACACCTACATAACTCCCAGAACCCTTCCACAGCTCCCCAAGCTCCTGAGCATGACTTCCTTCACCATCTGTCCCTGTCTTCCTCCCTCCCCAACCTCATCTTGCTCCACCGTCTCCCTTTACCCACCACTGTCTAGTTATACTGGTCTTTCAGTTCCTCAAATACACTAAGATCTTTTCTGCCTTATAGCCTCCATGACTGCTACCAGGAACGCACCACCTCTGGCTATTTGCAAGAGTGGCTACTTCTCATCTTTTATTTCTCAATTTAAATATTATCTCCACTGATAGCCCCTACATAGGTCTCTCTTTACTCTCCACAACAGCACCCTCATCTTGAACATAATAGCACTTTTCTCAATTTTAACTAAGTATTTGTTCACCTTTTGCCTGTCTTCTCCCACAAGTCTGTAAGTTTCATGACCCAGCCCAATGCCTGGGCACACCGCAGATATCAACAAACATTTGTTGAACAGCTGGATAAATGAATGAATATTAGATATATAATTCCTGTAGAATGAGGGGAGGCCACACATGGTATTTGCTTAGAAGTGAATAGCAGTTTGTTCCCAAGAACACGGTTTTGCATGGTATTTGCTTAGAAGTGAATGGCAGTTTGTTCCCAAGAACACAGTTTTTCTGCTCCTTTCTCCCACTGTCATCAAAATATTTCTTTATTCTTAATGGGTTGACCCTAAGAGAGATAGTACCCCTCCCCTCCATAGCTCTGGGACCATCTGGCAGCCCTGTCTTTCACCTTTCTAATCTCTGGGTTGATTCAGTTGGCCGGCTAGAGTCAGTTTTTTTTCAGGGATTCTTCTGTGTCCCTTCTGTGGGGTCCTTTCTGTCTAAGAATGTGATTTACTCATTCTAGAACTGGGAGAAAAATTAGTTACTGAATAATTAAATCTGAGCTGCAAATTATTTTTTAGAAAACCAATCATACCTTCTAATTACTAATGCTAATTAAACTATACATCAGCACCCTAGAAAGACAGCATATTAAAGCTGGAAGGGGCCTTAGAGGTCGTCTCGTTTCTCATCTTCTTATGTCACAAAGTTAAGGAGACAGAGGCCCAGAGAACTGACTGACTCACCAAGGACAGCTAGCTGTGTTCAAGGCAGAGCTATTATTAGAATGTCTCCTAACTTCGAGTCTAGTGTTCTCCCTGGTGCCCCTCTAACATTCTTGTGGCTTTACGAGGAGGAGACAGACACATTTGCCCAAGACAGAGCTCACGGATTAGCCCTACTGGCTGCATCTTCACTTCCATTTCCATTCATACAGTGCTTTCCTTAGAGCTGGACTTAATCAGCATGCTGCTGTGTGAACTGTTAAACCCTTACATCACAGCACCAAGGCGTTTCTCAGACTCGTTGCCTCTTTCCCATTTTTATTACCTTTGCTCAGGTTCTCATGTTCTATTTCACAGCTACTATTACAGCCACATCCTGTTGGGTCTTTCTGCCCTGCCCTTGTCCCCGCACATCTATCCAATCTATCTGATATAGTGCTGCAGAACAACCTTTCTACTCTGGTTCTGCTTATGCCACCCCTTTGCCCAGAGCCTTCGGTCTGCTTCACTGTCTCTAACTCCTAGTTCTTTCACAATTGGACTCAAACCTATTTTCTGGCCTTCGCTTCTACTGCTCCTTCTCATGAACCCAGTGCAGGTGTGTGAACACTGGCTCCACACCACTGCACAGCACTGCGACCCTGGGAAGATACTTAACCACTCTGAGCTTTTGAATGACTTTCTTCTGGACTCAGTAGATAATATCTGTAAAACATGTAAGGGGGTTCTTTCTACACTGAAAGATGGACACCAAATATAATCATAATTTTAATTTACCCTTTGATGCCATGCTTTCATTAGCGTGACAAATAACACAGCCCTCTATTATTTAACCAAATGGAAACTCCCATTAAGACAAAAGGTGGGATTCCTAGAATAAATCCTAAAGTAGTGTTCAAAACAAAAGAAAAGCTACGTGCATGAAAATGTTTACAATAAATGATAGCAAACAAAGGAAGGGAAGACAACATGAATACTTAATAGCTAATAATAATAAATGATGGAAAAGGGTATATAGTTATTAAAAGGAACAATTATGAAAAAACTTAAAAATATAAAAAATATACATGTGAAAATGCAAAATAAATGCACACGTGAAAATATCAGTATGTGTGCAGATAAGGCACCGTAACAGGGCAGTAACACAGACACATAAAGGGTGATTTTGTTCCTTATTTTAAAAAATTTTTGTTTTGGTTCCATAACTTTGTTGATGCTGATAGAAAACGTGAGGAGAACCCCTGACTAGCAAGACCCTAGAAGCGAGTCCTGTGTGCCTGGACTGCAGCGGCACGGTCCAGTGGGAAGGATGTGGATGCTGAAATCAGACAGCTTTGAATCCTGGCTCTGCCCCTCATCTGTGGTGTGAACATGGGCAAAATATGTAACCTTTCCTAGCCACAGTTACTGCTTCTGTACAACAGAGCTGAACACTACTCCTGGTGGTTTGTGAGGATGAAACAGCTTGTGTCAAACTCCTAATACATAGTTTGGCTCCATAAAAACTAGTTTTCCATTGTCCTTTAGTTACCTGGGGCGTGAGTTTTCTTGCTTTTTTCCAAAACTTGTAATAGGAGTCACTGCTTGGAGAGCTGTCTGATTCAACTTGATGGCGACTGCCTAAAAATCCACAGGAAGACATGCTCAGTCCCAGGAGGTGGATGCTTACCTTTCAGATTGAGCAAAGGGCTGAGATGCAGGTAAGGCAGCTGTTAATTACCTCTGGGTTGTCAGTCAAGTAGATCTGCCTGGAGATGTTGTTTATTGCACATATCCACTGTAGAGGACATGAAAAACCTGCTGAATCCCAAAGTCACCCACTATACTAGGAAAGAAGTGAAAAAAACAAAACCTTTACCTCTTCATTTTCCTTTCTGCTTTCTGCCTGGAGGATTATTCCCCTGAAATAAAATGCATCTGGATAAGTGCTTCTCAGATCTCAGCGACTGAGGATTATTCTACATAAACTCAACTTGCCTGGGGTCCTGAAGGGCAAGGGCCAGGAAGGCGGCATGATGGGAAGGAAAGAAATGGGGTTCTGGCTCTACTGCTCATTCACTACATGATCATGGCCAAATACTTCCTTTCCCTGGGCCTCAGCTTTCTCAGCTATCAAATGAGCAGGCTGGACTCAGATCTATTAGCCCCAGTCTGTGATTCTACAGTGTGGACCATCTTGTTGGCCCTTCTTAGATGATCCAAGGCAACCAGGACTCTGGCTCAGCCACTCCTCCCAATCACACCCAAGGAAGGAATTAGTAGCCATTACACTCCTTCCCAAGAACTAAAAAATCTGCAGACGGAGGGCCAGGGAATAGGGAGATAGGATACAAATACTACTGCCCTACCTTTGTGAAGGCTTAACTCTAAAAGGACTCCACATCTGCTAGTTCCTTTGTTCCTCAGATCATCTATGGGAGGTGGGGAACATGTATTTTACCCCTATTTTATATCTGAGGAAACCGAAGCCCAGAGGAGTTATGTAACTGCCTGGGACCACAATTAGAAGGCAGGCGTCTTCCTTCCTAGGTCATCTCCCTTTCTAGATCTTCTCCTATCACTCGGGGAGAAAGGATGGTGTCTAAAACTGCTCTGCCAATCTGGGAGAGGAGACGGTCAACACCATACCAACACTGCCCCCCACCTCTCCTGAACGTGCTATTGTTCAAATAAAATCTCAACTCAGAACCCCAACATAGACAGCAAATGCAAGTAGAGCAGCTGACTGAAGGACTCTCCCGAGGCAGGTGCACCCTGGAGCACCTCACGGGGCTCTGAACTCCTTGTAGTAGTTTGAAACCACTGCTCTAAGTGACAGGGGATCCCCTGGGATAGGATCTACTGTGAATGACCACAAGGCTGCCACTTCAAAAGCATGACCTCTTCTGGGCCCTTGAGGTACATGGGGTATGTGGGGACAGCATGCTAACGAATGACACTGCTGCAGCTCAAAATATGGTTCATATCTCCTGTCTCAGCTAGAACAACGGACTCCTCAGGCAGCTTTTACCTATTCTCCCCCTCATCCCTGCCCTGCCATAATACAAACACAAATGCTTGTTCAGCAACAGGCAAGGAGTAGCCACAGCCTTCTCTCTCTGAGAATCTGTGCTGACAAACAGCTCCTTCTGTCACCATCTTACAGACATAGGTCATCTCTTCTCCGAAGCCACAGACAAATCCTCACCGAGACTCCTTAAATAAGGCAGGGTGGATCCCATACAGGTCATGTGTGCTTGCTTAAAGAGAATATGAAAACATCCTCCCGAAAGGTCAACAGTACCCGGAACAGAGCCTCTCCCAGGGAGGACTGGCGTGTAGGAATGAGCTAGGAGGCCCCTGGCAGGGGTGGAGTCACTACACTTGTTCTCCTCCCAAATAAAACCCGTGTGGCATACGATTTTCCATTAGGAGTGGTGATCTGGAAGCAATATCGTCGGTCTTCACAATCCACAGCCATCACCGAGCAGTTGTCCAGGTCCTGGATCAAACCTCCAGCCACGGCTCCCCTGGGCTGACACATGAGATTCCCGCCTTGGGTGAAGAAGTAAAGTCTCTCCCAAGTGGTGGTGACCAGCCCTGTTTTACTGTAAGAATTGTTTTTAAAAAGCCCATTAGTACTAGGAAGCACGAACGGCACCTCAAGATCTTGCTGCCTCTTTAGGGTATTGGCAGCATTTTAGAAATAATGTGATTCTTTTTATTAAAGCAAAACTGCTTTGAAAATAACTCAAGTGCAAAGAGTAGCAGAAGAGGTCCAATTTAGCTTAAATGATCTGGGAGATTCTGGGATCTGCTCCCATGGGAGATGCCAGACCCACGACCAACTCCAGCGTGTGGGCAGGATGCGCCTACCTCCACTGCAGCCAGACTCTGGCCTCTACCTGATATCTGGAAATGGAATTAGTCCATCACCATTAGGAACTGGAAACCTGGAAGATCATTCCTCTAAGACGTGGAGCTGAACTGCTCTAAATCTAGTCAGTCACCAGGATCACCATGGCCACAGCACACAGAACCCTGGGGCATTTAGAAGACTGAGTTGTGCTCAGCCGGATGTTATTCTTGTTTTGTGGGCTGCTTACAAGAGGAAAATCCAGTAACTGGCAAAGAACACCAGAACCTTGTGGAGTTTTCTATCTGTACAGAACTAAAGGAGACATTTGGTTTGAGATCTCAACAAGCTTACAGACCTTTGAAGAGCTCTACCCTGGTAAGACAGCAGCTGGCAATTTCTCTTCATAGATCCTCCATTTGGGGGATACCAAATACATTTACTTGAGTCAGTATTTACTGAGTAGCAACCATGTGCAAGGCACTAGGCTTCCTGCCTCAATAATTATAATAATTTCCAAAAAATGGTAATAGCTAACATTTGAATGCTTACTACCTTCTAGGAATTACCTCATTCAATCCTTGTAACAACTGTATGAAGGAGGTGCAATTACCAGCTCTATTTTATGGATAAGCGATTGAGGCCCAGCGGGGTGTCTGACCGGTACTCAAACCGATTCTTCACTACCCCAACAGTAGCCTCCCTCTGCTCTTAGATGCAATTAAACCTGATCATCCCTTTAATTCAAAATGGACATTTAAAGACCTGAATGTTAAATATGTGATTCAGTCTATATGAACCTAGATGACTCTGAATACTTCCTGGCCCTCAGACTCTGGCTTTGATGGCTCCCACCTGTCAGGGGCCTGGAGGAAGGGGAGGGGTGGGATAACAACACTCACTGGTCCAGGAGGATGACAGTGAAGAGCAGTCTGCCTGCAAACAGCCATGGTGACCAGGGACAGAGGTGGCCTGCCCCCTGGAGTCCATGCACTGGGTTCTTACTCACATGACTTTCAAGCCCATCTCTCAGTGCTTGTAGACCTGGGCCCAGAGGCTTCCTGTGCCCCAGGTGGGAGGGGTGCTGTGGTGGGCGTTGTACCCCCACTCTTTAATGGGGCACTCAGCAGATCCTCTCTCGTTACTCCTGGGGAGAACAGATTTGAGAAAAAGAGGCAGGCAATGGCATTCTCACTTTCTGAGATTAAGGTAACCAGCCTTCTGGATGAGGTTCCTGTTGATCTGTGGTGCAGACACATCAAAGTCTGGAGTGTAAACAGATTCATCAACAGCAAGTAATTCTTGCTGGGACGCCCGCATCTTTTCCGCTTCAGCTTCCTGTTCCACCTGAATGCTTGAGACAGAAGGTGACAGGTCAGTCACTCATCACTGGCCAACCCAGCCCTGCTGAGCAGCAGATGGCAGAGCCATCTCCCACGGCTTCCTGCCTTACACAGGAGCCGCAGCCTCCCCTGGAGCCACAACTCTCCACCTTATCTAACTTAGGCCCTGAAAGCTGGGATCATGGGGACTCGAGTCTGCATCAGGAGAAGTGTTTATATGACTAATGTTTTAAATAAGAAATGCCATTACACAATGCCTGAGCCCAGCTAAACAATTTCTCTGCTGACAAAGTGGTAAACGTGCTCAAAGTGTTGAAGCAAATTTTAAGAGAAAAACTTTGACGAGCCCATCCTCAAGGGCTGCATGTGCAGGTCGCCTGTGCAAGTGCTGGAAAGGAAGGAAGAAAACAGCAGTCATTCCTGCCGCGCCCCCCTTGGTGGAGATGGCCAGTGGAGAGAGGAAAATGACCTGGAGGTGGCACCAAGGCGCAACACAAAGCCTGCTGCAGCGCTTCTCTTTGCATGACAGCCACACAACGGCCCGAGACTGCACGGGCTGGCTAGCCAAGCCATGCCCACGGTAGGAACAAGGGTGAGTGCACAGAGGTCCAGGCTCTGGCTTTTATGTGCGTGTGTGCTGAGGTGTAGAAAACCTGGAAGCTTTAGCTTGAAATAAGCAGCTGCCCTTTCTCCCCACAAAGTGAGGCCTCCATAGCTACGCCACCAAGTGGTGACAGTCTTGGTTATAAAATGCTGAACACATGGCCCACCCACACGAGAGAGCAAACTTTAGAGGCCTTGCTCCACTTCTCCACTGTGTTAAAGGAGAGAAGGCTGAATTATGAATGTTAAAATCAGAAGAAATTTTGGGGGCCAGCTAGTCCAGGGTTTCACAAAGTGAGTTCTTCAGGATTTTCTCTCAAAAGGGTTCTTTAATTACATCAGTTTGGGCTTGTACATTCCATGTTCTCCTCTTGGAGATTCACAATGTACACCGCCAGTATCTTGTTTAATGCAACTTGATGCAAGCCATCAATCTAAGCTAATTTTGACTTTTCTGACATTTGAGTGGAATGACTGGAGACTTCCCCCCTGGTGCCCTTAGGATAGGCAAGCTGGAGGACAGACCTCATCAGCTTAACCTGCTTGTCATTGCCAAGACAGAGAGAATGGAATGAGAGAAAAACCGTTAAGCAGTACAGGAGGCGGAAGGAGGGAGCCCAACGCATACAAAACCACTTAGGTTCTTAAGTTTTTGTGGGTAAGAAACCTCTGAGGACCTGATGAAAGGTAAAGATCGTCTCCCCCAGAAAAATACTCATGTGCATTTTGCACACAACTTCAGGGAGTTTTCAGTAACTGCCTCTCCCTCCCCTCTCCAACCCATACAGACCCAGGTTCAAAAACTCTGAGCTAGTCCAAGGCTCCAAAGAACTCAAGGAGCAGGGCAGAAAAGTGACTGCTTTCAACTGGTTCTCTTTGAAGATTTTTTAAAAAAAAGCATGTTTCACTTAATTAAAAAAAAATATATATGTGTGTGTATATATATATGGGAGAAACAGAAGGAGCCAAGAAAAAAGGTAGAAGTGTATCACTGTGGGGTTAGGGACTAAAATAACCAGCCCCTGGCTCTGTGGGGTGTTTGGAAACGACCCCTGCCTGGGTTTCAGCTGGGTCCCGAATCTTCTCACATCTTGCTACAGCATAGACCTAGGTCCCAGGGGAGGGACCGCAGAGCTCTGGAGCCACCACTGGACACTGCTCCTTGGCCTCCCTGGACTGGCCAGCTGCTGATGCGTGGCAATGTGGCTGCAAAACCACCTCCTGGTTGGAGAGGAGTGGCAGTACTTATTTACTCACCAATATAAAACTAAAGTAATAGGAAAATTAGAATTCTTAAACTGAATGCTTCAGCTGTTTGAACCAGGAGGTTATGTGCCTCCAGGTTCAACTGGGAACCCCGCCTGCTGTCTGTTGCCCCTGTAATGAAATACACCTTGTCAGGCAGCAGAGGGACAACTCACAGACCTGGACCCAGCCCTCAAGAGAAGGCTGTGTAGCCAGGGCTTTAATGCCTGGCGCGTGGAACTGTCGGAATGGCTGGGGCCCCACTTTGGTTGGCCTACTAACCACTCATGTTGACAAAGAAAGAGGACATAGGCTCTAGGATCTGCAGAGAGTACACCATAGCATCTCAAAAACGGCACAAATGTCGCACCATTCATTAATAAAAGAAATCTAGTACATGAAAAAAAATTTGAGGGGCCGGCCCAGTGGCATAGTGGTTAAGTTCACACACTTTCCTTCAGCAGACCGGGGTTCGCAGGTTTGGATCCTGAGCACAGACCTACACACCACTCTTCAAGCCATGCTGTGGTGGCGTCCCATATACGAAACAGAGGAACATTGGTACAGATGTTAGCTCAGGGACAATCTTCCTCAAGCAAAAAAGAGGAAGACTGGCAACAGACGTTAGCTCAGGGACAATCTTCCTCAAGCAAAAAAGAGGAAGACTGGCAACAGACGTTAGCTCAGGGACAATCTTCCTCACCAAAAAAAAAAGGGACCAGCCCCTTGGTGTAGTGGGTAAGTTCGGCACGTTCCACTTTGGCAGCATGGGTTCGCAGGTTCGGATCCCATGTGCAGACCTACACCCCTCGTTCAGCAGGGCAGAAAAGTGACTGCTTTCAACTGGTTCTCTTTGAAGATTTTTAAAAAAAAAGCATGTTTCACTTAATTAAAAAAAAAATATATGTGTGTATATATATATATGGGAGAAGCGCTGTGGCGCTGTGCCGCTGTGGCGGCAATCCACATATAAAAAGAAGTGGAGGAAGATTTGGCAACAGATGTTAGCTCAGGGCTAATCTTCCTCAGCAAAACATGAAAAAAACTGAAGCACAGATGGCTCTCCCAGAAACATGGAAAACTATGGAATTCTGAGTTAAAGTAGGATAAGAAAGAGACAGAGATAAGGGAGAAGTGTTATGAAGTGACAATTGAATAGGCGCCCTTCTTTCACTTTCTCCTAACATTCCCAGGGGCTAACGATCAAATTAAAAGGCAAGAAACTGAACTCGAATTTCACAAATTGCTCTCTAGCATAAGTATAAATCTAGTCCACATCACTCGCTGCTGCCAGCAATCAGGAAAAAACAGCTCAGTGACGTTCAGGAGGGAGGGTATTCTTTCATAAACTACAACTCCCCCCTCATGTCTGTGTGAACACTCAGCATTGGTTTTCCTTCGGATTTATTCTTTATTTTCAGCATTTTAGGTACACTTCTGCTTAAGTAAATTCCACTGGTTGTCCTTCTTAAGGTATTTTGAAATGCACATCCTCGAGAAAATGAGCAACTTTCTCTTCATTTTTCCACACAAAATACAATCCTATCCTCGTGTTTCCATTTTGTATATTTACTTATCAACTACATACACACACACACACACACACACACACACACACACACACACACACACTTCTATACTCCAGGAATCATAACAAGTCCTCAAGGAACTACATGCCTGCAGTCTTCATGAAAAACGCCTGGTGCTGGAGGAGGCTGGGAGCCTCTTCCGGGCTGACTATTGTGGACGCTGACGAAGGAGCCAAAGGGAGTGAGAGCAGCCACGGCCTCAATGACACGTGGGCAGGACAGTCAGAAGAAACGATGTATTTTTTTAAAAAGTGCATTTGCCAGGCTGAACTGCATGCAGTTTGTTAAATTAATTCAAAAAAGGCTTAACGCCTCGTTTATCTACCATGACAAATGTCATGGTTAGAGTTTCCTGAAAAGGTGTGGCATTTCTGGCTGCTAACCCATTAGCTCTCAAAGGTAAGAGCAAAGCGCTCGTTTAAATGCACAGCAAGCCTAAACTGGACTCACAGGCTTCTAACACATGAAACCTGGATAGTAACAGGAGGAGACCCAAAGAACTGGAACTTGGACTTAATGGGAAAGTACCCCTGTGACATTTTAATCTTTTATTTATACATAATCTTTTACCATAGTGGACAGGACTCTGGGCTCCACACAAGTCGGGAACCGCAGAAATCATTACTTTTCAACCACAATATTCACAAATACTGACATACTCATCAGCAGCTAAGAAGAGGCACTCTTTCTGAGTGTTCACGGAGTGGACATGGGCTTTGGGGGACCCTCAGCTGTCAGAACCCTCCCCACCTCGTGGAGACATTGATTCAGCAGGAAAGGCAAAAGGCACACAAGATCCAAAGTGGAAGGCAGCATTACCTTTGAACCATGTCTGCAACGGAGGATAAAAAGCTGTCCATACTTTGGTTAAACATCTCTGCTCCCCTCTTAAAAAAGTTAATCTGAAAGATATAATTGTAATATTCTGAAAATCATCTAGGAAAGGAGATGAATGAATTCATTAAATGTGAGACTGAGAGCGTGGAGGCAGCCGACACTGGTTGGCCAGCCCCTCCTCACTTGCAGCACTCGCTGCGTCTCTACAGAGCCCCCACCACATGCCACGGCTGAGAGTTACTCCCAAAGCCTTGAGTGCACGTGTGGAATGTGGATGGTAAACATAGCTATCTGGCTGAATGGCTGTCAATATTAGGAATAATGTTAAGTTAACTGCTTGGTACATATCTGGTGCATCAATAATTACTACTGATCATTATTTTTGATGGTATCATCATGAGTTTTTTTCCTGTGTGAATTCTAGATAGTAAATTTCTTGAGAGCAAGGATAAGGTCTTATTCATGCCTGCATCTCCAGGGGCTAAATGGGTATGTGACCAATGACACATACAGCCCTAGCAAGAAATGGACAAGCACTTGACACAGCTCAGCGTGAGGTTCTCCAAAGCGAAGCCTACACTGAAGGCCACCATCTGGCTGACACTGTTCACCAAGCCTCATGTGGCTCTGAACACAGGCTGGACAGATGGTGACATGGCTGAGATATTGCAGAGGGAAAACTGGGCTCAAGACCCCTAAAAGGCTCTTCCAACCCTGATATCAACTTAAAGTGGATTGTGTATGTGAAGGACACAGCAGGGCCCCGGCACTGCACAGGTGCTTGACATAGGCGAGGCCCTTCCTGCTCCCCAGTGCTCTCTGAGAGATGCTCTCTCTGCCCAGGGGAGAGTGGACCTAGGAGATCTGAGGACTATACAGTTTGAAAATGAAAACTGCAGTTGCTGGCTTTCTGGGAACCAACAGAAGGAATTCCTTACTTCCTGAGACTCCCATGTCTCACCTCCCAGAAAGTTTGGGTTCCCTGACAAACCCTGAAGGGCAGGTGTACGGGAAAGAGAGGAAGAAGACCATTTCTGTGCGTTACTGACATCTGCAAACACCTCGCCCCGAAAAGCTCAAGTTTCCATTTCTTCTATGCCCAGGGTTTAAAAATCCTAAGTATTGGGTATGAACTGCTCCATTTTATATGCCTGATTGTACA
The DNA here is from genome assembly GCF_020826845.1 of Diceros bicornis minor. Lineage (NCBI taxonomy): Eukaryota > Metazoa > Chordata > Mammalia > Perissodactyla > Rhinocerotidae > Diceros > Diceros bicornis. The sequence goes on along the minus strand of NC_080764.1, from coordinate 18,760,984 downwards.
GAGGTAAACAGTTGCAAGCCTAAGTCATGAAAAAAAGAGAGAAAATATTCAGCTCGGACATAGGTAATCTCTCATGCATTACCCCAGACCCCAGCTGGGCTGTCTGATCTGGAAGCAGCCCTTGCCCTGGGTGGTGGTCACAGAAGTTGACCTCTTACCTCGAGGAGGCTAGTATGTTATCAACATGATGCTGACATCCTTACATCTGTTCCCCAGACACCCTGGGGAAGTACATACACCAATGTCCTTAGTTTTCACAATACCAAACAAATGATGATCATGATTATCCTAATGCAAGGTAATACATGCAGGGAGATGTTCTGGCCCCATGATCTTTGAATCATACAGAGCTCAACACTGTAAATGCCATTTTGAATCCCTGAAATGTTAAATATCAAAGTCTGTTAAATGTGCATTCTGTATTTCTAAGGGCACAACATCATGGTGGCTTTTCCTCTCCTTCTCCTCCCTGAACTCCTTGGAATTTATACTCAAAATCCATGTCTTAGCCCCTCTACTATTCTGTAAGCTTCTTGGACAGGGGCTCACACAACCTCTAAAAAAATATGACGAATGAATGGAAGGAGGGGATGAGATACTGGCTTCTACAGCCACATTTCATAGTACTTACCCTGTAAATACTACACTAGAGTTCATTTTTGTGTTCTCATAAATCTGTACACAGATTACAAAACCTCAGTTTGTTTGCAGCATGAGGACTGAATCAGGATGTAATTGAAAACCTGTGTAACGAGGGCTGGGAAAGCAGAAATGGAGTCAAACAACCTCTGCCAAAGTGGGTGGTGTGAGAAGCCTGAGTCAGTGGAACATCATTCAAAGACCAAAGTTCATGTGCCTCTGGGAACAGCAGGAAGGACAGTGGCCATATGACCATCTGTTAACAAAGGTGGATGCTCAACGAACATTGATTTAAAGGGGCAGATGAGGCAGAAGGAGAGCAAATGCTTTGGAAGCATCCAAAAGATTCATGAGTTAGCCAACCTGGTCTAGGAGAAGGGACTACAGTTTTCATCAGCATTTACAAAGTCTGCAGGGTGAGGGACTATTTGGTCTTGTGCCTTGAAATCTGAACACTTTTCACATGAAAAATGAAACACGCCATCCTCAGTCCTCAAAAATGCTGTTGCTGCCGCCCAACAATGATGGTGTGCTCTGTTCTATTTTCCCAGGCCCAGGGGCTGCATTTGTGCTACTGCACCCACGGGTCTCCTCTTCTCTCCTGCGGCCAGCGTTCACTTACAAAGTACATGCTGGGAGAAGAGGTGTAGTCCCTAACCACGAAAGAGAGTGAAACCAGCTGGGATCAAGCCCCTCCTTCAGGACTTGTGAGGACTCTCATCTAACCAACTAGGCTCCCCCAAGCACTGACGGAGCAGGCCTGTGGCTGCTCATCTTTCTGAGACTCTACAGAGCAGGGATTACTGCTTCAAAGGCAGGACTGTCCATCCAGGGAGGACAGATGGGACGGGAGGTATTCTCTAACAAAACTAGGACATCCGCCAGGTCAGAGGTACGTTACTTAATGGAAGGAGAGAGGAGGGCAACAGCGAGTGAGCGAGTGCATACCTGTGGGCACAAGTGCCCATCGCGAGGAAGCTGGACGGCTCCCAACAATCTGCTGAGGACTGGAGCCCCCAGCTGGACAGTGCTAGTTTTTGGTTTAACCCAGCTTTACTCAGATGACACAGAAAGATTATATTGCTCTACTTAAATATTACCTCTGAAGGCAGAAGGTGACTTTAGTGTCCTCACCATTCAACAATGTAACAACCATATTAAGAAGACAGACAATTGAGCTTGGATGTTTAAAGATCCTCTCTTGTTCCCCCTTTCTCTGAATGAAACTAAGGTGTTTTTTTTTTTTTTGAAATTTACATATTTTTAAAATGTATTATAAAAATAATAGACGCTCATATGTCTGTGGTTTTAAAAAGTTGCTGTTTTTCTTAACATTTTGCTTCCTCACATCCTTTTCTGTTCCTAGATTGTCAACTGAGAGAAGGTTCCTGGCTGTGTTTCTCACATACCAGAGTGAGGTTCTGCAGTCCACAGAAGTGGGGATAAGCGGGGCAGGGATGGAGGGTGAGGAGTGGTGCCCTTCGCCTCAGGTTCACACTCACTCCTGTCCCTGCCAGGCTGGTGCCCATCCTGAAACTGCAGCCTCCCTGCAGACAAATGTCCAGTAGACCACTAAATGCGGGGGAAGAAGCCAAACACATACTCTACAGAGACTTCATCAAGCAGTGGCAACATCTCCCCACGCCCCAGATGCCAAGGAGCGGGAAATAACCTCAGCACGTATCATCTGAGAATAGCTCAGCTGACGGTGGCCTTTACCACACAGAGCAGCAGAGGAATGCGTGGAGTCCTCGGCTGTAAGCCTAGCTCTACCAACCTGAGCAGTCAGCTGCTTCTCAGAAACTTGGACTGGGCCTGGCTTTCATTTGGATCAGAGACAAAGGGCTACGGCGGCTCCTCCCCACGGGAGGTTTGGGATCAAGGCCATCATTTCCTGCACATATAGCCTAACAAGTCCAGCTCACGATGATCCAGCCCACCTGGAAACTCTCCAAGTGCTGAATCTCAGCAAGTTTCCAGGGACGTGGTGCATTCTGTTTCTTTCTCTGATGGTGCTTCAGTTTCTCCTAAATCTACCTCAGCAGAATGCCAGGTTTCTCCCCAGCTGGCTGAGGTCTTACCCTCTGGGGAAGGGACCACCCTACCTGTGCGTGGGCAAAGCCAATCATGGGCTCCATCATGGCCACACGCTTTCTGTACTGCAGTGCGTTGAGGGCACAGTAGTACTGAAGGGAAGAAAGGTGCTGTTTCCGCCGCGCAGCCGCCACCTCTTTGACAACTTCAGTCTTCACCTGATGAAGAGGTGAAAGGAAAACTTCAAGTTGTCTAATGGTTGTGGCAATTCTGTAAGAGCATGCAACTTCGAAACATGTTCATTTATTCATTAGAACCATTTTTGTGACAAATATAATACAACACAGATAAGCTTCCACGTCGGGTTTTAAAACATCCAAATTAAAAATACCAAAGTAGGGCCAGCCTGGTGGCATAGTGGGTAAGTTTGCACACTCCGCTTCGGCAGCCCGGGGATCGCAGGTTTGGATCCCGGGCGCGGACCTATGCACCGCTTATCAAGCCATGTTGTGGTGGCGTTCTACGTATAAAGTAGAGGAAGATGGGCACAGATGTTAGCCCAGGGCCAATCTTCCTCAGCAAAAAGAGGAGGATTGGCAACAGATGTTAGCTCAGGGCTGGTCTTCCTCACACACAAAAAAACAAAAACAAAGTAATAACATTTCAGTGCTTGTGAGGCTGCACTAGGGGGAAGCCAACACTTTCTGCTGGTAGCACAACAAAGCACTACAGTCCTTTAGGAAAACAGTAGGGCACATGTACTGAAAGCCACCAACATTGTAGTTCACTCATAAAACTGTATTCCAAGGAAATAATTTAGCCCAAGGAAACCATGGAACAGAAGTAAAAAGTTATATGCATGAAAACAGTTAATATTATCTCTAGTAGCAAAAAAAGCATGAGTTAAAGAATCAGACTCGATACCCAGGGCAAGGAGTTCAAGTGACTGAACGTATACGAGTCAGATAACCATATGCAGTACCAAGCTCAAGTTGAAATCACTTTGTGATTGTAATTTTACAATGGTTCCAAGCTGGTGTTAACAAACCAGTTTGAAAAGCTAGAATAGGGAAGCAGAAGTTTACTTACGTGAGATTCAAAATAAATAATTTAAAAATCCATGTACAGGAAAAAAAGAGAAAAAAATCGAGACACCCTCAATGTCACGAATTCACAATAGGAAGAAACAAAAGGAGCTTAAGTAAATGCGGTGAAAAACAACATGTAAGGTAGGTATTCTTACCTTTTCATTCTCCCTTTTTTTAGGAAGCCTGCTATATTTTGCCATTGAGAGGTCATGCTCTAAAAATAAACAGACATTTTAGCACCCAGACAGGTTGAAAGGCAAGAACATTCACTCAGCATCTCCACACACACACATCCAAACCCACGCGCACCACTAAACCCACGCATCAAGAATGGAGAAGATGGGGCCGGCCCGGTGGCACAAGCGGTTAAGTGCGCGCGCTCCGCTGCGGCGGCCCGGGGTTCGCTGGTTCGGATCCCGGGCGCGCACCGACGCACTGCTTGGTAAGCCATGCTGTGGCGGCGTCCCATATAAAGTGGAGGAAGATAGGCACAGATGTTAGCCCAGGGCCGTCTTCCTCAGCAAAAAAAAGAGGAGAATTGGCGGATGTTAGCTCAGGGCTGATCTCCTCACAAAAAAAAAAAAAAAAAAAAAAAAAAAAAAAAAGAATGGAGAAGATGCCTACCGTTGCTGGCGAGTCCGAAGAGATCCTTTAAAGTGCTTACTTCTGAATAAGAAAAAAGAAACACTTTAGAGCAAAGAAAATAAACTATGCCAACCCAGAGCTCTGTGCTTTCCCAAGAAAATACAAGTATACACATGGAAGGGGGAAGGTTCTCCTGGCACACCCTCAAGTCCCCTCATGGGGCCCTAGCCTGGTGGCTGGAAATCCCGCTCTCACTGGAGCTTGTGGCGTCAGCTGCACCCCATGTTCAGTGACCCTGACTGCCCACAGAGCCACTCCTCTCCAGAGAGCACTTGGGGACGGGGGCTGGAGCGCGTGGTAGCCAGGTACTATTCATGGAGACCAGAGTATAAAGGTATGCTCTGATTCTTAGCCCCCAAAAAGAGTGTTCTAACACATCAGAATCAGAAAGGCCTGACTACACCCAGAACCTAGAAATTTCCTGTCGTTGCCATTTTCACATCTGACAAAGTCACCATTGACAAAGTAATGTGCGGTGCCTGTTTTAAGGAAAAAATCAGATGCCATCTAGTATATCGTACCCGCAACAAACCTGACATGGCTTCACAAAGTCCAAAACCAAAAAACAAAAAGGTCAATGAGGGCAAGGACTGTCCAGTTAAAAACACAGAGATACCTAAAAGAAAGTGATACTTTTACAATTCCAAAACAATCCATTTTTGCTTTGTCAAACAAAGCAAAGCATTTTCACATCTTCGATGTTCTTTTTTAATTTGCCTCAAAATTGCCTCCAGCTTTTAAATTTCTTTTCACATTATTCTTACGCTTTCTGATATCAGGCTGCTTTCTGCCTTTGTTGTCTTGCATTTTTCTTTCTCTCTCACTGTTTACTTCTTATTGGAGCAGAGTTTTAGGGTTTTTTCCATTTAATTTTAAATAGCTTCCTTAATATCTTTTGTGTTCTTTTCATTCAGATTATGTGCTTGTATTCGTGGGTAAATGAAAAAAGCAGAAAACATAAGACAGACCACCACTAAGCAAAGGGGATGCCAGATTCTAATTTGGTTCTCATGTTGATTCAAGTACGACCTGGGCCAAACACTTCAAATTTATGTCTTGGTGTCATGAGAAAAGGATACTTTGATTAACTGTTTTCATAGATACTAAGAGCCTTCTCTTTTCACTGCTACTAGACAGTTTTATTCCCTTAAAAAAAAAAATCAGCATCCTGGACCAACACTACTGATCCACAGTGGAGCCATCCTGGATTAACACAGACGACTATCTAATATTATATAACGCTGTCGGGCACTCACAATCCCAGGCTGCCTCCCATTCATGAAGCTGAAACATACACCTCTGACAACACAGGTCTTAGAGGGAGATCATTTTCTTTCTCACAGATTTGGAGTTTGTTTTTAAAATGATAACCCCACACATTTCTGATGATTTTATTTAGAGAAAATCTTTTTAAAAAACACACTGAATGAGGCTTTCAGTACTGGATAATCAGCACACAACTACATTTAGGTGTGGGATTTGCATGTAATTAAAGATGAGCAACAATAAAAAACACTAAAAATCTGCTCAGTCAAGATATCTCTTTATACAAGCTAACTGCCATATTATTTGTTATTCTTTCTTTATCAAGTTTTAGTGCCGTCAAACTGCCCTTGGGTAGTTTGTGCCAGCTCCACCACAGGCCCCCACAGCCTCAGATGACATGATCACAGGGAATCGCAAAGCGAGGGGGAAAGAAGTCATCTTTAAGATTTACCCTTTGATTTACTGCATCTTTTCTGCCCCCCAAAATTTTTTTAATTTTAAGGTGTTATATTTTTAAAGAGGAAGTACTATACTGAACAGATCTTTCAGTACTCAGGTTTAGACTTTTTGGTCAGCAATTTTTTATATCAGTGTTCTAAAAATACAATTCTTTAATCTCTAAGCAATGAATATTTTCAATGAAATAAGAACAAAAGGACTAGAAAATTTAGATTCCTTTTTGCAACATCAACTAAGTTTTTTCAAGATTATTTGTTTTTATAGTCATTTTTTTGATTACCTTGATTTCTATGAGATATAAAATTATTCTCAAGTTTTATTTTAGTCGAAGAACCAAAATTAGTCCAAAAGGGCAACCAGGCTCTCTGAACTAGTCGCAGATGCTCCCCTCACTAAATGTGCGCTCCAGGAGAACAGGGACCCCACGGGCCTTGTTCAAAGCTGCACCCCCAGAGTCCAGCAGGAATAAAGTATGGGCCCCGCCCCATCCTTTCCTCTCCAAGGCTCCCACTTTACATTCCAAAGCATTCATGGCTCCCCAAGAACAGCATGCTCCCAATCTGTACTATAAGCCTTGCCACATATGTCTACTTGGTAAACACTTATTCACCTTTCAAAACCCAGCTCAAGATCACCTTCTTCAGGAAGCCTTCCCTGGCACCCTATCCTCAAAAGAGTAATTACGCCTTTGTGTGTGCTATTTCTATTCCTTGTACATCTCTGTTCTGCTGCCCTCATCACATGATAATACAATTGTCTGTTTCCAAGTCTATTTCTATTAGTGTGTGAGCTTTAGGTGAGCCAAGAACATAGTAGGAATTAATAAAAGTCAGCTAAATTGAATTGCTCAAAAACAAGGGCATTTCTCAATGATCCACATGTTTAAAGAAATTAATATAGCAAGAATTATTATTAAACGAATTAATATTTTGAAGGTAATTGACACCGAACTCAGTTACTTTACCTGTGAGATCCTTTTCTCGAAATTGTATAATAGGTAAGACCATTGTGTCTGCCAACTGTTTAGCCAGCTCTGTATGGAGAACATTAAGCTGAAAGAAAGAGAAATCTTACTGAAGAAAATTATATACACTATTACTGACACTGTCTTATTTCACCAACGGACCACACTGAACACTTCCGTAGTTAAGGAGCTGAGTTAGACTTCCTTAGCAAATAAATACCCTTCATAAGTAAATGATATAGACCGAGAGGTATTAAAAAATAAATGCAAGGTTCTAACTGACCAGGCCATCAGTTAAGTTTGCTAAAGGAGTCTCCAGGCCGATGGCTATTGTTTGTTTACTGTGCAAACTCTGGTTCTGTGCTCTCAATCTGAGCCACACCCGCCTGGAGAAGAACGCTTTGACGTGCCTGTAGTGAACACAGCTCACTGCGAGGGCTCAGCACAGGTTGGACTTCACAGGCCGCCGTGAGCTCTTGTACTCTCTAAGGGCACTGAAGTCACACTTGAAAGAGAGGCCTGCTGGGAACCTCCTAACCCTAAAATTGCAGCCCACTGTGGGCCTGGGAACTCCTCTGGAGAAAGAAGGCGCTCTACTGAAACAACTCAGATTTCAGGCCTCTGTTCCTTAGAAAAGGATCTTTCTAAGAACGAGACGACTGTATTCAAACGTGATCCTCCTCAGCAGAAAATTTTAACCGCTCTGGATTCTTTTTCCCCTTCCACCTTGTCAAGGCCTTACTAAATCCTGTTGTTGTAAATGGTCTAGGAGAAATACACATTCTCCCCATCAGCACCACCACTTCTGAGTACTTTTTGTGTGTCAGCTTTACAGGCTTTATACCATTAGTTCTCACCCACTCTGTGAGTTAGGTGTTATTTATTATCCCCATTTGGGCAAATAACTCTCCAAATCCAGAGAGCAAATAAGTGGCACGGCTGGGATTTTAATCTTGGGCTACTGAGATCTAAAATCCACACTGTCTCCACTACACTGTCTTGGATATAGAGTTTGGCTTTCATGCTCACAAAGCTGCCAAAACTTCCAATGTTTGGTAGTCTGGACATCAGCAATGAACACAGTGGAAGGGATTCTTCCACTGGGCCTCAGACTTCCAGATATTATGAGGATGCTCCAGGACTCCTTCTGGGTGAATCAGGCGAAGTCACCCAGCAATCATTTTTTGAAGTAAACATTTGGCACAGTTTCTTTCAGCAGTGATAGCAGTCACATATATGAATCCCCCTTCTCCACACAGATCTCCCCACAAGAGATCTGCTCCTTCAGGGTTTTGTCTACAGAGGCTGCTTTGATAAGCTTAAAGACTTGCCTAAGGTCAACCATTTGCCAGGCAAGGGAGCAATAGGCCAAGCAGTTAATGTTCCCCCATCTTTCTTTTCTTTTTTTATTGAGGTCACATTGGTTTATAACATTATCTAAATTTCAAGTGTACATCGTTATATTTCGATTTCTGTGTAGACTGCATCATGTTCACCACCCAAAGACTAATCACCATCTGTCATCGTACACATGTGCCCTAACGCCCCTTTCACCCTCTTCCCTCCCCCCGCCCCCTCTGGTAACCACCAATCTAATTTCTCTGTGTATTTGTTTGCTGTTGTAATGTTCCCCCTATCTTTCAATCTAGCCAAAGCCCGGCTGCTTTATTCTGCTGGGAATACATGAAGACAGTCATGCCAATAAATGCCATCAGGATAGAATGTGTTAATTATTTTTCCTGAATAACTTCAATAAGAAATGTACTGTTTTTTACTAACAGTTAATTGAATGAAAGTCAACAAGTACGCCTACTACGTGCCTGGCTCTGTGCTCAATGCTTTGATATACATTGTTTAATTTAATCTTTTTAACAGCCCAATTAAGGGACTTTCCTGCTACTGCCATTTACAAACAAACCAAAACTCAGGGAGATTAAGTGGCTTTCTAATGGTTATGCACTTCAGGGACGGCAAATTTCCTAGCTACTCATTTTTTTCCTAATTTTTCTTAAGGACCAAGGGATTTGTGTCATTGAATTTTTGCCTTGGGGCTTTTGAGAGGTAAGGGACAATCACTTCTAAACACATGCCTACTCAGAGCAGAGGGCCTGACACACTCAGTAAATGCGATCTGTAATGACGATTCCTGTCTCAGGTGCACTCCAAGGAAGTCATCTAGAAACCTTGCTTTTGGGGAAATCACCAAGGACAGAAATCTCTGCAGGCCTACATGAAGGATGTGATTCCAAGGCATTATATTAAATATAAGCCACACAAATTTCTACTTTTAGTTGGATTTTTCCTTAATTTCTGAGTCCAATTACTCATCTTGAAAAATTTTCAACCAAGTTTTCAGGTAGAGAAAACAACCTCAAAAGCTGCCCCCGAGCTAACTGCTTTCCCCCGCGTAGGGGTCTCCATCAGAGGACCTCTGAACACTCCTTACAGTGCTCAGCTTCTGGGAGGCCGTGAAACTCCCTATAAAAGCACACTTCCAGGCTTCCATCCTTTGGGAATGATTCACTCCCCTCTAAAAGAATCATCCTGCCTCTGCCCATGAAAATATGGTTGTGAGTAAACATCTTAAACTGGAAATCTTGGTTCTGGGGTTTTGACAACTAACCACATTTCCTTAGCAAGTCTCTTCTAGTCAAGAAAACAGACCACTTCAGTGGGTGCAGTCTACTGCTTCCCCCTGGGTTATTTATTCACTATTAATTAAGAAACATTCTTCTCCTCACCTCACACAAAAAAATTACTTTTGTTCCTCTCTAATTACATTTTCCATTCATTCTCCTCCTCTTCTGGAATGGATATCCATCCACTTTAACGTACATTTTGAAAAGAGTCACAGAGGTGGGATAGAGAAAGCAGCTCAAAAAGAACTGGATGACTTGTTCTGTTATCTCCCCAGCGCCTAGAGCAGCATCTACTAAACAGTAGGTGGTCAACAAATGTTGAATGAATAAAGACTTGTTGGACTGATTCGCTGAATGAACGAAGTGCAACCAGTACAATTTTATATGAATGTTTTTCATTTTATAAACTGAAGACGGCGTCTACTTCACATCAGTGATTGAACGGTTAAATGGTATTTGCATATTCTTTGTGCTTATTCTTTATCATGGCTTTTTATTATAAGTATTGCAAACTCCTTGAAAGATGCAACAGTTTACACCTACCTAATTTTGCAGAGGGTTCTGCCCAGCACCAGTAGCGTCTAAGCGTTTATGTTTTTTACAATTAGGATTTTTGCACTTTTCCTATAACAATATCAGTTTTTCAAAATATTCCAAATGTATACAATACAGCTACAAGAGGAGATGCATGAAACCCGTTGTTGTAGGCTGAATCGTGCCCCACCCCAAAAAAGAAATGTCCACCTAGAACATGTGAGTATTTGGAAAAAAGGTCTTTGCAGATGTAATGAAAGATCTCAAAATGAGATCATCCTGGGTTATCCAGTTGGGCCCTAAATCCAATGACAAGTATCCTTATAAGAAGAGAAGATACAGACAAAAAAGGCAAAACACCGAGGTGGGATGGAGTGGTGGGAAGGGGCCAAAGTGAAGTCAGAGCCAGAGACTGAAGTGATGCAGCCACAAGCCAAGGAACACCTGGAGCCTCCAGAAGCCAGAGGAGGCAAGGAAGGATTCTCCCCTAGAGCCTTTGGAGGCAGCATGGCCCTGCCAACAACCTGATTTCACACTTTTGGCCTTCTGAACGGGGATAGAATAAATTTCTATTGTTTTAAGCCACCTACTTGTAATTTATTACAGCAGCTCTGAGAAACTAAAACACACTCCCTATGAAACTGAATTCTTGGATCTTTCTTTTGGTCTATTGTTCATATATATCAAAGCCTTTCCTCTCAAATTGGAAACAAAAATAACAGTATACAATCTCTCTTATGAAACGAACCTTGGAAGATCAACAAGTTGAGATACCTTCTCAGATATTTAAGTAAATATCTAAAAATGGAAAGTGGGCCAATACAAAGATGAAAGTTCAAAAAAGAATCAAATAAAATTTTGCCATGTTGCTCTCTTACCTCATCCACCACTTTGGAAAAATAGTGGAGTGTAGAAATTACTTCTTCATCGCCTTTGCCAAGAGCAAAATTCTAAGACCAAAGAATAACAGAGCTTGGTGTTAACTGAATGCTTAGGAATTCAGCACCAAAGCATCACCCCACAACACATTACCCTCCATGTCAACTTCCTCTCTTCTCCCAAAAGCACATCATGTCAGTGTCTAAACGCAGAAAAGTCCTGCCCCAGCGATACACTCAACTGCTCCTCTCCGACGACTCCTTCATTGCTCATCATCCTTATGTCTGGACATAATGGTATCTTTGAGTTTATTTCCCAGAATTGTTAGTGTCGATCCACTTGCAGTCCCTCGGAGACTATGAACCCTTAAGGCTATTGATTACTTCTGTAGGCTAATTAGAATACATCATGAAGACTTTGGATAATCACCAGTTAGAATTTATCAGTGGAAAGGAAAAGGCAAGACAAAAGAAAAAATGGAAATGGACTATGGAAAAAAGAGAAAGACAGAAATGAAAGTCTCTCAAGATGCCTTGAAGAATTCCTCAAAAGAACTCCACTTAAGAGAGTCCCGAGCACAGCATCATATGCCACATAAATATCGAGTTACCTGTTTTTCATACGCCAGAAGTTGCTTAGAAAGCTGTTGAGTGGCCAGGCACATTTCATTCTGTAGGGAGAAGAGAAAAGCAAGTAAGATTTGTCCAATACATACAGTCACTGGAAAATGCCACCTCAGAGAATCCCATAAAAATACTATGTCTGTGTGTCTATAAAATAATAAAATATTTTTTTAAGAAATTATTTGGAAAACAAGACCAAAACAAATTAAAAGGTTAGAGCTTTTTTCTTTCCTCCCATCATTTACAAATTACTGCTCCTTCTGGTCATTCAGTTGGTAGTTAGCAATTATAATGTGACAAACATCCAACAAAGACGTGGTCCCTGTCCTCACAGGGTTTAATGGGGGAAGCAGACATCAAAAAATAGTTAGAACTGGGGTCGGCCCGGTGGCGCAAGCAGTTAGGTGTGTGTGCTCCGCTGCGACGGTCTGGGTTTCGCTGGTTCGGATCCCGGGCGCACACTGACGCACCGCTTGTCAAGCCATGCTGTGGCAGCGTCCCATATAAAGTGGAGCAAGATGGGCATGGATGTTAGCCCAGGGCCAGTCTTCCTCAGCAAAAAGAGGAGGATTGGCAGATGTTAGCTCACGGCCGCTCTTCCTCAAAAAAAAAAAAAAAATTAGAAGCATGATGAGAACTGCAAAGGAAATGCTGGACGTGTTAGGAGGCTCTGACAGGCGGACCCAGATGGTTTCTAACGAGGAGATGTTTAAGCAGACCGCTGAAGAAACACTACAGGTTAGCCACGGGGACGAGCTTTCCAAGAGGAACCAACGTGTGGAAAAAGCGCAGAGCCTGTGTGAAGAGCTGTAAAGGGTAGCGGAGCTGGGGCAAGGGGTGCAGGGTGTGAAGGTGAGACAAGGCTGGCAATGCAGGCAGAGCGAGGGCATGCAGGACTCCGTGGTCCAGACTTAGACTTTATTCTAAGAGTAACAGGAATTTAAGCAGCACTGTGACGTTATCAGATTCTACCAAACTCAGGGCTCTAGGTCAGTAACGATGGAGAGTAACATGGAAGCACAGCTGCAGCGCCCGGGGAGGCCCGTTTTGTGCTGATTTTCACTGGCCAACACTGCCCATTTTCCTTTTCTCTGATTTAATCCCTCTAATCTCTGGCTACACAGCCGTTTTCTACCACTGTCCTCCCATCACTAACGCACTCAGCCTAGAAGACGTGTTTTACCTTTCTAAACCTCAGTTAAGGCTTCTCTTTAGGTTCAGCGGTATCCCTACGAGAGGGGCAGAGTGACGGGTCTGACCTGGAGCGGATGAGGGGAGGGCACTCACCTGCCTTGGCCTCTGCTTACTTTCTAATTCTCCTGGGTTTGCTGCTCCTTCAGGGGTAAGGCCCGAGCTCTGCAGGAGCTTGTTTTATGTTTCGTGGTCCTCCTTTGCAAGACCCCTCAGAGCCTAATCCCACTTTTTTTGGCCCTCTTGGCAGACAACTAGCCAACCTGTTCCCTGACTTCCTTCATCTGCCCCAAGGAACAGACCTCAACAGACCCTGAAACGTGGCTCTTCCCTTTCTCCCCAGAATAAAGTCAAGCAAATATAATGGAAGTTCCTGGCTTTGGCATCCTACTGGGGTGCTACCCCTTTCAAAACTAACCGGAGCTGGCAGTCACATCACCAAGAGGAAGGCAAGCAATAAATCCACAAGCACTATGCCCTGCATTTAGATAGGGGCGTGCAACAGTTCCTAGCACATAGCAGGCTCTCGACAAATGTTTCATGGGTGAATGAATGAATAGGTTAGAAGATTCTTCTAACTTCCAAGTTTAAAACAATACCTGGAATCAGGGTGAGGGGAAAAATACTTCCTAACCCTATAAGGAAACGTCACAAATAGGGGACAATAAAACACAAAGATTGGAGAGGGATGAACCAGTCGGCCAGAAAACACCCTGTTGACCATCTTCAGCACTGCTGTTTTGAAGATCAGAGGGCACGGGAACAATGGTCTTGGCCCACTCACTGGGCTGATACCCTGCTGTATCAGAAAACCTCTTGCTCCTCCTCTCTGAATTAGTAGCAGTGGACTTAAAATGGATTTGTTCAAGCTACCTTGGCATCTGCCTGGGGCAGAACCACGTGGACTATGATTTGCAGATGCACAGAATCATCATAACAATAGCAGCTAACATTTACAGAGCATTTAATTCATGCCAGATGCCACACTAAGTGCATTCCATGCATTACCTCATTTAATTCTGACAACCCTATAAGGGAAGTTCTAATTGTTAACTCAATTTTACAGATGAAGAAACTGAGGCACAGAGAGGTTAAGCTACTTGCCCAAGGTCACACAGCTAATTAGCAGCAGGGCTTGAATGTGAATCCAGGTCTGTTCGATTCTAAAATCCACACTCTTAAACACTGCTCTCTAAGATCCTAAGTCCTGCTAAGAGTATGAGCTAAGACGGCCTGTGCTTTAGACTAGAGTTGACAAATTTTTCCTGTAAAGGGCCAGACAGTAATTATTTTTGGCTTGTTGTGGTCTCTGTCACAACTACTCAACTCTGCTGCTGTAGCATGAAAGCAGCCATAAACAATAAATAAATGATTGAGTGTGGCTTCATTCAATTAAACTTTATGCACAAAAATAAGAGACCAGCCCAAGGGCTGTAAATTGCTGATCCTGCTTAGAAAATAAAAGTCTCAAAAGGCCAGCTCTTCTGTCACACTTCCCTCAGAAGGCTCTCCACTAAGCTACAGTATTTCAGATGCAAGGTACATTTTCTACTCTTCTAAGTCATTTGTTTGTCTATTTTAGAGAAGTCTAAAACATTACTCCCCCGTATCTGTATCCTTTAGACACTGGTCAACAGATACGAAAACCACCTGCGCGCCTTCAAACAAGCAAGAACAACAGGCCATTTGAATTCTTCTCTTCTCTGGGGCTTACTGGCAAGTGCTCCCAATGTAATGGAAAAACCTGCCAGGGAGCTGCCAGGGTCAGACTGCACCCAGGCAAAAGGGGAGCACGTACGTGCCACTCACATGACTCCACCACAGCTCAGGTGGAGCTGCTTCCCGAAACTACCGTGGACAGCTGGCCTCTGCCAGGCCTCTCCTGGAAATACCTTATGAAAATGTTGTGTATTTTCAGATGTGTATGATTTCAGGCTGTTAAGATTACCAGTATGAGTGCACTGGGAACAAACCATACGGACAAAATGGCCTGTCACCTACCCTGAAAAGAAATGAACCTCTCCTGTACAGAGCACACTACGTGAAAAGTCTTTTGAACTACACCAACTTTAATCTCATACTTAATCTACTGTACACAAAGGTTTTATGAAATGCTTTACCAACATCAGCTAATTAATCCACACCCTGTGAGGTAAGCCCGCACAATTATCTCTGCAACAAGACTTACAAAACTAGAGGTTGGGTGAAGAGTAAATATTAGTAATAATAATAATAAAGATAGCTGCTAACATTTATTGTCTTTTCTAGGCACTTGATATATTTTAGTTAACTCTAATATTTGCTGAAGGTTATTACAAAGGTATTTTGTGTTGAGCATAAAAATGTTCTTCCTCCAACATGTAAACTTTTGAAAGCTTAGTTTAGAATTAGTGGAAACTGTTCCTTTGGTAACCAACATATTTTTTAAGGTGTAAAGCCAGCTAATAAAATACCTTAATTTGAAAATAAAAACAAAAACATTAAGCGTGTGTTTATCTATTATCACATTTCATCCTTATAATGCACCTATGAGGTAGGTACTATTATTATCCTCATTTTACAAATGAGGAGACAAAGGTTCAGAAAAGATCATAACTTTCTAAAATCACACAGCTAGTACCTGGCAAGGCAAAGACTCAACTCAGATCTGCCAGACTCGAAACCTAAGGCCCAAGTTCTTAACACTGTGCTATTTGGATCCAAAGTCCAAAACTGTCTCTAGTTAGTACTCAGTGGGCAGGCCTCGTAGGGCCCGCAGATAGGAACATAAATCCCACACTTTTCTAGCCATAGTCCAGCAGAAGAGGTGGCCTAAAATTCAGATTCTAAATGGAGTTCTGTGAGTAAGATTTCTTTCATCTCTGGAACAGCTCTCTGGCTACTATCTGTGCTACCTGATGCCTCATAAGAATCCTTAAAAAAGATAACCTGACAAAAGGTTTACTGACAGCATCTCCTATGTTAAACAGAACCTCCCAGGGCTGTCGCCAAAACCCGAAAGGAAAACCGAGCTTTTGGCTAAGGAATGTTTATCTTATGGTGGCACAGAGCACTTACTAACTGCAACTGTCACCTGAAACCATCCAAAGGCCTCTGCGGGCGGCACCAACCATGGTGAACAGCCATGGAGAGGCTGGGAGCAGGGGCAGAGGAAATCTGCTAGAGTCCAAGTCACAATGTCGGCATTTGGTTAGATCTACACCAAGGATGTGGTCAGAAATGTTGCCTAAAGCCAAGTAGGTGAAAGGCTCATTCACCACAGCGCTTACCACAAAGCTGGGGTCACAGGTTGCACTGGCTGCGGAGCCCTTGAGGTGGGGGCACGTAGGGAGTAGCGAGGAGTGCAGGAGGAACGGAGGGTAGAAAGCTGTGTTTGGGGCAGACCATAAGGGGAAGCCTGCTGAGGACTCCGACATTATTCTGGACGCAATGGGGAAGCCCTGAGGAACTTGGGCAGGAGGAAGATAAGATCAGACACGAGCAGCAGAAAAATCATGAGTGGCTGTCGTGGAAGGGAAATACCAAAGGGAGAGAATGGCAGGAAGGTCAGGAGACCATTTGAAGAAGTCAAGTGAGAGATAGAGAAGGGTCTGAGCCTGAACCAGAAAGTGGAGAAGGGGGCAGAGATCTGCGAGGTATTCCTGAGGCAAAACCACCAGCATGTAGTGAGTGAGGGAGGAGGAGGAGCAAAGAAAACTGGGCTCCAGCCTGGATGACCGGACAGATGATAGTGCCTTAGCTAAGGAACTGAGGAGGGGATAGAGATTGGGCAATGACAATAAAGTGTACAGCTGGGATGTGCTGACGTTTAGGTGGAGAGGTCCCGAATTCAGGCCTTCATTTAACACCTATGTATCAAACATTCAGGGGGGCCAGGCATGGTGCTGGGCACTGGAGATAAAAAGAATCTGCTCTTGGAGCTCACAGTTCACAGAGGGACAAGGAACCCCAATCACTACACCTTAAGTGCTCTGACCACACGTACAGGGCATCTGGGCACAGGGGTGAAGGGCACCTTCGCCAGGAAGGGAGAGAGGGAAGAAAGGAAAGGTGTCAGAGACTCCTTCTCAGACTTGAGTCAGTCTTAAAAGCCAGGAAGGGCATTTGGCAGGGCAAGGGGTTGATGGGGTTTCCTGGCAGCAGAACAGCATAGCAGTCTTCAGATGTGTAGAGGGCCAGGCACATTCTGGAAAAGGCAAAAACGAGCTTAGAGAAACAGGCTGATACTCAGCTCACGAAAAGCTTTGTGTGCCTTACTGAGGAGTTTAACCTCTGCCTTGTGGTTACAGGGAGCCACAGAGCGTCTGAAGTCAGGGAGGGAAGGGAGGTGTGGATGTGATTAAGTTAGCTACAGGGTGGAGGAAGGACTGAAAGGGGGAGACACCTCCCTGCAGACAGGAAGACTGATGAGGAGAGTATGCAATAGCCCAGGAAAGAGCTGAGAACTCACTCTCCACAGTGACAATAGGCCAAAGCCGTTTGGAATAAAGACCTAAAGACAAGGACTAGAATAGATTCTGAAACGGGCCCGGCTTCACTGTGATCTTGCCTACGAAACCAATAGAGACTAACAGGAGAAAGATTCCAGTGGAATTTTGGAGAACACCAAGACTTAAGCGGCAGGCAGCAAAAGGGTGCCAGCAAAGGAGAACAACCAAGAACAATGGGCAGAGACTAGGAGGAGACCCGGAAGAGACTTGGTCACAGAACCGAAGGAAGATAGTCAAGGGGGCATTGTTAAAGGCGTCAAGTGCTGTCCAGGGGCTGAGGGGGGAGAGGTTGTGAACCAGGCATTAAGCAGCCCCTGCTGCACGGTGGGGATGGAGCCTAGACTGGGGTGGCTTGAGGAGTGGGTATCAAATATCCAGCAAGGAAGTGAAGAAACCAAGTATAGACTGCTCCTTCAAGAAAGTCAGGATCAGAGGACCGAGCTTCTATTTAACCCAAATAACAGTCCCAGTGTACTGCACCGTCATAACTATTATTATCATAAGACTCAGAAGATGGTTACGGTAACACCAAGAGCTCTTCGTGCCAGGGACTGATTTTAACACTTTATAGGTATTTAACCCTCACAACAACCTATGAGATGGTTATTATTATGGCCTCTGTTTAACTGATAAGGAAACTCAGGCAATCAAGTGACTTGCCCAAGGTCACACAGCAAGTGGCCAAGATGGGAACTCAGATCTGATAAGTCCAAGGTCACTCACTTAACTCCTAGACCTAAGTGAATGAGCCTAGCCCGGAAGAACCTTTCATACCAATTTGAAAGCCTTCAATGCCGGCAGGAGGAAAAACTGTAGATCCCACATACAAACCGAGTACAGGAACTCAGGTCTCTGAAGCTCTTTCCAGAAACCATTCAGGCTCTCTGTTTCCTCACACCTGAGATTACACGCATATTTCTTCTCAGTCCCTGTCATATAAATCTCAATTTTAGGTTTTCAGGGCTGTTAAATGTACTGATTAAAACAATTATGGATAAACACTAATTAAACTGGGAAGTTACTCTGGGATACAAAAAGAAATTGGCTCCTATGTCTAACATACTACACAATGCTGTTGGGCTGATAAATGGGGGTTGTTCTACAGTGACAAGAACAACCTTTGAAAGCTCCTACTTCCTTAGCCTCTGTTGCCATTTCTGGAGACCAGTATGTCAAAAGAGTACAGCACAGTGGTTCAGAGTGAGAGTGAAGGTTTTGGAGTCAAAGATCTGAGTCCAAATTCTGGTTCTGTCACTCATGAGCTGTGTGACCACGGGAAAGCTACGTCACCTCTCTGAGTCTTAGTTTCCCCATCTGTAAATACATACTATAATAACCCTTCTCCTTTGTTGTGAAGGCTAAATGAGATTACACATGGGAGATGCCTAGCCTACTATGTGGTACATTTATGTGCCTAATAAATGGAGGCTACTATTTTTATCATTAAAATATACAGTTCTGACCCCGTCTGCCTCCCATATCCTTCTCCCTCCCCCCATCACAAGCTCACATTCCTGGATGCTCACTAGTCTCATTGTGTTTCCCAATTGGTACATTAACTTGTTTGGTTTGATAACTATATATGTATCATCATCTCTAAAGAAAAATATTTTCTTCTTTATAACACCAAATTGATGCATATCTTCCCTCCGAAGTATTTTACTCCTAACCTCTCTGACTGTCTTACCCCAATTTGAAAAGATACTATTCCCAGCTCCAATGTGGCTTTCCATTTTTAGGAGCAGTAGTTCTGTACTCCAGAAGGTTTGGTGGACAACAGCTGCAGGGATGGGGCTATGTTTGAGTAAGCCTGCTTTGCTGAAGGAAACTGAAAGAGCCTTAGCCATGGTTCTCACTCCAAAAATTCCACCCAAAATTTACTTAAAAAAAAGGAATAAACAAAACAAACAAAAAATTCCACCTAGACTGAAGGCACCAACTACAGAGGCTTGTCATCTGTTGGGGGAGAAAGACAGTTTCCAAGAGAGGCCAGGTTTCATTAACACTGCTGGGAACATCATTTGACCTGCCCCTGTTTTCTCAGTACAATACCTGAGAGGATAACTAAGATCACCTAAGTAAATTTCACTGTAAGACACTAATAAATCCATTTCTAAAAGATTTAAAAAATTTTAACCTCTCTAGGAAAGAAACAAAATTATGGTAGATATACAGAATCAAAAGAAGTATATCAAATGTAAAATTTGTGCAGCTTTAACTGAGTAGGTATACATACGCATCTATTCAGACACTGGGAGTCTTTAACTTTAGTCCATAGTTTGAAAGATAGCAGATCTTTCTAAGTAACCCATCTCTGCTTTGTTAATGCATGAGAAATGTGCACAGCTTCCCTCATTCAAATGACCCACAAAGGAGCACTCGGTTCCCACCACGTGCGAAGGCACACCTAACGGTTAAGAGCCCAGATGTGACTCCAGGACTGCTGTAAAATGCTGCCAACAGCTTATAGCCTATAGCTTGATTCTAGCGCTTAAGCCAAATAAAACGTAAAATTTCCTCAAAACCAGCCACAATCAGCAAAACTGCTCACTGAGCTTTCCTCTAGTTTTTCTCGCTCTTCCTCTTTATAAAACTAAGGTCCAAAGGGCATTCACTATACCAGAATCCAGAAATTTACCACATGGCCTGATTTAAAATATCTTTTATGAATATTTACCATTTATCAGAAGCATAAACCTGGTTTTTAAAATATAATAATGAAAACAACATCTTGCTAAGTGACTCTGTTTTTAAAAATGAAATTATAAAATTCTATTAATCTAATTCAACATGTCTAGGTATAAAATATTTAAGAAACCACATTAAATAAAACCAAAAAAACATAACTTAGGGGAAAAAAGTTGAATAAAAACATTGAGAAGTATTACTATATATGCATATGTGTGCGTATATATATACACACACATACATAAATACGTGTATCTGTGTGTATACATAAACACACACATAAATATATATATATAAACAAACTGACACAAGAGGAGTCAGAAAAGTTTTCTTTTTTAATTAAAAAGAAACAAAACACCTAAGCCTTCAAACAAACCTGAAAAACCAACTGACCCTGACCCAGCTGATCTGAATGCCACTGACCACTGCTTGAATGTGTCGCTCGCTGAGTTTGGCAGCACTAACCAGACATTCTCGCTGGCCTCTGCTGCAGGAAACCCCAATGCAGGAGGAAGGCATTCTGGACAGTAGGAGAACCCATGTGATGATCATGTGGTGTGAATTAAAAGCCGTTACAGCCTCTCGGAATGCAAGACCCACTTAATTTTGGCAACACGTAGCTTTCTGGCTCAAAAGAAAAAATGCATGAGAGAGTGTTTGGACATCTCCAAGTAAATGATTCTGACAGACATGGAAAGGCAGAACAGAGACTCTCGGGAGTGGCAGAGACACAGTCCCTTAAATCTTGGGGCTCTTAAACCTTAAACAGGAGACAGATCATTTAATGACAATATTCAAATTACTGAATAGCAAGCAACTTCAGCTATAAGCCCAGTAAAAAAAACCTCTACTTTCTTAAATTTTGAATGGGGAAAAATACAAAAACATTCAATATAAATTAATAGGGTTTAAAAGAAATTGACAAAGCATGTCCCCTTTTCTGAATGTCTTAGCAAAACAAACAAGCAAAATCACAAATGAGCACATGACTCTTCTGGTGGTTAAAATTAGTTCCAATTAAGAAGGTACACTTGTGGGCCGTCCCCGTGGCTTAGCAGTTGGGTGCGCGCACTCCGCTGTTGGTGGCCCGGGTTCGGATCCCGGGCACGCACCGACGCGCTGCTTGTCCAGCCATGCTGAGGCCGCGTCCCACATACAGCAACTAGAAGGATGTGTAGCTATGACATACAACTATCTACTGGGGCTTTGGGGGAAAAATAAATAAATAAATAAAATTTAAGAAAGTACACTTGTTTGCAAATCTCTATCTCCAGCCTGAACTCTGGAATGTGAACTTTCAACAAGATCTCTTTCCCCCACTTCGATGTCCCATGGACACCATAAATCACCCTTTCAAGAGGGAATGATGTGTGCACGCTCACACACACACACACACACACACACACACACACACACACACCCTGCTCCTCTTCCTGTGTTCACCCAGCTGTCCACTTTGATGTTCCAGTTACAGACCTTGATCACCCATCACCTACTCGACCCCTTTACATTCAATCAATCACCAATCCACCTCCTCAGTACCTCTGAAATTCCTCCGTTTTCCCATTTGCACTGCACGTCTCTACTTCAGGCCACCATCCCCTGCTTAGCAGTTACAGAGTTTAGGCTTTGGCTTCAGGCTGACTTGCTCTGCCATGTGTTAATGGGGTAGACTTGTACAAGTTACTCATTATCGGAATCCTTAAGTCTCCTGACCTACAAAATGAGGATAATAACAACAATACCCACCTCAAAGAGTTGTTGGAGAATTTAAATGAAGTGAGCCACGTAAAAGTCCCTGAAACTGTGCCTAGAAGCTATTACATATTCAATAAATCTCGACGATCATAATCACCCTCCTTTTGGGTGCCCAGCACAATTCCTCTGGATTAGGTGACCCTCCTCTCCTAGCACATCCAACTCTCTTTGATAACTGTTTTGTCTGTTTCCCAACCTAACGGCAAGGACTCTTTTCCCATATATGGTATGAATGAATGACTAATAAAACAATGATGATAATAAGTGATTACATATGAATATTAAGAGCTCTATAATAAATGAACTACACATGATTACTAATATATTATTATATACTAATGAGGTATTTCTTTAGAGATCATCAATGAAAAAAATAAATACACTAACACGTACAGATTTAAGTCAGCAAGGAATCAATAATGAAAAGTATCAGTTGCCATAATATTCTGATGTGTAACAATGAATTTTATTTTTAAGTAACTCATGTCTTCTCTTAGAAAGTATAACATATATGGGCACTTCTTGATCTTAAAAAGATTCACTTTTGCTACTCAGCAACTTATTTTCCATGGTTTTACAAGCCAGAGATATTTGTTCCTCAAAACAAAGAAGCCACCCCATAGTTTCAGAACTGTGACTCAAGTTTTTTCAGAGGAAGCACTTGAAAAAACATCTCTACTCGCCTGCACTGACATCTAGGACTGCCCATTTATAAGAAAGACAAAGAGCATGCCGCAGAATACTGAACCCACTCATTCACAAGTAGGAAGGGGAGACTCAAATGTTTCCCTTTGGCGTTGAATTTTTTAAAAAAATTAAAAGCAGTTATATGGTCCCTCTCTACTAGTTACAGGAAAATTACCCTCTTTCTTAAGCAATGAAAACAAACTGTCCTCAGTTGTTTGAGGTGCATAGAAGTGAGAAAAACAACTGTGATTTTATTTCAAAATTTTAAATGGTGTTGTCCTGAGTCAAATCTCTTAACCTCCTGAGAGAAGTTTAAGACGAGGGCAGAGAGGCCCCTCTCTGCTCCTCTCCAGGTGAGGGGCCAGCGGGATACCTGGGCTCCATAGACACGCTGCATGGCCTGGAGCAGCTGGTTGGTATAATCTGTGAGGGTGCCAGCATCTTCTTCAAATACACTCAGTAAAGAGCGAGTCTGCAAAAACAGAAGAAAAGAGGTCAATTTTATTTCTAAGTGTAAAAGTTAAAAAGGAGGTAGAAAACACACACACACACGCACAGAAACGGGGAGGGAAACTGCCGCTTCTCTGGCTTTATTCTTTTATTGATAATACTAGTACAAGTTGATTCCCGGAGCTTTAATTTAGAACTCTTTTCCTAAACCTTTAGACTACCGTGTGAGGGCAAACTGAATACAATTTTAGTATTAGGGCTGAAGAAGGAAAGCCAATTTTTAAAAGCTTAAGACTTAAGGGCTATTACCTGTCTCAACTTGAGCCTCTCCCCAAGCACTAGTAAAGTCCATCCAATAGAAAAAGGGTTAAAAGGGCAGCCTCTCCCTTTAAGCCCATAAACTGATCTCAACGTCAGGCCTGTATGTGTACCTGGGGTGTGGGCACCCAGCACGGCATCATCTCAGCAGTTAACCATCTGTCTGGTTTTCTGCAATCTTGGACGTCTTATAAGAGTGTATCATTCCTTCCTCTTAAGATACTACAGTCAATTTCCATGTCTTTTGTCATATTTTATTCAACCAATTTTCAAGCTAGGAAATTTCATGTACCCTGGGTCCACTGGCGGTAGTTCTGGGCACAAAACTCAAAAAGCAACTTAACAAGAATGCTAGCTTAGTTCCTTCAGAAAGACTAACTACTCACTGCTCCAAGAGCAGCTGAGCCATGTCATTAGATGAAAGGTATTTCCTATCATTTTCGTGCGTAGTGCCTGACAAGCTGAGCACTAAACAAATATTTATATATTGGATGGTGTCTGAAGAAGTATCAAGGCATCACGTAAGAGACCAAATCTACTCAAGGGACTTTCGTTAATGTGTTCAGCACAGTGGGAATTTAAAACACTATATTAATGATAATGGGATGTCTATTTCAGAAAATAAACCATTAGGCATAGAATGAAGAGTAAGCTACAGAAATGGCTTTAATGAGGTAACACCAAAGCACTTTACAAAGAACAATCAATTAAGGCTCATTATTTCCCTGGAAATGAATTTCAATTCCTTCTTTCTTGTTCTAACCTACCTCAGGTAAGAGAGCAATAACTGCCCCCAAAACACCCCCAACAAACTGGAAGAGGAACTGTGGCATATGGATCATTCTACTCCTGGTTTTGTTTTGCAAACTCTGGTGCACTTCATAGCAATATATGTTTATCCTGGCTTTGCCTGAGGTCGTTAAGGCTAAAAATACCTGCTCTGAGACTAATGTACTCTCTCCAGTACCACTCCTTATCAACAGAAGGACAGGAATGCAAACAAAACAAAAATCATGGCTGGGACTCATAACCCATTAATGGATTAATGGATGTCAATGAGTAGGTGAAAAACATTGGTTTAGAATTCCTCATTACATCTCTTTAAAATATGCTATGTCTTTGAAGAAAAAAAAAAAGATTGTTAAAAGAGATTCTCAGAACCTACACTGGGTGGTCTATCAGTCTATACTCATTCATTCATGTATGCATCTCTGCCTTCATCCAATATTTGATGAAACATTGTGCTGGGAACTGAGATTCAAAGGTGATGAGAACTGACTCTCTGTTCTCCAGGAGCTTATAGTCTACTGGGCCTCTCAAAGGATCTGGGATCATCTTGGGACCACGCCAGTCCAGGATCCAAATTCAGGCTCTAACACTAACTTGCAGAAAACAATGGAGATAAGGAATGTACATAAAGTGCCTACGAGTGCCTGACATATACTGATAGCAGATGATATTGATAATGAAGAAGATAATGAACTTTGCTTATTATATACTGGCACTAAGGGTTTTACATGTATGATTTCATTTCAACACCACAGCAATACTGTTATCCATACAGTTATTTATAAATATCATCTAATACTAGAGGACCTTTTTGTATTCACGGTGCCAAGGTTGTAGGAGCCCACCAATGTTTATTACGATTCTGGTAGCTTTCTTTGCTGTAACTAATATGTCTAGGAGAATGGGCAGGAAAGAGTGATACAACTGGATTGAGGATATTTAATTTTTAGGTGCTACTGATGTCCATTTAGCCAAGTCCTATTTATTGTTTTTAATAATCCTAGGAATAAAATGGAACAGCAAATGAGAAGATGAAGAGAGGGCTCATGTAAATGTCCTCCACAAAGAGAACAGAAAGTAAACTAAAACTACCATTTACTCTGTACCTCCTATGTGTCAGACACTATGCTGAGCACTAAATACTTGTTATTTCATTTAATTCTTCCAACAACTTTATGAGGTAGATACCATGGCTACATTAACCCCATTTTACAAATGATGAAACTGAGGCTCATTAAGTTTATGAAACTTGCTCAATCTCCCACAGCTGGGAAGCAGCAGGGCTGGGATGTAAATCCAGGTCTGGCTGGCACCAATGGCCATGCTTCCTCCACTGCATCCATCACCTGGCGGGGTGAATTTTATCAGCAGGCACACTCTTTGGTCCACAGCCCACAGTCCTGGAGCTGGCTTCTCTTTGGTCATCCTACTGTCATGCTCTCATCTATGATAACTGTCAAAGCACTACATCGCAAGTGTTGGTTTGTTTTTTTTCTTTATGCTCTCGCCATGTTTACCATGACACTCATTAGAACTGACAAGAAAACTCCCGTCTTCCCCTTCTAATTTAACTAGGCCATGATCACCCCTCAAAAAATATTCCCAGCTATCTCATACACTGTTTTGATATCCACATTTATCACCTCCACATCTGCTTAACTCTATATTTGGAACAAGAGGAATGTTCTGAGATACAAAGAAGGAATGCAACCAAGGACCAGGCAAAGGTACACCAGCTGCTCAAAAATTCAACAAAAAAGTCAGAAAGACATTGGTGCACATTACTTATAAAGACAATAAAAGCAATCATTTATAGAGCTACTATGACATACAGGCATGAAGACACTTTACATATGTTATTTACTCTTCATAAAAATTCCATTAAGTAACTATTTCTATTCTAATTTTACACATGTCAAAACACAAGCTCAGAGAGATTGAGTAACTCGCCCACGGTAACAGTGGCAGAATCACTGGAATCTGAATTCCATTCTTTTTCTATTACCCTACACTCTCAAGAGTATACCTGGCCAGAAAAACAAAACCAAACACCCTATGGGTACAGCCTCAGCTCCACATCATCCCTCTATCTTAGAGTAAAGGAACTGGGTGTTACCTAATAAAATAGTCCTAGACATTTTTTACTCTCAAGAACAGCATCTAATTGTATAATGGTACAATTTTAATAGCTCTGATTGTAAAAATACATACATAAATTATATATTTATCATATATAAGTATATATATATCTCATATGCATATTTTTTTAAGGTAAAAACAAAGTTCTTATACTCATAGTTTGGCGCAGGGAGAACCAAGCCTAGTGAATGGAAAAATGTGTTATAAAGAAAGAGAACAGCAGGACAAAACCCCTTTGCAATGAAGACATAACCACTAGGTTAGGTTTTGAGGCATCTTGCTTGAGTAAGACAGGCCTGGTTTGGTCAGAAAGGGCTGTTCCCAGCTGGACCACTCATTGCATAATCTCAGAACTAAGTCTAATTTTTCTATGCTTCAGTTATGCCAACTGCAAAGGAAACAAACAAACAAAAAACAAAAATCAAAACAAAACAGCAAGCAAAGTGCTTTTGTCTTCACCTTCTCTGAAAAGCACACTACTTACACACAAGAGAACAAGCCCCTGAAGTATGAGCGGCAGCAGCTCGAAGCTGCACCTGTGCTCCTATCACAGCAGTATTCCCACAGTACTGGAACTGCTGCTTTCCTTATCTGTCTTCCGGAACAGACTGTGAACCAGTGGAGGGCAGGCACTCTTATCTTGTGTGTCACTACCTTCCCAGCACCTAGCAGCACCTGGATAGGAGCAGAGGCTCGCAAACAGCCATGGAGACGAGCATCTCAATCCCTAAAACATTCTGCCTCTCATGTACCAGAGGCAACCAGAAATGACACGTGTATGCACGCAGACTAGTCTTAAACGTCGCCCAGTAATAAAAAGAGGGAAGTGAACAGATGTGTCTAAGGTCAGTCAACTGCTAGTCAGCTCTTCTTGGGTCACTGAGTTCAAACACAAAAGCTCTTGTGTCCATTTAACAAACCCTGCGCAACCAGGTTACTGGAGCAACCCTCATAACTACTCTACATAAAACTAGAGGAAACAAACAGTAGACAGTTTCTTAGGATCTTTTCCTTCTAGTGATACAACACTTTAGGTCACCAAGGACACAAAAGCCAAGTGCTAGGTAGCTGGGCTACAGGCAGACTGCCTTGGTTCCAGTGTATAACGTGGGCCAAGTTACTTAACTTCTGTGCTCCTTGGTAATTTTAATAGAGAACCTACTTCATAAGATTGTTGGGAGGATTAAGTGAGTTAATACAGGTAAAACATTTAGAACAGTGCCTGGCACATAAAATGCATGCGTGATACAGGTGTTTGCTATTGTTTTCATTCTTTACACATAAAACTAAGGAATTGGATTAGATTCCTTCCAGTTCCACGTCTGAGTCTACTTGGGAGTAAAGCCAAGTTAGGCACATGCCCCACACAAGAATGCTAAATAAATATGCTCTGATGATTATCAAAGACCTTCTTGCAAGTTAGCTTCCATTCAACAACCTCACCAAGAACCCTCGTAGGGTGACATCCAAGTCTCAAAAGCAATGACAAATTCCCTACATTAAGAACATTAAATAGGAATGACAATGCTTCTAACTCTCCTCTTCCACACACAAGCTCAAAATCATAAACCATGCAGATATGATAGAATTTTAAGTTTGTAAAGACCCTTAAAGATAATCTGCTCCATGTCCTTCATTCTGCAGATGAGAAAACGGTCACAAGGTGGGGACAAGCGACTTGCCCAAATCACATGGTAAGTCAGTGTTACAGCCAGAATTAGGACACAGGTCTCCTGACTTGTTTGCCAGTCCTCTTCCTGCTTCCTCACAGCTGAGCAAATACAGTAAACCACTCAGAAATAGTCCATATTCATTTATGGGAGAGCCAAAAATTCAGACTGGGACTCATTGGTGAGGGCAACATGGAGAATCAGTGCAACCTCTCTAACCTGGCTCAGCCATCACCATGTTGTTAGGAAAGCAATATATCATTGAGCCTCAGTTTCTCCAACTACAATGCAAACGCAAATCCTTGTTCAAAATGATATCATTAGAAATTCTAATTATCTTCAGATCCCAGACAATATATGTGAGGATGGATGAAATGACTTCTACCAAGGGCTTTGGTCCCACTAAAATGCCAGTAGTCTAGAGACTTCAAAGAGGCCTTTGAAAAGTTGATCAGACCAGTGGACACCAATTAAAAAAAAATCACAGCTTGCTTACTTTTTCTTACTTGCCTACGTGTAAGGAAGAACACAAAGAAACGGGCTCAAGGCTACTAAGCACACAGCCCTTCTGACTACTTATTCTGAACTGGAAAGACACAGAGTGGGTGTAGGATCGTCCTGGGAGGACAATCACTAAGAAAAAGGGAAGGAACCAAAGAGAGAAATGAAACTGTGCAAGGAAACAGGTTAATCTCATTCTAATTGTTTAAGAGTCAAGACAGTAGGGAATCAAGAGATTTATTGGAATAACTCAGGGATGCAGAACCACGAGAGCAGATATGAAGCTGGGGAAAGGTTAATGAAGGAGAACAAAGGTTCCCCGGGGAAAGGTGCACTGAATTATGAACTAAGGCCCTCTGCACTCATTTGCTCTATTTACACATCAGCTTTCATCCGCAGAGCTCAAAGGACTTGCCTCTCACCAGTGTGCTAATGAAGTTCTCCAGTGCGACAAATGGGGCAGGTATTGTAATCTTCTCTTCACAAATGGGAAAAGAGGGCCAAAGGGAGGCCTGGTACCGCTGGGAAAGAGATCCAGGCCCTGCCTCCCATTATGGCCTTAAATCCACCAGGTCCCATCACATCAGGAGTAGCAGTAATAATAATAAATAAGATTAACCCCTTACTCTGTTATCAGACACTGTCCGCTAACAACTTTACTGGCATTTCCTTATTTAATTCTAACGACTCGAAGAGGCAGGTACAATTATTATCCCTATTTTACAGATTACAAAACTGAGGCACGAAAAGATGAAACTATCTGCCCGAGGCACTCAGCTGCTCAGTGGTGGAGCCCGAGGTGAGGCCGGGCAGCCCCAGTTTCAGCTGCCGGGAAAAGAGGTCAGGACGCAAAGGCTCCGGCCGCGGGGGTGTCCCAGAGCTCTCCGGCTCTGCCTGAGGGATGTCCCCTCCTGAGTGTCCCGGGCTCAGGCCAGGGCCGGGCGCACTCCGTCCTCGCCTCCGCCGGGGCCCTGCTACTCCCTGCCTCCCCGCGGGGCTGGAGGGGCCTCCTCGGCCGCGAGGGAGACCGGAGCGGCGGGAGGTACCTGGGGGCTGTCCTGCAACGCCTCCTCTAGCAGGAGCTTGTCCACAGCGGGCATGGTGCCGCACGGCAGGGCCGAGGGCCGGTGGAAGGATGGAGGGCGGGAGTCGCGGCTGCCGAGGCTGCTCCAGGCTCAGGCGACGAGGCGGACGCTCCGTGCCCGCGGCCGCCCCGCGCACGCTCACGCCTGGCCAGTGGCCGCCGCCGCCCTCCCGCCGGCCCTCCTCTCCGCCCAGCCCTTGGCGGGGGCCGCATCAACAGGAAGTGTGGCGAGCGCCCGGCCGACCACCGGAAGTGTGGCGGTCCCACTTCCGGCGCGCCCGCGCCTGCGGGCCCCGCAGACCCTCCGGGCCAGCGCGTGGGGTGTTCAGCTCCGCGGTTCCGGAGCTTGGGTGCTTGTACCGGTCAATGCAAATACAGCCCAAGAAGGGGAACTCCAGGGCGGACTGATAAGGTTTTATCTATTTGTGGCTCCCCAGACCCAGAAAACTTTTGAATCGAAGGAGATAGGAGCGAACAGATTTGGCTGCTGTGACTCTCGCCACTTTTTTAACGGAAGGAAAACTACTTCCCACACCACTCTTTCTAGATAAATCTCAGCGCCCCTGGAACAGCTCTGAGAGCAGGAAGGTCACCTGATGCTAGAAAAAAATGGATAAGTGAATCATCTGTGATATTCAGAAGTAACCATTTGGGAAGCCACAACTATTTGGTTTAGGCAATATAATTAGGTCTCGTCCTCATGGTATGTTGTGTTTTGTCATTTTGGAAAATTTCATAATCCCGTTTGTAGATTGGAAGGGTTAGATGATCTAGTTCAGTGTTGTCGTTTAGAGATAAGAAGAGGGGACCCAGGGAGTGGAGTGAGTTGGTCAGGGTCAAACAGTTAATGAAAGCCAGAAGAGAAGGAAGGAAAGCGGGGGAGGGGGCGCTGGGGATACTGGCAAATGAAACTCCACTTCTTTTTATACCAAAGGCAAGGGTTACAGAAGTTCCTTCTTTAGGAATCAGTAAGATTTATCCAATAGGACACGTCACCAAAATCAACAGGCAGGGTATCATAAAATTATACAAATTCTATGTTCTGTAGAAATATCTAGGTATATTAAGGCACAATCTGAATTGCAGACACCTCTGAAAGTCTGATTACAGTCTACCTGATCACTTGAAAACTCCAAGGCTGTTGTTGCCAGTTGACGCTAGGCAGCACCAACCTTTCCTGAGCCATTGTATGGCCTCCAGGGGGAAGTCATCCAGCATCGTTTTCGCCATCATATTCTTTCTTCTTCTTCTTCTTCTTTTCTTTGTGAGGAAGATCAGCCCTGAGCTAAGATCCATGCCAATCCTCCTCTTTTTTTGCTGAGGAAGACTGGCCCTGGGCTAACATCTGTGCCCCACCTTCCTCCACTTTATATGGGATGCCGCCACAGCATGGCCTGACAAGCGACGTGTTGGTGCGCGCCAGGGATCCAAACCGCGGCCCAGCAGCAGCACAGCGCGCACTTAACCGCTTCGCCCCGGGGCAGACCCTCTTTCTTCTTCTTGGATAGAAACATGCGCACGCCATGTTTCTTCCTTTTCCTGTATTTTCTATCAAGGATCATTTCAGTTAACTTCACCTCGTACACTCTCTCAGCTCTCTCCTGACTGAAATCCTTTTCCACAAGGCCAGACCCAGGCTTTTCCTTCCTCCTTCCTGGCCCTAAAGATTACTCCCTTCTCTGAACAGCCATGACCTTGATTGTCATCCAACATGCCTTAGCCATAGTGCCTTTTCTTTCTATGTGTAGGTCTTTACTCCCACTGTAAATAGTAAGCCTTTCAAGAGCATAGCATGTCACCTTCCTTTTATTCTGAATACCGTGACACATGATAACAAACACAATGTTTGCTGTTTATGACATGCTCATCTGTTCCCACTAGAGCTCAGAAATCCCTTTGGGAATCGCCACATTTTTCATGTGCCACCTCGTCTTCTAATTAAAGTTACTTTTCCTCAAATACCAGTATTCAAAATTGTTTAAACCATGTTCTTACACAATGCCATTACTTTTCTGTGTTTTACTGCTACACTACAGACTAAATAACCTTAGTGGGATTTCTCAGCACTTAAGTATCATTTATAACATTGTGTGGGAAAATGCATCCCAAAATCAAAACAACTAAGTTACAAAAGTAACTCTGAGAATACAACACATTTGTAAACTGTTAATTTATTTCATTCACTAATTCATCCAACCATTCATTCATTTAATAAATATAGAGTATTCAATGTTAAGCACTGTCTCCCCTTATTTTCCTGTCTTTCACGACTAATATTTTGCTGTCTTTATTATGACTCTCATTTAAATTCTAAAGCCAAATGTCTTCCTCTTAAACAATCTGTGAGAAACTATGTACGAGGAATTTTTACGTAAACATGAGAAAATTTTAAAATGTTTCATTAAAAAGTATCTGCCCCTATTAAACTATTATGAGGGTGGGTTTTAAACATCCACCCAACTGTATCTGAAATCCTTGGACAGTTGTGAGGTTGGGCACAAGAAGTATAAAGATGAACAATTTAGAGTTGTCGTGTCCTCTGGGGAGAGAAAGGATGAACTCTCTGGCTGTAGCCTTTTACCCATTGAAGACCAACTGGGAGAAGGACACAGTGAAAAACAAACAGGTACTCAGGAGGGCTGGGTCGGAGAAAGCCTGGGGCTCTGGGAGTGAGAGAGGAAAGTAGGAATGAGGAAGGCATCTGTTTTGAGAAGATGCTTAGCAAACTGGATAGTAGAGTACCCACATTGTATGCACATTGGGATTCTTTCCTTTGCCCACAATGCCCTTTCTCCTGCTTCTCTGTCTGACAAGCCCAAACACAACCTTCAAATCACAGCTTAATGTGACTTTTTTTGTGAAGCCTTCATTCATTCCCATACCCCCAAGCAAAATAAATCTTCCTTTCCTTCTGTATGTTTCCATAGCACTTGGATAGATAATTCTAGAATAACATCTCTATTTGTTCCCACCCTTGACCTTCCAGCTAGAGTGAGCAGGAACTTTGTCTTCTTATTTCTGTAATTATAGTGATTAGTACATTACCTAGAACAAAAGGAGTTGCTTGACAAATACTTATTAAAATGTAATGTATGTTACTATTTCTTACACGTTAGTACTCCAGAGTTTAAAAAGTGATTTCACGAATCTCATTTCATTTGATACTATAGTGCTCTGAGTTTTTTCAGGCATTCACTATTTAGCATCTACTATATGGTAGATGCTCCTCTAGAGGCTGAGAATGTAGCCTGAAGCAAACAGAAGTCCCTGCCTTAATGGAGTTTATATTCTACTAGGGAGAGAATAATAAACAAATACAAATTGATAAGCATATGATAATGTTTAGTAAAGGAAGAGAGAATGATGGGAAGTGGGGATAATCAGGAAGGATTTGTGGAGGTAGCCGACATTGGAGCTGAGAATTGAATAAGGTTAGCAGGCAAGCCAAGCCTGAAGGGAAGAGCAGGTGGAAAGGCCCTGAGGCAGGCACAGGCTGACTAGTTTGAGGAAGTGCAGAAAGGCCAGTGTGGCTGGAGTAGAGTGAGGCAGGGAAGAATGGGAGGAGATGAGCTTGAAGAGGTGCCAAGCACCAGATCACAGAGGACCTTTAGTCCATGAGAAGGACTAAAGGTCTAAATATAGCAGGAAGCTGTTCTAAATATGAGAGCTGAGTGACAGGGTCCGACTTACATTTTTTTGTGTGTGTGTGTGAGGAAGATCAGCCCTGAGCTAACATCCGTGCTAATCCTCCTCTTTTTGCTGAGGAAGACCGGCTCTGAGCTAACATCCATTGCCAATCCTCCTCCCTTCCCCCCCCCCCCCAAAGCCCCAGCAGATAGTTGTATGTCATAGTTGCACATCCTTCTAGTTGCTGTATGTGGGACGCGGCCTCAGCATGGCCGGAGAAGCGGTGTGTCGGTGCGCGCCCGGGATCTGAACCCGGGCCACCAGCAGCGGAGCGCGCGCACTTACCCGCTAAGCCACAGGGCCGGCCCCCGACTTACATTTTTAAAGAATCTCTCTGGGTTCTGAGGAAGCTATTGCAATCACTGGAGCAAGAAATTTCAAGGTCTAGGTCAAAGTCTAGGGTAGTGGTAGAAATGGTGAGAAGTAGTTGAAACCTGGACATATTTTGAAAGTAGACCTGAGAGAATATGCTGGATGTAGGGTGTGAGAGAAAGAGAAAAAGCATGTGGGAAAACGGTCCTGTGATTTATTGAGATGGGAAACACTAGGGGAGGAGCAGGTTGGTGGTGGTGGCATCAACCATGCTGTTTGAGATGCTTTTTAGACATCCAAGTAGAGGTGTCACATGGGTACTTGAATATGCCACTCTGGAGTTTGGGGGAGAGACAAGGGCTGAGAGTATAAGTCTGGAAGTTCACTAGCAAGTGAGTAGTA
Source organism: Diceros bicornis minor (assembly GCF_020826845.1). Lineage (NCBI taxonomy): Eukaryota > Metazoa > Chordata > Mammalia > Perissodactyla > Rhinocerotidae > Diceros > Diceros bicornis. The sequence continues at coordinate 18,727,048 of NC_080764.1, read as the reverse complement.
TTTAAATCATAGGAGTGGATGAAATTTCTTAGGGATTGAGTACAGATAGGAAAGAGGAGAGGTTGGAGGACTGATCCCCAAGAAAGTTCCAGCAGCTAATGAGGTATGAGGAAAATCAGGAGACTATTAAACCATCCTAGAAGCCTAATGAGTAGGAAAATTAGAAGCAATACCATCCTAAAACCCAGGCGAGTAAACTGTTTTGAAAAGGATTGATCTACTATGTCAAAGGCAGCTGAGGGATCAAGTCAGACTGGAGGTTGAACTTTGAATCTGCCAATTTGAAGGTCATTGGTAAACTTGGTAAAAGACCTTGGTAAGAAGAGTTTCATTTGAAAGCAAGATGAGGTACGTTCAAGAGCAGTGAAGGGAAGACAAATGAAGACATTTTTTTCAAGAGGTTTTTCAATAAAGGCGATGATTGAAGGGGAAGTAACTGCAGAGGATGATGAATAAGGAAGGGTTTCTTGGTTTGCTTTCTTATTTTAAGCTAGGAGAAGTTGCAGACTTTGAGCAATTTATTTAACCTTTCTGAGCCTCATTTTACTTCTCTATGATATGAGAATGATAATTCCTATCACAAGCTGTTTCCATAGGGACCTATCTATTGTATTAATCAGGACTTTTTCAGTTGCAAATGACAGGAATCTAACTTCAATTAGCTTAAAGAAAACATGAAAGTCTGGAAGACTGAGGGGTGAGGAGACTGTATTTCTTAGATTATTTGTATACAGATGAGAATGATCCAATAGAGTGGGGGAAAAAATTGAGGACACAGGAGAGTGACATGACAATTGGAGGAGCACAGTCTTGAGCAGACAAAAAGAGGTGGGATCCAAATTACACGTGATGGAGATAGAGGCAAGGACAGTGCATTCAGATTGACACATGTGACAGTAGGTTGGTAGATTACATGGAGGAGGATGAAGTTCTTTTCTGATTGCTTTTATTTTCTCAGTGAAAGAAGAAGCAAGGCCATATGTTTAAAGCAAGGATGGTGAGAGGGTACTGGAGGTTGGAGGAGAGAGGAAAGCGTCTGATAAAGTCATCTTGGGGCATGAGAAGATGAGGCATAAGTATTAATATCCCCATTTTACAGATGCTGCAACTGAGGCTCAAACAAATGACATAGAGCTAAGGTTCCAAAGGCCAGAACTGTGCCCACTGCACCCCAAAAAGAAGAAGGAAGCCTGCTCAGTAGGAAGCCTAAGGCTGGTTGACCTTAGGATCCCTCTCCCCTTACCTCCCAGGAGCCTACATAGTGTCTGGCCTACAGCAAATGCTTTTCAAATGGTTGTTGATTGAATGACTATTCCTGTTTTCTCCACCTGAGACTCCTGTGACATCAGGCTGTATTTCACTGACTGTCCCTTCATTTACTTTGTCTCCCTACAGCCAGTCCGTGGGAGCTAAGAGAGGAAACTGAAGTCCTCCAAGTTGGTTTGGAGTCCTTCAGGTCTGAGAGACCACCATGGAAAACAAGAAAACAGGGAAAGAAGAGAAAAGAGCCTCCTCAGTTCTGAATATTCATCTCACGGGGGGGACTGGCTTTTGACTTTCACTCAAGATACAAATTTGATCATGTCACTCTGTTGTTTAAAACTCTTTGGTGATAATAAGAGCAATAATAATAGCAGCAAGTGGGTACTGATTGAGCTGTTACCGTGTGCCAGATACTATATTAATTATTTTTACCTGTATTCTCTTCTGGCGTCTTATCCAAAACCTCCTTGGTTATTTGCTGTTATAATCCTCACTTTAAATATGAGAAAACTGAGGCCTAGGAAGCTTAAAGAACTTATCCACAGTTAGCTAATTTCAGAGGTGGGATTCCAATCCAAGCAGCCTGTCTCCGGAATACGTTCTTACTGCAAACTCTTTGGAGGCCTCCTTCAGTGGCTTCCCATTGCCTACAGTGTCACGTCTGTATTCCTTAGCAGAAACACAAGGCCCTGCATGGTCTAGCCCTTGATTACCATGCTGATGTCATCTCCTGCCACGACCCTTTGCACACCTACCATATGAAGGTCATTGTAGTCCTTGAAAATATACTGTTGGGCATGCATGTGTCTTTGCTGAGATTGTTTCCCTCGGCCCCAAATGCCCTTCCCTCCATGAGCCACTTAACAAATTCATATTCTGAAGCTTGGCTGAAATATCACTTCTGTGGTCCGTAAACTTCAATTCAATGCCTGTTAATTAAGCATGTACTTTGTTCCAAACTCTAAGCAAGATATTGTAGGTTCAATAATGTAAAAGAGACATGGGCTTCCTGCCTCCAAGGGAGCTTCTGGTCTAATGATGGCAGCTAATTAAAGAGATGAGCGTTCTGATAGAGGATGGGCAGGCTGCAGGGGAGATCATGGTAGAAGGCTAAGATTGATGATTCTGGGAATCAGGACAGGAGCATGGACGAGAAAAGTGGCCACCATTAGTTCATCAGTCTTGCTCGTAGCTGCTGGCCCTGTCTGCTGCTAATGGTAAGTCATTCTTGCAAGTAAAGTAAATATTAGTAAGTTTATATGTATATACTTTATATAAATCTTTTGAGTAGTCTTCCAAGAAATAGCAAGTTTTGGAAGAAAAATGCATCCTTAAATTGGCAATTTCAACACAAGATCCAGTGTAGTGCTGTTAGCCTTACCAGAAGAGGTTAATGTTACGTTATTCAAATATCACCCAGTGAGCCGGCCCGTGGCTTAGCAGTTAAGTGTGCGCTCCACTCCTGGCGGCCCCGGTTCGGATCCCGGGCGCGCACCGACGCACTGCTTCTCTGGCCATGCTGAGGCTGCGTCCCACATACAGCAACTAGAAGGATGTGCAACTACAACATACAACTATCTACTGGGGCTTTGGGGAAAAAAAAGGAGGAGGATTGGCAATAGATGTTAGCTCAGAGCCGGTCTTCCTCAGCAAAAAGAGGAGGATTAGCATGGATGTTAGCTCAGAGCTGATCTTCCTCACACACACACACACAAAAAAAAACAAATATCACCCAGTAATGTTCGCTGGCCGTTCCCAGTGTTTGACTATTCACTATAGGTGACAATTCTTCATAAATACTGCTGAACTTAATTTTTATTATTTATTAAGCAATTTTAGATAGCCATAATAATGAGTAAAGAGTAGATAATATTGGAAGTATTTTAAGAATAGCTTATGATATTAGGAATTCCTGAGATTTCCCAGGAATTCCAATTTCTTCTTGTTCCCAAATCCCAAAGATTAATATCTGTTGGGAATTTGGAAACACTAGTGGGGCCTATAGGCCAAACTAAGACCTTCTCTAAGTTGCTTTAGGTTGATTTCATCTGTCTTTCCTCCATCCACCTATGAGACTCAGTACATACTTCTATTAGCACTTATGCCACTGTCTTATTTATTTACATGCCTGTCTCTCTTGACTCAACTGTGAGCCCCCAAATTAAAAGGTCCTTATCTCATGCAACTTTATTTCTTTAGTGCCAAGCTCAAGACCTGCTTTTAATTGGCTTTCAGTGGCAATTTGCTCAGTGAGTGAAGAAATTCAGTAATGGTATCAGTTAGGGTTAGATTTGGCTGCAGCTAATAAGAAAAAAATAATAGTGTCTTAAACATGATAGAAGGTTTTTTCTCTTTCATATTTAAGAAGTCCAGAGGTGGTCAGTCCAGAGCTGGCGCGGGCCTCCACAGCGTCAGTTACAGATTCCTTCTGTCCCATGCTCTGGCTTCCCTTCCCAGAGTCACTCCATGGTCCAAGATGGCTGCTGGCCCTGCAGTCATTAAGTCAACCTTCCAACTAGCAGGTCGGAGAAAGCAACAGGGACATGTTTCCACCAGAAATTGAACATACTGCTTCTGCTTACATCCCATCCTATAAGCCAGAACTTAGTCATATGGCTACAATAGCTACAAGGGAAGCTGGAAAGTTGACCTTTTTCCAGGCTCAGTATGCCCAGCCAAAAACCAAGTGTTCTTCTCATATACTGCTGGTGGGAGTGTAAAATGGTACAGTCACTGTGGAAAATAGTTTGGCAGCTCCTCAAAACCTTAAACATAAAGTTATCATATGACCCAGCAAGTCCCTTCTAGTGCATACTCAAGAGAATTGAAAACATCTGTCCACATAAAAACTTGTACATGAATGTTCATTGCAGCAAAATAGCCAAAAAGTTGGAAACAACCCAAATGTCCATCAACTATAGAAAGATAAACAAAATATTGTATTATGGTATAGCCATACAATGGAATATTATTATTATTTGGTAATAAAAAGGAATGAAGTACATATACATGCTACAATGCAGATGAACCTTGAAAACAATATGCAAAATAAAAGAAGCCAGACACAAAAGGCCACATAATATTTGGGTCCAACTATATGAAATGTCCAGAATAGGAAAATACATTAATGGTTGCCAGATAGGCTGGAGGGAGGAGAGAATGGGGAGCAACTGGTGATGGGTATGGGGTTTATTTCGGGGATCATGAAATGAACTGGAATTAGATAGTGACAGTTGCACAACCTTGTGAATCTGCTAAAAAAAGCCATTGAACTGTACACTTTTAAATGGTGAATTTTATGATATGTGAATTATATCTCAATTAAAAATAATAAATTAAAAAAAATTTTTTTTAATTATTGAAAGAAAAGAGGTGGGGAATAACAATTTGGGGACAATGGGCTCTGCCACAATTCCCTAGAATGAGTTAGTCAGAAAAGATTCTCTTTGATTACGTTTGGGTTAATGGAACAGAAGGCAAAGAAGGTTCTATAAAGAAGAGGACGCAAAGATAAACAGAGAGGCAGGCTTGAGAAAACCTCACAGAGAGATGTCCTCAAGTTCTGAAACCTTGGGCTCAGTTTGTTATCACCTCCTTGTAACTCTGCTGAGAATTAAGACTTGACTTTCCATTTGAACTCGTAAAACAAGATAAAGTTTAGGAAAATAACATTTTGGTCATAAGTTACTGACTTTAAACTTCTGCAGAATTAGCAACTAGGCCCTCTGCTACCAGTGACTTTTAAAGTGGGAATAGTCAGAGCCAGGAAATGCTCCAGAGACATCATTGTCTGCTTCTCGTAGCTTTTGGTCATTAAGCAAGAAACTTGGAAGTTCAATAGCATGAATAGCCCTAAATTTGAAGCCTAGTGTTTACAGAAAAGAGTGCTAAGAATAATGAACAAATTAGGAAGAAAGTGTGGCATGATAGAAAGATCACTGACTTTGGAGTTAGACTGACCTGCATTCGAGTCCTGGCATCGCAGTTTGCTAGCCATGAATCTTTGGGCAATTTATCTAACCTTTCTGAGCCTCAGTTCACTTCTCTATGATATAAGAACGACAATATCCATCACAAGCTGTTTCCATGGTCACCTAGCCACGTGTCCTGTATTAATCAGGACTCTCAGTCGCAAATGACAGAACCCTAACTCCAGTTACCTTAAGGAAAACATAAAAGGCTGGGAGAAAATGGAGGGAGCGACGGAAGGCTGGATTTCTTGGATTGTGTAACCAGATTTCTGGCTTCATCCACTGAGTGAAGGGCGGAAGTACCAGAACTAGGAACTCAAAGCTCTCCGGGTTCTCTCTCCACTGTTCATCCTCTCTATGTTGGCTTTAATCTCTCAGACCTGAGTCTCAGGGTCACTAGAACCATGTCTTCTGGCAGTCGCAGACTCACTTCTGGCACTAAAGAGGAAAGGGATGTCTCCTAGCTTTAGTTTGAAAAATCCTAGTTCAGGATTCTGCTTATCCTGACTTAGGACATCTGCCTGCCCACTCCTTGGACCACTAGCTGTGGCTGTGTGTGTGCATGCGCACAGGCTACCAGGTACCCTGCTGGGCCCAACTTCAGTCAAGGCCACACTCCTGAAGCCAGAAGAGGTGAGGTCTGTTACTAGAAGAAGGTGGAATGAGAAGTACTGTATAGATCCAGGCATGAGAAGTCTTCCTCATGTCCCAGAGCAACCTTCACCTTCAACCCGTCCCTCTTCCCTCACCCATCCCCTATTCTTTCTTCCTCCTACTCCACATCTCAGGGCATGGCATCACCCTGTGGCTGAAGCCAGAAATCTGGGAGTCAAGCTATATTCCTCCCTCTTGCTTACCTCCCCTGTGGAATGAATCATCCAGCCCTAGTATTCTGCCCACTAACTCCTCGCACATCTATCCCTTTCTCTCCATCCTCTTACCCCCTGCTCTAGCATAGACCTCACCAACATTTGTCTGTGCTATTGTAATAATGGGTTGTCTTTCTCCTTGTTATGCCTCCCTCTATTCTAGCTTCCACATTCTGGTGAGAGTTATTTTTGCAAAATGATAGTCATGTTGTGCCTCTTCCCTGCTCAAGACTTTTTTAATGGCTCCCCATCAAGGCCAGCTACATAATTTGTGGGTCCTGGTGCAAAATGTTCAGGAAACAAGGGAAAAATGCCATTAAACATACGCAAATCTAAAGCTTTCCCCTTCTTTTTGGTAGTCTCTCTCTCTCAATATGTCATGGCATTTTATTTGCCATTTAATGTTGTTCTCAGTAAAGAAAAATTCAAATTATGAATTATTAGTGTGAAGTTTGCCGTTCACCTTATATTGTGCAATGCCAGTTTTAAGTGCAAATATAAGAGTGTTTAACTCATATGTGGAATCACTGAAATGATACAATTTGTATTTTGTAGCCCATTGCACAAAAATAACCCAACTGTTACGTTTCACTTTTTTTTTTTTTGCGAAAGATTGGCCCTACGCTAGCATCTGTTTGCCAATCTTCCTCCTTTTCTTTTTTCTCCCCAAAGCCTCAGTACCCAGTTGTGTATCATAGTTGTAGAGTTGTAGCTCTTCTATATGGGATGCTGCCTCAGCATGGCTTGATGAGCGGTGAGTAAGTCCACACCCAGGATCCAAACTGGCAAACCCCTGGCTGCTGAAGCGAAACCCGTGAACTTAACTGCTACACCACTGGGCCAGCTCCCAGTATATCTCACTTCTTGATATGCACACATCCTATCAACATTCAGTGGGAGATGGTGGCTTCCATAATATGCTTACCTTGTACTTGTTGCTAAACTCCCACGCATAGTAGATCCACTGGAATTCTGTGCTCATGGGGCACCATGAACACTATATGTGAATGAAGCAGCAAGGTAATGCAGACAGGCATATTGTATATATCTCCTCTGCTCACGTGCATGCTCCATTGTGCCATTGGATTTCCCTTGCAAAACACAAGTTCAAAGATAAAATTATTAAGAATTTCAAGACAGTCCATAATAGAGCATTAGACTAAGCGTGGGGCCCATCTGAGCATGGAGCCCTGTGGGACTGCACAGGTCTCACACCCACGAAGCCGGTCCTGCATCCCATTTTCCACAGGGTGAGTCCAAGCTGCTTCAAATGAGATACTGGGCCTTTATGATTGGGCCTAAGTCTCATCTCTTTCCTTTTTCCATTCACTCTCCCACATTCTTTGACCCATAGAATTATTTCTTCTGCAAGAATGAACTTGCAGTTTTCTCTCACACTATTCTCATTGCCTGAAATGTCTGAAAACCTCTGCTCAAGATCTTAAGTCTCTGTTCAAACGCTGCCTGCTCTGTAAATACTGCCTTGACTTTCCCAGGAAGACTGAGATCCTCTTCTCCTATGTTTCTCTGCCCTCTGATACAGCTTGTGGTCATCTTATATTGCATCACCCTTGCTTGTGGGTCTATCTCCCAAGACTATAAGTTCTTCAAGGGCAGGAACTATCTTTTTTCTGTTTTGAGTTCTCAGTGTCCAACAGAGTGTCTGGCAAATGATGGGAGCTTGCTCAATAAAATATTTGTAAATTGAATAAAAGAATGAAACAATGCCTGGCGTATAGTAGGTATTTATTAATTAATTGATTCAAAATATTTCCTAGTTGCCCACTATACAGTGGGCTCTGTACCATGTCTGTCCTTCCTTCAACAAACATTTAGTGAGTGTCTACTGCATGTTAGGGGCTGAGAACACGTTGTTGAACAAGAGCCCCTTCCTTCTAAGATCTTGCATTCTAGTTGGCTCTCAATAAATATCATTTCACGTCCTCCTCCTTTCTTTGCACCTCCCAAGAGGTAACCAAATCAGTCATACATATTTTAAGACTTTCTCTGCTTCTACATTCTGCTCAGGATTCTCTTTCTCTGATCCATTCTCAGGTACCAAGAGATGGATGCCTGATCTTGCTAGAGTTGTCTTGTTTTATTTTCCAACCACTGCAGGGATCAACATAGAATGAATGTGAAACCAGCCCTTTGTCCCCTGCACCAGCACAGGCCTTCTCGCTAGATTCTTCCAAAGGTTATTCCCCTTAGGCTGAAGAAAGTCACTAAATGCTGACTACTGTTTTTAATCTCTTCCTATCACCTAATTGTCTCTCCCACAAATTTGAAGTTTATTGCCTTGTAACACATACCTTATCTGGTAATCAAAACTGCACATGTCTCATTTGGAGTGCAGTTGGCTCCAGAGCTCAGCTAAGGCTACCCAGGGTGAAAACAGAACTATTGTCTGGATGCTTGAGCTCTTGGTGACACAGGCCTGTTTTCCACCCTCCCTTCTCTTCTCCCTGACCATCCCTCAACTTTCTGCCCTCATTAATTTCTAAGTGTTCTTCAGTAAAGAAGAATGTCATAAAGGCTTCCTTTATAAAAGGACCCTTACTCATACAGAGCTTATTTTCCTTGATGTTCTCCCAACTGAGATGAAATTTTTCACACTTAATCATGGCTAAAAGAAGAAACATTTTGGAAAGTCTGAGCAAACTCACTTCAGAAACTATTTAGGATGTAGAGAATTGAATTTTAGAAATGTTTTAGGTGAAGAAGTTGCAGAAGGGTCATACTATGGACCGAATTATGTCCTCCCAAATTCTTATGTTCAAGCTCTAATCCCCAATGTGTAGGTATTTGGAGATGAGGCCTTTGGGAGGTAAGTAGAGTTAGGTGAGGTCTTGAGGATGGGGACTTCATGATGGGATTAGTGGCTTTATAAGAAGAGGAAGAGAGAGAGAGATTGCTCCCTCTCCACGATGTGAAGACACCGTGAGAAGGCGGACATCTGCAAGGCAGGAAGAGGGCTCTCACCAGGAACTGAATTGACCAGCCCTTTGATCTTAGACTTCCTAGCCTCCAGAGGTCATAATTAATTTCCACATGCCTCTGTTAAGTGCTGGTCACTATTGAATAGCTTGGGTCCTTCCAGGGCACATTAGAGGCTACATTGATCACATCAACTGCCTCAGCAACTCACTGCACTTTATTAATTTAAATGATGACCCCAGCTGAGCTCTGACACTTGAAAGTGGCAGCGTGTTGCTGGATCCAACGACGGCTTGAAATCATTCCCAATCCATAAATAGGCTTTCGTGGAATTCTTGTCTCCGAGTAAAGTACTGTTAAATCACGATTTTTGACACACTGTTGAGGACTCAGCTCTGAGTCACAGCGTTTGGCCCACTCTGCTCTCCTGAAAGGTCACTGAAGATTTAAACGAGGCAGATGGAGTTGTCTATCTCTAGCTTGAAAGTGTTCTACAGCAACTTTGCCCGTCAAATACAACGTTTTGGAATGCTTGGGATAGAATGATAATAATCATTACGACAACAATAATAGAGATAGCTTCCATGGAAGTGGAGGATATATATATATATATATGGAATATATATATATGGAATATATATATATATATAATTAAGGTCTTACAACAACCATGCAAGATATGTATCATTGTTCCTGTCTTAGGAAACAGAGGCCCGCATAGCTAGTTTGGAGGTGGAATTGGGATTTGGACTCAGATCTATCTGACTCCAATGCTCATGCTTTGCTCACCACATTGCACTGTCCCCTGCAACAAAAATGTGATTCTATATTTAGATCTTGCTTTCTGAGATACTATATAATTGAATCAATGTTTGATGTTAGAAAAGTCCCATCCTGCTGGAAGAGGGAACAATGAAGATCTGTTGTGAAGTAGGACTCTTCTTGCAAAGATTCCTCTAATCTAGCATTTTAGGAACAGGGTGTGTTTTTCATATCATTGAATTGCCAATTTGTTATTAAAAGAAAACTTTTTTGAGGAGGATTAGAAAATCTTGGAAAATAAGAGCCTCCGTTCTTCTTTGCCTTATTAAACAGAGTAGACCGTATATAACTGATTCTATTCTTGGTGTGTCAAGGCCATTATTTCTAAGCATGAATTGTGATTGTCTAACATAAACAGTCATCCCTGGAGCTATTGCAGGCTGCTTATGGGGAGCTTTTGCCTCTATGTTAACTGGCATAAGTTTCTTTTTTTTGTTTGTCTTTCTCCTTCCTCTTAGGACCAGTCAGCAGTCACTTTTCCTGAAGTCAAAGGAACTTCTTTTGGTAATACCTCCCCACTCCTACAATTTCCAATTTACTATATCTAATCTGCTTTTCTTTGAAAACTGTCTTGAGTGTATTGAATTAGGAACTTTGTTTTTCAAAATATTTCAATCAACCATGGGTAAGGGTGTGTGGTTGCCTCTAGATTCTGCCTGCAGGCAATGTGTGTGGGCTCATGACAGCGCTTATTCCTTTCCTTATCTCCTTTGCTTTATTCTGGGTTGTGACTGTTTTAGATATCTTACTTAGCCTGCTGTAAGTCTGCCCTTTGAACAAGATGGCATTACTTATATAGCAAAGATGGGTGCTTTTAAGTCCAAGTAAGAGACAGCCTTATTCAAATTGGCTTAAACAATAAGGAAATGTATTATCTCACACGATACTAGGTCCAGAGATAGGGCAGGCTTCGGGGTTGCTTGATTTAATGGCTCAATATTGTTATCAAGGACCCAGATCTTTCCATCTCTTGGTTCTGCCATCACTAGAACAGCTCATGGTTATAAGATGGCTGTTAGCAGCAACTGAGGCATCATCTGAAGGATGTGAGAGAATCATTACTCTCAGCCTGAAATATAAGTTCTTCTCTTTAATCTGATGGGCCAATTTAAGCAACTAGCCCACCTCTGGACCAATAACATCTGCCAGGGGAATTCACTGCTCTGATTGGCCTAGACCAGGGGTCAGCAAGTTTTTCCTGAAGAGGACCAGGAAGTAAATATTTTAGGTTTTGTGAGCCATATAGTCTCTGTCACTCAACTCTGCTGTTGTATCACGAAAATAGCCATAGGAAATAATGGGTGTAGTTGTTTTAAAATAAACGTTATTTACAAAAATAGACAGTAGGCCCGTGGGCCATAGTTCACTGACCTCTGGCCTACACTAACAGGGATCCACCCTTGAACCTGGAGATGAATCAGCATCTCCAGAGTCACGTGGGGTAGGAGTGGACGAGTGTGAAGAACTAGAAAATGGGTTCTATTAGGAAGGAAGGGGGAGGGATGCTAATATGAGACAGCAGTTCACTCAGTATTCTTTGGAGGAGTGGAGTTTGAAACCATTACCTTTTCAACTACCACGAAAATCAAAGAGGACTGTGGATGCTGGTTGACCATATAAATATAAATTTAATGTAGCTTATCATTAAACTGATCACTTTAAGAACCACTCTCTTCTTTGCCTCTTCTTTCCTTACACCTGGGCTCTAGCCTTACTAAGAAAGCACAATTCCCGGAAGGCGACAGGCTTTCTGGAGCCTTTGCACTTGCTCCTCCCTTTCTTAGGCACATATTCTCCCTTCCTCACACCCTTTCTCTTGTTGACATCCTAGCCATCCCTCAGAACTCTGCTCCATCATCTTGGAGACCTTCACTGACCCTAAGGTGGGATGCTTCTCATTTAAGGTCCACACAGCCCTGTACTTACTTCCATTACGGTGTGTGGTGCCCTGTGCTGTAAAGATCTGTGTACAGGTGGGTCTCCCCCACCTGACTGCACCATCCTGGAGGCCCTTGTTTGGCTGTGTCCCCCAGTCCCTGCTAATCACAGACCTGCACGTAGCAGTCCCTCAATACATATTTCATGAATGAATGAGTGTTTATGCCTTGGATAATGAAAAGGAATTAACTACTTTTTCAGTATTTTGAGGGTGTTATCATTGAGGTCAGAGTAGCATAATACATAAATCATTATTTTTCTGAATGCCTCTCTTGTTATTTATGAATTTCAGGTGTTTGACCCTCTGGTCTTTAAATATGAATCTGATTTGATGGTTTCCATGTGCCTGTGTCATTATGTCTGACTTTTGACTTCAGTTCCACTTGTGCTGTGAGACCCCACTGAGTCCCATTTTCACACCCCCTCCCAACAGCTTACTCATGAAAAGGTGAATTTCTCTGGCCTCTGGCTCTCTATCAAGAGGTCAACAGAGGAGTTCCTTACTCTTCAGTTCTCTCTGGATCTCTCCCTGGGGTGTATCCAACGGTTACCTTGCTGATAGCAGAATTCCATTCCTGGAATTTTTGGCATTTGCAGCATTAGTGCTCAATGGATTTGCAAGTAAAGCTCTCTGGTGGGCAGGGGAAGGGTCTCTTCTCAGTCCCTGCTGCAGCAAGCATCCAGTAGCGGGTAATGCATGAGCTTAGAGGGAAGACTGCCCTTCCTTGGTTACCAGCTAGCTGTTTACTTCTCTTCTCTAATCTACAGCTTTCTCACTGATAAGGTGAAGTAATAAAAGTCCCTACATCATAAAGTCTTTATGATGATTAAATAAAACGATGTGTATGAAGTATAGCATAGCATCTGGCATGCAGTAAGCATTCAATAACAAAAGCTACTAATTGATGCCCAAAATGCAGGTTTGTGTGTGTGTGTGTAATTGATTATATTAATAAATTTAATTTTCTAGTCTAGAGATTCCAGATATGACTCATCTAAGCCTCTGGGGGAAGGTTTTTTTGATATGAGATATTACAAAACATGCCAACCAGGAAGCAGCAAAATGCAATACAATATCAGGATTAGGTTCAGTGGTGAATAACAGAGACCTCAAATAACCATGGCTCAAACAACATAGACGTTTCTCTTTCACATAAAAGTCCAGAATTGGTAGTCTAGGGCTGGTATGGTGGTTTTACTCTATGAGGTCCTCAGATCTCTAAGCTTTCTCTAATTTTTCCCCCCAGCTTTATTGAGGTATAATTCATAAATAAAATTTTATGTATTTAAAGGATACAACTTGATGATTTATGTATACATTGTGAAATGATTGCTAAAATCAGGTTAAATAACACATCCATCATCTTACATAGTTACCTTTTTTTTTTTGGTGAGAACACTTCAGAACTACTCTCTTAGCATATTTCAAGTAAACAATGCATTATTGTTAATTATAGTCACCATGATGTATATTAGATCCTCAGAACTTGTTCATCTTATAAGTTTAAGTTTGTACCCTTGGACCAACATCTCCCCTTTTTCCCCACCCCCAACCCCTGGCAACCACCATTCTACTGTTTCTATAAACTTGACTGTTTTTTTACATTCCACTTATGAGTGGAATATACCGTATTTGTCTTTGTCTGGCTTATTTCACTTAGGATAATGCCCTCTAGTTTCATCCACATTGTCACAAATGGCAGGATTTCATTATTTTTTATGTGAATAATATATCTATATCTAGATCACATTTTCTTTATCCATTCATCCATCGACAGACACTTATATTTTTTTCTCTCTCTATCTTGATGCTCCACCATACATAGACTCTATAGGTCACTTCGTAGCCCAAGAGGGCTGCTCAGCTCCATCCACCAAATCTAAGTTCCAGGAAGTAGGAAGTAAAAAGCAGCAAAGAAGAAAGAGTAAATGGTACATGCCAGCTCTCTTTTAAGGAGGCTTCCTGGAAGCTGCTGCATGATACTTCCACTTAGATTCCATTGGCCAGAACTGAGTCACATGGCCTTACCTAGCTGCAAAGGAGGCTGAGAAATCCAACCTTTATTTTGCATTGCCATGTACCCAGCCAAAAATTAGGGGTTTTATTACAATGGAGGAAAGGTAAAATAAATACTGGAAACAATCTCTGCCACAAAAACGCATCCATTTCTCCTCATGATATTCATTATAATTAGGGACGGTAAGTGAGATCCCTAAAACTTCACCATATTCTTTTTAATAAGTTCAGTAAATATGGCCCAGAATTATGCTTGGCACTGATACAAATGCCATAAATCTAGGCACTGGGGTTACAAAGATAAATAAGAAAGAGTTCCTCCCCAAATAAAAATAATACAATGGTTTATGTGCTGTACCAGTGGTGGTTACAAAGTGTAATTGGACATGGAGTAAGGAGTGATTAAATCTTCTAGAGGAGAGGATCATAGGGGATGGTCTAAGGCGTCCTTATGGAGAACAACTTTTGTTTGAGACCTTGGTAGATAAAGAGAAATTACTTGGAAATGAGCAGATACAAGCCAAAACCCAACTGCTGGGAGCATTCTCAGCTGTAGGCAAAAGATTCTTGGCTCAACTAAGTGGATTCAAGCAAAGAATTAGGAAGAAATGGGGAGGAGGGATCCTTTCCCTCCCATTTCTGTGCATCCTAAGGAACCAGAAGGAAAGAATGGAATAAAATGATTATTCCTTACTTTCAGTTATGAAACTTGGCTAGACCACTTATTGTCCAATTATTTTCCCCTGAAATGTAGGATACTTTTCATGCTGAAGAACAAATCTAGCATCATATGAATGGGGCAGAGAGCCCCTTTTTAGAGACAGATTAAAAGTATTGTACTGCAGAATTAGCTGATGTATGCATGATATGAAATTTCTGCTAAAATAATAGAGAATAATCTCATTGAGAGAGGAATCAGAACTCTGGGGAAAAAGCTTTAATGATGGCAATAAAAGCAATCTCACCCAGTTTATTATTACAAATGGGGAAATGGAATGATAAAGTTAACTAGCTTTCCCAAATCATGAGGCATTGTTGTGGAAGGAGCTCAGATTTTCTCATTCCTGGCAATGTTTGGTTCCATCAGTTACTAAGCCTCTTCTGAATGTGGACATAGAGTTGTTTTCTACGCTGCATACACGTAATGTTTCAAATTATAGTTTGTGTTCTATTTTACTCCAGCATGCATACTTTCTAATATAAGCTCACATGTACAATCTGAAAACACTTATAGTTGACTGTGAAAAATGTCTTGATAAGGCTTTCCTTGTGCATCTAGGTAACAACTTAAACAGCACAGATAGTGATGCTACAAAACCATCATTATAAATGTAGAAGACATCACATGTCAAAACTGGATTCAAAATAATTTGAAATGCTTCTTTCTGTAAGAACACAGAATCCCATTTAGAGGGACACAGAATCTAAGGAAGAAGAGAAGACATATCCAGCCATCTGAAGCACTGCCAAGTGTGGGACCTTCCTGGGGTTGCGTGGGAAGCCTTTGAGAAACTGGGAGTGCATCCAAGAGAAGGATACAAGGTCCACATGCAAAATATGCAGCTCTCAGCAGGAAAGAAAAGGACAAAATAAAATAAAAGTAGTGATTGCTTTAAGCTGTTTTGTCCCACGATAGGGAGGGTTTTTTTAATGCTAATAAACTTGAATGGCTCATTTTGAAATAATTTCACTATGTAATTGTCAAAGAAATGCAGTAAAAGTTTCCCAGACAATAAATATCATCTTTAACTTGTAAAACTTCTTGTTTCCCAGGGGTTTTGAGTTCTAGAGGAGTTAATTCTTTTTCTCTATTTTTTAACTTTTATTTTTAATTCCCTTCTGCTTTTGTATTTTTGAGAGGTTGTCATTTCATAATTCAGATACAATTTTGCTCTCACTTTTTTGGACTTTCACGTCCTGGGAACTTTTGTTTTTGACCCTTAAGAACCTATCAAACTCCTGGCCAGGGTCTTCCTCTACCTGGGCGTGACTAGGTTTCCAGCATAAGAGGATGTGAGGTAGCAGTTAGCCTGAGGGTCTGTGTGGTATTAAGCATGCAGATCCTGGGTTTGAACACTGCTGCTGCCACTCTCTAGCTGTGTGACTTTGGACAGGTTAATTAACCTCTCTCTGTCTCAATTGCCTCACTGTGCAATGGGAGTACCGATAGTACCTACCTCATAAGGTTGCTGAGAGGATTAAATAAGTAACTAGTGTTAAAAAAGACAAAATTCAACTGAGTAAATTTTAAAGATCTTATTGGCTTTATTTAGCGATTCATGAATCGGGCAGCATCCGATCTAGCAGATAGAAAGGAGCTCTACAAGGCAAAAGATTTTATAGGCAGAAGGGAGTAGGAACAAGGAAGTTGTACTGGGTAAAAAAGTGGATTGGTTATTGCGAGGTTACTTTCCTTGTAGGGGATGGCAGGGGTCTATCTGGCAGATTACCTAACTAAGGCTGATCAGGCGATTCCTGATTAACTGGTTTAAGATTCCATTTCTGGGAGAGCTGAAACTAATTAAGTCTCAATTTGATGACATGGGGTTTAGCAAAAGTGACTCCATTTTGGGCCAGTTGTCTTGTCTATAACACTAGTACATAATGAGTGCTCAAAGAAATGTTAGCAATTATTATTAGTGTGTTCTAATATCCCCCAAAGATATTGATGTTTGTTGAAAATGCTTCTTTAACGTTTTCTTTAATAAAATGTGTGCTAAAGTGGAAAGTCCAGTTGTTTAAGTCAAAAGATCTTGGTTTGAAGCTCAGCATTACCACATTCTAAATGTGTGATCTTGGGCAAAACATGTAACTCTCCTGGGCCTCAGTTTTCTCAACTGCAGTATGTGCGGGGGATGGGGAACTGGCTAATTTTTCATTCATTCATTTAACAAATATTTGCTGAGCACTGAAAATTCATCTTCAAAATCTGTATGATTGTTTTAAGCATTTGACATGTGCCTAGTACTAACCCAGGTATTACTTTTTCAAGTGGAGTTGTGAGGGATTATCCCACACCACATTTTCTTCATGTAGAGGTGCAGTGAATTTAACGTTCCCGTGGCTTAGAGATCGCTTTGGGAAGCCGGTGGATGCTGAAGAGTCTCTCCACACCCTGATGCACACACAGGCCAGACAGAGCTTGGGCACAATCTCAAGGGCTGGCTGACAATTTTGTAGGGCATTCACAAGCCTTCTGGGGCCCTAAAAGCAAGTCGCAGATTGGAAAGTTGTACCACTAAGATTCCCTCCTAACTGAGAATTCCTGGAATCAGTTGGGACAGGAACATGGTGGCAGCTACCTGTTTGAGAATCAACTGGATAAAATACCAACACTGGCAGAAAGGGCTCTGTCACCTATTTGGGGACTTCTGTTACATTTGGGGAAATCAGGGAATGAAAAACTTTTAAAATGTGAAATAGATTATCTTACTCCCCGTCCAAACTCTCCAATGTTTCCCCATCACACTTACTGTCAAATCCAGAATCTTCCATGCCAGGTTCTACCTTACCTGGCCCCTGTCTATCTACAACTGCCCCCCCACTCACTTCACTCCAACAATGCCGCCCTTTTGTCTGTTTTCATGCACATCAAGCTGGTTCTTTTTTCCTTATGATTGGGGCTCTCTTACCCCAGATCTCATTGAGCCTTTTCTTGTCACTCAGGTCTCAACCCAGATGTCCCTGCCCACTAAATCTAAGCTATCTCCCCACACACTATCATTTATGTTTATTATATTCCTGGCACTTATCACTGTCCCAATTTTCTTGTTTTTTTAATGTTTCTTGTCAGTTTTGACCCCAAAGGATGTAATTCACGTGAGAGTGGGAGGGATCTTGTCTGTCTTGTTCCCTGCTGTATTCTCAGGTTTGAGAAGAATTCCTAGCACATAGTTGGTGCTCAATAGAAAGTTGTCAATTAAATGAATGAATAAATGTATGGAAGAGTTAAGATGGTAGTAGTATTGAGCACACGGTTGGTGCTTAATACAAAGTTGTCAATTAAATGAATGAATGAATATATGTAAGAGTGAGGATGCCTTCCTTTCCATTCTAATTGCATGCTATTAACAGAAGAGGTGGTTTTGGAAATGAGGGAATTATACTGAGAAACTCTGAGATTAGTCTCAACATCAAAGTGATGAGGCATAGAGAGGACTACAGAATCTGGAGTCAGACTTACTGAGTTCAATTCCCAGCTCTGCTGCTGTGTGACAAGCAGTTAAGTTCTTTAAACTCTTTGCAAAATGGACGTGATAGTAAACGTACCTGTTGTTGCTTTGAGTATTAAATGAGAAAATACATACAAAGCTCTTAGAATAGTGACTGGCCCATAATAAATTATTATTATTGAGCAGTTGTTGGGTAAAACTTCAAGCCTCTGATTCCGTGCCCACCTCCTGCCCCCACCTCATGTCAGCTTTCCTAAATGCCAGCCTAGTAAGACTGAAGCCTGTCCCAGGAGTTCTCAACTCTCCCCGTGATACTCCCATGTCCTAAGGAAATTTCTAGATCCCTTGGGTTTAGCTTTAATTCCATTCCTTTCTCTCTTACTAAAGAAAGCACTTGGAAAAATAAGTGAAAGTGTAGTTATTAGAAGGATAACCTTGAATCTTTTCAAACTTAAAAACAAAAGTGTTAATCATTAGGTAACTTGGTCATCTCTTAAATGACCAAGACAAATGGGATTGGGAACCACTGGCCTTCATGGCATAATGAGCAAAGAAGGGATTGAAAATGAAATGCAGAAGAAAGCCCTGAGCAGTAACTCCTGTGGTCCCAGGCTATAGTGGATGATACTACCTGGCAGAGTCCTGGAAACAGGTTCAGAGAGGGATCTTTCCTGAATCCTACCCAGGAAGTTACACTGTCCACCAAAAGTAGTGGAAATGAATTACTTCCCCTTCATGGGGATATGCCAAAGCTATGTCCTCAAGCAAACAGAAAGAGAAGCCATTACCTTAGTAATAAATCATGAATGATTGACACTTTATAGAGCCAAACTTCCTCAGCAATATAATTGACTAAAACCTGTATCTAAGTTAAAGCTTGAAAAAGTCCATTAGCGGAGATCAAGAATAGGTAGCCTGTAAACCCAAAGCTAGCAGAAGGAAGGAAATGATAAATGTTAGTGCAGAGATGAAAAAAGTAGCAAACAGAAAAAGAGAAAATCAACAAAACCAAGAGTTGGTTCTTTGAAAAGATCAACAAAATTGACAAACCTTTAGCTAGATTGGCTAAGAAAAAAAAGAGAAAAGACTCAAATACTTAAACTCAGAAAGGAAAGAGTGGACATTACTTATCTTATAGAAACAAAAAGGATTATAGGAGAGTATTATGAACAATTGTACACCAACAGATTGGATAACCTAAATGAAATAAACAAATTCCCAGAAATGCACAATGTACAAGGACCAACTCATGAAGAAACATAAAACTTGAACAGACTTATAACCAGTAAGGAGATTGAATCAGTAATCAAAAACCTAACAACAAAGAAATCCCAGGAACAGACGGTTTCTCTGGTGAATTCTACCAAACATTTAAAGAATAAACATCAATCCTCCTCAAACTCTTTCAAAAAATTGAAGAGGAGTGAACACTTCCAAACTCAGTTTATAGGGAGAGAATTGACCTGATACCAAAGCCAAACAAAGACAAAAACAAACATTACAAGATAATAAAACTACAGATGAATATCTTTTATGAATATTGATGCAAAAATCCTCAGCAAAATACTAGCAAACAGAATTCAACAGGACATTAAAAGGATTACATACCATGACAAAATGGAATTCATTCCTGCAATGCAAGGATGGTTCAACAAATGAATATCAGTTGATGTAATATACCACATAAACAAAGTGAAGAAAAAAACAATTGAAAAATTAAACACACTTTCATGATAAAAATAGTCAAGAAACTAAAAATGTAAGGAAACTACCTCAACATAATAAAAGTCACATATGAAAAGCCCACAGCTAACATCATACTCAATAGTGAAAGAATTAAAACTTTTCCTCTAGGATCAGGAACAAGACAAGGATGCCCACACTGACCACATCTATTCAACATATTGGAAGTCCCAGCAGAGCAGTTAGGCAAGAAACAGAAATAAAAGGCATCCAAACTGGAAAGGAAGAAGCTAAATTATCTGTTTGCAGATGACATGATCCTATATGCAGAAAACTCAAAAGATTCCACACACTCACACAAAATGTTAAAACAAACAAATTCAGCAAGGTTGCAGGATACAAAGTCAATGCACAAAAATAGTTGTGTTTCTTTGCACTAACAATGAACAACCCCCCCCCAAAACAAAGAAAACAATTTCATTTACAATAACATCAAAAAGAATAAAATATTTAGGAATAAACTTAACCAAGGAGGTGAAAGACTTGTACACTGACAACTACAAAACATTGCTGAAAGAAATTAAAGAAGACTTAAATCAATAGAAAGACATCCTATGCTCATGGATTGGTAGGCTTAATGTTATGAAGATGCCCATATTACTCAAAGCAATCCACGGATTCAATGCAATCCCTATCAAAATCCCAATGATGTTTTTTTGCAGAAATAATAGAAAAAATTCCATCCTAAAATTCATATGGAATCTCAAGGAACCCCAAATAGCTAAAACAATCTCGAAAAAGAAGAACAAAGTTGGAAGTCTTACACTTCCTGATTTCAAAACTTACTGCAAAGCCACAGCAATCAAAACAGTGTGTTACTGGCATAAAGACACACATATAGACCCGTAGAATAGTATAGAGAGCCCAGAAATAAACTCGTACATATATGGTCAAATGATTTTCAACAAAGATGCCAAGACCAATGGGGAAAGAACAGTCTTTTCAACAAATGGTGCTGGGAAAACCAAATATTCACATGCAAAAGAATGAAGTTGGAAGTATGTAGTTCTCCTTCTGTGTTGTGTTCAATCACACTCTTCATCTTGTGGTCTTTGTACAATGCTGAAAGGAAGTACCCTTAAAGACTAATCATGAATCTGGAAACTAGTAATATATCTGAACTGGGTTACATGACTGTCTTAGTTTGGGTTCTCCCCAAACCAGACCCTGAGACAAGGATTTGAATATAAATTATTTACTTGGCAAGTGCAAGGAGCACTGTTAGGGAAGTGGGCAAGTGCTACAGGGAAGGGAAAGAGGGCAGTAAAGAGTGTATTATGAAACCAGCTACCTCAGTGCACAACTGAAATTTAATCCCACAGGGAAATTCTGGGAAATGGTGTAAAACACGCATCTCAGAATAATCCTACTCGAGGGACAAGGGGTTTGGGGTAGACAGAACTGGAGAGTTATTGAAGTGGGGAGAGACTGCAGTAATTTCCTGGCCTGCTGCAAGCACATGCCAGTTAAAGTGCCTTACATGGTTCCAAAAAGAGCCTTCAGGCCCCAAGATGCCCATGTTGGGAGCTCTGTCAGCTGGAGCACACTGAGTTGGTGAGGGCTGTAAGCAGGACACTGTAGCAGCTGCTACATTAACCATTGCAATCAACGCAGGCTAATCTGGTTCATCTCCCAGCCCTACCATTACTAGCTGTAAGATCTTTGACAAAATTTTGGCCTTTCTTAAGCCTTGGAATTTAAGCCTAAAAATTAATACCAGGCTTATGAGATTGCTATGAGCATTAAGAAAAATGCATGTCAAGTAAACCCTGGCACATAGCAAGTCCCCAATTCATTTTATATATGTCTAGGGAGTTCTTGGGGTAGCAAGGCCAGGCAAACTGCCCTCTTATTGAATGTAGCTTTAACAAGGCTTACTTTGATCTGTGCTACATATTATCAACCACATTAGGAGAGGAGAGACCCACTTGTATGTCAGATCATCACCACATTATTGAGTATTGTGGGGGATCAGAATTGGCCACCCCAAAATGTGTCTCTTTGGCATGAGGATTATTTGGGTTGGTTACTTTTAAAAACTGCAGACATAGGAGAAGCTCTGAAAAGTAGAATTTACCGTCTGTAAGAGACATTTACATTTGTAAGGGAAATCTCCATCTGTAAAGTTATCTCCCTCTCTGTACCAGGAAGAAGGGGGGATGACCTTATCTCTAGAAACTCTTATCAATGCAGAAGGCAAGGACTTAAATGTACATAATAACCTTACTCTTTTTCACTGTGCTTTCCTGGTAATCTCCCATAACTGACTCTCCCCACCCCCAACATCCTCTTTTGTCTTTAGCTGAAGATGATATTTAAGATGACAGCCTCCACCATATTGACTAGTTACGCAGTTTTTCCTGGGTCTCTCCCACGTATACATGTTATAAAGCTTTGTTTCATTTTCTCCTGTTTTTCTGTTTCGTGTCAATTTAATTTATAGCCCAGCCAGAAGGACCTAGAGTCGGTAGAAGATTTGTCTTCCTCGCCTTCAGTATACACAATACAAACAGGATCTGGATTGTTATTCACAGAGCTTTAAGCAACTTTTGAAAAAGTAACACTAGAGAACTTTTATGGCCTGGCAGATGGCTTTGTAGCGTTCTCTGCCCTTGTTCTGTGGTTTGGTTCCATATGTAAGCTCCAATTTGAGTCTTTCAGGGAGTATGACTCTCCTCCCCTGGGCAGTAGGCATGAGGAAACGGGGGTGTTGCAGGTTTCCAAGTGTGGGAGCTCAAAATTGGCCATCTCAAAATATGTCTCTTTACCTTGATTATTTTCTCTAAAAGAAACTTTGACCTTCCCCCAAACTTATGCCTAAAAGTGACAGACTGGGAGGGTTCTTGCTAAGCCCATTCTTATGAGAGTACTGTTTACCAAACATTTATATTTGCAAGGGAAATCTCCATTTGTAAAGATGTCTCCCTCTCTGTACTTGGAAGGGGGGGGTGACTTCATCTCTAGAAACTTATCAATGTGGAAGGCAAGGTTGCATAATAACCTGACTGTACTTTTCTGGTAATCGCCCATAACTGACTCTGCCACCCCTCCACATCCTCCTTTGTCTTTACCTAAATCTATTTAAGAAGAGAACCTCCACCATTTTCTCTAGAAACTCAGTTTCTCTGGTTTCTCCCAGGGAACATGTATACACGTTATTAAATTTTGTTTGATTTTCTCCTGCTATTCGGTCTCATGTCAATTTAATTTGTAGCCCAGCCAGAAAGGACCCAGAGTGGGTAGAGAATAGTCTTCCTTCCCTTCACAAGGGAATCGTTTGTCTCAAGATGCCTGAAAGACCACCATGTTCTCTTCTCAGTTTGTGGCCATGGGTCACTCCATTCCTGAATAATGAAATCTTATTTTTGATGAACAATGAAAAGGACAATAGTTCTTTTATGGAAAGAAGAATGCTGTCGAAAGAGAAAATCTTCATTGTTTTGCAAAACTTCTAAAAGCAACCAAACATAAAGTGTTGCTTTTCCTGTGTACTTGTTTTTCAAATGGAAAAATAAACATCTTTTAAAAAATTACCCTTCATACAAAAGATATTGATATTTTGCAGGTTTTTGTTTATTTTTTACCATAAAATATTATTGACATGCTGAGAAAAGCTCCATTGCCTTTAAAATTCTTTTTGTATTAAAAAAGGGACTGTAAATAGCTGCATTTGGATGGTTCTTGAATATCAGGGTGAGAATTTGATTTGGATTTTAAAGCCTGCCTCCCAATATACATTACTGAAGACCCACTTCGCAAGAGTACAAATTGAAAGAAGGCAAAATATTCAATGAAAATAGATGGCAATTGAGTTTTCAAAAGAATGTCACTTTCTAGCAACTGTTCTTGAGAAAAGATTTGCAGTATCTTCTGGGTGTTTTTAAACAATGGGCCAAGATTTGCTTTCTGGTTTGATGTAAGAGCAGTCTGAGCCAGAACTAGGGAATGTAACTGGTTCACTTTTCTCATTCTCTTCTTATCTTGTGCTTCGAGGGCCTGACTGCAGTGAAGAACATATGGGAAAGTTTCCAGTTCAATGGGCCTCTTTCGGCGTTCATTAGTGTTATCATTTTCTTCGTAGACTCATTTCTTTCAAGTCTGGACCTGGAGTTGACACTAATTTCTCTTAACTTAGACTTAATTTTTTGTTTCTCATGATAAATTTTAGCCTTACTTAATTTCAGCCTTTTTACTTAGCCGCTCAATTACTGAAACTATCTATTATGTATGATACTC
This sequence comes from Diceros bicornis minor, assembly GCF_020826845.1. Classification (NCBI taxonomy): domain Eukaryota; kingdom Metazoa; phylum Chordata; class Mammalia; order Perissodactyla; family Rhinocerotidae; genus Diceros; species Diceros bicornis. The sequence goes on along the minus strand of NC_080764.1, from coordinate 18,703,080 downwards.
AGAGTCTCACACCTTATTCTGTTCAGAGAAATGAACAGAAAACCCAAAATTTAATGCATTCCACTTACAAACTCATTTAAGCCCTGCTTAAGTGGGACTAGATTTCTTAATTGCTTCTCTATTTGGCAGAGCTTTGATTTTTAATCCTTGTCTGTTTGGTTCCAAAGTTCATGCATTTTCTTTTATATCACACACCTTTCTGGTTGGGTGCAAAACTGAAAAAAAACAAAAAAACAAAAACCCTGTGTCTTTTTTTTTTTGTGAAGAAGATCAGCCCTGAGCTAACATCCAATGCCAATCCTCCTCTTTTTGCTGAGGAAGATGGGCCCTGGGCTAACATCCGTGCCCATCTTCCTCTACTTTATATGGGATGCCGCCACAGCATGGCTTGACAAGAGGTGCATCGGTGCGTGCCCGGGATCCGGGCCTGCGAACCCCAGGCCGCCAGCAGCGGAGCGTGCGCACTTAACCGCTATGCCACCAGGCTGGCCCCAACACTTTGTCTTTTTGATGAGCATATGATTAGTGTTGCTGATGCATCAGGAACGAGGAATAGGAAATTCATAACAAACGGCCAGCAGTAATCATCTCCAAAGGCTTGAAATTGGTTGGGAGGAATTTTCATAATCTCAACAAAAATTTTCATTTACCTCCTTTACTTTTTCTAGTTATTTCAGTGTTCCCCAACATAGATATTTAAGATTTAAAAAACATTCCTTATTCATTGTATTTGCTTTTATATTTACTTTCATTACCATCATTGAAACATCTTGTTCCTGCAATTTTTCCTGCAAATAAGCAGAATTTGAACAACATCAAGGCATAAATAGACCACTGTGGGTTGATCTGAGAGCGCTACCTTTTGGAAATCATTTCTATGAGAAAACATGTTCCAATTCTAGACAAACAAATCAGAACACAATGCTTTTTTACATTGGACATGGCTGATTTGTACCAGGTTAAGAGCATGGATTGGAAGTAAGATTGACTGAACTCACATCCTAGCTCTTTTTCCAGCTGACTGTGTCATCTTGAGCAAGCTTCTTAACCACTCTGAACCTCTCTTTCTAATGTGGGGGGAAATAATAGTACCTTCTACAGAGGGTTGCTGTGAAGTATGAATGAAATACTGTATGTAAAGAATATAGTAAAATCTCAACAAATATTAACTATTATTATCATGCTTTTCAGGTCTCCTTTAAACTCCAGACTACATAAGTTGGGAACTAGAAAGTTCAGGGCTCAGGCCAAAAGTCCTTTCTGGCATGAAACCCAGTGGTTTATTACAGAGAGATTTGCACTAGTAAGGATTCCTTGTATGACCCTGGAAAGTTTCACAATCTTCTGTGTTTCTGGTTTTTTTTTTTTTTAGGATAGGTATAAGTAATAATAAAACTTGTCTCTCTATTTTTCCTTCAGTTTTATTGAGATATAATTGACATATAATGTTGTGTAAGTTTAGGGTATACAACATGATGATTTGACACATGTATGTATTGTGAAATGATTACCCCAAGAAGGTTAGCTAACATCTCCATCATCTCACATAATTATCATTTTTTTGGTGTGTGGTAATAACATTTAAGATTTATTCTCTTAGCAACTTTGGAGTATATAATATGATATTGTTAACTACAGTCACCATGCTGTACATTAGATCCCCAAGAATGATAACTGGATGTTTGTACCCTTTGACCAACATTTCCCCATTCCCCCACCTCCCAGCCCCTGGCAACCACCATTCTACTCTCTATTTCTGTAAGTTTGAAAACCGGCCTCTCCTTAACTCACAGAACTACTGAGAAAATGAAGGAGAGAATCTCTGCTCAAGGTCTTTGAACTAAACAACGCCACATAAGGTGTCATGAATCTCAGATCTGTGCAACTTTGCACACACAGTCATTCTCCTTCCGTGAGTAAGAGGGTGCGAGACCAAATCACTGAGTGCTGAAGTCACTGGCTGTGGATCTGTGTTGGGATATTGGGCTCCTCACATTCCATTGCTTCAGTTGTCCACAAGCTTCAGTTGTCTTGAAGAACTTTGGAGACAGGTTGACTTGAGGTCTGGACTCAGCTCTGCCACTTACCAGCTATGTGACCTTGAGCAAGTCGCTTAATCTCTCATGGATAGTATCAGTATTTCCCTCAGAGGGCTGTGGTGAAGATGAAATGAGATATTGCACATGGCACGCTTAACACAGTGTCTGACAGAGGCTCAGTGCTCAAAACATTAGAGATGATGATGGTGGTGATGGTGATAGTGACAATGATGATGCTGGTGGTAGTAGTGATAGTGATGATGATAGTAATGATGATGGTAGTGGTGATAGTGCTGCTGATGGTGGTGGTGGTGGTGGTGATGATGACGGTGGGGGGGTGATAGTGATGATGACGGTGGTGGTGGTGATAGTGATGATGATGATGATGGTGGTGGTGGTGGTGATAGTGATGATGATGGTGGTGGTAGTGATAATGATGATGATGATGATGATCATGCTGGTGGTGGTGATGGTGATGATGATGATGGTGGTGGTGGTGGTGGTAATGATGATAATGATGATGATGACGATTTTTTTTATTTGATCCTTAAAATTCTCCCTTAAACATCACAGCTGTTCCTTTTTCTTTTCTTAGTTGCTGCTGATGCTGCTGCTGCAGCCAGAGGGGCTTAAAATACAGACCCAGTGCTCCAAAGATATTCCCTTCTCTATTTTCTAATGCAGTCTTTTTGAAACTGTTGCCCTAGTTAAGTTACATTGTTGGTTCCATATCTACCTTTTGTTTTATAAGCCACATAATTATTAAAACAGAGAGAAAGAAAAAGAGAGATGATGTTAGACATATCATTCTACATTTTCTTTTTTCATTTAACCTAATGAATTTTCTGCTTGCTTTAAAGAAATGTTGCTGACAGACTGTGCACATTGTCATTTTGATGGATCCTCATAGCACGTGACAAGATTTGACAAAGAGTTTTCAAAAATTGTTAGGTTTGTCAAAATTTTATTCTGTATTTTGTCAAGACCCACCATCATATACAAATGCAAGGATTTGTCAGATGAAAGTGCTGTCATAGCAGAGGTTGTCAGTCTACCGCCTCAGGCCCCCTGTACCCCCTTCAACCTGAATAGCTACAATTTTACATCCTGGAATTCCAGATAAGATTTCATTTGAAAAGAGTTTCCACAGATAAAATGTTTGTGCTTTTGTACATGCATGTCTTCCTGTAGACTTAGACAGGAAATATATTTCCAAACAGGAAAAAAATTTTAATTAGTCATTTATAGTGGGTCAGAAAGGTAATAAAGGAATGATGACAAGTATAAGGGAAAAAGAGAGGTAAATAAAGACAAATAGACAAGGCTCACATTTGAGTAAGGAGGCATATCTTTAAACATTTTTTGTTTGATATAACTTTAACATATCCATGAGGTCTGAGTTCAACCACCAGCTCCTTGAGGAGTAAACTGGATTTGGTACATCATTAGAAACTGGTCTTGCAAAGTTCAGGCATGGCTGGATCCAGAAGCTCAAAAACTGCTTAGTTACTGGTCTCTTTCTTTTTGTCTCTAGGCTCTGCTTTCCTGTGTTGAGTTCATGACAGGATTTCACCAACAGCAGTGATGCCTGCTGCTTCTGTCCTTAGCTGGTGATCCTGGGGTAGAGGAGTACCTTTTCCAATATTACTAAGAACAGTCCTAGGCTTGACTCTCATTAGCCTGACTTGAGTCATGTGTCCATCTCTTAGCCAGTCACTGTGGTTGGGAGGATGAAGTACTCTCATTGGCCATTTCTGGGTCACATGTTCGCTACCGGAGCTAGGGTACTGGAGGTAGGGTAGGGAGGTAAATTCTATCTGATGTATGTGGACCTGAGAGCACAGAGAGGTGTTATTTCAGAGGAAAATCAGGGTGCTATTCCCAAGAGGCAAAATAATTGATATATATTACACCCCTGAGGCAACCCTCTCCTCTCTGCTTCAGTTCACTTCCAGAATTCTCAAAAGGGAGTATTATACAGAAGGAGTTAAAAACACCAGCTTCAGAATAAGGCATTCTGTGTTTAAATACTGTTACTGCCACTTACTGGCTTGGTGGGTCCTTGGACAAATGACTTAACCAGGTTGAGCTTCAGTTTTCTTGTGTATAAAATGAAGATAATAATAGTGTTTAATTTATTGGTTTCTGAGAAGATTAATGAGATAAGGCTAAAACAACACTTTGATGCTTGGATCTAGCGAGAATGCAATCAATGTTATATTTCATAGACTCTCTGTTGACTATGGTCTACTTAACCCATCCATGTGATTCACTTCCACTCTCCATTTCCTCTTCAAACATACAGATAGACACCCATGACACGCCTACAGCATGCTAAATATCTGACATTGCTGTTCTCAGCCTTCAAGTTACAATAGGTCCCAAATCTTTTTATTCCATTTGGGCTTGTTATTATAATTACATAATTAACTAGTACTAAATTAACATCATCTAAGTGCAAAAAGAGAGTTGTTTGTGTGAAACCTCTTTTGAATGCTTTGTGAATGTTTTGGAAAGACTTGATAAAAGTGAATTGCTACGAAATTAGATATGGGCCAAATTAGTGTAAAAGACTGAGGAAAACAATAAGGCTCTAGAAGGATTCTGCCCACAAAATGGTTTATGAGTGTGATTTACTCAAGAAACATGATATGGAATTCTAATCACAGACCTATACTCAAATAAAAGGCTTTTTGGCTGCAGTGTACCAATTGACTGGTGATTGCATACACAATTATGTGTTTTAAGTGCAAATAATGCCTAAGATATTTATGAATTTTTTTATGATTCCATGCTTTAGCTAAGTTTTTCAATTAACTAAATAATAACCAGTCTCAATTGCTTTGAATAGAAAATGGCATCTGCTGTATTACTATTATTATTACTATCATAATTGTTATCTTCACTCATTGCCATTGTTTTTTAGTCTCCTAGTCACTGGCATCTGTAACCATCACTCTCCTGAAACTTGCGTCTAAGAAATTGCCAACCTCAATTCTCTACTTTCTTTTTAAACGTTGAGGTTTCTCAGAATTCTGCTTCCTCTGAAATATTCATAATCCGGGGTGTTACTTCCAAATGCCTCATGAAGATGAAGAACTAAAAAATCTGACCAGTCTACTAGGGGTCCAGTTTCAGTACTACCAGTACCACCAGTGATGACCCACCTGGCGCAGCCGCTGAGTCTTTGTCCACGGCTGTAGGATGTCCTTGCTGGCTGAAGTACCCGCACAGGCCTCTTGCATGGTCTCCAACACTCCAGGTCCCGGACTTACATTCACGTTCTCTGTCACTGTTCCTGCAGCATGCTGGCCGGACCATGGGGCTCCGGAGCAGAGGGACTGCTTCAGCCACATGCCGGGACCAGCCCCCTAGACCCTGGTGTTGAGTCTGTGTCTCCCCTTCCCTCTGGAGAGTTCCTCCTTCCCTCATTGCTGCCTTTCTCTCGCTGTAGGATTCGATCAGGACAATCTCAGTGTCCCAAAGAGGTTTGTAGGAAAAATTGTCAAAGACTTTAAAATAGACCAAAAGACTACTGAATGTCTTCAGTGAAAAATGAGGTGCTATCTGGCACATCTTTCTGGATTTTCTGATTCTCTGGGGGTTCTGTGCCTTTCATTGTCTTCCAGTGTTTTTTTTGGTGAAGAAGATTGTCCCTGAGCTAACATCTGTTGCCAGTCTTCTTCTTTTTGCTTGAGGAAGATTGTCCCTGAGCTAACATCTGTGCCAATCTTCCTCTATTTTGTATGTGGGAGAAGCCAGTTCTGCATCTATTTGTAAATCATTTTAGCATTCATGATTGACTTGTGCAAGTGTGGTACTTTGAATTGCCCTTTGAATTGACTGTGACATCTTATGGTTCCCTTGTTATTTAATGAATTAAATAAAATCTTTGACAAATGTTCATTTTGCATTTGTATGAAAGTCATGATTATACCCTCTTTAAAAAGATCTTCTTGGAGCCAGCCCGGTGGCATAGTGGGTGGGTTTGCATGCTCTGCTCCAGCAGCCCAGGGTTCACGGGTTCGGATCCTGGGCACAGACCTACACACTGCTCATGAAGCCATGCTGTGGTGGCATTCCATACAAAAAATAGAGGAAGATTGGCACAGATGTTAGCTCAGGGACAATCTTCTTCAAGCAAAAAGAGGAAGATTGGCAACAGATGTTAGCTCAGGGCCAATCTTCATCAGCAAAAAAAAAAAAAAATTCTTTTCTAACAGCTTATAATACTCTTGATCCTCCAAAGAGTATCCTTGGTCAGACCAGAGTCCTGCTACACTCTGTCCCAGGACAATAGGTACCAACTTCCCTTCCATTTACACCACCAAGAGAAGTCACCTACATAATTCTTCCCAGAACAGAGAAACTCTGCACCAAGATGATTTGCTATTTCCATTTAGAGAGGCAGCTGGCAACTCTTAAATGGCAGCTTCTCTCCCTCAAGTTCCTTCTAACCAGGCACCTTCCTACAGAAGTTCACGAGCTTATTTTTCACATTCTACATTGGCCTGTTCGTTTGTGTCCTTGAATCCCCCTACCCCATCCGCCCACTCTCTAGCTCTTTTAGAGTGAGGACATGTCTTTTTCATCTTTACAGTCTCCACAGTGCCTAAAATTGTGCCTTGCATATAGCAGGTGTTCAGAAAATGTGTGCTGAATTTATTTCACATTATAGGGCAAAGAAGAATAGAATGGCAGCCAGTTAGAGCAAGAGTCTTAAAGTATAATATTAGGCTGCTGGAATTTTAGAATTTAAGGGAATCTTAACCGTCTTCTCCTTGATATGATGAGAGAAAAAATAAAGTGTGGGTGGTAGCAGTCTATCAACAGTTGTTTCAGACGTCCCTTCACAATGCCCAGGTCACTGGCTCCCTCCCTGCTCCAAGGGGCCAAGATGTCCCTACAGTCCTATGAGGCTTTCACTGTACTTGGATCAGGACCGCGCCTTTACACAAACACGGCTAAAACTTTGTATCATTTCAAATCTGGGACATACTGAACTAACAAGGACCAAGCGATTATGAGCCAAATAATAACCTGGCACTTGCTGTGCAGGGAATTCTAGATAAAGAGAAAAGTATTCTGTAATACCTTGAGACTCCTTTTTAGCTGGCACTCAGTGATCCCAGAGGAGATTAAAAGTATCACCAAGATTTTTTTTTTCACGAAACTAACCGACAATGTCATCAGTTTAGTGTAGAACACGCGGCTTTGGCCATTCTTCTGAATTTCATTATTTTTAATGGCAAAGATCCAAAAACAGTGACTGTACATGGGCCACTGAGATGTTTGTTGTTTGTATACTTGTAAATGAAATAATATAGAATAAATTAATGAGTTCCCTTCATCTTTGGGAGTGTCAAATTTAGAATCACAGACTTTCAGAATGATAGAGTTAGGATTATCTCGGATTTTGCAATTTAACACTACTCAGAAATACAACATTTACATTTTGTGAACATATTCCAACATCAAAAGAGGAAGAGGAACTAACTCCCAAAATAACAACTATCATTAATTGAGCACTGTCAGCATCCTTCAGCCCAAGGAGCTTGTTCAGACCATTAGGAAGACACCCATGGTTGAACAAACTGGGTTTATTGCTCATTGCAGCCAGGGAGAACACACACCAGAGGGTGTTAGAAAGAACCTATTATAGGATTTGGGTGTTGGTTGGGTACTCCTGGGAAGGGTCTAATGAAGCTAGAAGCCCACTCTAAATTGGGTGCTATCAGAAAGCAGGGGCAATTCCATGATTGGGCATCTCAAGAAATCTTATCTCTGGAGAGGGCAGATTGGAGTGGGAGATAAAGCTGGATTTGGTTAAGAAGTAGCAGAGAGAAGGGAAGGTTTGGTATTTTGTGGGCTGCACAGCGACCTTGTTCTGTCTCACTGTATCATGGTCTCAGAGTGGCTTTGTCTGGTGTCAGTGTCCTGTGAGAGTGTATATGTTCAATAGGAGAACAACATGGTCTGGCTGGGAGCGTCAGCCCAGTGCCCAGACGTCAAAGGTTGCTTTCTCTGCACTAACTATGCACTAGTGCTTCACACACATTATTTCACTCAATCCCTACAATTCTATTAGGCAGATATTATAAGTCCCATTTTACAAGTGAGAAAATAGAGACTTGAAGAAACTAATGTTAGCAGCGAGTAAATGGGAAGTGAGTCAGGACTGTTATAAGCCTGACTCCAAAGCCCACATGCTATTAACGTATCACATGCGTGATCCTGAGGTGCCTTAGAAAGGGGGAAAGGACAGAGGGCATGTGTGTGTGGGTAAAGCAAGCTGGACTACAGAACCTTGGCATTTGACTTTCTGTTTTCCTGCTCTTACTGTTTCTGAGACCTTCAACATCCCTTAGATCAGCGACCGAACATCCCTGTCTTCCCAGGTGCTCCGCCCCCAGCTCTTCTGTTCCAGTAACATTCATCTCCCATCCATTTGGCCACCTCTATTTGCCTTGGGGTTTGCTATTTCTCCAAATGTGCCATCTCTAAAAATTAAAATTCCTAAATTCCCCACTTATCAAAGAGTCATATCAGTCTACCTCTTCCATTACCTTGTCTTCATCAAACTCATTCTTTCCCTTTTGACTCTTCCCTATCCTCCAAGCCTATCTGCCCCTCCAGGTTTCATTTTATTTTCTTCCCTTTCTACCTTGGGCCATATGGCTCATCAATTAACTCACTAGATCCCTAAATACTCTCACCTCCTTGACCTTCTGGTGGCTCTCATCCCTGACTTAATGATGATTTTGGACTTTTACTGTGTCAGACATTACTTTCGGCCCTTTTCAACGATTAACCCATTTAATCATCACAACAATCCTATGACCCAAGTACTATTACACCGTCATTTTACGGTGCAACTGAGGCACAAAGTAGTTAAATAACTTATCTAAGGTCAAAAACAGCCAGTAGGTGGCAGAGCCAAGATTTGAACCTAGGGCATCTTGCTCCAGAGTTCATGCTGGTAATCACTATACTGCGCTACCTTAACTATTGTAGCCATCTCTTCTTCACTGCTGCCTACGGTTGTTGAATAATGTTATACACTCGCATGGTTCAGTGCCTGCAGGAAGTCTTCACTTCACTCACAAAGCTGAGTTCATCAACTCCTATCACTTCCACCCCAAATTTCTCTACGTGCTCGCCTGGTCTCTTCCCTTCTCTTGTCAGGGAGATATAGCAGTCATTTGTAATTGAGTTCTTTGGTTTTCTGTGCATCTTGCCATATGACAAGCTAACCACCACTAAAAATCCATGGATGCCCAGGGTACGCTCTACTTAAGATTTCTAACCCATAGGATCAGCTCCTAAGTCGATGATTACTAAGCTTGAGAGCATGTAAAATGCCCCATTGGCACAGCAAATAGAAATTGGAATTTCTGTCGCTCCCTAAGACGGGTATTTATTGAACATGATACCACTGGAGCCACCAACTCTCGCCTTCCACTCTCACCTACACTGTGTGTCTGGTCAGACTGGCAGAGCAAAATAATGACTTGTATGACTAGAATTCTTGCCAGTCTTCTTCCTCTGTGGGCTGAACCATGTTCTCATCCCTGTCCACTGGCTGGAATTTTCCTTCATCCCTGGTGAAGTTCCTCTTGGAACCAAAATAATGCCACCCACATTGTGATGCATCTTGTTTCTGCCTAAGGACCACTGTGGCCACACCCCATCTGTGGGCACGGGCCATTTTGATCAGTGAGTCAACCTTTTGTGTGTCGTGGACAAACACTTGATACGCTTGAGAATCTGATGAAGGTTAAAAAGACCTCTTTAGGGGCCAGCCCCTTGGCCTCATGGTTAAGTTTGGCGTGCTCTGCTTCAGCAGCCTGGGTTCGGTTCCAGGAGTGGACCTACACCACTCATCGGCGGCCGTGCTGTGGCGACAACCCACATACAAAATAGAGGAAGACTGGCACGGATGTTAGCTCAGGGTGAATCTTCCCCAACAACAACAACAACAACAACAACAACAAAAAGGCCTCCTTACAAATGTATGTATCATTTAAGTAAATATCCTGAAATTTTGGAAGAAATTTTAAGGGTTTACAGACTTCCCTGAAGTTTTTTTATGGAACTACTCATTTTGTGAGTATAATATCTCATACTTGGCACTTAATAAATATTTGTTGAATTGAATTACTTGAACTAAAACTCAACTTACTCTTAAATGCAGAAACCGTTAGATTTATATATTTTTTAATTCTTTATCTTGTTCCAAAAAAGGACTTAAAGTGGTGACTGTTCAGACATTTGCTGTTTTAAAGTGTCTTCCTCAGTACCTTGGCCTCAGTAGAGTCAAATCTCTTTCTCACTTAATTCAACAGGGATTTAGAATTTTCTGTAAAGAAATGTTATTGGAATACAAAAGGAAATCCCTCCAAATCAACTAAAAGGCGTAAAACTGAATGTGAGTAGAGTTTGCATATTTCTTATCAAAGTAGTTCTTAACCTTTTCCCCCTAATTCAACAGAGCCATTGCTAACAGTGGCTCATGAACACACTGATCCCAGTGGGGTTGACTGTGGGCCACATGTGTACTTGGATGTCACAGCAGAATGTCTGGGGAGAGCTATAGTTTAGAAAAGTCCTCCAGGAGATTCTGATATCTCCACGTCTCTATATTCCCATTCCCATTTGTGCCCCAAGATAACAAGAGATACTCAGTCATTAATTCAGTTTGGCTTATTGGGCACCAGACCTCCTGTCCCTCTGTTTATCTGGTTAGGAGAGCAGGCTTCAGAGTTAGACTGCCTGGAGGAGAATCTTGGCTCTGCCGCTTAACCTTTCTGTGCCTCAGTTCCACTGATACCGTGGGCTGCCAAAAGCCATCTCTTCCTTCCCCCTGCTAACAGAGCATGGATCTGTTCAGATATTGGCATGATATCCCTTGACCTCAGGTGGTCCCATGTTCTATCACAGCCCCAGGGCATGAATTATGATTGGTCAAAAACAGTCATAGAAATCTCTTTCCTTTCGGCCAGGGATTAGTTTAAAGGTGGGCTTGTGACCCAGTTATGGTTACAAAGATATAAGGACAAATTGACTGACGGGTGAGGTGGAGGCAGAATCCATTCCAAACATAAGACAAATCTTTGAGAGGAGAAGACTCTTCCTTGTTCTTCCTGCCCCGATGCTGACATGATCCTGGAGGTGCAGCAACTATCTTGTGGCTTGGAAAGGAAAGTCAACAGCTAAAGAGGAAGGAGTGAAAACAGAAAGAGCATAGCAGTTTGATGGTGTGATGGAGCCTCTGCACCAGCTCTGGACTTTAGACTTCTTATTCAGTGAGAAAAATTAAACAATTCACTTGTCAAGCCCCAGTAAATTTTGTTACTTTCAGCTGAATGCATTCTTATCTGATACACTCAGTTTCTAACTTATAAAGCAAGGATAAAAATAGTAGGAACTGAAAAAGAAGAAGTAAAACTCTCTGTTTGCACATAACATGATCTTATATGTAGAAAACTCTAAAGATTCCACAAAAAACCTGTTAAAATGAATAAATTCAGCAAAATCGCAGGATACAAAGTCAATGCACAAAAATTTTGCGTTTTTTTCTTTTTTAGAAATTGTAGAAGTCGTTTTTTTTTGTTTGTTTTTTTTTTTCAGGAAGAGTGGCCCTGCGCTAACATCTGTTGCCAATCTTCCTCTTTTTCTCCCCAAAGCCCCAGTACATGGTTGTGTGTCATAGTTGTAGAGTTGTAGCTCTTTTATGTGGGACACCGCCTCAGCATGGCTTGATGAGCAGTGAGTAGGTCCAAGCCCGGGATCCGAACTGGTGATCCCCAGGGCCACTGAAGTGCAGCACGCGAACTTAACTGCTATGCCACCAGGCTGGCCCCTTAGTTGTGTTTCTTTACACTAACAATGAACAATCTAAAAAAGAAATTAAGAAAACCGTTCCATTTACATAGGATCAAAAAGAATAAAATATTTAGGAATAAGTTTAACCAAGGAGGTGAAATACTTGTACACCGCCAACTAGAAAACAGTGCTGAAAGAAATGAAAGAAGACCTAAATCAATGGAAACACATCCCGTATTCAAGGACTGGAAGACTTCACACAGTAGTCTCTCCTTATCTGTGGGGGATACATTCCAAGACGCCCGGTGGATGCCTGAAGCCACAGATAGCACAAAACCCTATATATGCTATGTTTTTCCCTATACATACATACCTATGATAAAGTTTAATTTATAAATTAGGCACGGTAAGAGATTAACAACTTCTCTTTGGCATATCCAAATTGCCAGCATCACTACTCTTGTGTTTTGGAGTCAATATTAAGTAAAATGAGGGTTACTTAAATGCAAGCACTGCGATACCTTGACAGTCGATCTGATAACGGAACCGGCTACTAAGTGGCTAACAGGTGGGTAGCATATACAGCATGGATCCACTGGACAAAGAGATGATTCATGTCCCAGGTAGGGTGGAGTGGGCGGTGCAAGATTTCACACACTCTTCAGAACAGCAAATGGCATGAAATTTAAAACTTATGAATTGTTTATTTCTGGAATTTTCCAGTTAATATTTTTGTGCTGTGGTTGACCACGGGTAACTGAAACCGCAGAAAGTGAAATCTCAGATAAGGAAGGACTACTGTATTATTAAGATGTCAAAACTACCCAAAGTAATCTATAGATTCAGTGCAATCCGTACCAAAATTCCAATGACGTTTTTTGCAGAAATAGAAAATTTCATCCTAAAATTCACATGGAATCTCAGGGAACCCCAAATAGCCAAAACAATCTTGAAAAAGAAGAACAAAGTTGGAGGTCTCACACTTCCTGATTTCAAAACTTACTACAAAGCTACAGTAATCAAAACAGTGTGGTACTCATGTAAAGACAGACATATGGGTCCCCATAGAATAGAACAAACAGCGCAGAAATAAACCCTCACATTTATGGTCAAATGATTTTTGACAAGGGTGCCAAGGGAAAGGACAGTCTTTCAACAAACGGTGCTGGGAAAACTGGATTTCAAAATGCAAAAGAATGAAGTTGGACCCTTACCTTACACCATATGCAAAAAATTAACTCAAAATGGATTAAAGACCTAAATATAAGAGCTAAAACTTAAAACAACTCCTAGAAGAAAACATAGTGGAAGGTCTTTATGATACTGGATTTGGCAATGATTTCTTGGCTATGACACCAAAAGCACAGGCAACAAAAGAAGAAATAGATAAAGTTCATCAAAATGTAAGACTTTTGTGCCTCAAAAAACACTATCACCAGAGTGAAAAGACAACCCATGAAAATATTTGCAAATCATATATGATAAGGGATTAGTATCCAGAATATATAAAGAACTCCTACAACTCAACAACAAAAAAACAAACAACCCAATTAAATGGACTTAAGACTTGAATAACCATTTCTTCAAAGAAGATATATGGATGGCCAATAAGCACATGAAAAGATGCTCAACATCACTGATCACCAGGGAAATACAAATCAAAACCACAGTGAGATACCATTTCACACCCATTAGGACAGCTATTATTAAAAAAAAAAGGAAAATAACAAGCGTTGGCAATTGCACAGTGTGCAATCCCTGTGCACTATTCATGGGAAAGCAAAATTGTGTAGCCACTATAGAGGTCAATATGGCAGTTCCTCAAAAGATTAAACAGAATTACCATATGAGCCAGCAATTCCACTTTTGTGTATATACCCAAAAGAATTGAAAGCAGAAACTCAAAAAGATATTTGTACACCCATGGTCATAGCGGCATTATTCACAATAGCCGAATGATGGAAATAGCCCAAGTGTCCATTGAGAGATGAATGGATAAACAAAATGTGCTATATATGTACAATGGAATATTGCTCATCCTTAAAAAGGAAGGAAATTCTGATGTGTGCTATAATGTGGATGAACCTTGAAAACACACTCAGTGACATAATCCAGACATAAAAGAACAATATGATTCCACTTATATGAGGTACCTAGAATAGTCAAATTTATGGCGACAGAAAGTAGAATAGTGGCTGCCAGGGGCTGGGGGGAGGGAAGAAATGAGGAGTTAACATTTAATGGACAGAGTTTCAGTTTGGGAAGATGAAGAAGTTCTGGAGATGGATAGTGGTGATGGTTGCATAACAAGGTGAATATACTTAACACCACTGAACAGCACACTTAAAAATGATTAAAATGGTAGATTTTATGTTATACATATTTTACTACAATTAAAAAAAACAGTACCAACCCCTCAGGTAAGTTGTGAGCATTAAATGAGGTAACTCCCATGAAGTGCTAGGCATAGTGCTTAACACGTAGATCACACTCAGTATATGTTGTTGTTGTTATTGATATTATCATTATAGTCCTTGTAACTTGTCCTTGAATGTCCTGCCCTTTCCAGCTTTGAGGATTGAAGTCCTGACACTCATAAGTTAAGCCCCTTCTGTTCCTCAACCAATAGTAACAAGCTTGGCTGGAAAGAGTCCCCCATTCCCAGAGAGGTTACCCTCTTAGGCATCACGGAAGCCCCAGACCACAGCAGTCTTTGGTCCAGCGTCCTGCTTCCAGATTCCTCTCCATGACCTGGGGAGGACTAATTGTGACCTTGAGTCAGTCAAGTGGCACATTGTCTTTGACCACCTTCTATGTGGGGATACAGCAGAAAATAAAACAGACTCGCTGCCCTCCAAGCACTTAGATTCTAAATGAGAAAGACAGGCATTAATCATGATTGAAAAATAAGATGATTTAAGGTAATGAAAACAAAATAGTGCAGTATGATAGAGAGTGAGTGGAAAGGTTGCTTTGAAGTAGAGTGGACTGGGAAGTCCTCTCTAAGGGAGTGATATCTGAGTTAAGATTTGAATGATGAGAAGGAGCCATGTAAAGACCTGTTGAATGACTTTTCCAGGCAGAGGGACCAGCAAGCACAAAGTCCTGGGATGGAAAAGAGTGTGGAATGTTTGAGGGATAAGGGATGGCAGGAAGGAGGATGCAGGGAGTGAGAGTGGAAGTGGCAAGAGGTGAGGCTGGAGATCCTGTAGGGCCCTGTATGTCATGGTAAGGATTTTGGGTTTTGGTCTAAGGGTAATGTTAAACCATTGGAGGTTTCTAGGAAGAGGAGTTAAGGAGTCTGATCTTTGCTCTGCCTGCTGTGTAGAGGCTAAACTGTGAAACGATAAGAGTGGAGTCAGGGGGACTAGTTGGAAGGTGGCTGCAAAAATCAGGCCGATCTTCATGGCGTCAACCTAGGTGGGAGAAGTGGAGGTGGTGAGACACAGGGTTGTGGTTATATTTTGGAAGTAGGGTTGACAACATCCACTGCTGGCCTGAATGCAAGATTTTAGGGAGCGGGAAAAATCAGAATAAGCCCTAGGTTTTTGGCCTGAGCAATTGAGAGTATGATGGTGCTATTTACTGAAAGTGAGGAAGCAGGTAGGAGGCTGGTAGGGGAGATGGAGTGGCAGAGAAGTAAACAGCTTTGTTTTGGTTTCGTAAAATTTGGGATGCCTATTGGGCTTCTAAGTTGATATCTGATTCTAGGGTTTGGGGAGTGGGGTGGGAATTGAGGATCATAGACATTGAGGTAGTATTTGAAGTCAAGGGATTAGAGAGAGAGTAGAGAAAAGAGAGCGCCAAGGACCGAGCCTTAGGCCACCTAAAATATAGTGGACTTTTAGAGGGGACAAGCAAAATAAAAAGACTGAGAAAGAGCGGCCTTTGAGTTAGGAGAAAATCCGGGTGACTCTGATCTTACAAAGGTTCAGAGAAGACTTGCAAGAATGAGAGAGTGGCCAACTGCTGTAAATGTTGTTGACAGGTTGAGTAAGAGGGGAATGTAAAAGGAACCACTGGCTTTGGCTAGATGTACAGCATTGGTGACCTTGATCATGGGGAAGTGGTAGAGATGATAAACCAGCTGGACTGAATTGAATAAAGAAGGGGAGATGATGAAGTGAGGGCATCAAATATGGACAGCTCTGTATAGGAACTTTGCTGAGAAGGACTTTGTGGTTGATTGGATATGGAGTGTGAAGAGAAGAGAGATACCAAAAATGACTCCATGGCTATGGCTTGTGCAACTGGGCGGACAGAGGTGCCAGTCACAGAAGTTGTGTTGTTGGTTCGGGGTGTTGGGAAACTGGGGGTTGGAAGGGATGGATGCTGTTCATTAGTTCCACATCTGCCCAGAGCTCTTTGGAATCTGTGTAAACTTAAGAAACTCTTCCTTGTGGGTGGGCTAAGGCACTTGGTCATTAATTAACAAAGATTAACTTCACAAGAAACCCATGTAATTGCCCAATAATTTACACACAGGTTTTAAATTTGGTGTATCTTTAAAATGTAAAGGCGCGAACAATAGCTCTTAAATCTGCTATGCTGTACCACTTCTGGCTTCTTGAGAAGCTATTCCTTATATATTAAGAAATACTCTCTGGAATACTACTCAGCCATAAAAAATACAAAATCGTGCCATTTGCAACAACATGGATGGACCTCGAAGGTATGATATTAAGTGAAATAAGCTAGACAGAGAAAGACAAACACTGCATGATTCCACTCATATGTCAAAGATAAACAAACACATGGATAAAGAGAACAGATTGGTGGTTACCAGAGGGAACGGGTGTTAGGGGGTGGGTCAAAGGGGTAAAGGGGCGCATATGTATGGTGGTGGATAAAAATTAGACTATTGGTGGTGAGCACGATGCAGTCTATACAGAAACTGATAAATAATAACGTACACCTGAAATTACACAATGTTATAAACCATTACGCCCTCAATAAAATGACTGAAAAAAAAAAAAAGAAATACTCTTTACTGCCAGCAGCTTTCTTTTAATTCTCTTTAGAAAATAGCAATCAGCATATGCTACTTTCAGTTGTTCAAATGGATTAGCCTCAATTTATAGAATTCGTTGTTGGAATTATTCCAGGATCACTTACTCTAAATAAATTATTAAAGATAATTAAGGCACGAAATAAAAGTTGATTTTTTAAAGTTCACCCAGAAAAAGGAAAAATTAACCTCTATGGTAATTTTTAATTTGAAAAATACTTACATATAAAGAACACACCCCCAAATTCTTGAGATTACTCTGCCAATTTCAAAAGTGTCTCCTGCTTCTCAACACTAAGGAAATCTTGCTTTTGTAACACGTGGAGATGAATATAAATCTACTAAATTTAAAAAGCTTGAAAACAATTTCAAAATAATCATCAATGCTTTCCCTGCAATAATGTGACAACATCAAAAGAAAATTTTTAAAAATTATCAGTATCCCTGGAAAAGAGAACAATTTGTTTTTAGATCTTGCTGATGATTGGTTGCAAATTTCTCTAACATTTATTCTGGTTCTAGATACTCCTTTTTACTAAATTGCTATAAAAATGCTCATTTCAGCAAATCAATTTTAAAGCAAGAGCAAAGCAAATGCTAGAGAAGATAGGCGTTTCTTTTCTGAAGAGGAAAGGAGAACACTGTTCTCATTGCTGGTGATCACATTCTGAGAAACCCAAGGTTGAAACCTAATGTTCCTTTGTGATTTCTACTTCTCTTCCTTCATTTTCATCATGTACCTTCACTGCTCAAAACCTTCTTTGAAAAGCTATATTTTAAGTCACAGGGAGAAAGTCAAATACAGTACGATCTCACTCATCAGTGGACGATAAAAACAGCAACAGACAATCACATAGAGACAGAGACTGGATTGGTGGTTCCCAGAGGGGAAGGGGGAAGGGAGGAGAGCAAAAGGGGTGATTAGGCACATGTGTGTGGTGAATGGATTGTAGTTGATCTTTGGGTGGTGAACATGATGTAAGCTATACAGAAATCGAAATCTAATGATGCACACCTGAAATTTATATAATGTTATAAACCAATGTTACCACAACAAAAAACTTTTTTTTGAAAAAGAAAAGCTATATTTTTTTAAACAAGATTTTAAATTCATAAAGAACAAAAGGATGTGCAGAGAAATATCCTCCCCTAGTTCCCCAGCCACTTAATTCCCCTTCCCAGAGTGAATCAATGTTTTCAGTTGGTGGTGTATCCCTCCCTCCGGATATTTTTTGCATTCACACGTAAATACATATACACGTGTGTACACATATCAATTTCTTTTTAAAAATAATTTTATATTTTGAACGAGTTTATGAATCACAACAAGCTGCAAGAACAGTACAGAGTGTCCCTGTGTACACTTTGCCAGCTTCCCACAACGATAACATCTTGCATAAGCATAGTACATGCTCAAAACCAAGGAAAATGACATTAGTATCATTGGTATAATGCTACCAACTCAGATACAGGCCTTGTTCCATCCATTTGTTTTTATCCATCCTGTTTTCATATAGTAGCATATTATGTTATAGTAATAAAACATATTACATTAGCATATATGCATTCTGTTCTGCATCTTGCCTTTCTACATTTAACAATATAACTTGGAAATTGTCTCCTGTCAATACTTAAAGCTCTTCTTCATTCTTTTTAAAGACTGTGTAGGGTACTACTGCATGGAAAATCAATTTAATCAGATTTCTGTTGATTGGCTTTCAGGTTGTTCTCAATCTGTTGCAATTACCAACAATTCTATAGTGAGTAATTCTCTCCATAAATTATTTTGCACATGTGTGAGTATATCTGTAGGAAGAATCCTTAGAAGTAAGATGACTGGATCAAAGGTGACGTGGGTATGTAATTTTGATATTGCCAGATTAGCCTCCAGAAAGATTTATCAATTTACATTCTCTCCAGTTTTGTGTGAGAAAATTCCTCAAACCTTCATTAACATAGTTTACTAGTCTGATAGAGGGAAAAGTATACGTCAGTGTGGATGTAATTTTATATTTTTTATTGTTATAAATAAGGTTGAGTATATTTTCATATGTTTAAGGGATATTTGTATTTTCCTTTTTGGCAATATCTTCTGTGTTCCTCTATTGAGTCATGAGATTGTTCTTATTGATTTGAAGAAATCTTTATATTTTAGAGAAATTAGCCTTCATTCTACAGTTTCAAATATTTCCCTCGAACTTGTTGCTTGTCTTTAAAAAAATGGAATTTATTAATCTTTTCTTGACTTCTGGGGATTGTTTCATACTTAGCAAGACTTTCATACTCAATGTTTATAAAAATTATTATCTTAAATTTTTGTCTAGTACTTGTAAAGTTTTTTTTTCCATTTAAATCTTTGATTCATCTGAAATTTATTCTGGTGTAAGGTATGAGGCATGACTTCAACATTATTTTTTTCAAGATGGCTATTCAGTTGTCCCAACCACAAAAACTTCAATAATCCGTCTTTTCCTTACTAATTTGAAATGCTGCCTTCATCATATACTAAATTCTCATACAATTTTAGGTCAATTTATGGACTTTCTCCTATGTTCCATTAATATTTCTGTCTCATGCACCAATGCCACAGCTTTTTATTATTGTAGCTTTATAATATGTTTTAGTCTTTCTCAGAAAGTTATAATGGTTTCCAGTCACCTACTGCTATAGTCTCTGTCTGGTTGTCTCCATGACAGGGCCTCTCCAATCTAACTAACTTTATTATCCATCCCCTCACTGCTGAGTCTTTTCTCATTTTGTTCCTTTTATTTGAAAGACGCTCTCCATCTTTCTTTCCCAAATTCCACTGTCAGCTTGGGTTGTGGTCATTATTTATTTGGAGATCTGTAGAGGGGAGCTAGAGAGGTAGATATGCAGATAGGTAGGGTTGAGCAAGGCAATAATTTTTGGTTAAAGAGATTTTAGGAACAGTGATGATAAGGAATTCAGTGTTACATTAGGTTTTGAGAAGTAAGCAGATATTACTAATGAATACCAAACCAAAAGTTCATAGAGTTGAGGATTGGCATGTCTGAGAACCAGGAAAGAAAGGTCATGTATCCACACAGGTGGATTGGTTATACTATGCCACTGGCAAGCAGAGCACAAAGCCCTGAACCAGATATGGCGGCAGAGGGTTCTGAACTAGTTGCTCCTAGTACATTGCAGATCCCTAGTTACAGGGGCTCAAGCTTCATTGAGATGATTGCCAGCAACCAATAGACATTCTAAGAGAAAGGGAGAGAGAGACAAGAGAGTTAAAGGTGTACAAGCGGGAGTGATTTTAATAGTAGAACTTGGCATCCAAGGCAAGTAAAAAGTTAAGTGAAGACATAGGAGGTGGGATGAGAGAATGAAGAGATGATAGGGTCAATGGATTGGAGGTCCTGGGGGAGACCGCATTGCTATACTTGGGTACATAAGGAAATGAGTTGGAAACATAGGAAGTGATCATCAGGGAGAGGGTGGAGTGCTTAAAACAGAGACTATGGAGGTAGTGGCAGAGACTGCTATGTTTTCACAAAACCTATTTCCTTTACCTCATGGGATGCAGCTGTACTAAATTTCCCTCTCTCCTTTGCCTTGTGGCTGAGTTCTGGCCATTGGAACCTGGGCAGAAGAGCTGCATACCCCTTCCAGATCTGGCTGATAAAAACTCCTACACGATCTTTCACATTTTTCCCCGTGTCTGCTAATTGAACGTAGAAGCCTCCAGAGGGTCCTCCATGGAGGATTTTGAGGACCTAACAGATGACAGGGCCACCAATGGCAGGGGTCTGGCTCCTAACAACCACATGGAACGTCTCCTACCGACCAAGACATCCTCATTAGGCTTCGTGCGTCAAGCTACAGAGATTTGAGAGTTTATTTGTTGTAGCAGCTAATGCTATATTAACCGGTCATGAAATGATGCAGATGTTGGGAACAACAAGACATGGGGGTGATGACCATGTGTTTATATGGGTGCCTGATCCAACTGGAAGCTAGGAATAATATTGAAACATATTTGTAACTCACAAGGTTGCAGAAACCTGAAATGAGAAGCCACTGGGAACCGTCCTACTGGAGCTCCTGGAGTGTTATTTCAGAATAAATAACAGACCAGGGCATGTACTGCTGGAGTGGGTGAGGGAACTTGAGTGAGAACAGCCTTGCTCATAGGGGATGTGATTTCCAGAAAGGTGGCGAGATAGTCTCTTGAAGGAGGCTAGGAAAAGAACTCATCCTAGAAATGATGGAGGACTTATAGCCAAGGGAACAAGATTAGGAGCAGGGTGAATCCAAGGAAGAGCCCCTGTGGAGAGTTTACATGGGCTGCTTTTCATTTGGTTGTTGGAAAAAGTAATATTTAAGAGACTGTTTATTTTAAATAAATCATATTTATTTATTATCAGCTATTTAAAATCTTTTATAAAATCTTTTGTGCTTTCATTTAATTGTCTGCTACTTTTTTCTGTTAGTATTGAGAAGGTCTTAAACTGAATAATGATAAGGTCTTAAACTGAAATTCCATGTTTACATGCACTTTCTGGTCCTTTCGAGGGAAGTGGATTGTGGACATGGCAATTACCCATGGTTGGGGGGGGACGGTTGGAGCCTATGAATTATGATCTGTGAACAGCACAAAATAAGCATGGAACCATGGTGAGGGAAGATCAGTGGGAGGACTATGAAATTTAAAGGTGCTGTGATCAAAGGATCTCTCAGGAGGGTGTGTGATTCAAGCCCCCCACTCCATCCCTTCCTAAATAGATGTATAGAGAAAAGGCACAGCATCACCTACACAGAACTGTTAATAGTCGTTATCTCTGGGCTACGGGATTAGGAATGGAATGAATTTTCTACTTTTGTACATTTCCAAATTGTCTGAATTTTTTGCAAAAAATGTAATACTTTGATATTAATGAGGTAAAATGCTGTTTAAAAAATAAAGGGAAGTAAAATTCATGGCGACGGAAAGTAGATTGGTGGTTGCCAGGGATTTGTAGGAGGGGGAAATGGAGAGCTGTTGTTTAATGGGTGTAGAGTTTTGCAAGATGAAAAAGTTCTGGAGATTGGTTGGACAACAATATTAACACTACTGAACCGTACACTTAAAAATGGTTAAGACAGTAAATTTTATATTATGAGTATTTTACCACAATTAAAATAAAAGGTAGGGGCCAGCCCTGTGGCTTAGCGGTTAAGTGCGGGCGCTCGGCTGCTGGCGGCCTGGGTTCGGATCCTGGTCGCGCACCGACGTACCGCTTCTCCGGCCATGCTGAGGCCACGTCCCACATACAGCAACTAGAAGGCTGTGCAACTATGACATACAACTATCTACTGGGGCTTTGGCGGGGGGGGGGGATTAAAAAAAAAAAAAGAAAATCAAAATCTGTTAAAAAAAAAAAGGTAAAGGGATTTCTTAAATCTCAAGAGGCAGAATGTAAGTCACCATTGGAGTATAGCCAATATCCAGGTAAAACCTTTCCAAAATATTTAAAGACCATGTGTGGTCAGGCCCTGAGAATTCATGATCGTCTGAAAATTTTAAACCGTATACTTCTCAATGAAGGAAAATGAGAGCCAGTGAAAATATCCATGGTCGTTTTTCATGAAAGTGTCTTTTGATATTGACCACAGTTTTTCGATATGGGAGAAAAAAATCTAGAATTTGTTCCTTAACATTATTCTCCAACAAAAAATTATTGTTATGGATGCCCTACCAAGTGGATTTCTGAGCAAGGTTATATTACCAGGGATAAAAAAGGCTAAAGTTCATTTCATAATCATAAAGAAGTCAATTAATCAAGAAGACATAATAATCTTAGATATTTTTTAAGGGTCATGTGCCTATCTCTGATATTCTAATTGGGAGCCATCAACAAAGCCACCTGGTTTGAACGGGGGTAGGAGAAGTTCCTGCAAAGCAGGAGACCTAAGTAGGAAAAAACCGGATGCCCATTACAAAGATGCTTGGCCTGATCAACCCAAAGATCTGTACAGAGACATGGTACAGAATATTTGATGTTAGGATATTCTGAGAAGTCCAAGGGATACTTTAAACAAATCTATGCAACATCCTTTCCGTCCTGCTCTCAAGAATGTTTATTATTGGCATTTGTAGAAGAGTAGAAGCTGTCAATTACAACTCCAAAAGCCACATTTTTATTTATTTATTTTTTCAGGGACAAGCCAAATTATTTTATGATAGGAGAAGTATGGATCTTATGATACTGTGATTGGATAAAGCTAATGGGTTTTTAAAAAATGCATTTGTTTAATTATTTATTTTAATAAAAGACAATATGCTTTCTACTACTCAAGGAAAGTGACCTTTTGCAAAGTAGAGTTCTTTGATGCTTAATTCACATTTCCTTTTCTCTAAATCTATAGCTTCTAGGTTTGGTTGGCATGACACATCGAAGGGAATACATGAGGATATAGTGAAACGGAGTATGAAGAAAATTTATTGGGTTCTTTTTCCACATTTATCTGACAACTGCACAGCCTTATTTCTATATAATTTCTCTGCCTTTAACATGATTTCACATATATTGTCGCTTTATAATTTAATTCAAAAGGCTTTCTCCTGCTCCAGATTTGAGGGGGCACCGTGCTTACACCGTGGGGACTTGGAAGCACCAATCTTTGCATCCAGTGTAATTACAGTCCTGTTGGTGAGGGTACTAAGTACATACACAAACAGAGTATGTAAGGAAATCATTTACATCACCATTTTGGAATTCTACTTCGCAGGAATGATTTGGAATCCAGCTTCATTTTTCCTTGAGGGCTTAATGGGTCCCTTGAGAAAAATAATAAGGCTACATGTGGAACTGAGGGCTGGACATGGAAACATTTGCTTTCTTCTACAAATGCCTTCTGACTCTTTCTCTTTTTCGTAAATGACCCTCTTTGTTCCAAAATAGTCTTACTATTTGCCCTTGAAAAAACTTTTTCCAAAAAGCTTGATTTACTGAAGCAAACGTTTTATTCAGAAAGACAATTGTTTAGAAAATTGTTCCAGCCAGTGTAATTTCCATCCTCTTTAAATGATAATATAATTTTGGCCAAACCTCTTTTTGACCGCTTGATCACCTTTGTCTTTGCATTATTAAATATCTATTTCAGGCTTGTGTATCTTTATCCCCTAACCCCAGGGGAGAAAGTAGATTTTATTCTCTTGGATTAGCCTTCAGTGTTTAGCAAATCACTCTGCAGATAATATATGTATGCAACAAACATTTGCTAGATGAATGAATAAATTGGTGAATTTATGACAGCTAAAAGCTTGACATTTTTTCAGGCTGTCTGTAAACTTTTTCAATTTATTGTGGATTATATTATAATTTGTTTTATAATGAAGTAATCTATAAATAGGCATTTCATATTTAGGCATATTTACTTTTTGGTGTGTGTGTATGAGGAAGATTAGCCCTGAGCTAACAACCACGCCCATTTTCCTCTACTTTGTATGGGATGCCTCCACAGCATGGCTTGGCAAGTGGTGTGACGGTCTGCGCCTGGGATCTGAACCTGTGAACCCCAGGCTGCTGAAGTGGAGTGCGCAAACTTAACTGCTACACCACCATGCTGGCCGCTAGGCATATTTACATTTTGAAAATAGAAATTTCAGGAAAAGACAGGACAAACTTCTCAGACTAAAGAGAAGTGGTCCCCAAAGTTAAAAGTGTGAAGATGCAGGGGACCGGTCCCGTGGTTTAGTGGTTAAGTGCGTGCGCTCCGCTACTGGCGACCTGGGTTCGGATCCCGGGTAAGCACCGACGCACCGCTTGTCCGGCCATGCTGAGGCAGCGTCCCACACACAGCAGCTAGAAGGCTGTGCAACTATGACATACAACTATCTACTGGGGCTTTGGGAAGATAAAGGGAAAAAAAAAAGTGTGAAGATGCAAACAGTCTTTGGAAATAAGGGTGGAAAAATAGAAAAGCAAGCTTATCAGAGAAACTGGTGATCAGCAGGCACATACTTAAACGAGAGTAAGGGGGCCACATTGGCGTGCTAAGATGTGCATTTTATTGGATTCTACAAATAACAGAAAATCCCATTTGGTAACAAACACATAAGTTCATTTATCTCCTGTCTAGGGGGAGACAGTGTAGGACTGGTATGGTGGCTCCAACTTCTCTCCAAAATCACTTGGGGCACTGGCTAAAATTCAGATTCCAGGGCCCAGTACCCAACTTTTTTGTTGTTAGTGCCATGGAGTCAGTTCCAACTCCTAGCAACCCTGTGTAGAATAGAGCTGACCCCCGCCTAGTCTTTTTGCGTCATCCTCTACCTCCTGGTGCTATATCAGACAATACTCTGCTGCTATTCACAGGGTTTTCATGGCCAATTTTCTCAGACATGGGTGGCGAGGTCCTTCTTCCTAATCTGTCTAGTCTGAAAGCTCCATTGAAACCTACCCACTGTGGGTGACCCTATTGGTATTTGAAATCCCAGTGGCATAGCTTTCAGCATCACAGCAACACGCAGCCGCCACCGTATGATGACTGATAGACGGCTGGTGTGGTTCCCTGACCAAGAAACCAACCCAGGCCACAGTGGTGAGAGCACCAAATCTTAACCGCTAGACCACCAGGGCTAGCAGTACCCAACTTACTGAATTAAAATTTCCATGGCCACAGGGAATCTGAATGCTGAACTGGTACCACATGTTCTGAAGGCAGGCCTGAGCTGAGAATCATTTGAGTCTTTCTCAATTCCTACCTGCAGGAATTTCTGTCTTGAGATTTCTTCCACATGCTTCTAAAGTTGCTTGGATCTCTAAATGGCTAATAGCAGAGTGCTGGGCCAACATTCCAGCATGGAGGTGGGTAAAGGAAAGCGAAAATGTGTAAAAGGTAGTGTCTCAAAGCTATAATCTAAAGAGTAGAAGATTCTTGTTCTTTGGCTAGTGGCAACGGAATTTTACCATTGAGGAATACTAAGGAATATTCCGCTTGGGGTTGACTCAGCCTATTTCATTAAGACCTACATCAAAATGATAAATGATTACAGTTTCTAATAATAAGAACTAATACGTTGGCCACTGACAATCAAACTTTCCAAGAGGGAACTAAAGCAGTAAAATGTTACCTTGATTTATGGATCTTTTCATTAAACGAAGTGAGACAGAGTACTTTATATTACGGAACTATAAGATGGTGGATAAGAATTTAGTTTCCTGGTCTTCGTCTCTATAAAAGTAATTTTACGGCTTTTTTCTCCTTGGGCTGTAATGTTTCCACCTTCAAATTTCAATATAAGTTATTTGTTTGTTCCTCCATCATACATCCTCCTTTATTACTTTCTGTGTAGATAAGTGCTGGCAGGTGTCAACATTGCTTTGAGGCCTGGTACTGAGAGGATAATTAGAAGAACTTGCATCTTGAGAGAAAGTGCAATTCTTTTAATTGAGAAATTAAACTAATGGAGTTTTATCTCATTTGCCTGGTGCAGTGGTCCCTGAAACTGGCTGATGATCGGAATGCCCCAGGAAGCTTTTAATGTATTTTTCACTGTTGATTAATTAATTTCAGTTACAAAAGTAGTATGTGCTTTTGGTTAAAATAATTCAAAAAGTGCAGAAAGGTAAAAAGGAGAAAGTAAATCCTCGATCCTCCACTTCGCACTTCCTAGAACAATCCACTGTGAATATATTATTGTATAATGTCTTCGAAAACTTTTGTACATAACACAATCATATGCATATTTATATCTTTTTTTCACAAATGTGATCATTCTATATCTACTGTTCTGTTACTTGCTTTTCGGGGCCACTGTCTCTTGGACACCTTTTTATGTGGCATATGTAGCTCCAATTTAGTCTTTCAAATAGATACATTTTCCATTAAAATGATTCCAATTCATTGGCTCAGGTGAGGGCCAGAGATTGTGCTTTTTAAAGAAGCTCCTCTATTATTTCTGATATAAGCTAGTCTAAGAACTAGCGTTTACCAACCACTGTCTTAGCTCATGTGGCAAAACATGTTTTAAGATATATCATTTCCATGTTTGGCTCAAACTTTTGCTCATTAGGATTAGAAACTATGTTTCCCTTCCCATTGCCTGATGAGAATGAGAAATGCAATATACAACTGCCCTCAAAGAGATTTTTTAAAAAACCAATAAAATTCTCCTATACACAAGGAAGAAAAGTTTCCTTGGCAACTGGTGGCAAGTATGGAAGATAATAGGTGGAATTTACCATAAGAACAAGGAAACATTTCTACTGAGAGAGTGTCAGAGTAAAGCAATCTAAACAAGATATTTACAGGTCTGCATGCAGAGCCCGGAATAAATGCTGATATTCAATAGATAAATAGACGAACAACGGCAAAGTAGTTAAAATTAAATAATCCTTTTTTTTTTTAAGCTAAATGTATTTCTCTTCTATCAAAATCATCTTTACTTTGAACTTTTGTTCTGGTGAATTGCCTTAACCATTTTTATCTGTCAAGGGATAAAGACTTCATTTTTTAAAAATGGTATCCAAAGCTGTGGGTGGAGGTTTCCAGTAGTCTTCTAGGAAACAATGCGAAGTCGGTAAGCCTGCCAAGGAGCTTCTCTGGGGCTCCCCTGCATTAGCAGCTTGTCATCCACCAGCAGTGAAATGCGTTTTTCTGCAGGATGAATCTGGGCCGGTCAAATTAAGACTTGCCAAGAACACTAATTAGAGTAATATAAGTGAAGATCCATTTTCTCCCTTAGGAAAGATTATGAATGGTGTGGGGGAGGAGACTTGAGAATATTGGGTCCATTAAATTCCTTAGCTTAGAGGAAAGGACCTGCCCCTCCAACCAGAGCATCTCCCCAGCTTGTGACAAGTAGCAGAAATGAACTCCCAAGGCATAAAGATCAAGCTTTATTTTAACCACATTATATTTTTCAAAAGGAAAAAAAAAATCAAACAAAACTCAAAAGATCTTTTTTTTTTTTTTGTGAGGAAGATCAGCCCTGAGCTAACATCCATGCTAATCCTCCTCTTTTTGCTGAGGAAGACCGGCTCTGAGCTAACATCTATTGCCAATCCTCCTCCTTTCCCCCCCCCCCCAAAGCCCCAGTAGATAGTTGTATGTCATAGTTGCACATCCTTCTAGTTGCTGTATGTGGGCCGTGGCCTTAGCATGGCCAGAGAAGTGGTGCGTTGGTGCGCGCCCGGGATCCGAAACCGGGCCGCCAGTAGCGGAGCGCGCGCACTTAACCGCTAAGCCACGGGGCCGGCCCATCAAAAGATCTTTTAAGTATGTTTTTTTGCCATATATATATACAGGAACAACTGGAACGGAAGCTGAGCACTTTCAAAGAACATTCTCAGAGATTCCAATTTGGATTTTAGCAGCCATGGGATTATCTCATTTTGGAAATTACCACTTTAAGAAGTCAAACTGTATGAGAATGCATATTATAACTATTATAACTGTGGAAGAACTGCATATTTTAGTTGGTACTTC
Organism: Diceros bicornis minor; assembly: GCF_020826845.1. NCBI lineage: Eukaryota > Metazoa > Chordata > Mammalia > Perissodactyla > Rhinocerotidae > Diceros > Diceros bicornis. Next base: position 18,674,766 of record NC_080764.1, on the reverse strand, counting down.
TAGGTTGGTTTCTGGAGAAGCATTTATTAATTAATATATTTGTCATTATATCAGTTACATTCCTTTGGTTACAGTTAGAAACCAAGTCAGGTTAACAAAAAATGGGATATACTGAATGGCAATCACAAAGCTTTATAGAATCAGAGGAGGAATTTGTCAGAGATAAATAGATATAGAATGTCAAAGTAGTTAAAATTAAACTTTTTTTAAGGTAAAAGTATTTCCTTCTATCAAAATCATTTTGACCTTGAACTTGGGTTCTAGTGAATTGCCTTAAATTTCGTTAACAGCAGGCCTCAGGAAAAAAGTAAAGAGAGAAGCTCTGGATATTCCATGAACAGGGTTTTTTGGGCATTGCCATCAGGATGACTCAGCTCCCAATGCTTTCCACCCTTTTGTCACTCTGCTCAAGATCAAGATTCCTAGGCGAGAGTTGGGTTGGCCCAGCTTGGACCACAGCCCACTCCTCAACCAATTCTTCTCCTTGGCGAGCTGTCATGTCTCACAGTCCCATCAGGACTACATTGAATGGGAAATGGAGAGCTCCCCAAATGGAAGTCAGGTTCTTGTGATAAGAAGGGGGAAGAAATGCCAGGCAGGTCAAAACCAGAGCAGTCCACTACTGTCACCTAGCATATCAATTAAGATGATTTCAGTGACAAGTAGCAATACCTAACAGTTTTGTGAACAGTAGAGATTTTACTTGTCTCACCACTTTACAAGAAGTCCAGAGGTTGGTGGTCCCAGAAGACACTCAACAAATACTCCTGATGAGTAGACAGATAGATCGTGGAAAGACAGGCGATGGGCTATAAACTGGGGAAGTGAGAAAAGTTAGAAAGAGCATTGGGGATAGAATCAAACAGTAGAATTTATTTCTATAGTTGGGGGAGATCTTCACATTCTTAAAGCAAGAGAAGAGGCAAAAACTGAAGCTTCCTATTGTAGAGAGGAAAGAGGTAAAAGTGAGTTGTCTTTTTTGGTAGCATGAGGTGGTAGCATAGGGCACAGGTGTAGGGTGCCCTACTTGCAGAAAAAGTATCTGTGGGCACTTTCACATGTAGATTGGGTTGATAATGGCCATCTCAATTTTTGATAAGCATGGCCACATTATGTGACTATTCCAGCAGCCCAACCCTGGTGACATGGCAAATGAGAGGGAAAAAAGGTTGCTGATGTTAAATGCCCTTATTCTACTTTTGCTGCCATAGGCCTTCTCCTCTTAGATGTGGTTCATTCCCACTGACGTTGGTGAAGTGCTTTTCAGCACCGTTCAGTGTGGGAATCTGAGGGCAAGGCTCTCTTTTGTAATTGCGGAGCCTGAGTTGGTCTCGTGTACGTCCCTGACAAGCCATGGAAGATGAGAATTGAGTTCTGTGCCAACAGGTAAGAATTACTTCCAACTTATTGTGCAGGACAATCTAGGTCACAGTCTCTAATGGCTGATGAGAGGTCATTGGATGGCAAGAGAAATTAAAATATCAGGACTGTGTGTTTCATAGGGACATGGGACTCCAAAGGTGTAATTTCTTCCAATCACTTTTTTCTTATTGGCTGTACATTTCCAAAGCAAACGCTCAGGAGACTAAGGAGCAAGAAAGCCAGGAAATGCTGCTTGATTTTCTCTGCACAAAATTGCTGTGAACAATCTCTGATGTGGCTGACTGACTTCTTCCTCAGCAAGTTCTCCTTACACTGACTCCATGACTCAGTGAACATTTGCTCAGCATCCATCAGAGAAATAATAGCTCAAGTTTATAGTGAGCTTACCATGGGTTTGGCTAAGCTCTGGGAATGCAAAGTCAAATAAAACCTTGACCTTGTGGAATTTGTATTTTAGTGAGAGTGGGGGAGAGAGATAAACAAGATGTAATGATACAATGCGGTAAGGAATGTGCCAAAGTACAGAGGGAAGAGGAATTATTACTTCCCAGGAAGATTGGAGAAGACTTGCCAAGGAGGTGACGTTTGATGGGTCTTGAAGGTTGAGTATGAAAATACCAGATGGAGGATGGAGGAGAGGGAGGAAGGCATGTTGGGCAGGGGCACCTGTGTGAGCAAAGGTGCAGCAGTGACAGCCCGTATAGAGTGCTCAGAACACAGTGCTCATGGAGAGGAGTGGCCAGAGATGGAGCTACAAAGGAGGTAGGGTCAGGTGGTAAAAAGGCTTGAATGCCAGGTAGAGAGCTTAGCCTTTGTCTTCTTGGCAGTGAGGGGCTGAGATGGGATGTAAAGAAGAGAATGATATCATCTGTGTGTTTTTCTAAGCTAAGCTCTGTTGGGACAGAAAGAGGCCCTTGGCAGCAGTGTGAGGTGTGGCTGCTTCCTCTCCTGGAACGCCCACTTGTCTTCGCCACCTGGCTGGCATCATTCATGTTTAAAGATTCAACTCCAGTGCCACCTCCTTTAGGGAGCCTTCCCTGATCTCCTCCCTCTGGGCCACCAGGGAATCCTATGCTAAATCCTAGGATAGGAATCCTATCCTAAACATGTATCATAGCACCTAAAACACTCCATTGTGCATTCGTTTCCCTGCTAGCCTGAGAGTTGTTGAGGATTGGCTTCCTGTCTTTGCATCTCTGTGTGGTCAGCACCTGGCACTGTTGCCAGCATTTTATAGTTACTCACTAAAAATGTTTATTGCTAAATGAATGAGAATAAGCATTCTCTGCCTTTGTCTTTTCTGAAGACAGCCATATATAATAAGCACTATTGATTGAATGCTTACTCTTTGTGAGCCACTTCATGATCTCATGTAATTCCCATACAAAACTGCTAGATAATAATGACAATAACATTTCTTTTCTTTTCTTTTTTTCCTTTCTTTTCTTTTCTTCTTTTGCTGAGGAAGATTCGCCCTGAGCTAACATCTGCTGCCAATCTTCCTCTTTTTGTATGTGAGCTGCCGCCACAGCATGGCCACTGACAGACAAGCGGTATATGTCCTCGCCGGGGAACCGAACTGGGGCTAAAGCGGAGTGTGCTGAACTCAACCACTAGGCCACCAGGGCTGGCCCACAATAACATTTCTTTTTCTACTACTGCTACTGAAATCTCTTATATGCCTCTTACATGCCAGACACTGACGTGATTTACAGACTTTAACTCATTTAATTCTCATATCAACCTTCTGATTTAGGTACTATTATTTTCTCTTTTTTACAAATAAGGAAAATGAGGCAAAGAGTGACTAAGTAACTTGCTAGTAAGAGGTGAATTAGGATTTGGACCCAGGCAGTCTGGCACTAGAGTCTGTGTGCTCTCTGTTGGACAGATTGTGGCCATATCATAGGATTAAAGAGGTTAAGGGGCTTTAGGTTGTTCAGTTATAAATGTCAGGAATTGATTCCATGTCTGTCTGACGCCCAAATCCTAAGTCTTCAATTTCCTGCCCTGTTCCATCTAAGCATAACATGAATATTCACCAGGATCATCACTAAGACATTCAGAAAATTGAATTTCTGTGGAATTTAACAAAGCATCTTAGGAAGAAGCCCGATTCATGATGGGGTTAGAAGCAGCCACTTGTGGGGGGAGGCTGGAGAAGCTCAAGGAGGTTTGATTGAGAGTCTGTAAGAAATTGGGATTCAGAATGCAGCTCCAGTCCAGGAAGTTTCCAGCCTGAGATACTGTATCTGAAGCCACATTTTCAGATCTTTAAGCTAGGAACCACTATAGTAGTTTAATAAATTTTTCCTTTGGTCATCTGTTGAAGCATTTAAAATCAGAAAATGATGCCTTCATTATCTCTCTGTCCTGGCAAACTTGCTCTACTAAAGGAGCCTGAATTTGGGGATCATTTCCTTTAGAAATCCCTTTGAGTCCAGACACAAGAGTCCAAATTCCATGTGCTTTAGCTAATGATTAAATGTCTCATTTTCACCTTCCAGTTCCCTCCCTCTTTTCCAAGCAATTTAATCTTAACCATTCATGTATATTGTTTGGTTAGTCATGGCAACAAGGCCATTCCATAGGCCAATTAGGAACTAAATTTAGACATGGTATTGACAGTCTGGCTGTGTTAGCCAAATTTTTTAGATTCTAGCATAAAGGTTTGACTGATCTCCATGAATTACCAATACTTTTGGAACTGATGGTGTTATAAATAAGAAAGAGTTTCCTTAGCATGTTAGAATATATTGTTTTGGCTTTCAACTACATTTGTAAGGCAATCATGAGGGGTGAGAATTCAGCTCATTTAAAGTAGTCTATGAAAAAAAGTAATCCCGGAGGGAGAGGAATTCCTTTGGAAGAAAAGGACTTTTCAGGAGAAACTTGGATTTCAGAATTTCAATATCAAGCTTCCTTTTATTTTCCTGTTTAGAGGAACAAATATGTAATTGTTAACATCCCATCTTCAAAAATTGAACTTATAAAATGACATTCTGTTGTAACGAAGACTTCATATATATGCATCTAAACCGTTACTCCCAGTTTTCCCTAAAGTTTGATTGTGTTTTATAATTTAAAATATGTGATCTTAAATGTAATTCAAGTGAAAGGACATTTAAAAGTTTAACGTTAAATTTGTAAATGAATATAGAACATTCAAAGAGTCTTTCTGTGTGTTTTTCTAAGCTACCGAAGATTATTCAACCACCTTTCAAATCTATAAAAATAATATGTAAAAAAAAAATACATATACAAAAAAATTTTCATGCAAATTACTTCCTGCTCATGGTTTGAATTCCAGCTTGATCTCTCTTCAGTTCATCAGGGCAGCCTCTTCCATTCTACGTAGGCTAGTAGATGTCTTTCGTATCCTGAATGTTCAGATGCTCAGGGAAAAGGCTCAGAGTTCCCCGAAGGAAATGAGGATATTTTCTGAATAGTTTACTTCAGAGAAAAGGACACGACATTACTTATTTTACATGTGCGTTAAACTTTCATCATAGTGATAATCCGGCACCAAGCAACACGTTTGTCACTTGCCTGCTGTAAATCTTTTCCTAGTTTCTCCTCATTATTGCAAATAACCACTGACTCTGAATAAAACCTTTTATTCTAGATCTCAGTTGGACCTATTTAGTCTATAAATTCACAGGAGCACAAAACAATGTACAAGCTTTGATAATGTAAATATACTACGGAATAACCCCAAATTTTAAGTGTAATAATGTCTCCATTTATATGAAATATCCAAAAGAAGCAAATCCTTAGAGAAAGAGAGCATATTAGCGGTTGTCAGGGGCTGGGAATGAGGGTGGGGAGAGGGGAATGATTGCTTAATGGGTGCAAGGTTTCCTTTTGGGGTGATGAAAACGGTTTGTAACTGGATAGTAGTGATGGCTGCACGACATTGTGAATGCCAAATGCCACTAAATCGTTAGGTTAAAATTGTTTATTTATGCTATGTGGATTTTACCTCAATTAAAAAAATGTAATATCAAATTGTGAGGGCTGGCAATGATGACTGGTGAGGGAAAAGGGTGCTTTACAAGACGATTGAAGTCGTATGCCTATCTTTGGCTTCTGCCCCGCCCCCTCCCTTTAAAAATAACAGCCTAATTAGTCGTCAGCCTAGAGCAAAGGAAGTAGATACATTGTGTGAGCTCTGAAATGGGGTCCCACCAGCTGCTTGGTGGCAGGGCACTGGACCACATTTCCTGGGACCCCTTCTTGCTCTGAAATCCTAGGAAATTTGCTCAGCATACTTTTCTCTCCATTTTTGGGGCTCCACCTGTTCCTTGGTTCCAAGCCCCGAGTCTTGGTGCCCTGAAGTGGCCACTCTGACTGAAACACGGAGCCAAGAAGCTTTCATTACCTAGCTCCTTGCTATCCTCAGGTGTCACCTTAAATGTCACCATCACCATCTAAGTAGCTCCTCCTCTTGTGTTTTTCAACTCAGCCTGTTTCATGGCTGAATCTCTTCATTGCATTTACGTAGACTGGTGATTTTGGGCATCTATTTTTTTTTGGTCTGTCTCCTTCTCTAGAAGGTCAGCTCCATGGAGGCATAGATGGATGCTCGCATGTATCCTGATCCCCTGCTCTGGTCCAAACACTGAGCAAGGTGCTGGAGAAACGATGGCGAAGCCAAATCAGGCCTCTTCTCAGCCTTAAAGAACAGATAGTCTAGTGGTAGAGACAGATGTTAAGCTAAGAATCATACAGAAACCTAGAACAGCAACTGTGACAAGTGCTTTGAGGACCCATGGGCTCTGTAACAGGGAAATTTAACCTTGTCAGAGAGGTGAGACAAGGCTTCTCTGAAGAAATAAAACCTGAGTCAAACCTGAACAGACATTTCTCCAAAGAAGATATACAGATGGCCAACAGACACATGAAAAGATGTTCAAAATCATTAACTATCAGGGAAATGCAAATCAAAACTACAATGAGATATCACCTCACGCCCGTCAGAATGGCTATAATTAACAAGACAGGAAACAACATGTGTTGGAGAGGATGTGGAGAGAAGGGAACTCTCATACACTGCTGGTGGGAGTGCAAACTGGTGCAGCCACTATGGAAAACAGTATGGAGATTCCTCAAAAAATCAAGGATAGAACTACCATATGATCCAGTTATTCCACTGTTGGGTATTTATCCAAAGAACTTGAAAACACCAATGCGTGAAGATACATGCACCCCTCTGTTCATTGCAGCGTTATTCACAATAGCCAAGACTTGGAAGCAACCTAAGTGCCCATCAAGGGACGAATGGATAAAGAAGATGTGGTATATATACACAATGGAATACTACTCAGCCATAAGAAACGATGAAATCCAGCCATTTGTGACAACATGGATGGACATTGAGGGTATTATGCAAAGTGAAATAAGTCAGAGGGAGAAGGTCAAATATAGTATGATTTCCTTCATTAAGTAGTAGATAATAACAACAATGAACAAACACATAGAGACAGGAAAAAAAAAATAACCTGAGTCAAGTTTGAAGGCTAAGCAGGAGTTAATTAGGCAAAGAGGAGAGAAAAACACATTCCAGGCAGAGGGCACAGCTGTGGGGCAGGCCTAGTAGTGGGAGGAACTCAGAGTGCACAAGAAACCAAAGAAGGTGATGGAAGGAATGTAGAAGCAGGAGAGGTGGATAGAAGTCAGACCAAGCAGGGCCTGGTCCACCAAGTCTAGGACTTTCGTCTTTGTCATGCGAGTCCAGTAACGGTGAGCTATTGAAGAGTCTGAGGAAGATAGGTGATTTCACCAGATTCCCATTCTGAAAAGGCACTTTTTAGTGCAAGGAATGGAAAGGGCAGGGGAGCCCGACTTGATGCCTAAGCTCTGCTCTTCCTCGTCCTCACTCTTAGACTCTGCAGTTTAGTTGGAGGCAGGGAGCAAGCCTGGCCAATCCAATTGCCACACCCTCCTGCCCTCAGTGACTGGTTCATGGATGAGCATGTGATGGAAAGCAGGCCGGGTCAGAGTGACTATCAGGCATTTAGCAGGAATTACCAGAAAAGTTGAATGGGCTTTCTTGTTGGCCTTGAACTTGAGCACACATGAGGAGCTGCTGTAGCTGTTTTGCCACCATGATGTGGAGAGTCTGTTGCTCCCACATGCCAGCTAGAGGGACCTGAGAAGGAGGCGGAGCTGAGAGACAGTATGAAGCCGAGTCCTGATGACTTTCAGTATCTTGTGAAAGCACGGCTGAAGGGGTCCTTGCTTATGTACTTTTCAGTTCCATGAGCCAATACTTTCCTGTTTTGCTTTTGCCAAATGTCACCCAAAGAGTGCGAGTGTTGATGGACAGTCGGAAAACATGGAAGCAGCCTCCGTCTGGGCATGCCCATCTGCTTCATTAGGACTGTGGAAGGCACTGGGGTTACTGTTTCAACCACTCCTGCCAGGAAGAGGAGCACCAGAGGCTGGAGCAGGCAGGAAGTGGCCCCTGGCCTGGGAAGATGTATTTTTGGGTGCCTGATAATCTAATCTAGTTAGGATAAGGTGTGTAAATTTACCCTTCTCTATGCTGAAGAATTACTGTGTGGGTACTGTTGTCTCTTGGTTTCCTAGTAGAGTTCCTCTTGGAAGTTTGGGTCTGCTCTTGGCTGATCTGAAGGGGAAAGAGAGGGAACCAGGGAACAGAGAGGTCACAATGCCCTGGAAGCTGTGGGGTGGAGAAGGAGTGTGGCAGCCACTGAGGCCAAGCTTCAGCTCCAAGGAGATGTGCTGGGGCCAGGCGCCAGGGAAAGATGTGATTGTCCTTCTCTCCTATAGTGATGGCAGCTCCCTGCTAAGTACCTTCCACCCCTGCCTCCCCAACCAGCAACTTGGGGCTCCTCAGTAAACTCTCTAGGTTTTCAGAGCCAAAGCTGCCCCCAAATCTGATGATTAGTTGAAGCCCAAAGGTCCACACCCCTCAATCTCTCATTCTCCCAAAGGAAGAACAATATCTGCGAGGGAGGATAGTCAGAGAGATGCCACCACTCTTGTCTGTGTTTCAGGATGAAAGAGGCAGAACAATATTGTCGAGAGCATTGGACGGGAAATGAGAAGCCATGGGTTTGAGTTCTTGCTCTGTTAACTAATAAAGCATCGGTGAGCAAGACCTCTTTGCTCTGTTTCCTCCTTCTCAAATGAGAGCACTGGATTCAATGTTTTTAAATCAAATGCTACACGTATTGTAGTGGATAACTGCCTTTTTAAACTACTCAGAAAATGAACCCTCTCTCAAGTTCTGGAGAAATCACCTGCTGTTTAAGTCACGATGGGAGGGCAGCTTCTTCCTTTCTCTGAACCTAACAGCATTTGACCTTGGATCTTCCCTCCTGGGGCTTTGAATCTCGACATAGTGGCACATAGTTAAGTGAGGGTGGGGTTGGGTTTGTGACAGCAGCAGTGGTGGGTAGAGGCAGTGGCAGGTATGGTGGCACCGGTGGATGGGAGCAGTGCACCATTGCTCAGTCTCCCTTGCTTCCTGACTGCCTCCCAGATCTGGTTCCCAGCCTTCCTATTAAGTCTGTGAACCACCCAACGGAATATAACCCTTAGGATTTTCATGAGTATTGGATGAGATAATCCATGCAAAGTAGTTAGCATTGTGCCTCACCCATAGTAAGAACTCAAAAATTCATTATTATTGTTTTCAGAAAGATGATGTAAAGTTGTCTTGAAAAACTAGCCCTAGGATTAACAATGGCAGTTGGGCTAAAAAACGTTTTTACAGTGATTCTCTTTCTCTCTCCCACACCCCCCTCCATTTACACTCACACAAAGACATTTTACCTGCTCTTATAGTGCAGTAAGGAAATAAAAAGTATAGGACACCATCTCTGTCCTCACGGAGCTAACAGTTCAATCAGAGATGCAACATACATATACTCAACGTTGTCTGTTAAAAATGTCACTCATGGGCTGAACAAGTAGCATATGTCATAAGAAAATGTTTTGAAACGTGTTCAAATATTAAACAGGGAGAATGACAGGGAAGTCCCAATATATTTCAAACCATCTCTTTCATAGTGTTAACTCTCTCCATGACAAATTAAAATCAATAGTAAATATATTAATACATTTTTAAAAAGAAATTCATTTGGAAACAAAAAAGTTCTCAATGATACATGGATCGATAGGTAATGGAAGTTACAAAGTATTTATAAAGGAATAATCTTGAAAATATGAAATATCAAAACTTCTGGGATATAGCATAAGCAAAATTTAGAAGAAAGAAAGAAGACAAATAAGTTTGATGTTAAACTCAAGAAGTTATAAAAATAACAGTAAACTCAAAGAAATTAGAAGAATAAAAGATAAGGGCTGGAAATAAATAAATTGAAAACAAAACAAAACAAAATTAAAAATTAAAAGTAGACTCTGAAAACTCCAATAAAATGGACAAATCTACAGCAAGACTAATGCAGAAAGAAAGAAAGAAAAAGTGCAAATAAGCACTACGGGAAGGCAAAAGGGGGCACACACTCCCACAGATATGAAAGAGATCAAAATCATGAAAATACTGTGATCAATTTTATGCCAATACATTTGAAAATGTATACTGCAGCAGGCACAGGTAGTTGCTGTATCTGTGTTATGATACGCTATGAAATGCTATGCTCTGTTTTGATATGATATATGATAACTCTAACCTCTCAGAGGCTTAGACACAACAAACAAGTTTCTTTCTTGCTCATGCTGCAGGTCCAGTGTGGGTGTGGGTGGGGACCTGCCTGATGTAGTGACTTAGGAATCCAGGCTGATGGAGGAGGCAACTCCTCCACAAGAGCTTCCGGAGTCCTCGCAGCTGGAAAACCCAGCACTGGCTGTCAAGAGCTGCACCTTGTGCAGCAGGATTGGAGATGCGCTGCTCGGATCTCCCTGCAAGAGAGAAGCTGCTGTGAGGAGTGAAGTTGGCTGACAGCTCCCAGCTGTCGGCACCTTCGTATCTTTTGCTGTGTTCAAGCTGAGGCCAAGATCTCTCTGGGCAGCTCCCAGCCTGGTGGGTTACTAGAGCCTAGCCATCACTGCCCAACATGAGACTACCCTACAGGCAATCTGCATTTGAAGTTCCCCTTGGCCTTGGCCAAGACTTTCTCAGAGATGCAGCACAGTCGGAGCTTCTTCCTACCCAGCCCTCCTTGTATATCTCTCTTCTTATTTCCCCTGATGGATGTCAGACCTTCAATGCAGCCTGAAGGCTTTCCCTGCCTGCTTCTGATCCCTGTATCTTTCAGGCATTACCCATAATACATCTCTTACACTCCTAACTCCTCACTTTCAGCAGACCAGAACTCAGAGAGCCTCTAAGTCATATTTCACTTTTACTTACATTTCATCAGCCAAAGCTAGTCATTCATCCATGCTCATCTCCAATGGGGTAGGAAGCCTAATCCAGAAGACAACTAGATATTGGGGCACATTTGTAATATCTAGCACAACTATTAATCAAAAAGGTATTAATTATTCTCTCCCTTTTCTTTTTGTCAGCAGAGCCCCAATTTCGTTCAGGTGTCTATCCTGCACTCCCCGTCCTGACTCAGGGATAAACTGTAATGTACCAGGGTCCATTATAACCATCCTATTTACCTTCCCAGTGGTTGGATCAGGAAGGGGCACAGGATCCAATCCTGGTGAATGAAATGGGAGAGGAAGTGTTCTGGGTGCCTCCTGCCTTTAAGAAGGGAGACAAAGCAGGGAAAGGTCGCCTTTTCGTTGCTGGGTATCTTGTGTGGCTGAGGTACTCAGAGCCGAGGCAGCCATCTTGCAGCATGTCAAAAGGGAAAAAGCGAGAAACAAAAATAAAACTCAGCTGTCGAACTTTTTGTGGGGACTTTTTTCTTCCCTTTATGGAAGAAAAACCATGAAAATGGAGACTGACTGAGCTCCATGCTTTCTTTTTCTCGTCAGATCAATTTCCCTCACACACCTCGTCTCTCTCCTTCACACCATATCAGTTCTTGTCGGAAGACTGAAAACAACGCTAAACGGTGTGATTTAACTGGCACAAAGAAGCTAAAACTGACCAGTCAGGAAACGAGGCAAGCAACAATGATTTTCTTTTCACTCATTGTTTTTGAAAACATCCAAATGCAACTAACTATTGTCTATAAAATTAGATAAATTCCTAAAAAGGAAAAGGAGACACTAGCCTTGCTCTTTCACCTCACAGTAGGGAGAGAACTGACATTTATGAGGTATTTACTATATGCCTGACACTTTATGAGGAGCTTTTTATAGATTGTCTCATCCAATGACTTTGCATTGGCCTTGGGAAAAAATTTTACCTCCTCACAAAGCTCATCATACTCAGTGTGATCTGGCTTATCTCTCTGACCACCCCCCTCCATCTCTGCTCTAGCCTAGCCATCCTGGCCTCTTTTCTTTACAAAACATACCCAGCATGTTCCTACCTCAGGGCTCTTGCACCTGCCATTTCTTCTGCCTGGGTATTGTTCGACACGTCTTATTTCTTCTCATCAATCAGACCTCGGCTAAAACATCCCTTCCTCAGGGAGCCCTTCATTGACTATTCTACCTAAAATAACACCTCTCCCTCTACCCTAGTCACCTATTCCACTGCGATGCTTTATTTTTGTGCATCACACTTATAGTATCTAAAATTACCTTTTGTTTGATTTTGATCTGTCTCGTCCTACTAGGTTTTTCCTCTGTGCTCTGTTCACTGTGATATCTCAAATATTCAGAAGAATAGCTGGCACAAAGGAGATGCTCAATAGTGTTTGCTGAAAGAATGGACAGACAACACACTCTATAACCGTATAAGGCAGAGGACATACTATTTACAAGGATCAATGTCCTCCTGCCAAAGACCACCAGATACATATTAGTAGTTGAACAAGTTGGATTTATTGCTCATTGCAGCAAAAGAGAATGCACACCATGAGGAACCATGAGGTATCTCAGTAACAAGATGTTAGAAAAGAGGTTATAGGATTTGGGTTCGAGGTAGGCGACTTTGGTTGAAGTTTAAGAAAGCAGGACTTTTTTTCTGGATTGGATGTTGTCAGGAAATAGGGACAATTCTGTAATGAGATATTCTTAGTTAATCTCAGCTTTAAGGCAGGAAGACTGGTATAGGGCTACAACTGTAACTGGTAAAAAAGTAGCAGTTATTATATTAGCCACGATTGGGCGATGTTTGGCATTTTTGTGGTTTGCCAGTGATTTTATTTTTGTCATACATAGACAAGATTACTGAGTGGTCTTATTTTTGGCCTCATTTTATCACAGTTATAGGGTGGTCTTGTCTGAGTTGGTGTTCTGTGCAACTGTGTTTAACAGGAAAACAAGAAAGCCTAGCTGTGAGTGTCAGGCCAGATTTTGGATATCAGAGATGGTTTTTCTCTTTCTCACAAGTGTCCTAGGGCTGGAGTCCAGTGTCAGACAGGGCAAAAATAAGCAAGAGTATTTCTTCCCACTGTTTGATCGTCCCCTACTTCCTCCTCTGCTAATTCTGGATTTGCATGGGGCTAGCCACCGAACCAAGAAAGGGAGGCCAAGGTAAAGAAGCAGTGTTCTAGAACTCAAACAACTCAAAAACACCCTTATTTGCCCAACAATTAATTACCATCTCAGCACACTCCCAGGTATATCTAATTTTCAAATGGGGGATAGTATATCTTTCGTATCCTGAATGATAAGAGTACCCAGTCATCATCATTGCCTCAAAGGTCATGGTCAATAGTCCACTAGGGACTTGGTTCTGGTTCCAGGTTTTCTCTAAACACAACTGTATGGTTTTAGGAAAGTCTTTTAACCAGTATCCCAGCATCCTCTGGGCTTCCATAGCACCCTGTATTCCTCTGTTGGCAGCCCTGATATATTGTAATTAATTTGTTTACAATCTATCTGCCTTGTTAGACTGTCTCCCACATGTTTGTATCCCTGGAGCTAAATTTTAACAAGGACTTGGCACAGGTTAGGCTCTCTATAAATATTAAGTGGATTTAAAATGGAGATTTAATTCCTGGCTTGAATTCATCTCACAAAACATTTATGGAGTCTGTACTATGAGCCAGGAGGACATTATGATAAATCAGATAGGACTTATCTTCAGGGAATTAGCGTTCACTTCTAACAGATTTAAGAAGAAGAAGAAGTGGCATATATTTAGGGTCAGGCACTGCATTAGATGTAAAAATGCCCAACCATTATTAATAATAATATTATTAACAATATATTATATTAATAATAATGAGTTATTATTGCCATTTTACTGTAAAACAAGTGATATGCTAATGGGTTAAGTAACTTTGCTGAGGTCACACAGCACCTCACCCCTATTAAAGAGCAGAGCAAGGACTGTAACTCCCACAGTCTGACTCCACTTAACTCTTGCCCAGCTATTAGGTTGAAAGGTGCCATGTGGATCCACGTGATGGACATTGCAGCAGACGTTTATTTTAAAGTGGAGTAGGGTAATATGCCCAACCTGGGGAAGACTTTATGTTCTTTATTAGCCAGTGGGATGGGGGAACAGAGCTGCGTTAGCTCTCTGTTAAAGCAGAAATGGATTTCGGCTCTGGCTTCAGGCCAGCACATCATTCAGTCAGTAACATTTATTGGGCGTCCACTGTGCGCAAAACAGGTGTATCCTGCCACTTCCTCTTTTCCCCACATCCTAGAGCAAGGAGGGGAGGTGGGGAAAGAAAAGGCAAAGAGGATGTGGAGGGTGGGCTCGTGGGCATCCTCCACCCGTCGGCTCACCCCACCGCCCTCGCCGGCCACGCCCCCAGCTTCGCCCTTGCCCCCAAACCCACTTTAAACTCCCGCCCCCTCTGAACGACGACCAATGCCCGGCCGGGGAGCCCACAGCGGGCTGCGGATTGGCCGGCACCGTGGTTGCCGAGGTGACGGGTGGGTCCGGCAGGGTCCCCGAGCAGAGCGTGGGCGAGGGGTGCGCACGGCTTCCTCTCCGACCCGCCCCAGCACGCCGCGCCCTGGCCCGCGTCCCACGGCGGCGGGAGGGGGCGGCTCGCGCGCGCCCCCGGCCCCGCGCGCCCCCCGCCGGCCTCCCGCTCGGGGCGTGCCTCCCTGTGCCTCCGTCTCCGCCCCTAGGACCTGCGGCCACCAGCTCCGAGCGCGGCTTTCCCGGCCGGCGGTGCGATGGGCTGCGGGAACTCCACCGCCACCAGCGCGGGCGCGGGCCGCGGTGAGCGCAGCGAGCAGGGGCGCGGGGACAGCGACTCGGGAGCGATGGGGAGGTCTGCAGTGGGGGCCGCCTCTGCGGGCGGGAGGAAGGAAGGCTGCAGGGACCCCGGGGAGGGAGGGCGTGCAGCCCCCTTTCCTCATCCCCGTTTTCGGGACAGGAGCGGACCGCCCGCTTTTGGAGAGGCGGAAAGCGTGGCATTTCCCTCGCGCGGGGGCGGTCACGCCTGGACGAGGAGACCCTGCAGGGCGATCCTGCAGAGGGAGCGCGGGGAGGACTGGCGGCGGGCTGCCCTGGGCGGGTAGGCTGGGCAGCCTCCTGGGGTGGAGGGTCCCTAGTCGCGGCCCGTGTCCGTTCTCTCCCCTTCCACACTCCCGTCTGTCCCGCCGCCCCCCATCGTCTTTCCCCAGCCCCTCGGAACCCAGATGCCGCACCTGGAAAAGTGCGGCCGAGCAATTCAGGACTTTTTTGGTGGTGGCGGTGGTGGGGATTCTTAGTGGGGTTGAGAAGAACTGCAAACACAGCTCTAAAAATTCATCCGAGTCTGTCTCAATGCTTAAGACCGGCCGCGCTGCTCGTAGGATTTCTCTGAGAAGCTGCAGTATTAAGGATGCTTTAGATATGTGTGACAGAGCTTTACTACGAACAGTGATCTGTTCATATATTTTTCATTAAAAAAAATGGAAACTTCTTTTACGCCACTTCATTTTGTTGGTGGGCAGGCAAGATCTTCTAGATTTCCGCAGCCAGGCTTTATATCAAGTGACTTATTCCAAATTCAGTCCTTCCCTTTATCCAGCTAGTGTCTCCGATTTAAGAGTCAGGATCTGTGTTGGGTAGTATCTGCTGACCTATTTTAGTGTCCTTTTGGTTAAAGAACTGGTATCTCCTCCAATTGAGATCAATCGGATGTCACATCCCATCTCCACCTGCAAACGCAAATAGTGGTCTGATGGTGCAATACTTCCTAGGCGGGCATGGATGTCCTGTCAATGACTTCGTGACCTTGGGCCCATCACTTCCCTTAACCTAGACCTCGGTAGAAGATGTAGTCTAAAATTCAAAACTTATTTGTTTATTTATTTTAAAGTTTATTTTGATGTTCACATAATGGGATCAGATGTGAAAATCTGCCCAGTTAATTGGCTGTTTTTTCTTTTGTCTTTGGCTGTCAGTGACCACACGTATGGAATATTTTAAGAGAAAGTGCTAAAATATGTGGGATTCTAGTCCTAGAGCTGTGAATGAACCCAGGTAATGATTCGTTTAAAAGTTTATTTCTTAGAGGTAACCTTTACACCTTAAATTAAATTCCCATCCTTGTGATATGCAGAGCCACCAGGAACACATCTTTTCCATTCATGTGACAGTACACAGGTTCGTTAACTTAGCGCCTTATACTAACGAAGGCAAGGACAAGATTCTAGCCTGAGAGGGGCCAGAGAGCTCTGCATGGAAATCTGGAACAATGTCAAGGTCACATCCCACGCCATGAATGATATGTGTCAATCTAACATGGGCTGTGGCCCTATGTGATCCAGTGCATGTGCACCTTACTTTAAAAAAGTTAAGAACAATTATCCACGTTAAAATTGTAGGAAAGATTTAACATTTTTTCTTTAAAGTGGAGTTAGTTTAGTTCACTTACATTTTTATTTGTTAATGAACTGCTTGTCAGGTTTGGGGATGGAGGAAGGAGTACCATTGTTAAATCAGAATAATGATAAGGTAGCTCTGAAATGGTAATTTAATAAAATGGGAAAATGTGATTCTCTTGACAAATATTTGGTTGACCTTTTTCCCCCCCACTAGAAGCACATCTCTTATTATGTAAAGGGAGGTATAGTTATACTGAAAAAAAACCACGCAAAGAGCATGTCTTCTTGATGAGTGCCCTCATTTTTGTTTATGAAGCCAGCTCTTGTAAGAAGAGCATGCTGTTCTCTCTTCCAGCTTTCTCTCTGCTAAAAATTACTTTATGTTCAGAGGAGAGCAAGATAGCGAGTGCAGACTGTAAAACGTTAAGGAGAAAACATTATGAGTAGGGAGTTACTGCCTCACTTCTTTGATGGATCTGCCCTTGTCTTGGAGAAGTCATTCCCCAAACATTTCTCTGCGAGTGAGTCCAGCTGGCTAGCTTTGGGATTTGATCATTGTTTTTTTGAAATTTTCTGTCAGCTGGTGGTAGAACTTTAGTTTCAGAAAGGAACTGCATAAGGATGAGAGATGTAAAGTTAAGAAAAATAAACCACAGGGGCCGGCCCGGTGGTGTAGCGGTTAAGTGTGCACGCTCCGCTGCGTTGGCCCGGGGTTCCGTCCCAGGCGCGCACGTATGCCCGGCTTGTCAAGCTACGCTGTGGCAGCGTCCCATATAAAGTAGAGGGAGGTGGGGACGGATGTTAGCCCAGGGCCAGTCTTCCTCATCAAAAAGAGGAGGATTGGCAGATGTTAGCTCAGGTCTGATCTTCCTCACACACAGAAAAAGAAAAAGAAACCACAGTGCAAAGGTACTTAAATTTCTTTCACTTGTGAACTTTGACATCAGCATTAAATACGCTATTGACCAAGCGGCAAACTTGTGGTACTGAACCCAAGTGAAATGAATTGCGTTAAATAGATGTTGTCGCTGTCCTCCAGGTACTTATGGTGCACAACTTCTGACATGTCCCAGGAGTTAAACAATTCAATAGCCGTACTTAAGCTTTTCAGCAAAAAAAAAGTAGAGAGAGAGATGATGGGAGAGGTGCTAAACTTGAGCCTGGAGACTGAGGCTTAAGCTTGACTTTGGCACTCTGCTGGTTGTGTTACTGTGGGCATTTCATTTCCCTTTTTTTTTCGCTGAGGAAGATTAGCCCTGAGCTAATGTGTGCCAGTGTTCCTCGACTTTATATGTGGGTTGCCGCCACATCGTGGCTGATGAGTGGTGTGGGTCCACGCCCGAGATCCGAACCTGCAAACTCGGGCCGCCAAAGCGGAAAGCGCCAAACTTAACCACTATGCCACAGGGCCAGCCCCTCATTTTACTTTTTTGAGTTACAGGGTGAAAGCACTCTGTACTGTAATTATTATATAGTAGTGGAATATTACCCTGTTGAAGGTGAAATGGCTTTCCGAATGTTTTTCTATAAGAACATGGCGAATCTACTTTCAGAGGATGCATTAACACATTATAATAATGCCCCCAAACCTGAAATCTCCAGTATAAGCCCTGTTTTAGTCCCTAAGTAATTCAGGTTAAAGCCAGATAATTGTTTCTCCTTTTCCTGAGCTATCTGGACAACTGCCTTGCTTGGCTTTGGTCTGGTGAAATTGGTTAATATGACAAATTGATATTTAGCAGCGTACTTAAGTAAATTTGATTCTGGATGTCAAATATGTGGAGAAACTGATAGGCAGTAAAATGGTGAAACGGCCAGAAGGAATCAGCCCTAGGTAATTTGAGCTGGATTTCCTTTACAGATTTCTAACCGTAAACTTAAACACAGTCCATCTCTATGTGCAGAGAACCGGACCCTACTAGGAACTTTCAGGGCAAGGGTCAGGCAGCCAGCAATGGATGGTTGTAGAATGAAGTCACGCTTTCTTGGGAAGTTGATTGTCTAGGCAGGAAGATGAACCGTTTGAGAACAATTGCAAAGCAAAGTATAATAGATACACCTTGAGCATCCAAATGCCCAGGGGATGTTGAATAATATAGTTTAATCAGAGAGGGCTTCCAGGAGGAGTTGAGCTGTCTGTCTAGATGGGATCATGAGAACCATTTCAATTACACAAGGGCTCTCTCCATTTTAATGTTTTAGTAATTACTTATTCTTTCAATGTAGGAATTTGATTTTTTTCAACCTAGAACTATAATAGGAGGACTTCTTGTATTGTCCATTGTGAAGATTGAGTAGATTTCTCCTGCATAATCTCAAGTCTAGACCCTAAACTGTAGAGAAACATCTGGATTAAATAGTCCATTTTAAAAGGGTTGCATTTACTATAAAGCCAGGGAGCTTTTGCTCTCTCTCTGTTTCTCTCTGCCCCCCACCCCCACCTCTCTCTCTCAGCAATCAGATTCCCTATCCCTTTGTTTTTCCTTAAACGTATTCTCTAAGCAGAGAAATGAGCAGCCCTGCATTTGAGCTAATGATCTACAATAGGTCAGTCATTCCTTTTTATACAGTCCTACATATAGATGAAGTGAGTCTGTAATGTAAACCAGAAAATCCCTTAAAAGTTTGGATGGTTCCAAATATCTG
This sequence comes from Diceros bicornis minor, assembly GCF_020826845.1. NCBI lineage: Eukaryota > Metazoa > Chordata > Mammalia > Perissodactyla > Rhinocerotidae > Diceros > Diceros bicornis. The sequence goes on along the minus strand of NC_080764.1, from coordinate 18,655,956 downwards.
CAATAGCCTATTTCAATGCAGGCTAAGGCTGTAGAAATTATTTGCAGCAGCAGTTATTTCAGAAGTATTCTGCTCATGATAGTTGATTGAATTGGTTAGTTGTAGTTTTCCTGCCCGAGATATGTAACTGGCAGCTATCTGACCATAACTTCGTGGGACTATAACATTATTAGAATGTTTCTATGATGGTTCTTCTGCTATTTATATAACAATAGTTCAAGGAGGAGGAGTTTAATAATTGTTTATCCTATTTTATCTGTGTACCCAGGAATTTAATATCCTTTTGGGTCCAATTATTTAGGTTAGTTATCTCCTCATCCTCAATTAGTTAGATAATTGCATTCCCTTGAGGTAGCTATATGGTCCAGCCTTAATTTACATCTCTAAACGGTTTGGTAGTATTGAAATGCTGCCACTGTGCTTAGCATTAGTCCAGGCCATGTGGGGGAAATAATAAAAAAATTTTGTTGATATCGTCAAAGAAGTCATTTATATTTTGTGCTACTTTCCCCCACCTCTCTTAGGCCCCAACCCCACCATCCTTCTTTCTATTCTTTTAACATGCGGAACTCACTCTTGTTGTTTTCTTTCTGTTTGAAGCTCTGTTTGCTGGAGAGCTGATACTTGACTTATTTATTGTCTCTTTGTTACCCTTCCCCAAATGTTGGCCTCATGAGAGCGTCATGCATCTTGTTCACAGCTCTACCCTCAGCCTCTAGACCAGTCTCTAAACTTTCAAAGGAATTTTTTTGGTCTTCAAAAAAATATATTTGTCGAATGAATGAGTATATTGGGGAAACAAAGAAGATAGAAAATTAAGTCCTAAATTGTGTGGGCACACTGTGACTGCTGTAGCAATCAAGAGAATGAAATAAAGTCTCAAGCATTCAGGAAAGCCTGCTGGGAAGAAGTGAGACTTGATTTGGCTTTGAAGAATAGGTAGGATATGAATAAGCAGGAAACAGAAGGGAGGGCATTTTTAGGGCTGTGTGAAATCAGAGGGGCAGAAATGGGCTGGGTGCATTTCAGGGCAGTGACAAGTCTGGCCTGACTGGCTTTAGTAGTTCATGTTGGTTACAGGGTGTTGGGAAGGAAGTAAGAATGGTTAGGAATGGGGGGTCGGGGTGGGGCGAGGAGGACAGAGAGGCAGGAAAACCTCAGAGTTGAGATTGGGCTCTCGAGCCAAAAGGCCCCAGTTGGAATCCTGCTTTTGTCATTTATCAGCTGCGTGACCTTGGGCAACTTGCTTAAACTGTCTGTGTCTTAGTTTCCTCAACTGTGGAATGGGGGAGTAATTATAGAATCTACCTGAGATTAAAGGAGTTAACGTGTGTAAAGTGCTTAGAACAGTGCCTCATATATTGTATGTGCTCAATATGCTATGAATGGTAATAGAGGGAAAGGCATTCGTAATTGGTGTAGAAGGAAAGAGTGAGCGTATACATAGAGTGACGTAGTTTCAAGCTGCTGTCTGGAATCTGTGAAGTGACCAGGGCCTGGAGTGGTGGAGGCCTTGGTGTCAGAGACCTTTGGAAGACAGCCAGGTTGAGGATGGGCTGCATGTGAGGGAGGAAGGACGAGGGAGAAGTAAAACTGAACCCAAACTGTTAAAGCCTGGGTAAACTGGAAGGAGATGCCACTACTTCTGAAGAGACGGTAAGAAGGGACAGGGGGTCAGTACACTCTTGGATGTACTGCATTTGAAGTGATGGTGAATGACGAGAGATATGGAAACACCTCTGCTCAGGCAGGTACCACGTGTGACAGAATCAGGAAGTTCGCTTTTTCCATCTCCCCAGGATTGACATTGCAGCCACATGAATGGTTCGTCAAGGTGACCTCAGCAAATTATTCAGTTCTGCCAGGAGTCGCTCATAGCTCAATATAGACATGGCTTAAATTATATCATAGCAGCTAAAGGTCAGTGTGTTACCTTATGTCTGTACTTACATGGCTGCCTTTATTTATTGATTTTTACCTACCTAAAATGTGGCTACTTAACAAGGACAACTTGTAAGCAAGGAGACTTTCTGTAAGAGCTTCCACGTTCATTAACATAATTTCATATTTCTAGGACACGTTGACCTGAGTTTTTTTTCTCCGTTATTGAAGAAATGACTTATGAATCTGTATCTTATATTGGCCTCTTGAAAAATAAACATTGCTTTAGATGAACTAAAGAGCTGTTCTTCTTCTTTTGGCCAAACTGAGACTATGACATAGTTTTAGATATATTATGGTCAGAGGAGACATAGCAAGCTGTCAAAATTAAAGAGAATTTGTTTATTTTTCTGTTTCCTCAGGGGGATTTTTTTCTTTTATAAAACAAATAAAGAGTAAAACATTCCAGCATATTTTTATTATTCTTTATAAGAGCCATACTCATTTTATGTTTCTGATCATTTATGCTGAGTGATTTGTAAATCTTTAGAACTTTCTAGAAATTCTTCATGTATGTAATTTTATTTTTTGGTATGTGTATGTTTAAATTATTACCACTCAGGCTGAACAAAGAAACATAATTTAACATGTAATTTAGCAATTCACTTACTTGTGAAAATTTCCAGTATATTACATAAACTCTATAAAGTGCATATAGAATAGTGGTGAAAAAAGGCATTACTAGACTATTTCTTTCAAATGTAAAAATGTATGTGATATTTCTTTTAAAAGAGATAAATATTTTATTTATATTAGAATTTGGCATGTGTGAGGAAACTCATAACAATAAATGTATGAATCAGAAAAATATTAAAGACATACTGGGCAGTATGGCTCACTCTTCTTAATTCATAAGCCTGATTAGATTGCAAAGGTACATCTGTCTATAGGAACCAAGATGTTACATATATCTACTTAAGATAACTGAACTGATGTTGTGTCTTGTAGCTGGCTTGCTTTATCATTCACTAGGAATAAAATTTTGTCTGTGTTTGTGGAATGTATGATATGTTAAATTTAGTTCCTCCCCAAATATTAATTTTGCTATGTATTTCTTTTCAAAAGAGAATTTCTGTTTTTGGAGGGGTGGAGGTGAGTAGGGATAAGAAGGTGTAGTGTGTTGAATGGTAGCCTCTAAAAAGATATGTCCGTGTCCTAACTCTGGAACGTGTGAATGTTTTCTTATTTGGACAAAGGGTGTTTGCAGATGTAATTGAGTTAAGGATTTTGAGATGAGGAGATAGATCATCCTAGATTATCTGGATAGGCCCCAAATCCAGTGATGTGTCCTTATAAGAGACAGAAGAGAGGACAGAGATCCAGAGAGGAGAAGTTGATGTGAGGATAGAGCAGAGAATGCGCTGTGTGCCCAAAGAATGCCAAGGAATGCTCGCTGTCACCAGATGCTAAGAGAGACGTGGAACAGATTCTTCCCTAGAGCCTCTGTAGGGAGCGTGGGTCTACCGACACCTTGATGTTTTTCCTCCTCTGAGAGCATATATTTCTGTTGTTTTAAACTACCCAGTTTGTGATGGTTTGTTACAGCAGCCATAGCAAACTAACGCAGAAGGTTTTTCTGCAGTTTTTCGGAAATGGGACAAAATTAGAAAATACAATTTAAAAACTCTATACCTGGAGTGTAAATAATTATCTGTTGAAGTAAATACAGCACAGTTCAATCTTGGTGTGATTCGTAAAGCACTTCAAGGTCGTTCAGAGCCTCAGGTACTTATTAGGATAAATTTTTATAAAACATGTTATAAAGCCGGAAAAATATGTGAGAGGTTTTTTTTCCTCCTGATACCATCCAGTTTTCCAATTCTCGGACACCAACTGGGTGTCTTACAATTCAATTGAATTCTCACACTAACCACCCTGAGTTAGTGTCGGTCACCACAGGTTTAAGGGCTCAGTCCCTCAGGATGCCCTCACTTCTGACACTAGTCACAAGTTTTGTGTCCCCAGGTTACTTGCACTTCTATCCAACTTGGCTACAAAGTTGGGGTTCCAACAGCCGCCCTCTTCAGATTCGATAATTGCTAGAATGGCTCACAGAACTCAGAAAGGTCCTTTACTGATTTAAATTTGCCAGTTTATTATAAAAGACACAAATGAACAGCCTGATGGAGAGGCATATAGGGCGGCCATGTCTGGAAGGGTCCTCAGCACAGGAGTCTCTGTCCCCATGGAGTTGTATGCCACCCTCCTGGCACATGGATGTGTTTGCCAGCTAAGAAACTCTCTGAACCCCATTGTTTAGGGTTTTTTTTTATGGCGGTTTCATTAGGTAGGCATGATCGATTAAATCATTGGCCATTGATAATTAACTCAATCTCCAGCCCCTCCCTCCTCCCTGGAGGTTCAGGGAGTGGTGCTGAAAGTTCCAGTCTTCTAGTCAAGGCTTGGCATCTCTGGCGACCAGCCCCGATCCTGAAGCTATCTAGGGTCCCGCCAAGAATCACCTCATTTGAAGGAAAGAGGCTTCTATCACCCTTATGATTCAGGAAATTCCACGGGTTTTAGAAGCTCTGTGCCAGGAACAGAAGGCAAAGACCAAATGTCTTTCTGTGGGACCACAGTATCAGATTAAGTTTTTTGAATGTTTGAATAAATTATATTTGCTGTGCATTTTTAAGTAATTGAGACTTTTGAGACTCATAAATAAAATATTAAAATCTTTGAAACTGTGTTAAGTAAAAGGTATACACAATCCTGCAGAAATGAAGTGATCTTGTGAATAACCAACAATGTTTAAGTGTTAAAGAAACAGTTACTTTCAGAAGGAAATGTTCTTCCTTGCATACCCTACCCGTTTACAATTACTTTTTGTCATTGGAACTGCATGTAATACTTTCTGAGAGCAAACTTTCCCCTTCTATTTTTTAGGAAGATATTTAAAATTATGATGATCATTTATACAGTTTTAGAAAATAGTCATTAAATCTTTTGACCTGCAAAAATTCTAATGATCTATATATTTTGTGGTGCTTTTATTCCACAAGAAACATTGTTACCTTCCCTGTATCTCGTTTTCTCCTGAGGTCATTATATTAATGCACCAAGGCTGTGTTTAAACAGTAAGGAGATATTTTGGTATGAAATTAAGTGGGGCTATAACAGAGATGAATGCTCTATCCTGGGGATCTAGAAAGAAATAGATGCACCACTATAAATATTTGTTTAATAAGTGATAAATCACATGAACCATAAATAGAATGTAAAGCAAATGGGATTTTGCCGCTATCTGAATAGTCTGAGTCCAAGTATTTTTTGCATAAATTATTTAGAGATCTCCATCTGATTAATTATAATCAATATATAGGTAATGTTGCAGCGAGGATAATTTTTCTTCTATTTCCAATAATTTTATGATTTTATACTTTTGCAGAAGAAAGAGCTATTTCACATTTTATATACCCGGATATTCTGATAGTTTTGTGGAGAGTTTCTGACAATTACAATTGTTTTTACTCCGAGAAGTTGTGTCTTGGGGAGTAGGGTTCCACCTGCCCTGGTTATAGGCTTATCATTAATACCACGTTACTTTGTTTCTAAGATGTATGTTTTCTTCCCTTTTGAACAAAGGGGACGCATATTGCAGTCATATGTATATATTTGATGTAGTGTTTCTGACTTCTTTGCCCACCCGCCATTGCAATTATTAAATCGATGGTGCCCGTTAGAATGAAGGGCATCTGAGAACAGAAGAATGGTCTACTGACTTCCTTTTGGAAGGTGACACCAGGCCTCTGTCTTGGTCCTGCTGGGATGTTGGATGGTGAACCCAGCAGGGAAGAAGCCCTGAGGGTGTGTGGAGTCTGGAGTAACTGAGGTGAAGGGGATGGAGGGTTCCTGGCGGCTCATTAAAATAAGTACTGATTAGACAACATGTTGGCATTCAGAAACTAATTTCACTCACATTATTGTGCTTTGTCCTCTTAGCTGCCTGTAAGGGCCCAGCATGTCTTCACGTATTAGAAACTGAAGCAAAGCAATTTAGTGACTGTTAGACAAATATGGGAGCCAGGACTTTGCTTGGGTCTTCTGCCTTCCAATTCCATGGTGTTCTTTCCCTGCCACCATGCTGCCATCCCTGAGAGGGAGTAGAGATGGCTTCTGTTCACTCTCCTCTCCCTGTGGATTATTCTAGATGGGTCTTCATCTCTAAATGCTGAGGACTTATGGTCTGCATTATGATCTCCTCTTTCCTCTCCTTGTAAGACTTCCAGAATCAACGTTTCTCACACCCTCGCTCCCCTCTCCCCTAATCACAACAAAACCCAAAACATTCCCTATCTTTTTCCATGAAAATGAAAATAAGAGAATCAGGGTATTATTTTCTTTCCAGACTTTCTTCCAAATTCTCATGCTTATTTAGACTCTGAAATAAAATGTTTGTTTTCATGGGTTTTTGGTGGCACTAATCCTTTGTTTATTTTTTCCTATCAAAACACTGCACTATTGGCAGTTTTTCATATAAGATTTTTTTTTTTTTAATTTTAGGATTTTTTTGCTTTTATGATCCATATTCCAAAGCAGTTTTTATTTATATAATTTAAGTGGTAGTTGTGGCACACAAATGTTGCTCTTCCCTGAAGAAAGAAGCTAAGTTTGTTACAAAGTTTGGGTTTGGTCAAAGCCTTAAGGAATTTTGTTGAGACACAGTCTTGATTATCTTTATGCTCTGCTTTGAATTTGCGGTATTACAGATCCTAAATTAACATCCCTGGGGTAGAATTCTTGCAACTTTGGCAATAACTTTTCCTGCTGACTTATTTGCTGACTTTGTAGCACATCTTTCTTTATTTTCACATCTCTGTGACTCCTGCAGAAGTTATTTTAATTTCCATTTCACAGACATGGAAGTTGAGATATTAAGGTAAATGTGACTGCTAATAATAACAACTTGGCTATTTTTATATACCAGACTTTGTGCTAAGTGTTTATGTCAACTTTTAAAAAATCTTTACAATAACCTTTGAGAAAGGTACTCTTATTGTCCTCATTTGACACAAGAGGAAAGTGAGGCTTTAAGAGGTTAAAGGAACCGCTTTCAGAACCAGCACCTTATAATTTATAGAAATTGTTAAAAATGGGCTGAATAAATTCTAAACTTAAGGTTTGAATTTTATGATTTTCTGGCTCTCCTTTTTCTTTTTTAGAAATGATCTTTTAAAAAACCATATTCTCAACTTGTCTCTCCTAGAATATTATTTCAGTTGGGTATTGGGTTTAAGATTTTTGTAGCAATACATCACACTAATGCAAACCTATCTCTTTTTGTTTTGTCCTGTAGGCCCTACGGGAGCAGCTAAAGATGCGTAAGTACTTAATATTATGATTTTCTAAGCTCTGTCTGAGGAAGACACTGTTTTTCATGATTATGAGCTTTAGATATATGTAGGTGTGGCTGAAAAGACATGGAAGTACTTTCTGTGCTCTGCACAAATCAAGATTACCATTTGGTTTATAACTAAAGTGCTATTTGAAGAATGTTATTGTTTGTGACTTTGCATGTTAGCCTTTCAGTTCCCCTGTAACTCAGAAGTTTAAGAAAGGGAAATGTTCGTGTTTCCGTCCCAACTTGTGTAAAGATTTCTGCTAGTTAAAGGCAAATGCTTATGGGAGAATTAAGCATATAACTCCTATGAGTAGTCAGTGTCTTAGAGTTAGCCAGTGGGGAGAGGCTGGAGCCAAGAATTTACCAAATGCACAGTGAATTGTTTCACGGTTAACTAGATACTTGAGTAAATGTATATTACCATTCAATGTAGTCAGTATTGAGTTGATCTTTAGACCATAGGACATTTAATAAGGGGCATCTCTCTGTGAGAGGTTTCTGGAGCTCAGGAACCCTTTCAGTATTTCCGCATGCCCTTCTCTGCATCTTCCTACCTCCAGTCTAGGGATAGTAAGCACACTGCAGTAATTCACTTTTTAAGACTGTTTGTGGTTACCCTGTGGAGGGTGGGATCAACCCTCGCCCCACCCACCCTAAATCGGTTTAAATATCAAGATGATGATGCCAGGCACACCCCCAGAGGGTGTGAAAAGATTTATTACTCACATAATGAGGCTTTCTGGGAGAGCAGGGTGGGCTCTCCAAGCTGGTCCATTCAGCTTGAGTGAAGGAAGGGCTGAGTGGCTCTGGTTTTATTGTAGTTTGGGAGTGGGGCTGCGGTGAGGGCTCCTGTGCAGGGGCAGAGGTCTGCATAGTTTGATCTTCTGCACCAGCACAAAGGAAGGAGTTCCTGGGCCTTATCAGCTTGCACAGATGTGGGGCAAAAGCGGGAGTGGTGGAACTTGAAAGATATCAGAGTCAGACATCAAAAATAAAAGTCAGACTTTTTATATTCCAAAGAGGAGTTCACAGATAATTAGAATGGGGTTGTCGTTTGAGGGGGAATTAAATATGCCCTATAACTAAAAAAATGTAATTTTATCAAATAAATGATCCTTTAAAAAATAAACATAGTAAATTTAATTGGAAAAATTTAAGAATATTATAATATTACTTTTCCTTGCACAAAAAGTATATTCAAACACCTTCTTTTTTTTTTTTTTTTTTTTAAGTACAAGGTAGAGATTTAAAAATCTTGACTATAACATTTGGTGATGCCATGAGTGAATGAGGAGCTAAGAAATTAAGACAATTTAAACTTTTTATTATGAAGATTAAAATTTTTTTTCCTAAAGAGACTCATTTAAAACCGAAAGAAGTGGCCAAAATCACATACTGGTTGCTAAGAGGACAAAACTTCATATAGGGCAACCACCATATCATACAGACCACATAAAAGTCGTTTTGGGGAATTGCAGTTATTTTTAGAAGTGAGAAATACCATAATTACTCCCTTAATATATAATAAAAAAATCAGTTCTCTAGGGAAGGTCTGCAATTTTTACTATATCTCTCCTACTTATCTACCTGTTTTCTGTAGGCAAGAAGCCAGGATATAATAACAAATAAAATGATATTTCTGCACTTAAGTAGGTGATTGTCTATTGGGGATCAAAATACAGTGTGATCAGTGCTAGTTATTAAAATAGTCAGAATTTAGTGCCAGTCTGGAGTTTGAAGGGTGCGCAAGAGTTTGTGCAGGAACGGGAGGAATGGCAACCCAGGGCAGAGGAAACAGCCTGAAAAGAGGCACACAGGGGCAAGGGAGTCTTAGCTCTTCTGGGGAGAGCCAGCCAGTTTGCCCTGGAGCCTGTGGTGCAGGCTCGGCAGAGGTGAAAGATGAGGCTGGTAGGCTGCAGCCGGCTTGTGAAGAACTGTGCCAGGCCAGTAACTGTACTGGATTTGTATGTGTTCAAGAGCCGTTAGACATTTAAAGGTAGGGGAATTAAATGATTATGTTTGAGCTTTAGGGCAATGACTCCCACAGGAGTGCGGTACATGAGCTAGGGGAAGGATGGAGGCACAGAGGCGTCAAGACAGTGAGGCCACAGGAAGGCCAGACCGCAGACAGTAGCAGTGGGAAAGGAGAAGAGGTGATGTGTTCAAGGTAGGTTTGGAAATGTAATTGATAAGCTTTGTTGAATGACTGAATGGAGAAGGAAAGGAAAGGAAGTCTGAGGATAACACTGCGGTTTCAAACTTGAGTCAAGGGCAGGGATGGCTGATAATCCACAGAGGTCAAATGAGCCAAAGGGAGAAGAGAAGCCAGTGGATGTGGCGTGATGGCTGCACCCGTCACCTGGGGGACTGTGGCTTCAGTTGAGTCGTGTAATGATTGAGTCAAAGTGGAAGTGAGCGAGGGGCGAGGAAGTGATGCGTGGCCTTGCGTTTTACAATGTATGATAAGAGATGGAAAGATGTTGGTAGCTTAAAGAGGAAGCATATTTAAAAATATATATTTCTGTTATATAAGGAGTTAAGGAAATTAGGAAAGTACAGAAAAGCAATTTTTTAAAAAAGAGAAAAAATCAGCTGTTATCCTACCGCCAGAGACAACTGTCATTAACATTTTGCACTATTTTCTTCCATGTTTTTGTGATTATTTCTGCCTGATTGTGTGTATGGATGATTTTGTATATTGAAGTCTGTTTCTTTTTCTATTTATTTTTTGTGTGGGGGTGATGTAGGTGTACCTTTAGGATAAATTGTAGGATCTGGGAGAGTAAAAAAAATTTGAAGTGATTTGGAGAGGGTTATCTATGGTGAGGGAGAGAATAATTGATGGAAATAGAGCCTAAAACAGGCGAGAGGGATTAAAAATTTAGAAGGTTAACCTTAGAAACTTGAGATAAGGAGAACAGCACAGGTGAAGATATATAGAAATTTAATCACCATAAGATAGACTCACAAGCATATGAGGGAGTGAGCCTTTCTTTTTCTCTCTCTCTGTCTTTTCAAAGTTCAATCGCAGTGCAGCGACATGCATAACAAAAGAGAAGTGAATTCAGCGTGATGACATTTGGCTGCTTCCACAAACCTGCAAAAATCAACCATGCTCTTGTGTTATTTCAGCGAATTATCTTAGCTATTTGGCACAAAGAGGTTGCGTTGGGATATTTTTGGTTGGAAATGGCAGAAGCCCAGCTTAAACTGACCTAAACAAGCAAACAAAAAGGAATTCATTGGCTCGTGTAACGGAAAAGCTCCAGGGGTTTGGCCCTAGTCACAGCTGGATCCAGGTGACGCGATGACAGGAAGAAGCTCTCAAATCTCTACTTTCCTGTTTTGGGCTTCATTCTTAGGCAGCTTTCTGTAAGTGGTGACAGAGATGGCCAGTTACATATCTTATATCTTAGCTTAATAATTCCTGTGGAAAAAGAGCTTCTCTTTCCCTGTAGTTTGATCAAAAGCCCTAGGGCCAGGCCCTCCGTGGCCAGGAAATGGGATCATGTGGCTCTCTCTGAAATCAGTCAGTGGGTCAGGGGAACGTGGGCTTCTCATTGGCCAGGCCCAGGTCATATGCCCCCCGCTGGAGCCAATCTGTCATTAGCCCCACCTAGCCGTAGGGCCCAAGAGTGGGAGAGTGGTGGTTCTCACAGCAAAGAAAAATTGGGATGCTGTTACTAAAATGGGGAGTAGTTATAACTGGGCAGGCAGAAAAAAAACGTGTTCTTCATGTAGGTCAATTTTCATGTTATTTAAAAAAAAATCTCTTGATTTAAATTTCAGGCAATATTTATAAGGATATTATAAATATGTTTCAAATAAGAAACAGTATTAAACAAGTTGACTCAAATTTAATGTTTGCTGTTGAAAATAAAAGGTCATAGCCACTGGATTTAAACAAGATAAATCAAATATTTCTTTCACCTAAAACTTGTAAAGTGACGTTTCATTAAGATTTCTTTCTTGACAAAGCAATTTTGATGTTATGGAAGGTAGCAACTATAGAGAAAAATATCTTGTAATGAGTTGACATAAAACGTGTTTTATGAAGCTCTGACTTGTATAAAAAATGAAATTGTGAATTTCTAATCTTGAGTTGCCTTGGAATCCTTTATAAATTTCCTGTGTCTACTGCACCTGTGTCAGCTGAGCCCTCCCTACTCCTAGTTACAAACCCGAGTGTATCTGATGGACTCATTTCTCCTCTGCGAAGTAGCAGGCAGGAGTGAGGAGGACGGAGTGGAAGTAGCGTTGAAAAAACATGCATTTTGGACGCAGAGAGACCTGCATTTAAACTTCCCGCTACCATTTAGTAACTGTGTGATTTTGTGTTCTCAGTTTTCTTAACTGTAAAATTGGGATAATCGAAACTGTGCAGGTAACCATCTTCATCATTATCATCATTGTTCTCAATTAGTAGCTCATCTTTATTGAGGACTGTATGCCATTTAGTGATTTCCGGTACTTTAAGTACATTATCCCATTCCGTATCCATGACAATCTGATGGAGACAGTAATGCTGTTTTATTTTACAAATGAGGAGATGAGGCACAGAGAGATTAAGTCACTGCTCAGGATTATGAGGGTTATTGGTACAGTATATTCAGTATCCTAGGATAATACTTGGCATTATGCCCTGCTGCCCCCCTGTAAATGGTAGCTAGAATTAATAGGTGGCTTAAGTGTTGTTGAAAAGATTTGGCAGAGCCTCGCTCATGAATACCTGATGGCAGAAGACCCAGCGCATTGAGGGCCTGGCCGTGGTTAGAAATCACACAATCCTGTTGGTTGCCCATCAGTACACAATTAGATTTTCCTTAGGTCAGACCCAGGGGAATAGGAGCAGGAAGAGAGAAAGCAGATGAGTGGGTTCATCCGGAGATGGAGAGGGATGGTTGGTGACCAGCAAGTGTTGCTGAAATGCTTGACTGCAAGGCACGTGCTCGAGAGAGGGGGAAGGGAAGCCCTAAGGGGCTCATGAATGGGGAGAGTAGGGACGGTGGAGGGACTTGAGGCTTCTTGGGATTGGGGGCAAGATCAGAAGGAAGATTGTTTTTTCCTCTAGGGAGTGAGATTTTTCTACTCTAAAATGTCAGAGGTGAAGTAGTTACAGGAACTAAGCTCCACAGAGCAGCCATGGGAGACATTGTTAGAGAAGCAATAAAAATTGTTGGGCTAGAGGAGGTCAGCAAGATGTGAAGCAAGAGGTCGGTTGGGTTGATTTTCAAGGATTTTAAAATTGTCCAAGATAATGATGGGTAGGAAGACAAGCTTTGAGTCTGGGCCAGAATCTTGAGTGCATGGGGGGCTGTTATAGCAAGGTTGAGATGCCAAGAAGGAGAGTTTTTGAGTGGAGGTGAAATCGACCCCTCTGAAAGAGCTGTGGGGGCGGGGGGTGGTTTGGAAGGGTGCTGGCTCCATCTCCTGTTTGGAGACACTGGGATATGGGAAAATAAGGTGCATATTTTCGAGGTTTGGGGAAGTGATACCATCAGGGAAAAGCAAGGCTTCCTACAGTAAGAAGGTGGAGATGACATTCCTGCCTTACTTATAGCAAATGACATAGCCAGTGCTGAACTCATCCCTGACACTGTGTGCTGCTTAGAAGGAGAGCTGTGGTGGGGTAGGGAAGTTGCAGTTTACCTCCTGATCCATTACCCCAATGCAAAGAGGGAATGTTACTCTTGTTCTCCAGTCATACATTCTGTAAGAAAGAAAGGGACTAGTGTTGGCCAAGGGGCTTATCCAAGGAGAGAGATTTAAAGATGACTGTCCAAATAAGTTTTGAAATTGTGAAAAAATGAATGAGATTACACATAGGCCAAAACAGTCAATGATAAAACATTAATTCTCTCCGAAATTATATGTAACTAAGTGTTTGGTAGAATTGATGGGAACTACCCTAAAAAAGCAGGAGCCATCATAAAAACATATTATAAAGAAAATTAAATGATTGCACTTTATCTGGAGAACTGTAGTGTCAATGGAAGTCAACATTGTCAGTAAACCTATTCCGGAAGATTATCATGAATGGTAACTAAAGATAGATAATTAGAGCTACACACGTGGTCTCCAGAGGTTTCTATATTAAATTTGTACTGTTTACAAATCAAAATAAGTTTGGCCTCTTAGTGGCACTACAAATATGGAAAAAGAAAAGACTGCAGGCTGTTTTTCTCCTGCTTAGATCATTGCTAATAAGAATAGCTCTATATTTAGGACATTTTTCTTGATGAATAAGTAAAAAATAAATCATTTCTTTGTCACATAACTATTTAGTTCTGGAAGGCTAGAAAAGTGAGAACTTTCTAAATTTTAGGACAAGCTGTAGCCAGGATGAGTTAGGAGATGCTCATTGGAGCGACTGGCTGCTAATATTTATGATCCGTATTTGTTCTTAAGAGTGCACATTATGTATCCATGCTATGGTTCCATTATTTTTACCTTGGAAACCTTATTTTAGGTCACTTGGGATCGCTATTTTATATAACCCAGGAACTGAGCAAATATAGTGATGAAAATATTCTGACTACCATATGTTACCGAGGAAGAAAAAAAGTAGTGATTTATATTTGGTATAGTAACTCAGAGTAAGGTTTCTCTTAATTGAAGTCATAGTTATTAATAAGATGAAAATCATAGTAGTGTAAACTAGTTGAAAAACTTAGGTGTTCTGTGTGGATATTTGGTTTTAAATAGGCATGCACAAAATATATTCATGACAAAAGGAGAGGCAGAGGAAGCCAGCCTGCCCCAAAGAGCAACCACAGACATGTCGCTGATTTTGAGGCAGCCCCACCTTCTAGAACGTTGACTTAACGGAAGTCAGAGCTTATTTATGGTTAGAGAGAAAATCAGTCTCTCTGGTTCATTCAGGAAAGGTCCACAAAGCTAGTATGAAGCAGACGGGTGTGTGGTTACCTAGAGAATCTGGGTCAACATAGATGCGCAATCTGAGAAGAGTCAGAAGAGGAGCGTGCAGGTTTCACATAAAGTAGGCTAGAAGTATTTGGTGGAAACTCTGAGCTATAAGAAACAGTTTTGAAACCTGAAGTTATCCAACTATCAGCTTGGTTGCGGTGGTTGCTGTTGGTGGCTTTTTTTGTTTTTCTTTTTCTGATATGCCTGTAGGAGGGCCAAGTGTTGGGCTGACTTTGGTAAGATAGATATCACTAAACAGTATACTGTTCTGCAAGGATGTGTCATTTTTAAACTATCAACTGAAGATTTATCTTTTCAACAATCTCCAAAGTAGGGTAACTATGACTGATGGTCCACCCCCAATAAGACTTGTCTCTGCAAACATTTTTATTGATGCCATGAGCTGAGTCTGTGAGCGTGTGATCCTAGGCGATTCTCATGACACTCCGTGGGTGGCTTCAACCTCAACACATTCTTTCTCTACAAACACCTGTTCTTTGATAAAAGAAGCTAAATCTTTGCTAACAAAAAGAGACCCAATTTTAATTTAATGCCCAATGTATCTTTTAAAACTGGTCCAAAATTGTTAATACATGTTTCACGGTTCTTAGGAAATGTTCTTGTGGTTTAAAAGGTTTTCTTCATAAATTGAAATGTCAGCTTATGATTAAAAAATATTTCACTGTTACATTTTTTTCAACTATTATGTCGCTTTCCACAAATTTTCAAATGATGTATATGATCAGAAATAAAACTCTGTCTTGATACCGGAGAAAGCAATGTACCAATAGGCTTTCAGTCATGTTCCCTCTGGAAAAAACAAGTTTAGTACACAAGTGTACTCTGTAGAGTAGTGGCTCACCTATAACTAGAAAATTGGGTAACTACTTGTTAAAATTAGTGTAAGTCCTTTAGTTCTACTTTACTCCGTTATTCTTTGGACTATAGAAGTAAGTCTTCCTTCTAAGATCGGTCCTGGGCACAGCTGTAAAATGGATGATGTTCGTACCTGGACCACAGCTCTTAGTTCTAGCTTCTTCGTTTGGGTCTTCCCCTTTTCTCTCTCTCATGTGCCTCTCCCTTCATTGACACTGAGGCACACATGACTGGTAATAGAGAACTTGAGTTCCTAACTTGAGCCAACAGGTAAAAGTAAACTATATTTAAATCTTGGCCTTTCCACACTCTTAGAATTATTCAAATAGGAGGTTGCATACACCACTGAATAAAAAAAGCCAGCCTACCTGCATCTTTACACTTCTCCTTCCCTCTCTTTACTCTTTACTTGGTTGGGGAAGCCACAAATCAAGGTGGGCCGTGACCTTCTTGTCTTACTGCGTTTGGTCATGATATTAGGGCATTAAAACTCTGTTAGCTGTTTTACGTTTGGTTCCACATTGCAGAGAGTATTTTGTGGTTGTTTTGTCCCTGGTTAGATTAGAGACAGCTCTTGTAGCCTCTTCTATGTCCCATTTCCTCTCCCAAGACCACTAGACTGGCCTAAATTAGAATTGAGGTGAAACTAATGATGAAGAGTTGACTTTATTTCACCATCTTTGTCAGCCAGGAACTTTCTGTTTTCCCGGCAGTGCCTTTGAGAAAGGGGTAGGCCAGTTGGTGGGGGACACATGGAATGGAGTCCCCTCACCTAGGGTGGTTGCCTTGTTAGGGGACACTTGTCCTCCTCAAGACCTATTCCAACCACCCCTTGTTACCTCTAGACAAATAGAGTCAGATCTCAGAGGGCTCCCCAGGGGCAAGTGCAAAGTCTGACCTGGGAGGAAAGAGCTTATACTGCAAAGTAATTGCAGGATTTTGTAGTTTATACTACCAGAAACCTAGGGAATGTGTGTAGGAATGGATTTTAAGGCTGTGAGACCAAGGAGGAGAGAGTATATATACTGAGTTAGACTGAACTTATTGATATTGTTGTATTTAACAGAGATTCTGGATTTAATAATTTAGGTGCATGGCTGAGACTCTACCAGTTTATTTAACTTGGTTGATGAAACTTAGACTCAATGAGCTTACACACTAAGCAGGGAAGGAGCGTGCCAGGACTTCCCTGGTGTAATGGAGAGGAAGGAATCTAAAGGCTTAAGGAGATGGGAATGTTTTGTGATTTTCTCAAGTATGACCTGCTTCCCATCATAGAGGATACCCCCTTCACTAAGGCATTGAGAAATTTGAGAAACACAATGTGAAGGGAGAATCTAAGGTGGTTGTCCTCTGTAAGATGGCTGTGACAGTGGGAGATGCTGTCCCTGAGATGGGCTCCTTATTTCACTGGACATGACGGGATCCCAGAGGAGCAGAGGCTGAGTGGTGGTAGAACTTGACCACCCGAGGCAAGGTGGGTACCCTTACCATAATGGACAGCAGGGATGAAGAGGCAAAATGTTTTATCCTGGAAGGAACTTGCATGATAGCTAGTTGATTGCCGTCTCCCTAGGGATAAATTAGAAGGATGGCCTTCTAATGGTTCATTTTCTCCCTCTATATATTTCTATAAAAGGAAGACTCCTCGTCTGTGAGCCAGAAACCTGACTTGAGTCACCACAATGGAAAGGCATAGCCTCATTACCCAGTTTCCACACCCAAATCAGACTCAGAGTGAGTGAGGCCATGCTCCCTTGAGGGAACTTTCAACACTGCCACACGTATGTACTATAGATGTTCCTCCACGTCTTCACCGAAGGGACATATGTCCATTTACTACAGCAGCTGTGTTGAGAGCCAAAGGAAGTACCTGGACCTTTCACAGATTTCTAGACACTGACTTTGAATTGATGTTAATACCTGAGGAGCCAAAATGCCACGTTGGTCCACCAGTCCATGTGTGGGTTTATGACAGTCAGGTAGAAAATGGAATTTTGGCTAATGTTCAAATTATACTGTGTCCAGTAGTCTGCAGACCCGTACTCTGTTTATTTCCTTAGTTCTTGAATTCGTAATCGGAGTAGACTTATTTGGCAACTGGCAGAATCCTCTCATTGGCTCTCTGACCTATAAAATAAGGGCTATCATGGGCGGAAGGGCCCAGTGGAAGCCCGTGGATTTCCCTTCCCTACCAGGATAACAAACAAAAAAGAATACTGCCTCCCTGGGGGAGTTGCAGACGTTAGTGTCCCTACCAAAGACTTGAAAAAATGAAGGTGTGGAGATGCCTCTCATGTCTCCATGCCTATTTGGCCCATGCAGAAGGCAGATTTATTTTAGAGTGACTTTGGATTATTGTAAACTCAATGAAGTGGTAATTCCAATTTTAGCTGCTGTCCCGAGTGTGGTATCTTTACTGAAAATAATCACTATAGCCTCTAGTTCCTGTTATGCAACCTTTGGTCTGGCAAATACTTAATCTCTGCACCAGTTTGCAAGGATTACCAGAATCAGTTTGTTTTTCCCTGGCCTGGCTAACAGTTACCATCGCAGTCTTGCCTCCGTGTGTTATCCATCCCCCTGCTTTCTCTCCTCCTCTGTTCTGCAATGCCTAGATCTTACCTTACAGCACATCATACTGGTCCAGTACATTGATGACATTATAGTGATTGGATCTGACGAACAGGAAGTAATAAGTTCTCTAAATGCTTTAGTAAGACACATTCAGTCCAGGGTGTGGGAGATAAACCCCATTCTTGCTGCCAACAACGTATCAGTTAGTGTGCAGTCAGGGTAAAGGAAACCACATTAACCATTTTAACAGAGAGAATTTACTACTAGAAATTGGTTCAGCAGGTCTTGGCAGATTAAGAATGTAAGAAAGGAAAACTGAGGTAGCAGAGATGGTACTAGCAGGAAGTGGCTACTGCTCCTTGGGCTGGAGTGACAGAGGAAAGAGGTTGGGTTATCAAAATCTAGGAGTTGGAGGTGGAGGGGCCTTGTGGGGCTGGGACCCAGACTTCTGAGAAGAGAGTGTGGCCTGGCTGCTGCTGGTATCTCAGGCCATTAGAGGAGGGACCCCATGGAGCTGGGACCCAGACTGCTAAGGAGAGGGCACTGCCAGGCTGGTGCTGTCACGTCTGGATTTTGTAATCTAGCAGTAGTCACAGCTGCAGGTCACACAATAGCCACTGCCCGCCCACTTGAGCTGTAGTGACCAGAGACGGCGTGTAACAGGGCCTGTTCTAGAAACTGGAACCAGCTGCGGTGATGCTGCTAGGAACAGCAAGCAGAGCTCGAAAGAGCAGCCCTCTTTCCCTCCTTTTGCACTTTGTGTCTCTCTAGCATCCTCTTTGGCAGAATCTAACAGGGAGCCAGGTAGCAAAGAACCTAACCAAGTCCCAGCCGCAGCAGCAGGGAGTATGGGGAGGGCGCGAGATTGGGGGCTGAGAGACAATAACTTAATGTCCAGCACAGGTTCCCTAGCAAGAGCAGGCTTGGTCTTGATACGCCACAGAGTTGCTTCCAGATCACTCTCGACTCCTTGGTAATTTGGGCTAGTGTTCCTTCTCCCTCATTGACCCGGCCTCTGGCTCCATGATGGTGAAATCGGGGCCAGGGCAGAGACGGGGAGGGCAACTGGTAAAGGTTACCTTTCACTTTTCGTTTTCAGGTGATTTGGTTTATTGCACCTGGTCCCTCCCCTCCTGTAACTCTGTGTTTTGGTTCTCTTGGTAGAAGCCTTATTCCCAAGGTTTCTTCCCCATTTATGGTAGATTAAGGGGTGTTCTTGTTGTCCCCAGGTGTATTCTCTCATGTTTTCCTTTTTTCAGTGCCTCTGCTTGTAGCCGTCTGGGCATTGACTCCTGAACTCTGTTCTGGAAATGTTGTTTAGAAGTGGATTACTGCGATAGGAGATTTATCCTGGTGGATGTACGTCAACTTGCTCCTTTCCTAAGGGGGCAGGTTCTGGGTGGGCTGAGTTTGTAGATGTGTTTGGATCAGTTAACTCCTGAGCAGTGTTATCAGGTGCAGCAGAGTGGTCGGCCTCTTTTCCAGTGCGTCGGCTGTGATTGGCCTCATTTTCACTATATCTTTTCCAGCGTGGACTATTCACTCTTCAGTCTCTCCTCCCTAAGGGAAGATTCAAGAGTGAGGTCATCTCATTCTCTTCCCTTACTGATCTGCTTTAGGACTGGCAGAAAACAGGGTCATGATGCCTATTTGGGAGGGTCTTCTAGACTCTTCGACAGTTGCTGCTGTTCTCACCAAGCTGGAGGAAGGTGTGGCCTTGTGTTCTGCTCTCCGTCCCCACCTCTCTCACTGGCTTTGGGAACAAATTTTGCAATTTATCAGCAATTACAGCTGCAGGCTACACAATAGCTACTACCCTCCCACTTAAGCTGTAGTGGCCAGAAAAAAAAAAAAATCAAGTCCCCAGTGAAAAAGTGAAGTTCCTCCATGGTGGGGAGTGTTCTAGCCTAAGCACAGTTCCCAGCCTGACGTTCTGGGTCGGCGGGGTAGAAGAAGGGCCACAGACTATTTTCATTATTTCAGAAACTAAATGGAAATCTGCATGTGCCTATGATGAGGCTGCACAGGTTTACCAAAATCTAACATTTATTTGCCTTTGATTTGAATTATATAAGCTCCCTGTGGGAACCTTGGTTATCCCACGCTCATCAGAAGCTCTCTTTGGCACTTGTATGTCAAGAAAATATCAACAAATGAATTTTTAAGACAGATTGATAACAAAATCTTTCAAAATATGTTTTGTGAGGGGGGGAAAAACACAATGACTCCTTAAAATGGTGTACAGATGGGGCAGCCCAGATGTTGGGACAGCCAGGGCATTATTCAAAACTTGAGAATCTCCCCAAGGATTAGAATCTTGAAAACTTAAGTTTCTTGTGAAGTTGCTTAGCGGTCAGATAAATTTAACATCCCAGGATAATGTCCATTTCTCTTATCAACAAGAAATGACCTTTCAGGGAAGTTAGTCCCCCACACTAGAAGGTATATTTTTTAGATGCCCACCTGGAGCTAATCATGAGGTTACTGCCACATGGCATAACTGTGAAGCAATTTCACTGGCTTTTTGGGGCCTTTGGCTTAACATCTCTGGGCCTTCCTTTTTAAAAAATTGTTTTTATTGATGTCATAATAGTTTTTAACATTGTGACATTCAAGTTGTACATTATTACTTGTCAGTCACCATGTAAATGCGCCCCTTCACCCCTTGTGCCCACCTCCAACTTCCTTCCCCCTGGTAACCACCAAACTGTTCTCTCTGTCCGTGTGTTAGTTTATATTCCACATGTGAGAGAGGTCATACAGCGTTGGTCTTTCTCTGTCTGGCTTATTTCACTTAACATAATACCCTCCAGATCCATCCATGTTGTCGCAAATGGGACTTTTTTGTCTTTTTTTCTATGGCTGAGTAGTATTCCATTGTATGTATATACTACATCTTCTTTATCCATTCATCTGTTGATGGACACTTGGGTTGCTTCCACGTCTTGGCTATAGTGAATAATGCTGCAATGAACATAGGGGTGCATAAAGCTCTTTGGAGTGTTGATTTCAAGTTCTTTGGATAAATACCCAGAAGTGGGATGGCTGGATCATAAGGTATTTCTATTTTTAATTTTTTGAGGAATCTCCATACTGTTTTCCATAGAGCCTGCACCAGTTTGAATTCCCACCAGCAGTGAATGAGGGTTCCCTTTTCTCCACAGCCTCTCCAACATTTGTTGCTTTTTGTCTTGGTGATTATAACCATTCTAACGGGTGTAAGGTGATACCTTAGTGTAGTTTTGATTTGCATTTCCCTGATGATTAGTGATGTTGAACATCTTTTCATGTGCCTATTGGCCATCTGTATATCTTCCTTGGAAAAATATCTGTTCATATCCTCTGTCTGGGCCTTCCTTTTACCAGAAATCTTTATTGCTGCCTGATGAGCCATTTCTTCTTCCCAGCGCTACAGCCTGTGTAGTATCACGTCACCCCAGCTGGTAGGATCACTGAGGCAGGATCACGTCACCCTGGCTGGTAGGATGCTGTCCTCTTGGACACAAACAGGGGCAGCATTTGGTCCCCAGGCAGCTAAACACAATTGATTGGACTTATCTGTCCACAAGGAGATTTGGTTTAGACCAACCACCATTTCTGCTGATCAAGACAATTTTGTACTTAGATAAAAATGGGTTACGGAGCAATTTGACAAGTTTGACAAAGGTTGATTGTAGCCATTAGAGGTTTCTTCTAATGCTAATGAAATGTTGACCAAGACTCTTCTGCCATCTTGGTTCCCTCTTTCCTTAAGTGGGATGATAAAAATTGGAGAGATCCAGCTTGGGAGATGGGGGCGTTTCTCTGATACAAATCAGCGTGGGCTCACAGTTTACAAAGCAGGAGTTGGAATCACACGAACTTGGATTTGAATTCTGGCTCTATTACCTGGTTGTGTAACCTTGGTCATGCTACTCAACCTTTCAGAGCCTCAGTTTTTCATCTTTAAAATGTGGCTACTACCTGTCTTGCAGGATTGTGATGAAGATTAAAGGAAATAATATAATAGCACTAGCAGATGGCCTGGTACAGTTACACAAGCAGGTTGTGAGAAGGGTGATGCTCAAAGCTTTTGCAAGAGTGGTGTGGAGGCAGCTCTGACTTTAGGGGAGGCACCATGTTGGTTGTCACTGGAAGAGTTTTTGACTTTTACGTCTTCCTACTTGAGAGGCGGAGTGGTGAATTAGAATGTGGAGCAGGGCTATGGTGTCAGATGGATGGGGTTTACATGTTGGTCTTGCATGTTGGTCTTGCATGTCTATTAATGACATGTCGCTCTGAACCTATTTCCTCAGGTCTAAACTCTCAGAGCTTTTGTGAGGAACAGCACTGACGCCTGTGAAGTGCCCCACGCTGTATCTGATACAGGAGGGACTCATGGTGATGACATTGTTACCCATATAGTCGTTAGTTTCCAAGTCTTCATATTGTAGAATAATTGAGGAATGGATGAGGCAGTAGTCTCTTCCATGGGAGCACATATACGAGGGCAGGCATTATAACTTATTTGAAGGTTTAAAAGAATGGACATCTTATAAGTCTTTATAAATGGTACTTTTAATGTTTTGTATTATATTAGAAGCTTAACTTATTATCCAATAAATATTGTAGCTATGTTATCATTTCCTGCCAGTTAGATGTGTAAGATTGTTGATTAGTTTTATAATGGAGAACACAGATTGAGTTTTAGGATATTGAATAATTTATTAGAGATAATAGATTAAAAATAATTTACTATTTTCTTACATTTGGGGAAGTTAAAATATATTTTAAAACCTTGAATATATCCATAAGCAGGCAAAAGGGGAAAGAATTAAAAGAAACATGCAATTGGATATGAAAAGAATAGCTGTGGCAGAAAATGAGACCTGTATATGCCCAAATCGATCATTTCTATATAGCTTCAAGAACAATTTCATGATAATGTTAGCCATTCAGGACCAAAGTAAACAGTTCTAATAATCTTGAACGAGTTTGTCACCATCGTTTTCCTATTACCTTTACTAACAGGTTATAAATCCATTTTAATTACGTGTAGTAAGCAACACTTTGTTATACCACTTCAATAAGTATAACACCATTTCTAATACAGTATGACTTTGACACCTTTGAATTAAAAAACGATCCAACTTTAGCAAGAGATGAAGTTGATAATTATCTGGCAAATTTAGGTTATGTGCTCAATTTGGATAAATGAGATCTCAAGGCAGATTTTGCACTCTAGCGGAGTGTTTGCTGTGACCATGGCCAGTGTTCAACAGATGATTGCCACATCTCCCCTTCCCTTCTTTATAGACTTGGGACTTACTGGCTGTTGCAATGAAGCAGAATCTCATGTACGTATACATTTGAAATCTTCACAACTTTTAAATGGATGAAACCATGATTCGACAATCCCTATTATTAGAAGATTCATTGAAGCTGTTTAGATGATTTCGGTTTGCCTTCTTCTTGACTGAAGCCCCTTAGAATCACATGTTGAGTTCAGCCAGATACATTTGAATCTTGTTGTTTTTTTTTTTTTTTCTTTCAGAATAGTCACTTAATGTATGCTAACTAATGCTTCAAAGAAAGCTTCCTGATCCTTTTAGAAATATACCAAGGAATTCTGGTAGAATATGGATTCCTGTTATTCAAGGAAAGTGGCTGTGCATTTTAAAGTATTGATTCCCTCTAAAAACTTCCTTTTTAAACATTTCCTCCTTCTCTTTGCAATAGATCATGTATACAGATGGCTGGTCTTTTAGATGAAAGGAAATCAAATTGACATTAACTGTTTTTGCACTCAAGAAATCTTTCACACCTAGAGTTGTGCCACTGAACTGGCATGAGAGACACAAAATCGTAGTGTGTTAGGACTGGAAGGGACCTGGGTATCAGCTGGGTGACCTTTATTTTACAGATGAGGTACAGGCAGGCAGATTGCCCACAGCCTGCCTGTCACACAGAGAGCGGGTGGCACAGCCGACAACAGTCTAGGCTTCTTGATGCCTGATTTCTGTGCTCTTTCTAAACTCAGCTGCCCTCAGTTTTTCGTTTTGTTTGGCAGTTGAACTTTTTTGGCATTTGCTGGATGTGCACGTTTTGGTAAGTAGAAATGACCAATTTTTTAGTGTATGAATGATTGAGGTAGAGACAGAAATACTCAACGGGAGAACTTGAAATAAACAAAATTGACTTTAACTCAGCAGTCTCCTTTTTCTCATAACCAAAAATGAAGCTTCTGACTATGTGACCAAATAGCTCATAGCAAATGTTTTTGACTTTTTAGAGCAGAAGAATCCATAACAGAAGATGACAAGAGGAGGTATGTTTGGTACTGAAGCTGGCTTTCATTTGAATAGTTTTGGCCGTACCTCATAGATTTAATTTTAACATGGATTAATGTGACTCATGGATTTAATTGAACACCATAGCACATTACCAATAATACAGATTCCAACAGGAAAGCTTTTGGCACAGAGAATACAGGTAGGGACATGTGATCTGAAAAAGAACTTGCCCAGGGTTCATAATTTTTGCTTCTTTCAAGCAAGCTTGGTTTTTGTCCTGTGCACGTGGCCTGTACTAGTTCCCATCCTGTGGTCTTTGGGTGTGCTGTTCTCCTAATTGGATGACTCTCTTCATTCTCTCAGCCTCCGTGGTCCTCCCACTCCTCCGGGTAACTTCACTCTGCTCTCATTACTCCTGAACTCTCTCTCTCCTCATTTTATTTTTATATCTACCTATGGGAAAATGTTTTTGCGTGTCATAGAACCAAATACCATATTGACCACTCTGAATTCTTGATAAATGTTGACTGATTAACTGTAACATGTCATTCTACTGTTATTTATTACTAAATTATGACACCCCCAACTTCTTTTATTCTTTCTCGTTGTAAGTAAAATATCTAAAAATTCTGCAAACTCAATGCAGCTTCCTTTTTTTTAAATAGGTATAGCTTCACAATTATATTTCCAAGGGCAATAATATTCTGAATTCTACTTTTAAAAATCATGAGTTATTTTAATAACTCTGTTTGAAGTACTCCATGCTTCTATCACTTTCTGCACATATTTAGTACCATTGAAATTGGTCTGATTTTTCTATATGTGCTTCTTTTCATTAAGAAACTATGGAGGAGTGTATGTTGGTCTACCATCTGAAGCTGTCAATATGGTATCCAGTCAAACAAAGGCTGTTCAAAAAAGTAAGTAAAATCACATGATATTTATTTTCCCTAAATCTTTATTTTAGGTTTTGTGAAAAAATATGAAATTTATATTTCAATTTGCATGACTCAACATACAAATTACTGAGTTGCAGTGAACATGTATAAGAACCACGTGCCCGTTGATTGTCATCATTTGTTTCCCTTGCCACCCACATGATGAGAGTAATTCCAGAGCAAAATTTAGCTTCTCTTTGTGGTTATGCCCCATGGATATTTTAAATTTCTTATTAATTTCAGTGATGATCAATGTGAGAATGAAAGCTAATGTTTCAGTAAATTTATGGAGTTTTTGTAGAACATAAAGGTAAATTCCTGTGGTATATTATAAAGACTAACTGATAAACAGTTTGGTGATTAGAGGAAAAATAACTGTCTATTCTATAATTAAATGAAGTGAGGCTCCTTTTTCTGAATTTTAATAGTTATTGTGGGGCTATGAAATCCTTTTAATAATAGGCAGGATTGCAACCTCATAGATCACTTCTTGCTTGAGTGAATTTTTCAGCGAGGCTTGTGATGAAGAATGCTGATTTACTAACCACTGTACAGGTGTTTCATGTACAGTTTTAAAGGACTATTAGTATGTTTAATTTGCACACAAGGCTGTCTTACATTATTTTTTAACCTACTATAGTTATTTGTTCCTCATTACTATTTCTCGACTTGATGATTTAGACTAGCAAATACATATATGTCACTACCATTTGTAGTTTTATAGGAAACTAGAAGATATTCTTTATAATCTGAACATTTAACTTTTCTTAATTTTTTCTTTAAGATTAGAAGAAAATATCCTGACTCAATAATCAAGAGGTACTGTATATTTTTCTAAATAATTGTATATATTTAACCTTGATGATGAATGTAGCTATCATTGCTATGGATTTCTAAGAGATCTTGAACTTCAAGATTAGGAGGAGGGTCTTGTGATTTTATCTATGGAATGGAGCATGTTTTATTGTAAAGAAGTCTTTAAGGATTTGATCAGTTTTCTTTGCAGTTACTTTTTTTTCCATTTCATTTTGTCTCAAATGCAACAATTCATTTAATAAGAACAAGCTAAATGTCCCCCTAAAACACCGAGGTTTCACTCTTCATTGCCGAAATTGAGGGGCTAGGACTTAGAAATAATAGATAGGGAGAGACCATAGATTGGGGTTAATATTAAGTATTTGGCAATAGCCAAGGGTTAGGTAACATACAGAGAGGAGATGTACCAGTACCAAAACTCCAAGAGAGATGGGCCATCATCAGTGTACAGAGAGGCAGTTATAGAGTAAGGAACAGTAAAAATCATAGGCCAAGTTTACAGGTTGGGTATTATAAAACATGTTCAATGTGGAGAGAAGAAACCATTGTCTAGAAGATGAAGCCCTGTGGACCTGGGATCCTGCTGAAGAGCTTGGAGTTAGAATCATAATAAGATGAACAAGAGTAAGGACAGGAGAAAAATAGCTTTTGTTTATTAATTACCCTCTGCGTAC
The DNA here is from genome assembly GCF_020826845.1 of Diceros bicornis minor. Classification (NCBI taxonomy): domain Eukaryota; kingdom Metazoa; phylum Chordata; class Mammalia; order Perissodactyla; family Rhinocerotidae; genus Diceros; species Diceros bicornis. The sequence continues at coordinate 18,629,594 of NC_080764.1, read as the reverse complement.
CAGTCTCCAAAAGATGCCGAGCAGCATTTCCATAGAGGCAAAGAGTCTCAGTTCACCTGGTCCAACAGTGCATGTGACGCCTGGATCCCTGCTGTCTTTCAGTCTTGCTGAATGACATCCAGCCTCTTTTGAACGTCCAGTGATCAGAAATTCTCTAGCTCCTGAGATAGCCCATTCTCTTTTGCAAGTCAGACAGCCTTGGATTTGAATTCAGGTTCTTTCATTTACTAGCTGGGCAAGTTACTTCCCTTTTATAGCCTCCATTTTGTAATCTGTAAAATGGAACCAATGCTTAGCTTGAAGGGTTGTTGTAGAATTAAATATGAAATAAATGGTACCTTCTGCTATCATTATTGTCATCATCATCATCAACATCATCGTCATCACTATTATCATACTCTTATTCTTTTTTGTAACCAGAATCCAGCCATTGGCAGACCAAAGCAAGGCTGATTTGATATTGAACCAACTTCTTGCCCAGGGCCATATTTGAATTGGTGTTTGGGATCATGTGGGTTGCAGAATAAGCTCGCAGGTAGAGACAGCTAAGCTTTCCCACTGGGGGAAGGGGACACAGAAACTGTAAGCAGTACAGTTCCTGACAAGAACTGTAACATCTTGGGTAGCCACTTCTTCAAGACTTTCTCATCAAGGCAACAGCATCATAGAGCTTTATTCCATAGTACCTATGAGCACATTGGGGTGTTGAGTCTCCCTTTAGGAATGTGCTGGAGATTTTCTATTTCTAGTATTTTTAATAGAGTTCTAACCCTCCATAATTATAGATTTCTAAGTTCCTTGCCAATTTTCCCTTTATGCAGAAGTTCTTTTGTTCTTTGCATCAAATAGAAAAGATAATCTAGTTGAAAGGAAGCATGCATCACTGTTTACCCTCCTGAAAACGGGGAATTTCAAACAGCGTAAGGAATAGAGTGGAAAGAGGTGCTGTATAGATAGATATGAGGAGGCTGGGGAAGCTCTGTTATTAACACAGGACCTTAGATGAATCCTTACCTTCTCTCAATTTCAATTTTCACATGGGAGAGTTAGACAAGATGGTTGTTCAACTTTGTATGGGGATCTAAAATTCCCCGATAACAATTGTGCGTTATTTCTGAGTTACTAGCCCACATAACTTTAGACAGCCAGCTAGAATATTTCCTTACTGCTCATAGCTATAAATAGATGTTATTTTATTGCCATCCCTCTCTCTTCTCAATTTTCCCCATTCTTTAACTCTATTTCTAAACAATCAACTTGAATCTGGTGTTTCTTTTGCCTCCTTTGAATTACCTGAAAAGTTTTCTAAGTTGAAAGGCTGTCCATTTTCTTTAGTTGCTAAGTGTCCGTTGTGGTACTTATCTGTGATATGTCTGGACTCATGGCTTTCTGAGCTTAAATTATTGGGCAGAAACCCTGATGAGAAGACTATCCTTTGGAGAGGAAGACATTTTATGGAAAAAATTGGAGTCACATTTTTTTGACCTACCATGTAAAATCTTAAATAAATATTGAGTGAATGTTGAATGTGTTTTACTTAAAAGAAAATTAGTAGATTATTTGTAGGCTTAAAACTGATATATTTTTATTTAAGTTGTACTTTTTCAAGCTTGCTAACTCTTTCCTCTTTTTCTGTTTGTTGTCTTCATAGCTTGCTCATCAAGATTTGGAAGGAATTTCACTCCATGGGACATTGTAATGTTCACAGACCATTTCCAAGGAAATTCTAAACAGTCACCTCCCCCCCGACCTCCCCAATTCTTAAGTCTATAGTTAAAGCCATGGGTACATGTTGAGTGTTGTGGTACTAGAAAGGAATTGGTTAAACAATACACTTGTATATGGAAGTTTCTGTGGTCCACCTGCAAAAGACAAGCTTACAGACTGTCGTGGAGGCAGCTCTTGCCCTGCTGGCCTTCAGCAGCGTATTCACCCTGGCCATTCAACACAGTTCATGAAGATCATGTCTTTTCACGGATACTTTTTTGATAGTTTTTATATAACAAAATCCTTATTCTATTTATAACAAAATAGTAAGGCACTATAAATGAGTTACCCAAAGTAATATATTTGTCTGTTATCTTTCACTATTTCTACTTCACATTAGTTTTTAGCTGTAATATTGTTAAATTGATTCGTACTGTTATCTCTTTCCCTTTTTTACTATTTAGTTTTCAGCTTTGTTTAAATGTCAGAGACTTTATTAGGAACGATGTATTACATTGCAATATTTAAAAATAAACTGCTGAAATTTGCATGCCATATGCACATTTTGATTACCTTCGTATTTTCTTTGGTCAAAGGCTTATGTAACTACAAATACTTCCTAGCCAGTGAGTCTCCCATTCTACCTTTGTGTGATCACGGCATCTCATCATGTTAATTCTATGTTATTTTCAAGGACTTGTGACTGATGGTTAGTGGGATATTTGGAAAGTTCTTAATTTGATAATGACCATGTGTATCCACTTAGTACTGCAATGTAAGTTATTCAATTTATCAATGTATTTCAACAATTAAAACATTTTTATCCCTCTTTATCTGGATTTCTTAATTATTTTTCAAAAGAACACTTTCAAAGAAGTCACACGTGGCATTGTGATATATAGACACAGTTTATCAATATGTGAAGATAATGTATAAATAGATTACCGTGAAAAACCAAAATTTTTCATAAGAAGAAAAGCATGATCTTATATATTTGGTCCATATAACAACCATAGGGACATCAAATTGATAAAAAAGTATTGACGGTAGGAATCACGAAGAAATGATCATGATACACATACTCCTGTCCCATATCCACAGTCCATGATGGCATTTAGGTGAGACATCAGCAGTTTATCTATCCCATTAGGGATAACGGATAGATTCACTTTTTGAAAACTTTTAATTTTGAAGTAATTTTAGATTTATAGAAGAGTGTAAAGATAGTAAAGAGTTCCTATACACCATTCACCCAGCTTCCACTAATTGTTAACATCTTACATAAACATAGTACATTTGTCAAAACTAAGAAATGAAACATTAGTACAATGCTATAAACTAAACTACAGCCTTTGATTGATTCTATTAGTTTTTCCATTAATGTCCTTTTTCTGTCCCAGGATCTCATCTGAGATTCCATTGCATTCCGTTGCATTTGGTCATCCTGTCTCCTTAGTCTCCTCTTCCGGGCATTTTCTCAGTCTTTCCTTGTTTTTCATGACCTTGACACTTTCGAAGTCTAGTGGTAGATATTTTGTAGTATTTCCCTCAATTTGAATTTGTCTGATGTTTTCTTATGGTTAGACTGGCGTTATAGATTTTTGGGAAGAAGACCACAGAGGTGACGTGCCCCCCATCACATCATGTAATAACTCGTGATTTCAACATGACTTATTATTGGTGATATTAATCATGATCGCTTGGTTAGAGGGCATCTGTCAGGTTTCTCCACTATAAGGTTTCTAGTTGCCTTTTCCATCCTCTGCTCCTTATAAGTGAGTCACTAAGTTTAGACCACACTCAAAGGAGAGGGCAAGTAAGCTCCACCTCCTGGAGGAAAGAGTATCAAGGAATTTTTGGGCGTTTATTAAAAGCACTGCAGTAATAGGTATTTTGGGGGAGACACTTGGAGACTCTGCACATGTCCTGTTTCTCCTTAAAGGTTTGCCCACTAATTTTAGCATTCATCCTCAGATCTTGCCTGCAGCATTTATTACTGTGGTGTTCCAATGGTAATTTGCTGCTTCCCTCCTTCCTTCACATGTATTACCTGGATTTCTTCTCTAAGGAATATTTGTCCCTTCTCCTCCATTTACTTATTTATTCAATCATTTAGGGACTCATGGATATTTATTTTGTTCTTTACATTATAATCCAATACCATTACTATTTTATTGCTCAGATTGTTCAAGCTTTGACCATTGGTAGATTTTCAGGTTGCTTTTTGACATGCTGCATCCTTTTCTTCCCCTTAGGTTGACTTTTAATAACCACCCAGCTTATAGAATAAAAATCCAATTCAAAGTTAGTTAAAATACCTCCCTAAAACTTCATCAGATTTCATTATAAATGAATAACGTTTTCCATGTTATGACAAGTCTTAAATTTTCCTTCAACTAGACATTTAAATTTAGAAGCTTGTGATTCTTACATGTTAATAATACTTACCACCCACTTACCTATGTCTTAAGGTTAATGATTCTGATCTTTATTAAGTACTGCAAGAATCTTGAGTGAAAGATGTAGAGAAGAATAACTCTTAAGATCTTTCAAAAGAAGAGAAAGGTTGGTGAAGCCTTAAAAACGTCTGAAATTTAAGAGTTAATATCTTTCCAAACGATATGCTCTGATTCTTTGCAAGGTTATTATTTAGAAAACATATAAAGGAGAGGGGGTTTTCAGAGAATTTCTGATTATAAAACTGTCTGATTAGAAAGGTTTTCTTAAACCTCCTAGGCTGGGAGACACTTATTCCTAGACTTAAAGAAGACTGCTAGAATTTAGTTTTGGAAGAAGTGTTTGAATCTCTGGAAGGTAGAGAGCTGGTTTTGGAAAGTACAACCAACTTCTGGGGTTTTACTGAAGAACGGCTGGCATGATGAACTGAGTTCTCAAATCTGATCTGGAGTAGGCTCTGGGGAGAGAGGCGAAATTATAGAAGGTGCTAAGTTAGTACAATGGGGCAATTGTCTCTCTGGGTTTTCGAACTGGTAAGAGCTTGAAGAGCAAGAGAAAGCAGGTTCAGTTTTGCGAGTGGGAGCTTTGTGTAGCCTATTGTATCCATGCCCAGGGGTGTGAAGACCTTCAGGAGTGAAAATTTATGTAAGGAACTCCTTTGCAGGAAGATAGTTTACATTTTATTTGCCTATTTTTACTTAGTGCACATGGTAAATTCAGGCAGTACAAAATGACGTGCTTTTCCATAGATTGTGTTCTGGTACCCGGTTCTGATTTTCAGTCATTTATCAACCGTCACCAGTTGAGTTCTTACTGTGCCTCAGGTGACACTAGTTACTAAGGGTATGGCTAACAGACACAGTCCCTGCATTCAAGGCTCTTTGGAATCGTAGGGATTCACTGGGTAACCTGTTTTGAACACGCAGAGCAATGCCTAAGGTTGGCATGAGTTACGTTGGGAGCACAGAGCAAGGGCACCTAAGTCAGACTGGCAATTTAGGAAAGACTCCCCCAAGAGTAGTCCCCTGCAAAACCAAAAGGGAGTGCGCGAGTTAGCCAACTATAGGTGGGAGGAGAAAGACGCCCCAGGCAGAGAACCGCAGGGGCAAAGACAGAGCCCTGAAGGCCCTGGCGTAGCCTGGGAACCTCTAGGAGATTATCCTGGCGAGGTGGGAGGTGATGGCAACGGGATGGAAGAGGTGAGCAAGGTGAGCTTGTGAGGAGCTTCATGGGCCGTGCTGGAACTTCTCCCGAAGTCTGCAGGAAACCATTGAGAAGGGAAGCAATCGAGCTTACGTGCTGGGTGCCTCCACTTACCCATCATCTGGGGCCATCAGAAGGTTTGCTTTTACTGTCTCTTCCAACTCCTGGTTTAGGAGTCTCTCTCTGTAGGAGGCATGACTAATCCTGGCGGTTCTATTTTGTGAGGGTGGGGCTTTCCCATTTGATCTATAATACAAAATCCTTGGAGTTTTCAGACACCATGCAATTTGTGGAAAGGTTTGAGAGACAACCAAGAGCTAGGACAGGGTTGAGTGATAAAGTTCATCTCCTACATGAGACCACACCTTCAAGACTGGGAGTGGTGGCTGTTTTATCTAATGCAGAGAAACCAGCGCAGAGAGTCAAGGAAAAGGAAGAAACAGAGGAATATGTTCCAAATGAAACATTCCATTAGGAATATCAGAAACATTCCATTATGGCAGGGCCAGGCCTCTCCCAGCCCCAGCTATCACCCGGTGCTTAGGAATTAGGTTTTTGATAATGTTGAGGCCATCCTATTGCTTCACATATTTCTCCCATTTCTTTCCCCACAAAACCATTCCATTAAATGAAGGTGAACTTCTTTCTCCAGTGGAGTCTCCGACACTTGGATAATTTAGCACTCGATTACATATTTTGCTTATTCTCTAAATATTTAATATGAAAGTCCTGCAGACTTCTTAGAAGACAGATGCCTTGTATATTCTTTTCCATTCTTCTTAGAATTGGCACCCAGGGACCCACTATGAAGAAACGGCCTTAGGTTGGTATGAAGGCAAAATAATTTGTAACTCTCCAAGACAGGGATAGACTTCTGGGGCAATCATAGTGTCTTCTCTAGCACAGTGATGTCTTTGGGACAATTTTTAAGGCCTTTGGCAAGTCATTTGGCTTTTCTGCGCTTTGCAAATTTTCAATGAAGTCGACAAAATCTATTCTAATTCTCTTCTAAGATTGTTAGCAAAATCCATTCATTCATTGATTCATTCATGCAACAACTAGTTCCTGAGTGTCTACTCCATGCCTGTCATTGTTTTAGGTATTGGAGATGAGCAGTGATGAATCAGAACAAAGTCCTTGACATCATGGGGCTTATGTTTTATAGAGAAGAGATGCACTAAATGAATAAATATTATATATGTAGTTGTCAGAGTAATAAATTCTGTGGGGAAAACTAAACCAGAGAAGAGGGAACAGAGAGCTCGTTGGGAAGGTTGGTATTGCAATTTTAATTTAAGTAGGATGATCAGGGAATTACTCAAAGAAAAGATGACATTGGAAGGCAAAGAAAGACCTGAAGGAGAGGTAGCTACCCATGTGGGTATCCAGCAGAATATTTTAAGGAGAAGGAACAAGTTAAAATGCCCCATGCAGGAGTGTGTCCGGCATATTTGAAGAAGAGCAAGGAATTCGGTGTGGCTGGGCAAAGATTGCAAATGGGAGAGTCACAGGAGAGGCAAGAGGGCTGCTGGGAGGGGACTTTGGAGGGAGATTAGGTCTATTGTTGACCATTGGATTTTTAATTTATTTGTTTAGATATTTTAAAATAAAAATTGCATATGTTTAAGGTAAACAACATGATTTGATACACATATACATAGTGAAATGATCACTACAGTCAAGCTGATTAACACATCATCTTCTCACATAGATACTTATTTTGTATGATGAGAGCACTTAAAATCTACTCTCTTGGCATATTTCCAGTATTTAATACAGTGTTATTAACTATAGTCATCATGCCGTACATTAGATTTCTAGACTTATTCATCCTACACAACTACAACTTGGTACACTTAACCAACATCTCCCCATTTCCCCCACTCTCCCCGCCGCTGGCAACCTTTGTTTCTATGAGTTCAACTTTTTTTTCTTAGATTCCACACATAAGTGAGATCATACAGTAATTGTCTTTCTCTGTCTGGCTTATTTTACTTAGCAAAATGTCTTCCATGTTGATCCATGTTGTCGCAAATGGCATGATTTCTTTCTTTCTTTTTATGGTGAGGAAGATTGGCCCTGAGCTAACATCTGTTGCCAATCTTCCTCTTTTTGCTTGAGGAAGATTGTTGCTGAGCTAACATCTGTGCCAATCTTCCTCTATTTCGTACGTGGGATGCTGCCACATCGTGGCTTAATGAGTGGTGTGTAGGTCTGCACCTGGGATCTGAAACTGCGAACCCCAGGCTGCTGAAGCGGAGTGTACGAACCTAACCACTATGCCACTGGGTCGGCCCCCAGGATTTATTTCTTTTTCATGGCTGAATAATATTCCATTATTGAGATACATCTAAAATGGAATATTATAATATTATAATATATATTACATGTACTGTACATATTATACTATATCTTTTATTCTTTCTGCATTCATCCATTGATGAACATTTGGATCATTTCCATATCTTGGCTATTGTAAATAATGTTGCAATGAACATAGGAGTGCAGATCTCTCTTGGGGATACTGATTTCATTTCCTTTGGATATAGACCCAGAAGTGGAATTGCTGTATCATATGGTAGTTCTATTCTTAATTTTTAGAGGAATCTTCATACTCTTTCCCATAATGGCTGTACTAATTTACATTCCCATCAACAGTGTACAAGGGTTCCCTTTTCTCTATATCCTCACCACCACTTGTTATCTTTTGTCTTTTTGATAATAGCCATTCTAACAGGTGTAAGATGATATCTCATTATGGTTTTGATTTGCATTTCCTTGATATTGAGCATCTTTTCATAAATCTGTTGGCCATTCGTATGGCTTTTTTTCAGAACTATCTATTCAGGTTCTTTGTCCATTTTAAAAATTGGATTATTTGTTTTCTTTCTGTTTTTTTTTTTGCTGGGAAAGATTCCCCCTCAGCTAACATCCGTTGCCAATCTTCCTCTCTCCTTTTTTTTTTCCTCCCCAAAGCCCCAGTACATAGTCATATATTCTAGTTGTAGTTCTATGTGAGCTGTTGCTGTAGCTTGGCTACTGACAGATGAGTGTTGTGGTTCTGTGCCCGGGAACCAAACCTGGGCTGCCAAACTGGAGCATCCCGAACTTTAACCACTAGGCCATCAGGGCTGGCTGGGATTATTTGTTTTCTTGTTATTGAGTTGTTTGAGTTCCTTATATATTTTTGGTATTCAGCCCTCATCAGATATATTGTTTGCAATTGTTTTTTCTCACTCTATAGGTTCTCTCTTCACTCTGTTGCTTGTTTCCTTTGCTGTACAGGAGCTTTTAGTTTGATGCAATCCCATTTGTCTATTTTTGCTTTTGTTGTCTGTGCATAGACCGTTGGCTTTCACTCTGTGAGGTGGGAAGCCCTTGGATGGTTTGGAGCAGAGGAGTCATGCAGCCTAAGTTTAAACAGGATTACTGGCTGTTGCATTGTGTGTGGTGAGGACGGAAGCAGGAACATCAATCAGGAGGTGGTTGAATAATCTAGGAGAGAGGGTGATGATAGTTTGGAACAAGATGATAGCATTGGAAGTGGTCAGATACTGGATATATTTTGAAGATAGAGCAGATAGAATTTGCTGATGTATAAGATATGGGATATGAGAGTAAAAGAAGAATTAAGGAGTACTCCAAGGATGTTGGCTGAGCAACTGGGAGAATGGAGTTGCCCTTTGCTGAGATGGGGAAGACTGGGAGGAGCAGGTATGAGGGGTAATTAAGTGATTGGATACATTGACTTTAAGATGCCTCTTCAACATCAAAGTGTAGACATAGAATAGGCAGGTAAGATATCAGGAGGGAGGTCAGAGCTGAAGATATAAATATGGTGTATATTAGTAATATATATATATATGGTGTATATTGTAAATATGGTAAATATGGTGTATGTATATATATATATACACAGATGTATATATAAAGTTAGGTGTACAGATGGTATTTACAGCTATGGGGTGATGGGATCGCCAGCAGAGTGATTAGATGGAGAAGAGATTGAAGGACTGAGTCCTGCCTACTCAGTGTTTGGGGTCTGGAAGATGAGGAAGGACCAGTGGAGGAGAGTAAAAAGGAGCAGCCAGAGAGAAAGAGGAAGAGAGAGAGAGAGGAAGGAAAACCAGGAGAGTTTGCTGTCCTGGAAACCACACAAAGAGAGTGCTGAAGGAGGGACTGAATTAGAAGTGCCGTATTGTAGTGAATGGTTAGGATAACCACACTCTCACAAGCCCAGATTCCCAGAGAAACAAAGCCAATAGGAACACAGACGAGATACTGGAAATACTGATTTTGTTTTAAGCAGATGAGCTATTAAAAAAAACAACAACGCTGTTTAGGTCTATTATAATTTTTGACTTAGGTGTATTTTCAACTGATGTACGTTCTGTTTGGAGCTAAAGAATGGGAATCCATAACTCAGGATTTTTAAATTCCCTACCCACGGGTAGTATATTGAGAGGGAGTAATCGGAGGAGGTTGTGTCCTTTAGGAACAAGTTATTGTCTTTCTGTAATTACTTACAGCTTTAGTGCAGTTACAATCATAGAAACGTATAAACTGGGGGAGAGGTAGCCGTGAGTGGAACATGCCTTTCTGGATCTCAGAGCACTAACAAAGCCACAATAGGGCTGGTATAGGAATGGATAGATTGATGGAACAGAGGAGAAAACACATAAATATAAATATAAATTTTACATATGATGATGTCATTATAAATTAGAATGTAAAGGAAAATTTTTTTAAGTGGGGCTGAAAACAGTTAACTAATTGGGTGGAGAAACAGCAAAAGTCACCTGGTAGCCTGCAAATATATTTGAGTGGGGCCGGCCTGGTGGTGTAGTGGTTAAGTTTGCACTCTGCACTTTGGCAGCCCGGGGTTCACGGGCTCGGATCCTGGGCGTGGACCTACACACTGCTCATCAAGCCATGCTGTGGCAACGTCCCACATACAAAACAGAGGAAGATTGGCACAGACGTTAGCTCAGCGAGAATCTTCCTCACTAGAAAAAAAAAATATTTGAGTGGATTTGAACATAATATAAATGATGAAACCATAAAACCAAGGAAAATATTGGTGATTATTTATCTGACCTGAGATTGGAAAAGAGATTTATGTGAATGACACATAAGGCTGAATCCATAAAGTAAAATATTGTTAGACCCGACTACGTAAAAAATGAAAACATCTGTATGTTAAAAAAAAAGCCTGGAAACATTCAAAAAGCAAATGACTAAAAAACAATGCAACGTTTGTTACAGAGGGTTAACGTGCTTTGTAAGAGCTCATAGATGGAGGGTGTAAGAGAACTACAAACAAAGGAACCAAAAAGGCAATTCATAAAAGGAGTATAAATGGCCAGTGAATCATAGTGGGGAAAATTCAGCCTCACTGAAGTCAAATGATTGAAAATAAAAATAACAATTTTCACCTATCAAACAATACTACCCACCATCCCTCTTCGTTGTCATCAGCTGGACTGCAAGTCGCTGCTGCTGCATTAGGATTTCTGCTTTTGGTCATTATTACTCATCAACATCATTCCTTGATTTCGATATCCATGTGTAGTAATCTTCCAATACCCTGGCCTCGCAGCTCCTTGACCTCATCTTCCCCAATTAACTTGCTCTCTACCCAACCTCTGACACTCACTCCCACTGTGTGCCCCAGCTCCTGTTATCTATAACTACGACTTTCACAGTGACAGTTTTTAACATCCCACACTTCACTCACTGTCTCCTCTCTTTCCATCCCTGGCTCCAACAATCTTTTGACCCCAGTGGGACCACTCATGGCTGTTATCACTGCTAGCTGCTCCTGCGTTCTCGAGTTCCTCCTTACCCAGTGTAAACACCAAGGTCAATCAGTATCATCACTCCTTTGTACACGTCATCAACTTGCTTGCCCCTCTCTCTTCTCGCTGTAATCACTTGAATGACTACCACCCTGGTTGAAGCCAATCCCCTTCCTGCACGTGTGCCGCTGAATATGGCTGCATAGACATAGACTACCATGTGAGCAGGGACTTCCAGTGGGTCCATAATGCTGCCCCGCCATCACTCTATTTCTTTTGTCCGTTCACTCTTCCATTCTCTTAGACGACTATTTCATATCTTCTCACTTCTCCTCAAACCTCCGACACCTCCTTCCCCATCCTCACTCTTAGCTGACAGCTTTGCTTCCTATTTCACCAAACAAAAATACAAACATAGTCACAATCAGCACCCCTGCATCGTGTCCCACTTCTCTCCTTTTCCTGGCATCACTGCAAACAGTCCCGCACGTGTACATTGCATCCTTTCCTTTTTTATCCAAAGACTGCTCCAACAATTCTCTCCAATTCTCCAACAATTCCCAAATCCATTCTCCCCCCTTTACAGGACTATTTCCATCATCTTACAAACATGCTTTTATCTCTCCCACCTTAAAAAAGGAACCCTCTGGGGGCCGGCCCCGTGGCGTAGCGGTTAAGTGCGTGCGCTCTGCTGCTGGCGGCCCGCTTCGATCCCGGGCGTGCATCCACGCACCGCTTGTCAGGCCATGCTGTGGCAGTGTCCCATATAAAGTGGAGGAAGATGGGCATGGATGTTAGCCCAAGGCCAGTCTTCCTCAGCAAAAAGAGGAGGATTGGCAGATGTTAGCTCAGGGCCAATCTTCCTCACAAAAAACAAAAACAAAAACAAAAAACCAAACCGTCTCTCTTGACCTAATACTCCCTTTTCTCTTTCCCTTTACATCAGAGCTCCTTACAGTACTGGTCTATGCTCACTGTCTCCAATTTCTCTCTTCCCATTCTTTCTTGAACCTAATCCATTCAGGTTTTCCTCCTCTCATTCCACTAAAACTGTTGTTCTCAAGGTCACCAATGACCTCCTTGTTGCTAAATCTAACTGTCAGTTTTTAGTCTTCGTCTTACTTCTGATCTCTCCAGCCTCCCGGAAACACTTCTGCACTTGGCTTCCAGGTACCACGTCTTCCTGCCTCTCTGGCTGCTCACTCTGAGTATCCTTTGCTGCTTCCGTCTAATGATCCAAACCTCTAAACCCAGCTTGCCCGCCGGCTTGGTCTTTGACTGTTCCTCTTTTCTATCCATTCGTTGTGCTGTTGGTTCCTCCGTGTTTATCCTCAGCCTCGACCTCTCCCGAAACTTCAGTTCTCTGTGCAGCTGTCTGGTCTCCATCTCTACTTGCAAGTCTTAAAATCTATCTCATACTAACAAGTCCAAATCTGTGTTCTTGACCTTCCCCCCAGTTCTTCTTCTTTTGCAGACATCTCCAACTCGGTAAATGGCAACTTCATTCTTCAAGCTGCTCAGGTCAAAAAGCTGGGAGTCATCCTTGACTCTTCTCTTTCTCACCTATCCTCCGCCCACTGCGTCAGCAAATCCCATAGGTATAGGCATCACCTTCACAACGGGTCTAGATTTCGATCTCTTCTCTTCATCGCCGTTACTTCCATCCTGGCCCATGTGCACCACCATCTCCCTCCTGGATTATTGCAATAGCCTCCTGAGTCCTGGCACATCTCATACTTCCTCCCTCAGCCCACTGCAGCCTATTCTGAAGACAGCAGACAGAGCGTTCTTGTTAAACCTCCCCAGTGCTCCCCTTCTCTTCCAGGGAACAAGCCGGAGTCCATGCATCCTACCCAATCGGCCTCCTACACCACTCCCAACCCCCGTTACCTTTCTGACCTCACCTACTCACATTACCCTTCTCCTTTCTCCCTTTGCTGGAGCCACACCAGTGGTGCTTTACCTTGAACTTGCCGAGCAGGCTCATCTCCTGCTTTTGAACTTGCTGGCCCCTCATGTCTACACTCTTGTCCTCTAGATATTTGCACAGCTTCCACCCTTCAGGGCTTGACACACATATCTCCCCTTAAGGCCTTCCCTGCTCACCCCATCTAGAACTCGCCTCCTTTTTACCCAATACTTCTTGTCCCACTTTCCAGGTTTATTTTTGATTTTTCTCCTTAGTGTTTATAATGCCCATACTCTACACTTTACGTATTCTTTGTTTATTGACAGCCTCCCTCACTGGAACGGGAGCTCCAAGAGGCAGAGATCTTTGTCTTCCTGCTCATTGCTTTGTCCCAGCACCCAGCACGTGCCTGCACAAAGTAGATGCCCAAGAAATATTTTTTTGAGTGACGAAGATATCAAATGTGATAACACTCAGCCTTGGCGTGAGTGTGGTGAAATAGACACTCTCATCTTCGCTTGGGAGCTTCAATTAATTAAGCCTTTCTAGACAGCACCTTGGCAATTTGAATCAAGAGCATTTAGCAATGCTCATATCCTGGACCCAGAGGTTCAACTTTAGGGATTTATTTTTAGGAAATAATAAGAGATGTTGAAACTTACATAAAAGAAGCTACATCAAAGTTGTTTATAGTAAAGGGAAATTGGAAGCAATATAACGTCCAGCAATAGAGGAATGTTTAAAAATGATGAGTCAGCTATACAGAAATATTATATAGTCATAAAAATCATGCTTTTGAAGAATGTGTAATTTAATGGGAGAATGTGCACAGTATATTTCAGAAAGCAAAGATACAAGATTATATACAGAATTATTCTATATATATGTCTATATATATGTTATATGTGTGTGTGTATATGCACACACATAAATATAAGAATGTATTCATAAAAGAGACAATAGGGAAATACTGCTTTTCTGTGTGTGATGAAACGTATGTTCTTTATACATTTCCCAAAAATGTTTACGAGACTTTGGTAATCAGAAATACATAAACTTTTTTTAAAGGAAAAATATTTTTCTCCCACTGGTCTCGGGTGATTATATTCTTACTTAGGGGTGGGAGGATGGGTATCTCTCCTCCTTCCCCTCCAGGTCATCCCACAGGCCTTTCTGGGCATCCTCTTATTCTCAAAGGCACAAGGACCTTCCATGCTCTGGAAGTTTTGTCCAAAGCCTTTCTTCTCCTTGGAATATTTTCCCACTTCCCTCCATCTGCCTGGCAAGCTCTTTTTAAAAAAATTATTTTATTGAGGTCATAATAGTTTATAACTGTGAAATTTCAGGTGTACATTATTTGTCAGTCACCATATATATGTGCCCCTTTACCCTTATGCCCACCCCCGAACTCCCTTCCTCTCTGGTAACCACTAATCTGTTCCCTTTGTCCATGTGTTTGTTTATCTTCCACATATGAGTGAAATCATGTGATGTTTGTCTTTCTCTTTCTGGCTTGTTTTCACTTAACATAATACCCTCAAGGTCCATCCATGTTGTTGCAAATGGGATGATTTTGTCTTTTTTTATAGCTCAGCACTATTCCATTGTAAATATATACCACATCTTCTTCATCCATTCATCAGTTGCTGGGCACTTGAGTTGCTTCTATGTCTTGGCTATTGTGAACAATGCTGCAATGAACACAGGGGTGCATAAGTCTCTTTGAATTGTTGATTTCAAGTTCTTTGGATAAATACCCAGTAGTGGGATAGCTGGGTCATATGGTAATTCTATTTTTAATTTTTTGAGAAATCTCCATACTGGTTTCCACAGTGTGCTGCGCCAGTTTGCATTCCCACCAGCAGTGTATGAAGGTTCCCCTTTCTCCACATCCTCTCCAACATTTGTTATTTTTTGTCTTGGTAAGTATAGCCATTCTAACAGGTATAAGGTGATAGCTCATTGTAGTTTTGATTTCAATTTCCCTAATAATTAGTGCTGTTGAACATCTTTTCATGTGCCTGTTGGCCATCTGTATATCTTCTTTGGAAAAATGTCTATTCATAGTCTCTGCCCATTTTTCGATCAGGTTGTTT
Organism: Diceros bicornis minor; assembly: GCF_020826845.1. Taxonomy (NCBI): domain Eukaryota; kingdom Metazoa; phylum Chordata; class Mammalia; order Perissodactyla; family Rhinocerotidae; genus Diceros; species Diceros bicornis. Next base: position 18,614,424 of record NC_080764.1, on the reverse strand, counting down.
TTTTTTTGTTGTTGAGTTGTATGAGTTCTTTATATATTTTGGAGATGAACCCCTTGTTGGATATATGATTTGCAAATATTTTCTCCCAGTTGGTGGGTTGTCTTTTTGTTTTGTTCCTGGTTTCCTTTGCCTTGTAGAAGCTCTTTTGTCTGATGAAGTCTCATTTGTTTATTTTTTCTTTTGTTTCCCTCTGGCAAGCTCTTTTTCATCTTTAAAAGCTGAGTTCCAATGTCATCTCCAGGCAGAGTCGATCACTCTGTCTCCTGCCCTCCTATACCACTTGGCACATTGGCTCTAATACAGCACTTATCACACTCTTTTGCTAATTTGGTTTCATCCAGTTGCTCCAAATATATTCTGAACCCATCCACTTCTTTCCCCTTCTGTTGCTACCACCATCTTGTGCCTGGAGCGTCACTAGAATCTTTTCACACAGAATAGAGCGAGCGGAGAATGGTACTGTGGTGTGGCGGGTCCTTGTCTCTCATTGTTCAGTGAACGTCGTGCCTGGTACACCCTGACTCCCAGTGCCAGGGCACTGTCGGGCTCACAGGAGTGAATAACAACCATTTATTGAATGTTGACGGAAGGAAGTCCTTTCATTTGCTTGACGGTTTACCAGACTCTTTTACATATAATATATTTATTCCTCACAGCAATCTTCTGTGCTTTAATGTAATAGGAAAATAGGAAAGTAGTTTGAATCAATTTCTTCCTTAATTATCGCCATAAAATCGGCGATAAAACTTGCACTGTTTAACGCGGTAAAGAAAAAAATCCATGGGCTAGTGTCATGCCTATGTAATGCATGCGTCTTCTGACCCCTAGTGGATTTAACTTCCAATGGCAGGCTGTATTTTTTCCCCTTTATTGCTGATGGGAGAAATCCATCTCTTACTTTGCTTACCATATTCGTGGACTCCAGGATTCAGCAGTTTCTTCATAATAGCAGGGAGTTTATATCCTGGCTTTGCCACTTATTAGCTGTGTATCTGGGGCAATTTACTTAACTTCTCTGTCTCAGTTTCCTAAACTGTAAAATGGAGAGAGTAACAAAGATACAATATTAAGAACTAATATGTATTGAGTGCTTACTACATGCCATGCATTAGCTCATTGAATTTCCACAACAATCTAATTATATAGAAAGAAATATTACTTCCATTTTACAAATAAAGAGACAAGGGGCCAGAGAAAAATAGTTGCTACTTCTCAGTGAAGTGTGAGAATCAAATGAGTTACTACATGTAAAGTGATTAGAAGAGGGCCTGCCTGATGTGGAGTAAGTGTTCAGAAGCATCATCATCATTGTTAGTATCACCAGATTGAGTCTGTGACAAAGACATTGCCAATGTCTTTATTTACATTTGGGTTACTCTCATTTGTAACACATGCCAGTCACTTGCATGATGAAACATATACTATCTCAAATAGTAAGCTATGTTTATTTATACATATTTTTCTAACATTTTTCTTAAGTCAAGACACAACTCCTTCTCAATTCTCCAGGGGCTGATGTGAGGTCAGCCTATTTCACTCTTGACTGTACTGGGAACATACTTGGAGAGGGGAGGAACGGGTAAAAGGGTAGATTTAGTATTTATATTAGTTTGCAATTGTCTAGAGGTAAATGGGATCCCTACATATTTTCTCAGGTCTGAGTACGGGGAATGGGGATGAGGCAACCAGGACGGTGCCCAAAGCTATTCATGTGGCTTTTTAGGCTGTCCATTTCTTCATTCATCTACTCAAAAAATATGTACTGCACCCCTGCGTGTCTTGCGTTGTTCTCAGCATTGGCCTCTCCCTCCATTCTCCCTTATGAAATTCATCAAGCTGCTGACACCAACAGAAATAAAAGAATCAGGCAGGGATGCACATTAAGCTGGGACCACAGCCAACGTATGGATTTTCTCATAGACAACTTTTTTACATTGCATTTTTAAAAAAGTACGTATTGTGTTAAGAAATTCAATAGTGTGAACATTTTGAACTCTCAACGGCTGATATTAAATTTGATTCTTGATCAAAAGGCTAATCATGCAAAATTAAATATTGAACTTCTAACAAATTAAATTTAAATAATCAAGACAGATGATCGGGGGTGGGAAGGAGTACATTTTGGAGCTTGATTTTTTTTTTTAATAACTAGAGCACTAGAGGACAGCACATGGAAAATTGAGGAAGTATTAGAAAATAGAAACTGCTCTAGGAAACGATCAGTGCACGGTGTTCCGTGGAAGATGGGCTTGGTGCCAATTTCAGTTTGAAGGTTAGTGGTGTAACGACAGCGCTGGCTGCTTCAAGGGAAACAGGCAGCTGCCTTCAGTGCCCTTTACCTAAAAGCGCCAGTTCTCACGGATACTGATGGTGTGAAAGTGCACTAAATACAGCGGGGGTTATTACACAGCTTCTTGCCACGCGGCTTTCTACCCAGCACAGAGTGAAGTCTCCTCCACGGTGGTTTAACTTACCTGATGACTTTGGAACCTAAGTCCCAGATACGATTCAAGCTCTTTGGGAGTCTTGAGAACACGCCCAAAGGCGTAAGATTGGTAGCTCGTTCAGTGGGGCTGCAACATGAGATGTCAACCTGAAAAGATAGGAGACAGTTGCTTACTTTCTCTTCCTCAACTTGAAAACAAAGATAAAAAAACATTGTGAGTCCTTTCATGCAAGATTTAGATGAAAATCCAGCAAACATTTTTTGAGCACTTACTCTGTGGGTCAGGCCTGTGTCAGATCCTTCCATGCACTGTCTCGTTTAATCCTTAAAGCCCCAAACAGAGGTGTTAGAGCAGCAGAGGTTGTTATAATGCAACGGGGTCAACCCTCTAGGCAAAGGTTTGGGATTTTCCGTGTATGCCTGTTTACTGCCAGAGATTTGGAAGCGGAATGATTTGAATGATCTTGCATCTGTAGATCGACTTTCCTTTTTGTTCCTTTTGTTGGAACGCGAAGAAGCCCAATAAAATATCACTCTTCTTTCCTGCCAAGTTCTGAACCAGTTAGGAAATAAGACAAAGAGTAAGGCAAACAGAAGAGCAAGATGTCACCTTTGCTACTGATAAAGTTGATTTTAGAGATTGTGGCTTTTATCTGTGGGCAAGTAGGTTTCCTAATACTGAACACCACCTAGATTTAGAAATGTTCCCTCAGCCAACCCAGGCAGTGCTGGGCCACCATGGGCCTCCACACAAGCGCGTCTGTCCCTGAAGAGCCTCCAGGGTGGAAATAGGGCACAGAATGTGGATTTCCTGTCGGCAGTCTGACCCCAACAAGAAAGGGCGGCCGGGCTGCACTACGCCGTGCAGCTCCGGCGCCCATGGTGCTCTGGAGGCCGCTCACATAGCCTTGTGTGCATCTCATCCTGACTCTGTAGTAGTGACTTCATGCTGGCAGCAGGGAACCAGCCATGGTGAGATGGGAGTTTCTATGCCACGGAAATCATCGAACACTGCCAATCAAGGCTTGTGCCCCAGAGAGCCCGTTGTCAATTACCAGCAAGCCACTGTCTGCTCCCAAGTTTTCCAGTCGGAGGTCTCTCCTCTTCCCCAGCAAAAAAGCGAGTGAAGAGGGTGGAGAAAGGCCAAGAGTGTTACAGTGGTGGACTCCTTCCACGTGGAAGGAATATCAGAATTGAGATTAAGTGGCGTTAAATCTATCTTAGCGGTTCCCAAAGTGCCGTGGGCATGAGAGTGACCCCTCCAGCTAGCGCTGTTTCTCTGTTCCTCTCTACAGCAAAACGGCTTCAGAGTTGTCTACACTCTCTGTCTTCAGATCTTTCCTTTGGGCCAGACCATCTATGGGGAGTGTGTGTGTGATTAAGTTGTTCACCCTACTGGTAGGCGCTGTGAAGTTATAGGGTAAGGGTGGATGCATAATCCTTTTTCTTAAATTGTGGCGAGGATGTGTAATCCTCTTAGAGAGCAATGAAGAGGCGGAGACCATGATCCATTCAGCCACCAATAGTCCTTGAGTTCCTCATGCGCTTCACGCTGTTCAGGACAATGGCCGTGTGGCTCCCCCAAAGCTGTGCTTTTCAAGGACATTTTATTTTGAGAGATCACAGATGATGATTTAATTGCTGGATTTAGCCACGAAATGCCATGTGCTGCCAGAGTCCCATCTTCCAATTTGAGCTGTATTCTCCTGACTCCAGACCCAACCATTCCAGAAATCCCTTCCTGATTCCTGTGTCCTTGAGCATCTGCCGCCTGGGACCGCTCCTGGTGCTAATTACTGTAATACTCAGGGCTCTTGTTAAGACAACAGAGTCTGCTTTAGCTAATTTTAGCAGAAAATGCACTTATTAAAAGATATTAGGAGTGCAAGAATCTGGGGGGCGGGGAGGAGAAGAAGGAAGGCAGAGAATGTCAGGCTCTGAGGCCATTTCGTCCATAAGCAACACCCAGAGCATCCCATGGGGGCTGCCCCAGTGAAGACCCCACTGCGGCTGCTGCTGCTCAGCACACACTGCTTCTCCCACGCATGATGCTGGGACTGGACACCTGAGGCCCTGCCCCTGCTGCCCGTCCTCAGCCCCCTGCACCCCCACCTATTTCCTCCTAGCACCGCCTTCCTCACTGTGCTCACTTTGAATGCATGCATCTGGTTGGTGGAGCCTAGGTCACATGGCTGACCCCAGCTGCAAGGGAGACTGTGGGATGGAGTTCTGGCTCTTTCCCCTGAAGAGGAGGGACTCATAAGGTGGTACCTTCTCCAACATAGGAAGGGTGGACCCAACACGACAGATGTCCACTACTCTTTCCAAATCTCCTTTCCCATCACTTGCCTTTCCCTCCCGCAATGCTTCAGCTGTTTTGAGCAGCTTGAAGGCCGTATATTTTCTTCACTAAACTGTTAAACAATCTTCTCCTCTTGTCTTGGGATGCTTGGCTTACCTCACAACCGCTCCTTCATCTGAGTTACCCTGAGGCGTCCTTCAAGGTCAGCGGTCACCTCTTCTGGGAAGCCTTCCCTGGCCCCACAAAACCCAAGAAGAGTATTGTGCCTCCCCCTACCACCATCCCTGGCATCCCGTGTTTGTGTCACTATGGCATTCATCAACAGGATGGAGTCGCCACTGAGACACGCACTGCCTATCACGGAGCTCCACAGACAAGATGTTCCACCTCCTGCAGAAACTCCCCCAAGGTTCTTCCTTACACTTTTTTTGTGCTCTTCCCCCAGGCTCTGGTGCTGCAATTATTTCCATTTTTTCTTGTTCATGCCTCAATGGAGAAGAATCACTTTTTGAAATGACCCAGAATTTCATTTGAGAGCAACACATACCTGTTCCTCTCTCATTGGCTTTGGTGAAAAGTCAAATTGTTTCTCAGGAGTGTTTCAAGTGCCCAGCACAATAGCATCAAGAAGCTTTATAGCTGGAAAACCATGAGACTGGGGCCTGTGTGTGTGCAGAGAGTGCTGTGAGGCAGGGAATCAGCCAATGGAAAAGGAGAGAGAGAGAGAGAGAGAGAACGAGTGAGCCGTGGGCTACAGGAGTAGCTCCTGGTGTTGGACTCAGCTTGGAAGGTGTCTAGGGCTGCCTGTTTATTATGATGAGCTATTGTGGGTTCTCTTTACACTCAGAGACATTCATGAAAAGGCGTTCCTGCTTCCTTGATCCCGTTCTTACAGAACCATTTATTTCATGGTGAAATATCTCTTTCCTCAAGCCCGGCAGTGCTCTGTGATGTTAATTATCACTTCCAGGTTTTTGACAAGGAAACTGAGATACAGGAGAGCCATGCACCTGCCTCTAGGCATCTCATCCAACAGCAGATTCAGTCCACAATTTTACTGACTATCTATGAGGAGTTGGGCTGTCAGGGCAAGTAGGTGGCAGGGTGGCACTTGAATCCAGGTTTGTACAACCTCAAATCCTTTCCACTACCACATGGCAACATCTGTCAGGGGCCTAACTAACAAAAGAATGGTTAAGAATCACAAAAGAGATGATAAGAGGAAAGAACAGGGAAGAAGAGAAAAAAAGATAGAGGAGAGAAATTCTCTAATTATGATGCAGTTTAAAGACTGCAAACTGGCAGCGCTCATGTTGAACATGGCTGTTGGAGTTTCAGGAGATAACAAATAACAGCCCTTTCATTCTCTCCCAGTTGGAACCAGTGTAGAGATGGAAACAGGAATCAGACAGGTGGAGATTAACATGACACTCTTTTTTAAAAGAATCTATTCTGTTGAGTTGAATAGTGTCCCCCTCCACCCCCCAAAAAAATCATGTCCACTCAGAATCTCAGAATATGACCTTAATTGGAAATAGGGTCTTTGCAGATGTAATTAGTTAAGACGAGGTCATACTGGATTAAGTGGGCCCTAATCCAATATGACTGAGTCCTTATAAGAAGAGAAAACAGAGACACACAGGGAGAAGGCGACGTGAAGACGGAGGCAGAGATTGGAGGGATGCAGCTGCAAGCCAAGTGATGCCAAAGATCGCTGGAAGGTACCAGAAGCTGGAAGAGGTAAGGAACGATTCTTCCACAAAACCTTCAGAGGAAGTATAGTTCTGCTGATTTTGGACTTCATGCCTCCAGAACTGAGAGAGGATACACTTCTGTGGTTTTAAACTACCCCTTTTGGGGCCCTTTGTAATGGTGGTCACAGGAAACTAATGCACCAGCAAAGCAGTCTGGAGAACATGGCTTTCTGTTTGCCAGGAAGTGGGTTTGTGGGTGCCTCATCCCCGAATAGACACACTTTCCCACCCAGCCTGAGAAGCAGAGGCTGTGCACTCCCGGCGGGCAGGCTGGGTCCCATGGAGGAAGGAGATGGTTGCACACACCCAGCTCCTTCTCTGCAACTCACCAATCACAAAAGAAAGACAGGAGGTTGGGGGTAGTCTAGCTAAAGTTCTTCCCACGGAAACATGAGTGCTGGGGGATAAGAGTTCCTGCCTAACAGTGGACTGCAGGTGCCAGTTTTTTGGCCTGCATGATGTTTTTCTAAAAATATTTGAATCAGATCCCAACATTTAAAAATCGGGAGATTTCATATAAAATCCAGATTTCAAGCTTCTCTTTGAAAATGAAAAATGTGGCCACACTGGGCCACAACTGGCTGTTGCTGCAAGGTGGCTGCCTTCTCCAGATGGGGCTCTCTGCCTCACCATTCTGCCCACCGCTCTCCATGTCTCACCCCTGGTCTGCACCGTTCCTTTCTGTTCCCACCTATCGCCTTTAGACATTCTGGTTTAGGATTCCCAGAGTAGTGGTTAAGAGCAGGCTGCAGTCAGACAAGCCCTGGTTTCAAATCTGAGCTAGGTCATTTCTTAAATGTGTAGCCTTGGGCAATTTCCTTAACCTCCCAGAGCCTCAGTTTCCTCATCTGTAAAATGGGAATAATAATAGAACCTACCTTATAGGACTGTTGTGAGAATTTTTGGACATGAGAGTCTTTTTGGACACATATAAGCACATAATGAGTGCCCATAGATGGGAGCTATTATGACTATTTGAAAAGCAACAGGCAATATAATAGGAAACCTGGAAGGGAGAGAGCCTCTGGCCTTTGTCTGGTTTGAGCACTGTCCTCCATCTCACCTCTTTTCGGAAAAGTATTTTAATAAGCCAGCTTCCAAGGAGCCCCCTTTCTGTAGTAAGGAGTCCAATAGCAGTTTGGGGAATTAGAGGTCCAATTAAGGTGGTTTTCCCTCCTCCCCACAATTTGATTCTCTTCTGGAAGGAGGTTTCAGAGAGGCAGGAAGCTCTGGTTCCCATCCAAATACTTTGATGTCTGTGTTTTAAAATCGCTGCGCTCTTAGCCGGCTTCGCAGACTTCCTAGCATCCCTCAAAGGACAACTTCTGCTTTGACTGATCGCTTCTTCTCAGCGGCCAAGAATAATGGAAGATGCAGAAGGAACCAATTGACTTCAAATAGCCTACTTCCAGGTAGAGGTGAGAAAGCAGCCGGAATTGGGAAGGAGGCGGGATGACAGAGAGGAAACTTTTTTTTTTTTTAAATGAAGAACATATAAACTTCTCACTGTGAGAAGGAATGCCCAGTTAGAAGGCCATCAGTTTCTGAAATGGTTGCAAGCTACAGAAACCAACTCAAGCCAGTCCTTGCAAAAAAATGAATTTATTTGGAAGGATGCTGAAGTATTCCATAGACCCCAAGGACAGAGAGGCCTCAGCAGGGCCTAAAACTAGGAACTGGAAAGTGATCAGGTACAAGGTGTGAAGTGTTGATACAACTTAGTTATTGATACTATCAATGGCTAGCTGGTTGTTCAAACACAGTGTATCAAGTAATCCATCTTTTCTCAACTGGTTTGAAACGCCACATTTATCACATTCTAATCTTTTGTGTGTTCGGGTCAATTTCTGGAAGAATTCTACTCCATCTGCTACTCACGATTGTTACGGGTTGAATTGTGTCCCACAAAAGAGATATGTTAAAGCCCTAACTCCCACTACCTTAGAATGTGACTGTATTTGGAAATAGGGTCTTTTCAGAGGTAATCAAGTTAATATGAGGTCATTTGGGTGGGCCCCAATCCAATATAACTGGTGTCCTTATAAAAAGGGGAAATTCGGACACAGAGACAGATGTATACAGAAGGAAGATAGCCATATGAGAAAGGAGGATTGGAGTGAGCATCTATAGGCCAAGGAATGCCAAATGTTGCCTGCAAACCACCAGAAACCAGGAAGAGCAAGGAAGGATCCTTCCCCGACAGGCTTCAGAGGGACCACGGCCCTGCTGACACCCTGATTTTGGACTAACAGCCTCCAGGACTGTGAGACAATACATTTCTTTCAGTTTGTGGTGCTTTGTTACAGCAGCTCTAGCAAATGAATACTCCAATATCAAACTGTTTTGATTATTATAACTTTATAATATTTAAAAGCACCTGGTCATATTAATCACTGGGGGGATATTTTTAAAATGGGAAAGATTAGATCCAATGTAAATGCTGAAAATCGTTATCTAGAATATCATTTTAAAAATTAATTTTAATTATTTAGAAAACATTGAAATATACTCTTGAAATGGGTACATTTTATTGCATGTTAATTTTGCCTCAATAAAATTGATTGAAAAGAACTGTAGACAACACAGACAGAAATGTATTATATACTACAATGTAGCAAATGGAGATCACCACCATTTTGCTTTTTAATATATGTTGTATGGATTATGCAAACTTTGGACCAGAGCTCTGCATACATTTAAAATTCTTGTGGAAGTCTCATTGACTTGTGGGACTGGGGTATGACACTAATATTTAGAAACAATTTAGGCCAGCACTCATCTGTTTGCCTAAAACTGTGCAAGTGAATAAATTCTTATAACACACGTGCAGACCATTCTCAAGTAGAGATTGGGTGAGGCTCTGTCATAGCTTAATTGATTAGCTGGATGGTAACAGCAAAACAGAGAACATGCTGAGTTGTGACAATAATGTCATAGATCATTTCCATATTTCAGTTTTTGTTACAGTCTGACTTTAGTAAGCAGAATGGTTTCAACATAGCAATGGGGGCCCACGATATTGCCGTGCCTGCAGGAACAGCTAAAGCTTTGTCAAAGTAACTGAAAGATTACATTTTAGACTCAACATTGAAAACAAAATAAAAGTAGTTTTGAAGTATGTTGTGAACAGCTGACAAAACAGGAAATTAAACTTCTAATTATTAAAAATGTTATTGTTGAATGTTTCAAGATACATTTGAAAATTGTTCTGGTTTTTCAAAACAAGGAAAATTGAAATTGGTTGAAAACCATGTTCATCAAATCCCTCCTAAGGCAACATTTAATAATTAAGGAATGTGAATAATTGTTAGTGTTAGTGATTCATCATTTAGACCAAAAATTCCTGCTGTCTTTCAGGCTCTGAGTTTGTTCCATTTTACTGAGATTGGAAGGTGAGCTATTAAAACTGTTATTGTGCAACTACTTATGTCAGTTAAGGGAGATGTGGTAGCTATAGGTTTTGTCTGCCTAGCACACTTTCCTTTTTCCCCTTGTTCAGCTAACATAAACCCTCTTCTCTGTGGGAAACCTATTCCTCATGGGTGGGAAGGGCTGACCTCATATCCTCCCTCACCACCAAGGTGGCAACATGACCCTAACCTGGCCAATAAGAATTCCCCATTTTCCTTCCCTCTAGTCATCCCTTCTGAGAAGGGCATGTGATCTAAGATTGCCCCATCAGCGTCTGCCCTGGAATTTTCTCCAGAACTTTAGGGGAAAGAAATACTCTTCCTTCCTCTAGGATCATGAGCGTGTACTATAATGTAAGCCTAGACCCACTGGGGCCATCTTTCCCTCCAGTACAGGAAGGCTCTCTGAGAACAAAGGCAGCTTGAGGGAGAGCAGGGCTGAGAGGTGGGGAGAGGGGGAGATGGAGAGATTGCCATGGCTGAAGCTCTTCAAGCCCTTGATTCTTCCTTGCGTAGCTGAAAGAAATACTCTCTTCTACTTTTTTCCCTAAATCTAAGTTGAATTGAGTTTTTCTCATTTGCAACATAAAGATTACTGGCAAATTGTAATTGCAATTACTGGAAAATTGCCTGATTATGAAAATCAGGTTCTTCTTGGAAGCGTGCAGCAATAACAACAAAAATACAGAGAAAAAAAATTAGATGCTGAAGCTAATATAGGATTGAACTATCCTTTATTATATCCTATATTATGCAGAATTCCACAATGTAAGTTATGGGATCCATTAAAAGAATCTCAATCAAACTTATTGACCAATAACTTGAAATTAAAGTGATTCATTTATATGAAAAATATTACTTTGTCTCCCCATTTTCTACATTAGGGTTTTTGGTAAAATTTTATTTGATAAAAGTGTTCTCTTGCTAAAAATTATTTGAAAATAACTATATGGGATGATCTCTCACAGCTTTCCTAGCCTTAAAGTTTTGAGCTTCGAGTATCCTTCTTTAGATTGAATGCAAAAAAGAAAAATATCATGGAGAAGGAAATGTTAGTCTCGTTTATTTTTTTTCTGGACTAACCAGTCTGTGTTTGTCCTCAAGTGGTCCGTGAAGCCAGGGAAGAGGCCCCCTCCAGGAGAATACCTGGATTCATTAGAGCCTGGGGCAGGGATGAATGCTTAGGGAAAATGGCCAGAATATCTTTTTTTTTTTTTTTTTGTGAGGAAGATCAGCCCTGAGCTAACATCGGCCAATCCTCCTCTTTTTGCTGAGGAAGACTGGCCCTGGGCTAACATCCATGCCCATCTTCCTCCACTTTATATGGGACACCGCCACAGCATGGCTTGACAAGCGGTGTGTCAGTGCATGCCTGGGATCTGAACTGCGAACCCCGGGCCACCACAGCGTGCACTTAACCACTTGCGCCACTGGGCCGGCCCCTGGCCAGAATATCTTTTGAAAGCCTGTAAGTGCAGATTATTGAGATCTTCCTATTTACACTATTTCTTACCCAAGTTGCTCAAAAAGCTTTTCTCACCAAGAGTTCTTTGATTAAGGACAGACATGCTCATTTGTTCCATACTAGTTGTCTTTTCTTTCTTTCTTTTTTTAATGATAGGGAGAAATGAACTGGTTTCCTCTCATTAGCAGTGGCAGGATATTTCTGAAACCTTCCTTTATTGGCTCCATTTAAACACCAGGACACCTTTCTGCTGTCCTCTGCATTTGCTCTCTCTCTGAGAGGAGCTGGTTTCCTCTCCCAGTTGGCTCTGAGGTAGAATGAACCACAGAAATAGAAGGCAGGGGGCCGTCCTGGTGGCGTAGTGGTTAAGTGCGTGCACTCCACTTTGGCGGCCCAGGGTTCACAGGTTCGGATCCCGGGAGCGGACAGATGCACTGCTTGTCAAGCCATGCTGTGCTGGCACCCCACATAAAGTAGAGGAAGATGGGAACGGATGTTAGCCCAGGGCCAATCTTCCTCAGCAAATAGAGTAGGATTGGCAACAGAGTTAGCTCAGGGCTAATCTTCCTCACGAAAAAAAAAAAAGAAGAAGAAATGGAAGGTAGGAATGGCATGTTGAACAGGGAACGTCGCATTTGTCCACTTGTCAACCCCCTAAGGCTGACATCTTACTGGGCTGGATAACAGAAGTAATGACCATTTATAGAGCCCTGGCCACATGCCAGGCACTCCTCAGGCTCTCAATCTCGTTTAATCCTCACAAGAATCTGTGAGGTGAATATGATTATTATCCATGACCTCTCCAGGCTAAATTAGCCTCTCACATACTTGCTTAAAATGTCCTGTAATTGTCCCTCAGAGCACTTACCTGAATTTGGAATTATAAATGTCCCCGCCATGGAAACGTAAGATGAACAATGGCAGGAACTATTAATTATGTCTATTGGTTATGGATGCCCAGACCTAGCACAGTGCCTGACATATAGCAGGCATTTCGTAAACATCTATTGAGTAAATAAACCCTCATTTGGTTGTTGTTGGTGTCCTCCAGTCGATTCCGACTCCTAGTGACCCTGTGGACAGCAGAGCTGAGCCCTGCCCAATCTTTTTGTTCCATCCTCTCACCTTCTGGTGCTGTTATCAGACAATGCTCCACTGCTGTTGTTTTCATGGCCAATTTTTCAGAAGTGGGTGGCCAAGTCCTTCTTCTTAGTCTGTCTTAGTCTCGAAGTTCTGCTGAAACCTGTCCACCTTGGGTGACCCTGCTGGTATTTGAAATACAGATGGCAGAGCTTTCAGCATCACAGCAACACGCAGCCACCACAGTATGACAACCGACAGACGAGTAGTGTGGATCTCTGTCTGGGAAATGAACCTGGGCCGTTATGGTGAAAGTGTGGAATTTTAACTAGCAGACCACCATCCTCGTTTAACATGGAGAAATGAAAGGTCAGAGAGACTAAGAACCTTGCTCAAGATCACACATCTAGTAAGCAGTGCGCTGGTGTTGGAACCCACGTTCTTATCACTTTGCCTCTCAGAAGGGAAGCTTGCTTTCCAGGTTCCCTCTGTCAATGTCTACTCTAGGCAGGGAAGCAACTGTGTCCAGTGTAGTTTAGCAGCAAGATTGTGTTCTTTGAGTTACCAGGGAGAGAATCCTGTCCCAAGTGATGGGAATCTGTAGGACTAGAGTGGAAAGAGTGGGCTCGGCATCATTGTGAAGGAGATGAACTTGGCTTTCGGTGCTTACCCGTGGGCAGCCCCTGATGTTTGACTTAAGTTGTTTCTGGAAGATAGTCACCTAATATATCATTTTTCCCAGAAGTACTTGAATTGTAATAGGGGGTAAGTATTTGAATCATAGAAACGGCTGTCTTGAATTGAGATCTCTAACTTAGTAACTGATTACCAAGTCATAGCTTGGTAGAGGTGCTGTAGACCCACTCCTAAGTGATGTCCATTTAATGGTCTTGCCAGAGGGACTGGAGGACATGAGTACATCTACACCTCCTTTCTCTCTCTAAAACTTACTGACTGATGCCCACGATGCACTAAATAGGCACAGCTCTTAGGCCACTTTGTAGAACCCCATGTTTTCTCTCTCAAGTCATTGTGTTCTTACCAAGAGGGAATTGTGTTTGTTTCCAAACCTAGTTAGCCAGTTATACTTAATGCAATTAAAGGACTGATAAAATATTTTTTAACGTATGTTTTAAAAATTGGTGAAACATGAGTGCAGAAAAAGGGTTGTTTTTATGAAAATTAGACTGAATATTTTAAAAAATAAAAATGAGATGCTTAAAAAAACTGCCTTCAAAATAGTTGTGGGGTTGAAAATGTATCAAAAATTTAGAATGATTCTGCAATCAGATTTATTTACAAGCATCTCTAAGTTTTTATTCCATTTTAAAGAAACAGAAAAAGGATATCTTAGATAATACAAAATGGATGTGATTTATGCCAGAAAGAAAAAGTGGAACTCCAATCAGCAGATCAATATTCAGAGAAAAATCCTTGGCCCAAACATCACAACATTACACTAGTTTTATTTATTATGTGCTTTCTTTCTTTAATGAAAAAAAAGAAATGAAGTGGTTTCCTCTCAGTAGCAATAGTAGAGTATTTCAGGAATTTTTGTGGGGTTTTTTTTGTTTGTTCTTTGATTTTTAAGTTAAAACCAAATACTCAAGATGTGTATGCATCATTTTTTAAAAAAGGTTCCCTGCATTTGCTATCTTTTTTGATTGACAATCTCTGGAGTCACTCAGGTAATGGAATCTTATTGTATATATAAAGTTCTCTAAGAGATTTCCAGATCCTTCCAAGAAGGTAAATTAGCACCAAGCTTCTAGCTCCTCCTGTAACCCAACCCCCAATCAATTCTTGAAAAATTATAGAGGAAGAATGAATTAGAGGACATAAAAAATGAAAACCAAAACAAAACAATAGAAACCAGCCAACAAACATGTAAACAACCAAACACTGTGAGAAAGCTCTTGGGAGATGGAAACGTGCTTTGAACTGTAGGTTTGGGGTGGGGGAATGTAGGAGGTGGGTGGGAGGGTAAGAGGGTGTGGAGATGGCTGTAGCCTGGGGCAGAGGGCCATATGCTCAGATAAATTATATAAAACTTGTTACATTACTGCCCTTGTCTTCCTCTACCACTGACTTGGGACAATCGTTGCATGCCCCCAACTATGGAAACAGCCAAGACCACTAGTGCAGGCCTAAATTAGGACAGAGCAAAAGCCTTGTTGGGGTGAAGAGTTGAGGAAAACAGGTTGTGATTGACTTGCCGTGGGTGTTCACTTCTCCAGAACTCCTCCCAATGTTGTTTATCCTAGAAGGCATGAGGCGAAGTCCTGGCCAGAAGAGTGTCTTGATGGGTGAGACCAAGAGGAGTGATTGCAAGCTCTCCATCCTAGGGCTTGTCTCATTCTTTCTCCTAGAATCACCCTGGCTGACACACTAGGGTTTGATCTTCAGCCGTTTTGTAGGTAGCATAACAATACTCTTGAGGACTAGGAACTCACAGGTCAAAATAAGGAGACACCTGGAGAGTACAACCTGAAGAATGCAATTACCTCAAAAGAAAAGATGAGAAACTGGTCTAAACATACTACATGAAGCAAAATTATTAGAAGAAACAGACTAAGATGTTAAAATAAACACAGCAAATATCGCAACTTAGATAAGGGACTAGAATAGCAATGAAAAAGAAGAAGAGAATCATGAAACAGAATCAGGTTCATGTTTATAGTTTTGAAAAATATGTTGGTTGAAGTCATTGATTGAGATGAGATGAGGTCATTGATTGGGATGAGATATAGGAGAATTGATACAACTGAAAACATGAATTGGTGAGTTAGATAATCATATTGATGAACCTGCCAGTAGGAAGCAAAGATAATAATAATAATAATGATAGTAATAATAATAAATATACACAGTTAAAAAATAGGGAGGATGGAAATATTAGTGTCAAACAGTGGATAATAGGAACCCCAGAAGAAGAAAAAAATAAAATGGAGAGGAAGAAATATTTGAAAAATAATGGAAGAAATTTAAAGACGTGTCTCAGAATTAAAAAAAGATCAGTGGTTGTAGATTGAAAGGAACTATAGAGTTCAGACAGAAAACACTGAGAAATTTAAGAGCAATAAAGACAAAGAAACAATTAGAAAACTTCCAGAGGGAGAGGGTAGGTTATCTAAAAAGGAAGAACAATCAGGCTAATATTAGACATCTCAACAGCAACACTGCAGGCAAGAAGACATTTGAGTACTATTTTTAAGATAATGAAGCAAAATGATTTTGTGCCTAGATTTTTACATCCAGCCAAGTTGTCTTCAAATGTAAGAGCACAATAAAAATCTCAATCTTATAAAGCCTCAGAAATATTGCTACACAAAGACCCACACTGAAACATTTTTGGAGGATGTGTTCAAATAAAAATAAAACCAAATCCAGGAGATACTTCAAGAAATATCCAAAGTAAGGGTTATGAAATACATCATTAACATTTGTTGTTATAAAAAAATAAAGTTAATAAAGCCAAATAAGCTCAGAACTAAAAATCTAGATAATAGATTTTTAGGGAGGTAGGGAGGTAGGGAGAGGGAGGTAGGGAGAGGGAGACCAAGTGTCATAAAAATGTGCTGTGATTCTATCCTGTTTAAGGGAAGAAAAAGGTGTTAATTAAAAAAAAAAGAGAAAGAAGAAAGAAGAAGGAACTAGAAAAAGTGATATATATGGAAATTTTAAAAAATGGTAGGAATAACTTAAAATATATGAAAAAACTAGAATAATGTAAATGGACCAAACTTTCCAGTTGTAAGACAGGTTTTTAGATTATATTAAAAAACATAACCCAATTTTATACTGTTTATAAGAGACACACCAAAAGTATAAGAACATAGAAAGTTTGAAAAGTAAAAGAATGGAAAAAGATATAGCTGGCAAATATTAGCTAAATTAAAACTCGTTTAAGCAATATTGCCATCTGACAAATAGTCTTTATGATAAAAGGCATAATTAGGAAAAGAATATCACTACATAATAATAAAATCTCAATTTTCCAAGAAGATATAATAGTATATATGAATATGTATAAACCAATAAAAGAGCCTCAAAATAAAGCAAAAATTGAATTTAAAAATATAATTACAGACAGAAATCACAAATCCAGCATAACAATGGGAGATTTTGACATACTTCTTTCATTTTTATCAATAGGTCAAATATCAAAAACTTTAACAAATATGTAGAATATGTGAAAAAGACACTTTGAAAAGCTTGGCCTAATGGATATATATAGATTTTTGCATCCAGCAATTATAACGTATACATTCTTTTCAAGCAAACATGAGGCATTTATATAAAAGATAATGTACTAAGTCATAAAGTAAGTCTCAACATATTTCAAAGAAATCGTTCATGATATAATGCAATTATTTAGAAATTGCTAAAAAGAGAAATAGAAATCTCCATATATTTGGACATTAAAAAGTGTGCTTCTAAAGGTAATGAAGTAGCTTAAAGTAGACTACTTCTCTTCCAAGAACAACTAGAAAAGCTGGATAACATGAAAAAAATCTGTTGAAGGGCATGAGAGAACTTCAGAGGTAGCCAAGACTTGAGGGACCAAAATCCTAGAAAATAGAGAATCACAGAGATGTTAGTTGACATTCTGTAGTCACCTCCCCACCAGGCATTTGCCAATTCTGGACATGGCGTGAGACCCTGAAAACTCAGGGAGGGCATCTGGGCAGAAGGGCTGCTAAAAAGAGGCAGACCTTGTGGCTATCCTGCAGGGTTGGACAGACAAAAAGTAGAGGCTGAGGGGCCAAGGTCCCAGGGAGAAGGGAGAAGCAGTGAACTGAAACCATACAAGGTCAATTTCCCCCTCGAGAGAGATATGCAGATTTCTGAACCTGCATAAGGCAATAGGCAAGCAGAAAGTCTCTGGAATGCTGGATATATATTGCAATCTTATATTGGGGAGGCAAAGATTGTAGTTAAGGACCTTCCTTGGATAGGAAAGTCATTTCCTACTGCCCCCATCTGTGCCAAGACTACTTTGGCCTTGGTAAGAAGCCAAAACTCATCAATCTCATGTTTTCCTTAACTCAACATTGTTCCTTATAGTTGTGTTAATCTAGTTAGCAGCATATGGAACTGTTACCCTTATCTCCCTTCACGTTTCCTCCAGGTGGTACAAAGGCAGTGTAATATATAAAATCAGCATCATAACACCTAGTATACCATTGACCCTAACGTTCCCCTCTTGGAAGCACCATACATGCTCTTTGACTGATGTTAGCCTAAGAAATCATTACTATCCCTAGCTGAACTGTCATTTGCAATTATGCAATAATTTAGTAGTGAAAATCTGTTTGCAAACTAGTCTCTTCTCTGTTTGGCTGTCTGTGGTAGCTAGCTTTTAAGATGGTCCTTGCTCCCTAGTACTCATGCTCTTATGTCTCTTATGTCATGTTCTTGTGTTTTATGTTGTCCTCTATCCTATTGAATAGGGCTGATCTGTGCAACAATAGGCTCTTCCAGAAATGACAATGTGTGACTTTTAAGGCTAGGTCATAAAAGATATCATGGCTTCCACCTTGCTCTCTCTTGGACCATTTGCTGTGGGGGAAGCAGTTGCAATGTGGTGAGGACACTCAAGCAGCCCATGGAGGAGGAACTGAGGCTTCCTGTAAACAACAAGCTCCATGTGAGTGAACCATCTTGGAAGCAGATTCTCCAGCCCCAGTCAAGCCTTCAGATGAATGCAGCCCTGGCCAACATCTTCAGTGCAACCTCATGAGAGACTGGGATAGAACTACTCAGCTAAGGTGCTCAAGAGTTGCAAACTCATAGAAACTGTGTGACATAATAAATTTTTGTTGTTTTAAGCTGCTAAACTTTGGGGTAATTTATTATGCTGCGATAGAGATGAATATGCTGTCCTATTTCCTTTTTTTTTTTTTTTTTGGTGAGGAAGGTTGGCCCTGAGCAAACAGCTGTGCCCATCTTCCTCTACTATGTGGGATGCTGCCACAGCATGGTTGACAAGTGGTGTGTAGGTCTGCACCGAGGATCCGAACCTGCGAACCCCGGGCCACCGAAGCAGAACATGCAAACTTAACCTATATGCCACCTATCTGGGCCTGCCCCATATTTCCTTTTTTTAATTCCTGAGTTCTTTCCCCCCTTTTCCTTCATATGGCACTCAGGTGTGCATCAACCTAATTGAGCCCTTTCCATGGCTCACATTTCTGAGCCTTTATTGAGCACTCATCTCCTTTTTGCCATTGGCTATTTCAGAGGATTCAATGACGGAGAGATCCTTCTTTAATATTGGTTCATTCTTCTCCCAAGATGCAGCACAGGGACTTTAATTTGCCTTGTTAAATGTGGCCTCGGTGCCCATCCCTCAGGAACGTGTACCTCAAAAGGACTCAAGAGTTGTTCTTTCTCAATTGTCGGTGAAAGTCACACAAATGGAAGCAGTTTATTTTGGCTTTGAGATCAGGTTGTATTTTTACTAATTGGTGAAAGGAATAGTGGGGAGGCTTTGGCTATAGAGACAAGATTCTTCTTTGCTGACCTGTGGAAAGTCACTTTCGTTTCCTGGCCAATGCCTTCTCAGGTGGCTTTTTAAATGGTGTTTTTTCAACTAAGTATGTGCAGTTGAGAGTCAAGCTGTTGGAAAAGGTTTTTGGCAGACTTGCGGGCACTCTGTTGAACTTATGTCCTGCCCCCTGAAATTTCGGCAGTACTCTGTTGAGTTCTAGTGGACACCCAGAAATGTTTGCCTAAGTCGTTCACTCTTGATGGTTGGGAATGCTATGTTCATTAGGACCAGCACTTTTGTCTCACCCTAGCCTCAACATCTGGACATTTTTTAAGTGAGGAGTATGTAGATTCTAATCTCCAATGGATCTTGAAGTCTCTGCTTTTGATGTTTTTGTTTTTTGGGCTGTGATGGGCTTGATAGTATTCTGTGCTAAAATGCTCTTGTGTCTTCCAAAGAAACTAAAAGCTGCCTTTTCCTTGGTGTTTACTCTGAGTCAGGCACTATGCTAAGTGGTGTATCTGCATTATCTCATTGAGCCCTCCACCATGTGGTGGTAAGGAACACTACCGCCATTTTGTAGATGGGGTGCTGAGGCTCTGATGGGTGAAGTGACTTGTTCAAGGGCACGTGGTTATTCAGCACATGGGGGGAGAATTGACCCCAGGCCAGTGGGATTCCAAAGGTGGTGTGTTTACCCATAGCACTAGGAGGTTACCCCTGAATGCCAGTACTCTTTTGCCAGGACAGCATCTGGAAAGCTGAGGGCCATGGAACAGAGACTACCTACTGGCCCAAGCCCCCACCTAGGGTTGCTGGGACTCCTGTTTTTGCAGGTCATCCAACACAAAGCATTGCTTTTCCACCTGGAAGAACTTAAAACTTAATCGCTACAACCACGACTATAATGACAACAAAAACACAGGTCATTCAACAAATTCCACCGTTCTCTAGGAAGGTCCGTATTGAGGAGGCTTGATACACTCATCCTCTTGAAATGTGTCAACTGTGTGTGTGTGCATGTGTGTCTTTGTGTGTGTGTCTGGGTGTAAGGGTGTATGTATGAAGACTTTATTCAAATATCCCAGCCAGCTCTCCTGCTTTCCCCACCCTGGCCCTGGCATCTTGGGTTCAATCATTCTGGAGGTCATTTCTGGTTCTGCAATAATGCCTTGCATCCTGAGTATGTTAGCCACTCCCATCGGATGTTGCCAATACCTTAGCTCTCACTCCGCTGCACAGGGCATTCTCTTGTAATGCCCTATATCTATGCCCTTGCTGAGCTCCTCTAGCAGTTACCACACTTTTTCAGAGAATGAGCTCCCCTCTTTCACAGGCAGGGTGATGCGGCGCTTCAGTGAGGGGCTATGGAATCAGGCTGTCCTTGGTTGCTCTCCTGCTTTACTCTCTGCTCACTGTGCGTCCTTGGGCACGTTGGTTAACCTCTCTGAACTTAGCCTCCCCATCTGTGAAATGGAGATTGCGATACCTCTCCCATTGCTGGCAGTGAAGGGTAACTGAGATGATGTGTTTAAACACTAGTAGATAGTATCTAAGAAACTGAGGCCTTTTAATCTTTTCCCTAATTCAAACATCTTTTCCTTATCCTCATCATGTCTTGGAGTCAGAGGGAATATGTTCCGGCAGCTCAGGCTCCTTGGGGCTCTCGGTTCTCACAGGCTGTGGACAGGCTGGGGCTTCAGTTGTACTCAGATGCTTTTCTCTTTGGTTTTCTCCTTTTCCTTCCCAGGTTTCAGGGTCTATCTCGGCATTCAAGGACTCAATATGCTCAGCACCAGCATTCCTCCTCCTGGTGAGACTCCTGCCCCACTCCACTCTGTTCAGGAAGCCGAGTGTGCCACGTTGACATGACACCTTGTGGGGCACCTATGTTATGCTGGCTACAATCTCATCTACCATTTGGTTTCACTGGTAATTAGCCCCAGAAACAAAATCTGGGAACATACACTGCCCGTAGGTAATTCCAGCTGGGAGACATTGTCAAAATATTTAGGACCATGGAATGTGAGTGCTACAAAGGCCTTTAGTGCAAATTCCATTTTACAGGTGAGGAAACGGAGGCCAGGAGGAGGGAGATGCCTGTGCGTTTTCAGAAGACAGTGCCTTGTAGTCGTGAAGGCTACTCAAGTTCAAATCCAAGTCCTTCCCATATTCGATATGTGACCCTGAGCAAGTCATGGAATGTCTCTAAATCTCAGCTTCCTCAAACGATAAAGTACCTGCCTCATTGTGAAGTCATGGAGAGGATTAAATGAGATTGTGTGTGCCAGTGTGTGTGTGTAATGCTCAGCCCGGTGCCTGTGGTGGAGGAAGTGCTCAGCCAGTATTTACTGGGCCTCCCTATTCTCCTTCACTCTCTTCTTCCATCAGCATATTGCCATGGAGCGCACTCTGATAGCATGCAAGGAAGCTGTGGCAGAAAGCTCACTCCTTCCTCTCTACAATGCCCACGTTCTGGAATCTGGGGACCCGGGAATCGCCTCCCTTTTGTTTTTAAGCTTTCCCTAGAACTCATGGTCACGTAGGCTGCTTAAGCTTTGGGAACAACTTTGGTTTTCCTTATGTACAATCATGTCATAATAATCACAATAATGTTTATATAATTACATTTATTATAAAGAGTAACAGTGGAAGTCTATGGGGCGTGTCCAATATGCCGCTGTGCTTGAATCTTCACAGCAACCCTCTGAGGCAGGTCCTATTTTTATCACCTTTATTATACAGATGAAGAAACCGAGGCACTGAGAGGCTAAGTAACTTGCTCCAGGTCACCAGCTGCTGAGTGGCAGCGTCCAGGTACGGTCCCAGAGCTGATTTTGGAGTTACAGTGCTTCCCTCTGCACACTCAAACAGCAGACCTTCCTTACTCTCAGCTGCTGCCTTATTTAAAGAGAATCATCTTCTTTTCTTTTGTCTTCTTAAATCCATGTCGGCTTTTCAAGTTTTATGGGCAATTATAGTTTGCCAGTTGTTGATTCTCAGGTGTGGGCGTGGGGCTGGCGGTTTCTCTTTGGATGAAATTGGAGATGGCTAAGGTCTAGCAGTCAGCTTCAGATATATGACAACTGGTATTCTCTGCTACATTTTCTCTTTCCACTTAACAATTTTTGTCTCAGATGGAAAAGTTTATAGTATTTTTCAATGGGGGCTTTTTTAAAATTTGAGGGTTGGAGGTGATGGGTGGAAAAACAGGAAGGGCGAAGGGGACGGTCTTTATTTTTCAGTCTGGTCTCATTTAAAAAGCTCTTTTTGCTCTGTCCTTAACATTTTGGTTCTCCGATTTTTCTCTTGTTTGTGGTTTTGCCCTGTCTCTGTTTATTCTGTGACTCGTGCCTGAAGAGATGTTTTCTCAAAAGAGCATTATCCACATTACATCTTGTTCTGGCCACGTGTGGACCGCTCTCTCGGTCAAGGCCTTCTTTGTGCAGGGGAGTGGAGGGTTTACTCTGGTTAACAGGGATGCCATATGGAAGCAACCGTTAGATGGGGTAGGGGCAGAATGAACTTCCATTAGGATAAGCCGACATTTGAGTTGCAATACCCATTACACGATGTTTTTCCTGGCACCAGAATCACTTCAGCAGAGGTTTAGTACACAGGATTCTAATGTGGGTGACTGGAGCGCCTTGAGATTCCCGTTGTTTTAGTCAGAACTTAGCACAGAAAACATCACTCAAATGAGGGGGGCTCACCTTCGGGCTACAATGGGTTATTTCACTGGAAAACAAAGGTGCTTGGGCCTCGCAGGAGCCAGGGTTGGACTTTATGGGCACAAGTCACTCTCTGATTTTCAGGCATTGCAGGGTTCCCTCCTCCTCCCATTTCTTGGGGCTGCATGATCTCCTCTGAGCCTCAGTTTCCTCCTCTGCATAATGAAGTGGTCACGGAGTGGTTAAGGGTGTAGGCTCAAAAGCAGAATGTCCGTGTTCATTCCTCCCATCACCACTTAGTAACCTTTTGGCAAATCAGTTTGTGCCTCAGTTTCCCCATTGGTGAAATGAGCATTGCTAGACTCTGGAGTTGTCATGAACTTTCAGTACTTGGCAAGTACTTAATATAGTGCCTGGTGCTGGGCAGTGCTCAATCTGTGCCAGTATTATTGTCACTTGTGACTGGCTTCCTTTGCTCTCATGTGGCCAAACAGTCATAGCCAAGAGTAGTGTTAACCCTACCGGTAATAATCATAATAGCTCAGTTATTGAAATTTACTGTATAAGCATTTTATAAATATTTTCATTTTATCCTCATGAAAGTCACGTGGAAATAGTTGCCTTTAGTATCCCCACATTATAGATAAGGAAACCGAGGTTCAAGGAGATCAGGGAACTCACCCAAGGTCACACAGGTAAACTGGCACCAAACCCACATGCATGCTGTGGGAACACATGACTGTCACAGTCCCTTCAGGCTGCGTTAACAAATGACCACAGACCGGGTGGCTTATAAACAACAGAAGTTTATTTCTCATAGTTCTGGAGGCTGGAAGTCTGAGATTAGGTTGCCAGTATGGTTAAGTTCTAGTGAGAGCCCTCTTCCTGGTTGCAGACTGCCGACTTCTCATTGTGTCCTCATATGACAGAAAGAGGCGAGGGAGCACTCTGGAGTCCCTTTTATGAGGGCACTAATCCCATTCATGTGGCTCCTTCTTCATGACCTAATCACTTCCCAAAGGCTCTACCTCCAAACACCATCACATTGGGGATTAGGTTTCAACATATGAATTTGGGAGGGACATAAACATTCAGTCCATTGCAATGACCTTATAAGTCCATTGCAATGACCTTATAAGTCCAATGCCTCTACTCTCCAATGGTGTGGTTCACAGTTGTTAATCTTGGTTTCTTAGTTTACTAGTTCAAATTCTTGAGGAGGAATGTGATGGACTAAGTTCAGTCTGTGCATATTTTTCTGCCTGGGTTAGGTGTGCATTCTTGGATTAGGTCAGCTGTGGCCAGAGGGGTGGGGTCATGTGGTTCCAACATGGCTCTCTAAACCACTTAGAGACTGGGAACTTTTCCCGAAAAGGGAAGGTAGGCAACCAAACTTTTCTATTATGCACCCCCGATTCAATGTTAAAATTGTCTCAGTGTTCTCTCCAGAGAGTTAAGGCACTATAGGTATTACTGTCTGCCTTTCTCCTGCTGTGCTTGGCAGTAGGCATGAGGGACATTCACTGGCAAGCTCAAGTCCCGCCCATTTCTGGAATCAATCTACACAGTGTTGGCAGTACATTGAGTGCCCTGTGTCTGCCAGCGGGTGGGGTCTGGAAGTCAGCCTGGCAGCCGTAAGCAGCAAGTGTCTATGTGTCTACCATGCTGGTGTCCCCCCACCTCTTGCTGGTCTGTCTTATGATATTCCTGCCTGGTTCTCGGGATTGTATCCAGTTTTGTTAGATCCCCTCAATGGGCCTGACCGTTTGCCTAGCACTTCTCCCCACTCTGGGACTCCAACCGCTAGCTGGGGTCCTGCCCTAATCCAAACAAGGGACTCTGAAGCACACACTCTTTCTGCCATGACATCAAATCAGGCCCCTTTGCATATTTTTCTCTTAACTTTTATTGTGGAAAATTTGAAATGTTCACAAAAATGTACAGACATATAATAAATCTTCATGTATCCATCACCTGGCTTCAACAATGATCAAATTATGGCCAATTTATTTTATCTGTACTTCCATCTAATCTCTCCCGACATGATTTTGAAGCAAATTCCAGATGATATCATTGCATCTGTAAATATTTCAGCATACATCTCTAAAATGTTAGAACTTTTTGTTTTTAACAGAATTGCAATCCTATCATCACAATTAAATATATTAACGATTCCTTAATTTCATCGAATAATCCAGCCAGTGTTTATAATTCCACTTGTTTCATAAATGTTTTAAAGGTTTTTTTCATTAACAGTTTGTTTGAGTCAGCATCCCAATAAGGTCCACATATTGTGGTTTGTTGATGAAATCTCTAGATTTTTGTCTCCATCTCTATTTTTTTCCTTGCAATATATTTCTTAAAGAAATTGGGTTGTTTGTTCCATAGAGTTTCCTGGTTGGGATTTGCTGATGGGACATCCCTGAGTAAATTAGTATTTGGATAGAAAGTCTTGATCATGTTTAGATTTGATGTCTCTTGGCAATTCATAGGTGGTACTGTGTTCTTCCGTCAGAGGCATAACATGTCTGATTGTCGCTTTTTGTGGATGTAGCAACTGTTGATCCTCAATGCTAAAATTTATTAGGGCTTGCAAAATTCTGTGATAGAATTCTAGGATTTGAATTCTATGATTTCTTCTTCACTTATTAGATAGAAAACTTTTTTAAAAAGAAACTTCACCTCATCTACCATTTGGTTACCCAATGGCATCATTCATATAGAAAAAGCAGAATAAATGCTTGATTCTTCTTCTTTATTTACCAGCTTTATGAATATGAGTTAGTTCATTGGCATCACCCAACAGCTAGCAATTAGGGCTTTTTGAGAAGTATCATTAAAATTCATAGATTAAATGTATTTGATAGGTTTCAATTCACTTCAGTTATTATATATATTCATGCTCAAACTGTTCCATCTTTGACCAGTGGAAGCCTCTTTAAATTGACTTCTGAGTCTTTTTAACACTCCCCCCCCTTGGCCTATTGATGGGAACCCAGATTGAGGCCAAGTTTTTCAGGCCATTTGTATGTTTAGCACGATGTCTGGCACATAGTGAGTAGTCAACAAGTGGTAGATAGGAATGTTATGACTATTTATAAAACTTGTAGGAGCCGGCCCTGTGGCTTAGCGGTTAAGTGCGGGCACTCCACTACTGGTGGCCCGGGTTCGGATCCTGGGCGCGCACTGGCGCACCGCTTGTCAGGCCGTGTTGAGGTGGCGTCCCACATCCAGCAACTAGAAGGATGTGCACCTATGACATACAACTATCTACTGGGGCTTTGGGGAGAAAAAGGGAAAAAAAAAGGAGGAGGATTGACATGGATGTTAGCTCAGGGCTGGTCTTCCTCAGCAAAAAGATGAGGATTGGCATGGATGTTAGCTCAGGGCTGATCTTCACAAACAAACAAACAAACAAACAAAAAAGAAATTGTAACCTGCCCATCCAGGACCAGTACTATGCCTGGATTTCTCTAATACCGGCCCTCCCTGGCCCTGACTTCTGGTGGAGAGGGGAGCTCTATTTCTCTATTGATACACTTCTGTCCTTATCTCCACTCCTCTTAGTAATCCCTTTCCAGGGGGAGGAGGGACGCATCTCACTGGTGAGACTGAGACCAGGGGAAGTGAGCATATACAATGTAGCCCCTTCTGAACTCCCTTACTCAGAGATGGGCTTTGTCCACTTGCTGTGTGTGTCCTATTTGCACCTGCCTCCTCCATGGGTGAGCAGCCCAGAGCAGGTCTGGCGTCTGGAAGGGGTTGCCTGCGTTTGCTGGGGTGGAGGGGGAAGTACAGGGAAATCTGCGGTTCTATATGAGCCTGGGTGTGTAAATTTCATTCAGGAGGGAAGGAGTAGAGTACTGCTTTTGGCTTCATATCTCAGCTATTCCCTAATCCAGCTGTAGCAGCCATCAAGCTGATAACATTGGTCCTCATCAGACTCTCCTTCCTACTTCTTGAATGGCTTGTCGTCCGACGGAAAGAGGGGTGTGCTAAACCAGCACTTTGGAAATGCTACCCACTGTCTTCCCTGCCCCACCAGCCATCGGCTGCTGAGGTCCCATCCCTCCTCATGGCAAACTTTGCCCACGGGAACACAGAAGGCCCTTGTCCAAGTGCACGTGTGACCTGGAAGAATACCTGTGAGGTCTTAAGCCGAAGAGCAAGTCAGCTAGCACATTCTTAAACAGGTGCGGCTGAGGCAAGGATTCTATTAAGGAGCAAAGACAGTCTTTCTGTTTATTAGACATTTGGGGAACAGAAGACTGTTTATGCAGCTTCTACTGTGCTTTCCAGCCAGCCCTGCAGGTGGGTGCGTGTGTGTTCCTCTCGGCGCTAGTGTGTGCACATGGAGGCTGTTGTTAGTGCTACGTGCTTGCCATACTGGAAGCCCCAAATCTATTCCTTTTAGGTTGATTTGAAGTAAGTGTAGGGACGATGGTTAGGGTATGTCTTAGTCCGTTTGGGCTGCTATAACAAAATACCATGACTGGGTGGCTTATCAACAACAGAAATTTATTTCTCCCAGTTCTGGAGGCTGGAAGTCCAAGATCAGGACGCCAGTATGGTTGGGTTCTGGTGAGGGCCCTCTTCCAGGTTGGAGACTGCCAACTTCTCACTGTGTCATCATGTGATGGAAGGAGCAAGGGAGCCCTCCAGTAATGCTCTTTTATAAGGGTGCTACTCCCATTCATGAAGGCTCCACAGTCGTGACCTAATCACCTCCCAAAGGATCCAAAGGGATCACTTTCTAATACCATCACACTGGGGATTAGGCTTCAACATATGAATTTTGGGGAACACAAACATTCAGTCTATAGCTGGGTATAACTCAGACTGCATATGAAGTAGACCCCAAATAATGATATATTAAATTAGATAGAAATTTATTTCTCTCTCATGTAAATATCTGAGCTGACATAGTGGCTCTGCTTCACAAAGGCATCATGAGCCCCCACTCCTCCCATTTTTTGGTTCTACCACCCATAGAGTACTGCTCTTGTCTTCCTGGGGGTATCACCCTTCACCTTGCCAGGGTAGGGGCAGTTTCAGAGACTTCCACTTGGCTTTCTATACTATGACAGCTCTTACCCCACAGGCCAAGGAACCAATGCAGGGGTTGTGCCAACTCCCAAGAATGTTCATTCCACTTGTACCTTCAGAGATTGAGGAAATGACTGCCGGGTGGATCCAGGGATGCTGTGCACCCACTGAGACTTGGAACTGGGCCATGATTCTATTTATGACCTGGTCTCCATGTGCTCCCACTGTAAAGAGGAAAAGGGGTCATCACGACAATTTGGGTCTCCAAGTACTAATGTGGACTCAGACCATGTGTGTAAATATTGGGTGTTCTGCTTTCCCCAGTGTATGGTTATCTGAACACGTGAACACAGGTTCCTTCAGGGGAAAGATGGGAGGAACTATAATCACATACACCTATTGCGGTGTTTCAGAGTTCTTCTTCCTGGTGACCAGCCTCTCCTTCCCTCAGTGAGACCTGGGTTGGAAAGCTGGCTCAGATGTGAAATTGACAAGGGGCAGTTGCCCTCACCTTCCTTACCATAATCTTGGATTTCTTTTGGTTGTATAGATTAAGCAATACCCTTGTTGGTCGTCCTTCTATCTTGTCTCTAAGAATTCTGTGATTTACTAATCACTTCCATAGTTGTCTCTCGGTCAGGCCCCACTGGTGATCAGTCTGACCTTGTCATTCATCAAAAAAAATTATGCCAATCATGCTGCTGATGTTTAAGCACTGCCACCTTGCTTCTATTGTTTTGTAGTTGTATCGATCTCCTTGTTCCAATGAGCCCAGATCTATAATGACACCCCTGGCCTACACAGGACAGCCACACTGAGCTTCTCAATGATGCTGGTGCTGCTCTGACCAGAGCATTTCTTATTGCTTTGGCAAACGGAGGATCCTCCAGGGCCTCCCTCAGATCATGGTCATCTGGTGGGTTTTAGGTTTTCATAGTATATCCACTCTAGCATGCCCTCTTTCCTGAGCCTTTTGACCTCTTTTCCGCCAATGATCATGGCAGTTCTGGCATTTCTACTTCACTTAGGGCGGGCCATTGCTTTCTCCAAGCTTCTAGCAGCAGGTTTGTACTATCTCTCAGGGGCCTTGCCAGGGTGTTAAATCCTATATTAGACGGCTGCCACCACATTGATAAACTCTCCCTTACCCACATTTATGTTCTAACTCCCTCCTCTCTTTGGTCCAGCACCCTTAGAATCCAGTCCTATTTGTAGTTTCCCGGCTTCTGCCAGTCCCTGCTGACAAGATCCTGCAGCAACTCCCAGGTATAGTCCTTTCCTTAATGGGTTCAGCACATCTCCAGCTGGGTTGTATTGTGAGTTGGGACTTATACCTGGTTTAGAGGCCAGAACGGCAGATACTGAGGGCACATGTATTCTGTTCTATGGGAGATGCCTTTGCATCACTTTCAAGGGAGCAGTGATCCAGCTTAACAGGAAGAATGGGCCACTTATCCAGGCCCAGACATTCAGAGAAATATGGGGATTTATGCTTTTTCGAGTACATTAACCCAAATGTCAACCCATATCTCAGTTTCCCATGATTCCTAACCAGAGTCCTGAAGTTACCATAGCAACGCTGCCTGAGGTTGAGAATTTAACCTTCCTCGGCTGCAGGAGATGAGAATTTCTTTATATGGAGCTAAGGAGGCCCTTGTGCTTTTGTGGTTAGTTTTTAATTGACTATTAGTCACTCTCAGTCTTCTGTTATCTTTTTGGAAAGCATACATTGCTCTCCAACAACAGCCATTCAATTCCATTGCCCTTATAATGACAATTTCCTCCATATTTTTCAAAAAGCCTGATATGTCACACCCTCTGGTACCTTTACTTCCTCCCCTATCCCATTCTGTTTCACCACTGGTGACAGTTTTACCAATTTCACTGCCATCTTGTGTCAGGGGCTAAATAAACTCCACGTGTCAACAGTAAAGGGGTTCTCATTGCCTGTCGGCGGGCGGGTGACCCAGCCCCAGATTCCATCTTAGCATCTGTTTTCTCAGACTACTCCTGGTGTCACCTGTCAGGTTGGGCTCCCAGGGAGCAGACGCTGGGACAGAGATTAGACTGCAGTAGGTCTACTGGGTAGTGTGCTGAGGATGGAGCTGTGGTGGAAGGGAAGGAAGCAGGATTGAGCAGAGAGAGGAGTTACACCGCCATTCAGTTTCAACAAAGGCCTCAACTGACTGTTGGGGAAGCTCTGAAGCTGGGATGACCCCTCGGACTTTTCCTAAGTTTGGACAACTGCTAAGCCTTTGTATCCTCGTATTGACCAGTTACCACGGCAGACCTCCCCTGGGAAGGGGGTGTGTCCTTGAGTGAGGTGGCTTTCTTCAGGAAAAAAGGAGCAATTTCTGAGATGGCTTATTCCCTCAGCCAGCAAAACTCCCTGAGGCTGAGGGAATAAGAAAAAAAAAGACCACAATATTTTGTAGATCTATCCATTAAGAAGTGGAGTCTGTTTTTCCACCCCTCGAATTTGGCTTGGCCCCATGACTGGCTTTGGCCAATGGGACATAGCACAGGTGATACAAGAGAGTCTTGAAAAGTGCTCGTCCACTGGGGCTTGCTATTCTGTTGCTATTGAGAACCCTTCCACTGGCATTTGAAGAAGCCCAGGCTAGCCCCCAGGAGAGGAGAGAGGCCTCGCTCCACCCAAGTGAGTCCCAGACATGTGAATGTGGCATCCTAGACCATCCAGGCCTGTCCCAAGAGACCCAGACGAACTACCCAGCAGATCCCTAGGATCATGGGAAATAATAAGCGTTCATTGTTTTCAGCCACTAAGTTTTAGGAGTCATTTGTTACACAGCAAAAATTTATTGATGAGTAGGCCAACATGAACCTGGCACTTGGTCTGACCAAATGGGGAAAAGGTGTTGGGCTTGGGCAAACTTATATGGCTTTATTCCCCACCCCCCACCCAGGTTTCTAGATTTCTAATAAAACTAGCCAAACTCATGTTTTTTCCAGAACCTTTACAAAGCACCCTTTCAGTGACCCTCCTCAGCTCAGAAAAGGGAATACAAGAGGCCTTTACCATTCATATTTGCTAAAGAAAACACATGCTTTCAGAGCTGCCAGTGTGCTGGACAGAAAAACACAATTGCCACTGGAAAAACCCAAGGACTGTTATTTGATCATAAATTTCTAAAGATAGCAGTATGCTGATTATTAGTTGAACTGAGTTTTTGGAGGAGCATTTGAGGACCTGAGACAGTGAATTAAGTGGAAATGTGCTAAAATGAAAAAGAAAGATCAAATCACAAGAAAACTCAAATCAAGCACCTTCTAGTTGCTTATTGGAAAAATATTTTCATAGTACATAGTTCTTGGCACTTGATAAATGTTTGTTGAATGAACAAATGAATACATGAATGGTAGGAGTATGTGCTACTGTGCTTAAAAATGTGCTACCCTGGCTTCAAGGTCTTGGAAGGATCAAATTGGGATTAAAATGGAGCTGAGTTCAGGAATCTTAAAGGATTTCTCTTCCCAGACCCCACAGAACTCCACTCAAATTCTAAGGCCTCCACTTCTGTAGGCATGTTGATCCCCTCTCAATTCCTCAATTTTCCCTTCTGAAAATAGAGGAATGGACCATCTAGAAAGCCTAGGTTTTGAGATTCTCCATGGGGTAATGGAATGTGTCTGGAGAAAGAGCGATCTGGGTTTACTTCCTTACTCAGCCTCTCACCAGCTGTGTATGTGACCTTGGGCAAATTACTCAAACTCTTTTTGCCTCAGTTTTCAAATGTATATAATTGGACAATAATACTACTTGCAATAATACTACTTGGGTTGTTGGGAGAATTAGGGATAACATATGTAAAGTACCTGGAACGTAGGATTATTTATAATGGGTAAGTTGTAGATTGGGATAGAGTAGGGAGAATAAAATTTGTATGTTCAATGGAACTTATAAAATCTAGTACAGGGGCCGGCCCCTTGGCATAGTGGTTAGGTGCATACACTCCCCTGCTGGTGGCCCGAGTTAGGATCCTGGGCACGCTCCGATGCACCGCTTGCCAGGCCATGCTGTGGAGGCGTCCTATATAAAGTGAAGGAAAATGGTCATGGATGTTAGCCCAGGGCCAGTCTTCCTCAGCAAAAAAAAAAAAAAAAAAAAGGAGGAGGATTGGCATGGATGTTAGCTCAGGGCTGATCTTCCTCACACACACACAAAAATCTAGTACAGTCACGCGTGGCTTAACGACAGGGATACGTTCAGAGAAATGAATAGTTGGGTGATTTTGTCATTGTGCAAATATCATAGAGTGTACTTGCACAAACCTAGATGGAGTAGCCTACTACACACCTAGGCTATATGGCACTCATCTTATGGGATCACCATCATATATGCGGTCCATCCTTGACCAAAACGTCATTATGCAGTGAATGACGGTATTTCTGATTTTATTCGTAATTGTCAAATATTGGGGAAAACCCCTCTGTGCCCCGCCGGCTCCACATCTTCATTTAGAATGCTGAGCTCTTTCTTTCTGACTGTTCCTTCCTCTACACCCCCCTGGGGACAAGTCACATTTCTCAAGCTGCTAAATCTAATGACAGCTGCTTCTTCTTCCATATGTTTCTCATTCCAAAATGTTGTTTTGAATATTTTCAGCTACTAAGCACAAACTCTGGTCGGCTATGTTTTCCCTTCTAATTTCTTTTCTTTTTGCACAGTTCAGATGCCTGCTTTTGGGTTTTGCATTATTCTGTGGTTTCCTACCCATTTGCTCCTCCCTTTAATTGCTCCACCAGCACTTAGTCTCCCCTGTCTGCCAAGACTGTCTCCCCCTTTTCCTAATATCCCTGGCTCTCCCCAAGGGCTGTCCTTAGTCCAAGGAGCTCTTGAATGCTTTGCAAAATTGAAACTCCTCTGTTTATCCTGCCCCCGCCCCTCAATGTTCATGGCAGTTATCTCACTGGGGCTCCCATTTCCTGCTCTTTTTCTTGGCTCCCTGCCAGGCATCACACATTCACATGAAATCCTGCCTCTCCTCACAGAAGGGAAAGGCTGTTTCCATTCATGGAATGCTCATTTGCCACAAAGATGCTACACCCTAGCCACAGGCAGGGTGTTCTTGGGGTTCCGGACCTGCCCTGGGCAAGGTTGGAGGGCTCTGGTCCCAACAGTCCTTTACAATAATGGCAAGTAAGGCTAAGAGAACAGTGTGGTCTTTGTGGCGAAGGGGAGAAGAATGAGGACTGTCGATTCTAACTGGCCTACAGTTTGGTCCATGTACCGTTACTGAGCCTTAGTTTGTTTATCTGTGAAATGGGAATCAGGATAATACCCACCTCACTGCATTATTGTGAGGATCGTGAATGAGAAGGGCTTTGCACAGGGCCTGAAAACAGTATTTGCTCCATAAGCGTTTTTTTCCTCCAGCTGTTATTGGTTGCTAAGCCCTACAGGTCATCAGGGTCCCAGCAAGGAAGAAAATGGCAGCTCAAAGGGTCTAGTTGAAGAGAGTGCAGTGAAGGGCTTATGTATAGATTTCCAGAGGTGAGGACATAGGGTGAGAAATGCCCCAGGACCAGCAAGAGCCAGAAGCCATAGCACATGCTGAAGACCAAGTTAAGAGTGTATACCTACCCATACTTGGTGAGAGCTGTAGCCATGACACAGGGTCAGGGCAGCTGGGCACTTGGAAAGTGTCCTGGGATCTTAGCAAACTTAGATCATTTCCTCCTCCTCTTTCCCAGGAATCAAGATTTCTAATAAAACCTAGACAAATCCAAGTGTTTTTTTTAAAATTAAAGTGGTTGGATGGGAGCTGTGGCTCAGGTAGAGGAATGCAGCTACCACTAAAATTATAGCCCATGAGAGAGTGAGTGGGGGTTAATACCCCCCTTTCTCTCTTCCTGCCAATGCCTTCTGTTGGTTGACCCCACCTGGAAGCCACAGGGTAAGGGGCTTGGGTGATGGAGTCCAGTAGTGTTGGCCTCCTGGGCACAGAGAAAGGCAGAGAAAAATGGAGAATGGACCTGGAGGAGCAGAGAATCATCTTGTCATTTGTCACTTATTAGCTGGTCACTTGGTACAAGTCTCTGAGCCTCAGTTTCCTATAAAGTGGGCATAAAACGAACTTGCTGATCTACCTCACAGGGCTAGAAGGAAGATCAGGTGAAAACATTGTAATCATTTACTTTGCAGTGCGAACCTCTTCTTCATCTGCATTATCTCACTTAATTGCCCAACAACCTGGTACAATACAAGGCAGAGCGATTTTGGATTCAGGAGTGGGTTGTCAATTGTGGCTCAGCCAAGCTTTCTAACTGAGGGATCATGGGCAAGTAGCTTAACCCTCTGAGCCTCAGCTGCTGTCTTCCTTTGGGTTCCCCTCAAAGCAGATCCTGAGACAAGTATTTGAGTGCAAGTAGTTTATCTGGGACTTGATTCCAGGAAGTATAGAGAGGGAGTGGGGATGAGGCAGAGAAGGAAGGAAAGCCTATAGTGTGTCTCAGTCCCACAGGGGCTCCGGGAGCCTGTGTAGGACACACATCGTTGGATTGTTCTACTGCAGGATGAGGGCGCTGGGGTGTTTATCCACCAACTCCCACCCCTCATTGGCTGAGGGTTGCTCCTGGGGTTTTAACTCCCTGGCCCTTCCAGCCTGCCTGTATGTGGGCAGAGGAGACTAAGCGGCCAGAGAGACACAGGAAGCCACATAGATGCCCTCCGATGAGCCAGGCGGAAATGGCTGGGGGACTGATAGCATCTGCTCTGGTTTCCTAATTTGTCTGATAGGGATCATGCCTATTTCACAGGGCATTTGTGAAGAGTAAGTGATTAATGATGAAATGATTAAGCGTCTGCCAAATGCCTGGCCCATAGCATGTATCCAGTAAAGAGGAGGTGTTTATAATAACGTGGGTAAACATTATTCATATATTACAGACTGAGGCATATGAGACTCAGAGACGTTAAGACATTTGCCCTAAATCACACGCACAGTTCTTAAGTGGCCAAGTCAGATCTGACTCCAAGTTTGCTCCCCTTCCACTCCGCTGTAGCTACCTCCTGTTAATGGACTATACATGTAGAGTGCTTTTGCATCATAAAGTGTAAGAAGCTCCATAAATATAAAATGTTTGTAGTCCCAGACGTGCTAGCCCAGATCTAACTTAAATTAACTCTGGGTAGCTCTTCCCTCAGCCCTGATTTTCATAAGCTCGAATATATATTTTCTTAGTCCCCTGAGGTCTTCCATTCTGTGCCCCAACAATCCCTAGCCCTTCATTAGTGATGCCTAGGTGTCTCCATATATTTCAAGGGTGCCAGAAAGTCTCCAGACAAAATAAAAAATGTCATAAAACTCTGAGGGCATAAAATTCTAGACACCTTGTTCTCCATGTAATGTTTCCTTTTAAAAACAAATATTTTGAAATGCGCTCTTTACTATCCTGCTGATACACACATAAAAACCAGTAAAATGCATAACTCTTTTTTAAAATTGTAGTAAAATATACATAACGTAGAATTTACCATTTTAACCATTTTTAAGTATACAGCCCAGTGGCATTAAGTACATTCTCATTGTTCTGCAACCATCACCACCATCCATCTCCAGAAATTTTTCCATCTCTCAAAACTGAAACAATAACTCCCCATTATCCTCACTCCCCAGCCCCTGGCAACCACCATTCTACTTTCTGTCTCTATGAATTTGACCATTCTAGGTACCTGATATAAGTGGAATCACACAATATTTTTCCTTTTGCGACTGGCTTATTTCACTTAGCATCAAGTCTTCAAGTTTCATCCATATTGTAGCATGTGTTAGAATTTTCTTTCCTATTAATGTTCCCTTGTATGTATATACCATGTTTTGTTTATCCTTTCTTCTGTTGATGGACACCTGAGTTGCTTCCATCTTTTGGCTGTTGTGAATAATGCTGATATGAACATGGGTGTACAAACAGCTGTTGGAGTCGCCACTTTGAATTCTTTTGGGTATATACCCAGAAATGGAATTGCTGGATCATTGGTAATTCTATGTTTAATTTTCTGAGGAAGCTCCATACTGTTTTCCACAGCAGACGCACCATTTTACATTCTCACCAGCATAAGTGTTTTATAAAGGAGAAAAATAGAAAAGCAATTTGTAGTTAAACAGTATGTAGTGCTTCAGAATGTCAACGCTGGGGCTGGACTGCAGAGACACAACACAGTGTTTGCACATCTGCCCCGTGTGTCACAAACGAAGACCAACGAGCAGGCGCTGTTCCTTGAGTGCATTGACATCACGACTTTCCAAAAACAATAAACAGATTAAACACAGTGCTGCCTGCATTTGACTTGTTGTATTCCTTGTATGCAATACACATTGAGTGTGTATTAAAAATGTGCAGAAAATACCTCGGTATTTATATGTGAAACACAACTATAATCAGAAAATTATGAACAAGCTTTTCATCTACATGCCTTTCCAGCAGGACATATGAAAGGTGCGGGGGATGGGGATAATTTTTTGTTGTCTTGAACAGTCCTCTGCCTCCCCTACTAATTTCCAGTAACAATGCCCCTCCCAACATTGTGACCAAAGAATGCCCCCATAAATTTCCAAAATGCCCCCAACAGAAGGAGATACAGAGGCCACTGTTTAGAAATGTTCTAGCAAGCCCACCTAGTGTCTTAAACATGGTAGATGAGTGAGTTTTGGTTGCTTGACAGTAAGAAGGAGAATTGTTGGAGGGAAGGCATTTAAAAATGTCCAAGGAGTCCAAGATCTTGCTCACAAAAATCAGCACCTGGAGTTTCTTCCACTAGTTTCTTCCATCCCACGGGAGCTCAGTTGTTCTCAAAACCTGTTTTTGGTGCCAGCCCACAGATAAGAAGGCCCAAGGACATGATACTTGCAGCCTAGGTGGGAAGGAACAGAAAGAGGGTGGAGAGGTGAGACATTTTCGAGGCTGACTCTAAAACTTAAATTAGATGTGGGAGGGAGGAAAAGATGAAGTAAAAGATGGCTTAGTACTGTTGAGATTGGGTACTGGAGAACTAACAAGCCATTAACATGGGAAGGGTGGAAAGGTATTGTATTTACAGCTGGCCCCAGAGTCCTGCAGATGGAGGACTGTCTGTGACTAGGCGCTCTGTCGTGAAGGTGAGGCCCGAAAGCTTGCCCTGGAGGGAGAGAGTGGAATGAAGAGACAGCTGGTTATTAGTGGTTCTGAGATGCAGCAGAAAGAGCAAGGCGTTTTGGACAAGAAGCACTGGGATTTAGGTTTCTGCTTTACCATCTATAAGCTGTGAGATTTAGGACAAATCTCTTACCAATTTCGTCATCTGTAAAATAGGGCTATTTCAGCCCTAACCTACCTCCCGGGGCACCTGTGTGTGAGCACAGTATTCTTGGTTTCACCACTTTATCTGAGACCTGCCACTCTGTTCACCTCACACCCGAAATGTTAATAATTACCCCGTGTATCAGACAGGGTTCTTCAGAGAAATAGAAGCAATAGAATATATGTTTATACACACTAAGATTTATTTTAAGGCATTTGTTCATGCAGTTGTGGAGGTTGGCAAGTCCAAAGTCTGTAGGGCAGGCTGGCATGCTAGAAACTCAGGAAGGATTTCTATGTTACGGTCTTGAGGCAGAATTCCTTCTTCTTTGGGAAACCTTGGTTTTTGCTCTTAAGCCTTCAACTGATTGAATAAGGCCCACCCACATCATCTAATCTTCTTTACTTAGAGACAACTGATTATAGATGTTAATCACATCTCAAAAATACCTTCACAGCAACATCTAGACTAGTGTTTGACTAAATCACTGGGCAACATAGCCTAACCAAGCTGACATAAAATTTAACCATCATGCCTTGGACACACAGAAAATCAGACATGAGAGGGATCCAATCCTCTTGTCACATAACCAGGAACACCCCTGGGTTGCTCTGGGCCTCATATCCTTCCTGAGTAAACTGGCCACCAGAGCACAGTCCTTTCAAAGCCCCAGGAAGAACTTTTCACGTTAAAGTGCCCCCATCAGAACAAGTAGCGCTCAGCATCTCCCCGGCTAAGTGTGGTCCCAGTGCCATCTCTAGTGCCCCGGGCCCCCTAGGTATGGGTTGGTAAAGGTAGAGGGACTGCAAAAGAGGTGTCCTTCTTTGTTGCCAAGCTCTCTGCATTTCTCTGGCATCATTGCCAGTCTCTTGCCTCACTAGACTGAAAGGCTCCCCGTCTGTGCAGGCCACTTCCCCAGGGAGCAGGCCCCCTCGACCCTCTGCCAGCTGCCTGAGCTGGGGCGCAGGGGTTCCTTATCCTCCCAGGCCTTGGGTGCCTGCTGTTTGGGACCATTTGGATAAGTTTTTCTAGGTCAGACGGCAGGGAAACTAAGGGGCCAGTGGAGATGGTGGCTTTCCTGAAGGGTGTGTCCCAGGGGGCCTGGGCCTCCTTGCCTCTCCCAGATTGCAGTTTAATTGGCTAACTCTCCCCCGACCCCGCCCCAGCCACCTCCACACACTGTGACAATAGGCAGCTGTTAGAAAGATTTCCAACAATTTTGAGGACATAAACTCCTGTGGTTTGTATCCAAATTTGCTGTCTCTGTTTTACGTCTTGTCGCCTGAAGGAGGCTAAACACAGCCCCCTCTCCGGCTTTCAGAAGAGATTCCCTCACACCAAACATTTTGTGAATCTCAGTAGAAGATTCTCCAGACTTGGTGGTGATAAGGTGGTTGAAGTCACCTACATTATCTTTTTTTTTTCAGCTTTATGCGGTATAATTGACAAATAGAATTGTAAGACGTTTAAAGTGTACAACCTGATGGTGTGATACACGTGTACATTGTGAAAAGATTCCTCCCATCGTGTTAGCACATCGCTCACCTCACATATTTACCTTTTTTGTTTTTGGTGAGAACGTTTACACATTATCTAATTTAATCCTCACATCAGCCTTGTGAGGCAGACATTTTTAGCTCTACTTTGCTAATTATCTTGACCACGGCCACATAGCTAATAAATGAGGGGGCTTTTATACATTTACTTTGTACTGTGTCCCTCTTAGAAACCTTAGAAACCGGCGCACAGTATCCTCCTGTAAAGTAATGTAACTTAACTGGCCAACTAGAAGTAGTGATATTTTTCATTTATTTCTTCATCGGTTTATTTATGCCACACGTGAATATCTCCCAAGTGCAAAGCTTGCTCCAAGGAGCATGCAGTCTAGGGAAAGAGCCAGCCATGTTTTCCAAAGAGAGAGTGAAGTGGTTATGTGCATTCGTACGTGGCACAGTCGGGAATGTGCATTTGGGCAGGGAGGTGAGAAGAAACGCTGACTGTGGGCTCAGCATGAAACTGCCCTTCCCTAGAGCTCCCAAATAGGAACACCAGTGTCACGGAACGTGTTACTCGTAAATTCCATCCCAGCTGCACAGCCGACATTAGCCCCACCCAGGCTGGCGGGGAAGGGGTGGGGTGGGGGGAGCCAGCTGAAGGGGTGGGCATCTTTCTAGTCCCTCCTCTGTGGTGTGGTGGTCAGGCTAAAGTACGTGCACGTCTGGAAAGTGTGATGCAAATGTAAAGAGCTGTCTGGTTGTGACTATGCTCGCCTCCCAGCCCTTGGCTCTCTCTGCCTGGGTCACCCTCCCTTCTCCCTCTTGTCTGAGGGAAACTGCTCCTCATTCCCCTGTGCCTGGACAAGTGATTTTGGAGGTCTAGCAGCCACATTACCATTCTCTCCTCCTCCCCACGGTGTCTTGGGTATTATTTAACTACAGTGTGGGTTATGTTTCCCACTGTAATTATAAACTCCTTGTTAAGCTGCCTGAGGCCTGAGATATCTGAGGCACCTCTCCTGCCTCCTCCACACATTCCTCTCATGAACACACTGTCCTGGCTTCCGTTCTCTGATTCTTTTGTCCTCACCCAACAGGGCCCCCAGGGATTGGGGCTCCAGGCAGGTTCCCAGGCAGACCCTGTGCTTTCTTGCATTGCTGGTCTCCACACCTGGACTGCCTTCACCCCGCTTCTGCCTGACTCCTTTCTCCCTGGTTCAGCTAAGTCTCCCCCTCCTTGGAATTCCAGACCCCTTAATTTCATTCCCTCTGTGGCATTTATAACAATAGCGATAACCAGACTCCTGGCTAGCACACCCTGCAAAGCACTTCCCCATACATGATCTTTTCTTATTCTTACCAAAAGATTCTGGCGAATAGCTGCCGTGTCTTTCATATTTTCTACGAGCAGATTCTTAACATACATACCACTTCTAATGGTCATGGAGACGTGTGTTAGTGTGCCTATTATACAGATGAAGAAACTGAGGTGCAAGATGCTAGAGCCCTTGCTCAAGTTTATCCAGCCAGGAGTCAAACCCAGGTCTGCCCGACTTCAAAGCCTCCTTATCTCCCACAGTATGTGGCCTGTGGTGAGGACATATGTTCTATTGGTCTCCGTTTGTAGACATGGAGACCGAGGCTGGGTGAGGATGAGTAACTCGCCCAAAATGGCGGATGCAGGACTCTGGTCTGGGCCTTTTGATTACAAATTCCACACTCTTCCCTCTATACTGGCACTTCTTATGGCTGGTTATCCTGCTGGATAGTCATTGATATTCACGACTAATCTCCACCACTTGATGCAGCAACGTAAGGGTCAGGTCAGTGTCGATTCATGTAGGTGGATTCCTAAATTGCCCAAACTGGTGCCTGACCATAGGAGCATCTGATCCATGCTACATGGGTAGGTAAATGGAAGATACAAGATCTACTGATGGGAAGGGAAGTGAGAATGTTCTGGAGGATGAATTCATGTGCCAGGAGGACAGATCCATTGGGGATTCCACATTTGGAAACTTATCAGGAGGGACCAGCGTAAGGAACTCTTGGTGGGTAGGCAGATTGTGGAGACAAACCCTGCTCTCTTCATAGTTTTGTCAGGGCCACCTCATGTTGGGTATTGGGAGTGGGGCAAGAATCCCAGAGCCCGGGACCTCTACAGACAGTGGCCACCCCCTAGTGTGAGCAATTGATCTGGTCGTGGGTGCCCCGTGGGCCACTCACTAGCTCCTGGGGTACATATTGAGAGATCCAACATTTGCAGAGTTTCGATATTTTCTTTTCTCGATACTGTGTTCTTTCAGAGTATACAGGAATTAACGATAATTCGCACCGATGGCTCCACTGAAGGAAAAAAGTGCCCTTGGATGATCAAAGTTGCAAATGGGGTCAGTTTGGGTCCTCTGAGAAATGGAGATGAGATGTGCAAGGAATTTGCTGGGGATAACGGCTGTAAAGGGTAAAGAGGGGGGAGCAGGAGTGGGTGGGAGACCTCAGACCACAATGCGGGTCTGACACCTGCGACGTGAGGGCAGGAAGGAAGGGAGACGGTGTAGGAAGAACCTCAGACTGCACTGCAGCTCTGAGACAGCCTGGGCCAGGCTGATGGGGAGTCTCCAGCAAAGTTGTCCTTAGAGGAGTCTTGCACTGGGTAGAAATAGCTGGGCTCTGGTCCTCCCCTCATGCTCAGTCATTGGCTGAGTGAACCTCGGGGAGAGTGTTGTCGCAGTGCAAATGCTGCAGCAATTCTCAGGAGGCAGCAGCTAGAGGCTGTGAGTCAATTGGGCCCTCCACCAATAGTGTCTTGAAGGGAGACATGAGCAGTGCATCTGCATGAGTGACATAGGGACGAAGCCAATGCTTTGGACCTAGAAAGATCCGACTTACTGATTGTGTGACCACAGGTAACTAAATGAATGTTTTTGAGTTAATTTACTTACCTTTGGCTGACAGATGGATTAAATGAGGTAATGTACGTAAGATGCTTGTCATGGTTCAGTTACTTAAAAATTGTTAGTTATCTTCCCTTCCTGGAGGCAGTATAAAATAGTGGGTAGGGAGGCGGATACTGGAGAGAGAGCACCTGGGTTCAAATCCTATTTCTGCTACTTGTTAGTTGTGTGATCTTGGACAAGTTACCTAACCCCTCTGGGGCTCAGATTTCTCCTCTGAAAAATTGAGATAATAATAGTTCTTAACCTCATGGGGTTGTTGTGAGAATTAAATGAGATAATCCATGTAAAGGAGTCAGAACCTAATAGCTGTTTATTATTTGCCTGAATTCTAGAGTCAGGCTTCCCTCTTAAAAAGCCATGCATGACGATGGCCTGCAGAGGGCAGCATTTCCACAGCAATCTGACTCTACTCCGGGCTAATGTAACCCGGCTTTTCAAGTTTAGGACAGAAGAAAACCAAGGTATACAAAGTGCAGCAGACTGACCAAATGAAAGAATGTGCCAGAAGAGATGCAATGGCACAGGAGAATGGGCAGAATTAAAAAAAAAAATTTATTGGTGGGTGGCTACAATGAAACAGAATGGAGAAAAATACTAAGAGTTGAAAATGAAAAGCTCACACGCAACTTAAGGTGAGCACATGAAACAAAAGCTTCTTATTGAAAACAACACACCTCCTCTCCCTGGGCATGTCTCTGGGGCCCCTGGAGTCTGGTGACCTGGGTGCTGGTTTGTTTGTACAGATTGTGCCAGAGACGAAGACATTCTTTGAAAACACTTGAATGCAACTTAAAGATCTACAGTCCAGGGTTGACCGAGCTGAGTGGAGTAGCTTTGGACTTACAGGACATCTGATGTCTGATGCCAGCTCAGTTCCTAGCTAGTTGGGTGACTTTAAGTGACCATTGGAACATCTCTCTGTGGGATGCAGACAACCTTTCGAATAGTCAAGAGCAAAGGGCCAGGGTGGGGAATTATTGTTATTCTATATTCCATGCCACATCCCCCAAAAGTCCTTGATTTGCGCCATGTTATCCTGTAGAACATTCTCTAGTTTCTCTAGCATCTTGGTTTATCCTACACTCCCAGGGTGACTGTCCCTCTTTTTGCTCCTAGTGACTAATTGTAACGTTTACTATCTGGCCTCTTAGGAGTCTCTTGGGACCATCATTAACCATCATTAAACACAGAAATCCCTATTGATATTTGCCATGGAGTCTCACTTCATGTACAAAAACACAGTTTTGTTTTACATTGTTTTCAACCTAAACGCTTAAATCCCTGCCTCATCCTGTACATAGTGTTCTGCAAATTGCCCTTTTCACTTAACCCCATATCTTAGAGAATTTCCCATGCGACACGTAAAAATTGACCTTGTCCTTGTACAGATGTCTTGATGGAAATCCATTGTACGAATGTGCCAGAGTTGATGTAAGGAATCTCGTATCGACGGACATTTAGACTCTTTCCAATTTCCCCCTTTCAAAAGCAGCACTGTAAGATCATCCTGTGTGTCTTGTTGTCCATATGCGCGAGTCTTCCACTAAGAAGGATGCCTAAAAATGGAATTGCCAGGTTACAGGGGGTGAGTTTGACAGATACTGCCGAGTTGCCTCCAAAGGCTGTGCCTGTTTACATTCCTGTCTCTTTCTAACACACACTTTATTCTAGTCGACAGTTGACAGGTAGGTTCTATGTCAAGAATTGATGGACTTGAGAGGCAGTATAGCCTAGTGGTTAAGAGCTAGATGTTGCATTCAAATCCTAATTCTTCTCTGTACAATTTATGTGAACTTCGGCAAGTCACTTAACCACTTGTGATTTGGTTTTCTCAAAGGTAAAGTGGGACTAGGAATAGTACCTAATTCACAGGCGGTTGTGATTGTTAAATGAGTTAATATATGTAAAGCACCCAGAACAGGTGCCTGGCAAGCAGTAAGCCCTAAACCACTGTTTTGCGGCATCGGTGTACCAGTGTCCTAGATCTGTAAGACTCTGGGGTGTTTGGTGCTGAAGTAAATGTGTGAGAAGTTGCAAGATGCATGTGGCGCATCAAACCAGAGAATAAATTTCATTAGTAAATTTTGCTGAAAAAAGTTAAGTAATTTAATTGATAAATACCTAAAAACACTTTTATATGCAAAAAGATACATCATGGAGAAAAATGTAAAATTGACACAAATTTGAAAACCCGGAACTTCAAAAATTGAATACCTGTTGAGGGCTGCTGTGGATGAGGTACTTCAACCCCCAAAGAATGTGGGCTCCTTTTGGATTATTCTGATGGGAAAAGGTTGAAGAATGGAAGTAATTCATAGCGGTTTGCCTTCTGAAACTGAGGGTCTTCGTGGGTCTGGGTTAACTTTCTGTGGTTTTCTGGCACTAATGACTGTTCCTAGCAATGAAATGCAAATTATTCTCATAGATAACCAATATCAACTTATTTTTGCAAATCAATGAAGAGATATTATATTTGAAAATGATTTCAAGTATATAATTAGTGCATATATAATAGTGTATATATTCAAGTATATAATTATATATTCAATATAAGGTAATGATTTCAAGTTGATAACTATTGCCCTGTAAATAGCTGGAGTTTAAATTAGTCAGCCAGGTAATCAGAGTCATCCTTGATCTCCTATCTTGTGGAGCCACCAAGATTGATGGGACAACCAGGAAAATCTCAGAGTTTCAGAATCTTCAGAAATCATTGAACCTTGTACCTCATTTACAGTGTCCTTCACTCTTTGTCCTTCCTTCACTCTTGTGTTTATTTTTTCACGTTTGTCACATTGCAATCAGTTAGAAATCTAGTTTGTCTACCCTTAGCAGCTGCTTTTAGCAAGGCGAAGTGAAGAACTGACTCCAAATCTTGACGTAATAAATACATGTGAACTTGGGCACGTTAGTGAATCTTTTGGAGCCTCGTTGACTGCGTCTAGCAAATGAGGATCCTGTCTGTATCAGGTGGGAATCCTTCTGTTGCAAATGCTAGGAAACTCATCCCAAACAGAATTTACTGGCTCACATAAATGGAAAGGCTGTGGGTCGTGTTTTAGGCATGTTTTGATTCAGGACTCAGAGGTCATCCTAGGACTCAATTTCTTCCTCTCTTTTTCGATTCTTCTGTTTTGACTCCATTCTCAGACTTCAAGTGGTAGCAAGACTGTTGTGGGCGCTCCATTCCTCTACATCCCTCAGGTTTCAATCTTAA
The DNA here is from genome assembly GCF_020826845.1 of Diceros bicornis minor. Taxonomy (NCBI): domain Eukaryota; kingdom Metazoa; phylum Chordata; class Mammalia; order Perissodactyla; family Rhinocerotidae; genus Diceros; species Diceros bicornis. The sequence goes on along the minus strand of NC_080764.1, from coordinate 18,569,786 downwards.
AAGAATCTGTTTGTCTTTGTCCCAGCATTCCCAGCAGAAGTCTTGCTGGGTCTCACTGCAGCTGATTGGGTCTTGGGCCTATCGCTGAACCAATCACTATGGCTAGGGGAATGAGGGTGCTTATTGGCTTAGGCTGGGTCACATGACCCATCCTTGCACTGGGAGCAGAGCTCTCCTGAAAGCCTTAGACTGAGGGTGGGAGGAGGGTACCTGGTGCTCAGACTGTTGAATGTTGCTAGAAAGAGAGAATAGATGTTGGGAGGCAAAAAGCAAATGTTTGCTCTCATATCGCTTCTCCAACAGGTTTGTGGTGTGGATAATGAGGTGAAATAAAGAACAGTGCAACTTCCTGGCAAAGTGACATGTGCTGGGCAATCAATGGTGGTTTTCTGCCAATGTCTCCTGTCTGGCAATACTTTGACTATTGCTGCTTTTTCTTTACACTCTATTCTTTTGAGATTTGTTCACTTTGCAACAACTCCTCAAATTATTTTTATATCCCCAGCCCCAGTCTCTCTCCACAGTTTTAGTCCAATGTCTCCAAATGACCTTTGATCTTTTTTGCTTAGTTATCTCACTGTAACCTACAGTTCACATCAGAAACCCAACCCATCATCTTTTTTTTCTTTTTTTTGCTGAGGAAGATCAGCCCTGAGCTAACATCTATTGCCAAGCCTCCTCCTTTTTCTCCCCAAAGCCCCAGTAGATAGTTGTATGTCACAGTTGCACATCCTTCTAGTTGCTGTATGTGGGACGCGGCCTCAGCATGGCCGGAGAAGCAGTGCGTCGGTGTGCGCCCGGCATCCGAACTCGGGCTGCCAGTAGCGGAGTGTGAGAGCTCAACCACTAAGCTATGGGGCCGGCACCCACAACTCATCATCTTGATCCTTAAATCAGATCCCCATTCCTGAACCCCTCACTTCTGCCCTTGGTCCCATACATCCCTCAGGTACTAAAATTGTTTTGATTTTGTATTATTTCCGTTCTCACTTGATGCCTGGATTATTGAAACGACCTCTTCTGCGATGTGCAGACTCAGCCCCTCTTGTGAATCCTGGATCACTGAGGATGAGGCTCCAGAATCCCACCGCCTGGGTGTCATAGCTCGGTGCAAGTCTTATAAGCTGCATGAATGTGAGTAAACTACTTAATCTTCTTAAGCCTTGGTTTCCTCATCTGTAAAATCTATTTTGCTTTTTTCAATGTATATTTTCAATGTAAATCATGTGTTCCTTTGATAAAGGATCTAGACTTCAGAGTCAGGTTTATAGGTGTGGTCTGCTGGCCTGACCACCCTGTACGGTCTCTCCGAACCCATTTGACTCTAGTTTATGATTCACTTCACTCTCATTTTTTTTTCAGCAGCAGATATTTTTGATTTAGAGAGTGTTGGCCAACCCCATAGAAATGCTACTTTCACACCTGTGGAATATCATGTTGCCTGACATTCACTTCTGTAGCGCCTCTAATCCTCCCCAGCCCTGGGGAATGTAATTATATACACCCCTTCTCAGCTCTGGCTGCTGCGGTCCCACTGCCGGATTGCTTGTCTGTTTCCTCCTCACCTTCCACTGACCCCAAAAGTGTTGTTACCCAGGAGGTGGATTTCCCAAGGCAAAGGTGCACGCACTAGACGTGACCACAGGCTCTTCTGTGGGAGCCTGTGAGTGTGTGGTGAGTTACCTGTGGGGCTGGACTTCACCTGGGTGGCTAAGCAACCCCACGTGGGGTGAAGTAATGGCTGGGAGCAGAGAGACAGGGGACACACCTGGGTGGGCATGCGTTACACCTGTGCTGTCCAGTACAATAGTCATTACCCACAGCCACATGTGGTGACTTAAATTAAAATTAATTAAAAATAATTGAAATTTCTGTTCCTTGGTCGTACTAACCACATGTCAAATTCTCAATAGCCACTTGTGACTACTGGCTTCCCTTTTGGACAGCACAGATACAGAACAGTTCCATCACCCTAGAAAATTCTGTTGAAAGCACTGTTCTTAAGTGTGGCAACAGGAACAGGTATGCTGGAACCTCAGCCAGGCTGGCAGCGGGGAAAGTAGAGCCCTGCCCCCTTGGCCGATATGATGTGGACTGGGGAAGCCAGCTTGGTTTCAGAGGTAGGCCATAGAACTGGCAGTGCATAGCACCCAAGGAGTGTACACATCTGAGTGAAGCTCCCTCAGTGCTATGCAGGGCGGGTGTTCTAACCTTGGCCAAGCGCAATCTTGAGAGACTCAAGGCAGACGGGAACCCCTAGAAGACAAGCATTTTACTGAGCATTTTACATAGCTTATTTCATTCAACCTTAGAGGATATAGTCTTACCACCAGTTCATAGATAAATAAATTGAACCTCAGAGAAGGGAGCCTGTATGTAAGTACTTCTGTATTGTTCTGTGCTGCCTCAGAGTTGGACATGAGGACCTGAGTTCTGGGGAAGCAGCTGCCTGAGCTCTTGGCAGGAAGCTGGCTAGAATCAGGCAGGGTGGCTCAGCTTGGGTCTGGGGCCAGGTCTCCAACAGGACTGGAATGTAAGGCAGAGAAGAGGAGGCGGGGAAAGTGGGAAGGAGACAATGGGACAGACCTAACTTTGGGGGTGATGCTGATGCCTCGGAGTGCATGCAGGTGCTCTAGTGATGCATTCTGTAGATCCGAGAATGGGACTGAGAGTCCTCAAGAGCAGGATCACTATACAGGGGTGGCGTGAGCATGGACTCTGTGAGGTCACACAGCCCTTGTCTAAGTCCCACTTCTACTGTTTATTCCTTTGTAGCAGCTGAGGTCACCTCTCTGAGTTTTCATTTCCCCATCTGTAAAAGGAATATGATAAGATGGCATTTATTATTGTCATTATTATCTTTGCAGCCTCAGATATAAATACCATACTTAACATAAGAAGACCCTCAATAAAAATTGAATGGAATTGAATCTATTTGAGATGGTTGGAGAATATAGGGGCAGAAACAAGAGTCCACCTAGATGAGAAGAAAGAGGCCTACTCAGGTCTACACCAGGACAATAATTACACTAAATACAAGGTCATTTACTTCTGGCCCACCAAAAGCATTCACTTAGTTTTGCTACCAGAAATCCCAGAGATGTGTCCATTCACTGTAAAAATGACCCTTTGGTGCCATCATTTTGTGACCATTGGCTTTATCAATATTAGGATCTACATTTATGTGATGAATTATTGGGCTCAAGTTAGAAATTGCCAAATTATTGTTGTCTGTCGGGTGGGGATAACATGTTGTACCTGTACACACAGAGTAGTTTAAAACCACCTGGCTTAATCCAGGTAAACAATCAATTATTTTGAAGACATTCAGCTTCCAAATATTGAAGCAAAATTTCAAATTGGTTTATCAGTGTATCCTAAGAATTGTCACATGGAGGCTTCTTCACAGTTGGCCCTACCCGTGTTCTGGCCGCCTGGTGACACTAGGAGGCTTTTAGTTTATCCTGTGTGTCTATCTTGGAGTTAAATTCAAGGTCAGAAATATTGTGACCAGCACTAACAGCATTGTCAACAAGTATTATTGGATGCCTGTTATGGATATGGATGCTAGCGACTCGCAACCCCCAATACCACCAGGCCAACATATAGGTAAATTCCTAACTCAGTTCCCAGGCTAAATAAAGACTGCTTCCAGCAAACCCATATTAGGGGGTTTAGTTATCAAATCACACAGCCTGATGGACTGAGCATTTGAATTCACAAAAGGTGAGGTTTCTTATAAAGAGTCTTTCAGCTGAGTTCTCCAGGCAGAAAGCTAAGGACAGAATATATAAATCCTGGCTTATGCTGTCTGATTTGTGTGTGTGTGTGTGTTTGTGTGTGCATTAGTGAGGGAGAGATACACCTGTCCCAGGACTCAGGCTTGTTGTCTACCTGAATTGATGTCACACAGTGCTGTTATCCTAAGTGACGATGTAAATAATCTTTCACAACTGCCTGGGATTTTAAAATTATATTCACTGTCAGGATGACCCAAAGAAGCGGTACCCCAGTCCTGATCTCTGATCTTTTATCTGAGAACCTGATTCATGTGTCCTGAGGTGACGTATCAGCTGCAGACCACTGGTCCCCCTTGTTGTCACTGAGTCATAGCTCCTCTTGTTGGAATGCCCTGTTCTGCCTGTAGAATATCTACTCTTGGGTCTCTGAATCTCAATGTTCCTTTTTCCTTCCCCCAGTTCATTCGCCATGGGCTCCAGTTCATAGGGCAAATATTTGTCTTTGATCCTTTGACAGAGCTTTCTAGTGTTCAATCTTGTCTGGTTGCTCCCCTTCCTGGGTGCATTGAATAACTGCTTCCCAGCCACTTTGCCCTCAGGTGGGCCATGAGCTGGTTCTAACCAATGAAATGTGAATGGCAGTGAGGTGTGCGCTTCCAGGCCAAAACATTTAAGAGCCAATGTACCCTCTCCACTCTGTCTCTCTTCCTTCAACACGTAGTAAGCTCTCAGTAGATGCCGGCTGTTATGATTATGAGTACTACTCAGTGGGGAAATGCTGTGAGGGCGTTCCTTGCTTGAGAATGACTTGAGAAAATATGTGGAAGCAACAGTAGGTTATTTTTTGCCTTTTTGGAGAATGGAGAGAGATAAATAGAATAGAGGAGTGAAGAAAGTAGAGGAGAACGGAGGTTAAAGGGTCTAGCACCAGTGAACCTGGGTTGGATTACTACCTGTTGGCTGTGTATCTTTGGACAAGTTATTTAACCTCCCCAAGGATTAGTTTTCTTATCTGTGATGTGAGGGGCAAATATGGTAATCCTACAGGAGAAATGTGAATACTAATATGGAAAAATTGTTTTATAAATCAGACAATGCTAAAGCAAAACAACCAACCCTTCTCCATTATATTTGATAACATTGTAGAAGAATGAGTATGAATTTTGTTCTGAATTAGTCCATTTCTTCTATCCATGCATGCGTCTGTCCATTTGTGTGAATTGAGTACCCACTGCATATCAACTACTGCAGGCAATGGTGAGAGAGCAAGCGAGGGAGAGAGAGAGCACATATGTACATGTGTGATTTGTGTGTGTGTGTCAGGTTGATCAACTGTCCCAATTTTCCTGGGACTGAGAGGCTTTTTGGAACATGCGACTTTTGATGCTAAAACCAGGAAAATTCCAGGCAAATCAGGACAAAATGGTCACCTGTGTGTGTGTGTGTGTGTACAGTGATACTTTAAGAAATTCTGGCCTTGAGATGTAGGATGCTTTGGAATGGGGAGAGACTAAAGACAGTTCATTAAGAAAATATTGCAGTAGTTGAGGTGTGCGATGATACCACCTAAAATGGGGAGGTGGGGCAGAGGGAGGAATGGAAAAGAGGTTGATAGCTATCAGTGATGTTATAAAGCAAAAGCTAACAGATCTCCAAATGGATCAGATGCATCCCAGACCATTGCTTGTGTTTGCTTACTGCAGTAAAGTGAGCCATTTATTAGCCACCAAAGATGTTAAAAGTGATTCATGGTCTCAAAAGTTCCTAAAGACTATCCAAATAGTTGGAAAACCAAGTTCCAGCTTCCTCTCTGCCTTAAGGAATCATTTCCTTCAAGGGTTTTTGAGAAAGAAGATGGGGTGGGAATGGAGATAGGTTGTCTCTTACCTGCTGTGGAGTTATCAGCTGGCATCCGGTGTCCTTTTGCTGATCTAGTTAAGCTGGTTCCGGCCTAAGCAGCAGGTCACAGTGCCCTTGCTAGGATGCTGCCGTGTTCCTGCAATGGCAGCAGAAGTGTGAAAGTGGGCAGCCCATGCCTCCTGTCCTCGCCCTCTCCTTTATTTTGCAAAGCCTGATCATTCAGGGCTCTATCTGAGCATCAAACTTCAGCGCAGGATTGGGGATAACTAAGAAGGAGACGTTTTAATATTATGTGTTAATTGTTAATACTTAATGTGTTAATGAGCTAGGAAGTTCAGACTCGTCACATGCTGTTGGTCTCTTGTGGGCGTCCCCGCTTCCTAATATCAGCCCTTTGTCCCAGGTTGAGGCCTCTCTGTGAGTATATTCTTCCTGTGTCATGTGCTCTATGTCCAACCTTTGGAAAACCTTTTTCTACCCACAGGATTGGGTAGAAGTAGGTTAAATTCTCTCTAAGTAGGTTAAATCCTAAGTCTGAGTTATTAAGATAAATTGCCCTGGAGTTTTGCTGCAGTGCTCAGTCCACAGTTGTGTTTTTGGTACAGTCTGGGAAGGAGGGGGATATGGTAGGGCTAGCTGAGTCTTGATACTCGTGGTGAAGCCCATGGTGTCCCGGGCAGCCAAGTGAGGTGGTGTTGGAAGTCTCTATACCAGTGTCAGTTGTAACCTTGACTCTTTCATTCTTGTGATTGTCCAGCTAGTAATTGTTGGGACCTCCCCTTACCCCCAGATACCACATACGCATCTAAAACATATACCGGCCCCCCCGCCTCAAGGGCCAATGTGGATTCTCAACAATAGTATAGTCAAAACTCACATGACTGCAAGGCATCCCTCTCATGATGGCATTCCTGTCCCCCTCTCTCAACTGGCTTTCAAATCATGCCCCCTCCAGCCTACTGACAGTATGAGATATACCTATCCCTGAGCTTCTCAAAGACCCAGGAAACTTTGGAATTACCATTAACAAGGTCCCAGTTATATTCTTAGGGGCCATTTTCTGCCCCTCTCTTTCTGGAAAAGGAAGTTCACTGTGTTTATTTCTCCAGCTACATAACTGTGTCCATTCACCTTTATTATCTCTATGCAGATCTGACTTTAAAGAATCCTAGTACTAGTCTTAACAGAAACTTAGGTGTTTTGAGTTCATGTTCAACCATTATTAACTTAACACATTCCCCAAATTTATTGAAACAGTCACTTACATGGCTTTAAGTTTACCAACAAAATAGTTCATCTGAGTCTCAAACACCACCACCAATGCCAATAGTACTTTCACTTACGTTATTGTCTCATTTGCTCTTTACAACAATCCTGGGAGGTAGAAAAAGGCCTTTTTATTCCCTTTTTATAAATGAAGAAACTGATGTTCAGAGAAATGGACTCTTCAGGTCTCTCGGCGAGTAAATGATTATTTAATTGCAAATAACTGATCAAAGACTTTTTGCAACTATCCTAAGAAGCACTCTCTGTGTAACCTACAGCAAAGAGCCCCCATTTCTTCATAAGACAAATAGAAATTATTTTGCAAATAAGCTCAGGGAAGATCTGAAAATGGGAAAAGTATTGTGTTGGAATTTGGGTTTTATTTTCTGCTCCATGAGACCCCCCACTGTTCAAATTGTAAGTCAGAGGGAGAGTTCAGCTGGCTGATCTGTGAGCTATTGAAGTTTTCACTTAAAAAAGAAATCTGATCTTTGTCTAAGTGGCACTAATCTGTGGGGAGAGCTGCTACTGTAAATTCAGCAAGGAATTCATTAATGCTGTGAACCTCCTGGAGCTCTGTGGATGGGTGACCTCTGAAATAGAAGCATAACCGGGAAAGATAAGGCTTCATGCATGATCTACAGGACTCTGTTTCTGGTGATATTCAAGATATCTTAAGTCATGTGTACTTAGGGCCAGAAAGCCAGGAGTTGGGATGGGGGGAGGGAGACCACCCAAAGATTAAATGATACCACACAATAGATTCTTGGCTTTTTGAAATTCTTTGGCAAATCTCTTTCTTTCAACCCAACTATTCTCTTTGCTGGGAATAGTTTTTGCGCTATTCTCTCTGCTGGGAAAAATGGGCTGTTGTTTTGGAAATTACCATGATGCAGTCAGTGAGGCTCATGAACTGCTGATGGGAAGACAGAGCTGAAAAATACCAGTCAGAATCCTGCTGGGAACCCCAGCTGTTGGGGTGTCAGGCAGCTTTGTAAGATTCTGACTTTGACACGGAGTATGGCGTCAGGGTGTTGGGGGGCAATGACTCTGCTAGACTAGCCTTCTGGGAGCTTCCTCTGTGATACTAAACCTATCCTGACCACAAGGCATAATTGTTTTTGTCGCAAATACGTAGATACTCTAGGTTTGGATTTCAAATTGACTATTTAAAAAATTATGTTTTTTCCTGCCTAAATTACTGTATTAGTGTGCTTGGGCTGCCGTAACAAAATACCACAGGCTGGGTGGCTTAAACAACAGACATTTATTTTCTCTTGGTTCTGGAGGCTGGAAGTCCAAGATCAAGGTGCCAGTAGGGTTGGTGTCTGGTGACACCTCTTTTCCTGGCTTGCAGACGGCCAGCTTCTCTTTGTGCCCTTACATGGCCTCTTCTCTGTGCAAGTGGGGGGGGGAGAGAGAGAGAAAGAGAGAGATATCTCTGGGGTCTCTTCCTCTTTTTATAAGGACACCAGTCCTGTTGGATTAGGGGCCCACACTTATGACCACATTTAACCTTAATTATCTCCCTAAAGGTCCTGTCTCCAAATACAGTCACATTGGGGGTTAGGGCTTCAACATATGAATTTTAGGGGGGACACAATTCAGTCCATGATTACTACAAAAGAATATACTTATTGTAAAGCATTAAACAATATTGAACTATAACAAGAAAATGTAAACTATTCCCTCCCACTTAGCCTGTCCACCCAGGTGACCATCTTTCCTTTCCTCCTACAAACACATGACACATTGTGTTTTTGTTTTTACAGCAGTGAGGTCATATTGTGTACATTACTCTGCAACATGCTTTCTAATTGACTAACATTAAATTGACTTTTTAAAAATCCTGTTGAGATTTCCATTGGTGTCTCTGACTATAGAGCAGTTGTTCCTAACTGGAGTTTGTGGACACTTAAAAGTCTGTGGGTGGAATTCAGGAGGTCCATGAACTTGGTTGAGAAAAAAAATTGCATCTTGATGATCACTCACTGAAATTTAGTGTATCTTTTAATTAAGAGTATAGACAACAAACCATAGTCATATTTGCAAGAACCTCAGGTATTTTCATATCACATTACAGTTTTGCAGAAATCTCAAAATGTCCTATATGCTTTATATTACAATTGTGATCAGATCTGCTACTGGAACATGTCATTTGATGTGTTAATAAAGAGGCACCTATATTACTCTACTGCGAATTTGTTTTTATAAAGTCTTTTTGATAATATTTCAATATAATTGGTTTCCTTCATAATCCTATGTTTTTTTTTCCCTCAAGTATTTAAAAACAGGATTTTAAGAAGGGACTCATAGATCTTACCAGACTGTCAAAGGGATCCACGACACAAAAAAGGTTAAGAACCCCTGCTATAGAGGCATGACTTAGACTAGGGATGTAATATTTTGCTTGGAAGCTGAAAAGGATGTGGGAGCTGGAATGATATGAAGTTTTTAATACCGAACCAATTGGGAGATTTATAAAGGATAAGAACACATCGCATATGGGAATAACAACTGGACCCGTACCTACAGCAGGACACGGTGACTTGTGTCTGCACATTTCTATGAATCTTATATAAATAATGATGAGAATTCCAATTACCATTAGTGAGTATCTACTGTTAAAGATAATTTTCAAAAAAAGGTAAGATCATAACTCTCATGCAGATATAAAATAAATACATGACAAAGATTTTATTTAACTCATGAATTAAATGAGAATATAGGAAAAGGTGGGAGAACTGAGACTCTGTCTACATTTATACTTAGATTTTAATTATAGTTAGATTATGATTAGATTGGACACTGAAAACCAAACACTGACATGACTTTGTGCTGTTCCTCTGTCTTCTTTAGCATGACCTTGTTCTTACAGGAGTCTGCTGCCTAGTTAAATAGTTTGATTGTTCTTTACAAGAACTTCTTAAAAACCCATCCTAAGATTCTTTGAATCTCTTACCTTTAAATCCTCATCTTACCACTCTACCAATCCTGGACTGTTGTATCACGACTTTACCCAATCCTAACCAAGCCTTTGAAAGACCTGCCTTGAATCAAACTTTCAAATCTCAATAAATTCTGACCTTACCTTTCTTTTCTCCGAGACATGGCCAAAGCTTTGTGAGGTGGCTTGCTCTCAATGCAGTAAGCAATAAACTTGGCTTTGTCGTATCGGGAGGTTGTGTTGATGATATCTGGGTAGCCAGCTTTTGACAGATCTGGAGCTCCCTCCCACTGAGAATCCAGCAGGGACCGAGATCTCACTGCCATGGCCAATGCCCTGGAATGGGAAACCGAATGCTCCTCTGAGGCCCTTTGAGCCTTCTGCTTGGGGACTTTCTGTGATGACAGGGCAGGTAAATAGATCTCCCACTGGTTGGAACTTTGATCTCTTTCATTGAGCTCCCAGATGTTGCATTTGTTTCATTTCCTAGAATTAAGAAACCTTCCTTAGGTGTCCAAATTTGAAAAAATCCTTGGTGGAAATCTATTTGTCTCTCTGTCTTTGTCATTTTTTTTTTTGTCCATAAATAAGAAAAAATTCATAAGGAAGAGGATGGGTGTAGGCCCTGAAATAAGCCCTTTGCACAAGCTGGCCTTGGGTTCTGAGAAGTTCAGTTCAAAAAAGGAGCAAACTTAGGGGCCGGCCCCATGGCATAGCAGTTAAGTGCACGCGCTCCGCTGCTGGCCGCCCGGGTTCGGATCCCAGGTGCGCACCGACACACCGCTTGTCAGGCCATGCTGTGGCAGAGTCCCACATAAAGTGGAGGAAGATGGGCACGGATGTTAGCTCAGGGCCAGTCTTTCTCAGCAAAAAGAAGAGGATTGGCAGATGTTAGCTCGAGGCTGATCTTCCTCACACACACAAAAAACAAAAACAAAAACAAACAAACAAAAAAGGAGCAAACTTAAAACTCCCAATGGTCCTCATTTCCTAAGTGGCAGAAAGAAGCATTAAAAAAAAATCAGATTCCAAAATCGATTCCTTTAGAGATTCCTTGGCCAAAGCAAAGGAAAAATCTGAGAACTCTCTCTCTTTTAGATCCTCCTAAATCACAATTTTAACCTAATAATAGTCTTTATCTTAGTACTCTTCCCCAATTCCACCCTCTGCCGTTGCCTTTTGCCCCTCTGGCTCCTTCTGATTTGCTTCTCTTCCCTCCTGGCCTGCCAGAATCCTCTTAAGCGCAGTTGTCTCTTAAAGTTAAACCTCCTTCAGAACAGACAAAACCCATTTCTGTTGATTTCAAGCCCTGGTCTCACTCTGAGCTGAGAGCCCAGACAGGATAGGGAGAAATTGGCAGAGGAACTTAGAGTAATTTTATGAACGTGCAATGCAGGACTCCCTGGTCTATATCAATGAGTGGTAGTGGGAACCTCAGATGCTAAGAAGTGGATGGAGAAAGCAGGATTGGAAGCTCTCAAGGATGATATAAAGGACCCTGAATTTCATAGGAAATCAGAGGGGTTTAGAAAAGCCATAAATGTTGGATAAGGTCTTTTGGAGTCTATCCCCAAAGTCTTCCCTATGAAAGTAGATTAGACCCTAATCCAATTATAGGTAACGAAAGCATGGGTATTTTGGAAACTTCAGCGATAGGCTCTTTGCACCTTTGACAGCATTCAGGAGAAGATGTGGAAGCCGATAGAACCTCAGCTCCTCTCTCCCTTTTTTTTAAATGATGTTAAGCCAGAAATTGAGTATTTAATACATAAGCATAGACCAGATTAGGAAATACCCCATTGCCAGAACTCCAACACTTATTGAGCATTTTGAAAATAACAGGATAAAAACAAAGTAGAAACTTGAATAAATTTATGGCCTTACGGATAAAACATCTAGATGTTCGCGTCTCAGTTATTCGACTCCAAAGGAATGAGTCTCTTGCTGAAGATAGTGATAGATATTGTAAACAGAAAAGACACTGGAAAGAGAATTGCCATGTCTTGGCTAAGAAAACAGAGAAAAAATGTAAAAAATGAAATGATTGATCGATGAGGTGCTCAGAGGGATCTGTTGAGCAGAAATTTCTCTGAAGGTTAAAGGAGCTCTTCTGATTGATTTATTTAAAATAAGTGCTTATATCAATTGAATATTAAAAAATTCCAGAAATTAAGGAAATGGAACTAATACTTTCAATATGTTAAAAAAAATTGTTCTTATAGAAACTTAAGTCTATGGTTTAAGAGTCCAAGTTCAGATACTTTAGGTAAAATTTTGCACATAAGACTAGTTTATTATTTTTGGTTTAATAAAAAAAGTTGTATCTTCTTTATCATGGTAAAGTTTAATAGAAACTTGTGATTTTATTCTTCTTGGGTATGTTCTTAAATTTAAACAGGTTTACTAATCAAGTAAACTAGCATTACTTCTACTTATTAATGCTTATGGTTATGAAAAATGAAAATTTGTGTTGATTTATTCTGAGAATTTAATTTCAACAGTGATTATATTTTGTAGTCTGTCATCTGGAAGATTAATTTCCAAGGTCTTTAGTACTGATAATTGAGTTAATTAATGGATATCCATTGGATAGTTAGATAATTTTTAAGATGGAATACTGAGACATTAATTATTAAGCATAATGTCAAGTTTATATACCTATGCTTCTTCTTTTTATACGCTACTTTGGGCCTGTTAATGAATGTGCTCGTTTTTGCCACTTTAAGGGATGTGTGTGGCTGTAGAAAGTTGTGTATTTGTGAGCTCTGCTAAAATGCTGATGCATGACAGTTGACAATTATCCACATTCTTCTTCTTGCTCCCCACGGTTTTCTCTGTGAAATAGAAGTTACTTTGGTTAAAAGTTATAATTTGATGTAACCGATAAGTCTCTAGTATGAACAATCTTGGCAGAGAAGTACAAGTTTCTATGCAAGGTAACGAGATGTGGTTTTCTTAAAGTAAAAGGAGATTATAGTAGATACAAATAATAAGTTTGAAGAGCTGTGAAATGTGTTAAAATCTTAGCAAAGTTTGCTCAATTTTGATGGGCTTGTTTTCTTGCTTATTGGCTTTACCTGCAATATAGAGGTTTACTTTTTAAATTTATTGGCCCATTGACTTGTGCCCTAGGAAAAAGAGATCAGTAGATCTCTTACTAGTCCAGGGGAATTCTGGATTTTGGCTTTTCTTAGACCTCTTCATTTCATGCTTTATAAGAGGCTTGGAAAGTTGAGGTCACTCCTACATGCTATGATTGAGAGAATAGTAGGCAATTTAGACAATGCCACTAAGGCCACTGAAGGTTGTTAGAATATGCCATCCCTAAAATATGCCAATTTGGCATAAGGATTATTTTGAGCTGCAGGCAATTGAGAAACAGTGGACACAGGAAGAACTCTCTGCTCTCCCTTTCTGCCTAAAAGCAGGGCATATATTTCCCTTTGTAAAGGTGATATAAATTTCCATTTGTAAAGGTGTTCCCCTCTCCCATACCAGGAAGAGGAGAGTGACTCTTATGTGTATAACAAACCTTACTAAACGACCCTTATCTACCATACATTTCCCAATCACCTTTCCACAATTTACCACCCCTAGGAGCCCCAAACCCCCATTTCCTTTGTCTTGTCACTTTTTCGCAATTTAGCACCCTTTGTTAAAGTGGTATATAAGCCTCCAGGTCTAACATCTTCTTTGAGGGCTTCATTCCTTTTCTATGAAGGCCTCCAAGCATATAAAAATTAATATAGTAACATTAAATAAAATTTGTATGCCTTTTCTCTTGTTAATCTGTCTTCTGTCAGTTTAATTAACAGGCTCCCAGACATTAAACCTAAGAGGGTAAAGTTTTTTCCCCCCTACACCATAGAACTTTTCATCCAAGAGGATCATGAGATTGGACAGGTGGTCTTTCAGAACACCGCTGACTTAGATGTAATATTGGCCTCTTGAGATGGAATATGTTCCGTTTAGGGGAAGAATTTCATATTTAGATTCCTACAGACTTCTCTTAGGTCTTTAATATGACTAAAAAGATCTAGGAAGTAAACAAAGAAATCAGAAAATAAGGTAATTTGGTTAAAGACCCCATATCTGGTTCTGTAGACTCTTCAGATTGGAGGATGGAATCTGTTCTCTTAGTTTAGTCTGGGTGTTCTTGGCTCCTGGCTAAAAAATGGACAACCAACTCTGAAATGAAGGATTAGTGTTTGTCCGTGTGGCAGTGTTTACCTGCGTGATGTTCAGAGTTGTAAACGCTGTTGCTCAATTGCTGTCTCAGCATATGATCTAGCAAAGGGCCAGCAGAAAGAACTGGAAAATCTGACACTTACAGAGGTTGAAGTGACCACCATAGGAAACTTGGATGGAACTACTGATGGAATTTTGACATGCAATTATGACACCTCAAAGACCTGGATTAATTACACCTCCAGATATTTATGGTCTCTCCTTCAGCTCACGTTGAAGAATGACCTCAAGAGGGGCTGAGAACCGAACCACTTACCCTTACACTCAATTTGGGCACTGAGAACCAAGCCACACCTTATTCTCTATATTAACATGGCTTTGTGCTGTTCCTCGGTCTTCATTAGCATGACCTTATTCTTCCAGGATTCTGCGGCCCAGGTAAATAGTTTGATTGTTCATTATCAGAACTTCCTGAAGATTCTTTGAATCCCTTGCTTTGAAGTCTTCACTTTGCTGTGTCCGCTCATCCTGGGCTGTTGTACCATGATCCTTACCCAATCCTAGTCAGGCCCCTGCTTTGAAAACCCGCCTTACGTCAAACATCAAACTTTCAATTCTTCATACATTCTACCTTTCCCTTCCTTCCTCTGAGACACTGCCACCACTTTGCCAGGTGGTATTCCTCTTTACAGAAGAAAGCAGTAAACTCAGCTCTGTCTTATCAAGAGGTCATGTTGGTGATATTTGGGGAGGCAGCTTTTGAAGGATGTTACAGTTGCTTTAAAGGAGAAGTCAAAATGTAGAGACTTTTACAGATTAGACATAATGAAATGAATTTGCAGATAACTGCAAAACTGCCTTTTTAAAAGGAAAGGGGCAAGTTGTCCCTCCACCAGACAGAATTCATTTGCATGTCTGTAGACAAAAATCACTTCATGGGTCTCAGTTATCTATAATTTACAGAGCTATAAAAAGGCTCAAAGGCAATGAAAGCAGCAGAGCCCCCCACGGAATCAGAATCAGATGACCCGGAAGGCTGTGCTCTAGACAATGCATAGCTTTCTATTGAAGCACAAATTCTTCCCCAAACGATAGGTGCTGGGTGTCTAGTGTGGGTCTAGGGCATTTCCCAGACATTATTGTGTTTAATCTTCCCCACACCCTACAAAATGAATATTACAATTTCCTTTTTCAAGTGTGGAAACTGAGGCTCAGTGAGGTTTTTTTCCCAAAAGCACCCAAAATGCTCAAATAACATGTGTAATATATATTTGGTTAGTGAAAACATCACAGACTGAGGAAAAATTACAGATCTTTGAATGGTGAAGAGAGAAAGGGATTACAGGGTATCGTATGGAATGCTGGGCGCTATCCAGTTCTTTAATTTGGATTCTTTAATTTTATTGCGGTCTGCAGCTTTCCTTGTCTTTGAGCTATTTCATAACTCTGTAAGTTGAAAAAGAAAATCCCTAGTAATGTAAACAATTCTTGTCCACATTCAATGCAAATGAATGTTTAATGGAGAAAACCAATCTTGCGTCTATTAACAAATGTATATCAGCATTTCTGAAATGCAATCACTATTTTTGATTGCATACGTATGTGTCTGCTCTTTGACTTCTCTTTTGGCCCAGTTTAACACCTTCGAGTTCCCTCATTAATTGATGAATAAAATAGAATAAAATAAAATAGAATCATGTGTTTGACATGTGTTCGTTTCATATTTGTATGAGAGTCATGATTTTTATCTTTTCGAAAATACCTTTTAACAGTTGGAAATGAATTTAGCTTTCATTAGTTGGCTCTGGGGGCACTTAATGTTTCAGGTCACAGAGAAGATTAGCGGCTCATCTAAGGCTCTCCCTGCTCTGAAATTATTAGATTTTACGACCACATACCTGACATTCCTGGAGTTGCATGTTAAGGCTTCTATTGTTTTCTTTCCAAAGCTATCTGATTGCACGGGCTGTCTGTTAAATACAGTCTGAGCAATTAGGCCTAGCTAACCTCTTCCTGACTACAATGCCAGTACAAATATCTAACAGCAAAAAGTGATTGAAAATAATAGGAGCCAATTAATGGGGACAAATCTGGTGTTATAATGGAAACAGGGTGACTGTATGCATTCTAATTCCAGTTAAATGTGTCTTCTCTCCAAAGATGTTTGAATTTCAGATGTAATTAACTTTAACTGTTTGAGTCCTTGGAAATTTCATAGTATCACTAATGGCTCTCTACTGTAGAGCTGTCCAGATCATCACCTGCCACCCTAGGGGCCTTTGTAAGCTTGTAACTCCTGCTTCAGTGTCCTGAGACTTGCATCATCATTTACTATAATGTATTAAAGTTGGAATTCTTAAGTTCAAAGCATCAAAAAATTCAGATGTGTTCAGAAGATAGAGTTTTAGTCATAGCCCTCTTTGCTGCAAGTGACAGAAAACCCAACTCAAGCTAGTTTAAGCAAAAATAACTTCACTGGGTCACATGGCAAAAGTCCTGGGGCACATACTGAGTTCAGGTATAGCTAGATCTAGGGGCTCCAAAAATGTCATTAAGACCTGGTCTTTTTTATTCTCTTGGTTATTCTTCCTCTGGGTTCACTTTATTGTCAGAGGCCCTCCCCTCTGATGGTATCAGACTGCTCCTGGCTTGCAACCTCACTTTCCCAAGACCAGTGGAAAAGAGTCCAGCTGTCACCAACTCTTTCCTGGTTGTACAAACCAGTCTCAGGATTTAGCTCTGATTGGACTGATTGCCATGGAGTGGATCACATGCCCATCTCTGATTGTCATGCCCATCACTATGTCCAGGAGGGTGTGATGTTTTGATTGGCCAGCTTTGGGTCACGTGTCTGATGTTATAGCCATCAGTAGACACCCAACCGCCATGTTCCACCCAAGGCACAAAGAATGAGTGTCGGGGAGGAGACACTCCCTAGAGGAAAATCAGGAAATTTGCCTTTTGGGAGCCTAAAACACCACACAGGAATAGTATTACACGGTGATTGAAGCCCCCAGGTTAAAATCCTTGTCAAGTGGCAGTATTTCTTGAGGGATCTCTCTGCAGAACAGCCGTGTTGTTGAAGGGGAGGAAGACTATCCTCTACCCACTCTGGGTCCTTTCTGGCTTGGCTACAAATTAAATTGACATGAGACCAAATAGCAGGAGAAAATCAAACAAAACTTTATAACATGTATACATGGGAGAAACTAGGGAAACTGAGTTTCTCGATAAATGGCAGAGGTTTTCACCTTAAATAGCATATTCAGGTAAAGACAAAGGAGGATATTGGGAGTGGGGGAGTCAGCTGTGGGAGATTACCAGAAAGCACAGTAATCAAGTATGCAGATCTAAGTCCTCACCTTCCACACTGAGAAGAGTTTCTAGAGATAAGGTCATCCCTCCTTCTTCCTGGTACAGAAAGGGAGATACCTTTACAAATGGAGATTTCCTTTACAAATGTAAATGTCTCTTACAAAGGATAACTTTTACTTTTACTTGGAATGGGCTTAGCAAGGACCCTTCCAGCCTATGCTGTAGGCAGTTAGTGGCAGGGAGAGGTCAAAGTTTCTTTCAGAGAAAATAATCAAGGTAAAGAGACATATTTTGAGTTGGCCAATTCTGATCCCCCCACATTGTTAGTTGGTGTCTAAAAACACCCAATCATTCCATCAATAAACACTTCTCAAGCAGTTACTATGAGACTGGCTCTAAACTAGATATTGGGGATACAGACATAAAAACCACAGTCACTGCTATCAGGAAGAGCATAACATTATTGCCATTTTATTGTCAGGGTCCTTGGTTGTTAGGCAACCTGCTGAGAATAGAGACCAACACTGAGTCCTCAATATGGCATCATTCCCTGGGGTGATCAGCCAGCTACCTGGTGGTGGGTTGGTTACATTGGACTGCTTCCATCTTGGAAGGGCCTACATTTGTTCTTACTGGAACAGACACTCTATATATGGATTGTCCTTCCCTGAACATAATACTTCTGCCAAAACTACCATCTGTGGACTTACAGAATACCCTATACACCATCATGGTATTCCACACAGCATTGCTTTGGATCAAGGAACTCATTTCACAGCAAAAGAAGTGTGGCAATGGGCCCATGCTCATGGAATTCACTGGTCTTACCATGTTTCCCACCATCCTGAAGCAGCTGGCTTGATAGAATGGTGGAATGGCCTTGTGAAGACTCAGTTACAGTGTCAGCCTGGCAATACCTTGCAGGGCTGGGTCAGGGTTCTCCAGGAGGCTGTGTATGTTCTGAATCAGTGTCCAATATATGGTGCTGTTTCTCCCCTAGCCAGGATTCATGGTCCAGGAATCCAGGGGTGGAATTGGGAGTTGCACCACTCACTATTACCCCTAGCAACCCTCTAGCAAAATTGTTGCTTCCTGTTACTGCAACTTTATGCTCTGCTAGCCTAGAGGTCTTAGTTCCAGAGGGAGGAATGCTTCCATCCAGAGACACAACAATGATTCCATTGAACTGGAAGTTAAGATTGCTGCCCCTCACACCCTGGAGTCAACAGGCAAACATATTCAAAACAAAATAAGGTGGAAATACTCATGAGAGTTACAGTCCTCATTCTGTAACTGGTCATGTGGTCATAGCCGGTATTTATAACTACCTTCTTCCACTACCCATTCTGTATTCCCTTTGTCTTCAGCAAGCACCTCAGCTGGTGGTTCTGTACCTGGTGGGGTGACTCAAACCTTCATTCCTGGAGTCTGAGTCATTAGAAGTCCTGCCTGGACTGGGTTGTTGTAGTTTTCCATGGACTTTACTCACAGGACATGGTAATACTAAGAAATGACCTGAGGGATCGCCTGTATTCCACACATGCTCTTCCTTACCTCCTTTGTGGAGTAGTGGTCCAACTTCCCCTTGGTAGTCAGGATCAGTCACCCCAGCCAACACAGTAACTTCCCTCCTTGCCTGTTGATCTATATACCTGTATTAAGCAAATATCTTTTTCTTTCCTCTCTTATTCCCTTATCATGTAACATAAGATATATTGACTTTATATCATACCATTTAAGTTTTGTTAACTTTACATCATAGTATTTAAGTTATGGAATATTAAGGAGAAGAGTAAACATCGTTCACGGACTTAACTCCTTTTCTGGGGAAGGGGTTAGTACATCTTTGGTTGCACACAGGATAGTTGAATCATGTTAGGCAAAATTATGACCTTCATTTGGAGATGAAGTATGGTTTAAGGGGATGCATATAGGTGTCAAATTGACAAGGGGTGGACTTTTGATGGTTAATTTTATGTGTCAACTTGGCTGGGCTAAGGGATGCACAGATAGCTGGTAAAACATTATTTCTGAGTGTGTCAGAATGTGGGCAGGCATCATCCAATATGCTGGGGGCTAGTGAAGGAAGGACAAACTCTCTCTCTTCTTGAGCTGGGATGTATGTCTTCTCTTGCCCTCAGACATTGGAGTTCCTGGTTCTTGGGCCTTCAGTCTCTGGCACTTACATCAGCAGCCCCCCACCCTTCTCAGGCCTTTGGACTTAGACTGAATTATCCTGTAGATTTTTCTGGTTCTCCAGCTTGCAGATAGCAGATTGTGGGACTTCTCATCCTCCATAACTGTCTGAAGCAATTCCCATAATAAATCTCCTCTTATACATATCTATGTATATCCTCTTGGTTCTGTTTCTCTGGAGAAGGCTGACTAATACAGGTAGATAAGATGTTGGATTAAGTCAGGGACACATTGAGTTTAGGTTCCTCTGAGATGTCAAGTTGGCAGTTACAGATATTTGTCTGGAACTCAGAGAGAGTCCAGCACATTTGGGTGCTGTATTGGTTTTTCAGGGCTGCCGTAACAAATTACCACAAACTTGGCAGCTTGAACAACAGAAATTTATTCTCTCAGTTCTGGAGGCCAGAAGTCCTAAATCAAGGCACCAGCAGAGTTGGTTCCCTCTGGAGTCTCTGAGGGAGAATCCATTCCATCCTCTCTTCTAGCTTCTGGTGGCTGCTGGCAATCCTCGGCTTGGGGCTGCGTAACACCAATCTCTGTCTTCATGTGGCCTTCCCCTCTGTGTATCTTTATATTTTCTTCTTTTCTGTCTCTTATAAGGTCACTCATCATTGGAGTTAGGGTCCAACTTAAATTCAGGATGATCTCATCTGGAAATGCTTAACTTGATTACATCTGCAGAGTCTGTTTGCAAATAAAGTCAAAAGTACCGGTTAAGACTTGGACATATCTTTTGGGGGGAACCACTAATAACGCTCTGTAAGTGCTATCAATTTAGAGATGTTATCCAAACCCTGGAGCATGCATGCAGTTGCTTCAGGAGGGAATATAGAGGGAGAAGATAAGAGGGTCCAGAGCAGAATCCTAAAGAATTCCATCACTTAAAGGTTGGATAAAAGTGGATGAGCCTACAGAGTAGAATAAGAAGAGGCCAGAGTGGTGGAAGGAAGACAAGGAAGTGGAAGTCAAGACAAGAGTGCATTTCAAGAAGGAAGGAGGGAGCAATGCGTACAAATGATCACCGAAGGAGTGCTAGGTACTTGCTTGATGTTCATTATTTACTGTTGCTAATCTAGGGCTAATGTTATAAAGTTATTTTAGTTTTTCTTGATTGAACTTAAACCAGAACTCCAAGGGGAATGTTAACTTTACAGAAAGTTCAGTCAGACACATATATGTTGACAGAGAAATTTTCTGGACTCTATTTTCCTTTTGGGTGGAGACATTCCAAATAGCTCATCACCTGAATCTTCCCAACTAAGATTTCATTTTTGTGAAGTCAGTCAATTTATCCTTCAACTCTGGAGCAAACTAAAATATAGCCCTAAATCTTGACTTGCAGCTACATTTTAGAAACAACCTCCTTCTTTTGGTGCCTTTGTGGCAGAATTATATTGCCAGGAAGAAGATAAATTTAAAAATATATAGAAAAGACCATCAATTCCTACCAAGATCGGTGGACTCAGAAAAAGACTTAACAGTATGTTCTTTTTGAGCTAGCACACGAGGCAAAAATGCTTTGGCAAAATGCTACCCCGCTGTATTTCAAATGAAATTCCTAGCTGCCTGGTGGATTGAAAACTGGTTCTAGCTTTGTGGTGGGACTCTTCCTCTTTCCAGGTATATTGGTGCTTCCTGCTTTTTGCTGAAGTGTTTTTTCTGGAGTGGAGGGACTGGATGAAGGTGAAGTACATTCTAGCTGGAGCAATGTGGGAGCCGGCGTATCTATGGCATGAACGAGGGACAAAATCTGACAGTGTTTGTGTAGGCAGTGACAAGGGAGAAATTTGGGAGAGTTGAGTCAAATTATGGAGGACCTCGAATACCAAGTTCAGGACCTCCCAGTGGAAACAGTGGGATCTGTTCCAGTACAAAAAACTCCTTTCTCCACTTCTGTAGCTGTGATTCATCCTTGGTTTTCAATGCAAGTACAGCAATCCAGGGTGTAGTTATTTGTGTTCTCTTTGGGCTAATTTGGGAGTTTCTCTGGATTGAAGTAAGATTTCATAAATCAACCTGGAATTCCTTGGCTAGGAACTGGGAAGAGGTGCTCAGGTAAATGGCAGCTAGGTCCGGGGTCTCCTGTTGCTGCAGGCACTGTGGGTCCACTGCCAGCATCCGTGGACTTCCAGCACACATGGTAGCCCAGATCAAATGGGCCACAATGGTGGAGTCCCGTGGAACCTGATCACAAGTGACCAGCGGGGTCATGTTCATCTTCTGTGTATTTTTGTTTCCCCTCTTCTTCCAGCTCAGAGAAGCTCTGGAGAGATGTGTTCCTTCTGTTTTTATTAAGTTCCTCTGGTTTGAGGAGTGAAAGAGAAGGGGAACAGGGAGGGGGCTATAGCTGAGATGGGCTCCAAGGCTGGGATTTATAAGAACATCCTTCCAGTTGGTGATGTCTGCATGAGGTAGAGGTATGGTTTCAATTCCACTCTGGCAAGGCGGGCCAGCCCACGCTGCCAGCACATAGTTCTCTTTCAAGTCTCACACTGATTCGAGAGTTTGTAGACAACTCTGTACTTTGGGTCTCTGCCAGCTGTCCTGAAGAAACGACTCCCCTTGGCTTCATGTTTTCTCTCTCACCCTCCCCACTCCCAACCAAAGTTAAAGAATAATAATTGTTTTCTTAGCGAATACTGCTGCTAAGTAAACCCAAGAAGAACCTAAACAACTGTGCATTTTGGGACCAGTGTAGTCTTCTCACAACTTTGTGACTTTCCTCCATTTGGTCACATAAGAACAGCATCCTCAGATTTGTCCCACTCCAGAGATTGTCCGAGGGGAGAGGGTCACAGTGCACATAGACGTCAGACCTGGAGGAATGGCTTTTTGGTTTTTATTTTGTTTTTAAACTACTAACCCACTCTAGATTTTTTGTATTTTACTTACCACCACATTTTCTGATATATCAATGAAAGAAATCATCTCTCTTATTCTCTAAAATGGCCTTTGTAAACATAAATTAAAAATAAGTTATTATAAATAAATGACGTTTTGGTCAATGACAGGCTGCATAAACAATGGTGGTCCCATAAGATTAGTACCATATAGCCTAGGTGTGTAGTAGGCTATACCCATCTAGGTTTGTGTAAGTACACTCTATGATGTTCACACAACAACAAAATCACCTCACTCTATGATGTTCACACAACAACAAAATCACCTAACAACACATTTCCTAGAACGTAGCCCTGTCGTTAAGTGGCGCATGACTGTAATATGAACTAGGTGTGGTAGACTGGGAGGAACCTAGCATGGCCAGTTTGATCAAAGTCCTCTGTGTCCTACGGTGTCTAGATGGCCCAACAAACATTTGTTTACCAAACATTAACTCATTTCATCTTCTTGTAAATTGCCTCCTTTTCCCCTTCTCCTTAGTCCAAAATGACATATATACCTCATTTTGCCTAACTGTCTTTGGCATTTTTCATGCTTATATGAATTCCCTGTGTAACCATGTTAAACTTGATTTTCTCCCTTGAACCTGCCTTATGTCATTTTAGTTTTTTGACCAGCCATAAGAACCAAGAGGGGAAGGGGGAAATTTTCCCCTCCCCGACAAACCTGTTAGCTTAAAACAGGAGTCAGCAACTTTTTCTGTAAAGGGTCAGGTAGTAAATATTTTTGGTTTTGTTGGCTAGCAAACTAACTCAACTTTATGTAGTTACTTACCTCTGCCATTGTAGTGTGAAAGAAGCCATAGATAATATGTAAATGGATGGCTGTGGTTCCAATAGAAATGTGTTTACCAAAACAGGCAGAGGGGCAGATTTGGCTCAGGGCTGTAGTTTGCTAACCCTTGACTTATAACCCTTTAGTGTTGTGCCTATGCCTTTAGATTGAAACCAAAACTCCTACCCAGTGTGTAAGGCCAGCATGCTTTGGCCTCTCCCACTTCTAGTGCACTTTCTCCCTCTTGCACTGTGTTCCAGCCACACTGATTTTGCTTCTGTTCCTCCGACTTGCCTTGTTCCCTCCCACCTCTGGGAATTCACACAAGTTTTTCCTTCTGCCTTAAACCATCTTCCAATCCCCTCTCTACTCCTGCGCCATTTACATCCAACATATCCTCTGGATCTCCGTTTAATCTTCTCTTCCTCGAGCAAGTCTCCCTTAATCCCTGTATAAGTTAAGACTCTTGATAGAAAATGCTAGAAATGAAACTTGATTAAACTGAGGCATTAAAAACAAAGGATATATTTTGGCTGAAATAAACTCTGGATAGGGCTAAGAGGAATTGAGCTTAGGGATAAATAAAATCAGAGATGCGATGAATGACATAGTTGATGTAGAATGTACACGTCTCATGGTAGAAATTCAGAGGTGTCTCCTAAATCTAGCAACTTCAACTGACTAGAACATAGGTGAGAAACTAGAAGCAACAAGGGCCTTTGAGCATCAAGACGGATGGTAACAAACCCCTTGTATTAAAACCAACCTCCAACGTGCTCATTGGAGAAGCCTCAGACCCTAAAACAGAGTTTATTTACTTTTAGTTTAGTCACAATCATAACATGTTTATTTATCAACTTTCCCAGTCTATAGCAGATTAGAGACAGCTTACTTTTTCTTGTTTTATCAGGGTGAGGAGGAACTGCCCGAAGCAGACACACTGACACCAACTACAAGTGACAGTTAAATGACAAGGAAGGTAGAGAAGGAAACTTGCAGAAAGCAGAGAAGGCTGGGGTCATTTGGTGTTAGAGGAAAACTTACATTCTTCAGCAGGTACCAAGGGCATCAGTGCTTTCTAATAATAACTGGTAGCAAAATGTGTATAATGCTTGTTATATGACGGGCCCTATTCTAAGCTCTTTATGGGAATTATTTAATGACTATGCAGTGAAGGCTACTATCATCACTATTCTATAGGTTGTATTTGTTTTCTACTGCTGTGTGCCCAAAACTTACTGGCTTAAAGCAACAGACATTTATTTTCTCACAGTTTTTGTGGATCAAGCATCCAGGTGTGGCTTAGCTGGTCCTTGGGCTCAGGGTCTCTCGTAAATCTGTAATCAAGTTGTTGGTTAGGTCTGCAGTGATCTCAAGGTTAGACTTGGCGAGGACTCACTTCTGAGCTAAGTCGTGTGGCTGTTGGCAGGATTCATTTCCTGGTGTTGGACTCAGGGCCTCAGTTCCTTGCTGGCTGTTGACTGATTGGAATTCCTTGCCATATGGGTGTTTCCATAGGGTGGCTCACAACACAGCAACCTGCTTCATCAAAGTGAGCAAGGGAGAAGAGTCAGAGAGAGACTGTGAGCAAGACGGAAGTCACAGTCTTTTGTTACCTAATCTTGGAAATTACTTTCTATCCCTCTTCTTATATTTTATTCATTAGAAGCAAGCCATACCCAACGGGGAGGGAATTACACACGTGTGTAAGTACCAGAAGATAGGAACCATTGGGAACCATATCACTAGCTGCCTACTACACAGATGAAGAAACCAAGGCACCAAAAGGTCATAGACCTGGTCTAAAGTCACACAGTTAGTAAAGTAGACAACCTAGATTCAGGACTTGTGCTTTTTTTTTTTTTTTTTAAGATTTTTATTTATTTATTTTTTTCCCCCAAAGCCCCAGTAGATAGTTGTATGTCATAGTTGCACATCCTTCCAGTTGCTGTATGTGGGACGCGGCCTCAGCATGGCCGAGGAAGCAGTGCGCCGATGCGCGCCCGGGATCTGAACCCGGGCCGCTAGCAGCGGAGCGCGCGCACTTAACCGCTAAGCCACGGGGCCGGCCCAGGACTTGTGCTTTTAACCACCAAGCTACACTTGGTGGTCAGAGTTATATAAGCACCCTGGTGATTCTAATGTCCAGCTGAGGTTGTGAATCACAAATCTAGCACCTCTCAACCTTCAATATGCACACCAATCATCTGTGTTAAAATGCTAGTTCTGGTTAAAATGCTGATTCTGATTCGGTGGGTCGGAGGGGGCCTGAGATCTTGAATTTCTAACAAGTTCTGGGTGATGCTGATGCTGCTGGTCCATGGACCACACTTTGAGTAGCAAGAACTTAAAGGAACAACTCTGGGCTGAGAGTTGGGCAATTGTTTTTCCACTTGTGATTCTTCCTCAATTGGTGGTAGAGTGGACCAGTCATTTGATCTTTCTTCTTTTTTTAAATCTTACATTCATTTTTTCCTATATTCATTCATTCATTCCTCCTTTCATTCACATTCAGTATTCAATAGCTGATCATCCAATAACACCAATACTAATTTTTAAACCCTTTGTTTTATTCTGGTTACAAAAGTAATAGTGATTCTTGCCTTTCAGGTTTGATTGAAATGTTGCTTCCTAAGGAAAACCTTCCCTTATTCCCAAGACTACCTTCAGGTGTGCTTACACAATAGCTTTTGTTTTTTCCATTACTGTACTTATCATATTGCATTGTAATTGCTCATGGCCACTGATACCCCATTTGATAGTTTTATGTGAATTTTAAAAAGATATCCCTTTTCAAGACTCTATACTTTCATCTGCGGGAAAACTCAATGAAATGTACACATCTTTGATGTATATGGTGTTGATGATGACCTTGAAGTTGCACACTGCACCATCTGTCTTCCACACTGGATGTCAGCTCTGGGGCAGGGACTGTGTCTATGTCATCTTTATGGCCTAACACAATGCCTAATATGTGGTAAGCATGCAAAATATATTTGTTGAATGAACAAATGTCCATCATAGAAAATATTGAAAAGCAAAAAGTAAAAAAATAAAAAATGTAGTGGCATCCTATTACACAGAGATAACCTTTGCCAATGTTTTGTTTTTACTTTGTTTAGTCTTTTTTCCATTCATAAATATTTGTGTCATCCATATCTACATTTGCATCTAAATACGTAACTTTTCCTCTCCTTCTCTTGAATGTTAGCAAGACACTATGCTAAGTGCTTAGGAAGATCCATTGTAATAAGCCCCACTTCTTGCCACTGAGCTCCTGGGAACTCACAGGCTAGGGAAGGAGTTGGAGTCATGGCTAGCAAGGCACAGCTGTCATGAGGCTCAATCTTTTGGGATTTAGCCTGGCATCTTCAATATGAAGTGAAGAGAACAGCTGACCCTAGCCCTGCCAAGAGGGATGGGGAGCCCTAGGGGACCTGACCTGGGGGCTGCCCTTACTGACACCCTCTGACAGCCAATACAGTTCTCCACTTTATAAGAGCAATTCTTTTCTTAAAATCCTTCATAATAGGGCAAATCAACCCAAGTTGAAATACACTATTACTTTCAGCGGGAATTTTTTTTTTCATCGCAAGCCCTCAAATTGACCCCCATTCTGCCCAAAAGCAAAACAACAAACAAACAAAACCCAACCCTCAAATCCCATTAAAATGGATGGAAGTACTTCATTTGTTAATTTAGCCTAACAAAACATTGCCCTTCCTCAATTACCCCACTGAGTATGGCCGTTTACTTGCTTTCGTTAGTCCGTTACACAGAGCACAATTAAGACTTCGCCCTTGAGTTACAATTATGGTACTAAATTTTTAAACAATTCAGTCCTTAGTGCAAACAAAGAAAGAAACCCAAACAGAACTGTAGAGACAAAAGAAATCAATTAAAACAAAGAGTTATACTACGCTCTGCAAAGAGGTTGATATCACAGGCATTAAGCACAAGACTGTGTCCTTTATAAATGAACAGACCACCAGGATTCTGAGGAAAATTTGCTAAAACATATTTGCTAACTCTACAATTGCAAAAATGAGTCTGAGGTGGCTCTTGACATCCAGCTGCCTGTGAGGTGAGCAAAGGGCATATGGCTCTTCCAAAGTGCAAAGATTTTAGTAGGAGGGCTACGAAGTAAAACAGGTTTGATAGGAGGAACCTAATTTCCCGTCTGTATGATTCGATCCACGTTGGCCCAAAGGCTCCCAAGTGTAATAGGAACTGGGAGATTAGCTGCTCTTTCTCTTTTGGTTTTCTTACCTCCAAATCTATTTCTGCCCTCGCACTCCTGGTTCTCGGGCCTTCAGACTCGGAATGAAATCTACACCATTGGCTCTCTGGGTCTCAAGCCTTCGAACTGCACCACCAACTTTCCTGGGTCTCCAACTTGCAGATGGCAGATAGTGGGATTTCTTAGCATTCATTATCGCATGAGCCAATACCTTATAATAAATCTCTTTATATCTGCATATATCTATATATATCTATGTCTATGTCTATATCTAGCCTATTGGCCCTGTCTCTCTGGAGAACTCTGACTAACACAATCTCAAGACCTCCCTTTCCCTACTCTCCCATATCCAAGTTATCAATAAGTCCTGATAATTCCACCCACAATATATCGTGAATCCATCCCATTCACCTCCACCAGCAGATTGAGGGCTGGGCTGAGGGAAGAGGATACCAGAATGTGGGTCCCCTTTAATGCTCACCACTGGGCACCACAAGGGCAGCGTCCATTACCACAAGCTCTGCCGGGCAGCACTAAGGTTTTATTCTGACCCCAGTAGGAGAGATCCTTCGGGATTCTGATGGAGGTAAAAGACTTTCTAATTCTAGCTTTTGCCAGAAAGTAGCAGAGAGAAAGGTGAGACAAGATCACATCCAATTTGACTGGCGTGGAGGTAGTAGTGGGAATGACTGGGAAGTGTGTAGAGGGAGACCCAGGTATTCCATCCTTTTCCCATAATTTATCTCTAGATTATCCCAACTGGGAGCACTTAGAGCCAGGCAGAACAACGTGAGGAAATTTGCACAGAATGATATCTCTGCACTTTGCCAAATAATTGGCAAACCCCAGGGGGCTGGTCCAGCCTCTGCTCTGACCTGGAACCTTATTTGGAAGGAGAGGAGGAAAGCTCCTCAACCCCACATGCCTAGCTTGGGGCGAAGTCTTAAAACTCCTATGCCGTCTGGGCCTAAGGCGGGGGGCCGGGTTGAGGGCTGCTCAGTGGCCAACTCCAGTTTGAAAGGTGTTGTTGGGATGTTTTCGTTCAGCCAGGCATCACATGGCTTCCTTAAAGGCCTCGTGTGGGCCCCCAGAGAAAGGCTTGTCTCTGTGCATGGTGTAAAAGTATAATTTTCAAAAGGTTAAAAAAGCATGACTCTAAAAACAAAAAAAAAAAAGGCCCATGTCGATACAAAAGGAATACATGTCAAAAATTTTATTCCACTCATTAATTTATTAGAGAACCAGTAATATGTTGAAACTTGTCCAAAGAGCATGTGAGAAGCTGAGGGTACGTACATACATATACATATAAAAAATTAAATATAAATATAATGTGTATATAATTATATATGTAATTATATACATATACATGCAATTATATATAGTTATATTAATATAATTATATATTATATGTTATACATATTTACATGCCATATTATATATAATTGCATATATATGCAATTTAATAGATTGCTGGGTTAAAGTGCAACAGGGCCATACATCATAATCTCTGGGGTATCTGCTCCCCCAAACTTAAATTATTTGCATCTCTACTGGACAAAATTCTACAAGTCAACCTCTGCCCTTACAGAATTGTCAAATAGCCCAGGACATAGAAAGTCAAGACCGGCAATGCATTGAAAAAATCAGAAATCTCTTTTATCTGTTTCTAGGATTCAGATAATGTTTCTGATTATAGATTTTGATGAAAGCTCTCTTCCCAAGGTGATTTGATGGCAGCTGAAAGGTGCCCCACACCAGAAGTTTATCCTGACGGTCTGCTGTGGCATTGCACTGCTTTCTGTGAAGATTTTCAAGGCTGTGCTATGTGCAATACAGTAGTTAACATTTATTAAGGACCGACTCCGTGCCAAACACACTGCTAAGTGCTTTACGTGGCTATAACCTTCTTTAATCCTCACAACAAATCAATTATTCTTATCTTTGTTTTGCAGACGAGAAAACGGAGGCTTAGAGAAATTCAATAATGAATCGAATGCCCAAGGTCACGCAGCCTTCCAGGAAATGGTGGATCCAGGATTTGAAGGCGTGCAATCTGACTCTGGAACTGCAAAAAGTTGTGCAAGACACTCTGAGCTTTAGAGAGACTAATTGTACACTGTCCCTACTCAAAATCATCCTGGAAAGGTCAGTTTCCTACCACAACAAAGCCTCATATTTTCCCTGCAAAATGAGATACGGTTCATGCCTTCCCCAAGCTTACTGTGAGGATAAATGAGATTATGTCTGTGCAGGCTGATGTTTGTATTAAGGAGCTTGAAAGTCTCATTATCAGAATCGTCCTCTGGGCTCTTGGTAGCATGGACATTTCCACAGGGAAGATGGAATTTGGGTTTTTGATGAGCCAGAGTCAATGATGAGCTGTTCCTTACTACCTGTAGGGCTGGGACTAGGGTGGTGTAAAATTTAAAAGGATGCCAAGAAGCTCAGTAATCAAGTCAAAAAACATTTTGATGCAATATTTTAAAAAAATCAAAATCAATGCCAAAAAAATCCATGTTGAACAAAATAGCAAAAATTTAAACAAAGATAGGATTGGTAGTACTGATTCTTTGTTTTCTCTCCTTGGGCTTCAGTTTGGCTCAGCTTGGCACAGGCTATGAGCCCATTTCCTGAAAGAATTCACCAAAAGACAGTATTGTGGCGTGTACTCCCAGTCTTGTTCTGGCGTGTTTATTGCTCTTACGTATGCGTATTGGATCTGCCAGATCTTAAGTACAAGTAGAGCAATTAAAATAAAAAAATGTTCTTTTTAAATTCTTTTTGAAAAATGATACACACAAATATATCATGAGCGTATAGTTCATTGAACTTTTATAAGGTGAACCCATCTGAGCAACCAGCACCCAGATAAGTATGTTATCAGCACTGCAGGGAACCCTCTCCTCTGCTTGTGACCCCTTCCAGCCATAATTTAAGAGCAATTTTCCTTGTGGGAACTCAATCATTGAGTAGTAATTTTTGCCTTGTGGAGATATATGCATGTCTGACCTAGGAGCACACACTAGATTCATTCTTAATTCTTGGTCCATGACGTATTTTTATTGTTGGCCCATACGCAAGGCCCTCTTTTTATTAAGATATTAATTTATTTATTTTAAATAGACTATAAGCATGGAAAATAGAACACTGACAGCAGCTTACACCCACCTCTGTGGTCCTTCTGCCTCCTGTTCCCCGATCTCTCTTCATTGTGAGTAACTACTTTGTAGCTATATACCATTCCACTTCCTGAATTTCTGATATCTGACAATCGGAGCCCTGGCCATTGTATATTGTCTGACTGTCCCTTCAGAGGTCTGTCCTCTCCACTTGGGCTCCCTGAACCCCTTGTTTTGCTTGCCCTCGAGTAGAGGAGGCCAAGGAGCAGACTGGCCCAGTCGGACAGGCAGTGCTAAGAGCAGGCCAGGGTCAGATCTGCCTGGGGTGGGCCTGGCAGCTGGTTAGTGGGAGGGTGGGATTCCAGCGTGGCTCTCCTGAGATGGGGGTAGAATTTGTCAAGGGAGCCTGGAGGAGGGGGAGGAAAGGGAAAGTTGGGGTGTCAGTGGGAGGGCCTTCAGCAGCTTGGAGTGGAATCTAGATGGCCAAATCAGAGGGTTCAAGTTTTTTTTTTCCAGCTGAAAAACGAAGAGGCAAAAGCACCCAGAAGTGTGTGTTGGGCAGAAGTTAGCAAGGGAGGATGGGGACAGCCCCAGTGTAATATTTAAAATGCAAATCTGGCGACATCATTCGTTTGCTTAAAACTACCTGCATTACGGCGGGCCGAGCACATGCTTAGACAGTGGGTTCCAATCCCAGCTCCGTTAGTTGTATGCTCTCAGACAAGTTACTTCATTTCTTCACCCTCAGTTTCCTCATCTGTAAAGTGGGGCTAATCATACTACTTGCCTCATAGTGAGTCATAAGGACTAAAAAGAAAACAAATATAAAGCCCTCAGACATTGGCACACACTAACCATGACATAAATAATAGACTGTTATTATTCAGGTTAGTATCATTGTTATTAATACGGGATGAACTCTGAACTTTTTAGCAGAGAAAATCGCCTGTGATCTGGCTCTGACTATTCCTCTTGCCTTATCTACCCCCTCTCTCTGCCTCATGCTCTGTGGCCTGGTGAAGAACATGCACATCACCTCCCACCCACACACAGCCAGCATATCCTGGGGGCTCCTGCTTACATCACCCCTCAACCTGAGTAGTTGGAATTGATCTCCTCTGCCGGCCGGCGCGCCCATCTTCACCCAGCTGCCGTGAGTCTTGGCTGCTGACGGCCCACTGCTTACTCTTTTCCCGAGAATTGCCCTTGACTAGGGAGTCTCCTGAAAGGGATATGCCTGGAAGGTTAGACCTTGCAGCCAGCAGCCTTGGATTGAATGCCATGGGGTTACGAGAGCTCAACCTCCCTCCTCAAAGAGGGGCACCTTACTCTATGGATCGCTCACGCTCCAGAGCTCCCTGTGGGATCAGGCTGACACTAGACTTCGGTGGATCCACATCTTTGTTCTTCCGTTGCCCGTTCCAGCTTCCTTCAATCCCCTACAGGCCTCTTCTAAGGTCACTCCCTCAAAAAATCCCTTGGACATAAATCCCCATCTCAGGTTTTCTTTCTAGGGAATCTGACATACTTTTCTTCAAGGTTCGGGTCAGGTGGTTTCTCCCCAAAAGAGCCCAGCTAAGGTGAAACCAAGTACCTCTCTCTGCTCTCCAAGCCTCTTGGACATATCTCTTTCTTGTCACTCACACGTTATATGGAAATAACCTATTAATAGACCCTTCCCACCACCAGATCTGAGACCCTTCAAGGCCATGACTCCTTTTTTTCTCTCTATACTCTCAGACCTTAGACAGGTGATTGTAACATAGTAAGTGCTTAAAGAGAGATTAAAACAGAGGCCTTATTTGGATTTGGGATCATGAAAGTTTTTTCTGGAAGAAGTAGCATCTAAAAGGTGAACTTTGCCCATGAAGATAGGCACCATCTGAATTAGTCCTCACATTTTCTTATCCTTCCCCTCAGGGGCTGGCTGGCCACAGGTATTTACTGCAAGAATAGGTTGGCAAAGATGTTGGCAAGTGGGGAGGATGGGCATTGGATCTGTCCTCTCTCCTGTGGTTGGGTATAAATAACCACAGTGACCTCTTGTATTTGTTAGGATTAGAGACAGCTGCATATGAAAGCAAAGATAGTGGTTCAAACATAAAGATTTATTTTATTTTTTTTAAAGAAACCCAGAGGTAGGTAGACCAGGACTAGCATGGTTGGTTTCGTGGTCATCAGAGATGCAGCACCTTTTATCTTTCTAACTTTACCATCTACAGTATGACTTTCATACTCAAGGTTGCTTCATGGTCCAGAGTGGCTATTGGGATATTGGTCATTACAGGTTTACTTCTACTTGGAAGAATAGCAGAAGGGCAATAGGAAATGTTCTTCATCCTAGTCAGCTTCTTTGATGGACCTTTCTGGAAATCCCATACAACACTTTGACTAACATTTCATTGGCCAGGGCTGTCACGTAGGAGGATGGGTAAACTAACAATTGGGAATCTCTTGCTTCCTGCCTCCAAGGGGATAATGGACATTTGGAAAGCCACTGGCAGTCTCATCCATACATTTCATCCCAAGTTTTCTGGGAGAATCCCATTTTAACTTATGATCTTCACATCCAGCTTATTCTCTATTTCAGTCCAAGTTACACCTCTTAGATCGCCTTTCACAATAAAAAACATTTGCCTAAGCATGTGTCTATATTTTTGGTCTTTATAATAGAACAAAGAACCTCTAAAACTTGACTTTCATCAAACAGATTACATAGGTAAGAAGGTGTTTGATAAATTTAAAAAGGACCAAGGAGTCCAATTCAGCAATGCCTTTGCAATGAGTGGCTTAATGGCCATGGACAGATTTCACTCCTTGGGCATTTCATTCTTTGACAGCTGAGCAAATAATACACCAGGAAGATGGGAAGACACAGCTGCTGCAGTTTCTGGAAACAGGAAGGACCACATGAAGGAATGACAGAACTTTTTGAGATGGTGGAAGCAAAGAATGCTGTCCCAGAATTAGTGATAAATGCTGAGGAACTGAGAAATGACTGAGTTTGGCTCTGCTGTTAGTCATGTAAATTGGAAAGCACCATAAAAAGCTGGCATGAATTTTTAGTCTTTATCTCCCCCATGATCTGGTTCCAACTTGCGTTTCCAGCCCCAGGTCCTGTCCCTTGTTTCATGGACTCTGCATTCTACCAGTCTTCATGACTTGCTGTCCTGTGCTTTTGCTCATGCTCTTGTATGAGCAGGTAAACCTATCGGTCTCATTTCCACAAGTCCAAATACAATAATGTGGCTTAAGAGCGTGGCTGCTGTTTAAAAGCAGACAAGCCTCCCCATCATTGGCTGGACTTAATTGGAGACCTCAGCTACCTAAACCTGCCTTTCGGGCCTCTCAGAGGCCAAGTGGAGCCTGAGCCATTTCCGTATTTGGAGGCATCTGGTATATTAAAAAGGAAGACATGCCCAAACAGTGGTGGAATTAAATGATTATGTAAGTTCACATTGGATGCTAGTTGCTCTCTGTGATATTGTGTATAACCTCAGTTGGAGGCAGTGTCAAAACTCTAAACTTGAGGCCTTTTGACAGTGAGGTTTGGGCCAAAGGATCCTGTTGTTCTCCCTGTGATAGGCTCTCCTTGCCTTGACAATGGCTTTGCTCCATTTGGCTTCGATTTTGTGAGTTGGTCCTTCTGAGTTATCTCATTCAGCATGGTACCTTTGGCAGCAGATCAAAACTTCTTATCCTATACCTGTGACCCAGCATTTCCCCCACTGTCCAATCAAGACTTCCTGTCCAGCCATCCTTTACAGTCCCCACAAATCCCCATGTTTTCAAAAACCAATTATGGAGTAACATTTCTTGAGTACTTTCTATGTGCCAGGCATAATGCCAAGAGATTTACATTAATTACCTCATTTAATCTTTTCAACTATCCCTAAGAGGTAGATATTATTGGCTCCAATTCACAGATGAGAAAAACTGAGGCTCAGAAACATAAGTAAACTTGTTCAAGGGTCTCACACAGTTGATCAGTGGTGGAGCCTGTGTTGGAACTCAGGCATCCTGGCTCTGCAGCTCATGTTGTTGACCACTTCACCTTACTGCACCATTTCTGAGAGAAACCTACTCCTAGGGGCCACTTCTTCCATACCTAACTCAACCACCATCTTCTCCACGGGGTCTCTTGGTTACCTCAGCTAGACGCTTGTTCTCCCCCTAACTCATAGTCCTGAGCACTTTCTCTAAATCTTTCTTAAAATTCCTACCACGTTCTTCCATTTCCTGTAGTTATTTGTGTATAGTTCTGAAAATAGGGCCCTTGTCTAGTAGAACTTCTTTTTCACCTTAAAGAAGCACAATGCCTTGCTTATAGGAAGGACTCAGTGCAGTTCTGTTGAATGAAGGGAACGTGCTTGTCACCCTCTGGGGCCAAGACTTCAGCTCCTCTGTCTGTGCCTTGCTCAGCGTGGTGCATCGAGAAAGCCGTGCGGTCAACAAACCCTGCTGACTGACTGACCAAAGAGCTGAGGGGCCTCCTGAGGACGATTTTCTGGGTTTTTCTGTCTTTGACGTGCAAAAA
Source organism: Diceros bicornis minor (assembly GCF_020826845.1). Classification (NCBI taxonomy): domain Eukaryota; kingdom Metazoa; phylum Chordata; class Mammalia; order Perissodactyla; family Rhinocerotidae; genus Diceros; species Diceros bicornis. The sequence continues at coordinate 18,534,700 of NC_080764.1, read as the reverse complement.
ACTTGGTTTTTTTTGGTATTAAGTTTCTAAATACAGAAGCTAAGAATTTTTCCTTTCATAAGGTAGGAAATACCTGGTGGAAAGAAAGCAAAATCCTGCCAAAACCTTAAGAAAATTCTCAGCCAAGGTCTCATCAGAACTTCTAGGAGTCTGATGAAGCCTGAAGGCCCCATGTTGAAACCCTAACTAGAGGTCTTGCTATGGGGGTCTCACTGGGTCAAATTCCTGAGGTGCATGTGTGTGTATATAAGTTTTTTTTTTTTAAATGATGAAAGCTATTGTATCCCTGATAAAGAGATAGCAAGTTAACATCTTTTTAACAGGCCACTCCAAGAGTGGTTAATTTCAATAGCAATGATTACATGTGGATGTGCAGAGACAAGCTGAGGAACTGGATATTGGGGGTAGTTCTAAATACGCCCGAGACATAGGTTCTATCTCACTGGCATGTCTGGACTTCCCCTTTCAGATCGCTTAGCCAGTTTTGCCCCTTCCTCACCTAGCCTACCATCCATTGTCCTCTTGCTGGCTCTTGCTTTCAGAAGACCCTGCACCGAGGTACCTGCCTCTCCTCCTCTCCAGGACCTCTCTGACCCTCTTCCATCCCTGTGGAAATGTGGACATCCTGTCTCTGCTTCCTCAGGCCTGCTCTTGGAGTCTAGCTAATCTGCTAATGTGATAATAGGAATTGCTGCCTTTCTCCCTACCCCAGATAACACACTTGCATTTTATTTTTACTCAGACACAGACAAGGGAGGTTGTAGGAACAGGGCCAATGCTATTAGATAGCATCAAAGTTACTACAGTTCAGCCTTCTTGTTATTGTTTTTGTTTTAAAAAAGCAAAGAACAAGCCAACCAACAAATAAAACAGAAGCTGCTTTGCAAATTCAGGTCCAATTTGTGGTTCATTGTGGCTCTGAAATTTTGTTGTTGTTGTTGGAGGCTTATATAACAAGGCTTTCTCCAGTTTGTAGGTTGTATACCATGTTTTTCTGGATGATTTGCATAAATAAGAAAAATGTTAAAAATACTGCTTCCCCGAACAACACAGATAAGATACCCATTTCTTTCCCTCTCCTTTGCAATAAGACTCGCCCCAGAGGGGAGATGATAAGGATTGCAATTCTCACAGTTCCTGAATCCTCATCCAGCTGCCCACCTCCATCCTGCTTAGGACTCTAGGAAAGTCTGTGCAGGGACAGGTGTGGCGATGCCAGCTGTTTCTTGCCAGAGCTTAGCCCTTTCTCTTCTCTGGCTTCTTTCTGACCGGGCAGCTGGGATGTGAGTCTGGAGCATTCCCTTTGCTCATTTTCCCAGAGCCACCCATGCCCTGTCTTCTTCCTCCTCCCCATCTTTGTCTTCTGAGATGCAGGATGCCCTGACTAAGAGGGTTATCTCATTTCCTCAGTCACTATGGAAAGAGGAAGAGCCCCTCCCATGGAAGAGAACTGTCTCTGCTTCGACCTCCCACCCAAGATACAGTCCCTACCTCAGCAGTCCTAGCGTCAATCATCCTGTGCTTGATCAGTGTGAGAATGCCTGCCTTCTTAATAGAAAGCCTTGATCTTCCCCTGGAGGTTGACAAAAACGAGGTGAACATTCCATAAATCTCTTTTCCAGGCACATGGCAGACATCACTAATCAACTGGGATTTTTCTGCTGAGCCTGGGCAGGGCCGCACCCCTGCAGGCATTATCAATCTATTGTAGTTTGCATTGGAGAGCAAACACATTTACCATCCCTTGCATACCATCCCTTCTGTCATTTATGCAGGAGGGTGGGAGTAGGGGCAGTTCTTCAGCTTCCTGTAGCTAACTAGACACGGAAGCTGGGAAGGGAGGAAAAAAGCTGTTTTCTTAGGTTTCATGTGGATTTAGCTTTAACGACAAAAGCTTTATCTGGTTCACCTGCTCTGGGCCTGAATGTCACATATCCACTCCTCTGCTGAATAGGAAACAAGAAGTACAAGAAAAAACCACCCTTAGGGCAACAGTAGACACACTCCTTGGGGAGGAAGAAGTGGTGCCTTACAGTGACTCAGACAGCCAGAGGGTCTTGGCAGAAGAGGGAGGGTGTCAGAGGCTGGGGACGGGCAGGCTGAGCTGGAAGTATCCAGTTCCCTGGCAGCCCTGGAGGCCCACGGTGATCCTGCAGAACAACACATATTCTCCTCGTCTGCTGCTGGTATTTAGACGCTGCTGGAATGTCCTGGCAGGACTGTCTGTCCAAATCCACTCAAAATTGATTTTTGTGTCTTCGATGGGGAATTTTGGCCAGGATCCCTGTCACCCCCCCATTCGCTTAGACATTCTCCTTTCCCTTTAGCTTATTAGCTGCTTCTCTGTGGGAGTCTGGGCCTTCACGTTCCCTCTAGAGCCACTTCAAATGATCTGAAGCTCTCGCAAGTATCGAGGTGGGTCTCACTGGGAGTCCGAAATGCCCAGATGCATTTATTTAAAAGCAGCAGCCTCTCAGCAGGGTTGCTACAGCCCAGCGCTGAGAAATTGGGTTCTCGGCCAGGATCTCCCTACTTTGCTAGAGAGCCAGGAAATGGGTAGGAATGTCCAGAGCCAGAGCAGAGGAAAAGAGAGAGTCAGAAAAGAAAAGCAGAGGCTGTATAGGAAACAGCCGCATAGGATTTACTGCAAGACCAGCTCCTCCGCTGAAAGCGTCTGTCTTGAGGCCTGCTGCCTGCGAGCTTGCGCACGCTGTTAGCAGCTGGTGGAGTATCAATACGTGCCAGGTGCTCCTAGGTGAGCAGTGGAGGAAGAGAAGTGGAGGAAAAAGACTGAATCCTATCCTCCAGGAATTTACAATCAGACAGAAGACACATGACAAGTACAAATCTAATTAAAATTAAAATACAGAGAAGGAGGTGGAAGCCACAATAAGCTAAGAGGAATTCAGATGAAGCAGAAATACAATCTTCTCTGAGGGCTCTCAGACTAGATTTTGAGTAGTTTGTGTGTATGTATATGTGTTTATCCAGAGTTTTCTTTCCCCCAGACAAGTGGCTCTTATTCTCAATCTCAGCTTCTTGTAATCAACTTCATTGGAATCAACTGATGAGCTTTAAGACTTACTGATTCCAGGCTCTACCCGCAGAGATTCTGATGCAATTGAGTCTGAGTCTAGGGAGGGAATCCAATAGGGAAGGGCAAGGTCAGGTTATATGGTGATTGGCCGGGCTCTGGTGCTCATCTGCTTTGATTGATGGGTTGGAAAAATGGTGGTGGTGGTACGGTAGAGAGCAGTTACTGTGAGTCACATGGGAGATACTGTCCTTTACTTTTCTCTGGGGGTAGGCGAGGAAGGAGGTGGATCTCATGGAAAGTGGATCCACAGGAGGCAGGGTTTCACAGTCCAAAGCAACACCTCCTTCTATTTCTTTAATAGCAACACACACTCCTGGGAGGACTTTCCTCATTCCCTCTTCCTTGCATTCATTATTACCTTCTTCCCTCTCTCCCTTCCTTAAACCTTTATCCACAAATATTTATTGAGCTCGTGTCATGTCCCAGGCACAGTTCTGTGGGTCCAGCAATGAACAAGGCAGATTAGTTCTTGATTTCAAGGAGGTAACATCTTAGGTGCTTACCATAAAGCAAACACGGATGGTGGTGAAGATGTGTGTGTGTTCTGTACATAGGACTTTTCCTGAACAATCAGCAGTTGGTGCCTTAGTGTTATATTTTGTGGCTGCCCAGGCATCTCTGGTAAGCCCAGCATTCCAGTAACCCTGTCAAGGCCCCAAACACATGGGTGACCCTTTTAGATACGCAAATCCAATAGAGGTCCTAGAGGACTGCGGCCCCATCTGACATGACCATGAGCAGAAGATCCTCCCAACTTGCTGTGTCACTTTTACATCCAACAAGGATGCCTCCCTGTCACTAGGAAAGGTGGTGCAATAACTATGATGAGATGTGCAAAGAATTATATCAGGGCTTGGAAGACCTGGGTTTAAATCTTGACTCTCTCACTTACTAGATAGAATACAGTGGGCAAATCACTTACCCAGCCTCTTTCAAGTTCAATTTTCACTAATTGTTGTAACAAAATATTTTCTGAGAGCTAATTGTGAGATTACCTACTATGTTGAGAACTTTACAAGTATCCTTTTGTTTTAATCCTCCCTCTATTCCTATGAGATGGATGCTATTATTAAAGTGCTCAGAGAGGTTAAAACACATGTCCAAGGCCACGTAGCTCATAAGTAGCAGGACTGGAATTAAAACCCAGGCCTGAACTCTTACCACACATTGGAATAATAGTATTTCCTCACTAGCTTGTTCTGAAGATTACATTATCTATTGTGTGAAAGCAGAAAGCAGAGAGATTAGTGCCTGACACACAGGAACTTCCCCATCATTCATGACTTTTCAACCAAGATGCTTCCTGGCTAACCCTTTCCTAAATCATGATATTATACTCGTACAGGAACTCAAGAGGGACAAAATATCTAACAGTGTTTCCCAGAGTTCACAGTCACACTTAGCAGCGATCCTGATAGATAACTGTTTACACAGGACCGTAATAAGATGTGTAGCCTCTGATCTGAGCTTGCTTCCTGGAATCACCATGAAGTTAGGCACTCTGCAACGGTTTATAGAAAGATGAGTAAAGTTATGTAAGGCTAACACTACTCATTGCTATTATTACTATAAGATCGCTCAGATCTTCTCACTGGAAAAATTAACAACGGTGTGATTAATAGTCATGACAACCAAAATATCACTTAATACTTTTGTAGCATGTTTTCCTAGGGACATCTTCCAGCCAGATCCTTGTCTTTGTCTTTTCTGCCTCACTTTTCAGTCCTTTTCTTGTTCCCCTTCTCTGTGGCATTTGAAACTGCTGGGCATGCCTCTTGCTCACTTGCCTGCCAGGGTACCACCCTCTCCTTGTCCACTCAGCCCTGAAACTACTCTTCTCAATTTGGCTGGTTCTGTAATCTCTGCACAGCCCTTAAATGTTGCAGCTGCTACCTTTGAGGCAAAGCATCATTCATTCATTCACTCCCTCATTCATCCATTCAGCCAAGATTTCTTGAACACCTACTGTGGGCCAGGTGCTGTTCTAGGTGCTGGGGATACAGCCGCGAACAGACCAGACCTCATGGAACTGCCTACTCTCATGGGACTTCCATGCTAAAGGGGGAGATGGATGATAAAATAAATCTGTAAATTATATAATGTGATAGATGATGTTAAGTGCTATGAAAACAAACAAAGCAGGAAAGGGGGAGGGGTGCTAAGTTGGGAATAATTTTGATTCTAAACAGGTAGTCAGGGAAGTTCGCACTAAGAAGATATTTATGTGAGGATTGGAATCAGTGAGGAGTGTGCTGTGCAGAAATCTTGGGGAAGAGCATGAAAAGCAGAGGGAACAGTATGTACAAAGGCTCTGAGGGGGAGCCCACCCAGGGTGTTTGAGGCTATCATGGAGCTGAGTGTGGGGTGAATGAGTGAACAGGAGTGTAGGAGAGGAGGTCATGGGAGGGCTCGTGGAAGGCTAGGCACCTCCCTCTGACACCACCACGAGGACACTGGCTTTTAGCCATTGCAAGGCGAGCAGAGTCAACATATCTGACTATGTTTTAAAAGGATCATTTTAGGTGCTGGTGGAGAACAGACTAGGGGGAGAAAGGAAGAAGTAGAAAGACTAGTTTGGAGGTTGTTGCTAAAATCTAGGTGCAGGAAGAACATGGGCACTTGCTCTAGGGGGAGCTTGCACGGGGCAGTGGCAAGTGGATTCATATGCTGAGCTGTAGTTCCAGCTCAGCCACTAATTTGTGTAGTAGACAGGTCTGCCCTAATATTTTCAGGAACAGGGGCAAGAGTACAGATGGAGGTCCCCAAACATTTCAAAGGTTTAATCAAACTAACAAACCTGCAAATAAAATCACTTCTTTCCTCCTACCACCATGATAACAAGAGAAAAAATTGTTTTTAGGGTATAATCATGTTTCCCTGTAGCCATCGAGGTGACTGACAATCCCACAGAATCAGGGCTTTCTGCCTGCACCGCGCTGTGAGCTGCTCGGGAGCAGGCGGGACTGACCCACGTGAGCCGACACTGCACAATGCGCTCTCTTTCCTCACCTTCTATTGGTTTGTGGATGCCTCTATTTTTTACAAACATGAATTTGGGTCTAGGATCTGGTTGCTGCTTTGGGTGCAAATCAGAGGGAACTAAGGTTACTATCCCAGATTTTAGGAATGGCAAATCTTTTTCTAGACTGGTTCTGACTGGTCTCCCTGCTGAGGAGAACTGGGTCCTGGTACCATTGGGTGAGTTCTCTTTTTTTATTTTAATAGTTTTATTGAGATATAATTTGTATATAATAAAATTAATCTATTTAAAATGTACATTTTGGTGATTTTTAGTATATTCACAGAGTTGTGCATCCATCACCAGTATCTAATTTTAGAACATTTTCATCACCCCAAAAAGAAATGCTGTACCCACCAGTGTTCTGTCTCCATCCTTCCTCTCTCCCCCTGTAGCCTGAGGCAACCACTAATTTATTTTCCATCTCTATAGCTTTGCCTATTGTGGACATTTCATATAAGTGCAATCATTCAATATGTGGTCTTCTCTGACTTATTTCTTTCATTTTGCGTAATGTTTGCAAGGTTCATCCATGTTGTAGCATGTATCAATACTTCATTACTTTTTATGGCTGAATAATATTCCATTGTGTGGATACACCACATTTTATTTACTCATTCACCCATTGAGGGACATTTGGATTATTTCCACTTTTTGGCTATTGTGAATAATGCTGCTCTGATAATTTGTGAACAAGTTTTTGAGTGAACATATATTTTCATTTCTCTTGGGTATATACCTAGAAGTGAAATTGCTAGGTTGTTTTGAGGAACTGCCAAACTGTTTTCCACAGCAGCTGCACCATTTTCCGCTCCCACCAGCAACATATAAGGGTTCCAATTATTCTATTTCCTCACCAACACTTGTTATCATCTCTCTTTTTTATTACAGCCATCCTAGTGGTTGTAAAGTGGTGCCTTATGGTTTTGATTTGCATTTCCATGATGACTAATGATGTTGAGCATCTTTTCATGTGCTTATTGGCCATTGGTATATCTTCTTTGGAGAAATATATATTCATATCTTTTGCCCAGTTTTTAATTGGGTTATCTTTTTATTGTTGAGTTGTACGAATGCTTTATATATTCCAGATGCTAGTTCTTTGTCGTGATTTGCAAATATTTTCTCCCATTCTAGGGATTATCTTTTCACATTCTTAATTCAACTCTCTTACTGACCATTCTAGGTTTTGGAACACCATTTAGGCTCTGGTGCTTCTGACCCTTATCAAGTCACAGAACATTAGAGACAGGAACAAACATTTATTAAGTACCTTTCATGAGTTATTCATTTTAATTCCCATAACAGGCCAAGAGCATGTATTATTGATAAAACTGAAGCTCAGAAACGTTAAGGCACCTTGGCCAAAGTCCCCCAACCAGCAAGAATGTAAAAAGAGACTTAAACCCACAGCCTTTTGATTCTAAATCCATGCTTTTTATTCTCTACCTAGTAGTTCCCCTCCTATCACAATGAGTTGACACCAGATTCATCAGAATTATAAAAATAAAATACTGATATCAAAGAAACAATTAAGGGCTTGGCCTGAAAGACCATTCACCTAACATCACCTCTGTTGAAATGAGTGGGAATTGTGTGGGAGCCCGGCCTGGGAATGAGAAATCTCCAGTTGAAGCACGTGAGTGTTGTCTGTAAGCCATTGTGTTTGCTCCTCTTTTCTGAGGGTGTCGGGATAGCCCCACATGGCAACTGTTCATTATTCCACTTGGCGTTGCAGCCTGGGAGCTGGCAGAGAGGGGCCCCATGGCATGCTGGGATACTCATTATCACAGCAGATAAAGGAGCTTGAAATTACCAGCTGGCCTGGATTTCCTAGTGAGATTGGGAGGACGGATATTGCTGGGAGGGAACGGGGCCATAGGTAATGTCTTGGGAGAATGGCTGGCTGTGGAAGGCCAGGAAGGCCAGCTTTAAACAATCTTCTTTCTCTGGAACATGACATTGGGGGAATTTGATAAAACAGGATCCCGAGGCTGAAATGATGGAGTTACATGGAAGGGAACTCTGCTGGAAATGGGGTCCTTTACTCCAGCCCACAATCTCCTTTTTTTTTTCCCCTGGAGAGATAAGCGGATGATCTTCTATATGCATAAAAAACAGATACTCCAAGTAGGTTTTCTTGAAACCCAAGGTCAGTTGGAAAGGGCCGATGTTGGAGGTAAGGATTCAGCAAATGGTTTTCCTTCTTGCCCATGATGCCTCCCACTGTTTCTAGTCACCTTTTTAACCTGGGAGGATCAGCAAAGATCAGCAGAGCAGATGGTGTGCACTGGCCAATGGTGTGCCATTGGGTAGTGAGTTGGCTTTTGAAAGAGGGTTAAAAAACCATCAAGTGGTCTCCAAATGCATGCACATCTTTCCAGCCCTGGTGTCCTTAGACAGCTGCACAGGGGTGCCAGTGATGGTAGTTTGCTAAATTCTGATATAACTGAAGGAGTAGGGTTTGCCAGGGCTCAGGAGCCCCTGTTCAAGTAAGATACTCTAAGTCACTGATTCTTTCAATAGACAATTATTAGGCGCATGGTCTAGCCCTGATACTGTGTTAGATGCTCTGAATCACAGTAGTTTCAGAGACATGGCCCCTACACTCCTGGAGCTGACTGTGTAGTGGGCAGGGGATACTGTGAAGGGGTAAGTAAATTGACTATTATGGCTCAGTCAGGAGATAAAGTGTTCTATTCTCTGAGAAGGCAGATCCAAATCAAATTGGGAGGATCAGGGGCTATATCTAGGAGAAATTGACTTTTTAATTTAAAGAGCTACCTTTAAGGCACTTTCTAAACTCCATGCTGTTTGTTTCTCTGGGCAAAGAAATAATGACACTCCTACATGTCTTGCCAGGTGTGCCGAGAATGCAAGACCCTGACGTCTCTTTCCCCAGACCAAATCTCAGAGTTGTGTTTACAGTGAGCACCCTTGTGGGATGAAGTAATATCTCCCTCTAGGACAAAGAGCAGGTGGGCTTACTGCTCACTACAAAAACGCTAGATTCCCCCGAGCTCAGTGTTTCTCAGCTATGATACAGACTCACTCTACGTGAGGCATCCATCTGGGCCTTATTATGTTGCCACATGGAACTCAGGGGCTGGGGGACCTGATGCAAACATGCTACTCCTCATGCTGCTTGTTGTGCTGTGAGTAATAATGTCCTTTGTCTTTAACCCGGGAGTCTTGTGTCTTCTGCCTGCATCCATGAAACAGTCACATGTTAGCTTATTAGCTTGTACAATCCTAAGCCCAACAGGGCCCCTTTCACCATGTAAGGAAATGCTCTTTTTGTGCTATGCTTAGTTAAAACGGAAGAAGAGGGCCCCATGGCAAGGTTGCTAGAACCCCTAAAGTGTCACACGCCCATAATAATAGAGTTCTGCCTGAGCTGGCACCATCATAGTTCTGGGGGAGATGATCTGAATTGAAACGAGAAGGATTATTCTAGAGCAGAGGTTTCCAAAGTTCCTCATTTTGACAGCTGAACTATTTTTTTCCCAGATAATTTATAAAAAACACCAATATATACGAAGAGCACAGAAAACTAGTTAAGGACAAATGTTGAGTTTGAAAGCTACTTTTTGTAAGTTAGAAGTATTTCAGTAAAGAACATTCATAATTCTGTTTTGGTGGGAGTTGACCTGTGAGGCGGCCTTGGCATCCTTGTGCTGGTTTAAACCCAAGGTGTTGGGCGGTAGAGGGCTCTTGCCAGGGAAGGCAGCTAATTCTCCACACATAGGCTTCATAGGGAGGCATTTACCTTTGTGGATTTGCCACATTCTGCTTTCTGGCCTTCAGCCATATTGATTCAGAGACCTGATTTATCAGCACAGCAGGAGTGATTGTCGAGGGCTGACTCACATTAACTGTGCTTAGAAGGCTGATGTACAAACCAGCATCACCTTTGTTCAAACTAGAGAAAGGCATCCCTTCTACTTGGCCAAAACAGTCCCACACCAGGGACTTGGTGAGAGGAGTGCATGAGCACCGTCGGGACACCCTCTCCTCCACAGAGCACTTTGTGCAGGAGACCATCTGCACAATGCTACACAGCGGTGCACGGCACTGCAGCTCTGTTTAATGCCCGTGTCCCCAGCTGGACTCTGAGCTTGTGAGGGAGGGACCATGTCCTATTGGTTCTCTCACCCACAGGGACTAGGACAGGGCCTTCCCTTCTTCCATAAACTAAAAAAAGAAAAGAAAACAGAAAACAAAAGAAAAGGAAGAAAAGAAGGAAGAAAGAGAAAAAGAAAGAAAATAAAGGGAAAAAGATAAGATGGAAGGAAAAAAAAGTCAATTAATAACCTAAAAAGATAAAGCTTTTCTGATGTATTTGCCCATTAGATCCTGTATGTGTGTGTGATCCTAACAGTCTTGTGAGGTTTATCAGACAGGTTTTCATTATTTTATGGTTGGGAAACTAAGACTCAGAGAGGCTGTTTGATGAACTCAAGGTCACACAGCTCATAGATCTTACAGCTAGGTTAGAAATACAGCTCTCTTTCTGCCTCCCTGTTTGTGATGTATGTAGTTTGGCTTTTGGAGAAGAGTGCCATTCATCATTAAAGGCTGATTGATGGAGCTGTCGCGGGAAGGGAGTGGACCTGCCATGTGGTTGCCATATTAGCTCAGCTCTGGATGGCTTCTCCTGTTTAATAAACCATGTTAACTTTACTAGTGCTTGTTCTTGGCTCCACTACACAGCAGTGGTTTAGGCAAAGTGTTGGAAAAATGTGCTAATTGCAGGCTTTAATTTTCTTCCATCTTAAAATAAATACTTAGCATTTCAGTACTTGGAGAGAGGGATGACATAGCTGAGCTGGGGGACTCACAGAGGTTGGTGGCTTGTGGGGAGGGGCTGGAGGGTGTGGGAGCAGAATGTGTAAGGGCAGAAGAACAGAAGTTTGCAGAAGGTCCTGGAGTCTGGGGTCGATTTAGTGGAAGGGGTATGAACGTGGGTGTGTGCATTGGGAGGGGGGAGATGCTGTGTAGGGAGAGGCAGAGAGGAGGGTGGTATAAAGTTCTGGGAAAATACCATCAATGCTCCCTGTTACACAAGAAGAGAGAATTTGATGGTTCATACGACTTGTTGATATTTGGCAATTGTAAGTGGGTAAAGTATGAGGTCATGAGTTGCATAGAGTGCAGAATTATTCTTTCATTCAAGGGGGGTTTTTGAGTACCTGTCTGTCCCAGGCACTGTGTTCAACGCTGGGCAGACAGTGGGGACAAGGCAGATGTGGCCCCTGGCCCCACGGAGCTGACAGTGGAGTCCTGGAATACTAGAGCTGGTTGGAATCTTAAACATAATCTCTTCAACCCTTTATTTTACTGTCATAGAAACTGAGGCCCAGAGAGGGCAGATGAACTTGAGTCATATCACTCAGCTATTTAATGGCAGAGCCCAGACTAGAACCCAAGTCTCTTGATCCTGGGCCCAGACTTCTTCTTATACTTAAATCCTCTTTACTGCCTCTAATATACAGCATCTATGCGGGATCGGGAGCCACAGGTATATGGAAGTGTGTTATACTGTGTTAGGGCAATGCTGGTGGCTATAGGAAATAAGCTTCCAAGTCTCAATCAATCAAACAATAGAAGTTGGTATCTCTCTTGTGTGAAGTCCATTCAGCAGCTGGAATCCACACAGAAGGATTCTGTCATCTTTAAACCATGGCTTCTAAGGTCATCTGTGAAGACCTAGGCTTTGCTGGAGGGAGGTTTTGTGGGCCCAAGCCTAGAAGAGGTGCTCCCAGTCCATTGGTTAAACTCAGTTACACGGCAACACCTCTCTGCAAAGGAGGCTGGGAAATCCAGTTTAGTGCACCCAGGAAGAGGAAGAGGAGGAACCGGGTGTGGTGAGCAGTTAGCCGATCACTGCCATGTACATTGTCCATGAATTTCATTGTAGGATAGGAAAGGGAAAGGTACAAAATACTTGTTACTAAAAGGGGACATTGGATCTGATAGAGTTGAAAATCATTGCATTATGTGAAAGTCCTTAGGAGGAGGTGTTCAGTGGATATTCCCATTTTTTCCTTTCTCATGGTTTTCCAATCTGTTCCTAATAAGACTTTACTTTGATCCCATGAAAGTCGCCTCAGCCTGATTGGAAGGGCATAAAAGTGGCTCCAAGGAAGAGGGAGAGAAGTCTGCAGACAGGCTTTCAGCAAAAACTCCTTGTGCCTTGGGTGTGTGAGGCCCTGTGTTGGGCAATGTTGAACCTGACGCCATTGGCAATCTTATTCCTTAGTTGATGAGTTTTGGGCCTTCATAAGCCCTCACATTTGGATAGTGCCTCCTGGCTTACAAAGAGCTTTCTAGAACATTATCTCATTTCCACATCACATTAAGACACTGAGGAGAAGGAGACGGGGGAAGGGAAGGAACTAACAGGAACTAAGGGAGTTCAGAGACAGGGGAGATTATTTCTAGCTGAGAGAGGGGCCCGAGAGGCCTCCCTGACGAGGTGGCATTTGAGGTGGGCCCTGAAGGAAGCATGGGAGAGCAGAGGATATCATTCCAAGTGGAGGCCACATCGTGGGCAAAGGCACAGAGGTGTGAAAACATTGGTGTGTCTTTGGGACTGAGAGAGAAGGTCAGCTTGGCTGGAACATAGACTGCCTGAAGGAGAACTATGGGAAGCCCGGCTGGAAAGGTCCACCAGGCCCAGAATGCAGCATCATCATCATTATCCTCACTGCCCTCTTTGAAACACCTTTCCAGATCACCTGCTGGATGCCAGGCACTTTGCTAGGTGTGAGAGACGTAAAAAATGCCACACACAGTTCCTGCCCTGTGGAGGTCACGGCCCACTGAGGAGAAATGCCACACACAGCAACCTGTAACAAAATGCATAGGGGCTACTTGTAAAGTTTGCACTTCCATTTAATGTGTGCATGCTTTCCTGCTCAAGTCAGAACAACAGAAGCCTCCAAAGTTCCCCTTTCATGTGTACTTGGAGCTCTTCCCTGAAGGGCCCTATATTTAGTCTTCGGGGAGGCAGTGTATGCCAGTGGTTAAGACACAGTCTCTGGAGTCTGAAGGCCTAGACTGAAATCCTGGTTTCACCATTGATGACGTATGGAGTCTTCAGTTCTCCCGGCTTGGTTACTTGTGTGTAAAATAGGGATGCAAATGCTACCTTGTTGATTGGGTTGTCATGAGTATCAGCTGAGACAATGCAGAGACATACTCTGTGCCGTGCATGGCACACAGTAAACATTCAATAAATGCTAACAAATAGAAAAAGTGCTGTTGGCCGTGGCTTATGTAGCCTGCTGAGCAGCCATGGAGTCTCTGAGTGGGGAGAGCATCAAGGAACACAGCCTTCCAGGAGTCCCGCTCAGGAAGCAAAGCAGGGCTGGTGGGCCAGGTCACTGTGGGCCCTCCGTAACATTTCTTGGCTTGAAGAGTAGAGATTTCTTAATAATTCAGGTGTTTCTTGTAGACACACGTCATGTACACACCCTCTTCAGCAGTGCCTGGAATGCAGAGAGGATGTTTTGAACATGTCACCACTAACTGTTACATCCCGTTCTAGTAAAGTGGATTTCCAGCAGCTACACCAAGGCCAGCGTCAGGGCGAATGCTGGGATGTGCCAGGAGCCCAGCTTTGTGGCAGCAGGTGATACATGCCTCTGAAATGCGCCGACTCCTGGAGGGCTTCCTTCAATTATACTGCCCCATGTGAGTTTGCACACCCTCACACGCAATTGACTTTCCTCTTAGGAGTTTGGGATATTCCAGACCTTGCGTGTCAGCTGTGTTTATTAGATAGTCTTTGTTTTTCCTTCTAAGATAGGAAGCTCATTAGAAACAAGCACAAACAGTCATCCTTTAACCTGGAGTTGAAAACGTCTCCTGAGAACTGGGGATGTGTCTTAAGGGAGTCATGTTCAGAGGTGCAGCCCAACTCAGAGGGGCTAAGCTGCAAGTTAGGTCCTAGGCGATGCTGGGCTGACGACAAAACAGTCTCCACGTTCTGAGGATTTTGAGGTTCCCTCTGTGATCCCATCTCACACGAGAGGAAAAGCTGGGGCAAAATATAATATTGTAATTAGTCATCCCTGCAGTCAGATGATGTGGGCTCACGTACTGGGTCAGCCATTTCCTAACCATGTGACCTTGGGCGAGTTACTTAACCTCAGACTCCTTATCATTAAAATAGAGATAGTAAAAATATCCACTTCATAGGATTATCATGAGGCTTAAGCCAAATAATGTCCATGATTATTAGCTATTATTATTTATGGTAGTATTCATTCATTAATTTTCTCAACTGATATTGATTTAGCACTTTGTATGTGTTGGGTGCTGTGTGAGGTGTAGGAGATACATAAGTGAATAAATCATTGCTCTTGAGGATGCCACCACTCAGTGAGAGACAAACATGTACATAGATGATTATAAAACAGTAGGAAAAATGTGTGTCACAGCCTTTGGGAGCACAGTGGAGGGACACCTAACTCTAAGTGATGGTGGTGGTGGTCGTGGTAGTGGTACTAATGATGGTGATGATGGTGTTGCTGGTGATAGTGATGGTAGTAATAATGATGGTGATAATGATGATGTTGGTCATGTTGGTAATGGTTTGCTTATAAGGATGGTAGTAATGATGGTATTGATGATGGTGACATTGTGATGGTGGTAATGGTAGTAATGACTGTAGTAAGGATGGTAGTGATGATATGATGGTGGTGATCTTGATGTTGGTGATCAAGGTGATGGTGGTGATGGTGGTAGTGGTAGTAATGACTGTAGTTATGATGGTAGTAATGATATGATGGTGGTGATCATGGTGAGACAGGTGATCATGGTGATCATGATGATGGTTATGGCGGTAGAGATAATGATTTGTCATGAGGATGGTAGTAATTATGGTGCTGATGACTGTATGATGATGGTGATGGTGGAGGGGCTCTTCAGAAAAGAAGTTTGAGTCTTGAAGGATGAATACCCTGTATGCCTCAGATGTTCTTGGGGCTGGGGATACGAAGTGACCCAGATGGACACAACCTCTGCCCATAAGACCTTGCTGAAGGCCAGGGCCCAGGGATACAGACAAGATGACAGGCAATCACTATGTGATGAGACAAGCAAGATTAGATAAGCATGGAATGGGAGTGCATGGAGCCTGACAGAGGGACCTGTGACATTAGTGCCTCTTGGAGCTCACTGCAAGCAAAACTCCTGTGACAGGCTCCAAAATGACAAGAGCTGCGCTTTCCCCGAGCTCTCCTAGGAGGTGGCCAGTGCCGCTGGGAGAGCACTGAGACCCCATGGGGACAGTAGACTCTGTTCCACTGCGGCGTCACAGTGGGCTCTGTTCGATTCCACCACTTCTCAGCCGGGTGAGTTTGTCAATTCACCTAAGCTGTGCAACACTTGGTTTCCTTATTTTCAAATGGGGCTAAAAATAACAGTTTCCTTATAGAGGCTGCTGTGAGAACTAAATGAAAAAACCCGTATGAAGTACAGCCCAGTGCCTGCCATCTAAGCGGTGGTTGGTAACTGAGAGCTGAGTGGTTCTGACTACAACTCACTCTGGAGAAACTAAGACGTGGGGCATCTCGGGGCCTCCTGACGTCTCTGTGCAGAGCACCGAAAGAGCTGTGAGAAGAAGCTCTCATCTCAGTGTTCTCCCTCCTGACCTCGCTCTCAAAGCCAGGGCAGCACTGAGTGGAGACAGAAAAGGTGGATTTTCCGGGTGGCACCATGTGAGAAGACACTTGTTCTCAGATGGCCTGCTCACGTCTGCGTGCCAGCGTCACGGCTTCTTTACTGTTTATTACAACTTCTCCTTGAGACTTTTTGAAGTAGTCCTGTCAGGGGAAGGTCTAGAAGAGGGAAAGGATGTTTGATGTGTGTTAGGTCTGTTACTTGCATTACAAGGCAGGAGCTTGATCACCATTATCCCCAGAGAGATTGAGCGGCTGCTTCATCATCGTGGTTATTAAGGGGCAGAGTCAGAGCTCACTGCCTGCCCTTCCTTTCCCTGTCTGCCCAGTGTTGCCTCTTTCCCTCCTTCCTCGCGTATAATACCTTAAGTTCTTATCTGAGAACGCTGTAGTTATCAGCTAACGCCTTAGTTATCGGCCAACACCAAGACAGTTAACAGGACTAGTGCTCTGAGTGCAGCCAGCGAGATAGGCAAATTTCCCAGATACGTAAGTGGGTGGGCACAGAAGATAAACGGCCCTCGTTAATGGGCTGCCTCCTGGCTGGGCCTGTGCCAGTTTAACCTCAAAGGTGTCCTGCGTGCAAAGAAATCTTTGCACTGAGCTTGCAGCTGAAACCAGAAAGCGTGCAAGTCCAGAGCCACCCACTGGGTGCAGATGCACTAGCGTGCTGTCCAAACCCACAAACAGCTCTTGCTGTACAGCCGCTCTGTCTTCCCAGCAGGGTTACTCTGAGAGTGGAGGAGCGGTTCAGATGGAAATTTCCTAGCACAGGGCCTGGTGTATAGCAGGTGGGCAAAGAGGTATCCCAGCTTCCATTAAGGATTACTTCCGCTCTGCAGCGCCCCACCCCTTTTGGACCGTCCGCCTGCAGTTTTGTTCTTCCCTGCATTCTCCTTCACTCTGTCTTTCTCTCATCATTCCTTTCGGGATCCTGCATGCTCCAGCGTCTCCCAACTTTAAAAAGATATTCTCTTTACCCTTCACCCCCGCTCAGCTACTATGCCATTTCTCTGGTCTCTGTTACATAACTATTTCTTTGAAGAGGTCTCTACTTGCTACCTTTGCTTCCTTACCTCTCATTCATTCTTAAAAATTTTTGCATGTGTACTATCACATGTACACAAAAGAACACCTAAATAAGTTAACTTATTTATAAATACAGTATTCATTACATTAGGCTAAGCTATGCTACAGTAATATACAAGCTCCAAAATTTCAGTATCTTAACAGGCTGGGTATGTTGCTGTCTCACATCCCAGACCAGTGTGATGGGCCAGGAGCAGAGCTCGTGGGGTGCTCTACTCCAGGCAGCCATCCAGGGACCCAGCCTCCTTCCATCTTAGGATGCAGCTGTCTTCAGTATGTGTCTTTAAAGGTCGCTGTGGAGGGGGAGGAAAAATGTGGGATTGTGTGTGAAAGATTCTAATGAGTCTACATCTCAGTGGCCAGAGCATAGTCAAATGGCTGGGAAATGTAGGTTAGCTTGTGTGTTATGGGGGAAAAACAAAAGAGTTTGGTGAACCCTAGCATTCTCTCTACCACTGTGTTATGAAGTGAAAAGATAAAATGAACACCTATAAACCCATTACTCAACCTCAGAAAGGATTCTGCTGCAGCTATATATGTGCTTGTACCTGATCCCAGGCCTCTGCTTTCTTTTACTGCAGGTAAACAGAATCCAGGAATTATTTTTTATCATAGCCTTGCCTATATTTATAATTTTACCACATATGTATGTAACCCAAATAATATATTGTTTAGTTTTACTTATTTTTGGACTATTTCAAATGATATCAGGCTATAGGTAGTCCTTTTCCATTTGATTTTTTACTCAACAATATTCCTAAGAGTCATACAAGAAATTGGAGGTAGCTATAGTTTGTTTATAATTCACTTGCACTGCTGTGTAATATTTCATCAAGTGACCCTCCAGCTAATCATTGATCTGTTTTCTTATCAATGGCTATTTGCACCATTGGGAGAATGAAGATGTCATTTATTTTTCCTGTCTTATTGCACCATGTCATCCAGTGTAGCATGGAAGAGAGGTGGTGATATCTTTGTGTTTTTCCTGATTTTAATGGGAATGATTCTAATATTTCACACTAAGAATGATGCTTATTATAGGTTTAATAGGGATCCTGTATGAGGCTATGAAATTTTGCTGCTTTTTGTCCTGGTTTGCTAAGAGTTAAAAATTTAAATTATGAGGGGTCAGCCCAGTGGCATAGTGGTTAAGTTTGCGTGCTCTGCTTTGGCAGCCCAGGATTCGCGAGTTCGGATCCCGGGCGTGGACCTATACACTGCTCATCAAGCCATGCTGTGGTGGCGTCCCACATACAAAGCAGAGGAAGATTGGAACAGATGTTAGCTCAGGGACAATCTTCCTCAAGCAAAAAAAAAAAAAAAAAAGAAAAGAGGAAGATTGGCAACAGATGTTAGCTCACGGCCAGTCTTCCTCACAAAAAAAAAAAAAAGTAAATTATGAGTAGTTGAATCTTATCAAAGGCTTTTTCTGCTTGTACTGAAAAGATTATATGGTGCTTTGGACACTTGTTGTGCACTGCTCAGACTCTCTCAGCCTTAACTTTCTCTTGTTCCAGCTGCTGCTGCAGTGACCAATTTTGTGTGAGCACTGACCAGCCAGCCTCCCGCAGGTACACCCTGGCAGAATCTCAGCTCTGGGCCCCACTACACGCTTTTTCCCTTCTCTGTTGGTGCCACAGAGGGAGCCAGTTTGGGAGCCACATGGCGCTTAACAAAATTTATTCATTGGGTAAAAGGATTGGTCCTTCCCCTGGATGGGCGGCGCTGAGATGCATTGTACTGACAATTCAGGCAGTCCCGGGGGATTAAGTCACCCATGCGGTGGCCAGCTTGATAATTCATCTTTATGTCGGTTAGCTCTCCCTTCCGGCTCTGCTTTCTTCTTGCCCCTCACTCCTGCTCCTTGGATCTGGCTCCTCAGAAAAGTGCTCACTCTTTAGCCTTTTGTTTCTAGGGAGCTCAGCTTAAGGATACATCTTTTCTCCTTTAGTCTCTTAATGTGTTGAATTACAGTTAGAAAGTTTCTGATGTTAAATTACCCTTGCATTTCTTTGGATAGACCAGCCTGGTCACAAAGTGATACTTTTTTTTCTTTTTAAATACATTGCCGGCGTCAGTTTGCTACCATTTGGTTTAGAAATTACACATCTGCGTTCATGAGTAAGATTGGTGTATATTTTTTCTTTTTTAAACTCTCCTTGTCTGGTTTTAGTCTCAGTGTTATACTAACTTCATCAAATGAATTGTAGCGTGTTCTCTCTTTTTCTCTTCCCTGGAAAAGATATTTGAAGATAAGAATGGTCTGTTCCTTGAAAGTTGGTAAAAATACACCTATAAAATCGTCTGGGCCTCGTGTTTCTTTTCAGAAGGATTTATATTTCTGATTAAATTTCCTTAATGTTTATAAGATTGTTCAAGGTTTCTCTTTCTCTTTGAGTCAGTTTTGGTCACTTACCTTTTCCTAGGTATTTATGGGTTTTAAATATATATTTTTTAATTTATATATTTATGAATAATTTATATATTTTAATCTACATTTTCAATTTTATTAACATTAAATTTCAATTTAATTTAAGTTAAATTTATTAACATTAAATATTCACTTATTAACATTTTCAATCTCTGTGGTAGTGTCATATCCCCTTTCATCCCTAATATTGCTTATTTTTATACTCTATCTTTTTTTCAATCCACCTTACTACTTGTTTATCTGTGTCTTTAGTCTTCTCAAAGAACAAACTTTCAGCTTTGTTGATCCTTTCTATCATGTGATTTTTTTCATGCTACGTTAGTACTATTCTTCTGTTCTCTTTGTCCACTTTTCCATTGGCTGCTCCACTCATTAATTTTAAACCTTTATTCTTTCTTAATACAAGTGTTTGAGTATAAATTTCCTTTGAATTATTGCTTTCACTGTACCCCATATGTTTTGATATGTAGTGTTATTGTTATGATTCAGTTCTATGTATTTTTTCTTTTTTGTGAGGAGATCAGCCCTGTGCTAACATCTGTCAATCCTCCTCTATTTTTTTGCTGAGGAAGACTGGCCCTGGGCTAACATCCGTGCCCATCTTCCTCCACTTTTTTTTTTTTTTTTTTGTGAGGAGATCAGCCCTGAGCTAACATCTGCCAATCCTCCTCCTTTTTTGCTGAGGAAGACGGCCCTGGGCTAACATCGGTGCCCATCTTCCTCCACTTTATATGGGACGCCGCCACAGCATGGCTTACCAAGCAGTGCGTCGGTGCGCGCCCGGGATCCGAACCAGCGAACCCCGGGCCGCCGCAGCGGAGCGCGCGCACTTAACCGCTTGCGCCACCGGGCTGGCCCTCATCTTCCTCCACTTTTATATGGGACACCGCCACAGCATGGCTTGCCAAGCAGTGCATCGGTGCGCTCCCGGGATCCGAAGTGGCAAACCCTGGACCACCGCAGTGGAGAGCGCACACTTAACCACTTGCGCCACCGGACCAGCCCCCAGTTCTATGTATTTTTAAACTTCCGTTTTGGTCTCTCTTTTCCCCATGAGTAATTTATAAATTTATTTTAAAATTTCCAGTGTGTTTTAAAAATTATCTTTCTGTTATTGATGCGTAACTTAATTGTGTTGTAATTAGAGAATATCTTCTATATGACACTCATTCTTTGAAATTTGTTGAGACTTAGTCTTTAACATACTGCATGGTAATTTAAAAACAAATGTTTCATATGTGTTTGAGACACAAAATTTCTAATTATTGGAAGCAAGCTTCTAAATATATGCTTAAATCAAGCTTGTCAATGAATTGTTCAGATCTGCATTTTTTTACTTTTTTATTTCCTTGATCACTGAATCATTGTAATGGTGGATTTGTCAATTTCTCCCTGTAGTCCCATCAGTGTTTGATCTATGTAATTTGGTTATCTTTTTAAGTGTATACAAGTTTAGTATTATTCTATCACACTGGTTAATCAGATTTTGGGCAACCGGCCCTTCCTATCGTTGTACTTACACAGTATATTATAATTGCCTAATTATGTGTCTATATCTCCCACAGACTGTAAGTCCGGGGAGTTCAAGCAACAAATCCATCTTGTTCATCCAGCACATGCTCAGTTAATAATTGTCAAATGAATGGATGCGTGAATGAATCGACCTCAACCCTTCTGATATGGCAAGTAATTAACACTGAGTTATATATACCAAGATCTCTTGTTTTATGCCAAGTCCTAAATATGTGTCAGAATGGCAGATTTGCAATGCATCAGAAACTAAATCTCAAATATCCATATCTTGGTTTAGTGGTCCTTCTCGTCTCACAGAGGGCTAATCTGCTGAGGAATCCTGCTGCTTATAGAATGTTGACGGTGACTCTGTTTCCACCTGGTTGATAATCATTCTTCCTACGCCTTTTTTTCTTTTTGAGATTTCCATTTGGAGAAAACACGGTGTCAGCAGGTTCTTTCCTTCCCTTGAGGTAATATCAAAGTGCTGATGAAAGAAAAGGGGGAGAGTGACTCTGTCAGGGGTGACAGGAAGGACCCCTTTCCATTGGCGTCTGGAGAATCTGAGATTAGATTTGGAGTTCCTAAAGCCTTGCTATGAAAGAATCCAATGGACTTTATTTAGTTTTAAAAGAATGAAGCCTTCAAGTCATTTTTGTTGCCAAGAGGATTGACCAAGTGGAAGCTTCTCTCTCAGGTCCAATCGTAGATTTAGGGAAGTGGGCAACTATTTGAAATCAGTCAAACAAAACACTTTTTTTAAATTTTGGTGAGGAAGATTGGCCCTGAGCTAACATCTGTTGCAAATCTTCCTCTTTTTGCTTGAGGAAGATTGGCCTTGAGCTAACAACTGTGCCAGTCTTCCTCTATTTTGTATGTGGGTCACCACCACAGCATGACTGACGAGTGGTGTAGGTCCACACCTGGGATCTGAGTCTGCAAACCTGGGCTGCCAAAGTGGAGCGTGCCAAACTTAACCACTATGCCATGGAGCCAGCTCCTCAAAACAATTTTATTGAGCGCCTACTCTGCATCAGGTATTACGCTAAGCATGATGATTGCAAAGAGGCATAAGACTCTTCAAGGAACTACAGAAAAAAAAACAAACCAAAATTTTTTCATGGCATAACTCATTTATAGTAATTATCTCTTTTGTTCTTGACACAGCTCTGGGAGTTAACTTTTATTGTTCCCATTTTGTAGATTAGCAACCTGAGGCTCTGAGAGGGACTTTTCACTCTTAGAGCTTGACTCCAACCAGATCAATAATTAATAAAAATATCTAATATTTACTAACTTCCTGTTATGTCACAGGTACTATTATAATTGTTTTAATGCATTATTGCCTTTAATTCTGAAAAACAACCCTGTGAATGTTGGTACCATTTTATCCCCATTTGGCAGATGATAAAACTGATGCATGGAGAACTTAAGAAAATTGTACAAGGCTAACAGGTGCCAGAGGTGGGATTTGAACCCACAGAGTCAGGCTCTGGGACTTATACCTTGATGCCTGCATGAGCAACATGGTTTAGTACAACAACCTTGGACTTGGAAAGCTAAGACTCCATTTTGAGTCCAAGTCTGCCTCTGACCTCCTAGCTACTTAAAGTGTGGTCCACGGACCAGCATCATTAGCATCACCTGGGGGCTGTTAGAAATGCAGAATCTGAGTTCCACCCCAGACCTACCTGACCAGAATCTTTATTTTACCTGCATCTTCAGATGATTTGCCCGTGCAATGCCTGACATTGAAGCACTGTCTTATCAGCTTGGCCCCGAAAAGATCCCACAGGATCTCTCTCGGCCTCAGTTTCTCCAACTATAAAATGAGGCTGGTATCTGTGTCTGCTCCCTCTCAGGGCTGCTGTGCAGATCAAAAGGCGGGAGGTATGTGGAAAGGCGTTGTAAATTGTACAGTGCTCTACGAAGGTCAAAACTAAACAGTGAACCCCAGCATTAAAGCTTTAGAGACAATTTGACAAACAGATAATGCCTTTTATCCCCACGGCCTGGCTGAGCAGGAACTTGCAGTGCTGTGTGTTATGCAAAATAACCAGACAGAAGAAATGCCTTTTACAAGCAGTTCCTGGAAATTTCGAGCTTTATCAAGGAATTTGGTTTCTCCAGTTCACTGCCTAGTGAAAATAGCTGTGCCTTAATAAGGCCCAGATGTTGACACAGTCACTCACCTTCCCCATTGCATGGATGCGTTTCATACTGAATTTCACCTAAGGAATTTTAGACTTTAAAGATAATAATCAAAAACACTGCTAGCTTCCCTTTGGGATTCTTGCTGATTTGGGAGATCAAAGGTGTCCCAACAACGCAATGAATGTAGACAGAAAGTTAGGTTTCTTTCCCTGCTCATGAAAAGATGAATGCAGCATAACAATGGCCATTTTAGCAATTTTGTCCCCAGGTCTGCTCAAAGCTGGTTCTATCCTCACATATTTTTATAATTCCCTCCACTGCTCTTCTTCCCCTCATACTATCGGTAAACTTGGTCGGTGTGCTAACAACATTAGCTTCCGTTCCAAATACAATTAAATGGATGCCCTTGCTGGTTAATTCTTGGCATACCTAAAAAATACTTTATCCGCGTCTAGGAAAAGTATGAGATGTTTAAATTCCAAACAATGAAAGATTCCCAAGGGCATCTCACATGGAGTTCCGTGGGATGGGAATCCGGCTCAAAGGAAAGGCACCCTCCATGATGGCCCCTCACTTTTTCCGGAGGCAGCCTGATCTGACTTTCTGTGAGGGGCTGAGAAATAACATAACTCTTGACTTTTGAGAGAGCCCCGTGCTTTTGTAGACCCACATCTAGAGACCAGGCTGTTTTTATTATACACTCGCTGGAATGCATGGGATCTGCTACAGGTCTCTAGGGATTGCGCAAACCCCAAAGCAGGAATGGCAGAAATGCGACTTTTAGAACCCCCGTCGCCACTCTTTAATTTTCTCTGTGCTTTTCTCCCCTTTTCTAAAGAAACTGTGGAGGGAAATTGTCTCAAAACTGTTTTAAAGGGCCAAACAAGGAGGACATTATCTCACTGAGGCTTTTCTTCCCCAGACAAGGATATCTTGTGGGCATGGCCATTTCCCCCAAGACAAGAGGCATGAGAATGGGAGGCTTACCTCCTGTTGGGATCTGGGTTTTTATCTGCTCTGCCACTTACTTGCAAGACCGGGCAGTTACTCAATTCTTTGGAGATTCTATTTTCTTACTGTAAAAATGGGCAGCCACATCTCAAAGGGTTCTTTTTTTTTTTTTTTTTGGTGAGGAAGATAGGCCCTGAGCTAACATCTGTTGCCAATCTTCCTCTTTTTGCTAAAGATGATTGTCCCTGAGCTAACACCTGTGCCAGTCTTCCTCTATTTTGTATGTGGGTTGCAGCCACAGCATGTCTTGATGAACGGTGTGTAGGTCCATGCCCGGGATCTGAACCTGCGAACCCTGGGCTGCTGAAGCAGAGCACGCGAACTTAACCACTACACCACCTGGCTGACCCTCAGAGGATTTTTATGCAGATTACACAAGCCCCTGGCTCATGCTCCTGATAATCTGTGGATTTCTCTAAGAAGATATTGTTTCCTTCTGTGCAGGAAGCCACCACTGTCAGGCTTTATTTTGAGTTATACTATTTTTAAAATATTTAAGATGGAAAATCAGGAGTGGGTCTATTTAAGAAGCGGGCTGGATCATGGTGAGAAACCAGGTCTACACCAGAAGCTCTCTCAGTGGGAGTTGCAGACCCACCGAATTCATTTCACCGAATGTGTGTTGAGCCCCTGCTTAGTGCAGGCTCTGAGGCGCTTCAGTGACAGGAGCAAATGAGACAGACCTGGTCCCTACAGTCACGGGGCTGAAGGTTAGGGGGGAGATAAATGCATAAGCAAACCTGCATTTACAAAATAGTGTGATAAGTGCCACAGCGTGGGGAGCATAGGTGCAGGGACACCTGCTGAGACCTGGAAGGTGGGGAAGGTTCCCGGAGGTAGTGAAATTTAAGACGTGATCTTGATGACAAACGGGACAGACTAGGGTACATGTACAAAGTCCTGGAGGTGAGATCAAGCAGGACCTATTCTGGGAGGTGAAAGGAGTGCCTGTAGGGAGGAGATCGTGGCAGCAGACGAGGTCGAGGAGAGGGCAGGCCCGGTCACAGAGGGTTGTGTAAACCAGTTTAGGGAGTGTAGATAAACCTGAGGGTGACTGGGAGCCACTGGAGAATATAAAGCAGCAGGGTAACATGAGCAGGTTTGTATTTTTGTAAGCAGCTTCTTCCATGAGCCCCTGGAGGCCCCGTGCTCCCCATCCCTGCTCTCACCCTACTGGATGGCACCTACCTCTTTCCTAACCTGTATGCCTCCTGGGGGCAGGGACTGGGTCTGCCCACCCCTAAGCCCTCAGGCCCCAACAGACTGCCTGCATGCAGTAGAGGCTCAATAAATGTTTTCAGAGTGATTTAAAAGAAGGAGAAAGAGAGAGAACAGCAAATAGCTCAGAGAAAACTACCAGGCATGAGTCTGAGCACTTAGCTAATATGAAGTCGTTACATCTTTACAATCCTATGAAGTAATTAGCATTTTTGCCTCTATTTATAGATGAGGAACTGAGACACAGAGAGGTTAAATCACCTGCCCAAGGTCACACGGCTGGTCTGGGAATTGACCTCAGGCTGTCTGCCTCTAGGGTCCATCCTTACCTGATGAAAGAAATCCTCCCTAGGTTGCTAGTTGCTTATCCAGACGAGAGCTGAGGAGTCTCCGTGTGGCATTCTGCCCCTTCGTCCTCTCCTCCCAATCTAGGGGGCCAACCTGGGCAGTGTGGAGGTACCACAGGAGAGAAGGGAGCCTCGCAGTCTCCTGGACAGGATTTGTGCCATCAGGGAGACCTCTCAGAGAGGCGGCAGCCCCTCCCTCTGATAAGCTAGATAGAATTAAAGGCTTTTGATGATGATAGTGCAGGAAGCATCACTAGTGCAGGAAGCATCACGCCAAGTTCTGGAGCGCTGAGCAAAGCCAGCAGAATCACCGAACGTGGAATTGTGTAGCTGGAAGGGCCTGTTGCAATTCTCTCAAGTATCTGGGTTATTGAAGTTCTGGGCCTCCCCCACAGGCACCTCGGATCTCACCATGGGGCCACCTAGTTAGTCCTCTGTGCCTCCTCTTGTATCTCCACACTTTTACTCTTTCTGTTCTTTCTACCTGGAATGCCTGCTTGCCCAATCTGGCTCATTCCTACTTGTCTTTTGAGACTCTGTTCCATGGCTGCTGATGCGTTCATGCACCACCTCTACTGCACCACCATCCTCTCCTGCGGGGCCTCCTAACTGCCCGTGACAGTCTCTTCATTTTCTCTTCTGCCACCTACAGTTGACTCTACGTGGCGGCCCAGTCAATTGAAGAAGACTCTCTTCTTGACCAAACTTTAGTCAAGCTCCTCTTGGCCCTCCTTTGACTAGGCCTTGAGCTTAGCCTGCCTCCTCGCCCTTGGCCTGCTGAGCTCAGTTTCAGCAAAGAGTCCTGCTAAGTCAATTTAGCAGAAATCCTCCAACTCTTGATATCTGATCAAATTCCTTACCCCCCACCCTTGATATCTAAGTCCTTGGCCTGCCTTTAGCAAGAATCCTGTTAGGCCAGTTTAGGAAGAATCCCCCTACCCTTGATGTCTCCTGTTAGTAATTTTCTATCCATTGATCCCCTTAGTCTGCTCTTTGGCTATAAATCCCCACTTATCTCTGTTGGTTTTGGAGTTGAGTTCAGTCTCTCTCCCCTACTGTAATAGTCTTCATTACAGTCTTCCTTACCATTTTAACACGTGTCAGAATAACTTTTCTTTAACAGCATCCTGTTGAGATGTGAAGTCACTCTTATGACAAAACCCAAAGTCCTTACCATGGTCTATAAGCCCGTCTAAGGGCTAGTCCCTGATGAGATCTCTGACATCATCTCATACATGATCCACCAATCACTAGTTTCAGCCACACTGGCCCCTACTCTTCTTTGGATCCTCACCTTCCCACTTTTGCACTTGTTCTTCCCTCTTCCAGGAATATTCTTTCTCCAGCTGTTCTCATGACTCAGTCCCTCACTTTATTCAGGCCCCTATATCAAATGCCACCACCTCAGAGTAGCCTTCCTGGCCTCCTGTCTAAACTGGATCCCCCTGCAATTCTCTATTTCCTCATCTTTCCTTTGTTTTCTTCACATTACTTATTCATATCTGTGTTATCTTATGTCATTGTGTTATTGTCTGTCCTCCCAATAGAATTTAAGCTCCCAAGTGTAGAAGTTCACCTGCATGGCTCACAGTCCTATCAATAGTGCCTAGAAAAGTGCCTGGAATGTAGTACATGTGCATTAAATGCTAATCATTAAATGATGAGTCATTCCACAATATATTTAAGTGCTTTTCCAGTTAGAGTGGTGGCAGGGCACAGAATTACATTACACTCAGATGGCTCAAATGAAGCAACTTTTGGGAGACCTGCAGTTCCGAAATAGGGTGGGAATGGAGAAGAAACACCCCGAGGTCTCTATCCCCCCACTTTCTGATCACCATGGCTCCAACCCAGCCAGCTAGGGGCCCCAGGAGACAGTCCCCAGGAGTTGGTCTTCTGGACAAAGGAAAAGACAGAGAATGGATGTGGGGCATGGAAGTGAACGTAGAATAACCAACTCAAGCACCCAGCCTGTACAGGCCCTAGGGATAGAGAATGAAGTAAGACACAGTTTCTTCCCTCTCTTGCCTATGGGAAAATCTCCTCTGATACGCTCCGAGAATTATGGACCTTTCTACTATATTCCAGAGCACTTGGAAAATCTCTATCAGCACTTGCCTCACATGTATCGTACTGGATTGCATCTACGTGTTTACTAGCCTCTCTCACTTTCTCAAGTGTGACCTCATCGAACTCAAGGGACTAGACCTTATTCACTGTATAGGTTCATTATTGCCACAATCACACTGCATAACAAACAACAATATAGCCTCAGTGGCAGGCAACAATAAGCTCTTATTTAGCTCACATGGCTGGGTGCTGGCTAGGGGCTGCTGATGGAACCTGGGCTTGGTGGGGTGACTCTGCTCTGCTCTATGCATCTCTCATCCTCCTTGGACCAGTAGACTAGCCTTGAGATGCACTTTTCACAGCAATGGCAGAGGTGCTAGAGGGTACACGGAAAAATGCAAGGCCCTGTAAGGCCCAGGCTTAGAAGTAGCGCTCCATCTCTTCTGCCATGCTCTACTCAACAAAGCAAGTCGCGTGGTCAAACCCAATTGTAAGGAGCAGAAAAATCTACTCTGCTGCTTGAGTGGAAAGAAGTGCAAAGTCACATGGCAAAGGGCATGACTACGTGGGACCAAAAGTGCAATCTGCCACATCAGTCTTTGCATCTCCACTGCTTGATGTATGATAAGGAACTTGGTACGGGCTACTGACTTGAAATGAGAAAACTAAGCCAAGAGTGATAAGGTGACTTGACCAAGTAAGTGGACAGCAGGCCAGGGAGACAGAAAGTGTGTGGTAGGAAGCACTCAGTAAGAAGAAGAAAGCTGAAAAGGATTTTCCCAATGATTTAGATTGATTCCCTCATTTTACAGATGATCAGGAATCTGAGAGATTAAGTTGCTCACTCAAGATCATGCAGCTCATCTGTGACAGAGCTTGCTCTACAAGGAAAATGATCTGTGCTCTTCCGAGCGCCTCTGGTGTGGTGTGTTGTGCATCTGGTGGCCAGTTGAAGGCCTGTCATCAGAGTAATGGGATGGGGGGTTTCTCCCTCTTCACCGCCCTTCCAGAAACTAGGACATGGAAAGGGACTCTTTGGTAATGGGACTCAAAGTTGAAGCACCTAGATATTAAATTCCAGGAAATGAAGTTAGAGCATGCCTATCTTGGCAGTGTGAAGTCTACTTTTCTGGAAAATGCTCCACTTACAAGATCAAAAAAACTCTTTCCCCTAGGAAGACCCCCATATAACCTTAGTTCTACAACCCTGCTGATGGAGGCTAGATCTAGCAGAGTCCATTATTAAATTCTCTTACTGTTAGTCAGCCAAGCACACTCAAAGAGTCCAGGATAATGCACAAGAGAGTCCTTTATTTTAAGTTCAAGTCCCATCTTCCAGCATTCACAGAGTACACGTGGCATTGGAGGATTCGGAAGTGGCTCTGCCCCTCTTTTTAACTCAGCCTCCAACTTCTCCTGGGCATAGATCCCTTTATCTCACCTGGCTGGGTGGCTTCCCTTCTCTTGGTGACGGGAAGATGAAAATATCTTTTTCTTTGGCACGCTCTTCTCTTTAACCTGTTTCTCCTGCCTAGACTTGCAGATAGTGCATTGGCCAGGCATATGTCATTTATGCTTGTGTTATACTAAAAGAGTGCCTGGCTCTTCCACTGCTTTATTTGTTTCATTTATTTCCTCTTTTTATTTTGGCTGTACTTAAAGGCATAGCTAGGCTTTAACATCATGAGTGTAAGTGTGGGTGTGGGGCAGGCCAGAGTGGTGGTGGAGGTGGTGGTGATAATGATGGTGATGGTGGTGACAGTGGTGGTGATGATGCTAGTGGTGGTGGTGGTGGTGACGGTGGTGATGATGGTGATGACAGTGAAGGTGATGGTGGAGATGGTGATAGTAGGGGTAGTGGTGGTGACGGTGGTGATGACAGTGAAGGTGATGGTGGAGATGGTGATAGTAGGGGTAGTGGTGGTGACGGTGGTGATGATGGTGAAGATGATGGTGGAGGTGATTATGGTATTGGTAGTGGTAGTGATGGTGGAGGTGATGATGCTGTGGTGGTGGTGGTGGTGATGGTGGTGACGATGGTGATGATGGTGAAAGTGATGGTGGGGATGGTGATAGTAGTGGTAGTGGTGGTGATGGTGGTGACGATGGTGGAGGTGATGGTGGTGGTATTGGTGGAGGTGATGGTGGTAGTGATGGTGATGTTGGTAATGATTGAGGTTGGGGGGTGGTGGTACAGCTGCATCACTGATTAGTGTGACAACAAACTTCAACCTTGATCTACTTTTGCTATGTATTTCATGGTCTTGCTTTCACACTGTATCACTCAAAAAAAAAAAATCGTACTCTCAACAACAATCATTTGTTGTTACTAGCTATGCCTTTAACTACAGTCAATCACATCCATA
The DNA here is from genome assembly GCF_020826845.1 of Diceros bicornis minor. Lineage (NCBI taxonomy): Eukaryota > Metazoa > Chordata > Mammalia > Perissodactyla > Rhinocerotidae > Diceros > Diceros bicornis. Next base: position 18,504,697 of record NC_080764.1, on the reverse strand, counting down.
AATTACTTGAAAAATTATTGGAAAGCAGCCAGTTTGGGAGAATGTGCTTGAGGATCAGCTTCCTTCTTGAACGTCTTTGAGTCTCTGTTTCTTCATGTTCAGGTTGGCTTTAGTTACATCAGCATGAGTGCAAGGAACAAACCCAATAATGTGTATGAGAAGTCACAGGAATAGTAATAACGACTAGTTATTTAGCATCTACTCAGTGATAATATTGGAAGGTTCACATACATTCACTGATAATTCTAAAACAATCCTGCAGGCATTGTTTTGTCCTACAGTAGTCCCCCCTTATCTGTGATTTTGCTTTCTGTGGTTTCGGTTACCTGCAGTCATTAGTGATCCGAAAATATTAAATGGAAAATTCCAGAAATAAACAATTCATAAGTTTTAAATTGCTGCCATTCTGAGTGGTGCAATGACATCTTGTGCTGTCCTCCTCTGACCCACCCAGGACGTGAATCATCCCTCTGTCCAGCGTATCCACATTGTGTACACTACCCACCCATTAGTCACTTAGTAGCCATCTTGTTATCAGATTGACTGTCGTGGTATGGCAGTGCTTGTGTTCAAGTAACTCTTATTTTACTCAAATGGCCCCGAAGTGCAAGAGTAGTGATGCTGGCAATTCAGATATGCCAAAGAGAAGCTGTAAAGTGCTTCCTTTAAGTGAAAAGGTGAGAATTCTCGACTTAAGGAAAGAAAAAAAAAAATCATATGCTGAAGATGCTAAGATCTACGGTAACTTTTATTACAATATATTGTTATAATTGCTCTATTTTATTATTAGGTACTGTTGTTAATCTCTTACTGTGCCTAATTTATAAATTAAACTTTATCATAGGTAGGTATGTATAGTAAAAAATATAGTATATATAGGGGTCAGTACTATCCCCAGTTTCAGGCATCCACTGGGATCTTAGAATGTATCCCCCACAGACAAGGGGGGACTGCTATATTTATTTATTTATTTGCAGTTTGATTAAGAAAGAATTTACAGGTTTATGAGTCTATTTAAATTACATAAAATGGCAGTGATTTAAAAATTAGGCACAAAACGAAAACAAAACAAACAAGAACATAGACTGAAGTGGAGCCAGCAGAAAGGCTGAAAAGGCTAGCATAATGACCCCCTCGTATTTCTGGGGCAAATCGGGCACTTAATTTTCTGGCAGGCATTTTGAAAAGGGACACTTGGTTAAACAACTCAACTTGCTTCAGAGAAAAGCCTACTGGTTGTTTGGTAGACCAGAAGTCCTGTAGGTGACCTCCAGGCCAGCTTCCCAGGGACTGGGGAGCCAGGTGGGAACCCAGAACCTCTCAGCCTGTGACACCTGTGCTGCCTCACTGCCTTGTGTTCCCGTTCCTCCACTCTGTGAAGGCGGCAGTGGATGTTACAGACAGAGACCAATGGGGCTGAGTCTAACTCGCTTTTTAAAACAGAAGCCCCTAGCCAGCTTACATACGAATTGCAAGCTATCTGAAATCTGTAACAAGTTGGGTGTTTAGGATTTGTTCTCGAGCTTGTGTAAGACACACACAGCCCCCCATTCCTACTGCTGTGGGATTCGTGGTTGCCTTCTACAGTCTCTTTCCTCATACACTGCCCCCTTCCCGGCAACTAGCTGCTGGAGAAGGCTCAGGGCAGGGGGAGTATGCAGAGGGTGAGGCCATGTGAGAAGGGAAAGGGGGTCTGGATGGGGGAATGAGTGGGACTTTCCCATCTCTCCATTCTGAGGGATTTAGATGCTTAACTGCCTTTCACACTAATCCCTGGAAATCCTAACACTTGTGGAATGAGGAATTTCTCACTTAGGAGAGAAGGCTGGAACCTGATTATTACCCTTGTGGGTGATGTGTGGAGGCACATGCCAAATGATGCGTTAGCAGATAAGCAGGCGAGCCCGGAGTTGGGAGACTCCAGTGCTCTGTGCTCCCGGTCTCCTTGTTTAGAATTCTTTCTCGGAGCTACGATATGATCTCCAGGTTCTATTTATCACTGTCAGCTCGAGATGGGAGAAAATGCTTGTGTTCTCCATGCTGAGTCAATTTTATCCCTCTTCCCTGATGCCTCGGGCTCTCTTGTTTAGGACATATCCGTTGAGAGGTAGGCTTCTGCTTGGATGATAAGAAGACAGTGGTGTTTACTAGGGAGTCACTGTGTGCCAGACACCATGCTGACTGCTTTACCTGCATCTCTTCCTTGGCTCATCACAACAAGTACCATAACCATCTCCAAGTGCACATAAGAAAAGTGAGACACAGGGAGGTTAAAGAAACTGTGTAATGTCACATGGCTTAGATGTAGCATGGCCGAGATTTGAACCTAAGACTGTCTGATTCCAGAGCTCACAAGATGAGCTACTAGTTTCTGTAGCCTTCTCCCAAAACAGAAACAGCAGATTGGTGCAGCACAAGAGTCAGGGCCTTGACTTTGATGGCAGCTCTGCCACAGACAGCTGTGAGATCCTTGGTAAGGCTGCCACTTCTTTAGGACTCAAATTCCTTGACTTTAAGGGGACACTGTTGGTCTAAATACTCCCTAAGGTACCTTCCAGCCATGAGCATAGGTGATTCTAGAGTGATGTCTACGATTAAGAGCTGGAAGAAATTGTTACCTTTTCCTTGGGGACCTGGCTCCTTTGAAGGGGACATTGGCTTTGAGGTTAGGAGCCTAATCTCATTTAAGAGACTAATGTTCAGCATGGAGTTCTATGGGCTTTGGGGACTTTGGACAGGGATTCCAATCCTGGCTCTGCTGTGAGTTTTCTGCAAGTCACTTTATCTCTCTGAGCATCAGCTTCGTGGTCTGTAGGATGAGAATAATAACCCCTTTCCTCCAGAGGATCCATGAATACCTCAACCATGATGATGAGCACGTAGTATGTGTCCTCCTTGAAGATGAGACCATGCCTTATTTATTTCTGCCGGGCGTGGGGTTGAGGTTGAATTGATTTCAAGAGGGAGAAAAAGGCAAGTCTGGCTTCCTCTGGACAACCGGGGTGTGTTTCTCCTTTGTGGGAGGTGGGTAGAGTGCATTTCCCAGCCCAAATGTCTCCCATGGGCCAGGGTTTTGCCCAGTGCTGAGAAGATCACCCTCTTGGTTCAGAGGGCTGTGTCATCTCATGCTACACCAACTGCATCACGCTCTAGTGAAGGAACACAGCACACAGTGTCCCTAGCTTTGATCATGGAAGAAGGATTTGGGATGGGCAGGTTTTTCTTCTTTGACCTCACATCAAGTGGCCACTTTGCCCCCACCTATTCCCTCTCCCTCCCATGATGCTCACTGGCTTACTTTAAGGGGTTTTCTTCGCTGGATTCCCCATATGGGAGACAACCAGCTCTGGAGTCGGACACACCCTGGTTGAATCGTGCACGTTACTGACTTTCTTTGTGAGCCTCAGTTTCCTCAACCATAAGAGGGGATAACGATAGTACCTGCCTCGCAGGGCTGTTGTCAAGATTAAAGGAAGCCCAGTACAAGGGAATGGCTCAGTAAACGGTAACTGTTTTTACTTTTGTTCAGCTCCACTCTGCTTGTCACTGGGCACTCATGGTCACTAAGTAGATAGAGTGATGGGGAGAAAAGGAATCAAAGCTGTGGATTTCTTTTAAGCTGTGCCAGCCCTTCTGACCTATAGCTGAATTTGATGTTAAACTCAGAAATTTGAGCTCTGTAAATACATCCGTGACTTTTAACTAGAGGCGTTGCTGTTTCAGACCTGAAATGAACTTAGTCTATCGTATATCTGATCTCCTCCTTTTAGAGTTGGGGGAAATGAGTGACAGAACATCCCTCCTCCCCAACCAAAAAAAAAAAACAAAACAAAAAAACAGTGGTTTAGATAAGATAGAAGTTTATTTGTTTATTTATTTTCCCATATACATCAGCAGCCCTGGGCTGAAATAGTAGATCCATGATCATCAGTGAAATTACGCTCCTTCCAGCTTGCTGCTCTCTCATCCTCAATACAACACTTCTGCTTTGTGGCCCAAGATGGCTGCTCCAGCTCCAGCTATCACAACTTTAATCTGGTCCCCAGGAAGGACGAAAAGGAAACAGAGTGATACAAACATTCCACTTAAGTATACATCATAGAAATTATACAAGCCGTATTATACATACATAAGAATTTACACACATAGGGATTTACATACATAAGGATCACACACATCATATTCACTTTCATCCCATTGACTAAACTTTGCCATATGTCCATATCTACTGCAAGGGAACTTGGGGACTGTTGTATTTATTCTGGTGGTTCTGTACCCAGCCAATATGTAGGGGGTTCTATTGTGGAGGAATAAAGGGAGAACACATCTTGGAGTCCAACCAGCAGGCTCTGTCACACTAAGGTAACGTACCTGCTTTACTATAAAGTTCAAATACAGATGCACTGGCCCCTCAACCTGTGCTCTCTCCATAGCATCACAGATTTAGATTACATTTCTCTTAGGTTCTCAACAAAATTTATTGAAAAATTCTGGTCACAAGGGGTAGCAGTTGGCAAATTCTAGACTCAGACAAATTGGCAAGAGTGCAGACAGAGGGGGTGAGGATGAAGTGGGGAGAGAGTCAGAGCCGGCCGTGATACAATGCCTCTGTCTGACTGGGTCCCTCATGTTGAGGAAACCCTTGTCTGCCCTCGAAGCAGAGCAGAGGAACCATATGCCCATCACTGGGGCAACAAGGAGAAATGAGACTGCACAGTGCTGAGAGAAAAGGATAAGAACTTCTGGGAAAAATCAGACACTTGTGAAAATTCCATTTAATCTGTAAATATGAAATGATTTGCCGCTAAGACCGTGGCCCAAACTTCAGCAGGCAGCCAGAGCAGTCCCTGTAACCTAAAACAGCAGTGCAGAACTCTGGGAAAAGCTATAGGAAGGGGACCTGGACCCACAATTAATAAAGGGTAGAAATGTGGAGCCTTCAGTATGCTTCAGTCTCTGAACTGAAACAAACTCTGAAAGAACATGTGTGAGAGAGAGGGGTGCGTGTGTGTGTGTGTGTGTGTGTGTGTGTGAGTGTGTGTGTGTGAGAGAGAGAGAGAGAGAGAGAGAGAGATGTATGTGGGAGGAGAATAAAGAGAGACATTGGGAAGGAAAGCAGAGATAAAGATGGGAAAGAGAGTATGAGAGAGGAAAGTATGAGGGAGGAATGGAAAAAGAGAGTTTGAGAGAGGATAGAAAAGAAATACAGAAAAACAGATGGATAGAAAGAAAGAAGGAAGGAAAATGGGAGAGAAGAAGGGAGGGAGGGAAAGAGGAGGGAAGGAGAGAGAGCAGAGAGGATAGAAGGAAGGAAAGAGGGAAAGAAAGGAGAGAGGTGTATTTACCTGTGTGTGCACATCAGGAAACAGAGCGTTGAGTAACACAAGGTGTTGCAAGTCTCTGCTATGACTTAATATCAAAACCCAGCCCCCCAAACATATCAGATCTAATGGTGACACCCCACGTCCTAGGACGAAGTGAGGACTCACTGCTGTTTCTCCTCCCTTTCTGCTTTCCTGAGCGTGGTCCTAGCCCTCCATCATCCTCATCTCACCCTGTCTCCACCCCAGTGGGATTCCGGAGCTTCTCTGGAAATTGTGGAAATGTTTCACCAATGTCATTGGCCATGTTTTGGAGACTAGGAGCTTCAGCCTGCCATGTGTTTTCAGCATGCTGGCTGCCTGAGAACACATCTGTCAACCTTAGCATCAGAGAACAAAAGCTTGGGTTTGACATGAAAAGGACAGCAAACGAGCAGCCCTGACCTGACTGCCATGTGGCATTCCTGAGCGTGCGGAGATTCGGCTTGGAAGATATGCACAGTACTTGAAAGAAGCCTTTTATCCAGGCAAGCGGGGATAAACACATCTGTATGGCATTGATTTCCCCCTCTTTCTTTCTAGGATGTGGAGCTGGGCTGGGAGAAGGAACAATGAAAACATTTGAAACATCTGACACTGAGTTGGGGCTGTGGGTAGGCAGCATTTGGGGGGGAAATGAAAGGTGAAATGCCAAATTTAGTTTGGCTCTTCTTTCTTTCTGGCGCCATTTTTCTCTCTTATATTCGACCCATATTTTGCTTTTAGCACTGGTGGGGGGGTGGATCATGTAACATTCCTACTTAGCACATACATAGCTTGCCTTGTCTTGAAAGGGAAACATACACTGACAACAGAAACCTCACAACCTCCCGAGTGGGAGACAACCTTAGGATTCTGGCTTCCAGGATATTTATTTTGGTTACTGTTTAGTGTACTGAACACCAACCAGGCTCTCTTGACTCACAACTGAAATGGGATCAGAATCCAAAAGCATGACGTCTCTGCTGGAAACACAAAGGTTGTAGGTATATGAGAGCAAACAATTATATGTAAGAAGAAATAAGTCATTTGTACAGAGGTGGGGCAAGTATACCCATGTGTCAGGAAGAAAGAGTTTGGTATGTTATGTTCTGGAATGTGTTGGGCTATTTTTATAGCCCCCTGGTGCAGTTGGGGCTCTACTGTGGTCTACCAGATGTCCTGGAAAAAAGATAGGTATAGCAGGTCAGATAAGAGAAATCATGAAGTTCATCATCCAAGACGTATAAGATCTGACACTATTCATGTGGTTATGTGTTGCAGGAGACTTTGGTTCAAACCCAGGTATTTTATCCAGTAGCTGAGTCTTTGGAAATTCAATCAACCTTTCTGAGTTTCATATTCTTAGTTTTCAAAAATAGGATGTTGTGAGATATAAATGAAAATATAATAAATAGGTAAAAAAAAAAAAGGCTGATATAGTAGGAACTTACCAAATGCTAAGTAATCTATATTTTCTTATTTCCTTCTAGTGTCCTCAACTAGATTATAAGCTTCTAGAGTGTGTATATACTAATTTTTGGGATTTCTATTGTATTTAGCTTTAGTGCTTTGTAAACTTACATTGACAATTCCTTACTAAATGTGCCTTGGTTTATTATAATAAACTTTTTTTTCCCTTTTAAGGTCAATTTTAGGGTATCTTTTGTGGAAAGTCCTCCTTGAGCCCTTAAAGTCTTTTCTTTTTTTTTTTTTGTGAGGAAGACCAGCCCTGAGCTAACATCCATGCCAATCCTCCTCTTTTTGCTGAGGAAGACTGGCCCTGAGCTAACATCCGTGCCCATCTTCCTCCACTTTATGTGGGACACTGCCACAGCATGGCCTGACAAGCGGTGCGTCGGTGCGCACGTGGGATCTGAACCTGGGCTGCCAGCAGCGGAGCACGCACACGTAACTGCTACACCATGGGGCCAGCCCCCTTAAAGTCTTTTTTAAAATAACAGTTTGATTGAGATATAATTCACATACCATAAAGTCCACACTTTTAAAGTATACATTTCAGTGGTTTTTAGTATATTCACAAAGTTTTGCATCCATCACCGGTATCTAATTCTAGAACATTTCATCAACACAAATAGAAACCTTGTACCCATTAGCACTCACTCTCTATCCCCTCTCTCTCCCCTTGCAGGTCCAGGCAACCACTACTTTATTTTCTGTCTCTATAGATTTGCCTATTGTGGACATTTCATATAAATGGAATCATACAATATGTGGTCTTTTGTGACTGGCTTCTTTCACTTACCATAATCTTTTCAAGGTTTATCCATGTGCTAGCATGTACCAGTACTTCATTCCTTTTTATAGCTGAATAATATTCCATTGTATGGATATACTACATTTTGATTATTGGTTCATCAGTTGATGAACATTTGTGTTGTTTCCACTTTTTGGCTATTATGGATAATTCTTCAGTGAACATTCACATACAAGTTTTTGTGTGGACATGTTTTCAATTCTTTTGGACGTACATCTAGGAGTGGAATTGCTAGGTCATATGGTAACTCCATATTTAACTTTTTGAAGAACTGCCAAACTGTTTTCCAAAGTGGCTGCACTATTTTATATTCCCACCAGCAATGTATGAGAGTTCCAATTTCTCCACATCTTTGCCAATATTTGTTATTGTCTGTCTTTTCTATTATATCCATCCTAGTGGATGTGAAGTGGTATCTCATTGTGGTTTTGATTTGCATTTCCCTGATGACTAATGATTTTGAGCATCTTTTCATCTGCTTATTGGCCATTTGTATATCTTCTTTAGAGAAATGCCTCTTGAAATTCTTTGACAATTTTTAAATTGAGTAGTCTTTTTATTGTTGAATTATGATTTTTAAAATATATTCCAGATACAAGTTCCTTTTCATATGTATCATTTGCAAATTTTTTCTCCCATTGCGTGGTTTGTCTTTTTGCTTGCTTGATAGCATCCTTTAAAGCACAAAAGATTTTGGTTTTTTCTTTTGTCACTTGTGCTTTTAGTATCGTATTTAAGAAACCATTGCCTAATCCAAGTCCATGATGATTTACTCCTATGCTTTCTTCTAAGAGTTTTACAGTTTAAAAAATAGTTTTAGCTCTTACATTTAGATCTATTATCCATTTTGAGTTAACTTACGTAGGTGGTGTGAAGTAGGGATCTAATTTCATTATTTTACACATGGATATCCAGTTGTTCCAGCACTATTTGTTGAACAGAGTATTATTTCTCCATTGAATTCTCTTGGCATCCTTCTTGGAAATCAATTGACCATATATCTAAGGATTTATTTCTCAACTCTCAATTATACTCCATGATCCACATATCTATTTTTATGCCAGTAGCAGACTGTCTTAATTACTGTAGAACTGAAGTAATTTTTGAAATCAGGAAGTGTGAATACTTCAACTTTGTTCCTCTTTACTTCAACTTTGTTCCTCTTTTTCAAGGTTGTTTTGGTTATTCTTGGTCCATTGAATTTCCGTCTGAATTTTAGCATTAGCTGGTCATTTTCTGCAAAAAAGGCATTTGAGACTTTGCTAGGGATTGCATTGACTCAGTAGATCAATTTGGAGAACATTACCATCTTAACAATAGTAAGTTTTCCAATCTGTGAACATGGTTTGTCTTCCCACTTATTTAGTCTCTTTCAATAATGTTTTATAGTTTTTCAGTGTACAAGGTAGGTGCTTCTTTTGTTAAATTTATTCCTAAGTATTTTATTCTGTTTTTTTATAGTATTGTAAATGGAATTGTTTTCTCAATTTCATTTTTGGACTGTTCATTGCAAATTTACAGAAATACAATTGATTTTTGTGTACTGATCTTTATTATGTAAACTTGTTGAACTCATTGATTAATTATAATAATTTTTTAGTATATCCCTTGGAATTTTTTTATATGCAAGATCATGTCATCTGTGAATAAAAATACTTGAAATACTTCTTCCTTTCCAATATGGGTGCTGGTTTTGTTTTTTATTATTTTTACCTAATTGCACTGGCTAGAATAGCACAGTGTTGAATAGAAATGGTGAGAGTTGACATCTTTGGTCTTGTTCCTGATCCTAGGGGGAAAGCAGTCAGTTTTTCAGCATTAAGTATGATGTTAGCTGTGGGCTATTTATAGATGCCCTTTATCAGGTTGAGAAAGTTACTTTCTATTTCTAGTTTGTTGAGTGTTTTTATCATGAAAGGGTATAGGATTTTGTCAAACACTTTTTTCTGTGTCTATTAAGATGATCATGTATTTTTTCTTTTATTCTATTAGTATTGTGTATTACATTAATTGATTTTCATGTGCTGATTTTGTGTGTTGAACTAATCTTGAATTCTTGGGTTAAATTCCTCTTCGTCGTGATACATAATTCCTTTTATATGTTGCTGGATTCAATTTATCAGCATTTTTTGAAAATGTCTGTGTCTACATCCGTAAGAGATATTCATCTGTAGTTATCTTTTCTTGCGACACCTTTGTTTGGTTTTGTTATCAGGGTACTGCCCTCCTACAGTTGTTTCTTCCTCTTTTATTTTTCGAAAGAGTTTGTGAAGGATTGGTATTAGTTCTTTATACATTTATTAGAATTCACTTGTGATGCTATCTGGGCCTGGACTTTTCACTGTAGGACTGTTTGATTATTAATTTTAATCTCTTGTTATAGGTATATTCAGATTCTCTATTTCTTCATGAGTCAGTTTCTGTAATTATGTCTTTCTAGGAATTTTTTGTGTGTGTGAGGAAGGTTAGCCCTGAGCTAACATCTGTTGCCAATCCTCCTCTTTTGGTTGAGGAAGACTGGCCCCGGGCTAACAGCTGTGCCCACCTTCCTCTACTTTATATGGGACACCACCACAGCATGGCTTAACAAGCTGTGCATCGGTGTGCGCCCAGGATCCGAACCCCAGGCTGCCGCAGTGGAGCGTGCGCACTTAACCACTACGCCGCCGGGCCGGTCCCAGGAATTTTTAAATTTACTTTTTGTTATCTAATTTGTTGGCAAACAATTGTTCATATTATTATCTTAGAATCCCTTTTATTTCTGTAAAATAGGTAATGATGTCCCCTCTTTCATTCCTGATTTTAGTAATTTGAATATTCTCTCTTTATCTTGGTCAGTCTGGTTAAAAGTCTGTCATTTTTGTTGATCTTTTCAGGGAAACAACTTTTGGTTTCACTGTTTTTCTGTATCATTTTCTATTCTCTATTTCATTTATTTCCACTCTAATCTTTATTGTTTCCTTCCTTCTACTTGTTTTGGCTTTAGTTTGCTCTTCTTTTTCTAGTTTCTTAAGGTAGAAGTTTTGGTTATTGATTTAAAATCTTTCCTCTTCATCTAATTCTTCATGTAATTTCAATCCTTTTAAATTTATTGAGGCTTGTTTTATGGCCTAACATATAGCTTATCCTGGAGAATGTTCCATGTGTACTTGAGAAGAATATGTATCTCACGATTGGCTAGAGTGTTCAATAGAAGTCTGTTAGGTCTAGGGAACCAAATAACTTGATTTTTAGTATTGTTCAACCGTCTATTTCTTTGTTGATATTCTGCTCATTATTGAAATTGATCCATGAAAAATGGATATCTTATTCATTATAGAAAGAAGAGGAAATTGAAGTCTCCAATTATTATTGTCTCTCTCTCCTTTCAATTCTCTCTTTGTTTCATGTGTTTTGCGGCTCTCTTGTGAGAGGCATGTATGTTTATAATTGCTATATCTTCCTGAAGGATTGTCCCTTTAATCTTTATAAAATGTTCCTCTTTGTCTCTAGTAACAATTTTTGTCTTTGAGTCTATTTTGTCCGATATTAGGGTAAATACCCCAGCTCTCTTTAGGATACTGTTTACATGGTATTTCCTTTTCCATCAAGGAAAGGAAACTTTAGTTCAACTTATTTGTGTCTTTGAATCTAAAGTGTCTCTTTTTAGACAGAATGTAATTGGATAATTTTTCCCCCATTCAGTCTGCCAGCCTGTCTTTTTATTGGACTCTGTTGTCCATTTAAATTTAGTGTAACTACTACCCTTGACTTTTTAAAGTGTCATTTCTCAATGTTTCCTCCTTGTTCTCTCTCTCTTATTACATTATTTCATTTTTGAAACATTTTCATAAACTATACATTGTCTTCTTGAGTTCAGTGACATATTCATTTTGTGCTTCCAATGGCTATTACCATGCCCTCCATATATTAGGTACTCTTTTAATGTTTGATGAATAAGTGGTGAAGGTTAAGGATTGAAAAATTTGATTAAATTTGTTGAGAATTTTCCATAAGGCCATGACTCAGAGAAGGATAGAGAATTTTTCTGATGGGACATTCATTTCATCTCCTTTTTATAAAAATGCATTGTTTACCACTAATGCCTGATCATTTTGGGGAAATTGAGGCAATACACCACAATTATGAATGTGTTACTGGTATTAATCAGGCACCAATGTGGAAGCAAGAATCAGACGCGGTCAGTTCCCCAGGGCTGACCTGACTCAACCACTCAGTTGCAGGAAGAGAAGCTGGGACAGAGAGAGCAGATTCCTGGCTGGTTTGTCATCTAAGAGAACAAGAGACAAGTGAGATTGAGAGAGAAGCCCCATTGCTATTTCAGTGTAGTGATGCTGTCTCCTGATACGTGTAGCCCAATGGATGCCAGGATTCGCTGGTATCACCAGTTAATTCTCTTCTCAGGTACAGGATACCAGAGTGGAGAGAGAAACTACATGAAATCACTCTATACTATCTCCTCCTGGGGAGTGGAGCAGAAGTTCCCTATTATATCAGGACTCTTTTTAGAAAATCTCCAAACTCAAACTGGCTTGAGCAGAGTCTATCAATCCACGTAACTGAAAAGCTCAGGAATTCTCTAGGAGCTTGGTTGATGCCATGAGAGCTGAATTTGTCTTCATCTCTCCCTACTTTTAACATGGTGGCTTCATTCTCAGGCTCTTCCTGGTGACCCTTAGCACTCCAGGCTCACATCCTCCCAGATTCAAGTGCTGCAGAAAAGAGGATATGTTTCTTTTTCAGAAATTCCAACAAAAGAATCATTGCATTTCAATGACTCTGATTGGGTCATATGTCCACCCCTGAACCAATCGTTATGTCCAGAGCCATATAATGACCTGAGTAGCCACTTCTGGATCTGGCATGGCATCAGCTCCATCCAAAATGCATATGAGCTAAGTGGGGGGCAGGTGGCTCTGGAGGGGGATATCAGAGTACCATTCAAGGAAAAGAGGACAGATGCTCTCTTTATTTCCCCTCCATGGAAGTGTAGGAACTGTAATGATTTTCCCATCGACATCTTTGAGGTTTATATTCTCCAATATGATAGCCATTAACCACATGTGGCTATGGAACACTTGAGATGGGTCTGGTCCAAATTGAGATATAAAATACACGTTGGTTTTTGAAGACTTGGTAAGAAAAAAAAAGAATGTAAAATATCTCATTAATAATTTCTTCATATTGATGACATATTGAAATAATTTTGAATATATTAAATAAAATATATTATTAAAGTGAAATCCACCTGTTTCTTTTTATTTTTGTAATGTGGCTACCAGAAGTTACATTTGTGGCTCACTTTATCTTTCTTTCTTTCTTTCTTTCTTTCTTTCTTTCTTTCTTTCTTTCTTTCTTTCTTTCTTTCTTTCTTTCTTTCTTTCTTTCTTTCTTTCTTTCTTTCTTTCTTTCTTCCTTCCTTCCTTCCTTCCTTCCTTCCTTCCTTCCTTTCTTCCTTCCTTTCTTTCTTTCCTTCTTTCCTTCCTTCCTTCCTTCCTTCCTCCTTCCTTCCTTCCTTCCTCCTTCCTTCCTTCCTTCCTTCCTTCCTTCCTTCCTTCCTTCCTTCCTTCCTTCCTTCCTTCTTTCTTCCCTCCCTCCCTCCTTCCTTCCTTCCTTCTTGCTTTCATTTATTTATTTTTTTTAAACTTTTTTCCCCCAAAGTCCCAGTAGATAGTTGTATGTCATAGTTGCACATCCTTCTAGTTGCTGTATGTGGGATGTGGCCTCAGCATGGCCGGAGAAGTGGTGCATTGGTGTGCACCCAGGATCCGAACCCGGGCCACCAGCAGCGGAGCGCGCACACTTAACCGCTAAGCCACGGGGCCAACGCCTCACTTTATATTTCTATTGGACAGTGCTGTTCTAGATGTTTCTAGATTCGTCTTTCAACTGCCATATTGGAAGGCAATTCTCTTGAGATCAGGGACTATGCCTTATATTATTATTTCTTTAGTATAGGGCCCTGCATATACTATGTGCTTAATAAATATTGTACAATAAATGAGTATTTAAGTCTGTCTTAAATAATTACCCATTTTCAATAGAATGAATGCAAACTTCCTTAACAGTCTGACTCCAACATCATATTCTAAACTGATTTCCCATAGTAGGTAGGACCATATCTCCTGGGCCACATTATGTTCAAGCAGGCCTCTGTACTCTTCCTTCCTAGTCCAGCCTGCAGAGACCATGGATCCCAAGACACAGAAGAAAGAGTGGATGAGAGGGAAGGTGGAATTGAGACATGTTGTCATAAGACGAGCCATTCATCTCTTGATGTTTAAAGCCATAGCTAGAGAACCCTCGGTCCCTGAAGCTCTCCAGATTTTTAGAGAATGACTGGGGCATTCCACCCACTAATTCAGTCTTGGTCTTAATCCAACTTGGATTTTCCTGAAGCTTTTCCTAAGATTCCCAGAGTCCATAAATATTCTTGTTCCCCCTTTGGCTTGAATTAGTTCATCTGAATTTTGGTCACTTGTCTTCAACAAGAAGAATCATAGGAACACAGCGCACAAGGACTGTGCACAATAAATGTTGCTTGAACAGTGGAAAGGTTGTGTGGCCTCAGTCCAGAAAGCAAGACAGAGCAGGAACTAGGACCCAGATCCTTTGGTCATGTGATCAGTGCTCTTTCTTCCTATACCATGCTGGACCACGAGAGAGAAATAATGAAGAAATACCGTACACCCTTTCAAAAAGGCGATGTCTGCTTTCCTGCTTCAAGCAGTTTTCCTGTGGAGGGAAGTGGGACGGACTGTGGGCGCAGGGCCACGGCGTCTGTTGTGTCTGTACAGGTTCCGTGAGGTTTGAGCTGTTCCCTCAGTCCCCCAGGAAACAATGTGTGTGCTAATGTTTCCCCTCTTTCCAGGATAAGTGTCTGGGAAGAGTACAGTGCAGACCCCATCCTTCCTAGAGGGAGAATACATCACTGGGCTCAGGCATGCAGTGCTCTGTACCACTGATCCTGGCTATTTTGCCGAGGTCAGCAAACACACTTGTAGCCTGATAGCTGAGTCCCAACGATGCACACCCAATACTAAAAAGCCCAGAATTACTGAATTTAGGCATAGCTAGATCCAGGTACTCACATGATTTTATCAAGAAGCTGCTTCTCTACATCTCTGTCTCTATCTTCCTTAGTATTGACTTCATTCGTAGGGTGGGGGGCTTTACTCTTGAGGTGGCCTCTGGAAGCTCTAAGTTTACATCCTCACAATTTAATGACTCTTCCTTGCTCATTACAGTAACATTTCTAGGATTAGCTCTTATTGGACCCACTTATGTTGTATTTCCTCTGCTGAACCATTTTATTGGTTTATGGTTTGTTAAACCATTCAACCAAAATGCATTGATTGCTTTCCACGTTCCAGCAGCATTTTAGGTTCCTGGAGATATAGTGTTAAAAAGACATACAAGATCCCTGCTTTCATTCCAGAATGGGAGATAAATACACACACACACGCGCGCACACACAGACTCACACCACACAGAAAAATGAGTAAGCAATAAGAAAAGACATCAGACAACGAGAAGAGCTGTGCATAAAATTAAAATAGGGAGAGAAAATTAAAAGTGATTGGGTGGTGAGGACAGGCCACCAGTCACCACGGCCAGCGAATGGCTTGCCTGGTTGGTAATACTGCAGTTGTCTCCTGTATCACAGAGACAGGGTAACATTCTCAGCCAAACCAAGTGCCTGAGAGAGGGGGGGAGAGAGAGAGAGAGAGAGAGAGAGAGTTCTAGCTTCCAAAGGAAAACTGGAGTGCTATTTCCAGAATCAGAGGGAATGGATGCTGGGTAGGGAAAAATCACAGTTGTAGACTATAGGAATCCTTTTATTAAATGTAATTTTTATGAGGAGACTTCAAGTATTGAAATAAATGAATACAGCCGTATTTTCTTAGGGTGAATTTCTTCTGTAAGTTCAATGTTATTACAGGAAGCACTGTGAAGTGAGGCTGTGAGAACAATGGAGCTGTTTTGAAGAACCTCATGCCAGATCTATGTTGACCTGCACCAAACGCAATCCAGCTCCTTTTCCCTGTCGCTTGTCCTTTGTGAGGGGGACAGAAGGGCACATTTGCCAGTTCCTTCCAAGCATTTGTCCATTTGAACTCTGATCCTTCTGCAAACAATCCTTCAAAGGAAAACACACCCAATTCTGAAAGAATAAAAAACGTTCAGCTATGTGGCAGACAAATCCACATAGAAAAGAAACTTTTCTATCCCAAAAAGCAATAGTGTTCACAGAGACATAGCTCTGGGAGACGTAGCTCTGAGCATAACCCAATGGCCTATTCAGCTCATTTGTCTAAATGAGATGTATTTAATCTATTGGATTTCTATCATATTCCAAGTTGTTCTTGCTTTACTTTTGCATATCTGAAAGGATTGTTGATATGGTTTCATCAAAAAAAAAAAATCCTAAAAATGAATTAGTTTATCCCAAAGAAGAGATCAGATCGTAGTCAGATTCTTAACCTGACGTATTCAGAATCCTACACTCAGATTCTGCCTCAACTCTCATATTTCTATTCTTCACTACTAGCCAATGTGTTGTTGGCTTCAGCTCGAACAAGTTCTTCACCCTCCCTTGCATATCCTGTGCCAATTCAGCCTCCACATGTTTCTTAATGTGGTGATACCACTGGATTCCCTCTCCAGTCCTCTTCAAATCCCACCTATCCTTCAAGGGTCTACTTAAAGTCAGCATTGTCTGGGAAATCCTCCCAGGCCAGCCCACTGGATTTCCATAACGCTTTGTTTCTCTCACCACTTTGGATTTGTTATTTAAGTTGTAGATAGGAAAAAAGAGGTAAAACATCTATGATCTAACTTCATTCTTTTAGGGATGGGACAGTTTTGACTAAAAACACCTTGATTTGTCCCTTAAGGGGATAGGCAAGCCCGAAAGGCATGGGCTATGGGGGACTCACAGGCACATAGGGAGATGGCTCAGGAGAAAAAGAGAGGCGTTTGCTTTCTGCTGCTGAGAGGGAGGGGCAGAGAAGAGAAGGGAGGTGATGGGAAGGAAGGCGGAAGGGAGGAAGGAATGAGTGAGATCAGTGAAGGTGGGGCCTCTAAGCAGTGAAGAGCAGCTTCCTGTGGTGAGCGGCCGGGGCCTTACAGGAAGTGTCTGATGCTCTTCATGATCTTGTTCGTGCTACGTTGATGTAATCCCGTTTCTTTGCTTCCTCCATAGCTTGAGGGAAGTCTGTCACTCTCTCAAGAGCTTTGAGTGAACAGGTTTTGGAACGGACCGAAGAAAGAGCTGGGTTTTATATCTGGGTTGACGTGGTATGAAGCTGAAAGCATGGGTGAAGGGAAGCGAGAACTTGGACCCAGTGACTACACCATGACTTTGAAATCTTTAGGAAGAATCTTTTGGGAGTTCTAGCCAATTGTAACCATGTCCCAGGGTCTCTTAATGCGGCTCCCCTGATTATAGTCGCTGTGTAGTGAAGCACCCCGGCAACTTGGTAACCCCAAACCACCTGTACGGGAAACCTTGTCCCGAGGTCACACTCCCCCAAGAAGCTGCTTCTCATTGTCTCCCCCTCACTCTTTCTCACTTTCTGGGGTGTCTCCTTCTTTCTCCCTCCCTCCTTCTGCCTCATCCTGTCTTATTGAGAGCAATTTGGCTTCTACCATCCTTCTGTCTACTCTCTCTGTCGGCACCACAAAGACCTGGTAAAGGACCAAATGATCAACAGGTCATTCCTTTTGGGATAGTGCAAGGTAGGGTGTAGAAGAGATAGACTGCAAATCTTTATAGTTTAATACATTTTTATACCTGTCTCACTCTCATATGTACAAACACATATATACATATAGATCTTATCAGAACCTCTAATTTCTAAATTCTATGAGACTGCGGGCCATGTCTTTTTTATGAGCTCTTATTCAATGACTCATAGATGACCTTCAGTGAGTCACATGATATCTGTGGGAGGAGGGAGGGACGGAATGGGATTGACATTTGTAGAGCTGCTATTACATGCCAGGCATAGTACAAGGCACTTCACATGTAATATCTACAGTATATTCAATGTCTACTATGCATGTGGTACCCCATGTAAGTTCTCTCATTTAATTCTCACTGCTGGGCCATGTTACTCAATTTCAGGAATTGTGCAATATGGCAGCCATGCTCATAATCATTTTATAACGTAGATATTGTGAGTACTATTACACAGATGAGGAGTCTGGGGTTCTGAGAATCATTAACTCTGCTTACTCTGCTCAGAAACAGAACATTTGTCCTAGTCTTTTTGACTCCATGGCCCATGGTCTTTTTCTCTCCACTGTAAAAGAAATTTATTTCAAAAGTTTGAAGACAAGATATGTAAAGGCCAGGAATGAAAAAGCCTGTGCCCATAACCAATAAGCTATGGAGTAGGAGGGGAAAGGATGGGTATAGGATGACATACTCCACTCCAGCAGTGTTTCCCAAGAGGGGCACTATGGACATCTTTTGGCTGGACGAATAGTCATCATGTGGGAATGTTCTGTACATTTCAAGATATTTTGTACCCTTAGTTCTCGCCCATTAAGTGTCAGTAGTGCACCTTCTCTTTATGACACCCAAAAAATAACATCCTGACATTTCCATATTTCCCTAGGAGAGTGTACTTCCCCTTCTACTCTAGCTCCCTTGTAGCTTTAGTATTCAGTAATTTGGTGTAGAAATGAATGAATGAATGAACGAAGGAGAGAAGGTCAGGAATGAGCCCAGGCATAACCTGCTGTTATGAGAGCAGCTTGGATGGGATGTTCCCGTGGCCTTAGAGTACTGAGATCACGGGGGACTGAGAATGATACCCAAATGGAAGTGTGATGTAGAAACCCAGACGTGAGATGAAAGACCCAGAAGACAGACTTCATCCACTCTGCAGTTTACCTCTAACCAGACCCCTTCCTAGTGCTTTCCAGACTGGGAAATGAAGACTCTGCTTGCTCAATGGCAGCCCAGAGTGGGAGCAGAGGAAGAGAAGGAGGTGCGTCTGCCTCGCTGTAGTCAAGTGGAATACCATCACTCTCGATGCTAATGCAAACCAGCTGCCTGCCGGCCCCAGCTTGCGATAGAACAGGCGGCATTCTTGGACACTGAGTTATTCTTAGAAGCATGTGCACAGCCCCCTGGCAGGGCTCACTGTGAACTGGCTGTTGCCAGCCCCCTGTCAGGATGCTGTGCCAGCAGACCCAAGAGTGATTGTTCTTGCTTATGAAAAATAACTTTGGGATTTTAATTTCGAATTACCCTTAGAGCGGTGGCCTAAATGAGGAGGATGGAGGTAAGAGCAAAGAGGAGAGCAGGACAAAGGAAGGGGACGGGGGACAGAAGATCATCATTCATTCATTCAAGAAATATTTATCAAGTGTCTACCTTGTGCAGATACTGGAGTTCCCACCACATCCAGACTTGCATTTGATCTGGGTGGACATTGGTGGGCATTTGTCTAGACCTTGAGAGTGGACACTGCCATGTGGTTTTAGGTTCTGTTTATTGAATACTTTTTGTGGCTCTTTACATAGGAGATCTCGCTCAATCTTCACAGGAACATTGAAAGGTAGGTATCGTTGTGCTATTTGACAGGAAACTGTGTTGAAGAAGGAATCTGCTCAAGGCTCCACAGCTATCAAGTGGCAGAGCCAGGATTTGAACTCAGGCCAGCTGACTCCTGCCTTCACATTTGTGTTGACCATCAACTCTATGCCAAGGCTGAGCTAGATGTTTGGACTGTGAAGCCAAATAAAGGGGCTGAATCCCAGTACTCAGATCTCCCTGTTGCACTGTCTATGGGTGAGACAGGCATACGACAAGGAATGATAATAACAGGATTTGGAAAGCAGGAGATCAGAGCTACTGATGAACTCCACTGGCATGTGTCAGGGACAGCTTTGAGGAGGAGGGAATGGTTGAGTTGTACCTAGGTGCCTCCATGAAAGGCAATGGAAAAAGAGGACCAGTGTGCGTGATGGCATGAGGCTGGAGATCATGAGATGCTTGGTGGGGCTGTAATGCAGGGTGCACTAAGGAGATGTAAGACAAGATGGCTGGGCAGGTGAGGAGGATCTGACCAGCAAGGGCCTTGTAGGACAGACCAAAGAGCTGGAACTTTGCCCTGCAGGAACTGAAAACTTGTGTATCCATTTGTTTAGTCATTTGCTCATTCAACATATATTTATTGAGCACCCACTATACACCAGACACTCTGCATTTAAAGAGTTTGCAGCAGGAAATAGATGCATGCTTTTGATTTTAGGAAAAAAAAAAAAAAAGATACCCGTGTGGAAAATTATTAAGGGGCCTCCACAGGGGCTCAGGTGAAAGATGATCCAAAAATGACCAGTGGCAGCAGCTGGGAGTTTAGGGGCAGACGTAACAATGGGAGACCTCTCCACTTGACAAACACAGAGGATTAACTGAAGCTCTTCATTTCCTCTGCAAAACACAGTGATGAATGCATGCCCACGTTACGGGCAGCGCCTGCAAATCTGGGCTGCTCTCCAGGACACCCACGTATGTCTGCTCCCATCAGTAGAATTGTATGTCCATCAAGGATCATTTGTGTTTAGTTCCAAATCTCTTTATGCCAGTCTTACTTGTTAATTACTTAATGAAATATTAACCAATAAAATAAAATGTCTGCAAATAAAGAGAAATGTTTCTAAGAATGCTGAGTTGAAAGCTTTGAAAAGACTTACTCAAGAGAGTTGTTAAAAAAAATTGCTATGGAATTGGGTGTGGTGGAGACAATGAAAGGATTGGGAAAATCATAAACTTCTAGCAAGATTCTGCACTCAGATTGCTTTACAAGGGTCTTTAAGGTCTCTCTCTACTTCAAAGAGACTGACGCTGGAAACTGTAGATGATGCATTATGGGTGTGGTTTATGTAGGAAAGATGACAAGAAGCTCTAGTCAGCAGACCCGTTCTCAAAGAAAAACCTTGGCTCCACATCAAAAGAGTGGTGAATGAATGTGCATTTATATGCTTTAAGTTAAAATTAAACAGGTTTGAAGTATTAGGTATCATTTTTTTTAGCTTTAAGAAAAGTTTTTATTGAAGTGTAACATACATAGAGAAAAGAGCACAGATCTAAGAGTATGGGGGCATGTATTTTTACAGAGTGAACACTTAGTGTAACCAGCAACCAGACCAGAAACCCAGCACCCCAAAATCTTTCCTCATGCCTATCCTGATCATTACACACTCTCAGCTCAAATGTGACCGCTGTGTTGACTTCTATCAGCATTAATAAAAGTAATTAATTAATTTAATTAAATAAATTAAATAAATAAATTAAAGTAAAAGTAACTTGTTTTATAAATCAAGTAGGATTTTTTTTGTTGTTGATTGTTTTTTTTTTTTTTTTTTTTTTTTTTTTTGTGAGGAGATCAGCCCTGAGCTAACATCCGCCAATCCTCCTCTTTTTTTGCTGAGGAAGACGGCCCTGGGCTAACATCCGTACCCATCTTCCTCCACTTTATATGGGACGCCGCCACAGCATGGCTTACCAAGCAGTGCGTCGGTGCGCGCCCGGGATCCGAACCAGCGAACCCCGGGCCGCCGCAGCGGAGCGCGCGCACTTAACCGCTTGCGCCACCGGGCCGGCCCCATGTTGTTGATTGTTTTTGGCTTGACTCCTTTTGTTTGGCGTTGTTTGTGAAATCCACCCATGTTCTATAGTGTAGCAATAACTTGGTCAATCTCATTGTTGTATGGTATTCTATGAGCTATGTAGTGGTACACAGTGAGCAGTCAATAAATGGCAGACAAAAAGAGATGTAAGTGACCTCCAGCAAAATAAGACCACACCTGGACAGCTGTCCACCATCTGAGTTCAAATGGTGCTTTGGAAGTGACTACCCCAATGTATGTATTCTTGTTACCGTTGGAGGGTATTTATGTTGTTTTCAATGTCTGGCTATTATGAATGGTGCTGCTATAAATATTTTTTAATACAGGGCTTGTGATGAACATATGCATGCATTTCTTTTGGGTATCTATCTAGGAGGAAAATTGCTGGGCCCTAACTTGCTCATGTATTCAGGTTTTGTAGATACTGCCAAAGAATGTTTTTCGGGAAGTGGGTGGCCAGGTCCTTCTTCCTAGTCTTTCCTAGTCTGGAAGCTCTGCTGAAACCTGTCCACCGTGGATCACCCTGCTGGTATCTGAAATACTGGTGGCATAGCTTTCACAGTAACAGGTAGCCACCACAGTCTGACAACCAACAGACGGGTGGTGTGGTTCCCTGACCAGGAAATGAACCTGGTCCGTGGTGGTGAGTGCACTGAATCTTAACCATTGGACCACCAGGGCTGGCTAGTTGGTACGTTACTAATTGGTACATTACTATTAAGTAAACTTCAGACTTTATTTGGATTTCATCAGTTTTTCCATTACTGTCCTCTTTCTGGTCCAGGAGCCATTCCAGGGAACCACATTGCATTTAGTTGTCATGTCTCCCCAGCCTCCTCTGGTCTGTGACAGTTTCCTAGTCTTTCCTTGTTTTTATGACCTTGATGGTCTTGAGAAATACTGGCCAAGTATCCTGTAGCATATCCCCCAATCTGGGTCTGTCTGACGTCATTACTAGAACGGGGTTAAAGGTTTTTGGAAATAGTACCATAGAGGTGAAGGGCTCTTCTCGTTACACCACAGTTAGGGACTACATAGCATCCACATGACAGCACTGATGCTGTTAACCTTCGTCACTTGGTTAAGGTAGTGTATGCCAGTTTCTTTATTGTAAAGTCACTATTTCCTCTTTCCCTATTCTAGGGTTTGGAAGAGAACCACTAAGTGTAGCCCATCCTCAAGCAGGGGAAGGGAGAATTAAATTTCGCCTTCTGGAAGGTGGAGTATCTACATATATTATTTGGAATTCTTCTGCAGGGAAGATTTGTCTCATCTCCATTCATTCATTCATTCATTCACTCGTTCATATCAGTATGGACTCATGTATATTAATTTTATACTTTGGGTTATAATCCAATACTATGTTGTTTATTTGTTGCTCACATTTTTCCAACTTTGGCCATTGGGAGCTCTTTCAGGGTGGTTCTTATGTTCCTTTAATGTGCCTCTCCTCCCATCTTTTGTTTTTAAAGCACTTTCTTACTTTCTGGTACTGTAAGATAATCCTGGTTTATATTTGTATTTTCTCTGCCCCAGTCTTAGAATCATCCTTTTCTCTATGGAGCCCTGATTCCTTTTTATTTTTTATTTTTTGAGGAAGATTGGCCTTGAGCTAACATCCGTTGCCAATCTTCCTCTTTTTGCTGAGGAAGATTCACCTTGAGCTAACATCTGTGCCCATCTTCCTCTATTTTGTATATAGGTCACCACCACAGCGTGGCTGACAAGTGGTGAAGGTCTGCACCAGGAGCTGAACCTGCAAACCCGGGCCGCCGAAGCAGAACGCGCCAAACTTAACCACTATGCCATGGGGCTGGCCCTCCCAATTCCTTTTATTAGAGAATAGTATGTAGAAACCAAGATCTCAGTGCTTAGTGTCTCGTAGCATTAATTTGCATTTCCCATGAAGATGATCACCTTTTCAAATGTTTATTGGTCATTTGAATATTCTTTTTAATGCAGTGCCTATTCAAGTTATTTTTCTATCGGAATGTCTACATTTTTTCTTAGAGATTTGTGGACATTTTTTCTTTTTTTGTATATTCTGGATTTGAGTCCTTTATAAGATATACATATCGCAAATATCTTCTTCCACTCTGAAGCTTCTCCTTTCATTCTTTTAGTGGTGCCTTTGAAAAACAGACATTCTTGATAATATCACGGTACAATTAGCCATTTTTTCCCCTATGGTTCTGTTTATGATCATAAGAATATTCTCATGTTAACTCCTAAAAGCTTTATTGTTTTACCTTTCCTATTTAGATCTAGAATACACCTGGAATTGATTGCTGTGTGTAGTGTGAGGTAGAGTCAAAATGCTTTAATTTTTTCCATATGGATATCCAATTGATCAAGCCTCATTTATTGAAAAGACCATCCTTTCCTCATTCCACGCATTTTCATCTTTGTTTTTGGAATCTCTGTTCAATTCTGTAGGTCTGTTTTTCTATCCTTTCACTAATACCACAGTATCTTAATTACCGTAGATTTAGGTCTTGATATCTAGTAGTGTAAATCCTGTTTTCTTCTTATTTTTCAAGATTATCTTGACTATTCTTAGTCCTTTGCATTTTCATATAAATATTAGAACAGCAGATCAATTTTCACACACACACGCGTGTGTGCACACACACACACACACCTGCTGGGAATTTCATTAAATCTACAGATCAGTTTGGGAAGAATTGATGCCTTTAAATGATCATCTTCTTCTCCATCAAAATATAGCAGATGCTTCCATTTATTTAGTTCTTTTAAAATTTCTCCCAGTAATACTTTTCAGTTTTTAGTGTAAAAGCCTTACACATATTTTGTTTTAATTTTAAGTAGTTGATTTTTTTGGTATTGTACAGGTAGCTTTAAAATTTTCATTGTAATTGCTTATTGACAGTGTGTCAAAATATTGTTTTTAGAATATATTGTTACATCTGCTAACCCTTTCTAGCTTCCCTTATTAATTTAATTATTTGTCTGGAGAAACTTCTGGCTTTTCTGTGTACACAATTATGTTATCTGTCAATAAGGGTAATCTTTTTTCTTCGTTTTTAATTCCTATACTTTTTATTCATTTTTTTCTTTCCTTATTACATGGGCTATAACTTCCAGTACAATGTTGACTAAAATGCTGATAGCAGACATTCTTATATCATTCCTGATTTCAGGTGGAAACTTTCAATATTCCACTGTTAAGTATGTCTTCTGTAGCTTTTAAAATATATGTTATTAACATTTAAAAAGTTCCATTCCAGGCCTAGTTTGCTAAGACTTTTTAAAATCACAAATGGATGTTGGCTTTATAAGTGCCTTTTATTTATTTATTGAGCTGGTCCTATGATTTTTGTTCTATATTATACAACATGGTGAATTACATTGATTATTTTGAATGTAAAACCGACCTGTGTTACCAGAATAAACCCAACTTGGTTGTCATATATTATTCTTTTTATATATGGTTAGGTAATATTTGGTTACAATTTTTCTATTGACATTTACGGGAGAGATTGACCTGTAATTTTCAATTCTTATAATGTCCTTGTCAGGTTTCGTTTTCAAGATTATGCTGGCATTATAAGGTAAGTTGGGAAGTGTTTTCTTTTATGCTTTTATTTGGAGAGATTGTCTAAAATTAGTATCATTTATTCTTTAAATATTTATAAGAATTCATCAGTAAAGCCATCTGGGCCTGGAGGTTTCTTTGTGAAGGTTTTTAATTACAGATTCAATTTTTAAATTAGATATAGTACTATTTCAGGCAAACTCCAGGATTCTTTGATATTTCTGAAAATACATGGTTACGCCAAAATGTGCTAAAGAGATTAAGATTAAAGTGTAGATCACCAAGTCCACATAGCCTAGTGGTAAAGAACATGAACCTTGGCACTTTTCTTCTCTAGTCCTCTTTACGAATGAATTTTAAATGCAAACAAAATGAAGATCCTTGTTTATTCAGCTTCAGTATTAGAGTCCTAAACAGCCAACAGACAAGGCATTCCAGGGTTAAAATTTTCAGCACGTTTCTGATTGGCTTCTTAACTTTCTGCTCTGGGCAAACGTTTTGAGGGCAAAGCATGTTGGGCTCAGTTCTCTATGTGTCTCTTTTCTCGGGGATCTTGGTCCCTCAATTCTTGGCTGCCTTGGAAGCCCTGAACTATAATTTTTACCTGCCCAGCTCTGTGAGATTTTTGAAAGCTTTCCCGGCATCTCTGTCCTTAACCGTTGTCTTCTGCCTGGATACCTTGGAAATGCCGCTAGGGGAAAAAGAGAGCAGAATGTTGGCTCACCTGCTTGCCGTTCGCTTTTCTCCAGAATCTTGACTTCCTATGTACTGGCTGCCTCAGCAACTCTCTGATGCCTTCAAACAGATTTATTTTTGCATTTTAATTGGCATTTCTGGTTTTTCTTGGCGTAACCATTGATCTGCTGCAAGCTACTCAATATAGGTAGAATTAGACGTTTGAATGTATATTTTCTATTATTATTAATTTCTCATTTGAGCTGACCTTTCTATTTAACCAACTGACTAAGGGGCTTTGTTAATAAGAGATAAAAGAGATCTGCTACTATGATGATGATATTAATAGTAATAAAAGCAGCTTAACATTCATTGATAAGTCACTGGGTGCCAGACTCTATGATAAATTATTTCTATGTTCTCTCTCATTTTATCCTCCTAAGAACCCTGGAGGTAGGGACTATTATCCTCATGTTTTTGGAGGAGAAATTGAACTGAGAGTAACCTGCTCATACTTACAAGGCTAATGAATGGTTGTAATAAAATATGAGACAATGCTACCTGATTCCAGAGGCCACACCCTTACACAGGCTTCAAAATATATTTAGAATGCATTTACCTTACAGTTGATGTATTTAGGTGAGAGACATATGAGGGTAATTGGGGCAGGGGAAACTGTTTGGAAGTCTAGAATAAGATGCAGGAAAGCCAGACTAGAGAGGTGAAAGGGGCGGGGTCCTACCACGTGGGGGACTGACTTCTTGCCTAGGAAAAAAGGAGATTCTAGTTCCAAAATACCCTATTGCTGTCAATCTGAAATTTGGTATTTCATATGTTTTATGTTCTTATGAAAAGTGGATGCATCTTACAATAGATGTCAAAAGAAACTTGTCAGCTGCTCAGTGGTGGAGTCAGCTGTGACAGAGCTGTCATCTCCAGCGCACATGCAACTTTCCTCGATTCAACTGATTGTCACTTCAGTTGAGTAGTTTGATTTGGTAGCACCTTATAGAGTTGACCATTATTTAATGTTGTCTCCTTCGTGAAGCTTCTTCAAAAAAAGTTATATTAGGATTAAGCAAGGAAACAAGAACTTACTGAATTCACAGGTCTTCCACCACACGTCAGGAAATGCCATAAATGCAGTTGAAGTTGCCAAATATTTTGGAATACCGCATAGACTCTTCAAAGCCAACAGTAGTTGGTGTGATGGATTCGTGTGTCATGAAGGACATCAAGCACTCAATGTCTAGCCATCAAAAGCTTCCAGCTGACTTTCAAAAGAAGCTATTTAACTTCCAGGAGGGTATGCTTCAGTTAAGGAGAAAACAGAACAGTTAATTTAACCAAATCGGAAATGCTAACAAACTCCGGTATTCTTTGATATGCCTGGAAATTACTCTGTTAGTCAAAGGTTCCACAAAGGTCAAGATCAAAGATTTGCTCATGAGAAGAACTACAGTCTATTTGTTAAAATGCAGATCTAGCATCATGCTGCCTGAGTTTAAATCTTTGCTCTGCCTTTCAATGGCTAGGGAATTCTGGGCACTTCTCTCTGCCTCGATGTCCTCAAGTGTCCATAAGGATAATAACAGCACACCTAATAGAGTTGTATGAGGATGAAATGAGTCACTCGATGTAAACACTAAGAAGGATGTTTTTGGCAAATGGCAAGTGCTCCATAAATGTGACCTATTAGGGTTACTACTGATATTATGCCTGATGTTGTGCCTGAGTGCCTGTGGCCAAACGTGATTCAGAAAAATATTCAAATTCTGAGTTTAAAGAGGCCTTAGAGCTAATTTTGAATGTGATATTGATGAAACGAGGGGTATGGAATTATACAAATAGATGTGTGCTATTGTCAGCCACTAAAGGTTTTATTTGCTGTTATTGTCTTTTGCTTATATTTAATGTAGTGTCTCTTTTATTTTTTCACTAGAGCTGGTGTTAATTACATTTCCAATGACTGAAATCTATAAACCAATCTCCATCACGGGCCCTGCAGTTCATGCCTGGGCTCTTGCAATTGCCTTTTAGCTGGTCTCTCCATGTATTCTTTTGTGTTTTTTGCAATTTTTGTTACGATGACAGATACCTTTAACAAAGGCAAATTGGATTATGTTCCTATCTGTGGAAGATCATCCAGTGGCCCCCCACTGCTCTCAGAATAAAATCCAGAATCCTTCACATGGTCCACTGCATCTTCCCCGATATGCTGCATTTCTGGTCTCACTGCGTACCAGCGCTTCTCGCTTGCTGTCTTCTCTCTGTCTGTCAGTTCCTCCAAGGGCCAAGCCCATCTTGCTCAGAACCTTTTCTGTCCTCCTCCCTCTGCCTGAAGCCTCATCAGCTAACTTCTAACCACTCTGCAGATGTTGGCTGAAGTGTCACTTTTTCAGAGGAGCCTTCTCTGATGCTGGGTTTAAACCAGACCTCATCTCACAATCTCCTCCACTTTCCTTTTATAGCACCCACCACAGTTCGTTATTCTTTATTCCTTTGTGTGATTATTTGCTTAATATCTCTCCCTCCATTCACTCATGGGGTCCATATGTGTGTGTGTATATATATACACACACACACATAAATATGTATATATATGTAGGTGGATAGTTATAGATGCATGTTTCATATATATTTCTTATTAAAATACAATATACATAAAGTTCACAAACTTAAAATGTACAGCTTGATAAATTTTTACGTAGTTACCAAATTTAAAAAAATGCAAGAATTAATGTAGTACGGGGGAGCCCTTGCCTCTATTTCTGAGGAGGATTCTGTCAGAGTCCTGGACTTCTCCTTAGTCTCTTTTTCACTAAGTATTTACGGACTGTGAAGATTCACAAGGATAGATGGATACGCTCTGGCTGTCACAAAGTGAGGAAAGAATTTACAGGGAGAGAGGTATGCAGGGCGCGGGTCTCTTTTCCATCGCCCCGCTGAGAGTGCTGACTGCAGCCCTGTGGTCTTCCGGGCTGGGGCCTGTCCAGCCTGCTCCACCCACCCACTCCCTTTCCTCTCTCCTTCTTGGCCTTGTACCTTTCCATCCGTTCTCACTTTCTGGAGGGAATGGGTTCCAGGGAGGATATTGTGAACATCTCAATCACTTGCCTCCTGGGACTGAAAGTTCTCCTCAGACCCCGCTGTGCTTAAACCAGCAGAGTTGGAAGGTGATAGACCCACTCGCAAGGGGCTGTTTGTTGTGTGTGGTTGAGGGCTGGCAGACAGGACTGGGCTGACTTAGAATTAGGATTTGGGTAGTGGCAGAAGGATCCCTCTGCTCAAGCCTATCTCC
The DNA here is from genome assembly GCF_020826845.1 of Diceros bicornis minor. Classification (NCBI taxonomy): domain Eukaryota; kingdom Metazoa; phylum Chordata; class Mammalia; order Perissodactyla; family Rhinocerotidae; genus Diceros; species Diceros bicornis. The sequence goes on along the minus strand of NC_080764.1, from coordinate 18,475,901 downwards.
CGCTTTGGTGTGACTTCTCTCCTCTTTGGTTACACAGCACCCCTGTTATACACCCAACCCTGGTTGCAAAGGGCTCACCAGCTCCAGAGCACATGGATCACAACTGCTCGGGGACACACTCCGGGTCCAGAGGAAGCTGCGAACATTTCTTCCTTTTCTCGGATGGCTTTTTATGTGATGCTGAATCTCCCTTTCCTGGGTGTCTGGAGTCCCTTCTCTTCTGGTTTTTCTCTCTCCTTTCTGTTCTATTCCTCTTCTCCTGGATCCTCCTGAGCATCTCAGGCTCAGAGCATCTCAGGAAGAAACATTTTCAGTGCCCTTCTGCCTCCCCCCTCACTTTGGTGTATTAGTCCAGCTTCCCCAGAGAAACAGAACCAATGGGATAATAGATAGATATAGATTGATATAGATATAGATAAGAAGAGATTTATTATAGGATTGGCTCATGCAGTTATGGAGGCCAGGATGTCCCACAGTCTGCTGTCTGCAAGCTGGAGAACCGGGAAAGCTGGTGATATAATTCAGTCTGAGTCTGAAGGCCTGAGAAACAGGGGAGCTGAGGGGGTAACCACTAGTCCAAGGCAAAAGGCCCAAGAACCAGAAGGTCCAATGTCTGAGGGCAAGAAAAGATGGATGGTCCAGCTCAAGAAGAGAGAGAGGGAATTTGCTCTCCCTTCACCTTTTTGTTCCCTTCGGGTCCCCAAAGGATTGGATGATGCCTGCTCACGTTGCTGAGGGCAGATCTCTTTACTCAGTCTACTGAATCAACTGGTGGTCTCTTTCAGAAATATCCTCACAGATACACCAGAAATAATGTTTTACCAGCTATCTGGGCATCCCTGAGCCCAGTCAAGTTGACACACAACGTTAACCATTGCAGTTTGTAAGCCCCTTTTCTCCAGGCTCTCACTACTTCCAAGAAGATAAGCCACAAGACAAAGACTCGAGGAGCTCTTGTTAAAGCAGGTTGCTGCCCCTCAAGCAACACTTTGACTCCTTATGATCCTAAAATTCTCCTCCCCACCAAGCTGCAGGATTGGGTAGAGTGGGTAGAAGAGTCAGAGAACCAACACTGGAGACTTCTTTCTAAAAATGTTTTAACACCAGATTTATTGAGGTATACTTTATGCATGGTAAGATTTACCCTTTTTGGACCTACAGGGCAATGAGTTATGACAAATATTTACAGCTGAGTAGCCACCAGCATAATTATAACACAGGACATTTCCATCTCTCTGAAAAGTGCCTTGGAGTCCCAGCACAGAGAGTCCTCTCCCCCGGCCCTCAGAGGAGTCTGTCTTTTACAGGGCGAATGCCCCCTAAGAAGTCCACACTGGTGGGTCCTGAATGTCTGGCTGTGGGGATGGGTCTCTCTTGCTTTTAGATGGGAGGCACTGGGGGAGTGCGAGCTGAGGATGGTGTGGCTGGTGCTGAACACGTAACTTAGCCCTGGGGATGAGGTTCTGGTTAGGGTGTCTGGAGACTGAGACCTGGGTCTGGAGGGGAAACTGGGAGAAGCATCAATCTCAGGGGTGAACCAGAGCTGGGTGTGGATGTGGGGGGACAAAACTGGAAATCAAGATGCAGGAACTCAGCATCCAACATGGAGTCCAGTGGGTTCTTTGGGTGGGGGCTTCACTAGTCTTAAAGTGTCAGCGTGTCACCTGACTGAAGGAATACGGGCTGGGATCAAGAAAGAGGGCATGAGAGGGGGAGGTCTGGGGACACTGCAGACTGCTGATTTCAGGTCGTGTGCGTGCACGTGTGTATGTGTATGTGCGTGTATTTGGAGACTGTGGAAGACACTTGTCCATCTCGAGACATCTTAGCTGACCCACATTCTCAGCCGGGTAGGGAAACTTGGAGCCTCTTCTCTCTGCACACGGGAGCCCCCTTGCCGCCTGGCCGGTGCTGCAGCCCAGCGGAGAAGCAGCGTGTGCCAGGGCTGACAACCCAGCTGCACGCTCAACTCACGCGCCGTCAGTCACCCCCGGCTAGTGCAACCGCACATTCTTAGACGCTCTATGTCATGGAAAGAAAGGTGAAGCGCTCTGTCTGCTCTGCTCTGCTCTCCCCAAACGTTACCACCCCGGCAACCAAAGTGGGGGGGCCTGGTGGCGAGAGACTTTCTTCTGTTGTAGGGCAGGGAGAGTCTTTTCAGATCCTGGAGTCCTTGGTGATATTAAGTTTGAGGAATTTTTCAAATCACTTTAGAAGCATCTGCTCACCACCCTTCTGTGCGTGGTACTCGTGGAGACTTAGTTCCAGGAGAGGGACGGGACAGGTCGTGTTTTCATGGGATTGTGCACGGGAGGAGACGAGAACACACTTTCTTTGCCTTAGCTGTTTGCTTTAATTGATGAACATGTTCAAACATCGAGCCCCTGCTGTGTGCCAGGTGTTAGGAGAGAGCAGTGAGCAAGACGGACAAGGTCTCTGCCCTTGTGAGCCGACAGCCTCGCAGGCATGGGCTCCTGCCCGGTGCAGGGCCCTGTGGGAGGCACTGGGAAGGGCTCGGTGGGCTGGACTGATCAATTGCTTCCATGGTCCTAGTCAATGACATCTCTGTGCCTGTGTCCTTTACAAAATAACTGTCTTAGTCCGTTCAGGCTGCTGTAACAAAAATACGATAAACTGAGTGGCTTATAAACAGCAAACATTTATTTCTCTCAGTTCTGGAGGCTGGGAAGTCCAAGATCACAGTGCTGGCAGATTCAGTGTCTGGTGAGTCGCTCTTCCTGGTTCATAGGTGGAAGGCGTGAGGGAGCTCTCTCGGATCTCTTCTATAAGAGCCCTAATCCCATTCATGAAGGCTCTACCCTCATGATCTGAGCAGCTCCTTAAGGTCCCACCTCCTAATACCATCATCTTGGGGGGTTAGGTTTTAACATATGGATTTCGAGGGGACACAAACATTAGACCATAGTAATGAGTTGGCAGCTCCTTCCATCAAGAAGTGGAGTCTATTTGCCCATCCTTGAATCTGGGCTGACCTTGTGACTTGTTTTGGGTGATAGAAGATGAGGAAATGAGGGAAACTAAACCTGTTGTGAACTTAGACCTCAAAAGACTGTGTGCATACCTCCTCTTTCTGCCATGTGAACAAGCTTGGCCTAGTCTTCTGGTGGATGAGAGTCTGTGTGGAGAAGAGCTCATTTGTCCAAGCTGAAGTCATTTTAGACCAGTAGACAGCCAGCTGATTCTCACAACACATGAGAGTCCAGCTTAGATCAGCAGAGATCGCATGCCTCCTCTAACCGCAGCTGACCACAGGCAATGACGATGCCTACCCTAGAGCAGCAGGACCCCTTAGCTCACCTATCGGCATGTAAGCAATAATAAATCTTTATTTTTTAAGGTTCTGAGTTTTGGAGTTATTTGTTTTGCAGCAAATGCTGACTGATATAATGCATAGGGCATAGGTCCTGCCTTTGAGGAACTCACCATCTAGTGACTGCCCAGAAACCTCTTTATTCCTTACGTAGGCATTATCTAGATGATTGACATGAAGTGACTTGGCTAGAGGCAGGGCAGCAGAGGGGTTAAAGCCATGGTCTTTGGGGTCTTTGGAACCTAGTAGGACTGAGTTTGAATCCTGGTTTTGCCACTTACAGTTGTGTGAACTCTGTCTCAGTTTCCTTATCTGTAAAATGGGTGTAATGATGGTACCTACCTCGGCAGTATCTGTTGGCTCTCAGCTCCCAACTAATCCTATACTCCCTTCTGTATATTAGGCACTGGAATCTAGCGAATTCCTTTTCCTAGAGTCCCTTGCCACAGCTGGCTTCCTGTTAGGTTCCCCAGTGGGATCTCTTGGTGGGAAACTGGGAGGTGAGCAAAGCACTTTTGTCTGCTCCTGGCAGTGCCTCCAGCAGCAGCAGCAGGCTCCTGAGGCCACAAGTGCAGGCAGCTATGACTCCAGTGGTGATGCTGGCGATTTCTCAGCACTGGTGAATTGTGACTCCAGCCAAGGTGAGCAGGAGGTTCCTGATCCCTGAGAAATAATTTCTCCTCTCCTCTTTGCTCTTCCAGACCTTCCGACACCTTTATAACAGGTCCCCTGCTTTAATTTGCTCTCCGCTTGAGATACTTAAAGCGTTTTCTGAAAGAGATGTGAAAAAGGCACTGGAAGGGCGAGTGTACTCAACTACTGGGGCTGAGAGAGGTGGGGCAGAGTCGAACCCTGGGAGAACTGGTCATGCATCCTAGGGCTCTGGGGGCCTCATAGTTTTACTGCAAGGTGGGAAGTCTGTCTTATGGTGGGAAATGTTGGGCCCGGGGTGAATTGGCAGGGCACTAGCCCCTCCTCTAGCACTTGGAGCCTATTCCTGACCTGGAGAGAGGTTGAGTCGTGCTCATCCTACCTGATCTGACTGTTCGAGAATTGGAGGGGCATGCTTGGAAGCAAAAGTCCCTCTTAATGGTTGGCTATGTCCTTGTTGAGTTGTTCAGGCTTTGCCACCCATGCTGAGGTGGTGGCTAGAAATCGGGAGATGGGCGGCACCGGGGCATGTGTGTGCTGTTGGCTTAGAGACCACCTTCAGTTTGGAGCAGGGAGGGGACGGTGTGGAGGAGGAGGAGGAGAAGGTGCTGAACCGTGTGTTTTGAAGACTTAAATCCATTCTAGTATTTGTGATGGCCCTGAGTCTCGTTAGCAAATGAGGCAAAGGACAAGCTGGTGGTTATGGTTTCTGCCCCGAATGTGGTGTTTTCATAAGCCTGTCTTCCCAAACACACACACCACAACACACTCACACATGCACTTCCACAGCCAGTCAGGGCATCTTTTTTTTTTTTTTTTTGTGAGGAAGATCAGCCCTGAGCTAACATCCGATGCCAATCCTCCTCTTTTTCCTGAGGAAGATTGGCCCTGGGCTAACATCCGTGCCCATCTTCCTCTACTTTACATGGGATGCTGCCACAGCATGGCTTGACAAGCAGTGCTTCGGTGCGCGCCCGGGATCTGAACCTGTGAACCCCTTGCTGCCGCAGCGGAGCGCGTGCACTTAACTGCTGCGCCACCCGGCCAGGCCACCAGTCAGGGCACGTTTATCTTTGTCTCTTGTCCTGCACTTTGGCACATGGTTCTGGATGGAGGATATAGCAGGTGGTGAGTGTGTCTTTCAGCCCTATGCCCATGGACACTACGCTGTTGGATTTTGGCTACAGGTCTTAATTTTGTTTGTTTGGCTAAGGGCCTTAACTTTATGGCTGGATTTTGGCTAAGGACTTTGATTTTGGCCTTACTGTGGATCGTCTTTGTGTGGACAGAGATGAGATGAGGCCCAGGCCCCAGACCCCAAGCACTTTGAAACAATTGTCATTGTCAATCTTTACTGCAGTTTGTAATCATTTGGGAAAATTAAAGCAAAATCCATACATGGGGCCAGCCGCAGAGATTTCGATTCACTAAGTCAGGCATGGGGTCTGGCTGTTGATATTTAAAAAAATCCATCCCCAGGGGATTTGAAAGTGCTGTCGGGATCGGGAACCAACCCGTTAAGCCTTGACTCTTATTCTCATTTTAGAAATGAGTGGCTGCTTCCAGTTTCCCTTCTCTCTGCCCAGCAAGACCAGTCTCACCTTCCTTCCCCTCCCTCTAATGCTTCAAGCTTCCTAAAATACTTCACCTCCAGAAACTACCAAAAGCCCCATGACGATGACTTGTCCCCAAAATGAAGGGTATCCTTTTAATTTCCAGTTAGTAATACTGATAATAGCTAACATTATAGAGTGCTTATGGTTTCAAATACTTTCGGTGTATTAATCCATTTGACCCACACGACAGGCCTATGAGTACCCATATCATAGGGTGGTGGTAAATGCAGGCTCTGGAGTCACATGTCCTGTCTGTGAATCCCGACTCTGCCTAAGTACTGACTGTGTGACCTTGGACAAATTACTTACCCTCTCTGTGCCTCTGTGCCCTGGATAATAAGAACATCTACCTAGGAGGGTTGTTGCAAGGATGAAATGAATTAACACACGAAAGTCTTTAGAACAATGCCTGAATGCCTGACACATAGAAAATGCAATATAAGTGTTGTGAGTATTATCATTCCTATTTTTAAGATGAATTAACCGAGGTGCTGTGAGGTTAAGGAACTTTCCCAGGGTTCCACAGCTAGTAAATGATTGTGACACTATTTGCACAGCATATCACAGTTAAAATCTTGTCTTGATTGGTGCTCACAGCAGCCTGATGATGTAAGTAGGTATCATCATTATGCAGGTGAGGAACCTGAGGCTCAGAGAGGGGAAGTAACTTGCTCAAAGTCACACAGCTGACTTGCGATAGAGCTGCCATATGGTCTTGTCTGGCATGGTTTCTTTGTGCTGTGGGGCTGACCCCACACCTTCCCCCAAAGCTGCTGTTATCCAGCCTAGCATAATAGCAGAATCCCAGAGCCCTCTCCGTGATCACAGCCTTAGGTCTGAGCCCTCACCCATAGACCAGCAAGTTGACAATCATCTGATCTTGTTACTTTTCCCTTCTCTCTGTGTCTCCCCATGCTTAGCTACTGATGTTGAACCCTGCTTGTCTGGCAGCAGCATTTCCTCCCCCAACCCCCTGAGGGCTCCACAGGGAGCCCCTGGTGTAGCTCTCATGGGCCACAGCTCCCCCAGGGTCACCTACAGTCTTGTCCTTTGACTGTAGGTCCAGCCCTCTCTCCCCTGCACCAAGTGAGGTCTCACTGGTTGGCTCTCCCATGCCATTTCTGAGTGATTGGCAGTGGCTACCTGGAGTTCTGTGTTAAAAAGGATTCTGAGGCCACACCTTGGCTCAGTGGTGAAGAGCACTGTGATTGATTTGCTATGTCCACCATGGGTGCAGGAGAGGAGAGTGGTAACATGCATGGCATGTGTATTTGCCATTGATATCCCAGCCTGCATGAGTTAATTGTGAGATATGGAATGTTTGTGTTTCTCATACTCTTCCTCTAAGTCCAAGCTTTAGTGTCACATCTTCCAGGGAGCCTTCCTAGGTTACCTGAGTCCAACGAAATCCCTTGCTTCTGTGCTCCTGTAGCAGAGTGAGTGTCCTCTTCTCTAGCACTTACCACGTTGGACTGTAACTGTCTGGCTGATCGTCTGTATTTACCATTAACCTGTAGCTTTGTGAGCAGGGACCATAACTAGCTGCTTCACTGTTGAGTTCCCAGCACCTTAGACTTGTGCATGGCAAATACAAAGTGTTAAACAAATATGTGATGAATGAACGCATGAATGAATGAATGAACATGAAGCTGAGTTTGGCACGGCTTTCCATGCCTGTGTCTGAGCTTGGTTTCTCACTGAGCAAGGCTCTCGGTGTTCACTGTTGGCCAACACAAGTCTCCGACTTTCTGGAACTCAAGAAGCATCTACTGAAAGGGCCCCCTTGTAACAGCCTCTGCCCTCTTTCTCCATCCTTCCATCTCCTGGATGCAAACCATTTTCTATTTGAGGCAGCAAGAACTATTGCAATGATGTTTATAGCATTTCACAAACGGTTTTACAGGGAGGAGAATAACACAGCAACATCTGCACCACGGATGTTTATTTTCCTAACACCACTTACCACAAGCTGGTTGTGGAAAGAGCTAGTCTGCTGGACTCCTCTGCAGCTGGGGGAAAGGGCAGGCCTGCTGAGCGGGGCTAAAGAAGAGAGAGAAGCAAGGAACTTCTCACTTCTTGCAGAGGGGAAGGAGGGGAGTAGGGGAAGAATATAGGTCTGTCCAGATGGAGATTTGGTGGAGTGGTTCAGACATTAGTGTATCTGAGCATTCATTCATTTGTTTCTTTGTTTATCCACTTGACACATCTTTCTTGAGTACCTGCTATGTGCTGGGCACCTGGTAAGCACTGCTGTCACCATGGTGAACAAGGTGAGCATTGTCTCTACCCCATGCAGCTTACACTTGACAGGTGGACATCACTATGTGAGGTTGAATGTGGTGAGAACTCTCCCAGGAGATGTATGGGTGGGCGGGGTGAGTGCTGGCGAATGGGGGGAATGTGGGTATGGAGCTAGGCAGCAGTTGTGGCCAGCCATGGCTGCACGGCACCCTTCCCTCCATTTTCCAGCTCCAGCATCCTGATTTCTTTAGGGGTATAATCTCTCCTCTCCCTTGAGCAGTCATGGTGGGTTAAATCAAATTGCCTGCCCCTCCTCAGTCACTCAGATCCTTTCTCTCTTGGGATTATGAATTCTGAACTCAGATGAAAAATATATAACCCAACAGTTGAGGTGCATTCATGCCAGTGGCAGAGTCCTGCTGAGGCTGTGAGTCATGTCTGTTATTTAAACTCCTAGAACTGTCCTGGTCTATGCCCTTTTCTGAGGATAAATCACCAGTCTTTTCTTTGATTCTGCAAATTATCTGATAAACTTCAAATATTTTCTTTTCTCTTATAAACTAGCCACAGTCAACTTCTGTTGCTTGCCAGCAAAGACCTCTAATTGGTTCACTTGCCTCCATGGACCCTGCTCAACTACATCATATGCTCCCTTATGTCAATGTCAATGGCTCTGACAATGCTGACAATGCTCTAAACATTCTTATTACCTCTCTCCATGTGGTTTTGAAAACCTCATACAGTCCTCATAGAATCATTTTTTCTGAATTGTGCTTTAGTGCAAGGATTAGCAAAATTTTTCTATAAAGGTCCAGATAGTACATATCTCAGGCTGTATGAGCTATATCATGTATTAGTTTTCTATGCTGAGTAACAATGTATCACAAACTTAGCAGCTTTAAACAGCACACTTTTATTATCTCAGTTTCAGTTGACCAAGGTCTGAGCATAGCTTAGCTGGGTCCTCTGGTCAGGGTCTCACAAGGCTGCAGTCAAGCAGGTGGCTGGGCTGCATTCTCATCTGGAGGCTTAACTTGGGAAGAAGCCACACCCAACTTCACATGGTTGTGGCAGACTTCAGTTCCTTGTGGTTGTAGGACTGAGGTCCTCATCTCCTGAGACCATCTGTAGTTCTCTGCCAGGCGGCCCTTCCCATAGGCAAATCATATCATAGCAGCTTCCTTCTTCAAGGCAGGTAGGAGTCTCTCTCTCTCCAGTCTGCTAAGACAGAGTCTTACATAAAGTAACATAACCAAGAGAGTGATATTCTATCACTTTTGCCATATATGTAATCCAATCAATGGAGTGGCATCTCATCACCTTTGCTGTAATCTGTTGGTCAGAAGCAAATCATAGGTTCCACCCACACTCAACAAGGGGTGATTATACAAGGATCTGACTCATCAGGGGGTCACCTTAGAGTGTATTGGCTTCAGAAGATCTGTCGCAACTATTAAACTCTTCCTTTGTATGGATACATAAACAAATGAGCAAAGCTATGTTTCAATAAAACCTTATTTACAAAAACAGGCTGAGGGCTAGGTTTGGCTCATGGACTGTAGTTTGCCAACTCCTGTGTTTTAGAGTAATACTGTTAGTCCGCACTAAGAGATTTTTATGAGGATATTATTCACTACCTCATTTAACATTCTCTTTATGATAAATCTTGGAACAAATTTCTTTCTGGTGGCTGTGTTTTTCTTGAGCAACTGCCTGGTTTTAATCCCATGAACACTATGATTTGTAAAAACATTTTAGTGAAGTAAAATATTATAGAAAGAAATGTGCTGAACACTGTGATTTTTGTATTTAATTAGGTTTCCTTCTTCACTTTGGTTGCTAGGAATCTCAGAGCCAAAGTACAACCAACCACACCAAGTGTAACGGACTCCACAGTATATATTGTTTGTATTTGCCTTGTTCCTGGCTCCACTTAATGTTCCAGTCTTGATTTCTCTTCTTTCATGCTGACATAATTCATGTCATCTTGCTGCATTGTGTGTGTCTAAATCCTAAGTCCTCTCAGTATAAGGTGGGGAAAATGTTTTATAAAAGAATAAAGAATGGTGCATTGGAATATGAATAACCTCCATATTCAAATTAGAGTGAACAATAGTTTAATGGAAGGATATTCAAGTTCTCCCCTTTATGATATTAAACCTGAAGAGAGGGTTGAAAAATTCTTCTACAGGGAATATCGCTGGTTTCTTCTTGTCTGTTCCAAGCTTTGGTTTGGAGGAGAAGAATAATACCAGCTCATGGACGTTACAGGCTGCACTGGGCTGCACCTGGGTGGGGCTGCACTGGGGCAGGGATTATGGCTCAGTGTTTCTGGACCCATGAGATCACAAGCTATTTCCTACAAGGGTGCCATTGTGCCTGGAGCCTTACTGGTGATTTCACTGCTGGGCCGTCTCCCTCCAAGATTTCCTGCAGCCTGGGGAAGGCAGCTGTGGAATGGCTCTCCAGTGAAGTCACCAGGCCCAAACTGCAGCTGTCAGCCTCACCCTGCACCCCCAGGTCCCAGCCTCGTCTCCTGGGGTCAGGGTACTGAAGAGCAAGTAGACTGCCTTAGTCAGCAGTGGTGATACTGGGCTTGCTGACCCAAGAGGCCTGAGGTAGCTTAGCTCAGGTAGCCTCCCCAGAGAAACCTGGCTCTTCTCATGCAACTGGATCATGAGACCAGCTTTCTCAGGCCAAAGGGCTTTAGCTGCCCTTCTCCTTCCAAGCCATGGATGCTCCAGAATCTTGGGATTTTCCTTGGGGGCAGTGTGTGCATGACTGAAATGTTTCCTGAAGTGTCTAGCACAGTGCTTGGTATATAGTGTGAATGAACCAAAAGTCAGCTAATTTGGGGAAGCATATATTACACGTGACCCCTAGAAAATAGTAGGTTCTTTTATGCAGCAAATATGTACTGGTTTGCCTAGAGAGGCAGTATAGCATAATGGTTCAGAGCAAGAGGTCTGGAGCCAGGCTGCCTGGTTCAAATCTTGCTGCTGATACCAACTAGCAGTGTGACCCCGGACACATTATCTGACTTCTCTGTGTTTCCTTATATATAAAATGGCGATTAAAACAGGTGTCGAGTCTCTGTTCTTTCAGTTTGCTCTCCCTAGGAGAAGCTAGCTGCCATGTCAAGCAACCTTACGAAGACATGCATGTGGTGGAAAACCGAGGCCTCCTGCCCTCGGTTTGTGAGTGAACCATCTTGCAGTGGATCCTCCAGCCCCAGTCAAGCCTTTGGATGACTGCAGCCCATGCCAGTATCTGGACTATAACCTCATGAGAGACCCTGAGTTAGAATCACACATTAAGATGCTCATGGTTTCCTGAGTCTCAGAAACTGCAGGAGATCATAAACGTTTGTTGTTTTGAGCCACCAAGTTTTGGGGTAATTTGATATACAGCAATAGATAACTAATAAAGAATTTTTCTATGTACAAGATAGACATGGTTTCTGCCATCGTGGAGGTTAAATTCTGGTGAAGTGTAGAAATGAAGAAGCTGACAACTACAACACAATGTGAAAAGTGCTGTGGGGAAAGCACAGGGTGTGATGGGAGTATATAGGAGTGGTACCAGATACGGCTTGAGGGTGTGAGGGCGATGGTCGCCAGGGGGGCTTCCTACAGTCAGTAACATCTAAGTGGCATCTTGAAGGAGGAGCAGAGCTAGTCAAGCAGGCGAAGGGCATGGGGAAGAGCATTTCAGGAAAGGGAGCAGCATGTGCAAGGGCCTGGAGGTGAGAGATGACAAGCAGGTGCCAGATAACATTGGCCTTTGGGTTCCATGATAAAGGAGCTTGAACTTTGAAAGGCTTTAGGCAGGATAAGATTTGCATTTTAGAAATACCCGTCTGACTACGGCATGGAGAATAGATTGGAGTAGGACTAGAAACAATTGGAATCTAACCATTTATTTCTATTTATTTGCTCTATGATGATATTATATTACATTACCCTTTCTATGTAGACTTATTTTTTTTAAAAAATAGAAATCACTCTGAATATACTGAATGTACTTGCTTTATTTAAAATAATTTTAGGGCCGGCCCCGTGGCTTAGCGATTAAGTGCGCGCGCTCCGCTACTGGCGGCCCCGGTTCAGATCCCGGGCGTGCACCGACACACCACTTCTCTGGCCATGCTGAGGCCGAGTCCCACATATAGCAACTAGAAGGATGTGCAGCTATGACATACAACTATCTACTGGGGCTTTGGGGGAAAAATAAATAAATAAAATTAAGAAAAAAATTTTAAATGATTTTATGTTATGGGGATTTTCTCATGTTATTATTGTTAAATAAAGTCTAATATGATGGCATAGTGTATTTGAATGTACCGCAATTGATTTAACCAATCTCCTACTGACAGATGGTTAGATTATTTTTTATTTTTCACTGCTGTAAATACTACTAGGGTTTATGTGAGAAGGGTCCCCAAGAATCTTGCAGAGTAAGTTTTATTTTCTGGTGGTTTTGGGTAAGGAGTTGAGGGGTAGATAGGGGCAGGGGTATGTAGAAGAGGTGGTAGCTTGAGCCCTAACTACCCGGTATATTGGTGACATCACTTCTGGTATTTTCTGGGACATTCCTGATTTGGAACATTACGCCTCATTGGGGCCATATATCCTGAGTTTCGTTTGGAAAATATTATCACCTCTCCATGCCATGAACTTCATGCTTCAGCAACATTGACTTGCTTTTCACATCCCACACCTGCTAGGCTGTTCTCACCTCCCTGCCTTTGCTTATGTGGACTCCTCGGCCTGGAATGCCTCCCTCCTCCTTTTTATCTGTCTATCTCCTTTTCATCACTCTTTAAGACTCATCTGAGACATCTCCTCCAGCAGGTTTTCGTAATCCTGCTCCACCCCAGACTGTGTTAGGATCCTCTCCTCCATGCGTCCATAGTGCCCTGTGCTTGCTTCTTTCACTGAATTGAGCATTTTATGGCCCTCCCCCACTCAGCCATGAGCTCCTCAGGGGCAAATGATCATGGATTTGAAAAAAAAAACAAAACAAACTCTATTACTTTATGTCATGACTAGAATACTTTGGGCATTGAGCAAAATTTTAGTGAAAGGATAAATGAATCCGTGAGCCCCAATGGAAAAGGTGAGTACTTGGATTGTCCTAGGGCTGGGGTTGTGCTGGACAAAGCTAGACTATTTGGGCAAGGAAATTAAAATTGCCAAGAGGGCTGAAGTGGTGGACCAGGGAGTCTATGCTGGGCAGGAAGGAAGTGAAGACAGGAAGGGCTGGTAGAGTGAACGCAGAGGAATCAAGGACCAGAGGGCTCTGTGGATTTGAAGGACAGAGTAACGCCAGGGTTGGACTGATAGATAGTGGTTCTTAAACTCAACTGTGCATAAGCATCGCCTAGGGAGCTTGTTAAAAATGCAGATTTCTCGGCCGGCCCCGTGGCTTAGCGGTTAAGTGTGCGCGCTCCGCTACTGGCGACCAGGGTTCGGATCCCGGGTGCGCACGGACGCACCACTTCTCCGGCCATGCTGAGGCCGCATCCCACATACAGCAACTAGAAGGATGTGCAACTATGACATACAGCTATCTACTGGGGCTTTGGGGAGAAAAAAAAAAGGAGGAGTATTGGCAATAGATGTTAGCTCAGAGCCAGTCTTCCTCAGCAAAAAGAGGAGGATTAGCATGGATGTTAGCTCAGGGCTGATCTTCCTCACAAAAAAAAAAAAAGAAAAAGAAAAATGCAGATTTCTGAGTACCCTTCTTAGTGATTCTAAACCAATAGGTCTGAGGTGAGATTTGGGATCTGCATGTTTAACAAACACCCCAGGAAGTTCTCATTCAAGGGATCTGTGCACCACCCTTGGATAAATGCTGAAATGGAGGCTTCAGGCAGAAAGTGAGTTGTCTGATTTTAAGATTTCAGAGGTGGAGCCATCCCTCCTGAAGCCATGGTCCAGGTGCGGCCATGAGAATGCATGATTGGAGCAGACGTACTGTGGAGGTAGGGGGAGATGAAGGTCAAGGGATGGAATAGATCATCCATGTGCCAGTCACTCAGGATGGTGGAAGGGCTTAAGGGAGGAAGGCTTAGCACCACGTGCCAAACACTTCCATGAATGAAGGGGAAATACTGCAGGGGTAGTAGATGATCTCCATGCCAAGGTGGAAACTTTGCAGACTAATGACCACAGTTTTTGGGTGTGAATGCCTGACTGTGTTGTGGTGAGGAGGCTGTTTGTGGCAGAGGAGAAGAGAGGGGGATATGTTGGAACTTTTTTCTTACCGGCATTCCCAAGGCTCCAGGCCTGCTAGAGGACTGGTGAGGCAAGTGACTGCGAAGTGATACAAAAGGCTACAAGAGCACCGTCATGAGCACAGATCATAAAGACCTTCAGAAGCCACTTGGGGTTGAGATTAGAGAAGATGATCTAGAAGTATCTTTGGATCCCACCACACAAACAGTGGTGTCAACAGAAATCATCCTTGGTCAATAATCCAAGTATCTCCAGCCTGGCTTTGTTGGAGATTTGCGGTGCTAATTAATCACACCTCTTCCTTCAAAAAGATTCTAACCAATCTGAGAAATAAGCATGAGTGATAAATAAAGATTCAGATAATACATTCATTTTATTATCTAAAGCTGGATTGGAGAATGTGGCTTAGAACTGAGGCTGAAATTTGACTTTATACTTCTGCTCTCCCAAATCTAACGCCTACCTATGGGGTGAATTGGTTCTGCAGAGCCAGTCTTGTCCCATCTGCTGCATATGCCCTGCCCCACACGTCATCCACTACAGGGAGAGTGGTTGGCCTCCCAACCTGCCTTTTCAGGCAGAGACCCACCTCTAGTTAATGCAGCCCAATGGATGAAAAGCTCTGCCTAGATCACTGAGGAGATGAGCCAGCTGTCCTGTGGCTAGGTGTCCTGTCCCTAGGAGGCTCAAGAGAGGGGGTGAGGAGGATGGCTCCCTGAGTGACCAAGGGTGTTTGAGGAAATCCCTATTTTATGGACCAAATTGTGTGGGGAGAGGACGGAAGTTCCCCTTAGGACCCTCAAAGTGTAGGGGAGGTGCTACAGGACACTGTAGAGAGGAAATCAGGCCCTTGAGGGCACGATCCTGGCTAATGGGAACTTGGTAAGATTTCCAGGATTTTGTAACTGCCTAACTTTGTTACCTGCTTCTTGATTTCTTATAATTTTTACCAGTAAAGCCTTTCAAAAGGAAAGGTGTCAAGTCCTTGGTTTTGGATCCAGCACACACAGCATCCATGAGAATGGCTCTTGCAGATCCCTGACCATGGGGAGTATTTTGAATGAGGGCTCTGCTGCTGGGCTCTGCAATCCATTACAATGTTTGTTCCAAAGCTGTGCCTCCCAAAGACTGATCCCAGAGAGCAACTGAGAGTGGCAGGGATAATAAGACAGGCTCATTCCTGGAGACAGAGGACTCTTTTGATCGTCAACTTTGGCTTGAAGACTCCCTGGCAACTTTGCCAAATCTTTCTTAGATGGCTCGGCACTCTAGGACACTTCTAGCCACCCGTCCTTCCCTTTCTCCTTCACTCAGAGTCAGACCTGCGCTGTGGTCCAACAGCTCTCCCAGCCTTACCAGCTCCCTTCCCATTTTCGCTCAAAGGTATTTCCCCTAATAAAATTCTTGCACCTATAATCCAATCTTGATGACTGCTTCTTGGGGAACCCAGGCTAAACACAGCAAATAAAGTGGGATGGGTGTGGTGGCCTAGGACCCTTTTATTTCACTCTGACACCTGCCTCAGGGATTGTCAGCTCTGAAAAATTTCAGGAAAGCTAACCATATCACTGGTTATTAAGAGCGATGATGTTAGACAGTGAGAGTTTACTCGGCAGTGACTACGTGCCGGACAGAATGCATGCATTTTCTCTGCAAGCCCCTGCTTTACAGATCAGAACCTGACGCCCAAGGAGATTAAGCAAGTGGATCACCATCCTGCAGCTGGCAGGTGAGGAGCTCTCAGGTAGAAATACAGGCCCTTCCGGGTGCCCTTCCCATGCTCTTTCTCCTGCTTCATGCTGCCTGTAGGGAGGAGGGGCTTCCCAGGATGAAAACATAACCAGGAGATTTGACCAGCACCTGTCTTTGGTGGCACCCAGGCATTTTGGGTGTACTGGTGTCTACAAATATCTTCAGAGGTATTTCTCACTTTAGGCCCCTCCTGCTTGAAGTGACTACTAAGAATTTAAAGCCAGCTTTTCCAATGCTCTTAACTCAGGTCAAGATCAGAATTAACAGACCTTATAATGGACCAGATCCAAGTCATGATCAAAAGGTAGATTGGTGCAAACATCACCAATCTTTCACTGCTGCCAATGAAAGACTATCTTTCTCTCTTTAATCGCGTCTAACTAGGCGAGTCGGCTTGACTTGTAAAATATGTCCCAAACCTGTCTGCTTCTTTCTGTTGCCCCTGCTCCCACTCTTGTCCACACCACCATCTCGTCTCCCCTGCAGCTGCAGTAGCCTCCAGCTGGGCTTCCTGCTTACTTTTGGACCCTTCTAGCTCATTCTCCACATACAACTAAAGTAATTGCTCTAAAAGTAAAATCAGATCACCTCTCTCTCCTACTTTCTACCCTCAAATGGCTTCTCATTACACTTGGAAAAAGATCCACACTCCTTCCCATAGCTCCAGTGGCCCTCTGAGATCAGGCCCCTGCCTATCACTCCCAGTCCTCTCTGATCAAAACACTTCCTGCTCCTCCTGTGTTTCTGGAACAGACCAAGTTCTTCCCCACTCCTTGGTCTTTGCACTGGTCATTCTGCTGGCCTGGAATGCACTTCCCATCTTTGCATGTCTTGCTTCTCTTCATCATTTAGAGTCTCCAGGACTGAACAATCTAAAGCCAACTCCCCTCCCACCCCCAGTTGCTTTCACACAATCCTGCTTTATTTTCCTTGAGCGCTAACCTGAACGAGAAGTTGCGTGATTTGCTTGTTCACGCATTTATTGTCTGTCTTTCCCCACAAGAATGTCAGCTCCGTGGGAGGAACCTGCTGTCTCTTTTGATTCTGTATCCTCAGCACTGAGAACAGTGCTAGGCACATTATAGGTGCTCCACAAAGATTTGCTGATTGAATAAAGACCAATCAGCAACAAAAGTAGAGCATGTCTGAATTAAAATGTAAGTCAACAGAGAAGGGGTGAATCAAGCATTTGTGTTATGTGCAACAACATGTTTCTAATCCATTGGCTCTTATAGAAAACCTACTTTTTCTTGCCATAAAATTGAACTTGAAAGAAAAATTCATTAAAAAGATTTGAAGGCTTGATTCAGGATGGGAAGGACTTGTTGTGTATCTCTCCAGTCAGGTTTTCATCAGGGAGATTAGAGGGAATTGAAGTAACATTTGCTAGAGACCTACCAGGGGCCAGGGCTGTGTTGGGGCCATGAAAATAATAATAAATGGCCCTTATTGTGGGATTACATGGATGTACCATGGTTGTACACATGTGATATCCCTTTTGTCAATTAATCCTCACAGTGACCCTACAAGGTTGGCACTGTCGTGGACCTCATGGTATAGAAGAACCGAGGTCCCAGGATAAGGACTTGCCTGAGGAACCACATCTAGTAATGACTGGAGCTGAGGTTTCAATCCTATTCTCTTTGATTTTGAAGCTCATCGTCATACAAGCTTATCTATAACCTGTACAGCTACCATTAATTACATGTTCACAGGGCACGGCCCACTACTAAGGCTTTAGGTAAAGGTTGGTTCATCAACCAGGATCAGAACTCAAAGACCCTGCTTCTCACCTTGGGCCACACGGGCTATTGAATAGCGTTGGCCATCTGCTACCTTTAGTGTCTGCTTTGTTCTCCTGGGAGCAGATGTCAATACAACCGTGTGATCGACTTATCTGTTACCAGCAAACCAAAGTTTTTGCTAAATCATGGGGTGTGATGTGTGTTGCTTGGCATTGGAATCATATGTGCCATTTGCAAGGACACCTCAAATGTTCATTGCAAGCCCACTAATTGTCTGATGTCCGCAGTCGGGTGTAGTGGTTGTTTTGTGGGTCCTGGAGTCAGACAGAACCAGGTTTGAATCTTGGCTCTATCGCTGATGAGCTGTGAGACAATGCCTTTTGAAGCCTTCTTTTGTGTATCTGTGTGTGCGGAAAACAGAAGTTGCCTACCTCATAGCTTGTGCTTGATTGTGCTCATGCACTCCACATGGTGCCTATAATGCATAACTAGCCTTTGGTGAGCGTTAGCTATTGGTGATATTTTTATTATCATTATTGTATTGAATTTGCAGACTGTCCTGGGCCAGATTGTAGGAGAGGACTTGGGACAGGATGATGGGGAAGTATGTGTGGTCCGACTACATAGGAAGGCTTTAGATGAATAAGACCAAGGATCCTGACTGCTCATGGTTTCTACATCTATAAAATAGCAATGGTAATACTCTTTTGTGGGTGTGAAATTTAAATAAAAACACCTATAAGGATAATGATAATAATGGCGAAGATTTATTTTACTCTTAATATGTTCTAGGCATTGTTCTAAGAATTTAACATACATTAACTCACTGATTCTACACAGCAAACACTCTGAAGTAGGTGTTGTTACGATCTCTATTTTAAAGGTAAGGGACTGGAGGCAAGTGTGTGTCTGGGATATCACAGGGATTAATTAAATATTTATTAGATGCTGAGATCTTTCAGAGGAAGAAACTTTTCATTATCTCCAGGGCCTGGTCCGCTACCTGGTACACAACAGGTGCTCAGTAAATTTTTATTATTGAGTAAATGAGATAGATCAGAGGTGGGCAAACTTTTTCCTTGAAGGGCCCATAGTAAATATGTTGGGCTCTGTGTTCCATGTGGTCTCGGTTGCATCTTCCCAACTCTTCCGTTGTAGGTCAAAAGCAGCCATAGACAGTACGGAAACACATGAGCCTGGCTCTGTTCTGCTAACAGAGTTTCTAAAAACAGGTGGCAGGACAGATTTGGCTGTGGGCCGTAGTTTGCCCAGCTCTGAAATAGATGCTGATGCTGATAGACAGTGCCATTTATCAAATGCGTATTCTGTGCTAGCTACCGTTCTAAGTACTTTCCTGCATTTTCTCCTAAGACATTGATGAGGAAAGTGGGCTCATTAGGTTTAAATGACTTGTCCAGGTCTGCGAGACTACAGAACCTGGACTGAGGGGACGGTGTTAGGAATTTTAACATCACCCAGATGAAAGTATAAGTTAGCTTTAGAGCCTCCCTACTCAAAGCCTGGTATGTAGACCGGCAGCATTGGCGTCACCTGGGAGCTGGTTAGAAATGCAGGCTTTTGCCCACCCCCCCCCCACCTTCTGAATCAGAATCTCCATTTTCATAAGACTCCCAAGTGATTCTCATGCACGTTAAAATTTGACAAACAAAACAAAACAAAAAAACCAAACACTGTTCAGTGTCCTGAAATTTTTAGCTTTTGTGAATAATTTGGTCAATAGGAGTAACATGTCTGAGCTTTTCGTTCACCTTGCGGGTGTAAACTTTCTGTTAGTATATTGCTGGAAGAACAGGAGAGGCAGGAACACCTGTGAAAAAAGTTTAGCCGCCACGTAGAAGCTTTATTATCTAACAGCCTTTGGAGTCTACTAGGAAAATGTAGCCAATGATTTAATGATCTATAACGTAAAGGCATTAGAAATATGCAACGTGAGCTTGTCAGTTTCACCGAAGGGGGTTAGAACTTGGTTGTTTACACAGAGATTAAAACCCAGGTTGAAATTTCACGGAAGCTCCCAATCCGACCAAGCATATTGAGGTTCTATTTGGCTACTTTCTTGTGACAGGAACAGACACGGTAGCCCCGGCAACAGTCTCTCCTCGCTGTGGCTTAATCTGATTTACAATCAGATCAGCACAAAGGGCAGCGAGGAATCACTCCGCTAACAAGCTCCTTGCCCTCCCGTCTCTGGAAGAATGTTGACTGACAGGGACACAATTAAAAGCGGATTGATTTATTGAGCTGGAATGCTCTGGCCTCCCTAATCTCAGCATCTCTCTGCTTCGCGCAATCAACATTTCCAAACAAGAGTCAGCCTCCACAAATGAAACCCTCCTGATGACCAAGGAGCCAAACACGCTCATAGTTTACCGAAGGTAGCTCAGCCCTAGAAGCCTTTAAAGAAAAACCACATAAAAGAAGCCCTTCTCTGCATCAGGGCCTGGATAAGAATCTGGAATTCAGCAGGGAAGGATGATCTAAACAAAAAATAAGCAGAAAACTGGTAACCTTGGCTCCAGGGGGGAAATGGGTTAAGAAGGGTAAGTGGGCAAAGGAGCCCTATTTTTATATAATGTAACTGTAAATTTCTCTTGGAAATTACAGGGTCATCAAGTATCTGGAATGTTGATGGGGGTGCCGGTGGGATTCAAGGGAAAAAAAAAGTCTGTGGATTTGAATTCAATGTTCCCTTTGAACTGTGTCATGGAACTGATGCAGTCAAATCTCAGCTACATGTATGCAAATAATTATTTATAATTGTTGGAATTTGAGGGGCAACCCATAAGCAGCACCTCTCTTTTTCACCGGAGTGATGAACTGATTAAGGAGTGAAATGAAAGACTTGGCAGCTGGAGACCGAAATACAGTACCATCTTTGTTACTGATAAAGTGGAAAATGCAGCTTGTATCTGTGGACTGGTGGATTTTTTGCCACTGAGCTCCCAACCTAAAAAGACTTAGCTCCCCCAGGTACAGTGGCTCTGGACAGATATTTGTGTAGCGTACTGTATAGAGGGGCAGAGCCGAACATGCTCTCTGCAGACAGGCTCACTCTGGAGAGAAAGAGTAAAGAAAGGGTCTGGGCTGCACTTTCCTGATTTTTCTTTCCAAACTTACTGGAATAAAAATATCACTCTTTCTGTTCTGGAGGTCAGTGAATGAGGGGACAGAGAGAAACCAGGAGTGAACTGGGACCTCTCTCACGTGGAAGGAATCATCACGACTGAGAGAGAAGCACCGTCCACCCCCACGCTAACGGTTGTGAAATTAATGATAATAATAATAGAAATAATAATGACAAAAGTTACAATTTACTAAGTATTTACCCTGCTCAGGCTCTGTGCAGAATACTCTTTCTCATCATAACAACCCATTGAGATAATTTTATTGTTATCTCTCTGCAACAGATGAGAAAACAGAGACTGAGAGAGGTTATGTGACTTGTCCAAGGACACACAGCTAGGAATTAGAAGTACAGAGCAAACCCAGCTTTACGTGGATCCAGAACCTGAAATATGAAGCAGGCTCTGCTCTATTTATTGAATGAATGAATGAATGAGGTGAAATTTGAGGACAACAGGTCTCGCAGTTTGGCTGGCATGGGACAATCTGTGTGCAGAGCGTAAATTCAGCAGTCTTCCTCCTCCCTCAGGGGCTGGCCCTGTGTACTTTTCACCTGGATGTTCTGCCCCTTTCAGGCCAGGCCGAGAAGTGCCCAGTAGGCAGGCTCTGGAGCTCGACCTGCTGTCCCAGGGGCCCAGTGTCAGGGGAAAGAGCCTCAGGCGTCTGCTTGTCTATTTGGCCACCACCATCCCCTTTGCTTGGGCTTTGATTTCATTCTAGATTGCCAGTGGATCTGCTCCGACTGGCCTTCCAGACGGCCAGTGGCCTAAACACCACTGGCCGGAGGAACGCTTGGACAAAGCCCCATCCCCAAAAGGAATGGGATAAACCCATCTCTGCCCGATCTAGCAAACTGACTCACAGATTAGGGAAAAGCGCGGCCGACTGAGGCTGACACTCAACTTCCCCTCTCCTGGTGGGAATTTCACCGTCTCCTGTGCATCTGGTCACCACATTTCCAGACATCCCTCTCACCACTGGGTATTAAACAAAAAACAGAGCCCCTGATACCTCATTTTCCCTCACTTGTTCTTCACACCTCACGATTTGTTTTTAATCCTTGGAGCAGCCATAGTTATCTTTATCCGCGTTCCTCCCTCCGGAAAGGACTCCTTCGTTCTCCAGGTATCTGTATCCTACTCGTGGCTTTGCCACCTCTGGCTCTTTCCTCATTCGCTGTCATGCCGGCCCTTGCGTGGACTTATCTGTTATCTTAATCTCTTTCTCTGGAAACTCCTGTCACTTCCAATTCTCTCATTTTTCTCCCTCTACTTCAGCCTTTTTTCCCAGGCCCCTTCGCCTTCTCAGCTTTCTTTTCAAAGGTCTTATATTTCTTTTTCTCCTTATTTGGTCCAATGTGAGCTGACGGGGTGGCTGAAGCAGCATATTGGGGATAGAAATATGTAGTAGTTCTCTGCAGATTTTTTTTTTTTTTGAATGGGGCATTTGCAATCAATTTATGTAGTTTAGCTGAAAGGTTAAGAATTTTCCACTTAAAAATCAACCTCCCCCAATGAAAATTTTTTTGTGTTTTTTTTTCATCGTTGTCAGGTCTCCACATGTCCCTGTGCATGGAGACTTCTGGAGAGGGCTTCCTGAGGAATGCCTGTTGAGTGTGCACTTCTACTCAAGCCTTATGAATGTTGATTTCATGGAGGGTGGAGAATTTGTTGTTCTTTTGTCTTCCTTAGGAGTTGCTCTCAGAGAAGTGATTTCAAAATGAAGTGCTTCTGATGGTGCCACAGGAGGGGATGGGACTAACCAGTGTCAGGGTCCATTTGTACTTGAACCTTCCAGGATAGGTCCCTATAGAAATAAACATTCACAGAACAAAACAAGGCAAAGCAACCCTGAATTCTTTGCTGAGACCCTGACTCCAAACATTATTGCAAACCTCAGTAGATCCAGGCTCTACCCCAGGGAGATTTTCTTTTCTTAAGCTAAGCGGCCCAGAGGAGCCTGGAGTGGGTGCTGTTCATATCCCCACTCAGATCCCTGTTACCAGGCTGGTGGTCCAGCTGCTCTGGGTGTTGCCTCACAGCTGTCCCCTTCTCTAGAGATTGGCCTTCACCCACAGGAGTCTCTTCACTTGGGAGAATGTGGACTCCCCCAACTCTGCCCTGCAGCCTGCGTCCAGTGGATAAGCAGCAGGGGATACAAAAGGTCAACACTTGTTTCAAAGTGGGATCCACTCTGCAGTACAATTCATGCTCCAGAGCTCCCTGTGGGGACGGGCTTAAGCTAGACCCCAGCTAAGACCACATCTTGGCTAGTTCCTCCCATCCCTATCCTGTTTTCCTCACTTGCTCAGCAGATCATGTATACCCCAATCCTTGTCTCAGGCTCTGCTTCCAGAGAACCAGATATAGAACCATGCCAAATTGGCAAAAGGATCTACCCCATCAATGACCAAACCTGAATCTGGGGTCTTGCCACTTCAGGGTGAAGGATGATCACACACATTGAGAGAAGCTGGAGAGGCCGTAGTGCATTGGGCCGTACCCCACTGCTGGAGTGGAACTGGTCTAGACTGGTCTAGTCTTACTGGAGCTACAGTGGTGGAGGGAGTCGCAGGCCTGTATCGCTACCCACTGGCAGGATGAAAAGAGAAAGTATACCAAAATGGGATGGAGAATATCAAAGAGAAAGAAAGATGACCTTCTCCAAAGGGGGTTGGGCTCCAGGTTCCTGGGAAGAACCAGCTGAGAGATGGAAGGGAGTGTGTCTTAGAACTGCAGAAGCAAGGGAGATGCAGAAAAGTCCCCACTGTTTGTTCCCGACCTTTTAGGCAGGCCCAGTGAAAGCTCTGGTTCATCTTTCATCAGCATTTCTCCCCTTTGGGGGTGGATTGGGGTGGCTGAGAAGGGATGGAGCAGTAGGTGTGTTGGAGATGGGTAGAGAAAAGGTGAAGAGAAACAGTGTTCTCGCCCCAAAGGCCTACATTTACCTAGGTCTGTCTCTCTACTTTGTCTTACTTCTTGGACTTCAAATCCTTCATACCCCTCCCTACTGTGAAGTCTTAGCCCACCTTTTGCTTCTCTCAGCTTTTCTCCCACTTTCCTGCCTGGCCAAATTCTTGGCATCCGTTCAACAAATATTTACTAAGTGCCTACCAGGCATCAGGCACTTTTCTAGACATTGAGGAGTCACTAGAAATAGCCGCCCTCAGTCGTGGCCAACGGGAAAGACACTCAGTAAACATGCAAACAGCTAAGCAGGATAAATTCAGCTAGAGGGAAGTGTTATGAAGAAAATAAAAGGAGAGCATCCTGTACTCGTTACAGTAGTGTCCGCTTGTTTTTGCTGTGAGTCTCGTCTGCCTGGTGAAGCTGCAGGTGCTTTGAGGACACAGATCTCAGCTGACACTTTGCTTCCTCCAAGAAGCCTGATCCGGGGTCTCAGTCATCATAAGAAGTCAACACAATGTTGTGGAACAGTGACTACCCTAGGGCTTTTCAACTTTGGACCATCCTTAGGTTTCAAGCCTTTCGCCCTTGGGTTTCTCCCACTGCATGATCTGTGTACAGTGCAGTGGATGTGGCCTCTGCGGGCCTCTGCGTTGGAGCCTCATGCTTCTTGCTGGTGTGTGACCTACAATGAGTCTCAATGTTCATAACCTCAGTTCCCTTCTGTGCAAGACAAGGGAGGTGAGAACGCCCATTTCACAGGGTTATGAAGGATGGAATGAAACAATCTGCATGAAGTTCTTCCTTGAGGGAGGATGTGGGGTAATGGGTCAAGGCCTCATTTAGCAGCGCAGGTATGACTAGCCTCAGGAGGATCTAAAAAGAACGCAGGGCCCAAGGCTGGTTAGCTTCGAGGCAGTCTTGGCCATCGGTTTTGGGCTTGATCGCAGTGCTGAGCCTGGGCGTCTAGGAGGAGGCAGAGGCAAATGGCAGGAGAAGGCGCTCTTTCCCAGCTTTCCCCCTGCCCCAGACCCGGAGGCCCGCTTTTCCTCCTCACACTGATGCCTTCCTGCTGTTGCTATTTCTCTCCTTACTTAGGCTTGAAATCCTAGATTCATCTTGATTTTCCTTTTTCTCTCATCCTGTTCTTTTACCCAGACACCAAGTCTCCCATGTGCTGTGTTTCATTTTCTCCAACTCCCATCATTGTTTCCTTTGCCCTTGCTGTGCTCCCAGTCCCAGATCCTCCTTTTGCATTTCTCAATGGCCAGTGTAACTTCCTCCTGGGTATCTCTGACCCCTGTGTCTCCTCATTACAGCCCATCTGTCACACTTTGAGATCCAGCTTCCTAAAAGAAAAACAGTTCATACCCCGCATGCTGGCATTTGGAGCTCTTTGCTACGTGACCCACTCTACCTCCCCACCTTCTGTCCTCATCACTGCAGCCAAAGTCGCCCACTCGCTGCTCCCTGGACATATTCCGTATTTCCCTGCCTCTGAGCTTTCCCTCCTGCTGTTCCTGCTGTTGAGGATGCCACATCTGCCCTGTCCTTCCAGGTCTAGTTCAGACATAGCCCCTGATGCCATGCCTGGTCAGGAACTCGCTCTCACTGCGTATTCATACTCCTTATCTTGTACCTTTCCTATGACATTTGTATCCTGTGGCTGCTCTGGGAATTTGTGCACTGTGGTGATGCTACTGAGGAAGTTTTGTTTTCTCAGATTCTGATGTGAGCATTCCTATAGGGTGAAACCCATGTTTGTCAAGAACATGCCTTGGCACATTCTCTTCAGGGGCAGATGCTGAGCCCAGGAGGGCTGAGGTGGGTGGGACACTTGACATAACACAAGGGGATGACTGTGGTTGTACCAGGCGAGGTCTGGCGGGGCAACCAGAACATGTTGGAAAACTATGTGCCCCCACAATCATTCCTCTTCCTGGGATTCTGCAAATCTTCAGTAAAGATGAAATTCTAGAGGCAAGAGGCATTTCTGTGGAACCAAGGAAGATGCTAGATCGTGGATCCATGGCATCCCAGGTGACCCAGGAGTGGGCGGGCCAAAGAAGCATGAAGAGCTCAGCTGTCAGCCACCTGCAGGAGTGTGGAGAGGGTTTGGTTCCCATGAAAGACAGGGAGTGTGCTTTCTGGCTGGTTCAAGGCCATTTTTGTGAAGTGACTTGGAGGGGCTTAGAGGGCGTCTGGGATAAGTTTCTTATCCTGTCTGAGATGTTCTTAGGGGCAGAGCCCTAAAATCCTTCCTCTTGGTGTCTCTAGGTCAATGCTGGCCAACAATTGTTGATTTACACTAAAATACTCAGAAGTAGGTGGTGGCTTCTTTGCTGGTGGGTGGGTGCTACTGGCCATTTTGTTTCTCTTACTTGGTATGACGTAATGCATCTTTACACTTGATCCTCACATGGAACATGAGAGTTAGACTTTGATAAGCTTGTAGACAAGACAGATAAAGAAACTGAGGCTCAGAGAGAGTGAATGATTTCCTGAAGATCACACAGCTAGAAAGTGGCAGAGCTAGGACTTGAACCCAGAGCTCCTGGCTCCAGGTCTCCTGCTCGGTCCATCTCCCATACCAGGCACCCCTGTGTACTCTCATAACTCAAGTCTGGCTGCACTGGGAGAATCTGGGAAGCTGGGTTGTAGAGTTTTCTATATTACCTCCTGAAGGAAGATTATGTATTTTGAGAGTATGAGCTGATGCCAGGACCCTCTCTTCTTTCTGAAATTATCTTCATGAAATGTTTTGATCATACTTAGATAGCTAAGGGTCACCAGAGTGACTTCAAAGCAATTCCAGGATCCTAAATCATGGAACCATCAGAAACCATCAATTACCAGACCACCACCAGAGCACACCAGTTCCTCTGAAATTGGAAGGATTCCTATATGGGTGTCCACCCCAACCAGAAGACAACCATTGTTGTTGGTGTGGTGTAATCTACAATCTGTTGCCTTCACTTCTGTCAGGCATTGTATCCCACAGGGGCTGTGTAAGATTTCCTCTTCATGACAAATGAGGAAATGAGGCTCAGATTAAATTACTTGCCCAAGTTCATGCAGTTAGTAATGGAGAGATGTGGAATACAAACCCATAGCATTTCTTAATCCATATACTGCGTTCTCAGCCACTATGCTATCGCGCCTCCAAGCAGACATTTGCTGATTGAATGGGAATGAATACAGGAGTGAGTGTGGCTAAGCGCCAGAAGGCTCACACAGAGAGAAATGCTGTAGGAGTTAAGAGAAGAGGGGACTGTCTGAGAAACTGTGGGTGCTGCTATGGGGCTGTCAGGTGGCCTCGCCACTGGACCAAGCAAGCAGCTGCTAGTGGGGCCTTTCTGGGCAGCCTGAGAAGGATGGGATCTCATAGGAAAACTGACTTATGATGAATCGTGCCAGAAACGGCCACTCTGTCACCAGCCCCCTCTTAGGTCATATTTCAAAGACTGGCTCAGGGCCACTGGCTGGGGTGCACGACTGTGAGGTCATGGCTGAGCAATCTGACTCGAAAAAACATAAGGACCAACTTGGGAGTTTTATCGCATTTCTGCCGCCCAGGCATGAAGTCAGCTGGACCGCGCGTGACGGGGAGTGTTCCTCTTGTAATTAGCAGGGGTGGTTTTTTTCTCATGTTCTGCCTAAATTCAGTGTGCTGTGAGCGCGCCTGCTCCTTCTGAGCTACCCCACAGCAGTAGCGGAGGTGAGTCATGGCCATAAAATCTGGAAAGCTCGTGGGGGGATGGAGGGTGGTGGAGAAGTATAAATTATTGTTATCATCTCTCAGGCGTGCTCGAGTTAATTACCGCACTTTCACCGGCTGCGTTGTGCTTTCAGTAACACGGAGCCAGAAGTGATGGTTTTAGCGGGGAAAGATGGGTTTGCTATTGGGGCAGAGGCCCTGGAAGCCCCTTGTTCTTTTGAGGGAGGATGGGGCACGGCACGTTTAATTCCCAGCACTGCCGCTCACCAGCTGGAACCTGTGCAGATTTGCTCCGAGACATTTGGGTGTGATCAGTGTCACATTTTCTTTATTTTTCTAAAGCAAATAAATCTGGTTTGGTTTCCACCTGCCAGGGCTGGCAGGAAACCCATTCTTAGTTATGTCTTTTTTGGTGAGGTGGTGGTGAGGCGTTCTTTCTTTCTTCCTTGGGACTAGAAGGAAGTCCTGGGAATCAGGTAATTCAGCAAGATTTAGGGGCAAGTTTCTAGTGTTGGGGCCACTATGGAGAAGTTCTTGCTTGTGGTCTGCAAGCACCATTTTGAAGGGAGCATCCCATCTCCCTCCATCCCAAGCCTGGTCAGGCGGTCTCGGCAGAGGCTCTCCAGGCACACGCCTCACATTTTCCCTAGGTGCACCCCTCAGTCATGCCCTCATTCCAGGTCTCCTCCCTCAGGGACTTTCAAACCACTGTCCCCATCTCAGGGAAGACACCTAACACCCTGGGTTGAGTCACCTCTCCTCTGTCTTCCTACAGTTCTTAGAACAGTTCTCCTCTTTGGCAGTGTGGTCATCTCATCTCTTTAAGCCTTTCTTTAAAACAAAACAAACAAACCAGAAAAGCAGAAAACTAAACCAAATCACTCAAGCCAACAATTAGACATGATGTTAGATTTTCTCCCTGGCTACTGGTTCAGAAAAGGAGAAAAATGACCTTTTAATCGCTGAGTCTCCTCCAGCAAGAACACGATGGAGCCACTTCTCCATGAGTTGTCATCACTGCAGCTCTGCGATCTTGGGCAAGTTACCTAAACTCTCTGAGGCTCAGTTTCTCCTTTCAAGGTGGGATATACGGCCCCTTATAGCAAGGATATTGTGAGGACTAGGTGACATGACACATGTCAGGCACTTAGTGTAGAGCCTGGCCTGGAGTCAGCTCCCAGAGCATGGCTGTTGGTGGAAGACTGTGAGCTCTGTGACAATGCCTGTGGTGTCCCCATCCTTGAGGACAGGGGCTGTAGTTTCCTTATTTCAGTATCCTCAGCAAGTGTGCCAGAACCTGGCACCCAGGAGGCATCCAAAAATGTTTGGTTAACTGAATGGTTGTAAAAGGCAAGGGTTTAGGAGGGGCTGAGAGAACCAAGCTTCCTTTACCAACCCCGACCAACTGACCTTCACATTGCATGCCCATGGTACACGTACGTGTGCATCTTGGGCATGTGCATTGTGTGACACAAGGATGACAAGACATAATCACACAAGGAGAGCTGCGTATTTGATCTCCTCACTCTGGTTACCCAAATCCTAACTGTCATAGGTAAGGAGACCATTTTGGACATACACTATTTTTTTAACAGGGGTGTGTTTCTCCATTGCCCAACCTTTCTAGGCCATTCCCTGCCACCTACCTTTGGCTTCAGTTACAAGTGTTCTGGGTGAGTGAAAAAAAATGGGGGTATGCTACAAGGAAAGTTTGATGGGGCTCAGATAAGTCTAAGGTCACAGGTAGATGACATTCTTCTGGATGATCAATGGACAACGTGCAGGCACTATATGGACACAGACAGCTAAGGTGGCTTCTCTGTCCAGTCGACTTAGGAGCTCACTTACATGGCAGCCTTTGGTCTGCAGGCCCTGGTGGGGGTGCTTCTGGGCACAGGCTAGAGATTCTGATGCCTTCCCCTTTCTTGACCCCGCTTTGGTCCTCTTCATTCTGTGCTCCTCGCCCAATCCCCATCTCCTGCAATGACACTCCTTGGGTATCGTCATTCTCCTGCCAAGCCAGGTGACCATCACGCAGGGGTAGGCCTGCCTTTTCTCCCATTTTCTCTCCAGTTTTATGGTGATAGCTTAAACTCTGCCCTCTTCTTCCCTCACGCCTTCTTTATGAATCTCGAGCACTTGCGAGTTACTGGTATCTCATTTAATCTGCACAA
The DNA here is from genome assembly GCF_020826845.1 of Diceros bicornis minor. Lineage (NCBI taxonomy): Eukaryota > Metazoa > Chordata > Mammalia > Perissodactyla > Rhinocerotidae > Diceros > Diceros bicornis. Next base: position 18,446,384 of record NC_080764.1, on the reverse strand, counting down.
TAAACTGATGGGTTAGGCTGGTCCTGTTTCTGAGAATCCCTGGGGTGTCTGAATCCCTTCTCTCTGCTCCTGTCTCTGCCTTTCTTCTTCGAGGGTTGCTTCCTCCGTTCCCAGTGGGAAGAGAAGAATCCAGGGGACCCCTGGGAGAGGGTGGGCTGGAACATGTAGGTGGTGGTGACCCTTGGAAAGCTCTGGAGGAGGGGACCTCACGAAGCTTCCAGCTCTTTGCTTAGCATGCACAAAATCTCAGCAGCTCCACTGTGAGGAAGCCTCCTCATTCAGGGCCACACTGTGACTTCGGTGAGCCTCAGGCACTCTAGCCTTTTTGGGATCCTTCCTCCATAAAAACACATGAAACAAATTTAATGGATTTCCCGGAGCCCTAAAGATTTCACTGTTTTCTGATGTGTGAAACAAATTAAAACATTTTATTCAACCTTAAAAGTTCATATTTTTTTCTTTGAATTTTAAAGAAATGAAGATTTTTTGTGGGTCCCTGGAGGTCTGGTGGGCCCCAGGCACTGTGTCCGCTTCCTGATGGAGGAGTCAGCCCAGTCCTCACAGATTAAGAGGAAACATCCAAAGGCCAGCTGGAACCTGCTTGGGGGTTTCAGTGTCTTGGTGCCTGGTATCTCAATTTAGTTGAGGTGGAGATGAATGAGGAGTGGCTCGTGGCAAAGATGGGAGCCAGGCAGGGTCAGCCTGGACTTTACGGAGCCTGTGGAAGCCTCAGTCCCGCAGCCCTCAGCCCCGGCTCGCACACCTCCACGCATCCTCACCTGCACTTCCCTCCCTTCGTTGTTCATCAGGCCTTTGCGAAATCATTCCTCCAGTCTTAGGATGTGTGAGCGTGTCCCCTGGGACACTTCCGTGGCACACCTAGAAACCCTGTGCTTTGTTTAGGATGAACCATTAAAATTGCCATTTTTGTGGGTCACAGACTGTTACTGACCATTACATATGATTCACCCCAGGATGTGTCTTTATTCAGTCTTGTGTGCAGATCTCACAGTGAAGGGGTAAGCTTCTGGTGTGCAGAGACTGTGATTTGAACACGAATGTGTCCCCAGGAGCTAGATCACTGTCTTCTAAGTGTTTGTGGGATGAATGGATGATTCAACCCGAAGGGAAGCTCACTCATTTCGCATACTCTCTGCTCTGCTCGTAGAGCAAAGGTTCTCAAACTTGAACAGGCATCAGAATTTTCTAGAGGACTTGTTAAAACACAGATCACTGGGTCCCATCCCAAAGTTTCTGATTCTGGAGGCCTGATAATTAGCATTTCTAGCAAGTTCTCAGATGATGCTGATCCTGGACATCATGCTTTGAGAACCACTGTTTTACACAAATAGTTCTCCCTTGGGGATGGGAGGAATGTTAGCCATTAGTATTTTAAAAAACCCAAAAAATCCCCCCTGTATTGGGTTGAATAGTGCCCCTCCACCAACAGATCCATGTCCACTTGGAACGTGTGAATGTGACATTATTTGGAGATAGGGTCTTTGCAGATGTAATCGAGTTAAGATGAAGTCACATTAGGGTGGGCCCTAAATCCATCAAGACTGGTGTCCATAAGGACTTATAAAAGAAGAGGGAAACTTAGACACACAGACCCAGAGACAGAGACACACGGGGGAGAAGGCCATATGAAGATGAAGACAGAGGTTGGGGTGACGCATTTATAGCTAAGGAACAATAAGGGTTACCAGCAACCACCAGAAGCTAGGAGAGAAGCGTGGAACAGATTCTCCCTCAGAACCCCCAGAAGGGAACCAATCCTTCTGACACCTTGATTTCATACTTGGAGCCACCAGAATAAATGTGAGAGAATAAACTTGTGTTGTTTTAAGCCATCTCAGTTTGTGATAATTTGTTATGGCAGCCTTAAGAAACTAATGCACCACCTAAAAATGCGCGCGCGCGCACACACACACACACACACACACACACACACACACACACACACACACACCACCCAAAAGCCTCCCGGAACAGTGATTTTAGCCCTTCTTCTTTCACTGAGAAACCAATGAGTATTGGCGATCACCTGGAAGATGAGAGTCCCCAGGTGAGGCTGTGCATGCTGTTCCCACCTGGCCAGCGGGGTCCAGCCCACTCCAAACCATGCTACCTAAGGGGCCACATCCATTCAGTGCTCCATACCTGCAGGGGAGCAGGTTGAAGCAAAGATTCCTACATTCTAATCCCAAGAGTCTGCTTTTGTAGTTTGGATGTGTGTCCTGGAAATCTACATTTTAACAAACCTCCCAGGTGATTAATTGATGGCCAAGAATGGCACTTAATGAAACATAGGTTGGAGGAAGTGGGGTATGTGAAATTTTAAGGGAAGCAAACCATACCTTTGGAATTTTAAACCAGGACTTCTTAATTTTCCTGTGCCATTGATCCTTTGGCAATTTGTGGAAACCCATAGACCCTTCTCAGAATAGAATATGGCTCCTAAATGCATGAAACAAAATATATTGGATTACAGAAGAAGCCAATTATATTGAAATACAGCAGTAAGGATATTAAAAAATCTCAACTTTTTTATGTGAAACTATTCTTTATTAACATATTACATAACCAGAATTAGCAGTGGGTCTCATAACTACTGTACTTTCAATGTGTCAATGAGTCCAAATCATATTTTGAAAAGCTGTGACAACTGTAAAGTAATAAAAACAATCTGTGATTTCTATCCACGCACAGTCACAGGAACTGCTTGTATTCCTGTGGTTTGTGGGTCACATTCTTAATTGGATACACCTGAGTTAGAATCAGAAGAAATAAAGATGAAAATTTCCCCCGCGTTCATGGTCCCTCTGAACTCTGTCCACAGATCCTTTGAAAGTCCATGACTTTAAGTTAAGAACTTTTGGAGTCTAGCTCTTCAATTTTTTTGCTTCCTGGTGGTGCCCCTGTCACCCTGCAGGCCCACAGAAAACTCCATTTCTCCTCCTCTCAGCCCACATAAAACCCTGCTCTTAGAGGCTATGATGGACCAGACATGGATTTTGGAGCCAGAAGTTCCCCAGGTTCAAATACTTCCCTCCCAATTTATTTGCTGTATGACTTTAAGCCTCTGAACCTTGGTGGCTGCGTTTATAATACCCACTTTGTAAGGCCGTAGCAAGGATTAGAGATGCTGTATAGAAAGAGCTTGTAACACAGTAGGTGCCTAATAAAGATTAAATGTCATCTATTAAAGGTTATAAGTAATTGATTAAAAAAAATGTTTTCAGTGTTTCCCCAGTTAGGAGATATTTAAGTTTTAACAAGGATTCATAGCATTTCAGACGTCTGTTAGAGAAAGAGGATTGGATGGGAGGAATGAGAATTCCTCCAATTACTCCATGTAGGAGCTGGATGGATTCATTCATTCAATTGTCTTTCAAAGAAACTGCTGTACCTATTACGTGCGCTGTTGGAGCCAGAGGAGCACTGGGAAGAACCTGCTGGAGTCCGGGCCGAGTTTCAGAAGTTCAGGCCTCCTGAGGTCTAGCCAGCCTGGTTGTTACCATGGCAATGACTGGGCCAGGCAGAAGGCAGGTGGGGCCTTTGCAGTGGCTTGGCCACTCCTGGAGACATGGCCTGAGCCTTGCCTGGTGTGAGGCCAGGGTGTTGAGAGGACAGGCAGGCAGGTGGGTAAACAGTCCCCCACATTGTCCCCACCTGCTCTCGCCAGGGCCTGCTCCTAATAAAGCCCACGTGTGTGTGAGGGCCTCCGACAGATGTAATAGGGGCCTCCGCTTGCCAAGTGTGCTCCACTGGCCGAGCTCTGGCCTGCTGGAGGAGTTGTCTGCATAGCCACAGGCCAAGCCCTCCTGCACCCCCTTCTTCCCATCTCTTTGAGGTTAGGGCTAGCATTAGAGGTCTCTGGGGAGGCACACCTCTTGTCCAAGGGAACAAGGGAACAGTTTAGAATTTTCCCATCATCCTCCAGGGTCTGGCGATAACAGTCAGGCAAACTGCAACAGTGTCTACCATGGTGAGGGAGATAGACAGCCGATCCTGGGCCCTGGTTCATGCCATCCAAAAGAGAAGCTCCCTGAAAGTAACTCCAGCCCCATCTTCTGCCCGTCGATGGTGACAGGAATCTTTGTGCAATAGCATCAAAATACAAGGGAAGCAAGAGATTTAAGGTCACGTACCTTGAATTTAATTAGATTCTATTTCTACCAACTGCTGCTGTGTGACCTTGGGCAAGGCACTGAACCTCTCTGGGCCTCAGTTTCTTCACAGAGTGGAGCACAGATGGAAACTAGGGCCACCAAGTCAGTGAGACAGTGGAAAAGGAGGCTTACAGCTCTCCCTTCTCCTTCCACAGCCCATAAAAATCTCCTGAATATCTAAATTCTGGGCTCCAGCTTCTTTATATGCAATCTCTGTTCTGTGCCATGTCAACCCAACATGAAGCCAGGTCCCTTCTGGAAGTTCTAAAAAAGCCCACTTACAAAGTAGCAAGAGTAAGAGTAGTAGAATTGACTGAAGTGTCTGGGTTTTTTGTTTCTGTGTTTATTTTGGTTTTGGCAGGGGAAAAAGAGATGAGGGGTTTACCCGTCCCACCACGGGGTCTCATTGGCTCTTTGAGTCGCCTAGTCTGAGTCCTTCTCTCTCTGCGGGTCCTTCTCTTCACTCATCTCAGCAGGCTCCTCCCCTTGGCTCTTGCCCAAGGTCAAGATGCTTCCCCTTCTCTGTTGTCAGGGTCAACATCTCCACCCTCATGATTCTACCTCAAGCACCTCAAAGCATTTTCCCACAAAAGATCGTTACACGTCCAAGTTTAATTTGTGTACTTGTTGCTAATAATAATAATAATTCACCAAATCATGTGAAAATTGCATGAGATAATGTAAATGAAAGTATTTTTGAAATGCTAGGTATGGCACAAGTTCATTCATCCATCCATCCACTTATGCAACAAACATTTGTGAATTCTTTACTAGGAGCTGGAGATGCTGAGATAAACAACATGCCTTCAAGGATTTCACAGTCTAATGAGATGTTAGAAAATAATTGCAATAAAGTGTAATAAATGCCGTAACTGTACTACATTTCACGTGTAATGGCGGGATAAAGAACGAGGTGATAGAGTCACGCTGCTATAAATATAATGTAGTAGATATTGAAGTATGATTTAGACAAAGCAAGCCTGAAAGTGCTCTTCCGAGCATTTTGGAGAAGAAGAGCTTTCTGTTAGATTGATCGAATCCCTGGAATTATATCAACAACTATCTGCATCTTCTCTATTTGTCTACAGAGTCAGATCTGTGTTCAAGCTCTGCAGCTTTATACCTGGGATAGGTTATTTGACCTCTTAGAGTCTCAGTTTTCTCATCTGTCACATCTGTATGATAACCCCCCATGTGGTTGCCATAGAGACCGAAAGAGATTCATTCACTTGTTCGTTCAACAAATAGTTCTTGAGGAACTACTACGTGCAGGACACTGATGTGGGCACAGGGGCTTTTACAGGGAATGAGGCAGTGAATGGGTCCTTGTTCTGTCAGAGTGAACATCCTGCTGGGGAGATAATGTCTGTTGGTGCCCAGCCCTGTTAATTGGCACCTAGAAGCTCTGCAGCATCTTTACTCCAGCCTTTCCTTTTGGATTGTCTTCATTATTCCATTCCCCTGCAGCTTGCCTCAAAGTTCTGTCGCCTTAGAGTGCTGCGGATAGAGGCGGCATAAGGGCACTCTTGGGAGTCTGGGAGAGGGGGCAATGTCAGGCCGTGGGCCAGCAGGCTGAGTTGGGGAGTGTCTTACACAGTTTGGGCTTCTATGACAAAATACCATAGACTGTGTGGCTTAAACAACACACATTTGTTTCTCATGGTTCTAGAGGCTGGGATGTCCAAGATCAAGATACTGGCAGATTTGGTATCTGGTGAGGACCTGCTGTTGTGTCCTCACATGGCCAAGAGAGATCATCTTTCTCTTCTCATAAGGGCACTAATACCATTCATGAAACACCACCCTCATGACCTAATTACCTCCCAAACGCCCCACCTCCAAATACCACCATACTAGGGGTTAGGCTTCAACATATGAGTTTTGGTGGGACACAGTCTGTCCACAGCAGGGAGAAAGAGCGGGAAGCAAATTAAAGATGCTGAAACCAACAAGCAAACATCTCCTCTTTGCTTCCTTCTGCCAAGGGCACTGGGGAGAAACACAACTTTTTAACGACTTCTCTTTTTTGGTTCAGGATTTATTACAAATAATAAATAAGGTGCTTCCTTTGTTTCTCCTATAATCATGTCACTGAGTGGCCCAGAGATAAATGTCAACAATGCAGTCCTCAAGGAACCCTGGTGGTGGGGAGAGTCGGGGAGCCAGGTGGGGTCTGGCAGGCTCAGCAGAGGACACAGTCATTAAACTATGGGAGGGGTGAAGTGAGCCATCCAAGCCTTGGGTCTGGCAGAGTTTACAACCAAGTGGCAGGGAGCAGAGTGCTTTCATGTCTCAGGAAAGCTTCTCTTCAGCCATTGGGCTGGTTCTCCCTGGCTCCTTTATCAAGCCTGGGCTCTTCAGTTTTGACGTTTGTTTTTTCTGTTGGACTTTTTCTCTCATTACAAATAAGTGCTGTGAATCAAAGCCTTGGGAAACACTGTGCCTTTTAGGCATAGAGTGTTAGCTGTGTATGGGACCTGTGGAAAGAATCCAATGCCCTGGACTAGTGGAGACAAGCCCTGAGGTTTTGTGGTGTGTGGGATGGGGATGGGAGGGGGCAATGATGCAGACAGGTCAACAATCAGGAATGCGACCTGGTTTCTCGACTCCCAATCTGAGCTGCCAGCACCACACAACTCCAAAGGGCTCTGCTCACGCAGATACAACATAAATGGTGCCCTCTGGGGTTGTGCAGCACAGTGGGCAACTCCCTTCTTTGCATCCTCTTTCTCTCTCAGCCTTCCTAGTTTTTAAGTGGTTGGACTAAGTGCCAATTTCCTTAAGAGCTGGGATTGGATCCAAGGAATGTACTCTGGGGCGGCTTCATCAGGAATTCAGCTGTGGAGATGGATGCAGGGGAGCCATAGAGTCGGGACATTCACTACAAGGCTGGAAGAGGGACTCTGATCAAAAGGGCCCTGTGGGAGCCCTGCTTAGGATTGTGTGGGGCAACTGGGGGAGACCTTGATGCTGTGGTTTGAGGATCTCTTTATTTATCTCTCTTCTTTCCCTCTCTTCCTCATTCCTCAGTCTCTCCCTTCACTGCTCCTTCCAGCAACGTGCTAATGTTAGGGTTTACCATGTGCCAGTCTTAGGGTCACAAAGATGCATAATGATGGGAATCTGCAGTTAGGCTCAGGTGACTGGACCTCACCATTTTCTCCTCTGTGCCTCTAGGCTTCCCCATGGAGAGATCGGAACTCCCCATGGGCAAGCGCTGGATGGAAACAAAATACTCCTCTAGTGATAGTTGGGCAAGGACCTCACACACCGTTCCTCTCTACACTTCCCCCCACCCCTGCTGCCATTTCAGGTTTTCTGGGAGGCTGGCTAGGCTATAAGACTGAGACCCAGAAGCCTAAGCAAGCTTCCTATTGCCTCCTCCAAAGCCAAGATAGATCTGTAAATGAAGCCCGCTTGTTCATCCGTCCAGTGGCGGATATGGTGAAGCTGGAACAGAGCCAATGAGATGGATTTGGCTCAGGCTAGTGTGTAGGAAGGGCAGGAGAACATGCCTGGCATAAGTCCTGTCCTTGAGCTCGCATGGTGACCCTGCCCACAAAGAGTCATGGCCCAGTGAGTATCACAAGCTGGGAGGCAACCGTGACTACTTTTTCTCTTTCAGTCCCAAACCCAACTAGTCACCAAGTCCCATCCATTCTGTCTCTAAAGTATCTTTCGGATCCAGCTGCTTCTCTCCATCTGCCCTGCCACCTCCCTAGTCTAATCCACTACAACCTAACTTCCAGTACAGCAACCCCATGTCTCTAGGTCTCCCCCCATCCCCTCTGCCCCACCCATCATCCACGGTCCACATTGCTGCCAGGGAAATACCTTGAAAATGTCTATCTGGTTAAATAATTCCTCTATTGAAACCCTTCAATGTCATCTTTTTGCCCTTGGACAAAAAAACTTTTTAAGTGTTTCTGACCATTCTGAGAATCCCAGTTTATAACACTTTCGATTTCATCTTTCGCCTCCTCTATTCCAGATATAATGAAACACTTTCCTTTTTCCCAAATGGGCCATGCTCTTTCTTGCCTTTGTCAGGAATTTTTATCTCCACCCCCATCCCCTTTTCAGCTAACTCCTATGCAATCTCCATGTTCTTCGCTTAGCTGTCACTTTCTCCAGGAAGCCTTCCTTCCTCTGTCTGGATTGGTGGTCTTCTCATGTTTCTGTGGCCACCTATTCCTTTCTGATTATGTATTGTCATTGCCTGTGTACTGGCCATTCTCCCTGGCTACTAGAGCAACCTCTGCCATCAACAGGGGTCTCCTTGACTTCTGCTGTGCCAAGCATATGGCGTCTCCCTTCCATTCCACACCATGTGGATTCACTTTATCTCTTTATGAGTTTGCCTAAAGCAAAAGGACACTGGACTATAATGGATCACGTCCACAATAGCAATAATTTCTTTTAATATGGAGACATTCCACGCATTATTGGTTGTTTTATTGCCTCTCAACAAAGGCAAGGGTGAAATGAGATGTTAACTCTTCAAGTAGTGATTCTATGGGATAGCAGGGTGGGGTCTGCTTTTTAGGTTACATCCGAAAACTCCCAAATGGAACACAATTTTACCTCCTCTCCTCTTTGTTATGGTGGAAACTTTGGAGAAGCCGTGGTAAATTTTTTTTTCTCTCTGGAGCATCAATAATTCAGCCAGGCTTTTGACTATATAGGGGAGCTATATGTCAGACAATTCACTCTGGAGCCACTGGGGAGAGTCTGAAATGATGTGCTGTTGATTAGGAGAGGAGCTGCATGCTCGAGATAGCAAGATGCTTCTCTTCTACAACCAACATTTCTTGAGCATGTAACCTGTGCCAGGCTCTGCTGGGTGCTGGGGTACAAGGTGACTCAGACCCATCACTGCCCTTGAAATCTCACCCATTCCGAGGTTCTATAGAAATGGCACAAACAAAATGGTAGGAGTTGAGAGAAGGGAGAGAGCACAGACAGAGACACATCAAATGAAGAGGAACGGGCAAGAATGGTGAGGTCCCATTTACACATGCAAACTTTATGAGTGACAACATGTAATTGCCTTGGAAAGTGTCCCTCAGGTGGCGGCAATGCCAAGGGCCAATGTGGCGTTGGGAAGTTTTAGGTTCCCCCCATAATCTCCATCAGTACCCCATGTTCTTTGTACTATCACCTCTTCCTTAATGTTATGTAAAGTGTTACGTAAACACATCCTCAAGTCCCCCTACCTTTCATCACCAGATTGTCTCCCAAGCAGGATATTAGACATTCTGTAGCAATCACATCCTCCCTCCAGTTCCTTGCTAATTCACAAGCTGCTGACTGTGTGTTCCTAGTTGGAAACTGGGCACACTGGGCTTGTCAGAGACCTGGGACAGACAAATGCAAACACCTGGGCTCCTGCAAACACACATACACTTTTATGTGCATGCACATACGTATTCCCAAATACCACGTGATGCCACATTGTTGTCCAATTCCCTTACATCATCAGTTAGGAATGTCTGCGAACACTCTGGGGACCGAGCAGGCTCATGGGTAAGACCCTTCCTCCTCTAGATGCTTGGCAGGCTCTTGCAAAGCTGACCTAATTAGGCCCTGGCCCAAGACCGTGGGACAATGCGGATCTTGACATTATTTATGACAGTCTTTTTTGTGTTGTAAGTGACCTTGGTACCCTGTTTCTGAGGGAAGAGTTTATGTGCTAAGATGACAGGAAGATATGTGGGTGTGGAGTGACGGATGGGGTGTTTGGGGGTGAGGAGTGCAGAGGAGTTGGAGTGAGGGGACAGGTGCTGATCTTGAGGCCACGTGCAGTAGTATTGGGCCATCTCTTACTAAACCAATGGAGGTGGAAATCCTAAGTTTTCATTGTTAACAAATTTGCCTCAGAAATAAGAAAATGGTGATATTAGTAATAATAGCTGTCATTTTTTGAGAGCTGGGGTTTTGAAGGGGACCACTGAATATCTCCTGTTCTCCTTCTGCTTCTGAACTGAGACAAAAGAGTCAGGCAGATGGGGCTGAATTGTCCCCTTTATGACTGGAGCAAGCACTTTGATGGAGAGCCCAAGTGCGCTTGCTGACTCCCCAACCCCCCCGACTGGACTTCGGAGCAACCAACCTGAGAGCAGATTGGAGTCGGCAAAGGAGCGCTTTCTCTTTCTCTAGACAGAGATGGACTAGGAAGAAAGGCCAAGGCCCCCTCCTGGGGATCTTTGAGAGGTTAGCACCACTCATTCAGGAAATAGAGATAATTGGCTCTTGTTCGCCAACCAGGTAACTCACTCTGTGTCCCCAGGAAGTAATGACAGATGGGACAAGAGGCCAGGTGTGGTCAGGAGAAATCCCCCCTCATCGCAGTGGATACCTAGAGAAGGGAAAACTTGTCTCCGCCAAACGTTCCCATGTCTTTGTCAGAGTCAACCCATAGTCAGTGAGGGGTGTGGCTGTCCCCTCAGGGAACATGAGCCCTTAGTCAGGACAGCTCTGCTCCCCGTTCAAGAGGCTACTCTTTCCACGCAACCTCTGCTCCTTCTGGTGTTCTTCTTGGGCTTCTGGTGGGCAGAGTAAACTTTGCCCTTAGAGGGTTCTGAAATGAAGCAAATCATGTTAATTAAATCACCTCCACAGATGTTCTGTTCAAGGCTAACAAGTTATTCCATTTCCTACTTCCTTTTCCAAATTATGTCTAGCTATGTTGCCTAATATAGCTCCAAAGAAGATCTTTTCCGGTGGAGAGACAAGAGTGATGAAGGGGATCTGTCAGGACAGAGCCCTGACACAGAGCCTCTGAGGTGGGGGGAGAGAGTGGTGCTGTGAGGGGCTTGTTGAAGGGGCACCGGCTGCTTCCAGAGAGGAGCTGCTGTTTTGGATTGGGGCCTATGAACTCCATTCAAGGCAGGAATGAGGATATCAATGAGGGCAAAGCCGCTCTCTCTCTCTCTCTCTCTCTTTCTTCTTCTCTCCCCGCTCCCTTCGAACTCTCTCTCTCTTCCTCAGCCTTCCTGAATTAATAACCCCATCAAAACTTCCTGAGGAAAACAACCAAGTCAGAAATCACCCCGCCTCTCTGACAGCCCAACCCATCCCTACAAGCCCATATCTTATGGGCAGCCACTCCCACATGTCACCCAGGCCACCGAGAGACTTCCTGTTCATTCCACTGTCAGAGATATTAGTTGTTAGCACTTTTTGGCAAAGGCTCTTGACAATCGCCTCGGGAAGGAAAACAGCAAAATGGGTTAGTGGAAAGAATGTGGCTTCTGGAGCCAGGCAGACCAGGGCTCAACTCCCAGCTCTGCCACTTAATACCTGTGTAACCCTGGGCAAATCACTTAACCTCTTTAACTTTCAGTTCCTTCATCTGCAAAATAAACAATGCAAAGATGATCATAGTGATCTTACAGAATCGTTTTGAAAGGTAAGAGACTCAATGTACGAAACAGGCCTGCAAGACACGTGGTGGGTTTTAATATTTTGGGAAGATTTCGTGGTAGGCTATTTGCAGGGTTTTATGGGTCTTTTCCTCTTGACAAATAGCAGGACTTATTTGAAGACTCTGAAATTACAGAAATCGTACAGCATTTATTCTGCACAAGGAAGTTCTTCTTAAACAGTCTTAGAAAGTGAATTAGCCTTTCTTTTGCTTCAAGCCTGTGTCTGTTTTCTTCTCAGTGGTAGCTTCTCATTAAGGTCATTTTGTAAATGCCCTTTCACAGGATCGTTTTAGCCATTCCCTTACTAGACTGGCCCTGGTTTGTAATGAATTATTTGTGTATTGAGGTTGCCTATGTGGCCATGAAATTTATAGTGTGGACAGAAGTCCACAGGACACAGGAGACGGGCTGGCCCATGTCCTTGTTGCCTTTGTTATGGGCCTACCCGTGGGTGACTCAACGTTCTTTTGTCCTTCCAGACTTTGGAGCTTGGATGGAGCCCATGCTGGACCAAGTCTACCCATAAATCCTACTCTGAGGCCAAGTCTGTTAGAGAGAACGTCTCAGTGTGTCACGTGGATGTTTCATCACATGAAGGTTATCACGAGAGTTATTGGATGCAAGCAAAAGATTTTAACAGAAAATGCGTGTATTGAAAAGATTTTTAGTAGATTCCAAAATTGATGGAAGACCAGAGAACCAAGTTTAGGAAATGTGTATACTCCAGGAAGGTTAGGCCATAGCTAAAGTCCTTTGTTAGCACGCTGCCACTCTGTCACCCCTGCTGCCAGCACTGGAGGCTTCTAGCCTTGATGCCACTGGATAAAACCCCTTGATTGTCTCTGTGTCATTGGATTGCTTGCTCAATATTCACAGGCCTGAGTTGGAACATCCAATCGACTGACCCTAGGTCATCTGCCTGGGTGGGAAATTCCTGTTGGCCAGTCTTAGGTCATGCGCCTGGTTCTAGGTACCAGAGAGGAGAGTCTTCTTTGGCTTTCCTCGTGGGATCACATAGTAGGGAGTTCCTCCAAAAGTGGGAAGGTGTTTTAAACATTAATGTCTAATATACTAGGCAGCTTTAATTTGTTGTCACAACTTTTGGTCCAATAGACAAAAGGCATAATTGAAACACCTGGCTTACCCCTAAAACTTGGTTACAGCAGAAAAGGTACCAACTTGGACTCAACTTCTCTGACTCTCAGTTTCTTCTTCTATGAAATGGGAATTAAAATAACTATCCTATATACATTTCTCAAGGTTGTTGTAAAGATCAAATATAATAGTATAAATACATAGCAAACTGTTATATGCTATATCAAAGGAGCAGATGTATGAATATTTTCTCCCACTAGCTGATAAACCACTGGCAAACAATAACATCTACAATATGGGCTATTTGTTGTCTGGAGTGTGGTGATGTGTGCAGAGGCATGAAAAATCTCATTCTGTAATTAAGGTGTCCAAAGCTCAAGAATATGAAATGCTGAGTGAGTATCCTGAGGCCATACAGTTGGTAAGTGGCTGAGGCAGGATTTACACTCAGGTCTGTCTGACTCTGAATTCTGTCTTCTTTATGGGAGGCCTGGTTTTCATTCCCAAATTTGGAGGAATTGACTGGACGCTCAGGAAGGAGATTTCTGCCCAGGAAAGTAGTGGAAGGAACCACAGAGGGGGAGAAAGGGAAGCCCATTCCTTGAATTCTTAGAATGATGGTTATCCCATAAGAGGACATTGAAATATCAAAGCTGAAGGCCCTACTGAAAATCACAACCAACCTTCCCAATAAGCCCGTGAGCTATTGCACTGAATGGTTTTCATTTTGTAGATGAGGAAACTAAAGCTGAAAAAAGTTAAATAATTTTCCCACAGACACCCAGCTAATATATTGAGAGTTTGAGATTCAACCCAGGCATAACACCTTAGATTCTTAGTTGGAAACAACAGAACCCAATATTGGTTAGTTTGAAGAAGGAAGTAATTTCATAAAAAGTATTGAGTGGCCCTGGAGAACCAGGCATGGAACAAAATCCTAAATCACACCACTGAATCAGTTCAGCAGCTTATACTGCTCAAGTCACCGTTAGGCTGCTCCTGCTCCAACCTCTCCCACTGCTGCCTCTGGGAAATGGGCGTAGCTGTCACCACTCTTGTTTAAGCAGATGCTTCCCGGTGCCCCCTTCCTTGCATCAAATAGTTTACAGAGGCTTTTGATAGTCTGAGCCCAGGTTACTTAGCTGCAAGGGAGTTCAAGAAAGTGAGTATATGGCTTCTATAGAGGGGAGAAATTTCTTCCTCCCATCGAGATGGGGAGTTTCCCAAACACAGAGGAGTGTTCCAAGATGCTGGAGGTGCAGAGATTTTGATTGTTTTTAGCAGAATTCCCAATGCCTAGAACAATGCTTAGCATATAGCAGAAGTTATGGACTGAATATTTTGTTCCTCCTCAAATTCATATGTTGAAGCCCTAGCCCCCAATGTGATGGCATTTGGAGGTGGGGCCTTTGGGAGGTAATTAGGTTTAGATGAGGTCATGAGGGTGCGGCACCCGTGATGGGATCAATGCCTTTGTAAGGGGAAGAGACACCAGAGCTCTCTCTCTCCACCATGTGAGGATACAGCAAGAAGGCAGCTATCTGCAAATCGAGAAGTGGGTTCTCACCAGGAACTGATTCAGCCGGCATCTTGATCATGGACTTTCCAGCTTCCAGAATTGTGAGAAATAAATGTCTGTTGTGTAAGCCACCCAGTCTACGGTATTTTGTTATAACAACCTGAGGAGATTAAGACAATGGGTGTGTAATAAGTATTTATCAACTTATTGACCAAATTTTAAAGTCCAGACCCTTAGCCAGTACACGCCACCTCTCTATAGACGGTCATTGACAAGATCCAGTACAAAGTATGCAATTGCACATTAGTGAAATTACGTAAAGTCTCTATCCTGTCTAAAACTATCTTCATGTATGCATATTCATTCATTCATTCACTAAAATGTGCTGTTGTGGTTTATGACTATGGTCTCTGAGAGGGAAGAACCGTAATTATCTTGTTCACCATTATATCACCATTTTTCATACAGTGCTGCAGAATAAGCAGTTGTTAAATACATGAGTAGATTGATGAATGAATGATTTTAAGAGGTAAAGTTGTCAGGGCTTGGGATGAATGGATCTGGCAGGTAGGGAGAGAGGTGGTGTCAGGGATGGCTTCCAGGTTTTTGGCTTGAAGACCAGGCTGGACAGTGGCTGCCATTTACCAAGATAAGGAGCATGGGAGGATAAGTGGGCTCTGGAAGGAAGATCAGGAGTTTAGTTTCGGACTTACTGAGTTTGTGTGTCTGTGAGACATGAAAGTGGGGACGTTGAGTGGGCTGCTGGATATATGGGTCTGGAACTTAGGAGCGATGTCTGGAATGGAGATATAAATTTGAGAGTTGTCAGCATTTAGCTAGTAACTGAAGTTACAGGCATAGACATGAAAACACGATATACACAATACATAAAACTAGATATGAAGCCACAAATATTTAAATAGAAAATTATATACATGTGTAACCATGCATACAGTGGAATTAAGTTATTGGTAATGTTCAGGAATGAAGAGTATATAATATCAGCCTGAGAAGTTGATTACTGATCGATGGTTAGTGGACATCAAAATGGCAGAAACCATACACTGGAGGTTGAGATAGTTTAATTCCAAGTTGATCTGTCTGCAAGGACAATAGAAACACAGATCAGTGGTGTGTCCATGCCTCAGAGTGCGTCCCGCTAAGTTATTGGACACAGAATGTTGGATATCCCCCATATCCTTTCTCCTCTCTGTGAAAGGCATTTTCTAGGGGCAAGGCAATCAAGAGATTAAAACTGATCCTTCCCAGGCTCCCAGTCTGGGAATGGGCTGAGGGTACCTGTGTTATGAGGTCCCTGCACTCTATAGTTCAGTGATTACAGGCCACCCATCCAACACTGTGATTAAGAGCAAGAGTTGTGGATTCAGATGGACAAGAGTTCAAACCCCACCTCTGCCACTAACTTGCTGGGCAGCCTTTGGTAAGTTACTTCATCTCTCTGAACCTCAGTTTCCTCACCCTACTAAAGAACAATGGCAGTATAAGATACAGGGTGCTTGGGATGTAGTGAATATCTAAACAATTTCTTATTGATGACAAATTTGAATCCCCTTTCTGGTACCCTGCTAGGTAGCCACTGGTGAGTTTTAGATAGGGAGGTAATGGGATCTGGTTTACCATTTAAAAAGATACCCTGAGGCCATATGGGAGGTCAGAGTGGACACTAGAGGACCAGATAAGTGGCTACTGCACTATTCCAAGCATGGAGTGGTGGCAGTTTGGATCAGGGTAGTAGTGAGGTGGTGGATGGGTGATGGATTTCCAGGTTATTGTAAAGATTAGTGTTTAGTAAGAGCTTTTAATAAATGATAGTTAATGTAATAATTATGAGTAAGATTATTACTTTCATTCTTAATAATACTTAATAACACACACTAGTCAGTTGCAGAAATATATTTGGAGATATGGGAAAAACATTGTATATTTTAGTTATCTATTGTTGTATATTTAATAAATTCCTATGTAATGTTTACTATGTACCTGGTATTATACTAAGCACTATTCTTACATTAGCTTGTTTAATACTTGTAACGCTTCTATTATCCCCATTTTACAGAAGAGGAAATTGAGGCTTGGAGATGTCACATACCTAGTAAGTGGTAGAGCTGAGTTTCAACCCCATGTAGTCTGGATTAATATTAAACTTGAAAAAAAAAAAAAGGTGATTCTTGGAATGAGTTTGGGACCAACTCTGTTTTTATGCCTCTGGCAGTAACTGGTGCAGAATCTCTTGCCTGGGGATTGAACGAGCTCCTCCACAGAATTCAGCTTTCTCCTCTGTGCACGCCAGGGGCATTTAGGACACACCCATTTTGATAATGATTATACGAACATTTGAACTAGTGGGCATTTGGGTTGAAAGTCTCTTAGAAAACTTCTTGTAGTTTTCTGGGGTGTATGCTTTCACCTCCAATCAAAAATTAATAATGACACAAATTAGAATCAAAGGGCTTAAAAAATTGCCTGATTGTTGAACTGCCAGGAGCCCAATTAGTCAGAGCAGACCTCACAATAAAACCAAATCAGGGAGGAAGTCTGATAAGAAAACACCGCCTGAGATGATTTTTAATTGGCAATGAGCAAAGAGCTTGAGAACAATAGCGTGATGGTGCCAATTCCCTAAATCACATTTCTCACTAAATCAATGTCTTTTCCCCATCCGGAATGCTCTACTCTCCCCTTGACCCACCCATTTGTATAATTGTCTTTGGGACTGACTGAAAAGTGAGCTCCTGCTAAATGCCTTTCCCACCTAGCATCAGTTTGCTTGGATTTGATGGACTGAATCACGAGTTCCTCACTCACTCGGTGAAGGTATTAGATACTCAACCAGCTGCTGCGAACCCAGTGGTGAACTGGGCACCATTCCTGGCCTCTCGGAACTATCTATGGTGGAAATAGTCTCTGCTTGTGTTCTCTGATATGGTAGCCACTACCTATGTATGGCTATTGAGTGCTTGAAAAGCGGCAAGTGCAACTGAAGAGCTGAATTTTAAAATGTTGTTTAATTTTGATTAATTTCAATGTAAATAGCCACGTGTGACAGCACAAGTCTAAAGTGAATGACTGATGGTAAAGAAGGGATTGTAGCAAAGTCTTCAGGGGCTATGTTAGAAATCCGTAAGAGGTTGAGGGAGGGAGCCAAGGTGGGGTCCATCAGCCTTCCTGGGCAGATTCAGGGCTGTATAGCAGAGTGGTTATGTGTAGCCTCTGCATGAGCTACCTAGGTTCAAGTTCAGGTGTTTTCCACCTGTTATCTCCCTGATTACAGGCCAGTTACTAAAATTCTGTTTTACAAATGAGGAATCTGAGGCTGAACTAGGGCAGAGGTGAGTGGAGCTGGAGAGAAGGCAGATTTAAGATCTGGCTAATCTCCCCAGTAGTTCTCCCCTTAGCATGCATGACAAGGCTCATGTGTCATTATCTTATAGGGCTGTTCTCACTGAAAATCACATTCCAGTTAAGCTTCTTGCGTGAGCCATTCCTCTTGCTCACTCACTTTCATGCTCGATCTAAAATAAAGTCACTTTGTTTCTCCATCTGATTACAAAACATATTCTTGCTCTTTGTCAAAAAAGTACAGAAATCATGGAAAATTGTAAAGAAATCACAAATCCTACCACTCAGAATTTCAGGAATTGGGTGGATAGGCAAATATTCCTATATAGAGATATATAAATTTATGTTAAGTGGAAAGATACTGCACATTATGCTCTGTAATTGCTGCTTCACTCAATAATTTGCTGTGAATATTTTAATATGTTGATGTAGAACTTCATAAACATGTTAGTGACTCCATAATATTCCGTTGTACTGTTGCGATGAATACTTGGATTGTTTATAATTTCTCCCTATTCTAAAACATTCTGTGATGATTGTACATTTTTATGTGCTTGTGTGATTATCTCCATAGGATAAGTTCCAAAATGGGGAATTTTGGTATCAAAAAGCATATTTAAAATTTTGATACATAATGGGTATTATATTGAATCTGTAGAGCAGATAGGATAGTAGGAACATTTTAACAATGTTAAGTCTCCTAATCCATGAACACAGGATGTCTTTCCATTTATTTGTGTCTTTAATTTTTTTATCAGTGTTTTGTAGTTTTGAGTGTACAAGACTTTTACCTCTTTAATCAAGTTTATTCCTAAGTTTTAAATTCTTTTGATGTTATTGCTAATAAATTGTTTTCTTAATTTCCTTTTGAGATGGTTTGTTGTTATTATATAGAAATGCAACTGATTTTTGTATATTGCTTTTGTACCCTGCAACTTTACTGAATTTGTTTATTAGTTCTAACAGTTTTTTTGTGGAGTTTTTAGGGTTTTATACATTTAAGATCATGTCATCTACAAACAGATATAATTTCACTTCTTCTTTTCTGATTTAGACGCCTTTTATTTCTTTTTCTTGCCTAATTGCTCTGGCTAGGACTTCCAGTACTATGTTGAATAGAAGTGGTAAGAGTGGGCATCTTTGTCTTGTTTTTGATCTTAGAGGAAAGGCTTTCAGTTGTTCACCATTGAGTATGATGTTAGCTGTGGACTTTTCATATATGACCTTATTCTGTTGAGGCAAATTCTGCCCTCCAGAAAGTGTTCATTAACGTATGCTCCTTTTCATAGTGATGATACACACCAAGGATACAAGTCCTGCAGTGTCTACTTCCAACTTCTTTTATGTGAGTCAGAAATAAACTTCTATCTTGTTGAACATCCCATTATTCCCAGCATCTTTTACCTACAATCAAAGGTAATTCCTTACTAATATACAACCTAAGCCAGTGTATATGCTTTAGCTCACCATTTCCATAACTCTTTTGCCTTTCTGTTTATCTCGCCTATATATCTCACTCAGACCCTGGATGAATCCAAACATTTAGTTTCTTTGTGCCAAAATTCAAGTGACTGTGTCTGCTGCTGGGAAAAAGTGACATAACAAGGCAGTGTGACATCACTGTGAATTCAGAGTTAACAACCACAAATGAATCTCTACACTGTTCCCAGTAATCCTAACACAGCAGTTTATCTTTCCATTTTTCTTAAAGTGACTGTTGCAAACCATCACTCTCCTCACACTTCTGACAACCCCTCACATGCCCATTTCTCCTTTCACTCTCAGCAGATGACATTAGGATCTATTTGATTGTGAAAGTAGAGGCCATCACAAGGGAAATCCCTCTCTTCCCTTCTCTGCTTTCCTCCAGTTACTCCAGAAGCAGCAACTGGAACTCTCACACCTTGCTGGCAAGAATGTAAACAGTTACTTCCACTTTGGAAATCTGTATGGCAGCTTCTTATAAAATTAAACATGTATTTACCAATTACCCAGAAAATCCACCTAAGAGAAATTAAAACTTATATACTCAAAAGGACTTGCACAAGCCTATTCCATAGCAGCTTTATCCATAATTGCTAAAATAGGGAAATAACCCATATGTCTGTCCACAATAGAATAATTAAACAAACTAACCTAGTCCTACAACGGAATAATGAACAATAATAAGGAATGAACTACCAATACACACAACAGCATAGGTAAATCTCAAAAGCATTACACTGAGTGAAAGAAGTGAATCCCCAAAGAGAACATGTGTGATTCCATTTATGTGAGTTCTCAAATAGGCAACGCTAACCTATGATGATAGAAATCAGAACAACAGTAGTTGACTCTGGATAGAGGGCTGAGATTAGCTGGGTAGGGGGGTGGAGGAAACTTTCTGGAGTGATAGGGGATGTGGGTCATGTAAATATATGCTTTTGTCAAAATTCATCAAACTGTACTCTTAAGATCTGTGTCTTTCACTGTGTATACATTTTAACTAAAAATCAATATATTTATGTACACACAAAATAGAGATACTAGTATAATAAACCTGATATACTTATTATTCAGTTTGAATAATTATTAAAACATGGCAAATTTTGTTTCATCTATACTCCCACCTTCTGGATTATTTTGAAGCAAATACTCCAGTGTATATCCCTAAAAGATAAGAGTCTGAAGGTTTTCTTTTGTTACTGTCTGCCTATCTTTTTTATCTGTCTGCCTCTCTCTATGACCAACTCCATCGCCACCACCAGAACCACCACCATCTCTTGCCTTCTTACTGGACTCTTGCCTTTCCAATGCATTCTTCATACAGCAGCCTAAGGAATCTCCAGAAATCAAATGTGATTGTGTTACCCTCCCCTTGAAATTCTCCAATGAATTCCTAACGCTCTAAAGGAAAATCTTTAAACAGCTGTGTTAGTTTCTGTTGCCACACAATAAATTACCATGAACTTAGGGACTTAAAACAACACCCATTTATTATCTCACAGTTTCTATGGGTCAGAGGTCTGAGCATAGGGTAGCTGGGTTCTCTGTTCAGGCTCTCACAAGGTGGAAATCAAGGGGTTGGCTGGGGCTGTGGTCCCAGCTGGAGTTCAGGATCCTCTTCCAAACTCATTCAGGTCATTAGCAGAATTCATTTCTTGTGGCTGTAGGGCAGAGGTCCCCATTTTCTTGCTGGCTGTTGCCCAAGGGTTACTCTCAGCTCCTAGAGGCTGCCCTCAGGCCCTAGCCACATGGTGCCCTCCATAGGTAGCTTACAACATGGCCAGTTCCTTTATTCCAGGCCAGCAGGAGAGCCTGCTGCTCCTGCTTGTCTCTTTTAAGGGCTCATCTGATTAGACCAGGCCTTCTCAGAGTAATCTTCTTTTGGAGTAACTTAAGACAACTGATTAGTAATCTTAATTACATCTGCAAAACCCTTTTGCTATTTAATGTAACATCATTGCGGGAGTGATTTTCCATGATAGTCACAGGTCCTGCCTACCCAGACTCAAAGGGAGGGGATCTCAGGATATTGGAATCTTGTGCCCCGTCTTAGAATTCTGCCTACCACACAAACCCTTCACAGCCTTGCCTAGATTGCCCTCTGCCTCCCTCTCTGGTCTCTTCTTGCTCCACTGTCTGCCTATCTTTCTCTTTTCTAGCCCTCCACTCCCTGGCTGCTTTCACATTCCTGAAAGTCCCCTGCTTTCTCCTGCCTCAGGACCTTTGCATATGCCGTCTTTCTGTGTCTTCTGCCCCACATACCACCCCCTTTTCATCTAGTTAAAGCCTATCCTTCCTTCAGGTCTTAGATCTGAAAGAACTTCCCTGTAGGGCTGCCTTGACTAGGTCAGGTCTGCCTGAAATATGTTCATAGTACACTATGTCCCTCTTCACGGAACTCATCAGTTTGTGTTAAATATTTATACATGTGATTATTCAATCAATGTCTCTCTCTCTCCCCCACTGTACTGCAAGCACCTTGAGAGGAGGGGCTGTATCTACTTTTGCTCTCTGCTTTCTCCCTGGCATCTAACACTTCACCGGGCACATAGAAGGGCTCAAGAAACACACCGTGACTATATGAATCAGCCTCCATTTATTCATCTGTGGTATGAAGGGGTTAGTTTCGCTCACCAGTCATTCTCTAATATTCTGTGATTCCAAGATCCAGTCCAACAATCTCAGTTTACAGTCAGGAAAGTGGCTCAAAATATGAAGTGATTTCCAAACACTTGGTGGAGCAAAGGAGCTGCCGCCCTGACCTTGTCTACACTATGGCTCTGGGGCACGCTCTGGCAGCCAAGGAGCCATTCATTGGTTCCTTTTCTTTTCCAAACCCCAGGATGCCTGAGTGAGATTCCCCATCTGCAGATTGATTGTCCCCTTGGCCACGATGACTGTCCAATTGTGGACATGGACTCTGCGTGGTTTTTGTTGGCCAACTCAATGTGACCTACTTGGGGAAGAAAGCTAGTCCCTCCTCCTTCTTGGCAGCCCGTCCGGTGATGCTGTGGGAAGAAGGCATGGTGTGCTGGCAGCCTCAGGGGAGGACTGCCTTGTCACTATCTGCACTGGGGATGTGTTGGCCTCCTTGCGGGACAGCTGTTATTGTTCCTTGGCCTACAATGGACACCGAGCAGCAGACCACCCGAACAGAGGCCTGTTTTCTATTTGCCTGTCACCACGCAGCCTGTCCACCTCAGCTGCGTGAGGAACGCCAGATGTCTGGAAGGAGTCTGGAGACAGAGAGAAGCGTTTCTCCTCTGGATTATTCTCCTTAGCTCTGCGTTACTGGTGGAGCTTGGAGAGGAACAAAAGATCAGGATGCTGCATGGGGCCAGGGGTGACCTGTGGGAGAAGCCGGAGTATCAAAGGTGGCACCAAATTCTCAAGGGAGGGAAATAACTTTGTAAGTAAATCAGGAGGCAAGAAGTCCAGGTGTGCCTCTCTTGTTGCCGTTCGGTGTCCCAAGAAAGGGATGCAAATGGAATTTTTCTATGCAAAGGGGGTACTGCGAGTTTGACTTCCGGTAGCTCTGAAACCTTTAAGGCTGGAAGCAGGGACAAACTGATATTTTAAAGCGGCCACCAGTTATTTTCCCTGTAAGAGTAGAAGCAGAATTCATCTTTGGAGTAAGGCTGGTCTTTTATTTTGTGGAAAACACACAATGGTGGAGTACACAAAGGTCAAGTTAACATCCTATTCTGGGTGGAGAAGTTTGAGACAGAAAAGCTCAACAGAAGAGCTCAACTATTCTGCATTACAATGAAGAATAACTAACAGATTGCAACTCTGGAAAGTATTACACGTGTGAGGGGAGTTGGGGGCTTGAATTGCAGGGCACCGGTGATGACAGGAGGTGGGCCGGCCTTCAACATGGCAGACGGCAGAGGAGCGCTCCAGTCGGGAGCGGGATGCTGGCAGCAGCGCGTGAGTGATGGACCTCAGGGGCAATGCTATCTGATATCCGCTTTAAAATGTCCCCTTCTCTCACCCCAAGTGAATTAATGAAGTTTCTGAAATTGTCAGCAGCAAAACCCAATGCTATCTAATTGAAGAAAAACACTCTGGAAAAACGTGTTCAGAAGCTCATAGGATTGGAGGAATAAATAGAACAATCAAGAATCAGAAAAGCAGAAACAAGCACTGGCCCTGAAAGACAGAAGCAGAAGTTTATGTTTCTCCTTACTTGGGCCCACTCTCCATGAGACCCAGTGCCCCGATTTCCAGTTTGCGTCTCTCTGTTCCATCTTCAAATTCCAGGTAGAGAGAAGCTGATTGCTCAGCTTGATGAGGTATTTCTACTCGTGGATCAGTTGGCTATACTGGGGACAAGGAGTGGCATAGATTTGTGGCTGGGGCATTGTCGTAAAACTGGCGGTGCCTCATCATGGTTTCCATACAGAAATTTTGTTTAAAAATTACCCTCCTCCAGTATTGTGTGAAAATAAGGAAAGAGCAAGTGCCTACCCACAAGGGCTCTCCAAATCTTTAAAATTATATTATTTGACTGTTCTTTAGGTTTGCTCTTACAGAATGCAGCTCAAGTTTTAAAAAGTACTTCTTAGTTCCTTCACTTATATAGACAATAGTGCAGGCACATGCTTTATGATTTGTGTTAAATATTAAGACACCCATTTCATCTATTGTTATCTCATCCTTATCAGTTCAATAAAGTTTATTTTATATGTACCCCATGCAAAACAGTATATGGTTCTGGGTATATTTTATTTTAAATCCACAAAGGACTACTATTTTTACATTAATTAAGACTTATTTGAAAGTAAGTGACAGAATCTAAGACATAGTTTAAGCCAAAATCTGAGTTTATTGTTCCTATAAGTGGGAAGTCCAGAAATGGTTGGCTTCAGGCACAGCTAGATCCAGGAACTTAGAAAATATTTTCAGGGATCTATTTTTTTCTTCATTTCTTTTGTTTGTTTTTTTGTGAGGAAGATTAGCCCTGAGCTAACATCTGTTGCTAATCCTCCTCTTTTTGCCAGGGAAGACTGGCCCTGGGCTAACATCTGTGCCTATCTTCCTCTACTTTATATGGGATGCCACCACAGCATGGCTTGACAAGCGGCACGTAGGTCCATGCCTGGGATCCAAACCTGTGAACACTGGGCCGCCGAAGCGGAGCCCGTGAACTTAACGACTGTACCACCGGGCCGATCCCTTTTTCTTCATTTCTTGACTCTAATTTCCTTTGTGTGTTAGCTTCCTTTTGTAGACACACTCTCTCTTCTAATAATGGAGCAGATTGCCACTGAGAGACCCTCATATATATCCTTCTACTACAGGAACTCTAGTGGAAAAACAGCTTCTGTGTTTCCACATGCACATGTGAACTAAGGAAGAGGAAGTGGATTGGATCTTGTTCCCGTCCCTGAACAATCACCATGGCAGGAGAGTGGAACACGAGAGTCCAGCCTGGGCCATCTGCCCACTTCTGTGGTGGTGAAAGCTCAGGGGGTGGGTGCCATGAACCACGATGGTTCCCAGTCCCTCAGAACCACGTGGAACAGAAGGAGAGCCATTCCCCAATGGAAAATGGGGTTCTGGGAAGTCAAAAACAGCAGGTTTCCACTTCAGTTATATTCATAACTCTTGAATTATAGATTTGTGAGGGATCTTAGAAATCACTTGTCTGCTACCTCAATTTTAAGAATAAGAAAACAAACCAACAGGATTGAAGAGACGCTGCTTAGTCATTCATTCAACAATGCTATGCTTTGCATATGTAACTGTGGCCCAGGCAATCATAGTCCCCAGCTCCAAGAAACATTTTGTTCAGTAGGAAAAATACATAGACAAGTGAAGAGTTTATTGCAATACAGCGTAGCAGATGGTACTGAAGGAGTAAGAATGGGGGAGTTATGGGAGCACGTAAGAGGGGCCACTAATCCAGTTGGAGGGACCCACTATGAGGAAGAGATATCAATGCCATGACTGAAAGAATGGGTCTGTTAGCTAACATAGTGCTAGCTGCTGTAACAAACAAACTCCCACACTTCAGTGACAACGTGACAGAAGTTGACTTCTCATTCATGTAGCTGCCAGTGTGATTGGTCTGTGGGTGGCCTTCCTCACAGTGATCCGGGGATCCAGACTCCTTCCATCTTGCAGTTCCAACATCCCCTAGAACCTTGGAGTCCTTTACTTCCCGCTGTCAGATGAGGAAATACGGAGGGGAAGATACACCTCCTTCTTAACCACTTCGGCCCGGAAGTGACACACATGCTATGCTCCCATTCCGCTGGTGAGATCCAGTCACTTGGCCCCAGTTGGATGCAAGGGACTTGGACATACAGTTGCTGGCTTGATAGTCATGGCCCAGCCACAACTTTACATTCTGTAAGGCAAACATGAAGCTTTGGTTGACTCATGAGTCAGCCAAAAAACTTGGTGTTCTACCTAAAGAGTGACACATTTTTAAAAGGCCCAGAGGTGAGGAGAAGCAGAGTCCAATTGGAGTAGGGCTGCCAGACTCAGCAAATACAAATAGAGGCCTTCCAGTCAAATGTGAATGTCAGATAAACAAAGAACAATATTTTAGAATAAGTATGTCCCAAATATATTCCATGGGACATACTTATCCTAAAAATTATTCACTGTCTCTCTGAAATTTACGTTTAACCCCCATTGCATATTTTATCTGGCAATCCTCCATTTGGGGGAAAGAGCAGATAGCTCAGAATGACTGGAGTACAGAGTTTAGGTGGGTGGGAACTGGGGATTATGAAGCTGTAGAAGGAAGCATAGGCCGGGTTTGTGAAGGTCGTTGTCAGCTGTGTTGCAAATTTATCCTGATAGCAGAGAGGAGTCATTGAAGGGTTTTAAATGGGGGAGAGGGTGTGAGACATGCTCAGATCTGCATTTTAGGAAATTCTAGTGGTGGTGAAGAATATGGATGACAATGGAGGTGACAGAAGGGGGTGACTGGAGGCAAGGAGATAGTTGTAAAAGCAGGGCCAAACCCAGGTTTTCAAGTCTGAACCCATTAGTACGTGATTCTGCAGGGTTC
Source organism: Diceros bicornis minor (assembly GCF_020826845.1). Taxonomy (NCBI): domain Eukaryota; kingdom Metazoa; phylum Chordata; class Mammalia; order Perissodactyla; family Rhinocerotidae; genus Diceros; species Diceros bicornis. The sequence goes on along the minus strand of NC_080764.1, from coordinate 18,420,296 downwards.
TTAGAAGCAGTTTAGAATAGTGGAAATAGCAGGGGCTGGGAGACCGGCGGTCCAGTCTTGAAGAGCTGGGTAGACACTGGACATTTCTAGGCCTCATCTCTAAGTTCCTCTGGAGTTCTAGAATTCCGCCTACTCTGAGTCTCCTCCACCTCTGCGTTCTAGTTCCTTCCATACTCCCAAACACTGAAAGTCTGGGTGCCTCAGTCAAAAGTCAGACCTGCCTGGCTCTGGCACTTATATGACTGTCAGAATCTTCACCATGTTTTTCTTCCATCAACAGTTCGGTGCTATCAGCTCCAGCGGCCACTGGCAAATCCATCACGTTAAGCCGCAAGAAGTCACACCTGTCAGGCCCAAGCTGTTTATCTCAACAATTTCCCTGCATAAAGCACAAACAGGGGACTATTTATTTTCCTTCCTGACATACATAAGGCCGTTAAAAGTCTGAGCGCGCTGGCAGTTTACATGAAGCTAACCTTAATTGCATACTAGAGTACCATAAAAGGAAGATCAGGCCTCATTAGCTAGGGACCAATTTTACATTTTTCTCCTCTGACCAAAACTGTTTAAAAATGTGGGGTACTATCTCCTCCCAGCCAGACATAAATTTCAGGGCTGTCAAAATGCCCTTGCTGAATTCCAACTTTTCACACGCTTGAAAAAGTTCAGTGTGTCAACGTGGGCTACAGAAAAGAAGCGTTCTATCTTCCTTGGCTTCCCCCAAATGCATGAAAATCTCTCGTATTTACAGCACAAACTCAGTTACCCAGAGGACATGATCTTGATCAATTTTTTTTCATTATTCAGGGTTAATCAGAAATACTTTTGGCTCCCCTTATGGAAAAATTTCCTGGCCTTCTTATTATTTGTGGTGCAGCTATGTTGTGACAGGCATACTGATAATAGCGCATTATCTCAATATCCACAATTGCAGTCCAAATGTCCACTGCCTCAATATTCCTCCCCTGACTAACAGCAGGACAGAGCCCAAAGCCCCAGAGGTCACTCTATAACCTCTGTTCTGCTCCAGCTTCCGTTTACATGGGCCAGTGCCTGCTTAGTTATTAGGAAAATTCTCCCTCCTCTTCTACAGCTATTGCCGCCATTGTTTGTGTCAAGTCTACTTCCGGCTGCTCCCGGAAGGGAGCTGGGTTATTTTCGCAGAGTCAGGGAGAAGGACCTCCTCCCCAACTGTATGCCTCACTTTGCAACTGGGCCCTCAGGGCAGCTCTGCTTGTGCCCAACGTCTCCTGAAGTCCCCATCAGCTTCTACCTCTGTCTCTTCTCCCCATTGGGGGCCCAACCAGACCAATGGACCCGGAGTGCGAAGGAAGTCTTCCAGCTTCTCCACATGCCTCTCCTGTCTCCTTCTCCTTCCTCACTTCCAACAAGCTTCCCTTTCCTTCCTTAGGTATATATAAAACTAAAGACATAAAACTTTAGGTCTTTATAGATATAAGCTAAAGCCTCTACCTACATGAATAGAACGTAACAGGCAGCTAACACGTATGTAGAATGTGACAGTTGCTGCTCTAAATGTTTCTCATATAACAACTCGTTTAGTCTTCACAACAGCACCAGGAGGTAGGTTTTATTGTTCTTTCTATTTATAGATAAGGAAACTTCAGGTAGAAAGACATAAGTCGTCCAGGTGGGAGGGGTAGTGCTGTGTTTGTGTTGGTAAACAGCATGCTAAACCGAGTTGCAGATAATGAGGGGTGTGTGTGTATGTGGACTGACTATTGTTTACACTAATAAATCACAGCCAGTGGGTCATTCCAAAATTCTTTGAGAGAGGTAATACTGTCCACATGTTGTTGATGAAATGACTGAAACCCTGGAAAGTTAAAAACCTCGAAGTCAACAAGCTAATACGAAGCATCCAGGACTCACACAGGCATGTCTTCCTTTAGAAGCTGAGCTCTTCGCATCGTACCCACCCCTGCCTTTCCAGAAGTAGATTCTTCTACTTTCCTACTGTAACAACTGTACGGTATGTGATTCAACCGATTCCTTCACTGAGAAGCTAAGACTGCAGATCTCTAGGGGTGGAGGGAGGGACGCCAGACTTGGAGCTGAAGGACGGGTTCAGGGGCCTCACTTCCATGCCTTGCACCCTGTGTGACCTTGGGAGAATGCCTTCAGCTCTCTGGTTCTCATTTGTCAAATGGACATTTCTTCTTTTGCCTGAGAGAGAGAGAGAAAATTGTGTAGTATTAAGAAAGTAGATACCGACGTCCAACTTACTTTGTGGGCTTACGTGTTGGCTTGTCACTTGTGAGAAGAGCTATGACCTCAGGAGGTCACCCAATGTCTCCAAGCCTCAGTTTCTCCATTTGTGAAAGAAGGATGATAACAGGGCCCACCCCAAAGGTCTAGAGTGAGGAGTAAGGAGAAAATCGCCCGGGTCAAGCCCTCAGCCCCCGGTGCTTGAGTCAGCCACGGACGAAGTGCCACTGTTTGTATTAACTCAGCCTCCATTCCCGGGGACCTGTGACATGGCAGGCTCTGCATATAGAACACTTACCAAGACAAATGAGGACACAGGCCTGTCCTTTCTGCCCCTCTGCGTCTCCAGAGAGCCGAGAGAGTCAGCGGAGATGGTGTTGCATGCAGCGTGGAGCTGTGTGGGTGTGGGTCGATGGTTTTGCTGTTTTACAGTGCTGTGGGTCCAATGCAGAAGTGGAGCGGAGGGGCATAGACACATGTATTAGAAGGAGCACTGGATGGTTCCACCAGTAAGAAATCACGTGACCTGGACGTGTCACTCACTTTGCCAATGCTGCAGATCCTGCCTCTGAGATGAGGGGGCTGTGCAAGAGAAATTTCTGGAGTCTCTTTCAGCTGTCACTCTCTCTGATTCCATATTAAATAGAGTCTTTGAGCCCCTGGAAGTTGTTTTGGATAAATCTCTCAATAGGAATTGTTACTTTCCAAAGGATTTGCCTTTCCCTCATGTAGAGGATTGTGCATGAGCCCCGTAATGGAGGGTTTCTGACTGGTGGGTTGCAGTAAATTGAGGTTTTGCTTTGTGTGTATTGGGCTGTGACCTAGTCTTGGGAGAGGGGACTCAGCACTGGCAGGGATTTTTCTTACTTTTCAAGAGATGTGATCATTAATCCTTTTCGTTATTCCCATTCATGTCTTCCAAGCAATTAATGAGGCCCCAAGACCCCAAGGGCTCCCAAGTTTTAGAAGGTTGTTCTGGAGCCTGATGTTCTCCACAGAGAAACTGCCGGTGGGTCTCAGGACTCCTACTGAGTCAGTTTGCTCCATGCATGGCCTCAAATGGCTACTTGGGCACCCTCTGGCCTCTGGCCCTGGGATCTTAACTGGCTGATTAGGGTAAGCCTAGAAAAGGTGCAGATGTCTGGTTCAGAAAATATGAAACATCTGTGGAGGAGCAGTGGCATGGTGCTTCTCTCTCTCAAGAGGATCTGAACAATGAGATATCCTCTTTCCTCGGTATTCTAATTTCTTTTCTTTAAATCTACAGTGTAAGGAATTCAGGCGTTGGAGTTGGAGACCTCGGTTCTGAGTTCTGAGAGCTGTATGCTGTGTGACCTTGGGAAGTTACTTAACCTCTCTGAACTTCAGTTTCCTCAGCTCGAATGTGACACCATCTACACTCACACTGTGGTGACTGTCTTCTAACTTGCCCTCCTCCAAGCCACTGTCCTAAGGCAGATGGATGGACTTTTATGAAACGTAAAGCAAATCTTGTCATGACCCTGTTTGGTATCCATCTGTGGCTTCCCAAAGCATTTAGAATAAATTCCAAGCTCCTTGTTGAGGTCTGTGAAGCCCTCCATGACCTCATCCTGCACCATGCTGCCCTCACTCACTAGGTTCCCCCCACCATTCTTACTGCCCCAGGACCCTTGCATATGCTATTCCTTCTATTCAGAATGGCCTCTCTCGACTCTTCACCTAGCTGAGCCTGCTGGTCCCCAAATCTCAGTTTAAATGTCACTTTCTGAAATAGACCTTGACAACTTCCCCAATCAATTTGGGGCCTCTGGTTATATTCTTTTAAAAATTTTTATTTATTATTAATTTTAAAAATTGTGGTAAAACATGCATAACATAAACTTTACCATCTTAATCATTTTTTTGTGTGTGTTTGTGTGTGTGAGGAAGATCGGCTCTGAGCTAACATCTATGCCAATCCTCCTCTTTTTGCTCAGGAAGACTGGCCCTGGGCTAATATCTGTGCCCATCTTCCTCCACTTTATATGGGACATCGCCACAGCATGGCTTGACAAGCGGTGCGTTGGTGCATGCGTGGGATCTGAACCTGGACCACCAGTAGCAGAGCGCGTGCACTTAGCCGCTATGCCATGGGGCCAGCCCCCATCTTAATCATTCTTAACTGTACATTTCAGTGGCATTAAGTACATTCATATTCTTATGCAACCATTATCTCCATCCATCTCCAGAACTTTCTTTCATTTTCCAAAACGGAAACTATATATTCATTAAATAATAATTTGCCATTCCCTTCTCCCCCTGGTCCCTGATAACCACCATTATACTTTCTGTCTCTAAGAATTTGACTACTCTATTCCTCATATAAGTTGAATCATACAGTATTTGTCCTTTTGTGACTGGCTTATTTCACTTGGTGTAGAGTCTTCAAGGTTCATCCATGTTGTAGCATGAGTCAGAATTTCCTTCTTTTTTAAGGCTGAATAATGTTCCATTGCATATATACCACTTGTCTCTATCCATTCATTCATGGATGGACACTTGGGTTGCTCCATCTTTTGGCTATTGCTATGAACATGAGTGTATGGTTATATTCTTTTATGGCATCTTGTACTTTTCCTCCAGATCTTGAGTGTTTATTCATATACTCTCCTAATTCTCTAGTAAACTTTAAGCTATGTGAAAGCAAGAACTATTACCTGTTGTGTTTACTCTGATATATTGACTACCTTCACAGCATCTGGCACACAGTGTTATGACATGGACTCCAGAGCTCACTTGTTTGTGTTCAAATCCTGCCTCTACCACGTAAAGCTGTGTGACTGTAAGCAAATGACTTAACCTCTCTGTGCCTCAGTTTCCTCACCTATAAAATGGGGATGAGGCGTGTACTTGGCTCCTAGGGTTATTGGAAGAACTACGTGTAAAGGGCTTAGAAGAGAGCCTGACCTAGTAAAGGTTCAATAAATGTACACCACTATTATTATCACAGGAGATGCTCAAATATTTATTGAATCAATATGTTAAGTGAATGAGATGACACTGGAGATGAATCTATTTGTTCCTCTCCTCATCTCTGTCTTTTATATGCATCCTCATTTTCCTGCCCTTCCCAGTAGGTGCAGAAGCTCATGGAAGGCAATTTTCCTGCCTCTCCGGATGCTCATTAGTATGCCGTTAGCCGGGCCTCTCTCTGAAGCCATGGTTCTCAGCCTCGCTGCACATTGGAATGACTTGAGGAGCTTTAAAAAATCTTGAAGCCTAGGCTGCACCCATACCAACTAAATCAGAAACTCCGGAGGTAAGACCCGGGCTTCGGTATTTTTAAAGCTTCCTGAGTCATTGCAGCGTGTAGCCAAGGCTGAGCACCAATGATCTAATGCTTGGGTGAAGCTGGAATGTACCACCGGAGGGCTGGACACAGGGGCTCAGCTGTTCAGAATCTAAGCAGCCCTGAACTGGGGGCAAGTTTCTGTAATCTTAAAGAGTAGACCTGCCATCCACAAAAGAACCACACACGGCCGAGAGTCCTATGAAAATACATTCAACCTCACTAGAAAATCAAAGACGGGCAGATTAAAAGACTGGAGTCACTACTCATTTGTTTCCCATCAAATTGATGCAGATTTTTTTAAAAACACAATAATACCTAAGGTTTACGATTATGGGGAATTGGGCCCTGTCATACGCTGCTAATGAGAGTACAGTTGGGACAATCTGTCTGGAAGACACTTTGGCATTAAATATCAAAATTTTTGTAGGTTTTCATATCAGATCTATTGTGTTTGGGTGAACAAAACAATTGGCTTGGATTTAAAAAAAAGTTATATTAATTTTTTTCTGATTACATAAGTTATATATGTTCATTATAAATAAGAATAAAATATTAAAATGATCTATTACCCCACCAATCTAACATTGGCTAACATTTTGCTGCCTATCTTTCAGACATTTTTATATACATATTTATAAATTTTTAAGAAAATGCAAGCATATTATGACTACAATTTTATAAACTGCTGTTTTATCCACTCTGTTTATCACATTTCATACATTGTTAGTGCCACATAAATATTTCTTGTCTGCTTAAATAAATTAATATTCTCCAACAATGTAATTTTAATAGCTTGAGATTTGATTTTATGATGTACCATGATTTAACTAATCCTATATTGTTGAATATTTTTATCATAAATTACTTTGCCATTAATACTTGTGTTCGTCCATTTGGGCTGCTATACCAGAACACCATAAACTGGATGACTTATAAACAACAGAAATTTATTTCTCCCGTTTCTGGAGGCTGGAAGTTTAAGATCAGGGTGACAACATGGCTAGGGGAAAGCCCTCTTCTGGGTCTCAGATTGCTGATCTCTCCTTGTGTCCTCACATGGCAGAGGGGCAAGGGTGCTCTCTCAGGCCTCTTTTATAAGGGCACTAATCCCATCACGAGGGCCCCACCCTCATGACCTAGTCACATTCTAAAGGCCCCACCTCCTAATACTATACACTGGGGATTAGGTTTCATCATGTGAATTTTGAGAGGACACAAATATTTAATCTATAGCAATACTCTTGTAGGTAAATCTTTGGGTATATTCAGTTATATTCTTAGTATAAAGTGGAATTATTGGGATAAAGACTATATACCTCTAGAAGGCCATGTTTCCCTTTTAGCTGTCAAAGCTTTTTAAAAAAAAATGCATGTAGTGTGCTAATAGTGACTAGCAGTGTTATTTTATAAGTTAATTTTTTTGTAAACAGAAGTGGCAAAGGAAGCAGATTTGGTTAAAAACAGGCTCACTCCGATCCTTAGTTAGTCATGGTATCTATTAGCTGGTTGTTGCATTTTAGGCACTCTATGTATACCTGTGTGTGTATGTGTGTGTGTGTGTGTATGGGTATGCACGCACATGTGCTTGTGAGCATATCTATGTCCTGCTGATTGCCCCATGTAAGCAAACAAGGTAGCAGTCCCCGCTTCTAAATCACTCCTTCAGGAGTCTCGACCCACAGTTTTGCACTTACTTTCCTGGCTGATTTGCAGAACCTTAGCCCATACCCTGGCTTCGTCTGCATTTGCAGTGATGGCCAGTGCAGTTAGCAAGACAGTTAGGAGCCTGGAGTGTGGGCTGGAGATGAGGGTCGCTCTCTGCCAGTGTTGGCTTCCATGGGACCTGTTCAGCTGGGCTTCTCCCTGGCCCCTCTTCTCCCTGTAACCCCATGAAGGGGAATTCAGGCTACTGGGGGTCCCTGGAAGATCACAGATCTGGGATGGGTGGCACCTCCACTCTTAGGCAACAAAAAGGGAAATCTTTCTCCTTCTCATGAGTAGGTTTCCAAATGCTTTCCAGAAGTCACTTTTCTTCCCTCCTCCCTCCATCATTTTTCTTTGTTCTTCCTCCTCACGCTGAAGCATTTGTCGAACAAGAAAATGGAGAATTACATGAATGAGAAAAAGGTCAAATCTAATGCCAAAAATAAAGAGATCAAATAACAATGTGCTGCAAAGGGCTGCCAAAGCTCGTATAACATCTGTTTTCTGGGCAATGAAGAAGCCCTGTTTGTAGCTTAGACTCAAATCATGGTCTTGAGGGCTGTTGGGGAGTCAGAAGCCAGCATAATGAGATACACACAGGATTTTGGAAGAAAGTTGAAATCCAAGTGGCAGCTCCAGCCATAATCACTCACGAAAAGCCAGAGACAACAGCAAGTTATTTATTTGATTTTTAATCATAAAAGGCCTCTCTAGGTTAGTTGATTTGGAGCCCAGAGATAAAACTGGCTTTCTTGTAAGATGACTATGAAAACACGCAAGGAAAACCACTCTCTTTTAACCTGGAGGCTGATTGGAAGGGCCTTTATCAAAATGTTATTCTTTTCCAAAAAGCATTCATCATTTTCAACAAGGCTTCATCCTGGTGTCGTAAAATGAAGTCTTGCCTCGGGCAGGTTAAACTAGAAGCATTCAGGAAAAAAATAATCCTTTTGACTGCATCCAGGGAGCTGTCACTATGATTAATGAGCCCCAGCAGTCCCAGGTGGGTGATAAGGACCAACACATTCTTGCCTACTGTTTGTACTTAGTCAATGACACAGGTTTGGGCTCAGGTCTCCTGCACGTCATCCTCATTCTGTGGAAATGGCAGGCCTTAGTCCTATCTTAGGGAAGTCAATGGGCAGGTTTTAGTTTAAAATCCCATGAGGCAGGAGTCTAGACTGGCTCTGTGCCTAATACTCCGTACCCTCGAGCAAGTTTCTTGGTCCACCTTGGAAGTCAGTGTTCTCAAAGTTAACATGGCTCCTAAAACCCCTCATTACTGGACTGTGTCCTCTCCAACTTCATCTCTCCCCGTCTCTCTCTACTAGCACACTACACCACAACCTCAAAGAGCTGCTTTCTTTCAACTTTTCCTTCTTCCTCTTGTCTGTAGCCATTACCCAAGCCCGTTCCTTAATTGACTCCAGAATATACTTTCCTTTCCTCTTTGCTTGACTAATGCCTGCATATCCTTCAAGCCTGAGCTTAAACATTGCTCTCTTTGCAGAGTCTTCTCGGTTAGTTAGCTTCCCCTGATGACAGGTCCCTTAGTACTCTGTATATCCCCTAAAGTGGTGCTTACCACTCGTATTGCGATGGCTTAATTCATGACTGCCCCAGCTGGCCTTTTGGCTTCTTGAATCCAGGGAAAACAGATATATTTCTCATCACCGGAAGTACAGCACCTCAGTTCAGTGCCTGGCACATGGGAGAGACTCAAAAAATAATAAGGGAATAAAGCTATGAGATGAAATAAGGGGATTAGTATTAGATGAATAGCACAAACGTTTTGAGTATAAACACTATCTTAATATCCTAAAATTTGCGTTATTATCCCTGCCCCCAGCTCCACTCATATGCATGAGAGTTGCTAGATATTTAAAATCCATTTATTGATACGTAGGAAATGACAAAGGTCACTGTGAATTAGCAATATTTTTAAATTAATTTGTATTTTATTAATCGTCATAACTAACACACATTTGAAAATACTCATACATACTAGTAATGGAATATTCCATCGGAAGCTAAAATTTATATTTTAAAAATCATTTTTCAGTGTGAGAGGTGTCATAATATTGCTTTTGGAGTCATTGAAGGTAGTACCTCCCACACACATCCAATCCCCCCCACCCTCAATCTTTCCTGCTGGAGTGGGCGTGGGAATCTCACACTCACTTGGGAAGTTTCTCTTGGAAGAATTAATCACTTTTGCGTCACCAAGAACTGTTAGTAGTAGTAGTATCATGATTATTATTACTCACTTAGGAGGATGATATATAGCCCAGCAATTTGGAGAAAAGAGTATAGTCAGTGTTTTGAAGGTGTAAAGACAAGCTGCTTGACCCTGGAGGGAAAGGAAGCAGCAGTTCCGGGTCTAAGCGCTGGCAGACATCATAAGCCATCCTGACTCAGCGCTTCCGCGATGGTTTAGACTTCCAATAAGCCTGAAAAGCTGAGGCTCTGAGCTCCCATTTTGTAAACCTAAGCATGTCAGAGCTTAACCTTGAGTGACCAGGATCATCCTGCTCCAAAGGACCAGTGGGACTACAGTGAGTTGCCACAGCTGCCAGGTGTTGGGCCTCCCGGGCAGTCTGCAATAGCAACACAGTGGCAGAAGACAGATCAGTCCCTACTGCCCTCTGTCAGCTTGAGTGGGAAATCAGGTTGACATCCTTCTGGACTGGAAAAGTCCCTGGTATTCTTGGACAATGAAAAGGAGGGAATCGTTGAAAGGAAGAGAATGGATTTTCTGCTAATAAGTTTGTAGGGTTTGCTCATGAAAAATTAGTGGGAATGAATTTTATAGGTGGGCGTAACACTATGATCAAGGGCAAAGAGGTGAGAAAACGTGGGGTTGATAGGGGAACAAGAGTAGGTCAGCTTAGTTTAATTCATAAGGCAGAAATAACATGTAATAGCTGAGAGACTGGATTTTGGAGTTACACAGACCTGAAGTCTTTTTTTTTCTCTCTTTTGTCTAGGTGTATACTATCTTTTATTTTTTCCCCTATATTTTATTATGAAAATTTTCAAACATCCTGAAAAGTTGAAATAATTTTACAATGAACACATATTACTAGATTCTATAATTGATAGTTTACTATAGTTGTTTTACCATTTATCTGTCTGTCTGTCTATCTATCTATCTATCTATCTATCTATCTATCTATCTATCAATCATCTATCTATCTCTTTCTATCTATCCACCAATTGATTTTTTTTAATGCATTTCACACTATGTTGCAGACATCAGTACAATCTCCCCTAAATCCTTTGGATGCAGCCATTAACTAGAGTTTAATATTTGTGATTCTTTTAAGAATTTTCCTTTTGAGATGAAATTTACATACAATGAAATGCATAAATCTGAAGTGTACCATTCAGTGAGTTTTGATGAATGTGTAACACCAATGCCCCACCAAGGTATAAAACATTACCATCATCCTAGAAAATTCCCTCAGGACTCTTCCCAATCATTTCCTGCTCCCACACCCTCAGGGCAACTGTCGTTCTGATATTTTTCCATCATAGATTAGTTATGCCTGTTCTAGAATTTTTGTAAATGGATTTGTATATTTTGTACTCTTTTTGAGTAAGGTTTCTTTCACTCAGGACCATGTTTGAGATTTACTCATATTATTACTTGCATTGGTACTTCATTCCATTTTATTACTGAGTAGTATCTTTTTGTATGCATATACCACATTTCATATATCCATGGTCCTATTGATGCACATTGCAGCTGTTTCCAGTTTTTGACTATTATGAATAAAGCTGTTATGAACGTTCTTGTACAAGTGTTCTAGCAGAAATAGGTTCTTGCCTCTCTTGGGTAAGTACCTAGACATAGAATTGCTGGGCCTTTAAGATAGGTGGTGTTGGGAGACAGCATGTTCTCTCACATTCCTGTACATCTGATGAGCAAGCACTGACTGCATTAGTTCCAGACTGTTTTGTCAAGGATGTTTGTATTGTGAACAGTCTTGGAAGATACGATGTCTCCCTCCAGAGCATGGGGTAGCTTTGTTTACCGTCTAGTATAAGAAAGATAATGTCTCCTTCCAGGGCAAAGGTCAGGTAGCCTTACTGCCCATTGTAAAAGATTTGGGTTCCCTAAGGTCTTCCCAAAATGGTTCCCTCACTGTAATCAAACCCACTATGTGTGCGGAAGTCACCTGGCCCTCTTCACGTCACCCTGTGGGAATTGGGGCTTGGGAACCAGACTGGCTGATACTCTGGCTACTGCTATGGCTGTGAATAATAAACTGTCCTTTGTCTCTAATCCGAGTCTTGTGACCTCTGCCAGCATCCAAGAAGCTGTGGTAGGCTAACTTATTAGATTGAAGTACAGTCAGATCTCAGACACTTCACAGTTTTTGCAGGTGTATGTTTAGTATTGAAGAAACAGGCAGATTTTTTTTTATAAAGTGTGTACCATTTCTTCTAACTTCATCTTCTTTTTTAAGCCTGAGTTGGATATGAATTTTAGAAGGAGCTTGGCAATGTGAACAAAAAACAAAAAACACATGGAGGGATTATGATTGTGATCGCATTGGTTCTATGAATCAACTTGGAGATAGTTGACATCTTAACACTTTTAGGGCTTTCAATCCCTGAATGCAATATGGCTCTCCATTTATTTAGGCCATCTGTAATTTCTCTTGGCCATGTTTTGTAGTTTTCAGTGTAGAGGACTTGTATGTCCTTTGTTGAACTTATGCTGAAGTATTTTATGTTCTTAAACATAAAATTTCATGTTCTTTAACTCTTGCAAATTTGATTGTTTTTATTTTAACTTCTTTTTATAATTGCTGCTGGTACATAAAAATACATTTGACTTTTATATAGTAGTTTTATATCCTATGACCTTACTGCATTCACTTATTTGTTTTGAGTTGTTTTGTAGATTCCTTACAATTTTCTACATGTACAATAATGCCATCTGCAAATAGACAGAGTTTTACCTTTAGGTCTCTGAATTTTATGCATTTTATTTTGTCCTTGCCTTTTCATGATGGCTAGACCTCCAGCACAATGGTTCAATATAAATGGTGGGAAAGATATTCTTCTCTTTTCTAAATATTAAAGGCCAAGTGTTTACTGTTTCACCATTAAGTAATTTAAGTTATCAGTTTCTTATAAATGTCCTTTAGGAGACCGAGGAAAGTCCCTTCTATTCCTAGTTTGCTGAGAATTTTTATCATGAAGAGATGTTGAGTTTTGTCAAATGCTTCATCTTAATCTGTTAAAAACTCTTTCATGGGGCTGGCCCGGTGGCGTAGTGGTTAAGTGCGTGCGCTCCGCTGTGGTGGCCGGGGGTTCACAGGTTCGGATCCCGGGCACGCGCCGACGCGCTGCTTGGCAAGCCATGCTGTGGCGGCGGCGTCCCATATAAAGTGGAGGAAGATGGGCACAGATGTTAGCCCAGGGCCAGTCTTCCTCAGGAAAAAAGAGGAGGATTGGCATCAGATGTTAGCTCACGGCTGATCTTCCTCACAAACAAACAAAAAAAACTCCTCCATGTTTTTCCTCTTTTATTCTCTTAATATGTTGAATGGCATTGATTACTTTTTGAGTATTAAAACCTTGCATTTCTAGGATAAATTCCACTTGGATATGATGTATTTTCCTTTTTCTATACATTACTGGGTTCAATTTGATAATATTTTGCTAAGGATTTTGCATCTGTGTTCATGAGGAATGTTGGTCTGTAATGTTGTCTTTTGTAATATTTTTGTCAGGTTTTGTATCAGAGTTATGCTGGCCTCATGAAACGAGTTGAGAAGTGTGCCTTTTCCCTCAATTTTATGAAAAAGTTTGTATAAGATTAGTGGTTTTTTTCCCCTTAAATATTTGATGTAATGCATCATTGAAACCACGGACCTAGAGTTCTATTTGTTGGAAGTTCTCTGATAATAAATCTAATTTCTTCAATAGGCCTGTGACTCTGCAGATTTTCTGTTTCTGCTTGTATCAGTTTTCTTAAGTTGCATTTTTAAAGAAATTTGTCCATTTCATTTAAGTTGTCAAATTCATTGGGATAATGTTGCTCATAAAATTCCATTATTATCATTTTTATGTCTGTAAAGTCTGTAATGCTAATCCCTCTTGCATTTCTAAATATTAGTACTTGGTGTTCTTCCCCGCCTCCCCCCACCCCCAATCAGTCTTGCTAGGAATTTATCCGTTCTTTTAAACCTTGTTAAAAGCTCAGCTTTTGGCTTTGTTATTTTTCTCTATTGTTGATCTGTTTTCTTTTTTCCCATGGATTTCTTTTTTCATCTTTATTATTTTTTTCCTCCTCTTTAAGTTTACCCTTCTCTCTAAGTTTATTTGTTTTTTTTTTAACATTTTATTTTGTTTTTAGTTTCTTAGGTTGGAACATTGGGTCATTGATTTTAGACCTCTTGTTATGGGCCGAACTGTGTTGCCCCTCAATTCATATGTTGAAGTCCTAACCCCCCAGTACCCCAGAATGTGATTGTATTTGAAGATGGGGTCTTTAAAGAGGCAATTAAGGTTAAATAAGGTAATTCGGGTAAGCCCTAATCCAATATGACTGGTGTCCTAATAAGAAGAGGAGATTAGGACACGGATGGATACGAAGGAAAGAACATATGAAAACACAGAGATAAAAATGGCCATTTATAAACCAAGGAAAGAGGCCCCCAGGAGAAACCAACCCTGCCGACACCTTAATCTTGGACTTCTAGCCTCCAGAATCATGAGAAAATAAATTTCTTTTGTTTAAACAACCCAGTCTGTGGACTTTGTTATGTCAGCTCTAACAAACTAATACTCTTTTTCTTTTATAATATAAACATTAAAATCTATAAATCTTTCTCTGAGCCACATCTCTCAAATTTTGATATGTTGTTTCTTCATTCAATTTAAAATGTTTTCTCATTTCCCATGACACATGATTTGTTCTTTAGCTCATGGTTTATTTGGAAATGTGTTGCTCAATTTCCAAATATTGGGATTTTTTCTCTGTATCTTATTGTTTTTGATTTCCAATTTTATTTCATTGTGGTCCGAAAGCATACTCTGCATTACTTCAATCACTTTACATTTATTGAGACCAGTTTTATGGCCTCATATATGAACTATCTTGTTGAACATACCACGTGCTCCTGAAAAGCATGTGCATTCTACTGTTGCTGGTGCTGTGTTCTATAAAGATCAATGAGGTTAAGCTGGTTGATAGTGTTATTCATATCTTCTATGTCTTTACTTATTTTTTTGTCCAGTTCTATCAATTTCTGAAAAGAATGTGTTAAAATATCTAATTCTCATTATGGAATTCTATATCCCTTTATTTCTGTCAATTTTTGCTTCATGCAGTTTGAAACTCTGTTATGAGGTGCATACACATTGATGATGTTCACATCATCCTGAAAAATTGAGCATTTCAGCATTATGAAATGTTCCTCTTCAAAACTCTATAATGTTCTCTGTCTTGAAGTCAACTTTATCTGATATTAATATTGCCATTCTAGCCTTCTTATGCTTGCTGTTTGCATGGTGAATATTTTCTTGTTCATTCAATCTTTGTCTTCATATTTAAGTTTGTCTCTTGTAGACAGTGTATGGATGGGTCTTGCATTTTAAATTTGTTCTGGCAATCTCTACCCTTTAATTGGAGTCTAGTCCACTAATATTTAATTTAATTTTTGATATGGTTGAATTTGGTACTGCAATATTACTAGTTGTTTTCTATTTGTGCCTTTAGATTTTTGTTCCTCTTTTCCTGCTTTCTTTTGGATTAACTGAATGTTTTTTAGAATAGTATTTTATGTGTTGGCTTTTTAGCTGTATCTCTTTGCATTTTTTTTAGTGATTTCTGTGGGGATTACTATTATACATGCCTATCTTTTAACAGTATAATTAGAATTAATATTGTTACACTTCCCCGCTCTCCCATCCTTTGTGCTATAGTTGTCATGTATTACATCTACATATGTTATGAACCCCAGGATACAATATTATAGTTTTTGCTTTAAACAATTATATATCCTAAACAAATTAAAAGGACAAAAATAGTCCTTTGTATTTACTCACATATTTACCATTTCTGATGCTACTCTTTCCTCCTTGAAGATCAAAGATTACATTTGGTGTCATTTCCCTTCAGCCTGAAGGACTCTCTGTAGCTTGTTTGTTTTTTTGTTTTTGTAGTGCAAGTCTCCTGACAATGAATTCTCTTAGTTTTCTTTTATCTAAAAATGTCTTTATTTAGCCTTAGTTATTAAAATATATTTTTGGTAGATATAGAAATCTGGGTTGACAATAGTTTTCTTTTTTTTTTTTTTTTTTTTTTTTTTTTTAATTTTATTTATTTCTTTTCCCCCCAAAGCCCCAGTAGATAGTTGTATGTCATAGCTGCACAGCCTTCTAGTTGCTGTATGTGGGACGCGGCCTCAGCATGGCCAGAGAAGTGGTGCGTCAGTGCCCGCCCGGGATCTGAACCTGGGCCGCCAGCAGCAGAGCGCGTGCACTTAACCGCTAAGCCACGGGGCCAGCCCGACAATAGTTTTCTTTTAATACTTAAAAGATTTTATTCCACAGTCTTTTGGCCTTAGACAGAAAGTTATTGCTCAGTTGAATTACAGTTCCTTCTAGGTAATGTGCCGTTTTTCTCTGGATGCTTTCAAGATTTTCTCCTCATATTTGATTTCATCAGTCTGACTATGTTGTTCCTAGGTATGTGTTTCTTTGTATTTATCTTACTTGGTATTTATTGAGATTCCTGAACCTGTAATTCACGTCTTTCACTAATTTGGGAAAGTTTCAGTCATTATCTCTTAAAAATTTTTTTCTGCCCATTCTTTTGCTCTTCTTTTTGGACTTTACTATATTCATGTTAGACCTTTTGATATTGTCTCATAGTGCCCAAGATTCTCTTTCTTCCTCTCTCTCCTTTTTAGAAAATTATTTTTCTCTTTGTTCTTTGCATCAAAATTATTTCCATTGATTTATTTTTATATTCATTTTCCGCTGCTAATCATATCCAGAGAATTTTTTATTTCAGATATTTTATTTTTCAGTTTTAGAATTTCCATTTGGTTGTGTTATGTTTTCTGTTTCTCTACTAAGGTTTACTATCTTCTTATTCATTATGATGTATTTTTCTTCATATTCTTGAATATAGTTAAATAGTTGCTTTAAAAACTTTATCTACTAATTCCAATACCTGGGTCATCTCAAGGTGGTCCTCATTGATTGCCTTTTCTCTTGAAAATACATTACATTTTCCTGTTTCTTTGTATGTAGAACAATTTTGGATTGTATCCGGGGCTCTGTGAATGCTCTGTTGTAGAGAATTTGGATCTGGCTATATTCTTCCAAAAACTAGATTTTGTTGTTGTTGTTTTCCTAGTGGGCACTTAGCTTGGCTGGACTCCAACTGCAAACATTGCTTTCCTGTTGTGGATGGCAGCTCTGGTCTCAGTTGAATCTTTTATTCTCATTGGTCTGCTTGGAGTCTGCTTCATGTATTCATGATTCAGGGCTCAGCCAGAGAGTTGGGGCATGGTTTACACATAGAATTTAGGGCTCCCTCTTTCAGGCTTTCTCTTTCCTAGGAATGTCCCCCACACTTTCCAATGGCTGGGATTGCCCCAAACTCTGTTCTTTGGTTCTTTGAGCCAGTAAGACTGGGCTTTCAATTGGAGTTTTAGCTTGTCTCAATGTCAACTTCCCTCCCCTCCAATATCTTTTTGCTTTTAATTACTCTGTATTGCCTTCAAATATTTGTTTTAAAATTTTTTCCAGAGTTTTTTAGTTGTATTCTATGAGAAGGTTGGTCCTATTGTAGGCTAGACTTGAATTTGATTCTCAGATCTGCCACTTATGAACATCTTGACTTTAGACAAGTTGACTAATCTCTGGGACCCTCAGTATCCTCCTCTATAAGATGAAGATAATAATAATGATAAACATATCACATAAATTTAGTCTGAGGATTAAAATTAGATAATCTAAAGTGCTTAGCAAAATGCCTGGTACATAGTAAGTACTTAGTAAATGGTAGTTGTTATTAATAATTATTAGTACAGGTGCATAAAGCAGTGGAAAATAGAAAGGTGGGTTGCATATGTGGCTAAGAAATTTGAATTTTATTTGAAAATCATAATAACCTATGGAGTGAGGAGATTTCCTACTTTGGTGTGGACCTATATAATCAATTACTTGAGAGCTAAGAAGTCTCTTCAACTTCAGATGTGATCTTGCCTTTGGTGAGGTTTGGATGGAGGCAAAGTTTTCTAGAGATCATTTTATGCATCTCCTCCTTGTGACACAGGCAATGCTACCTTTAAGACTTGTCTTTGCTGCATGGGCAACCATTTTTCTGTCTTCAAGGATGCCTAGTGTGTCTCCCTGTGTCATTTCTTCACTCCACCTAATAATAACAGGCATACCTGTTGTGCTCTAGAGGTCTCTGGTTGAATGGTTGAGAGATTTAGCATGCATTGCAGAGCACAAGGCTTCCAAAGGATTACTAGATCCATGACCTGGAGGCCTAGTTGGAGCTTTCCACTCAACCTTCATATTAACCAAGACAACTCAATATCCATGTCTGTGTGAAATGGGAAATCAAGGCAGGCAGTTCACATCCAGTAGTCACCAAATTGTGACAATTCTATGTTCCAAATATGCATCCCTCAAATCTTTCCCAGATTCTCTTGTCTCACATCAGAACGTTTTCAATAGCCTCTATTCTCCCTTCCTCGAGCATCTCATTCCTCCATTCTCTCACCCTTCCTCTCACTCACTAGCATAAATATCTCTAAGTATATAAAAGTCTCCCTTGCCCAAAAAACATTAAAAATTTCAGACCCTAATTTTATAAACCCTAAGCATTGCACTCAAGGGCCTTCATGGTCTTGTCACTTAATTATCCATTTGCTAATCCATCAGGCAGAGTCCTTCCCTTTGTGATGTCTCCCTGTGTCATTTCTTCACTCCACCTAATAATAATAATAATTTCTTCAAAATTCAAGTGTCACCTATTATAAGATTTATTCTCAATTTAATAATATCTTTTCAGGAAGAAAAGCAACACTGCTACACTAAGTCAAGGAACATTTTAATTGTAAGACGCATTGCAATTCCAGAAACATTAAAATGTGAAGAAGTTTTAGCTCTGAGAGTTGAAGACACATCCTAATCGGTACTATTTATTAATTATCAACAAAGAACTCAGTACTGATTTAGTTAAAGAATCTTTTCTTGCTTGATTCTGCCTCCAAGGAGCTCTCAACCATGTAGTCTTGCTCCTCTGCACATGATCTTCTAGATTGTTCTCTTGTGCTAAAATCAAATTTCACACACCAAATATATTTGGTCCAAGCTTCTTGGGTCTGCAAAGAGAGTAAGCGGTTTGCTTATTTGTTGTGTAATATTTGCTATATTTTAAGGAAAAACTGTTGTTGAAAATAGGACCAACCCCCTCCCCCCCAAATATTTGCTCTATATTGCTGACAGTTGAGGATTAAATATTTCCACTTCCTGGGAAAAGTATGGGGGGTGAAAGTGGGGAGATCTGCTGTTTTTGTCCAAAAACATCTATTTCTTTTTTCAGGGTATTACCAATGTAGTTATTACATCAAGGTAAATTAAACGCTTGGGTCCCAGGATAGAGTTTCACTCAGTCTTTTTCTTTACCACTTTTGGCCTCTAAATATTTGACCTAGAGTTTGAGCTGGGATTAAGCCATCATAGATCTTGATTTGATAAAGGAGAAGGAATTAAAATGGACAAAAAGAAGTGAGGCTAATTGGCATTTCTAAGTGATTTTCCCTTCGCAGTTGGCCAAAGAAAATTTCATGAGGGAGAGTGGTGTTTGCTTTCTCCTTGCAGCCTTTGTGTTTGCTTGTGAGACCCCTGACCAGGCCTCACCCCATCATTCTCTCTGAGTGCCCTTCTTGGGATATAAGTGAGTCGGGCTTTGTTGCAAGCGTCTATACACATTAAATGAGACTTCTGTTGTCTGTGCTCAGAGGATTCCAGACCCTCCACTACATTTAATTTGGAATTCATCTGACATGGGCTGTTCTCCAGGCTTAATGGCTGAGAGGTCCCTTCCAAAGGGGAAAGAATTCAGGGACAGAATTTAATAAAGTTTTGTATGAAAGCTAATTCTTCATAAAACCCCTGAAAAATTTTCACCAAAGTCCAGACACCACAGCTGTCGTGTACCTCAAGATTTCATCTCTGCTCTCCTTGCTTGGAGCCTGTGGACTGTAAGCAATGAATCTGCATTTGTAAATAAGGAATAACTTCATGACAGTTTAATAGGCTTGAGAAAAATAATTGCCCCCTTTTTTTTTTTGAAAGTGGCTCTTCCTATCGTGTCCGGCTACAGAGAGCCATGATGGTGGATTTTCTAGAGATAAGATCCTTAAAGTGAGACTAAAATAAACACAAAGATATCTTATTCCATTTCTGGGCTTAGACTGTCTACCAAAGAGAAGCACATTCATTGTAAAAATGAATAGGATTCCTGGCCAGGCAGTCTGAGGGGAGGAGGGGTAGGAGCTGGGCAGGAGAGGATAGAAGAAGAAAGCAGCTGGGAGCCTTTGTTGATGTGGTCCCCTCTGGCCTCGGTAGCCTCCTCACAGGCCACTCATCCATCCCCACCCCAATGATATCTCCCTTTGTTTCAGCCTCACTCAAGCTCCGGTTCACCCTCAGTGCTATCATTTCAAATTTACCTTTGAACTTGAATATCCTTTCTCACTTCTTTGCTTTGCTAATTCCTACCCACCCTTCAAAGATCATCTCTTTGGGAAGTTTTCCAGTTGCTTTCTCTGTTCTCCCATAGCATTTTGCTCAGTGTGCTGTTTGAGCTTGGTGACAAGTGTTGATAACATTGTTTATTTGTGCACAGAAGAGCCTTTCGCCCTAGATTCTGAATCAGTTGAGGTCAGGCATGAAGTGTTCATTTGTTCATTCATTTGCTCATGCAATCATTGAATCAGTACTTATTGAACCCATGCACTGTGCTAGAGATATAAGGGAGAGCACATCAGACACACCCTCTGTTTCAGTCTAGTGAGGGAGACAGAAAATACAGTAACCAAATAAATGATGCTATGAAGGAAGCAAACTGGGTGCTGAGATAAAGAAATGGGAGGGCTATTATATTATCGATAGGGTCATGAGATAGTTTCCTGGAGGATGTAGCATCTAAGTTAAGATCCAAAGAAGGAAGAACAAAGAGCTTCCAAAGAAGCTGTGTCCTAGCTTTAGGACACAGTATATTGACTGCTCAGTAATTGATTGAATGAATGAATCTAAATGGGAAGTCCTCATGGTTTACTGTGTTCAATTAAAAATACTGCTGAGAATAAAGTCAGTGAGTACTTCCTAAGGCAGTGTTGGGAAGGCTCTTCAGGGGCTATCTCTGGTCTACTGGCAAAGGCTTCTTGGAGCACAGTTTTGAGGAGGATGGTGGTTGTGTCTAAACTCAGTGGGAAAGAGTGCCATGATGAATGAGTGAGGTTGGCCATGGGTGTGGAGATAATGGTGACTTGAGTGCTAGACTCTTTAAATCCCTGTTGAATGGACTGACTGGCAACAGCGACCATTTCTCAATTCTTACTTCTAATCTTTCCTCTTGCTTCCCGATTCTTCTCCCAAATTTCTCCCATTCATCTCTTCCCCATTCAATCAGCATATGATACCTTCATACTTATTTGAAGATTTCTCCAACTGTATATATATGTATGTATATAGGCATATCCCCAAATATATCAGACAGACATATATGTGAGTGTATGTATGTATACATATATAAAAATATATGCATATGTTTGTGTATATACATGTATGTATGTCATATGCACACCACACACGCACGCATTCCCAATCAATTCAATCTCCCTTATGTAAATATGAACATTCAGTAGCACTAGCCCCATCTGATTCTCAAATTACTCACTCTAATCTTAGCTAGAGTAAATATTTTACCTTATCCTGTACAACGGCTTCAAGCAGCCTGGTGAAACTTAAGGAAATAGAATTTAGATTTAAAAGGTCTAGATGTAAATCTTAGCTCTTCTACTTATTAGTAATAACTTGCCCAAGCTTTAAATGTAAAAAGTAGATCTAATAGTAGTAATAGATGTCACATACTCCTCACAAAAATGTCAGAAGATCAAATGAGACAGTGCATATGTGTGCATTTGGAAAACTTCTGCAGAGATTTAGAAATACAGGAGTATGTTTCAATGGCCTATTTCATTTTTTGTATCTTCTTGTACCTGGTACTCTTATGTGAAAGATCTTAGAGATGGGACTCATTTGATTTATTTAGAAAATCATTACGCAAAAATTGGTGCTTGTTAAGTTCATTTGAGACAAATAAAAATGGCTCCATACATGTTTGTTTTCCTCTTGGTAACAGAAGAAATAAATTTTAACATAGTTTTAAAACTTTTTGTTCTGCTGGTTCTCATAGTAAAGTTCCATTAGAATAGAATTTCACTCATACTAGGTCCCTTTTAGAGAATCTAATATTTTCATGTACAGAAGAGATAGCTCGTCTCATTTTAAGGCTACTGTTAATTCAATGCAAATTGAATACTTTAAAGTCAGGTCTTGTTTCTAAGGGAAGTAGGCTAAGAGACAGAGTGGCTCAAACATCTTGACTGGAAAATGTCAGCTGTAAAGAAGGCACATCAACTAATGTGAGAAACACAATGTGAGATTGGCCTGCCTTCATGTAGTGTAGAAACACAAGCAGGGACTTTGGAGTCAAAAAGAACTGCCTCCAAATTCTGAATCCCACAACCCAATAGTTGCATGACTTGGGAAAAGTACACCACTCTGAGCCTCATAGCGCAAAGCTAGGCTCTTTTCTAAGCACGAGGGATGCAACAATGAAATAATAGACAAGATCCCCGTCTCGATGAACCTTACATTCTGGGAAGAAGCTCAACAAACTGAAATGGGATAAAGACAATGAAAATTACATCTAGATACAACATAGTCAAACTAGAGAAAAGCAAAGATAAAGAGGAAATCTTAAAAGCAGTCAGAGAAAAATAACGTCACATTACATAGGTGAGAAAATATTTCACATGACGGCTGACTTCTCATCAGAAACCACGGAAGCCAGAAGACAGTGCAACAACATTGTTAAAATGTTAAAAGAAAAAATATGTCAATCTAGAAGTCTATATCCAGCAAATATATCCTTCAATAAAGTAGGCAGAATGAAGGTATTTGCAGATAGAGATAAGCTAAGCAAATTCGTTGCCACCAGACCTGCGCTACAAGAAATGCAAAATGAAATTCTTCAATCTGACGGAAAAGGATACACAGGTCTTTAGGAATGGATGAAAAGCACCAGAAATGGTAACTATTGGGATAAATATGTTATTTTAAATTCACAACAGCCTGACAAAGTAGTCATTAATACTCAAATTTACACATGAGGAAAACATGGCAGAGAGAGTTTTAAAGACTTAACCACAAGCCACGCATGTAGACGTAGCAGAGCTTGTATTTGAAGGATCATCATTTCTTTATTCCTTTGACTACATCCACCTGCATCTCAAAAGTGGTTTTTAGAAGGGGAAATAGAAGATTTAGAAGAGAAGGCACACCCTTTTCCTCTCTTCTCTTCCCTGGGTGAAAATATCACAAAGTTAAGAGCAGCTGAGAATATGGTCTTATGGAGGAGAGTAGAGGGTGAGAACTGCAGAAGAAGTGGAGAGGCTGTTGCTATAGATTGACATTTTTCCCTTTCCATGTTTCTAAGAGACTTTTCTTGAACTTGGACTTTGGGACAAGTATTTGGATTACTACGATGTGTGGAGCACTGGGCTGAGAGCTGAGAAGACTGAGATGAATAAAGCGTGGCCCTTGTCGATGACGAGCATATGGCATTAACCTGGATTGGCTTGTGCAAACCTGCACAACAGGGCAGGTGGGCTTGTGGAGCCTGCTGTAACAATACACTGGAGAAACTGCTTGCTTTGATCCAAGACTCTCTCTGTCTAACTTGACACCCACTTTTAGGCAGCATAGGCCATCTGCCCTAGCCAGTTCTCCTTGCCATCATTTGCTGGGCTGGACTCTGCTATTTCTCTGTGCTACAATATTACTGTTTCCTCGCCTGGATCTTTAACACTAAGAGTAAACCTTAACTTACCCTCAATGTGATTTCTATCCTTTTCCTTAACCTGCCTCCAACTCTAACCCTAACACCCACCAATTCTCTCAGTTTGAATCTTTTTGTTCTTCAAGGGCCAAATCCTATCTCACTTCCTCCAAGCAGCCTTCTTTGATTTCTCCAGCCCCAGAGCAGTTGTGACTCACAAAGGCTGGTACTTTCTTAAAAAATTCCATATATCAATGCCTTCTTCTCTCCTTCTCCTCCTTCTTCTTCTCTGCCTCCTTCCTCACGATAGCTAACATGTATTGATGACCTACTATGTGCAGGCACTGCACTAAATGCTTTCATACATTATTTTATTTCATCCTCATACCAAGTCCATGTTGTCATCTCTATTTCACAAATGGGGGAACCAAGGTTCATTGAGATTCAATCCCTTACTCAAGCATCCCAGTTATCTCCAGAGCCTACCAGGCAATTCTCTCCCTTACAACATTTTACCACATCCCAGATCCCTTTGTGAATCTGGTACAAGTTAAAGAGTTATTTCCAAGAAACATTTACACATGCACTTACACAAAAAACTGCATTTGCTTTTTTCTTCCTATCTCTACTGTCATCCTTTAAAGGCCTGAGTCCTGTCTTAGTCATGTCTTGTGTCTGCTCAGAACAATACCTCCAATAAATATGCTGCTTGGATAAATTAAGGAGATTTAGTGCTCCTGTGATGGGTCTGATTAAAAACAAACAAGTAGCTGATCAGCAGTTTGACATTATTTGCAAACCTGATCAGGCCCAGTTTTGTGGCCAAAACCCTAACCAAGAATGCAAGGTTCTATGGAGTCTTGTAGCCTGTCTTTATGCTGCGCGCACACATACTTCCTCTTAGTTCTATTACAAAAACGGAGGACTCCTAACCACTCAACCACCCGAGGGGTGAAATATGAACTGACTTTTCATGTAATAGATGAGGCCAAGACAACTGAAACTGAAATGAGAATTTTGCAAACATGAAGAAGTTTATTAGTCTGGGCAGAAAGTCAAAATCACTAAATTTTCTTGCAGATATGTTTCACACCTCATTCTTAAAGTCTTGGTGCATCCTGGCCTCTGTGATGGGTGAGAGAGCCATTAATTTAGTTTTGCACGATGGAGATAATGGCTCAATACATTACTTTTGTTCTAGGCATGTTTCAGGGGTTACATGGTCTCATTGCCTCCAAAATGTAGCCTCTGTACTTCACCTGGCCTCTCCCCATCCAAAAATGTATATGCATGGATGGTTGAGGAACCCTGGCACCTTACAAATTATCCGTTCAGACTGTCAAGCATCTTTTGTTTGGAAGGAAAAGAGATGTGACAAATGTAAACAGTGGGGAATGGGACCTGCTGCAGAGGACGGATTCCATGTCAAACCTGATAAAAGCTGATGGTGCATTCCTTTGTCGTTAGTCAGCTGCCTGCTCTCTCTCCAGCTCCTCCCAGCCTCCTTTTTTTCTGCTGTGCTATTTTCTTTCCTTCTGACTCCTTAGGCATGCTCTGAAAGCAAGGTTCTGATTAATATGAAATTGCTCACTTTATGTTTTTATTTTCTTCCATGTTTCTAGTTTGATGCCAGGCTGCAGGATTCGGATACAGATCAAATGAGATGAGGGCCTCTTGTTTCCTAGGACACGAGGCAAAGAAGATTTCTTTCTGTCCCCCAGAGTGGAAGGACCATCTGGTTCAAATGGTGATGGAGGCTGTGCCTTCAATTTATTGAGGTCCTGGTTTTGTAGAAGTTCCTGAGGCAGAGGTGGAGGTTTGAAGGCCTGGGGAACAGCCCAGGAAAGGAAGAGACCCTGGCAAGTTTTGAAAACCAAATCAGTGTCTTACTCCAGCCCCATCACTGAGACATGACTGAAGTATCTCCTAGCATGCTTCAAGTTGCACTGAAGTTGGAGAGGGCTGGCTATGGATGGTGCCTCCCAGAGGGGCTCTCCAGGTTGGAAATCTCGAAGCAGGGGCTGCAGAATGTCAGCTGCCAGCTGGGCCTTCTCCGGCCATGTTAGGACATCTCATTTCTTCATTTGCACAACTCTTGCCTCGGATAAGTCACAGGATAGAGTAGTGGTTAAGAGAACAGGTGTTGGAGTCAGACAGATTTGGGCTCGAATTCCGACTCCATCTTTTTACTCTCAGCCAAGGTTGCATTTGGTAGCAAGCAACAGAAATGTTGACCAGTGATGGCTTAAAGCAAGAGAGTCATTCATCTTGTACAACCAGAAGTCCAGAGGGAGTCAGGCCAGGGCCATCATAGTGGCTCAGGGATTCCACTGTGGACCAGCTCCTTCTAGCTTCCTGCCCTGCATCCTTAGGGGGTTGTTGTGGGACAAAAATATAACCCCTAAGATCTCTGTGGAATGTAGTTTATTTTCTGGAAAGGATACAACGATGGTGAGATAAACAAGCAAAATCACTCAGTGTATCTCAGGGATCCCAGGGGAGATGCTACTCTCAGTTTCAGCCAGAAGCTTCCCTAAGTGTGTGCCAAAGCAGAAGTTCCACAGGGAGAAGACCTCTAATATCTGCTCCTGGGTCTTGTCAACTAACAAGCACATATGCGTCAACATAAATGATGTCTTTTGTCTTATTGTTGTGCTCACTTATTGAAGAACGACTCAGCTCTGAGCCGACTCTCTAGACTTTATTTTACAACACTTTTACTACTGCACAGCCATGAGCCTGAGCCAAAGTGGTGATAGATGGGAGCCAGCATGAGGGCAGTGGTGGGGGTTTAGAGAAGAAACAAGCTGTGAGTGACACACTCTCTCTAGATGGAGAGTGATTGGATGTGGAGGAGTCCACGTTGACCTTAGGTTCTTCAGCTGGTGGTACTGGGAGGATGGTGAAGCCATGAATAGGAATGAGGAAGTCAACAGGAGGAATCCATTCAGGGTGGAAAATGAGAAGTTCAGTTTGGGACACACAGAGGTTCTGGGGCTGAGCAGAGGCGTATCCAAGGGGAGAAAACCAGAACACAACTGGAAGTCCAGGCCTGAGGCTCAAGAGAAAGGTTGATAGACTGAAAATGTGGTAACTATTTAATGATATTGATAAGAAAAGATATATATTTTTTTAATTAAAAACAAATTTTTTTTTTTTTTGGTGAGGAAGATTAGCCCTGAGCTAACATCCATGCCAAACCTCCTCCTTTTTTTCCCTTTTTCTCCCGAAATCCCCAGCAGATAGTTGTATGTCATAGTTGCACATCCTTCTAGTTGCTGTATGTGAGACGCGGCCTCAGCATGGCCGGAGAAATGGTGCGTCAGTGCGCACCCGGGATCCAAACCCTGGGCCGCCAGTAGCGGAGCACGCACACTTAACCGCTAAGCCACGGGGCCGGCCCCCTGATATATATATTTTTTAAAAGTTTTTGCCTGAAATGATGGGGTACTTGTCCATTATTTATGGGCACCCGTCTTGCGACTGAATCCACCAGTTGAATAAATTAAGTCTGCAATTATCTGGTGAATATGATCTTTGTGGAGAGCCTATTGAGGAGAAAACACAAACCTCTGATTCCCCATAACTGCAGGGGCAGTGGGGAAGGGTGGTTATTTTTGAGTTCACAGAAATAAATAATTTCCTGGGTTATACAAGTTTTAAAAACTTTTTCACACATAGGCTCATTTCATGTTTATAAGAACCCTATGAAGAAAGAAAGAGAGCTTCTTTTCTGTGTTGACAAAGGAGGAAACAGAGAAGCAGGCAAGCCCCGTGATGTGTCCAGACTCTCAAATGGCCGAGCGCATGATAGAGACCAGAATCCAAACCAGTTGGCCCAGTGGTATTTCTACCCTGACTGTAAGGAAGAGCTGCCAGGCCTGATAGCTTCTCCCTCATACTAAAGAATCCCTCCTGCCCAAATGTGACTACTTAAAAGCATTTTACAACAGCACCTCCACTCTTTAATGACTTCATAGTGAATTAGACAAATGATTCTTAAACTTCAGTTCACTTGGGGAACTTGTAAGATATAGATTTTGAGTTTCACCCCAAAAGATTCAGTTTCAGTATGCGTATTAGTTAGGATTCTCCAGAAAAAGAGAACTATATCTATCTGTCTGTCTGTCTGTCTATCTATCTATCTATCTATCTATCTATCATCTATATATCTATCTAATCTATATATCTATATCTATATCTATATCTATCTATATCTATCTATACCTATAGAGAGAGAGAGAAAGAGAAAGAGAGAGATTTATTGGATATATATATACAGATATGTATTCCAATAAAGGAATTGGCTCACATGGTCATGGAGGCTGAGAATACCACAATTTACCATCTACAAGCTAGAGATCCAGGAAGTCAGTGGCATGGTTCCAGTGTGAGTCCAAAGTCCTGAGAACCAGGAGCGCCAATGGTGTCTGAGTGTGGGAGAAAATTGATGTCCCAGCTCAGAGAGATATTCCAGTCAGGCAGAGAAAGAGAATTCTCCCTTCCTCCACCTTTTTGTTCTATTCAGGCCCCCAACAGATTGGATGAGGCCCACCCACATTGGTGAGGGCCTCCGCTTTACTAGGTCCACTGATTCAAATGCTGATCTCATCCAAAACACCCTCACCGACACACCCAGAAAGAATATTTAACCAGCTGTCTGGGCATTCCTCGGCCCAGTCAAGTTGACATGTAAAATGAACCATCGCAGTATGTTTGCCTAGAGTACAGGAATCTGCATTTTAGCAAATATCCCAAGTGAGTCTGAGGTGGATGGTTCACCTCCCACATTTTGAGAATCACTGAAAAAAGGGAGGCTGGGGGTGGGAAAGGATGTGTATGTCTCTTTCTGTTTCCTTACCTGCCCCTCTCCCATTCTCCTCTAGATGAGGAGGAGTTATCTGATCGGCCAGCTTCTGGGCCATGGACCAGGCTATATTTACTAATGGACATGGTCATTATATTTTAAAATGTCAAGTAGTTGTATTTTCTACCCTTTTTTCTGCTTCTTGCTGCTGCTTTGATGTGATATCACTAAGCTGAGTCAAGACCCCTCAGTGTCTGACTATTTTATCCCATCTTTCCTTTTCTTTGTATGCTTTCCTAAAAGTTGTCATGAAAACTCTGGTCCCCTGGATCATATGGCCCAGCCAGAAGGTGATAATATCCAAGAGGTGCATTGGGAGGTAGGGACCTTTGTAGGCAACTAGCCTAGCTTGCAAGCTGCCCTCAGTTTTACCAGAGTGCCATGTTGGCTCTACCATTCATTGGTCCCAATAACAATGAAGTTTTACTTGTACGCATTTAGTCTTGTTTCCTACGTGTATAGCATCTTCAGGATTAATAGGTAGCATTTATTGAGTGCATACTATGCGCAAAACAGTGAGTGTTTTGCATGAAGTAACTCATTTTATTTCATCATGACCCTGTGAGAAGGTACTATTATTATTCCATTTTTTTTCCAGGTGAAAAATTGCCTGAGGTTTTCTCACTGGTGAGGGAGCAAGATTTGAACCTAGGTCACCTGCCTTTAATTATGTATACCTCATCCATTCCATTCTATTCTTACCCACTCTACTTTATCATTTTAGGAACTGCCTAGGGGAGGGGATGGGGATAAAACTATAATGTTGGAATTCTTGGGTCCCCTGGACATATACTATCTTAGTATCATCAAAACTCTGCCTAGAACCCCTAATCGAGGCCAGCTCAAAGGCAAAAGGACATAGAAATACAAAGCTATTATCTGTCTAATTAGAACCAAAACTCTATTTTGAGTTGCATTAACTAGACAGATTTTTTCAATAGCTTGCTGACTGTCTTCTGAATAAGCGCTTCATTCTGGCCCCTCTGAGCTGCTGTTGAAATTTCTATAACCTCACTGATTCTGGGATCAACAGATGATGAAACTTTTTAGCAGATCCATTTTCTCTGAGCCACTTGACAAGAACAGGGCTGGTATTCCCTATCTTAGAACAAACTATTAATCAGAAAGAAAGGCCACAACCATAAATCGACATGAATTGGGTACGATTGTCCCCGGATGACTTTGCCCTGCCAAAAGTGTTCTTAGCTTTATAACATTGGTCGACACTGGCCCTAGCCCAGCGGTTTCCAGTTTTTCTTTATGGGAGTGAATAGACTAAACTCAGCACTTTCTCAGTCTCTCAAATAAGTGCACTGACATCATTTGGAAATTATAAGAATCCACGTATCAGGCCAAATTCCACCCTGGATTCAACATCCGCTGCCCCTCCGAAATCAACCCCCAAGAGTATGGTTAAGTGAGGGTAGAACTTGGCCGGAAGCTTGCTATTTTTGCAATTTTAGTTACACATACCTCATCCATTTGCCCAAATTAGGAGAGAAGGTTCACGGAGGGAACCTTCGCCTATTGGCTTGCTTCTATGTCTGGTTCTTCTAGTACCTAACTTGGGAATTTCAAGAAAATAGTCAAGAATTGGCCTTCTACATTTTTTAGGGCTGGAAAGAACTTGCATCATGAGTATCTAGTTCAAACCCCATGGTTTTATAGACAAAAAAACAAAAATGAAAACAACCCCATCCCTGAGATTTAGAGAGGAAAAGTGCTCATATGAAAGGTATGGTGAGCCAGACAAAAAAAAAAGCCAGGACTCTGCCTCCCTCATTTAGTGTGCTTTCCACACACCCCACTAGAAAGGGTGATTTATCACAGAAATTTGCTCCTGCTATATTCAGTAGTGGAAAGGACCTGGGTTTCAGAGCCAGGGAGAGGTAGGAGTGAATCCAAGTTCAACTACTTCCTAGTCGTGTGTGCCTACTTTCCTAACTTCTCTGGGTCTTAGTTTTCCTATTTATCAAGTGGGGGAAGACACATACTTCCTAAGGATGTTGTGACAATTAAGTGAAGTGATATTCCCCAGGCAAGTGGGACACAGTAACTGTTTGGTTCCCTTCTCCTTAGGACTCTTGGGTTGCAAATGACAGAAACTCAAACTGGTTTGAGCATAAAAGGGAATATGTTGGCCACTTGTATGATTTTGAGTAGATTTTGGTTCAAGAGAGGCTGGTTCTACAGGCCTAAATGCTATCATTAGAAATTACAACTTTCTTCTGCATCAGTGACATCTTCAGGCCAGCTCTCTCTTGGTGTGGCAAGATGACTGTCAGCAGTTCCAATCTTCTATCCTGTAAAGTTCCAGTCCAGAAAAGAGAAAACTTTTCTTTCCCGATATTTCCATTGAAGTTCCCAGAATTAAGCCACGTTGGACTAGTTCTGATAAAACATAAAACAAAACAAATCACTGTGCCATAAAGTTGGGTAATAGATCAGAAGGTCAAGTTGAGGTCGTATGCCCACTCCTGCAGCTTGGGGGTGGTGGTGGAAGAGGATGGGGTGAACCTCCAGGGACACAGCATGAGAGTGGGGCAGGGTTAGTTACCCACAAAACAGTCCCAATGCTCTCGACAGGATCAAGGTGAATGGACCCTGGAGAAGCAAACACAAGATTCATTGCCCTTCTCCTTTCTCCTTGCCCTAGGTTTGTCAACACTCAGGAGGCTCTTTGTTCTCTCAACATTATTGTACGTTCTATCTGTGCAAGGAGGAGATAGCTGGTATCAAAGTTAGCGCCTCTTGGGCTGAGTAATTAGACTTCCCTGGTTAAGAAGAAAGAACTGGTCTAAGGAAGTATTCTTTTCCACTCAGCTATGTTGTATCTTTCCTTATAAAACAAAAACAGCACAGTATATTAAAATAGACAAATAATGCTTGCAAATAGGGATACAAAATGCCACCCATTATTAAATATGAGTCAAGTCATGCTCTATAGCACTATGTCCTATTTAGACGTAATATTGCAGATTAAAACAAAAATTGTTTATTAAACATTTATTATGTGCTAGGCACTGTGACTGAGTTAAGTGTTGAGGACACGAGTACTTTAAAAATAGTTTTGACAGTAATCTATTGTAAGATTCGGTAAATGCAAAAGTATTTATTGAGGCCCAGCTGTGTGTTGGCCATCTTTCTAGGCAGTCCAGGAAGTGAAAAATTAAAAGCCAGAAGAGCAGAGTGGTTAAGTGCGGGAGGCTTTGAAGAGAGCCGGATATGTGTTCAAAACTTGGCTTCATCACAGCCCCACTGCGTGACCTTGAGAAACTTGCCATTGAAGACAGTTTCTGTAAAGTGAACATAAGAATTGCATTTATTTTTCACGGTAATTGTGAGGATTAAAAGTCACAATGTATTTTAAGTTATTTGGCACATGTCACAAAGTAGGTTATAAAATGGCAGGTGGTGTGGAAATTTTTGCATTGATTTCCTGCCACCCACCTCTAAGCCTCAACACGCACACACACACACACACACACACACACACAGCCACTGTGTAATAGAAGCAAGTGCTTAATATATTTGCTGTGATCAAACTGGGCCAGATCCTGAATATATTTTGTAATTGCTAGCTGTTACAGGTTATCTTGCTACCAGTGCCTTTGGCCTGCAGCTTCCGCCATGGCACACGTGTCCAAGCACATGCGAAATGTGAGTTGTTGATGATACACGAGAAACCAGACAGGCAAAACATTTGAGTCCCTGTGGTTCATAGCTTTGACTCTCACACAGAAAGTAGCCTGTTTTCAGTGAGGCCAACCCAACTGCTAATTGTGTGACAAAGAAAGTGAAAATGGGGGCTTTGAAGTAGCAATGATAGGACTTCTATCTCTGGACCTGATGGACTAACAGATGCTGCATTTACCGTCGCCTGTTAAACAACTGAAAACCAGACAATATGGTGGCACAATGGCGGTACATGACATTGGATAGCAGGCAACTCAGAACAATGATTCCCGAAAGAAGAGAAATCAATGATTGCCCCAGATTACTGCCTGGAGAAAGGTTCCAGGAGGCTGCATAGAGAGGAGGAACTGAAACAGAGCCCAGGAGTCTCCTTGACTTGAGGGATGAGAGATTGGACCTTAGGGAGGCCAAGGCAGATAGGATTCTCAGGGTAGAGTATTGCTCACTTTGGATTTAATTTGCTCTTCTTCTAGTTTCCTAAGGTGGAAACCTACATGACTGATTTTTAGACCTTTCTTCTTTTCTAATATATGCATTCAGTGCTATAAATATTTTTCTAAGGATTGTTTTCTCTGCATCCCACAAATTTTGATAAGTTGTAATTTCATTTAGTTCCAAATATTTTTAAATTTCTCTTGAGATTTCTTCTTTGACCTTTGTGTTACTTAGAAGTGTATTGTTTAATCTCCAAGTATTTTGGGATTTTCCAGCTATATCTCTGTTATTGATTTCTAGTTTAATTCCATTGTGGTCTGAAAGCAGAAATTGTATGATTTCTATTCCATTAATTTTGTTAAGCTGTATTTTATGGCCCAGAGTATGGTTGTCTTGGTGAATGTTCCATGTGAGCTTGAGAACAGTCTGTGTTCTGCTGTTGTTGGATGAAGCAGTCTATAGATGTCAATTATATCTGGTTGATTGATGGTGCTGTTGAGTTCAACTATGTCCTTACTGATTCCCTGCCTGCTAGATCTGTTCATTTCAGATAGAAGGATGTCAAAGTCTCCAGCTATAATAGTGGATTCTTTTATTTCTCTTTGCACTTATATCAATTTTTGCCATTATGTGTTTTGATGGACTGTTGTTACATATATACACATTGAGGATCGTTACATCTTTTTAGAGAATTGACCTCTTTATCGTAAAAAATGCCTCTCTTTTTCCCTGATAAATTTCCTTGTTCTGAAATCTGCTCTGTCTAAAGTTAATATAGCTACTCTTGATTGCTTTCGATTAGTGTTAGCATGCTATATATTTCCCTATCCATTTACTTTTAATCTATAAGTGTGTTTAATATTTAAAGAGGGCCTCTTCTTGGCAATATAGAGTTGAGTCTTGTTTTTTTGATCTACTCTGACACTCTCTATCTTTTGATTGGTGTATTCAAACCATTGACACTTAAGGTGATTATTGATACAGTTGAATTAATATCTACCATATTGGTTACTGTTTTCTGTTTCTTGCCCTTGTTCTCTGTTCCTATTTTTGTCTTCCACACTTTTGTCTTCTGTCTTTTGTGGTTTTACTTGGGAATTTTATATGATTCCATTTCTCTCTTTTCTTAGAGTATCAATTATACTTTTTAAAACTATTTTTAGTGATTGCCCTAGAGTTTGCAATATACATTTACAACTAATGCAAATTCAAGTTCAAATAACACTATATCACTTCACAGATAGTGCAAATAACAAAATAATCCTAATTCCTCCTTGCTGTGATTCATTTCACTTATATATAAGCATACATAAACATCTATATATACACATATAGTCATAGGAGAACCCTCACACTTTTGTGAGTTTCACCTCCAGGAACTCTTCCCGGAGAATAGGAGAAAAATTTCATGCTTCTAGCAGGAGGAGGAAAAAAGGAACCATTTTGAATATGCCAGAGCATTTTGTTCTTCTTAATAAGGTCTGTCCTCAGGAAAAACTATTTACCAGAGCCTAACCTGTCATGGTTGTATCAAAATCTAGCCTACCTGGAGAAAGGGAATACTCAACTCCAGCCCCCTCCAGCCACATTTCCCACCTAAAGGGAAAAAACTGAGAAGCACTGGTGAAGTTCACAGTCCAGGGGCACAGGCTCACCAAAAGACTGAGGCTTAATCACAGGACTATAGAATGCTGCCCCTCTCCCCATGCCTTACCACTACGTTACTAAAGGCCTATTTACCGTAGTTCCTCTCAGCCTGTACATCATGTCCAATTTCAACAGAAAATTACAAGGCATACTAAAAGGCAAAACCTACGTTTTGAAGAAACTGAAAATTGTTAGAACTGGAGTCAAATATGGCAGGGATGTTGGACTTTTCAGACAGGGAATTTAAAACTATTATGATTAATATGCTAAGAGCTCTAATGGATAAAGCAGACAGCATGCAAGAACAGATGGGCAATGTTAGCAGAGGGATGAAATTCTAAGAAAGAATCAAAAAGAAATTCTAGAGATCAAAAACACTGTAACAGAAATGAAGAATGCCTT
Source organism: Diceros bicornis minor (assembly GCF_020826845.1). Lineage (NCBI taxonomy): Eukaryota > Metazoa > Chordata > Mammalia > Perissodactyla > Rhinocerotidae > Diceros > Diceros bicornis. Next base: position 18,385,886 of record NC_080764.1, on the reverse strand, counting down.
TGACGAGCTTATTAGTAGACTGGACACAGCTGAGAAAGACACTCTGAGCTTGAGGATATGTCCATAGAAACTTCCAAAACTGAAAAACGAAGAGAAAAAAGACAGAAAAAAAAAAGAGAATATCCAAGAACTGTGGGACAACTACAAAAGGTGTAACATACCGGTAATGGGAATATCAGAAAGAGAAGAAAGAGAAAAAGGAACAGAAGCAATATTTGAAGCAATAATGACAGAGAACTTCCCCCAAATTAATGTCAGACACCAAACCACAGATCCAGGAAGCTCAGAGAACACCAGGCAGAAAAACGCCAAAAAATCTACACCTAGGCATTTCACATTCAAACTGCAGAAAATCAGAGAGGAAGAAAAAATCTTGAAAGAAGCCAGAGGAAAAAAAGCTTACCTATGGAAGAGCAAAGATTAAAATTACATTTGACTTCTCCTCAGAAATCATGCAAAGAAGAAGAAAGTTGTGTGAAATATTTAAATTGTTGAGAGACAAAACCCACCAACTTAGAATTCTGTATTCTGTGAACTTATCCTTCAAAAGTGAGGAAGAAATAAAGACTTGCTCAGACAACAAACGTTGAGGGACTATATGGCCAGGACGCCTGTGTTGCAAGAAATGTTAAAAAAAGTTCTTCAGAGAGAAGAAAACTATATAGGTCAGAAGCTCAGATCTCCATAAAAAGGGAAAAGCACTGAAGAATGAATAGATGAAGGTAAAATAAAAAATTTTATTTGTCTTATTTCTAATTGATCTATAGATAAGTTTGTTCAAAATAATAATAGAAACAATGTATTCAACCATGTATGCTGGGTTCCCATGGAGTTATCTCTCAGGTTTGTCTACACTGAGCCTCCAGCAATTTGTCAATTATAATTCAGGTTTTCCTACCTGGCACTGTTTCCCATGGAAGTTTCTGCTCCAGCAAATTGTACTTCTGTGTATCCACCTGCCTGTGTTTCCAATTCTGGGGGCAGCAGTTTGCCTTGTGACTTCACTTTGACAAACCTAAGAAGAACTGTTGATTTTTCAGTTTGTTCAGATTTTTATTTGCTGTTAGGACAGACTGAAGACTTCTAAGCTCCTTACATGCCAGACCAGAAATCAGAAGTCTGCAACACCTTTTAAATTCTTTTCTTTTCCAGTTTTATTGAGAAATAATTGACATACCTCACTGAACAGACTTTTAAATTTTTATCCTGCAATCGACACATGTCACTTCTACTCCCAAAATATTGGCCACAACCAGTCACATGATCTGGCCTGTGACAAGAGGTCCATGAAGTGCCCTCCAAGCCTTGGCCCAGAAAGGGAAGAAGAGGAAATATTTGGTGAACAGCACTAATGTCTATCACAGAGGTTAACATACATTTTTGTTACTAACACAACTTGAACTGGCCCTGCTCAGATATAGATATAGCAGTACCTCAATGCTCTCCCTGAATTAGATACTTATCCTCATGGTCACTGGCATAGCTGGACAACCACAGAATGCATTCTCTCCACGGGCAAATCAGATAAGAGAGAATCCCAAGAGGCTGAGAGCAGCATGCCCAGTTTCGTCTCTGAGTCTCATCATTAGGTAGACCTCTCCTCCTTCCTTGGTGAGAAGCAAGAGAGGAAAGGATGACAGGTAAGGACAGGAACATTACTCTGTTGTGAGGCCCTCATGGACTGCAACAACCCTGCTTTCTCGCCAAGAATCATGGCTTCTTAGAAGCTGTTCTAGAAACTCTGTGTTGCATTGATGGTACCTGTGCCTATGGCTGAGGACCTTTGAACTCAAATACTGTCTAGAAAATGGCAAATCTCACCTGTGAAGTAGTACTTCACATTACTTAGAGGACTCAACTTCCAGGAAAAATGTGTCAAGTACTATAACTCTCTCATGAGTAACCTTCAAACAGCACATTCTGGGCAACTTGAGGGGAAGATCGTGGTGGAGGGGTTTCTTTAGGAAGATGGATGAAGGGAAGGGAACTAAAGTAATTTGAAGGCCTGCTATGAATCAGGCACTGTAACAGGTACTTTGACATACATTTTCATCCCATAATATGACAATATTTATGAAATGCTTACCATTTTCCAGTTATCTACTTAACCCTCAAAACATGCTGATGAATTGAGTAGGTGGCCGTAGTGTATCGGTGAAAACCATGGGCCAAACTGCCCGGATTTCGATCCTGGCTCTGCCCCTTGTGTGTTACCTTGGGCAAATTACTTACCTTCATGTGATTCAGTGTTCTCATCTGTAAAACAATGACAGTAACAGCTGCCCACCGTAGGCTTCTTTGGAGGATGAAATGAATCAATATGTGGCAAATACAAAGTGCTCTATCAATATAGGCTATTCCTGCCACTATTAGTCCCATATTATGTCAGGAAACTAAAGCTTGAAGAGCTGTGTATAGGGTCATACGGCCAGGAATTTGTCGACTTGAGGTGAAGAGGGAAGCATTGAAGGAAAATTTGACTCGGCTGAGCAAACACAGTGGGAAGAGCGTGACAGTGCTAGACCAGGATAAGGTGGCGGAGAATAGTCTGCAGCGGGGCTTAGATATTATAAGCAAGTATGGTGAGGACTGAGTTTCCCAAAAGGAATTTTTCCCTAATTTTTTTTCCTATAGACACATCTCTACAGTGTGCTTTTTACTGTTAATCATGCAGGATGTGATCTCCTGGGAAGATACACGGGGAGTGGGGCCCCCCAAACACAAACGATGAGTCACGGCCTGTTTTGGTCCAGCTTGGAAGGGTAACCTCGTGAAATTCCAAGACCAGTTGGTGGAAAGAGCTTTCTTTTTCGCTTTCCTTACAGAGCTAGTTTTTGTAAACAGAGTTTCCTGGACAAGAAGAGGAAACCAGGTTCCCGTAACAACAAGTCACTTGAGGAGAGACAGGAAGGAAGTCATGTGGGTGCTTGGGCTACTTGTTTTGCTTCTGGATGGTCTTTTAGTCCCTATGTGTGGCCAAGGAATTTAATCAACACTTGGAAGTAAAGCTGAGAATTTTACTGTGGTCTTCTAGAACCTCACCATTGGTGCCTTCTGGGGGGGCCATCCCATCATCCCTAAATCCTCCCATGTTTGCTATTCACACCAGCCAAGGAATTTTAAGACTCTTTTGGTGTCTGGGTTTTATATAATGCCTCATTTCTTCAAAGTCTTCTTTGACTGTTGTCTTAAGGATTCACAATAACCTCATGGTGAGGTGGGCAGGACAGAAGTGACTATTCCCATTTTGCAGATGAGAAAACAATTCCTAAGAGAAGACATTTCCTGCCTGAGGTCACACAGCTGGCGAGTGGTAGCGCAAAGTTGAACTCAGAGCTTAATAAGAAGCGCGTTGAACTGGGAGGGCATGTGTTTATGGGAGGTGGGAGTCAGTGCAGCTAGGAGGAGTGAGGCTAGACTGTGGGAGATGTGGAAGTGGAGGCTTGGTTTTTGCACCTTCGCATCCTTTTGCCTAGCCCTGTGCCTGCCTGTTGCAGGAGATCCCAGATATTTGTTAAAATGCAACAAAAAGAAACCACCAAAAGTCAGAATTGGCTTGGGATCGGGGAGGCTGAGCCTCTATGTAGCAGGAACAAGAGCCTTGGCTGGGTCGAGTCCAGGGGACTGCCATGGGGCTTGATGCACAGGAAAGTCTTCATAAAAGACTGCCCGAGAAATGCGCTTTTACACTGTACAGGGCAACAGCAATAAAACACGTTGCTTTCCCCTGTTTCGGTCAGAAAGGAAGGGCCTGGGACCAGGAAGTAGAATGAGATGCCTTTCCTTGCCTCTGTGTTGCCCCAACGTGTGGCTAAACAGCAACCCTCAGCACCCCTTCTGTATCTTTCATGCCTGCGCCATCCTCCCTTCCCTCCTTCTGACACCCTGATTGCTCCAGGTTATCTCCCTTCCCACCCCATCAATGTGAAGCTCCTTGGACCCAGTTTAAGAAAGACGAATGTGTCCCCTGCATCCTTACTGGAGACAATGTAGGGAGGCAAGAAGGCTTTGCAGTCAGGCAGCCTTGGGTTCTTCTACATCAAGGTCTCCTGCATCCGTCCAAGGCCTGACAGTAGCTCCTGCTCCTTTGCCCTCCACCGTGGCCTAAACCAGAGGCCCAGGTGTGCAGTCTGGACCAGCCATATTTGGCTCTTCAGAGAACATGTGGGGAAAACAGTATGCTCTCGGGACGCCGAGAGAGCGCCATGAAAGAGCGTGTTGGGGTGGAAGCCCAGGCAGCCACCTAGGGCTGTCAAAGAGGGTGCTTTGTTCTTCGCCTCCAGCCTGGCCTCGTGTGGGCTGTCCTCTGCTCATTCATGCGGAGGAAAGCCAGCTTCCCGGCTGCCTTGTGTGGCTGCCAGACTTTCACTAATTCACTAAGGGACATCATTGCTGTTTCTGCAAGTGCAAGTGGTTTATGTCTCTGGGAAGACTCCTTTCAGTTTTTTTCCCCCCAAAGCCCCAGTAGATAGTTGTATGTCATAGCTGCACATCCTTCTAGTTGCTGTATGTGGGACGCGGCCTCAGCATGGCCGGAGAAGCGGTGTGTCGGTGCGCGCCTGGGATCTGAACCCCAGGCCGCCAGTAGCGGAGCGCACGCACTCAACTGCTAAGCCACGGGGCCTGCCCCCCCTTTCAGTTTTGAATAGTTAGCCTGCCTTGGGCAGAACCTAACCTAGTGAGTATGTCTGTCATGTTGAATAAATGCCAGTGAATAATAGCAGTAATAATGATGGTAATAACAATGGAGAGCTTTAACTGAACACCTACTACATGCCAGACACTGTTTTAATTGCATTGCATGCATTATTTTGCTTAGTCCTCACAGCAATAAGAGTTAGGTATTATAATATTTTTTTTGACGTATAAGTGGTACACGATATCCTATTAGTTTCAAGTGTATATTATAGTGACTTGATATCTATGTACATTATGAAATGATCACCACCATGAGTCCAGTTACCATCTGTCACCATACAAAGTTATTATAATATTGTTGACTATATTTCCTATGCTGTACATTACATCCCCATGAGTCATTGTAAAGTGAATGATAATAACATTTTAAGATGAAAAAACTGAGACTCAGAGAGGTTACATAATTTGCCCAGGGAGAAAGTATGGCAAGTACAGGACAGAGAATCTGGATTCTATCACAGGCCTTTCTGACTCCCCAGTCCAGCCTCCCAACCACTATGTCACATGGCTTCTCTCAGATGCTGAGCTGGGAGTAATCTCATTTGTGCGTGTGGATATCATATGATGGCGTTTGCTGCTGTGTCCTCTGCCCTAGATGGAATTCCATGAGGCTGGTTTGAGGAGCCATACATACTCCTCTACCACCCCTGCCAAGTCTATGAACCTGCAGCTGCACACTCTAGGGACCTCTGACCTCACTTCCTGCCATCATTCTACCCCTCACTCCTTCTGTTCTGGTCACACTGACCTCCTCATTGTTCCTCAGACACATCAAGCATTCTGCTGTCTAAGGAACTGTGCTTCCTATTCTCCTATTCTAGAATGTTCTTCATCCTGATGACTGCTGGGTTGATTCCCTCGCTTCACTCAAGTGTGCTCCAATATCACCTTAGCTGAGAGGCTGTCTCTATCTATTGTGTATGAAAAAGCATCCCCTTATTATTCCTCTACCACCTTGGGCCTCTTTTGCTTTCCACTGCTTCATTCTTCTTCCCACCACCACCACCTGACATAGCATACAAGTGGATGCTTGGCCAGTGTTGTTCCCTGCTGTGTCCTCCCAATTTAGAACAGTGCATGGCCCATGTCAATAAATAGTTGTTGAATGACTATATTGGTGAATGAAATGGTCCAGGCACACCACTCCAGATCATGAAGCCAATCTCACATTATAACTAAAGGTAAATGTTGACATGTCAAGGTAGAAGCTGATAAAAATCCAGTGGGTTGCTATTAAATACAGTAGTTGAAAATAGCACAAAGATTTTAAAAGAAAAAGAAGAAAAAATGTTTTTATTTTGCTTATATACAGATTATATACTTGTAACTATTACATGAAAAGTTAGAATTTTGGGCTTGATCCCAGCTAGAAGAAGGTATTTGTTATTATCTCTATGAATGTGTGTATTTGGAACTCCAGATAGAAATTATACATGCCTTCTCCATGAAGTTTCCTAACTTTCCAAGGGAGAATTAATACCTACATCCTTGGAAATTCCAGAACACTTTATCTGTACCTCTCAAATAAGGCAGCTAAGCCAAAGTGATTCAAATAAACACTGGATTTGAAGTCTAGTAAATACAAGTTCAAATCCTTTTTTTGACAGTCTATAGATAGATGACTGGATAATCCATATAATCACTCTCAACTTCTATTTCCACATTTGTGAAATGAAGTGCAATAATGTGGTCAATATTTCCCTCATTCATCAAATATTTCTTGAGTATTTACTATGTGTTAGATACTTTCTATATGTTTGTGCTACATCCTAGAACAAAGCATACAGAAGATCCCTGAGCTCGTGAAGGTTGTATTCAAGTGATAATGTGTATGAAAAAGATTTGAATACCGTAACATGCCAAGTTAACATTAAACGTTCTAGCAGATGTTCTTGGTTGCCCTCCTGCCTTCTATCCTCCCTTTTTCCTGAGTTCCAGAACCTCAATTTTGTTTTGGTGTCTACCTCTCCCACGTGTTTCTAGGAACACTGACTATATCCATAGCCTCAGGAATAAATCCTCACCATGATGGTCCCATATCCATTTTGCCAGTGGTTGGGGTAGGGATGGGAATGTGACCCAGGTCTGGGCAATGAGATGTGAGAGGGGGTTTATGAGAAAGGTATCCTTTCTTCTACAAAGGAGACAACAGAAGAGACGGCCTCATTTTTGCTTCAGGAAATTGTCATGTCCAGATATTACATCTGGAATCAGGACAGAGGAATTAAGTAACTTCCTACACTGAGGAAGAAGGCAGCATTGAAGATGCAGAGCAGAGAAACGGAAAGGATCTGGGTTCTTGATGATGTTGTCAGCCACAAACTCACCCTACTCTAAAACCTACCCCACCTTTTGACTTGCTGCTACATTTCCAAATTATTGAAGCCTGTATGAATTAGCAGTTTCTGTTACTTGCATCCAAAGATACTTTAATTGATATGAGTTATTCTTATGATACCATTTCCTCTACTTATCAGTAAGATCATTGGGAGTTGGGTCTGTTTCATGTCTATTTTTGTATTTGTACTTCTCGGCACACATAGCACCATGTTTGTATAGGGTGGGTAATGAATGCACATTTCAATGAAAATGTATCTACACCCAAATATTTGTAACTTTGTATGTATATGATCTTTTAGACTTTTTGCAGATCTCAGATTCAGTACTTTATATAGTTATAGAAGAGAATAATAAATATCAACTTACTTCCAAATATTTGGATGTGGCAGATCCAGAATTTTTAGAAGGACCCCAATTTTAAAATCCATGTACTTTATGTCCAGATTCTCAGATTGAGTATGTCTGAGGTAGGTTTACTTAAAGCAATGGCCTATAGTATAAGTCAACACAAGTATCTTTTATAAAACCCTATGAGTGTGGCTGAGGCTACAACTCCACTGAACAAGCAAGGACAATCTGAGCCCTGATTTCTGCTGTGTGTTCATGCCAGCGAGCTAAAGTACGGGTGGGGTCCACCCTGCCCCATGATTTTGTTCAACGGATGTCATGGGAACTGGACAAGGTTTGCCCTAGGCTCTGAGCTGACAGCCCGAGGTCTGGTGATCTGGTGTTTGCATGTCATGGGCCAATTACTCTGCTTTCACAGGTGGAGAAGCTGAGACAAAAATAGTGAGACAACTGGTCTACCTCAGAGGAACACTGAGGATTTATGGGGGGGTGGTTCTCACTGTTCTCCAGAGTGTACTTGCCCCTCCACAGAGCTGGCCCTTCAATTCAATTCTTCTTAATGTTCAACACCTATTTCACATTAGATACTGTGAAGGGTATAAAGATCAGAAAGATGCAATCTTTCCTCATGGGACTAATCATCTGGTCAGAGAATACGTAATGAATTCATACATATGGTCAGAATGAATACGTAATTCATTCATACATATGTCCATTCATTCATTCCTTCCTTCATTCAACCAACTTCTAGAGACTTGAAATAAAGCAGTGAAAATGGGGATATGGTCTCTGCCTCGACAGAGCTTGTATTCTAACACAGACATATATTAAAGCATTAACTACCTAATCAATGACTTAACTACATTTGCGATATGTGCCACAAAGGAAAGAAGTACAGGATACCACAAGAACGCTAACAAAGGATCTGATCCAAATTGGAGGTACTATTATCTCCATTGTACAGATGAGAAACCACATGAGGAATTAACTAACTTGCCTAAGATCACTCAGTAAGGCATCACGGAGCCAGACTGTCTCTCTCCAGAGTTCTTAACCACTCTACTCTGCAGGGAGCTATCACAAGCTCCAGGTTTGCCATGGAGCAGCCAGTTGGATAAATGTCTGGACCCTAGAGGAGGTGTCTGGGGAGGAGCTGTAACAAATGAGGATGCAATGAATGCCAGCAGAGAAGTACAATGTGTTGTAGACGGACATTAGGGAGAGACTGCATTTATCTGAGAGAAAGATGAGTGACTTCCTGGGGAGGGAGCCATTTCCTTGAGACCCTGAAAGAAATATGGTAGAATTTCTGCAGAGAAAGAGAGATGAAGGGTAGAAAGGGCATTCCAGGCAGAGAGAAGATTGTGTAGAACAAGGCAGAGTAGTTACTTAAGAGGACCTTGCCAGCTCTTTCTCTTGCCTTGCCTGTTTCTTCCTGACATCCTCAACAGCACACGGTGTACTTGCAGGCATGCGCACACACAGAACTGTAGCTGGTTGTTGAATATTCATTAGGGCTCCCATTTCTACAAATCTTGAGCAGCAAAGAAACTAAATTCAGCATTTATCCCCTAATGGGAAGAGTATGTCTCTGCTGGCCTCCTGGCCCATTCCTAGTCCTAGTTTGAAGGGTGAGACTTTGGAAAGGAATCTAGTGTAAGAAATGGGTGCCTAACACTGATCTAATGCAGGGACAGAACGTATTACCCCTTGGAAGCTGGGAATTCCTCAGCCTGTTGTGATATCTGGTTAATACACTCCTAGACCTTTAGAGGTAGGAGGGACCCAGGGATCATCCAGCCTAAAGCTCCCATTTTACTGCCTATGCATTGAGGCTCAAGATGGGAAGTGACCACCCCAAAGTCATGTGGTCTTTTATTTAGAAATTTTATTCCCTCCCCCAGCCTCTTTCTCCGTTCTTCTAACCCAACAACTCCAATACATTTCTCTATCCTCAGGCAGGCTTGCTGATTCATCACCTCATGGTGTGGCCTTGTAATGTGCATCTATTCTCCCTACCACCACCTTTGGTTTTTGTATGTTTGAATGTTTGTTTTGCTGTATTTTATTTTATTATTTTATTTTATTTTTTACCATGTATTGAGCATTACCATGGGCCAAGAGACTCTCCTAATTGATTTCCATGCATCACCTTTTGTAATCCTACACCCAACCTGCAAGTTGTAGGTATTCTTATGCCCTTTTTACAGATGCAAAAACAGAGACACTGGGAGACTAAAGGGCTCCTCTCCACTTCACACACCTGGTATTTAGTTGAGCCAAGATTTCAACCCATGTCTACCTGACTCAAAGCCTGTACTCATATCTAGTCAGCTACAATGCCTCTTACCCACACTTCTTCCTCATGGAAGCCTGATTAGTTTTTGGCTAGAAGCATTGACTGGCTATCGGTCTATACTCTGCTTGAGACAAGGGGGTCTCTGCACGCAAGTAACAGGCTTCCTCTTTTATAAGTGTATTTCCTCCATGTACCTTACATTGTAACAAGAGCTGGTGTTTTCAGACAAGACTAAAATGGAAATTCATGCTATATTGACATGGCTTCTTCTCTGCTTCACCTGGACAGATAGTGGGATTTTTAATATTAATTTTTGTTGATGTCTGATCTAAAAAGGTTATCTAATCTTCAGAACTTTGGAGGGAGGGGGAAACATTGCTAACCTAGGCTATCTTAATTTTGAGTAACCACTTAATGTCCGCAATCCATAGATACTTCCTTGGGAAAGATAGAATCAATTTTATCTAAAGAATACGGTGCCACATCTCATTGTTTTCTACATCTTTCTGATGAGGTGTCAGCAGTGGCTCTTATTCAGGATTCATTTAGCCTGGCCAGGAACCAGAGAACATTATCTCCATTCCCAGAATGCTCTTGGATGGGACTACATGTCAAATTACCACACATTACCCAGGAATGCCAGGACTCCTGCCGCTTACTGTGAATTTACAGTTCTTCATCCTCTTCCAAACTCCCAGTGTTTCTTTTGATGTGAAAAACCAATTTAAAAATGTACCATATCTAATATAACACATGGACGTATTCACCACACACATTCTTTTAATTAAAAGAATCGGTACACTGCCTTCTGCTGACAGTTAACACCAGTGCTTTAATGCCATTTTCTATTATTGATTTATGAGGTGCATGCTCAAAGCAAATTAGGGAATAAATCATCAATGACATTGATTTGCTTACCAGCTCTCCAATAAATGTGTATAATTAATTGTGGGTATGCTACCTGTCTCTGCTAGTTGAGGCCTTCCCACAGTTTTGGGCCTCTCCTCTCTGTTACCCTGTTATACTGCTGGGCTTAATGGAGACGATTTGGTAGCATACCTGAAGGGGTAGTGTGAGTGAGAGCTTAAGCCATTAATACATCTGATACTCTGAGGTGGAAAGGAATTTCTGCACACTCCTCAGCAGAGGGGATGAGGATACTGTGGGGAGGAAGTTTCTGCTTGAGTGAGGCAGCTTGCTATTTCAAAGAGTTTGCCTGGGTCTTAGTAACACCTCTGGAACCAGTTATTTCTCACGCAGGATGGCCTCGTGGTCATGCTGGGAAAGGGTCTTGGTCTGCAGGTGTCAGGTAAGAGGGACAGGTGGCTCATGCTCTTGTTTGATTGGTCAGAGTGTCTGCTCTAGAAAGAGCAGGTCTCTTCCTTGGATGCAGGAGCGGAGCTCAGTATTCCTCTGGACGCAGAGTCTTGAGAGGCAATGGGGTGTGGTGGGTGGGTGCACTTTCTTTAGAACCAGCTTGGTTCAAATCCCAGCAACGTCACTTCCTCTCACACTTCAGTGTGAACTTTGGCAAGTTATTTAACTTCTCACTCTCAGTTTTCTTGTCTCTGAAGAAGGAACCTCTTGGGGTTGCTCTAAGGATGAAACGAAATAATTTGTGTGAAGTGTTTACTCTAGAGTTGAGCACATAGTTAGCGTTATATGGTCACCATTAATATTTATTATTCTGGAATCTATGGATGGGCTTTTGTGTATCTGTAAATCTGAAGGTCTGTGCAAACTTTGTACGTATGTGCAGGTTTCTCGGGTGTGGGTCCATGATATTCATTAGAGTCTCAAAGGGGCCCCAGACCTCCTAAGAGTTGAAGGCTCTCTACCCCAGGGGATCTCCTTCCCATTTTTAGAGCACTCCTAACTTGAGCTCTCCTCCCTGCTTTGAACATACTGTTCCACCTGTGTGGAATATACTGCCCCAAACCCCTCTCACTCCTTTTCAATAATAATAATAATAATACGAACAATGATAAGAAGCAGCTAATGTTTATAGAGCATCTTCTATGTGGCAGGTCTCAACTTAAGTAAGTTACCAATTTCTCTCTGAGCCTCAGTTTCCCATCTTGTAGGGCTACTGTGACAATTAAGTGAGATAATGTGGGTAGAGGTGCTGGTACTCTATTAGTATATAGAACATAATCAACACACCCTTTTTATTTTCCTGCTTTTGCATATCTTTTTGCAATCCTCGATGGATAAGAAGCATGGGGAGAATAAGCCTTTGCTGTTTTAACACATTAAGTTCTTGGGATTTTTTGTTACTGCAATATAACACAGTCATTTCTGACAGATATATTGCTATATCCCCCAGTGCCCCAGGATAATCAGGCACATAATTAAATACTCAGTAATTATATATTGACCAACTGAATGAAGGAAAGAAGAAAAGAGGGTGGGAAGAGGAGTGGAGGAAAAAGTTGGAAAGAGTTAGGATGAAGCTAACTAAAATGACTCATAATGGGGGTCATCTTCTCTAGAGATGGCCTAAAACACTACCAAGTCTTTCTTCCAAAACATAAAGACTTTCCAAAACCTCCAAAAGACTGAGATATAATTTTAAAGGGCAGGCACATTTTGGATTTTGTGATGGGATGCAAGAGTCTTGGGGCATCCTGCTCTCTTTTAGGTGATTCATCCTCAGGTTCATCCCTGAGTGTAGTATTACCAATCAACCTTGGTGCTTGTGGTCCCATGAGAAGGACGGATTATAGGGAGGCTCTTCAAGAAGCTTCCTTTGCATGAAAGCCTTTGATCCATCATTGCATTCCTGGTCTTTAACAAAAAAGCCTTCTCTCCTACCAGCCCTGTATCGACCACATCCCTGTTCTCATTGGAACGTGGCTTGCATGTCTGTGATCACGTCTGGCCCCAAAGGCTCTCAGTCGTGAAGTACACTGGGTCTCAGTAACTCCTGGCTGCATGGTCCCATAGAATAAAGAATGAGACCAATGAAAAACAGATGCCTTGCACAACCATCAGGACCTCTCTCTCTTTCTAATCTTCCAAAGCCACACCGTGCTGTTTCTTGGAGCTCCGGAAGACTCTGGCTGGTGACGTAGCAGGGTGAAGGACCGCCGGATTGTTGGCATTCTTTTGCTCTGAGGAGAATAAACTAGTTTCAGTTAAAATGAGAACCAGATTGCCCGAAAAATGTCTGAGTCTTGGGACTTGCCAATTAAAAACAACTTCTAGAGAGTTTGAATGAGAACTTTTCCCAAGGATGACTTTGGTGAAGGAGGAGAGACTGCCAGATGCTACATCATTAACTAAATACCACAGAAAGTGGCTCTATATTTTATTGCTGTGTGTGTTAAACTATGGAGAACAAGAAATTGGAAAGCCGAGCCATATTCAAAGAATGGAGAACAAAATGCCCCAGCTGTTCTGTTCGGGGAAGGATAATTCATAAACAGAGAAACAGGCAACACATTTTTGGATCTGGCTCAGCAACTAGTTGGAAACCATCATGCTGGCAGAACTCTTTGGCCACCAAGCACCACTCCCCATCTTCTCCCCTCAGATGTGTCTGAAGCCACGTCTCAATCCCATCCTGGACGAAGTCATGCACCATGCATGAGACTGCTTGTCAAATTTCCCTGGTCCTTTTGGTGACCATTTCTTGCTTTCGTGGACCTGACAGAGTGATGCACAACCTAACACGATACCAGGACTGCTGCTGTTGCTCCTAAGTTTGGGTTAAAAAAAGAGAAAAAGGACTAAGAAAAGTGGCAAAAATGTGACCCCCCCACTGTCTTCTGTTAGAATCCTATTAAAGCTTCCATTCAAGTCTGGAAAAATTCATCTGATGACATGTGCTTGACCTCCTGGGAAATGGAAGAGGGGTGGGGCTTGCCAACAAGATAACTTCCTCCTTCCTCCACTTCCTGCAGCCTCCGTTCCAGCAGTGCCGTGGCTGCCTTCCAGCTGGGGCTGGATACTCTGCTATCATGGACCCCACCCTGCACGTTCGTGTCTGCATCTAGAGGCCCCGCGGCCTCTGGCTGTTGGCCTACTAGAACAAGGCAGACTCTCTCAGCCCAGCAAAGGCATTGGCTCTGGAGACTAGAAGTTAGAGAAGACTCAAGGAGCCAATGGGTAAGGAATTCCAAAATCTTTGTGGATCTCCCAGTGAAAAATGTGGGTCAATACTTATTTTTCTGAAAGAATTCTTCCTTCAGGAATGTTGGACTCTGTGATTCTCTGAGCAAATATGGAATAATGTAAGGAAAGTCTATTTCATTCAGTTTTGTTTATGGATTAGTTGCCACTATTCAACTATTTTTGAGGTACAAAATTGGCATTTTCATATGGTTCCACCTACTATATTATTTTAACACTGTGCTGGGCACTGAGGATTAAAAGAACAGTAAAAAAAGGTCCTTCAGGGAACATATCACCCCACAAGGCAGATGGGTGTTTAAGTGGATAATTACAGAACATTGTGAATAGCATAATTGTAGATGATGTGGCAAATCTTGCTTGACCAGAATAGAAAAGATTACCAGAATCAGTTCTTAGTTACCACATGCACATGAGCTTCTTTAAGACTAGTTACTCTTTACTGGCTCTTAAAGTGAGAAGATGGAGGCGTATAGCTTCCTTTTTAACTCAACTTTCTATTTTTGAATAATTTTAGGTTTATAGAAATGTTGCAAAGATAGTACAGGGAATTCCCATATACCCATCACCCAGCTTCCCCTGATATCTTACATTGCCATGGTACATTTGTCAGAACTAAGAAATTAACGTTGATACATCACAGTTAACTAAACTATAGACTTTATTCAATTTCATCGTTTTCTACTGCTGTCCTTTTTCTATCCACATTGCATTTAAGTGCAGTGGTTTTAAAATGCATTTGCAAATTTTTTGACACTCCTCCCGTGGACAGTGGGTTCTACGTCCCCTTGCCTTGAAACTGGACAGGCTTTGGTGATGGTTTCAGCCAATAGAGTACAGTGGAAGTGACAATACATGACTTTCCAAGTGTAGGTCAGAAGTGGCGATTCATCTTGAAGCCGCCAGTCTCCATATAAGCAGTCCAACTGCCCTGAGCCGCCATGTTGGGAGGAAGCCCAAACTAGCCCCCATGGAGAGATCTCATGGAGAGGCCTTGAGACTGCTCAGAGAGAGATGCTCAGCCATGCTCCAGCCTCCTAACCCCCAGCTGCTCTAGCCCCACATTCTTCCAGCTTTAACCACAGTCAGAATGCAACAGAGTGAGAGACCCTGGGCCTGAGCTTGCCGGTCAAGTGTTTACTGAATTTCTAACTCACAGACACTGTGAGAGGTATCACAATGATTGCTGTTATTTTAAACTATTCTTCTTTAGGGAGTTTTGTTATGTGGCAGTAGATAGATAGAATAAGACGGCTCCACCAGCAGGTCTTAAATGAGGTATGAGGCTCATCCACATGTAATAATCCAGAGGTTCCACTATTTCATTTTTCACCCATTCGTTGAGCACCTATTATGTACCAGGTACTATAGTAGGTGCTGGGGAACTAGGTAACTATGATAATTTCTGAACTTGAAGGGTTCGTAATCAGAAAGAAAGAAGACAATTAAACAAATGGCCACAGTGTGATATGTTAAGGCAAAGCTTCACGAGGTGAGAGAAAAAGGATGAATTTCCTGGGAGACGTGCTGGTTGCCCTTTCGTTGGACCAGGACGTGAAGGATGAATCAGAGTTTTCCACTGGGGATGGGGATGAGAGTGCATAGTGTGTATAAGGAATCCGGAAGAGCTCTGCATAGCTGGAAACACAGGGTGTATTTGCATGCGTGTGTGTTTGGGGTTGGGGGTGGAGCCAGGCATGGCATAGAAGTAAAAGTGAAAAAAGCTGAATGGGAAACTGAGGCTGAGTTTTCAGAGTAGAATCTGGGGTCGGCAGTGGAATATCTTTTAGCCTGGATCTGATTCTCCTTCCAGAAATTTCTCGAGAAGATGATGTTTCAATGTTAGTCACTGGTGTCCTCAGGAATTCGGACTGAAAATATACATCCACAGTATGTAGCTTGACCTTCTGGAAGAATAAATTTTGGAAATGACTGGTGGTTAGGGTTCAAAACCTTTAAGCAAGTCTGTCAAGGTCGTAGTCAAGGGATTCGTAAGGTTTTTATTTCCATAGTTTGTCTTTTCCATGGAACTAAGTGTATGAAGGGGGGAGTGTGGAATGAAAACACGCATTTTCAAAAGTAAACAGAGCTTAGGTGAAAGGAAATGGAATAAACTCTGTGAAGGCAACAACTGAGGATTGAAATGGAAAAAAGGGTTGAAGGAGAATGAACTCAATGTGGTCAAGGAGCAAGAAAGAAGTTAGAGTTGAGAGGAAAGGGGCAGTCGAGGGAGTGGAGAGAGCCTGCAATTCAGGAACTCGGACTATTGTTTGTGTCAGTGTGTTCCCTTCTCTTGTTTAATCTAGTTTGTGTTTGTTTCTGTCCCTTTGAAACGGGAGCATCTCAACTAGTTCTCCAGGCTTATATATACTTCCTCATTTTATTCTCTCCAAAATGAAGACTCAAGGAGATGAAATAATTTGCCCGAAGTCACACAACTGGTAAATGACAGAGCTGGATTTGAACGGGATAGTCTGACTCCAAATCTGGTGTTCTTTCCAGAAACCGAGGCAACACTTCTTGCCCACTGCCCTTATTTTACCCATTTCTCTGACAGCCCACCCTCTTTCTTTGCTCACCCCTTCTGTTGGCGTAAGATGTCTGACCCCCCAGAAGCTACCATGGGCTCTTGCAAACTCTGAACTATGAGAAGGAATATCACTGTAGAGGTTTACATCACCTCCTCTCATCTCTCATTTTATTTCCTCAACTTAGAAAAGAGAGGATATACCTCTCAGTGGCCATTCAAGGCAAAGCAAGTATGTTAGTCTGCTCTGGCTGCTGTAACAAAATATCATCGACTGGGTGGTTTAAATAACAGGTATTTGTTTTCTCATGGTTTTGGAGGCTGAACGTCTGAGATGAGCATGCCAGCATGGTTGGGTTCTGGTGATGGCCTTCTTCCTGGCTTGCAGACTGCCACCTACTTCTGTGTCCTCACATGACGTTTTCTCAATGTGATCTCTCTCTCTCCATCTTATAAGGCCAACAGTCCTATTGGATCAGGGCCCCACCCTTATGACCTCATGTAACCTTAATTACCTCCTAAAAGCCCCATCTCCAAATACAGTCATATTGTGGTTAAGGCTTCAACATATGAATTTTGGGAAGATAAATTCAGTCCATAGCAGCAAGGAAGGTAATATTGCTGTAATTTCAAAGATTAGGGAATTGAGGCTCAAAGAAGTTGTCTCACAGCCAGGAAGTGGCCAAGGTGGAATTTGAGAGCAGGTCTCTGGCTCTAAAATCCGTGATCTTCATTCCCAGAGCTATTGATACATTCTTATCATCACTGATGATAAAACAGTACAATTAGCTGATACATACACAGAGCTTACTACGCACCAGGCCTATAAGTACTAGAACTTATAGTTATTAACTAATTTAGTCTTCATGACAGTCCTGTGCTATACTTTGAAGGTGGTGAATGCAAATACAAAGGTAATTACAAATGTCTTCAGAGCACACGACCTTTCACACCGGCATCTCCACTTACTCTCCTCCAGCACCTTCTTGCATCCTGCTTGCGTTTGAGAGGGGCTTGATGGTGCTTGTCTGGGTAAGAAGTGGGAGTTTGGGGGAGTCTAGATCCTCAGATAAAAGTCTGTGATTTACTTTCTTGCACCATTCCAGGTTCAGGGGCTTCGATGCACACCCTCCCCGTTTCTTAGAGTTCCTGGCTAGAGGCCTTTTCCATTTGGGTCTCCTTTCTCCACCTCCCTTCCTGCCTCCGTCTGGCTAAGACTGATCTGTCTCTTTGACAGCTGGACACCTGCTGCCAAGAGAAATAAGCCCCGTGTGTATAGGGTGTTACCGAAGGAAACAGGGTGGAGGGAAGAGGGAAAGGTTTCCTGCCAGCAGCCCAGTGGGCAAGGCAGGGGAGTAGGAAGGCTGCACGAGACCCCAAGGGTGGGGCAGATGTGTGCAGGGAGAGGATCCGCCCAGGGAAGGAGCGAGGTTCATGGGCAGCTGGGAAATAACAAGGGATGGGAGAAGCCAGGGGGCAGAGGGGTATAGGAGGCAGTTTCCAACCGGAAAGGGAGGGAGGGAGTGGCTAGAGGCTGAGGAAGCCCACTGGGAGGGGAGGTGCTGGTGAAGGAGGTAGGGGTGGGTGGTGGTAGTAACTCACTATTATACAACATGTCACTGCTTACACAGCATTTTGACCTCCATTGTTATACCAAGGAGGCTTCCTGAGGCTACTCATTTTGCTGTAAAGTCAGGTGAGGCTCAAATTGTGAGTAATAATAATGCTTATTGGGTACACACTCCATGTGCCAGCGAGGGTCTTGGGTGCCTTTATATCTGTGAATTGAGGCCATCTTCAGAAGCTGGTTGCAGAAGGTGGGTAGACAGACTCCAGTTAATTCCTGCATTTTAGAAATACACACTAGCCGGCACTAGTTTCCAGGTGCTATACAAAGGCTGGAGGGGAAATCAGTGCAAACACTTCCAAGAGCTTTGCACGCATGATTTCCTTACGTTTTCACAACCAGGAGATAAGCACACTACTATTATTATTCCTTTTTTACAGATGAAGAAACTGAGTCACAGAGAGGCAAAATGGCAGAGGAGTCTGTTGTGAGTGGGACTTGAACCTACACTGTCTGGTTCTGGAGTCTAAAGTTCATCCACTATGCTCTACAGTAGTGAGTACGAGACTTGTGGCTTTGCTCTTAATTTGGAGTGACAGACTCCAAATCCTCTGTACTTTCCACTAAGCCAGACTGCCTTTCAGGCTTAATTGAAGGGACAATGTATATGTCCTAAACATAGCAAAAGGGATGGTCGTACAACACGTGGCCCTCTTCCCTAACTGCCAGGACATAGCCAGACACCAGGACCCCACAGCAGGATCCTAACACACAAACAAATATGTCAAGGAAGATGCCATGGTCTCTGGTTCCTTGCAAACTAACCAGGTCTCAGGCACTCGGGCAACATCCAGCTCTGGAATAATCTCTACACATGGGGAAGTGGGATATTCAAGTGGTTTAAAGGCCGGGATCAGGTGACAGACCTAGCTTCTAATCTCGGTTCTGCCACTTGCTGGCTTGGGACCTCCAGCTCATGGCTTCACCTTCTTGAGCGTTATTTTTCTATTGTAAAATGGTGAAACAGTACTGATATTTTAGGGTTGCTGTCAGGATTAGAGGAGATCATGCCTGTGAAGGGCTGCACCCTGTACCAAGTGCCTGGTTAAGTGGGAAGTAAATGTCAACCTCAGGGTTCAGAGCTTAAGCTTTGGGTTTAAGTCCAGGCTCTGATATTTACCCCTTGAGTGACCTCAGCTAGTCAGCAAAGGTCCCTGGGTCTTGGTTCCCTTGTTTGTAGAATGGAGATGGCAGCACCTATCATGTAGGACCATTGGGAGGGTGGAGTGAGCTGATGCAGGACCAGCCCCAACAGCCATGATGCTTCAGTAGCTATTGGGATTCCTAGAGATCAGGAAGAAGTGACCACTGGGCAGCTTCTTTCAGTCTGACTCCCTCTCACTCTCTAGTGCCTGTTGCACTTTCCCGTTCATGCCACAGCCTTGAGAAGCAGCCATCGCCCAGTAGACCTAGTTACTCATGAGATTGGGAAGATCTCACTAGAGTAGAGTTTTATGAGGCCTTTGTCATTGTGTGGAACACTCCTGTGCTCAGTGCTAGGGGATATGCAGAAATGTTCAAGACAGGATCCCTTTGTACGGGCTTTGCATTCAGGCGGGTTTAAGTTTCAGATCTGGAGTAGGTTGCTTTGCCTTCCTGAATTGCCATTTTCTCTTCTGTAAAGCAGGGAGAATAATTTTTACCTTGTATGCACTCCTGGATGATCAAATGAAAGGGCCCAGGACTTTGCCTGGCATATAACAAGCATTAAGTAACTGATGATTATTATTCTTGACCATAGGAGTCCATTTTTTTCTTTTACAATAGGTAGTAGTTAATGCAAAAGGTCTCATTTTTTTTTTTTTTCCTGAGGAAGTTTCGCCCTGAGCTGACATCTGTTGCCAATCTTCCTCCATTTTTGCTTAAGGAAGATTAGCCCTGAGCTAACATCTGTACCCATCTTCCTCTGCTTTATATGTGGGACGCCTCCATGGCATGGCTGATGAGTGGAGTAGGTCCACACCTGGGAGTGAACCCTCAAACCTGGGCCGCTAAGTGCAGCATGCAGAACTTTAACTACGTGGCCATGGGGTCGGCCCTGGTCTACCTTTCTTTTGATAAGAAATATCTTATACAATATTATCTTTATATCTTGAATAGCTGATTTTTTTAGTTGAGGGAGGAAAGGAAGGATGGAAAGAATGAATGAAGGAAGGAAGGAAGGATAGAAGGAAAGAAGGAAAAGAGGAGAGAGTGAGGAAGGAAGGAAGGGAAGGATTGAAAATTAGAGTTACCATAGGCTCCGCCACAACCTTATATTCCTTGCTCCATACTATCTATCCTGTCCTTTTTCCGCTCCCCACCCCCACCTCTCCCTCAAATCCATTGATACATTCTGTTAGACACTTCTTTTGTGTGAAGTGGTCTAGTTAAATAGTTCCTGTACAGTGAGTAAGTTTAAGAGTAAAATGTAACTTAACTACAAACGTATAAATATGGCAACTCATATTTACAGAGAAAACAGAGAGTGAATTTTTACAGAAAAGCTAACTATAGGGTATGTTTACTTCCTCCCCACAACCTTTTGAACTGGCTTTAACAAAGTCAACTTCTGAAGGGTTTCCATTTATATGATTCATCTAAGACATCCTCTGTGGACCTAATTCCTTCCAGGACGCTGCATTCCAGGCAGAAGTTTGGGGACAGGAATGTTTGTGCGTGTCTCTGCTTATGTTTCAAAAGCCAAATGGAATTTTGGTGCCTCCCTTTTTCTACTCTGGAACCTTACACTTACTTTGGCTCCTTGAAATGATATTCAATGGTGTAATTAGAAGACAGTCCTTTTCCCACTTTCTTTATTTCTTTTGTATCTTAATGTCAATTTGCACTAAGGAATCAATGAATTTCTGGTCATGGCAGCTAAAAATGATACCTAATCTGGACTTTATCTGGGTCCTCTTAATTATTCATCATCCTTTAGCTGTATTGTCTTCTGAGATACATCAGCATCTATTACTAGTCTACACCCCAAGCTGATCCACTTTTGTGGGCCTGGGTTGAGTTATTCAGCATACTTGGTAGGGTCTTTCACAGAGCAAAAGCTTTTAATTTTGAAAAAGTCCAAATTATCAGTTTCTTTCTTTTATGGATCATGCTTTTGGTGTTGTGTCTAAGAACTCTTCACCAAGCCCTAAGTCCTGAAGATTTTCTCCTATGTATTCTTCTAAAAGTTTTATAGTTTTATGTTTTGCATTTAAATCTATGATCCGTTTTGAGTTCATTTTTCCATAAGCTGTGAGGCTTAGGTCGAACTTCACTTTTTGCCTATGGCTATCCAATTGCTCCAGCATTATATGTTGAAAAGACTATCCTTCCTCCGTTGAATTGCTTTTTCACCTTTGTCAAAAACCAATTGGCTGGATATGCATTTAGGATAGCTATCTCTTCTTGGTGGAGTAAGCCTTTTATCATTATGTAATGTCTCTCTCTGTCCCTGGTCATTTTCTTAGCTCTAATAGGGACAGAGATTGGATTGGTGGTTACCAGAGGGGAAGGGGGAGGGAGGAGGGTGAAAGGGATAATTCGGTACATGTGTGTGGTGATGGGTTGTAATTAGTATTTTGGTGGTGAACATGATGTAATCTATGCAGAAATAGAAGTACAATGATGTACACTTGAAATTTTTACAATGTTATAAACCAATGTTACTGCAATAAACAAAAAATTTAAAAAAAAAAATAAAGTCTATTTTATCTTATATTAATATAGCCATTCCTACTTTCTTTTGGTTAATAATGTTTGCCTAGTGTATCTTTTCCCCTCCTTTTACTTTCAACCTACCTATATCATTATATTTGAAGTAATTTTCTTGTAGATAGAACATAATTAGGTCATGTTTTTTAATGCACTTTGCCAATCCCTGTTTTCTAATTGGTGTATTTAGACCATTTATACTTAATGTAATTATTGATATGTTAAAGCTTAAGTCTGCCATTTTATTTTTTGTTTTCTCTTTGTTTTCTATTTCTCTGTTTTCTTTTTTCTGTTCTCCTATGAATTACTTAAACATATTTTATGATGTTTCTAAGTAGATAAACAGGCCTCCTCTGATGCTACTCTGGGGGTAAAGAGAGGCTGCCTCATTACTGTCTGTCTGGATAAAAGTTCAGATTCTCTCCCTGATCAAGGAACTCAATGTCAATAGACATTGAGTGTCTATGTTGACGCTCAGATGGGGAGGGGCTTCTTGTTGTTGTTGGGTAGGGGTGAAAGTGCAAGTTCTCCCCTAGGCCTCTGCTCATACCACCCTGACTGGGAGAGGAAGGGGCACCTTATCATTGCTTCCCACGTGGTCTCCACTGATTCTGTCTGGGGCATGGAGGTGGCTCATTACTCCTGAGCAGTGGTTAAAGTCCTGACTAGGACTAGGCCTCCTCTGATACCAACCCTATGAGGAAGTGATGGGATCCTAATTGCCTCCAGGTAAGAGTAGAAGCTCATCTTTCCCCCTAAGGTGTTAAAGGGGAGAGAGAGAGGGATTGGCTGGCAGAGATGAAAATCTTGGCTCCCTATTTGGCCTTCTCTAAAACCAACCTGGTAGGGGCATTAAGACACCTTGTTACAGCCTGAGTGGATGTCCTCTATTGCTATGACTGTTTGTATACTAACCTCCTATTTCCTTTATGGCAAGAACATCAAAGAGAGTTGTTAGCATGGTTTTCTGAGAGTCAATATGTACTGACTCCATAATGACATACCTTCCTGTCCTGGGAATACCTTTCCTTCATGTCTCATGACAAATTGGATTTGGATCTACCAATTTACTGAGGACCTCTTCTCTGTCTAGATCATGTATAGGACTCTGAGCCTCAGTCTTCTCTCTGCACACCTGGGACACCTACTGCCTACAAGGAGCTGTTGGGTAACGGAGCAAGTGCTAGAAGACTCCAGTTGCACCCTGGATTTGTCACTTACTAGCTCCTTGAACATGCTGAAGTTGAGTTTCTTATTCGTCTATGGGTATCACAATACCTCCTATACTTCCCAGAGTTATTACAGAGATCTAATGACATAATGCAGGGTACATGCTAAAACACTAGAACAAGGTCAGGATTAGTTGTTATTGTGGAATCCAACAGAAATCCCTATTCCAACAAGAAAATTGTGTAGACACTGCTAGTTGTCACTCAATATCTATTTTCTTTGTTTTTCTAAGTAATACATGTCTCAAATTTGAGCTGGGATACCCAGAATAAACACTGGAGTTTCCAATCTCTCTTCTGACTAAGCGTGGTCAATGGGATGTAAGTAGAAGAGATGTGTGCAACTTCCCACGAGTATTCCTTAAAAGAAAAGAGTATCACCTTCTTATTTCTTTTTCCTTCTTTCTTGTTGAATGGAATTTGGACATAATGACTGGTGCTCCAGCAGCTGTCTAGAATAAGGAAGATGAGAGCCATACTGCAGGAATTTCAGAGTGAGTGGAAGAAACTTGTGTCTCTGATAGATTAACAAAATTGCAATATGAGCTCTGGACAGTTGACTCATAATGTTTGCATGCAGAAACAAAGCCTTTTGTGTTTAAACATCTGCTAAATTGGATTTTCTCTTTTTTATATTGAACCAACCCTAAACAATACAAATGCACACTCCAGTAAAAAATATAGATTTCAAATTAGTTGCCTGTGATAAAAATGAACATCATTAGCAATTACATAGCCATGGGAAGATTGGTATGGGCTAAATGCTGGTGAAAACTCTTTTTTCATGGGAGCTTTACCTGCCAGAACTTACTACTCTTATATCAAGATTTATCAAAGCCTAATCTGTGAAATGACCAAATTAGAATCACTTTGTGGGATTATTTTTTAAATAGAGAGTTCTGGGACCCTTCCCAAATTATAAGTAGAATTTCTGGGGAAAGGAATCATGGCTCTGCAATTTTATCAAGTTTCCACATATTCTTGATTATTCCAAAGCTTGAGAACCAACTTAAATGTTGACTTTTCAAAATTTCATTGAGTGTTCTCTACCACAGAACCATAGAGGAAGAATATTGAGGGAATCTTTAAAAATTGCAGCTATACACTAGGTCAAACTTAATTTATAAACCCAATTATCTTTTTCTCATAAAAATCAGCTAAGAATTTCTTAAATTCATTTGTTAAATGTTTCCTAACGTTTAACATTATCAGATAACCAATTCCAGGTGCTTGTGGCGAATCTGATAATGAAATGCATTATAAGTAATTAAGAAAGAAAATCCAAGGAATTTTTTTCTCCATGTAACTGACAGGAGCTACGGTAGCAGTATTGTAGAAATTCACCCAGTACACATTCATTTACGTGTATGTTCTCATTAATATAATGCTAGGTGTTGTAGCAAGCTCCCAAATGGAAATGCCTTAAGGGAATAGAATTTCACTTCTCACTCATTCAGTAGTCCAATACGGATGTTTCCAATCAGCAGAAATCTCTTCTACAAAATATAATTTGGGGGACCTAAGAGATTTTTATCCTGTGGCTCTGCCATCTTCAATAGATGGCTTCTAAGGTTATGCTAGGTGCCATCTCCATTCTAGCCAGCAAGAGGAGTAAAGGGGCATAGAAGTTTTTTATGGACCAGATCTGCAAGTGGCCCACATCATTTTCACCACAGAGCTTCTTGGAGAAATGGTTGATTTCTGGTCATAGGTAGGGAAAGTAACAAATAAGCCTGGATACATTATTTTCTAGAAATCAAAGAAGGGATCCAACCCTAATGGGGACATGTGAAAAGGACAGAGGAACCAGTATGAAGAAGCTTCTATTGGCAAAATTTGGGCAATTTGAGCATGAAAAAGAATAATTAGAAACTCTGATAGAGGGGAAAACATTTGTTTTGGGGTATGGAATGCTGTATTTTATTGCTTAAATCTGCCTGCAAAAAACCAGAAAAGTGATGAATACAAAAACAAACAAACAAATAACAGCAACAAAATGCATCCATATCCATCTGAAGACATCAGAGGCACCAAATCAGTGAAGACCTGGGTAGTCAAGATCAAAGAAAGAAAGAAAGGGAAGTACAGAGAGGTGAGCCCTATATTCAGGGTGGATTTTCCCTTTAGGAATTTTCTCTTTTGAAATTGGTGGCCAACAAGATGGGTAGCTATGAGCCTGAGTACCTAATCAAAGCTAATGGCCAACTCACAGAGCTGGGGAGAAAACAAAAGAAATTCAGGGCTGACTAAAGAGGAAGATCGCTGATAAAAACACAAACTTTTTTAGTTTGAGTCCTTTGAAGGGCTATACTCTAGGAGTAAGGCCTAACTAGAAATATATCAACCCTCGTAAACACTCAAACACAGCTTAGATTTAGTTTAATCCTAAAGTGGATTAAGGTGATCTGCCCTTATCCTAATCACCTGACAGAAGGAAAAGTAAATCCTCTCTTGTGGAAGATTACAACATCCAGAGACTTAAATTACATCTCAGATTTTTCATGTATAACGCCTGGAATTAAAAAATAATTATTAGGTACACAAGGAAATGAAATTAATTGATTGAAAAACCAAAGAAATAAAAACAGACTCTGCAAGTAGACCCACAGCAGATACTGTTATCAGAGACAAACTTTAAAATAACTGTAATTAATAGGTTCAAGAGAATAGAGAACAATGAGGGTATTTTCAGTACATGTGAAATTTATAAAAGACAAAATAGTAATTTTATGTCTTAAAAAAGCAATAAGTGAAATTGAGAAATTGAATGCTGAGTTTACTAGTAGATTAGACTCAGCTGAAGAGAGAATTAGTAACCTAACAGAAGCATCAGGAGAAAATAAGCAGACTAAAGAGTGGAGAAATAAAGAATGCAAAATACAGAAATAAGCATAAGAGGCATATGGGACACAGTAAATAGGCATAACATATTTATAATGGATTCCCAGAAGGGAAGGAAGAAAAAAAAAGATAGAACGGAACAAATAAGAAGAAAGAAAAAAGATCAGAAGAAATCTGGAGGCATCATACTTCTTATTTCAAATTATATTACAAAACTATAGTAATCAAAAGAGTATGGTACTGGCATAAAAACAGACACATAGGTCAATGGAACAGAATAGAGCGCCCAGAAATAAACCCACACATATACGGTCAACTAATTTTCAACAAAGGTAAGAATTCACGATGGGGAAAAGATTGTCTCTTCAATAAACGGTGCTGGGAAACCAGATATCCACATGCAAAAGAATGAAATCTACACTTACCTTACACCATACGCCAAAATCAACTCAGAACAGATTCAAGACTTAAATCTAAGACCTGAATCCATAAAACTCCTAGAAGGAAAGGGGAAAAGCTCCTTGACATTGGTCTTGGCAATGATTTTTTTAGATTTGACACCAAAAGCACAGGCAACAAAAGTAAAAATAAATAAGTGAGACTACATCAAACTGAAACATTTCTGCACATCAAAGGAAACCATCAACAAAATGAAAAGCCAACCTCCAGAATGGGAGAAAATATTTGCAAACTGTATATCTGATAAGAGGTTAGTGTCCAAAATATATGAGGAACTCGTACAACTCAATAGTAAAACATCAAATAACTCTATTTAAAAATGGGCAAAGGGGGCCGGCCCGGTGGCGCAAGCGGTTAAGTGCGCGCGCTCCGCTGCGGCGGCCCGGGGTTCGCTGGTTCGGATCCCGGGCGCGCACCGACGCACTGCTTGGTAAGCCATGCTGTGGCGGCGTCCCATATAAAGTGGAGGAAGATGGGCACCGATGTTAGCCCAGGGCCGTCTTCCTCAGCAAAAAAAAAGAGGAGGATTGGCGGATGTTAGCTCAGGGCTGATCTCCTCACAAAAAAAAAAAAAAAAAAAAAAAATGGGCAAAGGACCTGAATAGACATTTTTCCAAACAAGACATACAAATGACCACAGGTATATGAAAAGATGCTCAACATCATTAATCATCAGGGAAATGCAAGTCAAAGCCACAATAAGATAGATATCACCTCATACCTGTCACAATGGCTATTATTAAAAGTCAAAAGAGAGCAAATGGGGGCCGGCCCCGTAGTATAGTTGTTAAGGTCATGCACTCTGCTTAGGCGGCCCAGGGTTTGCAGGTTCGGATCCTGGGCCACCTCAGGCCCAGGTGCAGACCTACGCACCCCTTATCAAGGCATGCTATGACGGGCGTCCCATATAAAGTAGAGAAAGATGGGCATGCATGTTAGCACAGGGCCAATCTTCCTCAGCAAAAAGAGGAAGATTGGCAACAGATATTAGCTCAGGACTAATCTTCCTCACCAAAAAAAAAAAAAAACAAAAGAAAGAAAGAAACAAAAATGATAGCAAATGTTGGCAAGGAAGTGGAGAAAAGAGAACACTTGTACACTGTTGGTGGGAATATAAATTTGTACAGCAATTAGGTAAAACAGTATAAGTATGGAGCTTCCACAAAAAAATTAAAAATGGTATTACCATATGATCCAGCAATCCCACTTCTGGGTATATATCCAAAGGAAATAAAATCACTATGTCAAAGAAATGTCTACACTCCCATGTTCATTGCAGCATTATTTACAATAGCCAAGACATGGATACAGCCTAACTGTCCATTGACAGATGAACAGATGAAGAAAATGTGGTCTATCCTTCAATCCAAGAGAATATTATTTAGCCTTAAAAAAGAAAGAAATTCTGCCATTTGCAACCACATGGATGAACCTGAAGAACATTACACCGAGTGAAATAAGCCAGACACAGAAAGACAAATACTGCATGGTCTCACTTATATGTGGAATTTAAGAAACTTAAAAAGAAAAAAGTTGAACTCATAAAAACAAAGAGTAGAACTGTGGTCACCAGTGACTGGAAGTTAGGGGGAAAGGGAGATATTGATCAAAGAGTACAAACTTTCAGTTATAAGATGAATAAGTTCTGCAGACCTAATGTTAAGCAAGGTGAATCTAGTTAACAATAATGTATTGTATACTTGAAATTTGCTAAGACAGTAGATCTCAAGTGTTCTCACCACACACACACACACACACACACACACACACACACACACACACACAAGGTAACTATGCGCACTGGCGGATATGCTTTTAAAAAAATTGCCAAGTAATTGCTCCTCAACAACTCCTGCCCGTCCTCAGTAGTTTCTTTCTTGCTGGTATTATAATTAGGGATTAAATAAATTTAAATAGAAAATTTATCAAAGAAGAAGTTAATAGAGGAAAACTGCAACAATTAACACATAATGGGTTAATGCAAAAGGAGTCAAGAAAGAGGATAAAAAGGAATGTTTTTGTGAGAAATATGTATCAAGTGACTTATCAATAATCACACAAAATGTCAATAGACCACGCCAATTAAAACACAAAGATTGTCCAACAGCTTGCAAGAATACAGAAGGTTTGAAAGTAAAAAATATATACCATCTATACATTAACCTAAAATAGACTTTAAGGCAAAAAGTATTACTAGAGATAAAAAGGGACATTGTGTAATAATTAAAGATTCATTTCACCTGAAATATATAATAATTCTAACTTTGCATTTAACAACAGAGTATCAAAAATAAAGCAAAATTTGTCAGAACTAGAAGGAGAAATAGATCAATCCGCAATCATAGTTAGAGATTTTAACATATCTCTGATAGTAAGTGATAGAAGAAGATGAAGGAAAAAGTCAGTAAGATATAGAAAATTTGAGCATGACTAATGAACATCGTATATAGAATACTGTACCTAAAAACCAAAGAACATACTTTCTTTTCAAACGCACTTGGAACATTTACCATTTGCTGAGCTGTAAAACATGACTCAACAAATTTGATAGAATTCAAATTACCCAGAGAATGTTTTCTGACTACAGTATAATTAAGCTAGCAATTTAAAGGTACCCAGAAAAGCAGCCCTATATACACCTCTAAATAATCCATGGGTCAGATTTTTAAAAAACTCAAGTTGGAAATTAGAAAATATTTTGAATTGAATTAGAATGTATGGGATGTCCACCTGCCCCTTGTTTGTTCAATAGATGTTTCCCCTACTAACTTGCAAAATCTTAAACCCAGGAAAGGACTGGGCCAGCAAGATCCAGAAAACAGATTTGCATGAAGCCCCTCTCTTCAGAATGTGGGGCAGGGAATGAAGAGGCCTGGTAGAACTCTGCAGTAGGGCCTCAGAGGCCGAAGGGTCTTGGGAAGCAGAGCTTTGAGAACAATTTCACCATGAAAAGCTCTCCTCCTTACCCTTCTCTCTAAGAAAAAGGAATGTGGGATGCTGCTAAAGCAGAGGGGGGAGAAAAGTTAGAGCCTTAACAACAATATTACAAAGGAAGAAAGGCCCAAAATCAGTGGTTAAATATCCATCCAAAAAGTTGGCAAAAGAAGAGCTAATCAAATCCAAAGAAAGTAGAAGAAAGGAAATAATAAAGATAAGGGCAGAAATGAATGAAAATAAACATGCAAAAGAAAATAATCAGCAAAACCAAAATTTTTCTTGAAAAGACTCATAAAATTGATAACCTCCAGAAAAAAAAATAATTAAAAGAAAAAGAAAGAGAAAGTACAAATAACCAGTACAAACAAGGGGACAGACCTTAAAGAGATAATTATAGGTTATTACAAACATTTTTTATGAATAAACTTGTCAACTGAGATAAAATGGATGAATTCCTAGAAAAACACAAGTAGATATAAACATTTAAATAATTCCGTATCTATTAAAAACAGTAAATCTATAATTTAAATCTTCCTATGAAGAAAAATTCAGGCCCAGATGATTTCACTGATGAATTCTTCCAAACATTTAAGGAAGAAATAACACTAATCTTAGATAAATTTTCTCAGAGAATAGAAGCAGAAGGGATACATTTCAATTTTTATTAGGCCAGCAGGATATTACAAAAAAGGATTCAATTTTTCTCATGAATATGCATGATGATATTTTAAACAAAATATATATATAAAAAAGATATACAAAAAAGGTATACATCATGACCAAGGCAGTATTTTCCCCCAACAAAGCACAGTTGATGTAACATTAGAAAATACCAATATAATTCAGTACATTAACAGAAAAGAGAAGAGAAATCAGGTAGATAATCGTATTGATAGATGTAGAAAAATATTTGATAAAATTCAATATCCATATATGACTTAAAAATAATCATGGCAAACTAGAAATAGAGGGAACTCCCTTAATTTGATAAGTATCAATAAAAACTTACAGCAAACTCTATATTTAATGATGAACTATTAAAAACTTTCTTCCTGAGATTAGGGTTGAGGAAAAAATGTGGGAGATCACTTTTGTATATCACTATTGTATTACCACTATTCGATGTGGTATTGGAGGGCCCGGCATTTGAAATAAGGCAAGAAAAAGGAACAAAATGCATAAGAAATGAAAAGGAAGAAACTACCATTATTCATGCATGATATGATTTTGTGCCTAGAAAATCCAAAATAATCTACGAATAATACATTACAATTAGTAACTTAAGCAAAACTACAAAACATTATCAAGAGAAATTAAGAAAGATCTAAATAAAGAGAAATATGCCACATTCTCCCTCCCCAAATTGATCTGTAGATTCAATACAATCTTAATAAAGATCCAGTAGCATTTTTTTGGGAATTATCAAGTTGATTTCTAAAATTTATATATAAATTCAAAAGCCTCCTAATAACAAAGGCAATCTTGAGGAAGAAGAACAAGTTTGGACCTCACGTACTACTAGATATTCTAGAGTTATATAGCTATAGCAATTAAAACAGCATAGTATTATCGGCACGAGAATAAACAAATAAAACAATCAAGCAAAATAAAGTCCAGATAGAGATCCAAACATATATGAATACTTGATTTATGACAAAAGGAGCATAGTAAAGCAGTGGAGAGAGGATAATCTTTTCAATAAAATGTTCTGATTAGGTGGAAAATGATATTGACCCCTGTCTAACATCATACTCAAAAAATTAATTCCAGATGGACTGTGGGTCTCAATGTAAACGAAGAAACAATAGAGTTTCTGAAAGATAATACAGAGAATATCTTCATGATCTTGGGGTAGACAATGATTTCTGAAATAGGATATAAAACCACTAAACGTAATGGAATTGATTGATAAACTAGAATATATTAAAATTAAGAATTTATATTCCTCAAAGGGCACCATTCAGAGAGTGAAAATGCAAACCAGAGAGTGGGAGTTGTTTTAAATACATATAACCAACACAGGAGTCATATCCAATCTTACAAATCAATTTTTTAAGGACAGACAAGCCAATTTAAAAATGGGCAAAAGAATTAAGCATTTCACATCTAAATGATCAATAAGCACATTAAAATGTGCTCAAGATCATTGGGGGAAGGCAAATTAAAATCACAATCAAATACCATTACAAACCTGTTAGAATGACAATTTCAAATGTTGACGAAGATGTGAAGCCATTGGAACTCATATACTGTTGGTAGAGAGTAAACTGGTACACCTCTTGGGAAAACCAAACATTTGTATACCCTATGACCTAGTAATTCCACTTCCAGGTATGTACCCAAGATAATTGCTTACATCTGTTCACCAAAATACCTGCAGAAGGGGTGATGTCATAGGAAGTACACAGCATCGCCAGTGAAGAATTCTGTCCAAAATATTTAACCCAAATCTATTCAAGCTTTTAAACCTAACTTCCAGTTTACAGTGAAGGGAGGGTAAAGAGAAACCATGATATCATGAGACACACTCAGATAAATCTAAGATATTAGATATCGTACAAAATGGCCTGAATTCTTCAAAAAGTCACTATCAAGAAGGAAAAAACAAAACACAACAAAGGTAAACCAAACAGTGAAACACTAAATGCAATGCGTGAACCAGGACTGGGTGTTGGTTGAGAAAACACAACCTATACAAGACAATCTTGTAACGTCTGGGGAAGTTTGAACGCTAGATATCAGGTGTTAAAAGTTATCATTATTTTTCATAGTGCAAAGTGATGTGGAGACATGTTCTGATCCTCAGAAGGTGCATGCTGTGTATTTAGGGGGAAGTGTCATGATGTCTGGAACTTATTTTCAAATATTTAGCAAAAGTAAATATAAATAGATGATAGATGAATGGATGTAGACATAGATCTATGTATATCATGAGAAATATGGCAAATATGGCAAAAGGTTAACAAGTTGCTCAATTTAGGCACTGGAAATTTTGATGTTTATTATGCCAACTTATGTATATATTTAAATTTTCAATAACAAATTCCTGGAATAGATTTTTGTGTGTGTGTGTGGTGTGAGGAAGATCAGCCCTGAGCTAACATCTGTTGCCAATCCTCCTCTTTTTTTTTTTGCTGAGGAAGATTGGCCCTGGGCTAACATCCATGCCCATCTTCCTCTGCTTTATATGGGACGCCGCCACAGCATGGCTTGACAAGTGGTGTGTCGGTGCGCGCCCGGGATCCGAACCTGCGAACCCCGGGCTGCCGAAGCAGAGCGCGAGCACTTAACCACTTTTGCCACCTGGCCGGGCCTGGAATAGATTTTTTAAATGGAACTTTGCATGTAGACTTCTTCAGAAGGGCAATTAAGTTCTCCTCTACTTTAAGAAAATAGAAACTAGAAATCCTAAAATATATGTTATGTATGTAGTTTCTGTTAGAGAGAATGCTGGAATGCTAATCAGAGAATTTAAAGTCAAAGAAAATGCCTTGGCTCTACATCAAAAGTTTGGTTCATGAATGTATATTGATATGATCTGGGTTAAAGTGAAATGCTTAAGGGGGCTGGCCCGGTGGTGCAGTGGTTAAGCGCACGTGCTCGGCTACGGCGGCCTGGGGTTCACGGGTTCTGATCCCGGGCGTGCACAGATGCACCGCTTGTCAAGCCATGCTGTGGTGGCGTCCCATATAAAGTAGAGGAAGATGGGCACGGATGTTAGCCCAGGGCCAATCTTCCTCAGCAAAAAGAGGAGGATTGGCATCAGATGTCAGCTCAGGGTTGATCTTCCTCACGAAAAAAAAAAAAAATTGCTTGATGTATATATACATCACCTTTTAATGATTCCTAGCTTTAGTTATGTTTTTCCAATGAGCCTACCAACTACTAGTGCCAATTAATGCCAAATAAGAGGGCATACTTGTTTACTTCATGTATGAAAAGAAGGTAGCACCCAGCTCATAGCTGGTTGAGTGACTGCAATTGGAATAACCATCTGTTAGTGCTGTTGGGTCTTCCAAGAGAAAAACAGGACGCATGAAGACGGTGCTGGTGTTCTAGGGGGCCACGTGCAACACAATACCCCCAAAGCCAGACTCCTCACCATCATGCTGCATGTGGTCCCCTAGAAGGCCAGGACACTCTTCACTCACCTTGTTTTCTCTCGGAAGGCCCAACAGCACTAACAGATGGTTATTCCAATCAGAGGGGCATAGGATAAAACTCTGGAGATGTATCACCTTGGGAAAGCCACTTAACCAACATGAGCCCAGTTTTCGCATATGAAAGGTGAGACCTACTTCATAGAGTTTCCGTAGGGGTTGAACGTGACAGTGTCTCTACAGAAACTGTATGATGCATAACAAACGAATTAATCGGTGGTGGTGTTATGTGTAGGGGTGTCTGGCAGGAGGAAGAGGGTTCTGATATATCAGCCAAGGCTGTAACTGTTGCTGAAGACATACAGGAAATGGAGGTTCTGCTTTCTCAGAAAATTCTAGAGGGAGGAAATGGGGTAGATTTACCAAATGTGCTTAAGATGACCTTATTCTTATAAACTAGTCAAACCAATTTTTATCAAAGGATGCCCAGGGCCTTAGGTATCAGGGTCACATGTTGGAATTGTTCAAGATGCAGATTCCTGAGCCAAGCCCTGTACTTACAGAATAAGAAGCTCTGGGAATGGGGCCTGGGAAGCTGCATTTAACAGGTTTGAGTGCTGATGCTGAGACCATGTCTACCCTGTTCACTGCTGTATCCCCCACACCTAGCAGAGTGCTTGGCACACAGAGGTGCTCAAGAAATACTGGGTGATTAAGTGGACAAACAGACAAATCAACAACGTATTGTTCCGTGATTCTTACAAACAGGGCGGAGAGGTAGGGCTGATTTCTGCCCTTCCTTACATACCCCTCAGGCTGCAAGTTGCCCTCTTTCTCTTCTTTTTCTTTTTGCCACTGCCCTTAGGGTCATTATTACTTGATTTTGCTGCGGAGACTTGCTGAGGCCAGAAAAAGGTGGGGCCCTGGTCCTCTTGCTGCCTGTGGAGTCCTGGCCGGTGAGCTAGCTGTATATACAGCAGTGGTCTCAATTCTGGCTGTACATTAGAGCGACCTGAGCCTTGGCCCCCAGACAAATTAAATCAGAATCCCTGGACTTGAGATCCATCTATTGGTATTTTCAAGAGCTCCCCAAGTGATTCCGTTATGTAGTGCAGTTGAGAACCATTGGCAAACAGTACTGTGGATAGCTCTAAAAATCTCAGTGTTGAGTGCAAAAGGTGGAAAGTGATTTATAACACAGTACCATTTAGGGATATTAAAATTTAATATACAGGCAAAACAAAGTTACATGTTTTTCAAAGATATACAAAAATCTAAGGATGTTCATGAAATCCCAGGAAGGAGGAGAATGGAGGGGAGTAGGAGTGAGAATGGAGAATAAATGGGAAAATATAAAATAAATCAAGAGAGAGACCTTGCACAGACCTTAAAGCCATACACTAAGGAGTGTGGCCCCCATAAGTCCAGTCACGATAGTGAATATGAGTAGAGCACTTACGTGCACCAGACAAGTGTGTATGCTTTCCATGATTCCTCTCTATTAATCCTTACAACAATTATGAGGTAGATATTTAGGGTCATTTTACAGATGAGAAAACTGAGGCTTAGAGTTTAAGAATACTAACGAAGGTCATGCAGCCAGTAAGTGGTGGAGTTGGGTGTAAGTCCTGTCTGCCTGACAGAATTGAGCCTCTCTTTGCTCCTTTCATGGCCTCTCTTGGTCTCCTTGAGCATCTGCTGGAAGGAAAGCTTCCTTCCCCCTCCTCCCCATTTCATGCCACCCCTTGCCAAGAATGGCAACGAGAATAACCATTCAATGCTTTGGGCCAAAGGCAAAGGAAGGAGGCCTACATACAACCTTCTGGACCTGGAAACATCCAGAAAGAAGTCTCATATGATGGAATAGAAAAAAAGGACAGTGGAGGCTAAGATGGAGGAGAGGGGAGCTCAGAGCTCATTTAATAGATTTAATTTATTTTAATTTAATATATTTAATAACACCAGGTAGTCCCTTTCCCTATGTAAACCCATCTTGTGGAATACTTTTGTGTAACGCCCTATCCACTGCTCACACCTACCTCTGAGGACAGGATCTTTCTACCAATCTCAGGATCCTTAGAAATAAATTATATTAATAACGTCTTTATTAAGGCAGGCACAAATATTAGCCCTCTTTTTCTCAGAGAAAACTGATGCACAGAGGGGTCACTTGAAGAAGATTTCCCAGTTAGAAAGTGATGAGGCAGGAGAGAGATAGGAGGTGCACTCTCCTCTCATCTGGGTTGGCGCCCTCTAGAGCTGACTCAAGTCTCTGACTGCCCTTCTCCTCTCCCACCTGGATATCCAAGTTTCTAGTAGGGTTTTTTAATCCCAGAAGCCAGCCCCCACCAGACTGTGCTCTAACCCTGCGGTGCACTCATAGGGGTCAGACAGAGGAGCCTGACCCTTTGTTTTAGATGCATGTGCAGCTGCCTCTGTGGGAAAAATCGAGAGGCACTGAAAAGTCCTCTTCTCCCACTTACTTAAAACTATCTCCCCTGCTGCCCTGCCACAGTATCTGAAGCCATCCCATCGCTTTATGGAATTAAAGGCTTTAGCTAAAATATAAATCTCTAATCCAAGGAGGTGTGAACAGAATAAGGGAGGTTGTTCAAATTTTACTGTGCCTAAAACTCAACTTGAAAACTGACTGAAAATGCAGATTCTTGGATCCCAGTAGCAAAGATTCTGATTTGACAGGCACAGAGTTGAGCCTGGAAATCTGGAATTTTAACAAACATTTCCAGTGATTCTAGTAGTGGTGTTCCTTGAACCTCACTTTGAGAAACACTGAGTTAATATGACCTCTTCAGCTTTAATTAGTTAATCAGACTCTTGGCCCAGAGGCCAGCTCAGTCTAGGCTGACCGCTTCTTTAACGAGGCGGAGAGGAGAGAGACACAGCTGCTCCTCCGCTGACTTGGTCTCGGTGTACTTCAGACTGTGCTCTCAGCTCATGGCTGAGAGTGAGTATTTGGGGCCCTAACTCAGAACCCTGAGTCTGAGACTCACTAGACTTTGCTAGACACACATTCGTGGGATGGCGAAGG
This sequence comes from Diceros bicornis minor, assembly GCF_020826845.1. Taxonomy (NCBI): domain Eukaryota; kingdom Metazoa; phylum Chordata; class Mammalia; order Perissodactyla; family Rhinocerotidae; genus Diceros; species Diceros bicornis. The sequence goes on along the minus strand of NC_080764.1, from coordinate 18,349,605 downwards.
CCTTGTGCTATTTCAAGACCTCATGCGGTAGTTCTCAGCTTCATGGACCCACCCAACACGTAAAGGTGGAAAGAGAAAAGTGATATTTTGAATTGTGGTGACACTGTATTTAAACATATTCTTATATCTTTCCAAGGTCTTGAACGGTATTACAACAGAGTGTCACATGAGGGCACTCTGAGGAATCAACTAGAGTGAATTCCATAGGAAATGGGTGGGTGGGGGGGTTACCTAATGAATAGATTTCGCTTTTAGTCTGATTGAGCCTCCTTAGCCTAGAAAGATCCTCAGAGCTGGCAACTGTGTGTGCATGCCTGTTCGTGCTCAGCGTGTGTATGTGTGTGTGTTGCACACATGCAGAAGGTGGGGAGTAGTGAGGAGTAGAAATTGATAAGGGACCAAAGGGAGAGTAAATTAAAATAATGAGCCTTCAGAGATCACCTTCTTTGTGATTTGAGAGACAATTCTGCACCGTCATTGAAATGCCCCGGTCCCTTCCCTTTAAGGGCAAAAATGTCAGTTCCCACAGATGGTCCTTGAGCAGAAGAGATCACATGGAAAAACGTGCCAGAAGAAAACGCCCACAGAGGAAGGCTTATCAGTGCGGGTGCATCTCCTTGGGTCAGCTTCTGCTGAGGCCGTGTCCCCTGCCTCGCCATCAGCCCTCACAGGCTGACAACAGGAGACCTGGGCTCTCACCAGCAGCTGCTCTGCAGGCTCCCACCCCAGAAAAAGCAGCTCCAGTTACACATTAGTCACAAAAATAACAATGATCAGAGAGAACAAAAGGCATGAAATGGCTTCATTCTCCCAATTTAGTTCCGGGACTGGAGGATCCATTTAGATCTGGAAGGAGCCGGATTTTAGCTTGTTATAAAATAGTTGAATAAAGTACTGGACATTATTTTTATTTCCCACTTTCCCAGCGTTTTCTCCCCCTTGCCTCCCCCCACCCCCCACCTTCAATGCAAGCTTTTAATGGGCTCTCGGGCCCTTTTTAGTCCCTCCCCACAGGCCCATGATAAGAAACAAAAGAAAAACCACGTTTGCCCTCTTTTCACCTGGGAAGGCCTACTCAAGAGGCTGAAGGGCCCAATCAGAGCTCATAGTTAAGGTCCCTTGTACTGTCCTGGGCCCCAAAAGGAATGATAGCAGGTGACTGATGAGGGGACCTCCCCCTCAGGGCAAGTGCAGTGGTCTCATTGTAAAGGCATTTGGTCATCTGAAACAAGGGGCCCATGGCGGCTCGATCAGATGACAGCACTCCAAATGCTTTTGTGGTTACAAGTTGTTTTACTGGGCAGTGGAAGATGTGGATCAAAGCTGCATTCCAGGTACACACGATTGGTTTTCCCCTTGCCCTCACTCCCTTGAACACATGCATGCACACACCTGCACACACACACACATGCACACACATGGACCCTCCTGCCCCAAAGCCAGGCCTTGAGCTTTGAAAGGCTGGCTGAAAAAACTAGACCAGGGGTTGTTGTCAGCTTAGAGGTTGGCTGATTTTTATACTTATGAAATAACAAAATATAATGAAGTTCTTTCTTTGTGAGAATAAGGCCATCAGGTTATTGGGGGGGCAATGATGAGACAGCCCTTTTTGGATTATTTGTCATACTTAGAGGATTTGGTTGGGATCGCAGTGTCCAAAATTGGGATCGGCAGCACAGAGGCAGGTGGGGAGCTGAAAGGGTGAGGTTTTGGGATCGGTTCTGCCATTGACTTACTGTGTGAGTGTGGGAGGGGCACCACCCTGGGGTTCGTGTTCTTCCTCTGTACTAGGTGATTTTTCCCTCTGGAAGTTTTGAGCTCCAAGTCTACGAGTCCAGGCCTCTCTGAGGCTCAAACATCTATATGCAGCATTTTTGGGAGGCCTCTGCTCTTTCCATGTGCATTGCTTTGGGATTTGTTTGGAATTTTACTTATTCTCCAGAAGGTTGAACTTTAATGCAAGATGAGTCTTTTTCCTGTCTCACAGGAATTAACCCACAATGCATGTTAGAGGCAGGAGGTAGATGAACCAGATAAGCATGGAAGATTTTGACTTCCCTTTCTCTTTCTTTGGATCTCTTTGCCTGTCCATATTAAAGCCCAACTCTGTTTTTCTTCCTTCGCATTCTTATTTACGGGCTACGTAGGACAAGGATCCCTCAGCAAGGTTTAACTTGGTTTCTCCTCATTTAAAATTTGAGTGAGCTCTTCCCTGTGAAATGGATTCGCCCTTTGAAAAAAAATGTAGTGTGGCTAAGGTAAAAAGCAATAAGAACATAATCTGAACAACAAAGCAAAATTACATTGATATCTTCTCTTAACCAAAAGTGACAGGTTTCTTTACAAATTACGTGTGTATAGATGCCATATTGAAGCAAACTCAATACTGATTTCGTGTGAGGTTGACGTGTACATACTCCAAATTGGTAAGAAGTCACCCACAGAGTAACTTATGCCTTTATTTTATGTGATGTACTTGGCAACATAAATAATCACGTCTGAAGTCCTGTGATTAGTATTGACAAACAAGAACACAGACTATTTATGTATAGGTAAAGGAGAGTGGGAAGAATTTTAACCCTGGAATTCTCTGTCTGTTGACTATTTAGGATCCTAATCTTGAAGCTGGATACACAAGAGTTTTTGTTTTGGTCATATTTAGTATTTATGCATTTTTCCAAAAATGAGCCAAAGAGTAGAAGAGAGATTTCAATTTGCTAACATCCAGATTCAACCCTGGTTTAATACAATGGTGCTTTTAGTGGGCATTAAAATCACTGGGGAACTTGTTTAAAATGTTGATTCTCAGACATCACCCCTCAGAGTGTTTGACTCTAAGCCGAGTTGGGTGCAAAAATCTGCATTTAGCAGGCACTCCATGGTGAGGCATATGCCTCTAGTCCAGGGAGATTGTGCTTTAAGTCACACTCACCTCATATATATTTGATTTTTTCCAGTTAGAATTTTTCAATTTTTATTTTGATTATTTTATGTATTCAAAGGCTTAGGTGTATAATTAATACTATAGTTGAACTTATTCAATAGCGTTTTATAGATTGCAAGACACACTAGGTAGAGGCCATGTCTTGTTCATCTTTCTAGTTCCAGAAATTAGTACACTGTCTGCGACACAGGAGACTCTCAAAATGTGTTGACACATCTCACAGAACCAAAGGTTCAGCTGTGATTTAAAATAGCTGCACTCTCGGACCTTCGGCGAACAGCCTCAAACTCTGGAATACAAATTGTAAACATTATCTGACCTCCAAAGAGGCCAATCTTTACATGTTTGCATTGATTCATGCCCTCAGCTGTAGATTTTTTATTATCATTTAAGTAGAATCTGTAACAAGCTTGCTTATCTTGTTTCCCAGCTTAAAGGAAATGGAGGAGAATTAGAGGAGGCACCTCAACAGCTTTCTCCTTCACTTGTCATTGCCCAGGTCCCATGTTCTCCTGCCAGGGATGCATTCTCCAACTCTGTACTTGTCTGAAACCTACTCATCATCCAAGGCTCAGCTCAGGACTCATTGGGAAGTCTGCTCTGATTATTCTCACTTCTCTTCTGATCTTCCATGACAGTTTTGTGTCTAGCAGCTCTTCTGAACCAATCCTCACATTGGCCAAGCAAATCTTATTGCCTTTGCTGGCTCTCCCCCCTCCCCTCCCCACACCTTAGAGATCCTGGTTGGAGCTAGAATCCTAATCTACCCTCCATCTTTTCTTCCCACATTCCTGAGATCTGCAGTAGAAAATGAAAATGGTTTCCAAGTCCATAGTACAGCGTGGAAAATCTTTAGTTCGTACTGTCCAATTAGCAACTCCAACATATCTTGCCTTAGATGCTTATTTGTCTTTTCATATCTATCTAATCCATCACAAATCCTGTTACCTTCAACTCCTAAAAGTCTCACAAATCCTTCTGCCTTTCTCCATCTCCACCACCACTTCTCTAGCTGGTCCAAATTTCCGTCTTTTCTCCCTTAGGTGTTTGCCCTAATTTCCTGCTTGATGTTCCCACATCCCATCTGTTCTCCATCCTGCAGCCAGAATGATCTCAAAATGCAAAATGATCTTATCTCCCCCAGCTTAAATGCTGTATAGTTTCCCATTGCTTTTAAAACAGATAAAGCTTCTCAACATGGACTATAGGGCCCTCTGAGGAATGGACCCTGCCCACTTCTCTAGCTTCATCCTCCGACAAGCTCACCTTGTTCTCTCTGCTCCAGCCACCATAGTCTTCTTTCAGTGTCCTGTATTTTCCAGAATCCCTCCTCCACAGGGCCTTTGCACACACTACTCCTTCTGCTCGGTATTCCCTGACTTCTTCGTCCAAGTCACTGCTATTCACGTTGCATGACTCAGCTCAAATCCTTACCTGATTTCCCCGGCTAGATCAAACCCCATTCTTATAACTCCCTGCATCTTCCTTCAGAACGTCTAATGCAGTTTTAGTTTTACAGATATCTTTGTGTTTGCTTGATTAATATCTGTTTCTGCAACTGACTGCAAGCTTCGTGAGGACAGGGGTCGTACCTGCTTTTGCTCACCATTGCGTCTCCAGTATTTAGTCCAGTGCTTGTCAAATGGCAGGCAATCAATAAATATTTGTTGACTGATGAATGTTTGACAGATTTATTCAACAACACTAAATGTGTCATTCCCTGGAGATGTCAATGTACATTAGATATTACCCTTTATATTTAGATTCTCCCCATCTAGTGGGGAAAATGGACTTGAAAGCTCTTAATTTCAAGAGTGTAATAGGCAGATGAACATAGAGCTTGTGATCCAAAGGAGAGAGCAAATAAATCCACCCAAAGGAATTTATAGAGACTTCATAGAGTATGAAATATTGGAACTGTCTTGAAAGATAAATACGAGTTCTTCAAATGGAGAACTGTCCCAAACAAAAGGAAAGCATATGCAAATGCTAACGGTGTGCAATAGCTGGGTGGCAGGTATATGGAGTTCTAGAGTGGCGTTGGGTTGGGCTGATGGGGCATGGGTGAGAAATGGGTGGCAGGTTGAGGTGAAAAGTCTTGCTAAGGACATTGGACTATAAGAAACAGAGTCAATGGAAGTATAGATAAATTTAAGGATGCTTGCATACTGGGAAGGTCATTTAGACTGGAATGAGGAATCATGGGAGGGAAAGAGAAAGGAGTTAGGGAGAACAATGAAGAAGCCACTTCAATAGCTCAGATGAGAAAAAAACAGGGCACAAGGCAGTGATGGCAGAGAAGCGGGGAGTTAAATTTGGGAGCTGTTTCAGAGGAAGAATTAATAAGACTCAATGATCAATTGGATATGGTGTTTTAGAGAGGGCGGAAGTGTAAGATAGTTCAAATTAAGTAGACTAGTATTGCTAATCTACATAAAAAATACACCAGGAAGAACAGGTTTGGGGATGAGGAAGGAGATAAATCGTTCAGTTTGAACTGGGCTGACTACCTCTTATTTGATTTTTTTCTCTGACATTGGTGATGACCTATAAGAATACATCAGTACTGTGTGTCTTTAAAAAGACAATAGGCAGCATCTGCCATGTGCCTGGGGCCAGCTACATCATCACCAGGGCAATGTACCACTCAAACAATAGCTTAATTGAAGGAAGGTCATCACATGCTGTCTGAATAATTGAAAAGGCACCTGCAGTGTTCAAATGGAGCTTTACTTTGGAATTAACTATCAACAGATGGATGCCGGCTAGGCAATTGAGTAGAATGGAACTCTTTTAAGATTTAATGTTACCGTAGTAGGGGGCAGAAGACACCTACAAAGGATTATTACATTCAATTGTATTATCTCCATCTAAGGAGCCACTCAGTGTCTTCCCGTTTGGCTTGGGGGAAGGTAGCCATCTCACCCGAACTCCCTTTTATTCTAAACCACTCATTGATCTCCTCATCCATGTCATAGTTGAAGCACCTAGGTTCAAAAATCTCCTGGTAAGAGATGAAGACACTAACTTTGGTTCTTGCTTTTGGTTAAACACATGGGTTCTAGAGCCAGAGAGCTTTGGGTTCAAATCTTGACTCTGCTGTTTATTGACTGCATGGTTCATTTTATTTTCCGTGCCTTCACTTCATTTCTATAAAAGAGAGATAACAACAGTAGCTATTTTAGGGATTTTGTGATGAATAAGTTACTCAGTGTATATGAACTCCTCAGGAGAGTGCCCGGCACTTAGAAAGTACCCAATATATTTTAGTTTTATTACTGGATGTTGAAGTTCAAGGATTGCAAACTGGGGTATTTTGCTTGATAATCAGTGTCTTAAAAAAATAAATTTACATGCCTTTAGAGGAGCAGGTACTGTCCAGTTCCTCAGGCTCCACTAATCCCCATGGCCTTAATACTCATCTCATTCACACATTTTTGTTAACCTCCTGGCCCCTATGTGTTTTGGAGTCTGTATACCCCAATACAGCCTAATTTAAGAAAGTGCTTCAGATCATGCCCTAATGATGGGAGGGAGGACAATTTTTCTTATCTTTACAAATAATTTGTCCTATACAAGTGTAGAATAACCATTTGTTACCTGGTGTGATTGGAAAAGGCTAAGAAAATCTCACTGATTCTGAAATGCCACCAATGAAGAATAATTCCTTTGGATGAAGTGCCATGGGGTTGGGAGTATTCGGAGAAGCAGGGGCTAGTAAGGCCAGCTTCAGATATGAGCCGTACTTTGCGGTCTACAGATAAAGCTCCTGTGAATTTCTGACCCAGATTAGAAAATTGCTTTACTAGGGGCCAGCCTGGTGGTATAGTGGTTAAGTTTGCACGCTCCGCTTTGGCAGCCTGGGGCATGCGGGTTCAGATCTTGGGCACAGACCTACACACTGCTCATTAAGCCATGCTTGGTGGCATCCCGCATACAAAATAGAGGAAGATTGGCACAGATGTTAGCTCAGGGCCAATCTTCCTCACCAAAAAAAAAAAAAAATTGCATTACTGTTTGAACATGATGGAAGATGAGCCTTGATTCCAATTAAGTGTGGCCCTCAAATGGGCTCTCAGTGTGCTGGGGTTTTTTACTGTGAATCAGGCAGTGCACCTAATGCTTTATCACAGAAGCCCTCTTCTTCTTAAGCTACCTTGTGTTTGTCATGGTTGGCCTTGGAAAAGCATGAGACTTGAGGGTAGGCAGATGTGACATGAAGGTGTTCATTCCTGCATGCCTTTAGCCCCTACCCCATCATTCCCATGTAACCCAAGCTGGTTTATTTCCAGGAAGCAGGAGACACAGCAAAAATAAATTCATGAATGAGACATTGCATTCAATGACAAAATGAGCACCAGGCTGTTTTTAAGCATAGAGTCAGTTACTCAGGTCACACAACTGATTTCAGCAGCAAGAGCGGGGAGCTCTCTGAAAGCCACTCACAGCTGTTACAGTTCATTCCAGCCCCTCCCGGAAAATTCCAAACAGAGGACATATTCCCCTGATACTGCCTGACTTTTATGGTCCTGATGTTCATCCCTAGAGAAAAAACTTGATTGCATTTGATGACAAAGATGTTTTAGGTTAAACTTTCCTTGTTATGAGACTGTTGCCCATGGCTTTAGAACATAGAAATATCTCTATGGCCCATTAAAGATCAGCCTCATTCAACTTTTGTGTTTTGGGCTCTCAGTGGGCTGGGGATTTTTACTGTGAATCAGGCAGTGTACATAATGCTTTATCACAGAAGCCCTTTCCTTCTTAAGCTACCTTGTATTTGTCATGGTTGGGCTTGGAAAAACATGAGACTTGAGGGTAGGCAGACTTGCGTTTGCCTTGTTTCGTTTGTGATTTCTTATATATAAGGATAACCTGGAGCAAAACTGGGAAGTAGAGGAAGTGTGTCTTTACCACTCCTTCTGTACCTTTTATTGCTGTTTTAATGGACTAACATCTGTTGGACTAGATCCTTGGCTACTAATGGCTGAGCTACTAACTGATTGGACTTTAGGAAACTTACTTCTTTTGAGGCCATATCTGTGCCATTGATAAAATGGAGAGTTGCTCCTATTGATCTAGCACTAATTAATATGTCATTAATCATGCTGCTGAACCCCCTGCCCTAGAATGGGATTAGCTAATGCCTGGACCTTGATGTAACCACTTTCCATTCCTATGCCTTAGGCAGACATCACTAATCAATCCTGCTCCTCTTTCTGACAGCCCAGGCTCAGTCTCATGGCTCGTTTTAACACATCGCCAAAGCAGACGGTGGAATGGAATTGTACTCAAGTAGAACACCATTTGCCATCCCCACTCTGTAACTATTCTACTCCCTCTCTCCCATCAAAGCATAATTGCTTGGGTTTAAGTAGCCATTTTTCCCTCTAATTTTAAGATGGTGAGATGGACACACTGATATCCAATGCTTCTTTGAGTTTGGGCAGTCTGTGGCTATCATTCTAAAGCTGACCTAATATATTCTTATTGGAATAAAGATATTAATACTAAAATTGACACACGATGCTATGCCTTCCACATATATCACCCTTTTTGTCAGTTCTTCAAAGTCTGAGAACTCTCAGTGCCTTGTCATGTCCTGGGCCAGGTGGACCATACTGGACTAGTAGAGTCAAGATTCAGTTACCCAGAGTGGGAAAAATCAGGTAAGTAAACACATTTTTCTGAAGGAGGCTTATTTCTATCTGACATACATAGTAAGGTACATAGTAAGATAATCAGAAAAACTGTATTGGGGAAAGGATTTGGGGGAAATCAGGATGGGTGGCATGGCATATTGTAAAAATAAAAAGACCCTTAAGTTCAGTTTGTAATATAAGCAAAGCAGCAGTTATAAAGAGTATTTTAAGAACTATGGTCGGATGTAAGTAAGATAGCAAGAGAGAAAAAAAAGAAAAATGTAATGGGTCTCAGAAATCTATTCTTGTCAAAATGTGCTCTTAGATATGGACTATAAGTAGGGTGACAACATAATTTAATGTCCAAACCGGGACATATTTGAAAGCGACAGGGACACTATTAATAATTGCAGTGGGACAACAGGTGTAAGCTAGGACATATGATCATTGCCACCATAATCCTACCCATTGCAGAAACTTCTGAGCATGTGTCAATCAAAAGACAGTAAATGGGTAAAATATATTAGAAGAGAAATGTCTATGAGCACTGTCTTCCTTCCCACTGACAGGCATAAAGCATGAGGACAACAGTCAGATAAAGACATAAGGAAGAATATTAAAAATATGTAGTTTTCCTGGGGCCGGCCCCGTGGCTTAGTGGTTAGGTGCGTGCGCTCCGCTGCTGGCGGCCCAGGTTCGTATCCCAGGCGAGCACCTGCGCACCGCTTCTCCGGCCATGCTGAGGCCGCGTCCCACATACAGCAACTAGAAGGATGTGCAACTATGACATACAACTATCTAGTGGGGCTTTGGGGGAAAAAAATAAATAAATAAAAAATTAAAAAAAAAAAAATATGTAGTTTTCCTATCATACATCTCAATTGCCCACATTGTTCACAGGACTCAGCTCCCAATGATTTTCGCTGCTTCAGAAATCCAAATCAGTGCTCAAGGATGGAAATTTTCTCCACTGAGGATGTGTAAGATAAGGTGCTGCAGGTTTTTAAAACTGTGTGGGACCACCGTGCTGACATTTCCTCTAAGACACCATGGTTCTCTCTGGTGTCTGTGCCTTTGGGCATGCTGCTTCTCCCACCTCTGATGCTCTTTTCCCTCCTACCTGTACTGGTACAACTTGTCTTTCCGAATCAGCTCACCTATCTCTTCCCTTGGAATTCCTCCTTTGCCCTCCAAAGACAGGTGGTCTCTGCCATCTGTCCAGTGTGCTCCTGGACCCCTGCTGTTTACCTCTGTCCACACTGTATTGGGATGTCTATTGGCTGCTTCCACCGCTTGTCTGTGATCTCTTAGAGAATTAGGACCTGTGTCTTCACATTCTCATCACTTAGCATAGCGCTTAGGTGTAAATAAATATTTGTTTAATAATTGAATAATGTCCACCTCTAGAGAGTGAAACAACTTTAGGAAAAAAAAGCAGCATGAAAACAGTTGATCTGTGCTCTCTGCTGGTAAAAATTTTGGCAGGGCAATACTCATTTGGAGGTACATATGAACACTGACATGCGGGTGTCTGAAATCAGCTATATTATTTTATTCGTCATACAGAAGAATAGGAGTGCATTTTAAAGCCCCTTTTTTATTAATATATCTCTAATAGCAACAACAGCAATAGCAACTAACCTTAACCGGTCACTTACTTTGCACCAGGTCCAATAGTAGAGACTGTCAGTTGCATACTAACACCTAAGTTCTCCTTCCTTACTAACAGAACCCTTATTTTATTGAGGTAATGATGTATAAGACTGTATTTCCCAGTCTCCCTTGATTTGGGTGTGGCTGCATGATCCAGTTCTAGCCAATGACCTGGAACAAAGATGTTGGCAAAGAATGCCAGAAGGGCTTCTTAAAAGGTAGACAGACATTTGAGGACAGACCTTTTCTCCATTCCTGAGAGTTGCAATGGAGCCATTTTGGACCATGAGATTACCATGAAGATACAGTCTATCTCTAAGATGCCAGAGCCAAAAGATAGCAGGCTCCTAGCTCCCTGTGACTTCACGGGACCAACTTCTTAGCTGGAGTCAGCTATCTCCTGACATCTTTTACGTGTGGAAATGAATCATGGAGAAGTTAAGCTGTTCTCATTTTGGATTTTCTACTGCAGGTGGCTAAACCTATTCCTAATAAGTTTAAACGTCTTACAGAGAATATTTCCACTAACCTTCTCAATACCCTTGTAAGCTGGGCAGTTTTGTCCCCACCTTACAGGTGAAGAAACTGAGGTGGCAGAGTTGGGTTTGAACCCATGGACCATCTGGCTCCTGATCCTGCTATTATATGACGAAGATCCTCTGTTTTGAATGAATTCATGCTTTTACACCTACTTGGGTATTGATTTTATACTTTTCTAAACACTTCTTTAGATCATTCTTCTTTCTACCTTCTTTTAAGCATTTTTCATGTGATCCAGTTCTGTGGTTGGCTAAGAAACCAGTAAGAGCTTGTCCCTAAAGATTTTAGCCCTGGGAGGGAGGCCTAATCATATGAGGCTCAACCACAGGGATGTTCTATTGCTCTCCTGCTATCCTCATAGTAGGAGTTTTGCTTTAGAGAAATGTTAACATGTCCTTTATCCTGTTTTGTCCTCTTGATGCTTTGAGACCAAGGCAGGACTGCTGATGTTTCCATTATTTAATGAATAAAGACCGAGCGTCCCTGGATTAGCTCTGTACAGAGCCCATTGGAGGCTGCCAACCGTTTTTCATTCTGTACTCAGGGTTCAATACTGAAGGTCACTCTGCCCTGCCTGGAGAGCCTGGGGAGACCAATGTGATAAATAATACCTGGAAGGAGTTTTAGCATCCCAGGGGAACCTCTCTAATATCACTTTCTAATATATTTCTTTTAATTTACTTATATTTTTCAAACTTATATAAATTTTTATACCAAGAATTCTAAAGAACTCTCAAAAAAAAAAAAAAAGAAAATCCCAGAAAGGAGAAGATTACTTTTCCATTGTTCATTTGCTTTTTTGGGATGTGAAAAAGCATCATGCAAACACTTCATCTGCTACATCTTAAGTGTTTATAAAAAGATAATTCAATTTCTAATAAAATATCTTTTGGATTCCTTTCTAATATATTAAGCTCAACTGTGCCCTTGCCTTTCATCTAATGAAACTCATTCTAACTCTTAAGAGGATCATGTCATTTTGCACATCAGTGAATAAGCCTCACGACTCCCATTTCAACCCACAGCAAATGCCCTTGAGGTTAGAGCTTGATGGTTAAACACAAAAGGTCCCAATGCCCTCAGATTCCACAGATGCCTGTTGAATTACCAGGATGCCCACAGACTGCAAATACTTAACAAAAGGGGTTTTTCCTCCCAGACACCCCCCGACTCCCACTCCCACCACAACTAAAAGAGAAAAAAGAACCCAAAAACTTCAAACAGTGCACCTGGCCGTAATCTTTCCTACTTGAACTAATTGCTATTTGCAGTGACATAAGGTTGGGGGGCAGCGAAGGGGGGAGACTCCTCCGGCTAATAATGAAGTATCAAACCACAAAATGATTTCATACAGTCGCTTGTTCCATTCCAGGGCAGCCAACATCTTACATTAATTTTCAGTTGCAGGAAATATAGTTCTCATACAAAGAAATACATTCCTAACAAGGTACAGGAATTAATTTTCAAAATACCCTTAATGCAAAAGCAAGCAAAGTGTTTCAAGTTGTTTCAGAGATTCAGAGTGACTTTTACAGATGTCTGAAAATTACTCAACTTCTAGACTTTTTAAAAGCATTAATGTTCCTAAAGGAGGAAAACTCCACTGTTTCTATAATTGACTATGGTTTTAATTATGCTTTCTTGTTTATGATCATTTATTTAATGTCTGTCTCACCAATTAGATTGTACATGATATGTGCACAGGGACTCTATCTATTTTTGGTCACCACCATATCCTCAGTATTCAGCAGAGTGCCTGGCACATGGCAGGTGTTCAATAAATCATTGTTAATCAAGTGAATGAATGAAATCCCCAGGCTATAGACAATTCTTTAAATGTTTGCAATAATATCTGTCACCAAATGATTAAAAGGGAAGAGATAGAAAGAAGGAGATTTATAAAATTCTGTACATTTTATTGTTTATAGAGTGCCTTATCTCAGTGGAAATATTTTCACATATAGTAATAATAATGATGACTATCAGTAGCAGTGGCAGTAGTAATAGTAGTGGGGGTAGTTACTATGTGTTGTAGGTGTTGTGCTTAGCTCTTTACGTAAATCATGTTTTATTTTCACAGCTTCTCTATGGGATAGTTATATTACTATGTCCACTTCACAGATGAGAAAACTGAGGCATAGATACATTAAATAACTTTCCCAAAGTCACGTAGCTAGGAAGTGGCAGAGCTGGGATAAACTTCAGCCCATCTTTCCTTTCTTCTTTTATTAGAAGAGCATAATGGTGGTAGACAACATGGTAGACATTGTAGTTTCACTCTCGAAACATCCATTCCCAAGCATCTTCTCCCTGACTCTCCCCTCCTAAGAGACTGGAAAGCTAAGCACTTCATTTCCCAGCATCCCTTTGCGTCAAGGCTGGCCATGTGACACAATTTAGGGTAAAGAGTTAGGAGTGGAAGTCAGCAGAGAAAGGCGGTGAATAGGGGCTTGGGAAAGCTCTTGATTTCTCAATAAAAAGGGACAAGAGTAGCTGGCTTCCCCCCATTTCCCATCTACCTTCATCCATTCGTGAACATGATTTTGTCTGGAGGTGCAGCTGCCATATTGTATCCTTGAGGCCAAGAAAATCACAGGGCAGTCCACCCCAGTATTGTGGACTCACTGAACCACCCTCAGTCACCATCTACCCATGGACTTCTTGTTATGTCAGGAAAACTAGCCTTGATTTGTTTTAACTGCAGTGAATCCAGTTTTCCACTATTTGCAGCTGAAATCATTCCAGAATTGTGCCAATCTGAGTCTTCTAAAGTTAAGGCTGAGGACCTAGGAAGCTGCTTCAAGGGCAACCTGAGGAAACTGACTTTTGGGGATGAAACAAAAAGTGACCTCCTCACTTGTGTTGAGGTCGAATCTTGCCGAGTAGGGACCTTGAAATCCCAAGTCAGATGGATGGAATGCACTAGATTGTGAAATTAATGCATACCTATCTGTATTCCGTTTTCTCTCCCAAATAGTCACAGACCATGAGTGTTGCTAATAAAAGAGTATGAGTGAGTGTTTTGCAAACTGTAATCAGATTAAAAGAAAAAACTTAGAGACACAGAACACACTTCATAATCCACAAATGGATGTTTATACATTTGAAAGGACCCCACGTCATTGCTCAAAAAGTCCATCTAGATTTTGCGACCTGACATAAAGAATTCATAGGGACAGTCATCAGTCACTTAAGGTAAGAATTACGTATAAATTCCTGCCCAACTAGCCATTCTTTTTGCTGTTTTGCTGTACCTTTAAGAATGATCCAGAAGAGTTTCTTAAAACCTGCCTAAATAGTAAGCTCAAAATAGGGAGTTTCTCATGTTCCATATTTTTATACTTGCTGGGTATGTGTTGGCCCTTCCATCAGTTTGGAATGGCATCCTCCATTTGGATAGAAAATTCTTGGCCTTCAGTAGAGAGAGATTGTGTTTATTCATTGGGGCTATGGCGTGAATTAACCTGGCAATTTGTTTTTCCAAATCATTCAATTCAGTTCATTCACTCATTCATTTAATATAATGGTAGACACTTCGGGGCTATGTTTCTTGAAGTGCTGTCTTGCTGGCAATTAGAAGTGACTTGATAGTTTCCAAGGAAAAATGATGACTAAATTTATTCATATTCTTTCACAATTTTGAAATGTAAAAATAATTGTGGTTTTCACTGAGATTCCGTTATATTTTTAAAGGTTGTTTTTGCTACTGTTCACTTAACTTGACTGTGTGTTTTTACCTCTATGTGTATTATTGTTCACATTTGCTGAATTCTCACTTTCTATCATTATTATATGGCTTTATATATACAATTCTTAAAAATAAATCAATGGCTCAAAAGTGATTTGCTGAGCATAATGTTAGTGATGAAAATAGGTATATAGCTGCTACAGCTCAAAATAATATTATAAACAAAGAATAGGACTCAAATGTAAATGTGAATATGTATGTTTTGGGACAAGTGGATACGTGTGCTAATGTGATGTGTTTTTTTTTTTTCTTTTTTTTGCTGAGGAAGACTCACCCTGAGCTAATATCTATGCCAATCTTCCTCTATTTTGTATGTTGGATGCCACCACAGCATGGCTGACGCGTGATGTAGGTCCGTGCAGGGATCCAAACCTGTGAACCTGGGCCCCCGAAGCTGAGTGTGCCGAGCCCAACCACTACGCCACAGGGCCGGCCCAAATGTGATATGTTTTGGACAGTCTCTCCCCCAAATATACGCACAGGAAGACTTGGGTACATTTTACTACAGCAAATTACACCTAAAGAATCCTGACTTTCAAAATGAATGAATGAATGCTTGAAGGAATGAGTATATATCTGAAATATCTGAAATTTAGTTCATATTACTAACACAGTGTATTATCTGTTTTGAAATTTTGTAGAGTAGGACCATAAAGCCAACAACATTTTCACTTAATTTTAATGGTATAACTGTTAAGCACTTGAGTTTCTCCAGGACAAGGACAAAATAATGGTTTCCAATAAAAAAATTGATGAATTAGTTAAAGCAGTAAAGAGACAAGAACTCTTGAAATATCATCCAAATTCATACTCGTTGAAGCAAAACAACTTAGTCACACTATGGCCAAGACCATTATAAGCCTGGCTTCAAGTTAATAAAAAATATTATGCCCTGGAAGAAATCCGGATGAGGCTTTGGCAAGATTCCCTCATCAAATGACACTTTGAGACTTCTTATTCATGGTAGTGTACAAGGAAGAGAAGTTGCTATTGCTTTATTGTTGGATGAATCTATTGATATGCAGAGTATGAATCAGCTCTTAGCCTTCATGCAGGACACGTATGAGGGGAAAGTGCAAGACAGCCTCTTGTTCCATTTAATTGCTTAAAGCGCCTGTAACAGGAGAAGACATTTTCCATGCAGTTTACAGTTATTTTGTGATTCATGTGCAGACTGCAAAAGGTGGCTAGAATCAGGAGTGATGGCATTACTATGCAAATAAAAGAGCTTGCACCCAATGCCGGTTCACACACTGCTTGATTCAAAGAGAACTGGCAGAAACAACTCTAAGAAACAGTATTTACATTGTGCTCGAGGAAGACAACGGCGCCATTACCCCCCAAAGTTGTGCAACAAGGTGGCCCTGACGCTCTGCCACTCGTTCTTGAGTCAAGATTGAGACAAACTGAAAATTCCAAGTCCAAGCAAAACATGTGTAATGACTGTATACCTCTTGTAACTTTTGTTGTGAACTGAGCAGCGAGTATAACATTCTGCTTTGGGGCACTAGATCATGCTCGCTCTTGACGGAGAATGTGCTCTTACAGCTTTTTTCAAATGAAGGATGAGAAAAAAAATTTTTTCCATGACACTAAAATATCCTTTTAAAAATACCATTTCAAGTGGTTTGCTCAAGTGGACTATCTCAACAATATATTTTCCATATCAGTTCCAAAATGCCGTGGCTTTTAATATCAAGGATTAGATAAGATATTAGGATTACTTAAGAAAACCAAACTGGTACAAACACTTCCATTACTGGGAATTTGATTCATTCTCAATGCTTGATGATTTTCTTCGCTCATTGAAGATAATCGTTGATAATATATTATTGCTCATATTTTAAAACCACGTCCGAATGTTCCAACATACCAGGAGGAAATACTTTTAAGAGCAGAAGACAACAAAACGAGTGCATTAGGAATTCACTGACCATTGTCTTCCAAGTTGAAAAAGGCAATTTCCAGCTTTTTGGATAAGATATGCTTATCAACTAGATATCCAGAACTACTCAATGCTTACTGCCCGCCCCAACCGTTTTCCCCTATGCTCAAAAAACACATAAATGTATATGAATAAGCACACACACGTTCTTTTCTTTCTCATTCTTTTTGTTAACAAAAATATGACATAAAACTGTACATTTTACTCCGCAACTTGCTTTTTATTACTCAAAAATATGTCACGGGTGACTCTCCAAGTCACCAGGTACAAGAATTTATTTATAATATTCTAATTTTGTAAATAAAATAATAAAAAAGAAGCCAACCGAATGTAGAATTTATCTCAGATGAAGAACGACTACAAATGGATCCCTTGTTAATATGACCAAATTCTATTATTGATTTTGAGATTTTTATTAACAGCTTATTATTTAAAAACTAAGTCACGTTTTTTTAAGTTATTCAGGTATAATTGACATACAATAATCAGATGTTTTCACATATGAATATATCTGCGAAACCATCACCACAATCAAGATAATGAACACGTCTATTTTTTTCATTGAGGTGTAATTGACGTGTAACATTATATTAGTTTCAGGTCTATAACATAATGATTCAATATTTATATATATTGTGAAATGATCACCACAATTAGTCTAGTTAACATCCTCAAGAAAATGACTATGTCTAGCGCCCCAAAAGTTCTCTTGTGCAGTTGTATAATCTCTCCCTCCAGCCCCACCTGGCCCCAGGCTGCAGGTAAGGTTCAAATCTGCCCCAGATGTCTCATTCTGGGACCAGTGGCCACATGAGGTATACTCCTCTTCTGGTAATGGCAGAAGCACAGAGACCAAGCCGAGTCATGCAGCTCATTTAAAACTCCTTGTTTCATGACCACTCACATTCCATTGGCCAAAACAAGTCACATGGCAAGGCCTAACATGAAAGTAGTGGGGAAATGTACTCTACCCACTCTGGTGGGATGTCCTGCAGAGTTACATGGCAAAGAATGCAGATATATTATTGGTTAACGGAGAGAGAGTAAAAGATTGGGAAGAATAACTCAGTTACAGTAAATAGACAGTTGAAAATATGAAATTGGTGTTCAAAAGCTGGGAATTCATATTTGGTAGTTGAAGTCATTGATGTGTTGACAGCATACACAAGGGAGGGTAATGCGTGATGAGACTGAAGCTGGAACCTTAGGATATGCCACACGTAGGGAGCAGCTGCAGGATAAGGAGAACGAGGGCAGTCAGGAGGGTGGGGGAGGATCCAAAGTGCAAAGGACGTGTTGCCGGAAGTCATCTTTCAAACACCCAAAAGCCCTACAAAACGTTGAATGGTTCTGACCATAGGCATCTTATGATTTATTCCCTCTACTCTCAACCTTTTACTTTCCTTCTCAGCCAGATAAGGGAACCAAACTATTTGCTGAAGTCTCTGATCCCATTTTTTATCACTAGATTCTTATTATGACCAAACATGTATTGTAAAGGGCAGAATAGAGTTAATTTCAGTTTTCTTTTGAGCCTTTAGAACATACACAATGAGAAGTTATTCACTATTACACAAAACCTTCTATATACAAATATATACATCTATGTCTAAATTTAATATGTTTCCCATGAAGGGTCTTAAGTATCACATATAAATATATGGTATGGTCAGTCTTCTGGACTAATGCTCGCTCGCTCATTCTCTGTGACTCATCACTTCATGAGTCCTGGGAGGACCCTGACCACAGCTGCACAGAAACTTCCATAATAAAACCATAATGGGCACTGCACAAATTGCCTTTTTTAGATTTGGGATTTCATTGCAATTGGGAATGTTGGACGATTTTCCCTGAGGCTTGGCTTGAGGAACCTCCAGTCGCTCTTTGCCCAGTCCTGAATCTGGAATATGGCATTAGGTGGAAAATATGCTCTAAACTCTGCTAGGTGTGGTGGCAGTGTTTTTGTTGTTGTTGCTCTGTGTGTAGTAGACGCTATAGAAAATTAAAATCAAAAGGTAATTATTTGTGGACAGAGTTACTTTTCCTTCTTGGGCATGTGTTGAGAAGAGAAAGTGATAGTTACTTAAATTTTTCTGACATGGTATGTCAGTTATCAATTTATGGCCTCTGATTTCCCATTTAACCTACAATGTGGTTTCTGTCTCATGATTGGATCAAAATTGCTACCCATGTTATTTGAGGATCTTCACAAACCGACCCTGGCTTCTCCCCCAGCTTCATCTCGCATCCCTCTTCTCCTCAGATTTGACTCTTCAGTCATGCCTCCTCTCTCATCTCTGGCCTTTCTTTTCTCTGGCCTCCTTTCTTTTTCCCCGTTTTTCGCTTCCTACACCTTTTATAATTAAATCCCACTCATCCTTTACGTGTCAGAAGGGAATCATTTCTTCTGGAAAGTCTTTTCTAAACCAATCAACACTGGGCTGAGTGTCTTTCATAAGTGATCCCATAACCAAATTTTAGTACTGATCACTCTGTATTGTAGTTACCAATTTATTGTTTTTGTCCCCGTGAAATAAGCTCCTGGAGTGTATAGAGCTTACATCTTTTCCCCAGTACAACCTTAGCTCCCAGCTGGGCCCGGGCATGTGCACCAGTTTGTGCCTCATGCATGTTTATTGAACAAATGTCTGAATAACACGGTACTTATCTTTAGGGAGATCATAACCTATCACAGAGATTAGTGCTCAGAACACTCGATGAATTTAAAAATTTAATTCTGGAGTTTAGAGATCAGAGAAACCTTGATGGAAATAGCAGCAGTTAAGCTGGTCTTTGAAGGATTTCATGCGGCAGAGATGAGGAATTAAGGGTGGAGGGAACAGAGTAAACAAATATACAAAGGAGACCTCATTTATGTTCTGGGCATGTAAAAACAGTGTCTGTTTTCTGGGATGGTCAGGTGCATGATGGGTAACCCAACCATGTCAAAGAAGTGTGAACAAGAGACTTGGGGCCAGATCCTGAAAGGCCTCACAATATACGCAGGAAGAGTGGTTTGAAAACGTGGTCCAGCAGTATCAGCATCACCTGGGGACTTGTAAGAAATGCAAATTCTCGGCCTCTACTCCAGACTTCCTGATACAGGAGTTCCGAGGGGTGGGGCCCAGCAATCTGTGTTTCCATAAGCCCTCATGGCGATTCTGGTGCATGCTAGAGTTTGAGAACGACTCTAAGATGGTTGGACTTTTCCTCTGAACCCAAGCCACTGTTGCTGCATTTGTATTGACTGTAAAACATCTTCCCCAAACCCTGAGGGACGCTGTACTTTGAGGTTAATTTGCCCAGATAAATAAAATGTGGCGCACTCTGCTGGCTTCTGGATCATATGTCAGACATCTTCAGAGAAGTCTGACCTCAGAAACCAGCCCCAGTCCATAATTTCTACATAAGCACATTGCGTCCTCTCTGCAGCTCCCAAGTTCATCAATGGACCACTCTTCCCTCCTTACAAAGGTTGTTTGTGGGCTTCCTCTGCCTGGACGTTTCCAAAAGAAGAAGCAGCCAGACTCTCAGGAATGGTTTATGTTCTTCTGTTTGGGGGTGCAGTCACGGACTACTGCTCTTCCTAAATCCTCCTTAGTGTTCAGTAATTCTTAGACTGATGCCCACACTGTCATTTACAGAAATAAGATCATCTGTCCACAGAATGCACATTGAGATCAACCCTCCCCACCCCGCTTCCCGTGGAGACCTAATATCCAGGATTAACAAGAAGACGGTGTATTAAATCTCTTTTTTTTGAGCTGCCCACTTTCCTTAAAGATGCTCCTGATTTGTTTTTGCTGTGCACATTTGATTTTCTAAATAATCCAAATCCATTCCTCTCTCTCGTGCTTTTGCTCCCTTCCTTCTACCCTCTCCCATCACAAAAGTCTCTTAACTACCCAAACTTAGTATGTTCTCCCAATTATAAGCGCTCCCAAGACCCGACACTTTACTTTTGAGATGCTTATCATTCTTGTAATTATTCAGCATATCTTTATATTGCGAATCCCATGAGGTTGGGGACCATTTCTGATTTGTTCACTGCTACGTCCCCATGTTTTATAGCTGAACTTGGATCAAGGTAACTTCTCAATAACTACTTTTTAAATTTATTACTGAAGGAGTGATACGGTTTTATAATGCAGGTCGCAAAAATTTACCTCTTTGTAGCTCCAGGGCCTAGAGTCATGTAAACAGTAGGCACTAAATAAATGATTGTTGACACTTTTGCTCATACTATTTCCCTCTACCTGGACTGCCCTCCTTGCACTTCTGTTCCTTCTAAAATCCTAGTCCTTCAAGACTCAAGTCATGGTCATCATGCAAGACTCCAGATGTTATGAATTTCACAACTCCAGGGGTGCCATTGACACAGACCATGATGTGAATGGCGGTCCCTGGAGTTGTGCAATATAAAGGCCCTTCCCAGCTCAGATGTCTCCTCTACTAGGAAGCTTTTCTGGATATAGACTGTAATCTCCACGAGGGCAGTGATTTTTCTTCCATCCAGCACCTAGAACAGTGCCTGGCTCACAGCAGGCCATGAATAAATATTTGTTGAATACATGAACGACCTCCTCAGTCATGAAGAGCCATTTGTCCCCTATGTTTTACACCTTGTCCTTCGTTCTGGTTTGACAACTGCTTTATGTGGAATGATGTTCATAAGTTCACTATGATTATGACCCAACTCCCAGTGATTCTAAACTTTGTTCTCTTTTATACTTGAATGTGAGGGTTTCAGAGCCTGTAATTATAAGATTGAAGGTCTTATGCCACACCTATACACAGGTGGATCAACTCACCCTAGAAATTTCTGGAAATTGTGCACACCCATGTTTTAATGTGGCCTGGAAGTTTTACCTCAGGGCGTGGTACATGTAGTTCAGGCCACAAACCATGGTTTCTGAGAAGTACTGTTTTGAGAGTAAAGGTTCTGGAAACTTGGATAGGAAGCATGAATGAGCTCTAATTGAGGAGAGTTATACTCAGAGGCTGCCAGCCAAGCCCCAAGCATTAGGTACAACGGCCAGGCATTGCTGGCTTGAATTGTATGAAAGGGTGGTGTCCCATGTTCTGAAGAGTTGGGGGAAGGGAGGGACAGTGTCATAAGCTTGGGTGACCAGACCTTGTATTTTTGGGAGAGCCACCTGGGGTATGTGATTTCATCTTTGTATTTAGGGGTCTCAGACAGACCTGGCAGAATCATTTGTTCTCTTGCATACACTCAGAACCCAAGGATCTATCCACACTTTACTGGATACAGCCCACTCGACAGGACATTTACACAAAGTTGTTCTGTGTTGTCCCGAAAAAGTGGTCAAACAGTTATCCAGTGTAGAACTTATGGTAGGTGTTGGCAAACTGTGGCCGCTGGGTGAAATTTGGCCTGCATCCTGTTTTATAAATAAAGCTTTAATCGGAACACAGTGATGTGCATTGTTTACATATTGTCTATGGCTGCTTTCACTCTACGAGTTGAGAAGTTGAGATAGAGACCACGTGACCCACAAAGCTGAAACTATTTACTCTCTGGCCCTTTGCAGAAAGTTTGCCAACTCTGACTTAGGAGATGAAACCGCCCTCTACGAGTAAGAGATATCATGTTCTGATTGCCTGTTATTTTAACTCTTTCCCTCAACAGATTTAAGTTCCATGATAGCAGGGAGACATCTATCTCACTCACTGTCGCACCTCCAGGAACTGGCCCATGCTAAATGCTTACTAAATATTAGTCCAATTAATTAATTAAGGACCAAATAGGTGGATACAGAACAGGGGAAATGAAATGCACCGTGAGGGGCATGGAAATTACCAGTCCTTTGAAATGCACATTGATTTCTTTAAGACCTATACATTAACTTTTGTTGTTTAATTTTTGAGGATGAAGCACTCAAGAAAAAGTTGCATGTAAAGTACATGTTTGACTCTTGATTCATATGCACCTAATGACTTCTATTTTAATTTCAGAAATATTTGCCTAAAAAATTTTGACCTTTCATATGCAATAACAAGTATACTCAGGAAGCCACAAATACCTTTTCAGGGGAATTTTAACATCATTGCACTTATCTATGGTATTAATTTTCTAGGGCTGCCATAACAAAATACCACAGACTGGGTGGCTTAACCAACAGAAATTTATTTTGTTTTCTCACAGTTCTAGAGATTAGAAGTCTGAGATCAAGGTATTGGCACCTTTGGTTTCTTCTGGGCTCTCTCCTTGGCTTGCAGATGGCTGACTTCTCAGTGTGTCCTAACGTGGCCTTCCCTCTGTGTACATCCCTGGTGTATCTTTGTGTGTCCAAATTTCCTCTTCCTATAAAGACACCAGTCAGATTGGATTAGGGCCCATCCTAGTGACCTCTTTTTACCTTAGTTACCTCTTTAAAGACCCTATCTCCAAATACAGTCATATCCTGAGATTCTGGGGGTTAGCGCTTCAACATATGAATTTTGGGGAACACAATTCAGCCCATAACACCTACATACTCTATGCACTTTTTTCTTTTCTGTAAGCCTTAGGTACTTGTATAAAACCACAAATGAGGCAACTGTCACATTGCTGACCACCAGTGCTGATGTGACCCATCCTACTGGTAGGGCAGGTGTCCTCATCTTCCCCACCTTCCCCATCAGAGGAATTTAAATTCCTTCTCTGGTTAATGGCTTGCTAATGACTGTTTCCCCCAGTTCAAGCTTCCAACCAAGTTTTCAAGGTCAAGTTTTGCCCAGCATAGATTAATCACTTAAATATTTTCAATGCGCTACATATGTTTAAAAAATGAGAGGGAGGAGAAGATGGAGAGATCACTTAACCTCAATGTTCAACCAGAGGGGGTTGATTAAGCCCATTATAATAGAGCCATAGTGTGGAATGTGATGTAGTCTTAAAAAATGGTTTGCCAAAGAGTATTTAGTGACCCTGAAGGCTCTGTACAATATTATGAAAGGGAAAAAATGTGAGTTACCAAAAAATATTTATTCACTCATTTAATAAATATTTATTGAGTACCTATTATGGGCCAGGCACTGTTCTAGGCTGTGGGGATTCAGTGGTGAATAAAAGAAAACACCTGCCTTCTTGGAGCTTAAATTGCCATGGGGAACACCTATAATAAACAAACTACTGTATAACATGATATCAGGTAGTGTCATGGTGTATTGAAGGAAAATAAAACAGAGCAAGGGATTAGAAGGATGACAAAGGGAAGCAATTATTTCAGCTTGTGGGGTCAGCAAATCCTCCTGGAGGAGGTGACATTTGAGCAGTGAACTGAAGAAGGGAAGGGAGCACATCATTGGAGTCCCTGGAGGAAGAACATTCCATGATGAGAACAGCAAGTATGAAGGCCATGAGGTGCACATGCCTGGAGTATTTGGAGAATCTCAAGGGGCCAGTGTGGTCAGAGTGGAATGAAACAAAGCTTTTATACCAGGAATGGCTTAATTTCAACTCTGTAGAGATAAAAAGCGAATGCAGCGAAAAAATTTAGAAGGAGCTATATTAGGATTATGACAACCTGGGTGATTTTATTCCCTTCCCTTGGATTATCTGTAGTATTCTAGATTTTCTACTCCACGTGTGTGTTAGTTTAGAAAGAAAAAACAGAAGCGTTTTGGTATAAAACTTTCCATGGATCTCATTGCCTTTGTCCTGGAAGCGCTCACTGATCACGTGGTGCTGCCTTTGTCCTGGAAGCGCTCACTGATCCCGTGGTGCCCGGGTATTCAGACAGCCACTCAGGCTATGCGTCGTCCCAGGAACAGAGGAGAACCCTAGCTAGAAAAGCCAGATGGAGGTGTTTTTGCAGATCCTCTCAGACAAGCAGAGCAGCCCCTGATTTACAGTTAGCGGTAATGGTGTTAATGTCTCCTCTCATTGGCATCTCTGCTATCAATAGGTGTTGGCTGAATCTAATGACCACCTAATTGACAACAGAGATTGGAACAGATGTCTCACCTAATAAAAAGCCTTTGTGTCCATGGGCTGACCCCTTTTGGGCTTAGCTGGGGCTTCAGTACTCTGCGTGATCCCTTTTGGCAATTGCCATGAATCAAACACGCTCACTGATTGTTGCTTGCTGTGTACCAAGTCTACTGGATAAACCTATGCCAACTGAGCATGCTCAGACCAGCTTTCCCCGAACTCTCACCTAGACCTTGTCTTGTGTCACCTCATTTAATACACACATAAGTTAGACTCTTCACCCATCCATTTACCCCTTGGTGTCCTTGGTGGATTTACAACAGACCCTCCATTCCCCAGATGTAGGTAAGTGAAGGGATTGTTACTTGTTGCTATCATTCTCTTCAACAAAGAGGGGCTGTGTGTGGTGTGAAGTGAACTGCCCTGAGGTTCCATCTTGGGGTAGAAATGAGACCAAGGACTTCCTGTGCAGGGAGGGAAGGGAACAAAGTGCTTCCGAGCACAGATATCCCCTTTCCCTCCTCCTGAACGTACACCTGACCAGGTGAGGTCAAGATGATGGTTAACAGCTTGTAAAGGCAAAGGCATTTCCAAATTTCTGGCTGAATTAAGTATATTGACGACCAGAATATACTGTTGTTAAGAGAATAGCCTCTTTATGGAGGCCTAAGCAACCAGCCAACAGAATTAAGGAGCATTATATTAAGGCTAAATGCCCAGGAGGCAGCATTCAGAACACAAGTGGAGCATTCCTTTGAGAACTAAATCCTTGAAAGGTTTGTATTCTATAATCCTAATTTCAAAATTCATAAGTAGTCAATGAAAAAAGGAAAAAAGAACTTCCATGGCCAAATAAATTGGAGTCTCACTGGGTTAGACAAATTTAGCCTGATTACTTTTCTACAGGACTTATCAGACCCTTCAATGTAGAATATAATTAATGGAAGCATATTATCTTGACAACTTTTCTTACAAAGAGTTGTATTAGGCATAATACAGGTCAGTCTTTATGCGGAAACTGACATGCATATCTTTTTTCTAATTTTTTGGTGTTTAATGTTTCACAAAATTTCTGAAATAAGAAGAAAAGTTGAATTTTTCAGGCTCCCTGTTAGTCTCACCACTTGTAAGCATGGTTTTCTGAATCAATTCATAGGTTTATGAATCAGTGAATGGATAGATAGATAGATGAGATGGAAAGGCCTGGGCTGGGATGGAATGAAATGGGAAAGTATAACAACAAAAATGTTCTCAAGAATCTTGTTGCTTCCTCTCAGGCTCTATTTTTATTATCGTGTGATTCTGGGCCATTTCCTGTTATTATGACACTTATTGTTGTCAGAGGAAGCCAATTCATTTTAATATTAGCCTGAGCAAAACATAATGAGGAAGAGAATCTGCTCCCAAAAAGGAAACCTGTATCTGTTGCTTTGCATTCCAAAGCGCAGTACTCAGATAAAAACCACACGGAGGAGTGCTCTCCACACAGTCTCAAAACATCCTGCCAGGCCAACGAAAAATTCAGTCACTTCAAGGAAAAACAGCCTGAGAACCAGACGTTTTACCAAGCTTTTCACTATTCGTATTTATATTTTGGAAGAGGAAATAGGAGAGGTGATAGAGAAGAGGAGAGAAAAGAAAAGAGTCAGAAAGGGAAGAACTTGGAGCCCTGAAAACATCATCAGGCCACAGGCGGAAGGGTGAACTGGTGGCCTTCTTCCCTTGGGTCTCTCAACATGTCCACAACCATGATGGACATTTTCTCCTGTGACCTGAGTGCATCTGAGAACTTGAAAGTCCATCATCTCCATGTCTAATGCTTTTATTCTCCTTTTTCTCTCTCCTTCTCTTCCTCCCTTACCGACAGAAGTATTTCCTCTTCATTGTGTGCGATGTGCACTAATCTTGGAAGGATGGCTATTTCCTGGACATACATAGGAAGTACTTCCGGAAAGGTACAGAGAAGAGGAGGGACAGGGAACCAGCTGGTAGGGAGTCCAACTCTGTGCCACGCTGTGTTAAGTCTTTTCACATCATTTATTTTATTTAATACTCACAATAGTAGTCTGAGGTAGGTATTGTTATCATCCCCACACTGTAGATGAGGAAATCAAGGGTTGGAGAGGCAAAGGAACATGCCCACAGTTCCAAGGATAGAAAGTGTTGGAGGCAGGATTTAAACACAGGCTAGTTTGTTGACCTCAAAAGCCAATGCTTTTAACCACAAGCCTAATGTTCTTCGATTAACTTCTTTAAGCCTCAGAGTTCTCATTTATGAAATAGAAATTATTCATGATTTTTCCCTTGTCTCCCTTATGGTTTATTCTCTACACAGTGGCCAGAAAGATTGTACCAATTAGGACTAGACTTAGCTGTCAGAAAAGGAGATACAAAATAAATATCTGGAGGTGGCCTATGTGGGCAGGTATGGATCCGCTCCATAAAGTCCTTAAGGACTTAAGCTTCTTCCAGCTCCTCACTATCCCATCCAGAGGGGTGGCCTTTGTCCTCCTGGTCCAATGTAGCAGCTAGAGCTCCAACCATCACATCTGCATTCCAGGAAGAGGATGAGGACAGAGTAAGGAAGAAAAGGGTCAAAAAGTACAAACCACCTGTCTTTTAGGCATGATATTTTGAAGCACCACATTACACTTCCACTTTTTGCTCATTGGCTGGACTTAGTCACATGGCTATGTAACCATGGGCCCTCTAGGACCAGTTCAACTGACCCCGTCCTATCAACAGAGAAATTAAGAGTGGTTTTTTCAGGAATTGAGGCCCCTTGTCCAGTTCAGGCCAGTTGAGACCACCAACCCATCAACCGGGCCTGCACAAATGCCTGATAAGTGACATTTTTGACATCAAAGGGCTGAAAACTCCACCCTCAGATCATGCGAACACCACTGTCTGGTGAACACGAGTCCTATGAAGATGCATGAAGCTTGACTATGCTTGTGCAGATCATCAATTACCTTACTTCTCCTCACCTCCTATCATTTGTCCCCACACTTCAGACTGCCCTGCCCTTCATCCCATAAATTATGCCCCAAGCCCTGGATTGGGGAGACAGATCTGAGGGCATATGCCCCCTGTCTCCTTTCAGATCAATCTCGCAATAAAGGTGTTTTCTTTTCCCAAAAGCTGATGCCATAATTAATTGGCTTTTTTATGTGCTTCAAGTAGGAGAACCCCATCTTTGTGCAGTAACAGCTGTACCTACATGGAGGAGATGCTGGGAAATACAGTCTTTATTCTGTATGCCATGTGTCCAGCTAAAAATTTGGGTTTTCCATTATTATGCAAGAAGGAGGGAATGGATACTGGGGGATGGCGCGCAGTATCTGCCAGAGTAACCCTCTCGAAATGTAAGTCAGATCATGTTACTCTGCTTAAAACTGTGGAAAGATGTCCCCCTCGCTCAGGCTAGAAGCCCACGCCTTTGCTGTGTCTGGCAGGACCTTACATGTCTTGTCTCTCTTATCTCTCTGACCTCATTTCCTACCGCTCTCTGCCTTGCTCACTTCAGCCACACTGGCCTCCTGGCTGGTTTTCTTACAAGCCTCATGCATTCCTGCCTAAATGTTTCCTCTGACCCCTTGGGAGCCTCTTCCCCTAGGCGTCTGTGCCTCTCAGCCCTCAGGCCTCTGCTCAGATACCACTTCATCAGAGGCCACCCTACAGAAACAGTGTACCCCTCCACTATGACTCTCTATGCCCCTTACCTTGCTTTATTTTATTTTTCTGCTTTTATCCCCGCATTATCCCATCTGATATATTCTCTATTTGTTCCCATTTGCTTATTGAATTTTTCTTTTATTAGAAGAGAAGCTCAATGAGATCATAAACTTCATCTGTTTCATTCAATGCTTTCTATCTCCAGGACCTAAAGTAGTGCCAGGCGTCCGCTGGAGGCGTCCAATAAACATGAGTTAAACAGATGAGCAATTGATTGAATAAAGCCCGCTTTATCCGTCTTCCAAAATTTAAGAGAGGATGAATTGAGGTATCCAGTCTAAAACGGCTTTGAAAATAGAAAGAGTCAACTATAAATTAGTATTTTGCTATGCTTTGATGTGCTCCCATTTGTAAAAGCTCTCTGTTGCCTGTGAAAAATAATGCAAATGCTGTTGGCCATTATTATTTTGAAGTAAGGCGCAGTGGGAATCATTTCCAGTCGTTTCTTTCCAAAGCACCAGAACGATTAATTCTAAATCCATTTCTTCCCTGCCTTTAGTTTTGAATGAACGTGGCTTTGCTGCACATAGTTTCCTAATATATCACTTTGATGGTTTATTTCACCTTAAATAGCATGGAATTGAAGTCTGAGACTGTATCAGGCTGATTTCAGGTCTTCATTTCTTCCCTTTGTGCCATCACAGTGGGGGAGAGTTGTCAAGCTGTGCTTGGCCAAGTTAAATGAGAAGACCAGATGGTCAGAAAGAAAGGAATTTTGGTGCAGGTTTAGGAGGAGAAAATCCGGGAGCAAAACTCTTGCATAGATTTTGACCAGGAGATCAGAATACTCAGCACTGGGGGTGCATTACTGAATGACGGGGTTCGCCAGCAAATGTTTGCGAGATAGGAGTTCCTTTTCATGTTAATCTCCTAGGACTCCCTGCCAAAACTTCAAAATCATCTTGCAGTGCTGGAGTTTTGGTTACATGTTGCTTTTAGTTTCTAGAGACAGAGAAATCACTTTATGTTAAACACAACAAAAAGAAAAAACGCAACAAGAGATGAAGTCACTTTGAACTTTTCCTTTCAGCCAGCAATTTTAGGAAGAAAAGCAAACAAAATCCAAAATGAGGGAAGAAAGGATGAAGGAAACAATGGAGCGACATGAAAGGCGATTTTTAAGAAGATTCTCTATGCCTCGGAACAGAAAAGGCAGGTGGCGCAGAAATCCAGAAGCCATTCCAAGCTGAGCTGAGGAGTGGCATCCTGAAGCATCTGGCACTGAAGTGGGGTCAGGAGGCAAAAGATAGAAATCCAGGCAGTAGAAGGTGGCAGGGTCCAGGCAGGAAACAGGCCGGGTGAGAACAAGTGTCTAGGTGGTAGGGACAGACGGAAAAAGGACTTGAGAGAAATACTGCTGAGAAAGGAAGAGGCTGACTCCTTAAAGTCCGCTGAAGAAGTATTTCATCGCCGCCGGCCTTCAGCAGGCCTCGTTTTTATTGTGCTTATTGCTGTGCTTAAAATAAAACGGCAGGGTCTCTGCTCTGTGGCCTCATAGCTTAAATGTTACCCCAAAGGCATGAACACGAGACACTGTCCTGGGAGAACTGGAGTGCCAGCGTCGCAAGGGCTGGCTGCCCTTCTCCACTCTTTGTGCAGATTGTCTCTGGCGTACCGCAGCGACCTAATAACCACATGGCATGCCTATAGCTGAGATGATAAGCCACTTTCACGTTGGCTCTGTCATTTGAGCATGACACAACTCTATGGCATAAACAGGGAATGAATCATGGCCACCTTTGCAAAGACCAGAGGGTTGAGGCTCCGTGAGGTTGAAAGGCTTGCCCGTGGTCCCTCAGCTAGAAAATTATAAAACTGGGACTCGGACATGGTTCTCTGTCTCCTGTGTTGCCTTTTCACCACATTATTTACGGAGTTAGTTACCAACACCGATGACATGTGCTCTTTGCTAGACGCCGTGGGGAGAGGCAGAAGAGCAAACCAGATGTGACCCTTCTCCATGGGACTTTTCTAATCTAAAACGAGAGACAGGACAAAGGCAGATAAATGAATCTTTGTACAAATGCTCCCACAAGCGTACATTTAACTAGATGTTCAGACATATTCATACATCCTAAGGGCGTTGTTGGAAGCTTCTGGAAGTAAATCTCCAGGGATCTGAAGAGACTCAGAAAACTGACTCATTGGCTTGGCTGTGAGGCGATTCCAGATCTTAGGAGCTATGTAAGTGGGAGCCCGGATGGGGGCCAAAAGATGCATTTGACTGGAGGGAAGGGGTTTGGGATTGAGATTTGAGCAGTTGTTGTGCGGCAAAGAAATTAAACAGCCTTAGAAAACTTCCCTGGGGTGATTTCTCTGCCTAGATAATGGGACTTTTCAGACTCCTTGTAACTGGGATCTAGATATAGAGAGACGTCTGGAAAAATTTGTCCCAGCTGTCATTTGGCTTCCCTTTCATAACTGTCTTAGTGTGGCGTATGTCAGACTTTAAATGGCTGGAGGTCTTAGAAATACAAATACCATCTGGGTCTGGATAATTCCAAAAATCTCTGGGATACTGAGTAAGGAAAGAGGAGATGGGAAGCATATCACTGAGAGGAGGCGTTTGTCCTAGGGCCACCCTATATCTTTCCCTGGACACGTTCAAATTACCTGTACAGAAAGTGTTATTTGACAGATACTCCAAGACTCATCTTTTCATGACACAGTGACCTCATTATCTGGTAAGAACGTCCTGATTTCTCTTTGGGGAAGCACCCTTCTCCCCATGTGTAGTGTTAAGAGTCTGACAACCACTTGCCTCTGCCTAGGGTAGCCTGAAACTCAAGCAGGGCCAATCCCTTCTCCCTGGATCTGAGTCTTGAGCAGAATGATTGAGAAGACTGAAGCTGGCTGCAGTTCAATCAAGTAGACAGTGGTTCTCTGAAGAGACTACCGGTTCGTGTCTGCTCCCTCGATCCCTCACTCCTACTTCTCCAGCTTTACCTTCTGTTCTCTGAACTGCTTCCTATTCTTCCTCCAAATTCCTCTTTTGCTTTGGACAATGTTTGTCTCCGTTGTCCGTAATCAAACAACCCCAAGGGATGAACAAGTGAAATCATAAACATAC
Organism: Diceros bicornis minor; assembly: GCF_020826845.1. Taxonomy (NCBI): domain Eukaryota; kingdom Metazoa; phylum Chordata; class Mammalia; order Perissodactyla; family Rhinocerotidae; genus Diceros; species Diceros bicornis. Next base: position 18,318,392 of record NC_080764.1, on the reverse strand, counting down.
TTTCAGGTGTTCGGGATGCTCCTGCTCTGTCTCTCCTCCAGCCCACCTGCTTCAGAAGCCCCCTTAGGGGATAAGAGCCCTCTCCATGAGCCAGAGTTCTCAAAAGTGGAATGTGTGACACCAGAGTGTTGAAACAATCGTTGGACACAGTATGATGCAGGCTTCTATTTCAGAAAAAATTACTAATTAATTGTACCTTGACCTCCATGTCCGTCTGCAAGTATAACACTAATTACAAGGCTGATTTAAGTCTCAGCCGTCAATTTGTATGCCATGTGCTCAAGACTATTTCCAACTACATATAGAATTTCTATTTCTATTTCCTTATGTTAAAAGCTAGAGCAGTAAAATGTATTCCCAGTGTCACTATTACAACATGTACATCCTTAAAACTTATAATAAATGATCAATACAGTAAGGGAATGTCTGGAAATCTATAAAGTCTGTAAAAGTTGGCTTTTTATTTCTATCATGTGGAACCCACATTCTTTGACAGTGATCAGTAGAATATGCCACGAAAATGTTGATGACACTTGACTAGAGAATTAAAAGGTATCCAGAAATAAAGGAGAATTTCACAGCTCTGGAATGGCAAACTAGACCAAGGTAGAGTCTGAGTGTCATCTTCAAGGGTTGAAAGGGCTGCAAGGAGAATGGACAGAGAAAGTCTTCAGATTCACGTGGTCCTGAGCTCACCTTCCATTTATGTGTTTCCTTTGGGTACAATTCCAGGATGCCTGTCTTCAAAGTCCACAGCTCAACCATGGAATCATATCTAGCACATGCTGGGCATGATTGGCACGTTTTAATATACCAAAAAATATCAGTGAGAAGGTGGAAGATAGACAGTAATGGAAAACTTTAGTAAAAATAAAAATTGATATTTTTTAAATGGAGAACTTGAGAGATTCAGTCTATTTCTAGCTATCCTTTTTAGCCCCAATGGAGTGTTGCTCTTTTCCACACATCCATAGCTAACAGCTATGGTCTTGCACTGCTAACCTCAGAACCTCACTACCTCTCCTTGTATTGTGAGATAACTGTTTTCATGGAAATATCTTTTGTAGATCCTTCTAGATCGTAGGTTGTGGCAGTCAAGATTCAATCAGGGATGCAGAGCAATGATGAATGTTTGGAGAATAAGGAGTTTATTATGGGAATTAGATCTTTCACCGGAGTGAGAGAAGCCGGGAAACTGAAGTTATGAAAGAGGAATAAAAAGATCAAAGAAAGAGACACTGACCAGCCCTCCTGAAGCACAGGTGCAGGTGGACAAGCTGGCACTTGCAGGGAGCTATGAGAAGCCAAGCACATCCAGCCTTTGCAGTGGACAGCAAAGAGGAGTTCTTCTAGGAGTCTATGGGAAGCTGATGCCTTTGCGCTACTGCATCTCTGAGCCCATAGGTGAGAATTGGTCAGCAGGTCAGCAATCAAGAATACGAACTGGATGCGGAGCAATGAAGAGCAAGGACAAGCTAGAACCCGCTGAGGACCTCTGCATCTCTCCAGCACCACATCTGAATACATATTGCATATCTGCTGAGAGTAATAGCCACTGATTTACTTCCACCTTCAGAATCTTGAACAAGTTCCTCCTTTGGCCAACTCTAACCTGGAACCATACATATTAGGGAAAGGAAGAGAAGGGAATTTTGAGAAAGTTTCTAGTTTAACCAAGTTGACAATGAACGATTCAGAACAGTGCAACTCCTATCAACTGAGGACATCTCTCTCTCTTTTTTTTCCTGTAATTAGCTTCCCAATAAAGAATATGGCAAGATCATGCTTTCTCTTAACATGATGCAACTATCCTTCATATAAATGAAAGCAGGTTAATCCTTTCCAAGATAGTATACATTTTATTTATCTTTGAGTTATGTTCACTTTCACTGCTAGCTGAATCATACTCGCTTTTTAATATCCTATAACTTAAATGTCAAGATATAAGGCTTACCACTTTTATTGTATTTTATATTACATAGTAAATGAATAGGATAAGAGGAAAAAGAATATATAAAAAGAATATATATATAGAAACACATACACACATGTATATATAGATACACACAAATACATCAAAGAAAAGAAGAAATGCTCATAACTATTATAGTCATCATTTCGTATTATGCTAGCTGATATTTATAATTTCATCCTCCCATTATCCTTTCCATATTTGCTTTGCCCTCAGGAAGCCCTGCAGCTGGTCATAGTTCCCCATCCAGTGGAATGGTCTAAATTCTAATTCTCTTAGTAGTTCTTGTCTTCACTGAGTTGCAGTTTTCCACTAATTTTCATCACAGGGCGTGGTACTACTAAGAGATGTCCCAAAGATTGCCTACATTCCAGACATACTCTTCCCTGCCCTCAGTGTGTAGTAGCAACCCAGGTTCTCTTTGATAGGGTCAATCACCCCAGCCAGTACAGCAACCCCCTTCTTTGCTTGTTGGTTCCCTAGCATGAGGACGTCAGAGTGGCAGGTAGTAGTATGAGTTTATAGTTAATAGAGCTATTGTTAGTCCCTGGTGGACAATCCCATGTCAGGAGCACCCAAACCCTACTCATGTTTTTGCAAAACCACAGATGTCTTCTTGGGTTCTCCTTTTGAGCAACTTCTCAATTCTCTCTGAGACATGAGTTTGGAATTCAAAGCATATTAGGCCTTTCACAAAAAAATGATCCACTTAGAAACCAAAGGAAGAAAGAATAAAGAGGAGGAGAAGGAGGAGGACGGAAGGAGAAGGAGAAGGAGGAGGAAAGAAAAATGTTATTTCTTTCAAGGATGGTAGGTTTTTCCAGAGAAGATTATGTCACAATTCTTTCTTGCCATTGACCCTAGAGCCAGCACCATATGTGTTGCCTGTGGATCTGAAGCTCTATTTTCCGGTTTGACATATCATAAAATATTTAATATGAGAAATCTATGTTTAAGACCAATGAGATCATGTGATTCTTGGGACGCGGAACTGTGTTAATTCAGAAACGTGAAATAATTCTGGAAACAAAAATAGAAAAACTACCTTCCGATCTTGGGCAGGGCTCTTTTTATTGCAATCATTTTTATGAGGTTAAAAATAACAAAAATTATAGTTTGATAAAATGTTTAACATTTAGTTCAAGACAGAAATTGGTAGGGTTGGGGAAAGACTTGCATTGGCTGGGTTTTTACCAATAAATCAAGGGAAATCAACAGAGAATTTAATCCAAACATGTGCTGCACATAGTTTCCACTGGCCTCATGTTACCAAGGTTAGAATCTTGGTTGGATTCACCAGTGAGAAAGTGAAAAATTGATGACATCTGCCCTCTGGGGGCTCTTTGCTTTCCCAACAGCTACTGCAGTGGCCTTGGCATTTTGTGATGAAAGCTTCAGCTGTATGATGGGAAATGTCACGTGGAGGTTGAAGAATTTGAAACCAGAACTCTATCCATGTTCCCAGGATTCTTGTGAAGCATCTTCCTCTTGCTACCAACAAGGTCAGACACCCTGGATGTTCTGTAGGAGAGCATCCTGAACGGTAGAAAATTACTAAGATGGCAGCAAAGCCTAAGGGTCATACCAAACCAACAAAAATCAGGGTGTCTTTGTTTCCTAACACCACCCTCATCTCATTCATTCAGTCAACAAATATTTATCAAACGTGGTGGCAGATGTTATTGGGGTCTCCCCATATCCTTTGGACCTTACCACGTTGGTGCACTCCAGCCAACTTCCTCTGCCAGTACCTGTATCTCTTTACCTGAGGGAATTCTCCAAAGCTACTCTCCCCGTCCTCACTGACAGATGAAGAGATGAGGAATTAATGCTCCCCGGGTGCAGTCCCCACTGACAACTGGTGAGAATTTACTTATAAATACCTCAGCTCCCCCACTCCTGGGGTGGGATGATACTGAGGGACAATTTCTACACCATTTCCCAGTGTTCCCCCATGTGACTGAGCTGCAGTGGTCACAGTTGTAGCTGGTCTGATCACACACCCTTTTATAAGCTGCCTTCCCTTCCCTGGAAACCTACCTCCTCACCCCCTACCAGTGTTTCCTGCCCCTCCCTCCCAAATGAACTACCTCCCCTCGAATCCTCATCACAGATTCTGAGGAACCCACACATCTACTATGTGCCAGGCACTGTGGCAAGGATCCATTGACTGAAGAGCCACCAGATCATAAGATTTCAGACCCCAGTGACAGGCCGGTGGGAAGATGTTTGATGGAAGTTTGAAAGTCTATTCTAACAATTTACTTATAGAATTAGTGTGAGGTTTAATCTTGTAAAGCACTTAAAATGGTGCCTGGTATGTAGCAATGAAGTAATTATTAGTTATTTGTTATTCTGCTGAGCTAAGGCATTGAGTGTTTAGCAGCTCCTTGTTAAAATATAAACTCCAACGCAAAGGTAGCGCATTAAGCTCTTAGCGGGCATCAACTCTTTAGAAGGAATAGATTTGTCAGAGAAACTTTAGTCACTTTTCTAGACCTTGAGGGAAGGAAACAAAAGGTAAGGTAAACTTTAAAGGTGACAGAGGGAGGAGGAAGAGCCAATTGACAGGGCTGCAGGAGGGGGAGGCATGGGATAGCCCAGTGGAGCCTCCTGCCAGGCAAGAACCAGCCTGGAGCACTGGATTGGTGAAGCACCTTCCAGGGCAGATGAATCCAGGCTCCTCTGAGTCCAAAGCCTCAGTAGAAAAATGGCAGTGCCAAGATTTGAACCTAGGTCACATTCATTCATTTATTGATTCATTTTGATACATTTGTTCAACATATAATTATTGAAATGGGTGTTTCAAAGGTCATCTGAGGACTCCCAGTGGGAGAACATGTATTTATAAACCAATAGAGTGCAATAAAATATCCTAAGTGCTTTAGTAGAATGTGTGTGTGGCTCAGAAGCAGAGAATGACTCCTTCCACTCTGGTCAGGAAGATGGAGGCCTGGCCTGAATTTTGACAGGCGGCTGACCTTGCAGCCCGTGCTCCCTCTGCCTTGCTCTGTTGCTTCTCTAGTGTTGGGGTGCAGGCAAGTCACTTCGCTTCTCTGAACCTCACTCAGATTCTTCACCTGTAACATGGGGGATCCTGACCCCAAACTCACAGGGCTGCTCTGAGCATTGCAGAAGAGCAGGTATGGGGAAGTTCTCTGCAAATGTCAATTTCCTTCCATCCTTCCTCCAGCCTGAAAGGAGCAAGATGCAGCAGGCAAACCACTTCTCAACATGAGGACTGATAGCCTTATTAATGAACAGTTCTGAGAGCAGAACAAGCTGCCCTGGGCTTGAGGGAGCCCTGACGCAGCCTGTGTGGGGACATCAGCAGGAGGGCACTGAGAGACAAGTGTGAGCTCTTGAGTTGGATGGCCTGGGTCCAAGTCTTGGCTTTGTTCCTCATTGATTATGTGATCTTGGGCAAGTTCCTGGAATCTATGAGCTTCAATTGCTTCATCCATGCAACATGAGTGATAATAGTTCTCACCTCCTAGTGTTGTTATAAAAATGAAATGAGATGATTTAAGTGCCTGGCACATCGTAAGCACTCAATAGATGTAGTTATTATTTAGAAAGGATTCCTGGCAGAGGGAGAAATCATGGTTTCTAACTTCTATGTCTCGATGACCATGATTCAACAATCTCTAGGAGGAATGGGATGGGGTCTGAATGGTCAACCCTTTAGATTTAGGGAGCTTGTGTTTTGACTCACTGGCTGCAGACATTGGCCCACCTGCCCGCCTGCCCCAGACGTTCTCCTTCACATGCTGAGGGCTATTTTCTGAGCACACCTGTGACTCTCAACCCACGAGGATGGAACTCATTCTGCGTTCCTGGCAGGCTGAGTGTGCCAACTCACAACAGAGGAGAGTTGATGGATAAACACCCCAGCCTCCTTGTCCTCTTGTTGGGGTGTAATTCTGAGGCATTTTTACAATGAACTCAATAGTCACCCAGAAGGATTGAGTTCCAGTAGCCCACAGTGGTAACTAGCTGAACAACACAACCTTTATTAGCTTCCTTCCCTTCTCAATCTCACTCCACACCCCCACTTCCCTACCAGTGTACTCTAAGATCACTTCCTAAGTAAATTATTTCACTGAAATCCTTCATTCTGAATCTGTTTCTAGGGAAAACCAAAGGGAGACACTCATTGACAGGCACCTTTAAAATTTAACACGGGACAAGTGAAGTGCAAGGTCATACCTGTGTGCAATCATGACCGTCTAGACAGCCAGCTCAGGTCCAAGCAAATTTTTGCTTGCCTAAATTATTTGAGTTGGCTTGCCCAGGCAGCCCTGGACTCCTTCCAAAATTCTCCCAGCCCCCGTCTCTCTTTAGTCTTGGAGACTTAACCTCTGAATCTGGCAGGCCTCAGATGGGAACAGCATATAATTCTGTGAAGGGCAAATGTGGGCTACTCCTATGAGCAAGCCCAGGATAAAAACAGTTTTTCTCTTGTTCTCAAACTGGAACACCAAGGCCCTCCCACCTCTTCTGAGCTCAGAGATGAGACTCAAACTGTTATTTCTCTGGAATCAATGCCGTTATCAAAGGTGAGATATTAACAATGCATTGGAGGTATGCGTGGAAATGGGGGCAGGTTGTCACCACTTGGAAGCACTAATAGCAGGCCCTCCTTGGTCTGTAATTCACATCTGGGTTCCTGAGTTACTCTCGTGACTCTGTTCAATAGAACTGATGTGCTTCATGCATTTATAAAGGTGCCCAGGCCCTTAGGAGAAAGCTGCCAGCTAAGCAGATAGAGAGCGTCAAATCAATCCCAAATTCAGAGGTGGGGAACCAACCCCAAGTTCAATAACAAGAGCCTTCTCTCTCATCTCTAGACCCCTTGAGAAGAGGGGGGAGGAGAGGAGCTGAGAACTCAACATTAGGGCATGAATTTCAAAAGAAGACAGAAGCCAAGGAGCTAGCAAATAAAGGTGAGCATTAATTGAGGACTTCACATGGGCCAAGCATTGAGCTAAGTTATAACATTATACACACAATTGTATTTAGATACACCCTCGTGTCTCTGTCTCTGTCTCTGTCTCTGTCTCTGTCTTTCTTGTGTATTATCCCTAGTTTAGTGATGGAGAAATTGAAATTTGGAGAGAATAGCTTTCTGCCGGAGATCACCTGGCTACTAAGTAAGGAAGATGAGACTCGACCCAGGTTTATCTGACCCCAAATTCATGTTCTTGCCCATTACACTGAGAAAGCCTCATTCATTAGAACAACCATGAATTGTGTTCCTTTTGATCTTCCTCATTACTGTGATCAACAATAAATATTTGTGGTGTACATACTACATGTAAAGAACTGGTGTGAAAGATACAAAAATAAATAAAACATGGGCCCTCCCTCCTTGAAATTACCACTGTCTCTTTAGTCACCATGTTCAATGATTCAGCAAGCTTCTTTCACAAAGTCTCCCAGACTTTGCCTTCTTCTTGACTTCCCCAGTCACTATGGAGATGGGTCCTCATCATGTCCCTCTTGGTGGTACTACAGCCTCAGCCTCCTGGCTGGCCTTTCTGCCTTCAGTTTATTGGGGTAACCTTTTGAAGCTTGACCTTCATAATTTCACCTGATAAGCAGAAGCTGACATCCATTCCTTCTACTCTCATTGGGACGTCTATGAAAAGAGGCCAGGACTGGGAAACAGGAGACCTAGAATCTGGACCTTGCCCTGCCATTGACCACTAGGTGACTGTGGGCAAGTTACTCCTCTCTTTCTTTGGGCCTCAGGTTCTGATCTGTAAAATGGAAGAACTGAGGGTTTGGGGTTTCTTGGAAGTGCTTCATCGGCCTCTTCACAGGATTTATTCATTCATTATTTATTAGGCTCCTGCTGTATGCCAGGCATTGTTCTAAGCACCACAGATAGAGTGCAAAACAAAATCAAACAAAGGTCCTGCTCTGGCTGAGCCCAATTTCTAACAAGGGAGATTGACGGTAAACAGATAATATATATGTCAGAGAATGGTAAATGCTAAGAAGAAAGATAATCAGGGTAAGGACACAGGAAGACAGTGGCCGTATGTTAAATAGGGTGGCCAGGGAAGGACTCAAAATGGGGTGATAAATAAAAAGAGGTTTGAAGGAAATGAGGGAGAGAGCCATGTGGGTATTTGGAGTAGAGTTCTCTAGGCAGAAGGAAGAGCCAGCGCAAAGACCCTGATGTGAGACTGAGGTTGGGGTATTTAAGGAACAAGAAAGGAGGCCAGTAGGGCTGGGGTGGAGGAGTCAGTTGTAGAGTGGCAGGAAATAAAGTTAGAGAGTTGGCTGGGAACACAATCATGGAAGGCTTGTGAACCTAGGTGGGACTACCATAGGTCACTATAGGGTTTGGAGACAAGCAAGGACGAGACGTGACTTATATTTTACAGTATGGTGAACAGGCTATAGAATGTCAGGGGGGAAGTAAGGAGTCCAGTGAGGAGACCTGGGCAAAATCCAGGTCAGAGCTGGTGGTGACTTAGACCCGGGTGAGAACAGTGGAAAAGAAACAATCAGATGTGGATTAACACTGACAGGATTTGCTGATAGATTAAATGTGGGGTGAGAGAAAAAGAAGGCCAAGGCATATGACCCAAGAAGCTAGAAAAATTAATTGCCATTTATGGAAATGTAGAACCCCGGGGAGAGAAGCAGGTTTGGGAGAGGAGGTAAGGAATTTGGTTTTGAACATATAAAGTTCAATATCTAGTGGAGATGTGATGTAAAGCATTTGGTTAACGGGACTAGAGTCAAGAGGAGCAGTCTGGGCTGGAGATACAAATTAGTGAGTCATCAGCATAGAGATGGTGTCTAAAGTCGTGACAGTGAATGAGCTCAGGTGGGGAACGAGTGTACACAGAGGACAAGGACAGGGCCCTGGGCATGTTGGCATTTCATAATAGAAGAGAAGGGGAGAATCCAGTAAAGGAGGCTTAAAGGAGCAACCAGCAAGACAGAAGGAGCACTGAGAAAGTGGCATGCTGAAAACTAAGGGGAAAATTTTTCAAGGAAGAGGAAGTGATGAGCTGTGGCCAATGCTGCTGACAGGGCAAGAAAGAGGAGGATTGAGAATTAACCACTGGATTTGGTGACATGAGGGTGACCTTTGTAAGAGTAGTTGCAGTGGACTGGGCAGGTTGTGAAGAAGGTGAGTATGGAGGGCTCTGGACCCCTTGATCCTCCCAACCAAAACTTGTACACACACACACACACACACACACACACAGACACATACACACACCATCCAGAAGAATATGGAGAAAAAAATATCAAGTAGTTACCTTTGTTTTTTGTTTCAACACTTCTTTGTATGAATCTATGACTTTTTCCCCAATTAGTCAGAAGCACCCAAATTGCCTCATGGAGTAGTCAGAATGTTACAGCAGAATTTAAAGGTAAAATAAACTGTCAATGTTCAGTTTAACTTTAGGATGTCAAAGCCCACATTAGAAATATTAATTTAGAAAGCCAAAACCTTTGCTTTGTGAAGTCAAGTTTTATCAAAAGAAAAAAAGATCCTTAATAATGAGGACAGAGGGAGCAGAATGGAGACTTTTTGTATGAACATGAACTGTAGAGGATGGAGGCAGTCCCAGAGCACTCACTGCACCATCCTCAGGGGACTAGCTGAGGGTCAGCTGGGCTATAGTAGGGCTGAAGGGAGAGGATGGGACATGATCTTGAAGGATGTCTTTGACGTTTTAGACAAGAGAACCAACCTTGACAGTGAGGATGGAGGGCATATAGAAAGGAACAGAGGTCAATATCCAAAGAGTTGTTAGCACCAAGGCACTTCTTGGGGGCCAAGCCATAGCCTGAGAGCCATCTGCCTCCCTTTCATGAACAATGTGAACCACTATCACATGGAAGAAACCACATGAGCTCCAGTCCCCATTACCGTCCTGTTATTATTACTGTCTGGTTCTTCCATCCCTTGTCTGGCCATTTCTGTTGGACTTTGCAGCTGAAAAGACTCCTGCTTATGCCCTAAGACTTTGCTGAGTCTCATCCTTACTTCACCATGTGAACACCTCACATTTTAATGACCCAAAACACTTGAAAATCCCCTGAAATACAGCATGGATGAGGAGAGAGTGCCCTAGATACCCAACGGGACTGTGGAAGTGTAGATGGGAAATACTCTCACACTAGTACTTGAATTGGGCTGGACAGTGATGAGACACACCCCAGTTACACAAGATTTCATTTGAAAAAGATTTCTGTTCTTAAAAATGTTTGGAAAGAGGAATGACATCAGTGTTATGGTGGAGTGAGTTGTTCCCTTTCTCTCTCCCCTCTATATTACAACTAAACAGACATCCATTAATCAACAGAGGAATCCCTACACAACACAACAGGATGCCTGAAGGATCCATGCAGCTCTACATCTGAAGGTGGGTGGACTGGATCCTCGGGAAGCAGTGGAACTAGGGGAGTGGACCCCTCCCCTCCCCAGCAGCAGTGATCCAGGTCACAGATCCTCATACAGCAACCAGTGCAATTGTGAGTGGAGGCATGGGCAGCCTGGCCTGCATGCAAACATTTTGGAGTGGTAGCCAGGCCTGCAGGTTCACCCACCTACCACGGCAGCCCTGCCAATGTGAACACTCCCCACTGAGTGGTGGCAGCTCAGCCTACATGAAGGCACCCTGTCTGCTGAGTACAGCAGCCTGGCCAGACTCACCTGCTGAACACAGTGCCTGGCCTGCATGAAGAATCCCACCCATGTGAGTGCAACCTGCCGGCCAAGTGCAGTGGCCCCACCCACACTAGCACAACTTGCCCACCCACTGAGTGCAGCAGCCTGGCCAGACACCCTGCCAAACACAGTGGCCTGGCATGTGTGAAGGGACCCCTCCTGTGCAAGCGTGACCCTCCCACCGAGCACAGCAACCTGGCTGCAACCAGCCCTCCGAGCACAGTGGCCTGGTCGTGACCTGCCTGCCCAGCACAGTGGCCCTGTCTGCATGAGTGCAGCCCACCGAGAAGCTGTGGCAGGCCTTCGCAAATGCAGAGTTGCCTGACTGGCACAACTATAAGCAGACAGGGTGGGAACAGAAAACACAGTCCCCCTCCCCCCAGCAGTGGCAGGTGGAATCTTCGACTAGATACTACCACAAATGCACCAGCAGGGATCAATTCATCAAACACCACAAAGAACTACAATAACACTGCAGAACGGAAGAAAAATGACAACCCTTCAGAAGTCAAACCTGAAGTCCTGGAAGATTATAATCTAAATGGCAGAGAATTCAAAATAGTTGTCATAAAGAAACTCAACAAGTTACAAGAAAACACAGAAAGACAATTCAGTGAGCTCAGGAAGAAAATTAATCAATGGAAAGAATACTTTACCAAAGAGATTGAAGCCCTTAAAAAAAACCATACTGAAACTCTGGATACGAAGAACATAATTAATAAGATAAAAACTAATGTAGAAAGCATAAAAAATAGAGCAGACCTCAAGGCGGAGAGAATAAGTGACCCAGAAGATAGAAATCTAGAAACGCTTCAGGTGGAGGAGTAGAGAACTAAGATTTTTTTTTAAATGAAGAAATTCTTTGAGAAATATCTGTCTCAGTTAGGAAAAATAACATAAAGATTATATACATCCTAGAGGGAGAAGAGAGGGAGAAAATAGCAGAGAGCTTGTTCAAAGAAATAATAGCTGAGAACTTCCCAAACATGATGAAGGAACTGGACATACAAATACATGAAGCCAATAGAGCTCCTAATTACATAAATGCAAAAAGACCTTCTCCAAGGCATATAATATTAAAATTGTTAAAAGTCAATGACAAAGAGAAAATATTAAGGGCAGCAAGACAGAAGAAGATAACCTACAAGGACCCCCTATGAAGCTTTCAGTGGATTTCTCAGCAGAAACCTTACAGTCTAGGAGCGAATGGAATGATATATTCAAAATACTGATAGACAAAAACTGTCAGCCAAGAATACTCTATTCAGCAAAATTATCCTTCAGATATGATGGCAAAATAAAAGCTTTCCCAGATAAACAAAAGCTGAGGGAGTTCATCACCACTAGACCTGCCTTACAAGAATGAATGAATGAATGATGAAGGGAGCCTTCCTACCTGAAACAAAATAGCAAAGATTTACAAAGCCTTAAGGAAGGAGATAAATAGACAGACAAAATCAGAAAATTGAAGCTCTCTATAAGAATAAGTTAGCAAATAATTATAACATAAAAGATAAAGGGAAAGAGAGCATCAAGAATAACTATAAATACTTCAATTTAGTCACAAACTCACAACACAAAAATAATAATTTGTGAAAACAATAACACAGAAAAGGAAGAGGAAAGGGATGGAACCTGCTTAGGCTAATGTAGATAAGAGGCTATCAGAAAATGGACTCTCTCGTCCATGAGATCTTTTATACCAACCTCATGGTAACCACTAAACCAAAAATTAGAGCAGAGTCACAAAGCATAAACAATGAGAAAACCATCACAGAAGACCACCAAATTGAAATGGCAGTCAGAAACACAAGGGAAAAGAAACAAAGGAAATATAGAACAACCAGAAAACAAGAGATAAAATGGCAGTATTAAGCCCTCATATATCAATAATCACTTAAAATGTAAATGGATGGAATTCGCCAATCAAAAGACACAGAGTGGCTGGATGGATTAAAAAACAAGATCCAACAATATGTTGCCTCCAGGAAATACATCTCAGCTCTAAAGACAAACATAGGCTCAGAGGGAAGGGTTGGAAGATGATACTCCAAGAAAATGGCAAACAAAAGAAAGCAGGTGTAGCCATACTTATATCAGACAAAGCAGACTTCAAGATAAAAAAGATAATGAGAGACAAAGAGGGTCAGAGTATAATGATGAAAATGACATTACATCAAGAAGACATAACACATTAAAATACATACACCTAACATGGGAGCACCAAAGTATACAAAGCAACTATTAACAGACCTAAAAGGAGAAATTGACAGCAACACAATAATAGTAGGGGACATCAACACCCCACTTACATCAATAGATAGATCATCCAGACAGAAAGTCAACAAGGAAGCAGTGGCCTTAAATGAAACACTAGACAAGATGGACTTAATAGATATATATATAGAACATTCCACCCCAAAACGGCAGAATATGCATTCTTCTCAAGGGCACATGGAACATTCTCAAAGATACACCATATGTTGGGAAACAAGGCAAGCCTCAATAAATATAAGAAGATTGAAATCATATTAAGCTTCTTTTCTGACCACAGTGCTATGAAACTAGAAATCAACTAAAACAAGAAGGCTGGGAAAGTCACGAATATGTGTAGACTAAACAACATGCTACTGAACAATCAATGGATCAATGAAGAAACCAAAGGAGAAATCAAAAAATACCTAGGGACAAATGAAAATGAAAACACAACATACCAACTGTAGTGAGATACAGCAAAAGCAGTAGTAAGAGGGAAATTTATAGCAATACAGCCTACCTTAACAAACAAGAAAAATCTCAAATAAGTAGTCTTAAACTACACCTAAAAGAACTAGAAAAAGAAGAACAAACAAAACCCAAAGTCAGCATAAGGAAGGAAATAATAAAATTGGAGCAGAAATAAATGAAATAGAGACTGAAAAAATAGAAAGGATAAATGAAACTAAGAGATGGTTCTTTGAGAAGATAAAGAAAATTGATAAACCTTTAGCCAGACTCACTAAGAAAAAAAGAGAGAAGGCTCAAATAAATAGAAATGAAAGAGGAGAAATTACAACAGATACCACAGAAATACAAAGGATTATAAGAGAATACTATGAAAAACTATATGCCAACAAACTGGATAACCTAGAAGAAATGGATAAATTCTTAGACTCATACAACCTCCCAAAACTGAACCAAGAAGAAATAGAGAATCTGAATAGACCAATCACAAGTAAAGAAATTGAAACAGTAATCAAAAACCTCCCCGAAAACAAAAGTCCAGGACCAGATGGCTTTTCTGGAGAATTCTACCAAACATTTGAAGAAGACTTAATACCTATCCTTCTCAAACTATTCTGAAAAAGTGAAGAAGACAAAACACTTCCTAACTCATCCTTTGAGGCCAACATTACCCTGATACCAAAACCAGACAAGGAGAACACAAAAAAGAAAAATTACAGGTCAGTATAGCTGATGAACATAGACGCAAAAATCCCCAACAAAGTATTAGCAAATTTAATACAGCAATACATTAAAAGGATCATACACCATGATCAAGTAGGATTTATTCCAAGGATGCAGGGATGGTTCAACATTTGCAAATCAATCAATGTTATACACCGCATTAACAAAATGAGGAATAAAAATCACATGATCATCTCAATAGATACAGAGAGAGCTTTTGACAAGATCCAACACCCATTTATGATAAAAACTCTCAATAAAATAGTTATAGAAGGAAAATACCTCAAAACTCGTCAGCCATGCTATGGCAGTGATCCACATATAAAGTGGAGGAAGATTGGCACAGATGTTAGCTCAGGGCTAATCTTCCTCAAGCAAAAAAAGAGGAAGATTGGCAACAGATGTTAGCTCAGGGCTCATCTTCCTCAGCAAAAATAAATAAATAAACAAAAAGAACAAAGCTGGAAGTATCACTATCCCTGACTTCAAAATATACTACAAATCTAGTGACGTCAGCGTCATAGCAGAGTGAGCTTTCCCATAAACTCTTCCCCCAGTAAGATACAACAAAAGGAATAGTCACAGACCAACAATGGACTCCTAGACAGCAAAAGGGAAGATTGGAAAGATCCACACTGCCGCACATCATGAGAGTGGATGTGCTGGGGCCCCCAGAGGAAGTGGGGAGAGGTAAAGAGAAATCCTCTTCCTCCCCATCAGATCAGTGATCTGGGTCTGCACAGCTCCCAGAGAGGGGGGAGGGGTGGCCCTCTGCTGGGAAACCATAGCTCTTTGGGCTCTCTGCGCCAGTGTGAAACTCCCACACAGAGGACTCAAAACTGCTTCAGGGGTGTCATCAACATCTGAGCACCCCAGGAGAGTGGATAATGAGGGGCGAGCAAGAAGCCCCCCATGCCAGGGACCCAGCAGGCAAAAGAGAGAGCCCCCCCCCACATGCCTGACACTGAAGCTCAGCTGACCAGACCAGACCGAGGGTCTGGCCGATCACAGCGAGCAGCTGGGGCAGAGTGCAGGGGGCTCAGATTACACAGCCCTTAACCTCAAAGGGTGGCGGTGGGTGGAAATTGCAACCAGATATTTCCAGGATGAGGAAAAACAAAGGAACCACAATGCAAACGTACAGGAAATCACCAGACCAGAAGGAAAATGACAAGCACCCAGAAACCAACCCTGAAGGCACAGAAATCCATAACCTAAAGGACTGAAATTTCAAAATAGCTCACATAAAAATACTCAACGAAATACAAGATAACACAGACAAACAATTCAATGAGATAAGGAGTTTCTTCACAAAAGAGATTGAAATCGTAAAGAAAAACCAATCAGTACTGTTGGAGATGAAGAACACAATGGAGGAGATAAAGGAGAATCTGGAATCTTTAAAGAATAGACCTGACAATATGGAGGAAAAAATTAGCATTATAGAGGATAGGAATACAGATATGCTCCAGATGGAAGAGGAGAGAGAACTAAGACTAAAAAGAAATGAAGAGAGTCTCCGAGAAATTTCTGACTCTATTAGGAAATATAACATAAGAATTATACATATTCCAGAGGGACAAGAGAGGGAAAGAGGAACAGAGAGCATATTCAAGGAAATAATAGCTGAGAACTTCCCAAATCTGGGGAAGGAGCAGGAAATACCAGTAAGTGAAGCCAATAGGTTGCCTAAATACGTCAACAGGCAAAGGCCCACTCCACGACATAGTGGTAAGGCTGGCTAAAGTCAATGACAAAGAAACAATATTAAGGGCAGCTAGACAAAAACAAAAAATAACATACAAAGGAACTCCCATCAGGCTCTCAGCGGATTTCTCAACAGAAACTTTACAGGCTAGGAGAGACTGGAATGATATATTCAAAATACTGAAAGACAAAAACTTTCAGCCAAGAATACTCTATCCAGCAAAAATATCCTTCAAATATGATGGAGAAATAGTAACTTTCCCAGATAAACAAAAGCTAAGGGAGTTCATGGCCACGAGACCCCCACTACAAGAAATACTCAAGAAGGCCCTCAGGCCTGATAAAAAGAAGAGAAAGGGAATGCAAAGCTTGGAGCAAGGAGAAAAATAGGTAGACAAAATCAGAAAAATAGTAGATCTTTACTGGAATAGGTTAGCAACCACTTAAATACCAAAATCAAAGATCAAAGGAAGGAAATCACCAAAAATAAATATAACCTCATCACTGTAAACACACACCCACAACACAAGATAGAATAAGGTATAACAAGAATGACTTAGAAGGAGAAGAGGAAAGAGATTGAATTGACTTAGTATAAGGAAATAAGAGGCCGTCAGACAATGGACTATCTTGTACACAAGATTTTTTATACAAACCTCAAGGTAACCACTAAACAAATAATCAAAACAAAATCACATATGATAAACAAAGAGAAAACTAGAAGAGTCATAAGACGGAACAACCCAACTGAATTGGCAGTCCGAAACAAATGGGACAAGAAATGAAGCAAACACAAAAGAACTGGAAAATAAGTATCAAAACAGCAACGTTAAGCCCTCATATATCAATAATTACCCTAAATGTAAATGGACTGAACTCTCCAATCAAAAGGTACAGAGTGGCAGGATGGATTAAAAAGCAAGACCCAACAATATGCTGCCTCCAGGAAATACATCTCAGCTCTAAAGACAAGCACAGGCTCAGAGTGAAAGGATGGAAGACAATACTCCAAGTTAATGGCAAATAAAAGAAAGCAGGTGTTGCCATACTCATATCAGACAAAGTAGACTTCAAGATGAAACAGGTTAAGAGAGACAAAGAAGGGCAATATATAATGATAAAAGGGACACACCACCAAGAAGACATATCAATTATAAATATATATGCACCCAATGTAGGAGCACCAAAGTACATGAAGCAACTATTAACAAACCTAAAAGGAGACATTAACAACAACACAATAATAGTAGGGGATCTTAATACCCCATTTACACCAATGGATAGATCATCCAGATAGAAAGTCAATAAAGAAACAATGGACTTAAATGAAACTGGATGAGATGGACCTAGTAGACATATACAGAGCACTCCATCCAAAAACAGCTGACTACACATTCTTCTCAAGTGTGTATGGAACACTCTCAAGGGTAGACCATATGTTGGGAAACAAAGCAAGCCTCAATAAATTTAAGAAGATTGAAATCATAACAAGCATCTTTTCAGACCATAATGTTGTGAAACTGGAAATCAACCATGAGAAAAAACCTGAGAAAGTGACAAAAATGTGGAGATTAAACAACATGCTACTGAACAACCAATGGATCATTGATGAAATTAAAGGAGAAATTAAAAACTATCTGGAAACAAACGAAAATGAAAATATGCCATACCAAATTATATGGGGTGCAGCAAAAGCAGTCCTGAGAGGGAAACACATAGCGATACAAGCCCACCTTAACAAACAAGAAAAAGCCCAAATAAGCAACCTTAAATTACACCTAACAGAACTAGAAAAAGAAGAACAAACAAAGCCCAAAGTCAGCAGAAGGAGAGAAATAATAAAAATCAGAGCAGAAATAAAAGAAATTGAGACCAAAAAAACAGTAGAAAGGATTAATGAAACAAAGAGTTGGTTCTTTGAGAAGATAAAGAAAATTGACAAACCCTTAGCCAGACATACTAAGAAAAAAGAGAAAAGGCTCAAATAAATAAAATTAGAAATGAAAGAGAAATTACAACAGATACCATGGAAATACAAAGGATTATAAGAGAATACTATGAGAAATTATATGCCAACAAATTGGACAATCTAGAAGAAATGGATAAATTCTTAGATTCATACAACCTCCCAAAACTGAACAAAGAAGAAATGGAGAATCTGAATAGACCAATCACAAGTAAAGAGATTGAAATAAGTAATCAAAAACCTCCCAAAAAATAAAAGTCCAGGACCAGATGGCTTCTCAGGTGAATTTTACCAAACATTCAAAGAAGATTTAATATCCATCCTTTTCAAACTATTCCAAAAAATAGAGGAAGGTGGAACACTTCCTAACTCATTCTACGAGGCCAACATCACCCTGATACCAAAGCCAGACAAGGACAACACAAAGAACGAAAATTACAGGCCTATATCGCTGATGAATATAGATGCAAAAATCCTCAACAAAATATTGGCAAACTGAATACAGCAATACATTAAAAAGATCGTACACCATGATCAAGTGAGATTTATACCAGGGACACAGGGATGGTTCAACATCTGCAAATCAATCTTCCTGACACACCACATCAACAAAACAAAGAATAAAAACCACATGTTCATCTCAATAGACGCAGAGAAGACATTTGACAAGATACAACATCCATTTATGATAAAAACTCTCAATAAAATGTGTGTAGAAGGAAAGTACCTCAACATAATAAAGGCTATTTATGACAAACCCACAGCCAACATCATACTCAACGGGGAAAGGCTGAAAGCCACTCCTCTGAGAACAGGAACAAGACAAGGCTGCTCACTCTCACCACTCTTATTCAACATAATACTGGAGGTTTTTGCCAGAGCAAGTAGGCAAGAAAAAGGAATAAAAGGAATCCAAATAGGCAATGAAGAAGTGAAACTCTCATTATTTGCAGACAACATGACTTTATATATAGAAAAACCCTAAAGAATCCATTGGAAAACTATTAGAAATAATCAACAACTACAGCAAAGTCGCAGGGTACAAAATCAATCTACAAAAATCAGTTGCATTTCTGTATGCTAATAACGAATTAACAGAGAGAGAGCTCAAAAAGATAATACCATTTACAATTGCATCAAAAAGAATAAAATATCTAGGAATAAATCTTAGCAAGGAGGTGAAAGACCTATACAATGAGAACTACAAGACATTATTGAAAGAAATTGATGATGACATAAAGAAATGGAAAGACATCCCATGCACGTGGATTGGAAGAATAAACATAGTTAAAATGTCTATATTACCTAAAGCAATCTACAGATTCAATGCAATCCCAATCAGAATCCCAATGACATTCTTCACGGAAATATAAAAAAGAATACCAAAATTCATATGGGGCAACAAAAGACCCTGAATTAGCTAAAGCAATCTTAAGAAAACAGAACAAAGCTGGAGGCATCACAAGCCCTGACTTCAAAACATACTACAAAGCAATAGTAATCAAAACAGCATGGTACTGGTACCAAAACAGACACACAGATCAATGGAACAGAATTGAAAGCCCAGAAATAAAACCACACATATACGGACAGCTAAGGAGCTAAGGATATGCAATGGAGAAAGGAAAGTCTCTTCAATAAATGGTGTTGGGAAAACTGGACAGCCGCATGCAAAAGAATGAAGGTGGACCATCTGCTATCGCCATTCACAAAAATTAACTCAAAATCGATCAAAGACCTGAAGGTGAGACCTGAAAATATAAAACTCATAGAAGAAAATATAGGTAACACACTATTTGACGTTGGTCATAAAGGAATCTTTTTGGATGACACGCATACCCAGACTAGGGAAACTAATGAAAAAATAAGCAAGTGGGACTTTATCAGATTAAAGAGCTTCTGTTAGACAAATGAAACCAGAATCAAGATGAACAGACAACCCACCAGCTGGGAGAAAATATTTGCAAAACATATATCTGACAAGGGGTTAATCTGCATAATATATAAAGAACTCACACAAATGAACAACAAAAAAACAAACAACCTGATCAAAAAATGGGCAGAGGAAATGAACAGACACTTCTCCAAAGAAGATATACAGATGGCCAATAGGCACATGAAAAGATGTTCAACATCACTAATCATCAGGGAAATGCAAATCTAAACAATACTAAGATACCACCTCACGCCCATTAGAATGGCTATAATCACCAAGGCAAAAATCAACAAATGTTGGAGAGGATGTGGAGAAACAGGAACCCTCATACACAGCTGGTGGGAATGCAAACTGGTGCAGCCTCTATGGAAAACGGTATGGAGATTCCTCAAAGAATTAAAAATAGAAATACCCTATGACCCAGCGATCCCACTACTGGGAATCTATCCAACAAACCTGAAATCAACAGTCCAGAGGCTTATGCACCCCTCTGTTCATTGCAGCATTATTCACTATAGCCAAGAAGTGGAAGCAACCCAAGTGTCCCTCAACTGATGATTGGATCAAGAAGATGTGGTATATATATACAATGGAATACTACTCAGCCATAAAAAAAGACAAAATCATCCCATTTGCAACAACATGGATGGGCCTGGAGGGTATTATGTTAAGTGAAATAAGCCAGAAAGAGAAAGACAAATACTGTATGATCTCACTCATATGTGGAATATAAACCAACACATGGACAGAGAAAACTGTGTTGTGGTTACCAGGGGCAATGGGGGTAGGGGGTGGGCACAAGGGGTGAAGGGAAACATATATATGGTGATGGACAAACAAAAATGTACAACCCAAAATTTCACAATGTTGTAAACTATTAAAACATCAATTAAAAAAATACTACAAATCTATAGTAATCAAAATAACATGATACTGGCAGAAAAATAGACACACAGATCAATGGAACAGAATTGAAATCCCAGAAATAAAACTAAACATTTATGGACAGCTAATCTTTGACAAAGGAGCCAAGAACATACAATAGAGAAAGGAAGCTCTCTTCAATAAATTGTATTGAGAAAACTGGACAGCCACATGCAAAAGAATGGATGTAGACCATTTTCTTACACCATACACAAAAATTAACTCAAAATGGATTAAAGGCTTGAATGTAAGACCTGAAACCATAAAATTCCTAGAAAATATAAGCAGTACACTCTTGGACGTTGGTCTTAGCAGTAGCTTTTTGAGTACACTTTGTCTACTTAGGCAAGGGAAACAAAAGAAAAAATAATCAAATGGGACTACATCAGACTAAAAATCTTCTGCAAGGCAAAGGAAACCATTAAGAAAATGAAAAGACAACCCATCAACTGGGAGAAAATATTTGCAAATTATATATCTGACAAGGAGTTAATTTTCAAAATCTATAAAGAACTCATACAACTCACCAACAAGAAAACGAACAACCTGATCAAAAAATGGGCAGAGGATATGAACAGATCTATTTCCAAAGAAGATATACAGATGGCCAACAGGAACTTGAAAAGATGGTCAACATCACTAATTATTAGGGAAATGCAAATCAAAACTACAATGAGATACCACCTTACACTCGTCAGAATGACTACCATAAACAAGACAAAAAATAACAAATGCTGGAGAGGATGTGGAGAAAAGAGATCCCTCATACACTGTTGGTGGGAATGCAAACTGGTGCAGCCACAATGGAAAACAGTATGGAGAATTCTCAAAAAATTAAAAATAGAAATGCTGTATGATCCAGCTATCCCATTACCGGGTATTTATCCAAAGGACAGGAAATCAACAATTCAAAGAGATTTATGTATCCCTATGTGCATCGCAGCAGTATTCACAGTAGCCAAGACGTGGAAGCAACCCAAGTGCCCATCAACTGATGAATGGATGAAGAAGATGTGGCATATATATGCAATGGAATACTACTCATTCATAAAAAAAGACAAAATCATGCCATTTGCAACAGCATGGATGGACCTTAAGGGTATTATGCTAAGCAAAATAAGCCAGACAGAGAAAGACGGACATTGTGTGATTTCACTCATATGTGGAAGATAAACAAACGCACGGACAAAGAGAACAGATTAGCGGTTACCAGAGGAGGAGAGGTAGGGGGAGGACAAAAGGGCCAAAGGGGCACATATATATGGTGACCGATAAAAACTAGACTATTGGTGGTGAGCATGATGCAGTCTGTACAGAAACTGATTTATAATAATGAACACCTGAAATTACACAATGCTATAAGCCAATATGACCTCAGTAAAGTAATTAAATAAAAAAAAAAATGTTTGGGAAGACTTCTGGTTTCAGTCCCAATGTGTAAAGGGCTTAGAATTTGTCACTCCTGTCCTTACAACAAGAAAAAAGCTGAACAAACTGAAAATCAATGACTTTTCTTAGACCCATCAGAGAGCCGAGGTTGCTGGGGAAACCACCCTGAAATGTGGAGAGTTCTGAGGGAAGCACAAAGACAACAGGGGACACAAAACAAGGACAGCTGAAGAATTTGAAGCCTGTGGCACCTACAGCTACAGCAAACATTAAACACAGCCCAACTGGTAGCCAGATTAATGTGAATCCTCACAGTAAAGGCCTATTTACCTCAGTTACTATTACCCGGTACAACATATCCAGCTTTCTATCAAAAATTATAAGGCACACTAAAAGGCAAGGAAAAACACAGTCTGAAGAGTCAAACTAAGTATCAGAACTAGACTCAGATGTAACACAGATTTTGGAATTATCAGCCAGATGATCAAGGTCAACATCAACAATGATGAGTTAAGTTGATAGTATGTACCCTTGATACCCTGTGATGAAATAGCACTTTACCTCTGTGTTCGTCCTCCCAAAAGCACGTAGTTCCAGTGTAATCTGAGAAAAACATAACATGTAACCACACTGAGGGACCATCTACAAAGTACCCTATAAGATGTTCTTGAAAACTGTCAAGGTCATCAAAACAAGAAAAGTCTGAGATACTCTCACAGTCAAGAGGAACCTAAGAAGATTTGACTATTAAACGTAATGTTGCATCCAGGATGGAAAGGTAAAAACTAAGAAAATTTGAATAAAGTATGAACTTTACTTAATAGTAATTATGAACATTGGTTCATTAATTGTATCAAATGTACAATACTAATGTAAGACGTTAAAAATAGGGAGACCTGGGTGTGGGGTATATGAGAACTTTCTGTACCGTCTTTACAATTTTTCTGTAAACGTAAAACTGTTCTAAAAATGTGATTTATTAAAAGAAAAAAATGTTTGGCAGTGCCTGGGCTAATGATCACCAAAGTATCTTCAACACAAACTATGTTTTTTGTTTTGTTTTGCCTGCTCTGTCTAGGAAACCCAGAGGCCCAACTTATCCTTGGTCCACCATAGAAAACCCCTGGGTGAAAAAAGATTGCAGGTTGTAAGCTGTGGTACCAAGGATGAAAAGGCTTTCCAAGTTGAACTTCAGAATGCAGAAAATTGTGGCAGTTAAGAGTGCAGTCCTTACTATTTATTGGCTGAGTGACCTTGGGCAAGTTATTTAACTTCTCTGGGCCCTAGCTTTCTCATCTGTAAAATAGAGATAAAAATAAGAGTACCTAGCTCATAAGATTGTTATCAGGATTGAATGAATTAGTATTTGTTCAATGCTTATAACAGTGTCTGGGACATGGTAGGTACGATATGCATCTATGTTAAATAAACAAAATGCAATCATCTGAAATTAGCAGCTATGTGGAAGCAGTAGGATCTGTGAGCAGCATATGGTAGTTTATGTACCGTTTTTCCATTAAAAACAAAAAATCAACGAATGCCCATGATTTTCCTGATACTAAGTGAGCAAATTTTATTTGTTTGTTCTTGCGCTAGTCATTTCACATGTATTAAATGCATTTAATAATTAATAGCTCGAGGTTTCCAGTACTTTATTTTCTTTTCTTTTCCTTTTTTATCAATCAGGAATGTCCGCTCAGCTCATACTGAACCTACCTTCCCCCTGAATATGAACTGCCCTAAACTGCCCATCTTTTCCTGGTACAAGCACATCTTGGAGATGAGCAATGAGTCTACTAAGGAAAACACATTTTCAAGCTCATTCTGTTGAAAATCAGCAGTGGCACTTTAGAGGAAAGCTCATTTCGAGGCTCCTGTGTCCTTTCTTATTCTCTTTGAATCCCTTTTACTTCTCGCTTCCCAGGAATGAAGTGTCACACCCGGAGAAGTTGTCCGATTACATTCTGATGATGTGTGGGGCTCAGGAAGTTGGACGTGAATAGGCGGGCAGGACTGGCTCTGGCATCTCTTCATGACAAGTCTGTTGGCTGTGGTCGTGCTCCCAACCATGGGCCTCAGCTGAGGCTCTTCCGTCCTCATGTCCCAATTTATTTTCCTAAGTTAAAGGCTTCGTCTTGGTGTCTGGAAAGCAATTTGGATGTTCACGGTGGCTAAAGCTATCCAGAGGAAAAATAAAAAGTCACCATCAAGTAATGAGGTCAGACTATTGAGTGTCTCATATCCTGGCTCCAAATGCAGAGGCCAAAGAGGAGTTCAGAAAAGATTTCAACAATAGCAGCATTGTTGGAATAATTGACACTTGTCCATGGGGACTTAGAGGCTAACAACTATTAGGATGTGTGAGATCTGGTATTTTCAAAAATCAGTCTCATAATGTATTGTCATACCTGATACTTCCAATATGGCTGACGTGAGGAGTAGAGAGGATCACCATAGCAACATCTCAGTTAATTTCCTATCACGCTGTTACTTCTCTTTCTAGGTCTGACTCAGTAAATAGTCCCAAATCCTAACGAATCCTATTCTACTTGAGGGAGTAACACTGCTATTTTTAGTGAATGTTATGGACTAATTAACAGCAAAGCCCACTTGATTCTACCTTCTAATTGTTGTTATATCTGCCCCTTCTACCTCCATGTCAACAGCACCTGTTTCAGGCTCTCCACGTATTTTTTCCAATGCTAATACAATCCCTTCCTTATTGGTCACTCTCTGTTTAGTCTCACTCTTTCTCCAATCCAATCCATTCTTCATATTGCTTCCAAAGAGATATTTTAAAGATACAACAGAAATATATACTGACATTTTATTTATATAATTAATATTCTCTGATGCCTTTCAAGGCGTAGGAAGATATCGGTATTGGCAGGTCTTTCTCTGCTGAGTGAGATGATGGGAATGGGGATGTTAAGATAGCGCTCAATTGTTCTGCATGAGAAAGAGGAAGAGATGGAGAGATATAGGAGGAGGGAAGCATGACTCCTGAATAAAGACCTAGAGTCAGAGGGAATTAAATGCTTTGCAGGGAAAGGGTCCAGAGAGAGATGGAGACCCTGCTGGCAGCCAAAGGAAGGCCTGCGGATTTGGGGGAGTGAGATTTTGTGCACCCTCAAATGTTACTCCCTCTACAGTCTCACAAATAAAGCCTTCAGTTTCTGTAGAGATGTAGAAATCTCTACATTGTACACATTGTACAAATGTAGAGAAAATCTACGTTTCTCACTGATGTTTTGTGGAGGAGATTGTTCTTTTGGGGGAATGTGTGCAAGCACTGAGTCATGCTACAAGAATGGCATGGAGCAAAAAGAAACCAAGACAGGATGCAGAGTTAGCCAATCTCCATAATGCACAAATCCAATCTCCCTGCTCCTCTGATGAAGTCTTCCATGGATCCCCATCCCCCATGGGGTGGTCGTGGGGGCCTGGAAGACTTTAGCATGGAATACAAGATGCTTCCTGATCTGGTCTCCACATACCTGTCCAATTGTATTTTCTAAGCACCAGTTCTCATACACACACACACACCCTTTACAGCCCAGAGCACTGAACTGTAATTCTAGCAAAGACTACCATGATGATATATGCTATTTTACCCTGCCTAGACTGTTCTTACCCTGCTCTTGTTTAGCTGGAAAATGCCTCCTTCTCCTCCCTCAAGCACACTTAGTAGCTCCCTCCTCTGGGCTCCCATTTGCCTTGAAGCTCTACACTTTTATTATATTATCACACTGTTTTGCAGTTGCATATATTCATACCTGTCTCCCTGACATGACCATAAGCTCCTTAAAGCCAGGTTTAGTTTTATCTCTGTGAAGTATTTCTGGCACCTAGTAAAGGGCCAGACATTTTGTATGACATTTGATGAATAAGTTTAAACCTTCTGTGGCTTATAAGTGTTCTATAGAGAAGGTACCAAAATAACTAGCTGGTCAGAGAGGAAGAAAAATTTTCATTAGTTCTCTAAAACTTGCCCAATCCTTCTCATTTCTGACTTCATAAAGCCTATTACTTTGGTGGTCCTCAATAAACCTTGACTCCCAGCATTCAAGTCCTTGTGTCAGCCTTTCCAACATTGACTCTGGGCTTGGCCATATGACTAGCTTTGGCCAATAGGAAATTGGCAAGCATTATGCAAAAGTGGATACTTGATAAGTGCTTGTACATTGAGTTTGTTGACTTGGAACCCAGGTACCATATTATGAGGAAGCTCAAGCAGTCATGTGGAAAGGCCCATGTAGAGAAGAATTGAAGCCCCTGGATGATGGTCCCAATTGAGCATCTGGTGTGACCACCACCAACTGCTAGCCATGTCAATGAGGACATTTAGACCTTCCATCTCTCCCAGTACCCCAACCTTTACCACCTGAGGCAGAAGAACCACATGGTCAATCTGCAGAATTGTGAGTAGTAGTACATTGTTGTTGTTTTAAGACACTAAATTTTCCAATGCTAGACATTTCATAGCCAGCCCTGGTGGTCTGGTGGTTAAGATTTGGCACTCTCACTGTTGCAGCCTGGGTTCATTTTCCGGTCAGGGAACCACAGCACCCATGTGTCTGTTGTCATACTGTGGTGGCTGTGTGTTGCTGTGATGCTGAAAGCTATGCTACCGGTATTTCAAATACCAGCAGGGTCACCCATGGTGGACAGGTTTCAGCAGAGCTGACAGACTAAGACAGTCTAGGAAGAAGGACCTGGCCACCCACTTCCGAAAAAATTGGCCATGAAAATCCTAGAAGAGCAGCAGAGTATTGTCTGATGTAGTGCCAGAAGATGAGACGATGGCATAAAAGGACCAGGCAGGGTCCTGCTCTGCTGTACACAGGGGTGCTAAGAGTCAGAATCAACTAGAAGTGTGGCACTAACAACAACAAAGACATTTCGTATAGTTGGAATCATATAATATATAGTCGTTTGTGACTGACTTCATTCATGCTGTAGCATGTATTAGTACGTCATTTCTTTCTATGACTGAAAAATATTCCATTGTATGAATATATCACATTTTGTTTATCCATTCATCAGTTGATGGGCATTTGTGTTGTTTCTACCTTTTGGCTATTATGAATCACGTTGCTATGAATAATTGTATACAAGTTTTTGTGTTCACACATTTTTTTTTAATTTCCCTTGGGTATCTGGGTATAACACCTAGGAGTGAAAATGCTGAGTCAAGTGGTAACTCCACGTTTAACTTTTTGAGGAACTGCAAGACCGTCTTCCAAAGTGACTGCATCATTTCACATTCCAACCAGCAACATCACTCTTTTTTTTTTACAGATGAAGAAACTCATATTATGGAAAAGTGAGGATGGAATTCTGTGATTGTCCTCCATTTAAAGGGCAATTAAAGAAGAAGAGCCGATAGTGGAAACTGAAAAAGAGCAATTGGAAGTAGCAGGACAAGGAGAAATCATCATCAAGCAACTAGTAGAAAGAAAGAAGGTCAGAAGCATCAGTGTGAGAACAATCACAGGCAGCAGAAAGGTAAATTACAATAATCATTGAAGAGAGGTTTTCAGGATGTGGCCAGTAGAAGGTACCTGGCGCTTCTTAGAAGTTTCAGGGAGGGTGGTGATGGAAGAAGCCAGATGGCAGTGGGTGATGGGTAAGGAGCGGGCAGGTAGCACATTTTCAAAATTCAGCTGTGATGAAAGAAAAGAGAAAGAATCCTTCATCCTTAGGATGAAGATAACTTGACCATGCCTGTAGAGACAAGAAGCTGGAGTGATTAAGACACGGATACAGCCGAGATGATGGTCGAAGTTGAGGAAGTATAGCTTCAGACAGGAGGGAAACCTAGTTCTCTGTGACTAGGGATGGAAGGAGAGAGGGGTGGGTACAGATGAGAGTAATTTGGGAGATATGTTCAGGTCTGATGACCTCTTCTAGAGTTTTCTATGTTGATAGGCTCAGAAGTCCTAAGAGGATGCTAGGACCTTCCTTCCCTCCCTCTCCTGTCTCCCTACCCCCAGCAAATCATCTACAGGAGGAAGTTGAGGCCTTGGCAGATGCATCCCCATGCCCTCACAGCAGTTTTCAATACAAATGATAAAAAGACGCTGAGAGACATTCACAGTTTTTTAGCTTACTCCACCGTTCAAGGAAGATTTAAGTCTTGAGCCAAATTTATAGAGTTTGAAATGAGTTTTTGTGTTTTCTGGGATTCTGAGTATTCATTATACTTTTCACGGAAGTTATATTTTCAGGGGATGCTAGTAAATGCAGATTCCTGGGCTATACGACATCAGCTTAGAGGATCCTTCTGAAATGCCATTAATCCTGCTTGTTCCTTAGTATATTTATCATACATTACATTTTTTTCCTTCATAGCCCCCAAAGCCTTCCTAATTGAAAAGCCAGGAAATAGTTCATTGTTTCTTAAAAGCGGAAGCGATAGCGCTTAGTTACAGTAAGTCTCTGCCATTCCAGTTAATAGTCCTGATTTATAAAGCCTGCTGGGGCTTTCCTTGCAGGGAAAAGAAAAACCCCACTCATGTATGAGCAGCACACTTACCACGGCCCCTGGCTGATAGCAGAGGCATTTAATAAAACCAAGCATAGAAATGCAGGTTTTGTTACACTGAATCCGATGGATAATTAGCTGTAAAAGTTTGACAATCTCAGGAAAAAATGATCGGCATGACTACATGTGGTTTCAAATCTAGATTACAACTTCTGGGGGTGGTGAGGGGTGGAGAAATCTGTGCTTTCAAGTAAAATGAGAACCTTTGCTGTGGAACACTGGGACGCCTCCTGGGCCCTGGCTAGCACCACTTCTGAGCAGCTGGAGCCACTTAGATGGGCCTGTATCTTCCCTCTGCAGAGAAGGATGGCCTATTCCAGGGTCCCTTGCAGTCCTGAATGTGGTCCCACAGAGTCCAGGGGCAAGAATTTTTCATGAATAGCAGCCCTTTTCCGTTTTCCAAAGATGTTTGCATCCAAGAATGCTTTTGTTTGCTTTTGTTGCTATTGTTGTGTTGCTTTCTTTCGTTTTAATCACAATTGATGGGAGAGGCAAGACAGGTGTTTTTACCTGAGAGGTTCAAAGAGGTGACAGGATCTTTCCTAAAGTCACGTAACTGCTGTGGGTGGGAGAAAGATGATTTCAAGTTTCTTGAAGACATTGTCTGGAAATTTACCCACCAGACCATACCCAGTAGGTAGAGTTTAAAATCAGTAGCCCCATTTTCTGCGTGCATTTAAGGATGAAGGACTAACAGAAGGGCTTGAGTATTTGTGGGGTGGGTGGGGATTTCATTTGAAAGACACATTGGATATGGTTGGTACTTACAACACAGATGTTGACTTTTTAGAGACCCCCATTCTCCAGCCTGCTAGAGTTACCCTGTCCTGTGATGTTAAATAAGACTGCTTGTGCATCCATTTCACAAATAGTAGGACCCCCAAAGTACCTCCCCCAACCCCTCATATCCACAGGGATTCTCTAGGTATTTATGATTTCCCTGGTGACTTCAGGCTTCTCGTGAGTTCCTGATCTTTCCTACATAGCTCTTCCTTTCTAACCACCACCGACTGACATTTTCCCTTGAGTTTTTCAAAATCCCACCCATTCAGGGAAATTTTGTATAATATAATTTAAGTAAATATTTGGAGGTGATGCCCAAGAGCAATAGGCTGGAAGGGCTACATTGCTGGAAGCAACATAAAAGTGAATAGCAGTTTTCCAAATTCCCCTGGCCAATATACTCCTGCTAGTCCAAATGATGCCCTTGTATGAATTAGAGAAAAAGCTTACATTTCTCAAGACCTTTATTATCCTCTGCTGAGAAGCTGTTTTAATAACTATCTGAACCGGAAGGCTGATGTCTCTCCTTGGAGCCATGCAATGCACAATTGACACAACTGGAAGCAGCAGCCGTTCCTGCCTTTGGGAGCTTCCCACTGGCCATCCCTCCTTCTTAAAGTCCAATCTTCCGCACCTTCATGCCTCATTCTCTCTCTCTTTTCCCAATCCTGTTTCCTCCTTTAATCTCCTCCAGATTCCTTCTATTCCAGGTCACTTTACTCTCTTCCTTTTGAGGTTCCTTGGAGAAATTTATAATTCTTACTTTATTATGCACTAGCAGCACATAAATTCTTATTTTATTATAAGACTTGATTTCTACTTCTCTCTCCTATCCATCCCACCCCTGGTCCAAGGGTTATCCTGCTTAACTGAAATGGTCCATCACAGCACCTTGCTATTAATTCCCTGAGGATTTCTGCTTCTAGCTTTTAACATTCACTTTCTTTTCCCTCCTTGTCACGTTAAAAAAAAAAAAAAGGACTTGGTTAATCTCTCTGTTACAATCTCCATAGCACCTTCTACCTCTCCTTTAAAAATCTTCATACTATGAACCTGACGTATAGTGGATGCCCATTAAATATTTGCCTACAGAATATTTATGGGAGAATGTATAATGCTATGTGGTTTTGATTTTTAGGATATATTAGATTGCGACCTAATATCAGAATTCTGGTGTGTTCTAAGGAAAGTGCCCAGCTCGTGGTGGATGTTCAGAAGATATTTGTTAAATGAATGTCCATCAACAAAATAATCTGTTTTCTACCTAACCCAGTGGAATCTGAGGAGCTAAGCCCCATGATGTTAAAGAGAAATAGTACAGGGAGTATAGGATCATTTCAGTTCTTGAGGTTTTCATGGTTGACAGTCATTCATGGGATGAAATTATTGAGAATGAAAACAATTCTATAGCATGTTAGTCCTTCTGTGGATACATCACACCTTAGAAGTACTTTCAAGAACATTTTTATATCTTCTCTTCAGAACCCTATGAAATAGATACTTCCTTCTCCCACTCCCCACCACCCCACTTTACAGACAAGGAAACTAAGGCCCAGAGAGGTTTAAGCAACTTGGTTAGGCTCACACATTCCGTAAATGATGGAACAAGAAGTTGAACATAAATCTACTAATGCCAAGTCTTCTACACTTTCTGCTACATTACAGATTCCCTCGTTCGGAAGCAGGACGCCATGACTCTGAAGTTCTCTTTCCAATGTAGATGTTTAAAAAATATGTTCTTTTGCAAAAGCATAAAACATATTACTAAATACCAATACAAGTCTTCATTCTGGAATCCAGACCATCAAGTGTGCAGCACAGCATACTTTGAAAGAGGCCTCATAAAAACACAAAGTGGGAATTGTCTCTAAGGACTTCAGCTAAGTAGACTGAATCTAGTGGGAAAAATAAAATCTTTTCCCAGAGCTTCATGGGAGTGGAAACTGAAAGATTGAGAGCTTGTGAGAAATAACAGCTACTTTAAAAAATGTTTGATTAGAAATAGAAGAATGGTAGAAATGTTTAAAAAACAAAATAAAAATATTACAACATTTGGAATATTTTTTAAACATATAATTTTAAGGCTTAAAGGGACCAGAAAAAGCATCTAAAACTCTCTTTCTTCGACAAAAAGTAGCAACATTTTAAGTCATGATGAGGATCAGCTATATAATTTGTGTGGCCCAGGGCAAAATGAAAATAAGGGGCCCCTGTTCAAAAATTTGTTAAGAATTTCAAGATAGCAACCATAGATAGTTAAACCAAGTGTGAGACCTGTATGACTGTACAGGTCACACACCTGTGAAGCCAGGCCTGGTCACAATATTATTAATACCAATACTTTACATTTATATGGCACTTTACAGTCTACACAGCCTTTTCACAGATAATTTGAGTTTTACAATAGCTCAGTGGAGCAGAATGAGTGTTGCCTTCATTTAAAACTATTTCCCCACAGGAATGAACTTACCAACCACGACAGTGATTGACTGAAATGACTCTCTGCCCTTTACATCATTTATGTTTAATATCATGATGTTGGCAGCTTCTAATAGATGAAATAGGAAGTAGTTAAGCTACTTTGCTCATGGATATTCATTCAACAAACTCTTGAGCACCTACTATGAGCTGAGCACTTTGCTAAGCATTTTGGACATTTAATTTGAACATCACAAAAACTCAGTGAAGCATATGAACTATTATTCCCAATGTGCCGACAAGCATGCTGGGAATCAGAGAAGTGAAGTTAGACATTCAAGGTCACAGAATAATGAAATAATTGGGATTAAAATATCTGTTGCCAGACTGTTCTATGATACTCTTTTAAAAGTATTAAGGTCTCCAAAACGAGATACAAATGTAAAAGGTGAAAGATTTATACGATCTGAAGAGAAACCAGAGTATTGAGATACAAATGTAAATTTCAAATTGTCTGCCAAGGAGATTAAAGCCAAATCAGACAGTAAATCGCTGGTCTTCCCTTGCTATCTCTCTCTCTCCTTTTTCTGCTTCAGTTTCTAGAATAGAAAGTATAGAAGTATAAAGATGAAACTTTCTTACCTTTTAGCACATTGCCTAGTAAATGAATGGACCTGAGCCCTGCCCTCCTGGCGGAGCACTGATAGCTTACTGAATATGCATGAGCTCTTGCACACTTGGAAGCTCCTTTACAAGTTGGACAAAGCCATCTGGCCATTTCTGGCCAATGGACTATAAGCAATGGACTCAGCCTCATTTCCAGGCTGAGGTAGTGGAAAGCTCCTTCATGACTCACTTTCCCTGACTCAGTGACCCCAGAAGCCACGTGTTGAGATTTTGGAACACAAAATAAAGAAGCATATTGGCTCCCTGAATGACCACTTAGAAGGAGTTGGAGAGCCAGGGAAATTGCAGTGGACTGTGTGTGAGTAAAATAAATTTTCATGTGAAAGTAACTGAAATCTGGGAGTTTGTTACTGCAGCACAACCCAGCATCACCCTGACTAACATACGAAGTTCCTCTCACTCTGGCTTGGTTCCCCTTCCCTGTTCTTGACCCTTAGTGACTATAATTAACATATATCAAGTCTTTTCAAAATCCCTCTTCAAGCTGCTTTTTGTTTTCCTGGAAGCTCCTGACAGCTGGCCAGTTTCTGCTGTTTTTAAAGGTGGAGGCCACAAGCCATTTGATTTTACGTTAAAAATAGGCATGACCCAAAAGGTGGAAGGACTTGAGAGCATCGGTGAGTCAGAGCCTTCAATAATTTCTAGGTCTTTCTAAAATAAATGAATTTAGGAAAAAGTGATTAAACACTGAAAAGATAAGCAGAGGATTGTCTATCTTACCAGCCCAGGTACTTGTTTTCAGGGAAATTTTAAAAGGGAAAATATGTTAGCTTGTTTTCTTTAGCCAGGCATGGTACAGGAAAAATTGAGACTCCCCGGGCACGACCATAAATCTCACATTTAAATAGCAATACGAAACAGCTATCTTTGAAAACAAAGTCATATGAGATGTCATCATCACATAAGTACTGAGATTGACTTATACCCAAAACATAGAAGAAGGCATGAGTTTTCCTCAGGAAAGTGGTCGCCGTCAGAAGCTAAGATCTTCAACCAAAGATATTCCTCCAAATGGTTAGCATCTATGACAACTGCTCTCATGCCTTGCTCCGTGTGATCATTGTAGCACATTTTGAGTGGGAACTACGGGCTTTAGAATCCAAAGAACTGCCTGTTGCTAGTGATGTTCCCCAGGGTAAGTAAGCTAACTTCTCATTTCTCAGCTGTCACGTGAAGGTAGCAACTGTGTCTACCTCATAAGGTGACTGTGGAGCGTTAATGAGACAATGCGTGGCAAGCTCTTGGCCTGGCACTGAGAAAGTGCTCACCAAACACGAGCTACTGTACTGGAAGACTCTCAAGGATGGAAATCCTTTGTCTTTTGAGGATGGCTTTAATGTTTGGAGACAACAAGAAGCCATCTGAGTCAAAACTGGTGAAAAGGATCTGCCATAGAACTCACCAAACTTGAGGCAACTTAAACCAACAAGAATGTTTTTCTCGCTTGTCTGTTACTTCCATGGTGTCAAGGTGGATGGAAGGGAGACAATCTCTACAGCATCTGAATTAGTCCTGGGAAAATGGTTGGGTTTCTAACAAGAAAAGAGGTATTCAAGGCAGAAGTAGCCGCAGAGCAAATGCGGGAGCAGATCAGGTAGGGGATAGGATGTAAAATAGTTTGGCTGGAACAAAGTAAAAGTGAGGCCAGAGACTCAGCTTGGAGTTGTTTTGCAGGGCATCTTACATTCTGCAGTGAAATATTTTTACTTGGTTCACTTGGCACTGGGGAGACTCTAAAAGTGTTAGACTGAGGGAGTAAAGGGCTGGACTAAATGGGGAAGATACTAGAGGGGAAGGAAGCAAACAGAGGATTCCTGAAATAACACAGGTGAAAGGTAAGTGGTCTTGAATCATGGTGATGGCAGTAAAATAGGAGACGGATTTGAGATGGAATATTCCTGACTTGGGAACAAAGTGAAAGGAATTTAACATGATCACCAGATTGGGGGCCTGGTGCCTGGGACACTGTGGGTGCCATTTACCCAAACCAGAAAGTCAGAAGAAAGGACTGGTATGGGGAGAAGGAAGCAAAATGAGTTTGCTTGGTGACACATTCACCTTAGGATCACCACGCATTCATGTGAGGATGCTCCAGGGTAAATGCAGTATCAACAATGTCCGCTGTTAAGAAGACAGCACCAGCCAGACTTGGGGAGTGGGAGGAGAAATGGAGTCTGCATGTGATTAATTTCATGAGTTGTCACTTTAACACCAAGCTAAAATTACCTTTGGTTGGACCTAATTCTTGCAATAGCAATTATTTCTGACCATTAAAGCTTTGTAATACTTGCAGCAACTAGCCACTTGTGGGCACAGTTGGCTGGTTGCCCGTTCCCTGGCAAGGACAGATGAAACAGATCTTCTTTACAGCACCACTGGGGCACACCATTACTAATGACTATAATTTTTGCACGTCCACCAAGTACCCAAGTAAGAAAATTTACTTGAAGGAGGACTAGGGGAAATTGGCTGGAAACTTGGTCCAGGAAAGAAAGAAAATAGAAGAAAAGAAGGAAGAGCTACAAGCAGAGTCTATAATTCGATTCCTAAAAGAAGAGGGAAATGGGAGTGAACCAGTAATTATTGAGCTTCTTTAGTGTCCCAGAGTAAGTGCTGAAAACACTAAGATGAAGAGGACACATCTGTCAGCTCTCAGTCTAGCAGGAGAAAAGTGTAGTACAGAAATGATACAAGAAGATGGGTTGAGTTTTAGAGTAGACGGGAACATATTTTGTTTTGGATGCACCCCACTTAAACTTGAAGCACAAGGGTCAGGGAGTCCATTTTTAGGTGAGAAAACTGAGATTCCAAGAAGTTAAATGAGTTGCCTAAAATCACACAGTGTGATCATTAGGGCTGCATTGGTTACAAGCGACAGAAACCAAATTGGAACTAGTACAGGGGAAAAAAAACCAAAAAACCCCATAGTGGCTCATGTGATGGCGAAGCGCAGGGTGCCTGGGTTGATCTGGCTTCTTTCCTGGATCCAAGTGCCCCATCCGTGCCTTGTCTTTGACTCTGCATTGTTCTGTGTTGCTCGGAAAGTCTCTCCTCTATGGAGAGGGAAGATGGCTCCCAGAAGCCACAGGCTCCCATGGTCCTTCCAGCTTGTAGACCCCAATTGACCCCCCAAAGCATTCTGATTGGCCCTGCTTAGTTGCCTTGGACCAATCACTGAGTCAAGTGGGATTGCATGCTCTGATCACATGCCTGCCACTGGGGAGGGGTGGGTAGGCATCAAGTGGTGCCACTTGATTTACATCCCAACCAGAATCACGTTCAACAGCAAGAGACATTTCCACGATGAAATAAACAGGTGCCATCCCCAAAAGAAGGGGACAAACACAATCTATATCCATTGCACACATTTTAGAAAGTTGCAGAGTCGAGCTGAAAGCCCAGCATTCCCAAGTCTGTGTCTTTCCACCATACAGAATGCCCCGCGCCTGATAGATGAGGACAGGAAGAAGTTCGGGTGCCAGGGCAAGTGAAAGGAAAGGCAGAAATCATTTTGGGAGGCCAACACACCAAAAAAGAAATGCAAAGAGGAAGCAAGAGAAATAGGATGGTGAGACACTGTGGGAAAAAAGAAAGCAAGAACTGGGGGAAAAAAGTCCCGGGGGGCCATCCTGTAGCCTTCAACCCCCTCCTCTGCAATCCCTGCCAGAAGTCGCTGCTGTTTTTCAGAAAGCTTTTTCCCTTCTCCCCTGTTAAGAAGCTGAGAGCCAAATGCTCCATTAATCTTTCAAAAGGCCACTTTGGCTTCTCGTGGCAGAGCCGCGCACATTTGGCTTGGCTCTCTCACATTCATTTTCCTTCCCAAAGGCAGTGAGACTTGGCAGACCCACCCAATACCTGTTAGGACCACATGGACCCATGGCTGTTACCACAGTGGCCCGGTTTTACCTGGAGAGATAGTTATCAGCCTTGCACCATTTGCCTAGCCAGGCTTCGCTATACCATGTTCTTCTTTACCATGTTCTTCTTTTCAGGCTTGTTTGCAGTGTGAGAAATTCAGAAGCCACAAATAAACCCAGGGTTCCATTTGCCACCACCCCATTAGGCAGCTGCTGGGAGCCTGGTACAATGCAGGGTGTAGTCAAGGATACCAGGAAACCCTTTCTCCTGGTAGAACTGACAGCTGGGGTGGAGTAGGCAAAAAATAGACACATGGACTAATGAGCAACATGACACAACAGTGCTGTAACCAAAACCAAAACCAAAAAAAAAAAAAAAAAACAATGGAAGAAATGTCACAAAGGAGACTCTTTTGCCTTATTGAGCATCTTCCATGCAAGTCCTGAGTTGGGTGGTTGGGGCACAGGGGTGAATCGGATGTTGAAGTCCTAACTCCCAGTACCTTGGAATGTGACTGTATTTGGACATAGGATCATTAAAGGGGTAATTAAGGTTAAATGAGGTCTTTGGAGGTGGGCCCAATATGACTGGTGTCCTTATATGAAGAGGAGATTAGGACACAGACACACACAGAGGGAAGATCACATAAAAATACAGGTAGGAGAAGACAGCCATCTATAAGCCAAGGAGAGAAGCCTCAGAACAAGCTAACCCTGCTGACACCTTGATGTCAGATTTCTGGCCTCTAGAATTGTGAGAAAATAATTTTTTGTTGTTTTTTAAGCCGCATAGTCTGTGGTATTGGTTATGGCAGCCCTAACAGACTAATATACCTACTCTACCTGGACTAGAACCCACGTCCAGAAAAAACAGTGAGACTTAGCTGAACAGGTGTTCACCCACCACCATCACACACTTCTTGGGAAAGATTGCTTCAATCTAGTGTTTTCTGGATTAAATTAACAATAAAGTTAAGAGTTTGGCCTCCATTTGCCTTTCTTTGTGTCTTATTTTGTTCAGATGGTGGGTGAAGAAGTTGGGATACTTTTTATTGATTTTCCTCGAAAACGCTAGATTAGACAATAGTAGTCAGAATAAGCCAACTTATACTGTGGTAACAAATAACCTCCCAATCTCAGTGGCTTACCAAAACAGTCAATTATTCCTTACTCACATTCTGTTATCAGTCTGCCTAGGCGGAATGTGAATTCCACACACCCAACGCAGCTCAGCAGGGAGACTCTACTCCTCCTAGTCACTCAGTCACCCAAAGGCCCCATCTCATCACAAAGACCCATGGTCACTAAAGTGGGCGGAAAGGAACATGGTGAATTGCACGTTGGCTCTTAAGCATCTCTCCAGAAATGACAACATTGCCCACAATCATATTTCATTGGCTAAATCAAGTCATGTGATCATGGCTAACCTCAAAGGGAGTGGGAAAGTGTAATTCTATGCTATATCCAGAAGGAGGTGATCTGGAAATATTTGTGAATGGCCCTGATGACCACCATATGGACTATCATCCCTGCCCTCAAGGAGGTTATAGTTTAGAGAAGGAGGATGAGAAATTGTGCCCAGATTGTCATTCTTGTGTAAGAAAATTACCCTACTTGTGTGTGAGCATCACTCACTTGAAGGTCCTCAGATGAGAAAGTTACTCCCTTAAGAATTGAGGCCTTAGAGAGGGAAACTATGGCCATGCTTCCGCTCATTCAACAAACAGATTTGTTAAGCACCTCTTAATATTCCAGGCACAGACACTATCCTGAATCTTTCAGGATTTGGGGGATCCCTGACCTTCTACCACCTAAAGACCAGTAAGATCCCCCAATCATTGTGAAAACAAAAATATCTCTACAGATTTCCAGTCTAAAGTAGGTAGAACTATGGCAGAAGTGTCTTTTTTGTTAACCTTTCATGAAAGAAAAAAACATGCTATTTGGGGGGAGAAGCATTCATTTTACAGCAGGTTTGGTGGAGGGGAGCGTTGGGACAAAGAAAAGCATCCATCTTGATGATCCAGAATTAGTCATGGAATGTTTATGAAATGATCATCATCAGAGCGGGTAGGAACCTCAGACGACACTACAAGTTCAAGTCCCTTATTTTACAAAGAACTGGGACCTGATTACTATGAAGACTTTTTTTTTTTAATCATGACTTCAGGTGGGGAAAGAAAAAGGTACCCTCTCTTCTTTACTACCCTGATCATGTCACCCTCCTTCCATCACTGTCCCCACAGCTCCTCTACTACACCTGCCTGG
The DNA here is from genome assembly GCF_020826845.1 of Diceros bicornis minor. Taxonomy (NCBI): domain Eukaryota; kingdom Metazoa; phylum Chordata; class Mammalia; order Perissodactyla; family Rhinocerotidae; genus Diceros; species Diceros bicornis. The sequence continues at coordinate 18,279,787 of NC_080764.1, read as the reverse complement.
CCACGACTGGATCTGGGTGGGTGGAGGCAGGAGGGAGTGAGGGGAAGCAGGAGATGGAGAGAGAATAAGGAAAGCAGAAGCTGAAGGAGCATTTGCAGAGCAGGTGGTTCTCTTCTAGATGTGGTGAAGGGGAATTCAAGCCGCTGGAAAGCAGACCTGCAGTGTGGTGGACCTCTGGGCTGACCCAACCACTGAGAGCGCAAATCAGGCAATTTGGAAAGCACCTGGCGATCACTGATGAGGAGGAGCTCTGATGTAAATACCAAGCAGTATTATTATTACTGTTCATATTTATAGTGTAGTTTCTAAAACTAGCAACCTAAGGGGTCAGCAGAACTCTTTGAGAATGAGGCCAGGAAACTTACTTGTATGCATCATCAAAACTGTCGGTTTCCTCTTCCTCTTTCAGACTGACAACATAGTTTTAAAAAGGATGAGAAAGCACTTAGCTTGTGGTAGAGGTTAGGTCCTCCAGATGTTAGATCACCTGCTCCAAGATCTCAGCTGAGACTTGCAAATTTGTTTCCTCTAAGTCCTTAAGCTAGTTTCAAGCCTTGGTCCCTGAAGCAAAATTGAGGATTATAAAAATAACCCCCCCGTACAACTCCCAGGCTAAAAGATGTATGCTGCAGCCCTAAGCTGTTTTCATGGTTAGAACTGCTTCTACTTTGGGGCTGCCCCAGAATTTTCGGAAATGACTGGGAAGATCTGAGGGACCACAGAGATTCATTAGGAGAAGTTTGTTTCATTTCCCTGCTGTGTCTTATGGGGATGTTGGTGGATCATGGAAAGCGCTTATGGGATGGTTGCCAACGGCAGCAGGAAGCAGGGAGTCAATACATATGTCAGTGCCATCTGGTGTGAGAATATTCTTTGGCTCACCTCTGCACGGACAAGCCTGTGGCTGGGTGGACAGGCGAAGTGGGGGACGCCACCGCTGCTTCTGCCACACTCTGCAAGCAGGTGCACACGTGCAGCCTAGGAAGGAAGTCGAGTGGATGTTTCCATGTTCCTTGGGTGGCAAGTTTACATGTGCCCCGTGCAGCTGTAATCAGCAAGTACGTCAAGAGGTGTGTGTGTGTGTAATGGAAGAGAGAGCTCTCATCGTCGGAGGACATTTTCTTCTAACTTGGGCCTAACTTTGTTCCTGTGCCAAAATGGATTGTCTGGGACCCCAAAGCCCCAGCTGGTGGAGATTCCTTCATTTCCTTTGGTCTAGGAAGCAGAGGAGAGAGAATGAATACCCAAAATCTATTACAAACTTTCTGACAGCCAGAAGCAAGACAGACTATCCTTTTCCCTTATCTCTACACTGCAATAACTAGCAGAAAGAGAAAATCAGTGTTTATGAGACAGAAGCAGATTGTCTTTGTTTGGAGTATCTAGTTCTCAAAGCCTTACCTGTGGGTCTTGCCGGTTTTCCAAGTTAGGAGGCAGTATGCTACTGTGCTTCTGACAGAGATGAGCTTGAATTCTGGCTCTGCCACTTTAGAGCCACATGGCCTTGGGTAGGTTACTTTAATCTTTTTCTTCAACTAAAAATGAGAATAAGGACTCTGGCTTACTTGACAGAGCTGCTGTGGAATAGCATGAAATAGTGTTTATGTGCTACTTTGCCCTCGGTTCCATAAGTGGCCTTGCTGCCAGTAGGGACTGTGCAGTTAAGCAGATCCTCCTGATTACGTGGGGACCCGAGCCCCACGCAGTTCAGGAGGCAGGGTAGAATGCAGATCTTGGGTGGGACTGGCCAAGGAGCTACGTCTAAGGGAGGGCTGAGCACAAGTCCAGGGCGCTGGTCCAAGCAAAGGATCAACCCCAAAGGACCAGGAGGGAGGGAGAACACAGTTATGAAGCAATGGGTCAGAAAATAAATAAATCAAGTCTGAGCAGATCGACTCCAAGTGATTGGTCAGAAGTAAAGCCTGTAGACTAGTCCTTGAGGCCCAGAAATGCAGCAGAAAGGCTTTTTATAGAGTGTCTACAGACTGGATTCCAGTGAGGAGGGCATTATGGAGGACAGAGTCAGTTTGGATAGTGACACAGGCTCTGTTGTTAGTGCTCCTTCACCTGTCCATCCATAGGAAGATAGCAAAATCATTCAGAATATCCAGCCCGGGATAGAGCCAAGGTTCTGGCCATCCTGTCACGGAAGTCCAAGGCTTCTGTCAAGATCCAACTCAAGAAAACCTCGTGAGGAGTCTGATCCACCCATCTCACCAGGCTCTGGCCACATCCAGTTTCACATCTTTTCAACACCTACAGTGCAGAATGAGATGGTGGTGCATCAGCCCCGTGTGCCAGGACCTCTGCTGAGGATGGAAAATCACCATCCACTTGGAGAACTGCACAGGTAATACAATGCCTAGCCCACCAATCACAGCAGCTCAGAAATATGCTTAGGACACAGAGCAAGAAAAGCTTGGTGGACATGCATGCACAGTGCTTGTAACTGGGCGAGGTGCTGCACACGTTAATTGTGAGTGTATTCCCTTACTCACTTACCTTACTCAAACACCTTGGTTGGTTCCAGGGTGTGTGGCTCTTGGTCCTTTAAAAGGGCAATAACTCCAAGGACATCCACTAGAGTACAGTGCCAAGCTCAAAGTGGATGCTTGAATTTAGTTCAGTGCCTGGCTTATGCCCCAGGCAGCTGGGAGTATACTCAATTATTTCTGATGCTGATGGTGATAGTGCATTTTGTAAAGCAAGAACAAGTTTTCTTTGACCCATCTTTTGTGATTGGACAGTTGCAAAGTCATATTTCTCTCTTTGTTGACCCAAAGGAGGAGTTCCCCAACTAGGGGGCCATAAGTACAGGCTGACAGATGACACCATCCCCTCTCTAGCCACATGACTCACCAGCCCCTTTCTTCAGGAGATCCACTCTCCACCTTCTCCACCCTGCTCTGGGTGGCTGACACGGGTGGGCTTCCTTGCCCCATGGCTTCCTGTTGAGTTCAGCCAATGAGAAGCACAAGCAGAAGATTAGAGAGAGGAGAATGAGGTCAGGGCATTTTTCCCCAGCATCCTCCCAATCAAGTCACCTTGGGCTGGCCACATCCCTCTGAAGATTTCCTTCTCCTCCCAAACTTTGCAGTTTCCATGTTCAAGGAACCACACTTCATCCTTGCCTAGGAGTGATGGCAGAGCCTTACTGTTGCTAGTTCCTGGGGAAATTCATTGTCCTGTGTGGTTTCCCCAAACTGACTTTATTAAAAGTCCCTTTATTTGACCCCTCCTGGTTCTAATACCAAAACCATCCCCTAACCTTGGGGACCTTCAGAAAAGTAAAAAATTAGTAATTTGCTGAAAAATGTTGTGAGCCTCTAAAGAGAGCTGAGGTCCAACCCCTTCCTTATTATTTCATCCTCTCTCTCCTCCAGTAGCTTGCTGCTGGTTCACTGATGTCACCCACCTGCAGGTTTCAGGCCACCCACTCCCTCTCTGGGTCTTGTACATGGACCTGGGCACATCTGGCAGATTTGCTGTCCCCAGGGCTCTGTGCTGAAGTGTAGTATCACCAGGCTTAGCTGGGGCAAATGAAAGAAGTGCAACCAGGCAGAGAGTTTGAACTGTATGACCAGGGAAGCAAAATTGGAGAATGGCACCAGGCATCGAGTCTGCAGGACGAGGCGGGGCATCAACAGGGAAATGAATCAGCAGGGCAGAAGGAAGAAAGAGCAGAATTCAAGGCAGCTTGAGGTAAGTTGAGCAGAATAGAGGCTATGAAATGTGTCCAGGTGTCTGAGGCCCATTTCTATTTGATGGAGACAACCTTAAAGGAAGTAGGCAGGAGTGAGCAGTTCATAAACCAATTCCTTTAGTAAGAGGCTGCATTGATAGCCTCCATCTCACCTTTTGTGGGGCTTGGAATTGAGTTAGGCTCCCAGTCCCAGGATTTGGGGTGTGACCATGACCACTCAGCTCTCATGGAGACCCCGTGGTTCTCCTGGTTGCTGAGTAGACCAAGAACTTCTCTGCTGGGGGAAAGCCCTGATGTCCAAATCTCACCTCTCCCAGTCTCCAAGTGGCCCAGGCCACAGGATTGTCTTCCATCAAAACACCCCACTAATCCCGTGTCTTTGTGCTACTTGGTTTCCAGCTACTGAGCTGGCCTCAATAGGGCCCTGCTCTGCTGCCTAACTCTCCCCCTATCTGGGGACTAGATTCTGCTTTGATGACCCCACTTCTGGTGAGTGTCTTTCAGTCTAATTTCAGGTGTAGAGTCTTGGGCCTCCTCTCTCTGACTCTTGAGTAAAGAACAGGGATTTACTTCAACTTCCTCACTCTTCTCTTGGGCAATATCCACACTGATAGCCCCAGAATTGGGATAAGATCATTATACAGTAATCTGCAAGTCCTGAGTGTTCTCCAGAGGTTGGCCTTTTATAGAAGGGTTAGTATCCCCACTCCACACTGGATTTATGGAGTGGATTTTCTCATAGTCTCCTCCATCCCTGCATTGCTGAAAATTTGGGATGCTTTGGGCCCAAGCCCATCCAGGTGAAAGCAATTTATAGCCTCCTTCCATCTACTCCTTTTTTAAGGCTCTCCAAGCCTCCCGAGAGCTATGTGGGATGTTTTAAATATTTTGCAGAGAGTAAAATGAGTAATGTTCTAGCTCCTGAAGTTCCTTCTCTGTGGGATCTAGCTGTCCCAGGTGTGGAGTACAGGAAGGATATCAACTTGCATTAAATTTTAAGCACTATCCACCTCTAGCACCTACAGAGTTTGCCAGTAGCTACTCTCCTGCCTTAAAATGAATAGCAGTCATAGAACATCTATTATTCTATCTATTCAACAAGTCCCTTTACAGAACCCAGGAGTGAAGTCTATAGGACAGATAACAACCACACCCCAAATCCAAAGAGTCCAGCAGGAATCTCTGAAAAGAGAAAATTGTCCAAGGAATAAGGCATGTATATATCTGCCTCTGTCCAGCATGCGGAAGATCGCAGCAGGCTTTGAGGTTACCTTCCTGTTGTGGCCGCCCCTTAGGCATGTTCTTATGGCTCATAAATCCACACCCTCTATTGTGGCAGAGTTTGAGGGATGGTTAATGGGATAGCTGTGGTTGAACACTTGTCTGTCTCCCTGCTCACTCCATTATGTAGAAATGGTCTACCTGGCAACCTCAGTCTTTCAGAAAATGGCCCCAAACCAAGGATCACCAAAGAAGGCAGATGTGTAATCACTTGGTATGTATGTATTCCATCTCCCCAGTGAGATTTCTTTTTCCTTCCAACGTAGATAAGAATCTTATTTTTATTTACGTCATCTAGAGACATGCCTGCTGTGTTGTCCAATACACAGCTGGAAGGAAATAGAGATTTTCTGGATGATGATAGTGGAGGCAAAACCTTTTGGTAACACCCACTTACCAAATGTCATTTGTGCACCAACTGGAGCCATCCAGAAAAGCTTTCACCCTTCCGCAGATCAGGCTTTGCTTTTTAAAAGTAACACTTTTTCCCTTCTTTATAGACATCATAATTATTTTTAAAATATTTGAAAGCAGCAATCATGTGGACTTTAGAATAAGGCAGGCCGGGATTGAATCCCAGCTCCACTTCTCTATGTCCAGGGCCCCTGCAGTCCATTATCCTTCCATTAGTTGTCTTTAAATCTGGGATAACAACCAGAAAGACATAAGACTGTTAAGGGGAGATAGAGGTAATCTGGCCCTGAAGAAGCCTCAGTGATCATTTGTCGAGTTTAAGCAGAGTGAACCAGATCTTAATCCCAGTGCATTTTAACTCCAAGTTTGGTTTGTTTTCAATCTCGTGAGTTACCACCAAGCCTGAACGCATTGACAGAAAATGCTCTTTGGTTACTTATTCCTCCAACTTTCTTTTTTTCCTCTCTTTAAAAAATATAATAACACATCTGGGATCTATTATATCGTGGTATATATTTCAGTATATGTTTCTGCTAATGCTTTAGTAAACAGAAACCGCATGAATGTTGACTGCTCAAATACAGTAGCCTCTAGTCTGCCTCGAGCAAGGCTCAATATGAAGTTAAACATTGCAGGATTAAAAAAAAGTGGGTCCATCAAAAGTAGAACTTTAGCCCCAGTTGTATCTGAATCACTTTTTATAGTTAAGATAATGCTTTTAACCACTTTCTACTGCTTAAAATGAGGAAAGTTTTCAAAGTCCTTATTTATATCAAAGGCAAGTATATCAGTCAGGAACGTCTCTAGCTGTTAATATCAGTACTCCTAACTAACAGTGGATTAAACAAATAGATGGGTATTTTGTCATTGTTTTCATATTTTCTCAAACAGAAATCTTGGTTTAGAGCCAGTTACTCTGTGATTCTTTTGGTCTTTTCCTCATGGTTGTAAGATGGCTGCCTTGACACCAGACATCAAGTCCACATCCAATTAAGGAGCTAGGAGTGAGGAGGTAGGACCAGCCACGTGACACACGTGTCTTTTTTATCAGGAAAGCAAGATATTTCCCAGAAGCACTGAAAAGACTTACATCTCACGGTCAGAGTTGTGTCATAAGGCCACCTCTATCTGCAAGGGAGACTGGGAAAGTGAAGTTTTATACCTTCTAGCCTCTGTAGTGGAGGCAGCCAAGAGAGAAAGAGATGGAGATGGGTGTTGGGTTAGCCAATCCCTAGTGGCTATCATCATGAACCTTATAAAAGTCTTCATGGGCTGAGGCCTACTAAAAATCTCCCTAAACTCTGAAAAAACAACAGAGGTATCAAGCTATGGAGCGAAGAAGAGCTTTGGAATTAGACTCACCAAAACTTAGGTCCTGACTCTGTCACTTACTGAGTGGGATGGCCCTGGACAAGGCACTTCTTATCTTTGAACCTCTATTTCCTCACCTATAATAATACTATGTTTTAAGGTTATTGTGAAGATCAAATGAAAAAATATGAAAGCACTTTTTATGCTGATTGCTCCTCTTCACATGTACATTATTATGGTAAAGATGATGTGGTGGTAAACAAACAAGTAAAAGAAGAATGTAAGAGACTGTTCTGTACTACACAGAAAAGCCCGACCTATAGATCTATGATAGCCCAGGTCTGTCTTTCTTTTGTCCTTTCTTCACACAGGTCATTATTTCACAGCCCCACATCCCAAGACTGTGACCTCATCGTGTTATGTTCAATTTTGCATTTCCAGTATTTAGTGCACAGTGGTAGGTTCTCAGGGAATGTTTAATGAATGAATTAACTCCTCCAGAAGCATGGACTCAATGGAAAAAGAGGAAGTTGTAATCCAATCAAACAAGTTCAATAAAGACAAGATTTCTCAGGGAATTATCTAGCAGCTATTTAATAATAAATAAGCAAGGAATTCTGAGAAGGAAGTGATGGCAGTGGAAGTATAGTTTTCAGATCTTCTCAGGTTTCCACAAAGCTAATAGCTACAAGAACCAAAACCCATGGATTATATTTGCACACAAAAAAAAAACCTGGGCGGCAAGGTATACCTTCAAATCTGAAAACACAGTGGGTGATAGAAAAATGTCAATAACACTAGATCTTCACTGTCTCAACACCTGTGCTGGAGAAGCAAGGGAAGCAGGTGGATGACTGAATGCCCTGAGACCAGGAGAACCCCACACAGCCAACAGGTATTCACTGGGAAGCACAGAGGGGTAATTTGAGAATGGCAGCTGAAAGTGACAAGGATTCTGCCCACTGGCATAGAGGTGAGTGCAACAGATCCGCAGTAAGAACTAAAAATCCTGGGGCAGATTGGAAACTGATCTTGAAACTGACAGCCGGGTCTCCCTTTCAGGATAAGGCCCCACACTGATGAAACAGTAGAATCAAATTAGCCGGTCAGAGACAATAGCGATGAGGGAAGTGAAAGTTCAGATAAAAGTAGAGGAGGAAGGGAAAAAAACCAGGACATTTCAGAAAGAAAACCTTCATATTTTTAACGCTACATGAAAACCACAGAACAATGAGCTCTGTGAAGTCAAAAATGTTATCTGGAGGAAGACATCTTCTTCTAAGAATTAGCAGAAACCAATTTCACATAAAAGTGAGCAATGGAAAACTATGAAGGTCAAGTTCCATGAAAAGTTATTTTAAGAAAAAGGACAGAAGCTTTTTAGTTTGATGTAGTCCCATTTGTTTATTTTTTCTATTGTTTCTCTTGCCTGGTCAGACATGGTGTTTGAAAAGATGTTGCTAAGACCGATGTCGAAGAGCGTACTGCCTATGTTTTCTTCTAGAAGTTTCATAGTTTCAGGTCTTACATTCAAGTCTTTAATCCATTTGGAGTTAATTTTTGTGCATGGTGTAAGGTAAGGGTCTACTTTCATTTTTTTGCATGTGGCTATCCAGTTTTCCCAACACCATTTGTTGAAGAGGCTTTCTTTTCCCCATTGTATGTTCTTGGCTCCTTTGTCAAAGATTAGCTGTCCATAGATGTGTGGGTTTATTTCTGGGCTTTCGATTCTGTTCCATTGATCTGTGTGTCTGTTTTTGTGCCAGTGCCATGCTGTTTTGGTTACTATAGCTTTGTAGTATATTTTGAAATCAGGGAGTGTGATACCTCCAGCTTTGTTGTTTTTTCTCAGGATTCCTTTAGCTATTCGGGGTCTTTTGTTGTTCCATATAAATTTTAGGCTTCTTTGTTCTATTTCTGTGAAAAATGTTGTTGGAACTTTGATAGGGATTGCATTGAATCTATAGATTGATTTAGGAAGTATGGACATCTTAACTTAGCTTCTGTACAGCAAAGGAAACCATCAACAAAACAAAAAGACAATCTAACAATTGGGAGAAGATATTTGCAAACCATACATCTGATAAGGGCTTAATCTCCAAAATATATAAAGAACTCATGCATCTCAACAACAAAAAAACTAACAACCCAATTAAAAAATGGGCAAAAGACCTGAACAGACATTTCTCCAAAGCAGATATACAGATGGCCAACAGACACATGAAAAGATGTTCAAAATCACTAACTATCAGAGAAATGCAAATCAAAACTACAATGAGATATCACCTCACGCCCGTCAGAATGGCTATAATTAACAAGACAGGAAACAACATGTGTTGGAGAGGATGTGGAGAGAAGGGAACTCTCATACACTGCTGGTGGGAGTGCAAACTGGTGCAGCCACTATGGAAAACAATATGGAGATTCCTCAAAAAATCAAGGATAGAACTACCATATGATCCAGCTATTCCACTGTTGGGTATTTATCCAAAGAACTTGAAAACACCAATTTGTAAAGGTACATGCACCCCTGTGTTCATTGCAGCGTTATTCACAATAGCCAAGACTTGGAAGCAACGCAAGTGCCCATCAAGGGACGAATGGAAAAAGAAGCTGTGGTATATATATACACAATGGAATACTACTCAGCCATAAGAAATGATGAAATCCAGGCATTTGTGACAACATGGATGGACATTGAGGGTATAATGCAAAGTGAAATAAGTCAGAGGGAGAAGGTCAAATACCGTATGATTTCCTTCATTAAGTAGTAGATAATAACAACAATAAACAAACACATAGAGACAGAGATTGGATTGGTGGTTACCAGAGAGAAAGGGGGGAGGGAGGAGGGTGAAAGGGATAATTCGGTGCATGTGTGTGGTGATGGGTTGTAATTAGTATTTTGGTGGTGAACATGATGTAATCTATGCAGAAATAGAAGTATAATGATGTACACCTGAAATTTTTACAATGTTATAAACCAATGTTACTGCAATAAACAAAAAATTTAAAAAATAAATAAATAAAAATAAAATAAAGTAAAATAAAAGACTTCTTAGTATCAAACACTTGGACATTAAAAAAAAAAAAAAATCCACTTCCAACCAGTCAGACCTTGGAATCACTAAGAAACTCAGGAAATAAACAGGAATAGGAAAAACTCACCATCAGCCCCAGGGTGCTACTTGTTTTAAGACTCACAGGATGAACACCTGGCTGAGACCCTGTACCTTCCGTGACTTTGTCCAAGTTAAGGGTCCAAGCATCTAAGATAACAGGGAAGAGACTGCAGTGGAACCAATGGGTGTCACGTGGGCCCAGCATCTGCAATGTTGTTTAAGGGGACAAACTTGCATCACGTAGTAAATAAGTCCTAGACATATAATGCACAGTATGGTGACTATAGACAACAATATTGTCTTATAAACATCAAACTTGCTAAGAGACTATGACTTAAGTATTCCAACCCTAAAAAGAAATGATAATTATGTAACGTGATAGAGGTGCTAATTATCACTACAATGGCAATCATATTACAATATACAAATGTATCAAATTGACATGTTGTACACCTTAAACTTATACCGTGTTATATGTCAAATATATTTCAATAAAAAAAGTAAGTTTCCAAGATAAATAAATAAATAATATTAAAAAAAAAAAGAAAAAGGAGATGAAGACATATGTAATATCCCTATGGAAAATGAAAACATGCCAGTAAGACATGTCCATAACACAGATCAAAAGTGAGATCTATCATTTCAAAATGAGTAAGCGACACTAAGAAAATGAAACAAGAAGTGAAAGAACAAAATAAATCAAAATTAGAAAGAAATTCAGGAACAGGACTGAAGAAATAATTCAAAATAAAAGAGCAAATCATTTTAGAAATGAGAACTAAATTATAAGGAGTACAGAGCAAATAAACACAACAAATGATGCTTTAAGAGAAATGTTTTTTAATCAAAAATAAATAAAGAGCTGAAAAGTGTTCAAGAGAACATAGTAAATATTGAAGAAAATAAAGAAGATCCAATATATGAGTAACCAGAGTTCCCTGAGGAAAAAAAACAAAAGAAGGGAACAGAACAAATTCTAAAAACTGTAATTCAAGAAAATCTTTCTTGGGCCGGCCCTGTGGCTTAGCGGTTGAGCACGCGCGCTCCACTGCTGGCAGCCTGGGTTTGGATCCTGGGCGCGCACTGACGCACTGCTTCTCTGGCCATGCTGAGGCCGTGTCCCACATACAGCAACTAGAAGGATGTGCAGCTATGACATACAACTATCTACTGGGGCTTTGGGGGAAAAGAAATAAATAAATAAAATTATTAAAAATAAATAAATAAATAAAATAAAATCTTTCTTAAATTAAATAACATTTGAAACTTCATATTGAAAGAGCATATTGTGTACCTGAGAATATTAACACAGACTGAGCAATAACAAGAAATATTGTTAGATTTAAAAGAAAAAGAACAAAATCCCTCAGGCATCCAGGCAAATACAAATAGTACCTTATCAAGGAAAGAAAATTAGATTACCTTCAGAATCCTGGGCCACATTTTACAGCAGAATAAAATAGAATAACGTATTTTAAATGAGAAGTTTAAATTCAGCTATATTTACAATTACATTAAATATAAATGGTCTAAAAAGAGTTTTTGTTTTTTTTAAGTTTGCCTTTCTCAGTCCTGCAATGCCTCTCCCCCCACCCCCCATCATGTTGCATTCAAACTCTGTCTTGTTATGGCAGAGGGACTTGGATGAGAGCGAGCTTCCTGTCCATCCCCCAGTGGCAGCAGACATCTGCTTTGTATCAGTGCAGGATCTTGGGTGTGAGTGAGTTTTCTTGCCTCTTCTCCAGCAGCAGAGGGGTTTTCCTAATTTCAGTGCAGCCTACGAAGACTTGTTTTCCACTCCTTCTCCTGTTGCAGCCAACCTTTGCCTTGAAGCGGGAGAGAGGCACTCACAGCTAAGTTTTTCGCATGTCTTGCAGGGGCTGCTGATCACCACCACGCACTAATGGGGCCAAGGATGAGGAGAGGCTGCTCCAAGGAGTTCTGCTCCACCTTCAAACTTTGACAGAGCCTGCTCACCCTCACTGGGGAGGAGAACACTCTCAGTTCTCCTTTCCTGCCCCGATCCTTCTCATAAGCACTCAGTGGAGGCCCATGGAAAAGAGCTGTTGAGTACACATGGACTCCTCTGTGTCTGGGACTCTACACTGTCAGGCTAGCCCACATGTGACATTTAAGAAGTTGTTAAAAGTTTATTTGTTTTTACCCACTTTTATGGCTACCAACTCTTCCTCTCACATTCTGCCAAAGGCAGAACATTTGTGCATCCCATATCTTCTCAGAGGAGTTTGTCAATCTTTGGAATTCAGTTTATCTGGTTGTGTTGAGACCTCAGATCTCTAATGGACTAAAAAGAATGAGATTTTGTAAGTCACATGGCTTTTTGTTGTTGTAAAAGTGACAGTGATGTTCTCTTGGGGCCTTCTACATCCTAAGTGAAAGTGACACTCCAATTCTTTAAAAACTATTTTTAGTAATCATAACTTGTAGTGGCAGTGTTAGTATTGTTATTCTGACTATTGTATGCATAATTGTGTAATGAGGGATAAAGCAAATGAGTAGTGATGGGATATTTTAATTCTCTCATTCACTGTGTCCTTGGGAACCAAGGTTTTTGGTATGGAAGAAAGGAGACACATGTATGATATGGAAGAAATTAAGTAAAAATCCTGCAACTCTGAATATGAATTGAAATACTATTATGAATTCACAAGATATTTTATATTTAAATATATATTTATTTCCTAATTCCATCCACCAAAAATGGATACAGACATGACTAATCTAGTTGCAATAAACATCTGTAGTGCCCAGATTGTGATCTTCAAATATCATTTCCTACCATAAGAAATAGGATTTCTTGGAGAAATAGCGATTCCTAGTTTTGGGTAAGAACCATGCAAGATGAGCCTAGAACATCTTGTCTTACCAATTGGAAAAGATGCAGTCAAAGACTGACAGGGTCATGTCAAAAGGACTCAGCCGCCAGTCTTAAGAGATTTCCACTCTCTTAAGTGGGACAAACTTGAGTTTGAATAAAGATAAGAAATGCAATGTATTTAAACCCATTAGATATGTTTAAATTCATGAGTTCATAATGATATATTTTTAAAAACATTCAATTAGTCTCTTTTAGAGGGTCATATAGAAACGATTCATTATCTTGAATACAGGTAAATAAAGGGAAGGAATCTAGCATTTGTCCTCACTTTTATATATAAACTATGCAACTGGGTAACCAAATAATAGATGAGAGAAGCGTCTCTTTATACATTATTCCAACTAAAAAGTAAAATAAGACATAGAGTTAGGATGTCACCATTTTTCAATCTCCAATGAATTAATGGGTCTAGGCAATGAGCCTCAATAGCTGTTGACATCACAAAAAGAGACAACCAGACGTATGCTATCTAATGAAATAACATGTCACTTCCTATGGTCTTGCCAAAATGACTGAGTCAAAGTTTTATCGGTCTCTGGATCCAGCTTCTGATTTGCAGATAATACTGAGGATGGAGAAAAATGCTGAACAGCACTGTGAGTACACAATCAGCAAAATCCAGACAAGTGGGAAATTCCACAGGTCAAACCACTAAGGATCTTTAACAGATAAATTATAAGCAAAAGCAAGGGATGGAGGGAAAACCGGTAGATTAAAAGAAAATTTAAAACATACCAAGTTTTTAAGTCAGCGAGAATAAACTGTAGGGCTAAGAATGTACACTTGGGTAACAAAATCATAAAGAAACACAGGGAAGTGATGACTCTAAAAGTCGAGATAGTGGTTATTTTTGGAGAGAGGAAGGGGACACATGTGAAGGGCTTCTGGAATATCTGGAAAATTTCTATTTCTGGATCTGAGTGTGTTAGCCTTGTAATTCACTAAGCTGTATGTTTATTTTGTATGATTTTCTATATCTGTGTTTTATTTTACAATAAAAGTCTTTTCAAACCTGTTTAACTTCAGAACAGTCTCTTGATCCCATCCCCCAAACAGTGAATGTCATGTATCTATGTGCAAAAATGACATACGCTATAAATTTTTAAAAAAGAATAAATAGGCAGGAAGTATATATTTAAAAATATATTTTAGATCGAGTTATATTTCCCTAAGAGCCTTTATTAAAACCCATTTCACAAAATCCTTTCCTTCCTTAAAAAATCCTTTCAGAAGATACTGTGCAGCTTTGTTCTAGATTTGCCAAGCTAAATAGCTAGAAAGTATTTTCTTTTCAAAGTCTGAGGAAGATGGAATCGTCTATATTAAAAAGAAATGTATTAAGTTTTCCAATCTCCCACCCCTTCCATCCATTTTAAAGGGGAAAATATATACGTGTATAAATATACACACACATATTTTATGAAAGCAATGTGAAGGCTGTAATATAAATGTAGAAGTGGCAATCAAAAGGGAAACTTTCTCCATGAAAAAGATAAATACCTTTTTCAGCAAGAGTTAGAGGGTGAAACAGTTTCATCAAGAGTTAAATACATTAAAGAATTCTATTTGCCATCTGAGCTGCAATTTCAAAGCCAAAATGTGAGCCCAATATGGGAATTTTAGCAACAACTGAACTTGCTGACTTCTGAAAGGGGATTCTGGGCCTTTCCAAGTCTTTTGAAGTTCCATTTTGCTTTGTTTTCAGATGTCTTGACATAATCAGCCCATTGATGCCTTGTGCTGTCTTGTGAACGCAAGCATTTGCTCACAATTCCGTGTCAGGGCTGGAGACAAGGAGAGGTTCAGATCCCTTTGACACCAGGGCGGCTGGTCAGGAAGTTCTCAAATGTGCAGCAATGTGAACTTTTAGCTGAACCATTGCCCAGTGGGACACCCACCCTTTCAATCCCCATCAGCTCAGGTCTTCAAAGGCTGAGGGCATCTGTACCCAGTGACCTGCATGGCTGGCCTGACCTCTCTCTTTCCCATGGGGTGGTGGGGGTCCAGGGGCCCGACAAAAATGACTTACTCACCTTCATTTCTCAAATTTGAGCCAGAACATGTGTGAGACCCACCTAGATCGACAAGTTTGCCCCCCAGTTGCGTTGGTCACTGAAGGAGCACCTGCTTGACTTGTTTTAAGAAGCTTGGCTCCCACACTTTGAGTTAGCACTGGTTACGATAGTCATGCTGGCACACACTTACATGAGTGTGAATCTTGTGTGAACATTGTCCTTGTTTAATCATTACAACCACCACATAGGTAAATATTATTATCTCCATTTTACAGATGAGGGCACCGAGTGAATTCACCCAAGATCATATATATAATTAGTAGCATACCTGGGATTTGAACTCAGGCAGCTCTGGCTCCTGAGTCCATTCCCTTTAACCACCAGGCTATAGTGCCTATGGCTAGGGAATAAACACAGTCATAGTCATAGCTATATAGAGTACTGCTGATAATAGCTAACCATTTTTTGAGCCCCTCTATGTATCAGGCACTATACCAAGCCTTGCAAACACTTCATTTAAATATATACAGATGGATATAGATATAGATATACATAGAACATAGATATATGGAGGCCTAACAATTAGGAGCTAGCCTCTAGTCAGACTGCCTAAATTTAATCCCAGCTCCCCAGTTCACCAGCTCTGTGAACTTGAGCAAATGATTTAGCACCCCTGGGCCTCAGTCTCTTCATACAAAACATCCCCCTCATAGGGATATTGCAAGAATTAAATGAATAATATATGTAAAGCACATAATATAGTTCCTGGCACAGAATAGATGCCCAATAAATTAGATATTATTATTATTATATATTTATATCATATATTATATATCATATATTATTAATAATATTATATGAATTATATTTATAAATTAATAATATTAATAATATTATATAATAATGTTATTTTTATTACTGTTACATACACATGGATGGTCTATTTTCTCAAACAATTCAGAAAGCTTGGTAGAGGAGTATTGTTCTTCCAAATTTATCAGGGTCAATGATTACAAAAAAAAAAAGTTATGCCAAGCTGACTCATTTTTCCCCAAGAAGATCAATATTTGAGATATAAACCACCAAAGTAGATTGATGAGGCTACAGTTGAAAATAAGTCTTAGGATTATAGACCACCCACACTGCACAAAAGCACTGTTCTGAGTGAGACAGGCTCCCAACACTCTAGACAGAGGACAGTTAGCATTCAGCTCCTGTTGCCATAGCAGGTGCTGTCTGTCTGAGGACCCATAGAGGCCAGGTGACCCTCTGATCACAATCCCACTTTACTGACCGTTCATCACCTGGACGCTGGTCCTTCTAAAATCAAGTCTATTTCTGTCCTCATGGGCCCTGCACAAGCATCTCGTATCCAAATCCCATTTGATGTTTAAACAATACATTCCTATGCAAAATAGATACAACAGAATGACGATACAAACACGAGTAGAGTGTGTTGAGCAGGCACTTTGAACTGGGTGCTGTGTTAAATACGGTATAAGCACTATCGCTCTTGATCCTTGTGGCTCCATATGGTAGCGTTAGATCATCTTCAGGTCCCATATCCACATCTACTGAATGGCAGAGGCATCCTCAAGCCCAAATTCATCCACCTTCAGGGCTCATGTTGTTAAATGCTGCATTCTAAGCTGCCCTCATTCCGTTCTAAATTCTTGTTCACTTTATCTCTCCCTTTACCACCATCTGTACTCTACTTAAGGAAAGTTAGCAGTCAAAGAAGTTCTTTCTCTGCGGATTCATTACTGGAAAAATAGCTTATGTGTCCATTTTTCTCCTCTGAGCACCCGTAGTACTTGGTACATACCTTCAATACAGCAGCACACTGAACATGGTCTTTCTTCTTCACTAGGCGGTGACTCTTTGAAGGCAAGAATCTTGTCTTATTCCCCTTTCTGACCCAAGCACTTATCACAGTGCCTGATATATAGCAGGATCTCAATAAATACTTGCAGAGACAATAAACGACTGGATGGTTGGTTAGATATATACATGAAGGGATGCCTCAAATGACCTCACTCTCTTTCGTTGAGAAGTCACTGCTAAGTCCCATGTTGTTGATCACCAAGAAGGGATTCAGTCGCTACAGCACTTAGCACGATGTCTGATGTATAGTTGGTGCCCAATGACTTTTATCGGATGACAAAATAAATACATAATTCAGACCTTAAGGCAACATAAATCACCTGGGAGATATATTTAAACACTATTTGTTCTTCTAGTTCTGAAATCTGTCACAAATGAAGCCAGATTCGCAGGATGCTGGGGACCTGGGCTGCATCCCACGAGGGCCTGAGCTGTGCTGTGCTGCCATCAGCCTATATTGACAAAGCTACAGGCCTGTGACATTTGCCATCACGTCCCCTGTCAGGCTGCTGTGGATGACCTCATTCATTACCTCCAGAGTTGGGGTCCTGTATGGTTTCAATACTGAGAATAGTTCTACTGCCAAGAAACTAGTCAGTGTTAATCTTATATACTTGGTGAATTGTGTAATTGTCTTTATTTCCCCCCTTTTTTTCAGCCACTAAAAAATTGGAGCTGAGTTTCTAGCCAGTCATAGCAATGGAAAAATCTTTTTGTAAAGCACTTTTTCAATGTCAGTCTTGGCTCCCCTTCATTGCCTTACTACAAATTCCTTCCTTCCTTCCTTTCTTTTTTCCTGCCTTCCTTCCTCCCTCCCTTTTTCTTTTACTTCTACTGTGAATTTTATACCTTCTCATTTATTTCTGAATGACGGTAAGCCATCAAGGGTTATAAATGAAACTAACTAAATTTAAAACAGCGTATTTTATTGTCTAACTACAGACGAAACAATTGTATTCAGCAAATATATTGTTATTCGGATCCACAGTGATTTTTACCTCCCCCTAGTGTATTTAACGTATCCAGGACTAAAATCTTCTCTGGAAGGAGATGGAGGATAAAAGTATAAAATATTAAATAAAATAGGATATTTTAACAAGTCTGCTGATATCATTCCCTGTGCGCCGGGAGGTTGAATTACTGGGTGGATGATCTTAGCTCTCTTCTCGCTCATGAAACATAGTCACCAAGTGTTTGTTGCAGGAGGAAAAGAAAAGGAGGCAAGAAATACGCTGGAAGAGATGAAGGGATAGAAGGGAGACAAAGAAAGAGGAAAATGGTGAGAGAAGGCAGGGGGACATGCAGGGAGGCTAAAGATCGGAAGGTATAAAATATGAACAGTTGAGTTTACCTTATCCGCTAAGGGCCATGCTTAATATCTTTGAGAGGCTGTTTGGTGGCCAGAAATAAGAGGAAACATCAGAGGTTATGTCACTGTTTGCAGTTACAGGCTTCTGCTACAGATGGTGATGGACCCACCCTGCTCAATTCCAATGCTGACCTAAGGAGAGCAGTCACAACCACATTTTAGAACCACCAACTCAGACCTCCAGCTCAGAATCAACCTTCTCGCCCCACAATTACCTAACCTGAGAAATATAAGAAAAAGATTTTCTCTTCTATTTTTCCTTGTGTTAAAAATCTCACCAAGTTTTCTAAAAAGTAAACTTAAATCTTCACCATCTTTTTACATTTTTATTATACCAATTTTTTCTGAGAATGATAGTAAACAAATTCATTGTAAAAAATATGGAGACAAAATTGTATTAAAATAGTATAAAATGGCCTTTAACCTATCACCATTTTTGTTGTTAGTGCCATCAAATCAATTTCTAGTGACCCTGTGGACAGCAGAGTGGAACCCTGCCCAGTCTTTTTGCTCCATCCTCTCACCTTCTGGCGCTACATCAGACGATGCTCTGCTGCGATTCATAGGGTTGTCATGGCCAATTTTTTCGAAAGCGGGTGGCCAGGTCCTTCTTCCTAGTCTGTCTTGGTCTGGAACTCCACTGAAACCTGTCCACCATGGGTGACCCCGCTGGTATTTGAAATCCTGGTGGCATAGCTTTCAGCATCACAGCAACATGCAGCCACCACAGTCTGACAACCGACAGACGGGTGGTGTGGTTCCCTGACCAGGAAGAAAATCCGGGCCAGTGAGAGCACTGAATCTTAACCACTAGACCACCAGGGCTGGCTACGCATTCTAAGTATTTTCAATATTTCCTTCTAGTCTCATTTATTTTCATGTACATGGGATGGACATATGTAGCTATACGTATACTCAATCCTGTATCTGTTTAATATTTTAACTTAATGTTAATTTAACTTAATCACTATAAGTGTTGATTACTGAGTCACCACTCCCCTCTTCTCCAGAGAATTGCCCTAAATCCCAGAGAGATTACCAAATCTCCCTACCCTGAGGGACAGCCAGCTGTGAATGAACAACTCCATGGTGCAACTCATGCTCATGAGCTCCTCATGGGACCTGGCTGAAGCTAGTCTCCAGCAGAGTCCACATCCTTGCTTAATTTGCTTTCTCTGCCTTATCGTGTTTCCCTCATTCCCCTTTTCTAGAGAGAACTTCCTCAATAAATCACTCGCACAAGAATTCACATCTCAGGCTCCATTTCTAGGCACCCACCCAAAGATACCTTCCCAGGTGACATGGTAGAGCAGTGTTGAAACATCAGTTGGAGGACAGCACTATGGAGAGTAGCTGGACCCTCAGTGGACACATGTAAGAGAAGAGTAAGCCTCGTGGTGTTAATATATCAGGATTTGGGGAATTTTGAGTCTCTCCTGACTAACAGAGCCTTAGAGACTAACCTCAGTAGCCAGAGTTTCTAGACCTTCCTCCTGGAGCTCATCAACTGATATGACCCATATACACTCCATCTCTGCTATTATTTGTGTGCCTCACTTCACCCACTGCAAACTAGCTACCTCTTCCTCTTCTCTTCCTTCTGCCTCCTCTACCTTAACCTTAGTATTGAGTGCCTCTTAGATTCATCTTGGTTATGACTCCTTATGCTTCCTAGTCTACCTCATGGATGCAATCTATTGCATCAGCTTCAGTTGGATTTTCCAACCCTATTTTCTCTGTGTTTTACAATTTCAATTTTCAACAGTGAGAATCTGATTGGCCAACCTCATTTCTGGGCTGCTGGTGAGTCCCTGCCCTGGCTACCTTTGGGTGGGGTCATCCTTAGCCTAGGGATGAGGCATATGACATGGTTGTTTAGTGTTATCCCAGATTTCCCAGAAATGGAGGCATTCTGACATAGGTCTATGACTCGAAACTGGGCCATGGCTCCAATAGGAAGAGCTAAATGACTTTCGATCTTACATGGAAGCACTTTCCTCTTTGGATTATTTCTATGTCATGGAAGTCATCTGCAAATTGGCAGGTAGAGTCAGAGGGGGCTAGGGACTCCTCTCACACCTGAGGGAGTTGCCTTCTCCACAAAAGGTCAGTTGGGAACCAGGCATACTAAGATCCTTAAGCATGCCATGCCACAGACATAGACATGTGTCCTGTGCAAGCAAAAGTAGTCCTCACAGCTCACATGATAAAGTGGGCCCAGATAAGGGTTTAGGAACAATGCCCAAGTGTTCAAATTATGCTTAGAGCATCTCTTCTTGGCAGTGGGTGCCTGAGAAAGCATTCCAAGGTCAGGGACCCTGTCCAGGTGCCTTTTACCAGCGATATCACTAACAATCATGGTCGTGTACACACATGCACCCATCCATCCATCCAATCCTTTGTTAAACAAATATTTGTTGAGCATCAACCATGCGCCAGGTACTATTCTAGTTCCTGGGCTTATAGCAATTAACAAGGCAGACAAACTCTCGGCCCTCATAGAGCTTACCTTCTAGTTCAGGAGACAATCAACAAGCAAACAGGTAAATGATATGTCAGTTTCTGATAATGACTTCACGAAAAATTAAGCAAGCTGAGGGGACTCAGAGCAATGGAGTTAGGGTGATGTTTTAGACAGGATGGCCAGGGAAGGCTTCACAGAGAAAGTGATATGTGAGTAGGCCTGAATGAGGTGAGGAAGGGATCCACTGGAAGACCAGGAAATAGAAGGATGCAGCAGAGGGACAGAAGGTATAAATGCCCTGAAGTAGGAGCATGCCTGGAAAAACAATGGGGGAAAAGCATAAAGGGCAGAGCAAGTAGCATGTGCAAAGGCCATGTGGCAGGAAAGTACTTGGCATATTCAAGGATCCCAAGCCACCTCCTCTGGGTGGGGCTTAGAGAGTCAAAGGAACAGTGAGTGAGTTGCTTACCTCGTAATCAGCAAGACCAGAAGACTTTGTAGGCCCTTTGCAGTCCATGTTATGGGTTTTATATTTTATGCTACATGAAATGGGAACTGGGAAGATATGTCAAAAATTATTTTTTATAGTTGAGTTGAGGGTTAATGGTGGTGGGGGGTGATGGGAGGGGCAATGGAAATAGAGAGAAGTGGTCAGGGCTAAGGCACATTTTTGAAGTAGGATGGACAGGACATGGTGACTGATTGGATACAGGAAGTGAGAGAGAAAGCGGGTAACAAAAATGGCTGTCAGGGGTCTTTGGACAGCTGGTTGCATAGAGATGTCATTTACCAACAAGGGGAACTGTCAAGGGGAAATAGGTTTGGGGGAGGAAAGGAACCTTAGCCAAGTTTATAAACCACTACAATAGAGTAGTATTATTATTCATATTTGATGAGAGTTATTTCACTTGCTCAAGATCACATATCCAGTAAGCAAAGGAGCCTGGTTTCATGCCCATGTTCATCTGATTACCAAAAACTGTGCTGTTTCCCCTACAATTCTCACACAGCATCTCCTATGAAGCATAATAGAAACAGTGACACAGAGAGGCCAGCCAGAGAAGTGACCCGAGCAGTCCCCGCCTGGGCTGAAAGGCCACACCAGGATGGAATGCAAACACCCAGATGGTGCATCATGCCCTCCAAGACCAGGAGACAGGAAGTCAACTGCCAGTCACAGAGATTCTGGCTACAATGGCTTCTTCTTTCAAAGCTTTGTTGCGGCCTAAAAACTATTCACTTAGAGTTGTGGTCCCCAAACATGGTCGCTAGACCAGCATCATCATCAACACTTAGGAACTTGTTAGAAATACAAATTCTCAGGCACCACCCCAGACCTACTGACCAGAAACTCCGGTTGGGACCCAGCTCTCTGTGTTTTAACCAGCCTTCTGGAACATTCTGATGGACACTCAAGTTTGAGAATCACTGAATTAAAGCATCTGGTTTCGACTGATCTAAGTGTTTGCCTCTGAGCCGTCCTCGCCTGAATGAGTGCGGTACAATCCCAAGAACAGGCCGAATTTGGACGAAGGGGAAAGCTCCAGCTGAAGTGGATGGAAGCTCATTTTTTCCCCCGTCCGATTCTTTTACATAAATCCCCATCCAAAAAGGAAATAGCCCTTTTTTTAAAGGGCCTGTTGCTTTGTGGCGAAAGGAATGCTTTGCTAATTTTAGGAAGATGGCTTCAGTTACGGACAGGAAGTCTTGAGGGGAGGGGAAACTCTGACTTGCATTTTCTTAAATTGTATTCCTTTATTTATTTATTTTATTTAGAAAAGAAAAACAAAAAAAACGTTAACAGAAAACACCATTAACAAACCTCAGCTGACTGAAATCCCGGACCAAGAAAAGGAGCTGTGTGGGAGCCATTTGCCAGAAGCCTGGAAGACAGTGGCCCTCAAGATTTTCCTTGAACAGAGAATCTTTGCAGTGTCAACTGGCTTTGGGAAGAAACAGAGCATCTGGCCTCTTGGTAAGACTGATACCTCGAGAACATTCCTCATCCGTGTGACGAGTGTACCTTGGGTTGGTCCCCTCAGAGTAGCGTCCTGCTAACCAAGTGCTTGGGACTGCATCAGGCTTTACAGTTTACAAAAGGCTGCCACATTCTTTACCTTGTTTACTCTACAGCAAATCAGGCAGATCATATTATTTCCATTTCACAAGGGAGAAAACTGAGACTTACAGAGGAGGAAAGTGGGCCTCTCAGATGAATAAGTTGTGAGCCATAGGAGTGTTAGATATCGTCTCCTTGAATTCTTGAAGGAGAAGTATTCTTGTTTTCATTTCACAGCTGAGGGACCTGAAGGCTTAGAAAGGAGAAGTAACTTACCTGAAGTCACAAAGGTAGGGAGTGGAGGAACACTACTCAAACTCAACTCTGATACCCAGCCCTCCTCTCTGGGTCAGAGATGAGTACTTCAAGGTGGTCAGTCCAGGAACTTTCATGGACCTCATATTGATCTCTAGAAAACTGAACATTTCAAAATAATTGCTTGGTTAAAATTCAATGTATCCCATTTCGTGGGCCTAGCCACGAAAACATAACTGGGCAAGTCCTCGCATTAGGAACATTTGCTAAAATAAGTACAGCACTCCAAAGCTCACTCTGATAGATGTGGGTGCATAGGGAGCTGGCCAAAGGGAGTGCGGCAGGGCCACGGAGGAGAAGCTTTTCCCAAGTGTCTGAATCCCCTTCACAGCCTCTGGCGTGCCCTAACCAAGATGAGCATTGTCAAACCCACTCGACTACTGGAAAATCCCACTCCCAACACCCTGAAAAGTGTAAAAGAGAAATGTTCCTTTTCCTCTTGGCACAGAGACGTGACCTGTGGCCATCTCTTCCATCACGCTGTGTGAGTTGCCAACGGTGTGCAATCAGAGGTGGCTGCTGGGCCTGGGGAGAGAGTTACCGCTCATGAGGGTGGCACCTTCAGGCTACCTTCGGCAAGCCTGGATCAGCCGACATGTCTGGCAGGCAGGCCTATTCAAGAAAATCTTCCTCACCCGGATTTAAACTGCTGTCCCATGAGGGTGTCTTCATTACTTTGGCTTCCCATCAGATTTGACCCAAGTGAGTCACTTGGGTCACTTAGAATATTCACTTGGAATACAAGTGAGATCCTATCACCTTCTGCTTAGAAACATTTGATGACATCACATGGCCTGCAGGATGAAGCCCAAAATGGAATGGAAGTGAGAAATTTTGCAATAAACTAGTAGCAAGATATTTACTACTTGATTGTCATAGATGCACCCAATCTCTCCTTTATGATTGACTCGTTTAAAACGTCCACCTTCCAAATCGTGACGATGATGATGATGATGATGATGATGATAATGATGATGATGATAATGATGATGATGCGGGCGTCAGGAGGGAATCAAATAAAGCAACAATGTCTTGGCAGAAATCTGAAAATGAAAATGGCTTTTGTTAGAAAGTTCTGGCTTTTCTGGTTGCAGGGAAAATAAATCTGTTTTGTTTTTTTTCCTTTAAGGAAATCAGGTCTGAGTCAATCATCTTATGCTATCTCCCAGCCTCTGAGATGGGCTTAGAAATGGACATGTGTCCTAAGTTGGGCCAATGAGACCTGAGGAGATATTTTGTTGAAGGTTCTGGAAAAGGAAACTTTTTGCTTGTAAGGGAAAGCAACTGAAAGAGAGGTTCTCTCCTCCCCCGGCGTTTGTCATGTGGGAAGTCAGGCTGTCATCTTTCTTCTAGACAGAGGGCCACACTAGTCCACAGAGAAGGACAAAGTCCGGTGAGTCACAGAGAAATGATCCAAGACCATGCTGGGTCTCAGGATGTGACTCCTTCCCTCACTTGATGGGGAAGTCCCCACAGGCAGGAGCTGGGTGTTACTCACATGTGTCTGGCACAGTGGGCTTGGTATGGTGCCTGGCGTGGAGGAGGGGCTCAGCTCAGGAAGCAGAGAATGAGCAAATAGACAGCAATTGAATCTGGGGTTTTTTCAGTGCTTCCAGCTGAGCTGCAAGCTTAACCTCAGGCAGGTAGTATACTTCCTAGGCTGAAATTCAGGGACATACAAATCAAATTTTTGATGAAGAGACTTGGCAGTATGTTGGGGAAGAAAGTGGCAGGAAAGGACAGGGGCAGGTAAGTGCAAAGGGTCTTGGCTTTGGTGCAGTGCCGCGGCGGGAATGACGTGTGTGAGGCTGTCCAAGCCACGGACACAGCGTTCTCCTGTGGGTTTGCACACGCTGAGCCAGCGAGGTACTTGTGGGGGAGTCTGGAAGAAGTGTTAGACCTTTATTAGCTTAAGTACTTTACCAGAGTCTATATTACATCCAAACCTGGAAGTTTTCAACAGAAAACTTGCAGTGGCTTTCCAAAAGCTTGAGGCTTGCCTTTCCTTCAGTGAAAAGGTAGGCTGTGCCAGCTAAAGCTGAGAACCAGAAAACAACTGCGTAGATTTTGAAACTCATATTGGATGAGATTTTTCATGGCTTTCTGCTATGCAGACATCCAGTAATGCTGTAGAGACAGGTTGAGTCCAACCCGCAGGCTCTGGCTCTTTCTAAATTCATGGCTGCCTTATCTTAAAGGAACTTCAAGGTCCAATTGCAAACAATGCTGGGTGTGATTTAACTTGAGCGCTAATTTAACTTGGCCAAGATGCTTGGCCTCTCTGGGCCTACAGCCTCTCATCTCTCAAGTGAGATGTAGAGCAACACCAGTATTGAGTTTCTCTGTACTGAGAAATAGCATTACATGAAATGAAAATCCAAATAGCATTTAGAGAAAAAAGAGCATGGGATCTGGGGCAGCCTAGGGTTCGAGTCCCAGCTTTCCCACTGACTAAATGTATGACCTCAGCTAAATGTATGATTCAGCTCTGAATCTCAGTTTCATTATCTATAAAAGAGAAATAATCTCAGTTTCATTATCTATGCTATGGGGATTTTGGAAGACTTCAGAGAGTTGATGTAGGGAAAGCAACAGACACAGAGTAGTCATTTAACAAAAAATGAATTCAATAAATACCTGTTAAGCATATACTCTGTGCCAAGTACTGTGTTTGCCTCAGGACACAGAGTGGTAAGCAAACTAGGCATCACTCTAGCCCTCATGAGGTGGACAGAAGAAACTTAGAAATCACATTTATGACTGTGTAATTGCCATCTGAGCTAGGACCTACAAAGGAAAGTCATAGGGTGCTGTGACGTAGACATAACACACGCTAATTCTTGTCCAAACTCCACTTTTCATTCTGCAATGCCACCAAAGCTACCATTCACCAAATGTTTCCCTCATCGTCCTTTTCACAGCTGACCAGGGAGCATGCATCACCCCAAACTAGATTTCCCACTAGGTTAGTTTTCCAGTATCAGAGGTC
The DNA here is from genome assembly GCF_020826845.1 of Diceros bicornis minor. Classification (NCBI taxonomy): domain Eukaryota; kingdom Metazoa; phylum Chordata; class Mammalia; order Perissodactyla; family Rhinocerotidae; genus Diceros; species Diceros bicornis. The sequence continues at coordinate 18,253,962 of NC_080764.1, read as the reverse complement.
TTTGGGAGATTAGCTGGTTTCACTCTCAAACCGTGCATAAAATAATGCATGACTATGCCCGGCTGTGAGAGGCAAATTGTGGTACTAATATTGCCAACCTCAGGTTCTTTCTCTCAAGGCCACGTTGCTGCTCATCTCTGCTGAGGTAGATTTGATGAATCAACACATCCTGCTATAGTCATCATCTACGAAGCTAACTGCAAAGAATGAGGGCTCCCTGCCCAGTCTGACACCCACCTGGCGCCAGGTAGATGCGGGGCGCTGGGAGAGCAAGCCAGCTGGTGTTGAACATGTCCAAGAGCCAAGGAATGAGAGTAATCCCATTCCAGTAGCATTCAAGGCTAGTTTTGTTAGGCAGGTAATCTCAGGGAAACTTTGGCATCTGAGAGAAATTTGAATGTGTCACCTCTAATATCTGTGCCACTATTTTCTCATTCACAAACGGGAACAGTCACATACCGCCTGTACGTTGTACAGAGTTTTCATTCACGTCATATGAATGAATGTCTTATCACTTCTTTCAAATCCATCACTTCATTTACACATCTGTAATCATAGTCCTAGTTCAAATCTTATCATCTCATGTCTGGATTATTGCAGTAACATGCTAACAAATCTCTCCTCTCGCAGTCTTGTTCTCAAATCCCTTCTAATCCAGGATGATATTGCTCCCAAGTTTAGAATATAAATGAGAGCCTATCGCTTTCTGCTTTAAGATGTTTGATGACTTCCCACTGCCTTCAGGATGAAGTCCAAAATCTTCAGCATGGCATTTGTGCCATATACTGTGAGTTGTCCACCCACAAGCCATTCCTCTCCTCTTCCATACAAGAAGAATCCAATTTAATGTCTGGCCACCATGTGCCCAAACCAAGGGGATAAACCATGATTGTTCTAAGCCAACTATAGTGATCTTATTCCTCTTTGGTCTAAGAGTGGGCATGTGACCCAGTTCTGGTCAATGAGATATAAGGGAAATCCTATTGGAGCTTTAGGGAAAGACTATTTTCTTCTTGATAAGAGAGAAGTATGTGAAAAGATGGCTCATTTTTTGTGTGATGCTTGGGACTGTGGCAGCCATCTTGTGACTTCCCACTTTTAGCACTAAATGTCCCATATCCTGGGAAACTCATCAGCCCCGGGATAACTGGGACAGTTGGTCACCTTAGGAAACATCACTGGCAGTCTGAGCAAGAAAAAACAAAATGATGTGAAGACCTTGATGACCATCAGTAAGCCGCTGAACCAACTCTGAGGTTGCCTTTCTCAAGTCCTCTTGTTGTGCAAGTTACCTAATGCCTTCAGCAGATGTTTTCTAACTTGCGGCTGAACCTGCTGCTTGAATACAGCATTGAAGGTCTTTCGTCATGTGGCCCAGCCTGCCTTTCATACGCCATCTCCCACCATTCCCACCCCTCCTCCATGCACACACAATGTAGATTACTCACTATTCCCTGAGTTTTACCCACACACCCCTGTGCCTTTGTTAATGCCATTTCCTCTGCTTGAAATTCCTTCCATCACTGAAAATTTCCTAAACTTCCTCCAAGTTCCAGCTTACCAATTCCCTCCTTTTTGATGACTTCCCCTCCACACCCTTCCCCCATGCTCCCATGCTTTTAGCAAGCAGAGAAACTCTTGGTTTATGTGTTTCTTGTCTTATACTTTGAGTATTTCAAGGACAGGAATTATATGTTACTCATTTTGCTTCTACAGTCCTTAGCCCAGTACCTGCCACCCATACCCAGCTTGTTTACAGAATGAATAATAGTGTTTATGAGATGAACAATTATATGGAATGAATATATTTGTTTTGAAAAAGCAGAGTCTCATGGAAAGTGCAAGGTATTGCCCTTCTTTTTCTAATGGGCTCTGCCCAAGAAACCTTCCCAGGAGAATTCTTATTCATATTGAGATTCACTTTCCTTTGAATTCACTCAACACCCGGATTGTTATTGAGTCCACACTAGATGCCATGTAGTTCTCAAAATATTGTTGACAATTATAGATGACTAGTTCCTGTATAACTCATATCCCTAATAAAACAGTACAGAAAGTGGCCTCTATATACTATGAAGGCCACCTGATTCCAGGCCCAGTACTCTGAATGAAGTTTGGGTACCATAAGTTTTACCTGAGTATATGCAATAAAGGCTATACTCTGCTATTACATCAAGAATGCCTTTGGCTGCCACTAATAGAAAAATCTACTAAGAGTAATTGTGGCAGAGTCATCTAGCTAACCATTAAAGACTTGGGTTCCCTTTCCATAGCAGAGAGTTGTTAAGAAGCTTTCTAGGCGGGGACTTCCCTCCTCGGTTGCCTTACATTGAGATGGAGCCACATTTCTACTTGCAAGCTGTGGAATATGAACTGAAAGGATGTGTGTCGCTTCCCAGCCAAGAAGGACAAGAAAGCTTTACCCACACTGTCATTTCTGTCAACCATGACCTTGGAGGACACAAGCTGAAGATGGCAGCATCCCAAGCTGGAAGGAGCCCAAATCCCTCAGTCACCAATTAAAGAACAGCCTCCTAGGAGAACACCCAACTAAGAAAAGCTTCATTGGATTTTGTTTGAGCCAGACATCAACAATCATCGTGTTAAGACACTAAGATTTGGGGAGTTTACTGCATTATGCTATCCTGATAAATACAGTGGCCTAAACAAATGGGATATCATTTTCTCACATAGCAGAATGTCTAAGGGTGGATGGTTGCTGGTATTGCTGTTTAATGAAGACTTTAAAGTCTCAAACACTTCTTATGCTTTTACTCTACCATCCTTAGTTCTTTGCTTTTCATCTTGTGACCATTGCCTCATGGTCACAAGATAGCTACTTCTGCTCCAGGCTTTACATCATCACACCAGCAGGGGAAGGGTCAAAGGGCTAGACTTATAATTTTAATCCAAGTGGAAACTCCTAGTCAACTTCCTTTCCTGCGTCATTTGCCAGGACTGGGTCTTGTTGTCAACCATAACTGCCATAGAGGCTGGTAAAGGGACTATTTGCCTTTGGCCCTTTCTCTAGATGAAGACAGCAGGGAAGATGGTGATTGGGAAGAGCTCTTTACGCCAGCCAACCAACACTATCTGCCACAGCTTTTATTCCAATTTCCAACCACTTTATTTATAAAACTTGACTGTATCTTGTAAGAATTCCTGTTAACAAAACAAGATTTATCAGCCAATCCTGTTAGTGGTCATGGTTTTAAGTTACTAAGTCAATTCAGAATACAGATGGGTCCATTGCATTAATGTTTCATAAGGGCAAATTCATCCACGGCATGTGACAGGCATCAGGAAATACCATCTCGTGGACCAAGGCTGCATACAGCCTTGGTCCTCAGGATCAAGCTGCATACAGGAGCTGCATACAGCAAGTCCTCAGGATCCTTAAACCCCAGTGCAGTAATGCTGTTGCCCACTCTCACTGTGCATTTTACTACCTTCATACCTTTCTTTCTTCATGCAATTCCTCCATCTGGCAGTGCCATTCCACTGGGCTGTGAACCAGGAGATCCCAAATCAGTGTAAACAAGCCATTTCTCCTCTCTGGGCTTCAGTGTGCTCATCTATAAAATAAGCATTTGGGTTATCAAGACCTCCATCTTCTCTTCCATCTCAAACCTGTGATCCCAATATATCTCAGAAAGATGCTCATCCTTCAAGACCAAATTCAAAGGCTGCCTCCTCCATGAAGCATTCCTTGATTCCCAGCAACCAAGTTATAACTCTTTCCTCTGCAGTACTCCCTCAGTGCAATTAATTATAGCACTTCCTCAGCCATCATTTTACAATAGACGAATATTAGTAGATCTGGCTTCCAATCAAATTATAAACTCTTTGAGAGGGCCTCTTTCTTTAATTCCCAGTACTGCCTAGCACAATGATTTCCAAGTAGCAATTGCCAGAAAAGAAAACTGAATTAATTGATTAATTAACTAATCAATCAATTACAAAATAAGGGAAATAACATAGTAAAATGCAGTGATTGTCTAATGTTTCTTTGACCAATGAACACTTTTCTCAAATTGTTAAGCTAAAACCTCCAAAGAGGAGGAGGTGGGGGAGCTGTTTGCGGGTAGAAGTGGCGATGAGAGTCTAGGGACCCAACTGGACCAGCCTCCACCTCCTAGAGAGCCCTGAGGCACCTCTCTCTGGAGAGCACCCATGGGCTCCATGAAACAGACGAGAAATCACTGCACTGGGAGGCAGAGAGCTGAGGAGTCAGGAGATCTGGATCCTAGTCTGAGTTTGGCTTCAATTTCATTGTCAAGTTATTACTCTTGGTCTCAGTCTCCTTACCCGTATAATATCAGGAACGGTAAATAGGTGACGCCCATGTCGTTTCCCTCTTGCTTTTTTCCTGGTCTTCTTTCTCTAAGATTCTTCAGAAGCTTTCTCAACACATCACCCCTGGGAGACCCTAGCTATCCATTTGAGTTGGCTCTTCAAGTGAAACTGATTTAGCACGTTAGGCTAACTAGATGATGCCCAAGTTCTCTTTCAGCTCTAACATTCTCCCATTCTCACTGTTTTAAAAAAAAGCTGTTGCTCCACTGATGTTGCTGTTCTGTTATCAATGAAATTGTTATGCAAATTAAGCCCTGAAGGTATGCGTCCTCCCTCCAAAAAAATATATCCAGAATGGGTAATTTAAGCCAACAAAATAACTGAATCTTGTGATTCGAGTCTGGTTTTTAGCAAGAGCCCTCTTTAATAAATCTGAGAGCGGTACCTTGCAAATATGGATATAAGCAGATGACTGTTTTTCTTTGAATAGTCTAGTTTGCAGGGTGTTGGGCCTGAAGAGATGGTGACATGGCTGGAAGTTTTGACAAAGAGGAAACTAAAAATTTGCTAATGACGTTTACGCTGGTGATGAAAATATCCAGAGAGGATACAGAGATGTCTTCAAATCTCTGAAGGCCTGTCTTACAGAGCAGGCAGTGGACTGTTTCCATCTGGTCCTGAAGAGTAGTAATAATAGTGAGGGTGGTGGCTATTGGGCAGCGGAGACGGCAGACTGGTGGTCTGTGGGTCACATTCACCGCTCAGAGAATGTTCTGTCTGGCTCACACAGTCTTTATGAAATGTGTTACGTAAAGCTAACTTCGAAAGCTTGAAATTTTATGTAAAAATTAAGATTTCTATTGTCTCTTAAAAATGAAGGGGATCTGGAAATACTACCCTTTGGAAGAGTCACCGCGGCTGCTGCCCTAGGGTCTGCGCTTGGGATGAGGGACAGGTACGCCATGGGGGGAGGCAGCTACACCTTTCCCCTCTTTTCTAAGAAGTAAAAGTTTATTCAAATTATTAAAGTTAAAATTGAATTTCAATTTCTGATTTTGGCATTTAACAGTATTCCAAAGTGCATCTTCCTTTCAAGTGTGACTCTTTGGGCATTCCACAGGAGTTAAGCTACCCCAGGCCCAAGCAGAGCCCTGGTCTGGTAAATCTGGGCTGATATTCCCGCAGGGCAATAGTCTACAGGTGTGGAGTAGCACCCATGTGCTTCAGAAGGGCGTCTCTTCTCTAGTTACCCACCGTCCTCCACGACTCCTTGTCTTCACCAGGCCCACATGATGCATTTATCTTACCTGCCTTTGTATGTGTCTCAGTTTTTGAGCTCTGCTACAGGGAAATAGATTTGGTCTTACTATAGGGAAAAGTGAATTGTTAAGTGTCTGAAATTTTTAAAAGTGGAATAGCTTTAAAAATGAGATAGTGAGTTTCCTCATCACTGGAGGCATTCAAGATAAAGCAGAACCACTACTCATAAAAGAGAAACCAATGTGATTGGAAATTGGTTTAGAAGATACTCTTTGAGGCCCCCTCCATCCCTAAAAGGCACAATTCTGTGAACACTGGTAGCAAGAGCAAAGCAGGACTTGTTCAAGGAGTTGCAAGCAGAGAGAGGCCTGAGAGCTAAAAGGAAATAATTGGCACATTATTTCAAGGTTGGGTCCAAAGCAATCTGCCAACTTTATCCAAAGCAGGAAGAAAAATTTTAGTGCACACTAGACTTGAAAAATAATCAGCACTTATTCCAGGAAAGATATTATCTTTCATTCGCTCGGTGCCATGTGGTTTAAACTACACTTTCACATACATTGTCTTGGTCCATCTTCCTAACTCTGTGATAGGAGAGCTACGTGGGTACCATTCACCCAATTATACAGATGAGGAGACTGAGGTACAGGGAGGTTAAGTCACTTATATTCAGCAAGTAAGCAGTAATCAGGACCTATGTCTAGGTCTCAGCACTCCTTGGCTTGTACTCTTCCAATTTTATCTCGTGGCAGCAAATTTCAGAGACACAAAACTGAAGAAAAGTCTCTAAGGGTCATTAGCCACAACCTCCCTTCTTGATGATCTCCCACTGGGAGAAGCAGGAACAGGCAGTGTTACTGTCTAAAAGTCCTTCCATCCGCCTCACTTAGATCTTCTTTCCTCAACAAAAGCCCGATTCTTCTTCCACTTTGGAGAAGGTGGACAGGTGGTCACCATCTTCCCCAGAACAGCCCCTCATAGACCTGAAGCCTGTTATTAAGCTGACTCTCCATCTTTTTCATCTCTAGACAAAATAATTGACTTAACCTTTCCCCCAAATGACAAATACCCTCTTGAGTATCAAACACTCTTTTCATATAAATGGAGAATTCCAGAGTGCCCACTTAACAAACCCCTCTTCTTTAAAATCTCCTCTTTCCAAAAGCAGAAGGGCTTTTAGCAAGTGAGCTCTTCAAGTAGCCCATTAGTGTTCTGAAAGGATCGGCAAGAAATACGATTTGACCTTTGATCTCAGGTCTGAGCGAATGCTTTGAAGAGAAGAGAATGGCCAGGCCTTGAAGTCAGGTCAGTTTGTGCCTCTCACTCTTCGACTCTGGGCAGGGCTCCCAGCTGCTCCCATAGAAAGAGAAGAGTCGGGGTCCCAGGGCTCTCTTGGGAACCCCTTCCCCTCTCTGGTCTCATCCTGCTTCACATCCTGAAGTCCATTGCTGGCGATACCTCGAGGAAGTTACATTTGCTTGGCTGTAATTCTTGGACCACGGACACGTTGCTTCTTTTCCTCCACAGAAGGGACTTGTGAGGAGTTTAGACTACAGTGACCCAAACTATGTTTTCATTTTGCCTACGATCGTTAAACAACTACTTCTCTGAGCTTCTACTTCCTTCACCAGAAAGGGAACGAACGTGACTATATATTTGAATGGTTATTGCAAGACTTATATGAAACGAAGTCTATGAAAAGCTTTTATAAACTGTGACATACTTCGTGAGCATGCAGGAAGACTCACATTGCCATCTCAGCCACTCTTAAGATGGTCTCCTAGCCAGCAGGTCCCCATGGGGATGAGGGAGACAATTAAACCTGTCCCAAACTAGGACACTGGTGACAGGGGCAGGCTGAGAGGCCCAGCCTAGAGCTTCCTGCGTAGCTCCCTTTTGTTCCTGCACACCTGCCATCGCAGACATCAGTGTAAATAAGCCTCTCGTAGGAATTGCTTTTGTCACTGCACCTGCCTGTTCCAAGTTACTTGCTGTGATCAGAGCCCATGGCTCTTGGCGGCTGTTCATAGTCCAAAGGCGCAAAAGATAGCCTCTCCCTGGGGCCCATCTGTTTCTGTGCTGAGATGCCCCAGGGGCTGCGTATCCATAAGTTGGGCATTTTGAGACCCCCAGCTTGCTCGTCCAGCCCATGCCTTCTCCAAGTTCCTTGGAGTCTGAGGTCTGAACCAGGGTTTGCTTTATTCTTGTTGTTTCTTTAATTGCTTGGTCTGGAACTGGGTGTTTCTCTTTGCAGAATATTTAGAGAGGATCCTTTACCAATTTGTAGTAGACCATTGGTAATAAAAAAGATAATTTTTTATTGATAAGCCAAACCAGACACAAATAGACACTTCTTTGTCAATATAACTAAAGAGAGAGAAATATCTGTTCCTGCCTGGAGTTGACTGATTGTGTCTTTATTCTTCCTTCACGTGACTTTGGAGTTTCTCCCGTAAAAGCAGAGTATATTTCCCTATCCTGTGTGACTTGCTTTGGTTAGAAGACTGAGGGAGAAGTGAGTGTGTGCCTAGGTCTCAAGCTTTAAATTTTCCCTCTTGAGCTTCTACTATTGCCAGATAAAGAACATGCCTGAGCTAGATGGTGTGTCCCAGGAAGGGGTTGAGAGACATGTGGAGCAGAGCAGCCCCAGCTTAGTAGTTCCAGCCAAACTCTGCTCCATTGAGCCCACGGGTGCACCTGCAGACACATGAGAGAGCCCAGCCAAGATCATCCGACTGCCAGAGGATCCACAGACACATGAGCTATAATAATAAATGACTGTTGTTTTAAGCCACTGGGTTCTAGGCTAATTTGTCACATAGCAATTGCTTTTAGCAATTATTCTAAATTAGCAATTGCTAATTTAAGCATTGCCAATGACAAATCCCTGGAGGATTCAAAAGATTCATCTCTCCCTAAAATAGTCTTAATGTTAAAAAAGAAGAAATTTTAGAAAATACATCAAAGTTTTCCCTTAGAAAACTAATTCATTACAAAATACTTAGAAAATATATGAAAAAGAGCGAAAAATCAGCCATCCTTTAATCCTGGGAAAATCAACATCTGTTAACATTTTGGTGTTTACAAAAAACCAAAATGGTTTTGTTACTAAGTTACTAAGTTTACAAATAATAGCAATAAATCACAAAGGAAATATCAATAGATTTGAGTGAAGAAAAATATCTTATGTCTGTATGTTTAAAGGGAATGCTAGAAAACAAAAAACAAGAGAAATGGGAGAAAATATCAGTAAGACATAGGACAAGAGTGTTAATATCTTTAGAGCAAAAAGTAGTTCATCTCCATTGATAGGAAGAATGTGTGGTCCTGAAAACTAGGTGCCCAAAGGACCCACATAAAAACACTGACAAAATGAGAAGTGTAACTGACAAACATCACATGGGAAAATGCCCAACCTAAGAAGCAAACAATGAAATGCCAATTAAAATGACATGAAATGTTACCTTCCTTATGACATTAGAAAACAACATTTAAATCACACCTAGGGTGGGATGTATTTGGAGGTAATAAATACACACATTATTGGTGAAATCGTAAATATGTGCAACCCCTAGGGAAATAAATAAGGCTTACAGTCCTTAAAATATGCATACTTTTGAATCAGGGATTTCACTTACGGGAATCTATCCTAAAGGCATAATCCAAAATACAGTCAGAGCTCTCTGCATAATTGGCCAACAGTAAAGCAATCTTTAAGTAAATTATGATACGCACAAATGATAGGATAGTATGCAGCTGCTGATATAGGGAGCATGAGACATTTTAATTACTCAGTAAAAATGCTTACATTTAACATTAAGTGAAAAATCAGACCACTAAATTATACATGCAATATAATTACAGTTGTGTACAATAAAAATCTTGGAAGATATACACCAAAATGCTCATAGCAGTTTGTTTTGGTTTGGTTTGGATGAAGCAACAATGAACTACTTTCTAATTTGCTTCTATCTTTTTGTTCAATCCAAATTACAAATTTTATCAGCTGAAGGCAGACCTCACGTTGGCCCTTTGAGCATTGCCTGGGAAGCGTGGCTCTTGATGCTGGGGTCAGTAAAAGTCAGGGAAACTGCTAGCAAATGCCTCCCTAGACAGTTCTTGCTCCATGATAGATATGTTACCTTGCAATTCAATTATTTTCCCCCAAATTTATCTTCCATCTTGACCCTGGATTTGGTCCTCAGCTGTTTGGTGCCTGTTGTAATGAGGGTTCTCCAGCAGCACAGTCCAAGATGAGGATGCTTATGAGAATGATTTACTGAGGGACTGCTCTTGGGAGGAGGGAATGAGAGAAGCAGGATAGGGCAGGGGAAGGAAGCTAAGCGAGGATTCGGTTCTGCCTGGAGATGGGCTTCCACGGGTCCCCAGGAGCTCCGGAGCACGACTTACAGCTCCACATCTCTGTGCACAGTCATTAGGTTCTGACTTTCCTCCCCTCCCCACCCACTTCGGTGTGGGTGTCTCCTTTTTGGCAAGGTCCACTCTCTGAAGAAGGAGGTAGCTCTGATATGTTAGCAGTCTCACTTGCAGCAGCAGAGGAGTGGGTGAAGGAGGTCTGGGAGGGACACCAAACTCAATGCCAAAGCATCTCTCTGCAGTCTCTCCTGTTGCCCACTCATTGTTGACCTTGGCTTTTTGGGATCTGAACCACATTCAGAACTGGACTTCGTTTCTTGGCTCCCCATCGTCTGCTGCCATTTCCTTCTGAGAGTGACAATAAGGACATCTTACAAGAAGCCAGGCATGAACAAAACTAGGACTACATAATTCAGCACACTCAGAGGAGTTAAAGATGTGGACTCTGCTCACCATGGAGAGATCTTGACTTGAAAGCTATAGCAGGATGGGCGAGTTCCTCAGCCCAGCCTGAGTGTCCTCACTTGCACCTGAGCTCACGGCACCGGTCTTCTAAAGGCTATCATCCCAAAGCCTTTTGGGACTTTGTGATGATGGGACCATCTCATACAAGGAGTAAAAACACTGTTGATTCGGATCTACTAATCCTGCTGATGAGTTTTCCAGCCATTTATTATCTCTTCCAGGAGCCACCAACTAACGATCTGTAAATATTTACTGAGAACTGAAAGGATAGGGGAAAGGAGAGTTTTCTAGGTCGATCAGTCGTGAGTAAAGGCTAAGTAGTGGATTTACAAAGAGTGTTCTACAGGCAGTAAGAGGTGGGGCTGCCTGGAGGAGAAGAGGATTCAATCAATAGGAGATGTTGTTGATGAAATCTCCTTAAAGCTTGGAATTTATCCTGCAATTAGCTGGAAACTTTTGATGATTCTGTGAACAAGACCATGTGAGACAAAGCGTTATAAACCACAGTTATAAGTATGTTCCTGGGAATGTGCTTATCAAAATTTTAAAATCAGAACATTTTAAACTTATGCCTTAGCCCTTCAATATCTGATGCCCCTTTCTCTATTCTCCAACTATAGCAGTGTAGCTCATTTTACATTGTATTAGTTGATCTCATTAGGAAAATATGTCCCCAGTTAGATTGGAAGCTTTGAGAAATGTCTTATTTATCTTTGGATTCCAAACAACTGGCAGTTCATGTTTATTGAATGAATGAATGAATGAATGAACAAAATGAAACATTATTTTCTTTCTATAACACATCTTCCAGAAAATCCTTCAATGTCTGTCTGTTTTATACATTGCCCTACAAATGCATCATGCCTACTCCTTCTGTTTTATCTTTCCTCCTCTGTGATCCAACACACTGAATCTATTCTATATTTTTGCTCTTAAATTCTAAAAGTCTAGCTGCTGCTTGTTCTGCCAGGTGAGCCCAGTGGGAGTGTTACTCACAAGGGCCTTTGCAGAGTTACGTGGCCCTGGACCTGCAACTGTCCAGACAGAATTTCTGTAACCATGGCAACTAGGCAGTTACTAATATCATTAATAATAATGATACTGTTTATTGATCCTTTATGACTGGCATTGTGCTAAGTGCTTCAAATATATTTCCTCCTTTAATTTTCCAATCACTCTATAGGTAAAGTGTTATTATTATCCCTATTTTCCACATAAGGAAACTGACGCTCAAATAGGTTTGGTGACTTGCCCAAGGTCAAAAGACTAGTCAGGAAAAGGGGAGAGAGGCTAGTCAAATGATAGAGCAAAAGTTTGAATCCAGGTGCAGGTGACTCTCAGGCTCAAGGCTCTAACTGCTGAATGGTGGTATGTCCCTCAGTGACATCACTCACATTTACTGAATGCTTATGATGTCCCAGACATTGTGCTCTGTACTTCATGTAAGTTATCTCATTTAACCCTCCAAGGAAGCACAATAGGAGGGAGTGGCTGAATTGTGGTTTAAGAGGCAGCCAAATAGGGGATGCGGGAGATACAAGGGGGCTCCTGTGGCTGCCTGAGGAAGGTATGACCGCAGGTTCAGGGGCAGAGGGGACTGGAGCAGGCTGGGATGTGAGGCATGAAATGAATCAGAGCGAATAGTTTGGGATAAGGATGGAGAAAACTCTGAGCGTGCTGGAACCCACCTTCATGTGTTATTGGGTACAGATGGAAGCAAGATGGACAGATTCAAAGGACCAGGCTGCACCATCACTACAGAAACATCCCCTGCTGGGTCCACCACTTGTGGTCTCTCCTTTCAGGGCTGGCTACATGCCACACACCTTCCCTGTAAGCTCTTCACTTACACGAGACCATGCATGGAGAGGGCATTGGGTAGAGCAGATCCAACAATGCTTTGGGGTCCAGAGTCCCTAAGTTCCTTTCCTTGTTCAGTATCCTACCAGCTGTGGCATCTTTAGGAACTAATTTAACTTCTCTGAACCCTGGTTTCTTTAGTTCTCATTAGAAAAAATGATACCTACTCCACAGAGTAGTTAAGGGACTAAATGGGGTACCATGTAGGAAGCATTTAGCTCAACGTGCACACAGAAAGAGTTTAATAAATATTAACCTCCTTCTCCATCTGTCCTTCTGTAACTCCCTTCTTCATTCTCTCCTTAAGTTGTTTCATGCTGTTGAAAAACAAAATTCAGTGGAGTAAATTTGAAGACCGAATTGGCTTTATTAGGTGAATTGGGCAGCATCCCATCTACCAACTGGAAGATCAGGACGCTCCAAAAGGTTGTACAAAATGGAAGGTTTTTACAGAAAGAAGGGTGGGGCAAGGGAGCTGTTAACAAAAGAAAAGAAAGGATTATTTTTAGCCCAGGACTTCTTATTTTGGGGGGGAAGGACTTGGGCAAGGGTTTTATCCTGCAGATTGCCTCTTCTTCCTCTGGGAGGTGGAGAAGGCCCAGGTGACAGATTACCTGATTGGTGCTGACCTGAAAATTTCAGACTGGCTGATTAAAATTACATTTCTGGGAGAGGCTGAAACACAGTTAGATCAGGTATTAAATATAGATTTGGTATCCTGGGCTTTAGCATGAGTGCCAGCATTTTGGGGCTGTGGTTTTTTTTTTAGCAATGTACTTGATTCTACTCTCTAACTAAGCTGTGAATTCCTTCAAGGCAAGGACTATGTTTTTTATTGTCTCCGTTTCTTCATTCATTCATTTATTCATTCATGCAACATATATTATACGTTAAGAACAGTTTACCCACAGTTGATATTATGGCTTTGATCACACGGTAAAAATAATGAATACTATCTGATCGATTTTTTAAAAAAGATCCTTGCCAGGCAATCTAAGTGTGAGGCTATGTCAAACTCAGTTTATACCACAGAAGAATGTTGCCTGGGAAAGGCTACTGGGTGTGTGATGTTGTCAAACATTGGAACAGAACAGTCAGAAGGGGAACCGTTCCCAGCAGATTTTCATTTCCCTTGGTTATTGAATACATTGCTTTAACCTCCACCCTTGGCATCAATCACTCCTGCCTTTGATACATTTTGGATGAGTAAATAGTTCAATCAGTTTCGTATATCAGCTTGTCAAGTTTTTAAATTAAAAAAATACATTCCAATTACAAGAGCAGTTCATATTCACTTACAAAAAATATTTTAACAAAAATAAGAAAAAAAATGCATTTAAAGCATTTCTAATTCTACCATCTAGACGTACCCATTGTTAACACTTTGATATAAACCCTTCCAGATTTTTGAAATGTGTTCAGGGTTATATTATATATGCCTAAAATAGGATTATACTTTGTAATATTAGTTTGTTTTTCATTATCTAATTTCCACTCTGGATTCCATCAATCTCTATTTATCAAAAAGAAGAAAAAAGAAGAATTTTCTTATTCAATTGAAGTCAAGCATGGCAGTGTGTGTGTGACTTGAGTTCTTGGCTAAAGCTTGTGTCAGCAAGTATCTGTCCTCGTGCACAGAGAGGAAGGTGTGCATGTACTTGAAACCACCCCCCAGGTGTGGTTCCATTGCAAATACTGTTTCTCTTACATCCTAGTTCATTCTAATTCTTTTTTTCCTCTATCCCCGATTCTTGGCATTTTCTTCTCTTGGCCTGCTAAGAGTTACAAGGATATTAGTGGTGTCACCTCAAAGAGAGGTCAAGTCCATGGAGATCCTTGCTCTGTGAACGTGTCTGCCTGCAGCCCTCTCGCGGACATGTGCCACAGATGGCCCCGCTGGGGTGGATGGCGCACTGTACAAAAGAAGGAGCCAAGCCGAGCACATTGTGTTCTGCCCATAATCAAATCCCATTAAATGGTGAATTCTTCAATTCAAAAATTTGAATAGGATGGTACTTTAAAAAGAACTCCAGCTGGTTAAATTTAGAGCCTGAAAGAATTCCAGTCTAATAATACGTTCTGGCTCTGGGCCCTCCACGTCCTTTTGATGGGGGAACTGGATGAGTTTTCATGCATTTTGAGCTGCCTCTCAGAGTTGACTCAGAGGCAGGCTGCAAGCATCTTCGTTCACATTGGCCTTGGTAGGACTGGGTCACTTAATGAGATGAGCAGCTTCCACTGTGTCTCTTGCTGATGCATTTTCAGAGGTTGATTGTGCAAGAAATATTGCTATTTTTGTGAATGGTTTGGCCTCTTCAGTCATCAACCCGGCATTTCTCCCCACAGCCCCACCACATCCATCCATCTACCTCTTCTTTTGTTTGTAAACTGTTTACAAAAGAAAGTCCTCAGAAAAGTCCATCCTCCCTGCATCTTATTAACTCCAACAAGGAATTTCCTCTGGTTATGTTTATCAACTCCACTAATAGATACTTTCGGGACATTTAGTAGTATTTTCCTAGTTTTACCAAGTGTCTTAACTTCCCAGAGCACATGGCTAGTTCCAGACTCTTTCATTACTTAGTTCTATTTACAAATACAAGTCAGCAAATGTTTCGGAATTGCCTTCTATGGGTAGGGCACTCTGCCAGGTACCTGGGGTGAAGGGAAGTAGAAGAAATTCCCAATCCCATGGCTTAACAAATTGACTATGCCAAGTCCTTCCCACATCCCTCCAGGGTGAATTATCTGCCACCTCCTACCCTTGTGCCTAGATTACTATCCTCAAATCATCTCCTATGAGCTGGGCACTGCAGGCTTTGCACATAGTCATCCCAAGTCTCCCAACATCCTTTAGGTATAAGCATCATCAATTCCATTTTATAGATGAGCAAACTGGGCTCAGAGAGTAAGAAATATGACCAAGATCACACAATTAATAAGTGGTAGACCAAGATTCAAACACAAGTGAACTCACCCCAAGGACCATGCTCTTTACCACTACATTATATCTAAGGCTTTCCCTACTCACCCCCAGGGATGCACACTCAGCCTCAGAGGCCAGCTGCCCACTGGGACAGTCTACGCCCTATGCCAGGGCGGGGGCCTCATGAAGGCCATTCCTCTAGAAGCACTGCCTCACCTGGCCACTTGGGGACTTCCAAACTTGGTTTCTGAAAGAAACTGTCCACACACATGCACACACCTGTGGTCTCACCTTCCACAGGTGTGGGTCTGCCTGACCCCCTGGGGGTGTCCCTTCACAGAGGCACCTGCCCCCAGATAGCTTGGCTCTTTTCAAAATCTGGGCCCCTTCAAAGGATCATTGTTCAGGGATGCTAGGAGGAGACAGAGCAGGGCTGGGCCATCCATCCAGGCTGGAATATACCAGAAGGTAGGAATTGGTGGAGAGGGGAATGAACATTTAACTTTCCACATTACGTATGTTTGTGTCATCAGAATTTTTTTTTTTTTTTTGCTGAGGAAGATTCCCTTTGAGCTAGCATTGGTGCCAATCTTCCTCTATTTTTTAGTATGTGGGCCGCCAGCACAGCGTGGCCACTAATAGAGTGGTATAGGTTCGTGCCCGGGTACTGAAGCTGGGTCACTGAAGCGGAGTGCACTGAACTTGCCCACTAGGCCACCAGGGCTGGCCCTTGTCATCAGAATTTTAACAACAAAATATTCCATTTATAGTATGTGGGAAATAGTTTAATGCAGTGATTACACACCCAGGGCCCAGAGTAGAAATGCACAGGTTCAAATCCATGTTCTACTACTTGTGCCAGTTACTTGAACTTGCTGTACCTCAGTTATCCTATGTCTATATGTATAATAATAACACTTACCTCACAGGATTGTTGTGAAGATTAAATAAGACGAGGAATATAGGGCCTCAGAGCACATTGGGCACAAGAATACACTTAACCAATTTCACTATGTATTATTGTTGTTGATCTTGTTAGTGATATTTTGAAACAATAAAGTTTAATGAACTTTGGGGATTTCGGAGCAGGGAGGCGGCTGGCTACTGCCCCAGACGCAGAAGCCTCTGGGGGTAGGATTAAGAACGCAGCGAAAATTAAAACCAACGGTCCCTTCTCTGCCCCCACATATCTCAGCTTATTCTCAGCCTCTTCTCATTTTCCTGAACCCTCAATTGCCTGGGTAATGGGACAGCGAAGGAGACAGAAGGGAGACAGAGGGACAGGCTGCAGGGACCCCAAGTTGAAAGGAGGAATGTTAATGGAAATAGGCTGTGCAGGTTGAGTCTGCAAAGCTAAGTGTTTTTTTATTAACTCTGTGAAATCTTCAAAGTCAGTTTGCCATGAGGTCACTGGGTGCTCCGTTAGAAAGGGGCATTCCTCGTGCTGGTTTGAGCCCTCCAGACCACAGGCCATCAGGAAAACTGAAAAGGGAGCCTGGCCAAGCGTTCATCCACATGGCCAGGCCACCAGGCCTGTCTCCTCAGCTCTTTCTCTTTCACAGGGAACCACAGAGAGAAAATCGAATCAGATGGCTGCATTGCAAAATTTGCTCAGCAGCGATAAAAATAAACTCCAAACGTCCACATATTTGACCAATTTACCTTTATCCTTTAATCGAATAAGCCTCAGCCCTGCAATCAGAAAGAAAAACATTTTGCTAAGCATTGCATTTCTCCAATGATTCATCTAGCAGTGGTCTCAAAGCTGACATGAGGGGAATGAGGGATTTAATGCTGAAATAATTTCTACGACCACATCACAAGAGGCTGGAATGGCTTTTAAGGTACATCATATTTTAATCACAAGCACACATAAAGCATGTATTGCTTGAAATCTTTGGAGAAACTTGAATGGGAACGCCGGAATCATAATACCATTATCAAGAAAGGAAGGGCTGGCTTTTTTTTTTTTTTTTCCAGTTCATAATTCCTTCTGTGTTGTTAGTTAGTCTGATAGACTTGGAAGAAAAGTGTTCTAGAAAGAAAGTAACCAAAAGCACATCCAAAAGGAGATTTCAAACCAGCAGACACCCAACCATGCTAAAATCGGTAACCTCCTTTGAAAGATCAGAAAGATTCCCAGAAGCCCCTGGCATCTGCAGCATTTCTAGGGACCGTACTCAGAGACAGTGCCTCCCGCTGGTCTGCTCCAGATTGGGTATCCATGTCCTCGATGGAGGGAGGGAAATAAAACCGTCACCGTGGTCTCTACTCCTAGGGCCCAGGTCACCCTCTCCCCAGCCAGTTGCCACTTAGGTCCAGGGAAACACAAGGGAAAAGGCAAAGAGAAGTGAGTCAGGGAGGAAGGAAAGGGGGCAAGAGGAAGAAGAGGAGCTATGAAGAGTTTTTAAGAAGGCAGGATGATGTGGTGAGAAAATCTGGGCTTTGGAACCAGACAAACGTGGGTTCAAATCCTAGATCTGCCTTTTCTCAACAGTGTGATCTTGGATCAGTTACTTAACCTGTCTGCGCATCATCTTCCCAATTGTAAACCGAGAGGAAAGTATCTGGTGTATTGGGCTCTTGCGAGAATTAATGAGAGGATTTATGTAAAGATTTTAGGACAGTGCCTGAAATATAACAGACACACGATAAATATTCTTTTTCATATTTTCTCTGGTCCTCCAACCTCTTCAAAGGTGAGAAAATAGAGGAAAGTAGAAGGTGTCACTCAGTTCAAATCTTGTCCCTCAACTCTGAAACCCCTCCATGGTGCACCATCTTCTACAGAATAAAGCCTAGCTTCCTGGCAAAGCATCCCAGCTCTGCACAATCCGGCCCCAGGCTGGCGTGATTAGCCGTCTCTCCTGCTACATGCATCTGGGCACCTTACACGTCATCACCAACAGACTTCGCACCCATTCACTTCTCCACTTTTCCTTGCGTTGCTACCCTCAGCTTGGGATTCCTGTTTCTCCTTATTTACTCATGGAAGTCCTTCAGTTATTCCTTCCTTCCCTTCTCATTTATTGGGCAACTACAGTGTGCCAGACACTCTGCTGAGAGGCAGAAACACAAAGAGAAAGATGACTGGCCCTGATTTGAGTGGGGTGGCTGGGGTAGAGGTGGGGAGATAGACTTTTCAACAAAAGCTTTAATAAATGCAAGAAAACAACGAATTCTGCTGGAAGAGATGGGAATGAAGAAGAGCTACGGAAAGAAGGTAGCACTTGAGCTGGGCTATGAAGGTTGTGTAGAAGTGTTTCAAGAAGGCAGAAGGAGGAGGGTAGTGGTAGTAAACGCAACAGAAAGGCCAATATTTTGAGGCGATCCCTCAAAATAAAGCCATCCCTGTAATATCCTTGCAGAGACTCTGGCAACACAGAAAATGCTGAGCAAGCATTAGTGATTCTTGTTTTTTTTTTTTGAAGTCTAACTAAAATGCCAGCTCCTATTCAGCTTTTCCTGATAAGGTGAGTCAACTCTCACTCCTCTGTCCTCTGTGCTTTTATGACACTTTGATAAACCTCTAGTTAGCGTTTATTTCACAGCCTTTTGCATGACACTGTATTTGTTTTTCTGCATCTGTCTCTAACGGGTGAAACCCTGTGTCTTGTTCATCTGTGGCATTGTCTATAGTACAAAGCACAGTACTTTGGACACGGTGATTAATCCCTGGATGATTGTTGACTGAATGAATGAAACCTCTCATTAAACAATTCAAAATGAATAATTTGAAGCAATATTAGAGACAACAGCAATCCTTTAATCCAGTGATTTTCAAACTTTTCATACACAATCCTCAGTAAGAAATGCACTTTACACCAAGACTCAGTGTCGTCTGCATATGTATTTATGGTAAAGTGACACAAAAATTTCATGAAACAATAATTATCCTTATTACTGCAATACATCACAGTATGTTCTAACCTATTTTTTAATAAACTTTTTTCTTTTGGAAGAGTTTTAAATTTACAAGATTATTGGGAAGGTATCATACAAAATTTCTGTATACCGCACACCCAGTTTCCTCTATCAGTAACATCTTACATCAGTATGATATGTTTTTCACAACTAATGAATCAATATTAATACATTCTTACCTAAAGTCCATACCTTATTCAGATTTCCTTCATTTTTATCTAATGTCCTTTTTTCTCTTCCATGATCGCATCCAGGATGCCACATTACATTTAGTTGTCATGTCTCCTTAGCTTCCTCTTGGCTGTGACAGTTTCTGAGGCTTTCTTATTTCTGATGACCTTGACAGTTTTGAGGCATACTGGTCAGATATTTTGTAGAAAGTTCTTCAGCTGGGATTTGTCTGGTGTTTTTCTCGTGATTAGACTGGGGTTACGGGTCTTAGGGGAGGAAGACCACAGAGGTAAATGTCATTCTCCTCACATCCCAAGGGTACATACCGTCAATATGATTTATCAATGTTGACGGTGACCTTGATCACCCGGCTTGAGTTAGTGTTTGTCAGGTTTCTCCACTGTAAAGTTACTCTTTCTTTCCATTTTCTTACTGTACTCTTTGGAAGAAAGTCATTATGGCAGCCCACACTTAAGGAGAGGCGAGTTATGCTCTATCACCTTGAGGATGGAGAATCGACACAAATTATTTGGAATTCTTCTGCATAGGAGATTTGTCTATTCTCCTCCCATTTGCTTATTTATTCAATCATTTATTTCTATCAGTATGGACTCACGGATTCTTTTTGTACTTTGGGTTATAATTCAATGCTACTTATACTACCTTAATTATTTTGTTGCTCAAAACAGCTGGTTGAACTTTCATTGGCTTTTGTATGCCTTTGACATACCTTTATTGTTTATCATTGTGGGTTTTGTTTGTTCGTTTGTATATAAGAACTTCCTTATTTTCTGGTGCTGCAAGATGCTCCAGAATCATCTTGTATATTTCTTTCCACAGTCCTAGAATTAGCCTTTTCTCCAAGGAGCCCTGGTTCTTTTTATTGGAGAATAGTATTAGAAACTAAGATCTGGGCATGAGGTGTGCTCACTTCCACCAGGGTGTCATTGCTTCTAGACCTTTTGAACTGACAGAACAAGGAGATATATATGTGCATACTACCTGGTATATATATATACCAACGCTGTGATTTCAGCCTGGCAAGACTCAAGCCTGAGTAACCAGCAAAGACTGCCATGTTTCTGACCTCCAGAACTGTGAGATAATAAATTTGTGCTTTTTTTTTTTCTTTTGGTGAGGAAGATCAGCCCTGAGCTAACATCCAATGCCAATCCTCTCCTTTTTTTTTGCTGAGGAAGATTGGCCCTGGGCTAACATCCGTGCCCATCTTCCTCCACTTTATATGGGATGCTGCCACAGCATGGCTTGATAAGTGGTGCGTTGGTGTGCACCCGGGATCCAAACCTGCAAACCCTGGGCCACCGAAGCGGTGCACCCTCACTTAACCACTGTGACACTGGGCCGGCCCCAAATTTGTGCTCTTTTAAGCTGCTGAGTTTGTGGTCATTTATTATGACAGCAATAGAAAACTTATACATCTTGTTTAGAAAGAAAAAAATCTAGGTTAGAAATATTTTTCCCTTTAAACTTCAGACGTATTGCTCTACCGTCTTCCAGCATCTAGTGCTGCCAGTAAGAATTTCAATGCCATTCTCGTTTCTGTTCCTTCTTATGTGATCTGTTTTTCTTCAGAGCTTTCTCCTGATCCCACAATGTTCTGAAATTTCATGACAATATGCCTTTGTTTGGGCCTTTAATTCATTCATTGAGATGGGCTCCTGGTGGAACTTTTCAATCTAGAAACTCATTGTATAAGATTTTGCTGCATGCACATCACCCCAAAATTTAGTTATTGATAGCCATTCGGTCAGGGCTCTGCTGAGCGGTTCTAAGGATCTGGCCAGGCTTGGCTGACCTAGGCTCAGCTGGAATCACCTATCCATGCCCCATGTTATCTCATCTTCCAGGAGGGCAGCCAGGCTTCTTCATATAGTTAACTGTGGTTGGCAGTGTTCCCAAGAGCAAGAGGAAGTATGGAGAGCTTCTTGAGACCCACGCTCAGAACTTCTGCCACATTCTATTGAATGAAGCAAGTCACAAAGCCAGCTTAGACTCAGAAGTGGAGAAATAGATTCCACCTTTTGATAGTATTATGATTATTTTTGCATGTCCTTAAGACCTTTTCCTGTGTTATTTCATTAATAACTTCCTTTCTCTCTTCTCCCCTGTTGTCTCTTTCTGGACCCTCTTTTAGTAGACCGTTGAACCACCAAGACTGACGTAATTAGTTCCTTACCTTTTCTCTCCTATTTTCTATCTCCCTGACTTTTTTATACTTTCTAGAATATATCCTCAACTTTAATTTCCAACCCCTCTATTGATTATTTTTTCACTTCAACTGTCATAATTTTAATTTCCAAGAGCTCTTTCTTTCTTATTCTCTGAATGTTATTTTTCATACTAACTTGTTCTTTTGTCGTGGATGCAATAATTTCTTTTATCTCTCTGAACATTTTAGCATAGCTTTATTTTACTTTAAAATTTCTTTGTGCTTTCTGAAAATAAGATTGTTCCTCCACGTTCCTCTTTATTTTCTCTTGTGGTTTTGAATTTAGTGTTAAAGGACTTTCTCAAAGGTCTGGAGATTCTTAGTTGTCTGTTTCTATTTAAAAATGAGGTCCTATAATGCCGACTGGAAGAAGTACGAGCCCGAATAGGAGTTGCCACCTGGTGAGCTTCATAGTAGAGTTATTTAGAGTCAAGATGTGCATTTAAGGGAGAGGACTCCCCAAACATCACTCTATGTAGGTCTTTTCTCTTGTACAGGTTGGCTTCTCCAAATTCCTTCCTGCCTCAAGGCCTTTGCACATGCTATTTCCTTTAACTAAAATATCCTCTTCTCCCTCTCACCATCTATTCAGTGCCTACTTATACTTCAAATCTAAGGCAAAGTGTCACTTCATCAGGGGTGACTTTTTCAGTCCTCCAGACTTGATTTTGAGCCCCTGTAGTAAGTTCTTACAATATGCTGTACTTCTTATTACCAGTACTGATCCCAAATATAATTTAAAATATTATTTTATGTAAATATCTATCTAATCTCTTCCTAACTAGGCTACAAGCTTCATGGGGGCAAAGCCCTTGTCTGTGTTTTCCACTGAAGTGTCCCAAGCACCTAGCATAGTACCTGGCATATAATAGCTACCCAGTGAATATATGTTGAATAAATGAACACATAAACAAAATGATTTTCCCGACTTACATATCTTTTTAGTGGCATAACCGGAAAAAAAGTCCTGTTGCATTTTCTTGCGTGATTTTCTCATTTCTGTGTCTCCCTCCTGTAGACCCTAATAAAACCTCACAGGGACTCTTGGAAAGACTGTTCTCATACCAACTAACACCCCCCACAGAAAATTCTGGTAGGGCAAAAGGCTGCAGACATTCTGTAAACAGCCCCAGCTTACAGGGGCAGCCTTATTTAGGGAGGAGCCAGGGTTTGGCATGTCCCCAAGACAGAAACCCTTTTTAAAAATACTCAAGCCAGAGGAGGGGGGCCACAGCATGTGCTTGGGGACGCTGTCTCCCCGTTTCCAACATTCGTGCTAGGACCTGGCACTGCTGGTACCACTTCAAGTGTCTGAGTGTCTCAGGAGTAACAGAAAATGAAACACTCCCTGTCGACAGATTTCACCTTACCTGGCACCGGTACAACTTTCCCCACATGCTAGAAATAAAATAAAAACTAGTTTAAAATAAGTTCCTTGATTACTGCGGTAAGTTCAAGAAGTATTCAAGGCTCAGGGTCAGTCTGCTGCGAAGGTTGCACCTCACTTATGACTAGAGGCACGTGGAAGCCTGCAATCTGCAGAGGGAGAATCTGCTTAGCCACTCGACCTCTCACCCCCATCCTGGAAAAAACAAACACGTGTTATCTGATCAAGACAAGGTACCCTGAAAATTCAACATTAAAATAAGGCAAAACTAAGACTATTCCAGTCTGTGAGATTGCTCTAGTACCTTCTGTTAAAATAATGGGCTACGAGAACTGAATGGGACTTGTGAGATAATCCTGTCAACCTTTCCTTTTAGACTTGAGAAAACCGAGTCTCAGTGAGGTTAGGCAACTTGCCAAGGGTCCCAGAGCTGGTGAGTTTTAGATCCAAGAGTCAAATCCAGGCCCCTGAGAAATGGTATTAATATACATTTAGGATAAATGTCAGCTAAGGAATTTCACTTCTGCTTAGAATGTTGAAAACCCCAAGAGAATGTTGGTTTCACCCTAATGAGGAAGAAAATGCTGGATAATCTATAAAATCATCACTTTTCTTGAGGCTGTCAGAGAACTGAGGTTGCAAAGCTACTTAGTAAACTGCATTCCCATGAGGGGCAAACCCCTCCAAGGAGAGTCAGGATGCACGACTGTCTCGCCTTTGGTGGAGTATGGGAGAAGGAAGTGGTCACTGTTCAAGTAGGTGGGAAGCAATCAGCTAGGATGTTAACAAATTCTTAAAGGCCAATGTGGATTAGCATGTGAGTTTGGGATAGCTAGGAGCCCAGACACAGAAAGAGATGGTATTCACACACAAGCTTTGCTCTACGGGCCTCCACTGTGTGTTCACGAGGAAAATGAGTTACAGGCCAGAGTTTGGAGAGCCCCAAGGGTGGCAGAGGTGGGCAGGAGGGGAGAGGCTCAAAGTCTCAATGCATTTCCAGATACTTCTGCTTAGACCACAAAGCCTTAAACTGCAGAGGGAACAGCAGCAAGCCTCTTGTCCTCAGGGCCCAGAAAACAATCCATTGCGCTGGGACAGAGGTAGAAGCAAAACCCTCTGTCCTTGGGAAGGGAACAGGAAGCCATCAGGCCCCCGATGGTGAACTGGCACAAGTGAAGTCTGCCACCCCTGGAGGAGAGTGTATTTGACCCCTAGAGCTGCTGTAACATGTACCACAAACTAGGTGGCTTCAACAACAGAAATTATTCTCTCACGGTTCTGGAAGTCAGAAGTCTGAAATCAAGGTGCCTTCTGGGTTGGTTCCTTCAGGAGGATCTGAGGGAGACTCTATTCCATGCCTCTCTCCTAGCTTCTGATAGATGCTGGCAATCCTTGGAGTTCCTTGGCTTGTAGCTACATCCCTCCAATCTCAGCCTCTATCACATGGCTGTCTTCCTTCTGTGTGTCTCTGTGTCTCCCTCTCCTTTCTCTTATAAAGACACCAGTCATTGGTTTTAGGGCCCACCCTAATGCAGTGCAGCCTCATCTTAACTAATTACATCTGCAAAGATCCCATATCTAAATAAGGTCACATCCTGAGGTTCCATGGACACGAACAAGGTTCCAGGTGGACATGAATTTAAGGGGGGAACACCATTCAACCCAGTACAGAGGATAGGAAACTCTGCCTGCCCAAGATCAACCACAGACTCAAGGCAGAGTTTGGCTGCCACGGGAAGGAAAGGCGGGAATGCTGAAAAGGCCCCTCTCCCAAGGCCCAGGCATGTAGGGCCTGAGAATGGCTGAGGCTGGGCCAGGGCAACAGAATAACCCCTGCCTCTACCAGGAGCCTAGGATAGAGGAATGGGCAACATTGAGAGGGCCAAGGGCATAGAGGTAGAGAGGCTGTTATGGACTGAATGTTTGTGTCTCCCCAAAATTCTTATGTAGAAGCCCTAACCACCAGTGTGGCTATTTTTGGAAATGGAGCCTCTAAGGAAGTAATTAAGGGTAAACGAGGTCATAAGGGTGGGGCTCTGATCTGATAGGATTGGTTGGTGACCTTATAAGAAGAGATCAGAGAGTTCGCTCTCTTTCCCTTCACTTGCAGGCCCCAAGGAAAGGCCATGTGAGCACACAGTGAGAAGGTGGCCGTCTGCAAGCCAAGGGGAAATGTCTCACCAGACACCAACCCTGCTGGCACCTTGGTCTTGGACTTCCAGTTTCCACAACTGAGAAAATAAACGTCTGCTGTTTAAGCCATCCAGTCTACTGTATTTTGTTATGGCAGCCTGAGCTGATGAACACAGAGCCCCTCTGGACACAGACTCGCAGGGCCTTTCGGGAGCTGAGACGGAACAGGAACAGGAGGAAAAGCCTCCATCTTCCTGACCCCACAGAAAACCCTGGGTCACAGTGATTCCTGCAGGGAGAATCTGCAGGGTGCACAGAGGGTAATTACAGCAACAGCAAACCCAACCCAGTTTAACTCCTGGCTTGACTGACTCAACCCCAACACGAGAGAGGAAGGGGCATGCCCGTTTCTGGGTATAGATACTAAATCTTAGCTTAGTGCTCCCTGATGACCACCAGGTAAAGAAGAAACAGTCAGAGGGGCTTTCTCGGCGTGGAGGGAGGGAAGGGGATGCAGGCAAGAAGACACTTCAGCCTCTGTGACTCTCCACTTCATTTTGAGAGAACTTCTTTTCTCAGAGGCAGGGGCGGTTTTGATGGCTCCAAACTTAGTTGTCCCTTGAACGCACTTTACGAACCAAATGAAAACCTGGAATCACTGGACCAATGGCAACTGGGGAGAAACAGAGCCAAACACATTTCTGTTTGTCCTTTCTCCAGCATTTTTGATATATCTCCCATTTACCCAAATCTCCTTAGACTCACAGCTTTAGACGTCCTGCTTAATGCGAACCATTCAACACAGCCCTGCATGAATTATGGGTGATTTATTGGGATCGCTTTAAGAATCTCAAGAGCAGGTGCTGCTGGGATCGTGGAGGCCTGACATCATGTGAAAGTTTCCAAGGAATCTGAGTGCAGAGGGCCCATTAGCCCAATGACGAGTTCTGCCGCGTTTTCCTCTTCTAGTGATTTTCCTAGAAAAGGCCTAAGCTCTGTGCAGAAGTGGAGTTCTTGCTGTTGGCAGCAGAGCTGTCTGAGCCTTCCACCTTCTGCTTCTCTTCTTCTCATTCACGAAGAGGTGAGGAGTTCAGTGCCGATCTCTAGCTATTTTTGGGTGGTTAATGAACGTGGACTAGAAGTGCCACGTACCTGCCTGGTTCCAATGATCCATGTCTTCTAACTAGTCGACCTCTTCAGAGGTGATACAACAGCATAGACTCTAGTGCCAGACTCCACTGGGTTCAAATCCCAGCCCTGCCACTTACTAGCTTTGTGACTTTGGATAAGTTACTTAACCTCTCTACATCTAATGGATTGATAGATAGAGACAGATATACATCACTTAGATAGTGTCTGGTACGTGGTATGTCCTATAGACTATTAACTACTACTACCACCTAAACATAAAACCCTTCCTTTCCGAAGTCCTGGTTCTTCACACCATAGATCCCAGAATCAGCCTTCAAGATCCGCTCTGTACAGTGCCCCTTAACTCATAAGCAGCGTTCATTACTCTTTTCTCTGTGCCCCCAACGTGTCCATAGAAAGCCCTGCTGTTTGATCCAACTGGAGGCTTCTGAAGGGCAGTGACTTTGTCTTGATCAATTAACAGGCCCAGTACCTCAATAGCACAGGGTCTAACTCACAGACAGTGCTCACTAAGTGTTCTTGGAACCAATAGATGAAGGAATGATCTCCCTCACCTGTAGAGGATGGAAAAGTGGGGAACTCACATTTATCAGATGCATAAGAAGTGCTAGGCATTTAGCTGATTTCACTTATTATTCTGAATTGTGTAATAATATTGTAAGTCGTGTGTGTATTAGAGGTTCACTTATTAGCTGGTTTTTATTAGTAGATCACATATAAGTGATTTGCTTATTGTTGTATATAATAAAACACAAGTGGTCAGGAGCTTGGACTCTGCAGGCAGACTGTCTTGGTTCAGAGGCAAGCTCTATACTGGGTATGTCACCTAGGGAAGTTACTTAACCTCTCTGTGCCACCATTGTTTTCATTTATTACGTCGGGATGATAATAGGATAGTAAAGATTATATTGCGTGGACAGTGTATACACATACAGCACTAGTAACAGGAACCACCACGTGGTGAGTGCTCAATAAATGTCAGCCATGCTATTATATAGTGTTTGAAACTTTTAATGAAGTAATGTATGTGTTGCAATAAAATTTTAATAAATAAAATGTGTAGCTGACTCTTTTTCATAGGCCAGGAAGTGTGTATTGTTAAACAGTCCCACTTTAGAAGAGAAAGAAGTAACAGAATGCCTGATGGTGGGTAGAACATTGAACTTAGAGTAAGAAAACCTAGTTTCCAGTCCTCATCTAGCCACCTACTGGCTATGCCATCCTGGCATGTTCTTGCCCCCTCCAAGCCTCCTTTTCCTCACCTAGGAACTGGAGATGATGAGGACATTGTCTCTGGAGAGTGCGAAAGTTAATGGAGATTGTATCTATGAAAGGACCCACTGCGGCACCCGTGACATTCAAGGCATCCATGGAACCTAAGATGATGGTATTTATTATGTCTTTATTCTACTCATTTACTTTCTTCCAAAGATACATTCACTCCATGACATGTAAACTGGGGAAAGTGCTTAAAAATAAACACCTGTCGCTTGGAGTTGGCAATGGCTCCCTGGAAAACCAGTGTCTGGTGTTTGACTTGTAAAAGCAGTAGGATGGGACTGGTGTGGACAGTGAACATTGGCAAACATCTCTTGACACGAAAAAGACAGCTTCTTTTTCAAGATGGTAGAGGCAGCTCACTTTTTCAGCCTCCAGAGATCTCACCAAATAAATCCTACAGTAAAGAGAAGGATTCTCCGTGAACAAGAGTTTCCAATCAATTTGAAGAAGGAGATGCGTTGGTAGATGCAACCAAGAAAGAAGTAATCGCTGCCTACGATATGCCACCAAGGGGGCCGCGATGGGAGTGTGAGCCATCTTCCAGGTGAGACACCTGAGGGACTCAGAGCTTGGAGTCAGTAAGAGCCATGGATGTTGGGGGTAGGAGCAGAGAGCTATGTTGAACGTTTGTTCCAATTGGTTCCACCACCTCCCTTTCCTGCTCCCACCTCACAGAGAAACCAGCAGCCTGGATTTCACTCTGGGCAGAAATACAGGAGGAGATAACGTGCCTAGGGTGGGACCTGGCAGCTCAGAATAATGTCCTTTTCATTGTGGTACTGGACACCTTGGCTGCCAGCTGGCTCCCTTCCCACTCCCTACAGGTAAAGCCCACCAGCTCAAGTATGCAGAGGTCCCACTCCAGCAAAAGGCTCCTGAAAACAGCTCTAGAGTTGAGGGCACCTGCACTAGGTTTCTAGAATCCTCAACCTAGTCTTTCATGGATCGTTTGGGTGACCACAGCTGTTATACTTGGATAGAGACAGCTGCAGAGGACATTAGTACATTGCAAATAGTGTATATTATTAAACTACGTTAGCGAAGAAAAATCAGAAAATCTCATTGCATTGTGTATTTCAAAATCTGCATTTTGAATATCTTTAGGGAAGTCCAGCTTCAAATTTCATCCCCAAGCATGCCTGATGAATGAGCTGCTCTTATAACAGAACAAAACACAGTCCCTGAAACAAGACATTTTTTTCTACTATATTTTAATAGTTTGTAGAATGTTTCCACTGAAAACTTGATCTCCTTTTCCCTCTGTATCAGTTATCTATCACCATAACAACGCTGTGTAACAATTTTCTCCTAAACGCAGTGGTTTTGTTCTTGCTCATGAGTCTGTGCATCAGCTAGGTGGTCCCTCTGGTCTTGGCTGGGGTCATTCATGCGTCTGTAGTCAGCCGTGGGTCAGTACTGCTGACCTTGGAAGGGCTGTCTCGTGTTTGGAGATTGACTGGCTATAGGCTGGTCTGGGACGGCCTTGCCTGGGATAAATGGGCTCTCCTCCATGTTCCTCCGCTAGGCTAGCCCAGACTTATTTACATGCCAGTGGGACAAGAGAGTGAGCAAAAGCATTTAAGGCCACCTGAGACCCAGACTTGGAACCAGGATATTGTCACTCCCGTCCATTCTACTGGCCAAAGCCAGTCCATGGCCAGCCCAGATTCAAGGCTCCACCTCCTGATGGGAAAAGCTGCAGAGCCACATTGCAGACAAGGGGCGTGGCTACAGGAGGGGTGGAGAATCAGGGCCATTTTTGCAATCAATCTACCACACTGTCTATTCTATTTACTCAATTTTACAACTTCCCTCTTAGAGTGAGTTTTTCTTGGGGCAAATTTGATGCTCAAGATTGATCCAGTCTCATTATACATCTGTGTCCCTTCCCCATGAAGCCAGAGAGTGCAAGGATAAGTCCCAAGGCTCTCTTAGTCCAGAGATAGTTCATTATCTTAGAGTGAAACCAAGAACAAATGCTTCTATATTTACAAAAGTGAACATGTTCTCTTCTTGTGGATCCACCATTCATCGAAAGGAAAAACGGCAATCTGACAATGTCAAGTAAATCCACCTCATGGGCATAGAGAAAGGACTAGGGGAGAGAAGGTCAGTCTCAGGAGCTCCCCCCACACCCCCAGCCCTGTGAGAGGCGCCTCTTCTGCTCACTTTGTCACTGTCTTTATCACGTGCCCCTGGAGATCTGTTTACTTCTCTGTCTCCCCAAGGGCTCATCTGCTTTGAAAGCACAGAATGTTTCTTATTCACTGTTGTAAGAGCCTACAAAAGTGCCTTACGCAAAGTAGACACTCGTGTAACTGAGTGAGTGAATGAATGACAACTGAGTCAGAAACGGAAGAACGACCAGCCATTGGCCAAGGGGAAGAAGGATGAGCATGGCAGGCAGCAGAAACAGCCTGTACAAAGCCACAGAGTGACGAAAGCACGCGACACGTGAACAGGGACATGTGTTAGCTTGTTTGTAGCACAGGGGGACAGGAGAGCAGCAGGGTTTGAGGCTGGAAAGATGGGCCATTCTAGGGAATTTAGACTTTATTTTGTAGAAAATGCAGAATTAACAAAGACTTTATGTAACGAGAGTAGCATTCTAAAGAGAATTTAAAAAGAAAAAGCTTTCGCAGAACAAGCTCCGACAGAGTAAATTCATTTCTCTGAGCCTCAATTTCCCCATACTTAAAATAGGGATAATAATAGTTAACGCATATTTGGCCAGGATCTAGCCTAAGTATCTGTACTCCATATGTACTATTTTAACCCTCCCAATAACCCTATGGAGTGGGAACTATTATTATCATCACCATCATCCTCATTTTATAGATGAGGCACCTGATGCTCAGAGAGGGTAAGAAACTTGCCCAAGGCCACACAGCAACGAAGTGGCAGAACTGTGACTTGAACCTGGTGTTTGGCTCCAGGGCCTGTGCTCTTAACTGTAACGTTATTTTATCATTTGTCATTCAGTGGTACCTACCTCACAGGGTTATTGTAAAAATCAAGGCAAAGAATACAAAACTCTTAAAACAGTATCTGGCATATGGTGAGAACTTAACAACATTTTTGCTGTTATTATTGATTCTTGTGTCATTGTTAGCTATAAAATGTGGATATTAATTAATATATTTATTTATATAATTTTCATTTATATAAATTTTATATAAACATTAATGTTTATGCATACATGTAATTAATTTTTAGGATGATTATGAAGCACAAATGAACTAACATATGTAAGGGATCTAGCACAATGCCTGGAACTTTAGAATGACCTCAATCAAAGTTCATTCTCTTCTGTGTCCTGTATTTGCTTTGTTATTAACCTCTGTATTAGTTTGATAGATTACCAACAGTCTCTTCAAGGCAATAGAGGCTTTTTCCAATGTGAACCTCAAAAATCTTCCAGCCTTTACCCATTTCCCAGTGCCAAATTCACTTCCACATTTTTAGGTACCCTCCTTCTCAGCACCAAAATATGTATTAGTCTGCTAGGCTGCCATAACAAAGTACCACAGACTGGGTGGCTTAAACAACATAAATTTATTTTCTCACAGTTCTGGAGGCTAGAAGTCCAAGATCCAGGTGTCAGCAGGGTTTGTTTCTTCTGAGGCCTCTCTCCTTGGCTTGTAGATGGTCGTCTTTCCCTGTGTCCACACGTGGTCTTCCCTCTGCATGTCTGTGTCCTAATTTCTTCTTCTTATAAGGACACCGGTTATATTGGATTAGGACTCACCCATATGACCTCATTTTAATTACCTCTTTAAAGGCCTCATCCCCAAATATGGTCATATTCTGAAGTACTGGGGGTTGGGACTTCAACATACGAATTTTGGAGGGACACAATTCAGCCCATAACAACCTCCTATCCAAATCATCTAGGAGAGAGATGACGAGAGCCTAATGCAAGAGAGTAGAAGAGAGAAATGTATTAATATATGTATAACCTTTTCCTAAACACTTCTAGTATCCCCAGAACCTGTCTTCCCAAGGTGCCTAAACAACTATTCCATTTGGTGGAGGGAAAAAAGCTGAGTCAGACCACTCTTTGGCTTTGTGTCTAGAAATGAACGCCCCTGGGATTTCCTAAGGGCATTATTCATCTCTCACTTGGAGGTGTTGGCATCATGAAGACAGAAGCTGAGAGGAACATTATGAGGTGGGAGCAAAATGAAAACAGAAGAGGACAAAAAGGAAAAAAATAACACATTTGTGCCCCAGAGAGCAGCCAATGGAATCAAGAACTTCCAATCTGGGCCCTGCCCTCCCCCTCCCAGGGAAGGAAGACCCCAGGCCCCTCAGCAGAGCGGCAAATGAGGGCAGAGAAGATTCCGGAGAAACGTGTGCATTTGTGTTTATGATGGAGACTGATGGAGAAACTCTCTTCCAAAGACACTTTTCTTGAGAAAACAGAGTGTGGTCTTGACAGACTACCTGTCTCTTAGGAGGAAGTGGCTTAACAACTTGAGGACTGCAGGTCGTAAATGGCCAGGAGGGGATGGTACTCGTCCAGGGGTCCTGATGGAAATCGAGGGTGAAATGGAGAGGTCAGGAACAAGGCCGGGCAATATATCCCTCTGAATCAGACTTCTCCTGGTGCCTGCCTGGGGCTGACTACTCCAGACAGAGGGTGCAGGGAGATATCACACCACGTGAGCATTATCTGAGACGGTGGAGACTGACGACTAGAACCTAAGGAGAGGGTGGTGAGGCATCTGCCGCGTGAACATCAGCTCGGGCACCACTCACTTCAAGGGAAATCTCCAGCTGTTTTCAAAACGTCTCTGATGTAGTTGGAAGAGCGCTGGAATGGGAGTCAGAAGACCTGGGATGGGGTTTTGAGTCTGCCTCCTACCACCTGAGGATTTGGGATACATTTCTTAATTCTTCTGAGCCTCAGTGTCCTCATTTAGTAAATGAGGACAGTATTGCATGACCTCCCCACCTCACAGGGTTGTAGAATGAAATCAAATGACAAACATAAAAGCATTTTGTTCATTTCCAAAACGAGGAGAAGGAAGCCTATTGGGCCTTGGAGTGAGACAGACCTGGGTTCAAATATGGTTTTAGACAAGCTGGGTGATCCTGAGCCAACTCGCTTAACCTCAGTTTCCTCCTTCATTTATTCACTCATTCAATAAATATGGTACAGAGGCCCAATTGCAGGTCAGGTACCAAATACTAAAGAAGACCCGGAGTCCTTCCCTTCACAACACTTTCTTATCTGTACAAAGGAAAAAATAAATTGCCTGCCATACCGGGTTGCTGGAAGAATGAAATAAGATAAGTACTCATAATGCTCTGCCTAGTAATGGCTTATAAGGGATGCTCCATAAATGTTAATTCCACCTTCTTTCCTCAATGAAAACATTATCATCATTAATATGGGAAACGTTTTTTGATTAAGGCCATTTAAGAAAAAAAAATGGAAATTGATTACAGAGAAGAGCCAGTTACTTTCACCAATTAAAAATTGGTTTGAGCAGAAGCACATTCTTTTAGGGCAGAATAGTTCATTTGATGGACTAGAGGATAAATGATTTGGAGGTTTCTTTTAAGTGAAGTCAAAATTAATCAGAGCAAGCAGCCAGGGTCCACTTAACATAATGTAATTC
This sequence comes from Diceros bicornis minor, assembly GCF_020826845.1. Taxonomy (NCBI): domain Eukaryota; kingdom Metazoa; phylum Chordata; class Mammalia; order Perissodactyla; family Rhinocerotidae; genus Diceros; species Diceros bicornis. Next base: position 18,220,873 of record NC_080764.1, on the reverse strand, counting down.
TATTTGGAAATTGAGATGATATCTTTAGTAATGCACATCTGGAAGCCTGCATGTGAGCCTCGAAGCCAAGGACCCATCCTTCTTTCTGTCTAGCTCTCCCTCCCTTAATTCCCTTTAATATCCACCCACAGGCATGTACACATGTGCACAGACACATATACACACACATATATATGCACACATGCATACACATACACACACACAGGCACAAATACACACACACACACACACACACACACACACACATAATTCCCAGGAGGCTAGTGTGTCCTCTTCATAAGATAACATGCCATTTTGAGGAATAGTTCATATTTTTGCTATTCTAATAAATGTTTATGGAATGAAGAAACAGATGAATGAATGATTTAGATCTTATGGGCCAAGCCCCAGCTCTGAACATGCTTTTTGAAAAAAACAAACAAAAGCATACTGCAGTCAAATACATTTGGGGAACACTGCATCAGATAATCCCTACACGTGCAATGCACGAGAGTGTAGAAGGTTTTGAGAAGTTTTCGGGGAAAGGAATCCATTTTGTTTTGTTTTCTGGTGATGTGCTTATCATTTAAGCTTATCTTTGTTTTTTCCAGCTTTATTGAGATATAATTGACATATAATGTGGTGTAAGTTTAAAGTGTACAACATGTTGAGAAACCAGCTTAACTTTGTTAATCCAGAGATGTCCCAATTTACTGGACCAAGGATAGCTCTTTCCTGTGTTTGTTTGTGCTGCAACACCCATTAATTCCACAAAACCTAACGTTCTGAGAAAAACAGATTTGGAAAGCCTGTACTAGCTAGTTAGGTCGTAGCAGAGCTGCTCTCTCTCAACTCCAGCTGGGACTTGGCAATACGCGATGTTGCTGGGTCTGAAGATAACGCTTGCCCTGCCTACCTCTGCAGATAACTGAGGCCAGTTCCAGTCAGGCCAGTATTAAAAACTGGGCTCTGTTATAAGGACAAAGGAAGTCTCAGTAAACTCAAGGCCAAGGATACAGTGGAACCTTAGAATGTACTAGAACCAGAGAATGGAAGGTAGCAGGATTCTCTCAGTCTTCCATCCCTTCTCTTGTCCTTACATCAGCTTCATTCCTTCTGTCTCTGTGCTTCCTTTCCCATTGCTCATCCAGGTCACAGAGCAGGTGGAAATCGCCCACCACAAAGCCTGCATCTACATCCTAGCACCAAAGGTGCAGGCCCACCCCAGCCCAGTCATCCATAGTCATGGAATGGGGTCATATCTTACAAGGTGGCTACTGGACACCTTCTCATCAGGGAAGAGAGACAGGTAGAGATTTCTGGGCAGCCACCCCACAAAGGCCCACCAATCTCTCACAAGCAATGCCCACCTGTGCTTCTAAACCCTGACCCTACCTTAGAATCACCTGGAAGAACTTTCAAAATATTTGTCTTGGGCTCCCCAGCAGAGATGCCAATTCAGTAGATCCAGAGAGGGACACAGAAATCTGTATGTGGTAAAAGTTCCTCTGATTTTGCCAATGTGTTGCTCTAGAACCGTCCATCCACTGTTGTGCCCTGGATATTTCACATCCGCCTGAGCTCTAAATCTTTGGTTCTCGTTGTCCTCTCACCTGGGTTCTCCTCTGTCATTTCTCAACCCATCGAAATATTTCTCATGTCACAAGACCCGGTTTAAATGCCACCTACTCCAGGAATTTTCTGTGATTCTGCCTGCCAGTTGAAATCAATGAGTTGTTTCTTTGTTCCTCCATTGCATTTTGCTGAAATTCATTAGAAATTAATCTTTCTCTCTTACTAAATTATAAGCTACAGAAGGCAAAAGATCAGTTATGTTAACTAATGTCTTTCTGATTATATGTAATATATACTCATGTAAAATTTGGAAAATTCAGATAACTAAAAAAAGGAGAAGAAAAAATCTATAATTCACCAAATCAGAAATAGCCATAATTTAAGTTTGGGCATGTTCCCACTAGTCTTTTTTTCTGTGGGTCATGTGTGTAATTTTTTTCATAATTGGAGTCATATATAATTTTCCACCCTGCTTTTTTCTTCGGTTGACTTTATATTGAAAACATTTTCCGATGTTATTATTTCTTCAAAAGCATTATTTTAAATGGCTGTGTAACATCCCATTGCAAAATGCACCACACTTGAGTGACTCATTTCCTAATTGTTGCACATTTGTATTATCTTCAATTTTTATTCTTGCTCTTAAAATAACAAAGCATGCTGGATATTTTTCATTTGTCTCTACAGAGCCACTGTTCACCCTGGGCCCATATGGACTTTGTCAAAGGACTCCCTTGCTTTGGCTTTCTTGGATTCAGAATGGAAGGTGCCAGTAAGAGACCAGAAGCTGGGAGGGGGGTGAGCGTGGGCCTTTTATTCCCATGGTTGGCCACATGAAGGTCTTCTCCAAACAGCTTTTCTCTCCAGGGTCGGGAAATAACTCATTCCTTGCTCTTTTGGGTCTTCAGGTGACATTGATGAATCTCTGGGGCTGGCCCCGCAGTCCTGCTCCCCACATCCTGCCCACACCTTGTAAGTAGTTGTTTTTTTGTTTTGTTTTGTTTTAATTATGCTGTCCTCAAATGACTCAGTTTGAGTATGCTGCTTCCTGACAAGATCCTGATGGATACACATGGCAGTTGATATTTTGTACCTAAATCTTTGACGGCACTAAATTTCCCTCCTAGAGATTCCAGATAAATTTTTAACAGTGGAGGAACAGATAGAACCATGTTTATGACACTTCATTAATATGGTCACATTGCTTTCTGAAAATCAATTACATTCCTCCTAGTAATGGTTAACAACATTAAAAGTTACCATTTTGAATCTTCAAAATATCGGTAAGTAAAAAGCATTTCATGTTTCAATTTGCATTTCATTGATTAGTAGAGAGGATGAGTTTTTTCACATATTTTAAATCTTCTTTTATGAATGACCATGCCTAATTTCACCCTCTATCCCTCATAATGTCTACCTACCTATAATAATAATCATAAAAGTTGCAATTAGTGTTAATCATTATTACCAATTTGGGCAACCAGATGGATGGTTAAACTATTAGACAAGCCAGAGACTAAAGACACACTACAAAACAGAAAAATTGATAGCATCTGTTAAATGAGAATGCCTAGGGACCACATGTATTTTCAGTCAATGGCATAATAATTATATTATAAAAATAGTAGCTAATGGTTATTGAATTCCCATTATTTGCCAGGTGCTGTGCCAAGAGATTTACATTTGTTATTTCATAAACCCTTAACATATGCTCTGATTGATCAGTATGTTAATCAACCATTGAACCATTTCCAGACACTATTTCTGAAGCCCAATCTGACCCCAAGTTTTAGAAGCACTAGAAACCCAATCTTTTTCTCCAAAATAGTTTTTACCTGATGAGACATGAGCTCCAACATGATGTGGCCTTATTGATGCTGTAACATCTCTAACCTTTGGTTCCAAAGTTAAGCAAAAATGGAAATGTTGAAATCCCACTAGGCAGGAAAATTCTTCTTGGATAGTCCCAGTTCACTTTGATAAACACTGGGGGCTTTGAAGATTTGCATAAACATCCAATGACATTTGAACCTCTTGCTGCTTAGAGCAAAATGTTTGAGATTCATCTGTTAGAGAAGAAAGATTTTTAGAAAACAACCACATAAAAGTTGCTTCCAACTTCTCTTTACAAGTTCTATTTTAGGACGAAGTGAAGAATTTCTGGGGCAAAATGTGGCCAGTTTTGAGGTCTGGAAGCAAGTGTCTCCTGAGACAACCCATATTGCCAGGCGATCCTGGTGCCACTGTCATTTTGAGTTGTTCCCTTCTAAATAGAGCATTTTCCCCCAAAATTTTCATCCTTTGCATTTTCCATTCTTAGAACATCAGTCTCACTTTCCTTATTTTATTGTTCCCTTCTTTTTCCATTTGGAGGGACAGTAGCAAGAATGCAGTCAATTCTCTCCAGGGTTTGATCTGGCAGGGAAAAAAAAGTGGTAGTTTTGCAGAAGGACCAAATGCTATTTCTGAGCTCTGTGGCTTTGCACAGATTTTTATTTCTGTAAGAAGATGTGTTTTATGTATTATAGTCTTGGATTTCTGCTTGTTGCACCAGACAGCCAAGTTTTAATTTCATATTACTTTGGCTGGTAATGATGAGTCTGGAAGATGAAACAGGATTCTGAGACAATTCTCCCTTCCATTCCTGCTAAAATTGCCCCCTTGTTCATTTTCAGAGACAGCTAAAATTTTAAAAGTAAAATGAAAGGAGTAGGAAGAAAATAAGTGACTCAGTGTCCCAGCCGCAGCTGATACCAGCATCATTCCACGGGTGTGGTCATCCAGATGTTAGCTCCTCCAGATGCGCAGCCTTATTTGCCCCAAGGCAGACCCACCTGTGCTGTGAGAATGTGATGCATGTGAAGTCAGGCTGCTCACCTTCAAGTCACACAGTTAAATAAAAGATGCTCTGTCTTCAGCCACTGGATGTTCTAAGCCCCAGTCTCTGTCCCTATCAGATCTGCAGATCATCAGGCTTTGGGCTCCCAGAGGAAGGAAAAGAGAACATTTGTCCAAGGAAAAGTCTGTAATACATGTTAAGTGGGCTGTGAGAGAGCCCTCTCATTTATTGGCTGAAGCATGAAACGGAATACATGTGCAGCTAGCACATGGCCCCCACAGGCTCCTGCTTCTTCTCAGGAAATGGAGTGATGAAGAATGGAGCAAACACGTGAACGCAGGCAGCTCACATGCCTGGGTGTTTCACAATGCAAAAAGCATCTGTTGGGTGGAAATCCTGGGCATCAGGATTGGAATTTATAGAGACAGATTGACTTCTAGTCTCCAGCGGGGGTTCCATTCCTGCTGCTGTGGGAAGAGATTTTTCCATTAAGCGAGAAAAAAGCATTCCTCGTCCAATCATATGTTTCTTTATGCCTTTGATGCACATTTACTGAATGTCAATGTCTGTGTTAGGGGCTGAGGACCTAAAGATGGATAAAGCATGGACCCTACCTTCAAGGAACTCACTCTCTACAGGGAAGAGAAAGATGGGGAAATGAATATTTACAATACAAAAGAGTCAGTGTGACTAGAGAAACGTACAAAAGGATTTGGGAGGAAACCAGGGGAGTACAGCCATCTGTAAACCAAGAGTACTGGATATTTGCTGCCTTGGGCCGTCAAAGACTCACTTTCCCTTCCTCTTGACAACATTAAAAATAAAGTTTTCTTGTTTGTAAAAGGGACGTGAAAGTCGCATCTAGCGAAGCAGGGCTATGGTGACTGTCAAATGAGAGAACGGATGTGACAACTCTCTGGGGATGTCAAGCATGATGACAGTGTCATTTTCTGTCCTTAGGGATACATTTTTGGAAGGAGGTTGAAGGAGGTGAGCACTCTGTGTGATAAGTGCCCCTGATAATCTAGAACATTGTTTTGAGATCTGTCCTTTATTGCTGGCTTTTGTTGGGTATTAGCTATTTTATAAGCACACCTAAAAGACACCCAAGACAAGGACAAATTTTAAAGGAGACATTCTGCTTGGAATCGTAAGAGTCTGCCAGTTGAAAAGGACCACAAAGCTCATTCAGCCCTGCTTCCTGCCTGATGTGGGAATCTTCTCTGTGACACCCTCCACAGCGTCACATTTACGGAGCACCTTTAGAGTGTAAGTGCCACCTGCCCATTGTACATTTTATTATCTCTTTCAACATGTCTGGAATCTAATTTACAATTTTCTCCTTTAAACTGCTCTTTTTTCCACTGTTTTCTATCTCAGAGAATGGGGAGAAACATAGGAATCCTCCTTTTTCAACCCCCAAGTATTTCTTACGCATCTATAACGTGCCGCATCCCTCTCCATTACACCACACTCATTTCACCCCCCAACACTCTCTTGAGTCTATTCACTTCTCTCTAAATTTACCACCACTGGATTCTAAGCTACCAGCCCCTCTCACTCGGAAGACTGCAATGACATCCCCATCAGCCTCCCCAGATGTACCTTGCCCTTCTTTATGATCTGTAGCCAGAGTGACTTTTCAAATGGCAAACCTAAAAATCTCACCTTCCTAATGAATGTGTTACAATATCTTGCCATTGTGCTTAGAATAAAACCAAAATTACTCAGCATGGCCTACAAGGCCTGTATGATCTGATCCCTATGTATCCCTCCAACTTTGTATTGTACCACATCTCCCTTTGTCTTTTGCATTCCAGCTGTATTCACTCTGACCAGAACCATCAGAACCTCCCTCTCCCTCTCCCTCTCCTCTTCCCCCTTCTCCTCCTCCTCCTCCTCCTCCACCTGTTCCTCCTTCTCGCTTCCACCCTCTTCCACCCTCCCTTGCTTGCTCCTGACCTCAGGTGCATTCAATAAATCAATCATACTCCTCAGTTCATCATGTTTCCCATACTTGGCATCATCTAGTCTATCATCTTGCCCAGATGATTGGTATAAAATAGGCATTGCTGTTGTTTTAATTTTTGCCATATCTGATATCTAGTAAACCAGAGCATCCCTTTGTATTATTAGTCACATTGTGGGTTTTCTTTTCTGTTTCCTTTTTGTATCCTTTGCCCATTTTTTAAATTTGGGGCTCCTGACTTTTTCTTGTTGATTTCTAAGACGTATGCAGATGTCCTTGTATATTCTCGATATTAATCCATTGTCAGATTTTTATAATGCAAACACTTTCTCCCAATCTATGTGATCATTAAATGTCAGTCTCTCCACTGCCTCCATGAGAGTGAGCACTGGGAGATGAGCCTAGAAATCTAGGTAGCAGCCAGCTACTAGGAAAATCACATAGATATTAAGTCCCAGTGCCAAGTTTAGAACCCTGATGATCTCCAAAAGCTCAGTACTTGTACTCATCAGTAACTCATGGAGTTTCTAATATAAGATGGGGTGTAGCTGGAAGAGGTTGATGCATAGCTTCCCACTGCATATGAAGTTGCATAAAATGCATATAAAGTTAAACAAAAGAAAAAAGGTCAAAGTTCATACCACCACCAATGGGCAGAATTTTCATTAACCATAAACATCAACAACAAATTAGTAGCATCACAAACACCATGTCTACCTGAAACTGTGTGTGAAGACCAGTTTCCATCATACACTTTTATATTCCTGGTTAAGAAATGTCACGTCTGAGTCAGAGATGGCAAATGTATGGCATGAGTGCCATTACTTCTCCCTCCCAAGCCCATGGCAGGTATCACTAATCTATCAGAGCATTCCTTCCTCCTGAGTTCAGATATGGACTCTGAGTCCTCGTCAGCAGTTTTTCAGTTGCCACAACCAATTAGTTTATTGACCTATAAGCAAAAATCTACCTGTTATCCATAATCATTATAACCAGAAAATAATCAGGGATCTCTCCTCCTGCTGGATGCTTTGAAGAGATACCTGGACACTGTCTTCATGTTCTTCTTGTTCTGTCTCCAAATTAAAACCACTTTTTTTCCACATCCAATCATAGACTGAAATGCTTACAAAACAACTGGGCAAGGAGTTTGAGAGGGAGTGGCAAGACACTTGCCTCTTGGAAGGCATATATACAACAAGTAAAGCAGGCAAGGCAGACATGAGAAGGAGAACAGCGGTAAGAGTTGCAATACAGAACAAATCACATAGAAAAAATGTAGGAAATATTGATAAGAGAAGATGAGACAAAGGACATAGTGAGGTCAAACATACGTTTCATTGATGTCCCACAAAGGGAGGAAGACTGGAATAAGACAGAAGCAATATTGGAAGAACTTATGGCTGAGAATTTTCCAAAATGATGAGATGGTAATACACAGATTCAAGAAGTTCAAAAAATCCAAAGTATGATTTATAAATAGAAATCTAAACACATCATAATGAAAGATCAGAAAAAAAATCTGAAAAAAAAAAAGATTACCTCCAAAGAATCAATAGTTGGACTGACGGCTAACTTCTTAACAGCAACAATGGAAACTAGAGCACGGTGGGTAATGGTAACCTCAGGGGAACTGAATAAGCTCAGCTGAGACTGAAAGAAAAAAATGATCAGCCTAGAATTCTCTACATTGCAAGATCATCCATAAAGCCATTTTCACACTTAAACTGAGAATTTGGACGAACAGACTTATACTACTAAAAATATTCTAAACTATGTTATTCAGACAGGGGGATAAAGATGCAGGAAAAATGAAGAGCCACAAAAGTAGTAAAAATGTGAGTAAATCTAAGTGAATATTTATATTCATGACTAAATCAACATAAAGGAAAAAATAATAACATCTTGTGAGGTTTAAAATATGTTTTTTGAGATAATTAAAATACACAACAGTGGCATGTAGGTTAAGAAGAGATAAATGGAGTTAACAATTCTGAGTCCCTCACATCATTGAGTAGAAAGGTGGCATATGGGTTAACATTAGTTTTAATTCATTAAGAACCCAACTTATATAAAGAAAAAAATGTCATTAAAAAGGCAAAGTTTACTTGTGAAATTGTTAATAGTGGTTGACTCTGGATTGTGGGATTATATGCGTTTTTTTCTACTTCTTTATAATATTTTTTACTTTACAATTTTTACAGTAAGTGTATAATACTTTTCTAACTAGAAAGTAATAAAATATTGAAAATACAAAATGTTATCTATAGTGTAAGAAAACAATATAATTCTGTCTCCTGTTGAGACATAGTGAAAGACTTTCCTACACTAGAAGGATTGTTAGACTCAATGACTTACAAGGACCTTGTCCCATGCTAAAACTCCAAGTCTTTAGTGTATTATCTCTTTTGCCATTCAGATTTCACTCTTTGAGGAGTAAGAATAGCAAAATAATATCCAGATAGCATACGTGATTAACAGACATAATCAGATCATCATTTCTAGTCTCATCCAAAAACTGAACCTGCAATCTGACACTGTTTAACACTCTTTCCCAACTTGGTACAGCCAAGGGGACCAGAAGCTTCAATTCTGAAACAGCAAAAAGTGTCCCAGCCTGAGGAGGCGAAAAGATCCAAGAAGGTGAGCCTACAGAGGGAGGTCCAGGAGGCCCACCAGGAGCCCCCAGCCACAGACTTCTGGCAAGAGCTGAGAATGTCCATCACAGGAAGTAGGGGCCCCACCCCCTAATGTCCGGGGCCAGAAGTGAGCGTGGCTGGGCCACAGATGTGGGGTGAAGTTGACTGTAGGGAAAGCATGTCTGGACCAAGCACTTGGATTTGGCTCCTTCATTTTCATCATGGAAGAAACTTAAAAATCATCTTGATGTCCCAAACAAATTGGCTACTGTCCCTTCAATGCTCGCCACCAGTTTCCTTGGCCGAAATCAGTCATCATATCTCAAGCTGTGATGACAAAGTTATATTGAGCAGAATGTCAACCAAACCAGGAATCTTGGACAAGGGACTCTGGCTGAGAGCATATGGCGGTGCCCTCCTTGGATGAAGAATGGCATAAAGATTTGTGGAAACAGACCAGTACCCCATTTGTCTAGGGAAACAACAGCCCTGCCAGCAACATAGTTATGCAACAGTAGAGTAAGCTGGCTTCAGGCATGTATGTTCCCGGTCTCTGTCCTGTGTTCTGTCATGGGAAAACAATGGAAATGTACAATAACTGAATATGATCAAATGCCAGACCCTAGGAGACTCTTGCTTCTTCCTGCTACAAGTAGGTTCTTCATTTTTCTCCTAATCTAATTATAGAAAGATAAACTGTGACTTTCCACAAAAAAAAAAAAGTCCCAGCCTGGGGATTTGCACAGTTTGCTTCTGTCCCTCTGGATCTACTTGCAAAGATGTGTGATACTGCAGTCAACCTATCCCTGGATATCTTGAGTTTGGATCTCTGGTCCTACAGCCAATGCACTGTGTGATCTTGGGGAAATTCACAGAGGCCAGTGCCTTAGTTTCTAACTCTGTAAGGGAATAGGAAGTAGGGCAGGGCTGAAAGTGATAACTCCCTTGAAGAATGTTGGGAAACTCCCTAACACTTTGCACAGTTCTGAGATACTCAGTGTGAGCAGGGGTCAAACTCCACCAAAAGTCAAATGGACATTTGCCCAGTGACCTGGGGATGGAAGAGGTGGGGAACAGAGGGGTGGCCTCAACTTTATGCACTTTTCACAAAGACCGGTGGGAGCAGATGTGGCTCTGGCTCCCAAGAAAGGAAGGGCATCCTAGTGCACTCACATCCTGAGGATTTGCCCAGCCTGCTCAGCAGAGGCCGTTGGACTTCGGTGTGATGTTATGAGCCAAATCCTAAATACCTTGAGCCTTCTCCAATTCTACAGCACTGGGAAAACATCTTGTGCTTGCTGACCATGGGATGGCCTTCCACCCAAGAGGAAGAAGGACAAGATTTGCTGTTCCAGCTTCTTTCCATGTGGGTGTGGGTGTGACACATGCTTCTGCCACATCTCAGGCACCATAGATTCTGCTGGCCTCTGGGAATTTTGGACATTTAGTCAGAAAGGACCTCCAAGGTCATGCACTGATTCTTGACTTCCTTTCCATCATTCCCAACAAATAATCATGTGTCTTCTGTTTTAACACCTCCAGTAACAGGAAACTCACTCTCTTACTAGGCAGCCTGATTGCATATATATTTTGTGTGTGTGTAAGGAAGATCAGCCCTGAGCTAACATCCATGACAATCCTCCTCTTTTTGCTGAGGAAGACTGGCCCTGAGCTAACAGCCGTGCCCATCTTCCTCCACTTTATGTGGCACGCCACCACAGCATGGCCTGACAAGTGGTGCGTCGGTGCAGGCCCGGGATCCAAACCCCAGGCCGCCAGCAGCAGAGCACATGCACTTAACCACTACACCACGGGGCCGGCCCCTAATTGCATATTTTGGGATTTTTTTTTCATGTCTCATGGAGATTCCTTCCTTGTAATGAACAGACATTTGTCTCCTCATAGCTCTTTTCTTTCTGGTCTTAGGTGGAATGACCATATTATTCACTGTCCAGACCCACGTTCATGTTTGAGACTAAGTAGGGGCACTATTAATAATCACACCAGGACAATAGGCCTACATAGGAACTCCCCCGGCAAAACAAGACTTAACACTGCCCCAATCTTAGGTTTACTATAAGAGTAACTAGAACAGTTCTTGTTCCTCTTCCTTAAAAGCCACTGATGTTTAAAGGCATTTGAATTACCCCCTGAGTCTTCTCTCCTCTAGAATGAACAAGGGAGGCTCATTTCTTCAGTGGCAAGACAATTGGACTGAGAACAAGAAATAGCTATGTGACTTTTGGGGGCTACATCAGGAAGGTCCAGTTGCCTCCCAAGATCCGAAGTTATGTCCTGATATCCCAGAAAAGAAAGCAATTTGTAACATTCTGAAATGTGAAGTCTGTCAGAAGGACACGCGATCAGCCACATAAATTGTGAAACATAAACTGTGGTTTTATTTGTTCTGCAGAAGTATTAAAAAATTGCAAATTTTTCCTGAGGCAGTATAGTGTGGTGGCAGCAGGTGCCAAATTTTGTCTGCAGCCTGGGGCTGAGCTGGTTGCCTCAGAATCTGGTGGGAAGTGCTTTAAAAATCAGATTCCTGGGTCTCACCTCAGAATCTCCAGAAGGGCCTGTAGCATTTGCATTCTGGAAAGCTCTGGAAGCAATTCTAATGATGAGCCAAGTTTGAGACCCACCAGCAAAATAGTCAAGAGCACCAACTTTGGTGCCATTCTTTCATTTACTTCACAAATATTTATTGAGCACCGACTATGTGCCAGACACATTCTAGGCAGAAGAAAACCAGCAACAGACAACAAAAAGCAAGGCATAAAAGTCAAACAGATTTGTGGTCAAGGACTAATCTGATATTACTAGCTATGTGACAACTTTTCAATGCCTCAATTTCCACCTCTATAAAATGAGATGATAATACCTTCCTCATAAGGTGGTTGTGATGTTTACATAAGGTAATGCACATAAAGGGTTTACCCCAATGACTGGTCCACAGCGAGCACGCGATAAACGTTAGTTACAAAGACCACACCATGCTGAGGATGATGATGACGTCAAAGACAGCAACGATGATACAGCTGGAAAAGGAAAACAAAGAGAGCTCATTAGTTTCATCCTCCAGAGACATGGAAATACTAACTACCATCATATCCAAGTTCTCAGTGCACCATGTGGCCACTTTTCCACTATGACTGGGTGGTCTTTCTTCACATATGCTGGTCTCCAGTATAGCATAAAAGATCTATATATGATGCTAAATAGAGATCCTTTCCAACATTAATGTTTTACAAACCCTGATTCACTCAAACATGCCTCAAAAAACAGTGTTCAGGCACTTGGCTACACTATGGCTTTCTTCTGGATCGTTCTACCTGCTGGTATTCACCTTGACATGGGGCCCTAGAATCAAATGCATCATTCCAGACATGATCTGAACTCAAAAATGTATAGTAAAAGAAATAATAAGGAAATTAAGTTGGTAAGGAGCTGAGCTATCACTTCTGCCATTCTAGTACTGTACATGGGTAGGCATCAGACTGGGCTCATGTTCCAATAATTGAGAGAAGGCAATGGCTCAGGAAGAAGATGGACAAAAAGATAGAAGGGAGGTGCAGCATAAGACCACCAGGGAGTGAGGCAGGGACATGGAGGAGGAGGCTGAGAAGCTGCCTATTTTTGCAGGCAACAGCTTTCACTCCTCCAAGGAGGTCGTCAGAGATTGTAATGAGAACATCTTGGCTGAGGCCATGATTCACTGTCCAAAACTGGGCTGGGCCCCTCGCACTGGGAGAATTTCACAGTTTTTCACATTATTCCCAAACCCCACTCCTCTGTTTAAGGGTGTCACTCAGGGTTTATTAGAGAAAGGGTCCAAAGGCCTCCGTTCATATGTCCTGTGGGGGCAGAGACTGGGGAAGAGTAGCAGTGGCGATGGGGGTAGCCAGCAGCAGGGATGAAGGGCAGTTTGGGGAGAGATTAGCAGGCAAGCTCCTAGGAGGGAAAGCTCAGCTCTCTCTGTTCACACACCTTGGTTCAGAGCCCTGAAGAGAAGCAAACACTGAAATGCAGTGGAAGAACAAGAAGTTGGAAGGAAGTAAAACTTCCAAGAGGCCACTGGCTGGTCACAGTGTCACCGTGCACAGCTGCGTAGTCTGGGCACTGCACAGTTCCAGAGGGTGCCATCCGTACAGATCAAGGACAGGCAGAAGTTTTATGCAAAGGGCCAAATAATAAACATTTTTAGCCTTGTGAGCCATACGGTCTGTGTCACAACTACTCAACTTTGCCATTATAGCTAGGGTAGTCAGATAAAATACAGGACACCATGTATTTTCATTTGCTAAATCTGGCAACCCTATTTGTAGTACGAACGCAGCCATAGACAATACATAAACAAATGGGCAAGACTGTGTTCCAATAAAATTTTCTTTATAAAAGCAGACAGTGGGACAGATTTGGTGATGATATGAATGGCAACCCCCGGAGTTTTGCAATGCAACAGTCCTTGCCAGCCAACGGTACCAACAAGGCCGTCTAGTTTTCAAATAGCATGGCAAAGCAGAGCAGTAGCTTTCAAATATGTTTCACCATAACCCTTACAGTAAGATATGCATTTTATATCACAGTCAAGCTTCACAGAAGCGTACTTAACCTCACTAAATATGATATACTCCAAGATATTCTACACTGTATTATATTCTGTTTAATTGTTTTACATGTTGGTGGCAACTGATACAATTGACTTCACAATCTTCTAATGGGTCTCAGCTCCTGATTGCTGGACTCAGAGTCAGGAATTTTCAGTTTCAGTCTTAGTTCCAACTGTCACCAGCAGTTTATCTTTAAGAGAATCTCGTCATTTGAGAACTTGCCTCTAGAAGTGGGGATTATAATTATATCAGAGTGACTTTATAGGAGAAACATCAAATAATTCAGTTCCTCAATGTGTTGTAGTCACCATTGGTAGTACCTAGGATAGTTTTAGGTAGTGCACAGGTCTACATTGTAGGTATTTATTTCAATTCTTTATGAAAATATACAACTTACATCAAAGGCATAATGTTAGCAGTAATATAAAGCTTCCTTTTAAAATACATTTATTTAAAATAATATATTATTTTAAATAAATTTATAAATAAATTTATTTATGTTAGTTATTTAAAGAAAAATATTAAGCAAATAATAGTACAAGTTATATGTGAATGTGGCAAGATTTATGCAGGTGATAAGCAAGTGAAGTTTGGGAAGCATGAGGATGAAGCTTGAGTAAGCACAATCTAAAAGATGGTAGATGTGACGTGGTGACCCTTTGAAGACCTGAGCTGAGTGTCTGATTCACTGCTGATTCCTTAGCACTTAGAATTGGATTGGCTCACAATAGGTGCTCAATAAATGCTTATGATGAATGGACGATGGATGGATTTTGGATGGACAGATAATGGGCGGATGGATGGATGAATGGGTGGGTACATGGGTGATAGAGGGATGATAGATGATGGATGGATGTATGGATAGATGAATGGATGGATGGATGATGGATGGATGGATGGATGGATGGATGGAAGGATGATGGATGATGGTGATGAGTGGATGATTGATGGAGAGATGAATGAATGGATGGATGGATGGATAGGTGAATAGATGGCTGGATAATGGGTGGGTGGGTAAATACATGGGTGGATGGATGGATGGATGGACAGATGGATGGATGGGGAAATAAATGAAATAATTAACCCCCAACCTTTTGGAGTCAGAAGGACTTAGTTTAGGGTTGCAAAAGATGAGGCATGGTGTCAAAGGTGTCGGTGACTTCAGGGCCTGGAGGCGGGAAGGGGAGGAAAACATTCTTCCTCTGAGGTGTCATCTGGATGCTAAAACCCTCCACACTGCCACAGTTAGCAGTGAGCAATGGAAACACTAGGCTAAGACGGGAAACACTAAGCTGAGGCCAGCTCTGTTGCCCACATCAAAATGTCATTCCTGGACATAAGGACTTGCAGCAAATACTAGTGAAGTGCGAATGAATGGAAATATCTAGAGCTATAAATGTTTGGAAATGCTGACTTATGTAAGTCTGAACTTCTAGCCACTTGCTGATGAGGAAAGCACCTTCCAGGTCCAGCTCACGACTGCAGAGGGCACCGTCACTGGCAGCAATCACATGTCAAAAGGACAAGGAAACTCAAGTGCACTGGGCTGCCCTACACAGGTAGGAGTTCCCATCACAGACCAAGTTTCAACAGCGGGGATTTTTGTGTTGGCAGAGGGGGAATGATAACTTACATGACAAAGGACAGCCCTTGAAATTCAAACATTCTCTACTTCTCTTATGGCAAAATATTTTGCAACCACGATGTGCTCAACTTTTTTTCTGCAATCTTGGGAAGACCCTTCTGCTTTCACCTGCCAGTTTCATGCTGAAGGATTTAAAGTGATACTAATTTCATCTCTTCCCTCATTTCAACACAAGAAAGAACCCTGAGTAACTGAAGCCTGGGAAGCTCAGTCTCTACTGACAGAGAGGCAGTGTAGAATGGCAGTGAAGGTCCAGCCTCTGTACACAAGTTCTGAATCCCCACTTGCTGGCATGTTCCTCCACCTCTCTGTGCCTCAGTTTCCACATCTGTAAAGGAGAGATAACATCTATAGGGCTGTTGCGGGGATTAAATGAGTTAATAAAGGCAAAGCATTTAGAAACATTTCTGACACATAGTAAGCGCTCAGTAAATGTTACCTAATACTAGTCTGTGTACTTACTTTGTACCAGAATATCATTTAGTCCTCAAAAACTTAGAAATTATTCCTAGTTTTCAGACTATACCACTAGGGCCAAAGGTTAAGTGACTTACCAACGTCTAGTAAATAGTGGAGGTAGGACACAAACCAGGTTTGATTCCAAATTCCTGGCCTTCCTGTTTTTCCTGCCACCCAAGCTACTGCGCTTACCTAATTCAGCAATTAAAAGCCATTTTCATGAAGTGTTAATTCAACGAGGCTTATATTTTACATTTCTCAATCTAACAATAAAATGAACTCCCTCTTTTTCCATTTATTTATTTATTTTTGTCCAATGGCATGTGTGTGTGTGTACACACGTGCACGCATTAGGGTAGAGAAGAGATGCTAAAATCTGACTCAAATGACCTTGAAGGTGAACTTGATTTCACCTCTGCTCTGCGAGACTTAGTGGTGATGGTACATGGAGGAGGCATTTGGTGAGAAGAGATGGACCAGGGTGGCCCCTACGTGGAATGGGCCCCTGGTCTCCTGTGAAGACCAATTCAAAGGCCGAGGCTGCTAAAGGCAGCTGGAAATATTGGAACCTGCCTTTTGATTACTAGCTTCTTCCAGGACTCAAGGGGTCCTTTTGTCCTTTCGTCCAGATGTAGCGCCCATGCTGAGCACAAGACAGCTTACACTCTGGGGACTATAGGGTAGAGAAGGAATGGGCATAAATGGAGACGTGTTTGATGTGAAGGAGAAAAGGGAAAGAACATTGAGGGAGGTTTTCCCAATGGCCTGTGATTTTCCCTGACAAAGGAGGCAAGAGCATTGCACGAGTGAAGGGAGGTGAGTGGGAGCCTAGAGAGAAGTAGGAGGGAGCTGACTCAATGGAAAAAAGAAATGCCAGGAGACTTCGAGGGTCTTTTACTAAGAAAGGAAGGAATGCTGCTCTTTCTTCAGACCCTAAATGTGTCTTTCTTAGAAAAGCAGCTCCCACTCTTGAAACATCAGGCTGTGGTCTCTAGGGCTCATCTGAGGGCAGATGGTGAGTTCATGCAGCTCTGCGTGGATTCATTTGGTCACCAAATAAACCCACGTGGAGCACGTACTGTGTACTGGGAACTCCGCCAGGCTCTGAGGAGACAATAGTGGTGGAAATAAATGATATCCCTGCTCTCATGGAACTTACTGTCTGATGGGGGACACAAGCAATAAACAAAAACTCAACCACGGTCATAAATAAGGAAACGAACAGAGTGTGAGGAGAGAGAATAAGAGGACATACCTTGGCAGGGGGTTTGGAGAAGGCCTTCGAGGAGAGCAGGATAAAGAGAGTTCACGCAGAGGGAATAGAGTGTGTGGAGGGGCCTGAGGAGAAAGGAGCTGTCAGGGCAGTGAGCCTCAAGTGCAGCAAGCATGGGAGTGTGAAGCTAAATGGGGCCATTAGAGGGGTAGGCAGGTCAGGTGGGGCCTGGCAGGATTTGGATTTTATTCTGAGGGTCTGTGGAAGTCAACTTGGACACCCACCTTTGTACCTGATGAGGCTTTCTTCCGAGAAATATCCAAACTGCACACTTTGAAAGCTTTAGCTTAAGGTAATATCTTTGCATCATCTACACTGTCCCCAAGCTCTCATGACCCGACAGCATATTTGGGAGATGGCTGGGGATCAAGGGTCATGCTAAGCTCAAACATTTTTCTCTCAAGAGAGGCTTACCGCCTTGGCCGACATCAAAGCCACTGGGGAGCTTTGTAAACATACAGATGGACACCAGGGCTCTCCCTCAGACCTCCCCTATCAGAATCCCTGGCGGATAGGGGGTGGGAGGGTCAAGACTCAGAGGATTTTGCTGCCCAGTGAAGGTAGAACACCCCTGCCTCACAAAGTTCCAACTTACCACCTCAGTCTCACAAAACCCCGAACACACCAAAGACCCCATCAAAGAGGGCGCCCAAAGAGAATGGCTTTCCCTCTGTTGGTAATGACTCAACCAAAGCCTTTCTCCCCTGCCCCATTTACCTGCCATGGGCCTCTTAGGAAAGTAAACCTGTCCATTTGTCAATATTTACTCTGTCTGCTGCCCTCAGTGGAAGAAGGGAAAACTGTTTTCCCTGTCAAACTAGTGTTTATACAAAGGATTTGTAGGCTTTCTCAGAGCTATGGAAAATCAATCACCCCCAGTTAACCTGTGCCCTTAAAGAAATGGTAGCTTTTCTCCCACCATCCTATCCATCAGAGTCGACAGTACATGGTTTGTCAACCAGTAAGAATTCAGGTTGGAAAGGATTTCACCCAGAACCCTGTGGAGACAGATGCTCAAAGTGTAACCCAATCTGGGAGGGTGAAGCTTGCCCTGCTGATTCTGGAGGACGGTGACAGTGGGGCTCCATCTGGGATCCATTCAGAAGAGACTAGCCAATGCCGAGACTCTTGTAAGAAGCCAATATTCTTTGGCACTCAGAAAGCTTACCAGCCTATTACATTTGCTCCGATCAATAGTAAGCCCAGTGTTACTTCCAAGGCAGGGCTTTGCTACTGTTGAGTCAAATGAAATTGCAATTCAACTTGCTGGAACCAAGCGTTGCTCAGAAGGCATGCATTCTTGAGATGGGGCTGGGCTCGGCTCCCAGGGGAGAGCAATGTTTGCAACTGGAACACCAGCCAGCTTCAATGGGGCTTCAGTCTCAGTCACAGCTCTGTGGTTTTGGACATCCAAGCCACCTTGGACAGACACACTGAAAAGCCACTTGCTGCGCTCAGAAGGGAAAACAAATCTGATCACTGCCTTTGTCATTCAGAAGAGCCCTTGGGTTTTTTGGGTCAATCAGAGGCTCACAAAGCAGGCATGTCTGAGAAAGAGCTTCAGGGGCCACGTACACTCCACCAGAAGTGCAGCCCAGACATGCTGCTTTGGCTCCCACCAAGTGCCCAGCACTGAGCCGGACACCAAGAAGCAAACCAAGGCTGTAAAACATCGGGCAACTCAATCTATTTGTTGCAGTCTTTGGAGGAGCTCAAACTCCTCACAAGAGGAATGGAAGAATCTGGGTGAGGCTAGCTCTCCATGGGGAAAGACAGAGAGAAAGAGAGAGGGAGAGATAGGAAGGCAGAGAGGGAGGGAAGAAGAAAGTCTTTTAACGTGTACCTTACAGTATGCCAGTACTTTACAAATTTTAACTCATTGAACCCTTGGAACTAAACACTCTGAGATAAGTCCTATCATCTTTTAAATGGGGACAACACTAGGACCCACTCCAGAGGATTGTCCTTACATAGAATCTCAATAAAACAGTACCTAGACTGTGCTTAGAATAGTCCTAGCATGTAGTAATTAATAAGTTTTGTGTATTTATTATTGTTGTTATTACTACTACTACTTTTATTATCCCCATTTTACAGATGAGGACACAGAGGCTTGGAGAGGTTATGGGATTAGCCTCAGGTCACATGGGCAGTGAATAACAGTCAGCATCAAAAGGTAGATCTTCCCGGGGGCCGGCCTGGTGGTGCAAGTGGTGAAGTGCGTGCGCTCCGCTGCGGCAGCCCAGGGTTCGCAGGTTCGGATCCCAGGCGCGCACCGATGCACCGCTTGTCAGGCCATGCTGTGGTGGCATCCCATACAAAGTAGAGGAAGATGGGCACGGATGTTAGCTCAGGGCCAATCTTCCTCAAGAAAAAAGGGGAGGATTGGCATCGGTTGTTAGCTCAGGGCTAGTTCTCCTCACAAAACAAAACAAAACAAAAGCTAGATCTTCCCCATTCTAGAGACTGAGGTCTTCTCCGCCAGTCTATAGCAGGCCTGCTCTGCATGAAGTGTGCAGTGTGAGGACTCGCTTCCTCTAGAAAGAGTTTGTGGGCCTGCGTGGGAGCTGCTCTGGGGTTCCTCGGCCATGGAGTACTGCCATCCGGACACTGCTCTCATCTGTCTCCCACGTGGAGTTCGCTGTGCTCCACAAGGCAAGTGTCCCAGCCTCTCCTGCTCTCTGGAACCAGGCAGCCCAGCTCTGGGCATCGGCCTGTCCCAGGCCCTGTTCTCCAGGCCATTCCTGGGGTGGTTGCAGTGGGAGACTCTGCATCTCCTCCCCTGGAGGCCCTTTGCTCAGGGAGGCAGGGGAGCTGGGATCTCTCACCCCGTGAAACTTGGGCTCTCTCCCTTCCTAAGCCTATTGAGCTGGCACCTGGCAGGGCCTCCCAGACAGGCACACCAGCCCTTACTCTGAAAAGTCCCTTTGTGGGGGGAATCTACTCATGCCTCTCATCACTCAGTCCCCTAATAGGATGAAGCTGGTGTATTAGTTCTCTTGTTGCTGTTGTAACAAATTACCACACTCTTAGTGGATTAAAACAGCACAAATTACTCTTAATAGTTCTGGAGGCCAGAAGTCCAAAATCAATCTTATAGGGCAGAACTGGTTCCTTCTGGAGGCCCCAGGGGAGAACCCATTCCTTGCCTTTTCCAGCTTCTAGAGGGCACCTCCATTCCTTGGCTCACGGCCATACCACTCCAATCTCTGTTTCCATCATCACATCTCCTCCGAATCTGACCCTCCTGCCTCCGTCTTATAAGGACCCTTGTGATTACACTAGACCTACACAGATAATCTAGAATAATCTCTCCATTTTAAGATCCTTAACTTACCACATCTGCAAAGCCCCTTTTACTATATAAAGTAACATTCACAGGTTCTGAGGATTAGAATGTGGACATTGTTAGGGCTATTATTCAGCTGACCACAGCTGGGTTCCTGGGCCGTCCTCACTTAATCATTCGGCAAGCTTGCGCTGCACTCCAGCCAGGCCCAGGCACTGTTTCCGTGGCCTGAGAACAGCTGGACCTGCTTCCTTGAATGCCCGCATGTTCATTAGCCTCTTGGGGGTACAAATTACATCTTGTTTGGATCCCTCCCCAGTGCCTAACACATAACAATTGCTAACATTTATTATATGCCAGACTCCATCTTGAGTGCCATAAATACACGATCGATGTTCATATTGGCAGCAACCCTTTGAGTAGGTGCTATCAACTTTCCACAGATGGCCGAATGTTAAAAGGCAATACTCAGCCAGAGCCCAAGGTCAGAGTAGACTATGACCATCATAGAATGAAATGTTGGATTATCTTAGTCTGTTTCCCCAGAAAGCAGGGCCTGAGGCAGGGGGTCTGTGAGAGTTATGCTATTACATAGGACCACCCTCAGGTTACAGAGGTGAAGACAACGGCAATGAGGCAGGGAAGGAGGGGGTGTTCGTTTTCTATTGCTGTGTAACAAGTTACCCCAAACTCAGTGGCTTGAAACAACAAACCCTACTACCTCACACAGTTTCTAAGAGTCAGGAATCCAGGGGCGGCTTAGCTAGGATGTTCTGGCTCACGATCTCTCATAGGTTTCTGTCACATTATCAGCTGGGGCTCCAAGATTTCCAAGTTCACCCACTTGCCTGCTGTCGGGAGACTTCAGTTCCTCATGACGGGGGCCTCTCCTTGGGGCTGCTCACATGACACAGCAGCCGGCTTCCCATAGAGTGAGCAATCTGAAAGAGAAAGAGAGAGCGAGTGTTTTAGTTTTCTTGGGCTGTCATAACACAATACCACAACCGGGTGGTTTAAACAACAGAAATGTATTTCTCACGGTTCTAGAGCCTGGAAGGCCAAAATCAAGGTGTTAGCAGGGTTGGTTTCTCCTGAGCCTCTCTCCTTGGCTTACAGATGGCCACCTTCTCACCTGGGTCCTCACATGGCCTTTTCTCTGTGTGCACACGTCCCTGGTGTTTCTTCCTTTTCTAATAATGACACCAGTCCTATTGGATTCAAACCCACCCTAATGGCCCACCCTCATTTTAACTTAATCGGGTGTTTAAGGACCTTGTCTCCAAAGGCAGTCATATTCTGAGGACTGGGAGTTAAGACTTCAACATATGAATTGGTCGGGGGGGCGGCGGGCAAGGACACAATTCAGCCAATAACAGAAAGCGATCCCAAGAAGTAAGCCATAGTCCTTTATAACCTGATCTTGGAAGTGACGTCCCATGACTTCTGTGGAATTCTATTCTCTAGAAGCAGGTACTGAGTCCAGCCCATGCTCAAGTGGAGGGGGAGGAAACTCTGCCTGTTGAAGGGAGGAACACCAAAGAATTGGGTTACCTATCTTTAAAACTGCCATAGACGGAGAGCCAAGGGGGGAATGCATTACTGAACTGGCCACCACTAAGAGTGACTGGCTGTTGGATTCTGTGGGACCATCCCCTGAGAGCCATATAAACTGTCTCAGGACTATCTGTGGCAAGGAGAAAGGGCAAGAATTTACTCACCGGCTCCCATTGTCAGTTGGTCAGTGCCCTCCATTGGGAGCGTTAACTCGCCTGGACTCTGAGTTGCTCAAGCAGGGTGTCCAGCAGGGTCCCTTAGTGTCAACAGGGAAGCCCAGGCAGGAGGCAAGACCTCATGCATGGACCTGAGGCTGGGCACCATCAGGTGGTACCTACCGGAAGCTGGTCAGAACCTTGCAGAGCTGACAGCCACATCAGTGCACCAACACGGTGGGTGAGGCCTGAAGGATTTGAAGTGGTGCATAGTAGGCTTCAACATGAATCTGAAATTCAATCAACGGTCGACTTACTATGACAATTTTGTTATTTGGGCCAGCCCCGGCGGCCTAGTGGTTAAGTTCAGCGTGCTCCACTTCGGCGGCCCAGGTTCGGTTCCTGGGCGCAGACCTACACCACTCGTCTGTGTGCAGTCACGCTGTGGAGGTGGCTCACATACAAAAAGGGGAAGATTGGCAGCCATGGGAGGGAGTCATTCTTCCTCTCTGACCAGGACTAACCAGAGTGAAGCCTCTACTGCCTCAAAGCTAAAATGGACTTTCATAAAGTCAGTTTTTACAGTTTGACCCATCAGAATAAAACAGTTTGAGTATCACACTGTTCTCCTACATGCTCCTGTTTTCTTCCCCTTTTGTATATCCTTCATGTCCAGGTTGAAGAGGATTTATATAGATGCTGTTTCACATGATTTTAGAGATTGTGCCCCTTTAAGGAGTCAAAACTGGCATTTTGATTTTTTTAATTCATCCTCACAAGAGGTGAAGCATTCCAAATAAAACTTTTTCTCAAAAGATTCATGGCCTAAATGGGAAATAAATATCAAAAAATTAAATCTGATTCTTAAAAGCTACTTAAGTAGTGTTACAAATGCTAGTATACCAAATAATTCTACAAGCATTAGCATTCCAATCTAATCTCTATTATCTCTATTATTATGTCATGTATTATTATTCAAACTTTATAAACATTTATTGGCTGAAAAAGGCTATTAACTTGTTTTTAAAGTTATCTATCTAACCCGCTCCCTTTGAAATATCTATATTAGCATCACACTGTCTCTTTACTAACTATTTGTAAGGACTGATAATTGTTTTTTCTGCAGGGAAAGATTCGCCCTGAGCTAACATCTGTTGCCAAACTTCTCTTTTTTTTTCCGCCCTCCCTAAATCCCTAGTACATAGTTGTATATTCTAGTTGTAGGTCCTTCTAATTTTTCTGTGTGAGCCACTGCCACAGCACGGCTACTGACAGACGAGTTCTGTGGTTCCGCACCTGGGAAATGAATCCGGGCCACCAAAGTGGAGAGTGCCAAACTTTAACCACTAGGCCATCAGGGCTGGCTCTAATAGTTGTTTTATATTTAAAATTAATAGCTTTTATGCCATCATTAGTTATTATAGCATTTGAAATAACAAGTGCCCATTTTGTTCCAGCAGACTGATAGAACTTCAGTATATAAAGCACACAAGAAGAATCCTTACTTCGGGATATATTAGCTTGTGGTTCTCTATTTGAAAAATGCATGTTCAGGAATGAACAATAAATCCAAGTGACACGGCTTGTTTGTGTGACTGACCCTTCCTCTGGATAGACATGCTGTAACCTGCAGGGTCATGGGATCGTGGATCACACAGACACAGCCAGGTGCCTCTAAAGACCACACTGAAGCAGGTGCTCAGAGATTGGCAATCTTCCGAAGGCAGATCCAAATCAATGGAGGCTGAAAGCAGAGGCTGCTGGATGAAGAAAGAGTAGCACATGTAAAGCTGTATTGAAATGATCGCTTTGCTCACTTGCGCAAACTAAACTGTGAGCCTGATCAGGTCTGCGCCTGATTCACTTTGGCATCTCTACCCACCAGCACAGGACCTGGCACACAATTGGTGAAATCAAACTGTCTGTGCTCCCAGAGGCTTCTGAGAGGTCAGCTGCATTCTCCGGGCAGCACCAGCTTCACACACCCTCCCAGACCCACATCCTCAGGCTCGGGCCTCTGCTTCCAGACCCTGCCTCTGCTTCTGCTGGGCTCAGCTAGCCAAACCCTGCCATGGCCATATCCATCACGTTTAACCCTTGGGGCCCAGACCTCTGACTTGTTGTGCTAGAGGCCCTGGCACAGATGCTGTCCATTTACCAATCCCCAAGGAACCAGGGCGAGGGTTTGTGCCTAATCAAAAGCAGAGGTATCTTTTGCTGTGAGATCAGAAAGAAGTGTATTAGTCTTCTGAGTTCCCTGGAGAAATAGAACCAATAGGGTTCTATATATATATATATATATATATAGAGAGAGAGAGAGAGAGAGAGAGAGAGAGAGAGAGAGTTTATAAGAATGGGCTCACATGGTTACAGAGGCCAAGAAGTCCCAAGATCTGTGATCAGCAAGCTGGAGACCCACGAGAGCTGATGGCGTGCTTCCAGCTCAAGTCCAAAAGCCTGAGAATCAGAAAAGCCAGTGGAGTAAATTCCAATCTGAGTTCAAGTCCAAAGGCAGGAGAAGTGATATCCTAGTTCAGAGACAGGCAGGCAGAGAGCAAATTCTCTGTTCTCAGCCTTTTTGTTCTATTTACACCTTGAACAGATTGGGTGAGGCCCACCCACTCTGGGACGGCAATCTGCTTGACTCAGTCTACCTGTTCAAATGTTACTCTTATCCAGAAACACCCTCAGAGACGCACCCTGAATAATGCTTAACCAAATAGCTGAGCACCCCATGGCCCAGTCAAGTTGACATATAAAATTAGCCGCTATAGGAGTCAAGCTGCCTGTGCAGATCTTTGCTCCCAGGAAGGTTGGAAATTCATTAAAATCCTAGCAGTATGGGAAGAACCTGAGTTTTGGCAACAGTCAAAACTGAGTTTGAATCCCACTCTACCCCTTTAAAAGCTGTATGACCAAAACCAGATTACTTAACCTCTCTGAGCCTCAGTTTCCTCATCTGTAAAATGGGGTAATCCCACCCATCTCTCAGGGCTAATTTGAGGAGTCGTTGAAATAATATATACTGAGTGCCTAGCTCAGCATCTGGCACATATAGAGGGTCTTGGGAAATGCCAGTTCTCCTCTCCCTCCTACCAAGTACATCTCTGCCCCGGACTCCTATTCGACTTTTTTGTCCATGCCTGGTGAATCTTCCCGCTCGCATCTGGAGTCCCTATGTCCTTCAAGGTCTTCGTCCCCCAAGAGGCCAGTCCAGGAGCTTCAGCCCCCCTTCTGTGAACTCCTGCAGTGTTCCCTCAGTAACGCACAGCTCAACGCACACCTGTGTCTCAACGCCATTTTTATTTCCTCAATCAGATCATAAGTTCCGTGAAGGAAGCAGCTATATCTTAAACAAATTCTGTTCTCTCTCCCTGACTCCAAAACACACCCACAACACAGGTCTGTGCACACTGAAGTCCCTTAGTGAAGACCGCACTGAATCTAAATATACAACTGATCATTGAAAGATGATGATTTCTTTTAATGAAAGAGAACCCCTTCCTCCTTAATCCCAACATACTCAAGGAGTCCACACTTATGGGTCTGAGCACCGGAGTGAGGGACCAAGTGAGTCATAAATCACAGGGCCAAGCCACATGGACTGTCCAAAGGCCACATGGTGGCCAGCAGGAACCGGGATGTTTTACAGGCATCATGAGAGTGTACTGGAAAATCTTGGAGACAAAAAGCTCCAGATTTAAATCCCCATTGCCATTTTCTGTATAATTTTAGCAAATGAGTTAAACTCTCTGTTCCTCATTTATAACATGAGGGTAACAATGCCCATGTCACAGGGTTGTGGGAGGATTTAATGAAATAATATGCAAAGATAATAGGAGCGGCAGAGCACAGCATAGCTGGGACTCAGGAGTCAGGTTCAAATCTCAGCTCTTCTGCTTACCTTCTTGTGCCTCAGTTTCCTAATTTGTAAAATGGGATTTATAACAGTACCTATCTCTTGGGTTGCTGTAACATTGAATGAGATAATACGTGTAAAGTGCTTGGAACAAAAGAGCATGGAACAGAGGAAAGCTCAATAAATATTAGCTATTATCACAGAAAGGGCCTAGCTTGTTCCCAGCATTTTGTGGTCACAGTGGATGGCAGCTACTGTTGGTTAAATGGCTGGTCAATGAGGAGAACAGGAAACCCATTACGAACATCAGCAACAGGGCTGTGTCCCGAGCAAAAGGTGAACTTTGCAACGAAGGAAATTTTGTGGAATCAAGCGATATTTTGCCCCATCCTCATTATTAATAAACACGCACAACACGATCCACAGTCAGGGGGCAAAAACATACACACAAACTTTGCACCTTGAAAGTAATAAAAAGTTATGTCTGGTTCTGGTTCCCCAAATAAACAAAGCTTTGAGCGTTTCCCCATTAGCACGGACCTCGAGCGAACACAACTATGTTCCTGACTTGTGCAATACTGATAGCTGAAGACATGTCTCAACCCTTCTGCATATGATAATCACAATAAGAATGCTGCTCTTTTCCCACGACGAACAGACTGACGTACACTTGGTAACCTTGATGATCTTGTGGTTTTGTTCTTCAAATATCTTTGTGATTTTTATTAGGTGAGCCCGTCCTATGAAAGTCTGACTCCCTTCACTTGTTGCCAGTCAGCTTCTTTTCTTTCCCGAACTTTTGTCTCTGTGTCTTAAGTCGAGAGTTATGAGGCCAATGGCAGCCAGTTCGTTGTCCGTCTTTTCCGGTCCTGAGGTTGCTGACCACGATGCTATCCATGGATGAAGCTTTTACTGAGCAGTTGGCTGCCAGGATGTGAGTGTTGGAAGGAACATGATGGGGAAAGGTAAGAAGATTCCAGTTTAACACATCTGCCCCCAGATGAAATGATTATCTTCTGCATCTGGCAAATAATGTGGAAGAGCCTGTGGAAATAGAAACTCTGAGGTGGAACCCAGCAGTGTATGACGTGTGTGTGTGTGTGTGTGTGTTACCTTTTTATTCTGAAATGATTTCAGATTTACAGAGGATTATAAAGATAGCACAGAGATTTCCCTTATACCCAGCTTCCCCTAATGTTAACATCTTACATAATCATGGTACAGTTTTTAAAAAACTAATATTAACATTGGTCAACACTACTAACTAAACCACAAACTTTATTTAGATTTCACCAGTGTTAGCACTCTGTGGTTTAACAAGCCCTCCAGTGATGCCCACAAAAGTTGAGGACCACCGACCTGGGTTGACGGTAACAGGAGAGGAGGCCAGGGAAATTGGGGGAGGTCTAGATCTTGTAGGGTCTTATAGGCAATTGTAAGGCCTTCAGCTCTTTCCCGGGGTGAGATGGGAAGCCACTGGAGGGTTTTGAGCTCAAATGACACTTCCGCAATGTGGTCTAACATGACCACCCTATTTTAAAATTGGAAACGTTCTTCCCCACCCCATCCCCAATGCTGGCACTCCGACCTCCCTCCCCTGCTTTGTTTTTTTTCATAATCTTTGCTTCTTTCCCCTTATTTATTATCTTCACTGTATTATTCTCTGTCTCCTCTGCCAGCTCTACAGGGCTGGAATCTTTGTCTTATTCACGGATACATTCCTAACACCTAGAACAGCTCCTGGTACACTTAAGGACTCCACAGATATTTGTTGAATAAAGAGAAGACCTGGAAAAAAATAATTAAACAGGGAACGAGTAAATTGTTCTGACATTCATTTTGGAAAGCTTGTTCTGAGTACTGGGTGAAGAAAAGACTAGTAAAAGATGGGAGAGGAGGGGGAGAATGGGCAGGGCAGAAGCAGGGAGACCAGTTTAGAGGCTCCTGCAATGATCCAGGGGAAAGAAGATGATGGCTTGCTGTTGCATGGGTGACTATGGGGTTTTGTCTTATGTAGGCTCGCAGAACAGACGTGAACATTACAGCCATTTGAAAAACACAATGTTTAAGAAGAGCTCTGGAGAGTAACTGTTGAAGATAAATCAAGTTCGTATTTTAAGAATAAAAAATAAACTCCTAATATTTGGTTATTTTAAAAGAATTTCCTGAGCACGTGCAAAATGCCCAGCTTTTATTCTCTATTAAGACATGCACGGTCTATTATTACAGCCTTGGTGTTTAACTTACCATCAAAGGGAGCAGGCCAAGACGGCCAGATCTCAAGTTCAGGAATGTTAAACACTATGCACAATATGCCCCAGACTTAAAATGCTTTATTTAATACTGAACGGCATGGTTCACAAAGGACACACTCTTTCTTCCAGAAATAGGGTGAAGACGTGGGAGTCGTTGAAATAACCTTCCAAAGATGACACTTTAGATGCAGAGAAACAATACGGGGTCTGAAGCCCAGAACCTGACATCTAAGCTTAGTTCTGCCTTGTATTAGCTGTGTGGCTTTGGGCAAGTTACTCAACTTCTTTGGGCCTGAATGTCTTCCCCTTACTCTCACTGATAATAGTGCCTGGCACTATGCATGCACATCAGAGTGCAGAACTTCATGATTTTCATTTTAGCAAAGGAGGCTGCTATTGAGTTGCCAACTGCCTGTATCTCTAATAGGGAAGATAGTAAGTCATTTTCCAGGAAATCATGTTGTTCTTGGAAGAATTCTTCAAAGGTCCCTTTTGGTTATGGGGATGTAGGATGAGGAGAGCCCCATTGCTCTGGAGGAAAGGCTCAATAGGACAGTTTCTTGGCTTAGAAAAGTCCACTTCTCCCCAGCCTTTTCCAATTTTGCATCAGGGCAAAGGAGACCACTGGGAGGAGAGGATCAGAGGGGCTGACCCCTTCTCTTTGTAGGTTCCACTGCTAGAACCTCTCTGATGGATGGAGGTGGACTTGACTGAGGTTAGCTGGCAGGAAATGATCCTCCCAAGGGACCGGGAAAGGGAAACAATACATATGTTTGTTATTATCATAGAGTAAACATCAATGATCAGTAACATTTGAACTGCTTTACAGTTTACAAAAGGCATTGTCACATATATTAATATCATCTTCACAATACATGGTTTGACCAGGTTTCTCAGCATGCAGAAGCCATGTCCCCACCCCCAGAACACATAGGAAAGATTCCCCTGGGATTCTATCCAAGAAATGCCCTACTGGATGTCCACATCTGTGGATGCAGATCTTGAGTACCAGCCTCTCACCCCATATCTTGCCCTTAAATCCTTTTTCTCACCCTTTTCTTCACCAACCACTCATTCTCTGCCCCTGGCTATAATTCTCCCTGAGTCCCATCAGTTCAACTTATGGCTCACCTCTTTCCTAGCTTTTGATATCCTGGTCTACCTCCTGGCTATGAGTTTCACCTCTCCTCTTTATTTTGATGCTTACATATTCACATCCTTCTAGGTATCTCTCTGCCAGCTCAGCCTGACCCTTAAAACCTTCCTTTGGTACATTGCCCCATAAGCAGCTCCTCACACTTTCAGGGACAGAACCTGGGCAGTTAAGAGATCTGACAGATGATGAAACTGCCCAGATCCATACAACCAGCCAAACTGTTGTCCCAATGTGAAGCTCACCTCTTGGAACCCTCCGACACCTAAATCTTCACTCTTTCCCCCGCAACAGTTCACCTTTCACATGTATGAGTACTAGCAACATCCCAGCCGTGCAATGCAGTTATCAAAACACGGGGTATTTCCTTCAGTGGATTTTATCACACTCCTATCTCCTGGGGTGACACCCCATCCCACCCCAACCCCACAATCATGGCCAAAGTGGCTCTTTTTAGGGTGATCAGGGAGCGGCAGTAATAAGATCATTCATCCTAACCCAAATAAGAGCTGTTAGACTAAAGAGACGTGACTGCGAAAAGGCCAGTGAGTAGCCTGAGCAAAAGAAATGGCCTCAGGGGGCCAGAATCTGCCAAACAGCTGACCAGTGAAATCGAAATTGGCAGCAAGGCCCAGTCCCCTTTTCAAAGGGGAAATTAAAACCAGGCTTTCTGGGAGAGCAGGCCCTAGTCAGAAGGGAGGTGATGCCTGTAACCTAGGCAACATGCAAACACCAACTTTTCCTTTCTCCTCTTCTCCTTCCCAGTGGCCAACTTCCAAACAGGCCTCCTACACTCGTATATCTCAGGGAGAGGTGTCAAGAGAGAATGAAGACATCTTATCATTCCCTGAGAAAATCCAAAAGGTTTAGGATGCTCCCACCAAACAAAAGAAAAAAATAAAATAAATAAATAAATAAAAATCACTTTAGTTGCTTATATGAGCAGAAAGACTTATGTAATAAATATAGGAAGCCATTTAAGTCTTCTCAGACAAAGGACATGAAGACCCTTCTAGAAAGATTAGAAATTCAAAATAAAGTTATATAAAAAAAGATAGTCAAGAACATAGTATGTTGATGTAGAGTGCTGCAGTGTACAGAGTGGTTTTACGCAAATTACTATCTTGTGAGGTGGATCTCAGTGTCTCCATGTGCAGGGAGAGAAAATAAGGCCCAGGCCATATAAGAGACTTGTCCAAGGTCTGGTGCATGGCCCAGAGCTTCCAGCAGAGTCAGGCTTCAGCAAATAGTTGTTAAATGAATGAACTGATCTTGGATTGCAAGTTTCCAAACCCAAGTTCAGTTTCTTGCTGTCCTAGCTCCACTGAATTCCTGTAGGAGCTCTGTTCTTTCATTTGTCAGTTTAATGAATCCTCAGTGAGTCCCCACTATGTGCCAGGCCCTGTGGGAAGCACTAAACCCAGCAGGGAGGGAGGCCTCGGCCCTCACAGAGTTCATACCCAAAGGGTGGGAGTAAGAGTAGGGGGTAGATAGACAGCCAGAAGCAAGAGGTAAATGATAATTTCAAATTGTGATAAATTCTCTGAAGAAAATAGACAGGGTGATGTGTCAGGCAGTAACTAAGCAAAGGTGTATGTGGGGCTATTTATGAGGTGCCTCTGAAGAGTTGCTGTTGAGCATCATGACCATACATATACCTACAGCAGTGTCCTATTAACCAACATTTCTGATACCTATAAGCTTCAATTTAAGCATATTTTTACAGAGCTCGGATTACTGTTAAAATACTAACTGGATGAAAAATTTTAATAAATATTGTGCACTTCACTGCCTTATTAAGCACTTGAATGAGGTCTAGGGAGCCATCAGCTCCTGCTCTCAATGGTCACACTAAATGATGATTTGGTAATTTCCTTTTTTCTGGCAGCTGTCGTTTCTTAGTGGAGCAGCATCAGTAGAGTCACCCTCAAGTTTCTAATCTATTCTGAGCTATGGCCTGGAAGGAGCTAACTGCTGATACCTTGAAGTCAGTAGTCTTTGGGAAAACTGTCTTCAATTCCTCCTGAGAAGGGGAAGGAGGACGAGCAGGAGTAGCCATAGTAAATCCTTTATTTCTTAAGCAAATTACTTAGAGCACACAACTAGCACAGCATCCCAACCAAGTTCAAGGCTCTTTCTAATCAGACCACAGGAGTCTGTTCAGCCTCAGGGCTCTTGTCCATAAAAAGAATAATTGCCGTAAATGATCTGAGGTTCTTTCTGGCTTTAGAACTCTATGATGGGGACTTTCACTTCCAGCCAAGATGGAGTAATGGGAACTGGATTCACCCTCCTGTCAGAAACAACCAAAATCACCAGACAAAATATATGAAACAATGCTTTTTAGGACAATGGGTATCAAGCAATGAAGACTAGATGGAAAACAAACAAGGGTAGCCAATGATTTCCCTAGCTTAGTGTCTTGAAAGTGCTCCCAGGCCATGGGGCAGGGAAAGGTAACCCAGGCAGCACCCAGCAAATTTTCTGAGTTAAAGACACAGAACTGAGAATCCAGGGAGACTGAGAGAACTGAGCTCATGGGACAGACTCCTGAAGAGGAGAGCTGCACAGAAAAAGAACTCTGGAGATCTGCAGAGGTCTCTCCTTAAGTATCAGCAGACATCTAATCAGTGTAGGCATGAGAGAAAATTATCTGAGGCCATGAAAAGAACCACTTGGAAGGATTAGCGGGAACAAGATACAGCATTCACACAAGGCAGGGAGGAGTGTCTATTCCCAAGAGTCAAAGTGGAAAACTTCATAAACCACAGGACATCGAGTGGGGTGCTTAGAAGGGTCTTGCTCAAAACTGGGGACTAGTTAGCCCTAGACTAAATGTTGCCCTGGCCCCACCTAATAGGCTTAAAAGAAAGATCTGAAAGGAGAAGACTATTTCCAAGTAACTTAACTGTGTTCCACATAAATCTCAAGAATATTTATAGGAATACAAAAATATCCAGCAACCAATAAGGTAAAATTCACAATGTCTAGCACCTGACCAAAGATTAGCAGGCATGCAGAGTCAGGAAAATATGATGCATAATAAGAATAATCAATCAACTTATGGAAACCTAGAACTGACACTGATGTTTGAATTAGCAAATAAGAACAGTAAAAGCTATTATAACTACATTCCATTATATATTATAACTGTTTTCCACAGTTAAATAGAGGCATTAAAGGTATAAAAAAGACCAAAGGGTACAAACTTTCGGTTTTAAGATGAATAAGTTCTAGAAATCTAATGTACAGCATGGTGACTGCAGTTAATAATAATGTAATATATACTTGAAATTTGCTAGGAGAGTAGATCTCAAGTTTTCTCACCAAAAAACAAAAACTAAAAGGTAACTATGGGAGGTGATATGTATGTTAATTAGTTTGATTGTGGTAATCATTTCACAATGTATACATATGTCAAGACATCACATTTACACCCTAAATATATACAATTATTTGTCAAAGATAAATAAATAAAAATATTCTTTTAAAAAACTGAAAAAAAAGATGCAAATCAAACTTCTAGAGGTGAAAAATACACTGGATATGATGAACAGTAGATCACATAATTCAGAAAAAAATGTTAATGAATTTGAAGACATAGCAATAGATACTAAAAAAATAACATACAGAGGAAAAAAAATTTAAAGGGCATCAGTGATCTCTGGGACAATTTCAAGTGTCTTAATATGCATATAATTGAAGTCCTGAAGGAGGGGGAAAGTTAGGACAGAAAAAAATATTTGAAGAAATAATAGCCAAAAATGTTCCAAATTTGATGAAAACTGTAAATCCACAGATCCAAGAAGTTCTATGAATCCTAAATACAAGAAATATGAGAAAAAAATTACATCAAGGCACATCATAATCAAATTTCTCCAGAGAAAAAAATAAAACAAAAACCAGTGAAAAAGATAAAATATTAAAAGTGGCCAGAAAGAAAAGGTAAGTTCCACACAGGAGAACAAAGAAAAGGATGACAG
This sequence comes from Diceros bicornis minor, assembly GCF_020826845.1. Taxonomy (NCBI): domain Eukaryota; kingdom Metazoa; phylum Chordata; class Mammalia; order Perissodactyla; family Rhinocerotidae; genus Diceros; species Diceros bicornis. The sequence goes on along the minus strand of NC_080764.1, from coordinate 18,187,637 downwards.
CAGATTTATCTTCAGAAACAATGAAGTGAGAAGAGAGTAGAGCAACATACTTAAAGTTTTGAAAAGAAAAAATGTACCAACCTAGAATTCTTTCCCCATCATAAATATCTTTCAAAAACAAAAATAAATACAATGGAATATGATTTGGAAATAGAAAGGAATAAAGTACTGATAGATGCTACAACATGGATGAACCTTGAAACATGCTAAGTGAAAGAAGCTTGTTACAAAAGACTCTATACTGTATGATTCACTTACATGAAATGTCCAGAATAGGCAAATCTACAGAGACAGAAAGATTAGTGGTTGCCTACGGTTGAGAGGGTCAAAGGGAGGGAGGAATTGAGAGTGACTGCTAGTGGATATAGGCTCTTTTTTGGGGAGTGATGAAAATATGTTCTAAAATTAGATTATGGTGATGGCTTTACAACTTTGTGAATATACTAAACACCAATGAATTATGCACTTTAAATGACTGAAGTGTATGGTATGTGAATAATATCTCAATAAACATTTTTTAAAAAGGCAAAATAAAAACATTTGAGGATATATAAAAGGTGAAAGAATTCATCACCAACAGAGCTACACTGCAAGAAATGTAAAGTCCTTTTTCAGATGGAAGGAAAATGGTACAAGAAGGAAATATGGATGCACACAAAGGAATGAAAAGCATTGGAAATAGTAATTCCATAGGAATATATTGTGAACACTTTGCCATGTCAATAGTCTTCTATAATTGAATATTGATCAGCTGCCGAGTTTTCCATCTTAAGGATCCACCATCATTACTTAAATCTGATGAGATAGGAGGGGCTGGGATCCAACATATAGATGAGGAATTGACCCTATGTAGGGGAAAGACATTTCTTCCACTGTGACAGGAAGAGAGGATACGTGCGGATACCTGTAAATTGCAAAGGAAATTTTAGTCTTCTTTTTCTTGGATCATAAGGTAAGAGGAAGCGTGTAAGAGGCAAAAAAAAAGTGGTTCTAGAGTCAAATTCAAAGAAAAAACAGTAACAGCTTGCAAAGATTTTTGTGGTTAAACCAACCTGGAGACTTAGCATCACGAATAAACAAAAAATAGAGGAGTCCTACTCAAGCCTACAGATGGAATTGGATTTGATGTAAGCAGTTATTTAGAAGACTTCAAGTGGGTGAAACACCTAATTGTATCTAGGTGTTCGCATATCTTTAAGTGGAGAAGCCTGGCAGGCACCTGCTTAACCCAGTGATCAAGGTTAGCATCACCAATCATAAGAAATATCGACATCATGTACCACCTGACGTGATGCAGTGAGAAAGGCACGTGACTTCTGTGGTACTATCACCAAAATGAATCTCTTCAATCTGATTATGAGAAAACATCGGGCAAACCCAAATGGAGAGACAGTCAAAAAAATAACCAATCAGTAGTCTTCAAAAGTGTCAGGGTCATGAAGGATGAGGAAAAACTGAGGATGCATCATAGACTAGAGGAAATTAAGGAGACATGACGACTAAATGCAAAGTGTGATCTTAGATTTGATCCTAAAAGAGAATTCTGGAAAAATCAGTCAAATTTAAGTTAGATCTATGTTTTAATTAACAGTTTTGTTTCAATGTTAATTTCTTGGTTCTGATCATTGTACTATGGCAGTAGGCATTAATGTTAGGGGAAGCTGAAGGAAGGGTATACTGGAAATCTGTGCTACTGTTGCAACTTTTGTGTAAATCAAAAATAATTGCTACATAAAGAAAATTTTTAAACTGTATTATTTATCAAGTAATCAGATGGTCAGCAATCTCAACCATCTGAAGCAGAACTGGAGTCCAGAGAGGAAATGAAACAGCTTCTGAACTCAAGGAAGTTAGCCATCACCAAGCCCAGGCAATGATAATACCTACAGGCCAGATTGTTTTAGGGCCTAAACTAGATCCTGGATGTAACATGCCTAAGATGGCCTAAGGTAGGTTCTGAATAAATGGCAGATCATCTTTCCTTACACAGGCAGCCCTTGCCCAAAAGGTACTAAGGTCACAGTGCATCAAGAAGAAAAAACCTAGGTTGTTTTTACATCTTCTCTCTCATTCATTCTTTCAACAAGTATTTATTCAGCATCTGCTAACAATTACACTCCACTCAGCCACCTTTATGTGTGAGTTTGCAAGACGTTTTCATTCCAGATATTCTTCTAAACCAAGACTCAGTAAACTTTTCCTGTAAAGGGCCACAGAGTAAATATTTTAGTCTTTGCAGGCCATATGGTCTCTGTCTCAACTATGTACTCAGCTCTGCTGTAGTAGTACAAATGCAACCCTAGAAAACACATAAGTGAATGGGTATGATTGTATTCCAATAAAACTTTATTTATTAAAAAAAAGTAGTGGACCAAAGTTGGTCCATGGATTGTGATTTGCAGACCCCTGTCCTAAAACATCAAGAAATACGTAAATATTTCCACCAGCCTAATATGGAAAAGATAATCTCATCCAAAACTCCATAATGAACTTCTCCAAAACAAAATAAAACTCCAAAAGAATTTAGTTTTCAAATTAGGTCGTATATAACGGACATGTGCTTCCGAATTTCACATTTTCAGTTCAGCCTTTGGAAGTTTCTTTTTACATATAAAAATATTTAAGATGACTCAAACTGTCAAGTAAAGCATGCATGCAACTAGAAGGCAACCTCCGGAGGCCTCCCAGACCCCTGACGTTTTTTTGGATTGCAATTCGGCATCTGTGACTCGTCTCTGTTCTTAGATATTATGCTTTAAACGCAGTTCAGTAAAGCCACAATTACAGATTCCAAACGAGCATTATCATCATTGCTTTTGAAAGGGGTTGTTTTAGAGTATGGAATGGTTCTGGAAATGAACAGAGAATGCAACAAATAGCAATCTGGCGTCTAAGTTGCCTTTGCTCTGGGGAGGAGAGCCGTTGCTGAAATCTGCCTGGATGACACGACTTGGCCTGAGTTACCTGCCCAGAAAGAGTCTGAAATGTTCTTGCCTGTGGAAACAATAGGGCCACCTTCCTGCTGCCCAAATCATGATGCTCAAAGTGGAAGCTTGACTCTGGTGCCCCCTCTGCTAGGTAGCAAATGCTTCTCTGAACCTCAGCTCCCTTCAAGCAAGTGACTTATCAAGGTATTAAATTTTCCCTTCACTTTGAATGCCATACATTCAATAGGAGAAGCAACTTTCGCTATAGTGTGAGAAAGTAATACAATTTTCTTAAGTATCTACTCCCCAGGTGTATTCTAAATGTTAAGGCCCCATCCCATTTGCAGATTTATAACTAAAAACTTTCCAAATGCAAGGGAAGATTTATTCTGGGCTAAAAGTACAACATTAAACAGACATCCATTTTATAGTATTCAAAAATAAAGAACTCCTACATATGCATTGACTACTAATATTAATTAATTAATATTGGATATTAAACTTAGATATGGATATCACATATGAAGAAGGCTTTAGGCCAGGGTTTTCCATTGTAAACTGTTTCACAAGATTTTAGTAATCTGAGGGAGTATCAGTTAGGGATATATTTGGCTGCATTTCACAAAAAGCCAACTATCGGTAGCTTAAATAGATAAGGTTTTGTTTTTACTTCACATAATAAGAATTCCGAGGTGGCAGGCAATCCAGGACAATGTGCCTCAGTTTAGTGATGTCGCTATAGATCCAGGATCCTTTTTTTCCTCTCACCCAGGCTTAGTTTGTTGGCTTCTCACCTCAAGGTGGCAATTTGGCTGCTATAGTTCCAGATATCACATCCACATTCCATGTAGGAAGAAGAAGGCGGCTAAGGAAAATTTTCTGATATGACTTTCTTCTTTTATCAGTGAAGGAAAAGCTATCCTGGAGACCTCCCAACACTCCCAACAGCCCTATAGAGACTTCCCTTTACATTCCATTGGAGATTTATACGCCACATGGCTATCCCTAGCAGTAAAGAAACCCAGATAGAGAGTGTGTTGGCTTTCCAGGCACTATAGTAGAGGGTGGCAAGGAAGAAGGAGGTGAATGGGTATTAGATCTGCCAACCCAATTTGTCTACCACAACACATTACCTGTATTTTTATACTTCTATTTTTTGTGTTCTGCTATTTATCAATAATAAAAGTATTTTATTTTTTATTAAAAAAGGTAATTTTAAAGTTTAATATTGTGCAACTTTATTATTGAAGTCATTGCTTCTAACCCAATAAATTGTTGCTACTTAAATAAGCATCATTAGTTTATAACTGCCCTGCCAATATACCCTCTATAGCAGGAGCTGGCAAACCATGGCTATGGACAAAATCAGCCCACCACCTGTTGTTGTCAATAAAGTTTTATTGAACACAGCCACACTCATTCATTTGCTGTTGTCTGTGGCTGCTTTTGTGCTACTACAGCAGAGGGGAGTAGTTGCAATAGAGACCACGTGACCTGCACGCCTAAAATATTTACTGTCCCGCCCTCTATAGAAAAAGTTCAACAACCCCAGCCTGATAAGCTATGCCCTAAGAGAAGCTAGCTTATCTTGCAGAATCTCAGACTCCTCTTGAGTGTCTTCAGGACCGATTGGAGTACTTTTAATGAAGACAACATCCCCATATGGTCCTGGTGATACCAGCATTGCCAGCTATAGAGACTGACCTGGCCCTGGTGTCTTCTGTACCAGGCCACAGGTTTGCCCTTGTTTTAAAGGAATTCTCTCTAGTTTCCCATTAAAAATAAGATATTATGTATAAATCACCTACTTGGAGAAGAGAATCATTTAGCAAAATACTGGTTCTTTTGTATTTGATTTTTCAAAACACCAAGCAATGGGGCTGGCCTGGTGGCGTAAAGGTTAAGTTCGCATGCTCCACTTCGGTGGCCCAGTGGTTAAGTTCACATGCTCCACTTCGGGGGCAGGTTCAGATCTCAGGCGCAGACCTACATACCACTCATCAAGCTATGCTGTGGTGGCAGCCCACATAGAAAATCGAGGAAGATAGGCACAGATGTTAGCTCAGTAACAATCTTCCTCAAGCAAAAAGAGGAAGATTGGCAACAGATTTAGCTTGGGGCCAATCATCCTCACCAAAAAAAAAAAAAAAAAAAAAAGTGCCACCAAGCAATGAACTAATTGGCTCAGGAATCACCATCATAGCTGAACCAATAATAAATTATCTTGCTTTTGTAAACTTTGCAAACAAAAACTTTTTAAGATAAAATAAATCTTTTCTAAATCAGGGCAAATAGGACATGTCCAATAAAGCAACAGAGAATTCAGTAGAAACTGATACCATTTCCCCCCAGGTCTTTTAAAAGCAGGGTATATCCACCCCTCTTGCTGGACCATAATTCATCCCGACAGCCTCTGAGGCTTAATTAATGGCCACCCTTCTCTAATGGAACAGTTAATCTCTCCAATATTAACTGTGGCTGATCTCAAGTTCTGGCTTTGGATAAAAATCCAACTTGGATATGAATCTCCAGAATGCCGAACTGCCTTTGCCAACCGCACAAGGTAGAAGCCCAGGAGAGACCCAGACGCCCCTTGGCCTTCTCCAATGCTTTCCTCCTGCCCTAGTTTCTGAGCTGCTGACCGCAAGGCAGGCTTTGCAATGGGTCAGCAGTTGTGGCCGGGTTGGCCTGCCATGCTGCTAATTATATAAGCTATACTTACCTAGAAAGTATGGGCAGTTTCTTATGAATCTGGCTACTATGATTACAAATTTAATTCCTAAAAGTAACCCAAAATGTAGGTTCCTCTCTCTTTATTTTATCCTGCCCTGCCCTCCCCTGAAAGCAATGCAAATGCGTGTAGAACAACAACAACAAAAGAAATTTGGATGAAAGAGGAAAACAAATCCATTTTTTCTTTTGCTTGACTACTTTGTGCTACTTACATGCAGTAGCTCATTTCATGTTGTCTGCCCAACAGGTGAGGTCGAGTCTTATTTGGCTGATGAGGAAACTGAGAGGTTAAGTGACTTGTCCAAGGTTCTAGAGATAAGTGGCTGAGCCAGGCTTGAGTGCAGACCTGTTCTACTCTAAAAGCCACCTTGGGATCGTTAGATGACAAACATAAGGACTAAGAACCAACCTATTAACCAACTATCTCTTGGGCCCTGGGCCTTTCCGCCCAGCCTGGTGTGCCATGCCTGGGCCCAGAAAGGCAGTTATCCTGAATTCATAAAAGAGAGCCGAGAGTCCAAGAGTGTGGAGCTATTGCTGTAGCTGCAGCAGGTCAGAAATACCTTAAGAGAATTCAAGACCCAGGTCTCGCCACCTCCAAAGCTGTGCTTGCTACCCTAATCCTGCCTTCCCCATCAGCCCTGATCCATCCAATTCTTTTGTTCTCAATAGCGTCACAATCACTTATGAGGCTGTCATATATTGATCAAGGAGCAACTCAATTTGCCCTCAACGCCTGGAGCAGGCCCTGGCAGTGCTACACCCTGATTTCAGGTCTGTTTTCTCCTGGTTTTGTACATTTATCCCCACTTCTGTGTGCTTTACTTCTAATTGCCTTTATCTACAACTTTCTTTAGAGAAATACACTGGAGCCACTGAGCCAGGTTGCCCCTACGTGCAGAGAGCTAGATGTTCCCAGGAGTCTGAATCCTCTCAAGGCAGCCTATAGCCAATGGCTGACTGGTTGGGAGCAGGAAAGCCCAGCTCCTTTGCCTCGAGCGGGACAAACTCTCAAGACGTAATTTACACCCCAGAGATCCCCCCAGGAACAGCTGAGATAGAACTTGGGCTGAAGTTATACCCTTGATCAGCTGCTTTCTCTTCTCTGACCTGCTTTCCTCATTCCTTTTCCAGTTTCTCTTGAGAGCAAACTCTTGAGAAGTTAGTTATGTACAAATTGTCATGCTTCTGGGGAACTTGTTATAAGACAACACCAGATTAAGATTGCGTCACATGACTTTGCATTTTCCAACAGCATTGCTTTCCTGCCTTCATCAATCTCATGGGGGCGATCATCCTGGATCTCCTCTTCTCTTCCTGACTTGCTCCACTTCCATCCACCCCCGTTCTCTTCTGATTCTTTACCTTTGGATCTATCTTTTCTTCATGATTAGAAAAAGAGTGATGGTCACACATGAAACAATCAAAAAAGCCAGAATCTGAAACAGGTCTGTCTGATTCCAAGTTCGTGCTGTTAACCACTAGGATGCCTACTCCTTAAGTTTTGTCTTTGTAGCTGATCTCTGGCATCCCAATTCTAGGATATCTTCCAAAGACTCTAATTTGGATTCACCCCATGGAACTTCTCCAGTTCAAACTCCCCTAAGCCTGTCTATCTGACCATTTAAAACCTAATATCTGGCCCTGTTTGGCCCATCCAATGACCCAAAATAGAAGACATGACATCTCTGAACTTCATTCATTTATGCACACAGTCTAGAAAATATTTATTGAATGCATTCTCTATACCAGGCTCTATTTGGAACACTAGGATACATGATTATTGGATTAGGGAAGGAAGGAAGGGACATTAAAGGCTCCTACTCTCTTTTCTGGTTTTAATTTTCTTTAATGCCTGTTCCCAAACTCCGCCAAAAGTTAAAAACAATATAACATAAAAACAATGGGCTTGGGAGGAGAAAAAAAAAAAAAGAACCTGAGTTTAAAAATACTCCAAGTAAAATACTAGCTCCGTGAGACTGGATAGATTCATGGAAGGCAACTCTTCAACAGCAGTTCTCAACCTGGATGAATCCAGGAGACATTTGGCAATGTCTGGAAACACTTTTTGATTGTCACAACTAGGGGATAGGTGTCTACTCTAGTGGGTAGAGGCTAGGGATGCATCCTACAATGCACAGGACAGCCTCCCACGGCAAGAAAACTATTTGGCCCAAAATATCAATAGTGCTGAAGTTGAGTAACCCTGATTTATAATAATAGTTCCAAAGCCACAGTGCTGATGTGGAAATAAATGAACAACTCGCTCCCATTAAGTCTGAGTACCCCTTTCTCTCCCTACTTCCCCTGTAGCACAGAATAGCAACACATTCCCAGATCTGGGATTTTGCTGGGAAACATGAGGCCTGGCCTAACTCTCCACCTCACCCTCCCCCCAACCCTAAGAGAATTGCCTAAATTCGCAAGGCAACTTTTTTCACTTCAGAGGAGATATTCTGTTCTCTCTGCAGTGACAAAGATTAAATAGGTGCTTATCATCCTAGCATATATTGGGGTCCAAGGCCTTTTTTCTTGTTTTAAGAATATGGAAGCCACAGAAAGATCATACAGCAAGCATAATGGCAACCAGATTTCATCCTGTGCTTTACCAGAAAAACCAAGCCGTAGGCATTTGCCTGTATGAAAAGCATGAGCAAGAATGAGCCCAGGTATGCTAGACTAAGAACCTCTGGGACCGTTTCCACTTTACCCTTTCCTAAAGCTATGGCATTCTTAGCAAATTTCACTTCCCTTTGCATCATTAATTAGAATCTACCCAGACTAGGAAATTATGGACATGGAATCAGCCATTCTCCATGACAGCCTCAGCTGAGTCACTCACTCTTCCAATATGGTAGCCACTACTTACAAATGGCTATTTCAATCTAAGTTAATTAAAATGTTTAAGAAACTAAACATTCAGTTCCTTAATCACACTAGCCACCTCTCAAGTGCTCAACAGCCCCTGTGGCTAGCAATTACCATATTGGACAATGTACATATAGAATATTCCCATCATCACAGAAGGTTAAGCAGGACTGCATGAATGATGTTGGGCAAAACACTTAATTTGCTTGAGCCCTTGTTCCTTCAGTGGTAAAATGGGGACCATATTTCTTGACTTGTCCCTTTTCCAGAACTATGAGGAAGATGAACTTATGGAGTATGTGTGCTTTGTAAAATATTTTTAAAAATGCAAATGTAAGGATTGTGATAAGAGCCCAAATCATTTCCTTTAACAAAGATGATCGGCCTTGCTTTATTGCCAAGAAACCAGAATGCTGCTGTCCAGACCTTTTATTTCCAGGCTGATAAATTATTGCTCAGGGTGAATAACTTTAAAGTGAGGAAGTTTTGTGGGTATGTTTCCCCTCCTTCATAACTTAAGTCTCTGCTATGTACATAGTAAATCCATGGGTCCACTCAAAGAGTTTTGCAGGTCATGAATTTTCCCTTTGCCTACTTAGGAAGTTTTCACAATTGTTTTGCATTTTTCCTTCTAAAAAATCAGCCCAGCTCCTCCATCCCTATGTCAGCATTCAAGCAAACTCAATCTCTGGGCTTGGAGGGAGTCTGTGAATTTTTCTTAATTGGGATCAAGAAAGCCTTCCAAATCAAATAGAAGGAATAATTCCCATCAAGCCCCGAGTAGTCTTTGGTGTTTGCTCGGGCGTCAGCTTGGACACACTCCACCAGAAGAGCAAACCTCTGTTTGTGCTTAGGCTTGTCCGGACCTGTTGTAAGTCGTAACTCGATGAAAGCATTATAAGGCAATAAGAGTGTGCACGTCAAGTAATCATCTAAATTATGTCTGAGAGGGCTCAAAGCATGCCAATGGGGCAGCTCAGGCAATCTAGAAGGTACCATTGGAATCAGGAAGGTTGAGCCATTCCCAGGCCTCTCAGAGACTCTTGTGTTTTTTTAATGGTAATAATAGGCCTTGGTGCTCTTCACGCTCTTCAGGGTGAAGATGCTTTATCAACATCCATGGTTAAGCCATGAGATTAATTACTCCTGATGCAAGGAAACACTCTAGACCAGAAAATGGAGTCCTGGGACCAGGCAGGCCAAGAGGAATATCTAGGTGTTGCTTTGTTGTTCCTTCTTCATATCAAGACTATTACAGTGAACAAAGCAGACAGAAGTCCTGTCCTTGTGGGGAGGGGAATAAGGGAAAGGAGAAAGGCAATAACAAATGAACAAAAAAATATATGAAATCAGAAAAAGACAATCAGACAGGAATGCTAGAAATAGAACGAGGAGTTAAAATTTCACAAACAATGGTCAAGAAAGGCCTGACAAAGTGACATTTCAGCAGGAACCTGAAGGAAATGAGATGTACGCCCTGGGGATATCAGTGGGGAGTGCTCATCAGGCAGAGGACCCTGGCAAGTGCAAAGTCCCTGGGGCAGAGGTGTGCCTGGCCTCTTTGAGAAGGAGCAGCAGATTAGAGGGGCTGAGGCAGAGTGAACTGGGGAGGCCGGGAGGAAATAGTTGGAGATGAGGTCACAGAGGTGGCATGGGGCCAGATAACATAGGGCCTCCTCTGGTATTCTACTCTGTAAGACATGGGAACTCTTTGGAGAGAAGAGCAGAGTGAAATGATCTGACTTAAGTGTTAAAGGATCTTTCTGGACACTCTATTGAGAGTAGACCGAGTGAGAGGAAGGCAATGCAAGGAAGAAAGCAGTTTATGATCAACCAGCCTCACGGGGTTTTCCCTCACCAGTAGTTCACCAACCTTGTCTCTAGGACCTGCAAGCACTCACACCAAATCAGTGCTGTCCCCACCAGGGCCACCCCAGAGACCACAATGAATTGTACCATTGGGTTCCTTCTGTCTATCCAAAGCCACTCACAGCCCCATAAAATCAAAGCACATTGTTGTTAGAAGGATCCTGGACAATTACTTGGCTCAACTTTTCATTTTTTTTAATGGTGAAATGGATCATACATACAGTAATAAAGTAAGTACTCATGTGCTACTATCCAGTTAATAACAAGAACATTACTAGTCCCTTAGACACCATCTGTGTCCCTTCCCAGTCACATGCCTCTCCCTTCGCCCTTCACCCCCCACCCAGAAGTAACTACCATCCCGCCTTCTTGTTAATAATTCCCCAACTATTTTTTGTGGGTCTCCCACCGACACATGAAGATCCAAATAATACGTTTAGTTTTGGAAAATGGGTAGCAGTGCAAACCTACGTGTGTCACTGCTACATAAAAGTTCACAGGAGAAGGTGGGCTGAGCTGAGTCTCTAGATCATGATCTGGCCTCAGCTTCCCTACGGTGTTACAAGAACCCCTTCTGGGGAAGTCACTGGGCAAGAAGGTCACAAGAGAGTCCTCAAAAACATGGAGCTCACTTCAGGACACTACATCTTGTCTGGCAAGGCTGGAGCGTGGGCTGAGAACTAGACACACAGAAGGAAAATAGTCAAGGAGAGTGGGCTGCTCTGAATTGACATGGCCTATGTCCAGCTCTCAGGATGAGGTCAAAGTAGAACATTTCTGTGGGTGATGTGAGTGTCCTCAGCTTATCCAAGCAGCAGGGCTTGGAAGAGAGAATAGGAACTTCCTCAGCACATGGTCAAGACATGCCAGATATAGTTCAGAGTCCAGACCAGACTCTCCTGGGTGTTCTGTCCTCAAGTTAGCTAGGAACTCGGTGTTGACAACCCTCAGGGGGTCTGTCTCTGCTCAGATCTGGTGGATTGCCCTTCATGTGTAGACACAGTTGCCATCCTGGGATATCCCTTCACCGTCCTCCTGGGAATTCCCCTCACTCTTTCTCTTTTAGCTCTGCTATGTGCTGTAATCCATGTCTTCTGTATTCTTGATTTATTTTTTCATTTTATTCAAGTACATCCTCCAGTGGATTTTTGAGACCATTTTGAGACCTTGAATATCTGAAGATGTCACCATTCTGCCCTCAGTTATAGTTAATAATTTGGCTAGGTATGTAATTGTTAGTTAAATATTATTTACTCTTAGAATTTTTGGAGATACTGATGTTGAAAAATCGCAAGCTATTCGGATATCTGAACCTTTGTATGTAATCAGTTTTTTCTCTCTAGAAACTCATCAAATCTTTTTTTGTCTCCAATACTCAGAAATTTCCTGATAATCCTTTATGTGGATCTTTTTTTTCCATCCCCTGTGCATTAGGTAACAACTCTTTCAATCCGTCAACCCACGTCCTTCAGTCCTGGGAAATTTTCTTAACTTATTTCATAGATTGTTTTCGCCTCTCACCTTCGCTTTCTCTCAACTCTTTTTCTGGAATTTCTTTTGGACTCTCTAATATTGTTATAATTTCTTTCCTATTTTTATTTCTTTGATTTTTTGCTCAACTTTTTGTGACATTTCTTCAAATTTCTCTTCCAGTCTTCCTGTTGAGATTTTTATTTCTATCCTTATGTTTTAATTACCAAAAACTCATTTCCTTCTCTCTTTCTTTATTTTAGAATATCTTTTTCTCATTCCATTCGTGTATTATCTTATCTCTCTTGAGAACACTGATGAAAGATGTTTTGACATTCCATCTCCCTCATGTCCATGTTTCCCCTCCACTGCATTTTCTCTGTTTATTTCTTAGGGTCTCTGTCTTTCACGTTAGAGCCTTTCCTAAATGCCTGGTAATCCTGGTTGCTTGTTATGAATAAAAGTGAGGAACCAAAAAAGTGATTGGAAGCTCTCAGCTACGCAGTGGAGCCTGTTAGCATTGACGTTACCAAAGGTGTGTTAGGAAACCCTGTGTCAGTATCTTTTAGTCTTTCTTCTTGGCTGGAGGTTAGAGTTCCCAAAGAAGATTCTACCTATCTCTGGCCTGGAGGGTAAAGATCTTGACAGCATTCTGTGATCAAAGTGGGGAAGAGTCCTGGAGATCTCAGCATATAACATGCATTGTGCAAACAGTCACTTAACTCCCTTGTCTTTGATATGGTGTCTCTACTTGACGCCTAGTATCTCCTAGCCCAGTGACCTCCAGTTTTGCCCCCCAATAAAATAAGCCTTCAGATTTACCAGCTGTTTAACCATTTAAGGCAAGTAATCCTAGCTGCAGTAACAAATTCCCAAATCTCAATGGCTTAACAAACTAAATTTGCTTCTTACTCCTGCAAAACCTAATGTTGATGTTCCTACTTGGCAGACAGCCTCCCATGTGGTCATTAGGGGACCCAGTTTCCTTCCACTTTGTGGCTCCACGAGGTCTCAGAGATTGTTCTATTTAGCTCTTGCATGCAGAAAGAGAGAGAGGATTATGCATGTGAGGTTGTTATGGGAAAGCCTGAAAGTGGCACATACCATTGTGCCCACATTGCATTGTGGACTCAGTCACATGGCCCTACCCAACTGCAGAGGAGACTAGGAAATGTATCGAGCTGTGTGCCCCGATGAAAAAGGAAATGGGCTTTGGTGAATGCATAGCAATCACTACTCGAAAGACTCTGGTATATTACTTTATCTCTATAAGTCTCAATTTTTTAAGCTATAAAATTGGAACAATACTGCCTGCCTCACAGTACTATTGTGAGGATTACATTCGTGAAATGCTTGGTCTAGTGCCAGGCACACAGTAAACCCTTGGGGAATGATTGTTGTTATTTCTGAGTTGTATGTTTTTCTTATCTTCTTTAATCCGTTTTATCAAAAATGGGGATACATTGAAAGATCAACTCTTTCATCTTTATAGAAAGAAATTTAAAAAGCAGATGACAATATACAAAAGAAGAATAAGGAGAAGGAGGAGGAGGGGTGAGACTTGCATACTGAACATCGCATCCATTTCATTTATATGTCAAATATTTTCTCAACATCTACTATGTGCCAAGCATTGGAGTAGAGGCCCAGAGATGCTGAGATAAATAAGATAAGATCCTTGCCCTTGAGGTCACCACCATCTGACCGAGAATCAAAACCCTAACTTTGTCATTCTTTTGGAAACTTTGGGCCAGATTCCAAAGGAAAGTTGGGAGATATCCCAGAGGATAAAATGATCTGAAATAATTTTCCAGTTTAGCGGTCAAAACTTGGGTTAGTCAAAGTTATCAATCATCTCCATGTTGCTAAACCCAGTGGCTAATTCTCGGTCTTTATCTTCCTTGACTTGGAGCTGACCATGACCTCACCCTTGAAACAGTGTCTTCCTGTGGCTTCCAGGACAACACCCCCCCCCGCCGGTCTTGCTTTTACTTCATTGCCTGCTCCTGCTTGGTCTCTTGTACTGGTTCTTCTTCATTCCACAGGGCTCAGTCATTGTACCTCTCCTCTTCTTTACGTACACCTCTACCTTCATGATCTCATACAGGGTTATAGCTTTCAATACCATCTGTAATTTGAAGACTCCCCAAATTATATATCCTGCTCATGCCTCTCCTGAACTCCAGATTCATATATCCAATTGCCTACCCAACTTCTGTACTTAGATGCCTACCAGCTGAAGTTCTGCTTTTCCCCCATTCCCACACCTGCTCTTCCCACAGCCTTCCCCATTGCGTTAATTGGCAACATCTTTCCATTGCTCAGACCACAAACCTAGCAGTCATCCTTGACTCTTTTCTTTCACACCTCATTTAACCCATCAGTAAATCCTGTTGGCTCCACTTTCAAACTATATCCAGAACCCAAATACTTCTGACCATATCTACAACCACCGCCTTGATCCACCGTCATCTCTCACCTGGATTATTCCATTAGCCTCCTAATTTGTCTTCCTGCTTTTTATACCATAGCACTTAAAGCACGTCATAATTATTGTCTGTCTCTGCCACTAGGATGTAAGTTACAAGATGATAAGGGATTTTTGTCTGTTGTGTCCACTGTCGTGTCCCCAGTAGCTAGAACATTGTCTGGCACTTAGTAGGTGTTCAATATTTTTGGGGTAAATGAAGAAAGGAATGTGGGCACTATTTTCGATATACCTAATGCAATTTAGAATAGTCCCTCCCATCCTGAAAGAAATCAAAGCGCGAGTTTAATATGAGGTGAACACTTCTGCAGCCTTCATTTCTTTTAGAATATGATCATATTTGCTGGAGCAGGAGGTGGGGCTGGCGCTAGGCAGGAAGATGAGATCTCAGGAGAAGAGCACAGGTTGAGTTCTCTGGGCCCAGTAGAAATGGTACAGCCTGGTGGTTTTAGAAAACACAAGTCAGCACAATGCCTCCTCCTCCTCTGTGACTTCCCTGCAGGCAAAATTAGCACCACCTTCTCTAGGAATCCTTGGTACTTCATCTGTTGAACAAAGCAGATTCTACTGTTGAACTTGCAGCAGACAATACTGTTACTCTGCTTTATATTCCCAACACCTAGCTAGAGTGACTAATTCCTGGTTTTCCTGGGACTGTCCCAGTTTTAAAACTGAGAGGCCTGCATCTAGGGGAACCTCTCATCCCTGGATAAACCAAGATGGTTGGTCACCCTACACTTAGCATAGCACCTGTCACCTAGTAGGCCACAATAAATAAATGTTGGATGGAACCGATTGTGTTACAATTATCTGTCCATGTCTCCATTCCCACTCCAGTGCCTGGCCTATGGCATAATGCTTCCTAACGTGTGTTTCAGAGAACCCTAGTTCTATATGATATCAACAAGGGTCATTGCTATAGTAGACGCTGTTGGGTGCCCTACCCAGATCTCCTTTCCTGGGCATGTGCATCCATCCCCAAGATGCTCTGACTGTTGGCTACCAACAACTCACAGCTATACCCTTTACACAAAAGATTGCCCTTAGCCTATGGGAGACTTCTTGCTTAAGGGTTTCAGAGAGATATTGCCCTCCTTCCCAAAGGGTCACTTGGAGGCGATAACTGTCTGATGCTGGCATGAAAAGCTCATCCCACTTTCTTCAAGATGAGACAACTCTGCAGCATCGTTCATGCTCCAGAGCTCCCCATCAGATTTAGTTGAGGTTAGACTTCAGCCGAACCCATATCCTTGCAAAGCTTCTTCTCTCACTTCCTTTCAGGTTTCTTCTAAGAGAGCTCCCTCAATAAATCACTTGCAAAAGAATGTCCACCTTAGACTCTGATTCTAATAAGCCAAACATAAAACAGTTATTACTTAGAGTTATCCCAGGAAACTACCTCTAAGGATTCTGGAGTTGGACCACCCACCTCATTACAGCTGGCATTAAGGACCCCCACCTCTAACAGTCAGTGGAGACTGATGAACATTGGCATGCTGTAACACAGTAAATGCTAAGATTTTCCCTTGAACTTGGATAGAATACAGGCGCAAGGAGATGCACTGGTTTGTGCAAAGTGTGATGCTCAATGGGCTCCTTGAAAATATTTAAAGAGATTCTCTTATCCTGTAGCCAGAGGGCAAGTTGAGCCAAAACCAGGCTCAAACCTAATCGTAAGAGTAGTAGAACTTCAGAGAAGGTTGAATTCTAAGCCTTAGAAAGTCTTCTAGCCAAAGCAGGGCTGTGATAGAGAAGAAGTGGGGCTCTGAGGATTGGGATGAGGATATCTTGGTAGACGCACTTGAGAATCTTGAACTACCAGTTCTCCTTGAACACTCTGGTCCTACAGAAGTGAGCCACTCCCCTTGTTAAAAGACAGAGCCTCCTGTCCCCACCCAGCCTTACTTGAAGATTGCGCAAAAGCCTCAACTGAGACAAGTGCTTTATAAGACAATGCTTGCCCTTCTCAGGACCTGGCTCCATTTCCCCTCCTGGCCACCAGCCCATAATTAGGGTCAAATCTCAGCTTGACCTGACTGAGAAAGTGCTGGGCCTGCTAAGGCAGATGAGAGACTTTATACCAACTGAAGAACAGACATGGATAAATGTGCCAGTAGGAATTGGAGGAGAATGCCAGAAATGGATCATGAAGGTATTGGATCAAGGAGAGCAAATTATAAAGCTGGGTAAGGGAGAGTTTATCAGTATCAGGGTACTCTGTGTAACACAGACCCCCAATAATTATTGAAATACACTGATTATTGTTAAAATAACTGACTTGGGGGCCAGATATACTGTTGAGATGGATCTTGGAAACTTGGAAGAAGCAACTGTCAATAGTAAATGAAGTTGATACCAGATCTACTGGGCAGATTGTGGAGGAAGAAATCAAAAAGCCCATGAAAGCGGGCGCTTTAGAGTGGATCTACCGAATAAGACCAGAGAATGTATTAGCTGTCCATGTTCTTCAGGAGGGCCCAGAGAACATTCCACTTACTTACCAAAGTGATTAGGAATATGTTGGTCAGGAGAGGACCAGCATTGTACAGAAGCTCAGTAACAGCTGTCCTCTGTAGGCTGAGCTGATAGTAGAGTTTCCCCTAGTAGCAATGTGAGGGCAAAGGTCAGGAGACAGTGCTTAACTTCAGAAACCATGTAGACAGAACTTCAGAAGTGATCAGCAAGTTTGGAATGGTAGCCAGAGAGGCCTGACATTCAAGGATATAAGGAAATAGCTAATAGAACACAGTATTTTTAAGGGCAAGATAGACAGACAGCCAACAAGAAATTAAACTAATTTCTTTACTATGAGATTGCTCAAATCTTAAAATAGGTTTAGGTTTGTTCTGACTCTCTAAAACAGGTACCTCAAACTTATTTGACCAGAATCCTTTTTTTTAAGAAGCCCTCATGTGATTGGCATTTTACAGAACAATAATGCTACATAGTTCATTGTTCAAAATATTTACGGAGAGAATGCATATATGAACGTATAAATGCTTCCTTTGTACAACTTCATGTAGTCATTAGACATATCTAGAGGTCCAAAGCATTATTCTGATGCCTACATCCTAGGACAAAGAAATGAGGAAAATATTGATCTAGTAATGACAGAATACATTTGCTAACGGACTGGCCAAACCACAAACTCAAACAGCTCAGAAGCAGTCAGCATTTGATATGTCAGCAACTCATTCACCCTCCCTCACCCCCACAAAGCTTACAAAGGCAGGACATCAAGAAAAATGACTTTGGGGAAATTAATGGAACAATGTATAGAGAAGGGAAGAAAGTCAATAATGAAATTGGTCCAATTTAAACAGTCCAGGCCAAGACCACAAGGTAAAAAACTTATTTTAAGTTACATTCAACACTGAAAATAAGTCCCTATGATTTATTTGGCATTCCAGAAGATAAAGAGCAATAAACAAATGCTTCAAGTGCATTACATGATCATCAGTTATGTGCTTCAGTGATTCAAAGCTGGGCACAATACAGCTCAACAGCACACAGTGAGCTTTGTCCCTTCCATCCGACTGCCTAAATGCTTCCACCATTGCATCGACAGAAAGGCTCCAACCACCATAATAGGTAATTTCCCTTCAATCAGTAGGCAAATTATAAGAGGAAATAAATCCAACATTAGCACTGGTTCCAAAAGAAAGACATGCATTTTTCAACAGTATATGTTTTCTGCCTCAGGCTTGTATTGTTCAGACTCTTCGGGAACAATCTCTACTCTGTTTCTTTGGAAGATGTCTCTTTCACTGTGCTCCAAATCCTGCTTGTAGGACATCTTGACTCATACTTGAAAGTGCCAGTTGCTTCCTCTCCAGTCCCACTGTTACCCAGACGCAGACTTTATCTTATTCTCAGATCACTACAATAGACTCTTAATTAGTCACCCAACCTAACTCGCTTGTCAGTTAACTCTCTCCTTTATACCTCTCCTGCCATTCCCTGTTCAAAAACCACCAGCAACATAGTGTGCCTACTATGTGAAGCCCAAACCCTTGGCCATTACTGAAGACCTGTGTGAGAGGGTCAAAGATGTAGTGAGAAGATTATGAACTTTGGAGTCAAACAGACCTCAGTTCTAATCTCAGATCTAATCTCTAATCTTCTAATGCCACTTGCTAGCTAAGCCTCCTTAGAAAAGTGATTTCACCTCCTTGGGCCTTAGATGCCTCGTCTGAAAATAGGAATAAACTTTGATGTTGTGGGACTTGATGTGCCTCCTGTGAGAATGTGTGTAGGGTGCTTGGCACCATGTCTAACATATAGTAGGCACTCTATAAAAGGCAGCTGTTTAACCATATATAATATACCTCCCTCTTACCTTTTCCTGTCTGTCTGCTTTCACACCCTTACATGAACCCAACTTTTCAGCCAGTTATGCTACCCACAGAACATAGAATGTTTGCAGTTGAAAAGGACTTTAGATATCATCTAGTCTAAATATGATACATTTCTTTCCCCATGTCAACTTCACCAATTTATAGTAGCCACTGGGATTCTGAATTCAGACTCATTCCAAGGTGTTTTTTTTATGCCATAATTGATTAGTCCATGTCATGGGAGGAGGTAGTAGTGATAAATAAGGCAAACATATCTCACATCTGATGTAAGACAGTCACCCACGCACACCCAGATGTATCACCACAATCATCTTTTTAGAATAGATGTATCACCTTTTTAGAATAGAAGTTTGGGAAACTCACCTTGAAACCACATTTGCATAAAAACTACCTTGATTTTACTTAGATTACAAGGACTTTTTACATAATGTAGAGGGATGGTGCTGATGGTGATGGGGGTTTAGTCCCCCACCACCACTCTCAGGAGTTGGAATATCAGGCTGCAATAAGAAGCTTTGGATTCAGTGTACATACAGTAATGTGACTTATCTTTAAAATGTGTTTAATGAAAAAAAAACAAAGTGAGAAATAGAATACAATGTCTTTTACAGAAATCTAAAATGCATGCACAAAAATGATGAGATACCACCACACACCCATTAGAATGGCTAAATTCCAAAAACAAAAAACTACAAAATCAACTGCAGGTGAAGATATGGAACAACAGAGGAACTTTCATTCATTGCTGGTGGGACCTCGAAAGGGTACAGCAATTTGGGAAGACAGTTTGGAAGTTTCATACAAAGCTAAACATAGTCTTACCATATGATCCTACAATCATACTCCTAAGTATTTACCCAACAGATTTGAAAACTTATGTCTACCCTAAGACCTGTAAGTGAATGTTTCTAGCAGCTTTAATCATAATCACCAAAAACTGGAAGCAACCAATATGTCCTTCAATAGGTGAATGGATAAACAAATTGTAACACATCCATATGATGGAATATCACTGGACAATAAAAAGAATGAGCTGTCAAGTCACACAAAGACATGGATGAATCTAAAATGCATATTGCTAAGTGAAAGATGCCAGTCTGAAATGGCTACATACTGCAATGGCCACATACTGCATACTACATACTGATTCCATTTATATGACATTCTGGAAAAGGTAAAACTATAGAGATAGTAAACAAATAAGTGCTTGCCAAACGTTCAAGGGTGGAGAGGAGTTAAATAAGTGAAGCACAGGGGATTTTTGGGGGGTGGTGAATCTACTCTATATGGTAGAAACATGGCACTATGCATTTGTCAAAACCTATAGCATTTTATAGCAAAAAGAGTAAATCTTAATGTATACAAAACTTTAAAAAATCATTTAGAAGGTCAGGGGTTCCAGGATGAAATGCAGAATGTGACAAAAGATTCTAAATGTATTGCAGATGTATGAAATAACTTCATTGAAAGGAGTGGGGAAATAAGATCTAACCAAAGTAATTTTGAAAATGTGTAGAGTCTGAAAGACTAAAGGCAAAAGGCACTGCACATGAACACTGTATTCTAGTTGATAAAGTCATTTTCCATGGGATTCCAGGTCAATAATTCTGAAATCATTATACATTATACTGGAATTGAATAATTAAGCAAACGGATGGCAGATGGTGGGAGCCACGTTTCTCGCTATTGGAGTGGGAGATTACATGAGCAAGGGGAGTAGCCTAGAATGATCCATGTGGTGATGGGTTAGGGTTAGAGACATTAGTATATAGATACAGATTGTTACATACAGAAATATATACATATATACATATGTTTTTTCCTGCTCTGTCAGCTGAGGGAGCACAGAAGCAATGACAACCGTATAACAATGAGCACACCTAGTGCCTAGATCTTGATTTCTAATCCTATTCCCCAAGAAGAGGAACCAAGGATCCTTAGAGAAATGGCTGATTCTAGGACTGGATCATGATATACACAAGATGAGCCTAGAGTATCTTACAGTACTAGAAAGTAAGGAAGTGCCCCAAACAAGATAATACCCGCAATGACGAGGGTTTGCCAGAAGGACACAGGAACCAACTGAAAGAGTTCCAAATTAAATATCTATGAGGCTATAAACTATTGAATAAACAAATGGGAGAGAATAGACAAATCTCCCATGCAGAATAATTCCAAATAATTTATATAGATACTCTGCCCTCAAGGAGAACAACTCCCTGCTCCCCAAGTGGAGGCCATACATAGTGACTTCCTTCTGAAGAGGACAGTGTGGGGAAGGAAGGAGGTGGAGAAACCTGGCCAATGCCATCTCAACAAGGTGATCAAGATTAACACCCATAGTGAGAAGTCATGGCGATAGCAGGTACCCATAACATGACTAGATGAGCGGCATTTTACATCCCAAAATGCATGACCTTAGTCTAATCATGAGAAAAACATCAGACAAATCACAATCGTGAGGTACATTCTACAAAGTATCTGACCAGTACTTCTCAAAACTGTCAAGGTCATCAAAAACAAAGAAAGTCTGAGAAACTTGTCACAGGAAAGCGGAGCCTAAGGAGACATGACAACTAAATGTAATGTGGCATCCTGGATGGGATCCTAGAACAGAAAAAGGACACTGGGCAAAAAACTAAGGGAATCTTAATAAAGTGTGGGCTTTAGTTAATAATAATGAATCAATACCAGCTCATCACTGTGTAAATGTACCATGATGATGTAAAATGTTAATAATAGTGAAACAGGGATTGGTGTGGGATACATGGGAACTTTCTTTTCTATCTTTGCCATTTTTCTGTAAATCTAAAACTATTTTAAAATTCTGTAAATCTAGAACTATTCTAAAATTTTAAAAGCAAAACCAAAAAATGCATTCAGATAAAAAAAAAATAATACATTATATAATAACACATGCAAACAAAAGATACACTGTAAACCCAATGGTTGTTTAAGGGAGAGGAGAATGAGAGTGAAGAATGTAGATAAGACGGAAGGAAGGAAGGAAAAAAGAAAGGAAGGAAGGAAGGAAAGGAGGAGGGAAGGAAGGAAGGAAGGAGGAAGACCAAGCCTTGCACAAACCATTGAAGATAATCTTCTGTGAAATGATGATTAAAATAAATAGAAGCTCCTGACCAGAGGTCTATAAAGGAAAAGAAAATAATACACCCCGCCCCAGTCCCATGCTATCAATACTTCTGCCACAGCAAGGAACTCACATTTGTATTGTATCCACCTATGTTTCCTTCTTTTAAAGAATTGCCTTTGGAGCAATGGCTTCCTCTGCTCATTTTCTACATTGAAGCCTAATGGTATTGTGCATATCGAGTAGGGCACTGGGTGAGTTCTCTGTACCCTGCATATCAAGAACACTGTTCATGACGTGCTGTGACAGAGCAGTTTAGAAATATGTGCACAAATATTTAAACATTGTCTCTGTTGCTCTTAAATTCCTTTATTTTAATTTTCTTATAGTTTTAGTGGTCTGTAAGGTATTTGGAGAAAACATTGATAAAAGAAAATGAACTCACCACTTCTGAGTCAGACAGATCTGGGTTCAAATCCAGAATGGATGTTGGACTTAAGCAAATGACCTAATTCTTTTGGTGTTTCAGTTCCCTTATCTGAGAAAACTGTGATAAGAATACTTGAGATAATGTATGTATAGTACCCAGAACACACAGTAGTGCTCAATTTCCCTTGACTTTTCCATTGTTACCTTCAGATACTGAGATAAGTGATGCTATCTTACAGGAAAATGGGAAAATTCTAGACTAAAATCCCCACCTGCTTAGCTAGTTTCATTGATATGGTCTATGGGATTTTATTATTTTAGGTAAAGATTATCTTCCAGCAGGGGTGATTTACGGGGCTGTGTGCTCCTGTTTTGTGAATCAGGAGATGAGAGTACTAATCCTTGCTCTGTCACTCACTGTCTTTGTAACCTAGAGACACCCAACTCCTTTCTCTGGACCTCAGTTTTCCCATTTCTTAAATGTCATCCTAGTTGATTCCCATGATGCCTCATGAGGAAGCCAACTGAAGAAATTAAAATCAAAATTGTTCTTTGTGTTTTGATGAATGGTGTCCTCATCTGTGGGTGGAGAACTGTGCCCTTTGTTGAGATTTGGCTCCCCTATGGGTAGAAGCTGATGTATCTGTTTGTACTTTTTAAATATGTGCCCTTTAGTCAAATTATCAGGAACTCAACATGTTATAGAGCCTGTTGAAGCTAAAAGCATGGTTTCAAAGTTCTCTTCCAGTTCTAACATTCCATTTCTTCTTGGACTATGAGGTAATTTTTTTCCATAAGACCCCCAAAGTCACGGAACACAAAATTATAGGTAAAAGTGTCTTCCAAAATGAAAGAAGGGACTTCAGATGAGTATAAAAGTGAGAACTAGAAAAGGAATAAAATTCACAAGACAAGGCCATTTTTTGAGTTCTCAGAATGCATATTCCATTGGCTTAATGTGAAGATTCAACTCTATCTAATTCCAGAAATTTCTACTGGGCATCCACCATGAGCCAGACCCTATCCTCAATCCTGGAGATACCAGGGGAACATTTAAAGGCTTAAATAAGGGACTTACAAGATCAGATTTGCATTTTAGAAAGATCACTGCAGGGAGTAGATTTGAGTAGGGAAAGAGGAAAGGCAAGGAGAACAAGGGGAAGGTTTAGGAGGTTATTGAAAAAGTCCAGGCTAAAACACAACAGTGGTCTGCATCAGGGTGTGCTGATGGAAATGAAAGGAAATGAATGTTCTGAGATATACAGGAAGAAGAAAAACCCCAACTTGGTGACTGGTTAAAAGACATGTGTACAATGGGTTTACATGTGTGCCTATGTGTGCGAGCATCCGTGATATACAGGGTTGGGGGGGTGGTCTGGAATGTGAACCATGAGATTGCCTCCTAGAAGCAAGTTCCATCCCTAGGACCAGCTGAGGACCTGGGTTTTCCTTGAATCCTCCTCATAAATCTGTACAGGAGAAAAACAAGAGGCCAGACAAGAAGATGCATGTCTGAGGTAAAAGGAAAAACATGTTTGGTCCTAATAGGGTTGTGGTGGGAGGAGGAAAGGGGAGGAATGTGCTGGAGCAATCTGCCCCGAGGTGAGGACTGGATTGTGAGGCTGCCAGCATCTGTAGCGAGATGTTAATGGGGGTTATCAGCTGTTGCTGAAACAAAGGCAGGGAGTATGCTGGCAGCCAAGGAGCCCAAACCAGCCAAAAATGTGTGCGTGCGTGTGTGCATGTGTGTGTGTGTGTGTGTGTGTGTGTGTGTGCCTGTGTGTGTCCCAGAAGAAACACCAGGCTTACTGTCTACAGATGTCCTCAGAGAGCAAATGGTCTTGGCAATTCAAGCTCTGAACACCAGTTACACAAGATAGACACATTTAATGGAGGTTTGGTGTGTCTCTGCGGGGGCCATTTACATAGAGCTGCTTCATTCTTTTTTCATCTCTGGCAGAGAGGGGGTCCCTTATATCCCAAAGAGAAGCTCTCTCCCCACAAATGAAATCACCCTACCCCAACCAAACACACACAGTCACACATGCACACAGTCCCAGAGGTCTTCTCCGTATTGAAGGCCTGCCCATTCTTTTTCTTTGCCAATTCATATATACACACCAGGGCTTATATTTAAGCACGTTCCTCTTAAGTGAACTATTCCCATAAATGGTGCTCCTAGAATATGCTCTGTAAATGTGTCCAGAGCCATATATCAAATGGTGGAGGCCCAATGGCATCTCTCAAGAGGTACTTTGACATTTTACCCTGTTTGACACCATTATAAGGGAATCCAAGAATCAACTTGACATTCTGGGTGGCCTGGAAAATAGCTGACTTCTGAAGATCTTGGTGGCAAAGATAATAATAGCATTAACTTTGCAATTAGATAGACTAGAGCCAAGTCCAGGCTTTTGCATTGACCTTGGGCCTGTGACTTATTATCTCTGCTTGAGTTTCCTCATCTGCAACATGTGAATAATAACCATGAGTAAGCACAACTGTTATCCCCATTTTACAGATTGGGAAAGCTGAGACAAAGACAGAATAGTGATTGGTCCCAGATGAAACAACTAATCAATAGCACAGCTTGAATATGAACCCAGGCAGTCTGCACCCCGCACCCTATTGCCAGCCATATTTACACAAAATTTCTTCTTTAACCCTCAGAACAACTCTGCTAACGGGAAGTTAGACAAGTTACTTAAGTCTCTAAGCCTCTGCCACCCCAAGAGAAAAAGGTTTTGTTATTTCAGGCCTCATAAGGATCTTATAGGGAATAACTGAGAAATGCCAGTAATAAGATTAGCAGAGGGCTTGAGCTAATAATAATAATAATAAAGCTTGTAGTCACTGCAGTGGTAACACTAATCGTGTTGTTAGTATCAGTCACAACACCCACTGTACTTGTAATTATTGTTTCAATATTTGTGATTTCCTTGAACTACATGTTCCATGAGGACAGAAACTGTCTCTTTCTTATCTGCCCCTGTACCCACAGCACTTGACAACCTGACACAGACCTGGAACATACTGCGCTTTCAATGTTATTCACTGATGAATGAAGGAATGACTTTAATGCTGCCTCTCTTGGAGCGCTGTAAGATTAAATGAGAAGATGTATGTAAAACAGCTAGCACAATGTTTGGCTTGAGAACTCCACCCAATAAATATTAGGTCTTTCCCCTTTGCAACCAGAACACATTATCCAAGACAAACACTCCGGCATCACATGGTCCAGACAGGAACACAAACACCCCAGTCAGAACCCCTGCGCCACCTTGATGGGCTGCATTGCCAGGCATCATGGAGAACCATGCTGCGGGCACGTTTGGAAGTCTCAAGAGCAGAAAAGGGAAGGCACATGATATACTCATTGATTAAAGCTACTAATTAGGTCCATGCATGGTACAAACACAGGCAGCTCTTGCTTACTGGATACCAGGGAAAAGTCTGGCAGAGATGAAGGAAAACATAGCC
Organism: Diceros bicornis minor; assembly: GCF_020826845.1. Lineage (NCBI taxonomy): Eukaryota > Metazoa > Chordata > Mammalia > Perissodactyla > Rhinocerotidae > Diceros > Diceros bicornis. The sequence goes on along the minus strand of NC_080764.1, from coordinate 18,161,927 downwards.
AATCCATCCAGGAGCCAATGTGCTGCATCTATAAAGAGATGTTTCAACTGAGCATATTTGGAAACAGAAATTGCTGACGATGTTCAGAAACTCTAAGTAGAAATAATTGTTCAGAAACTAAATAGGAATATAATGGACAGCTGGGCAAACAAGTCTCTTTCTTGACTTTTTTCTCGCAATTGCTCGGAAAATAGCTCAAGTCAAGGCAATAGGCATTGTGAAAAATATGAACTTGAGCATCAGACAGACTTCCCTTCCAGTCTTGGCTCTACCAACTGTGACCCGAGACAAGTCAACTAACACCTAAATAATCTGTATAAAGGGACTGGCACAAATGGTAGATCCACTACCATCACCACCACTGCCTAAAGGTAGCCGCGTTGATTAGATGATCCACACCAACTGCAACTCGTGCACTTCTATCTTCCCTCTCAAGTGGCTCTAGTGGTTGTATTATTGTGTTGTGCTGTGAGTCACCACCTACTAATGTAACTTACCCAAGGCCTATAATAGGACAAGTGGCAAATAAGGACTCAAAGATGGAAGGGACCTGGACCAAATAAGATAGGCCACTCCAGAAATAGCTGAAGGCCAGCATTGGCCCAAAGGAGGGAGAGGTAGCTGAGTGACGGCACATCACTCTCTTCAGTGATTCTCTACCAGGGGCTGCCCACTTAGACTGAATTATGGAAGGCCAAGCATGGGCAGAGGCAGCAGCCAATAGGAAGCAAGCTAATTCATGACTGACAGCCCTGGAAGGTCTCGGGAAGTGGAGGAGCAGATATGGCAGCAGGTGGGAAGTGAATCTAGGCTGGAAACAGGGGGCTGTTGAACATCCACACAATAGGAGCCTTAGACACTGGGGTCCCCTACCTCACTCAGATGCCCAAGGCAGGAGACGAAGAGTGAGTGTCTGGTAAACTCAACCAGCCAGTCTCCAGACTCACCGTTCTCCAACCATTGAAATAATTTTCAGGTCTTGAGGGACTTAAAAATTATTGTATATACAACTCATGGTATAGTAGCATAATCAGTGACCTGAAGATACAATCCAATAATAATTTGTCAACGCTCTTTTGAGCAGAGAATTATTTCTGTGACTTCGTTTATTTTTGCCTACCAACAAGCCTAATTTTTTCTGTAGTGTCTCCCTCACCATAAAGAATGTCAACTCTAAGGCAGGTCAAGAGTGTAGGTAGAAGAAATTTTAATTTCTTTCCCCCTTTTTTAAATTTCCTATTTAATTTTTTTAAATTTATGCAAGTAGGACTAAAAATATTATAATAAATTTCTACTATACAAGATGTTGATAAGATCTGATATGTGGTATATGGCATGTGCAAGAGTAGTTTTTTCTTCCTTGTGTAAAGCCAAAAATTACTTTTTAAGCCAGACTTCATTGAAAAAAATAGGCAATTATACTTAACTTACATTTCTTGAAATTAATCTTTCTTTCCTTTTTATAAATTTTTAAAACTCATAAGGAGAACACAATACATTTCTGTTAAATAATTGGCTTAAGACAAAATGGAATTTAATTTTTCTAAAGGTAGGTTTGACATATTTAATCTAAATAAAGGTTGTAAATTATTTTAATGACTGTTATTTAAAATATGAAAATATATTGATCGTGTTGAATAGTAAAGCTATGGAAATCATGAACCAAAGCAATATGAATAAAAATATAGCCTAGGACAATTTATATAAGACTTTGAAAAAACATTTTGCTACTAAAATAATCAGTCTTAACTATAGGCCTAGCTGTTCCAAAATAATTACAGACATGTGTTGATTTCTTGATATCTTATTGGCCCGTGTGTGCATAACAAATGTTATGTGTTGGAAATGAAAAATAAAATTTACCTTGTAATGTGATATCTGTGTTATTATTTTACTGCACGAATACTCAATTCTTGGTCAAACTTGTGATAAGCACACACAGATTGTATTTCCAACTGAGACCATTTCTGTCCTTGTTCTTGATGCATGTTAAACAAGGAAAAGCTTGGTCACACATGTAGGAAGGTGAAAACATCAATAAAATGGCCCTTGCTTTCCTAAGCAAGGCTGGATACTCTTCTTCATAGAAACCAGAACTTGAGAGGGGCAGATCAGTAAACCTCATTTTGAGTATAGTATCAGATTGCCCCTCACAGTGTTCTCCTCTTCTTTCAAAGTCAAGTTCTCAGGCTGAACAGAAGATTCAGAGAAAGAGTCCCTCACCCCGTCATACACATGTGTTGAAAGAGAGGGAAAATACTGTAATTTGGTCCTGCAGATCTTCTAGATGGTTTATGATAAGATTTGAGGCATGCTAGTATCCTTCCTCTCTCCCAAGTTCAAGCAGCAGTGCAAATATGTCAACATTTCCTTTTGCAACATGATTTTTCCCAAAATCTTATCACTTGAAGTCAAAACATCCTTTCTAAGGCCTTGCAGAGACATCTTTCCTTGGCCCATGTGATGAAAACTGTTTTCTAGGTAGGCTAATATCTACAGCCATTTGTCACCTTCAAAGGTCTCAGAAAATCTGGCCAACTATTTTCTTGAAAGTATCCCTGCTGTTCACCTTTCAGCTCAGACACCTGTTGAGAACTCTCCCTCTGTTAAGCCACCAAATTTCTATATGTAGAAACCTCTCATGGAGCCAGCCACCGATGGGCCACCATCAATATAGCCACGAACATAGTTTCTCCAAGATAGACTTTGTCTTTCTAAATATAAAGACAAAACATTACATATGGATGGTTTTTGCTTGTTTCAGGTAATTTTTTTTGGTAGCAGTTGAAGTTTTCTTAAATTTCATCATCATTTACGAATCTTGCAAATACCATGACATGACATTTGTTTGACGAGACATGACATTTGTTTGACGAAATCTGTTGACTCTCCAGCTTGGATAAAGAAGCTATTGTTTTTCAGTTTATTACACAAATTTCTTCATCAACACGTGACACATCATTGATGTGTTGACCAATCAAACAGCTTAAAAGGGGAACTTTTTCCATTTCTCCTTCTGCATCCTGTCCTACCATTTTACTCATTTTAATTTTACTAGTGTTATTAGGTTTTCACCAACTGTGTGACTTTTCCTTTTGGGGGCAATACATTCTGCTACTAAGTAACTTGCTCCCTGAGCCTGAATGTGACTTTTTAGCTAAAGGTTTACCCTGTTGTTTTGGAATTCCAACAGCCATTTAAAATCATCAGTACCTTTCCTTGTAAAAGGGCTGTGATGGGTAGTTAAAAGTCACATTTTGCTGAAGCTATCACTGCATTTGTGAATTGACCCTGCATAGTGAACTAGGACAGCATAGATCACCAGCCTTGTAAACCCACTGATAAGCAGTTTTCATCAGAAAGAGGACTTTCATTGTGTGCCACTAGTTGCAGTAGTGAGTGAAATGACTCAGAAGATTCTAAGTCGGCATTACGAACCTTATCAGAATTGTCCATACTTGTAGGATTAGAAAAGTTCACACGGAAAAACAAACATAGAAGAAGAGCAAGGAACACTAAAAAAGTAAAACATCAAGGGAAACTGACCCTACCTGATGTTGAAATCTACTATAAAGCCAGTATAATTAAAACAACACAGGGCTGACACATGAACCAACAAAAGACCCATGGAATAGAATTGGAAACCAGAAATAGACCAAGAACATTTGGAAATTTAGTATACAATAAAGGTGGCCTCTCGAATCATTGGTGCAAAAATGGACTTTTTAGTAAATAGTGATGGACAACTAAGTAGTCAAGAGGCTACAAGATTAGAAGAAGCCTTCCACGGAGCTGGGAAAAAGAGATTATGCTGGCTGGTGGCGTACCTCTGAGATGGTTCATGGGCCTGATGCCAAAAGAAGCTGGAGGCTGAAACCAACTGCCAGGGTGACTTGAACAGGAACAGCAAGAACTAGGAAGAAGTCCTTCTTCCTTCCTTCCACCTTCCAATCTCCTCTGCAAAGCCAGCTGGTAAAGGAAAAAATGTGGTGTGCAAAGTCCGAGCCCCAGCATCACAGAGCAGAGCATCACAAGGTGAGTTTGGAGTTGAGCTTAAGGGCTGGTAAATGTGTAAATGCTGAGTGTTTATTTAGTTAGCGTGCATTATCCTACAATTGTATTGAGAGGAAAGAGCGAGGGCAAATGAAGGCATAGGATGGCGTAAGAGTGCTAAATCTTCATCTTCCCTAGTAGAAAGTCAAGACAGTACCCAAAAGTGATAAGTCAAGAACAGCAGTATAAACACAACACTTAGAAGAACGATATGACACAACTAAAAAAAAAACAGCTTAAGGAAGGGGATTCAGAAGGGGAAGAGTGAGACAGGGGTTTAACTTTTTAAATTATAGACACATTTGACTTAGATTTTTAAAAAATTAAAATTTAAACAAAAGCATACGAGTGAACAGGAAAAGAGTATGGCTCTACTGTGGTGTTTGTAGTTTGGAAAAATAAATTCAATATTATAAAGTACTTTCATGTTTGGAAAGTGAAAGAGAAAAACTATCATTTTCATAATGGAAATGGAATTTTCCAAAAATGGAAAATCCTTTTTGCTGTCGGATCATGTGAGAGATGGACAAGAAATGAGACTGTGGGCCCCATGAGGGCAGCTTGCGTGTCAGTTTTAATCACCAATTATACCTGTATTTTATGAACTGATAGATGAAAGAAAGATTGAACAGATGAACTCACAACACAAAGGCAGCCACACACACCTGCATCAATCTCAAAGAATCGTGAGGGCTTACCAAGTAAAATAACATACGTCCTGAGCCCAAGTTGCTGGTTTCAGACAGGTAGATCATTACATTGCCACATAGTTAGGGCTACTTCGATAATGGGGACAGAGAATTGTGAACCATAGAAGGTGGAGACTATCTCTCTGCCAGGGAGTGGCTGAAGGTGACCTTGAGGGTTGAGGGGCCATGGTTGGTCTGAGTCTTGAAGGATGTCTAGGAGTTACCAGGTAAGGGAAAAAGAGGGAAGAGAGTGGGAGAGGACACGGAGACGTGACACCTTGATGTATCCAAGAGAGAGTCACATGTCCTGTAGGGGTGGGCAGAGGGTCTGAGAAGATGCTTGGTGGGCGATGAGACTGGAGAGAGAAGTAGATTACCATCCTGAGTTCATTGGATCTTATTCCTCAGGCACTGGGGACCAAACAGAGAAAGAAAAGTCCCTTGGTCAGACTGATTTTTAAGGAAGATCATTCTGGTAGCAGTGTGAAAGAGGTACCTACAGCAAAAGAGAACAGGCTCAAGGCACCAGAAATAACAGTAAGAGAGGCTCACGTACATTCGATACTTGACAGTGTGCCCAGCTCTGTGCTCAGCCTTTCCCTGCATTGAATCCTGACTATCACTCTGTGAGGTGGGTATTTTTATCCCAATTGTACAGATGAGGATGCTGAGCAATAAGACACTGGGCTTTTCTTTAAGAAAACAAAAAAGTGTTCCCTAACCAGGAAGCTTCGGATACCTTTTTTGCCTGGGCAGGAACCAAGCAACAAGTGAGGCTGGCCTGATTCCAGCAGGTGTGATCACCTGGCAGAACAGGAAGCGTTGGGGCAGGAATGAGGGCAGCTCCTGACAAGTGCAGAATGACATTTGTTGAGAGGGAAGTACGGTTAATGCCTAAATATGGTTACTGAAGAGAAGTTCGGGGACATGGTGTCAGAGGACATCCAAGCCGTCTCCTGACATCCATTCCTCCCCAAAGCCTGTCCATTCTAGTTCTGGGTGATCTCACCTTGCCCTTAAGAGTTATTAATCATACCTCCCCTCAATAAGTTACCATTTGTTACCCCAGAGTGATATGAGGTACACTGCATGTTCAATAAATGTTACTTTCTCTTGCCCACACCCCTTATCACTGGAATTCTCTCCTCTTGTCTCCATATAACCACTCTCCTGTTTAATGAACTCATCATCCTTTGTCCTTTCCAAACAAGTGCCTCCTCCCAATTTCAGTAATGGCTTCATCTATTCAACCATTGATCAAGCAAGAAGTCTCAATGTCATCGTCAACTCCTCCTCTTCTCCTTCTCCATACTTGGTCACCAAGTTCTATTTTGACCCTAATTCCCGATGCTTTTCCAACTATTCTCTCTTCTCATCTGACCACCTCTGACTTACGTGGTCATCCAAGGAGCCCTCTTATGCTTGTCCAACCACCAGTTTTGCCCATGCCCAAACAGCCCCTCACAGCCTCTGTTATGGGTTGAATTGTGTCCCCCCAAAAGATATGGAAGTCCTAACCCCCAGTTCTTGTGAATGTGACATTATTTGGAAATAGGGTCTTTGCAGATGATCAAGTTAAGATGAGGTCATTGGGGTGAGTCCTAATCCAATATGACTTTTATGAAAAGGAGCAAATTGGACACAGAGTCAGAAACGCACACAGGGAGAAGTCCATGTGAATATGAAGATGGGGGTGTTGTGTCTACAAGCCAAGGAACATCAAAGATTACCAGCAAACCACCCAAAGCTGGGGGAGAGACATGGAGTAGATTCTCCCCCAGAGCCCTCCAAACGAACCAGCCCTGCTGACACCTTGGTCTCAGACTTCAAGCCTCTAGAACTGTGAGATAAGTTCCTGTTGTTTAAGCCATCCAGTTTTTGGTACTTTGTTGTGGTAGCTCTAGCAAACTAATACAGCCTCCAAGGCTTTTTTCCAAATGCACATCTGATCACACCAATCTCTGCTTAAAATCCTTCCACAATAATGAAAATAATAGATTCTATTTATCGAACACCTATTGAGGCCACGTGCTCCATCTTTATTGTATCTAATCCAGCAACATCTTTTGAAAGAAGACATTACCATTCCCAATTTTGCAGTCAAACAAAATGATCATCTAAAAAGCTGTTCCTTGCCAAAGTTCACATAGTAAGCAAAAAAACTGAGCTTCAACTCTTGGTCTCTTTGAGTCACAAAGTTAAACTAAATTGTGTGTTCCACTATAACACGGTTTAGCAAACTTCTTTTGTAAAGGGCCAGGTAGTAAATATTTTAGGCTTTGCGGGTCACATGGTCCCTTCTGTGACTGCCCAACTCTGCCATCGTAGTGTGAAAGCAGCCCTAGATAATATGTAATTGAAAGGGCATGAATGTGTTCCAATAAATCTTTATTTACAAAAACAATTTCGGGGTCAAAGTTGACCCTCTGAGCGTAGTTTGCCAACCACTGCCCTACAACGTTGTCTTTAGGAAATAATCCATGCCCCTTGATAAAGTCATTATTAATATTCATAGCGTGCTTGCTTTATGCCAGAATCTGTTCATGTGTTAATTTATTTAAATTACCACTACTATTGTCCATATTTTAGACGTTACAGACTTGCCAAGATCACCCAAATAGTGACAGAGCCAGGATTCAAGGTTGGGCAGTCAAACCCCAAAGCTCATGATCTCACCCATTGTCCACAAGGATCTTCACAACTTGCCCTGACCACATATCCCACCAGCTTCCTCCACCCTCTGCCTCCCTCCCTCGTGGAACACCCTCAGCTTCTTTCCATCATACAACAGCAGAGACGGGGAAATGAAGGAAGGAGACTGGGCTAGCCGCACCCACCTGCTCTGGAACATACATTTAGTGAAGGCCAAAGTCCTGGGTTTCCCGGAGTCCTCGCTGTCAGTGGGGATGGGAAGTGCAGAGCTGGGAGTGGGTACCTACCTCTTTCACCTGGTTGTTGTGAGAATCTAGGGAGATTAAACACAGTAACCAAAGTGAAAGTACCAACAGTGTCTGGCCAATTGCCTAGGCTTGCTTTAAAGGCACTCTGATTACTCAATATCATCTGAGCTGGTGTCACAGCTATTTGCCTCCCAACAACTATGCTCTCCTTTTCTTTACTAACAGAACCCTGATGTTGTTTGGGATGGCAGCTAGACGTGACCATGGGGTACAATTCTGGCCAATGACACATAAACAGAAGTCTGTTGGGGATATCCAGGAAAGTTTTGTTTTTCTGATATAAATAAGTATCCCTTTTTCCTAGTTGCTTTCTTCTTTCTTCCTGGAATATGGCCAAGGAACTGGAAGCAGAGCAGCCATCTCACAACCGCAAGGATTAGAGCTCTTTACCAAAGCTGGTGGAGGAACAAGATAGAAGGTTTCTGGGGCTGATGGAATAGTGCAGCTTCTCCACCCTATCCCACAAGCCCCACCTTCAAACTATTGGTTAGGGGAGGGAAATAACCCCTTCTTTGGTTAAACCACTGTAGTTGGGTTTCTGATACATGTGGACTTAAGCCTTCCTAACCAAAACAACCGGTCAGCACCCGGGACACATCCTCAGCAAAGAACATGATTTCTAGAACATAATAGAGGTTCAGTAAATGTCTGATGAATGAATGAGTGAGTAAACGACTGTATTAACAATAGAAGACAGAAGCACTAGATTGGAGAGGTCAGTACCTGAGGAAAAAATAATATTTATAGCTGCCACTCACTTGCTACCAGCCTACCACGTCCCCTGCATTCTCTCAGTAATTTTCACGACTCTCAGAGGTTGGTATTGCCATTCCCATTTCACAGATCAGGAACCAAAGCTCGAGAAGCCTAAGCTGACTTGCCCAGGGAGTCACAGCCAGCACGTGGTGGGGCTAGGATTTGAATGCAGAAGTGGGTGATATTGAAGCTTGTGTTCCTTCTCTTAGGCCAGCTCCTGTCACAATTAGCTGCCCACTGGGTACTTGAGCCAAGGCTAGTGGAAGATTAGAGAAATTTGGAGCGGAGCCCGGGCCCCATAACCAACCAGCTCTATGAGCATGGACGATTCTTTCCTCCATGTCTCAGTTTCCTCATTTGTAAAAAGGATAACAGTAGTCCCTTCTTCGTAGGCTTGTTGTATTAATTGTGATATGCATATAGAAAGTGTTTAGCAGAATGCTAGTAAAGGCTCAAAAAACATTGCCCAAGGGCATTATGGTCACCATCATCAACCCCCAAAAAGCCCTGCAGGAATCCGTGACACAAATGGGGGCTAGCCCTTAGCGGAAGGCTCTGGAGCAGGTGTCCGGGTAAGCCAGCCTTCACAGTTGCTGAAGCCGGTGTTTTTTTTGACTTTGGAGACCTGGTCCCAACCTCTCATTCTCTCCACAGGCATCCTGTAACCAGCACAGATCCCCACAGGCCTCAGAAATGCCTGTGAGATGTCTCTTCCTCTCTTGAAGTTCCGATAATTCGCTGACTTCATTGTCATTCCCAGCTGAGGCAGCGTCGCTTGGAGCCTGAAGGCTCCCCCCTTAATCCCACACAGGTGTCAGACAATGCCCGATGGGCGGAGAACACTGCGCTCCCGTCTGGCTCCTGGCTGGCCCCACCTCAGCACCCGGGAGCAGCCGGGGAGTTGGACGTGTCTGAGGCGAGATGCGGGGGCGGATTTGAGTCTGAGATGCTAATCTGCCCAACTAAAGGTTTCACATCTGTCTTGGCACACACACAGGCACACGGAATCTAGAGAGTCAGTTACAGCTCTGAGCAGGTGGGGTGGGGTCCTGGGGCGTTGAATACAGGTAGGGCTAGATGCTTACCCTGACAACGCTGGCATGGCCAATCCCTCTCATGCCCTGGGCCACTCAAGAGATTCAGTGTGGGAAAGAATGGGGTGGGAAATCGCTGTTTAAAGCAGAGTCTTTGTGATCAGAGCTCTGTTTGAATGCCAAATCTTATGCTTATTAATTATGTGACTTTACCTACATTACTCAATCTCTCTTAGATGCCAGTTTGTCACCTGCAAACTGAGAAAAGTAGTAGTGCCTGCTGTTGTTATGAGTATTAGAGGCGATGATTTAATAAAGTTTTCAGGACAGTCTTTGGAAAATTGTTAGTGCTCAATAAATATTAGCTATGATAATCATGTTAGCATCTAGTATACGTACTAAGAAAAGCTTCTGTATAATCAATTAAAAACTGCTATGTGCTTTGGGAGGGATCGTGGATTGTGGTTGTATCTTATATTTTTTACTCTTGCTTATCTATATCCTGTCAAAGTGCTAAGATGAATGGGCATGGTATTGTTTTGTGGTAAGAACATATCTGGTTCTTAAAGTACAAGTTTTGTCAGTGACTACTATCCACTCAGCACTGCTGTTGTTCTGAATAAATAAAATTATGCAACAGAGTCCCTGCTTTCAAAGGGCTTCCAATCTAATTGGAGAGACAGCATAAACAGAGATAAAAGTAATATGAAAAATGTAAAGAGCCTAAGATAAGGTTTATAGCTAAATGCTAATGTGAGTGGCGGTGACGATCATCCCTGGGATTATTCAGAAAAAAGAGCTACCCAGGATGGATGGAATGGATACCTAGGGTCTGGCTGGCCACCTCCCAATAGGCCTGAGATCACTAAAACTTGAGGTTGATAAGGAAAAGTGTTAGGTAATCCTTACACTGAACCTACTGTGTGCCAGATACTAATCCAAGCACTGTACATATGTTTTCACCATAATCCACACAACAGCTCTGTGCAGTTGGTCCTGTTATTATCCCCATTTTAAGGATGAACAAGTGGGGTACAAAGAAGTGAAGTAGCTTATCCCAGGTCGCACAGCCAGTACGTGGCAGAGCTAGATTTTGAACTCAGATAATCTCATTCCAAAAGCTGCTCTTAACCACTGTGCTATACTTCCTTTCAGAAGGAAGGAAACCAAATTGTGTAAGTTACATGTATATAACAGTAGCTGCTGCAACAAACAACTCAAATCCTCAGTAGCTTAACACAACTGAAGTTTATCGCCTCCCACATAACAGTTCACTGCAGATGTTCAGCAGACATCCTTCCACGCAGAGATTCAGGGACCCAGGCTCTTCCCATTTCTAACTCCACGATTCCTTAGGGCCACTGAGGCCTCTTCTGGTTCTCTCCTGGAGGGGGTCTCTTCACCCAGGGGGTTTCACGGCCAGGCCTGGAAGTGGTACCCCTCATTTCCACCCACATTTACTATTCAGTCCCACAGCCATTCCTAACTGCAAGGGAGTCTGGGAAGGGTAGCCTAGCCAGGCATCCGGGGAGATTGTGGGTATTGGTGAGCACTTACATTCTCTGCCAGAAAGGCAAGACTCAAACCATTCATCCAAATACAAAAAGAATAGACAGACAGCTCCAAAGGTGACCCCAAATGCACAGCTATAGGGTCAAGCATCCAAAGAGCTGCGACAGCCTTGGTGCTAATTCGAGAAGAAGTCCAAAGGTACCCAAATGGCCAGTTGCACAGATGGGACACAGCAGTCTGAAGCAGAGAATTCCAGGCAGTGACTAAGTTCTTAGGAACACCATACGCAGAGGTTTTTCCTTCCACAGGCTTCCACACAAAAACAAAAACAAAAACTGAGCAGATGCAGCAAGATCTCTGCCAGTGAGTCAGTGAGTTGGAGGCCCCCGTCTGGAGCTTAGCAGGATACCGGGGCACTGCCAAGACGTTTTAACTATAGAATAGTCTAGAACATGGCTGGATTCAAGATGCGGCTCAGGTCTGGAGGGGGTGATCAGGGTGCCAGGCAGGGGGAATTAGATAGGGTCATGTGATTGAGTCATTGTTAAGAGTTCGAGAGACAGGAAAGGGATGAAGAGGGCAAACAAAGAGACTGATCACCCCGCGGCTGCACGTGCTCACACAGAGATCACCCTGGCACACTGCATGTTCTGAGCAAAACAGCCTTGAGAAGCAGGAGGAGACCCAGACACCTTGAACTCAGAATATCCAGAATGTCTCCCCATCCGGTATTCCATGGCCTGGTAAACTGCACCACCATCCACCAAGCTGCCAGAGTCAGAAATGTGGGTGTCATCACTGATTCTCCACTTAGTCACCAAGCTTGGTGGATCCAAACTATCTCCCAAATATATCCCCTCCACTCTTCCCATCCCCTACATCCTCGCCATAGCTCAGACATCCCCTGTTTCCCACCTGGACTTATAGGTCTACAACTTGACTCCAGTTTTCTCTCCTTCCAATGTTCAGTTAGTCCTCCAAAAAATGTTAGAGCTTTGTAGCAAATACTGGGATATTTGCCTTCCCAATACCCTTTTCTGCCTCCTTCCTAACCAACTGAATCCCAATTTGTTCAGGAAAGTAATATATTAAAAAATCTCACCTTCCTTGTCTTTGCAACTACAGGTAACCTTGCGGCACAGCTCTGGCCAATGAGAAGTAGGCAGATGGCTCTGGAGAGGGTTTCTTTTCTTGAATGGAAAGAAAAAAGAAGGTCTTCCAAGGAAAAATCTATTTCCCTTGGCTCTTTCTCTCTTTCCTGCCTAGAATGTGAACAGGCTGCCTGGAGATGTGGCACCTTCTTACAGCCATAAGGAAGCATGTCATGTGCTAAGGATGGTGCAGCAGGAAACAAGAGGAGCCAGATCTTGGATGACTTTCTCAAGCGGCTACACGCTCCTTGGGCTGCCTGCTCCTGGATATTTTGTTAAGTGGCTGTGTTAGTTTCCTACTGCTGCTGTAATAAATTACCATGAGCTTAGCGACTTAAAACAACACTAATTTATTCTCTTAGTGTTCTGGAGGGCAGAAGTCCAAAATCAGTCTCACAAGGTTAAGTCAAGGTGAGGGCAGGACGGGTTCTTTCTGTTAGCACTGAGGGAAGAATCCATTTCCCTGCATTTTTCAGCTTCTAGTTGCCACCTGTGGTTCTCGGCTTGTAGCCCGTCCTCCATCTTCAGTGTGTGTCACTCCAATCTCTGCCTCCATCATCACACCATCTTCTTCTCTCTGACTCTTCTGCCTCCCTCCTCAAGGATTCTTGTGAGTATAACAGGACACATCAAGGACTTCAGGATACTCCAGGATAACCTCTCTATCTCAGGATCCTTAACTTAGTCACATCTGCAAAGTCCCTTTTGCCATTTAAGGTAACATATTCACAGGTTCCAGGGATGAGGATGAAGACATCCTGGAGAGCCATTATTCAGCCTACAGCAGTAGGAAAAATAAACTCTTGTGAAACTACTACGTGATGATTGTCTGTTCCTCACAGCTGAAGGCAATCCGAGAAGATACGAGCATCTCCGGGGTCCCAGGCACTGTGCTTGGTGCTGGAGATACTACAGTGGCTGAGTCAGTATCCCCTGCTGAGAGTCCATCATGCTGTGTTTGCAACTATTTGCTTATTTGACAGCCTTGGGAGGCTGTGAACTCCGGAGGGCGGGAAATGTGCAACTCACGCTTTTCTGTCACCTCAGCACCAGCCCAGGGCATGACACATTGTGTGCTCAAAAAATGTTGGTTGAACAAATGAACTCAGCAACTTGGCTGAGTTCTCCAGGGCCAGCACCAGCCCAGCACCAGCCCAGGGCATGACACATTGTGTGCTCAAAAAATGTTGGTTGAACAAATGAACTCAGCAACTTGGCCATCGTGACTTGGCCATAAAGTCCTAAATATAGGAGCCTGAGTTAATTCTAAGCATCACTGAATAGGAGCTTGGAGACTATTCTCCTCAGCACCAGCCCAGGGCATGACACATTGTGTGCTCAAAAAATGTTGGTTGAACAAATGAACTCAGCAACTTGGCCATCGTGACTTGGCCATAAAGTCCTAAATATAGGAGCCTGAGTTAATTCTAAGCATCACTGAATAGGAGCTTGGAGACTATTGATTAACTAATGCTCTGTCCCAACAGTCCCCAAAAGAGGTTCCATGGAACAGACACTGGATGAAAATAAAAGGGGCCAGGAGTGGGTGGAGGGAAGAGGGGGACAGGGGGCTGAAACAAATACGTTTAGAAAGCCCATGTGTGCCTGCCTCTTAGAGTTGTAAAACTCTAAGATGTTCCATAATGAAGAAACCTTTTAACTTGAGCTCAACATTTCCCAAACTTATTTGACCATGGTATTCATTTTTCATGGAGCACATATTAATCTCCTATGGAACTAGAGTTCTGTGGAACACCCTTTGAGAAACACTGCTCAACCCTTCCCAGAACTGCTCTGGGAACTAGGGCAGTCCAGGGCCTGCAGGTGGACTCAGCAGTGAATCAAACTAAAAGTGAACAAAGGCTGCCAAATGTGGGAGCTGCCATTGTCAGCGAGAGCTTTGGGGTGGAGCTGGACCTCAAAGGGTGGTGGCATTTTTCCTGGCAGAGGAGAAGGTGAAGCATTCTCCACGCACCCCCAAAGGCTGTCTGGCTTGTTCCAATGGCCCAGGTGCAGAGTCAGTGAACTCAGAGGAACAGTATAAACAGAACCACCCAAAGGCATCTTTCTTGAGTGCCCTTGGCTGGGCAAACCCCAGTTGTGCCCTAATCCCAAGCCAGCTGAACATTTCCCAGCCACCTCCAGCTGAATGGTAGCCACACAGTTAGGACCTGATCTCCTCCTCCATGGTGGCCACCTGGGAGGGGCTTCCTTTACTCTGTCACAGGAACCCATGTGATCTTCCAGCCCCTCTGCATTGGGATCCATCTGCATTGAGATTTCCTGCTCCTGCTTCCACTTACCAGCTAATATTGATCTCCAGGCTCAGAGAAGTCCCCCACCCTCCCACCCCAGTCCCGAAGCTCTTCTGATCTCCTGCCTCTGGGCTTTGTACTCGTTATGAGATATGTGTCCCTGGAATGATGGAGGAACATGATGTTGAAGGACCAGAGAAGAAAAGTAAATGCCCAAGGTTGCAGAGCAAATTAAAGGCACATTTGGGAGGAGTCTCCAGGTCTCTTGATTCCTCATTAAGCATTGTTTCCACCACACTGTGCAGTTCCTAGCACGGGTGGCACCAGACTAGAGTAGAGCATTTGATGCAAAATTTTTATGAGATTTTTTTTCCCCCAATTCCCAGCAGTTCCTAGAAACTGTGGTAGAAAACAGAGTTTTAAAAATAAATTTGGATTATAATAAAGAGCATACTTCTTAAAGGAAACTCCCCCAGGGACTCCATTTGATAAGTTAACTCTGCCATCATTCATCTATTTTGAAGGTTCCACTGCTATAAAATGGATTTGCATAAATGGATCTCCTTCTCTCCTCCAACCCTTCCAAACACTGTCCACTCTCTCTTCTCACCAGCTCTCTGGTCATTTTTTAGCAACATCACTCTAGCCAAGGAAAGAAAAGTATTCTTAATCCTGAGCAGGATTAGAATAGCCATGGACATAAATATTCCAAAATAATTAAGAACTACTTACCCTACAAAGAGTAGGTTCCAACCCAGTCTACTTTCTAACCCAACTCCTCTCCCCGACCCACCATCCCCAGCCCCAGAAAAATCAAGAAAAAACCTTTCTTTACTTTTCAGAAGACATGGTAAAGAGAATACGCATCTAAGGGAAGCTGAAAGCACAGAAATCCTCAATTTGCCAGTTTGAGGATTTGTGTCAAAAAAGACTGAACTGTGACTAGATAACAGGACCCACCCATCAAGTTCAATGGAACAGGAGCTGTCTCCTGTTCCTTCCCTACACCCTTCTCCCCTTGATAACTCTCTTAATTGGGGTACAAATTAACCACTTACCTTCAGGAAAGTATGCTCTCTGTGAGACTGGAATTATGATCACAATACAAAATAGAGCTCTGAAGCTCAGGATGGTTAAGTAACTTGCCCAAGGTCACACAGCGAGTAAGTAGTGGAGCCTGAATTCAGATCAAGGTTTCTGACTCTAGTGCTCATGTTTTCTCCACTGGGGCCTTAGCCTCTGTGCCATGTAATATTAACAACACAAGCCAACATTTATTGAAGTTTTGCTATGTGCTGGGCACTGTGCAGAACTGCTGCCTTTGAAGAAGTATTGAAATAAACCCACTCCAGCAAGGAACAGGAGTGACTTTTGGATTTTTACCCTACCTCTCTCCTCCAGTTGAGACAGGAAAAATAGAATTGTCCATCTCTGGCACTTATCATTGAATGGTATAAGACTCATGGATCCGGATAACTAATTGAGTGATCATCTTTGCAATCTGATGTCTTGCATTTAGAGGAAAGAGACATGATCCTCTTAACTCTTCAGATGTCTTTCAGCATCGTTTCACCCTGTGCTCTTGAGAGGTCATAGAAATAAATGGCAATTTTGCTTTTATATCTCCTGTCTGAATATTGTATGTGGACTGCCTCCTAGATATTACCTATGGCAATCAGACATGGTAGACGTTTTAGGAAGGTTCCAGACTTGGCATCTGTCCTATGATCCACATAAGGGGCTTGTCAAACCGTGTGGTTACCATATATAAACCCCACAGATCTGCCCAAATAGTTAACATGAAGCTTATGTCACCAAAGCCCAGAGTTTCAGTATGAGTTTGAGCTTGCCCCTGGAGTTGCTTTAATTTATAACTATTTCAGAGGGGCCGGTTTTCAATTTGCATCCATGATCTAAGAGACAGGCATGAACCCTTCCTCAGTTTAACAGGTTGGTTTCGGGAATCAAAGATCCCAAAGATTGAAATGTCATCTGCGTTTTGTTGGCACATACTTAATCACCACTCCATTGCCTGAGGAGAGAATCACAACCTATGCATGTGTTCCAAAGGAATTTGGTTTCCCAGTTGGCAATAAATATCGTATGTTTCCAAAGTGGGCATGTTTAGGCAATTGACATATCACTCTGCAGATCTAAGAACAAGACAAAGGGTGGTTTTATGCCAGAGCAGAATGGTGGGGATGCTGAGGACACCCAAAGTTCTCTCGTCTAAAAATATTCCTCCGCCACCACTCCCATTTCGCTACCTTAATCGCCAATAATACCGCCCACCGCTAATGTCCAGGCTCTTTCCCTGCGGTTTGAGCAATCCCAGCGTGTGCACCAGTGATGAGGATTCCTCGGGCTTCAGGACCCAGGAGAACCAGCTGGAGGGCAAAGGGGTTTATAGAGAGGCTGAGGCCCAGCTAATCAAAAGTACAAGAGTTAATCACAGGGATCAGAAGAGGAGAGGCAACTGTGCCTTCAGGGTTTCTCTAGCTCTAATCCTACTAGAGAAATTGCTAGAACTCTGTTCCCCTACACAGTCCTTCAACCATTTTTGGAGTCACTAGAGGATCTCAGGTGCTCGTGAACAAGCCTTCCTCACTCTTCAGCCTCCGCTCCATCAAGAGTATTTGCTGTCCCAACCTCTGCTACTCACAAAGCCACCCCTGGGTACCTTGCCACCATCATTGCTAGCCCTGGCCTCCTAGCATTGCCAGAGTCCCTTGAAATCACTCTTTCCACTTCATTCTCAGCACTCATTTCCTGAGGACACAATCAAGAGCCTCTCAGTGCCTGGAAGACAACAGACGTTGCATATATGCCGTATTAAACATCATCCACTGTCTTATGACGGTCCTGTGCCCCCTGAAACAAACTTCTGCACCTCTACTCTTTACTCAAGGTGAATTCTAACCCAGAAGGTTTCTTGGTTCCCCATATAACCCACCCCACTCTCCTTCCGTACTCATCTGATTAATGTTTTCATTATCTAAATAATCACCAGAGCAACCACACGTGGTAGATTATCCCTATGTTAAGCCATCCCTGACATTCCTGGTGTTTCTCTAAGACACAGCAGCCTGGGGGCAAAACAAGACCAAGTTAATAGGAATAAACTGTATCTCTCTGATTCTAGCCCCACCTCTGTTGCAAGATCTCAGGGGTTCCTGAGAATTCCTTCTTGCGAAGGGGCCACCTCTCCCATGCTCACAAACAGCTTTCCTCCTTTTCAGTTCCCAGACTTCTACTGCCCTTAAACCCAACTTAGAGGACCAGGCTTTGCTTAACAGAAGAATGTCAGGGAGAATCTTGGCTTATCGTTTCTACCTCCAATGACATCTTTCACTCCTGTTTCTTGAATCCGCCTAAGCTGTTAACATCCACGGTGGCCGTCAAAGTTGCCAATGAGCCATAATGTCAGCCGTCAAGAAATCATGACCAAACTAGACAGGATTCTTAGGGTTGTCAGTGACAGATAGCCAAGCCAATGTGAATACGCGCGAGAGGGAATTTATTAAGTCACGTGATTGACTCTCTCCCCTTCTCCCCTCTGCTTGCGTCTGTGCCAGCTTCATTCTCAAACAGGCTCTCTCCTTCAGTGGCAAAACTGGTTGCTGTGACTGTCAGCTCTAAATTTATAGCCATGCATTGCAGGAAGAAGGAGAATACAAGATTTTTCACTCAATAGTTCTGGAGTCAAAGTTCTGGCAAATCTCTGATTGCCCCAGCTTATGTGACATACTTTCCCTGAACCGATCACTGTGACCAGAGGAATATGAACTTTAGTTGACCAAGCCGAGGTCATATGCCCATCCCTGTATGGGAGAGTATTGGCTTCAACTGAACTAAAGGGAATAGTGTCCCCAGAGGAAGGAAAGATTGTTTCACCAAAATAGAGGGAGAAGAATTCCGGGAAAGCTAAAGCAGCAGAAACCCAAATAGACTTTATTCCAAGATCTTACATCTCTTTTAGCTCTTTTAGGTTTGCTCAGGAACTGGGATAAAACCAGATCTGCAGTCATGGGAGTGAGGACATCCATGGACCCCAGTGTGAAGATTTGGGATCTGGAAGGTCAAGAGAAACAAAGCAGGGACAGCTGTTGATTCCAACTCAAACTGGCCTTGGAAAAATCCCTTTCTCCATGTGAGCCTCAAAAGCAGATTGGCCTAAATCATTGTCCTTAACCCAGGGCCCCTGCACCCGCTGAAGCTTCATTATTGCCCCACGATCTAACTTCAGCATAAAATATTAGAATCCAATTCCCATGCTGTTCTTCTCAAATATGGCCAGATATTAGTAGTTAAAAAGCAGCTCCTTGCAATCATGAAGGCAGGAGCAGCTTGGGAATGAAGGCAGCACAGAGCTGAGAGAGAGAAACAGAGTTCTGGCTACGTATCATTGGAGCCCTGATTCCTGCCGCGCCTGCAGCCAGCCCTTCCTCTGGACTGTTCCATTATAGAAGCCATCGAGTTCCCCTTTCTGCATACACCATAGTGGGTTGGGTTCTCTATCACTTACAACCACAAGAATCCTAAATGAAGGAACTAGGGAGTGGCTTTCCTGAGCACTGTCTTGAGAAATGTGATGATACACTTGTTGTTTAGCAAGATCACTCAACTGACTAGAAATGTCTGTCCTTGCTGTACGTCCAGATTGGGACACAGAACGCTGGCACTTATGCCATGTACTTGAGGAAATGAATAAATCTCAATCTGTGTGGCAGTAAATCTCCTGTCTGTAATGCCACCGATGATTGACGATGATCAGAGCCCAATCTCCATCCCCCAAAGAGAAAATGGATTTAGAAACATACTCATCTCCCATTGCCTAGCAAGATGTAGTTGGCCAGTTTTTTCCCCAGGCTAACAGGGAAGCCAGCGCAGTGAGATTCCATCTGCTCTGCAAAGTCGCAGGTCCTGTGGACATTAATGTCCTGATCAGCTTTCAGAGAATCAACCAAGCGTGAAGCCAAAATCAGGAAACTCGGATGGGCTTCTGTGAATCAGTTATCTTTCTGATTGGTATTTAGTTTCACTTTAAGAATCAATTCTTCCAGTCCAAGGGTGAGCACTGGCAATGCATATGAATTCACTCACCCTATGAGGAGCTTTGTATTAAGCTAAATACCTGGGGTTTTCATGATATTGTGAAACCCAAATCTCCCAAATGAACAATTGAGGTCTTACATGCAGCTTAGAAGATAAAGCACATTAATGACCTTCTTGGAGGTGTGAAGGCCTTGGACCTATTCACCTTTGGGTTTGGGGTTTGACTCACCTTTGGGGTTTGAAGAATCTGAACCAAATTTGTCTAAGTACAGAACCAGAAGCTCTTCACCACTGCTCTTTCCTGCCTAACACAGTTCCTAGAACAAATGAGGAAGCCGAAAAAATATTTTTAGTTTTTTTCTTTCTCCTCTAGAAGAAACCCTAAAGTTAAAAAGGTCTATTCCCTGGCACTCAGGCCAATCTTATATATTAGCCTTTAGAAAACCAAATTCAAACAATAAAAGGAATTCTTTAGGTCATGTAACTGAATGGCCCAGGGATGAGTGAGGCTTCAGGCAAAGCTTGATCCAGCACTCATATTTTGAGATCACAACTTGATTTCTTTCTATCCATTTTTTTCAGCTTAATATTAGTCCATTTTCTTTGATGTTGCTCCCTTCTCAAACAGTGTCTCCCATCATTGTGTCAAGATGACTGGCAATAGCTCTTAGGGCTGTATGATTCTTTATTCACCTCCAGAAGAAATAGAGTCTGTGTCTCAGCATTTCCAGCAAAAGTCCTGAGGTTCCCTCTGATTGGACTGGCTTAGATCATACACCCATTTCTGAGCCAATCATGATGGTAAGGGAGAGAGCAGCACGCTGATTGGCCCAAGCCAGAGTCCATCCCTGGAGCCAGGAGGATTTTCAGTCTTACCCAGACCAAGTGACTGGAGAACTTGGGGCACAGTAGGTAAGGGAAATGGGAGACGGTGGGTGGCAATCCCCAAACATCCATTACAGCCCTCACTTTACACATGAAGCAACAGAAAACCAGAGAGGTTACATTACTCACTCAGAATCACACAGTGAGCTAAGTGGGAGCAGGAGAAACTAGACCTCAAACCCACTGCTTTAAAGAGCCTTGTTCTTTCCTCGCTATAGGAAACTTACTCCCAACCAGAACTGTACAGATGTCATTGCGTCTTTTGATGCTTCTAAAGTTTCTGGGAGAAAAGACAGAAACACTCCATAGGTGTGTCGGGGGAAGTAAATTACTTGCAGGGGCGCCCCATTCCTCAGGAGCAGCCTCAACGATTTTCAAGAACAAACAACAAAAAAAGAAAAGTCCCAAGAACCCAATGCAAAGACCAACAGGGTCATCCCAGCCAGACAGAGCAACACAGGATGCCAGGCAGGGGGAACAAAGGAGAAAGTCCTGCTTGGGCCTGGGGCCTCCTCCAGATTTGAGGCAGGAGGCTGGGGGCCAGGACTGTCTTTCCTCCGCTCCCAGTCCTCCACTAGGCTATTTGCATTTCCTTGTGGTCCTGGATGATTTAAGGAGCCCAGTGAAAGCCCTTGGATGTGGTTAGGATGTTCATGCTCCAGTGATAAATAATGGGACCAATGTGTATGGCCTCGAGTCACTACATTATCAAAGGACTCCTTGGAAACCAGGAAAATAGCAGGGTTTTTTTTTTTTTTTTTTCCTGCTTCTGCTTGGTTTTTTATTTATTTTTTTAATCCACTTGATGAATTGATTTCTCGTCCCTTTCCAAGTGTTTAATGCCATCCTCGGAACTGACGCTCTTCCCAGCCTTGGCATCAGACCTTTTCAATACTGCAATTCCACCAGAGCTTTGATCAGTGGGGAGAGTTGAAAGAAGAGGGATGAAGGACCCCAGGCCCTTGGCCCATCCTTTCCCTCTGCCGCTCTCTCCAGACACATTTTTTTTCCCCAAAAGAAATCTCCTGGTTGACTTCAAAGGCAGCTCTGCATCCAGAAGAGATAATACTGGTGGGGAGAGGGGGAGGAAGTGGGGAGCTGAGAGGAAGGAGTGGGATCTCTGGACGGGGAGGGATGTGGGACAGATGGGGACTGGCCCACTTTCACAGCAGAACTTATCACGGTGAGGCAGGCCCTGGCCAGGGGGGACTCAGGCCTCCATTTGGTAGCAGAGTGACAGTGAGAACTCTGAACTGAGCTCGTCTTTGCTTGCAGAGAAGTCAGGTTTGGACAGTTCAGAAGGGAATGACCACTGGCTATTTCTGGAACAGTGTCTTAGATTTGCCCCCATTTCTGCCATGGTGGTTAAGAGCTTGGGTTTAGGAGTCTGGGTTCAGATTCTAGCTCTGCTATGTTTTTTTGTTTTGTTGGTTTGCTGAGGAAGATTTGCCCTGTGCTAACATCCGATGCCAATATTCCTCTTTTTTTGCTTGAGGGAGATTAGCCCTGAGCTAATATCTGTGCCAATCTTCCTCCACTTTATATGTGGGTCGTTCCACAGCATGGCTGATGAATGACGTAGGTCCGTGCCTGGGATCCGAATCCGTGAACCTGGGCTGCCGAATGGAGCACACGGAACTGTAACCACTATGCCACAGGACCAGCCCTTCTGCCATGTTTTAAGTGTGTTCAGTTGGGCAAGTCTAAACCTCTCTAAGCCTCAGCCTTCTCAACCCATCCCTTAAATGAGAGGACTGCCCTTCCTTTCCACTGCAGACACAGCGAACCAACAATATTGGAAAGGGCGAACTGAGCATGCGCTTGTCCAAGGCCAAGACGGGGCCACCATGGGGACTGAGCACATCACCTGTGCAGGCAGAGAAAGAACTGTGTCCTGCTCCAAGGCTTGAAGTTTTCCCTGTCACAAGTTGTTGAGGGCTGGGGATGTGGGAACTGGGAGGAAGCAATTTGCCAAGAGAAAGGCGTATCACAAGATATACTCACAGACAGGTGAGGATGGAGGTAGCCCAAAGATAGGAGCAGTGGCCTTCAGGTGCCACATGTGAATTTTCACCAACACTTCTCCATCACTATGAGTCAGATGAAAAGAATGAGCAGAACTAGATTCAGAGTCCCAAGCATGCCCACTCAGCAACAGCAGGGGAATAGAACACCAGCTCCCCAATCACTAGCAGGGACCCAAATGAGACATCAGCAGAGGAAGGAGGCCCCTTTATAGAGAACACATGTCAGGTCTAGTTCCCTGGTTGTCTTCCTGCCCACCTAGAGCTAGAGATAGTTCTGTGGCAAGAGAGAAGTTTACTAGTATCCAGAATACAGAGATCATAATTGTCCTTGCCTCTTACAGTTGTTAGGATCCAATATGATAATGTATGTGAAGGGCGCTTAGATAACGCAAGGCAGAGTGCACACTCAAGAAATGGTAGCTTTCATTAGCATTCTATTTGCTTTATTGTAAGTTCCATCAGAACTTCCTCTTTTCCAGGTGGAAAAATCAGAACACAACTCAGTTTTCACATTTCCCTCCCACATTTTGAGTGGTGCCTTTTTGGGCACTGAGGCTGATAATGTTTTCTTTTCCACTGTCCCATCAACACGGAATTTGACTTCCTGACATCACAAAAACCCTCTGTGCCAGGACAACCAATTCGGCATCGATGGATGGAAGAGCCTGCAATTCCAGGGCTCATTTTTTCCATTTGTCTTCCAAGAGCAGGGATGGTTGCCTTCCAGAGCCACAGAGACTTCATGTGTCAGACCCTCCAACAGAATGATTTGCAGACATCTCTTTACGGATATCTTGCCCATTTTGTGGATTCAGTATTGTCTAAATCACGTTCTGGTTTCTTCCTGCCATTTGTCACACACCTGGACCCTTTGTGTCCTCCCTCTTAGCTGTCATCATGTGGTTACTCAGCAATTGCCAACTGGTTTTTCATAGTAGTCCAAGAAAAACATCATTAGGAAGGGTGAGCCTGTGGCCAAATCCATTGCTTAATGGTCTGCAAAGCCAAATAGAAATAAATTGGAGGTATCTGAGCCGAAGGCCTCTCGGCTAGCAAGGAAAGAGAAACTTGACTCCTTAAGCATGAAAAATGGTAGAGTTGGCATTGCTGCGTTGCAGAAAGTTTTCCCTAAATGCAGTCACTTATAGAAATGTACTGTTTCTCAGGTCTTCTTGCAAAGATGCTGTAGAAAAGAAGACCATTTTCTGAACATGATAAAGCAATTATTTTCTCAGTTTTCGTTAAAATTCTTGCTCCTCATAGAATGGCTTCTCTGGTGACTGTCTCGATTTCTTAACAGAGCTGCAAAATTATGGAGAAGCAGTTCAATGTCATCTCCCTTAGGGCTACTCTCATTTCTCATCCTCCCACTCCACTGCCATCTCCTCAATATTCACCCAACTTCCCATCACCACCCCACCTCTACCTCCACCACCCCCTGCACCTAGCTTCACTATCGTGCAATCCCATGGCCACATAGCAGAAAAACCAAGTTACCTACAAGGGTAAAATTCAGGCTGGAACCAAACATCTCAACAGCGCAAGATAGAAGATCATAAATTGCAAGGAAGTAAAGGGTGACCCAAGAATTTTACACATGAGGAAGCTGTCCTCCAAGTTTAAAAGTAAAGCCAAGATAAAACATACCAAAAAAAGAAGAAGAAATTATGGGCAGCCCTGTGGCGTAGTGGTTGAGTGCGCGCGCTCCGCTGCTGGTGGCCCGGGTTCGGATCCTGGGCGCGCAGCAATGAACCGCTTGCCAGGCCGTGTTGTGGCCATGTCCCATATAAAGTGGAGGAAGATGGGCACGGATGTTAGCCCAGGGTTGGTCTTCCTCATCAAAAACAGGAGGATTGGCATGGATGTTAGCTCAGGGCTGATCTTCCTCACAAAAAAAAAAAGAAGAAGAAGAAATAAGAGAATATAGCTTAATACGTCCTTTGAAAAAAATTAGAAAGATTTATCTATCAAATCAGGCCAACCAAAAGATGAATCAAAATCTGAAGTCAGAAAAACAAAAATCAGACTTTAAAATGTTTTTAAAAGAAGAGGTGGTGAATATTAATATATCGAAATATAAAGCTAAAGCTATCGAGCTTATGACAATTGCAATTTAAAAATTAAATGTAAAAGTTATCATATAACTAACAAAAACTGTGAGATAGAGGATAGATAAAGTGTAAAAGTTCTAATTTCCGAGGGGGTCATGTTAGGACTTTTATAGATTTGTCTACATTTAAAGCACACGTTCAAAAAATACAGCAACCCCAGCCTGTTAGCTTTTTTATAATCTTTATATTTTTACCTTTGGTAGGCTCTTTCAGGAACTTATAATTCATTGTAAATAAATGTTTATGTGAAGTTTTAGTAATTCCCTCAGTTTCCCTACTTCCATGAAATAATAAATTATCTAATTTAATACTTTTTGTTTTCACAGACGCACATAGAATATTTCTATTTTTTCTATTTATTCTTTTATCTGTATATAGAGAGAGGGAGAGAGAGGATGGAATCATGATCACAAATGTTGAAGGTGGTTATTTCTACCTTCTCGTGGGATTAGACAGCATCTTTAGTTTTCTTCTTCGCATTTTTCTGTGTTGTGTGACTTGTTTTAATCATTATCATGTATCATTTTACAAAAACAAGATTATTAAAGAAAAGTAAAGTGCTGGATTTGAACAAAAAAGAACGGCTGGTGTCTGCTCCCAGCTTTGCAGACCCCTCTCTGACAGGCTGGAGGAGGCCCTATGGAATGACTAGAATTGTCAAGATGAGGGATGTTCCATCTGTGCATTATCTCTGCAACCATTTTCTATCTGCACCAGAGATGGATTTCCTAGAAACTCAACTCATCAACTCCCTCTTGGAAACACCAACAGGATCTGGAAAAATGAACATCTAACGTTGTAAATTGCAGGAAACCGCCATGAACATAAACATCCATTCAAAGATGGAGGAAGTAAAATGACTGATGCTGGAATCCCCACCTTCTGAGTCAACCATCCAGGGAATAAGGCAAAAATAGTGACAAGTACTTTTTGACCCTTAGAACCAAATTTTTTACTCCTGACTTACCCAAGAACTTTAAGAAAAATAAAGTTTCTAGAGGAAATCAAGAAAAGTGAAAGAAAACTTGCTCCAACCAAAATTCAATGACTCTAGAAGTCTTTGGGCTCCATTGTATTTGGAGCTCAGGAGAATGGAGCAAGTGGAGAGAGCTCTGCACCTGCTGCCAGGGTGACCACCTATGTGTCACAGGCGTCTAGATGTTCTGGGCAATGGACAAGGCAGAGATTCAGGAGGGGCAATCAGAGTAGCCATCCAAGAAGAATTTGTGAGTTCCCCCACAGAACCCCAGCGTAAGGAGAACAACTATTTTTTTATGCATTTACTAAGCACTTTATATTATTAAATCCCATTTATCTTCACAACATTTTTATGAGGTCAATGCTAGTATCTCTGTTTTACACAAGGAAACTAAAGCTTAGACAGTTTAAGTAACTAGCCCAAGGTCACACAGCTAATATTGGTGGCCCCAGGATTTAGAAATAGGTTAATGATGAGCTGCTCAAACTTAACAGCATTCCTAAAACATACAGGAGATTGAGTCCAGAAAAACCGGGTCAGTCAGAGAGAAGCAGAATGGTATCTCAGGTCCAATCAGACAAGAGTTGAATCTGGGCAACTAAGGCCCAGAGTCTGGAGTTCTGAAAGGCAGCAGGGACAGCCACAGCAGGCAGGGGTATGGGCCCTAATCCTCTCCCAGATCTCCATTTACACAGCCTGATGGGTTGGGGAGAGATGCCCTATTCCTCATGATGGCACTGTAACCAGAGGGATTCAGAGATCTGTACCTGGGCCCAGCCCTGATGAGGCAGAGACCAAGATGCTCACATGACCTAAAAGGCCTCTTGCACCTTCTGGAGGTACAACCTCTTGAGTAGAATTCAACACATACCTGTCTTAAATTAAGCTTCACACCAATAGCATAAGACTAGGGTGGCTGGATGTTTACATTAGGAAAAGGCTGGGTCATGAAGTCAAGACTGGTATGCCCAGTCTCCACAGTCAATTGCAGTTCTCAAAGTCACATTATCCAAAGATGTTCTCTATGTGTTTGCTGTAGCTGCTGTGATTCCATCTCTCTGGTAGCCTTAAGCATCTTTGCCCCCAAAACCACAGCTGGGCATGGGGGAAATCAGCAGTCAGCCCTGAAAAGACAAGTCCTGCTGGGGCCTAGCACCTTCCTCCTGCTGGGGAAACATCCTTACTCCCAGGAGACTGCGTATTGCCACAGAAGCTGTGCACTGCACAACTCCAAGGGGAGCCGTAGACTACAATGTGAACGGTGCCCCTCGGAGCTGTGCCATGTGGTGGCCCTGCCTTCTTGCCAACTTCCACAATGCCCACTTCCTTTCATCCTTCGTGGCTCAGCTCAAGTGTTCTCCTCTCTGAACTCTTCCCTGGCCTCCCCTCTAAGCAGCAATAATCATAGTAATAGTAATAATAATCATAGTGACTAACATTTACCGTGCACCAGGTACCCGACAAGCATTGCACTAAGCAATTTACATGCATTGTCACATGACATAGTTACCATTATCATCTCCATTTTATAAATGACAAAACTGAGGTTTCAAAAGCTTAAGTTACTTGCTCAGCTCCAGAACTAGTAAATAACCAAGTTCGGACTCGAAGGAAGGCAGGCTGACACTAGGGCCCGATCACTCCCCTTCCTGCTGCACCAGCCATGCCCTCTTTTGTGCCTCACAAATCCTGGAATCTCCCCCTCTCATGGCACTTGTAACACATCAATGCACCCACTTGTTTACGATTTGTCTCTGCCACTAGACCACGAGCTCCTTGAGAGCAGGCTGCTATCTTAGTCATCCTTGTATACTCCGAGCATCTATTAAAGAGTTGGAACACAAAAAACTGTTCGGTGAAAGCATCCACGCAGGTGTGATTGATGGCCCCTTGGCATGGACCATTTCTACTCTGCCTCCACTGTGGGCTCTGCCCCTCAGTTTGCCTGAACACAAAGCACAGGGTCTGATTCATGTGAGCTCAGGGGTGACAGAGGACAGGGACAGGTATAAAGCAGGGCATCCTATCCAGTTAATTACCTAACGGAGCCAGGAAGTATCAACTGTCAGCTTTGAGGCCAATGGAATACTCACAGTCATCACTTTCTGAACCAGGAATCACCTCCTCCCTTGTTCCCGAGACAAGCGTTCCTGAAGCTGAGAGTGAGCGTTGCAAAGTGGCTTTTACTCTTCAAGCTGAAGGGAGACCCGCATCTACGCTGAACAGAGCCTTACATAGCCATTTTTTTCATGCTCAGATGTCTAGACTCACAGGCCTCTGAGATATTCTGATCCAGTAATTTTCCACCTGTATTAGCGATAAAATCCTCTTATACAGAAGCCCAGTAAATAAATCGGATAGAAGATGACGGCTGTGGTTGAAGTGAATGTCAGGGGCATGCAGCACCCCAGCTCGGCCTTCCCTGTGCCTGCTTCCATAGCAGCTTCTAAGGCACCTCTGTGAAACCCTTAGGGCCTCACTGAGTATAGCACGGGGCCACTGACTTAGCCTAGGTCTTCCAGCTTATAGATGAAGAAGGAGGGGACCAGAGAGGGGAAGAGACCCACTCAGAGTCACAGAGCACGTGTGCTTCTTCCTCTCTGAATACTCCCTCTCATAGGAAACTGGTCCAGTAAGGTCATCTTTGAAATGGCTGAGCCCAGCTGCCTTCTGCCCAACGATGGGAAAGGGCATGCTCTGATCCACCCACACTTTCCCCTGTATCTTGGGGAATGCATTTCTGAAGCATTCCAATGGGCGGTGAGAATCTTGCATTTGCATTGTTCCCCAACACAAGCCCTGCATTAGTTTCCTAGGCCCGCCATAACAAATCACTGCAAACTGAGTGGCTTAAACAACAGAAGTTTAGTCTCTCACAGTTCAAGAGGGCAGATGTCTGAGTCAAGATGTCCAGATGTCTGCAGGGTTGTTTTCTTCTAGAAATGACCCCATGCCTCTCTCCTAGCTTCTGGTGGTTGCCAGCAATACTTGGTGTTCTTTGACTTGTGAATGTATCACTCCAATCTCTGCCTCCATCTTCACAAGCACTTTTTCTCTATGTCGTCTATCTGTGTCCTCTCCTTTTCTTATAAGGACACCAGTCGTTGGATTTAAGACCCATCCTAAATCCAGGATGATTTCATCTTGAGATCCTTAAATTACATTTTTAAATATGTTATTTCCAAATAAGGTCATATTCTGAGCTTCTGGGTGGTCACGAATTTTGGGAGGACACTATTAAACTCACTATAAGCCCCAAGTGACTCACCAGGGGACTCAAACCCGTGACCTCAGGTTCATTAGCTATCACATGGCCCCTCTAGCTGAGCCAGCACAGTCCCTGCTAAAATTGCTCTTGACAACACAGACCCTTCCACTCCTCCACACCTTGTCAATGGTCCCAGCAGAGTGGTGGTGTACACCTCCTGTGCTGGTAGAGATAATCCAGAGAGGAAAGCCTAGTGCTGCCAGATAATACAGGAGAATTTTCTTGGATGAGACTGGCCTGAGGTGCTTCTGCCATTGTTCCCTTGCTCCTCACTCAGCAATGAACTTGGGAAGGGGCTCTCCTGAGCTCTTCCTGAAGTCAATTCAAAAGCTGACGGTGCCTATAATCCAACAGACAGGGAGCTTATCAGCGACGTTCCAAACTCTTGGAATCTGACTATACTTTCAGATCTGGAGCTGGAAGCCAAAGTTGATAGTATCCTGGAACATCTTCAGCTTATGTCCAGTTCACTTAAAAGAAAATGGAAAGGCCACTTTCTCTGCAGAGAAACCTGCAGGCCATGGCTTGAGGAATGTTGTTGCTAGGTGATGCAATGGAAGTTTCAGAGAATGCCCCAAAAGAGGCTTCCAGAAACAAGACCTTGGCTAGAATTGTGAACTTGAATGAGGCCAGTTGCCATGAGATAGCTCCATAGCCCTAGATGGTGACAAGTCTGAATGCACTGAAATTGAGATGATTCTTTGGTTTCTGCCTGCCTCTTCACTACATTTTGCCTTTTTATATCCAAGACTAGCTTCTTCTTGACACCAACTTGGACTGGGAATATCTGCTTTCTCTATAAGTTAGTGAGGACTTTGAGGATACAAACCATTCGGCTGCAACAAGAGCACAAATTTTGGCGTCACACAGACCTGATTTTGTGTCCCAGCTCTGCCACTTAAGAGCAATATAACCTAATGCAAGTTACACTGAGCTGATAATAATGCTATCTAGTGGGATTGTTATAAAATAAATAATAAACTCACGTAAGGTTCTTACCACAATGATGGTGTATAGCATGAACTCAGTAGATGTTAGCTATCATTATCATCATTATTGCTATTATTATTCACAATATCATAAGGAAGATAAATTTACACCCACCCTCCCCCCCAAAAATACACTCTCCATACAACAGTTGAAGAAGAGTTGCCGTCATCTCTTGCTTCCAATTATCCTTGCTCTGCCTTTCTTGTGACTGAACAGATAATAATATAAACTGCTAATATTTTCTGAGGGCTTACTGCTTGCCAGGTACTGCGCTAAGTGCTTTACTTCAACCAACAACCCTGGGAGGTAGGTACTATTATTATCATCTCCACTTTATAGGAAAAAAAAAATTGAGGCATGGAGCAACCACACATTGCCCAAGATCACAAATCTAGTACTGGTGGAACTAGGATTGGAACCAAGCCAGTCTGGCTCAAGAATCAGCAAGCTTAACCTTCCTGATGGAGATTGGCCGACATCACTCTGAATAGATCCACTTCTAGGGACTTCAAGGAACTGTCAGTAGGAACTTTTAACTGACAATTCAATCTGACAGAATCACCCTGATTCAAAGCTGGTTGGTCCATTTAATTTAGGTTCAGAGAGTATACATGGATTGCCTGAAGTCCTATAGCTGGTCTCTGACAGATCCTCAGGCAGCCCAACTGGGGCTAGGTTTCCCTGCAAATTCGAAAGAGAGAAGAAGCCGAAATTGCAGTAGGCTCTTCTAGAATGCCCATGGATCTGCCTCTTAAATGATCATTGGGCTCAGATGCCGGGTCAGAGTTTATTCTGCATACCCACCCTGGGAACCCTGCAGCCCCAGGACAAAGCCCAGTCACAAAGATATGGGCTGAGGACCTGCTATTATTCCTGGGAGAGAGGATGGAAAGAGTTGGGGACTGAAGTTAGATCTCAGGACAGCAGGATGGCGATTCTTGAGCCAAGAAGGAGAACAAAGACAATTCCTAGCCCCCAGGTGACAATCCACCATGGCAGTAAGACATTCATCCCAGCCAAGGAGGGGTTAAGATGGGTGGATTCCACTCTGAAGTGGGAGAATGATGTTAAATAGTACATGGAGTAGTCCCACACAAACCTTCTCTGACCTTGGCCCAGAAGGAATTTCTTAAAGTTTCCTTAGGAGAAGAGAGTAGTGAAGGAAAAGAGGCAAGCCACTCTCTTGGAATCTACTGATGGAGCTGTATCCCTGGGACCAGGCAGGATGGGGACAGAGAACCCTTTCCATTTGGTGACAGTTGTCAGTTTAACCTCAGTAGAAGAGCCATAGTTACTGGGTGTGTCTGAAGCAATGACAGCCAATGGTGGCAGCAGCAGAAAAGCATTAATTTCCACCCAGAGAAATATGAGCCATCCCACCCCACCCCAGGACCCTGCCAGGGGGAGAGAAGAGAATTGAAGGGCTTGATACGCTAGTGCTTCTCATGAGTACAGGCTCTAAATCACAGACAACTGGTTGTCCTTAGGCCCCTGGGAAAAGATCTACATACAGAAAAATATTATCTCTTGTAATCCTCTCAACAATACCAAAAGACAGTTACTCTTATTGTCTCCAATTGATAGATGAGGGAACCAGGACAGAGATCAAGCAGAAACCTTCCTCTTTCTCTCCTTGGCTTTCTGCCCTTGCACACAGGAGGAACATCAGGCCTCTTGGAAGGATTCAGAAGGAACTTCTCCCTGTCTTTCCACTGTTCTCCTCCTCTCAAAATGATATATCTAAACAGAGAGACTCAGAAAAGCTTGGAGCAAGTGTCCTACATTCCCTTCCAGGTGCTTGACTTTTTCAGAGTAGCCTGCCCCCTCTCCTACACCCCCCGCCACACACACATTCTCTGCCTCTCCATCTGCTAGGCCAACTACTACCACAGGAGGAAACCTGCAATTCTTTACCTGCTTTGAACACCTGGCTAAGATTCACCCACAGATGAATCCAGATGTCTAGACTTCAGAAACCTGATTTTGCTTGCAGGTCCCATCAAACTTTATTAGTAATAAAGCTGATGAGTTAATGCCTACTCCTCAATTGTTTCCAACTCCATGGCGGGAAAGGTTTTGGCACTTCAGAAACCCTAAGAGCGTCTCCCCAACAATAAGTTGTACAAAGCCAAACAGCTAGGAAATGTGTAGACACAAGATCAGAATCCAAAGTCTGAGCTTTTAACTGCTACTCAACATTGCCAATTAGGAGGAAACTGAGGCCCACAGAGGTGAGGCAAGAGTCACATCACAAAGGGCCTTGTGGAACGTAGGGGAAGTTTGGATTTTATCACAAGGGCTGTAGGAGGCCGCGTATGTGTTTCAAGCAAGGAGAGGACATACTACCATCTGCAATAACCCTGTGCCAGACCCCCACGGTCAAGACTTTGTGTTAGAAAAAGTGTCTGAGAAAACGATATTGTTACTGTCTTTGAAAGCTATCCCTGACCTGTGAGGCTGAGGAATGGGAGGGTTTATTCTTGTTGTTGTTTGTTCTTGAAGGAGAAACATATCTGAGCAAGTGGGGTTTTTTTGTCTTTGTTTGACTTCCTCATTCTTGAGAAGTCAGGCAGGTCGGTGCGGCAGCCCAGGAACGTGTGTGGTCCCCCTTGGCCTCGCAAATGAGTCCCATGGAGCCAGACTTCACTGGTACCCTCTGGTCTTTCTTCCCCCTCGGCTCAGAGTCAAGCCCTAGCGCACAGTTTGATGAGCATCATCAACTTCTTTGTCTTCATTGACAATTTCCTCTACTGCCTATGTCAACCTCAGGATGTACTAGCCACTTGACATGGTCAACCTCAAATAATTTCATAACAAGCTCATGAGGTAGGTAATATTATAATTTCCATTTTGCTGATGAAGAAATTGAGGTGTGCAGAGTTCAAGCTGTTCAGTCAAGGTTAAACAAGTAGGAATTGGCAGAGCTGGAATTTGAACCCAGGCCTTTGAACTCTTAACCGCAAGGCCACACTTTGCCACGTAGGAGGAGCTCATCGTTGGTGTCAAGACTACCAGAGCAATCTTTGTTGCAACGCTTGGGGTGTGGTTGGGGATGGGGATAGCTTTGATAGGAGCAAGGATTAAACATCCAGGTGCAGAGGCATGTGGAGGAAAATCTCCCAAATACTCGTTACTACTGATAGAATCCCATAGTGATACCTTCAAGACGGAAAATGTTCTCAATGAGCTTCACGTCTCAGCTCACTCAGGATAATGTGGAAACATCAACTTAGTAATCTTATATACCAAATAAATAAATGAACAAACAGAAACATTTGCATTTTTATCTGTAAGCATAGTAGGCACAGAAGTAGGGGCAAATGGCTACTGATTCAAAGCAATTCCATGTTTATGGAGTGCATATTACATGGTAGACACTGGATGCAGAAATGAATCAGACACAGCCATTGCCCTAACAAGGCCTACAGACTACTGTAAGGGAGACAAGTTTAGCAGTAACTGTACCACCTTGTTGAACTTCAATATATGCAGTATCAACAGGGTGTTCATTATAGCACAGGAGCCTGAGCAGTTATTTCTATTTGGAGCTCAAGGACTGTGTCACAGAGACAAGGAATTAGAATTTAACCTTGAAGGATGAGAAGAGTCAGAATGTAAGGAAACATATTCTGGAGAGGAGGATGGTTTGAAGACCCACAGTGTGAGCAGGAAAAAAAAGTGCAAGCTACATATGAGACCTGTGAGAAATGTTGTATTTCTGGGATATAGAGCACAGATGGAGACTTTGCTAGGGAAATAGGCAGGGCCCAGATCATGGAGCGCCTTGCATGCCAAAATAACGGGCTTGGACTTGATCCTGTGGATTATGCAGAACCACTAGAGAGTTTTAAAAGCAATGAGAATAACTGTGTGGTGTGCATTTTTGGAAGCACACAGTGATGTCGGGGTGGAGGATAGACTGGAGGGTATAGGCTAGAGGTGAGGGTAAGAAAATACTTGGGAGGCTACTTAATAGTCCAAGTTATGATGACAAGGCCTAAATCCCAACGATGACAGGAGGAATGGGGAAGAGAGACGGTACTGGACAGATGTGTCTCGGGTTGAATAGACAAAGTTTGGTGACTAATTGGACATAGAAGTAAGAGAGTTGGAAGAGAAGACCCTAAGGTCTCTAGTGTTTGTGAAAAGGTGGAGGGCTAATGATGTCATGAATCAAGATAGGAAACCTAGGCAGAGAAGTAAGGGTGGGGAGTGGGAAGATCATGGGATATGTTGCATTCGAGGCATTGCAGAATAGACACAAAATTGGAAAGCAGTTAGAAGCAGAGGGCTGAATCTCTGAAGAGAGAGAAACTTGTGAGTCATCAGCATTTCATGATAGTTGAAGGTCTGGGAGAAAAATGTTCCAGAGAATACAGAAATTGCTAGAAAAGCAGAAGGGCAGAACCCTGAGGAAGATTCATATTTACAGTGCTGTTAGAGAAAGAGGAGCAAGAAAAGAAGATTAAGAAAGAATAGCCAATGACGTAGAAGGATAAGTCAGAGAAAGTGGTGTGATGGAAGGGATGAAGGTATTCCAAGACCTGTGTCAAATGCCTCCAAGAGATTAAACATTAACGTTCTGCTGAGTCACTTGAGGATCTTGTTAAAGTGCAGGGTTTGATTCAGTAGGCTTAGGGTAGGGCCTAAGATACTGCATTTGTAACAAGCTTCCAGGTGATGCTCTTGATCCTGGTCCATGGACCACACTTTGAATTAGCAAGGGAGTAGAGTGAAGACTGAGACAAAATCATAGAATTTAGCAATTAGGAGATCGCTGGGACTTTGAGAGGTTTTAATAAAGTGGCAGAGATCAAAGCCAGATAATAGGTTTGGGTGAAGAGTGATTGGGACACTGGGGGAAATCAAGGTAAGGATGGAGCCAAGATCTTCCAGAGGTTCAGCAAGGAAGGAGAGATGTGAGGCAGTGGCTGGAGAGAGAGGCAAAGGCTGGGGAAGATTTTAGGGGAATGGGGGAAATTTGAGCCTGTTTGTAGGAAGATGAAGGAGGCAGTGAATAGGAGGTGGACAATCATTCTAGAAAATATGGGAAGGCATGATGCTAAGTGGTTGATCTTTGTCCCCTTCCCTCCTTCAAGACACTTCTGAGACAAAAGAGAATAAGGGAAGCCTGGTCAAAGAAACAGGTAGATTTTTGAGGAGGCAAGGTAACAAATTTCATAACTAACATTCTTTATTTTCTCAAAGAAGTGAGAACTAGACGTATCTGCTGAGAACGAAGAGGTGGATTGGTTTTAGAAGGCAAGAGAAAACAGTAATGATTTGGAATCACTCCTGTAGAGAATGGGGAAAAGATATAATGCTGATAAGAAACAACAAGACAAGATAGTGGTAATAAAAATGAAGTATGAGAAAAAAAATGACAATTCATAATAATCCTGTTTATATGATAATCCATTACATATGTAATATTCTACTTAGCATGCAAGAATCAATTGTAGGACCCCAGAGTCCAGAGAATTTTAGAGTTGGAAGGGATCTCTTATTCTTGAAACAGAATTGCCAAAGCCAGAAAGTGAGCACTGCACAGGATATGTAACATGACCTCCTTTATCCTAGAGAAATCTTCAGCCGCCGTTGCTCCCAGCTCTGGACATAGACCTCCCGGCCCCAAGGACAGGAATTTCCCTACACCTCCTCATCTCATCAAACTTAATTCAGACACCAGCCTCACCAATTCCAGCCCATTCTGCTGTTTTGTAACAGGCAAATCTTTCTTCGCAATCTTCCCTTTTGAAAAGATATATAAATAATAGAGTGTCTATGAGATGAAATTTTATAAGTGATACTATCCTCTTCTTTATCTGGGTGAAGAGAGCAAGTCACTCTGGAGGGTTTATTAAGGGGTTTCAGGATATATTTCTCCAAGGGCCTCCCTTTGCATGCGTAAGACCCAAAGGCTATCTCCCTGGCCCTGCAGAAAAGGCAAGCGGAAGCGTTGGTGGCCGTTGTTTTCCGTGGTTTTCTGAAGCTCTGCGGTTCTTCTGCTTCTCTTGGCACCCAAGCTCTGGAGAAGAGGCTGATCGAATTGCATCAAGAGCCCAGGGATCTCCTGAGAGGAAAGGTCCTGAGACCCCCCAACTCCTGTTCCATGAAATTAAAAGTTAGGGATACTCTGGCATGGTCGTCACCAAGGAATGTTGGAACAGAAAAGTCACCAAGAACCCCTAAAGTCTCAAAATATATCCAGAACCTGACCACTTTTCACCACTTCTCACCTCCACCATGACCATCCCAGTCTGACACCAGCCTCTCTCTTCTGGGTTATTGAAATCGCCTTTCAAGTGGTCTCTCTGCTCAACCCCTGGGCACAAACACCCTGTTTTCGAGACTGCATCAGAGTGATGCTTTCACAACTTGGAGACTCAAATCGGCTCTGGTCACTCCCCTGTTCACATCACTCCAATATCTTCCCTTCTCTCTCGGAAAAAAGGCCAGAGTCCTTACAACATCCTACAAGGTCCTGTACAAGCCAGACTCCACCAATTATTTTACTTCGTCTCCTACTGTTCTCTCCCTGTTCACTTTGCTAGAGCCACACAGTCTCCTTGCTATTCCTCAAACAGGCCAGTCACGCTCCAGACTTAGGGCCTTGGCACTCTCTGTTCCCTCTGGAATGTTCTTACCTCCAATTTGCAAATGGTTCGCCACCTCACCTTCAGTTTTTGCTGAAATGTCATCCTCCTGCTGAGGCCTTTACTTACACCCTGTTATACTCGCAACTCCAGCGTAGCCCCCCTGCTTTTATTTTCCTCCCCAACACTCATCATGTTCTAATGAACCACATAACCTACTTATATGTCTTGTTGGCTTTGTCCCCTGCTGAATATAAGCTCCTGGAAGTCAGGATTATTGTCTGTTCGGTTCACTTTTTTATTCTCAGTGGACAGTGCCTGGTACTCATTAGGCCCTTGATAAATATTACTTTAATAAATATACACAGGACCCAAGCCTAACCTAAGGGCCTAGAGCTCTAAGTATAAGCCCAAATGCATGCAGGGGTTAGGCGAGCAGTGACGAAGGAAATTGTAAAAGATGGCAAAGGGGATGCACTGGCGAGTCCCCCTCCCCATCAGTTGCTCAGCTCCAGCTGATTCTTGCTGGAGAACAATGCAGGCATAAGAGGGCCAGATCTTCACATCTTTTTTTAAGAGAAACCAGAAATATAATTTTTATACGAAATACCAAGACGTTGTTATTGGTGACCAGGTGTCTGGCCTAAGAGGTCAAGGAAAATAGCCTGGCCCTGTAGAGCATGTGGCTGAGGCCAGAACTCCCTCCAGACCTGGCCATCTTGCCCAAGCGAGGGCCTTCAGGATGACAACACGAGAGGTGTGTTTTGACAAATCCTGCCAAGGCTGAGTGTCCAGGGCATTGAAATTCGGGAGTGTGCCGGGAAAGCTGTGTTCAGGCTTAGAACACTCCATATAGTTAACAGGTCAATTCTCCCCAAGTTTATTCAACACAATAATAATAATATTAAGCACTAACAGGCATTTTTTTAGATATCAATAAGCTGATTCTAAAAATCTATATAGAAAGGCAAAGGACCTGGAATAGCCAAAATAATTTTGAAAAAGAAGAATAAAGTAGGAGGACACATACTGTCTGATATCAAGACTTACCATAAAGCTATAGTAATCAGGACATTATGGTACTTGGGAAAAGTTAAATAAATAACCAATGCAACAGAATGAAGAATCCAGAAATAGACCAATACAAATATTATCAATCAATTTATGACAAATTGCAAAAGGAATTCAGTAGAGAAAGGATAGTCTTTTTAATAAATGATGCTGGCAAAAATTGGATGGTTCATGTGCAAAAGAAAATGGACCCCAACCTATACCTCACATTTTATTTTAAAAAATTAACTCAAAATGAGTTATAGACCTAAATACAAAATGTAAAACTGTAAAACTTTTAGAAGAAAATCTTTGTGACCTCAGGTTAGGCAGAGTTCTTAGAAATGACATCAAAGTCATGATCTATAAAAGCAAAAATTGATAAAACGATTTCATCAAAATCAAAACTTTTACTCTGTGAAAGATGTTGTTAAGAGAATGAAAAGAAAACTCAAAGACTGGGAGAAAAATACTTGCAAATCATACATCTAATAATGGACTTGGATCCAGAATATATAAAAAACTCTCAAAACGGTAAGAAACCAAACAGCTCAATAAAAAATGGTTGAAAGATTTAAGTAGACACTTCATCAAATACAGATAATAAGCACATGAAAAGATGCTCAGCATCATTAGTGATTAGAGGAATGCAAATTAAAACCACAATGAGATACCAATACATACCTATTAAAATGGCTAATTTTTTTTTAAAAACCGACAATAGCAAGTACTGACAAAGATGCAAAGCAACTACACCTCTCATGTATAACCTACTACATAACTTATTCCTACTGCTGCTGGGAATGTAAAATGGTACAACCACTTTGGAAAATGGTTTGGCATGCACTTACCATGTGATGCAATTCTATTCCTAGGCATTTACCTGAGAAAAATAAGATATATCTACACCAAAACCTGTATGTGAATGTTTACAGTAATTTTATTCATAATTGCCAGAAACTGGAAACAACCCAAATGTCTTTCAATTGGAGAATGGATAAACAAATCTGTATGTTGGATTACAACTCAGCAATTAAAAGGAAGGAACAATTGATACACACAGCAACGTAGATGAATCTCAAATGCATTAAACTAACTGAAGGAAGCGAGACTCAAAAAGCTATTGGGTTCCACTTTTTTGACATTTTGTAAAAGGTAAAACTGTAGGAATGGACTACAGATCAGTGGTTGCCAGCGGCTGAGGGTGGGGTATGGAACAGGGAGGGTTCAACCACAAAGGGGCAGCAGAAGGGAGTTTGGGGAGGTACTGGAACTCTTCTTTACCTGAATATAGTGGTGGTTACATGACTGTACACATTTGTCAAAACTTATAGAACTGTATACCCCTCAAAATTGTTATTATTTGTAATAATAGTACCTACTCCATACTCCATAATAAGAGTACCTACTCTATATCCTTATTTTGTAATAATACTACCTACTTCACACTCAGAAGATGAAATATAATGAAATACACACACCATACCCAGTACAGTGGCTGTCATGTAATAGATGCTCAATTAATGGAAGTCACATTATTTGGGTCTTCATTTTGGTTTCTCAGTTTTAGGTGGAGACAAATGGGCATAGGGCTTGACACACAGTAAGCACTATGCAAAAATTTACTACTGCTACCAAGAGGTAGTATCATGCTGTGGTTAAGAGGATGACTGACATACAAACTGAGACCATTTGTGCTCCAATCCCATTTCACCACCAATTAGCTATTTGACCTTGGCAAGTTACTTCATCTCTATGTGCCTTGGTCTTCTCATTGGGAAAATGGAGATAACAGTACCCCCTTGCAAGGCATGATAGGCAGAATAATGGCCACCAAGGATGACCACATGCTAATCCCCAGTCCTGTGAATATGTTAAGTTACATAGTAAAAGGGAATTCAGTTTTCAGATGGAATTAATTTTGCTAATCAGTTGACCTTAAGATAGAGAAATTATGCTGGATTATCCCATGGGCCCAATGTAATCACAAGCGTCCTTGAAAGTGGAAGAGGGAGACAGAAAGGTAGTCAGAGGGAGATGTGACGACAGAAGAATGGCCAGAGAGATGCAATGCTGCTGGCTTTGAAGATGGAGGGAGGGGCCATGAGCCAAGGAATGCGGGTGTCCTCTAGAAGCTGGAAAGGCAAAGGACTAGATTCTCCTCTAGAGCCTCTAGAAGGGAATGCATCCCTGCCTACACCTTGATTTTGAGACTTTTGTTGGGCTTCAGACCTACAGAATTGCAAGATAATACATTTCTGTTATTTAATCTACTAAATTGTGGTTATTTGTTACAGCAGCCAAAGAAAACTAATACAAGGTTAATAAATATCAAGTGCTTAAAATAGTGCTGGGCATTATATAACTTTCCTTATTTTATGATGATGATGAAATTGGGGATTATCACTTCTTCTACCATCAGTTCCACCACTTCTATTTATTTATGCATCGTCACATCACTCAAAGCTACATCTCTTCCACTGACACCATGCTGGACGTTAGAGATGCAAAATGAAAAGAAATACTCTCTGGCCCCGATTCTCTGGCCCCAAAGACTTCACAGTCTACAGGGAGAGCCACACTTGCAGACAAGCCGTTTCAACACAAGGTGACAAGTTCTAACAAAGAAAGAAATCTAAGGGCTTTGCTTCCTTGGGTTCCTGCTTCATCTTTCCCCAGAACTGCTGTTAAGGAAAGTGTTGGCTGAGTGAGGATTAATCCTACCTGGTTTTCCCAAAATGTGATGCGAAAGAAAATATCTGTGGTTTCCTGATATGATAAATATTTGTGTTTCTCATGGGGATTTGGCGCTGTGTGGGAGAGCTGGAGCAATCAGAACTCACAGCAGAAATTGAAGCTGCAAGGCAAACTTTAAACTTATTCCAACAAGCGTGTTCAGAAAGGTCAGGAAAGATTAAGAATGAGCAAAATGGGTCAGGCACCAGGAGACCTGCGTGGGACACTTTGTTTCAATTACTTATTTTCAATCTCCATCGTGCCATCTCCTCCCTAAGTGAGCTATAATACATGAATAAGAATACAACCTTGTTACTGCATGTTCTGTACTGGCGTGGCAGTGAGCAGTAAATGTTCAGAAGGAAAATAGATCAGGTTGGGCTGGGGAGGCCACTACACACTTCGTGGTATCTTGAGCTATCTTTGTAAGGCACGATTGTCCAATTGCACACATGGATATCCACCCATACACACATTCCTGCACGTACACACACACACACACACACACCATGACCCTTGGTTCCCTTCCCCATCTCTGACACGTACAGCCTTGGAGGGGAGCAAAGAGTGAAGGATGCCTTACAGCTATTTGTGTTCATTCGATCATTCAACCAACACTTGTCAAGAACCTACTTTGTCATGCCAGGTACTGTCTAGGTGCTAGAGACAGACAGATAAACAAGACACAGTGTCTGCTTGTGAGGAGCTCTCCGTGTAGAGGGAGGAGCAAACAAGAAAGTGGGTGATGACAACACCAAGAGACCAGGGCCAAAACAGCAGTGAGCACAGGTACCGCAGGAGCCCAGGCTGAAGATGCACAATAGCCCGAAAGAGCCAGAGAAGCTCCCCAAGGAGGTGAGCTTTGCCTGTCCTTGAAGGATGAGGGTTGTTGGATAACCAGTAGTAGACTCAACCACAAGGGGAGGACAAAGTGATTTAAAGAAAGCCAAGATAGAACGAGGAACCAATCCCCTTCCTCTTCCGCACCTCCACCCACAACTCGGTCCATTAGTTCACGCCTTCTCATAATAATGTTGTAGACCACGTCACACACAGCTGACCCAGCTCATAAACATCATGCCAGGTGCAGCCTGTGGAATGGAAGCAGATAAAGCCCAACACGCCACGCCAACGACTCTCACGGATGCATGTGGCTGTGAGATGGAGGAAAGAGCCTGGGCTTTGGAGGCAGATCCATCTAAGGATGAACCCTACCTCTGCCACTTTAGCTGTGCAACCTTGTGCAAATTGTTTTGCTTTCTGAGTCTCAGTTTTCTCATCTGGAAAATGGGAAAAATGAGAGTACGGTGAAGGGAAAGCAAAAGGGACACGGACATAGGTGCTGTAGGAATTCCGTGTTAACATTCAGCAAATGTTAATTGAAAACATCCATGAA
Organism: Diceros bicornis minor; assembly: GCF_020826845.1. Taxonomy (NCBI): domain Eukaryota; kingdom Metazoa; phylum Chordata; class Mammalia; order Perissodactyla; family Rhinocerotidae; genus Diceros; species Diceros bicornis. The sequence goes on along the minus strand of NC_080764.1, from coordinate 18,120,424 downwards.
CCATTCTTTTAGGATCTGGAGTTACAGTGGTGGACAGACAGACTAGATTCCTGTTCTCATGTCTGTTCCCAAAGTGTCTTCCTTAGGCCTGCTGTAGAAGAGCTCAAGACTCCAGACTCCATCTACTTTCTAGAATGGCAGCAGGAAGCTGAGCGATCAGTGGGGGCCAGCTGCCCCCTTCATTGCCCTGTGGTGAAGTCTATGTGAATGCCAGCCTGACTTTCCCGGGGCAGGGTTAGAGGCAGCCACGAGCCCACTGAAGTGAAAAGAGCATTGGTCAGATGGCTCTGGTCCCAGCTCAGCCTCTGACCTGCCACGAAGGGCAAGACGTTATTCCGAGTCACCCACCCTCTGGACTTCAGTGTCCTCATCTATAAATGAGGAAGTCAGATGAAATGGTCTCTACAGCCCTTTCCTACTCTTGGAGTAGTGACAGAGCACCCGCCACATACCCCTCAGAGGAGGCAGAGATTGGCCAGCATGACCCGTCCTCAAGGAGCTCACAGCCTGATGGGGAAAACTGGAAACACACAGTGAGATTAAGCCACAGCAGAAGATAATGTGTGCTCAGTGCTAAGTGGAGAGGGGCCTTGAAAACTAGGTGTCACCTTTGGGTTCAGAGAAGACCACTGTGCAATGGGATGGTCTTGGAGGGCTTCCAGCAACGAGTGGACTCGAGATTCTATTTTGATCCCAGGTAGAGGGCCTAGGGTCAGGGCAGTGAGGCATTAGGCAAGTTCCCAACCACCAAGCCATTTTTATTCATTTAACAAATGTGTGCTGAGCACCTGCTCATGCTCCGCTTCTAGGAAAAGTGGAAACACCCATGTTGTCCCTCAGTCTTCTGGACTTCTAAGAGAATCCCAATTTCAGTCCTATAGTGTTCTCATATAGGCGTCAATAACTTGGCCTTCCTTTCTGCACCAAACCTTCCCGACCCTTCCAGTGTGTTCCCATAGCCCTGTGCTTACTTCTAGTGTGATGTGTAGTGTCCAATTTGTCTGTTTATTTGTTGGTCTCTGCCACGAAATGAGCCCCTCTTTGAAGGCAGGGACCATTTCTTACTCATCTCTTTATCCCCAGCATCTAGCAACATGTTTGAGAGTCAACACCCTTGTGATGCGGACAGAGAAAAAGAAAACACAATAAAGTGCTCACAGTCTCCCTCACCCTACAACTGCTCTTTCATCAAAAAAATTCTAACTTAAGTTATTTATCATCTTCCCCTTCTTTTCTAAGAGATATTTTAAGTCTTTCAGTTGAGTTCCTGGAAATTTTACACAGGTCAAGATAATCAGTGGGGTGAGACTATAAGAAACAGGACCAAATAAAAGTTTACATTGAAGAAAGAGCTATTAGAAAGACAAAGAAAGCATAGGCCCCGAAACACGGGGAGAAGGAGGAAAGAGCCAAGAGTCACATGGCTGGGGTTTTAGCAGAGGTTTTGGTAGAGAGGCGAGAACAAATACTGAAGAAAAAAGGGGTTTGGGGACAGCTGGGAAGTTTGGGAGATATTGAAAGCAAAGGAAATGGTAAAAGAGAATTTTAAGCAATATTGCTAAGATTTATGAGTTGGATCTCCTGTAATATTCTTCAAGAGATGCCAGGAGAGATTGAAATAGCTTTTAAGAAATGTTGGCTGTTAAACTGTGTCTCCTTGATTGTGATACCATGCAAAACCTAGGCCACGGGGCCCCCAGCTTATCTCTGGGTAATACATTTAGAGAATCAGTACACGAACGAGCAATGCTCAAGTTGTCTGGTGTACAGCAAGGTTTAGTTTGTGTGAGCCGCTGACGCTTGTTCCAAACTATGAGGGAGTGTTTAAGAGCTTGGGCTCCGGAGCCAAATTTCCTGGGTTCCAGTGGGTACTAGCTGGGTAACTCAGGCAAGTTGCTTAACTTTTCTGAGCCTCTATGTCATCATTTATTAAGGGGATGGTAACAGTAGCTACTGGATAGGGTAGGCATGCAGATTCTATGAGTTAATCCATGCCAAGCTCTGAGGACTGGCCCTGATATACAGTAAGCACTTAATAAATGTTAATTTTTATTATTTGTTTGTGGTTTTCATTATTATCCCACCACGGTCTACACAAACACAGGGCCCTATAAGTTTCTTGGGTTTCTTGCTTACTGGTCAAGCCATAACTTTGTCTCCTTATGCCAATATTGACCATCCTTCTAGGCCTAGTTCAAACCTCATTTTCTTCTAAGTGCTTTAGCTATATTTTCTAAACTATTCATTGAGATACGATCTTTTCTGTCAGGTATTGTTCATCTTGCTTCTCCAACGCAATTGAAAGGTCCTTTAAGAATACAAGAATCATACTTTTTGAGGTTCCTCTCCCCAGCCCCAAACAGCCTCAAGATGAGCACATACTGGGCTTGGAATGTTCTTTGGTTGAACGGAATGGACAGGAGTTGGATGAATCATTTTACAGACATTTAGCATTCATGTCTACATGCTTCTCATTGACCTCCAGCTCACCCTCCTCTATCCTATTGTCAAACCCAAGAAATGACCAGACTCTGTCATCCAGAAAGTTCTAAAATGCAATGACAATGAGTGCTATGTGCTTACAACTGGAACTATATTTCATCTTAAACATCCTTAGCTTGGTAAAATGTCAGGCAGACTTGTCTGTGTCTTTCAGAGCATCACAGACAGTGTGGTGCCTTAGAAAAAGCAGAGTTAGGAGGTAGAAAATGCGTGCTTGCATTCTATTCTACTGTCTCCTGGTTGTAGCAATAGCAGATCACTTAGCATGTTTGAGCCTTACTTCTCAGTTATAAAATGCGAATAATAAAATGCCTGCTGCATAGTCTTGTCGGTCAGAATAAAAGATATAACGTCTGGGAAAATTCTTTGAAATGGTAAATATACCAATTTAGCTATTGTTCCTATTATCAAATTCAAGAATACACCAGAGAGACGGTGCCTTACAGAAGAGGTACAGCCCATTGACCTTCCAGCCTGTGTTCAGCCTAATTAACATTTACCCAGAGAGCTTCTAAGACTGAAGGAATGAAAGGGATGGAGGATGTGGGGGATGTGGGTGGGAGAGGAACAGTTGGTGATGAAGAAAGAAAAATCTAATCTTTTGCTAATACTAAGGGCCCCAGCCTAAGGACACACAAGTAAACAGTGAAGCGTGGTGACCCGGGACCAGCTGGGGGACCTCTTGAACAAAAGCAGTTAACAATGTTGCTTTCAGCTCTGCAGCTCACCAGGGCCAGCTCAGGCCTGGGGCTGCTGGAAAAGGAGCTGGGGTCCCGCTTGGAGACCCAGCCTCACAGTCAAATGTCAACCCATCAATACCAAGTGAGCAGAAAGGAGCCTACTGCTTAGGGCCTTTGTGTCTTTGTTTTTAATTAATTAGTCTTTTGTTCACCCATCTGAGTCGTAAAGAAATCTCTTCTGCAATCCTTTCAAAATCCAGCTCCCCCACATGTACCCACATTAGTGAAAACAGAATAAAATCTGTGGCTTTGGCTCATTGCCTTGGCCACATGGTCAAACAGGACTTTGAAGGGCTCTTTTTTTTTTTTTTAAACAAGTGTTTATTGAGTGACTGCTATTCATTCAACAAACATGTAACAAGTGCCTACTGCGCTCCCGGCCCTGTGCTTGGTGTTAGGAAGACAAAGATGAATAAAACCCAAACTCAGAACTCAATAAGCTCAGTAAGGGAGGTCAGAGGTCACACCAGTTAACACAGCGCCTGGGAGAAAGTGCTAACTGCCACAAGAGACATCCGATGGGATGCTCCTCCATGAGCTCCCAGGAGCAAGGGATCACTTCTCTTGGGCAGGAGCAGGGAAGGCTTTCTTTCATGGTGGCATTTGAGTGCTGAACGATTGGGACGTGCATTCCTGCAAATGTTTACCATGTTAAAATAATAGCAAACTGGTGCAGAGCATTGCTGGGCGTACCGGGCACTGTTCTTAGCCCTTTCCTCCTGTAACTCGCATGGTGCTCTTTAAATGTAGGCCCTCTATTATCTCCACTTTGCAAATGCAAACCTGAAGCCAGGCAGCCTGGCTCCAGAGCCCATGCTCTTGACCTTGGCACAGTGCAGCCTCTACCTACCCGACCTACCATCCCTGAGACCTGCTGCCTCTCCCACCTGGGCCCTCAAAAGCAGGGGCCATGTCTCATTGATTTTCGTGTCTTCAGAGGCCAGCGCGATTCCTGACATGAGGTGAGCTTTCAAAAGAGCTTCCTTGAACTGTTGAACTGAACCCTCTGCATCCAAATGCTGAGGTCCCAGCAGGCCTTGTGGAAGGGACCAGAAGGTCAGAACAGCAAGGAGGCCAGAGCAGGGACTGGGAGGGGTTAGGGCAGGGAGAGGTGAAGACACAATCGACTTGTTTCACAAAGCCTTGGTTGTGGCTTTTCGGAGGCCAGGAATGGGGCAGAGCTGGAACTTGGGCAGTGGACGCCCCAATCCTTCATGACCCCGTGTACATATTGCTTCGACTCTGGGCACAGAGCTGCCCTCGGGTGCACTTTTGTGGCTCTGAGGGTAAGGTTTGGGCTTTAGATAATAATTGCATAGATTTGCTTAGTAAACACAGGGCAACCGTAGGGTAATTACATGTTCTTACAGAGACGGTGCTTGGTAATTACTTTCAGTGGCCCCAAAGTATTATTTAACACATATTCTGGTTTCTAAGACAGAAATAATGATGAATTTGCTTGGTAATTACACTGCACTTACCACTACATATCCCGCCAGTAGCTGATACTCAGCCCCTCATTCAGGGCCAGCAGTTGCTTTGGTAAATAATAAGTTCTTCATATTATTGGTCTCTAAGCACATAAAGTATTATTAAAACACCATTAGTGACATTTCTCCAAAGAGTAAAAACACACATCTATGTGAGAAGCCAACTTTCCTTGGGCTAACTGCTTTATTATTATCTTTCTGACAGGAGCAATGGAAAAGAATCGATTCTAACCTGAGCATCTGCTCATTGTAGACGTCTCCTTAATGAAACCGAGCAGATCAAGCGAGATCTGGTTTAGGGAACAGGAGGGGAGTCACCACTATTTTCAATATGAAGATTGCTCCTTAACTTGCCAACTTAACAAATGGTGGTGCCCAGTAGAGGAAGAACCCCAGGTCTGGCGCCACCACCCCTGTGGTGGGCTGGGTCAGCACCTAGAGTGCCAGGGCAAACCACAGCCTTTTGATGGGTCTTGTTGGCAACATCCTTAAGGCTCCTCCTAGGAAGGGGCCTGAGAGGCTCTTGCAGGGCCTGGGACTCTGGGAGAGGGGGCACCCTGGTCCTCAGGCCAGTTAGGGTATACATGGGGAAGGAACAAACACACATCAGACACCAAACAAGGGAGATGCAAGCCTGGAAACAGCCTCTTTGTCCTTGAAAAGGACTCTTGGGAAAGCTGCCTGACATAGTTCATCCAGAAGGCAGTAATTTGGGGGGCCACGGCTCAGCTCTAACTGCTCTTGGCTCAAACACTTGCATCAGAAGAAATCAACTCTTTGTAAGCAATAGGGGGCTCAAAGAGGGCGGTCAACCATTATGGCTGGTGGGCAGGGTAGGGAGTGGGCCCTCTGGAGCAAACAGAGCCCTCATTACCATTCCATTCCAACCTATCCCATTTCTGGAGGGAACGATTCAACACCAAATATGAACTCAATTCCAGATCCCAACTGCCGAGGCAAGTGGCCAGCTCCAGTGGGCTGTTTCTTCTGGAATGAACTCCAGGACTCTGACTTTGGCTTTGGAAGTAACTTTGGTTGCCATGGAAGCCAGTGGGGAGTAGTTGGGAAAAGCTTAGGGTCAAAGTCAAAAGACCTGGGTTCAAATCCCAGTCCTGCTCCTTACTAACTTGGGCAATCTCTGGCAGTCGCCTCTCTGAGCTTCAGTTTCTTCATCTATAAAACAATCTACAAAGACTATAATCCATTAGGCCAGAAATCATGCCTATTTTATTCACCATTGAATTCCCTGCACCCAGCTCAACGCCTAACTTTCCAAATCTATAATCAACATTTTTAATTGAATAAATCTGGGGAAATGCATCACACATTTAATTTACACAAATCCACCCATTTGCGCTTAGTGAAAAACAAAGAAAGAAATAAAAAACAACAATTTAAATAGTCCAGAAGATTCTGCTTGATGATCCACCGAATGTGTGTGCCCCAGAATGATACTAAAACCCAAGATGTGGAACTGCTCTTCTCCCACTTCCTGGTTGTGAGAACCTTCCGGTATTGAAGGCATAAATGGTTGTACTTTAACATTATTGCACTTTGCAATAATGTGCTCTCACTAAATAATATGCAATATGTTACTATATCCATCCTACATAATTCACAAGTATTATCGTATTTGGTTTAATCACAAAACCTTTCAAACTCTACTTTATGGATGAATGATATGCGTTTCCAGGGAGATTTTGATTATACCTAATTTTTGCCTTAGACTTAACCTTGAGAAGCTTACCCCGTAGCATTTGGGTTATCTCACAAAGTCATTGTGAGTGAGCCAGGAATGTAAGCATTGTGAACTAGAAGCACTAGACAAAAATAGCTGTTAGCCTTATCACTGCTCTCTTGGTATGGTTACTTAGTTTGGTCAAGGTCAAGAGACTTGATTACGACCCAGACCTCTTGACTCCCAGGCTTGAGCGCTAGCGTTTACATCACAATTTAACCCAACAAAAACCTGTTGAGTAATAATTCGGTGCTCACAATAAGGTGGTGTAAGACAAATAGAAGGCATAGAGCACTGGTCACCAAGAGCTCAATGATTCACACAGTCTCAATAAGTGCTCAGCTGGCCCCAAAGTACAGCAAATCTTGGCATCCTACCTGAACTTGGAGGCAGCTACTGAGGAGCAAGAAATAGAAGGACACTCACACACACAGGTAGAATTGGCCCCCAGTGCTTGCCATTGATGCCCATTTCTTCCCTGTCCCAAACTGCTTGTTAACTATTTTTCTCTGATTCAAAGCTGCCTTGTTTCCATCTTATTTCACTGGGTTTCAAATGAGGAAAGGAAATACAATGTGATTTCTAGCCCCAGGTCCTGCCCACATCCCATTCCATGTCCTGTATTACCCAAGAGTGTCCTCCAGTCCCATTGGGAGAAGCATAGGTGGCATATACACTCCCATATTTAACTGTAAAGTGTTACAGTGACAAGAGAGGGGAATGTGGGCTGGAGTCACCAGGAAAGCCTCCATGGGAAGGTCAGAGTTATAGAAAGGGCGGAGAATGAACTTGAGCTTGGGAAACAGGCTATGGATTGTGTATCTGTTGATTTTCCCTGTCTCATATCCATTTATCCTTATTCTCATAATAGGATCCTGACTTCCTTTGGGGAAAGACCCTATTCCCTGGTCTTAGGGATGAGCAGGGGACCCAGGCCTGGAAAATAATGGGAATTCCATACCCTTGATTACACTGATTAGTTCATAGGTGAACATGTTTATGTCCCAAGATGGTTTAATCAGGCCCATCCTCAGGATTATTGGAAAAGAGGCAATCTCTTTCTGTAGAATAGCTAACCTGGTAGGACATAAGCCTTAAACTGCCAGGGCCAGCCCATCTAGTGCCTACCTGAAACTGAAGCCAATGTAGAAGGAAACATAGTCTAGACACGGAGAAATAGACTAAGACCAGGTCCTGGAAAAATCATCTGAACCCTTGGATCCATCTATACCTGACTTTGAAGTCAAATGGTCCTGGAGTTTAAGTTACATTACTCAATAACTTTAGTTTTTTGTGTAGGGCAAGTTGGATTGGGCTTCTCTTAATTGCAGTGGAAGGAGTCCTACCAAATTAGATAGTCCTAAAAAAAAAGGGGATGGCAGGACAGGCATGCAGAAGAGCATGAGCAAAGACCTCAAGGTGGGGCTTAGGCCTTTGGGTGTCTCAATCATATTCATCAAGAGCCATAGAAGATAGGTAAGGGGGGCTGGCATATTACAGAAATACCAAATGATAAGAAGAGGTGTTTGGATTTCCACCTGGGCTTCTGAGAACCAAAATCCAGAGCTGAAAGTAGGAAAATACACACCCGGACCCAAAGGCATCTCATGAATTGGCTGGTTTAGTTACTGTTCTCCCCGTTCAGGGAAATCCCTACCACATGCCAGATGCTACACATCTGTGGTTAGCATTGTTCTTTTAAAGAATAACACAGATTCTTCTCCGGGCAAGCCACACATTTTCATTAGCTGTGGTCAGGCAGAGAACCACGCTCTTTCAGACAAGTTTCAGCTGACAGACTGCTCTGGGGCACGTCTTTCAGGGAAGCTGATTCATCTTCTCTGTCGGCTGGCTGTGGGGGATGCACACCTGTGTCCTAGGATGACTTCAGAGAAAGCGGAGACAAAAGACCACGATGGGCCCCAGCTGCCTCTGCAGACACTCCTACAGCTGAGCGGACACAAGTGCAGCCGTGCCTGGTGGGCAGTCAGTAGTGGGGTTGTTTATGGTCAGCTCCTTGGAACTCCCATTGGAGGCTCTCCCTCTGGGTTCTGTCCCAACAAATGGCTTGGGTGAAGGGAGATTGGCTGACATCTGGGCTTGATTTGATTCCCCACTTATCCACCTCTCAGCCAGCCACATGCTACATTCTTCAACCATTGCAGAATGCAAGCTGCTCAAAGATGCTTTGGTGGTGGAGCCCCAAACAGGGGTGGAGGTGCAGTCACACCATGCCCACACTTAACTTATAAGAATTCTCCTCATGTGCTTGGTGAGAGAGAGAAAAAAGAGACTGAAAGAGAACAATATAATGGGTGCGAGTGACTTGACCTTCCATCCCACTCACCTGTGTGCGTGTGAGAAGGAGCCTGTCATCCGTGGTTCCACAGTATGTCTCAGTTCCTGTGGGCCTCTCATGCCATCGATATCTTGCCTTACTGACTATATTTGTCAAAATAAGTAGAGCTAGCTGCTGTAACAAACAATACCAAATCTAAGAGGCATAACACAATAGAGGTTGATTGCTTACTCATTGGTGGTGCTCCTTGGTGACTGTCCTCCAAGCAGTGATTCAAAGACCCATCGTCTTCCATCTGTGACACTGCTATACGAAACACTTGGAAAGGGATGCAAGCTGCTGAGGGTTGGAGTCCCCAGAAGCAGACTCTTGAGATGGAGATTAGAGTGAAGGACGTCTATTAGGGAGTGCTCTTGGTATCAACACTTATGGAAGGGAGGCGAGGATGCAAGATTGGGCAGATAGAGAAGGTGGGATGCAATGCAGCCCAGAAAAGATCTCCGCCAACCCAGTGGAGAACTCTGGGGCTGGGGGGCCTTTCAGAGCTGTTCTGATTTGGGGCAAGGTGGTTATGCTGTTAAACCTCTGTGTTCATCAGTTACTGGATGCAGATGAGGACCACCTTCCAGCAATACTCCCAGCACCTAAGGAATTAAATTTTTCGCTATTAAAGAGGGATCCTGGTGGCATATCCCAGCATCCACCACAAGAGGACTAGAGCAGGAGTCAACAGACTTTTGCTAAATATTTTAGGTGTTAGAGGTTATATATTCTCTGTCACAACTACCCATCTCTGCTGTTATATCACAAAAGCAACCAGAGGCAATACATCAACAAATGAGTGTGACTGTGTTTGAATAAAACTTTATTTACAAAAACAGGCAGTGGGCCAGAGTAGCTCGCAGGCCGTAGTTTGCAGACTCTTGGATTAGAGGACGACAGAATTAATTAAAGGCCAACCCTAGAATGACTTAGATCACTCCTCTCCATATTCCATTGGTCAGAACTCAGTCACTTGGCCCCAATTTAACTGCAAAATGCTAGGAAATGGAATCTTTCTATGAGTCCCAGAAGAAAAGAAATGGAATTTGTGAACATCCAGCCAGACTCTGCCACATGTGATTCTTGTGTTGAAAGCCATTTTTTAACATGATACACTCCTGCAATATATTATGCATTTCTACATATCTATTACTAAATAGAGTAATATACACTTTACTTCAAAGGAGACTTGGGAGATTTTCCAGAGTACTTTCCACTGTGTGTCAATTTCGCTCCATGCACTGTCCCCTAGTCCCCATGTGAAATCTGAGTCCACCTCGAGTGAAATGGTGAAGAGCAAAAGAGTGCTGAGTCCGACAGACCTGGGTTTAGAGCTCAGCTCTGGGTAGCCAATAACATTTCCTTCTTGATCCTCGGTTTCTCCTTTCCTAAAAGGAGACGCTAATAATGGGCACTTTGTGTGGTTTTTGCAAGGATGAAAGTGCTACGATATACATAAAGAACTTAGCAGTTGGCATATGGTAAGCAATCAATAAATAATGAAGATTATTAGTTCTTTATTAAGAGGAGGGGTATATGTAGGTGGTCAAAGTCTGCTGGGGTGAACTGATGCGAGTTGCTGCATCTCCCTGGACCTCTAATACATCCTGCACAAGAATGTGGATAATCAGATGGTCCCCCCAGCATGCAGGGCTGGGCTGAGTAAGAGTTTCTGTGACTCTTGTAATTAAAAATGAATAGAAAATGATAGTAATACTTATCCAACAGGGTTGTTGGGAGGATAAAGTTTATGTCAATAAAAATGTGTTGAGGGCAGAAATACGCCAGGCAGTATAGTAGGTTCTGGGGAAACAAACATGAATAAGATATTGTATTGGTTATCTACTACCCCAGAGCTTAGTGATTTCAAATAACAAGAACTGTATTGCCAACAGTTCTGTGGGTGTGCCAGGTGGTTCTTCTGCTGGTTTCACTTGGGCTCATTCACGCAGCTGCAGTTATCTGGTGGCTTGCCTGTGGATTGCACTCAGCTGTGACAGCTGGGAAGGCTGTGTTCCATGAGAACAAGCACAAGCTTGTACAAATTCTCTGCTTGCATCATTATTGCTGACTTCCCATTGGCCACAGCTAGTCACATGGCCAAGTCCAGCATCAATGTGGAAGGAGACCACACGAGTGCACGGATACCAAGAGGAGGAATTCATTTGGGGCCATTATTGTAACAATTTACCAGCTTATCTTATCTGCTCTTAAGAAAGCTGCTGTCAAATGTCCATCTTGCCCCCATTAGATTTATTGCTCTCCACAGCCCATCTTCCCTGGTATCTCCCAAGGAAGCATTGATCGGAGAACCACCTGGTGAGCTTGCACAATATTGCATAAGTCTGAGTTTCCACTCAGAACATCAAACATCATTAGATAACTCATAGCTACATCCCATTGGCCAGAACCCAGTCACATGGGCCCATACAACTGCAAAGGAGGCTGGGAAATGTAGTCTTCCTGCAAGTCCTGGAACTGGGAAATAGCTCAGCCCTCACAGAGACTCTTACGCTGATGTTACTTCTGCCTCCACAGGGTCCCTCACACTCTGTGAAGCTCACAGTGAGATCCTCCTTTGCCCTTTGGTATGACTTGGCTAACAGTGCAGAGACTGTGGGGAGATGGAGGATCTGTGGGGGTTGGACTGCTGGCCAGGCCTAGAGGAGGATGGATTCGGGAGCAGCCAGACATTATACTAAGGCCCCAAAGTCCTGGACATGAGCCCTTCAAATGGACACTTAGTGATACAGCCCTGTAGAGTATCTCTACTTACCTTCTGGGAAGACAATGTAGGGATAGAATTAGCCTTTCTGCTTTCTAGCAAGGTAGCATTTCATGGATTGTTCTGCCTCAACACCAGGACGAGGTGTTGTGTCCTCTAACTATACAAAGGACAAGGCTCACTTCTTGGGCCTTGGGGGTGACCCCTAGATCTCCAGGAACTGTCCCACAGGGGGTCTCCCCTCCCCCTGTCCCTTATTTTTCTTGTCTCTCCTTGGTCCTACAGTGATCTCCCTTTAAGTCCCTCCCTGTGTGGTATCTCTGCTCTGCTTTTTTCCAAATATGCCAACTCCCCTTAAAGAATAGAGGGGTGGGCGTGTCCACACAGAGTGGCAGAATTGAAGGACTTAAAGGAAGGCAAGATCAAGAAGAGACAACCATAGTGGTTCAGAGTAATAAGACTCAGGAGACAGACAGAGAAGATATTTGATTGGTATCACCAACTTGGTGATATGGGGCTCCTGACCCATTTCCTTCACAGACTACTCAGGGCCAGCTCCATAATTTGCAGGCCCCAGGGCCAAGTGAAAATGTGAGACTCTTGTTCAAAAAGCAGGGAGAGAAGTGCCATTCAAGGCATTAAAATGAAAAGCTTTTCTTTTCTTCCACAGTCTCTCTAGCGACTTCTCAGGGTACTTTTTATATGCTATTTAATGTCATTGTCAGTAAAGAAAAATTAAAATTTTAAATTATTAGCATGAATTTTACCATTCATCTTTATATTATGCATTGTCAGTTCTAAATGCAGATAGAAGAGCATTTAAATCACATGCAGAATCACCAAAAATGCACAATTCTTGTTGCATAGTTCTTACATGCATATATTTTGTTCTTACCAGAACAGTAGAATTTCTACATCAAAACTAACTCAACTGTTTTCATTTCTTAATACACACACATGCTACCAAGAGTGATGAGTAAGGAAGGAATGAAAGGAAAAGGAATTATGGGTTGCCCTATGTTTCTCTTTCCTTCTACCCTTTCATTTTCAGCCTAAGTAAGGATATAATAGGGTTCCTTGGTTCCTTGGTTGTTTGTGTTTCTTAGAACACGATTGCCTTTTTTCTGTGTTCTAAGAGAGTTCTGATTTAAATGGAAAGCATGGCCTCTTGGGGTTGTCAGTGCCCCCACTCGACCAATCATGGATTAACATATCTACCTTGTTCTCACTTTGAGTCTCACTCAACTCATTGACATCGTGAGTCTACTGGAATTTGTGCTGGGGGCAGGGGGTGTCGGGGGTGGCATTGCAGATACTATATGAAAATGGAGTGGCAAGGAAGGGCAGACATGCCTATTAAGGCATATTTCTTCTGCTCACACACATGCTCCATTGTCCAATCAAACTTCACTTACAAAACTCAAGTTCAAAGATCAAAGTATTAAGAATTTCAAGATAAAAATAGCAGAGCATTAAACCAAGTGCAGGGCCCTTCCTTCTGAGTGCAAGGCCCTACGCACGCCCATGGAGCTGAAATAGCCATTTGGAATTTTCACAGGCACCTCCAGCTAAACACATCCCAAACTGATGTCTTGAGCTACCCACTACCACCACCATCAAATATTCTCCTCACCTCCTCCTCTCCATCTCAATAAACAGTTCCACTGCCTACCTTCTTGCTGACGTCACGCACCTGGTGAACACCTCTTTTTCCCTCACCATCAGCCCCGCCCCTCTACCACATCCAACCCACTGCCAAAGCCTGTTGATTTTTACCTCCAAAATATTTCCCCAATCTGTCCACTTTTATTTATCTCCACTACTCCTAGTGTAAGCCACCATCAAATCAACTCATGTTTGGACAACTGTAATAGCCTCTCAATTGGTCTCCCTGCTTCCATTTTTGCCCCTTACAATCCATTCTCCACAAAGTTTTCCAAGTGATCAGCCTAAAATGTAAAGACTCCATTCAACTCTTGCCATTGAAATCTCCTCATTAACCAGCTCCTCCTGACCCTTCAGATCCCAGCAAAATGGTACTTCTTCAGAGAGGCCTTCCTGGGGCACCCAATACAAAGTAGACCTGCCTCATAGCCACCCCATTTTTCTCTCTTGGAGAGCCTCTTCTTTTCCTTTGCCACACTTATCACAACTTGAAACTAGATATTTGTGGGTGTTTCTCGACCTAGCATATAAATTCAAAGAAGACAAAGACTCTCTCTGTTTCATTCACCACACGATGTACCCAGCCACTAGCACAGTGTTTGGTCCTTGGTGGGCACTCAAATTTTTTTAAGGAATGAATAAATGGATTCATGAGGTCAAGGAGAAGGAGGAGTCTAGGCTAACTCCCAGATCTCTGGCTTAGACGACAGGGAGCTAGTGGTGGCACACAGAAGGAGGAGCAGTTCTAAGTGGAAAATAATTAGTATGGAGAGAGAGTGGGCTGATTTTAGGTGAAATTGCTTTATAAGCTACAGACATTATAAATATGCAATAGTAAGTAACAGAAACCAACTCTAGCTGGTATAAGCTGAGGTGACCATATCACCAAAACTAGGGCACTTTAAGAGTGAATGGGGCACTAGAAATAATTATGCTTGGATAACAGGCATAAACCAGTACTGGCCAGCCAACAGCACATAGATTATAAAGACATAAAGACACAGGGCTGTGTTATCAGGGCCCAAGAGCAGGAGTGCAGGGGAACGTCAGATCATTCTGGAATTGGTAATAAGAAAGCTCTTAGGAAAACAGGCAGTGTTTTATGTCTCTCTCTCTTCTTCTCCTTCCATCATTTTCCAGTTCCAAATTCCCAGGGAAAGGCTGTAACTGGCTCAGCTTTGGTCAAAAGCCAACCCCCTAGTTCACTCTACTGGACCAGGGGACAGGAGACTGCTTCGCAGACCTGACTTCCAGGTAGTACATGAAGCTGAGAAGACTCTGTAAAAGACATCAACCACAAAATATAACTAACATTCTGACTCCATTGGCAAGGCATGATGACACATCAAATAAGTGGTAGAGTCAAATGTTTTCCAAAAGCTCCAAGCAGGGAAAGATAGTCAGGGAAGACTTCCTGGAAGAGGTGATCCTTGAGAGCCTGGCAGACTCTGGATGGAGGCAGAGGAACTGGAAAAGTATTTCAGGAGAAGGGAACAGCGTGAACAAAGGCCAGAAGGCAAGATAAATGAAGTTAAATTGGTCATTCTCATTTATCTTTTGATATTCTCCCATTTAGCCTCATGGTTCTTTATTGTGAAGTCATTTTTTTTGGTAATAATCTGTTTAAGGATTTGAAAGCTTGCTCCCCGTTATCCATCCTCCTGCTCTGTGTGGGTGGGCAGCAGTGGGCACCTGGCCATAACTGGCATCGTCTACAGGGTCCAGGCTGAGGGACTAATAAGTGAAGCCATTTTTTGAGAAGATGTTAAGGCCATTTGTGAAGATTTCTATAGCAAGAGTGTTTCCAATCATGCACTAGTGGGTCAACCAGCATTTTTTTTAGTGACATAAAATACAGTGGAATAGAATATATCAGAATTCATTGCAGGAAGTAAGGGTAAAAATTGCTTTGTGAAACTTTTATTTCAGTCACACTGACACTAATGTGTGGGTCATGGTCACAATATTTAAGAACATTGCCTGAATCAGACTCTCCTTTTATTAACTTCTACTCCCAAGGAAATGGACTTACGGGAGAAAGTAAGCTGGAGGTCAATGGTGTTAACTGGAAGCTTTCCTAAGATTTGAAATGCAGACAGAAGAGAATCTTCCAGCTTTTGGTTTTTCAGTTTAAAGAGGTGCCAAAAATATATGTCATGCTAAATTATAAAGTGCTTCTCTTACCTTCTTCTCCTTCTCCATTCTTATCCTCCTTCTATCCATTAATATGTCCTTCACTATGGGCAAGACAAAACAGAAACAACACAGGCTGATATGCGATACTGATGCGTGGAGTGGACAAGAATTTGCTGCTCACCAACCTCTACGTGGATTCCTCTGATGGGCTCGTTTTGGAAATGCCTTAACAGTGACTGATCATGAGACTTGAACTGTCTCTCTAAGATACAAAACAACCAGACCTCCCTCCCAACCGTGAGCAGATCAACCCAAATCTTCAGACTGCCATGCCAAGCCAAGCATTCGGGTTCACCAGGCTGCGCAGGGTGAGCCAGCCCCTGATTAGCAAGCTAAGCAAATTCCCAGGGCTCCAGCTACTAAGATCCAGCAGATCCTGCCGCACTCTTCCCCACCCATGGAAAGTTGCCTTGTTTGGGTCACTGCAGAGGCCACTGAACAAATGCCCAGTTGGCCCGTGAGCCACGCCTTGATCACTTCACTGTGGGAGGTCAGTTTCCTTTTTCCCTAAGAATCCAACATTGAATTTCCCAGCCCCTCTTTTCTCATTATATAATCCAGCTGTTTCCTGCAGCCGTCTGCTGGGATGAGAGCACTGGGCTGGGAGACCTGGCTCCAGGACCAGCCTCCAGCACTCTCCAGCCATAGCTCAGTTACAAATCCTCTGTCCTCTTGGAACTCGGTTTCTTCATCTGCAAAATGGAAGAACCCTTCATTGCCTTTGCTACAGGGCTATGGAGAGGATCAGGTGGCACGACGGGCACTTAAGGGGAAGTGGCGCTTAGAGCTGCTGCTCCTGGCTGCAGTCTGGTGGGAGTCTGAGGGGTGGGGATGAGGGAGAGGCCGAGGCTGATGCTCAGATGAAATGCTGACCCAATGATACCTTTATTCTCCTTGGCCCTTGGCCCACCCACAACTTTCCCAGCTATCTTGCCACTGCCGCACCTTAAAACCACCCAGCAAGAGACGGGGGAAACTATTTCTTTCAGTAAAGCCCTCAGGTCCTCCCTCTGAAACCAGAGCTTCGGGGAGAGCAGCGAGTGAGCGGTGACTCAGTGTTTAGTCTGTGGCATTTCGTGTGCACACGACTGCTCAGGAGAGTCTCGCTAACCGTTCGAAGGAGGCTGTGTGGGAATGAAACACATTCAAAGGGCAGCTGAGCCCAGGACAGCTGAGGCTGAGATGAGATGCTGGTCCAGAGTGAGTGAGGATGGAAAGGTTTAAAAGGCTGCCCTGATCGTGCGAGCTGGGGTCAGGCATGGGATGGGCTGGGGTCAACTGGGATGGCCATCCAGGCAGAGGCTTCTGGAGCCAACGTGAGGCAGTTGGGCAATCAGAGAGCTTCTTCCCCAAAGGATCCCTGGAAGGGAATGTAAACAGCAAACTGTGCGTGGTCTCCTCGGGGCCCCATGCGTGACTAAAGCTGAGGAGGGAAAAACTACTGGCCCACCTCAGGCTTCTGGTCAGACCCCCCACCTTGAACCCGGGGGGCAGCCAGGGATGATGCCCCCACATCTCAGCCATTCCAGAAGTGGAAAATACTGCATGAGAAACATCTGCTCCTCTTCATGGGAGTAAAATGGCCTCAGCGTGTGCTTCCCTGTTTCCTCCTCATGCCTCCCCTCTCCAATCTCTCTTTCCTCTTGACTTTTATAAACATAAAATGTGATGCCAGGACTTGCAAACCAAATTCCAGAGATATCTGGGCGGGTTTGCCGTGGGGTTCATTTGCTACCATGAAGGCCCGCCTGAAGAGAGGGAGGGAAGGAACAGGGGGCAGAGAGCATGCTGGAGGTGTGAAGGGAACCCAGGGAATGAGGGACAAGCTAGACTCTCACCTGGGAGATGTCACCACCTTCTCAGCCCATGTGCTTAGCGAGAGCTGTGGATGCTTTGATTTGTCCCTTCCTTACATTGAAACCTCCTCAGCCCCAAGCCATGACTTCCACCTGCACCTTATGTCGTCCAAAGCTTACTGCCAGGACCCAGCAAGTCATAAATAATGGTAAAATCAAGAATATCTAGTGCATGTTAAATAGTAAAATAAATCAAGTTAACTAGACGTCTTCCCGCTTTCACTGAAGGGACCAGGCACAGCAAAAGCAGCTCTTCCCGGCTGGCTACAGCTACTCAAGCCATGCATTTTGACCAACATTCAAACTAGATCAAATCTGAACACTCATAATTATTTTCTTCTAACGTTATTGGGAAGTCTAACTACTCTCTCAGGTTTCATCTTTTATCTCTCAGCCCATATACTGCATAAGAGACCAGAGATCCTCGTGCTGATGTCTTCTGAGGAGTGTCCTGTTGATTCAGAGATTAACACGTGGAAAGGGAGTGGTGACTTGAACAAACAGGTCCGTTGCTTACTGCTCTAGATATGGTGGGATACATCCAGGAATAAAATAGTCTTTGTGTGAAGGAGAGAGAGAAGATGCTCAATCCCTTTTCCTCATAACACATCATGTTAGCATTGCCTGGCATCATAGTATATACTTTATATGTATCTTCTGGCTCCTTCACTAGAAGGTAAGCTCCATGAGGGCAGAGGCCTGGACCTTTAGGGTTGATTGCTCACCACTGTATCCCCAGTGCCCAGGACAGAGTCAGGCACATAGTAGGTGTCCAGGGCATATTTATTCAATAAACAGATGGTTAAGTGAATCTCTCCAATCATACTGGATCGTGGAATGACAAGTGAAATGTCTAACCATGGGAATACAATGGGCACAGACATGCATGCACACCCACATGCAGGGGACACTGAGGGTTTGTGAGTAAATATGATAATGATAATATTAATGCTGATAATAATGGCTAAAAGTCATGCCTTTCTATGCCAGGGACTGTGCTAAGCATTTACAAGCATTGCCTCAGTCAATACTCACAATGTCTTACCCTATTTTAAAGATGACAGAACTTTCAGAGAGATTAAGTATCTTGGCAAAGTCAAGACTAAGTTAACAGCAAAGGCAAGACTTGAAGTCGTATCTATCTGCCTATAAAGTCCATGCTTTTTAACCATGATACTTCCTCAAAGTCACTGTTTCATTCGGGCACTCATTTTGTTCAGCAAAACGTTGTTATATGATTATTTGACTTCTTGTGGGTGCCTTATCTCCATCACTAAATTAGACCTTCCTAGAGTTAGGGACTACATCTTATTTCCTTATTATATTCCAAGCAGAACCTAGTACTATAACCTGCACATAGCAGATACCCAATATATGTCTATCCAATTAATTAATTAACATAACCAGAAAGTACATAACAAAAGAAAAATCAACTATAGGTGACACTCAAAGAAAGAAAGAAATGACAAGACAGAGGTGTCAAAATGGCCCTACCAGGCTGGAAACCTCTCCGCAGTAGGGTCAAGTTTTATTCCTCTTTATATTTTTAATTGTTCACAGAGTTCTTGGCATCATGTCTGTTGCATGAATTAAGAAAAACTGGTTCACAACCTGGGGTCTCACAGAGTGGTAGAAATGAATAGTCTTGAGGAATATTTTACCTAGACTTTTGAAGGTTTTAATGGATAAGACCCTGTGTGATGTCTAGCATAAAGAAAATACTCAAAAAATTCATTGAATACATCAGTGGTGGTCTCATAGTAACTGGCACTGTTATCTGACGTGAAGTGAGTATTCAACAACTGGTTACTAAATTGCATGATGAAATGATTTTTGCTGGTCTAATAAAAATAATTTCCATTTATATAGCCAAGCACTAACTGCTTTCCATTTATTATCTCAGCTAATCCTCATATCAACTCTATTGAGCAGGTATTATTATCTGTTTTTTACTGATAAACAAACTGAAGCTCAGAAGGGTTAAGTAATTTGCCTAAGGTCCCACAGATATAAGGAATTGAATTGTTTGACTCCAAAGGTTTAGCCATGATGCTTGGTCCTGCCCTGTCAGCTCCTTCTGGCAGAGGCACCATGTCCTAACAACATGATGGTCCTAGGAAATCCCTACGCTCCCTGAGCCAGCTGCCTGGGAAGAACTTCAAATACATGACAGTGTCTTAAGGTGGCACTCGGTCTCTGACTTCCCCAGTGGCCCACAGACAGAATCCCCCATGTTTTTCCTCCCTTGCAGTAAGAACTTTGAGGCTTGGGTAGAAACACAAAAGAATTGAGGGCTCTTGGTCCACATGGGGTGTCCAATATCCAAGTTCTTTGCTTTCATTATGTAATTTCAGTTTCTCGAAAGCACGTGAAGTAGATGCTGATTTTATTCCCAGATTATGGAGGAAGAAACTGAGGCTTAGGGAGGTTGAGTTACTTGTCCAAGGTCACACAGCTGGTAAGTGGCTGAGCTGGGTTTCAAACTCAGGTCATCTGGCTTCCCAAGCTCTTAGCCACTATAACTCCTTTATTTACATCTTATAGTGTCCAGAAACTAGCAGTTAAGACCTTACTATTGATATAATAATTATAATCATGGCAACCACATAGTGGGTGCTTACTGTTTGCTAGGCATTGTTCTAAGGGTATATTCCTTATTTGATCAGTCTGCCAGTGCCATAGAGTGAGTACATTAGCCACATTTTACTGACAATACAATGGAGGCTAATGCAAAGAAATGGTAGATCTGGGATTTGAACCCAGGCCTGGCTAATTCCAACAGTTGGATACCTCCAGCATCTTTCTGGTATCCATGTCCTTAATCATTAAACTTTCTGGTGTTCTAAACTTTCTATTTTGACTTTGCTTCTGCCTTTGCTACTCTCTATGTCTTGTACTATGTATTTCTTGGGAAGTACAGTCAGGAAGATTACAGGAAAATACCATCACTTGATGTTGATGCCTCTACTTTCTACCTTGTACTGCACCTATTGGAGGTAGCCCTGGGTTTCTGCCCTTTTCTGCAAAATCATCAGGGTTACACTCTCCCAAGGACTTTAAGATAGACGGACATTGGAAAGATGCTCCTGCTCCACTAGAATACATTTGGTTAGAAAAAGTGTGTGATGGGGCTTAATCTCATTAACGAGCAGAATGGCTTCTTCAAGTAGAATCTGTTTGAAATCATCCCTTTAACCAACCACCAAGCAACAGAAAGAGAAGTAACATATGTGCAGAGTAAGCAGTGCAGATGCTAAATGGAATGCCCTTTAGCGTGTAGGTTTAGACCCTTTCAAATTATGTTGCAAAACATATAAAAACTTGTTGGAAATTGAATAATTCAAGGAGATGGCTCTAGGTGTTTTCCAGAAATAAGCATGTTCCGCTGTTATCATTAGAAGCAACATTGTCAGAGCGAGTCTTACACGTTAATTGAGCTGGCAAATGCTCTGAGTATAATTTTAGCAATCAAGAAATGATAGTAATAATCTCTAACATCTGAATGAATTTATGGTGTGCAATACTTTTTTTTGCATATATTGTGCTGCTTTGTCCTTAACACAACCCATTGAGATCTACAGGATTTCCATTTAGATACAAGAAAAATAAGGTTCGGATTTTAAGTTTCCTGAATTCAAATCTATTGTTTGTTCTATTACTCTTAAATGTAATAATAATAATTTAGGAAATTAAGCCAATGGCCTGGGAAAGCAGATATACTCCCCCCGCCACAATTCTGCCTGGGCCTTGCCCGATGTATTGGTTTCTTGTATTTCATAAGAGATGATGAAAAATGAATTAAATGCATACGGTTCCTCCCTTCTGGATGATTACAGTTAGATAAGCAATAGTGCTGCACATCTAAAGAGTATGCATTTATTCACTCATCAAATACAAGGACATAGGGCTTTGCTGGCACATACGGAGACTTTGCACAAATTACAAAAAACTGCTTCATTCTTTGAGCTGATGCAACTCCAGGCGAAGACACGGCTGATGACCAGCATGGCGCTGGTGGGATTTTAGCTCCTATTTGCCGCCCTGCCACTCGGCCAGACACCTTTGTCCAGTGCACATATTGCCCAACCAGAGGCAAAGATTCACACTCTAGAGGAGCAGAAGACATATATAAATGGATCATTACAGCAATGCAATAAATATCATAAAAGCAATTTGAGAAAGGTGCTACAAGGGGGTAAACTAGGAGTTTTTTCAAAATTTTACTTTCAAAACTGTTGTTGAGGTTTGAGAGAGCTCAACTAATAGTGTCCTTTTTCCCCGCCTTTGAACCAGCTGAGAGATAAAATTTTAAAATAAGGTGATATTAGAGAATGTGACTTTAGGTCTATGGGCAAGTAGATTTTTTCATACTAAACCCTAGAATCAGACCAATTTACCCATCTGGTCAGTTGCAGGCAATGTTGGATTTTCATGGCATACAACCTACCTGGACCCTCACTGGGGCCTGGCCAAGTCAAAGTCAATTTTTGGAGAAGCCAAGCAGAATGTGTGGTTCCTGCAAAGTGGGTTACATACCAGGGAAAGAGGTAAGGAAGGATTGAGACACCCATTCCCAGTTCCTTAGCCCAAATTCACCAGTCAAAAATTTGAAAGTCTGGGAACTATAGCAGAGCTTCTCCCACATGGAAAGAAACATAAGGAATGGGGAAGAATTTCCCCTCTACCACACCCCCCTTTTAACAAATATGATGATGTTATCCATCTCTATTCCCAGTACTAGACCATGAGCAGAGACCATGTCTGTTCCACTCTCATCCAGGACCAATCACAGTACTTGGCACAGTACATAGTAGGCACTCAATAAATATTTTTTGAAAAAATAATGATTAAATGTTGACTGAAAGCTCAGACAAGTCTTCCAGAAAGGAAATTTGAGTAAGCTTTAAAGAATCAGCAGCCAAGAAAAAGCAGTGATTGAGGGGAATTGCAAATAGTTCAATAGAGACAGTAGGATCTGTGAAAAGGGAAAGACAGGAGGTGACACGGGAGAAGCCAGATCACAAAATGTCTTCTGTGACAATCAAACGAATATAGGAAAACAAAGAAAATTACACAAGGATGAGCCATGGATTAGTGGAGTTATGTCTGGGTTAACATGACAGCAGTTGAGACCTTACAGATATGCCTCCTCCAAACCTCCTATTCAAAAGCCCATGGAAATGTATCCAAAGACAAAAACATTTTCAACAGAGTGAATAAAAGATAAGCAAAAATTGTAAATTACAAAATTGCTGGAAGTTCCACCATCCACTTTATGGAAAGGGATGCCACTGTAAAGCACATTCTAGAGCCTTGTCTCATATGTTCTACCTTGAACCATAATAGCAGACCCCCCAAAAGGCAGAATCCAACACTCTGATTCACTCACACTGCCTCTCTCTGCAGGACCAAGATCTAAAGAAAGAGGTGTCTCTGCCCTAGCTACCCGGAAACTGTCTTCTGAGCCAGCCAGAGCCCTGATATCCGTCAAACACGTAAGTGGAGATGCGCATGCAGTTGTATATTTGAGTGCAGAGTTCAGATGAGAAGTCTGGGATGGAGATTTAAATTTCAGAGTTTTCAGCATGTGAATGGCAAAAACCCATGAAGGTGGATGGGATCATCAAGGGGAGGAGTGTACTAGAGAAGAAGACCAAGTCTGATTCTTAGGGCTCTCCAACAATAACAGAAGAGAGGCCAGCAAAGAAAACAGAAGGAATAGCCAGAGGGATAGGAGTAAAACCAAGAGGCTGTGGTACCCTGGAAGCCAAGTGAGGAAGTAAATCAAGGAGAAGAAAGTGATCAGCTGTGTAATCTGCAATCAACAGGCCAAGTAAGATAAGGACGAAGAACTGAGCATTGGATATGGTCTCAGGTTAGGCACTGGGGACCCTGACCACAGTAGTTTCAGTGGAATGATGGGGCAGATTGGAGTGGGAGGAGAGGAAGTGGAGACAGTGTAGACAACTCTTCGAAGGAACTTTGCTGCAAAGGGAAGCAAAGAACAGAAAGACTTGGGGAAATCAGGGTCACAGGAAGTTCATTTGCTTTTAAGATGGAAGGAATAACAGCACGTGTGTATGTTTGTGTCTTTGATCTAGCAAAGACCAAAGACTAATAATGCAAGAAAGAGAGCGGAGAACTGATGGAGATATCCTGGTGTGACTGGTTTTAGATTGAAGCCCAAGTAGCACAAGTATAGTGAGAAGAGGGCAAGTGAAGAGAGTGGGCATGGATGCTGGTGTGACGTGAACAGGAGGGTAGAATTGTCATAGATTAAAAATTGGGTGTGAACATGGACTCTAGCTAAATATATTAATGTACATATGAATAACCACTGTACATATTTTTATTTAAAGCCCAAAACTACCCTGAAAAATAAGATTTAGATGGTTTACAGAAAAAATAATAAAATAATAGTAGTATAAAGAAGCAGTGGCAGTAGCTGGATTTATAACATCAATTTAAAGTTTAAAAAGACTAGGAAGTGAGTGGTGAGGGGAGGCAGAAGACGAAAGTTAAACAAAAATCCTCATGTATTCAAGGATTAAAAGTAATTGTTTGTCTCTCAACTCTTATACTTAGAGAAATATAGATTTCAAGACATATTTTATCATCTCAAAAACAACAAAACCAGTAGCAGAATATAGAACAGGATTCTTGCTCTGTATTCTACTATATCCCAAATAACTACTGAAGATAAGTACTAAACAAAATCATCTACATCACCTGGAAAAAGTGAGGTGAAAGGAAATAAGAGTATGTAAAAATCAGAAAGCATAAATAAAATGACACATGTAATACCCAACAACATCAGTTATATAAATAAAATAAATGTATTAATTAATCCTGTTAAAAGGCACAGACTTTTAAGGTGCATAAAAGAGAAAAAAGTATTTAATTATGTGCTGCTTATAAGAGTTTCACCTAGAAGAAAATGGCCTAAGATGGTTAAAAACAAAAAGATGAATGAACGTATTGTTGACCAATTGACTTGCAATGCCTGGGCGAGGGCAGGTGGGAGAGTCAATTCAGGAGCCCTCAGTTTGACATCTAACTCCAAGGAAACTCATAACTACATCCGATAAAATCAAATTACCACGGTTGTTACTAATCTTTCCGTCTCTCTCCTGGCTCCTTTCTTTGATCCCTAATGCCACTGTGCCTCTTACCTGCCCCCAGGACCCTGACCCACCTGGACATGCTGTCATTCATGAAGGTTACAGTTGAAGCTCTTTGACTTAGAACTTGGTATCACTCCTCTCTTGTACGAGGCCATCCTCCCGTCCTGGCAGTGTTCTCTTTTTGCCACAAAGGATCAATCAAATGTGTGGAAGCTGTCCAGCCCTTGTTTTTTCCTACAAACCAATCTGCTAAAACATTTTCAACCAGAGCCCCTGTGTCCTCAGATACACAGGCAGACATGAACAAAGAAAAAGCTGGGATGCCAATAGCCATACCAGATAATGCAGAAAGCAAAGAAAAAGTGCATTGCACATGGGACAAAGGGGATCATTTTAAACTGACACAAAGTAAACTCCATTTCAATGAAATCACTAATTTTTATGGACCTAGTGACAGAGCATCAATACTCATAAGGTGAAAACTGCCACTGCATTATCTCAGTCACTCTCATTTCTATTTGTATTGTGACAGCCTGCCAGCTGGTGTCCTTGCCTCCCCTCTTGTCCTTCTCCCTACTGATTTTTAAATGCAATCTGACCCTGCTAAGAACCCTATCCCCTCAGTATAAAAGGCCAAATGCCTGAGCATAGATGACCCCTATGATTCCTTCCCCCTCCCTCTCCCTTCTCCCAGCCTCATATCCCACTGTCCCCTGCACCTAACCTCTCCTCTGAACTACAGGTGGTTCCCGGGACCCACTTCCCTAGTTTTCACCTCTATGCCATTGTGCATGTTGCTCTTTCTGCCTGTGATGGACTTCTCAGCCCTCATTTGTCTGGAAAATTCTCACTCATCCTTCACAATCCGTCAAGGATATTTTCTCTTCTAGAAATATTGCCTAATACACCCTCAGGCTGGGTTAGGGGGCCTCTTTCCCACACATCCTCCGTTGTAGCACTCAGCATCCTGTTATTCAGCTGCTTGTTCGTCTGCAACCAACACTGAGCCGTGATTGTCGGGGCCATGACAGCAAAGGTTGCACCTTGTGCTGTTCCCTTTTGAATGCTCAGCACCCAGCACCAGTGCCTGGCACCTGTCAGGCCTTCATAAATGTTTCGAGTAAGTGAGTGAATGAATGAAACACTTGGAAGAGGCAAGGACAAAGAACTAGAGAAGGTCTTCCACAGGAGACAAGAAATGGAGTAAGACCCCATTAGAGAGAAGGGGAGAGTCAGTAGTTGAGGCCCTGGTGTTCTGAGTCTTCTGTTGGGGAGAGGAGTGGAAATTTTCCAGGGTGAGTGGGACAGACCCTCAAAAGGATGGAGCCAAGCCAGAATACTCTGGCAAATGAACCAAGTATTTGAAATCAGGACACCCCAAAAATCCAGGAATTCTGATCACTTGTCCCTATAACCCACATGGAACACATCAAAGCTGCACCCAGAATGAGGCCCCAGAAGTTCAGAGAGTTCCATTGGAGGAGCAGAGGTTAAATAGCTAAACAGCCTATTTCAGTTTCATTTTTCCTTTCAGGGGACGTGAATCATTCGTGAGATTTGTAAATTTGAAGAGAAGCAGACACCCCCAAGCATTCACTGGGTAAATAGGGACAGGTGCTGTCACCCTGTGGCCACCATCATTGCCATCCAGGATCATAATCACGAGGCTTCTACTGAGAGCATGCTGGAGAACCTTTGCGCTCCTTCTTCAGGAAGAAGCCCACATTCCTAGTCTCTGCATTCCCCCAGAGAGCCCTGCCCCACCCACCCGCCCTGCTTCCCATCCCTCCCCCTCCCTACACACACACACACACACACACACACACAACACCCAGCCCCACTCCTTCCCAACACACAAACAGCTGTATTCTCATGATTGGAATGACACAAGGTCTGTTTGTTTTGGGTTAAGAAGAAAATGTTTATAATTCACACAGTCAATGAATGGTTTCCTAGCAACTTTTTGTATAACTATTGTGAAATAATATTTTCTCTCTCTCACTCGCTCTCTCTTTCTTTCTCTTTCTCTCCCCCTTTTCTCTTTCATATCGTCTTCCTGACCACCAAAGTTTCTTTTCTGTTTTAAGTAATGGAACACTTTGAGGGTTTGCTCAAAACTGGGAATCTCTCCCTAGGAAAATACATGTGAACACACACATGTTTACTCACAATTCTGTACATACAATTCAAGGAATTCATAGAACCCTGAAACCTACCCACGGAACCCAGTTAATAATCCTGTCCTATACACAGGTAACATACCATTAGTTTGATCTCTCCCTCATCCAGGCAAGAAAAAAAAATGGCCATGGGGTGGATATCCCTGAAAAAAATGGATGAACTCAGCTCACTTCACACTCTTTCTGCCACCCCCCCCCCCCAACATGACACAGTCTAATCCCAGAGCATCTGTGCTCCTGCCCAGCAGGATCTGATCTGCCTGCCTCTCCCTGCATTCCCCCAGCTAGCCAGCACTTAGGAAATGCAAACACACTTTATGACGGCCTGAGAAAAATGCCATTAAGATAAGGCACCTCTAAGGCCTTCCAAAGCCAAAGACGAATGGCATTGGTGGTCTCCTCACCAGGCTTCATTCCGCAGGCTCAGCCACCACTGGGTGTTGACCATCAGTGAATGGCCAAGAGTCACCGCCAAGTGCAGAGGCTGAGCTGCCCTCCTCTCCCTCGCCCCTTAACACAGCCAAAGGTTGATTTCATTGCTTCATGACACCCAGGGGCCTCATAAATGTCAGCTGGACTAGGGATAGCCTTAGGTCCCTGACCACTTCAGCATTATCAAGTTGGAACATCTCCTTGATCTAGTCATTTACAAAATGAGAAACAAATGGGATAAAGGAAGATATGAACAATTATCATTTAGTGCTTGTTGTGTGCCAGGCACTGGGTGAGATCCTTGTTTAGTCTTCATAAACAACCTTCTAGGGTATCACTTCGAGGCGTCACTACGGTGTGGGGATTAAATGGGCAGCCTCTAGAGACAGAGTAACCCGGTTGAAAGCCCACCTCTACTGCATACCAGCTGTGTGACTTTGGACAAGTTGTTTAACCTCTCTCTGCCTCAGTTTCTTCACCTGTCAAAGGAGAATAACAATGTTTAAAACTATCTCTGTTGTAGGGTCGCCACGAGGATTAAATAAGCCACATACATCAGACATTTGGGACAAGCTCTGGCAATAGTGAAGGGCCCAGTGAATGCAAGCCACTGCCGCTCTTTCCAGTCTACAGATTGGGAAACTAAGTCCTAGAGAGGTGAAGTGACTCTCTCAAGCCCTCACTCCTAAACTGCAGCTCTAGCACGTGATTCTAAGGCCTGGGATCGTAACCGCTCTGTGATGCTCCCAATCTTTCTTGAATGTCAAACCCTCTGAAATGATCGCCTTTTTAAAATCAGTTTTTATGACACTGCATCACTTCTGTGACATTCCTACCAAAACTGCAGATCTTCATCTTGCTATAAGGAAACATCAGATAAACCCAAATTCAGGGCCATTCTCAAAGAAAAAGGCCCATATTCTTGAAAAATGTCAAGGTCATCCAAGACAAAGCCTGAGGACTGTTCCACATTGAAGGAAACTAAAGAGATGTAATAATTAAATTTAACACACGATCTTAGCTTGGATTCAGAACCAGAAAAATGTTTTTTTCTTTTGCTATAAAGGACATTATTAGGTCAATTCACAAAATTTGAATAAGGTCTGCAGGTTAGAAATAGCATTATATTAACATAAATTGCCTGATTTTGTTGCCACTCACAAAGAGAATGTCCTTGTTTCTTGGGGAAATACATGTTGAAATATTTAGAGGTAAAAAGACGTCATGTCTGCAACTTCCTCTCAAGTAGTTCAGAAAAAGAAATGATAATATGTATATATATAGAGAGAATGATAAAATAAATGTGGTAAAATGTTAACTTTTGGGAAATCTAGGTGAAGAATATCCAGGAATCTTTGTACTACTCTTGCAAGTTTTCTATAGATCTGGAATTACTTCAAAATAAAAATGTTTTGAACAAAGAAACACAAAGAATCAATCCTTTCACTGTCAATAATTGCTCCTGAGCATACAAGGTGTAGAGAAGAATTGCTCTACAGGCTCACCTCTAGACACAGCTTCATTCCAGAGAAGGCTTCCTTGTTGACATTAGCACAGTATATTTGCTTTTCCAAGAGAGAAAATACTCCTAAACCATCCATTGGGGGCCTTATATAAAAAGAGAGAGCTTTTAAAATTAGAAGATGTCGTTCCGTCTTGTCCAAGAGGACATAGCAATTCCTCATCTCTCCCCCCACTTCTAAAAAATGTCCATAGTTACACTCATCATTTGACACCCACTCACAAAACCCTTTTTTGTCTGCCAGATTTTCATAGGCTTCCAAAGAATGCGGTGAATTTGTTGTTGCTGAATGCGGTTCTTTTGCGCAAAATTTCTCCACCCCTTTTTCCATCCACACTTTCATCATTCATGCCCTTTTCTCCCGTAGGCCACTTAAAAACAGAACTAGAGAGTGAGGGCAGCAATGGCAAGGGCTAGAGGGAAGGATGCAGTTCATTGAGTCAGCAAGCATTCATTGAGTGAGCACCTACCATATGCTACCAACTGGGCGAGGGACTCAGCAGGGAAGGAGGCAAGAGCTTGCACTGGAAAAGAGAAGTGGGAGCTGCTAATCAAGGCTTGCAGAGGGTTGCAGAAGGGGAGGTAGAGGGTGCTGGGGGTGGGGTGCATGTAGAAGGGGAGCCAACTTACTCTGCCCACATCAAGGGAAATTTTATACCTGAAGGAGGACTACATGTTAGATTGGAGAGAGTTGAGTAGGGAGAGGGGAGGAAAAAGAATGCTTTTCACTCACAAAAATAAACATCCATACTTTATTAAAGCAAAACAAAACAGCACTGTTGGTGGGATTGTAAAATGGTGCAACCGCTATGGAAAACAGTATGGAGGGTGCTCAAAAAATTAAAAATAGAATTATCATACAATTCAGCAATCCTACTTCTAGGTATATACCCAAAAGAACTGAAAAGCAAGGTCTTGAAGAGATATTTATATACCCATGTTCATAGCAACATTATTCATAATAGCCGAGAGGTAGAAGTAACCGAGGTGTTCATCAATGAATGAATAGATAAACAAAATGTGGTATATACATACAATGGAATATTATTCAGCCTTAAAAAGGAAGGAAATCTTGTCACATGCTGCAACATGGATGAACCTTGAGGACATTACAGTAAGCGAAATAAGCCAGTCAAATTCATAGAGACAGAAAGTAGAATGGTGGTTGCCAGGGACTGGGAGGAGAAGGGAATGGGAAGTTATTGTTTAATGGGTACAGAGTTTCAGTTTTACAAGATGACAGAGTTTTGGAGATCTGTTTCACGACAATGTGAACGTACGTAGTTAATACTACAGGGGGCTGGCCCGGTGGCATAGCGGTTAAGTTCCCACGTTCCACTTCAGCGCCCTGGGGTGTGCCGGTTTGGATTCTGGGCGCAGACCTACTCACCGCTCATCAAGCCATGCTGAGGCAGCATCCCACATAGAAGAGCTACAACTCTACAACTATGATATACAACTATCTACTGGGGCTTTGGGGAGAAAAAAGAAAAAAAAAAAAAGGAAGATTGGCAACTAATGTTAGCGCAGGGGCAATCTTCTTCTTCAAAAAAAAAATACTACTGAACTGTACACTGAAAAATGGTGAAGATGGTAAATTTCATGTTATGTATTTTTTATTACAGTAAAAAAAAAAAACACCTGATCAATGAATTCTCGCTCAAATCCAAGTAATCCCTTTCAAGCAAAACATTTACAGGGATGATGGTTATGACAATGTCTACACTGTTAGGTGCCATGATACTGTTCTGTGTCTAATTCAGCCACAAGAGGCTGAAAAGTGACTTTGGCAATAAAGAATTAAGATACATTTATGTAACTGATTGATTCAACATGCTGGATTCAGTAGGGTGCTAAGCAGAGGACACCTTGAGTCTTTCAAAACTTCCCTAGAAGCTCATGGTCCACCCCCAACCTTTGAACCCCTAGATTAGGGTTTGGCAAACAATAGATCATAGGAGAAATCCAATCAGCTGGTGTTATTGTAAATAAAGTTTTATTGGAACACTGCCACACTCATTCATTTCCATATTGTCTGTAGTTGCTTTCATGCTACAAAGGTAGAGTCGAGTAGTTGCAACAGAGACCCTATAGCTCACAAAGCTTAAAATGTTTACTATCTGTCCCCTTTATAGAAAAAGTTTGCTGACCCTGCCATAGACAATATCTTGGGAAGAGCCCTTAGCTTTTCTGATTACTATTAGCTAACTAACAGTCTCATTTACCAGGTAACAAAAGTCCAGCCCAGTCTAATATCGAAACCTCAATTTCTCATCCAAGTTAAGCTTCTCCCTCATACCCTGGCCCCTCCCCACCACTCAGTTCAAACCACACCCCAGCTAGGAAGCTTCTAGTGAGGAGGTCGGATAGAGGGGGGCTGACTTTTCTATCCCTTGCTCCAGCCCCTCTCTTACTTGCTAATGTTGTTCCTGGTCCCTCCAGGGTGGGGGCAGAGCAGGAATGAGAGGAAGATCCTGCTGGGTTAGTGCTGGCATTGTGGCCATCTGTGTGACACTTGTGTGGTTGTTGGACCCTCTCCTTGGTACTTCCTGTTGCACCATTCTCTGCCAAAGATGACCCACTATGACTGAGTTATTACCACCACCACCTTCTCCCATACACCCCACACAGACCTCACCTTGTCTTGCAGTTCCGTGAGAAGGGTGAAGCCTTCCATGATGATCTGGTATGGCTTTCCCATCCCTTCCCTGCCACGGCAGCCCTTGCCCTTTGCTGTCCTGCCACATACCACTCAAGCCAGCTTCTCACCTTTAAACTTCTCCAGCTCAGAGTCTGGCAACAGTCCCTAGATCTCCCAAAACATCTAAGCATCCCAAAGTTCTCCCAAGAACTCTCTAATTACCTTCGACTCTGCCCAGAGGAGGCCTAGAGTCCATGTGTTTGCACAGCTCAGCCAGCGTGGAGGCGGTAGGGATGTATTTGTCTCTTTCCTGGTGGACCTCCCTGTTCTTTGTGACAAATTTTCTTTAAGTTCTCTTGGCTTAAGATGGGAAGGGAACCTCCTGGTCTCTGACAACTTTCTACATAGATATCTTCCCTCTCCGTCTTTTCTTCATCTCTCTCACCTTCTCTTGAACATTGGCTGAAGTGAGTGATTGCTACAGGTCCCAGAATTGGCCTGGGACTAATCCTTATGTGGATGGTCTAGCACAGTCGTTCTCAACCAGGAACAGTTTTGTGCCCCCCTCTTCTTCGTTCAGGGAACATGTGACAATGTCTGGAGAAATTTGTGTTGTCACATCTGGAGGGGCACTACCGGCATCTAGAGGGTAGAGAGGTAGAGATGCTGCTAAACATCCTACAATGAGCAGGACAGCCCTTCATAACAAAGAATTATCTGGTCCAGAATGTCAAGAGTACCAAGAGGGAGAAACCCTGGTCTTGTGCTTCCCTTTTTATGATATTGGGGGAAGTGGAGAGGTGCCTATAGTTCTCAGGTTTGGGACTTTAGTCAAGAATAGAAAAAGTCCCATTAGACATCCTTTATTATTTGTATTAAGAGCTCCTGAGGGAGAGTGGCTCTAGGCTGGATTAATCCAGCATCTCAATGATGTCTTCAAGGAATTTTTTTTGGCTTCTTTCCACCGTTCCATCCTCACTGTGTTGTTCTATCTGCTTAGGCTGGCTCTCCTCATGTTCCCAAGATGGCTGCTCTACCTCCAGATCTCACCCGCTGACCAGAAGTCCAGGGGCAGAAAAGGGAGTGATTCCTCCTTATCTTTTTAATGCACAAGGATAGCCATTCCCAAACCCCCAGCTGATTTCCCCCTCACGTCTCCCTGCCAGCATTGCCTCCTTGGCCACACTCAAACCTGCAGGGCGGATGGACGGACAATAGCTTGACTTTCACCAATCATGACTCATCCCTGGGGCTGGGTGAGGGCCCAGCCTCTCCAGAACTGCACAGCCACAAATTACCTAAAACGAAATTGCTGTCCTGGTAGCAAGGACAAAGCAGGAAGGATGGCTGTTGGGTAGGAAACCAACGGTATCTGCCACATCCTGATCCAGTGTTTCTAGCCTTCTCCTCTCACAGCTCAGACAACTTGATTTCACATAGATGCTATAAGGCAGTGATTCGCCAACTTAAATGTGTATCATTATCACCTGGGGACAGAAGCTTCTGTGCTTGGGACCCTTGTAGATTTTGCCATATGTACCATTTCATACAGCTCTTCATTTGCATTCTTTATAATAAAACAGCAATCGTTAAGTATAGTACTTTCCTGAGATCTGTGGATTGTTCTAGTGAATTATCAAACGCGAAGGGGTCCATGGGAACACCTGAATTTGTAGCCAAGTCAAACAGAAGAGTGAATAGCCTGGGGACCTGACTTACAGCTGGCATCTGAAGTAAGGGCAGTCGTGTTGGGGACTAGACCTTTAGCTTGTGGGATCTGAGTCTAACTTCAGGTAGTCTCAGACCTGAATTGAATTGTAGGACATCCACTTGTCAGAGAATTAGTGTTGGAATGCACTCATATAATCACGACAACAGCTTTATCATTATCCCCATTTTAGAGATGAGATACTGAGAGTGGTTTCACGTTCCCACGATCACATAGGAGGAAGCAGTAGAGCCCAAATTTACATTCAGATTGGTTTCCCTCCAGAGCCTGAGCTCTAAATCTGGGTGACAGTTTAGCACAATGCCAAGAGGTACCATTTACGTTTGTACATGTGAACAATGCTCCTGCTCTTGTGCAATGTGCAGCCCTGGAATCATTTCCCAGTGTTGGCCAAACTTGCCTGATCATCAGAGTCACCTGGGGCATTTATTAAAAATAGGGATTCTCAGGCCCCTCCCCTAATGATTCTGATTCAGTAAGTTTCGGGTGGGGCCTGGGAATTTTTATGTTGAACAAGCTCCCCAGGTGATTCTGACAATCAGGCAAGTTTGGCCAACACTGTACTGTG
Source organism: Diceros bicornis minor (assembly GCF_020826845.1). Classification (NCBI taxonomy): domain Eukaryota; kingdom Metazoa; phylum Chordata; class Mammalia; order Perissodactyla; family Rhinocerotidae; genus Diceros; species Diceros bicornis. The sequence goes on along the minus strand of NC_080764.1, from coordinate 18,086,975 downwards.
CTGCATTGACCAGCCCCGCACTCAGGTGTATCCACCTGCCGTATAACTCACCTTTCTGTTGCCCTGTTCTTGTCTGGGTACCTGACACATTTCTGTGCAGAGATTCTAAGAGCTGGATATAGTCTTTTCCAAGCTCCACATTGTTGCTCAGTCTTACAGTGGAAGAATTTTAATGAACCAAGCAATATGAATCCAACTCAGCATGGCCAAATCCAAACCCATCAACAGCCCCACTCCCGCTTCCTGCTCTCCCTCCTACATATTCTAACTCAGCAAATGACCCACCATCCACCCAAACAGCAGAGCCAGGAATCTTTGGCACATCCTCTCTCTTCTTTCTCCTCCAATCATTTCCTGGTCACCGTTTCCTAGAGATTTCTTCCTCCTACATAATGCAAATCAGCCCCTCCGCTTGTTTCCCACTGCCTAAGTGACACCCACTCCACTTTGCACCCAGACCAGCTTACCAACAAGGCTTTCTACCTTCATCCTTTGCTCCCCACCCTATATATGCCACCTCACAGGAGTCACATCGTATATTCCAAAGATGGTTACAATAATATCTCCCATCTCACATGTTCTTTTAGAATCTTGCCCCTACTCCATCAGGAGGTAGGGATCTAATATCACTTCTCTTGAATATGGGTGAGCTTTTGTGACTATTATTTCAATCAATAGAGTATGCAGAAGTGCTGATACATGACTTCCGAGGCTAGTTCCTAAAAGATGATTCAGATAACACTTTGCCCCCATAACACATATACTTGACACCTTCAGTCTCCATCTATGCCTCCGTGTCAGCCATCAACTGTCCTGAGACTGCCATGGGGGAAGGAAACCCAAACTATCCCACACAGGGAGACCCCGTGGAATGCTCTGAAACTACACAAAGCAAGAGAGATGTCTGACCAGCCCCCAGCTATTCCCAGCCTGCACTATTCCAACACCAGCCTCTATCTAGCCACAACCACAGGAGAGACCCCAAACTAGAACTGACCAGCAAGGCCCTTCCTAAATTCCTCACCCCCCAAAATCATGAGAGAGAACAAAATTATTGTTTTAAGCCAGGAAGTTTTTGGAGTGATTTTTTTGTGCAGCAATAACTAACCAGAGCCCCATTCAGTGGGCACACAGTGGCCAGAACTGTGTGAAGCAGTGCTACTCAAAGTAGGGCCCAGGTGCCAAGAGTGAACTGTTGGTTCCCAGTCAGTGTGCATATTGAGAGTAAGTGTTTAGAGGCTTTTGACAGGGTAATTTTATGCTTGTTGCATCTAATCATAAAAAAATTTGGACTTAACGTTTTGTCTGGATTTGGAGAGACCTAGGTTCAAAGAACAGAGGGGAAACCACTTTTGATTGGTTGGTCAGATACATCCCCTCTTGGAAACTGCACTGCATTAAAAGGATGAGGAGAGGCTGTGGGTAAGGATTGGGAGGGGAAAGAGCACCAGGCAGAGGCAGTAGTATGAGGGGGTCCCTATCTGATGCAAGAAAGAGCGGCGTGTTCATGGGATGGAAAGAAAGCAAGGTGCCCTTAGACAGGTGCTCACCTTGGGAATCCCTTCAGCTGCAAGTAACAGAAACCCCTACTCCAATGGCTTCAACACATTGTGATTTATTTTTCTCATTGCAGCAGAATCTCGTTTCTGACACTCCCATATCTTTGGCACTGGACACTTCCGTGCACACCGGCCAGTCTTCCAAATGCCAAAACTTGCAGCTCTTGGAGGGCTTTCTCCAAAGTTGCAGGTCACTCTGCCCCTGGGTGGGATAAGGGCATGTTCTACACTAGCTCCCACAGTGCCCCAGCGGGATGAAGCTTCAGGTGTCCACGAGGAATTGTACTTCATAACTCACCCTCTATTGCCTTTCTCATCATCCTTGCCTCGTGCCGCCTCTGCCTAATCAGCATTTCCTGGGATCATTTACTAAATAAATTACTTCTATTCTGTGAAGCTAAAGTGGCGTAAGCAAGATGGAGAATGGTAGGTAATCATGCTAGAGAAGTAGACAGTGACCAGAGATGCGGAGAGGTGGGGACTTGCCTAAGGACACTCAGAAGTGGTGACACAGCTGGAATTAGACACTGCTCCATCTCCTTAGGCTGCATTGTGCTTACTAAGAAGTCAAGAAGCAAAATTGCAAACTTCACGTTGCCTCCAAGCAATCTTGATGAATCTTTCTACAAATGACCTCACCTGAATTCTTCTCGTGGCTTCCTCCCACAAAGCAGTGCTCATCTCAGAGCATTTCTGATACTGAGGCTATCAGACCAAAACCAAACAATGAAAGGACTTGTAGGAGCTGGGAGTGACCCTACCAGTATATCCATATCAGTCAACTTAAAATGGAAAAAACAGAGCACTTGAAGTCAAACAGACTCTGCTTAGCAGATGCCTCCTCCATTTATTAGCTGTGTGACTAAGGGCAATTTTCTTAACTTCTCTGTTCTTCCTCTGTAAATATGGGTCTGCTCATAATGCTACTCTGCGGGATCATTTCAAAATAAAATGTATAACCTTAAAAAGTGCCTAGGTCCTGCCTGACACCCAGGAAGTGCTCAGTAATGGCCAGTCTCCTCTCATCTCTTCCCACACACTCTCTCTTTCACAACAGAATGCAAGATCAAGTCAAGATGTATTGGCCAAATAATCAACTCCGTTTGTCTGGTGTTTCTCAGCCCACTTGCTTCACATGATTATTTCTATGAGGCTAATACCTCATTACAATAACACTGCACTCTAATACCAGTGGGCTCATAAACAGAGGCCCAACTAAAATAAAACCATTATAATCATGGCCCAGATTTAATCACTGGCTAGTGGGCTCCCCAGTGGTTTGACCAAGAGCCAGGCAATAGTCAAATAATCAAACAGCAGATGCTGGGATAGCAAATCGGCTTAAATTTAAACAGTGGCAGAGACCCAAACGACAGTGGGGAGAAAAGAGGGATGGGGGTGGGTGCAGCCTTGCACAATGTTGGAATTTCCCTTCCACGGCCTCCCAAGTTAATTGGCCCATAAAATAACCAGGCTGGTTAATGAATAATAGGCTCGTTCCTGAGAGGCACCTGGGTCAGGCAGTGGCTCGGGGCCTGCTGGCTGTTGACTCTGCTCTTAGAGCTGAAAGCGATCCCCAGGGTGACGTGAAGACAGAGGTATTATGATCTCTGTCCTACTGATGGCTCCTGGGCACTCGGCTACTGAGAAAGAGGATCCTGAGTCACAGAACCAATAGTGAGAGGGAAGGAGAGGCAGATCAGTGTGAGGGTTCCTGAAGGTTATACAATTTGGGGGCTCTCTTTGAGAAAAATAAGACAAAACTCTACATATAAAACATGCTCAGCCATCCAATACCAGCTGGAATGAAAATGTGGTCGTCCCAAGCCCACCCAACCCAAGAAGTGTGAGGGAACGGAAGTAGAGTGGAAAGAGACAGCAGCCTTAGCCCTGCAGTTAAAATATCTCACAAAAACACACGGCCCTGTGAACACGAAGCTAGGGCCACAAATGACAGGCCCCAAAGCTTCATTGGCTTCGTGGTAAACCCACCTCAAATGAGGAACTAAGACCGTGAGTTTTCCACATTTTGCTTCCTGATGTGATTCCATCAAACCAAGAATCCCGGTGCTACCTAACTTCAGAGCTGGCTGCCATTAGGAGCATAGCCTGACCAGACCTGGTGAGCAGGTCTGAGTACATCTGAGGCTAAATGTCTGAGGACTCATCAGACTCTTTCCAAAACCAAAACAGCAGAGCTTTTTGATTCCCCCAGGCTGCAGTTCTCTCTGCTATCCGCAAGAAACTATGTATTTTAAAGCTAGGTGCTTCATGAAATAGGCAGACGTCGAAGCCCAAATTCTTCCAAGGACCCCGAACAGTCAAAGAGAGTTGTGGTTTAGACCCTCACTGGGATAGGCTGTCAGTGGCTGAAAGCATCATAGTTAAGAGTGTAGGTTTTTAAATTAGATTTGGCTCAAGTTCTGGTTCTATGACCTTAGGGAACTTAACTGCCTTCAACCTCGGTTGCCTCTTATATAAAATTGAGGTAATGATAATATCTGTTTCATAGAGGTGGAGAAGGTTAATTAAGATAATTCACATAAAGCACTTAGCCCAGTTTCTGACCCATAATCATAGGAGACTGAGATTCACCAGGACTAAGACTCAATCTATCCTCCCTTCCTATTATGGACTGAATGTTTGTTTCCTCTCAAAATTCATATGTTGAAGACCCAGCCCCCAGTGGAGGTAGGGCTTTCATGGAGGTAATTAAGGTTAAATGATGTTGTAAGGGTGGGTCCCTGATCCAGTGAGATTAGCATCCTTATAAAAAAGACACCAGAGAGCTCTCCACTGTGTGAGGACACAGGGAGAAGGCAGTGGTCTTTAAGACAGGGAGAAGGTCTCTCACCAGGCACCAATCCTGCCAGACTTTGATCTGGGACTTCCAGCCTCCAAAACTGTGAGAAAATAAATGTCTGTTGTTTAAGCCACTCTGGTATTTTGTGATGGCATCCTGAGTGTGTGAACAAAGTTCCACAGGTCAGTCCTCCCTGTAGATAAAATTAGTGGCCAGTAGATCCTGTTGTCTTTTGTTTTCCAGCATAAATAACATCTCCAGTTTCCTTAGTATCCTCATAAGAATAAAATGTCCAGGACCTTTACCAGCTGGGGGAGTCTCTCCAGGATCCAACCAAATAGATTGGATCTAATAGATTGATGAAATATGTCAATGGTCCTCTCAAACATTTGCATCCAACATTGAACTTCCTCTTCCCAAATGTGATCAGATCGGAAGGAAGGAAACATCCAGGAACACTTTAGGCTGAGTTCTCAGAGTCGCAAGAAAGAAATAGAAATAAATAACTTCCAGTGACAGCCTTATTGCAAGGATCCTTGGAAATGTGAGGTAGAAGAAGAAATCAGCACACTCAACATCAACAGTACAATAACCTCATCTTATTCGTTCTACTCTGAGATGGCTTCAAAGCACCAGAAAATGTTACCTACTAATATTCAGAAAGCAACCTAAGTTGAAGGACCTATTTTCTCTAATTGAGCCAGCATTTGTTCTTCCAATAGTGAACACAAATTTTGATTGTCCAGGATCCCTCCCATCTGGGGATGCACTCCTCCCCCACTCCAAGCACTATCTGGGGACTGTCAATCCCCCCAACTCAAGCTACAGGGATGGGCCAGTGGTCCAGATGTCCAGTCAACACTTATCTCTCCAGCCGCAGTGATTGGACAAGAAATGGATCCACGACCTGAGCCAAGCAAATCAGTCCTCACTGAGATTTTTCTGCTAAAGCAATCTGGGAAGATTACTTCCCATTTTGGGGGTTCTTGGGAGAATGTGAAATGACGGCTTCTAGTGGTCATCTTCATCAATAACAGGCAGTTAACTTGTCTCTGGAAGGAGAAAATGAAGCCAATGCAGAGAGGGAAAAAGAGCAAAGAGATGAAGAAAGAGAGGATACTCTAAAGATGGTTGAGGCCTGGATCCAGCTATGCCTGAAATCTATTTGGACATCCCAGTTATGCGAGCCAACAAATTTCACTTTTTCCTTAACCTAATTTGACTTGGATGTTTTCTGGATTTTTTTTTTTTCTGTCATTTTTATCAAAAAGAATCCTAATACACTTCCCATGACGTACGATCTGTCTGGACATTTTTGGCACCATTCGGTCAAGTCACTATTGGGCAGCATTCTCCCACATTACCTCATACTCAAAAGTGGCCAGTCTCTCTTGCTGCCTCATCTTCTGGCTTTCCAGTCCCCAGCTGCCAAGTGGCACAGGTGGTATTGTGCCTGCAGACCTGTGCAAAGCACACTGCCCACATCAGAGCGTTTCAAGCAGGAGAAGCTGAGCTGGGGCTGCTTTGCTTAAGTCTGTTCCGGGCACCTTCAAACCTGCAAATGCAGTTATCTAAGAGAAAGTTAGTGGAGTCTGCCAGCTGCATATGTTCAGCAAAACGGAGTGGTTGGAGTTTTCCTGTCGCCCCAACAGGCGGCTTTTAAAGCTGGTACCGTGTGTCCAGTGTTTGCTCTGGAGAGAGATGCAGTTTGTCTGTCTTGGCTCGTCTGTGTGCCAAGGGGAGGCTGGGCGAGGAGGAGCCAGCGCCTCTATCCACAGGACACAGAGAGATGAAGTCAGCTTGATGTGAAGAGTGTCCAAGCCCCGTGACACGGGGCCGGAGGGCACCGGCTTCTGGGGGAAAGACATTCACACAGCTTTGTTTGACAGCCCAGTGCAAACGAAACTGGGCCACTCCTGGGCCTCCACGTCCCCGCCCCCACCTTGCTGGTGACAGCACACCTGGGAAACAAGAAACCAGAGCTTGATGGCATTTCCTTCCCTTTTGACCGGTGAGGGGCTTTCACAGATGTCAGCTGATTTGAAATCTCGAACCAAGCTTGAGGACAGGGGGAGGGGACAGGGCAGAGGTGAGTCCCTTCCATGTTTTACGTGGGGAGACAGAGGTTGAGAGAGATTACATTGCTTTCCCAAAGCCGCACTGTCAGTCCTGTGTCTCAATTTTCCTGCCTCAGCCTTTCCCAGCTGTACCTCATCTTGGCCCATGGATCCATCCACCCCCAAAACCCATGAAGGCTTAAGCAATCTTTGCCACGTCCTGCCTGACCAGCCTGGACTGAGGCAAGAATTTCTTCAGTACACACACACATTCTTACACGTATACATACACAGACAAGCATACACTCATTCACATGGTCACATGCATGTACACATACACTATACATTCATGCATATATGCTTATCACAAACACATACGCAAATGCCCACACAGATACAAAACAGGAAGACCCCCACACACATTACCTACAGTGGAGTTAGTGCACTGGCACCCTCCTTAGGCAAGTTCACAATACGGACTCCCAGAACTCATGCCTGCTTTTCTCCATTGAGCTGAGCCATCCAGCGTGCAAATCGCTCCCCTAAACCCGAAGATTCCAGTGATTTCATCCAGATCAGGATCCGAGTTTTTTTTTTTACTTACAGCCTGTCACTGATGCTTAAGGGCTACAGTTCTGTCATGACAGCCGGCACAAAATCTGTCACTAACATATGTGGAAATGCAACAGAGAGGAGGTGTGATCCAGGGGAAGGACCAGGGACTCATTCGCTTATGCCAAAGTTAGGCAAGGAGAGAGCACAAATAAGAAACCATGGTCCATATTCACTGAAATAGATGACAAATCCCAAATAAATATTAACAGATAAGATTTAGCACCATAATAAAAGAAATACAAGAATCATGAAGTAAGACATCCATTATTGTAATTCACTACATTAACTCATTCAAAAATATTTATTGTATTATTTGAACATTTACTGTTTGCCAATGTAGTGTTGGCTCAAGTACAGAGCAGCAGAACAAAACAGATGGATGAATATGATTAAGCCTGCAAATACATTAATGGAACAGGAGATTCCAGAGACAAACCCTTATATAGGGATATACTTTAATGATGAAGATGACAATTTAAATCAGAAAGGGAAAAGACTATCTAATATGTGGTATTGACACAGTTGCTCATTTATAAGAGAAAAAATAAAATTAGATCCTACTCAATGCCATTCAAAACAATAGATCCCAGATGCATTAGACTTGAACACAAAAACCAAAACTACAAAGTATGCCCTGTAACAAACGAATTCAGTTATAACACGACCAGTGATGGGCGATTGATTCTCATCTTCAGCACGATAACAGAAACCTCATATCTTAAGTGACAATATTTTGGGAACCCCCTTTCTAGCAGTACAATGGGGTTTTGTAGACTAGAAAAGAACATAGGAGAATATTTGTACAACCTCGAGATGGGGAGAAGGCCTTTGTAAGCAAGATGCAAAACTCAGAAGATATCCAAGAAAGACTGACAGCTGTGACCACATCAGAATTCAAATTCCCATCAAATTAACACCAAGTGAAAGTCAAAGTGAAACAAACAATCCAAACATTTTTCAATAAAGAAATCACTAATAAATTTGATTACATAATTTATCATACAGCCATTTTATGGAATCTCAAGTAGTCATTACAAAAAATGATGCAACATTATGTGTACGGGTGTGGAAAAATTTCCAAGACGTAGAGCTAAGGGTTAAAAACAACTTACAAAACTGGCTAGATAGATAGCTAGATCCCATTCATGCTTAAACAGTGTGTGTGAAAATTATTACAAGACATCATAGAAAATGGACAACACTCCTCCATAATGAGCTAAGTGTTGTTGTCTCTGAGGAGGAGAATGGGGTCAATAGATGAGGGATGAGTTTCAATTTTCCACCTATAAGCTTCTGAATTGTTGAGTTTTTACAAGAATGTATGCGCACATTTCATTTGTGTAATATATGAGACAAAGAAAATCATAACATTTAGAAGCAGATCATCGTGCTGTCGTCCTGGCTCCAATGTATATCAGCTTTGTGACCTGCGGCCATTTGCTCAGTCAAAATGGAGCAATAACACTTACCTTACAATCACGTTATGAGCACTGAAAACGATAAGTTATAACTACTGTTTATTGAGCACCTACTCCGTACCAGTCTTTTTAAATGCTCAATTGCCTTTTAAATACACGATCACGCTGAACTGGAGTAGCAGCCTCATAGCTATTGTGAGCGTTTTGCATGTAAGGAAACTGAGGCCCAGAGAGGTGAAGTAACTTGCCCAAGGTCACAGAGCTGGTAAGCAGCAGAGCGGGGGGGAAACCTGGATAAGATCAATGCCAGTTCCTCCCATGTTCTCCGCTCAAGACCCTTTCTTTTTCTCTCTGAATGGTGGTGCTTACACTGGGCTTAGGCAACACCCCAGAACAACCCTTAGACCAGCTCCAGTGGAGCCCCCAGCCTAGACCCTGCAGAAGGGGGACCAGGAATTACTGACTCATCGCCGCCGCCGATTGCTCACAGACAGCGTCTGGCAGCGCCCATCTCCCACTTCCTCTGAAATAGATAACGACAGCTATTTTAGCCTGAAATGCCACTGGCATGAACACATGAAGAGTAATATGTCTGGACTGAAAAAAACCCCTTGTAAAATAGCAGTGAGAGACTTGCATTGTAAAAGCCCTTACTCTGCCTCAGCCAGCTGGGCCCCCCACTCTGGGGACCCCCAGCCAAAGAAAGGAGGGGAAGAAGAGAAGACCAAGAGACAGGTACCACAGACAGTAGGGTCTAAGAAGAACCTTCACTGGCAGAAGCTGAACACATGTTTAAGACCAAGGCATGGCTAATTGGATATTTGAATTTTTTGCAGCAGGGGACATAATCTGTGAACCCAAAATTTTCTGTAAAGTCTAATATACCCACAAATGTTAACTAGCTCCTCTTACAGACTTTTTTTGTGCCAGGAACTGCTCAAGGAAGTTCCACAAATTAGCAAATTGAATCCCCACGACAACTCAATTATTACCCCAATTTTCCAGACGAGGAAACTGAGGCACAGAGAAGTTAGGTAAGCTGTCCAAGGTACCAAAGCTAGTAAGTGACAGGACCAGGCAGTCCGACTTCAGAGCCCGTGCCCTTAACAACCACTCCACATGGCCTCTCAAACACTCGGCATAGGGGAGTTGTTTGCAGTGAAGTCAATGGAGGAGCTGAAAGTCAGGTCTGGGTTGATGTGCAGAGAGATTAGCCTCAAGGCAGAAATGGCCTTGAGAATGTCAAGAATACTCAGAAGTCTGGAGAAGAGAGTTGGATTGCTTAGGGAATGGAATGAGGTTTCAAGCCAATCTTATCTGGATCTCAAGGGTTCCAGAGACCCAGCTGTTGTCTGGGTTGTGTTTGTGAACGACTTTACCACTTCCTCTCCCGAGATCTCTCTGGGAGTGAAGAAGGCCTGATGTGGCTGGGTCTGGTGTCCTCTGCTCCTGGGCAGCTGGGCCCCTCCCTTCCAGGTCTCCTTTCAGGCCCCAGTTCTATTACACCCTGGTCCTTGCTTGGTTGCCTTGGGATTTAAAGGATCAATCTCAACTCTGCCCCACTGCTCCCAGGCAAAATACATCTAGAACTGTAAATACAGAAGTCAGCTGGAGGATGAACTGCCAGCTGTGCTATTGGTATTGCCTGATTGGAGAACATGGCTGATACTCTCTGGCTAATGGGTTTCCTATGACATCCCCTAAGTCTAGCCCAGGGCTGTCCAACAGAACTTTCTGTGGCTATCGAGCAATTGAAATGTGGCTAGTGCAACAGAGAGAGTGAATTTTAAATTTGTATTTAATTGTAATTTAAATAGCTACATACTGTACTGGACAACTCGGCTCTAGACCTTGGAGCACACCCCGTGAAGAAGAGTCAGACACCATGGCGGCAAGAAGGGGAATAGCTGCCTAACACCAATTGAATCTGTGTTTGTTTCCTATTGCTGCTGTAACAAATTAACAAAACTTAGTGGCTTAAAGCAACATAAATGTATTATCTGATGGGCCTGAAGGTTAGAAATCCAACATGTATTTATTTCACTGAGCTAAAATAGTGTCACTCGGCTGTGTTCCTTTCTGGATGTTCTAGATGAGAATCTGTCCTGCATTTCTTGGCTCGTGATCCCTTCCTCCATCTTCAAAGCCAACAGGATAGCTCTTCAAATCTCTATCTTTCTTCATCACCTTCCCTCTTACAAGGACCCTGTGACTACATTGGGCTCACCCATATAATCCAGGATAAGCTTCCCAACTCAAGATCCTTAACATCCGTAAAGAAAGTCTTTACAAATCACGTCTGTAAAGTCCCTTTTGCCATGTAAGGTAGCATATTCAGAGGTTCTGGGGATTAGGACGTGGACATCTTTGGGGATGGGAGTCGTTATTCTGCCTACCACAGAGCCCTATACTAGGACAGCGAGAGATGAACTTCCAGATCTGCCTCTAAAGCCTGCCTCTGTGCCCTGATCCAGAGGTGTTTACCCCACCGGGGGCTGGAGTTGGAGGATAACGCAGGTCCAGCACCCTGCTCAACTCTAGGAGGTGCCATTTTCTCCCTTTATGCAAATGGGACCCCATGGAGTTTTGCAGTGCAGAACCTGAGCAGCTGTATGTGGGGACTCTGTGAGAAAAGCTCTATCTTACAGACAGGCCAGCATGAAAAGATAAAGAGAGGAAAGGTAAGCATACACATTCAGGTCTTTCTCTGGGTTTGGCCAATCAGAATAGGCCCTCTTCATCCCTTGGGGGAAGATTCAGTGAGCAAAAAGTAGAGAGTGCATTACTTCCAAATATGTTCACCTCCTGGAAAATGGGGCAAAAGTTCCTCGTGGAAACATGAGGATAGGGGAAGAAGTTTCTCCTAAAGCGCAGTCTGGCTTAAAGCATCTAGCTACTAGCTGGCTGGAGTAAAGATTCCTCCCCACACCACAACACATGCCCAACACCTCCCCATCCCCAAGTGCTCCCTGGACTGATGCAACAGAAGACTGATAAGACCGGAAGTCTCTCACTGACTAGGATCACCTCTTACAAATGGCCCACAAAAACATCCTGTGGGCATGGCCTTTCCCGACTGTGGAGGACCGAGTGAAGGCAGCATTCTTTACATCTCTCTCTGCCTTAAGCCAGGTAACCATACCCCACTCTCTTAAAGAAGAGGATTTGTCATTTTAGCCACAATTCTCCCGTCTACCCAGTTACTAGTAACAACCAGAATTTTTCTGTCTCCATCCTCACACGGTCAGGGAAGCTCCAACTACCACCAGATTCCCCCAGTGAGCTCTGAGAGTTCTCAGGGGAGCTCAAGTGTGCTCACCAATGTTCCTCCTAGCCACCAGGTAGCATCTGTCACTTGAATCGTGTCCCCCCAACAAACTTATGTTGGAGGCCTAACACCCAGTAGTACCTCAGAATGTGATATTATATGGAGAGAGAGTCTTTACAGAGGTAATCAAGTTAAAATGAGGCCATTAGGGTGGACCCTAATTCAATATGACTGGTTATATTGTCCTTATAAATATCCTTATAAAATGTGTCCTTATAAAATACGTCCTTATAAAAAGGGGAAATTTGGACGCAGAGACAGATACACAAAGAGAGAAGGTGATGCGAAGAGACACATGGAGAGGATGGCCATCTACAAGCCAAGGAGAGAGGCCTGGGACAGATCCTTGCTTCACAGCCCTCAGAAGGAACCAACCCAGCTGACAACTCAATTATGGACTTCCAGCCTCCAGAACTGTGAGACAATAAGTGTCTGTCGTTTAAGCCGCCCAGTTTGTGGTATCTTGTCACAGCAGCCCTAGCAAACTAATACAGGACCATCTTAGCTCATTTTCAAGTTTTGGAATGAAACTGATCACGAGATTCTTTTTCTTTCTTTTTTAACTTGGCACATGATTTGAAATCTGTCTACTGCCTGGGGTTAAATGAATGGTGGTATAAGAGAAACCTTTGCAGCTACGGCTACAGAAAAATAGTAGTACGGCAAGCTATTCTCATCTGTTGTTAAATGAGAATACTGGCTACATCACTTACTGCTGTGCCGCCTTATTTAAACTCCCTGTGACTCAGTTTCCTCATCTCTAAATTGGGGATGATCATATTAATACCTACCTCATAGTGTTATGGTGAGGATTAAGTAAGCTAGAACATACAAGACATTAGAATAATACCTGCACATAGAAGGTCCTTTATAAATATTAGACATAGAAGGTCCTTTATAAATATTAGCTATTACAATTAGCAGGACAGTTGATTCCACATTTGTGAAAACCACTTACCTGTTTACATACATGTAATTTATGTCTATATATCTGTATCTATAAATATTAAAAATCCTAGATAAATAACAGTGATTAGTTTTGGATGATGAGCTACAGGTGATTTCTATTTTCTTCCTTTTGTTTATATTTATTAACTCTTCTACAAGAGGCAAGTGTTGTATACGTAACACATTTTTACAGATGTTTTTATTACTTTAGAAATGTGTCTTCTGACATTCCTAAAATTATATTGTAACACAGCAACACACAAGGGGTTGATTGATAGCCAGTTTACAAAAGAACATTGTCAACCCTGTGACCTGGCCTTGAGTTTTTGGTGTCAGGGAGAGAGAGATCTGCACATTTGCCATTGGCAGGGCTCAGCTCTCCCTCATGTTCTTGGTCTGATTAGCACGGGGAGGGAGGTGTGGATAGAAGGGGGAAGGGCCCATAAACCACAACCCATGAACAGAGAGAAAAGCCAACCCCTGCCAATAGGTGATGTGACTTTTGATCATTGATCCCTCCATATATGAAGTGTGTCTACACTAAGAAGTTCTCAATTATTTATTCACTTACATTCATTCTATTTGTGGATTCAAGAAACGTTAAGCACCTACTACACACCAGATCCTGTCTTAAGGATAAAAAGAGAATTCAGATGTGGTCCCTGCCCTCAAAATCTCCCAGCCCAATGCTGAAGACAGATGACAGATGCTGTGCCATGTGCGGTGACAATACCAAGAGCTCAAGCAATGACACACACAGGACAAAAAGACCCTCAGGAAGGCCACCCAGGCCACAGAAGCTGCGGGCAGAGTCTCTTCTCAAGCGCTCCTCCAGAGCCTGCTTGGCTGATGCTGAGATTTTATGCCTCATATCTCATAACCCCCTGCACCCCCAACCCAGGGCAAGAGTCACACATTGCCCTTGACATTTTGTTCTTTGATATTTATACAACCAGCTGAGGAGATGACTCAGACATCAAGAACAAAAGCCTTCCAGGCCCACAAAGTGCAAGCATCCCATTGTTTGACGCAGGTATACCCCTGCCAGGTTAAGAAGAGCTAATAAAAAACATTTGTAAAGCACTTTGCAAATTTGATAAAATGCATTGTAAAAGATCCTGGCTGACATTGAGAGATATGTAAGTGTTCCATAACAAGCAATCGTGATTGGATAGCATTCTATAAAGTCACTCCAGAATCGCAAGCCTCAGGCCAAGAAAACTCTGCTGTTTCTGTCACTGTCTCCCACGGCCCTGCCTGCCCCCCACAGGCTGAGCCGTCTCCCTCTAAAAGCCCCGTGGGTTGCATTCTTTGCAATCTGCCCTGCCTGGTATCCTCAAGATGCCTCCAAGACCCAGAAGAGGCTCTGAAGCTAACGCAGGGCAGAAAAGAAGAATATTTCTGAAGCCTGGGAGGGAGGAGATTAACAAGTCCTCAGGACCACCAACATCACTGCCACTGTCACCATCATCATTCTCTCCTTCAGGAGAGTTTATTGAGTGCCAACTAGATGCTCAACACTGCTAGGGCTACAGCATGAGCAACAAGGGGAGGTTTCTGCTCCCGTGGAACTTCTGTCCTCGTGGAAGAGAGACAATAAAAAAATGTCAGAAAATTCCAGAGAATGATAAATGTTATAAAAGAGATAGAACAGGGTGATGTGGTAGACAGGAGCTTGGATGAGAGACCTTAGATAAGGAGATGAGAGGAAGCATCCTGGGAGGTGAGAGCCTAGTGATAAGAAGGGGCCACGAGGCTGAAGATTCGTAAAGAGAGCTCTCCGTGCAGAGGGAACAGCACATGCAAAGGCTCTGAGGTGGGAATGGGCTTGGCATATTTGAGGGGCTGAAAAAAGATTGCGGTGTGCACTGTGTGCAATAATCCACAGGGAGAGGATAAGAGACGAGATGGGAGAGATACAAGGGGCCAGATCATGTAGGGCTTGTAAACCACAACGAGGAGGTTGAATTTTGCTCATAGCTTTATTGAGCAACTATTATAGTCTGGGCATTTTTTTTTTCTTTTTTTTTTTACAGACACTATCTCTTTAAATCCTCATGGTAACCACAGAAAGCTGATGTAATGACCACCACTTTATAGATGAGAACAATATGATAGAGTGAGGTTACAGGATGTGTTTTCTAACCCACAGTAAATGACAGAGCTGGAATTTAAATCCATATTTGTCAAACTCCAGAGCCCATGCAGCTAACCACTACATCATGCTGGTAAAAGAATAGGATTTTAGCGGTCACAGTGGCCCTGTGTGTTCCCCTCTCCTCCCTCCTCTTCACTCTCCCCCACTGCGTGTCCCTCCTCATTCCCCCTGCTCTTTCCCTCAGGCATCTATGGTATGTGAACAATTTGAGAGCCAGGGCAAGACAGTCTCCCTGAGCCGACATGACTCTCAGAGCCCAGGACTCTGCATCAACAGGCAATCCTGAATGTTGAGGGGAACCTTCCTTCCCCTCCTGATGCTTCTTCCCAGCAGCGGCAGGAGGTCCCCTAGGTATCACTCTCAGCATCTCTGCCCGCACTCTCACCTCCCCCAGGGAAGAAGGGGTGACTTAACCTGATTGGCGAGGTTGACAAGAAGCCCTTCTCCCTCCCCTCCTCTCACCTCTGCTTTCCTTCTCCTTGTGACCATGTGGCCTACATGGGACACCCCTTCTGCTCTCCCACTGGTAGCAGGCTCTGACCTCACTGGGGTAGGTGGTCCCGGGCTGCCTGAGTCTGCTGAGTAAATCTGTCTATTCCCAGGTTAGTATGAAGATGCCCATGAGTCTGCCATCTGATCCACAACCAACTCACCTCCCACTACTTTTTGAGAAACAAATCGTGGGGGAAATACTTGTAGGGAGACAATTAATGTTCAAGGGTGTGATGCCATTATTAGGCACCCACTGCATGCCACCACCATCAATGAGTCTCTGTTTAGGTCCCCGGAGCTGTGGTTGGCACATGGGTAACAGTTGGGTTAATAATCTTAGCTCCACTCCCCTCCCTAGGTTATTTTGAGAAGCAGCTGAAAGAGAACAGTGAATGGCAAGGTGGTCCACAAACCATAAAGCTCTATTGATAAGGCTGAAGGGAGGAGAACATGATTAATATGAAGATCCTGGGAGTACAAATAGGATGTCAGAACCAGGAGTAGCCAGAGGGTGTGATGAGGAGAAGGCACGGAAAGGGGATGAGGGGCAGCATCCCCTCAGCAGCACGTGGCAGAAAGAGCAGGGCCTTCGGAGTTAGAGAGACCTGGGTCACAAGCTTGGCAGCTCCATTCACCAGCTGTGCCTTGGGCGAGTGACTTAACCTCTTGGTCTAAGTTAGCCTCAGTTTCCTCATCTGTGAAATGGATCAGGCATCTGTTCTGCACGCCGGGCATCCATGTCCTCCTTCTGGTAACAGCCTCCTGATTTTCCTTGTGGAACCACCTGCCTCCACTCTCAGGCCATGTCATGGAGCTGACCTCACCCTCAGGTCCAAGGTGGGCATTTGACAGAGACCTGAACAATCTGAGCATGAAACTCCCATAGCCACAGTGGGTTGTTCAGAAATGGACATGTGAATCTTTTCTCATTCTGAGATCTTTATTGAAACTCTCTTCTCAGGAAGAGAGAATCTCTTCAGATTGTGAAGTGAGGAGATTATAAAACTGGAGCTGCTGAAAGGAAAATTATCATAACAGGCAGACTGGTTAAGAAGTAGATCCAAGCAATGGAGAAAATAAGACTAGGACTTGATGACATTTTATGAACCCCTGGATCTAGCCAGACCTGAAGCCCAAGACTCTTCCAATGAAAATAAATGAGTTATCTTTATTTTGATGAGGCCAGTTTAAGATATCACCTGTTACCAGAAGTCCCAACTAATAGAGCATTCAATTTAACAATATATTTCAATTTCTTAAAGCCATGCCTGGCACACAGGAGCTACTCAATATCTGAAGGCCATTATTTTCAAGCTCACATGACTCCACCTTGGTGATAAGGCCTGAACCAAAGGTCTTAAGGAGGCCTGTGTTATAGAAAGCAAAGGGGACACTAGCCCTCCTCTACAGCTCTTCCTCCTGCAAGGAGCCTGTGAAGTATCTCAACCAAACACTACCTGCCACAATGAGGCAAAAGTCTTACCTCTTCTCGTGCTTCAAAGCGGATCCAGTGGCTTCCTCCCCATGATATCTAAGCCAGGGTTTCTTTTTTTTTTATATATAATTTTATTTATTTATTTTTTCCCCAAAGCCCCAGTAGATAGTTGTAGGTCATAGCTGCACATCCTTCTAGTTGCTGTATGTGGGACGCGGCCTCAGCATGGCCGGAGAAGCGGTGCGTCGGTGCGCACCCGGGATCCGAACCGGGGCCGCCAGCAGTGGAGCGCGCACACTTAACCGCTAAGCCACGGGGCCGGCCCATAAGCCAGGGTTTCTTAACCTTGACAAAAATTGGCATTTTGGACTAGATAATTCTTTGTTGTAAAGGCATTCCTGTGCATTGTAGGATGTTTAGCAGCCTCCCGGGCCTCTACCCATTAGATGCCAGCAGCAGCCCCAGAGCTGTGACAATGAAAAATGTCTCCAGACATTGACAGATGTCCCTGGGTGGGGGAGGGATTCATCCCAGTGGAAAACCATTGATCTAGACCAAAGTCAAGAACGTTCAGTCCATTGAGCGACCTTGGTGGTGAAATGTACAACCCAAAGAACCCAAAATTGTCAAGGACACAGCAGTGTGAGGTTTGGAGAATTTAGTGGACAGCCTGGAAATGCAAGTTACATGGTAGTGGTGAAAGCAGCAACATGGGTAAAAAATGAAACAAAGCTTCTAAAGGCGATGTCACCGTCATCATCACTGTCGTAACGAGCCAGCGTGCATTGTGTGCCACCAGGCACTCTTCACTTGTTGTCTCTCTTCATCCTCACCACAGCCCCATAAAAGGAAGGAACGTTAGAGATAAATCACAGACGCGTAAACAGAGGTCTAGAGAAGTTAAGTAACCTGCTCATAGTCACACAGCCAGCAGGGGGCAAGGGGCGTGCCTGGGATTCAAACGCAGGTGGTCTGATTTCACAGCCCACATTTTTAACCACAGTACCATACTTAGATTTTGTCTGAAATTACATCAATTGAGTGCTGAATTTATTTGATAACAATCAGAGGTGACATCAAAGGAATTCCTGAGATATAAGCCTGGATAGACAGATGAGAAATAGATAGATGATAGATAGATGATACATAGATGATGGATAGATAGATAGATAGATAGATAGATAGATAGATAGATAGATAGATAGATAGATATAGATGGATGTAGATTAGATAGATAGATGGATGGATGGATAGATAGATAGATAGATAGATATAGATGGATGTAGATTAGATAGATAGATGGATGGATGGATAGATAGATAGATAGATAGATAGATAGATAGATAGATAGATTAGATATAGATAGTTGATAGATAGATAGATAGATAGATAGATAGATAGATAGATATAGATGGATGTAGGTTAGATAGATAGATAGGTAGGTAGATAGATTAGATAGATATAGATAGTTGATATATAATAGATAGATATATAGATAGATAGATAGATAGATAGATAGATAGATAGATAGATAGATATAGATGGATGTAGATTAGATAGATAGATAGATAGATAGATAGATAGATAGATAGATAGATAGATAGATATAGATGGATGTAGGTTAGATAGATAGATAGATAGGTAGGTAGATAGATTAGATAGATATAGATAGTTGATATATAATAGATAGATAGATAGATAGATAGATAGATAGATAGATAGATAGATAGATATAGATGGATGTAGATTAGATAGATAGATAGATAGATAGATAGATAGATAGATAGATTAGATAGATATAGATAGTTGATAGATAGACTGATAGATTAGATAGATATAGATAGATAGATAGATAGATAGATACAGATAGATAGATAGATAGATATACATAGATGATAGAATCAGAAATATGGAGGCAGAAAAGGTCTCAGACATTACTGAGGTCTGTGGTCCCATCCTGGAGACCAAGTAGGCCAACGCTACTTACCAGATGCTGATTAGAAGCCCTGATTAGCCATCAAGGCCATCATAAGAATTCCTAAAATGTCATTTTATTATATAATCAGAAATATTTATACATCTGAATCATAAACCACAGGAAAAGAAAATTGATCATTATTTAACAAGTAATCTGTTCAGAAAACAGTACCTTGCAAAACATGGAGAGAAAAGAATTTAGAAAAAAGGCCCCAGGCACTGAAAAGTGTGAGACCCTGCTCCAGTCCAATCTCGCTGCTTCTAATGAAAGTGGGAAATTTTGGGAGCCAAACTGGAGAAAACTGTAAAAAGAAAAACTCAATTTTCCTCAATTCATAGTCCTGAGGACACTGTCAGAGGAAGATGTGCTCATAGAAATGTATTTCTTTTTTCTAACTATATGTGAATTAAGCTTTCCAAAGAACTTACTCTGGCCAGCTAGTTGGCCAGCCTTTCTAGATATGGAAACACATCTACAGAAGATATGAAGATATCTCTATTTCTCTATAGAGACACCCGTAGAGCCTCTTCAAACGATCATGTGACAGCAGGGGATGTGGAGAAGGCAAAAGAACAAAACCACCAGCCTTCTTCATCCTACTCAGACTTGGGCAAGAGTAGGAAGAAAGGCTGGCTTGGCCATTTCGCACAGACCATCCACGTGACACATGCGCATTCACAGGAGGAAACGAAAAAATCCTGACTGTGGTCATTGGCTTTTTTACTGATCTCCCCTCCAAGACTGTAACCTCCTCTTTGTATCTCCACTGCTCAGTGCCTTTCTTGCTACACAGTAAGCACTTCATAAATGTCTGTTGAATTAATTCATCTTTATAGACTAAGGCATTAGTCAACAATGATGAATATGGCCTTTAAGGACCACGGTTCAAATCCTGGCTCTTAGTGGCAAACTCTGTGACCCCATCTAGGCTTCAGTGCCTTATCTGCAAAATGAGTAAATTCGAAAAGTAAAATGTAGAAATCTATGAAATGAAATGAAAAAGTAAAAATCTATGCCCTGTTGCTGGAAAGGTAAATGATTACAGACATTTCAGAGAGCCATCTGTCAGCCCTGAGTGAAATTAAATGTGTATATGTCCTTCTGGGTACATAGACCCCAGAGAAACTCTAGTTTATAGTAATGGGTGACACCAGGCAAAATAACAAAGTTGAATGTAATGAATATGGTCTACAGAATGCAGTGCGGCAAAAGAAACAATGCACTATACATCCCCAGAGCAATGTGGATAGATTTCAAAGGTGCAGTATTAATGTGCAGAACAAGCAAGCAGCCAAAAACACATGAAAAGACCTACAACCTCCCTCATAAGAAAAAAAACGCAAATTAAATCTATACTGAGATACCATTTTTCACATATAAAAATATAGAAGTTTGACTTTATTGGCAGGACTGTGGCTTAACTGGCATCTTGTACGTTACGACATGTAAATGATGCAATCCTCATGGTGCGGAAATATAAATTTATGAAAATATCTCATAAAGGGATATAGCATTTGTCCTTTGATCCTGCAAGTCCGTTTTTGGGAATCTACCCTCCCAAATGCACCTCCACAAATTCAACATATGTCCAGGGTTATTTACTGTGGCATTGTCTGTAATAAAAAGAGAATGGAAGCAACCTAATTTTCCCACAGTAGTAAACTGGTTGAAGAAACTATTGTACATTGTCACAATGGAGTACTATGCAACCGTAAAAAGAAAGATCTCTATGCTGACTTGGAGTAAGTCCAGGATACATTGTTCAGTGAAAGAAAAGCAAGGCATAGAACGCTGTTTATATGTGTACTACAATTCAAGTAATGAGAAAGAGAAATAACAATATGTATACATATATATGGATATGTAAGCGTTTATTTTTGCCAAAAAAAATTTTGCTGGAAACATAAACCAGAAACCAATAATAGTAGTTACTCTTATGGTTATGAGGGCCAGAAATAGGATGGAGGGGTATGGAAAGGAGATATCTCTGAGGAGCATTTTTAATTTAGTTTGTCTTTTGAACTATGTGTTTTACATATTCAAAAAATAAATTAAACCAAAAAGAGGGAGAAAAAAGACAAACCCCAAAATTGAAAACAAACTTTTAAACACAATATCCTAACTATTCATCTTTAGTGGGATATATTCTAAGAACAACAATAAAAGAATTTTGCAGAGAAATCTTAAACTTCACTCAGTAGCTTTATTGTTAGTAATAATATTTGTATTAAAAAAATAGTATTGAATGAGAAAATAAGGAAAGAATAAGATTTATAGCACAATACCATTTGTGAAAACTAAAAACACATACACTGGCAATATTTTACAATAACACACCCATATTTAAGGATATATATATCTATATATATCTACATAGATATAGATATATATATCTATATAGATAAGGATATAGATATAGATATAAAGATATAGCTTTATCTCCATATATATGTATAGGTCACGTTAGAATGAATACCTATTGTCGGGAGAGAGAATGGGCACGGGTGTTTAGGAAAAAGGGGGGAAAATAAAATGAGAGAGTCTTTGCCGGAACTATTGATGGCAATATGCTATGAGCTGAGAGGTATGACGTACCAAATTCTCTGATCACGAGGGGAAAAGTATACAGATATTAAATAAATAAAATGAATGGACTGACTTGAGTAACTGCAGAGGTTTCTCCTAGCTCTAAATTTTAAATAAAGGAAAATTGAGAAGACCATGAGCAACATAATTGCATTCTTTTCTTCCGGAACCCAGCACAATGTCCGGCTCATAAGAGGTGCTCATTAAATGTTTACTAAATAGATGCATATCAGTTATGAATTGCATTTGACTGCTGCTAAGACAGACAGGACATCATAAGAAAGAAGTTTATTTCTCTCATACACAAAAGATGTCTAGAGTCGGGCAGTCCAGGGCAAGTATGGCGGCTCCATGCTCATTAGGGACACAGGCATCTATCTTTCTGCTCCCCTGACCTCATCCTAGGGTTTCTGTCCTCAAGGTCACATCTTGGTCCAAGATGGTCTAAGATAGCTGCCAGAGTGCCAGTCATTTCATCTACATACAGGCCAGATGATGGGGAAAATGTGAAAGACCCAAGGCAAGGAAGAAGAGTATGTCTCCTTCTTTTTAAGGAAAATTTCCAGAAGCACCAAACACTTGTGATTTCATTTCATTTGGTCACACCTAGTTATAAGGTTGCAGTAAGGAAGGCTGGGAAACATAATCTTCTAGATAATGTGCCCAGCTAGAAATTAGGGTTTGTTACTGAAGAGAGAGAGAGAGAATAGGAGTTGGGAGGGCAGCTAGTTGTCTGCCACGGGAGAAGGAAACTTTTTAAGCACAAACCAGGTGCTAGGTATTTAACGGACTCTTTACACACATTATCCCACAGCCATATCACATGGGACACACTTAACGCTAAAAAATTATCTGTTGTTTATCTGAAATTCAAATTTAATTGGGTATCCTATATTTCTATTAGCAAAGTCCGGCAATCCTCCACGCTCAGGATGTGATAAAGGCCAGCAGGTGACCGGGAGGCTGTATGGCTTAGTGGTGAGGCAAGCAGACTCTGGAGTCTGAAAGCCAAGTTCAAATCCCCATTCGCGATACAAGCTTGAGCAATTTCTTAGTCTCTTTCTATGCTTCCGTCTCTTCAATGAGACAATAGTCTCTATCTCTGAGGGTAGTTGTTAGGATTGGATGAGTTATGTGAGCAAAATACCTAGGATGGAGTGTGTCTAAATAGATACAGGAAATGGGTTTTGGACAAAGGACTCTGCCCATCAGCTTGTAGTCCCTCCTGACTTGACTTGAGACCCCAACAGGCTGTGGCCCAGATAACACACGTTACCACTGACCCTCTATATTTCACAGTCACTGCTATCATTACTAATGATGATTAATCATCAGAGCAGTAATTATAATCATCCATCCACTGTACTTCACACTGTACGAAAACAATCTCCCTCCCATTAGTGTATGCTCTCAGTCTCCATTTTATCACCTGTCAAATATTAGTGATGAATTGATGTGATTAGTGAATGAGATTATGTGTGTTGAGTGCCTGGCACACAGTAGGTGTTCAACAATCCTTGTGCTTAATTCCTATACTCTACTGCATAGCTCTAAGTGTGCAACAAATATGAAATATTTGTATAGTGAATATTTATTTTATATATTAGAATGTTGAACTATATTTGTATCTGTATCAATATGTATATGTATTGAATATTTGTGATAAATAAATGCCTAAATGAACCAATTCTTGTCAGTGCTTCTAATCACCCTCACAGATGGCTTTTATTGGGGGTCACCCTGAGGCACTTTTGAACTGGGATTTCCTTGCTAAAGGGTCTGAACTTGGCCTGTTTCCCTTCTTCTGGCCCTCACACCAGTAATAGTAACTCAGAACTCTTTTAATCACTAGCCCGTGCCTGGACCTGCTCCAGAAACCCCAAGTCAGGAAACAGGCTCAAAATGAAAGCTTTTTTTGTTCTTTCTGGTGTTGGGCTGGCTCAGAGATGAGAGGATAGCGGGAAGAAGGAGAGAACTACATTAAGGATGCTAGATGAGGCCCGGAGTCTGAACGCACCAGATGGATCCCATGACCTACGGAATGCTGTGATTGGTGTCCGTCAGATCGGGGCAGAATCCTGGGTGACTGGGATACCCAGGACTTCGTCCCATTTCCGTTGCAATGCAAAGTGGAGAGGGACAGCAAACAGGGAGAGGAGAGCTGATGTTCGGTGTGGGTGGGCAAGACAGAGAGAAGGGTGAGGTTTCCCAACGACAGTTTCACTAGAAAGACCTCAGATATCCCCCGACTACACTTGAGGTTGATAGATGGCAGGCTGTGTCACACAATAAACAGTAACAAAGGGGGACCGACTCAGAACAGAAGTTAGAACGTATATTTCACCAAACAGGAAAGAATTAAAGTTCTGCCATGCCCAGGCCTCACAAGCAAATGGGTCGAAACTGTGTCTGGTTTGCTGCTGTTCGCATTCAACCCCCCTACCCAGAGTCCTCTGAACTAGGGACCAAATGGGATCCACCTGCCTCTTCTTTCCTCAGAAGGGATCTGACCTTTGGCTTTCACCCACCTGAAGTCACAGCGGGGAGAGCCCACATCATGTAGATGTAGACAACCTGGGCTCAAGTTTTAGCCCTGCCCTGTACAAGCTCAGCATCTTGGGAAAGTCACTTTACCTCCCCAGGGTCTCAGTTTCCTCATCTATTGAATGGAGATATAGTAGCCCTTTGCTGGGTTGTCATACGGATTAAATGAGATGGTGTAGGATGATTTGTCTCATTTTTGGCTGCCCAGCATTCAAATCTCTGGGCCTGTGACCCAGGCCAGAGTCATCAGATACTCAGGCCCAGGATTTCAAATCTGAAAGTAAGAATCCACAGAAACAGAGAAGGGGAGAATTCATCTTGGCAATTCTGACCGGGACCATCCCATTTTCTAGGGCCACTCGCTGTACCCAGTGGCCAGAGGCCAGACCTGGCTACAGTAGCAGAGCAGCCACAAAGGCAGTGCTCAGCCATGGGAGCTGCGGTCTTCTCAGCAAACTGGCTCTGTGGCCCTATTTTGGCTGAGTTCTGCCCACCTTACTTCCTTTATATTCCTAAGCCTTTACTTTTCCAAGCCTCGTCTCCAGGTTTCCCAGCGATTCTGGGAGCTGCCCCATGTTCTTTCATAAATTCCTCTTCTGCTTAGATCAGCTGGAGTTCCTTTCTGTTGCGTGTGACTCAGAGGCACCTCTGGCCCGACAGTGGGGAGGACTTGCCACAGGGCCGGGCAGCAGCAGGTGTGCAGTGCTGGCTCATTTCCCTCAGAATTCGTTTTCTGTTCCTATTGCTAGGGCTGCCATAACAAAGCACCGCAAATTTCAGAGCTTAAAACAACACCCATTTGTAATCTCACAGTTCTGTAGTTCAGACATCTGGCTTGACATGGTTGAACTCTCTGCTCAGGGGTTCACGAGGCTGAAATGAAGCCGCTGACAGAGCTGCATTCCTTCCTGGAAGCTCTGGGGAAGAACCCACTTCTGAGCTCATTCAGGGTGTTGACAGAATTCAGTTCCTTGCAGCTGTAGGACTGAGGTTCCCATTTCCTGGGCCTGTGCCCCGTCCTTCTTCAAGCCAGCAATGGCCTTTGAATCCTTCCCCTGACTTCCCTTTCTGCCCTCCTCTGCTGTGTTAAGGGTTCACGTGATTACACTGGGCCCTCCTGGATAGTCCAGGATCGTCTCCCTGTCTTAACGTCAACTGATTCTAAGCTCAATTACATCTGCAAAGTCCTTTTCAACATTAGGGCTGGAATCATGTGGGACCGTAAGCGTGCCCACCACACTCCCCTTCCCAAAGCCACTCGGCAATGCCTCAAATTTCTCTCCTTGCTAAGACTGTTGGTATCACCTAGAAAATGTTTTGAAGCGAAGTCTGATCTGTGTTTTAGAAAAATGACTCAAATGGCAGTGTGCAGGAGTGGAGGAGGGACAAAGCAGCCAGGGAAATCGGCTCCTGGGGGAGAAAATGAGGGTGAAAACTAGGGTGGCGGCAGGGGAAGCAGATGTGACATGGAGAGTGATGGAGAAGCCAGCTGGAGATAGGGGGAGGGAAAGGCGAGGAGAGGCAACCTGCTCGTCCTGGGTTTCTGTCCTGCGCATCTGGTGCCATTAAGCAAAACGGGAAACCAACGAGGAAAAGAAGCAGGTTGCTGGGTGGGAAGAAGTGATTTTGATTTGAATGTGTTGAACTTGAGGGGCCTGGAGAATATCAAAGTGAAAATACATCCCCAGGCCCTGGGAGGAGGCAGAGGGAACTGGAGAAAACAAAAGATAGAGCAGAAAACAGTGAAAGCAAAGGAGAGGGAGGGAGGAGGAACGCGGAGGGAGGGGAATGCAGTCACGGGAGGAAGGATGAGAAGCGTCTCCAATGCAGCGACAGCACTGCTGGGGAGTCAGACTCTGCTGGCTGCGCCCACTCCGACACGTGGTTTCCGTTCCCATCTGCCGCATAAGCATATGCATCAGCCTGTGCTTCCAAAGCGTGAGGATGTTATGCTTCCCTGTGAAGCTGTGGCCCAGCTCAGGCCTGCTCTCATGATTTTGCAGAGATAGAGGCTGCTTTGGGACTTCATGGAACTCCAGATGGCACCCTGGCATTCCTGCCCACATGCCTTATGCTTCCCAGGCCCGAGAGGGTCACTACCACCTGAATTCTCCTCCGTTCCCGCCTACAATCTGCAAATGTCCTAGACAACAACCTCTGCCTTATCTCCCTCTCATTTCCCTCTTCCTCTCCTTCCCCACACCCCTCCCCTCCCAGAAAGATCACGGGCTCTGGAATCTGACAGACCTGCTTAGTACCTTAACCAGCTGTGTGGCCTCAAGCAAGTTACTTAACCTCTCTGAGGTTCAGATTCTTCACACATAGAATGGAATCAGTAATACCTCTCTGAATAGACTTGTTGAAAGTAAATTGCCTAGTACGTTGCCTGGCACAAAATAGAAACCCAACTGATGTCAACCTCCATCCTCCAGCCTGATGCACAGGCCTGTGGATCTCTTTTCAGAGGCGAGAAGGAACAACCAAAGGCCCCAGGGCCGGAACAACTACGCTGAGTGCAATCTTTATAGAGAGGGAGACTGAATTGCTGTCTGTCTTGGCCACTTCTTATTGAGAGAACCTTGGGTCCATTATCTATGCAGTTTCTCAGAGCCTTGGTTTCCTCATCTAGAAAGTCGGGACAGGAAGAGCATGTGCCTCGCTGAGTATCTCCCATTTGCCCCTCCAGATGTACCCTCCACCTTTCTCCCCCTGCTCTGGGTCCCTGGAAGGTGACCTGTGTCAACCACATCAATGGATATCCCTGCCCTCTGACTCTACTTGAAGTTCAGCTGAGGGGGTGCACTGACGGATGGGAGGGAGAAGAGTGAGTCCAGGGTCACCGTTTCCAAGTTCCTTCCCTGCACGGTCCCTGTCAGGTAGAGGAGAGACAGAGCAACATCAGCTTCAATAGTGGGCGTGGGTCCCTCACAGCTGGCGGGCCTCTCCCGGGGGCTGCTGCAGGGCAATTGGCCTACGCACACCCCTCTGCGCCACGGCAGAGGGAACTGTCCCCTCCCCCTAGAGACAGATGCAACCGTGGGGCCGGCCAGGTGCCATGTGACGCGCATGCTTTAGACAAAAGAGCACTCATCGTGCCTGAATGAGGGAAAGCTAGCCCCACACAAGGTGATGAACCCAGCACAGGCTGTGTGGGCTCTTTATCTCTTGGTCAGGAAGTGTTCCAGGCCCAAGAGGGCCCCTTCTCACACGGAGTGGAGGTTGAAAGACTGTGCACAGGAGATGGGCTTTCCCAACAGTCACCTCTGCTGCTGCTTCCCTTGATGACAGCGCCTGTCAAGGAGGCCCTCTCGACACGGCTCTGTCCTTCTAGAGCCCAGGAGCTGCCCCCTTCCTCACACCTTCCTCACCGTCCCTGGGGGCTGCAGCTCCCCGGCGGCTGCGCTACTCCCCGCCCACACCTTTGGAAACGCCCTTCTATCAACATCTCCTGTTTTATGCCAGGACCCTGCCTGAAGCTGGTAAGGAATGAATTAAATAATATATGCCAGGGCTTAGAGAATCTTCTGGCATAAACGCTAAATAAGTGTTAGCTCTGATTATGTTATTTTGTAGGGTTTTCATGAAAACTTAATGAGATCATTTTTGTAAAGTGCCTAGTCGTATGTGTTGCACAGAAGACGACCCCAATTAATGACCGTATTAGTAGAGTGTTTATTCCTTCCGTTTTGTCGGAGGGGAAGAAAGTCCTCTACTACTTAACAGAAGGGATTCACATTGCATCCTTCTCTTTGCCCCTCTCTCCTACGACACAGAGTCATTATCTAGCTGATGAAACCAGAAAAGGAGCACAGAGCAAGCTCACCCAAGGCCATTTGGGGTCCCTCTCTTGCTCACCACTTGCCCACAGGAATCCCAGGTGCTTCCCTCGGTCTCGGGTGAGGCACCCCATGTGCGGAGGACTGCATTTGTCCAGCCTCTCTGCCTCTCGCTGTCAGACAAGTTCACTTGAGGAGAGAAGGAGCAAAGAGCCCAGTTTGGCCTAGAGTCCAAGCCGTAGTCTCTAATTTTGCTTTATCGGGAATAGAGCTAATAATAAAGCCAACACCTGGGTTGATTTCTCAACAGAGTCAGAACCTGGAGTAGAAAAAGTCAAATTATTTGTTACCCTATCAATCCTAAACTAGAAGTTGATTCTGTATCATTTTTGTTATTATTCTACTAAGGGATAACTTGCAAGCAAAAGAGAAGCAGCGTTCATTGCGTGGTTTTATGGGGAATATGCCACATGGGCCTCCTTTGCAAAGCCTGTCCAACCTGGGTCTTCCAGGCAGTGTACTCCACAGTTCTTGTAGTTGGGGCTGAAGATGCTGCATGTTCAAACTTAACCTTCCCTAATATGGTCAACACTGTGGATATTTGTCACCCTATCTGGCTGCCTCATTCACCCTATGTCCAAAGAAATCTTCATCTCATGAGGCTTAGTGCGAAGTAGAGGTTACTATAGAAACCAGATAGTCACTTCCCTTGCCACTAGCGTGCAGGCATGTGACCCAGTCCCCACCAATGAGACAAACCCATGCCTCGCTTTGACCCAGACGTGGACCCCACATGGAGTCTATTCCAGGAAGAGAGGTGGCAGCTACCTGTAACTTTCAGAGGCAGCTGTGACAAATATTGTATCATTAGTGGCCTGTCCCAGCATCACCATGTCAGATGTTAGCAGTGTAAGGGGTCTGTGACCACTGGGGCTGCCCAGGGGGTCTCCACCTGACAAATTCTACAACAGAATTCTGTTTCTGTACCTGCAGTCTCGAAGTCTGGGCCTCCTGAAGGTCTGTGTTTACTGAAGAGGCTTTAATAACTTCCATTTCTGCATAAAGAAAACAGAACTTGATTCTAGTGTTTGAAGCTCAGAACTCTGGCTGATACAAGCCATTGAAATGACAGCCCCTTGGACCATGAACAACATGAGGGCAGAGGTCACCACTGTACTACTAAGAGTTTTCTTTGGCTTTTTATCCCATATTTTGCTCGGAAAGTGTATCAGTTGAGAATCCTTCCATTGCAAGTGACAGAAACCCAAATCAAACTAATAAGCCAACAAAAGGGACCAAATCTCATAACTGTGAAGTCTGGAGACAGTGTTTGCTTTAGGGACAGCTGGACCCAGAAGTTCAAATGATGCTATAGTGCACATTTAATTTACTTTCTTAGTTCTGTTTTTCACTCTTGGCTTCATTCTCAGGCCATCTTTGTTTTCACTTGGTGATAAAACTGGCCACCATTAGTATATCTAGGTTTACATCCTTCTTATGGTAATTCCAGACAGAAAAGAAAGAAGAACCCAAACCCCTCTCCCTCAACGTCCACACCTGACCACTCAAACGGCACTGATTGGCCTTGTTTGAGTTTTGGGGGGAACCCGGGACCAATCTTTGGGTCCAGGAGAAAGAAATCCAACTAGTTAGAGTGGGTGACGAGCTCACCCCTGCAGTGTAGAAGGAGATTACAGGAGCTGATGCCCCACTGGAGTTATGTTGCCTTGGGATGGGCAGTTCCTCAAAGGAAGGGAGGCAGAACTGACAGACAGAGCAGATTTCCACTACAGAACCATTAGTGGCACAGAGTATATAGTCAGTAAAAGCTATTATAATGGAAACTAAAAGCATTCTCCTACTATGATTAATACATTCTCCTCTCTCTCTCTCTTTCTCTCTCTCTCTCTCTCTCTCTCTCCATCTCCTGTCTCCTTGTCTCAGATACACACACAAGAAAGAGGATTCAAACAGTCCCTGGGGCCCTAACAGAGGAAAATGGCCATGAGGATCAATCCCCGTATTACTCAGGGGACAGAGCTAAAGTCTCTGGTTACATCAAGAGGAAAGGAAAAACCACGAACTGCAGCATAAACTTTCTAATTGTGAGGACCATGATTGGCAGGTAGTGAATACCTCATCATTCTCAAATAGACCCTAAGCTTCAGGAAGCCTTCAATAAATAACCTACTATATTGACATGAATGAAGTTGAGATGGAGTGGGCTGTGGTGAGACAGTAGAACGGAAAGAGAGAGAGAAAAAACATGGTTTCTGATGTCCCTTTGTATCTCCCACTTATCCAAATACTGAAATTGAACCACCCCAATGAGCCAAGTGTCATATTCCTAAAAAATCTGCCAGACATTCCTGCCATTTCAGCTTCATTGGATTACTATGTAGCGCAGCCTTAGAAATATAAATCACGGAGAAGCAGGAAATGCGCTGATTTCATTAACCCACCCAGCCTTCATATAAGGCCTGCTGGTGCCTCTCTTAGGAACAGCCTTGCAACCTCACCCTGCAAATACATTGCATTTTGC
This sequence comes from Diceros bicornis minor, assembly GCF_020826845.1. Lineage (NCBI taxonomy): Eukaryota > Metazoa > Chordata > Mammalia > Perissodactyla > Rhinocerotidae > Diceros > Diceros bicornis. The sequence continues at coordinate 18,056,736 of NC_080764.1, read as the reverse complement.
TTTCCAGCAGCAGCAAACCTGACGATGGACTATCGTTTCATTCCTGCTTCTCTCAACAGTCTTTTCTTTCCAATTTAGTGGCCCAGCTGTAGTGCAGAGCTTTAAGATGAAAACATCTTTGTATCCTTTTGTTTGTCGTTTCTTGGTCTCCCAGGCAGCAGTTGGCCAGACTTGTTTTTCACGTCCCTTCCAATCAACCATCCACGAAGGGGAACAACTCATTCCCAAGACTGGCAACAAACATCTGGACGACATGCAAGAGGCCAGATGACCTTTGGCACAAACTGTGGTCCTCTGTGGAGGGAATACACATTCAAAATGCTTAATTGATGGCACAAGTAATGAAGACAGAGATTGTTCGGTCACAGCAAGCAACTTCGCATGCTTAGATGACAGGGCAGAATGAAGATTGGAAGCCCTGGAGTTAGGTGGCCTGAGTTCAGATTCAGGCTACGCACTTACAGATGACTTGAGCCCATAAATTTCCTTCTCCAAGCTTCCATTTCCTCAGCAGCATTAATGTCCCCTCCAGGGACTATTGAGAGGCAGCTTCAAGGAAAAAATGAGTGTGGGGGGACCTGTAACCTGCAAAACATCCCTCAACTTTGTTATTATTATGACACCCAGACCAAAGAAGGCAAGAGACATATAGTTAAGTGGCTCAGCTTGAGGCATAATTTCAGAGTCTCTCCTTGTCACCTTTCCTGTGAGAATTCCCTTGCTTTCTCATCCTGTCCCAGTTCCCAAGGGGCCTATGTTGTTCTCCATGCTTACTCTCAGTTAGCACTTAATAAATCTCTCCTGAAACATTAATGGCTGGCTAAGGTTCAGCTGACTATGGCTTAATGTGTGATTCCTCCCAGGAGCATTGGCATTTATTTTAGTAGGGAAGGAGATTGTAACTTCTCTCCTAACCACTCAGAAGCTCCACCAGGATCCAGGGAGACTCCCTAAAATGTCACCATCTGGGCCTTTCACTCACGATCATGTTGAAGGTTTGGGAGAGCAAGCAAGGAGAAGAAGAATAAAGCAAAAGAAACTCTGTTGGGAGTTACTTCTTGCTCCCCAACATGAAGAAAAGCCTAGTGCCTAGACATGGAAGGTGTTCCATAAGTGATATTGGATGGATAAGTAAATGATAGAATTAATGAATGAGTGAAAAAAGAAACAAAGAGCTGCTCCATACTTTCTCCACTCACTCACAAGGAAGAAAATCAATGAAAGCTCACTTTGTCAGGGCACCTCTGAGAAGTAGCCAACCATAACAGCAAATTCCCCGGCTAGTCCTTTTTACTGGAATTACCAACAAACAGAATAACAAATTTGCTTTTCACTGATTGGATTTTTACCTGCCTTCTTTCTGGAATGTGATTAAACAGGGGTGGGGTGGAGAATAGAATCTCGATCACCATGAAACACATAGGCTTTGAAGTCTGTTGTACCTGAGTTTAAGACCCAGTTCTGCCATCAACTATTTCTGTGATTGGGTAAATGACTTAACTTCAACTTTTGCTTCTATCCATGAAGGAGAAACTCTTATGGCATACCCTTTGCCCTGCTATAAAAACAAACTACAAGAGTGCCAGCTCCAGTGAACAAGTGGTTAAGTTCAGTGTGCTCTGCTTCAGCGGCCTGGGTTTGGCTCCTGGGCATGGACCTACACCACTCTGTTAGTGGCCATGCAGTGCCGGCAGCCCATATACTAAAAAAAATACAGAAAGATTGGCATGATTGTTAGCTCAGGGTGAATCTTCCTCTGCAAAAAAAAAAAAAAAAAAAAAACAACTACAAGAGAGAACAAAATATATTAAACAATTGTTTTCAGACATGAGACAATAAGCAACATAGGACTATAATCCTCAGTAGAAAGGGAAAAACAAGGTAAACTCTACAACTGCCCCAGCTTAACCTGGGGGCGGTTTCTGGTGAGAATCACCAGGAGGCAAAACTAGTGACAGAGATCAGGGAGACCAGGGAGGCCAAGGAAGCTGGATTTGGGAGCACAGAGTACCAGAGAGAAGGGCACTATACAACAAAAGAGCTCCAGAAATCTGCGTGGGAACACTCTGAATCTTTAGCTAAATGCTAATCTGCTAATGTGGGGGGGGAAATTCTATGAAGCTGAGCAAAGAAAAAGAACAATCCTTGGGGAGCAGCAAGCTGAACAACTCCCAGAGCTCACCTAAGGCTGGAAATATTCAAGTTCCCCACCAGCCAGAGTACAGAGACACTGCTGAATGCATACACATACCAAACGCAAATGTTACGGATGAAAAACACAATTTCTGAAATAAAATTTCACTGGATGGAATTAAGAGCAGATTAAACACTACCAAAGAAAAGATCACTGAACTTGAAGACACACCAAAACAAAAATCTAAAACAAAGCACAGGGAGAAAAAAAGACTGAAAAATGTCAACAGAGTCTCATTGTCACAAAACATGTTAACCATATCAAGTGCCGTAAAATATATGTAACTGGAGTTCAAGAGGAGAGGAAGGAGACGAATCAACAGAAAAAGTATTTGAATATATAATGGCAATTTTAAAAATTCAAATTTTGATGAAAACTATCAACTTATAGATGCCAGGTCTATAAACCCAAAGAATGAGAAACACAAAGAAAATCATGCTAAGAGAAATCACAACTGAATTGCTAAAGGAAAAAGCAATAAATAGAAAATATGAAATATCGCACAGAAAAAAAGATGTTACACACAGAGAACAGAGAGAAAAATTATTACAGACTTCTCATCAGAAACTATGCAAACCAGAAGACAGTGGAATGATATCCTTGAGAGACAAGAGATAAAAACTGTCACCTAAAATGTTATAACCAGAGACAATATCTTTCCAAAATAAAATTGAAATAAAGAATTTTTTTTCAGACAAACCAAAGCTGAGAGACATTGACACCAGCTGACCTTCACTAAAAGAAACGTTAATGAAAGATCTTCGTGAAGAAGTCACATGACACCACAGGGAAACTTGGAACACAGAGAAGTGAAAACACAGCAAACATAAATATATGGGTAAATATAAAAGATAATGTCTGATTTTTAGTTTTTAAAATAATTCCATTTATTTATTTATTTGCAAGATAATTTTAAGATAATTTAAAAGAAAAACAGTAATAATGTATGGTGGGGTTTTTATATACTTTGATGTATGTAAAAGTAAAATGTGTGAAAAGGATAACATAAAGAACAGGAGGAGGAAATGAAAGTACACTGTTGTGATGTTTTTAGGTTATATATCAAGTGGCATAGTATTATTTGAAAATAGATGTGATTTGTTAAAGATGGATATTGTACACTCTAGAGCCATCAGTTTAAAAAAATAATAAAACAATGAGAAATAGCTAATATCTAAAATAGTAAAGATAAAAGGGAATACTAAAAAATATTCAATTAATCCAAAAGAAAGCAGAAAAAAAACAGGAGTAAGGAACAGAAAAACAAATGAGACAAACAGAAAACAAATAGCAAGATGATCAGTATCAATTGTGTGGTCTATTTCTGACTGTATTCCTTTCTGTTAATTTATCTATCGTTTTGCCAAGTCACACTTGTCTTGATTACTGTAACTTTATTGTAAATCTTGAAATCAGATAATTTCTTCAATTTTGTTCCTCTTTTCAAAATTGTTTCGGATATTTTCGGTCCTTTGCATTTCCAAACAAAATTTAGAATCAGCTTGTCCATCTCTACAAAGCAGACTAAGATTTTGTGATTACCATGAGTCTATAGATCATCTGGGGAGAACTGACATTCTTTAATTTCTTTCAGGACTATTTTGTATTTTCAGTGTATAGGTGTTGTACTGTTTTGTTAAATTTATTCCTAAGAATATCACATTTTTTATAATATTATAATTGGTATTCTTTTCAATTCATTTTCCAATTTTTTGCTGATAGTATGTAGAGATATAATCGAATTTTATGACTTTGCTAAATTCAGTTGATAGTCAGAAATAGAGCACAATAGATAGATTTATTTATCTGTCTATCAACAAGAGTGCTATGTCAATTTAGCAAGGAAAGAGTACTCTTTTCCATAAGTCACACTCCGTCAACTGAAGATATATATGCAAAAAAAATGAAACTTAACCCTTTCTCCACATGGTAAACAAAAATTACCTCAAAATGGATCGTACACCTAAATGTAAAAACTCAAATATAAAGCCTCTAGAAAAAAACATAGAGAAAATCTTTGCAACTTTGGTGTAGGCAAAAATTTCTTAAGACATGAACAGCACAAACCATTAAAAATTATATAAAATGGACTTCACCAAAATTCAAAACTTCTCCTTTTCAAATCACTCTATTAAGAAATAAAAAGGCAAACCCACCGACTAGAAAAAATATTTGCAAACAAATATCTCACAAAAGCCTTGTGTCTAGTATATACAAAGAAGTCAACTCATAATATGAAGATGACCAACCGAATTTTAAAAATAGCCAAAATATTGGAGAGACACTTTACAAAAAAAGATAAGCAGCCCAGAAGTGCATGAAAAGATGCTCAACATCATTAGCCATCAGAGAAATGCACTTTAAGACTACGATGAGATACCACTACATACCAACTAGAATGACTAAAATTAAAAATGCTGACAATGTCACGTGTTGAAGTGGATGTGGAGCAATTGGAACTCTCACATGTTTTTGGTAATAATGTAAAACGGTACAACCACCGTGGAAAACTCTGTGGTTCTTTTCAAGTTAAGTGTACATTCACCATATAACCCAGCAATTCTACTCCTAGGTGTTCACCCAAGAAAATGCTAACATATTCCACATAAGGATTTTTCCACAAATGTTCACAGCAGCTTAACTCATAATGACAAGTTGTAGTATGTTCATACGATGGAATATCACACAGCAATCGAAAAGAATGAACTACAGATACCTGTAGCAATGTGGACGGATCTGAAAAATATTGTGCTGAGTTAAAGAAGCTAGACACAAAGGAATATAAACTATACACCTCCATTTACATGAAATGGTAAATCTAATCTACAGTGTCAGAGAGCAGATTCACCTGGCACCAAAAGTGTGGCGAGTGGACGAACTGCAGTGGGGCATTAGAAAGCCTTTCGGGATAATGAAAGGGTTCTGCGTCTTGATTGTGGTGGTGGTCATAAATGGACAAAAATTGACAAATGCATTTTTCAAAACATCTCAAACACATTAAAAAGATTTGTGTTTTATTGTATGTAAATTATACTTTAGTAGAGACTTTTTTTTAAATGACAACTTCATAATTATATGTATAATGGGAAGGATAATAGTCTCTAGCCCTCTAGGTTGCGGTGATGAGGAGAGAAGGAAAATGCGTACAACATACAGTAAATGTCAGAATAGAAAGTGAGTTTTTCCCCCCAAAATTTTCACTCCGAAAAGAGATGGTTGCCTATTATAGGGATTAGTGCTATTCACTCAGCATTTCCACTCTCCCAGAACACAGTAGGATTGCATTTCCCTGTCCCTCTTCAAAGTTGGATATGTCTGTGTGACTTGCTTTACTCCATGAAATGTGAGCACAGTGCCATGAGTCATTTCCAATGAAATTTGAAAAGCCAGGATGCATCTCCCACCTTCCCCTTCCACGGATGCAGTGGACATGGAAGCACATATCAAGATGAAACATTGGTCAGCTTGGGTCCCTAAGTGACAACAATAAGCAGACCCCGCTGACGCATGTTGCAGTGCAGCATGAGTGAATAATAAACATTCATGGTGCTAAGCCACTGAGATTGGAGAGTTGTTTATTATAACAGCATAATCTAGCCCATCCTGATTAACACAATATCATCCTTAAAATGTCTCTCATACTATAGTGTACTCTTTTAATTGACAAACTTAGAAAAATGAAATACAATTTGGGGTCAACGTGTTAGCTTGAAGTTATCTTGATTTTTTGTTAATTTTTTAAAAGAACCATTTTTTAAAGAGAAAGAGTAAAGAAATAGGACATAGACTTAGTCATTATTTCTGGGGATATTCTCACATATACAAGTCGTGGATCCCTTACAAAACAATATAGTGAGTCATTTTGGAGGCCGTGAGTATTCACCTACAGCAGCGATTCTCAAACTTCTTGGTCTCAGAACACATTCACACTTTTAACATTATTGGGGATCTCAACGAGCTTTTGCTTTTGTGAGTTATATTTATAGATATTTATTATAAATAAAAACTGATTATTTTTAACATTTATTTATTTTAAAATAGCAATGATAAACCCAATAAATGCCCACATTTCACAACGTTTTATGAAAGTAACTAGATTTTTCAAAAGACTATATAGAAGGGTGGCACTGTTTTATATGTATACAAATCTCTTTAATGCATGGCTTAATTCTAGCTTCCCTTGCCTATATTCTTAGCTGGATTCTCCTGTCCGCTTCTCCACTCAATATCATGTTATATGTTGTTTTGCTAGAAGTATGTGAAGAACATCTGGCCTCATGCAGATATGTAGTTGTAGAAGAAGGTCCAGGGGATTTTCAGCAGTCCCCAAACCACACTTTACAAATTACAAGGAAAAAACAGCTCTTCTTAACGTTCCACAAATGGGTTCTGCAGCTTGGGAGGCGCCAGATACCTCTTTGACATCGTCTCCAGCCATCCTTCCTATCGCTTACTCCGCTCCAGCCTCTCCGGTCCTCACTGTTTCTTGAGCCCCTCAAGTGTGCTTCTTCCTCAAGGCCTTTGCACTTGCTGCTTCCTCTGGCTGAAGGCTTTTTCAATACACAGCTATAGGGCTTAATGCTTAAGTGTCACCTAATCAATGAAGCTTTCCCTGACCACGCTACAAAAAATACTGCTCCTCACACACACTCCCATTTCCTTGCCCTGCTTTATTTCTTCCTTCCTCTGCCATATTATGTATTTCTGTTTGTTTATTGTCTGCTTTCTGCCCCCACCACTGGAGGTCATCTCCATGAAGGCAAGGACCATCTCTGTCTGTTCACTGCTGGATCTCCTGCACCTACAACAGGGTACACAATAAATATGTGTTGAATGAATCAACTTTAAAAGTGGGGCGAGAAGCATTCCCATAAAAAGAGGTAGAGGGTTTCTGATCCTAAAAGAAATAGGGAGCAGTGCTGTAAAAATTAACCAATGTGTAACCACTTCACCCATGCAGTGAAAAACCAAGTGATGCCCCTTGGACTAGCTCTTTCCATTTGTGCGGTCTTAGGAGAGACCACTACGACCAGCAGGGTGCTGGAGAAGGCACACTGGCTCACAAGAGCCAATTGTTCAATCTCCAGGAATTTTGCTAGCTCATTGATATTACATTGGTATCTTGAAATTGATCACAGTGGGAGAATTTACACTATGGCAATTGGCAAACTCTACAAATCAGTGCATCTCCCACACTCCTCCCTCCCCCACTGCCCCACTGCCCTGACCCCAGAGAGCCGGTTGTTAGGCACTTACCAGAACACCAATGACTAAAGCTATACGGCCCAGTGCTTTTTTGAAAATTTTCTAGCCGTGAAGTTTACTCTTCAAACAAAAACCTTTCAGAAAGCACAATACACAAACAAAATGAAACAGTTTAGGTTGAAGTGCGGGTAGGTTTTCTAAATCTCAGCAGCTCAGATTTCTTTTTTCCCCCACTCTCCTTGACCCAGGTGGGTATTCTTTAAGATGATCCCAAGAACACAGTTTGAAAATCACTGCTTCAGTCCAAGCCTCCCCTTGCAGAAGAGGAAAATGGAGTCCAGAAAGAGAAAAACTACCGGATCAAGACCACAAACACGAGGACTAAGTTCTCCAGACTCCCAGCTCGGCATTGGCATCTATGTTGGACCAAGACCCCTGATTTCCTTTGGCTTGAAAGGATGATTCTCAGTCATTTATTAGGCATTGGGTCAGGCGACAAGGTCGCCCAGTACAGGTAAAGGGTGCAGGATGATCCAGGGGTCCATGCTAGGAAGTCACAGCAGTGCTCACATTCAAGGAATGATAAGAGGCTAAAATCAAAGGCAAGCAAGAGTTCAAGGGCCAGACGAAGGCAGAAATGGCTCGGCAGGTGAGGTGGAGGAAGAAACAAAGCAAATGAGGACCAAGACTTTGGCTGCGAGCAATGCGGTTGGCGTTGGATGAAGCGGCAGGATCATGAATAGATCAGCCAGAATGGAAAAGGCAAGGACAGGAAAGACCTCAAATGAAACATCAGTCAAAGCACCAATGTGGGAATGCACTGGAAACTTAGAGGGTGACTTGCCTCTTTTAATCTGTCCCTTCACTTCGGAATCCTCTTCTCAACAAGGAACACTCTCACCAGCTCCAACTTAGCCTCATGGGCAATGTTATCCCACTATTCTGAATCCCAAAAGGACCTGAGCATGCTATTATGAGTTGTCTCTCTAAAAGGGGAGGCAATTTTTCCCAAGCCCTCCGTGTCTTTTTACTTTATCATCATGGTGGCCAGCAATGTGTGTTTATGAGAAGCCAGTCTAAGCAGCGCCCACTGCCAGGGACCATCTGTACTTCACAGGGGTTGAACCCACAATCACGGCCTCTTTGGAGCTGACCAGCAGGCCTAGTTCTAAGATCTGCATCTGGCTCTCTGCTTTGCACACATCCTTTTGTCTGTGCTCCAAAGCCTGATGGCTGAAGCTTCTGGAATGCCCCAGGCACTGCTGAATCAGATGTTTTTCAGTTTCAATGATTCACAAATCCCAATTTGCAAAACTTTCTCAAGATAACTATTTTTTTGGAGCCCTTTTTCTCCAGCTGCCTCCAAAATGAACTGTTCCCCACCCTCAGTTGCAGCTGACAGTGAGTGTTCCTCTGGAAGTCTGATCTGGGGTCATGACATGTCACCGCCCTGCTCTGGGCTTTGAAGACACGGCAATGCTGTGCTTTTTGTGTGATGGAAGTTGCTGTTGCAGCGTCTGACCCCAGGGAGGTCCACACAGCCCAGTCTGGCATCCTGTGTTTCCATATGGCTCCAAGCAGTTGCTTTGAGCTCTCAGCCCCATAGAAGCAGAGTCTTCTGAGGCACACCAGCACAGGAAAGAGCATGTGTGGAGCCCTGTTGGGGGGTGCATGTGAACACACAGCTTGGGTCAGAAGACACCCAGCCACTGAAGTCCTACTGTCCCCTCTACCGAGTTCTGAGCCACAGCAGGTGCTCAGGATGGAGACTCACTCCCTCAATCCACGCCACCCTAGAGGAGTGAAGAAATCTGAATCAATTGTATTAATGCCATCTACTGAGACTGGACCTTCTAGAACCTGACACTAATGGGATATTGGTGGACAGTTGCTCTCCTCTCCATGTTTGTTTGCAGAGTGCATTGACTTGGGCCAGTGTCTTCATTCCTGATGGTTTTCTGTTTAGCTCCTGCAGAAAAGGTTGTTTCCGTGAACGGGGATGTCTATGGGATTGGGCATTATGATCAAGGAGCCTGACTTGAAGAGGGATCATCCCAGGGCCCCAATAGATCTTGGGCCTGGAAGCCAGTCACCCGGGTCTGTACTTGAATCCAGCTCCACATTTAATAGTTGGGTGACTCCGGCAAGTTACTGCAACGTTTCCAACACTCAGTTTCCTCATCTGTGAAAATGGAGCTAAGGGATCATGAGGAGCATAAAAAGAGATGATGTGTGTAAAGAGTAGGCACACTGCCTGCAGCTCAGTAAGTTCTTGATTAATGTTAACAACAGTGATTTTTCTTAGCACTGGGACCTAAGCTAGGTAGGAAGCAGACATAAGCTATGACAGAGACACTGTTATGTCTTCATCGGATTCCACTTGATTTTCCACTTTTTACGTACTATCGACTTGCAGACTATCCAGGAAGTTAGGTTGGGGTCAAGTGACTGAGTTCTGGCCATGGGATGCAGGCATAAATGATATACACCACCTCCAGGCCTGATCCTTACCAGGTCCTGGCTTGTGCTCTCTCTCTCATTTGCACAGCTAGAAATGAAGGACGCCAGGAAGGCAGAACCACAGGATGGAAGAAGCTCAGATCCCCGAGTGTCTGTGTGGAGATGGCATGACAGCGAGAGCTGCCCAACCTGTATTGGATGTGGTGAGAATAAGAAATAATTATTGATTATATAAAGCCACTGACATTTCAGGGATTACTTGTTACTTTAGCATAACATAACCTATCCAGACTAATTTATGAAAACTAGCACAGGGAGTGGACAGGGGAACCAGCTGGTCAAGACACAAGGGATATTCCTAGTCAGGTAGAAACAGGCAGCGTAAATTTTCCATCAATAGGAAAATAATTGTCACAATTTTAAAACAAAGTTGATTGCTAATTTTCCACACAATTCCCTGCTGGAACCAGACGGTTGTGAAAGCATGGGGCAGGTTTTGTGACATGAAAACCTTAGTCTGCACTTTCTGGTCCTCACAGAGCATCACTGCTGCTCTACTTCCACGCCCCAAACTTTGCATGATTCTTTGGATTAAAAAATCCTCTCCTTAAATTGCAATGAATTTCTGCGGTGGAAAAATATTCTTGTTTAAAATTGCAAATCATGGTATGTACCTATCTGGGGACCACCTGTTGAAGTAAGCAGCCATTTGTAATTAAGGGCACACAAAGTCATAAATGATCACACAAGTCCGTGTTAAAATGTGGCCATACGTGGTTTAACAAAACACCACACTCCCTGGACCATGGTGGTCCTATTCCAATGGACCAGAAATTAACCTTGTAAAATTAACCTCTATTTTCAAGACCCCAGGGCCTTTGCATATACTGTTCCCTCTACCTGGAATGCTCACTCTTCATAAAGTTAGTTCTTCGTCTTCAGGCCTCTACCCAAAGGTCACCTCTTCAGAGATGACTTCCCTGACTACTCTTTCTACAGGAAGTACCCCCCTCCCTTAATGCTCTATCTCTATACCCTATCCATTTCCTTCATAGCACTTGTTACAATCTGTACTTTTGGGGAGGCTTATTTGTTTACTTGTTTATTACCTATTTCTCCCACTAAGTAACGGTGACATCTACCCCATCTCTAGAATTCCACATATATGAGCTAATAAATTCCCTGTAGGGTTTAAACCAGTTTCATCTGGATTTTATGATATTATAGCTGATTTTACAGCTAAAATCTTCCTAACAAATATATCTCCTGTCTACAGTGTTATACTGTTGTTTTCCCTGATGTTATCAGTATAAATTAAAAATCTTCTATGCGTCAGACCCTGCACTAGGTACTTTATTTCATTTAATCGTCACCATAACTCTGAAAGTTAGGAATTATTTAAAGCTATTTTATAGATGAGGAAATTGAGGCCCAAAAGATGTAACCAACATGGGTTGATTTTTGTCAGCTCTGCATCCCTTCCTTTGAGGGAGCTGTCCTCCCCCACTCTGTGTGATTCTGAAGGAGCTGTCATTCAAGCTTACCAAAAGGGTGGGCACATGATCTGGGCAGGCCAATCAGAGCATCTCTTCACCTGGACTCTGTGACTGGGCCAGAGGGAGACATGTGACCTCAGCAAAGCCAATCACAGTCCTCCCTTGGCACATAAATGCTAGGAAAGTAAGAATCTCTCTCTGACTCTAGGATCACACACTAAGAGGACCTTATAACCCCACTACTCCCAGGAGCTATCTTGCTGCCATGTAGAGCAAGTCTGCCTAATAATGAAGCCCACATCCAGTGAGAGTGAGTGAAGAGGAAGCCAATGACATGCTTGAACCCCTGGATCCAGCTGTGCCTGAGACACACGCCTTGGACTTCTCAGTTACAGGAAGCAGTAAATTCATCTTGTTACTTAACATGGTCTAAGTTGGGTTTCTGCCACTTTCTGCTGAATAAGGATGAAGTAACTCAATAAATGTAAGTTCTCTCAGTTTTCTCCCTTAAAGTGACCATTCCCCATAAACCTCACAGACCTTTCAGTTCACATGTCAACTGTGCCAATCCAGCCACCCTTACTTCCTCCCTACCCCTTATAGGTCACATTTGGTCCAGCCTCTAGGCCATGCACATGCTATTCCCTGTCTCTGGCTGCAGAATTATGTCTTTCCAAAGAGCTTTACTTTTAAGTAAACTTCCCCTTAGTCTTTTACCCTGCAAATGACTGACAGGCCCATTTGTTAATAGTGGCGGCAAGAATTAAGAGTCTCCAGTCCAGGTAGATTGCCTTAAAAATGTCCTATTTTAAAAGTCAGTGAATATTGCCCTGTAAAGAAAGGACCATGGTTTCCCATTCACAGTGAGTTTTATATTCAAGGTAACTTCATAGAAATTCTCTCATTCCTTTTCCACAGCCCTGTTAAGAGTTGGGTAGGGTAGCAATTAATATACCCCTCAGACAGGTGAGAAAACTGAGGCCCAAAGAAATGAAACAATTTGACTCAATAGCAATCATCATATCCCAATTGGAGTTAGAATTCTTCCCACCTCAGCCCAGCTTGAGCGGCATGGATATGTCCTAATTTGGCAGGCCATAATTATAAGCATCCATTTCTCAACCTTCTACCATACCCAGCCAATTTAGCCAAGTAAGTTTCATCAGATTAGGTTCCAGATAAAATTCATGATGCCCAGTTACATTTGAATTTCAGATAAATATTTTTCTTAGTATAAGCATGACCCAAATATTGCACGGGACACACTTATACTAAAAAATTATCCATTGTTTAACTGAGTGTCCTGTAGTTTTATTTGCTAAATTTGACAACGCTACATCAGATGTCCTCCCAGGAGACCATAAGGGGTGAAAGTTGTAATTTCTTTGGGAAGTCAGACTTCTCTCGCATGGATCCCCTAACACCACTATTCGGTGCAGAGCATGACTCTCTAATGTTTGATACTACGTTGGGGTTTAATGTCATTTGATATTGTGACCAGGATCCAGGAACTCCTCAGTCTTACCCTATTGTTCATCCTCTTTCCAAGAGCTTCCTGGAGGGTCTGTTCACACAAGGAACAATGGCAAAATGGGACTCTGCCATTTTATTATAGGCAGAGCAGTTGCCTTCCCCAGCAGGAAATTGGCCCATTGGTCTTGGACTCTGAGCAATCGGATGAGCCATTTGTCTGCTGTGGGACAGAGAGAAGTGCCAAGAAAGGGGGCAGGGAGAGGAAAGGAAGCATGGGGGGAGCACAGCTGAGTGTTAATCTTTGATGGTGTCTCTACTCCAGAGTGAAGGAACCGGGTCAGAAGTCTCTTTTGGAAACCAGAACTAAGAACATGTAAAGTTGGAAGCTATGGAATAAGCTAAGGTGGTGACAAAATCGGGGAGGAGAAAGCTAGGCTACAAAAGGAGGGGAAAAGCAAAGCTGGCCTGAAAAGAGGAGCAGAAAAGAGGGCCCTTAGTTCTCTTGGATCCCACTTCTCCAGTTCCTGGTTCCAGCTGCACCACCAGCTGCATTTCTTCTTCTGAGAACTTGGAATAAATTCCCCTCGTGTGCTTAAGCTAGCTTGGGTGGGTTTCTGGTACTTATACCCATTCTGTCACTTTGTTAACTAAGAGAAAAACAACCAAATAAAAAGGCAAGGTCCCACTTGAGTTCAGTTCATTGCAATTTATTTAATTTAAAAATAAAAACAGAAACAAAAAAAAAACAAAAAACAAAACAAAAATCAGTTTCCAATGAAAATACAAACACTTTGGGTGGTTATCTAGCTTTTTTTTTTTTCCCTGTAGGCTGTTCTGGGCTCAAACCAATCAAATGAGTGAAAACCAATGTTTACTGGAGCCATAAAGCATGTTGCACCAATTAAATTACACCAATATATTATTATAATACCTTTGAAATGCCTTTCAGACCAATAAATAAAAAAAGACAAATTCAAATAAAAAAAAAGTCAACTTTTTATTACCAAAAAAAAAAAAAAATAGAAATTAAATAAAAGTCACAACATGGATTTTAAAAAAAAAAATGTGCAGTCAAGTTTCTCTCTCTTTTTTTTTTTTCATCTAGGAATGATACCATCCAGTAAGTCCCTACAGAACATTTCCAGTTTGGCAATAAGCAGTCAGTCGATCATTCACATTTGTACTCAAGACAGCAGGCCTGGGCAACACATACCTGAATTTTCCCCTGAAAAGTGCCCCCCATCATCTGAAGAAGCAGCACCTTATCACAGGGATGGAAATTCAGAGAGTTCTTAGCATTTTTCGTTTCGCCTGGGGTCTTGAAGCACTTCCTGAAAACTGATCATGCCTTGAAATTTACCTGTAAAAAGAAGTATAATTCTACTCCTTTGGCAGACGTGTAAACTAAGACACCGAGAGGCCCACAGAGGCAAGGAGAGGACCAGGAGAGCTGACATCGAATCTCCCGTTTGGTCCACCAGGTCATAAAAGTGTCTCTCCCTTGTAATTCCATGGAAATGAATCAAGCATGACTTCCTCGGCTGGGGATTGGCTGGTCGGGACGATAGGACTTAATTAGGAAGAGCGGAGCTGCTTTTTAGGGCTTTTCCCTCTATTTCCAAGTTTTTCCTTGAAAGGACAGTCGACATCACATCTAGAATCAGAGGATGCTGGCAGAATGTCAGAACTAGGCGGGGCCTGAGAGACCAGCTAATCCACCCCTCCAGCCCTCACTGAAGGGGAACACTTAGCCCTCAAAACACTGCAGTGCGTAAGGCCGCCAGCTAGTTAGCAGCATAGCAGGACTCAACTCAGAATCTCTGCCTGAGTGGAGGACTGTCTGCCACAATCCACTGAGTGGGTTTACTGACAAAAAAGAACATACACGTGGGGTTTTTTTAGGGAGGGGGATATTTTCCTTAATAGTGTCATTTTTACTTAACGATTAGAAGGATGGAAAACACTAAAGAGACGCAATCACTTGGCAACAGGAAAAAACACATCAACCAGTAGGTAGGTGTTCTACCTAAGTCACACTGACAGCTACCCACGAGGCCAGCTGCCATGCATGAGGGGCCAGCAGTGTGGCAGCAGAGGCTGTTCAGAAAAGGTTGCATAAAATGAGTTAAGGAGCAGGGAGCTCAGAGGTTGCAGAATGCCATCCAGGCACCCACACACCCCACACACACAATTTGCTATTTATAGATTTTTTTTTTCCCTTTGAACCTATACTGGAGTTCAGGAAAGAGGGGGAATTAAAGAAAGGAAAATAGGAGGCTTCCCATAATACATTACTCAACTCAACCCGAAGGAATGCACAAGCCAAAACCCTAGAGTTGGTGGGAAGGGGAGAAATGGAGCCATCTTCTTGGGGAAAGGTCAGCTTCATTCAACTTAATGTTCTTAGTGCCTTAAGGTGAATTCTTTCTCATCTCCCTATGAACTATTGCTGTTGGTTTTCCCCAAAACACTCCCAAGACTGGTCCTTCTTATGCATCTAGGTGGCTATCAGAAGTCAGCCATCTTGAAACAAGGGTTTTGATTTGCCCAGGGCAGTAGAATCTGAAGTCATCCCAGATTCCCAAATAAGACTATTTGGATTTCAAACCCAGTATCTGAAGATGTCCCTTTGTCTTGTGACGTGGAAGTGACATCTTGTCACCTGTAATCTGGGTGTCTAGAAGTTAAAGACCTAGCTTTGCTACTTTTTAAGATGAGTCCTGTCATACCTCTTTTCTGCCTCCTCCAGAATCATTTTGATGACTTCTAAGAAAATGTTCCCTCTCCTCTATGCTTCCTCCCAACCCACTCTACTCTTTCAACACTTTATTCACCTGAATGGATGGAACTTTCTTTTCCCCCAAAGCCTACGAGTTCAAAACCATGACATAGAATACCTATATTTGTGGGGAAAGTACCTTCTGCCTGACTTCCCTGTCCTCATCCAAATACCCAACCTACACACTAACTCCCTAAAAGCAAACTCGCCTACCTCTGAGGATTTTACACTTGGTGAATGGGGAAACCTTTTGCTATCAATAAACAGGGCAAATGGCTGAGCCAGCCACTCTTTTGGAGACTATGGACAGTATCACATCCAATTCAAAGCATTCATGCAGGTGAGAACACAGGAGGCAGCATTCCAGTTAAGATTGAGACATTCAAGAAACTGGCAAGTTGTCCCTTGCTGGTGTGGATCAACTTCCATTCATCTGCACAAAGACCACAGAGGGTCCTGAGCTCTGTTATATACCATAGTTTTGACCTCTGACACCACCATCTTTTTCCATGTCCACCCTTGGGAGGTTACGCTGAAGAGCAAGGCAGACATGAGGAAAGAAGAGGTGGAGAGCAAGGAGCCAAAAAAATCACCATGGGCTGACTCTATGTCCTTAGGAGAATTCAGAGCATTCTCTCTCTGACCAAGGCTCTTCCTTCCATTCAAGGTGGAGTAGCAAATTAACAAATGCCATGCCAGAGACATGCAAGAGTTAACATAGATCCCACAGGATGCCTTAACCTAACTCCCAGGGCTTAGCTAGGTCAAGGATGGCAACTACATGGCATGAGTGCTACTGCCCCACTTCCCATCCCCATGGCAGCCATTACTATTCAATCACAGCACGCCTTCCCCAGGTGCCTGGGCTACTCAAACTAGCACATCCAGCAGCCACTATCAATCAATCGCCGATTCAAGATCAGGTTGCTGAAATCTATTTGCTAGCCCCATGCACTCAGACCAAGCTCGCTACTGCAAGGAGAGAAGGAGCTAGCTCTTTGAGCTCACCCAAAGCAGATGGCCCCAGTCTCTCCTGCCCTTCCTCCAGAAGCATTTGGATGCTTCTAGGGAAATGCTTCCTCTCCCACATGCTTCCTCCCCACCCTCTAAGTGCTGGCCAACACCACCTCCCAGAGACAGCTGGTCCTCTAGGAGGTGCCATAAAGCAAATGCCAATTAGGACCCAAATTCTGCCTGGCAGTTGGCAGGACTGGCAGAGAGCCCACTTCTCCCTTTTAGGTGCTGGCTCAAGGCTGCAAACCTGGCCAAGCAAGACGGCAGCACCAATCCTTTTACAGTCTCTTGTCATGGCCAGCGAAGAGGTAACCAGCTCATCAGCGCAAGTCATTGCTCCCCTTCCTCCCTCGTACCCACCCCCACCCCGCCCTGCACCCTGGGGGAGCTAGTTGAGCTTGTTGCAGATCTCCAGCGCTTTCTTGTAGACCTGAGTCACGTCATCCATGTCCGCAAGGAGGGAGAAGCTGCTGTCTCCCAGCCGGTTCCGATACCGCTTTAGGTACTGGGGCCGGGGTCGGTTCTGGAGCCCCTCAAAGTCCTGGATCTGGAGGAAGTTTTCGGCAGAGACGCAGCTGCGGATGCGCTGGCGGGCGGGGCGATTCTCCTGCAAATCCAGCAAGTCGAAGGAGTCGCTGGACAGGACGCTGTCGTCGCTGATGACGCTGGAAGGCCGGCTGTAGCTCCGGGAGAGGCCCTCGGCGGGGACGCCCGGCTCCAGCAAGGATTCCAGTGTGGGCATTTCGGGGCTTGCGAGGGCCGGGTCCATGGCGCCTGCTGAGTACTTGCTGCTGTGTTTCAAGATGCCCTTCCTGCGGCAGGAGAGGCTGTGGGAAGCCACCCTGTCTGGGTCCGGGGGACTGGGGGAGGGGATGCCGCTGCCCATCCCATCGTTACTGTCCAACAGCTCTGAAGACTCGCTGCGCTCTGGGGAGGAGTAGTAACCCGATTCTCTCTGCTGGGTCTTTTTCAAGATGCCTTTCTTGGGCATCGTGGCTGACTGTTTGGGGCTGAGTTTACCTGGCACCTCTGCCTCGGGGGAGCTTGGGAGGGGCACGCCAGTCCGGCACAGGTCCTGCTCCATCTTGAAAGCAGAGGGTAAGGCAGGACTGACCACACCTTCGATGAAGCCAGTGCTGTGAGAGCGATGCTCACTGTTGCTTCGCTTCTTCAGGATCCCTTTGGGCCTCTTAGAACTCAGCTTGGATGGGCTTTCGGGCACTGAGTCCTGGCCGGACTGGGCAAAGTCATTCTCTTTCTTGGACTTCTTCAGCGACCGCTGCCGCTCCAGCATGACCTCAGAGGCCCCGGGTTTAGCCAGGCCCTTAATTTTGGCTTCAGCCTCAGCCTGCAGCCCCGTGGAACGGTGGTGCCAATCAATAATGCGAGCCAAGAGCGGGGACTCGGAGTTGTGAAGGGCATTGCAGTCACAGACGCTGCTCTTGTAGCCCCAGTTCACCCACCAGTGGTTGGCTATGTCCTCGATGGTGGCCCGGCGATCCGGGTTCACCATCAGCATCCACCGAATGAGTCCTCGAGCATCTGTGGGTCAAGAAACAAGAAGAACGATGCATTACATGGGAGCTTTTGGGTTTGCGAGAGGCCTGACCCTCCAGGAGTGGCTAAGGAGACAGGCTCACTTCAAGAAAACTCCACCTGGAACCTTCGTCCAGCCACACTATAGAGCAGGAGGCCAAAGTCTTCCAGACTGTACATGAAAAGCATCGTCAAGGCTCTGAACCACAGGCCAGTACGCTGTCACATCCTGGCACGTTTTTCCAGATGAGCGAAGGGAAGTCATGAGCTACTGAACTTTCCATCAACTCAGATATTTAAAAATGGGGAAGGCCAGGTAACTGGGAAAGAATCCAGAAAGAATCCAGACCCAACCCCGAGCAAGGCCCCACCATTCCTTTGGTGGATATCATTTTACCAAAAGGGAAAACAGGTGTCGATCACCCTGGATTTCTTTAGTCCCTCAAACGTAAGCTTGTATAAACACGCAGTGCTCAGGGTCACCGGGAAGGTACGTAGGCATGAAAAGGAAATTTGGGGCTGAGACGGAGAGAAAAAAGCCTCCTCATCAGAGAGGGAAAGACAGAGAAGGATGGAGAGAAGCTCATACCTGGCACACCTGGGCATGAGAGGGGCTGTGCCCAAGGCTGGCCTGACCCCCAGCCTTGGCCGGGCTCTGAGACCCACACCCAGTGAGCTCACGTCTTTCCTCTTTCTGACATAAGCCGTAGCCGACCGAGCTGTCACATCAGAGGGCTGATCTATATCTGCTATCCGTTTACAGTCTCTCTGAAAAATTCCATTTGCAAATTTCTGCTGCCAGAGAATTAGGGGAAAGCCCCAAAGGGATGTTGAGGAGGCCACAGGAACCAACTGACTCTCATAGCTTATAAATTGACTTTTAAGATCAAACTGTGCTCTCCCAGTGGGGGTTGAATTATATCCTGGGAAGGCACCACCTCCCCTCAGCTGCTTATGGAGGCTAATGAGTAGCCGGCAAGGCCTGGCAATGGGGCCGGGAGTGAGGTGTACCCCTGAAAGTAACAGGATGATCATTCATTCAGTCATTCAATAAATATTTTCTGAACCCTTGTCATGTGCCAGGAATTGTGCTGGCACCAATTAGCTGGTGAGGCAAATAAGACCCCCATAGAGGTCACCCTGAAATTTCTCCAAAAAAAGGGTTGACTTATTGAAAAAATATAGAGATACGCATATCTACATATATATACACACACATGAAACAGTCAGTCCTCACTATTCACAGATTCTATACTTGCAAATTCACCTACTCACTAAAATTTTTTGTAGCCCCAAAACCAATATTCGAGGCGCTTTCCTGGTCATTTGATGATCTTCATAGAGTGGCAAAAAATCTGAGTTGCCCCCAATGCATAGGTGTGTCACTGGGTGAGGTCAAACAAGACAAGGACACTCTGCTGTCTTATTTCTGCTCTCAGACTAACAAGTGTCCTTTTCACAGCCTATTTAATCCATGTTTTTCATATTTTTTGTACTTTTTGTGGTTGAATTCGCTGTTTAAAATGGCCCCAAGAGGGGCTGGCCCGATGGTTAAGTGTGTGCGCTCTGCTGCGGCGGCCCAGGGTTCGCCGGTTCCGATCCCGGGCGCGCACCGACGCACCAGTTGTCAAGCCATGCTGTGGCGGTGTCCCATATAAAGTAGAGGAAGATGGGCATGATGTTAGCCAGGGCCAGTCTTCCTCAGCAAAAAGAGGAGGATAGGCAGATGTTAGCTCAGGGCCGATCTTCCTCACAAAAATAAATAAATAAATAAATAAAATGGCCCCAAGCATAGTGCAGAAGTGTTGTCTTGAGTTCCTGAATGCAAGAAGGCTGTCATGTGCCTCATGGAGAAAGTAAGTGTGTTAGGTAAGCTTTGTTCAGGCGTGAGTTACAGTGCCGTTGGTTGTGAGTTTGATGTTAATGAATCAACAATATATTTTAAATGAAGTGCTTTAAACAGAAACATACATAAAACAAGGTTGTGTACTGATCAGTTAACAAAAGTATTGTCACCAGAGGCTCATAGGAATTGAGCCCTGTATTTCCACTAGGAGCAATCGTTCAGGATTCACCAGCTTAGAGTTCGTAGCAACTTTATAGAACATAACTACCATGAATAATGAGAATCAATTATGTGTATGTGTGTGTGCACAGTATGTACACATATGAAGTGTCTGTGTCAACTACATTCCAAACACAGCCACCTGTACACACCCTTTCCACACGTGATGCACTCCTATCAAGAGATGGAGCTTATGGCCTCGGCTGCTTTGACCAATAGAACATGGCAGACGTGACGTTATCTGGCTTCCAAGCACAGACATTAAGACGGCCTGGCAGCTTCTTCTTTCTCCATCTCTGAGCTGCCGTGTAAGAAGTCCAGGCTCCCTCCTGCAGAGAGAAACCTGGGAAGGTTCCTCATAGAACATGACTGTCCCACGATCAGCCCCAGCCCAGCTGCCATCTGATTCCAACTGTAGGAGAAACCACTGAGTTTGTTCTACGGGGGGATGTGAGCACCTGTTGCTTAAGAGCAACAGATAATGAAACAGTGCCCATGTGCCACAGCCCCTGCCAGGGGCACAGGAGTGAAAAAGAGCAGCTGCCATCCTCATGGCACTTACAGTCCAGTGAAGGTGGTTTATATGTCTACAGGGACTAGAAGAGACTTCATGTAATACCTTCTCCAAAATTTTAATTTACAGTGAGAAACTGAATCCAAACAGGGTAAGGGACTTGCCCAAGTTCACACAGCAAGCAAACAGGACTCCTAGCCTACCTGCCGTGTAGAACATTTGTGCTGAAAATTCCTTTTGGAAAAGTCTGGGCAAAGCAGACCTCCAAGCCAGCTTTGCCAGAAGGCAAAGATCTGGAGAGAAGACGGAGGGAAAGCAACAGACCTCTTACAGACATTAAAACAGAAGCAAGTGTGAGCTGGGGCAGGTGCACCGAACAGTCCCGCCCAACCTCTGCCCCTCCGCGGGCACGCACCTGAGGGCTGCGTGGGCTCCCGGTACTCTCCGCTGCTGATCTGCCGAATGAGGTTTTTGTGATCGAAACCATCAAAGGGCATTGTTCCATAAACGAGAGTGTAAAGCAACACGCCCAGGGCCCAGCTGTCCACCTGGAGCAGAGAGATGGGACGCTTAGGAGCTGGGAAGTAGATTCCAGGATGCCTTCCAAACCCTGAGCATCACAGCCTGTGAGCAGCCAACCCCAACGACCCCAGGAACTGAATTTAGCACCTGGCAGACAGGTTCCCACTGCAGCCTGACAAGTGATATGCAGGGCAGCTGGGGCCTGCTTCAGAGCCTGACCTTTCTATTTCAAACAGAGACCAACAGTCCCAATCTAGATAAGAACGTTCTTAAATAGATTATCTTCTTTGATCCTCAATATAGTTTTGTGAAACAGGTAGGGCCTGGATTATTTTCAATCCCATTTGACAGATGAGAATACTGAGGCACAAGGAAGCTAAATGGTTTCTCCAGAGCCTCATCCCAGTGATGGAGGGAAGACTAGGACACAGGGCCCTTCGTTCCTAATCCAGAAATCAAGTCCTTCCTGCACCTTCTTCAAATGAGTCAGGGGCTGCAAACTCAAATGCTTACAAGAGCCAGGCAGACAGCAAACACGAACAAAGCAAGAGAGAATCTGGGGTACAACATGGAGTGTTGAGGACGGAGACAAACTGTAGAGTGCATTCACCCATCTTAAGCAGGCAGCCTCCTCTTTGCTAGTTGCTGCAATCCCAATACAGGCCCAGCACTGCTAGATCCTTTGCTTTTTCAAGAAAAGTCAGAAACCAGACTTTCATGGGAAATATCCCAATTATTAGATGTTTGTTCCATTTTTTTTTTTAGAAAGACTAATGTGGCCAAATAAAGCATGCTTGCTGGCCAGATCACAGGCTGCCAGCTTGTAACCTCGGAAACAGATCGTGGAAGATCAAAGAAGTATTCATTATCAATGATAAATGTACAGTGTCGAGTTTCTACAATTTTGTAAATCGAATCCTATGCTCCTCCCTTACATTCTTACTTTAGGAAGACTTTCTCTTCACTGTAATTGGTTGAGGCTGTTGGCATCCGTCTCTTCACCCTCCAGGCCAGCCCCCAAACACTCTCAAACAGATAAATATTTGGAAGAAAACATTTCAACCCACTGAGCAGCTGCTATTTAAAGGATACCGAGTGGATGAATCTCTCTGTAAGAGAACCATCTTTTTAAAAGAGAATAATCACTCACAACTCATCCATTTTCCAAATAACGTTTTTACATACACATCTTTTACAGTGGCCCTGGAAGCTTTAAGCATATAGAAAAATGCATCTTTCATGAATTAGAAGATGCAATTAAAATGTACTTCCTTAATCAAAAGTGCATGTTGTCAAAAATATATGCAAAAAGGTATTCACTGCAGAATTAGGGGGTTTTTGTTTGTTTTTGTTTTGTCTGTTTTGTTCAATAGGGAAAAACTGAAAACAATCTGACTGTCTAAATCTAGGGAAGTGATTAAATAAATGATGGTACATTCATACAATAAAATATTATGTTGTCATTAAAAACCATGTTTTTAATAATAATGAATTCAGAAAATGCCACAATATAATTTAAAGTTAATAAAAGGCAAGATATACATATGCCTATACATATATAATAATCTCAATTATTTTTGAAATGCAAAGATCTACACTGGAAAAAAGTCTAAAAGAAAAGTCACAAAAATATTAAGTGGTATCCTCTTGTGGGGAGATTGCAGGTAACTTTATTTTCTGGATTTTTCAAATTTTCCCCCAGGTGTGTATATTATGCCTTTTATAATTATATAAGGAAAAGTTTTCTTTGTTTGCTTGCTTGTTGGTTTTTTTTTTTAAGTATTTCCTAGATTCAATTCTTGCCCTCCCCCATTTTCCTCCCCTCACCACCCCCCGCCCCCCATACACACCAGGCAACCTGCTCACCTCTGGCCCTCGGTAAGGCCTCCCATTGACAATTTCAGGAGATGCGTAGAGGGGGCTCCCACAAAACGTTTGCAAGAACTTGTCCTTCTGGTACAGGTTGGAAAGCCCAAAGTCAGCAATCTACAAAGAGAAGCAAGACCCAGGGAAGCTTGTTAGCGTCCAGTAAGTGTCTGCACTGGATCAACTCTGACCACACAGCACGAGAGCACCGGAGGGTCTGCCCGCTGGGTCGCCATTTTCTCTCCAGTCCTGAGTCTTCATGAAAGGGCCAGTCAACACCCTGGGCCAGTGATGCCCACCTGCAGTCCACAGCATCCACCACATGTTCTGCCGTACCTGCAGACTACATGCTCTATGACGCACTCAACATTACTCCCTACGTGGACTCTCTATTTTCACTCAGTTGAGACTTGCCCTGAGAAGTAGCCACAAAACCAGAGGCTTGATGTTTCTGATGAACATTAAAGTGCATAACTATTCATCTGAAAATTAGCCATCTGGGGCCTACCTAAAATTATGTTACATCCATGGTGGTGTGCATATCACACTTTGGAAAACCCTGACCTGGGCAACTGACACCACCACCGTTTTAGCCACCCACACTCTGATCAGAACTATACTTTGCCTGCCTTGTGACCCTAGAGGAAATGGGCCCAGAGCACTGGGTTTTGAGTCATCCTTTTTCAGTCCAAACTCTGCCACTAGCCATCTGTGTGACTTGGAGCAAGTCACTTAGCTACTCTCAGTTTTCCCACCAGAAAATGGGATCCCAGGATCTCTATCCTGTTCTAGATCACAGGATGATTGTGAGAAGAAAAAAGAAAATCACTCAATCAAGATGAGACTATGAATGCAACAGTGCTTTATAATCTTAAGTCTTAGGTTCCATGCAAATGTTTTACCTAACCTTGCTTCTCTTGTATTGCACACACCTTAAAGTCATTCTCTTCTCCTTTGGTTTCTAGAAGTGTTTTATTTATTATCCGTGATGGCAGCACTCTTCCCTGTATATACACATATATATTATCACATATACACATATAACTTATATATATTATATGTATGTACATAGATACATGTATATGTAAATATATATATAAATTCTCCTTGCCTACTAGACTCCGTGTCCCCTGAGGCAGATGGCAGGTTCCACATCTTCCCCTTATCTTTGTATCATCCACACTTAGCACCTGCCCCCACCCAAGAAACACTTGTCACTAGAATAGGCAATATATTTTGAAAAGCACAAGATCAGTAATAGATAATGCAAAATAATAATAACAATAAACTTAGTTGCCACTTACTGAACAACCTCCAATTATCAGGCACTGTTCTAAGAACTTTACACTCTCTATTCTAATCCTATCTAAAACCCCATTTACGCAACAACATGAATGCATTTCATGCCACTGAACTGTACACCTAAAAATGGTTAAAATGGTCAATTTTATTTACGGATATTTTACCACAATTTTTTAAAAACCCATTTAACAGATGAGGAAACTGAGGTTTAGAGAGATGGGGTTATTTATCTCAGGAGAGCTAAGTACTAAGGAGCAATGTAAACGCCTGTCCCTACAACCCCAGGCCACTGCGCAGCACCACCGCCTTTGAGCAATCCAGACTCCACTCCAGCCTAAGCCTTTCACTGTAGCCTCGCAAGCTGAGCCACTGAGGGCTCCTGCCATTCCCCACGCTGATTTCCATTTGAGCCTTATAAATAGGTTGAGTGATTCACAGGCCCAGAGAACAGCCCAGCCCAGACGCAGCTGACGCTCTCTTTTGAACGCAGGCCCCAGAATAAGCCTATTCTGTAAAAGTTGTCCCTGAATGAATGGAATGTCATTGAAAGCAGCTGGTGTACAACCGCCCGCAGAAAACGCATTCTCAGGGCTCAGATTGCACTTAATTGCCCTGAATTCCACTTTCTTATCAGGGCCCCTGACTTGCTTGCAGGAAGTTGGTGGGAAACTTTATGAAGTGTGCCCTGTCAATCAGAAGAGGAATGGAATGGCTGCAGCCCTGGAATATCCCAAGAAGTCCCCGGGCTTAGTCCTCTCCGACGGCAGCTCAGGCAGGGACAGACACAGCACAGTGCGCGTCCCGGAAAAATACATTCCCTTCCCACCCCGCGAAGTCTGCAGAGTCTGGGACACCATATGAGCTTGCAAATACACATGTGTGAGAGGCCCCTGCCACCACCATGTGCAAATACACACACATATACACGCGCACACACACACACACAATCGCACCGGGAGTTCTTCAAGTCTGGGCATCTTTGCTTTTCTTTGTGGCCGTTCTGAGGAGTGTGTTTATGTTACGGCCCACTCCCATCCTCACAGACTGATGCGTATCAGCCTCTCCCAGTAAAACTGTCACTGCCGCTGACATAAGATTAATAGAAATCTAGATTAGTCTATGTTCCTGGCACTTCAACAGAAAAGCAATATTAATCAACACATACATACACACATAGTTCTCAAACCTTGAGCCCTAAACTTGGGCTGCAGCTCTAGGATTTAATGCCATATGGAGCTTAGATCAACCAAAAGAGGGGAAATGGCCACCAGTTATGAAACTTCTCAAAGCCTCAGTTTTCTCATCTGTAAAATGGAGATAGGAATAGTATCTACCCCACAGTGTCATGGTGAAGATTAGATGACATAAAGTATATAAAACGCTTAGCACAGTAATTGGCACAGAGTTGGAGCTCAAGAAATATTCACTTCCCACCACTAAATCCATATAGGTGACTTTATTAACTTCATGATACTCAAAACGAGACTGGTTTTCCATTTAAGGTAATGTAAGGTTTCTTTTTCAAATATAATTTTAAAAAGTGAATTGAAGTAAATAAAAAATATTAAGTAAAATAGCACAGAAGATAGTGGGAAAAGGCAAAAATCCATGAACAGAGTGAAAGAAAGCCAAAATTTGGGAAATATTGATTTAAAACAAAATAACCAAGTCCCAGAATTGGTTTTACTCTGAAAGAGCCCTAAGAGATGAGCTAATCCTGCCCCTCGCTCTGTAAGTGAAGGAACTGAAGGTTAGAGGACTTAAGAAGCTTTGCTGAAGGTCACAGAGATGAGAACAACTACGTAGGCATTAGGGTCTTCCCAACCTCGATGCTTTCTCTGTAACGGGACACAGTGGTCTATCGAGGGTGACGTTCCAGCAAGGAGGCAACTGGGCTTTGCTTTTTAAGTCATATTTCGCTGACACACTGGTAATCTCTGGAGAAAGGTAACTACTTTGCATTTTTGCTGGTGGTGGATTGTTCCCCTTCCCCGTATTAGTTCAGAACCACCCTTTGTTCCCACACTGGGCTATTCAGTTCAGCCTGGGCTCTGAAAAGAAATCTGGGAAGTCAACACTTATGTCCTTAATTGTTGGAGTTTTTGTTGTTAGCAAGCCTTTCTAGAGGTGTGCCCTGCTGGATGAAAATCAGAGTTAAAAAGATAAACTAGTAAGTGACTATTCACATTTCAAAAGGATTAACCTCACTACAACATGGATGAACCTTGAAGATGTTCTGCTAAGTGAAACAAGCCAGACACAATAGGATAAATATTACATGATTCCACTCATATGCGGTACCTAGAGGAGTCGAATTCATAGAGACAGAAAGTAGAATGGTGGTTATCAAGGGCTGGGGAGAGGAGTTGTTTTTGAATGGGTACAGACTTTCAGTTTGGGAAGATACAAAAGTTCTAGAGATGGATGGTGGTGATGGTTGCACAACGATGTGAATGTACTCAGTGCCACTGAAACGTACACCGAAAAATGGTAAATTTTATGTTATGCACATTTTACCACCATTAAAAAAAAAAAGGATTAACCTCAGATCATTGTGAATAATCAGTGTGAGCTCACCGGATGAAAAGGAAGTATCAGCTTGCTGATGATTAACGGCTGGGAAAGGATGCTGATGACAACGATAATACAAGCGATCCTCTGATGGTCATCTGCAGTGTCTAAGAGGCAGTGCAGTGGACTGGACCGATCAGAGGTTTTGCAGCCAGAAGAACCTGGGGCTAACCTTGGCCTTGGTACCACTAGGTGATTGGTGGGACCTGTCAAGTCACTCAATTTCCTCATTTGCAAAATGGGAATGCTAACAGAACCCACCTCATAAAGGTGTGGATGTGAGGATTAAAGAACATGCATGTAGGGCCCCTGGAATAGTCCTGGTACTGCTGACTCTTTATAAATTACAGCTGTTATGATAATGCTGATGGTTTGGTTTATTTAACAATTATTTGCTAAGAGCCACTGCCCACCAGATTCAAGAGAAATGACCATCATCCCTTTCTGAAATAACCATGTCCAGCACGAGAGGCTGCATGGCATAGCAGGAAAAGTAAGAGATGTAGGGTTTGAGGGTTTGAGTTCAAATCCCGGCCTCACCTCTTACCAGGCCCAACCTCAGGCACGTTAGTTAACCCCTCCCTACTCCACTGAGGCCCGTGCAACAGCAGCACCACCAGCCGGATCACATCAGAAACTGAGATCACGGGCCCCACCCCAGGCCTGCTGAGTTAGAGTCTGCATTTTAACAACATCCCCAGGGGATCTGATGCACATTAGCCAATCTGAACCTGGGTTTCCGCTTCTGTAAAATGGGGGATGATGATAATAATGTAACCTACCTTGCAAGGTGATATGAAATCAAATGAATTGAGAGATGGAAAGTGCTTTTAAACCATGCCTCGCACATAGTAGGCCTTCAACAAATGTTAGCAATTTCTACTTTAACCTCTGAGTCTCAGTTTCCTTTGTTGGAAAATGGAATTGCAACAGCACCATTCACAACAGTGGTGTGAAAACCAAAATTAGGGCCGGCCCCGTGGCTTAGTGGTTAGGTGTGCGCACTCCGCTGCTGGCGGCCCGGGTTCGGATCCCGGGCGCGCACCAACGCACCACTTGTCCGGCCATGCTGAGGCTACATCCCACATACAGCAACTAGAAGGATGTGCAACTATGACATATAGCTATCTACTGGGGCTTTGGGGGAAAAATAAATAAATAAATAAAATTATAAAAAAAAAAAAAGAAAACCAAAATCAGACTAAATGAGATGATAATAATAATAATAATAACGAGCACAGCATTGCTACATGCCAGTTGCTGTTCTGTGAGTGCTACATATTTTTGTATTAAATCCTCAGAACAACCCTATGAGGAGGGTACCATTATTACTCCCGTTTTGCAGATGGGGAAACTGAGGCACAAGGCGGCAATGGCCTGAGATGAGGGGGAAGAGCAGCCTTGGCTGTAGAGCAGGGAGAGCACGCCCCGCTCTCAGGTGGCCGAGGAGGAACCGGGCTTTCTGCGGAACTCTTCAGGAAAACAGCAACCTCATCGAGGAAGACACACTCCATAGCTCCTTTCCGGCCCTGGAGTTAATTGCTGTGGCTTTATCCATGATGGCCTCGCTCCTGGGCCATCAGGAAGTGAAGGTAGAGAGTGGAACAATGAGCAGAAATGAGAGGGGTCGGCTTTCATCTTCAGAAGATCTGAGCTCACACATCTCTCGAGAGAGACTAGAAACGACCGACCCTGAGTGACCTGGGGATGGCTTAACTGAGGGCGCCTCCATGAAGCAGCCTCGCAGGGGACGCTAAGGAGCAACTCGTCCCGGCTCACTGCACATTCAACTCGGGCGTCTCTGCACAGTGCTCTGGCCACCATCAGCACTTGGAGAGTCTCCCCCAGGGGCAGCTGTCTGCAGGCTGCTTACAAACAAGGTAAGGGCAAAAAGTGAGGACCCAACAAGTGCCCTCGTGTGATGTTCCCTTGGATTTAGGCCAGATTTGGGAGGTAGTGATAGAGGGTAGAACGTATCAGTGCCTGGTCTTGCGAGCCAAACAGCCACGGGTTTGTAGCCAGCCCCATAGCTTATTAGCTGTGAGAGCCTCTTCATTTGTAAAATGGGGGCAATCAGACCCTCCCTGGTGGAGACATTCTGAAAACCAAGTGAAATCAGGCCTGTGGAAGGTCTGGCACAGGGCTCTGGCTTCTAGCAGAGGTTCAATAAAGGTTATTTTCCTTTTCTAGCCTCCAGGCCCCGTTCCTGTGCTTGCTGCTCCTTCCCCTTGAACAGCCTTCATCACATTCCTTTCTATTGATCTCCTACCCATCCTTCAAAACCCAGTTCAATCACCACTTCCTCAGCAAAGGCTTTCTGGCCATCCACCTAACAGACCCACCACTTCCTGCTCAGCACTTCCACAACACATTACACAGGGCACTGTGAGGTACACAGCAGGGCCACCTGGCCCTGCCAAGGGATGAGGATCAGGGAAGGCTTCCTGGAAGAAGAGGCATTCAAGCTGAGACTCAAAGGAGGAGTAGGCAAAGAGCAGTGGGAAGAACATTCCAGGCAGAGGGAACCGTGTGTGCAAAGGCCAGGTAGCCAGAGAAAGCTTGGTGGATTTGAGGAGTTTGAGTCCTACGCAAGGGGCCTTCTCTGACCACCCTAGCTAAGAGAGCACCTGCCACTCTCTATCCTCCCCCTGCATGCATTTTCTTCACCACGGGACAATTACATTATGTATTTACTTGTTTATACAAACCGCTGACTTAACAACTGCTAGATTCTGAGCTGCCAGAGGACAGGCACCTGCCCATCTACTTCATTATTACATCCCCAGCATCCTGCGCAGGGCCAGGTACACAGCAGAACTTAGCAAATATTTGTGGTTGAATCAATATTGCCCATGGGAGATACTCAATTCGCTGAAGGACTAAGTGCAAGAATGGATGAGTGAATGCAGGCATGCATGCATATATATGTACACACACACACACACACACACACACACACACGAATGAACAAATGAATGGATTCACTAACGCACAAATGCAGAGTTCTCACATTCATATAATCAAAGCCCAGAGGCCCATATCCTGAGCTGCCTCACTTGGTCTTATTAAGCCTCAGAGGTTTTTATCTCGTCTTAGCCCTGGCCATTCAAAGCTTCTTTTCTTATCCACAGCAGCCGCGTCTCCATTGTCATCAGGGGCAACAGGCTATTTTTCCTACGCCCCTCTACTCTGAGCCCTGGGAGCTCATCAAATTCCCAGCCCTCTTTGAGGAGGTCGGCTGACCCTGGTGCCTGGCCCTCTTCTCATTGTAAGGTATTTGTACAGGAGCCTTCTATGGGAATTGTCGGCATTCCATTCTCCCAGAGAGTGGGATGTGAATCTGGCCCGTTTTTATTAATTGCAAATTAATGCTAGGCTGGGTGTCTATTTTAGTAGACATGCTTCTCCACAGAGTACGGAATGCGACCCAAAGAAGCACATTGCTCTCATTCTTTCTGCCGACCGACTGTGTGAATATTTTTAGAAGCCACACCCTCTTGCAGTGGCCAGATAAATAATTCCCAGTGCCAGATGTGCTCTTTGCAAATCAACATCAGGCAGGGAAGGGGAGAGGAAGAGCTGCATGGCTCACACCAAAACTGCAGGGACATGTGACAAGTTTAAACCGGTAGCATTGTTACAGGCTTCCTGGGCAAAGCCCTCCATGCTCAGAATTGGGAAGATGGGTCCATATTTAGAGAAACACCAGATGGGGACATCACTGCTCATACCCCGTTGGTTGGGAATAGGCCACCAGTGTCAACGGTCCTCCAGTCCAGACACTGATGACATGGGCTCTCTTGAACGCGGAGGCCAGCTTGCGGGCATGTGTCTGCCCGCCTTTTTCACACGTGCCCTGTCTAAATATGGTTTCAGCAAAATGCTGAGTCAGGAAGAGCTGAGCAGACACAGCCGGAAGACAAATCAACACCAGCTGAAACACATCTTAAAAAACATCGGAAATGGGTGTGAGACGATGAAAAGAGAATCTGGAAGTCAGACATGTGAGTTCTACTCCTGGCTGTCATCCCTTCACTCCAAAATCAAACCGTTTATGAGTCCCTACTGCACGACAAGCACTGTGCCACCATCATATCGTCTATACTGACTCACT
The DNA here is from genome assembly GCF_020826845.1 of Diceros bicornis minor. Lineage (NCBI taxonomy): Eukaryota > Metazoa > Chordata > Mammalia > Perissodactyla > Rhinocerotidae > Diceros > Diceros bicornis. Next base: position 18,025,625 of record NC_080764.1, on the reverse strand, counting down.
GGGTGAGCCTGGGCACATAATCATTAGAACAAGAGGTTCAAAATGACTTGCAAGGTTCTTTCGAGCTCTAGGATGCTCAGATCCTAGCAGCATTCCTACAACAAGCAGGAGAAGGATTAGTGTCAGAGAATGGGAAGGTTTGGTTTCTGTTTAGATGTATGTGGGTGTTTTTACCTTGAGAAATGCCAGGAGTGGAAATTCTTAAGGAAAAAGATATGATCAAGCCTTAATTTTTATAACGTTCTATGTGTCTGCTATTTCCCTGCATCATGGACAGGGGTCCAAGATGCAAGGTCTTGGTCCTGGGGCGCCTGTGAGGCTCAACATCATTGCTCTGTTGCTTACGCAAATGAGCTGTTTTCCTGGGCTCCTGCCCATTGTTCCTAGCACAATTGCTTTCAGAATTCTAACTATTCTTTTCCTCCATTGGGGAATTCGATGACTCCGTAGGAAGCTATGTGCCTTATCACTTCTGGTCCGACATCATGGGACCAAGAGGTCACGCTGTGCCACAGAACCCAACCCCCGAGCAAGAGGCTCGCATTCCAGGCCTTGTAAAGACGACATTTCATTGTGAGAGCTCTGGGGGCAGGTGGCAAGAAGAATCCGCAGAGAAAGTTACCAGAGCGGGTGACACAAGCCCTCAGAATGTGTCCCAGACCACAACCCTGTTCTCCAGCCATGGCCTGACCACCACTCCCCAGGACCCAGGCCCCTTCAAAGCAGCTGACTTCCTGTTCTATTTCCTCTCTGGTGACCCGCCACTGAAGTAGGCGCCTTGGATATTAAGAGCACTTAAGTGCTAAGTGCTTTGACTATAGTATTGTCTAAAATCCTCATGTTTGTCATTGACTCCTCAGGACTGAGCACAGGGCATGGCACACAGTAACTACTCAGGAAATTCTGTTAGTGCCATTGAATCCATTCCAACTCCTAGCCATCCCGTGTACAGCAAAGCAGAACCCTGCCTGGCCTTTCTGCACCATCCTCTCACCTTCTGGTGCTGAATCAGACAGTGCTCTGCTGCTATTCATAGGATTTTCATGGCCAATTTTTTCCGAAGTGAGCAGCCAGGTCCTTCTTCCTAGTCTGTCTTAGTCTAGAAACTCCACTGAAGCCTGTCCACCACAGGTGACCCTGCTGGTATTTGAAATACCAGTGGCAAAGCTTTCAGCATCACAGCAACACACAGACACCACAGTATGACAACGGACAGATGGGTGGTGTGGTTCCCTGACCAGGAAATGAACCTGGGCCACGGAGGTGAGAGCACTGAATCTTAACCACTAGACCACTGGGGCTGGCTGCTCCGGAAACACTCATCGAAAAAATGAACAAATAAACAACAATCCCCAGAAACAGGGACTGGCATCCCTACCAGAGGAAGAAACTGAGGCTTAGATAGGCGAGTACTTTATCCAAAATATTGCCATTAGTAAGGTGCAGTGTTGCAATTCAAACCCAGGCTATCACACTCCAAAGCCACTGCTGTGAACCTTGACTCATCACACAGTGCTCAGCAGTTTATAAAGACAAACACAGAGTGTCTCATTTAGTTCTCAAAACAAGCCTGTGGGTATTACGGTCCCTAGTTTATACTTGAGGAAACAGGGGTAAGTGCCTTTCCCAACGTCAAGCAGCTAACAAGCCACACAGGATTGAATTTTCTAACTCTACAGCCGGTGCTCCTGCTGGAACAATCCAGCCACTTTGCCAGAAATGGAGAGACCCTGAGATGTCACTTCCTGTTCCTGGGATGAACTGCTTTGACCATTTCCTCCTCACTCTACGGACTACAGAGAAATACGTGATCACGGTCAATCACTCACAAAAGCAGAGGTCACCCGGACATGGCTTCCAGGGGCCTCTCAAAGGATGATGGTGACTAATGGTGGCCATCATGATCTGCAAACAGAATCCAAACACCCAAGCAACTCCATCCTTCTAGCCAAGGAAACAGTCTCCCCGTGATTCCCCCCTCTGCTGACAGCACCAACAACAGAAAGTGAGGACGATGCAAGGTCATTCCCGTGCTTTGTCTAGGGACCAGGGACGAGGCACTAACGTCACCAGCGGCCAATTAGAGGGATCCCCGGGTGCCGGGAGTGCTGAGGCCATTTCATAACGAAACCCATGCGGCGAGCTCCGTTTATTTTGAAACCATATTTGCTTATTTTGCAGACGTGATCAAAAGGACCTTCGGAGCACTCCGCAGGAGGCACTTGAACCCTGTCGGCCGGGAGAGCTCTCTCCAGCTCCGGGAGCAGCCAGCAATAACACTCTCCATAAAAGTAAACTCATCGTTTGAGGGTATGCTCTTTCCCAACGGCAAACACCACCATCGTTTAGTCAGCTTCCCAGTTCCACAGCTGGTTTCAGGGGTGGGAGGGTTGGGAGGGAGAAGGAGGGGACACAGGGTGGCAGTGACAGAAAAGTGGCAGGAAAAGAGTTCCAACTCTAACATAATCTGGGGCCCTGCTGGTGAATTGCATGTAGTGGTTTGAACCTGGCCTCATGAGTTAGACTGACATGAGTTCAACCCCAACTCCACTACTTACCACCGTGTTACCTTGGGTAAGTTACTTAACTTCTCTGTGCCTCAGCCTCCTCTTTGCAAAATGACGTAAATAACAGCATCAAACTCATCGGGGTTTTGTGAAGATGGAATTTAAGTGATATCAGGCAAATATGATATGAAATACACACGCAATGTGTTGTGATAACGCATTTTTATAGTGATAGTTATAGACGATCAGCTTCCTGAGGACAGGGACTGTGCCTTTGTCATCTCTTTTTATCCCAGCATGAAGAACAACGTCTCGCAGGTAGATGGATAAACGCTTGTTGAATTTAATTGTCTGAACTGAACTGAGGGCTCAAGCCCACCCACCTGCCAGGGAAGGAAGTGGCTGCCTCATTTCTAGGCTGCAGCTTGGAGCAGCCTAAGCTCCCACCAGGCTGCAATCTCCAGACCCTGAATATCAATCAACGAGGCAAGAGCTTTACCTTAATATTGCAGTTGTCATCAAGCAGTATATTTTCCAGCTTCAAGTCTCGGTGGACCACGCCGTTCTGAAACGAGAAGACAGGCAGGGAACTGAATGGGAGCAGTAGTTCGGATGAGACAGAGAGAAAGAGGAAGGAGGAGGGCGAGCAAAGGGAGATGTCTGACAGATTAAAGAAATGCACCAGCCCGGTGGTCTTCGCCTCCATCCTTCAGGGCTGCTCTCACTGTCATGAAGCTCCCTGCCAGCGACTAGCGACAGGAGAGCATTAGTCACTTGCTGTGTGGTTAAAGGAAAAATGACTGGAATCCATTCTCCCCCAGAGCCTGTAAAACAGCAGGGGGATTCTTTGTCGGAATGTAATTCCGCTGTGTGAAAGCAATATAGTCCCAGGCAGAGGCAAACAATGTCTGTCTGTGATGTGATTCCCAGGGAAGAAGCTGATTTCTCTGCTGGGGACTCAGAAAGTGGGGCTCACAGACCTTGCTTGTCTGTCTATCTGTCTGCCTGCCTCCCCAGTGCTGGAAAGGGGCCTGGCTCAATCTATTGTGACTCCTGAAACCAATCCAGATCTGTCTTGAGGGTAACAGAAGCAATCCCAAGAGGTATTTCATAAGCAGCTGGGAGGGAAGGCTCTGAAAGGCCCTCTCTGCTCGGCAGGACTCAACGCGGGGTCAAGGGTGATGGTGGGAGAAGCCAATGAGCCTGCAGCCACTGAGCTGACCAAAGCAGGTCGCTGCCACACTGGGTGACCTTTCCATTCAGGGAGACTCTGGCAAGGCTAGAAGCTGAACTGCGGTGACAAGCAGACAGCCAGCTAAGGTGAAAAGGAGTCGTTAACCAATAAGCTGTGGTCTATACAGCAGTGACAACTGGCTTGCTCTACACTTTTTAAAACCCGATGATCTTTTAAGGGGGTGGGTGGGCATGGGAAGAGAGCAGAACTGAACGAACGGGCTACTTTGGGCTCGGCAGATAAATGGCAGGGAGTATGTTTTTAACATCATTCAGCATAAAGGACACTTGCAATTAAATCCGCTCTTTTTAAGAAAATCAACTGGCTGGAAATTCATCTTTCATTCAAGATTTCTTTAGTTCAGAATCTGCACGTTTAGAGTTGGTGATTTATTGTTTATTTTCCTTTCCATTTGACAGTTCCTCATATCTCCAAAAGCATTGATTGGAGAGATGAAACCATGTATTTCTACTACTCTTTTTCTAACCCAAACCTTTGAGGATGTGTTTTGAATTCAGACATGTACAAACCAGGGCTCCTGGAGGAAAGATATGGAATATGGAGGTACCTGATTTTGTTTAGTTTAAATATTGGGAGTAGTCTGGTTTACATTGTTGCATTCCTAGTTTTCATAAAAAGATGGAATGAGTCTAGTAAAGCCCCATTCATACAAAAACCTTGTATTCACACAGTTGAAATAATGAAAATATGATCCGTAGTGCTTTACGATGATACAATACAAAATACTGAATCATCAATGCCTTTGAGACAGCAAGGAGAAGTCAAACAATGTTTACGTGGACTAAGGGTTTTAGATTTGAATTATCATCTTCTAATCACTTACAGAGCCACTCTCAGCTAACCAGAACATTTAACAAACCAGAAGGCCCAGGATGCAATCATCTGAATGAAGAATCTGACTCTATTTTGGATGCCATGTTGGATTCAAGTCACTATTGTTCTCAAAGTGAATGATGGTTCCAGGTACGACAGTTCTACGGAAAAGTATGAAGGGGATGTAAATCATGATTAAAATGAGTTGGCTGAAATTTGGCTTGGAATCATCTATGTACTTCATTTCCTTCTCCAGAGACCAAGGGTAGCTACACTGGCTGTATTATGAGCATATCCCATTACGTGCGTTGCAATAAAATGTGTGTGTATGTAGGTAACCTATGTGGATGTAACCCCTACAAGAAAAGATACCAAGAGCATAGAAACATTCAGAACCTATGGCCTAGCAATTCCACTTCTGGAATGTCTCTTAAGCAAATTACTCAAATGAGAGGAACAGGTTAATGGATAAAGATGTCAATCGCTATTTATAATAAACAGATGGGGCCGGCCCTGTGGCTTAGCGGTTATACAACTATCTACTGGGGCTTTGGGTGGAAAAATAAATAAATAAATAAAATTATAATAAACAGAAATTCGAACGAGCCTAAATGTCCAACAATCACAATAATTACAGACAATTTTTAGCAACATAGGAAAATGTTTAGACTAAAATACCTAGTGGAAAAGCAAGACACAAATGTAAACAAACATGCAATGTGGTACTCTGGATTAGACCCTGCAACGGAGAAATGTCATTGGTGGAAAAACTGGTGAAATCCAGATAAAATCTGGAGTTTCATTAATAGCAACACACGAATGTTGCTGTCTCAGTTTTTACAAATATACTACAGTAATGTAAAATATTACCATCAGGGTAAACTGAGTAAAGGGTATATGAAACTCTCTGTACTATCTTGGAAACTCTGCTTAAACCTAAAATTATTCAAAATAAAAAGTTTACTTAAAAAATAAATGTTAGGAGTGGAAGGAAGAAGATTGGAAAGAAACAAACAAAAATGTCAATAGTGTTGGATTCTGGAATTATGGGCAATGGAGATTTTCTTCTATTTTATAAATTCTCTATATACTGCAATGAACAGATATCACCTTTATAATATGAAAAGAATCATGTGGTGCCATAAAAACCATCTGTGGCCCAAGCTGTGGCCAGGCTCGGCGCACCTTGTGACAATAGTGCACAGCGGAGACGATCTGCCGGAAGAAGTGCCTGGTCTCCCTCTCGCTGAGGCGTCGCCGCTCGCTGATGAAATCGTACAGCTCCCCTTTGCTTGCGTACTCCATGATGATCACAATCTTATCTTTGTTCTCAAACACTGTGGGGGAAACAGCAAGATACAAATAGTCTGTTTATCCAACAAGCTCACTTATGACTACGGAGAGTGTGAGAGAGGACGATGGAGATGTCACTGAGCGGGGTAGGGGGTGAACAGCTACCGGCCAGGACACAAGTCAGGCCATTCAACATCACGAGGGGTTGGGCAAGTTTTCCGGCCAGGTGGACAACGACATCATCACTTTGGACATGCCTTTGGAACGTTAGGGGGAACCTGCCCCTCTTTTCTGAGGACCCCACCCCTTTACCAGGATCGTTTCTCACAAGCCCCTCACCCCCAGAACAGCTCCCCTGCAGAGAGGATAATGGGTAATAACACACACAACTACCATTTATTAACCATATAAACCTTCCAGACTTTCCATCTCACTCAAAATAAAACCCAAATTTCCAAATGTGGCCCATCAGGTCCAACATGATCCTGTGGACCCTTCTTAGCCCTTTAATGCATCCAGTCTGTATATTTATTTATTTAATCTCCCCAACTAGAACATAGCCAGCCCTGGTGGTCCAGTGGTTAAGATTCAGCACTCTTACCGCCTCAGCCCAGCGTGGTTTCTTGGTCAGGGAACCACATCACCCGTCTGTTGGTTGTCATACTGTGGTGGCTGAGTGTTGCTGTGATGCTGAAAGCTATGCCACCAGTATTTCAAATACGAGCAGGGTCACCCATGGTGGACAGGTTTCAGCAGAGCTTCCGGACTAAGACAGACTAGGAAGAAGGACCTGGCCACCCACTTCCAAAAAATTGGCCACGAAAACCCTATGATTAGCAGTGGAGCATTGTCTGATATAGCGCCAGAAGGTGAGAGGATGGTGCAAAAAGACTGGGCAAGGTTCCGCCCTGCTGTACACAAAGTTGCTAGGAGTCAGAATTGACTCAACAACACTAACAAACTAGAATATAAATGAGAGGTGGTCTGTTTCATCCACTGATGTATCCCCAGCACTCAGAACGCTATTTGGCGTAGGGGGTCCCTTAATGTTTATTAAAAGTGTGAACTCAAAACTTCATAAATGCATTCTGGACAATTATAGTAAATAATTACATAGCACTTCCTATGCACCAGGCTCCAGTACAGTTTTGAGTACCTGACACGTACTGACTCATTTAAATCTTACAACAAACTCTCGGAGAAATATTTATAATTTTACCACTTGAAAAATGAGGACAGTGAGGCCTAGAGAACTTAAGAAACTTGCATAGCCTGCAATCAGGCAGTCTGGCTGAACCACTAGACTAGGGGGCTTCTAAGTCGGCCCATTTCTGGCTTCCCGCGTGGGTGGGGAACCGTGACACCGCAGTCTGGTGTCCCACCAGGACCACTGCAGTCACCTCAAGCTGGGCTCCCTGCCTTAGCCCCTTCCCACCCCTTCCCTCCATGCCACCATGGAAATCGTCTTCCAGAATGCTTGTAAATGCTTCTCTCTCCCCAACCCGAGCAGTGATGTTCAAACTCCGCTGGACTCAGTCCTTGGGAGTTCCAGGCAGATGCCCATGCAGGCGGGTTAGGGGAGGCATGAAGGACGAGCTCCAGGTCCTAAGCACCCCCCAACCAAAGCCACTCCACTGCGGTCTGTTTCCTACTCTGGGCTTTCACATAAGATGTCCTTTGAGCAAAGACAAATTAATAATAACTGTTTTGAAATCCATTACTCCTGAGGGATATGGTATAAAAACCTTTGTAGGGGACCCAAGACCCTCCCTGAAGGATCCTGCCTACCTCCCTCCATCTCATCAGCTTCTATCATTTCCCCTCAAGACCCCTATGCCCACCGATGCAGGACTGTCTGCTGTTTCTCACAATCACACACACACGCGTGCACACACACACACGGCTGTTTCCCACCTCCATGCTCTTCCCTCTGCCTTGACTCCTACCTGTCTTACGTGCCAGGGAAACTCCAACACATCAGTCAAGACTGAACTCAAATATGGCTGCCATTGTGGCTCCCTTCTGCCTCTCCCTGTACTAATCAATCCATTTCCTCTGCCTGGACTCTGAGAGGTAAAAACTGCAGTTTTAGAATCAGACACTCCTAAACAGGATTCCTGGATCTGCCTCTTACTTGCTGTGTGACTCTGGAGGAGTTGCTTGCCCTCTCTGTGCCTCAGTTTAGTCAACTGTAAAACATAAATAATATTAGTAAGTACTTCTTAGAACTATTGGGAGGGTTTGATATCGGGTATGTTAAAATGCTTAGAACAAGGCCTGCACTTCGGCACGCCCTCAATAACGTTAGCTCTTCTTGTTGGTATTAATATTATTGGACCCCAGGGCCTAGCACTGAGCCAGACACATTCAGTGAGAACCGAGCTGAACTGGAACACGCCCCAGGCCTGGGTCCCCTGTCCTCCCACACCTTGTCACTGGCTGCTAGAAGCACAGGCCCCTCCAGTTCCTTTTTGGCTCCTTCAAGTCCAGCCAAAGCTCTCTGATAAAATGAAGGGGGAAGGAGGAGGGCTGGGAGGAGGCGGAGAGAGAACAGCCAGATAAAATTGGCTGCTCCCGCGTCTGCTGGCCTCGGTGTACCCTGCAGCCGTGGCTCCAGCCAGGGATTTCAGCCTGTCGTGCACTTTTCATTAACAATAAACTCTGGAAAAGGCAAAAGCTGCCTTGGGATGCATGGCCCAGGCTCCAAAACGATAAAGCGATATGCCCTGGAGAGGGCAGCGGGTTTTCTAATTTTAAAAGGGGGAAGGAAGAAACAGGGAAAGTACAGAGAAATAAACAAGGAGCCTCATACCCCAAAAAGTCTGATGCGTCCTTAAAGGAGGCCAAAGCCACTGGCCCTTTGGTGACTGTCAGAGGGTGGGGGTCGCGTGCCTCGTGCAGACAAAGGGACTGTTTCAGTGACTGGAGTCTTCCCTTTCCAACTGGCTAACTTGGTCTCAAGGAGACTTAAACATAATTCATTTCAACACAGTTCAATACACCAAATATTTCACTCAGCAGCTCCCATCAGTAAGGCCTGCTGGTCCTACCTCTAAAACATCGCCCGATTCTGTCCACCTGTCTCACATTCCCTGCCACCCCTTGCTCCAATCCCCCACCCCATTGGGCTCCCGCCTTCACTCTGGCCTTCTGCTGACTGCATTTGGAGGGGCCAGGGAACAGTTCCAAATGCATGTTCCATAGAGCATTAGGCCTGCAAGATATCCTGGAGAAAAAAAGGGTTTTGTGGTCAAACATAGGTAAAATGTTTGGAAAATGCTAATACCTGATTGCCCTTGGAGAGTCTGGCTTTACCTTAGAGTTTTGCAGGTTGATTGGCTGTTTCCACATCCTACTGACATCCAGAGGAACTAGGCAGGAGCCAGTTTGGGAAACACCGGATGAATGAAACGACATCCGAGTGATAAAATCAACACCTCACGCGGCAGGCGGGGCTGGTGGGCAGCCAGGTGAGAGAACCGTCCACGTGGCCAGGGCTAGCTCTGGGACACCACCGCCACCCCTCCCAGAGGAAGCGGGCTGAGTCTCATGGTCAAGGCCCTGATCGTAACCCTAGATTACTAACAATATCTCTAGATTTGGAGCATCAATGATTCATCGAGGAGGCCGTGTGGTGTTTTTCTTGAAGCTTCTTGAGCCCTTCCTAAACAGAAAGCATTTACTGAAGGCCTACTATGTGCAGGCACTGTGCTAACAGTATTTGCATGAATTATGTCACACGGCTTTGGTCCTATGAGAAGCCTCGTTCTACAGACGAGAAAGCCTGGGTACAATGAGGTCAATAACTGCCACAGCCTCAGAGCAAGCAGGAGGCAGAGCCAGGCCCGGGCCCGCAGTCAGACTGCACACTCCATGCTCTTAGCCACCGTCGTATTATTCACATACATTAACCTCCCTGACTCTCAGTTTCCTCATCAGTCAAATGGGGCTAACAGTTTCCTCACACGGTTACGGGGGGGGGTTCAATGAGCTCACGGGTCTAGAGCCCTCAGCACGGTACCTCGGCCAATGCTCAATAAATGGAAGCTATTCTCATAATTACTTCACCTGCCTATTCAGCCACTCTGGCAAAACGAACCCTGAGACTTTCCTCTCCTCACCGGCATCGCTCTTTAAAACACGCCGCAGCTGCCGCAGAATCACAGGATTTTCGAGCAGGAAGAACCTTAGAGATCAGCTATTATTTTTCCAGAATAGCCCAGGATTTATAATGTATAAGAACAAGGCCTTGGGAATTTGTCCTGAAGAATGACCGGCTTCCGCCCCCTTGGCCCAAGGCTCCTTGCCCACCGTAAGGTCACTATCAACGAGGTGATAGGAACACTCTCAGCCATTCTTCTGGCAGAAAGGGCCGCTTCCCTTGGGCACTTTTACAACTGGTTATTTATAAGCCCAGAAATCTTGTCTGTGTTTATGTTATTAGTCACTAAGCAAAAGCTTATTTTCCACCAGTTGGGAAGGGTTTCCTTTCTGAAAAATGAAAGCCTGTGTCTCTTGGCTAGACAGTTTTACCCAGAAGCCCGATGGCTCCGGAATGGTAAGGCAAACTATAGCCCTTGACATGCCAGGCCTACCAGGGAAATTAAAACCCGGAATAGAAACTTAGCTCAGCTTGAGTCAGCCCACAGCACCGCAGCCTTGTCCATTCGACGCGGATCCTGGTTTTCAGTATAGCAACAAATTTTCATACAGCACCCGCTATGCGGATGGCACTGGGGACCAGGGAACAAGTCGTTCCCAGGTGAAGGGGAGGAGAGGCAGGCCCAGCAGAAGGGGCAGCATGGCTAAGGGCAGAAACAGGAACACTACAGGCAGAACTGCCAGCAGTGGGCAGGTGCCAGGGATTAAGAGAAGAGAAGCAAGAACAGGCTATGAATGAAACAGACGCCTCGAACGCACACAGGAGCTCTGGGTGGGGAGGAGTCAAACACACGACCAAACACTGCCAAGAACAATAAACAGATGGAACAAAGGAACGGGTAGCATCCAGGATCCTGAACCTATGAAGTAGTCCAGGGCTCACTACTTCCCAAGAGCCTCCCCAGACAGTGATCTCTCCTTCCCTAGAAGGTTTATTTATAATTATAGTTAACATTTATTGAACAAACACCGCATGCCACGGATTGTCGCATTTAATCCTGACACTCCTACGAGGTAGGTATTAATATTATCCCTCCCTCATAAATAGGGACCCAGCACTCAGATAGAGAAGCAAGATGGCCAGCACCCCGCAAGTGTCCCCATGTCCTCTTTCTGCCACTAACCATCTCCCCAAGGATGTACATAAGCCAATATCATAGGTTAGTTTTGCCGATTTTGAGTTTTCTAAAAACGGAATCATGCAGTATATATTCTTTTGTGTCTGACTTCATTAGCTCAACATTATATTGCTAAGAGCAATCCATGTTGTTCCATGTAGTCAAAGATTGTTCATCCTCACTGCTGTAGAGTACTCCATTTTGTGAATGTGTCATGGCTTAGTTATCCACTCTACTGTTGACAGACATTTGGGCTGCTTCCAGGTGAAGGTCATCATGAACATGTTGCTGTGAATATTCTTGTCCATATCTTTTGATGCATTTCTGTTGGGTAGATAACTAGTAAGGATTTGATCCTAAATTTGTGTGATTCAAAGCTTATGTTCTTGCCGCAACTCTCCACCACCTTCCTCCATCATCTGCGTACTCTCCTTGCATAATTCTCAGTAAAGATTCTCCTTCATTAGAACCAACATCACTACCTTTTCTGAAAAGGCTTTTTTATCAGCCAATCTGAAGCATTTATCTGAGCATTTTGCTCTGTGTTAAAGGGCGTACAAAATCAGCATAAGGCACAGGCTTCGTCCTGGAGGAGTTGCTACCTAGTTGTATACAACTAGTTCTTATAGAATAATTCAAGAGCTAACCTGTCTGAAACAGACTTGAAGTCCCTAGATGATCAGAGAGAAGGATTAGTGAGGTACCTTGAATGGGCCTGAAAATATTCCTAGACAAAACAGGCGTGGAACTGAACCATCAAAAATGATAGGTTTTGCTTGCATATAAGATGGTTTTACTATCGTTTAGACATATCCTAAAATATCCAAACTCTGTTTTCTTCTACTGTTCCACAGAAGGGCCTTCTTCCCAGACACCAACTTGAGTTATTTTTCTTGTTTTCTATTTGTTTTCCACTTCAAGGGAGAGTGGGGACTGGTTGCTATAGCAACACCTACTTCTCCAAATTAATTCTGAATTTCATCAGATGTTCAGTTTGACAGTCCAGTTCTGCCTTCTGATTGTCTAGCTTTCACAACCACACTAATTACCCAACTCCTAACAATTCCCTCCTGCTGCCCTTGGGGTTAATAATATAACTTGTATAACTTGAGAAAATGTGTATTATAAAAACAATGCTCGAGCCTGGGAGAAATGCTGATGAGTGAGGAGATCTTGGGATTTTAACCATCCATTGGCCATTTTAGAGCCAAATGAGGCCATTTAGGAAGAAAATGAGCTTGGGAAGGCAGAGAGTGGGGATCAATTTGCAGGACGCTTCGTGAAGAGCAGCTTATAAAAAATGGAGGGGATCTTTCTGGTCTACATGTAACTTCAAGAGACGAAGATTCGTTTGTTGGTTTTAAGCCAAAAGACCAAGGGCCTAGAGTGGACCAGTCAGAATTCTCTTCATGACTTTGCCTTCTATCAACTCCATCTTATAAATTAGTTCCAGGATGCTACCATTCCTTCCATGGTGTTCCCTCCCCACATGGCAGCATTTTTATTACCTTCCTAAAACCTCAGAGAGAAGTCCCATTCCACTCCTCAGAGGTGCTCTTTTTATTAAAAGTCAGTAGGATCCTCACAGAAAGTAACTTATTTTTCATTGTAGAAATGGATTGATCTTTCCTTTGCAAGAATTGTCTGCAACCTAATTAGGTCATTTAGTCAATACAAGATTCATTTTTCAAGAGTTTCCTCCCCAGAACTAAATTTCAAACACCTCATGGGCTCACAGCTTCACAAAATGGTCCTCCGATCCCTTCAGTCTGAATGCCCAGGGCAGTGAGAGTGCGAAAATTAAACTGGACTGGCAGCTCTCCCATCGTCAATGAGTCGGTCAGAGTTGAGTCAATGTGTTTTCTGGTTTGGACAATGAAAGCCTCTTTAGTTCACTAATTGTCTTTTCTTAAACCAAAACTCTTTCTGGATGTTGGTTGGCATGCCCAAGGAGAACCATAGCCAAGGAGGCCACCCACCGCCAGCAGTGGACTCCACAGAAGGCAGAAGAAATGGTAAGAAAGTGGATAAGCTACCTGCAGAAAAGGGGATGCAGAAGGCTTGCCAAGAACCATTCATTCCTGCTAAGATCCTTAGTGCTATTTGGGGAGACCAATATCAAATCCTAAGAGGACAAGGGATACGGCCAGGATAAGAGAGGAGATGTGTGGGAGAGGGAATCCGGGGCACCATGTTGGATCGGCATTGGACTCCACCCTCCTTCCACAACCATCCCTGGAGGCACTGCCATGGAAACAAGCAGGGCTCTGAGGGGATGAGCTCCATCAACCATCCTCACTCACTCATCAATCTCCCTGATCATTCCCTCCATTGCTGTCTCAGCCTTTCTGTCACACACACACACTCACTCCCACAATCATAAATCTGAGAGATCACGGACAATTGATCAGAGCATCTCAGAACCACCCCAGGCTGAAGCTCAGGCTCTTGCACTTGAAACAGTGAACTTCTGAAAAAAGCATGCTCCCTCAATTTGGGCAATGAAGTGGGTAGAAATCCCTCCCTCCGTGAAGACAGCCTTAGCCTTCCCCTCCCCACAGAGGGCTTTGCTACGGGGGCTCATCCCACGCTTACCATCAGTCAGAGTGAAAAAGCCAGGCCTGTGGTTATCATGCCTCCCCTTCTAGCCACTACTTGACCCACGTGGCTCAGGAATATCTTGTCAACTCTGAATTCCACTCCACCTCATCAGCAACATAGTGCAGTGACAGCCTGACCCTGGGAGCCAGGCTACCTGGGTTCCAATCCAGGCTCTGCCACTTACCAGCTGAGTGACCTTGGCAAGTTACTTAACCTTTCTGTGCCTCAGTTTCTTCATCTGTTAAAATGAAGACTATCTACCCTCGTTGTGAAGATTATCACAGCACACAGCAGTAAGCATACGTATAAGTGTTAGCCTGTTCTTATTAGGCAGCAAGTCTCGGTTTAAGAACGGAGAACAAATGAAGACAGCCTGGATCAAATCCAGGATTATTAAGGATATGTATCAGAATAAGAATTCGCACCTGAGATTACACATGTGCCCTTGAGGGATGGGAGGGAGGTGGGAGAATGGAGGAGACAGTAAACTAACACTCAAAGGACTCACAGCAAAGCCTGAGATAGAGGCAAGCCTAGCTCTCTTAACTAGGGTCCATTCTTCAGACCCCAGTGGTGTTCCAAGGCCTGGATCTCAATCTCAGAGCCGTACCTACCAGATGAACCCACTGTCAGAAATCGCGGGGGACAGGGGCCCTTTGCTATACTCTATGAGCCTTCCTAAATGCATGCTGTTGACTGCCTAGGCAAATTAACAGAGCCATCCCGGTTAATTTCCAAAGACCCTATATTAAAACGCCAACACGGTTCTATTTTTTTCTTTAAAAATTAGCTTCAAGTCCAACTGGTATTATTTGAGGCACTAGAAAAGACTGAATTCCAGGAAACCCAAGAGGGCGAGGCAGGACAACCAGGGAGCAGCATTAGTTTTTCGTTGTTTTATTTCTAATCTCCAGCCTCTAGAAAAATGACTTGGGTGTAATCAAATGAAAACAATGAAAGTAATACACTTGAAGGTCAAATAGCTAACTTAATAGGAAACTCATTAGAAACGTGGCTGGACAGATTCACAGCTGAAGAGCTCGTTCCTATGATTAAACGTGAAGAAAACTCTCTGGTGTCGTGTTATTAACAGGGGCGAGGCCTTAATTTGGATCCAGTCTGCAGAGGCTTCATGCGGAACTTGTGAATCTGGCAGCAAAGGGAGTGTGTTAAAATACTCAGCAATTCGCCATGGGTTCAAAAGAGTAAACACAAGCATAATACACCACTTTGCCAAGTTCAACAAGCTGTTTCATGGAGCTCTGAGTCCCTGATGAGGGCAGCAAGCAAATGGCTAAGTACACCCAAGCCCAAAGATGTCACTTGAGGCTCACTGGTGACTGTTGCCAGACACACGTTCTTCTCTGGAATTCACTGATGACAAACGATCAGACCAAGACAAGTTTCTAGAGCAGGGCTCATTTCCTCCTGGTTGCAGGATTAAGTCCACATTTCTCAGCCTGGCCAATTAAACTGGAATGCCTAGGGGTGAGGCCCAGGCATCAGCATTTCAGACAAATGCCCAATGAGATTCTAATGCACATCCGATATTCAGAATCTCTGCAATTGGCAATCTGGCCTCAACCTTCCTACCACCTCCCACTAGAAGTTTCTACTCAGCCAGAAAGGACCTCTCAGATCCCTAAAATCACATCAGGAACAATCAATATCCACTCTGCTTATCAATTTTATTCATTATCTCATTTAATCCTCACAACCTTATCTATAAAGTAACTTATCTATTGGCCCCATTTTATAGATAAGGGAACTGAACCTCAGAGAGGTTAAGTCGCTAGCCCAAGGTCACACAGTAGCAACTGGCAGAGCAATTGGCTCATTCAAATCTAAGCCTATTTGGACAATAAAAATATACTCACCCTCCTAGAACAGTACTTGGAACATAAGTGCTCAACAGATTTTTGTAAAATGAATAAATGATTGAATGAATGAATGACTAAATAAGTGAATGAATGAGAACAGTGGGTAGTATTAATGACCGACAGACCTCGTTAGATCAATTCAGCCGGCCCCTGCCTGCCTTGGAAAGGGTGTAAATCAGGACCTGCTTGCTGCCTGAGAACCCAGGATGAAGACACTTGAGCCTGAGGAGAAAAATGTAAACTGCTTCCACTGTAGGTATTTCCAAATAATTAACACTGGCCACACAGCCTGCTTTGGTTTCTGACCTGCTGAGCACGGGTTTCTCCAACACGGCGCTTCTCAAATTGAGAGTGCATCAGAGCCTCCTGGAGGGCTGGTTCCGTCACAGAACACTGGGCCCACCCCCAGGGTTCTGATCAGTGATGTTGATGCTGCTGGGTCCTGGATCGCGCTCTGAGAACTGCTGCTCAAATGCATTATTAGGCAGTTTATCAGGGTCCTGCCATCCTCAAGGGGTTATTTTCCAGGGGCAAGTTTCTGTCTCCGGGACCTCTGCTGGGTTCTGTGGGAATATCCTGCACCGGCCCCAGTGTCCCTGCCACAAGCTGACGGGGAGAAGAAGGCAAGAGGTGGAATGCCCCGTCCCCTGAGCCTGCAGTGCACCATACAGGCCATGGGCTTTTCCAGACCCTGTCTCTTCGCGTCTCTTCTGCATCTCTGCCTGGATTTTCAGAGCAGTGATTTTGACCAGGAGGCAAGAACGATATCCCCTTCCAGAAAGATCTATCAGAATCTCAGGAGGCACAGGTAGCTTGAAAAAGCATATCGTAATGTAACTTCCAGGAAGATAGGAGGAGCTTGTAACTGATAGTAAACTCATCCAAGTGTCTCCATGGTAGGAATTCAGAGAATTTTCTAGAATATAGCCTCTTTTACCCATCTTGTGCCCATCTTCTCATGGGCAGCAGGGTTAAGACTCACAGGGCCAGGGCATGAGACTCACACGCTTATGGACCAAGGCACATCCGTTTGTCTGTTTTGTTTTTTAAAGTGTGAGAAACTCTTCCAAAGGCCGAGAAATCACAGCTGACGAATGCCACACAGGCTCCCTACTTCATCCCAGAAAGCCAGGATCACCCTCACCTAAGATAGGAGAGGGGAGGAAAGGGCCCATGGGTTCTAGCATATCGCAATGCAAAGAGCCAATAAAGAGATGTAATCTTGCATGGCCAGGAAGAGAGATTTCCAGGAACAAAAAACAAGGGCAGGAAAGTAAAGGCTCAGGCTGGTCTCCCCTGCGTCCCTACCTTTCCCTTTCACACCGGGACTGACACCAGATGGGGTGCAAAGCATCCCTCAAGTCTCATGTGTGTGTGCGCACGGGGCAAGATGTTCATCCTTGCGGTTTTGCAGACCGGGGCTCCTAGGCTTTCAAAGGGGAAACGAGAGTGAGACACCGAGCCTTTGATGTTGGCGTGGGCCCTGAAATCAGAACTTCAGGCAAAAAACGTTTTTATCTCTTCCATCCAAGGCAAGTTGAAAGCTCCTGCGGGCACTTCCTTCTCAGCTGTTCTTTCCATACTGTCAATTACCTTCCTGCTGAGAGAATGGAATGCCTTTGACTAAAAACGGGTCCATCCCGAGATGGGGCGGCCCTTAGCATCACACACTGGAAGGTGCCTTTCTAGCCTCTTTTATTTTACTTAGCATTAGAAGCCGGTTATGTTTTGAGTTTACACAGAGTTGACAAATTTGAGGGTTAATCACCTTCACCCACGGGTCAACAGGAGAGTAACCCCAGTCTCTGGTTCGAGAAAGAAACATTTGAAAGGAATTATTTTTGAGGTTTGGTGAACGGCAGCACTGATTCAGTGAAGCCGCAGATTTTACGAGCCTGCGGGTACCGTGAATAATATATAAACGACTTACATTTCCTTGGACTCCAGTGCAGAAAACACTTGACCTGTGGGTTTACTGGATTTGAGCCCCAAGCTTCTTCCTGAGATGTGTGCAGAAATATTTTCTAAAATACCCACAAAGCTGGGATTTAATACTCTCCCGTATTGAATCAGCAACCTCTGTGAAGGCCAGGAATTCTCTGTATCACAGGGTTTAGGACAATGCTTGCCCCCAGTTAGGGGTCACTGCAGACCACCAAATGACCCGGTCAGTCTGAGGGGCACCAGCCTTGGAGTACTGCTGACTGGGTTTGACTCTGAGACCCACCACTTATTAGTTGGTGTAACCTTGGAAACTTGGAATTTTCCTTACTGTAAAATACAGATAACAGTTTGTATCAAGGATGTAAGGACTAAATGAGATAATACACGCACACATCTTAGCCCAGGGTAAACACTCAAGAACTCCTAGCTATTATTAGTATTATTTTAAAGTGTAAATTAAAAGATACTACTTCCGGGGCCGGCCTGGTGGCGTAGTGGTTAAGTTCACACGCTCCGCTTCTGGCAGCCCGCGGTTCACAGGTTCAGATCCTGGGTGCGCACCAATGCACTGCTTATCAAGGCATGCTGTGGTAGGCATCCCATATAAAGTAGAGGAAGACGGGCACGGATGTTAGCCCAGGGCCCATCTTCTTCAGCAAAAAAGAGGAGGATTGGCCACAGGTGTTAGCTCAGGGCTAATCTTCCTCACAAAATAAAAAATACTACTTCCCTCTTCAAAACCAATGGCTTCCCCTCATTCCTGGTATAAAATCCACACTTCCTCCTTTAGCCAATGTGATCAAGATCTGGCTCTCTCCAACCTCCTCTCTCCTGCCACCATCCTACTCACTCACTCCCGCAGACTCACAGGCCCTCTGTCACTTCTACCAACATAAGATCCTTCCCTCCTCTGAGCATTCACACATGCTGTTCTCTTTGCCTGGAATGCGCCTGGAACACCCAGGTCTTCTAAGGGCTCACTCCCTACTCATTCAGGTCTCAGCTCAAGTCACTTAGCCGTTCATTTGTCTACTCACTGAATCTCAGCTCCATGAGACCAGAGCCTGTCTTGTTCACCCTTGTATTCCTAGCTCCTAGAACAGGGCCTGGTACAGAGTAAGCACTTAATTCGTATTTTTTTTTTTAATGAAGGAATTACTTTTTCTCTGGAACTAGTATTTCAATATCACCAGATAGTACAGTCCAAGATGGCGCCTTCCCCTCATGAAAGCCCAAAATTCCTAAACATACAGGGTTGGGCACATCATTACTTTGTCATGTTGCTGCCATTATTGTCACTGCTGCTGCTGCTGTGTTTGAAATCATAAAGGTCCTCGTTGAAGAAGAAATTGTAAAGTTCTTTAATAGCTTCTATTCACTTGGCTAATGTCCAAACAGCCACTTAGATGCCTTGACATTTTCACTAGGCAAATTAATGCACCTCTGCACTCAACTAAGGCTCTTGATTGGCCTATCAAACAACCAATCAGCTTTCAGAGAGAAGGTTCCCCTTTCACTCTATGAGTGGCAGAGAGACCAGCGTATTAACTCACAGACTTGGGTCCTGCCACCACACTGCCCCTACCACGCCCCAAGGTTGAAAAGGATCAAAAAAGACAGGCTGAGGGGGATGCCTGGGGCAGAGAGGTGGGCTGCAGAGCCAGCAAAACATGACACAAGGTCAGAAATACAGGGCTGAGGCGTGGCAGAGGGAAAAAACAAACGGGGTCAGGAGACCATTTGCCAGGGCCATCAACTAGCTGTGATACCCAGTGTTATGAGCTGAACTGGGTCCCCCAAATCCCTATGTAGAAGTCCTAATGCCCAGTACCCCATCATGTGATGCTATTTGGAGGGAAAGTCTTTACAGAGGTAATTAAGGTTAAATGAGGTCATTAGGATGGGCCCTAATCCAGTAGACTAGTGTCCTTACAAAAAGGGGGAATTTGGACACGGACACAGACACATACAAAGGGAAGACCATGTGAAGACTTAGAGAGAAGACAGCCATCTACAAGCCAAGGAAAGAGGCCTTCAAAGAAAGCAACTCTGCTGACACTTTGGTCTTGGACTTCTAGCCTAAAGAATTGTGACACAATAAATTTCTGTTGTTTAATCCACCCAGGCTGTGGTATATAGTTGTGGCAGCCCAGCAAACTAATACACCCAGCAAGTCACTAACCTTCCAGAGCCTCAGTTTTCACAACCGCAAAATGGGAACACCTGGCCTGCCCACCTCACAGGTTTGCTGTGGGGGTCAAATGAGACTGGATGTGGCAGAGCTTTGTCAACTATACAGAGTTCTTCAGACAACAGCAGGATGTCTGACTTCACCTGCAGAGTCCTGGGGTCCTGGGCAGTGAAGCAGATAAAGTCCTAAGACCTGGAGATCGTGGGGTCACAGTTAGTGTACAGCTGGAACAGCACCTTGGAGAGCGCGTTCCTAATCCCCATCCCCGGGGGAAGGGAGGGGAGCTGCCCTCCTCCACAGTTATGTAGTGGATGTGGGAGAAACAGAACTTGCATGGGAGAAGGGAAATAGAACAGAAACTAGAGATCTCTAAGAAATTAAAAGGAAAAAAAAGCCACATTTAAGTCCCTGGGAGTTTTCTGGATAGAAACAATTCGGTTTTTTTTGTATGGTACTCTGTAGGTCACAAAATACTTGATGGCAATGGGGTTCTTTAAACTTATTTGAAGTCAGGCATCCCTTTGAGAGTCTGATGAACGTTATGCGCCCTCTCCCCAGAAAATAATCCATGTACTTAACACATAAAACATTATACACCAGCATGGTCCTATCCTGCAATGATGAAAAAGTTCTATATCTACATTATCCACTATGGCAGCCACCAGCCACATACGGCTAGTGAGCACTTGAAATGTGGGTAGTGTGACTGAGGAAATGATTTTTTAATTATTTTATTTTACTAATTTTAATTTAAATATTCATCTGCAGCTAGTGGCTTCTGTATTAGACAACATAGTTAATATACTATTCCAGAGGATTTATAGACCCCCTGCAGCTCACCCATGAAATACCTTGTCAATGGGCCCCAGGTTAGGAACCACTTATAATGACTATACTATCTTCACAATAATTATCTTTTTTTGAGCTTACCAGAACATGTATCACCTCATTTAATCCTATCAACAACCCTATGAGAGAGGTAGAACAGTTCTCCCCATTTTATAGGTGTGGTTATTGAGGCACTGAGAGGCCCACCATCTTGCCCAAAGTCTCATGTTCAGGCCACAGTGGAGGGTTTGGGACTGAAAGCCAAGACTGTCTGATGTGAGAACCCAAGCTCTTTCCCGACTCCCTAAAACCTGTCCATAGGGATTTATGAACTGAGGGCCAAGCTTCCACCGGAGGCCTTGATGGAAATTATTTCTAGTCAGCCAAAGAACTTTAATTCATTCTGGTACTCATCTTTCAAGTTACAAGCAAGGGCTTCTCTCCTTCTTGAAGCCTCCAGCAGGGGCTGGACTGAGGCCAACTTGACCTTGATAATAGAACATTCTTCAGCTAAGTTTCATCTCTGGCCTTCCCTTGAGGGGAGGACAGATTCCTGTTCCCCATTCAGCCTGTAGGATTCCCAAGGCCAAAGATGGCATGATGCTGATGAAGAAGCCAAGCTTTTCCGGGCCAGGCTTCAGTTACTACAGACCATCTCCCAGATGAAGAATCTGGAAACTTCCTGCTGGGATAACACTCTCTCTGCCTTCCTGATAAAGAAGGTTCCAGCTCTAGGCCAAGAAATCCCAAACACAACAGTGCTCACAGAGCACGTGACCCATGCTGGTCCATACACATCACCCTTCACCACTGCCTTCAGGTTTCCATGGAAACCAGGCCACATGGAGCAAAACACCCAGAATTTAATAAAACTCACTCTCATCCTACAGTTTGTACCTCTACTCACTTCTAACTTCTAGAAGTTCCCCTCATTCACCAGGCATATTCAGGTTTGTTTTATCAGCCTGGAATTCTACTTTTGCCGATTCTTCCCCAAAAACCTCCTTCAAAGGCCCAGCCTGGATGTCATACATCTCCATGAAAATTTCTAACCCCCTGCCCTCCATGGTCCCAGAATATGCTGCTTACATATCTACACAATACTTTTTCTATCATGCCTTGTCTTGCTTCTTGAGTATGAGATCCACGGCATATTCCTCCTTAATTTCTAACCACATTTAACACAGTGCTTAAGGAGAAGTAGACACTCAGTAGACCAATGGTTCCCAAACTTGTTAAAACACAGATTGCTGGGCCCCACCCCCAGAGCTGCTGATGCAGCAGGTCCTGGGTGAGACCTGGGAATCTGCATTTCTAACAATCCCAATTTATGCCGATGCTGCTAGTCCAGCACTTTGAGAAGCACTGCAAGAGATGTTTGTGGAATGAATAAATGATCAAATGAATGAAAATTTCCCTTAAAAATCCTATCCCCAAGGACTCCAAAAATGAGCTTTAGAAAAATCAAGATAAAAAATTTTACCGACGTTTACTTCTAGATGAGGAACAAAAATAGAAACAGCAGAAAAAAGAATGGCAAAAAAAAACAGCAGGGAACCAGAAGAAGGAAAATTTAAAATATCAGAAAAATTTAGGGTTACCATCTGGTTTCCTCTTAGCCCTTATTAGGGCTCCATAACTTATTATGATCAGACCAGAAATTAAAAATAGGCTCATTTTTCTGACTCAACCATATATTAAAAAATATTCTGGAGAAACACTTTGACTCAGTAATTCCAAGTCTAGGAATTTTTCATAAGAAAATAATCAGAAATGAATTTAAAAATGATGTACAAGGAGGGTCACTAAAGCCCTGTTTAATAACCAGAAATTTGAAACAACTTAAATGTTTGACAAAAGGAATTAGATTCAATAAACTACGGTATGTCCATAAATGGAATACTATAAAGCCTTTTTAAATGTCCTTTCAGGGGAATATTTATCGACATAGGAAGAGATGCATGATATAAAAAGTGAAAAAAATCAAACTAAAAAATACTGTAAACAGTATGATCTAACTTTGGATAAAAACCACATGCAGATATAGAGAAGTAGATGAAAATATAAATATGGCTAGAGAGCTATTTATCAAACTGGGAGTTAGAAGAGATATTATTGTTTTAATTTTAACATTTGCATTTCAATCATTTCTACAAAAAACATATTGCTTACGTAATTTTTTTAAGGATTTTTTTTTTAAATGATAGACTAGGAAGTTTATACTTTCCATTTCTTCCTATGAAGGACCAAAGAGTTAAAGCATGAGCATTTTTATAAGCTTTTCCCCATCCTGCCTTTCTACAAACACGAACTACGACTTGGATTCCATTTATGAAGCATCTGTCACATCCGTGGCTCCCTCTTCTTTCTTGGTATTTCCTGGACCTGCTCAAAGTTAATTCCTAACTCAAAGAGCCTAACTTTGAATAACTCATGACACCACCACCAGAGCATCAGCTTTGGGGAATAACATTTACAGTGGTTCCACCATTATTTGGTCACCCAGCAAAGCGCCATTCTCAGAAACCATGGCTGTCTCACATACCAGCTCTCAACAAGGCAGGTTGCTTAGCAACCGCCAAGGAACTGGAAAGACAGAAGAAGGCACCCGCCAGAGCTACTTTATGACTAAAGTGAGCTGCGCTACGTGTGTCTGGTTGCATTCAAGGTAACCAAACAAGAGATAACACTCGGCTATTTTTGCATCATGAGGAAAAATACTTGGCTCCTGTCCAGACGGGCAATTACCTTAAAAATCTTGGCAGGCCCCATGGTATGAGAAATGGTAACTGATACGGAGGTGAAAAAAAAAATCACTGACCTTCATAAATACTGATGATATGAGGGTGGCTGAGGGATGACATGATCTCAATCTCTCGTCTGATGTGAACCATGTCTTGTTCATCCTTAATTTTGTCCTTACGAATGGATTTTATAGCAACCTATAAAGTCAGGAAATGAAATGTTACTCAGAGAACTAAACAGATGCAAATCAGCCATGGGGAGACTTTGGAAAATAAATACAGATGTTCCTCGTTGGCAGAACCGACAATAACCAAAACAAAGCTTCGAAATACCCCCTGCCACATCTTTCATTTATAGCAAAAACCCCTCTTCTCCCGGCAACAGAAAACATCAGGTTTTAACAGCCTGGGGTTTGGGATAGTGGGTTGTTTTCATAAAAGCAGAGGCTGCTTCGCGTGGCCAGATTCATTTACTCCAGGAATCCTGATCCTTTGAAAAAAGGAAAAAAGGAGAGCTCGGTTTACAGGATATCGGCGATTGCACATGGATAAGTGAAATTAGTATCGCTCAGCTCCACCGTGCAGCTGCCACGGCGATGGCTAAGAAAAACATTATTGGTCCATCTCGAGGCCAGTTCTGCCTCAAACCTTGGGTTTTAAGACTCCAGTCTCTGCTGTGTTTATGCAACTGCTCGGAAGCCAAATCCTTCCTACATCCTTCCTCTTGCCCAAGGCACCTTCAACAGCACGTGATGTGACAAAAAGGCTCTGCCAGAGAAAAATTCGGATAAAACAAAGAGAGTGACAGCTAGACTCCCTGCCCAGCCCCAGTGGATTCCAAAAGCTCCGTGCCAATGTCGCCTGCAAATCCAAACTGGAAAGAATTGCCAGGGCCAACGCACAGAGCAATTACTCAAAAGAAACACATAAATAAAAAGGAATTAGATGACAATGGGAATCTAATAAGGAAAAATATGTTTGCCAATGGATTCATCTTTGCTCATAAACAAGTTACTGGGTAATTTAATCCGCCTTGGCTGTAAGGGGGACAAAAATGACTTTGGTGGGGGGAGGTATCCATGGGTGACAAGGAAGCCTGCCAACCAATTTGCTGCCAGCTCCGAACGCCTGCTCAGTCCCCTCCAAACTGGTCCTCCTGTGACCTCAACTCTCACCTGTACCACCCTTTCCTGGATGAAAGGCAGTTAAATAATCCCTCTGGATTACAAAGCCATGAAGTGCTCTGGAGGAAAAAATATGCTTGTTATCAGCGGCCCAAGAGACACATCTCGACCATCACAGGGTGAACCACAGTCAACTTCAGCAGGAATATATTCACATCTGTGAACATTTGCAAGTTCTGACTTGCACCAGGTCCCCACCAAGCACTATACCTGGAAACACTTCTAAAATACAATCAGTCCATCGATGACTCCACAAGAACTGGGGAGCTATTATTACTATTGTTTTTGCTATTTGCTCATCTCCCAAAAACAGGGTGAGTTGACTAGCAGCTCCTTGTATTTCTCCTTTGCAGAACCTTCCCCAGTTGTAATTAAATCAGTATTTGTGTTGCTACTTGACTCTACATGAGTGGGGATCTTCTTCACCGTTTTATCTCTAGTGCTTAACACCGTGCTGGGCACGTGGCAGGCCTGAGAAAACCACAGGTGTGGGCAGGCAGATGGGAGTAGGTAGATAGAAAGGGAGGAGAGAAGGGGGGCAGGAGGGAGGAGAGATGGGAGAGGTTGATGTTATTAGGTGATGAGTGGTCAGACCAGAGAAGTGATGTGGTATTGAAGCAAAAAAGGAGGGACCATACAGCCAAACCATACAGCCAAAACAGGCACAATAGGAAAACGATTTAGGATTTCTCTGGCATCCTACCTACATGGGCAATCGAGGAATGGAGAAGGCAGATAGGAAACGCAGGATGCCCTGCTGTAAACCCAGGGGCAGGCACCACCCTCCCTTAGACTGCGGGGAGACCACGTGGCTGGATGAAAGGAGGCTGCACAGAGATGAATGAGCTTCCAGCTTCAAGGCCCCTTCTGACCACGGTGCCAGGCTCAGAGCTACCCCAGGCCCTCACGACAGCCCCATTTGTATGTAGCAAGAAAAAGCCTCCCTCGGCTTACGTCAAACATAAAGATATGAGTGGAAGGCTTTATTTTATCTGAGTAGAGCCTGCGATCCTGGGAGCTTGTTCTTGGAGGAAGCAGACAGTGAACACACACAGGCCGTGGAGGATGTGGGTGGCTGTTGGACCAATTCCTACATTCCTCCATGAACTAAAGATGGGCCAAGGAGAGAAACCACCCCTTTGATTATACAGCAGGCTGAACTTGGCCTGGAGGAGGCCCCATTGTCAAATTACAATAGAAATAAATTCTTTCACCATCCAGGGTCAGGGGAGGGTAGCACCATTCTAGAGAGTAAGAAAATAAGCCCACTTGTCAATTCCCCCCAACAGTGGAGCAAGAGGCCACCGGTCCCACGGTGCATTTGCCAGGGCGATGCTTCCCGCCCAGGATGAAAAGGAGAGTGCCCACATTCTAATCAAACCCCGCTCAGCACTGAGGAAACTAAAAGGGCCCCACAAATGTTAATAACCATAGTGGCTGTCCCTCCACAAAAGCTTCCCTCTTCCGACAATGAATCTTCTACTGAAAATGTAAAAGAGGGCTCATTCTGCCCCCTGTTTCAAAGGGGCTAGTGGGGAGTCAGGAGGAGACAAAGGCTAGAAATCACTTACAACTGTGCAACCGCCAAGGCCAGAGGGAAGGCCTTCAGAGGGAAGGCCTTCAGTTCAACTCCCAAGAGCCGTGAGACAACTCACCCAAGGTCGTGGAGCCAGTTAACTGCAACCCACGATAACAATAGCAACGACAGTAATAATAGCATGCGTTCTTGGAGCAGTTAAGACACGGTACAGACACTGTGCTCAGTGCCTCACACACGGCAGATCTTTACATCCTTCTCATCATTCAAGCCTCAGCTTCACACCACCCCTTTAGGGAGGCCCTCCCCGGCCCCTCCAGCTGATAAGGTCACCCCTGGCCACCCCCTTCTCTCTACACCTGTCCCCATTTTATCTTCTTCGGGGCATTTCCCACCATCTGAAATTATCTTGCTTCTTTGTTTGCTGCATATTCAGACTGTAGGCCAATTCCAGCTCCAGGCCTGTTTCTGCAGGGCCCAGAGAGCTAAGAATGGTTGTCACATTTTTAAAGAGTTGTTTAGAAAGAAGGAGGAGATCTATAAATGTAGCCCTTGTCATGTAATACAGGGCCTGCTTCATGAAGTTGAAGGACAAGCTAAGCCAGCGCACAGTGAAGCAGTACTGCATGATGGCTAGGGACGTGGCTGTGAGTCCTAACTGAAACCGCTCACCAGCTGTGTGACCTTGGGCAGGTTGCATAACCTCTCTGCGCTCTAGTTGCCTCATCCTTCAAGTAGGGAAATAACAGTACCTGCTGCACAGGTCCCTGTGAGGATTATGTCAGGTGCTTAGAATGTGCCTGGCCCGGGCCAAGTGCTCAGTAAATGTGAGCCATGTTTACCCTGGAGAAAATGCCCCATAAATAGGGCCTGCTTTCCTTCCCTTCATCCTCAGAGCAAACTTGAATTCCTCTTGGTTCCTCATGAGGCAGTGACTGAAGGCCTTGGGACTGGAGACCACATTTGTTCCCAAAGCACAGAAAGGTCAAAAGAACCTCTCTCCTGGGTCTTTAAATTGCACCCTCATCTGAAATGTCAGGAAGCCCAGAGCAGCTGGACCCACCCAGCACGATCATCATGGCACCTGAGGCTGAGATCAGACAGAAGGATGAACAACGTGAGCCCAGGACCATCTTCCCCTATCTCCTTCTTACGGTTGCCCATCCAGGTGAAGAGGGGAATAAAATGTTCCCACTTAGAATATAAACATCTGACCCAAGATATTCCCTTTTGCCTTTCTGGATTTTGACTGTTCATTCACTTATTCCTTTTGAGCACCTACCAGGTACCAAGCGCAGTGCTGACACCACACAAGAGGGATCCAACACGATTTGGCTCCAGCCCTCAAGATAGGGAGAATGGGGAGAGAAGGCAACAAGCAAAACTTACACAATATATGATGTAATTACCCTCACAGTGAGGGCTACTAAAGAAACGCCCAGAGATGCCTGGCATTGTGGAGGAAATCTCCTTTCCAGTTTTCCTCAATCCTCACCCAAATCTACAAAGAAAGACTAAGGTAAGGAAAGAGCCCAGCAGGAAGAGATTACCAAATGTCTGAAATCATACACCCTCCAAAAAAAATTCAATTTGTGCCTGCACAGGTCAGAGATTTCACAGCCCACCCTCAAAATGACGGAGGCCGGGAACTCAGGTGTTTGAGCCCATCGTGTAGTACAGCCACTTTCATAAATGCTCCCGAGTCTAGACGGCACCGTGCGCCTATAAAAGAGCCTGCTTTTAAATAAGGCCACCCTATAGCTTAATGTTTATACCGTATGCAGCAGAGGTCTGGCCGTGGACCTGCGAATTCTGCCCTGTGGTGCCTGCCTATTTAAGAGACAAACTCAGCCCGGCCAACCCCATCTGTTGTTAAATGTAACAGGCCCAGCCTCCTCTTCTGCTGTGGTAGTTTTTCCTTTTTTGAATAATCACCAAAAACCATCTGCTCTGCAGCCTGCATGGCGTCCTTTGCCACAGTGGCCACTGTGAATGTTGAGCGCTTGGTGATCTAGGCAGGGTGATGTGGAGCAGAGCGGTATGGGGGAAGGTCAGGTTTTTACTGGCAGGGGGACCTCAGGCAAGCCCGAACCTCACGGGGCTCAGTTTCTTCATCTGTAAAATGGGCTTAGCAAGTCCTACCTCTTGGGGCTGTTGTAAGAAGTGGAAATAATGTAAGTAAATGCCTGGCACACAGTAGGTGTTCACTGAATGGCGGTAACGAGGCCTGTCAGAGCGATACAGTGGTACAGGGTCTTGGACCATGTTTAAGGGCTCTTGAGCCCACAGCACATCATCTCAGATGCCTCTCCCCTCTCCATTCCTCCTACACATCCTCACCTTCCCTGCACTTGTACTAAGACAAGAACAGGTTAAAATTAATATCCAGCCTGCAGGCCTGCACAGAGCAGAGCAGCCAGCTGCCTTCCTGGTCTGCTTTGGGGAGTGGGGGAATTCCAGGTTGTATGTATTTGAGGCTCTAACTAAGAGAATCACTGTCCTCTTCCCTCCACAGCCACCTCCCAGGGATGCTCATTCATTGACATATGTCAGCCTGCAGGGAGTGTTCTAGAACAGTGTCTCTCAAACAGGGGTCATGGGCATCTTGTTAAAATGCAGATTTTCAACCCAAACGTCTAAGGTGGGGCCTGGGATTCTGCATTTCTAGCAAGCTCCCAGGTGATGCCAGAGATGCTGGTCTGGGGAACCACACTTTGAGTAGCGAGACCACAGTGTCCTGCCTTTGGCCCCGACATATCAACATTTTTAAACCAGTGGCAATATTCTTAATAATAACAGTAACTAACATTTATGATATGCCAGTGGACCTTATCTCACTTAATCCTAACTACAACCCCATTTTACAAGGGGAGGAAACTGAGGCACAGAGAAGATAAACGTCATCCAAAATCACACAGTATGTAAAAGATGGAGCTAGGACTTGAACCCAGGCAGGCCGAGCCCACAGGCTGCTGATTCTTGAGGCTGTGGATAAAGCTGGGATGGACAGCAAACACGGCAGGTAACAGAATCGCTCAAAGGATCCCTCCACAGCCCAGTGTGATGGGCCCCTTCTAAACAGAAGAAGTTTTCCAGAGTCACATGTGAGGTCCCGGGAGGCGGGATTGGGGGGCTGAGCAGCAGGGAAGAAACACAGCCATAAACACGGCCTTAGCATCACTTAGTGAGAACAAGTTTGCGTTCTAATCCCGGCAACAGGAGCTGGCAGCCTCCCTGCCGTTCACAAGGTGTGATCTCACACCGGCCACGCTCCCCGGGAGCTGCAGGGCACTGAGTCAGAGGCAGCTTCGGGGACCTTTTCTTACCAAAGAGCCCAGAGGCCACTTGCAGCTCAGAACGGGCAGCTAAGTCAAGTTGGCAGCCAGGGTAGGGGTTCCTGCTCTCGTCCGGTTGATGGTCAGAGTCCAGGGCAAGGCATAGCTCCACACGGGACACGTGGGACAAAGTGCCCCAAGATCACCAAATGGCTTTCTCTCACAAAGGCTGTGCCCGGGCACCACGGTGATGCCACCCAGGAGGCCATCCTGCAGCCAAAGCCCCTAATTAATTAAATGACCCCAGCTCCTTGTAAGCAGCCTGGCCAACTCCGGACAGCACGCTAACAAGCTGCTGTGATGCAACCGGCCCCACAGGGACCTAAGCCAGCTCCGCCAGGGGGCCCAAGGGCCTCTTCCTCTCCGGCCTGTTGATTCATGTCAGTACATGGATGTTTTTTCAGACAGAAGCAGGTTGGAAGCCAAGCGCTGTATCAACAGGCTCTGAGGAGAGGCACCCTGATGCCGGGGAGCACGGCATGTGTAAGAAGGAGCTTTTTCTTCAAAGAATGGCATCCCAGCATTCACTGCCACCGGCCCTTTAATCTTGTAAGAGGTTCTGAAAATATAATCCTCTGTAACTCAGTTCTCAATCTTCTATTTCCCAAAACTCCCCATAAGAGATGATGTTTCCTCAATGATACTGATTTTTTCCTCCTGCCATGAAAAATGTGTTCTATTTCCAGAATTTAAACAGCAAATCAGACTCTTACTGGACTGGGCCAGGGCATGCTTAGGAGGACCTCTGAGAGGCCCAGGATGTTTTTATCTACTTGTATAGTCATTCCTTGCTCGCCACCCCCCTCTTCAAGGATGGAGCAAAGAATGCCATAATTGCACGTGGTGACGCCGCAAGGGAAGTGGAATTAGTGACTAAGAAATCACGGGCAGATTTTCACTCTCTGTATGGCGTTGGGGTTTGTAAACACGAGATAGTGGCCATGGCCGACCAGGCGAGGACCAGAAAAGGCGGCCAATGGGAAGTTAACGCCCGGGCAATGCAAAAAGCAAGCAGCAACCAGCCCGGAGCGCACAGTTAGATCCTCGGAGAGAGCCATTTGCCAAAGTGTGGTCAGCGCACCACCTGCATCAGATCCCCTGGTTGGGGAGGAAAGGGGAAACTGAAGGTCAAAATGCAGATTTCAGGGCCCACCCCAAATCTGTTGAATTCGAGGGTGGGGGACAAGCTGGTATCAGCATTTTTTACAAGCTTCCCAGGTGATTCTGCTGCACTCTGAGGTTCGACAACTGCCATCTTAAACCAGAGTAAATGTGACCAGGATGCCACTTATTTGGTAACTTAAATATTATACAGCCATATTAAACATTAGATGATTAATGAAAATTAACGAACTGCCCATCTATAGAAAGTGGAATTTAAAACAAGCTGCTTCCTTGAGGGCGCTGAGTGATCCGAATTAATTTACCCCTGGCTAACGGAAGGTTTGCTCCCCAGCGGACATGTCGCTTATCCCAACCCAAGGCAGGCCTGTGGATGCTGTAAGGCCACGGAAGCTGGCTGATGATGCTCTCCAGACAACCTGGGGCTCCCACAGCTGGTAAAAGTGAATGTGTCTGAAGGAGGAGAGAGGAAGTGAGCTCTGGAGCCTCACATCCCGCCTGCTCTGTGAGAGAGGGTCTGGCTGAGGCTCTGAGGGGTCTTCTCTTACCAGGATCCTCTGAAAGTCTCTCCAGGCTCTGCTCTCAGAAATGACCCCAAGGCCCCCTACATGAAAAGGCCTCTGGGAGCACAAGAGACGCTACACCAGAGTCACAGACAGACAGAAAACTCAAGGGTGGTTAGCTGGGGCTCGGGTAGCCAAGCAGCTGTTTATTTCCGACTTGCACGTTTCTGAAAGCCAAATGCAACACCCGCTCAGAATTCCACAGTGCAACTGCTTTTCTTCCAGGTTACGACTGTCCTGGGGAGGAAGGGAAAGGGCTGGACCAGAGGGCTGAGGTTACTTGTACGTTGGACAGCCTCAACTGGTAGCATCTGATAGCGCTGACACTGTTTATAACATGGCTTGGATAAGCTCAGGGTTGTGCAACTTTTATTTATCAACCTCTAAGCCCAGCAGAGGCCCGGCCAGAACTGCTAAGAAACTCAGCATCGGTGCACTGGCCTTGTCATCAGTCACAGCAACTGGGCCCAAGCGGCCCCTGCACGGAGAAGCACTCAGGCAAGCACCTCGCAGGCCTCAGTTTCCTCATCTGCAAATGAGGATGACAAGAGTACCAACCCCACGAGGTGGATGTGGGGAGCCTATCAGATTGTGTATATGATGGAGGGCAGAGAAGGCAGACAGTCACTGCTGGCAGAAGGCATACTGAGCACCATCATCGTCAGCAGATCTCAGAGCTGCAAGGACCTCAGAATGTTCTATGCCAACCCCTCATTTTACAGATAAGGAAATTGAGTCCCAGGGAGGTTAAAGCACAGGCCCAAGTTTACGAAATTAACACAGCACCAGAATTCCAACAAGAGTCCTGCGTCCCACTCCAGTCCAGGATTAATACTCCAGGCAAGGCGTCCCAACCAAATTCCAAGCCACAGCTAGCAGCACGACTGAAGCGGCCACCAAAAGGTTTCACATTTACATGGGAGGCAAGCCCCGGCGGGGCCAAGTCCCCAGAACTGTTGCATTATTAATAAACAGAGATGGGGAATGATAAACACTCCTAAGCATGCTGGCAAATCACGACCCATTTCGCAGCACGGTGCATCATTTCACCTCCATCTAATGCCAGGGGGCTGTCCCCACACAGACATGCCGGGGACACTGTTTTCAGTCCAACTCAGTCCAAACCTTGTTCCAGGTTCTGAAGCCTGATTTGATATCACACATGAATGGGCATACTTGGGAGGTCTTGATCCCATTATTTCTTAATTCACTGAAAACACTGCTTTTAAATATTAACCTCAGGCTGCTTCTGAATCACCGACCTGGGGAACAATGAACAAAGACACCAAAAGACCTACGAAACAAAATTAGTTTTCCGAAAGGAAAGGAAATTAGTCCATTGAGTTTAGCTGCTCCAGGTGAGCAGAACAAAGGAAAAAAGCTTTGAATTTCTTAAGGTGGCAGAACACAATATGCGAAAACATGGGCCCGGCTTCAAATTTTCTTTTATATTTTAACCACAGATGATTTTATGGGTAAGTGAAAGGGAAGAGTCTCCAGAAGTTATTTTTATCCTGACAGACTCCCTCTTATTCAGAAATCTGATTTATAGCAATTAGAGTGTGCAAAGGCATATCAGACGGGGTAGGAACAATAGCCCAGGCTGCAGCCTGTCCCCTGGTGGCCTCTGGAGGCCTCATTCATCATCTCCTCACAAGCAGCACCTTCTTTTCCTTGCAAGGGAAGCTCTCATTGTCCGTTACCCAGAGAGGTAACAGTCTGGTCCCTGCTCCACAGCCCCACTGCAAAATCCATCTGGATGCTTGTCAGCCCGCTAATTACCGCCCCACAGACCTGCTGGGGATGTGTGTCACAGCAGCACCTCCAGCTACAAATGCAGAGCCCCAAGCAATGACAGCCTGACCCCCCAAGGAGCATGCTCAGTCCCAGGGGGGCATTTACTGCCACCCCATCAGGCAGGTTGCCTCCGTGAGACTTAGCCAACACCCATCACTCAGTTCCTACCCTCGGGGAGACTGGGGCAGGGGTCTGTGTTCATTACAGGGACCCCAGGAGCAGCCCAGGTGGAGGAGTGTGAGCATGCCCTTGGAAGTTTGTGATTATCGTTTTCTCTGGCAGGATTCCCTCACACCCTATAGTCTGCAACTTCTTCAGCTGACCAACCCTCCGCATCCATCTCCTGCAGTGAGCCCCCATAATGCATATATAGGTCCCCTTTCACAGCCCCACTCACCATTACTTGCAGGCTTCATTTGCACAGAGACTATTTCTGTTTTATTCACTACAACAACTCCAGTGCCCACCAGATGCCTGGTCTGTAATACACACCAAAAAGCTGTTACTAAGACAGACCCCAAGTATTAAAAAGGACCCTTATAAAACAATAAAATCATAGTAGGACATCTTATCATCCCACCTTACCTAACACCCAGCCACCTGCCACTGAGTCTTCTTCTGTTTGCTAATCTCTCAAGTGTTGAATCCCTACTTGTCTCGAAGTCACTGAGCCTAAACTTGCTCATCTTTAAAACGGAGATACTAGTGCCCACTCCAGAAGGGCTAGGAGGTGATTCACAACAATAGCTAATAGTTATCATAATAATTACCAGTTATGAAGCCCTCACTCTGTGCCAGGCACTGGGCACCAACCTGTTTAACCTCTCAACCTGTCATTCATTAAATTCTTGCAAAAACATTACTACTTCTACTTTCTCCATGAATATAAACTGAGTTTGAGGGAGGTTAAGTAATTTGCCCTAGGGCACGTACCTAATAAATAGGACAGCTAGGTCTCGCTAAACCCAAAGACCACACTGCTAACCTCTGTGCCACACTGACAAAGCAAGTAGCACAGTCCCTGGCACTTAGTAGGTGTCTGATAAATATGAGCTGAATCCAAGTCTCTGCAGGTGGAGGCCTCACCAAAGCCACACTGCCTTGTCCCCACCCTAAGTCTTTTTTAAGCTAATATTTAAGCCTCTTCCATCTTCAGAAGCACATTCCCTGGTGTTCCTTGCTGCTCTCTATGGGGCCGGCCAATGCAGTTGGGTAAAAAGTCAGAACCAGACAGGAGGGTCTGGGAG
Organism: Diceros bicornis minor; assembly: GCF_020826845.1. Lineage (NCBI taxonomy): Eukaryota > Metazoa > Chordata > Mammalia > Perissodactyla > Rhinocerotidae > Diceros > Diceros bicornis. The sequence goes on along the minus strand of NC_080764.1, from coordinate 17,991,505 downwards.
GTATGTCCCTAAAATGATGCAATAATGAGTCAATTCTCCAGAAAGCAATTTTGGGAAATCCACTCTAGATAAGGCATTGATCCAGGTCCTGTAAAACATGACCCAGACTGGCCCTTCAATTTCCTTACTATCTAGCTGGAGAGGCAGTGGACACTGGGCTCCTCTCTGCCCTGCATCCATTCGCCCTTCTATTAGTAGGAACACTCTGACTTTGCTCTAGGGACTACCCCTACCCCATTGGATGCAGTTTCAAAGAGACTGTCAGTCAAGATACTTCACCCTCCCCACACCAATGAGTAGATACATAATCCAAAAGTTTGGCCAAGGAGATGCTCTTTCCCCAGAATGGAATTTTGAGTGGTCTGAAAATGTCTGGGGCATTCATCCTGACAACATTCATCCCAACAACAGTCTCTGAAGAGAGCATCTGCTAGTAGTTCCTGCTACCGAGTTCCTCAGGGCTTCCTTAGTTTTGTCCTTTCCCAAGCCTGGTCCTGTGGGATATACCTCATACCGTATAAATTCATTTTCCCCTTAAATGAGTCACAGAGTTCATTTCTGTCACTTGCAACCAAGACTCCTAACTTCTCCCTGGAGATGTCAATGAATAGGCATGGGAAGAGAGAACAAGGTTACTAAGCAAGCAAGCACTCAGCTATGTGGTGGGCTAGAGAAGTCAGGGAGGGCTCCAGGGAGCAGGTGGGACTTGACAGGACCAGGAGATGAGCAGGCTTTGGCACAAAGAGACTGTCAGTCAAGATGCTTCACCCTCCCACTCATGCCAGTGAGTAGACACATGACCCTAGAGTTCATGGGTCACGGAGATGCTCTTTCTAAGACTCTTAAGACCTAACAGCAAAGTGTTCTTTTGTGAGATCAGAGGCGAACTGATGTATGTGTGCAGAGGTGGGCCCTCCTGAGCAGTCCTTTCATTTATAGCTCCCCCTTTCACCCCCGTTTTCTCACTCACGCTCCTAAATAAGATCAGAATTGAGTCTCATTTTGCTCAGAGTATTCATTTTTCCACCCCTAAAAAGAGCCAGGATACAATCTCCCCTGTCTCTTTTGCTCATTCATATTGCATGCCTTACACTCAGTCACCTCCTCCATAAAATCTCCCTGTGACTATTTCACTTCATGGTACGAGTCGAAATGTCATCTCCAGGACCCATCCAGATGTAATTTTTACAATAATTTCCTCTGACACCACAATAAAGCCATAGTAAATTATCGTGGTGTTTTGTCTTTCTTTCTGGCTGATTGGGGGTTCGGTAAGGATCATTTCAACCTTTCTTGCAGAAAGGTGCAGGAAGTCTAGTCATACTCTCTGCCAATAATGTTCACACCTATAAAATATTTACCAGTTGTTATAGACTGAATTGTGTCCCCCCAAAATTCATATGTTTAAGCCCTAATCCCCAATGACCCAAATATGGTCATTAAGGTTAATGAGGTAATTAAGGTTAAATGAGGTCATAAGGGTGCGGCCCTGATCCAACAGGTCTGGTGTCCTTATAAGAAGAGGAAGAGACACCAACAGCATACACACACTGAGGAAAAGCCAGATGAGGACACAGCAAGTACGTGGCTGTCTGCAAGCCAGGAAGAGAGCTCTCTCAAGAAACCAACCCTGCTGGCACCTTAATCTTGGACTTCCAGCCTCCAGAACTATAAGAAAATAAATTTCTGTTGTTTAGGCCCCTCAGTCTGTGGTATTCTGTTATGGCAGCCCAAGCAGACTAATACACCAGTCATTGTCCATGCTACCTAAATCACAGTCAATATATAACCTAACAAGAGGGAGAGTCATTCATGGTCATTGAATGACCAGGCATAGCAAGCAGAGACAGTAAGACAGGAACCCTGACTGCCTTGTTCACCCATGTGTCCCCAATAGCTAGGAGACAGTCTGGCATCATAGTAGACAGTCAATAAATATTTGTTGAGTTGAACTGAATCAAACATGATGAATATCATAAGTCTTAATTTTGATAAGGATGATTCCTTTCTCACCCATCCACCCATTACCACAACCTGGCCCAGGATCTACAAGTTGCTGAAGTCAGACAACCTACCCAGATGATTTCTCAGATTCTACTCTAGTCCACACTGCTTCTGTACTTGTGGATAAGACACAAAACCATGGCTGCAATACCATGGTGTGTGAATGACCCCCTCCTTGGTATACAGTGCCATCCCACTTTATTTCATTCTCCCCACCACCCCATGAGACAGGCTACTTATTTTCCAGGAGAAGGACACCGAAACTGAGAAAAGAAACTCCACAAGTCCCTACAGGTCATAAAGGCAACACTCCAGTTTTGACCTAGGTACTTGTGGCCAATGCTGCTTCCACTGGGGCACACCTGTCTCCACATTTCATCAAATCTATAGAACCACAGGGTAAAGAAGAAGCACCTTGAAGCATTGTGATTCTTCCTTTATTTGGAGTTTAAACCTTGGGGAAAACTAGCTCAGATATCAGACTGTCCAAATATAGATAATCTGGCCGAGGAGCTAATCAGAACAATTTGAGTGTACGGCTAAACGAGGACATCCCTTCCTGGATGGAGCATTGCCTTTATGGCAACACTTCATAAGAACCATTCCCTTACAACAAAACTGTCGAATCCAGCAACCACAGGCCAGAAACATCCCAGCTGAACCCCGCCAAGCTGCCTTCTGATGTACTGTACACACAAATACCAATATTCCCCAGATGTTCTCCCTGTAAAACATTTGGTTTGAGACATAGCCCTTCTTTCCCAAAAACTCTTACATTTGTTTAATGGACTCATACAGCTAAAATATCCTGGAGCAGACATCTGAAGCCAGGCCGGCTCTGATGCAAACATCCCATCTGTAGAAAAGAGGAACAAGTAAATAAGACAGTCCTCCTCAAGATTTATGCTCCCTGCATCTTTAAGCAGGTCATAAAATGTAAGCTATGTAGGGATAATAATGCATGTTGCTTTCAAGTGTGTTTCTGAGTCCATCTCGGTATTAATCTAAGACTGATGTTCAAACAGACACGGGGTCTGGCAGGCTGAAGAGGAGACGCCATTCTGCTTCTGGCTCCCTCAGAAAAGAAGTTTGAAAATCTGTCACTCAAGCAACCCAGATGACTGAGGTACAGGTAGATTTTTCTCAGTTTTAGTTATCCAAATAGAGCAATAGCTCCTTCATTCCAAAGCCACTTAGCCCTTAATGCACAATCTAGAACACAGGTAAGAGGTGGCAAGGTGGGAAACGCACTGGACCTTGAGTCAAGAGACGCAGCTTGGCCACATACTAACTGGGTGACCTGGGCCAGCCCTGCTGCTCGCAAGTGGCTCCTCCTGTTACATGAGAAAATGGAACTTCACTTAGATTCACTGTCAGGGCCTGTTCAGCTGTGAAGACTGTATGAAGAAGAGAAATAAACCCTTAGAAAAGCCACCCCAAGAAATGTCAGCGAATCCACGCACTGGGACCCCGCGGATGGTCACCCATAGTTTCCCTACTAACAATTCTAACAAGCTCGGTCACAGCCGATCTGTGGGGAAGAGGAAAAACGGAACTGGAAAGCCGCTGGGGACAGCCTCACTGACAGAATCAGGACAGGACAATTGACTTTACCTTTCATCTTTTTTTTTTTTTTTAATAATTTTATTTATTTTTCCCCCAAAGCCCCAGTAGATAGTTGTATGTCATAGTTGCACATCCTTCTAGTTGCTGTATGTGGGACGCGGCCTCAGCATGGCCTGACAAGCGGTGCGTCAGTGCACGCCCGGGATCCGAACCCCGGGCCGCCAGCAGCGGAGCGCACGCACTTAACCGCTAAGCCACGGGGCCGGCCCTTTACCTTTCATCTTTAACTTTTCTGTGTCTTGTGAGTTTTCAGTATTGAGCATGCATTATTTTTGCTATAGGAAAAAGAATTTTATCTTTTAAAAATGTCACAAAAAGGAATGAAAGTTGATGAGGCGTAAGACAGACAAACCATAGATAGCAGACATGAGAACTCCAAAACACAGTACTGAGAACCTTGAAGACAGTTGCCCAAAGACATCAAGAAAAGTCTTAACCACCTTCAAGGCACTTTGTTTTAAGAAGGCAAGAAAGTGTGCATCCACTTAAGAAAGATTTCCATAATAAATGGCTACAATTTTTTAAAAGATTAGCTTTTAAGTGGGGTGTGTGCTTCAGTCACCTGGAAAAATATATTTAGAGCTCTCTCTCATAACTTATTAGTATTTCCACTTAACCAACGCATCAGATTAACCAGTGGTCTCCATTTCCTTGACTGAGGCTGGTGGCAGGTTGAACACTAGGGGCTGTCAGGCTACTGTCTGTTTTTCCCACACCCTTCTGTTCAGTTAGCCCACTACCCACCGCCATACCAGCCAAGCCAACTGCCCCAAGATGGCAGCCTCTACCATCCGTGGCACACCTCACCCTCTAACGAGGCCAGCAAATGGCACGATTAAAAATTCCTCCATTCTAAAGATAAAAAGCCCCAGATTTCAGACACGTGTTTACTCTCATCACTGCCAAGAAAAGGCAAAATGCAATGAGATAACATACAAAAATGCCCAATAGTGTGCCCAACATACAGTATATGCTCCAAAACCACTTTTATTATTATTATTATTATTAACAAATAGACCGTATGTAGAGATGTATGTAAGTAAGAACACTAAACGAGACCTTCAAAGTATGAGGCTGAGAGGATGATGTCAGAGGGCAGAGTGAGACGAGGGCTGGGAGAAAGGGAGCAGCTGTAGCCTCTTTTAAGAGGACATTTCAGGTCACCTCGCTAAAAGAAGTCCCTCGAAATGTACTTCTGTAGCCCCCAGGGAATCGATTTTGCAGGATGGAATTATTTCCCTGAAATAAACAGACACACAAAGGTCGCTACAATTGGGGCCCAAAAGGAAAACAAGCCGGCTGCCGATTTACGGGCAGCCTCTGATGCAACAGAGCCAAAGGTCCCGGCGCAGGTCCGGTGGGACGGCTTTGGACACACCAGGCCTCCCTGGAGAAAGCATACCGGGGGCAAGGCTGGGGGAGGGGACTTCCTGTGAGCAAGGTCACAGCTTGACCGGGCGCTGATGGGAACACCTTCAGGAGGGCAGCCCCTTGGACCTCTGCAGTCAGCATGCGCCAGCCAGTGGCTCTGAACTCCAGCAGCGCTTTGCAGCGACCCAGGGGTCTGTTTAAAAATACTGATGCCTGGGAGCCAGCCCGGTTGCATAGCAGTTGGGTGTGCGCACTCCACTGCGGCGGCCCGGGGTTCGCAGGTTCGGATCCTGGCAGGGACTGACGCACCCGCTTGTCAGGCCATGCTGCAGCAGCGTCCCATATAAAGAGGAGGAAGATGGGCACAGATGTTAGCCCAGGGCCCGTCTTCCTCAGCAAAAAGAGGAGGATTGGCAACGGATGTTAGCTCAGGGCTACTCTTCCTCACAAAAAAAAAAAAAAAAAAATACTGATGCCTGGGTCCCATCCCCAGAGAGCTTTTAAAACGTCCCCACCTTGAGTGTATTACGCTAAACAAAATAAGTCAGACGGAGAAAGATAAATACCGTATGATTTCACTCATACGTGGAAGACAAGCAAACACACACACACACACAGATACGGAGAATAGGCTGGCGGTTACCAGACGGGAAGGAGGCAGGGGGAGGGCCAAAGGGGTAAAGGGGCACAATTGTACGGTGACAGACGGCAACTGGACTTCTGATGGTGAACACGATATAGTCCATACAGAAGTCAAAATATAATGATGTGCACCTGAAATGTATATTGTGTTATACGCCAATGTCACCTCAATAAAAAAAAAATTTAAAAAGGTCTCCAGTTTATTCGAATGCTCAGCCAGGACACAGAACCAGTGGTAGAGTGGGAAGAGCCCATGGGGGTCAGAGGGACCTGAGTTTTGAACTCAGGAACTACCTTGGTCGCTTGAGAAGATCAGTTACTCTTTCTGAGCACCAACTGCTTTAACTGTAAAGTGGGAATAAGAGTCACTGCAGGTCACAGCGCTGCTGTGAAACGAGATGATGCACGTAAACGCCTCCCGGAGTGTGTCCTGCAGAAGGCATACACTAAGTATTCTATAAATGTTCCCTCCTCTCCTTCTCACTCTCCTTTTTTCAAGGTTATCCCAAGTGGGTCAGGAGTTCTGGGCAGCTCCCAACTCTAATGGGCGTCCTGCCTTGCTAAGTGGTTAAGGGTGGGAGGGAGACACAGCTTTCCTTACACTGGACCCCCACCACACACACAAAATACACACACACACACACCCCCTCCTGGGTGAAACAGGCAGATTCTACAGCAAAACTACATAAAAAATTGTCGCAAGCAGCAAAACGAGAGAATACCTAGTTTTTAAGATTCGCTTGGCTTTTCCTGTCCAGAAGAAAACGTCTCTTAGCTGTGGCACTTTCTGGAGAAGTCCCTGCCCATGCCTCCGTCTCCCCCATTAGGCCAAGGGAAGGCTCTTTCACCTGGGAGCACCGCACAGGGCTGGCGTATAGTAGGCCCACAGAAACGTCTGCCAAAGGAATGAATTCTGCTCCTCAAGGCCAGGGATGGGCATTTGTAGATCAACAAAGCTCCTAATGTCCTCACATGTTAATCCCCTAACCAGGCATTTCATAAATACGCCTGACCTTTGATTCCGAGCCACTGGCAGAAGAGGACATAAAGGCCCACTAGGCATTTGGGAGGCAGCTGCTCAGAGTCCAGCGGCTGTGAGCGGCAGTATCGCAGCCCTTCAGGGTTTGAATTCCACTGACGAGTGCTGTGAACGTGGGCAAGTGACTTAATTTTCTATGCCTCAGTTTATCCACTGTAAAATGAGGATAACAATGGTGTGCAGCTCTTAGGGTTACCATGAGGATGACTTTAGGTCAGTGATTTAATGGGCTCAGACTCTTGCCTGGCACAGTTACTGCTATGTAATTGTTTGCTATTATTATCACTCCATGGGAGGATACCAGGGAAAGCCATCTCAAGCTTCAGGCCCAATATAAGAACCCCGGGGTATTAGGGCCCTCCAGTTATCACAAGAGAAGGTGTGGACTGAAGAAAGTGGGTGGCATATCCCCAGATGAATATAGCAACTAGCTTCCCGTTGTCCAGAGCTGTGTTTCTCAAAGTACAGAGCATGGACCAACACCATCACGTTCACTTGCATTGCCTGATTAAAATGCTGAAGATTCTCAGGTCTCCCTAAGTCCCACCCCAACCCTGAGGGATCAGACTCTCTGGGGCGGGTGCCAAGGATGGTGCATTTTAACAAGCATGCCGAGGAGATTGACATGTCCCCACAAATGCAAGAACCACTGGACTGGTCAAGCTCCTTAACTAGAGGAACCGTGTCTGTCTGCTCATCATCGTATCCCCAGAGCCCCACATGATGCCTGACACATAGAACGTGCTCAACAAACATCAGATGAATCCATTCAATGGTTACAACTCTATAAGTATTCGTTCAATTTTTCTGAAGGCCCACTATGTGTCAGGCACATGCAAAGCAACTGTTGAATCATACAACTTCATTCATTCATTCTAAAAAATCTTTACTGGGGGCTTACTACATACCAGGCACTGTTCTAGACCCGGGAGATACAGAAAAGATGATGAATGATATTGCTTAGAGATAATTACAGATAGCCACAAGTGCTATGTGCAGAGCTAATTAAGCAAGGCAAGGGGCGGAGCATGTCGCTGCTGTCATTCAATTCGGCCTCTACAGCAGCGCTGTCCTTCAGAACTTTGCGTGAGAATGGAAATGATCTTTTCTGCACCGTCCAGCGGTAGCCACTAGCCACACAGTTATCAGGCACTTAAAAAGCAGCTAGTGTGATCGAGGAACTGAAGTTTTCATTTTAACTGTAATTAACTTTAATTTTAATAGCCACATGCATCCATAGTAGTGCAGATCTAGAGGGAGAACAAGATACGTAAACTGGAAATTATAACATCAGGCAATATGTGCGATGGGGTGGGGGTGGAGTACAGAGCACCGTGCGTTATCAAATGCCTGTCACCCAATTACCAGCTGCCCAAATGTTCTCTGGCTCCGAGAATTGAAAGGGCAGGTACCCGGCACTGCACTTGGGCTGGAATTTTTATAGCCCATGATTAGTTGAAAGTGGTATGTGGCCCGGTCAAGCCCCAGGGACTGAGGTTCAAGAACACACCACTACCCGCAAAGCCTGCTCACAGCTGCCAGAGAGATCTCTTTCTCCCCCCGTCATGCGTTGATGGTCATTTTGTCCTTGGCTGGAACGTCCCACTGGGCCTGAGACACTGCAGAGATTTTATGAGATTCCTCCGCTTCAAGCCTAAGTATGAATACAAGCCTCCTAAATTCCACCGGAAAATTGGTGGCTAATCCAAACATTTCATAAAATTAGAACTCATTGTGGAGCTGAAAGGAATTCAGACTGTGCCGCCACCAGAGAAATGCAAAATATTTGTTGTAATGTTTTCCTTCACAAGCTGTTTTAAGAAGCAAGTGCTTTTTCTGCCTGAAGTGAAGGAGGGGGAAAAAACGGGAGAGTTTTTGTTTTTGTTTGGTTGTTCTCTGTGGTTTGTGAAAAAGCATCACCAGAGGAAAAATCGAGGAATCCGGCCTGACTCCCTAATCCCTCAGCTAGCAGAGATAACAAACCTTCCTAATCTCCGCTGCATCTCGCCTTTATAAAGACACTGTTTTTCCTGGAAAATGGTTCTTTTGCTCCTTAATTTTCTTCTTGGGCTTTAGCCCTAGAATTTTTATATCCTGAGATTTCATTAGCAAGAGAGATACCACAATCATTCATTCAGGCCTGTATGCATGCATGCATGTCACCAATATTTATTTCCAGGCACTGTCCCAGGCACTTGAGAGACATCAGTAATCAAAATTGATGAAAGTCCCTGCCCTGGTGGAACATGCCTTCTAGCGAGGGAAGATAAACAAGGGAGGATTCAGTGATGCTGCTTTGAAGCAAGAAAGACTCACCAAATGCAGAATCTGGAAGGTTCCAGGCTAGAATGTAAGTTCCAAGAAAGCAGGAACCTCATTTGTCTCATGGTCACCCTCTTCCTATCGCCCAGAGCAGAGTGGTGTCTGACACATGGCAGGCACTCAATAAATATTTGTCAAATGAATAATGAATCCTAAAACAAAAATCTGCCCCAGAGCTCATCTAACTCATCTTACAGATAAGTTAGTTGAAGCCATAGAAGGGACGCAGCATCTTGCCCGAGGTCACACACGTCAAGTGGTGGCCATGGTAGGACCGGCCCCCAAGTCTCCTGAAAACATCCCGAGACTCATAATACCCCACAGCCATTCAACAAATGTTTACTGCATTCTTATTGTGTGCCAGGCACGGAACTAGGCATCGGGAGGACATATATGAGTAAGACACAGAATAACTGAGATCATGGAACAAAGTTCCTCCAGTGGCTATTTTCACAAGCCTGGAGACAACTTCTCTGAGCTTAAGTCTGGGTTCACTGGGAGTCTACCATCCAGTGTGTGGGTGAAGAACCACAGCAGGAAGCTGCAGAATCTTCCAAGAATCCGTACCCATGAGAGGCCATGGCACCCAGTGGTTACGACCACGACCCTGAAGTCAGACAGCCCATCCCTAAATCCCAGCTCTGTGACTTTGGACAAGTCATTTGACCTCTCTCAGCCTCTCCTTCCTCGTCTGCAAAATGAACATACAAATAATACAGGCTCAGAGCAGAGAAGGGATGTGAAGCAGTTAGAACAGTACCTGGCACACCCTTGTCACTCAATAAAGGTTTCCTGCTCTTATGACTGATAGAGAAAGGATCCTCCTGCTCTGGACCTCCCTACACATTCAAGAAGGTGCAAACAACTCAGTGGAGATTTCCACTGAATTCCTCCCCTCTCCAGGATTTCTGCTACCAGCTGCCTGCACACCCACTCACACACTGGTTCCCTCCCTGAGCATTCCCTTGAGTCCGCCTGGGAAACAGATATCAATTAACTACAAGGAAGATGCAAAGCAGGGTTCTCCCCACAGCCAGCGCATCACTGCCCAGCCTTTCCATCCAAACACCTGCGCATGCTGGGCTCTGAACTCACCAGATGGAGCGAGGATCAGCCTCTTCCCTCCCACTGCTTTTGCTAGTTGCAGAAAGAGTTCACCTACAAATGTACCGAGAACTATACAAGTCAATAATGTTGCATCGAGGACCACTGAGAGCTTCTCAAAGTTTCCTGGCATCTGTTTTAACTGATACTGAGAAAGTCAAGGCTGCAAAACGGATGTGCTTGATGCAAAGGGATGAAATTCTGAGAGATTAAAGCAAACACAAGGAAAAAATATGGCAGGGAATTCATCTCCTTAAATGGGCCAGCAAGGAGGGCTAAGCGTGGACCACAAGGATGGGGATCTAGAAATGACAAGGAGTAGATGCACGTTCTAGAACCAAAAGGTGGCTGAGCTCTTTTGGGGCAGAGGTCATGTCTTGTTCCCTGTTGTCGCCCCAGGGCCTAGCGCAGTGCCTGGCATAGAGGAGAAGCTCACCAAATATCTGATAAATATTTTTAAACGTGCTACCTGGGAGAGGCAGAAGGAACACCTGCCACAAGAAAAAATGACCGAGATATTTCTACTCCTTCTTGGCAAACAGTCTAGGGTCGTAGCTGGAGCTCAGAGAGACGTGAGTTTCATTCCTGCCGTCATCCCAGGTTACAAACAGTGTCGCGCCCTGCGGTAAAGTGGGGATAGCAAGAGAATCTCTCTCATAGGATGGGGCTAAGGAGGACAAGGGAGTCAGTGAGATGATACAGGCAACGCACTTACCCCAAGGCCTGGCAAATATGATAAAGTGCTCCATGAAGGTGAGCTTGCTTGATTGAGTTCATCTTTAAGGATGAAACAGTAGGAAACATATGAGTCAAATCTTCCTTTCAAGCGAGGCTGCCAAAAACATACCTTGCCCTAGGAAGAGGGCCCCTCCTCAGTCTTTTTCTTATCCGAAGTCTTGCCTCCACCTCACCTCCACCAAGATGAAGAAGCTGAGATCTCCCTAGATGCTGAATCCCCGTCACTGCTAAAGTCCCCGAGAGAAACAACGGCATCTCAGGGAGACCCAAATGCACAACCGAGAGCAGAGGCAGCCACGGGGCTCGGGCCTCACTGGGATCAAAAGCAATGCCCCCGAAACTCGAAGTATCTAAGGAATAAGCAACCCAGCAGAACATGAGCCTGCCCTCCTCTGAATCCCAAATAATAAGAGCTTACATTTATTGAGAACTGGCCACAGATCAGGCACTGTTCTCAGCACTGTGCTTGAGTCCTTACAGAAACTAGAAGGCAGGTTCTACTATTATCATCCCATTTTACAGATGAGAAAACTGAGAGGTTCTTTGAAAGCAAGAATTTTCGATCTCTCACAGAGCCTAGTTCAGAACCCACCTCATAGACGTGCTTAAGAAAGCAGGGCCTGCCTTGAGCTGAATAGGAATGCATTTGCATCCGACAGAACCAGAGCAGGGAAGTCAAGAAGGCCACTCCCACACAGGCTGACACTCGACTAGAAGACTCTCCTGACCCTTGATAAAGCTTGCACCAAACAATCAGGAAAGAGTTTTGAGAACTGAAGGTGCTTCCCTTTCCCCCCAACAAGAAGTCCTTCTGCCAAAACCAGGTAACGGGAAACGAAGTTTACGTTTCACCAATTCCATTCAGCGAATCCCAGGATTCTCTTCCCTGAGCTGGCAGGGACCTTGGAGAACATTTTGTCTCAGCCCCTTAATTTACAGGTGGAGAAACGGGGTTCCACACGGGGCACCTGCTATGTACAATGCACTGTGCCCAGGCCGCCCGAGGTACAAAGATGGCCAAGGCCCGTCCTGCCTTTCCCAAAAGGGATCCTTTCAAGAACGGCACTTAGAGAATGTTTGCTGTGGGCCACACGCTTCTCTAAGAACTCAACATACAACTCATCTATCCTCACAGCCACTCCCATTTCACGGATGAAGAAACTGAGTCAAGCTGACCATCTCCAGGTTACGTGGGAGGTTCAAGGGTGGAGGGGTTCTCAAACCCAGGCAGCCTGGCTCCAGAGGCATGCTCAGAACCCCCAGGCTCCCTTTTAGATTCCTAGACCGGATCGTCCACTTTCCTCCCACCCTCCTGTAGAAGACCGGGATGTGAGTGTCCTTTGGTGGGGTGGGGTGAATCATACATGAACCGAGCCCAGTTCACAGTGAAATGACAACAGGCAGCAAGGATTCCTTCTAACCTGCAGCAATCAGCTGCCTTCATGGCTGTTGAGCCACATGAATATGAGGAGCTTAACACACCACACGCGGGAGGGAATGGGGAAGGAATGGGCCGTTAGGAACTACTAAGACAAAGCAGCACCTCCCTTTTTTTTTTTTACTGGGAAATTGCCCTTTGGCCAAATAGATTCAAGTCACCCCAGAGCCACTTGAACACCACGGGTCTCCTCCCTTCCCTGGTCTCCTCCCTTCCCGGGAAGGGGGGGAACCTACCACAGCGGCCTCTTAGCACCTTCCCCCAGGAGAACCTCATGCTGCCTCTCGATATCTCTAATGAAAGTAAACGAAGTGGAATTCTTTTCTCGAGTTTAAAAGGCAAATCACGATGGTGTGTTTTCCAGACATACATTAACTCCGCACTCCAACCGGTTTACAATTCTTTAAGTACTTGATTTACAACCCAGGGAGAAAATGTTCTGAAAACCTTGCAAATGCATTGTGCATCGAAAGCTCGCCTACTCTGCAGAGCTGATCGCCAGGGCTTCTCAGATGGGGGCTGGAGTCTCGCGGGAAGATGTAAAAGTATGGGAGCAACTCAAGGAGGCCATGGAGCTCCAGAGACCCGCGGGGAGCAGAGGCCCAGCGTGGGAAGCAGGCTCCCTCCTCCTCTCCAGCCACGGTGCACTTGAGGCACTTGGCAATGCTGTCCACACGGTGGGGAGGCGAAGGGTGACCCAGGAAGGGAGGAGGATGGAGTGCCAAGGGGCCTTCCCTGTGCCTCCCACCTTCACAGAACTCCCCCTTCTCAGCATTGCTGGTGCACTCTCCATGCAGTTGTTCATTCATTCATTCATTCTTTCATTCATTCATACTCACTGAGCACCATATGCCCGGCACCAGGCTACACGCCAGGAGGCAGTGGTGAGTAAGACAGTGCCCCGGCTTCCCTTCTAATGGGGGAGGAAGGGAAGGGGGTAGACAGACAGATCATTAAATCCACACAGTTTGCGTCCTCTGAAGGAAACAGACACAGGGCTGAGACAGAGGAATAAGGGAGTGGGAGTCTGGACACCCAGGCAGGAGCCTTGAAGGACGTGGCAAATCGAGAGTTTAGTTCCCACACCACCCATGGGAGGGTTATAAGCAGGGAGAGCCACGATCCGAAATAAGACCACCAAGTGCTCAATACTAGTACCTCTCACCAAAATAATAATACTCGTCTAACTGTCAAGAGCCTACCATGCACCAGGCTCTGTGCTGGAAGCTTCCAAATCTTATTTCTCATGGCAATCCCACTTCAGAGGATATTGGTAGCCGCACTTTCTAGATAAGAAAATAGAAGGTTGGAGAAAACATGCAGCCTGCCTGGGATCGTCTGGCTACTGAGTAGCAGGGAGGGATCTGAACCTAAGTCTGTCTGACTTTACAGCCGTGATGTCTTCCTCTGCGCCTCATTTATATACAACCTCGCATTGTCCTCAGATTATTCCAGATGGATAAATTACATGCCCCCACTAAATTCTAGGTATCTCAACAGCAGGACTTACATTCTCCTCTGAAATGTCCCACAGTCCTGGGCACATTAGTAAGCACTCGTTAAACACATCTGGCTTATTGCTAGACTGAAAGGAAAAGATGTGCCAACCCCCATGTATGTTGTCTTCATTACGGGGACTCTTCAGCCGCTCAGTGACGTGGTAGCTAATAATAAGAATGACGAAAGCCACCACCAGGGCCCGAAACAGGGCCGTGCAGGTTGTACACACACAAGGCGCCCAGTTGGGGGGCAAGTGAATGGCATCCAGCCCACTCATTCCTCACAGAGCCACCCATCTAGGGGCTGCTTCAGGCCGGGAGGGAAGCTTTCTCAAATTCATCCATCTAGAGGGAGGCCTTTTTCTAATTCACACAGATGTGCCTTTTAGTCTAGCAATGGCCCTGGTGGCATTTACGATGCACCTACTATGTGCCAAGCACTGGGCTAAAGGCTCAGTGACATTACAACATCTTATTGAATCCTCTCAACAACCCATAAAATAAGAACTATGATGAGCCCCAGATGAGAAACAGAGGTTTAAAGGAGATTAGTGACCAGCTCAAGGTTACACGGCTGTCAGGGGCTGGGATGGAATGTGGACCCAGGCCGTCCGGTTCCAGGGATCTCTCAATCATGGCACACAGGACGCGGCTTTCCAGTTCTTGCACAAAACGAGCCTGAAAGCTCTGTGGACCCGTAGGTTGGAATCTTGGGGGCCTCACAGATATGGCTTCCACCCCCATCCCCACTCCCCACCCACCACCCCAGGCCCCAGGGTTTTTTTTAATCACAGCTTTATCGAGATAGAATTCACATATCACACAATTCACCCATTTAAAATGTACAGTTCACGGGTTTTTAGTATGTTCACAGAGCTGTACAACTGTCATCACAAATCGTTTGAGAACATTTTCATCACCCCAAAAAGAAACCCCATACCCGTTAGCAGCCACTCCCCATTTACTTCCAACCCACCCCAGCCCTAGGCCACCATTAATCTATTTCCTGTCTCTATGGATTTGCCTATATTTCATAGAAATGGAATCATACAATATATGATCTTTTCTTTCACTTAGCATATTTTCAAGGTTCATCCATGTTGTAGCATGTATTTCATTTCTTTTTATTGCTGAATAATAATCTGTAAATATCCCATAAATAGAATTATGGAATGGATCACAAATAATATTCCATAAATAAAATGAACATACCCTATTTTATTTATCCATTCATCAGTTGATGGACATTTGGGTTGCTTCTACTTTTGGGCCCTTAGGAATAATGCTGCTGGGAACATTTATGTGCAAGTTTCTGTGTGGACATGTGTTTGCACTTCTCCTAGGTGGACCTAGAGGTGGAACTGCCCATCCCTGTTTTAACATACAGTTAAAAGTTTACCAAAGAGTCTTGCCATGAAGCCAACATCTGGCTGCTCCTGGGCCGTTTCCAGAGAATTTTATCAATACAGCCAGACTCCACTCACGGGTGGGTCATCTGGCTCGGCCCCTCCTATTCTGGGGCCTGGGATCTTCTCATTCCTGCACTGTATAGTGTCGTCTGGGCCAGCGCGATGATAAATGCATTCTGCTTTAAAGCAGATACTTCACAAATCATAGCTTACAGACGCTCCAGGACTTTCATGTGGGAAAGACAAATGAGACTTATGCTGTCTGACTCCGGAGCCACTGAGGACAGGAAGCCATGGCCAGGAAGCCAACCCACCCTGGAGAGATGTCTCTCTCTCCCTAACGCATGCATGCAAATATCACAGAAAGGGAATTCGGGCAGGGAAGGGTCTGCCTAGGTTTGCAGGCTTTGCTATGTAACCCTCCATTCATTTCCAACCATTGTCTTTTCTTCCCAACAAATCAGAAAGTTCCTCGAGGTCAGGGATGATGACCTACAGCCTCGACATCTCCTAACATAGTCCCTTGCTCAATATATTCACTTCAGTTTGCTGAGGACCTACTATGTGCTTGGCACAATGCCAGGTGCTGAGAGTAGGTTTAGGATGGTTAGACAGGGCTTGCCAACAGACAAGATACATGGACTTAACCCTTATCTCCTGCTGCTTCCCAGGAGGAAGCACAATCACGAGGTCCTGGCATGGTGTGGGTGCACTTCTGTCTGCAGACGGGGAAGTGAACCAGGTGACCTCTGCAGGCCCCCTAGGGATTCCAGAATCTGAGGCTGCTTAAGACACAAAGAACTCAGTGTGTGTCCAGGTAGAGAGCTCCCTGACCAGATCCATTAAAACATATTCAAGGCCCAACAAGCGGACAGTTCGCCAGGAACTGACATATCTCTCTCCCAATGTGGTTCCTATCCTTACCTTCTCATACCTCAACTCTTGTGAAAACCTCCAGGCTGGCCTCCCTGCTCCAGGCCGCCACGCCAGACTGAAGGGCTCAGAGCCCTGCTGTGATCAGAACCCAGCTCGGCCCACCCGGAGGAAGAGAGTCGCTCGAGGTCTCTGCATCCACACTGCCTGGGTCCAAACCCTGATTCTGCTGCTGTATGTGACCTTGGGCAGGCTAGCCACAGTTTCTTCACTAGAAAATGGGATTATAACAGGATTGTTATGAGGATTCAATCAGTTAATATGTACCTGGCATGTTATAAGCATTCAAGAAGTGTTGGCTGATATTATTGTCATTATTAAATATTATTATTACCCCCTATCCTACCTAAGCAATCTTGCCTCCTTCTGTGTCCCAGCACAAACTCTGCATTCCAGGCCATCTGGCCGGCCCACCCTGGAATCTGGCCTCAGTCTGAAATGCCCCATATTTCAGTCTTCTGAATCCCAAATCCAGGGTCATCTTCAACAGCATTTTCCCTCCTAATCCTACAGTAAGTATTCCATGGCTCCTTCTCTACATCTCCTTCCTGAAGAGCAACAAGAAACTCCCCAGAAAAAGAATCACCCCCTGGCTGGTCTTCAGGTACCATGAATGAAGTACCATGCCTGAGTCCAGAGGTCACCAGCTGTGCAATATAAGGAATGCTCTCCATTTCTCCAGCAGCAATGGGCTGCAAAATAGATAGAGCTGCTTGACACTGTCTAACTGTATGACCCTGGGCAAGTGATTGACCTCCCTAAGCATCTTTTTCCCCATCTGTTAAATGGACCTAACCAGAGTGCACACCTCTTAGGGTTATTGTAGGGATTAAGTGAGAGAAAATGTCTGTAAAGCACTTAGCACGTGTGACACACCCCAAGCTCTCAAAAATATCAGCTGGTAGAAATAACAGCAGCAGAGGCAATATGGGGAGAGGGTGTTCCTATCCAGGATTGAATGCAATTTAATGAGCTAAGCTTCAATGAGCTACACTCCAACTTGAAAATCACCTGAAATAATTGAGTCCTGCATAGAAGAGGTACCCACGGCCTAGTCGCTGCTTACTCTCTCTTTCACCAGACTATAAGCTCCTTGGGTTTATTTGTGTCTATGTCCCATGAATAACATGGCGAGAAGCACATGGCAGATGGCAATAAATCTTTGTTCAAGTGAACAGAATTAGCTCAATATTTGTAAATACATTTCATCTTTGCTACTAGATTATAAGTTCTTTAAGAGTGAGGATCATGTCTTGCTCTAGGAAAGATCTGTTACATGAGTGATAGAAAAATGCTAACTCTAGAATCAGGTTGCTTAGACCCAGGTCAGTCACCTACCAGCTGGGCAACCTCAGGAAAGTCACTTAACACTTCTATGCCTTACTGTTCCCACCTCCAGGATGAGAAGTTCGGACTATACATTTGCCAAGGTCCCTTGCTCCCTGAAACTGGGTTTGGGCCTTAGCTGCAACATGGCGGCACCTCAGCCACCATGCATATGACAGCCACACGCTCCCTGGTTCGGCAGGCCAGCTTACTAAATTGCCCCACTGATCTGCAGTTTTCCAGCGCCAGGCTATGAATGACTTTGGGCCAGTGATTAAAACACCCATTCTTGGTCAAATCAGTTCCCTTGCTGAATGAAGATGCCTCCTTACCCAATCTAGAGCTCTGGTACCCAAGGACCCCCCGGCAAACTGGGAGCACACTCTGCCTGCCAGTCCTCTACTCCCATGCCAGACCCCTCCCAGAGGCCTCGCCCCCTGCTCACGCCGCACCACACTGCTCACAAGAGAAAACCTAGTGCAGAGGGAAAGTTGAACTTGGCCCTTGACAGTGAGGTGATCACATGACACCTCTCCCCAAAACGTTGTTTTTGGTTTGGGTTTTTTTTGGCAATCCTTTGTGCAGCCTGAAGGGCCAGGGAGCTTGGCTCAAAGAACACGCACACCACTTTATGACATGGGGGCACCACTCCACAGCCCTGCCCAAAATTGTATCAAAACAAAAGTTGTACAATAAACAAAGCCAAATTCAAGGTTTTAGAAATGCGTTCAGATCCTATCAGAATCTGGCTGATTGTCGTGGCTTCCTACGGGCCCACTTCCTTAATTAACCTAGCATTCCCTAATTAACCTGAAAAGTTGATTATTCCCCTACCTCTCCCTGAGTGATACAGGGCTAACTGTCCATTGCATCATGTCTCTCTGATGGTCTTAAATCTAAATGAAAGTCCAAGGGAGATGAGAAAACAAACCTGCTGAAAGGGGAAACTACACTGGCTTATTTCCCCTTTGAGGCTTTCTACAGATTATTCCGTTCTTACAAGTCCATGAAGTTGGTACTATTAGTAGCCCATTTTACAGGTGGGGAAGCTGAGGTTTCAAAGTTACATAGCTTGTGCAAGGTCACAAAACTAGTAAAGGGTCAGTTAGGATTTGCACATAAGCCAGAGCTCTTAGCCCTTCTGCAAGAGGGCCTCATTGTTGCGCTTGCTAATCTCTGGAACAAGCCACATTGAGTCCTCATCACGTGGACATGCTCAGGCAGTGGCCACAAGACCACATGTGGGAATGAAGTGGGGGGATGCCCGGACCACGCAAAGGGCTGGACTCCAAGTTCCTAACACTTCAACTCTCTTCAGAACTGCCTTTCACAGAACATAGAAGACGATGGCGTATGGTTTTGTTTCATCCAGAAGGCCCTTCCAGACGTGCAATTAAAAGCCACAACATTCTCATTTTTAAACACTTTTCTGACTCTGAGCTGCTTTCAATCAGCTGTGCTGATTCCACAGCATCTCATGCACCAGACTTCGGCCACTCACATCAGCAAAGTGGCTTCAAGCCGCTGCTCCTCTTGCAAGGTGCTATAAAAGGCAGGGCAACAAATTAAATGAAAACAAAACACCACTTCGGAACTCTCCCCGAAGACTGAAAAGGCAGAACTGAGACAGCACTCTCTCAGCTCTCCTCAACTGCACCTCAAAAGCAAGCTGTAGATATTTTGTGCATCCTTAGAACCAGAAGAAAACTCCAGGTTCATACATCAGATGAAAATGTCTTGCAGCTCTTGACAGATTCTGAGTCACCAAACAGCCTACAGGCAAGAACAACTTGCTGACCAATTTTTTGTGGCTTTGTTTTATTTTCTGTCGAGCCAGGCACAGGGAATTTTCCACCTAACCCTAACCCTAACCCTAACCCTAACCCTAACCCTAACCCTAACCCTAACCCTAACCCTAACCCTGACAATCCCTGTTTCTCACTTAAGTTCTTACAGCATCTGTGAGCACTGCGCTCAGCAGGCAGCCTTGCCATCACCCAACCTCAGTTTTCCCATCTGTTTAATGCCAAGTCTTCACCAGCTGATTCTGCTAACATTCGAAACTTATCTATCAAGTAGAAAGCAGTCTGGGGATTGCCAACTTCTGGGCCTGGATCTGCTACCAGATTCAAAATCTTTACCTACTTTTTGAGTAAAACAAGAGATTTAGCTGAAATTAATAACAATGGGAAACCGCACTAGAGATGGACAATAAGAGAGCAGGGCTCAAGTCTGGCGGCAGCGAGCCTCTTCCGTTCTCAGGGCGCCCCCTAGTGGCCATTCCACTAAATCCCGACGGAATGTTCAGCGTTTCTGCAAATAAAGAGAAAGACACCCAGCAAGAGAGAAAGGCAGGCTCCCGTCTACTGGTGCAATCCCTTTCACTGTAACCTAGTCTGAGGGTCAGGCAGCGAGACGAATGCCTGACAGGAAGCCCCAGTGAAGCTCAAAAGGTGTCTGCCGTAAGACAAGGTTTCATTCTTTCAAACAGTTTGCAGCAGCTCCCCAGCCTTCAGGCTTCTTGTGTCCCCTCACAGAGCCCAGACACACCCTTGCCACTCAACCCCTCACAAGCCCACATCCTCAACCTGCAGCTAGAACCGCGTCTGTTTTTCATTATTCTGCTTTCCAACTTCCCAGCGCGATTCTTCAACAGCTATTAAGACAACGTGAGCAAGGAGCTAAGCTTAGCTTTTGCTTATTCAACATCCAGCCTGGGGAATATCACCTCAGAAGGAAAGTATGAATGAAGTGCACGTTTCTCAGCATCTTCTTCCACAAACCCAAAAGTGTGCTCCTCAAAAGGACATCTTTACATCCATCTTCTCCTTAAAATTTTCAACCTACAAAAATGACACCTGCGCAGTGAATTCTCAACTACTAGCTTGTTATAGAATTTCTTTATGGGAGACAGCTTAAAAATACATTGTACCATGTCTCAAATTTCCAATTAACCCACAACAGACTTTCTTTTTAAAGCTAAAGGATAAAGTTGTATCAACCCAAACAGTGAAGCTTAGAATGAGGGAGTTACCCAAGTATCCAAATATTTGGGAATTTGGGGGCTGAACTTCCCGATTGGCGCCCCATTTTTTCCACAGGACTGTTCCTGCACAGATGCAAAAGAAAAAGATCATCAAGCTACAACTTCATCTGACAGTTCATTTTGCTTTTTCCCTGTGGTCATTTAAGTTTATAAGCAACCCTTGGGCCCTGAAACACCCCCAAAAGGGTACACAAGGAGTCCTATAATTAGTTCCTGACTTTGGCGGTCAATTGATTAAAATTCATCGAAGATGCTGCAAATCAAAGAACCGTGTTAATTTTCTGCCACACACCACACAAAATCTTTCTGCAACAGTCAGTCACATTGAACCTAACCCTCTAGCCACAAGCAGTGTGGATTTCAAGAGCTTGTTCTGCAGAAAGGAAAATGACAACAAACCAAGTTTGGGACAACGCAGAGACCCCAAGGCACTCAAGGGGTTCCTTGGGCATGTGCAAATGGCGCTGGGACTCTGGCAAGGTTTCAGCTGTCACAAAGGGGGGGGGGGCTGGGCTAGACCCCTGAAGCAATTTAGTAGCCCTGCAGTCAGGACCTGAAATGCAATTGAGTCGGCTGCAACTCAGCGTCTGTGCAGCTACTCATGCCCTGGGCGTTTTAGTCTTGCCAGAAGGCAGACGCTAACTGTCACAACCCTCAGGTGTGCAGCAGCCTTCGCTTTTGCTCCCTAACCTAAACAGGCAGGAGTCTGCCCTCCCATGCAGCAGACACCAGCACCAGCGTGATGAGGAGTACGAATGGGAAGATGCAGGGGGAGAGGGAGTCGCATTCATCCACAGGACACGGGACTTGGGGGACCAGCTCCGAGCTGAGGACGTGGGTCTGTTTGGAGTTAGAGCAATAAGGCATTCCAGGGCATGGTCTGAATGCGTGCCCGCGAGGGAGACTACGCTGGTCCCAACGCTGCAAAGTGTTTGCAAATCATAAACACTACTTTGCTGCTGGGATAAAAACCCCCAAAATATGCGCAGACAGGATGTAACAAGTGTTTCGGGAGAGAGACACGCCTGAGTCACGGGGAGCTGGGGGGAGAATGAGGAGTCTGTCTGGGGGTTCCCGGGAAGCCCCTCTCGGATAAGAGAGCCTCAGTGCCCAAGACCCCCGCCCCGCGCGCCCTCGGTCCCCAGCCGCGTCTAGCCCGCGCCCCGCCGCCCCCACCCCGGGGGTCTCCCCACTCACCACTCGGCCCGAAAACCTCTCGGTGGCCCTCTTGACTTTGCCGTAGGTGCCTTTGCCCAGGGTCTCCTGCAGCTCGTAGCGGTGCTTCAAGTTGTGCTTGTGGTGATGCCGCTTCACCCCGTGCGGCTTCCTGGGCTCCGGGGCCGCCGCCGCGGGGGCTGCGGTGGCCCCCGCCACCGCCTCAGGGAGAGAGCCCGGCGCCCCCGGCCCCAAGTCCGGGCCGTCCCCCGCCGCGGGCGCAGCGGCCCCCTCCATGTCCAAACGCGGGGCGAGCCGGGCTGGAGAGGGCAGGTCCGGGCACAGCGCTCGGGGTGTCGGGGTCCCCGCCGAGGCAAGCCGGGGTGCGCTCAAGGTCGCCCCCGCAGCATTGGGGAGGCGGCCCGATCCCGCTCGGGCTGCGGCTCGGTCACTGGCGGCGGCGGGGACTGCACATCTGGCGCCCCCGGCGCGCACGGTCCGCGCACCGCCCACCGGCCGCGGCGAGCTGCGGAGCGTCGGGCGAGGTGGCGGCGGTGGCAGGGGAGGCGGTGGTGTTTGCAGGAGGGAGGGGAGAGGGGTGGCTCCGAGCGCCGGAGGGGGAGTGTTATGTGGGGCGCCGCGCCCCCGACCCCTCCCCCGGAGGACGGGCAGACGGGGCGGGGGCGGGGGCGGCGCGCTCGCCCGGCCCGGGGGAGGGGGAGCCAGGGGCGGCGTGGCCGGGGCTTCCCCCACCTCCCCGCCGCCGCCCCGGGGCCACCCCGCGCTGGGAGGGGGATGGGTGCGTGTCGCGGCGCGCCTTTTGTGCCGCGCGGTGTAGGCCGCAGCGGCGGCCAGGGGGCTTTGTCCTCTCTCGGCCGGGACGAGGACGCGGGGTTCCAAGCCCGGGCGCCCCCTCCCCGGGCTCGCCCGCCGCAGCTACCGCGGGCCCTCCGCCGCCGCCGCCTCCTGCTCCGGCCGCCCGGCCTCCCTTCCTGCTCGCGCCCGGGCGGCGGCGGCGGCTCGCCGAGCTCCGGGGCCAGGGAAGCGAGAGAGCTCCGAGCTGGGGGCCGCCGGGAGCCGCTCGCGATCCGGCCGGGGGCGCCACGGGCCCGGGCGCCCCTTCATTTTCTTTTAGGTGTCGCCGCGGCCGCCAGGCCGGAGACGGGGGAGCGTGGGGGGGAAGGGAGGCTGGGCGGGTGTTGGGTTACAGGCGGTGAGTCACGGTCCCCCTCCCGCCGCAGTGCGCACACCCCCCCCCCCCGCGCGCGCCGCTGGGGCTGGCACCCCCGCCGCGCGGGCCCCCACCTCCGGCTGGGGAAGGGCTGTCCGCCTGGGGCAGCTGCGCGCCCCGGAGAGCCCCGAGAGGGGCGCTGTGACCCCGGCCCCGCGCCCTCCCCGAAGAAAGGCGGGGTCAGGGAGGAAGGGAGGAAGGGAGGCTCGGAGGCTGAACCTGGGGCCCGCCGCCGGACTGCCGGCCCTCCGACACCATCCAGGACTCCGGCCGGGCAGCCGCCTGGGAAAAGAGGAGAGTTGGGGGCTTGGAAGAGATGGGGCGCTAGAGGCGCCAGGGCGGAGATGGGCGCCCACGCTGCCCGCCAAGGCTGCCTTCGGAGGTGGGCAAACCAGGGACCTCGGATGGCGCAGAGCCCATGGCCTGCAACTTGCAGGCCTCTTGGCCCCTTGAACCTTGGGAGTTTTCTTTTAACTGGAAGGGCCTGGAGATGGTAACATAGAACATACGCCCACAAACTGAGGGTCAGGCAGGGAGGGCCTCCAACAGCGGCGGCGAGGCTGCCTCCGTTCTCCTAAGCAGCGGCAAGGAAAAATAAGGAAGGCGGCAAGCGAAAAAGAGGCCTTAGGGAATTTTTTTTTTTTTTTTTATAAACGGTGCAGTATACCAGACTGGAATAGGAAGAGTGAGGTATGAAGAATGTCTGGTGCGTTCTGCACGTGGATTGGGGGTTCTTTACTTTTCCACCAGTGAGCCAGCTCTCTTCCGCTGCAGCTCTCAGGTTCATTCCTTCTGCATTCCTGCTGTCTTCACTCCTGTCTCCCCCTTATCACCTTACCCTGGACTCCTGGAAAAGCGGGTCCTCCCAGAGAGCCCCCTCCCTGCTGCCAGAGTAATGGCCTAAAGCACTGCAGTCATATCCTCCATGCGTGTGCCTCTGCCACACTCCGGTGCTTGGTATTCTTGTCTGTCCAAACTTTTCTGCTGATGCTTGACATAAGCCCCTCTGCCCCTTCCTGCATTCCCCAGCAGCACACTGGTTATTGCATCATACAAACACAAAGACCTTGTTTATTCAATTCCTATTCTGCCCTCCACACTTGCAGGGCTTCCCTGCCCCCATCCTGAAACTATACTCTGCTTTTATACAAAGTCTAGACATTGTGCACGCGCGTTAGAGTCACAGTGAGTAACATGCAGGTTGAGCCTGGCACCCCAGGGCATAGGCTGTGTGACCTTGGTCAAATGACTTAACCTCTCAGAACTTCAGTTTCCCTTTCTTAAAATATGGATTAGCAGATCTGTGTACAGGTAAACAGATTGTGTCCTAGTGGTAATTAAAACTGTTCACCAAACATCTTCTGGTTCTTTCCCTCCCCCAGGATGCAGTAGGAATCCACTACCCCGCCCTCTTGAAATTAGATGAGGGCATATGACTTGCATAGGCCAGTGGAATGAGAGCAAAAGTGATATACGTTGCTATCAGGTGGAAAGTTTTAAGAGCCCATGGACAAATCCCCATGTCTCGATGATTCTGAAAGTACAGTCTTGGCAATCCTATCTTGACACCCATGGAAGTACAGAGATAGAGGCTCCCAGCCAGCCTGGGTCTCCAAAGATGGCAGAGCAGTCCCAGCTAACCTGCAATGGAAAAGTGGTTTGAACAAATATTAAACCTGTGTTGTGTTAAACCAGTGAGATTTGGGGGGTTGTTTGTTACAGCAGCATAACCTAACTTCCTCTGGCTGATAGTGTTGCTCCCATGGGCCTGGGACTTAATCAGTATTTGTTGAATGAGTAGCACCTACCAGATGCTGGTACCTTTTTATGACTGAACTCTCCTCTGTAAAGTGGTTGTTATAATCCCTATGTTCAATAGAAGAAACCATATCAGAAAGGTTGAGTAATTTGCCTGAGATTACATAGGTTGTAAATAGCGGCATCGGGATTTAAACCCTACCTGTCCAGTTCCAAAGCTGGTGCCCTTCCTCTTCCCCATGTGCTGTGCTACCTCTCCTTAAATGGGAAGGATGGAAACACCCAGTCTTTGCCTGGCACACAGTCACGCCCAAGCCCCGGGAGTTCCTCTCCAGACCGAATTCCTATAGCATTTATAATCTGAACCGCACTTCAGCACAATGTTATCATGCATTGTGTTCGAGTGTTTTCACGTAGACAAAGCATTTCCTCCAACAAGATCCCACGCTCCTTGATTTAGAGCTTGAGTTCTGGAGTCAGACACCCTGGGTTCAAATCGCTGTTCCACGCTAGTAATTGACCATCTTGGACCATTCTTTTCCCTCTCTATGCTTGGGTTCTCTCAGCTGCACCATGGCGATGGTCATAACATAGGTGGTGTTGGTGGTGGTAATAATATGTCCCATGAGGTTGGTGTGAAGATTAAGGGATATAATATATACACTCAATAAATCATGGCTATAAATATTGTACTTACTTTTCATCTTCCACAGCTCCCCCTAGAATTCAGGCAATTACAAGCAGTTTAATCACACTGCTTGATTAGACTCTGATTTCTGGCTTCCTTCTGGATACGAGACAGATGTTGTAACATCTGCAGTTGGAAGCATGACATCCACACTGTCCTACAACTTATATTTACATCAGGCTCATTACTTCTTCTTTATTACGCCTTCCAGTCTCAAAGCAATGTAAAAGAAAGGAGCTATGTTGCTTCTTGAGAAATCTTTGTTCAGAAAACATAGTAATACCAGTTATCGTTGATCTACTATCTACTGTCTGCCAGGACCTTTATATGTATTACCTCTAATCATTATAACACTGCAGGGTGGATGTTATGATACCCATTCTGCTGTTAGGAACACTCAGTCTCAAAGAGGTAAGTTGCTTATGATCAGGCAGTGTGTAACTGCCTGAATAAAGATTTGAACTCAAGTCTCTGACTCTAAGACTTGGCTCTGACCCCTGTTCCAAGCTGCCTGACATCCCCGCTCACATCAGTGAATGCCCGTGCTTTGATTGGCACTAGTCTTCCATTTGTCTAGATGAGGTTTTGGAAAGTTACCTAAGGTTGTGACATTTCTAACTAAAGTATGTTGTCTGGTAGACAGCTTACAGTAAAGAGCGACCCAAGAAAGTGCTTATTCTTCACTGTGGCAGAAGAGTGCTAGCTGCCCACTGAAAATTCGTGCTTCTTCTTCCATGGGGGAGCTGATGGACAGCTGCTCAGCTGGGGATATATTTCCCAGCCTCCCTTGCAGGCAAGCATGGCCATGTGACTTGTTCTCTCTAATGGAATATGAGCAAAAGTAACGTTCATTACTTCCAGGCCAGTAATTAAAAAATGGGTGTGCCTTCTCCACCTTGCCTAGCTGGACGCAGAGGACTCCAAAGCCCCAGAGTACTGTGGAGTCCCGAGATAAAAGAAGCCTCTGACTCTGCATCACCTTGAGGAATAAAGCCACCCCCTAGCCTGACATTGGGCTGGTACATGAGTGAGAAATAAACTTCTATTTTGTTAAGCCCCTGAAATCGGAGGGTTTGTTACAGCAGCTGAAACTGCTCTAACCAATACATGCAGCTTACACTAAGTTTGTACTTACATATAAAAAGCAAAAGGGAAGATTATAACAACCATCTGAATAGTTTGAACCAAAAATGCCACTTTTATATTCTCTGTCTACTTAACTTAAGCAGAAAGCAGATTATTTGGGGCCAGAGTTTTCCTTTAATTTTTCCTGGGTTACATGTATCGGAGATCAAATAAGACGAGTATTCAATAGTTGTAAAACGGTAAGAAACAAATTTACTCTTTCAACAATATTTCTTATTTTCCCACTACATACCAGGCATCCAGGGCTGAGGATGTGCTGGAAAAGACAGGCGTGGTCTCATCTTGATGAAGATGAGTCTGTGGGTAATAAACACAATTTATAGCATTCAGCTGACCTCCGGCCACCAAACTTCTTGGGAGAACCCAGGCTATTTGAATGTGGAATAGACAACTAAAATAAAAACTAAAATTTACTCACAAATCAAAACAGAAAGCTATGCTTCTCCCCCTGCTAAGTGACTAGAGAAACAGTTAGAATGGTGGTTAAGAGCATAGACTCCAGAATCAAAACCAGCTGAGTTCAAATCCTGCCTCTACCACTGTCAAGCTGTGGGATCTTGGGCAGCTTCCTCTGTGTTTCTCAGCTTCTTCATCTTTAAAATGGGGACATTAATCATACCGAGCTCAAAGGATTGTTGTTGAGGATTAGATTGAGTTGATGCAAAAAAAAAAAATCCCTAAGAAGTGCATAAGATGCATCGTAGCACCCAATAAGTATGGGCTGTTAATGTTATTTGCCACCTTCCCTCTGGTGTTAGCTTTTATGTATAAAAGGATACAAGGGAAGACCTTTTCATGGAGGTTGATAGATGACACCAAGAAACAGGATTATGAGTAGAATCAGTCAATGTTACAAGGATTCAACTGAAATAACCCAGACTGAGATCTTGCTGTCCTTTTTTCTCGTCTGTTTGGTGACTGAGAGGACAGAAGGATCCTGTTTCAGAAGAGCATCAGTGTGAGTATCCTCCGTAGTAGGGGGACAATCACGGGACAAGAGACAGGGCTTCCAGGCCCTGCTGTAGTGGTGGTGCTACCCTGGGCAGGTGCCTTCACCTCTCTGTGGAATGAGGTCATGAGGCGAGATGACCTATGATGACCTCTGCCCCTGACAATTCTTGACTCCTGGAGACTCAGTTTTACGTTCCTTGCACATTCCTTCTTTTCCTCCCTTCTCTGTGCCTGTGTGAAGAGGACGGGGCAGGCGGATGATTGGCAGCAGCTCCATTTGCTTTGTTTTCTCTGTCCTAAACTTTATGCTGAAAAATAAGATAGTGTCTTCCTGAGAGAATAAAGCAGCGGAGATCCACTGGAAGGTTCTGTTATCGAGAAAAGAAACTGAAGTGTGATAAACTCCCCGTCAACAGGGGAAGCACTGGCAGGACTCCAGACACGGAAAACAGCACTGTGCCACCCTGGAAAGAGTGGCCACCGGAAAGTCAAGAGAGCAAATACCTCACGTGCAGGGATGCGCTGGGGTCATGTGGGAGAACAACTCTAATTGGCTACAACGGAAGAGCCTTTGGGTCTCATTGAGCTTAAAGGAGGGGTTCTGGGCAGGGTAGGAGGAGGTATAAAGAGCTCTTCTCTACATTTTGCTCCCCGAATGGGCGGAGACATTCAACCATGTTAGCTAACTGCTTACCATGGGCCCATCGTGATTCTAGGTACGGGGGATACAGAAGTGAACCAAAACGAAGTCCCTGCCTTCATTAGGTTTACAGATAGACGATGAACCCTGGACGAGTAAATGTATTACCTGTCAGGTAATGGTAAGGGCTGGCAGGAAGAATAAGGCAGGTTAAGGAGGTAGAGAATGATGAGGGTGGCGAGAAGACTTTCTGATAAGGTGACATTTAAACAGAGGCCCCAAGAAAGTGAGAGAGTGTACAATCTGGATATCTGGGGGACAGTATGGATATCTGGGAGAAGAGCCTCCCAGGCATAGTACATGCAAAGGCCCTGAGACAGGAATATCCTTGACAAGTTCATGAAACAGTGAGGAGGTCATTGTGAGTGGAGTGAATAGGAGGAGAGTAGCAGGAGTTGAAGCCAGAGAGTTAACAAAGGACCAAATCCTGTGAGGCTTTGTGGAATAATGTAAGAAAATTGGGTTTTATTCTGAGTCAGGCAGGAAGCCATTGGCCAATTCTGATTAGAGCAATGACCTAATCGGACTTGGGTTTGAAAAGTCTTCCTCTAGCCACTGTATTGACAATAGACTTGGGGAGACAGGGTTATGATTGGGGGGGAGGGGAGTGGGGACCATGACAGATGCAAGGAGAGGCATCTACAAGAACTACAAAGCAAGAATTCTAGCACTTAGTCAATCTCCTCATGCATCCCTCCTCCATGTGGTCACCATAGTTCATGCCTAAAACACATATCTATCTGACCCTGTGTCTCCCTCCATGGGACGCTGCTGATCTCCTCCGGTCTTTGGGACGAAGTCCAAACTCCTTAGCCTGACACACAGGTCAGCGTGACAGAGTAACAAGAGCATTGGCATTAGCGTCAGAAAGACGTGGATTAGAACCCTGCCCTATCGTTCACCAGCAGTGTGACTTGGCCCAAGTCACTCGACCTCTCTGACCTTGGTTTGTTCTCTTTCCTCCTTATCCTGGATATTGTTACCTGCGTGTCAACTCCATGAGGGCGGGGCCTTTGTCCTGTTCCCTGCTGTATATTCAGCCCCAGGAACAATGCCTAGCATGTAGTGGGCAGTCAACATTATATGTGTGGAGTCAACGAATGAGCTGATGTAGGAGAAAGCATCTGGCAGAGTGGCTGGCACACCAGTGCGCCTTCCATCTGCCAAGTAACGCTCGTTTCCCTTCCCTCCACGGTTTGACCCTAATGGTACTCTCCTGATTCGTGTCCACACCGCCTCGTCCCACTGAGCACTGGACGTTCCAGGGGCACTTCTGACTGTTTCATGCCTCTCTGCCTTTGCACATGCTGTGCCCGATGCCTGGGATGCCTCCTTTCCTGTCCTCCAGATGACAGGCTCCTACTCATCTTGGAGACCTAGCTTAAGATGTCACCTCTCCTCTGATCCTGCACCAGACAGAACTGAAGGCTCAGTTCTCTGTCCCCAGAGCACTCAGTTCCTGGGTCTACTATAGCACTTACCTCATGGTATTACAATTATTGGATTATGTGCTCAGCTCTGCCCAGTTGCCCGGGAGCTCCAGGATGGTCAAACTTAGAAGCACTGTCCAATAGAAATATAATGTGAGCCACGTATATCAGGTAGACTTTTCTAGCAGCCACATTAAAAACAAGTAAAAACAAAGAGAAGGAAATTAAGTTCAATAATATATTTTATTTAACGTAATATGTCCAAAATATTACCATTTCAATAGACAATCAATATGTAATCAATATAAAAACTCATTGATGGGGTATTTTACATTTTCCTTTGGTACTGTCTTTGAAATCTGTTGTGTATTTTACACTTACAGTAAATCTCAATTCAGAGCTAAGTTTTCAATGGTCAAACTGAAATGTAACCCTAGCAAAACAGTAAAGTTGTATTTAACAGAAAAATATTTTAAACTGCTCCAGGGTTTTCTAATTTAAATTTTAGTTAATGGCATAAAATTAAAATTTTAGTTCCCCAGTCACAGAGGCACATTTCAAGTGATCAATAGCCCCATGTGGCTAGTGGTTACTATAACCAACAATACAGATCCAGATCTTATTCTTCTTTCTCAGAGAGGTATAGATCTGGCTTGTAATGTGCCATATAAATATTGAATGGATGGATACATGGATAGATGGATGATGGATAAATGGAGGGATGGATGATGGATAAATGGATGGATGGATCGATGGATGGATGGATGATGGATAAATGGATGGATGGATGGATGATGGATAAATGGATGGATGGATGGATGGATGGACGGATGATGGATAAATGGATGGATGGATGGATGGATGAATGGATGGATGATGGATAAATGGATGGATGGATGGATGGATGGATGGATGGATGGTGGATAGATGGATGGATGGATGGATGGATGGATGGATGGATGGATGAATTTTACTACCTTTACTTCCTCCCTAGTTTACTTTCCTATGTCTTACTCTGGAAATGCATAGCCCAGGAAAGAGAGAAAGAACTTAAGGGAAAGATGAATCCATAGAAATATCCTTTGGACTCCAATTTTTCAATTTGCCCCCTTGGGCAAAGTTCAAAAGCATCAAAGTTCTGCTCTCTGACCCATGCAGCTCAGCAACTCAGCACCTTCAACTCTTTGTTCAGATGTCATCTTGTCAGTGGGGTCTTTCCTGACTATCCTGTTTAAAATTGCAGCCCATCCTCTCCTCCCCCATCCCACCACTGATGTTCCTTACCCACTTTCCCTGCTTTATTCACCACAGCATTTCCCAGCGTGTAATATATTATGTAATCTACTTATTTGTTGTGCTTGTCTGAACAAAGTAGGGATTTTTATCTGTGTGATTCACTCATGAATCCCCAGTACCTGATATATAATAGGTGCTCAGTAATTATTTGTGGGATGAATAA
This sequence comes from Diceros bicornis minor, assembly GCF_020826845.1. Lineage (NCBI taxonomy): Eukaryota > Metazoa > Chordata > Mammalia > Perissodactyla > Rhinocerotidae > Diceros > Diceros bicornis. The sequence continues at coordinate 17,960,490 of NC_080764.1, read as the reverse complement.
GTGGATGGATGAATATTTTGAGTTCCAGCCCTTTCATCTGCTAGCTCTACGACCTCAGTAAGTAATTAAAGATTAAATCTCAGTTCCCTCATCTGTAAAATGGGTATCATAGTAATACTTACCTTACAGAGTTGTGCGATATGATCCTACAGCATTAATGCTTACCTTATAGGACTAAATAAGATAACATCTATGAAGTGTTTAGCATAGTACCTACATAGGTATGTGGTAAGCACTGACAAATGGTAACTTCTATTATTACTGTTTAAATAATAATATTATTAGATTTATTCTATTGGGTTCTATAACAACCATATAAAGCAATTACAATTTCCCAAGTAATTCTGTCCCAAACAAAAAAAAACTAGGTCAGGGAAAAGTAGTGTCAGGATCTAGATTTTCTGCATAATTGCCTATATTTACCTGTCCTGTTTTTATTTGTATTTCTAACCATGGGATACAGGTCCCTCGGCCCCACCCTGCCAAGGCCCGGGACAGCTCAGTGTCAGCCCTGCATCCATTACGTTTACTATCACCAGGAACTTAGGCTTGAAAAGTAGGCACGAGAGGGAGGGCATTCCAGGCGCGTTACCAGCCTCCCATGAAGGCAGAAGCTCTTGGCACACCTCCTCCGCAGCAGTCACACGGGCCTGAGATGGCCGGGGGCCTGGCAGCTGGGCCCAAGCGGAGCCAGGCTGCCCAGGCAGCCAACTGGTGAGGGATGCATTAGTTGCCTTCCCAGCAGATGAGACACGTGCCCCAGATTCCTCTCAAGGGCCTGCTTCTCCCGCTGCATCTCCAGCCTTATCCTTTAAAACCCTTAACTTAACAGGCACATTTCCAATCTGCCCTCCCTTCACGATGCTCTGCACCCACCTGTTCATTCACGCATGCAACAAATGGTACGTGAGCATCTGTGAGATGCAGTCATTGTGCAAGGACTGGGGCTAAAGAATAATATAAGCTAGTCCTCTGCCCTCAGGAAGTATCTAATACCTCCCATCAGTATCATGCTTTCACAGTTGACAGAATGCTTTCACACATGCGGTCTCTTTGAATTCTCAAAATGATATTGAACTTGGGACTAGACATTTTTATTTCCCCCACATTTCACTGGATGTGCTAAGAGATTGGGTGCCTTACCTAAGGTCTCACAGCTCACAGACGGGGAGCCAGGTCTCAAACTCAGATATTTTGGCTACACCGCAGCTGGTATCCAAGCAACATCACATCTCACAAACAGCAGTTCTATAAAAGTCACAAAAGTCAGCTCCCTGAAAGATAAAGGCCATTTGATTGGAGATCCATTGGCTCCAAAAAGAAATTGCATGTTATACACGGGGAGGGGAGACTGACTCCCTCCCCAGCACGACAGAAGGGTGCATCTGGGAAACTTGCAGGAATTGGGAGCCCCACCAAATCTGTCTTTCCCTGGCCCCTCCGATACAAGGAGGCCCCCTCGGGATTCGTGTAACCCCTGAACTCAGAGCCCAACTGCCCAGACTAACAGCATGTGGAGAAATGCAGGCAGCACACGCACAGCTGTGAGCCACACCTCTTTCGCCCTGAAGCACCGTTTCTGGTGTTCCGACCTCTAAACCTGAAGTTCTCCGGGAGAAACATCCCGGTGGCTGTATAAGAAAAAACGTCTTCTCGCAGCACCACCAAGTGGCTGAGTCTCTGCCCAGTGAAAACTCCGTGACACAGGCAGAAGAAATCCAGTGCGCTTCAGGGCCAGCCAAGGCACAACATAGCTAATGACAGGACGGAGAAAAAGAACTTGGCAGAACGGAGGTGGGGTGGAGAAATTCGGGGGAGATCCAGGAGGCAGGGAGATCCAGGGGTCCTAGGACAGGGAGAAGGCAGGCAGTCAAAGCTCTTTATCAAGAAGCAATTTGGCAGAAAGTCATAGATTATTAGGGCTGCACGTGACCAACCCTTCCCTTTTCATAGATGGGGAAACTGAGGCCCAGGGAAGTTCAGGCTCTTACAGTGTGATATAAGGGCAATGACGGACTCTGTGCAAAGCGCATGACCTGTATGATCTCATTTAATCCATACAAGTCTAAGAGAGAGTCATTAGTGCTCCCCAATTTCACAGGCAAAGACATAGTAGGAGCCAGCACGCTATAGCCCCACTACCTGTTTCTGTGCCTTACACAAGCTAAGACTAGTTTGTACATTTTTAAGCGGTTGGAAAAATCAAAGAATAATGTTTTGTGATGTCTGAAAATTATATGAAATTCAGATTTCAATGCCATAAAGATTTATTGGAACACAGCCATGCCCATTTATTTATGTACATCTGTGGCTGCTTTCGAGCTGTAAGAGCAGAATTGAGTAGTTTCAACAGGGACCATATGCCCGTCAACGCCTAGAATATTTATTATCTGGCCCTTTAAAGACAGAAAAAATTGGGGCCCGCCCGGTGGCGCAAGCGGTTAAGTGCGCACACTCCCTTGCGGCAGCCCAGGGTTCGCAGGTTAGGATCCCAGGCGCGCACCAATGCACTGCTTGTCCATGCTGTGGCAGCATCCCATATAAAGTAGAGGAAGATGGGCACAGATGTTAGCCCAGGGCCAGTCTTCCTCAGCAAAAAGAGGAGGATTGGCAACAGATGTTAGCCCAGGGCCAGTCTTCCTCAGCAAAAAGAGGAGGATTGGCATTGGATGTTAGCTCAGGGCTGATCTTCCTCACAAAAAAACAAATAAATAAAGACAGAAAAAACTACCAGCTCTTACGATAGAGACTCAAAGAACTTGAGGAACCCAGGGAGAAGTGATTTGATGGAAAGAGAATAGCATATGGAGTTAGAGGATCTGGTCTGTCACTGACTGTGTGGTCTGTAAGATGGGAGATAACAATGAAATCCCCTACCAGGTGTGTTGTATGGATGGGCTGAAAACTCATATGGAAAATTCTTCCTCTGTTGTAAAGCGCTCCATGTTTGTGTCCACTGTTATTTATTAGATTAGAGTCAGGTTAGGGTCCCGATCTCCTTACTCCTCATCCTGCATACTTTCCACTACATTACGCGGTTTCTCTGGGCCTCAGTTTCCCCATCTATAAAATGAGGATAATGATACCCTTCATCATAGGGATATGGTCAAAGCGAAAAAAAAAAAGAGCATGTTTGTGAAAGCCACTTGTAAAATACTTTGTATGTGGTTAGTTGCAGGGTCTCAATCTCCATTTTATAATCAAACGGGATGCACTGAGTTTTCAGGCTCCCGATTGCAGAACTGTGAGCCAAAATGAAGAGCCAGCAAAGGGACAGGACAAAGAACCCCAGCCTGGCTTCAGCCCGGCCTCTTGCTCTTTCAAGAAGAGCAGCCCCTCAGCGTCCTTTCCAAAGGGCAACTGATTGGATTCTTGGCACCTTCAGGATGCCGGGAGGGCATTTAGGGAAATGAATGTGTCCTTGGGGTGTTTCCACCCAGCCGTCCCCTTCCAGCCTGCACTCGTCCTCTCGCCTCTGGCCTTCTCGGGTTACCAGTGGGCTTTGTCTTCAGGGATGGTGCCAGCCGCTCATATCAGGCAGATGGCAGGTGATGAGCGGACTCTGGCCGACGGACCAGATCCCTACACTGACGAAGAGTGGACTGTGGGCAGTCACCAGGGCAGTTGGTGAAGAGAAGGACCTGCTGCTGAGGCGGGAGATGGTGAGCAGCCCACTCAGTCCACACCTGGCCGCAGCAAAATACAGCAATTAGCCAGAGAGTTTAGGCAGTCAATAGCTTTACCTAAAATGTCCCAGCAGCTGTCACCAAATTGCTCGGGTCATGAGCCTACCTGCTGGCTCAGATCTCCATTTGACTGTGTGGCTCCTTAGCATCTAACTGCATCTATCTAAAACAGGCCCAGCCAAAGTTGAAGGGAATAAAGCACAGAGAAAAATCAAATGAAGGAGAGGCCGTGTATATTGAGAATGAAAGCTCTTGAGTCAGATCTGGGTCAAATCCCAGCTCCCTCCATTGCTAGCTGTGTGACTTTGGGCAAATTGCTTAACTTCTCTGGGCCTCAGTTTCTGCATTCACCGAACGGGACCAATACCTAACAAATATCATTTGGGGAGGATTAAATTAAAGTATGCCTTGTGTCTGGCACATAATAAGGGCCCAATTAAAGCGGAACATTGTTATTTTTTACCAATGAGGCAGCAATTTCTCCTTAGACGTCTTAGTAGCCCTTTGTCCCTCAGATCAGGACTGCAAAGAACCACTTGCTAAATGTGAATGAATGAACTAACAAGTGAAAGAGTAGTGTGCTTCATTCTGTCTTCCTGATAACATCCAAAAGAGTTACGCTATTGCATTATTGTGTCCAATTTACAGATAAGCAATGTGAGGCCCAAGAGCCTACATCATCCATAGAAATGGGTAATTCAAGCCAAAGGTTTAAATTTTGGCTTCTGTTTGAGCCTCTGTTTCCACATGAATTAAACAGGTATAATCGTCAAACCTATCTTACTGGGTTGTCAAGGGCATCCAAAGAGAGGAGGCCATGTGAGAACATCACATTTGTGGCTATTAAGTGTAAAAGTTCACTCTCCAGGGAATGTACCTTCATAAGACACAGATTGCCTGTTTGGCTTTAGCCAAAAGGATGAAATGCTACTTACAGAATTTCAAACATAGCCGGATGAGCTTGAGAAGTATCAATGCAGGTGAGGAAGAACTTCCCATCACTTTTGCAAATAAGTGACATATGGCAACATGGGCCGGGGGTGACCTTGTCCTCTGAGAGTGTTTCCCTGGATTTGTAGAGTCCAACCTTGACTGTGGCTCTGGCCTCTACAGACGATAGAGTTGCAGAGACCGTGGACTTCACAAAATCCATCCCCATTACTTTAGCAGAAGCATCTGGCATAGTCCCCATTTACGAGCACCCTGTTAGAGCTACGGGGGTCTAAGACTACAGTGAGCTGTTTTGTTCACTCCCCTGGCTCTGTCATAAGTAGAAACCCACCAGAGGATGCCTTTCAGATTACACACACACACACACACACATCCAATTAAGACTATTTAACATTAAAAGATCTTCCAATATAAAATTATTTAACTGTCTAAACTAAACCTTCCCATTAATGCACCACACGTATTCCTTTGGGATAAAAGGCCTTATCAGTGCCTTAACGCCCAGGAAGGTACCTGTAGGAATCGCTCACCTGTAGGAATGGGTGCTCGCTCTCTTGCCTCAGCAGTTGTCTCAGCCATCCCGGTGGGTTAGATCTAGCACAAGACTTCTCAGCAGAGCATGATCCGAGCCTCTGGCCAAAAACCTTCAAGAGTTTCTTAGGCAATGGGGGAGGGGGTACAGGGGTGCACAGCACAGCCCCTGCAGTGCCAAAAAATGCCGTCTAGCTATGAATGCTCAGGGTTCCTGGGCGCTGAACAGAGGAGCTCCTCTTCTGTGATTGGTTTCCCTGGGGCGTTGCTGTTCACGCTTTCTTGGCTGTATGCAAATAAGCTATATGCAAATAAGCAAACTCTAATGTGTTGATTCTAGATATATCAATTAGCATCCATGCTGGCTCTGCGTCCCCTGCCATCTCTCTGTCTTTTATGGATGTGTAAATTAGGCTACCCTAATATGCTGATGATGAAAAGATGGTGGTCCTCGCTGGGAGGAAGGTGGCCCTCATGGGCTGATGTTGGTCCTAGAACTAGGACTCCAACTTAAAAGCGTATACTCATACACTCTACACACCCATAGTAGGTGTTCAATAAATGTTCTCTTTCCTGGTTTGAGTTGCTTTCTTCTCTCTGTCCCCACCATGTGGCTGGTTTCCCTCCTTGGTACTTCCACACCATCAGTGCCTTTCCATTTTTTGGAATTATCTGTTCATCTATTTGTTCTCTTCCCTAGACCGTGAGCTCTTTGAAGGCAAGGTCTGGGTCTCTTTTTCATTGTGTGTCACTAGTGTTATCGATACAGTCGGTGCTCAGTTAATATTGAACTAAGCTGAGCTGAAGCCCAAGAATGTAACTATCAAGGAATGAGACTGATCTCTTAAAAATAAATACATCAGAAGGCATAAATCTGAGATGAATGGTGTCCATTTCAGAGTAATCACTATAAGAGGGGGTGCACTTTCTGTACCCTTTTGGGGAAGGGCCTTTTTAGTGTGTGGCATATTCTTTTGAACAGCCTGAGTGAGACTGCACCTTCTTCCCACAACGGGAGGATTTATATGAGAATGCTTCTGGCAACAAGGAACAAAACAACCGGGTAAAAGTGACAAACAATGAAGATATTCTGACCTTGCATGACAAGAAGGCTGAAGGTAAATTGGTGCAGGGTTGGCTCAGCAGTTCAACAAAGACATCAAAGACACAGGCTCTTGCTACTCTTCTTCTCTACCATTCTTAGCTTATTGGCTTTTTTAATCCCTTGGGTTATTACCTCATGGTCACAAATGGCTGCCGTAGTTCCAGACATCACATTCTCATACTACTGCTTTCAAAGGAATTAAGAAGGGGTGGGGTGAGGGGTCAGCCAAGGCAAAAGGGAGCTCCCTTCATATATCTTTTTCTCCCTTTGTGAGAGAGGAAAATACTTCCTAGGATGCGCTGTTGACCATAACTTGGTCACATAGTTACATTTAGCTACAAAGCAGGCTGGAAAGACAAATACCTGGCATATTCAGGCTCTACGGTGGGAGGCAGGGAAGCGGAAAGGAGGTAGGGGTGGCTGCTAGGAAGGCAACCAAGACAGGTTCTCAGAGATTTGACTTCCATTAGATGTTGAAATTCTGTTAGAGCTTAATCTGGGGAATCAAGTGGTTAACCTCAAGGGGGAACTGTAAATAATGAGAACTCATTGAACAGTAACTATATGCCAGCTTAGTAGTAAGGACTTGGCATACATTGTCTGAATTAATCTTCTCAACACCCTTGATTGACCTTGGGGCCACTATTGTTAGCCCCATTTTATCTCTGTAGAAACAGAGTCCCAGAAAGTTTAAATTACTCCCCGCAAGGCACACAAATAATAAATGATTAAGTCCTTTCTGACTCCAAAGTGAAGCCTCTTCACCCCAACATTGAACTACAAACAATTCATAAGAAGATTGTTCTATCATGGCTCATAAAACCAAGGCTGAGGTGAGCGGTTATATTGTGCTTTACAGTTTACAAAGCTTTCCTACGTACCAGATCATTTGATCCTCAGAACAACTTGTCAACATTAAGAACTATTATACTGTAGGATGTGTAGTTGTCTCACAGTTTTCTCCTTCTCCTCATCTTCTGTAGTACTAGAACTCTGATTGTTAAGTGGGTACATGGCCCCCAGAAGAAAGATTGTATTTCTCAGCCTTCCTTGCAGCCCCGTTGGCCACGGAACTAAGTTCTGGAGAATGGGATCAGAGAAAAAGAGATATAGGCAGTTTTGGGGTCATGGTCTTAGAGAGAACGGAATCTTACCCCTTCTGCCATCTTGAAGGTAAATCCGGTGACGAGCCGTAACGAACCATGGGGATGAGGGCGAAATCCTGCCAATGGTGGACGCCAAGGTAACGGCAGCCCAGCCCACTACAGCTGTGTTCTCTCTGCCCGACACTGCTAACAACGGGACTGTTACGTGAGAAATTCTATCTTATTTAAACCACTTTTGAGGTCCCTGTTAAACCAGTGAATCTATGTTCTAAGATAGCCCACAGATAAATTTTGGTGTAACAATTCAGCTCACAGCAACATCCTTGACGTCCCACTTCACCCATAAGTATGAACTCCCCTTGACTACATTTGTGCACACTGACTCTGACCTCATGGACGTGGGAGTAGACAATAAACCCAAGATGGGCCAATCAAAACCTCTCTTCTATGTATTTGAGATGAGCATTAAGTGATTCTGGATCGGCCTGGGCCAATTACTTGACTAGAGAAGATGTAAACTCAACAGCTATGGGGCATCCGTCTTCCACATGTTATAGCACCAAGCAGCAGGAAAAGTCAGTCTATAGAGAAAAAATAAAGCAAGTGGGCGGAGACAAGCTGTATGGTTCCAGATGACTTTTACATTCCTGGTTCCAGTCTCTTCCTAAGGCCCAGCTGCATCTCTTTCTTGAGTTCTGCAAAACATTGCTGTGTCCTTACAATAAATTCCCCCTTTTGCTTCCCCAGCTCAACTAGGTTTTTGTTACTTGCAAGCAGAATTGCAAATAATGCCATGAAACCCAATAACATTAAGCAAGGGGCAGAACCAGGACTCACTCTCAGCTTCTCTAATTCTGTGTCCAGGGGTCTTCCCACAGCAAACCTGTTTCACAGCTTGACTTAGAATCTGGTCTCACCTCTCCCTTTTCCTTTTCAATGGACACACCTGGGTAAGACAGGGTTCAGGAAGCCAAGGCCCTAAATTTCAATCTGGGCCTGGTCCCCTCTAAGTTCCACCTGCTACCTAAAGTAGGAGCTAGGCCTCAGCCATCTCACTTATTTTCGGACGGCCCAAATGCGTCTCAGGACTCTTTACAATTATTCAGATGGATGAGTTCAAGTTCAAGTCTAATCCCCGTCACTCTCCTAAATAACCCTTTAATAACTCCCATTTCTTTCAGGTTGAAGTCCAAACCTGACTTGGATGATGCCCGTCCTCCTTAGACTGTCCCTGCCTGCTCCCCAGCCTCAAATCCCACTGTGATGCCCCAGCATCCCCAAACTGCTTGTTGCTCCTCACCATTTCCTCTCTGACTTTGCTCGCGCTCGTCCTCCCATTTAGTGGTCAAGAAACATGCCAATCACTCACTTACAGTAGTCAGCGCTTCCTGCATTAACAAACAAACCCCAAAATCTCAAGGGCTTACAAGATATATTTATTTCTCGCATCAGTCTTCTGTGGCTCTGCTGGGCACAACTGGGCTTGGCTCCAGGCCACAGGCCAGGTTCAAGTCTGCTCCACGTGTCTTCTCATTGCAGGACCCAGGCTGAAAGGGAAGCCACTGTCTGGGGTATGTTGATCTCATGACAGAGGCAGATGCTCAAGAGGCCAAGTCAAACATGGGGGCACATTTCAAGCTTCTGACCGATGTGATACACGTCCGCTCTGCTCCATTCTGTTGGCCAGTGCAAGTCACACTGGGGAGCCAACCTCCATGGGGCAAGAGTGTGTACTCCTCCCACTGAGGAGTGGGAGGGACAGTGAATATCTGATAAGCAAAGATATAATGTACCACTTCTCCTGTTCCCAGGTGATCAAGAGGGCTTTCCCCTCACCCTTCAGGAGAGATCACTTCCTCTCCTCACAATCCCGAGCTATCTGAGTGGGGAGGTAGGTAAAAGGAAACTCATGTGGAGTCTCCTGGGAACCTGCATGCAAGCACTCTACCCGAGTTATTTCTCCTCTCCCCCTGCCCTGTGATAAGCTCACCAGGGCAGGACTTAACCCCTGCAGAAGAGTGAGTAAACCAATGAATTAACAGGGCAAAGGAGCAGGAAGACCACACGAGCCTCAGACCCAAGCTGAGATCTCTAGTCCAACTTTACCGGTATAAATGGATCCTCTCACCTCTATCTGATTCCTGTGTCTATTTCTCAGTTGGTTCACAATATGAAGGGGAGGAGGACTGAGTAGGGTCTCACCAAAGCCCCAAGACTTAGAATGCTCTGACCTCTCCTAGGGCCCCATCTGACTTATTTTGTTAATGATAATAAAAATAATTAATAATAATAGTAATAGCTAACACTCATAAAATGCTTATTTTGTGCTAGTCACTGTTATAAGTGCTTTTCAAATATTAGTTCATTTCAAACTCATGCAGACACTATGAGGTAAGCGCCACTTTTAATATTCACATGTTAAAGAAGAGGGAACTAAAGCATAGAGAGGTCAAGTGACTTGCCCAAGGTCACACAGCTAGTATCAGAGATAGATTTCAACTTGGACAATACTGCTGGAAGCCATGCTCTCAATCGCTGCCTCTAGCTCCCCTACTAAGTGTTATTTCCTTATTTCTTCCATTCATATAATGTTACTGATGACAGCAGACTTGTAGAGTTAGAATGGTAGGTTGTTTGCAAAAAAAAGGCCTGCAATCATGCAATCATTCCCCTCCTTGAATCAATTTCCCCACTCATTGAATCCAGGCTGGCTTTATGACTTGCTTTGGCCAATACAATGCGATGGAAGTGATGTCTGGCTAGTTCTAAGCCTGGACCTCAAGGGGCCTTATCCATTTCTACTCTCTCTATCGAGGCCTCAGGCGACTGCCACAGGATACACTTGGGCTGTTGGAGGATGGGAGGCCACATGGAGCAGAGATGAGTCAACCCAGGTGAGGCCATCCTAGACCAGCCAGCCCCCAGGCCATCTTACAGCTGACCACAGATGCATGAGCCCAAGGCCCAGATAAGAGATATAACCAGTCATACAGTCTCATGAGGTAAATAAATGGCTGTTGTTTTAAGCCACTCAGTTTTGGAGTCATTTGTTACACAGCAAAAGCTAACTAGTACAATTGGCAACTCCAGTCTGCACAATACGGTAGTGAAAGTTGCTGTAACTATACACAGACCCTCTTCAGGATGAAGTGAGGCAAAAACTAGCCCACCTGATGCCCTTGTCAATTAGGTCAAAGACCCCAGTTCTGCCTCTTCCTTTCTTTTCTTACTCCAAAGATTAGTCACATGGTCTGTAAGATGAGAAAAGATCACAATGGTTCCAAATACTCTGTGAAAATAAGCCAAACAGGCAAACAGGTTGTTTGTTCCAGTCGCCAAGGGTTTTAACATACAAGTTCTCAAACCCTGAGATAAATCCTGCTCTACCAAGAAGTGACTATTGTGTATCCCAGAATTAGAACATTTCAAAGGAATGTTCAATGAATAAAATAAAGTGCCAGGAACACCTCTTACGTAATCCAAAGGGAATGAAGCCAGTCCCTTTGGAAGTGACTTAAATCTTAGAGAGGACACTTGTCTGTTTTTTTCTGGTTAATGATGAAGGACTCAGCATTTCTAGAAAGGGATAAGAACCTTGCTAATCTCTCACCAATTCCTGGCTCCTCTGACCCAAAACTTTTGATTTTCACCTAATGGGCTCTATCGCAATAAACTGATACAGCTCTGACCCCTCTAGGAAAGAGGAGCTGTCTCTTTTAATAGCTTCTTAATTGTTCTACTATATCTACATACCCAAGTCAATAGCTTCAAGATGTATTTCTAGGAGAGTAAGTAGGAGGACAGAGACGAGCCTTTTCCTAGGAACAGCTTCTGTCATTTGTTAATTGAAAAAAATTCTAGTAATCTGGCACTGTGATAGGCCCTGGAAATAAAATGGTGAAAAGACACAGGATTTGCCTTCCAGAAGAAGAAGGAAACGGAGAAGGAAAATGAAGAAAAGGAGATCTTACAACTACCACGTTTTTTGTTTCTTGAGTTGGTGTTTTTTGGTTTGTTATATTTGAAGCTTTTGTGTATTGAGAGCCTGGCACTGTGCCGGGCTTGAGAAGAAAAGCGTGTTAAGAATATAAACAGGATCCACTTTCAGAAAGATAATAGTAATTGTTGTTAATAACAATGGTGTTATTATAACTTCCTTGGGTGTGTTGTTTTGTTACTTTTCTGTGGTAAAATATACATAACATAAAATTTACCATTTGTAAGTGTACAGTTCACTGGCAATAAGTACATTCACATTGTTCTACAACCAATCTCCAGAACTTTCTCATCTTCCCCAACTGACACTCTGTACCCATTAAACAATTCCCCATTCCCTTTTCCCCCCAGCCCCTAGCAACCACCATTCTACATTCTGTCTCTATAAATTTAACTACTTTAAGTGCCTCATGTAAAGGAAATCAAACAAGACTTATCCTTTTGTGATTGGCTTATTTCACTTAGCATGTCTTCAAGGTTCATCCATGTTATAGCTTTTGTCAGAATTTCATTCCTTTATAAGGCTGAACAATATTCCATTGCATGTATATACCCCATTTTGTTTATCTATTCATCCATCAGTGGATACCTAGTTGCTTCCATCTTTTGGCTACTGTGAATAATGCTGCATGAGCATGAGTGAGCACATATCTCTTCATTTCTTTTGGGTATGTACCTGGAAATGGAATTGCTGGGTCATATGGTAATTCTATGTGTAATTTTTCGAGAGACCATCATACTGTTTCTGCAATGGCTACATCCTTTTACATTGCCGCCAAGAGTGTACAAGGGCTCCATTCTCTCACATTCTCACCAACACTTACTATTTTCTGGTTTTTTAATAATAGCCATCCTAATGGGTGTGAGGCGATGTCTCATTGTGGTTTTTATTTGCATTTTCCTAATGATTAGTGATGTTAAGCATCTTCTCATGTGCTTATTGGCCATTTGTATGTCTTCTTTGGAGAAAAGTCTATTCAGGTCCCTTAGTTTTATTTTTCGTGACCATATGCTGCTTTCATGTTTTGTGCCAGGCACTCTAGCAAGCTCCACAGATGCATTATTTCATTGCATTTAACCTCACTACAAGCAAATGAGGGGTTATTATTCCCATTGTACAGGCGAGGAAACTGAGGCTCTTTTCATGTCTTGCAACCTAGAAAGGAGCAGAGAGGGATTTGAGGCAGGCCTGGATGACCCCACTAAGCCTCACTACATTTCAGGCAGTGGAGACACACGAGAAGGCAGCCAGGTGGGGACATCAGTGAGTGCACACCTGGTGCAAGTGTCTCACGCTTTCCTTCCTGCCTTTAGTAGCACTTTCCTCCTCTTCTTTCTTCCTTCCCTTCTCCTTCTCTCCTTTCCAGTCTGAGCCACTAATCATCCTCTCCCTTCCTGCCAAGATCTGATCAGTTCTTAGCACCTCAGTGAGAATAGCTCCCTCCCCAGGAGGACTTTTATTTTCAAAGGCATGAACTGGGAGAGAAATGCCCGGAAAGACCCTCTGGAGGGTAATCCTTAGGGCCCTGACTGGGAAAGCTGACTCTAACCTGGGGTGAGCTGACCAGAGAAGAGGGGGGCAAGCTGGCTCCAGCCCCCCAGGACCTGGTGACTGGCCCTTTTTTTTTTTTTTGGCTCAGGGAAGTATCACCCAACTATTCACTAGTTCTTAATACAATGAATTGTTGACATAGCTACAAACTAACTGAGCACCTATGTTCCAGGCACATTCTAAACACTCTAGATGTTTCCACTCATCTGATCCTCCCAACCGCCGCTGGTCCCATTGAGAGATGAGGAAACTGAGCCTCAGAGAGGTGACATAACCAGCTCCAACTCCCACAGCTGTTAAGAGGTCCAGCCAGCACTCAACTCAAGTTGTCTAGTCCCAAAGCCTGCACTTAGCTGCTACTTCATACCGCCTATGATCTTCTCCTGGAAGAACCAAGAGACAAATATACATGACAGATGACAGATGATAGATAGATAGATAGATAGATAGATAGATAGATAGATAGATAGATAGATAGGAGGACAGTTGGGGGAGGAGCTTTTTCTCCACTCCTGACTTTTACTTGTGGAGCAGCTCCACCATCGACATCAGCCTCTCCTTGCTTCCTCACTCACTCCTCCCCAGGGAAGGAAGTTTCTGTTGTCTGTCTGTTTGCCACTCCCCACCAACGCCATCCCTTCTGTTCTTTCTCTAGCCCAGGGAGGCTGACCCCTGTGGGCTACATCATCAGGGCCCCTTGACCTCTGGCTTTCAGTTGGGTGCAACAATGGGAGGCACCAGCAAGAGTCAGAGGGTGAGAAGTGCCCTACTGCTGGCAGTTTCTGTGTCCATCCTTCCATGGCCATGGGCCTGCCCTGTAGCCCCCTCTATGGCAACAGCTTCTCCAAATCCAATCCCTCCACTTTCCCAGCATCCTTAGGGGAGGTAAGTACTCCCGGCTGCTGCTAGCCGTAGAAGGGCACGCCATTGAGCGTTTCGTCCTTAACTCTGCCCACAGCTCTATAATGCCCCCTTCTCTTCATTTAGATCTTCCTTGCCTTCCCTTTATTCAGACTCTCTCAAGAGGTTCAGACATCAGACAGGGAAGAGAGCTGTTTTTCTTCAACCCTATACACACACACAAATGTACGCACACACAGGTGCACACATATATACACATACACACCCCTATCTATGCATATACACACACAAACTCCAAACACTGAGAGGACACAAGCCAAAATGCTCACAGTGGTTTTCTCTGGGCAACAGGATTATAGGTGATTGTTTTTGTTTTTTCTTTATGCATTTCTAGATTTTGTATGATATTCATGACTTAAAACCTCTTCTTAATGTTCTTTCTTTTTTCAAAGAAATGCTGATCCATCAGTAAGAAGGCAGAGCCAATGGGGGTTGTGGATACACTCAAAGGTTAGAAGGTTCTCCTCCTTTCCCCTGAAATCACACTGGGAAAAGGGGAGCCTCCCCTGCCTTTGCAAAGACACCTCCCCAGGCCCTCCCACAGCCATCAGAAGCTCTGAACCCGCCTCTGCTCTCTCACCAAAGCCACCTTGAGGCCTCAAGCATAGGAAAGGTCCTCAAGAGCCCTTCCAAAAAAAAAAAAAAGAGCCGTTCCATGCCCCCAAAATGGCGAGAAATGTCAGCTAGCCCTCTGCCTGGGCCCGCTCAGGTGTGGCACCCCTCCCTAGCCCCCTGCTCCCCATCTGTGAGAGGAATGAAATGTGGGCCCAATTCTGAGGAGACCCTGGATTTCCCAGGCAGCCAGGTTGAGGTTAGGAGTCAGGTCAAGCTCATCATGCAAGAAAGGCAAGTGCCCTCACCCAGGCAGGGGCCAGGCCCTCCAAGCCCACCAGCCCTCACGGGATGTGTGCAGCGAGAAAAGTGTGTTTCCCACGACCCAGGGCCTCACTTCCTACTTCCCCTGTCACCTCACCCCCACCCCACCTGTGCTCAGTCCAGTTCTCTCTCAGGACCTGCTCTGAGATCCCATCCCAAGAGGCTCTCAAGCCACAACAGCAGGGCAGGTGGAAAAGCACTGCGGCTCCCAGGGGTATTTACATCGTAAATGGAGGAATCCTAGAAAGATAACCCCAGAGAGGGCCTATGATGGAGGAATTTCAGGCCACGGCTGGAGCAGTCTGTTGAGAAGCAGACGGTGTCAGGCTGCCCACGCCCCGGACCATAATCAACTTTCTACTGCATTTCAAAGGAGGGTCAGCCAGAGTCAGCCGGGTCACTGCCCACGGCTGGTTTTGAGGAAAAGCTAATCTAACAAGGATCTAGCAACACCAGAGGGAGAAACCAGTTACTGAGATGTGAAATTGGGTCCAAGCAAACGAGTCTAACCCTTCCACCCCACTCCTCAGCTCTGCTAAGCCGCTGAGCCTCTGTGGTAGCTGCGGTCAATAGCCTTTGCCGGGGGTAAACAGCCCCAGGCCTAGAAGTCTTAAAATTCCTCTGTTCAGCACCTAGCAGGCTCCTAATTTGCTGTGTGATATGAGGCAAGATACTAAACTTCTCTGAGCCTTGTGTCATGACTGGTAATATGAAGATGTTGGATTAGATGGCTCTAAGGTCCCCTCCAGCTCCAATATGCTATGATCTCCCTCTCCCTTCCTGCCCCTCCCCTCCCCCTCTCACATATGCACGCACACCCCTGCCCCAAACAATGTATGTGAAGACAAAGGCAGAGACTGTGGCTCAACTCGACCCAGAGACTTCTGGGAACGGCAATAAGCCTGCAGCACACATTTGGTCAACCGTGGCCAGCTGTCTCAGGGACTGAAAAAGCTTCTCTTCCCAGGTCAACCAAAGGTCCAGGCCCAGATAAAAGGCCTGCCCCACGCTCAGCTGGCTGAGCTGCTCAGCCCACAGCCAGGATTAACCCAGGCTCCTCACTGGCTCTCTGGTTTCCAAACAAAAATTTGAGAGAGAACTACATTCAGTGGAAAATCCCCCAGTAACAAGGCCCCTGGGCCTTACGGGAACACCATCTGCCAAGCATTGGTTCGCACAACCTGTGACCAAAACAGCCTTTTAATGTCAATACCAATCATGATAATCACATCTCGTGTGTTTAGACAGCACTACTGACCTTTCAAAGCCCTTCATCTGGGCTCCATTTGGCGTCGTGCAACGTTCTGAAGTAGGCGGAGCAAGGGACTCTCAGATCACTTAGTCCTGGGTTAGGGACGAGAAAACTGAAGCCCGAAAAATAACAGAGGTGGGAAGAGAGACATTCAAAACTGGAAATGAGTCCCCTAAGCAAAGTTCAATGAGTCTGCCCCACATCAGTGCATCCCGAATGCCTTCTGCAGACGGCTGCCCACCCGCCTGCACCGCAACCATCTGGGCCTCACCATAAAGACGTTTGAGGTCTTGGACGGAACCCCCAAACAAGCATTGTAGCGATGCACAGACAGATCTGGGGACCACTGCCCACGAGGCTGTGTTCACGGAATCTGGGAATCCTGGAAACTCCAGGCTGGAAGGACCACGTGAGTTCATCCAGCTCAGTCACCTGCTCAGTGCACATCCCCCCTCTGCAGCCTCAACACGTGCTTAGGATCCAGGTTCTGCTGTAGAGACACAGACCGCAAATAGCGACAGCTCGAATGAAGGAGCAGTTCCTTTCCTTCACACATCACAGTTGGGTGTAAATGGTGCAGGGCTAACGGGGCAGCTCCTTGGGGTGAGGACACGGGACTCTTCTCTGCTTTGGCGTCTTTAGGGTGCATTGCACTTTGGGACCCCAGGAAGCAGACTCTGAGATGGAGGTCAGCATGCAGGATCCACACCTGTGGAAAAGGGAGCATGATGGATTGAGCAGAGGGAGGAGCTGGGCTGTGATAGAGTCACAATAAGGCCTCAGCCAGCCGTTCGGAGAGCCCAGAAGCTTCGAAGGCCTCTCAGGATCATCTGAGTTCAAATCAGGCCTTTATACACACACAGACTGGTCATTGGATACTGGCTGCCCCTGGGAAGGGGCGTGACCTTGGACTAGAAGACTGTCTTCAGCTGGGAGCAATTCTCAGCAAGTGCTGATAGCTGGGGGCTGGCAGCTGTGGGAATACATCCTCGGGCCTGAACGGTCATCTGAGCAGCGCAGCACTGCATCCACTATGAGTTTGTTATGGGTTGAATTGTGTCCCCCCACTAAATTCATATGTTGAAGTCCTAACCCCTAGTACCTCAGAATGTGACCTTATTTGGAAACAGGGTCATTGCAGATGTAATTAGTTAGGTTTATGTGAGGTCATATTGGAGTAGGGTGGGTAGCAATCCAATATGACTGGTGTCCTTATACAAGGGGAAATTTGGAAACAGAAATGCACATAGTGAGAATGCCATGAATGTAAAGATCAGGGTAACCCTTCTACAAGCCAAAGAACACCAAAGATTGCAGCAAACCACCAGAAGCTAAGGAAGATACATGGAACAGATTCTCCCTCACAGCCCTCAGAAGGAACCAACGCTGCCAACACCTTGATCTTAGACTTAGTTCTGGCCTCCAGAACTGTGAGTCAGTAAATTTCTGTTGTTTAGGCCACTAAGTTCTGGTACTTTGTTATGGCAACCCCAGAAAACTAATATGGTGATATTGCCTTCATCCACATGGTCCAAAATTGTTTACTGGCATGTCAGCATTCCAGCCAGTGGAAAGGAGAGAAAGGAAGAGGGAGGCTGACAGAACTCCTCCCTCACATCCAGTCATATCCCATTGGTCACGCCTTGATCACACGGCCACATTAGCTGCAAGGAAGGCTGGGAAATGAAGTCTTTATTCTGGACAGCCATGTGGCCAGGTAAAAACTCTTACTAAAGAAGAATGAGACTACGAATCAAGTGAAGTTAATCCCTTCAAGGAGCTCAAGTGAGCTCAGAGGGCCAGACTTAAAAAGGAACATTTCACTTAGAAAACCTTACCAGGAGGTCTCCAGGAAAGGAAAGCAAAGGGACAGTGGGAGCACAGGAGACATTTGGTCTCACTCGGCCTGAGAGCTGGGTAGGCTTCTGGAGGAGGTGGCACAGGATCTGGGCCCTGAGAGACAGAGAAGACATTTTCAAAGTGTAGCTAGAAGGGGAGGGAATTATAAGAAAGAAAAAAGCCTGCTCAGTGGGCAGTGCGCAAGGAGCTGTACACCCATTGTCTCATTTCATCCTCAGAACAACCCCACAAAGCAACCATGCAGAGAGGAGGAATCTGAAAGGCTAAATGGAGAGGTTAAGGAGATTTGACGAGATCACACAACTAGTAAGAGGGAGAGCAGAGGCACAAAGTAGGTCTTCTAATTCTAAGCAAAGGTTCTGTTTGTAACCCAGATGTAAACTGGGGCCCCCAACCATTAAGATCTATTATAGGACTACTCTTAGGAGGCACAGACACAGCTAAAGCACACTACTCCTGTCCAAATTGTGGGCACATTCCCAGGATTCTCTGCCTGGGGAGTCCTGGGCCTTCATAAGCCGTCTTGGCACATCCTGGCATCAAATTGGATATAAAATCCTTCACCTGTTTCCTAAATAAATAAGTAAAATGTTTAGCTAGGAGAGGTAGCGGGGAAGGGTCACACCTCTCCTGTATGACCATCTCCTGACTCTCCAACCCACCCATCCCTCTAGCTCCCCCCAATACTCTCATCACCCAGCTCTCTTTCAAATTCCACCACTTTCTTCAAAGCCCTAATGATCCAGGAGACCCTTGTTCAAATCCCCCTTTGATAGGCCCAGCCCCATAATTTACTTAACTGATTTGTAGCCTTGCAGCTGCCTCTGTGCTCTGCTCTGTACACCTGGAGTTAGGTGATCTGCAAACTACATTTCCCAGGCTCCCATGCCAGCTGGCTTCCTGGTTAGTTCCACCAATGGGAGGCGCTGGTGGGAGATGAGAAGGCAGGTGGGAGGAAGTGAGAAGCTTCCTCCTCTGGAGCTGACAGGTGAAGTTGCTGGGGCTTGCTATAGTAACAGTGGTGGTTAGGTGATTCTGGACGCCAGCCACTGTGGCAGAAGCAGCCCCATTTTGGCAGTCTCACCCCAGGGAGAGGAAGCACATCTTCAACTGACCCAGATGTCACTGCAACTACTTCCCTACAGTGCAGTGGCTTCTGTCAGGGGCACCAGCAGCTCTGGGCACCTGGGTGTCTTCCCTTTTGTTCTTTCTGCACCCCCCTTCTCGTTTTTGTTTATCCAGCACTCCTAACATCTTTATAACAATACCCTCTATTGAACTCCCTCTGTAAGAAATACCTAGAATGTTTTTTATTTCCTTACTGAACCTCTTCAAACTCAACCTACATTTTAAGATTTTTGTCCCCTCTGTCTTTTGAGAAAAGGATAAAAATAGATTTGCTTATTTCTCTTTGCTTCCAGTGAGTCACACTAAGATATGTGTGCATCTTTCACAGAAAGAAATTTTTGGTTATTAAAACAAATGGAACATATAATCCTTGGAACATTCCTATAAGTAATAGTCATTCAATAATTGAGCCATTCTTGTTGCTTAATATATTAACTTTTAAAAACTAAGGGGGACTCATTAAAGCTACCTCAACTGAAGTTTTGGGGTTATGATCTGATATCATCCCTCTAATGGTATTTTCCCCAGGAGACTTTATAAAAGTACCATCTCCTCCTTCAAGGCAGATATCCATTTGTGGACAAAACTCTCTGGGTCTGCCCCCACCCAAGCTGGGATATCTCTTCAGACAGATCAAAAAGGAATGCGTGCCCCCAGCTGAGGACTGAAGTGGTGTGGTAATAGCTGAATTGGTCCAAGTTGACACTAAAGGAGCAGGAGAACAATCTTTGAGTAGTTGCTACAGCTCCTGGTGTCCAGAAGCTTCTTCCTTCTTGCTTATTTTAAAAGATGAAAAGAGTTGTGCCCAGCCTAGAAAAGGGAGCCATCCTTGATTTTGGTGAGTTCTTAATACTCTTGGTATGAGCCCCAGGGGTCTTGCCCTAATCAGTTTCCTCAATGTTTTCACAAGTAAACAGGTTCTCTCCCCAAAAAGAATTCTTCTCTTATCAGCTACTAAGACAACAGTTTTCTCCAGAGTTTTATGACCATTTTAACCAGGTCACCTCCACTGCCCCAAGCAAAGCTCTATAAAAGGGTCTGGAGCTGGTTCAGGAGCTGAAACCATGAATATCAAGGCCTATTGAGGTTACCCTGTGGTCAGTGGACAGACTTCTCTCCTCACCCTCCAAGACCTCCCATCCTACAAGGGTCTGAAAAAGGCACAGTTCTGTTTGGATAAAGTCCTATTTTGTCAGTTATCTTGGGCTGAGGGGTGCAACGACACAAGTTGGAACTTCAGTGCAGGCTGGAGGGCAGGGTGCCTTTGGGAGCATGAGTTGGGGCTGAGATTGAAGAAGGAGAGAGTTGGAGAGCCAACAGATGAAGTACCAAGACAGGCTCCAACAATACTTTAAACTAGGACCCAGGAGTGACCTTCACGTAAATCAGAGAATACTAGCCTCCCGAAAGCTTTGGAAGGAAACATCACCCTCTCCTGCTGTCATGCATCTTCCAAATAATGGTGACTGAGTCACTCCTTCCTTCATTTATTCCTTAACATTCACATAAGCAATACACGTCTTATAGATAGTAGTGCCTGGTAGTTACACTGTGCCCACTCTGGAGTCAGACAGACCTGAGTTCGCATCTCCGCTCTGTCTCTTATTACCTATGTATCTTGGGCAAATGGCTAAATCTCTCTGAGCCTCAGTTTCCTCATATGTAAAAAAATGGGAGTAATAATGCTTCCCTCAAAGGGTTGCTGTGAGGATGAAATGAAATCAGGGGTTCATAGCACAGTGCCTGACTCACAGAAATGCTCCGTTCATAGTAGTTTAAAAAACGTGGTCAGGTCATGGCAGTCAGCACACTGCCTGGTACTTAAGGGCTTATTTAATGCTTGTTGAACACTTGACCCACGTCCCCATGGTCCCTCTCCAAGAACTCTGACCCAAGCTGGGCCAATTGGATTTTGTCTTTCTAAAATTTGTAATTGGGACTCAGAAATTCTGGTTCTTCTCTGTTGGTGCTTGGTGTTGCTTCCCAGTTGGTGAACGAAGACGATAGGTAAGAGCTGAGGTGGCCATTGTATATCCTGCATCCGGAGAAGCAGAGGAAGCCTGTGGGAAGAGGGAAAGAAAAAAACAGGCAGAGTGAGAAGCAGAGATGAAAAGCCACGGCAGGAACTGGGGTCGGGGAAGGGCAGGGGAGAGCAGGGTTGGGGAGAATTCAAAAAGGAGGAGAGAGAGAAAGAGAGACAGAGCACATACTTAGTTTTCATAAGACACCCCAGGACCCTCCCATTGAATCCCCCTTTTTGCCTAAGCTACTTGGTGAGTCTTCTCCAAGACCTCCAGGCTTTCAGGTCTCTCCTCGGCTCACTGATTCTTCTCCCATCCCTGGGGGTATAGGCATTCTAGTTCCTCCTTCAACAGATGAAGACATGAGGTTTAGAGAGGTTGACTGTCTACACATTGGAAAGCATCAGAGTCAGGCCTCAAACCCCTATCAATCTGTCTCCCTATGGCCTGACTCGGATCCAGGAGTCAGAAGACCTTCCTGGGAGGGGTGGTTCTGACACTCAGCAGCCGCATGACCTCATCCAGGCACTGGATCACGGAGCTCTCTGCTGCCTGCTCCATCAAATGGGAATAATAATGTCTCCTCTCCCACCCTCCAGGGTCATCAATGAAATACATATGTGAACACACTTTTTAAACCACAAAGCACTGTGCAAATACTAGCCATTGTTCATTCATATGTCTTTCTCTATCTTTGCCCGACTGATGAGACTTTCAATTTGAAAATCCCATAGATAGGAACCACGTCTGCTTGAATGCCCCCAAAGCACCTGGAAGTCTGCTGGTCCTTGGAAAATGTTAAGTAACTCCAAGTTGAGAAATCGCAAACACATTTATTTTTGTAAAGCAGAGGATACAGATGTCATAAAGAAAATAAATACGTTAAGAAATTGCTCCATTTCTTAACTCACGTTCCCAGCTGTTCTTTGGAAACACTGGGGATGGCATTTGGCGTGATTAATAAAGAAGAAATAATTTATTTGAGTGTCTGTGTGTTGTTTCTTAAAGTAGCTATTAAAAACACAACCAAAGATCATGTGTTTTTCCGTTCTCTGGAAAGCAAGAAATATAGAGCTGTTTTTACTCAAACTTCTCTAAAACAAATCACCTTTTGTGATGGAAAATGTTGGCCTGAGGAGAGAAATTTTCAGAAAAATTACGAGGGAGTGAAAGAAAACAGAGCACCAAAGCGAAGCCCTATTTAATGAGAACAAGAAGCCTGGACCGCAGGCCTGAATCCACTTGCAGCCTGTGTCACTCAGCTGTCTGTCACCTGCATGGGCATTGAAGTCAGACAGACCTGGGTTCAAATCCAGCTGTGATGGTTATTAGCTGAGGATCCTGGGATATCTTGTCACCTCTCTAAGCCTCAGTTTCCTCATCTGTAAAATGGGGATGAAATACTTTCCTCACAGGCTTCTGGAAAGATTAAATGAGGTTATGTATTTAAAATACGTACCTTGTTGTAAACTGAATATATCATCATTTCTCTGGTTGTGCTCAACACATATAATCCCATTGAACATATAACACTGCCCTGTAAGGCACCTCTAAGTTCTAAGAACCATGCTCTTCCCAGTGATGCTTTCTAGAATATTCTAGTCTCCCAAACTGAGATTTTAGGCCTCTCATTCTGGTATCTAACAGAACACGGATTGGGCACAGAAAAGTAAAATTATTTTGTTTTCTCATTGGTATTTATTGTTCAAAACAAACATTGCCAAGAGTAAAAGAAAGATGGGAAGGAAACCCACTAAATTCCAGTGCCCAAGGTGTGTGAAGTGGAAAGAAGAAAGAGGTAGGAGGAAGTGGACTGAGAAAGAAGAGAAAAGAAAATTGCAACTGTATCTGTAATTTTTAAAATTTCCTTCATACAAAAATATTTGAAGCCAATAAGATAAAATGTTAAGATAAAACATTAGAAGATATAATGTTAAGGGGTGGGTACATGGATGTTTGTTATGATATTCTTTGCACCTTTCTGCATTTTTCACTAGCGAAATTATTTCCACCTAAACAAATTATTCATTATAACCATAATAAATTTTTTAATGGAAAGAATTTCAAAAGTATCCTAGCTACCCTAACAATTGATGTCATTTACGTCCTGTTGTTTTTGCTTGTCTTTACACAAGGGCATACCTACTTCACAGAGTAGAATGTATAATCCACTTCCACGTAGCAAGGATGGCAGAGTAGCAGCCTCAGGGCATGTTTTGTGGGACAGTTTGCTTAACCCACAGAATGGGCCAGAAACTAGATTGTTCTCATTACAAGCAGTCTGGCACCTATTGTCTCAAGTGCAGCCAGCTTCAGGGAAGGTTGTTTTTACCCACCTGGTCCTCGAGTTTGCAAGTTCCGCATCATAACATAACATCTTCCTGCTTTAACTCTTCCTCAGTCATTGATTCATCCACTCACTCTAGACATCTATTGAGCACCTCTAAGTACCCAGCCCTGCACTGGGCCCGAGGGAGGTGAATGAGTCAGGCCAGGAGGCCGCCCTTGAATAACTCAGGGACAAATGTGAGAGACGGACAGGTGAGCAGCCCATGAGAGGTTATCCAAGGTGAGGTGCGATG
The DNA here is from genome assembly GCF_020826845.1 of Diceros bicornis minor. NCBI lineage: Eukaryota > Metazoa > Chordata > Mammalia > Perissodactyla > Rhinocerotidae > Diceros > Diceros bicornis. Next base: position 17,936,923 of record NC_080764.1, on the reverse strand, counting down.
ATGGAGAAAAGCAGAGCGTGTGGGGGTCACAAAGGAGACTGGGGGCAAGGGATGACTCTCCAGAAGAGGTGATAGCTGGAAGCAGTCTTGAAGGAAAAGAGTTTGTTAACATTTAAAACTTGGGAGATTATTTCATGTTTTTAAGTCCAGATGTTTTGACTTATCTTTTAAAAATCAGAAGATCTAACAGTACTGGAGAAGAGTCCTACAGGGCGAAAATCAGCTGGACGTGAGTGAAGGGCTGGTGCCTGAGCAGAGGAGAGTGTGAGATGGAGGGATGCTGCTGTCAAACCTCCTCAGATCCAGCTGACACCATGTGGGCCCCGGGCCTCACACACCCCTTTGGTGTCTCTCAGCTGTGGGCGGAAGGGCACATTGGCTCCTCCAGGCAGAGGAGACTTGATTCAGAGAGGTTCCATCCCAGGATGTTCCAGGGCAGAGACAGATTTCAAACTGCACCCTCTGATAATAAGTCCAGAGCTCTTCTCTAGGCCAGAGAAGGCCCCCTAGTGGTGAAGACGTTGGACACCAAGAGAGGCCAATTGAGGAGACGGTATAGGGTGGGCAGATAATTTGGTTCTGTTTAGATTATGTCTCATAGCCCACTTCCATCCCTATGGCCCCACAGAGAGGTGATCCTGGGTAAATGAAGAGAGAGAAGAAGCTAGTTAAGATGTTCCCAGGCCCAGAGTGAGCAGACATGAGATGACAACTGAGAAGGGTAATCACGAGACGCCTTGATCTATTGTCATAGATAAAAGTCTATAGACTGTCTGAAGCGTTCACACACTCAAACTCAATAATATGCTATATTTTGTTGTGGTGGTTGTTGTTCGATACTAGTATCAGGCCTCATTCCAGCACTTACCACTGAATCTTTACAATAATCCTGGGAAGGAGAGGATTTTAGAATTCGCAAGTTCCGCACCATAACATAACATCATATTTTAGAGATGAGAAACCAAAGCTCTGAGAGGGTATGTGACTTGTCCAGGGTCGTCCAGCCCCTGAAAGGTGTCTGACTCACCCAGTTGTCTGACTCAGAGGCCTGTGATGTTTCCACTAACTCTAGTCAGTTGCCTCCAACTTCTGGGAACCTAGCCTAAGAAGATAATCTCAAACTTGGAAAAAATTTTATTTTGTACAAAATTGTTCACCCCAGGACTATGTATAGTGTCAAAAAAGTGAACACAACCTAAGTGTCCAATGGTTCACATGGTGCCTGACCCAGCCTGGGCTGTCAACAAGCATCTTTCGGATGAACAAAAAGGAAAATAGTTAAAGAAATTATGGGCCACCGGTATTGATGGAGTATTAGATGCCCTTTAGTAAGTGCACTTAAGAAGAGTTTGTGGGGCCAGCCCCGCATCATAGCGGTTAAGTGCGCCCGCTCCGCTGCAACAGCCTGCGGTTCGGATCCCCACCACGCACTGAAGTACCGTTTGTCAAGCCATGCTGTGGGGGCGTCCCATATAAAGTGGAGGAAGCTGGGCACAGATGTTAGCCCAGGGCCGGTCTTCCTCAGCAAAAAGAGGAAGATTGGCAAATGTTAGCTCGGGGCTGATCTTCCTCACAAAAAAAAAAAGAAAGAAAAGTTTGTGATAATATCTTAAGTGCTTCTTACAATGATAGAGTAAAAATAAGGTACACAATTATATGTATTACATGATCCCGATTATGTTCAAACACATTTTGTGTAGACAAAAAGAACGCAAGAGAATACGACATAAGAGCTGACAGTCACTGTATTTGGCTTTTAGACTAATGAAGGTTTAATTTTTTCTTCTTTCCCTATTTTCCAGATTTTCAGCTATAAGTATGGATCACTTTGTTTTATTTAAAGAAAACCTGACTTTCAGAATTCCAGTCTCAGACAATGAGGACGTGGAACTGGAACACGCTGGGAAAACTGGAAAACAGGCCCTGCCAAATGGCCATCCCAGCAGGCTGGGGGAGGACAGCTGCTCTGGGACAAAGGCTCAAAGGAGAAAGCTGAGGCAAGGGAGAAGGATGTTTGTGGGGGATGTGGTGCAGAAAGAGCCTGGGGTTGACAGGAGCGGGAGCTGCAGTAACACACCGAGTACGTAGACAGGTGTTTATTGAACACCTGCCTCACGCTACAGTTTTCTTACGGTGCATTTACTACATACAGGGCACTATCCACATATTATCTCACTTAACCCTCACTACGAGTCTGTACGTTTTATTATTTCAGTGTCACAGGTTAAGAAAATAACTGATTTGAAACCATTTTAGAGGTGGAAAACACCTGAGAGTTGATTGGCCCCAGGGTTTCCAGACCTAACTGTGTATCACAAACTCTGGGATACTTTTTAAAAGTCTGGTGATGTCATTTGGCCAGGTCCCTCAGCTAGCACAGTGGCCAGGCCGTGACGCAAACCTTCTAGTAACCACTATGCCACACGGTCTTTGCAAGGTATGACATAGGACCCGGAGTTTGGGGGAGCATCTCTAATCCTCTGAGGTTGATATCATGAAGAAGACCTCGCCGTCCCACAGAGCCCGGCCCCCAATGACCCCCAGACTCAGTGCCCCAAGCCTGATCTCACCAGCCGTCCTGTGTGTGTATTGTGTGTTTATTTATTCCACACACACACAATAGTTATGGAATATTAGAGTTGGAACACATCTTAGAGAGGACGTGGTTCACCCTCTCATTTGACAAATGAGGAAATTGATAGTCAGAGAAGTAAAGGGACTTGCCCAAGGTCACACAGCTAGGTAGTGCCTCTAATCCTAATGCTGCTGGAACTAGAACCTGAATGCTTTGGCTTCAAGCCTACTTTCCATTTTTCCCTCTCGACACTTAATTCTCCCAAGCTCCATTTCATTCTTCTAAGAAGAATCATTAGTCCCAAATGGGAGAGAAGCCACGCTTCTTTGTCCCCTAAGGATGTTATTTCCAATATTCAAGGGATTATTGCAAATGACATAAGTAATATTAAGTTATTAAAGCAACCCTGTGTAAAATGAAAAAGCCATTTCTCAGAAACTGGCTCCAAAGCCATTTTTCATAAATTGGAAAAAAAATAATACTAAGACTAGAAACAGGGCAGGAAAATCACAGTTGATCCAAACTGAACATATGTAAGGTCCAGGGCTCAGCCAAGGGAGGCAGAAACAATCAATTTCTTTCAATTACCCCCATTTTCCATGCCCTAATCTAGATGAAGACTGTCATTTTATTGGCTTGTCCACCTAGGAAAGTTGACCTTAATTTATTCAGTTATCTCCCCAGCCCCAGCCAGAGGAAAGCATGGGGCCCAGCAAACTCACTGCCCCTACCCCATGCTCCTCTATTCATGTTTCATTGCCCAAGATGCTGCTCATTTCTCTATTTGGTTACTTTTCATTTTCTAAGATCCCTATTGTCTATGTTCTACCCACCACTCCAAGAGCATGGACTATGGAGTTGGCCTGAAGTTGGATCTTCAGCCCAGCAGGGCCATAAACTACCTGGGTAGCCTTGAATATTTGAGCTCTCTGGGCCTCAGTTTCCCAGTCTATAAAATGGGGATAATAAATCACACACGACTTCTTGTGAGAAATAAGTAAGATTATGTGTGTAAAGTAACCAGCACATAGTAAGCACTCACTCAGTAAATGCTGGTTTTATCCCCCATGACACCTTGCCTGACACACAAATCGATCATCCCTTTGGCTCTGGATATCTTGCTAGGTAGCATTCAAACTACCACAAAAGATTCCAGGTACTTTAAGACTTGGAGGACACCAAGGGGAAACAGTTATCAAAACATAAATGAAAAAGTAAAGTTTTCCCTTTAAAAAAATCAGAATTAATAATTCTAAGAAAAGTGACTGGAGATGGAGTTGGATCAGAACCCAACTAAAGGCACTGAGAAGTCCTGCAGAAAGAAATCTGTGTCCATTGCTTAACTAGGAATTTTCTCAACTTATCTGGTCATAGAAACTTTTGTCAAGTAATGTCCATCAATATCCAAAGAACCTAAATTCTCTTAATATATGTTTGGAACTGTTGTTAATTATTCTAAGATTGTTAATATCAATAGTCAAGTTGACCCCTATGTGTAGGTGTTTCAATGACTCCATCTCTGCTCCCACATACATGAGAGCCATTGTTGTCCACATGGGGCAACTGTCTCTAAGGAGGGGCACAATGTCACACAGGCGGTACAGACAGAATCTGTATCAATGTCTGCCCAACTCTGGAGTCCATGGCCTTTCCCCCACACCATACACCCCGCCAATTCTATATGATTTCTACCTCCCTCTTCCCAACCTGAGCCGCAGCTAGTCCTTCTCTCTCTTCAAGTTCCAGTGAATCAAACATTTTACCCAAACTCCATGATTGAGCTGACATAGAGAGCTGCCTTTAGTAAGCAAATACGCACTGTGAGTGTCTACAAGCCACTGCCCACGCTTCACCTCCCTCTGGACACTTCTTTCCCAGATCATGTCATAGGACATGCTTCCAGGAATACCTCATGGAGTCTCTATCAGAAGTCACAGTGGAGGTGGAATGCTCGTTGTTTTAGCATAGTTGAGTCCTTGTTTTTCTTTATATTGAGGCAGAACTCGGGGACTGGGTTCTTACCCAGCTACGTCTCTGGTCTCGGCTATGTCCTGGAGCAAATCCTCAAGACTCCTGCTCTCTAGACTTCTGATCTGCCCGCTATGAAATGAACAGGGTATACTAGACAGCTAATCTTTGGGGTTCCCAACAAGCACTTAGGCGATGAATAATCTGGGTTTATTATTTCATGGAGACTTCAGTTCTAAAGTCCAACCGCTCAAGCTGTAATCCTGGCTCTACCATTTACTGTGTGACCTTGGGCAAGTTACTTAACCTCTCTGTCCCTTAGTTCCTTCATCTGTCAAATGGAATTAAATCATAGAACCTGCTTTGAAGGGTAAAGTGATTAGAACAGTGTCTGGCACATTTCAAATGCTTGAGAAATGTTAGTTATCATTATTATCAGCATCAGCCTTGTTGCAATGTGCTGCCCAAGAAGTTACAAATCTCAAAATGCCCTGGTTTCTGGACAGAGCTGACCTCTCCCCCACAAAGCTCTTTCTCTCCTTCCCATCTGCCCCCTCCTCCTCTCCACTCTACTCCACTCACTCCTCCCCCCAACCTTCTCAGCCTCAGAGTCTGAATCCCTCAAAGAGGATTCTCCAAGGAGCATGAATGGAAGCTGCCCTGCCTCGGGGTAGAGAGGCCGACCTCTCACAGCTGGACCTGGCTCACAGCAGCCAGTGGAGCCACTGAGGTCGGGGGAGCAGCAGGGTTACCCGAGAGATTGGCCGGGTCACCAGCCCATTCACTGACACCTGGTGCCTTGCCTGTCCCCAGGCCTCAGGCCCTCTATTGGGGCTATGGTGAGGGGGGGGGTCCTCCTGCTCTGCTGGGCGCAGCGACCTGGACCCCACAAAGGCCCTGGCTGCCCAGAGCTGCCCCCAGAAGGGGCTCACACCAGCAGGGGGTTTCACTGCTGCATCTGGACCAGGGAGGAGCTGGCGGGGAGGAGGATGGAGCAAAGATCGGGGGATGGGTGGGCAACAGTTAAAACACGCTGGGGTTTCTGCCATGAGCCAGACTCTTTACACGACCATGAAGAGCAAGTGCTGAGGAGGGAAACAGGTGAGCTCAAACACAGCTGCCCTACCGTGCCACCCTGTGTCCCCATGTTTAGCCCGTCCATGCCTCAGCTCGCTAAGACGATTAAATGAAGTGATACGTGGAAAACTCTTGGAAGACATAAACTGGCAATGAATCTTAACTATTATTATCAACAGTTATTCATTTACTCCTCACAACAATCCCCTGAGGTAGAAATTATTACCATTTCCATTTTCCTGATGAGAAAACTGAGGCTCACAGAGCTCATAAGGTTTGGAGCCTGGGTTCAAATGTAGCTCTGCCCCCAAATCCACGATGTTGCAATGTCACTTCCTGCCCTGGGGTTTCCAACTGCCCCTCCCTAGCACATTCTTCTCTGGTGAAGACAAAATCTATAAAGTTGTCCTTTCGGCCAATACACTGACTATGGGGTCAGGGATAGAGCAGGAAGCAAAAGACACTGTGTCTACCCTCGTGGAGCTTATGGTCTGTGACAGAGACAGACACAGATCAAATCAACAGTAGCGAGGGCATATAATTCCATCATGAGACGAAGGCTCAAAAGCTACCTCATCCAATATGGTAGCCACTTGCCACATGCGGCTATTTAAATTCAACTTTGAATTAACTAAAATTAAACAAAATAAGTAATTCAGTTCTTCAGTCACATGAGCCAAGTGCCCAACAACTAGTGTGGCTACTGGCTACCATACCGGTCAGCACAAATGGAGAGCATTTCCATCATCACAGAAGCTTCCACTGGAGTCTTGCTCAAGAGGAAAGGCACCAAAACTACGAGCTCTGTGGGTTCAGACACTAAGAGTTCTCCCTGAGGAAGCGGCCCTTGAGCTGGAACTGAAGGATGAAGGAAAATCCAGTGATGAAAAAAGTTGGGGAAGAGCAGGAAAGCATGCCAGACAGGGGGAACAGCACCCGGAAAATCCTATGGTGAGAGGGACCCGTGTGAATGGAATGCAAAGAGATGGAGTGGAGTGGTTAAAAGCAGTCTCCAGGGGCCGGCCGGGTGGCTCAGCAGTTAAGTGTGCACGCTCCGCTTTGGTGGCCCGGGGTTTGCAGGTTCGGATCCCGGGTGCACACCGACGCACCGCTTGTCAAGCCATGCTGTGGCGGCGTCCCATATAAAGTGGAGGAAGATGGGCATGGATGTTGGCCAAGGGCCAGTCTTCCTCAGCAAAAAGGAGGAGGATGGACATTGGGTGTTAGCTCAGGGCTAATCTTCCTCACAAAAAAAAAAAAAAAAAGAGCAGTCTCCAAGGGGCTGGCTGGCTACCTGGGTCTGAATCCCAGCCCCGTCTCTTCCTAGCTGTGTGCTATTGGACAAGTTACTTAACTTCTCTGTGTCTCACTTTCCTCACCTGCAAAGTGAGGATAATAATAGTACCTCCCTCCCGAGCTTGTCCTGAGGATTCAAAGAGCCTAGCACACGTTTAGCACTGTATATGTGTTTGCTGCTATTATTCCTGGCACAAGATGAGGTCAGAGAGGTAGGTAGGAGTCAGGCTGTGCAGGCCTTGTGAGCCCTGGAAAGAATGTTGGTCTGTATCCTAAAAGCAATGGGAAGCCTGAAAGGTTGTAAACATAGATGGCAAAGGGTGACAGTAGACAATGGAGGATCACAGCCCATCTGAAGGTGGCGGCAGCCACCACTTAACACTGCCAGGCTTGGAACGTGGGATGGTGGACCCAATATCGCCAGGCTTCCTCATTTTCCAAAAGAGGCTGGAAGTCCAAATTTTTTATGTAAAATCTCCTAGCTTTTTAAAGTAGGCGTCTTATTCCCAAATGTTTAAATATCTTAAGGGACAAACCAGCCACCTGCTAGGACTTCTGATCTACCCCGCAATCTGTGGCTCCTCGAACCTCAATAAACCAGAGTCTATAACTAAAGCCACATCACCTGGTGAGCCGGGTGGCCCCAGGAAGAAACCAACAGATTGCCTAGAATGAAAGTGGCACATCAAAAGAGTCGCCAAATTAAATCTGAACCAATTTGCTGCACAATTGGGGCGATGGCCCTCAGGGCCTCAGTGAAAGGGCCCAGTGATAACAGCGCGTTCAAGCTGCACAGTCTTTGCATTTTAATTTGTTAGCCTTTCGGTGGTAAAAAATATATATGAAAACCAGTATTTTCTTCACTCTGAGGTTGTTATGAACATATTCTCAGCCCCTCCAGAGTCCATCAGTCCTTTCACTCAAAAAATATAGGGAGCAGGTGTTCATTTGGGAGGTCTGTGGTTCAAGTCATTTCCTGGTGCCAGGTTATAAAACAAAACCACTTAATCAGGACACGGCATTGGGTGGGAGAGAGAGAGGGCACAAAGAGGAAAGACTGGTTTGATGAATAAGAATGCTTGAACGAAAGCCTTAGGCCTGAGCCAGAATCGGATATTTTAGGTCTCGTTCTTGAGTTCTTAGTCTTGATTAACCATCGCTTTTTCACAGAAGTTTTTCCTCCAAAAACATTGACTGTCTAATCAAACTAGGAACTAGGGGTATGGAGCCCTGGGCCCTGTCCTCAGGTAACTTACAGTCAACCAGTTGGAAATTACCGTTCCTCCATATTAAGGGAGAGACCGAGCTAAGCACTTGTTCTAGGTGGTAAAACATTTGTAACAAAAAGAAGAAAGAAACATTTGACTAGCTTTAGCATCTTAGTAAACCCTCGTTCCCTGTCCAATCCCCCATCAGGAAGGAAAGGTGGGCATTGGGTTCCTTAGGGAGGATTTTACAAATACCAGGGAAGTCACCTCCTCCAATACTGGACCTCCAAGGGTCAAGCTCGGGAAACAGCAATTTAGAAACACTAGATTGCTCTCTAAGAAGGGTGGGAATTTTATTGGGTGGATGATGCCGGTTTGGGCACTGAATGGAGCTGGAGACTGGAGCTGGGGCTGAGGGTCCAACCTCCTTTCCTTCTTCCCCCATTACCCGCACCTCTCCTGTAAGTTGTTGATGGAAGGGCAGGTTACAGGCTGGCTGAGGGTGCCCATATGTCTCAGTCCAGCTTTGAGAGCAGAAGAGGTAAAGGGGTCATGACACAGAGACATGCACAAAATGCTTCCAGATCTTAGGTCAGGGCCATCCAAATCAGACTAGGGCAGAGTTATTAACCTGTGGTCTGTAGATCGAATTTAGGGCCTCTTTGAACTTGGGTGAGAAAAAATTTTATCCTAATTTTCACTAACCTCTAACTGAAACAAAGCATGCCTTCCTATGATGAGCATAGGCAACAAACCACAGTGGTATTAGCAATACCTGTGACTTTGCCACAAACTGTCATCACAGATATTCTCATACCACGTATCATTTGTGCAGAAACCCTGAAAGAACGTTTATGTGCATCATTACATCAAAACCATGGTAGTTGTTAGACTTGCTGCTGGATCTTGTTATATAATGCATTAATTAAGCAGCACATATATATTATTATATCACTAATTCACTTTTTTCAATGGGGTCCAAGGCATAAAAAGATCAGTGGCCCCTGGACTTGAATTTAAAGGGCATGAATTTAAACGAGCAAAGGAAAGGGGCAGGGAAAAGGTATTTCAGGCTGGGGAACAGCATTTGGAAAAGCACATGCTTTTCAGACACTGTAACTGTTTGTTGGGGCTTCAGAGGGCCTCTCGAGCTGGGGAGAGTTGAGGGGGTTGAGAGGTTGAGTGTGGCTGGAAGCCCATTCCGCTTGGGCCTCACCATTACCAAGGGCCCCAAATTCAGGCTTCCGATGCTAATCATCCAATGACATTGCATGACCATTGAAATTTTCATGCATGTGTTGAAAGTGTTAGTTAACCAAAACATTTAAAATAAACCACAATCTTCCTAGCCCTATTTGGGATGTCTTCATTTTTCTTCAAGGCACCTCTCTTGACCTGCAAGAGAGTGATGTTGGCCAAGAGAGAAGGATTTAGTGGAGGTGGGGAAGAAGATGAGGTCACCAAAGTGAACAAGGGCCAGATCAAAGAGTTGGGATTTGATCCTGAATATTATGGGTTATTTTTTTTAAGTACTTTTAAATTTATTTTTTTATGCCACACAAGTGTCACAATCAGTTATAATGCACTTTTGCTGACTTCCCCGCAAACATCCATCCCATCTCTCCTGGCGATAGTAGCTCATATTTCTTTTGGAGCTCAGATTGTTCTTTTGGAGAACAATCTCTACAATTCTTAGAGGTAGGGGGAAGGGCATGTCACCAGACCTGGCCAATCAGAGCACAGAATTCCCCCCCACACACAGTGATTGATTTAGAGCTAAGCCTATCACAATAATTCCATCCTTCTGAATTTATAGGGATTGTTTCATGGTTGGAGATGCACCCAAGTTGGTCCAGTCGGAGTGAATTTTGGGATTTGCATAGGCACTATTGGTAAAAGAGTGTCTTTTCAGGCTGGATTGGGACCTAGAAAGGTTTAAACCTAGAGAAGGTAGCTAAGGTAGCTATCTTGCTACCACATAAAGGTTAAGAACGAAGCCAAAAGTGGGAAAGCAGAGTCAAGAGATGGAGAGAGAGAGTTCTAATGATAATACTGCACCTTAAATTCCTTTCTTTTTCTTTTTTGGTCTTGTGCTTGTTGAGTTGGGTTTTCTGGCACTTGCAACAAAAAGAGCCCTAATGGATACAATCAGATCTGGTTTCAGAATGAGCATGCCATCTGCTGGGAGAGGAATAATCAAGGAGATCCTGCATTGGAGGCAAGAAGACCCAGAACTTCCAAGTTGGAGACTGTATGTGTCCACTTTCCCCAGGTAAGGCTGCAATAACAGACAACCTCAAGCTTCCAGTGGCTTACAAAAATAAAGGTTTACTGCTCATTCACATTGCTTGTTGGCTGCAGGTTGACTCTGGCTCTGTGGCTCCACTCCAAATGTCTTCCCCATTCCAGGATCCAGGCTGGGGAGCAGCCCCTATCTTAGTCTCATGGTAGAAAGTATCAGAACAGGAACTGAACCACCCAATGGCTCTTAAAGCTTCTGCTCAAGGGTGGCTCTGTCATGTCTACCCACATTCTATTGGTCAAAGCAAGTCTATGGCCAAGGCCAATAGTAACGAAAGCACTGAAAGTTGTGTGGCAACGGGCAGGGATGTATAATCCTTTGACGAGAAAAGACAGTGACTAATTGGTACAATAATAGGACCCACTGCCAAGACTTTGGAGGTGATTTTGTTCAAGTACCTCATTTGACAGATGGGGAAACTTAGGTCCAGATGAGTTAAGTAACTTGCTTACAGACACACAGGTCACCAGTGGCAGAGCAAGGTCACCTGGCTCCCCGTCCAGGCTCTTCCCTGCGCCTTGGCTGCTCCCCTGTTCACTTTGGCAAATGAGTATAGACTGTTCATGGGTTCTATTTGTCCTCTTCCATTCACTCACACAGTGTGTTTCCCAGCACAGTAAGCTGGGTGATAGGGCAAGAGAGAAAATTCTCCAGAATCTTATTTGAGCTAATTTCTCCCAGGTGTCCAGTGAGAACAGAAAGTTGGTTCAGGGTGATCAAACAGAGCCTTGGAAACAAATGCAAGAAATTATGATTCTGCAATATTTTTGGACTAATGGATTTAAATTTGGAATTGATGGTTTGAGGCTCCTTCCTTTTACTATGATTTGGGGTTTTTTTACTAGCTCTTAATTCCACAGAGGAGAAGAAAAAGTAATGGCTATTGAATATCTAGAAGGTGTCAGACCCTGATAGATTTGATACATATTACATATACATGTCTCTCTCCCCTTTCCATCCCCTTTTTATAGCACTCCTGAGAATACACAAAACATAAGAGAAGCCCTCTTATCGTGTGGTACTGCTATCTAGACTGTCAATCAGCCAAATATTCTATATAACATATTTCAAGCACTAAGTGTGTAAACTAATTATAGACAGTAAGAATTTTGGAGAAGTCATAGTCTGAAAAATCCATTCACCTTGGTGCAACCAGGACTGATCTTCCAGATCTGGGCAGGGCATTTGGGTTTGTGTTCAGCCTCCCAATGTCTGGGGATTTCACTGGACCCAGTGACCTGCATCCCGTCCCAGAACCACTTCCAGCAGAGCTTCCCTCAGTGGAGTCAGGGGGGCCCTATGTGCCCCAGGCTGAATGTGGGAGCCAGGCAGGAACCTTCTCCAGTCTCCCTAGCTGGACGTCTAAGTCTCTGATCCAGAAAGAGAGGGTGGACGAGGCAGTCAGTAATGGTTACTAGTTGAGAGAAATAGATGTATTCTATGCCCTTCACTGGCCCTCACCTTGTCTCTGCCTCTCTTCCCATCCTCTCCTCTATGGCTCGACTCTCTCTAATTTCCTTTCTCCCAGAGTCACCGTTGATTCTCTGAGGGTCTGTCTCTTTTCCAGATTTGTGCATTAACCAGTACAGTAGCTTATCCAACCCTCAAGATAAGCTCTGTGTGATAGATACTATTCTCTCCATTATGCAGATGAGGGAAGTGAGACTCAGAAAGAAAACTGATCAGTTTTGGCCATATGGTTCTGGAGCCGCCATTTGAAACCATATCTGCCAGATTCCAAAGCCACAGATGCCAAAATTCATTCATTCACAAATATGATAGGGCACCTCCCATCTCCAAGTCCTGTGTGAAACTGGAAATAAATGGTGGACAAGACCCAGTCCTCAAGTGGCTTATTCAAAATTCACTCAACAAATATTGTCTGAACTCCTACCATGTGCCTGGGCCATAGTAGTTTATAACCTACCAGCAAATGCAGGCAAATTCACATGCAAATAACAGCGCAATTTGCTAAGTGCTACAATACAGGTAAATAATGGGGTAGGTGAGAACAGAGAGAGTGAGTGAGCCACGTTGTCTACTACTTGCCCTGTAACGGGTTTGAGAAACCTTGGAATAAGCCTACCCAACCCTGCCCTCTCCAATTCTAATCATCCCCTTACTTAACAGCTCATCAAAAGCAGGGACCTGCAGGGAATTAGGATACACTGGCCTGTGGCCTCTTCTTTGTAGTTATAAAGAAATGTATTGGAGCAATGCCTTAGGCCAGAATCAATTTCCCTCCAAGTAGCCGGGCAGTGTACTTGTAGCTCAGTGATGGGAGGGTGCGGGGAGAAAGCCTGAGATGTTTTTCTGGAGAAGTCCAGAGATGGCTCTGTAGTCAATTACTGATGGTGAGTGAAAAATCAGGTCAGCTCCCTGACAGCAAGGCCCAAGAGGAGCAGCGAAATACCACAGAACCCCCAATCTCTGTGGCCCTGAGGACACAGCGTCTAAAAATAGACACACAATACCACTGGATCTGCTGTGGATTTCACAACTGCTGGCCCAGCACAAAATGCCTGGCTTTGGCCAAGTCGGGATGCAATGAAAACCAGCCGGAGAGCCGAGCAGGACCAAGATCAACATTCACCAGATCGACAGCAACCCCTCTGTCCATCAGGCCTTGACCGTGAAAGCTACATTACCCGCTGCTCTGAGTCCTTGTTCAACTTGCTCTGCAACGGACAGAAAACTCGCCTTGCACGCCAGGGACTTTCTAAGACGTTTCATTCCAGAGACACCGAGGCGGAGGTCCTTGTGGATGTTTGCCCTGAGAACTAGAAAATTAGTGAGAAATGGCCATGATTTCAGTGGAAGGGGAAACACAACTGCAAGCGTGGGATGTGGGTGGGATGGATAAGAAAACATTTTAAAGAGAAAATAATTACAAACACATGAGAGGGAGAAAGGGCACGGCCCGGTCTAGAGACGTGTAAGAAAAGAAAACGAAAACAAGAAAGGATTTGGCATTCTATTTGTGGGTTTCAAACCAATGTTAAAGTTTACAGTTCTAGTCTACTGACAAATATCTACTTTTATATTTATGAGACATTATTTACTGAGTAGGTAGCATGTGCCAGAAGCTGCTCTCAACCCTTTACATGTATTGTTTCATCTAATCTTCACACTAACCTTATGGGGCAACCACTAAGATTATTTCCATTTTTCAGATAAGGAAAGTGATCTGGAACCTTTAAAGCGTGAACAGACCTTAGCAATCATCTTAACTAGTGGTTCCTAAGCTGACTTGTAGGTCAGAATTATCTAGGAAACCCTACAGAATCTGGAACCCTATTCTAGACACCACCAGCCCCAGTCAGAACAGGGATGGGAGTGGGTCCAGGAATCTGTGTTTACAGAGCACCCCAAATGATTCTCATGTACAGCCTTGCTTGGCATCCACTCCCCAAGCCAACTGACCTCTTCATTTTCCAGATCCGAAAACTGAAGCCCAGAGAGTTCTAGTGACATGCCCAAGGTAACGAGCCTGCTGGCAGCAGAGCCAGGACCAGAGCCCAGAGCTTGCAACACAGTGCTCTTGCCATCATAGCATACATTCCTCGCTGGATTCTAAATGGGGAGAAGGTGGTTTCTTTCTCTCCAACAAAATCGCTAGACTTGGCCTCACATTCACCCAACTCTTAGCCAAACACTTCAACTCAACACAGTGCAATTAAACAAAGTTTCGCTGAGCACCCACTATGAGCTACACACTGTACTTGGTGCTAAGAATCTCACGGTGAGTAAGACTAACAAGGACTGTTGCCCTCATAGTGCTCACAGTGCAGCAGAAAAGAACATCTTTAAAAATGTAAGCAGCTTACAGAATGAACTGGAATCAGCCAAAAGCAATTTTATTTTCTCATCCCTGCCCCTTCAAACCTGCTCTATCTTCCGATTCCCTGGAAATCTTAGGTGTCTTAGATGTATCCTATATTTATTTTGGCCACTCTTAGGTATTAAAGAATAGCTTCACATTTTGGGTAATTTATAAAGGCCCATTTGGTCTAATGGCAAAGCTCCAATCTCTCATCCAGTTAAAAAGTTCTCCCCCGCCCCTCGTCTTGGGGCTCACTCAGGCGCAGAAGCTGCAGTGGAGAAGGGGATTGTGTGGTTCCTTTGCTGATTCTTGCCCTTCTCTTCCACTCCTTGCTTCTTGAGGCTCCTCTGGGGCCAGGGCAAGGGGCCCAGGGAGCAGGAAGGAGAGATGGGAGAGGTAAAGGGGTGAGAAGGTCTTACGGAGCCAGGGTCATCTGTACTAGTGGAATGTGCTCATTAATGCGGATGTCCAAACGCTGGTGCTTTATCCTTGAGGACTTCCTCTCGACTCCTTTCTGCCAGTGATGGAATTGGCCTCCTGTAATTCCCTGATGTGGGCCATGCCTCCCCCAGCTGACCTCTCAACCCCTCGCTTCAGACCAGCTATCCTATTCAGACACTGTCTGTTGGAGTCACCTTGTGCCTCACAAGGGATCTCTTGGATGGGAACCCTCCTAAAATGACTCAAGTCTGGCTCCCCCTTCTTGAGACCGTACCCAGGCTCCCATTGCCATCAGGTGGACTGTTCATACTGGCCTAGTCCTTCTTCCTCTCTTTCTCTTCAAGGCAGCGCCAGTCTGACTCTTTCTTTAGACCCTCCAGGCATGAGTTGCTCACCAGCCGCTAAGTCCCTTCAGTGCTAGGGACTTTTCCAAGTGCTTCTCAGAAGTCCTCCTCATCTGACTTGGAGGAAGGGGAGAGAAGCATGCCTCTCCCTTCCCCCACTCTGACTACTCACTCTCCTGTCTCTCAAGATTAATCCCCACTCCTGCCCCATTGTATGTCCTCCATGTGGCTAATGAACTAAGAATTTTTTAGAATAAAAACTGATTTCACAATCTCTTAGCATGGACTGCACAGATGGTCTCAATCCTTGGGTACTTTGCCAAAACACCAAAAGTCAAATTTAACATCCTGTTACACAAGAAATTACAAATTCGGAGTGCCAAGGGAACATACAACAAGGGCATTTGAGGACAGCCCGTTTTAGTTTACTAAGATCTTTCCCTCACAGCCCTCAGATAAGGTACTAAGTTCCTCCTTTTCTAAGCCTCAATAGAGGCTGGCTTTCCAGAGGACAAATGAGCAGCTCTTTGCTGTCGCTCTCGATTCACTCATCCTACTCTACCAAAACAACAGTATATATTTAACTTTATACATGTGTGGACTCTATACACTTCTGTCCCTATCTTTAAAATCATAGATGGTACACTTCTATGAAGATAGTCTAGGACTCTCTAGAACGATGATGATGATGACGATGACAATGACAGTAATGATGTCAGTTAACAATGATGATAATAATTAGAGGTGAAGGAGCAAAGAGAAATGATTGGCTCATCCTCCTGTCTTTTCTAACTATTAATATACTGTCCAGCCTTCTAGATCCAACCCAAAATCTGTCACTTCCATCAATACCATTCCAAAGATGTGAAATATTTTATCAAGTACTTTCTGTGTGTTAAAGAGTACATCATAATAGCCAGCCTCCAAGATAAGCCTCAGTGACCTTTGCCTTCTGGTAGTCACACCTTTGCGCAGTTCCCTTCCACACCGGATAGGGCTGACCTATGTTAGCAAAAGGATATTGTAGAAATGATGGTATGTGACTTCTGAGGCTAGGTCCTTTATTGTTTTTAACTGCAATTTCTACCTTACTCTCTCTTTGAACATTCACTCAGTAGAAAGCTAGCTGCCATGTTGTGAAGACACTCAAGCAGCCTTCTGGAGGAGTCCATGGGGTGAGGGACTGAGGCCTCTTACCAACAGCCAGCACCAACTCATCAGCCATGTGCATGAGCAGTGTGAGAACGGGATCCTGCAGCTTCAAGTCAGCCTGCAGATGACAGCAGCCCCAGCTGACACTTTGACTTTAACCTCATGAGAGACCCTTAGCAAACAAGGTAAGCAGCTCCTGAATTCCTTACTCATAGAAACTGTGTAACTCATTGCTGTTTTAAGCCGATAAGTTTTGGGGTAATTTGAGGCATAGCAACAGACACTCAATATATTATGACGGTCAAAGGCATGGCTCTGTAGTTACAGTACCTGGGTTCAAATCTCATCTCTATCACTCACTACTGTGTGACCTTGGACAAATTATTTAGTCTCTGAGCCTCAGTTTTCTCATCAGAAAAATGAGGAAACAACAATACTTGCTTCATAGATTTGTGAGACGATTAAATTAAATGAGATGTGCCTGTAAGGCACTTAGCACAGGGTCTGGCATAAAGGAGGCACCAGAGAAACATTAGTTATTATCGTTAAGCCCCTCAAAAGCTTTCCAGATGTCCCACATAAAATGAGCCCTTCCTTTCTGAGTGATGAGAGTATTTGGTATTGTTTTGTGAAAATAGAAAGGGAATGGGGATGGAAGTGTCATTATTTGAGCATGAGTCACCATGGTGGGGACTCGACATGTACGGTCACATTTGACCTTCGCACAGTCCTGTGAGTGTTAGGTAGTGGCAGCTAAGGCATTTAAGTTGTGTTCAACCTAATATTTTGACATGTGTGGCGTGTCTGGCAGATGGATGTGGGGAGCCTGCCAGAAGTCTATTTGCATAAGGGACCGAGGAGCCCCCTAGGAAATATGTCACCTAAGGGAGCGAAGATTCTTAACCCAGTGTGGCAGATTAAAGATGACTATAAATTCTTTGATACTTTACCCACCGAGATGGGATCTATTTCACCTCACCTGAATCTGGGCTGGCCTTGACTATTTTGACAGATAGAATCTGGAGAAAGTGACACTATGCCAATTCTGGGTCTAGCCTTTGAAGAGGACTCACAACGTCTTCTTTGGTCTCTTGGAGCCTCCAGATCTGACCAGCCATCAGAAGAATGCCACCAAGCGATTCTGCTTAATACCACACGGAATAGCAGAATCGCCCAGCAGAGCCTTGCCTGGATTCCTGTGCCCAGATTTGTGTGATATAATAAAATATTGTAGTTTTAAGCCACTAAGTTTTGAGGTAGTTTATTACGCAGCATAAGATATATCCTGAGACATCTGGGGTCCACATATCCCAAAGTGCCTATGGATAGAATTCAGGGAGCCCAAAAATTTGGGGAAGGAAAGATTACATCTTTATTTTCACTAACCTATAACTGAAATAGAGCATATTTTTCCTTTAGAGGATAGGCAGCAAATCACAGTAGTATGACCTGCCTCTATGACTTTGACGCTGAGAAGGGATTTATAGGCTTTTCCAAACTGTTAAATGGCTTCGTGGTGCACGTACATGTGCACATCCACACACACACATGTGCACACATGCACACACACATGCATACAGCTTAAGAACACTGGAAGAGAGAGTGAAACCACACAAGAGAGGACCCAGGATGATGGGCCAGTCTTATGGGGGAAGGATGATTTTGAGCATGAGGTTCTATTCCGAAACTGTCTCTGACTCCTGCCTGAGCCCTGGAAACAAGGGGGCTGCATTGAAAGTAGTCAAAAGAGCTGTTTTGCTGAAATAACTATGAGACTTTGAGAGTCCAAAGTGGCACTGAGGCAGCAGCTCCAGCAGAAGCAGACGACTCAACAAGAGCCAGAGGAAAGACGAGAATGTGGTGAACATCTCTGGGCAGCTGAAAGGACTCTGTGAACACAGGCTTGATTTTTCCTGGGGCTATGCAGAAATAGTTGAGGATAACTCTGAACTGGTCTGTAGTTCCACAAAATACAAAAGGAAAAGAGTAGAGAGACATTCTGTGGGACAATTTGGTGACATCATTTTTCTCTCAAGTTGGAATGGCTTGGAAAACATGGGCCATACGACACAGGCAAGATTATTACCCTTTTGCGGGGACCCAGAGGTTCAATAACTTAACAGAAAGCAGCGAGGTGGTAAGTGGCAGAACCGGGTTTTGAACTTAGGCCTGCCTGGCTCCAGAGTCCACACTATTTCCATGAAGTTCGTCCAGCCTCACTTCCTGTCACTCCTTCTCAAGGTTTCTTGGTCTTCTGAATGACATCTTAAGTTCCCAAACATCTGTGTCTTTGCTCAGATTGTTCCCTCTTGCTGATTATCATTCTCCAGTTCCTCCCACCCCCATTCCCACTCCTGAAAATCCCTTTCATATGAAGCTTTTTCATGTTCCATCAGAAGAATTTATTCTTCTCTGTGTTTCCAAAACTCTACATTCCTTGTAGATTTTATCACATTGTGAGATTTGGCTTATTTGTTTCCTTGACTAGATTAATAATAGAATTACTGTTAATAATAATATTTTACTAATTATTATTAGTATTATTATACTAATTATATTATATATTAGTATTATTATACTAATATATAAATAAATATATTATATATTTATTTATATATTTATATATAATATAAATATATTATACATTAGTATTATTATACTAATATAATAATTATTATTATAAATAATAATAATTTACTGAACACTTACTAGATGCTATCCCAAAGACCTAACATCTAGGTCATTTAATAACAACAGCTCTGTAAGATAGGGACTACAATTATCCCTGTTTTACAGACGTGGAAACTAAAACACGAAGAGTTGGATCAACTTGCTCAAGGTCACCCAGCTACTAGAGAGCAGATCTAGGATTTGAACCCACATCTATCTGACTCCTCAGCTTGTGTTCTTAACCACTGGGTTATAAGGCAGAGATCATGCCTTATCATTCTCTACTGTCTCAGCACCCAGCACAGGGTCTGGCCCTCTAAGTGTCCTCGGTAAATAACCATTGGATGAATGATGGGATAAACACATCGTCTCTATTTGTGCACTGCTGCACCCCTAGCTCCAGGTCCAGTGCCTGGAGCATGAGAAGATGTCCATTAATATTTTTTGATTGATTAACTAACTGGCTAAGTTCATTTTCAGCTCTGATGCTCTGTGATGGTGGGGCAGGAATACAGAAATAAAATCATCCTCCCAGGTAAGTGTTGTCACAACTCTTAACTCTGAAGTCTCTGTTCTTTTCTGGGGCCATCACCACCAACGATCATTCAAAACAGCCTACCAGAACCCAGACCCTGCCAAGGAGTCCAGTGAGCGAATCAAGGAGGAACCGAGCGTGTAGTCTGTGAAGCTCACGCTCAAGTTCTTTTCCAAGTCAGACCCAGAGGCCTGGTCTTGAAGCAAGCCAAAATCCATAAAGAGCAGACTTAGCATTCTCGAGCCACTACTGCAATAAAACAATAATAATAAGCAGTTGAAAGAATAACAGCTTCTAAGCCATGATGTATGAACCCTTGGGCCAGCCAGGCAGCTTCAGTGTCAAATCTTCCAGGTGTCACATGTGACAGGGAAAGACGAGGTGTGAATACAGGTAGAAATGGAGGCCCATTTGGCAAGCTTGGTGTTGGCCTTTGCTGGTTTTGCTGGAGGTGTTGGTCTCAGCCAGACCCACATGGCAGCCCACTTTTCCTAACCTGGTTTTAATCACCCACCAAGGTCCCAGGAGCAGCTGTTCACCTGCCAGGTGCACTGCTAAAGTGGGGGCAGGGAGACGAAATGAGAGGCCCAGAGGGAAAAGAATGTTGGGGTATGCAATTTGGGCTTATTTTAAAATAAAACAACACAGGCTATGAAGTTAAGTTAGATAATAGCTATAAAAGGCCCAGTCTAAGACCTAGCACAAGATTAAATGCTTAGTAGGTGTGAGTTCCCCTCCTTTCTGCTAATTACAGAGACATTAGCCCTGGCAATGCCTGTTCCCAGGTGCCTAATACACTGCTAGAGGGAGAGTATAGGATTTTCAAATACTGCCTTTAGTGTCACAAGCAGGACTGATATTCAGCCAGTATGCCCAACGAGGCTGTACCAGTTGTTTACATTAAGTGTCTATCCTAATTGAATCATGCCTGTGCCTTCTGGCTATAAAATATTTTGAATATCACACCTGGTTCCAAATATTCATTTATTTAATACCTATGCATTGAGTGCCTACTATATGCCAGAACCTGGTCAAACAGCAGTGAAAGACTGGATGAAAAAAAAAATTGAAAATGCCCTCTCTCTTTATGCAGCTTACATTCCAATAAGAGAGACAAACAAAATCAAGTAGTAGAATCTACAGTCAGTCAGATGGTGATAAATGCTATGGAGAAAAAATAGAAAAGGCATAACAAGTACAGGAGGGCAATTTGAACTTTATATTGAAGTATCATACACGTAAGGAAAAGTGAGCAAATTGTAAGCTCAACAAATTTTCCCAGAGTGAACATACTCCTGTAGCCAGCACCCAGATTAAGACACAGAACAGGACCAGCTTCTATGGGGCTCCAGTTGTCAGAGGCAACTCCCCTGAGCTGTGGGAGTTGCTGGGGATGTTGATCAAATATTCCCAGCTCTCTGCCTCCTGGACGTGAGGTAGGATTGCACTTCTCTGCTCCCTGTTAGGTGCAGCCATGCATTTGCTCTGGCCTCTGATATATGAGCAGAAGTTAGCATTGCTTCTCCAGGGCCCCTACCATGCTGTGGTGACCGTGAAATCCGTGTTGCCATGGACCTTCCATCAGCCTGGGTCCCAAGGGACTCTGATGAGCAGAGCACAGTGGGCATGTGGACATGAGCAGAAATAAATCTTCGTTGTTAAGCCACTGAGATTAGGGGCTTGTTTGTTATCTCACCGTAACTAACCCATCCTGACTTATCATGAAGGTGACATCTCAGGAAAAGTCTGAGGAGATAAAAGAGGGAGGCTTCTGGAAACCTGGAGGAAGAGGAAGCCAGGGACAGCAAATTCAAAGACCCTAAAACAGAAGTTGTGTATGAGGTATGAGGAATAGTGGTTTAGGGTGGAATCCCCTAGAAGCAGACCCTGAGACAAGAGTTTGAATGTAGGGGATTTATTTGGTAGTTGATCGCAGAAACACTGAGGAAGGAGTGAGGAAGTGAGACAGGGGAGGGAGGAAGCCATTATAGGGAAGGTTCTTCCACAAGCAGGTTACCCCTGAAGCTCAGTTCCACTGGGGACATCTGAGAGATGGTGCAGAGTATGCCTCAGAGCTGTTCCCTTGGGGTGTGAGGAGGCTGAGGTGTTTATCTGCCAACATTGGCAATTGGCTGAGGCTGCTGCGCAGGTGTAGGTGCCCATCTCTGCTGGGTGCCTCAGGCATGAAGTGGGATGGATGGGACAGGGCTATGAGCAGGGCACTAACAGCATCTGCTACAAAGAGGAAGGAGGCCAGCGTGTCTGGAGAAACAACATCTACGTGTAAAAAAGCATAAATTACAGGAACCGCCCAAAAACCACTAGCAACATCCCCAGACTAAACAAATTATTTGGGCTCTTACCTCCACATCTGGACTATGCAACCCCCTCCTACCTGTTATCCCTGCCTCCAGCCTTACCCTAATGGAATCCATTCTTCATGCTCAACCCAAGTGGTCTATAAAACATGAGAATCTAACAACGACACGTCCCTGCCCAAAATCCTTCAGTGGTTTTCCATCTCTGCAGGATAAACTCCAAGCTCTTTGCGCTGGCAGACAAGACCCTGTGCGAGCTGGCCCTGCCCATCTGGACAACTCATCCCCTCCACTCTCCATCTCAACGTTGCAACTCCAGCCACATCAGATGGCTGACAACCCACCACTGCCGCTTGTTCTCTCAAAGCCCTATGCTTTTGCAAACGCTGTTTCGTCTGCTTAGTGTCCTAGTATGTCTCCCCTCCATCTTTGTTCACTTAGTCAACTCTTCTTCATTCATTCAACAGATATTTATTCAGGGCATACCATGCGCCAGGCATTAGGGGACACAGCTATAAATAATTAGACTGGGCCCTTGGCACTCAACAAAGCTTACTGGGGGGAACTGCGGTAGAGACCCATAATAAAAAAGTAAATGAATAAGAAAATCAAATAGTAAATGCAGTGAAGCAAAAAATAACAGTGTTACATGACACAAAGTGATGATTACAGGTGGGAAGTATGGTGACAATTTTGATTGGGTGGTCAGGGAGGGCCTCCTGAGGAGGCGACAAGGTGAATGTCAAGGGGTTATCAGCCATGTAAGAACTAGGGCAATATGTTCTAGGCAGAGGGGGAACAAGTGCAAAGGCCCTGAGGTAGGAAGGAGTTTGGAGTATTGGCATAACTGAAAAAAGGCCAGTATGGTGGGGCATAGCAAGCCAGGGGAGAGAGGTAGCAGACGTGCTTGGAAGGCAGGGCCAGGTCATCATGGAGGGCTTTGCTGGCCATGGCTATGGTGCTGGACTTTCTCCTAACATCTTCAGTTCAGGAGACACCTCTCTGTGCGTCCTTCTCTACCCTCTGGAGAAGGCTGAGGGATGGAGGGGCCGCTTCTCCTAGCGTCCCTTTCATATCGTAAATAACCCTTGACACAGAGGTCCCAACAGCGGATTGCTTCGGGCATCTATTCCTGGCCTTGCCTCTGCCTGGCTGTATGACATTAGACAAGTTATTCAGCCTCTCCGTGCCTAGAATTTCTCCATAAATCTCTGTTCTGTCCTCTGAGTGATATTGAATTAACTCAGCCTTGCAGGTAAATTGGGAGGAATAGCAAAATTTTATCCCCCCAGAAAAGTATTTTAAGACTCTTCTCTTTGTACCAAAGTCATTAAGAACCTGAATTCTGAAGTCAGACAGACCTGATGTTGCATTCTGGCTTCATTGCTTTCTTGAGCAAATTATTTAATCTATCTTAGCCGTGGTATTTTTAGTTGTAGAACGGAGCTAATAATTGTCCCTACTGTCTAGTGTTTGAGGAAGGATCTTGTGAAGTCAGGCCTTTAATCACCTACCATGGTCTTTGCACAAAGAGAAGCTCGACATATAATCTCTATAATTTTTTAACCAATCCTTCCAACACCATCTGAGCTTGGGCCTCCTCATTGCTTCCTCTCTGAGAAGGCTAAGACTTGCATTGTAAGGGTCCCCAACCACCCTCAAAAGTTCACCCTCAAATCCTAGCACTGTGGAAAGACAGGGGGTCCTAAACTAGGGTTCGAATCCTGTCTCAGTCAATGACTGGCTCTCCAACTCAAAGCAAGTCGCCTCTGTCCTCTGGTCTCACCACATGACGCAAGGCAACTACCTTTCAAAGAGGCCTGTGGTAGACAAAATAATGGTCCCCCAAAGATGTCCACATCTTCATGTTGCCTTACATGGCAAAAAGGACTTTGCAAATGTGATTAAGTTAAAGACCTTGAGATGGGGAGATTATTCTAGATTATCTGGGTGAGTCCAATGTCATTACAGGGGTCTTTAAAAGAGTTAGAGAGGGAGCTGCAAAGATGAAAACAGAGTGTCAGAGTGACGCTATCTAGATTGGAAGATGCTACACCGCCGGCATGGAAGATGGAGGGAGCGGGCCATGAGCCAAGGAATGCGGGTGGCCTCTAGAAGCTGGAAAAGGCAAGGAAACAGATTGGCCTCCAGAAGGAACACAGCTCTGCCAATACCTTGATTTTAGCCCATGAAGCCAGTTTTAGACTCTGACTTCCAGAACTGTGAGAGAATAAATCTGTGTTGTTTTAAGGCACTCAGTCTGTGGTCATTTGTTATAGCAGCCATAGGAAACCGACACAAGGCCCCTGTGTGCAAGTTCTTCAAAAGCCGTTCTGGCCGCTTGCTTTGAGGACCCCACCTCTTGGGTGCTGCTAACATTTAAGGTGAGTGACTCGGCAGGTCAGCAGGTAATTCAAGCTCTGGCAGAAGGGAGAAGTATAAACACAGAGGTTTATGACCCAGGGGCCAAGAGTCACTGAACCTTCATTAGACCAGAGCCAGGTGTCACAGAAACTGAACTGGGAGCTTCAGAATTGCAGCTCCCCAGGACACCCAGAGCCTGGAGAAGGTCAAGGAATTTATGATCTTTCCAACAAACACTTATTATGCTTTCCACCCTTACTCAGAACCAAAAGATTTTGTCCCAACCAGATCCACCCTGGCAAAAAGGAACCATCCACAGGAATTTAGCATAGCCATGGCTATTTTGCATCCAACATGAAAAGTGCTAAGGAAAAAAACAACAGCCTCCTCTCAGATCGCTGACAGTGTCTCACCCCATCCTCTGTAATTACCCTGTGTTATTGTTGGTTTCATGTGTTTTTCTCTTTTTCTCCATAAACAATGTAATTTGCCTTTGCTTTGGAGAAAGCGCAAAAAAGTTGTTTTTCGGGATCCCTCCCCATGGTTTAAAACTGCTAGACTCCAGATTTTTCTGAGGAAAAGTTCCATAAACATTCTGCCATGGGGAGAGCTCTCGCCCGGCACCAGGAGTGTGGTTTTTGGCAGCCAGAGGGGTCGCCAGGGGCACACCTGCTAAAGGCAGCCCTCTCTTGTGCTCAGCAAACGCTGAAGCTGGACGGAGAGAGAAAAGGAGTGGGCCGTGGCAGGTGGGCAGGGCGGAAATGAGAGCCAGGGGTCGGGGCTGGGGGAGCCCAGGGCTGAAGGCGACACACCTGCTGCAAACAGTCTCGCAAGGGAGCCCTCCATCAGCTGGGCACTTTTTAAGACCATGTCCTTTGAAAACACAGACCAAGAAATAGTGATAATAAAGAAGAGGCGAGTCTTGTGTGAGGAGAAGGGAGGTTGGGTTGGTGGAAGTGGGTGGAGAAGGAAAAAAGAGGAAAGGGGAAGAAAGACAGTTGAAGGAAGGAAGGAAAGGAGGGATGGAGGGAGGGAGGGAGAGAGGAGGGAAGAACAGGAGAGAGAACCCATTAATGTTGGGATGGAACATATTATTTTTCAGAATTTATGGCTGGGAGAAAGGTTCACCCCAAAACTAGGACATACTCTAAGAGATTCAGTGGTCTGTGCAGCTCACTTTCAGCCCAAGGTCTTCTCTTTTCTGGGACACTTGGGCACGGTGAGAGGAGGGTAGCTGGTCTCCCTCCTCCTAGCCCACCCTCCACTGTCAAGGTCCCGGGCTCAGTTGGCAGATGCTGCATTGGGGGCAGGGAAGCTGCTCCTAGCCTCCTGCCTGTTCTTTCCCTCTGCAGGCTTGCAGTGGGTGGGGCTCAGGGAAAATGCTACCCTGGAGGACTGAGTCCCACCAAAATGCACCCACTGGAGTCGGCTAACCAGACCCCATCTAGAAAGCTGCTGGGTTAAATGAAGGTATTACATGCCTGCCGGAGGATTTAGGACCTCAGCTAAATTGTAGAGGATGGGTAGCCAGGAAGAGGTGCATGAAAGGAACATTGTAACGTCATGAAGCTGGTGATCCGTGGCTAGATGGATTATAGAGAAGGTAAGGGAAAAAGTATGGAAAACAGGAGAATTTTGTGCTTTTCCATAGGGAGAAGAAAGGAATGATAAAAGGAAAGACTACATATAAAGCCTTTACAAAAACAGATTTACTGGTTTTATCTTTCCCATTTTCATTCTGGAAAATATAGAAAATGATGATGAAGAAAATAAAAGTAATTCATAATCCTACCATACTCAGCTTTATTGAGTATAACTGACATACAGTAAAGGGCATATGCTTAAAGGGAACAATTTAGTAAGTTTTGACATATGTATACACCCATGAAACCATCACCATAGTAATATAATGATCATATTCATCACTCCAAAAAAGTGTTCTTCTACCCTTTTGGAATTCCTTCACATTTTATCTCCTCTGTTGTCTTATTAGCTATAATATAACTCTTTATATTGTGACTTTAGTGGATGCTCTAGAGTTTATAATATACATCTTGAACTTATCACAGTCTTCCTCCATGTGATATGATGCCATCTCACATATAACACAAGGGACTTGCAACAATATCCTTTTATTTCGCCCTCTTCCCTTGTGCTATTTCTGCCATATATTTTGCTTCTACATATGTTATAGATCCCACAATATATTGTTATTCTTTTTTAAACAATTATATTTTATAAAGACTTAAATAATAAGAATATTTACCCATGTAACTAACATTTCATTCCTTTGTGTAGATCCAAATTTCCACCTGCTAGCATTTTCCTTCTGCCTAACAGATTTCCCTTAATATTTCTTATAGTGCAAGTTGGCTAATGATAAATTCTTTCAACTTTATATTGTCTTCATTTTTGAAAGGTATTTCACTGAGTTTACAGTTTTTTTTCTTTCAATAATTTAAATATGTTGCTCCACTGTCTTCTAGCTTGCATTGTTTCCAACAAGACATCTGCTGTCTTCCTTATCTTTGTTCTTTGGTACGTAATGTGTTTTTTTCCCCTGTTTGCTTTTAAGCTTCTCTATTTGTCACTGGTCTTAAGCAATTTGATTGTGATGTGTCTTAGTGTAGACTTCTTCATGTTTCTTGGGGTTCATCAAGCATCTTGGATCTGTGGGTTTATAGTTTTCATCAAATTTAAAAATTGTCAATCGTTATTTCTTCAAATATTTTTCTGTTCCCCACTCCTTCAGAGATTCCAATTACACGTATATTAGGTCACTTGTAGTTTTACCACAGCTCACTGATGCTCCGTGTTCATTTTTTTCTGTCTTTTTTCTGTTTTATTTTTGATAATTTCCATTGCTATGTCTTCAAGTTCATTAATCTTTTCTTCTCAGATGTTTAATCTGCTATTAGTCCCATCTTGGACATTGTCATTTTCATCTCTAGAAGTTCAATTTTTTCATCTCTAGAAGTTCATTTTGAGTCTTTTTTTATATCTTCCATATTTCTACTTAATATGTTCAATCTTTCCTCTAACTTCTAAAATGTATAGAATATAATTATTAAATAAATGAATAATTAGTAAATTATTAAATAATTAGTAATTATTTTAATGTCCTTGTCTACAACTTCTAATGTCTGTGTCATTTCTAGGTCAGTTTCAATTGATTGATTTTTCTTCTCATTATGGTTGTGTTTTCCTGCTTTTTTACATAACTCATAATGTTTTATTAAATGCCAGATATTGTGAATTTTATCTTTTTGGGTGCTGAATATTTTTGTATTCTTATAAATACTCTTGAACTTTGTTCTGGGACATAGTTAAGTTACCCAGAAACAGTATGACATTTTCAAGTCTTGCTTTTCAATTTTGTTGAGTGGGACCAGAGCAGAGTTTAATGCTTAATCTAGGGCTAATTTTCCCCACTACTAAGGCAAAACTCTACTGAGTACTCTACCTGATGCCCTGTTAATTATGAGGTTTTCACTTTGGTAGGAACAGAAGCTATTTCCAGCCCTGAGTGAGCTCTCATCCTTTCGAGTAGTTCTTTCTCCAACTTTGTAGTTTCCTCAAACACAAGTGCTGATGGGTGTTCAATCAAAGACTTGAGGAAGATTGTCTGCAGAACTTCAAAGTTCTCCCTCCTCCCCAGTTTTCTGTCCTGTAAATGCTAGTTATTTTGGTCTCTCCAGGAGGAGACATCTGTCT
The DNA here is from genome assembly GCF_020826845.1 of Diceros bicornis minor. NCBI lineage: Eukaryota > Metazoa > Chordata > Mammalia > Perissodactyla > Rhinocerotidae > Diceros > Diceros bicornis. Next base: position 17,909,136 of record NC_080764.1, on the reverse strand, counting down.
CTTCAAGTCAGGGAGACCGTCATGATCCACCTGGATTCCCCCTCCCTGCACCATAGCCTGGAAACTCTCCCCAGGCAATAAGTTAGGGTAGCTATAGGGCTCATTTCATTTGTTTCCCTTCTCTCAGGGGTCGCTGTCCTCTGTTGCCTGATGTCCAGTGTCTTGACATCATTGTTTCATATACTCGGCTCAGTTTTTTAGTTATTTTACACAAGTGGGTAAATCCAGTACCATCACTCCACCTTGGCCAGAAGCAGAAGTCAAGATAATGTGTTTTTTGTGAATTTTTTTCTGGGATTTTTTTCTTTGCATACATTAGTCTCTGTAATATATACATATACGTATATACTCAACTAGTCTCTATCCGGTGCCTACAACGTGCCGGGTACTATAGTAGTGCTGGGAATACAGTGCTCATCAAGACAGACATGGCTTACAGTCTAAGAGATGTATTGGGCAAATAAATAACTATATAATTACCACAGTTCATCAGATATAAGATGGCATTGCTTTTAAGTTGTGCCATTATTTTACATACTACTAAAAAAGAAAAACACTACCAATGATACTTCTGAGACACATTCAATTGTAAGATGCATCATGATTTCAGAGACAGTAAAGGGTTTAGAAACATATATATATCAGAAAATCAAGGAAATAGAGTAATAATTAACTACAATTATGATAAGAGCTGAGACAGAGAAAGCCAGAATGCCAGAAGACCATATACTAGAAGGATCTGACTTAGCCTAGAGAATCAAGGAAGACTTCTACAAGGATATAGCATTTGAGCTGAGGTCAAAAAGACGACCAACTGCTGGCCTGGTGGAGGTAGGTAGTGGGAAGAGTATTCTAGGCAGAGGGACCAGATTGTGCCAAGTTGCTGAGATGGTACAGACTCTTTTTTTTTTTTAAAGATTTTTTTATTTATTTATTTTTTCCCCCCAAAGCCCCAGTAGATAGTTGTATGTCATAGCTGCACATCCTTCTAGTTGCTGCATGTGGGACTCGGCCCCAGGATGGACGGAGAAGTGGTGCCTCGGTGCGCGCCCGGGATCCGAACCCGGGCCACCAGCATCAGAGCGCGCGCACTTAACCACCAAGCCACGGGGCCGGCCCGGTACAGACTCTTGCATTCGCAGGGAACTGAAAGGTTAATGTGCTTCTAGTGTGAATTTAAGGACTCCAATATGATTTTGGACTTCCTCCTCAGAGCAACACAAGGGACCATTAGGCAAAGTAGTGATATAATTAGATTTGTCTTGTTGAAACATCACTCTGGCTTCTGTGTGAAGAATAGACTAGGGGAAGCAAGGACACCAGTCAGGAGGCAATTAAAAGAGTCTGGGGAAGAGAGGACAGTGGTTTGGACCAGAGTCATAATAGCAGAGAGCAGCAAAAGTCCTCAGGACATTTTTTTTCTTAATTTTTATTCAATTTATTTAAACTAAAAAAAAACAAACAGTTCACCCATTTCTCCCACCACCCCTTACACCCTGCTTCTTGCAACCACCAATTTGTTCTCTGTATCTGTGAGCTTGGTTTTGGGTTTGCTTTTTTTGTTTTGTCTTTTTCCAGATGCCACATATAAGTGAGATCATACGGTATTTGTCTTCCTCTGTCTGGCTTATTTCACAAAGCATAATGCCCTTGAGGTCCATCCATGTTGTTGCAAATGGCAAGATTTCATTCTTTTTTATGGCTGAATAATATTCCATTCCATTGATGGACACTTAAGTTGTTTTGTATCTTGGCTATTGTGAATAATGCTGCAATGAACATGGGGCACATTATCTTTTCAAATTAGTATTTTTATTTTCTTTGGATAAGTACCCAGAAGTGGATTGCTGGATCATATGGTAGTTCTATTTTTAATTTTTTGAGGAACCTCCATACTGCTTTCCATAGTGGTTGCATCAATTTACATTCCCACCAATAGTGCACAAGGGTTCCCTTTTCTCCACAGCCTCTCCAACACTTGTTCTTTCTTGTCTTTTTGATAGTAACCATTCTAGGGAAATATTTAGAAAGATGCATCAACAGGATTTGGTGACTGGATGTGGATAGTAATGGAGGTATAAGGACTCATGTTTCTAATTTGAGAAACTGGATAGATGGAGAAGCCATTTACTCTGATACAGTTCACAGGAGTAGGAGAAGGTTTCAGAACAGTGGATAATGAGCTCATTTGGGGCACGATGAATTTAATAAGCTCGTACCTTTCATGGGTCTTGGCTGCAATCAGCAGAAAACAATTCTGGCTGGGAAGGATATCTGGTGGCTCACTGGTTCATCAGAAAGGCTAGAAATCAGTCACTGAAAATATTCAGACAAGAGGGAAGTGAAGTTCATGTGAAAACAGTCTGTCATGGACACGGCCGGGGCAGCGCCAGCCCCTGGACACTCGCCAGCTCAACTCTGGACTCTCAATTTCTTCAGTATCGCTGTAAATAACCTCTGATTACCTCTGCACCTCAAAGACTCAAAGATCCAGGCTGAGAGTTTGTGACTGGCTGAGTATTAGGAGAGAGAATATCTGTGCCTCTTATCCCAAATAGAAAGGGTGTTGCAATGACAGAGAGTCCACTGTGAGGTCTTTAGACATCCAGGTAGAAATGCCAAGTATGCTTTAACCAGAGCTGGTCCAGAACTCAGGAGAGAGGTCTGGGCTGGAGGTAAAACCTTGGTGTCTCAGCCTATGGAGGTGGCATGCTGAGCCCAAGAACAGATGGCATCACTCAGGAAGAGAGGATAGAGCAAGGAGAGAGGACTTCCTGCGACCAAGCCCTTCGGTCTGGTCAAGAAGTGAAGCCCAGCCTGCAGATTCCAAGACGGAGTGGCCAAGGAAATGAAAAGAAAACTAGACGCATGAAGTCATGTGACGCCAAGGGAGGGAGCAGGCACCTATAATGAACACAGCTGTGAGGTCAAGGGGATGAGGACGGGAAGATCTTGGATCTTGGAAACTACTGGTGGCTTTAGCAGGAACCACACTGACAGCACAGAGGGGAATTCAGATGGAAGAAACTGAAGAGGGAGGAAAAGGAGACAAGCATAGGTGACTCCTTCAAGAAGTTTGCCGGGGGGCAGAAGCAAGAGGGCGGATAGGCACTGGAGGTTTTCTTTTCTTTTTTTTTTGTTCTTCCTGAATAGGAGAGAGACGAACAGGTTTAAGACTTGACTGGATAGAATCAGGAGAGAAGAAGCTGGAGATACAGGAGAGGAGGGGGAGGATGGAGAGTGTCTCATCCCGGGTGGTTGGGGTCACTCATTCAACCAACATTACTGAACACGTAGCTACATGATTGGGCATGACGGCACAGTGGTCCAGAACACAGCCTCTAGAATGTTCAGATCTTGATTCCGCCCCTGACTAGCTAAGTGACCTTGGTCAAGTCATGTAACCTCTCTGAGCTTCAATTTCCTTGGCTATAAAATGAGACTAATAATATAATATACTTCGCACGCTTGCTGTGAGGAATAAATGAGCTAAAGCATGAAAATAATATCAGCAAACATTTAATAACCACTGATTATGCGTTTATTATTTAGTTGTCAGACAGGTGGGATTTGAGTAAATTCAGTCCCTGTGCCCCACCTTAGCCAGACAAAGAAATAGAGAGAGTGATTTTTTTCTGGTGAGAAAGGTTGGCAACAGACATTAGCCCAGGGCCAATCTTCCTCAAAAAGAGGCCCTGGGCTAACGTCTGTTGCCAACCTTCTTCTATTTCTGTATGTGGGACGCCACCACAGCATGGCTCAATGAGCAGTGTGTAGGTCCACGCCCGAGATCCAAACCCGCAAACCCCAGGCCACCAAAGTGGAGTGAGCAAACTTAACCACTACACCACCAGGTGGCCCCAAGATAGTGATTTTTTAATGTACTTTCTTTGCGGACTTTTTTTCTCTACATATGTTAGTGTCTGTAATATAGACATGTATGTGTATATTCAACAAATTTTTATCAAGTACCTACTAACAACATGCTAAGCACTTTAATCCTCACAAATACTCTATGAAGTAGGTACCATGATAATCAGCCCCATTTTACAGGTAAGGAACTGAGGCAATAAGAAGTTAAGTAAGTTGCCCCAAGTCACACACCCAGAGAGCAGAGCTCCAGAGCCTGTGTTCCTAGCCACTAGGCTATCCTGCCCCCACTAGCTCCAAGAAGTCCAAGGGGAATAACAGGAAGTGAGGTAAGAGGTCCACAGCCAATGGATGCAGGAACAGGCCGGAAAATGGGAAGCGTGGTAGGAGGCTCCTGAACAAGGCTCACCTGCCCAGAGTTTATACTTTGGAGGCTGGCTTTTGGGTGAGTCTGGCAGAATTAGAGGCCAGTGGAGATGCATATACCCCAAGCCACCAAAAACACCCATTCATCTCCTAATGACAAGCTAGACCCTTAGTGCTCTCTTAGACACAATCTCACTGCCCCTGACTTCCAGGGCACCCGCTCAGATGCCTCCAGGGGAAAAAGACCCAGCCCAAAGTCAACGGGTGACCCCAGGACTCCTACGGGATTTCTAAAGCATAATAAGGCGTGTTCAGTGGAACCGGGCTGAGCCAGAAAGGGTTTTGCCTGCTGATTTCACTTTTTATCTCCGCCAAGGGGCACCCCGAGGCCACCACAGCCGTTTCTGGAAGGAATTTGCATCAAGAAAAAAATAGGCTCTGCTATTACAAAATGCAGAGATGGGCAAACCACCAGCGTGTGGTGTTAATTGTTTCTTTGGGATTAAGCATTCGCCCCAACAAGGGCAGGAACAGACTATAATGCTGGATCCCGAACTACTCGTGGTGGTTTGACATGCCGCCCATCCCGAGCACGTGACCCTAAGAGAGATGTTTTAAGGCTTTTCCCCCCTGCTGGATTCACTTAGAGGGATCTGAACCCCCACAAAAGAAACTTCCAACCGGACCCACCCACCCCCCTCCCCAGCTTCTGGTTTCTTCCTTACGTAAGCCCATTTGGAATTCTTGGCTGATTCATTCCAATTCTCTCCTGACAGGATCGCAGAACCTCAGAGCTAGAAGGGGCCATCAGGGGCCTTTATTTTGCAGATCACAGCTGCTTCCAAGCAGTCTGGACTAGAACCCACAGCTCCCGGGGCCAGTCCCTTCCCTGTCCTCTGCACTACACTGCCCTCTTCTGGCAGTGGAGGGAAATGGCCTCTCTGGGACACACACCTAGTTTTCAGGACTGTCTTGAGGCTCTGACATCTCCTCAGCGCACTTTGTCTGCAGAGTGGCTCTGGGGATTGAGGCTCCATGCTGTGTCGCTCTTTGCAGATCTCACCCACTCTCTCTTGCACCCCTGCTTAGCTCAGGGAGCCCGGTTCCTCTCTGTGAACTACGGGAGGAAGGTAGACATCTGCGGAAGGAGATAAGAACGAACGCGGAGATGCAGCGGGGCTGAGGAGAGGGGCTGCCCTGGGCCTGAATCCTCGTCCAGGAGAGCCTCTGTTCTCTGCAGGAGAAACCCCATTGCGTGAGGAGAGAACCTGCAGCTCTGATATACAAAGCCGTGAAGTCGCAGGCCTTAAAATAGATTTACAAAGAGCCCAGTGTCCATTTCTCAGGGTGAGTTTCCATTTATGCATCTCATACGGGGCAAAGATCAAAATCCCAGATGTCTTCAGGAGCCAGACAAGAGTCCTAAATGGATGGAGAAGCAGAAATGAGTGAATGGTGGAACTGTGAGAATTGGAGGACACAGACTCGCCTCCAGCTGCTCAGACTCAAAATTTTCACCCCGCATTTTGCTGGTCACCTATAGGCAGGCTCACTGTATGAGCCTCATGTTTCAATTCCTGCCTTAGAGTCAATTTTTACGTCATACTTATTGAGCACCTTACTATGTGATAGCTAGATGTAGTAACTGCTTTAAGCCTCACACAACCCTATGAAGTAGGTGTTATCATTAGCATCACCCCCATTTATAATGGGGAAACTGAGGCAGGGAGCCCTTAAGTAGCTTTCCGTATGTCAGACAGATAGAAAGTAGTGTGGCTGGGATTTGATCTCAGATACTCTGGCTCCAGAACGCAATTTCTTAACCACCAGTATCATAAACATGGTACCAGTATATAGAGCTGTATCCTTGGATATTTTGGGATACCGACTGTATCGCTGTGGAAAAGGGAGTGTGACTGTTAGTGGACAGACAACAGTCGTTAGAAACAGACAGATGCGAGTCTGCATCCTGGTCCTACCACTCACTGTGTGATCCCAGGGCAAATAAATGAACCTTTCTCAGCTGCAGTGACGGGTCAGCAAATCAGAGACAAAAGATCTCTGATGACAAAATCTCTGATCTCTCATGACAAAAGACAGCCATTCTCACTCCCTAGGATAATCGCCAGGATTAAGTGAAATAATAAATGTGTTCTATCTGACGTGTGACAAAAAACACAGATACACAATTATGGGTGGCTACTACTTATGTTAATAACTAAGCACGCAACATTGGACTGAGCTGCTCTCAGGACCAGTGCCTGCCCTTCTGAACTAGCCGGACACGGGAAAGATAAAGGCTTTAGGACTCTCTAAGCTTCTACCGACAGAAGATCCTTATTAACAAAACTCTTTATCATTATCTAAGTTTTCAGAAGGGGCTAATTAAGGGGAGAGTACAAATATTACAAAAGTGGTCATGTCATATAAAAATCCACTTACAGATCTTTTATATGGTGGATTTTCCTGGTATATTTTAACTGTGCAACTGGATTTATCCCTCCTTTCTGAAACACAGTAGCTAAAAATGAAGAAATCATTTCTGTGATCCCTGACTCAGACACTAGATGGCGCTAAATTCCCACTTCAAGTGGCATCTCTGGGTTCCTACAGGCCTTCAGTTTTACTGATTTGGGGCAACTCCCCAGCTGCAAGTTCAAGAGTTGAGCTTCTGCAGATTTGTTACTGGTGCATCCAGGCATCTTCCGAAGGTGAACAGACTTCAGATGAGGTTATACAAGATGTCAGCCCAGCCTGGCAACTATCCCCAGTGACAAATCTAACAAATCACTGGCCCCATCCCAATGAGAAAGAAAATACTTGAGGGGCTGGCCCAGTGGGATAGTGGTTAAGTTTGCACTCTCTGCTCCGGCGGCCCGGGGTTCAAAGGTTCGGGCCTACACACTGCTCATCAAGCCATGCTGTGGCAGCGTCCCACATACAAAAAATAGAGGAAGATTGGCACAGACATTAGCTCAGGGCCAATCTTCCTCACCAAAAGAAAGAAAGAAAATACTTGAGCACCCGGTTTATGCCAGACACTGATGGCAGCTAGGAACACAGCCTTTGTTAAGACAGAAGACATCTCTGCCCCGGCCCAGGGATTTACCCACCCTCTAGTCCTTTTCCCTCTGGCCTCCTGCTGCTCACAGGAAGCCCCCAAAGAATCCTATCGACGATAATGTCAAGGAAAGTTGGAGCTGGAAGAGAACTTGGAGATCGCTTTACAGAAAAGAGGACAGACAGAAGTCCAGAGAGAGAAGATAAATTATCCAAGGCAACGCAGGCAAGCAGACCAGAACCAGGACCACCTTCCTCATCTCAGGTCCTTTTCCACCTGCCTACTGTCCTTACAACGCCAGTTGCGGGCTCTCCCAAGAAGCAAACCAGGACCACGCCAGCAAATGAGAAGGAAAGACCTATGAGTTTCTACGAGCTGCTCTGTGGGACAGTAAGCATCTCACAGCGGGCAGCTACATCCGATTGCTAACAGGCATTTCAACAGCACATTTCCAGGCATTTAAACACAGACAGGCCGTGGTTTCCCCACAGCCCATTGCCCCACAGGTATTGCACCTGGGTGTTCGTGACCAACTTGCTCGGCCTAGCCACGGTGCCACTCCCCTTCTCACCCAGAAATCAATTGGCCGCCCGCAGGAACTCAGCTGCCCTGATCCTTTGCTTCCTTCTGCACATTTCAGGTCTTTGCTTAGGCCTGGGGTGGAGCCAAAACAAAGAGTGGGAGAGAAGAGAAGGAACTAGGCCTCTCTCCTCAACAGTTAGTGAGCTCAGCGGAGCAACTCCCACTCTCTGAGACTCAGTCTCCCCATCTGTAAAATAAGGGAGTTAGATTGGAACCTCCGTTCCAGCCTTAGCTCTCTATGGCCCCCCACATGGCTACTCAACTATCATTATTATGAAAAGTAATTAATCATGTTTAAAAATAGCACTTCATGAAATATATAGAGGTCATCATTTGTTTTCTGATCTACGCTATTTTAAACAATAAGTGTGAGCATTTCCCTATGTGTTTCGCCCCCCCCCCCTGTTTTTTTGGTGAGGAAGATTCATCCTGAGCTAACATCCGTTGGTAATCTTCCTCTTTTTTTTTTTTCTTGAGGAAGATTGGCCCTGAGCTAACATCCATGCCAATCTTCCCCTATTTTGCATGTGGGATGCCTCCACAGCATGGCTGATGAGTGGAGTAGGTCTGCACCTGGGATCCGAACCCATGAACCTGGGCTGCTGAAGCGGAGTGTGCAGAACTTTAAGCACTTAGCCACGGGGCCAGCCCCTCTTCTCCCTTTTTAAAAATTTTTAATTAAAAAATATTTCTGACAAACAAAAACGGATCAAGAATATTGGGAGATGGATATACACGTGATAAGCAAGTATATCAAGGGGCCGGCCCAGTGGCGCAGGTGGTTGAGTGCCCACGCTCTGCTGTGGTGGCCCAGGGTTCACCGGTTCAGATCCCGGGCGTGCACCGACGCACTGCTTGGCAAGCCATGCTGTGGTGGTGTCCCATATAAAGTAGAGGAAGATGGGCATGGATGTTAGCCCAGGGCCAATCTTCCTCAGCCAAAAAAGAGGAGGCTTGGTGGATGTTAGCACAGGGCTGATCGCCTCACAAAAAAAAAAAAAAAAGCAAGTATAGCAAAATGGTCATCATAATATCTAAGCAGTAGATATATGAGTGTTCTCTGGACAGTTCTTTCAACTTTTGTTTGAATTTTCATAATAAAATGTTGAGAGGAGGGAAAAAAAAAAGGTATTAAGAATAACATAATGAACGCCCATGTTACCCGCCCCTAGCCTAAGAAATTAAACAACCTGAATTTGGATATTCAGTCTCCTAGCCATTTCTTGATGCTTTTACTACAATACATGGCACTATTTTGCATGGTTTCTGAATTTTGTAAACAAGTTTCCATGCTGTGTATTTTCTTCTGCCACTTGTTTTTTTCACTCAGCATTTTAGTTGAGAAATTCATCTTCACGGATGCACAGCATTCTGATTTATTCATTTTTGTTATTGTTTTGAGGGCTATGGTATGAACAAGTGACAATGTAGTTATTGATCAGGCTGCCAGACTCTGTAGGTGTTTCCAGTATTTTTAGTCATAAGCAGTGCTGCTATGCCTACTCCTTACATGGCTTCATGTCACCTTATGTATATGAAAGGTGGTATGGTGGTGTAAAATGCTGTGTGGTGAAGAACATGGCCTCTACAGCTTCAGACACAGCTGGATCCAGGTGCTCATAGTATGTCATCAGGAACTTGTCTCACGCCATCTCTTGGCTCTGCTTTCCTCTATGCTGGCTTCATTCTCAGTAGTCTCGCCACATGTGGTGGCCCCTAGCAGCTTTGGGCTTATATCCTGCCAGTTTGGCAGTCTCAGTGAACTTATGGCACCCCTTTCTAGAAAGTTCCAGCAGAAGTCAATGGACTAGATGGTGACATGTGTTCATCTTGAACAGGTCAGACTGGGAGGATGGGATTTCTCATTGGCCAAACCTGGGTCAGTGCTCATCCCAGTCAGTCTCATCAAAGCCAAATGGACAGAGAGTGGGAAGGGGTGATTCTCTAAAGAAAAGTAGAGGAGTTGTAGACAAACAGAGGAGGGCTGAATGCCGGCAGGCCACAAGAACAAAGGTCCAGGACCTTGTCAGTCCCTCCTATATGCACCCCTTTACTGCTGCACGTGTCACGCTGCACAGGATTACGGTGCTGTTTACATATCTGTGTCCCCTGTTCAGCTGGAAATCTCCCAAGGAAAGGAGACCTCATCTTTCATCTGGTCTCCCAGAATGGATGCCGCTTAGTGCCCGGCTCATAATGAATAGCCACTTATGGAATCAATCCCCTGACCAGACACAGGCTAAGGAGGGGGGAGGGGCCATCAGACTTCTGCCTCTGTGGTCTCCACCTCCTCCTCTGCGGACCCAGCCGAGAGCAAGAGGAAGACCATGTCCACCACACCTCACCCTTCTTTCTCCCTCTGAGTCCCCGACCAGCAAGGTGGAGGCCCCAAAACGCATCGTCCTGTTCAAAAGTCCATATGTACTCAAACAGCTGCCGTTTCTTGAACACCTGTATGTGCCACATATGGTTTATATGTAACAGGAGCAAGATTTACCAAGATAGGAATGTGTCGAGCCTTCTGTGAAGATACTAAGAACAGTTGTACATTTTCATGGGGTGATTTTATGGTGTGTGAATTATACCTAAAAAAAGCTGGGGTTTTTTTTAAAGAAACACCATGTCTTATATGATATAATTCCATCTAAATGAAATTCAAAAATGGGCAAAAGTAGTCTATGGTGATAGCAGCGAGAATAGCAGTTAACTTAGGGGGTTATTGGTTGTGGGGTGTAGGAAGACTCTGGCACGCTGGCAATGTTGTGTATCTTGATCTGGTGGTTAGTACATGGTGTACCGTGTTAAAAATTCATTCAGCGGGGCTGGCCCAGTGTGTAATGGCTAAGTTCACCTGCTCTGCTTCGGCGGCCCAGGGTTTGCAGGTTCAGATCCCAGGCACAGACCTACGCACTGCTTATCAAGCCATGCTGTGGCAAGCGTCTCACATATAAAATAGAGGAAGATGGGCACGAATGTTAGCCCAGGGCCAATCTTTCTCAGCAAAAAGAGGATTGGCAACAGATGTTAGCTCAGCGCTAATCTTCCTCACAAAAAAAAAAAAATCATTCAGCTGTGTACTTAAGATTGTAAGCTTTAAAGCATGCAAGTTTATACTTCAATAAAAAGTAAACCCAAAAAGTGGTAGGTGTTTTTAAGTGAAGAAAAGAAACCAGTTCTAGAGTAGTTCAGAGCCCAGGTTTTTAACTTAGACTATTGGGTTCTAAATCTGGCTCTGCCACTTACTAGCTGTGACTAGCAAGTACTTGGAATAAGTTACTCAACCTCTCTGTGCCTCAGTTTCTGCATCTGTAAAATGGGGATAATAATATACCTTCACTAAGGACCATTAGAACAACTGAATGAATCAATCCTTGCAAACCCCTTAGAAGAGTGGTTGGCAGGTAGAAAGTGTCAATAAATGTTAGCTATTTCTGTTGTTACTGTTGTGGGCCAAGCACAGTGATGTCTCTGTGGATACAGAGATAAAAGACAGCCCTACCACCCATGGAGTGCCCCCTCCAGGGGGAAGACAGACAGGAAAGTAGTCATAATACAGAGGGAGAAGTGTTTTCATAGCGAGAAGCCTGGAGTGTGGGAGCTTATAGGAAGAGCTTCCAAATTCAACCTGTGGTTCAGGTTTGGAGAGGCAGAGAACTCTCATTAGGAGGAAAGAATGTGCAAAGGCACCGAGGTGACCGAGCCAGGGGTGCATGAGGAAAGGGTCAGTTGGCCAGTGCAGCTGTGAGCAGCGCCCTCGGAAGGTGAGGCTGGATGGCAGAGACAGCAGTCAGAAAGCTCCTTCTCAGCCACACGGTGGAGCTGGGGATTTTCTCCTGAGGCCAAAGGACAGATCCAGAAGAATTTAGCGAAGGGACACAGGCAGATTCGCTTTCGAGAAAGATCACGCTGGTGACCCGTGGAGAATTCCCTGATGGGAGCCAGGCTACAGAGAGGGAGGCCGATTAGGGGCTGCTCTTACCCCTCAAGACATACTGCAATTTGCGCAGCGGTGTCTGTTTCTTTCTATATTTACTGCTGGTCTCCTCTCCGCTGGACCAGGAGAGTCATGAAGGCAGAAACCACATCAGTCTTGTTCTTAGCCGTCCCCTTCGTGTCCAGCAAAGAGATGCTCTCTGAATATCGTTGAGTGAATATTGAGTGCATGAACCACGTTTCTGTTCTGGTAACAGGCAGGGGGCACGGTGAGGGGCTGCTGTTGGAATCCAGGCACCATCTGGTGACGGAGAGAAGGCTGGGAGAAGTGGGATGGGGGGCTGTGTGGGAGATGGGGCGACTCCTGAGCTTCTGGCTCAAGCAGTGCGGGGAGCAGTGGTTCCACTTACTCCAGGGGGAAATGATGACTTCAGCTTGGAACCCTGTGAGATGTCTGGTGGGGATGTGTCCAGATGTTACTGAAAAACAGATCAACAGCTCAGAGGCATGCTTTGAGGAAGACGTAGGGTGATTTCAAAATATCTAACCACTGGTGAAGCATGGGTGCTCACCCATCAGAGCTCATGCTGGCCATGGGGCTGCAGCAGAGTTCTGGGGGGCCCTGCAACGCCAAGGTGTTAAGCTATTAGTTGCTGGACTGTGAGGAGGTCTAGTGGTCCCGGGGGAGGGCACTCAGGGGGCTCAGGGCTGCAGCTATTTACCAAGCAGCACAGAAGTATTTCAATCTTTCAACCTCTTGTATGGCTGCACATGAGTGAGCCCTGGAGTTCTGACCATGTGCCAGATGCTATGTTCAGCTAAACCTTCTCCACCCATGACCTCGTTCAACCCTCACAACCACCCTGTGATCATCACCATCACCATCACCATCGTCCTCACCATCATCATCCTACCATCACCGTCATCATCCTCACCATCATCATCCTCACCACCACCATCTCCATCCTCACCACCATCATCGTCGTCCTCACCATCATCATCCTACCATCACCGTCATCATCCTCACCATCATCATCCTCACCATCACCATCATCATCCTCACCGTCGTCATCCTCACCGTCATCATCCTCACCACCACCATCATCCTCACCACCACCATCATCATCCTCACCACCATCATCCTCACCACCACCGTCATCATCCTCACCATCACCATCCCCCTCCTCACCATCATCATCTCCATCCTCACCATCACCACCATTCTAAGTGCCGTGGGAAATGGTGGAGCAGTCTTCTCACCAGTGTGCTGACAGTCTTGCCTGGGGAATTTCACTGCAGCCTCTTATCCTGGTGCTGGACCATCTGCAGTTGAATCAATACCTTGAATAACTTGTGCCTACTCCCTGTTCAAAGGGCGGCGCAACCGCACGTTTCCTGAAGGTTCCCATCACTCATGGAAGCATTCCAGGGCCTTCCCACAGGCCTTTGTTCTAACCACCCCAGCCCAACCCTGGCAGAACCGGCCGCTCCCTCCTCCGTGCCCATTACACCTGGCTATAGCACCTGTAATTCCTTATGACATCCACCAGTTTACGTGACTGTCACCCCCATGGGCTAGAGGCCCTTTGAGGACAAGGATCCTGTCTCATGCATCTTGAATTCACTGAGACTTAGCAAAATGTCCTGCTATGAGCTCAATAAATGTTCATTGAATGAATGAGTGAGCAGACACATGAGTAAGACTGAACTGTGATTGTTATCTGAGGTAAGACCTACCTCTAACTGCCCCACCATAAGGAATATGTGAATTCATAATGCATTCCTTTTATTTTCACCACTTGAATTTATATTTATTTCTCTGACCCTTGTAGATGTTTTCTACTACGATATTAAATGGGAATCTATTAAACCACTCCACAGTCTGAGATTAAAGACTGCAGAAACAATAGCCAGAGGAAGAGCAAGATGCCTGATGCAACCAACCAACCTGAGAAAGGAACCCGAATTTTCTGCATGCACGAGAGTTTATGCTGCTCAGCACCTCCCCAAAAGAGGACGAACTAGTTATTAAAGCAGACCTATGAACTCTTCTACCTTTAAATAAAAATACAAATGCTTTCTAACACCCCTAAAGGGCCCCTCCTGATTTGCAAACTGTTTGGGGAAAAACATCATGCTCAGAGTTGTGCGGCCTTAGGGATGCTGCCTCGGGGATGCAGAATGACTGACAGAGAAGCTCAGAGATGAGGGACCCTCCCACCAGAAAGGAGAGAACGAAGCTACAAACACTCTCAGCTCTGGGGCCCCCTCTACTCCCTGGGTGGAAGAGAAAGAGCTCCTGCAGCTTCCGGCTCTGCAACAGGGGACAGCGAGTGCTGCCCAGGTCCACGTGGCCCTGCACTGGTGCTGGTGGAAGGTGGAGGATGCTGTGACAGCTAGAGCAGGGACTGGGTTCAAATCTCAGCCCTGCCGCTTTCTAGCTAATGACGTAGCATGATGCTCTCAGCCTGCCGCCCCTCTGTAAAATGGGGAATGACACTGCCCACCTCTGGAGAATATTAGCAGGAATAAACAGAGGCCTGTGAAGAGCTTAGCACGCTGCCTGGCACCCAGGTACTCAATGAACTGCAACCGTTATTATTAGGCGGCAGGTGGAGGGCAACCTGGGAAGTCAAGGAAACACGGCCAGGTTTGCACCTAAGGCAGTGGCTCTCAAACCTGGCTGCACATTAGAATCAGCTCGGCAGCCTTTAAAGCGCTGGTGACAGCCCTCTGTACACCCACTGAACCCAAATCTACTAAGGGTGGACCCAGGCATTTTTTTAAAGCTCCCAGAAGATTCTAATATGTAGTCAGGGCTGAGACCCTCTGCTGTAACTAAGAGTTAGAGTCAAGCTACGACATAAACAAACCTGCTAATAGTCAATCCAAAGTGTGTCCCCAGGCCTGAGAGGAGGCCATCTTGGTTTCAGAATTGAAAAAAAGTCTTAAAATTAAACACTTACCTATCTTTCTAATCCTGAATGCTATACATTAATAAAATACATAATAACTAAATCCTCAGAAAGCAACCACTCTGGCAAAGTCATAACAAAGCTCAAGTGTTTATTAAGAATTAAAAATACTGTAAATAAGCCATACAGTTCATTTCACAGTAAACTAAACAAATCTTTTTTTTCTTTTCTTTTTCTTTTCTTGTTTTCTTTTTTGAAGAGCAAGACAGCCATTAAAGAACAGTACAGCTCAGAGGGGAAGGGAAACAGAACAACTACAGAAAATGCACACACTCCTCACTGACAGACAGGGGTCTGCTCTGACAGCAAACCTCTTCACGGACATCCTGATAAAATAAAGAGACGTGGCCTCCACTCCCCTGGAAGACAGCCCGTGCCTCTGTGGACAGCTCTCATAATACATTTCCTGAAAGAATCTGAGGACTCCTCTTTCAGGGGTTCTAAATCTACGCGTTATGTGGGGACCCTACCAAGAGGTGACACAGGTCGGCCACCCTGTGGGGTGTTGTGCCTTCACATTCAGAACCGTCTGGATTCTTTGCATAGTTACCTTTGAGATCACGAGATGATTCAGGAATGGAAAAGACACCCACACCACGGGAGGCGACCGTCAAGCAGCGGATTCTTTTCAATTAAAAACCGAGGGGCTTGTCCCCCTCCCGATTCAGAGCTGACGTGTATGAGTTTCAACCAGTTTGAAGTGGAAGACAAGAAGTGAGTGACATCTCATGAAAACTTCGGCCAGAAGTATAAAAAAATAAAGTAAAATTCATGTTCCTTAAAGACAATTAGAAAGAAACGTGCCTCCTCCCCCACGTTTTTTACTTGAAATCTGCAGCCGAGCAGGGTTTTCTGAGGTTAGAGTTAATCTGCTTCTGTTAATCCTCGGTGGAAGCCATTACTGTTATTCTCTGACACTAGGGACATCCCTTCTAAAAAGCACCTCTGATTCGCAGGGGCTGGGCCTTCAGGAAACCCACCAAAAGCAGAAGCAGAAAACTTGAGAAACCAGTGGTGTGTGGTAACAATCGTAAATAAATTAACTGGGCTCAAAAATACAAAACGCCTTGGTGTGCCAGGTGGCGTCCCAGGCTCTGGGGGCGGGGGGGGGAGGGGGCAAAAACGTGGGGTGAGGGGCACGAGGGAGAAAACAACACATTTTTTGGTCATGAGAAATTGGACTTGAAATCCACGCCCTGCACCCACAATTCATTTACAGGTTTTCATGAATCTTTTCAACTTTCACGAACAACCTATCCAGATCGCTTCTCAGGTCATCGAGCAACCCCTTGGCGGACTCCAGGTTGTTCTCGTTGGTTTCAATCTTCACTGAGTAGGCGACCAAACTGTCCACGGCAGTCCTGAGCATTCTCAAGTCCGATTCCACTTGGCTGACTGAGGCTTTCAGGTTGTCTAGAGAAGAAAGTCTGTCCAGGAAGTCCTGAGGGGGCACGGGGGCCGTCCGGGCCTGGTCCTGACCCAGCAGCGTGTGCACCTGCTCCTGCACCTTCTGGAGCGCCTCCACGGTGCTGGGGAGCTCGCCCATGCTTCTCTTCAGCTCCTCCACGTCGCCGTAGAGCGCCAGCTGGGCCTCCCCCAGGCTCCTCACCGTGCTGGCCAGGCCGGCCTGCTCCCCCTCCGAGGGGGAGCCCAGACCCTGCACGCGTTCCTGCAGGGCGGCCAGGCGCTGCTCGAGCTCCTCGCTCCTGGCCAGGAGGGACTCCAGGCTCTCGGTCTGCCGCGCAGAGGCCGACCGCACGGCGTGGACTCCATCTTCCACGGTCTGCAGCCTGGAGTCCAGTCCCTGACTCGTTTTCTGGAGCGCCTCGAGGGCATCGGAGCTTTTGAAAGCTCCATCGTCTTCAGGCCTGAGGGATTCGGCCTTCAGTTGGCGTAGCTCTTCCTCGAGTCTCCTGATCTCCTCGGGGAGGCGGGAAGTGGACTCCTCCGACTGTAGAATCTTCTCCGTGAGGGCCTGCAAGGTGAGGTGCTCGGAATCGGCCGCCTCCTTGAACTTCTGCTGCTCCTGCTTGAGGCTCACCAGCTCTTTGACCTCGGTGTAGACGTCAGACTCTACGGTCTGGAGGGAGCTTCTCAGGGCCTCAATGTCCTTCTCCTTGAACTTCATAGAGGTTTGGATTTCCTCCACAACTTCCTTCAGGGCTTTCAAATCCTGCTTGTAGCCCTCGGACTCCTCCAGAGAGGCAACCTTGGCCTTCACGTCGTTGATTTCCTTCTGGCTCCTCTTCTGGACGTCGGTGAAGATGGCAATGTTGTCGTTGATGGACTTGGTGAGCTCCGTCAGCCTCTCCTCCACCGTGTTCTCGAGGGAGGTGAAGTCCCGCTCCCGGGCGTCCTTCACCACGTGGATCCCATCCGAGAGGTCTTTGAGAATCTCATTCTGCAGCTTCTGCAGAACTTCACTGATGCGGTTGATCTCACTCTCCCCCTGCTTCACGGCCTTCTCGGTGAGATCCTGCTTATGCTGGGAGCTTCTCAGGAGGGACTCAAAAGTCCCGAAGGTGGCCTGCAGAGACTGCACCTGTAACCAAAGTCCAGACGTTAACTGCTGAGAAGAGCTGATGAGTTTTATGCGATACGGCTAGATCTCTTTTTGTCTGCCCAGCTTCCAGGTCCCTCCTCTTCCAGAATGGCACCGTAATTTTCCTGGGAGAACCAGCCTTCCACACACAGTCCATGTGGTTTGGAGGACCAACCCGACGCCCCCTCCAAGTGCTCCGGGGGTGGTGTGTAACCCAGGCCTGATCAATCAGTGCTTTCCATCCACCCTCCCCTCCCCCTACAGGAGCCACAGTGATTAGCCCAGGAATGGATATGTGGCCTAAGGCAGGCCAACAAGTCAATTCCAGGACTTCTGTTAAAACTATTGAGAAAGAAAACCTTTTTCTAATGGGAATGCTAGCCATAGGATGAGGGAAGCCTGAAGCAGCTCAGACCAGCACATCAAGAATGCCAGTCTAAGAATCAAGCCAGCGCAGAGGGAAGCAGAACTGAGAGACAGAAAGATCAAGTTCTGAAGACACAATTTGAGTCCCTGGATACAGCTATACTTGAAGGAATCTCCTCTTGAACTTTTTAGTTTGAGCCAATGAACTCTCTCTCTCTCTTCCTCCCTCCCTCTCTAAGCCAGCTGAAGCTGAGTTTCTACCTCTTACAACTGAACGAGTCGCACAAGTTTTCACAGGAAAAAAGCTGAGGCACATGGGAGACACTGGGCTGAGAAGCAAGAGACAAAGGTTCGGGTCTCTGCTTGCCAGTTCTAGCTGTGTGGCCCTGAATAAATCAGTGGGCTCACCTGAAAATAAGATCAGTGGACCAGATGATCCCTTAGCATTCTCTGCTTGTGCACACATTATGATCCTGTTTGTCACTACACAGTCACTCTAAATACACTCTACCCTAACAGCGTCTGACCTGGGAACCGCCACAGGAGCTGGGTTAATGTACTGAGGCTGACAGTGTGAACCAATGGCCTGGGCTTCATCCTGAGGCGGCACAGGATGCTCCCTAGAATGCTTTCTTACAAAAAAGAAAAAAGGAACCTGAATCTATCAAGTCTCTAGCTCTAACCACCAATTCACAGAAAACATACAAGAGACATACATGCCGCGAGGATGTGATCAGCCAAATCCACAAGATGGAAAATTCTACAGGACAAATAACCAGGATCCTCAACAATTAAATGGCATTTTCAAAGGAGGAAAGCTAGGAAATGATTACAGCTTAAAAGAAATTTAAGAGCTTTATCAATCAAATGTAATGTGGGGACTTATATGGATCCTGATTCAAACAATCCAAGTGTGAAAGAGATATACTGCTGAGAGAGTCAGGGAAATCTGATTTTGGACTGGGTATTAGATGATAATCAAGAATTATCGTTAACTTTGTTAGGTGTAATATACTGTGTTTTGCCAAAAGAAAAAAGGAAAGGGAAGGGAAAAAAATGAACTCTTATTTGTTAGAAATAAATCCTAAAACACTTTGGGTGAACTACTACGTCAGTCAAAATTAGATCCTAGTTCACGACACTGGATCTGCCAGGGCAACATCTCTCATCAGAGAACGAGAGAGACCAGGTGGGCACCCAATGGGGTAGAGCGCTTCAGAGTTACACTGCCCTGACTCTAGCCCCCAAAAAACAAAACAAAATGAGAGGAGGGAGGGGGTGGTGATGGAACTAAACAAGAATAGCAAAAAATTGATAATTATTGAAACTAGAGTATATTATATTGATCTCTTCTTTGGTTTATGCTTAAACATTTCCATGATAAGAAGTTAAAAAATAAAATAGAGGCTGGCCTGGTGGTGTAGTAGTTAAGTTTGTGCACTCTGCTTCAGCAGCCTGGGGTTCGTGGGTTCGGATCCCAGGTGCAGACCCACATACCACTTATCAAGCCGTGCTGTGGCGGCATCCCACATACAAAATAGGGGAAGACTGGCATAGATGTTAGCTCAGTGACAATCTTCCTCAAGCAAAAAGAGGAAGAAGATGGGCAACAGACGTTAGCTCAGGGCCAATCTTCTTCACCAAAGAAAACAAAAAATAAAAAAAAAATAAAAGCATGGGCTCTGGAGTGAGATGGCCTATGCTCACATCCTAGCTTGGACACCTCCTTGCTGTGTGATCTTGGGCAAGTTATTTAGCATCTCTGTGCTTTGGTTTCCTCAGCCGCAGGATGGGAACAAAAACAGGACCTGCCTCATACGCTTGTCTTGTGAGGATTAAGTGAGTTAATATTTGTAAAGTGGTTAAATTGTGCCTATCACATAGTGAATGATCAATAAACAATGGCTGTCGTTGTCATCATTGTTTAGTCTTTCTTCTCAAGTAGCTCCGAAGTCTGGGCGTTGCTGACCATCCCCAGCCCAGTGCCCAAGTGAGAACGCCACAGGACGGGCACAGACGCCTGGGCTCCAGTCCCGGCCCCGCCAAGAACCAGCTCTCTGAGCACGAGGAAGTCACACGCACTTTCCAAGTCCCAAGCGCCTCGTCTATTAACAAATAGGTTCTCAAGTCCCTTCCGGCTTCCACCAGTCTGTGATTTTAAAACAGATTAGAATAAGGTTCTCAGGGACCCCAGAATACTAGACAATTTCCCTCCTTGACCAAATATAACCTGAGTCGTAAAGGGCACCTTGAGCAGGCACTGGAAAGAGCTCACCTCTGAAACTAGGTTATTCACTCACAGCACCTGCCCGTTCCAAGCACGGCACTCAGAACAGAGGCGTGAACACGGGAGAACGAAACAAGCAGCACGGCAGGTGCCCAGTGTTTTCGGATGACTCAAAGAATGAATGAATGAACGGAGCAAAGCCTGAGGAACACCGAGCTGGTCCTTTCCCCTCTGATCCCCGAATGTCACCCCTGACTTGGGCTGGCTCTCGACAAACGGCTAGGAAGGGGACTAGATCAGAAATTATGGAAGAAGCCAAACCAACCCCCACACTATGAACACGGAAAGTGTCCCCCTACTGACGGGGGTGTGAACTGTTCATCTTTACAAGCAAAGACCTCATTATCATCAATATACAATGAACACACGTGCTCCCCCAACATATGTGGAGTGCCCACTAAGTGGTGGGCAAGATTCCAGAGATAAAATAATGGCTAGGACAGGATCCCTACCTTCAAGGAGCTCACCGGAGGGGGGAATAGTGGTGGCGGACACTCACAGGGCACTTACTGTATACCAATAATTAAAGTCCTTCAGAGACATCATTTCATGACATCCTCATAATAATCTCATGCATCGGGAGGCTCCCCTTGATCTCTATTTTACAAATGAGGAGCCTGGGAAGTGGTAGAGCTGAGCATCAAAATTCCAGAATGTTTGACTTTAGAACCTGAGCTCTTAACCTCTAGAGAGATGCTGGGGCCAAGGTGTGTTCCAAGTGCACCGAGTGCCTGGAGGAGAGGCTGCCTAAACCCGAGGCCCTGACTCCTAGTCCAGAGGCAGGATGAGAAGACAAAGAAACAGAACCAGACAACTCACTCCTCCACAAGGAGTCTCACTAGCCTGGCCCCACCAGGCCTAAGCCTACTCCTACGGCCACTTTATGCCACCCCGGGTCTGCCAGGGCAGCACAGCCCTTCAATGGGCCTGGACCTGAACTGCCAGCATTCTCTGAAGCCCTGCACCCACTGCGCCCGCTGAATCTTCCAGGTAAGGACAGGCCAGCCTCTCTGCCCATGCTGCGGCCGTTCAGAAGACCTGGGCCATTTCCCAATCCCAAGAGCATCTAAGAACAACAGAAACCAGGTGGGCACCCAAGAGGGCAGTGGAGTAGAGTGCTTCAGAGTCACACTGCTCCGACCCCAATCCCAGCTCCACCACTGAGGGTCTGTGTGTGACCGAATGAGGAACACAACGGCTCCAGGCTGCTGGCCTATCTGTGAAATGGAGCTAATAAATGGTACCTGCCTCAGAGGGTGCCTGGGAAGCACTTCATAGAATCCCTGGCCCACAATGAATGAATAATCATACTGTAAGTATATGTCCCTGCTAAGAACCACCCTACCCCCCACCAAGCCTCATACAGACTTACAGAGGGGCTCAAATTTAGGTTGTCAGAGGACCCATCACTACTCACTCCTCAATGCAAAACAACGTACTTACTGGCCACCCTAGAGGTGCAGATAGAAGTGGCCACACATTGTGGCAAATCCCAGTACTGTTCCGGTTGTGTTCTGAGTTGCAAGTCAATGGAATAAGCATTAATTGAGCACCTACTACGTACCAGGCAAGGCATGGGAAAGATAACAAAAGGAACAGACAAGCAGTTAAGAGTGTCCTGGGCGTTAACTGAGGTTTGAACCCCAGCCTGGCCACTTACTAGCTGTGTAACCACGCAAAGTTACTCAGACTCCTTGTGTCTTACTTTCCTCACCTGCAAAAGGGGCATAATACTACTACTTACCTCTTGGGGTGGTTGTGAGAGTCAAAAGAAATGAGTGTACAATAAATATGAGGTATTAAATAATAGCTTGATTACACTACTAAATTAAAAGCAAAGTCACTATTTCAATAGTTTACAGCCAGGTGGATTCTTAAAAATCTGGACGGAGCCCTCCTCCCACTGTGCAGATGGGAAAACTGAGCCCCAAAGAGGAAAGTAATCTGTACACAGCTGGGATAGAGAAGGGGCAGGAACCAGAAAGGAGAGAACAAGGGAGGGGTTGGGAAGAAACAGAAAAAATACAGCCCAATGTCTTCAACCTCCATTCAAGACCTCCCCACCTGGGGCTCAACTTCAATCTTCCCGCTCTCTACTCCCTAAATGTGACTCGGCTACAGGCAGGGTGGCCACCTACTGTCCCTCAAACATGCTCAAGATAGTCCCCCTGCCTGTGTGTCCTTCATCCCTTCTCTCAACAGTTATCACCAACTCACCAACAGCTCACGAACTAAATCTAGACTGGCAGTACCCTGGCCAGTGGATACAGGCCCAGGCAGACTCCACACCCGCTCTCTTCTGAACTCGCACAGCAGTTACCGCCAACTGAAACATACATACGTGCTTCTTCACAAATAGGATGTGCGTCTTTTGCACCTTCTTGCCCTCGCAGGGCCCATGCGGAGCCATTTGACTATCAGACTTCAATAAATATTATGACCCACTGGCAAGTGGGTGGATGATGGAGAGGAAACTAAGAGGTTAGTGATTACACACCAGCAGTATGTCTATTTTTTAACAACGATTTGACATTCAGGATAGGCAAAGCAGGGCTGCCTACTTAATTCCCTTCGAAAAGTCACCTCCCTTGGCCAGCATCATGGAGCAGGCTGACTCATTCCAGTTGCTCTGCCAGTCTTAAAAGGAAATTCCTAATCCTGCATACTCCACAGAAGTCGATAGAAACTTGGCAGGGCAGGCAGCATGCTGGGAAAAGGAGACAGCAGTTCCGGGCTCAGAAGTGGTGGCGGGATTTTTTGTTTCGTTCATGCAACCAACGTTCCCTGAGCACTGATATTACTAGAGGACAGAGGAGGAAGAATGAGATTGAAGGAGCCGCACTTGGTGTGGAAAACACAGAGAACGGGTGGGACCTAAGCAACTTTGTGTTGAAAGCTGGGTCCACCCATACCTGAAATAGGCTCTGTGGACCCCGAACTGGGCAGCAGCCTAGACATTCTCATGCAGTCTGCCACTCACCAGCTGGGGTCTTGATCAGTTCACTTAACCTCTCTAAACCTCAATTTTCTCGTCTGGAAAATGGAGTCAAACTACCAGTCTTCCCTCTCTCCCAGGGTTACTATGAGGATCAGATAAGTGAGTAAGCCCTCTAAACACCATAGAAACGTGCCTCGTGGTATTATTCACCAGTATGACCCAGTATTTTTGGCCTTTCCTTTCCTCTAAAGCTGAAATACACTACTTCAAAGGCCCACACGGGTACACTGGTCCAATAAGGGCCAGGGGGCCTAAAGATACGTAATATTTCATTTGAACTTCGCAAATGAATGAGATGACAAGCTTCTCCTTCCCCAGGCTCTGGGTCTATTAAAAACGGGCTCAGATGCCTCCCACTGGGAGAGCTGAGGTGCGGCCTTGCCCGAGGCGTGCAGCGATACGCTGGCTTCCCTTCCAACCTCCTTTTCAGACAACTCTGCCCATTCAGCGGTTCCTAATCCTAAAAGAATGGGCTCCCCAGAGCCCGCCGGCTTCCTTACAGGTCACCGCTAATGTCCTGTGACAGGCCCTTGGCCCACCCTCCCCGGCTGGCCTGAGCACCCTCGCCGCGCGCGGTCCATCCCTCGGGGCCGATTCCTCCGCGGCCATTAACAAAAAGGGTCTGGGGGCTGGCCGGGATCTAGGGGGCCGGGGTGGGGGCATCCGGGCCGCCGGCCGAGGAGGGGGCCGACTCCGGCCGCGGGGCCTGGGCAGGGCGAGGAGCCCGGCTGTGAGTGCGGGGGGCGCAGACAGACGGACGGGGCTGGGGGGCCGGGGGTACCCACCTTCTGCTCGACGCCCTGCACGCCCTGGCCCAGCTCCTCCCGCTGCCGGGAGAAGTCGTGGTGGCTGCGCCGGACCTGCTGGACCTCCTCCAGGACGTGGTGGACACACCAGCCCGAGAAGGCGGCCGCCGCCACCAGGGCGAGGTAGAAGAGCAAGTTGAGCGCCCGGCCGAGCCTGCGCGCGCAGGACGCCGAGGGCGAGGCGGCGGCGGCGGACCTGGCGCCGCGGTGGCCGCCCTTGCCGTGCGCCTGGTTCTGCGGCTGCTGCGGCGGGTGCTGCTGCGGGTGCGGCGCGGGCGGCGCCGGCTGCTGCGGCGCGGGCGGCGGCTTCTTCGCCACGTCATCCGCGCCGCCCGACGGGTGGGCGCCCTTCTCCGAGGGGCTCGCGGCGCCGTGGCCGCCCTTGGAGCCCCTTTGTTTGGCCGAGGGCATGGCGGGCGCGGCGGCGGGGGAGGCCGCGGGCTGCGGGGCGAGCGAGCGGGGCGCGCGGCCCGGGAAACTTCCTGGGGCTCCCCCGGGGCTGGGCGAGCGGCA
The DNA here is from genome assembly GCF_020826845.1 of Diceros bicornis minor. Taxonomy (NCBI): domain Eukaryota; kingdom Metazoa; phylum Chordata; class Mammalia; order Perissodactyla; family Rhinocerotidae; genus Diceros; species Diceros bicornis. The sequence goes on along the minus strand of NC_080764.1, from coordinate 17,884,837 downwards.
CGCGGGCGCTGCTGGCGTCGGAGCGGCCGAGAGCGGGCGGGCGGGCGGGCGGCGAGGAAGGAGGCCGGGCGAGGAGGGAGGAGGAGGGGGCCTGCCGCCGCGCCGACCCCGCCTCCCGGGAAGGGCGGCCGGGAGCCGAGCCGGAGAGCCTGCCACGCACGCGGGGCCAGCGGGCGGCCCCTCCCCCTGCGCCACGACCCCAAAGAGGGAGGGCCGAGCTGGGGGCGGCCCGGCGGGATCTGCGGGGGCCGGGAGCTGGGGGCGCGAGGTTGGCAGAGGGGAGAGTGGTGGCCGAGCGGGGTCTCCGGAGGTTGGGCGGGAGGGTGTCCCAGCGGGGTCTACGGAGGCCGGGGTAGGCGGCTTCTGTGGCCGAGATGGGAGGGGGCGGGAGGCGGCCGAGGTGGGGAGGGCTGTCGGGCTGGGTCTACGAGGCGGGGGCCGGCAGCCTAGGGGACCCAAGGGAGGGGATGGAGAGCTGGGTCGACGGGGGTCGGGACGGACGACTGAGCAGGGGCCACGGGGGCCCCGGGGATAGGCGGCCGAGGTGGGGGTGGTCAGGCGGATCGGTGGGAGGAGAGCCGGGGAGGAGAATGCGAGCCCCCCTCCCTTTGCGACTTGCGCGGAGAGAGGAAATGAAGTGGGGCGCCCCGGGAGTCCTGCCCCTGGGAGTGGGAGTAAGAGGGCGGGAACAGACCTCCCCATTCCTTTCCGCTGGGAATCGGGGAAATCCCCGCCCCCCCCGAATCCCACCCTCCGAGCCCGCCACGGGGCTGGGCCTTGCCTTTTTTCTGGGGTTTGAAGGCAGAGGCCAAAAGAGCTGTCTAAAAACCAGTCGAATCGGAGGCATGTTTGAGGAGAGTTAGCAAAGATTCTTGGACTGCGTGAAGTCTGTTCAAGGAAACATTTATTGATCGTCCCACAGCCCAGTGAGTCCACTGGCGACTTTTTTCTGAAGCTCTTTCAACTCCATTTTGTCTTTGAGGGTCCCGCAGTCTGTCCACAGCTCCTACCACGGACAGGCTCTGTGCTGTGCGCTGGGAAACCAGCCCTGGCCGCACTCAGAGGGAGGCAGATCGGGGACGTGGCCCCTACTTTGGTAGAAGGAAGTAATGCCTGGGACTGTGCATAGCAACTTACATATGTTCTTAAAGCTTCACAAAAACCTCGCAAAGTAGGAATTATTTTACCCATTTTATAGGAAGGAAGCGGAGGCCGAGTCCCCAGCCCAAATGATTGGCTCAAGGTCACACACAGCCATGATTTGAACCTAGATATGTGTCTTTTAGAGCCCGTGCTGCTTAATCACTTCGGAGTGGGAAGGAAACAGAGCCGCAGGGAAATTAAGCAACTTGCCCACTCTCACCAAGGCTGGTTGGTGCTGGGGCACCTCCACTCCACTGCTTTCCCCCCAACCTGGGATCTGCTGTGTGCCTGGTAATGAGCAGCAGGAGCGCTGTTTCTTCTGCCTGGAACCTTCTCACAGTTCTGTTTTCTAAAAAGACATTGTCTGTCCTTAAGGCCTAGTTCAAATGCCACCTCTTTCACGATGCCTTCCTTATAACACCACTTGACACCTCTCATGGGACTTAAAGATGGCAAATAATTGCAACAGAGGCATTAGGTATGTTAGTTCCATATAGCAAACCTTTGTTGAGGGCCCACTATGTGCCAGACAGCTGTCTGCAAACCGCCAAAGTCTCCTCTCTTTGAGGACAGGAACCACCATTGCTAATTTTGTTGGAGCTCACCTTATGAGGTGCTTTTTAAAAACTCTAGTGAATGAACGAACACATATATGCCTGCCTTCCAGGGGACTACTTTACATTTGGAGAAACGTGCAGAAATATTTTGAGGGCTAAATTATGCAGTCGAGAATATAAGTGTAATGAGAACTTGGAAAGCAAATCATGGGGCTGTACATTAGGAAGTCTTCTGGGGCAGAAAGTTCCTGAGCAAAGCCTTGAAGAATGGATTTGCATAGGAGGAGAGCCGGGACGATATTTCTATGGCGGAAATGGGGTGAGCCCAGGACACCTGTCTGACATGAAGGGTGTGTGCTGCGATGTAGGAAAGAAAGATGAGCTGGGTGGAGAGGGTCCAGATTGCAGAGGTCCTTAGAAGCCAGCCAGGCAGGCAGAAGAGTCGCTATTAGTCTGGGAGGCCAGAGTAAATTATAGCAGGTTCTGGACTAGAAATATAATCATCTGCCCCAGACAGAGGAATGTCCCCACTCCAGCTAAATACCAGGAGCTATAGTAGGAAACTCCTAGTTCAACAGGGCACACAACTCTGACCTAGGAGGGGGGAAAGGAGATGGCTAAGGAAAGAAGACTAACTCATCAGAAGGTGCTAGAAGAAATTTGTTTAAAAAACTTCAGCTAAGTTCAGATTGTGTTTAAAATCTCTAGCACACAAAAAAGCAGTCACCCTCCTTCAAGCCATCATCCATGTTAGGGCAAAGCTGTGATAACTTGCAAAGTGGCTTTGGGGGCCCAGTCAAGCTCTGGCCTGGGAGGCAGGAGCCCTGCTGTTTTAGCTTTAGTTCTGCCACCAAACTAACTCTGTAGCCTTGAGAGGCGTACTTAACCTCCTCTCTGGATTTCAAGGTCACCGCTTCTGCATCTCTAAAGACCTTTCTTATTATTAGATTAATCTATTTCTTAGAGAAAATAGTCATCTGATTGTTATTAGAAATAATTAAATACTTAAATTTTTACACTTGATTCAGACTGTAGGCCAGATATAAGAATGGAAAATTGCTCAACTTTCTGCCTCTACTGAGCACTGAAATACTAGAGCGTGGGGGAAGGGGACTGTTAATATTTTCAATGTTTCCCTCTGCCCCTTTGCTCTGGGAGGCAGTGAAGTATAGTGGTTAAGACACATGCTCTGGAATAGACTGACTTGAGTTCAGATTCAGCTCCATGACTGACGAGGGAATATGACCTCTCTGAACCTCTGTGTCTTCGTGTGTGAGAGGGGGATAATAAGAACTACCTCGCCTGGTTGTTGTGAGGATTAAATGAGAGACACCATATAATACTGGGCATATAGCAGGGCTCAGTGAATGAAGGGTGGCTAATACAGTTTGCAGAATCGCTGAGTGAAAGCTTCTCTGTCTAGATTGCAACGATTTTCTTTCATCATTATTTTTTGGAGCTCCCATCACCGTATGTGGCTTATAGACCACAGGCTCCAGTGTGTTGAACTTGAAAAAGCAGGCAGTGTTTTCCTCTGAAGCGTGGTTCCACTGTGGTGTTTGGCTACACCCAAAGGACAAGGTTGGTAAGTGGTCATGGAAGTGTGCCTCCTAGGGCAGGAAGGTACCGATGGTTCTTGGAGATTTCCATTCTTCTACCCCATTTTTGAGTCAGCACAGCATGCATTTAGAGGAAGTTTCCGTTCCTTTGCTCCCAATTTCTTCTCCTCTATCCTTTTTCCTCTTCATTCTCCCTAAAGTATGTTAGATGGTCAGAAATGTGGGTGGAGAAAAGGAGGAGCCGGACACAGCCGGAGGAGCTTGTGCAAAGACACTTCCGGACACCCTTGGACTACAGGGATCGTAAATTATAAAGTAGAGTTTTGTAAGCCTGCAGCCCTCTTGGTTTTCTACACTTCTAGTAGAAAGCCCCTATTACTGTTGATCGCCTCTTCTCTGGTCCAGGTTGACAAGACCCCCAGAGGCCAAGGCATGAGGCTGAATGCCCTGCGAACAGGCTGTGTCTTAGCGGTGGGGGCCTCCTTATGTATAGTTCGGCTCTGGAGAGCTAGGACCACCTCTCCCAGCCTCAGTGGTTCACATTCCCAGGAGTTCCCCAATTCCAGAGGCTGTAGCTCCTTGCAATAGGGGAATTATTTCTTGGAGTTCGCAGCACCATATGTGGCTTATAGACCACGAGCTTCACCTCACTGACTTCCAGTTCTTAAAGATAACCATAGTACCTACCTTATAAAGGCAATGTGAATATTGGTTTTCTCCTCCACATCTGCTCTACTCATAGTCTTCCTCATCCCAGCACATACCAAGGACAGCCATCCAGTTGCTCAGGGATCATCCTTGACCCCTCTCTTTCTCTTACTCGTCCCCCTACACCCAGTGCAATATATTAGCAAATCTGGTTGGCTTTACCTTCAAAATACATCCAGCATCTCCCTCTTTTCGCAATCCGCACCACTACCACTGATCCGAGTCGCCACCAACTCACACTTGGGTCATTGGGATGACCTCATCCTGGCCTCCCTGCTTAAGCACTTGCTGCCGTGTGGTCAGTTTTCAACACAAAGCCAGAGCCATCCCTGAAACTATGTCAGGTCATGTCACACCTCTTTCCAAAAACCTCCAATGACTTTCCAAGTCAGTCGGACTCAAAGGCAAAGTTTTTACAGTGACCCCCACGGCCCCCATGTTCTGGCCTTCTTCTTCTCTGATCTCATTCCTTCTTCCTTGCCCCTCAATCACTGCCATCAGCCACACGGCCTCCTTACTGCTCCTCAGTGGGCCAGATATGTGCCTAGCTTGGGCCCTTTGTAATTTTGTCCTTTGTGCCTGATGAACTTTACCCCCAGGTGTTCAGGTGGCGGTGTCCTTCACATCCTCAATTCAAATGTCACCTCCAGGCGAGCTCTTTCTTGACCATCTTATATAAAATAACCCAAACTGAGACTGTCTATTCTTCTTTACCTGCTTTATTTTTCTCTATAGTATTCATTTTCTCGGACATACTATATATTTTCTTGTTTATTATTTATATTATTATTGCTTGTCTCTTCTCATTAGAGTGTAAGTTCCACGAGTGGCAACTTTATTTAGCTCACTCTGGTATCCCCTAGTACCTAGAACACTGTCTGGCACATAGTAGGAGCTCAATAAATGTTATGAACTTCACATTATTCAAATTCCTCTACATAGGGCCTTCCCTTTCATAAGACAACCATGAGACAGGGCAGTGGAGGGGAGGAACCCAGTGAGGAATGATCTCCTAGAACTTCAATATCATGATGATGATGGGAATGATGGTGAGGGTGATGATGATGATGATGGCAATGATGATGGGGATGGTGATGACGAAGAGGATGATTGCTAACACTGTTAGCTGCAGGGGAGCTGCAATATCACAGTAAGTTGACATTTATTGATCACTTACTATGTGCCAGGCACTATGCCAGGAGCTAAACATGTATTACCTCCTTCCATCCTCAGTGAGCCTTTGATGTAAGCACTACAGTAGTACTGATCCAGTTTAGCAATGAGGGTGGACAGCTTGCACAAGGTCACACAACTTGAGAATGATAGGAGTCAGGCTAGAATCTAGGCCGTTGATCCTAGAGCTCACACTCCCAACCAGCACATGAATGTATGGACAGATAAGAAGACAAAGCCTAGTGTGATGAAGTCGCTCATCCAAGGCCAGTCAGCCTTCTGATCAAATCCAGATTCTTAATAAGCATCGTGAATCTCAAACTGGGAAGGCTTGGGCAGGGTTGCATCTCTGACACTGATAATTCTCCTCCACAACTGCTTCCTCTCACCATGCTGCTGTTGGACATACGTTTTACCCCTTAGGTGTATTGTAGGCAAAAAATATACATGTTATGAGAACTACTGCCTTAGCATGATATTTAAAAACCCTTCATAATCTGGCTCCTGCTTCTCTCTCCAGCCTCATTTTTCCCTCGAATCCTCTATGTTTAGTCAGCCTGAACATTTCTACAGTTGCCCTAATTTGCCATACTCTCTCAGGAACGCGGCTTCCTTGACCCTTTTCGTGGCCCCACCCCCACCTGGATGAAGTGTCCCTCCCTGGTGCTCCCCCAGCTCCCAGATGGGTCATGGCACTCACCATGATGTACTGTAATTGCCAGTTTACTTACTGTCATCCACACGAGAGCTTTCAGGGCAGAGACTGTGATTTGTTCCTTTTCTTATCCCTAGTGTCAGGCAGTTTGCCTGGATTGTAGGAGGCACTCAATACATGATGGATGGATGATTGGATGGATATAACAGGACCTAGCTTACACTGCTAGGCTTCTGATTCTCTGCATCCTGCACTCTTTAGGGGGTGGGGGTGTTGGGAAAGTCTAAGAGTTTTGAAAGTTAGTAGAATGGGTATTATGTGGAAATTCAATGTTTTATGATAGGTTCAGGTAGCACGTTATAAATGTATGTTGCTAATTTAACCAAAAAAAAAATAGAAGAATTGTGTGGATATGATGGATTCCTAAGTGAATGGGATGGGGAAGTTGCTGTAAAAACCCTACTCCCCAGAGACCATTTTCATCCTGCCCCAGCCTTGCTCAAGAATCTCCCCTATCGCCTTATTAGAATCAAACCACAATGACCAGCAGCGTGTGTGTGATGGGGGTGTGGGAACTACGCATCCCCTTCCCCCTAGGATTCTTCTCAACCTGCCTCTCCCGGACCTACAGCCACCTGCAAGCCTCTGTTGTTTGTTCTAGCTCTTATCTCCAGCCCTCCAACCTGCAAGTCCCAACTGCTTCCTTCTCTAGGAAAAGCTAGCCCCTGGACCACTTTCCCCCTCTTCCCCCATTAGTCTCTCCATCATTGGGGTTCCTCAGAATGAGGAGGAGTGGTAAGGGTACAAATTGGGTTTGATCCTATCTGCAAGACTTACTGGGTTGTATGGTTCTAGAAAGTTATCTAACTTCTCTAGTCCTCAGTTGCCTCATATATAGAATAGGATGAATACTTTGCAGGATTCATGGGAAGTCATGAATATGAAAAAGACCATTATAACTGTAAGTTACGTGGGGCCGGCCCGGTGGCGCAAGCGGTTAAGTGCGCGCGATCCGCTGCGGCGGCCCGGGGTTCGCTGGTTCGGATCCCGGGCGCGCACCGACGCACTGCTTGGTAAGCCATGCTGTGGCGGCGTCCCATATAAAGTGGAGGAAGATGGGCATGGATGTTAGCCCAGGGCCGTCTTCCTCAGCAAAAAAAAAAAAAAAAAAAGAGGAGGATTGGCGAATGTTAGCTCAGGGCTGATCTCCTCACAAAAAAAAAAATAAATAAATAAGTTACGTATACATAATTATCATTAATGTGTGCCACCTAAATAAATCTAGCCCCTCAATAATTCAGAGCCTATGTGTGTTATTTTCAGATATAGAAAAAACTAAAATAGTGTAAACTGTGGCTTATAGTACCAATGGCCTAAGGTTGCGGTGATGTTTCAGTGAATATCAATAAAGCACTCAGCATGCTCTATTTCAACAAAATGGAGATTATTATGTATTTACTGTAATATCTTATCCCCACCAGGCCATGGACCTCTGGAGGGCAAAAACCTTGTCTGCCTCGTTCACTGCACTATCCTTAGTGCTTATTGTTGGGTGGATAATTGACACTGAGAAAGTATTTCTTTCATCTGATTCATACACTGAACAAATTTGAGCATGTGACCTAGACCGGGGGGCCACAGCAGTGAACAAAGCAGTCCAAAGTCCCTGCCTTATGGAGCTTCCACACCAACAAGGGAGAGCAGGAAATAGCAGATTAGTAAAACAGTGTATGGTAGATGGTGCTAAGCAGGGGATGTAAAGTGGGGAAAGGGGGACAGGAAGGCTGTGGGGTTGGGAGAGGGGTTGCCATTTTAGATTAGGTGGTCTGGAAGACCTCACTGAGAAGATGACATTAGAGTAAAGACCTGAAGGAAGTGAGGAAGCCAGCCACCCAAATATCTGGAAGGAGAGCCTTCCAGGTAGAGGAAGAGTGAATGCAAAGGCCCTAAGGTGCATCTGAGAGTGAATGCAAAGGCCCTAAGGTGCATCTGAGGAGCAGAGAGAAGGCCAGTGTAGCTGGGATGTTGAGCAATTCATCCAACAAGTATTTATGGAGCCCCTACTGTTTAGAGAATAAACGAATAAATGAGCACAATGCCTGGCCATTAGTCAGCTCTCAGCACGTGTTGCAGTTATTATTATCATTGTCATTGTCACTATTATCTCTGGATCTCTCCCACCTCCACCACCCAGTACCCAGCCCAAGACCTGGCACCTGGTAAGAGCTCAGCAACTGCTTGGTGAACTGACTCACACTGTTCTGTGCAGGCTGGTGTCCCTTAACCATTAACACCTGGTCATCCCTTCGAGTTTAGCTGTGCTGGAGACTTACTGTTTCCTTACATTGGCCTTTTGCTCTGAAAATCCTTAGGTCTTAAAGTGATACCAGAACTGTATGTAAATGCAGTGTTGTATCACTTTGGTTGAATTCCTCAACTTTCAAAAAGATAGAGAGGGGAGTCCAGCAGCTTGGATCCTGTGACTTCTGATCAGTCCTGGGCCCCTTCATTTTATGGGGACCCCTTAGGGGAAGGGCAAGTGCCTGGGCTCTGCGCCCAGCATCCTCATCAGCTTTGAGTATCACCTGGGATCCAGCAGCCAGAACTAGGAGCCTGCTGTTTGCAAATCAGATTAGCCTGTGAAAAGGCTTCTGCCTAGAAGAGGGTAGATGAGAGTGGGAGAACTAGGAGCTCAGCAGGAAACTTTCAAACACAATGATCATCACGGTGATTCAGGAGACTTGTCCAGGATGTGGAAGAGATTGCGAGTCACTGATGAACTAATGAACTCTGCTCTGAGCCTCTGCCAGTCGGGACATTTCAAATCTCTTAGAAAGGAGACTCCTTGGTGAAGTAGAATAATCTTGTCCTTTTCTCACAGTGAGGAAGTCAGTATTACTATCTAACTTAAGCCCCTCTTGCTTCAATAAGCCTAGGTCCCCTTGTTCTTTCTTCAAGTGAAAAAAAATACCATCTCTCTCTTGATCTATTTCTCTGATGTCCAATGAAGGTGAAGCAGACAAGAACTGGACTCATGGAACCTTTCAGTTCAGTTGCAATGTGACTCTTGACGCACTCATCCCTGCAGCTCAAGCCCCTCCATCATCCAGAAACTTCCAAGACTCCTGTCCTAAAGCCTGGGCTTCCTGGACATGACCTCTGTACAAAGCAGAAGGGCCCTTCTTTTACTGTCCCAATGTTATCTCTCGTTGTTCCCAAACACACCCTCGCCCCATGGGTAGGCTGACATCTTTCTCTCTCCTCTTTGGTACCATGCAAGTTCCTGTCTTCTAGAATGAATGAGCTCCTCCCAACCAAATGCTGCTCTTCCGGGAAGACAGCACTGGCTTTGGAGTAAGAAAAACATTCTCATTTTAGAGAAAAATAAGGCTGGGGCCCAGAGTGTTTTAGCGATTGGCCTGAAGTCCCACAGCTCATCCCTATCAGGAGTTAGGGTTTGAGACACGTGCTTCTGATTGCAAACCCCTCTCCCTTTCCACCAGTCCTCGCTGCCTCTTGGATGGATGACCTCCAAGGAATACTGATTAGCACCTAATCCCAAAATAAATATTCGGTGTCGATTTATAATGCAGGGCAGCATGGAAAATCAGTTTTAAATGAGTACTATGTAGAGGCTGGTTCCAAAGTCGTCGTCAAACAGAACTGATATCGATAAATATTTGTCAAATCACTAAATGAATATCAATGCTATGAAGTTAAGGCAAGTGGCTCTTCTGAGAAGTAATGGCATTTTCCATCCCAGAGAAAGGAGATTCTTTGCTCTGTAAACAGATTTGCATGAGAATATTTTTATAAAAATGACTATGACTGTGTTATTTTCACAACGGCTGTCTTTGGTTTACAGGCTAAGCTGCCCAGGAGCTGGGATTATCTTTGCCACTGAGCCGAGGTGGCCTGTAGTGGAGCCAGATTTTGCCTTTGCCAAGCTTATGAAGGCAAGGCCTTTGTGAAGTTCAAAGCTTCTCTCTATTTCTCTAAGGAAGAAGGGTTCCTCTCCAAAAAGGTACAGCCTCTTTGAAGGTTTCTAAACCTCTGGTATTTAAGGACAACTTGCACCTCTTTCCATTTCTCATCCTGACACGTATTTGCGTGTTTTCTTGGGCAATGTCTTGCATCAGTTCCTTCCCACCGCAGCTGTGAAGCAGGCCTGGCATGAGCAGAAGGCTCACTCAAGAGGAAGAAGGGAGAATTAATTAATGTCAGGTGCTGAGCCAGGCATTTTATACTTGACTTCCCATTGACTCATCACAACTCTATTAGGTAAACATTATTAAGTCTATTTAGAGAGAAAAATATGACTCAGAGGGGACCGGTGATCTGCCCCAATAATACAGCCTGCAAGTGGCAAAAATGGACTGAAACCTACATCTGCCTGAGTCCAAAGTCCATGCTCTTTCTGCCTTGCCCTCACGGGCCTCCTGGGCCTACAGCTAAATTCAGCTTGGCGTTGACACCTCTCTCAATCTCCTCCCCACTTATCTGACTAGCTTTATCCCAGGGAACAGTGCCCAGGAAGCTTGTAAAAAATAGATGAACTCTGGCCTCATGTTGAACCTACCAATGGCAGGGCCCAGGTGTGGGAACTTCTTAAAGCTCCCTAAGTCGACAAGTGTGTCCATCCCTGGTTAAGAATCACTACAGGATATGGACCCTTTCTTCCAGACAAACTCCACCTCCTATTAATGCTCCCCCTTCCTCACCATTTTCCATACCAGTCCCCTAAACTGAGCCACTCCAATTGCTCTTCATCAATTCCCTGCCTCACCTCTCCGTCGATCAGAATCCTGTCTGTCATCTTTGCAAATCAGTGGAGCAGGGAAGACTTCACTAAGTTAAATGTTTGGATAAAATGACCAATTTAGATGCTCAGCTCACTCCCCACACTATGACAAACTACAAATGAACTAAATCATTGGATACCAAAGTTTCAAGCCTAGGAAAATAGGAAATAAACAAATATTTCATATCTTAAAATTTGGGTGGGGAAATGGAATTCTAAGCATGGAAGAAAAAGTTTTTATTAAAAGAGGAAAGTAGATCAGATTTGACCACATGAAAATGTAAAACTACTGTATTGGAGAATAGGGAGAGCATATGGAAAAATATTTGTTGTAAAGATGACTAATTGTTAGTGTATTATCTAAAAAGACCGTACAAATAGGGTAAGTGCTCTGAAGATAGGAACCCTGTCAATCTTGTTTGCTATTATGTTTCCTGTGTCTATAGATGCTTGGCGTGTCATAACAGATCAGTAAATATTTGTTGGATGAAAAGATTTTTTTAAAACCTTAAAACTCCAGGAGATAAGTGAACAAAAGACATGAAAATAATTCTCAAAAGAGGAAATATAATTATTCAACACTTAAGAGCATATTGCTAACCTCACTTTTGATATAAGAAATAGAAGTATTTAAAATACCAACGGGTTATTGTTTTTGCCTATGAAGTTAACTGAGATTTTAAAAAACTATAAAATATAATGCCAAGGCAGGTAGTATGAAACAGCTCCTTCTTGCTGTGATTGAATCGGCCACTTTGGAGACTAGTGGAAATGGGAACCAGGTTCTGATGGTATTGAGATGGTCACTGTAATGGGAATTATTGGTTTCGTCTGACCAGCAACTCTCCCTCCTGCCTTCTGAGACCCCAGGATCCTCAGGCAGCACACCCACCCTCTGATCCAAGGAGAAAGGACACAGGTAAAGGCTGGTCCACCTTTCACTTGGATTTTTCAAGCCAGCACTGGCTGGAGGAAAAGCCCTCCTTTTTCTCTGGTTATGAAGCAGTGAGGATGTGACTCTGGAAGCTGCCAGCAGTCATGTCTCTTGAAACATGGAGAGTGTATATCTGTAGTAGGAAAAAAATAGGTTTGTTTGCAGAGAGAATCCTGTTGGCATTAAATTCCCTGGTTCCCGTCATTCCTGAGGTCATTTTCTGTGTCCCTGCTCTTCCCACATGTTTATGACATGAGTCAGTCATCCCCCTCCCTTAAGTGTACATGAGAGTGGGCTCTTTCAGGCTTGCAAGAGCCTATTATTAAATTTTCAGGAATTTTGTGAACTGGTTGTTAAACAGTTGGAGCTTGAACTTGGCCCTGGTAGAAGTATTTACAGCCACGGGGGAGTTTTCTAGCCCATGGAAATCTGCAAACACTGCAAATCAGAGCTGTTTTTTTTTTTTTTTTTCCTTTCCTGGAGAGCCAGTTGTTAAACATTCACCGGCACACCACTTTCCTTAAGGTACCTGGGCTGGATTTCTGTCACTAGCAATCTAGAGAACTTTGGGCAATGCAGAGATGCTGAGTGCACCCAAATCCCACCTGAGACTTTTATTATCCCCAGTTTACAATGAAGAGACCTCCCTGGCGGTCCCCCAGGAAGGCACAACCCCAAGGAGGAGCTTTACTTTTAGCTGGGCTTTAGGCTCTGCACCTCAAAGCAGAACTCTGATGTGTGAAACTGTTCTTCAAGGTCGAGGCTAGACACTTAAAGGGGCAGCCTTCTCCCCTGACCTGAATATTGGGTTGGCCATTTGCGAGGAAGGGTGATACAGATCAAGTGCTAGATGAGATGAAGCCACAGAGAGAGATCTCAAGAGAAAGTGCATTTGCCTCTGAGCCTAGCAGGGAGCCCTGGAAGAGGCCAGGAGGCATCCCAGGCCTGCTTGCCACATGGGAGTTTTGAGAACAAAGGGAATGTCCAGGTGTCTTCCAGAAGTTCATGCTCTGGGTCAGCTTTTCTCTCCAACTGCATTCAACAGATTAGCAAGAGAAACTATACCCATCTCCAGACTTGTTTCTGCCTGGTGACTCTGCCCACTGGCAAAGATGACCCTATAAGTGCCTGGCACCAGTTAATCACATTCCTCCCCTTCCTCCTCCTCTTGGAAAAGAGGCAAAAAGAGCGTGTAGGGAAAGAGTCTGGAGATAGAAGCCCCCCCTCCAGATGCCTGCAGAATTCTCTTGACAACCAGTAAGAGCATTAAAACTGTTCGTACCTTCTACATCAGTGATTTCATTTCTGGGAATCTTTTCTAAAGAAATAACACAAATAAAGGAAAAGGTTTATGCACAGACTTGTTCATTACTGAGTTATTTGGAATAGGAAAAAAACCCTGGAATCCACACAAATGTCTAACAATAGGAGAATGATTAAGTAAATTACAATACATCAATTCCATTTAATGTATCACAGGCATTAAAAATGTTTTGAGGAGATTATAATAAAATGGAAAAAAAATTTTTGACTACATAAAACTTAGGATTTAAATTTTATTTTCAGAATGACTGGCAATACGAAAAGAAAAAATGCAAACTAAACTAGGCATTGACTGAAAACTGGAAAGGTATACCTCAAAACGTTAACTGTGGTTTTCTTCTTTGGGTGGTGGAATTATTGGTGGTTTTAGTTCTGTTTTTCTCCATATTTTCCAAATTGTGTTCAATAAATTTACCTAAAAATGGATACCATTTATTGAGTGTTACTCAATATTTATCTTGTGCCAAGGCCTATGCTAAACACTTTTCAAAGATCATTTTATTTAAATCTCCCAGCAACCCTATAAGGTGAATACTTTTATTATCTCCAGTTTACAAATGAAGAAACTGAGACTCAGAGAGCTTAACTAACTTGTCCGAAGTCACATAAGTGATAGAGCCTGGTCTGTTTGATTTCAGAGCCAAAGCACACTACCCACCCCACTCTCCCCGATAAGAGAAGAAAATAGACAAATAATTTACATATAACTGTATATATATATATATGTATGTATAAAATAAACTTCTTTTAAGCGGTAGATCTAGCCTTCAAAGCCAGTTCAAGGCTTACCTCTTTCACGAGAACTTCTGCTTCCTGGCCCTAAACTCTTGCACTGAGGTTTCTCCCTTCATTCACTCTTACACTGTCCTACATTGTTGACTGTCTTTCCTAGAGGTCAGCTGTAATCTCTCTGCCCCATAAGAAAAAATGAGCTAGAAACTCTCAAATTCGTGTCCTAAGGGAAGTTGAAAGCCTTACCCAAGATTTCCACTTACTTTCTTAAGTTTATGTCCTTATGGCTGCTTCTACCTCCTCCACTGAACTAGTTCGCCGAGGAAATGGTCTCACCCTTGTGTTCCTGAGCCAGATGGAAACGCAGCCCCTTCCTGGTTTCTACAGAAAACCCACACCACAGGTGATCTGCACTGTAGGCTTTATCAAAGATGTTGGAGGGCCAGGAGAGGTTTACCCAGTGGAAACTCAAACAACTTCTACGTGAATGTTAAACAGCCTTGTGAAAACAAAGCAAAACAAAGCCCTTTGGCCACCGGGCCCTGGAGATGTATTATTTATTGGCTGCTGTGTTCTATGAGCATCTCCCTGGATCCTCTCTCTCCCTCCCGCCCTACCCATGGCCTTCCTACCCCACCTCACTCCGCACCCAACTCCAAACTCTCCTCTCTATTCTGCACAGCTATTCAGCCACTCAAGCCCCAACCTCCAGACTCAGCTCCTGGCCCTTCTGGGTGCCCGGTGAACAAAAGGACCTTTCATTGAAACCGAATCTGCTTTTCTTACAAGGCAATTGTGTTGGTAGATAGCAAACATTTTATCCTCCTCTATTACACTTAAATATATAAATTTAATTGAGAACCTGCCTTGTGCCAGATGCTGAAGATATACAAAATTGGAAAAATACACAAGCAACAATCCTTAAGAACTCAATCATTAAGTTCCTTAAGAACTCACAGCTTATGGAACAAGTAACCCCCATACCAGGTCAGTGGGGCTATAACAGAGCGGGGGCAAAGGGCCACGGGGCTCAAGGGGATGGAGAAGCCTGTGGATTTGGGCCCTTTAGAGATTCAAGGGCCAGACATGCAGGAGTCTTGAATTCTGTTTTCCTTTCTGTAGCATGGGTTCAGCTGGTGTTCCTCACATTTCCCTTCCAAATCTTGTTTTTAGCTGTGGCTGCCAAGGTTCTCTCCATTGTGTTGCACAATATACAGCATTTATGACTGACACTAACCCCAATAACTCTAAACTGACAATAAGCCCAATTTGAAATGAGCAGGACATTAGCTCTACCCCACCCTGCAGGGTACCATGAGCATCTGCAAGACCACTTAGTGTGTTGAGCAACAGAGGATACTGAGGGTTCTCCAAAAAAAGTCAACATGTGCTAAGATGCTCAGTGGAGTCCACTTTCAACCTAAGTTTCCTGTTTCCTGTGGGGGGAGGTCCCCTCTTTCAAAACCAAATGCAAACCAGGGCTCTTCTTTCAGATTCTTTAAAAATAAATGGGGGCAGGGGAGGACGGGCGATCTCTGTTATCACAGAGGATGTTCCTGTCTTGACATTGGTTTCAACAGTTCCTTTACAAAATATGGTGACTGTGCTTTATTTTTAGCCTTAGTTTGAATTTTGAGCATGGACCAATTGGTTGTCAAGACACCCAAACTGCCTGTCATAGAAGTTCTGATATTTGTGGAACACGTTACATGCTAGTTATTGTGCTAAATATAACATAACATCAAACTGAATCCTCCAAATGAACCTATGAGGTAAATGATATGTCACGTTGTTCTAAAAAAAGAAAATGGAAGCTCTGAGAATTTGCCCAAGATCACACAGCTGATAAGTAGAAGAACTGGAGTTTGAAGCCAGGTTCATTTGAGTCTAAACTCGTGGTATCTTTCAAATGCAAGAATCTATGGAAATAAAAGTCACATTGGTTTTGAGGTCTCTTGCTAGTAATTTGAGACTGGAAACCAAATATTTTATCTTTTAAGGATATAATGGTGATTCGCCTTCATCTTAGCATAATATACTGTAACCACACAAAATTGGAGTTCTCTTGCCCGATGCACATAAAAAAAAGCCAATTATTATGGCATAAGCTTTTGGGAAAAGAAATGTAGCTTTAGTTTGTGAGATGGATCTGCAAGGAAACAGGGGGCGTGTGTCCTCAGATCTGTCTCCCCGATCCAGGCCTTGAAGCAAAATTTATGAGATGAAGGGCAGGACAGTCTGAAGTGTGGAGACAGATGATTGAAGGTAAGGAGAAGTGAGGTAATTGATGATCTGCGCAAGCGTAGTCAAGCTTCATGGCTCGTCATAGGACACATGTTCACAAAATGGCGGCATCACCATGATCTGAGGGTGGATTTTTTAGCTCCTTGATGTCAAAAAGGTCACTTATCCAGCATTTGCGCAGGCACAACTGATGGGTTGATGGTCTCAACCAGCCTGAACTGGACAAGGTGTCTCCATTCCCGAAAGACAACTCTTAATTACTCTGCTGGTAAGATAGAATCCGTTGAACTGCTCCTGGAGGCCCCATGGTTACAAGACTACTATTAAGTTTTAAGTTCAAAGTGTAATTATTGTTGTATTCTGGGTTGAGATATTTTAAATTAGCTTTTTTTATTATAAAAGAGCTATATGGTCATTGTAAATTTAAAGCTTTATGAAGTATAAAGTGAAATACAAATGCCAATAGACCACAACAATTTGAATAGACACTTCACCAAAGGAGATCTACAGAAGGCAAATAAGTATAATTAAAGTGTACATTATTAGTCATTAGAGAAATGAAAATTTAAACCAACCGTTAGAAGAGCTAAAATTAAAAAGTCTGATTATGTCAGATACTGGCAAGGATATAGAGAAACTGGAATGCTCATACAGTGCAGATGAGATGTAAAATGGTACAGCCACTTTGGAAAACAATTTTGCAGTGTCTTAAAAAGTTAAACATGGCCGGCTCCGTGGCTTAGCGGTTGAGTGCGCGCACTCTGATGCTGGCGGCCCGGGTTCGGATCCCGGGCACGCCCCAAGGCACCACTTCTCCGTCCAACCCGGGGCCGAGTCCCACGTACAGCAACTAGAGGGATGTGAACCTATGACATACAACTGTCTACTGGGGCTTTGGGGGGAAAAAAATGAATAAATAAAATCTAAAAAAAAAAAAAAAAAATATGTTTAATATACCTACCATATGAGTTGCCATTCCACTCCTATGTATCTACACAAGAAAAATGAAAGCATATGCAAATATGCTTATGGATGTTGCTAGCAGCTTTATTTGTAGTAGCCAGAAACTATTAACCATTCAAATGTCCATCAGCAGGTGAATGATAAGCAAATTGTGAGACATCCATCCAACGGAATGGTATTCAGCAATTAAAAGGAATTAATTATTGATACACTTAACAACATGGATGAATCTCAAATTAATTTTGCTAAATGGAAGAAGCAAGGCCAAAAATAAGACATACTGTATGATTTCATTTATGTAAAATTCTGGAAAACGCAAACCTTTGGTGAACAGAAAGCAGATCAGTGATTGCCTGGGGATGGGGCACGGGGAAGGATGGTAGGGAGGGATTACAAGGGGGTGTGAGGGAACTTTTGAGGGTGATGGAAATATTCACTATTGTGATTGTGGTGATGGTTTCATAGGCATGTACATATGTCAAAACTTATTAATTGTACATTTTAGATATGTGTGCTTATTGTATGTCAATTTATCTCAATAAAACTGTTAGATACACACACAAAGTCAATGGCCCCAAAACCCTCTGTTGAAACTACCACTGATATCAATTTTATGATCATCTTTCTAGGCATTTGCACAACAGGGATCATATTATATACTCTTCTACAATTACTTTTTTCCCTTGGACATTTTTTCATGCAAGAATACACAAAGCTATCTCATTCCTTTAAATGGCTTCCTAGTAATCCAGGATGTGAATGTTTTGTGATATCTAATGTGTCCTCTATTTGTGGACATTTAGGTGACTTCCAGTTTTTGCTGGAGAATTTTTTTAATCAATACAGTTATTTCCAGAGTTATGAGCACCTGACTCAGGAGCATCGTGCTCATGCAAGCAGCCCCTTGTGAGTGCTTTCTCCTGTTCTAGCCTTTCTCCATACCCCCCACAGCCAGCAACCAGGCTGTTCTGGCCTACTTGCTCCACCTGGTGGGCAGCATAGGAAACTGCCAAGCTTGATTATTTTTCCTCTGGGAGTGGGTCTCCTTGACTCTAGTTTGCCCTTCTCAACCATCTGGCCCCTGGATGCCAGAGTGATGTTTCTAAGTACAAAACTGATCCTCTCACTCTCCTCATGAAAACTCATCATCTAAAACAAACCCCAAGCCGCTTATCGGAGCATACAAAGTATTAATACTCTGGCCCTTTCCCAGCTCTCCAGTCTCAATTTTGGTAATTCCCCTTCTGGCACTTTGTACTCCAGAAATACATAACCAATTGTAGTTCTCTAAACACACAGTGTTGCTTCATACATCCATATCTTTGTACCTGCCATTTGTTCTCCCTAGAGTGTCAGTCTGCCCTCTCCTATTCTACGTTTGCCTGAGAAACTCCTATTCAGCCTTCAAAACCCTACTTAAGAGTCCCCTCCTCTCTGCAGTCTTATCTGTCCCCCCTACCACCACATGGAGTTAATCACTTCCTCCTACCATGCCTGGCATGTTTATCTGATACCACACCTATAACATTTTATTATAATTACCTGTTTATATGTTTGTCTCCTGCACTAAATTAGCTCACTCACTAAACCCCTCACTAAACTTGATTATTGGTGTATCCCAGAATCTTCCACAGCACCCAGAAAATAGGAAAGTGAGGCTTAATAAGCAGACACTGAAATAAAATGAACTGACCACATCTGTAGCCTCAAGGGAATGGTGTCAAGTGTGTCTTCTTTTTCTCATGCATGTAGGGCCTGCCAAAGTTAGGGTGCTGTTGGTCAAGACACAAAGTCCCGAGGCTGAGACCAGTCAAAGAGATTATATACTTTTTAATCTTTATCAAATACATTGTCAAGTGATACCCACCACTTGGTCAAGCCTGAAGATCATTTGAACTATCTTTTTTTTTTTTTAATAATTTTTTTTCCCCCAAAGCCCCAGTAGATAGTTGTATGTCACAGTTGCACATCCTTCTAGCTGCTGTTGAACTACCTTGAACTTGGCATTCTTCATTCAATGGCTGGAGAACAAACAACAATTTGTTTGTTGAATGAATTTTGGGGTTTGGTTTATAGTTTCTAGCCTTATCCCTTTGGGGACCACAAGGAAACTGTTCCAGCAAATGGAGTTTCCTGATTTTTTTCTTACTCCCCCAGGAGAGAAGTTGTGGGACCGTCACAACCTTCCTTTGCTGCATTTGGGATCCAAAGGAAAATATTTCATCCTTTTGCTCATTCATTCAACAAACTTTTATTAAGTGCCTACACTGTTTCAGGCACCGTTCTAGACACTTAGGATACGTAAGTGAACAAAACAATACTCCCTGCCCTCATAGAGCTTAATTCTCGTGGAAGAAGAAAGACAATGCTAATAAGCATGATAAGTAAGTACAGTTTGTAGTCTGCTAGAAGGAGCATTTGGAGATTCTCTCTTCCAACTGCTCCAACCTGCCTCAAACCAAATATTATCTGGTTAATAGAAAAGTAGCAAGTTAGAAAAATACGCACGTGTGTGTGTGTGTGTGTGTGTGTGTGTGTGTGTGTGTCTTGGGGGAAGCAGGCAGGCTCAGTCATTTAACTAACGTTCTTTGAAGCCCACTATGGTCATGGCACTGCTGGGAGAGCTAGAGGTGGAAGCGGGGTTTGGGGGCTGCTATGAGTAAGTCAAAATTGATCCCTACCTTCAAGACACTAAAATCCAGAGGGGAAAAGGAACATAAATAGGAACAAACTCAAAAAGATGCTCTACGTAACACGGTCACTTTCACACCTGAGATTTTACTATTCTATTCTACTTATCCATTCTACAACTACGTATTCAGGTCACCTAAGGGAAATTGAAACAGGACATGAGCAGAACAGAGAAGGTGTAATTACTTCCAAATGTGAGCCTGTAGAAGATTGTAACGCAGATGGTATCTAAGTTGAATCGTAAATGGTGAGTAGAAATTTGGGAGGTAAATTTGTGGGACCAACAAAGTGCAACAAAAGGGTAGTGTGTAAGTAAGATCATGGCCACAAATTCAAGGATCAGTGGGTGGGTTAGTGTCCCTAAAGCATAAGTGGGGTTTGTGGTAGTTTTAAAACATGTCTACAAATTCTTTGAAGCTCCTCGCACAAAAGGTGGGTCTAATTCCCCTCCCTTTGCATATGAGCCGGCCCTGAGGACAGGCCTCTAACTAATAGAATGTGGTAGAAGTGAGACTGTGGGACTTCCAAAGCCAGAAAAGGTGATGCAGTGATACAGTATCCAGCTGGCTCTCTCTCTCTCAGGATATGTGCTTTGGGAACCCACATGGGAGAAGTCCAGTTACCCTGAAGCCACCAGTCTGGAGAGACCACATGGAGAGGACACACAGAGAGATGCCCCAGGACCCCAGTTATTTGACTCTTCACAGCATCAACCGCCAGACCTGCAAGCGTGTGAACTTGCCAGTGATGCTTATCCTCTGCCTTCAAGTCTTCTAGCTGAGGTCTCAGACATCGTGAAGAGAGATAGCCTTCCCTACTGAGTCCTGTTCAAATTCCTGACACCCCAGAATCTGTGAGTATATTGAAATGTTGTTTTATGCCATTAAATTTGGGGGCTAATTTGTTACACAGCCATAGTAACTAGAGAAAGTTTGGTGAGAGAGAAGGCAGAAAGAATTGGTTGCGCTGCCCTATCAGTGAAGTCCTTAAAATCTGTGTTAAGAAGTTTGGACCTTACTTGGGGGTAATGGGGAGCCACTGATGGTTTTTGAGTAGGGACGTGGCATGATGACATTTCATAAAATTGTTCTCCAACATTCTTGTGAGGACAACTCTGTATTTCCTTGAAGTCTTGTTGTCAGTGGAGAAAGGAGGAGGAAGATACAAGATATGAAGTCACTGAGGACGGTGGTATGGAAGGAGAGACACTGATCTCTGTGGAGCTTCCTCATCTCCTTGGAAAATACTGGAAAACAGTGGAAAGAAATATGATGAACAAGAATATCTGAGCTCTACCACTAGATACAAGGCCATTGCTTCAGGACCTAAATATGAGACCAAAGGCTAGTCTTCTCTTTCTTCCCTCATTTTCCATAAGATAAAGAAAAAGTAGATTGGTGAGTATTATACAAAGAGAAATCAACTAAATAATGTGGAATGTAGCCATTTGCTCTCGCTCTTTAGGCCCAGCTTTTCCCCGCTTGGTACACACTGCCATTTCTCACCTCTGTGCCTCTTGTCATGCTGTCCCTTTACCTGGAACACTGACTCCCTTTCTTCTTCTAGCTAACTCACCCCTCAAGACTCAGCTTTAGGGCAGCTCATTCATTCACAAAAGATTTAAGAGGAAGCAAATAATGCGCCAAATGCCACACCAGGCACTGGAGAGACTGCCGTGAAGAAAACCGAGCAGCCCCTAGCTGCATACGGACCAGTGGAAGGAACAGATGTAACAGGATATATATAAATGAGACAGCAATGGTATCACCTGCAATACCAAGAAAGTGGGTGACAACTCCTCCCAGGCTCCTAAGAGGGAGGTCAGACTACTTAGATAGGACTTGTGAATGAGATGGTTAAAACCAGTTCTGTGACTCTTGGTTCCTCAACCACTCAAAGGTAGAAAGGTTTAGATTTGAAGAGGCTGGGAGAGATACAGTACATAAATAGTTATGGAAGTCATGGAAGGGGATGAGGATATCTGCAGAGGAGATGTGAGCAGATTGAGAACAAAAGACAAGTCACACCCTTCAGGAACACCATCATCCAAAGGGCTCATCAGGGGAAGAAGAACCTGTAAAGACTGAGAAGGAATGGCCAGAGAAGTAGGAGAGTCTGAAGCACAGAAACAAAGCAAAGATTGTGTTTGAAGATGGAGAGAGTGTTCAAACTGTGATATGTACCATACAGAGATCAAGCAGGTTGAAGACTGAGGATTCACCATTGGATTTGGCAACATCGAGGTTTTCCAGGAAGTTCCCCCATAATTCTAAAATTAGGCTAACCCCACCTCTTCTATGCTTCCTTAGCATCCTGGGTGCTTTTAAAATCATACTCTCTTGAAACTCTCTCTCTATGTATTATTCTATCCCATCAGAACATGGCTATTTAAATTTAAATTAATTAAAATGAAATAACATTCAACATTGTATTCCTCAGTTGCACGAGCCACATTTTAAGTTCTCGGTAGTCACATGTGGCTTAGTATATTGAGATTATAAAATATTTCCATCATTGCTGAAAGCTCTGTCAGACAGGGTTGCTCTAGTCTGGGTCATTGACAATAATGGTACCATATCCGAAGTATAAAATCAAGAGCCCATTCTTAGATAACTACTTCCTATCTCTCCTCTTCCTCCAGTGTCCCCATTCCAATAAATCTGCATTCCCACAGGACCACGAGCCCATTGACTTTGCCCACAGAGCTGAGACCTAGACCTCAGATGAGGGGCTGGCTGGCTGCTGGCGCGCCCACTGAGGGACGTCACGAGACTGGTTGTGGGAATGCCAAAGATGAAAAGGCTGAAGCCAGCCAAGGTGATGGCCATTGCTAAGGAGCAAGGCCCTCTTTCCCCTCCGGCCTCAGTCTCCTTCTAGTTCCCCCCACAACCCCCAATTAGCAGAGCCTTAACGGGAAGCTCCTAGCAAGGGAGAAATGTAGATTGCAGAGTCTAAGCCTCAGCCTTTTTATGCATGATGAAGCAGAGCATAGAAGGGTGGGTTGGGGGGAGAGTTGATCATTTAATAACTGGCTGACCCCCTGAGAAACCTTCCTTGACCATTTTTCCATCCCCTTCCCCCCATCATGTTCAGTCCCTTCCTGGGCATTATTTTTCCCATAGCACTTGTTGCTGCCTAAAATCATGGTATATATTTATGAATTACTATCTGTCTTCCCTCCTAAATTGTAAGCTCCCTGAGGCCTGGGCCCTTGACTATCTTGTATCTTTAGTCCTTAGGATAGTGCTTGACACATGGTAATTGCTCAATAGAAGCATATTATATATTTATTATATATTATATATGCTATATATTATATATTATATATAATAAAGGAAGGTATATACTATAGTCATATATTTTATATGTGATATATAATGAATATATTACTACATATTTATTTTATGTATTATATATAATAAATTAAAGTCTATAATATAATTATGTTTTTATATTATATATATGTGTGTGTGTATATATATATATATATACATATTAAATGAAGGTAAAGCCAATTGCCCCAAATCTAAATAACAGATTACTTCTCACTCTCATAAAGTCCCAATGGGCATTCCTGGCCAGCAGGCAGCCAGGGACCCTGGTTCCTTCCATCTTGTGACTTCTGTCTTCTGAGGCCTCCACATTATCTGCCCACAGTCCATGGAAGGGGAGAGTGGTATTTAAGGGCCAGACTGGAAAGTGGCACCCATCACTCCTCTCGCATTCCACTGGCCAGAACTCAGCCACATGTTAATATCTAACTGTGGTAAGGCCAAGAGGTGGCAAGGCTTCAATTCAAATCTAGGTTTATCTTAATAAATTCACCATCTTTTATGCTAATTTCAATCATGCTTGTTTCTCCCACCCCTGCTACTAACTCCCAAAGGAAATGCTTAGATTATATGTCTTTATAAACAATTATATTGTTTGAATCACTGCTTAATCAAAGACTGGTTTGTTTTGTTTTGTTTTGTTTTATGGTGAGTAAGATTGGCCCTAAGCTAACATCTGTGCCAATCTTTCTCTGTTTTATATGTGGGTCACCGCCATAGCATGGCTTGACAAGTGGTGTATGTCCGCGCCCTGGACCCCAACCCGCAAACACAGGCTGCCAAAGCAGAGCGCGCAGAACTTAACCACCATGCCACCGAACCAGCCCCCAAACACTCGTTTTTACAAAGTTCTGGGAAGTCCTAACTGATCTTTAGTTTACCTGGGGTTCGTTTCAGCTTATCCTAACTCCAGAAAATCTATCTAGATTTTCCACAAGAACCTCTGCAGTTAGCTTCCGTAGCTTCAGATCTTCTTTAAAGGGACAGAGATAAGGGAATATATTTCCCTCTTACCTTTTACAATTAGCTCTCTGATCCCTCTGACTGCATTGTATATTTCCTGGTCTTCAAGCAAAGCGAAAAGAAGAAAAGAAAGTTTTATTTAAAGTTTGTCAGAGTTAATTTTCCTCCTAATTAGTGATTTCCCTATCAACTAGCTTTCTGCCTTCCCAACCAATATTTAGAGGTTTTGCGTATAAGGTCATCTTATCGATCAGTATGTACAGCATTGAGTGTCTACTGTGTGACAGGCACTGTGTGAAAGAATATAGATTAAAATAAAGATGCGTAGAGAGGGTTATTGTCTGACAAAGGCTTTGGGGCAAACATCAGCAAGCATCGCTCGCTGCAGGCTTCAACGCACAGGCAGAAGTATCTCCTGTTCTCTTGGTACATACAGAGAAGCGCATTTGGGTAAGGACATAGCTGAACGCACTTCAGAGCTGTGCTGCAGAAAAGGAACCCCCATCCCTGGTGTGCCCCCCTTTTATGGAGCAAGCATGAGAATGACCTTGCCTGGAAGAAACATGGTGGTCCTTACCGTGGCCACCAGGCGGTCTGCTAGTAGGAGGCAGCTGTTGAAAAGAGTGCCGGTAAACACTAGTGGCCCAGCTCCTGGAGAGCTTAGGCGCTCATGAGAAGTTGAATTTGGGCACAACCTCACCTGCTAGTGGAGAAGAACCCCCCAAAACTCAGTGGGCTCACAATCAGGCAACCTGGGATGAGCCTCTGAGTTCAGTCCTTGGACAATCAAATTGCTCGTCTTCATAGTTATGAAGATGAATTGGACAGTCATTAAACCCCAGGAACTAACAGTCTAAAATGCGTGACTTTCATGTAATCACGTCATTATAAGGCATGTGTGATACACGCTTGTGTGATACAAGCTTGCCTGAAGTCTGTTTTTCTATCTAGTCATGCTTAGCAGATTTTATAGGTGAAAATAATGCTAAAGGCCATTGTTTCCTTCATGGAGATAACATAAATGCCAAAAGGGCCAGGTGAATCATGTAAATGAATGAAGTAGGTCACATATAAGAGACATGAGGTCAGAGGCATGCAAATTCCAACAAAACACTGTGGGCTGAAAGCCACTGATTTCAGTGCCCTCTACACCAAGCGAATGTTTCAGTTCTGGGCTCCTGAGGAAATCCCTCAGGACTGTCTCCCTAGATCTAGAAACTGCAGTGAATTCCTCACCTCATTTAGCAGGAACAATGAATGTCCCACAGTTTGCATGTACTGGCAGTGCCAAAATGAGCCATTTACTGCCATTTTTGAAAATTGTAAAAGCACCGCTGAATTAGTTTAAACCAATCCAGATTTTTGGCTAAGCAGTGCCAAGTTTCTTCCAAGTCAGTTCAGCTAACATCAACGGTATTTTTCTACAATGAATTTAACCCAAATACTGTCTCTATGGGCTTGCATCTAATCTCTTGAAGTCCCTTGAGAACTTTTCATCCATGTCTGCTTAGATACCACTTTCTCTTGGAAGCCCTGCCTGGTCCTCAGGTCTAGATCGCACGCTCCTCCTGCATGGCACCTTGCATTGACTTCTATTTGTCAAGATTTAATTTTCAAAAAGTTAAAAAACATGATTCTGTAAAATAGAACAAACACAAGTTTAAAAAAATTTACTCATTTTATTAATTAAAGGGGTATCCAGTAAAATGATAAAGGCAATTTAAGGAGCATTTGAGGAACAGAGGTTTATATATCCTACCAAAAAAACATTTAAAGAAATCTTAGATTAAGATTACTGGGTTAGATCCAAAATTGGCTAATGTCATAGGGGCAATAAACAGTAATCCATGGGTTGTCTTTTCTATGGAACAGAAATAATTTCATGTGTAGTGGTAATGGACAAGAATCATCTGTGTTGTTATCAGCTTTCAATAAATGAACATCTACCTTTACAAAATTGTAAAATATCTGAACCGATAGTAAATAGTAAATCCAACAAAGGTACACAGTGCCAGACAGTCTGTTAATCCGTGAAAGGGTCTTCTGCTACGCTGCACTACACAGCATTATACTGAAACAACAGCTAGCAATCCCTTTCGACTATTTCTAAGTTTTTGGATAATGTTTGGAGAGATATCCATGTTTTGGGGTAATTGTTCTTAACATAATATAATGTTATATTATTATTATTACTTAATAATAATAATAATTACTAACATTATTGAGCACCAACTATGTCAGGCCCATGGTTAGACACATGCATTATCTCATGTTGCTTAATACTAAGAAGACGTTATTACTATTAGCCCATTCTTACAGATGAAATTGAAGCTTAGCTAAATTCACCCAGCCCAAATCACTCAGCTTATAAGTGACCAAACAGGGATTAGAAACCAGATCTGCCCGTTTGGCTCTATATCTGTGCTCTTAGCATTTGTCAGATAATAGTAAAATAGCCCATTTGTTTGTCTATATTCTCACTGGACTGTGATTCCATGAGGGCAAAGGTCATGGCTTCTTGCTCATTTATATTTTCCTTGTACCTACTGATATCCAGCACATAAGAAGCCCTCAATAAACTAATTCAGCGGTGCTTTTACAATTTTCTTTAAATTAAATTGAACATGTAAAAGCAGAGAATCATATTCCAATTCTAATACGTTTTCTATTAGCCCTTTCACCCCCTCTTGTAATTAAAAGTTCATTTATAGTCCTTATTTTCACCTTTTCTTCCCATAGGTAATAATGTTTAGAACAATGGTGGGGGTGAAGTATTTAACCAATATATTCTTTATTCATTTATAGAGTTATTTGTAAAATAAGTGTTTGTTGAGTTCCTCATATGTGCCAAGAACTGTACTAGAATTGTAAGAAGGGTTCCCCTACTAAAATGCAGCTTTATGAAAAGGAATTGTGCCTATCTCATTTAACTTTTTTTATCTCCAGCACCTGGCAAAGAGCCTACGCCATACTAGGCACTTATCAGAAGTTGCTAATTTAATGAATGAATAATTGTTGAATGAGGGATTATTGCAGACCCACGGCATTTTCTTGGGATAGTTCTTGAATGCCCCAAGTAGCAAATACCAATCTAGAATGTAATTCTCCTAATAAAACGCCATCAGATAAAACTTTTTAAAATGTAAATGATCCTTTCTTGCCCTTAATGAAATTTACTTTACTGGTTATCTGTTATTATTTCCCTTTCTTGCCCTTAATGAAATTTACTTTACTGGTTATCTGTTATTATTTCCCTGCTTTCTCTACCCTTCCCTTGCTCTGCTCTGTGTCTTTGGGGGCTGATCCCTGAAAACATTTCCCAGCCTCCCTGCCAACTGGCTTCATGGGTTGGCTAATGGGTGACCCTGGAGGGACATGGGAGGATGGGAAGAAGGAAGAAGATCCCACTCCTGTCCCTCCTTCTCCTCCCCTCTCTGCTCCTTGAGAAAACTCCTTCAGTAGTGGCTTATCTCCTCTGTGGTTCTACCTCCTACTCATCAGTCCCTCGTTCCACAGTCTCAGGGCCCACTGGGCAGTCCTGACTCCCAGGCCCCGGCTTTTGTCCCTTTGTTCCTTTAGCTCTAGGGATGGGAGTAGCTTCCCACTGATTCTGTTATCTGAGTTGTTTCACCATCCCATAATAGGACTTTTAGCTCTTCTCACCTCTATACAGTTTCTTCTCTTTATTGAATTCCGTCTATTGAACTATATGGAATAGATTCTTGTTTTCCAGAACGGGTCCTGACTTACTGGTCTATTGAGTAGAGAATGGCCATACTCACATTGATATGTCAATACAGGATGGTCTGTTAGGCTCTCTCATTAGCTAAATAAACGGCTCCTGTACCACCAACTTGTTGGATTCAAATTTGTTCCTTGGCAGAATTTTAAATTATCACATGTCACAGACCTTTAAGTTGCTCAGGACCAGCTGAAACTGTAAATATTAAATCAGTAAATAACAAGAGTATGATAATAGTAGCTATAGTTTATGGATCCATACAATGTATCCGGCACTCTGCTCAACTCTTTATATATATTATCCCTTTTAATTCTCCAACAAACTGTGGGGTAAGTACTTATTCTAGTCAAGGTTTTTAGTGGCCAATAATAGATACTTTGAACAGACATACTAGAATAGTCTTGGGTAGCTCCTGGAATCGAGAGGAAGGCTGTAAAACCAGGCTCGGAAAAGAACTAAAGGAAGCCAGGCATAGCTAAGATCATACCACAGGGATGATCTGCTCAGGACACCATGCGCTGGACACCACCACTGCAGGCTCTGTGAATCATCCCTATCTGCCCACAGTGGGCAGCATCTAATAGGACACGCTTAGGTCCCATGCCTACGGCCCAGCTGTCAGGGTCTGGGAAGAGAGAATGTCCTTCCCCCTTTCAGCTTCAGTAGTAAAGTGTTAATGCAATTACCCCATCACTCCCCACTTTGGCTTCTATAGTAAATAGTAATAATGGGACTACCATTTGGGGAGCTGGACCATCAAAATGACAAATGGCCCTCACAACATCATTATCCCCATTTTACACCTGTGAAGATAAGGGCATATGTACAGAGCAGTAGAACTTGGTTATGAGCTCTCCAGTCTGTCTGAATCCAAAGCATATCCTCCTTCCAACATACTACATTTGCTCTTTATATACAGTTAGTTTGTACCTTAATTCATTTGCTCTTTGAAAACTTTGATCTACATATACTTGTAAATTAAAAAAAATTTTTATAATCACAGTAACCTTCCTTGAAATAAAGAATTCGGCTTAAGCATTAAAATTCACTTGTACACAATTATGTTGTACCCAGCTTTTCAGGATTTGCCATTATGTACATGCAAGTGTACTTGTAACATGAACAACATCATGGCCAGGAATCCTTCTCAGGGAATCAGCCAGGAATGCCTTATTGCTCTTTACTCCAGGTTTTCTTATAGCAGAATTCTTTTTTTTTTTTCTCTGACCGCTTCACATATATATGAGAGAAGCATAAACAGCTTCATATTTTAGGAGAGTTGGCAGCATTCCATTCTCCTTGCTTTCTGGAAGGCATAGCCACCCCAGTTCCTGGTCCAAACACCCTTCTAGAGCAATGGAATGTAATTATAAATACCTCGGGCACTCAGTTGGTATAGTGCTGGTATGCTTGTTGACATGTTGTTATGGAAATGAAATAATTATGCCAATAGGCAATACTTTGCACGTGACACTGCGTGTCTGTGTGTGTGTGTGTGTGTGTGTGTGTGTGTGTGTGTGTGTAGAGAGAAGCCAGGAAATGAGGTCTGGTTTCTATTCTTGACTTGCCAATTCAGCGAGTCACTGAATATCCCTTTGGTCACTCATAAACCCTCAGGGCCCTAATATAATACCTTCCACCAGAACCCTCAGGAACTCAGCTAAAAGCTACTGTACATGCTTCTGAATGTTCAGGGCTCTCAATTTTTCATCCTCAAAAGGTAGTATAATTATTTAAGTCTGATACCACTTCGGGAAAGAACGCCTTTCCAGTTTATCATTAAAGGAAGGAAACCCTTAGAGGTCACAGATTGGGGCAAAATATGTTTTTAAAACGAAAGTAAATTCCATGCACTTTGACTGCCTAAGAATTGGCTTGAAGGGAACAACTTAAAAAGTAAAGATTAGTATTCTCCCACCCAGCATAATTTTGAGGGGACTTTGGCAAATCTATTCCTTTCTATAGTTTATATAAAAAGCTCCATCTGTTATTATGACTTTTAAAATATGAAGAAAAAGGAGATGGGAAAGTTATTTCTTGTGTAGTGTTAACAGCCCACCACCACTAAGGTATATGTAGGGGGACATACGATGTTAAGAGCAGTATCATTGTATGGCAGTGTGAAATTACATTAGTAACATATGAATGAACACATTCTCACTGTAAAAGAAATAAGACATTTGTACGTATATAGAATAAATCAGGAACATTTCCCTACCTGCTTCTTAAACAGTTTGGAGGATAACTTTTGAGTCCATTTCTATGTATCTCATACACACAGACTTCACATATGCACTCTCTAATGCAAGTTCTCTTTCAAGCATAAATGGTTATCACTGCATAACCATTGCTCTATAACTCATGTTTTTATGTTGAACACTCTATCTGAAGAGTCATATTTCTTAATCTTTTCCTCTATGTCTTCTGGGTTTTGCCTCTTATTTTAGAAGCTCTTCCCCCACCCCACTGGGTATTCCAATTGATTTTTAAAGTGAGGGCCTAAATGTTCACCCATGGCTGAACAGGACTATGAAGGCATTTAGAAAACGACTCCCTACTGGCCCAGAGGTGGGGGAAAGAGCATGACTGTCTTGGCTGGGGCTCTAAGCCATCACCTCTTTGGCCTCCCATAGGTGCTCCTTTGAGCTTCAACTCTTTTTGGCCCCTCCCACTTCCTGCCCAGCCTTGTCTTCACTGCTGGTCCTCACTCTTTTTTGCTTTCCAGGGGACAACAGTGGTTTCCAGGTAAGTGGAGAGGGCCCATGGAGGGTGAAGGGGGGATACTAAGAACGTTTTTCCTTTTAGTATGTGAGGGGTCAGGGTCTGGGGCTGTGTCCTGGGTGTGAGGGTACAGGCAATCGGAATGAGAAATAACCTCCAGTTTTATACTAATTCAGTTCAATGGAGTCAGGAGAAAAACTGGTTTTGGTGCTTTGGAAACTCGACCAAGCATCAGTGTTTTGATTAATGGTCAAAACCAGTCAACAATCTAGATCTGCCTTATCTTCAACACCAAAAGAAAAAGAATGACAAAATCTGACAAGAAGGTCTGGTTAAATTTTGAACATTCAGTAACCAATTATCTAATTTATATTAGCCAAATTATTTTTCTTCCTTCTACTTTCTACTGCCTACCCCTCACACCCCCTTTCTGCTTTTAGCCCTTCCTAACACCTTGAGATAGATGGGGGTAGAAAAAGAGATGGGATTCAATTTAATCAATTTTTCTACTTACAGTGGAGTCACATCTTATGTGAGGGGTTAGTTTCTAAAGAAAAAACCTAAGGTCAAAATCATGTGCACTCAAAATCATTCTTGAAATTTCCTTAAATGGGCTAGAAGACCTGGGATACACTCAGTTTTTTTGCCTGTAGCATTGAAACAATATATGTTTCTTCAACTGAGTACTAGATAAAATAATTGATTTGCATTTGGGGACAGGATAAGTGAAAATAAGCACCTTTAAACACGAGACACATTCTGGGTTGTGAGATCAGGACCAGCTACGTAATTTGCAAGGTTCAGGGCAGAATGAAAATGCAGGGCCCCTTGTTCAAAAATTAAGAATTTCAAGATGTTGGCAGCAGAACATTAAACCAAGTGTGAGGCCCTCTCAAGTGTAGGGTCTTGTGCAACTGCACAAGTTGTATGCTCATGAAGCCAGCCCTGGGAAAGAAGCTTGGAACGTAATGAGAAGCTCAGAAAATAATGAGAAGCTCAGAAACTGAGAACAACTCAGGAACAGAAGCCTCACCACTCCCAAAGAGAAAATAGCGGGCAAAATCACTGCCAGCGTGTAAATTATTCTGTTGTGTTTCCCACACCTTGTCCTATCTGAGTAGAATAGTAGAATTTACATTATGCTAGATCAGCACAGATACAACTCCACTATAAAAGTTAAATGGTTGAGAGGTTGCAAATCCGTATTAAAATTACATTTTTGGATTTTCTTATTTATTTCAAGGATTTACTGTAATTTAAAACTCAGGTTAAAGATGTGTAAAAAGAAAAGAAGTGTTTATATTTCTTTACCGAGCAAAAATTTTGATCTGCCCATAGTCATCTGCCAAAGGCAATAGATCAAAATTAGTCTATTGTGTAATTTTTACGGGGAAAACAGACTGTATTACCATGAGTTCCCTAACTGGTTCAAAAAAGGAAAGTTAGAAAAATTAGGTGTCACAATACGTCCTATTCAAATAAAAAGCTAATTATTTTACTTACTAAAGAGGTTGTCTTTTCATATATTTTTTTCAGAAGGTCATGAACCTAATCTGAGCAAGAAGGATTTTACTCTGACTGCCTGAGCTCTCTGAGCAAGAATGTGAGACAAGGTTCGTTTTTTAAGGGAACTGTCTAATATTTTATAGCACCATATTTTTTCAAAGTGCTTTTATATACAAGCCAGGCTGAGGGCGGTTGGTCAGGTAATTGACCAAAAGGTTTCCAGATAGCAAGTTATTTTACGTCAAAGTAACAGAAGATTGTGCTTCCAAGATATTTTCTTTCCCTGGCTTGGGTCTCTGATGTTACCCCACCTCTTCCATCTCAAGGTTCTCACCACAGCGCAAGCTGAAACTTGACACATCTGCTTTGACAAAAATTGCTTCCTTGTGCTTTGAGAGTTACATATTTGAGCTTCAAAATAAGTGCCATGCCTAGGGTCAGGCAGCTGGTCACCCAGGTAGACCGGACAACTCTCCTGACTCATGCTCACCTGCTCCAAGTTATAGCGCAAAAACAATACTTAACAAGCTCCTACAACGCTTAAAAAGGAAGCAAAGCTGCAATGTGTCACTGTCACAGTGTCCAGAAGTTTGGGGGATATTTTTGGTTAGTCTTTCTATGGTGGAGTTTTCAGGGTGGTGATGGCAGTTGTGTGGTGGTTGTTATTTGGCAAGAATTGAAATTGGAGGCTTCTGTCATCCTGACTGCTGATTCCAACAAATGATATAAACAAGGGCAGGTTCATAGGAAAGAAGCTGGGTGGCAACAGCATTTTCTTTTCAATCTCTTGATCTGTATATTTTAGGAAAAAGGAGAGAGTGGCATAAGGACACACAAATACAAATTTATACGGATCACCGGCTAAGTTTGTTCAGAGTAGTTTGCCAAATACTTTCAATAACTAACACTGAGTGCTTACTGTGTGCAGCACTAAGCACTTCACATACTTTGTCTCATTTCATCCTCACAATAACCCAATGAGATAGTTATCATTGTTATCATCTCATGGGTAGTAAATGACAGAGCCAGGGTTTGAACTCAAGATGAGTCCACGTTGTAACACTGCATTATTCCATCTAGGTAAGTGGCTTTCTACTCTCCTTTAAAATGTTGCCTGTCTGGTTTTTTTCTTGAACCAATTTTGCCTCCATAATCCAGACATAATTTCATCACTAAACAGAAATACTTCAGCCTACACAAAATTCACTTACAACCCTGCATGAAACTATCTCCCAAGTAATACCAACTCACACCTGGCAGAAGATACAGTGGTTTTCATGTGCGCGGTTGGAGGAAGGGTGTTTCTGTACACCCGAAGCACGTCCACAAGAGCTGAACAGTAGTTCCTGACCGCACAGAGCCCATCCTGGGACTGCTTATTTACATTAACCAGTGTCGAAACTTCTCCTGGAGATAGGTGCTGCCAAGAACCCTAGAGGAAGTAAGATGCGTTATCTTTTCCATGCACACGAAGTTTACTTCTTCAGAGAGCCCGACTGGGTGTAACTCCCAGTAGCTAATCGTCCCGCCCAGCCACATGCAAATCTGGACTCGTGTTTATGTGGAGGTGCAGATACAAACGTCCGTGACACGGTTGGTTGCTGACGTGCGTGGGAACGCACTTGCCACGTTGTCGGTTGGGCTGTCTCTGGATGCGTGGACGGTGTGATGGTGGGCACCCAATTTGGATCGCCCCGTCTAGATGAGGGGTGTTCGGGTAGTAAAAGTTCCACTCAGGGCCGGGAAGCTTGCAGCATTGTCCACGCTGATGCGGGCCGGCAGCCCAGGGAGGTCAGTCCAGCGACCCAAGAGCGGATCCGCCGGCGGCTTCGCCCCTCCCCCAGCGGCCCCACTCGGCCCCGCCCCCCAGCTCCCCGACAGGCCCCGCCTCCAACGCCGGGTGCTCCGGGCGGCACTGCTGCCCCAGTTCCGTAAACACTTCTCTCCCCGCCCCTAGCAGTCCCCGGACCGCACCACTCGCAGATCGCGGGGGGGGGGACGTTCCCTCTCGCATCCCAAACACCTTCAATCTAAGCTCTCCTTGGTCTCTTTCATCCAAACGTGAGAGAAAATTTGCTGAAATAGATCAAATCTCTCAGAACTCTGCTGTCGGAACCTGAAGTGCCCCGGATTTCCCTCTCTCCCCCGTGTCGTCTTCCCCCCGCTCGCCGGTTGTGTTATGGCCACGCCGTGGCTGCCTCTCTAGCGTCCCTCCTGGCCCTTTAAATACCGCGTGGGGAGACAGGGAGGCTTGGGGTTGTCGGACTCGTGAGTTTTCGAGGTGTTTTTGCTGTGCTCGGTGAGGGGACACCCAGAGACACACACACACACCCCCCCCCGACCCCCCGATCGGGCTCACTCAGTCGCATTCTCCTCCGCCTGTCTCCGCATCGGACGCGGTGCGTATCCATCCCGGGGAAGGGGGTCGCGGGCTCTGAGGTGATGGGCCTGGGCTGGCGGAGGGGGACACCTGGCTCCAGGGCAGCCCGAGGGCCTCCCCTGCCCACCTCGGAACTCAGTCCTGCGACGCCGGGGCCGGGAACTGTGGAGCTCCTCTTCTTGGTCCCCCCAGTCTCCTTGTTTGACCTCGAACCGCCGTCCCGCGTGGGAGCGGGGCGTGTGTCAGGGTGGCCGCGGGCTTCGGGCCCCGGAGGCGGCGGGGTCGCTGCCGCTTGGCCGCGGTTTACATCCCGCTGGGCCCGTGCCAGCGACCGCGCTGCGAGCGGGCTTCCCACCATCCGGGCTCCGAGAGGGGGCACCCTCTCGCCTGCGACCCCCAGCCGGGCCGGGATGGGCGAACCGAGCCGCGGTGAGGGCGGGCGGGGCCCGAAGCGTGTGTTTGGGGTTTGTTGCCGGGGTTTCCCTGGCGCTCGGCTCGGCCTCGGCGGTGCCCTCCCTCAGGGTTTGTTTTGACAGGAAACGTGCTGCTGGAGGGGAGGGGCGGCCGTGAGGACGTGGGCGAGGGGTGTGCAGACTCCCGGTGCGTCCCCTCGACCTTACCCTCGGTTAGGGGGAAGAGGCGGGAAATGGCAGTCAGGCTCGGGCTCGAACCCTTGGCCTCGAAGGGATGGCTTGTGCTTCCCAAAGCTGGGGACTCTGGGTGGCACCACTGGGGGTAACAGCAGTGATTCGAGTTGGCAGGTGGACGAACATGGTTATGTTTTTGTTAGTATTAGGAAAAACTTCCATTCAACGAGCGATTTCACAATGATATAAAGTTTCCTTTTAAAATAAATGTATTTAAAGGCAAAAATCTTGTTAAGATCAAGAGAACTGATTGATAGAGTATAGGTGAGGATGGGGACATGGAAACAGGCATGATGAGTGGTACTCAGATGACTGACGTTTGGGAAATATCGTCTTAGATGGTTGTCCTATTACTTTAACCTTGAAGAAACTAGATAAGTTGTCCTTGTCCCCAGTGGGCTCCTCAGCCCCCAAGATCCCTGTGGTCCCATGGTCTCCAGCCAGGTCAGAGACCTTGCTCCTTGCTACCTGCCAACCATAATGAGGTTACTGCAGTGGTTCCCACTTTAGGAGGCTCCCTGCCTGCCTTTTCCTCTTGCTTCCAGGGATTTCATACATCCTCCTGGCAGCACGTGGAGGTTGCCTGACTTGAAGTGGCCCAGGGCTGAGGATACCCAGTCATCTGTGGAAGCACCTTCAATGCTAATTTGTGAGGGGTTGAGGGCCCCAGAGGGGGAAGCACAGGTACTAAAACAAGCCAGCCAGGGATAAAGTGTTTTCAAGTGTGAAAAGTGCCTAGAAATCCTTCTCCCTGGTGCTGTAATGTTATGTGTAGCGCGAACATCTGCTTTTTAAGACAATGCCTGACTTGTTGGATTTTATCTAGCTCTTTGTTGGCTCTAATTTGATGAAGACCAGTATTCTCTAGCTGAATGGAGCAGGCACCTACCTCTCTGCTCTGTGGTTTTTGCTTTGTTTGGTTTTGTTTTTGCTTTGCTGCATATGATTAACTTTTTAACGCCGCTGTTCGGGACTGGTTCTAAAGCAGCATTTTGCAGAAGATGGAGATTTTCCACACCATTTGCAATTTTTTCTTCAGAGCCCAGTCTTATTCCTCTGTCTCCTTCCCCTTTGCTACACATGTGGGAATGCTTGTCCTTGCACCTGACCTTGATCTGGTCTTCAAGGATGATACCACTAGATGTTTCTTGACATTTCTGTTTTCCATGACCTAACCTTAACTAGATGGGTTCCATTCCTCAGGACACTGCTGGATAATATGAATAATTCACTTCAGAATGTTTGTGACTCATACTAGTTGTAAGCAGTTAACCCTTTTGATAATATTTGGGTTTTAACTAGGGATTTTGCAGTGCTTAAAGAATGGCTCCCAGATAGAGGATTTTCAGTCACTCTAGTGGGGTGGATGAGAATTATTTTGAACAATAGACTCTTTCAGTGATGCTGTTCGTGGTATAGCACTTGAGCAGCCACCCGGGGGTGAGGTCAGCTTGCTACCACATGTGCAGGTGTCCATGTGGTGATGCATAGATCGATTTGGCAGAATGGAAGTGGAAAGAATGAGCAGCACACCACATGTTCTCCAGCCATCCTAGAGTGGTAGAAAGCATGGACTTTAGGGAGCCACTGCCTGGATTTGAGTTGTGCCTCTGTTGGTGCTGTGAACCCTTGGGCAAGAAATTTAACCTCTGTGAGCCTCAGGTTCTTATCTATAAAATGGGGATAATAACAATGCCTTAACTAATAAGGTTATAATGAAGATTCAAGGAGATAAAATATTTAAAGCTCTTATGATGGGAGCTGGGTCATAATAAGCACTCAATAACTATTAGCTCTAATTGTTAATGTTTGCTGTCATTGAGCTTTAGGATGGTGGAAAGACACAATGTAAACATTTCTTTAAGCTCTGGAACTGCGAATCTTTTCTGATTGGAATTATTGGTGCCTTGGAAATGTGTTGAGGTAGGCAATGGGAATAGGAGCTCTTTCCTGCAAGCAGCTTAAAATGTGGTGGGGATATAGCTATGCAGACAGCAACTATAGTACTTTAAGTGACTGCATAATAAGAACATGAGCAAAGTGAGTGAGATAAAAGAGAAGGGAAACCCAAGTTGTCCTATGAATAGGAGTATAGCTTAACTTGTTCATCAGTGATACCCGTTGAGCTCTCGCCCCATCCCAGGTAGTGTTCTAAGCTCTGGATGACTCGTTTAGATGGAGTGAGTGGGGATATCAGGGAAGGTCACTTTGAAGTTGTAACATTTAATTTCAAATCTGAATGACAACAAGGAGCCAATCACATGAAGATCAGAGAGAAGACATCTCAGGGGAGGAGAACAGCAGGTGCAAGTGCTCCAAAGTAGGAAGTTTGGCATGTCTGAGGAACCCAAAGAAGCCCTTTGTGTCTGGAGCATGAAGGGTTAGGGGGAGAGTGGTGCAGGTGAGGTGGGCAGTGGCCGTTCACAGAGGGATTATTACCACTGCCAGGAGTGGCCAGGCCACTGCTATAAGCCAGGAGACTTCCTAGGAAAAGGAAAACCACTCAGAAATGAACTCTTACGAGGGATAATTTATTTTGCCTCTTCTGAAGGGCTCTGGCCTATTTCCTGTTTATTCTCCAGGCACTGCTCAAGAAGGACATTGGGACAAGTTTGAGTGTCTGGAAGAGCTTTTGTAATAGAGAGATGTCTACGTTATTGCAGTGGTGGGAAAATTCTAAATCTAAAAACTTCAGAAGACTGGACTATTCTGAATTAGACTTGAAGTTTCAGTTTGTTACTTCTTCTCTTTTAACTTTCTGGTTGGAAATAATTTCAAACTTACCAAAAAAAGTTGAAAAACAGTACCAAGAACTCTCTGTTGTCTACCTTTTACTCATATTTACCTATTAACATTTTGCTCCATATGCTTTATTTTCTCTTTTTCTCTCATTTGAATCATTTGAGAGAAAGTTGCATATGTCATGGTCCTTTGTTCCTAAATACATAATCATAGTACATTTATCAACTTCAGTAAATTTAACATTGTAATATCGACAATAGAGTCACATATTATAACAATGTTGTCAACTGACCCGATAATGTCCATTATAGCATGTTTTTCCTCTGGTACAGGATCCAGTCAAGGAGCATCTGTTGCACTCGGTTGTGAAGTCTCTTTTCATTTGAGACATATCCTCTGTCTGTCTTTGTTTTTATGACATTGACATTTTTGGAATTCATCACTTCTTTTAGTAAGAATAAAATAGTTGACAATCTGTCAAGCATTTAGTAGGGGCTTAGGTACTTGACATAGACTATTTCAAAATTAATCTTCATAACAATTCTATAAGGTAGATACTATTATCGTCCCCAATTTATAAATGGCACGTTCTCCGTCTTCAGTCAGTAAATATCAAGAGTCGGGATCAAGAACCCAGTCCACCTGGCTCCAGAGCCAGTGTCCTTACTGCTTTAGTGACATGCGCATTGTCACTGGTGGATCTTTGCAGTCCTGAACCAAATCAGG
The DNA here is from genome assembly GCF_020826845.1 of Diceros bicornis minor. Classification (NCBI taxonomy): domain Eukaryota; kingdom Metazoa; phylum Chordata; class Mammalia; order Perissodactyla; family Rhinocerotidae; genus Diceros; species Diceros bicornis. The sequence goes on along the minus strand of NC_080764.1, from coordinate 17,846,595 downwards.
GCCATTGGCAAATAGGGTTTGCTGCAGGAAGGAAATAAGGACGTAAAGTCAGTAATTTGGACACAGGCTGAGGAATTACTAACAAACTAAAAGCCCATCTCCCCTCCATCTGTGGTGGAACACAGGACTAGCCCCTTCAGGTCTTTGTACCCATTCACTCCTCTCTAAAATGTCAGTGGTCGTACCGCCATTCATTTGTCCATTCGTTCATCCAACAATATTTTAAGTGTCTGCTACCTCTCAGTCATTGACCTTGGAAGGAATGACATAATGTTGCATTTATTATTATAAAATATGAAACAGTACAGTGAAAAATGTGATTATTCTCTTTGAATAGTGACCCACTGTAGTGTTGGAGGTTTTGCTTGCAGTTATCATCTGTCTTCACCTTGACTTCACCTTTGGCCAGTGAGAAAATCCTCCAGGTAGGATGAGATGTAGTGTTCCTGAAAAGTTGTTTGGTTTGCTTGTGAGTTGCAATGGTGAAGGTTAGGTAGATCTAAGTTTGTTAGTATGACAAGCATTACCTTTCTTAAAGAAACAGCCTGTTTTCATTATCACTATTCTAAGAGAGAATCCAAAATAGTTTTAAAAGCAGTCTCATTACCCTCAGTGCCTTTTGAGTCAGGTAGCTTTGTCCCCAGATGACATATGTGGAAACCCAAGACCAAAAAGGGAAGACTAGGTGTGAAGGAACTTGCAGAAGACTATTTACACTGTGATGGTCCATTTACTTTTGGTTTTTGTATTTCAAACAAGTCCAAGAGTTCTGTCCAGGTTCACTACCAGTCTTGTTTATCTATGGGAGAACATGCTTTTATCATCATGGGATAAAACAGTTCTTCCTTCCAGAGTTTTTAATGCCTGAAATGATGATGATGACAACAACAAAAGCAAATAATACTAATAATAGCAAACACCCGTAACCTGTTTACTCAGTGTCAGACACTGTTCCAAGCACTCTACACGTATTGACTAAATGAAATCTCATACCAACCTATGAGTTAGGTATTATTAATATGACTATGTGAAGAAACAGGCAGTTTCTTAATAGAGTAGTAATGGGCATTTTGGCTTCAAAGAAAAGTTTCTGCTTAGATCCACTAAAGCCCAGTTGTAACATGGAGTCTTTTATCAACTAAACAAGTGTCTAGACATTTTGAAGCTTTTAAATTTTCTGTTGCCTCCCCTACACCAGAAACTCTACTTCCAGTGAATTGTTGAAAGAAAGCGTAGTTGCATGTTATTAAGCATGCCTGCCATGAGCACATTTAATTTCTCAGAACTTATAGTGATGTGTCATGGAACTCTGGGTTTATGGCATTTTAGCAATTCCTAGCTGAAAGGCACCTTATAACTGGCCCAACCTGCTCAGAAAAACAAGGTGAAGAGAGCAGATGTGATGTGCATAAAGTCAGGCAGCAAATTAATGATAGACCCGGGCCTCAAACCCTGCACTTGTAGCTCCTAACTCAGATCTTTTTATTTTTTAAATCTTTGTACTTTGCTGCCTTGTTGAACACAAGAAACCTATGAAATGTGCTATTCAGCTGGAGTAGAAAAATGAAATGGACAGTTACAGCTATTAACCTCGTTCATAAATTCCAATGGATGAAAGCTGTTATTCACCTTTACTTGGAAAAACAGCCAAAGTGAAGAGAAATTAAGAGCAGAGCATACATAGCACAGTTGTTACAGTGAGATGACTGAAAACAATAAAAATAATAAAGTGGTAACAGAGTTTGATATTCAGATAAGAGTGTGACAGGACCAGGGAGTACTGAGTCTTAAGCCTAACAAGGTAGGTTCACGTGGCAGGTTCTCTGCTCCAGGACTTGAACTTGGGCAGTGCCAGGCCTGTAAATGTGTAGTGATATCAGTTTGCAAATGTTCTGGTTGAAGCCGTACCAAATGGGAGTCAGTGATTCCAATTCAGCTGACACCAAATGAATACTTGTCATGTACTTGACGCTGGTGGTGGAAGAGACACAGTCCCTGCCTTATTAAGGAGAGTCGGAAGAAGCTAGGGGAGGAAAATGGCTGTACAAGGAATGAAGCACTGTCATGGAGATACAGAAGGTGTGCTGCAGGTGTACAAAGAAGAGTGCCGTTAGCTCTGGCCAGAGGGTAGAGGGAAGGCTTCCTGGAGAAGGTAGCATTTTCAAGAAATGCCACCAATGAGAAGTAAAATGTTGGCAAAGAGAGAGAAAGCTAGAGGGAAGGGCAAGCATTCCATTTAGAATTTGGGGTTTGGTGGAAGTGAAAGGGTTAGAACAGACTCTTTTCTTCTGTCCTCTGTCCCCTTCCCCTGCAGCGGATAGGAGTTAAAGCTCAAGTCGAATCTAGTGTGCATGGGGTAAAGGAAGTTATTTCACCACTGAGGGTGCAGGGGTTCAGGGCTGTTTTATAGCCTGTGTTCTCTTGGCCTTGGGACTCGAGGATAAGGTGAATGTTTCTACATGGGAGCTTCCTGGCAGCTATACTCCACGCCTCGCCCTTCGGTCTGCAGAGGGAGACTCCCAGTTAGTGGTTTTCTGTTTGCGAAAGTGGTGGGCCAAGCAGGGGTGCATTTCTATGAGTGGCAGGACTGAAGAAGGTTGTTTAGATGAGGCCAAGTGCAAATGCCCTTGGGCTGTTGACCCTTAATAAGTCCCTCTCAGGCCCATCCTTGTCCCTGTCACCACCCAAGGGATAAAAAATGGCACTATTTCTCTCAACAAAGGCTAGATTCACCGTTAGTCCTAGCCCTGCCTCTCCTTTCTCGTGCTTCCTCAGCAATGCCTTGTTTTCCTTTTTCTTGTCTTCTAGCCTCTAGTACATATAGTTTTTGGTAACTTGACTTGAGAGCCATGAGAGTAGGGCCCTGCCTATTTTGTTCACTGTTACTTTTCCCTGTTCCTGGTGCACAGTAGGCACTCAATAAATGTGAACGGAGTCATTGAAGAAACTGCAGACATTTCCAGGCATACTACTGGTAGTTGTGGTTTCACGTTCTGGCAGCTTTAAAAGCTCTGTGTACCTCATTGCGTGGCTGGTTCAGGTGGTAAGAGACTCAGTGAACCCTTACTATCATTGCTGTCCATTCAGGATTTGAGGTGCCTTTCTCCTCGGGCCCAGGTTTCCCCTCAGTGTCAGCTAACACCACGCTCATATCACGGCCAGCTCCCTCACGGGCCTGGCTGAGGCTCCTGGGCTCACGCCTGGGCATCCTGTGCGCCCAGGATCTCCTTTCTAGGGGGTGACTGGGCCCAACTGCCCTGCCCTTCCCAAGGAGGTAATGTCCCAGAAACAGCACTGGGTGTGGAGCCAAGGGACTGGTTTTATGGCATAGTAGGTCCCCTTGTCCCTTGGAGTCCCGTCCATGTCCCCATCCCCCCTCGCACCCCACTCCTCGCCGTGAATCAGGATCTTTTGTGCCTGTTTGTTCATCAGGTGGTGGTGGGTACTTTGTAAATTGTCAAGTACAAACCAGTATCAGCCCTTACTCTTCATATCATGCCTGTTGATGGGAAAATGGAGAAGAACCTAAAGACTTGCCAGCCAGAGATTTTAATTAGCCATCTCCTTTCCTCAAGAGGCTTACAGAGAACTAAAGAGGCTGATTTCAAAAATATTTAAAACAAAGACATCAGAACAATAATAATAGCTAACATTTGAGTTCTGTGCTAAGCATGTTAATAAGAATAATCCTATTTAATCTTCAAGCAACCCTATGAAGTTAGTCTTTCAGCCCAGTTTTACTGATGAGGGAGGTGGTTCAGTGACTTCCCTAAGGTCACATGACAAAAGACAGAAGGAGCTTCTATCCGAGGCAGTCTGACCCCAGAGCCTCACACTCTTGCTCTTACCTTCCCATGTTTTGGCAACCCAGGAGGAGAGAGACAGTGTGCTCTGCATATTTTTTTTTAAAGGATCTGTTATTGCTGACAGCTGCTCCCTGTTCACATTGAGTGTGTCCTGAGTAAGCTCACACCTGTGGCTGTGGAATCCCTCTTCTGGAAGGCAGGCTTGAAGGCCTAGTGATAGTCCGGCCGGGGTGCTATAGGAAGGACGAGATAATCTTCTAGGGGCTCTCCACTGCAGTGACATGTGCAGGCATGGCTGTCTACACTGGAAGAAGCATCTGTGCCTCCAGTGGAAGGACAGAATATTGACACAGGGTCTGTTTGTCTATGCAGGTGCTTTACCCACACTCAAGTGACGCAAAATGCCCTTCAATGGCGAGAAGCAGTGTGTGGGCGAGGACCAGCCAAGCGATTCAGACTCTTCCCGGTTTTCCGAAAGCACAGCTTCACTCAGTGACTATGAGTGCTCCAGGCAGAGCTTTACAAGTGACTCCTCCAGCAAATCCAGCTCTCCTGCTTGTAAGCTGACTGGGGACCAGGGGCTGGGGGGTGGGAGTGGTTCTAGATATATGTTAGATTTTAAGACTCATACATGAGTGAGAGCAAAGTACCGACTTCCCCCTCCTTTCTAGATGTACCGGAATAGAACTGCAAAGGCAGGAATAAATAGCCACTAAACTTTATTTTCATCATGGACTCTGATCTACTTTGGTATGACTGTACGTCAGGTCCTGCAGCCCCTTCTGTCTTCTCTCTCAAGTAGTGGAAAGCCACTCTGTCTTGAGATCACTTCTTGGGCCGCAAGCAAGGATAAATTCAAATTGGTCTTTTCTTATCATTTCTGATTTACATGGAAGGAAACTTGCCCCAATTCAAGGGTCAGGCAGGAAGTGAAATAATCTAAAGGGTTTCCTGCCGATTTCAAAAACTGTTGTGCAAATCACCCCAGAAAAGTGCCCACAAGAATTACTACACTAGGGGTGTGAGGAAGAGTTAAAAGAGTGGCCATGGTGAAGGGAGACGATTTTTTCCTTTTTTTGTGTGTGGAACCTAGAGATGTGTAAAGTAGGTGTCTTTGCCTTTTTTTTTTTTAGCTTTTCAATTGGCATTTTGTATAGGAAATATAACCCTTAAACTGACAAAGCAAATGCAGAAAGAAGCAACTGTTGTTTAATATGATCAAATACCCACTTCAAAAGAGTTTTTTCCTGTTTATTTTAAATGTATACATTCTCTTTTTTAACATTTGGAAAGTACATAAGTAAAAGAAAAGAAAATATTGCCTATAATATCACCCAAAGACAACAGCTGGCGGCACTTTGTGTATATATGTGTAGACTCTTTTCACTTAGTATTGTAACTAAAACATTTACTCATGGTAATATATTTTTAAAACATTGTTTTTATGACTACCTACTACTTCATCAAGTGAACATACCATAATTTATTTAACTATTGGTTTGTCATTGGACGTTTAGTTCGTTTCCATTTTTTTGCTGTTACAAATAGTGCTTTATGAACATCTTGGTGCATAAAGCCTTTCTAGGAATTCCTTTGGATTATTGGACCAACGGGTGCAGACATTTTTAAGGAGAATCTTAATGACACAGAGAGTTAGGAAAAGAATTTACTAGAAGTCACCCAGCGTTCTGTGCTTTTTCTCACTCTTTATGCTATATATAGAGTTGATGCCTCTAGCAGGGTACCTAGGCATCCTGATGAAAGGTTTTACTAATTCTGTGTATTACCATTCTCCTCCCCCTCCCCTTCCTCCCCTTCCTCCTCTTCCTCTTCTTCTTCTTCTTTTTAAAATTATTTTAGGTAGCAAAGTATTGCCAGTCAGTATGGTTGTTTGTAGTAATGATTTTTAATTAACAGATGCTAAGAGTTCCAACAGTGATTTCAAAAAGACGTGATTTATTAGAATAATTTTTTAGAATAATCTTTAGAAATAACTAGACTAATTCTTTATTTACTGCTTCCTGCTGAGAAGTAGGTCATCCAGCTTATCAGATTTGTTTTAATTATCTACATTTATTGAGTTCTTACTATGTTCTTCTTTACTTAAATTATCTTTATTTAACCACCTCAGGACAGCCCTGTGAGGAGGTAAGTTATGCCTCAGTGAAGTGTAACGATAACTACCAATTGGCAAAACTTAGACTCGAACCTAACCATTATGCTGTATACTGCCTATACTTTTAGAAATTATAGTTTTAAAAAATCAGTTATTTCATATTGAGTCTGCTTCAATTAATGAGAGTTATGAATTACAGAATAAAAAGTCTTAATTTCCTGTATAGTCATGTAATAAATGCAAATATCAATAGGCACTAAAAATGAGGTGATTTAATTAAAAAGGTAACTTAGCCTATATTAATAAGATTGTCTCAGAAACATTTGGTAATTTATTATCAATACAGTAATCAAAGCTATCAAAGGAGTTCTTAAATTTTTGAAGTATTAAGTATTAAGCAGAAGAATCCATCTATTTTAGTGTATATTCTTCTTACTTATTAAACCGTGAAAATATATGTTGGAATAACTTAAACTCTGACTGCATCAGGAGGCTTCAGTGGATGACAACTTTTCTTCCATGATGTTAACTGGTTTCTGTTTTTCTTTCAGCAGCAAGCCCTCCCAGGGTTGTAACATTTGATGAAGTGATGGCCGCAGCAAGGAACTTATCAAACCTGACTCTTGCTCACGAAATTGCTGTAAATGAGAACTTTCAATTGAAACAAGATGCCCTCCCTGAAAGCAGGTAACGCGGAGGTGTTTGTTGTGTGTAAACTGTGCTGCAGATTCTGTGTGTGTGTGTACACATGCGCACATACACACGTATTCACACTGATTCCCAGAAGTTCTCGTATAATATCCACTGGGAGTGAACACTATTTAGTTCCCCCTCTTTTTTTTTTCCCTTGTGAAGAAGATTAACACTGAGCTAACATCCATTGCCAATCCTCCTCTTCTTTTGCTGAGGAAGATTGGCCCTGGGCTACATCCGTGCCCCTCTTCCTCTACTTTGTATGGGATGCCACCACAGCATGGCTTGACAAGTGGTCCGTGCCTGGGCTCCAAACCCGTGAACCCCGGGCCACTGAAGCAGAGGTCGCGAACTTAACTGCCTCGTCACAGGACCAGCCCCTATTTAATTCTCTAACAAGATCTTATACTTGTTTTCAAACCATTCCTCTAGGGTACATGTTACCATAATCTTTACAACTCAGCTTATATGTCACTTCCTGATGGAAGCTTTTCCTGACATTCCTGAGCCCGCTAGACTACATTAAATCCCCTTGCTAAAGACTCCTGTAGGCCCCTCTACCTCTCCTTTGTTAAGATGTCCTATAATTTTATGTTCAATGTCTGTCTTTCCCACTTGACCAAAAGCACCATTAATGGGAGAACTATGTGTGTATTGTTGGCTGCTCTATCCCTATTGCCTAGCAGAGTGCCTGACATATAGTTCATTCGCAAGAAATATTTGTAGATTGACTTATTAAAAACTGATATTCAGGTTATGAAAGATAAATAAAAGCAACTAAGTTGCCAAAGTGCTAAAAATAGGTGACCTAGAAGCATCTGGAGGTAGGAATCACAGGTACATGGGCAACCTCACTCACCCCCACCCCCAAGACCTCTAGTTAGAGCCACACCCTTATATCCTACCTCAACCTTTCTGGCTTCAGTGGCTCTCAAATCCCCTGGGACAAAGAGTAGCAAAGGCTTGAGGCCATAACTATAGATAAATCATCTTTACAGGCAAAGTTGGCTCATGGATAATTGCATTGACTCTTCAACCTCACGGTGCCATTTGTAAGTCCAGAGGCATACTCTCTATCAATTAAGACAACATGTAATATTTGATTCCATTCGGAACTTTTTTCTTTCTTTTAAAGCAGAAAAATAGTAAACATAATTTCCTTCTTTAAAATGTGGATCATAGTCTTCCTGCTCCTGGGGATATTGTTCATAAGGATCATTAATATTTTTTAAGATGGCTGGCCAAAGTGTTTGGTTTTCTATATTAACAGCATTTCCCCGTGATCCTTTATCCCAGCTCCAGTGCTACGCCCCTAGGCCAGGCCATCATCATCTCTGACCTGGACTCCTTCAGTCCGAACTAGTTGCCCCGTCTCCATCCTTAGCTCCCCATAGGCCATCCTCCGCATCCACACGGTCGCCATAGTGATCTTTCTAAACGATTGATCAGCATAGGTCATTTCTTTGCTTAAAACTCTCAGATGGTTTTCTATTACGCTTAAAATAAAAATGCAGGCTCGTAAGTATGGCCAGCAAGGCCCTGCTTCTCTGGCCGTGTCTCTTACTGCTTTCCCTCCTGCTTGCTGTGCTGCAGCCACCCTGGCTTCCCTGCTGGTGGTCCTGCTTGATCACAAGCTCGAGCCTGTCCCAGGGGCTTTGTGCTTCCTCCTTCTTCTTCTTCAGTGTTCTTCCCCCAGATCTTCACCAGCTGCTTTCTTTTCCTCATTCAACTCTCAACTCAAAGGTCACTGTCTTAGAGAAGCTTTCTTCAACCACCCAGCAAAATCAGCACCATCTTTGTCACTATCTACCACATTGTCTTAATCTTGTTTCCTCATGGCTCTGAAACTGTCTTATTCTGTTTGTTTTTTTTTTGGTGAGGAACATTGGCCCTGAGGTAACATCTGTTGCCGATCCTCCTCTTTTTGCTTGAGGAAGATTGTCCCTGAGCTAACATCTGTGCCAGTCTCCCTCTATTTTTTATATGTGGGATTCCACCACAGCATGGCTTGATGAGTGGTGTGTAGGTCTGCGCCCGGGATCCGAACCCGCAAACCACAGGCCACTGAAGTGAAGTGTGTGAACTTAACCGCTGCACCACCACGCTGGCCCCATGAATCTGTCTTATTCATTTTTTTTTTTTGGTGAGGAAGACTACCCCTGAGCTAACATCGGTCACCAATCCTCCTCTTTTTACTGAGGAAGATTGGCCCTGGGCCGACATCTGTGCTCATCTTCCTCTACTTTTTACATGTGGGACGCCTGCCATAGCATGGCTTGATAAGTGGTGTGAGGGCTGCACCTAGGATCTGAACCTGTGAACCCTGGGCCACCGAAGCAGAGCGCACGAACCCAACCACTATGCCACTGGGCTGGCCCAGTGTCTTATTCATTTTTAACGTGGTTTTTTTCCTCTTTCTATCTCTGCTAACATATAAGCTTTTTAAGAGGACAGACTTTCTTTTCATTACACCCCAGCACCTAAAACAGGGCCTACCACATATTGAATGTTGAATAAACATTTGTTGACTGACTAATAAAAATGCATTTTTGAAGTTAAAATTAGTATGTCTTATGGAGTACAGCAAGAGCCAGTTTGGGAGTATTTGTGCTTTAAATTCAAAACTTGCAAATACAGGCTATAGTGAAGGCACTTTAGAATCAGACAGACCCTGGGGTTTGAATCCTGGTTCTGCTGAGACCATATCTGCCTTACATCCCACAAGGATGAGATGAGGACTACAATACGCACTTCAAATGCATGCTCATGGGCATATGAGTGCCTTGCACATAAGTACTTTGATACTATGGAAAATATGAATTTCTCTTCCTTCGCTTTCTGCCATGGCTAGAAAATGTGAGTAAGGGAAACAACGTGCAGAGTTGGGACATTACCTTTGTTTAAAAGTGAAGATTATTAGCTGTTGATTTTTTGGATGACTCTCCGCAGTGGCCAAGTGGTTGTTTTTTTTTTTAAAGTATGGCTGACTCTCATATTTTACCAAATACTGCCTTTGGGGAAAACACGTGGTAAAATATCAGATTTCTGATACCCAGTAGGAATGCTTATCAATTATTTGATTGATCTCATTTCCACTCCTCCCTCCCCCTTCACAAAATTAAAGAGCTAAAAAGTACCTTGAAGCCTTTAGGAAAATTTAAATTTAAACTCTGACGTCCCTGAGGGAGCTATCAAGTTGTTTTAGCTCGTTCCTGGTTGGTCTGTTCAAGCCAAGTACATGAGGCTTGTAAAGTCAAGAGCAGAAGTCCCTCCCAGCAATGTTTGCCTTTCTCATTGTTCCGTACTTGCTCAAGACAGTCTCAAACATTGGAAATGCCATTGATGTTGCATAAATCTAGTCAGGCAGCTAGAACGAGTTTTAACATTTAAAGTTGCTGGGTTGAATATAGTATTTGCATTTATAGAAACAGTTTTGGCTCACACTCCTCAGAAAGCTAATTTTCATTTCTCATAGCATTATTGTATATTTAGCTATTTGTACTTTAAAAAGAAAAATTAGGAGATATGCTTCACTATCAAATTATTAATTCATTCGCTATGCATTCATTGAGCACTCACTGTATGCCAAGTGCTGTGCTAGGTCCATTGGCAGGTACCTAGAAGAAGAAGTTGTGGCCTCTGCCTGAGAGAGATGGAGAGCCCTGTAGAGGGTAGAGGCTCGTAAGTAATTGTAGTGCCGGGAATTACGTGCTTTTCTGAAAGCTGTTGCAGAATGGTATAGGAGTTCAGTAGGGATGTGTATTTCAATGTGCACCTATTTTAGGGCATTGACATATTGGATGAAGCAAGGTGGCCACCTATTCTATTGTGAGCTCTTCCTAGTAAAGCTCGGATTTCAGCAGTTTGCTCTGGCTAACTTTAAATGGGACATCTAAGCTGAAGTTGGCAGGCATTCAAATTCATGTCTCCTTGGGGCCAATCTATTCTGTTCCATGCCATGAAACTTCAGCTGTTGAGGAAAGAGCAACTTAGCCGTCTCATCCCAAAAATCTAGAACAAGTCTAAAGATCTATGTAGAAGAGTAGCGAGGTAAATTATGGTATCTCCTTAGGACAGAATTTTGTGAACTTATTGAATGCTATAGGAAGGAAGCATTTAAAAAGTCGAGGGGAAACACTTAGGACAGAATATTAAATGAAACAAATATATAATATTGTGCATACTGGGTACTCTTAACTATGTGAAAACAATGCATTGAACAAGGAAAATATGTCAAAAGATTAATGGGATTATGAGCAATTTTTATTCTCTATTTTTCTGCATTTCCTAAGATTTCTACAATGAGCGTATTTCTTTTAAAATCACAAAAAATAATGCCTATTTTGAAAACCAATCCATTTTGTTCCTATAGCTTGGCAGGTCGAGTGAAGCACATTGTCCGCCAGGCTTTCTGGGACGTCTTAGAATCAGAACTGAATGCTGAGCCTCCCGAGTATGAACACGCCATCAAACTGTTTGAAGAAATCAGAGAGGCAAGTTGATGTTGTCTGTATTAATTAGTAATTTTTTTCCCTGAAGACTGTTTTCATGTCTTCCAAAAAGTATTGGAGACTCTTTTTGAAAAACTGAATAAGTTCCGTCACTAGAAGGGTTTTTCCCTGCACCTCCTGGGGTGGGGTGGAGGCTGGGAAAACAGAATAGTGGAGGGAACGAAGGCAGTGCTGAGCGCACAGAGTGCTGGTTATAGCGGTTAAGAGCACCGACTCTGGGAGCCGGCCCCGTGGCTTAGCGGTTAAGTGCGCACGCTCTGCTACTGGTGGCCTGGGTTCGGATCCTGGGCACGCACTGACGCACCGCTTCTCCAGCCATGCTGAGGCAGTGTCCCACATACAGCAACTAGAAGGCTGTGCAACTATGACACAACTATCTACTGGGGCTTTGGGGAAAAAAAGGAGGAGGATTGGCCATAGATGTTAGCTCAGAGGTGGTCTTCCTCAGCAAAAAGAGGAGGATTAGCATGAATGTTAGCTCAGGGCTGATCTTCCTCACAAAAAAAAAAAACAGAAAACACAGACTCTGGAGTTAGATAGACCTGGCTAGGGATAGGCTCTCTCTCCTTACTTCTCAGTGTCCTGAGTACTTACAGGGTAGTTGTGAGAATTAAATGAGATGATAGTTAAAGTTTAGCTAACATTTACAAGACACTTGCTCTGTGCCAAGCGTTAGATTATTCATTTATCCTTACCCTAACACTGTGAGGTAGTTACTTCTGTTAATATATATAAAGAAGCTGAGTTCCCTCGCTCGCCCAGGGTCACAGAGCTTTGAGGGTTGGAGAAGGGTTTGAACTGAGGCACTCTTGCTTGGAGCCTGTGCTCCTAACCACATGTTGTGTGTATAAGTACAGTGTCTGTTGAGTAGTGAGTACTCTGTATAGGTTGCGTATATAATATGTAATAAATATTTTGTATGTAAAATATACCTATGGAGCCCATGGGCTGTTTCTATTTGCTCTTCTTTAAATGGGTTCTTTTGGAGCCATGATCTGCAACTTGTTCTTTCTTTGCACGATTTATCTGTAAACTTTTTGAAGTTCTTTCAGTAATATTGCTTCCTTGCCATTTGTTTTCATTCTGATAGTGTTAGTAACTTCCCGTGGGGTGGCCTTTGATTCAGAAGATAGAGCTTTCTTTTTAGAGTCGAGATGCTGGAGTGCTCCTCTGATCCACCACCCAGTCAATGTCAACTTCTGTGGCATCCAGAACATGAAAATATGGACAGGGAGCTTGGTCATCTAGATAGTGAAATAAAAAATGACAAACTTTATTCATGTAACAATGCTGTTAATCTTTCTTTCCTTCTTTCCCTGTGTAGATTCTTCTCTCGTTTCTGAGTCCTGGTGGCAACCGGCTTCGCAACCAGATCTGTGAAGTTTTGGACACAGACCTCATTAGGCAGCAGGCTGAGCACAGTGCTGTGGACATCCAGGGCCTGGCCAACTATGTCATCAGTACAATGGCAAAGCTGTGTGCTCCTGTGCGAGATGATGACATCAGAGAGCTAAAGGCCACAGGCAACATCGTGGAGGTGCTGAGGTTAGCGCTTATGCTGCTTGCGTTTTCTTAGCGTACATTTGAGTTGATTCAAAAGGGAAGTGTGGGAATTGAGGAACACAGAATAACTGGTCTCCCAAAGGAATCCTTGACCCTAGGGAAAAAACAAATAAGCAAGGAGCAAGTCAGTCATTTACCGTGTACATACAGTTTTCAGATAGAATGACCTAACGAGGTTGTTAGTTGGCATGTGCTGGGCCCGAGGGATGCAGTGATGAGGAAAACAGATACGCTCCCTGACCCAGGAAGTTTACAGTCTAATGGGGAGACAGACCTTGGACAAGAAATTACAGTTGTGACAAGTGCTATGGAAGGGGAGGTAGAGGGGATTAATAGAGCCTCCAGCAGGGGGACCTAATCTAGTCAAAGATTTAGGAAGCCTTCCTTATTAGTTAGGGTAATGCTAGCTGCTATGACACATAAACCCTGAATTCTCAGTGATTTAACCAATAAAAGTTTGTTTCTCGCTCATGTCACAGTCCAAGTCAGGGGTTCTTGGTCTGGCAGCCTTCCACACGTGATTCAGGGACTCAGGCTCCTTCTCTCCTTGGTTCACCCTCGCCCGGAGTCCTTGGAGTCCTTTACAGTAGCTCGTGAATGGGAAAGAGATCAGAGGGAAGGCGTACCAGTGTTTAACCACGGCCCACAAGCGACACGTTCCATTGATTATAACTAGTCCCACGGTCCCACCTGGATTGAAGGGGGCCTGGGAAGTGTGGTTGCTGTCTGGAAACACATTTCCCAACCATAAATCCGCATGGTGGAAAGGGAACATGGACCTTTGGTGGTCGGCTAGCCATCTCTGCTGCAGCTTCCCTGAGAAAGCGAGGTTTACGTTAAAATAGTGAGAATCTCGTCTGGCTGCGTAGACAATAACTTCTTTGGGATCCCAGAGGAAAGAGGAGTCTACAGTACTTTTTACCACTGAGGGGAACTTTTCTCCCTTTTTTTGAGAATATGGCCACATTGAGAATTAAGTTTTACCTAATAGTATTGGAAAGATAGAAGGAAACTGGTTTGCTTTTAGTGGGTAACTTTATGACCTTTGATAACTGCTCAAAGTCATACTTTTCCCCATCTGTAAAATGGGCTGCATGTAGCCTTGGAGTTGTGCTCAGCTCTGGCAAGTTGTGATTCTTCAGTTGCAGAATCCTTGCTTTGAGTGATCTTTTTACCCGTGTGTGCTATCAAATCTGTGCTCTTCCTCTTCGTCATATATTGATCGCCTACTGGGTGCGTGTTTTACATTCTTTATCTCATTGAGTCTTCACAGCATCCCTCCGAGGTTGATCTTGTCCTTTTCTTTCACAGACGAGGAAGCTAGGCTCAGAGAGACTAAGTAACTTGTGCCTGGCCACAGAGCTGGTCAGTTGCAGAGCTGCATTTGAGCACAAGGCTGCCCAACTCTAAAACTAAGTATTTTTTTCCTGCACCTCGCTGTCCTGTCCTTTCTTCTCTTTCTTTTTTTTTTCTCATTCCCTTAGGAATACAAACCATGTACACTATGTTCAGACTCCTTAAAATTTCAGAGACTTTCAAATGAAAATTCCTTCTTGAATCTTTTCTGTCTCATTGTTAAGACTCATTGTTTATACTTCCTAGCGTCTTTCTATCAGTTTGTGTCTAGATGTCATGGATCAGCTGGAGGGATTACATTTGCTAAAGCAAATACTCTTGAGATCTGTGGAAGAATACATTTGGAGTGCACATGTAATGCCTTCTATGAAAAGCAACCTTGCCAATGGCAATTGGAATTTCAAGACCGTTTTGGGGATGTTTGTGTTTTCCAGCCTGTAAAATAGATAATAGTTAATGAATTTCAGCTTGATTTCTTGATCACCTGTCTAACTATTTTAACTCTGAAATTTTTAGACAAATATTTCACGTCCTGGACCTCATGAAAATGGACATGGTCAATTTTACAATTAGGAGTCTAAGACCACATCTTCAACGCCAGTTGGTGGATTATGAGAGAACCAAGTTCCAAGAAATTTTAGAAGAAACTCCAAGTAAGTACAATATAATGTGGATATATGTTGAAATTGGGTGAAAATATGATATTTTTATTTTTGACATCTTAAGTAGTGTCACTGAAGAATTTTGGCTTTTCTGTTAAACATTTTTTTAACTTCTGAAATTGACGTCACAGACTTATAACTGTTTACATGTCCCAGGAACTGTGCTAAGCACTATTCATTTCTTAATGCATTAAAAAAGGGTTTATAGAGCACCTGCTATGTCCCAGACACTGCTTGGGTGCTGTGAATACTGCAGTGAACAAAACAGAAGAAAGTTGTGTCCCCAAGGACCTGACATTCTTATAGGCATGACAAATAAATAAACATATGTTGTCAGATGTATCATTAAGTGCTATGAAGAAAGGTAGGATAAAGGGACAGAGAGTCAAGGGGCAGGAGTGAGGGCGGAGGGTGTTTTTTCAGGTAGACTGGGAAGGCCTCTCTAAGAAGTAACATTTGAGCAGAGTTTGCAAAGGAATGAGGAAGGGGCATGTGAAGATGTGAGGGAAGAACATGCCAGCCAGAGGGAGCTGCAAATACAAAGGCCCTGAAGCAGAAACTTGCTTGTGAAGTTGGACAAACACAAGGCAGATAGTGTGGCTGGAGTAAAGTAGGCAAGGAGAGAGTGGTTGGAGATGAGGCCGAGAAGTAGACAAAGGCAGATCATATAGAGCCTTGTTAGGAAATGAAGGGAATTGAGATTTCATTCCAAGTGTGATGGGAAGTCATTGGAGAGTTTTGAGCAGGGGAGAAACATCTGATTTTCATTTTTAAAGAATACTCTGGCTCCTATGGGAACAAAGAGGGAAGCATGGGCACCAATTAGGTGATATTGCAATTGTTCAGGCAGGAAATGATGGTGGTTTGGTCCAGGTGGTAGTGCTGGAAATAGTAAGAGGTCGGATTCTGGATGTGTTTTGAAAGTATAACAACAAGATTTGCTGCAAGTTGAATGAAGGAAAAGAGAGGAATTGAAGATGACTCTAAGGTTTTCACCTGAGCAACTGGGTGAATAGTGATGCCTTTTAGTGAGATGGGGGAGACTAGGGGAAAGAAGGTTGACAGGTGGTGTGGAATCAAGTATTCAGTTTAGATATATGAACTTTGAGATCTTGTTTGACACCAACATGGAGATGTCAGGTAGGCATTTAGGTATGGAAGACTCGAGTTTAGGGAAGTGGTGGGAACTGGGGATACACATTTAGGAATCATCAGTATATTTACAGTAGATAAAGCCATGGAACTAAGTAGTAGCTAACATCTATAAAGGGCTTACGACATTCTAAGCACTTTACCTGTATTAACTAATTTAATCTTGACAACAACTTTAGGAAATTACTGCCCATTTTATGGATGAGGAAACTGAGGCACAGAGAGGTTAAATCACTTGCCTCTATAACACAACTTGTAAGTGATGGAGCTGGGACTCACCCAGGCAGCCTGACTCCACGGCCCATGCTCTTCTCCACAATCTTACACTGGATGAGATTACCTAGAGAGAGAGTGCAGATACTGAGTGGGCCTGACAGAGACTCTAGAGCATCTAGAGCTTGAGGAGAGGAGAAGGATCCAGGAATGGAGGCTGAAAGAGTAGCCAGAGAGGTGAAGAAAGCCAGGAGAGGGTGGTGTCCTGTGACACAAGTGAAGAGAGTGTTTGGAGAAGGAAGACATATGTTCAGCTCTGACAAGTGCTGCTACGTGCTCAAGAAAGATGAAGGCCAAGTCTTGACCATTGGATATGACTGCTTGAGGACCCTTGATAGCCTCGATGGGAGTAGTGTCAGTGGTCTGGTGGGCATTAAAACTGGACTGGAAGCGGGGAGGACAAGAAAGAATGGGAGTAGAGAAAGTATTACCTCACTGAATCCTCACAGTTACTCAGTGAGGTAGGTACTGTTAGACCCTTCGTTTCACAGGTGAGGAAACTGAAATGCCAGATGTTGCACAGCTGGCAAGGGGCTGGCTAACTGGTTCCCCCAGTGGCAGATACTTGACACCAGCCTCTGGGCTTTAATTAACCACAGTCTAAGGCTCAGGTGATCCATCCACCTCACGCTACTCCTCGTGGACTGAGCCTTTCTGTCAGGATAGTCAACGTGATAGTCTTAGGTAGACAAAGCCAAATGGGTGCCACTTTTAAAGGGGCTCTAGCAGGCTAGAGCGGGTCCGAGCAAGAGAGTATGGGTCATGGAGGGTCACATGAGGAACAGTTGATGAAGCTGGGCACATTCTGCTTGGTAACAAGGAGACTCAGGTGGGCCACGAGCACTGCCCTCCCTGTTGGTAGCGATTCAGGGACTTTGGTTAAGCTCTGTAGAGCAGACTAGGATCCATGGGACGAAAGTAGCAGACAGCCAGGTTTGACCTTTGTAGCAGCTGGAACTGATTTAACTTTGGAATGAGCCTCTCTGTTACTAATAGTAAGCAGTGCTAGCTAATATTTTGTTTGAGCACTTATGTGCCAAGTCCTTACTGTGTGCCAAATACTTTACATTTATTAGCCAATCAAGCCTCACATTAGCCCTGTGAGGCTGGTACTGTTATCACCTACTGTTTATAAACAAAGAAATGGAGGTTAAGGTACTTATCCTAGGAGACTGCTAGTAAGTGGTAAAGCCTGGATAACCCAGATATGTCTCTTCCCCAAAGCATGTGCATTCAACCTCTATGCGACACGGCCTCTCTTCAACAAGATAGCAACTGTCTTTGTGGGATTTGCAGAAGGATTAGATGCGGAATGATTAGATGACTTTTAGGATCCTTCCACCACAAAAATTCTATGACTTCAGGGCTATATTGTTTTAGCTCCAAAGGGAGGGAGGGATTAAGGGAAATAGAACCCTACACAGAACCTGAATTATAGTGACTGTATTCTTAGCAGCATTTTCCTGGGACTTATTTGTTGGTTTCATCTGTGTGCCTGTGTATGTGTCTTTATACATGTGTGCTGATGTCGCCATGTCTTGAATCAAGACTGCTTGTAATCTTGAGCAAACTCCTTAATTTAGGGTTGAATTACACTTTTGTTCATCTCAAATGATTTGTTTCTCTCCTTAAAATCTGGGCTTAGTGACCTGTAACTCATTTGCACCTTTCACATTGACTTGGATATTTTCAGAGATTTAAGAATAGAATAAATCCAGCTGTGCATATAGGTCATTATTGCCCAGCTCTAAATATGTTCCCAGAGATATCAAGAGTCCAGGAAGCAGAGTGTACGTCAGCTGTAATTATATACTCGTCACTCTGTCAAAAGTCGGCCACTGTGCCCTAATATCAAAATAAGAGCCTAACAGTATTGCACAGAAGGACAGAAGTGCTGGATTTTTGTGTGTACATGATTTTTATAAAATAATTATTGGAAAATTAATACAGAGAAGTACTCTAGATTTCTGAATTGACTCCAAAAAAGATTGTATTTTACCGACAGAGAGATTTTATGTAATTGCCTTATTTAAAATACACCCAGGAAAGCCTTATGCAATGATTGAATGTACTAAGCATCAACAAAGTAACCACATTAGATCCAACAATTAAATTACCTGTGGAAAGAGTAACAGATTACCCTTGGGGGGCCAGACCACAAGTAATTTTTAAGATACTCAGAAAGAAAAGATTTTATTTATTTAGATAATATATCTGATAAAATGTTCCCATGAACTTCACTTCATGTGATTCTTTCAGAAATCCTATGGGACATAAATATTTTTCCAGAATACATCAGACTGCGTTATGATTTTCTTTGCCTGGCACACGAGGCATTCAGGAAATATTTATGGAACATCTTAAAGACGAGCAAACTGATGCTCAGCAATGGCCTGCCCGAAGACAGAGTCACACAGCTAGTAGGTAGCGGAGCTAGCACTGGTGGCCAGGTTCCCCACAGCCAAGCCAAAATTAAATCAAGCTGCTGCTTTGGCTACTTTCTTTGGATTTTTCAGTTGTATGTTATATCAGCTGGGTTATAGTGCAAGCATCAGAGACTAACTCTGGCTGATTTAGCAAAAAAGGAAGTGAATGGAGGGATGGGGGCAGTTCACAGAAAAGCTTAAGTACCTGAGCCTGACCAAAGCCAGAAACCAGGAGAGCGTCGGGAATCTGGGCAGGAAGAAACAAGGGAAAGTTCCTAGCTCCATCATCAGGATGTTTTTTTTGTTTGTTTTTTCTTTTTGTAAGGAAGTTTGGCTCTGAGCCAACATCTGTTGCCAATGCTCCTCCTTTTTTTTTTTTTTTTTTTGCTGAGGAAGATTAGCACTGAGCTAACATCCATGCCCATCTTCCTCTATTTTTATATGTGGGACACCGCCACACATGGCTTGAGGAGCGGTGTGTAGGTCCACACCCAGGATTTGAACCCATGAATCCTGGGCCACCAAAGTGGATCATGTGAACCCAACCACGATGCCACTGGTCCGGCCGCATCAGGATGTTTAATGTTCACTTCAAAATGGGCCGTCCTTGAATGTTGTAGTCACCATTCATAGTCCCAGGAAAGAGTCTGATGGGCGTATGACTCAGCTAGGCCAACCTCTGCTCAGGGAGGTTGCCTGGTCAGGGGGCCTCTTAATTGATATTCACAAAAGAAAGCATGGAATGAGGGAAAAGGATTTCTCAGAGAAAATCAGTGCCAAAAGATGGGGAGGTGAGGTGTTGGGGCCGTCCCGGTGGTATAGTGGTTAATTTCAGACACTCTGCTTTGGCGGCCCAGGGTTCACAGGTTTGAATCCCGGGTGCAGACCAACACACCACTCATCAAGACATGCTGTGGTAGCATCCCACATACAAAATAGAGGAAGATGGGCACAGATGTTAGCTCAGAGCCAATCTTCCTCAGCAAAAAGAGGAAGACTGGCAGCAGATGTTAGCTCAGGGCCAATCTCCCTCACCAAAAAAAAAAACAGATGTCATGGATAAGGGAATGACACTCTCCTAACTGAAAATGGGGGTACTTGGTCTGAATATTTTCCAGAGTATTGAATATGGCGGCCATCTAAAGCTTTGTACAACATCAGGGGTTCTCATTCATGTATTCTGCACCATTCTCCTAGTTTATGTGAATGGTGCCTGCTCGGTATTGTACAGGCCAAGAGCTAGCCTGACCATCCCCCAAATGCAGGATGTAGAGTCACTGCCTCTTTAGGGGTCACTCAGATTTCATGCTTAAGTACCATATTAGAAGTCAGCAGAGATGGGAATTGTATTCCTTGATGAATCCATATGGAGATACCCTCAGGCATTCATCTCAGAAAGCGCAAATACATATAAAAACAGAGATGAATCTCAAAAACCTTAAGTTGAATGAAAGTCTTTCATACTAAACTGGCAGATTTTATAGGACATTCCCCTGACTGAACTCTTTGTAGCACTAAATTGCACAATCAATGGCTTTTACAAAATGTAAATATTTACATGTGTGTTTAGTGTTGATAAAGCTTTGTGTGACTTCAACCTGAGTTTACTAGGTTTTTGCCTTAGATTCAGTGACTTAGTTGGCCAACTCATAAACCATATCTTCTTTTTTGAACTTGGTTCAAGTATGCTATACAAACAATAAAATGTGCCCACTTTAGGTGTATACTTCTGTGAGTTTTGGCAAAAGAATATGCCCATGTAACCACCCCCACAAACGATATAAGCATTTCTGTCACCCCAAAAAGAATCCTCACGCCCCTTGCAGTCAACCTCCCCACATCGAGGTAAACACTGATATAATTTCTATCACTGTAGGTTATATTTGCCTCTTCTACAACTTCATATTAAAAGGAATCATACTCTGTTCACTTTTCTGTCTAACTTCTTTCATTCAACTTAAGGTTTTTGAGATTTCATCCGTGTTGTTATATGTATCAATAGTTTGTATTACTGAGAAGTATCCTCTTATATGATTTTACCACACTTTGTTTATCCATTGACCTGTTGGTGGACATTTGCATTGTTTCTGGTTTTAGGCTACTATGAATAAAGCTGCTGTGAACATTTGTGTACCAGTCTTAGTGTGTGCATGTGTTTTCGTTTCTCTTGAGTAAACGCCTAAGAGTGGAATGGCTGGGTCATATGGTAAAAACATGGTTAACTTTAAAGAAATTGCCAATTATTTTCCAAAGTAGTTGGGTGATTTTATACTCACCATTGGTGTGTGAGAGTTCCAATTGCTTTACATTTTCATCAGCACTAAGTATTATCAGTCTTTTTAATTTTATCCTTTATAAAGGGTGTAAAAGTAGTATCTGATTGTGGTTTTAATGTATTTCCCTGATGACTGATGATGTTTAGCATCTTTTCATATGCTAAATAGCCACTCATTTATCTTCTTATGTGAAGTGTCTATTCAAATCTTTTGCCCATTTTTAAATTGGGTTGTTTTATTATTGAATTGAAGAGCACTTTATATATTCTGGAAACAAGTCCTTTGTCAGATTTATGTGCTGTGAAAATTTCTCCCCATCTGTGGCTTGCTCTTTTCATTTTCTTAACACTATCGTTTGAAGAGGAGAAGGTTTTAATTTTGATGAAGTCTAAATAATCAAATTTTTCTTTTATAGTTTGTACATTTAGTGAACTGTCTACAAAATCTTTGCATACCCCAAGGTCTTGAAGAATTTTTGAATGTTTTCTTCTTCTCTCTATTGTGTGTGTGTGTGTGTGTGTGTGTGTATACACACACACACACACACACACACACAATCATGTTGCCTATAAATAAAGACAGTTTACTTCCTTTTTTTTAATCTGTGTGCCTTTTATTTATTTATTTTTCTTGCCTTATTGCACTGACTAGGCCTTCCAGTCAAACGATGAATAGAAGTCATGGGAGAGGGCATCCTTGCCTTTCTAGGGGAAGAATGTGCATTGTTTGGCCATTAAGTATGATGTTATTGTAGCTTCTCATAGATGTCCCTTTTTGGCTTGAGGAAGTTTTCTTCTATTTCTAGTTTGCTGAGAATTTTTATCTAAATAGGACACGTTAAATTTGCTCACATGCTTTTTCTGCATCTGCTGAAGTGACCATGTTTTTTTCCTTCCTTATTGTGTTAATGTGGTGACTTACAGTGATTGATTGTTTTTCTCATGTTGAACCCACCTTGCAGTCCTGAGATGTTCATCTCACTCCTCGGTCCTGGTGTATTATCTTTACCTTATGGCCTTGCTAATGCTTTCTTAAGGGTTTTTGCATCTGTATTTATGAAACATATCATCACTCTATAATTTTCTTTTCATGTAATACCCTTGCCTGATTTTGGTATCACGGCAAAACTGGCCTCATAAAATGAATTGGGAAGTATTCCCTCCTCTGCTTTCTGAAAGAGTTTACAAAAAACACCTTGTGTCTTTCAGTTTGATTTGCACGCATTGTGTACATTTGTAAACATTTTACTGGATAACAGTGGGAAAGGACAGATAGCTGCAGGCATATAGGACCAAACCAATTTGTCAGTCTGAAGGAGACTATTTGAGCTGATCCTTAACCCCACGGTTACCTCTAGAGGTGGTGAATTAAATTGGAAACATACCAGGTTTCTCATGCCAGATATAGAGAACAGAGGCTTTCTGAGCACCTACTATGTGACAAGCACCACTGGAAAAACATGTGATTAGTTTCCAAAGCAAATGGGTCTGGCAAGACAAAACCAAACATTTCACACACCTATCAAGGTGTGCTGTGAGCTAAGTCAAGGGAAAGAGAAATAAACAATAAAGGTCATAGATTGGACTCTCAGTGAACTCACTAGTGAGATGAAAATGAGACTAAG
Source organism: Diceros bicornis minor (assembly GCF_020826845.1). Lineage (NCBI taxonomy): Eukaryota > Metazoa > Chordata > Mammalia > Perissodactyla > Rhinocerotidae > Diceros > Diceros bicornis. The sequence continues at coordinate 17,824,137 of NC_080764.1, read as the reverse complement.
GCACATGAAATGTTTAATGACAATTTCTTTAAAATAGAGAAGCCGTTTTTCAGTTGAGCTGTTTAAGAGAAATGACAGCCAGATCAAAAATTCAGAGGTGGGGGGCGAGCCCCGTGGCATGGTGGTTGAGTTTGGCACGCTCGCTTCAGTGGCCTGGGTTCACAGATTTGGATCCCGGGTGCAGACCTACACCACTTGTCAGCCATGCTGTGGCAGCATCCCATGTACAAAATAGGGGAAGATTGGCAACGGATGTTAGCTCAGGGCAAATCTTCAAGAAAAAATAAATTCAAAGGTGGGGCTGCTCCAAGAAGGGAAAGATAAGGATGGGTGCATACTACCAAGAAAGGCTTCCCACAGGAAGGGAGATTTGGCCGCTAAGGACTGGCAGGATTTGGTTTTAGAGAACCAGAGCGAGTTTCACGGGGGTGAGGCCAAGCCTCCCTGGTGGGAAATCAGGAACATGTATTGAGCATGAAGTCGGGTGTAGCAGTCTTGGGCCTTCACTGCTCATTGGAAATTCTTAGATAAATGCACCTGTAAAGCCATTGCCTATTCTTGGGTTTGTCTCTCCTAGTAGACCAGGAGCTGCTTGAGTGCTGGGACTTTGTTTACTCACCTAAGAATCCCCAGGACTGGGTACAGTACTTGGTGTAGGATGGGTAGGTGCTCAGTTATCATTGAATAAACGAGTGAATGGAGAGGCTCTCATTACTGTCCACATGACAAACCAAGGGTACAAGTGCCTCATGGGGTTGACCTTGCTTTTGGAGCCACATAGAGCAGTGAGTGTACTAGCTTGTGGGAGTGAAATCTCAGCAGATCCCATAGAGAAAAGTTAATCTTTCGCTCTAAACTCGTGCTCTTTCTGCTTTACCAGTCATACTCAGTTCTCTACATATTAGGATCACCCGGGGTGTTTCAACACAGATGCCTGAGCCCCATCTCAGACTGATTAAATCAGAATCTCCAGGAGTTGTGCCCAGATCATTTTTTTCCTTTTAAAGCTCCCCAGGTGATTCTAAAATCAGCCAGGATTGGGAACAACTATGCTACACTGTTGCTTTTGTTTGATAACCAAATAGGCTGTTAAATGTGTCAGCTGTAAATGATTAAGCTGGCAGTATAAATGCTTATTACTGCCACATTGTAATTATATCCATGATGATTTCCACTCCCCCTCTCTCTGTTGGATATCTTTTACATAAAAGACTGCCAGTCTTTTACATCTTTATAAACAGAACTAGAAAAACCAAGAACAGCATTTGCTAACTGAGGAGAAACAAAGTTGTGGATCTGGGGGTGGTGTTGCTTTAGTGTGGCAAACAGAACTACTCATAAATTACCCCTGTTCAAGTGTGGGGTCAGAGGAACAATTTCAGGGTGACTACACTTTATCTTGCTCTCTGGCTCTTTTTTAAACACCTGCACCTGTGTTCAGTCTGAATTTTTTAGCAATTGCCACCTTATAAATTCTACCCAATATATAATTTTATAAGAAATGTGGTATAAAAAGCAGTTTGTTTCTAGTGGGAAACCTTAGTATTGGGTCTAAAGTACAATAAAGTGTGCCCACCAGCGGGCATGTGCATTTTGATAGACATAGTTCTAATCAGACAGAGGGGTCCAGGACTCAAAAATGTTTAATAATCAATGCCTTTAGTCTAAATATCTTCTCTGCACAAAACTCAAGGTTGTGTGTGAGCTGGCATGTGTACCCATCCGGGGCCATCTAAGTCTTCCCCGTAGTTCTTTAATGGACCAGCAATACAGATTTGCTTGTAGCATCCAGAATGTGCCATATTCTCTCACTTTTCCAGGTCTTTGTATTGGCTGTTCTCCTGGCCTGGAGTGACAGCCCTTGCCTCTGTCTGCCTTGTGTCTTCAAGTGTCACTTGTGGAACTCTTCCTCTTAAACTCTGCCCTGGACAACCTCTGCTCCCCTCACTCCCACTGTGCCTTCTAGTATTCAGTGTATCCTGCTGTAATTGTTAGTTTACAGGTCCGTCTCCCCATCTGGACTATAACCTCCTTGGGGGGCAGGGGGCTGTCTTTTCATTCCTCCTCAGCACCTGACATAGCATCTGTCATGTAGAATGCACAAATGAAGGGGTCCATTAGCTGTAGGACAAATATGTGGCCTTTTCACTTGTAGGTGCTCTTGATCAAACTACAGAATGGATCAAAGAATCGGTAGATGAAGAATTACTTTCTCTTTCTGAGACTGCTTTAACTCCTGGGGCCGAAAACAGCTCCAAGCCAAGCCTGAGCCCTACACTGGTGCTAAATAACAGTTATTTGAAACTGTTACAGTGGGATTATCAGAAAAAAGAATTACCCGAGGTGAGTGATTTTTTTCTTCCCTCAAGTTTTCCACTATTTTAATTCTTAAGTTCTAACTGTGAATCAGCTGGTCTGTCTGCATTGCATGTGGTTTAGTGACTTCACTGAAATCAGATAAAAATGGGAGTTTGGATGTAACATTGCTTATTTTACATTTTCATGGTATTGAGCTTCCCTTTCTATTTTTACATTTTAAATAAATATGCTAGACACTCATGACAGATGGAGCACGTCTTCAGGAACTGACAGAAAAGCTGAATCAATTGAAAATTATTGCCTGCCTATCCCTAATTACCAACAACATGGTGGGTGCTATTACAGAAGGCCTCCCTGAGCTTGCAAACAGGTTAAAAAGGATTTCAGCTGTTCTCCTTGAAGGCATGAGCAAAGAGTAAGTGCCAAGTGTTTTTGTCTGCTCCCTCTTATATGTGTTTCAGAGAACGTGAATAACCTTGGGCATCTGGATGTGATATTCAGGACTGTGATTTAGAGAAGCTTATCTTACACCTTTTTCTAGAATTTCTTTTAATATCTCTGAAGGCTTAGATGTCCTTTCATAGGAAGAGAGAGGTCTTTTCCATGACAAGTGCCAGGGTGAGTGTAGTATTTCCACTTAGGGTGGGTATGTGTAAAAGCTCTTCTTTGACAGAGCTGTGGAAAAAACAAACAAAACCCAGAAATCCACCAAGCTCAGTGTTTAGAATGCCCTGTCAAAGAGGCTTTCCAGATTAAGTTGTTCTGACATCACCATTTTTCTGTAGTGAAATGTTCACCAACTTTACTGAACCAGCCTGCTGTGAAGCCTTTAGAAGTGGTCACATCTCTATCCCTTCAAAGATGTTATACAAGTCCAGTAAAGGTTTTGTTTCTTCAAAATTCATTCGCAGTATCATACCTCCATTGAATACTAGAATCCCATTTAGATTTTGCATTTAGATCATCCTGTTGGGAATCCTGTCCAAGTCAAAAGATTCCTAATCTTAGTCAATGACCAGAGTTTTCCATGGTCTTATGTGAGTCAGCTCCTCCTGCTGGTTCCCCTTTCAGGTGTTTTCAGGGGCTCGTACTCTCTGTTCCTCTCTTTGAAGGGAGATGCACCTGTCCTTCCATACTCCTGCCCATTGCCCAGAGAGCACATAAGTTCATTGATAAAACCCTAGAATACTAAGAGCCAAAAGGAGCCCGAGTGGTTACAGCATCCAAAGTTCATTTTGAGCTGAAAGCTCGGAGAGAGAATAGGATTTGCCTTGGGCTGCACAGCAAGACAAGGGCAAACTGAGGCCTGAGCCCTGGTCCGACTGACTCAAGTGCTCCTGATTCTGGTGCTAACCTGCCAGGCTCATTTACTTCACACTCAGGACCCAAGACCTATAATGAAAAGAAACCTTCTCTGGTTTTGCAATTGGTCTAACCTTAATGTTTTCCCACACTAGGTAAGCATTACTTTCCAGAAACTTCTCTTAGCCATTAGTGAACCCCCAATGCTGCTTAAATATTATTATAAAGCATATAGCAAAGTGGTTACTAAGAGGACAGGCTTTCGGGTCAGGCCAAGGTTTAAATCCCAGCTCTGCTATTGACTAATATATTACGTACCCTTGAACAAGTTCCTGAATCACCCTGAGCCTCACTGCCTCTCTTACAAAAAGGGAATAATAATTGTACCTGCCTCAGAGTTGCGAGAACTCAAGATAATTCATGTGAAACACTTAGTACAGGTGTCTGGGACATAGTAAGTGCTCGATAAATGTTAGGTTTTAATAACTATGTAGTTGTTATATCACCCTCTTGATAGTTGTTCTGCCTATTTGGTTGTATTATTGTTTTGTTTAATCCCCCCCCCACCTGCGTTGGGAAATGAATATAGTTAATTCTCAATTATCTTCATTGCGGATGGGGTAATAACATTCATAATATTAAAAAGCAGATGGTTCCAAATTGTCAGGAGACCCAGGTATCATTTGTATTTGTTTTGATGATGTATCTTGAAAACTAGCAAGAGTTTTGGCTTCTTTATTGTGAATAGGAGGCCATGGTTTATGCTAAAATTAGTTTTTCCCTTAGCCTGAGAACTCACTGATTAAAAGCAAGAGGAAGCTAGGGCAGTAGCTTTTTTTTTTTTTTTTTGGTAGTGGGTAAAAGTCAAGAGATAAAAATTTTGTTATAAATTATCTACCTTTGGGTCGTAGAACTCCAAAGGCAGGTCCAATGTGGATTTATAACAAATTCCAGTCAAGGCAGAACACCAAGGACTTATTTCTTATTGTTGTTAATGATGATGATAATGATAAACAGTTTTTCTCTTCTTCTTCTCATTAAGCATTTACTACATGCCTGACAATCTGTCAAGAGCTAATATAGTCACATAGCAAATTTAGTGGTAGAGTCAGGATTTGAACCCAGATCTGCCTGTCACCACATCTTATGCTCTAACCACTGCATTACACTGCCTCCTATCATTGGGCCTATGTCTCATCCTTTAATTCCCATTTTGAGCAGAGCTATCTAATGACCTTTCTGGATAGTGAGATGCAATTTTCAATCATGATTCCCCAATAGTGTGGACCCAACAAATGCACTTTCTAATTACCTCTTTTTCTTTACCTATTAAATAACCCACTGCTAATTACTCTTTACAATTTTCTGGACTCTATATATTTGGATTATTGATCAGTTACCTGAACGTAGCAATGAGAATGAGCTTCTTATCTTTATGGTGTTGACCTCTGAGTATCTTCATTTCTTGTTTTTGATTGGTGTTATAGATTTCCTGCTCAGGCATGGATAAAGGAATTGATTCTACCTCATTTTCCAAGCTAAAAAAAAAAAAAAAAAATCTATGAATGAATCCAGTCAGACTAAAGGGTTTATTTTCAGGAGTAAATAGGTATTTTCTTTCATTTTCTGATAGCCCTGCATGAAAATGGTTTTACAGACTTGTTTTCAGGGACCACATTTTTCTGCCTATGCTTTCCTATTTAAACACTGCCTACAGAATTGAGTGGTTTTAAGCATTGAAAAAATCTGCTACATATAAGGGTTGGTGGTTGGGAGGAGTTACTGTTTTCTAAGTACATTCTAATAGAGGTAATTATTGTCTGCATAGGAGAAATTAGTAGATATTTGAAATAAGTTGGTATATTAAAAACAAAAACTGATGAACAACAACTATCCCTGATGAGATTTTGTTTTATGTTTTGTAGGACCTTTAACTTGAAGGAAGTCCTGAATTCTATTGGTGTTCAGACTTGTGTTGAAGTTAACAAGACCCTGATGGAGAGAGGTTTACCCACTTTAAATGCTGAGATTCAAGCTAATCTCATAGGTCAATTTTCAAGCATTGAAGACGAGGACAATCCTGTCTGCTCTTTGATTGGTGGGTCCTCATGTTTTCATTGGTTTCTCCTTCAATTCTCCTTCAATTTGCTTTAACTAGCTGATTTTGACTAAAGTTAAGTGCCAGTCAAATTTTAGTCTTAAGCAGATAACCTGCTTCTTTTGGAGAATAAATATTGAAAATATGAAGAAAGTGTTAATATTTTCAGAGGTTTGGGACTCACTACTTCTGTGTGTAGTGGAGTAGGGGGATGCTTCAGGGCCTTCTATCCTACTATCAAGCCAATAGATTTTTATGAGGAAGATAACATAATGCTGCTGGTAATCCTAGATCAATACAACGATCCAAACCAGATGGCAGTGTGTTCACAGAAGGTAGATATCGGTTCTGCTGTGAGATAGCTTAAGCGAGCTGAGGGCCTCTTTCCTGGTCAGGCTTCAAGAGACAAAGGGTAAAAAGGCTGTGGAACTGGGAGGCAAGTGGGTGGGCTTTTTTTGTACTTGACTGCTAAGAAAGTGAATGTCTTAGTGTCAAGTTGTGTTGATGAATTGGGAGATGGAGAATGTATCAGTTAGGACTTTTTCTGTTACCTGTGACAGAGAATCTAAGCTTCTAAACTAGCTCAAGCACAAAGGAAATGTATTTTCTTCTGTAAATGAAAAGACCAGAGATAGGGCTGGCTGCAGGTACAGCTTAATCGGAGCTCGGAGCATCACTGGCACTAGTTTCCCTGCCTCCATCCCTCAGCACTGCCTTCCTTGAGCTGGCTGTCTTCACAGATAGTCTCTTCCCATCATAGCAAGGTGGCTTCAGCTCTAGCCCACGTCTTTCCATGTTTAAATCAGGTGAATAACAAGGAGTCAGCTTCCCTGTTAGCTCAGATGACCCCAGAATTGAGTCTCATTGGCTCCAGTTGGCTGACTGTAGGTCGTGTCCCATTCTTGAGTCAGTCATGGTGGCTGGAGAGGAAGAACCTAGGCCCGAGACATGTGTTCAGTTCCTGGAGCCAGGGTGAGTCACCTTTACCTGTAATGCCTGGTCTGAGAGTAGAGAAGAGATAATTCCCCCAAACAAAATCAGGGTGCTGTGGCCATAAGAAGGGGGAGAGGGTGATGTGGGGCACAAAGCAAGTGTGTACTATAGAGGGTGAGGAATAAAGACGAAGGAGGAAAAGAGTGTAGAATTAGAATATACTAACATTCTGGGACTAATCTGCAAGTTTCCAAAGTACAACTTTGACTTCACTAAGAATACAGATACTTGCTGTTATTTGTTTGAGGCTCTCAAAATAGTTTCTCTCATCCTTATCCCTGGGTGCCTGGAATGCTGGACATCTAGGCCACACAGGCCGCTTAATAGCTCAAGGCTTCCACCCCTCCCCCAGAAAAGAGCAGTGCTGGTGTGCAGCACTGTGGGCTGCTGAGAGGTGACAGCTGATAACAGGAACAAGCACAGCATAACCACAGCCGCCTGTGGCTGAGCTCTTCCCTGCATACCCTTCACTGCTGACATGCGTCTGTCCTCACAGCCTCTGGTCTCCAGCTGAACGGCTAATACCTGGGAGGTTGTGGTCCTCGGAGGAAGAGGGGCATAGGGTGATCTCTGCCACATCCTGCTAGCCCCCCACTGGTGTGCAGGCCTCATGAGGATAGGGTGCAGGTTTGTTTGCTGCTATATTCCCGTACCATGCTAGGCCCATAGATGACACTGAATAAATATTTGTGGAAGGGGTGAAAGCCTCGGAGACTTGGAGTGGTTAAGGAACTCTCAACCCGAGGTCACATAACCAGCCAGCTACTGAGTCGGGGTTCTTCCCCAGCCTGTCTGACTCCAGAGCTCATGTTCTTAACTGCTCTGGTTGGCATTGTGGTCAGAGCTGGAACCCTGCTGCTTGTTGGCAGGGTGGCTGGAGAATCCAGTGTCCTCTGTGCCCTTGCTCTAGATAAGGGAAGTACCTGCAATGTCAGAAGGGAGAGGGAAGCTGGGAGCTGGGAGATGCCCCCACCACGAGGTGGCCTCTTAAAATCCGGTAAAGCAACTTTTTTCCACCCAGCTCTCCCCAGTCCAACGTTCCTGTTCTTTTACAAATTGAGAGCACTTTCTAACCTCATTCAAAGTGTTGTTGCCTAGCAACTCGAATGACTCACTTGAGCATCTCTCCTTGGATTCTGGAAGCCAAGGGCACGCCTTTGGCAGGGACTCGGTGTGGCTGTTCCTGAGTTGACAAACGCTTCTGTCACTTTAGTCTTGGCGTAAAAACTGACTGTCTGCAGAGGAGACAGAACCACTTGTAAGCATAATAACAATTTTGAAAGAGTTTCATTCTTTAAATAATTTTGCAGGAAAGTGTTTCGACCATATCTGTAATGAAAATAGACCTGGGCTCCTGAGAGTCAGGCAACCAGTCTAACAGGAAATTTAGTAGACAACTGACTCTTAATTTTCTGCCTGCAGAGGAGTTAGAATAAATTAAGCAGTTAGAGGGATCCCTGGAACATAATAAGGACTCAACCAACCTTAGCTATGGAAGATAATTAGAAAAGTTTTCTTTCAAACCAGTTTTTTCAAACGTGTGCCAAAACCAGGTAGAAATTATTTATAGATTACCTGCTTTGTAGATTATTTGCATGGTTATAGCCATGTACATTTTTAAAAGGTAATTTTCAATTGTATAAGATACATACAGGAATAATGTCTTCCTGTTGACAAATTACAGATAAGGCCCCAGTCATCTTTCACTGCCTTCTCCAGCCCTGTTCCTGCCTGACTCCCGTTGGTCTCAGTTTGCTGTTGATCTTTCGAGACCTTTTCATTCTATTCACACTTCAATTCAGTCAGCATTTGTGATGTGTCTGCCACATGCCAGGCTGGGCATATAAAGATAAAAAAGACATGGCCCTCACCCTCAGAGAGCCCATCTCTAAGAAGGAAGAGAGAGACACATTCTCAAGTCACAATAATATGGTGTGATAGTCAAACAGATGTTAGGGAAAGCCTTGGAAAGGAGGTACTACTTTAGGCGTGGTATTGAAGGATGCTTTTAAGTTTGGGCAGAGATGAGGTGAGATGGAAGGGCATTCTAGTAAGAGGAAACAGTCTGGCTAAGACATGGACATGGGACTTTGGAAACTTTGAGTTCTAGGATAGATCTGCCTGGAACGTGTGACTTTTGGGAGAAGTGTTTGGAGATAAGAGTTTCATTAATGTCATATTTGTCCATATTTGGTGGAGTGTATTCTCCTTAGCAAACTTTCTTATTTGTGAGGTTTCTGTTTCCAAAGCCAAAGAAAGTCCGTGGAGCAGCATGGGCTGTGGCAGGCCTGGTTTGTCTGGTATTATTTGTCCAATACTGTTGCAGCCTGATTTATTATGTATTTGCCTGCTTTTGTGAAGTGGTCTGAAACACAGATACATTGAAGCAGTGAAGCAGGAAGGCTGGAGAAGGTGGCAAACTGGAGTGCCAGTTGGGGTGGCCCTTCCTCAGTGCCTCCAGATTGTTGGCCATGTGTAGGGTGACTGTATAATTTATTGTCCAAACCAGGAAGCTTTTGAGAGTGCTCTTTTTAATTATGCCAGGACAACAGGTGTAAACTTTGACTCTCCTGGGAAAACCTGGATATGTGGTCACCCTTGCCATATGGTAATTTCGGCTCCCGAGTTTCCAGATCTCTATGTAGATTTTTCAAAAGGAACTAGAAATTTGGATTTTTACATGAAACTTTCTCATTTTAAATGGTTTCTATTTTTTAAAAACACTATGTGGGCAAAACTGGCAGTGCCATTTTACAGACTCAGCTTTAGTGTAGATAACTAAAATGATGGACATTAAGTATTGAGTTTTTGTAAAAGATTCTCTGCCCTACCCCAAAAGTACTCTATATTTTTTATTAGTTAGCTAGTGCTGCATAACAAGTCACTCTCCAACATCATAGCTTAAAAAAAAAACAAGCATTAGTATTGCTCACAAGTCTTTGGGGCAACTGGGTAGTTCTTTTGGTCTTGCTGGACTCATGCAAGCATTTGTGGTCAGCTGTGGCTTGGGTAGGTAGCTCTGCTGATCTTGGCTTGACTTTCTCAAGTGTTTGGGAGCTACAGGTTGGTCTAAGATGGCCTCAGATAGAACAGCTGAGCTTCTGTCAATGTGGCCTCTCATCAAGCCCAGGCTTGTTCACATGGTGTTGGTAGCTGGAGAGAGCAGATGCAAACCATGCCTCTTGAGACCTCAGCATGGAACTAGCATACCAACATTTCTGCCACATTCTCTATTGGCCAAAGAAAGTCATAAGGCCAGCTCCAATTCAAGACACGAGGAAACAGACTCCAGCCTTTGATGGGAAGAGCTGCAAAGCTACCTGGTAAAGGGCTTGGATACAGAGAGGGTGAAGAGTTAGGAATATTATTGCAATCCACCCACCATAATTAGTATTCTCATTTTTTAAAAAATTATGTGCTTTAATAATGGGACAGGTAAAGATATCTTATTTTTCCCTAGATAAACGAATCCAACTATACATGAAAAGCCTACTCTGTCTTACAAGCCCTCAAAAATGCATGCCTCCCACGCCAGGAGGCCTTGCAGTCATTCAGCAGGAGCTAGAAGTACTAGGCTCTCAATATGCAAACATTGTGAATCTCAACAAGCAAGTGTATGGACCATTTTATGCAAATATACTTCGAAAGCTGCTCTTCAGCGAGGAAGCCATGGGGAAAGCGGACACTTCATCTTCTACTGACTGAAGAGCAACTGACGTTGCATAAGAGATGGGAATCCGGCACTTCGGTACCCAGTCTGTTTCCATCGATGGCATTACAGGTGCGGCACATCCTCAGTCCTTTCCGTGGTGCAGTGTTAGCCTGAATCTGTGTAACCCAGTAATATTAGCATTGCAGAAGACATGCACATCATATAGACCCTGTTCATGCGTCATTTTCAAGTTCAGAAGAGACTTTTTAATGAACAGAAAGCAATTTGTAATTAATTATATTACCTATATAATACTTTTAAATGTTTTCTTAAGCATCTATATCTGACTTATCCATTCGACCCGTAAGGAGTTGTATTTCCTCACTTGTCACTATCAAATCTAATAATTTTTAATTTTGGTACAACTTCTTAAAGGGTTGAAAGTTGTGAGAATAACCAAGGGGATTGATGTTCTGAATAAGAGATGTGAAGTAAGCATAATTGTATTTGAAATATACAATTAAATTTTATTAATGTGTAATAGAAACTTACACAGTAAGTCCTCAGATTCCACAGTTGTACCAAATCACATTTTACAATACCAGTTGTCAGTATTTGTTTAGAATTTAAATTTATTACCTACATTTTAAAGCTATAGACAAATTTTGGATAAAACCTCCCTTATTCATTTAGTGAAAATAGAAACAAATCCCTTCTAAAATTTTATTCTAGAGGTTGGTTTCTTCTTGTAACTTATCCTGCTGTCTGAGAGAAACAATTTTTGCACAAATCTCCTAGTGAATGTCCTTGCATTTCTCAGGCCATTGGTAAGGTTTATATAAGATTTTAATATTTTTACATAAGGCAGGAATGGTTTGAATTGGTTTACTTGTAAGAAGAAGGGAAGTTAATAAAACGAGATCCCCATTCTCAGTGACGTTCACAACTGAAAAAGAAATAGTTGAACTCTGGACTTTTTAACCATCTAGCTTGCTAGCAAATGCCTCCTGTGCTGATTAAATTCTTACCCCACTATGACCATGATGCTCTTCTAAGTATCATCATCTTTTGACATTCTTGAGCACTAAATCAGACATTGCCAAGCTGGCACTAGTCGTCGTTGAGATTTTAGAGAATCTGCTTGTCCTGGAATTACATACTTCTTTTGCAGTGTTAAGGGAAGCACTACAGTTTGGGTGGACTCAGTCTAGAAAGTGCTTTATTTGCATAAAACACATTTCTGGCTGTTTTGTTTTCTAAGGACTCGTTGAACCTTAGTAGTTTGGTGGGGAAGAATGGACAGGAAGTAAAAAGGGGTATTCCTTTCTTCCTCACCTCCTTTTCCTCACCACAACCTCCACTGTGATGCATACTTAATTATTTGATAAAGTTCTAGGACATGATTGTGTGAATAAATTATCTCCAACCTTTACATTTTGGAGGGATCTGCGAAAATCTGAGGAAATTTTGAAAGTCAGGTTTTTTTCTCACAATGACCAATACATAAATCAGCCGTTCTGCCCATTTAAGCAGCTGTGTGTGAGTGGAATTTTACTGAAGAGCACATCATTGGTCTTACCCATTTTTTTTCCTCTTCCTATATTTCCATTCTGCCCATGTTTTTCCTACGCTTAGAAACCATAAGGTGCTAAAGATTTTTGTTTTCATTTTCTCTTAAGTTGAAGTAGCTTTCAACTGTGTTCACTTCGGGGCATGGGTGGCAGGTGGGGTCTGACACAGAAAAGTAATATGGAGAGTGATTTTTTGTCGCTTGCTGAGGTGAACTATATATTTACCAGGAAAACCAGGTGGTGTACTTGTTTATTATTAGATTGGAATCCAGCTGGTATTCTTATATACTTGATTATCCTCCAGTTGCCAGCAGGAAAACAATGTGCAAACATTTTTTTAAATGCATTTAAAACGAAGGGCATTCTGTTTCCTTTTTTTTTTAAGTGGCAAAGTAAATCTCAATGTCTCAAGTCTGGATTTAGGCAACTACCTTTATTAGGATTTTTAAATCATATCCTTTAGCATCTTGTCTATTTGGTTTTTACTTAAATGTTTACTTCTACTTTTGAGGTTTTCTTAACATGGTCTTGTTTTATAACGTCAATTTTATTAAACAGCATACACACATTTTCATTCTTCTACTGCTAAAACATGTATTGTGTGCACTAGTTAAATTTTAAAACATTAAAAATTATTTCAAGATAACCAATGTCTGTCTCTTTTTCTTTTTTTTAATTTTTTTTTATTGAGGTAACATTGGTTTATAATATTATATAAATTTCAGCTGTATGTCATTATATTTTGATTTCTGTGAGACTACATCATGTTCACAGAGATTAGATTGGTGGTTACCAGAAGGGAAGTGGGAGAGGGAGGAGGGAGAAAGGGGTGATAGGGCACATGTGTATGACGACAGATGGCAATTTGTCCTTGGATGGTGAACATGATGTAGTCTTTGTCTTCTAAACCACCTTTGGGTAGCTCAGGGGTGGAATATTGAACAGTCTTGTTAGTGTTGTTCTAGAATGGTTCCTATGGTGATTGTCAGAGCCTTACAGACATTAGGTCATGTTCATTCATTCATTCATTCAGTCAGTCAGTCAACAAACCCCTAGTGAGCCATCTACCACGTGCCCAGAAGTATCCTAGGTGTTGTCATACATAGATGACTAGACAGACGCTGTTGTCAAGAAGTTTATAATCTAGTAAGAAGGACAAACTTGTGAACAACTACAGGAAAGTGTAATAAGGGCATAAAATAGGTACACATGGTGCTGGAGGAAAAATCATCAAAACTCTGTTTCATGGAAATCATTCTCCAGCTACAACAGGAAGGATAGGCAGGAACCTGCCACGAGGCCAAGAAAGGGAAAGGGCCCACAGACCATGTGCATGGGGAGCACAGTGTGGTGAGAAAGGGTGAGCCCAGGGGCCAGCATGTGGTTGAAGAGTGAAAGTGAGGAGAGGTAACAAGAAAGGTCCAGAGGGTCTGGGCTGTCATGCTAAAATGTGTGGGTTTTGTCCTGAAAGAGATAAAGAATCGTTGAATCTTTTGAAACAGAGGATGGTAACAGACAAATTATGTTTTGGAAAGATCGCCCTGGCAAAGAACACTTCCCTTTGTGCTGGAAGACTCCTCTGTGTTGTGTACGTCTGCACACACACACTCAAACAGGAACACGGTACTAGCAGTAGAAATGGACTCGAACTGCAGCAGAAAAGGAGTTTTTTGGACAGTATTAATACCTCACAGAATCTACTTAATCTGAGGCATCTGGCTTGGAAAATGGGCGGGAACCAAGGCAAGGCGAGCTGCAGGACTCCAGCCAAGCTGGATTCAGCGCTGTGGCTTCAGAGGTCGGTTTCTCAACTGTCCTGGCCCCTTTGCATCATTTGCTCAAGATGCACAGTCCCAGGCATAAACATTCAGGTGGAAGAATCTAGATCAAGTGCCCTGGCTCTAATTTGCAAGGGATGGAATGAGGGAGTAGCTGAGCCTTAGACTCCCATGGTCCCACCAAGGTCACCCAACCAGGGATTTCTCCCAAATTAGAAGGGTTTGCTGAGGAGCAGAAAGAGAAAAATGCACTATAACGTACATTCATGAGGTCTTTAAAATTTCAATGTGAGAAATGGGTGAGGAGACCACTCAGTCCAGCATTGCCTCATGACACCAAAAGATCATTCAAGGAAGGGCGTGGTCACAAGAAGTCAACCTTTATTGGTGTGCATAGATGAACTGGTGAACAAATAGCTCCCAAGTCTCGGTGGCCTCAGTGTAGCCTTATTTCTCAAATTATAGTTCAAAGCAGGGGGTAGGTTGGTGTTGGGGGAGGTGCTATTCCATTCAGTCATTCAGAGACCCAACTTCCATCCTTGTGACTCAGCTGTCCCCTAGATCTTTGGAGTCCTCTCCATTCACTCAGAAGATAGGGAAAGAAAAGGATTGCCCACTTCCACTTATGGCCCATTGGCCAGAACTCCATCATGTGGGCTCATCTGACTGCCAGGGAAGCAGTAAAACGTGCCCAGGAGAAAGAGGCTGACATGGGTATTGGTAAGCATTAGCAGTCTCTACCTCAAATCCCTTTAGCTTTGTTGAATAAGTCCGATGAACCTTCTTTTCATGAAAACAGGTTTAAAATCATGTGTCTACTCTGGTCTGTTAGTAGTAGCTCTGCAGAACACTGTGTTGGGAGGATTTTGAAGCCAGATCTAGGATAAGTAGTCAAGAATTCTGTGGCTGATTGGCAAAGTATGCCATAGGCATGGGGAACGCCACCTTTTTTGGCAACATATTTTTATTCCTCACTGGAACCCCTCTCAAAACTAAAGTTCAGCCTGTTCTACATCTAGGGATGTTAAGTTCCAAAATGTCCCACTCATTGTTCAGTAAATGTAGCATGGGACTGAGAGTCACAAGACCTGAGTTCGAATTCACTTCTACTACTTAATAGCTACATGAACTTGAGCCAGTCTTTTAATCTCCTTGAACCTCCATTTCCTACCCTACCTGCCTACCTGCTACCTGCCTGGCTCGCAGAGATATTGTGAGAATCAAAGGAGATAATGTATTTGCAATTGTCTGCAAACTCTAAAGCATCATGTCACCAGAATACAGTATAGTAACTAATTTATTAGTCCCAAACCTCTCTCAAGCTTCAAGGGGTTTTAGTATTGTGATCAAGTACTCAAGTACATAAGAACAAAAACAGTCATATCTCATCAGAACCACGGTCCATTAAGCCCAACATTGTCACTGGCAGAGAAACTCAAGGTATGCAGAAGGCTTATTGTCCTTGATGTCAGTGCAAAGGGCAGTGAGAAAGCCCAAAAGGTTCTAATTTCATTCAGTATCAATTATGAGTTTATCCTCCAGGATTTAATCTGGCCTTTTAGAAAGCACGTTGGTATTATCAACTTGTGCCCTCTTGTTCTCTATTTTTGAAGTTAAGCTTTATTTTTTCATTTCTAAGCTTACTCTGTTAGCCTCTCTCAGATTTCAAGGGAAAGGAACAGAGGGATTTATTGTGAGGCTTTATGAAGAAGAAAGAAAACCCAGGACTCTGTCCCAGCAGTTGCACTTGCAGGCTTGGTGGGGAACCTGAACATAATTTGTTTTCTTTCAGAGTATAATAAATTAATAGTAGCCACCGAGCACTTACCCTATGGCAAGGACTACCCTAAGCGCTTGATAAAAATGATCTCGTATAACTGCACAGTGCGCTGTGAGGCAGGTCCTATCATTATTTCTATATGTGCAAAATGAGACTCAGAGAGGCTAAGGAAGTTGTCTGAGGTCACAAAGCTGGGAAGTGTGTTTGAACTCAAGAGTTTAACCCTGGAATGTGCGGTCCTAACTGCTTGCTATATTGGTTTCCTTAGGTCATCCAGTCAAAAGTATTTCCCACTGTCACGATGCTGCCAAATGCTGACTTGGTGTTTACTTCTCTGCTTCTGCTTTCTGTTGCTGCCCTCCCTTTTGGTGTGTCTTAATTGAAAACATCCCAGGAGAGAGAATATAATTGGGTCTATTTGCCACCAGTCAGTATGGACACCCCCTCCCCCACTCTCCTGCGTTGGGTAGGGGTCTCATGACAGACCACCTCGGCTCTCTTACCTGGCTGTCTTTGGCAGGTTCCTGGCTCCATCAGATTTGAGAGGATGGTAAGGTCACACCATACAAAGCAAGGCTTTTCAGATCAAGGCCTGTGGGCATGGCAGGCAGCTAGAGGATTTGGGACCAGCCAGTCTTGCTCAAAATGCAGAATGTTCTCTGATTACAGTAGAGACTGCCATCCGCGTTCCTCCTCACCTTGCTGTTTGTGAAATTATAGATTTCAAGACTCCCCCTTTGCCCTTGCCTTTTCAGGCTGAGGAGCCCTTATTCTTTCTCCAACATCCTTCTGGTCTTCTCTAGTTCTATTATGAATTTATCCACCTATAGAAATCAGGACCACACATATTTTTTTCCAGTCTTAATGATCCAAAGTTTTGAAGAGAGGATCATCTTTCTCTTTTCTTTCTAGTATCTTCATGTTGAAGCCTCTCAGAATAAGGTCTAATTTCTTTCACATGGCAGAAAGGCCAATAATGGCCCAGCCCCACTAGATCTTTCTAGCGTCCTCTATAGACACTTTCCTTGACAAGCCCTACAAGAGAACCACGTATGGTATTAGGTACTCGAAAGCCCGCAGGCCATTGCAAAGGCTGTTTTTCTCTGCTTGAAATGTCTTCTGACACGCCATCCTTTCAGTGTGGTAGTATGATAGAGGGGTTAAAAGCATGGGCTCTGGGGTCAAATAATTATGGATTTAAATTCCACATTTCTTAATCTCCACAAGCCCTAGTCTCCTCATCTGTCAAGTGGGAACAATCACACTCTCCCCCAGGAGTTGATCATTGAATCAGGGAATGCACATATAGTGGTCTTTCCAATGCCTGGCAAACAGTAAACAATGAATGGAAGCACTCCCTGATATTCCAGGGTCCAGCTTGCACACCTCAGCTTTTCCCTTTCCCTTTCCCTTGCTTTCTTTTAACCAATGGCCCCTCTTCTCCTCCACTCCCCATGGCACTGGTCACTTTCTCGTCTGGCTACCAAAACACTATATACGTAAGCAATGGGATAGTATCCCCAGGTGTCAACCATTTCCCCTCTGTGATTTCCTTTCCCTAACCAGCCAGCCCTCTATTCAAACCACCAGTCTTTTTGCACCAAGACCTCAGGAAAACGATGTGACAGCAGAAAGAGAAGTCACGAGACTGTTCCTCGCTTTTTGGTTTTAAAAATCCAGCCCCTGGGGCCGGCCCAGTGGCGTAGTGGTTAAGTTCGTGCACTCTGCTTAGGTGGCCTGGCGTTCACGGGTTTGGATCCCAGGCATGGACCTACATACTGCTCATCAAGCCATGCTGTGGTGGTGTCCCATATACCAAATAGAGGAAGATTGGCACAGATGTTAGCTCAGGGACAATCTTCCTCACCGAAAAAAGAAAAAAAAAAAAAATCCAGCCCCTTAGAGGATCAGAAAGGAATCATAGATTTGACCTGGAGTGCAAGTGCCAATACCTCAGGGGCCAGGCAGGGGTAATAAAGGAAGGATTGTGGTAGCTGTGGTCTAAGGGCCAACACCACTCAGTGTCAGCCAACTGTTGCCATGTAGGACTCTGGGACCACGGCTACCACATCCTCCTCTTTTCAAGGAAAAAAATCAGGATTTAAAAAAATGTGAAATACAATATTGAATTTATTATCACTCATTGCATGTTTTTCTTTCAAATTATTTTTTCAACACGAATTTATTCGGGAGCAAACAGTGGGTTAGAATACAGTTGGGAATACAAAGACCAAGTTGGTCCCTGTTCCAGAAGCTCCCGGTCTGAAGGAGAGCTAGGCACAGAAACAGAGGATGTGGTATTGACTGCTAAGTCTGATGTGAGAGAGTGATTCCCAAAGTGTGATTGCCTGAGGACTTATTAGAAATGCAAATTTGCGGGCCCTGGCCGAAATCTACCAAATCAGAAAGCTGAGGTTGTTTTAACAAGCTCTCCAGGTGACTGAGGTGTATGCTGAAGTTAGAGAACCATCTTGATGGTGGAAAGCCAAGAGCACTTAGGAGGAGTGAGCAAACACAGCTGAGCCTACCTTGAGATCTCTGCTATGGAAAAATCACTCCGTGGTTCCTTCTAGGCTAGACTCTAAATAGGTTGCTCTCTGGTAATCCACAAAGATCACACAAAAGTGTATCTGTCTCTTTAGGAAACTGTAAGATCTTCAAGAGCAGGAGCTGATTCTTCTTTTAATTCTTCTTTCCTTTCTCCTCCTACTTTCAGACATCAGCACAATACTTAGAAGATACAGGCATTGAAATTTACTTGAAGTACCTAATTCAGGAATTAGACTAACACGATGCTCTACATTCATGATGAGAAAACAGCAAATTTTTATTTACAAATTTTCATAATTTATTGTGTAAAACATACATAAAATTTACTATTTTACCTATTTTAAGTGTACAGGTCAGTAGCCTTAAGTACATTCACACTGTCATGAAACCATCACCATCATCCATCTCTAGAACTTTTGCATCTTCCCAGACTGAAACTCCAAACCCATTAAACAATTGTTGGTATCTTTTGCCTTGTTTTTTCCAATGGGATTTTTTTTCCTATTGATTTGTATATGTTCATTTTAAATTAGGGATACCAACCATTTGTCTTCTACTAACTTGTTTTTTTTAAAAACTCTATTTGTCGTGATTTTTAAAAATCTGTTCAGAAAATTTTAAATTCTTCATGGAATCATAAAACTATGGTTAGAATTATATTAGCAAATCCATGAATATTTTCCTTTACAATTTCTTTGTTGCCATCCTTGAAGGCCTTCACCATTTCAATGTTATGAATATATTCACTTATTTTCTTCTCAAGTGTTAACATTTAAATATTTAATCCATATAGGATTTACTTAGATGTATTTTTTTTCCTAAATGGCTAATCAGCTGTTCCAACATCATTTACTGGATAATCCATCTTTCCCCTACTGATTTAAAATGTCTTTTCATACAAAATTTCTCCACTTCCTGGTATTTCTTCCTAGATCTTCCCTCTAGTCCTTTTAGAGTATAACAGTCTTAATTACTGTCCTGTTATACTCTACTCTCTAGTAATTTAATTCCTCCTCACTTTATGGTCATTTTAATGGTTGTATGATATTCTATCACACTTGCACCATAATTTTTTTACACCAATCCCCTACTACTAGGCATTTGGTAAGTATCTTATTTTTCCATACTATACAACGTGTAGTTTTGGACAATTAAATGAATTCTCTGCCTCGGTGGCTCAAGTCGCACACATTATCCGTTTACCCTTTTCTTTGAATCATTTAAAAAATTACAACCAATATGCTTTATTGGTCTCAATGATGGGATAACTGGCCATGAATCTATTGGCTAGGGTTTAGGATTACTCGGGCGAGACCTCCGAGCGACACCAGGGGGCGCAGTTTCCCAGGTTCGCATCAATCACATCCGGGTTCCACCGTAGGTTCGGGCAGAGGGCAGGCGGAACCTTTCTGTCGCGCCTTCAATTAACCTGCACGGCGGGGAGCAGTTAGGCCTCGACGCACCGCTGTCCAAGGGCGGTGCAGTTTGCTTGGGGCAGCGAAAGCCTGCGTGGGGGTTCTGTTTGCTTCTTCCTTCGTCGTGAGCAGCATGGACGTCCTGGCGGAGGAGTTTGGGAACCTGACCCCGGAGCAGCTGGCGGCGCCGATCCCGACTGTAGAGGTGAGGGCACGGCGCGCGGGTAGCCGAAGGGGCCGGCACGATCCCCTGGAGGCGTTGCCCCGAGAGCTCTCGGCGCGGAGGGCTGCGGGCCGGGGCTTGTGCGCATGCTTAGTACTCCGCGCAAGCGCAGGCCGCCACGTGGGGGGGGGGGGCCTCCTTTCCGTAGCCGGCCGCCGCGTGCGCCAGCGTTGACGAGCTGTCAGCCGCCATGGGGGCCGAGCGGCCCCTCGGGCGCCTTTAGGGTTGGACCCTGTCCAGTGTTCTTGTGTGTCGGGGGAGGGCTGGCTCTCGCCCACCTTGGGGGACGTATTGCATCTTCGCGGGCTTGGAGAGGACAGTGAGGTCCAGGGAGCCTGGGCCACTGTGGTGAGGTCCTGCAGCTGGCTGTGGTGGCAAAACCAAGTCGTCTGAATCGCAGACTAGTTTTCCTTCCTTTTAACCTGGAGTTCAAGTTTGGGCTGCAGGAGTATTTTAAACTCCCCCAACATCTACTCAAAATTTTTCCTAGGTGTTTTCTGGGGAGCAGCCCCATAGCTTGCACCAGATTATCAGAAATTAAGGATAACTGCCTTACAGTGAGCTACCTGATAAAGTTCAGCTGTTGACAGGTTGTATGAAAGGCTCATATAATCTCTCTGGGCCTCAAAATCTTCATTGGCGTGGAATGAGGACCTGGAGAAATGAGGCTTGAGATAGGCGAGAGATTTCAGGTAGAGGGAACAGGATTCTTTGAAACCCCGTTGGCAAGACCGTCTGATGTTTTTGAGGAGCTAAAATGCAGTAGGAGTGGAGAAGGGTAAAGGAGAGATGAAAGATGAAGGGTAGGTAAGAGTCCTGATCATGAAAGGTTTTGTTAGACATCTGAAGGAACAGTGAGATGCTATTGAAGGGTTTAAGCGGGAGAGTGACATGATCCCTGAGTCTATTGGATTATAAGAACCTCTTTATAATCATTTGGCAGATGAATAAAGTCACATTATAATCAGTCCATCAGATTCGATCTGTGAGTACTTGCAATACACTGCTGATCATCATGAGGCAACACTGGATTTTTAACTCTTGAAGAGTTAATGTTAAGAGCACTTACTATGAGGCAGGCTCTGTTTAAGCCTAACAGGCATTTCGTTATCTAATTCTCTGAAGTAAGGACTGTTTTCACCACATTTTGCCAATGAAGGGTTTTGAGGCCCAGAAAGGCTAAGTAACTAACCCAGTGTCAGAAGGCTGGTAAGTGGCTGATCTGGAATTTGGGCTCTGGTAGTCTGACTCCAGAGTCTTCATCCTTAACTGCTGACTGGACTCCTTCTCCAGAGAGCTGAAGGAATAAGCCTAAAGGATTTATATTTCCTGCCTGAATTTGCACAGCTATGAAGGGACCAAAATCACAGTTCCAGCCTTCTGATTCAGGAATAACAGTTCCTCTTCCTGGCCTTCTCCATCCAGTCCACCATCCCATCTTAAGGGTCCCGCCTGCAAAATCTACTCAAGTCTGAAGCTTCATTCCTGCTATTCTGCAAGTCTGAACCACAGTCATCTCTTGCCTCCTAGGCTCCTGACTTGTCCCACTCCAGTCTGTTCTCTCCTCTCAGCCATCACTTTAAACATACAACACACAAATATGATCATGTTGTTCCCTTGGTTAAAATTCTTCAGTCTCTGCCTGTTGCTCTTAGGACAAAATCTAAAGTCTGTACCATGTTAATAAGGCTTTTCTCATTCTGGCCACTGCTTACTTCTCCAGCCTTTTTCCATCCCCCACCCACCCCTAAGATCTTTCTACTCTTCTCGTATAGTTCCTTCTGATCTTTCTTTCATTCCTCTTTGTAGACTTACATACAGTAAAATGCATAAATACTAAGTGTTCCGTTACATTAGTTTTGACAGCTATGTATACCCAAATAGCTACCAACCAATACAAGGTATAGACCATTTCCATCACCCCAGAAAGTTCCTCTTTCAGTCTATCCCCACCACTTTTTGATTTCTATCATCTTAGATTCGTTTTGCCTGACTATCTTCTTTTTTTTTTTAAAGCCTTAATTTTTTTAGAGCTTTTTAGGTTCACAGCAAAATTGAGAGGAAGGTACAGAGATTTCTCATATATTTCGTCACCTCACTTTACACTTGAAAAATGTTTTTACTTTCTCCAGGTTGTCTGCCTCCCTCCCTGGCCACACCTTCTCAGTCTCCTTTGCTAGATCCGCCTTCTGCTGCTCATCTCTAAATGTTGGAATGTTCTTGATCTCACTTCATGGATCTCTTCTCCATCTGCACTCCTTAGGTGGTCTCTTCCATTACATGGCTGTAATTACCATCCATTTGCTAATTTATATCTCCCTAGTTTGTATCTCCAGGCCACTCTTTTCCCAAGTTCCAGACTCATGTTTGTTGTTTATTTGTTCCAGACTCATGTTTATTGTTTATTTGACACCTCCACCTGAGTGTCTAATGGATATCTCAAACTTACTGTACCCCCAACCAAACTCCTGTTAGCTCCTCCACACCTAGACCTGCTGCTCTGAGAACATCCCCGCTTCCTCATCTCCGTAGATGGCAACTGTAAGCTGTCAGTCTTGACTTCTCTTTCTCTCAAAGTCTCTATCTAATCTATGACCAAGTCCTGTTGGCTCTAACTTCACATTGTGTCTCCTAGCTAACAGTTTCTCACAACTGGTACTGTTATCAGCCTGGAGTATTGCAATAAACTCCTGAATGATCTCCCTGCTTATAACGTTGTCTGTTCTCAACTCAGCAGTTCAACCCATCATTTCACCTGATCCAATTAAAATGAGTCACATCATCATGTCACTCTTTTTGCTCAGAACCTTCCAGTGCTGCTCATGTCACTCAGAGTGAAAGTCAAAAATTTTACAGTTGCTGCAAGGTCTTACCTGATCCTTAGGCCCTTAGTGAGAAACTGTGAGTTTAGACTTAGTTCTTGCTTTCAAACTCAGTTCTACCCATTTGTCACATTTCCCATTAGCAAATTATGCCATTCATGAAAAGTGTCTTATCATGATAGGCTACTTAAAACCCTAGGAAGCTATAAAAAGCAGGCCAAAGAACTCACGAAGTGTGACCATTTGCAGCTGTTTAATATAGGACGTCCTTCTGCTGCCCTAAGATGAGCTCTGACTGTGCACTAGGTGAGAGAAAATGGGAGGGAGAAAAAACTCAAGAGACCTGGCTTCCCCACCAGATTCTGAAACTTAATCTCCCTTTCTCAAACTGGCAAACCCCCCTCATTCGGGAAGTGTCATGAGAACAAAATAAAGATGAAAAGTGGTTGGAATCTTGACTCATCAAGAAGAAATTAAATTATATTCTATTTAAGAAATCTGTGGTATGTATATATGTATATGTGTATACATATATTTATATGCATGTACACACACACTCACATATATGATTTCCATAAAAGTGGTTATAGGGGGCCAGCCCAGTGGCATGGTGGTTAAGTTTGCACACACTGCTTTGGTGGCCCGGGGTTCACGGGTTCGGATCCCAGGCACGGACCTACACACCACTCGTTAAGCCATAATGTGGCAGTGACCCATATACAAAATAGAGGAAGATTGGCAACAGATGTTAGCTCAGGGTCAAACTTCCTCACAAAAAAAAAAAAAAAAGTAAAAAGTGGTTAACAATGTAAAAATTATTTTTGTTTTCATGTACTTTCTTTTGCTTACTGTGATAAAGTGAGTCATTTTTGGTACATTAAAATAATTTCTTATAAAAATTGTGGTTACTAGCACAGAGTTCTGATGCTCTTATTGTTTTGCTGTTACAGGAAAAATGGAGGCTGCTTCCAGCATTTTTAAAGGTAATGAACATTTAATACTAATTAGTTATTTTTCTGATGAAAAGTCAAGAAATAAACCTTTCTTTTAAGATTAAATTTTTATCACCAACATTTTTCAATTGTGTACAGCTATGTACTTTGCTAGGTTTTGGAAATACAAGGAATTATAAGGCAGTATCCCTGCCTATGAGGTGCTAGTCGGGGGAGCAGTAATCTAATTTTAGAGATAGGAAATAGTATACATAGTAGCATGGCCGGTGAATAATACAGACTAAAGTGCTGTTGGCGAAAGAGTGATGCCATGGGTGTTCAGAGAGGGCCTTCCAAATGAAGTGAGACGTAAACCACATCTTAATTGGAAAGGATTTAACTAAGCTGAAAGGTAGGATGCAGAAAGATGGCTTCATAAAGGTGCTGAAGAGGAGCCTCCGTGGGGTCTGTAGGAAACAGCAACCAGTCTGTTTGGTTGGAATGAATGAATGGATCGTCCAAGGAACTGCTGAATGTAAGGTTGGTGTAGGGCTTCAATTCAGTTTTAAAGAGGTTATGCTAAGAAGCAGTGGGTACCACAATGAGACACCACTTGACACTCACTAGGATGGCTGTTGTCGAAAAGAAAGATAAGTATTGATGCGAACCTGGAGAAACTGGAACCCTCATGCTCTACTGGTGGGAATGTAAAATGTTGCACATACTTTGGAAAGCAGCCTGGCAGTTCCTCAAATGGTTAAACATAGAGTTACTAGAAGATCCAGCAGTTCTACTCCTAGGTATCTACTCAAGAGAAATGAAAACATATGTCCTTGCAAGAACTTGTACACAAATGTTTACAGCAGCGTTATTCGTAATAGCCAAAAAGTGGAAACAACTGAAATGAACATCAACTGATGGATGGATACATAAAGTATGGTATATCCATACAATGGAATATTATTTGGCGGTAAAAAGAAATCAAGTGCTGATACATACTACAACATGGATAAATCTTGAAGGTGTTATGCTAAGCAAAAAAATGGAGACTTGAAAATTGTGTTTTCAGTTAAGTTTTGTCGACTTAGTTCTATGTGACAGGCAGAGGGGAGAGTGCCGGGAGAGGATCCTGGGGAAGCTGTCAGGGCCAGATTTCTGACCCGATTTGAAAGCCGTTTTAAAGATTTTTGGCTTTTTTTCTAATAGCAATGGGAAGCTGTTGAAGAATGTTTAAGGAGAGGAGTGAGTGACCAGGAGTGAAATAAAACGATAGTAAGGTCAAAGAAAGGGTATTTTTAATTAAAAAAGGTATATACTATATATATTGTTTATATAAAAAGTATATATATATAAATTTTATAAATTTAAATTTTATAAACTTGTTTTATAAATATGCATTTATAAATTTATAAAAGTTATAAATTTATATATATTTTATATATTTATATAAATAAAATATATTTTTTATATAAAAGGGTAATTGTAACTTGTTTTTAAAGGAACTATACATAAGCAGAAGAGAAGGGGTGGTATTTATGATTCAAAAAAGAGGAGACCGTCGATGGCACATAGTCCAAGAGGAGATAGAAAACTTAATAGAAACATGAGACTAGTTATTTCATTCATTCATTCAATCTTGCGTTCATTCATTTAAAGTTGGGATTCTCCTGTACTCAGACTACCTTGAAATATACTTGTCCAAGAACGAAAGTATAAAGATTTTAATACATGACTGAAGGCAGGAATGCAAAGCTTGTAAGGTGGCCAGTGCTGTTGGCCAACAGAATCCTGACTCAGAACGTTAGGCTGGGATGACACCAGTGAGGAGGGACAAATGTAAATCCTGGTACTCAGTTTTGCACAGGTACCAAATGGGGTGTGCTTAACTTAATAGCGTTTTTTTTTGTGGAGATAAAAATTACCTTTTGACTTTTAGTTGATGAGCCTGTAATGTGGCCTGTTTCTTCAGTAGCAGTGGTACGATATCCAGAATGAGGGAGGTAGTAGCCCCCTGTACACTGGTCAGACTGTCAAGAGTGTTGTCGTGAGTTCAGGGCGCTCGTGTTAAGAGGAACATAGACAAACTGGAGCACGTCCAGCAGCAGGCCGTTGGCTACTGAAGGGTCTGGAAGACTTGCATGTGAGAAATAGTTGAAGGGCCTGTTCAGCCTGAAAGTGAGAACATGAAAGAGAGATGTGATAACTAAATGGACTGTCCCAGAACAGGTATTTATTTTAGAAGAGACAATTAAGTCCCAGGGGTGGACACTGGAGGAAGGCAGACTTCAGATCATTATAACGTTGAATTTTTTTTCCCCAGCAATCAAGACTGCTTCAAAATCAGGTGGTAGTTTTGTAAGCCGGTGAGATCCCCAATAAGGAAGTGTAATTAAAGTAAAGGTTCTGTGATCATCTGTCAGGAATGTTCTAGAAGTGTTGAACTAATTGCGTTTGAAGATTAAGGTCAAGAAAATGAACATGTACAGTCCTTTTAAATCTTAAGATTTCGGAGTCTGTGTGTCTGTTTTTTCAGTGTTTTCCACAGCAGCACACAGCACTACCTGCACTCATTACTGACTTCTGAGAGGAAAAGGAAGTCACTGCTAGCTGGTATCTGATCTTAGGTTCCCTGAATTCCACACTGCCTTCAATTTCAAATGTGATTATTTTCAGTTTTCTTAGTAGAGATCTTTATTTTTCCCCTCCTCATTCTTCTATAAGTGATAAGAATAGCCAGAGTCTGGATATGTGGAAATCATGAAATTGCTCATATAGGAGAAAGATAAAGAAGAAAATAGGCATTTTTTGAGAGTTAAAGAGATGATGCTCATTTGCTATATTTTTTTCTTGGATTTTTTTGAAAAATTCAAAGTATGCAGAGAAAATCTTGCTTTATTTATTAACTTGAAGGGAGTGATTAGGTATGTTCACATACTTGTATCTTGAACTGCAAAGATCAGGTTGCTTCTCAGCAGGAAAATTTAAGGGTGTACTAGTAAGATGGAGGAGAAATTCAGTGAGGATGCATACGTGTGAAATTTTACTAAATAAAACTCATGGATTTTTTTTCTCACTTCGGTTTTGAGAAAAAGTTGATGATCCCCTATTATTAGAGTCTATTATATAATCTGCTATTTTGTTCTAACCTACTTTTTACTTTTTATCTGTTTAGGTTAAAGGCCTTGTGAAACAGCACATAGATTCATTTAACTATTTCATTAACGTAGAGGTAAGCATCAGATCTTAGAAACAGACGTAGCTAAGAATTCATTGGAAGGCAGAGTCTTCACTCATGTTGCTCTTTCCACTGCAGATAAAGAAGATCATGAAAGCCAATGAAAAGGTGACGAGTGATGCTGACCCCATGTGGTACTTAAAGTAAGGAATCAACCACTCTTAATTTGCTCTCTTGATTACGTCAAACCTTTGTTAAAGTGAATGTAGTTGCTATCAAAACTTTTAAAATAATTTTCTTTTTATCTGTTTAATAAGTTAATTGTCAAGTGCTCAATTTTTTTTTTTTTTTTTTTTGGTGCGGAAGATCAGCCCTGAGCTAACATCCGTGCTAATCCTCCTCTTTTTGCTGAGGAAGATGGGCTCTGAGCTAACATCTATTGCCAGTCCTCCTCCTTTTTTTCTTCCCCAAAGCCCCAGTAGATAGTTGTATGTCATAGTTGCACATCCTTCTAGTTGCTGTATGTGGGACTCGGCCTCAGCATGGCCGGAGAAGCAGTGCGTCGCTGCACGCCCGGGGTCCGAACCCGGGCCGCCAGTAGCGCAGCTCGCGCACCTAACCGCTAAGCCACGGGCCGGGCCCTCAAGTGCTCAATTTTTAATTTTCAACATCAAGTGCTCAATTTTTAGTTGGTAAACTAATAATAACAAGTGGAGTTATGATTGAGAAGTTACTGAAACTATTAGGTTTTAAATTTTTTTAAAACAATTTTAGACTTATAATACAAAGAGTTCCCACATTACCCTTCACCCAGCTCATCCTAATACTAACATCTTACATAACCAAAGCACACTTAGCAAAACCAGGAGATTAGCGTTGATACAATACTATTAAGTAATCTACAGATCTTACTCAAGTTTTCCCATTAATGTCCTTTCTCTGGTCCAGGATTCAGTTCAGGACCCTATTTATGTTCGGTTGTCATGACTCCTTAGTCTCTTGCAATGTAAGACAGTTCCTCAAGCTTTTCTGGACTTTAATGACCTTGACACTTTTGAAGAATTCTGCTCAGTTGTTTTCTGGAAGGTCCTTTGATTTGGGTTTGTGTGGTGTTTGCTTATGATTAGATTGGGTTATGCATTTTTTGCAAGAATACCACGGAAGTGATGTTTTATCATTCTCACTGCATCATATCAGGGGGTGCAGATGTCAATATATTTTATCACTGGTGTTTTTCACTTTGTTCACTCGATGAAGGTGATATCTTCTGGATTTCTCCACTGTAAAGTTACTATTTTTCCTTTTGTAATTAATGAGTATCTTATGGGGAGATCCTTTGAGACTATGCAAATATCTTATTTCTCATCATATCTTAACCGGTGATTTTAGCATACATTGATGATTCTTACCTATACCTGTTATTGCTGTGGTGTTTACCTAATGGTGAGTCTCTATTTCCATCATTCCTTCGACATTAATATTGGAATTCTACTGTAAGGAAGAGCTTTTTCTTCCCCTCATTTATATCTCTCTCT
Source organism: Diceros bicornis minor (assembly GCF_020826845.1). NCBI lineage: Eukaryota > Metazoa > Chordata > Mammalia > Perissodactyla > Rhinocerotidae > Diceros > Diceros bicornis. Next base: position 17,795,992 of record NC_080764.1, on the reverse strand, counting down.
ATAATTTTATTTATATCAATATGAATTCATGGGTATTTATTTTATTCTACGGATCATAATACAGTACTGTCGTTATTTTATTGCTCAAATTATCCCAGCTTTGGCCGTGGGGCCATCCTTCAGGTTGACTCCTATGTCCTGTCAACAGGCTCCCGTTAATTTTCGAGCACTCCTTTACTTTCTGGCACTGTGAAATGTGGTTCATCTGGTATTTTCCCTATCCCAGCCTGGAATCAACTATTTCTCCAAGGAACTCTAGTCTCTTTTATTAGAGAATAGTGCTTAGAAATTAAGATATGGATACTAAAGCCTCCGTAGACAGAGCTGGGAAATATCCGTATGTACACTGACACATGCATACACACACATCTATATTTCAGTATCCTATCCTTTTTTATATGTATTAAAAACCATTCATACTGATACTCCTGATTGTAATCCAACTCTACAGGACTCATTCTAACCTGTCTTTCCTTCTTTGTAACTTCTGTCCCTGACAGTGAGAAACCTAGCTCTCATTATCCATGCTATGTTTACTTATTTATTCAGTCCTAGAATATATATAAAGTAGTTTCAGAATTGTTCATTCATGCCTCTGTGAGAGTAAAATTTACTGATTGGAGTACACTATTTGTACACCACTTTTTTGTCTTTATCTTTACAGTATCCAATCAAAATTCAGTTTTCCAAAGTTAATTAGATGAGTTATTTTCTTTCACACTTCTTCAGTGCAGTTATATTATTCATCTGCAATGCGGAAGGTTTGTGGTTCCCTCTGCATCCTGGTTGATTTTAATTATGCCTTTATTTTTTGGGTATGTGAAACATTGTTATGTTTTTAAGAGCTAGATCTATAGAAAAAAGTATATTCAGGAAATTGTTGCTCCCCTCCCAATTCTTTCTGCCTTCTTCCCAGGTACTCCCTGGGGGTAACCAGTCTCAGTCACTTTCTCAGGAGAAAGTTTCTGCTTTCTCCTTCTCATGTTTCTTTTGTACAAATGAGCATATGTATTTTTTCCCCTTATATCCTCTTTCTTACATGAATGATAGCTTACTATGGACACTCATTTGTACTTTGCTTTTTTCATTAAGTATCATTTTCAGGAGCTATATTTCCAGTATATTTGTAAAGAGATGTACAGTAATTTTTTAAAAGATACTTTGATGGTATTTTCCCTCCTTTGTAAAGCTATCTGTACTGTCACTTCAAGAAGATCTCCAGTTATAATTTTTAATTTGTCATCCTTAGCAAGATAAGCATTTGTCAAAGTATAATCCTTATATTTGGGGATAATAGCTTGTTTATATGTTCTTTGAGGAAGTATCATTGGTAATGGAGTAATTTGCTTTTCAGATATCTTAATATCTATGTTGGGCTTCCTGATGTTGAAGAAAGCTTCAATGTAACTAGACCAGTGTCCCCTCATGAGGTAATTATCAACCTTACTTTAATTGAATTTGTTTGCTTTTAGTCAAAAAGTCTGTGCCCTTAATATATACTCTTAAGAGATTTAAAAACAGGAAAAAAAGTCTCTTAGGAGACAAAGGCAACCAAAATAAATAAGTACCTGTGTAATACTGTAATATATTAGGAAACAATTCTGCACTATTTAGTTTTTCATTTAATTGTAATTAACTTGTGTTTTATTTATGTCCTGTTTCTGAGCTTTTTAGCAGTCTCTCTCTATTCCCCCTCACCAGCCTCTGGTGCCTGGCACAGTGTGCTGTTTGTTACAGATGTTACTTGCTTAGCACAATTTTTTTTTTTTTTGGTGAGGAAGAGTAGCCCTGAGCTAACATCTGTTGCCAATCCTCCTCTTTTTGCTGAGGAAGACTGGCGCTGGGCTAACATCCGTGCCCATCTTCCTCCACTTTATATGTGGGACACCTGCCACAGCATGGCTTGCTGAGTGGTGCATAGGTCCACGCCCGGGATCCGAATCCGCAAACTCCAGGCTGCCGAAGCGGAGCGCACGAACTTAACCACTATGCCACTGGTCCGGCCCCACTTAGCACAGTTTTTGAGGGTCAGCATGCATTGTGTTAGGTGGAGGAGACTGAGGACTAGGAGCTCACAGTCTAATAGAAGAGACAGATGAGAAGAAAATTTAAATACTCGGGTTTTAGCAGAGCTACAGAGAAAGGCTATAGAACAGGCCTGTTTATCGGCTTTTAACAGATTCTAGCTTTCTCTTCAAATTCTTCCATTTAGTGTCCATAATTGGGAATTGATTCAGGAAAGAAAATCATTTTTGTAGATTTATCTGGTGTTGTGAGAATATAAAGCTAAAATAGCAGTTAGAAGACGTAGCACAGGAATCTTTATTAAACAACAAGTAAGTTGCTAGAGTGTTGTAGCTGGCTGAGCAAGGTTAAACAGGAAGTATGATCAAGTAAGCAGACATTTTATATGGGCAAATTTTGGTATTACTTAATCACCAAGTATTGATTGAACATTTATTTTGTGCCTCAGCATTGAGAGCTATAAAAGAAATGAGAGACAGTATCCTTCCTCAAGGAGTTCATACTCTTGCGGAGGGATTAAAATAACAAAACACATGAAACAGAGATACCAGGGGTTGCAAACTTGAATGCCTAGAAGGGTCAGTATGTGACGGTAAGGTCAGGTAGGTGAGGTCAGTATGTGAAGTTATGTTGAATAGGAAATGGTGAAGACTGGAACATTGGAAAGTGTGTGCCCCAGTTTGTCTTTTCCTCCCTCCCCATTCCATTTTGCTAGACCTTTCCAATTTTTCAAGAACTACACAGCCAATTAGCAATTTCCAAGTCATTTTCTAAACTATGTTACTGAATTCAGAGAAGGGAAGAGACAAAGTAGTTGAAGTAGTCATTATAATTATTCTTCCTGATGTTGAAAAAAGCAACATGGCATTAGAGAGAGAGGGTGCAAAGATTTCTTGGAGGGATGTTTGAGTCTTGCAGAGCAGGTGGGTGGGCGGTCATGAGACCCACAGCAGCATTGGCAGGGTGCAGGTATTGCAGATTCGACCGGCACAGCCGTACTCCTGTGATAAGAGAGAGGCCGAGGGAGGCGGAGGGAGCTCATGGAGGTAGTCTGGGGCCTAGGGGATGGATCCCCATTTTTACCACATCAAGTGAGTTTCAGTTCCATTTGAAGGGATAAGTTTGTTAAAACCCATGAATGTTTGTTTATCTATCATGGGCATTACATTAGTTTTATTAATAAAAATGAGATAAAATTTATATAGTACTCTGTACCAGGCACCATATATAAAAATATATGTTTATACTCATGAGAATTAAAATTATTCTCGTTGTCCTTTTATATACGAGGGAACTGAGATGCAGAAAGGTGATTTAAACTTAATTGATAGAGCTAGGATTTGAACACAGTCAATAGAGTCCACACTCTGAATCGCTGTGCCATCCTGCCTTTGGCCTAGCCTGAAGGAGGAGGCTTGATCTAATTGAATATAAGATAAACAATTTTTATTGATCAATAATAGGAATATCTGATATTTTAAAATCCCAGGCACTGTTAAAAAGGCTAGAAGAAATTTAATTCTTAAGTATTTTTGGTTCAGTAGAGGCCAGAGAGAGGATTCAGCACCATAAATTCTAGGGTTGATGTTCAGAGAAATGCTTTTTGAGACTACAGAGCCACCTGATGACTCTCAATATGATGGGGAAGTCATTGGAAGATTTTGATGGAGTTTCCTGTGTCTGGTCGTGGTTCAGGCAAGGGCATCTTTTTGTGAGTCATTGCCACGTAAAGCTAGAGCACACACCAACGATTTCTAAAGTTCTGCAAGTGACTCAGAAATTGTTAGAATGATGTGAGAAATGATTTGTGCTGTAACATATCACTGGGTAAGGAATTTTGTCATATAGTTTAGTTTATTTGGAGGATAAAAGGAAGTATAGTTTAAATTTTTTAGTTTGTCTGTGTGTATACTTTAGTTATTATACTGGTTTTAACTGTTTTGAATAAGCCAGCCGTAGTGGTTACCTTCCATGGACCCAGTTTTCAAGGAACAATCTAATTGTTTCAAAGATATGGGAGCAGACTGGTGATGGCATCAGATCAGTGAGAAGAAAATCAGTACCAGATTTATTGTTCCATTTCTGGGCTGGCAGGGGCAGGCATGCTGTGGCGATGTCTGGATCAATAGCTGGCATCATTCCCCTCAAGAAGAAGGTAGCTCATAACTCCCAGCGCCCTAAGGCAGCACATGGAACAGCTCAGTGGTCCATGGAGAGATCATATGTGGGCCATATTTCTACTAGAGACGGAGCTCTTTGAGGCTGCCAGGCCCTTTCTTTTCCAGAGAGGAGGAGCAGTGACTGTCTGGTTCTATTTCAGTGTCGTCTGCGGGACATGACATACTCTGCCCCCATCACAGTGGATATTGAGTACACCCGAGGCAGCCAGAGGATCATCCGCAATGCCTTACCCATTGGCAGGTGAGAAATGATCTCTATATTGGAACACACACTGCCTGCATTCCAGCCCTGTGAGGTGACCTTGAGCAAGTACTAAAGTTCTCTCTGCCCCATTTCCTCATCTGAAAAATGTGGGAAATGGTGCCTACTTCATGGATTATTTTGTGGATTCAGTGAGTCAGCACATGTAAAGCACTTAGTTGTGGTTATTATTTCTAAATTATGAAATGTTTTCTGTAAAGTTAAGGAAAATGCTTCCATTTCCTCCTGTAACTCCAGGCTGTTAGGGAAACATTAGGTAAGATAGCATTTCGGTGAACTCTCTTGGGCTGGTCTTCTTGGTGGATTCATGTGTCTTTTAAGTTTGAGTTTTCCTGGAAGTTTAACTGTTTCTCATATAGCAGTATTTAAGGGAGAAGTTACTTATTTGCCCAGAACAAGTTTGGAAATGATAGCTAGGATTAGCTAGTATGTTTGCAGTCTGCTTTTCCTAATTAGAGAAATATATTGACTCTCCTGTAGAAATGGACATAACCCACATTGATAATAACAATGTTTAATAATGATATTGGACTTTAAGCTTACTCCAAATAATTCCCATTCAAGTGTTTTTCCCCCTTCAAAAGTGCTAAGAGCTTAATAAACAATCCATTCGTTCAACAAATATGCACCAACTTCCTGTCATTTGTCATGCACTATGGTACTCAGGTACTAAGTAAGTACACTAAGGTACTCAGGTAAATAGAAGATACTTAAGATACTGCTCCTGTCAGCTACATTGAATCCCTATGGCACCATTTGGTAAGTACTATGATAGAGAAGTCCAAAGTACTGTGGGAACACACAAGTTTAACAGATCCTTCCCCAACTTCTCCTAAAGGAAGGGGGTTTTTGTATTGTTTCTCTCCTCATTCTTTAGTAAGGAAAATAAGTAGGGATATTAAAATATTAATCTTTGTTTTAGCAGGACTGTTTATCAATGTTAAGATAAGAGCTTCTCTCTTTCTTACATATGGACCACACTAGTGTCCAGTTAAATCTTGGACCATTGCTCAATTATTACCTGGATTGAATATTGTGAAGGAAAGATTGGAGAGAGAGGAGCAAAACAAAAATAGTTGGTAAGATTTAGGCTTTAGATCCTGGTTAAAGAGGAGGCAGGGAAGGGCGTGCATGTAACTGATATTTGTTGTATACCTACTGTGTGCCAGCCACTGTGATGGGTGATTTCCTTGATTAGCCCTGCATTCAAAAAAATGACCTCTGTTAGAATGCTTATATGTAGCATGCATTACCGAAGTTAAATACATTATCTCATTTAATTGTTTATTTTTAATCTAAAAATTTTAGTTTAATCCAAATAATATTCGTACTTGGTAACAAATCAAATAGTGCATAAGAACATTTGATACAAAGCAGTAGTTTTCCTCCCTACCCATCCTCTCCCCAGTCCCATTCCCAACCTCATAACCATTTCTGTTGTTTTTCTGGTGGTTATTACATCTATAACTTTAAATGCTATGCTTATACCTTTTTTTTGTTTGTTTTGCTGAGGAAGATTAGCCCTGAGTTAACATCTGTTGCCAATTTTCCTCGTTTTTTTGCTTGAGGAAGATTAGCCCCAAGCTGACATCTGTGCCAATCTTCCTCATTTTTTGCTTGAGGAAGATTAGTCCTGAGCTGACGTATGTGCCGGAGTTCCTCTACTTTATATGTGGGTTGCTGCCACAGCATGGCTGATGAGTGGTGTAGGTCCGCACCCAGGATCCGAACCTGCGAACCCGGGCCTGCAAAGCAGAACACACTGAACTTAACCACTATGCCACAGGGCCAGCCCACTTAATTTCTTGGTACATCAACTTTAGACATTATTTATTGACTCCTAATAAAGAAGATGGGGATTAGCTCATGTCTATCACCCACTTTCCTTGTCCCTTCCTCCTCTAAATTTTGCTTCTTATTTTTAATCCTTCTTTTGGGTACTGTGGTCATTTTAATATTCTTATATCTTAGTCAGTGTTTTGATTTCCTTCTGTGTAAAATGAGGATGTTGCTATCCCTACCTTTCCATTATGGTTTCTTTTTTTACCTATGAGTTACTTAGAAGACTGTTTTAAAATTTCCAAATTGGTTCTTTACATCAGTTTTTGGAACTTCGTGGAGACCTATTTATTTTCATATATGTTTCATGTGTGTTTGGAAGCAAGGGGCGTTCTCCAGTTGTTTTGTGTCATTGGCTATGTTTTTCCTTTAGATCAAGCTTGTTAATTGTGTTGTTTAGATGTCATGCATCTTCACTGATTTTTGATTTGTTTGTTCTCAATTACTGGTAGAGATGTGTTAAAATTTCCCACTATGATGGTGGATTTATCCATTTCTCCTTACATTTTTGTGTATTTTTGCTTTTTTTTTTTTTTTTTTTTTGTGAGGAGATCAGCCCTGAGCTAACATCCGCCAATCCTCCTCTTTTTTTGCTGAGGAAGACGGCCCTGGGCTAACATCTGTGCCTATCTTCCTCCACTTTATATGGGACGCCGCCACAGCATGGCTTACCAAGCAGTGCGTCGGTGCGCGCCCGGAATCCGAACCAGCGAACCCCGGGCCGCCGCAGCGGAGCGCGCGCACTTAACCGCTTGCGCCACCGGGCTGGCCCCTATTTTTGCTTTTTGAAGTTATGGTATTAGATGTGTAGAATTTAGAATTTTTAGGTCTTTCTGGTGAATTGAACCTTTTATTATTATGCATTTATCTTCTTTATCTTTTGTAATGTTTTTTGCCTTAAAATTTATTTTGTCGGCTCTTAATACAGCCACATCTCCTTTCTTTGGTTATTTTTCTGACATATTTTTTAAAACCTTTTCTTTTTAATCTTTGTATGTCCATATGTTTTAGGTATGTTTGGAGTAAACTACGTATGGCTAGATTTTTAAAAAATTTACCTGAGACTGTAGTCCATTTACATTTATTATGTTACTGATATATTTGGATATATTTCTGTCAACTTATTTTGTACTTTTAATCTGTCCAGCTTTTCATATATTTCAGGTTTTTTCTCTTTTTGCCTTTTGGATTAATGGAAATTTTTTTTTTCCCCCTTACTCTCCCTCAACTGATTGAAAGTCATATACAGTATTTCTGATTGTTTGTGTTTACTTTAGGAATTTTGAAATGCATACTTAACAAAGTTTGAAAATAATCAATATCTTTATTCTCCTCCTGGAAAGAACAAGGACCTTAGAAAGCTCTGACTTGGATCAAGTCAACTCCCTTGACTTGTGTGCTTTTGTTGTACCAAACTTTAGTTCTATTTTGTGTTTTTTTTAACCCATAAATCAGAGTTATTATTATTGTCTTATAGTTAATATTATTTTATAGTTACCCACATTATTTACCATATTCTTTGCTTACCATACATGTTTGTGTGTCAGACTTTGATTCCACATTTATTTTTCATCTTCCTGAAGTTTTATCGTTTAGAAACTCTTTTAGTTTGGGTCTATTAGTAGTAACTTCTCTCAGTTTTTGTCTGAAAATATCCTTATATCAACCTCATTCTGAAAGATGACTCAACAGAATGAGAAAAATCTAGGTTGACAGTTATTTTCTCTCAGCACTTGGAGCTGTCACTCCACTGGCATCTGTTCATTGCAGGTGTGAAGTTATCTGTCCATCAAATCATCCTTCCTTTTATAGTAACTTACCTTTTCTTCTGGCTGGGTTTTAAATCGTCTCTTTGTCTTTGGTGTTTTGTACCTTAACTGTGTTTAGTTGGGGCTTTTTTTTTTTTATCCTGCATATATATTATTGTAGGGATTTATGGCTTTTATACATTTTTTAAAGTTCTCAGCCATTATCTCTGAATAGGACTTCTCACCCATTTTGTGTATTCTCTCCATCTAGAAGTCTGATTAGACGTATATGAGACCCTCTCCCTCTATTCGTCCATGACTGTTAAACTCTCTTTCATATCATCCATCTCTTTGTCTCTCTGAAATACATTCTCAGTTTCTTCAGAGCTCTTTTCCAATTCAGTAATTCTGTCTTCAGCAGTGTCAAATCTACTGTTCTTCAGCCTATTTATAGATTTTTAAATTAATGCTTACGTTTTCATTTCTAGAATTTTTACTGAGTTCTTTTTCAAAACTCCCTGCTTAGTTTTGGTGGTCTCTTCTTCCTTACACTTTGACTCATTGTGCTATTTCTATGTAACTAAGGAGAGGCACTTTGTTTGCCATGAATGAAGAGTTGCAGCCATTTCTGACTTTCACTGCAAAGTTGGAGGAAACCAAACATTTGAGTTTTTTTAATCTGTGCTGGAGGAGCAGTGTGCCGGAGGAAATACTTCATTTCATCAGCTCTTTCTCGTAACTACCATTGCTCTGCCTTTTCTAACACGTCGAAGAGGAATGCAGACCCCTTAGTGATGTGTACAGTGCACAGCTTGTATTCTTCTCACCTTTTTTGCCAGTGACAATCTTTATGTGATATTTCTTTTTGTTTTATTTTAAACAGAATGCCCATAATGCTACGTAGTTCAAACTGTGTTCTTACAGGAAAAACACCAGCAGAATTTGCCAAACTGAACGAATGTCCGTTAGATCCAGGTATGTGTGATTCCTCAGATTTGCCCCCCTTCCTTTGTTTTTTGCCTTTGTTTTACTGTGGATGCTGTTTTAACATTTTTCCACAAAAACAATACCAGCCTTTCTGCTTTATAATGAACTTGAACTTGGATAAAACTTCATTTACAAAGTGTCTGGAAATTTGGCTCCAACTTTATTCTGTTAGTCTGTATTTCTAAAAGGTATACTATTTCCTCTTTTATTTCACGTTTAAAACTTTAATATCCCAAGTTCTGATTTATTGCTGTGGTTTGTCAGTCTTGTTTTTGTCTCTTTGCTCAATGGTTTCTTTTGGTATGCTTAAAAGTTCAAGAATAATCTCACAGTTAGTTGTCTAGCTGGACGAAAAGACTCAAATAGCTTTCTACAGGCTGTTTTCAATGCAGTAAAGGGGCAAAGAATGAATCTTTTAAGTTTTTAACAGTTTTTTTTTTTGTAACTATTTCTAGGCAGTTTCTTTGGTTAAGTTTCAAGCTTAACACTTAACAGAAAGTTTCTTTTAATTCCTTAACTCATTTCACATTGATTTAGTTTATGGTTGCTTTAATCTAATTCCTTTAAAGTTGCATTAAGGTAGTATCCCGGAAGGCTTTGGAAAGATGGTAACAATGTGACTTTACTAGACTGTAACAAAATGTTGCATAAGTCAAATATGTTGCCATTTTTTTGCTTATATTCTGCAGGTAAAATGAAGTCTCACTTTATCCTATTCTGAATAGTCTGCAAAGAAACGTGATAATGTTTTATGAGTTTTATTGAATATAGAATATTATTTTGGAAACTAATCTTAGTCTACCATTGTCACTGATTTGTTAGAGAAACAAATTTCAGTTTATATTAAAGATTGTCGGTATTTCTGTGCTTAAGAAATCTGAAGACAATTTATTTCACATTTTTTTCATTCGCCTCTTATATACGTCGGGTACTAATGATACATAGACTGATAAGATACATTCCCTGCCCTCAAGAAGTTTATTATCTTATGGCTCGTTTGTGTAAAATCAGGTGCTGGCACTATCACCAATTCATAAAACAGTATCAGCAAACCCCTTCAGATGAAGTGATGGCCGGCGCCATGAGGCAGCAGAAGAGCGATCTCTAATGCAGGAGATTACTAAATTATGCTGTTTGAAGAATAGGCGGTGAAGCTTTTCTTGTTTCCTTGGGGCAGGTGGCTACTTCATTGTTAAAGGAGTAGAAAAAGTTATTCTCATCCAAGAGCAACTGTCTAAGAACAGGATCATTGTGGAGGCTGATAGAAAGGGGACGGTTGGTGCTTCAGTTACCAGGTATGGGAAGCAAAGATGATGTTCCTAAGAAATATTGATAATTCCATTAATATCAGATGGCTCTCTTTCAGTACGAAAGTAACCAGTTATTTCTCTCTGGTAAAAGGCAGCATAATATTTAAAGTATCTGCATTTAATTTATTGTATAAGTCTGTAAGCACAGAATATTGATTTAAAATGTTCAGTGATGAATGTGTGAAACATTGTTTGAAAGGCCACTTGTTATTTTATTCAAGTTGAATTTTATGTTAATTTGTAGCATTAAAGGAACTTTTAAAAAAGAGAGAAGCACTCTAGTTTTTCATGCTCCTTTTCAGTCTTTGACCATCTTATGTATGTACATCTACATCGATAGAATCAGAGACTATTTTATACTCAATATTTAATGAATTATATCATGGACTTAACATCTTATTAGTTTTCTAGACCAGCTTCTTTCACAGTATACTCATTTTTCTACAACAGCGTCCCTTATATCACTCCCGTAACAACTTTTGTCTGGTTTATTATCGTGTAATTTTAAATTTGCATGTTAATGAGTTCTGGGAATTAAAAAAATCGTGGCATAGTTAAGATGTCAGTATGCAATAGTTTCTCTGCTGACAACATGTAATTAACTGCTTAACTCGAGTTTCTGCATTTTTCTTTCTGATGAAGAGGCAGCTGACAATGGCCATTCACTGAGCAGTTACTAGGAGCCAGGCAGTGTACTAGGTGCTTTACATATACTGTTTAATTGTCACCTCAGCCCTCCAAGATAAGTAGTATTATCTCCATTTCACAGCTGAGTAACAGGCCTTGAGGCCAGAGTGACATCAATCATCAGAGGGAGCCAGCATTTGAATCCAGATCTAATAATTCTACAACCCATGTCTTCCCACTGTACACACCTTTTGGAGCCAGGGCCACTGGGATTTGAATCCCAAAGTTGTTGTCTACTAGCTATGAGGCACTTGGGTGGGAGTTACGTAGCTTCTCTGGGAGTTAACGTAGCTTCTCTATGCTCGGTTTCCTGGTACAGGATTTGGAGACACTACCTCAAAGTAAGTGTTAGTAGGTAGGAGATTAGAGCTAATACAAGTAGAGTGAGTAACAGCGCAGTGTATGTGGCGGTGATCAGTATGTTTTACTGTTGTGGTTGATTAAAGCTTGGAAATGTTTTTAAATCCATTAGGGATTTTATAGCTAATAGAGATATCAGTAGAGACCAAGATTGTAGGTATGTTTTATTGGATTATTAGTTTAAAAATTCATAGTATATAAATTCATTTCTTCATAGTTTTCTCATTGTGGCGTAGGCTCATTTTGAGATTTTTCTCTTCAAATGTGTAAAATTGATCATGAATATGTCCTACAGTGGATCAAAGCAGTTCAGTAGGATCAAAGTGAAGTAGATCAAAATGAATTGGTGATTGTCACTCATTCACCCACAAAACTTCCATTGTAATCTCAAAGCTAAAGAAACATTTATAGTGTTATTGAATGTTCGTGGAAGTGACAGGGAGGCAGGAAAGGAGTTGTGCATCTTTGCAAAGCACCTATTAGAAGGGACCTTACTGATCGTTATTGATCAGTTGAACCTTATTGATTGATCATATGCCGTGTTACTAGCTTGAAACTAAATGGGGATACAGCTTAACGAACTTGTGTTTCCTTATAGCTCCACCCATGAGAAAAAGAGCAGAACCAATATGGCTGTGAAACAAGGGCGATTTTATTTGAGGCATAATACTTTGTCAGAAGATATACCCATTGTAATCATATTTAAGGTAAGGCAACAGGTATCTACTGAAAATTATAAAGAATTCTTTCTCTGATTTATTTTCATATGTAATTAGAAATTTGGAGGATAAGGAGTTCTAGAAATAGAAAGATTTATGGCATGGATAAGTTGTCAGTCATTTGTATTTTCAATTGAAATCTAGTAAGACCTGGGTTCAGATATTTTAAAAAATAGTAATCTATTTTTTTAATAGATACAGTATAAAAAATTCCAGAGATACGAAAGGGTATATAGTGGTGAGTAAGCCTCCCACCCACGTGTACCTAACCACATAGTTCCCTTACCCAAAAACACCACTTGCTGCTAGTTTCTTGTGCACTTTCTAGAGAGAGTCTATGCATATACAAGCACGTAAGTATATAGTAGGTTTTTATTCTGTTTTGTTTTTTACTTACATGCATTGCACACTGTTTTGCACTGAGCTCTTTTTTTTTTTTTTGTAACTTACATCTTGCAGATAGTGTTATGTTAGTTCATACAAAGCTACTGCATTCTTTTTGGCAAACTTCCATTTATGGGTGTACCATAGTTTATTTAACCCCGTCAGTGGACATATACACTCTTGCTGTTATAAAACTGCTATAATATGTTACACATGGGCTAGGATATCTGTAGGCTAAATTCCTAGCAGTGGAATTTTCTAGGTCAAAGAGTATGGACCACGTTCATTGTTCTTTTTTATGGACTTCTGGATTCTGGTGAGTTTCTACATAAACAAATATTCAATCTACAATTGATTTTTTTTTTTTTCAGCTGGTTTGTGAATTGTTGGCTTAGAACCTAAGACATTTTCCCATAGAAATAACGTTTAAATGGTATAGTTTTCTCAGATCACTGCATGTGGTCCTCTTAACCTGCTCTGAGACTTAAATATTATATCCATTCTACAAACAGTTAAATTGTAGTATTCGTCATTAGGCAAAACAGAAAAATACTTGGCATTATAGGATAACAATTAATCCTCAGTATTTTCAGATTCTATTTTGGCAATTCTCCTACTTGCTAAAACTTATTTTAACCCCCAAATCAATACTTTTGGTGCTTTTACAGTTATTTACGGACATGCACATGTGCAGAGCAGCTAAAAATTTGAGTCACCAAGCAGGCACATTCCCAGCTGAGGTTGGACACTCTGCCTTCGCATTTCAGCTCTCGTCCTGTAAACAAGTGCCCTTTTTGAGATCTGTTTAGTGCCATGTTTTTCACATTTTATACTTTTTCTTGATGGTTTTACTGTGTAAAATGGCCCCTGAGCATAGTGCTGAAGTGCTGTCTACTGTTCCTAAGCACAGGCAATGTGATGTGCCTTACGGAGAAAATACATGTGTTAAGTAAGCTTCGCTCAGGTATAAATTACAGTGCTGTCGCTGTGAGTTCAGTTTTATGAATCAACAATATATATGTTATATAAGGTAGCTTTAAACAGAAACACACATAAAACCAGGTTCTGTATTGATCAGTTGAAGAAAATGTAATTAGAGGCTCACAGGAACCTAATCTAAGCATTGTCCCCTTGGAGCAATGCTTCAGGATTTAGTTCAGTGTTTTTGGCAACTTTGTAGAACGTAGCTACCGTGGATAATGATAATCGACTGTACATGGGTATGAAATGAATCTTGATGACTAGGTTGATTGAAATAAAGAGCTCAGATTGAAATAAAGAGCTCAGATTATTTGAGGAAATACTAAAGAGGTACTAGATACTTCAGATAATTTTAGGGGTTGCTAATACTCATTTCTCATTATTTAGTTTCACCTCAGAGTTAAATATTTCTGTTCAGCAGTTGTTATGATAGTAGAAATATTCTGGGGGTCGCAATGAGAGAAAACAGGAAGAGATCCTCTGAGGTAGAATTAACTAAGTTGGTTGAAAAGGAGAAACATTTGGATATAAGCCTCAGAGGAGTCAGAAAGAAGGAATTGAACCTGTCCTGTTAAAGTTGTAACCAGGTGACAATGATGAGAGTCATGGAAAATGGAGCTTTTCATGTCAGGCTGGTGTTGGGGGCTGGGGTGTGTGCCTGGGTGTTCAGAGGCATTGAACGAATGTTGACAAGTCAGGTTCTTTAACTCAGGAAATACCCATATTCTAAATGCAATTACATGAAGGGGGTTGTAGGCACTTTTTTGTGTGTTTAATATAGCTTAATGTGCTTTTGAGTTCTCTAAATGAGATGGTGCCATTTATTTTCTTTTTAGGATGACGATAATCATAAAAGCCGTAGCATTATATCAGGGGGCCAGAGAGAATTCTTAAATATACTTTTTATTATGTTTATTTAAGATTTTTATTTTTTAAGCACAGAAGTAATTTTGGTTTTTCTTTAGGGATCCCACAGTACCCAACGTAGTGTCTTGTGTACATTAGCGGTGTTTAGTAGATAAAGAAAATTTTATCTACGTAGAATTACATCTCCAGCAGAGGGCAGTATGTTCCCACGCATCAAAAGGACTTTTTTGAATGTTTTCGATGCCTGAAGATGCACAGGACTGCTTTCCTGTTTTTTCTAGACCAGAAATTATAAATTAATTATAATGCATGTAATCTTATATCACTCACATGGAAAATGCATTACTAGACACATGCGTGCGTTAAAATCAGAAAAATTTCATTAAATCCGTTTTTTTTTTGGCTAGGTGACTAAAGTTTGATAAGACAGTTTCTTCTGTCAAATTTGTTTAATATTTATGTTGTAAGTGTATACATATATAGCTGACTTAAGTCCTTTTTATAATGGGGCTATAAATTAACAGTGTGCATTTTTATGTAACCAGTAGTTGAGATTTCAGACTTCTCCCTTTCTGATTATAAAACAGTCCTTGCCTTGTAAAAATTTAGAAAGCCACTGAAAAGTATAACTACATTTTTGGATATATTTTTCTAGACATTTTTTTCTTTTACTTTTATAATATACACATCGATTTTATTTTATTTTTTCACTTAACAGTGAATTGTGAATAGCTTTCCATGTCTATAAATATAAATTTATTTCATTAATTTTAGAAGGTATTGTGTAGAAATTGCATGTGTGGTATAATCTATTTAACCAATTTCCTATAGTGGGTCATTTAGGTGTCATCTTATCCCCCAAATTTTCACTCTTATGCACAACCCTGAGTGTCCTTATACATACATGTTTGTGCATGTTGCTGGTGATTTTGTGAGACTTAATTCCTGGGAGTGGAATTACATCTTTTTTTAAAAACTTGGTACATGTTGCCAAATTTTTCTCCTGAAACGTATCCATTACATTCTAATCAGCAGTGTATAAGAATTAAATATTTTTAAATTTTCAGTTCAAATTTTTCAGTGTAAATTTTCAGTCACTTTTTTTGGTCTCCTACTGTAGGGATGTTTCAATAATCTGGTGGAAACATGTTTGATAACCACTATTGAGACTCTATCATCTGGAAGTTAGCATAGAGTATTGGATAGCTTAGAATCAGACAAATCTACGTTAAATTCCAGCTTCTCCACTTACTAGGTTTGTGGTCTTAGGCACATTTCCCAATCTCTTTGCATTTGGATAATTTATCTATCAAGGGAGAATTTTACCTAAGAGGGTTGTTGTGAAGTACAAATGAGATAATGTATTTTTTGAAAAGTGAGACTGCCTGGAAAGAGGATGCTGTTTCTCTTTACCTAGTTCTCCTTAAACATTTAATGTCAGAAGCCCAGGAAAATAAACTGGGATACCAGAAAAGTCACATCATTTCTCTTTTTGTGTTGTGGGGCCCTAACACAGACCTTGACAGTCATTAGGACTTGATGGTTGTTGATTGTAACCAACAATTGGCTAAAAGTGACAGAAGCAGCAGGGTTTCCAGATTTCATGCTGAGTCTGAATATGACGGATAAAGCATTTAAGACCTAGATCAGCCTTATTTATGGACTTGAATCACTACAAAGGTTCTCCTGCCCGTGAATCTTCCCCACTTTACATTTTGTATTCTAAATAATTTCAGCAGTTGTGCTGTGATGGCATCTGCAGTCTGAAAGTTTTACAGGAAAGAGGATCAGATTTCAAGGGTGCTGGGCATTGTTTCTTGGAAACCAACTCACACTGAAATTTTTGATCTTTAAAGAGAAAAAATTACAAAGTTAAAGAGGGCCATCACAGTTCTTTTGTTATCTGCTAGGACTACTTTTGGTAATAATAAATTGACTTCTGTCTACTTTAAAGAAAAATTAGAGATTTCTGAATGTTAGATATTTTAAGAAGTTTTCTCCTTTCCGTCCTTCACATAATATATTTCAGTGTGTCACCATTAGCCGGCATATCATTCTTTTCTGCTTATTGGTATTCTTCTTTCTGTCTCTGAAAGTCACACTTGTAGTCACACTTAGTGGATATTCAAGGAGAAGACTTCATGCCTCTTTTTAAAGAGTGCGTCCCCTTATTTTTGTTCTTTCTTATTGCTGATTGCCAGACTGGGTGACCTTCTGCTGAAACATATTGTCTCTGCTATTTTTTCCTAAGGTTATTATATAGTGTTCACTTTTGACTTATTAGTTAGGTGAAATGATTTCAGATATCTAGAGTACAAAGAGTTCCATGTAAAGCTAGTTTTCAGATGTCTAAATGATGTCTATAAAGCAAAATGGTTGGGCATTTTGCTGTCGTTTCCATAGCAATATGTCATTTATTTGTAGCTGTGACTTCCGAAGGCTACATAGTCATCAAGTCAGTTTGGTCTTTGGAGCCGGAGTGCTTTTGATGATAATCTGAGTTATCACCCTGTATTTCAGTGACCCGATATAGGAAGAGTTTAGTCCTTTCAGAGGAATGCTTTGCCACTGATCCTTCTTTCTGCACATATGATGTCATTTACCATGTGCTTGGCATATCTTTGCTTCACGGCTTAGAAATATTTCAAGGGTTTGAGCAGTCTATTTTTTTGTGTGTGTGTGAGGAAGATTAGCCCTGAGCTAACATCCGATGCCAATCCTCCTCTTTTTGCTGAGGAAGATTGGCCCTGGGCTAACATCTGTGCCCATCTTCCTCTACTTTATATGGGACGCTGCCACAGCATGGCTTGACAAGCAGTGCATCGGCGCATGCCTGGGATTCGAACCTGCGAACCCCGGGCCACTGCAGTGGAGGGCGTGCACTTAACTGCTACGCCACCAGGCCGGCTCCTAGAGCAGTCTATTTAGATCTATGTTAGGCCACTCCAGAATTTTATGCAACTGTAAAATTAGTGCTTAGATTCAGCATCAGGACGACTTGAAGTGGCAATCCATGTGTTTAATGAGGAAAGACTTTTTCGTTATTATTAAACACTAAAATGGGCAATAAGTATATAGTCTTTTTCACCTGGAGATTACTGAACTAAACATTAATTATTAAAATAATCTAGGTGGCCTTCAGTTCAGATGATTTAGATGTTAACATGCCTAAAGAAAGGGAGCTGATCTAGAAAGCTACTGCCATTTCAGCTCTAAGTTTCTGTTTCCATCTCAGTGAGGCCTTCTCCTGCTCTGTCATTTTGTGTGCTTGGTTTGGTATCTTTCCCATGTAGATCTATTGTGTTTGGGCTTTCCTCTGAGAAGAAAAGTGCATTGGTTACAAAGCTTTATTATCAAAGATTTTAGAGAAAGGTGATTAGAATCTACTGCAAATTGGTATTGTTTTTCTTATATTTTGATTCCATTAAAACCCATATAACATTATTTTGAGAGGTTGACAGATAAAAATTAACATATTCTAATTAGCTTTTCACAGAGAAATATTTTCTTCTGATATTTGTAACTGGCTACTTGCAGACCAAGGAGAAAGTGTAGATGGTTCTACATATATGCCATCACCATCAGAGTTGATGCAACTCAGTGTGCTTGATCTAAGGATAATCCAGTTTTTTTTTTCATTTGTTTAAAAATTAGAACTGATAATTTTTCAGGATTACTCCTCTTTAATCTATGAAAGGTTAATGAATGTGTGTAATTTTTAAATAGGAGTTTGTGTCTAGTATCCATTTGAATAAATGCATCATATCAAATTAGAGATAAAAATATGAAAAATTAAAGTGCAAAAAAAGAAATTTGTGTCCTGAGAACTTTATTTAGTCACTAAACAAATTTTTGAACAAAACAAGTTATACACTTTAAAAAAAATCTTTTTTAAGTGTAAATAGTAAATTTCATTCCAAAAGTTGGTCTGTTAGTTATCTGTGCTATGTAACAAATTATTGCGGTGTCTGTGGGTCAGGGCTTTGGGAGTTGCTTGGCCCAGTGGTTCTGGCTCAGGGTCTTCCATGAGTCAAGTTGTCAGCCAGGGCTGCAGTCTTCTGAAGGCTGGATCGGGGCTGGAGGGTTTGTTTCCATGATGGCTCATGCCCATGGCCGTCGACTGTTGGTAAGAAACCATAGCTTCTCACCACTGGGCCTCTCCGTAGACTGCTTGAGTGTCTGCTGACACAGCCACTAGCTTCCCCCAGGGGAGCACTCCGAGAGAGAGCAAGCAGGAAGCTACAGTGCCTTTTATGATGGAGCCTCCACAGTTGTACACTGTCGTTTCCACTTTTTTCATATAGAAGAGAGTCATTAAGTTTAGCCTACACTCAAGGGGAGGAGAATTAGTCTTCACCTTTTGAAGGGAATGTCAAAGAATTGGTGACCTTTAAAACCATCACGGTTGGCCTGAAAGGGACATAACATATGTTTAGCTTCCCCTCAAAGCTTCAAAACTTTCAATAAGTTTCCATCTGATCCTGAAGTATCCAAACTGAATTGACAGAATACAGACTACTAAAATTCAAATGTGGAATTGTAGAATTTTGAGCTGGAAGGGGTCTGGTTGTGCCTCTCGTTACAGAAATGAAAGCACTGAGATGGAAGAGGTGACATGACAGTGGTGGTTGTAAGGTCTGTGGTTGACATTACATCAGATCTCTCGACTCTAGAGAAATGCCCATTCCGTTGTATTCAGCGTAATGTTCTTGGTGTTCTGCGTTGGAACTGGGATTTGGTTTCCCCTTTCTCTCTCTCCATGTGGTGAACTGAGAACTAGAGCACTGAAGCCTAACGAGACAGTCATCCCTGGCTCAGTTTTCTCTACAGAGCTAAAGGGAGAATTTTAATGCAAGCATAACTTGCCCCCTAACCTCTAAGAAGCAGATTATTTCTCTGCCAAGAGAGGGTTAGTGAGATTATGCTCTATTTCTTGATATGGCAGAATTCCAGGCAAATGTGTGAAGGAGTGAGCCTTAGTACCATATGGAATCTACGAAGACCCGCATTGCCGGCTGCCACCTTGAAACACTTAAGTGGGTTTCTTAAACCTGTTAAGTGTGTTCTTAGTTTTAAAAAAATCTCTTTTAAAATCTTTATAATTACGGCTTGATATCCCTAGAATAGTGAGGTAAAACATCCCTCAGGAAAAATTCTTTTAGCCTGAATGTGAACAATTTGACAATTCTCAGAAAAATTAATCTTTTGGTGAAACTAATTGGGGTTCTGTTTCTTTTCAGCAATGCACATTTTCTGATTTACTGCTCTTTGGCTGTTTTGTTTTATTTTTTTCACTTTGCCTTCTGGTAATTGTGACCAGTGTCTCCAGCCTCCTTTTTTCGTGATGAAACTCATAGGATATTTACAAATTTTAGAAGATGGTACACATGCACAGAGTGCTTGAGAATGTTTGTTTTCCTCTTCCTAATCAAAATTTCTGTTTCAGGTTCTTCTGCAGCTTGGGCTATGGCTGCCAATGCCAGATGGCACCGTTTCTGAGAAAAGAGCTAGCTTTTGCTTAGAAGTAATACCCACAAACAATGCCAAATTAGCATAAGCAAATGTCAGTGAGTTAACACAAAGCCAACACTCTTTCTATCTTTTCTTTCCTTCCTAGGCCATGGGTGTTGAGAGTGACCAGGAAATTGTGCAGATGATTGGAACAGAGGAGCACGTGATGGCTGCATTTGGACCCAGTTTGGAAGAGTGCCAGAAAGCTCAGATTTTCACACAGATGCAGGTGTGTCTTTTCATCTTGTCCTTTGCTATGAAAGGGAATTGGAGATTTAATGCTGCTCATTGATAAAGCATCCGATGCAATGACTTCTGGGGGTATAGATTTGGGAGGGGCATTGGGGAGATGGGAGGAGTGGCAGATATGCTTCTTTGACTCATTTTTTTAGGGATTGAAGGAAGGAGTTTGCCTAGACAAACTATTAGCCTGTGGTGTCTAACAGAAGGGATATGTGGCCAAGAGGCTTTTGTTCTGAATATAACAGCAAGCACTCTTTTTTCCTTATTTGCCTGAGTGATCTGTTTTTTTAAACTACAGAAGCTCTAGTGTAGAAGGTTTTTTTTTTATGCATTTCTTCTTAATATCACTTTTTATTCCCTACCTCCAGTAGCTTTTGGCATCCAGTTGTATGTGGTCTTTATCCCTTTTCTTGAATTCCCAGTGTTATTAGCAAGACAGGCCCAGCCTCAGAGACCCCTGTACCACTTAGAGCCTTCATTGACCTGCTTAGGCACTCCTGGTTGGAACCTGGGAATTTTAAGACAAGACTCAAAGATGAAGATAGGGAGCTATATAGATGTCAAACATAATAAAAATAATTGCACCTTCCTTCCCATGTGGCAGGGAGCCGTCACAGCCATACATAGGGTCTTTAGTCCCACATTTGTAAACTGCTTTGCTAAGTGTAAATCAATAGTGACATTCCTCATGGCCTTCCTGGGAGGTAGGAATTCCTTACCATAGAACCACAATAGACAGTTCTTATTTATCCATATGTACACTTCTATTCTGTGGGTTACTTAGAACAAGGTAGAAATTCCAGGCTGCTTTTTTCTTGTCGCCCAGGATGCTTGTAGAGTTAGCATTTTCCCACTTATATCTGTTAGTGTGTGTTTTGAAGATCAGATCTGTCTTGATATTTTCATAGACTGAGCCAAACATTTAGGAAGGTTGTCATATGTAAGTATATACTTTTCCAAAGCACAAATCAGCAGGGATTATTCTCATCACAGTGATGAGAATAACTAATTAACTAATTAGTTAATAGTCAACTCTAGTTATTGGGTAGGCAGCATCAGGAAAAGTTGTTTCGATTTAGGAGATTCTATTTTTGGTCTTTATTGAAAGTGAAATATTTATTGAACATGAATCTGTTCCAAACTGAAATTATATTGTCCAAGGGTTGCAAGCACATGAAGAGAAAATGCTAAGAAACACCCAAGAATTAGCTCAGTTTTGGGAGATACACTCCATCCTTTAAAGCTGTGTAACGCCCTAGAAGAGCAATTTAGCTTAATGATACCCCGGTGGATTCAATGAGATCCATTACTCATTTTATTGCAAATATTATCAGTGTTGGTCAGATAACCCTGGCATTGTAAAGCTGTTTGAGCAGGGGCTAAATAGTGGGTTGGAAAATCATTCATTCATTTCTCTTAAATAGGTACGGCCATAAAATTTCAGCTAACTGAATTAGAGCAGTTCAGTTAAAAGACGAGGGGAATATACAGTTAGTTAACATAAGAAAGGCATGTTCCTAACATGAGAAAGAAACAGAAAGTCTAAGTTTGAAATGGCTTGTACCTTTATGCTGGATTAAAGCATAGATTAATATTTGCAACTAATAAGAGGGCACAGAGGCAGGCATAATCTAAAATGGTTGATAAGTGGAACATATATTATGAGTTATGACAACATGAATATTTTATGTTCTAAATGAAAATGTAGCACACATACACTCATACAATAGAACTTTTCACGACGTGGCACTTCAGTGGAGTGCTTAAAACCTCTGCTTAGTTTTGTTTTTAATGCCTCCCTTTTTAGTCTCTCCTCCATTTCTTCTGCTCATGAAGCCTTTTCACTGTATATTGGTCATGTACGTTTCACATTGTCATTGCCAAGGGCTCTGGTTTATAGAGAAGAAATTATATATTACCTTTTTGGGAGAATAGGATGCACTAGGGGTGTCATCTTGGCCTATTTATGAACAGATCTGGCTCTTACCCCAACCCTCACGTGATGAAACCCTGGCAACGTTATTGGGTATTCCAGGGAAAAGGTGACTTTCTACTACATCAGAAGGGATGCAAGGCTGCCCTGTGTTCCTTTATTTCTTCCTCAATGAAGTGAAGGATCTTTAGCCTCTTTCCCAAGGGAACTAGAAGACCAAATTTAATGAAGACAACTCAGTTTAGGAAAACTCAGTTTAGGGAACTGCCTGTCTATGTGTGGTTCCCCCCAGCTGCTGACTTGCTGTAATCAGTTACTTAGGTACTACTTACTGCTGGGTTGCTGCAACAGGTGTTTTTCGGGGTCTTAGTTTATCTCATGCTCCAATGGCTTTTTTTAAAAAAATTATGTATTTATTTATTTTTGGTGAGAAAGATTGGCCCTGAGCTAACATCCGTGCCAGTCTTCCCTCATTTTGCATATGGGATGCTGCCGCAGCATAGCTTGATGGGCGGTGAGTAGGTCTGCTCCTGGGATCTGAATCCTTGAACCTTGAGCTCCCAAAGCAGAGCGCACGAACCACTACGCCACCGGGCTGGCCTTTTAACAGGGAAGATCCTAGGGTTCGTATCCAAATCTTATCACAGGGAGTTCCATTCAGTTCCAGGCACTATACTAGTCATTAGGAATCAAAGCAAAAGATGACACAAAGTCTCGTAGGAGAGACATACGTGTAAATAGATGATTAAAATACTGTGTGATCTGAACACAAATGAAAGTACTCAATTCTTTATACATAAGGAATTAAAATAGCAGAGAAAAAGGAGTGGAGTTAGGAAAGGCTTCAGAGAAGAAGTGATACCTGATCTAGGTTTTGAAGCATAGGCTGGCCCCTTAACTGTGTCTTTTGATGAGCAGTTTTAGATTTTGATAAAATCTAATTATCAAAGGGGTTTTTTTTATTTGTTTGTCTCTTATGGTTGTTGATTTCTTTGTCCTACTTAAAGAAATCTTTGCCCAGTCCAGGGCAGGAATATATTTTCCTATGTTTTCTTCTAGAAGCTGTTATCTGTTAAAGTGTGAGCTCCTAATTGGCATCTGGGCAGACGGAGCTCAGCTGAGCCCTGCACCTGGCCAGATGTCAGGGCACCACTGGGAGGAATTTAACCTGACATAGCCCAGGAAGCTGAATTCGCTTGAAAAGGATGTGGGTGGACAATTTTTTGATTTTGAAAAAGCCTATCAGGAGTGTAATTAGCAATTATGATAAATCTGTTGGTCAACTTGGAGAGAATTTTAACAGTAAGCCACCTTAACACTATTAAATCTTCCAGTCCATGAAAATGACATAACCCTCCATTTATTTAGGTTTTGTTTTCTCTGAGCAGTGTATGGTAGCTTTCAAGATAGAGGTCTTACATGGTATGATTCCTTTTTGAGGGAAAAAAGTACTACCCCAACATGTTAACTGCGGACTGTGGTTCTCTCTGGGTGGAGGATTGATGGCTGCTTTATATATTTATATATAATTTTTCTCTAAGTTTCCTACAATGTTCATGTATTGATTTTATAGTGAGAAAACAAATTATAAAATAAAAAGGGAACCAGTGTATTAGCATATTAATGCTATTTTGTCATTGATTCATGACAAATGTTGATTTTTGACTAGGCCCAATGTAGCTTTCTCTATAACCAGGGTTCTTGTCTTTTTTGCTTATAGTGTTATGTATGGGTAGGTGCTTAATAAATTCTCTCCGATGATGTCATTCAAACACTATTATAATATATTCTGTTTTTTATAGGCATTAAAATACATAGGGAACAAAGTAAGAAGGCAGAGGATGTGGGGAGGTGGACCAAAGAAAACCAAAATAGAAGAAGCAAGAGAGCTCCTGGCTTCTACCATTCTGACCCATGTACCAGTGAGTAACCCCTTTACAACTGTGAATAGTGATCTTTGAGGTCTGTGTATTTCTGGTCAAGAAGTTGAATACATGTTACATTATTTAAAGTCTAGTTCCGTAAGAAAAGAGAGAATCCTAAAGAGGACTGGACGGCCCCCAGCAATAATCTTCCATTATCAACAATTTGTCTGTGCTCAGAGAATGTTGGCTGTGTCGTGTCATCATCTTATCATGCTTGTTCTATCGTGGTTCTTTCAATCTGAAATGATAGTGTTTTATATTCCTACATATGTTACTGCTTCTACTAGATTTCATGGTTTCAAAGGACAGAGATGGTGTCTTAGATGTTTTTAAGTAAATTAAAATGAGCTTACAGTGCTTTGCACACATGCACACTTTTTTTTATTGTGGCAAAATATATGTAAAATAAAATTTACCATTCTTAAGTGTACAGTTCTGTGGCATTAAATACATTCTCATTGTTGTGTTACCATCACTACCATAGATACCTATTAAAATATTGGATAGGTTTATCTCCTAGACCTTGGATTTTAGAGTTCATGTTGTACAGCCTCCTTCACTTATAGTGAAGATGCTCAGGTCCAGACAAGCTAAAGGATTTGCCTTGTCACCCACCTGGTTAGTGGTCAGAGAAAGAGCTAGAATCTCGTCTTCTGATTCTTAAACCAGTGCTTAATGTTTATTTTTTATTAGCTTTAAACAGATGGGCCATATTGGCAAGAGTCATCCTTCCCCCACTCCCATTTAATAGATATGCTACTCTAAGTTATACAATTATTTGTTAGTCAGACTATCTTGTTAACCAAATAGTCTGGTTTATAACGAGTTACCACGTGTACTATTCATGAATGATCTAATTCAGGGATTGCTAACTCTACCTTCAGGGGCTGATTATAAATAATGAGAAGTCACAGGATCTGTGGAAGTGGACCCTGACCACCTAAACGCATTTGATTCCGTTTTCTTATTTTGAAACACCTTGGGGTGGCCCCGTGGCTTAACGGTTAAGTGCGTGTGCTCCGCTACTGGCGGCCCAGGTTCGGATCCTGGGCGCGCACCGATGCACTGCTTCTCCGGCCATGCTGAGGCTGCGTCCCACATACAGCAACTAGAAGGATGTGCAACTATGACATACAACTATCTACTGGGGCTTGGGGGAGAAAAAGGGAAAAAAAAAAGGAGGAGGATTGGCAATAGATGCTAGCTCAGAGCCGGTCTTCCTCAGCAAAAAGAGGAGGATTAGCATGGATGTTAGCTCAGGGCTGATCTTCCTCACAAAAAATAAATAAATAAATAAATAAAAATAAAAATAAAAACTTCTCATAAAAAAAAAAAAAGAAGAAACACCTTGTTAACCAGTTAACATGGGTCTCTGCTTCTGCCCTTTGGCTGCCATTTATTTGTGTGTGTCCTTGATCTAATTCAAAGAATTAGAAAGTCTTACTGTTAAAGCTGGATCTGAACTGAGTTTTAAACTCTTTTGGATGACTGGAAAAACGGTTTGAAACTCAAAATAGCAAAAATGAGTAGTGAAAACAACAAGGGCTTTGGAGCCAGAAAGTTAAGAGTTCAAATCCTGCTTTCTTACTCCTAGATGATTTACTTTGGACAACTCTTCACTTTTCTAAGCTTCAGTTTTCTCATCTGTGCCGTGAAACTGATACCACTTCCTGACAGTTGTGATGATTCAGTGATGCGATGTACTTGAAGCTCCATGGTCTCCCAGCTCCCCAGCATGGCCATAGAGCCTCTGTTAGGGGCCTCACTTACCTTTGCATGATAGCCGAGGAGAACTTTTGATTAATTAAAGAGCCTTAGCTGATAGAATGCTGGCTATACTGACATTTATTTACTTAAATTGATAATGCTAAACATTGGCACTTTTATGTGGCTGCAGTAGGCCTAAACTACCATTTTAAAAGTTTTGTTATACATAATCCAGTGAGGAGTAAAGTCAGAATAGATAAACCAAGAAAAAGACCTTTGTTTTCCAGAATGGTTTAGGACAGTATTTACCTAAGTGTAATATTGGAGATGATTTTAGGTGATACAGGGACATTTTTATTAAATAATTTTGTACCTATTAGAAAAAAATACAACTAGCATATAAAATCCATTTTTGTGGTATTTGGGATCTTATGGTATTATTGTATAGGATGAAGCTTACTTAAAAATGAGTTGTTTAAAGTTGATTAAAAATATAAAAAGTAAATAATAATCTAAGCGTTAAGGAGATACGACAATAATCATGATGGTGAAACTTGAATGACTAAAATTTAGAAAGCGCTGGTTTGGGTGTGTCTTCATAAAGGGAGATAGATGGGCAGGATACTCAGCAGTCCCCAGCACTTGTACTTGAGGATGACCTGCAGAGACTTTGGCTTGGGACCCCAGCCTCTCAATTCCTCGGAGGCACTAGATCTCAAAGTGCGTTTTTCAGACTAGTGGTATCAGCATCACCTGGGAACTTGTTAGAAATTCCTGGACTCCACCTCAGACCTCCTGAACGAGACACTCTGGGGCTGGGGCCCAGCGATCTGTTCTAACAAGGCTTCCAGGGATTCTGATGCTCACTGAAGTTTGGAATCCACTGCTGTAAAGGTCTCCCCAAGATACCTAAGACCTATCTTTCCTCCAAGGTGATATTAAAAGGACTCCAGAGTTTTGGTGATGACAATTTGCTTTCAATGTTCCAAGCCCATTTGGTAGGTCTTCTTTTTCTCCTTGTTTCAAATAATCTACAGGTTAACATCCCACAAAGGGATTTCTGAACTATTATTGGCATTCTACCAAAAAGTAATGTCAGCCACTAAATTAAAGAGTTTCTGTTCTCCATATCAGTATGAAAAATGGGCTAAGTATTAACTCATTTTTTTCAGTTTAGACCTAGAGTTTACTTTTCAGCATATAGTAGTTAAAAAAAGGGGTAAAATGAATGAGGGTTCAAGTGCCTTATGAAGTTCAGCAGGGCATCTGCTATAAATACCCATATTTATTTCTACTTATAAATGTCTTGGGAGAATCTTCCAGTATTTATGCAAAATGAAATTGTGAAATGGACTTTGTTAAAAGTGGAATATTTGGTTAGTGAAAGTTTGTTCCATTTTTTTCATTAACAAGGAAGGTAAATACAACTAAAAGAGTTATGTGTTCAATGTAGCTTGCCACATTAAGATCAGGAAAAAAATGTAAATTAGATGTATCTTAATGGAGGTAAACATCAATTGAGAATGTAAATTACTTATAACTGCCCAGAGACTGGGTTTTTCTGCTCAGTGTTGTGGTAGTTGTTGTTATGGTTAGAGGTTTGCTTTTTTTGAGGCTGGACAAGAGACTTTTCTTTTTAAAGAACTAAATTTGTTCCAGCCTTTCTTATTGATGTAATTGTTTTGTGAGTACAAGATGACAAAATAGCTTTTAGGGCTACTTTTTCTTTTACCACAATCCAAAGTCAACACATTTCTTTAAACACATTCCAAAGTTCTCAGTAATAGAAAGGGGATAAATTGACCTAGAGAAGAAATGAAACTTCCTTTGAAGGAGAATGAACTTTTTGAAGTATGTGCAGAATTTCTAACATCCTTTATTATTTAGTGTAATTCTTTAACAGCAACAACAAAATGTGTGAAGGAGAATAGTTCCTGTTCTTTTAAATCAAGAGCCCCTGAATTAATCTGTCATAGTGATAAATTTAATAGGCTCTCACTGGGATCTTACTCAATGATTAAGGAAAGTAAAATGGAAATTTTAAAGGCCATACTCTCAGAACTCATCATTTTGGATGTATAGAAAGAATTTACCTAGTTACCTAAGGTTTTTGTCTTCCCAAACAAACGAGTGCAATTATTTAACCAGTTCTGATTTAACTTACTGATTGGGCCAGATTCATTAATATGGATTTCAGGGTTTGAACTAGAGAAGAGTTAATAGAACATTTGCAGCAAATTCATTCATCAATCCATTCATTCATTCAGTTGAGTGCCAGACAGTTTTTTAGTACTATTTCTGTTATCCATTGCTGTATAACAAACATTTCCAAAACTTAATATCTTAAGATAACTGTTTATTGCTGTCTCTCATGGTTCTGTGATTTGACTGGACTCAACAGTGGTGGAAGAGAGTTCTCACCTTGGGTCTCATTAAGTTGCAGACAGATAGCAGCTGAGGCTAGAGTCATCCAAAGGCTTGACTGGGCTGGACATCCAAGATGGCTTCTTCACTCACATCTCTGTCTCCTCAGAGCTTTTCCAAGTAGCCACTCTCTCCCCAGCAGAGTGTTCTGGAATTCTCACACGGTGCTTCAGTACTCTAAGAGAAAGGAAGTAGAAACTGCTAGTTTATAGGCCAACCCAAAATGGGTGATGGACTCTACCTCCTAATGAAGGAGTGGCATGAAACATATAGGGAGGGAAGGAGTTCATGGTGGTCATCTTTGAAGAAAAGCTGCCACAGGTACTGAGTACAAAGATGAAAAGTCATCATCTGAGCTCTCAGGAGGTTTATAGACTAGTTGAATTACTTTGAATAGGGAGAATGATAACAATTCATTATTTTCTTGTTTAAATATTATAACATTTGTTCTTTTCTTGAGGCACATTAAATTTTAATGTGCATTGTCTCAAAAGTTTTCTCTAATTTCTGAATTACAGGTTAAAGAATTCAATTTCCGAGCCAAATGTATCTATACTGCAGTGATGGTGCGAAGAGTAATTCTGGCCCAAGGAGATAATAAAGTTGACGACAGAGACTATTATGGTAACAAGCGATTGGAGTTGGCGGGACAGGTGATTTAATTATTTCATGTTGGAAATCTTATTTTATTCAATAAAAATTAATTTGGTATTCATTTTATATGGAAGGAAGAGAGTTCAATGGAGTATAGGTTGCATATATTTGAAGTATAAACATTTCACACATGACTTACTATCTCTTTGACTTAAGAATTTCTTTGACTATGAAAACTCTCTTAATTCTTTAAATATGTTAATAGTGTGTTACCTGTATTATATCTTGTTGAGATGTTTACCCTCATTTTGTGTAATGTAGGAAGTGAAGTATGATTTTAAGTAATATCATTTATTCAATTAACAAATATATATTAACCACCTATCATGTGCCAGGCATAGTCCTAGGTCCTGGGTCTATAGGGGGAGTAAGACAGACAAAGGTCCCTTTTCTTTTAGTCCTTATAGTCTAGTGAGATAGACAATAAACAAGAAAATAATCCCCTAACTTTTTGGTGACATAGTAGAAGTGGGTTAGTGAGGATGTCTCTGATCTCATTTTAAGTCTTAGCTGATAAATTGTATCTTATTTGGAGAGGATATATCCCTTTCAACTGGGTAGCAAGTGTCTAAATGTCTTTGAAACTTCATGTTTCAGCATTTAAGTCAGAAATTTCCTTTAAATCAAAGAAGTGGAATGTAGACCTGGCTACTTTTGATATTTTCTCTTTATCTTTGGTTTTAAAGAAGTGCCTTGCTGCAGTGGTCTCTGTTGATGTCTTGCTTAGGGTTCACTAAGTTCTTAAATCTGTACATTTATGTCTTTCACCAAATTTGAGAAATTTTCAGGCTTTATTTCTTCAGATATCTTTTTTGTACTATTTTTCTCTTCTCCTTCTGACTCAAATTATACTGTTAGACCCTTTGATATTAAGTCTCTCTCTTTTTTTTTTTTAATTTTATTCTCTTCTTCAGGTTGGAAAATTTCTGTTGATCTACTTTCAGATTCACTTACTTTTTCTTATGTCATTTCTAGTGTGCTATTACACTCATCTAGTTAATTTTTTAGTTTAGATATTATATTTTGCAGTTCTAGAAATTTCTTTTGGGTATTTTTATAGCTTCTGTTTCTCTACTGAGATTTCTTGTTTGTTCATTCATTACAACCATATTTTTATTCAGATCCTTGAATTTTAATAGCTGCTGTAGATTCCTGGTCTGCTAATTCCAACATCTCAGTCGCCTTAGGATGACTCTCTTGATTAGCTTTTCCCTTGAGTATAGGTCATCTTTTCCTATTTCTTCATATGTCCAATAATCTTGGATTGTGTCCTGATGGACATTGTGACTGATGACTTGTAGAGACTGGATTCTGTTTTATTCCTCTGAAGAGTGTTCTGGTTTTCTTTTTGTTTGTTTTAAGGCAGTTAACTTGGCTATAAATGCCTAAATCCCGTCTCCTTGCAGCAAACAGCTGAAATTCTTTTTAGTTCTTTCAATCATAGCTGGGCTGCAAGATGCTCCTTTTGCCGTTCTCGTGGTGTTTTGTCTTCCCAATTTAAACAAGTATTTTTAATTAAAAAAAAGTTATTTTTAAAAAATAGTGTGACAGTAAATTAAACATTATAAAATAGCAGATATATTAAAATAAAATCATAATACACAGTAAAAATGCTTTTTAAAAATAACATTAGGTAGTGAAAAGAATATGAAACAATTACAAGCAAGTTTACAGTAAAAATGAGTCTTTCTCCTACCTCTTACCCCTCTTCTCACCTGACCCAGTTCCCTAGTTCCTTTCCCGAGTAATAGTCACTTTTCCCTTCCTCTCCTCTATCCTTCCAGAGACACACTATGCACATACAAATATCTTTATTAACTGGCATTTTAAAGTTATACCGCTGGAAACTCTTGGCTTGCAGACTTTCAGACCTATGTGTGAATTTATGCTAAGTTTTGTGGTCCTTTGTTGGCGTCCTTTGTCAGGGGCAAGTTTGGAGTCAGGCTTTGCAATTTTAGAACAAATCATATAAAGAATCAGTTTGTCCTCGTTAGTGTGAAACGGATATTCAAAGCCGTATGTCTGTGAGTGTTGCTTGGCCTTTACAGGCATACCTCAGAGATATTGTGGTTTCGGTTTCAGACCACCACAATAAAGCAAGTCACACAAATCTTTTGTTTTCCCAGTGCATATAAAAGTTATGTTTACATTATACTGTAGGCTATTAAGTGTACAATGCCATTATGTCTAAAACAACAATGTACACACCTTAATTAAAAAATGCTTTATTGCTAAAAAATGCTAACTATCCTCTGAGCCTTCAGCAAGTCATAATCTATTTGCTGGTGGAGGATCTTGTAAAAAACGCAGTATCTGTGAAGCACAGTAAAGCAAAGTGCAATAAAACAAGGTATGCTGGGGCCGGCTTGGTAGCGTAGTGGTTAAGTGCACGTGCTCCGCTTCAGCGGCCCGAGGGTTCGCAGGTTCGTATCCCGGGCGCGCACTGACGCACCACTTGTCAAGCCATGCTGTGGTGGCATCCCATATAAAGTAGAGGAAGAGGAGCATGGATGTTAGCCGAGGGCATCTTCCTCGGCAAGAAGAGGAGGATTGGCATTGGATGTTAGCTCAGGGCTGATATTCCTCACCAAAAAAATAAATAAATAAAAATAAAACAAGGTATGCTGTACTGCCAAGCCCTCTTACTTAAATTGTGTATGTTGCTACAGAAATTGACATATGCCTGCTTTTGTGTGTGTGCTTGTTAGTTATGAAAAATTTCGTGCCTATAAGACTGTATATAATGTGTATGTGTTTGTGTATTAAGACTCATAAAGCAAATATTTACCTGTCCCACCTCAACTTAAGAGTGAACACAGCAGTAGTATGTTTGAATCTTCCCTGCACCTTTTCTGATCCTTAGCTGCCCCTCCCATCTGTCTGTTCTGGAGACTGGCCATGTGCCTGCCTATTTACCTGGTGCAAAGCAATCCCAACACATGCTGAGCATTTACTGTGAGGTTAGGTCCAAGCACAGGTCCATTTTCCAGGAGTGTCCCTCAGCAGGTCTGAGCTTCAGGTGTGGGTTTCAAGGTCTTTAAAGCATGAACTCTTACTTAGGATCCCAATATTAAAACAGATAAAAGTCGAGCCTCTCTGGTTGAGGCGGGGTGTAAGGGCTTGTTGATCTACCTACTTGCCCTTCCACTGAAACTCCTCTATGGAATTCATAAACGCAGTTTGACTGCTCTGTAGAACTAACTGTAGAGTCTTTGGCAGGGCTTGTGGGGTCCCTTGATGATCTCGCCCCTGTGCGCCTTTCCAGCCTCATCTCATGCCAAGACATGCCACTCACATCTTCCCAAACACACCGTGATGCTCTTTCATCCTTTCACGCCTTTGAGTCACGCCTTTTGCCTAAGTTGCCCCTCCCTCATCTCCCCTTCACCTACCCCGTAATGAGGAGCTCCTATCCATTCATCATTCTTTGAGTTACCTTCTCTGAAACCAACTGTGAACCCCACGAGTAGGTAGTTGCTCTGTCTTCCAAATGCCAGTAGCACTTTGTTCAGGTATTTATTTGCATGTTGAATTACTGTGTAATACTATACCTGCGTGCTTCTTTCCTCCTTTAAACCCTAAGCTCATTGAGGGCAGGAACTGTTTGTATTCATCTCTCTATCCCCAGTTAAAGTACTGTGCACTGGAGATACAGTGGTAAATGAGACTTGATGAAGCATCTGCTCTCAAGAGTGTGCATTTTGGTAGGAAAGACAAACAATGAACAAGTAAACAGTAAATAAATGTGATAATATTAGATGGTCATACGTGTTTAAAGAAAACCACAAACAGGTTAGTGTTAGAGAGTTGGGTGTTGGTGGAGGTAAAAGGTGTTACTTTAGTCAGGATGGTCAGGAAAGATCTCTTTGAAAAAGTAGATATATTTTAAGCTGAGCCCTCCGTCTTTCCATTTGAGACTTAAATGAGGAGAAGCCAGTCTCACGTAACCTCGGGCACTGCATTCCAGCAAGAGACCCAAGCAAGCGCATACATCCCCAGGCAGTTCTGGTACTGGAGGAACTGGAAGACGGTCAGTGTGGCTGGCCTGTCTGAGGTGTAGGGGTGCTGAGAGATGACATCGGACAACTAGCTTGTAGGCTGTGGAAAGGGGTGTGGATTTCGTTTTACATGCAGTGGAAAACCATTGGAGAGTTTTAATCAGGGAGGTGACATGATCTGATTTTCAGTGTAGAAAGATCTGACTTGGAGATGAACAGGACAGGAATGGACCGGTTAGGAGGCTATGGCAATATTCCAGATGACAGATGATCATGGCTAGGATGACAACAGCAGATATTACCACAACTAAAATTGAAAAACTGGAATTAAAAAATGATAGCAGTTTTAGGTTTTGGGGGAAAAGTTAGTGTCTGGACTACTGGGGAAGTTCCCTTTGGTTAATGGCTGATGCTGGCAGATGGGTTTTTGCCACCTTCAGATTGATCACTGTTCAGGGGATTATGGCTATCCTCGCTACCATCAATCCCAATTTTTGCAGTTTTCTAATTGGAAAACAACATACTGTTAAATGAATCCATTAAAAAAAATACTGGTTGTTTAGAGGAATAAGGAATGGAGTCGGGAGAGGGGAGAGGAGTGGAGAGACTATCCTGTTGCTTAAAAAATTAGAAAGAGGGTTCCCATGTGCAAGAAAACATCGCTTTATAGACAATGAAAGACATAAAAGGCATTGTGTTGGCAAAAATGTGTAAAAACAATAGCTGCTAATTTCACACCCCATGGGATGAGGGAGTATAAATGTGCTTCAGCCTTAGATAACAGAGCTGTATCCCGCCGCCAAGCGGGTTCACAGAGCTTCCCCCAGTCTTCCTGCCACCAGAGGGCTGGCAGGCCAGCCGCCAGTAGAGGTGTTAGCAAAACCTACCGATTTCAGGCTTAATCTTTTCACCTACCTTTTCTTTTTGGGTAATGTGTTCATTATTTGCTGAGCATTACTCCGTTCTTTGTCTGCAAATTTTTTGTTTCTAATGCAGCTTGCTTTGTATGGTTGAGATATGGAACGGCACCAAAAATCCGGCACCCTGGAAAGCCAGGGATTTCCACCCTGTGACAAAAGAATGCCGTCTTGACTTCAGAGATTGCCTAATCCCAGCTGTTCTGATAATGTAATTAAGGCTGCCTAATGTCTTTAATTTTACAACCAGTTTGTGTGAAAAGGAGAATTTGGCACTCTGAAGGCTTAAACACTAAATAGCAATCTCAAGACGCCTAATTAGAATTCTCTGACATTAAGCTAATTGGCAAAACTGTATTTCAGCAGCTTAACTTCTTTATTAATTTTTTTTTAGCATTTTCATTGAAAATCAATTGATGAGCTGTCAGCATTTTTTCCTTAAATATAATTTGCTCTTTAGTGCTCCTGTCTTAAGCGAGCTGAAAGGCCTCATACTAGCAATGAAAGGTATTGAATATTATCACCAGCATTCCATCCCTTTTCATCATTTCACTCTTGACCTAAATAACGTGGTTTATTGTGCGTCTTGGCCTTGTAGTTTGTTACTTCTCCGTGAACTGGAGAACATTATTTTTCTTACATTGGAAATTTAGTGGTGGAGAAATGTATGAATGAGGCAGTAGTTCTGTGGAGCGTGTTCGTACTGTTTACTTGCTCAGTACTTGTGTTTGCATGGGGGGGCTGCAGTAAATTCAACTGGGATCCAAAAAACTTTGTCGTCATTTGAGACACAGAAGTCTAAGTGTAAGGCACTAATTAAAACAGAGCTGCCCTTTTGTGGTTTAGGTAAAGGGCATTTGCTTCTGTTCAGGAGGCTTGTTCAGCTCCCTTGTGCCAGTGTCCACAGGAAGTTGCTGAAATGGGCTCCTTCGTCCCGCTCACCCTTCTGCACCTGCTTCCATTCGCATGTTCTTTCTTTCCCTGAGTGGAACTGCTGGGCCTGCGTGGAAGAAAGGATTAAGCCCTCAGAGGAGGAAGTTTTCTTTTTAGAACACTTCTGCATGGTAAATTCAAGTCCAAGATCCTGGCTTTCCTGTCTGCAAAGTAGAAAAGTGGAAGGACATGTCTAACTTAAGGAGAAAAGCATAAAATCAGATTCCACTTAGGAAATTCCTTCTTCTGTAGTGGCTAGAGAAGAAGACTCTTTGCTTTGAATATCTTCTTCATTATGAGGCAAGAACTACCTGTGGGTTATAAACGTTCAAAAATATAGTCAGTATGGAATTTGGAAAATCTTTCACTTCGAAGATTTCATTGATTCTTAGAATTTGTCTTCAGGTAAATAATTAGTATATATATGATGCCCCTACCCCTCCGATATTACTTTACTATTTTGTTAGGTAATTAGATTATAAATATATCAAACTTTTTTCTTCTTCTGTAAAGGAGAAAAAATACTTAACAAAGATAAAAAAACTAATACAATTAATTTTTTAGAGGAATTTAAGTATTTGTAATATCTGTTATATTTGATTATTGAAGAATTTGCCTGCTATTTATTTGTAGTAAACCACTTGTTCAGTTCTGGTTATCTGTTGCTGCATTGCATGCTATCCCGAAATAGTGGCTTCAAACAACCATTTCATTAAACCTCCCAGTTCAGGAATTCAGGCAGGACTTGGCTGTTTCGTGTGGTGTTGATGGGAGTCAGTCGGTGGTATTCTGCTAGAGGGTGGTGGGGCGAGTTGGTAGCTGGTCTTAGCTAGGACCTGCCCTTTCCAGTGTTGTGGCATCAGAGTGGCTCAGGACTCCGAGTGAGTGTTTCCCATGAACGAGACAGAACCTGAGGGGCCTTAATGACCTAGTCTTAAAACTCACAGCTTCACTTATGTTTATTGGATAAAGCAGTCACAACCTCCACCCACATTTGGGGCAGTGGGAGGACATGGGCCACAACTCTCAATGTGTAGTTCAGGGGTCAGCCAGAGATTTGGGCAAAGTTTATATGCATAATTTAGGGATTTTCTCCCTGTGGTTCTGTCCTCTCTGTGAATTTCCCCTCAGTTTCCAGCTACTGTGGTGGCTCAGATCTTTTTCCTCTGGTTCGTCCATCCAGTAAGACTGTGGGTCTCTGAGTTTTAGCTTCCCAGTGTAGCTTGGACCCTTCTTACCAATGTGCCTTACCTTTAATTGAAAAGCCTTAGAAACAGGAAATGCACCCAGTGCCATTCACTTTTGATAAGTGTCGGCTTTCCTCCAGTTTCTGCCTGCTTTTAGACACTCTCCAGTGCCTTCAGATAGTTTTAATGTTTTGTCCAGAGTTTATAATTATTATCAGCAGGCTAGTCCATCTGATAGTAGCTGCTCCACCAATTCAGAAACAGACCATCCTAGTCTGTTTTTATGACTTCCTCTTCTATCCCATTATTTTATTATTATTTTTCTTTTGGTGAGGAAGATTGACCCTGAGCTAACATCTGTGCCAGTCTTCCTCTGTTTTGTATGTGGGACACCACCACAGCATGGCTTGATGAGCGGTGTGTAGGTTGGTGCCCAAGATCTGAACCTGCAGACCCCAGGCCACCAAAGCAGAACATGCAAACTTAACCACTATGCCACTGGGCTGGCCCCCATTATGTAATTTTTAACATAAAAAATAAAATTATTACATATAAGTAAGTTATGAAGGGTATGAATAAAATCAACACCCTCAAATCCACTACCCAACTTAAGTAATTCTTAATAATTGACCATTATCAGTACCATTCCATTTGCCTATGTATTTCTTCCTCACTCCATTCCTCTTCTTTTTCCTCCACTATCTTGAATTTTTGCTTTTATTATATTTTTACTACATCATGTAAATTATAATTTTAAAGTTTTAAAATATTTTATTACAGTATGTTTTGCTCATTTTTGAGCTTTATAAAAATAGATTCATACCATACACATTTTTCTGCAACTTTTTTCTTTCTCAACATTGTAAGATTCGTCTATATTGTTGAATGTAGTTCCCTTTTTTCTTTGTGTTTCATTGTGTGAAGATATGATATAAATGATAAATATCACTTTATCCATTCAGATCAAGGACTTTGTATGGTTTCCCTTTTTTTAAATATTAACATTCTTATTCATAACTTCTGGTGCCCGTATGCAAGACTTTCTACAATTAGGATTGACTAGTCATGGAGTCAAGTTAAGTCTTCAGCCTAACTGGAGAATGTCAAACTACAATACAAACAGGTATTTGTACATTGCATTGTATGTGAGTTCCTGATAATCTCCATCCTGTGACTTAGTGTCACACTTTTAAATTTTTTTGTCTATCTGCTGGGTGTAAAGTGACATCTCCTTGTGGTCTTAATTTGCATTTCCTTCATTACTAATGAGATTGAGCCTCTTTTTCATATGCATATTGACCATATCTGTTTTTTCTTCTTTGAAATGCTTTTTACATTGTTTGCATTTTCCTTATTGATTTCAAGATTTTTTTTGTATATTTTGGATCCTAATTTTTTGTTAGTTTGTGTTGCTCATATCTTCTCCCAGTCTAGATTCTTTTTTTTTTTTTTAACTTTATAGCATCTTTATTGTCTAGAAGTTTATAATTTTAATTATGGTCAATATTGTCGACCCTTTCTTCTTTTTAATAGTGCTCTTTATATTTTAAATATATGCTTTTGATATTTGTTCTTCAGTCTATTTAGAATGGATTTTGTGTATAGAATGAAGTAAAGAATCTAATTTCATTGGTTTTGCAAATAAATAACCAGTTGTCTCAGCACCGTTTATTGTATAGTCTTTCATTTCCTTACTTATCTGAAATGCTACCTACATCATATGACAAGTTTTAATGTATAATATGGGTTTGTTTCTGGACTCTGTTCTATCCATTGGTCAGTTTGTCTATGCATTCGTCAGTCCACTCACCTTCTTTTTCAGGAGTGTCTTGGCTATTTTAAGGTCTTAGCTTTTCCATATAAATTTCAGAATTAGTCAATTTTCATTTAAAATCTTCTAGGGATTTTGATTGGATTGCATGGGAATGGTAGATCAGTTTGGGGAAAATTAGTAATCTTAAAATATGTAGTCTTCTTATCCATGAAGTTTTTCTTCTCTTCATTTATTTAGGTTTTCTTTGATGTCTTTCAGTAAGAATTTATAATTTTCTCTGTGAAGGTCTTGCACCTTTTTTGTTAGGTTTACTTCTAAATACTTTAGGGGGTTTTTTGGCAGATATTTTTAATAAAAATATTAATAAGAAAAATTTCAAACATATACAAAAAGAGAATAGGAAAATGAGCTCCCATATATCCATCACACAACTTCAGTTATTATCAATAGAAGTCAATTTTGTTTTATCTAAACCCTCTTCAACTCTCTCCCATTCTGCAAATTAAGTTGCTTACACAAATCCATCAAATCATTTCAGTATCTCAGATATCAAATCACATTCTATAAATATTAAAAATGTATCTCTAAAAGATATGACTCTAAAAAAATCATAACACCATTTGCACACCTAAAATTTTTAAAGGATAATTGCTTAATATCATCAAGGATCCATTATGTATTCAAATTTTTCTGATTTCCTTGTAAATATTGTTGTTTACAGTAAGATTATTCAAATAGGATCCAAACATGTCTCACATATTGCATTCGACTGATATGTCTCTTAAATTCATTTTGACTTACAGATTTTCCATGTGCGTGTGTGTGTGTATGTGTGTGTTCTTAAACAAACTGGACCTTTTGTTTTGTCCTGGGTTTTGCTGTTGGTGTCCCCATGGTGTCTTTAACATATATATTCCCCTGTATTCCTCTCTCCTCTAAATTTCTTGTAAACCAGGAGTTAAATTCAGGGGCTAGATCCTATTCCAGTTCTTTCTTTCTTTTCTGTTTTTGGCTAGAATGCTTCATGAGTGGTGTTGTATAGTGTCTGTAGAATCCTATCAGGAATAATGTCGGGTTGTATCTCCTTTTGTGCCATTGGAATTAATCACTGGGTTTAGGTGTTTGGCCCCCTGAATCATCCGTTATAAAGTTCCTCATCAACTTTTCTCCTGATGGTTTTGTTTAGTGGCTGATGATCATTCTGTTAGCCATTATTTAGTTAGGGCATGCAAAGTAGTGATAGTCTAATAGTTTCATTCTTTCTGCATTTTTTAGGTGGAATTTTTCAATAAAGAATATTTTCATTATCATCTCTTTGGTTACCCTGAGACATAATTTGTATGGAAAAGACAGGATAAATGCTTGCTAGATTTTTTTTTTTAAACCAGTTTGCAGAATATTGATTTAGCTCTCTAGTTTCCTCCAGAGGTGAATAGTGAAGGTTTTTTCCCTATCATTGTAAACTTAGGAATTTCAACATTCTTACTTAAATTTTAGAATTACCATTTCCATTAAAAAAAAAAAAGCCTGCTAGTTTTTGATTGAGATTGCATTTGAATTTATAGATCACTTTGGGAGAATTGACATCTAATAATGCTAAGTCTTCTAATCCATGAACATAGTGTATCTCTCCTATTGAGTTTCTCTTTAATTTCTCTCAGTAATGTTTTAAATACAATTGCTTTTTGTATATTGACCTGGTATCTTGCAAGCTTGCTAAACTCACTTATTGGTTTTAGTAGGGTTTTGATTTAGATTCTTAGGGATTTTCTACGTGGACAAACATGTTGTCTGCAAGTAATGACAGATTTATTTCTTCCCTTGCAATATTTATATCTTTTGTTTCTTTTTCTTGCCCTATTGCAGTGAATGGTACCCCCAATACAGTATTGAATAGGAGTAGTGAGAATGGGCATTCTCTCCTTTTCCCTGATTTTATAAAAGAAAGCTTTCAGTTCCCTGTGGTATCCAGCCCTTGCTTTGTATTGGTGCAGGATCTTTGGCCCAAGCAGGTTTCCTGCTCCTCCCGCAGGGAAGGATGGTTTTGGCTTCTCCTCTTCTTTCCTCTGGCCTTGTACCTTTTCCTGGAATCAGCAGCCAGAGGGTGTGCCGGCCTGTCTCCAGCTGTAGACTGCTGTTGCTTGTTACTAGGTGCAGGGCTTATGGAGGGAGCAGGGGGAGTTCCTTTTCCACCCTCAGGGACAGACAGCGTTTGCTTCTACCGTCTCTCAGTGCAGGTTACCTTTGCCTGGGGCCATCAGCAGGAGGATTTCCTGACCCTTCTCCAGTGGCTTGAAGGGTTTGCTTCATGTGAGAGAAAGCCTGGGGAACTAGATAGGGGTTTTTGTTGCTTGTTCCAACAAGGCAGTCTTTCTCAGGTCTTCTGCCATAGTCCATCTTTCATGAGCACTCGTGGAAAAGAACTTGTGAGTGAGTGTGGATCCTGCAAAAGATTCTAAGCTTTCTTGATAGCCCACATTTGGCATTTAAGACGTCCTTAAAATTTTAGCTAATGTCTTCTTTTTTGGCAGACATTTGCTCTGTCATGTGTCCCATCTCTCCGTGGAGAGGCTTGTCACCATTTGTAATTCAGTTCACCTGGTTGCCTTGCAGTTTTGCCTCTCTGTTAGAGTGAAGAAATTTATGATTTTTTAGATGATTCATGTGTTTTTTTAATTAGATTGGGAAGGATGTTTTCTTGTGGCTTTCTACTTCCTAAGTGGAAGTGGAACTTGCAAATCTTTCTTAAGCTCTCCACTCCCTTTCCAAATCCTAGCCTTCCTTCCATCTCTGCTGCTCATCTATTCCATTAAATCACTGATTAATCCTGTTTCCCAATAATCTTATTGTAGGGGCTTAAACACTTTGATTTTTTTTTTTCCAGCATCGGCTGAACTCTCTTGTTTCACACTTTATTTTGGTCTTTATTGTATTCATATCATTCTCTGCTTATTTAGGCTTGTGGTGCCTGGGCACTGGTCTGAGGGTTGGTGTGAATCTGTGGTCCAGTTTTCACTGGTCTGGAGAGTAATGAGTAAGGATGGATGATATGAATTTCATCAAGCAAATTATATTTACTTTTGTTGTTTTTCTTCTGTTTGCTTTGCCATTCTTTGATGCTAAAATGTCCTTTTTAAAATGAGATGATGTCAGAGTAATTGGTGGGTATTATTTTATTTTATAACCTTTTTATTGAGAAATGTTACGTAAGGCAGAAAAGCGCATAAAACATAAATTTCAGCTTAACAAATTATCGTGAAATAAATACCTTTGTAAATAGCACTCAGGTCAAGAAATGAAATAGTTTTAGCACTTGGAAGTACCCCACCCCCAGCATGCCTCTACCTGATCACAGTTCTTCCCCTCCAGGGTGTAATCCCACACCTGATTTTTATGGTATTCATGTCCTTGCCTTTCTTTAGAATTTTGCCACCTAATTATGCCTTCCTAAACAATACAGCTTAGTTGTGCAAGTTTTTGAACCTTATATAAATGAAATCATATCATATATATTCTTTTGTGTCTGGCTTCTTTCACTTAATATTATGTTTTTAAGATTTAGCCATGATTTTATGGTTATTTTTTGTTCATTTTCATTGCTTTAAGTGTTCCATTATTTGAGTATGCCACAATTTGTCTCACTAAATATTATTTGTATGGTTTCCAGTTTTTAGCTGATACAAATAATGCTGCTGTGAACATCTTGTGTATGTATCCTGATGCACACAAAGGCATATTTCTGTAGGGCAGTGGTTCTCAAGGTGCCCTTACACCCCCACCCCACCCCTCCGGCAGCCCTGGCATCTTCTGGGAACTTGTTAGAAATGAAAATTCTTGGGCTCTACTCTAGACCTATTGAATCAGATACCGTAAGGGTAAGGCCAGCAGTTTGTGTTTTAACAACCCCTCAACATGATTACTATGCATGCTAATATTTGAGAACCACTGCCACAGGGGATATAGCTCACAGAGGAACCGTCGGGCATAGGGACAGGTAGATGATGGCAAACTATTTTGTTAGAAGTTGTACCAATTTACATGTTTCCCCGTGATATAAGAAGGTCCAAATGGCTCCCATCCTTGGTGTTGTCAGACTTTTTAATGGTAATTCTTCTCCCTCCCCCCTTTTTGGGGTTTAATAATCTTTATTTGTAAAATTAAAAGTTAGGTCACTGGTCAGTGAAATCTCAAAGTCTAGGAGTGACTCTAAATTAAATGTCTTTGAATTCAGGGATTATGTCATCATCTTTGTTCTTATTCCCAACACCTAGTATAGTAATAAGCACATAGAAAGTTATCTACAGGGGCCGGCCCCATGGCCTAGTGGTTAAGTTCAGTGCATTCTGCTTTGGCAGCCTGGGTTCGGTTCCCAGCGTGGACCTACACCATTCGTTGGCAGCCGTGCTGTGGCGGTGACCCACATACAAAAAAGAGGAAGATTGGCAACAGATGTTAGCTCAGGGCGAGTCTTCCTCGGCAAAAAATAAATAAATGAAAAATAAAAAACGGAAATGCTAAAGATAAAATAAAATTATGTACATATTTATCATATTGAATTTTAATATTTTTTTCAGTTTTAAGCAAGTTCTTCATGTTTTTTTAACAGTTTAATAAAGACTTAAAGTTTATTAAATAGGCTAGTAATGCATTTTGAAAGTTTACCATATACTTTTTTTTTTTTTAGCTTTTGTCTCTTCTTTTTGAAGATTTGTTCAAAAAATTTAATTCTGAAATGAAGAAGATTGCAGACCAGGTGATTCCTAAGCAAAGAGCAGCCCAGTTTGATGTCGTGAAGCACATGCGTCAGGACCAGATCACCAATGGCATGGTGAATGCCATTTCTACTGTGAGTCTCCGGGTGTTTGTCCAGGCTTCTGTAACTTATTTGTAAATCTGTTCAGTGAAATGGAAACTTACAGTACTTTGAGAATCCAGGTGAAATATATATATATATTTTTTAAAGAATGCTTACAAATCACAAATTTTCTACTTTGAAAGATAGTGTATGGTTTAAATGTTATCAGTAGGAATTTTGTTACTATATAACTTTATTGTGAAATTATAGTTCCTGTTACATGAGGCAGTAAGAAAATAGATACCCTTACATAGAGGAAAAATCTTTTGTTTTAATCATTAATAACCATTCTTTTAACAGATACTTTTCCATATGTTTTTCTGTAATAAAACTGACATATTACAAATAGGTTTATTAATGTCTCTTTATAGGTTTAAATAGGTTTATTAATGTACTCTTTTGTTCAAAAGAGTACAAAATGTTTCATTTCATTGTAGGGTTATGTTCCTCAAAGGGCTGTCAGCTGTTCCTCACATGAGCGATGAATTCAGATGAATTCAGGCCTCAGCAGCTGTTGTGTATTCAGGGCCTCTGGCTGTTCATAAAGGGTTATCAGATAGGTTTTTGCTCCCTTTCTTAAAACATAGCAACTATAGGTCTATCTGATGAAGTCTGGCTCATGTATTGTGTGCCAGACATAAAATTAGTTTTATGGATGGGATTTTGCCCCAACAAAAGAATAGTATAGTGTAACACGTTGATTCCCTTAACAATGAAAGAATTAGTGGCTGACTTGCTGCAATACTTGACTTTTAGAAATTTGTGATGGGTCTGTGTGAGCAGCCCTGGCAGTGACAGCTACATCCAAACTTGAGGTGAACCAGACCTTTGTGCCTGCTTTGGCACACTAAGCTCTTGGGGCCCAAACCTGTCCGAAAGTAGATCCTTAAATATTGGAAGAGAAGCCTCCAAAGAGCACTTGAACACATTTCTGGTAGAATTACTTTTTCTTACTTTCTGACCTATGATTTTCAGGTCCTAATAACTGTTTTAAGTAGTTCCTTTGCCCCTAAGTGACACTGCTTTACCTCCCAGAGAAGACTCCTTATCAGAAAAGTCAGTATTAGGCTTTGTTGCAGGTGTACCCCAATCTGCAGGCAACCAGAAAAAGATCAACTTCTAAAATTCTGTGTGTTGTCATTAGTAGAATATTTTCAACAAATAAATTTTCTCAGAGGAACAGCTTTAGACCCCTTGTCTATTCCTCTTCTCTCTGTTTTGTAATACTCCTGCAGAATACTAGAACAAATTCTCTTGCTGAGCATGTTGGCCTCACTCCCCATCTACTTCCTATTTGTCAACAGCTGCTGCCTTATTTTAGCTCTGTGCTGAATTTATTATCTTACTTTTCTTACTCTCTGGGCATAAGTCAGTTTACTAGGTTCATTCTCAGTTAAAGCATAAAAGGAGTTAACTGAATAAACAGTATAAGAAGAAGTTAACTTGTGGGATAAATGTGTTTGTTCTATCTCTTTATTTTATAATGGATAGAGTTTCTCCCTAGAGTTTAGCCCTTTCCACGTTATCAAAAACTCAAGTTTCTGAAGTGATAGCTCTTCACTGTAATAGTG
The DNA here is from genome assembly GCF_020826845.1 of Diceros bicornis minor. Taxonomy (NCBI): domain Eukaryota; kingdom Metazoa; phylum Chordata; class Mammalia; order Perissodactyla; family Rhinocerotidae; genus Diceros; species Diceros bicornis. The sequence continues at coordinate 17,752,011 of NC_080764.1, read as the reverse complement.
ATTAAACTTTGTGATGGAGCTTCCCCAAAGTCACGTATTTTAATTCAAACAAATCACCTTATCTGCTTCTGAGACCCTAGCAGTTTTTTTGCTGTACGAGTTTTTAACCTGGGATTCATGAGTCCTCCCCTGAAATTGAATAAAATTTTATGTTCATGGTCCTATGTGCATTTTTCTCAAGAAAACAGTGACAGCTTTCGCCAGATTCTCAAAAGAAAAGTGAAGAACCACTGTTTAGCAGATGTAATTTCTTCTCTTTTGAATCAAAAAGACCATTGAATCAATCATTTTTTTGACATTTTATTTTCTCCTTTGCTTTTTTATGCATACTGTTTTCTACCGTTAATTCACGTTACCATGAATTGAAAATTTAACAGTTCCTAACTTAATCTTTAAATTATCCTTGAGAATATTTAATGTGCAATTAATACAACTATAAGATAATATATTTAATGTAATACAATATATTTAATTCATAGGAGATAAAGTAGATTTAATGTTCAAGATTTATTTCATATGAATCTATTTTAAGGTTGGCATGATAGCCACAGAGGATATATAATACTTCTTAATAAGAATATGTATACAATTTTTAGCCTTGATTAAGAAGCCTACAGTTGATTCATTATCCCTGATAATTCATGTTAGAGTCATTTTTCTGTTGCTGTATTTTCCTCTAATTCAGACTAATTTTGGAAGACATCTAAATAATGGCACATTCCAACATAAAATTATCTCTTTGAGCTTCAAGCTAGTTTTACCTTAAATGTGTATAGAAATTGCTAGTGTTCTGTTAGTTAGCTTATTGCTTCCAGTGGAAATCTCTGGTTGAACTGGCTTGCTCAGGATATAATTAGTTTTTCAGGATATAACTGCTCTGATGTGATAAGGCTGATACATCAAAGCATTCTGAGATGATTGCTAGACATAGATAATCGTCATTAAATTCCTAGAAAACCTCAGCAAGTGATCTGGCTAAATTTTAATTTTAATTGTGACATTTTGATTTCTGAATATATATCATGGCTCTAATTTCACAAACAAGCAGTTCCTATGAAGAACTTCTCAGAGTGACTGCAAACTATCAGGCAACATATGAATGGGTCAGGGATAGTCTTATGTCTTTCCTCTCTCTGCAGGGAAATTGGTCTCTAAAGAGATTTAAAATGGACCGGCAGGGTGTGACTCAAGTGCTGTCTCGCTTGTCATATATATCTGCCCTGGGCATGATGACAAGAATCTCTTCCCAGTTTGAAAAAACAAGAAAAGTGAGTGGTCCTCGGTCCCTCCAGCCATCTCAGTGGGGAATGCTCTGTCCTTCGGACACTCCTGAAGGAGAGGTGAGGAACCTGAGGAGTCTGTGCTATGTCAGAGGTAATACCCAATGGTGATGTTCTGCTTCTGCTCCCATTCCCCCAGGCAATATCCTCTTTTGGGTCAGCCACTTATCTGCGGAGAAATATTGATGCAGCCTGTCAGAACAACATCAGTATCATTCCAAAACCAGTACCTATATAAACATTTGATTTAGTATCTTACCTAAATAGAAATATGGTCAAATATTCTTGCTCGTTTTAGTTTATCTCAAGAATCAAACCATGCAATGAAGAGGGGATAAGAATGTGAAGGAAAATTAAGAGACCCATTACCTTTGCTCATGAGGAGCTCTTTTTAAGCAACTCCTTATTATCTTTAGATGTGCTTAGAGGACATCATAGTTGCACGTGCAGCCAACTAAGAGCACACAGTCCAAGATGTAAAGTGGATTCCAACTCACTTATATAGGAAACACAAGCAATTACCTAAACATTAAACTAAGGTGTTGAAATAGGTTTACTTCCATGGCACCCACTACTTCCTGTGTCATGGCCCTTTCTCCTTCATATTAACCGTTGTTGGTTTCACTTGATTTTTATTTCTTCTAAATTGTGAACTTCCAGAGGAAGAAACCTTGTTAGGTCCACCATTGTAGCCCAAGCTCCTAGCACAGAGCCTCTTGTTCAGAGTAGAGGCCCCATAAATATGTGTTGAATGAATAAATAAGTTAATTATGACAAGTAAAAGATATAAGTTCCAAAGTGTAGGAATTTGTTACTACTCAGGAGAGGGGAAAAATGGGAGTCCATACAGAGTTACGATTTTTAGAAATTATCATTCTTCTCCTAATTTATCTTGAACCATACGGAAATTCACACTAAAATTATATAGCTAGTCAAATTTGCATAACTTATATATCTTGAGCTTTGGGACACTAAATTTCCCAGAGATTGCTTCAGCTAACCTCGATAAAGTATCTATTTTGTGCATCACTACAGCAGATGGTTTTTAAGAATTGGAGATATAATCTTTACATGTCACGTGTATCCCAAGTGTTTTTTCTATTTGCTCTGTTACATCTTTGTTTATCTATATCTATCTATCTATCTATATATATATATATATATATTTTTTTTTTTTTTTTTTTTTTTTGATGAGGAAGATTGTCCCTGAGCTAACTTCTGTTGCAAATCCTCCCCTTTTTGCTTGAGGAAGATTGCCCTGAGCTAACATGTGTGCCAATCTTTCCTCTATTTTGTATGTGGGTCGCCGCCACAGCATGGCTTGAATGAGTGCTGTAGGTCTGTGCCTGGGATCCAAACCCACGAACCAGGGCTGCTGAAGCAGGGCATAGCAAACTTAATCACTATGCCACTGGACCGGCCCCTACATCTTTGTTTATATTTTTGTTTTAGATTTTTTTTTTCGGTTGTATAGAAGTTAGAAAATATTTTTTATTTCCTTTTCATTTTGAAATAATTTCAGACATATAAAAAAGTTGCAAAAACAGTACAAAGAATTTCCATAATCCTTCACCTTGATTCCCCAAATGTGAACATCTTATGTAAGCATACCATAGTTATCAACCACATGAAATTAACATTGATAACAGTACTATAATCTATAGACCTTATTCAGATTTTGCCAGTTGTCCCATTATGTCTTTTTTCTGATCCAGGATTACACATTGCTTTCACTTGTCAAATCTCCTTTGTCTCTTAATCTGGAGCAGTTCTTCAGTCTTTTTTTTGCCTTTTATGACCAAGGAGCTTTATAGAGCACTGGCCAGTTATTTTGTAGACTGTCTCTCATTTCAGGCCAGAAGTTTTATATTTTTATGTATCCACATTTATCAGTGTTTTCCTTTACTGTTTTTATACAATGTCATCTTAATGACTATGATGTTCTATTGTCTGGGAGTAGCAATTTATGTAATCAGTTTTTTTGCGGGAGGGGCATTTATGATGCCATCATTATTTGCCATTTCAAGTAGTACTATGCCAAGCATTTCTTTGGCTGGGTCTCTGTTTATATCCTTGCTTGTTACCATAGGGTCAGTTCCTCTGGGTCAAAGAGTATGTACATTTTTAAGGCTTATGTATGAATCGCCAGAGCGTCCCCTATAAGGTTGTACTGCTTTACGTTGCCGGCAGCCAAGTGGTGAGTTATTTTCAGACAGAAACTGTGCTTTGTTTTACTAATGTTCATTTTTGGAAATGCATATCTTTTGTTTTCTTAGGCGTGTGGTTTGGTGAAAAACTTGGCCCTTATGACACACATCACGACTGACATGGAAGATGGACCCATTGTGAAATTAGCCAGTAACCTGGGAGTAGAAGATGTAAATTTACTATGTGGGGAAGAGCTCTCTTACCCAAATGTGTTTCTCGTCTTCCTCAATGGTGAGTATATTATGGAGACATGTTGATCCTAAACAGTCTGTGGGGGAAGGGGAAGAAATCCATTATTATCCATGTATTTAAAGCATATAAAATATGCTTTAATTCTGGGCCCAGGTTGACCTTAATTTAAAGGTAGGAAAAATGGTAACAGAAACAGTTATTCCATTGGCTGTCATCCAGGTTCTGAGAGAGTACAGCTCTCAGAGCTGAAGGGTAACGCTGCAGAGACTGGCTGCTTTCCACCCTTTCGCAGCTGCCAGGATGCCCGCAGTGGAGTAAGGCTCAACATGGTATCTTTAAGTTCAAGTTAAATATGGGAGGCATTCTGCAAAAATGATCGGATCTGCCCGGGCAGTGAGTTGGCATATTCAGCCTGTCAGTGATTGGTTGTCGACAGCCTGTGCCAGGGGGTCCCTTTCCTTAGGCTCATGCTCCAGTTGCTTCCTTCACATACCCCACCACCCACCCCCTTCAGAGTCCTCCAGAGACCCAGCAGCAAGTGTGCCTCGTCCTTCCTGCTTGTGATTGGTGTTCTGGGTGCCTGTCCCTCACCAGTGTGCTCCGTGTGCTCATCCTGACCCCTGAGCTCCCACCTCCTCTCCCCCTTCCTCCTGCCCTGGGAGGCGTTACTCCTTTCCTGAGTGGGCTGGTGAGAGGGAAAGCAGGGCCGTTCACTGGCTGCCTCATTCCATGTATCCCAGCGGCTAACACTATGTGAGCTCTGACTCTGCACTTTCACTCGGTACCTCTGAATCCTCACATTAACCCTGGGAGGCAAAGTCCATTTTCCTCATTTCACAGGTGATGACGACAGCAAGAACAGTTTACTAATAGCAGTTACGAACTCTGCTAGGCAGAGTTCTAAGTGCTTTACGTACGATCAACGCATTTAATCCTCACACTGACCCTCTGGGTGTGATATAGCCAGTGTTCGATCCCGGGGCTTCTGGACTCCAAGTTCACGCCACCATGATGGTGCTGACAGATGAGGAGAATGAGGCTAGCTTTTCCAGTGTCATTCAGCTAGCACGTGGCAGGGCTGGCCCTAGACTCGGGTCCCTCGGACCACCCTTATCCACTCCACTGTGTAGCTTCCCTACAGCCTCGTGGACTGGCTGCAGATGGAAATAACAGTATTTTCAAATGATTACTTAATACTGCTTATCATTTTTACTGGTGGATATTTTAAATCCAGTTAGGTTTATTTTTTATTCCTGTCGTAAATATTCTTACTTCTTTCTGCTTAGGTAACATCCTGGGTGTCATTCGAGACCATAAGAAGCTAGTGAATACATTTCGACTGATGCGAAGAGCGGGATATATCAATGAATTTGTTTCCATCTCAACAAATCTTACAGACCGATGTGTCTATATTTCCTCTGATGGAGGAAGGCTGTGCAGGTATAAGTTGCTAAAGAGTTTTTAAGAGTCTCTTTATGTTTACTTTTGAAAGAAATAGACTTTTTATTTTTGAATCTGCTTTAGCCTCTTTCATTGTTAAGATAAATTTAATTCAGTTAGCAAACACCTCATGAATGTGTATACTGGGTACTGAGGATGCAAAGATTAATAGGAGTCAGTCTCTGCCCTCAGAGAGCTCAATCTGCTAGCGAAAGCAGAAATAATTATTAATGACAACTATGCCAGTAATAAATGCTAGCCATTATTTATTATTTCAGTAGATGTACTATGTGTAAGGCTCTAACTACATTCAATCCTATGAGGTGGGATTATTATTTTCATTTAACAAATGAGAAACTGGGGTTTAGTGAGATGAGATAACTTAACTCAAAGCTAGATAGTGGTGGAGTCTGTTTTTTACTTGAAAGTCCTTAGAATTCATTTGACTCCAACAGTCATGATTTTACCTACTCTATTCTGTTGCTGTGAACTGAGTTTTAAAGGATGAGTAGGATTGTGTTACTTGGATGAAGGAGGAAAGGAGAAAGGCTGAGGAATGGCAAGAATAAAAATCATGGAGGCATGAAGAAGTAAAATGACATTAGACCCAATAGAAAAGTACATGCCTTTTAATCATTCAGCAAATATTAAGGGCTTATTATGCACAGGTGCTGTCTAGGAGGTAGGGGTGCAAAGATGAATATGACAAGGTGTCTGGTCTTTTGGGGATATGCAGGGATATCAGCTGAGGGTGTTACCTTGTTTCCTAAGCCTTTGCTTGTTTTACTCTATTGTTCTTTTTAGACCTCAGGTACTGTAGGGCACAAGGTCATGAGCTAGCGATAGAGTGGTGGAAAGGGCTTGGGCTTGGAAGCCTATCAGAACTGGGTGAGTGGACCGCCACTGTTCTTGTCTGTCCAGCGTCCATTTCTCCTTCCAGTTACCTTCTTCATTTTCCTTTGGGGACTGCCCCTCCCCACTGGCAATCTTCTTGGGATGGTCAGTCAGATGCCCTCTCCTGCCCAGCCGAGGGTCAGGCATATGACCTAGGCCAGTCATACTCTGGCCTCAGGGAACTTGAATCCCAGATAAAATAACTCAAGGGAAGAAGTGGTTGGAACTGATTCATCCCGACAGCCAGGCATGCGAGAGACTGCGCGTTACTCCTCCCTCTCTGGATCGTTGGGACTGTTCTAGCCGCTTTTCTTTCTGAGGCTGAGCATTTCACCTTTTTCTTTGATTTTTATCCTTTTATCTTATCAGTAATTTCCTTTTTAATTTATTATTATTATTGTCTAGTAAATTCCACTTTTGCTTAAATTAACCAGAATTGGTTTCTATTCTTTGCAACCAGAGAACCCTAACTGATGATATACCTCTGTTTGAATCCGAACTTCCCACTTATTGACTTGTTTGACTCTGAGTTTATTACTTAAGTCTCTGAGCATTGGTGCCCTTGGCTGTAAAATGTAAATAATAATGCCTCTCTAGGGTTGTCCTGAGAGCTAGTTGATATAAGGTGTGGTAAGCACCTTGTAGGGTGCCCAGGACACATTAGACATGGGGAAAACAATGACATTTTCTAGGTTACTCTTTTCTAGGATTTTTTTCTTTCGTTACATCCAATATAATATGGCATAGTCTAAAAGAAAACTAATTCTTTTTTAGAAGTAATTTCATAATGGCATAACGTAGGTCTAGTGAGAAGAAGTAGAATTTATTAAGTAAAGTAAAAGGTAACTGAGGCAGCTAAATAATGATCCCCTCCTCTCCTGCTGCTGTTTCTGTCATCATGTCTGAGTCCCTTCCCCTGAACTGAACTGCAGCCCTCGAGTGAGGCAGCGGTGCGCTCTGCTTCCCTACCAAGAAGCAGCCAGGGTTTCGAGGTGCTGTTGATTTCTGTGGAAAGTGCACCCAGTTCATTTTTAAGCAACTTGTATTCCCCTTTTGTAATTGTGCGGCTCCTCTCCTTAACCGTTTAAAAGTGCCCATTAGTCTTCAAATAGTTATTTGGACTTGAGGGTAGAGCGCACAAGTGTCTGGTGGTTACTTGCTCTTCTCTGTAAGAGCCGCTTATCCAAATAGCAACAGCCCTTGACGTTTCGGTGCTGCATGCCATCCTTTGTCTCGATGTTTCCTCGTGGTGGCGAAGCCCTCAGAGGCAAATCACCACTGACAGTTACAGGTTAATCTACCAGAACATGTGGACCAAGAGCTCTCGCTACCTTACACCCATTACATCACTGAAAATCACCAAGTCAAAAAGCTTTATTCTCTGCAAAGGTATAGCCACTCTTTTTGGTCATGTGTAGCTTTAGGTAACCTGCTAGTGTAGCCCAGTAGTGTTTATCCTAAATCACACTGCTCTAAACAGCTGATTCTCATCCGACTTTCACTATAAAATGCCATGTTATCCTCAATGACAGTTCCTCTCTGCCTGCTGGCTTCGTGAGTTGTAGAGCACGCATTCCTGGTAGGAAATCAGGAGACGCTTTTGATATGGTGCATTTACGGTTTTTTAAAATATGACATTAAAGGTTTTGTTTCCTTTCTAGACTTTATTGAGTATCATTTTTGTGTTGCCTTTTCATTCAAAACCAAGTATTTCCTAAGATGCTTGGGGGAAATACCGTATGTACACACATACACACCTGGGCTGGTATGTGTGTGTCTGTATATGTGAGAATAGAGAAAATAGACCCCTACGCACTCACACATACAGAAAATACCTGGTGTCCTCAAGTAATCCAGAAATAAGTTTGGTTACGTCTACAGCGTTCCTCATTTCACTACAGTAAACTTACTTGCTGACTTACTCTGTTGAAATACTCTGAATTTTTTACTTTTTTCCACTCCAGACCCTACATAATCGTTAAGAAACAGAAGCCTGCAGTCACGAATAAACATATGGACGAGCTGGCTCAGGGGTACAGGTAAGTGGCCAACAGCAAAACTTCTCGCTCTCCTTAGTACCCATTTATATGATTTAATCAGCAGTAACTTATTTGATATGAGCTTTTAAGAAAAGAATATTTTCATTTTTTAGAATTCCTCCCTACGAAATATATCAACCTGTTAAAAACCTATTCTCTAGTTGAACTTGCTTGAACGTTGTAAAATATTTATCAATTTAGATCATGAGGATTACAGAGTCTTTGTGTAAATTAACACACTATTAAGTGTTTCTAGTAAGAGAGGGCTATGCTGATGTAGACACTGTGGGTCTCTCATCATAGGGGGTTTCTGAAGTCACAGAAGATGTCTTCAGAAGTGAAGTATTTTCACTTTGAATAAGATGTCTTTAGAAGCCAGTATTTTCCATTATTTCATATAAAGTACTGTAGTAAAATGCTTTTTAATAATGTACGTTTCACCAATATTTTCCCAGGAATTTTGAGGATTTCTTACATGAGAGTCTGGTTGAATATTTAGATGTGAATGAAGAAAATGATTGTAACATTGCACTCTATGAACATACAATTAATAAGTAAGTAGGATCCATAACAACCATAATTACAACCTGTTCTGATTACAGAAACTACCCTCTTCTCTTTTGATTTCATCTTCCATTCTTCTATTGTGCACTCTCTTAGTAGGAACTGTTAGAAATATACTATTTTATATTGAAGTATAACCTGTCATTTATCCCAGTGTAAGGGTATCACAAAACTGCTAACAAGTAATCTTTAGATTTAATTATCTTTCCTATTCATTTTACACTTAGTGTATATTTTTTTAAAGGAATTGCTTCTCTGATTTTAATATTTGATTACTACCAAAATTGAACTAATGAATCAGGCTACGTAAAGGTGTATTTATGTCTATATTATAGAGAGGATTTTGTCAGGGGACATCTGAAGTCTTATTGTCAATGCAGGAATTCCCTACATTTTATGTTATAAAGATATCTCTAAACTTATGTGCATGATAAACGTGAAATGGTAATATGTTCACAATGTCTCTTCTAGAACAGTGATATTTTTAGAAGCACCTGTGTTCGTTTGGAATACATTAGCAGACGCTTACATAACTTACTGTCTGATGTACCGCTTACCTGAAGTTGGCATTTTTGCAGTTATACTGTTAAATAGTTAGGGAGTTTAATACTGTCACCTGATAACTATTTGTCTTCAATCAAGAAAATACTTTTCTGTTTTCTGCTACCAGATGAAATATACCACTTTATTTTTGTCTTATTGTAATTTAGTAAATAATACTTTGTCACACTTTTTGTTCCTTAAAGGTATGACTCTCTCAAAGTACTATTTTTATACCCCTCATTTCAAGATTGAGTATAGAGGAGAACTATTATATAGTAACTCCATGAATAACAATTCCAGCCTTTTTGTTACTCAAGCCAAAAACCTCGGTTTCAGCCTTGACTCCTTTCCTCCTCTACACCCACATCTAATCCCTTAGCATATCCTGTGGACCTTCACAACATACCCGGCATCTGAGCTCTCTTTACCACCTTCACCTACCACCCTCCTGCCACCCTAGACCAGGCCACTACCATGGCCTGCCTGGATCCTTGCAAAAGGTTCCTGACTATTTTTACACTCGTTTCCATACAATCTATTCTTTTTGTGTGTGTGTGAGGAAGATCAGCCCTGAGCTAACATCCATGCCAATCTTCCTCTTTTTGCTGAGGAAGACTGGTTCTGAGCTAACATGTATTGCCAATCCTGCTCCCTTTTTTCCCCAAAGCCCCAGCAGATAGTTGTATGTCATAGCTGCACTAGTTGCCGTCTTTGGGATGCGGCCTCGGCATGGCCGGAGAAGCCATGCGTCAGTGCGCGCCCGGGATCAAACCGGGCCGCCAATAGCAGAGCGCACGCATTTAACTGCTAAGCCACAGCGCCGGCCCCCATACAATCTATTCTTAACAGATCAGAGTGGTCTTGTCACTTCTCTTCTCAACGCCCCGCCCCCTGGTGGCTCTCCATCTCCCTCTGATGTCCTTACAGAGGACTTCAAGTTCCTACACCATCTGCCCACCCGCCTTATGCCATCTCCTACCACTCCTCACTCACTCTGTTTACCACACTGGCCGCTTCAACCCCTCAGGCATGTTTCTGCCTCAGCACCTTGGCGCTGACTGTTCCCTCTGCCTGGAGCCCTCACAGACCTGCGTGGCTCGCCCCTCACCCCTCCAGGTCTTCACTCAGGTGTCACCTTCTCATCGAGTGTTCCTGGCCACCCTGTTCACAGTAGAAACCTCTCCTCCGTCCACCCCTCCCACTGCTTGATTTTTCTGTTGCTTATTACCTTACAGCAAAATCTGTAAAATGTGTATTTTATTGATTTATCTGTGTACTATCTCCTTCCACTAGAAGCTTCACGAAGGCATTTTTCTCCATTTTGTTTACTGCTATAAAGCAATATGACTTATCAGTATCAGAATCACCAAATCACCAAGCTATCCCATACATCAAATTGAATTTATTTTAAAAATAGAAAAAAAATTGGTATTATTTAATTCATACTTATAACAATTTCTAAAATGTAGAAATGCATAAAGTAAAAAGAATGAATCCCCTTCCTTCTCTATTCCACCAAACCCCACACTCCAGAAGTAGCCAATGCTAATTGTTTAATATTATCTCTAATAGGTTTTTTTCTAAGTGAGTACAAATATACATACGTGGTCTCACAACATATTTTCAGTGTCTCGATTTTTAAACTTAACGTTATTATTTCTTAACATTATCATTCTGGACAATTTTCCGTATGAGTGTATGTATATATATTTATATATATAAATATATTATTTTAATTGCTTATTACATAATCGGACGACACATAAATAGTATTAACTTGTCCCCTATTGATGAATATTTAGGTTGTTTCCGATTTTTCCACTGTTGCAAGCAACAGTTTACTTAGTCTTAATTTGAGCTAAATTTGAGGCCATTATGCACAGTGAATAGGAAGTCTCCTATTTCCTGTTCAGGATAGAAACATATGGTAGTTTTACTTTTGAATGATAATATTCTTTTCTGTTTTGTAAAATCAGAACCCATAGTGTTTGGATTTTCAGTAATTATTAGATAATATATAATCTTGTATATGTTGTTGTCATGAAAAAAGAAGAAACTTAGATCTTTACCTTCTTCATTTTCAGTTTACCCTAATCTTTACGTCTGAACAAGTTTTTATTTACATGAGGAATGTCAAATTGGCCAATATTTAAACAAAACAGTACATTTAAAACAAACTGTTTTATTCTAGGCTATAAAATGTCACTATAAGCTGTTTCTCTTTAAAAAAAGAAACAAAGAAAACAAAACCTAGAGCCATTTCCGTCTCTGCTTACAAAGACCTCAAGTGTCTGAAAGGATTGGGGTTCTGCTAGGCCATAAGGTCAAAACTATATTTTTCAAACCAACAACTACATGGAAAGCATCCTCTCTCACCAAACTAGGGACATAATTCAATATACGTGTACTGAAAAAAAGATAGATGGCTAACTGGATAAGTAGGTGGTCTTTTGCCATGTACGTTGCAAATAATTTTCCATGATGAGTTAGGGTATCTTGGAAAACACTTCTTTTTACAGGTACTGTAAACCACTGAAATTATTAAAGTTATGCTTCAGAAACACTTAAGGAAGGAATAGAGAGAGTCAATGGAGACCACAGATCCTGGATGTGATATTGGTTACTTTCAGCAAGACCTAAAAACTGTCTGGCTGCCCTTTCCCATTAAGGTGTCTGAGTTGCTTTATCATTTAGCCAAAACTGAGTTTTCTGCAAAATAATTATGAAAGTAACCAAAATTTTAACACCTACTAGATAAAATCTTACTTTGTATCCAGTATCTATAGCTGAGTTGTGCAATAAAAATGTAATGCAAGCCACCTATATAACTTTAAATTTTCTAGTAGCCACATTAAAAAAGTAAAAAGAAACAGATGAAATTAATTTTAATAATTTTATTTAACCTAATATATCTAAAATATCATGTCAACATATAATCAGTATAAAAATATTGAAATACTTTACTTTTTTTTCCTACTATGTCTTCAAAATCTGGTGTGCACTTATAGCAATCCCAATTTGGATGCTAAATTTTCATCAGGAATTCTTGATCTGATTTCATAACATTTACAGTTGAAAAAGCAGATTCACTAATGTAAGTTATTACAGACATAACTAAAAGGTTTTAGATAATTGAAGTGAATTATTTAAATTTGAGTTTTAAAATGTAGGGTAGTTAAGTAAAATAAAAAATTCAATTCTTCATTCCTACTAATCTAACTTTTCAAGTGCTCAGTAACCACATTTAGCTAGTGGTTACAGTATTAGTCCCCATAGGTCTGTAGTAACTATTCTTAAAGGGGACGTATTCCTCTCTCTAAAATGGTGATACAACTTTTTCATTGACGTAACTTGGAAAGTGAGAAAAAGTAGTCTACTCATCCATGTGCATATTTTTGATACTGCATTTCTATATGCTTAATACAGTACTTATAAGCATTATTATTAATATGTAATAATACTCTATTTTTTATATAGGCATACCATACTATCTCCCTTCTCTTGTATTTCTACAAATAATAAAAGTTTCTATCACTGAAAAAAATAATTTGTTTTATTATAGTTTAAGGCGTGTTTTTATTTTATCTGTTTTACTAGCATCAGATTTTATTGTTATTGAGGTTTTATTATATAAATTTATTGTATATTTTTTATATATAAAGTTATATAAATGTTATCTAGGTCCTAGATAGTAATATTTTTATACCCTTTAAGAGATACTTATTTTAGTACGTGGTGCCTAAGGTGTCTAATTCTTCATGTACTTGGTAGAGATACCACCCACTTGGAGATTGAACCCTTCACTCTTCTCGGCGTTTGTGCGGGCCTGATCCCATACCCTCATCATAACCAGTCCCCGAGAAACACGTATCAGTGTGCCATGGGGAAACAAGCCATGGGTAAGATTTCCTTCTTGAACTTGCTTCCAAATACTTGGGTGTAAGACTTGTATCTCTCTTCTTACCTCACTGGTGTTGCGTGTTTGGCCAGGTCAGGCATTGCCAGCACGTGAGTGTTACCACACTCAGAGGGTTGCCTGTGGAACTCTGCAATGCCTGCAGGTGCCCTGTCATGTCTAACGCTTAAACAAACATGGAGAAAACCTCTCTGAACTTCTTCCCTTGACGAAACAAAAGGTCATATAATAAATGTCACAGAATTATGAGGTGGTAAATATAAAGAGAAAAGCCCTATAAAATGTAAGTTGTTAACCAGGAGAGGTGGAAGAAAGAGCAGGAAAACTCAAGGTTAAGGGAGGAGACGAAAAGGAAACAGAGGTAAAGATGCACAGTGTGTACTAGAGTGTACTTAGTAATTGTCTGAATGATAATCATTGAACCCATTATATCCTTGCAGGTGCTCCTGTAGCTCCTGAAACATCCAATTCATGTCGCACCAATTTATGAATTCATTTTCCTTTCTTCCTTCTCTTTTTCTTCTCTTTCATCCATCCCTTAATTTATCTATCCATCCATCCATAATGTTTATTGAGCATCAACCGTAGATCAGACAGTGGGGCTGGAACCTGAAAATATAGAGATGGGACAGACCCCTGTCCTCAGGGAGTTCACAGTCTAGTGGGAGAGACCAACAAATAAAATGGTAATTCAATATAGTATGATAAATGCTATAGTAGACTGACAGCCAGAATCTGAGGGAGTAAGAGCAGAAAGGTCACTTGAGGTTAGGGAGCAGTTTGCTTCTGAAGACTGGAACTGAACCGAATCTTGAAAGACACTGAGTACTTTTCACAGGTATGGAAATATAAGCAAGCATTACGTGGAAAAGTCTCAGTACTTTGGTGTGACTGTTTAGTAGGATGGGTATAGAGGTGTGCTGGAGAGGTGCCAAATATTAAGGAGTTTGGGTCTTATCTTGAAGGTGATACCGAGAGGATTCCAGGCAAGAAAAAAAAAATTTTGTTTATAAACGTCTTTTGGAATGTTTTTGAAAATCATTTAAATCCTAAGAAATTTAGTTAGTTTTGTTTTCATGTGTATCTATGACATCAGTATGACTTGTCATCTCTGATTCCAAGTAGGATACACGGAGCTTCATAAAGAAACTGTAAAAGGTTTTTGCGTTGCCTGTGGCTAACAACTGAAATGCGCTTAGCTTCTCAGTGACCAGCAATCAGCTGCAACTGACCATAGCTTGACAATTACGGAATCCTGTTTCTCATTACAGATAAAGAGTATATATTTCTTTTCAAGTTTTTATATTGCCCTTTGGTTGGCCATGAAGAAATAAGAAGCATGTTGTCCTGCTACCATTTACCTGAATGATGTAATGCCTGGACAGTTCAGAATAATTCCCAGTGGGAAAATCTAAACAGTGGCTCATCAATTTAGCCTTCCCCATTCATCGTCAGCTGCAGTGTAGGCTGATTTCCTGCTTGTGCTTCTAACTTGCTAACAAGTTGAAATATACAGTACTGAACCCTGTGTGTCATGAAAGGGCTATCACTTACTTCTATTGGGTTTACCAAACCATTTTGTTTCATGATGTGAATCCCGGCTGAAACAATACACCTTTTGTGTAGAACCTTCAGCAGAATTAACGGAAGACTAATCACTTCGTCGCTAATGCCACTCTTTAGTGTGTTTGAAGATTGAAACAGAAAGGGCTGCATCTATCTCCATTTAGTGCATATTTTTTTTTTTTTTAAATAAAGAAGCAACTTGAAAGAAAGAAATAATATTTTTATTTTTGTAACTCCCTCCCCTCCAAAGAAAAAAAGTCTCTATTTTGCGGCCATGGGTATCTGAAACGTTTGGTTAGTTACCACACACAGTTAAGCAGGATCAGTGTGTACAGAAAGCCAATTCAGTGTCTGTAGAGTTCTTTTGTAGTTTTCTGTGTGAAGGTTTTTTTTCTCGTTTTGTTTTGAGTGTCATTTGCAATTCATTGTCTGTGTTTTCTGAGGTTGGTGTATTCAGCTGCTCTGACCCTGGGTCCTGCACATTTAGCTCCTTGGATACAATCCTCTGACGTTACTGCTGACGCTGGGAAGACAAAAGCCACTGAATATCTTAAGTAATAAAAAAAAGGCCTTTGTTACTGTTTGTTATTATAAAACACCTGACTGGAAAGAAAAGCAGTGAGATAAAAGTACATTTAAAGTTGGCACGTAACATGGCCACATTTCTCTTTGGACACTGAAATAGCTGCAGAAGTATTGAGTGAGGTCTATGTGAGAAACCACAAAAGGAGAAAGGCTGGCAGAGGGAGAAACCCACAGTAGAGACCCAGGTCTGTAAAGCAGACCTGGCCCTTTGAGTTGGACTTCTCTGAGTCATTTTAATTCCAGGCAGTCCTGATAGCTGATAACTAAAAGTCACACTATCCCATTTAAACATGAGCCATTGCTGAAGACTATATAGATCTCAGAGTTTCTATGTGGATTTTCTAAAATAATATTTTAGTTGCTGTTCATCCATTAGTCCATGTGGAAAGTGGAAGACAGTAGCCCAGAATTAACTCACTAAATATTGTAGCCAACCTGGAAAATTTGCTCTGTACCTCTCACTACCAATCCCTCCCATTCAACAGAGTGAAGAAATGAGGAAAAGACCTTTTCTGTCTCTATGAAGGAGACCAAGACTAGCACAAACCACAGAGACTGAAAGTCTTACCTTGTATGTAAGAGAGAGCTGACTTTCCAACATGAAACACCAGCAGAGGGTGTTTCTTAAATCTAAGGCTCTTTAAGTTATTAATGAAGTTCAGGTTTCCACACAGCGTCTTACTGTGCTGCTGAGAAACACCTCCCTTCCGTGGATGTGGCTCTGTCTGTTGTGACGTGGTTCAGAGCAAGAAGTCGGGTAGCTGTGTGTGGAAATGGCGAGGTCTCCAGGTCCCTCAGGCTACAAGGAAAGGCCGTATGTTGGAGCTGCATTGTGCCCACTCTGGCACCGGACGCCAAGTTCACATGAGTCACATTTTCATATCCTGCCCATTTTATTAGTTGGCAGTCCTCTAGTGGAACACTTTCTCCTGTTTAAAAGGATTTTAGTCAGTGTCAACTCAGTTAATGAATATGCATCACATACCTCCCCTGCCCCGGCTTCTCACCACCCCTTCCCCCTTCAGCTCCAAATTGCTGGGACTTTTTCTTTTCATTTAACTCAGGAACTAATGCAGCTTCAGTTTTTGTTTTCAATAGATTCTATTCCTAAGCTGATAGTTCCTTCTCTTGTATTCCCCACTTTACAGTAGGATGGGATATGCTAGAAATAGGCTGGAGACTTTTGAGATATTTAAAACATATGACATACAAAGATCCTCATAAAATTTTGTTTCATTCTATATCTCCTCCTCCCCCACTTTCTGTATGAATTTTTTTTTTTAAGAATATTTATTCTTTATCCATTTGGGGGTACAAAATGAAAAGATGTCTTGGCCAAACTATCCCTGGCAATTCTTTTTTAGAATTCTGTTATTGTTTCAAAAAAAAATTAAGATCATTGTAGCTTTTTTAGATAGAAGCTTATGTGACATTTCCTGAGACTAGCAGGTTAATAATGAATACTTATGGATGTAAAATTAAACTACAGTTCAGTATGTAGGGTTAGAGTTGGAGGTAGGATGGGTGACATTGCAGGATGATGGGGTGTATATTTTTATTATTACTAGTATTGTTAATATTAGTCATAATGAATGTTGCTACTTCTTCAACACCCAAATGATTTACATACATTTCTTCTTTTAGTCATAATAATAATCCTGTCAGATATAATACATACCTTTTTTGTTTATGACAAAGAAACTGAATCCCAGTTTGGCTGAGTAACTTATTTTTTTTTTTTAATAATTTTATTTATTTATTTTCCCCCCCAAAGCCCCAGTAGATAGTTGTATGTCATAGCTGCACATCCTTCTAGTTGCTGTATGTGGGACGCGGCCTCAGCATGGCCGGAGAAGCGGTGCATCGGTGCGCGCCCGGGGTCCAAACCCAGGCCGCCAGTAGCGGAGCGCACGCACTTAACCGCTAAGCCACGGGGCCACCCCTGGCTAAGTAACTTATGAAGGGTTCCGTTATGTCTTCTATGCAATGCTATCTATAAAACTTACTAAAATTCTTCTCAACTGAAGCTAACTTCTTTCCTCACTTTTTCCTGTTTACTGTGTGTCCCCATTAAGGTGCCTACCCTGCTAAACTGTAGATTATAAGCTCCTTGAGGACAAGGACTCTGTCTGTTATTTATTACTGTGTCCCTTGTGCCAGCGTAGTGCCAGCTTAGTAGGCGGAGTATATTAAGTACTTTATAAATGTTTCAACAGTGAATGAGTGAATCTCGGAGCACATTAAAATTAAGAAATCAGGTGCAGATTTTTTAAGAGAACCTTTGAAACAAAGAACTAAGTTGGAAGGCTTATACAACCTAATTTTAAGACTTACTGTAAAGCCACAGTAATGAAGACAGTATACTGACATAAAGGTAGACAATATAGATCAATGGAACAGAATCAAGAATCCAGAAATAGACCCACATATTTATGGGTAGTTGCTTGTCAATGTGTCAGGACAAATCAGGGGAAAGGAAAATCTTTTCAACAAAATAAAATATCTGTATGTTGATCTATATAGAAAAAAAATGAACATCAAGTCCTACCTCATGCCATACAAAAAATTAACACAAAATGGATCATAGCCCTAAATGTAAGAGTTAAAACCATAAAACTTATAGAAGGAAACATAGGCAGAAATCTTCGTGACCTTGAATGATCTAAGATTTCTTAGAACACAAAAAGCACAAACTTTATAGTTTAATAAATTGGACTTTCTCAAAATTAAACTTTTGCTCTTTGATAGACACTGTTAAGAATATGAAGACATTGTTAAGCCACAGAATGGGAGAAAGTATTTGCAATACAGTTGTTCCTCGCTATCCATGGGAGATTGGTTCTAGGACCCTACGCAGATACCACAATCCTCGGATGCTTAAGTCCCTTATATAAAACGGAGTAGTATTTGCATATAATCTATGCATATCCTCCTGTATACTTTGTCATCTCTAGATTACTTGTAATACCTAATACAATGTAAATCCTGTGTAAATAGTTGTTATACTGTATTGTTTAGGGAATGACGACAAGAAAAAAAAGTCTGTACGTGTTCAGTACAGACGCAGCCATCATAGGCCTTTTGCTCTGCGCTTGGTGGAATCGGGGGACGTGGAACCTGTGGATATGGAGGGCCAGCTGTACATATATGTGAGAAAAGATTTGTGTTTAGTATATCTGAAGAACTCTTCAATGATAAGGCAACTCAGTTAAAAGATGGGGAAAAACAAAACAAAAACCAGACACTTCACAAAGAGTAGTAGGAAGGACCAATGAGCTCATGAAAATATGTTCAGCATTCTTAGTCGTCAGGTAAATGTAAATTAAAACTGTGAGATAGCACTGCACGCTCATTAGAACCACTAAAATGAAAACAACTGACAGACTAAGTGTTGGTAAGGATTTGGAGCAACCAAAATGCTCATACGCTGTTGGTGAGAATGTAAAATGGTATAATCACTTTGGACAATTCTTAAGCAGTTTCTTTTTTTTTTTTTAGTTTTTATTATACTTACAGAGCTTAGAACACTTTCATCATTTTTTTGTGTGTGAGGAAGATCAGCCCTGAGCTAATATCCATGCTAATCCTCCTCTTTTTGCTGAGGAAGACCGGCTCTGAGCTAACATCTATTGCCAATCCTCCTCCTTTTTTTCCCCAAAGCTCCAGTAGATAGTTGTATGTCATAGCTGCACGTCCTTCTAGTTGCTGTACATGGGACGCGGCCTCAGCATGGCGAGAGAAGCGGTGCGTCGGTGCGCGCCCGGGGTCCGAACCCAGGCCACCAGTAGCGGAGCACGTGCACTTAACCGCTAAGCCACGGGGCCGGCCCTTAAGCAGTTTCTTAAAGTTAACTATAGCCTTACCAAACCACCCAGAAATTCCACTCCTATGTATTTACCCAAGAGAAATGAACACACAAAAGTCTTGTGAGTGAACGTTCATGGCACCTTTATTCACAGTAGCCCCAAGCTGGCAACAACCCAAATATTCATCAAAAGGTGAATGGATAAGCAAAATATATGTTCATGCAATGGAATACTACACAGCAATAAAAAAGGAATGACTATTATACACACAACCACATGGATGAATCTCAGAATCATTTTGCTAAATGAAAGAAGCAGCACAAGAGTGTACATACATACATTTATATGAAATTCTAGAAAATGCAAACTAATCTGTATTGATAAAAAAATAGATCAGTGGTTGCTTAACTTGGGACCAGAGACAAAGGGAGGGATCTCTTGGGAGTGTTGGAAATGTTCTGGATCTTGATTGTGGTGGTGGTTTCACAGATGTATATCTCTGTCAGAACTCATCAATTTGCACACTTTAAATGAATGAAGTTTATTATATTCAATAATGTTGATTAAATAAAAAGCAATTGGGCAAAGGAAGACAAAAATAGTTAAATGCGTAAAACTTCATTTTTTTAGTATACATTTTCTAAGCTGTGTGCATCCTTATTAACCTTTCTTCCTCCCACTTTAAAATAAAAAACTTCTTCACGGGGACAACCTGGTGGTGTATCGGTCAGGTGCACGCACTCCGCTTCAGCGGCCCGAGGGTTCGCAGGTTCAGATCCCTGGTGCGCACTGATGCACCACTTGTCAAGCCTTGCTGTGGTGGCATCCCATATAAAGTAGAGGAAGATGGGCACTGATGTTAGCCCGGGTCCGATCTTCCTCAGCAAAAAAGAGGAGGATTGGCCTCAGATGTTAGCTCAGGGCTGATCTTCCTCACACACACACACACACAAAACGCTTCTTCACTATTTTAACCTACATTTACATATCTTGCTATGCCAACTGACTTCTTAAGAAAGTTATGATCAAGACTATATGACTTTGTAAGAAAGATTATGTCCTGGGTAGTAAGAAAATGAAATCATTGGAGACTATAGTTATAGCAAAATGGGGCAGTAGAAGGAGAATTTAGCTTATAGATATTCTCATTGTGTTATTATATATATGCAATGCCCTTTTTAAGGAAGCAGAAAATAGTAATAGAGGCATCCTAGTTTGAACATGTGGTTCACCAAGGCTAGTCTTATAATTTAATTTCTGCGTAACATTTTCTCAAAAAAAGCTTGCTTACTGGCAAAATAGCTAGTCATTCATTTATAATTTTTATAAAAATTATGGAGTTTGATGGCATTTTGAAGCTTTATAATATAGAAGTCATAGTTAGATATAAATCATGTTTTAACCTATACATCCATAGTCAGTGCTGCTAAAAATATACATGTATACTCCTACAAGTTCTTTAAAAAGTCTTTAAAGAAAAATTTCTAAGGCGATCATAAGCGCTGAACAGTTGCTAAGCCATTTTGCTGTTCATCCATTCAATGGTCAGTTGTATGTTACGAGAATTATGTTCTGGGCCTGGTAGCACAATTTATGGCAGGATCCAATCTCTTTCACCGTTGTTCAGAGTTGCAGCCATTTTTGCTTCCCTGCTGCATAATAGTGCTTGTCTGAGGTTTCAGAAGGCAAGTTTGGCAGCCTCGTGGGACATTGCCTGAACCTTTGTCTCAAGCTGGGTAAGGTATACAATTGGAGCTGAAATCTTAACATAAATTCTAGATGATTTTGTGTAAAAGGACAAACTTATTGTCAGTGAACTTTACCACGATCCAAGCAGCAGTGGCTTTATTGCTAAAACAGTAAGTGATGTATTACCAGGTGTCCTGCCCAGTTTATTAGTTGGCACTAAAATAACACAAATTAATTGGCAATTTATGGTGTAAACTCGACCAAAAGTTCATGAAATTCACTTTAGCTAATTCAGCTGAATCTTGACAAATTTTCTAGAGATTTCAGCACAAATGTATACTGTCATAAAAAATATAATGTGATTCTTCAATTTTATGTACTTGACGTTTATTGATGTCTGTAGTGAGCCCAGCACTGTAATAGGTGCTCGTTTCTTTAGTTCCCTACAGATTTCATTATTTCTTCCAAGAGTAGTTGTCAAGGAATACCATATCACTTTTGCTGCCTGAATAGGTTACTTTCATGCCTGGCTTGAAATCCGTTGATGTCATAGTATGAGTACAGAGAAAAAGGTAAAGGAAATAAATATTGAGTTTTGATGTTTGTTCTCCTTGGACCTTAACTCCATTAAAGGACAGATGGGCATCCTGGGGCGTGTGGGTACTGTGGATGCATCACTATGGAAGTGTGTGCAAGAGGGAGACTTAAAGCTGCCTTCTTAGCCATTGGGGGGCAAAGGAAAAAGACCTGGAGAAGTTCAAGAGGCTCAGCAGTTGGGCAAACGTGAGTTTCCTGGTTTTAAGGTCTCTGCATGGGAGCCACTGTGTGTGCACCAGCCCAGGAGAGAGAGAGCCTTTTTTCGGGCAGGTCCCTGAACTCTGATGAACCCCTCTGGGGGAAGGGGAGAAGGGGGGACATTCTGATTTCCCTTTTAGTTGACAGTAATACTCTTCTGAGGTCCAATCAGGTGAAAAGGCTGATTGCTAAGGCGGGAGAAGCCCAGCCCTGATTGGGCAGGGCCCTGGGTTCCTTAGGGGAAGGGACCATGCCTTTCCCCATCTCATCTCCAGTGTTGGGCAGAGTAGGTGTTTATCAACTGCTTCACAGATGAATAGTTAAGCAAATGAATAAATCCACCCTGCTCTGCTTTCACTTTCCTCTTCTTTATTCTGTTCCATCCCTTTCCTCCTCCTTTCTCTTTCATTTAGAGCTTTTGTAATTGTTGATTTCTCTTTATGAAATCTGTTTGTCATACTGTTTAAGCTCCTTGCCTGTCAGCACTGGGTATTGTTCTCCAATTACCTTCCCCCAGCAACTGGAAATGTGCCTGGAACATAGCAGAACCAAATACAGAATTGTTGACTTACTTGTGGAGTTAACCAATGGAGACTAAAATTCCTCAAATGGGATCAATCGTATAAATCCAAAAAGTTGAAGTTATTTAGATTAGTATACCTTGAGTGTGAGTTTTCTTTTTTGTAGGATTTTTAATATTACCAAGAAAAATTGTTCTTAAAAGTTGTTAGCTCCTATGAGGGTATTGCTTTTGGAATGTTTGACCTGAAGATTTTCTTTATTTTCATTAGTGGATTTAGTGTGTTTATGTCCGTATTCATTGCTACCTAATTACTTCACATAATAGAATGTTGCGTTTTGTTTTCTCCAATATCAATGAAGGTACCATTGGATACAACCAGCGGAACAGAATTGATACTCTCATGTATCTACTAGCGTATCCACAAAAACCCATGGTTAAAACAAAGACCATTGAGTTGATAGAATTTGAGAAACTGCCAGCTGGACAGAACGCGACAGTTGCCGTGATGAGTTATAGTGGCTATGATATTGAAGATGCCCTTGTTTTAAACAAGGCTTCCTTGGACAGAGGTAAGGGAATTTTCAAAGCTCTAACACCAAAGGTGCTTTGTGCAGAATTCGATATAGGGATGATCAATGTAAAAATCACTTGATGTCACAACGTTAATGTCAGTTTCAAGTGATTTGAATTTTATAATATACAAATAGGAGACAGTTGTATTTTGGTGTTGACCTTTTTTTAATGAATACTATATATAGGTAATTCATTAAGTGTATCACTGAGGAATCTTTTTTTTTCTTTGTTATTTTACTTTATTGGCGACTTGAGACAATGCCTCAACAGAAAACATGTAAGAATTTGTTTATTTTCTAGCAGCAATTACAATAAATGAAATATATTTTTTGAATACATCTAGTTATATATTCAACAACAAACTTGTTTGAGAGGGCAGTAGCAATATTTATATGTCAAAGGCTAATTTTTTAATTGTATGTCTCAACCCCATAATGTTATACCTTTTTGTTAAGAAAATGATAAAAGTTAAAAATACACCTACGCAAACCCTGACTTATAAGTGTTTAATCCTTTCTTGCTCAGTTTTTTGACAGTTTCCTTTTGCAAGTCACCACTCCGCGGTTTGTTAGCCATCACCTGATCTAAAGCCTGACTTCTCTCCTCATAATTTGTTCTCTTTTTCCTCCCTGGCATACCCACTCTGCCTCCCCTTCACTCTTTGTAGTTGCTAGGCAGCCGTAATAGTACTCCTAGACATGTGTCTTTGGCATTAATGTTGGCTGCACTTAATTTATGCCTCTTTTTTTCCTCCAAATGACAACAGCCATGCTTTAAAACTAGATGTTTTCCTTTCTGATTAACTGGTAACGTTTATGTGGAAATCTGAAGACTTTGTGATATCTGTCAGAAACTCCGCAACACAATTTAATGATCTGAGTTTACTGTCCTCCAGCTTTTAAGCTACCACCTGTAAATAAAATGTCCATTTACACTTAGAAAAACCCTTCTTGATTTCATGCCGTTCAGATTCACACTGCACTCCAGCACGTTTCCGTTAATGGCCATTGTATGAAATTTCAAGATCATGTAATGTTTCCAAAGCAGCTGGCTCTCTGAGCCGAGT
The DNA here is from genome assembly GCF_020826845.1 of Diceros bicornis minor. NCBI lineage: Eukaryota > Metazoa > Chordata > Mammalia > Perissodactyla > Rhinocerotidae > Diceros > Diceros bicornis. The sequence continues at coordinate 17,728,332 of NC_080764.1, read as the reverse complement.
TTATTATGGCCATACACAATTTACTAGGAGCCACAATGACTAAGACCTTTCTCGAAGATGCACAAACATCTTCATCTACCATCCAATTGTAGAAATTTGTTGTTTCATCACACAGTCACCTTCATATTTAAAAACTTAGATTAGAGCACTGAGATTTCACTTAGAGAGCCACATTTCCCTGATTGATTTTCTAAACTCACATTCTTAGATTTCTTGAAAGAGTTCTGCTTTTGGTGGAGAATCGTTAAGTGAAGGATTTTACAGCCGTGCATTTATTTCATCAGTAATAGTTGGCATTTAATCCTTAGACATTTTCCTATTTAAGTGAACTCTGACATGGCTCAGTGTATCCTGGGGAGATTAGAGAGAGAATCCAGTTTACAATAATTGCTTGGCCAAAGGGGAAAAAAGAAAGAAATGTAGCCACAGAATCTTGGGAAATGATATTTAGTGTTGAACGATTGACAGCTCTTTTGGGCAACTCTACAACTGGTAATTCTTTTTGTGGGATTCAGTGATTGAGTTTTTTGCTCCATCTAAAGGTTTGTTTATTTTGCTTATTTTTCTTAATGTTTCCATTGTTAGTTGGTCTCAGGACTTTTCCCTCATCCACTAGATAAATGTGATCTAAAAATGATCAAAGTAAACTCTAGTCTTCAGGGTAGAGGTGAACTCTTTCTCTCATTGAAATTATTTGATTACTTCTTATTTTCATTCTCTCTCATCTCTGGAGAAAAATTAATTTGTTTACTTGTTTGGGACTTCCTCTGAATGCCAAAATCAGGAAAAGGAAAGCTTTCCGGAGAAGGATAGCAGAAGTTATGCACCAGAAGGGTATGTAGGAAGAATCCTGGCTGATCAGTGGACTTGGTCTGTCTCAGCTCTGCCACCACCTTGCTGGGTGACCTTGGCCACTGAATTTCTCTGGACCTCACTCGTAGCACCTGTAAGATAGAGGAGTTAAGACAGGTGATCTCTGAGGCCCTTTCCCATTCTCACATTCTGTGGCTCTGTGCTCTGAAAGAATCACAGTGACACTCAGATTTCTCTCATGTTCCTCCAACATGACTGGGTACATTCCATGCTAGAGAATGGTTGTAGAGATTCCAGTGTTATATACACACTGCAGTAGGTAGGAGAGAAGCCCTAAGCCAGTTCTTCAGATTATCAGATTGTTATTTGGTTTGGCCAGTCCCAGATTACCCAAATGTAGAGCAGTTTTGGGTTATTTGTGGGGATGGGTTGTTGAATAACACAGATCTGTGTTTTCTCATAGTTTTATATTACTGGTGGTTCTGATACCCATTTTGGTTTCATTTTAGGCTTTGGGCGTTGCCTTGTATATAAAAATGCTAAATGTACGTTGAAACGATACACTAATCAGACTTTTGATAAAGTGATGGGGCCGATGTTGGATGCTGCTACAAGGAAACCCATCTGGCGACACGAAATTTTAGATGCAGATGGTATTTGTTCTCCAGGTAAAAGACTTTAAAAACAAATTTTAAATGTATACTTTTTGAAATTATGAAAGCTATTCAACAATATTTCTGAATATTTGGTAAACAGGGCAGAAAAAAATAACCTATAAAACCACTGTCCTGACTCAACCAGTGTGGTCATCATTTTTGATGAATTTCCTTCCAGTCTGTTTTTCTATGCATATGTTTTTACATAGCATTAGTCTATTCTAGTTATAATTTTGAATCATAGGAAGCCACTTTAAGGAAATATTTAGAATTAAGGTTATGTCCCTGCATCTACACTGGTATTTCATTATTTGTGCATTTAGCTTACAGACTGACTTTCGATTCTTCTTCCCCCAGAACGTGTGACTCCATTGTAATTATAAACTTGTAATGAATTTTGTTGATGCATCCCACAGCCCCTGCCCTGTGATTCTTGTAGGCTAGTGTGGGAGACTAACATTAATCAAAGGATCACACACAAACGTATATCAGCTTATAGCCAAGTTAAGGAAGCATATATGGAGTGATGAGGCCATTTTTTAGCAAGAGGATTTGACCTAGTCAGGAAGATCGGGACAGCCTTCCTCAAGGAAGTGGGCTGAGATCTGAAGGATAAGTGGAATTAACTAATGAAGATGGGAGGGGAGTGTGTTCTAAGCAGTGGAAAGGGCTTGTGCAAGCCTGATATTTAAAGAAGGCCAGTATGGCTAAAACAAGAGAGTACAGGGGAGCATGGTGATCATGAATCTAGAGAGAGGGGAGGGTGGGGCAGGAGCCAGACACCAGGCCTTGCAGCCATGTTACTATTTTCATTATGATGCTAAAAGCAATGATACAATCAGATATGCATTTTGAAATGATCATTCCGACTACACTGTGGAGAAAAAAGTAGAAGGGAGCCAAAATAGAGGGGGACCAACTGGGAGCTCTCGCTGGAGACCAGGAGACAGGAGCCATGGTGAGGTGGAGAGAAGGGCTGAGTTGGGGAGGTCATTGGGAGGGGAAATGCACATGACCTTGTCACAGACGGTGCACGGGTGGTGAGCGCTGCATCCGCTGTGGCGCCCTGAGCCACAGGGTGCACGGCTTGCCCTCCTCTTGCTGCCTTTGCTTCTTGGAGAATTTCTCTCACTTTTAACCAGGGTCGTGTGGCTGGGAAAATAAGTGCTGTGACAGTACTATAGCAGTTGGTCTTGGAGCTTACCATAAAAAGATGCAAAACACAGGAGAGAATAGCAGGAAAAACCAAAGAAATATTTTGATTTCCTCATTACCTAAGTGAAATTGGTGGTGACTTATTACTGGTTGAAATAACTGTTAATAAAAATAAGTGGCGCAAACCTATTCCAACACCCTAAGAGATGTATAAAGTTGCTACCTACTGACATGACATTTCTCTTGTTCGTGTGGTCCCCTAAATCAGTCCTAATTTTATACACACTGTGATCTTAAGCTATGATTTTTTCATATGGGCTTGCAAAATTGCAGACGAGCCCTGTTGAACTCTAGCTTCTGCTGTATGGACTCATTTTTTTCTTCCATGTCTGGATGTCATGGACCAAATCTAATCACATGGTTTTATGCCCCAGTAAGCTTTGCGTTCCACGCTGGTGATAACGACGTGTCTAACAGCCTGCTCTCTTCCTTAGGAGAGAAAGTAGAAAACAAGCAGGTGCTTGTGAACAAGTCCATGCCCACGGTGACACAGATTCCTCTGGAGGGAAGTAACGTGCCGCAGCAGCCACAGTACAAAGATGTGCCCGTCACGTAGGTATCGCTTGTGCCTTGGAAATTTATAGAAAGATTCAAAAAAAAGAAGAAATACAGGAAATTAGAAGTTAGCTCTTGGAGGGTTAGAGAACTGTAAATGGCACTTTGGGGTGCTAATACTTGTCACGAAGACAGCATGGCATAGAAGATAAAACTGGGCTGTGGAGTTGCTTAGACCTCCTAACCTGGGTTTGAGTTGTGGGCCCAATAGGCGGAGGCTCCAGGGAGAGGAACAGCAAGATGAAGGGCACGTGGGCATAAAATTGCCTCGGTTTGGAGGACCAGCACAGCTTGCTGGGGCTAGGCTGTGGAGTAGTTGGGAATTCATTCCTTAGAGGGTGATGCGATCCGATTTGTGTTGTAAAAAAATAAAATAAAACACCCTGGCCACAGTGTGGCATCACCGATACCCTAGATTATACCTGCGTTTTAGTACTGGTGGTGTTGTGTGTTACCTTACAGAGATAAAGCACTTAAACTCTGTTGGCCTCAGTTTTTTCATCTGTACAATGAAAGAGTTATACCCATTAATCTGCAAGTTTCCCCTGGGCTCTAAAATCTAATGAAATACAAAACTTAGTGAGATGAGCCATGAGCCAATGAGAGCAACCGCACTGTGATATAAAGACAGAACAAGAAGTTACAAGACGTTTAATGCAGCCAAAGTGAACTAAGTTAACAAAGTTCCTGAGGTGGGGGGTGACATAGGAGAACTGAATTCCTGGGCTGTGAAAGGGGGTGTAACAAATCCGTTCAACACACAGTTGTTGAGGCCTGTTCTGTGCCAGGGATATAGAGCTGAAATAAACCACAAGCTTTGCCTTCAAAGGGTCACATCCAGTTGGCAAAGACCTACACAAAACATAAGTGCAGTAAATACCGTGATCATAATAGCTTAATTGAGAATTTTCACTGTACCAGTTACTGTCCTGAGCATTTTACATGTGTCAGCTCAGTTAATCCTACCACCCATGAGCTAGGTCCTCTTAGTAGCCTGGTTTGAAAGACATGAAAACTGAGGCACAGAGAGGTTAAGTAATTTGCCAGCTGCGAATGGCAGAGCCGGGATTTGAACTCACGCAGTCTAGCTTCAGAGCCCCACTCTTGACCACTGTGCTAAATGCGGTAGAATCGTGGGTGCCGTGGATTTGTCTCTCGAGTGGGAGCACAGAGGAGAAAATGGACCGTTCACTGGGGGAGGGGTCAGGTCCTTTGCACTGGGTCCCACAAAACGAAATGCTATTTTAGCATTGCAAAGGTGGTTGTGCTTGGGTTTCTTCCTGTCCTGAAGGAGGATATCTCTTTTCCTGTTCAAAGCTTGTGCCTCCTCCTCCTGAGTTCTTTATTTCGTCCACTCTTTCAGGGACCTCACTCTGTCATTTTCTCTTCTATCTTCCCAATATTTTCAACCTGTTTTCTATTGAATCCTTCCCCGCAGGCTAGAAAATGTGCTCAAATATTTCTTTTCTTTAAAAGAAAATAAAACCTTTCTCTGCACTTCATGTTCCTTTCTAGCTACCACTCTACTCTTCTTCCTTTTGCCACAAAGCTCCTCGGAAGAGTGGTCTGTAATCGGCTTCTTCCTCACCCTCTATGTGCTCCCTGAGCTCCCTGAACCTCTGCAGCGTCCTACCTCTCCATCCACCAAAACGGCTCTGGAAGAGATCACCAAAGACAGCCTATTCATTCATTTCACTCAAGAAAGACTTTTTTGAACACTTACAATATGGCAGGAACTGTTCTAGTGCACGGGATTGGGCAGTGAACAAAATGAGCAGAAACTCCACCCTAGTGGAGCTCACAGCCCAGTGAGGAAAGACAGATAGTAAACAGATAGCAAAACCAGAGTGGTCAGATTGGCCAAATTCGGTGGATTCTCAGTCCTGATCTTGCAAGCTGAGGCTTTGTCTCTTGTTCACTGTGGACCCCTACTGCCCGGCATATGGTAGGTAACAAGTAAATAGTTATCGAATCGATGGATGAATGTCGTATGGCCTTTCCAGAGCATTTGACACCACTGACCTCTCTCCTCCCTTGATTTTGTGGCGCTGCCCTCGCCTGGCCCTCCTACCAGTCTGATTTCTCCTTCTCAGCCTCCCCTCCTGCCCGGCTGTAGTGACCGTACCCTGCCCAGTGACTCTGCACTTGTCTGGACGTGTTCACCCTCTTCTAGCGCTCCACTTACTCTCCTGTTGCTCATGACTCCCAGAAAGACATCTACCCACTTTCAGCTCCAGACCAGCACGTGGACAGTGTTACAGGGGCCCCAAACCCAGACCCAAACCGTCTTCCTCCCCACCCCTACCCCAGCACTAAACCGTCTTCCTCCGCACCCCTACCCCAGCCCCAGCAGGCTCCTCCTGGGCCCCTTGCTTGTGAGTGGCACCTCCATCCGGCCATCACCTGCAGCACATACCAGTTCAGCACATCCCATAGGTTCTCTCTCTGCCGCAGTCCTCTGACCTCTCAGGGACAGCTGTTGCCCTCTGAGTTCTGGCCTCCTTTCCTGCTGGACTCTTAGTTATCGGGAACTGCTCATCTGCCTCCAGTGTTGCTCCTCTCCACACCTCTCAGGCTCTTTCTGTGTTACTGCCAGAGTGGCTTTTTTCTGAATTACTCATCTGGTTATGTTACTCTCTTGAGTAAATAGAATAAACCTTGAGTAGATGGAGTAAAACTCTCAATGGCGATGTTGCCTGCGGGATGAAGGCCAAATGAAATAGTCATACACCATCTGTGACCCTTGACCCTACCCTTTTGAACACTGGGCTCCATATTCTAGGAAATTGTCTCTCATTCTCCACAGTGTGCTATCCGACTTCAGGCCTCTGTGAACTTACTCCTGCTGCTCGCTCTGCCTGGAATGCCCTTCCCTGGTCAGGTCCCAGCTCTAGGGTCACCTCCTCCGTGAAGCAGTCCTTGACAACCTGCCACCTCCCTGCCACCACTGTCATCCCCACCCACTGGCAGGGTTGACTGTTGTCTACCTTGGGCCTTTCCTATTCTCCATACCACTGACATCTTTGCTGCACTTTCTTTCTCTTTCCTTCCTTGGATTGTGAGTTCCTTTGGGGCAAGAACCGTGTCTACTTAATCTTTGTGTGTCCAGAGTCTACAAGGATCTGACACAGAGTAGACTCTTAATAATTTTTGTTGTATGAAAAACAGCAAAGTGTGTGAAAAAATTAATAATAGAAAGGCTGAGTAGATATAAGTAATACTTAAAAAGTGGTTAAGAACTTGGAGTCGAGTCTGCCAGGCTTCAGCTCAAATCCCAGGTCCACTGCACATGAGGCGTGTTTTCTCTCATCCTTTCTTAGCATCAGTTTTCCTCGTCTGTAATGCAGGAATAACAATACGTGAATAATATGTGTAGTGAAGGTTAAATTGCACTATGCCTGCCTCATAATAAACATTCAGTAAATGTTAGCCATTTTAAACTAGGACCATAAAAGGGAAATTATAACATTTGAATTAATGTTGAAAAATGAAACTCATTTTTCAGAGCCCAAAATGGGAATGTGACAGTTTTCTGTGGTAGATATTAATTAAAATATGGCCTATGGGTGATCAGTGGACAAAGGGCAGTTTGAAAACTGCTGAGTGACTTCCTCTTCACATTAGCTACAAAGGGGCAACGGATTCATATATTGAAAAAGTGATGATATCCTCAAATGCTGAAGACGCTTTTCTGATCAAAATGCTGCTGAGACAGACAAGGCGTCCAGAGATTGGAGACAAATTCAGCAGCCGTCATGGGCAAAAAGGTAAATTGTTTCATTTCTCAACTTGTTTATAAAACTGAATACCTTAAAGTATTTATTAACCACATATATAAGAAGTATTTTATAACTTGCCCTGTTAAAAAAAATTAGTATGTTTGAAAAATTATTACATTGTTATCAAAATTATTCTTGTTTTGTTTCTCAGATTATCCTACTTATATCTTAAGGGCATTTAAAAATATACCGTAGGATTACATCTCTATGCTATTTATTCTCCTGTAACTGCTCGGCCCAAAATTATAAGTACATTCTAGATGATGTGCCTACTGAAGTACTGGTAACTGTTCTAAAATAGTAATACCTATTTTTTATGAAAGGTACATATTTAAAATACTGTATATTCTGTTGGGTCATAGTATCATAGGATGTCAGCACTACAAGATACCACAGAATTATCTGCCCCTTTATTTAACAGATGAGGAAGTTCAGATCCTGTGTGTTAAGCGGCAGAGTACCCAGCTAGTTGGTGCTGAGCTGGTATTAGAATGTGGGTTTCCTGACTCCAATGCGGGGCTTTGTCCACTGCGCAGCGATCCCTCTCCTGGATGGTGTTTCTCCGTCTGAGCCCATTGGCCAGCCTCACGCTTTCCATTGACGGTTACTGCTGGGTTTTCATCCTTTTGTGGTTTTGTTTTGTTTTGTTTTGTTTTTTATCTTCAAAAAGCATAGCACTATGTCACTATTGATTAACTCATTTTTCAGTAGGGTCTCTTTTAGTCAAGATACATAGTGTGTAAGAGGGGAAGTTTGTCCTGGGATTTGCATTTTGGCTTGGTCTGCCACTTACTAGTTCTAAGAACAACAGCAGCTCACACTTTCGTAGCACTGACTGTGTGTCTGGCAGTGTTCTCAGCACTTTGCATGTGCTAACTCATTTGCTTCTCACAGGATCCTGGGAGGTGGGTACTGTTGTTATCTGCATTTTATACGTGAGGAAGCAGAGGCACAGAGAGGTTAGTAGCTTGCCCAAGGTCCCCAGTTGGTGGCAGAAGTTTTTGAACCCTGGCAGCCTGGCTCCAGAGTCCATGCTCTTACCTAACAACTATGCTATCCTGACTGCTAAGCAGGTAGCATTGTACCTGGCGCTTAGGGCGTGCTCAAGAAGTGATGCAGTGATCATGAAGGTTGGCTAGTATTCGTTCTACTCTTCAACCTCGAATCTCACCTTTGCTTATAAATTGCTAGTGTGATATCTTCTTGTTTTGAAGATAAATGCACATTATGTTCTTGCTGATTTTAACTGTCTATTTGCCAAGCAAGTATATCAAATATTACAATGCTTTTTGTCAAATGAATGCAACCTTCATTGTCATTCCATCAATGAAACTGTTTCAGACTGAGATACTCTTTCATCAAAAGCATTTTTGGTTCAGTTGGCAGACACAAGACTATTTTAGCCTGTCAGTATTTTGTAAGAAAGAATTGATGCCATCTATAAATGTGAATTTGACACGTCTACTTCGTATAGTTCCCTAAGATGCTAACACTTAGTACCTTTTGAAAACGTTTCTTGAGGTTCTAGTGTTTTCTACTGCTTACTAGTGAAAATCAAATTCTCTATAAATTGTTGGCACTAAAAGCTTTACGACAATGCACCCCATAAGAGAACGTCTCCATTCTGAATCAGTTTATAAACTTCAGATATCTCAAATCCTTGTGCTTTATTCCATCAGAGTATAGTGCAAAGAATTGAAGGCTGGCATACATTTCAGTGATTATCCACTGTGTTCTCACTCCAGTAAACTTCTGGAGGACAGGAACCATGTCCTTATATTCTCAGAAAGCCTGATGGAGCCTTTCTCACAGTAGATGCTTAATAGGCAGTTAATAATGGTTGACTATATGAATGAATTGAAGGTAGGGGAAATGAAAGGGGACAGATTCTCTTGATGGATTGATTTTACTCAGGTTTTAATCTATACATTACATGTGAGTGTGTGTATGTATAATATAGACAAACAGTACTTTTGAAAATGAAAAACACACTTGATTAGTAAGCTCCTTTGAACACAGACCTCTAGGTAAAATGTCAGTAAGCCTTTGTGCTAGAGCGTTTTTTCAGATGATTAATATGATAGGGATCATGTTCATTGACAGAAGTGGTTTCCAACTTGCAGTGATCTGAAACATGGCACATTTTGGAGATCTGTTCAATATTAGGGGGCTTTGACTTGTACATCTCTATATGAACCAGAAAGAAGCCCTCCTGGGGTCAGATGACCTTTCACTTGTAGTGAGGAGCTTCTTGCTTGTTTTCCTTTTCCAGATGGCTTTTAATCCAAGGGTAGAAACCTTCTGATGAGCCTAGATTCCCTTGATATTCCCTTCTCTTACAGCTTCATCAAATTTATTGAAAAGACTGGGAAAAAACAAGCAAACAAAAAATAGGCAGTGTAAACTTTAAGAGAGTAATGGAATTGGAATGATATGGGACCCTTAACTGAACATAATTTTTATTTATTTTGAGTATAATTTTTTAATAAAATAATAAATGCATGTGATTTAAAAAGGTCAAATAGTACAAAAAAGGGGTTTTGTACTGAAAAACATCAGTCCCTACTTTTCCTCCAGTTCTGCTTCCCAGAAGCAATTTCTTCTCATTTTTACCTTCGTGTTTCTAAATAATATTCTTAAACAGCTGTATATTTATTCATCCATTGTAGCTATTACTACTTATCGATTTCCTGTTACGAAAGATGGGAGGACCTAGCACTTTGCTACCTCTTTCCTTCTTCCCATCTCCATTCCCTGTGTAGATTTATCATAATTTTGGATTACTTGATTATTTAGATTGCATTATTATGACTACATAAATATCATTCACTCCCAAACCAAGTAATTGTTGAGTGTATTTCCTTTGTTATGTGACTTTATTTTTTCAGAAGGTGATAATTATCTCATTTAAAATGTGCTTAATTTTCTTTATTCCTATTACCATACTTCTATACCATCAACAGCCTCTCAACATCATTTTCCACATAATTGAGAGTCTGTTAGGACCATTCCCGGCCCCCACCACCTCTCCAAAGATCTCCTATATAGCACCCCCACTCTTCCTGCTTCAAACTGTGGTGGTTATTCCCTGAGCCAAAGCTTCCCAGCCAGTGTGTTAAGAATGGGTAAGAGGTGAGCTGAGAGGTTGACGTGTGCCGCCCTCGGGAGTGCTGGGAGGACCCTGGCGCAGCCAAGGCCCTGAGCGGCCTCATCTTGTGTGCCCTGGAAATGTTTTCACAACAGGCTGAGAAGCACCCCATGTTAGTTTGCTGTAATAAAATACCACAGACTGGGTGGCTTAAACAACAGAAATTTACTTTCTCACAGTGCTGGAGGCTGGAAGTCCAAGGTCAAGGTGTTGGCAGATTTGGTTTCTCCTGAAGCCTCTCTCCTTGGCTGGCAGGCGGCCACTTTCTCCCTGTGTCCTCACGTGGCCTTTTCTCTGTGTACCTGCATCCCTCTTCTTGTAAGGACACCAGTCATATTGGATTAGGGCACACCTGATGACCTCATTTAACCTTAATTACCTCTTTAAAGACCATGTCTCCAAATAGGGTCACAATCTGAAGTATCCTGGGGGTTAGGACTTCAACATCTGAATTTGGGGGGGACACAGTCCATAACACACCCCAAGCCTGCTGAATGGTAGTCACTTACGAAATTCCTATTCATTGTTTCTTGGCTCTTCCTGTGTCACTCTCCTACCCCCCACACAGTAGAATAGTCTGTCTGTTCGTTAAATTGCTGAGAAAGGAGGCATGAGAAGTAAATTTTTTGAGATCATGTATGTCTGAACATGTTCTATCCTCATACTTGATTTATACTTGGGTTGAGTATAGAATTCTAGATTGAAAATTCTTTTTCCCTAAGGATTTTGATAGCATTGCTACATTATCATCTAGATTCCAAATGTTACTTACATGAATTATAACATTGTTCTTCCTATCTTGTGTGTATGTGTGCCTGTTTCTCTCTCTTTCTCTTCTTCCCCCTCCCTCCTTCCCTTCTTCTCCACTCCCCCCACCAAGCTTTTACTATCGTCTTCTATTCTTGGAATTCTGAAATTTCGTAGACCTTTTTTCATTCCTTGTCCTAGGAAATCAGGCACCTTCTTATTCTGGAAGTTCAAATTCCTTCAATTCTTGGACATTTTCTTATATTATTTTGTGATAATTTCCTCTTCATCATTTTCCCTGTACCCTTTCTGGTTTTCTTATTAGTTAGATGTTGGATCTTCCAATTGATGCTCTAGTTTTCTTATTTTTTTCCCCCCTCTTGTCCATTTCTTTCTCTTCTTGTTTTTCTTTCTAGGAGATTTGATTGAGTTTATTTTCCAGATTTTTTTTTTTTTGGCCCATCATATTTTTAATTTCTAATTAAAAATTTAAATTTAATTTATATTCTTCCTTTTTATAGCAATGAGTATGTATTTTTATTGTTATTTTAGTTTTCGTTTTTTGGGGTTTTTTTTTCTTTTTAGTTTTCTTATATTCCTAATTTTGTCTGTATTTCTTGAGATATTTCTTTCCCTCGTAAGTATTTTAGGGTCTGGTTTGTTGTTGTTGTTGGAAGCTTTCCTCTAATACCTGGTATATCCTTGAACCCTAAGCTCTGTGTCCCAGGGCTAGAACTTGTTGACGGGTGGACATTGTTGTAGGGTGATCAGGCAGGGAACCATTTTAATTGCTGGTGCCAGTCAGTTTCTACATAGTAAGATCTTTCTAACTCCTGCCTGAAGGTTGGAGTTGGGAGGGTGGGTTCGGTGCTTAAGGCTATCAGCCAACCTTCTGGGAGCCCGGTAGGGGCAGGGGGCTGGAGCCCACTGTTCAGTGCACAGACTTTTCATTTAATTCCTCTGTATCAGGTCCCCACCCACCACTGCTTGCTACCCTTGGGTCTCGGGTCATTGTAGTTCAGTGTCTCAAGTGAGGGTTGTGGCGGGGAGGGTGGTTTCCTGACTATATGGGGTAAGGAATAGAAACTCGAGATCTGATGATTTCTTATACAGACATTTATTTCTACAAATGTTCATTAAGTATCATCTAAGTGTCAGGTACTATTCTAGGCCCTGCTGATAAGCAGTGCACAAAACAGACAAAAATTCTAGCCCTTGTAGGGCTTACATTCTTGTAGGCAAGAGATAGAATGATAAGTGCTGAGTTGAAAATAAATAAAAAATAGGGGAGCAGAATAGGAAGCATGTTGGGGTGTGTGGTTAGTGGTTGAAATTTTAGGTAAAGTGGTTGAGAAACACCATCTGTTTGAAAAGATGACGTGTCAGTAAAGACTCGAGAGAAGAAAGGGGGCAGACCCCCTCTGGCTGAAGAACATTGGAGGTGAGAGGAAGGCCCGAGGCTGGAGCACTGGAGGAACACCAGGAGGCCAATGCAGCTGGAGCAGAGCAAGGGAGTGGAGAGTCATCAGAGGGGAGGCCTTACAGGTCGCTCTGTGGACTGGGGCTTTTGCTCTGAGTGAGAGGGAGAGCCACTGGAGGAGTCTGAGCAGATGAGAAATATGATATGACTTATTCTGGCTACTGTGTTGAAAACAGACTGCAGTGGGGCAGGCGAGGGAGCAGTGATACCAGCTAAAATGCTCGAGGGAGCAGTGATACCAGCTAAAATGCTATCACAATAACCCAGGTGAGCATTGGTGGTGAGGAGGAAAAGCATAACAATAGAGAAACAGTGAGAACAGGTCAGTCTAGACAGAGTTTAAACGCAGAGCCCAGTGAAAGTGCGGATAGATGGGGTGACTGAGTCAGTCCTCCTGCTTTCAGCCGCACAGCTCATCCCACTTTTCACGGTACTCTGTGTCTCTCTTTCCTGAGCCTTCCCAGGAAGGAGGGTGAGGGCCGAGTCAGCTCGCTTCTCCGTACCTCCTCCTTGCTCTTTCTGTTAAGTCACTAGCTGTTCTTTCCCCTCTTCCTCGGCTTTCAGAACTGTATGATCATCTCATGTTGCCTGGTATCTCATTGACATTCTTCTTCCTTATCAGTTTATATCGTAATTTTTCAACTCTCATGTTAGTGAGGTTTGGAGGAGTGGAGATAAACATATGTGTTGCCTCTGCCATGTTGGCTGGAAATCCACGTGTCTATTTGAGAACGTTCAACACAAGAATGCTTAATGTGCTCAGTTCTTTTCACTGCGCTTTATAGAACTGAAGTTCAAATTATTTTTATTTTTATTTTTTTTGTGAGGAGATCAGCCCTGAGCTAACATCCGCCAATCTTCCTCTTTTTTTGCTGAGGAAGACGGCCCTGGGCTAACATCTGTGCCCATCTTCCTCCACTTTATATGGGACGCCGCCACAGCATGGCTTACCAAGCAGTGCGTCGGTGCGCGCCCGGGATCCGAACTAGCGAACCCCGGGCCGCCGCAGCGGAGCGCGCGCACTTAACCGCTTGCGCCACCGGGCCGGCCCTCAAATTATTTTAATAAGAGGTGAGAAGGATTTTTCGACCACCAACCTTTTGTTTGCTGACCAGAGCCTTACCTCGAAGGCTTCTTGTTTTTGTTGGCTATTTTAATCATTTCTAAGACTGAAAACTGATTTAAAAATGTTTAAAGCTCACACACTCAGAATTATGACATAAATGCTAACGATCATCAGAAAGGCATTAATCACATTTTGTTGACTCTTAATTATCTGAGAATAGCATATTTTTTTTTTGGATTATTATTGTAACCAAGGTCTACCATTTTGATCCTTTCTTTGAATGTCACCCATCTGAAGTCAGAGGCCTGACAGTAGCAGAAGTCTATTTTTTGAAATTCTTTTCATTTATAAATAAAATTGTAGAGATTCAGAAATAGCAATAGTTTTGTTAAAATACTTGTATATGTTGTTGTTAAATATCCTGAATACCTTATTGGCTAACTTAAGTGTATTTTGGTAGGTTTGTTACAGATAGGAAACATGCCGTACTAATTTATTTAACCCCCAAAGCACCCAGCATAGCACTTTGCATGTAATATAGTATCCGTTCAATATGTTTGTGGAATAATTTATTAAATAAAATATCTTAAATGTACAGACATAACAAGCCAAAATCATTCCTCCCAAAATTAGTGTAATTTATTCCTCCTAGTAAATATCAGAAATGGGATGCCTCATCTTTATGCAGACTGGTACCAGTCTTACATCACCTAAGACTCACAGCTCCCCAATCCTAACTGACCACACAAGCCCGCTGAAGCTTTTCTAACCAAAATAACCAAATACACGTACCCACCCATATGTGCACCCTGGGAGCCAATGAGAATCTGCCTTGACAACCCCAGAGAATTCTATTCAGTCATATTTAAGTCACTGCTGTGGGCTCAAAACTGTGTTGGGCTCTCTAAGAGGTAGAAAGGAAATGCAGCCCTTTACTAACGCCCATGAGGAGTTGGCTATGTACCTGAAGCAAAAAGATGAGTACAAACGATTACATATAGTTCAATACTAAATTATATGGTAAAGACCATTCATAACAGAGAACTTGAGAGTTTATTGTGGATAGGAATAAAATCTTAGAGTTTGAAAAGACTTTTTAGAAGTCTAGTCTAAATCCATCTTCCCAGTATAAGAATTCCTTTTCGATTATCCTTGGCAGATGGTTTTCCTCTTGGCATGTGGCCTGTCGAGGGAGGCCCTTGCTGCTTTCTGAGGCAACCTGTTCTGTAGTGACATGGTTCTGATGGTTATACTCAGCCTGATTGCACTTTCTGTAATATACACCTGTTAGAGCTGCCCTGTCCTGTAGGGGTACCGAGTGCACACATTCCCCTTCTCTTCATGGGCTGCTTCTGTTCAGCATTTAGAGAACGCCTTCAGGTTGAGAAGGAGTATGGTAGAGAGGTAAAGGTCTTGAACGTCAAGTGAGCTATTTTATCCCTTTATGCCTTCGTCTCCTCCTCTTTGAAGTGGAGACGGTTTCCTAGGAGTTATGACCAGGATTAAGTGAAGTGGTGTGTGTAAAGCAGTGAACACAGTGCCTGTGCACAGCTAGCAGTCAGTAAAGGGGAACTGCTGCCCTGAGGGCTGTTCTGGGTCTTCTCTTGCAGGCTAGGCGGGGAGAGAAGGCTTCAGAGACTGGGTGGGATTTGGACTTGGAGAGCTGTGTTGAGAATGGGTCCTGAGAAAGAAAAATGGATTGGCAACAGAGAGGAGCAAATCAGTAGGGCTAGTTGACCGACAGGAATAAAGAGAGGAAAGAGGCCACAGTGACTGGTTTTCAAGCCTGGTAAATGAGGACACCAGTCACACAGCAACTTCGTGTCTCGTTGACCTTGAGATGATGGAGGATCATCTCGAGTGCTCATGTTACTAATTATTTCATCCGTTTGTTGAGCTTTCACTGTGTACTGGGCACTGTTCTAGATACTAGAAATACAATGGTAAACAAGACTGACAGGGTTTCTGCTCTCCTGGAGTTTATGTTCTCTTGGTGGAGGAAATGGAAAAGAAGTAAACAAAAATACACAATAATTTAAGATGTCATATGTGCTCCCTGAGACCTGAACGATGAAAGGGAGCCAGCCAAACAAAAGTCTGGGAGAATTAAGTTCAACAGCCCTGAGGCGTGAGTGAACTTGGTATATTCAAGAAACAGAAAAGAGGCCACTCTGGCCAGGCATATGGCTGAGGAGGAGCATGGTATGAGATATGGTAAGAGAAATAGGGTCGGGGCACATCCTACAGGGCCTGTGGCCAAAAGAAAAAAGTTTGGACTTGATTTTAAATATGCTGGGAACCAGTAGGCCTGTTGGATGGTGAGTGTAAGCAAAGGAGTGACAAGAGCTGACTTACCATTTTAAGAGATCACCCTGCATTCCGTATGGAGAGCAGATTGGAGGGGAGGGCAAGGAGGGACAGGGACGCAGGGAGACTACTCAGGAGTCCAGGCAAGAGAGGATGGTGGCTTGGACTAGGGTAGTAGCAGTGAAAAAATGGAGAGATGTGATGGGTTCTGAATATACTCTGGAGATAGAGCCAACGGGACTTGCTGATGACTGAGAGGTTGGGGGAGGAAAAGACAGGAACTGAGGATGAGGTTTATGGCCTGAGCAGCTGGCAGTGCTGTTTACCAAGACGGGAGGACTGGGAAAGGAGTAGTTTTTTGGAGTTAGGCAGAGGTTGAGAGCTTGGGCCTCAGATTTGAGATGCCTATTAATAGACCCCAAGAGAGGATATTGAGTAGGCAGTTGGATAGAGTCTGGAGCTCCAGGGAGAGGTTAGGGCTAGAGAGAAAATCTGGAACTCAGCATGCAAATTTTAGTATTTTACCTTTTGTGTATGAATAATTTACAAGCATTTTCATCTCTATTCCATCCTTTGACCATTACAGTTCTGGTTGGTATTGTTATTCCTACTATACAGAATCAGGAAATTGAGGCTCAGAGAGGTGAGTAGCTTGCCTACTACAGCTTAGTGCTGGCAGAGTCAGAATTCGAATCCAGGTTTTTGATTCTGAGTGCAGTGCCCATTCTGTTAAATCTGGTTAAGGTGGTTCTTTCCTCTTCTGATATCCCATTGCCACTCTGCCCCTGGGATTGCCATATTCCCTGAGATTCCCCCTTGGAAAAGATACAACCTTTTCCTGAGACTGAATCCTAGTATTTCTTAGTGTATCTTTAAATCTACTCCTTAAGGTGATCGTCTTCTCAAAATTCCCGTTCTTCTCGGATAAGCAGCTTAACATAGCACTCCTCTGCCACCAATCCAGAGTAAATACTATCCCCGTATACTTTGTTCCAGAAATGCCTGCCAAACCCCCATATTAAGACATACTCCTAGCATGGAGCAGTGTTTTCAGGTATCCGTTTCCTTCTAAAGTCAGCTCATTGTACAACACTATCCCCACTCCCTTCTTTAATTAGTCCTCTGGTCAGGCTTTAGTAGTAGCCTTGGTTAAAATTCAAAATCTGGCAAGAATTTGAGCAGATGTAAAAGGAAGTACATTTTTGAGCCCTCAACTTTGACTGTTCTCCTGACTCATCTGTCTAGCTGTGATGGTTGGAGCCAGAAAAGAAGGGGCACTGAAGGAAGCGTTGGGGCAGCAATGGCAGTGGGCTGGTTAGGAACATTCACGTGCAGTGGCACAGCTGGCAGCATCTGTAAGGAGCTGTGCAGCAACCCAGCCCTTAAAGAGAAACTACATCAAGCCCAAATGTGCATGAAATGGAGAATGTCACCCACAACATCAGTTATGCTGTTTGTGGTTGTCATGGAATGAGCCGATAAAACTTTCATAGTATTGTGAGTATGCAGGGTATGTGTGTCACACTGTGGTCCCCGCAGTGATTTGTTTCCATTTTGGTCTAGATATACCCCAGAGTGAGAGCAGTAGTTGACTGAACTTAGTTTTCACTCCTGAAATGTAGAATTGTTTGGAAATACTACTTTTTCTTTGTAGCATCACCTGCAAGCCGACACTGTGTGTTCTCTATGAGAGAATGTAAAGGGGTTTTGATTTAGTGCATCTTTATGTCCACCTCTTTTTCCCCTTGCATTTGGAGCATTAAATTTGTTATTCTTGGTGTTCAGAAGGCAACATGGCCCGGCATTTTGCCTGATTTTTGTCTTTTGTTAAAAGTTGATTTTGACAGAGCTGTTATTAGGGATTCTTTTTGTACACGCAGAGTGTGTAGATTGTATTTCTGCACCTAACGCCTCTTAAAATAGCCTCTCTAGCAATTAGAGGAGACTTGAAAATTTAGTTTCACAGAACATGAGTGTCTATCCTGCTCAAGCCTAAACACTTCAAAGGTGGTAGGATATTAGTATCTAAATGAAACAAATGTTAAGAGGAAGCTAAACAGCAGTAATGTGCTATATGTTATAAAAGAGCTCAGGAAGAAGATTGAAGAGGACAGAACGAGCGGTGAGCTCGAGCAGGAGGGTCAGTACTAAGGATGTGGGCATCAACATCAGTGCTGGATGAGAAGCAAAGATGGAATGTAATTGATCAGAGAAGGGGCACCAAAGAGGTGAAGTGTTTGATCGGGAGCCGTTAAAAATGTGACAGACCCAATAAGCAATGTCACCTCCTGTGACCTCAAGAATGGGGGGGGACTCAGCAGAGAGAGCCACGTGTGGAGGAAGGAGAAAGTATTTCATAAAGAAGAAGGTGTCACAATTAACATAAAGACTAGTCCAGCCTGAGAAGCAGGCAGAATTCACCCACAGCACACTTTTTAGATAAGGGAATTCCAGTACAGCCTGCTAATGAGAAATTCAAAGAATTTTAGTGAAGTACAGTCCTCCTTTGGGTCTTTTTGAGGTCGTTTATGTATCTCATCAGTAAATGTGCAATGAATCAGCTCCCCCCAAAAGAGCTGGACCTTTGATCAAGAATCTCTAGAACTGGGCTGGCCCCGTGGCTTAGCGGTTAAGCGCGCACGCTCTGCTACTGGCGACCTGGGTTCGGATCCCGGGTGCACACCGACGCACCGCTTCTCTGGCCGTGCTGAGGCCGAATCCCACATACAGCCACTAGAAGGATGTGCAACTATGATGTACAAGTATCTACTGGGGCTTTGGGGAAAAAAAAAAGGAGGAGGATTGGCAATAGATGTTAGCTCAGAGCCGGTCTTCCTCAGCAAAAAGAGGAGGTTTAGCATGGATGTTAGCTCAGGGCTGATATTCCTCACAAAAATAAATAAATAAATAAAACAATAGTCTTATAAAAACAAAAATCTCTAGAACTGTTCATCCTTTAGTAGTATGCAAAATACTGGAAAAGATAAGATGATTTAGTAATAACCTTTTATACACCAAAGTTGTGAATTTGTTGTGTTTGTTTACAGAGGAAGCAAAGTTTTATTTAGTTTTATTTTAATTTCAGTTGGGGAGAAGTATTAAAACCCTGTAATCTTGATCTCCTTTCCAAGTGTTTTAGACTTCTAGGTCCCATAGAATGAAGCCGTAACTTACATGATAGATGCATAATGATGCTCCAAGGGGGAAGGTGGAGCAGAATGTGGATCTGGAATGTTCCTCATGTTTTCTCTTCATATTCTTTCTCAATCGTTTATAGATAGAGTTAAAGATAGGAAGAGACATCCACATATAATGCTGATTGGAATCACAATTGGAACTAGACTTTTAATGAAAATCAAAATAACTTATGTAAGTCTCTTGACTTTTGGTATAAGTTCTATATGAAGGGAACTCATCAAAGGCAAACATTTTGCTCTTGAGCCTTGCTTTTTCTGATGGTTAGTGCATTTATTAGAAGCGTGAGCAGATTTCCTGCTTAGTTTTTGTTTTTGTTTTTTCAGTTCTTTAACAAAAATTATCTGTCAGCCTAATAAGGAATTCCCAAATTCATTTCAGTGCTCAGGCAAACCAAATTAGTATATTTCCAGATTTCCTCTTACTTTTGCTGCCATACGTGACGGGGGAAAAAGTGGGCTCCTTTGATGTGGGGGGAAAAGAAGCACTATATCACTTTCCTGAAAGAACATTTCTCAGTCTCTCATGTGAAAAAGGATTAGCACCTCCAACAAAGGTCCTGTAGATCACAGAGTGGGGCAGCAATGCCAAATAGTATTCCTAAGGAGAGGAAAAACTGTATTTGAGCAAGAGTGTTTGTCCTGGCAAACAGAAGCTTTTTAATAACGGCAGATCTGAGATAGTGGCATACACTCCTCGGTATCTCCCCCTCAACCCTCCGACAGCTAGTTTAAATACAGTGAAGTCAATCCTTGTTTTAAAATAGAAGTATAGTTTTATCAAAATGCAGTTTTTTCCAGGGAATGGTTCAGTGTATCTTTGGTTCATAAGAATTATGCATTTACGGATAAAATTGTTTGGAAGATTCATCTTTGACCATCTCTTGTTCCACAAAAGTTCTGTTATAAGGTCACTTGCTTCCATTTTATATTAATAAAAGTTATTCGACAACCTGCTGAATTAATTTATTAAAATTTTGATTGAATGTTTATTAGAAGAAAAGAAAACCTACCATGACTTTCCAACCATTGAAGAATCCTTATCCGATACACATAAAGAGGCTGTGGGAAGTAAGAAAATGTTAATTCGTATATGGCAGAAAAGCCAAGAGCAAAGTTTGTTTGTTAAACACGGTTTGGTTGAAAACTTTGCTTTTTCCAGACCTTCATTTATTTCCTTTTTCTAGATTATGTTTTCTCAAATTGAGAGAATGAAAAGACTGGGATTTCAAGTAATGATAATAACACCTTGTACTCATGTAGCACTTGAGACCGTCTAAAATCCTCTCCGCTGGGCTGAAGCTTCAAAGTCGGATGTCTTTGGCTCCCTACTTCGCTTGATCCTGCTTGAATGAAAGATTCAAAGTGGGAGGGAAGAAGGGGGCGATGGAGCTAACAGTGTGAGCCCCAAGATAAGGTGTATGGTGCCAAATGAGCCTTCAGAATTTTGGTCCAAAAAGAAATTCTGGCAACTCTTACTTCAGTGTTAGAAATCAGGATTATTTTGTCCACGTAGACCCCTTATTGTAAGAAGATTTTGATTTACTTTTTTAAGAACAAGTTTTGGTCTTTACTAACTAGGCAGTAACCCTCTGACCTTTCAGTAAATATCCGACTAAAGCTTTGAAATTAGGGTGTTTAGTGTTTTATGGCCCAGAATAAAAATCTCCAATTCTGTTTCCAAATATTATAGCCTCAACACATTTTATTAAGCTCTTGACACATTCAGCCGTGTGTATTTTGTAAAGTTCCTATGGTTATTGTTTTACAATAGCTGCTTCCAGAAGCATTGTAAGGGTTTCAATTAATCAGCCCTTTGTGGGCTTCAGACTATGCAAATTTATCACATCAAACCATTCAACTGCTCCTGGGAAAGCCGTGTAAAAACTGTATTGTCTTCGAGCGCCTCCTCTCATTTAGAGTGATGTTTTAATAAGAAAGCTAATCAAGTTTTCTTATGCATTATTTATCTGTTAACATGTAAGGAAGAGCCGAATTAAAATTATGTCAACCAGGATATGGTAAGTGTTGTGATAGATCTGGAAGAGACTCAACCACAGAACAAAGCTAATATGATTCAACAGTTTTTGTCTCCTACCCTCCCCCTCCGGATTATTTAAGGTGGTGGTGTGAAAAATAAAAGAAGGTTAACTCAATAACTACAAAGGGGGAGAGAAAGAAAAGAGTTACCACCTGTGTTAGTCTTCACGTTTTGATTTAGAGGTTTACATTTCTGAATATGTAAAGGCTTATCGAGAGGAGTTTATTCAAAGCAAAAACATTTCGTACTTAATACGAACAGTGGAACTTGAAAGCGTTCCTGCTGCTTCTGTGGCCCCATTTACCGCCATATTGGTCAGCAGTAAACTGTTCCACACTGGAAGTCTGCGGCCCAGGTCCTGGGAAGTTCTGAAGTTATTAGGAGGCACCGTCCTGCGAATGTGAACTGGTCTGAACAGCCTGCCAGAGCGAGCTGCTTCTGGGCCTCTTCAGCCAAAGTTAGTGCAGCTACGACTGCTCTTTCCATTCATGAAGTTGGGCTCCTTTGCTTTGCTAGTTTGCTTCCTGCTGAGAGTAATTAGGTTTCTTATATAATAATAATTCCTTGTATTTAGATGCTGCCTTTCTCTAAGGACCTTAAAGTACCTCTCAGACATTAGCTCATCTGTTCTTCTAACAATTGCCTCATGAGATAGGTGCTAATTATTCCCATTACAAAGACCAAACAACTAAGGCTCACCAGAAAGTGGCGCCTTCCTCCCAGGTAACACAAGATCAGTTGAACAGCACAGAGTCAAATTACGCTCTCCCAATTCCTTGATATCCTGCCCTTCATCTGAGAGTCCCCGGGGTGATGAGGCCTTCACAGATGGCTTCCCCCAATTATGAACCTCAGTACCGGGCATTACAGAGCGATCACTCCTTTACTAAACACCAACCCTCTCCTTGTACTGTGACTGACAGAGAAAAAGCACAGCATCATTTCACCCTTTGTTTAGTGCAGAGGGTGTTCAACTGTGCAGAATAAACAGCCTTGTCTAACAGATAAGGACCTGCAGAAAGTAAAAGTAGGTAGTTTAGATTCTGCTTAGTATGATCTCAGCAGAATGTACTGCCCCATTTTCTCTGCATCACTCAGAGTGTTAGAACGTGGCAAGCTGAATTGTATAAATGTTTTCATTTTCAATATTCAGTCTGATTACTCTGCATAGGACTCCTCTCAAGTGAAGTGAGTCCCTGAACCTCTTCCTGTCCCCACCTCCATCACAGCACTTGTCACACAGCATGTGCTAACCGAGGGGAACGATTCTCTCTCTCTTCCTCACTCAGAAAAGGAAGAGTAATGATATGTATCAACCTCCGAGTGGTAAATGTAATCCAAAAGTGGTTACACATAGAAAGTAGACTTGCTAAATAAAAATTTTAAAAATTAAAAAGTGAAGCAGAGTGTGATATTAAAATGAGACCTGGCTATCAACAAAATAGAAAACCATTTGCTACTCGGTTCTCAACACACTGAAGTCACCTTACGAACAGCCGTTGAGGTAAAGGTGTTATTACAGTGGCCTTCTGCCACTTGCTACTTGCTTTCCTGTCTGGATATGGTAGACAGATGCTTTAGTCTTTTTACCTTTTTTCTTTTGTTCTTACCTTTTTTTTCTATTTGAATTGAGATAGGTCCATTATACTAAAACTAGTTTTAAAAAAAAAAACCAAAAATGACTTTTGAACAAATCAGTTGCTGTTTATAATTAGAAATACTTCTAAGAATGATTCATCAGATTAACTGGACTTTTGCTGGGTAAACCTATTCTTAAAATGATTTATATGTTGTTCTGCAAGACCACAGACATAGAAATAACAAATCGGTGTAAGAGCCTCCAGTGTCTAGGGCATGACACAGGGAGAACTGTGACAGTAGATCTCCAGATTTGCCTTTCCTGAGCGGCTTTGCGCTCAGGCTTGAGGCTTCTTTAGATTCCCTAAATTCTTCGCCTTTACAACTTGAAATTAAGATTGATGCTGATGAAACAATATTTTATTGATTGGGTATCTGTAGAACCTTTCTGCTCTAACTTTCTGTGTTCCGCTTTTTCCTGATTATCTGTTTTCATTTGGTAAAAGTTCTGTGGTGTAGTCTGTGCTGTAATTCCCAGTTGGCCCCTGTGAGTGCATTAACTGTTCCTGGGCCTGTTACACTGTTGTATTTGCATTTCACTGCCAGGAGGTTGTGCTATAAACAATGGGGTTGGGACGCCAGCATGATGAGCCAGGGGATGAAATTTTATTTTAAAATCTGAAATGCTGTGTAAGCACTTAAGGTATGAATCGGTAATTGTCGCACAACAGCTTCCATTCGATATGGTTTATTTGTAGTCCATCCTCTTTTCAAGGATCCAGGGGAGTGTTAACACAGTGAAGCATACTGCATGTCATTTACATTTTTAAACCAGCATTAAAGGAAAGTGACTATAACTTTTAAGAGTTCTAAATATTGGAAGAGATTTTTATGTCTGTGTCCCTGGAGAAAACAGTTGTAATTTATCATTTGAAAATAAGAAAAGAAACCTTACTGCTTTGACTAAGGATTTGAATAATTCTGACACAGAGAAATACCTTTTAAAAAAAGAAAAGTCTGGTTCTAAGATTGAGAACACTCTTCTCCCCACTAATGAATTCAGTAAAATACAAACTTAAAAATCATCTGTCTAATTTGAGATTCGAGATCATCAAATTCTGTCTAAATATTTTGTTTTAACTTCTAAGCTCATTATGGTTTCTTTGTGTTAACTTGTATTAAAATCTGTCAGCTATGACTGGTCTCATAAGCACAGTCAGCGGACCAGAATAAGTTAATTATTTACTTGTGTCACTAGTGCTCTTCATCTAATGAAATGCACAGCTGTGTTAGATCTGCAGTTGGATGTGTAGCTTCCATTGTTCCGCAAGTCAGCAGAGGGTAGAAGCCGCAATGATGGAGAGCCCTCAGTTCTTTCTGCTGTTCTGGCTTTCTGTGTCGATTTCATGGATCTTTTATCATTCACTTTCACACAAAACAAACAACACAGGGCTGTCTGCTATGGGAACCATCTTGGCATATAAAAGGGTTTTCAGAGCCTAAAGTAATTTTAAGTTAGCTAAGATTTAATTTTTGGCTTACAGGTGCCCTTGATTCAGATGCGGCCAAAGCAGTTCCTATAATGGAATGAAAAACGTCCGAAAGTTACGTATGTGTATTTTTAAATGCAATGTCAGAAAAGGGCTGATAAGAAAATAACTTCCCAGAAAGGAGGCTCAATACTAAATATTAATCAGATTTCAAGCAGAGTTATTGGAGATTCAGATTTCAGGGGAACGAGCATTGCTTTCATTTTAATCAAAAAATAAAGTTAAATTTGCTTGATTAAAACATGTCAACTAAAACTGAAAACGCAAAATGCAAATCATCTCTCTCGTCACCCTCCCCCAGGATAAGTCTCTCGTGCTTCCTCGGTGGGTTTCTGTACCTCCTGCCCCTCACTCCCACCTTCACTTGTTGGGAGGTGAACAGGCAGCTTCCTCCTGAGCAGATGCCGACATCCCGCTGTGAACTACTGCTGAAGAGGTGCCGAGGTTTTCCTTTGGTTTTGTTTTTAAGGGATATCACTGAACCCTCCATCTCTCCCTGGCCAAAATGATATTCTCACCCCAGCACGTCCCGGGCCGGCCTCTTCAGGAATTGCTGTGTTTAACATTTCGTTCACTGCTCAACAATGTTGTTGTCATGCACCTAGATTTACAATTTGATCTCTTTCAGAGTGGATTTCCCAGTAGCCATAATGTTTTGTCAGATAATTCCAGTGTGGACAAGATGGATTTTTGGAGGGAAGAAAGAAGGGTCACACACACTCTGCTTGATTTAAATTCGAACACATTGTAGCTGAATCTGAAATAAAGTGGACTGAATGTTTCGGTTCTTCATGTAGGAAAGCATACGTTCCTTATAATAAACAGTACAATTTCAACCAAAAAGCCAATTAAAGTACCTACACGCTCTAGAATTCAAGTCCACAAACCTAATTACCATATTGTTGACAGCCACTAGAAATCAGAATATTAATAACCAATGTTAAATAGGCAAATGGTGTTCTTTTTCTTTAGACTTCAACTCTTGGTGATTGTAACGCATCACAAAAAATTTATTTTAAAATAGTTTGAGTAATTATGTAGAAATCAAACTGAGAAATGATAAGTTTCTTTGAGAGCAGTTTCTTTTCAATAGGAGCAGATGGGTGATAACTTTATATAGAAGGGAAAAGGAATTTTGTCTTACTAAATTTGAAAGCATTTTTTTGCTTAGTGCATTGCCATTGTACACTAGTTTTCCAATTCTAAATTATGTAGATTGTGGTTAACGATCTAAATTATACTCCTATTTATCCAAGGAAAAGAAATCAGAGGAATTAAAAACTATTTAAGCAACAAAATCCCCTAGAGATTAGAATCATATTAAGGGAGTAATAAAGTGCAGTTAAGAGACTAGCAGGAGTGTGCATAGAGTTGGTAGGTTTTTGTTTGTTCTGTTTTTGTTCTTAGAATTCCATTTCTAATTCTAGCCTTTTCTTCCAAGAATAATTTGCCGTTTAATTTTCTTGTTCAACTTTACAGCTTCCATCAAAGATCACTTTTCTAATGTGTGATAAGCTGTGGGAATTAAAATTCCTTAGGGCAGTCTAGGCTCAGCCAGGGAAGCCCTGGCAAAAATCAGCCAACCAGCCAGCGCTCTGCAGCCAATAGGTAGACCTGTTAGCACATCAGCCACACATGAGTACTTCTTGTCACACAGTTTTTTAAAACCACAATTTAAACACACCCATCATTCAATCAGTTCTGTGTTTGGTGGTCAGAGAACTTGGATTCCTTTGATTTGGGTACAGTATATAGCAGATCACAGACTAGCTGACAAGGAGCAAAATTGCTGCTGACTTAAGTTTCGGGGACATTGACGGGACCAGGGCCCAGTGAAGTTGCTGCTGTTCGGTCTCCGTGGCACGAGAGGTTGGGCAAGCAGCCTGACAGCACCATTGTGTGTCATGCCAGCAGGCCAGTCCACAGGCTGCAGTGCCTTTCTGCACCGACAGCCGTTTTTGAACTGTTTGTCTAGCAGGATTGTTGGAAATTGCTTTTGTCAGTCTTGATAGGACCATGGGAAAGGTTTGAGAGCAGTGGAAATAGAGATAGCGGTGGGGAGATCCCAATTAAGTACTGTACTCTTCCTTTCTGCTGATTTGCTTTACATGGCATGAAATCTTCTCTCCCCCAGGTGTTTGTGGCTTGATCGTCCCTCAGGAAGACATGCCATTTTGTGATTCTGGCATCTGTCCGGACATCATAATGAACCCACACGGCTTCCCATCACGAATGACGGTCAGTACGTTTTTCAGAGGCACTGCTTTTAAGGAAGAAAGCTGGCAGTTGGTTTGTAGTGAGTGGTGGCAATGGGACCTTGAAATTGATTTTCAGAAAGGGCCCTTTGACCTCTTGCCAAATAAATGGGTTCGTAGCCCCTGACGATGCTGGACTACTCTCTTCTACATAGAGAATGCAGAGCAGGCCTGCACTTCTCTTCGAGAGCAGTCTTCTGAGTGATGGACTTACCCTTCATCAAAAAGAACCCCTTATGTGAACCTAATTCATCTCCCTTTCCATCATTATTGTTTTGTAATCCTGGCTCCACCACTTACCGGCTGTATGACTTGGGAAAGTTGCTTACCCTGTCTGTACTTCAGTTTCCTCATATATAAAGTTAGGGAAATGATAGTACCTATGTCACAGGTGTTTGGGGAGGCATAAAATTAGATCACACGTGTCAAGCTTTTCCAACAGTCTGTCCATACAGTAAGAGAGCGATCAATGTTTGCTGCTATTAATTTATCACTCTTAGTAGTAGTAGTAGTCTCATAATCTTTTGGGGAAATAGGAATAAATATTAATAAATTCTGAATAAACAGAATTCCTATACCACAGGAAGGTGCTCACTTAATTTGTTCACATCCCACAGGTGGGAAAGTTAATTGAGCTGTTGGCTGGCAAGGCCGGCGTGTTAGACGGCAGGTTTCACTACGGCACTGCATTTGGAGGCAGTAAAGTGAAGGATGTGTGTGAGGACCTCGTGCGCCATGGTTATAACTACCTGGGGAAAGACTATGTCACGTCTGGCATCACAGGGTAAGTGAGTATTTAGATATTTTAAAGAAAAAGTATCATTTTATTAGGATAAGTGGTAAGAGCCCTTAAGATACAAAGCTTCACTCCTTTAAGAAATCTGGTATAAGAAAATCCAAATTTATGATGCAGGTGTTAGCTAATGCTATGGTGGTAATCATTCTGCAATATATAAGCGTATCAAATCAACACGTTGTACACCTTAAACTCGCGCAGTGTTGTATGTCAGTTATATCTCAGTAAAACTAGGGGGAAAGAAAGAAAAGAAAATCTAAATTTAGAAAACTGATAAATTAAGTCGTGCTGTTTTACTGGTGAGGCTATCGTTTAAAAAGCAGAAAAGATTAAATTTGCCAAAATAGTGTTTCTGCACAACTTTTAAGGAACCCACATCAATTGTATATAATGCAGAATCCCTTACCTGTTGACCTTTCTCTGCATTCATTTGATGAATATCAGATAAGTAGTGCTCTGACAGATGGCCTGAGGCCTAACCTTTGCACATTCATTCACTACAGATGTGTTAACACCTAACATGTACTAGGTACTGAGTATGTAACAGTAAACTAAATAGACGTGGGCCCTGACCTGTGGAGCTGACCATTGAGATTTGTTACTAGACATTAAAAATAACAGAGAAAAGGTAACTTCTCAGCAGATCCTACCCTGAATACTTAATTTAAAACTACAACCCAGTATTGTCCATTTCCTGCTTTATTTTTCTCTGTAGCATTCATTCATCACTATCAAATATACTATGTAATAATACTATATAATATTATTGTCTGTCTTCCCAACTAGAATGTAACTTCTGTGAGAGGAGGGCTTGTCTGTTTTGGTTACTGTTGTATTTCCAGTGCCTAGCACAGGGCCTCACACACAGCAGGTGCTCCATAAATATTTGTTGAATAAAGGAATGGAAACAAATAAATACACGTACAAATAGCTCTTACCAAAATGAAGACAAAGAATAAGTTAGAAGAATCCTGTGAGGAGGTGGATGTTTCAGCAGCGAGAATAGACCATTGAAGGGTGTTTTATGCCGAGGAAAAGCGTGTTTAACACCTTACAAGGGGCAGATCTTGATAAGTTCAGAGAAGTGGAAGAGGCCAGACTGGCTGCAGTGCAGGGAAGAGGCCACGACGACAGACGGAGGAGAGGCTAGAGCAGGGGAGGAGCAGGTCACACAGGCAGAGCGCTGGGTCTTCCTGTTAACCTGGGACACAGCTATCCCTGAAATTGTCGTGAATGACAGGGTTTTGAAACTCAACTCACACAGGGTTTTATAGGTCAAATCAGTTGCTTGAATTAAGACACACTTATGTATTTTTTGCCGGCTAAAATTCAGGGACAAAGTGTTTATACCATTCTTTGAGGTTTTAAACTGCTTGAACCTGAGTGAAACTCAGCGTGGACGCATGTGTGAGAACACAGCTTGATTTTAGTGCTGCAGATAGACTATCCAGATGTGATTAACATGGTCAAAATCTGTATCTGTTAAAAATACTGAGTGCTTCCTAAGATGATCTATCCAGACTATAATAATATGGATTTCTTGGGCCGGCCCGGTGGCTTAGCGGTTAAGTGCTCGCGCTCTGGTGTTGGCAGCCCGGGTTCGGATCCCGGGCGCACACTGACATACCGCTTCTCCAGCCATGCTGAGGCCGCGTCCCACATACAGCAACTAGAAGGATGTGCAACTATGACATACAACTATCTACTGGGGCTTTGGGGGAAAAAATAAATAAATAAATAAAATTATAAAAAAAATAATAATAATAATATGGATTTCTTTAAGTGTATCATACTTAAGATGTTATAGAAAATCACATTACAGGAAAAGAGGAATGGTCTATTTCAGAAAACGCGGTTGTCATTGCTAAACTGAACATCTTAGTCTTTGCTTCTCATCCAAAAATAATGCAGAATTTGACCAGAAAGTGTGCAAAACCAATGAATCAATTTGGTGGACCTTCTGCACATAATTTTACTGAAAGATTTGGGTGAATTATGCTCTCCTTCCTATAGACAGCTGTGGGCTATGTCTACACCACCTTCCCCTACACTCCCAGCCAGTGTTTTCATTTCTTTGTCATTTATCTTGGTGGCTAAGTTTGAGAAACACTAGTTTAGCGTGTTAGTTGAAAGTTCCACAAAGGGCTTGCAAACATATTCACACACCAGCTTTCTTTCCTTGTCACCTTCTTGAGCATGGCTAGGAGGCAGAATTGCCTGTGGCCTTATTCCATTGATGACGGAATGGCATTAGGTGACAGAGTTCCATAAATTCTACCGTGAGCAGCCATACTACGGAGGAATAGAGTCATTCATTATTAGAGCTGGAAAGGACCTGGTCTGACCACCGTGTTGTACAACGCAGAGAACTGAGATAAATAGGTCACGTGATTACCATGTGACGGAACTGGGACAAGAATAGGGTCTCCTGGCACCCTGTCCGCGTGCCTTCCACTGCACTCTGCGTCTTTCAGGAATCTGGCTGAGCTTACGCCAGCGGAGTGGCCTGATAGCTGCGGAAGCCTTTGCTGACGACACTGAACGTGTCATAAGGTGCACCAAGCAAGTAGGGCCAAGTGCTTCACGTGCCACTCTGCCGAGTCTGCTGCTTCCTTTGCTCCTTCCACTCCTGCATCGCGCTGTGGCCTAAATGGACTTTGTTCCAGACCGGCCAGTGTGGCGGGGAGAGCAATGGGTTTGAACCCTGCAGCACCACTCACCAGCTCTCATCTAACCTCCCGGACCTCTGGGCCTATTGCTTCATCTTGGAAGTGGGGATGACAGTGTCTCCCTCCTGGGTTGTTGTGGTGATTAAGTCGTGGATTAAACGACACATGGCAGGTGCTTCCTTTCTTTTGAGGAAGGGAGTTCCAGGCAGTTAAAAAATTTTTTGAAGGCATTGATCCCCTGGCTGCTCTTGCTCCAGATTAAAGAAAAGAGGTTTCTTCTGTCAAAGCACTTAAATAGTCACTCCTTTTTTTAAAACTCTTACTACAAATTTTCTAAAGACTCATTGAGTCAGCCATGTAAGAGACATTACTGAGCACCAGTTGTGTGACAGGCAGGGTCATTAGTGCTAGAGCCCCAGCGGCAGAGGAGACAGAATGTTTGTCCTGCAGAGTTGACTTCCTGTGGGGAAGACAGGCGATAGTCGGAGGAATAATAAGTGTATGCTGTATTACCAAACAATGATAAGAGCTCTGAGAAAAATAAAACCGAGGTAAGAGATGAGACAGTGCGGAGGCACAGCGATGCTGGGGTGGAAGGAAGACTCCTTTAGATGAGGTGATGAGGGAAGGTCTCTCTGAGGAGGTGAAATGTTTGACAGAGCCTTGTGAATACCTGGTGGAAGAATGTTTCAGGCAGAGGAAACAGTAAGTGTAAAGGCCCTGAGGCAGACAGACTTGCTGCATTTGAGGAGCAATGAAGAAGCCAGTGTTGCTGTGGTAGAATGAGTGATGGGGAAAGGGACTAGGAAATGAGTCAGGGGTGGGCAGGAACCAGATTATATTAGATCTTATGACCGTGATACAAAATTTGGGTGATAATAGATTGAGTGTGATGGGAAACCATTGGGAATTGAGAGCAGAAGAATGAGCTGCTGTGATTTATGTATTAGAAGGAATCACTCTGGCTTGTTATGTGAAGGCGAGATTGTTGAGGGATCAGAGTGGAAGCAGGGAGACCAACTAGAAGATCATCTGTGGTAGTCCAGGCAAGGAAGGATGGTGGCCTGACTAGGGTGGCAGCAGTGAAGGGGGACCATCCTGTACACGTTGTTTCACAACCAGTTTGAATGATTATGTCTTAATTAAACAGTGTGTCCGTGGTACTTTTATATTTTCAGATCGAGACTTTTCATTCACTGCAGACTGAAAATCATTCTCTCCCACTCAGTCATAAACCTGTTCATAAACAAATAAGGACCTGCCAGTGCTGAGTCGAGAAGGCTGTCTCTTGTTAGCCCAAACTTAGTTTCTTAACCCAAAACTCTGGCCTTTCTTTCAGTGAGCCCTTGGAAGCATACATCTATTTTGGTCCCGTGTACTATCAGAAACTGAAGCACATGGTGCTGGATAAGATGCATGCCCGGGCCCGGGGACCACGAGCCGTCCTTACCAGGTGAGAGAGAAGCATTTGCAAAAGGAATTGATGGTGCCGTCGGGTCTACCTTGCATGCCCCGGATATAGCAAGTAGACTCAACGAAGTTTCTGTTTCCCTGAGATGTCAAAATTTGGGGTGTTAGGCATCAGCAACAGACATATATGTCTGATTAACATGAAAAAACAGCAGGCAATTAAAAACCATTTCATAGGGCCGGCCCAGTGGTGCAAGCAGTTCAGTGGCCCTGGGTTTGCCGGTTCAGATCCCGGGCGCACACCGACGCACCACTTGTCAAGCCATGCTGTGGCAGCGTCCCATATAAAGTAGAGGAAGATGGGCATGGATGTTAGCCCAGGGCCAGTCTTCCTCAGCAAAAAGAGAGGGATTGGCAGATGTTAGCTCAGGGCCGATCTTCCTCACAAAAAAAAAAAAAACCATTTCATAGACACGAGAGCAAACCCACCGTAGGTCTCGCCAGTGGTCTCCTAACACAGTCATTTACTGTGTACCAATTTGCAAATATGGTCCTTTTCAAAAAGGAACATGTATAGCAATGTAGATGCACTTACATACCCACACACATGCAGATACACCTGCATGCTCCCATGTGTACACAGAAAACATACATATGTTATTTGGTATGTATGTACTACAACTGTCATTTTTTAAAACTTCTGTTATTGGAGCATAAGGCACCTCTATGCTTATTTGAATGAGTTCCAGGAGGTTGGGGTCCATGTGCACCCCATTCACCAGTGTATCCCCAATTCCAAGCACGGAGTCTGTGTATTGATGAATGGATATAATTGTTGGGAAAGAAAATTACAAATACTAAGTTCCACATGTTCTTAGTACTAGATTTTCCAGTTGGAGAAGCGTAGACTGGGGCAGTGATTCTCAACCAGCGGTAATCTTGCCTCCCAGGGGCCATTTAACAGTCTGGAGACATTTTGGGATGTCACAACCTGGGGGGTGGGGAGGAAGCTACTGGCATCTAGTGGATAGAGGGCAGGAATGCTGCTAAACATCCTACAGTGCGCAGGACTGCTCCCCCCACACCCCCAAAGAATTACCCAGCTCAGTATGGCGCTCGTGCCAAGGTTGAGGAACCGTGGGCCAGGGGAGGGAACACAGGCCTTGGAGCCAGATAGACGTGGCTGTGAACTAGACGTGGCTGTGAACTCATCTCCCGTGAACCTTGGGCAGATCACCTAGCTCCTCTCAGCTTTAGTCTTTCTCATATGTGAAGTGGAGACAATAATACCTACTTCACAGGGAGCTAGTGAGTGTCAGATGTGTGAGTGTAGAATGTATACAGTGCCGATCCACAGGAGATGCTCCATGAATATTCAGTTCCCTCCCCACTGTCAGTGAGCACTGCTCGGATGCTACAACACAGGGGAGGGGCGGGGGGACGAAGCAGCTAGTGTTTGGGTTTTTTTTAAAAAACAAAAGCAGTGTAGATGACTCAGGCCCTTGACCGTTTAAAACTGAGCAAACGCACATGCCTTTTCAAATGTGAGACATATGTGTGCTTAAAATTGCAGAAGAGGGAAGAGGAGATGAGATTCTCAGAACAGCAGTGGCCTCAGCACTGAGACCCTATTTGGGTTAGGTTATCTCTCCCCTGAATGCTGTCCCCTCCAAAACTTCCATTTCAGTTACAACATCCAAAAACTATTTCAGAGTGACATAAATGTCAAAGCAGTTATTTCCCATCTTTGGCTTTGTTGTGTAAAAAAAGTTACTGCTTGAGCATTACTTTTGTGTATTCCATCTGAAGCCTGCCTGGAGCGCGTTTGTCTGCAGTCAGTTACCTCAGCTGGTTCAAATCCAAGCATTGGGTTCTCCCACATGTGGTCTGACCACCTTCGCTTTGTCCAGGGACCACAGGTGGAGGGACCCCCGACCCCGGGGTGGTTCCACCAGCAGATAAAAACATAGAAATGTTGTGCTCAGTTGTGAAGTTTCCACTACATTGTGTTCATTTAGACCTATTTGTAAGTTTTTCATATGTAGATTTTCTTTCAGTGAATAATCTGCAACTTAAATTCATTTCCCCTTGTAACTTGCAACAACAACAAATGTTAAAATTTCAGCCTGAGATCACATACAGGCTGTGTTTACGTTCTCAACGCTTTAAGAGACTGGTAGCGACGACAACAAAGATTAAAAGATGCTATGGAATACAGCAGACAAGAGGTGTATGGTCCACCCCTGCTCAGACTACCTCCAAGGAGTGTCACTCCAAAATCAGCCAGCCAGGGAGTTCACTTTTTCTTTTCTTTTTTTTTTTAAACAATTTGTGTCATTAATACATAGGTGAGGGTGCCTAGGTTGTTTCAGAATCCCCTAGTTCTCAAGCCCAGCAGATACGTAAGCTACAGGGAGTCTGTTCAGGCGGCCACGTGCCCTCTCCAGGGAGGAATGGAGCGTTTTCTAAGTGAAGGAAGGGCCTGAATGGGACACACGGAACTTTCCCAGTCTCTGGGGAACCTCTCATCTGGCTCAGGTACTCTGTCCTTCCAGATGATTCCGCAGTTCCAAATTTTATAAAAATCCATCTGCTTCTTCCTGTGTTTATTTTTCAATAGTAAAGCTCCTCCCTGGAGCCTTGGCAATAACTACCCGGGGACCCAGGTTTTTCCTCAGTCTGTTCTGCTTAGTGTTTCTGCTTTTAAATAACAGAGAACTGAGACATCTCTGAAAATACTGAAAAGACATTCTTCCCCGATTTGAGGACTATGCTGTCCTAATGAGGGTGATGGTAATAGTAATGCTAGCTGTGCTGTTATATGATTATGTATTAATTTATTATTACATTATATGATATTATGTAATTATTATTTCCATTTAACAGTAATAATGATAGTAACTACTAGTATTACATCTCTTCTCATTTAAGACTCTTTGGGATAGGTATTCTTACACACATTTTATAAACGAGGCTGAGAGGCTGAGCGGCGTGCTCAAGATCACTGTCTGATAAGGGATTTGAATCCGGGAGATCGGCTCCAAAGCTTCGTGCTGTTAGCCACCATGTAATGCTGTCTCTTGGTTTGTTCAATGTAATAATAACACATTTGTCTAACTTATTTGAAA
The DNA here is from genome assembly GCF_020826845.1 of Diceros bicornis minor. Lineage (NCBI taxonomy): Eukaryota > Metazoa > Chordata > Mammalia > Perissodactyla > Rhinocerotidae > Diceros > Diceros bicornis. Next base: position 17,693,945 of record NC_080764.1, on the reverse strand, counting down.
GGCAGCCCACTGAAGGTCGATCTCGTGATGGTGGTTTGCGTCTTGGAGAAATGGAACGTGACTGTTTAATCGGTTATGGAGCCAGTATGCTTTTACTAGAGAGACTAATGATTTCAAGTGATGCCTTTGAGGTTGATGTCTGTGGGCAGTGTGGACTTCTAGGGTATTCTGGCTGGTAAGTGGATACCATATGTCTCTCATACCACACCCCTGGCCTCTTAAATCACAGCTTGAGAACTGACCCTGGATCATACCCACATATTCTCTAACCTTCCCTATCCATGCATTGCTAGAATTGGGGATTCTGTATGTACATGTTTAGTTTGTCTGCCCAATGTTCTGCTTTCCTTAAACAGTGCTAGAGCTTAAAGTCCCAAGGAGTACAGACTTTATCTTCCTTTTAATATTATCTTAAGTACCATTTAAAACACTATTCACCTGTAAAAATCCTAACAGATTCATTGTTGAATGTTAGAATTATAGCATTTTATAGCTAACAAATTTTGAGAGAAGGTTATGTCGAATGCCCTTGTTTAACCTCAGACCCAGAGAGCCAGGTAGATTGCCCCAGGTCTTATAGCAAATGGGTGACAGAGCCAGGACCAGGACCTGGTACCCTGACCCCTTGTCTGTATTCTCTCTGCTACGGCAAGCTGCTTCCCACTTGGACTATGAATTCCATGACAGCAGAGACTGTGTCTGTCTCAGCCATTCATTCAGCAAACGTTTAATGAGACTCTGCCAAGTGCCAGACACTGTTGTCGGCCCCAGAAGTAGAGTGGTGAGTAAGACAGATGAATGGTTGCTCACAGGGAGCTTATCTTCTAGTTCATTCTAATTACATCTGTCTTGTTTACCCTGCTTCTTCAGCCTTGGACCTGGTGGATGTTTAATAAAAAATAATTGCTAAATGATACTGACCCTGCATATGGAGCGTTGCCAATAGTTAAATTACATAATTCATAAAGTTGTACTTTCTGTGTAGAGTTCAGTATACAAAGGCTAGCTTAAGAGATGATGCTATGTATTCTTTGTTTCTGTTTGTGTAGTTAGAGCACCTTTCCTCCTTGTAATGGTTCCACTTTACCACCCAAGAACAAAGGCTCTGCTTAGCATTAGTCATGATCCTGAGCCCTAACATAGCCCTGTAGGCAGGAGCACCCTTAGTTCCCCAGTCTCTACTCACTTTCCTATTAGAGACCAGGTCTAAGGCAGCTGCTGCAGGGATGGGAAACAGCCTCGACTCCCTCATCACCCTTCCGCTGCCCTCCAGAGCCCCCTTTCCCCAGGGAAGGGCCATCCCCAGAAGGAAAGAGTCAGGCTCAGATGAGCATTCATTGCCAGGGTTTGAGGAATACCTGGGCCACCTTTTCCCGCACTGAGTCCCTCAAAGCCTCCTTCCAAGAGAGAGTGCCAACTTCTTGCCCTCCTAAGCTGCCAGTTTCTTGGCTGAATAAAGCAAATCAACAGTTAGAATGAGTGGGCTTCTTAGAACATAGTGTATACCTTGCTAGTTAAATGACAAAACCTTTTAGCTAATTATTTTATGATTTTTCGTGTAGAAGAGTTGATGACACCTGTCTGTGAAGAAATCATTTCATTTTAAAAACTAACACAAGAAGTGGCCATTTGCAGTTCATTCCTTTCATAAAGTTGCAGAGATGGGGTGACGTTATTCTAAGCATAAGCCGGGCTCTTTCTTATATCAGTGACATGGTGGGGGGGTTGTTTCAATTCTGAGATGTCTGTTCATCTTTTGAAATGCATATTGAGTTTGCTTTTTATTGTCCTGGCTGTGTAACCAAAAAAAAAGTGTAATAAGAAGATGCTGGAACCTAGTTCCTCTATGCTTAAATCTTCGACTTTGGCACAGATTTTTAAGTAATTTACTTTGAAAAGATGGTACAGAAGAGCCATTTTATTAAAAATAGGGATCATGAAACTTCAAAAAGTTTTCTTTCTTCTCCATCCTTCCTGCATTCCCTCCTGTGCCCTCCACCCCCCACCACAAAGAAGAAAGAGAGAGAGAGAGGGAGAAAGAGAAAGAGAGCAAGCAATAGGCCAGATTCACCCGTGACTTTGAAAACCTTCCTCTCTCTTGGGCCGGCCCCGTGGCTTAGCGGTTAAGTGCACGCGCTCCGCTACTGGCGGCCCGGGTTCGGATCCCGGGCGCGCACCGATGCACTGCTTCTCCGGCCATGCTGAGGCCGCGTCCCACATACAGCAACTAGAAGGATGTGCAGCTATGACATACAACTATCTACTGGGGCTTTGGGGGGAAAAAAAAATCATTAAAAAAAAAAAAGAAAACCTTCCCCTCTCTTCCACTGAATACTCAGGGAAACTAACGTAAGCAGTAATTGATCTCAGCATTATTCTGTTAAATCCGTATCTTCTTTCCTACCTCGTTTCTGTCTCATTTAGAGATCATCTGATGGCGGTGCCTGATTTTGAAGCTCATGTGTTCACTGTGTATTGTATTTGAAATCCTTTGAAAGAGGACTAAATAAGGTTACACGGTTTAGAGGTCTTTCCTGTAATTAAACAGACCTGGATGTACCCTATGTCTGATTTTGAGTGGCCTACTTATATCTCCTTGTTGCCAACAGAGAAAAATCCTAATCCAATCTGGTAGTCTAGCAGGCTCCTTGTGTGCTGCTTTCTGGCAGAGGAGCATAATGATGCTGTCATTTCCCATCGTTACCTGATGGTGTGTGCGGGTTGTGTGGGAGGGAGCATGGGCGTCTGCTGGAGGAAGTCACTCCTTAATGAACAGCACAATGGAGGCTGAGTAATTAGAGCAGTTCAGAACCTTGAAACTGGCCTTTTGTCAGTGATTTGCACATTAGTAAGACATTGCTATGGGGATGTTTACAGCAAGACTGTTGTTCTACAGAAGACACGAAGGGCGTAAGTCACAAAAGAGAGGTCCAGAAGGAAAACTGCAGAGAAATGAAAATCCCTATTAAGATAATTAGCTCATAGAGGATATTTTACTGGACAATCATTTCTCATGTGAAGCCACAGCCTCCTTCTTTTGCTACCTTTGTCCTAAAAAATGGGTTTATTGTTATTTGGGTCAAGTTTCTTCCTTTGGAAATTGTTCAGACACAGGGTAAGGTAATTTATATATTTTTATTTATATATATGTATATATGCATGTATGTGTGTATATATGTATTTATATATATGCATTGGAACATTTTAAATGATGGAGAAATATTTAATAATAGAGAAGACTAGTGGACTTTCTGGATTATGAATCAGCACATTTGGAAACTTTAAATAGATTAGCTTGGAGTGAAGTCACAGGGTAATGTACTAGACAGAGGAGAATCAGCAAGAAGTTGCTCTGGTTAAATCCGTTCCTTCAATTTAATTACAGCATGATCGTGATTCCTGAATAAATTAGATCAACCCAGGCACATTAAAAACATAATTCTTAAACTGTAATAATACATTAAAGAGGTCTTCAGGTAATCTTTTAGAAAAAAGTCATTTACCATGTTTCTATTATAACTGTTGATCGAATCAAATCCTCCACAGTGTGTGTTAAGCCCCTGGAGTCCCGTAGTAGGAACCAAGCATGGGTTCCTGATGGTTTGTCTTATTCCCGTTTTCTTCTCAAGAAGCTCGTATCTAGTTACTCACCACCACATTCAAATTCTCAGCCTTAGTGCTTTTCTTTTCTAAAATAATAAAGGCTTCATTTTGCTGATTGCAAAAATGATCCCTGCCCTTTGTAAAATAAAATATTCAAAGTTACGAAAAATATAAAGAAAAAATATAAACAGTCACATTAACTTCCACCATCCAATGACCACTGTTAACATTTTAGTGACTCTTTTTGGGACATCTTTTTTGGGACATCTTTGCCAGTAGTTCTTTTTATTTATTTATTTTTTTTAAGTCATGAACCCTTTTGAGATTCTAATAAGAGAAGAAAAATACAAATATACGCTCACACAAGAAATCTTGCTACATCTATGATTTGGGGGGCTTCGGACATTTACTGAAACCTATCTGAAGACCCCTTTGGGACCATGCTGTTTAGCAAACTGCTTTTTTCACTCCACAGTGTGTCCTGGACACCTTTACATTTCATTAAATGTGGGTCTACATCACAGTTAGTGGCTGCACAGTATTCTTCTATATAAATGTCCTATATCACAGAACCAGTTGCCTCTTGGGCATTTGAGCAGACTGCTGCTTTGTGCTGTTATAAATAGTGTGACCATGAACATTCTTGTGCACATATCTTTGCCATTTTTGTGATTACTTAATCAAATAATATGCACGTGTACATTTTTACACATACTGCCCAACTACCCCCGAGAATGGCCGTCAGTGTTCACGAAGGCGTCGCCCTCTGCTTTCCCTCAGCAGCAAATCCTCCAAGCCTCGGTCACTATTCCCCTTGCACCCATTGCCCCCTGTTAACTGGGAGGACCTGGTTTCCTACCTATCAAGTCTCAGGATTTGTACTGGATACCTGTTGTCCCAGCTGCCCCAGACCCTTGAGGTGTAGGGTGAGGTCCTATTTTGGTCTGAAATCTGAGAGAATAGTTCACTTTCTCCCCAGGGACCCTCCTTTACTTGTAGCCATTGATTAAGACCTAGGTTCAGTTCACTGGCTCTTCCTGAAGGAATAGAAAAGAAAAATCCTCATTGGAATAGCAGGCTCACTGGTTAGGAACATGGGCTGTTGGAAGAGTTAAATGGGAATATAATATAATATAACATAATGTAACATACACAGTTTCCTTAGTTTTGCACAAGGGACAGCACGCTGTAAGTCCAGGAGCTTCCAATACTAGTAGAAATAACCACTCTGGAAGAGTACTGGAAACATAAGAAGCATTTAATTGGACACCACCTTTCTACATGAAAGTCTCATCTTCCCATCACACTTCAAGCCTCTCAGTAACAGAAATCAAAATGTGAAATTGTTGAGCATCTTGCTTAGAATAGTATAGTGTAGTAGATAATTACCAAATATGTGGAGATTGATCGAATTGGTTTAAAACACTTTCAACAATGAAAAGTCTCAATCTGAGTAACTTTCAGATGGTTCAGCACTCTGGGGCTCATTCAAAACAAGGAAATAGGCAGATGTCTTGCATTCTTGGGAGAAAGGTCTAGAAGTGTGGTAGTAACTGATTAAAATTGCGTGCTTTTAAAACTGGGGAAGCAATATTTGTTTTTTCTTTTGCTTCCTTGGATGGTTCTTTTTATTTTGGGGGCACGTGTGTCCATATTGGATAGTGTGGCTGAACACTGAGGAATAGAAGACTGACTAACCTGACGGAAGGGTGGCAGGATTTTGCAGGGAACGCCCTCCCTTCCTACGCGCAGGCCTCATCTGAGTTGCTGTCCCCCTAACGCGTGCTGACTGGGTTTCAGGTGCCACTACTGCAAGTCGTCGTGCCACGTGTCCTCCCTCCGCATTCCCTACGCCTGCAAGCTGCTCTTCCAGGAGCTTCAGTCCATGAACATCATCCCCAGGTTGAAACTTTCCAAGTACAACGAGTAAGGACGGAGAAGACGAGTATCTCAGGACATCAGTCGAAATGTCCCACGCGTGGAAAGCAGAAGGCATTGAGGACGACTTCTGCTCCTGTGAATAATTCCTTTGAATGTTCTGTCTTATAAAAAAAAAACTGATGGAGAGGCTTTTGATACACTAGATGACTGACTAAACAACCTTGATCGATGCGCCCCGGGCCGTGGGAGGGATGCCAACAATATGGACTATAGTGCAGTCGCACTTGTGTATCCTGGATTTGATTCACAAAGGGACGTGACCTAAGAGATAAATAAACTTTTATTTATGTTCTAGTATCTTGAAATTTACTCATTAGAAAGAACTTCCTCCTTAAAAAGAATGTTTGGGGTTAAATAAAACTCAAGATTCTTATGACACTTAAAGGATATGAAGAATCTGTTTGAATTGGCTCACTCGGCCTTTGTCAAGGTGGCTGATGTGAGCATCATGTGAGGACAGAGACCCATGGGAAGCTGCGAGACTGGCTGGTCAAGTGCAGGCTTTCTTATCTGGTACTGTGAGGGGATAAATTTTCCCAGCAATTGAATCTTGCCTTTATACACCCAAACTTTTTAATTTTAATCTTGGTGAAATATAATAAATATATTCCTGCCATCTTAGGAAAGTTTAGCAAGGATGTCACCTTTTCTTGTGGACTTACTTGCTACTATTTTGAACCTCCATGATCATACTGTACAATAATATTTGTTGACTATCTGAAAATAATTCCATGGATGCTTTGTAATTTTTCTGTCCCTTCCATTCCTGCTAGGATGTTAGCTGTTCATTTTCTTTTTAATCTGACAGCCTTCTTCACCTATTTCTAATTTGTTCTTAATTGCTCTTCCCTGAAGCCAGATAAATATTTGTGTTAAGGATTGTTTATAAAATAAGTCAGAAAAGCTTTGAGTAATGGTCTAAGGCTGCATTCCCAGCATGTCACATTGAACATGTTCCACAGAATATTATAGGTATTATACACTGACAAGAATCAAGTTCCGGTCAAATGAAGGTTGAGAAACTGGGTATAACCAAGTTAAACATACCAAGGACTTTTTGAAAACCTTCACCAAGCTACTGTGTACTGGGACTCACCAAAAGAAGAGAACCCAGCTTTGACACCATTTTTTTTCCTTCACAATAAAAGGCTCTCACAGGGGTGTAAAAATCCTAGAGGCTCCACGGTAAAAGCAGAATGAAGGGCACACTGCAGGTGAGCAGGCCTTCCGCAGCCATCACCAGGTGTCTCCGCTCACTTCAGGGACTCCATAGGTGTTACAAAGGCACAGGGGTTTGCCCGGATCTGTGGTTATGCCGGTGGTTCCTTCCTTTGGTCTGGCTTTGTAGTTCTCAAAACTGATGGTACCGAAAGATTACTGTACTGGATTGAATGTACAAAATATATGTATTTGTGGGCCGTTTGAGTTTTCTAGGGTGATTTGGACTATTTCCCATTACATGACAACTCCACTGTCAACTCTAAGTTGCAGTTGCCCTGCAGTGTGTGGCACACCATTTCAGTGAACACTTGGAGGGTCCACTTGGGAAGCACTATCCGTGTGCTGGTACTGGCGTGAGGACTGCCTCCGCCATCATTCAGGACCAGCTCTGTGTGAGGCCCTGTACTAAGGATAAAAAGAGGGCAGGAGGGGCCGGCCCCGTGGCTTAGCAGTTAAGTGCGCGCGCTCTGCTGCTGGCGGCCCGAGTTCGGATCCCGGGCGCACACCGACGCACCGCTTCTCCGGCCATGCTGAGGCCACGTCCCACATACAGCAACTAGAAGGATGTGCAGCTGTGACATACAACTATCTACTGGGGCTTTGGGGAAAAAAAGAAAAAAAGGAGGAGGATTGGCAATAGATGCTAGCTCAGAGCCAGTCTTCCTCAGCAAAAAGAAGAGCATTAGGAGGGATGTTAGCTCAGGGCTGATCTTCCTCACAAAGAAAAAAAAATGGCGGGACATGGCCGCAGCCTGGAGGAGCTCAGAACCCAGTGCAGGAGGCCAAGACGGGAGCTAGTCAGAGAACACCATCCTGCAGTCGGTGCCTAGGGTTAACCTGGTCGGTGCTGAGGGAGCTCCGGGGCAGAACGACTAACTGTGCCCTGGAGGTTTGGAAGCACTTCACAAGGGTGATTATCCCCTTTATACAGCTGAAGAAACTGAGGCACCAAGTGGCTGTGACCCCCCCCCAGCGCCACACCACTAACACGGTGGACGGCAGCATGGGCTTTGGGACCAGGCTTTCTGACTTGGAGGGCTTTGTTTGGGTTTCATCCGTGATTCTATTTTTCAGTCATCAAATGTGGCAATTTTTTTATTCAAGTGCCACTGAGTGGCTGTCTTTCTTAAACATCTTTTTTCGAAAACCATTCTAGGCAATTCTGCTCACTTGGAGGGGAGTCGCCTATCTAACCTTCTAGGAAATTCTGAGTTCTCTGAGTTAACAAAGATCTAGAAAGTGTGGGTTCCAAATTGACACATCCTTAGAGGAAAAAATTGTGTCAGGTTGATATTTCAAAAACTAGCAGATACTACATTTGAATAGCTATTTGACTCTGAGAAATACTTTCAATAAGAAGAGGCCAGAATTGGTAAGTTGGTTCTGCAGTTTTATTTTTCAGTTATTTTTAAGTTCCTTGTTTTAAAAACTTCCAATAAGATTTCCATTTCCGGTAATGATAGAGTAAACTTTTACAGGCCACCCTTTAAGTACGTTTTCCCTCAAGGCTTTGCTAGGTTCGAAGTGGCACAGGGACAAGAGGCTAAAAAGTCACGTAAAAGCCGCTAAGAGGCTGCAACCCTGCCCTGAGCTTTGGCAGAGTCAAAGAGCTGGGGAGACAGAACTGTGGGCTCAGAGTGGCCAAGACCCCAGAACTAGAAAGACCAAGATCCCAAATAGAAAGAAAGTTCACAGAGGTGAGCCCAACTTCTCCACCACTTGCCCCTTGTCTGAGTCTGCTCTGGCTGCCATAACAGAGTACCACAGACTGCGTGGATTAAACAACAGAAATTTATTTTCTCACGGTTCCCGAGGCTCCAAGTCCAAGATAGGGTGCTGACAGGTTTGGTTTCTGGTGAGGGCTCTGTTCCTTCCTGGCTGCAGACAGCCACCTTCTCGCTGTGTCCTCACATGGCCTTTCCTCGGTGTGTGCTAGGAGAGCGAGCTCTGGCACCTCTTCCTCTCAAAAGAACACCAGTCCTGGGGCCCGCCTGGCGGCGTAGTGGTTAAGTTTGCACACTCCACTTCGGTGGCCCCGGGGTTCATGGGTTCAGATCCCAGGCGTGGACCTACACACTGCTCATCAAGCCATGCTGTGGCGGGCGTCCCACATATAAAGTAGAGGAAGATGGGCATGGATGTTAGCCCAGGGCCAATCTTCCTCAGCAAAAAGAGGAGGATTGGCAACAGATGTTAGCTCAGGGCTAATGTTCCTCACCAAACACAAAAGAACTCCAGTCCTATCGGATTAGGGCCCTTGTGACCTCATTTAACATAAATTACCACCTTAAAGGCCCTATTTCCACATACAGTCACATTGTGAGTTGGGGCTTCAACATATGAATTTTGGGGGGACACAATTCAGTCAAGAATACCCCTCAAGGCATTTGCCCATTCATAACAGCACAGGCTGAACTGCTAGCAGTATCTATTAAAGCTGGAAGTAGCCAGCAATTTCATTCCTAGTGTATGTGTGCCCAGCAGAAATGTGTATGCATATGCTATCAGTAGGCATGCACAAAAATGTTTCTAATAGCATTATTTCTAATAGCCCCAACTTATAAATAACCCCTGCCCATTAACAATAGAATAGATAAATTGTGGTATGTTTACACAATAGAATACTATACACCAATGGAAAAAAACTGCTACATATAATATCATGGATGATCTCACAACTATAATATTGGGTTAAAAAAAGTTAAACAAAAGAATACATGATGTGTTGGTTTCAAAATAGTTAACATATAAGGAAAACTCATCTATGATCTAAGAAGTAGTGATGACAGTTCTCTGTGCAGAATGAGTGGCTAATGACTGTCTAGTGCAGGAGGGGGCTTCTAGGGTGCTAGTAGTAGTATTTTTTGACGTGAGTGTTGGTTACATGGGTGTGTTTCTTTTATGAAAATTTAGTTTTCCCATCTTCAAAATGGGAATAGTAACAGTACAGACACCCGGGGCCGTTTTTGGGTGTGTGTAGTGAGGAAGATTGGCCCTAAGCTAACATCTGTGCCAATGTTCCTCTGTTTTGCATGTGGGACACCGCCACAGCATGGCTTGACAAGTGGTGTAGGTCCATGTCCAGGATCCAAACCCACAAACCCTGGGCTGCCGGAGTAGAACACGTGAACTTAACCACTAGAACACTGGGCCGTCCCCTTACCTGGGGCCATTTTTAAGATTCAAAGAGATAATACATGTAAAGGGCTAGCACAGTGCCTGGCACATAACAGGTGTTCACAAGTGTTTATTATTGTTTTCATTGATAATGTCATACTCCTGATTACAGTGCTGCCCAGACCGGCCTCATCCTCTACAGCTTTATCAGGAAAGGGTTAGGAGAGGCAAACCCCGAGTTTCCTTTGGAAGAGGGAGTTGGGAAACTAGGACCCAGTACAGAAACTATAGGGTTTTGCAAAAGCTCTTTGTGAAAGCTGCCCCGTTTCACGGTGGTGGGGAGGAAGGAAGGTGCTGGGATTAGAGAACACACTTTTCTGGAACAACCACTTACCACGGACATCAAAGTGAAGCCTGTCATGGGCATGGGCATCCCAGAATAGTTTCATGAAGGCCCCAGAACCAAGTCTGAAAACATTTCCATGTGGTGGGAGTCAAGTAAAGGATTTTTTTAAAAAAAGAAAGAAACTGGCCTTGATTGGGTGCTACATAATGGGATAGTTTTCAGCTGCTTCAGAGCATTTTGGGCCAACACCTTTATTTGCAGTAATGAGTCACATGAGATTGAACACATTTGGGCTGGTGGCTGGGCCCATCCCCTGCTCAGCCGTCTGGGTAATAGAGAAGCCAGTTTCTGAGCGACCTGTGAATAATTCCTTTGTGAAATGAATGGTCAGAAAAGTGACTGTAAAAGTAGCACCTCTTTACCATCCATATTTACTCCATATGTGTCTTGAAAACAGTTTATTTCATTCGCTGACCAAAAGTTGGGTTTTTACCACATCAGCCCCACAGGGCCAAGGTTGATGGGAAATGAAAGTCAATTTTTAAGGAGGCAGTTTAAAATGGGAAAAAAAAACAAGTGGGGGCAATCCAGAAGTATACACTGTTGGTTACCAAAGCCAATTTGGATTTCAGACACAATCTCCAGAAGCAATTAAGAGATTTGCTTCGGCAAATCAAATCGATTGTGATCAGGATGTCATGGCAAAACATTTCAGAACAACCTGAAACTCACGTTTTCACTCACAAGTCTAAAATCTCAGACCATGGTCAATGGATTTAAAGTATTTTTCAAGTCCAGGTAATAGCTCTTGTTCCATGCATAATAAATTTTAAGTCTGGTTAACTCCCAATCATCCACGTTAATGGAGGCAAGGAGCAGGGTGAATAAATCAAAACAGATGATGGATCTCCAGCTTTTTGCATTGAATGCTGGGATGAAGTTTACATTCACGTTTTTAATGTAACTTGAGTGGAGGTTTGGTGAATTTGCTACACTTTACATAGTGACTCCCATGAACACTGTATTTGAAGAAACTGGAATAATAATACCTGTTATGATTAACTAATGATGACAGATCTTTGGAGGGGGTAGGGTAGCCTTACTCAACTGGGATGCTTCTAGGCTGGTGGCTCTCAAAGTGTGGTCCCTGGACCAGTGGTAACAGCATCAGCTGAGAACTTGCTAGAAATGCAGGTGGAGCCCAGCAACCTGTGTTTAACAAGCCCTCCGGGTGGTTCCAGATGCAACCTAAAAGTTGTGATCTGCTGTTGTAAGCTACATAAAGAGCTTGGGACCCAGCCTCTCTTAGAGCCAGCCTTTGGATTTTTAGGGGTGCCAAAGAAGCCATCCCTTGGGAACTAGCTCCCCACTTTCTCCCTTTCTTGCTGGTGTGACTTCCCCTTAAGCAGCAGATTATACCGGATGGCTCCTCCCACAGGGCTCAGCCTCACTTTCCCAGCCTCCCCCACCCCTACCCCTGCTGGTAGAGACCTGCACAGAGGACACTGGCGTTCCAGTTCAGATTCATGCAGGGAAAGCTCTTATCCTGCTGCTTCTCTCTTGTGCTGACTGCTCTGACTCTCCAGCCTTGAGGTTTCCACATTCTCCTTCTGCAGCTTCTTTCCACCCCTACCGGACCTGCCTGCCAGTCCCACAAAGACATCCCACCTCAAAAGTGGCCTTTTTGAAGTGACTGTTCAGAAAGCCACAGTTTCTGTCTCTGTCCTGGCTAGTCAATTCAGTCTGCTGTCCAAGTCCACCCAGGGATGCAGCAGCATCCCCCCTCCCAAAGCAAAGCAGGACATCAGCTGAGATGCTCTTGGTGCTGCACAGCTTCCTTAGGGTCCCAGGGGTAGTTTGTGCTGTGATTTCCCAGCGCTTTCCAGGTGCTGAGCCTGCGAGAGTGGGGGAGCCCCAGATCAACTTACCTCGGAGCTGCTGTCCTGAAAATGAATTGGCAGTGGCGTTAACAACAAAGAAGGAGAGAGCGATGCCACTCCGCCCTGTGTTCTGTGCAGGTGAATGCAACAGAGAGGCACCGCGCATGCCCTGGACTGCAGTGGGAAGGCCCAGGTCTTCATCTAACATGACGAGTCCCAATCTTCCCATCTGTTCAGTAGGGTATAACCTCCCTGCCTGCCTTGTCCACCCCACGAAGGCTTGTGCAGGAGGTAAAAATAGTACCTACCCCAGAGTTTCATTGTGACTAGATGAGTTAGTTCAGGTGAACAGTGTCTTAGAACATAGAACACTGCCTGCCCTGTGGTAAACACTAAACTAGAATTTCTCAGTCTTGGCACTCTTGACGTTCGGGCCGATGACTCTTGGTTGTGGGCGCTGTTCTGCACTCTGTAGGATGTTGAGCCAGCACCGTTGGCCTCTAGATGCCAGCAACATCTCCCTAGTTGTGACAATCAAAAATGTCTCCAAACATTGCTGAATGTCCCCTGCAGGCGATTTCACCCCCAGCTAAGAACCCCTGAACTAAACAATGCATATGTAAGTGGTTTAAATTACAAAGCAAATGAGAATAGTTTCAGAATTGTGGTTATATGGATTTGTCCTCAGTAAACTGACAACCAATGTGCTTTTTCCAGAGAAACTATACCAGCAGGTGTTAACATGAACCACAGAGCCCTTGTTTTTCCTTCAATGTACCAGTTGTAAATAGCATCAGATAAAACTGATGTCAATCATATGTTGATAGTCAAGTTAAACAAATTTCATTCCTATTGTGCAATGTGCTTTTATATATCTGATGATAATGTTTCAGATATCAAAGATAAGGTTAGTTATAATCATCATTTTTATTCACATTTGCCCACAGCCTGATTTTGTTTTAGATCTAGCCAGTTTTTTGTTTTTGTCAAAGACACATGCTGATTTTCATCATTCACCCAATCAAACCTCAGCTTGCGTCTGCCTGCCATGTGGCGGCGACTGTTCAGCTCCCAGTCTGCCCCAAAGCCAAAAACTCTGCCTTCCCTTTGAATGGCCGTGTGTGAGGAAATGGGGTCCTAAGTCCTGGAAGAGCCCTCTCCTAGCAAGCTGACGTGCTGCCTGCACTTGAAATAACAGCAAAGAGCTGGGTCCCCAGTGCAGAAATCCCTGCAGCAGCAACTGTCTGCCTGAGTTACTGGAAAATTTTCTTCATCCTTACTCTGGGTCTTGCATGTCCCAAGTACGTCTCCAATCTGTCAGGACCTGAAATATATCAACGTCGGTCCAGAAAATAAAACAGGAAGCTCTTAGTGATTCATTACCTGCTCTGCCTGCAGGGAGAGTTGTTCTAATTACCTTACTCAGTGTCAGATGTTACGAAAATCTAGGAGTAAATATTTGTAGAGATTGAGACAGGCACAGTTCTGATAGTACAGATGTTGTAGGACCTTTTCTTTTAAATAGAGACCAGGATGCACATACACGTACATGTGCTTCCATTCTGTGTCTGGATCCCCTTGGCAGCTAGCTCCCTAATCAATCACGGCATCTACCCTGCTAAACCTGAATTTGGCTTCAGACCTTTGAACACCAAACTCAGCCATAACCCATCAGCTGGGATGTGGCAGTGTGCCATGGTCGAGAGCAAGGACTCTGCCTTCAGACTGCCTGCCTTCAAATCCTGGCTCCACCACCTACTGGCTATATGATCTCGGGCAAATTATTTTGCCTCGGTTTCCTCATCTGTAAAAGTGAGGTAATAATAGTACCTACTCATAGGGCTAATTGAAACAATTCATGTGACCCTCATAATAAGTGCACAATGAATATTATGATTAATGGAAGTGGCTTCCATATGGAACCTATTTGCCATCCCTGTATATTAGCATTTCTTCTCTTTCTTAAGTCCAATTCAACTGTGTGATTTGTTCCCTAAGTGGGGCAGCCTATCATGCTGATAAAGCTAGGGTTTGACCCTTGTTGGAGTAGTAAGTTTAAACATGCCCCTCACTTTTCTTCAAACACTCCCAAGTGTGTGTCTTTGGTTCCAACGGAGACTGGGTCGAAGGGTGTGATTGACAAAGTGAAGCCATTTTTACTCTTGGAAAACAAACAGCTTAAAGTATTGACCTAATACTGGGTTAGGAGTGCAGTCTTCATGTGGGAAGGAAATTCAAGTCATGCATATGGCACTGTTGGCCTTCCCATTCAGCATCCCCACTCCCTCCAGTTAGCACATTTTATGTATATATTTCTATTCAGCTGTGTGCATTGAACTCAGCATTAATGTCCCCCGCAAAAGAATCTGATGACCTGCGTAAGAAAGAATTTGTGTATGAAGGAATCTTTGGCTTATGTGCAAAGGAAAAAGTCTCCCCTGGAAAAATGCAGGCCTTACACATTTGGCAGACCCTCATGTCCACAGAAACAGTCAGTCACTGGCAATTAAGCAACTGCCAAAAGATCAGAGGCAGGAGCCCGCACATGAAACAGAGGCGGCGCATGAAGATCACCGCCGCCTATCTCTGAGTTATGGGCGGCCAGGGTTGCCTCCCCCTGGGCCCAATCTGCACTGAGCTTTTCCTGCTGTGGACAGAGGCCCCGGGGACTTTTACACACCCCAGTTTTCATGCCGCTTACTGATCCCTTTTCCACATGAATGAAAAACGCCTTTGATTTTGAATACTCACGTCTGTTTTGTGTAACACTTAACCGATGTGCCGGAATCATTCTGTACCTTAAAGGGGGTCTTGCGCTGGGTTATTAAAATCAGTCCTTCTGTGAAGAGTCACTTTGCTCACTTAAAGGATAACCGCCCTGCCTTTCTTAATGATGCTCATCTCGTTAAACCTGGATTAGGGAAAAGAGAGGCAAGCAGACCAGCAGTTGGAACCCAGCCAGAGCCTATCGATGACTTGCTCCAGCCACAGGAGAGACTTCAAAGAAATGTTATCTGCTGATCAGCTGATCTGGAGCCCTTTAAGCCTTTTAGCCCTGCTCTTCCTTGGGAACTCTGCCTCAGATCATTAATTCCAGTTAGAATCCTGGTAAGCCAATAGAGACCTTGAACCAGTGGGTCCACTTCATTTGTTCGCATGACAGAATGGACTGTTTCATTATCTGTGGAATTCCCCATCTAGCTAGAGAAGCTAGAGAAGAAGTTAAACCATTAATCCATTCAACTAACATTCTCTGTTTCTTGAGGACGCTCTACTAAGTCCTGGGACTGCAGTAATGAGTTAGTTGCTTGGAATTGGGAGAGAAGACAGAGAAACTACAATACAAAGGTGGCAGGGGGGAGGCTGCCATTCACATATGTAACTTTGGCAAATTCAACTACAAGCACAGCATTGGAAAAGAAAAGGAAGGGTAGTATTAAACAAGGCTGACAACTCTGCTCTTACCTACCTGTTGTCGACTCTAGATAAAGTGAAATGCAATCTGCTGTCTGCTCATGCCTCTCACAGTGAGAATTTCTGCTCTAGTGTGAGTCTCTAGAGTTAAAAAGATTGTGGGTAGTTTTTTTGGTTTTTTGTACATTATGGACCCTAAATTTAAGACGTTGTCCCATTGGATGCTCAATCAAAGGACTAGCCAACTGTTCCAATGCTGAGTGGCTTAAGTTGTCTTCAAGGGTAATTTTGACTTTATGGAGTTTTCACTTTAAATCCTGACTGTAGAAGCTAATGCCCCAGTGAGACTAGATTCTTCTATCATACAGCAGAAAGGGAAGCTGGCCTGTGATATCATAAAACAGCAGCTTCTGAGCAGTCAGGGCAAGTTTCCCAGAGGTGACTGCCAGAGCTGACTTTTAAAGAATGAATGGACATTAACCAGAGGAAGGATAGTGTGGGGTGGGATTGGAGGGGAGGAGGAAGAGGAGGATGCTGATGACAATGAGTGGAGAGAGTAAGGAAGTAGAATTGACAAGACTATGTAGGAAGTAAGAGAGAGAAAGGAATCAAGGAGGAGCTCTGAAGTAATGGCTTGGACAACCAAGTGGGTAGTGAACCGCCAAGAGAAGGAGCAACTGACAGAAAGCCAATGGTGACGGGGGCAGGGGGACAATGATATGTGCCATTTGGAACATACTGAGTTGGGAACCTACAGGCCACCTGAGTCAGCAGCCTGTCTGGAGATAAGAGGCTGGGGCTGCCAAGGTGGATTTGGGAGTTCCCAGTGATTGAGGGCATGGGAATGTGACATCCTCCCCAGAGAAGTGCAGAGGGAAGAGGGCCAGAGATAGAACTTCAAAGACACCAACATGTAGGGATGGGCATGAAAAGAGCCTTCAAAGGAATCCAAGTAGGAGCAGCAAAAGAAAGCCAAGAACTAGCCATGTCCAGCAAACCACGGGAGGAAGGGTCTTGAAGTAGGAGGGAGGATCAAGAGTCAGATGCTGTGCAGGGACCAGGAAGATGAAGTGTGAAAGGCATTCTAGGGCTCTCTCTAAGCTGTGAGAGCAGATTCGAGGGCATGAAGGGGCTGGGGCTCAAGGGGGTGAAAGGTGGCTGTTTAATAGGGTGCCATAGAGCTCCTCTCCCTCCTACTCAGTGGTTCATAGGGGCAAACCAAGGGAACACCACTGGCCTGTGGATAGCCTCTGGTGTGATGGTTTCAGCACCCTTTCCCAGAACTCGTTCTCGTCAGTCAGCCTGAAATCCCTACCATTTGACGCCTGCAGGCAGGTCCCTTGGGAAAACACATTAACTAATTAACTAATGAACACCTGATCGGTATCATGACTAATGAGATTGGCTAGCCTGGCTTCTCGAGCCTCTAAGGGAATGCACAAGGATCAGGAGGAAGGGGTGAGGGCAGCAAGAGAGGGGCAAAGTGAGCAAACTCAGCTAGGGGTCTGTTTCCCCTACCTTACCCCACTGCAGTCAGGGGGCTCCTGGATTCATGACCCGGGGGGGACAGGGAAGGGTGATGTGAGAACATGGTGTCCTCCTCACAACTTCCATGGTTTTGAGTTTGACCAACTCGATCAATCCTGCTAGAGAAGGAAATTGAGATTGATTCAGCACCTACTATGGGCTAGCCCCTTGCCATAAATTACCCTTCATCCAACCCTGCTCAGTAGGCATTGTTCTCCCCCATTTTATTCCCTTCTGATGTGATGTGATGGGGGAAATGTCTTAATACAAATTAGCATTCTAGACTTTCTATATATAGTTATGCAAATGCACACGCACCACGCCTACACATGCATACACAATCTCTTTTTTGAACTTTAATCATTGAAAATTCCAAGTGTTTACAAAACTAGAGAGAAGAGTATAGTGGACCCCCATGTACTCATCTCTCAGTTTCAACGATTATCAACTCATTATTGATCTTGTATCTATAACTCCACCCTCTGTCCCCTCCTAGGTTATTGTGAAGGAAATCCAAGATTTACAAATATCATTTTGCCCATGAATATTTCAATATGTACCACTGAAAGGGCTTTTTAAAAATTATAACCACAGTACCATTGTCACACTTAATAACAAGTAACAATAATCTCTTACTATCATCAAACATCCAGTGTTCAAATTTCCCAACTGTCTCATAAATATTTTTTCTAGATGTTTGTTGGAGTTGGAATCCGAATAATTTACATTGGTTAATAAGTCTTTTAAGTCTCTTATAATCTATGTGGGTCTTTCCAGTCTCTCACGTCCCCATCTCCTTTTTTTATTTACAATTTATTTGTTGAAGAACCAGGCACTTGCCCTATAGTTTCCCATAATTTGGACTTTGCCGATTGTATTCCCTTAGTATAGTTTAACATGTTTCCCTGTACTCTGTATCTTCGGAAGTTTGCAGTTAGATCTAAAGGCTTGATTGGATTCAAGTTTGATTTTTATGACAAGACGAATTTATAGGTGGTTGTGATTTTCCATCAGGAGGCACGTACACTTGACTCTCTTTTGGTGATGTCAGCAACCCTTGATGCTCAATGCCTAGCTCCACTCATTCAATAGAAGTTGCAAAATGGTGATATGCTGATTCTATTACTTCTCCTTCATTTATTAGCTAGGATACATGTGTTTAGAGAAACTTCCCTTCATCAACTCTTTCATTACCTAGAGGTATATTTCATATAGTAAAGGCCGGATATGTAATTGATTCTTTTCCTTTACTTACCAGTTTTCAAAATAATGAATTAGTTCCCTAGCATCCTTCAACGGGGACCAATGAGTTTTTGGGGCGATATCATTGTGAACTCATGGATTAAGCATATTTCATGTCTCCCAATCCATTGCAGTTATTATCCTTCTGCTGCTCAGATTGCCCTATCTTTGGCCGAGAGCAGCTGTTCAAGTTTGCTCCTGAGACTTTTTGAGACAAATCCAGTAGCCCTTGAAAACTTTCTTGCTTTCAGTCATGCCCTGATGTTCCAGTCTCCTAGTGTACATTTCTTGACCCAGGACTGGACTCCACCATTTCTCCAAGGAGCCCAGTCTCCTTTTTGTGAGAAATATTTCAAGACTACAATCCGGGTGTTAAGGATGCTCATTACTGCTGAGTGAGTAATTGTTGTTAGGCCTTTTTAATGGTGAAAGCTAAGAGAGATGGAGGGTGGGGGGCGAGGAGGAAGGAAGAGAAAGTGCACCATGAGTTCATACTAATACTTTCAATTCCAATTCAGGACTACAGCGTTATCTTAATTGCATCAATCTTACATCTATCTCCACACCAAAACTCCCAGTTCCCAGTTCTCAACAACACCAACAGAATTACTCACCATCCCAGAATATATATGCACAACAGTCTCAGAATAGCAATACCAACGTTACCACCAAGAAATTGATTACTGAAGAGAGTTTAATATTTTTGTGGCTTTCTGGTTCTTTCTGTTTATACAGTAGATCCCACTAGGGATATGCAGTCAAATTACTTATTGTACAGTAATTTAGAATTGTTCTCTGTGAGGTTTCTACCGACGGTACACAAAGTTAGGTTCAGTGATTTCATTTGATTTCGGTTTTTAGGAATTTTTAATCTAATTTTGTTTTGCACTAAGTCTAGCTTCTATCCTTTCCTCTCCACCCTATTCAGTTCCTTCTATAGATAACAATTTCAATTTTTTATGTTTATATTTTCATTGTTTTTTTAAATATATGTACATATCCTCTTCCTCTTCGAAAACCAGAAACATACTGTATATGCTTCTCCACCTTGATTTTTTGACCCGACACTATATCCACGAGACCGGTCTATAGTGATATATAGAGAAAATGGGTCTTGCTGTCAATGGAATCGGATATTACATGCTATTTTGTAGCCTGCCTTTTATCACCTCATGCTTCAGGAGCTTCTTTCCGTCTTCCTCTAATGCTTTGGAAATACAATAAGATGAACACTAGCTTTGTGGGGGGTCCCCATGGCAATACTTCTCAGGCTTTTGGTTTCATCCATCAGTTAAAGACTGCATATATGTTGTCCACCAATTTTAGGTCAAATAGTGTGTAGAGTTTCAACACATTTTGTAAGCAATAAAAACAATACTTTAAATTATTTCCACCTGTTTTAAGTCTGTGACAGGGATGATACTTGCTGTTTTTTACCCAGGATTTATATGCAGCTTGATGGTGCATGGCTGGAGGCCTAGGTGAGGGTCCCCATCAGTCTTTTCTTTTTTTTCTCAACTATTAATTTTTACTCAGTTAGAAAATCTTAACTCACAAGTATTTAGTGGTTCTAATAGATAGTTCTGGATGTTCTTTGTGAAAAGTATTTCTATTGCTACCTCGAAATACCTCAAAACTTAGCAGCTTAAAACAGTAGTTTATGTCCCATGATTCTGTGGGGCAGGAACATGTGCAGGGCTTAGCCAGGCGGTTCTTCAGCTCCATGCCATGTCATCTGGGGTCACTCATTCAGCTGAATCCAGCTGATGGCTGGGCTGGGCTAGATGGTCCAAGAAGGCCTTGCTCACATGCCTGTAGGAGAAGCTAGGAGTGAAGCTTCAAGAAACAGATGGTCCAGGTTCAAAACCCAGCTCTACCACTTATTAGCTACACACAGTGACCGTTAGATAGGTGACCAGGATCAACCAGTTGCTGGACATTTTGAGAGGTACTGCCTACGGCATAGCTTAGTGTAAGAGTCCTTGGAACAGCTTGTGGTGGTGGGAAGTGAGGCTGAGTCCTAACTTTCATCAACTTCTCCAAGGTGTTTGTGACCATAAAAATTTTAAAACTATTGATGTAAAGAAAGCGTGCCTGCTTTAACCATTCTGAATTGGCTACCGATTACAGAGGTCCATAAAGAGAAGATACCAGAGATTATAATTTTTGGTGTAAAAGGAAGTTAAAATTGGATATTTTTGGTCCCTCTATCTTTTTTTTTTGGCTAAGGCCCCAAAGGCTGAGAACAATAGAGTGTCCTCATTTCCTAAGTCAAGGTGCTAGAGCCCCATGCAGGGCTGAGATGATGAAACCCATTTTGTCGGCGTCAGGAATCATCCACCTCTAGTTTACAAAAGGAAGGTGATTGAAGAGGCCAGAGGGGGAGGATTTCTTTGGAGAGAGGAATTGGATTGTTGTGGCATTTTCCCTGCCCCTCACCTGTGAAGGATACTGGGGTAGGGGGATTCTTCCCTCCTCTCAACCCAGAAGAGAGGAACCTCAAAGGGATTCGACAGGGGTCAGATCTGAAGCCTGACACATGCCTAAGAAAGCCAAACGCAGAGACTGAGGCCATTGGTCTGAGGGAACAGAGAAGAGGGACAGGGCTCTGCACCTTCACAAGGACAAGGATGTGTGAGTTTTCCCAAGGGCCAAGTGGCCCCACAGGAGGGAGGCTGCCAAGTGGTCTTGTAATGAGGATGCCAGGGAAGAGCACTGCTTCGAGACTCCTGTGAGAGACTGCTATGTGACTCCAAGAGCGAGTCAGACTAGGATTGTATTAGGATTTGATTTGCTGCAAGTGAGAAAAAAACCAACAATGACTTAAACAAGAAAAAAGTCGATTTCTCTCAAGTAAAGGTAAGCAGACCAGGGCTGATATGGTGGTTCCAAAATCATCAGGGATCCAGAATACTCCTGTCTTGTTGCTCTACTCTACTCAACACATAGCTTGCGCCAAAGAGCCCAGCATGGCTATTCTAGCTCTGTCCATTACTTCTGCAGTGTAGCCAGCTTGAAGGAGGGAGAAAAGTAGTCTCCCTACATTTGAGGACAATTCCCAGAAATTGCTCATATGACTTTCACTTCCCTATCATTGGTTAGAACATGGTTATAGGCCAATCTAGCTACAAGGCAGGCTGGGAAATTTCATTATTCCAAGTTGCTATGCATTCAGCTAATTGGGGATTCTGTTTCTGAGGAAGAAGGGTAAAATTGATATTGGGGAGCAATTAATAGTCTCATCACCTTGGTAGACTGCCCATGATTGAGAATTGAGTTGTAAAAGGCTAGGCATGTGAGAGGCATGACCCAGGTCAAAGGAATTTCGAGAAGCTCCCAGCAAGAACGTGGCCAAACACAATCTCAAAAGCATCCCGTGAGAGAATAAAGCAGCACCAGTGCAGATGACAATTGAACTCACCACGTGTGGCTATGCCTCCTTTTCACCTAATTGTCTCTCCCCTGAGAGCTTGAGTTGGAGGAGTCAGAAATCATGACCCATGAGTGGTGGAGGAACCAGTAAAGACAATAAAAGCCCCCTTTGCCCCACTCCAAGCTTGAATTCAGGCCAAGCTGGAGAAGGTAAGGATCTCTAAATTAGATAAGAGCTTGGATTTTTTTGTGTGAGGAAGATCAGCCCTGAGCTAACATCCGATGCCAATCCTCCTCTTTTTTGCTGAGGAAGATTGGCCCTGGGCTAACATCCGTGCCCATCTTCCTCTACTTTATATGGGACGCTGCCACAGCATGGCATGACAAGCAGTGCGTCGGTGCGCGCCTGGGATCTGAACCTGCGAACCCCGGGCCACCGAAGCGGAGCGTGTGCACTTAACCGCTGTGCCACCGGGCCAGCCCAAGAGCTTGGATTTTTAAATTATTATTCTGCACTTTAACTTTTAAATCACTAAAACAAAACTTGCTATTTTTATAAGTGCCTGGAGGACTTTAAAAAATCTAACAGTGGCAGTTCCTTAAAAAGTTGAACGTACAGTTACCATATGACCCAGCAATTCTGCTCCTAGGAATATACTCAAAAGAACTGAAAACATATGTCCACACAAAAACCTGTCCATGAATGTTCATAGCAGCATTATTCATAATAGCTAAGAAGTGGAAACAACCCAAATATACATCAACTGATGAATAAGCAGAATATAGTATATCCATACAATGGAATATTATTCAGCCATAAAAGGAATGAAGTACTGATAAAACTTAAAAACGTTATGCTAAGTGGAAAAAAACAGACACAGATGGGACACGTATGATATGATGCCATTTATATGAAATGTCTAGAATAGGCAAATCCATAGAAACCGACATTGATTAGTGGTTGTCAGGGACTAGGGGGAGTGGAGAGACTGAGAAGTGACTACTAATGGGTATGAATTTACTTTTTGACGTGATGAAAATGTTCTCAGATTAGATAGTGTTGATGCTTGTAAAACCTTGTGACTATGCTAAAAACCACTGAATTGTACACTTTAGAAGGGTGAATTTTATGATATTTGAATTATACTTCAGTTAAAAAATTTTTTTAAATCTAATACTAGCCAGAAAGTTATTAATTTTGCCTGAGATTTCATCCAGAACTGGGGAAAGAACTGGCCAACAAGCATATCTAAACGAACAGTGGAAGAGTTGTTTTTTCATTGTACTCATGAGAGCCAAGTCCCTTCAATATGATGGTTATATTTGTGGGAGCTCATCTAGGATCCTGTATATGAAACAGAAGTGATCAAAGTGTTAAAAAGGATCAGAGGGCTTCATGTTCAGCTTTCACATGTAAAGAGCTTGGAATCTCTCATTCCCATTCTTAGAACAAGAAAAAACTGAATAAACTATACCCGAGAGGATTGAAAATATATGCCCACACAAAAACTTGTACATGAATGTTCATAACAGCAGTATTTGTAACAGCCAAAAAGTAGAAACAACCCAAGTGTCTATCAACTAATGAATGGATAAATAAAACAATAAAATATGTTGCATTCATACAACAGAATATTATTCGGCAATAAATAGGAATGAAGTACTAATACATGCTACACACAAATGAGCCTTGAAAACATGCTAAGTAAAAGAAGACAGTCACAAAAGACCCCATATGATCCCACTTATATGAAATATCCAGAAAAGGCAAATACATAGAGACAGAAAGTAGATTTGTGGTTGTCGGGGGCAAGGGGAAGTGTGAATGGGAAGTGACTGCTAATGGGTACAGATTTTCTTTTTGAGGTGACTAAAATGTTCTGAAATTAGATGGTGGTAATGGTTGTGCAACTCTGTGAATATACTAAAAACCACTGAATTATATACTCTTAAAAGATGAATTTTATGGTATATGGATTATGTCTCAATAAAGCTGTTATTAAGAAAAAAAAACTGAATAAACTGAAAATCAACAACTTTTCTTGAACACAGCAGTGAAATGAGTCTGTAGGTGTCTTAGTCAGTTCAGGCTGCTATAACAAAGTACCATAGACTGCGTGGCTTATAAATAACAGAAATTTATTTTGTTCTGGATGCTATAAGTCTGAGATTGGGGTGCCAGCATGGTTGGGTTCTAGTGAGAGCCGTCTTCTGCATTGCAGACCGCCAACTTTTTATTGTATCCTCACATGGCGGAAAGAGGGCAAGCGAGCTCTCTGGGCTCCCTTCTATAAGGGCACTAATCCCATTCGTGAGGTTTCCACACTCCTGACTTAATCACCTGCCAAAGGCCCCACCTCCTAATATCATCACATTGGGTGTTGGAATTTCAACATATAATTGGGGGTGTGGGGGGACACAAACCTTCAGTCTATAACAGTAGAGCAAATCTGGAGAGACAGGCAAATCCAGAGACACATCTGAGTTCTGCTTACTGGAGCAGAAGCTGCTGGAGCCATAAACTAATAGGAAAATTTAAATGGTAATTTTGATGAGTTTCTAGAGGGTGAATGTGGACTAGCCTGAGAGTGAGAAACTTATAGGGTCTCCAGTTTTAGGGGGGCCTTCACACTTTTGTGGGCTTTACCTCCAGTAACCCCATCAGATTATCATGGTGAAGATGCCAGAAAAATCCCCTCACAGCTTTGGCAAGTGCAGGGGAAGAGTAATCATAGTGAAATACACCCAGAGCGTTCTCCACAACAAAGACCTACTCTCCGGGGAAAAAAACTACACCAGAGCTTTGTCCCACCTGGGGGAAGGGGATTCCTCCCTCTTTAGCCCCCTGTAACCTCCTGTCTCACTTACAGGGGAAAATCTATGCCAACAGAGAATCACTTGTGAAGGTCGCAGGCCGGAGGCACAGCTCACTAGAACACTGAGATATAATGATAAGGTTATAGAATGCTCTCTCTCCTCCACACTTTACCACGGCTCTAACAAGGCTCCCCTAAAATAACGGTGGAATGTAGCTGAAAGAGCTGCAAGACACAGACTTTCATTTCACAGATGAGGAGTACTTAAGGAAGCCCAAATCCAAAAAAGTAGACCAAAACAAGAACAGTAGAGGAATTTGAATTCTCTGACACCTATGGCTACAGCAAACATTAAACAGAGTCGAACTCCTAACCAGATTAACATATCCTCACACTAAAGGCCCAGTTCCTATTACTCAATAAAACATGTATGACTTTCAACAAAAAACTACAAGGCACTCCAAAGGCAAGAAAAAAAACAGTGTGAAGAGATCAAGCATCAGAACCAGACTCAGATATGACACGAATGTTGGAATTATCAGACAGGGAATTTAAAATAACTATGATTCATATGTTAAGAGCTCTAATGGGAAAAGTAGACAACAGGCAAGAAGAGATGAGAAATGTAAGAAGAGAGATGGAAATTCTAAGAAAGAATCAAGAGGAAATGCTAGAAATAAAAACACCCTAACATAAATGATGAATGCCTTTGAAGAGCTTATAAGTAGACTCAGCACAGCCCAAGAAAGAATCACTGAGCTTGAAGAGAGGTCAATAAAAATTTCCCAAATAGAAATGCAAAGTCAAAACAAATAAACAAAAAAACCAGAACAGAACATCAAGAACTGTGGAGCAATCTCACAATTTCTAAATACATAACATACATGTAATTGGAATATCAGAAGGAGAAGAAAGAGAAAACAGAATAAAAGAAATATTTGAAGTAATAATGGCTAAAATTTTTCCAAAATTAATGACAGACACCAAACCACAGATCCAGGAACTTAGAGAATACCAAACAGAATGAATACCAAAAAACTACATCTAGGCATATCACACTCAAATTGCAGAAAACTGAAGACAAAGAGAGAATCTTGAAAGAATCCAGAGGGAAAAAAAGACTTTACCTATAGAGGGTAAGAATTACAATGGACTTCTCATCAGAAACCAAGCAAGAAGGAAGCAGAGTGAAATATTTAAGATATTGAAAGAAAAAAGCCACCAACCTAGAATTCTACATCCAGCAAAATTATCCTTCAATAATGAAGAAGAAATAAAAACTTTCTCAGACAAATAGAAACGGGGAATTCATTGCTGGCAGATTTGTCCTACATGAAATGCTAAAATATTTTCTTCCAGTGGAAGGAAATTATATAGGATAGAAATTTGCATCTACATAAAGAAACAAAGAACGTTAGAGAAAGAATACATGAAGGTAAAATAAAATCTTTTATTTCTATTTTTCTTAATTGATCTAAAAATACCTGTTTAAAGTAATAATAATATTGATTTGTTAGGTGATTATAGCATATGGATAAGTGAAATAAATGACAGCAATGTCATGAGGGGATGAGTGAGAGGAACTTGGAATACTGTTATAGTGTACCTACACTGCACCTAAAGTGATGTAGTGTTATTTGAAGGTGGATTTACATTAGTTAAAAATGTATTTTGGAAACTCTAGGACAACCAGTAAAAAAAGTTTAAAAAAGAAGTATAATTGATATCCTAAAAGAGGAGATAAAATGGAACCCTATAAAATGCTCATTTAAAACCAGAGAAGGCAGAAGAAAAAGGAGAAAAAGAAACAAAGAACAAATGCAAGGAATAGAACACAGTTACAAACATGGTAGATATTAATCTAGCTATACCAGTAATCACTTTTAATGTGAATTGTCTAAATATACCAATTAAAAGAGAGAAATTATCAGAATGGATTTAAAAAAAAAAGACCCAGCTGTATGTTGTATACAGAAACTGTATACTTTAATATAGAGATTCAGATAGATTTAAAGTAAAGGATCTAATACTCTCACTATCTAGCTCTGTTTTCTTAGATACACCTGATATCCTTAAAATAAATTCCCTATTTTTTTCTTAAGTTGTATCCAGGTTTACTGGCAACCCAAAGAGTCCCAACTGATACTCTCCAAAAGACTGCCATCAGCATAGACGAGATAATATGTGCACATGCATTATAAAGGCAATTGAAAACAATGAGTACGTGCTGAGGAAGTCTTCCTCTGATTATTTGGAACACACATGGGAAATATGGCAGAAACAAACATAAAGCTTGCCATGTTATAACCACCGTTACCAGGGGACAAGGAGGCAGGGAGCAAAGGGATGGAAAAAGACATACTACTCTAAGAGTATCCCAAAGAAAACTGTAGTAGCTATATTAATTTCAGACACAGCAGACTTCAGAACAAAAAAAATTATCAGGAATTAAGAGGGACATTATATCATGATAAAGGGGTCAATTCTCTAAGAATACAAAACAATTCCTAATGTGTATGCACCTAATGAGAAAGCATCAATGTACATGAAACAAAAACTGATAGAACTGAATGGAAATGTAGACAAATCCACTGTTATAGCTGGAGAGTTCAACATCCCTGTTTCAGTAACTGATAGACCAAGCAGACAGAAAATCAGTAAGGATATTTGACCTGAATGGCACTATCAGTCACCTTCATCTAATTGACGTTTATAGAATACTCCATCTGACAAGAGCAGAATACTCATTCTTCTCAAGCACATGGAACATTCACCCAGCAAAGACCACATTCTGGGCCATAAAACATCCCTTAATAAAATAGGTATAGGATATATATGAAGAAACTGCAATACTCTGATAAAAGAAATCAACAAAGATCTCAATAAATGAAAGATATTCCATGTTCACGGATTGGAAACTCAATGTTACTAAAATGTCAGTTTTCCCAACTTGATATATAGATTCAATGCAATCCTAATCCAAATCCTGGCAAGTTATTTTATGGATATCAACAAAATTCTAACATTTATATAGAAAGGCAAAAGATCTAGAATAGGCAAAACAATCCTGAAAAAGAAGAACAAAGTTGGGGGACTCACCTACCCAATTTCAAGACTTACTATAAACCTCAATAATCAACACAGTGTGATCTTGGTGAAAGAATAGATACACTGATTAATGGAAAAGAATAGAGAACCCAGAAATAGATTTACACGAATATAGTCAACTTCTCTTTGACAAAAGAGGAAAGAGGATTCAATGGAGAAAGAGTAGTCTTTCAACAAATGGTGCTGGAAAAATTGGATGTCCGTATGCAAAAAAATGAACCTAGACCTAGACCTTGCACTTTTCACAAGAATTAACTCAGAACAAATCATAGACCTAAATGTAAAATTCAAAACTAAAACCTGTAGAAGAAAATATAGGAGAAAATCTAGGTGACCTTGGGTTTGGTAATAATTTTTTAGGTACAACAGTAAAATCATGAGTCCTGAAAGAAAGATTGATGTTAGACTTTATTAAAATTAAAAAGTCTGCTCTGCAAAAGACAAGCCACAGACTGGGAGAAGATATTTGCAAAATACATATCTGATACAGGACTTGTGTTCAAAATATACAAAGAATTCATAAACTCCGTCATAAGAAAACAAACAGCTTAACTACAAATGGGCAAAAAATATGAACAGACATTTCAGCAAAGAAGGTATACAGATGTTAATAAGCATGTGAAAAGATGCTCAACATCATTTGTCATTAGGAAATTTCTAATTAAAACAACAAGGAGATGCCACTACACACCTGTAGAATGGCAGACTCAAAAAACTGACAATACAAATTACTGTGAGGGTGCAAAGCAGCAGGACTTCTCATTCATTGCTGGTGGAAATATGAAATGGTACAGCCACTTTGTAAGACAGTTTGGCAGTTTCTTACACAAGTAAACATAGTCTTACCATATGATCCAGCAATCATGATGCTAGGTATTTACCCAACTGATTTGAGAACTTATGTACATACAAAAATCTGCATAGGAGTGTTTATAGCAGCTTTATTCATAATTGCCAAAAAAGAGAGGTGACCAAGATGTCTTTTAATAGGGGAATGGATAATCAAACTGTGATACATCTATACAGTGAGATATTATTCAGCAATAAAAAGAAATGAGCAATCAAGCCACTAAAAGACATGGATGAATCTTAATTGTATATTGCTAAGTGAAAGAATCTGGAAAAGGCAAAATTTTTCAGTAAAAAAGAGATGGTAAAGGGGCCAGCCCCATGGCCTAGTGGTTGTTTGCATGCTCCACTTCAGTAGCCCGGGTTCATGGGTTCAGATCCCAGGCACAGACCTACACCATTCGTCAGCTATGCTGTGGCGGCAACCAACATACAAAATAGAGGAAGATTGGCGCAGATGTTAACTCAGGGTGAATCTTCCTCAAGTAAAAAGAGGAAGATTGGCAACAGATGTTAGCTCAGAGCAAATCTTCCTCAGCAAAAAAAAAAAAAAAAAAAAGGAATGGGGAAGGTGGAATGGGGGAAGAAAAGCACAGGAAATGTTTTTATTTATGTGGAGAAATTCTTGCATATGATACTGTAATCGTGAATACATGATACTTTGCATTTGTCAAAACCCATAGAACTTTATAGCACAAAGAGTGAACCTTCATGTATGTAAAGTTAAAAATAATCATTTAGAAGATTGGGGGACCCCAGGATGGAATGCAGAATGTGACAAAACAATCTAACTGTATTACACGTGTATGAAGCAATCTCATTGAAGGGGGTGGGAGGAAAAAGGGCTGACCTAGGTAACTCTGGAAATTAGTAATCTGTAAGACTATAGGCACAAGAAACTGTACCTAAGCCCTGTATTCTAGTTGATAAGGTTTGTTCCCATGGAGGTATATGTTAACAATTCTGGTGCCACTCTATGTGTATACTGGAATTGAACAATTAAGTAAATGATGGTGTATGGTGAGAGTCAGATTTCTCACTGTTGGAATGAGAGGGGCGAGAGGGAGCCAAGAGGACCCTAAGGAGACCTGACTGCTAAATGTAATATGTATCTTGGATGGGATTCTGAAATAGGAAAAGGACATTAGGTCAACACTAAGGAAATCTGGATAAAGTCCCAACTTTAGTTAATAATCATGAATCAGTGTTGGTTCATTAATTAGTAAGTATACCTTACTAACGTTAGATGTTATTAATAAGGGAAAATGGATGTGGGGCATATGTGAACTCTCTGTATGATCTTTGCAATTGTTCTGTAAATTTAAGCTGTTCTAAAATAAAAATTTTATTTAAAAAAATTGTAGAAAATGGGAGTTCTTCAGAACTACAATTAGAGTTATCTAAACTGATATTTAATCTATGTATGGCAGTAAAATAATAAATGAAACAATATTGAATGCTAAAATTTTGAAGAAAGGATTAGTGAAAACCACAATGAGATACCAATACACACATTAGAAGGACTAAAATCTTTTCATTTGACTATACTAAGTAATGATGTTGGCAATGATGTGGAGACACCAGATCTCTCACACATTGCTCATGGGAATGTAAAATGGTACAACCTCTTTGGAAAACAGTTTTCTTATAAGTTAAACATGCGCTTACCGTATGTCCCAACAATTTATCTTCTAGGTGTTTCCCCATGAGATATGACAGCACATGCAGAAAGACTTGTTCATGAATGTTTATACAAGTTTTCCTCATAGTAGCCCAAAACTGGTAACCACCCAAATAGGTGAATGGCTAAAGAAATTGTGGTGTTTTATACAATGAACTACTACTCAGAATTAAAAAGGAACAAATCTACTGATATATGCAACAAAGAGGATCAGTATCAAAAACATTGTACTGAGTGAAAGAAGCCAGACAGAAAAGAGTACATACTATATGATTCCATTTTTATGAAACTCAAGGAAAGACAAATCTAATCTATAGTGATGGAAAGCAGATCAGTGGTTGCTTGGGGCTGAGGATGGGAGGTAGAAATTGAGAAGATGCAAAAGGGAACTTTCTAAGATAATGAAAATATTACATATTGATTGTGATGGTGGTTATACAGGTGTATATGTTTATTGACACTCATCCAACTGTACACTTAAAATGTGTGCATTTTACTGTATATAAGCTGTTTCATAATGAAGTTGATGTTTGAAAAGGAGTAGACAAAAAAAAAGTGACAAATCGGAAGACGAAGGAAATTAAACTTATTCAAAATTGACATCTCTGAGGAAGGATATCAAAGAAATGGAATGAAAACATCTTCAAAAATACAATTCAAGAAAACTTTCTAGAAAAAAAAGCCTCAAACCACAGATTGACAGATCCATCATATCCCAGGAGTATTTGATACAGAAAAATCAACACTGAAATGAGAAGATTTACTGGGTATCAAAGAGAAATAAAGAATATTTGGGCTTCCATGTAAAAAGTCACCTCTGATGGGGGAAATTAAGGCTGGCCACACACTTCTCCACTACAACATCAGCAATGGAAAAAAGTTGAGCAATGTTTGCATTTTTATCTCAGATAAATAAAAGATTCATACCCAGCCAAATTTTCTTTCAAATGTAAAAGCAAACAGCAAATATTTTTTAACGGGCAGGGAATATGATGTTCATGAGCTCTTATTAAAGAAACAGTAAGTGCTTCCAGCCAACTGCAACATGAATAGAGAAACCACAGAAAAAAAGACTAGAGGTAAAGATTGAATTTTTTTTAATGTAGAGCCAGGCCTAAAACAACTTTAGAAATTATGTAGGAGCTGGCACCGTGGCGTAGCAGTTAAGTGCGTGCACTCTGCTGCTGGCGCACTGGGTCAGATCCTGGGGGCGCACCGACGCACCGCTTGTCAGGCCATGCTGTGGCAGCATCCCATATAAAGTGGAGGAAGACGGCCACAGATGTTAGCCCAGGGCCAGTCTTCCTCCGCAAAAAGAGGAGTATTGGCATGGATGTTAGCTCAGGGCTGATCTTCCTACAAAAAAAAAAAAGAAAGAAATTATGTAAATATTATAAGCCATGACAGTTTAGAAATAATGTAACTAATAAATGCCTGGACGAGCAGAAGAGAAGTTATGAAGTAGTTTAAGTGTGCTGATTAGCTCATGTTTTATAACCTGAGTTCAAAGGATATTAAAACTAAGTCAACAGTAGTTGTACAATGACATTTAAGGGTATAAAGTTGTATAAAGATATGTAAAAGTATAAAGGATATTTAAACATAAATACTAGACGAACTAAAAAAAATCATGATATAATGTAATTAACTAAAAGTTGATGGGAGAAAGGAGGAACTGAGAGGGAAGTGGGAGAATGTGGAAACATACCAACTTTTTTATTGCACCTAGTCAAGAGTCAATAATGGCTATTTGAAGGAAAAGAGAATTAATTATGTAAAATTAAACCACTAAAATAACTTTAAACACTAAACCATTAAATTAACTAAAAACCTTCCAAATCATCAGGAAATGCATGCACAGAGTGAAATACAGAAAACACAAATCACATAATAAAGATTTTTTAAAGGAGTAAAAAATACACATTGTAACATAAAAGACTATTAAAAACACCAAATATATCTGTTGCTATGGATAAATTCAAATGGATAAACTACCTTATTAAAAGGAAAATACTCAGGCTGGATCACAATGCAAAATCAGCTACTTACAGTAATCAGCAGACAAAAAACATGATAACCAAGAAAGTTTGAAATAGAGATATGGGGCAAAATTCTGGTCTATGTAAACAAAAAGAAAACAAAAATTATCACTTAATAAAATTCTGGGCAAAAAGCATTAAATAGGGGTAAATAAAGGCTATTTATAATAAGGGGCAAACTGCACAATGAAGACTTTACGTTTATATTTATTTATACAGGAGTTACAATACCAATCAAATTCATAAAGCAAAAACATAAGGAAATAAGAGATAGAAATAGAAGTAGGAGACTTCATCTCTCTTAGCCTATGACAAATAAAGTTCACAAAATAATAAATAAGCTGAGAGAAGACCTAAATAAAATACTTAAGACAAATTTAATGCATTGAACTCCACACCGCCAAAGCAGATAGTCAGTATCTTCTCAAGAACCATACAACATATAACATTCTCCAGTCACAATGCAGGAAAACTAAAAATCAATGACAAAACTAGAAAACAAAGAAAAACAAAAAACCATCACAACTGCTGAATCAAAGAGGAAATGAAAACAAAAATTATAGACTATTTAGAAAATACATCATATTTGAAATTATGAGATATGACTAAAATAGTGTAGAGAGAAAAATTCAGAGACAAATACATTAATATTTATAAATAGTAAAAAATGAAAATTAATTAATAATCTAACTCAAGAAATTAGAAAAAGAACAATAGAATAAACATAAGGAGAGCAAAAGGAAAAACTAATATAAAGAATGTAATATATTAGAAAGTAAAAATGTTATAACTGATAAGTAAAAAGCGTTATTTAGAATAAAAATAAGAAGCTAATCAAGAAAAAAGAAAGCATGAAAAACACAAAATAGTAAAGAAGAATGATGAAAATAACCTCAGACTTAAAGTAAGCAAACAATTATATGTCTTATTTGTTCAGTTTCAAAATGAAATAAGATGATTTTCTGGGAAAATATAAATGTCTAATATTATCCTTAGAGAAGAGAGAAAAATCTAAATAGACCATTACATAGGAAAAATAAAGTTTTAAAGATTTAGTCAGCTGTCTTCCACCAAAAAAAGTCCCACAGGGTTTCCCAGGGGGGAATTGAACCAAATTTTTAAGAAATTCTAACGCTTTAATTTTTTTTTTCTGGAAAATTAAAGAATATAGTCCTTTTAAGTTCACACATTGAGGTACTCCCTTTTTTCCCAAACAGAGAGCAATAATGGACAAAATACACAAGTAGAAAATTAAACAAACATAGCCAGATTCAAAAACAAATGAAATATCTCCATGCACTGGGAAACAGGACAGCAACACAAAGTGAGCAGCTCAGCTGAAGAAACTGGCAAACTGGGCTCAGAACCTGCCATGGCAGCTGGGAGTTGATCTTTTGCAGTTAACTGTGTCTAAACATAATCATATGCAGCGAGGGTCATCACCAGAAATGAGAGGCTGCACTGGGGCTCCTCATCTGTGAAAGGAGGCTGAAAAATCATTGCCAACTGCTGCCTGGTGCAAGGCTTGCATGAAGCTGTGGTCCTAGGGAGGCAAAGAACACAACACAGTTTATGACCAGGAATTAAATCAAGCTGTCCACTGACAGCCTGGCAGCATATTTTCCTTTGCTTCAATATCACCATGGGGCAAGAACCCTACATTGCCAAATAAGACCTGGTTCAAGACTGAGAGGACTGAGTGGAACCGCTAGGCAGGTTGGTAGGAGAGTGAAGAAAGAAAGGGAGAGTGATGACAAAATAGACATTTTCCAACATACAAAGACTGAAAGAGTTTATTACCCATTAAATGTGTTCTTCAACAAGAAGAAAAGAGGAAAGCTGTGGCATTCGAGACACAATGGTTGAACACAGAAATTAATAAATGTCTGGATAAATTTAATTAACTGCAGACTATAAAAACCATTAACTTTTTGTGTATAGAAAAGTGACATAAATTATAAGAATCAATGTCAGGTGGGAGTTATGTTCAATGGGCAGTTAAGATTCTTGTTTTATTTGTGACTTCAGACTTTTTATAAGAAGATTAATTAAATATATATGCTAAAACTACAAGAGCAACTATTGGAAGAGCAGAAACACAATTAGCACTGAAGGAGATGAAAGAGTATAGAGGACCTTATCAATTCAACAGAAATCAGAAAAGAAAATAAAGCAGAGAAAAAAGATGGTAAACAACACACAAAAACAGATGTTAGATATAAGTCCAAATGCGCTATTTATCACAATAAATGTAAATAGGTTATATTAGTTTTCTAGGGCTGCTGTAATAAATTACCACAGACTTGGTAGCTTAAAACAACTGAAATTTATTCTTTTAGTGTTCTGGAGGCCAGAAGTCCAAAATCAAAGTATCAGCAGGGCCGTGTTCCCTCTGAAGGGTCTAGGGGAGAATCCTTCTTTGCGTCTTCCAGCTTTTGGTAGCTTCAGGCATTCCTTTGGCTTGTAATTACATAACTCCAATCTCTGCCTCCTTCACTTGGCCTTCTCTTCTCTATGTGTCTTTCCTCTGTTTTTCTCTTAAAAGGACACTTGTCATTGGGTTTAGGGCCCATCTGGATAATCCAGCATGATCTCATCTCAAGATTGTTAACTTGTTTTCATCCGCAAAGACCCTTTGACCAAATGAGGTCACGTTCACAGGTTCTGAGGATCAGGAAGTGGACATGTCTTTTTAGGGGGCACCATTCAACATACTACACAGGTTAACTTACCTAGTTAACAAAAAAAGAAAGACTGTCAATTTTTTTTTCTTTTGTGTGAGGAAGATTAGCCCTGAGCTAACATCCGATGCCAATCCTCCTCTTTTTGCTGAGGAAGATCAACCCTGGGCCAACATCTGTGCCCCTATTCCTCTACTTTATATGGGACGCAGCCACAGCATGGCTTGACAAGCGGTGCATCAGTGCGCACCGGGGATCTGAACCTGCAAACCCCAGGCTGCTGAAGTGGAGCACGTGTACTTAACAGCTATGCCACTGGACCAGCCCTTCAAATTGGATTTTTTAAATCCATCTATATCCCAATTACAAATGATATACCTAAAGGTATATCACATATAATGATTGAACATCAAGGGATGGAAAAATATATACCAAGAAAATGCTAATCAAAAAAAAAGTTCATATGCAGTATTAAAGCAGACAGCTTGTAACTTGCATTTCCACTTTATTTTCATTGTCTTTTGATGAACAGTTCTTCTTAATTTTATAGCAGCAAATTTATCAGTTTTCTTTTATAGTTAACACTTTTTGTGTCTTATTTAAGAAATTCTTGTCCACCCCCAAATCAGAATAATAGTCACCTATATTTTCTATCAAACTTTGTAAAGTTTTGCTTTTGACATGTGAGTTTGTGATCCATCTGAGTTAATTATTTGTATGGTGTGAGATAGGGATCAATTCTATTTTTTTCAATATGAAAAACAATTTTTTTTCAGATCCACTTATGGATTAGTACTTTTTTTCACCACTGTTCTGCCATGACAGATAAGTGAGTCTGTTTGTGGGATCTCTATTCTGTCTAATGTTTAAATTGTTTATCCCTGCACCTATACTGCGTTATCTTGATTACTATAGCTTCATAATATGTCCTAATACCTGGTAGGACAAGTATCTTCTCACTACTTTTTTTCTCTAGAAGGTATTGACTCCTTTGGGCCTTTTATTCTTCTATATCGATTAAGAGACAATAAAGATCTAAATAAAGAAATCTATTGTGTTCATGAATAGGAAGATAATAACGTAAAGATGCCAGTTCTCCTCAAAATGATCTATAGATTCAATGAAATTCCAATCACAATTCCAACAGGATATTCATGGAACTTGATAAGCTGATTCTAACATACATATTCTCTTTGATCCAGCAGTTCTATTTCTAGGACTATACCCTACATATACATATACTTGCAGATGTAGACAAAGTGAATGTACAAAGAAATTCACTGTAGCATTGTTTATAGTAAAAGGAAATGTAGAAACAATCTAATATCAACAAAGATGGAACTGATTAAATAAATTCTGAAACATCCATATGAAGAAATGCCATAAAATTTTTTTTAAAGACCAGAGCAGCTCCATGTACATAAAATATGTCATGAGCTCCAACATACTTTGTTAAGTGGAAAAGAAAGGAACAAAATAACAATTTAAATTATACTTTTAAATTATTAATTTTAATTATTATCATTAGTATCACTAATATTTACTGAACATTTATTAAGAGACAGACACTTTTCTAAGTGACAGCATGGCTGAGATGGTTTTACCCTGATGGAGTGTTGAGAGGCGGCATTACTGGTAATCTACCATTGCCAGAGAGAAGGGCGGTGCATTGGAGGCAGCACACACTTATATTTAACTTGGAGAATTCAGCCCTGTGTTCGAGAAGAGGGAGGCAAGCAGGAAGACACCATGTAAATAGTGTGGGAAGTCCTATCATCATTCCAGTCAATGAGCACATGGTCAGAAGAGAGGGACCCATGAGAGAGATCAACATTGAAATAGTAATTAAAAGACATTGACGGAGTGTCTCAGAGGAGAAGAACAGGGTATGATGAAAGTCTATGACATAAGAAATTATTTATTTAGGACTCTTTTGTTTGCAAATAGCAGAAGCCAAATTCAAACTGCCTTAAGCAAAAAGGTGAATTTATTGGCTCACATATCTGAAAAGTCCAAGAGAAAATTGAATTAAGGCATGGTTGGATCCACTCAAAAGGCATCATCGGGACCCTCTCCCTTCGTTTCTTGGCTCTGCTTCCATCCATGCAGGACTCAGTTTCGGGCAGGCTCTCCTCTTAGGTGGCCTCCAGCAGAGCTAGCATTTCACCCTTCCAGTTTAAGCTCTCTTGTGCAAGAATTCTAACAAAAGCTCAGGCTATGTTTGGGCCACATGCCCACCCCCTGGAATGGGAATGATGTCAATTCCATATAGTTCAACCATATAGATGGAAGTAGATAGTATCAAAGGAAAAACAGAGCTGTTTTTAATAGAATGAATGTGAATAGATAGATGCTGAGCAGGCAAAACTTACAGATGTCTACATTTGGGGCTTAACCCTAGTTTGGAAACCGAGGAATGGCTATTTTGGGAATGTGGAATTTAAGATGAGGATTTAGAAAACTCTACCAAATATTAAAATCTTTACCACTCTCCTGAATAAAGATTCTTGGAGGTGCTAAGCTGCCTTTTATTGCTTCTACCCTTAATGTGACAGTAGTGAAGGGTCCCCTAAATCGGGAGGTGGTATAGGAGGCATGATAGAGGCATGATAGCCTTGTTGTTTATTTTTGTCTTTACTTTGAATCTATCCCCAAGCATAGGAACAATATTTTATTCTTGTTATATTCCTAGCACTTAGCCCAGTGCCTGGTCTGTAGTGGGGAATAGATAGGTGTTTGGGAATCAGTGGATAAACTGATAAATAGAATATAATTTCTAAGAGTATCTTTTGTCATCAGATCTGCTAAACTGCATTCTTGCAATAAGCTGTTTTGTCTTCCCATTCCATTTGCTATTATTTTTTCTGGTCTCCCTGGCTCTTCCTCCCCTTGATTCTGTATCCAAATTTCTGATAACCACTTCAGGCCATTCATGTTTTGATGACTCATTTCAATTCTGTGTTAGAGATTCCTCATTCTTCCATAGAGATTGAACCCTCAGTTTTTATCCAGTTATATGGATGCTCAATTTGAAAACTATATTTCCCAGCCTCCTTTGTAGCTAGGTATGGTCATAGGACTTAGTTCTGGATGATGAGAGGTACGCAGAGGTGTCCTATGACAGCTTCCAGGAAATTTCTGTGGTTGCTAGCCTCCACAGATGGCTCCCCTCCTGGACGTGCATGCCACTCTTCACATCAAGAGGTGGAACACGTCCACCACCACCCATTCCTTGGGCTGGCCCTGTGAAGGCTTTAACCAATAGAAAGCAGTAGGAGGGACTTTCAAGCTCAGGCCTTAAGAGTATTGGAGCTTTCATTTCTTTCCTCTTGTTCCTCCCTTTCCACACTCATGCTTGGAATGGTCCTTTTTGAACGCAGCTCCCATGCTATGAGGGAGCCCAAGCAGCTGTGAGGAAAAACCATCATGAAGGAGAACTGAGTCTTCAGGCAATGGCCTCAGCTGAGCTCCTAGCTAACAGCCAGTGCCAACTTGCCAACCATATGGTTGAGGTCATTTGGGACCTATCAACTGTCCTAGAATGCTGGCCAACACCAGGTAAAGCAGAACTGTGCAGTCTACTCACAGAATCATGATATATAATAAATTATTGTCATATTCAGCCACTAAATTTTGGGGTGGTTTGTTAAGCTACAGTAGAAAATGAAAACACCTTCCTTAAAGCATAGTTATCATACGCTCTTTGCCTCTTCTTTTCCCTTTCTCCTTCCTGTTGGCTGGAATATATACATGATAAATAGAGTTGAAGCAACCAGCTTGGCCTATGAGGCGATCTTAAGAATGTAGGTCATGCGAGAGAAAATGACTCAAAGCATCTCTACTTCATATATATGCATAAAAGAAATGAACTTCTATCTTGACTAAGCCATTGTTATTTTGGGTCTCTTTTTCAAGATGAACCTAATTCTAACTATTAACGCATTCTCAGGCACTGCTCAAATGGTAACTTTTGCACATCCCCTTGGTTTCTTCGGTTTGCTTGTTCTTTTATTTACTTTTAAGCTAATTTTTGTTTTATCAAAGAGACATAGTTTTCAGTGTAGAGGTCTTTCACCTCTTCAGTTAAATTTATTCCTAAGTATTTTATTCTTTTTGTTGTTGAAAGAAATTGAAGAAAACACAAAGAAATGGAAAGATATTCTGTGCTCTTGGATTGGAATAATTAAGATAGTTAAAATGTCTATATTCCCAAAGCAATCTACAGATTCAGTGCAATCCCTATCAAAGTTCCAACGACATTTTTCACAGAAATAGAACAAAGAATCCTAAAATTTATATGGAACAATGAAAGACTCTGAATAGCCAAAGCAATCCTGAGAAAAAAAAACAAAGCTGGAAGTATCACTGTCCCTGATTTCAAAATATGCTACAAACCTATAGTAATCAAAACAGCGTGGTACTGGCACAAAAACAGACACACAGATCAATGGAACTGTGAGCCCAGAAATAAACCCACACATCTATGGACAGCTAATTTTCAACAAGGGAGTCAAGATAATACAATGCAGAAAGGAAATTCTCTTCAATAAACGGTGTTGGGAAAACTGGACAGCCACGTGCAAAAGAATGAAAGTAGACCATTATCTTACACCATACACAAAAATTAACTCAAAATGGATTAAAGACTTGAATGTAAGACCTGAAATCATGAAACTTCTAGAAGAAAACATAGGCAGTACACTCTTCAATATCAATCTTGGCAGCATATTTTCAAGTACCGTGTCTGATGGGGCAAGGGAAACAATAGAAAAAATAAACAAATGGAACTACATCAAACTAAAAAGCTTATGCACAACAAAGGAAACCATTAACAAAATGAAAAGACAACCTAAGAACTGGGAGAAGATATTTGCAAACCATACATCTGATAAGGGGTTAATATCCAAAATATATAAAGAACTCATACATCTCAACAACAAAAAAACTAACAACCCAGTTAAAAAATGGGCAAAAGATCTGAAAAGACATTTCTCCAAAGAGGATATACAGATGGCCAACAGGCACATGAAAAAATGTTCAACATCACTAATTATCAGGGAAATGCAAATCAAAACTATAATGAGATATCACCTCACGCCTGTCAGAATGGCTATAATTAACAAGACAAGAAATAACAAGTGTTGGAGAGGATGTGGAGAAAAGGGAACTCTCATACACTGCTAGTGGGAGTGCAAAGTGGTGCAGCCACTATGGAAAACCATTTGGAGATTCCTCAAAAAATTAACAATAGAGCTATCATACAATCCAGTGATTCCACTGCTGGGTATTTATCCAAAGAACATGAAAACAATGGGTAAAAATATATGCACCACTATGTTCATTGCAGCATTATTCACAACAGGCAAGACTTGGAAGCAACCTACGTGCCCATCAAGGGACAAATGGATAAAGATGTGGTATATATACATAATGGAATACTACTCAGCCATAGGAAACGATGAAATCTGGCCATTTGTGACAACATGGATGGACCTTGAGGTTATTATGCTAAGTGCGATAAGTCAGAGGGAGAAAGTCAAATACGATATGATCTCACTCATAAATAGAAGATAACAACAACAACAAACAGACTCATAGAGACAGAGATTGACTTGGTGGTTACCAGAAGGGAAGGGAGGAGGGAAGAGGGCGAAAGGGGTGATTAGACACATGTGTATGTAATTAGTCTTTGGGTGGTAAACACAATGTAGTCTACACAGAAATTGAAATATAATGATGTACACCTGAAATTTATATAATGTTATAAACCAATGTTACTGCATTAAAAAAAAGAGACATATACACACAGTTTTAAAATCCAAATAATTTCAGAGTTCCAGCTCCTGACAAGACGAAGGATCAGCTTAGCCTCACTAATTCCTTCCTCCAAA
Organism: Diceros bicornis minor; assembly: GCF_020826845.1. Classification (NCBI taxonomy): domain Eukaryota; kingdom Metazoa; phylum Chordata; class Mammalia; order Perissodactyla; family Rhinocerotidae; genus Diceros; species Diceros bicornis. The sequence continues at coordinate 17,653,217 of NC_080764.1, read as the reverse complement.
TCCCACCTCATAAATGCCACAAAAAAACAGAAGGAAGTTGTGTGAAACTAACATAATTTGTGAAAAATCTCTGGTGCAACAGGAGGTGTTTAGGTCCTGGTGTGAGGGAGAAGTGGAACGTGGCTGAGCCCCATGGGTAGAGACGGGGGCAATTGGGTTACAGAGACTTTGAGATGTGCCTTTTGCTCTTTAACATTGTCCTGGACAGACTTTGCCCATCCCAGTGCCACAGTGAAGTTGGGTGGTTAAGAACCAGTGAATGGGTACAGGTGGACTAGCTGACCCCTTAGCATTCCTTGCTTGCCCCACCCTGCTTTATGGTGACTCCTGCTTCACAGACAACTCTTGAAAAAGAGCAAGTCCAGGATAGAAGTCTAAACGGTACCATCCTGAGGTGTGTTCTTTCTCTCTCTCTGCAACCGCCATGTCAGACTTATCAGGAAAGACAGAAGCTGGGGCGTATGCTTTGGCCCATCTTACCAGCTCAGGCTTCTAGTACTTCTAGGAGTAGATTTCTCAAGCTTGGCTCTATTGAAGTTTTGAGCAGATAAATTATTGTTGTGAGAGGATGTCCTGTACATGATAGGGATTTTTAGGAGCATTCCTGGCCTCTACCCACCAGAAGCCAATCGCAATATTCTAATACTGCCTCTCTCCTCGCCCAGGTTGTGGCAACCCAAAATGTCTCCAGAAATTTCCAAATGTCTCCTATTAGGGCAAAATCTCCTCTGATTGAGAACCTCTGTTCTAGGAGAATAGGTATAAGGCCCCATCACTGCAGAGTGATAGCCCTGAATATGAACTCATAGGAAAAAGTAACTAGATTTGTTGGGAGGGCCACTGGGATAAGGGAAGAACAGCAAATGGAAAAATCTAAGTTAGACGAAGCAAATTTAGCAGACCAAACAGAACAAGAAAGAAAATAAGTAGATTGAGGAGATAAGAAAGGATACTGTAAAGCCAAAGGCATAAAGGAGCCCAAAGAAGAATTTCTGAATATGAAAAAAATTGCAACAAAAAACTCAATAGGTTGACTATTGAATAGTAGATTGAATAGCAGAATAAATATAGAATAAATCAAGAAAGTAGAAGATTAGTTCCAGAAAGCACCGGGATGGGTTATATAGTCAAAATATAAAAAAGAAAAGTTAAAAGACATGGGAAATAGAAATAGAAGCATCAACATTCAAATAAGAGAGGTCTCAGAAGAAGAGGAAAAATATAGAGTGAAATATTTAAAGAAATAATAACAGAAGATTTCTCAGATTAGAGAAAGTTTGAAAATTTCAAAGTACAAATACAAGTAATTAAAGAAATACAATAGATGAGGAAAAACATGCCTAGATACATTTTCCTATCATTTAAGTGCATCAAAGACAAAGAGAAAAGTCTAAACATTTCTAGATACAAAACAAATTGCCTACAAAGGAACAAGAATCAGACTAACATCATATCAAAACATTGACTGCAGAGCAATGTTTTCAGTGTTGAAGTAAAAGAACTTCAGAACTAAAATTCCATATCCTGCTAAACTATCATTTAAAGGTGATGTCAAAATAATTAATGTTTACCATACAAAGACTCTCTTTGATAGCCTTTTTAGAAGAAGTGCTCCAGCAAGAAGAAAAAAACACCAGTGGCATGTGATCAAAAATGGAAGGATAAATTAAAAACTTGGTAAATTTCACTGTGGTAAACTAAGCAACTATTGCAACAAAATAAGCAAACAAAACTTTACATACATGACAATCAGTAACTAAAATTGATCAGACAGATTGAGATTTCTTTTGCTTGAAATTGTACATTCAATTTTATTCTTCTGGTGGTTGCTCATAACTACTAAAACACAAACTTGGTTTAATTTTACCCTTTGTAATGGCAAGTAACAAGGGAGAAAAAAAAACCAAAAAGAAAATGTGATGAATAGATTATATGAAAAGAAGTTTGATATGATTTTTTTAAAGAATTTAAACATAAGAGTAATTATAATAAGTAGAAGTAGATAAAACTCAGTATAAAAATATAAAGACTCAGAGAGGATTAATGTGTAATATTGTCTACAAGAGAAATACTTAAAGGAAAAGGATACAAAAAGATTAAAAATATAGAGATGGAGAAAGGCAAATCAGAGACATATGAATTTTTTTTAAATGTAGCAATTTTATTATCAGAACAGATAGATATATGACAAAGAAGGATGCTGTATATTTGTAAAACAGATTTCAATAGATACGGTGATCATACACATATATTCACCTAAGAATTCTCTAAAATGTATATATATTTAAATGACCGTTGAAAGAAATAACTAAGGCAGCAAGTATAGTTGGTAATATGAGATACTCAGTGTAAGCATTTGTCATACTCATGGAACAGTAAAAAAGATCTGTGCATTTTACTGTATGTAAATTATTCCTTGTCTCGGTTCAAGTCCTCCAAGAAGCAGGAGCCAAAACAAGATTAGACATGCCAGAGATTTACTGGGGAGAAATGCCTATAAAGAGCAAAAGGAATAGAACAGAAAAAGATGGGGAGAATCTTCCCTACAGTGCATGTCTGACATCTGTGAAGGGAGAGGAGGAAGGCAGATTGGGTAGGAAGACTCTCAGACTTCCACACAGTTCTAAGAAGGTTTGTCTGACACCTGTGAAAGGAGAGGAGGAAGGCAGATTAGGGGGAAGATTCTCAGACTTCAACATGCTTCTAAGAATGTTTCAGCTAGGCAAAGAGGGAGACCTCAAGCCAAAGTCAGCATCCTGCAAGAATGAACCATTCCTATTGCCCCTGCTATGCCGTCATTGAAGGTGGCCTCAGCAGGCAAGAAGGCAATGGTGGATTCAGACAGGTAGCAGCAGGCGATGTCAGCCAGCCATGCTCCCTGCAGCAGGTTCTCTTGCAGGAGATCTGAGCAGCACATCTCCCATGATTGTCACATGCCTATAAGAAGTTATGAGAAAATAATCCAGTAGTGTTCCTCTATGCCAGCAATAACCACATATAAAATATAACAAAGATATCAGGCACAATAGCAACCCAACTATAAAGTCTCCTGGAATAAAGCAAACCAAGGCAAAGACGTTTATTACCAAGAAACTCAATTAAAAGGCACACTTTTTTTTAATAAATGGAGAGATTATACCATGTTCATATATAGAATGACTAACATGTAAACATGCTGATTCAACTCAAAACAATTTAAATTAAATTAAAATTCCTCAAGGATATTTTTATAAATCTGACAAATTTATTCTAAAATATATATATGAAAAAATTAGTTCCATAATTCGCGAAATCAGTTTTCAAAAAGAAAAGAAGAAAGAACTTACCTACCAGATATAAAGAAATGTTACGAGGCCATAGCGATCAAAATGGAGTGGCAGCAGATCAGGAACAGGCAAACAGATGAAAGAAAAAGACTAGAGAGCACATGTGTAGGAAAGTAGAATATGCTTGTGTTGGAACCACAAACCAGGGAGGAAAGCATGGATTTTTTAACAGATGGTAGCTATGGATTGAGTTGTGTCCCCCCAAAATTCATGTGTTGCAGCTCTAACCCTCAATGTGACTGTATTTGGAGATAGGGTCTTTAAGGAGGTAACTAAGGTTAAATGAAGTCATAAGTGTGGGGCCCTGATCCTATAGGATTGCTCCCCTTGTAAGAAGAGGAAGAGAGAAAGATCTCTCTGTCTCTCTAGGTGCACACACCAAGGAAAGGCCATGTGAGGACACAGAGAGAAGGTGGCCCTCTTAAGCCAGAAAGACAAGCCTCCCAAGAAACCAAATCGACCAGAACCTTGCTCTTGGACTCCTAACCTCCAGAAGTGTGAGAAAATAAAATTCTGTTGTTTAAACTACCCAGTCTGTGGCATTTTGTTATGGCAGCCTGAGCTGACTAAGACAATAGTTTGGGTGGGAAAAAAAAAAGGTTAACTATATTGGAAAAAAAAGTATGCAAAGATAAATTACAGATGGATTAAATGTCTGGGGATGGAATGGTAAAAAGATTAAGCTAATGAAAGAAAAATGGAAACTTTCTTTGTAATCTTAGAGAAAGGAACATTTCTTAAATAAGACCCTCAAAGCACAACCATAGAGTAGAAAAAAGATTGGAAGTGACTTCCCATTACTTTTGCCAAATTCCATTCATTAGAAGTGAATCACTAAGTCCAGCTTACGCTCAAGGAGAGAGAATTACACGAGTGGATGAATATCAGAGGTGAGGATCACTGAGAGCCATTTTATAGGTTGCTTAACACAGAATAAAAATAAGCAATTCACAAAGGATGAAATGCAAAAATTCAATAAATACAAGAAAAGGTGCTGAACCTCACTAGTACAAATTAAAACAGTAATTGTTCATCATTTTTATTCCACATTTGGCTAAAAAAATTTTTTTTTTAAGATTTTATTTATTTATTTTTTTTCCCCAAAGCCCCAGTAGATAGTTGTATGTCATAGTTGCTCATCCTTCTAGTTGCTGTATGTGGGATGCGGCCTCAGCATGGCCAGAGAAGCGGTGCGTCGGTGCGCGCCTGGGATCCGAACCCGGGCCATCAGCAGTGGAGCGCACGCACCTAACCACTAAGCCACGGGGCCAGCCCCTAAAAAAATTTTTAAGTAATAACATTTCATGCATGCAAGAGCACACAGAAACCAGCACTTTCATATATTGGTGGTAGAAGTGTGAACTGTTAAACTTTTGGATAAGCAATCCATCCTGATCATTAAAATATTAGATGACCTGGCTCTCCCCTTCACAACAATCTGTTTGACTGAAATAAAAGCACCAACACTTAAGAACATATGTGCAAGGATGGTCTATTGTAACATTATCCATGATGGCAAAAAACAACAACAACAAAAAACTGGAAATGACCCAAATGAACTTAAACAAGGGAAAGATTGGAGAAATTATGGTACAACCAAACTATGAAATATTCTTATCCAATTATTATTCTATTTATGTTTGAGCATAGAGAAAGATATAGAATCACATAGGCCAAACTATTCATATGTGTTACCACAATAGGATTATAATGATTATAATGATTAATTTTAATACACTTTCATGTAATTTGAGTTTTATGGCAAACGTGTTACTTTGTTATTTAACAAAGGCAAAAATAATTTTTTAAAAAGATAAAAATTTTCTCAACTAAGTCCCACCAATTTACACTTCCAGATGAATTAAAATCACCGTGGAATTTCTCTTGGAACTGTATTAAGTGTGTAAACTATTTTCTTCCGATCATCTAGGCATTTTAAAAGCACACATTCATTCATTCAATGCGTAGTTCCTGAGTGTGACCTGTCTGCTATATGCAAGAGCACTGGCTACTAAGAGTAAAACGTTTCACGCTGGTAAATCAGTTCTTCTCATGAACAAGAAGAGGAAGAGAGATTTTTGCAGATCTGGGGACATGGATCTTCTTTGCATCACCTTTGTCAAACCAAACCCAGGAACCGAGTTTTGAAGATCCCATCTTGGGAAAGGAGTGGAGCGCAAAGCTTTGTGCCATCCTCAGTGGATATTACTTCTCACAAGTGAACTGTTGATGAGAATCAAACAGGAGAGTGTTGGAGGTCATGTGCTCTGGCAAGGCAAGGACCTGGAGTGAAGGTATTCATGGACAAGATGTATGTTTTGTTAGTTGAGCAGAGGGCTCTTCCCACTACACAGCATGAAGTTATGCAAGGCTGATCCTCTATTAAATGGTGTGGCAGACACTACCAGCTGCCTACCCATACCTCCCCTTCTTCCTTGGTAACTGAACACAGATTTGGTTCATGTACCTGCTGTCTGTGTTTTAGAGCAAGATCCCTCATCAGCCCCAGGGGAGAATTTTGGTCCATCTTAGCCTACCATGGTTACCATTTATTTGCCCTTTGTCTGTTATTGGTTAAGGAATGAACAAGTAAATCAATTGTCCAATGAGACAGGAGGAAAAGTCTTCCAAGAGGCTTTTGAGAAAGTGTTCCTACTCTTAAGAAAGGACAGAGGAAGGGACATATTCTCTTTTTTTCCTTCCAGTCTTTGAGAAGTGTGTGAGGGAGGCTATGATGCTTTAGCAACTACGGCCATCTTGTGATCGTGAAGAATGAACAAGCTTGTGATCATGTCCTAATAGCAGGGAACAAGAAGAAGCAGAAAGCAGAGCATAAGTGTGGAAGGAACCTGGAGCCTGGTAATACCTGGACCCACTGATCTCAACAACCTAGAGAGACATTATGTGAATCTCAGTGTGATACAGTAGGAAGTACAAACACCAGTGTGTGCTGTTCTTGCCAAAAGCTTGAATCTGATCAAGTCTCTAGACCCAACTAACAATTTACGGGAACTCTAGGGAACAGAGGATCATGTTAAATGACACAGCAGGGATGCAGTTAGCATACTGCAGAATGTGGGGCACTCAACAGGACAGAACTGGTTTTGTCTACGAATAAATGGGAAGGAATAAAATACGGAGGGGAAATCTCCAGATTTAAAGAGACTTCAGAGACATAGTAACCAAATGCATTGTGTGGATCTGGTTTTTTTTGGTTTGGATCTTGACTCAAACAAAGCAACTTTTAAAAAAGTTATCAGACAATTAGGCAAATTCAAAAAGTAAATTTTTAATGGTTATGGAATTGTTGTTGATGTTTTAGGTGTGATAATGGTAATATGATTGTGATTTTTAAAACATTTTCTATTTTAGAGGTATATGCTAAGAGTATTTATGGATGAAAGCATATGATGTCTGGATTTACTTTGAAATTAGCCTGTGCATGGGATGGGAGGGGGTAATAGGGTAGAATTATGGATGAAACAACAGTGGCCACATGTTGATATTGATAGAAGCTACTTTATGGTTACATGAAGGTTCATTGTGCTATTCCGTCTTCTTTTACATTTATTTGAATTTTTTAATAATAAAACTTTTTAAAAAGTATGTATTACTGGGCCCACTACAGACCTTCTGAATCAGAATCCCTGAGGACAGGACTCACCAATGTGTATCGTTAACAAGTTCTCCAGCTGATTCTGCCGCACACCAAGGTTTAAGAAACAGTATCCTGTGAGTTAGAAGACAAGAAACCAAACTGGTATCCTTTTAAAAGCTCTGCATATATGTTTTTGTATTTTCTGATTATAAATGACGGTTGTGGGCAGAAATCAATTCAGCCCTCAGGTGGTTCCCGAGTGAGCTAGGGATCCCTTCCTCTCATAGCAGCTCCAGGCACCCCTCTTGTCGAGGACTTACCCAGCTGTCTTATACTCTCCTTGACTCTCTTTGACTCTCCTTCACTGAACCAAGACCACTTACCATAAACACAGTTTCATTGGACTATTTATCCCCACACCTCACAGAGGTACGTAGAAGGTGCTCAGGCAGTGTTCGTTGAAGTAATTACTTTAATTAGCAAATGAATCATTCACAGACATAAGGTTGGGGCTCATGTCTTTACTGTAAGGTAAGATCCATGAAGGCAGGAACATTGTTTATCGTTTGTTTCCTTGTTTATTGTCAGCCCTCCCAACAGAATGTAAACTCCAGGAGATAGAGGGAAGGAGGGAAGCTTGTCTATCCTGTTCGCCTCTGAACCTCTGCCTAGAGCAGAGCCTGGCACATGACTGGTTGTTCATGTATTGGCTGAAAGAATGAATGAATGAATGAATGAACGTCTAACTCAGCAGAGGCTTCTCTACTGAAGGTGATCCAGGCTTAGACCCACACATAATGCAACTCTAAAATATAAGTGTGCACAAGTTTTGGAGATTCTTCAAGAGGAGATATTGTCCTTTAGATTTCATTTTTGGAATCGGTTGAACAGGGCTCTGATTTTCACTTAGAATAACTAAGAACCTTTCAGTACTAGCCAAAGTGTAAAACTCATGTTTAGTGATGTCACTGCACAAGGAAATCCATCATCCTGTGCTCTTGTCATCTGTGTCACCCGGTACCAGTCCGGCCAATGGATGGACCATTTATAGTGGTCAATAAATGCTGTCCAGAGACAGAGGTGACAGCAGTGAGCAAGAAGGACAAGGTCCCAGTCCTGAGGCTTGCGTTCTGGTGTGGAGACGCATACAGGAAACAAGGAAACAAACAATTTTAGATGGTGGTAAGTTCTGTAGAGAAAATAAAACATCAAACAAGGAAATAATTACAATAAAGTGAGTGTTAGGATTGGGAAGTACAGGGTGCCATGGAGACTACAGCAGTGGAGGCAGAGCATGCCAGATGATCTAAGAGGGACCCATGCGGGGTCTTCCCCTTCTGTGCTGCTCATCCATCCACTCCAAGGGCGTCAGCAGCCACTAGGTCTACACAAGCAGTGCCAACTCCAAGCTTTTGTGGGACTGCCTGCCTGTCATTGCTACTGGGCTACTGGGAAGTTTTACGAGTACTTCAAGTCACCTCTCCCTTTCTGCCAAATCTTCCCTCCCCCTGCCACCCCCACCTTCCTGTTGGACGATCTCTGTGAATGCTATCAATAGCCCAAGTCAGAAACCTGGACATCACCTGTCCCTCACTGGCTATATCCAGTCAACACCAAGGCTGGTGGATGTGGACTCCTCAGTATCTCCTGAACTCGGTGACATCTCCCTGCCCCCACTGCCATGTCTCTATTTCAGGCCATCATGATCTATCTCTCAGTGACTTCCACCTCTAGTAACCAACCCCCATCCTGCGGTCACACTATGACCACACTGGTATCTCCAAAACACAAATCTAGTCCTGTATGCTCAAAACCCTTCCAGGATAAATTTCTTAGCATGACCCTCCTGATCTGATCCCCGCCTACCTCCCAAAGAACTCCCCCATTACTCCTTCCTCCCATTCTGTGTGCAGCCTTGCCAGGCTCCAGCCCCAAAAACACCACACACACTCTCCTCTTTGCCCTTGCCTCTATCTGTAACACCCTCAACCCCCTTGCCTGGTGAATTCTGCTCCTGGCTTTGTTATCACCTCCTCCAGGAGGCCTGCCTTGAGACCAGCCTCCCGGGCTCAGTTTCCTGTTCCCTGTCTTGGTTCCCACAGCACCCACACTTTCCCCATCACACCCTGCGCTATATTTGCTTTAGATCTTGAGCTTCTGGAGGATAAGAAGTGGATCGTTCATTATTGTGCCCCAGGGCAAGAGAGCCACACTGAACCCCAATGTCCTCCTCTCTAAAGATGAGGACAAAAATAATACTGATACGGTAGTTGTATTATGCAGATGAAATGAGATAACTCGTGGAAATGCCTATCACAGTGGAAGCACAGTTAGTCAACACATAAAGAGTAAATGGTAGCTCTTACTATTATCATGTTAGCATTAAATCTAACAAACATTTTATTGAAGTTGAAATACATTCAGAAAAATGCATAAAATCATAAGTTGTACACAGCTCAATGAATTTTCACAAATGAACACTCTTTGTCACCAGCCCCTACATAGCACTGTTTTTAAGCTCAAATGTTACCGTCTCAGAGAGGCCCTCCCTGGTCCCACCCCCTAGTCAGCACTCATCACCAGAGAACCTATATGATCTAATTATATATTTTATATAGTATCTACCTCCCCTCATTCCAGTGTAAGCTCTAGGAGGGCAGGAATTTTTTTTAGTCTCTTTTGTTCACTACTGTATCCCCAGCTCCTAGAATGGTGCTGGGCGTATAGTAGGTGTGCAATAAAAATTTGCTGGGGAATGAGTGAATAAGTGCTTGTGTTCATTTCTTTAAGCCCCCGGGTGCTGAGGCACCGTCATGGCTGAGAGCTGGCGCCCTCCCAGATTGGAGAGCGCAGGGCAGGGACCCGCTGCCCCCGGCCTAGCCTCGTCCTGAGCTGTGCAGGGCACGGACCCCATCCTGCGCGGCCCACCTGTGAGTTCTTTCTACTCACTCCTCCCCCGAGAGCCCAGCCCACCCCACCTCCATTTTGCATGTATAATAATTAAAATAAAAATAATAACAACAGCCGTGTTATAATAGTCTCATCCGCCCTCGGGAGACCACCTAAGCCCTCGGCATCCGTCAAGGATTCTCCGGGGACCCGAAGCGCTCAGGGTGGTGGCAGCTCTCGACTGTGAGGACGCGCTCCCCACTGCCACGGGAATGCACCTCGTCAAGCTCCAGGCGCATCTTCTACCTCCCGGTCATCCGTCCCTGCAGCCGGTAGAAGGAGGCTTTTATCATTCGCCCCATTTCGCCGAGGGAGAAATTGAGGCTGTGAGAGGTGGACCCAGCCGCTCAGATCTTCCGACTCAGAATCCCGCGGTCTTTGCCGCCACGCGCACCACGACCACATGCGGTGATCGCTACTGAATAAGGTTCTCGTCGACACCTTTCCCTTCACCAACCATCGCAGCCGAAAGGAATGTGCCTGGCGCTGTTCTGAGCTCTGGGCTTACGGCTGTGAACAAAGTTTCTGCAGAAACAAACGGGTAATGAACCGGGCAGCGGCCAGAGCAAGAGGGGACCCTCACGCAGAGTGGTCAGGCACAACCACTCCGAGGAGGCGACACTTGGCTGAGACCAGGGTGGTGGGACGGAGCGGCCACGCGGGGACGTGTTGGGAGGAGGTAGATGGTAAAGAGAGTTGCAAGACGAGGGAGCAGCAAATGCTCAGCTCCTTTTACATCCACTCCGTCGCTTAATCTTCCCCCAAACTTTGAGAGGGGACCTCTTTGCCCCATTTTACAGACGAGGAAGCTGAGGCTCAGACAGATGGCGGAATTAACGGAGGCGGGATTCGAACCCAGTTCTCTGAAAGACGCCGAGCCCGGGCTCTGTCCAGCCCGCATTCCGCGCCGCCTCCTTCCCCCCGCACCGTGACCTTAACTCGGCACGTGCTGGCCCCCACCCCCCACCCCCACATTGTCCCACTTAGCCCTGCTTGGGGAGGGTAGACTGGGGGGCTTTCCGAGGGACCGCGGGAAGCCGCGCCCAGCTTGGGGGCCGGGGTTAGAGACCCCCTCGCCCGGCGTTAGGGACCCCGCCCGCGCGCCCCGCCCCTTCCGCGGCCGCTGCCTCTGTCCATGGTCAAAGCACCCGGGTAATCCGCCTTTCTCTTCCGCCCGCCGAGCCCCATTCATATTCTAATCACAGCGCGGCCGGCCCGCGAACGGCCACTTTATCGGGGCCCGCAGAGACGCAGCCGGCCCCCCCACTTCCCCTTCCAGCCCCCCAGCTCTTCGCCCCCCTCATTCTGCACTTTAAAGTCAGCCGAGGAGGGGGTCCCTGGGAAAACCGCGTCCCCACTTGGACGCCGGGGCTTCTCACAAACTTCTCGGCTGGCTGGGGGGCGGGGGCGAGGGCGGGAGGAGGGAGGGAGGGACTGAGACACAGACAGACTGACAGACAGAGTTACGGGAAGAGGCGGGGAGGGGGGTGCCAGAGAGACCAAGGGGGATAGAGACAGAGAGGGGCAGAGTCCTAGGGAGAGACAAAGAGACGTGGGGGCAGGGGCTGGACAGAAAGGCAGCCAAAACAGGAGACATAGAGGGACACAGAGGACGAGGGAAGGACAGAGTGAGAGACAGAGACAGGGAGACAGGCAGAGAGGGAGGGAGACACAGGAAAAGAGAGAGACAGGGTGAAGGAGACAGGCCCAGAGGACGACCGAGAAAGTTCTGGAGGAGAGTAGTCAGCCCCTCACACCCTCTCTGCCAAGCGGCCTTGTCGCCGCCCGGGTTGGAGGATGGGGTCTTAGGGCTGCAGCTCCCCTCTTCTCCTCAGCCGTCTCCACTGCTCCACGCGTGTCCGCGGATCCGCGTGGAAGGGAGTCAAGGCATACCTCCTCCCGCATTCCCAGGACCCCCACTCAAAGTCTAACCCGGGACCAACCCGGGGGTTGGGCATAAGAGGACAGGGACAGGAATGGGGCCCACTCGTGGCCGCGTAGGCGACTCCTCAGGCTCCCCGGAGTCCCCTGTCCACCCCCCCATGCCTGTGCCCGATCGGGGGAGGGGTGGGGAGGGGGGAGGGGGCCACATCTAAGCCAATTTTGATTTCGCCTATAATGAGTGCCGGGCGAAGGCTGGAGAAGGCCTCTGGAACTTTAAATAAGAAAAACGTTGCTAATGCTATAATAGAAGGGGGAAGTCGGAGGGCTGGGATTGCGTCGCTCTGAGCCCCCCTTTTTGGAGGCGGCTTTTCTTATTCAAAACAGGCCCACAATGGGCTTCACAGTGCGCCTCGCCACGGCCCCATCTGACGAGCGGCCATTCATCAGGCCGGCTGGCCTATCAATGACATTGCTCCCATCGGGGCTCCTATAAAATGATGCTTTTTCCCATGAAACATCCGCAAACATTTTGACGGGTTTGGCTTTGCCCGGCTGAATTACTGAGTGTCCCCTCGCTCGCTCGCTCTTTCTCTCTCCCCCTTCTCTGCGCTCTCTCCTCTCTCTCTCTCTCTCTCTCTCTCTCTCTCTCTCTCTCCCCTCTCCTCTTCTTTCTCTTTCTTTCTTTTCCTTTCCTCTTTTATCCTTCTGCCCTTGCACTCCCCGCGTGTCTCTCACCTTCTCCCCTCCTCATTCCCTTCCTCCCTGGGCATCTCTAGCACAGGGGATCCCCAAACATCAGGACTTTTGGGGGGCGCCTGTGCTGTCCATGGGAAGAGCATGCATTGTGGGTTACTGGAGGAACCCGACATGGATTCCACAGGTTAGTCCTACTGGTGGGGGGTGGGGGGAGACATTGGGAGGGAGAGAAAAGGGAGAAGGGGAACTTCAGAAAGAGTTGCAAAAAGTTCAGACGGGTCAACTTGACAGTGGAAACCCAGGAAATAACGCAGAGCGTGCAGAAGTTTTCAATCCGGCGCGATGTGCGATGTGTATTAAGTGGATGCGTGGAAGTGTGTGTGAGTATGTGTAAGCGTGTGTGATTGTGTGTGTAAATGTGTGTGTGCGCGCGCGCTGAGGAGCGCGCTTTCGCTTGCCCTGGACAGAGTTACGTAGAGATTCGCTGGTTCGCGGCGAGCTCGAGGTGCCACTTACAGAACATTTGCGAGCCGACCGCCCCCTCCCCGGCCCGGCTCCTCCTCCAGGTCTGGGGGTCCCAGAATAGCGGTGCGCTCGGGGGCTGGTGGCTAGGGCCCGGAAGCCGAGCGGAACGCCCCAGAGGCGGGGGAGGGCGACGGCTTCCCACAGCGCCTGGGAGGTGGGGACCAAGGCTCCCACTGGTGGAGACGCGCAGCTGGAGGGAGTGGCGGCGGCGAACCCGGTGGTCCTGGGGAATCCGCACCCGGCCCGGAGGTGGGAGTCCCGGGCCGTCCGAGGCGGGGTGTAATCTCCCTGTCCTGAAGGGGCACTGGACGACGCGCTCCGCTCCGGGGCTGCAGCTCTGCTGGAGGGAGGGCAGGACGCATCGCGGCCGGCGAGGCCTGGCGTCAGGGTCTGTAAACTGCTCGGCACTTTGGGGGCTGTTGTCTATGGACGTCAGGTTTTGAGGTCGCGGCCGTCCGTAACAACGGAGGAAGGAAGCCAAGGAATCTCTTACAACGAAAAAGCCCGGCGTCTCCCTTCTTTCTCCAGTAGAGCCTTCGCCCCCTCCCATTTCTAACACCTTTGAAGAGCCGCCAAACTTCTAGATCTGAGTTAATGCTCCCTACGTCCCTTCTAGGTGAAAGAAGTTCTGTGCAAGTTCACCTCCTCCCCACGCCGCAGTCTCCCAACCAGTCCACTCCTAACCGGGCTCGGCTGCAGGCTCGGGGTTTCTTGGGGAGAAGGGGTTGGGAGAGGCAGAAATAGGGCGCTGAGCGCAGCCTGGGCCCAGGCAGCGGCTTGACGAGATGCTTGGGAGGATGCCTGGGAGCATCCGCTCCTGGGCTTTGCAGCCCGGAGCAACAAGTGCTTCCAGCCTCTGCCATCCCCTAACACACACGCGCCCCTTCTCTGAGCAAATACACAAAAACACACGAATGTTTCCCCACCCAGAGAATGCTTCCTTCACCCCGAAGCAGGCTGGAAATGGATGTAGGGTGGGGGTACGGGTCATCCAGGCATCGCCCCAGATGGTGTTTCCTTGGTCCCCGCAGAAAGATTTCCAGCTCCTCCAGGCTTCTGCCGAGGCCCTAGTGGCCGGCACACCCACCCCCGCTGGCCAGGGGCATCTTCAGTTTTCCAGGGTAGTTGTGTATCTCTGAAACCAAGAACCAAGTCCCTCTCGTGTTGCGCTCTCCCGAGTGAGTGTGGGCCCCTGGGAGTGGGGAATGTCTGAGCCCCGCAGTCCTCCTTACTATATGCAATGACAAACGAAGGCAAGGAGAGGCGTTGCCTGCCGCGCGCGCCCAGCTGTGGGTGCGCGGCGGGCCCTGGGGTCCTCTCCGCTGGCGCTAAAGAAGGCACCCAGAGAGGGAAAAGAGCCCCCCTCCTTATTTTTGTGTCAAGTGCTTGCGCCACTACGCATCTCCCGAGCATCCCAACTTTAGAGGCGAATATCCTCGAACAAAATTAAACCCATGTCTGCATTGTTTGTGGCCAAATATTTGCAAGGGGCCCACGCAGGGACTTGGGGTCTCCCCGCACCCCATACCCGCCGTGGTCCAGCTGGGGGTTTTAGCCGCCCCCTCCACACGACAGGAGCTTCTCGGTGCGTTCTGGGGAGAGCTGTGAGGCTGTGGAAACGTTCTGTTTTCTGTTCTCCACGTAGCTGGTTGTCGTGGAGGCACCTGCAAACACCCCAAACAGAGTTCTGAAACCGAAATCTTTTCCCCATCCACTCCTCTCCCATTGTCGAAAATCTGAGACATCCCTAGATCGCCATCCTGAACTCAAATTAAAAAGTTTTGGGAAATGGCAGTGTGAAGAAATGACATGAGGCGCCCCAGGTGACATTTCGCTCAGGCTTGCAAAACCGACGACTAGGCAAGTGCAGCTCGGCGCGGTCCGGTCCAGGAGCCTCCCCTCACCTCCCTTCCAGAGAACTTAATCCAATTAGCTTTTCTTCTGAGTTTCCCTTGTTATGTAAAGGTCCTTTCTCCCCGGCTTGCTGAGACTAGTGCTCCATGGAGTAGTTCGATTCTGCTCCTTTTACAGCAGATTGCGCGCGACCACAACCACGAATATTATTATTATTATTATTTCACTCCGAAAGGCCTCGAACTATCGATCGCAGCAAGTGCTGGGGCAAAGTCGGGAGCGTCCAGGATCAGAGAGGCTGGCGAACTGGGCCTCCGTCCCCTACTCTTAAAAGGAAAAATCCCCGCAAAGTGCCTCGGGCCCGGGAGAACAGGTTTGCAGGGGCCGAGGCCCTAGTGGTCTGCCTTGGGGCCACTTCAGCGTGACCTGCGGAAACGCGCCCCTTTGTTCCGCGCACCGGGCCGGTAATATATTCCTCGAGTTTTTCCAAAATACTCAACAAGTGTGGGTCTAGGACAATGGCCCCGTCGGGGGAGGCCGGGGAGCCGGCGCGCGCCTTCCGGGCCCTCGGCTAGCTCGCCGCCGAGCGCGATAAATCAGAGCCCCTCTCCCAGGAGGCTGGCGGCGCCGCGGAGCTCGGGCAGACGGCGAAGGCCGCAGGCGCGCGCGTGGGGCCGTCGGGGGGCGATCCCGCCGGTAAGCAGTTCGCAGTCGGGGCGCGAGCGCGTCCCTCCCGGCCGGCGCCGCAGCCCCACGCCGCGCAATCTCGAGCGCAGAGCCCCGCGTGGCTCGCCCTACCCACGCGGGCCAACAGCGACGGCTGCTTGTTTATGACCTATGGGTCCAATCCGGGCTGCCCTTCCCAGGCGAGCGTTGCTCAGTTACTCAAGGTACGCGGAAATTCGAGAACGAGGAGGGAAAGTAAGTAGAATTTTGGGCCACCGAGAACTCGTGCAAAGTGGGCCGAAGCCAGGTTGGTCGCTTACGCAACAGAAGGGTTACTTCTTGTTAAAAGGGAAGGCGTGTTAGAGAGGGGCGCTGCCGAGCCAGAACTGGAAACCTCTGCCTCTACCCACTTTCCGCCCCCACCTCCAGAATCCAGAGCTGGGGCGGCCAGAGTACCCCTGGAGCCGGATTTAAGCACCCCGGACCGCAACGGCGGGAAGGCACGCTGGTCTACAGGCTCCCGGCTCAGCACAAGGCCCCACCTGGCTTAGTGGGCCCCCAGGTGGGGACATCCCGGGGCCTTGGCGCGGGTCCGACGGGGCTGAGAACGCCCGAGTGGGAACGGGCCCCAGCCTTCTCCATCCTCTCCCAGCCGTGGCCCTAGGAAAGGAGCCGCCTTCTCCAGCCCTGAGAGCCCGTCTGCCGGCTCGCGGGAGTAAGGGGATGGGGGTCTGAGCTTTGGCCTCGCGCCCAAATCAGACCGTCTCGCCCTCCGCGGGCCTGTGTTTGTGTGTGTGTGGCAAGCGAGGGGGACGTGCACGCCCCCACTCTCGCCACCTGCCAAGCGCCAGCGTCTGGGTTTGGCAGTAGGGTCAAGTGGGAGCCGCGTGGTCCCCGGGTCCCCAGGCCGGGTGGCTGCAGCCCTAGCCAGCGGGGACACTGCACGCAGGCCGGGCCGGGGGTGCCCCACACGCGTCTCCGTGCAGTGGCCCGGGACAGCGCGGTTTCCCACCAGGCCTGCAGGACCCACAGACCCGGAAAAGTTTGCAGGGGCCGCCCGGCGGCTAGGCCCTGGGATTTCCATAGCCCGACCCGCCCCCCTCCCCATCGCGTCGCCATGGAGACTGCTGGAAGTTGGTGGTGGAAAACAGACCCGGCGCAAAGCAAAATATTATGAGTGCAGTTGGGGTGACTTCAGGGAGGCGGGGGACCGGAGGGCATGAGCGGGAGCCAGAGGCAGAGACCGACAACAAAGGGCCGAGTGCGAGGAAGAGAGAGGAGTTTGCACGGGGCCTCCCCGCCGCTGTGTGAGAGCTGGACCATCCTGCTTCCCAGAGGCGCCGAGGTCTCTAATTTCTCTCCAGCAGCTACACCTTTTCTCAGCCCGCCTGCGCGCCCTCCCTCCCACCCCTCCTCTCCGGGTTCTGTTCCAGCCTCCCTCCCCATCCCGAGGTTAGGCGCCAGCTGGGCAGTGCGCCCGCCTCCCCCACGAGCCACAGGCTCACCAACGTGAAAGGTTCTGGCTTTTCTTCCCCACGACCCGTGGGTCGCCCGAGATGAATTTCTCACCCGCCTTCTCAAACCGGATCTGAAAGGGTGAGGGGTTAGAATAAGGCGGGAAAGAGAAGAGAATGAGGTGCCTGGTCAGAAATCTTGGTGCTTGGGGGAGAAGAAAGGAGATCCTATCTGATTTTTTTCTCCTTTGCGCGGTGGGAAAAGCTCTGAGTTATAATTCCGACTCAGCCACTTGTAATGTTTCTTTAGGTAAATCTTCTAGCCTTTCCAAGATTAATTTTCGTTGCCTGTGAAATGAAGGGTTAGACAGCTTACAGTTTGGGATTCTCTGACAAATTAGACATATCCCTCTTTACTATAGAATCCAGGAAGTGATATGTGAGCTGGTTACCACTAGCTGAACTATGATCCACTGCACAATTAGTGAATCTCTCCCCAAACTAATAATATACTGAAATATTCTTACGAGTCATTTAGGATTTTAAGAGTCAAGAAGAACCTTGGATAACCACTTTTTAAAAGCCTATAGTTTCCTTTCTGAATTATACCTGAGGTGCATTCCTTAGGACACTAGATTTTATGGAGCTGTACCCAATGTCAATTTGGAAAATACTGAAATACCTCTAGATGATCAAGCCAGCATCACAGACCCTCACGTATGTTGGAGAGGAATGCACACTGGCCAGTGTGGCGAAATGTTGCCATCAAAGGAAAACCAAACTTTGTCCTCCCTTGTTCAAGAATTTAGAAAGAGGTGAGGCTCTTCTCACACCTCTCCACCTCTCCTGATGATAATTGGGGCTGAGGGGCCCTTCCCTTCTCCTTGAGACTCTGTTGTCTCATCTGCAAATGAATGGATTGGAAGTAAAGATCCATGTGGTCTATCTAAACTTCTACCACTCAGTTACATGCCTGGATCCGTGTATGGCTTCTGGCATATATGTGAAATCTGCCTGGTACTTTGTTTACAAAGTAGTTTTATGGTCGTTGATCCTCACAAGTGTCTCGAGAGAGAGATATTATTGTGACCTGCATCAAGCATGGGGTTTCTCTTCTGTTTCCAACACTGTAAGATGGTGATTCTAAGTCAAGTTGTTGTGGTGGTTTGCCACAGTGTCTTTGCCAAAAAGGCTGAGAAGGTATAAAATGGTGACATCACAGGTTGGGATGCCAGGCGGCTGGCCTCTACTGGCATAGGCCCCGGAGAGCCCACCCTACATGTTCTACAGGTCACACGGGACACTCTTCAGCTACCCCTCCAGGGCTCCAAGGCTCTGTGGGATGGAAAATGTGGGAAATCCCTTATGATGTTTTTATCCCTTCCATGCTATTTTATATGTCTTTGCAATTTTGTTAAGGTTTAGGGGAGAGAGAATGGACTCAAAAACAGATTATTTGGAAGTGTCAGGAGAAGTTAAAAAAATACTTTGGGTTCATTTATCTGAAGTTTTGTTCAGTCTCACTCACTCAGCACCTGTTGGGTGGCAGACCCTGGGGATGAACAAGGCCACAGTCCTTGCTGTCAGGGACTTTAGAATGTGTTTGATGAGAGAGGGTGTGGACACATTGAGAGTGGTGAGTGCTCCAAGGGACATAAAAATAGCATCCTCTTGGAGCCTAGAGGAAAGGATGCGCTCTCTTGTCCAGTACCCCCCACATGTCATCCCGTAACAGGCACTTTTTCACATGTTAGCCATTTAAGCCTTACAATTCTGTATTGTCCCTTTTTAGGATGAAAGAGGGCCTAGAACTTACCTGGGGTCACAACTTGTATATAGCAGAGCTAGATTGGAGACCAGACTGGGGAAGCCTATTCCCTCGCCCCACCCGGCCCACTCCATCTGGATGCGGCTAGAGTGCCACCCTGCCAGGGCTTGGTTATGACTCTGGCCTTGAGATGGGTTTGAATCCTGCTTGGTGAGAAGGGAAACGTGTGGATGAGAGTGGAGAATCATGGAATGTTGTCGTCTTTGGGCTCCGGAGAAAACCTCTCTGAAGTAGTCATATGATTCTGCATTTGAACAGGATTTTAAATGATGGCAGTGTTGGAAGGCAGTGTGTCATAGTGGTCCAGTATAGATTTTGGAAAGAGAAATTTTGGCTTGCTCCATCCATCCATCCATTCATTCATTCATTCATTCATTCAAGAATACTATGTGTTTTCTATGTGCCTGGCACTCTGCTGGATGCTGGGCTTTACAAAAATGCCATCTCTGCTCCTTGGAGCGTACATTCTAGACAAACAAGTAAACTTAAAAATCTATCATTTCAGTGAGTGATAAGCAATATAAAGGGAAAAAATGCTATTTAGAATAATGAAGATAGGGAGCATGGTGATGGAAAGGTTGCTACCTTTCATAGGGTGCCTTTCTGCCACATAAAGCTGCATCCTTTGGTCTGGAAGCTTAATATTGCTAAGCCTCAATTTTCTTGTGGAACTGATACAACCATCTGATAGGGCTGTTGTGAATATGATATGCGGAAGTGGTAATAGATAACATATATCCAATACTGACTCTATGTCTTCACTTTGCTAAGCATTTTTATTCAAATGCATTGTCTATGTAATGCTCACAACCACCCTATAAAGAAGGAACTGTTATTATTCACAGTTTAAATGGAGAAATCAACAAGTTAAAGACAAAAATCAAGCTAGAAGCTGAGATGTTTGATGAGTTTCTGAGCTCTGGAAGATGGGCTGGTAAGGCGTACCTCTATCGCATGGGAAGCAAGATTGATCTTAATTGTGTGTGCCTAACTTTCCTGAGGCAGAATGCAAGCAATAAATCCAGCTTTTTACTTGTATTTTTAAAGCTAATGTTTATTAAACGCTTTTCATCTGCCAGGTATGTACTAAGCACTTCAAATGCATTATTAGTTGTATTTAAAAATATATGTTATGAGCATCATTATAATCCATTCCATATTATGCAACAGGAAACTGAGGCAGAGAAAGGATATCCATGAAGGAGGTACATGGCCTAACCTACGTGTGATCCACACTCTTAGTCACAAGGCTGTACTGACTTTCGCTTCTTTTTTGTTTTAGTGAGGGAGAGGGTCGTGGCGGAAAGCATGTCCAATAAAGCATATATCATTTTAGCGTAACCATGCTATTTTCTTCTCATGTGAAAGTGTTAGGATAGGCCTTTAAACTGTGGAGATGAAATTTTAAATTATTGTTGGCAAAAATAGGAACATAAAGCATTCATATCTTTACTACTTCTTTGGGATTCATTTGAAATTTAGTTAACATTTGCTTTGCCTCTGAGAATGTCAAGCCTTTGTTCAGGCTCACATACAGACATCCCTCAGTAAGAGGAAACTAATGAGGCAAAAACCGTTAAGTAATGTGATAATATTTGGTGCTTTAGGTAATTTAACAAACAATCTATTGCAGCTAGAAGTCATTCACAGATGTGTGTTAACATATGACTTCAGGTGAATGTGGTGTGACAGCGAAAAGAACGTGGGCTTTGCCGTCAGACAGACAGACAGAAGGTTTAAATCCCAGCTCGGTCACTTTCTAGCTGTGTGACCCAGGGCAAATGACCTAACTTCTCTAAGCCTCAATTTCCTTCTTTGTGAAAACATCTACTCCTTACCTTCTTAGTATTGTTAAGAGATTATAAAGAGATTGTGCACGTTATGTTAAGCCTGGCTCCTAGAAATTGCCCAGTAAGTGGCAGATCTTATTATCAAAAATAATTATCTGTCTTCCTATGCCCAATCCTAGGTGTATAGCTGGAAAAGGGGGATAAGAATCCTGAAAAAAATTTAGACTGTTTCAGCATATCTAGATGTTTTCCGTACTATGTAGCCACAGCCTCAGCTCTAATGTCAAGATAAATCATTCTTTTCTAAAGGATTTTGACTGAGGGATTAATTTCATTTTCACTTCTCTACGGTTCCCATGAAGGAGGCATTTTGTGTGCTCCTGTTTGCCGTGATTTCATCCTTGCACTTTCTAGTCTGTTGGAGGAAGTGGAAAATGTGTCTTTGTAGAGACAGCACCTGTTGATTGGAATTTGAATCCTGGAAGAGTGTTCCATGGAGCACTCAGAGAAGACATATGCTGCACACCTCTGATGGAGGGCCCCCACGAACACCCGATGCCCTTCCAGTTCTGGAATGTGAGGGCCCACATTCCCCCCGCCCTTTACATTTGTAGGCATCACTGTTTTAAAGACTAAACCATTTTACACTTGATTTTCAGGAAGTGGAAAACTCAGTTTCAAATGAGCCATTCTCTGCAATTCCTTTTAGAAGAATACACATCAAGAGTTTAGTTCTTTTGCCTTTCTTGTATAAATATTTTTTTTCAATGAAGGGGGAAAATGTCCATTTGTTCTGTTTCTGTCTTTATAATTTTGATTTTTACCTGCATTTTGGTTTTTGAGTTTTTGAAATGTTAACAGCTTTCTTTGAGAGGATCATAAAAAGCAGGAAGGAATTCAATTCAGCCGTTATGTTTTCAGTTGATTATGGTCAAAATTTAGGCAAATAGGGCTGGATCGACCTGCACCGGTAGACTATATAGTTTCTGTCGTATCAGATCTGATCTTTAGAGCAGAATTACTTTAAAATATATATATAGTTTCCACTTTTGTGGTTGGTTAGTCCTCAATAAAACGTGAAAGTATAATCTGCCTCTGAGCAATCAGTACTTAGTACTGTCTGCTTAGTAGACAGGTGAACCTGGACATGTTGGGTTTGTATTGTTGTGATTGTTTTGTTTTAATTTAAAGGGATAACAGGAAAGCCTTTGAGAAGGCTGCGACCCACTGAAGGTTAGTTAGTGCCTTGTCTCCTGTGTGTTTTCTGACTACCCAGTTGTGCAAAAGGTCCGCCTTGTTTAGATGCAGCCTAAGTGAAGTGAATATAGTGGATTTTTATTTAATCAGGATGGAGAATTACCACTTCATAAGCATTGATTCCCTGAATCCATCATGTTGGAGAAAATGCACTGTCAACCCAAGTGAACTACTCTTAAGCTAGATTTTGAACTATTTGAATAACCTAAAGAGTGATTAGAGATTCCTGATTACACTGCCAGCATCTAATTTTTGAGGCACAAATGCATCTCGCGAAGAAAATTTGTCAACGTGTTTGTTTTGAATCTTGTGACTGCTGTGAAATCATTTCTAGCTAATATTAGACTTTTGAAGAAGGAAGTGTTTCTTTGAATGTTACAAGTATAGAATTTGTAATTAAAAAAAAATGAGCACAAGTGATGTTTTGAGTTCCACAGCATCTTTTTCTGGAGGATTAGTCTAAATTTGGGGTACTCATACATGTATTTATAATTTGTGTACTGATTCTAAATGCTTATGAGTAGGCCAAGTTCCTATTGAAATTATTAAGATTTTATCAAGTTCCAGAATTGGGCCCATGGCATAAACTCAAACCTATTTATGATGGAATTGATTGATTCCTTAAACATTTTGCCGTGTTTTCTTTGTGGTGTTCAGTTAATAAATCTAGAGTGAGGGAAGAATTAGGGTGCGTCTATAAGTTCTTCCTCCACCAAAAAGAAAATCAACTAATTTTGTATCATTCTTATATGACTACTAAAAAGGCTAAAATTTCTGTTTCTAAGAGTTTTATTTCTTTTTCTTGAGGACTCCTTTTGCAAGAGCAAAATAGTTTCTTCATAAAACATTGTTTGACGTTTGACGTCCTAGGAAATAAATAATACTGGCTGAGACAGCCCTGGGAGTTTACAAGGAAGAAAGGTTCCAGAGGGCTTGAGGCCCTCAGTTAAATCGTGAAAACTTTTAAGCATTGGAAAGAAGCTTTCTAAAGTGTTGAGCGGTTGTTGTGAGAGGGCCTTTGGTCTCCATGAACTTTTATTTTCAACTCGGTGGGCAGAGTTTTTGAGGTTGCTGTGGTTTGGGTAGGGGACCTTTTCAGAAATGCCAGGCGTTTTGAAAAAAAAAACACAGCTTTTCTTCTAATCAAGGCTCCGTTTTAAAGTTTGAAAACTTTGCTGTGATTAGAAGAATGAATTATTTCGCTGCTTTGTTGGGGTTTCCTCTGGGTGCCCAGGCTGCAGAGTGTTCTCCGTCTCGGCTCCCTCACGGGGCACAGCTGGGGAGGCGCTGGGAGTCGGAACAGCTGCCCGCCCAGACCTGGCCCCGCGTATGAGCTCCGCGCAGAGGCTGGATGAGCCCAGGGCACAGCCAAGAAAGCGTGCAGGGTACAGGGGTCCAGAGGGATCCAAGAGATTAGGATCCTAAGAAAAGGATTCCCTATGGGTCTGTGTTTTGTTCAGAATTTTTCTTGGTATTGAGAGATACTAAAAAAAAAAAGAGAGAGAGAGAAATGTAAACACCAAAGCTGTATGTTGATACACAGATCATTTTTGCGAAAGAAAGAATGAAGGAAGCGGGGAGGAAAGGAGGAAGGAAGGAAGGAAGAGATGGAGGGAGGATGGGAAGGAAGAGATGGAGGGAGGATGGAAAGGAAGGAGGAAACTGCATTGAAATCATTCATTGACGGCAGGCTGACTTAATGAGTTATTTTCAAAATTATTAATTACTTTTTTTATAAAGTGACTCCCTGTCTGAAATTGTGCAGTAGATTAATAAAATTTATAATCTTTTCCAGGCACTGTGCTAAATGCTTATGCATGTTACCTCGTTTAATTCTCGTACCAAACATGTAGTATTATTATCCCCATTTGACAGATGAGAAAACTGAGATTCAGAGAGCCTAGTTAACATGTCCAGGACAAACGGCTAGTGTCAACCAGGATTTGAACACAGATTATTTTGATTTCAAAGCCAGGCTGCCTCCTAAAACCTGGAGCTACAAGGAAGACCTTAGAGATGTCCATTCTAGCTCACCTCCTCTGGTACAGAAAGAGGTTCAGGAGGTCAAGTCATCCCTAATCCTGGTGGGAGACAGCAGCTCACACTGCAGTGCTTTGGAGCACCCTGTCACGGGTGTCAGTGGGTGTCTGGCTGCCACGGGCACCTTGACGTGACTTTGGCAGCAGGCTGTTGACTGAGGACACCCATGGGAGCTCCTTCCTGCAGTAGTGCCTTCACACAATGTGTGCCTCCATCCCAAATCATTCTCGGAGCCTCTGAATTCAACCTGGCACAACCTCTGGGTCGGTATCCCCCACCTGCCAGTTACTTTGGCAAATTTGACATCTCACACACATCATCAAGGGCTTCGTATCTATTTACTTGCACACATGATTTGCCTTATAATAGGTTCAGCATAAAAACCTTGGTGTTAAAATAACAGCACTTTCCATTTGCATAGCAGGTTACAGTTTGCAATCACTGCTACAATCATTAATAGCAGGGCGTTTGCAATCATTGATGCAATCGTTAAGAGCTCTGGCTCTGGAAGCCCGCAGGCTAGGTGAGAATTGGCTTTGCCACGGGCTGGATATGTGAACTCAGCAAGTTATGTAACCTCTCTGAGCCTCAATTTGCTTGTCAGTAACATGGGGCCATGCATAGTACCCACCTTATAGGGTATTGTGAGGATTAAATGAAGTCATGCATGTAAAGGGATCAGCACAGGGCCTTGGCACGTTGTAAATGCTCAATAAACAGAAGGTGCTTTGAGTGCTTCTCCTGTGTTCCCCTAGCAGCTTCCAAGACCCGCCTTCTCCCTGTCCCCCTACTCCACACATGAGGACTGCATAGGAGAAGAAAACAAATTTTGTACAACGCTTCCACTGTGTTCAGTCTTTGCAATACATGACCTCGTAAACCTGTGAGCTAGGTGGGATCATTCCCATTTTCTACTTAGTGAAGCTGCCACTCAGGGGGATTCTGTCACGTGCATGGGTTTGTATAGCGAGAGAATGTCCATATTGAGGTTTGTTATGGCACCAAAGCTGATCCTGCTTTCTTTAAACCAGGCCACTTCCACACCAATTAAGAACATATAGTCGTAAGGAAGGGGCTGGTGGTTTCCCTTCCACGTAGAGTTCTGACTCTCTAACTTTGCCTCCTGGCACACTTACCCACATGGATCTAAGGTGCTCGTACACACTTTCCATCCTCATTTTATATGTTTACTTGATGCTGCTTCTTTCGTTTCTCAAGATTTCCACCTGTGTCATTATTATCTGTGTTTGGTGCAAAGCATCTACTAGAGTGTCTTGCACAAGTCAGTGCTCGATAAATATGTACTTAAGATATAAGTCAGTTCATCCTTCATATTACGAAGGATGCTACATGTCTTTGCTTGCTTTCTAGGAAGGCTGGCTCAAGGCTCCATGCGAACAAGTACGTGATAAATTAACTGCAGATGAATGGACACTCTTTTGAGCCCGTACCAGGTGCCAGGCATGGTGTTGGTGCTTCATTCGTTCATTTCTTTCCCTCCCTTCTCTCTATTCTTTTCTCCCCATTTCCTCGTTGATCTGCTGTTCTGTGCCAAGCACCGTCCTACGTGCAGGGAATAAGGTACAGTTAGCTCTTAAGGAGCTTATATTATTTCTCCTAATCCTCGTAATAACCTCATGGAGTAGATTTTTTTTTTATATGGGAAGGAAATTGAGACCCATGAGGTTAAGTAATTGCCTGCGGTTGCAGAGTTTACTTAGTCACTTGGAAGGGGAGGACTAGAATTAGTGTCCTTCCGGCTTCCAAGGCCGTGTTCTTTTCACTGCACCAAGAGATCCAAAAGTCAAACAGAAAGAGTGATAACAGAAAGGGACTAAAGTGGGAAGGCTTGGGGTTGGGTTGATATAAAAATTATAATAGCTAAGACTTATAGTGCTTACCATGTAGCACTTTATGTGCCTAATTCACTTAATTCTCATACAAACTCCATGAGGTGCTATTATTACCATCCCCATTTTGCAGATAAAATATCGGAGACTCAAGGTGGTTGAGACACTCGCCCAAGGTCATACAGCGAAGTCAGACTTGAACCTGGCAGTTGAGCCCCACAGTCCATGTTCTTTACTACACTGTCATTAAAACAAACATAAAAAGTGCCTGTGTCACAAACAGATACCTGGGAATCATAGTGGTTCCATGTGTCTAGAAATTGCTCCGTGCTGGGCACTATGCTAAGTGCCTTCCATGCATTTGTTCACGGAAATCTCACCACTAAGATGAGGGAGGCAGATTATTATCCACATTTTACACAAGGCGACACTGAGGTTTAGAGACTTCGCCTAAAGTCATTCAACTAGGAAGTGCTAAGGCTGGAATTCAGACCGTTCATTTGTAGCTAAGTTACTAAGCCCACGTACTTACTTTTTCTTCTCCTAGGTGATTCTCAGGACATGATTCCAAAGAGAGAAAAGATGATATGCACCAAGTTGTTCATTAAAACGTTATAAAAAATAGGAACATTAACTCAATGGAACAGTGGGCATCTGTTAAACACTGATGTATATGAAGACCGTAGCAACATAGGAAAAATCTTTGTGACAGAATGTTAAGAGAAAAAGGAATAGAAATCGTCTGTTCACTGGGGGTCACTTCACATATGTGCACATGTGGACGTGAGGTGGAGCAACACAGAAAAAGGACAGCTAATTCACACGTGAAAGGGAAGGATTGTGGGCAAATATGTTTCTCTTTTCAACATTTAAAAAAATAATTTCTACGATAGGTTAACACAGGAAAGAAAAAAGCGTTTTACCTCAGAGAAGGATGTTTTGGAGATTTATCTGAAAAATTCAAGCTAGTTTGAAGTCTGTTCGGGTCCTGCAGCCAGGGTTGCGTGACTCCTCAGGTTTTGAGGGGGATCACATCCCCTAACGGAGGGGGTGAGAAGAAATGTGGAGGGGGTGGGAAAAAAAAAAACTAGAAAAGGCAATGATGTCAAGAATCAAATAATATCACATGCTGGGCACGGTGATTAGCCTTGGCTCCAGTAACCTTTCTCAGATTTTTATGTGTTTTAATAATATTGTAATAATAGAAATAGAAACGAAGAAAAAGTCTGCTGACATTAGGTAGTAATAGGTATGCTCCACCCCAAAAGTAGAGGGGGAATGAAATTTTTACAACCTGATTGTGCAATTACGTACATTAACTCTGGCATTCCCGGGGATATTTTCAGAGCAGAGATCTGCTTTTACAATGACTCTGTCTTCGACAGGAGATGGCACCGAATACCTGAGCTTTGATTTTCTCTAGTCTCCAGGGACTGCTGGTGAGTTCATGATCTGTGAACCAACCACATCGGTGCACCCTCGGGGTTTCCTCGTTAATTCTTGTATATTGCGAATAAGGATGCCTTAATAATTTCTTTGCCCACTTGAGAGTTTTATATATTGAGTTTTCCTAAATTGAGAAAGGGCAGTAACATTATTGAGCGCATATTGTGTGTTTGGTGTTCTGTTAGACACAACTTAGTACTCACCATCAGACTTGAAAGAATATATAATTGTGGGTATTAGGAGTTAATGTGTGTGTAGAGTCAAATTCAAATCCTGGCTCAGCTGCTGACTGGCTGGGTGACCTTGGGCAAGTCATTGCTTTGATAATGATGTTGATGAAAATGATGGAGCTTGTACTGGAAGGCCACAATCCCGATGTCATTAATGTCACCTTGACTCACCTGCATTATGCCAGCATGAGACTCCAGCTGATGAGGAAGAGACGTGGGGACACTGGCCATATGGATTGGCTAGAGAAGTGCATACAGTTAGCTAGAAAGAGGACAGAGTTCTTGTCTTTCCTCCTCTCACTGCCTCTGTTCCAGCTCAAGCCCCTGAGGCTTAATTAGATTATCGCAATGGCCCCTACTGAGGACTATCACGTCCTGTTCACCTGGGACAATCCTGCTTTACATATGTGGTCCTGACAAAATTATTAATAATGCTGCTTTTCAATCTCAAAAGTGTCGCGGTTTGGATAAGTGATATGGTCACTCTACTCCATGGCCTCCTGCTTCCCGTTCTCTCCCCTCTAAGATTGTGTTTCGCAGCACCAGATGGAGCTGCCCCCAGAACTGCTTTGCTTATGCCACATCCTACTAAAAAACTCTTAGAGGTTCCCAATCACCAACTGAATAAAACCCAGACTCCTTAACCCAGCCCTGAGGGCAGAGGCATGCCCCACAGCATCTTACAGAGTCCTAGTCAACAGGATAGTCTCAATCAACACATGTTGAATTAATAACCTGAATGAGTATGTGCATTTACACTCGGGATGCTTGTCAGTTTCTTGAATGTATCTTTCTTCTGCCAGCTTCAGGGCCTTTGCACATGCTGTTCCTTCTGTCAGGAACACTTCTCCCTCCCTCTTTAGCTGGGGTAGTAATGTTATGCCTTCTCATTCTTTAGCTGTCGGTTTAATGCTATTTCCTCCGAGAAGCTTCCCTGACTCCCACAAATTAGGTCAGACCTCCTTTTTTTCCTCTCCTGTGGCTTTCTTGGAAATTACATCTCTGTGTAATTATTTAATAGCTGACTCCCACACTAAACTCTAACCTTCCACGAAGACAAAAGCTGCGTCTGTCTGGTTCACTGTGACGTCCCTACTGGATGGCTCAGTGCTGGGGACACGGTTCTCCACAAAGAGTTGATAAACAAATAGTGGGGTGAATGAGTGTAAATCCCCTAGTAGGCTACCCTTTCTGAGCTGTGCAGTTCATGTCACCTGTGTAGAGCCCTCCAATAGCTTCTTAGCACACTTGGAATAAATGTGAAGTCTCTGCAAACGCTGGGCCCTTCCTGACTTGCAGACCTATTTCCTACTGCTCTCTCTCCCCCTTCCTCCCTTTCCTCCACCACACTGGTTTCCTGGCGCTTCCTCACACACTCCAGGCCACTCCCACCTCAGGCCTTTGCACGTCCTGCTCCAATGTCACCTCCTCCAAGAGGCCTGCAGCATCCTGCTACCTAAAACAGCACCCCTATCTCTATCCCATTCCATGGCTTCATTGTCTTCTTAACACTCATTGCGCTCTGCTTATTTGTTTTTGTCCGTCTTGGCCACAGAATATAAACTCCCTGAGAACAGGGACCTTGCCTGCCATGTTCATCACTAGATCCTCAGAGCCTGGCCAACAGTCGGTGCTAAATCAATATTTGGTGAGCGAGGGAAGAAATACAAGCAGGGGCAGGGTGGGGATGCCCCTTGGAGACAGGACAGGGGCCCATTCCTGGAACCCAGCGGCCTTTGGGGCAGGGCCTGTGGCGTCGCCATGGCAACCATCTGACCTGAGGTCCCCCTGGGGAGGCCACAGCTGCTGCCTCCTGGGGCCCAGACTTTCCACACTATCCTATGTGTCTCCACCGTGGGAGTCCAGGGGAGAGAGAGAGAGGCTGAGAGGGAATGATCAAGAGGAAAGCACACCCTGGTGCCGGGGGCGACAGGAGCAGGCCACGTTGGCGTGGTTCCACTGGTAATGACCGGGGCCCGGGGGAGGGGCGGCTGGGGTGCTCTCTGGCACCTCCTGAGGGACCTGGGGCCTGGTCCTCTCTTGGTGGCTGTGAGTGTGGCATGTCAACTTATCATGTGGTGTTTCTAAAGCTGTGAGTTCCTAAAATAGGCCCCAGCACAGTGTTCTGAAAGACTGTTGAGATAGAGGATGAATAACTCCTATTAAAACCCAGTGACACTTTATAAGTCGGGTGCGTCTTCTTCAGGTATTGCATAAGACGAGAACTCCCCGTTCTCATCCAGTCCCTCGGAAACGGAGCTCGTCGTGTTACTCCCCCACCGCTTCAAAGTCACCGCTGGTTCCCAGGCCCCTGCAGGCTTCTTGGCCTGGTGGGCGAGGCCTTTGCAGTCTGCTCCTAACGCCTCTCCCACCTGTCTCCCACCACGCCTGGAGTCACGGGGCAGTGAACTCTTCACCTTTCCCAGAACCCGCTCTGTGCCTTTGTCGGTGACCATGGCCCTCTTGCCCGAAATGCCCTGCTTTCCTCCTTGGTCTGGCAGATGCCAAATCCTTTAAGGACGGGCTGAAATGCACCCCACCCCTGCCGTGTGAGGCAGCCAGGCCAAGCTGGAAGCTCCCTTCTCTGTGCTCCCCAGCACTGTATTATAATAACGAAGGTACTCCTGGCTACCTGCTGGCTTAGTGAGGCAGTGTGCCACAGTGAGAGCAAAGCAGCTTTTCAGGCAGACAGACCTGACCCAGCTCTGCCACCAACTAGCCGGTGACTTTACCCAGCTACCATGAGACTCAGTTTCCTCCTTACCAATCAGAGTTGTTTAAGTCTCTGTGTCAGAGTTGCTGTGAGGAGAAGAGATGAGACATGTACAGCAGAGTGACTGGCACGGGAGGACACTCACTAAATGCTGGGCGTCGCCATTACTGTCTGCCCCCATCACTCAGCTGGCAGCTCCTGGTGGATGAGACCATGCTCTCCTCATCTTTCCATGCCCCACAAGGCCAAGATGCTAAGTGCTTCCCCTGTATCATTTCAGTTAATCTTTGGAGAACCTGGGAGGTAGGGCTTTTGGAAGGTTCAGGAACCATCCCAATATTACATCGCTAGTAAGTGGCAGGGCTGGGATTTGAAACCCAGTTGTTCTAACTCCAAACCCTACACTCTCCCTGGCTGGCCTCTGTCTTCTCTTTCGTTTTGTACCGTCTCTCCCTCGGTCACTCCACATCAGCCACCAGGCCTTCTTGCCAGTCCTTAACTAGGTCATGCGTGATCCCACCTCAGGACCTGTTCCTTTGTGGTTCCCTCTCTCTGAACCTTCAAAGTCCTCGCTTCCTCATTGCGCTCAGTCTCTGCTCAAGGGCTGTTTTTTCTCAGAGGCCTTCCTGGAGGAGGATCCCCTGTCCACCACCCTACTTTACTCTATCACGCTACTTTACTCCATCACAACCATCACCACCAGCTATGTGCCTGACACTGTTCCAGGCTCTTGAGGACTAAGCATTGAACAAGATAGACAAGGTCGTTAGAACTTACATTTTTAAGGTGGGGAAAATAAATAATAAAAAAAAGGATACATGCACAAACAAGATATTTTCAAGTCCTGAGACCCTGATCCACCATAGATATCTTGCTGTAATATATTGGCTTCCCGTTAAATAGTATTTGTATCTCTCTTCCGTTAGAACTTTACATTAGAGGCACTTGATAATTATTTGCAAAATGAATGAACGGATGGATAATCTAAGATAGAACAGCTGGTCTGTGCCCAGTATGATGAAGCAAGACGAATAAGCATAGGCTTTAGAGATTGAAGATCTGGGTTTGAATTCTGGCTTTAATCCTTTTAACTGTGTGACCTTGGCCAAGCCATTGCCAACAAGCCATTACCAGGTTGTAAGCCCAGTTTCTTTATGTGTGAAGTGGGATGAATTTCTGTCTCATGAGGTAGAGGATGAAGCTCAGCTCAGGTTCTCCATGTCAATGTGCTCTGTAAACTTCAAGGATTACCCGGCTTTGGAGGACCATCTTAGTCGGCTCCTCCTGCCAGACCAGTACATGTTCGTGAAGCACTGCTCTGAGCCTTGGACTGCCTTGGACGTGCCATGTCCTGATGCAGCTATTTCTTAGTTGTTGTTTGCTCCTGCAAAGGGAACCAAGCCTCCTAGAAAACCCAGTCGGAAGTGGGGAGGCATGAAGATCTGCCTCTAATGAGTGTGAGTTAAACTCCTCATAAAGTGAAAACCCACAAGGCATTATTGGCATCCCCCTTCCTGCCCATGATCCTAGATGGGTCAGGTGAAGTGATGCTTCACAGCCCAGGAGCCTCTACTCACAGCCGTCGGTAAATCCTCTTGGGCACTTAGAGTGAGCTTGGTCCTCACTAAAAGGTCAGATGATTTTTATGGATCAAGAATAAGGCAACTGGGAGCAGGATGTCATCCAAGTGTGAACTGAGCTCTCCTTCTCCTATGTCCCAAAACACAGTGCCAACGTTACAGCATTGATCATAGTCTGCTTTGTATTAGAGCTTTGCTTGAAGCCTCAGTCTTCATATCTATAAATAGAGATATGAAAACATACCACATAATATTGTTCTGAGGTTTAATTTAAACCATTTATGTGAAAATACTTTGCATAGTACCTGGTGCACAGTAGGAATTTAATGTTGTTTTTCAAAAAAAGTAATGCATTCAACAACACATATTTATTGTGCAACATCTTTGGGGCGAGGTACAGTGCCAGCCACTGGGAATAAGGTGGTAACCAAAAGTGACAGGGTCCCTGCACTTACGAGTTTGGGGAGTAGCATCTGCCACGCTTTCTAGATAAGAGAGGACAGAAGCCAGTCTTATTCAAGTTTAGAAGCTTCTCTTTATTACAGCTTCTTCTATCTAGAAGTCACAAAATAATTGTTGGTTGAATTTTGCTTTCTTTATTTGGAAAATCACCTTTGATGTGTACTTTTTCATGCCTTACGTGGTAAAAAAAAATGATTAGGAAATTCTGTAGATATGTGGATGTATCTGCCTATATGCTGTGCATTCTTTGATATCATGTGTGTCAATAATGTAACATTTACTGAGGCCAGACTACAGGAAAAAGTTTATACCAGGCACTAATGGAGAGTCAAAAGAAATAGAATACAATAGACTCCATTCGTAAGATGTTTAATTCTAAACTGAAGAGCCTGTTACGTATAACAAAGGCTGGCAAAGAAATACGTAAATGAATTTAGCAAAAATAGCGATGTGTAAGTAAAGTTTTAGCAAAAGTTCTAACGCAGGGCAGACTGTGATCGGTGCTGCAATATTGGCCCCGTGTTCTGGAGACTGTCTGGGACGTAGGAGGAGAGCTCGGTTCACACTTGGAGACAGCACTGTAGTTATGACTTGAGTTTGAATGCTGGTCCTGCCTCTTACTAGCTGGGTGACTTGGGACAAGTCACCTAATCTTTCTGAGCCTTTGTTTTCTCATCTCTAAAATGTGCATGTTAATAGCACCTACCTCGTAGAGTTGTTATGAGGATTAAGTATGGTGGTGTATGTAATGCATTGCACAATGCATGGCCCATAAGGGCTCAATATATGGTGGCCTTTCTCATTATTAAATCACATAATCTACAAATAAATGTTAGATGAACAGAGTGCTTTATTAAAAATTCAATACACCTGTCATTCTGGTCAAGTAATTCGAGATCTTTGCAAGACCAAAATCCATTGTTAATAGTTGTAAAGTATATAAAGTTTACTTCAGGTGACCCAAATAGAGGCCTTCCAATCATATGGAGCAACCTGACTTATAGGACACTAGTTCCAGAGGTCACTGTGGAGGGCGCCACTAGGGAAGAAGATAAAGGTCAAAGAACACCTGTGGATCCAAGGCCCCTAGCCTGCTTAGACATTTCAGAGTGTCGCATCCATGCAGTCTGGAATGCAAGACCTGTGAATGCTCTGAAAACTCCAGTTGTCCAGAACAACAGAAGTAGTGGTTCTGCCATACTTGGCACTTCTCAGACCACTGTCTGGACCCTCAGAGTTCATCCTGGGTGGCACATGTTCAAATGGGCCTTGATTAACTAGGAGACAGTCAGAAGCAGGTGAACTGGATGGCAAAGAAGTGGGAACAATTTCTTCCAGGAAAGAGCTGAAACAGGTGGGGTATTTTGACCAGAAAAATGGAGACATCTTCTTATGTCTGCCATGTGCAAGAGAGACCACACTTATTCTCTGTTGCCCCAGGGAGCAGAGCTGGGTAGCAGAGTGGCTACAGGCATGGGCCATGGGGTCAGAGAGACCTAGAGTGGGTGTAATGGGTGGGGGAAAAGGTTACTTGGTGAGATTTCCTCTCTCTTTTTTCAGGGCACTCCCAACCCCCTCTCCCTTCTTGTAACCTTGCTTTCGTCTCTCTCCAGTGTTGGGGTTGGGCAGTATGGAGGAGAGGCACAGCCACCAGGAAGGCTCTTACTTGCTTTGGACTCTCGTGGTCGAGCGTTACTCTCTTTGGCCCATCTGGTGTTTAGAGCCAGCTCCTGTCTGGAATGTTGCCATGAGTTCTTCAGCGAGTTCCCCACCAATCACTGGGGAGTCTCACCTGCAAAAATAGGCCCTTCCAAGAACTTCAGTTTTAACAGACCTGATCCCGGCACAGGCAAATGGGTGAGAGGGAGAGTGTTTCTCTTAGTTCCCTGTTGCTGCTGAAGGGGGGTGGGCGTATGTGTGTGTGTGTGCCAGCATGCATGTAAGAGTAGCTACGTGTGACGACCTAGCTAGGAAGACCAGGGGCTGGCCCAGAACAATAGAAATGGCTTTTGGAGGTATGATTTGGTGGAGGAAGGGACTGCAAATTTCAGTAGATGCCATCCAGAATCAGCCATGGCTGTTGCCAGGGAAAACGTGCCAGGACTTGAAGGGATTAGAAGATCTGAGTGGAGACATTCTGGAGAGTCCTAAAAAGAATTCTAGAGATGTGTATCCAGATGTGTTCTGGATACAATGTGATGATAAATACCCACCTTGTGCCATCACAGCTTTGAAAACATTACAAGCCATTTGTTTCTGCATTGTGCATTTGATAACGGTTAGAGGTAGCATTTTAATGTTTTGAATTTCTCTGCTGCTCAGTGTTTCCCCAGAAGTACCAGATTTCCATATCCTCTTAACAAGCTGGCTCCTGTTCCTCCCCTTGGATATTTTCCCCTACTTATTTGCAATTTTGGAAGCTGCTTTTAAAAGAGCAATGTGTCAGAACATAAAATATGAAACAAACCCAACATTTCTCCCTGCTGTTCACGTTTGCTTCCCCCTCTCTCTGCATAGCATGCTCATCAGCATGGCTTCTCCTTACAATATGTTACCTAACGTGCTAACTAACGATCTTTTCCTCGGCTCTTTGTAGTACAAGGAGTCGCTTTACATCTCTAAGCTTCAGTTGCTTTCTAGGAAAAACGGAGATTAAAATCATTACTTCCTAGAGTTGTTGTCAGAATTCACTGAGATAACATATGTAAAGGGCCTGGCATGTTAAAATGGGGTTTAATAAATGCTAGTTCCCATGTTATAAGGATGACTGCACCGTTCAGAAGCACATAGCCACAGATGTAGTCAGTTCTTCTATGACACCACAGATGCATTCCTAAAAATCACCACCATTCTGCAGAATTGCACAATAAAAACCACAGAATTCACTGGAAAATCAGCTAGGGGTACAACACTCTAAAACTTTGTCAGTGATACATAAAAAAAAGATAGGAACCTAATAAAAATGATAGCACAGTTTTGCACATGTTAAATGGTTAAGAGAGACACAAATACAATAAACATGGCCCTTCACCTTGGAAAAAACCTGAAGTTTGTTTTTGGAAGTGGACTTCGGAAGGGCTGCGGCTTGGGAGTTATTGTGAACAGGTAGAATGGGGTTATCTGGGCAGGTGTGGTTCATAACTCACGCGGTGAACTGAAGTAGCTGGTAGATGTTGGAGGTGTGAGCATGTGTGCATTTTGTGTATTCCTATGGGACTAGTTCAGCTACATGTGGTTTTCTGCATTCACTTAATGTTTTTTAAGGAAGAAATTGAACATAAGCAAACACAAAGTTTGCACTATACTCAAATTGTTCTCTAATATATCACTTGCATTGGAACACATTTGTATTTTCAAAACAAGCATTATAGTAGAACTGAGTATACTTAGCTGATGTTGAATGAATGAATGAATGAATGAATGAATAGTAGATGGTCTAGACTATGGAATAAGCATTATGCTAGATTGTGGAAAGTAGATTTGTAGTCTTTGGAACTGGATTACAAAAACCATAGTCGTTTGCATTTTTAAGGTCCTACGTAGCTATCATGGAGCTTTTGAAATCTCCTGCAGTGGATTTTGGTCTGCCCTTGGAAGAGACGGTTCAGGGGTCACTGGGGAGGTGGAAGTTTCCCGGCCCTCCTTCTCTGCTTCAACCAGAGCCCTCAGGGGTTTATCTGCTTTTCTTTTTGTTTTCATCTGAAGAAAATATTCTGCTGCTAATTTACATGTCTGCAAACCACCACCAGTGACACAGTTGACCAGATTTTGTTTTTCAAACTACTTCTCAGGAACATATCTTCTTTGCAAGGAAAGATAACCCTCAGCTGGTACTACTGGCCTATAAATACTCCAGTATTAGTAGCATTTGACCAAGACATACTCAAGTGGGGCTTTAATTACCATTTTGCTGAACTCCTCCCAGCTGAGTCTCATCCGCAACGGTGCGTGTGGGGCTTCATGTAAAATCCAACCTCAGATGGGGCAGATCTCAGATGAAAGTTGATGGGCATTGAAATCTGATGCATTTATGGTGTTCCTGTTTCTTCACAAACACCAACAGCAATTCTGCAATTTTGTGATTTTCTTTCCTCTTTTTTTTTTAGAGAGCTGGATTGAAAGATGTCTCAACGAAAGTGAAAACAAACGTTATTCCAGCCACACATCTCTGGGGAATGTCTCTAATGATGAAAGTAAGTGCTTGAAAATCATTCTTCCACAACGTCCTAGACACGGCCAGTGTCCTGTTGGGAGGAATAGTGCTTCTAGAATGCTAGGCTGGGGCAAGTCACCTGGAACAAGAGACTCTCGAGCCGTTTGTGAGATACCCCAGGCCCTCCCTGTAATATTCTGCAGTGGGGGGTGTAATCCATCATGAGGATGTGGAAACGGAGGTCACAGCTAAAACTTGCTGTTTACAGATTCATACTGTCTGAGTCCCCAAAGACCCCGTTACAGTGAGGCCCCAGTGGGGCAAATGTGGACCCTGGTTGGGACAGGCTGTTCTCTGTGTCACTGTAGACGTGGGTGCAAAGCAGCTGTGTCATGAGGTTGTTGTTTTAGAGTCACAAATGTCTTTGCTAGTGGAAAGTAAAAATTTCTCCTGGATTTTGGACTAGAGAATTGGAGTTAATGGAAAGATATAAACTGCTGTGCTTTTACCCCTTTTCCTGTGTCATGGCAGACTAGGGCTTCTGCATGTCTTGTATGAAGAGCAGACGACTACTTGAGATTTATTTGTATTTGCCCCTTAAGTACCACAAAAAGGTGGCAGCTTATTATAAACGTCATTTCAGCAGAGACAGAAGTGTCTTTCTCCCTTGGTTGATCAAGTGCATCTCCTTAGTTCAGTTTTCTCAAAGCATAGGCCAGGGACCACCCACTCCATAATCCCTGAGAGTGTTTGTTAGACGCACTGAACAGCTTCCTTCCAGAGTCCCTTCCAGCATTGTCCTTCTGTCATCACTATTTTGCTTCTTTTTATAAAATTGAGATAAATTGAACATAAAGTACACAAATCTTTTGCGAATACTTTGATGATTTTTTTTTTACGTATTGTATCCACCTGTGTAACCACCACCCAGAAAGAGCTAGAACATTTCTAGCACCCCAGGAGGCTCCTTCATGTCTCATCCCTGTCAATAACTATTGTCCTGACTTCTAGCACTATAGTTTGGTTTTGCCTGTTTTTGAAACTTCATATAAATGGAATCATAGACTCTGTGTTCTTTTATATGTAGCTTTTTCACACAACATAATGTCTGTGAGATTCATCCATGCTGTTGTATGTAGTGGTACTTCTTTCTTTTTCACTGCTGTATAGTATTCCACCATATGCATACACCACAGTTTACACATTCATTTAACAGTCAAGTGTTTTACTATTTCTTAAGCATCTCTGAACATTTTTTTTTAGTTTTATTGTGGTAAAATATACATAACGTAAAATTTACCATTTAAGTATACAGTTCAGTGGCATTAAGTATATTCACCTTGTTGCGCAATCATTACCACCATCCACCTCCAGAACTTTTTTCACCTTCCAAAACTGAAACTCTGACCCACTAAATAATAACTTCCCATTCTCCATTAGTGACTACTAATCTATTTTCTGCCTCTATGAATATGAACATGACTAAGTAGTGTAATCACACTGAATTTGGCCTTTTGTGACTGGCTTATTTCACTTAGCATAATATCTTCAAGGTTCATCATGTCATGTCGTATCATGTGTCAGAATTTCTTTCCTTTCAAAGCTGAATGAAATTCCATTGTATGTATATACCGCATTTTGTTTATCCATTCATTCATTGATGGACATATGGGTTGTTTCCACCTTTTGGCTATTGTGAATAATGCTGCTATGAACATGAGTGTACAAATATCTGCTCAAGTCCCTGCTTTCAATTCTTTTGGATATATACCCAGAAGTGGAATTGCTGGATCATATGGTAATTCTATGTTTAATATTTTGAGGAACTGCCATATTGTTTTCCATAGCAGCTGTACCATTTTACATTCTTACCAGCAATGCACAAGAGTTCCAACTTCTCCACACACACCTTTGCCAATACTTATTATTTTCTGTTTTTTTTTTATAATAACCATCCTGATAGGTATAAAGTAGTATCTCATTGTGGTTTTGATTTGTATTTCCCTAACGATTGTGATGTTGAGCATCTTTTCATGTGCTTATTGACCATTTGTATATCTTCTTTGGAGAAATGTCTATTCAAGTCTTTTGCCCATTTTTAAATCAGATTGTTCATTTTTTGTGCTTGAATTGTAGGCATTCTTTATATATTCTGCATATTAACCCCTTATCAGATATATGATTTGCAAATATTTTCTCCCTTTCTGTGGGTTGTTTTTTACTTTGTTGATTGTATCCTTTGATGCACAGAGGTTTTTAGTTTTAATGTAGTCCAATTTATTTATTTTTTCTTTTGTTGCCTGTGCTTTTGGTGTCATAGTCAAGAAATCATTGCCAAATCTGCTCTTTCCCTCTACATTTTCTTCCAAGAGTTTTATAATTTTAGCTCTTATCTTTGTATCTTTGATCTACTTTGTGTTAATTTTTGTATATGGTATAAGGTAAGGGTCCAAATTCATTTTTTTGTATGTGGATATCCAATTTTCCCAGCATCACTTGTTGAAAAGACTGTCCTTTCTCCATTAAATGGTCTTGACACCCTTGTTAAAAATCGTTTGATCGTATATGTGAGGGTTGATTTCTGGGCTCTCTATTCTATTCCATTGGTCTATATGTCTGTCTTTATCCCCGTACCACGCTGCTTTGATTACTGTATCTTTGTAACAAGTTTTGAAATCAGGAAATGTAAGACCTCTCATATTGTTCTTCTTTTTCAAGATTGTTTTGGTTATTCAGAGTCCCTTGAGATTCCATAGGAATTTTAAGATGGACTTTTCTACTTCTGTAAAAAAAAATGTTGTTGGGATTTTTTTAGGGATTGCATTGAATCTATAGATCTCTTTGAGTAGTATTGACATCTTAACAATATTAAGTCTTCCAATCCATGAACACAGGATGTCTTTCCATTGATTTAGGTCTTCTTTAATTCTTTCAACAATGTTTTGTAGTTTTCAGTGTACAAGTCTTTTGCTTCCTTGGTTAAATTTATTCCTAAGTGTTGTATTCTTTTTGATGCTATTGTAAGTATAGTCATGCACCGTATAACATTTCAGTCAATGATGGACTGCATATACAATGGTGGTCCCATAAAATTAGTACCATATAGCCTAGGTGTGTACAAACCATCTAGGTTGGTGTAAGTACACTCTGATGTTTGCATTAAGACAAAATTGCCTAACGACACATTTCTCAGAAGGTATCCCCATCATTAAGCGACACACGACTGTAGAATTATCTTCTTAATTCCCTTTTTGGATTGTTCATTGTTAGTGCAGATAAATGCAACTGATTTTAATGTGTTGGTTTTGTATCCTGCAACTTTGCTGAATTCATTTATTAGTTAATAGTTGTGTGTGTGTGTGTGCGTGTAATCTTCTTTCTAATTGCTCTGGCTAGGACTTTCAGTACTGTGTTGAATAGAAGTGGCAAAAGTGGGGATCCTTGTCTTGCTCCTGATCTTAGAGGAAAGGCTTTTAGTCTTTCACCATTAAGTATGATGTTTGCTGTGGGTTTTTCATACAAGCTTTATTGTGTTAAAGTAGTTTTTTTCTATTCCTATTTTGTTGAGTGTTTTTATCATGAAAAGGTGAATTTGAATTTTGTCAAATGCTTTTTCTGCATCAATTGAGATGATCATGTGGTTATTCTGTTAATGTGGTGTATTACATTAATTGATTTTCATATATTGAATCGTATTTGCATTCAAGGAATAAAATCCCACTTGGTCATGGTGTATAATCCTTTTAATACACTGTTGAATTCTGTTAACTAGTATTTTGTTAAGGATTTTTTTTTTTTTTTGCTAAGGAAGATTTGCCCTAAGCTAACATCTGCTGCCAGTCTTCCTCTTTTTGTATGTGAGCCACCACCACAGCATGGCTACTGACAGAGGAGTGGTGTACATCTGTGCCCAGGAACCGAACTGGGCCACCGAAGCGGAGCACGCTGAACTTAACCACTAGGCCACTGGGGCTGGCCCAAGTATTTTGTTGAGAATTTTTGCATCAATATCAATAAGGGATATTGATCTGTAGTTTTCTTTTCTTATAGTATCTTCATCTGGCTTTGGTATCAGGATAATGCTGACCTCATAGAATGTTTGGAAGTGTTCCCTCCTGTTCCACTTTTTGGAAGAGTTTGAGAAGTATGGGGCTGGCCCCGTGGCTTAGTGGTTAAGTGCTGGGGCTTTGGGGAGAGAAAGGGAAAAAAAAATAAAAGGGAGGAGGATTGACAATAGATGTTAACTCAGGGCCAGTCTTCCTCAGCAAAAAGAGGAGGATTGGCGTGGATGTTAGCTCAGGGCTGATCTTCCTCACAAAAAGAAAGAAACAAAAAAAAAGAAGTATTGGTGCTCTGAATATTCTTGTGGAGATCCTCTTTTGTAAATTACCTGTTCAGGTTTTTGCCTGTTGGTTTTTTTTTTTTTAATTGTGCTATTTGTCTTTTCCTTAATGATTTCTAACAGTTATTTTTATCTTCTGAATAGGAGATGTTTGTCAGATAAAAGTATTGCAAACATCTTCCCTTGGTTTGTGGTCTGACTTCATTTTCTCAGTGGTATCTTTTGATGAACAGAAGTTCTTAATTCTAATAAAGTACAGTTTATCCATATTTTTCTTTTATAGTAAGTGCTTTTTGTGTCATATTAAGAAATTTTTGCCTACCTCAAGATCATGAAGATTTTTCCATATTATTATTTAAAAGTTTTATTATTTTAACTTTTAATTTTATGTCAACAGTCCATCTGGAATTTTTGTATATGGTGTGAGGGAGGAGTCAATGTTCTTTTTTTATTTTTAATTTTTGAGTGAGACAGCACCATTTTTTAAAAAGAATATACTTTACTCACTGGTCATAAATTAGGAGATTATATACATGTGTGGATCTATGTCTTGACCTTTATTCTGAACCATTGATCTGCTTATCTATTTTTGGGCCAATACCTTAGTCTTTATTACTGCACCTTTATAATAAGTTGTGATATCTGGTGGCATAAGACCTCTTTTTCAAGATTGTTCTGGTTAAGTTCTTAATATTTTCATATAGATTTTAGCATTAGCTTGTCCATTTTCACATTCACAAAAAAATCTGCTAGGATTTTGATTAGGATCATACTGAATCTACAATAAATTGGGAAGAATTGACATCTTACCAACAATGAATTTCTAATCTATGTATGTGAGTTTAGACTGTATTAGATGGCCTTTAATTTTTCTCAGCAGTGTTTTGTAGATTTCAGTGTAGAGGTTTTGCACATCTTTCATTAGGTTTATTTCTAGGTAATTGACGTTTTCAGTGCTATTGCAGGTACTAATATTTTAAAACTGTTTCTCATTGTTAGTTGCTAGAATATGAAAATACAGTTGATTTTTTAGATAGTGATTTCATGTCTATCTACTTTGCTAAATTTGCTTATTAATTATGAGTTTGCTTTTTTAAAATTTTCCATGAACATAATCATGTCACCTGAGAATAATGATAATTTTCCATCTTCTTTTATACTCTTTATATTTTTATTTATTTTCTGTGTCTTAGCACTGGCTGGGACCTCCAGTGCAATGTTGAGTTGAAGTGTGATAATAGACATCCTTGCCTTGTTCCTGATCTAAGGGGGAAAAGAGTTTCACGTTTCACCATTAAGTATGATGTTTGTTGGGGATTTTTTGTTGATATTTATTATCAAATCCCTAGTTTGCTGAGAGATTTTTCTTGAATGGGTGTTGAACTTTATCAAATGCTTTTTCTGAATCTATTGAGATGAACATATGTTTTTGCCCTTTATTATGTTAATACTATGAATTACATCGATTAAATTTTGAATGTTAAACCAATCTTGCATTCCTGGAATAAATTGCACTTGGTCAGAAGTATTATCTTTTTTGTATGTGTGTGTGTGAGGAAGATCAGCCCTGAGCTAACATCCATGCCAATCCTCCTCTTTTTGCTGAGGAAGACTGGCCCTGGGCTAACATCTATTGCCAATCCTCCTCTTTTTTTTTCCCTTTTTCTCCCCCAAGCCCCAGTAGATAGTTGTATGTCATAGTCGCACATCCTTCTAGTTGCTGTATGGGGGACGCGGCCTTAGCATGGCTGGACAAGCAGTGCGTCCGTGTGGGTCCGGGATCCAAACCCAGGCCTCCAGTATCGGAGCGCGCGCACTTAGCCATTAAGCCACAGGGCTGGCCCCAGAAGTATTATCTTTTTATGTATTTCTAGGTTAGATTGTCCACCGTTTTGTTAAGAATTTGGCATCTATGTTTATGAGATTTATTGGCCCATGATTTTCCTTTCTTACAATATCCTTGTCAGGTTTTGGTGTCGAGATTATACAGGTGTCATAAAAAAAGGCGGGAAGTTTCTTTTTTTCTTTTCTTCTGAAGAGTTTGTGTCAGATTGGCATTTTATTTCTTAAGTATTAGGAAGAGTTCAACACTGAAATCCAGTGGGTTTGGAGTTTTCTTTGAGGGCAAATTTTTAAGGATGGATTTAATTTTTAAAATAGCAATAGGATTATTCATATTTTTCTCTTTCTTGTTTTGTTACTTTTAGCA
Organism: Diceros bicornis minor; assembly: GCF_020826845.1. Taxonomy (NCBI): domain Eukaryota; kingdom Metazoa; phylum Chordata; class Mammalia; order Perissodactyla; family Rhinocerotidae; genus Diceros; species Diceros bicornis. The sequence goes on along the minus strand of NC_080764.1, from coordinate 17,610,365 downwards.
AATTGTTATTTTTAAGGAATTAATTTCATCAAAATTTTCAAATTTATTTACATGACATTGTTTAAACTTTCCTTTTATTACTTTTTGTCATGTTTTTAGCATCTATAGTGATGTCCCCCTTTCATTTCTGATATTGGCAATTTATGTTTTCTCTGTTTTTCTTTATCAGTCTTGTCAGAGCTTATCAATGTTACTAGTCTTTTCAAAGATCCAACTTTTGGCTTTGTTGTTTCTCTCAATTTACATCTTTTTTCTATTTCATTTATTTCTGCTCTTATCTCTATTGTTTCCTTCCTTCTACTTTCTTTGAGTTTAATTTTTTATCTTATTCATGCTTCTGAGATACACACTTAGATCACTGATTTTCAACATTTTCTAAGATGGGCGTTTAAAGTTTTAAATTTTCCTCTATGCATTGCTTACCTGTATCCTATCATTTTTCTGATGTCATACTTTCATTATCATTCAGTTAAACCTATTTTCTAATCTTTATTGTGATTTCTTCTTTTACCCATGATTTATTTAAAAATCTACTGCTTAATTTCTAAACATTTGGGTATTTCCTCCTTGTCTTTCTGTTATTGATTTCTATTGTAATTCCACTGTGGTCAGAGAAGGTATTCTATATGATTTCAGTATCTGAAATTGTCAAGACTTGCTTTTTGTCCAGACATATGGTCTATTTTGGCAAATGCACACTTGTGAAGACTATGTATTCTACAGTTATTGAATGGAGCGCTCTAGTTATCAGTTAGATCAGGTTGGTTAGTCTTGTTATTCAAATGTTCCATATCCTTATGGATTGTGTTGTTGTTGTTTGTTCTTTCAGTTACTGAGAGAGGTGTATTAAATCTCCAGCTCTGATTAGGGTTATCTGTCCTTTCGGTTTTGTTAATTTCTGCTTTACATGTTTTGGAGAATTAGTTTCTTAGAAATTTAGGATTGTTATATCCTTTTGTTGAAATGATCCTTTTTATCCTTATTAAATGTTTCTCAATATATCTAGTAATACTTTGTGCCTTAAAGTCTATTTTGTCTGATATTAATGTAATTATACAACTTTCTTTTTATTTGGGTTGTGATGGTATATTTTTTTATTGATGTCTTAATAGTTTATAATATTGTGAAATTTTTGTTGTACATTATTGTTTGTCAGTCACCACATAAATGCCTCCATTCACCCCTTGTGCCCACCTCCCCACCCCCTTCCCCTGGTACCCACCATACAGTTATCTCTGTCCGTTTGTAGGTTCATGTTCCACATATGAGTGAAATAATGCGATGTTTGTCTTTCTGTCTGGCTTATTTCACTTAACATAATACCCTCCATATCCATCCATGTGGTTGCAAAAGGGACAGTTTTGTCTTTGGTGTATCTTTTTTATCTTTTTATTGTCAACCTTTCTAAATTCAATATTAAGGTTTTTTATATAGTTATTTTAAATCCAATCTGATAATCTTTAATTGGAATATTTAGAACACTTCAATTTGATGTAGTTACTTACATTGTTGGGCTTAAGTCAACAAACTCACTATTTAATTTTGATTTGTCTCATCTGTCTTCATTCTTCCCTTTTTTGCTTTTTTGGGAGGGATTAATGTAGTTCACATTTTTTTTGATGTTTTCCTCTGCTAGCTTTCCAATGATGTATTTTTTGAGAGGGGTTATCTTAGGGATTACAGCGTGCATCCTTCCTTTCCTGTCTGACTCACATTCCCCCTCCTCCCTCTTCAAGCCCCTGCACTAGTGTTCTCACAGTGTAACCTCCCTTAACTATTTCCCACCCTCTGGGCTATTGCTTTAGTGTATTTTACTTCTACATATGTTATAAGCCCTACAAGACATTATTATTATTGTTTTATAAACAGTCAACATTTATTTCTGTTTATTCCCATATTTACCCTTTCCAGGGCTCTTCATTCCTGTCAGTAAGTCCATGCTTCCATCTGGGATCATTTTTACTTCAACCCAAAGAAACTTCTTTAATATTTCTGGTAGTGCAGTGTAGATCATGAAACACATGTTTATTTCACTTATATTTCTGAAGGACATTTTTACTAGATATAGAATTCTAGGTTTATAAGTTTTTTTTCCCTTCAACACTTTAAAGCTGTCATTCCATGGTCTTCTGGCTTCCAAAATTTCTGTTGAAAAGGTAGTTATCAGACTTATTTTTACTCCTTTGAATGCAATGTGTGTTTTTGTCTCTCACCGCCTTTAGCGCTTTTTTCTTTGTTTTCAGCAGTTTGACTATGAGGTACACAGATATGATTTTCTTATGTTTATTCTTCTTGGGGTTCACTGGGCTTCTTGAATATGTGGGTGGTTGTTCATCAAATTTGTAAAATTCTTGACCATTGTCTCTTCAAATATTTTTTTTGCCCCATTCTCTCTCTTACCTCCTTTTGGGATTCCAGTTACATGACTATTAGACTTTTGACTGCACTACATATGTTTCTTATGCTCATCTCTGGTTTGTCCATTTTTCTGTCTTTGTACCTCATTTTGGTGTTTCCTATTGACCTGCCTTTCAGTTATCAATTCCCATTTTCTATCATGTCCAGTCTGCTATTAAGCCCATCCCAAGTGGTCTTAATTTCAGGTATTCTTTCTTCTATGGTAGATGTCCATTTGATTCTTTTTTCCAAATCTCAGTTGATATTCTCAGTTTTTTCATCTATTTTGTTCATCATTTCTTCTATTTTGACCATCTTTTCCTCTGTCTCCTTACCCATATTAACCATAGTTATTTTAAAGTCCCTGTCTGATAACTCTAATGATCTAAGTCATCTCTGGATCTATTTCTGTTACAGTCATGCACCACATAACGATGTTTCAGTCAACAATGGACTGCATGTACGACAGTGGTCCCATAAGATTGGTACCATATAGTCCAGGTATGTGGTAGGCTAGACCATCTAGGTTTGTGTAAGCACACTCTATGATGTTTGCACAACAACAAAATCACCTAATGATGCATTTCTCAGAACATATCCCCCTTGTTAAGCAGTGCATGACTGTATCTGTTTTTTTTTTTTTCTTGGATTTCAGGTTTTTGGTCCTGTTTTTCAGTACTATGCCTTATAGTTTTTGATTTGATGCTGGACAGTATGGATGAAAAGTTGGAGAGACTTTGGGTGAATGATGTTACACTCTTGCCTCCAAAGAATGTTGAATTTCGTTCTAGCAGGCAGATAGAGCACCTGTGGGTCTCCTTGATCCTGTCAAGCCATGGTTAGGTCTGATCTCTTTCAGTTTTGTCCATACTTTCCTGGTCTTTACTCCTAGATCACAGTTTTTCTGGGTCCACAACTGAAAGCCCTGGGTGTTTACCAAGTTCCTTCTACCTTGATCCAGCTTGAACTCCAACTTTTAACTCCCCAACTAATCAGTGATCAGCTCTTGAGCCTCTAAGCTGATGTTTTCTCCTCAGTTTTTTTGTTTCTCACTCTCTGCCTGTGCAGCTTAGGAGTGGGCTAAACACCTGAGGGGAATTTTAATATGAGTATGTTTTTCTCTTTCTCTGTGGTTCTCTTCTTTTTTTTTTTTTTAATTTTTTGTTTATTGCAGTAACATTGGTTTATGACATTGTAAAAATTTCAGGTGTACATCATTGTACTTCTATTTCTGCATAGATTACATCATGTTCACCACCAAAATACTAATTACAACCCATCACCACACACATGTACCGAATTATCCCTTTCACCCTCCTCCCTCCCCCCTTCCCTTCTGGTAACCACCAATCCAATCTCTGTCCCTATGTGTTTGTTTATTGTTGTTATTATCTACTACTTAATGAAGGAAATCATACAGTATTTGACCTTCTCCCTCTGACTTATTTCACTTTGCATTATACCCTCAATGTCCATCCATGTTGTCACAAATGGCTGGATTTCATCGTTTCTTATGGCTGAGTAGTATTCCATTGTGTATATATACCACAACTTCTTTATCCATTCATCCTTTGATGGGCACTTAGGTTGCTTCCAAGTCTTGGCTATTGTGAATAACGCTGCAATGAGCACAGGGGTGCATGTACCTTTACAAATTGGTGTTTTCAAGTTCTTTGGATAAATACCCAACAGTGGAATAGCTGGATCATATGGTAGTTCTATCCTTGATTTTTTGAGGAATCTCCATACTGTTTTCCATAGTGGCTGCACCAGTTTGCACTCCCACCAGCAGTGTATGAGAGTTCCCTCCTCTTGTGGTTCTCTTCTTTCTGGAATGTTGCTCCTTAGATCTTAGCCTCCCTGTCACCTCCAAACTCTGACTTCAGTCTCACCAGCCCCATAGACTACACTCTGCTTGAGTTCTGTTTCCTAGTGCAGCAATTTAAAAGTATCCTCAGGGAAGACACCGGGGTGAATGTGAAGCTCATGTCCTATGCTTCCTTTCTCTCAAGGCTTGTGGCTCCTCCAGTCCTGTCTACACTGATTGCTCTCCAATGGCTTCACATCGTTGTTCTAGCTTTTACAATTGTGTTTCGTAGATGAGTTAATCCAGTGCAAGCTATCTCATCATGGAGAGAACTGGAAGTCTGATTATAATCAATTTTAGACAGGGAAATTTAGACCTAGATTGGTGAAGTGACTTTCTAAAATTGCAACAGCAAGTCAATGCCAGTGCTAGATCTAGAAAGTGGGCCACCTGCCTCTCATCTGGATAAAAGAATAAAGAAGTGTGTTCTTTCAGTCCTTGTGTTGTCTTTATTTCCAAAACACAAAAATTACATTGAAAAATATATCTCCTGGCTATAAGAGTCATGTGTGTATATATTTGGAAAATGTAGGAAAAAATATGAGGAAGAAAAGTAATTGCCTCTAATTCCCCTATCCAGAGGTAACCACTTTTGATGTTTTTTGTGTGTTTCCTTCTAGTCTTTCTTTCTAAGCATATATTGTTAAACAAAATTTATAGTTAATATGTGTATTGGCTATCATCTATTAAGTAATGAGAAGTGCTTTAGTTCTCTTAGCTCATTCAATTCTCACAGTAGTCCTTGGAGGTAGCTTATCATTATGAGCTTCATTTTACACATGTGAAAACTGAGGCTCAAAGGGGTAAGTAACTTGCTCAAAGTTACATAGCTGGGCAGTGGTAGAGCTAGGATTTGAACCCAGGTCTGTATGTCTGCCTTTGAACATTAGTCATTTTAGTCTTTCAGTATTCTGTCTCTCAGAAGATAGTGCTTCAAAGACTTGCCTTTGAGGATTTCATAACTTGTCCACAGGAATACCAAGAGTAGAGCTCAGAATGCTCATCGCCCCCTCTCAGTGGCTGATGGGTATGTCAAAACTTGTCTGTGCTTTGTCATTTCTTCTACTAAACGGCAAGTCCCAGGAAGGCAGGAGTGTTGTGTGGTTCACGGTTGTAACCCCAGGGCCTGGCACATAGTGAGGGGCTCAAGAGATGGTTGAAGTTTTAAAAATTGAGAGGAAAAAACCCCTCAGATTTAGTATTTTAATAATGTTTTGGATTGTAAGAGAAGAAACCTGACAGTGGTTTAAACAATGTAGATATTTGTTATTTAACTAAAAGATGGGAGGTAGGAGGTTCCACAGTTTATTCAACAGCTCAACATGATCCAGGACCCGGGCTCTGTATGTCTTTCTGCTAAGTCCTCCTAAGTTGTTGGCTTTTTGTCCTCATGTTAGTACCTCATGGTCACAAGATAGCTGCTTCACGTCCAGGTACCAGGTCCACATTCAAGACAGATAGATGGAGCAAGGGAAGGTTCCAGTTAGCTTTCCTCTTATGTGTCTTCCTTTTATCAGAGAACAATAAGTTCTTTCCCAGAAGCCCTCAGTGGACTTTTGTTACTTTGTTTGTTCCAGAACTGTATCATCTGTAGCTAAAAGGGAGGATAGAGAGAGAATATTTGTCAAAAGAATAGAAAAGAACAGAATTACAGTGGTTGGACCACCCTCACACCGAATCCAAACTGCCTCCTGTTTTTATGCAGCCCATGATCTAAGATGTTTTTGTTTTTTGTTTTGTTTTTAATTTTAAAGAGTAAGGAAAAAAAAAAAAGAAGAATATGTGACAGAGACCATATGCGACCCACAAATCCTAAAATATTTACTCTCTGGCTCTGTATCCCTTTGCCCACCCCTGGCTTTGACAATTCAGGATTTACCTCTGGGACTGTCACATTACTGCCTTAACTAAAACTGAGGTCTGATTAGCAAGCAGGAAAAAAAGAAAGATTAGGTATTGAGTGGCCAGATAAAGGGCCTGCCATACAGTTTATCTTTGAACAAGGCCAAGCAGGTAAAAGTGCCTTCCCAGGGTGAGCTGAGAGAGGTAAAAGTTCCGCCTGCTGAAAAATCTTTCTTCCACTGGCCCGAGCGAGAGCTGGGCATTAGCACCAGGAGGTGCTGGTTAAATGAAACAGAATGGGAGAATAATGAGTTTGTTAGCCTAGAATCAAAGACTATGAGATTTATAGATCATCTTGGCTCACTCGCCTATTTTACAGATGAGGAAACTGAGACACAGAAAACGAAATTCATTTGCCCAGAATCATACTCGTAGGTAGTACTAGAATCAGAACTATGACTGAGGACTTCTGATTTCTGTCTGGTGCTCTTCCTGAAATGTCCCTTTTAGCAGCCCAGAAAAGATGGATTTAATTGATTTACCAGAGCTCCAGTGAGCATGAGGAAGTGGGACATGGGACATTTTGATGGAATGCAGTTGGGAAGTAAACCCTGGACTGGTGAGGTCAGGCTCTAAATGGCTGATGTGTGGGGGCCTGAACAAGAGTGGATAGGTTATATACCATCATTCGAGTCTCATAAATTATTTCCAAGCTGAACAAATTGCATTTTCTCCCTGGCAGATGTCAGTAGATTCTTATATTTCTGATGGCATACTCGCCACCAAATCGGAAGACTATGACTGTGAAGCATTTTTAGGTCTGTGACTGGTTACAGCATCTTATCCACAGAGGAAAGCTTAGCAGTGTGGCTTGAACAGAATTGTACAGGTAACATAGAAGTTCCTGCAGAAGTTGGGCCCAGAAGATTCCCTGAGCACTTACTACATACAAGACTCTGTGGAAAGTCCAAAGTTATACAAGGAAGGAAAGAGCAGGGAGCCAAAATTAAAATATATTCAGCAGCAGGCAGGATGCTAGGCATAATCACAGCCACTATGTCCTTTAATCCTCTGGGAGGGGTATATTTTTTATCCCCATTTACAGATGAGGAAACTGAGATTCAGAGGTTATGTGACTTATTCAGGGTCACAGCAAGTAAGTGGCAGAGTTAAGACTTGAAGTTAGAGCTGTCTGATTTTACAGCTGGCTCTCTTTCTACTCCATGAACTGTCTCTTCTGTGGATCCCTGCTCTTGAGGAATTTTCAATCCCGAAGGGAAGCTAGGGCACACTCTTGAATACTAATAATAGAAGGCTGTATGTGATAAATTTCATTTGAATGATGCAAGGTGTCCTACCTTGCCACACCAAGTATGCTCCTGGACTTCAGCACGACCTCACTGGAAGCTTATTAGAAATGCAGAATCTCAGGCCAGCTCCAGACCCACTGAAACATGCTCTGCATTTTGACAAGACCCCCAGGTGATTAGAATGCACGCTAACGTTTGGGAGAGGTCACAAGGTTGGAAGGTGATTGGGGAAGGTATCTTGGAGGCGGTGGAATTTGCACTGGGTCTTGAAAGGTCCGTGTGGTTCCTTTAAGCGGTGATGGTCAAGGGCTGGGAGGCAGAAAGCCACAAGGCAGGTGCTGAGCTTGGAGAGTTTTCCAGATTGGCTTGACCAAAGAGGTTGAAGAATCATGGGAAACAGGGTTCGGAAGGGGAGTTTGGGCCTTATTGTCGAGGGACTTGAATTCCAAACAAGTGATTTGGAATTTGAGGGGGCTGGGTGGAAGAGTGACAAATCAAAGTGGCGTTTTCAGAAGGTGAATGTGGAGGCTCTATGCAGGTGGCTTAGAGCCAGGAGGACACTGCAGGGCCTTCCACCTAGTCCAGGTTTGAGGTGATGAGGCTATAGTCCAGGGTGGTGGTAGCAGGGTGGAGAGAATTGGAGAGACTAGGGTGATAGGATGGGTTCACACAGCAGGAACTCAGTGGGATCCCTTGGGATTCCTGTTTCCCTCCTTGGGAAACAGAACAAGTTAAATGTAGCCCAGATGTGCCCCAGTCCTCTAGCCTTCAGGTCACCATTTCCTTAATATCCAAATCAAATGACTCCAGCCCCTATCCTATATCCTAGGCGGGAGTCTAGAGTCTTCCCTTTATCTCTAGGAGTTATCAGACTCTGTGTGTGTGTGTGTGTGTGTGTGTGTGTGTGTGTGTGTGTGTGTGTGTGGTGAATGTGCGAAGGGGATTCTGTTTCTCCTGAGAGTCCATACTGAGTCCTGTTCCCTCCGCTCTTTGACGCTTCCTGACAACTGCCACTCTCCTGTCCTGCCTGCCTCACTAGGAACGTAGCCTTCTTCCTTTACCCTCCCCAACCCTTCACCAACTCATCGTGGCTGTGACTGACTGTCTGCTGGTGATGGAGGATATTTATAGACAGTGAAGGGAAGAGTTGGAATTCAATGGCACAGAGCTGGGGTCACAGTGGCTCACAACTTAATGTGACCCATCATTATCATTAAAATTTCACCGCATTTCAGGGCTATATAAGCGAAAGTTACGTATCTCTCTCCCCACCCGGCTCACTCACCATGTCAGTTTATTATCCATTTGGGGTCTTGTAACTTCATAAGAAGGGGTTCCAGAGAAGAGGAAATGGAGATAAACTGTTTCATATTCCCATTGCATTGTGGACAAAAGGCCCTGGCAATAGCAGAAAGGCATTTAGCCGGCTCCAAGAGCGAGGGCAGTGACTTACAGTGGAAAGTCCAGCAGGAGAGGCCCACAGAGGGTCCTCCCATGATGGCTTTTAACAACTGGATTGCCCTCAGGGGGCATCTGCTGCAGTTTTAGTCCTGGCTGCGAACCGAGGTGTAAGACTGCTGGCGGGCTGACCAGGCCGAGTGCTTAGGTTATGATTTAAGACAACCCCCCAGACCCCTCCTCTCCCTCAACCTCCGCATCCACACTGCCATCACCAGCTGCCCTTTCTGCCCCCTGAGTGTCTGTCCTCTCCTGTTGTGGAAAACTAGGTAGTCCCTCCTCTGGGCTTGGAGCACACCAGGGCCCCTCTGCACCTGTACCCAGGCCCTCCATGGGCGCCAAGTCCCTAAGGGGCAGGGAGCTTGTCTGATTGACTGTGTCTCACCAGCGCTTAACACGGTAAGGCCTGGTACACAGTAGGGGCTCAATAAGAGTTTATTAAGTAAATGGATATTAGGAAAGCAAAATACTGTAAAGCAATGTCAGATTATGAGCATTTGTCATTTGCCTTCAGTTTTTGGCACTCTAGGACCCCTTAGTCATTTGGGTCTTTCAGATGCTCCTTCCCCGATAGGGTCTTTTAATTTGTTCATATTTAGTGTTTTTGAATAGATAATATGCTCATATGGTTCAAAAATCAAAATGCTTTAAAAGGGATTCATCGAGAAGTCTTGGTTCCACCTCATCTTCCCACCTCAGCTCCCTAGTGGTAAGCATTTTTGTTTGTTAATTGTGTATTCTTCCAGTATTTTATTTCTTTATGCAAATAAAAATTCAAATATATGTTTCTTTTTGCCACTTTCTTACACACAAAAAAGTAGCACCCTGTACGCATTTTGCTGTGACTTGCTTTTTCCACTTAATAATAAACCCTGGAGTGTTCTATATCAGTAAGAACAGAGAGAGTATCCTCACTCTTTTCTTTTTAATTTTTTTAACAGTTGTGTAGTATTCTATTGTGAGCATATATCATAATTTAATTAACCAGGTGAACACTGGGCTGTTTGCAAACTTTGGCTGTTACAGACAAGTAAAAGACAAGAATAGCCTTGTGTATGGCCATTTCCTATGCGTCCAGGCATACCTGTGGGATCTGTTCCCAGACATGGATCTGCTGGGTAAAGGACATGTGGGATTTCAGTAGATTCTGCCAAATGACCTTCCATACGGGAAGGCACCATTTTGCACTCTCCCTGCAAGGCAGGAGGGCACCTGTTTCCCACAACCTCACAGCCAGAGTTGTGTGGTCGTGGTTTGGATTTTTGCCAATCTAAGTGAGAAATGGTATTTTAGCATCATTTTCATTTCCACTGATTGAGAGTAATCATCTTTTTTCATCTCAGGAGCATTCGTATTTATTCCATCAACTGTGTGTCCTGTGCTTTGCCTATTTTTTCTCTTGGTTCTCGGTCTTTTTCCTCCTGGTTTTGTTGGAGCTCTTTCTGTGGTGGGGAGATGAGACTGTGCTGTTATTGCAATTTTTCCAAGAGGCTTATTATCTTTGTATTTACGGTGTGGGGTTTTTTTCCCCACACAGAAGCTCTGGATTTTTTATGTAGTAAAATTTATCAATATTTCCTTTTATGGCTCTGGGTTTTGTATTGAAGTTAGAAAGGCCCTTTCCTGCTCCAAGGTTGTGAAGGAATTCCCCCAGAGGAGGTGAAAGGAAGCAGGTGTGAGGCCCCCTCACAGCAATGCTGCCAATATCGCAGTTCTGTTTGGGACTTAGCCGTGTTCCCACGGGGAGAAGGGTTTGCTGCCAGGGGCAGATGCTCACTGCCAGAGGCCTGGGTCCAGGCACCCTCATCATCAGCTGGTGCCCTTTGCAGAGGCTGGGAAGGAGGTAGATAAGGGGAAATGAAATGTTTGGCAGCCCCGTGTTCCCAACGGGTGAGGTCTGGCCAGGTGCAGCCAGGTTAGTATAATGAAAGGAAATAGAATTAGAACTTTGAAGTGAAACTTGAGACTCACATAAATTTGAACCTTTCCTGGGATTTGAAAAGAAGTAATTAATTTAGAAACTTTCTCCCTCAGTATTACACTCTGCCACACTGGCTCCAGGTAGGAAATATTCTAGAATAGTTTCCCAAATGTTGTGAATCAATCAGCATAGAGGCAGAAAAGAAACAATTAGGCAGATGATATGTTCCCTAAAATTTTCAGTTCAGCGTTACAGGTTTGAAGAGAGAGTGAGGCTTATAAATGTTTGGGTTCCGGGAGGTTTGGATGTCAACTAGCCTGAGTCCCTCTTCTGGCTCCACTGCTAACTGTCTGACCTCAGACAAATCACTTCACTTCTCTGAGCCTCAGTTTCTTCCTCTGCCAAAGGGGATAATACTAATAATTAGACCCAACATTGATTAAGCACTAAGTATACATCAAGCACTGTATTTGATATTTCACATGCGTTAAATTGTTCACTGTCTCAGGCAGCTGTGAAAATTAAATGCAATAACATGAAGAGCCTTGCACAGTGCCTGACACATTATAAGTCCCCAGTAAATGTTCCCTGGTTGTAATGTTGTTTCATATGCTTACTGAAATCAGATGGGTGGGCTCAGCATTTGACTATGGTATTATCTTAGACACTCATTCATTCCACAGATGTTTCTTGAGCCCCTACCATGTGTGGGTGCTGGAGACACAATGGTGAGCATGGTCTGTGCCCTACAGAGCTTACAAATTAGCAAGGCAGTCGCACTGGTCAGCCAGCAGGGACCATACTCTGTGATGAGGACTTTGCTAGGGACCAGCCAGGGTGCTGTGGGAGCACAGCGGGGGAGCAAATAACCCCGTCCCGGATGCTGGGCTTGCCTGTGGTCGGGGCGGGGATCCAGGTGCATGGCCGCTCTGGAGGACTGACAACTATTACAGCAATAGTGAACACTTAGATAGCTTGTACCTTGTGCCAGGAGTGGTTCAGTTAATCCTCACAATATGTGCTTGGTATTGTTATTAGCCCTGTTTTACAGATAAAGAAACGAAGGCACCAAACGGTTGGTCAAGGTCACACTGCTAGCAAGTAGCGGAGCCAGGATTTGAGCCTGGAAATTTGGCCCCGAGTTTATACTGGGAGATAGACCCAGCGAGGGGAGCAGAGCTGCTCACCGCTGGGAATTGGACTGAGATTCCCTGGGGTGTCAGGAGCCATCACTGCAAAGTGGGAGCAGAACAGAGCAGCAAGGAGAAGACCAGGCACCGGACAGCATCTTGTCGGGAGGTTTTTTAAGCAGACGCTGCTCTCTGCTTTGGTAGGACCAGCAGGGTGGGCATTGAGCCGAGGCGTGTCTGTGAAGGGCTCTGGGAATCTTGCTGGCCTGAAATTCCTCCCTAGGGATGCACCTTGTTTGGTTTGAGGCATTTCTGCCTGTTAAAATGAAAAGACATTTGGCAGGACCAATTCCTAAAGCCTTTATCAACTCTGGCTGTTTCCATCTAGCTAAAAAATGTGCTCTCCTGTCCTCATCGGCTAGAGGGCTCCTGCTCCTCCTTCAGATCCCAAGGCCAGGCTCACACCCCACATTTGGTGCTGCCGTAGCATCGTAGACCTGCCCTTCGCAGCTCTTGCCCAGGACTTACATTTTATTTGCTAATAATTTGACTCTGAGCTCAGGCGAGCTGAGACCATGTCTTTTTTTTCTCAGCTTAGCCCCTGGCATAGGGTTGGAACGTCATAGACACTCAATAAATATTTGATGAACGAGTCAGTGAACAACCAGCACTTCAGGTGAATTAGAATCGAGAGCCATCAAACAGGAGGATCAGGCCCGGATGTAACATACAGCCCGTTTGGGGGAAAGGGACTGGGCATTCAGACCCTGGGCACGAAGTCACTAGTGGTCTAGAAAGAGGCCTGCAGAGGTAAAAGGAGCCTGTTTGATGAGTGAGCCGGAGGCTCCCTGTTGGTTCCCGGGTGGACCAGTTCTTGTCCGAATACTATTAGTAGCCACCATGTGCCGAGCACCGAGGGAGGGCCAGTCTCCACTCTCCAGCTGCATGCCCTTATGCAAGTTACTCAGCCTCGTCAAAGCTCCATTTCCTTATTTATAAAATAGGGATATAAAACTTCTTCGTAGCACTATTGGGAAGAATAAAATGAGCTAGCATATGAAAAGTGATGCACAGTGCCTGCAAGTACTTGGCCAGTGAATGCTATCATTATCGTTATGGTGGTCTTTTAAAAATTTATCTAGTTTTTAACATACATTATTATATTTAATCCTCAAACTATCCTTGTGATATAAGTCATGATTCTTTTAGGGAAGGGCCCTCAGGCTTGGCTGAGTCAAGTGACTGCTCAGACTCCCACACAGAGTTAGGGGCAAAGCTGGAATACAAACCCACGTCTGCTTGCTCTCAGAGTCAGGTCTCTTTCCGTTCGTTGGCGTCAGAAATGGGCCACAACAAAGTTTAGTTGGGAACAAAATCAGACAGAATAGAGACAGGTATCGCCTGAGTGGGAGACACTGTGATGGATTCCCAGAACAAGGAACTTTTCTGGCTCCAGCCAAATGGGCCACTTGCCTTGCCCCCTGGGCCCCAGGTCCGCCTCCTCCGCGCCATTCCTCGTGGAGCACGCTCTCCCTCAGTGTCCTCCCCGCAGGGTCTGACCTGTCCTTGTAAAGGTGAATGAGACAGGTTGTAAGTCAGGATGTGCTGTGGGACCCTCACTTGTTTTAAGTCAGGTGTGTGTGTGCCTGGGTGTGAAAGACAACATTGAAAACAGACTAGAGGAAAAGAGGATAAAAAGTTAACAATAGTTCTCTCTGTTGAGAGGGGCCTGGATTTCCAGAGATTTCTATTTTCTCTATATTTTCCAAATTAAAAAAAATGAGCGTGTATTATTTTGCAATAACAGAAAACAGTTATTTAAAAGACCCTGCCTGTCTCTTCAAGGCCCAGCTCCAATGCCAGCTCCTGATTGGAGCTGTGATGTCCCCTGGTGTGTGTTTGCCTGGCAGGGTCCCTGTCGACGCAGTTGTCTTTGCTCCCGTAAATCTTCCCGAGCACAGAGGCGCCTCCCTTGCCTGCTTCAAAGGTCGATCCCAGCTGGACAGGATTGCCCCACGGCCTCCTGGCCAGCCGGAGCAGCCCAGGGTAGCCTTGATCACACAGCTCCTGAAGCTGATGTTTTGAGCTTCTCTGCTCTGTTAAGTTCGTTTCACTTAATCCTTCCAACCACGCTTTGAGGTAGGCATTATTAGGACCCTCAGTTTAGGGACGAGAAACTGTCTTGAAGTTGAACAGGATTAGTAGATTGTCAAACAGCATCCTTCTAGCTCCCTCACTTCACTCCACTCCCAACAAGCACCTGTGCTGTACTCCTTGCTTCTGGGAAGGTGGCATGATCCTTTGGGTCCCTGTATCTGTGTCTGTCCCTTGCCTTCTCCGCCCTACCCCCTGACTTAGTCCCACCTTCCCTGCCATCTGGTGCCCATCTCTGGCCCATTCCAGGTCTCAACTCAACTTATCACCTCTTCCAGGAAGCCTTCTCTGACGGGCCCTGCTTTTTTATGCAGCCTGGGTTAGCAGACCCTTCTTTGCCTAACGTATCACAGAATTTATCACTTCTTACTGAACTTGGCCTCTCTCTCCACTGTTTGTCTTTCTCTTTCCCCAACCAGACTCAAGGGCAAGAGCTTGATTTCTTTATCCCCAGTGTCTAGCTGGCATAAATTAGGTAGTCAATGAATATTTGTTGAATTAGTTAATACAATCCTTTCAATAGCCCTATAAAATGACCATTTTGCAAATGCAGAAAGTGAAGCTTAAAGGTTGAGTGGTTCGCTCAGTCATGGCCACTAAGTTTTGGAATTGATTCTAGAACATAGATCTTTTGATATCTAGTCCAGCTTGGCTGAAATGCTAAAATTTAAAGAAGCAGGAAAAAAAAACCCCAAACCCTGCCAGTTCTAGGGAGAATGGTAATGTTAGTCGTGTTCCAGCATAAGCTAGGCAGAGGTATATTTCAGTCATTTATGTACTTTTCCTTGTTTAAAAAAAAAATCTGATCCTGTTTCTAATATAGCCTTTTATTCATTTTAATTATTTGCTTAGTATAATTTCTAGGAGTTGGGTTATAGGGCCAAGTGACTGGACATCTTAGATGGCTTTCAAAATTATTGCCAAGGTGCTTACCAAAAACATTATACCAGTTAACACTACCTTCAGATAAGTATGAGACTGTCAATTTTACCATTTACACACCAGCATTGAGGATTATCATTTTTTAAAATTTTCGTTACTCTCAGCGATATAAAGTCATGCCTCATTATTATTTTCTTTTTATTTCTTTGTGACCAAGTGAGGCTGAGTATTGTTCTTTGAGTCTGTTTACCTACATTCTTGTGAGACTCACGGGTTCATACTCCTTATTGTGCAGACTCAACTATTTAATTAAGTGCTAAGGAGAAGGCACCGGTGGGCAGGAATGAAAAGATGACTAAGATACCATCCCCACCTTCTTAAGGAGGAGCTTCTTACGTAGGATACTCAAGTCGGAGAGATGGATATGGATAGAAATAACAATCCAGGTGGCTAAACTGTTCAACTGAGAGACAAGAAATGGGGTGTCAAAGAACAGAGTTAGGGTCAGTGATTCCTGACTTGGAGAGTATCAGGGAAGGCTTCAAAGAGGTGGTGTTATTTATTCTAGGCTGGAAAGGATGAGAAACATTTAGAAAGAACTCCAGGTTGACTAAGCAGCATGGACAGGTGTTGAGCCCAGATGTAGTGGGACATTTTCTCCCTGAGAACCTTTAGTGTTAGAACATCCATCAGTTGGGATGGTTTTGGTGGCAGAGAAGAGAAGATCCAATGAAAAGAGGTTTTATTAACTGAGAAAATCGTATTCTTTCACAAAACAAAGCAGCAGCTATTTTTAGGGTTTGTTAATCAGAGGCACAACGTGGCATTCAGAACCCCTAGTCCTTCCCCATTTCCTCTCTGCTTTCCTCAGCACTGACTTTGTCCTCAGGCTGCTCTCTCCCCAGTCAAAAGTTTGCTGCCTCACTCCAGTTACCGTGTCCTCTCAGCCGTGTTCAAAAGCAGGACAGGCCAGGGTCTCTCCCCCGTTTATTTTTTTTTCCTTCTTTCCTTCTTCCTTCCCTCCCTCTCTCTCTCCCTTCCTCCCTCCTTTCTCTTTTTTTACATAAAACAATAGACATTTGTTTTTTCACAGTTTCAGAGGCCAGAAATTTGAAGTCAAGGCCCCCATTCCTTTTTATTAGGGAAAAATATCTTTCCCAGAAGCATCCAGAGGGCTTCTCCTGAAATCTGATAGGCCAGTACCGCGTCACCTGCCCCACCTAATCCATCAGTGGCTGGATGACGTAAAATTACCATGAGAGAGTTAAATTAATCAACATTTGCCTCCTTAGGATTTCAGAGGGGATCACCCTCCCTGAACACACAGTCCCCTCTAAACTGGCATTCTGTTAGGAAGAAGATGAGTATGTGTAATTGTCGGATAAGCAACAATATCTTCACAGTTTCTATGAGCAGACATTTTAACCAGAATTATACTGATATTGATAGATTTTCATCAAGAAAACATTTTCTGAACTCCACTTCGTTAAGCTAATTTATTTTAAAATATTTTTTGATACAGCATATTTCATTTTTATCCACTTTCATTTTTGTTTTACGTAAATTATTTTAATAGGTACAGATTCTTTTCCATATAAATTTTACACCACAGATTTATTTCATTGACCCTTTTACATGTTCTTATTAAATTTTGTTGATTATATTTGTAGGATTGTACATTATTAGTTTTCTTTTGACACTATTATTTATACCAGTCTTCTTGGGTCAAATTTTGTGGATCAAGAAATTTTATGTTGACTATTTCTAGTAATAATCTTCATTAGGAATGGGATGAGACTAAGTATATGTATTTCTCAGTTAATCCATGATAAAATTGTGAGCAGTTCTCCTTAGGTATGCAAAGATTGATCTGTTGTTCAGATTGCTATATTGCAGAGGTCAGCAAACTGGAACCCCACAGGCCAAATCTAACCTGATGCCTGTTTTCATAGGGCTGTAAGCTAAAAATGGTTTTACAGATGAATGTTTGCAATCTATTTGATAATAGGGAATGTGAACTTTGAATTCCAATTAAGAAAAATGTTACCCAATCCCCCAAAATAATTTCATTCTTCTCATTGATAGACTTGTATTACAAAAATTGTACTCAGTTACTATTATTATATTTTGAATTTTGTCAATAAAAACTTTGTGGAAATTTCTTTTCTCTTTTGTTATATAAATACTACATAATATTCTTGATTTTGCCTGTTGGCCCCAAACCCTAAAATATTTACTATCTGACCCTGTATGGAAAAAGTTTGCCGACCCTTGTGCTACTGTATTGCTACCCTGATTCTTCTAAAGTTACACTCTTCATACCCTACACTGTCTGTCCCATTGGGGTTACAAGGAGCAAATGGTGAGTGAGGTCACCATGTTCTTAGGGTCAAAATCATCAAGTCAAATATCCAGCATCAGTTGGGTGAATGCAGTTATATTGTTGAGTGATGAAGATGGAGAGCTCTCACATTGTAACCATATTATGTCAAATAAAAATACAAATCAATGGAAGAGTTTTCTGTAAAAGCCAGTTTCCCCGTTTTTCTTATTAAAGTATGATAAGTCTAATGTGTTGGAAAAGCCAAAATATCATTGCTGTCGAAGCATCAATATTTGAGGGAAACATAGTCTTTTGAAACTTGGGAAAGCTGAGAGGCCTTTTACTTTTTCCTGCTGAAGTAAGCTCCTTTTTCTTTCTTTTAACAGATGAGGAAAAAGAAAATAATCGAGCATCCAAGCCCCACTCCACTCCTGCTACCCTGCAATGGTAAGTTCCATTTTTAGCAAGTTCTCTCTTGACGGGATGCTCATATGTAAGATATAACCATATCTTCCTACCAATAGGACAGGATATCACTTGGATATTTTGACACTGTCGTGATAACTTGACATCCAATAGCCCACATGCAATCAATTTTATTTGCAGGTATGTGTAAAATATTCAACTTAGATCTAGCCTGGAGATTTGACTTTTCATGTTTATTTTATTTGGGGTAGATTCTTTTTTTCCATCATCAAGACACTAGCAAGGACTGGATTCCACATGGATTTTATTAATTGATTTTAATAGAATCCATTATGTCAATTAATAATGTTGCAGCAAATTATAGAAACACAGGTCTGTTCACCCCGACCAATGAACCCTTAATGAATTAATAATTAATTGCAACTAGGGGCTGGCCCGGTGGTGCAAGCGGTTAAGTGCACGCGTGCTCTGCTGCGGCGGCCCGGGGTTTGCCGGTTCAGATCCCGGGCGCACACCGACGCACTGCTTGGCAAGCCATGCTGTGGCGGCGTCCCATATAAAGTGGAGGAAGATGGGCACGGATGTTAGCCCAGGGCCAGTCTTCCTCAGCAAAAAAAGAGGAGGATTGGCAGATGTTAGCTCAAGGCCGATCTTCCTCACAAAAAAAAATAATAATAATTAATTGCAACTATACTACAATTATTTTAACGTTCATAAGAATTATTTGCTAGAGTGGCTTTCTCTTTAATATTTGGAATTCCTGGACTTGTAATATTTAATAATAAGTGGTTGCACTCGTGTTTGATATTTACAGGTAAATTCTCCTCTAAGAGCTTTACTTAGAAATTATGTTGCAGCTTTGAACACCAGAGCTGTCTATGCCTGAGATTCACCCCTCAGAGGGTCTTGTCCATTAAGAACTGTTATTCTCCTAGCAGCACAGCCCAGCAAACCTGAAGGAATTAAGGAATAAAGGCGAGGGAAGGAGAAGTGGGGAGGAGAAAGGAACTAAAATCTATGCTGTGCCAGCCTCCACACAAAGCACTTTGTACACATGCGTCATTTCATGCTCCCAATTCTATGAAGCTGGTATTGTTATGCCCATTTTACAGATGAGGAAAATAAAGCTTAGACAGTTAAATTATTTGCCTCAATATACACACAGCCGTGAAGTGGCAGAGGTAGGAACCTAGCTGGATCTCTTTTTTTTTTTGGTGAGGAAGATTAGCCCTGAGCTAACATCTGTTGCCAGTCCTCTTTTTGCTGAGGAAGAGTGGCCGTAGGCTAACATCTGTGCCCATCTTCCTCTACTTTATGTGTGGGACACTGCCAGGGCATGGCTTGATAGGATGCCATGCCATGGCCAGGATCCGAACCTGCGAACCCCAGCCTGCCAAAGTGGAGCGCGCGAACTTGACCGCTATGCCACTAGGGGCTGGCCCCTAGCTGGGTCTCTTTAACTGCAAAGGCCCAGCTTTGGAAGAAAAGAAGAGAAAAATCAAGAAAGATGGAGAAGAGAGAACAGATCAGAAAAGCAAGCAGATGGGCTTTATTGAGCAAATCATATTAGATTCTCTAGTCTAATCCATCCACAGGTGAGGGGAAACAATGTTGGGAGAAAGCATTCAGGAACGTAACTCAATCTTCTCTAACAGTCACCTTGTTTTGCTACAAGGACAGCAAAGGTTGTTTTTGAGAGCTCCATTTCCAGCCTTTTGGCTTGTTTCCATCCATTTGTCCCTATATTCTTTTTCTCATTGCATTTGCTGCTTTTTGCTTAATTTAAAATTCTACTCTACTTCCCTGGTCAAATCTCCCCCTGCACCCTTCCCCCCAATTAATGGCCACACAAATTCCCATATTGCCAGGGCATCAAATGAGGCATCGACATAAAGGACTTTGGGAGTGGGAGTTTCTAGAAAGCAAGGAATCAACAGACACTTTTGCTTTAATAACCTGAACGTGTTGTACATTTCAGAATAAAAAATTTGAAAGAGACTAGAAGAAAAGCACCTGTTCCTACCTATTTTTCTGTGATTCTCTGACATCTGCCTGGCAGCAGCGAGGCTGTAGACAATGCAGTCTCTTAAGTCAGACTGCCAGGAGTTAACTCCCAGCTCTGCTACTTTCCAGCTGTGTAACCTTGGGCAAGGTCCTTAACCTCTCTGTGCCTCAGTCTACTCACCTGTAAAATGGGGATAGCAGTAGTATCTCCCTCAGAGGGGAGTCATGAAGAAGAAATGACTTAGTGCAGATAAAATGCTTAAACAGCATCTGGCCTAGAGTGGGTGCTGGTAAATCTTAGCAGCCGTTGATCACTCAGCATCCCCCTTCCTTCTAAGTCCCACGAGGATGTCCTGGAGGAGGGCTTCTCTCCTTCCTGACACATGTAGTCAGTTCTCCTTCAGTACTGTGCCTAATTCTATACAAAATATCTGTCTTTCTAAATAAAGGGTCACACAGATCATTCCAGAAGAAATTTCATCCTCCAATTCACAAAGTCAGGCGGTGGATTTTTTTTATGATACATCTGCTTTGAAGGCCAAATCAGATTGGAAAATTTATAAATTTTAGTCTTATTGTTATCAAAAGGCATCAAGTTGTTTAAACATCAAATTGTCCTCCAATTCCCTTTATATTTTTAAGATAGAATTTCAGTCATTAATTCAAGAAGTGTTTATTGAGCACCTACTGTTTGCTAGGCCCTGTTCTAGGCTGTGGGAATGCATTGGTGGATAAGATAGACCAAGAATAGGGGCTGACGAGGGAAAAAATGAATAATAATTTTTTAAATTATCATATTAATAATAAATAAACAAGGAATGTATTAGATAGTGACAAGTGCTGTGCAGAGAATTAGAATTGGCTTCTACGATACAGTGTCAGAGACTATTTTAGGTTGAATGGTGAGGGACAGCTTTGCTAAGGAGGTGACATTTAAGTGGACATTCATGTGACAAGAAGTCCTCACTGCCACCATGATAGTGTTAAAATCAGGGTGGAGGGGAGCATTCTAGGCAGAGAGAACAGCTTCTACAAAAGCTGCACTGTTGTAGGTCAGGCTCTCCCAGAGGCCGAGTCTGAGCAGAGATGTGCATACAGGGAGTGTATTCAGTAGTGCACCCCGTGAGGATGTGAGGGAGTAGGCAGAGGGGCTGTCGGGCTGTGAGGAGGCTAGAACAGAGGCTTTGGCGGCCCTGCAGGGAGTTCTGAAGCTGGGATGGCCCTTCAGAGACAACTGGAATTGAGGCGATGGATCCTGGCCTTTTTCCTTCACTTTGCCCATCATTGGATGTAGGCCGCCCCCAGGGAGGCGGTGTAGCTTTGGGCGAGGTAGTTGCCTTCACGTTCTGCTGAGGACAACTCCCCAGGAAGGATTCTGCCTCAGCAATCAACCTCCCAGCTGTGGGGAAGGACGCCTCAGTCCTGAAGGGTAACCTGGGCACACACTACAGCATCTGCTACTCTCTCCAGGATGGGAGCAGGCTGAGTTTGTTCAAGGAACTACAGAAGGCAGCCCACGTGGTTGGAACAAAGCAAACAAGAAGGAGAGTGATACACATCAGGTGGGAGAGGGAGGCAGGCGAGAGGATCTGTAAACAACAGAGAAGAAAAAGTAGGACATTGTTCTCTAAACTTAAATAGGAACAGAGTCATGCTTAAAATTGTGGTGGAGGACATGTGACCAGGTCCTATATAAAGTTCCACATGAGAAAATTTTTTAGACTATACGTTCAGTGTAAACACTTTGTCTCTCAAAAGGAACTGGATATCCCTCCATTTTACAAGGGAAAATGACGTAATTGATACTATATCCTCTTTTTGCTCTGGCCACCAGGGAGTTCAGAGCTAAATCTGATGCCTATGTACTTTTCAATCTCTTTCCTTTATCTAATTTTCTTCTTTTTATTTTGTTAGCTTTTTAGAAGGCGGCAAGATACAAATAAATTTAACAAATACACATTTTATTTACACAAGTAATACATTTCCTTATTAAAAAGATAAGGCTCAAGGGGCTGGCCCGGTGGCGCAAGCGGTTAAGTGCGCGCGCTCCGCTGCGGCGGCCCGGGGTTCGCTGGTTCGGATCCCGGGCGCGCACCGACGCACTGCTTGGTAAGCCATGCTGTGGCGGCGTCCCATATAAAGTGGAGGAAGATAGGCACCGATGTTAGCCCAGGGCCGTCTTCCTCAGCAAAAAAGGAGGAGGATTGGCGGATGTTAGCTCAGGGCTGATCTCCTCACAAAACAAACAAAAAAACAAACAAACAAACAAAAAAAAAGATAAGGCTCAAGTCCATTCTTCATGTAGTTCCTTGCCTGCTCCTCCAGAGCAACCCTGTTACCAGTGAGAAATATGTATGCGTATGTGTGTGTGTGTGCATACATATGTGTCTATATGTATTAACTGTCCCTTGACTGTGCATTTACATGTATATGTACTGATAGAAGCTTCTGAACTGTGATTTTATTTAGTATTTTCTTCCTTATAAAAAGAATATAGACATATCACACGGAAAAATATTGTTCCATGACCTGTCACACATGTTGATCCACAACTTGCTTCTTTCTCAGCAGAATGTCCTGAAGCTGTACCCATCTTAGTCCATAAAGAACAGCTTCATTTTAACCGCTATGCAGTCTTCCATGTAAGACAACAGCAGAATTTATTTCGCCATTTCCCTCTCGACAGACATTTAGGTTGTGTTCAAATCTCCCCTTTGCCATTACAAACAACGCCCCAAAGAACATCTTCCTGTGTCCCCCTTGCACACCTGCTGGAGTGTTTCTCCTGTAGGGACGTGGAGAAGCGGAAGTGCCGGGTACACAGATAATGTTAATGGGATGCGAAGTTGCCCACTGAAAAGGCTTTACCATTTTATATCTTCACCCACAGTGCAAAATGCTTTTGTGAAAACAGGAACCTGGCTCCACCACACGGCATCTCATTCTCTGAGGCATTTCTGTCCTTCATGTTGTCCCCTCTCTCCAGTGGCAGCGTGCAGTGGCTCAGGACAGTGAGGCTGGCAGGCCCAGGAAAGGACATTGGCCTGACCACCAAGGCGGCAGCCCCCAGCCCAGTAGTGCTGAGCTCTCCTGGGACACTTGACTCGTTCCTGGAATTGGGCTCGGAGATACTTCTTTTCCACCTTCCCCCTCCTTGCCACGAGCCCCCTCCCCTCACCTTCGAGACCATTCTCGCTCTAAGAACAAATAATACAGGAGCCAAGCAGCCTAACATAAGCCGGGCCACGTGATCTGGAGGCAGCTCCCAGCAGACAACAGGCAAATGTTGTCAAATGCCTTCTGCCAAACACTTTCCAGCATCCTCCGTCACGAGGTTAGTAAAGCCCAGCCCGCTGGGGACGGCGAGCGCGGCTGGAATCCTGGCGGCACAATACCCTCTATTCACGCACGGGTTTCGGAATGGAAAGCAGCCTGTTCCATCATCCTGGCATCCTAGCTGCCGGCACATGTCCCCTCCACGGCCCCGCCCTCTCACACACCTCCCTTGTCACCTCTGTCACTTCGAGCTCCTTGTGTGCCATCAGGATGGAGGCATTGTCCCTTTCTGCAATTTACAGGGAAGTGAGGCCCTTCTCCAAAGGAAGAGGATAGAAATCCAAATTGTCACTTTCTTGGGGGGCATTTTCCTTTCTTTAGAAGAAATAAAAATGAGGCCTTGGGTCGGCGATGGGCTTTCAATATTTCAAATTAATATGAAACAAAATAAATTTAATGTTTCTTTTTAAAATGTTCTTGGAGGCCAGAGGTAGAAAATTGGGCTTGGTACTGTTCCAAAGAAATACGTTGAAGTTTTAGACCACGTCACGGGTCCTGGGCCGGACCCATGGGGTGTAACCCATACCTGACTTTTTGCACCCATTTCTGACTTGATTCTTTATTCGACGGTGGCATAATATTATTTACTTTCATAATGCAAGTTCCAGAAAGGGAGGCTGAACATTTTTAGCTCTGAATGTAACCAGAGGTGCTAGATAATACCAGTAGATGTGACTGTGTCCGGCTAGAAGCCCTCAGCTACAGATGGAGGGAGGTGAATTAAGCAGGACAACGTGAAGGGTATAAATGTCTCAGAGAATGAGATGCTGTGTTGTAGAGGTAGGTTCCTATTAAAAAAAAAGTATCCTGTGGGGTGAATGTGTAAAATGGCAAAGCCATTTGAGTGGGCAATTTTGCAATCCCATTACCATTTTGATATGAGCATCCAGAAATTCCACTTCTTGATACCAACATGGAAAACACTCCCACAGGTGTGCAAGGGGGCACATATGAAGATGTTCTTCAGGGCCCTATTTCCAATGTAGAGACAAGGAATAGATGGAAAGGGAAGATAGAGGGGGATGGTTCATGGTAGAGAAGGTGCCAAAATCACCTCAGCTGCCTTATATTCAGGGCCACCAGAGCTCTGGGCTGCCAGCCCCTGGCCTAGGCCCCAAGAGTAGCGTGAAGGTTGTAACACTGTGCTATTAAATACTGCCTAGTTTCTGTCCAAAAAAAAGGGACTTGATTAACCGACAACTGAGCAGAGGGATTCCAGAACCTGGCTTACCCCAGGCCTTTCTGGAAGACCTCCTCAGTAGCTTGTAGGCCAAACACAGGATATGGATTAGATTATTCCAGATTCTGGTCCGATTCAGATATTACAATGGCAGAAATAAATCCCTGATTCAGTCCATTGCTCAGCATCAGCCAAACCTGCAGGTTGAGCAAACACTGGTGGCATGCCAGGCTCCCACCAGGGGACATCACCAGCCGGGCTCATTTCACCCTCATGAAAACCTTGTAGAGTAGGAAGGCCCCTACCTCTGTTTGAAGAGGAAGAAACCAAGGCAGGCGACTAAACCCCACAGAGGGTCACAGTCTCACCCCACCCACGTGGGGGGAAATGCCTAATCCTAAGAAGAGCCTCAACAACGCGGAGGCGGGGCCCGCTGAGGTCCTGGGAGAAACACCGGGGATCCGCCTGAATACTGGTTTCTGGTTGGTTTGTCTACCCAGCAGCAAACCATGGAGTGGACTTAGTTGTTGTTGTTTAATAAAATGGATTGGTTTTTTGTTTGTTTGTTTTGGCCTTTTGTAGAATCAGCCTCAGGCCTCACCAGAGCCCACACCACCATTTTGTGCTCATTATCATCTGGTGGTAGTCTCACTTTGGTTCCAATCTTCCTTCTGAGAAACTGTCGGCTTTTTAAAGACAATGGTGGGGTCACATCTTCTTGTTCACTGCTGTATTCTACAGTGCCTGGCACATAGTAGGACTCAATAAATATGTGCTGACTCACTGACCAAATGAACATCAGTCCCTCACACACAGTAAGAACTGTAGAAGCATCATACGTGAGTTCAGACTCCAAGCAAGGCTTCTCCCAGCCAAGTGACTCTGGGCAGGTCACTTTGCTTCCCTGACCCTCCTTTTCCTCCTCCATGTAATGGGGATACTGTCACCCATCTTGTGGGGGTAGTGACAGCAAATATGAATGTCCCCGGCACAGAGTAGGCACTTGAAAATATGAATCAGATCTATTAATATTAACCAGGCTTTCCTTTAACCACCCAGGTCTTAAGACTAAAAAAAGAGAGTTTTTTAACCTGTGCAAATTCTGCCTTCCTTCCTTCCCACCTTCTCTCCTTTCTGCTCCTTCCTTCTGCAGTGTTACTTACTGTGTTTGGGGCACAGTGCTAGCAACTATGAGAACGTGAATAGGAATTTTTGGTCCCTGCCTTCAAAGGACTTTCAGTCTAAGATATAAAATAACTATAAATATAAATATCTTATATAAAAAGATATAAGATAACTCAGTACCTGGTGTTTAGACCATCACAGCACTTTGTTATCAAATGAATGAATAAGCGAATTTGCCAGGGAAGAGGTGATTAACGAGTGATTAGCAGATGGGGTTGGGTGGGCATTAAACACAGTTTCATGGAAGGGAAATTTGAGGTGAGCCTTGATGGGTGAGCACAGCAGAGAGGGCCACCTCCCGTGCTAGGACAGCCACGCACTATGTGTGGGGATGGAATGTGGCGAGATGTGTTTGGGGAACAATAAACAGTCCAGTTGGCTGGAGAAGAGTATATGTGTGGGGAGTGGGGTGAGAGAAGCCTGGAGAAGTAGTCAGAGGTGAGAGGGTGGGGGCCTTGGATGCCACGGTAAGGAATTTGGACTTCTTTGGAGAGGCGAAGGGAGCCGTTGAAGGGTTTAGATTGCTTAGCAAGTTGTTTTTTCCCCCACAGATTTTACAGTCTCAGATCTCTCTGACAACCTCAGTAATAAGTTATGATGTTCAGCAAATTAAAAAAAAATAACAAAAAACGCTGTTGTCTTTTCTTTTGATAAAATAGAAGAAAACAGTTTCTGTTTCAGACATATCTGCAAGGACTTGAGAAGTGGAGACTGAACCGAAAGCCCATGTGTACATATAAGAAAATGTAGGTTTACAAAGAGAACAGAAGGAAAAATTATGGCAGGTGCTGAGCCATTCGCTCTTCATTGTAGTGTTAATACAAAGCTTCCACCATGTGCCCTAGGGTGCTGCATGCTGAAACCTTGTGAGGAGGTCTTTTTAGAATGTACACTGCAGATAATGACTCATGCTGGCTAGTAGACTGAGTTCATTATCTCTCCGTAATAGGATAGGCTCGATTCAAATATGATCAAGTTGTTAAATAGATCAGAAAATGGAAGAAGTGGGGAATGTGTTTGTGATCATTAAAAAAAATCCAGGTATAATGGAGTATTGTTCACCATGTCAGACTAATGATGTCCTCTAAAAGTGAGGAGGAAAAGGGGAAATGTCATTAGATATGAAGAGAAACAATTAACTGCCTTTCTCTCCGCCGTGCCTTAGTCAGAGAGGAGGACGTTCCAATTAGCAACTTTGGTACAGGCACAGACCCTCTGGATTTTGTAGGGAGGTTTGGGGAAAGGTGTAATGATGCTATTCCTGTAGAAACTCATCAAGCATCAAAGTTGCCCTTAACGCCAATTACATCTGTTTGTTCATAGAGCTTATTAAAATGCTTCATAGTCATAAGCCACCTAGATACCTTGAGGCAAAAAGGCTCCCATAAAAGGAATAAAACGTGGGTAGAGTGTAGTTATTTAGAAGGCTCTGGCCTTTGGCAGGTAACTGCTTCATTAGCTCAGCCTGTGTGAACTGTGACTTACACCCATCTGATTCAGTTTGTTGCGGCTATGGGATCATTTAATGAGATGTATTTTAACCTTGATCTTGTATTTTAATCTTGATCTCTTGGCCACATTTAGTTAGCAAACAAGCCACACAAACAACAAGTAGAAACTGAGGCACAGGGGGCTTAAGTAAAGTAACTAATCAGTGGGGGTGGCCAGGAATTTACCTGGGAGCCTGTGCTCTTTAACACCACATTTGGAAGCATTATTTCCCCCCATAACTCACCTCTCCTGCATTTCCCAATCATGGGGAATGGAGCCCCCATTCCTCCATTCAGCGCAGTTAGGAACCTGAGAGAACTTGCCTTGATTGCTTCCAGCCTCCTCACATCTGGCAACATGAGACCCACACCCTAAATGTTCTCTCTGCTCCCACGGTCACTCTTTCAATTCATACCCATCATTTCTTGCCTGGACTATTGTAGTAGCTCCTAACTGATCTCATTTGTTCATTCATTCATTCAACAAACACTAATTGGTCAGCCTCCATGTGCCAGGCCTCACTAGTCCACCTTGTGCACACCATAGAGGTGCCAGAGTGACCTTTCCAAAGGATAAATTTGATCATGCCACTCTCTTGCTTAAAAAAAACTTAACTGGCTCCCTATCATTTTAAAGGATCATATACTTTTTATAAGATGAATTCTGAATGGGTTAGAATGCATGTTCGTTGAACATGCCCATGGATTTTTCTGGCCAGAATTAATTTTAGGAAATCATTAGCAAAGATAAGCAAAAAGGAATATGTTCCCCCTCCCCATGGTTTGTCCTGCACAAAGTTCCAGCTGCCTAGATTATTCATGTGTTTGCATTAGACTGGAAAATGTTCCAAAATCTAATAGTCTAAAGAGTTGAAGTCAAAGCTGTTTAAGGAGATTGCCTAATGGAACTCTCAATAGTGAAACTTGAAACTATGAAACGTGGGTTTTTAAAAAAATTATTCTTTTATACTCAATCCATTGCTGGTAAATAGAACATACTAAGCTTTAAATTAATGTTAGTTACTGTTGTTATTGATGACATTATTATTATTATTCCTACAGCATCCCCAAAACACTCGGGTCTTCCTGCCTCTGAGTCTTTATTTTTTCAGTTCTCTGAGTATCACTCCACTGCCTTCTGAAAATAACACTTTCATAGTAACTCTTCAACTCCAGGGCTTGCTAAATTCTTGTGCCAGGCCATATTCTCTCGTGGGCATTTAAAGATCTTGCACACCCCCTGCCAATGGTCCTTTCCTTTTAAATACCCCTTTACAGGCCTCCTTTTCCACTCAGACCAGTGTCTCCATCATCCAAAGCACATGCCATGTTGGCCTCTCGTCTTTGCTGTTCTCCTTGCCTGGAATCTCCTCCATCTACCGTGGCAGAGTACCACAGTGGTTTAGAGTGAGACAAACTCTCTCGTTTACTAGCTGCATGACTGTGGACAAAAGAGCTCCACTCTCTGAGCCTCAGTTCCTGCCTCTAAAACCTGAGTATAATACCTACCTCACATGGTTATTGCAAGGATCGAATGAGGTCGTGGAAACCCAGCGCCTGGCACCCAGTAAGAGCTCAGCAGATGCTGTTGTTGTTATTACAAAGTTCCAATCCCAATTCATCCATGAAATCTTATTCTTACATCTACTACTTACATCTTACTACTTACATCTACTCTTATCTACACACCAATCTCTCTGTTTTCCTGCCTCCGAGTGTACCTGTGGTCAGGAGTTCATAGTACTTAAATATTCTTATTTCTGTGCATTATTCTTTCCAAATAGACTGCAAAGTGAACTAGGGCATAGATCGTGTCTTATGTCAATACAAGGGCCTACAGGAGCCAGACAAGGAGCAGAGAATAGATTGAGTTTTTAAGAAAAAGAGGGAGGAGTGAAGACTCTGGCCAACTGGAGGCCCATGTAAATCTGGCCAATTGTTGTCATGTGGGAATATGGGCCCAGTGTTGCCAGATCTCAGCCTTTTGGAAAGAAGCCAGAAATCCAGATTCTTAGGTGAAATGTCCTGAATTTTAGAAGTTGGGCCAACAGTGTTCAGGCCAAACAACGCAACTGGTGTTAGACCCCAGTTTGTGAAAGCTGTGTTACTCAGATGGCCCCTGAAGTTTGTGCTAGTTATTGGACCTCTGAACTCACTTTTATACAGAAACAATACTATGAATGGCATTTAGGAGTCCCGGGTAAGCTAGAAGGCTGATTCCCATTCGCACCAGACCTGAGGCTTAGGACAGTCTTAAGAAACCTAATCTCTATGTGAAACTATTTTCCCACAGGGAAACACATTTAGGGTTCAGAGTTATGATGTTGGAGACCTATACTAGGATGTAAGCCCTTTCAGGCCAGGGCCTTGGTTTTGTTCACCACTGTTTCCTTAATGTCTAGAACACCGCCTGCTACTCAATGAATATTTGTTGAATTAAAGATTACCTGTGTCTTTATCCATCTATCCACCATTAATATGTGCTCACCGTGGCATCCCCAGCACCTGGCGGGTGATAAGAGATCAATAAATATTTGTTGGCTGAATAGATAACTGAAACAATCTATCCGTCAAACACTTATTAAGTACCTGCTGTGTGCCAAGGAGTATGCTGGACTTCAAGGATACAGAAGTGAATCAGACACCACCCCAGCCTCAACGAGTTAGGTTCCCTAGAAAAGATTGCATAAACTAGTTCCTGGAACACTTCTAAAAATTGTCAGGAGTTACTTAGTGTTCCCCTTCCCAGAAGAGGGGGGTGTGGATGCGATGACCTGGGACCATTCAGCACTAGACTTCTTCATTTATCTGAGAGTCCCTAGGGTGTTTGGATGTGAAATGATTGAACCAATTTTCTTTCAACCATATGTCAGAATGAGCCAAATGAGCGCTGCCCTTTCAAGTGGGCACCTCGGGAGGTCCGTGTCCTCATTCCACTTCAGTTACGACAGCTCTGGACCACTTGTTTGGCAAGAGCCCTCAGAGAAAGTTAGAAGCCACTTAAGGACATTTATTTCATTACTTTAGCATCATGCCTTATTTTTGACCTCCCATCCCACCACCACCAAATATTTGGGAGAAAAGGATTATTCCAGTCACTTTATCCCTCACACTTGGTTCCAAATGACTTTGGGTTGTTTCCTAAAATCCAGTTCATGATCCGAGAAGAAATATTTTCTGTTGTGTGTTTATTGAACAGTGTGTGCTCCAGGCTCTGAAGGCAGCAGGGCCCAAAGAGAAGTCCCCAAATTGTCATGTGCCTCACTTCCAATGTGTCTATGACAAAGACACATTGGAAGTGAGGCACACACTCCCACAAAGAGGGAGGATTCTTTTGGATGCTTACATTCTGGTATTTGGGTTAAAGAGGAAAAAAAAAGATAAACTGTAGCTAGTTTACTTTTATTTCCCCAATATCTAGCACAAATTCTGGACATGTAGACATCCAAAAATGTTTTATGGAGAGGAAAAATGGATGATGATGAGGTCCAACATCTACTAAGTGCTTACCACGTGCCAGGCACTGTGCTAGTTTGTGTCACACGTTACATCTGATCATCACAACAACCTTATGAGGTCAGTACAGTCTGCACCTCCAAAAGGAAACTGAGGCCCAAACTTAAGTAACTTGCCCAAGGTCACCAAGCCAGCAAGTGACTAAGGCTAGGATTTGAACCCAGGTGGAAAGTCCCTACCTTGAACCCCTAACCTATACTCATTAAGAAGGTAATGGGTATAGAATCATATAATCCTAGTACAGTGGAGAAGGCGAGCCTAAAGAAACCAAGTGGTTCAGCTCCCTGCTGTGCTCATAAAACCTCCCTTCAGTCAGCGAGTTAGTGGCTGTCTAGCTCTCTAGCCTCTCCCTGACCACTCCACTGTTCTTGTTAGCCAAGAAGCTCCAAGATTTTGACACCTATTAGAAGTAACTACACAAGTGAGTATGTGGTTTGAAGCTTGGTGGATTGGGGCACCTGCAAGATTCTGTGTTGTTTCTGGAGTTTTGGGGAACCTGATCCACCCAGAATGTGGCCAGGCCACTGACAACACAGAGGAGAGGGACTGGGAATTGGGGCTAGAAAAGTGACTTGAAGTCATGCCCAAAGGGGCCAGGAGTCTGATCCTACTAACCTGCTAATTCCGTGCGTGACCTTAGGCAGGTTGCTTTGTCTTCCTGGGCCTCGGTCTCCCCCTCTGTAGGAAGAGAGTTATTTCTCAGGTCTGCCCAGGTCTGGAGGAGGAAGATTAGAAAGAACAGGCCCCTCTTGCTTGGGGTTTGCTCATTGGGCATTTATTTCCCCAGGCTGGAGGAGAATTATGAGATTGCAGAAGGGGTCTGCATCCCTCGCAGTGCCCTCTACATGCATTACCTGGATTTCTGTGAGAAGAATGACACCCAACCTGTCAACGCTGCCAGCTTTGGAAAGGTGAGTCCAACCTCACCAGGCTTACTCCTTTTCTTCACCCACTTTTAAGTAATTTATGTACAGTTCTTAATCGTGTTTTAAAACATCGTAATTGGGTTTCTTTAGTTACCAAAAGTAAATACTTTGGTTGCTTTGCTGTAAAAATTTCAAACAATTATTAACAAAGTAATACCAAACCAAATACCAAAACAAAATAATATCAAAGTATTAAAAATTTCAAACAATTCAGACACATTGTAAAATACAAGTGAATGTCTAACTTGAGTTTCCTCAGTAGTTAATTTGCAGACAGTAACTTCTTTTCTCTGGGAGGCAAATATTGAACTCACAAGCTTGTTCTATGTATGTCAGTGAGCCTGGGACAAGCAAACTGCTTGGTTTAGTAATGTGAAAGGCTGGGGGAAACTGGGAAATGGCCTTGTATTATTAGTTTGGAGATCTGGGGTCCCTCGCTGGGAGTGGTACTATTTGTAATATCACTGCAACCTGATTGTTCTCTGTCCATCTTGTTCTCTGTCCATCTTAGGGCTGTGTCTACAAAAAATTGTCACTGATCATTCATATTTAACAGGCCAAGGAAAGCTGTTGGAGCACTCTTTAAGAATGATCATTTGTTTATTTGATAGATAAAAATCTAGATTTTTATGCCTCCAAAATACTCAATTTAATTTGAGTCAATACTTCTCAACTCCTTCTTCTTTTATTAGTTTATTTTTCCTATGTATAATTTTTACTGCATCTGCTAACAAAAATAGGCAGGCTTGTTCTGCACCAAATTCCTTACCAGTTTTCTAAGTGCAGGCATAACAAGGACTGAAATGGCAGAAGGAGGTCAGTGTATAAGTTTCAGGAATTCCCTTTTCAGATCCCCAACAGATAAATCATCAGCAGGAACAAAACAAAAAAAAGAGCAGTGTTGGGCCTGAGCCAACCCCCCTGGAGAGTCCAAAACTGAGTGGCTGAGAATTGGTTTCACTCAATAAATAGGAAGATGTCCTGTGGCAACTTAGGGAGGAGAAAACGTTTTTGTGTTGCATTAACGCTATTTCTCCAAAGTGAAAAGAATTTTTTAAAAAGTCAACGGAGAAACCACCTTTGCCGTTTCGTTCGTCCGTTTCTTCAGTCTATCGGTACTGGCTGAGATGGGCTGGGTGGCAGGCACTGCGGCGGGCAGCGGAGACCCGGAAGGGAATCTGGTATGGGTCCTGCTGTGGAGGAGCTCACAGTCTAGGGAGGGACACCGTCGGCCCCTCAGCTGGTGGGAGAAGGAAGAGCACGCCAGGAGTGTGTGGGATACCAGAGCTTTGTCACATGTCTGTGGTCCTGGAACATTCACTTGCATCCACACACTCCCTCGCAGCAGCTGCAGTGGAGAATCTAGATAAGGCCTCTTAGATGAAGGGACAGGTTGAGTGAACCAAAACACCAAGAATCCTAACTCTCTTGGACTTATCACTTACCCTCTCTGAACGTCAGCCCTCTCAGCTGTGAAATGGGAATTAACCCCTACCTTCTGCAGGGGGATGTTGCAAGATTCAAGTGAGAGGATGTTGGCGGATGATGTAAGGTACCATTCACTCAGTCATCTGTCAGCTCAGATATTTAGTACCACCTACCATGGGCCATTACAAGTGTTGTTGTTATGAATTCTCCATGAGATGTTTGTGCACAGATACAAATAGCCATTTGTTAGCTTAGATTCTGGAAGAAAAAGAAACCTGCACCATTTCTAGAAACTCCAACTTGCCTGTGTAAGGACCTTCTGTTCTCTTTTTCTCAAATACTTTTGTAATCCTGTTGTCTGCTCAGGGTTTCCTTGACCTTAGGATCTAGCTAAAATCGATTTAAGTCTGCCCCTCTTCCCAGCACCCCAGTTCCATTCCCATTTTAAATCTCAAGTCTGCCCCCAAGATTTCAGAAAATTCCAGGGCACTTGCCTTCTCAGGGTCACCTTGACTTGGCACTCTGTCTTCTGCATGTACCACCTCTCTCTCCACCTGTGCTGTTCAGTATGGTAGCCATTAGCCACACACGGGTGTTTACTTACAGTTAATCAAAATTAAAAATTCACTTCCTCAGTCACACTAGCCACATTTCAAATGCTCAATGGCCACATATAACTAGAGGCTACCATATTGGACAGTGTAGCCAGAACATTTCCATTATCACAGAAAGTTCTATTGGACAGCCCTGTTCTGAATCATCGTGAGCGAGGGATGAAACTCAGGGTCCTCTCTGTTTTGCACAAGACAGCCCACAGAAAACATTCATGATCCTAGTTACTGAAGTTTGTAGGAGGGGTTCATATCCCAAACGGTGTCCTATGGAACAGATGTCCACACCTCAAAATGTTCATCCACCTCCACACTACACTGGAGGCTTCCTGGTCCTCCACCTGCTGGTTCCCCACTGCTAGTCCCGCCCGCTCTACTCTGCGGCCTCTCTCCTCCCCCACCACCTCCTTCTGCTCCCCTCACACCTCTCTCCCCCTCCTTCTTGGAACAACCTCCCCCAAACTTTGTGATATATATGATATACATTATAGTTATATATGATATAATTATATCACATATATGTTCTCCCATCCTTGGTTCCTGCTGACAGTCTATGCCCACAGGACTTATTTACCCCAAATGGATTTCAAAATATTTTTCTAAATAGTAAATTTCCTCCCTAAGAAGAATTACAATGCCAGCTGCTTCCAAAATAGCCATTAAAAAATAAAGCATTCAAACTCTGTCTTATCTTCAGTCCAAAAGCAAAGAAATGCTCTAATGGTATTAAAAGCACAGTGCAAACGCTCTTTGCAGCTGCCTTGCCATCGATTTCAGATGCAATAGAAATTGGGGCTGTCCTCCCAGCCGCAGAGGACGGAAGGTGCCTGCTGAGGGCTTCCACACTGAGCTTGTTGAATTGAAATCCCAGACACATTTGCCCTCCCTGAGGGCTCCCAGCTTGCTGCAGCTGCCATCTCCTTGAGAGAAAGGGACCAGTTGTTCTGCAAAACCTTGGAGTGTAATCGCGGACAGTCTTCCTTTGAGCGGTCTGTCCGAACTTATGATTCATCTATGAACTTTTAACTCAGAGCAGGCGAGTTTCAAGATTTCAGCTTAGTTTTTAGAGAAAAATTAGATTGGTGGTAGTCTCCCCACCCAGCTTGCAAGTGGGCTGAGGGGAAAGAAACGTCAGAGGTTAAGTTCCCCACCATGTCGCCTGGCTGGGATACTGTTCTCGATAAAGTGGATGGCAGCAATTGCTTTGCTGCAAGTGAGATCTGAAATAGAAATCCTCTTTCCAACACTGTGGCCAAGTTTCATAAGCACTGGCTTCCAGTAATGTCGTAGTGACTTTGGGTCCCGGAATTAATTTAGGAATTGCAGAGAATGCCGAGGCTTCTAGCTGAACTGGTCTTGTGCCTGCTTTTGCTGTTGGCTTGGGTAATGAAAGGTCACCCAACCTGGAGTCACTTAACTCTTCTGAGCTCCCATTTTCTTGCCTTGAGACGGGAATAACCTTCACCAAATTACTCTAGGGACAAAATGGGACAGTGCTTATGAGAGCATTTTTAAAAACTGTAAAGTATTCTACCAATGGAAGAAATCACCATTATCTAAAATTGGCCCCATTCCATCCTATCTCCTCCATTTCCTTACCATGCTTTATTTTTCTTTATAGCATTTATCACTGTCTGAACTATCATATGTATATGATATAAATATATCATATATATGATATAACATATTATAAATTTAAATACAAATATATTTATAAGTATGTACATGTAATTATATAATCTATATAACTATCATATATATATGATATAACTAATCTGTGTATTAGTTTCTCATGTTTTGTCTGCCTCCTTCTCTAGAATAGAAGCTCCATGAGGACTGTTTGTTCACTGTGCATCCCCAGCTCCCACAATAGTGCCTGACACAGAATAGGCCCTCAGATATTTGTTGAAGATTGAATGATTTATATTATTACTATTTGCCAGGGACCATAAGAATCATTTGACATATGTGAATTTGTTTAACCCATACAATAACCACTGTATGAAGTTGGCGTCGTCTCCATTTTCCATTAGCCCATTTGCTGAGTAGGGATGAACTTGCGGAGGTACCAAGGGAAACTGGCTGTATTTTCACTTACTTTGAAGAGTCGCCTTCAAAGTCCTGTGTCCAGCCTTCCTGCTCTGGCCTCTGACAACATCACAGGGAAATCTCACAGCATCTGACCATGTTCAGCCATCACAGCAGTCTTGATTGGATAATTAAAATTCTCAGCTGTGCTAAAGTCTAGTTCAGTCCACCTCACATGGGAGTCAGAGCCTCTCCCTCTCTGTGGCTCAGAATTTGCTCTGTGATAGAAGAGTGGAGCTGGCTCTTTCTCTCTTCTTGTGGCTCCTGCAGGGCTGGGGGAGGGAGACAGTGGAGGAGGGTGGTTAGAAGAAAGGCAACATGAGTCGTTTCGACCAGCTGGTACCCTTTGAGGGCTCCTCCTAATTGTCATCGCCCTCTCGTATGATCCTCGTCCATACACTGGGGGAAGGGGTCCAGTTGTGGATTTTTGGGGAGCCCCTATGGATCTCTGTCCACGCTGGCTGAAAGGACGTGCTCTCCAGCCACCCTCCTACCACCCGCCAATGGGCTGCCCTTGCTCCTCCAGAGGATTCACTCTATGGCTCCGTTCTTGCGTTGGAGGGTCTTGACCAGCTCACCACACACCTCGTGTTGCACCCTGATTCCTAGAGATGCCCAGATGAACCCCCACAAGTGTAACTGGGGTTTGGAATAGGCTCAACTCGATGACAATAAACAGAAGATAGCTTGCTTTGTTCTTGTCACTCTTTCAACCGTGCTATGGCCAAACTCCCTTCCCTGGCCCCTGATGGTTTCGTGGCCGGTTCAGTAGCTTTTTGGTGACTGATTATAAGAAGCAGCCTCTTTTCAGTAATTTAGACTCTCATTTAGACATTAAAGTCAAGTCCAGTGCTCCAGTTGAAACCTGCAATCTCACGTCCACTTGCAAAGCCCTCCCCTACCCCCAGCTCGGGTCTGACCACACGTGGCCTGGTGACCTGCAGTGGGAAGGGGAGAGTGTGTCTGACCTTCTGCTCTTCCCTGACCTTCCCCTCCTGCTGCTGGTGCCTCCAGGCTTCTCAGGTTGAGAAAAAATACTTCCAAAATGATGACCCTAGTTCTCCAGCAAAAGCAGTAAAATAAATATTTAGAGAACAACAGCATTGTAAACTGACACAAATACCAGGTCACAGGGATCAGAATTGGCCTACACATGACATCATACCCAGCTAAATTGCCCAGGATTATTAATAGACAGTCTTTTTAACAGATGGTAGAGATGTCTAGCTATGTCTAATTATGAATGCAGTATTCACAGATTTCTCATAAAATTAATAAAAATCACAAACTCTTACATAGGGCTTTCTATGTACCTGGCATTGCTCTAAGCACTTTACGTATATCAGCCTCGTCTAATTCTCCAAACAACTCTGTGAGGTAGGAACTGTTATTATCCCCATTTCATAGATGAGTCAACTGAGTCTCAGAGAACTTATGTAATTTGCCCAAGGTCACACATCCAATAAGTGGTGGATTCAGGATGTGAACTGGGAGGTCTGGCTCCAGAGTCCATGCACTTAACCATCTCATTTACACTGAGAAAGTTATTTTGGGGGTAGTGTGGGTATGTGTGGAGGACAAAACAGTTGTCCTTTTGACTTTGGTGTAGTCTTTAGCAGTGACCTGGCAACCCCCTAGATGACAGGAATTTGGGAGTGAAGTCTCGGCCTCTCTGTCTCTCAGCGGTCAAGTGCCCCAGTCATTGCAGTTGAGAAATGCCCCCTCAGATATTCCCCCCGGGGTGTTCCAGGACTGTGGACTCCCCTGCCAGTATTTCTCATGCCCCTTCCTCCCTCAACACTTGGGTTCACCCATTTATCCGATATTCAGTTGTGTGGTTCTCTTGTGGACCCAGCCCTGTGCAGGGAGATGGAATATGGAGTGAAGACGACAGTCTGGCCTCGAGGGGAGGGGGCTGCAAAAGGGGCATCTGCACATGAGCAGCTGCGAAACAAGATGGCAGATGTGCCTCTCGAGCTGGAACACCCAAGACTGGGGGACACAGAGGAGGAAACTGCTGCCCCTTAGTGGTAGAGGGCGAGGGGCACCCTGAGAACAAGGTTTATCCCAGGAAACCCCCAGGTACCCAAGACAATAGTCCCCCCTTATCCACGGTTTCACTTTCCGCGGTTTCCCGCTGTCAAATGCCGTCTGAAAATATTAAATGGAAAATTCCAGAAGTAACTCGTAAGTTTTAAATTGCACTCCATTTTGAGTAGCCAAATGTGATGCAGTAGTGATGAAATCTTGCGCCATCCTGCTTCTGGGGTGGGCATCATCCATTTGTCCAGCGTATCCATGCTGTATACTGTATTCCCATTAGTTACTTAGTAACCCTCTTGGTTATTAACTGTCATGGTATCGATTGCTTGTGTTCAGGTAACTCTTACTTTACTTAATAATGGCCCCAAAGCATAAGAGTAGTGATGCTGGCAATTCGGATATGCCAGAGAAAAGTTATCGTTGTTAACCTCTTACTGTGCCTAATTTATAAATTAAACTTTGTCATAGGTATGTATGTACAGGAAAAAACATAGTATATATAGGGTTCAGTACTCTCCCCGGTTTCAGGCATCCACTGGGGTCTTGGAACATTTCCCCTGCAGATAAGTGGAGACTACTGTATTATTTTCTCCCCACTCGCAGCCTTGCGAGATCCGCGGAAGCTGACGTGGGTGTTTTAGTTTCACCAAATACTTCTTCCTGCTGCTTTCCACTGGTCTTTTGGAAACTCTGAAACAAAAACTCCACCTGCACAAAGATGGAGCATCATGTTTAGCAACAAGCTAAGTCTTTTCAGAAAGAAAAACTGGGTCTCAGATTTCTGAGCAAAGAGAACATCTCTAACTTACACAGGGGTTGTTTTCCAAGCATTTGTAACATGCATGCCAGCAGAGGTTTAAAGGCCAAAGAGTGTCTTCTTCACAAACATTTCTTGAGGGTCCCCCATGTGCTGTAGGCCAGGAGTTTCCCATAATGCCATGTTTCGGGCCCTGAACTTGAGGATCTATCGCTCTTACTCTCTATGTGACCATGGACAGGTCCCTTTCCCTCTCTGAACCTCAGTCCCTCCATCTATCAAATGAGGAAGTTAGTCTACAAACTTATGAGGATCTTGACCATTTTAGCTGGGAAAACTTTTCAACCAGAAATTGTAGTCATAGTAATGCTGACTTTGTGGCAGGCACTGGGCCGAGCCTCTGCATGCATTATCTCAGGTAATCCTCACACAGATCCTCACTGTGAATTAGAGGCTAGTTTTGTTCCCATTTAAAGATGAGATAGCTGACTCCAGGGCCACTGGAACCTTCTCTATGAAGTAAATCCTGGGTGGAAATCAGAAGGTGTATCAGTTAGGAAATATGTTGGGGCTGTGGGTAAAAGTGCCCCTCTCCATCCCCAAACAGTGGCTTAAATAAATGAGTCGTTTTACTTTTCTTTACATAAAATAAGTCTAAAAGAAGATAACCCAGTGCTGGTATGACAGCTTCTATAAGAACATCAGGGACCCAGGCTCCTTCTCTCTCTATGCTCTGCCATCCCCAGCAGATGGCTTCCAATTTCTAGGTAACCTCATGGTCCAAAGTGGCTGCTGGACAACAAAGGCTATATTCCAGGCAAGAAGTAGGGAAAAGGGAGTAAGGAGAGAAAGGTCAAAACTCCAGCTGAGTCAGCTCTCTTTAGGAGCTTCCTCAGAGCTCTGCCCAGTGATTTCCCCTACATCTCACTGGCTGCCCTTGGCTGTCAGGCAGGCAGGAAAATGTATTCCATTCCATTTCCATTGTTTACTGGAAAAAAAAAATTAGAGTTTGGTTAAGAAGGGAAAGGGGTAGGTGACTACCCATCTTATCCACATCAGGGCATTTCAGACATCCACGTATCCTTTTTTTTTTTAATTGAGATATAATTGACATATAACATTGTATTAGTTTTAGGTGTACAACATAATGATTTGATACTTGTATATACTGCAAAATGATCACCACAATAAATCTAGTTAACATCCATCACCACATAGTTACAATTTTTTTTTTCTTGTGATGAGAATTTTTAAGATCTACTCTCTTAGCAACTTTCGAAATCCAATACAGAATTGTTGACACTCTTGCATCAACAGAATTGTTGGTAGTCACTATTCTATACATTGCATCCCCAGGACTCATTTATCTTATAACTGGAAGTTTGTACCTTTTGACCCCATTCGCCCATTTCACCCTCGTGTGTCCTTTTGTGTGTCACAACTATGAAATGGAACCCAGGATCCCGAAAGACTGCAGAGTATACTCTCAAATTAAGAGCCCACGGGCAGCAACATAGGTGGTGCAATGTGATCACATAAGACCGCGTGAGGGTCACATGAGTCGTGGCCAGCAATTTGCTGAACTTGTCAGGAAGAGGCAGATTCATGGACAGGCACTAGACAGCCATGACATAGTGTAATTTGAATATGTGGAGAGGCCATTTAGCCTCCCAAATACTCCTCGCCCAAAGGCATGCTGATGTCTCAAATTCCTCAATT
Organism: Diceros bicornis minor; assembly: GCF_020826845.1. Lineage (NCBI taxonomy): Eukaryota > Metazoa > Chordata > Mammalia > Perissodactyla > Rhinocerotidae > Diceros > Diceros bicornis. The sequence continues at coordinate 17,570,372 of NC_080764.1, read as the reverse complement.
CCTTTTATTTAAGTCTGTAAAAATGCAACTACAACAGGACAGGATAATGCATTAACACTTATCACTTACTAACACCTCCATATAAATCAGTTTAATCCATTAAGGGGATTAGAGATCTGTTGGTGTGCCCCCTCATTTTCCAGATGAGGAAATTAAGAGTCAGAGGGATTGAGTGGTTTTCCCAAGGTCATACGTTTTGCGGGAGGGCTGGATCTGAGGCAGGGCGAGGGAGAGCACTGGATGCGCTGTGGGGCAGGAACAACAGTAAGAGGGAGGGAGACTGGAGAAAGGGAAGCTGGGGCGTCAGATGTACTTGTATGAATTGAATTTATTAATATCCTGCCTTTTCTCCATGAGGACTTGAAGTAATTGGCAGTTTGAGCTGTGGGTGGCTCTTCCTTGAATATTTGTCTCCTTCCTCCCTGCCAGCCATGCTTGAGCAATGCAAAAAAATGCCAAGTATGTTCTGGGACCTGTGTGTCTGGCAGCCGCATATACCTGGACTGAGACGAGGCTAAAGATTCCTCCTGTTTTACATGACTCTCCTCTTCCTTGAGAGTCCTTACAATCCACCTGACCCGGAATCACTTGCGCACCCATGGCGGGGCACAGAGGGAGATAAAGGTGCTCTTGAAGCATCGTTAGGATCCTTCAAGGGATGGTCTTTTTCCAGTTTTCAAAGGAAAACAATTAAGTACATGGATAGAATTTCCTTCTACTTTAAATTCTTGCATATGTTTTCCTTAACCTTTAGTATCTGCTGTGGAGTGTCCACATCAGAATGTCTGATTTCACACCAGATTCTGGATTTTGTTATTTCAGGTGTCTTGAGAGCTGTGCAGTGTAAAAGCTCAGAAATCACATTGAGTTTGAATCCCATCTCCACTGTTTCCCAGCTGTGTGAGCTCAGGTGATTTCTTAATGGCTCTGGGCCTCAGTTTCCTCATCTGTGAAATGGGAAAACGATAGCAACCACCTGGAGAATTGTTGAGATAATGACTGTTAAAAGGGCTTCCCTAGCACTGTGCCTGGTAAATATAAACACTCAATGCACCTTAGCTGTAACTATGATTTCAGTTTACCCTAGCAACATTTCATGGCTTTAATACATCGTGTTTTTAATATGTCATCAGTAATATATCAATGTTTCAACCCTTCTAGCTGCTCTTCCTGCCGAACAATTTTGAGAATAATAGTTCTAAAAATTTCCTACATCGCACACGTGCTGCCATCACCACCCTCACCCTCTCTTATTATCATCTTCAGAATTATTCTATTTTTGACTTAACCTGTATCTTATGTAACTCACCTCATTCTAGCTAATTGGGTGTGTGATGACTGTCTTTTCTTACACTCACACACGTGACACATCATCCAGTCAGCCTAAGGACAATACTGGGCTCACATAAGGATTTTTGGACTTCTTAGAATTGTCATCCATGCTACCGCTCAATGGGTAAGAGAGTAACTATTATGTTTTTAGTCCTGGGGCTTTTCACAGAATCCTTCATCAATCCATACGCATGATTTGAAATTCTATTTGTGTCTCATTGCACTAAGTATGAATTTCCTGTAAAATTTTTTGAAATTTCTCTTGGGGAATTTCCTGTGGAACCTGTAGCATTCTATCCCCTGAACCCTCAGTGCCTGGTACCCCGTAGGTAGTACAAAAAAAAAATTGTTGAGTGGATAGAGTTACATCAGCATAGTGAATTTACTCTGGTGAACACCCATTTCAAGATGGTAACATTGAGGTAGAGTGTTTAAAAATCCGTATTAATACCATCAGGCTTAATTATTTTTTCTTCTCTGTAAAAGGGGCTAGGTCTATTGTCAACAAAGAAAATGAGCACCCCACTTTCATTCAGACTTAAAGTTGTGACAATTAGAATCCCTTTAATCAACCTCTTTCCTTAATCATTTCTCTCTCTTGTTCAAAAAATTGTTGTATTTTAAGAAAAGGCATAAGACTTCTACAATACATGGTTATAAAACAGCAACTTGTCATTGTACTGAATTTCTAATTTCTTGCTGTTTGAAAAGCCCCTATCTTTCTCCATACTCAAATGACCTCTGAAGTAAGACCCACAGCTCTTATTTCTTAACTGTTATTAGCTCTTATTTTTAAATTGTTTTAAACATACGTGACTCTTTACATACACATGAGTTTGTCTCCTTCAAAGTGTGGGAGGATATGCCTTTATTCCATTACATTGGAACTTCTTTTAGACCAGTTCTCCTTGGTGGCAAATCTTTGCCTACTGAGGGTGGACTGAATTTTTGGAAACAGCCAAAAGCCTTTTTTCAGAGCCGTCCCTGATGACTAAGTTTGGAGATTAAGCTGGATCAAGACCATCTGACTTGGGGTCAGAATCCAACAAAGCCCATCTGTGGAGTAATGAGACTGAGTGGCTTTCCTGTGTGACTCTGAGGGTGTCTCTTGAGGCAACACCTAGAGAGGACATCGAAGGTTTCATGCACAGTTAGTGGACACCTTGCTGGCTCCTGTAGGTGATCAGCCAAAGTGAAGAAAAGGAGAGACAGCGGAACCAGATTCCTGCTTCTTTCACTGGCCGGAGTCTGTGAATCGGAGCAGCCTTGAATCGCCATAGATCCCAGTTTCTCATCTGTGAAATGGAGATCATCATGCTCTCCTCTAGTGCTGTTTTTAGGATAAAAGTTAATACCGAGCGTAAAACACCTCATCTAGTGCATGGTGCCCATTGATGCTCAGTGGGTGTCAGTTTCTCTGCTCATTCTTTCCCATCCTTATCTTAAAGGAGGGCAGAGGTTTGAATATGCCATTTCCAGGAACATTTGCCTAAAACTCATTCATGTTTCCTAACAAGTGCACCCACAAAATTATGTCGGGATAGCCCGCATGCTGAGTTTCCTTCCACCTGGAGCCATGCGTAGTTGTCTGGGGAGAAGAAAGGACGGATGGTGGAGATGAGTAACATCACCACCACCACCAGAAAAGAATTCCAGAAGCTCCAGAGAGTAGCTGTCCAGAGCCTCTCTGCTTCCCACCCCCAGCCCTATGGAGCCCCCAGCCCTGTCCACCCAGGCTGAAAGAGAAGGGTGGGATCCGCGAGTAATTAAAGGGAATTTGGAATGCCGGGGTGTTGCGGAATGTTAGATCAGTAGCTAGAACAGCGTGTGGTGTTCTTTAGGCAGGCTTCATTGAATCCACACAAAAAGAGAAAGGGGGGCTGCCTGCCGTCTGCTCATTTATCAAACAGCAAAGCTCCACTTTCACAGCTCCACAAAAGTGTTTGACTGTTTGCTGAGTCTTGCTCCAGAAATTAAAAGCTGAACAGCCTTAGCGGGCCTGAACCAACCCTACATTTTGAGACTCAGACTAAATTGCGCCGGGCTTTCAGATTCAGGGACCAGTTGGTTATTTGGTGAAAGGAGAGGAGAATAATTTGTAATTTGCAGCCCATAAGAAACACTTAAAAGAAAAACAACAACAAAAGCAAACCCCCTTCCCACTGGTTTTTGTGGCGGCTGGAAGGAGGAGGTGCTGTCTGCAACAGCCCTTTCTTTGCTCGGAGTGGGAAAAGTCTTGACCTCCGTTTGGGCAGAATGTGATGGGGGACGGCGGCGCCTCTGCCCATCCCCCACCCCCAACTCTTAACAAACTTCCTCTCCTCCTAGTTCTTTATTTGAAATTACCTCTCTTTTTGGGGGAGGAGGAGAGGATTTGGCCATCAAATATGTTTAGATAAAAAGTATTTTCACAAACAGAACTAAATATTCTGACCACACAAATATTTTGCTTGGGAGACGGTAATATACCACACAGCCTGAAAATTGGGTTGGATGAGGATCCTCTGGAAATCCTTCAAAGGATGGAAGTTGGAGTGCTAACTGTGTCCACGAAGAGAATGTGCCAGAAAAGAACAATGACTAGCGGAAGACATAATAAGGGAGGCAGAGAGAGGTGTTAGTAGATGTGGACCCCCTGCCTCGCAGCCAGTCACTCTTCTCCTCCTGCCCAGCCAAACAAAGTCCATTGAGGTGGCGCTCCTGCCCTTCTCCTGGCTGACGACGGTGTCCGCTCCCTAACTCCCCTGAGCCTGCAGCAAGCCTGTGGGATAAGCTGAGCAAGTGTTAGTATTCCCATTTTATAGAGGAAGAAACCTGATGCTCGAATGAAAGAAAGAGAAAAAGGTCTTATTTGACTTTTCAATTTAGCATATTCTTTAAAAGCAATAATACTCTTCTACACTTCATGGAAAGCAACTTGACACTATGTCTTGAGAACCTTGAAGTGTTTCTCCCCTTCGATCAAGTAGCTCCACACTTGAAACTCTATTAGGAGGAGGAAAAAAAACCACACAAAATGTCAGCAATAAAAATAAAAATCATTATGCAAAAGGTATTGTTTATAGCATTGTTTATATTAACACAACACCGGAAACAATTTCAATGGCCAACAAAGGAGGAACGATTCTTTCATTCTTTCTTTCATTTATTGAATCAATTAATTAATGTACTGAGCTGTAGTATCTCCTGCCTGGACTACTGCGGTGGCCCTCTGACTACACTCCCTGCTCCCACCCTTGCTTCCTACAGTCAGTTCTCCATACAGCAGCCAGAGTGATCCTTTTGGAGGGTAAGTTAGATCTTTTTCCCCACTTCCCTGCTTAAAGCCCTCTAAAGTCTTCCTGTCTCGTTCAGAGTAAAAGCAGAAGTGCTTACAATGGCCTATAAGGCCCTACATGAACCACGCTCCATCAACCGCTCCAGGCCTCCCGACCTCATCTTCTACTACTCTCCTGAGCACTCGCTCTGCTCCAGCCACATTGGCCTCCTTGCACTTCCTAAAACATGTCAAACAAGCTCCCACCCCCAGAGCCTTTGCACTGGCTGTTCCCTCTGCTTGCAACTTTTTTCCCCCAGATGCCCACAAGGATTATTCCTTCACTTCCTTCAGGTCACCAAATGCCACATTATCACTGAGTCCTTATCACTCTAAATTAAATAACATTTATTCCCTTACCCTGCTTTTTTTCCCCTCTCTGTAGCATTGATCTGATCTAAGATATATTGACTTTTTTACCGATTTATTTTTGGTCTTCTCCCACTAGAATGTAAGCTTCCTAAACAAAGGCTGTTTCTGTTTTGCTCAGTGTTATATCCCTCAGTGCCTAGCAAAATGCCTGGCTTATAATAGGAGCTCAATAAATATTTGTTGTAGAATGAATCCAAGCTATGTACTATCAGGCAACCTATTATGGTTATTGAGGCTGCAGGTTGTCAAACATGAGGAAGAGTAGTAGAAAATGAGGCTGGAGATCCAGTTCATGTAGAGTCTCGTAGACCTAGGCAAGGACTCTGTAGATTTGAGTAGACCATTGACTAGATATGAAGATATTTATCTATGGACCATATAACTATGGTCACTTAAACCAAACAAGTGGCCCAAGGAAGATTCGGGGAGGAAATAAGGTGCAAGCTAAGATTTGAAGGATGAGTAGACATTAGGCAGACAAAGGGAAGAGTGTTCCGGAAAATGAGAACAGTCTATGGGAAAGGCCAGACTAAGAGAACATAGTGTGTTCATGAAACTTGGAAGAAGTTCCATGCGGCTGGAGCTTGGGGCCTGGGAGAGGAGGAGGGGGAGATGTGGGCTGGAATGAAAGCAGGACCTGGTGGGTTTGGGTTTAGAGGCTTCATGGAGACGTGGTTGTGGTGGGGCATGACTGGATGCAGGGGCAATGACGAGAGCATTGCAGCAATCCAGGCTTGAGATCATGGCCATGGGACTGGTGGAGATGGGAAGATGTGGATAGAGTCAGGATATGTTCAAGATGGAGGAAGGAGGGAACTTGGTAACAGATTGGAAGTGGCAGGTGGAATCATGGTTTGGAGAAGGAAGAGCTCTCGCCTGGTCAGGGAATCAGGAAGGGCTTCATGGAGGGGTGGTATACATGCTGGGTGGGTAGTGTACATGCTGGGTGGGTGGGGTTTGAGGGCGCAAGTGATGAGGAGGCAGAAAGAGTTGCAGGTAGAAGGTGCAGAGGCATGGAGCCCAGAAGCCAGGAAGCATTCAGAGAATTGATTGACACCAAGTAGTCTGATCTGGATGGAGCTCAGGCTCACATAAGGAAATTTTGAGAGAAAAGGGTGGAAGCAAAGAGTGGAGTTGCACAGTGATGTCTGAGCTCCAGGCAATGGAGCCTCTGCTGGGTCAGCGGGCCATGGAGAACTGTCAGAGGCCTCTGAGTAGACAGGTAATAATCTGGATTGTTCCTCAGTAAATCCACCTGGGGACCCCAATTATCTAAACAGAATGACTTTTACTTACTTAGTATTTTTATTAAATAGGAGAAGTGTTTAATTTCCAGATTTCCACTTTACTGGATGTAGGTAGATTTAATCTAAGAGGAGACACTGGGCTGCCTGCTGATGTCACAGTCCTCTCAGCTGTTTCCCACTTTCCCTACCATATTTAGGGGCAGGGATCTCAGATCCTGTTCACAGCAGAGGCCACCAGAACATTTCCAAGACGGTCAAAGTGAGGGGAATTGAAAAGAAATCTTCATTGAAAAGTAGATGGGAACAAAAATAATTTCATTCCACAGACACACCTAACATGTGTAAATGAAGAAATATGACATAAAAGAAAGAAAAGTTGCTGTTAAAAAAAGGAATGAGGGGCTTTGGGGCACTTTCATTCATCCGGAAGCAATAGCACTGTTGTGGTGGAGTGTCGAGTCAGACTGGGTACATTCAAATCCCAGGTCTGCATCCTGTGAGCTGTGTGGCTGTATGCGGGTCACTTAGCCTCTCCCAGCCTCAGGTTACTCATCTGTACAGAGGGAATAGCAGTGGAACCTGGCTTGTTGTAATGATTAACTGAGATAATACATGTACAGTGGTTGGCACAGTGCCTGAGCCAGGACTTGACCCCGAAGTCCATGTGCTTAACCACTGTACACTCCTGCTTCCCAGCTCGCTAGGAAAACAGAGACGGGGGCATCTAAGGCTTCATAGGAAGGGTCACAGGGCAAGTAGAGAGGTTCAGAGAAAGAGAGGAATTCCTCAGGGGTGAGTGGGGGACAGCATGGGTTTGGCATTCCAGGCAGAAAGAGCAGCATGTGCCTGGAGCTCGGGGTGCATGTGGGAGAGAGGCTCGATTTGAGGCTGGGGCGTAGATCACAGAGGGCCTCATGGACCAGACTGAGGAGGCTGGATTTTTATCTAGTGTAGGTAGCAAGAAGACACACAGTGTTTTCAACAAGGAAATGAAATGCTCATATTTGGATTTTAGAAAGATCCTGCTGGCAGGGCAGCAAGACAGGAAGCAGGGCAGCCAGTTAGGTGGATGTGTCTGTGGTCCAGGCAAGAGATTGTGGGGGGCTAGGGCAGTGGCAGGGGCGTAGAGAGAAGTGGCTGGGTTCAGTAGATGTCTCGGGCAGAATCAACAGGACATGGGTTGTAGTGTCAGGAAGAGAGTGGAGTCTCTCCTGCTTCTGTCTTAGGTGACTCAGTGGAGGACGGTGCTGGTCACAAAGATGGTAAAACTGCATGTATCGACCCCACATTATTCAAAAGGAATAAATAAAACCCGTCAGCTAGAGGGGAAATCAGAGGTTACGTTGATTGGTGAATTCACAGGCCCCATTCCATGGCTTGATAATTCCTTGAGATCATAGTGCAAAGAATTACAAACACACCATTGTACGTTTTATTGCCTCATAGAGGTGGAACAAATGGCTCCAGAAGCCTGTCCTCATTTGCCAGTGGCTCTCTGGCACGTCTCTAGAACAGAGTCTGTGGCCCCAGTACCTTAGCCAAGGGCCAGGCATTGCTGTTTGCTTTGTGGACATTGTGGGACACCATTTGAATCAACACTTAGGAAGATTTCAGAACTTTGCCCATTCTCTCAAATCAAGTAATAATAAAGCTTAGCAACCAAAAAAGAACAATGCTGCTTTTAAAAGTTATCTATGTGTTGTTTGCAGGAAATAGGGAATGATTTATTTTTTAAAAAGAAAAACAACCATTATAACATTCTGATAGATCTTTGGTGCTTCTTTCAAGATTGTCTTGAACTTCCTTGGTCAATTAAGAATATTTGCAGTAAGAAAATCCTTCTCTATTTGCAAAAAAAGTTGATTTCATACACAAATGATATACAAACATCTTTTGTTCTACCCATGATCCTATCCTATCCTGACAAATATCCATTTTTATTTTTCCGTATTCCCTTTCCATTCCTATATTTGTACAAAAATAAATTATAACCATACCATAAATCTAGTTTGATGTCTATTTCGTTTAACATTATATCATAAGTATTTTCTGCATTATGACAAAGTTTTTATCATTTTAATGTCTGCATAATATTCTATTGAGTATATATATATAATCATTTACTTAGCCAGTTCCATATCATTGGACATTTATGTTGTTTATGATTTTTCACTCTCTTAGTAGCCCTACACATAGCTTTTTCTTGTTTTAGATTATTTCCTTGGAATTAATAGATCAAAAAGTATGACTATTTTGTGGCTTTTGACATATATTGTAAAAATGCTTTTGGAAAGGGTTATACTAATACTCTGTGATTATTTCAATTTTACCACAACATTGACAGCACTCAATGTTATCATTTTCAAAATGTCTGCTAATATCAGAACATTAAACATGGTACCTTATGTTGTGCTTATTGCAAAGGAGAAATTTCCCAGACTGAAATATAAAAAAAAAAATCTCTGCTTTTCCTAAGCAACTAGTATGTGCTTATCTTATAGGATACTGGGACTCTTGTAACTTTATTATTATTTTTTTTTCTTTGCTTGAGTAGGTAGAAGATTCAGAACCCAAATCATAACCCACTTTTAATTAATGTGAAGAATCCTCTGGCTCCATCTTTATGCTTCCCATATTTTGCCTCCATCTCTGTTGGCAGATCTGTATCTGTTCAGGACTGTACCTTTGTGAACAAGCTGCTTCAAATCTTGGCTCTGAGACCAGTCATGTGATGAAAGTCTAGAGGGCGTACTTGGCCAGAGGTTAACATAAGTGGCCCAAGATGATGAGGCCACTAGACCTTGGTGTGGTCTTGGACGCATAATGGGACAGAGTGTTTAGAGAGCCCTGTCACTGACCCCTGGGTCAGACCCCATCCTGAATATTGCATTTTCCTCGGGTCACAACAGTTTGAGAGGGACATAGACAAAGTGAGAAGCCCACATCCTTAGCTTACAGGAGTTAGGGTTAAAGAAACCAGGGATATGTCACCTATAAAGTGACACCCTTAAAGAATTCAGAGAATTATTACATCATTTTGTTCACTATCATCACTATAACATTTTAGAAGCCCTTTTTACTTCCAAAAGTGGTATCATGACATTATCTCATTAGATTCTCTAACCATCCTTGTGAGCTTTTTTCACCCATTTTCAGATGAGGAAATGCTGCCCCATCCATTCTCCACACTGGAGACGGTCAGCTTTCTAACACATAGAAATCATCAATGCTACCCATTCCAGATTCTTGATTTCTCTCTAACTTGTCCACTTCTTTCCATCCTGCTGATGCCAATTTAGTTGAGGGCATCATCATCTATCCCTCTGATTAGGGGAGGGCTACATAAGCCCCTGAGGCCCCAGACTCAGGCCTGGAAAGGTTAAATAGAACGTCCAAGTTCAAACAACTAACAAGGTCACAGTAAACGTTTGTTGAGTGAATGAGTGAATCAGTCAATGAGAGTAACAGTGTGGATGAAAGAGGGTGTGAATGGATCAGTAGAGATTCATCCCTACCTCTGAAAAACCACTCAATGTTCTTATCCTACTGGTGGGAAATCAGCAACAGTGTCCTGTCTCGGGGAGGACAGTACACAGTCTTGCGCTCTCCGGCCATGCATGTCTGCTCGATGCTGTGCTAGAAGGGAAAGGAGTCCAGAAGAATTTGGTTAGATTTTAGGGAAAAGTTCCTGGAAGTAAAAGGGAATGAGTCATTAGGACAGTCTGTGGTAATAATGGGTGACGTTTATTGAGCCCTTAGTAAGTGCCAGGTACTGTTGCAAATTTTTTACATACATTTACTTTTTAGATTTTCACAAAAATTCTCTAAGGTAGAGGTTATTATCATTCCCATTTTACAGATGAGGAAACTGGGTCATTTGAATGTGAAACAACTTGCCCAAGGGCCCCCAACTAACAAACGGCTGAGCTTGGATCTAAGCCAGGTAATCCAGCTCCAACGCCCTCGCACAGAACCCCTACACTGTCTTGTCTCTCCGCAAACATCATCCCCGTAAACGCCAAGGAGAGAGGTTGGTTGTGTTTTCACCGTGGCAGATGGCCCCTCCTCCCAGGTTTCTGGCAAATCCATGTGGTTGTCCTGGGCACCAGCAGTTACCACCCTCCACTCTACAGATGAGTAAGGACACCCTCGAGGGCAGGCATCTGGCTTCGTTCCTTCATTCAACAAATATGGATCGAGCTCTTCGCATGTGCCAAGCCCTGTGCCAGGTCCCTGCACTCGTGGAGCTGACGTTCAAGTGGGAGGAGACATAAAATAAGAGTAAGAGGACAAGGCAACTTCAGAGAGTGCTCAGTGAGAAGAAGACATAAAGGGGGGCCACGGGACTGTGAGGGACTGCTTCTGCCGCTCTACATCGGCTGGGCAAAGGGACCTTGCCCAGAGGCCCAACTGTTGTAAGAGAGGGGCCCCATCTTGTGAAGATCTGGGTGAAATTGCACTCCAGGCAGAGGGAACTGCAGTACAAAGGCCCCCAGTGGGGAGCAAGCCTGGTGTGTTTCAGGAGTAGAAAAAACAAGCCGGTGTGTCTGGGATCTGGTGAGTAGGGGGTGAGAGTCTTAGGAGAGGAAGACCAGGAGGTAAGCAGAGGCTGAGGGTGGGTTTTAGCTCCAGGGGCGATGGAAGCCATTGGAGGGCTTTAAGCAGGGGAGTGACACGTTCTAGATCAACTAGCTCTCTCCCTACATTGTGAGTAGGCGCCGTAAAGCACAGAGCGGCCAAATGAGACCCCCTCAGGATGCAGAGCCCCACACTCACTCCAGTGCTCCCCTCCTGCCTCCTCCGCACCGGCAGTCTTCTTCAGGGTCCCCATGGACTCCTAATAAGTCGTTGCAACCAAGGACATGTTTTCCTCCCTCCTTTAGAGTGCTGTTTGTAAATCTCAGTCGCTATGCTCCGAGCTTTTCCTGATGGGTAACTGATTCTTGTGTTGACTTACAGATCATAAGGCAGCAGTTTCCTCAGTTAACCACCAGAAGACTCGGGACCCGAGGACAGTCAAAGTAAGCACCGACAGCCGTTCCACCCGCAGAGCGCATGTCTCTGGGGCTTGAGTCGGGCCCCGACCCAGGCCTTTCATCCTGAGCTCTGAATGCAGGCCTCGTGGGAAGTCTGTGCCTGGCTGGAGCATGGACAAGCTTTAGACAGTGGGGGGGCCCCTCTCCCAGAACCCTGAGAGAGGCTGCCCAAAAGCCCAGGGCCGTCTGGCCCAGATGCTTAAAGGAATCCCACTGTGTGCCACCCTGCCTTTAGCCATTTTTGTAAATAGTCTTGAGCATCATGTATAAGAGCATCTTGTGGCTTCTTGATCTTCAGGATACTTGGATTGTTTTGCTGAGCAAACTCTCTGCTCTCATAGTATCCAGTCAGCCAGAGGAGCCACCTGTACTAATCCCTGCAAGGAAGATGGGGCGGAAAGGTCCAGCCACACCATGTACACAGAGAATACTGCTTCCATCCGTCAGTTCTCTCAACCAACCAGCCAATGTTTGCTTCACACTTTCTGTGTGTCAGATATATGGTGCTAAGTCCTGAGAACACAGGAGTGAACAGGTCACTGCCCTCATGGAGCAGATATGATGGTGGGGAAGACAGACAAAAAAAGATAATCAGATTGTGACAAAGAGGGTGGTCGTGGAGAATAACAAAAGGGGAGTGGCCTTGTTTAGAAAGGGCAGCCCAGAAAGGCCCTTCTGAGGAAGTGACCTGAGGCATGAGAAGGATGTGTGAATGCCTGTCTCCTGGGTGTAAGGCATGAGAAGGATGTGTGAATGCCTGTCTCCTGGGTGTAAGTCAGTGGGGACTCTCTGCCTATGCTGCTCAGGCTTCACTAAAATCTGAATTTATAAGACTTGCCTCAAAAGGTCTTTAAAAATTGTTAGACGTTAATAGGTATTCCATGAAAAAGGTCTGGTGGCCATGTAAGTTTGGTAAGCACTGAGTTCAATAGGTTCCTCTATGCAGGACTTCTCAGAACCTTTATTATGCTAATGTACATGGTGACTCCACTAGAGGGTGCCTTATTATGCAGCATTTCTAAACATTTTGACCATGTTGAGTAGCAGGTGAGCACACACTGACTTATGAAATACTGAAACTTTTTTTTAAAAAACAACCACCATATAGGACTTATAGGACTTGTCTCTAAGGGTGTTTCAAAATCAGCAGGTCCAATACTATCCCTTCCCTCCCCCCACCACCCTGCTCCTGCCATCCCTGAGCAGCACATTCCCATCCTTCTAAGATGGGAGTTAGGTAAAGAGTTAGGTAAAGAAAGTTAGATAAGAAAATGGTTGATAAACTAGGACAAACTCATTTTGGTAAAGTTTTGAAAATAATGACACTCATTTTTTTGTGTGGTCCAGAAGCTCTGAGGGCAATTTCCAAAGAGACTTACAGAAAATTTTTGAGCAAGGAACATTTTGGAATAAATTTATAATAATTTTTCAAGGTGACTACTCTGAAGAACAAATCTCATTTATAATGAGAAATTCTGGCATTTGTTTAAAAATGAGGTTTCAGCCTTGGTAAGATTATAGAGCACAAAAGCCAGATTCTTCCTTACTTGTTTGCTGATAAGCACAGTGGTTGGCACACACGGGCAATTCAAAATGTTGGTTGAGCAGATAAGTGGATGGATGGAACAATGTTAAATGAATGGAAATGAATTATTTTTCTCCAGCTCATGTTCCAATACATTGTTGCCCATTTCTCAGATCAAAAAGTAGAAATAGATAGTGAAGACAGGGAGTTAAGATAATAAATACAGAACAGAAAGGTTTCTCATCCTCTATAAACCTGGAGAAAGTTTCCTCCTGTCTACATGTGTGAGCCTGTGTTTGGTTTTTGTTTTCTTTTTCTTTAACCCAGAGGTTGGCAAATTGGGCAATATCTTCTTTAAAAATTCGGTGTAATCAATTTCATTATATCCTCTCCATAAGGATCCTTCAAGGTTGGTCACACCTTCAAACCAATCAAAAGGTAATGAGAAGCTGCAGTCTCCAACCTGCCACTGGGCCTAACAGAAAAAATCTCTCAGCAACTTTGACAGAATAAATTTTGGGGGGTGGCTAGTGGAGAAGGTATTGCCGTGCCCTACAGAACTGAAATAGAAAAACTGAGAAGTGATCAGAGCAATAGCTTCACTGTAGTTGCCGATTTTAGCAACATGCACTCTGAATAATCAAGAAGTGGTCTGATCTGAACATGTTATTACTATCTTGATCTTAAGTAATTATAAAGGGGAACTTTGTAAAGTTAGGGAGGCGTGTCATAACTGCCTTCCCACCTGAAGGGCGCTTCTGGAGCAACGGAACCCATCCCCTCCCCCCTGCCAGGGAGTGCCTTTGAGATGGAAAGGCAGTTATGACAGTTGGGAAGTAGAAGGCACAGAAGACAGAGATCAGCTCAACACAAACAGGAACTTTCTGATACCGACCTAAGATGAACTGGGCTGCCTTCGGAGGGCCTGAGTTCTTCATCCCAGGAGGCCTTCAGATAGAGCCGAGATGCCCGCTAAGCAGAAGTATCACAGAATGGTATCAGGAGTGAAGGGGGGCGGGAAGAGGGAAGGTCACATGTGCTTGTCTCTCCCCTCCCCGGGAAGCCTCTCCCATAACTCAAAATCCTTTCTCATTTGTGTTATTTTGTGACTATCACCCACCATATCTCCGTGAGTAGAAAAGAGTAGTTAATGTGTTGTACAGTGTTTCTAAAAGTGAGGTCCAGGAGTTATTTACATGAGTATTAGTAGTATGATTGTAAAAATCTACTCTAGACTTACTAAATCAACGTCTTTGGGGGTGGGGCCCAGGAGTTTGTATCTTAATATGTTTTGTAGGTGATTCTTATTAGTAGTAAAGTTTGAGAATCACTAGCTTAGTGGTTAAAAACACTGTGGAGGTTCAAATCCTGCCTTTATAGCTTACTCACTTGGTCATCTTGAGTGTGTTACTTAAATTCTCTGGGCCTTAGTTTCCTAGTCTGTAAAATGGGGATAATAATTAGTTCTAGACTCTTAGGGGTTTTATCTACCATTTACAATAGTAGATAATGACAGTCTCTCCAAGGATTGGGGATCATGGAACCATAAACATCCAAGTTTATAATACCACTGTGCAGGGTTTTCTGTTAGTGTAGCATAGTAGCTTTGTAGTCAAACAGACCTGTGTTCAAGATCCTGTTCTTCCTCTCAGCGGCTGTATGACCTTGAGCAAATGATTGAAGCTTTCTTGCCACCATTTTCTCATCTGTGGAAAGACTAATAATCCCCATTTCATAGGATGATTTTACCAATTAATGTGTGTAAAGCACTTTGCAAAGTGCCAGGCACACAGCAAGTGCTCAATAGACTGTAGCTAAAATCCAAACAACGTGTAGCCTCTACCCCCTCATTAGTCTTAATTGAAAACATTGCTATTATTAAGCCCATTTTGAATTAAGAACATTCAGAACAAAGTTCTGATCTTTGTTTTACATTCAGTGTCAACTGAAACACTGAATTTATCTTTTTAAAGATATGTTTCCTTAAGTCAACCATTTATTGATTTCAAATGAATTTTTGTTGGTGGTACAGTTAGCCCTTCTTGGGTCCCCACAGAGTGGGTCCCTGAAGCGCTGTGTCTCTGGGATCACATTCGGCTAGATATAAGAGATAAGTACAAATGGAAATGTTTTTATCCCCCTTTCTGCTTTGCAAAGTATTTGACTTAACATTTTCTGTAGGAGGCAATTTTGGTTATTTTTACCTGCCTGATTGATGGCTGGTGGCATGGAACTTTGGTTTAATTCTAGATTTCAGGGACGTCAAGCCTTATAGGAGAGTTAACTCTTCCAGCTCAGGGAGGGTGGGCCTAGCCATCCTTGGTCTTGGGTACTCCTACTCGGGAAACCCCACCTGATAACGGTGCATGGGGGTCTCTCTCTCTCTCTGTGGCCCAGGTACCATTACTACGGCATTGCCGTGAAGGAAAGCTCCCAATATTATGATGTGATGTATTCCAAGAAAGGAGCCGCCTGGGTGAGCGACACGGGCAAGAAAGAAGTGAGCAAGCAGACAGTGGCATATTCACCCCGGTCCAAACTTGGAACGTTGCTGCCAGAGTTTCCAAATGTCAAAGATCTAAATCTGCCAGCCAGTCTGCCTGAGGAGAAGGTGAAGCATTACTGGGGATGGGTGGTTTCTCTCTCCCTCCCTCTCTCTCTCTCTCTCTCTTTCATATAACACACACACACACACACACACACACACACACACACACACTTTTATTGCAAAATGGTGAGTTTAAAAATATAAAGATAGAAATCTGAATCAAGTATGGACTTTAGTTAATAAGAATGTATCAGTATTGGTTCATTAGTTATGACAAATGTACCATACTAACATATGATGTTAACAATAGAGGTAACGGGGTGCGAGGTATATGGAACTCCCTGTACTATCTTCAAAACTTTTATACAAATCCAATACTATCCTAAAATAAAAAGTTTATCCATCTACCTAACCTACCTGCCTACCTACCTACCTACCTATGATGTTACACTGTCTCATTTAATGAGGGAAGGACCCCTCTCCTCTAGATCGCTTTTTTATAGGATAAAGTTTATTTTCCCATGTGCTGCAGAGGATGCCATGAAATCATAGTCCCATAGACAAAGAAGATTTTATAGGTATAGTGAATCAGATAGTTTGGGTCATAGAATATTTGGAGGAAATTACTGGAAAACAAACGTGGGGACTTTCCCCTGGGCCGTCACAACTCTGACACCTATCTCAATGCAGCCCAGTGCACCAGTAGGTATTGAGCTTCTACTGTTTACGTATAACACTGGAAGCTGGGATGCAGTGGTGAAGAAGACATGAGTCTTGCTCTCAGGAAGCTTCCAGTCAAGCAGGGAGACAGATGCTTGTATAAGCAAACTACGTTTACAGAAAACACATGTCTATGTTCTGAAACAAAAAGAATATCTGTAAAGAATGCTTTAAATCTAAGAACTAGATAAATCGTTATTTTTTTCCTCAAATTTGCTTTTTTTCTCAACAAAATTCCTGTGCCATTGCTTTAAAATTCTTGGAAAAATTGAGCTGGAGATGAAATCTTTTGCTAAGCAGATTCCAGAGAATGTACAAATGTCTTTTTGTGATTTTGGCAAATGTACTTCTTCTTATAAATGCACACTGGGTTTTAACTTTTCAGTATCTTAGCTGATGAGGAGCATTGAATACACCCTACTGAGAGAGAAACCGATGCTTTCCATATCACAGGCTGAGTACTCTGATGGAGCAACACACTCAGGGGCTGTGTAAGCACAGAGCGGGGAGCCGAGGGTCAGAGAACATCACCTAATGAAAACGAGTCTTATTTGGGTCTTGCAGGATGAGTAGGTATTAGGCGAATTTCATCCCCTCCACTGGGAATAAATGACTTGAAAATTGAAATTCCAAGGGCAGCAGTAATGTGTATTAATGTGTGCCTTTATTGTTGATCCCCCCCCCACAGGTTTCTACCTTTATTATGATGTACAGGACACACTGTCAGAGAATACTGGACACTGTAATAAGAGCCAACTTTGATGAGGTAGGTCAACAAGTGTTGAGCTGTGAATACTCGGTATTAAAATATTGTAATAACACTAGCTTCTATTTCATGAGCTCCTACTAGGAGCCAGACCTTCTGGAGGCCCTTGATGCACATTAGCTCAGTCTTCACAGTGATGCTATGAAGCTGGCACTACTATTATCCCCATTTTACAGATCTTATATGTGAACAGCTGTTGGCATGGCCTTTTCCTTGTTCTAACTAGTGACCTGCATCCTTCCTGATTGGCCTACTGGGAGGACAATTTTGCAAGGGTATCATTACACCCAGAATTATAGATTCAGAAAAGCTAAAGGAAAGCATTCCTGTATTTTGGATTTAATCTTTTCCTGAGGCTCATTCACTTCAGTGCACTTGGAACTGGTTACCCCCCCTTCTCAAGGTCTGGTACGCATGTCCGTCAAATCCTACCAGTCAGGCCATCTTTGAATACAAACAATGTAAGAAGTCCGTTTCATTTTTATTTTAAAATATTACAGTTAAAGAATGGAAAAGAAAGGGTTGAAGCACCAGTTACATAATCAGAGACAGACAATAAAATTTTCTTGCCCAAAATGCCATCTAAAAGAGCCTTCCAGAGGGATGGCAAGAAACCAC
This sequence comes from Diceros bicornis minor, assembly GCF_020826845.1. NCBI lineage: Eukaryota > Metazoa > Chordata > Mammalia > Perissodactyla > Rhinocerotidae > Diceros > Diceros bicornis. Next base: position 17,552,892 of record NC_080764.1, on the reverse strand, counting down.
ACATTTCACCCCATAAACCTGAGGCCACTCTGTTTCAAGAAAATGACTTTCAGGCAAAAAAAAAACACCCTGGGATCGGGTGTGGACATTCAGTTTGAGGGAAGATAATACAGGCTCTAAAGGGGCTGTAAACACCAGTAGTTAGGGGTAGAAAAGATCCCAGAGATTCCCTTTGTGTGTGTTTTAGGGAGGTGTGTGTTGCTGGAGATGGAGGGGTAAAAATGATGGAAGATACAAAATGCTCTTCTCCCCCACATTTTTCTCCCTTTCTGCCACGGGTCTCACAACAGTGAACTTGTATTGAGACGTGAACCTACTTGTGTCAGCCCATTTACTGGTCCCACAGTAACCCTGTGTCGTAGTGTTCGAACGTGAGCTGTCACGTGGCTCATAGACACAGCTCCAGAAGAGATGGCAGTGTGTTGGTAGAGAAGTGCTATTCTTCCTTCTCTCGACTTTTATCCACTAGGTTTTTTAAACCTCTCCAAGTTCCTTGTGTGACCATTTAAGTGGATTTTTTTTTAAGGAAAGAAAAATCACTGCTGTCTCTCATATTGTGATTTCTCTCATACTGGCTATGTCTTACATTCTAAAGGTCTCTGAGATCAGGGCAAATAATGATTCATGATTGGTTAAGATAACGCTGGCTTCTGTGAGAAATAACCCCCTAAATATTAGTACATGAGAAGTTTATTTCTCACTCATGTCACAATCCAATGTGGATGCTCTCGGTTGGAAGGCTGGCTGCTGGGGAGAAGAGACCCAGCCTTCTTCTACCTTGTGGCCACACCCTGCCCAGAGCCTTGGAGTTCTCTTTGTTCAGCTGATGGATGGGGAAAAGGATTACAGGGAATACATACTCTTAACCTTGTCAGCCCAGAAATAAAATGCATCACTTTTGCCCACATCCCATGGGCAAGAGCTGGTCTCATGGCCCCACCTTGATGCAGGAGAGCTGGGAAGTGTGGCCCCTCACTGGCAGCAGCTTATACTACTACAGAAGAGGAGCTCAGAGCTCTAGTGGACAGCCATCCCTCTCTGCCACAAGAACTAACAACAAAACTAGTGACAGTCCTCCCTTACGTTCATATGTAGCTGTACTCATCTCAAAACTCACTCTCATCGTCTCATTTCACTTAATTCTGTACGTTAATTTCAACAATTACTGGTCACCTAATGGTGCCGCACACTGCTCTAGGTCCCAGGAATGGGGTGATAAGTAAGACACAGCCTAGAGGGGGGAAGAAAGGCATGCACACCAGCTATTAGGACGCAGATATGTGGTGAGAGGTCCAGAAACATTGTGAGGGGCAGAGTGCTCCTATTGGGAAAGTGCCAGACTTGGAGCCCAGGCTTGGATTCAGGACCTGGCTCTGCCATCAAAGCCTCAATTCCTCATCCTAGAAATGAAGATAAAAATATCATCCCTGCCTATCTAATTCATAGGGTTTCTGGAATGAGGAGATGAGACAATGCCTGGTAAAAGCTCTTTGTGAACATAAAAGGTCATACAAATACTTGCTCTTATCAGATATGTCAACCAGAGAGTTAAGAAACTTGCCCAAGTTCACACAGTTGGTTAGGGCCAAGTCATGACTAGATCTTTTGTTACCTGACACCGCTGGTCCACTTTTCTTTCCACCCCCATGGCAGGGATATTTGGTGGCTGTTTTTAAGATGGCTAATCAAGCCATCATGTGGTTCATTCTACCCAACAACAAAAGAATGAAGGGGATATTTCACCTCTGATGGGCATGGCTTTCTCCTACATAAGGATGGTGGGTGCATCTGGTACACCTTGACATTGTAGTTTGTTTCAAGTCTTCAAGATATTTAATATCTGTTGAGGTTACAACTTATGCTAATATCACAATCTCAAATTATCTTATTTGTTTGCTTATTCATTGTTTGTCTCCTTCCACCACAATGTAAGCCCTTAAGGGCAGGGATCTTGTTTGTCTTGTTCACTGCTGTATCCAGGTCTGCCATACTCTCAGGCTCTCAGTAAATATTTGTCGGGTGGGTGAGTGGATGGATGGATGTAAAAATGCCACAGACTTGTAGACTTGTCAGGCAAGTACAAACAGCCTGAGTCTGCACTTAGGGGACTTGCTGCAAAGCTTTCTCAAAGCAATGTAGTTTACATTGGTTAAAGAGAGTCAAGTCAGATAGTCCTGTGTTGGAGTCCCAGATCCACCACTTACTAGCCTGTGACCTTGAGCAAGGTACTTAACCTCTCTGAGCCTCAGTTTCTTTTGCTGTAAAATGGAGATAATTATATCTACCTCATAGTTAAATTGTGATGATTACATGGAAATTGTGTATGTAAAGTGTCTGATTTTGAACTCAGAGCATAACAAATGGTAGGTATTTTGGTAGTTCTTATTTTGTTGAGATCCTTGCAACCCTGTAGCAATTAAGCACCCCTGATTGAAAGTTATCAGATGTATTTCCACAAGGTGCCAATATGTTAGGAATGAACTAAACATGGACATGGAGAAGAAATAGAAAACTTACTTAGGTATTCTTAAGGAAATCATCTCCTGATACTTCACTGAGCTGACAGAAATAGGGTTGAGAGTTCAGGGGATAATCCAGGAAACTTGCTTTAAATAATCGTTTTCAATCATTTGCCTCTGATTCTTTTATCATTTATGCTTACAAAGAGTAAGGAGAACTTCTCCCTTCTCTCTAGTAGTAAGTTTCCATTTGTTAAATGCCTACACAATGCCAGACATTTTCCATAAGTTATCTTATTTCGTCCTAATAATAGGTAGACATCATCTCCATTTTATAAAAACTGATAACTCTCATATTTATGTATTTAGTCCTGAGCTCCAGATTCAATTGACTTTGCATCTAATTTAACATGGCCAAATCAGAGCTCCAATTTTCCACCCCAAATGTGTTTTTCCCAAGTCTTAGACTGCCACCACCACCCACCCAATTCTTAAGCCACAAACCTTGCTTCTTCTCTTTCCCCCTACCTTCATATCGCGTCTGTCAGGAGGTCCTGTCGGCTCTGCCTTCTGATATGAACACTGTCTGTCCATTTCACATTTGCCTTCAAGTGTCAGCTCTTGAGCTTTACACTGGTCTCCCTCCTTTTTTCTTCTCACTCTGAGGAACCAGTACCACTGGACATTATATGGTCTAAAATGTATAAAGGGAAGTCAAAACTGGATAATATGCCCTCTACGAGGGCTGCTCAGGAGACCGAGGACTGATCAGGGCTCCCTGTGCTACATGAACAGTCTTGCAACAGACAGGTGCCTGCTAAAGACACTGATTTCCCACAGATTTGTTTTTGTGTGTGTGTGTGAGGAAGATCAGCCCTGAGCTAACATCTGCCAATCTTCCTCCGTTTTTTCTTTTTTTTTTTTTTGCTGAGGAAGACTGGCCCTGGGCTAACATCCGTGCCCATCTTCCTCCACTTTATATGGGACGCCGCCACAGCATGGCTTGACAAGCGGTGTGTTGGTGCGTCCCTGGGATCCAAACCGGCGAACCCCGGGCCGTGGCAGCGGAGCGCGTGCACTTAACCGCCTGCGCCACCCGGCCGGCCCCCGGAAACCCACAGATTTGTTTTAATATGCAAAGCCGCTGATCTTTTCCACAATTTCTGCTAGAAATTGACTGCTCATATTTTAAAAAAAGAGTAAAGCTGCATGCAAGGAGAGCTTAAAGATGCAAATAAATTCAGAATCTACCAAATCTTAGGAATCAACTAGGCAGAGCTTCTTACTCAGAGTTGGAAGGGCAGATAGGGAGGTCCAGGACCCAGCCTGAGGCCCATGTCCAGAGACAAGCTGGGATCAGGGGACAGCAGAGGGTCTCTGGAGAGCAAGCACCTTGTCCCAGAGATTGGCCATCCGGAGGCCCAGGCCTGGCCAACAGTCAGCCATCAGGTGTCCCAATGACAGAAAAAGAGCCTTGACAGGTGAGCAGAGCCACAGTGAGGATCCTGGCTGGGTGACACTCAGGAACTTAGGCAAGGGTGTCTCAAATGCTTAGGGCAGTACACTGATTTCTTGAACCTAGTAGTGGTAATGCCTCCATGATATAATAATAATAATTGCTAACCTTGATTAAACATCTACTAGGTGCCAAGGACTATAATAAGTACTTGTTAGGAGTCTTGACCAAAACCTATGCAGTAAATATACTTTTATTCCCATTTCACAGGTAAAGAAACTGAGGCATAGAGATATTACACCCCTAGTTGGTAGAAGGGCCAGGATTGGAACCCTAGAAGGCAATCTTAACTCATCTGGATTTTCGTTGTTTTAATTTTCGATCTGGATGAAAACTTTGCGATATTTTCACTGTCATGGAATTAACAGAACTGTGACTTGAGTTTCACAATTTATAAACCTGACTTCATTCACCACTTTGATCATGCTTTTACCATTTACCCCCCGAGGAAGTCAGGGAGTATGCTTTTCTCCCCATTCCTCATCCCCCACATCTGCCATCCAGTGTTTATACTGGGAAGTCCAGACAGGCCGTGGACATCAGGGAAGTCTGTCTACCCGGGACTGAGCTAAGGTCAGGGCTGGGGTCAGAGGTAGCCTGGTCAGAGGAAAGCAAGACCCCACTCCTAAGAGAGGCCTGAGGGACACTGCAGGTCATCAGGGTGGGGGCAGAAAGCTGGGAAGCGGGCAGCAGTCCAAGGAGAGACATGGGTCTCAGGAATGGGGTAGAAGCCCAGTTACCTACCATGTGAAGAACAAACTAGCCACGAGACTGATTGGTGGAAAGACAGGCAGACAGGGGCTCTACCTTATCCATTCCCTGACTTGCTGTCCGGCTTTGGACAAATGAATTAATGTCTCTGCAAAATGGGAGTAATGCTTCCTAGCTGTAGTAGTATTGTGAGTTTAAATGAGAGAACCTATGCAAAGTACCTGGCGTATAGTAGGCACTCAATAAATAAAGCCAATGCCGATAATAATACCACCTCCAAAGTATTCAACTGGGGTACTAAATTATCTCCTGCATTGGATCAGGATTTGTTTGAGGAACCAGGGATGTAGGTAATGCTGGGAATTCAAGAGTGCCCATCTGTGGGGGAAAGAAGGACACACAGTCCAGGAACCAAGTCGAGCCTATGAGAATTCACAAAAATTCAGTTACTTGTTCCCTAACTTCAAGATGAGCCACTTCTCAATGTTAGCTGAAGTCTAGCTGTTTTTCAATGTTGTTATACACACCAGTTAACCGTCTTCTACTCTTTCCCTTCACTTCCCTTCTCTTGTCCCACCCTCCACCCTCGACCCTGCTCTCTCCTTGACCTCCAACTCACACACTGAAAGATATAGATGTAGGGGCATCAAGGAGTTCTCTGCTTTCGACATTCACTCTGCCATTCGTTCATCAGCAACACAGCTTCAGTTCCTGCTTTCATCATATTAATAATAATAACTCTATTTTTGACTGCCTACTATATTTCTGTTCTGTGCTAGTGGTTGGGGTTGGAGTGTCCACATAGCTCACCGCCCAGTATCACCATGTAGCATCCCATAATGGCAATGACTAGTTGGGGCTCTTTGGGAAAATGGAAGAATTTGGATGTGAAGAGACCTTGCACTTTATCCAGTTTTTGGCACACAGGTTTGAATCAGGGGACTTTTGTTTGTGGCACCTACTCTCCTCCCTGCAGACACATTCCTCTTACCTGCAACTCCCACATTGTTCCCTTCCTTCCCAGAACACCCACGGGCCCCCGAAGCACCAACGGGCCCAAAGAATAGTGGGTACTAGTGCTCTGAGCTTTTTAAGAGCAATATCCTACCTTCCCTTTCTTAAACTTTTCCCAGACCACAGTGAGCATGAAGGGGCCGATGGATTAACATGCTACTCCTCTCTCCCAGGGCAGAGGAGACCCCAGCCTGCCAGACCAAGTGGTTCTCCAGCAATGGGCATGCAGCACAGATGGGCAGGGGGAAGACTTGGGACAGGAGGACATTGTAGGGCCTCCAAAGCTACACCAGGCTGGGGCGGCCTCTGCTACTGCAGGGGCAGTAGACGACAGCACTGCAGACTGGGTTGCCTTGGCCAAGTCCCAAAGGCTCTGTTGGGAGGGCCCTATGTAACCTCATGGTTCTTTTCCTCTCTGTGGGTCAATGCAGGTTCAAAGTTTCCTTCTGCACTTTTGGCAAGGAATGCCGCCCCACATGCTGCCTGTGCTGGGCTCCTCCACGGTGGTGAACATCGTCGGCGTGTGTGACTCCATCCTCTACAAAGCCATCTCTGGAGTGCTGATGCCCACCGTGCTGCAGGCGTTACCTGACAGGTGGGCACGCTTCCTCTCATCTCCCCTCATGGCTGGTCCCCAGCATTTATTGCTCCTGCTTCCCTTTTTGTGTGTGTGAGGAAGGTCAGCCCTGAGCTAACATCCGATGCTAATCCTCCTCTTTTTGCTGAGGAATATTGGCTCTGGGCTAATATCCATGCCCATCTTCCTCTACTTTATATGGGATACCGTCACAGCGTGGCTTTGACAAGTGGTGTGTCGGTCCGTGCCCGGGATCTGAACCCATGAACCCCGTGCCACCAAAGTGGAGCGTGCGAACTTAACCGCTACACCGCTGGGCTGGCCCCTCCTCCTTCTCTTTTATTGAATATAATCATGCACTGTCAGGGGGCCTCCCTTATAAAAACCATTAATATTGGACTTTTAAAAATTTTATTTATATTTTTGAATATAAATAAAAATTTTAATGTTTTGAACCATTCGTATGGTTCAAAATTCAAAAGGTATAATATGCTACAGTGAAAAGTCTCCCAACTCTTGTTCCCTAGACACCCAGGTCCCCTCCCTAGACCATCAAATATAATCATTTTCTTGGGGGTCCATCCAGATCTGCTATGCACATGTAACCAATGCGTATAATATATACTTTTTCTCTTTCTTACTGAAATGGTGGCGCACTATATATACTGTTCTGTACCTTGCTTAGAAAAAACAATCTTGGAGATTAAGTTGGACAACTTCCATGCCCCTCCAGATGCACGCTCCACCATGCTCCATGCTGACCTCTGCCCAAGGGGGTGGACCACATGGAGCACCTCACAGGGCTCCCTTTCCCTCTGGGTTCCAGCCGGGATCAGCTAATGGGGAGGGTCAGGAGGGACATCAAAGGGAGGGAGGGAGGAGAGTGAAGTCAGGAGGTTGACTCTCTGCCTCCCTCCCTGGGAGGTTGCCTTGGCTGGCCACGTCCCTCCACAGGGCTCTGCTGCCTTTCCGGCAGCCTCTCTCCTTCCAGATTGTCCTTTGGGCATTGAGGTGGGTGAACACCCACTGCCCCTGACCCCAGGTTGCAGCCTTCTCCCTTATGGGTTCCTCTAGGCCGGTCTACACCTTTATGACTTGTCCCTTGTAAATAAACTCTCCTATTTTGAGTAGCATCTGTCTCCTATTGGGACCATTACAAAGAGCATTCCACATCAGTCTATGAAGAGCTTTTTTTCTTTTTTAACACCTGCCTACTGTTCCACTGTACTGAATTTAATCAGTTGTCTTGATGTTTCCAGTCTGGTCCTAATACAAACAGTGCCGTGATGAATGATGTTTTAAGTACATCCTTTTATATGGTGGAGTGCGTTCGTTTCCTAGGACTGCAATAACAAAGTACCACAAACTGGGTGGCTTAAAACAACAGAAATGTATTCCCTCACAGTTCTGGAGGCGAGAAGTCTGAAATTAAGGTGTAGGTAGGATTGTTTCCTTCCAGAGACTTTGAGGGAGGATCTGTTCCGTGTCCTTCTCCTAGCTTCTGGTGGTTGCCGCCAATCCTTGGTGTTCCTTGGCTTGTAGACGCATCACTCCAGTCTCTGTTTCCATCTTCACACTGACTTCTACTCTATGTGTCTTGCTGCCTCTGATAAGGATACTTGAAATCAGATTTAAGGCTCACCTAGTCAATCCAAGATTTTATCTCAAGATTATAATTTAATTGCATCTGCAAAAACTCTTTTTCCAAATAAGCTCCTCTTCACGGGTTCCCGGTGGACAGTTTGGGGAGGAACCACCATTCATCCTACTACAATGGAGTGTATGTGCAGGATAAATTCCTACAGGGCTGAATTCCTGGATCAAAGGATATGTAACTTATACTTTTCTCAGTGAAGTTTTAATTTGCATTTCTCTTATTATGGATGAAGTTGAATATCTCTTCATATCTTTAAGGATGATTTCTATTTTCTTTTCCATAAACTCTCTGTTCTTATCCGTTGACTGTTTTTCTGTTTGGTAGTTGATGTTTTTCTCATTGACTTTTAGGAGCTCTTTATTTATTAGGGATATTAACCATTTATCTGTAATAAATGAGTTGCAAATATTTTCTCATTTTGTTGTTCTTTTGTCTTCGCCATACAGAAAATATATTTGTGTAGTTGAATTTCTCAGTCCTTGTTTTTATGGCTTCTGGATTTTTGTATCATAGTTTTAAAAATCTTCCCCACCCCAGTTATAAAATAATTTTGCCATGGTTTATCCCACTAACTTGATGGATTTTATTGAATTGTATTGAATTTTTGTTCAATTTGGAATTCATCCTGGTGTAAGACGTAAAGTATGGCTTCATTTTTTTTCCCAGCAGTTATCTTCTTGTCCCAATACTGTATGTTAATTATTCCATCTTTCTTCACAGATCTGAGATGGCTCCTTTTTTATACAGTAAATTTTATATGTATTTGGGGCTATTTCTGGACTTCTTATTCTATACCATTGACTTTTCTTTATATTCATATTCCAGAGTCATTCTGTTTTAAGTTTTGTGCTTTTAAACATACAGTAATATTTGGTAGGGCTAACTCTTCATATGTACTTTCCTTTTTTTAGAATTTTCCTGTTATTGTCACTCATTTTTCCATATGAACTACTTTAGCGTCGGTTTGCCTGTTTAAAAATATATATGTACATATATAACATATATATATATGTATTTTTATTGGGATTACATTACACTTATAGATCAATTTTGGGAGAATTATATCTTTACAATATTGAGAATTCCTAACAAAGAACACCGTTTGCCTTGCCATTTATTTTGATCTTTAATTTTGTGGCCTTCAGGAATGTTATAAATGTTTTTTCATATAAATCTTATACATTTTTTAAATTAAATTTATTCGTAGATATTTATCTTTTGTTGCTACTATATAAATGAAGTCTTTTCCTCCATATCTCTTGACTGATGGTTGTTTATATAAATGAAAGCTATTGATATCTGAATGTTATATTTGGACCTGCTCACATTAAATTTAATTATCTTACTGTTGTATTCCTTTTTTGGGATTCTCTTAGATTTTCCAGGTTTATAATAATATTCCACGTTTATGATAATAATCATATTATCTACAAGTATCTGACAGATAAGTTTACCTTTATGTTTCTAATTTTTATACTTCTCATTTATTTCTCTTCTCTAATTACATTGGTTTATACCTCAAGAACATGTTAAAGTTCTTAACTTTAATGTGAATGCATCTAGTGTTTTTCCATTCAACATGATACTGGCTTTTGGGTTAAGATTAATATATTTTATCATGTTATGAAATGTCCATCTTTTCTTAATTCATTGAATGTTTTATGAAGAAAGGTTGTTGACTATTATCCAATGTTTTTCATCATCTAAAGAAATGATCATATTATCCATCTTCTAATATTGAACCATTCTTGCATTCCTAGGATAAACCCCCACCCACTCATAGTATACTATTTTCTTTATTGTGCTGCAGGATTTTATTTGTTTGTTTGTTTGTCTTTTTACTTTTTTTGTGTGTGAGGAAGATCAGCCCTGAGCTAACATCCATGCTAATCCTCCTCTTTTTGCTGAGGAAGACCGGCTCTGAGCTAACATCTATTGCCAATCCTCCTCCTTTTTTTCCCCAAAGCCCCAGTAGATAGTTGTATGCCATAGTTGCACATCCTTCTAGTTGCTGTATGTGGGACGCGGCCTCAGCATGGCCGGAGAAGCGGTGCGTTGGTGCTGTGCCCAGGATCCGAACCCGGGCCGCCAATGGCGGAGCGCGCGCACTTAACCGCTAAGCCACGGGGCCGGCCCATATTTGTTAATGTTTTATTTAGGATTTCTACATCAAAGGTCATAAGTGAGATTGGACTGCAATTTTATTTTTGTGTTTAATCTTTGCAGGTGTTAGTATCAATGTTATTCTTGCTTCCTAAAGGAATCTGGAAGCCTTCCCCCACTTTTTTTCCTAAACTCTGAAACAGTTTAAGTAGGATTAAAATTATTTGCTCTTGAAGATTACATAGAATTAATTCCCCTTTGAAGGCATCTGGGCCTGGTACTTTACGGCGGTAAATCTTTGAAATTTTTCTTCTTTTTTTCCTATAATAATTGGTCAGTTTAGATTTTCTATCTTCTCTGAGGTAAGTTTTGGTAAATTATATTTTCCTAGAAAATTATTAATTTCTTCCAGATCTTTAATTTATTTGCTTAGGGTTGAGCAAAGTGGGTTTGTAGACTCATTGAATTTCCTCTGTGTCAGTGATTATTTCTGCTTTACTACATTTTACTTTGTGTAGTTGTGCTTTCTGCCATTTCTCTGTGTTTAAGTTACCTATTTTGTTTTATTTTTTGAAATAAGCTCTTGGATAGATTTATTGGTGCTATTATTATTTCTTTTTACTAAGACATTAATTTCTGCTTTTATTTTATTAACTCATTCTTTTTCCTGTCTGAAGTTTACTCTGTTACCCATTTATTCAACGAATATTTGTTGAGTGCCTCCTATGTGTCTGGCCCAATTCTAGGTGCTTGGGTTCTATCAGTGAACAAAAAAAATTTACCAAAAAATAGATGCTTGATTTATTTACTCTCTTTCATTCTTACTTAATAACATAAATATTTCAGGCTTGGATTTTTCTTTGAGCACTATTTTAGCTATATTCCATAGATTTTCATATGTAATACTTTAATATTGTTGTTTTCTGGAGATTTTGCAAATTTTGAGTTCCTCTTTGTCCTAAGAACTTAAAAAGAACACTTAAAATTTTCCAGTTATTAGGAGTTATTGTTTTCTGGTTATGTTATTCATTTTAACTTTTATTACTTTGTGATTAGAGAGTGTTTTCTGAACTATTTCTTCTTTTGTGACTTAAGATTTTCCCTGTTGTCTAAGTGTATGGTGAGTTTTGTGACATGAAAAGAAGAAATACTCTGTCTTCAAAGTACAGACTTTGACATATATGTATTTAGACCAACTTTATTATTATTTAGTTCTTCTGTTGTCTTAGCGGTGTCCACTTAGACTGCTATGGACTGAGAAAGGTGAGTAGGTTAAAATTTTATTACTAATGTTTGCTAACCTATTTCACCTTGTATTTCCTATAATGTTTGTTTTTGAATGTTGATGCTATGTTATTTGGTGCTTTGATATTTCTAACTGCTTTATCTTCAACGTGAGTTGTAATATTTTCATTATGAATTGCAATGTCTTCATTGTGAATTGCAGTCTTAGCATTACCAAGTCTCATTTAAATTTTTATTTTTTTGGCTCAGAATTTACTTTGTCTGATATTAATATCATGACCTTTATTTTCTTTTTGTTTTCCTTTGTCTAAATACATTTGCCCATCCTTTTATTATTAACCTTTATAACTCACTTGTATGCAGAACCATTAGAATTTGTTTCATAATCCAATCTGATTTTTTTCTTTTACTAGGTAAGTCCACTCCATTTATGTTCACTGATACGACAGATACTTTTGTTTTTAGTTCTATCAATTTATTTTGTTATTATTTTATTACAGCTTTTTATTTTTAATTCAGATATATTGATTATTCATTAACATTCACCATTTTTAATGTATACTGTCAAAATATAGAATAGTTCCATCACTTCAAAAAATTTCCTCATGCCCCTGTTTAGTCATTTCCTCTTCCCACTTTCCAAAATCTTATGTAAATGGAATCATATAGTATGTAGCCTTTTGAGTGTGACTTCTTTCACTTAGCATAATCTGTCTTGTTGTGTATATCAGTAATTTCTTCTTTTTAAGGGCTGGGTGTAGTATTCCATAGTTTGGCTATACCACAGTTTGTTTTTCCATTCACCAGTTGAAGGGCATTTGAGTTGTTTCCAGTTTTGGGCTATTATGAATATACCTAGTATCAACATTTGCAAACAGATTTTTGTGTAAGTTTTCATTTCCCTTGCATAAATACCTAGATTGTGATTGCTGAGTTATATAGTGAGTATATATTTAATATTATTATTAAGAACCTGCTGAACTGTTTTTCAAAGTGCATTCCTACAATGTTGGAAGTTCCTGTTGCTCTGTCTTCAACAGCACTTGGTATTATCAGGATTTTATTTGTTTTAGCCTGTTGTGTAGTTGTGTAGTGATGTCTCATTGTGGTTTTAATTTGCCTTTTCCAAATGACTAATGATGTTGAGCATCTTTTCAAGTGCTTATTTGCATCCACATATATTTTTTGGTGAACCTTTCTGTTCAAATATTTTGCCTACTTTTTTGTTGGGGTGTTTTCTTATTATTGAGTTTTGAAAATTCTTTATATATTCTGTAAACGAGTTCTTTATCAGACGTGTGTTTTGAAAATATTTTCTCCCAATCTTTGGCTTGTTTTTCTTTTCTAAGCAGTATCATTTGAAGAGTGAAACTTTTTAATTTTGATGAAGTCCAATTTCTCAATATTTTACTTTATGGATTTTGCTTTTGGTGTTATATCAGATAAGTCTTTGCCAAGAAAAGTCACAAAAAATTTTCTATATTCTATTCTAGAAGTTTTAGGTTTTACATTTTACAGTTTTTTAGACTTTAAATTTTACTTTACGTTGATTCAATTTGAGTTTTGTGTATGGCATAAGGTGTAGAGATCAAAGTTCATTTTTGCTTTCTGCAGATGGAGGCCCAAATATTCCAGCACCATTTGTTAAAAAGACTAACCTTTCTCTATTGAATTGCTTTGATGTTTTGCAGAAAATGAATTGGCCATAAATGTCTGGGTATCTTTCTGGACTCTCGATTCTGATCCATTCCTCTATGTGTCCCTTCCTTCACCAGTACCACACTGTCCTGATTACTGTAGCCTTATAGCAAGTCTTAAAGTCAGGTAGTGTTAGTCCTCCAACTTTGTTCTTCTTTTTCAAAATTGTTCCTTTGGACTTTTGCATATTAATTTTGTAGAATCTATAAAAAGTCCTGTGGGATTTTGATGGGATTTCACTGACTCTATAGATAAATTTTGAAATAATTGACATCTAAACAATATTGAGTCTTCCAACCATGAATACGGTATACTGTAACTCTCTATTTATTTAGGTCCTCTTTGATTTCCTTCATCAGTGTTTTGTAGTTTTTAGCATATAGATCTTGCACATATTTTGCTAGATTTATATCTAAGTATTTCATGTTTTTGGTGCTATTGTAAGTGATACTATTTTTTTTTAAGTTCAATTTCCAGTTGTTCATTGCTAGTTTACAGAAACATGATTGATTTTCGTGTGTTCATCTTGTATCGTGAGATCCTATTAAACTCACTTATTAATTCTAATAGCTTTTTTGTAGACTTTTTTGGATTTTTTTATGAGTATAATCACACAATCTAGGAATAGAGACACTTTTATTTCATGACTTCCAATCTGTGTACCCTTTTTCCTGCTGTCTTAATGTACCAGCTAGGACCTCTAGAATAATGTCCCAGCCTAAGTGAGAGTGGCTGTCTTTGTATGTTCTCTGATATTAAGGGGAAAGCATTCAGTATCCATTATAAAATATGATGCTAGCTGTAGGTTTTTTTGTAGATACCCTTTATCAGGTTAACGAAGTTCCCTTCCATTTCTAGTTTGCTGAGAATTTTCATCATGAAAGGATTTTTAATTTTATCAGAGGCTTTTTTGTATTGAGATTATCATATGTTTTTTTCTTCATTAGTCTGTTATGGTGGATTACATTGTTTTACATTCAAATATTGAACCAGCCTTTTGTTTCCACCATAAACCTATTTGGTCACGATGGTTTAATATATATATATATATAAATGCTAGATGTGAGTTGCTAATATTTTGTTGAGGATTTTATATCTAGGTTCGTGAGAGTTATTAATCTTTAGTTTTCTTTTCCTGTAATGTCTTTTCTTGGTTTAGGTATCAGGGTAATCCTGGCCTCATAAAATGAGACTCTCTCTTCTATTTTCTAGAAGAGTTTGCATAGAATTTTATCTAAATTTTTTGAATTCATGAGCTTAAAGCTCTTCATAGTATTTCCTTATTACCCTTTTAGTTTTTTCAGGATTTTCTTTATCTTTGGTTTCCCGCTGTTTAAATATTATGTGTCTAGGTGTTTGTTTGTTTTAAATCCTGCTTGAGGTTTTCTGAGCTTCTTGGATCTGTGCTTTGATATATTTCATTATTTTTGAAACATTCTCAGTCATTCTCTTCTGCTCCATTTTCTCTCTCTTTTCTCCTTCTGGTACTTCAGTTACATGTATGTTAGACCCTTTGATACTGTCCCACAACTCTTGGATGCACTGTTTCATTTTTTTCACTCATTTTGTGTTTTGGTTTGGGTAATTTTTATTGACCTATCTTCGGGTTCACTGACTCTTTCTTTGTGTATGCCAACTCTACTAATGAAACTGTTGAAGGTATTCTTTATCTATTACAGTATTTTGTTTTTATTTTCATTTCTTACATTTGATTTTATTCTTTTTAAATTAATTTCTGTGTTTTTGCTGAAATTCCCCTTCTATTCATGCTTATTGCTTACCTTTTCCATCAGAGCCTTTAACATATTAATCATAGTTATTTTAAATTCCCTGTTTGATAGTCTGGTTCTGTTGATTGCTTTATCTCTTGAGAAAATGAGTGCTTTTTCTTAGTTTTTTTGTGTGTCTCATAACCTTTGATTGATTGTCAAACAGTGTGTAGAACACTAGAGACTGAGGTAAATAGTATTTATGCCTGGAAACGGGCATGCCTCTTCTTCTCCTGGACTCTTTTTTTTTTTTTTTTAATTTATTTATTTTTTCCCCCAAAGCCCCAGTAGATAGTTGTATGTCATAGCTGCACATCCTTCTAGTTGCTGTATGTGGGACGCAGCCTCAGCATGGCCAGAGAAGCGGTGCGTCGGTGCACGCCCGGGATCCGAACCTGGGCCGCCAGCAGCGGAGCGCACGCACTTAACCACTAAGCCATGGGGCCGGCCCTTCTCCTGGGCTCTTAATGTGAGGTGTTTATTCAGGAGTTCATTGGGTTTGGGTTTTGCTGTTGCTATGGTTACCCTCAATGTACTGCCAGATTCAAATTCTTTTGGGGTATCTTGTGCTTAGGTTGGAAGTTTGTTTGTTGAGTGGATTTTTCTCAGTGTTGTTGCTCTATCCTCAGCTTTAGGCCTTCCCTGTGTACCTCTACTACACTTGTTAGCCTGTTTGGGGCTGGGGCACGTGGTAGGGGGAGGTTCTCTGTTGTCCTGGCTGAGTCTTAAGCAAGCCCTGTGGTTTTTGGATCTCAGAGTTGGGCATCTCGATGATCCTATCCCACCCCAGAGATAAATCTCTAATAGTCTGAGCCCATGATGGTTTCTACCAAGGTTAGAGAGCTTTTCCTTTTTATCCTTTGCCCACCTGCAGTGGGTCTCTCCCTGTACCGGGGGGTCAACAGCGTTTTCTGCCCTTCCCCTAGCCACTTGAGGCTTCTGTTCCAAGGGGGAAAGGTCTGGTAGGGCTTCATGCCTTCACCACGGCAATGGCTGCTCCCCGCCTCCGAGCATGCACCTCAGAGACAGGCTTTCTCTGCTCTCCTATCCTGCCACCAGTCTTTCTCATGAGCACCTGGTGAGATCTGTGGAGAAGACCTTGTGAATGATGTAAACTTTCTTTGATCTGTGCCTCCTAGAGTTCTATACTCTCAGGATAGTTCACACTTGGCCTTTAGCAATTTGTTAAAAAAAATTTGAGCTGAATTCTTTTTACCTAGTTATAGGGATGTCCTGCTTTCCTCCCTCAAGCATAAATGAGCTCGTCCCAAGTCCTTCTCTCTTTGGAGGCACCTGTCTTTCCATAAATTCTAGGCTAGGTGGTTGTGACCTCAGCTCTCTGATGGGTTAAAGAGAAGTTATGATTTTATAGATTATCTGCCTTTTCAATGTTTAACACTCTAGGTGGAACAGAAGCATAACTAAATAGGCTAACAAAGTTTACCTCCAGGTGGGATTATGTTAAAATTTTAGTCTCATGCTTTTCTGTACTTGTCAAGTGTTCCACATTAAGACTGGATTATTTTTATAATCATATGTATATACATATATATGTATGATTTTAAAATATACATGATTATAAAAATAATATATATTATATTATTAATATATATTTAATAATATTATAATAAATTATATTAATTTTATTATTAAATTATTAATATTATAAAATATGTATTATAATTATGACATATCTATTACATTATATTATTATATTATATATAATTATATATATATAAAAGGACCCCTTTAGGCTTTGAGTTATTAAATTCTTTCTTGTGCCTTGATCAAGTGAACTAGATAATGGCTAAAACTCTACCTTCATTTTGTATTAGGAAGGTCCCTCCTGAGGGTAAAAGTATGCACACCTTTATAAGAGAGCTTCACATATTTCTTCACATGCTTTATAGGTGTTACACACACACAAGGAATTTATAGTTTATTATAAAGCAGTTTGTGGGATACAAATGAAATGCTAACCCCTGCCTTCTCTATAATTGGCTTCTTTTTACAGATGTACAAGTTGAAGCTTAAGAGCTGAAATAACTTGTTCATTTTCACCTTCAAATAAATGAAACAGCCAGGACTCAAATATTCATTCATTCATTAAACAAATGTTTACTGGTGACTACGATGTGCTAGGCACTCTGCCAGGTCCTGGAATACAGCATTAGTGAAGATAAACATGCTCCCTGCCCTCATTGAGCTTACAGTCTGCCAGAGGAGACATTTTTTTTAAATGCATAGTTAATTAAATACCAAAGTGATCTTTGGCTTACAAATCCAGTGCCTTTTCCATTAAATCAGGAAGACAAAGTTAGTCAAAAGACCAGGCTTTGTCTGACAGATGACTTTTCACAGTTTTATACATTCATTCATCCCTCAAACTTGTTTGAGTACCATCTCTGTGCCAGGCCCTGCACTTGGCCAGGGGTGGGAAGGAGAAGCAGCTCTAGAAGTCCTCACTTACAACCCTGGCAGGCCCAGGCTGGGGCATAACTCACCAGCTCAGACACACCCTCCCTTTCCAACTCAGTAAAGCATATTAAAATATGCTTTCAGGTGAATAAATGATGATATTATAGAGAAAACCATGAATCATACACTCTTATTTATAAGAAAGGTAGATTATTCTCAAATTTGGGCTTTTCACCTCTTGTGACCTCCTAAGTGATCTTGGCACCATGGTTGTTAATAACGATTGGTTAAGCAGAAGTAAGTAAGCACGCGTGTGTATGTGTGTGCGCGTGCATATGTCTGTAGGGGTGGTGGTTGGGCAGGGAGGATAAGATATCAAAGTACAGAGAAGACTGAGGCCTAAGCCTGAGATACTAAAGCAATAGCGATGCCTCTGACAGAGAAGCAGGAGAAGGCTCTGGTCTGGAGATGGGGAGTAGCGAGGCATCTACAGGTGCGCAGTGTGGGTGTTTCATCATCTGAGACGGCAGTAAGGTAACAGTTGTGAGTCCAGGCTCTGGAGCCAGACAGATGTGAACCTGAAACTTGGCTCTTCCTCTTACTTGCTGCATCTCCTTGGACAAATAAAATAACTTCTCTGAGCCTGTTTCTCACCTCTCTGCTGGGACTAACAATAGTACCTACTTCATAGGGTTGATGTGAGGATTAAATAAGAAAATACGTGTGAAGCGTTTAGTGCTTGGCACATTGCGCTCATTAAAAGGCAGCTGTTGTTATCACCGCTGTTGCTGTTGTACCAGCATCGCTGCTGGAAGTCGTTCAGGGAGCTACAAGCGTGGAATTAGGGTGCAGGAGAAGAGCTGAAGCTGGAGCTAGAGATGTGGGAGCCATTTGCACAAAAGGGAGGAGAAGGTGTGTCACCAGGAGTGCAGGGCGGACCCTGGTTGTGCCAGCCTGGGGAGTGAGACAGAGGAAGGAGAGCCAAGGAAGGAGACGAGGCTAAGTCGGCGGGGAAGAACGTCAGGCTGCAGGGTATAGACCATCGGAGGAGAGTATGTCAAGAAGCAGGGTGATGGTCTGCCTCACCAGATGCTGCAGGAAGGTGGAGCGGGCCAGGAGGCATCTCCTAGGTTAGGTGATCAGGAGGCCAGCTCCTCACCTGCTCATTCAACACCAAAGCAGAGCAGCTTGAATGTTTAGGTTACTCTTAAAAGTCTGGCAGTCCCAAGTCCAAGTCCCAAAATAGAATCCTTTCTGGGCTGAATCCCTCCCCACTTTTCTTCAGCTTAATAAAAGCAAACAATTGCACGAAGTGAAAGGCCCCATCAACAGTCCTGCTGCTTACTTCCTGCTCCCAGACAAAGGCCAGCTCCCCTATTCCAGCTGCGAGTAATGCCTTCTGGGCAGTGTGTCATAGGTGGAGAATGGCAAGCCCACCTTCCCTGATGGTCCAGTAGCCGTAGGACGGTCACTCCGGGCACTTCTATAAAGTTTGACCTCTGTCAAAAGCTGCCCAGTATTCTGAGAAGTCTTCTCACTCAGAAGTTGGATCCAGCATGCTAGTAAGTGATACCATTTTTGAACTGTGGCTTTATTACACACGCAGTAGCTTTGGTTCACTCGGTGTTCAACATTATTAAGCACCTCCTGTGTATCAGGCGCTCTCCTAGGCACAGGGGATGCAGATAATCTCTTTTCTTTCAGGAAGACTTACTCGACTCCATTCTTTCCTCATACATCCACATCCACTCACCAGGAAATCCTGTTGGCTCTGCCTTCAAAGTATTTTAATCTGACAGTATCGCATTATTTCCACTGTTACCACCCTCTTGCCTGGATTATTGCAATAACCTCCAAACAGATCTCCCTGCTCTGTCCTTGCCCTCCTATAGTTGACTTTCATCACAGAAGCCAAAGGAATCTTTTTAAAACATATGGCAGGATCAAGAGTTTTGAGATAGCGGGGAGAGCTGAAAGAGTGGAGAGACTGGCAATTTCAAATGCTATAGTCACCACTTGAACAAACTCGTGAAGTTGGTAAGGAAAGGAGCCAGGCCACTGTCTGGGGCAGGAGCTTTCCAGGCAGAGTGAATAGCAAGTGCAAAAGCCCTGGTGAGGTAGGCAAGGGCCTAGAGAAATAGGAGACTGGTGCCATGGGAATGGAGTAAGCCAGGGGGAGAGTGGGAGGAGCTGAAGTCTGAGGGATAAGGAGGGACAGTTTGGGTACGGTCTCGTGGGGAATATATCTGAGGTCTGTCCATTTGAATCCTGGGAGCCATTCATTCATTCATTTCATTTAACAAACATTTCTTACGTGCCTACTAGGTGTCTGGCACTATGGTAGGTGCTGAGGATACAGTGATAAGCAAAATGGACAGTGTCCCTGCCCTCTCCATGGAGTGTACAGTCCAGTGGGAGAGATGGGCATTAATCAGATAATCACACAAGTTAGTGTATAATTACCAACTGTCACAACCACAGGGCCCTTCAAGAGGAATAATGGGGGCTCTGACCTAGTCTAGGGGCTCCAGGGAAGGTGTTCCTGTGGAAGGAACATCTGGCCTGAGATCAGATAGATGAGGAGGAGTTGAGTGGTGAAGAGGGGTGGGATGCTCTTGGATGAAAGGATGTCAAGGACAAAGGCCCTGGGGTGGGAAAGCAGTGGATGGAGGCAGTGGGACTGGAATGTGGATGAAGGGAGAAAACGCAAGGTGGGGCTGGAGGCAGAGCAAGGCTGGAGTGTGAGCCTTGAGGGTCATGGTGAGGACTCTGGGTTGTATGCTAAAACTAATGTGCAAGCACTGAGGAGTTTTGATCAGAAGGTGAAATAGACCAGAATTGCAAGTGTTTTGGCAAAATCCCTCTTACGATGAGGAAGATGGAGTGGAGGTGGGAAGGCAAGCAGGACAAGGTGGATTCCTTGGAAGCTGTTGAAGTGGCGCAGGTGAAAGATGATGACGATAGCTTGAAGTAGGGAGAAAAGGAGAACACTGGCTGAGGTTGAGAGGTAATTTGGAGATAAAATCTGTAATACCTGGTAATGGGAAGAGAGACTATTAGAGTCTCAAAACTAGATACACTACAAGGAACAACCAGACATTATAAGCTTCATGATGAGGCAATGGGCAGTACAAGGGCCACCTACAAAGTTTTCTTGCCTAAGAAATTATAACTGAATTTAAGCAAGTCTTTAGACCTAACTGCCAGTTTATAGGAAGCACACAGGATAGATAAACAGGTTAAATGACACAACAAGGAAGAAATCAATCAAATCAGAATGTTACATTCCAGGGAACAAATAACATGATGTTGCCAATAAACCAATGGCATGAAATAGAATTAAAAAAAGCCTTAAGAAATAGAACAAGACAATATTATATGTTTTATGCAATGTGTGAACCTTGTTTGGATCCTGATTCAAACTAACAGATGTCTTTGAGAGAAATAGAAAAATTTGAGTACAGATTGGGTTTTAGAAAATATTAAGGAATTAGTGCTCATTCTTTTAGGCATACTGATGGGATGGTGGTTTTAAATGTGTATGTGTACACATACATACATATTTAAATGCATGTGAGAAATGCATACTAAGTTATTGAAATGATATGACATCTTGAATTTGCTTATAACACTCCAGAAAAGAAAAAGTGGCATGTGATAAATTAGACTGGCAAAATGTTGCTAATTATTGGTCATAGATACTTGGAGGTTTATTATACTATTCTATCTTGGGGTATATTTGAAATTTTTCATAATAAAAAAGTTAAAAACAAAACTTCATGGAAAGTAGAGTTCACGTGGAAATAGGGAACACAAGAAAAGAACCAATTCTGAGGGGAAAATGATGAGTTCAGTGGATACGTTGAGTTTGACATGGCTTTGGACTTCTAACTGGAGGTGTCTTATATGCAATTGGTCGGGAGTTCTGAAGACCTCTGCTCCTGAGATATACAAGTGAGTATAGATGGTGACTGAAGCTGTGGGCATGGAGAAACTATCCAGAGAAGGAATACAGTGTGACAAGAGAGGGCCCAGGACTCAACTTGGAAGAACTGGAAAATATAATGGCCAGGTAGAGGGGTGTGAGCTTTGTGACTGAGGAAGAGTAGCCAGAAGACTGAGGGGTCACAAACGCCCAGGGAAGTGAATGTTTCCAAAAGGAGGAAGCGCTAACATAGCCAAATGCTACCAAGATGTCAAGCAAGACAAGGACCAAAATGAATCCACCAGGTTTGTATCATGGATGGAGGTTGTTGCCTGTGTGAGGCTGTTTAGGCCGAGGGACAGGAGTGAGGTGAGGTGTGAACGGGAGGTGAAGAAAAGGAAACATAGAGTCTAGACAACTCTTTGAAAAAGTATGTCTGTGAAGTGGAAGAAAGAGGGTGGTACCTTGAGGAGACAGAGTGAGGAAATAAGAGGATTTTTTGTTTTTAAGCTGAAACATTCTTGAACACATTAAAATGATGAGAGGAATGATCTAGGAGAGAGGAAAAGGTGGAATATACAGGAGGAGGGTCAGTCAGTAGTGTAAGTTGCCTGAGAGGGCAGGAGCGGATGAGATGGGGGGTTGAGCCTTGGGACAGGAGGAGCGATGGCTCCTTAATTCTATTAGGAAGTCGCGGGAGATGATCAACGTGGGGAGCAGAAGGCTGATGTTCTTCCTTTTTGGTTCTGTTCCCCCTCACACCTCCGAGAAGTAGGAGGTGATGCCACCAGCTGGTGGGGAGGAGGGAGTTGGGGAATTGGAGGTGAGGGTCCTGGAGAAGGTTGGAATTAGTCATGGAAAAGGAAGAGTATGTGAGCAGCAAAACATGGTAGGATTGCCTAGTGGGGTTGAGGTTGGTGATCATGGTCTGACAGGAGAGCTGGTGGGAGACTGAACTAGGGCAGGGTAAGTGGTGTTGGTGGAAGGCAAGGATGGTGTGGATGTCAACACTGGGGAGAGGTCCCTGTGGCCAGCATGACCAAAGGGGACTTCATGGAGGACACTGGACCTAGGGCTATGAGCAGATGATTTTGTTGGTGAAAGCTTGAAAATGGTGCTCTATGTGTTCTCAACTCCGAATTTCCATCTCATATTACAACCTCCTGCCCCCCCAACCCTTCACCCTCGAGCCCCTCCCACCTCCTGTTACAAAACAGTCCTTGACTCTCCAAATCTGATATGGTTTCAAGGTCCATGTCAGGGTTGTTTGCCCGTTTAAAAATTTGCTGTTGCTTCCCAGTTCTTGCCAAACAGCGAGGAGTTTGGTAAGCCTGAGCCCAGGCTGGGTGGGCAGGCATGGTGGTATGCTGCAGACAGGGTTCTTGCCCAGTTGGGGGGCTCAGACAAGACTGGGCAGCATGAGGAGGAGAGGCCAATTGCAAAACGGCTCTCTTAGGCCCACTACCCACTGTCTTCACCCCTCACGCAAGGCTCTTCAAAAACACGAAGGATGGCGTTTTACTCACCGAGAGTTCTGGATGCCACCAAGCCTTGCAGTAGGCTTTTCCCCACACTTGCGCATGCCATATCTCCCTCATCGACCAGTGTTGGCACCAGAGCATGTTCTATTCACGCCCTTCTCAGACCCACCAGCTCTCCACAGGGCTTGGGCTGCCAGCCCTGTCTCCGAGGTTGCGGCTGTGAGTGGCACCTGTTGGTTGCAGCCAAAACACGATTAGCGGGAATAAAACCCCATAGGGACCTACTGGGAGAACTGAGCAGCACCTGAGGCACTTAAAACGTATCATTTCTCTTTCCAGCTTAACTCAAGTGATCCGAAAGTTTGCCAAGCAGCTGGATGAGTGGCTAAAAGTGGCTCTCCATGACCTCCCAGAAAATTTGCGAAACATCAAGTTTGAATGTAAGTACTGAGTTTGAGAGCGGAGGGGAAGGGAGAACAACATTTTAATGCCAAACATTTTACGTAGGTTGTTAATTAAAAAAAAATAATAATAAAAGCTAACATTTACTGTTTGCCTACAAAGCACCAAGTATTACGCTTAGCGCTTTCCATGCATTAACTTATTTAATCCTCACAAAATGTTTATTATGGGTGGCACATTTCTCCTTTTAGACAAAAGGAAACAGGCTTAGAGAGGTAGTAAGTAGCAGAGGCAGGATTTGCTCCCAGGTCTGTCTGTCGACGCCAAAGTTAATTCTCATGCCACCTCTGCAATGTAGGAAACAGTATCCCTGTTCTACAGATGAGGCTCAGAGAGGCAAAGAAACTTCCCCCAAAGCCACACAGCTGGGAACTAGGCCAGGAGTCAAACTCAAGTCTGACCCCAAAACTCTGAGATTTCCCTGAAGCTCCTGCCCATGAAATAGTGGTAACAGGAGATAGAAAACAGCCTTAGGGCTTCATATATTTAATTCTCTGCCTAATGAGAAAGCCAAATTCATGTTTCTCATAAGGGGATTGGGACTGTGCTTCTCTGCTGAGCATCACCACCCATTCCCCAGCGGTAGTTTTGCCTGAGAAAACTGGTCCTATTTCTCTTTCTCGATCCGTCTGTACTTTAGGAAGACTCACGTGCTATTAAACAAAGATGAAATGATTTTAAGCAAAACAAAGTTTTAAGATATATGTTTCTGAAAGCCCCATTTGAATACAGCTTGCCATTCGTGCCCGAAATAAGTGCCAGCGAGGAAAATGAAGGAGATCAAATTACCCTCTCTCCACAGGCAAAGGGGGCCTTTGAGACGTGCTTTGAGGCCGCCTGCAGTGTCCATCACCTATTGATAAAGCCCGCTTTATTTCACGGCTCTCAGTTCTTTTCTTTTCACGAGCACTAAATTCCACATCACAAAGTTAAAGAAAAAGTAATTAAGAAGAAGGATTAACGATTGATCGGCCCGGAAAATTAGAAGTTCATCTGTCCCCCCCACCCATTCCTCCATCCCACGCCCTATTTTTCAAACCAAGCTGGCTCTGAGCACAAATTAGAATAATCCTGGGGAAATTTCTGTTTCTTGACCAGTTCAGAAATTAATGAGAAGAATGCCCTGCACCTGTTTTAATTATGCTGACAAAACAAGCCTGTTGAGGTTTGTTGGCTCTCCCACCTGTGGGTGCCTGGGGGCAGCCGCTCTTCCCAGGGAGCCTTGGAGTGCTTTTCGAGAACTTGCAAGGAGTGGAAACACACCCCTCCAGATGACTCTGTAAGAACAAAGACCTTGGGCAGGCACACGGGCTGTCTGCTACAAGATCTACAGATCACCCCTCTTCAAACCACCAGCCTATTATGTCAGCATAGGAAACAGGATCATCAAAACATGCAAATAGGTCCTGGAGATCATTTGATAAAATCGACAGATTAGGAATGCAAAGCCACATTCCAGGTGCAGCCCAAAGTTCCATCCCAGAAGCCACCCCTAGCGCCACACACCCCTGAGGCTCAATCAGGGTTTCCTATTAGATATACTACTTTTTTAAAGGGCCTTCTTCAAAGCTGCCACTTGATTCCTGCAATTATTTATGGGGAGAAGTGATTGAACTTGCAATTAGTGAAATGAAAGACAAGTAAATAATTGCTTTTACTCACGGTTGATTGACGCCACAATTTCTCACACCTGCCAGTGTGGTGCGTGTGTGACTTTGAAATATGTACCCCAAATATCACCATTAGGAAATAGTTGTTGAAGTCCAAATGGAAGAACAAAGAATCAAACGCAGGGTTTTGCCAGTGGGTGCATAAAGTGGGGTTGGACAATGAGACAAATTTAGACAAATAAGGAAGCTACTTTTTGAAATCTGCCCCTGGAAAATCCAAGGTAGGACCACAGAGCATGCAAATATTTCAAACTAACTCTTTTCTTCTTGCAGTGTCGAGAAGGTTTTCCCAAATTTTGAGACGGCAAACATCACTAAATCATCTTTGCCAGGTAGCTGTCCTGTGTTATGTGTTCTAACTCCTGCTAAGTCACTGCAAATGAGGGGCAAATCCACAAAAACAACGCCCTAGAGGATCTGTTGGGAGTGGCTGTTTAACAGTGCTCTCTCACTATTTAATTTCTACAGATAGGGAATAAAAACATTAGCCAATCACTAAATAGTTTCAACTAACACACAAAATAATTTCTGATGTCAGTTGCCCCTTAACCTTTCAGACATGTTCTAGTTTGTGTTTTCCCTTAAGTAAATTGGGGTTTCTCAGCCACTATTGACATTTGGGCTGGATAATTCTTTGTTGTGGGGAGTTGTTTTGTGCCTTGTAGATGTTTAGTAGCATCGCTGGCCTCTACCCACTAGATGCCAGTGGAACCACCCACCCCCACGTACCACTTTGGTTGTGACAATCAAGAATGTCTCCAGACACTGCCAAGTGTAGCCTCGGGGGCGCAAAATCACCCCTGGCTGTGAACCACTGAGATAAATGATTCAAGCAGATAAAGAGGATGATTTGTTTGTTGTGTTCCTGTCATCCAGACTGAGTTCAAAGCCATGTAGTATATTGTATACCCAGTTTTGTTTATTTTTTTTCAGATTTCTGTGCTTTTTAACACAAAAGTGACATATGCTTACTATAAAAAAATTTTAAAAATAACAAAAGTGTATATAGTAAAAAGTGAAAGATCCCACTTTTTATAACTCCATAGTTATAACTTGATTGCATAAAGCTTTGCATTTCTATTAATTTTGCACCTTAAGGAAAGGAATCTAAGTCTGTTAAGTCAGTCCATTAACATTCATTAAAATATTAATGGTCTTAAAGCAGAAAGGGCAAACTGGCAGCTACAGGTCAAATCTGGCCCTCAGATGTGTGGGGTTACTTTTGTTTGATTTGCATATGTTCAAAAAATTTTTTTACTTAGTCGCTAACAGTTGAAACTGGGAGATGACAGCTAAACACTCAAATTTTCTGAGGAAAATTGTAAGAGCTGGCACCCCAAAGCTACATTTCCCCAGGGCAGCAATCCACTGGATGCTCGGAACTTTCTGTCCAGCGGGCACCATCCTCCTCATTGCCCCCACCGTCTCTTACACTTGGCCCACCTCACTCATGTATGTCACCTGCCTGCCTTCTCTGTGTGTCTGGGTTTGCAGCCTCTCCCTTCTACTGTTGGTTCTAGGTTGGTGCCAGTTATTCTAGGTCAAGGTGGGAGGGAGGGATTTCTAGTTAGAGTAGCCTGAAGGAGGGCTCCAGGCCAGGAACCAGAAAGAATAAAACTACACCCACACACACCTCGGTGTTCCTGCCCTGTCCCTGGCATAAACGGCACAGGGGGTGGTTTGGAGACCAGAAGGAAACCCTTCCACATTCAGGCAGGCTGGTATAGGAGCCACACCTGGGCCCTGTTTTGGGAAAGGGCAGAGCCTGACAGATTAATAGGATTCAGGGAAGAAGACAAATATTGGCAAAACAAAGAAACACTGCCATTTCTGAGAGAGCGCATGCCTTCTGGTTCTTTTCCCAGCTTGGAAGAGCTGGTCTTGGGTCATATCAGGGAACTAGACATTGTTTTGGTGCCTCCGTCTGGGGCACAGACAGTTTAGGAAGTCCTTTGACCCATTAGTGCACATTTTAGGTAAAAGCATCCACACCCATGCCTGCAACCACCTGCACACACACATGCTCTCTCTCCACTTTCCACACAGTATGTAATTTAATCAGTAAATGCTCCCTTTCCATCTTCACTGGACAGCTATCAGACACATTCTGGGATCAGCCAGAGGCCTGGGGTTAGTGCTGGGAATGAAACGCCATGGAACATCTTAGCTAACATCCCAGCAAGCTTTCCTGAACACATACAAGGCAAGTCAGACTAAACAACATCCAGCCAAAAACTCACCTCCAAATACTTAAAACCCAAGATCTAAATATCCAGGCCCTTTTGGATACACTAAGCGAGCAACTTGGCGTTCATATCTCAGCCATTCATTCCACAAAATCTTTTGAGTGCCTACTGTGTGCCAGACACTGTGCTTAGTGGTACTTGCCACTAGGTCAAAAAAAAAAAAAAGTAAACCAAAAACTAATTAAAAGTGATAAGTCTTATGAAGGAAACAGAATGGAAATAAAGAATAATGGGGCATTTAGGTCCTATTTAGATAAAATGATTAAAGAAGGCCTCTCCATGGGTGTGACATTTAAGTTGGAGCATACGTGATGGCAGGGTTGGCAGGGCAGGATGAGAGAACAGAACGTTCCAGCCAGCAGGAACACCATGTGCAAAGGCCCTGAGGTGTCAGTGCAATCACTACAAAGAGAACGGAGCTGAATAACAGTGGCCTCCTTTATTGAGTTCTTACTCCCTGAACTATGCACTTTTCAAACATTATCTCAAGGAATCCTCAACAGCAGCCCTCCTTAAGAGGTAGGTACTATTACATCTCCATTTTATAGGTCAGGAAACTGAGGTTCATTTACTTGCCTGCCCCAAATCAATCAGCAGATCAGCAGCAAAGCCAGGATTTGAACTAAGTATATTTGAATCCAGAATCCCAGACCTTTACATTTGGTTGTTTTCATTATCATTAGAGACTGACTCAACTCATATATTCTTATATTCTAAGCCTCTGTGACCTTGAAAGGGTTCTACAATGATTTAAGTAAGATTTTCCTTGTGCTTGGACAGTCTAGGTGTAAAAGCAGTTGTCAGTATTTACGTTTGCATAGAAATTCACAAGCATTAGAGACTTATTATAATGTCCATGTGTATTTCAATTTTCTTTTTTCATTTTATTAAAGACATTTTTGAAAACACGTAGGTGAAGGAAGTGATTCTGGAGATGTTTTTCTTTGTTTTTATCAGTATTGTTCCAACTTGGTAGTTCCAAGTCTTGTGCCCACTTGCAAATTTAAGTTCTAATGAGGGTTTGCTGAGGAAACCACAGGTTAAACACACACATGTATATACATTAATAAACAACTGAGTCTTAAGGTGTAGTTTCCCTTTTCTTCCATTTCAATTATTCATATTTGTTTTAATCATTATAGTTACATAAAAAACAAAAAGCAAAATCAGAAAGCTAGACTATAAATTGCTTCAGAATGCACTTACATGAAAAATATACATTGTAAAATTTCTGGGGTTAAAGCTATCATAGGCCCAGGAGTAGAAGGACTATTCTTAGATTTGGGCCTGTCGCTTCTCAGGCACTAGAGGCACACGGGTTATTAACCACAGGGCTCCTGTCCCACAAGCTTACATCAGTAGGCTGACAGATCTCTGGGCTTCATCCCATTGTTCCACGGGGTCAAGACCAAAGGGGCTGGGAACAGCAGGGTTTGGTCTAGCCTAAGCCACCTGGGGGTAGTTTCTTATAAGAAGAGATATGAAGAGAGAGCCACCAGAGAAAATAGTGTACGGATCTTCTGGGAGTTATGGAGTCATCTGCTGATTCCCTGATACTGAGTTTTCCTAAATTTCAAAGCAGTTTGCAGGATACCATAAGCAGATTCATTAAAAAGGTCTAAAAGGAAATAACATGAAGAGGTTTTAACCTAACAACCCATGAGCTAATGAGTTGATTGGATTGGATTACAGGCATCTCGAACAGTGATCCACAGTGCAGACATCACATTCCAAATGCTGGAAGACTGGAGGAATGTGGACCTCAACAGCATCACCAAGCAAACCCTTTACACCATGGAAGACTCTCGAGATGAACACCGGAAACTCATCACCCAGTGTAAGATGTTCCACCAGGGGTTGTGTCTTTCTGTTTGTTTTAAAAAGAAAAAAAGAAAAAGTGTCTTGGTGAATATTTAAGTGGAATTCCCACCCTGTCCTTCTCCCTAGGATCCCATCCCTCTTATTGTTCCTGTTAAATGGATCAGCTCAGATGGGAGGGCTAATTGATTTAAGAGGACACGTGTCAACACTGCTGGGGAAAATGGGTTCTAGTGCATTGGGCAGCACACAGGGTCATGCAAAAGGCCCCACACGTGACCCTCAATGCCAGATTTAGTTCCCTAGGTGGCATGAAGAAATGAGAACAAAAGCTTATTGCCTCTCTCAGTGTATGTCAGCCTGGAGTAAGCTGGATACACTGCCTATTTTCAATGGAGGGTCACGCAAGTCAGCCCACCTATTGGCAGGTGAACCTTTCAATCATGTTAAATGTTTGAGAAGGGGATGGACGGTGATTAACTTTGGTGAACATATGTTTGTATCCCTGTGGACAAAGACTGCAAGAATACTGCTCCCAATATTATCCCGACGTGGTCAGGTTGGTTGTTCTTAGTAGAGAGGACATGAGAGCGGCAGAGAACACCACCATTCTTAGCATATCCCTGCCATGCCTCAAATGCCCATCACAGCCTGCTGCCCAGGGCATCCCACAGCCCAGGGACCCTGGGTCTGCTGACTACTTCCTTACTTTGCCTTCCTTTCTCATGCCTCTGGGGGAAAGTGAACATGAGGGTGGGAAGGGTGAGTCCACACTCCTCCCATCAGCTCTCAGAAACGTTGGTGCTGAGAGTATCGAGGGATGGGCCCAAGATCCTAATAGTGACATCATTCAGGAGGCTGCAGAGTGGCTGTCCCCCTGAGAAGAAGCCCCTGGCCCCTCAGATTTCCATCCTCTATATGCCTTCTACACTGTTGTCTTGAGGGAAAACTTTCTTCAGCCAGCCTAAGTACATCATGTTTATAAACAAATAAAGGTCCCTAAGATGTTCCTCTTAGAGACCTCTTTCCCATTGAGACCTTTTCAAAAGCAAATGGAGCAGCTGAAACTGGACCATGTGGACCTTCACTGGGGCTTCATTCCTGGTGGACCCCAGAGCTCCTCTCAGGCTCTTATTTCTTCCTCTGCAGCAGCCCCAGCCTGCTTTCCCCCTATTAAGAATTTTAGAGATTGTCACTAAAATAATAATTCTGCTTATAGACTGTCTAGTCTATGCTAGATCCTGTGTCAAGGCCACGACATGTATGATCTCACTTAATCTCCACATCAACCCCAAGAGAAAGATTCTCATATCGCCACCCGGCTCTTTTTACAGATGAGAAAACTCAGCCTTAAAGAGTTGGTGAACC
The DNA here is from genome assembly GCF_020826845.1 of Diceros bicornis minor. NCBI lineage: Eukaryota > Metazoa > Chordata > Mammalia > Perissodactyla > Rhinocerotidae > Diceros > Diceros bicornis. The sequence goes on along the minus strand of NC_080764.1, from coordinate 17,522,755 downwards.
TTCCCCAAGGTAGCAAAGCTGGACCTCGAACCCATGTGTAGTCTCAGCTTCTCCACCACACAGTAGTGCAGCTCACTTTGCAGAGGAGCAGAGGAGACAAAAATAATGAGATGTAGGCAAGTTTCAGAGGTTCTGGAATCTTTCCAAGTTCTTACAGTCATGCTTCCTGTTCTTTTTCCCTGCTAGAAGGCCAAAGTAAAGCATGGCTATGAGCACTCTAATACCACTAGCCATACCTCTGATGGCGATGTCCCCAGAGCCTCATGCAGGGCCAGGCATGGAGAGGTTGCCAGTAATGTCTGTATAGGACCAAACAGATGAGTGGAAACCCAGGATGATCTGACTTCTAGTTCTGCTAACCACTCCTAGTAGCATTAGACTCAGCTGTCTCCTCCCCTCAGCACTTTTCGTGGGGAGAAAAAAGTAACCCAGACTCATAGGGAAAAATACAGTCACCATCACTTGCTTTAGGGATCAGGCTCTGAGCCTTTGCTGGGGCCATGGAGGTCACTGCTGCCTCTCCAAGAAAGACCCTTTGGGGGCTTTCTCTTCATGATCTCTCAGGCTGGGGGCAGAATGTCACACTTTAAGTCTGTGATTGTATTCTTCTTCTAGACGAAGGGAGTGATGGGGTTCAGCTCAGCCTGGCTGGTACTTACTGATGTCTGTCTTGGGTCAAGCACTGTGTTAGATGCTGAGCAAAGAGCAGTGAATAAGATGGACACTGCCTTTCCCATGTGGAGCTTAGAGCTAATGGCAAATCAGAAGTTGCACAAGTAATTTACAAATGGTTGCACCTTATCAAAGAGGACATGCTATGAGATGCAGTGCCGAGGAGAGGGGGATTGAGGAAGGGCACCAAGCCTGCAGGCAGTGGCCTGGCACATGGGTGTCATCCCTGCACCTCCCAACCAGACAGCTGGGAAGTAAGTCCCTGACACAGTGAGCTGGACCAAGGTCAGTTTGAGCAGGGCTAGGGGCAACTGTGTGTTGCACTCTCCTTGCCTTACAACCAGTTGATGAATCTGCAGATTCTTGCATCACATCTGTGATGTAGATCCTGGATGGGAATGCTCAGCTTACCTTAAATTAAAAAGTGCCCCTTGGGGGGCCAGCCCGGTGGCGCAAGCGGTTAAGTGCGCGTGCTCCACTGCAGCGGCCCGGGGTTTGCTGGTTCCGATCCCTTGACGACGCTTGTCAATCCATGCTGTGGCGGCATCCCATGTAAATTAGAGGAAGATGGGCATGGATGTTAGCCCAGGGCCAGTCTTCCTCAGGAAAAAGAGGAAGATTGGCAGATGTTAGCTCAGGGCCAATCTTCCTCACATACACACAAAAAAGTGCCCCTTGGGACTTGAGCATGCTGATTAGAATGAGTGTTAAGTGGTGCTGTGGTAAGAGCGTGGGGTTGGGATGCCCCATAGACCTTGATTCAAACCCTGGCTCTCGTGCATTGTGACCCTGGCTTCCAAATCTGTAACATGCAGATGATGCAAAGGAATTAAACGGGACAATGTGTGCCACGTGCCTGGTACACGGTGTAGTGCTAGTATAGTGAAGTGGTTAGGAGGCAAGCACTTGAGTCACGCTGTGTTTGAAACTTGTCTCTGCCATTCACTAGCTATGAAACCTTTGGGAAGATACTCATCTCTGAGTGCCTCGGTTTCCTCATTTGTAAAACAGGGGTAATAATAGTACCTACCTCCTTGGGTTGTTCATCCATTCATTCAACAAACATTTGAGCAACTACCATGTACCAAACACTGTTCTAGGTGCTGGCTACACGACACGACTTAGACCTGGCCTCATGACATTCACATTCTCGAGGTTGTCTAAGGTTAAATGAGTGTGTCATGTACAGCATTTAGAAGAGTGCCTGGCACGTGGCAAGCACTCAATAAACGTTAACCGTTAGCACTTTCATTGCCACCATCATCATCATCACCATCAGTGATGGAAGCACAACAGCTCAGATACACAGACAGTGTTATGAAGAATGAAAGAACACCAAAGAGAAATTCAGAGACCTGGGTTCCAGTTCCTGCTCTGTCACTCATTCACCTTCTGACTTTGAGTGAGTCATTTAATCTCATTAAGACATAGCTTCCTCATCTATAAAATGAGACAGATCAACTAAATGGATTTTTAAAGTGCCTTCTCACTCTAAAGTGTTAGGACCTTCTGCTCCTGGAAGTGGACCTCTTGTAGCAGTCATCAACTACATAAAATAGAGCAAATTGGCCAGTTCTGTGAAATGGGAGAACAAAAACTGATCAGACAAATGAAAACTATGGAGATGTGTGGATCTTGAGTTGTGGTTTGATTGATTGAGTTCCACATATAAAAACACAAAAAAATGTAATGAAATGAGATGTTTCAAATTGGAGAGCACCACAGCTCTCTATAGCTTTCCATTTTCTCTAGTGCTCCACTGATGACAAGTACTTCCAGATTCGGTTACTTGACTTGCAACTGAAGACAGGTTGTGAATGGTATGATTATCCTCCTTTCACTAATGTGGAAACTGAGGGCACAGAGATTGTTTCCTTCATTCCACAAATATTTATTAAGCATCAACTACATGCTGAGCACTGAGAGGCTGGTTAGGCTACTTGCCAGGTATAGTTGTGGTTCAGAAACATTTGAATTATCAAATGTGCCCTACCACGGGGCAGGGAGCAGGAGAGCAACAATGCCTCTGCCCATTCATGCAAGCAAGCAAGTAGTGGATGACAGCTATATCAAGGTATTGCGCCAGCTCATAAAGATATCAGACAAAGAACCAGCAGGGGAGACACACACACACACCCCCCTAACTCTGACACAGTGTTACTAGTGTTATAAGGAAGGTAGCACACAGATAACAAAGTGCTATGAAAATAGAGACGAGGAGTGATCAGTTCCGCTGGCAAGAGGCATGAGGAGGGTAAAGAGGATTTCACAGAAGGGTCATTCCAGCTGGGCTACAAAGACCCAAACAGTCCAAGCAGAGGCAACTGCCTGAGAAAAGCAGGGCTTGTAAAAGGAAGATAATTGTACCACTTTATAACCTGTCTTCATTTGCAAGTGACATGGGGTGGCCAGGGTTTAAAGTGTTCACAGGCTTGAAAGGTGAGCCTGGAAAGGTAAGTTGGGGCATATTCCCTAAAGCCTTGAATGCCCTGCTAATAAGACTTTGGAGTTATATTTTTTCAGTTTTATTCCTCTGTTCTTTTAAGATGCATCTCGATTTAAATACAGCTGTAGTGATGTGTGGGGTTCTCCTTTGTTTGACAGTGTATCAGGAGTTTGACCACCTCCTGGAGGAGCAGTCTCCCATCGAGTCCTACATCGAGTGGCTGGACACCATGGTGGACCGATGTGTTGTGAAGGTTGGTAAGCTGGAGTGGAAGGTGCAGCCCTGGGTCCTGCAGCCCGTCACTCCCCTTTGTGACACTTGGGTAATACAGTGGGATATCTGCATGTTCCTTGGCAGCCATGGGGCCCTAGGGTTCAGAGGAGAGGCCTGGGCCCCCGTCAGGAGGTGGGGGGGTTGCAGCAGACAGGACTCTGAGTCTCCTTCCCCAGATTCAACCAGGTCAGCATCTCTTTTCTCTGTTGTGTACATTGGGTCTTGATGTAAGATCTCATTTTTTTAAATATATTTTTGCTGCTAAAAACAAAAAGTCAAAAACCATTGCTCCATAGCATTGAACTTGGAGACCCATAAGCCTTCCTGTCATTTTTCAAAGAGAAAGGTTAAGTTGATCACTATTTAAGCTGTTCACTCTTTTTTTTTTTTGTGAGGAAGATCAGCCCTGAGCTAACATCCATGCCAATCCTCCTCCTTTTTGTCTCTTTTTCTCCCCAAAGCCCCAGTAGATAGTTGTATGTCATAGCTGCACATTCTTCTAGTTGCTGTATGTGGGACACCACCTCAGCATGGCCGGACAAGCAGTGTGTTGGTGTGCACCCGGGATCTGAACCCCGGCCGCCAGTGGTGGAGCGCGTGCGCTTAACCACTAAGCCACGGGGCCGGCCCCTAAGCCGTTCACTCTCTTGTAGGTGGCTGCCAAGAGACAAGGGTCCCTGAAGAAAGTGGCCCAGCAGTTCCTCTTGATGTGGTCCTGTTTTGGCACAAGGGTGATCCGGGACATGACCTTGCATAGTGCCCCGAGCTTCGGTAAGGCCACCTCAGCCCTCCCCACATCCAAACTCTTTTCCTCTGGGCTTTGTGCATCGAGTCCACCACTCGAGAGTCAGCCACAATCTCACTTGCTGTCTCTGAGGCCACATGGACATCACCCTGAAACGTATGCGTTCTGGAAGGACACAACATTGTCAGGACTTTCAGGGAGAAAGAAGGCATTGCATTCTAAAGTATACAAATCTGAAAATAAGAGGTTCACACACAGATAGTATTATTTGAGTTTAAAGAGGAATAAATAGCAGTGGTTGTGCCCACTTTTGCCAGATGTCCCCAGTGAATGCTGCTTCCATAGGACTATTTTGCAGTATCTCATAGTATGGACTTCCCCAGACTGGGCATATGAAGAAGCCTCTGAGTTCGAACATTTGCAAATGGCTTGTGGGTAGCAGTGGGTAGACTATCTAAAGTTTTCTTTAAAAATGTGCCCCAGTCTGATCCCTAGAAGAGGACTTTTACATTCATTTCCCTTTAGGTTTTTTTTCCCTCTTTTGTTTTACCAACCCCTTGGGTTTCCATCACCTCCAGAAGACATCCCTACCCCAAGTCCTAGTCTACTGTTTTCCACTGTAACAAGACTTGAAATTCTCTGCCCAGAGGTGATTATAACAGGCTCTGTGGGCAGGAACCTAGTCTCCGACTTGGGGTGAATGCTGTGCTACATTGTGGGACACACTTTTCTGTTTTTCATTGGAAAGAATGGAGTATGCATTGAGTCCAGGTCATCATTAGCAAAGTGAGGTGGGACTTTAAGGCATTATCCAGACATTTGAAATCTCAAAACACTGTGGCTTCAATTTTCTAGGCATTTTGGCAAAGGGCTGTGGATAAATTTTCTGGGTAATTGCTTCAGTTCTCTATTTTACTTTGCAAGTAGAGATGTGGTTTTGTTTCTCATTATCTCCAATTAAGCCAATCAGCTCTGGATTTTGCCCTGGGTTTAATTTGACACTTTTCCATCTAGCTTTTTATTGCCTTGTCACCATTTTCCAGTTGTGCTATACAACGAAGTGAATATGTGGTGAAACAAAGAAGGCACTATTTTTTCTAAACAGCTCTGTCCATGAAAGACTGTGTTTACCCAATTGGAGAAGTGTTTTGTTGTGGATTTCTTTAATCTCTGCGTTGGGAAGTTCTCTGAACCTGCCTGCACCATGGCTACAGATGGAAATTCTCTCCGAGTTGAATATGGAAATGCTCTGGTGACTGCTACCTGGGCAGTGCCATCAGGCATGGCATTTTGATGACTTCCAGTTCAGCATAGTTAGTGTTAGCACATGTTACCTCTGGCTCTGGGAAAATCATTCGTGCATAACTGCTTTCAGTTAAGCGGATGGTAGAAAAATATTTGAGAATTTTTTCATTGCTTCAAAATCAAAGAACAATATCACACACTTTAAACACACATATACACATCCACAAAGCAAGCATACTTTCCTTGCTTTATCCTTTATTCTTCAATTTGCTGATTCTTAAACTGATTACATATATTATCAAGTACCCTTCATTAGACAAAGAAAGTAATTCCTTTGCAATATTCTTTGAAATTCATTTGTTTTTACTAAGTTAACAGTCAATGTGATAAAGGAAGTTTGGACAGTAGAACAATTAGGGTTCTATGAATGGATTGAATTTATTACTAAGAAATTTTGTTCCTTAAAATCTGTTTATATCTTTTTGAACCACACACTTTTTTAGGATATACTAGAAACTCAGGCAAATGGTAAAGACGGTCACAAATCTTTTAGAAATGGAAATAAAGAGATATTAACCCAATTCACTTTTACAGTATTTTTCAACCCTAGACTGGTTGAAATAATACCTGTTTCCAAGTCCATTTAGCAAACTATCTGAAATGGTCCTGCTCATCTGACTCATTGTTAAGTTTTGCAGCTTGGGGTGACAGGCAAGTTGAAAGAATTTGCAGCAGACAAAAGCCCAGCTCCCCCTTTCTGCCCGTATATGTCAAAGACACAGTTGGTGGTTGTGTTTGGGTCATGTGTTCCCTGTATAAAAACAGCTAATTAGGAAAAAGAGCCCTCTGTTCCCTGGCCCCCTCCCCCAACCGCAGGGGCCAGCTCTATATATCTTATAACTCCCACACGATCCTTGTCGCTGTGAATGGTGTGGGGTTTGTGTGTCAGCGTAGCAGGCTAACCATTACAATGATCGTGTGGAATATCACAATGATCCCGTGGGGGACTCTATCACCTCTTCCCAGAACAGCCTCTTTCAAAGGTAGTTGACTCCTTTCTTCTCCTTAATTCCTTTTCAGTCTCTTCTCCCTAATTCCTTTTCACTGAAAGAACCTATGCTGTGAACTAAAGTAGCCAGACTTTCTTTGCTGCAAGCAGCAGTTTCTAGCAAAAGTAGTCAGCAAAGGTAGGCTAGCAGGCGATGAACTTTTTAGTCCTAATAGAGCTAAGCAAAGTAGAGTTTCTATTTTTTTAAATAAAAAACATCTTTTTGGTTGATTGCTCTGATTTCAGTTCACAGGATACCTGGATCCCAAGTCAGTGCAGGTGCCTTGACCCTTTCACTTGGGGTTTTCACCAAATGCCCCTTATTTCACTGTTAGGAACTTCTAGAAGGCAACAATAGTTCCTGAAGTACTTTGGCATAAAACAGTTTGAAAAGCAGCCCTGGGTTTGACGGCTAAGGGGGCAGGATTGCACATCATTCCCCACATTTCCACTTTTTACACACATGTTTTCTGGCCTAGCCTCAAAGCTCACCCACTCGGGCAGGGCCTGGGAGGCCTCATGGGAGGGGTTCTGTCAAGGAGAGGCTCCCAGACCAAGTGACCATGACCGAGCCTTCCAGACTACCTCTCTATGCTTAGATGTCCTGGCCTGATGCTCCTTTACCCAGAACCTGCTACATTGCAGGATCTTGACATGTGAAATGTCACTCAGGCCCCCACCAAGCACTAGGAGGGGGAGTGGACTTGCTTTCCCTGTATTCAGGAGAGGAAGCAGAGACCTAGAGAGGAGAAGGGATTGGACGCACAGCAAAGTAAGCTGAGCTCCCCTCAGAATCTGTCCCATGTTACAGCTCATGTCCTTTCTGCTATGCCACACTGCCGCCCCCTCTTCTAACTTTCTTCAGTTGAATACTAATAATAAAAACAAAGTAACGTTTATTGAAGGCCTAGTATGCACTAGACATAATATGAGGCACTTTCTCATTTAATTCTCACAACAACCTATGAGGTCTGCTATTCCTGCCCTCAGTATAACAGAGGAGGAAGCCAAGGTAGAATGTGAAGTGAAGGCAGGATAATAATCATTTTAACAAATATTTACGAAGCACATACTACCATTTAATTCTCACACTAATTCTGCAAGGCAGATTATAATAGGTGCCTTTTTATAGAGATGGAAAGAGAGCTTGGAGAATTTTCTTGCCCAAGATCAATATGGCAAGTGGCAGAGCTCTGTTTCAAAATCAAATCTGCTTGACCACAGAACCCATGCTTTTTCAATTACCACAATTAAGACAAATACCCTGGGCTCAGATGCATGGCACAAAAAGGCTAGATAAATTTGTTCAATCCTCATTGATGGTTTTTTAAAAAATCCATATTGATGGATGAAAAAAAATTTAAAGCTATGAGAGAAAAGGACAATAATTAGACTATCATGAGTAATAAGAGATGCTAGAAGACAATGGAATAACACCTTTTAAGTGTTGAGAACAAAGAACTGTCAACCATTATTCAAGAGTGAGGGCAAAGTAAAGACATATTTAGTTAAACAAAGACTAAGAGAATTTGGCACTCATAGAACTTCACTTAAAAAAAAATCTATTAAAGGATGCATTTCAGTAAGAGGAAAAATAAAGCCATAGCTAATGTCTGGGATACAAGAAACAACAATGTTCTAGTTATTGTTGCTGTGTAGCAAATTACCCCAAAGCTTAGTGGCTTAAAATAATCATTTTATTATGCTCATGGATTCCGTGGCTCAGGAATTTGGACAGGGCACAGCAGGGATGGCTTGTCTCTTCTCTAAGATGTCTGGGACATCAGATGGGAAGATTCAAAGGCTGGTAGCAAATTGACAGCTGGAGGCTGGAATCATCTGGAGGTTCTTCACTCACTTGTCTGGTGCCTGGGCTGGGATGACTTGAAGACTCGGACTGCCGATCAGGGTGCCTTCAAGTGGCCTCTCCGTGTGGTTCAGTTTCCTCAGAGCACGGAGGCCTCTGAACAGTTGAACTTCTCACATGGTGGCTCAGGGCCCCACATGTAAGTGTTCCAAGGGGGAAGCCACATTGCCTTTTATGACCCAATCTCAGAAGTTAAAGTGTCACTTCCCCCATACTCTGTTGGTCAAAGCAATCATAAACCTGCCAAAATTGAAGGGAGTACATTGACCTCCAATTCTCAAGGAAAAGAATGTCAAAGAATTTGGGGGCCCTGTTTTAAGATGAGAGAAATTTTTAAATATGTAAACAAATTTAATTAACTATTGATTATCATTTAAAAACTAATTTTTGTGTGTTTAAAAAAAGTAAAACCAAATTCTAGGAAACAATACAACATGAATTGTGGGAAGAGAATCTTCAAGGAATGGCTAAAGTTTGCTAAGGTCTTTGTCGTGGAATACTAAATAATCTTAGACTTTGTTGAAAAAATGTATAGTTTGGATTTAATAAATGTATAGGATATATGTTAATAAATTAAGTGATCATAACTAAAAGAATAGAATCATAATTTACTGAGGAAAAATGGAAAAATATGAAAACTTAAGAGACAGCAAGACAAAAGAAGCATAGATAAGGGACGGTAAAAAAAAAAAACACAAAATAGATGCTAGAAGTAAGATCAAATAATAATCACAGTAAATGAAAAAGTCTCTTCCTTCAAAAAACATCAGGCATAAATGTTTTTACAGCCAACTTTTACTAAACTTTTAAGAAACATAAAACCCTTAGTTTATAAAAATGAACATGAAAATCGATGTTTCAGAGAATAAAAACAAAAGAAGGAAAGCTATACAACTCATTTTATGAAGCTGATATAATCTCAATTTCAAAATCTTGGAAGAATAGTAGAGGAAAAGAAAATTCTGACTTAACTACACATAAATACAGGTGAAAAATTCTAAATAAAGTACTTGCAGATCAAATCCAGCAGCAAATTTTTTAAAATCATGATTAATAAGGCTTATGCCAAGAATTCAAGTATGATTTAAAGTCAGAAAAATTACTAATTAACATACTCTATTAACAGATTAAAAGAAAAAAAATCATATAATCATGTCTATAGATATAGAGAAAAAAAGCATTTGATACAATTCAGCTCTCAAGTATGATTTAAAAAAATTCTTAGCAAACTAGGAATAGAGAGGAACTTACTCAGTATGTTAAAGGGCACCCAAAAATCTGCAGCAAACATCATACTAAATGGTGAAACTTGAGAAGTTTTCCCATTCAAGTCATGAATAAGACAAGAATGCCTTCTTACACTATTTATAGTAAATTTGTACTGGAAGTCCTAGCAAATGCAATAAGAAAAAGAAATGAAATATAAGAATTGGAAAGGAAAACACAAAATTGTCTTCATTTGTAGATGTCATGATGGCTGACAAAGCAAAGAGAATCTACAAACGAATAGAACAAATAAGAATTCAGGCAGGTTACTGAATTGAGTTTTTAAAAAATCAGTGACATTCTTAGCACTAACTAGACACTAATTAGAAAATATAGTTAAATATATATATCTCCCACTCATAATAGCAACAGAAACTAAAAGGTACCTACAAAATAATTCTAACAAAATTATTTGAAGACCTTCAAGGAGAAATTTTTAAAATATGACTGAAATATACTCTGTTCATGTTTGGAAAGGCTCAACATCAAGACCATCTTCTCATCCTGTTAATATATAAATTCAATGGAATTCCAGTTCACTTCTTAACTTTTTTTCCCTTTGATTTTGACATTCTGATGTTAAAATTCATGTGGAAAAGCAAAAGGCCATGAATAGTAAAGACATTTTGAAGGTAAACCAGAACAAGCTATAGGGACTTGCTTACCTGATATTCAGGTTTATTATGGAGTAAGACGGTGTGGTGTTCTAACATAGTCAAACTGAATAATGAAACAGAACAGAGATGCCCAAGAGAGACTGACATGAAACTTGTCTTTGCCTCATCAGATCCTTGTTCTCTTGTTTATAAAATAAGAGGATTGTATGGATGATTTATGGGACAGAGATGGCATTAAAAATCAGTGGATAAAGGTTCTGGGACAAGCATTTTAGAGTAAAAAAAAAAAATTAAACCCGTTCCCTCTAACTTCTGAAAAGAAACATCTAAATGAAAAAAAAAAGACCTTAAACCTTTTGGAAGAAAATATGGAATGATATCTTTATGACCTCGGAATAGAAAATTATTTCTTTAAAAAGACACAAAAAAGGACAAATCATAAGGAAAATATTGCCAAAATTGACTACATTTGGATTTTAAACTTCTGTTTGCTAAGCACAGCATAAACAAAATTAAAAGATAAAAGCCACAGAAAGGAGGAAAATATTTTGCAATGCATATAACAAAGGATTAATATTCAGAATACATAATAAATCTCTCTAAATAAATGTTTTAAATAGCCCAACATAAGTTCAGATACCTCATTATTATTCAAATACCCCAATAGAAAAATGGGTAAAGAATATGAATAGGCAATTCACAGAAGAGGAAATTCAAATGGACAATAATAACATGAAAAGGTGTGCACCTTTCTAGTAATTAGAGTAATGCAAATTATAAAGACAATATAAGATAACATTTCACACCCTGCAGACTGGCAAACATTATATTTCATGCACTACCAGTAGGAATGTAAAAAATTTTGGTGAGCAATTTGGCACTATCTTGTAAGACTGAATATGCAGGTTCTCTTGGACCCACTGATTCCACTTCTGGGCCTAGACACAAGAAAACAGGTACAAAAAATATTCATTAGAGCCCGTTTCCAATAGTGAAAAATGGTAAACAGCCTAAATTCCATCAACAGGAGAATGGATAAATAAATCATGGTATGTTCAAACAATGGCTATCAAACTAGAGCTACATGCATCAATGGGTATAGACTGTCAAAAGCAAGTTGTAGAATGCTCTGTGAAGTATGATCCATTTAAATCAAGCTTGAAAACAGAAAGCAATACCATATGTTATTTATGGATACATAAATATATGTAGTAAGAGTATACAAATGCATGTGAACAATAAATACCAAATTCAAGGCGGTGATTACCTCAGAGGATGAACACAAGGAAGCAGAGAAATGGGGTTAAGGAAGAGAACACAGGGTCTTCATCTTTATCTTCAATTAAAAAAAATCTGATTCAAATATAGTAAAATGTTAAAATATTATAAAGCTGGGTGGTGAGTCCATTCATATACTTTCCTATATGTTTGAAATTTTTCATAAGAAAAAAGAAATGCTTTGATTCTATAAAATGCAGTTAACTGTGTTACCATATAACATCAACAACAATTTCCTTTGTTTCTATCCTGATACCTTTTTCCATAAAGGCTCTGATGCTCACTAGCTCTGGGACTTTAGGCAAGTTGTTTAAACTCTCTGAGCCTTCATTTCCCCACATATTAATTGAAGATAAATATAATACCTCTTCACAGTGTTGTTGGAAAGTTGAAAGAGTTTAGCACAGTGCATATGTAAGTGGTCAGTGCTCATTTGATTCACTCATCTGACAAATATTCATTGGGCCTCTACTGTGTGCCTGGCACTGTTCTAGACACTGGATATAGAGCAGTGGGAAAAAACAGATAAAAGTCCCTGCATTTAGGGAGCTTACAGTTTGGTATAGGGAGCCATGTGATAAAAATAAATGAGTTAAATATATATTAAAATTATTAATTAATTTTAATTAATTACAGTTTGGTATAGGGAGCCATGTGATAAAAATAAATGAGTTAAATATATATTATAGCAGATGGTGTTAAGTGCTAAGGAGAGAAATAAAGCAGGGAACATTAGCTATAATTGCTTCTCTCCTGTCTTTCTCTGTCTTGGATGTTTCTCTCTCTTCCTTTCCCCCTTCCCCCTTCCCTCTCCTCCCCTCCCAACCCCATCAGTCTTTCTGTATCTCCTTTTTTTACTTTCCTCTCTTCTTCTATTTGCACTGCTCTTGTGGCCATGACATCCTGGCATGGAATCATTTGTTGCCCAATAATCTGAATGACTGATTTCTGCTGACTAAGGACACTGTAGCTTTTGTGGAGTCAGTGACTGAGCTTTAAGTTTCTTTTGTACTCAGAGCATTTAGCACAATTGTAGGCAGGTAGCAGTAGCTCTACAAACTCTTGTTTGAAAGATGATAGAAAATTATCAGACCAATTGGGTAACTGATCAGAGCCATTCACGAAGAGAGCTTGAAGCCCCAAGTCAACACCTCCCCTGGAGTGCTGGCCTCCAAGCCCAGCTCTGATGTTTTCTAACAGTGTGGTCTTAGGCAAGTGTCTTCACCTCATCAGATCTTTGTTTCCTTGTCTATAAAAGAGAGGGGTTGTATAGATGATTTCTGAGGTGCTTGCCCGTGCTACCACTACTAAATCCATTTTTAATGTCTAGGGTTTTCCATTCTAATTCATTGTTTCACTTTCTTTCTTTCTATCCTTGATGACTTAGAGCAACATCTGAGCAACTATTTCTTCATTTTGGAGACCCTTTCCTTTTAAGTATTTGATGCTATCTTCTGACTTCTTTGACTCTATGAACAAAACAGTCACATCATAAGATCTTAGAACATTAGTAGCAAGAGGGACCTTAGAGATAATAACAATAGTTACTATTTATTAAGCATCTAGTGCATACTTTTTGTCATTATGGTACTTTGGTAACATAGGTTTTACCATCCCCCTTTTAGAGAGCCGTATTGCACGACTGAAGAACAACTTTAGAATCAGACAGTCTTGGGTTCAAGTCCTGGTTGTGCCACCTAATAATTGTCTGACATTGGACAGTTTACCTCTGTAAGCCTCATTTTCCTCCTTTGCAAAAGGAGAGGATAACTCATCTCAAATGGTTGTAATGAGGATTAAATGCAATAATAACTCTACAATGGTTGACATAGTGGCTGCCGCAGAGCAAGGGTTCACTAAATGGCTGATTTTGTTTTTAACATTTACAAGGAGTAACTCATCCAAGGTCCCAGTTACTAAATGGCAGAGCTGGATCTCAACCTAGGCAGTTTGATCCAGTATCCATGCAGTTATCCACAATGCTGTACCTCCTCAGGGGTTCACAAGACCTATTTTGGGGAAATGGATTGAAATTTTAGTTTTGGAGACTACATTTCATAGTGACTCAGCAAAACCTGAACCTTGCTGAATTCCAAATGGGGTTGAAAAACAGACACAGCACCCTAGGGAGAGAAAGAATGTAGAGAAAGGGCAGGATGGGGGACCTTGGCCTTCAGCTCTGTGGATGTGAGGATCAGAGGTTGTGACAGGCTCCAAAAAGAGAAGGGGTATAGGAGTAGTTGTGCATGACCTACTGGGCATCTGATGGCGTCAGAGTTAAGGCAGGGATTTTTTCCTGTAGCCTTTCTGGACCACAAGAATCAATCTATCTGAAATGAAGGGTGGGTAGGTGTGTGTGTGTGTGTGCGTGCGCACGCGTGTAGAAGCCAGGTGCAATTAAAAAGGAGAAAATTAATAACTTCCACCAAGAAGGAGTTGTCCAAAAGCCCCCAACTGTCCCCTATCACCTTACTTCTGAGCCTTGAAAAGGCATAGCTCCCAACTCAAACAGCCCTTCTAGGGACCAAGTCCTTTATTTTCCCATCTGTGCCATGAGGAGACTGGACTAGATGATCTGTAGAGGAATGGGAAAAGATTTTGGAGCCAGACCAAACTGAGGCAAATCCCTACTTAATTCTGATGGAGAGACTCATTTCCTCATCTGTAACAGAGAATAATACCACCTATCCCATAGTTTCTTTAAGCATGAGACCTGTGTTAAGTGCTTAGCAGAGTTCTTGGCACATAGTAAGCATTCACTAAATGGAAGGTGTGAAGATGATGATAATGAAAATGGACGATGATGATGACAAAAATAATAATAGTAGTGGTGGTGATGATGATAGAATCACAAGATAAATAATGCCAGAGAGTCTCATAAGGCCTCTAAAAAAGCATATTAGAGGGAAATAGAAAGAGGAGGTCAGCTTGTAGATAGGTAGGCGAGAAGTTTTGGACATTTCATGTAACAGCAGGATATCCACATGGAGATGTCCCCTTGGGTATTGGAAACATGGGACTGGAGGTGAAGGCTTGGCCCCTCTCTCTGTCTCTGGTATCCATGAAGTCTTGATTACAGCAGACATGAATTGAGCCCCTTCCATATGTGGATCATTCCACTAAAATGGAATGGTATCAGCATGATAGCAGCATGACATGCAAGAAAAGATAGTTTTGAAATAATGTGTTACCTATTAATTGTATCATCTTGCACGAGTATTTGACTTGCAAAATAGGAATAAAAGTATTTAATTTATAGGGTGATTGTAGAGATTAAACTAGAGAATATAAGACTTTGAGCACAGAGACTGGCACATTGGAAAAACCTGTTCATCCCTTTTTATGAAATAATCTACTCTACATTAAAAATGAAGAGTATTACTTGAGAATACCAAATTTTTTCAATTTACTACCTTTTCTAAGAACCATGTGCTAAACAGAGGTCTCAGAAACATTTAAGGAAATAATTCAGTTGCAAGTTTAAAACTTCAGTTCTGCTTCTAGAATTATGTCAGGTCCATTGGTAGATACTAACGACCTGGAAGGCAAAGTCCCTGCCCTGGACATCCTTAAAGTTCAATCAGAGAAATAAGATACACTCGTGGAAGAGATAAAACTGAAAGACACTAAGGCAACAAATGCTGAACAAAGCGAGGGGTGCTCAGATGAGGATGAGGCTAGTGCGTACGTGAGAGCTCAGAAGCATGTGGACAGATGGCTGAATGGGTGCCATTTTTGGTGATGTCATATTAATAGATGGAGCAAGGAAAAGATTCACTTGCCATGAAGTGTTCATGACACTTACCTTAAGCTAAGCATTAGGTTAGGCTGAGGATACAGCAAAGAAGACATCTGATCATGAGGAGATCATTGAGTGGGGAATGAGAGTCTTGAACAGAGCATTAGAGCACAGTGTAACATATGCTGTTGACCAGGCGGAGGCGGCATACGTGAACTGACACGACTTACTTTTCTGTTTGTATCTTCTCTCACCAGGGTCTTTTCACCTAATTCATTTGATGTTTGATGACTATGTGCTCTACCTATTAGAATCCCTGCACTGTCAGGAGCGGGCCAATGAGCTCATGCGAGCCATGAAGGGAGAAGGAAGCACTGGTAAGCCAGCATTTCACTGGGAATTGCCCTACTTGTCAATTTGATTTGTATCCTTACTTCTGTGCTCTGTTTCTTTAGCTCTGTATCCCAAAGAATTTAGTTATGGAGAGCAGGTGGTATGAAACCAATAACGTCTTTTTCCTCTTTAGGGTGGGCATGTGTGTATATGGGAATTGCCTTGCATGCCATGATGGTGATGGGAAACCATCGAAGAGTTTTAAGCAGAGGAGTGACATGACACAGACAGAATATTTCATTTTTCAAAGTCCCTTAAAGACAACTTGCCTTGACCTTGGGCTCCAAGAACTTACCCTTTCTCTACCCATAGCAGAAGTCCGAGAAGAAATTATCTTGACGGAGGCTACCCCACCAACCCCTTCACCAGTGCCATCATTTTCTCCAGCAAAATCTGCCACGTCCGTGGAAGTGCCACCTCCCTCCTCCCCTGTCAGCAACCCATCCCCTGAGTACGCTGGCCTCAGCACTACAGGTAATGAAAGGACCCTCAAAGGCTTTGAGAGGGGAGTTGATGTTTAAAGCAAGAGCTTTGTGGAAAAACATTCTTTCCCCAACCCGCAAAAAACAATGCTAAAACTTGAGTATCTTCCTGGATTTATGGATGACTTGCAGTTATTCCTTTATTTGTTTGCACACATTCCTTATGCTTCTGTTTTCTAGTTGGCAGAGTAAGTACATGATAAAATCTCTACCCCAAAGAAACTAAGCCACTGAAATGGTTAAAATGATATAAAAGATAAATTAATACACGGCCATTCTTGAAAACGGAAAAGGGGGCTCTCAGTGAACCAAAAACTGAGTGGCATCTCTGGAAAGTGGGGCAGACAGGAAGCCAAATGCTAAGCCATGGGACCCACAATCAAGGCAGGGGCAATTAGTGAGATACAAACTAATGCTATGGGGTCCCCAAAGAAGGAGAGAGTCCATCTGGTTGGAGGTATTAAGGAAGACCTACCAAAGAGGGAAATTTGAGCTGGAACTTGATTTTAACTGCCAAAGGTAGAGCAGAAGGGCCTCTGGGCAGAGGACAGTGTGAGCAAATGCACAGCAGTAGGAAAGTATGGGGCCTTTTCAGGGAATGCTAAACTTTGGCTAAAATGTAGGAGGTCCATGAAGGAGTCTTATAAGGTTGGGAAAGTAAGTTGGAGACACATCCTGGAGGATCTTGAATGCCAAGATAAATTTTGTAAATGGAAAAAAAAGAGATGTTACAAGGACAGTAATAGCTAGATGCTAATGTCAAAATGTTACTTTATGATATAAAAAAGGACCTTCGCATAATTGTCTCACTTGATATTCACAACAACACTGCAAGGTAGATATTGTTCCATTTTATGGAGAAAAACTAAAAGGGTGAGAAAGGTTAAATTCCTTGTCCTGGGTACCATAGTCAATAGCAGACATAAATGAATTCATTCACTCCGTCACTCAACAAATGTCCTTGCTCACAAGACTTGTAGAAATGATATATTGTATGTAGAATATTCAAAAAGCATTAGCTAATATATAATAATTGTGTGTGTGTGTGTGTGTGTATACCTCCAGGTTATCTCACATGGTTGCTGTGGGGATCAGATGACGTAAGAAAGGCCAAAGTGCTTTGTTAACAGTGAAGTGCTATCTAGATGGAAGGGGTTACTGTTATTAATGCCTATAAAATGACGACTACAGCCAAGAGTGCTACAGGAGTGCAGCAGGAGAAGCAGTCACTTTCCTTCCCACCTGGACTCTGGCAGGCAGGAGGGAAGCCTGCAGGAGAGAAGTAGGACTCAAAGGCAGCCTTAAAAGATGAGAAGGACTCAGCTCACAGGAGAGGAGTGGGCACAAGGAACCAAAGGCAGAGACAATCTTCTGCTAGATGGGCCCTGGGAGCAGGTGGGGCAGGTGAACAGACCAGTCTTTGTGGTGTGGAGGGCTGTGATAATTAATTCATAATCTTCCCATCCAAACCTGCTCTACTATTCTCCTCATTACCCAAGCACCAAACCTAGGAGTCGGCTTCAAATCTTTCCTCTCCCTCAACTCCTATATTAGTTAGGGATAGGCTAAGCTACTGTAACAAATGGATCCCAACATGTATGGAGTTAACACAATAGAAATCTATTTCCTTCTTGCAAACAGCCCTGGCAGGGTGTTTAGGTCAGAGAGGAGACTCTCTTTAACGCAACAATTTGGAAACACACGTTCCTTCAATATTGGGCTCCACCATACCCAAGGGCAGTAGTTCTCTAAGTGTGGTCCATGGACCAGCAGTATCAGCATCTCCTGGGAACTTGTTAGAAATGCTCATTATCAGGTCCCATCGCAGACCTACTGAATCAGAAACTCTAGGGGTGAGCCCAGCAATTTGCTCAACAAGCTTCCAGGTGATTCTGATGCTCACTTGTTTGAGGACCACTGCCTTAGGGCTTTGTCAGATCTGCAACCAGTTGACAGAAATGGAAAGTAGGGATGGAGGAGGAAAACCTACTCTCTTAAAAGCCCTGGCCTGAAATGGCACATGTCTCTTCCACTTATATTCCATCAGTGAGGACTAAGTCACATGGCCTCATGTAACAGCAAAGAGAGGCTGGGAAATGTAGGATAGCATGTCCTCAGATAGGGAGGGGGGAACAGATTTGGAGGAGACAGCTGGCATTCTCCACCACACCTCCCAAGTCCAGCTCTTCTAATCCAAATCTTGGCTGACCCATTCCTTCCCGTCCCACTACTGCTTTCTGGCTCAGGCCTTCCCCACCTCTCGCAGACATCTACAGTGACTCTCAAGCTGGTTACCTGCCTCTAGACCCTTGTCTGTCCACTTTCACACTGCCCACTGGACTAATTTTCCTGAAGCTTGTGCCTCCTCAAAGTGCTGGGGCAGAGAATCCACTGCCTCACACTACAGCCTTAAAGCGCTGTCATTCTCCAAATCGCTTCTCACACTGTTCCACCTCCAGGACTATCCTCCTTCCACCCTCTGTCTGATAAAAATCCTACTTGGCATCTTTATTTCCCTCACCCTCCAGGTTAGAGTCATCCTCCAGACTCTCATAGCATGGCTTAGTTATATCCTAGTTCTACTTAGTACTGTTTTCAGAATAGACTGGGAACTAAATTACATTTTTTAGAAGACCAAATAAATAGGATGAGATTGCCCTATTTAGGATGTTGTCTTTTATCCATTCACTCACTCACACATCCATCCACTTATCTATCCATTTATCCAATAAATATTTCTCAAGAGGCTTCTATGTGCTAAACACTTCAGACAGCCGGTGATATAACAAGAGAATCATGGTCCCTGCCCCCCTGGAGTTTATTGTTGAGAGGTTAGGATTCTGATAGGAAGCAGTAGTCACAGGATAATGTGATGAGTGCTAGGTTGGGAGAAGGGCCAGGATGTTAGGGGAGCACAAAAGGGGGCCTCTAACCTATATTTGGAGGGTCTGGGAAGGCTGAATAATGAGAGAAAACGTATTCCAGGCAGAGGAAGTAAGTAGTACAAAGGCCTGGAGGCATGAGAGAGCATGTCATTTTCAGGGAACTGAAAGTACATATCCCAGGAGTCTTTTTATTAATTCCTTCCGTAAGTTTCCTGTCTCTCCAGAACTAGAGCTACTCAGAGAAGGAATCAGCAGATGCTTAAGAGCCTGTAAGGTGCCTGCCCTCTTTTGTACTTTGCCAGGGGCGGAAACTTGTCAACAAACTCAGTGGCCCTTTGTCAGGGAGACTGGATTCTTCAGAATACTGAGAAGGAGGGTTGTCAGTAACTGGCATTAGATGAAACTTTGATTTCGCCTCGGGTACACAGCTAGAGAGAGTCCTCCTCTTCTGTGGAAATTTAGATTTGAGCATCACCCTATTTGTTTGTTTACACAGATGCACCTCAAATCATGTTTTGTTTTCTACTTTGAGGAGGAAGACCATGACTCCCTCCTCTCTCCCTCCCATTTTCTCTCTGTAGTGGGTCCTTGTAGTTCCTGCTTAGAAGGCTTGGGAAGGGGAGTTATAGAGAAAAGAACAACTTTATTCACTGAAAACAAAAAGGGAAGAGAACTTTTGAGCACTGTTCACAGCTCTTCAGCTGCTCAGTGGTCCTTTCAAGACTAGAATTATGGGGCAGCCATCCCGAGTCTCCTGCTTCACTCAGGAAGGAACGAGGGCAGTAAGAGCAGCCAGGAGCCACGTACCTGAATGATCCTGCCTGCATACCCCCACCACTGCCCCGGGAGACACACACGGAAGTCAGTTAGTGATAACATCCTTACTTCTAAAACAAACAGGGAAGTTATGCAAATAAAACAGTTCTGCATTATGAAGCAGAAACAATTTGAGTGGAACCGTTCTTGTAGTGTCGCACATATCAAACAAGGAGACTAAGGAAATAAGGCGACAGGAGGAGTGTGGAGGAAAGATTTCTAGGATCTCTCCCTAACTTTCATCCAGCTAGTGAGTCTGCCTGGCTTTCTTTGTAGGAATTTGGAGGCCTCAAGGTATGGCAGGTGTGATAGTCAAAGCCACAGGAATATCATAAATGTGTTCAGAGATTTCTGTGTAATGTGTTCAAAAGTCATAAAAGTAGCTTCATAGAAATACAAATGTGAAACAGGTTCTCTTCAGATGATTGTAACCTTTGAAGATTTTGGCACATTCCAGCTTTGTTCTAAGATATCTCCAAAGGGCATTAAAAATGTCATCCTATATAAAACTATGTGTAATATTTTTCTCAAGTACCACTTTTGAAATGCTCCGTTGCTAAATTAGACTGGATCTTGGCATGTATTGTGGGTCACAGTCTTGGAGGAAACATAAACATAATTTCCTAACAACATGTATGGGCTTATAGACATTAGGTTATAAAGCACAAATTATTTATCTATGATATATACCTAAATATTAGGAAATCTATTAAGGTAGGCTGCTTAAATTTGGGATTTGTACAATTTTTCATTGAACAATATTGTAAATTGGAAAGCAATTACTGTAAATCTTATAAAATGCATTTGCCATGTTTCTTTTTTTAAAAAGTTAACTCAGCATATGGTTTTCATGCCCAGTTAATTTTTATTTCTAGCTTAAAATTATTGCTTGATTTATATACCATTTGTTTCCAAAAAGTATCTGAAGTGGTTAACAATTAAAAAAACAAAAAGCCGGAGCCGGCCCAGTGGCATAAGGGTTAAGTTCCTGTGCTCTGCTTCGGTGGCCCAGGGTTCACAGGTTCGGATCCCGGGTGTGGACCTACACACCACTTGTCAAGCCGTGCTGTGGCAGGCATCCCACATATAAAGTAGAGGAAGATGGGCACAGATGTTAGCTCAGGGCTAATCTTCCTCACCAAAAAAAAAAAGCAAAACCAATTTTTTAAAAAGGACCCAAACCAGGAAGCAAGAAATAAAGAAGTGGGGGAAAATTAAATGAAACAAAACAACTCTTGGCTAAACTAGTTTATTAACACCTTAAATAAAATTTTATGTGATCTAGTTATTTTGTTGGGTTTCTAGCATACTCTGAATATCACTGCTCAGCTGATGTACATATTCTCAAGTTCGACTTAGTGAGAGTTAAGGCCAATCAGGTATCTGCAACTCATCCACATATCAGTGTCTCACTTTTGATGGACACTTCCTCATTTTTCACCTGTGAAAAAGAGAACAGTATTATGTCTGCTTGGTGAGCACAGAGAGAAAATTAGTTCATTGCACATAACCTTTTGGCATCCTTTGAAACAAGGACTAGTAAATACAAAGTAGTGTAGACAATGAATTATGACTCACTAGGAAAACAGCCACTGTTCTTATCTATAGCTATATTTAGTTCTATGTCCATACCTATATGTATTTCTAAATGTGTTTTCTTAAGACTGTATTTATTCATTGTTTTTAAAAAGGGGGGGAAAGAAAGTGGAAGGAAAGGAATATCAGGCAGCCAAAATTGAACCTGATGCATGGCCAATTCTCATTGGGTTTGTTAAAGACTACGGTAACACCATGAGAAGAGACTAGTTAAAGGATTCCATCTCAACAGATTTCCACAAGGTAAAATCTAGCCCGTTTATCCATTTTTTTCTAACTTTGTGGGCTTGCCACCTCCCTCATGGCCCAGCAAAGTTCAGAAACCTTAACTTTCCTTAAGGAAAACTAGCTCTTTTCCTCCTCAGAAGCATGGCAGGTGGTGCCCAACTGAGCAGCCCACTTAACATGACAGTGGGTTGCAATTCTTTAATGTCATTTAAAGCAAAACGTTAAGTTCCCACTCTGTCCGGGTCAGGCCACGGAAGGGTTCTAAGACCTCATTTATGATGTCATTTTAAGTATGCCCTCCTTCAGCAATGACAATAAAAGTTAACTATTAAACTCATGTTTTCAGCTTCCCACCATGGGTTCCCTGCAACACAAAACCAGCAAATTAAATCATTGAGATGCTAGGATGCCTAGAGAAATAAAGGCAAATTCCTCATAAATGGCCCCAACTGTAGAACATCTGGCCTGCCCAGCTGCATTTTCTCTACATCAGTGGAGGATGTAACAAAGATAACCGGCCCCTAGCCTTTCCAAATAACAAAAGCTCAGTTATTCTGAGGGCAGCTAAAGTGAGTGGGATATGGTGGACGCTGAGGCCGTTCCACAGAGCCCGCGATGACTCAGGGACAGAATCTCGGAGTTGTCACTGCCAGAGAATTCCTCCTCTTCCATCCCTGCTGCTTCCTTTTCTTCAAAGGAGTGGAATTAGGAGATATAAACTGGGATTGAAAAGAAATTGTTTAATCTGGTCTTGACTTCATACCATCAAGGTCTTGGCTTGGTGTTGGGACCTTTGGATTTGCTCATTCCTTCATTTGTTCATTCCTTCATTCAAAAAATATGTATTCCATGTCTAATCTGTGCCATGTTCTGGGGGTACAAAAGTGAAAAAAAACACATAGTCGCTACCCGCATGGTACTTACCTTCTGGTGGGTAAGGGAGTCAATAAAGAAGTAAACCACCTGGTGAATATCTAACTGCAAATAATCATCGTAAGTGCTATGAATGAAAATAACAGTATGCTATGAAATAGTATAAAATGGGGACCCACCTTAGATGGTGGTCAGAGAAGGCCTCTCTGAGGAGGTGAGGTTTATCTGTGACCTGAAGTGCCACAAGGAGCCAGCCACATAAAGGTTGGGAAGACGAAAAGAACATTTTAGGTAGTGGGGAAGAGCATGTGCACAGGCCTGAAGCAGAAAAGAGCCTGGCAGAGTGAGGAGTGCCTGGTGTGTCTAAATGAGAGGGAGAGAGGCAGGAGAGGAAGTTGCAGAAGTAGGCAGGGGCCAGATCATGGATCAACATCTCTCTCTGGGAACTGATTCATTTGCTGCCCCTGGTCAGTTTTGTCAATCAGATTTTGGCCATGGAACTATTGGTAAAGTGTAACTCAAACAGATGAGGTTTTCAACTTCGAGCATCTCCTTAAGCACAACTACCTTGAGGATCGATGATAGCCAATGGAGTATATATATATGAAATCTTTCCCTGTCTCGGTCTTGAAGGTTACGGGAAATGTTTGTTTAGTATCAAACTGTCAAGCCAACGCTGTTCAAGTAGAACTTTCTGTAATGATGGAAACATTTTTTGTTTTTGGTTTTAATCTGAGCTGTCCAAAACAGTAGAAATAGCCACTTGTGGCTACTGAGCACTTGAAATGTGGCTGGTACAACTAAGGAATTGAATTTTTAATTGTATTTAATTTTAATTAATTCAAATTTATACTGGCTATTGGATAGGTCAGGGCAGCTCTAGAATCTAGACACACTTAAAGGAGCTTATTTCTCAGGAAGGTACTAACAAGGACTTAACCTCAAAACCTGAGCAACATCTGTTATGGTTCATAGAATCCTAGTGAGGAAGGGGTTCAAACAATTTAGTCCAAGATCTGAAGGGAAGGTATGGCCAGGTAGACTAGGAAGCAATCTAAATGTTCACAAGTCTGTACCAGAATCTCACAACTACTGATTTTTAATGGCCCTCAACATGCAGGATGCATGACAGGAGGCAGTGTGTCATAGAGCCTTGCTATTCAAAGTGTGGTCCATGGACCAACAGCATTGTCATCATTTAGAAGCTTGTTATAAATGCAGAATCCCTGGCTCAACTCCCAACCTACTGAATCAAAATCTGCATTTTAACAAGATCTCCTGTGATTCAAATGCACATTCAAGTGTAAGGAGCAATTGCTGTGGAAAGGCTTTGGAGGTGAGCAGATGTGGGTTCAAATCTGAACTCCTGCCACTTACCTGACCAAGTCTTGGGCCTCAATTTTCTCACCTGAAAAAGGAGCTAATACTACCTACCTCTAAAGGTTGTTGTGAAGATTCAATGAGTCAATGTATTAAAAAAACTAGCATGAGGTCTGGGTTATGTTAGAAGATCATTCATTCATTCATTCATTTATTTAACAAATAATTATTGATTGCCCATAATATTCCAAGCACCTTCCCTGTCCTGTGTTTAAAACACTTTTCAAGAAAAAAAAAAAAAATTGGGGGAAGAAGAATGTTTTGTTGGGGATGGGAAAGAAAGAAAATGTTCCTTTTTAGCAGTTTCAGTACTATAATGTGGACAATAACTTATCTTTATAGGATTCTCAAATCCTGTAGGATCTTTATAGGATTCTCAAAGATCAGGGGCTTTCACCACTATCCTCTGACTTTTAATGATGGATAGGGGAATGGGGATGGGAGAATAAGAGAAAGATAAGGGAATTAGACAAATAGGGAAAGTTTGTTATTGTTTTACCAACAAATAAAAAGCATTAGAGCTGTCTTAAAAATTAAGCACAAACTGTTAACTGCACAGATTTTCTTTTATTAGTTTCCTTAAAAAAAGAAGCGGCAGCAATTCTCACTGGAGGTCCTACTGGTAGAAAAGGGAATGCAAGGGGTGTTCTTTTCTGCTCCGCAGGCAGAAAGCGTTTCTCACCCAAGCCAGTAGGTGTTAATCTGTTTAAGCCTGCCTGAGTGGATCTGTTAGATTGCTGGCACATGGCCATTTAGGGGTTTTGTTTCCCAGACCACAGGAGCCCATTTTTCCAAGAGTTCCACTAGCTTTTTGTTTGATAACGTCTATTTCTAGCAGCATTTACTCCTTCAGCAACAAATTCAATGGAACAAAAATTTACTGAACACCTACTATTTGGCAGACCCTCTGTTGGGGATACAGAGATGAATAAGGAACAGTTGCGGTGCTCTAGGAGCTCACACAAAAGTAACTTTTGCTGCATTCTCTCAGGTGATAGCTATTATCACTGTGTCTTCCTACGGCTTGGGGGGAAAAAAAAAGAAAACCTTTGGCTTCCTTAGCTGCCCCTTTTAAATACCCACTGACCTCACTGTGCTCTCCTGATGTCCCAGGGGCTTCAAGGGTTAATTACTTGCTTGCCGTGGCTGGTTCATTGTTCTCCCAAACTTCCTACCTCCCTCCAATTCCATTTCCAATTGTAAAATTTGTTTAATATATTTTAATAGTGTTTTTCTTTTCACAGAGGCAATCCACATTCATTATAGAAAAATACAGATAAGCAAAATGAAGAAAAAATTTCAATCCCACCGCCCAGAGATAACTCGTTTTAATAAAAAGGGTATTTTTAAAAATTATAACAGTAATATAATTTCATATGAAGTTCAAAATATAGAGGAGGGCAATCACACATAATCCAATCATCTGGAAAATGATCATTTTGGGGTATTTCCTTCCAGTCTCCTTGCAGTTATTATCAATGATGCCTACACACAGCCTGCTAAAATCATTATCTTTTGGGGGAAAAACAAGGTGTAGACGTGCAAACCAGGAAGGGGTACTTTTAAGCCATACGGATGGATAAGGACACTTGTGATTATACAGAAAAACATGTGTAGTAGTTTGCTGTAATTAGTTCAATTACTGTTGCTATTCAAACGTTTCATTCCTGGTGACAAAATCTGACCCAAGAAACTTGTCTACCTTGGAATCTGAAATCGGAAATATAGATATTTCTACTTTAAGAAAGTCTGAATTTTCTTCTGAAATTTCTACTTTAGGAATACATGAATTCAGAATGAAGAGTCCTTGAATATTATTAAAAGTCTACCACATGCCAGGCTCTTTGACATATATTATCTCAGTTAATCCTTACAATAGTCCTGCAAGATAGACATTATTATCCTTATTTTACAGATGATGAAAGAAAGGCTCAAAAAGTTTAAGAGGCTTGCCCAAGATCTTACAGCCAGGATATGGCAGAACTAGGACCCAGAGAAAAGAGATATTATGGTATAGAGAGTGGACGGCATGTGGCAGACTAGAGTTCAGAGCCCCACTGGGCCACCCACTCAATTTGGGACCCTGGGCAAGTTACTTAACATTCTAAGTTTCCCTGAACGGGACTTTTATGTGACGCCACTAGCCTGCAATTAGTGTGACATAAGGAACAGTCCTAAGAATCCAGACCTGGAGGCCACGGTAAGGGTGTTGTTGAGGACACTGCTGAACAGTTCACAGTTGCCTCTTTATGAGGGCATCTGAAAGAAATTCCTGTTTGATCTTAATTCCAAGGACAGTATACTCCTGAGCAATTTGTTTACTATCTTATGGCTTCTAACTTGTCAGGTTTCCCTTTAGCATTGGCTCCTGGAAAATTCTAAGCTAAGTTTAAAGCCCACCTATAGGAAGAATTTGTACCTTCAGAGTATTCGCCTCATCCCTGATTGCACGTTTTACTCCAAATTTGTTTTAATTTCTTCTTTCACTCCCACTTTCATATTATTTTCTTGAATCTTCTGTATTCCTAACCGCTCCCTTAAATTCTTTTAGATTTAACTCTTGGTTTCCTCATCTATGAACTGGGGGATAATCTTTCTTCCTTTTTTTTTTTTTCCTACCTATACTTGGCTGATATATATATATTTTTTGGGGGGGATAATCTTTCTTTTAAGAGTATCTGTAAAGCACTTAGCACAGTGCCTGGCCTATATTAGATGCTCAATACATAGTGTCTCCTTTCATGCTCTTGGGATGAATCTTTGTCACTTCATAAAAAATGAAAGACATTATTTGCATTCCAAAAGATTCTCCAGTTTACAAAAGGGTTCAATACAGAGTCCTTTTAATAATAGACAAAGGTATTTAAAATAGGATTCCACTGTCACATTCCTTTAAGGGTATTCCTCACTGAGTCTGTGTCATCACTGGCACAGTGCTGATCCACCAACTCTTCCCTTCCTCCCGCCACTTCATGTCAATACAGCTACTCGTGCACCATTTGCAAAGTCCTTGGGATGGGATGGACTGAATTTTTTTAATGAAAACCTTCCCTTTATCTTCCTAGTGGAATTTTAAAATAGAAATGGTCTGCTGCAGAAAATACAGGATTGGAGGACCAAGTTTTCTCTTTTACTTCGCCTTAAAAATGGCCTCCCTTAACCAATTCTTCAGTTTTCCATGTGCCTACAATGGGGTGTTGACTCCTATTCCCTCTGCCTTCTAAAATAGGTTTAATTATTTCCACTATGTCCGCATTCTAAAATTTATCAGAAATTAAGTTGATGAGTTTATTATCACTATTAGTGATTTCTTAAATTGCCATTTTTTAAAATTCTAACCATCTCATAAAATTCTTAAGCATCTTGAAGGTTTTAAATTTTGTCAGTTTCTTTTCCCAGTCCCTAGCGCTTTCAAGGTATCCAATTAAAAAGTAAATTAATGGAATTAACAATATGTATAGAATAGGTCACCATTAAGGTCACTGTCTAATAATCTTCAAAAAGACCTGGGCAGGCAGGGCCCAATAATCTACTTATGTTTGCTTAAAGCAATTTGTTGGATCCTTAACACCTGGTGAGTTGAGCGTTGAGAAGCTATTTTGCTGGGCCAGTCTGAGCTACATTGCCCCAAGCTTTCTTTTGTCCTCTCTCCTTCTCTCCCTCTTTCTCTTTCTTCCTATCTTTTCTTTCCCTTTTCTTCCTTTTAAAATTTTATTGAAAGTCTTTTGGCTACCAGGCTCTGTGCTAAGCACCAGGATCTAATAGTGGGCAAAACAGACAAGGCCCCTACCCTCATGGAGCTTATAGTCTGGTGGCAGGGGAGGGGACAGGACAGGCATTAATTAAATCACATTCATTAATGGGTGTAAGATTACAAATTGTGGTAGGCACCATGAAGGACTATAGTGCAGTATGGGATCTGACTTAGTCTGGGGTTAGGAGACAGCTTCTCTGTATTGAGAGATGAAGAATGCATGGGTACTAAGGGAAGAGTGAGGGTTCCAGGCAGCAGAAACAGCATGTGCAAAGGCCCTGTGGTGCTAGGAATCATGGTACTCTGGAAAAACTGAAATCAGATAGAACAAAAGGCAGGGGGTAGAGGCTGCTTCTGGTGAAGTCGG
The DNA here is from genome assembly GCF_020826845.1 of Diceros bicornis minor. Taxonomy (NCBI): domain Eukaryota; kingdom Metazoa; phylum Chordata; class Mammalia; order Perissodactyla; family Rhinocerotidae; genus Diceros; species Diceros bicornis. The sequence goes on along the minus strand of NC_080764.1, from coordinate 17,494,785 downwards.
CAGGGACAGAGACACATGCTTTGTAAATATTTTGGCTTTCAGCTTGAGAGCAATGGGAAGCCACTAAAGTGCTCTAAGGAAGAAATGGGGGGTGCAAGAACTGTGTTAGTGACTGATGCATCTTAATTTGTCTCTGCAGGAGCGATGCAGTCATATACATGGTCTCTTACATACACGGTGACAACGGCGGGGTCCCCAGCTGACAACTCCCAACAGCTGCCCTGTATGAGGAGTACTCATGTGCCTTCTTCCTCCGTCACACACAGGATACCAGTTTATCCCCACAGAGAGGAGCACGGGTAGGTGACTTTCCTGGGATGTTGCCTTCCTTTTAAATTTGATTTAAAACAGCAGGGTTACTTAGCAGTTGTTTTCTCAAAGAACAGGAAGAGTGCCACCCTTTGTTGAGTCCTCACATTGTGCTCAGCACCGCACCGAGCATAATTGTCTCAGGTCCCCACAACTACCAGGTGAGGTAGGTGCTAGTGACCCCCTAAGGTCATACAGCTGGTAAACGTGGGGCCCAGACTGAGCATCTGTCTGCCTCCAAAGCCTGTGTTCCTCCCCCTTCACTCCTTTACAGCCTCAGCTGAACACTCCGGTTCAGCAGTGCCCCTAGGTGGCTCTTTGTGCACTCTGTCGCCTTATAAAGCCTCTTGGTAGGTCCGAGTCTTTTATGACTCAATTAGAGGAGGGCTTCCCCACCTGAGGGCTGGAGGTCCCTGGAGGGCAGCAGTTATTCATGGGGTTCAGGGAATCCCTGTGGGTTCCAGTGGTGCTTTGGACCTTGAATAAAGAAATCATTCGTTTTGCCTATATGTTTTCAAATCTATATAGTGATGTTGCTGTGATGAATAAACTACTAATCCATTTAAAAGTGTTACCTGAATCACAGTAGCTTTTTGCCATTATGCTTTGTCTTTATCAAAAGACACTAATCTAATAATATTTAAAGTGCAGTGATCTGAAAAACACTGATGATGTGAAAACTGGTCTGTACTCTCAAGAAGGCGAGACTGCCGTATGGGTACAGTCAGCCTCCGAGCCAGGTTCCAACAGACCAGCCATGGAGGAGGAGGAGGACCTCCAAGTCCCTTTCACACAGTGGCCCAGCATAATGCAGCAAGGTGGCGACTCCGAGGGTGGGTGCAGGCCCAGCTATTGGTGTACTTTGAGTTATTTTCATAGGTTCAGGTACCCCCGGCCAGTCAATAGGGCAGCCATTGTTTCCTCAGGGGGCCTCCCAGAGTATTTTTCCACACATTTAGAACAGACTTTGAAAATTGTTCCAGAGAGCTTTTTGATTCTGCAGGAATGGCAGAATAGACACCCACATGGTCATATGTCAGCAGCTTCGCTGTAAAGATGTTATTAAGAACAGTGATAGTAACATCCTATGTCTTCATAGAACTTTCTATTTTATAGAGTATCCTCACATATCTGACCCTTAGAATAACCATGTGCAGCACTTTTACAGATGAGAGAAACAAGGTTGCGGGTAGCCCAAGGTCCCACAGCTAGAAAGTGGTGCAGCCAGGCTTAGAACCTGGGTCTTTGACGCCTGGTTGACCATGCCATGGTGTTTCCCCCCAGGAGAGAGCTCACAGAAACATACCACATCTTTCCCCATCATGGGGAAACAGAGGTCTGAACAATACACAAACATACATCCCAAAGTAGTTTCTTCTTTTTTTCCTATTTGACTTCAGGCTACAATATGGGGCTTTTTAACACAGCAGGAGTAGAGGTTTCCATCACTAATTATGTTTTGCTCAGGACTGGCTTTCAGTCCCTGAGCACTCACTGGGTAGTAAGGGAGGTGTGCTAAGGGGAGAAGGAAAATCAACCTGGGAATTTAAACTTACCACAACAGAGCCACAGAGTGGAGATGGTAAGAATCAAAAAGAAGAAAAATGGAAAAAAAGAAAGAAAAGAAGAATAAAAAGAAAAAAAACAGATGAGGTTGATTTTTAAAGGTGTCAAACTGATTTGTTCTCCCCGCTATTACTCACAATATTCACTGTGCTTAATGTGTTTTAGATACACAGGAAGCTATAACTATGGGAGCTATGGCAACCAGCATCCTCCTCCGATGCAGAGCCAGTACCCGGCCCTCCCTCACGACACAGCCATCTCTGGACCACTCCACTATTCCCCTTACCACAGGAGCTCTGCACAGGTGAGTTGGTGGTCCTGCTTGCTTGCCCAGGCCTTGGTATGCTTGGTGCCATGTCTAGTCAATTTAACACAATTAGTAAGCACCTTCTGTATACTGTGTATGCAGCCTGTGTGTCACCAGGGAAAGGACGGTCTTTTCCTCAGTGCCATTTCTACCCTCTGGTGGCTGGTGACAGTGGGTGCTCAACCAGCGTTCATGCTCCACTTTCTCTCACACACGTGGGTGCTGACCAGCTGTCTTTAGTTCCATCCTCTCTTTGACCTCTCTAATCCCAGGATCCAATCAGCTGCGATATCTGTTGCCCTTTCTCGGGCAGCTATCCTCAGATTGGGCCTTCTGTCTCCTTTCCCATCACCCTCCTCCCGGTGCAAACCCTCATGGAGTCTTGTCAGTACTGTTATCTCTGCATCAGTCCAACTGGTCTCTCGGTCTCCCATGTCTCCTCCCTTTCAGTCCAGCCCACATACATAACCTTACCAGAAGAATCTTCCTGAAATGGACCCTTTATCAGATTGTTCTCAGGCCACATATCTCCTTTGGCTCTTCACTGTCTAATAAACCAAATCAACCCTCTGTGGCCCGTGGTAAATGGAAATTGTGGTTGCACCTATAGTACCACTGTTGGGCACTCTATTTGTCTTAGATACTTTCCTGTGCACTGGCCCCAAAACAACTGGTCATCAATTCCATTCAATTCTGGATCCTCAATGTTCTGACCCCTACTGTCCTTAGCTCAGGTCTTTATCTAACCTAGATGATGACAAAAGCCTTCCCATCGGTCTCCGTGTTGCTAAACTTGCCCCATCTCTGGTCCATCCCCTACACTGCAGCTGGAGGAATCTTTTGGAAAAAACCCAACTGGCCATAACACTCTCCCTCTTTCACATGTCATCGCTTTCAGAGTCAAGTTCAATTCCTTAGCATGTCTCTCAAGACTCATTACCATCTGGCCTTCGCCTGCCTTTCTGGCCTACCCCCGGCCCCCATCTTTGCTCCAGCCATGCCAACCCGTGCGCCAACCCCATGTCTTTGCGGAGATTGTTCCCTCAGGCTGGGATTCTCTTCCCCAACTTCTTCTGCTTATTGTTCAAGATAAGCATCTCACTGTCTTTGTGGCATTTCCTGATACTACCCCCTTCCTTCCTCCAGGACCTTATTAGGTGCCACTCCTCTGTACTCACATAGCACCCTGGGCTGTCGCCTATTGGTAACCCTGCTCATACCTTGTTATCATCACTGACTTTCCTGACTCCCACAGGGGACCTCAAAGCTCCTTGAAGGCCAAAATTAAGTTTAGTATCCTCAGGTCACAGGACATGGCACTTATCAAAAGAAGAGCTAACTTTTACTGAACACTACTCATGTGGCAGGCACTGTGCTGAGCACTTTACACAGCCTCATGGTAACCCTTGCAGAAAAGGAAGTGAGAGTAACTTGCCTGAGGATTTGAACCCAGGCAGTGTGACCCCGGCTGTCCAGCTCTCAAACACCACCCTTTGTCACCTCTCATATGTCAGCATTCACTAAGAGTGTATTGAACAGATGAGTAAACAGGAGGTGGGGTCAGCATAAGTGTGGTGTCCTGAGGACGCTGACTCCCTTCTCCAGGTATGGGAGCCACAGTAGGTTTGTGAGCCAGGGTGTGGCAAGATGAGAGCTATGCTTAAGAAAGAGAGCTCTCGCAGCACTCCTAGGATGAACCAGAGGCAGGGAGCTCTGCTATGAAGCACTTGCAGGAGTCTAGAATAGAGATGGCAGGACTTGAGCTAGGGTGGAGGCCGCAGTTACATCAGCTGTCAGCACACAGACTTGCCTCCGAGGGAGGGCATGGAGGAGAATGTATCCACAATACACGGGCACTCGGGGCAAACAGGCGTCTGTTTTGATTTCCATCTGCAGTACCAAGGGGAGCCCTGGTATAATCCCCAGATAAGCCAAGAAGTTGATTCCACTAAATCATCACCTGGGGCATTCATTATAGGTCTCCAACTGCGTCACAGAGAGATGCCAGCTCCTGAGGTACTGCTTCTCTTGGGAGCAGAGTCTGTGCTCCTCACTATGATCCACTAAATGACTTAGAGCTGCTGCCATAGACTGGGTCACACTTAACACAGTCTAGGCAGCTCCTTCATTCATTCATTCCTCAAATGATTGTTGGGTGCCTACTATGTGGCAAGCACTGCTCTAGCCTCTGAGAATACAGTGGAGAATGGGACAGAAGGTGCCTGCTCTTGGAGAGCTTACGCGCCAGTAGGAGACGCTAGTCTAAGCAACAGTGGTGAGATCAAGCTAAAATCCTGGGCCACAGCTCCCAACATTATCTTTCCTCACTCCCTCGCCCCTCCTCATGATATTTCTGGAGCTGGTCTTTCTGGGGTGATATTTTTAAAGCCATTACCATAAAAAGAAGCCAACATCTCCTAAAGGCCCATGCGGTCCCTGGTGATCAAAGTTAGGTCTGCAGCATCTGCTCTGGAAACAAGAGTCCCCCACTGGAGCACTATCATTTAATAGCTAGTCTTAATCGAAAGGCTGAGCACTAAATGAAAGCCTACAGAGGAGCCCTCTGAATCCAGAGCAGGTGTGAGAGGTGATAGGGTCCTCGGCAGCCTCTTCACACCACGCCCTGTGGCTCTTAGACAAGGTCCTTTGACACCCCCTGAGCCCCACCACACACTCACACTCTGCACTTTATGGTTATGCCTTAGTCTCCATTTGTACAGTGCGGTGGGGAGAAGTTAATTATATCACATCTCTGCCCAAGTTGACTGGTGAGGCCAGTGCTTCTCCTGGAGAAGCTACTGTCAAAGACAAAGAATCCTTTGTTTATGTTTTTTATTAGCATTTATGCATCAAGCACTGTTTTAGGCATTTTCAAATACACAGAATCACTTAATTCTCATAACAACCTTGGGAAGAAGGCATTTTTCTCCAGTTATTAAAGATGATGAAACGGCTTCAGGTCATTTGCCCCAGGTCATGCATCCAGTAAGTGACAAAGCAGACTCAAATGCAAATTCGCCAACTCCCAACCCCAAGCCCTGGCACTGACAGCTACTCGGTGTGTGTTTGGGAGGGTGGGAGGTAAATTCAAGAGGTTACTGCAACTACTCTCAGCAAGTTTCAAGTTACCAAAGGGAAGAATCACACACCCAAGATACTTGATTTCTTTCCTTTCCTGGTATTTCAATTTAAGGTTGAGCATATAGGGGAAAATCCACTGCAGGGCTAATTAGTTTTAGCTTTCCAGAGCAGAGTTCAAGCTGTTCCAATCCTGAGTACTGAATATCACACTTCATTACATCAGACTCACTGGGGAAAAGATCAGTCTGAATTGAAGAAAAATCACAGTTGTACAACATGGTTAAAGAATGCAGTTGGTCATCAGCACAAGAGTAACTGAAACTAACTTCTGCAAATGAATGCCTGCCAGGTTTGCCCTAAAGAACTGATACAACACATCTGTGAGGTGCAGTAATCGCATGCATCCCAGCATTTATATGCTCAAAATAATTTGAAGTCATTTGTTTTCTGAAATAGAGTATGTGTGTGCCCTTGTTTATACTACTTATTTGCACAACACATGCTTTCTTCCTGGATAATACAAAGGTAATCCCTTAGCCCTGCTTGAATTCTCATAATTTCTGAATTAGTGAGTCCAGATGAATGGGGTTTCACATTGTAAGGTTTGAATTATTTCAGAAAAACACCCTTCTGGCAAATATGCTGCACTTGTTCACATCAAAGTAAGTGAACAAGGGATGGTGTCAGCTATCTCTTCCCAGGTTCCCCATTCTCATGCCCGACCAAAAAGAGAAAACAAACCAGACCAAATACACAGCTACAGAATATTTTTGAGCCTCATTCAACACACGTTTGTGGAACTTCTACCCTGTCAGCAGCCATGAATGTGAATTAGGCCCTTGAGCTCAAAAGCCATGTGATCAACCAGAAGCTATATGGCTAGAAATACACGTGGAGTGGACTAGAAAGTGGTTCTTTATTTTTCATTTGTATGGCCAAGGCCCAGCCTTGCCAGCCAAGCACACGGCTCTCACAGAATCTTCAGCAGCCCAGCCCAGCCCAGCCCAGGGCCCATGGGTCCTCCATCTCAGAGGCCCAGTGACTGCTACAAAGTTTGCTTAGGGTGCTCCACTTTGGGATAGCATCCTGGGCCAAAGGGAATAAAAATCAGTCAACAGTAGCAGTATAAGATCTCTGACTGCAGAGGTAGGCTTCCTAGGTTCAAATCCCAGCTCTGCCTCTGATTAACTCTGTGTCTCAATTTCCTCAACTGAAAAATGGGGATAATTATAGTACCGATTTCCTAGGGTTGTTGTGAGGGTTAAGTGAGTTAATAAAGGTTAGAACAGGGCCTGGCTCATCGTTAACATTATTTGTGTATATTATTATTATATACACACCTTTGTAACACCACAGTTATTATATTTTGTGTAACTACAGAATTAATATCTGTCTCCTTTACTATATTAGCTCTATGAAGGCAGGGACCAGGTCCTTTTTTTTCTGGCCATTATATTCCCAGGACCCAGAACAGACTTGGCCCTTAGTGGGTACTCAGCAAATACTTGTCAAGGAAATGAATGAATGAATGGATCCTTACTCTGGTACTAAGTTGCTGTGTGACCTCAAACAGATCATTTCCCCTCTCTTGACCTCAACTCCCTCATCTTTAAAATGAGAGGTAGGACCAAACAGTCAGTCACTAAGGCTCTTCCTATCATTAATGGACCACGATCCCATGACTGGAAGAAGAATATTAATATTAGCTAACACGTTTTGAAAACTTAGTATGTGGGAGTTCTGTTGCACAGGTATTAACTCAATTCTGACCCTAAAAGCTCAGCAGATGTGGACTGTCTGGCAAAGATTTTTGGGGAGCTACATCCTCTTCCAGAAGAGGGTAAGAGGAAGCCTGCCTGGGGGCGGGCCGCCTGGCAGCACTTGGGTGCTGTGAGAGCCGCCTTTCATAGGAAAACAGTTTGTGCTCCTGACTGGGCCACCTTTCACCCCTTGCTCAAGTAGCAGCCCATTTGGTGAGGGTCAGGGATAAAGGGCTCATTCTTCCCTCTCCATGTGCAGGAAAGTCAGCCCTTGGTGTGGGGAGTTGTTTCTCAAAATAGAACTTCCTAATATGGCTCCAAAGAGGCCCAGAGTCAATCACAGCTGAGATAGACTTACACCATGCCCATTTGATGGAATCTCTGACTACTTATGCATACACACACACACACACATGTGCCCACAAGCACCCCTCACACACCTCTCTCAAAGGGTGGGAATCGGTGACATCTCCATTTTAACACCAGTAGCAATAGTGTGTGATTTGACGCTATTGAAAATGGTAACTTCCTGTTATGGGCCTTCAACAAAAAGCGCCTTTATTCTGGGCAGAGCTCTCTGGACCCCAGGGTTTGTGCCCAGCATGCTTAAGGACCCTGCATGAAACCGGATGTAAAGTGTGAAAGGTGAGGCGGGTGCCACGGGCCAGCCTCGGCTGCTCCCGCCAGACTAAATAGAAGCTTCATTGGTGGCGTTAATCACCAGGCTGAGGCAGTGGGCACTTCAGCCTCTCATCTTTCAATGGCCTCTTCACCACGGGGAAAACGAGTCACTGACTCATTTGCAATTAGCTGACCTAACGGGACAGAATTTTCCATGCCGGATTCTGTGGTAACAGAATTTTATTGTCACTTTGGAGATATTTTGAGCCCGTCTCATTTCCAGGCAATTACTCTTTTGAGTCTATGACACAACCCCTGGGCACAGCTGCATCTAGGGTCCTTGATTAGGCACAAAAGCCACACTCTCTTGGGTTCTGTGGGAAGGAGGCTCCAAGTCCACACTGTGACATTTTACCTACACAAGCCAAGGCAAGTGAAGACTCTGACAGAACCAGCAAGTTGAGGCCTGGTCAGAATTGCAAGACCCTGTGGTCTGTAGGAGAAGAGGGAGCTTAAAGGAAGAGTGACAGAGAGATTAAAGTTTAATAGGCTACATTCCAAAAAAGGAGTGTTTTCCTCTCCTGTGTAATTCAGTTGTGGTAGGTGCCTTGTTTGGGCCAGTCAGATTGACGTGGGGAAAAAGCGCTACCCCAGGACTGGGATTTTATGCCAGCTATTACACAAGCTTTCAATCTGACTTTGGGCAGCACGCTTCTCCTCATGCGTCCTAGTTTTCTCATCTTTACAACACGGGGTTGGATTATATGATCTCTAAGGTTCTTTCTAGTGGTAACATCCTAGTGTTCATTCACCAAATAGTTACTTAGCACCTGTTAGGTGTAAGGCATCATTCCAGATGTTGAGATTATGGTGGTGAACATGACAGAGTCCTTCCAGGAGCTTATGAATATAAGCCAGTGGAAAGAGACAGCTACCAAGCAGGATGGTAAGATCCTGACCTGAGAGGCAGAGGGTGGAGCATATAGTTTCTTGAGATAAGATGGCCAGAAAAGTCTCTCTGAGGAGGTAACTCTCTGAGCTGAGATCTAAAGAATGATAAACAGGCAGGCATGCAAGGAGCTTGGGGGTAGGGGTGGTAAAGAAGTGTTCTAGACAGAAGGAAACAGGTTGGACAAAATTCCCTGAGATGGGAACCAGCTGGGCATGCCATAGAACCAGAGAGGAGGCCTCTGTGCCAGGGAGAGCACCATGAGGTAAAGCGTCTTGCATTCGGGGAGCTTACTTGAGAGAATATCAGGAGGGGGACACAACTTTTTGGAAAAAATTAAGGACTATTTTGTAATAATATTTCTCAATATTACCTGTTTCATACCTGAGATATTGTTTTCTTGGGCAGGGCCCAATCTTACTGTGGTCTCTTTGGGATTTAGAGTGGGTCCTAGTCTGGGATCCCACTGCTGGGGGTCCACCATGGCTGCCATACAAACAGCATCCTGGAGATTCCCATAATGGGTACATGGGTATACTTAAGTGTTTCTGATCTGATTTGGGATTATGAAAGCTTTGGTATGCTCTCTATAGTCTCCTTGGCAACAGCCCTTGGTGCCTTCTCCTTTGAGTGCCAGACACCACCTACACCCTTCTCCCTCTTTCCTACCTGTTCTTTTGGCTGTGAAGTGGCTGCACTTTGCTATGTAAGGCATGCTGTCCTATACAGAATAAAACCTCACTACTGGAAGTTGGAGCCCTCTTTCTTGGCCTACAAATAGCTGATTCTTTTCACATGCTTCGGGCCTAACCTCCTTCCCCTGCTCCCCTCATGCTCTTACTCAGAGGCAGAACGGCTCCCTTTGGCCCTCTCAACTACAGGGAGCCGCCATTGTTGTCATAACCCCTTCTTCCGGCTGTCTAGGCTTCAGCCTGTCTGTCTCCCTCACAGGAGGCAGCCTCCCACCTAATCCCTCGGGGCTCCACTCTCCAACTGTCAGGGAAGACAGATGGGGAGCAGAAGAATTTATACATTCACACACACTCTCTCCCTACTCGCTGCCCTTGCCATCCCTGTTGACTGGCTCCTGTCCTTGTTGGGGTGGCCTTTAGCACAGCAAGGAAATTTTTGTGTTGACTGGCCTGCAAACTGGGAGTTCTCAAAGGGAGCCCAGAGCTCCTCCCCCTCCTCCCCTCTGATTGAACTAAAAGGGGCTTATTTGCATAGCTGTCTTGGAAACTGAAAAGAATGTAAAAGAAGCAGCACTTCGGAGGCACTTCTCTTAGTCCTAATTCTTTCTAGAACTGCTTCCCCTCTTCTTGTAGCTACTAATACCTGTTCTTCTGACCAGCACAAAAGCTCCCCACCCCTCCCCTCTCAATTGGCTTATCTTGACTTCTTCCTTCACATTCACACCAAGCCCAATAATTTACCATTTCCTGCTTGTGTATCTTCCAGGACTTAGTGAATGTGAACCAAAAAGAGAGATGTTCTCTAAATGATAGGCACTAATAATAACCTTTGAAGCTGTTGACTTGCTTCCTCTTCAAAAGCCTGCTTTTAGGCTGCAGTTCATAATTGAATTCAACTGTAAAATGCTATTTTTAATAATGTCATTGTGTTTTACTCTGCAGTATTATTCTCTTGGGTTGATGGAGTAGGACCTATCACATCTCCAAAACTAATGATAAAAGTCACAGCCATCCATCCATCCATCCATATCTATCTGGACGTGCTGTTACTTGTGTACATACACAGATTCTCCCTCTCTCTCTCTCTCTCTCTCTCTCTCCCCCCCCCCTCTCTCCCTCTCTCTCTCTCTCTCCCTCTCTCCCCCCCTCTCTCCCTCTCTCTCTCTCTCTCCCTCTCTCCCCCCCTCTCTCCCTCTCTCTCTCTCTCTCCCTCTCTCCCTCTCTCTCCCTCTCTCCCCCCCTCTCTCCCTCCCTCCCTCCCTATCTCTCTCTCTCTCTCTCTCTCTCTCTCTCTCTCTCTCTCTCTCTCTCTCCTGTATCCCCAGTGGCGCTATTCCTTCTTTTGGGTTTAACTTCCCAAGACATTCCAGATTAAGAGCATGAAATCAGTATTATTGGTTGAGTGAACACCAGCCCAACTCTGGCTATGAAATCCTTTGCATTTCTCCTGTTGGATACTTCCTAGACCAAGGTTCAATCTTTCAGAAGTTCATTTGTTCCTTCCCATCAACTTTCATTAACAGCATCTTAAAAAATTTAACTTAAACTGTGAACATGACTGATATTTTGTATATGCAACTTCAAGCTAATTTTAACTTTGTGGAATTTCTTTCCCCTCAACAAGTACCCTTTTAATAGCCCCACTTCCCGGATGGAACCTTGTTTGATGAGCAGTACTCCCAGACTGCATCCTACCCCAGTCACCCCCAGATGGCCAGAGGTGCCCACAGCCAACACGTGCTACACAAGCCCGTCTGTGCATTCCACGAGGTACGGAAACTCTAGTGACATGTACACGCCCCTGACCACGCGCAGGAATTCTGAGTATGAGCACATGCAACACTTTCCTGGGTTTGCTTACATCAACGGAGAGGCCTCCACAGGATGGGCTAAATGACTGCTATCATAGGAATCCATATTTAATATTAATAATAATTATTAATAATAATAATAATAAACCCAACACCCACCCCCAGAAGACTTTATCTCTGTACATCATAACTCATGGACTATTCCTAGGTGTCCATTTTCCTAATAAGTGTGAGGCTGGGATTCAGTATGGGATAAATAAACTTTAGTTCAGAAACAGGACTCACTACAAGTCAGTGAGATTGGCTTCCTGTAGCCAAGCCAGACCTGTTTCTATAGAGCACTATCTCGGGCAGGCCAATCTGTGCCTTTTCCCTTTGTTCCATGACTTTGCTTTGTGTTGGCAACCACTCCCAGTAAGCTACTTATTTTCCTGTTGACAAAAGCTCTTTAGTCTTGAAGGGTGGATACTGGAGACGGATCTGGTTTGTGTTCTTGGATGGGCACATAATTTACCAAGAGCATTCACCTTTGCATCTGTCTGTCATCTTACTGTACAATGAACAGCCCTCAGATATGTTCTACGCATCCCTTCTTCCTGGTGGTGTCATCACTGCTTCCTGGAGCACCAGGGCTAAATGGAGGTGTCTGGAAACTCTAGATTCCCTGTTACATTCATGTCTGTCACAGTATCTGCATTGTCTTGGAATGTAAGCACTGTCTAGAGGGAAGGAAGAGGCTTGTTCTGTATGCCTTAAGTTGATTGAGGTTTGTAGGGGACTGGTTCTTCTACATACAAGTATTTGTCCTAAGTTTGCACAATAGCTAGTGTCAGCAAAAGGCAGGAGAGGGGTTTTTAAAGTTCTGTGAGAATGTGGATTTATGGCATTGAATACCACACTCAGCTCTGCTGTATTAACTTGGCAAAACTGGATGGACCAAACATTAACTTACCAACAAGTGAAAATGACTTTCACAGTTCCTTCATAAGACTATAATAATTTCCGACACTTTGATAGAAAAAGAAATTCAAAGCTGTGCCTTTGAGCCTATACTATACTGTGTATGTGTGGAAATAAAAATGTATTGTACTTTCGGAAAATTTTTTCGTAGCATTTTTCTGTCAGATTTGTAGCAATTTGTGAGGTTTGTTAGAAATTAACATAGGTTTTCTTTCTGTATTATAAAAAGCACCAAGCAATTATGGTGGACCTATTACCCTATGGGTAAGAAATAAATGGAAATATGACATCGGATGTTTTAGCAATTGTTCTGTAAATAAAATGTTTGATCACACCATTCAGTGTGATAATCATGTCTACAGCTAAAATGGAAATAGTTTTATCTGTACAGTTGTGCAAGATATGGTTTCACACTCAAATAAAAAGTATTGAAATGACCTGCTTTCTTCATTTTCATTTTGTATTTGATATGACCTCTGTGTCTGTGTGTGTAATACATATAACACTCTGAATACTTACAGTGTAAGTAGACAAAACAAAACTAAGTGGTCTTGTATGGTTGTGTTTCTCCAGTTCCCCATCATCTTGTCATAGCACAATCATTAAAATTTGGATAGGACACACATGCAGTCCTTAAATGATGATTTAGTACCTATAGCCTAATTGAGGTTTGTAGAGGATCAGTTCCACATGCAAAGATTTGTCCTAAGATTGCATGATGGCTGGCATCAGCAAACGGCAGGAGCCTTTCAGCTATTACAGGGCATAGTCTTCTTCAGTACCAGCACCATTAAGAGGTCCCCTGGTACTTAGTTCATTATGTTTTAATGATCACTGGGTGTAAAGATATTTCAAGTGCAGTGCTTTAAATGCTAATAAACTCCTGAAACAGAACAGTAACATAATTGAATAGTTAATAAGGATCAACAAATTCTTCTCCAGCACTGCATTTTGATTCTACACTGAGGAGTGAGGATGTAGAGGCAAAATGAACAAGTGTTTTGCCCAAACATTAAGAGCCTACGATCTATGAGAAATTCAGGGCCACAGATTTCCAGAAATGGCAGTAGTGACTATTTTAACTAAAAGGATTAGAATTTGACAACTCAATTTGCATTTTGAAAGATGGATCTGAACCTGCGAACCCCAGGCCGCCGAAGCGGAGCGCACGGACTTAACCACTATGCCATTGGGACAGCCCTTAAAAGATTTAGTTTTAAAGCCAAGCTCTTACTTGCTATTACATAACCTATTTATACCTAAAAATGATTTTAAGATTAAAATTGTATATTTTATATAGCATCTCCCTAAAAAAATTTAGCTATGCTGTTCTACCAAAAGAGAGCACTAAATGTTGGATTTCACTCTCTGAAGGTAAATTAATTTGATCTTTTGGCCACAATCCGATAGTTGGCTTTATATGAGGAAAGTAAGGGAAGAGGAAGAATAAAATTTCAAATTTAGTTAGTGTATAAGATAAATTTGAGGATAACCAGACCTGTCGCTCTCTTACAGTTCAAAGCTAGTGCTCCATATATGAAAGGGTGTAGGAAGTCTGATTTTTGACTTACTAAGCACAAATAATAAAGCAATTGCCAAGTTCTCTAGCCAGGTAGCAGCAGCACGAAATAACACCCATGTGCAAGTAACAGCCAAGCTCATTAAATGCACAAATAGTCACAATCAACAAGGGCCTGAGTCCCAGAGAATAGAGTGGTCACTCCAAGAACTTTGCGGAGAAGAGAATGTGTGCCTCCTTCTCACAGCACAGCCAAGAACTGGGAGTCGTCAGTGCCGTAGGACGAAGGCAGCTTTAGATGAGGGCAAGTGATCACTGGGCATTCTCTCCAGAGCACAAGGTACCCATCTGAGCTGAGAGTACTGCCTATGTTCCCAATTGTTCTAAACCTTCAACTTCAGAACTGAGAAGGATCTGATTAGGAAAAGACAACAGATGCTGTGAACTCATGACTCAAATGCACCTTCTCTCTCTGATGGTTCCTAGCCAGTCACCAGAATGGGAATGGGCAAGGTTGGCAGCTGGGAGTGGGGCCAGTCACTTGTCAGAGGAAGAACAGAGGAGTCTTGGCAATAAAGGGACACTCCCCTCTTTAGGACTCTTTCTGAAAAGGACTCTGCCAGCTTGAAACTGGCTGAAGTCATGAACAGCAGCCAGGATGGCTCACCCACGTCGCAGGCCTGTGGCGTCCTAGGCATCCATCCTGCTGTGTCCTTTTGTCAGGCCTCTATATCCCAGGTCTGGAAAAAAAGGGAATCTGTGGCCCCTCTGAGACTGCAACCCCATCACAGACCAATCAAAAATGTTTGCCACTGAGTAAGCCCAACTTAAATGGGGAGAGGGACTGAAATCATAGAAAGACAACTGAAAGCGAGCCTTGGCTTCACCACCATGTGACCTTAGAGGGGTCACCTCCCCATTCTGGACCCCAAGCAGGCATGTTGTATGACTATGACATCCCAAATTATAGTCTGTGTGCTGATGGACCAGGGCCGGCAGATCTGGGTGAGGAGGGTGGACAGCTCAGGGAAAACAAAGAACGGACTGGCAGCTGGGCAGTGATTCAGGGTGGCAGCCACAAGAGAGAAGGCGACGGCTCCACCAGCTGGTGTTAAAAAGCAGCCTGAGGTTCATGCCATGAGCTCAGCCCATATACCTGCACCACCATCACCAAGCAACGTTCCACCCTCTTCCTCATACCCAACCCCACCCTCTCTTCCACTGTCTGGATAGTCGTCTTCTGTTTCCAGATTTGTCCTCAATATTTGCTCTAAAGTGACATAAATCAAAATGTCTGAAGGGAATCTGGAGAAGGAAAGAGCAAAAACAAACAGGCTATTTGTCCCAACTTTCTTGTACCTCTTAAAGGCAAAACCACAAGATATTTAAAAAATTAAATCCTGGGAAGGGGAGAGTATAAATACTCCTTTTATTAGTGGGGAAAGAGTGTGGGGAGGGGTTGCTGTAGGTGAAGAGTCTGAAGTATGCAAATCATTATCACTGGAAGCTCAGAAAGAAAAAGATGGATATACTTATTGGCTTTAAACTGAGGTAGAACTGAGATTCCATCTTGGTTCCACCAAAGATGTTCAAGAAGGGACATTCTTGCTCTAAGTAGGATTGGAATTCAGTGGTTCTCAATCCTGGCTGCCCATTAGAATTACCCTAATGGGGTAATTTTTTAAAAATACTGATGTATAGGTCCCTTTCACAGTAAATAATTGACCTGGAATGTGACTGGGGCATCAGTTTTTTAAGCTCCCCAGGTGATTCTAATATGCAGCCGAAGTTGAGAAAAATGACCCCTTCCACCCTGGAGTTCTAAGATCAGGGACTGCTATTCCCTGAATATGCCCCCCTAGTTTCCTTTTTACAGTGTTCCAGTCTGTCCAGAGTAGCGAAGAGTGGCACTCCCCAATAATCTACACTGGTTACAGTTTCTCTGCAGCTGACAAACCTTTCCCTAACTGCACTGTTTTGTTTGCCCTTCAGCCCAGCCCACCTCCCTACCACTTTGCCGCCTGCCCTCCTAACCTGGACCTTCTCTGCTTCAGTTCCTTGGCAGCCTCCCAGGCTAAGCCAGCTTGGACACGGCCCTTGTGGCTTCCTCTTCTTCCGAGGTCAGAACCTTTTGTGCTTCATCAGCCTCCTCCCTGAAGCTCTTCCCCCATTCCTCCTCCTGCACCTCAACACCCCCCCCCAGCCTTCTCACCCCCATATTTTGCTGCTACTGGTGTAGGTGGGACGGAAGACGTGGGCCCCAAGAGTTGAGAAAAGAGCTGTTGCTAGGAAAGGAGTGTGGGTGAAGAGAGATGGTGGGCCAGAGAAATAGGGCTCCCCAGTTTTATTCCTCCCTTTGAAATCAAAAATGCCTCAAGAGCTAAAACCAGCTGTTTAAGAACTATTATGAAAAATAATGAGGTCTGGCCATGACAGCAGGGGTGAGAGAATCAGAATCAGCTGCAGTGCTGATACTTGGTATTTATAACAGTCTCCTGATAGAAGGGAGAAGCTGCTCAGAGAAGTTTAGAAGAGTGAATTCTCAAGGAACTGCCAAACTGTGCCCCCACCAGAGATGGCATCCAAAATGCCCTGGCCTGTGCTACACCTCTCAGAAATAGAAACAGTCAAGGCAGAAGGACAATCTTTAAGTGAGGAGCCTGCAACACGCTTTCCTCACCCCACACTGAGGGATATGTGGCACACTTCTGAAACGGATCTGCCTTAATCTACAGAGGTTCCCATTTCTTGGGGTCTGCTATATGCCAGGCACATCAGAGGCATCGTCTCCACTCTCACAACCTCCTTGCAATGTCAGTGGTATAATCATTTCTGTTTATAGGTGAAGAAAGGGAGGCTCTGAGCAGTTTAGTGCCTTGCCCAAAGTCACACGCAGTAAGTGGCAGAGCTGGGATTTGAAACAAAACTGCCCTACTCCGGAGTCTGTGCTCTTTTTACTATAAAACTGCCTTCTTCTTCCTTCCTACTTTTGTTTCCACCCCACCCCACCCCCATTCCTCTCTCCTAAGCGGCTTTGCAATTTTTAAATCAACCTTGACCGTGGTAAAAGAACCTACTGGGGTTGAAGAGAGTTTCAGAAGTTCTGGGAAATTTCTGTGTGCGCTAAATGAAGGCAGTTTCTAAGCTGGGCACCAGATCTTCCCCCACACCCGAGGTGGCATTCCATTCACTGTAAGTTAACAGCAGACTAGCCTTCCCTCTATCATTTCCCAGGGTACGTACAAACCAATATGTTATCAACGACCAAGATTTGGTCCTTCTATAGAGAAACAGGAACAAAAGAAAATCAATAATAATGTAAAAAAAAAAAAAAATACCAGGTCACAGGAGGATTTTTATTACCAGGTCGAAAAAAAGCTCTGCAGGGGAGGTGCAATGAGCCAAGTATTCACTAGAATGAAGTCATTTGAGGCGGGTGGGGGGGGGGGAGACTGGCTCCCTCTTGCTGTTCGGGTCACTACCCTTTGACAGCAGTGGCCTCTGACCTCAACAACCTTACAATTCTGTTTTGACTGACCCTGAAACCCATGAAATTCAGATGTAGGCACTGCCCAAAAGTTGAGATAAAGCTGACTAATATGGGAAAAGCTCCCGGTATGTGCCCCCAGCTGAAAGGAGCTGGCAGTTCTTTGGCGGTAGATGCAATTTATTCTGTCCTCCTCTTTTCAGGGAAATGCTAATCCTTCATAGGCAACTCGAGGGTAGGCTAAAATGTGTTGATGATGAATGACAATAATCCTTTGTCCACTGCCACCTCCTCCTAGGGTTGAACCTTAAGAGTTTAATCAAATGTTGGTAAGTAAATTAATGCTTTACTGCATAAAGAGTTAAGAAGGAAGTGGTGGGAAGAAGGGTTGTGGGAATATATTTCCTCTGACATGTGAATCTCAAAAGCTTAATTGCAAAGATATTGATATGGGGTGTGTGTGTGTGTGTGTGTGTTGAGGGTTTTAGATTCCTTATTTACACACACATATATATGACAGTCACTATCCCCAAACTATCTTATGTCAAAGCATGTCAAAGACATTAACTTCAATGTTTAAAGACCAAAGCAGTGTGTTGGAATTACTTTTCTGTTGTTAAAAACAGCATCAGCAACAACAAAACTCATGCATTTGTGCATCAATAGGAATAACATGACCTTAATCCCCAAATGTTCACATCATTGTGAGGGAGGTTGCATTTTTCATTCCAGTTCAGCTAACATTTGAGTGGCTATTCTATGCCAGGTCTGCTGTGCTGACCACTTTGACAGCCATCTCTTTTAACCCTTACAAGATCCTACAAAGTAGTTATTATTATGCTCATTACAGTTGAGAAAAATCATTGCTCAAAGAAGGCAAGTGACTTATCCCTGAATACCCAGAGACTGAGTTAAAATTCAAACTAGAGTCTTTTGGCTTTCAAGTTTTCCTGTTAGATACCAAAAAATTGGTTGCCAGAAGAGTTTTAAGGAATTTGACAAATGATCAGCTTCTGAGACTCACACAGTGAGTTGGGACTAAAAACCAGGTTTTCCAATTCCAAGTCCAGGTTCTTTCACCACATTACAGCATTGCCACCCAAAGCGCTGGGTTTTCCCAAGAGGTGTTTGGATGGGATTCCAAGCCAGCGAGATGCAAATAGGTCTGACCCACATTCCAGCTCTTGGATAAATAAAAACTCCTAAACGGCAGAGCCCATTTTGTGTGCTTAATTTGAAAGTCCCACTGTGGATAGTCAATCAGTATTAAACAACTATAGGTACATTTGCCAAGCACTAATAGCATAGGCTCAATTTTAGCAATTAGAATACTGGGAATATTACTGAGGAAACTCATAAAGATGCTGAAAAGTTTGGATCAAGTAGTCATAAATTTTTAAGAGTTTTTAAAAAAAACTTTGAAGTCGTCTAGTCCAACTCTAATTTTATAAATGAGATCCTGAGAAATTAAAATAATGTGCACAGGGATCTGACACCAGTCGGCAACAGACTCTCCTGTCCCCCAGTTCTGTTTTACTTTATGTCGTATGGCATTGTGAGATAATGTTTTCAAGAATGTAACACGTTGTAAGCCAAAGTTGGATTGGCTGGTTATAAAGTCATCATCGATTATGAAATGTCTCTCAGATTTAACTTTCCTTATCCCACTGACCAACTGGGCTCTAAGAAATCTCCATTGCTGCCTTTCAAGTTCAATGAAGTTGGTATCATTTCTCAAGAGGCATCTCATTAATTTTGACCTCCTGAACTTTTCTCATGACATTTCCCCCAATCTGCTAGCCCTCTAAGCTTTCTCTACTATTCTCTATAGTTCACCTCCTCCAAGAAGGCTTCTCTGATTACTCTTCTTCCCACCAATGTTTATTATCTTCCTTTGATTTGCATAATACTTATGTTCAATTTGTTTCTTCCTATTGGTAGAAAAAATTTGCTTATTGCCTGGATGTTTCTTATATCCCCAAAGGACAGGATCAATTGTTTCTACTTGTTTTTATTTTTTATGGTGCCTAAGACAATGCTGTGCTCCAATGAGCTCAAAATATTTGTTAAAGGAACAAACCATGTCAATTAACTTTGCTCCAAAAGAGAGACTTCATTATTGGTAGAAAATGAAATTAAAATAACTTATTTTGCTAGGTTATTCTAATTTATCAAAGACTAACTAATGAGTCACATGCACATGAGTTTGGAAGTCTATCAAAAATTAGTTCAGCGGTTAATACTCTATCAACATATTGGTCCAGTGGTTCTCAACCCTGGCTGCTCATTCAAATCAACTGGGAAGCTTTTAAAACTACCACTTCCCAGGCGTCACCACAGATCAACTGAAACAGAATCTTTGCAGGTATGCCCAAGCATGATTTGCAATATGATTTGCAATATCATATTTATATTTGATTTGCACAACCTCACTCTTATTAATAGATTTTTCTAAAGAATGAGCATATTCAAATACGGTTTTGTTGTTGTTCTTAGAATCAAAAAATTTTAGAACTGAGAGAGAGCTAAGAAAATATCTGGATCAATTTCTTTATTTTATGGCTGAGGACACTGTGCCTTAAGAGAGATTGAGAGAGTAGCCTTACCCAGTGGTGTGGTGCTTGTTGAGTGGTAGTATCTTGAGTTAGTGGAATTCTCTGAACTCCAATTCTGGAGCTGTAGCAACTAGACCAAGCTGTTTAGTTTTTAAATTTCTGCTTTCTTCTAAAGAAAATGTATAAAAATGATTGCATGTGAAAAATTCAGATTTTAAAAGCACCAGGTGCTCCTTAAACACCTTCAGTTTGGCACGTTCCAACTAACCCACTGCCATGGCAGAGGAAATGCCACAGCAGGATATATCAAAGTCCAAAATAAATGACTAGTTTCTATTTGCAGGCTTTTTCATTGGCCCTGACCTATAAGTCCATAACACTTTATGCTATCAGAGCCCAGAGCACTTCTGGTCCTTAACTATACCACTTAGTAGCTGACTTATTACATATGAGCAAGCTAATCAGCACCCTGAACTTCCCTTTTCTCTATAAAAAGGAAGATAGTGCCTGTCCTATTGACCTTGCATTTTTCAGCTATTATAAGGATTAAATCAGATCATCTATGTAGAGATACTCTGAGAATAGTAAAGCACTATCCATACATATATATGTGTAGTATTATTATATTACTATCTCTCAGAGCAATGACTTGTGAATTAATATTTATTGCTTTGATTACTCAGGCTCTAAATCCTAATTCCCTGGTACCATGCCACCCAAGAATCAACAGGAACCGGAGTTAGTGCTGGACCAGAAACCCTAGTCACTGAAAGCATCACACAACTAAATATTCAGAGAGGTAAAGTGATGTAGTAACCCAGGATTCAGCTAGTCTAGGCTCTAGTCCCAGAATCTGCTTTTTAACTACTGACTTTGGACAAGTCACTTAATTTTTCTGGGACCAGAGTCTCGTCAGTGGTCAAAGGATGACTTGAATTAGAGTCAAAGATCCTTTTGATTTATAAAATCAGAATATTAGCACTTAATTAAAATTACTCAAGTGCAATTTCCCAAGCCATTAATTCATGTGGTTTCACATTTTTTAAATCTCTTTTTAGAAGTACAGGGTTGAAGCCTAAAATCATAAGCCTATTTCTGGTAAACAGACATTTCAAACACATGTGTAAGACCTTCTTTAAAAGAAACATCTCTGCTCAGATACTTTATGCTTGTTAGTATCCTATCCAGGAGCCCTTGCTCCAAAAATAAACATATGGTTACCCCAAAAGCACATAATACGGTACTGGACACAGAGTAGGCACCCAAATACTGTTACATTACATCCCTCAGTTTGAGTCCCAGTTGGTATTACTCAACTCATCTGAGCCAGTTTTCTTATCTATAAATAGGAACAATACCTTCCTCAATGATCAACTGAGATGGCGTACATTAAAATGTTTTGTAAACTGTTAAAAACAATTGCAAAATATTTCTATTACCTAAGGTATGTAAGTTACTATACCATGACCTTTCTAAGAGGTGTGCTTTTTTAAGAGATAGATTAAAATCTTCTGACTTACTTTATTATGGACACAGCACCTACCCCAATGCCTGGCTCAACAAATGTACTCAATAACTGTTTGCTGCATGAAAAGCATAATCCATAGAAAGACCAAAAGCTCTATGAGCTCAGATTCCCTATTTGTTTTTATCTCCAAATTCCCAGAGCCTAGCACAAAACCTGACACATACAAGAAACTCAGTCATTATTAGATGAATAAATTTTTGCCCCCTCTAGTTCCTCTTCAGCACAGTTCAAGAGGGAAAGGTTGTTGGGGGAGGGATTAAAGATGATTTCTGGTACAGGTTGCTTGGAATGGAAAACTGGAAATTACTTGGAGAATTTATCCACACTCTAAAAGATAGCTTGGGAGAGCAGAAAGAGCATAGGCTCCGAGTTCAAATTCAGTTTCCAAATTCTGCAATCTTGATAAATAAATCTATTAACCTCTCCAAGACTCAGTTTCCTCTTCTTAAAATGAGAATAGCATCTCCCTCATAGAGTTAAGCACTAGAATGGAAGCTCCATAAGGGCAGGGACTTTATTTTGGGCTCACTGTGTCTACACTGAACAGTACTGAACTGTACTGAACAGTGCCTGGCACGGCATAGGTTTTCAAATATTTGTTGACTGAATTTGTGAGAAATCGACTGAGATAACACAGGTAAAAGCATGTAATAGAATGCCTGCACGTAGCAAACACTTAGCAAATGTGAGCCTCTGTCATCCCGATCACCATCATCACTACTATTACTAGTATATCAGTATTATTACATTACTGGCGGTTGAAGAGCAGCCGCCTTTGGGGAAAGACCCGAATTCAAATCTCGAATTCCTCATTTACTAGCTACGTGGCTTAAGACAAATTACTTAACCCATTCGGGTCCCTCTGGTTCCACAAAATCTCAGCGTCGTGAGAATTAGAGGCTATAAGGAAACCCCCAGCAATGAGTCTGGAGCCCCCGCGGCACGCGATACACGGCAGCGATTATTATTAAGGCACAAAATCGCCAAGTCCCCTTTTATCCAGATAACTGCCTGCAATTTCCCACATTACTGCAGCTGAATACATAACCCGACCGCAAACAAGGGAGGAAGGAAAGAATTTCAAAGACACCGAAACCGCTAAACGAGAAAAGAGGGAATTAAACTGGTGCTTCACAGTTCCCACCAAGGGGTGCCAGTTTCCGCGACTGTCAACCAGTCCAACCAGTCAAGGCTCCAGCAGGACCGTCAGCTCCATAAGGAACAAAAAGAGGCAGAGCCGACGCTTAGACCCTCCCCCTAACGGTCTCTCGGCCGCTGGCCTCAGCCGGCCCCCGGACTTCGGTTTCCGGCCCTCGCAGGACCACAGTTCCCAGCATGCCTTTGGGGGGAAGTCTTTCCCGCTGGATGACTACTAATCCCGGCATGCTATTCGGCACTCCAGTGAATTAGATGGAAGCGTGGAATGACCCCATTGCACGCAGGGAATTGTAGTCCATTTAGCTGCTGGCTCTTAGAGGGGCGGGGAAGAGCCGGGTCGCTCTCGTCAGCTGAGGAGAGTGATTCATAGAAGAGCGTCAGGAGAGAAGAACAGTTCTGTGTGTGAAAGCCCACTTAAAAGGCTGGATTCTTCTCGGAGGGAGGGAGAGGCAGGAGAGCAAGCAGGACTTCGGGCCTGACCCCGCCTCGGGCCGCTCGCCAGGCTTCTCTCGAGTCCTGGGCCTTGTCGGGGGCGGCCGCGAGGCGCCGGTTGCTGGGGGACCGGTGACGTAGCGGGGTGAAAGTTGAGGGGCGGTGACGTCGGGCCTGCCGGGCAGAGGCTGGCGGGTTGGAGGCAGGAGGGAGGGAGGGAAGGAGGGAAGGAAGGAAGCTGGGAAAGAGCGAGCGAGCGGGGGCGCGAGGCGTTTACCTGGAGGCAGCGGCTTGGGCGCGCAGAGCGGCCGCTGCTCCCCCGCACCTGCGGCCATGGATGAGGAGCGCGCCCTCTACATCGTCCGGGCCGGCGAGGCGGGGGCTATCGAGCGGGTCCTGAGGGATTACAGCGATAAGGTAAAGAGTCCTGGCCCCCGGCGTGCAGTAGAGCAGCCCCCGGGCCGCCCTCCGGGCTTGCACATCGCATCCCTCCCAACCCCCCTCATTCCGGGGATGCGCACTGCTCTCCCCTGAAAACGTTTCCGGCTTGGGCATGCGTGTTTGTGCCCCCTGCCTTTCCCATCCGTGCGTCCTGCATCCCCCCGCCCCCACTCTGGCGCCCACTCCTCTGATTCCGGCCCAGCAGCCTGTCCTATGGTCCTCCTCCCAGGCGTGCAAGTCACACCCCCGGAATCCGTAGATGTGCGTCTGTGTCCTGTGCCCCACTCTTGGATGCATAAATGCACGCGAGGCGTCCTCACCTGGGTAGCGTAAAAATAGGTGTTTCTGTGCATAAACACGGCGCTTGACATGCATAAAACGCATCAGCCACGATGGCAGTTCTTTGTATACCTGTAGCACTGTACAGCTTTCAAGGCGTGATGTCTCACATATAGTCTAACTTGATTCTCAGAGTGTTTATAGGGTAGATGGTATCATCCTCCCCATTTTCTAGATGAGAAAACCGAGGTGCTAAGAACTGAAATCATGCCAAGGTCATGGACATACCGCGTTGTAAGTGGGGAGAGACTCTAGTTCCTGGTAATACCTATTATTTATATCTCATTAACGGCTTTCCCATCTCAGTTAATCTTGACAGCAATCCTGTGAGGTTTTATCTGCATTTTGCAGTTGAGATTCTAGATCGGTTAAGGAATTTGCCCAAGGTCATACTTGTGAGCTAGGATTCCAACCTAGGTCTTAAAACCATTCATTGCTCTTTCCACTTTATAACTGCAGTAAAAAGATATCTTGTTATAAATCCCTGTCACTTCTCTGAATGTCTCTTTAAGAACCGTTAGCTCTCCATTATTTTTCCTTCCAGGAATTTTACATGCTCACTTCAAAAGGTAGCATACCACACCTTTATTCTTCCATTTAGAAGACTACTTTATGGGAATGACTGACTACTCCCTTCTGTGAAAACACACTCAACAGCAAGTCACACCCTAGATATAACATCTGTCTTGCTTTCATTTGCTTCCCTTCATGATTTCGGTTTCTGTGCTTATGTGCCCACCACTGCACTTCCATACACTTTGCATTATTGAGCTTCCAGTATGCCCCTTCTGCCCTTTCATTCCCGTTTAATCTTCCCAAGAACCCTGTGAGGAAAGTGGTGGTACTCCCCACTTCACAAATGATAAAATTTAAGGTAATCTTGCCCCAAGTCCACACAGCCACTGAGAGATGGGGCTGAGATTTGAATCTAGGTTGTCTGACTGCTTTCTACAGTACTATGCTGTTTTCTTTGGGAGGATGCATGGATTCAGTTCTGTTCATGTCGTAGCTCGTTCACTTTCTGATATGCTTTACTGTTGCATAGTTGCTTAATTTAGGAGAAATTTAATGCATAGGTGTACATATTGTGGAGATTATATTCATTTAATTTATAACTACTTTCCAAAAAAAGATTTGAGGCAGCTACAAACTGATTTTCAAAAAAAATACAACAGAAAACTTAGCCATTGTGTTGAATCAACTAATATTTATTTAGCACTTACTATATGCCAGATATCCAGCAATAAATGGAATTCCCTTTCTTCTGTAGGGAGGGGAGGAAGGAAAACCTCCAAGTGGATCTTATCATCTCCTTCAATATTTCTCCTTCCCTTCATAGCTAAACTAATTAGATCTCCAGATTTGCTTCCTCTGATTTCTCTCTTCCTCTCCTTGATCTCCCTCCGGCTTGGTTTCCACTTACCACTCCTGGCCAAGTGATGTCAAAGCTTAAGTTCTGGACATCTCCAGCTCCCCTTTCACACTGGGAATGTTTTTAAAGTTATAATGCCAGATGTATGTTGTTTAAGGTGGTTCCTGAAGTGTTTGGGACTCCTCCCAAACCCTTGCTCTTTTTTGGCCAAGCGTGAGGATGCTCTGACTTGATGCGAACCTGGTCAGTCAGCTCCTTAAGAAAAGAGCTCTCATATTTAATGCTGGTTATAGTAGGGCCGGAGTACAAAGAAAATAGCGGAGTTTTGTGTTGGCAATGGGGCTTTGCCCCTCAAGGCGAGAGACCTTGGAGGTAGATGAATAGGAAGGGAAAGTATGATCGCTGTGATCTGGCAATAAGAATGGGGAGGTGGAATTAAATTGCCAAGCTCTATGAGATATGGAGTCTGAAACCTTGAAAAAGTGGCTAGATACCCTGTGCTTCATTTTCCTTTTCTGGAAAAATGGATTTAAGAAGTATTTCAGGTAAGAGGTGATTATGGGGCATTGAGGAGTCTAACCAAGAAGGGAAATGAATGATGTAGAGAGAGAATATCAGTTCATTGTTTGGAGAAGGAAGTTCTTTATGCTACTCTATTTCTCTAATAAAGCCAGTCCTCGAAAGGAGGCAGTCACGTATGGTGGAAAGAAGATGGAATTTGGAGTCAGATAAACCTTGGTTCAGATCTGCCGTTTATTAGCTTCATGACTATGGATAAATTATTTTAAGCCTGAGTCTCAGTTTCCTTATTGGTAATATAGGGATAATATCACCTAAGTTATTATGAGGCTTAAATTAACTGAAATATAATGCCACACACTGAGCACAATGCACCTAAGAGGCGTTTACTCGTTGAGTTATAGTTCTAACAATGAAGGTACTCAAAACGTCCTGTGGCCAGAGCACAGGCTCTGGAGCCGGGCTTCCTAGACTTTGATGCTTAACTTGCCATCCGTGTGACCTAGGACAAGTTACTTAACTTTGCTGTGCCTCAGTTTCCTCATCTGCCAAACCAGGATAAAAATAGTACCTACATCCTAGATGTGTTGTTAGGATTAAATAAATTATATGTATAAAGCACTTAGAATAGTGCCTGGCGCTGAGGAAGAGCCCATAACTGTTAGAATAGTGCCTGGCACTGAGGAAGAGCCCATAACTGTTAGTTTTGAACAAAAAGGGGAGTCATTAAACATATGGCACTGAGTTGACCTAGCCTGATAGAAAAATTGGAGAATATACTCCATTCTTTCTCTTTTTTCTTCACCCTTGCACTTTCTAATCGGTAGCAAAATAACCTTGTACCAAGTTACCTATCTGGTTTCAGGTAACAACATTTCATTTCTGCTTTGTTACAGAGACTCTAATTTCCAAGCCTTCTTGCTTCATTCACTGACCCTTGTTATCTTGGGGAGAAAGAAGATCTATCTATCCCAGAAAAAATGAAACTTGTCTGTTTCTCAAGGGCATAATGCAAGTTGACTCAGCATAGGAAAGTATTAAAAAAAAAAATAGCAAGAGTGGTTATTCTTTTTCACTCCTCTCCATTTACCTGTTAACATTTATTGAGTGCCTGCTGTCTACTATGTATTATCCTAAATGCTTTCTCATGTCATCACATATGATCCTCTTACATTAAAACTTATGAGGGAGGGGCCGGCCCTGTGGCTTAGCGGTTAAGTGCACGTGCTGTGCTTCGGCAGGTTTCGCAGGTTCGGATCCCGGGCGCGCACCGATGCACCGCTTGTCAAAGCCATGCTGTGGCGGCATCCCATATAAAGTAGAGGAAGATGGGCACAGATGTTAGCCCAGGGCCAATCTTCTTCAGCAAAAAGAGGAGGATTGGCATCAGATGTTAGCTCAGGGCTAATCTTCCTCACACACACACAAAAAAGAATCCGTGGAATAAAAATGGCTTTTTAAAAAAAAACGATGACAACAAAACTTAGGAGGGAGATGGAAGTGTTATTTTTTTTGCGGAGGGGTGGGGAATAGGAAATTGAGGTTCAGAAAGACAAAGTGACTACCTACAGGTTCAAGGGCACATAGCTGGAAGGGGCAGGCTTCGTCTTCAGATTCCATGCGCAGGGCTCTTTTTGCAAGGCCATGTTGCCTTTTCTTTGTCTATTCTATGTTTTTGAGCACAGAAGAGAAAGATTTTTCAGGACCAGTTCTGTGGACTGGTCTACTGTTGGATCCTGTTCACCCTCACTCTAGTAATAGAATGAGCTATTAATTATCGAAAGTATGTATTGTTCTAGTCTGGCCTGTCCAAGCTCCTCCTCCTCCTCCTCCATGGCCTGTTCTGATAACAGATTTAGTAGAGAGATTGGTTGCCTTCACTATGATTATCAACAATAAACAGTGATCAAGGGCCCCAAGGTGCGCAGTAGTATCTTAGTTCCTTGAATCACAAGATATTTAGAAGGAACTTCAAAGATAACTGGGTCCAATCCCCTCAGTTAATAGCTGAAGAAACTGAGGCCTAGAGTCATCAACTATGATGATAACCTGAGAGATGGCTTGGCCATAGTGACCACCTGGTATATTATTACCCCATAGCAAGCTCCAACAGGATTCCATTTTGGATGTGTGTCATGTTTATGGCCAAATGAAAGGTAAAAGGTATTTAAGATACAGGCAGGTAGGTAGGTCTCCAAGAGTAGTCCTCTTAAGAGAGGAAAACCATACTGATGGCAGTGAGCTCTTCATTTATGTGCTGGAAGAACCTAATTGATAGGGACCTGATACTGGGACAGTTCTGGAAATACAGCCTCAACATTTGAATAGGGTATATAAATATCTTGGACCATGTAAGAGGACTTTTTGCTTTCCACTTTGAGGTTGAGTTCTGACTCTCTGAGTTCATTCCACAGATTTTTGCAGAGGAGCATGTTTAGTGAGCTGTTCCTTTGTTATACCTTTTTCTTAGTTCCAGATTGGGTTATATAATCTCAAATACTGGCCTTTGGTTCTAGAAGTGATCTCTATTTGTGAAACACAGTCCAGCACACACACACATCACTCCAGATAGGTTAATTCCCTTGTATTGGTACTGTTTGAGTGTATCTTTGGAAATTGATGAAATAACTCCTGGTTCTTGAGTAGGTTAGTCTTTGGCCATGTGCCACATCATAGGCCATGCAGTAATAACAGTGGCCACTTATTGAACACCTGCTATGTGTAAGGTGCTGTACATAAAGATAAGGAAACTCTGACAGGTAGTTCAGTTGAATGACTTGACCAAGGTCACATTTTTAGTAAACAGCGGGACTGGACTCAAACCCAGTGTTGTCTGACACCCGAGCCTGAGCTTTTTAGAGCCTATTCAGAGGATACAAAACCTGCAGTGGGGAGTCCTCATAATGAGTCTGGCGTGTTACTGAGCTGTAGTCTCTAAATTGAACAATGGTTTTACTCTTTATTTTATATTTGACTTGTTGCCCCTGTTCGTCTGGAAATTAAGCAAATAAAGAAGGTAAGGTGGTTGACTGTTGGCTAGCAGTTCTAGAAAGATGTTTACAGTCAGAAATGCTAGTTACCCTTCCCCTCCTTTTCAGCCTTAGGAAGGGGAGACAATAAGGGTTAGAGGTACTGAATAGGTTAGGTATGATCTAAGTTGGATAAAAGAAGCCAGCCTTAGAGAAGCCAACATCTTTGGATCCAAACAATCTTAGATGGCTGAGCTTCTGAATAGATTGGCACATTCAAAATTCAATTTGTATTGCCTCATGTACCAGTATATTTTCTAATTAAATTAAGCCCTCATGCTAGTTAGATGGAGCTTTTGAAAGCTTTTCTTTCTTTCTTTTTTTATGTTGTAGTTTTATGACAGGATCAATCTTGTATTTAAAAAGCAACAGAAAAATTAGTCCTTTGTACTATTCTAAATTATCACTTTAAAAGTTTACTTCTACATAGAAATTGTTTAAAAGATATTTTTATAACTTAATGAGGGTCTTTCCAAAAATAATTTCTTTTTCTGTTTCCTTACCATAAATGCCAAAAAAAGTTTAGGAGAATCGTTATGTTGGCAACTAGGTACATTTATTCCAGATAATTTATGGAATTACTATTTCACATATAATGGCAAAAAAAATAAGCTTTCTTGGTTTCTAAGTGCAATTATTCATTTTCATTTGTACTGGACCTTTACTAAGCTTCAGTTTACAACTTTATCCTGGTGTCTGGTGCTTCTTTATCTTTTATCTAAGGTTTTTACTAAACCTCAGGTCTATAAATTCCTTAGTTATAGCCTTCAGATTTATAACTTGTTTTTTCTTCCTTCCTTTTCTTCTTTCTTTCCTTGTTCATTCATTCATTCATCTTTTATTTTAAGAATTCCCCTTTTAATTATGCAAAATAATATACTAACAATGAATTTTATCAAAGAAATCACCAGAAATTCTACCACCCTGTACAATTGCTTTTATTTTTGTATTTTAACACTCAAGCCTTTGTTTGAATGCATCCATATGTTTGTATAGGTACTATCATCATAGACATAATTTGATGCTTTACTGTTTTTCCACTTGATGCCATCATAAGTAATTTTCCATGTTGTTACAGAGCTGTCTAGCCATCTATTTTTTAAATTACAATATAATATTCTATGAGGTGGATGCACAGCAATTTATTTCATCAGTCTCAAGTTGTTGAATATTCAGATTGTCTCTTTTTTTCTTCCATAATGTTAAATAACACTGCAGTGAATATGCTTACATGTACAATTTTCCCTCCTTCTGGATGATTTCATTAGGATAAATTCCTGGAAATAGAAGTTCTGGGTCAAAGGGCATGAATATTTTCATGGTTTCTAATATGTATTGCCAAATCACTTTCTCTTTTAAAGTTTGTGTCAATTTAAACTGCCGCCAGCAATATCATGCCTGGATTATTGATGCCCATTTCTCAGAGGGCTTTATGTCTTCAGTCTTTCTGTCCTTTGATCTGGCTTATAAGCTACTGCCCAAAATATTCTTCCAGAATGCTCTACTGTTCACACCTCCCTCAGAGTCTTCCCCTGGTTGCTTGTCACCTGTCTGCCAGTTCAGGTATAAATTTTTAAATCCAAGCCCTTACCACCTGACATCATCCATTTTAATTGCCTTGCAAACCATGTGTGAGGCAGCCTCTCTTAGGTTTTCTCAAATGACCCTTCCCTCTTACCTCTAAGTCTTCCCCTTGACCGTCTCTTACATTCAGAACTACTTCTCTGTCAACATTTCTGCATCTCATCTTATTTCAAAAATTGTTTCTTCTACAAAGCTGTCAATGCGGAACCACCTGTAATGATGATATCTTTAGTACTTAGTGTACTTAACTCCTGGTGTGTTGCCAATAAACGTTTGTCAGTGTTAGCCGTGAGAGAAATGGAAGAAAGGCAGAGAGGAAGAAAAGGAAAGGCAGAGAAATGTTCATTGGAGATTTTTTTAAAGGAAAGCTTAGGATTCATAAGAGTGCTTGGTTCTCCTGAATAAAACTTGAGAGGAGAATGAGAAATTGTGTGCTCTATTTTTTGGTTACCTTTACTCTCTGTGACAGTGGGCAAGTCAACTTACTGCATCCTCTATTTCAGCTGCAGAGTGGAAAATACAGTGTTGCCAGTCATTTCGGGAGAGTCTGACACTCTCTTCTCTTCCAGTTATTGTTTCCTCAATATCACTGGCATCGTCGTCATCATTATAACACTAATATTTACTGAGTGTTTACTTTGTGCCAGGCACTGAGATGGTGTATTATATGCCTTAGCTGTTTTAACCCTCACAGCAGCTCTGTTAACTAGGTACCCCCTCTTTTCACATGAGAAATCCAGTTATAAAGAGTTTGTTACTTGCTCAAATAGTAAGTGGAGGAGCCATGATTTAAACCCTCATTCTTACAGAATTTCTTTTCTGAAATACCGGTTTATCAGATCTCTTCCCTATCTACAATTCTCTGATGATTTCTTATGGCATATGAAAAAGAAAATACAAACTCCTCAACGACATTGGAAGACCTTTCCAGATCTGTATCCAATCTCATCTTTCTCCACTCCCCCCATCCCCTAACATGTGTCCTATGTTTCACTCTGACATAGCTCATTTCACAAATACATCATACTGTTTCACACATCTGAGCCTTTGATCTATCCCTAGAATGCTCTCCGTTTGCCTCCTGGCAAACTCCTATTCGTCCCTGAAGGTCCAGCTCAAATGGTCTATACTCTATGCAAAGTGTTCCAGATTTCCCTGGGCAGAGTTAGTGGCTTGGTACTCTGTGCTCCTTTGCATATATTTTTGCTGTAGTCTTTTCACACTGCTTTGTAATTATTTGCTTATGTGCCTCTCTCTCTTACTTTAGTAAGAATATTGAGATATAATATGGGAAAGCAACATTTTTACGGGGACATTATGTATATTTAAACATAGCCAAAATTAAAAATCTATGTGTTTAAAATGACAGTATTTTCCTTTTTTTCCCCTCAGCATAGGGCTACTTTCAAATTTGAATCAACAGATGAAGATAAAAGAAAGGTAAGCCTTGGTGTTTGTGTGTGTGTGTGTGTGTGTGTGTGTGTGTGTGTGTGTGTATTTCATTCATGGACTTTCTAAACAATGGATTTCTTTTCATCTGAAGGTTAAGTTTTCGGTTTCCCTTCAGTTTGTTTTTTGGGAATTCCAAGAAAAATGACAAGTGCCAGGTTTAGCATAGATTATACACAACGCTCTCCTGCTCCATCTCCACAGGACCACTGCACTTGCGTAAATCAGGGGAATGGGAAGCGTTCAGAGAAGACTCTCTCCCCGTGTCTTCTCACCTCCAGAGATTGACTTTCTTTGGTGGCAGGACTGCAGGCTGCCCAAAATGCATTGCTAATATTGTAAAGCTTGGCTTTGGGTTAAGTTTTGGGAAAGCAGCTGTTCATGCTGCTGCCTCTCAACCACATACCGTTCCCTGTGCTGGCATTTATTTATACTGTCAGCAATTGTGACTGGCTTCATGGGCATGGAGGGAAGTGGAGTCAAGAGACTCACCAGTAGAGGAGTTATTATAAGAAGGGTGCGTCAGAGATATGACCATGTAATGTTATGTTTGCCTATTGGGGTTGCCTATGGTTGCTTTACTTAGTTGATTAGAGCATGATGCTAAAGGAGAAGCTCACCAGCTCTGCCTGAGTGTTTTGCTGGGCACCATACATCTGTCCCTGGCCTCACTAATGCCAAGACCAGGTAAGAAAGCATGACTGAATCAGTGTAAACCTATCACTGCTGCTGTAAAAATACCTTAAATCTAGTGCTTTGCTGGTAGTGGTTTGATATAGCTTGAAATCATCCCTCTATTCACCTCCAGCCCCCATCTAATATCTATGTCCTGCTCATTTTACCTCTTAAGATTTTTTCAGTCCATTCTCTCCTTAACCCTTTCTCTAATTCAAGCCTTCATCTGGATTACTGTACCAGTTTCCTAACTGTTCTTTCTTTTTCTAGTTATGTGTCCTTCTAGTCCATTGTCCATAAATCTAAAACAACAGTCTGATCATGTGCCCTTCCAGTTCATTGTCCATAAATCTAAAACAACAATCTGATTGTGTCACTCCCAGCCTTAAAACCCTTGAGTGACTTTCTTTGCCTATAAAGTTCAAGCTTCTTAATGTGACATACTAGATGCTCAGTGATCTGATCTCTGCCTACTTTTGCAGTCTATCACTTACTTCTCTCCCTTGTATTTTATGTTCTAGCAATATGAAATTTTTCAGGTTACATACACATACACATCCCTTCTTTTTGTTACGTCTTACCCTCACATATATTGTTTTCTATGTAGAATGCCCTCTCCTTCTTGTGTACCTCTTCTCCTTTTCACCTGGTTAATTCCTGCTCAGCTCCAGGAGTACTTCCTCCAGGAAGCTCCTGCTGGCATTCCTGTTAGGGTGAAATACCCCTCTTCAATATTCCTTGAATTCTGTGTCAATAAATCTCTGAGACCATGCTTATACATTGTCTCTTAGGTCTTGTTGTTAGACCCTGCGAACTCCCCGATGACAGAAGCTGTTCTTTATCTTTATATCCTTGACATCTAGAGTGCTCGGCACATAATAGGCATTCAAAAATTATTTATTGAATGAGTGACATGGAGTATAAACTTTGGAGGTTGAAGATTTAACTCTGCTTTTCTTTTGGATTTGAACAATGTAAACAAGACTGGAATACTTTTTAGAACAGGGGTTCTCAACTAGGAATGTGCTGTTTGGAGAACTTTTGCAAGATAGGTCTGCTCAGGCCCAACCCCTTATCTACTGAGTCAGAATTTGGGGGGTGGGATCCAGGCATGTGTATTTTTATAAATGGTGTTCAA
This sequence comes from Diceros bicornis minor, assembly GCF_020826845.1. NCBI lineage: Eukaryota > Metazoa > Chordata > Mammalia > Perissodactyla > Rhinocerotidae > Diceros > Diceros bicornis. The sequence goes on along the minus strand of NC_080764.1, from coordinate 17,461,504 downwards.
GAAATAAGTACTCACATTCTGTGGGAGTGCAAAATGGCACAATCCCTATGGAACAGCAGCTGGCAATGCGTACCAAAATTACAGATGCATTTTGCACTTTGACCGAGCAGTGTCACTTTTAGAAATCTATTTTGTGGGTAGATTGAACCCAAGTAAACAAAGTTATTCATTGAAGCATTGTACGTAATAGCAAAAGATTGGAAACAACCAAGTGTCCAGCAGTGAGAGATTTTTTGAAGAAACTATGGTACATCTACATAATGGAATACTATGAAATACTATGGTGAAGAGAGAGGGAGAGGGAGAAGGAGAGAGACTTATTTGCAAATGGGAGAGAGTTAAGTGAAAAAAAAGATGTTAAAAAGAACATATTTTTTTACATACTTATGATAGGTATTCAGGCTAGCAAGGCAGCTGCTATTTGTTTAGTTGGGAGAATCCATAATACATCTGTAGATTCATAGTGCCTTGGGAATCTGGCACTAGAATCTTTGGTAGTGCTTTTACTGGTCAAAATAAGTACATTAAGACAGAGATTCCCCCACTCCATGTAAGTTTCAGTTGAGGGAGAAAAATTTCCCACACAGTTATTAATAAAGCATGCTTATTTCCTGTAGGATAGTAGCAAAACCTAACATTTTTAAAGTAGTCTTTTACTGCCTTTTAGATCTTTGGAGATAGTAACTACTATACTGGTGTTATTTTCAGTTATAGTGTGTATATTTCTGCTTCCTGGGAAGTCTGATATAAACAAATGTCATTAGGGACCTAGCTAGGTAATCTTCATTAGTGGAAAAACATTGGCAAACAAAACCATATCAGTCTCCAAGGGTTAAAACCACTAGTGACTCTTCCATGCCTAAGGCCCTAAAAAGACAGAAATCCAAACTATTGGACTGCTCTGAAGGATCTATGTTCTAACAGCTTTTTAAATTCTCAGGGTAGAGAGACATAGAATAGGAGGCATGTCTCCCCATTAAACCCAATCTGAAAACAAGAGGAACTCAAATCACTGTCCAATTTGTTTTGCTGCTGTAGTTCTCTTTTTCTCTTTCCTGAACATGTCTCTGGAGCCTTCTCCCAGCAGCTCTTTGGTACCTGCAGTGCCCCTTTCTATACACTACAGTTTATAGAAAAAACACAACACATTTCTTATGTAAAATCTTTGTAACAACTTAGAAGTAAATGTAAGGGGACAGAACCTTTCAAAAAATAAAACTTGAGTGCCGGCCCAGTGGTGTAGCAGTTAAGTTCACGCCGTCCACTTCGGCGGCCCAGGGTTCGCAAGTTCGGTTCCTGGGCGCGGACCGACACACCGCTTGTCAAGCCATGCTGTGGCAGCGTCTCATATAAAGTAGAGGAAGATGGGCATGGATGTTAGCCCAGGGCCAGTCTTCCCTAGGAAAAAGAGGAGGATTGGCATCGGATGTTAGTTTGGGGCTGATCTTTCTCACAAAATATAAAATAAAACTTGATTACACTGAGCTTTTTAGGAAATGGTTATAAATTAATGATCCTTACACCTAATGCCTAACATTTATGTAGTGTTTTGCCTTTTTACAAAGATTTGCTTTGCAACAGTAATGCAGTAATGCTACAAGTATGGTGAGAATATTACCATCCCTATTTTATGGATAAGAAAACTGAGGCTCACAGTAATGACAACTTGCTAACACTCACATCACTAGTAAGTAGTGGAGCCTCAAATAGAGAACAGATTTTCTGACTATTCTGTGCAGCTCCTTCGCTGCTCAGTGCTCCATAGCCCCTACTCATTACCACTTGAGGTATATTTCAGAAGGTTTGAAATTATGACTCAGTACCTTGTTTTATCTCTTATTTTGTACCTTGAAAGACCACTTAGGGAACTAGACTTCAATCGGAAGATAGCAAAGGTAATTACCAACTAGGAGTGCTTAAATTTTTCCAGAGAAGTAAAGTCAGATACAACTGCTAATGTTGGTGCATATAATGCAAATAGTTCCAGGTGCATGTGGATCATTGTATATTTGGATAGAAGCACCTGTACTTATTGAAGCTTTTGCTTTACATCCTCTAAATAAATTGGTAAGCAGCAGTTATCTACCAGCACATAAACAAATATATCATGCAAATATGTAGGATGAGGGGAGGTATGATGAACAATCTGAAAATTTACATTTTGAGGAAACAAAAGGTCTTATATTGGTTTCTAAAACACAGCTGATCTCAAGACCAATAAGGAGTACTAATTGCAATAAATGTTGAAAAATACATGTCATAAAATGAATAAAAGAATTGCAGCTCTTTTACCTATAAGATAGGAATACAACCATATCAAATGTGGAAAACGTCAGTTGTTGTCTGAGATAAATCTTTGTGTATATAGTAATTTTCCTCAAAAGTGAAGTTAAAAATAGCCAAATTTCAAGCATTTATTTCATTACCTTCAAACTCACTTAGGTAAACCCATATTTCTGTGAAGGCAGAAGGTAATTGCTGAGTTAAGAACTTTTTAAGGACAAGAACTGTGGCTTACTTTTCTTTGTATTCTCAGTCCCCAGCACTGTGTGTGGCACAAAATAGGCACCTACAATAAAAACCTGTTAAATGAATGAAAGGAACTTGGAGATTGAGTAGAAGCCAGAATTTCTATGACTTGTACATATCGTTTGTTTTTGAGTTTGATATTCTCTTAACTATTCAACAGAATCTCAAGCACATTTTATGATGTTGTTTAGTGAAAAAGCGAGATACAAAAGTATTTATACAGTATGATCACAACCATGTAAAACTAATAAAAATTATAGAAAGAAAAATGACTACAAAGAAATTTGCTAAATGATGCCGTCTGAATATTATTATATTACTGTGGATATTTTTCTTTCCCTTTCCTGTATTTTAAACTTTTCTATTATAGTAGATTATAATGATATAAGAGTATAATATATATGTTATAATATATATTGTATTCTTTTATAATAGTGTGATCGGAGGAATAAGCAAAGAACAATACTTCTTTTTAAAATCATTTGTTTTCTCTAGAATTGAGCCTTCTTGATTATCCTACATATTCCTTTTAGGAGAGCATAAAAAATGTTATTAGATTTGTAGGTAGTATTACTTGTGGAGCCAGTTTATGGAGTGAAATAAATTTATATGAACACAAAAGTCCATTCTGCCATTTAAAATATTTCTTCTTTTTACTTTTTTCTCCCAGGCTTGGATGTACTTGCCATATTTGTAGAGATCTCTATAGTCCGCAAATATTTTTTCAGTAATTCCTGTGTACCGGATCCTGTGTTAGGCTTTGGTTTCTAAGTTGGCTATTTGCCTGTGGTGTTGGGTTTGGCACTTTCTCAACTACAGATACATACTGAGGATTGCCATTGTGAACTATAGAAAATGAAAGGATAAATTTCCTTCCTAGATTTCCCCCAGGAAAATGTGCCAAGATAGAACCATCAATCCTATATTGTGAATCCATGCTTAGGAATAGCTTGAGGCATGCATGCTTGTTCTGAAAGCCCTTTACACTTATTTTAGTCATTTGAAATTTTTAAACTCCAATTTTCACTAAAACAAAATGATCTTTATATGCCTTGCAAATTTGACTCAAATTTTATTTGCTATTTTTACCTTAGGGAATACTTTGATACATGATACAAGTACAGTTCTCATTTAGAAACCAGTAACTTTGAAGATAATCATTTTCATTATCTTGATTTCTTTACAACACACACACCACACACATACACACACACACTACCAAAAGCATCCTACCTTTTACTTTTTAAAGTTCCTGTCCAGCCAGGATCTGGCATAAAACGTGACTAGAAGGGTTGAATTATATCATAGGCAGGATGAATGCCTCATCGTAGTTCAAAACAAAACAATTTAAACTTTATTACACACTCTATTTTTTATTTTAGATGTTTTGCCAAGGCATAGAAGAACTAAATGAGGGAGAAAGAACCAAATAGCTTTTCTGACTTAGTAAGCCATAGATGTGGCAGCCCATATATGATCTTTGGATCACTGTTTAGGATTTCTGCCTGGGAATGATAAAAATAGTATTTCTGATTTGTACTTTTAGAGTTTCAGATCCATTTTCTCATACAAAAAACTCATCAGGAAGTTCCACTTTCACTCATGAGAGTGTGAGTAGCTCTATGGACCTGCTCCCCAGCGAAGCTGGTGAGAATTATTTTTTAAAAACAACCATTGAAGGTCTCTGGAAATAGTCCTAAGAGCATACAGTCAATGGAGAAGCACTTTTTAAAGAAAATCTATTGAAACTCAGAAAAATGAAAGTCGGTAGTATTTGAACTGAGACCTGCTCCCAACCTCCACCCTCTTAGCTGAGTGAGATGAAGACTCTCCTCCAAACTGATGCAGCCAAGAACACAGAACTCCCCCTTCCCTCAGCTCCCAGTTGGAAGGCTGTTTTCCCACTAGGGACAGGGGTGAGGTCAGCATTTCTCATCCTGCCTCAGCTACCTGTTGCTGTGACTAAATTCTAGGTGAGTGCAGCTGAGAGGTGGGGTCTCCCACCTTTCACCCAGTCTCCACTCATGGGACAGAGGCTCTATCTTGGGTATGGCACCCTTGAGAATATTGGGGCCCCAGTTGTCCTTGCCCCAGCTGGTGGGACAAGGTTCCACGCTGGGAGAGGCAAGCTGAGGAGATCAGCTTGAGCTCCAAGGAGCTCTCCAATTGAGCTCTCAAGGAGGTGTCACCCAGAGAGAAGCAGGCCATTGTTTCTGCCCCCAGCATCAGAACCCCAGGGCTCAGAAATTTTGCCCAGAGGAACAAGCAGACTTTATAACAGAGAGCTCTGAATCTATCTCCAAAGGAACTGACTTCATTTGCAACAGTGTGAAGTTCATGCCTGAGGTTGCAGGTTGTAGTAAAAGGCAATTGGGAGGAGATTGACAGATTCCTTGGAGATAAAGGCTAACCAGAAGGCTGGCTAGTTTGCTGTAGAGGAAGGGGGAAAGAGATAGCTGGAAGGAACCCTCCTGTGATTAGAACCAATCTTAAATGCTGACCTCAAGAACTATCCCTTCAAAGGAGCCCTAATAGATTGGTTCAGTTTGTGGAGCAATTTATGCCCCAGGACATTGTTAAAGACAATAATCAATCAGCTGGCAGTTAGTGGAGCTTAACAGCTGGGTGTGGTCAGGGAAAGAGAAAGTGAAAGGGGCGCCTGCCAAAGGCACTGTCACCCCAGGATGGCTGTAGCATACCCAAGGGTGAGCCACCTGAGGAGCAACATCTGCAGGGAGGGAGGAGGAGAATGTACTTCACTAAGAATAATTCAGCCAGTCACTGAGCAAATAAACAAGTAAATAACAATAGTAAGCCTTGAAGGGTAGGGGCAATACCCAGTGTTGCTATAATATATTATCTAAAATGTCCAATTTCCAAAAAAAACTTACGAGACATGCAAAGAAACAGGAAAGAATGACCTATACACTGGGAAAAAAGCAGGCAACAGGAACTGCCTGTGAGATGACCAGATAAAGACCTCGAAGTAGCCATTATAAATATAATCAGAGAACTAAAGGAAACCATGATTAAAGAAGTAATGCAAGGTTTGATGATGATGTTGCATGAAATGAAGAATATCAATACAAAGATAGAGATTATTAAAAAGAAAAAGAAGAACCAGAGGAAATTTTGGAGTTGAAAAGTACAATAACTTAAATAAAAATTCACTAATGAGGTTCAGCATTAAGTTTGAACTGGCAAAAGAAAGAATAAGCAAACTTGAAGATAAATCAGTAGCGAGTATACAAGGTAAAGAACAGAGAGAAAAAAAGAATAAAGAAAAGTGAAGAAAGCCTCAGAGAAATGTGAGACAACATTAATGTACCAGTAGGAGAGGAGAGAGAGAAAGGAGAAGAAAAAACATTTGAAAAATTGAATGCTAAAAACTTCCCATGTTTATTGGACAGCAACCTACCCATTCAGGAACCTCAATAGTATCCAAGTAGGATACACTCAAAGAGATTCACAAACAGATACATCATAGTAAAAATGCTGAAAGCCAAAGACAAGAAGAAAATCTTGAAAGCAGCAAGAGTAAAATGACTTATCACTTATAAGGGAACGTCAGTAGGGTACACAGCTACTTCTCATCAGAAATGTAAGTCAGAGACAGTGGGATAACATAATCAAAGAGCTCAAAGAAAAAACCTCAACCAAGAATCCTATATCCAGCAGAGCTATCTTTTAACAATGCAGGGGAGATAAACACATTTCCAGATAAATGAAAAACTGAAAGAATTTGTTCCAGACCCAGCTTACAAAAAATACTAAAAGTTCTTCAGACTAAAAGGGAGTGACCCCAAACAGCAATTTGAATCCACACAAAGAAATAAAGAGCACTGGTAAAGGTAATTATGTAATTGTAAAAGACAATATAAATGCATATTTCTTCTTTCTTCTCTTAACTGAGCTTAAAAGCATTTGTATAAAACATTATATATAATGTATTGTTGAGCCAATAACATATGGAAATGGAATATATTTGCCAAAAACAGCACAAAAGTGCATGAGAACAAAGCTATATTGGACTAAAGAAGTGACTCCAGATAGTAACTGGAATTCTCCAAGAACAAATCAAGAGAGCCAGAAATAATACATAAGAAGGCCAATATATCAAAAACTGTAAGTATATATTTGCTCTCCTTTCTCCTTCAGCATTTTTAAAAGACAAAATTATATAAAGTAATAATTATAATAATGTATTGTTGGATTTAACATTTATAGATATAGTATGTATAACAATAATGCCACAGAAAGAGGGGAAAGGAATAGCATCATATAAAAGTAATGTTTCTGTATCTCACTGAAATTAAGTTAATATAAATCTAGAGCTGATTCTGATAAGATGTATATGCTAAGTAAGCCCTGGAGCAACAACTAAGGAGATAACTCAGACTCAGGAAATAACTCGGTTTTGTAGAAAACTACAGAACGTTGTTGAGAGAAATTAAAGAAGATCTAAATAAATGGACGAACATCTCACGTTCATGGATTAGAAGACTTACTATTGCTAAGATGGCAGTAATTCCCAGATTGATCTGCAGATTTAATGGAATACCTTTTAGAATCCCAGGTAGCTTCTTTGTAGAAATTGACAAGCCAATTCTAAGATTCATATGGAATTGCAAGGGATACAGAATAGCCAAAACAATCTTGAAAAGAGCAAACTTGGAGGACTGACAATTCCTGATTTCAAAACTTACTACAAAGCAACAATAATCAAGACAATGTGGTACTGGCTTGAGGATAGGTAAATATAAATATATATATAGTCATGTGTCACTTAATGATGGGGATACATTCTGAGAAATGCATCGTTATGTGATTTTGTCATTGTGCGAACATCATAGAGTGTACTTACACAGACCTAGATGGTTTAGCCTACTACAGACCTAGGCTAAGTGGTACTAATGTTATGGAATCACCATTGTTATGTACGGTCTGTCATTTACCAAGACATTGTTTTGTGGCACATGATTGTATATGGATGTTAATCAATGATATAGTATTGAGAGTCCAGAAATAAACCCATGTGTCCATGGTCAACCAAGTTTTGACAAGGGTGCCAAGACCATTGAATGGAGAACGAATAGTCTTAACAAATGGTGCTGTGACAACTAGATAACCACATATAATTATGCAGTTGAACCTTTACCTCACACCATATACAAAAATTAACTCAAAATGGATCAGACCCAAATGTAAGAGCTAAAACCATAAGTCTTAGAAGAAAACATAGGAATGAATTTTCATGACCTGGGATTTGGCAGTGGATTCTTAGACATGACACCAAAAGCATAAGCAACAAAAGAAAAATCATATAAATTGGACTTCATCAAAGTTAACTTTTGTGCTTCAAAGGACACTATCAAGAAAGTGAAAAGACAACCCACAGAAGGGGAGACAAGATTTTCAAATCATATGTCTTATAAGAGACTTGTATCTAGAACATATAAAGAACTCAATAATAAAAAGACAACCCAATTTTAAAATGGGTAAAGGATATGAATAGACATTTTTCCAAAGAAGATATACAAATGGCCAATAAACACATGAAAAGATACTTGACGTCATTAATCATTGGGGAAATACAAATCAAAACCACAGTGAGACACTAGTTCACACTCACTAGTGTGACTAGAATCAAAAAGTCAGATAATAACATGTTGGCAAGGATGTGAAGAAATCAGAACCCTCCTACGTTACTGGTGGGAATGTAAAATGGTGCAGCCACTTTGGAAAACAGTCTGGCAGTTCCTCAAAAGGTTAAACTAAGTTACCATATGACCTGGCAATTACACTCCTAGGTATCTACCCAAAAGAAATGAAGATATATGTCCACACAAAAAATTGTACATGAATGTTCACAGCAGCATTATTTATAATAGCCAAAAGGTAGAAACAACCCAAATGTCCATCAGCTTGTGTATGGATAAACAAAATGTATCTCCATACAATGGAATATTATTTGGCCATAAAAAAGAAAAAAGTGACTGATAACATGGATGAATCTTGAAAACATTATGCTTAGTGAAAGAAACCAGTACAAAAGGCCATATAATGTATGACTCCTTTTATATGAAATGTCTAAAATGGGCAGATCTGTAGTGACAGACAGTAAACTCTGTCTCAGGGGCTAAGGGGAGTGGGGAATGGGGAGTTACTGCTAATGGGTATTGAATTTCTTTTTGGAGTGATGAGAATGTTCCCAAATTAGATAGTGATGATGGTTGCATAAATGTGGATGTACTAAAAACCAGTGAATTGCGCACTTTAACAGGGTAAACTTTATGATACGTGAATTATATCTCAATAAAGTTGTTATTAAATACTAATAGATAACATACACTACATGTCCATCATCATTCCAAGCATTGTATGAATATTAACACATTCAGTCCTCACAACAAGGCTATAAAGTAGGTACTGTTATTTTGCTTACTTTACAGATGAGGAAACTAAGACACAGAGAAATTACTTGCCTAATTAATGAAGTGGGAGGCCGTGATACAAGCTTAGGCATTCTGGCTCCACAGCCCATCTGTGACACCGTACTGCTGCTCATTAATAATTGACTTGACTTGTTGTATAGTTTTTGAATCAATTCTATTCATTTTCTGATTTTAGGCATCCAAAGCTTGAGACTTGATGGAGAGCATAAAATTTTGACATTGAACTGATTATCAGCATTGACAGGAAACAGAAGAGCATGCTTTGCAGTGTAAATGACTGGATAGGATAACTAGGGAGGATATCTAGTGTCAGTTCTCCCCATAAGCAGTACAGTACTTGACCTATAGGAGTTAGGCATGCTGCAGGTTTTGTTTTTTTAGATTCCTCAGATTATTTTTTGCCGAAAATGTAAGGTTTCTTTTTCTCAACAGTTACCTCTTTTCTTTCTTACAAAGTTTGATCATGTACTAAGGAAAGTGGAGAACTTGTACGTCTTCGACTAATTAAGAACTCTTAGGCACCTGAAAGAGTTCTTGGCTGACTGGACATTTCCACTGTTCCCAACTTCCCCATTTATAGATGAATTTATTTATTATTAATTGCCCAAGGTCCCAATTAATGAGTGGAAGAGCTGGGACTCAAACCAGGTCCTCTGTCTCCTTTTCTGCCTTCAGTGATTGTCTTTGCAGGGCTCCTCCTCGGGGAACTCACAGTGTAGTAAGGGGCCCAGAATATCTTCTAGTGCAGTGATTTCTTTTAAGGTATCTCACACGAGGGGTCGTCACACTCTGACAATACTTTGAGTAATGGGAAGCTCACAGCAGCCTCTCTGCTGTTCGATACCTTTAATTGTTTGAAAGGTTTTGCTTATATGAACTCTAAGTCTGCTTTGGTTGATCATCATACCTTACCAGTATCCCTCTCTGCCTCTACCTTTGTCCACCATTTGGCTTGTCTTCCTACTTCTTTTCTGCCACTCTGTCGCTGTCATTTTTTTTCCCCATTTAGTGCCCAACACTCACATTTATCCAGAAGCTTTCTCTGGCTAAATTTCCTTCAGTCTTTTAATACAGTTTAAATTGCTATATGTTTACATTCCTTATTCATTTTACATATGTTCAGTGTCCCTAATATTATAAATAACTTGAGTCATGTGCTTTTATAGCTCCCCACCCCAAAATAGATTTCTTCTCACTTGGTTGGAATTTATTTCTCTTGAATAATTTGCATGTACTTGAATTTTAAATTGGGAGCATTTTGAGTTGTGTGCTTGTATCAGAACTGTGTACACAAGTGCTCAGTTATGAACCCTATAGATTCTGAATGGACACTATAGAATCTATAAAATTAATACAAAATTGCAATGTTTATAACATCAGTACTTTCCTTTCTCAGGTGGCTTTGCCATTATAAGGCAAATATTGTACAGATAAAAACTTCCTAGCAATATTGTGCAGAGTGTGCCTTTTAATGTTTTTTGATCTGTTTGTCCATCTGGCCATCTTTATGATGTAATGTGCATTAGCCTCTATCCTACCCCAAACATTATGGTAGGGATTTTTTAATATATCATCTCATTTAATATTTATAAGCCCTAGATGTTATCTCTACTTTTAGAGATGAGGAAATGAGCCATAAGTGATTTCAAGAAATTTGCCCAAGATCACATAGCCACAAGGGGCAAAGCTAGTGTTTGAACCCAGGTGTTTTCTTTACTTCAATTGTACTGTTTCCCAATAAGTAACATATAAGATTCCTTACACCTTACAATGTGTGCTTTCATATGCTATCTATATTAATAAATAATGAAAATAACCCTGTGAAATAGATATATTTCTGTCTTATACATGAGGAAATGTAGCTTCAGATAGATTAAAAATTGCTCCAGATCCAAGTTCAGAAAATAGTAGAACTAGTCTGTTTCTGTGCTTTTTCTGCTGTACCACTAGTATGTTCCTGTACCTTTGAAGACCTCTAAAATCTCACAACTGTCTCATTGAGACACCTTTCCCCTTGTCCCTGTTCTCGGCTGTCTTAATCTACTCAGGCTGCCGTAACAAAATACCATAGACTGGCTGGTTTAAACAACAGAAATGTGCTTCTCACAGTGTTGGAGGCTGAGAAGTCCAAAATTAAGGTGTTGGCAAGGTTGGTTTCATTCTGAGGCCTCTTCTCTTGGCTTGTAGGCAGCTGGCATCTCACTGTGTGCTCACATGACCTCTTCTTTGTGCAGAGAGGGGAGAGTATGAATGAGCTAGCTCTCTGATGTCTCTTCTTATAAGGGCACTAGTCCTATCTGACCAGGGCCCCACCCTCATGACCTCATCTAACCCTAATTACCTCCCAAAAGCCCCATCTCCAAGTATTATCACATTGCGGGATAGGGCTTCAACATATGAATTTAGAGGGGACACAAACATTCAGTCCATAACATCAGCTTACCGTCAGAGTGCCTAACTATCTTCTGTACGTGCCTGGACTACTAGAGCTGAGAACTTGGGATTCAGAGATAGAATAACTAGTTTAGGGTGAATAGTTGAGTATTTAGGGGTAGGTGGCATTGGAGACAAAATAAGGAAATTCCAAAGAGACTGTATATAGGAAAGACTTCGATAACACTGAAAAAGGCAAAGGGGCTATAGAGATCCATGAGACCAGGATCTATATCAGCCACCAAGATATGAGGTATACGTCGTGACGGAGTGTCCATTTTCCAGCTTTGTTAATATACTACATAATCAAACTATAGCTGCTATAAGAACTCACTAAAGATTAAATGAGATAATGTTCCCTTATTTGCTAAATTCTAATATGCTACAAATGATGATACTTCTGTATTTGCCAGTATATTATCTTAAAATACTAAAATATGTTTTGCATACCTAGTGGAGAAAAGAGCTTTCTGAAAAATAAAGACTCCTACTTAAGTAGTAAGAGAAGCAGAGTTGGCTGGTACTGTGTTTGAAAAGAAATAAAAAGTTTTGACATGCCAATTTTTGCCCTCAGTCAAGAAAGGAAGGGCAGCTGATTGGTTTTGTAAGCTTTCATTTACACCTAAGCTGTCTTTCCCATCTGTTAATGAACTCTTGATGATGCAACATGTCTTTCTCAGGATTGCTAATTAGAAAGAAACTTGAGCCAAACTCACATAATTGTTGTTACTCTGAACTCTCTTTTCAGTCTTCTTGGCAAGATCACCATGATATAGAACATAGCCAGAAGGATTGTATTACTGAAAAATGTACATGTGCAAGAAGGGAAGCTAGAGGTGAAATTTAGGAAGTGAGATAAATCCTCATTCACAAGGACAGTATCCATTAAATAAAAAGTGAGAATTACCATTGCCTCCCATACTACAAGTAGGAAAAAACCCCAAAGTGTATAGGTATAGTATTAAGCTAAATAAATGGACCCAGCTGCATGAGTATTCATTTAGAAAATCTCATCTTTAGTTTTTATTTTATAAAGAAATTCCAAATTTGACCTCCAGAATCCTCTCTCTTTTATTAAAAGCACATTTTAGAATTCTAGCAGTAAGTCATTAACTGTTTAATATTTTTGTAAAATACAGTTTTTTAATAGGTCTGTCTTGTGGGACAGACGTTGTTCCAACTGTTAATTATAGTAAGCTTATTTTAGAATTTAAGACCTCTCTTTCTCTATCCTGCACACAAACACACACACACTCACAAACTCACACGTGCTGTATACAGAGGGCAAAAGTTTAGAACTATCAGATTTAGGTGGCTGACCTTCAGCTCCAGTTAAGAACTAAAATTAGATCCCTGTGGAATGTATATCCAGTGACATCCATCGGAGGAGAATGTAGGCATAACCTTGAGATGCCAGGGGGAGGCATCATTTAAGGGATCCTGCCTTAACTACAAAATTCCTTTGACATCTGAAAAATTTTTTTATCTTAAATATTCATGTGACTTTTTGTATTGTGATTTATAATGCATTTGTTTATTTTCATCTGGAAATTCTTTCCCACTCCTACCCCCAATAAATCCTTTAGTAAAAGTGGTTAAAGAGGATGCACCAAGATTGTCCTGTGACTTTAAGTATCCCTGGCACTGTGCCACATCTCCCAGATGAATGTGCATAGCCTATTTTAAGACTAGGGTTCTGTCCCATCACTGTAGGAGTACTGGTTGATTGGAATGAGAGCATAAATCAAACATTCAGCTAACATTGTAGACGTAATGGGCAAAAAGCAGGGGGCGGGGGAAGTCCATTCTTATTAAAGAGGAAGTGGCAGACTGTGAGGATAGATATTTCACTACTACTGCAATAGAAGAACAGAAACATTGAATAATAATAATAAGTAGAACCATGTTTACAGACTTAGTATGTTTATTTAAGGGGAAAAAAAGCTCAGTCCTCAATAATTCCTTTCACAGGCCTAGCTTAACCTAGAATTGCTTTTAAATTGGAAATACCATTTTTGCTTTATTTCTTATATATCACCAGGTACCCGTAGAATGAAAAGAGAGTAGGACTGAGAGTCAAATAAGAATCTGAGTCCCCTTTCCCATTGTAGTTTTCTGTGCTACTGTAAGCAAATCATTTAGCCTCTCTGGGAGTCAGTTTTCTTATCTGTAAAATGAAAGAAATATTCCTTAGTCTTGAGTATATTATTGGGTATTATTTTTTAAACGGTTTCTGCAGTCAGATAAATAAAAGAGTTACCTGTTTTAAAAAATTAAATAGGTTTCAGGGGGCCAGCCCGGTGGCGCAAGCGGTTAAGTGCGTGTGTTCTGCTGTGGTGGCCAGGGGTTCGCCGGTTTGGATCCCAGGCGCACACTGACACACTGCTTGGCAAGCCATGCTGTGGTGGCGTCCCATATAAGGTGGAGGAAGATGGGCATGGATGTTAGCCCAGGGCCAGTCTTCCTCAGCAAAAAGAGGAGGATTGGCAGATGTTAGCTCAGGGCCGATCTTCCTCACCAAAAAAAAAAAAAAAAATTAAACAGGTTTCTTTTCCATAATACATCTGAGAATCTTCAATATTTTAATAAGCCTTATAAGTTTCCCAGACTTATTCTCCCACGAAGCCCATTTTTTTTAATAGAGCCTTTTGCACTGCTATTGTTTGTTAATATTAAGTAGTCACTATAGCCCCTTCTAACTCTTTTATTATTATTATTTATTTATTTTTTTTGGTGAGGAACATCAGCCCTGTGCTAACATCCATGCCAATCCTCCTCTTTTTGCTGAGGAAGACCGGCCCTGAGGTAACATCTATTGCCAATCCTCCTCCTTTTTTTCCCTTTTTCTCCCCAAGGCCTCAGTAGAGAGTTGTATGTCATAGTTGCACATCCTTCTAGTTGCTGTATGTGAGACGCCACCTCAGCATGGCCGGACAAGCAGTGCCTCGGTGTGCGCCCAGGATCTGAACCCGGGCCGCCAGTAGCGGAGTGCACACACTTAACCGCTAAGCCACAGGGCTAGCCCCACCCCTTCTAACTCTTAACATTCTGATTCTGGAAAACACTCATTTTGTTTGGCTCTTCAGCTCTTTTCTGGCCTGTAGTTATTGTAGGGTTACTGCCAAGTTGAACTCAGTGCCTGTGCTGTGTGTGTAGCTTGCCCCTCTTTCTAACTGGAAAGTTATTGCATTTTCCTGTTTAAATAAAACAGACATTAGTCCTTGTCTTTTGCAATGATCACTTGCTCTATTCACTGTTGTTTCATTTTGATTTGGTTATTCAGTCATTGGCCCATTTTTATTCTAAATTAATCTGTGAATCTTAACCTGAATTTCACCGACAAATAGTAAAGATTTTTGAAAACCTCAGCTCTTTAAATCCTTTTGATGATCACTGATGTTGGAGGGAGAATTAGATGTCAAATCTACATATAGGCTTATGATTTCAATCAGAAAAACAAGCCTCCTTCAAGATACTGCTATTGACTGAGATCTTTTATTATAGGTCTTATTGTTGGAAATGTACAATTTTAGCTCTTACTGTATACAATCATCTCATTTAATAAAACAATACTGTAATACAGAGGGTCTTAACCCCATTTTACACATAATGAAACTAAAGCTCAGAGAAACCAGATAACTTGCCCAGATTTCACAGGTAATAAATAGCATAGTGAAGTCTGTCTGACTCTGCAACTCGTGTTCTCTTTTATACCATGTAGCCTCTTACTAAGGTGTGGTAATACTATATGTAGCACATGCATTGTAGTTATAAGGTTAAGTAACATTTATGGAGTATTTATTTTATTCTAGGGCAGCATATACACATTATCTCATTTAATTCCCCCAACAACCCTATGAAATAGGTACTGTCATACCCATTTTACAGTTAAGGAAATTTAAAAAGTTGACCAGTTTATTCAAATAAGTGGCAGCTGGGAATTAAACCCAGAGCTTTAATGACCTGTTGAATATCTGGCCATAATACTCATGGCGCTTTGAAGATGTCACACTTAGCATGTATGTGTGTTAAGTATTTATTCAGCGTATTTGACAGCATTTTTATACCTGTGGAAGAAAAAGAAATATATCAGACAAGTCCTACTCCTCCCTCCCAAAACCTGATGAGAGAGATAAGAAGTCTTCATAAATATAATTTAAGATCAGAGCTGTTAAGTGCTATAAAAATGGTAGAGATTAAGCACTCTGAATTTAGAGGTGGAAGAGGTTACTTCCTGCTGGGAGATGGCAAAGAAGATGACAGTTGCTTTGAAGATAGAAATGATTTGGGAAGATCTGGGTGTTTTAAGAAGGCGTTCTAAGTATAGGAAATAATATGAGAAAAGGCACATAGGTTCACCCAGGTAGTAGAGAGCAGGTTTTTCGGCCTGGATCAAGGCTATTATGACAATAAGTAGAGTATGAGTTTTGGAAAGGTGAGTTATGGAGAGTCTGACCCCTTCCTAGTTAGTGAGTTTGGATGCATTTTATTTAAGGTGTTCACTGTGGGACAGTTAAGGAGAAATATCTACCAGGCATAACATTTTCTTTGTGCTGCCAGCTTTAGGAAATGAGCCTCCTATCTCATGAATGAATGATAGCACCATCAGCCAAGTTGTCCAAGTTAGAAACCTGAGAGGCTCCTTGCCTCCTCTTTCTTCTCCACCCTTGATAT
Source organism: Diceros bicornis minor (assembly GCF_020826845.1). Lineage (NCBI taxonomy): Eukaryota > Metazoa > Chordata > Mammalia > Perissodactyla > Rhinocerotidae > Diceros > Diceros bicornis. The sequence goes on along the minus strand of NC_080764.1, from coordinate 17,445,413 downwards.
CCAATCATTCTACCAATCATTCAGTTAATTCCACTTCCTTAAAACCTCGTAGCCTTCCATTTCTCTGCCTTAGTTCAGACCTCCATCATTTCTCACCTTCTTAACCGTTTCCTGTTCTGTCCCCCTTTCTTGTCCATTCTCCATATTGCCATCAGAGTGACATTTCCCAAGCACAAATCGAATGTTATTCCCTTGCTTAATACCTTGCAGTAAGTTCCCCATTTCCCTCTGGATTAATTCCAAACTGTTCATTCCCTTCAGCATACAGACACGGACTAGTATATCCTCTCTTTAAAAAAAAAAAACACCTCTCTTGACCTTATATTCCATCTTATTACCATCCCATATCTCTGCTTCTCTTATAGCCAGATGTCTTGAAAGGTATGTACTTCTCTCTCTACCTTCTCACTTCCCAAATACTCTCCAGAAACTGCTTTTATCGAAGATTATTGGTGATCTAGCATTGCCAAATCCTTATGCTACTTGATCTTTCATCAGCATTTGAAACAGTTGACTACTCCTTCCATAAAATACTTTCCTGTCTTGTCTTCCAGAACACCACACTCCGAAATTTCCTCTTACCTCTCTAGGTGATACCTCTTAATCTCCTTTATCAGCTTCTTCTCCTCCCAGCCTCTAAGTGTTGGCATTTTTTGCAGCTCTGTCTTAGTCGTTTTTTCTATATATTTTTCTCTAGGTGATTTCATCCATTCCTGTAGCTCGAAATGCCTTTAAGCTCTGATGGCTGTTTAGAGCTCCAGCCACATACGTTCCGCTTCCTGCTTGACCTCTCTGTGGGCATTGCAAACTTAATGTGTCCATATAGAATTTTCCCCAAAACCTGTTCTTCCTTCAGTCAGTCCTTTCTCAATAAATGGCAGTATGCTGGCTTAAGCCAGAAACCTCCCTTTCCCCCACAAACAGCAAGTCCTGTCAATTTTTCCTCAAAAATGCATATCAAATCCATCTACTTCTCCCTCTGCACTGCTTATACTCTAGTTGAAGCTGCATTTGTTGCCCTCCAATCCATTTTCCACACAGCAGCCAGTGTGATTTTTTAAAAATTTTAGTTGGGTTGTATTTCTCCTTTGCTTAAATTCCTTTGGTGACTTTTCATAGCATTTAAAGTCTAATCACCTTATCATGGCCTATAACACTCCACATGATCTGGTCTCAGCTTACTCGCCAGTTATATCTCACAGCAATCTGCTGCTAATGTCACCTACACTGGCTTTCAAGACCCTAAATACGCCAGGCTCTGCCTGTGATGCTCTTTCTTCTACTCTTTACACATTTAGCAACTTCTCACCATCAGAACTTGGTTTAAATATCACTCTATCTAAAGTTGATTCTTTCTCCAGTTATTTTCTATCATAGCATCCTGTTCACTTCCCTTACAACATTTTAATTATTTTTTATTTATTATCTATCTTTCCCCATTAGACTATGATCCCCATAACACATTAACAGAAATATGTCTGTTTTGTTCACCACTGACACTTATCACATAGCACAATGCCTTGAATATAGTAGGCACTCAAATTTGTTAAATGACTGAATGGAAATTGAACATGTATGTTTCAAGTGTCATCTTAGATGCTACTTCCTTAGGAAGTTTTTCCTTGAACTGGTCCATTTCGCTCCGGTAAGACTAGATTAGGTGCCTTAGGTTTGTACTGTCGTAGTTTTTTACACTTAAATCCGTTGTTCTCGGGGTAGGGGGACAATTTTGCTCCCCAGGAGACATTTGGTAATTTCTGGAGACATTTTTGATTGCCATGACTGGGTAGTGGTGGTAGGAAGGTGTTACTGGTATTTAGTGGGTGGAGGCCAGGGATACTATTAAATATCTGTAATACACAGAATAGCCTCTTGCAACAAAGAATTATCCAGTCCAAATTGTCAGTAGTGCCAAGGCTGAGAAACTCTGGCTTAGATCTATCAGAGCACTTATCACATTAATCTATAGCTTGTGTTTCTTTGTAATTCTCCACCGCTCACTTGTAAGTTCCTTGGAAGTTTGCCATTGTCTCCCAGTACCAAGGACATTGCCTTCCATTTATTAAATAGACACTTGAATTCTTGATAAATGGATGAATAGATGGACAAATGAATATACAAACCAACCATTGCACAACCATGGTCTGACTCTTGGTATTAGTTATAAGGAGTAGTTGCGTAGTCATTGAGGTGAAATGTAACTTCTGTTACTTACGGAATGATGGTACAAGAGGTCCTGTATGGTGCATTGATGGGACACTGTATTTCAAAGATGCGTTCTATTTAAATTTAAAGCTAAGTTGTTGCAACAAGGAGACCCCAAGATAGAAGTGATTTAAGGAATATAGGTTTTTATTACCTTTTCAAGTAACAGTTGTGAGGTGATCAACCAGGCAAGGAGGTGACTCTGCTCCATAAATTTATTCAGTGGCCCAGTTTCTTTCTAAGTTATCAAGTCATGCTTCACCATCTGATCATTGTGCTAGCCTATACTGGGCTGCCACTTCTAAATTCTGAGCTGCAGAAGGGGACAAGAAAGTGGAGAAGGCATGCCCACTGTCTTAAAGACCCAAACCTGAAAATGGCGTACAATGTGTCCTCACACATTCCGCTGGCAAGAGCTCAGTCATATGGCCATGAAGAACAGCTGAGGAATGTGGTGTAACTAGGCAGCCGTCAGCCTTGCTACAGTTCTATACTGTAAAGAAGGGAAGAATGGATTTTGGTGGACAGCTGTCAGTTTTCACTGCAATGCCTAACAATTAAACTAAGTCTTAGATAAGCATATTTATGAGACTTTATATTATTTCCTCATTAGTCTGGGATCTGAGTTAGTTTTACCACCTTGGTTATATAGTTGAAGAAAACTTACACAGGATAAAATGCATCCTCTAGAACAGTGCTTTTCAAATTATTTGTGATTGAACAACCAAAGTTTTTGTTTGTTTGTTAATTTTTTCCCTCATTTGCAGTTGACCAGTACTTTTGTAAAATACAATAAAAATGAATCCTTAAAAGAAATGATCACATCTTTGGATGTCACAGCAAAGTCAAATTATTATAAAGGTTTCTAAATGCATACTATCAATTTTTTATATGTCAATTTATGTACCTATCTCAACATGGTCTAGTAACAGAGTTAATGAACTGGCACCAATTCTGCAGACACTTTTGAGTAACACTTGGCTTAAAAGCGTTTTCTAACTACCTCTTTTGGGTTGCCAGAGTATAGTAGACTAACTATGATGGCTGTCTTTTAAGCAAAGACATTTTCTTTATAAAACTTGACTTTTAATTTTTTAATATTTTTAGAAATCACCTTTTAAGCCAGTATATAAATCATGAATCATTTGAGTGCTCACATATACTTCATAGCATGTTTTCCTTATTTCATAGCTAAAGCCAAAGCTGATCCTAGTTTTACACATTCCTAGTGAAAACCCTACCATTCTGGAACTGGAAGAAGGTTGCCTTAGAGAGTCTTAATACATGGTATAGATGAAGAACAGGGCCTAATAAAGTGCATGCTCAAGATCACAGTTAATAGGGCTGGCCCCATGGCTTAGTGGTTAAGTGCGCACCCTCCGCTACTGGCGGCCCGGGTTCGGATCCCGGGCGCGCACCGACGCACCACTTGTCCGGCCATGCTGAGGCCGCGTCCCACATACAGCAACTAGCAGGATGTGCAGCTATGACATACAACTATCTACTGGGGCTTTGGGGGAAAAATAAATAAATAAAATTATTTAAAAAAAAAAAGATCACAGTTAATAAATGAGAGAAAGCTATGGTATGATCATTGACCTACAGTGAAAATCACGTTGGAGTCAGATGATCTGAGTTGAGTCCTGGCCTTCTACTTCTTAGTTAAGTGTCCTTAGGCAGTCCTTTAAAGAATCATGTAGTAAGTGTTCAGTAAGCATCTCTTAGATTGAGGAACATATATGAAAGTTTTCTATAAACTGTAAAGCACATAAGCAAACAATATTACTGTAATTATTAAAATTATGAAGCCATCCCTTATGATGCTAAGTCCACTGCTCTTTCTGGACTCTGCTGTATTTCATGCTAGAGACTTGTTGAGAACAGGAGTCATAATTAATACTGCATTCATTTAAAATTATATTTTAAGGACTCTGTAGCAATGTGGGAAAGTTCTTATAATTAAGTTAAAAACTTAAATTTAAAAGTCAGGAAACAATTATATACACATGATGATTGTATGTTAAAGTAATACACATGTTACTGATAACCAAGGGGATTGACTAAGGATAAACCCTTCTGTCCATGGCATATAAAATATACTAGCTAGTATAATTATGAATGTTTTTCCATTTTCTTTAATAGTTTGATTCATTTTACATTTTAAAAAACATATATATTTAAGTAATTTAAACTCTTCAGAAAAAAGAACCTTATATGAAGAGGCATACTTTCTGCTGCTCACATGAAAAGACTTTTGTACCCAATGGGGCAAACTGTCCTACCAGTACAATCACAAGAATAGCCTTTACTATTTCTGTTTTTCCTTCTTAGAAAGGAGAAGTGTTAATACAACATTAATAGACCTATACTAATGTTTTAGATTTGGGAAACTTATTAATCCAGTCAATTTATATTTTGGGTGCTTACTGTGTGCTAGTTGCTCTGCTGAGGGCTACAAGATTATGAAGAAATAAAATATAATAATAATCATCAGTCAAAAGTGCTTATTATGACCCAGAGTCTATTTCACAACAGCCCTATGAGATATAGGTGATATTATTCCTAATTTACAAATGGGAAAGTGAGGCTCAGAGAAGTTAAATAACATGTCTGAATCACACAGTGGCAAAGCCGAGTATTAAACCTAGGTCTTTCTGATTCAAAAGCCACTACAGTACGTTTTCTTCTCTCATAAAAAAGATGTCTTTTCCGCCTTCAGAGAGCTTTTAGTAGTTGAGGCAAACTCATGAAAAGAAAACTAACAAGAAGAATGTGCTGAGCACCAAATGATTGCTACAAATCATGGTTTGGTTATTCCTTGAAGAAGAAGAATGTTGAGGACTGAAGTGGTTAGGGAAAACTGTATATCAAAAGTCAATTTTAAGCTTAGCTTTGGAGAATGGTTAAAACTTAAATAGTCAAAGAAGGGAGAAGGACTGATGCATGTAGAAGTGAGGTGGTAAGAAAGCAAAAGAGCTCACTGTGAGATAATTTGGAAAGGAATATAGCTAGAGAGAAGGGTTTGATAGGGGAATAGTATGAAAGAGAAGACTCAAAAAGCAGGTTGGAGGATCTTAAATGCTAACCTGAGAACTTTGAGATTTTATCTTAGAGTAATATATAAAAGATAACCTGTACTGAACAGTTATCACATGCTAGGCACTATTCTAAGTGCTATACATGTGTGATGTCATTTAACTCTTAGAGTAAGGGAGGCCTAGAGAGGCTGAGTAACTTGCCAAGGGCACACTGTTACAAGACGGTAGAACAACCAAGGTTTGAACACAAGCAATATAAATCCAGAATCCCTGCTCTTAATCAGAAGAGTGTTCTGGTTCTAGAATCCATGGTAAGTTGAACAAGTTTCAAGCCCAGGACTACTGACCTTAAACAAGTCATAAGCTTCACACCTCTAGTAGTTTTTAACATATAAGTTAAGAAAGGTAACGTGACCATATGATGACATCCCATCCCCTATCACTGCCCCCCTTATACATCTTCAGGACAGTCAAGGAGAAGTTAAGGTATTTGTGTTAACAGCTTTCAACTCTGCCTACTTTTCCATGCTTATCAGGTCTATTACTCTCAGTTAACCCCTACACCCTAACATCCAAGTTATGTCAGTTCATTGTTAACCATAGTTCAGTGGTTCTCGGAGTATGGCTCCTGAGTCAGCAGCAGTAGCGTCAACTGGGAACTTGTTAAAAGTCCTGATTCTGGAGCGTCACTCCAGACCTACTGAATGAGAAATTTGGGCGTGGCGGAGTGCGTGCAACAATCTGTGTTTTAATAATCCCTTTAGGTGATTATGATGCATGCTGAAATTTGAGAACCACACTATAGAGTATACTCTAGGGTTTCAGTACAGGAGCAAACTACTGAAAATTTTTTTGGCAATACCTGGTATTAGCATTGGAGAACCATTTGGGATCTTACTCTTGAATCTCTGCTGCTGAGTCTTGCATTCTAACTTTATAGAAACAGCAATGGCTTACTAAGTTAATGAGCGTTTTAAAAGGGCTTTTTCTTAGACTCTTTGATTCTTAGTAATTATACTTTATAAGGATACCTAACCTTTGCTTTATGACTTTAGTTCATTCCTGAAAACCTGACCTCTAAGTGAAAAGTTATTAAATCAGAAAATATTTCCATTAATTTTAATGGAAAAAATTATATGTTCCATGATTATCTAAGATACCAAAATAATTTTCAGATTAAAAAATATATCGGTTGAACAATGAAAACAAGTTTGTATAAATAAATACTTTGAAAGTAAATAAAAACAGTTTGTACTTAAAATGTAATGTGATGATGGTTTATTGTACTTGTAAAAAGAGGAAGAGAAGACTTGATAGTGAGTAGTGGCTGGTGGAGGTGGAATACAAAGGAGTCTTTCTTTGGAAGGTGCTGGAGAGTCAGGTGGTAGACTTTAAGGCAGGTAATCTTTGGGAGTTCATGGTTATCTTCAACTTCAAAATAGTTATAGTACTCCTGGGCCAGCCACTGGGATACGGATGAAACATAGCCTCTGTTCTCAGGAAGCCTGGAGAAGGAGTGAGGTGCCCCAACAGCTCACTCTATAAAAAGGCAAAAACTGAGTGCCTGTTTGAGGCACAAACAGAAAGAGAGCAAAGGAGGGATTGGCTGGGGAGGCTTATAGACCCCTCAGTGCTTGAACCCAACCTTAGAAATAGAGTGGGGTCCTGACTGTTGGACATGGTGGCAGGCCAAGCCACGCTAGAGGAACAGTGGGGGAAAGGCTCAGAACATAAGGTCACAGGCCTGGGAGTTGGTTTGGAGCACTTGGAAAAGAAAGGGGAGGAGATGTGTGACAGAGACAGCAGTAGGAAAGGGGACACTGGGCTCATTTCAGCTGCATTCTGTAGGCAACAGGGAACTATGGAAAGTGTTGGAAGGGAGCAGGGCATGTTTTAGGAAGAGTAAAATCAACTGAAAAAATAGTTATAGCACAGAAAAATATTGTTAGGGCAAAATACAGGAGCACCTTTGAAACACAGAAGCAGTGTACACACTCAGCAGATGGAGGAATCGTAAAGAGTGCTACCTCTTCAGTCCTCTTGCTCTTGGTGTACGTATGCAAAGCGAAACTTCTGATTCATCCATATGTGGTACACGATTTATTAATTTGTTCTTTATAATGTTCTCTGAATAGAAATGATTGTATTTCTATTTCTAGTACATCAATGAGTGTGTCTATTAAATATCACTTCTTTTGTTATATTTTGAGTATGTCTTTAATTTTTTTTTAAGTTGTAGTACAAAAAAAGGGGAAGGAGGAGTCATTGTCCAAAAAAGTGGTATTACTTTTCAAGAGACATTATAGCAAAAGCTACCTAACAGTCATTATGTGAGGCAAGTGTGTAATGAGAAATCGCATGTTTAAGAACAACTATGATTGAAAACTGTGCTTTAAAACTAGAACTCTTTTCTTTGGTTGCTAGTTGATCTGCTGCAAGCCTTTAGATGAGGCAGTTTTTAACTATAAATTTTATAGTGCCTCTAATGTCTTTCATGTCTTGGCTATACCAGCTGATATTTGTGCTTTGCTCATTTCCTTTCTTGAGTCTGAAGGTAGAGGAAGAAAGGAGCCATATTGCCTATAGATTTTTTTGGGATTTTATTGTTGCTGTTGTTTTTGGTTTAGAAAGGAAGGAGTTAAAGATGTCTTTGTTTTATTAGATATGTAGAACTCCAAATTCACATATAATATTTTATAATACCTTATTTGTTACATATTTCTTAACTTAAATAGAAATGTAGATGATTTCTCTCTTGAGCAAAATTATGTGGGAGCAAAGGTTATCTGACTCCATCCCCAGGAATATACCACATAGGAAGTAGTATGTAAAATGTATTTTTTTTTTTTTTGTCTTGGATGTGAAAGATCTAAATTGGAGAAAATTTTCCCTCTATTGTATATTTTTAATAATGGGCATATTATGCTTCCCCCTCCCCCAACTGCATTCATTTTAAAAAAATGCTTTAACAATCGTATTAAAACATTAAATGAAAGTCCCTCTAGTTATCAGTTATGGCAGGGATAGAGTAGTTGTTACAAAATTTTTTTAGCTTGTCAGGTTAATTTCCTTCCCACCTCCATCTAGAGAACATAGTACATTTAAAATTGCATTTCCATAACTGTACAACTGGGATGTACTGAGAAGGTGCACATAGCCTGGGATTCCTGCCAAGATCATAATGCTTAACCCACAGCCTCTTTTTAAAGAGTTAAAGGCTGATGACAGGTTAATATAAACTTTGTAAAATCTTATATTGGTCATAGTTGTTGTTGCTATTGTTTTTATAAAGTATAACAAGTACAGAAATGGTCAGCAGTGGAACTGTTATACTGGCTTACTCCACATATAAGACGTGAGCTTGAGAGACCCAGACCTGCAGTTTATGGAGAAGAAGGCTGGACACTGAATTTTGAGAGAATGGTCAAGTGGTTCTTAAATTTGGCGCTGATAGAAATAACCTTTTTTCAAAAAATACAAGATAGAGTACACTTTGAGTCCATCCTAAAAGAATTGTTTCTGAGATAGGGGTAGCAAGATTTGGAACCATGACTACTACATATATTTGTGTCATCTGAGCCCTACACGAAGAGAACAAAAGGGAACTAAGATCCTGCCCACTCTCTGAGCTTCCCAAGCTGTGTGTCCTGGCACAAGGCTGCCCAGAGGAAGAGGCACTTTTTTGTAATTTGTTCACCCAGTAGGAACACTTTTTTGCAGTTATTTGGCCTGGAGACAGGCACCTTTTTGTGATTGTCTTAAAGTCGTCATATATGCTAGCTGAGCCTTCTTTGGAACCCAACACTTGAAATAATTTTCAGCAGTTTTGTCAAAAGAAGATCTTCTCTGGGGTCATTTGATGATTAAGTGTTATTACATGTTGCTGAAGAGAGTTCTAAGATTTATAAAATGTGGGACTACTGCCATAGAACTATAAATCCGGAAGATATAGCACAGCTAAAACTCAGCAGAAGTGCATGCTTCTCTAAATCTTTTTACAAGAACCTGTACTTGTGGGCAACTGTGAACCAATTCTCGAGGCATTAATCTTTACTTCTGAGAGGGGAACAGCTATGATTCAGATTGATTGCCTTCCATCCTGATATTCTGTGTAGTCTGTTAAAAACCATTGAGAACAAAGCTATGTAAGACATTTGAAACTAGTCAATTTAAAAGAGAATAAGTGATTTTATACAAAGAATATTGGGCTGGTAGTGAGGAAACCCATACTCCAGCTCCTACTACCCCACTAATTCACTCTGGCCCGGTACAAGTAACTTAACCTCAATTTCCATATCTGTAAAGTGAAAGCAGTGCACCAAATATAAGGTCTCTTTCATTTCTAACATTCTGTGATTTTAAAAAAATAAAAATCTTTTCTAACCAGATCCTGAACTGCTATTAAATACATTGGTAGCGAAACATTCTGTTTTAGATCATTTAAGCCAAATAATGATTTTTGCATACTCGTTCTTATTTTTCAGAAACTCTGTGAAGGCATATTTAAAGTCCTTGTAAAGGACATCCCAACAACATGTCAAGTGTCCTGCCTGGAAGTTCTCCGCATTCTCTCCAGAGACAAAAAGGTTTTAGTTCCTGTAACAACCAAGGAAAATATGCAGATACTGCTGCGACTAGCCAAGCTAAATGAATCGGATGATTCTTTGGAGAAGGTGTCAGAGTTCCCAGTTATTGTGGAGTCATTAAAATGTCTGTGTAACATAGTGTTCAACAGTCAGATGGCACAGCAGCTCAGCCTGGAACTTAACCTTGCTGCAAAGCTGTGTAACCTCCTGAGAAAGTGCAAGGACCGAAAATTTATCAATGACATTAAGTGCTTTGACTTGCGCTTGCTCTTCCTCCTGTCACTTTTGCACACCGACATCAGGTCACAATTGCGCTATGAGCTCCAGGGACTACCGCTGCTAACTCAGATCTTGGAAAGTGCCTTTAGCATCAAGTGGACCGATGAGTATGAATCGGCCATAGACCATAATGGACCTCCTCTCTCACCTCAGGAGACAGACTGTGCCATTGAGGCCCTCAAAGCTCTCTTCAATGTGACGGTAGACAGTTGGAAGGTGCATAAAGAGGTAAGACTGAGAAGGTATTCTTATCTACCTGGAATTTAATTGGTCTGAGGCATCCCTAGAGCTTCCTGCAAAGGAGGAATGCTAAGTTGGGAAATGGAAGAAGTTTCCAATTCCCCCATTAATAAGTTCTATGACTCAAGTTACATTCTTAACCATTGTAAGTGTTATTCTTTCCATTTGTATAATACTTATCAGAAGAATAGGGTGAAGATGGACTACTGTTTTGTAAGATCTCAAATATAATTCCTTTTCTGAGTTGTACTATTCCATGTCTTTTTTTTAAGAATGGCTCTTTCAGGAACAATGTTTAAATGATAAGATTTGAAGGGAAACAAAACCATGTGGTTCATAAAGGTATAGGCATTTTCACTGGTTGCCATCTTAAAGAAAAGATAAATCAGGCCAGTTGAAATGGATGAATCAGAATTGATGTCTACCCAGAAGAGTAAAACATGCTATGTGTATCACCTATCATCCCAGTCTCCTAGCATGTTACTTTATAGTGTTAGATAACTATCAGAAGTGTAGGACTACAACTAGATATTCATGCTTGTACACAGTCCTAGAGGACAAGCATAATTACACCAGAGTATGGGAAAGGTTATTTTAAACCACTTGACTTATTTCTAGACTAAGATCCTTTTCTGTGGCTTGGACCTTCCAGCAACCCAAAGTAAGGCTGATTTGATAGTTTGTATTTGAGTACCCACAAGAACAATATACTAAACAAGAAACTTAGTTTAAGGAAGTCAACAATTTTAAGTGAAGTGGACATAAACTGTTTTCCTTGCTTCTAGAATCTTAACATTTCACATTTACCCTCTGCCTTTAACCTTAAATAGCTGGTCAAATTTAGCCTCTGCCTTTAAGTAAAAAAGGAAGAAAAGTATTTTGGTGCCAGAGCAAATTATCTTTTCTGACAATTGACTTTAGGACTTAGGCTAACATTTTGCTGTGTCCATTTGAAGCAGTTCTCACCATGAATAAAGATCTGTTTTTGCCAGCAGCCTACTTTGAAAGGATTATCTCAGTGTAGTGCTATAGTGGGAGTATGCAGGCATCTGAGTTTTAAAGTGCAAATAGGTCTATATTTTGAAACCGAATATTTGAAGATCAGTCCTAACAGCTGTTTTAGATGACTGTAGTATGGTCAGTTTTTCCTGGGACTTGGCAGGAGAAGATATGGAAAGCCCACATGCTCCATTTATGCTCTGAAACCAAATATTTGGAAGTATTTAAAATGTTATGTCTCTATGCTTATTTGGTACCTTCTATGGTTATTTTTCTTACACTGTTTGTTTTGGTGTTTTTAAGTTCTCCGTTTAGTTGCAAGAGCTCTTCAGAGACTGTTGGTTTGCCATTGTTGGAGCTGCTGTTATTTAAGTAGTGCCCAAAATAGTTGCTCACACTGTTCAGATTCCTGACGGAAGGGTTTATAATTCAGTGGCTGCACATCAGTATATGAGTGAGAGGACATGTAATAAATATCAGTTGTAATTAGCCCTCATTAGTGTACTTCGGTTATAAGTAATAGTGGGGCTATAAGAAGCTTTAGAAAATGTTGAAGTGGCAAATATTCATTCTATGTTAAAGAATGTTTTTTCTCCAAAAGATAATGTGAGAAAGAATCAGTAGTCCTGAAGGTAGGCATCTTAGCAGACCTAGTGCCTCTTGTGATTCATGGATCAGTTGATACAACCATTATAAAATGTGCCCAGTTAAGGTGACTCTGGGCTATTATTGAAGCTATCGGAAATTTAAACAGTATTGAAAACAGGATCTTTGGAACTCATTTAGGCAACAGTGTGGGGAAGGTTATTTTAAACCACTTGAGTTTCCATGAGTCTCCAAATTCAAATTTTAGCAAACATTTCGTGAGTCATTTATTCAGTCAACAAATATTTATGGACAATTGCTAAGTATTATATTGAGTGTTGTGTAATATGTTGGCAAATAATAGGCATAATCTTTGTCTTCATGAAACTTCAGTTTTGTTGGTGAGACAAGTAATAAATAAGTAAACAAATTTGTAATTCAAATTATAAGTGCTATGAGAGAAACAGTGCAATGATTGAGAATACTTAGTATAGTCAGAGAGGACCTCTGGTGGTCTCTCCTGAGATCTGAAGACTGAGAATGATTCAGCCATTTGAAGAATGGGGAGATGAACATTTCCCAGAAATTGAGCAGCATGTGAAAAGAAACAGCAGTCAGAGCACGGAGTACTTTTTAATGAGGTACCCACAACTTAGCATAAAGAAAATCTATAATAAGGGTGCAAAGAAACTTGCCAGTAAGAGTCCATTTACTTGGATTTTAATATCTCCTTCACTGTCAGACAAAAGACATCTTTCTCCAATTCAGCAAGCACTTAAAGAATTGTTATACTTTAAAATATCAACTGAAATAAAGGGATGTGGAAAACTTACTATACAAAAGAATCTAAAATATAATTTTTAAAATAATTAATATTATTTTCCTTATTATGAAAATAATACATGCTGATTGTATAAGATCTAAGGGCAAAAAAGCATACAAGCAATAATACAAATCACCTATTAACCCACCACTCAAAGATAAACACTACTGCATTTTGATGTATATCTTTCTAACCATTCTTCACTATATAATATATAAAGATAAACATATAAGGGCTGGCCCAGTGGGGTAGTGGTTAAGTTCGAGGGCTCTGCTTTGGCAGCCCGGGGTCCGCGGGCTCAGATCCCGGGCGCAAACCTACACGCTGCTTGTCAAGCCACGCAGTGGTGGCAGCCCACGTACAAAATAGAAGAAGATTGGCACAGATGTTAGCTCAGCACCAATCTTCCTCAAGAAAAAAAGAGGAGGATTGGCAACAGATGTTATCTCAGGGCCAGTCTTCCTCACCAAAATAAATAAATATAAACATATCTATAATTTTTTTTTTTTACAATAATGTAGTTGTTTTATAATCTTGATCTTTTTTTCACAATAAATATTCTTGAAGAGTAGTGGTTTTCAAAATGTGTTCCTTGAAACCATAAAGTTCCTAGGAGTAGCCTCTGGGGATGAGTTGGCAGTGTTCCAGGTTCCCCACCCTCACTTTAAAAAAAGCATCTTTGGCTGCTGTTGTTTCTCTTTAAATTTAGGTTATAACCTGATTTCATGTGGAGAGTACAAAGAGTTCTGCAACCAAAAGAAAGTTTTGACAACCACTTTGTTCTCCTATTTGTTAAAGATTGATAAATCCTTAAATATACTTGAGAGTATTCCTTCATAAGGATTTATCAATCTTGAACAAATCCCCTGTGTATAGGCATTCACACTGTTTGAAATTGTTTGCTATTTTAAATAGTAATAGAGTGAATTTTTTTGTTGTGAAATCATTGTAGATAAATTCCTGAAATTGGTGGGCCAACGAGTTTTTCAAAACTTTAAGGTTTTTTGATATGTATTGCGAAATTGACCTACAGAAGAATAGTACTGGTTTATACCTTTTCAAACTCTGAGCATTTTACTTTTAAAATCTTTACCGATTTCACAACTCAACCATTACAGAAAATATAGATCTTTGGTTTTGGTTTTAACTGTTTTAGTAGGTATTTTTATGACTGTTCATTTACAATTCACCAAAAACAGAAAATTAATGACTAGATTTTTCTTGAGGTTTAGCACATTAGTCTCATTTGTTCATTTTAGGTTCATGCCTCACTGTTAGATTCCTGCCTGCCTGCTGATGATATCAGAGATTAACTTGGAGGTTCCTTTCCATTCAGTAGGAAATATAACTGGTTTTATTTCCACATGAGGTGTCAGTCTGTCTTGCTCCCTCCTTCCCATTCTCTTTCTTCCCTTTCCTAAAGACAGTATGTTTAAGAAGGTTAGATGATTCCTTTAGCAGGATCTGAAGTCAATTCTAGAAAAGTTAATTGAAATGGGCTTGTCTTCCTCCTGCATTAACACTTTGCTAAATCTCTGTGTTGATGGAGGACAAGTGTTATTCTAGAGATCCCTTACTTAGCACACGTTCCCTTCTGCAGTGTTTTCTGGGTATCACTGCAGTGTAATGAGAAGATACAAGGACCAACAGACATGTTAGAGCCAGACAACCAAGTGCAAACAGAGAAGTAGTACAAGTATCTGAGTAGTGAGAGGATGCTATTTGAGTGAGATAAAACAGTGAGTGTCCACAGAAGTTAATTGAGAATGTCACATTGTAACAGAAGAGGTTAGTTCCATGATTATTTTAGAGACTTTGAAGGAAATATGAAAAAGTATGTGATATTAATTAAATAAAAATAAAGCTTCAAGCTGTGCCATGTTTTTTTCTAAATCATTTTTTCAACAAACATTTATTGAATACCCAATATCTGCCAAATTCTGTGTTAGGCACACAAGATGCAAGATAAAGCATCACTGTCTAACAGTCTAGTAGGAAAATCAGACATATAAACACAGGTGGATATACAACTTTGTTACATTATTTACTGTTCTTCTCTATATTTTATATATGTTTGAAAATAAAAAAGAATCACCTCAGCAATGCACAGCTGCTTCAAATGCCATATTCTAGCTCTTTGGGGGTATGTCTGACCTCAATGGCATAGTCTTTCTGCTAAGCAACATACCTAGCACAGAGTAGGCATTCAGTAAATATTTGTTTAATGAAAAATAAGATGTGATATAGTTTGATACCTCTATAGCAGAAATATATAGGAGAAATAGCGCAAAGTTGGCAGGGAGGAAGGAAAGTTTATGATACCTTTTAAATTTTCAAAGCTATTGAAATATTCCCTAGAAGTCTAAATTATGTAACAACATTGTTTAGAACAGCAGATTTCTAGAGTTTTTTGAGTTATAGCACTCTATTTTATGACATTTATATCTCCTTTTGTAAGTTAATTCAAAAAAGCATTTATTATTTTATGCCCAGCACCATGTTAGACGCAAAAGATGTGGAGGTTAACCGCATAATCTTTGCCTGTAAGGAGACAGATATTTTTGAACTTATGCAATTTAGTAGGACAAATAACTATGGCAGAGGTGAGCAAAAGGGCTAGGGTAAAACTTAGGGTGAAGTGCTACCTGAAGTATAGCTATATTTCTAGGTAAGCGTGCATGCGTTTGAGCGTGTGTAGGTGTCTGTGTGTATGTTTCATTTTTTATAGAATTGAAATCAAATTTTTATTAGGACAAGTTTCCTAAACCTTCTTGAAGTAATTAGAACCACCCTAGGATAACAAAACCGTATTAGGACTCGTTGGTGTGAAGTATTGTCCCTTCAGACTTTCTCCTAGGCATTGATTAGATCGGTTGAAGGTTCTGAATGAACAAGTGTGAGGAAATTGATACCTTTACCAAACAAAAGTGAAATCTTCCACAGTTTGCACAGGAGAAAAAAAGCGACAGTACAGTAGTAGAATCTGTAATTAAGAAGTGAAGGCTATGTAATGAGATCCTAAAGAATTTCCTAAGTTTTTATCTCTCTTTTACCATTATCTCATTTTGATTTCCTTTATCACAACAAGCCTGCTTGCTTTCTCTCTCACTTGTCCTTAGGGGACTTTTTTTCCTTCTCAACCTTTAGAGATAGTATGATTTCAGAGGAGAGGCTGTTATGCTCCAAAGATGTCAAAACTAAGATCATGAGGCAAGTAAATGACAGTTGTATGAACTGTGTTTGTATAATGTTTTATAAAGAGCAGTTATATTTAATCTTTTCAGCATCCTTGTGAGATAGGAGCAATGACCCATTTGACAAGTGAGGACACTAAAGATCAGAGAGTTTAATTACTTATGGAAAGTCACACAGCAGAATAACTAACCAACACTAGGAAATAGTTTCCACTCTCACCTTTGTGAAGTAAGATTTCTTAAATGATACTACTCATTCAACAAATATTTATTGAGACCTAGGCTAATGGAATAGAATAAAGAAATAAATCTACATATACATAGTCAACTGATTTATGATACAGTTAAAATGGACATGCAGTAGGGAAAAAGATGGGCTTTTTAATAAATTGCTCTGAAACAGTTGTATGGCTGTATGGAAAAAAATGAATTTGAATCCCTACCTTATATTATACACAAAAAATTAATTTGAGATGGATAAGAGGTCTAAATATAAAAGATAAAATAATAAAGCTTTTAGAAGAAAACAGAAGGTTATCTTCATGACTTTATCTTAAGTCAGAAATTTCTTAAATAGGCAAAGATTTCTAAAACAAGATAAAATAAAGATCAAACCAGAAAGGAAAAATTGACAAATTGATGTTCATTAAAATCAGTTCATCGGGGCCAGCCCGGTGGTGTAGTGATTAAGTGCGCGTGCTCTGCTTTGGTGGCCCGGGGTTCGCAGGTTCGGATTCCGGGCGTGCACCGATGCACCACTTGTCAAGCCATGCTGTGGCGGCGTCCCATATAAAGTAGAGGAAGATGGGCACAGATGGTAGCCCAGGGCCAATCTTCCTTGGCAAAAAGAGGAGGATTGGCATTGGAAGTTAGCTCAGGGCCAATCTTCCTCACCAAAAAAAAAAAATTCATCGAGAGAAGAAAGTAAAAAGGCAGGCCACCAAATGGGAGAAGATATTTGCAATGCATATATATGATAAAGGACTCTATTCAGAATACATTTAAAAATCCTACAAATCCATACAAATAAAGTCAGTCAACCTAATAGGAAAATAGGCAAAATGCTTGAACAGGCATTTCACAAAAGAGCTAACCAAATGACCGATAGACGTATGAAAGGGTGTGCAACTTTATTAGTCATCAGGAAAATGCATAATAAAAGCATAAGACCACTGCACACCCATGAGAATGACTAAAATTAAAAAAGCTGACAATACCAAATGTTGGTGCAGATGTAGAGCAACTGGTGGGAGTGTAAATTCATATAAATACGTGGAAACACTGTTTGGCAGTACCTTCTAAAGCTTGACTTATGTATATGCCCTGTGACCCAGCATACCAAATGACATCAAGAAATATGTTCATAGCAGGACTCTTCAATATAGCCCCAAACTGGGGCTATAAACTGGGGCTATACTCTTGATGGACAAGGGTCCATCAAGAGTAGGATGGATAAGTTAATTGTAATGTAGTCATTGTATTCAGCAGTGCTTTCTTAACCTAACTGTGGTGAAGGACTATACTTTTTCCCTATCTGTCAGAATGAAACTCGTATAATACAATATTACACACAGTGTCAAACCACTCTAAAAATTTCTAAATACTCACACACACCTTCTGTACTCATTACGTTGCAGTCAGTGGCAAACAGGGTATGGACCGGTGGTGGTCCACAAACTGCACTTTGAATAGCCTGCTCTCAAGCAATGAAAATGAACAAACTGCGACTACACACAACATGGATGAATCTCACAACCAGACACAAAAGGGTCTATATTTTATGATTCTATTCATATGAAGTTCAGTGACAGCAAAATCACTAACCCGTGATGTTAGACGTTAGGATTACCCTGGAAGAGTGAGAAATTGTCATTTGAAAGGGCCGTGAGGGGAATTCTGGGGTTCTTAATCTTGGCATTGCATCATTTTCATGTTGCTTATAT
This sequence comes from Diceros bicornis minor, assembly GCF_020826845.1. NCBI lineage: Eukaryota > Metazoa > Chordata > Mammalia > Perissodactyla > Rhinocerotidae > Diceros > Diceros bicornis. The sequence continues at coordinate 17,427,521 of NC_080764.1, read as the reverse complement.
GGATGTGCTCATTTCATGAAAATTTATCTAGGTGTAAACTTATGATTTGGGCACTTTTTGTTTATGTATGTTTTACTTACCATTTACATGAAAAATGATTGAGCACCTATTAAACACATGCCTTGTAAAATTGTAAGGGTAATAGATTAGTGGAGAAAGCAATATATATGCAAGTATGTAAACAAATGTGGAATTATAAAATATGACCTCATAAAAGAAATCATAGTAAGATACAATGATAGAGAATAATGAAGGAAGGAATCTACTTAGATAAGGTGTAAAGGAAGGGGCTTCTCTGAGAAGATATTTTAGCTGAGACCTGGAGGATGAAAAGGAATCAGTGATGCCAAGAATGGAGACAAACAATCCAGGGATTTCAGTAACTGTTTTGAGTAGAGAAATAGAATTTAGTGGATTTACTTTAGGGTAAAAAGAGGGCATTGCAGACATGGGGTGCCACTTGGGAATTGGTGTTACGAAAATTAGGACAGGAGGAAATGGGACGGAAAGAAGTAGGATTTTGGTTTACAGTTGCAAGTAATAGAAAGACCAAAATGGATAGTTTTGCAAGAGGTTTGTCAACATCAGCATGAGAAGAGAACATGTGCTAGCTAGAATAAGGAAAAATCTAGTTTAAAAGGAAGTGCATTCCCAGTTAATTTTCAAAACCAAGGAAAATATGATCTTATTAAGAGTTAAGTAATGGATGAGTTTCACATGTGTTTCAGTGTGCTTCATGTAATTTGGAGTAAGTAAAAATATATTTACATATTAGGGAATTTTGATTCAGCCATTTGAAAATGGATGGTGAATGGGACAGCATTCTTAGTGTATTCTACCACTCTTAGTGTCTCTGGCATTCCACTGGTCCCTCTTCCTCATTTCCTTCCCCCCACCCCAACACACAGTTACTTCCTTATCACTCATTTCAGCTCTATCAGTCTTACCTTTTATTTCCTTCCTCACTCATCCTTCTCCCTCACCTTCACATGTGTCATTGAGAGTACTAAGCACTTTCATGTGCATCATCTTCTTTAATTTAATCCTTTTATAACCCTAACAGTCTCATGTTTGTGGAGATGTATGTGGGGAAACTTGGCTCAGAGAAGCTATATGACTTGTCTAAGGTCACAGCTTAAACTCCTGACTTCACATGCAGTGCTTTTTCCATTATGCCCCTGAGGCCTTCATCTCTTGCAAATCTACACATGATGGTGTTGTGTTTAAAAGAGTGTCATCTGCATTATGAGTAATGAAAGTGTTGCTATTATTTGTTAGATTTTATAAGAGACATCTTCTTCTTAGAAGGGCTGAGTTAGATATATATGATTATAGGATATTTATGTATAATATGTGAATATATTTCACTTTATATAGACTTGAAATAAATTATGTATATACTAAAGTTTAAAAATTTTTTAATAGCTTTTGAAGTAAATGGAGCCTTCCTCAAGTGTAGCATATCCAGGATCTCTATCATAATTATCATTAATTTCATGTGTGTTCTTAATTTCTAAAAATCTGGGAGAAGAGAAATATGATCTTGATGCAGATGATTAAAGAAATTGTAGTGACCCAAGATCTCACTAAAAATGAGGAGGTAAACCAAATGATTATTCAGAACTTAGCTTATTTCCAACTGTTGGTTTTCTTCTCTCTGACTATGTGTCTTTAATACCACTACCAATGAGTAAACATTGGAAACATAGGAGATTAAACTCAGATCACTTGTTTTCCATCACTTGCTGCTAGCTTTGGAGGAACTAGGAGATTAAGAAAATTAATTAAAAGGAAGCTGATAGATTATAGATTTTAATCCATTGCTTTTGAAAGTTGAGATGCTAGACATTTTTATTAAGGATGTACAACCCGCTCTTAAAATATCTGATAATATTACATCTGTTTGAACTTTTATAATGATTAGTAAACTGGAACAGTATACCGTCAAACAAAAGAATCTAAACTTTCTAGAAATGGCAAAGATCCCTAGTTGAATTGAATCTTAAGATAAAGTAAAACAGTGTGTGATACATGGGTGCTGATCACGTCTCTCTTTGCCTGACATACCATAAGGAAGCGGCTAGATTGACAACTTCTGGTTTCAGCCATTTCTGGAGGTGATTGTAGCTGTCCATATGAGACAGTGACTATTCACTTAATATTGCCATGGAAATTCTTCCTAGAATATCCTGACTTCTACCATGTATGGTATAAGAATGACTCTTGGGAGGCAGAATGGCCATAAGATGACTCCCAGCAATGTAGTAATGCACCAGACTCCTTCACTAAGGCATTCAATCCCCAATTTTTCCTCTCCTCTTTTTTATTTGCCATAGAGTGATTCTCATCAGTTCCGTGTCATGGCAGCTGTCCTTCGCCATTGTTTACTAATCGTAGGTCCAACTGAAGACAAAACAGAAGAGCTGCACAGGTAGGTAACCTCTGTATTGATATCAGTGAAGGACATCATCAGCTCTTGTTCTTTTTATGCATCTAATTTTAATTGTTATAAGCACAAGGAAATGAAAGTATTACAGTAAATCAGGTAAATCAGAAATCATTACTATGCCTTGATGAGAAGTTTTCATTCTGTCCCCTTTGACTTTGTTATATTGAGCCCCAACAAGAGAAGAGAATTTGGCATTTGTTGCCTTCAACAATAAAGCCCAGAACAACAATAATAATAATACCACTCAGTTATTGAATACTGTGTGTGGCATTATGCTAAGTGCTTTATAAAGGCTAACTTCTTTTAATCATCACACCAACCTTATGAGGGAAAAACTACTGTTTTTCCCTTTCAATAGATGATGAAAATGAGGCACAGAAAGATCAAGCAATTTCTCCAAGATCACACAGCCCTAATAAGTGAAAGAGCTTGGATTTGAACCCTGCTTTTAATTACTACACTTAAACTAATACTCTTACTAATTTCATTATTAGAGTATTTACCAAAAAGTGTATCTTAAGCAATATAAATCAAATTTTAAAAACTTATTATAAGAATTGGGTCACATTCTCAAGTATTACTATATAAAAAAAAGCTCAAGTTTTTGACTTGCCTGTTAGAGCTATTAATGGACTGCTGTTAAAATTTACTATTCTCTGAGAATAACTGAATAAGTATTAATGCATTTTTCTAGTTCTCTTACTTTTTATCTTATATCAGATTAGTAGTAACACTTCTGACGTTAACATGAGACTGCTCATGGTGCTTTAGTCTATAAGAATACAAATAGTATTTAAACAATTCAAATAAATTCAAATCTGCAAACAAATAACTTTGGCATTAACTTTGCTTTACAAATAAATTTAAAATTGAATTCTTTTTAATAGTAGAAATTACCTTTTGAGCATTTACAGTATTCTGTTTTCCAAAATATGGCTTATATAAAACTTTATAGAAGCACAACCAGAATGTAAAATGAAACATACCCTTAATTATTATTTTTCTATCAAATCCATATTGTTTTAGTTATGGTCAGCAATTTATTATTTGATATTGTACTGAGTTTGTTGGTAGGTTATCTTTATGTACTCTGCCCTACAAGCCTTCAAAAGATCGTTTTCTTCACAATTAAAAAGTATGATTTTTTCTGCAGCTACAGATTAAAAGTTCCTTTCATCTTCTTGAGACTGTGCCTTTAAAAAATAATCAGATTAGCTGCAATAAATCATATCCTCTAAAAAGATTTTATTAAGCATTTTGACTCATTGTTATTTCTCTCATAATCAAGAGACACTAGGAGTCTAGAAACTAAAACTAAAAGAAAATGGGTTTATAAGCCTAGGAGTAAGTTGATTTTTTTTTTTTTTTGGAAATCAGATAATACAAGTTAAATAGCATTCATAAAAGACTGTGAGGAGAAAGTGTTTTGACAGGAATTGTTAGACTAGTCACAAAAAAACATTGCTAAGGATTTCTATGAAGAATGAATTTAATATTTTAACAGAGCACCCAGCATTTGTCAAAAGAAAGCAAAACTGCATAGAGGTTTTAAAAACCAGATTTAAAAAAAAAATAATCAGATATCTTTATTTTCCTGTCTGATGATTTTGCTTTAAATATTTATTTTTCTTAAATAAATTTGAAAGATATTTTTCTTTAAATTTGCTTTTATCTTAAAAGTTGCTTTGATAAAATATCTGTTAGCTACACTGTAAATAAGAAGGGATATCCATAGAGCCACAGACAGGATTAGGAGTATTTCTCAAAGGCTTTCCTGGGAGATTGAGGTTGCTGCTGACTTGACAGTTTATCTGGAATTGGCCCTGCATGTCCCTTTAATCAGAATTAAAGTGATTAGTATCATTTGAGCAATAATGACTCGAGGCTAATCTATTTAAATACAGAGAAAACTGCACCAACCTCAAAGGGCTGTTTTATTTATTTATTTTATTATTATTATTTTTGTGTGTGTGTGTGAGGAAGATCAGCCCTGAGCTAACATCTGATGCCAATCCTCCTCTTTTTCCTGAGGAAGACTGGCCCTGAGCTAACATCCGTTCCCATCTTCCTCCACTTTATATGGGACACTGCCACAGCATGGCTCAACAAGCAGAGTGTCGGTGCGCACCCGGGATCCGAACCGGTGAACCCTGGGCCGCTGCATCGGAGTGCGTGCACTTAACCGCTTGCGCCACCGGGCAGGCCCCTCAAAGGGCTATTTTAGGAACCTTACTAGAATTATAATTTCTTCTAAGTTCTGCTCCTTTGTAGTGACCCTGAAAACAGTTTGTATGTGTGTATTTAAGGTAAAAGTTAAAACAACAACAACGTTCCAAAGTAACATCTCATTCCATTTTTTTAAGTTATTTTCTAAGTTTGTTTTTTGCTTTTTTTTTGGACACTTCGATTTGTTTTAAGGAAAAATGTAATGACATAGGTAAACCTAGATAGTATAGTGTACAGTTATGCATTATCATCAAACTCAAGGGGTTGTAATAATGATTAAATGAAAAATTAATAAAGCACTCTATCCCTGGCACCGAGTAAGCTGTCAGTAAACAGGGCAGCTGCTACTGCCAGTGCCACTTCTATTACTATTATTATAATAAGCATATTGGCTTTTAGATCCAATGTTCAGTTCCAGATTTTTTTAAAAATTGTTTCTTGATTTTGATATTTTGTTTAGGAACTTATTTCTATGTATATCCTATGATCATGTAGAGAAATCTGTTTTCTGTTAATTTAAGTTTTTCTCAAGCCAGATATATTCTATGATACACGCTTGTCAGGAGCCTGTTAAGGTGCTCCAGGAGACGAGTGAGTAAAACACTGGCTTAGCAGCAGTTTTTTCTGATGTGTTGTCTCTGTAAGACAGTGTCTTTTTTTTGCCCAGAGAAATCAAGCAGACATGGACACAGAGATAAAATGAGTTGGCTCACAAAGACAGCTGACCTTGACCTTTATTTCTACTAATAAGTATCTTAGATAGTTTTTAAAATCTGTTTGTTCTATTTTATTTCCTTTTGTCTATTCTTATGGTAACAAGTTGATCCGCCTTTTTTGCTACATTAAAGGACATCCTAATTCTGTTCCTCTCTACTATCTGCCTAAAAGTATTTTTAGCCCTCTTGTCTATAATCAATAATCTTATGCATAAACATTTAACCAAAAAAAGTTACTTGTGGATGTGGCAGTGGTTTTGATTTATTTTGGAGAGAAGGGTGAAGATGGGGATGGCCTACACACTAGAGAAGAGAGGAGAGGGGAGGACCAAATCTGATTTAATTTCTGTTAGCCTCTCAGTCTAATTTCTTTCACTCAGTACATTGGCATCTACAAAGTGCTTTTTTTCTTTTTTTTTCCCTTTTTGGCATCCAGAAGAGCCAGTATGTCTTTAAAAAGTACCTACGTCCCTGCTTTTTTGTTGTTGTTTCTTTCCTCTGACCAATTCATTTTATCTTATATATTGAAGGGGACAGTTTAGTACCTAATGACACCTCATTACAATCCTAAGCATAATCTCTTTTTTTTTCAGCTTTATTCAGACATAATTTACATATAACATTAAGTTTAAGGTGTACAACTTGCTGATTTGATACACTTACATACTGCAAAATGATTACCACCATAGCATTAGCTAAGCATCATGTCTTACACACGGCAGACTTAATAAATGTTTGAAAATTGGATGATTTCATTTCAGTTTATGTTTGTTAACTGAGCACTTACTATGTGGTAGGCACTATGTTGAGCTATAGGGCAACAAAGATGAATACAGTGTAATCTGTATTCAGGGCTCTCCAGGGCTCACCAACTGGGGGGTAAAACAGACTCGTAAGTAGGTAAGTGCAGTTGTTTTGATGGGTGTTGTGTCAGACATGAACAAGCTTATGTAGTTATACAGAAAAAAGGAGGGTTTACTTTGGAGAGATCAGGGAGATCTTTTTATTTTTATTTTTTTGTTATCATTAAAGCTCTTAGCTCTTTAACCTGATTCTCACTGTGAATAACAGTTATCTAGGTGAACAGTATTTTCTGAACTATAGACAGTCCTCATACTTAACAATGGTTCAACTTAACAATTTTTCAACTTTATAATGGTGGGAAAGCAATACACATTTATTAGAAAACGTACTTCGAATTTGAATTTTTGTCTTTTCCCAGGCTAGTGATATGCAGTAGGATAGGATATTCTCTGGTGATGCTGGGCAGTGGCAGCAAGCTGCAGCCATGCCATCAAGGGGGTAAACAACCGATACACTTGCAACCATTCTGTTTTTCACTTTCAGTACAGATTCAATAAACTACACAAGATATTCAGGACTTTATTAGAAAATAGGCTTTGTGTTAGATGGTTTTCCTCAAATGGAGGCTAATGTAAATGTTCTGAGCACATTTAAGGCAGGCTAGGCTAAGCTATAATCTTCAGTAGGTTAGGTGTGTTAAATGCAGTTTCGACTTAACGATATTTTCATCATCTTTCATTGGGATGTAACGCTGTCATAAGTTAAGGAAGATCTGTATAGCTAAGCACCATGCTAGGTGCTTGAAGGACTCCACGGTGCATACTCTGGAGGAACATAGAGTCTAAATGGAGAGACAAGACATAAATATTATGAAAAGTTAAATAACAATTCAAGATAAGAATAGAAGAGATATCACAAGATAGTTTTTGAATAGTTTCCCAGTGAATTAATTATCCGAGTAATAATTGCTAGTAGAATTTGAAGGACAAGCTCACTATGGTCTAGCATGATGAGGAAAATCTTCCTCACTCATACTGTACCTGTTCTCCATCCTCATCCAGACCTCTGGTACCCTGCTGATTCCTTTTTCTCCTGTCTGTAAGCCCCCTTATAGGTTTACTTTCTTCCCTCTCCATTCTAAAGCACTGATTCATCATTTCAGCCTCTCTCTACACTCTCATTGTCACGTCCTGCCAGTATTCAAGCACCCAACCCCAGATCTGACAGACCACTTTCTTTCTCCACTTCTAAACTCAAGCTGCTCAGTCCTGTGGGAAAGTTTTACCTAACCTGACAGATTGGTCCATCCTTTCCACTGCATGCGGAGTCGTTTCTCAATAAGCTGATCTCTGCTTAGAATCCTCTCGTGGTTCCCCTCTGCCTTTATGATTAAGAGCAAACTACTTTTGTCACACTGCATTATTAATGATCTGCAGCTTCATCTGGGAAATCTATATTTCCTTGGGTTCTGCCTTCTTCTATGCCAGGACAACTCTGGTTTCAGGTTATCAGTAACCTATCTGGCCAAAACATATATCTCATCATGGCAATCCCCTTTATAATCCGCCCACCTCACTCCACACACACATACACACATCTTTCTGGTCTTATTGCATACTAAGCCCCCTCCTTTAGAGGCCTTGTCCTTTGCTTTAGACTTAAGGACGTTTTTGGTTCCCCACAGATGCCATAGTCTCTCCTTACTCCAAATTTTTGCTATTCCCTCCTATAGTGCAACCTGTCTGCTGTTCAAAAGCTCCTTAATAGTTGCCATTTACTATGTACCAGGCAGAATACTTTGCATGCCTTTTTTCATTTAGTCCTCACATTAACCTGGTGGGATAAATTTATTTCCATTTACTTTAGAGATAAGGTCACCAAGGCCTAGAAGAGGTCATGTAATTTGCCCACAACACACTTTTACTAAGAGGCAACCTAGAATTCAAACCATTGCTTTACAAATTATGTTATGTTTTTTTCTCTTAGGAAAAGGAGTATATTTTATTTATTTTTGTATACTTAGCACCTAGCACAAGGCATAGTAAATATCTGTTGAGAATGAAGTGAGGTTTGGACTAGCCTTGATGAGAATGTTGTAGGCAGGAGAAACATGGACAAATACAGACATGAGAAATATGTCTCTGGCACATTTAGAGAACAATGACGAGGTCACTGTGGATTAAAAAGGTATACTTAGCTGAGAGCAGCATTCAGGGGTCCTTCCATCTGTAACTTATCCACAGTTTTCTTGACGCTTCCCTACCTGCTGCTGCTCCAGTCTCTCTTGCCCTTTGCCGCAAAACTCCTCTAAGTGTCGACTGTCTGATTCTTCTACTATTCTCTCTACTATGGTTTTAATCTCACTACTCCACCAGAATGGCAATTATTAAGGTCACTAGTGACTTCTGTGTTGCTAAATCCAGTGGTCATCTTACCTGATCTGTCCACATAATTCGACAAAGTGATCACTCCATTCTTACTTACATACTTTCTTCAAAGATACCATACTATCTTAATTTTCCTCCTACCTCACTACTTATAATTTCTTCCTTTACTCCTCAGCCTCCGGACAATGGAGTGCCCCAGGCTCAGCCCTCCTAGTCTTTCAGTCCACACTCATTCTCTTACTGATCTAATTCAATTTTCTGTCTTTGAATACCATCTACATGCTAATGACTCCTCAGTTTATATTTCTAATCCTGATCTCCCTCCCTGAGCTCCAGACTCTTACACTAACTTCCTACTAGCATCTCCACTTGGAAGTCTAATAGACATCCCAAACTTAACATATCCAAAATTAAACTCTTAATCTTCCCCTAAAAAGCTGCTTCTGCTGCTGTGTTTCCCATTTCAGTTTATGGCAACTCCAGCTTTCTACTTACTAAGGCTAGAACCTTGGATTCTCCTACTCTACAACTAGCCTGTCAGGAAATCCTTCCAGATGTATCCGGATCTAACGACTTCACTGTTATCACCCTGTTCACTCACCTGAATTATTATAGTAACTCCCTAACTGATCCTCCTCACCTTTGTCTTACTACCAACTGTTCTCAATGCAGTAGCCAGAGTGACCCTTTTAACATAAGATTATTTATCACCATGCAAAACCCTGCAATGGCTCCCCATTTCACTCAGAATAAAACTAAAGTTATAATAGCCTGCAACACCAATCTGACCCCCCCCATACCTGTCTGATCTCCTCTCCTACTCCTCTCCCTGTGTATGGTAGTTCAGCCACACCAGCCTCTTTGCATTTCTTCAAACATGCCACTGCTCCTGCCCTGGGGACTTTGCTCTTCTTCTGGAATGCTCTTTCCTCAGATAGTCACATGGCTCACTCTCTAACTTCAAGTCTTTGCTTAAATGACACCATCTCAGTGAGCTCTGCCCTAACCACCCTATTCAGAATTGCAACCCGCATGTCCTACCTTACCCTCCTGGGTTTTCCCTCCAGACCCCTTATCACCTTCTAGCATGCTGTTCAGTTAACTTATTTTTTTGTTTACTTTTCATTGACTGTTCTCTCCATGTGGGAAAATAAGCTCTATAAGGTCAGGGATTTGTCTCTATTTTCTTCATGATACCTGCCTAAAATAATGCCTGGTACAAGTAATTAATAAATAATTACTGAATTGAGTTCAAGTAAAGTTAGGTATTTACAAGTGAAAATCTTTTGGAGATGTTAAGGTTCATTTAAGTAGATTTTCCAGCCATGAAAAAAGATACGTGAACGGCAAATATAGAGAAAATACATTTGACCGGGAAGATCTGTTAACAGCTGTAGGTCTGCATGTACCATTATCATGGTCCTCAGTGTCATCTGGTATTAAATTATGTTTAGTCCAGTGACTGATACAGGACTGGGTTTTAGATTGCCTTCCCTCTCCCACATACTAGCAAGGCTTTAATCAGGGCATTAAGGAGCTCTAAATAGGCCTTGCTTTTGATCTGCATATCAGGAGGGGGCTGGGAGCATGAGTAGGAGGATGTCGTGTCCCAGTGATTAATGATCTCTAGGAAGCTGAAAAGGGGAGAGTAATATACACAGTATTTCTACCCCCTGGAGTAGGAATGCAAACACCATTGTGCGGATCTGTGCATAGTCACTGACTTCCTGGTAGCTGGAGAATTTCATACACTCTTCTACCACAAATAAAACTGTCAGAGAAGTGACAGAGCTCAAAAAGCTGGCCTTCCTTACTTAAAAAGAATAGCTCAAACACAGTGAGCCAGAAAATGAATTTTGTAGGTGTTTGGGAACCCAGTTGTTTAATAAGAAAGGAGAAAATGAGAACTTTTCTTGAAAAGCCTAAAACCTTCAAATATTTGTTAAATCAGACTCTACATTCTGTTTCTTAAATTTACTGAATTCCTTGAAACTGCTTATTTTAAATGAATTTAAAGGAAAAAACATTCTCTTGTAATGAAATGCATCATCTTAAACTTTTCAATGTGGTCTCTCTGGTAGATTCAAAGAATCATACTATCGATGGATTCCAGAGCCTATTGCCCTATGTGTTGAAAAGAAGTCCTAACATTTCAGAATGGCTTATACAGTTTTAGAAAGTAATTCTAAGGTAGAATTCTTTAGTTTTTTTTTCTTTTAACCCCAGCGAATCTATGATATTTAATAACAGCTTCCAAATGCTTAAGTCAGAAGCGAAACATTTTTAACTATAGATAAGGAACTACGGATGTTTGTTTGCAAAAATTTTATAAAGAAAGTTTGTGGGGAAAGCATTATATTTGAACCAATTGTGACTATTTACAAATAACCAAAAGTAGGAACTTTGTTTAACAGTAGTAGTAGTAATAGCAGCAGCAACAGGAATAGTAGATTTTTAGTGGGGACAACTAAATAACTTCTATTTTACCAGGAACCATTCATTTATAGGACTGGGTAAATTATTTTTGTTCTTGGTTCCGATATTTTGATGCCCTTTACATTATCACTCATTCTGCATTGTCTCATTTTTAAACTTTGATTTCTTGTAAATTTTTTTCCCATAATATAAAAAGAAAGAAAGGAAATATTCATTCTTGGGGAAATGGAACCATACTTCAGGCTAAAGGAGAGAAAAAATTTTGTATTTTATTTCTGTTTTGTTGTTGTTGTTTATTTTGTTTTATTTTTTAGGGTGTCACTATAATCTAACTTAAAAGGAACTACTGTGGTCTAAATTAAGGCAACATCAGATAGATTAAGCCCTGAACTTGGTTTCCAAGTGGTTAGGCTTTTAGATTGCATTTGCAAGAGTTTATTTTTAGTCAGGATGTGGTTATTTTTAGATCTGCTTCTCTGTCACTAGGAAATGTAATGCCTGTCTTTCCATTGTTGTTTATCAGGAAGTTCTGAGGCACAGGCTTATAAGATCCAGTTAGCACAGAACACCGCCTCTCCTTTTAGATGAAAGAATATGAAATAATGCGTGAAGGAAAATATATTAATTGAGAAAATGTCTAATTTTTAAATTGTTAGTGGCATTTTCATCTCTTATACACTGAACAACAGAACCAGATTTTTAGGGAATACCAAAAATAAAAGGTTTGGGTTCCCCCTGCTGGTGTGCATCCCTGGCTCGTATATTCATTATTACATAGCAGAAAGGCCTAGAAAATAGAGATTCAAAATTGTTATGTTGGCCTCTTTTAAAGAGACTTCGTGATGAGAGAGGGAGAATAAGCACCATTACTCATTTTCTGCAACTGTCTTACAAAAAATGGGATGATCTAAAAATTGTATTTTCTCCATCTAGAAGAACAAAACTTAATCCTACAATATTTGGTTTTTAATGTTGTTGCCTCTGTGATAAGCTGCTTATATACAGCTTCTCAAATGCTTAGGTTGTAATCTAAGGAATAATAAAACACCAGTGGCTTCACAAAAGGATTTAAACCCCAAGGAAAAAATGCAAAGCTAGCATTGTATCATAATAAAATTAAAGAGCTGGTGTTAAAGCTCACTAATTCCTATTTTAGCATTTCAGAAAGTGACATGACATCATATGATTGTGTGTCCATTTAACATCTGTTCTTTCTAATTTGTTACATGTGTGTTTGAAACAGTTCTCTTTATTTCTGTTTCTTAGTCAGTAAATGCCAAGTAATAGTAAAGGCTCATTTTGAAAAAGAAAAATTTTAATTGACTCCTAAAAGTCACTTCGGAACTTACTATTATGTGCACATTTTAAAGGACTATTCAATCAAATTAAAATATTGTATTTTTAAATTGCTTTTCAGCAATGCAGTCAACCTTTTAAGCAATGTTCCGGTCTCTTGTTTGGATGTTCTCATTTGTCCATTAACCCATGAAGAAACAGCCCAAGAGGCAACAACTCTAGATGAACTGCCCAGTGATAAAACGGCTGAGAAAGAAACAGTTTTGAAAAACAATACCATGGTATACAATGGTATGAATATGGAGGCCATTCATGTTTTACTCAGTTTTATGGAGAAGAGGATAGACAAGGTAAGGCTGATAAAATGGAGGCCTTGGAAAGATGCTTCTAAAGATTGTAAATGTGCTATACATATCACATTTGGGCATGATTTTTTAATCTAAGTTTTTTTTTATAGCTGACGTCTTGCATAATTTTACTCTGGAAAGCATTTTATTGCAATATATGATAAATTACTGAAACCAAGTGAATTTATTTGTTTAAAGCTGAAAATTGTGTTGATGCAACACCAAAATTGTGACTGGTGCTGAGGAAAAATTAATTACTTTTCCATGTAGGTATTTTGTAAGTCCTAGGAGTAGAAATTATCACACCAAAAAACTTGATGATAAATACGTTCCATAATATCTAAAAGACATCTTTTGAAAAAAGATCGTCAACTTTTCATTTGTTGTGAGCTGCTTATTTTCCTGGTCTGTCACTTGCTTTGTCAGATAACTATATTAAAAGGCAGCAAAGTAGTATGGGTGGGTCATCAAAACTTTTGCCTCATTTAAGACCATTGGCTGAGCCAGTGAGGACCCTACAAAATGTAGGAAAATCCAGAAAGAATAAAAATGAGCATTAGTAAACATGAAAAGTTAACTGATGAAATGGAAATATTGTTGGGAAAATAATTTTTAAAATAGTTTGTAAAGCTTTGGTAACATAAAATGTCTCCCCCTCAAAAAAGGAGTATTACTATGCTCAGTTATATGGAGGAAAACAATACTATTAGAAATTAAACTAATGTAGCATGTATGGTTTTCTTTTTAGGGAAGCAGCTATAGAGAGGGTCTAACTCCGGTTCTCAGCTTATTAACAGAATGTTCCCGAGCCCATCGAAACATCAGAAAATTTCTCAAAGATCAGGTAACTGCTTAATGGATATTACATCTTAATCTTATATGTGTTTTTTTAACATAGAATTAATGAGTTGAATTCTTTCGTGAGGTTTTCTGTCAGAAACTCAGAAGAGTTAGTGTCAATCTTTGAAATCTTCCTAATCCAGAAATAAGTGATCTTGTGTATTTCTTTGTTATTCATTCATTTATTCAACAAATATTTATTGAGATCTACTATGTGCTGTGTTCTAAGCACTGAAAGATAGATGAAGTCTTTGCCTTGTGGAGTTTACCTTATAGTTGGAGGACAAAAAGTAAACAAATATATGATGTAATGGCAAGTGGTGATAAGTGTTCTGAAGAAAGATACAGGGGAAAGGAAAGAGGAGACTTAGGGGAATACAGGAGGGCCTCTCTGAGGAAATGACATTTGAGCGGAAATTTGGATAAGTACGAAAAGGATCTCTGAGAATGTCTGAAAGAGGATATTCTCTGAGAATGTTCTAGAATAGGAATGTACCAGAGAGAATAAGTTCAAAGTCCCTGAGATGAGAGAATGCTTTAGTATGCTTAAAGAAAAGCAAGAAGGCTAGACAACAATCTGCAAGGAGGGAGAGTGGTAGATGAAGTAAAAGAGGTAAACCAAATAACATAAGGTTGTCTAGGACTTTTGATTCTCTTCTAAATAAGATTGGAAAGCATTGGACCATTTTGACCTCATCTATATTTAAAGATACTCTGGCTACTATTGTAGGATAGATGAGAGGAGTGTGAATAGATGGGAAGAGTCCAGCCCAAAAGAGAGCTGGTGATGAAAGTTTGGAATAGGATGGTAATAGTTAGAGTTCATGGTAAGAAAACATTTTTCCACCACTGCGTCTAGTGTCTGTCTGCGTCTGTACCGCCATATCCTTTGTCTCCCCCTCTATCACAATGGATGAATTGTCCCTGTTTCCTTCTGTGGCCAGCCTGTGCACTAGTATCCTGGATCCCTTTCCCTCTCACCTTATCAAGAACTTTGTTCCTGCATTTATTTCCTCTCTTTCTTCTTAGGTTAATCTTTTTTTGTTGTTTTTTTTTTTTTTTTTTTTTAACACATTGGATCATTTCTGTCCACATCCAAACACATCTTCCATCTTAAAAACAAAAAAACCTTCCCTTAATCCCACTTCTCCAGCTGCCTCCCCATTTCTTTGCTCTTCTTTATGCACTGTTCCTCAGAATACTTTTCTATACTCACCATCTCTATTCTTTTTACTCATCTTTGATTCTCTCTTGAACCAACTGTAATTAGGCTTTCATACTTTCTACCCCACTGCAAAGGTGTTTATCAAAAGTCATTAACCCAATATTGCCAAATCTAATAGTTATCAAATCTTTTTTTTAATTCCCCAATAGCATTTTGATGTAATTGAGTATTCCCTCCTTTTTGAAATATTTTCTTTACTTCCGTTTCTAGAACATAATAGGGAACCTCTTCTTTGCAGTGCCCCAAGGCAATATTGTCTTTGTCTCCATTTCCACTCCCTTGGTGATCTCATTCAGCAGTCATGGTTTTGAAAATCATCTATAGGCTCATGACTCCCAAATTTATATCTCCAGCCCTGACCTGTCCCCTAAGCTCCAGATATGTAACCAACTGCATACTCATCTCTTCTCCTTGGATGCGTAATAGGTATCGTAAGTTTAACATCTCTCAAACTAATCTCTTGATTTCCCATCCCCCACCCTCTTTCTTCCTCTTCTTTCCACATTTCAGTACATGGTACTACCATTCACCCCATTGCTCATTTATTGCCGTATAGAATTTCCTCTAATAAATGAACCAGGTTCATTTTTCCCGTCTGTGGTCAAGCTTTAGTAAGCACTTCACTATGTGTAGAGTGCCTTAATAGATATTGCTGATAAGGAGAGATTGGAACATAGGGACTCGATGTTTGAGGAGTTTACAGTCTATTGAAAGAAGAGAGAGGTACCATGAAAGCATGAGTAATCATTTAAGCAAAATAAACTAGTTAATTAATAAATTAAGGTAATTTCCAAGTTTGATTATTTTAAGACACTCTACCGTGACTAGGAAGACTTGGTGAAGAATAATAAATGAAAATACTTTGAAGTTTTCTATATTTTTGCTTTTTCATATAAGAGATCCAGTTTCGACTAAACTGTTTAGGTTTTGCTATCTCTAACCTGGACAGACAGAAAACCTATTTGTTAAACAGCTTCTTTATATGAAGGCTTTGGGCCACACATTATATAGATTCAAAAGATTATGAGACCCACTCCTTATCCTCAAAGAAACACTATAGTATAGATAAAGAGATGAGACGTGACAAATAAAAGATAACTAAAGATACAAGACACAATTGAGAAATCAACTTTCCTTCTGAGAAGAATGCGCTGTAGACTATGATGATCAAGAAAAGCAGAACTTAAAATAACAGATAATTGGCTTTGATGATAGTGTTAATGGAACCATGACTAATTAATTATTATATCCTATAGTTGATACCTGATTAAATCCAACTCGTGCATACCCAAAGGAAATTGGTCTTGAGTATTCTGTATTTGGGCAGGTAGAAAGAGAACTGATGGTAGAAATTACTGACCCAGGTTGGGTTAGTCTGGAGAGGCTTATAGAAGAGGTGAGAATTCTGTGGGTTTGAAGAATTCTGTGGGTTTGAAAGAGGAACTGGACAAGATTTGCCAACGAAAAGAAAAAATTTGTTAGAAGGTAGTATTTAGGGGGAAATAGAAAGGGTCTCTACGTATGCAGTTTATCTGGGAGTGATATATAACAGTAAAAACAACAAAATGTCATTTTGAAAAACTTGTTTTAAGGAACCCTAAAAACATAGCTAACAAAGTTTTTGTGTGATAACCTTTGTTAATAGATTCTTTACTCTGGAACTTAGGCACATACTATATGAAGTCACTTGTTACATGTCTCATTCTTCTAGAAACAGGAAATAAACTCAGTATGGTTGGCTGAATCAAATAATAAGAATTTATCGTGCAATAACTTTATGCCTATAGAGCACAAAGAGCACTGTGCTCTACCCTACCAGAAATATTGAAAAGTATGGATTCTGTGAACACTTTGGGTAGATTACTCAATTTTCTGAGATTGAGTTTCTATTTTTGTTCACAGCTGTATCTCCAGTGCCTCCAGTACCTCTTCATACATGGTAGGCACTCAATATAGAAAGAGACAGAGGGAAGGAAGAAAGTCAGTTGAATGGATTAAATAAAATAATATACACATAAAGGCTCTGGCACTATAAATTATTATTTGACTTTGTGTCTATCCACATTTCCTAGCATAGTGCCTAGCTTATAGAATGCACTTTTAAAAAGTTACTTGAGTTAATTCATTCTTCCTTTAATCAGCAAATATTTATTAAACACCTGTAATATGCCAGACACTGAGAGCAGTAAACAAAACAGAGAGAAATCCCTGCCCCCATGGAACTGACTCTTTTGGAAGAAGGCAGATAGTAAAGAAATCAATGTATACTGTGTCAGGTGGTGATAAGTGCTATGAGGAAGGTTAAAGCAGAGTTGGGGAGAGGGATAAAAAAGAGAATGCTAATGGTTAGTTATATAATGTGGTCAGGAAATGTCTTCCTATAAATGACATTTGAACAGAAACCCAAAGGAAGTAAGGGAATGAGCCATGCAAGTTTCTAGAAAAAGTTTCTGGGCAGAAGGAGCAGCAAATGCAAAGACCGTGAGGCAGGAAAGTGCTTGGTGTGTTTAAGGAGTTCCATGGAGGTCTGTGTGGCTGTAGTGATGTAAGCAAGGAGTATAATAGAAATGAAGTCAGAAAAGTAGCCAGAAGCTGGATTATGTGAAACCTAAAGGAGTTGTAAGAACCTCATCTTTTACTATGAGTAAGATGAGAAGCCATGAGAACTGGAGGACTTTGAGAACAGGAAATGACATGATCTGACTTTCAAAGGATCATCCTAGCTGCTATGTAGAGAATAAATCATAGAAGGACCAGGATGGAAGCAGGGACCGCTTAGGAGGCTGTGGTAATAATCCAGGCGAGAAATACTGGTAGCTTGGTTTTGGTAATACTAGAGGAGATAGTGAGAAGTGGTTAGATTATGGATATATTTCAAAGGTAGAGCCAAAAAAATTTGCTGATGGATTGGATGTGGAGTATGAAAGAGAGGAGTCATGGATATTTCCAAGGTTATTGTACTAAACAGTTGGAAGAATGGACTTGCCATTTAGTGAGATGGAAAACTGCAGAAGGAACAGCTTTGGTGGAAACATCAAGAGTTCTGTTTAGGACATGCTAAATTTAAGAGGCTTATAAAAGTCTAGAGGCCAGGGAAGAAATCAAGATGGAGATATAATTCAGGGAGTTAGCAGTATATAGAGGCCATATAAAGCCGTAAAACTAGATGAGATCACCAATAGAGTGAGTGAAAATAGTGAGGAAATGTTGCCCAAGAGCTCAACCCTTGAATATTCCAACACTTAGAAAACAAGAGGAGAAAAGAGAATTGCCAAAAGAGGCTGAGATGAAGCAACCTGTGAGATAGGAGGAGAACCAGAGGAGGAGGGGTCTGGGTCGATGAATGGGTGAGTGAGTGAGCGAGCAAGCGAACAGACAAACCAAGCCCTCTGAAGATCCGTCTATAAAATAGGGATGATGATGATGTTACTACCTCCTCTGCAAGGTCACTGTGAGGATTGATTATGGAGAATGTATGCATATCATCTATTAGAGCATCTAGCACATAGGAAATACTCAATAATTAATAGCCATTTTTTATTATAAAATAAAACTAGAAAACGTAAGTACAGGTTTTTTAATTAAATACTGAAAATGCCTCAGGAATTAAAAGAAGGGAAAAATCAATATGAGTCAGGGTATTAAGGAAGTCTCCATGAAAGAAAGAGAAACTTGACCCAGACTTTAAAATGAATTTTTTTAGAGGCAGGCAGAGGCATTCCAGGTACTGAGATGAATGAAAACTCAGAAATGGATTTGAATATATCATGGTGGTACAGTGAAGAGATATTTCTCTTCAAATGAAATTTCGTTACAGGCATGAAATTATTTGAGGTTTGTTTTTTGTTGCTGTTTAGTTTTATTTTATTTGGAAGCAAACCTATTTATTTTCAAAACATTTTTTCCATTCATAAAACTGAGCTCAGTAGACATTACAAGACTGACCAGTTGCGTGGTACCACCCTCACTTTGTCTAGTACTCATGATTGATGATGGTTCTGCATTTGTGCCATTAGGTTTTACCACCATTGAGGGATGTGACAAATCGACCTGAAGTTGGCTCAACTGTGAGAAATAAGCTGGTGCGCCTCATGACACATGTTGACCTTGGAGTCAAGCAAATTGCTGCTGAATTCCTTTTTGTCCTTTGCAAAGAGAGAGGTAGGTTAAACTCTCTTTGCCCTCTACTTTTTTATCTTTCTTGGGGAATTTGAGAAATCTTTCTGTTAGTAGTGGCCATCTCATTCCACTCTTTTCAGAGTTTTCTCTCTGTCTGTTCTATTAGAGGACCTGAGGAGATATTAAAAATTAATAATTTAAAAACATTTTCTATACGCTTCTGAATTCATTGAGACATGCAGACAGATAAACTACCAAACATACTCATATTTAAACTTTCCCTTCAGTATCCTTAACCCAGACTTCTTAATCTTGATGAGTCAGGACCTGGAGCCATTATGAAAAATCTGCCTAAGTCAGTCAGGTGCTACTGTTTTGATAACCATACCAAGGCTCAGGTTAGTTCCCCTTTAATTCCTCTTGGAATTAAAGCTATAGGAGTTTTGGTTCTTTTCACTAAGTTCTTTAATCAATATTTATTGAATGTGAGCTATATAATACACTGGATAGAAGTATAAAAATGTCTAAGATAGGATCTGGCCCTGTGGCCTAGTGGTTAAGTTCACTGTGCTCTGCTTCAGCTGCCCAGGTTTGGTTCCTGGGCATGGACCTACACCACTCATCAGCGGCCATGCTGTGGTGGCAAGCCACATACAAAATAGATGAAGATTGGCAACAGATGTTAACTCAGGGCTAATCTTCCTCAAGCAAAAAGAGGAAGATTAGGGGCCACAGTGGTTAAGTTTGTGCACTCTACTTTGGCGGCCCGGGGCTTGTGGGTTTGGATCCCAGGTGGGGACCTACATACTGCTCATCAAGCCATGCTGTGGTGGTGTCCCACATACAGTATAGAGGAAGATTGGCACAGATGTTAGCTCAGGGTGAATTTTCCTCAGCAAAAAAAAGGAGTCTTAAGATATACCCCTTACCCTTGAGATAAGGGTGAGATAGAGGTAGAGAGAAATTTAAAAATAACTATACTACAATGTAATAAATACTACTCTATAAGTATATAAAGTGATTGTCTTCTGAGATACATCTAATAATTAAAAATATTTCCTAAAATTGTATGGGTTCTATTTGCTCAGCAAAAGGCAAGTTCTCCAAACAAGGAATTTTTACTAAGTTATTCAGATATTCTTACCTATTTCTTTCTTCATCTCCTAGTTTATAAATGTGCTAGTATAAAAGTCCTATCTAAGCAGATTTTATATTCCACTTTTTTAAAGTACTCCAGTTTTGTGAGATAGATAATTTGGAGGTGGAAAACTTCACTCACTTTTCTCAAAATCTTAAGTCAGTTGAATTCTCTTTTTTCCCCTCAGCTTTATTGAGGTATAATTGACAAATAAAATTGTATATATATATAAAGTATACAACATAATGATTTGATATACATAGTGAAATGATTACTACAGTCAGGTTAATTAATACATCCACCACCTCACGTAGTTACCCTTTTTTTTTTTGTAGTGAGAACGCTTAAGATCTACTCACAACAAATTTCAAGTGCACAATACAGTATTATTAACTATAGTTAGCATGCTATACGTTAGATCCCCAAAACTTATTCATCTTATAACTGAAGGCTTGTACCCTTTGACCAGTATCTCCCCATTTCTCCCACCCCCAAGCCCTGGTAACCACCATTCTACTCGCTGTTTCTATGAGTTTGAATTTGTTTTTTTAGATTCCATATATAAGTGAGATCATACAGTATTTGCCTTTGTCCAGCTTATTCATTTAGAATAATGTTCTCTAGGGTTTTGTTGTCACAAATAGCAGGATTTCCTTCTTTGTCATGGCTGAAATTATAAAATATACAATATTCCCTTATATACCACATCTCGTTTATCCATTCATCTGTCAGTGGACACTAATCTTGTTTCCACTTCTTGGCTATGTGAATAATGCTGCAATGAACAAAGGAGTGCAGGTATCTCTTGGGGATACTGATTTCTTTTGGATATATACTCAGAAGTGGGATTACTTGATCATATGGTAGTTATATTTTTAATTTTTGAGGAACCTGCATACTGTTTTCCATAGTGGCTGCACCAGTTTACATTCCCATCAACAGTGAACAAAGGTTCTCTTTTCACCCCATCCCTTGCTAACACTTATCTCTTGTCTGTTTGATAAAAGCCATCCTGACAGGTGTGAGGTGATCTCTCATTGTGGTTTTGATTTGCATTTCCCTGATGATTAGTGGTGTTGAGCACCTTTTCATATATCTGCTGGCCATTTGTGTGTCTTCTTTGAAAAAATGTCTATTCATTGGTACTTTGCCCATTTTTTAATTGAATTATTTGCTTTTACGCTATTGAGTTGTATCCATTGAATTCTTGAACTTCATTTCTGACTGATTGATCTAACCACTTCAGTTCCTGTTAAGATGGTATATTAGCAACATAATTTGATCAATATCGTAACAGCGATAATAAACACAGCTATGTGCCGGACGTTCTATGCATCATCTCATTTAATTTTCATAAGGATTCTGTAAGGTGAATATTATTATTATTATTATTATTTATTTTAGTGTCATAAATGAGGCAACCTGGCACTTGAGAGCCTTTTAGTAATTTATCCAAGGTCACACAGTTGCATAGGGCTGAAGCCCAGATTTGAGTCTTGTCTTTCTATTCTGCCATATTTCCTCTCATAATAATTATCTTCAGCTATTATCATAGGCTGGTTTATTTAACATCTTCTCTTTTAAACAATTCAATTCTTTCGTGACTTTGAAAAAAGATTGATTTAGTATCTTGGAATTAAGTGACTGGTATAGTGTTTTGCATATAGTAATCTGTAAATACTGGCTGAATTGAATTGATTTTTCTGAAATCAGAAATTAGCTGTTTTTTAAAATGTAATTATGTATGTATATATATAAATCGAAACCACACATATGTGTATCTATTCATTAAAAAAGGTTTATCAAAATATACACCAAAATATTATCCATTGTTACCTCTGAGTAGTAGGATGACTGGTGACTTTTTTTTCAGTTCTCTGTATTTTATAATTTTTCTACAATGAGTATACATTCTTGTATACTTTATAAAAAGTCTTTAAAAGGGGAAAAATAAAGTTTGTTTCTTCTATAATTACATATCTAAATATATAAATTACATATCTAAATATAATCACCTTACTAATGATTTTAGTGAGTGTCACAGCAAATATGGTATATATATTTATAAATGAATTTGTTAATTGTTTTTCATTTGAAATGGTTAGCTTTGTCCCCCTTGGACCCAATATTTAAGGTTTCATAGTCCTAATTTTGAGCCTAAAGCCAACTCATATTAACAAAATTATATCTTTTTCATTTGACCTTTAACAATTCTGTATATATTCCTGCTTTTCTTTCCAATTTGATTTTAAGTTTAGTAGATGTATTCTTCTGGAATAAAAATTTTCTTGTTCATCAAATACTTTTTGAGCTAGACCCTAGGAATACAGCGGTATACAAGATAAACAAGGTCTTTGCCCTCGTGTTATTTGCTTTCTTATCAAGGGTCACAAACTCAAATGCCTACAAGTGCCAAGCTGGTAATAAAAGTAAGTCAAATGGACTGGACATAAGATGATACATGAAAACTGACACTTGGCTCATTGTTGGGGAGACAGTGGGTTGGGAATCAAGGAGCAAGGGTACTGGAAAGAGGACATTGCTTCTATTTAGCTACAACTGATCGTTACCATGAAGGCAGATGTGGCCACTGGTGCCAAGTCTTTCATATTTTTTAAGAGAAGCCAGGACTCAGGACTTTTATATCAAATCTCCCAGTTTTTAAATGCTGTCAACTAATTCTAATTTAAAACCTTCTACCAAAAAAAAAATGTTTGTAGTCCACATTAAACTTATAAGTCATCAGTTTTTGGAGTTTGGGTTGGGTTTGGAGGCAGACTATATCAAAATCAAATAAATTTCAAATAATTTATCAGAGTGGCTGAACTTCCTCTTAAGGATGTTCAAAGCTAAATTTGAAGGTACCTGATCAAGGCTCAAAGGTCAGACCACTACTAAGTAGAGACAGTAAGTAGCAGTAAAATCGGGTTAGGAACACAGAGACTAGACTAAGAAGGAAAATTAAAAATGGGGCGAGATACAAAGGGCAAAATCTTATGGAAGACTTGGCACAGAAAGAGCCATCCAAGTGTCTTAAATACCCATCTGTGCCGGGCTAAATGGTATCTCCAGCTGACAGTGGCCCACAGGTTAACTTGCGCCACCAACTTCTTTTGTTGAGCCCTGACAAAACTAAATTTTTATTATCTGCTCTGCAAATTGTGTACTTTCTACAGGGGGCCCAGAGATAGGCCTTACATAGTTTAATAAAGGAAAATAATTTGTAAAATAACCCCCTGCCTATGTGGGGTTTTCCCCCCTTTTAACGCATTCATTAATTCCCACTACGTGCTAGGCATTGTGGTAAGGGCTGAATTGCATAGATAAATAAGGCTTGAACTCCCTCAGCACATAGCCTCACACCTATAAACTTAACTTTTGTCTCCTTTATTTCAGTCTCAGAGGAATAGATTTCTCTTTAGCTCACAGCTAACAGTCTCCCTTTCCTGCTGATCTTTTCTCTTCGTATCTTCTCAGAAGCCTTGCCCCATCAATTGTTACCCTCTATTCCTTTGTTTTTTAACTCTCTCTATGTGTTTTCCTTAACCTGTGTACATCTTCATGTCACTGTCCTTCACATCTCAGCATCTTGAAAGACTAACCTGTTTTTAGTATTCTTACACTCAGGCTTCGGCTTGCTGCAAGTCAGGCTTTCCACTACCATTCCCTGCCCCCCAAATTCCACTAAAAATACTCTCAGTAAGGTCACAAATTAATTTTCAAAAGCAATGGATATTTTTTCGTCTTTATCTTACTATATCTCTCGTAACAGTTGACCCTATTGACCACTCTCTTTGTTTCTGTTCTGCCACACACTCCTAGATTTCTTTTGACCTGCCTCTCTGTTCTTTCTTTTCAGTCTCATTTGCTAACTCCTATCTTTGTCCACATTTAATTGCCGGCGTTCCCTAGAGCTCTCTTCTGGCCCCTGTTCTCACTTTACATTGCTCCCTGAGTGATCTCATCTTATCCCTTGGCTTCTGCTTCAGTCTGTTTGCTGAGGATTCCCAAATCTGTGTATCTCTTAAACTATTAAAATAGTTATAGCTCTCTGTTTCTGGTCAGGTTTTCTTCAGTCTGTCTTCCACATGGCTAACAGAAGGATTGTTCTAAAATACAAACATAATGTTGTCATTCCCCCTTATAAAACTTTAATTTTTAATGACTCTCTGCACCTGCATGGTAAATTTTACCTCCATGGCCTACCTCTGTAGTGTATTCTAAATCCACTCCCACCTTACACTTTCTACTTAATCATACTAAATTTTTTTTCTTGCCTAATTATACTGTACAATATCTTGGCATGTCTCCATGGCTTGGCAGATGCTGTTCCTCTTACACAGAATGCCTTTCTCTATCTTTGTTAGTATGGTGAGCTTTATTTATCCCTGAAGATCAGCTTTAGTATCATCTCTGTGAAGACTTCTCTGATCATCCAAGGCACAGTTGATCATTATCTGCCTTGTACCATTTTTACTTATCTGTGTTTTTAATACTTTTGACATTTGCTATGTTGTAACTCTTTGTTTGTCAAACTTGCATTCTAGACTTTGAGTTTCTTTACGTTGTAGATCATGTCTTCTTTATCTTTGGATCCCTAGTGTTTAATAACGTACCTTATAGATAGTTAATAAAGTACCTATCTATAAGTGTTTAATGAAAGAACAAACATTTGTGCTCTCTATGAATTCGGTGTGGTAAATACACTGTCTTGTGGATTTCTCTGTATAAAGGAATAATTTTAGTACACTGTGGTAAGCACCATAAGAGAGGAATGTGCCAGGTACTATGGTAACCTGGAATAGGGAGTGATTGGGTGGTGTGGGGAAGGTCAGAGAAAGTCTGTACAGAAAAATGGGAAACAGCCTTGGTATGTACAGAAAGGAGACTAGTTCAAGGTGTGAGGAATCCACAATGTGCAGGAGAAATAGGAAATGAATTGGGAAAAGAAGGCAGAGGCCAGAAAATGAAGAGCCCTTTAGGCCCTGTTTTAGAACTTGAGCTTTAGCCTATAGGGAAGATATTAGAGGTTTTATCCAGGAATGTGATAATATCATATTTTTGCTTTACAAAGATATATCAGGCAGTTGTATGGAATAAGGAATGAAGGGGTGTGAGACCTCTAGCATCTTGATAAAACAATGGTAAAATATTTCTTGCAACATTCTGACTGAATGTTGATTTGCTTCATTTCTGCAGCAGTTTTACCTAACTGCGTGGATGATTATTGTGACAAAAACAAATATATTTGTGTGTTTGTTTTTTTTTCAAGGACCAACTGAAGAATCTTTTCTTTGCCTTAGCAGCTCACCTTAACATCCAAGTTCAATCCGTTTTCCTTTTACTACTTTCCCAATTCAAGTAGGATGTTAAACTGTGCATTTGAAAATAGACTAAAAAGTAGCTAGAAACACTCCACCAAATACAGTCCAGTCTCGTATCCCAGGGTTCTACGTCTGCAGATTCAACCAACCATGGATTGAAAGGCCTATGATGGTTGCATCTGTATTGAACACATACAGACTTTTTTTTCTTTTTATTATTCCCTAATCAATACAGTATAACAACTATTTACATATAATTTGCATTGTATTATGTATTATAAGTAATCTAGAGATGATTTAAAGTATATGGGAGGATGGACGTAGATTATATGCAAATACTATGCCATTTTATATAAGGGACTTGAGCTTATATAGGATTTTGGTACCTGCAGGGGTCCTGGAACCAATCCCTTGGGGATACCAAGGGACTACTGTAATGTCAATCAAAACTTTACAAAGAAAATGCTTCTCACCATGAGGATTTTGTAGTCCATTTGTCTCCTTTGCCCAACCCCCATTTTTAAGTATTTTATTCTGTTAACAAAAGTTCATTTGATTTTAAAACTATTGGCTAGATAGCTTATCTGTTTTGAAGGTAAGGTGTGTCTTAAATAGTCTTTGTAACCCAAACTGTCACAGAGTTGACACAGTGTTTGTTCCAGTGAATGACCAGTAAGCTTTATTTTCATAAAAGTGGTAGGGATTTTTACTATTAACTAGCTTCAAGGAGGATTTTCTGCATATGAAAGGAGGTTATTTAGTATTGTGTTTACTTCTTTTTAACCTGTTTTGACCTTTCATAAACTCTGCATTCTTAAACTATTTTAATCTTTAACCTTTGTAGGTGGTTATTTACATTTTACGTCTTTTTTTATTGTTGTTATTTTGTTTTTAAGTATATTCATTTAAACCGTTTATACATATCATCTCAATTTAGACTTGAACAATTTTAGTGAATATTTCTTTTCTGGAACCAACAAACCATCCTTGTTTGTTAAAAAATAAACCTTATCAAAAATGCTTACAATGAGAGTATCAGTGCCATGTGGGAAGATCTATGATCCTTCAGCCTCAGTGACTTTGTGTCTGACCATGTCATTAAGGTCATGTCTGACCTCCATGAATATTAAGAATACTTGTATACACTGGATATTCACTTCTTCTAATAACCCAGTAAGAATTCATTAATTTATCTAAACCACTCCATCTTGTGGAGGCACTGATGGCAAGAGGGAGCATATCAGATTTATTCAGAGGGCTTTCACATTATGCCACCATGATCCCTCACTAAATTCTAGTATGATTCTATCTAGCATCTGCTGAGAATTATTACCAAAGAGACCGCAGTTACCAATAGGTTTTAAGGTAGAAAATTGTTGATAGCAACCAGTGTAAACTTTATTTAATCTACTTATGTTATTACTCCATGTTTCCTTTTGCACAAATTTCACCAGTTTGATATATCCTTTGAAAGCAAGACTACCTTTTATTTGTCCCCAAACAACCTATTTTCAGTGTCAAGGGAGGTACCCTCTTGTTCAAGTATTTGAAAATTTAATGGACAACTCTATCCTGGACTATTCGTCCTATCCATGCCCTTCATGATTTCATACTCTGAACATATATATCCTCTTTTCTTACCTACCTATTTCCCTATCCACTGCCCCTTCTCACGTCCCCAAAGTTATTTTAATTGCCTTCCTCTGAATCTTCTCCAGCTTTATTTTGTCTTTTTTGAGGTAAGTGACCTGAATTACAATTATATTTCAGATGTAAATTTTACTAAGACTTGATAAGATAGTGTTGTGTTTTGTTTCCTACAGTTGTTTTTAGGATGCCATTTTATTGAAGCCTTTATAAAGCCTTAAGTTTTTAAGTTTTGCCAATTTTTACCTTTTGATTGAATATTCTAGTGTTCACGTTAAAATTGTACCTGAAGAAAAGAAAGTGCTCCTAAATAAAGCTGCTAATGATTGCTTAGTGTCTTCCTTAAAGGTACTTAGAAATCACCAAAAAAAAATTCCTACAGTTCAGGGCTCCCCTGCAAAAGTTGTACGTGTCTGCTCATCTTAAATATATCACCTTACACTGATGACAAAGCAATATTTACAGAGGACCTGCACCAGATGCTTCATTGGGCTTTTTTTTTTTTTGGTTGACTAAAATAAGTCTAAAATGATGATTTTAACAAGGAAAAAGAATGAATGTTTACTTTGTGCCAGATACTTTTCTGAGCACTTTGCATGTATTAAGCTGTGAGGTAGATATTATTATTCCAATTCCCCAGATTAGAAAATTGGGGTACAGAGCTACAAAATAACTTACCCAAGGCCAACCAGCTAGTAAGTGGTAGAACCATTATTGAAATCCAGCCAGTCTAACTCCTGGGCCTACCTTCTCAGTAGGTATCATGTGCTTACATATTGTTGCTGACGTTTTGAAAAAGCAACAACTTAGCCTATCCTATTTGCTAATATCCTTAAGTTTTCTTATTTCTTATACTCTTTCCCTCTAATTCCTATAGAGGGTATAAACAAGATTTTACATTATGTGCTATTTTGATAAAATCCCAATTTGGCTTTCATTAACACCGGTTTCTAATCATCATTTCTCTAAAACTGGATAAAGAGATAAGATTTGCGATCAGAAACTTAAAACACCACCCTTTCCAAGGGCCCAGTGGTCACAGAGGCCTCACTGCTGCCACAAAGTATATTCAAAACAGCTCCATTTGAATTTCTGATACCTGAAAAAAGGCTTTTGGCCCTCAGAGCTTTTAGGAGAATTTGTAGGTAATTCTGTATAATCACTACTACACTTTGAAAACCTCTCAATTTTAAGATTTACTGCCATGGCGTATATCTCCAACCTCCCAGTGTTGGTGAGTAGTCGATGATGATAGTGTGCACCCAAGGATTCCTGTCTAAAACCTATTCTGTTTTTGCAGTGGATAGCCTGCTGAAATACACTGGCTATGGGAATGCTGCAGGACTGTTGGCGGCCAGGGGCCTCTTGGCTGGAGGAAGAGGAGATAATTGGTACTCAGAGGACGAGGACACAGACACTGAAGAATACAAAAATGCAAAACCAAAGTATAGTATCAAGTTTCTTTTCACCTAACTATGTCTGTGCCTTTGAGTTGGTTATTTGCCTTTCACTTGCTTTGTGTTTCCTTGTCCAAGTTTTTCTTTTCTTTTGTGGATTTGGAAGCTTTCCGTTTAATAGTGTTTTTAAAGGCAGTTTCATAGCTAGTGTCTTAGCGAGTGACTTCAAGTGACTGAGGAAGAATAATATTGCTAGGAATGGTCTGCTGCATGATATTTTCAACATGCTCATTATCCTTCTCACGTATTAAGAGAGATGGTGTTTTTAGAGATCTGCCGTCATATACTTTAAAAGTATTGTTGCTTACTTTTTGCTTTCTTTTCCATATGTTGAACTCTTATAAGATATAACCAAGACCAAGTTTTTAAGTATCTTTCTCAGCAATCTTTCTCAGGTTCCATACATTCTGATCTTCCCTCTTGTATTAAAGTCCTTAGTGTAGAAATCAACAGAATAAAGCAACGAAGCACATCACTAGGAAAAGGAAGGAAGTCTGGCTCCACAGTAAATTTTAATCAGACACTTAGGGAATCATCTTTTATCGGTTGCATTAGTGCACTGAATAGGCAAACCAGAGACTCTGTCATGTCTTCCCTGAGTCAGTGCTTACAAATCAAAGACACTAATTCTACTCTTATCCCAAAACAAACCGCCTCCACTTCCTTCTATTCCCTCCCCATCCTTTTTATCCCCCTCTCAACCCTCAGTTTAGGTAAATTTCTTAGTTTCCACTTATTAGGAGTTATCTGAACTCAGTTTTCTGGTTTCCGATACTGAATGTTAAAAGAGTGTGCCCTTCTGAGGCTGACCTGGTGGCATAGTGGTTAAGTGCCTGCGCTCCACTTTGGCGGCCCGAGGGTTCACGGGTTTGAATCACGGGTGCACCGATGCACCGCTTGTCAAGCCATGCTGTGGCGGCGTCGCATATAAAGTAGAGGAAGATGGGCACGGATGTTAGCCCCGGGCCAATCGTCCTAGGCAAAAAGAGGAGGATTGGCATCAGATGTTAGCTCAGGGCTGATCTTCTTCACACACACAAAAAAAGAGTATGCCCTTCCCTTTTGGCATTATTGATGATGTTGACATGCTATGTTTTCTACTGGCAGTCTTCTGGAGTGTGATATGGATCATGTTGAGCAAGGATAGAAAATCATTATCTGCAAAATTAGGCCTCCCCTTTTTTTAAGTATAGATTGTGCCTTGTTGACATGAAAGTAATGGGTTGTCAGAAGGTAAAAGAAAAGATCATTCCCTAATCAGAGAGGACTCATATGGCCTGTATTCTTGGCAAATCAGGTCTGAGTAGGTAGCATTACTTATAGCATCCCCAGTCTTACAGCCTCAGCAGGGTTGAGTGGACACACATAGAGTGTGTCCTAGAAGAAAAGACTTGGGGAAAAAAAGCCAGCAGAGACTCTAAGCAGTAAATTCTTAAGACTGTCACCATTTAGATGTTATAAATTTGGCATCTCTATTCAAGTATTTGAAGCTAAGATAGAGGAATCATACTTTAATCTTTCCCTAATTAGAGAAATCATCATTCTTAATTAGTCTTGTTAGCTCTTGATTTTTCCATTCCATAAACTATATTTCTGTATCAGTTTAATTTTTATATCTTTCCATTTGAGACATGAAAATATACCACTTGAGAATTCTCATTTTTAAATGAAGGTGGAAATTACATTAGGCATTCATTGTGTCCCAGGGTATGTGGACACAGTCAACTAAGATGGAAAACTCTTAAGTACTCATGGATGGTTGATATCCATGGTTGCATCTCAATGTGTATTGTTGATTTTGTTTGGTAGATGACTTCTATAATGGTAACAGTCATTTACCTAGCAAGCACCAGAATATTACTATAACAAGAAAGAACTCAGAGAAAATACAAGAACACTGGGTGTCTCCCAATAGTATGGGAAATAGAATTGTGTTACATTATGGAAGTGATGTTAGATTTCAGAAGAGCACCTTTTGTTTAAATCAAGGGCCATGACTGATGTTGATATTGTTATTGTCTTGGCTCTCTGTCATAGGAAGATTCTATACTTAGGCCTTAACATTCCTAGTCAGAATCTTCTTCAGCCTTTGGACCTGGCCTATACTGTTCATAGAAATGTGTGTTAGTGTGGTCAGAATAATCATCATTGTGAGATCTTGTTGTATTTCTTAAACATTGCTCATTACAGGTATAAATATTTGTTTCTCACATAGCATCACATCTTCCCCCTTAAGATAGATTTGCATCTGTTTTTTTCTTACATCTTCCCTCTTTCAGGTGAAACAGTGTAGTGGGATGTTTAATTTGTTCATTTAAAATACTTATTCAAATGGTCCCTGTAGAAGTGGTGGTGAACAAAGTGCTTTGCAAGCAAGACAATCCTTTGTGCTCTGGGGAGTGATCCACAGTGCTCAAAGAACTTTTTCCCTAAAAATTGTTATGAAAACTTTTTACCAATCTAGTCAAGTTTATAAAGTCAGCATCTGAAAAGATTGCTTACTCCTCTACTCCCTGATTACCCTTCACCAATCAGTGTTCCCAAGATCAGTCTGCTTTTTTATGATGTATTTATTTACAGCAGTTGCTAGTGTTGGCAGAAGCAGAGAAATTGCCCTTCATCCAGTTGGCCCTAGTCCCATTTGTCAAAAATGTAAGTGGATTTTGAATAACGCACCAAGGTAACCTGTAATCCTTTAGTGGAATCTGAAACCAGGAATTGTATGGAGCTTACATTCAGGCTATGGGAGACACTTAATATCACAACAGTCTTTTTTGTGTCAAAATAAATGTATTTAATGGAGTGGAAATGGCTTTCTGCAATTAGCACGCTTAGACAAAATACACTCATAGAATTAAGTTACATGCCACACAAGTTTTTGGTGTATGTCTAGCCATATTTGTTAAGAGTTTTCAGATAAACTTTGGTCCTGTATCAAAGGGAAACCAAATTTCTAAATTCTAACTTATACCTGTTTCTTGTATGCCTCTGAGCATGGAGGACCCCTTGACTGTTTAGGTGGTATAATATAACTGACTAATATGGTTTGTACATCATTCCAAACATCAATTGAAAGGTGTGTATATAATGACATTTGGCTCATTTTAGACCAGTAGCTTTCAGGCTGGGTATATAGGAGCCTAGGGGTCCAAAGAGGTGTCTTTAAAGGGCTGCTGTATGGAGGGGCAGAAGGGAGGGGATGCCCAAAGTGGGCAGAACTCTGGGATACCTGCTTATACTCTTAATACCCCACACTAGTTCATAATCACATCCAGAAGCTTAAAAGCATTGTACCAAGCAACGCAAGGGAGTTTCCTTCTTGACTGCATTTCTCTCAGCAGTAGCTGTGGCAGCAGCTGCATAGATAGTCTCTTCAGCACAAGACAAGAGACTTTTTCTATTGTCAAGATTTCGTTATGCTGCTTTAAGTCCCATTATAATTGTCTTTATATATCAGGGCTATACAAATGAAAAGCTATCTTTGTTTTTAATATTTCTTGAAGTAAATGAACCAGAAACCAGGACTTGAAGATTTTTCTCTTTGCCTAGTTTGGGCTCTGTTGGTATATTTATGTATAATAGAATTTAACTAGCAATTCTAGGAACTGGAATTTATTTACTGTAAGCAGTCGTAAAACGCAATCTAAATTCAGATCTCTAAAAGGCCAGAATTGAAAATGAAATCATTGCCTCTTCTGCCGTGTATACCAGTTTCAGAAGTTAACCAGCCTTTGTGATATTTGCATTCATACCAGTTTTCCCCTTTCAAAATAGAGTCTTCTAATTTTTCTTTTGTATTATAATTTGAGTAAATGGCCAGCAAAAGGCCAGGTGTGTCAGCTAAACTACAGTGTTGAGCTTTGCTCCAGGTTTCATTTGCTATAGATTCACAGCATAGTTTTCTGTATCTTTTATATCAAGAATATCACTCTTAATCCAACAGCGCAACACAGGAAACGTTTGAAAAGCAATATAATTTAAAAAGGCATTTTGGAACTTTTTAAATTGCCTAGATGCAACTTGGTATTCATGTATGTATATGTATTGAATATGTATATTTGTATGGCTGATACATGATAGACACTTAATGAATATTTGATAAATGAATGAACAAATGACACCACATTACCCTAGTTCTTTTCATTGCTAATAGAATGTAAAAACTTGGATTAAGATGTTGTTTCATAATTTACCCTATTTCTTTAATGTGGAATCTGTTACATTTATATGGTAATTCTCAGATTACTTGAGACATTTTCAGCCTCAGTCACCATTAACTGGTGTCTCTTCAGAATATCTTATATCTGAATTTAACTATAGCAAACTCCACAAAACACCTAGTTGTTGCATAGCTTCTTTGGTTAATGAAGCTTGCGCATGTAGCTCCGTAGTGACAATTTAACTGAGTTATCCAAAGCCTTCTGGCTTATTTCTTAGCAAGCAGCTCACTTATGCTAATAATAATAGCTGCTATTGATTGAGTGTCTGATATGTGCCAGGTACTGTTCTAAGAACTTTCCTGATATTATCTCATTTAATCTTCACAGCAACCCTTTGGGATAGGGTTATCCCCATTTTACAGATGAGGAAACTAAAGCTCAGTGACATCAAGTAACTTGTCCAGGATACACAGTTCATGAGCCGTCAGGTGGCCTGACTCCAGAGTTTGTGTTTTTTGAGAATTTTGTTGCTATTTCGCCTACCTCAAAAAAAAAAGTTTTATTTACGCTCTTCACTTTGCCTTCTTATTTTGGGGGTAAAATATACATAACATAAAATATACCATTTAAGTGTACAGATTCTGTGGCATTACATACATTCACATTGTTGTGCAACTATCACCACCATTCATCTCCAGAACTTTTTTATCTTCCTCAATTGAAACTGCACTCATTCCCCTCTCCCCACAGCCCCTGATAACCACCATTCTACTTTCTGTCTCGATGAATTTGACTAGGAACCTCATATAAGTAAAATCATATATAGTATTTGTTCTTTTGTGACTAATTTCACTGAGAATGTCTTTAAGATTCATCCATAATGTAGCCTAGGTCAAAATTTCCTTCCTTTTTAAGGCTGAATAATATCCTCATATATGTATAAACCACATTTTCTGTATCCATTCATCCATCAACTGACACTTGGGTTGTTTCCATCTTTTGGCTGTTGTGAATAATGCTGCTGTGAACATAGGTGTACAAATGTCTATTCAAGTCCCTGTTTTTCCTTTGGGGTATATACCCAGAATTAGAATTGCTGGATGATATGGTAGTTCTATGTTTAATTTTTTAGGAACTGCCATACCATTTTACATTGCCACCAGCAATGCACAAGCTTCCAATTTCTCCACATCCTTGCCAATATTTGTTATTTTCTGTGTTTTTTTTTAATATAGTAGCCATCCTAGCAGGTGTGAAGTCAGCACTTGTTTTTTAACTGCTACTGTATTCTTCCTCAAAGCCAATCAAAGGGAGAGATGTTTGACCTTCAAATAGTTTCTCTGTCCTTAGAGTGTCTGTTTCTTTCTTTCATATAACCAAAATAGAAAATAAGAGGAAGAAAATGTATTTTTATAAACCCTGATATCCCTGAAAGCATGCAAGTTCTATTCTGTTCATTCTAGTTCACATAAATCTGTCAGGTAATTCTGGCTCTACCTTCATAATACATTCAGAATCCAGTCACCCCTTACTGCCATCACTGCTACCACTCCAGTCCAAGCTAAAATTTTGTCTTGCACCAGGATCATTTTAAATAGCCTCCTAACTGGTTACTTCTACCTTTGTCCCTCTTCAGTATGTTCTCAACACAGCAGCCAGCGTGATACTTATAAAGTCTAAGTCAGACAATATCACTGCTCAAAACTCTGCAGTGGCTAAAAACCGAAGTCCTCACAGTGATATACTTGCACCGTTTCTCACTGTGCTGTCATCACACTGGTCTCTTCAGTGGTTGTCATGCTCCAAACACGCTCCTGCCTGAGGCCTTTGCATTGACTGTTCCTTCTACCTAGAACGCCTGTTCTCCAAAGAGCTACATGTCTTGCTCCCTCACCTCCTTCAAGTCAAATATCATCTTCTTAGTGAAGCCTATTCTGTCTCCTTATTAAAAATTGCAATTCTCCTGCCTCACACTTCCTTACATTGCTTTTTTTTTCATAGCACTTATCACCTTATAACATACCATATAATTTACTTATTCATTTAGTCCATTTTCCCCACTAGAAGATAGGTTTCATGAGGGAAGAAATTTTTGTGTGTGTATGTGTTTTCATTCATTGAGATGTCCCCAGAATAGTGCCTAGCACATACTAGGCACTCAGTAAAGTTTGGTTGAATAAATTAATTTTGTGAGTTGTTGAATAAGTTTGAGTCGGTCGGCCCCCTTCTCAGCATTAGGATTCCAAGGTGATTGAGCTTCCTGCCCTTGTCAAGCTCTACATCTAGTTGGGGAGTGGGAGCCAGGGAATGGAATTTAAGAAAATCAGGATATAGTAAATTTCCATTCTGTTCTTTTTATTGTTTTGTTGGGGGGCAAATATTCTGGGGAGTTTTTCCGGGAGAGACATTTCTAGCTTACTTTGCATATAATGCCTCCTTTCCCACCTCACCTGCCCCCTTCTTCCCTGGTCTGGACTCACAAATGCCTGTTCCTGAAAACCCTGATCCCTCTCCTAGAGGTTGCAAATTGTCAGCCCATAGCTAGATTTAGCCCACAAGTAGGCTCTGCTCGACTTGCATGATGTTGCATTGGTTATTTGGTTTTGTGTTTTTATTTTTTGTTTTACATAGTGCTTAAAATAATTTAATTACTTGCCAAAATTTAGAATTCAGATATTTCAAAAGAAAATTTGAATTTCTAACTTCTTTTGAAAAAGTGGAAGTTCCGATAACATGAGGCCTGCCTGCTCATATGACAGCCGACTGATGGAGTTGAGTGGTTGTGGTTCCCCTCATACCAGGCGTAAGCTCCTTGAGTTTGACAGCATGTCCTTTTCATCCATCTTACCTGCCTAGCCCCTGTAGGAATTTGACTTGATAGCCCCTTCTTTAACCAGAATGCTTTGAGTAAAATTTAATCTACACTTTTTAGAGACTGAAGTTAACTTTCATATAGCTCAGGGCTCTTTTTTGTTAAGTGACCTACTACTGTTGATGTTGGCCTAAAGTAGCAACAATTTGAAGAAAGAGAAAAAGTCTTGAAATTTATTTTAGCTTTTATGCATAAGTTCATTTGCTCATACCTTTCTAGTATGTCTCAATCCCTTGGTCTCCACGCGCGTAGCTGCTGTCAGATCATATAATGGCCTTATATAATACAAAATTCTCGATGAAATACCACAGATAAGAGTTTAGGTACTTCTTGTCACCTAATTGGAAGACATACATGATCCTAGGATTGGAGTGCTGGGAAGATGTGGGAGGGGAGCAGAGACAAGGTGGGAAAAATCACGATAAATATAAAATTACCTAATAAAATATCCACCACAATTAGTGTACTTAAAGCATCTTAAGACTCAGAGTCTTGGAAAAAATAAAACTGACCCCAGAATTTCAGTGTTAAGATCATGAAACCTGGAAAGTTAAGTCTCAGACTGTACTATTTGAGGTTATAAAAGTGGCAAGTGTTTGTTCAACTGAAAATAATTTTATGAAACCTCACATCATTACTGTTATGGTGACTATTATTTGTTTTCTCTTCCTCTCTGGGTAGGGAAACTGCACGAGACTGGTTTGAAGTGGGGAGCAGGAGGGGAGAAGGTGTCCAAGTCTGCCTCCTGCCCCCAGCACGTTAGCATTTTTCCCATAAGCGAGTGGCATAGTTCAGTGCCCCAACTTGTGTTTTCTATGATGGTGTTTACATAGACCGGCGGGGGGGGGGGGGTTGTTGGTGGCAGGGATGTCTTTTTAAAGGGAAAAATGAAACCTGAATCCCTGGAGTGACTTTGGCGGGTAGGAATGTTTTATTGTGTGGGTAATGCATTGTAAGTTCTTATTCTGTAAGAATGAATTTCTGGCTGCTGCTTTTATGCTCAGTGAGCAAAGGATTTTGTGACTTTAGTAGCTAATTTCAGAGCAAGCTGTTAAATCATTTTAGCCGCAGAAGACTTGAGGTCAGTTATGGAAAATGGACGTCATTTTCACCAAGCCCTGAAAAGAATTAAATGTGTCCTGATCCAGGAATTCATGTCCTGACTTTGTATGCTGTGGCATCCACAATACCACAGAGCTCACCAGTGTGTCCTCCTGTCACATTTCTTTCCTTAAGGCACATGATGGCTTGTGCTACTGTCATTATGTTCTAAAACAGTCTGTGGATCTGATTTTTTAAGTCACCCCTCCATTGAACTTGAGGAGAGAAGCCTTTTCTCTAGAGACAAATAGAGCATGAGCTACATAGTTAATACATCTGCCTTCCCTTATACTTTCTTCTAAGGCCTGATATCCTTTGTCTGCTTGGGAAGTGGTATGTGCCTATAATAAGTACCTTTACTTATTTATAAGACTAGTTGTTTTTCTAATTTAGCACATAGAAGAGAAACTAGTGAAAACATGTCCCATTGTTACATGCCTAAGCAAATAATAGATGGGTGGTGGAATTACATTTTCAGTATGGCATCTGGATACATCTTAAAATGCCATAGTTCTCAGAAGCCTTGTCTGGGTCCTCCTTGTTCTTGACTTTTGGGAAATATGATGACCCCATTCAGCGTTTTTGTTAATGGCTGCTAACTAGAGGCCTTTTCTATTCTTTTATGAGCACTGAACAAAAAAGGAGGAGGAATAGTAGCACATAATGAGTGTCTGAAGTAGGCACTCTAGCCCAGTGGTTCTTAACTTCATTATGTATCAGAATCACTAGGAAAACAAACAAAAAATGTATACAGATTTAGTTGACCTCAGGTGAAGCCCAAGCCTTTTCTTTAAAATTTCCCAGACGTTTCTAATGTACTGCCAAAGCTAAGAATCACTGATCAGCCTGTGGGTTTTCAGACTGTTGCCCCAGAGTTCCTGAAAGTGCCTTCAGGGCTACCTTAAGAGGACACAAGTGTGAACAGATAGAAGGGGTTTAGGCCCCCACTCTCCTTGGCCATCCCTATCTCCTCTTTTGCCTAAGCAGTTCTGCTTTTGTCTGTTTTATATATCAGCTTTCTGTGTTGATTTCATTTGTTTAAAAAGGGGGAGAGTGGTTCCACTGCTTTAAAAAAGTTTTTTAACCGTGGCTCTAGACATAGGTCTTAAGCAAGAATGGCAAAACAGATGTTTTAGATCTGGTTTTTGAGGATGGTGAGCACTGAGTCCTTCCACAACAATCTGTATGTCAGGTAGCCTCTGAGGAATGTAGAAAAAGAAAAGGAAATCTTTTAGTAATAGATAATAGTACCTGGTGACCTAGCCCTTACTCCAAATGAGAAAAGCCCTGGTCATTAAAGAAAGTTAACTTGCCCAAATAAAAATCTAAAGCAGGGAGGGCTTGCAAGCTAGCCACCAGAGGACCTAGTTGATCAAATGTCCTTGTATGGGCCAGCATGATTTTTTTCCCTAGCGCTGTTCTCCAGTTTACCCTAGTCCCCAACACTCCACGTTGTTTATACTTGACCAATTCATTCATTTGCTTATCCTGAAGTCTTGGCCCCTGAAAGCATTTGTGTTTGTAGACCCTAGAAAGCAATTTAGCAATTGCTATTTGCAGGGATATTTCATTTGATCATTAAAAACAAACTGTCTGTACTTGGCTAGTACAAAATGCTGTAACCTCCCGTCTGCTTCTGCAGAAAGATCTTTAAGCTATAGATATTTAGCAGCCATTGAAAGAATTATCTTTTATTTCCCCTCCTCAAAAAACATATAGTGTGGCTCTTATCTAAGAGGATAGCTTGTTTGGTATTAGAACTTCATACAAAGTTTATGGAATGTATTCATTTTAGGTACTTTATTAAATCTGTTTCCAGAAAGCCAGATGATATGCCTGTCTCTTGGTAGGCTAGATTTCATTCCTCTTTTTATCTAGGTCAGATCAAATCTAATTAAAATTCTTCTTATGCTTTATCTTTTATTATTTAAACACTCATTGCCTTCTGTGGTCTCACTAATAGACTAATTTCCTGAGATTATATATTGGCATGCTTTCATTTTCAGATTCCAGCCTCTCTGTCATCATTTTTCAATTTTTTTGACATATTTGTTTTATGCTGTATCACAAAGTGGATTTCTCCTTCTC
Source organism: Diceros bicornis minor (assembly GCF_020826845.1). Lineage (NCBI taxonomy): Eukaryota > Metazoa > Chordata > Mammalia > Perissodactyla > Rhinocerotidae > Diceros > Diceros bicornis. The sequence continues at coordinate 17,388,889 of NC_080764.1, read as the reverse complement.
TGAAATCATTTGTCCTGTTATAATTAATGAATAAGCTATGCATCCAAGGATATTTATCCTAACGGCACCAATCAAATTTCACATTTTTAAAAAGCAGCCATGCCTTTTTTATTAAGAAAAAAAGTTGGCAGGTTAGTTTTACTTTTTTAAAAACAATAGCTATCACTCATTTCCCAAAGCAAATTAGTAGGAAAAGTCAATTTTTCAAGAATTCCTGTAGCAGTTCTATACCATAAAATTGCTATTATTGCCAATTTTTTGGCTATTATACTCTTTCTTATTATAATTTACAACTTAGACCAGAAAAGTATAGAAAGAGCATAATTTTAAAACATACAGCATAACTTTTTTTTCTTTTTGTAGCATTAATCTTATCACTGGTCATTTAGAGGAACCAATGCCAAACCCCATAGATGAAATGACAGAAGAACAAAAAGAATATGAAGCCATGAAACTTGTCAACATGCTTGATAAACTTTCCAGGTATTGTATTCCCATCCATTTTTTGCTTGGTTTCTACAAATGTTCTATTTCTTTGTCTCTCTCACTGAGAGTTACCATAGAACAGCAACTTTGGAAATCCATGTTGATTGGCACAGGGTGGCCCAGGCAGCAGTACTTCAGATCACTCTTGGCTACCATGGTTTTTCTACATGTGCCGCTTCTGGATGTGCATTCCTAAACATTTAAACTCTCAAAGCTAGGATAGTAACTGCTAGATCACTGTGATATTTAACCAACTAACCTCCCTGTCTTCAAAAAGATGCTATAAGTTAGGTTCAATGATTTTGCCGCTTCTTGTATTTTTTCTTTTAGTCTGTTTTGGTTTTTGTTCCAAATCATGATGCTTTTTTTTTCCTTCATTTTTGATGTGCAAGTTTGCAATTCTATCTTTTTGGTTTGCTGCTGAAACCAAGAATTCTAAAATGTCATGCACCCAACAGGAAAAAGTGAAAAGGAATAGCTCAAATGAAAGATTTCCTGAAAGCAGACGCTTGTGTTAATTAAGGGTTCTAAAAACAATCTCCCCTCCCTTTCTTACTTCACATCTCCTTCCCCTCCAAAAATAGCCAGTTTTGAAAATAATTAAATCAAATACATACTAATGAGCAACTAGTTGTCTTGGAGGAGTAATTAGAAAATATTAATTCCTTTCACACTTGCCTGAAGTGCTCTATTTTCCAGTCCTACATTGATTGAGTCACTATCTCCTTTAAGCCATCTTGAGTGAGTGCTTCTGTGTGTTGGTGGCAGCTGCCACTTAAAGGTGAATTTCTTCTGGTCATCTCCTTTTTCACAACTATGTAAAGGCTAGTATCCCTCAGTCAAGAAAAGTAGCAACTGAAATGGGAAAGCCAGAAAGCCTACCATTGAAGGGAGAAGTGTGAAAAAGAAACAAGCAGAGGCTAAGAGCACAGCAGGAGGCTTAGAGTAGAAATGTTCAAATACAACAGGCCGACATGGGGAGTGCAACAAGTATGGGTATTTAGACACTCTGCGGAGTCTGAACTTTTTTCAAATGATGCTGGTAATGTGGTAGAAGTTATGTAGAAGTAAGTAGCTTCATCACCTACAAAGCTAGTATGACTAGAACTTAGTGACTTCCAGCTAGTCCTTTTAAATTTTCATCCTTTCCCAAGAAGGTTAGAATTTAAAGCTAACTAACTATGCTAAAGACATTTGTTATCTGTTTGCCAATGACATCTCCATATCTTTGTATAGAACAGATATGTTCCTTCCCTGAAGGAACTTACAGTCAAGAGAAAATACTGATAGGGCAAACCTAGAGGAGGCAATAACAAGTTCTGAATGAATATATAAAAATAAGATTTGTGCTTGGCTACTTCCAAAAGGATCTGACGTACAACTAATGAAACACAACAGTCAGGATGAGAACAAACAGAGTCTATCCAGTCGAAGTTGGAGGGGGAGTGTTAACAAGGACCTGACTGGAGCATATTAGCATGTTAGGACAGTAAGCCAGTTAAGTTGCATAAATTTCATTTTCATAAATTTCATTTCAATAATATGAGTTCTTAAAAGATAACACAGATGCTATTCAACTGGCTCATATACCTTGGATGAGTAAACTCCAAGACAGGAAAGTGGGAGATGGGGGAAAGAACTGCCTAAGATAATGCAGTATAATCAAGGTACTTGACTTACCTTGACAAGAGACAAGACCATTTCATAAGGCGTCACTGTAACAGGGACAGAAAACGTTGCTTGGTCCTTCTCCTTTTAATCTCTGGGGAGCCACATATTCTAGAAGCTGCCAACAAATAAATACACAAACATCAAGTCTGAAATACCCAAGCTTCCACTTGATTTAATCTATGCCCCAAAGAACATACATACTCACCCAGAAACACCCAGCAGATGCCCAACTCAATCTGAAGGTGATACTGATTTTTGCACATATACAGCAGAGCAAATATGTCTTGTGTTGGCTTTGATGGCACCAATTTTGCCATTGAAGTTGAAACTAAAGGCAACTTTGAGAACAGTCCTAAATCACATAGACTTTTTGCATGACACGTAGTGGGTTTTTTACATTGTCTGCCTTTGTGTGCTTTCTAACATTTGCTCTCACTAATTACAATGACAAAACTGTACAGAGATCAGCAATGGGCATTCCAAAGAAGGAATGCAAAGAATGAAGCCATTCTTTATGTGTCTTACATGTTTGTCTTAAGTTTCTTTTTCTCTTTTCACTATTGTTTTTTGGTTTTTGGTTTTTGTTTTTTTTAAGGTAAAAAAGATACCATAAAGCCAAAGTAGACTAAATTTAGTACAAGTCAAGGAACATTTATTAAGCAGCTACTCTGTGCAAGGCACTGTGCTAGGAAGATAATGGAGATTCAGAGGTGAACATGACAGTCTCTGCCTTTGGAAAACTCACATTCTAGTGGAGGAATGGCTGTAGTCTGTACTAGAACACAAGGTAGAAGGAAATAATAACAAAATAAGGTCTGTGTTGAACTGTACGCACCCAGGAAAAGGAGCAGTTCATTCTGTCTGGATGAATCAGGGACTGTTTCATAGGGAACGTAGTGCTGATCCTTGAAGTTTAAGAGGTATTCAATAGACAAGTGGAAAAATGACCGTTCATTCCAGGTAGAGGGAAATTTACTCTTGTTAATAAGATAAATTTTTGGCGTTCACATACTGCATCTTTCTTCCAAAGAGCTTAGGTTGTTTTATCATTATTTGATTAATACAATGTTGTCAGATTTATCATTGGAGGAAGCAAGGCCCAAAGATTTGCCCCAAACATTTCCAAGCTAATAACTGGTGATAATCCATTCCTTCAACAGTTTACAAAACACTTTCACATACATTCTCTTTCTAGCTTCATAATAAAGCGAGACTAGGAACTTCATTTTCCAGAACTCAATACTTTTGCTCTGTCCACTGTGCTACTGTGTCTGTCTGAGTCAGTGTTTGCCAGAACACTTCCTAATCATCCTCTTCAGCATTGTGCTACTGGTTAGTTCCCTCAACTGTTACTCTAAGGATGTTCTACATCCCACCAAGTCTTTATTGTGCTAAGAGTGTACTGTAGCTTTGTCTGATTAACTCTCCTTTTGAAAAATGAAATTCTTTTCTCCTGGGCCTGAATTGAAAGGCGTGTGAGTAAAGGATAGGGTTGGAGGTGACGTGGCCAGTGAATGGACACTAGACACTTCCTTTTTTCCATCCATAGGAGAGCAGATGTGAAGGACCTGTACCAGGATGGTGGTTAGCAACAGTGGCCCGTGCCAAAGCACTTATCAAAGTGATGACTAAGGTTGGTCATGCCAAGTACTATTACTGAGCCTGGTGTAGGGTGTAGATGTTATTCACTACCAAAACTGTAAAACCACCAATACAAAAATTAAAATTACATTTCCATTTTGCCTCCATACTGGACATAGCCACTGCCTCAAGGAGCTCACCACCTTAGCAGCTGTATCTCAGTTAGATTCCCAAAGACACTGGAGAGATTGGTGCTCAAACATTTTCTTCCTGTTGAATACCAACTGACTTAGTAGTATTCTAAGTGAGTTTTTTTTTAAAATAAGGATTGTATTTGTGACAGATGTAGATAAGGAGATTGGCAGTGGACCTGGAGGTCTATCTTAAGAATAATTTGAATTTAAGAATAATCTGAACCCTATAAATCCCATCATGTCTAGCTAGTACAGTGCCTTGTACCCTGTGGTTTCCCCTGTGTGTGATGATGAAATAATGAATACAGCTGATCCCCAAACGTGAAGGTCAGTTTTTTTGCTCCGTAAAATAGTCTACGTGGTTTAAGACTTTAAAATAAACTTTTGTCAATTCCATTTCTTGGCCAGATGTCATAAAATTCAGGGCTAGAAAGGAATTCCATGAAGTTACTTTGGCCCATGACTGGCTAATGTAAATATTGGGATACATAATCCTTTAATATAGAATAATAATTATATTTATCAAACATAAGCATTAAGACCTGAGGCGTGAGATTATAGAAATCTTCATTTGACATTTTTAATGTGAAAGCAGAGGTAGAAAAGGGGATAAAATTTGCCTGCCTCTCCACCTCCCCTTTCCTTCTCTGAACTGGAAAAAAAATAAGCCCCTGCAATTTAAGATGTAGATTAGAATGGAGATTGTGTGTGGTTAAGCAAGTCCAGTGTGGCTAATACAATTACATTCACCTTAGCTACAGCAGACAACTCGTATATAATAATGCAGCCTCTTCCAGAAAAGGGGAGAGAGGACTGATTCGCTTAAGCTTAAACTAACCAAGAGAAATAATATTTCAAATTTCAGCTTTGTTTTGACTTTTCTAATTCCCTTTACTTCCTTAATTGGAACCAGGATTAATCTTCTACCCTACCCTCACCCTGTCACTGTTTAACAAGGTATATTGCCTTTTTGCTTATATATTCTACTATCACAATCTTCTAAAATTTACATTTATATAAATAAATAGTTGTTTTCCCATTTCTTTTCTTATCTACTCCTTATCCAATAATTATTATTATTATTTTTTGCCAGCCATTCTGTAGTATTTGGGACATGGCTTTCTTAATAAATCCAGGTACCAAATATAAGAATAGTTCCCTTTAATCCAAAGATTATTTTTAAACTTACTAAAGCTGGGACAGGTGATTTATGATTGAAAAGTAATAAATACATAATTTTTTCCTTATAAATAAATTACTCTGCTTACAAAAATATTACCAACTGTGATTACACCCACCTTTATGATCAGTTAGTCAAGGAAATGCTTTTCAGGTACATTTCAGAAACATGATCCAATTTTTAAAGCATTGTGAGAACTATTGTAGGTGTGAAAGTATAAACATCTTAACTGATTACATTAGAAAAACCTTTAGATCTGTGCAGTCCAGTGTGGTAACCACCAGCCATATATGACTGTTGAGCCCTTGAAATGTAGTTAGGCTGAATTGGGATGTTCTAAAAGTGTTAAATACCCAGACTTTCAAAGACTCAGTACAGAAAGAGAATGTAAAATATCTGAATTGTTTAATATGGATTTTATGTTGAAATAATATTTTTGATATATTGGGTTAAACAAAATACACTAAAATTACTTTTACCTGTCTTTTCTTACTTTTTCAGTGTGGCTACCAGAACATTTAAGATTACATATATGGCTTACTTTTGTAGCTTATGTTATATTTCTATTAGATAGCACTGTTCTACATCATTCAAATACACTGTAAGTTTGCTTTAAAGTTCAGTTAAGGGAACTTGGATCCAGTTAAATTATTATACTCATAAAGTCGCTGGGGAAGATTAATTTGAGAAACTTGATAGTGTATATCTTTAGGTTATAGAGGGTCCTTCCACTGGCTAGACACCTCTAAGTAGGATGTCATGCTACCTTTGTATTGCCTAGTGGTAGTCATTGTCCTTTAACTCTGCAGTAGGAATGACTGCTTTGAGCTCTTGGTTTAAGCACTAGCTGAAATGGCTTCTGTCGGTTAGAGAAACATTAAATAAGAATAATCTCCACTGGCTATTTGCTTTTTTAGTTACCCTCCTCCCTTAACTTTTAAGTCTTTCTAATTGGGAAGAGCACGTAAGAACTTCTATTTCTACTGCTTTATTCAACAGTGTCAGTTGGCGTGCTGACCTCTTATTAGTATTTGCTTTGCTAATTTGGACAACAAGATAGAAAAGTTCTGTAGAGAAATTACCCAGAAATAATGAAGAACACCTTTGCTTAAGGATAAAACTGAATTTTATTCTTCTGGCACTATCCCTAACCTCTTTCTCTGTATTTTCTTAACCATGCTGTTTAATGTGAGCTGGGTAGCATATTTTTAGAAGCTTTGCATGTGATCTTCTAACAGAAATGAGAACAATAATAAAAAACTAATATTTATATAGTGCTTTAAAGTTTAAAAAGTGCTTCCATATATATTATCTCTGTTGATCACTAAAACAGCCCTGCGAAGTACATGGGCAAGAGGTATTTTACTGAGGAGTAAATGGGACCGATGATTAAGTGACTGACCCAAGATCAGGCATCTGGTTAATGACATAGCCAGGACTCTGTTCGCAGTCTTCAAGACTCCAGATCCTATGTTATCTTGAAAAATTACCAACAGCTTTCAAAAATTTGTCGGTCTGATAATTTTTAATAAAATATTCTAAATTTTAAATAAATGCAAAGCACAAAGACAGATAGTAAGCGTATTTACCTGATTAGAGAATTAAGATTTGGAGGATATGCATTCCTGCTTTTTTATTCCATAGTTGAGCTCTTCTCAAATATCAGGTCACGTGCTAAATAAATAGCTTATATGAAACAAACAGCTTTATATGAAGGAAACCAGTAAAACTGCTATGATTCGATGTTAATGTAAGGTCTTTTAATTATTTCGAAAAGGGAATGATTATAGGTATTCTAACAAATTCTTATATTTAATGTGATCACATTAAGAAAGCCTAACTTTAAAAAGGCTTCCCTATGGGACTGTTTAAGCAACTCCCAATTACCTTTACAAAGTGGAAGGACATGGTGTAGACAATATGCCATATCCATTTGTCTTGGAAGTGATGTTTTTATGCTACATATTTTACCTTCCCAATCGTACCTAATCCTAAAGCACAATGGTGGAGCTGGGGGAAGAATCTCAGAATCATTGTTTGAAAGATGCAGCCTGAAGACCTCGAATTTGCTATGGATAAGCCACCATACCCCTCCTATCTACTGGGTTAGTGGCTTAGTGAAAGATCAGTATAACCAGTCAGCACTAAGAAGCCATTAGATGAAAGATATAATGAAAGATGAAGAATCAGGGTTCAAGCCCAAAGGACACTCTTTCACAGTATGGGACTGAACATGTTAACCAGTGCCAAAAGTTATATTATTTCTGTGAGAAAAAAGGGTTAAAAACACTTAAAAAATATAACAAGTCATTGGGAAATCCATTGTACTTCAGTGGATTAGGGACTATTCCAGTGATGCTGAAATCTTGAAATAAGATGCACTCTCAGACTTGGAATTATAGCAAAGATTACAGAGCTTCTTTCTCTGGACTAGCACGGGCTCCATTCTAGCAGGCACTTTTGGAAAAGCTCTGTGTTAATTAAAATGCTTTATTTATATACCAATTTCTCATCCTGTCTTTCAAATGTGAAAAGGAATTAAATATGAAATGGCTAATTTAAAATGTCAGGGTTCTTTTTTTCCAAGCCAACCTTACATTAAGAGCAGGAATCCCTGTGCCAAAGAAATGGTTCCCAATTATCCCGTCTTGGGTTTTGTTATACATTGTACAGAAGTCAACAAAACGAGTATGTAACAGAACCTGCCTAAGTAGCAGCCACCCTCATTAAAAACAGAGAATTAATCAGGGGGTGGTTGAAGGAAGCAGTGTCTCATAGGTTCCCCCCTTTTCTTCTTTTCTAATCATAGAACAAAATATGTTACATAAAAGGATCGGAACTATTATGCAGTACTCAATTAGAGGGAGGTGACTAGGTCTCTAACATGCTGTTTTATCAAAAGAGCAGACTGGTGTTTGCATGACTGTTGTTTCATTACAGACCCTGTCATTAATTCCATGTGTCAATACTGCCCTGTAGTGCACAGAGCAGACAAGAAAGAAGAGCCCTTGAAAACAAGGGAATGATTTTTGAGTCGTTATCAAGCTAAGTGGCAAGCGGGAAGCTGAAACTCGTATAGGTAAATTCGAAGGGACTCTCGGGAGATTTGCAAGTGGGAAGCAAGAATGCATTTTACCAACTGCTTAATTATGTCCTGTTTTTGAACAAGTACCCTTGAATTGAATGCTTTGTTTGTATTGCACAAAAACATGTGCTGTGGGCAAGAGTATTCTCTTGCTTCCAGGTCAAGTAAGGTGTTTTAGACACATACACGTCTGGCCTATTCTATGATGTGCGATTGGGTATGTTAGTATCTGAGCCCCAATACTGCACTGTCATTTCTGGGGGAAAGAGTTACATAGGAACCAGAAGCCCTAAAAAGTGGAACCTTCTCTAAGGTTCTGAAAAGTTATATAAGCCCAGGCATCCCAGAGGACCATACTTACAGCGAAATGGTGGCTCAGGAAAATGTTAAAATATATCTGGAGGAAAAAAAAAAAAACAGACCAGAAAATTTAAAATATGGTATAAATCCCATAATCTCCCACCCCTAAATCTTTAAGAAAGTATTTTTTGGTTTCCATTAACAGTCCCAAGGGTTAGGCTGGGGCAAAATAGGGTTTCCTTTTTTGGACGTGCTTTATCTGTGTCCTCGTGCCTGGCCAAACCCTTATAGATTATGGTTCCTTATCGTTTAGTAAGATCAAATTTCTAAATGATGTTTCGTTCCAGTTGAACATTCTTGGAGGCTTATCTCTTCCCTGGCCAGATGCCTGATCAGATGAGAAGCCCGCCATGATACTGTGCCTAGAATGGGCTCTTTATCCAGTAGACATCACTGTACTTTTTGATGATAACGAGGGCAGTCTTAACTTATGTTAAGGCCTGTGTATAGCATTGAAGGTAAGTATGAAGGAGTTGTTGCTATGTGAATATCTTAATCCTGATGCACATTTCAATATAGTATCTCCGTTTAACCATGATGTACATATATCTGACACCTAGCCATCCTTCTTAGATGGGACCTTCATAATTTAGGACCAGTAACTCTTCATGAAATGGCCTATTTATTGAGGGCCATGATTGGATTTAGATCCTTCCTTGTAACACTTGCCATTGCTTTGATTTACTTTTGTAATCATTCTATATCATCTGCTGGTAGTTTTGCAGAAAGGATTTCTGGTCTTGGTATATGTCAGTGACAATTAGGTAGGATGCTGTGTTTGACTCTTAGGCTTAGAACATCTTGATTAGAAACAAAGGCTTAGCAGTATTGAGTTCTAGTGTCTTAAAAACCTAGCAGCTTTTTAAATAGATCAGAATTATTTAGTAGCCTAATATTTAGACTCTTAGAATTAGAATAGAATCTTGGGGATCATCTTGTCCAACCCTTCATTTTATACTGGGGAAACTGAAGCCCAGAGAAGGAAATGACTTGCCCAAGGACACCCAGCAAGTTAGTGGAAGGTCTGAGACTAGAATCTAGGCTTCCTGGTGCCCCAGATATAAGAAGCTGAGTCACACCAATTAGTGGTTGGGATACAGGCTGTATGCTACAAAGGGGGCCTGACTTCTGCTGGACTGTCAGAATGTCTGATGACATTGACTCATCAGTGAAATAATTTTAGTTAAAATAGTATCAGAATGATTCCTGATAAATGGTCCTCTACCCTTCTCCATTTATGCTATGACCCATGTATTATATTATTTCCATAAACATTTACTAAGCACCTACTGTGTGCCCCATCCTGTACTAAATACTGCATATTTCAGCCAGATAAGACATGGACTCTGCCCTCAAGTTGCTCACAGTCTAGTAGAGAACAAGAAATTCCTGGCAAGCATTATGCAGAATTTCCTGTGTAATGCTAATACCCTTCCTAACTCTGTAAATCTTGATGTTGAAAGTGAATCTTATACTCAAAGATCTAGCTTTTCTCTTGGTCGTGGTTTATTTATTAGGTGTCCCATAAAACACCATACCTTTCCTTCCTGTCAAAGTGCAAGAGAATATCAACTGCAACTAAATTTAGTTCATAAACACTTATTGAGGATCTGCTATCTGCAAGGCACTGTGCTAGACACATAGGGACATGAAAATTTAATAAATAAAGCATAGAACATTTTCTTTTTAATATCTCAGAGGAATATTGTTTCATAGCTTTCAAACTTTGTAATGAGAATTATTTTTAATAAATACTCTTAAACGTGGGGCCCTTACAATAGGAGACAGAAATACCTCTGTACTGTAATCCAGACTTGTCAGCCTAGGATTTCAGTCTCCATTCAAATCCTCTTGTACCCCATATCTGTTTTGAGCTTTCTTTTTCCTTTATCTCAGCCAAGCCAGCCTGCTTGCCAATCCCTGCACACAACTAACTCTTGCTTCTGTGCCTTTGCTTGACTAATTCTTCTGCTTCTGGGATGCCTTTCTCCCCATGAATCCATATCCATCACTGTCATTACAGTCTGGCCCTGAGTCCATCTCCTGCAAGGAGCTGTGATCAGCATCCCCATCTCCTCCCATGTCCCTCCCACATGTACATAGCCCATATGACTGGTGGAGTAACATTTCTGTGGTATTCATTAATGCTTCCCATTCTCTGTCCACATCTTGCTGATGGAGATACAACAAATCTTATTAAGTGAAACTGTCTAGTATAACCAGGTCCTTTATCAGACCTTTTAGGAGTAAGTCTCTATATCAAAGATTTCATTTTGGTATTTGTGGGCTGTTAGTTGTATGATAGAAAGAAGGAAGATCAGCAATGTTAAGATGGAGGTTTGAAAAGTAAAGCTGGGGGTCCATAAAAAAAAGTTACATATCTGTAAGTGATCCTCTCTCCTTCCACTCCCAAACAGGACAAGAAATCTCCTTTAAACAAATTTCAATTATAATGAGGGTATATCGATGAACTGTCAAGCTAGGGAAAGCAGGGCTCTGCCTGTTAATCATCTCAAGCTTGTTGATCTGCTGTTCTGTAATTCTTTTAATATTGTTTAATGTGTGTGTGTTTTATCTTCTGAACTGACTAAAAGCTTCTTGAGGACAGGGACCATGTCTTTTATTTGCTTCTGCATATTCTTCCCCCACTTATTCGCACTTAAGCCCTAACAAGCTTAGGGAAACCTTCCATAAGCACATAAAGGACAGAAAATGCAATTCATGGGTTCCAACTGCATTCCAGCCATTGCACTGCGCACTTTGTATGTACAATGACCTTTTGCCCTCATGACAACTCAGTGAGGTGGGTATTCCTATCCCAATTCTACAGATAAGAAAATTGAAGTTTAGAGAGTTCAAGGTCTTATTGCTACTGAGTGGTGGATCCAGGATTAGAACCTAGGTCTGTCTGACTCCAAAACCTATATGTGCCTTTCACTGTACCACAATAATAATAACTAGTATTTAGGACTCCTTCACAGTTCATAGAACTCTTCCATCTACATTATTATTATTACTATTACTACTACCACTACTAGTACTATTACTTCTTACATCATCACTAGGAAGTAGATAGAGCTAGTATCATCATTACCCCCATTTCACAGATGGGGAAACTGAGACTCAGAGACTTGCCCAAGATCACACAACTGGTAAGTGGAAGAGCCAGGACTTCAAACAGACTTCCTGACTCCATATCTTTTTATTCTTTCCACTACATCACACTTTTGCCTTAATTCATTTGCCCAAATGCATGATTATGTGGCCATTTATCACTGACACTTCTACGGAAATGTCAGTAGGTCCAAGCATAGCATGGAGACAAGTGAAAAAGAAAATTCATACCCTCAGAGGAGCTTCCATGTCAGCAGAGGGGTGATACAAAGGACGCAGAAAATAAATACTTGAAGAAGAATAGTTGAGAAGTGAGAATTGAAGAACAATAGTTGAGAAGTGAGAAGTAAAATATGGAGCCCTTTATTCCGTAGATGAATTCCCATAATTTGGCCATAAAACTTTTATAATGTTCTTAATTATTTCCATTGTAAAATTGGATTAGGGAGTAGAGATGAAACAGTGGATTTGATTTGAAAATATTCTTCTTGGGTTTGGATGAGAAAGTGCTAGCTACTTTGTGTAAGTTGGTAGCTAGCCCCAGTACCATCCTGTTATCAAAAAATGCAGTAGTGTTAGTAGTGTTAAGGGTGATGGTGTATCCACTGAGCAGTTCATCACTATCTTGAAAGAATTCCTCTAGTCCCATCTGCTGATCCTACTTCTACCTACGTCTACCCTTCACCCTACCCCACCTTACTGTACCTTTAGTCCACCAACCCCTTTAAACCTTGGAACTTGCTTATCCCTTAATGTTTCATTCCCAGCAAGTTGTCCCCTTCTCCTTTTGTATCAATTATTAGTAAATAGTGTCCAATATCACAAAGTCCTTCACAATCAGTTAGGAAACTATGTTATAAAAATAGAGATATGTAGTGCATATCAGAGCTGGAGAGAAGTTTTAATGGAAACAGATTGTTTCTAGCTCCCATAAACATTTCTACCTGGTTATCATGCAAGGACCTCAAACTCTTCATGTCCTGAAAGATGTTAGCATCTCCCCACCAAATCTACTCCATCTGCTGTGTTCTTGCTCCAGTGAATGGTATCACCATCCACTTGGTCATCTGAGCTGGAAGCCACAAGGGCACTCTACTCCACTCTCCTTTACCAACCCCCTGCCCTTCAGTGGATCAGAGATCTACCTCAGAAATGTTGCCTTTTCTTGCCACAACCACAGCCATAATCCAGCTTTCTGTCTCCTCTCAGACACACTGTTACAGTGACATCCTAATGACTTGTCTCTCTGCCACCAGTTTCCCCCTATTCCAGTGTATCTACCACACTGCTGCCAGAGATGCTTCCTTATAAAACAGACCTGATCAGGCATTCCTTACAGGATAAAAACTGAGCTCCTCACTGGCATTTAAGACACTTGACTACTAGACCCCAAACTACCCTTGTAGCCTTACCTCCTGCTGTACCTTCATTGAACCTCACCACTCCCTAAACACTGGGCCCTTTCACAGCTTCATAAGAGCACAGAGATGGAAAAAAAAAGGACACAATCCAAAAGTCTACAAAATCACCCAAGTAGATGGAACCATAGAGAGCCCTTTGCATAATCTCCTTTGCCTGAATGCTCTGTGCCTTCTTTGCCTGGCATAGGACACCTCATTGGTGGTACTGTCCCTACCTTTCCCAGGCAATTTGGTCTATGCTTCATCTCAGGAGCTGCCACAGTTCTTTGTTCATGATTCTGTTACAGCATTTACCCCATTACATTCTAAGTTATTTTTCATATATCCATTTCACCTACTCCTCAAGGGCAGCAGCTGTGCCCAGTCTTCCTTTTCTCCCCAGTATATTATCTAGTTCTGGGCACATAGTTATTGAGCAGATATTGAACAGCTGAACTCAAGAGTGTGCTCCTCCAATGCAGTTAGAGCAGTTAATCCAGATGTGGTGTTCTACAAAAAGCACAGGACTGGGAATCAGGAGACCAATGTCCCAGGTCCAACTTTGCCACTAGATATGTGACCTTGGGTAAGTCACTCAGTCTCCTTTATTAATTGAGGGGGTTGGACTAAATGATCTCTAAGGCCCCTTCAACTTTAAGTTCTGTGATTCTGACCCCATTTCTTAGATCAGGAAACAACGTTTCCTACTTTATAACATTCAGGAGTCTCAACTTAGCCAGTCAGCCATTCACGTTACTCAAGTAGATTTTTCAAACTCTAAGAAATAGTCTTCTGGTGCTAGCCAGAGCTGCTTGATTAGGCTCCTGTTGGCTTATCCAGTGACCACTGAGTGTTCTTACCCCTCCCCAGGATATTTCACTGCACCTGTACCACCATCACATTACTGTGTGGCCAGCCTTTCCCAGGAGGGACCCCTTCTTTGTGCTGGCCTAAGAGACAACAACAAGGAGGCAAAGGGAGAGGAGTTTTATAATTTCCCTTCACTCCAAATCCCACCAGTATTACAGCTGCTGCCATGTAGGTTCTTGGTTACAGACATGTTTTCAGGGAGTGATGCCCATTTCCGTGAGAAATACATTTTAAGCAGCTCATGTGCCTCTTTAAGGCTACTCTTAAAGTACACTGCTGACCTTTTGGGGGTGGGAGGAGGACTAGGGTTAGCAACTCAACAGGTACATTTGCCATAATCTCCATGTAATAAATAAGAGCCTATGAAAAGATTAAATAAATCTTTCTTAATGCTTTTTGATTGGCTTAATCAATAATTAATCATCTTTAGATGAGGCTATAACTTGTGGAGCAGATATAATTGGATTAGCTGAAAAGAGGCAGTTGGGGAGCTTTGAAGAGATTAAACTGGCTGTCAATCCCATAATTAAACTGCCACAAACAAAAGCAATGGTATTTTTTTTTTAAAAAAAAAAGGAGGAGGAAAGAAAGAAGGAAAGAAAAGGGAGGGAGAAAGTTGGGGAAGGCCAACTGATTTGAAATGAATCAATAAGTACTTATGTATCACTAGAGATTGGAGAGGCAAAATCAAATCTGACGTTTATTCCATTGAATGAAACCCATACGTATCAAATCAGCCATTTAATTGTACGCCTGGCCCACTGGGACAGGTGAAATTTTGGCAGCTTCAACTCCACTAAAAGAAAATGAATCCACAAAAGGAAGAAAGAAAAAAGGTTAATTATTAAAAACAGAAGAGACCTGCTCCTTGTCCTGAGCCCATTTAGACCTTGACTTTTCATACTTTTAATTGGCTTAGTAGGTTTGGCCTGTGTGAATGAAGTCTTTTATCTCCCTCTTTTTCTTTCCATGCCCCTTTCATCTTTCCTGTTACAAACACACAGAGAGAGCTTGAGGAAAAATACTTTGGTTTTTAAAGACTTTCCTTTTTAAAAGGATGTGGATTTGGGTGGGGGGAGGGGTGTGTGTGTGATGCTGGTGAATACTTTTTTTTTCCTCTTTTATCTCTTTTTCCAGAGAGGAGTTGCTTAAACCAATGGGACTAAAACCTGATGGGACAATAACGCCTTTGGAGGAAGCACTCAACCAGTACTCTGTCATCGAAGAGACCAGCTCCGACACAGACTAAAAGCATCACCTGCTCAACTCTCAATATTGCTTTTATCAGCATCTTTTCTCTGTAGCTCCAGGGGAATCTTTTCTCTAAAACATTTATGCCCTTGCTTTGGCTAGAAACACATTAACTGGTTTACTCATTGAGAATCCAGTATATTTAAGAGGTGATCCTGTGTTTTTGCGATACTGAGGCATTCATACAGAGCTGCAGTTAGACGGAGTTGCAGGGGCTAGAAGGAGAAAAAAAGGAATTCCATTTCATCAGGATGGAACTGAAGGACTTCATTCTATAAAGCAGCCCTGGTAGAATCTGGCAGTTCTGTTTGCCAAGATTCTTAGCAGAAGATTTAGCCGTGTCCTTCCTCTCGCTTGTGTGAGCTGCCCCTTCTGAATCTTTCCAGCAGACAGAGGCATGTGAGAAGCAGAATGAGCTGCTAAATAAGGGCTGAAGCAAGCGACTTGTTAGCTCAAGACTGACTAAATGGAAGCCAAGCAGCTGCTCCTTAAACCTAGCCCCACTCTTCACTTCAATTTTGTATAAATATATAGAAATGCACACACAAACACACACACACACACAGCCCCAGACTTGCAAACTGATTACACTCTAAAAGTTTGTATGTCACTTAACTAGAACTTCAGAATACATTTCTCCCTGTAAAGAGTTATAAATGATGGTTTAGTTCTGAGGCAGCTACAAATGCCTATTTATTCCCTCCTGTACCTGAACACTAGTACCATAGAACTGAACCCCCATCTGTATCATTGCATGGGGAGCATGCATTCTGAGGTCTAACTCGGGGTGCCAGGAACACATGTCCCTCCAACTCAGCAGAGGGAATGGGGACTCCCTGAGTACTGGGAGTTCTTTTGTGGCCTCTGCTGGGGCGGGGAGTCAGCGGCACCCATCTGTACATATAGGTCATTCATACGTCAATGTTTTAACTTGGGGACTGTGTGTGTGCTTGTGTGTGTGTTTTCTCCCTTTCTACCAAGTGATCAGTTTAATGGTAACTTTATTTATTTAAAAAAAAAGAAACACAAATAGTTACTGTTAAACTGATTAAGGCTGTTTATTTTTACTTTTAGAATTGGTCATATGAAGAAGTAGAAAATGAATCATGCAATAGACAGTGGGCCTAGTTAATCAGTGGCTAAAGTTGAAAAGGGGTTGGTTTCCTTTTATATATATGTATGTATATATGTATGCATACATATATATATACACATAGATAATGTGCTTAACCACTGCCTTTTAAAACTAAATTAAATAAAACATTGGGGTTGATTCAATTTAGCCATCTGTGTGTGTTTCTTTATAGATACATGGGGTAAACAATACTATTTCACAGTTTATGCTTTTTAAAAGTGCTTTTACATCCATTATCTCACTTATCATAATAGCCTTTTTAAGGACAGGTAAAGTACGTGGAGTATTAGTGAAAATGTCATTTATCCAGAAGTCATTTCTTGCAAAACAGTAGCTCAGGAATTGAGTGTTAAAAGGCCATTGAGTTGCTAAAAAGAGATGTCAGAGTTTCTTACAGTTTACTCATAGGAGAGATCCTCAAGAATCCCCCTTTTTGCCTTTTTACTAAAATTTGCATACATTTCTAACATATTTTGTTACCTGGCTTTCAAGCCTACAAACAAAATGGCAAAGGAGGTGGTTACTAGATAGAGGGCAGACCTGCTGATGGCAACAAAGGCTGGCTGGAACCCGGACAGGAAGGCGGGGAGAGTGAAGACTACTCCAGGCATCGCAAGTCCCAGACGATCTGTTTCCCAGAGGACGCTCTCGTTGACCCAGAAATTATCTGTACAACATACGGCCCGCAGACTAATTGTCATAATGATGAGCCTGAGTTTCTTTAAAAAGATAAATTAATCCAGAATATTCTATAAAAGACTAGGAAAAATACATTTTTTTAGGATTTTCATCCAAAATAGTTGGAGTAGAAGTTGTGGGTGACCCATGTTTTAACAGTAACTGAAATGAAACTTGGCTTCATAATTTTAGATTGTGTGAAAAAAGTTTAGAAAAAAAGAATTTAAGTATTTTTGTTACTTCATTCTACAAATGCATTTTTAAAATATTTTTATAATTTCTAAAATCAAATAGCTTTGGTATGAGTGTCAGCTTACCTAAATGAAGACATGTTGAATGGAATACCGTCTCCGCTGGCTTTATGCAGAGTCAGTGTTTGAACAGTCCTGCTCAGGTAGCTGTGCTCTGCTTTCAATGAGTTCTGTTTCATTTTGAGTTTCCCTGCGCTGGGCGCTAAGCTTTGTTTTTGAAGAGAGAATTTGCAGGGGGAGAAGATGAGTGACCTCATTGTGCACATGGGAAGACAACTAACATCTGGTTAGTGCTTACTACGTGCTGGGTTTTTTATGTCTTATCTCATGTAACCTCATCACATCTCATGTTAGAGATTATCTATAGAAAGCTAAGTTACCCAACATCCCACAGCAAATAAGAGTCCAACTCGAGCCGGCCTGACTCCCAGTACCTCTCCTTCCCCTTCACCACCCTGACGACCTGGGTCCTCGTGCCTCCTTATGACTCTGGAATGCTGGGAGAGGGGTAATTCTCAAGCCATTTTAAGCAATAACTATTTCAGCAGAACCAGTTTAAAGAACTTTAAGCAGGGAGGTGACCTGGAGTTGAACTGTGAGTGGAAAACTTGCTCAGTCAGTACTAGATTTCAAACAAGGACCTGGAATCCTTTAGATCGGAGACCAGGGCTACAGGCTCCCCCAGACGTCTCCTGGCAACTGTGGCCTGCAGTGGGGATAATGATAATACGTTGGCCAAGGGCACTCTGCAGGCCCCTGTGTCCACATCCCTCCTGACCATTGAAACGGTATGGAGGAATGTGTCCTAAAATAAGGCACTTGAGCTGCTGCTTTAGAGTAACAATCAACATACACTTGGGGCCCTTTCACACACCCAGTGGTCCTAGGAGGGGGGCAGGACAGACGTTACCATCCCTCCTTTATAAATGAGGATACGGGCTGAGGCAGTACAAGTATTAAATATCCCCTTTCTACCGCCTCAGTCTTGCCACCTCCCAGTACTAGGTGTCACATGTATGACTTTCTTGCCCCCCCCCCATTACAAAAGTAATATATGTTCATTGTGGAAAGTTTGGAAAATGCAGAAAATAATAATTCACCCCAAATCCCACCACTCTGAGATAAATACTGTTAATGTTTTAGTGTATTTCTGTCCTGTATTTTTTCTATGCATATATAATTTATTTTACTACAAGATTGGGATCATGCTGTATTTACAGATTTGTATCCTGCTTTCTTCTTTAACATTGTGAGCCTCTTCCCATGTCAATAAATATTCTTCAAAAATTAATGGCTATTTGATACTCCATTATATGAATTATGGTAAACACTGCTAATTGCCTACCCAATATTCTTCTTGCTTACTGACAGGAGACATCATGACCTACATCTCCCACTCAAAACAGGTGCCTGCTGCCTTTCTGGGAGGCAGCATGAGCCTTGTCAGCGCTGAAGAGCAACAGGAACTAGGAATGGCACTAGGAGGAGGAGACTGGCTCTGCCATACAGCACCAGTCTTGCAGAAGCCTCGGCAGCACAAATCATGATACAGTTAGATTAAATGCCTGGATAATTCTATAGTTTTTGTCAAGGAGAGGCATTTGAAAATAGCAAGAGATCCGGATGACTTTAAATAAAGTCTGCATGTGAAGAAAAAAATGATGTCAATCATGTTTACCGCCTCGTAGTCCAGTTATTGGCATGAATTTTCTTGGAGATGTTCTTCCCTGCAATTCCAGGAGTGGAGTGTGGTACATAAGGATGGGGAGAGACGTGTTATTCTTTCAAGAAAAGCAAGGTGTTGCCTGTCAGAACTATTGGGTGAACACAATATGAAGAAGGAACAAATGAATGGGGTTCTAGGAACAAATATGGGTGAGGGAGGGAGACATTTTTAATAACTGCCATAAGTGAGACGATTCAAGGAGCAGGAGGGTTTCTAGAGAGGACTTAGGAGAGTGTGATTCCGATGCACTATGCTGAACCCCTGCACCAGTCTTCAAGAAGCCCAGAGCAGCCTTTCTTAAAGGGCAAGGGGTGGGGAGATGATTAAGCCTCAGTGCCCTAAATCATGCAATGTATATAGTGAATCAACTTCTCTCCTGTGCATCTAGAATAGTGTTAGTTATGCAGCATCCGCGGGGGAGAGAAAACAGTCACTTCAGTCATTTTCTGAGTTCTGTGGTTCAGACAAATACTAGTTGAGAAAAGCCTGTCCTAAAGAAAAGATCAAGATTATTCTCCAAGGCTTCTGGAGTCAGATTTATGTTTTCTTTTAATGCAGCACAGTGGAGATCCTGGGCCATAGTCTCCAGCTATATTCAGGTCTCACTGACCTTCACCTTTTCTCCATTGAACATAACAGTTACAGCTGTGTACATTTACTGAGCAATTAGATACTGTGCTGAGCACTTTACAGGCACTTTCTAATTTCATCTTCATGACAATCTTATGAAGTACTGTTATAATAATTCCCACTTTTCAGATGAGAAAACTAAGGCCTAAAGATGTTAAGTACTGGGGCCAGCCGGTGGCGCAAGCGGTTAAGTGTGGGCGTTCCACTGCAGCGGCCTGGGTTTCGCTGGTTCGGATCCCAGGCATGCACCGACGCACTGCCTGGCAAGCCGTGCTGTGGCAGCATCCCATATAAAGTGGAGGAAGATGGGCATGGATGTTAGCCCACGGCCAGTCTTCCTCAGCAAAAAGAGGAGGATTGGCATGAATGTTAGCTCAGGGCCGATGTTCCACACACACACACACACACACACACACACACACACACACACACACACAAGATGTTAAGTACTGTGTACAAGCACACAGCCTCTGAGTAGCAAAATTTGAACTCAAGCCTGTCTGATGTCCATGTAAATACATGTCCATGTCTATGTGTTGCTTTTGCAGTTAGAGAAAAACAGTAAAGTCTTATTTATTTGGGAGTAAAAAAGAAGAGACTGAAATGAGAAAAAACAATAGAGAAAATAATTTTTAACACATTTTTCTTGCTCCATTTCCATATCTCTACAATACATAGAATCCCATTCAGGAGCTAGTCTCAAAGCGAGGCCCATACAAGCACGCCAATCCACATCAATTTGTTCAGCAAACATTTATTGAGCATCTACTATGTAGCAGGCACTGCTCAAGGTACTTGGAGATATAAACATGACCAAAAGTTCCTATTCCCAGAGTGCCCACAGTGTGAAAAGTCCATAACTAAAGCCTGCACAAAGCACTACAGGATGCCAGGAAAAGATGTGGCTAACACCGGCCAGGAGGATTGAAGGGGATGAATAACAAAGTCTCATAGATGACAGCTGAGCTGAGCATGAGCTTGCCCTGTATAGGAGAAAGACTGTTCCCACCAAAAGAACTGGCTCAAATGAAAGCTCATGGGCAAAAGGTACATGACATGTTTATAGAACACAAGCAGTTGAGTATGACTGAAACAAAGATATCCTGTCTTATGATGGAACATGTGACTAGCAGCATTTCAGGCAAGGAAAGGACACAACCAGAAAGATCACACTGGTTGCAATACAGAGAATGGGCTGGAGGAGGGACAGACAGTAAGAAAAGAGACCAGATAGAAGGCAGCTGCATCAGTACACATGAGGCTTAAGGGGCCTGGACTGGAGCGGTGGTGGTAGGCATAGAAGAGACAGGATGGATTCCGGAAACACTTAGAAACTGCAATAAACACAACTGGTGTTGGAGAAAGGCAAGAAAGAGCTCATTTAGACTCAGATGAGACTGACTTTGGGGAAAAGGTAATCTAGAACACTGGCTCTCAACCTGTGAACTAAGCAACTTTGGGTTTGGGAGCAGGAGGGTGGAGTTAAGAGTTATTTCAAAGAATCTGCACATTTGTATGGTCACCAAGCATCATTGATACACTGAATAAACAGTGTCTTGGACATGAAGTCTTGTCATATTACACAGGGAGATAAAGGAATTTATAAAATCCTTTTTTCCCAATAAATTATGACTATTATTCAAGCCTATTATTTTGTCTTCAGTTAAAAAAATTTTTGTTTCTTACCTTTTTTTCTTTCCTGCTGTAACAATTCCCTCCTCCACCCCTCTACCTCAAGACAGATGATAAGTTCACTAGGTGAAGTCATGAATTCAGGAAAGAAAAATACACATTAATAGATTTTAAAAAACAGTACCTCATTTTACCCAAAACAAAGACCCTTGAAATTAAAAATTTTACTATGGTTTAATGTCTGATATCTATGTGGTTAAAAGAAAAGAGTTACTATCATAGTATTAAACAAAACAATTTTCATACCAAAAGCACATTAAGCAATGGAAATTAATGAAGTAAATTTCATACTAAAAGTTTATGTGCGCCATACATGGTTACCAACTATTCAACAGTGAAAACAGAAAAAAATAAATAAAAGAATCTACATGGGCCAAAGAATATAGTCATAAAGTACATTTTTAAGGATGTATATGCAGAAGTTAACATTCTAATTGGAGACACTTCTGGTTAAACAAAGCTTTTGTTGTTGTTGTTTTGGGGTTTTTTTGTTTTTTGTTTTTGTTTTGAGGAAGATTGGCCCTGAGCTAACATCTGTTGCCAATCTTCCTCTTTTTCTTTTTTCTCCCCACAGCCCCAGTACATAGTTGTATGTCCTAGATGTAGGTCCTTCTAGTTCTTCTATGTGGCTTGATGAGTGGTGAGTAGGTCTGTGCCCAGGATCTGAACTGGCAAACCCTGGGCCGCTGAACTGGAATGCGCAAACTTAACCACTATGCCACTGGGCGGGCCCCTAAACATTTTGAACACATGCATTTACCTTGACCACCTCCTGAAAACTCATTAAAATGGCAGTGAAAGGATGTTTTTCAGTAAGGCTTAAGCCCAACAGGATATTGAGAAAGGAGATGACAGCAGAAAAGAGCAATCAACAAAATTTTGGAAACTGGAAATTAGATGAGCAAAGGATAATTGACGTAGAAAGAAGACACAAGATATCAAAAAGTTAAAGCCTACAAGAGCAAGGGAATCCAAAGGCAAGATGACACATGCTGGAACCAGCTTATCACGAGAGCTGATTGTAAAATTTCTTAGGAATTTTACAAGCTGGTTGAAACTAACCATTATTAAAAATTAAATTATGTAAACCAATTAAATTATATTAAAAACAAAGGTAATGCTCAAAATTCCTCACTTCCTAATTATTTTACTAGGTTTTATTATCTATGCTCTTGAAGTTATTAGCATCTATTATGTCTGTAAGATGGAAATACTGGTGTACTCCTGCTCATCCCTTCCCAACTCTGTGTTCAGCGACATAATGATGGTAGCTTAAATTCACCTATGGTGGGAGTATTTAAACCATGGGAATGAGCAAACACTACAAATCAGGGCTTTTTTCCCTGGAGTGCCAATATTTATCAGCACATCAGGGTGATATACCCTGTAGAACCCCAGAATGGTTTAGGAATCAGAGATACCACGTACATCTGAGAATAAGGGTAGGGGTGGGGTTTAAAATGGGCACTCAAGTTCCCCTCCCCTACTTGCACCCACACATGCAAGGTAGAATAGACTCCTATTCTACCTCCCCAGTATAAGCCGGGAATTTCCCTTAGAAGTGTTTAATTCAAAAGGTTCTTGACCTAAGGACTCAGGCACAGAAGACGACAGCGGTACCTTACTGAAAACAGGAGGATCAGGTAAAAGACCTTAAATTATTGGACTTTCAGCCTCCTTCCCCTGGTCAACTCCAAGAGCACTGGCAGCTAGAACGCTTCTGGTTGGGAAAACTGGATCAAAAGAAGGATCTAAAGAGGATGAAAGTTAGGGATCTTCCAATGAAATGGCCAAATCCCAGCCCTTTCACGTTCAGTGAAGCCACCATTCATTCATCCTTTCATTCATTCATTCAAAAAATACGCATTGAATACATGCTAATGTGCCAAACACTGCTTCAGGTGCAGTAGAACATTGGTGAACAAAATAAAGACCCTGACCTTATGGCACTTTAATTCTGCTGGATAAAGATAGACAGCAACAAATAAAGACAGCATATTGGTAAATCTAATATAGCATACTATACCTGATGCCACATCAGGTGGCAATAACACCTTTGGAAACTAAAGCAGAGTAAGTAAGGCCCAGGTAGAATTATAAAGGCCGTCAGGGAAGGCCTCTCTGATAAAGCATTATTTGAGCAGAGACCTGAAAGAAGCCAAGTGAACATCTAGGGCATATTCTCTCTAGGCAGAGGGAACAGAAGTGCAAAGGTCTTGAAGCAATAACAAAGCTGGTGTGACTGGGGAACTGCAAGGTCTCCGGTGTGGCTGCAGGGAGACCTGGGGAGAGTAGTAGGAGATGTGATCAGCGAGAGATAATGAGGCCAGATCATCCAGGCCTCGGAGGATACACAATAAGCCCACACAGAGAGCTTGCAGTTAGGTTTTCAGTGTCTCACTCTTAAATATGAAGGGACAGTCAGGGTCAATGGATATTTGGGGAAACCCGCTCACATGAAAAACAGAGACCAAAACAAACAGAAAGGCAGGGAGCCAAAGAAAACTTCTACAAAACTATGATTAATTATAATTATAGACTTCAACTCCATTATCAGAATAGAGCAGATTAAGTAAGCAATAACCAAAAATAAGTAGATCTGGAGCTGAACGATACAATTAAATAAAGTAGAATTAACTGATAAGCAGTAAGCCTGGTAGTTGGACACTTTGTTTTAAAGTATACTTGGGTTACTTGGAAAAATTCAAGACATAGTGGTACTAGACCCAGAGCATAAACATTACAACTATTGTGTGAAATATAACTGGCAGCAAGCCAGCTACAGGAGGGTCAGAAAACTGAAGCCACAGAGTTTCAGGCTTCTTGCACATTCTGTGTTTGTTTCCACTTCGTTTTCCCTTATTTTTTTAATAAGGTTTTGTTTTGTTTTGTTTTGTTTTAAGTTCCTGCCAGTCTTAGCTATATTTAGGGGAACCAAGTGAGGGGAATTTTTTCTAGCTTGCATAAAAATGCTTGTGAGTAGAAAAATCCAGTCACAACACTTCTGACACCAGATTGGGGGAGGGGGTGTCCCCACAACAAGCAGTTCTCTGAGACCAGCTGGGTTCCTTCAGTTCAATTCAATTCTGACACCTGGAGATAGTGTCTGATCCCACAGGCTAAGGGCTCAGTCCCACAAGATTGACTCCTCCAATTCAGATGCCAATCACAGTCCAGGTTGTCACCAGTGCTCCTGATGGAAGGGATGCATAGGGCAAGATATGGGGAAAGGACGCAGAGCTTCCATGCTTCCTGAGCACACCACTCTCCCTGAATCTCCACGTGTTCACCAACCTAGAAGTTCTCCAAACTGTCCTTTTGGGTTTTTATGGAGGCTTCATGACACAGGCATGATTGATTAAATCATTGGCTGTTGGCGATTGATTCAACCGGACACCACCCCCCACCCGCAGAGATGGGGGGCGGGGGGTTGGAACTTTCAGTTCCAACCTTCTAATCACCTGATTGGTCCCCCTGGCAACCAGCCCCCATCTCCAAGTGTTTTCTTAAAAGTCGCCTTGTTAACAAAGACACCTTTATCGCTCTCATCACTTAGGAAATTCCAAGGGTTTTAGGAGCTCTGTGCCAGGAGTGGAAGGAAGACCAAATATATATTTATTATCATTAATCACAACATCACAGCTTGCTTTCATCACCATCATCATCAAGCAAAATGGTAACAGGAGAAACGGAATTGTGAGAACCACGGTGAAGGTAAAACTCAGCAGGACCTTGTTCTAAGTTACTTTAGCAGTAACTCCTTTCCCTGGAAAATCTTCCAGAGTTAAATCGTAGAGATCTTCATTTATATTTTATTAAAGAAGCCCAGCCTTCCTGTTCATTACCCTCCCCATATCGATAGCCTATCATGTTGTACACTGTTGCTTTCTGCAATGCAAAAACAAGATAGGTAGACCCTCAGGAAAGAAGACAGAAGTAAATATTACATGCATTATCTCACTTAATACACCAACAGGTAAGGATTCTTATACCTTTTCACTGATGAGAAAATTAAGGCTCAGAAAGATAAAGTAACTTGTCCACAGTCACAAAGCCAGAACTCTTAGAGCAGGGATTTCGTGCCTTCTATATGACCCCAAAACTATGTTTTACATTACTATACCACACTGTCTTATGAACTGATTTTCAGTTGATTCTTAAGAAACGTGTGCTAAATAATTGCTCTCTTTTACGTATCAGGCAGGCAGGAAGGAAGGAAGGAAAGAAGGGAGGGAGGGGAATTCATCATCAACCAGCCTGCATTTCTCACCTCTAAGTTCTCAGGCATAAGAATAACTAAATGTAATAAGTACTTTGTCTATGATACTAAGGGCTTTGTATGATTAATCTCATTTTAGTCCTCACAACAACCTTATGGCATAGCCACTGTTTTGATTCCTAATTTACAGATGGGAAATGGAGGCCAAAAGTTTAGGTCACTTAACTAGTTAGTAGTAGAGCTAGGCTCAGACGCAGATCAGCAGATCCTAAGCCATGCCCTCTACCCTTCAAAGGCAGCTGTATTCAGCTCTGCAGCCTGATCCAACATGCTTCTGTGCATCTCATCTAAGGAGGCTTTCTGAGCATCCCTGGATGCCACTTCTAGTTTCAAGTCTAAATGTCTTGGAAAACAGTCTAGCCGTCTGTACAGCCCAGATACCCTATTCTGGGTTCCACTTCCTGGTTCAGAATCAGTTTCATCAAACATCTTCATTGGCCATATTATGCCTGCCAGAGACATCCTACACATGAGCTCATGTGCTGCTCCCAGCAACGCTGTGTGGTGGGAGCTTTTCCACCACCACCACCCTCAGTGCACCGACAGGGGGCGCCTGTGGCTGGGAGAGGTGTGTCAACAGAGCTGGGACGTGGCACAGCCAGGATGTGAGCTTGGATCTTTGCATTCCATGTCTGGTTGTTTGTACCACGGAGACAACTGGGTCTCAGCAGTGGATACGCCAGCCATCATTCCAGTTGCATTAGAAAACTTGGTCCTATTTCCTACAGCCCAATCCTGAAGTCCTACTCCCTTCCCCGGAGGCAGAGTCAGGTTCAGATCTGAAGAGGAGGGAACTGCCCAGGAGCGGGCAGCAAGGGGACACCTTCCGGCCATCTGCCCTGAACATGGTGTGTTTCATTCTGTACCTCTAATCGCTCATAATAATCCTAACAATCATCACATCAATATCGTACCTTTAAGATTGCTGAGAGGACACCATTCTCCCACAAGCAACCACTTCTACCCTCTACACACCCCTCTGCCCTCCGCACTCTCGCCCTGCTCCTGGTCAGACCCAGCCATCCAGACACACACAGGGAGCCTCCAGGCAGCCCTCCACCTTGTGTGTCTTCAACAAACAGACTAAGAGTTTCTCCTCCATCAGAGCTGAGAAAAGCACCGTATCTTAAAACCAGACCACAAGCCTCCTAGTCTTAACACCTTGGAGGCCGCCGTTCCCGGCCTGGCAAACTTATTTTCCACGCTCTCCACCATAAGGAGAGGAGGGAGTAGGAGATACCCGTCCCTGTTTTCCTTGGTGTTGATTAGCATAATTTAAAAGGCGAGGGGGAAAAACTGGTTATCTGTGCTACTGCTTTCAAGCTTTGAACTTTTCTGTCCTGTCGGGCTGATTACGGCCAAGTGACCCACATTTAAAAAGCATTTACAATAAAATGGTGCACTTTCTTTTGTACCATCAGCTTCCCTGATGAAAAGCAAAAATGTTTTAAAATTGTCCCTTTTTGTCAGGGTAATGGCTGTGCTATATTTCAGCTCATCCCCCTTGTGGGCACAGAAAGGGCCACATAATAAAGGCACAGCTGTAGACACTATGGCTTGGGGGGTGGGGTGGGGAGAGGGGAGTGGAGGCAAGAAGCAGATTGACTGTGTGTCAACAAATGCATCTGGGAAAAGAGACAGCTCTTAAAGACCTCTGCAACTTAAAAGTCCACGATAAATGATGTTCCTATTTGGAGAGGAAAAAAAAATGGAGGTGAAATTCAATAAAGCCTCACTGAAAAGAGAAGAGTTCCAAAGGCCTTTCTCTGCAGCTAGGCAGCTCCCAAGAGAAATGAGCAAAAGTAGCCATAGGCGAGGGGATGTACAGCCTGGAGAGACAATAAAGACCCATCCAGGCCAACGCGTTACAACGCCAGGCCTGGCAAAGCTGGGATCAAGGGAGCGGCGCCAGGTTGGGGGTGGGGATGATCTGGTTGCAGGAAACGCCTCAGGAAACTCTGACACAGTTCTACTTCAGGGCCCCCTGAGGCCTTGCATTTGAGGAAAAGGCAGAAAAAGCATAAGATGACCCCTCAAGGGAGAGGCTGAGTCATGTTATGATAAAGAAAACATTGCATTGGGGGTCAGGAGAACAGATCCAGTCCCAGCTCTGGCATTGACGAGCTTTGAGAGGGGAGCGTGTCTATGAGGAGTGCCAGCCCTGCCATCTCTGCAGCCCCTGATGGTTTATGAAAACTTTCCTTTCCATCACCTCACTGGAATCTCACAATACCCTGTGAGGCAAGTTTGGATCCTTGGCCCCTAATTTACAGATAAGAAAACTAAGGTTCGAGAAGGTGAAGTGCTTGCCAAGGGTCACACTCTAACAAGTGGAAGAGGCAGGATTCATCTCCAGGAGCGTCTGCTTCTGAAGCTCACGCTCTTCCTTTATGTCCCATCGGCCTTCAGGAGGCAGTTTGCCTGTGTGAATGGGAAGAGAAAATTTCCCCCATGGGGAACCCACAGGGAGAGCCTCCTGGAAGAAGTATCTGAGTTTTCCGGGCACAAGAGCTCCCCAGAGATGATGGTGGGCACCAACTTTAAAGCAAGTTGTATTCATTAGGATGCAAGGAACAGAAGCCTCTGCTCAATCTGGCTTAGATTGGATTAGATTCTTTTTAGATTAGAAGGGAATGTATTATCTCACAAAAACTAGAAGTCCAGCGTGGTTGATTCAGCAGCTCCATGATGTTAAGAGAACATCACTTCACCTCAAAGCTAGTCGCAAGATGGCAGAAGTTTCAGACATAACATCACATCCAGACATGACACTGTATAAGAAGATCATCTTTCCCTGTGGCTCCCTCTTGAGAGTAAGGAAACTTTTCCCAAATCTTTCCAATAGACCTTCTAAAGATTCTTTGGACAGAATTGGGTCACCTGCCCATTTCTGAACCAATCATTATTAAGGAGAGGAGGATTACCCTCAGTTAAATAAAGCCTATACATGGAGCCAGGGCTAAGGGCAGCTTCCCCTGAAGCCCATAGTAAGGAGTGGAAACATGAGAAAAAATAGGATTCTGTTGGAAAGAAAGGATGGAAATGAATTCTGGATAGTAAACCAACAGTGGCCACTAAACTAATAGCATCCACTAAAAAGGAGTAAGAAATATACGGGCTTTAACTACGCACCCACTAGAATGGCTAAAATGAAAAAGATGAAATGTGCCAAAAGATAAAATAAGTTGGCAAGGAAGTGAAGCAACCAGACCTCCCATACATAGCTGATGTAAGTGTAAATGGTACATCCACTTTAATATTTACTAAAGCTGAATATATGTGTACTCTGTGACCCAGCAATTCTGCTCCTTGAACTACACCAGAAGAAATCCCTCCATACGTTCACCATAAGACATGTACTAGAATGTTCATGTATTCATAAGAGCCTAAAGTGGGAAGCCACCCAAATGTCCATCAACAGTAGATAAGGTAAATAACTGTGGTATATTCACACAGCAAGGAGAATAAAAAATCTACACCACATACAACAATACACAAGAATCTTACAAACATACTGTGGAACAAAAGAAGCCAGGGAGTTTATCACCTCACAAAAACTGGAAGTCCAAGGTGGTTGATTCCGCGGTTCCACGATGACAAAAGAGAAGATCCTGTAGTATTATTCCATTTATATAAAATACAAAAACAGGCAACTAATCTATACAGGTAGAAGTCAGTGCAGAAATTACCCTTGGAAGGTTAGTGCCTGGAAGGGAGCGTGAAGAGGGCTGGAGGGGCATCTGCACATTATGAGATAGGTGCTTGCCTGTATGTATATTTTGACATTTTAAAAATCCAGACTCTGGAGTCCTACAAGCTTGGATTTGAACCCTTGATGCATCAGTAACTTGCAGTGTGACTTTGGGCAAGTGACTTCACTTCCTTGAACCTCATTTTTTCATCTCTTATATGGGGATAATTATAATACTTATGCAATAGACACTTTTGTGAGCATGAAATGAGATAATTGCTTAGCACAATACCAGGCATGTAGGAAGTGATCAATAAATAGTATCTATCATTATTATTATTATTATTAACAATACTGACAGTGATACCGGCTCAAGAAAAGGTTGACATAAGGGAAGCCATATTGTAGAAAAGAAAAACTCTATTGTAACTTTGAATGACCTCTGACAAACTAACCCAGCTGGATATGCACCCTCCAGGAGATCTAACTGCTCCTTAGATTTTACGACCCCTGCTTGTGCATGTAACTCCCAGCTGCAATAAGATGATAACTTTGTTTTTTTGAGTTCCTTAGGAATGTGATGACCCCTGGACAGAGAATCTATGCTGAGAGCCATCATCAATGAAAACTGAAAGATCTGGTGTAGCACTCCAGTGCTGGTGTAACACCAGAAGGTCAACATTCCTAACCTCCCCATAACCACCCCCTCCCCTATAACCCAATGGCCTATATAACTGCTATAAGATTTTGTGCCCCCTTAAGATGGTCCTTTTGGACATGAGTCAGCCATCTTCTCTTTTGCTAGCAAGCTGTGATAAAAAGTCCTTTTTCTCCTACCACCTTGCCTCTTGACTATTGGCATGTCTTGCGGCGAGCAGAAGGCCCCACGTTGGGAGGTAACAGCAGTACCTTCTCAGGCGTTGATGGTGTTGGCTCTGAAGAGCCCCAGGGGGCAAGTCAGCAGTTTTAGGGTCATTGGTGACAGGATACTTCACTGCAATGAGCTGGAGCAGGCTAGGAGGAAAACGGCAGAATCCACAGGAGAACCCAGACCAGTGCTTCTCAAACTTTGCTAAACACACAAATGCCCTGGGAACCTGGCTAAAATGTGGATTCCAATTCAGTGCAGCCAGGCGGACCAAGATTCTGCATATCTAACAAAGTCCCAGGTGAAGCCCATGATGCTGGTCTGCAGGCCACACTTTGAGTAAGCAAAGCTCAAAGTCTTGGATAATGCAGGAGTCAGAGGAATTTGAGAGAAATTGGGGGGGGCTAGTTTTTCCATACTTGGTGGAGACAGATGTAGAGATATATAATGTAGTGTAGCTCCTATAATAAGTCCCATCTCCCAGAACACGCACGGTGGCTCTGCTCCCTGATTAAACCCTGACTGCCATACCTGCCACGAGGAAGAGTTTTCTTTTTAAATTGAAAATATGAGACAGGCAAATTGTATAAGAAACAAAAGAAGAAGAAGAAAGGCGATTAGAAACATCAGGAAATAAAAAGCCATGCACACAAGGAAATGTAATCAAAGGCAATAACTGACTCTGCGACGAAGAATAGTTATTGACTTTAAATTTTTAGAATCAACGAATAAAAGTACAGAAGCTTGAGCATCGTTACCCAACAGAATTTAAATGCATCAATCGTGACAATACGAAAATAAAAGTTCAAAAAGTGGAAGTGAGGAGAAAAGAGCTGAACGGAAGGCGGGGGCACTTAAAAACTCATTTTAGGAAGTGATAAGTCAAAAAATACAGATAAAATTCTATCATCGTTTACAGAGTTTACTAGACAGCGGATGGACCTTTGCCTTGTTGCCTATTTATTCCTAGTGTCTGGAATAGTGCCTGGCACAGAGAAAGTGTTCAACGAATACTTGTTAAATGAAAGGAGACCAGAGAATGTGGAAGCCTGGAGGCACCCCTTAGAGATCATCTAGTCCACTCCCCATACTTTACAGATGAGGAAACCGAGGTGCAGAGAGGTATGAGAACTTGCCCAAAGTCACGCCACTGTTTTGTGGCCAAGCCAGGGGTTGAACTTGGATTCTCCAGCTCTCGAGTCCTGCGCCCTTTCCCCCACGCTGCCATCCTCAGTGAGAACCTTCTGCTCGAATCCACTCATAGAATTGAAGAGCCACACCGAGGTTTGGCAGAAGACCCTTCCAGTCTCAAGAGTGCATCCCAGTGCTATCGCTCAGGGCATCTTCATGGCGCCCATGGAGGAGGGCAGCCTTTGAAGCCATGGTGGCTGAACCGCACCAAGGAGCTAAGACCAGTGATGGGAACATCAGTGGGCAGACCCAAGTGCCACTGATCTACCGATCAAAGATAATCACAGCTAATAGTTTAGTGTGTCTTTTCTTTAAAACATATTTTACAGTTGTGATCATATTGTATAAAATTTTATATTTTCTTTTATCATTATAACATGAACAGTTTCCCCTGTGATATTGTACTGTGAAACACCTGGTTTGAGTAACTTACATATTATTGCTGCACATGGCTGTACTGTCCCTAGCTTCGGCATTCCCCCATAGCTGGAGGATTAGGTTGCTTACTACTTATGTTTTTATTATTCAGGCCTTACGATAATAGCATCAGTGAATGGCTCTGTAAGTAAATCTTTGTATCTCTTATCACTCGCTTAGTGTAGTTTCCTAGAGGTGGGATTACTGGACAACAAGGAATAAACATTCTTAAGGCTTTTGTTACAACCAGCCAAACTGCTTCCCAGTAAGTAATCCTACATTTTCTACGCGACAGTTTAGGGCATCAAATTTCTATGTGACTAATTACATCTGAGGCTCTAACAATTTGTTTCATCAAAGAATATTAGTCTTTTTATTCCATGGCCATTTCCTCATGCTGTGTCTCTACATGGTAAATCAGG
Source organism: Diceros bicornis minor (assembly GCF_020826845.1). Classification (NCBI taxonomy): domain Eukaryota; kingdom Metazoa; phylum Chordata; class Mammalia; order Perissodactyla; family Rhinocerotidae; genus Diceros; species Diceros bicornis. The sequence goes on along the minus strand of NC_080764.1, from coordinate 17,356,717 downwards.
TCATTAATTCAATCAATTAACATTGAATAAAAGCTCTCTATACGGTATCTGCACTATGTAGTGTATAGTCTATGTCCATATAGTCTATGTACTAGTTCTTAATATACGTGTATTTACATACATTATATTCTTTAATCCAACTAACAACTCTAAGAAATGGTGTAGTTATTTTCCTCCTTTTACAGCTGAGGAAACTAAATACTTAGGGAAGTTGAGTAACTTATCTAAGGTAAGTGGTGGGACTGGAATTCACAGCCAGGTGCACCTGACTCAAAGAGCACTGGCTTTCCACCACTAGCCAACAGTTACTGACCACGTGGGCGGGCCCACGGGCGCTAAGCGCTCAGAGAGGCCTTCAAGGCCCTTCACGAACCCCTCTTTCTGTCTCCCACTATCTGTTTAGCCTGATCTGTCATTATCCGCAGTGTGGGACACGATCCCCTCCCCCAACCATTTATTGAGCAAATACATTTTGAGCGCCTATTGTGTGCCAGGCCCCAGGCATACAGTGGTGAACAAAAAGACACGGTGCTGTCTCCATGGAGTGTGCAGCCCCGTTGTTGGGAGAGAGAGACAAGAAGCAATGAGCAATTGTGTCACCCCAAATTGGAAAAGCACTAGAGAGAGAATCATTGGGTGAGGGGGCAGAAGGAGGACAGAGAAAGGCTGGAATGGGACGGCCTGTCACATGCAGAAGTATGATTTAAGCTGTGAGTTTCAGTCCCTCCCCTCTTGGCCCAAGACTTCCTTTCTTCAAGAAAACTAAGGACCGAGAAGATCTCTTCTAATCTTGAGATTGTTTAAGTTCTAAGACATCTCTGACTAATCCCCCAGGGCTACCCCATGTCTGCAATTTTCAATACTTTCGTTCCAGCTCTATAATTTTAATTTTGGTCTCTGGACCAGTGGCCTGCAAACATTTTCGATTGCAAATACCATCAGTAACAACCTGAGCTGCACATATATGCTTTTTCATTCATGTATTAATTTATACACATAAACTACAGTGTAAATGGACAGCCTAAACTGTGCTGTCCCATATAGTAGTCACCAGTCACAGGTGGCTATTTAAATTTAAATTAATTTAAATTTTAAAAAGTTAAAAATTCAGTTCCTCAGTTGTACAAGCCACATTTCAAGTGCTGATGTAAAACATTTCCATCATCACAAAAGGTTCTATTGGACAGTACTGTTCTACACTTTATACCAAAATAGAAATATTTAAAAGGTAAGATAAAAGATTAAAATAGAAATTCTAATATTTTCTCCCTACACTTCCTGAAGATCATCTAGCACATCCCTGGGAGGCACACACCCACCGCCTTCTTTAGAGATCATGGCTTTAGATGTCCCATGCATATGGTGGATTAAGAAACAAAACAAAAAGGGGCCATCCTGGTGGCGTAGTGGTTAAGTTCGGTGCGCTTTGCTTCAGTGGCCGGGGGTTCACGGGTTCGGATTCTTGGTAGGGACACATACCACTCATCAAACCAAGCTGTTGGGGCAGCCCACATACAAAACAGAGGAAGACTGGCACAGATGTTAGCTCAGGGCCAATCTTCCTCACCAAAACAAACAAAAAAAACTGCCTTCTTAACAAGTATGCCTGAAGTTATATATCCAAGGAAGTGTTGTTCCAATCCTCATATTCTCTACCCCTCTCCTCACCCCCTGTACCCAACATCCAGCCACACTTACCTAATTACCATTCCCTGAACGCCTGATGTGCTCCTTCATACCTGCCCAAGCTACTCTGGAATGACGAATCCCCACTTCTCAGCTTGGTGAACTTGGCTTTCAAAATCCACCTCAAAGTCACTTCCTCTGTGAAGTTTTCCAAGAGCTCCTAGAAAAAAAATTAGTGATTTTTCTCCTTCCATTGTGCTTATTTATTCACTCAACACTTTTTTTATAAAGTAGCTACAATGAGCCAGCGTATGAAGATTGAAATGAATGACTATATGTAAAGAAGTGAAAACAGTGCAGAGCACACTGAAAGCACGGCCTAAGTGTTGGCTATGATGATGATGATGATGATGATGGTGGTGACGATGATGATGATGGTGGTGACGATGATGATGGCAATGATGATAAAGATGCTGCTGGATGTCACAGAGGGAGATGACTAAAACACAATCCATGATTCAAGAAGCCTAGAGCTGCTGAGAAAGGCCCACAAGAAATTAAAGACAGTGCAACAAATACTTTGTAATGAAGCACAGGGCGCTGTGGGATCACCTAGACCATATTGTAATCCAGTTTAGGTTCTGGACAAGGTCAGAAAAGTTCCTCCAAGGAGGGTGTCTTAGTCCATTTGGGCTGCTATAACAAAATACCACAGACTAGCTGGTTTATAAACAACTGAAATGTATTTCTCACAGTTCTGGGGGCTGGAAGTCTGAGATCAGGGTGCCGGGAAGTGCGAGTGAGGGCCCTCTTCCTGGTTGCAGACTTCTCCTTGTATCCTCACCTGGTGGAAGGGGCAAGGAAGCTCTCTCAGGCCTCTTTCCTAAGGGCAATCGTCTCATTTGGGAGAGCTCCACTCTCATGACCTAATCACCTCCCAAAGGCCCTACCTCCTACCACGACCACATTGGGCATTAGGATTTCAACATAGGAATTTTGGGGGAGACACAAACATTCACCCCATAGCAGAGGGGGCATAGAATGGAGCTGTATAAATAAACATAAATACATATTCCAAGAAACTGCCAAGGCTCCCACCTTTCTGGACTACTCTTTGGAAGTCCCTGAGAGCCAGTTTATCCAAGGCTTTAGAGTCAAGCTCTGTTTCTGACCCAAAAGTCCATGGCCCAGCCTGACCACCCATCTGGTCCAGCACACTCAGCCTGTCTAAGTGGCAGTGCCAGGATTGGTATCTAGATCTGACTAGGAAGCTTCCGGAGTGAAGTCTACCCAGGTCCCCAGGAGACTCAACTCTTCTCACAACTTGTAATTACATGATTATATATTTGTGACTATGTGTTTACTGTCTGTCTCCCGAATTGGCTGTCCGCCTTTTGCTCACCACTGCATTCTCAGGGCCCAGCCCTCTGGAAAGGTCCAGGAGAAGTACACTGTTCAGTTTCCCGGGACCAACACGCCCCCTACATAGGCCCCGCCCCTCCATGCAAGCCCCACCCACTCACCACAGGGCCCCAGCCTTCAACACACAGCCCCGCCCACTCCTCAAGAGGCCCCGCCGCTCCCCGGGGTGCCCAGAGTGGAAGCAAGAGTGCCGGTGGCCTGTCAGACAGGAGGGACAGGAGAGCAGCTTCCTGCTTATTGATCGCCCTCGGAAATAGCCCGGGGAGGAAGGCGAGCCCTGACGTCGGAGTTTGCCAGCTTTCTTAACTACAGATGGTCCCGAGTTACGATGGTTCCACTTTAGGATAGTGCGAACGCCGTAAGAATTCAGTAGAAACCGTACTTCGAGTTTTGAATTGGGATCTTTTCCTGAGCTAGTGATATGCCATTGGATACTCTCTGGTGATGCTGGGCGGCGGCAGCGAACCGCAGCTCCCGGCCAGCCACGCCATCAGGAGGGTAAACAGCCGATGCACTTAGCACCATTCTGCACCCATCCAACCATCCTATTTTCACTTTTAGTACAGTATTTCAATAAATTATATGAGATATTCAACGCTTTATTATAAAATAGGCTTTGTGTTAGACGATTTGGCCCAACGGTAGGCTAATGTAAGTGTTCTGAGCATATTGAAGGTAGGCTAGGCTAGGATATGATGCTCGGTAGGTTAGGTGTATTGAATGCACTTTCGACTTAGGATATTTTCAACTCACTATGGGTTTATCAGATGTAACGCCATCCTAAGTTGAGGAAGACTGTACTCAGGTCTTGCTGCTTTCCACATACCTGCCAAGTTTGGTGTGCCCAGGGCCTAGCGAGGAGCACAGAGTGGCCCAGGAGTGGGCGGGGCCTGTGGGCGGGGCCTGAGTGATGGGGCAGGGCCTTGGGCCAGAGTACAGGGTCTGGATGAGGAGAGGGCGGTGCTTGATGGTAGGTGGGCGGGGCCATGGGAGACACGGGGGGGGGGGGGGGGGGGGGCTAGTGTGGTGCTGGCTTGGGCAGGCTCTCCCAGCAGTGCTCTGCCCAGATTCCGTGACAGACTAAGATACTGCTGGGTGAACAGTCCCTGTCTGACCGGTAGCCCCCGCCAACCAATCCATCCTCTACCATATGGACGCTGAGCTTTCAAAAACGTACATTCTAGGGGCCAGCCCCGTGGCTTAGCAGTTAAGTGCGCGCGCTCCGCTGCCACGGCCTGGGGTTCGGATCCCGGGCGTGCACCGACACATCGCTTGTCAAGCCATGCTGTGGCGGCTCCCATATAAAGTGGAGGAAGATGGGCACGGATGTTAGCCCAGGGCCAATCTTCCTCGAGAACAAAGGGGAGGTTTGGCAGATGTTAGCTCAGGACCCATCTTCCTCACAAAAAAAAAAGTACATTGTGACCATTGTAGTGGCTCTTTCTTGCCTTCAGAGTAAAATCTGAATCTTAAATGCAAGATATAAGCACCTTTATTCAGCACTATTTCAAATCAACTCTTATTATCACTTTATAGTATTTTCTAAAAATATTTAAGCATTAAGATACTTTAAAAAGCAACTTCTATAGGGGCCGGCCTGGTGGCGCAAGGGGTTAAGTGCGCGCGCTCCACTGCGGCGGTCCAGGGTTCACAGGGGTTAAGTGCGCGTGCTCCACTGTGGCGGCCCGGGGTTCACACGTTCGGATCCCAGGCACCATCGACGCACCGCTTGTGAAGCCATGCTGTGGCGGCGTCCCATATAAAGTAGAGGAAGATGGGCATGGATGTTAGCCCAGGGCCAGTCTTCCTCAGCAAAAAAAGAGGAGGATTGGCAGATGTTAGCCCAGGGCCGATCTTCCTCACAAAAAAAAAAAAAAGCAACTCCTATATATGTGATGAAATTGCCTAGAACTACATACACACACGTGAGTGTATGTAAAACTGGTGAAATCTGTATAAATTCAGTGAATTGTATCAATATCGATTTCCTGATTGTGATATTGTACTATAGTAATGCAAGATGTTTTATTTCTTACAACTACATGCAAATCTATAGTTGCCTCAAAATAAGTTTTTTTTTTTAAAGCAACTCAGATTGGTTATATAACAGAAAATAGTTTCTATTTTTAAAGCATATTTTTATGTATACCTTGTGTCCCCTGAAAGGTGCTTGAGGGCAAAAATCAGGCCTGGTTAATTTTTGTAATAGTAATAGTAGCCAGTAATTAGGCCAGGGCTTAGTACACAGTACAAATGAATTTCAATGAATTCCCAGGTCACAGTACAGCACCTAACTTAATAAATACACTCGCCAGTGTTAGGCTCTGGGAAGGCAAGGGTCCTTGCCTTCAAGGAGCTGGCAAGAGGACACAGAGGATAAACCCACAAATACAATATCACGTGATCAGTGCAGTAAGGGAGGGAAACAATGGGTTCACTGGGAGCATTCGGAGACGGCTTCCTGGAGGAGATGGAGATATAGCTGATACCTGACAGAGGCAGGCTTACCTTGAACTCAATGAAGATTAAGCTTCTGGGCCCCTTCAAGGCCCTAGCAAAGGGTCACATGATCATATATTTTTGTAAAATTTGAGAAATTAAGGTATTTTAATGGCCATCTATCAGAATCACTGTTTCTTTTCACTCCATCTTTCCTTTATCACACTTCCTTTCCATCAAGTGGCGTTGTCCTGGCTGAGGGCATTTTGGGGTCTTGCTAAGGGATAATTGAGTTGGGAATACTTTGTTTAACTACAATTTGGAAAGATGCTTTGAGAACTTTTAAATAAAACAAGTGATAAATTTCCAGACTCCTGATGTGGATATTTAAGAAGAGTAATTTCTTTTGCATCTTTAAATATATTTATGAAATCCTCTGGAGAAAATTCATATAATAAAAAAAAAATGGCATGTGAAACAAAAAATAAAGATGAGCAATGAAATCAAAGGAAATTATTGTGATATTGAAAAGAATAACAAAATCAATTTCGGATAATACCCCAAAACAGTAATTCCTTGAGAAGTAGAGACACATTTCAAATAGAAATAACAATTAGGCTTTTGGATTAATAATCTAATTAATGAAGAGGAGTGAATCACAGGAATATATTGGGAATAGATTTGAATTTCTTACTGATTTGTTAAGAAATACTGACAATTGTGAAGATAATTTAATCATCTGTTACATACCACCACGAGAACATTAAGGACATGCTGGTTAATGGGCATCATAACTTCAATGAGTATTTAATAGAAGCCACTGTTCAAGAAAACTTTAAAATGCCCTGAAATCTTACAGTTCGTTCATGATGGGAACTTGATATTTCCACAAATTTGACAACAATCTTAAAAAACTTATATGACATTGCTGGCATATGACTTTTGTTGTGGGGTTGAAGTAACTATTTCCAAACTATATAAAAAACAAATTTGGGGGGGCTGGCCCGGTGGTGCAAGTGGTTAAGTGCGCACGCTCCGCTGCGGTGGCCTGGGGTTCACTGGTTCGGATCCCAGGCGCACATCAACGCACTGCTTGGCGAGCCATGCTGTGGCAAAATCCCATATAAAGTGGAGGAAGGTGGGCACAGATGTTAGCCTAGGGCCAGTCTTCCTCAGCAAAAAAAGAGGAGGATTGGCAGATGTTAGCACAGGGCTGATCTCCTCACCAAAAAAAGAAAAAAAAATTTTTTTTGATCAACCACACTAGAAGAGAGTCTGAATTATCTTTCTCGTCTCTCTACAGAAAATATAACCAAATCGTTGTCAATATGAAGGGATGATCAAAGAGTATGCAGCTAAACAATGCAGGAAAATAATTACAATAGAGGACAATCAAGTAACTAAGAAAAAATATTGCACAGTTTTCTGAATTTTATGATGTTTGCAGTACTGGACAACTTTAAAAATTTTGTATTTGTTGGATTCAATGCAATCGCTATCAAAGTCCAATGACATTTTTCACGAAAATAAAACAAAGAATCCTAAAATTTATATGGAAAAACAAATGACCCCGAATAGCTAAAGCAATCCTGAAAAAAAAGAACAAAGCTGGAGGTATCACAATCCCTGATTTCAAAATATACTACAAAGCTATAACAATCAAAATAGCATGGTACTGGCAAAAAAACAGACAAAGATCAATGGAACAGAATTGAGAGCCCAGAAATAAAACCACACATCTATGGACAGATAATTTTTGACAAGGGAGCCAAGAACATAAAATGGAGAAAGGAAAGTCTCTTCAATGAATGGTGTTGGGAAAACTGGACAGCCATATGCAAAAGAATGAAAGTAGACCATTATCTTACAACATATACAAAAATTAACTAAAAATGGATTAAAGCCTTGAATGTAAGGCCTGAAACCATAAAATGTCTAGAAGAAAACATAGGCAGTACGCTCTTCAACATCGGTCTCAGCATATCTTTTTCAATACCATGTCTCACCAGGCAAGGGAAACAAAAGAAAAAATAAACAAATGAGACTACATCATACTAAAAAGCTTCTGCACAGCAAAGAAAACCATCAACAAAATGAAAAGAAAACCTAACAACTAGGAGAAGATATTTGCAAACCATATATCTGATAATGGGTTAATATCCAAAACATATAAAGAACTCATACAGCTCAACAACAAAAAACAAACAACTCAATTAAAAAATGGACAAAGGATCTGAACAGACATTTTTCCAAAGAAGATATACAGATGGCCAACAGGCACATGAAAAGATGTTCAACATCACTAATTATTAGGGAAATGCAAATCAAAACTACAATGAGATATCACCTCATGCCTGTCAGAATGGCTATAATTAACAAGACAAGAAATAACAAGTGTTGGAGAGGATGTGGAGAGAAGGGAACTCTCATACACTGCTGGTGGGAGTGCAAACTGGTGCAGCCACTATAGAAAACAGTATGGAGATTCCTCAAAAAATCAAGGATAGAACTGCCATATGATCCAGCTATTCCACTGCTGGGTATTTATCCAAAGAATATGAAAATACAAATGCAAAAAGATATTTGTACCCCTGTGCTCATTGCAGCATTATTCACAACAGCCAAGATTTGGAAACAACCTAAGTGCCCCAAATGGATGAATGGATAAAGAAGATGTGGTATACATACACAATAGAATATTACTCAGTGGTAAAAAAAAAAAAAAGAAAAAGAGAAAATCTTGCCATTTGCAACAACATGGATGGACTTTGAGGGTATTATGCTATGCAAAATCAGTCAGATGGATAAAGTAAAATATGATCTCTCTCATAAGTGGAAGATAACAACAAGAACAACAAACAAACATATAGATACAGAAATTAGATTGGTGGTTACCAGAAGGGAAGGGGGAAGGGAGGAGGGCGAAAGGAGTAATAGGGCACATATGTACAGTGACAGATGGTACTTAGTCTTTGGATGGTGAACATGATGTGGTCTACACAGAAATCGAAATATAATTATGTGTACCTAAAATTTATATAATGTTATAAACCAACGTTACCTCAATAAAAAAAAATTTGTATTTGTTGTGATTCTTTTCATCCTTCTGATCAAACATTCACTTTCATCCCTACCTTTGTATTCATAATTTTGCATACTTTTATTAGAAAGAGCGATAAGAACTGTCTAAGTATCAGGCCTCACAAACTTGGGCCTGTCTTTATGTCTAACCTAAGGGCATGTGTTGGCCCCTGCTGATCTCTTCCATCCACCAGTCACCTGATCGCAACCACACCGACATACCCAGAGTGTTCCAAGCACCATAACTGCACATGTGTTACCTCCCCTCATCTTCACACAAACCCTTTGAGCTGGGTACTGTCTTTATTCCTACACCAAGGGATTAATGGCAGAGCAGGAATTTGAACCTAGGTAATCAGGTTCCAGCATCCACGCTCTTACCCACGACACTTGATTGCCTCTCAACATTGATCGTATCTGTAACATTTATCAAGAGTTTATGACTAACAGCACTAGAGACATTATACTGGCATTGTCATTGCATCCTCATAACAAACTGGGGAGCCAGGTACTATCACTGTCCCTAATTCACAGACGAGGAAGCTGAGACTTGTCCAAGAGCACACATCCCATCAGCAGAGGGCCTGGGGAAGCCTCAATGAATTGTTTCCCCTCCCTAGGATGTTCCATGTCTGTCTTGCATGCAAAGCTTTACAGGGGCCTTTTCCTTTACCTGCACCAGGACCCTTTCTCCCTACTTCCAACTTGCTCATTTCTGCTTTATTCTAAAGCTCAGTTCGAGCATCAGCTCCTCTAAGAAAGTGTTCTTGTCACTCTCTTCTCACTCTCCAAGGCTGACGTGGGTGCCGTTTTTCCCCTCAGCATCGTGCTCATCTCCATCTGAGCAGTCCCAGTCAGGTGAGGTTGCGAGAGCAGGCTCCCTCACTGGGCCATCTCTGCCTCTTGACTGAAGCGTCATGAAAGACATGGAACAGGTGTTGTGAAACAAACCTCGTTGTTTTAAGGCTCTGAAATTGTGGAAGATGTTTGTTTCTGCAGCATATCCTACCTTATCCTAACTGATACACCCCTAAATTTCTTGAGTGGAAGTGGGGAGAGAGATTCAATCTTTTTCTGGCAGAAAAGATATGAGACACCTAGACTGCTAACAGCCATGCTTCCAGCCCAGTGCAGAAAGCTGACCTGAGAAAAGAGAAGCAGGGATGGGGAGAGGGTGGTGATAAGCAGCGATGCCAAGTCCTGGGTGTCGGTGAGGCCCATCTAGACCTGTTTCCTACCCACACGTGAACCTATAACACCCTGGGCTGTCTCAGGTAGTACTACAAAACATGTTAAACCACCGTGTGACTGAGTTCCAAGAAAAAGCCCTAAAGCCACAGAGAATCAGAACTGGAGTAAACAAACCTCAAAGACCCAATTCTCTGAGAAACGAGTGACCTGGCCACAGTCACTTAAGAGCATTATCAAAAGAATGTAACCGAGAAGCACCCGGAAATCCCGATTTCCAGAGACCCAAGCCACAGCACCGGCTCTGCCTGAAAACCTCATGCTGGGAAGGGAGCTGGTAGAGACTCCGTTTCTAACGGCCTAGTTCAGGGTCTCCTATTATGAGGGTCTCGGCAGAGTGAGTGTGAACAAACCAGAAAGCCATTTTTAAGTTGAAAAAAGGAGCGGCGCGGGGGAGAGCGGTGGAAACGCGGGCTCTGCGTGCCGGGAAGGCAGCCCCAGCCCCCGCGAGGGGGGACACAGGCGAGAAGGAGCTGCGGTGCTGATGCAGATGAGCCCGGGGCGGGGGGCGCGCGCGCGCGCGCGGGAACCGGCCTGCGAGCTCGTGGGTGTGAGCCCTGGAACAGCCACCCTGGGCTTCCAGGCCCTCATTTGAATCTTTAAAAACCTGGAATGAGCTGAGAAAGAGGCATGGGAGAACCCCAGCTCAAAGGACAATCTGCTCAAATCCCAGGCTTTCTGGACTCCTCCGCTTGTAGCTGTGGCAGACACTGTTCCCGGCGCCTGCCCAGTCTCCGCGGCTTCCCTGCGCGCTGCTCCCACCCCGCCCACACTCAGAGCCTTCTCGGTCCCACCTGCGCCCGCCAGCCCCGGTCCCAGCCGAGGTGGGACAGATAGGGATGAAGCGCTGTCACCGCATTTGGCTCTGGAGTGCCACAACGAGGCACCGCAGCGCTGGGCTTTCCAGCACCTTGTTCAAGGCCGGGTGTACTTTGATCCGTTTGCTTGCTTGCTTGTTTATGCCAGTTGAGTGGGTTCTAGCAATGGTTCTTAACCTTTTCCGGGCCACGGATCACTCTAGGAATCCTAAGAGGACGTAGGAACCACGCCCCAGAAAAAGGCACATGTGCACACAATTTGACAAATAGCATCAGGGGAGTTGCAGGCTCCTGAAACGGATCTAAGGACCCCAGGTTAAGAACCCCCAGCCTAGAGGCTGAGGAAATTTAGGTAAAGAAGGCTGGACAGAGGGTCCCAAGACTGTGGCTGAGAGCCGATGTGGTGGAAGGACCAGCGAGATCCAGATTCAAATTCTAGTCCTGGTAATAGCCATGTATGAGAATGTGTGTGTACTGGAAGAGGGGAGGATAACACACATAGAGTCATAAGACATGTCATTAAGTAAAACTTAATGAATTATCATCAAGTGCATGCCTGTGTAACTCCAAGTCAAAAGATTAGAACATTGCCAGCACTCCAGAAACCTCCCCCATACTTCTTTCCAATTGTCAAACATCCCAATTCCAGCCCCTACCCAAGGATGATCACTGATTGTTACTGTAATCATCGCCATGTTTTTCTTTATGATTTTACCATCCCAGTGTGCATCCCTAAACAGAGAGCGCATTACTTTTACTTATTTTTGAACATTGTATAAATGGAAGCCTACAATAGGAATTCTTTTGGGTCTGGCTTCTTTCTTTTAACATTGTGTCTGTAAGATTTATTCTTGCTGTTGCATGTATCTGTGGTGTGTTCATTTCCATTGTCCTGTAGTATTCCTTTCCGTGACTACTATAATTTAGTTATCCCTTCCACAGTTGAGTGGGGCTATTACAAATAACGTTCCTATGAACATTCTTGTACACGTCTCCTGATGGTTTGGGGCTCACTTTTGGAGACTCTACGTCCATGAGTGGAAATGCTGAACCATATGATATGGTTGTTTGCAACAGAGTAGATAACAGCAAATGGTTTTCCAAAGTGGATGTATCCATTTACACTGTCTACAGCAGTGTATACAAGTTCTTGTTGTTCCCATCCTCTCTCTCTCCCTCATCTGTTTTCCAGAGGCTTCTAGTTTTGGTCATTGAGGCACTTGGACCCCATCTCAGTTGAAGCAAAAAGCAGAGTCCTTGGTGGCAGCTCTTGCGCTAAACCCTTTTGCTCCCGACAGCTCCTGTAGGGCCCACAAGGTGGTAAGCTCTGTAACTCGGATCCTGACTAGCATCAGGCCCTTCCTAGCACTGAGAGTGAAAGGGAGAGCCCAGGCTGACCCGCTCATGGAGGAAGTGAGGGCAGGGGAAGGCAAAATGGGCAGACTCAGGAAACTGGACCAGCATTTAGGACATCCGTATCCTCTCTCTGCATGGCCATTAATTAGCTCTGTTCTTGGGCGAACCCCTTAGCCTCTCTGTGCACCTATTTCTTCCTCTGGGGGGAAAATAACACTAATAAATGCCTGCCTACCTCCTAGGTGGGGGCACTTCTGGGCATCACAAAATGATAGGTAAGAAGGGCAGCAGAAAAGAATTTTAAAATTCAAATCACCTTGTGGTTTGTATTACTTCCTGATTTTGCTAATCAGAGTAATATACAAAACCACCCCTTCCCTTTTTTTCCTGCTATCTATAAAAATTCTGTAATTGATATTTTACTTCTTAGTTCTTCAAAAAGCCTAGCCAGAGCCTCTGGGGCTTCAAGCAGGGGAAGAAAGCCGTTCTTGTGAAGAGAGGATAGCATATATTCCTACTCTGGTCAAGTGTTAATACCCGAAGAGAAGTTCGCTTCACCACTCTCAAGTGACAGTTGGAATCCCCTAGTTCCAGCCTGAGGGTTGGGCCCGCAGTGTCACACATTGAGAACTCTTGGGTGATGATAACCCCGTGGGGGCTCTCTAGCAGATGCCACTTTCATCTCAGGAGATGATAGGGGGAGGAAGCTAAATACATTTGACACAGTAAATGCCAGGCACCATGTCTCTTTGGCACATTTGAAACAGGCTTTATTATCCTCATTTTCCAATGGGGGAAAATGAGTTTCAGGGCAACAAAGCTTTCCCAAGGTAACTTAGCTGGTTGGCTGTAGACTTTGCCTATTTTTTTCCAAACCATTTTGGAACTACACTTTTAGAACTACACTTTCTTGATTCCATACTGCCAGATCAGGAGTCTCTACAAATGGGAAATTTCACCAAGTCGTCAGTCAACAGCAAATTGGAGAATCTCCCCATAAAAGCACTGAGCAGCTGTCAAATGCAGGATAGGAGAGGGGCCAACAGTTTTTAGTTCTGGTCCTTTCTGAGGCTTGACTGTATTTCCTGCCCTTGGAGGCCATGAGACGCCCCCATATCCTTCCCATACATTGACTTTTTTGATTAAGCAGGGAGAATAGGTTTTGTTTTTGGCAATCAGATGTACCATGATTAGGACAGAAGCAAATCGATCTAGTTCTTTTCTCTCTCACCCTTCTAAACCCTTCCTGGAAGCCTCGGCGATGATATTTATGAAGTCTCAGACACCAAAAATGTCTCCATAGCTGGTCAAGTTGAGGAGCACCAACAAGTTCCTTCACCCTTGTCTTCCTATAGTAACCAGCTCTGCCGGGTACACACCGCACTTTCTCCCAGCTGCTTCCTGGATTTACAGGAAGCACAGCCTAGTGGGAGAAGCTTGGGTTTTGGTATTAGAGTGGAGTTCAAATCATGGCTCTACAGACTTGAGCAAGCAGCTTCACTTCCCCGAACTTCAGCGTTTCCTCAGCTGTAAAATGGAAATAATAATCTGTAACAGTCTGCTAGGGCTGCCATAACAAATACTGCAGGCTAGGTGATTTAAACAACAGAAATTTATTTTCTCATAGTTCTGGAGGCTAGAAGTCCAAGATCAAGGTGTTGACAGGATGGTTTCTTCTGAGGCCTCTCTCCTTGGTTTGCAGATGGCCACCTTCTCTCGGTGTCTTCACATGGTCGTCTCTCTGTGTGTGTCTCTGTCCTAATCTCCTCTTCTTAGAACGACACCAGTGATATTGGGTTAGGGCCCACTCTGGTGACTTCCTTTTAATTTAATTACCTCTTCAAAGGTCTTATCTCCAAATGCAGTCACATCCTGAGGTCCTAGGGGTTAGGACTTCAACATTAAAATTTGGGGGGCGGTACCGTTCGGCCCATAATACCATCACAAGTTGTTTTTTAAGGATCTTAGAAGGTGAAGTCTGTAAAACGGCCAGCACAGAGAAGGTGTAAATAAGGGGTAAAGGCCTCGAGGCTCGGCTCAGCCCACTCACCTGCCCAGGGATTCCAGCGCCACCGCCATGTTTCCCTGGGGCCAGCGACGAGAAAGACCTGAAGCACCTGGCAGAGCAGCTCAAGCTGGAGGCGGGGGTGAAGGTCAAGGTCTCGGGCAGCTGCAGAGCTGCAGCAGCACAGCATGCAGAATGCCTGCATGAGTGGCTTGCTGGTCTGCATGCCAGGGGGTAGCAGTCCCTTCTGCGACCCCAGATCTTGGGCCTTGCTCTGAAGACTGTGGGGAAGAAGTTTGGTGAGGAATACCTTCAAGCCTGGAGTGATAAATGACTGCTTCCACGTCACAAGAAAACACTTTTCTCTGGTAAATGACTTTTAGATATTTCAGACCTTTCCTGTGCCCAGGCACTGTAGCCAAAACTCTGCAGAAACTGATGAGTCAATTCAAATAAAGAAACTGGGTAAAGGAGTAGATTTTTAAATAATAATGTCTTGGTTCTTTTGGTGAAGTGCTTTACACTTAAGATAAACAAAAACCTTACCGCCAAATATATCAAAATACTTTTTTTTTTGGTGAGGAAGATTGGCCCTGGGCTAACATCCGTGCCCATCTTCCTCCACTTTATATGGGATGCCACCACAGCATGGCTTGACAAGCAGTGTGTGGGTGCGCTCCTGGGATCCGAACCTGTGAACCCTGGGCCGCCAAAGCGGAGCATGAGAACTTAACCACTAAGCCACCATGCTGGCCCCCAAAATACATCATTTATAAGTGAATTACTGATGTTTCTATATCTGGAATATCATGTATGTTTTAATTACTTTATGTTTACATCTGAAGAAGGAAAACATTTTTGTTTATTTTAAAATTTTTAAATATTTGTAAGTTGTTGATCCTAAGATTTTTATACTATAACAAAACTTGTTCTTTTCTCATGAATTTACAATTTGTAAATGAAGACAAGCAAGTATAAAATTGAGGGAAAGAATAGACTTTACTAACAAATGATGTCTTGACTTTTCTAAATGGGAAGGTTGTTTTATTTTTAACACTAAACATGGGAGCTGTTTCTTAGCAAACTTGGAAAGGTTAATGCTGTGTTGTGTATTAGATTCCTCCATCTGGTGTATGAAGCAGATTTGATTTTTGTCTTTTTTAGTTCCTCTACTGTATAGTTGTGGTTGTACTTTTTAAAAAATACTACATTATTTCATACCTTTAAAAAATGTTTGGGGCAGGCCGGGTGGCGTAGTGGTTAAGTTTGTGCAGTCCACTTTGGCGGCCCAGGGTTCGCAGGCCCAGATCCCAGGCATGGACCGCCACATCGCTTGTCAAGCCATGCTGTGGCGGCGTCCCATATAAAGTAAAGGAAGATGGGCACGGATGTTAGCCCAGGGCGGATCTTCCTCAGCAAAAAGAGGATTGGCAACAGATGTTAGCTCAGGGCTAATCTTCCTCACACACACACACACACAAATGTTTAAAATCTGACCTACAGAACATTGCAAATGGTTAAAAACAAAGTAATGTGAAATATTACAACCTAAAAGAAGTCTTAATGTCACAAATGTTTTACTTCGATGATATGCCTTTGATTTAATTTGGGGCACTTTTAACAGGAATATTTACGTTTGTAATAATCTTTGAGGAGCTTGGAAATAAAATTTCTGCTTAATTCATCCAAAAAAAAGTGGTAAATATTACTTTTATTTGAAGCTCAGATTTTCAGGGACAACCTTATTACAGTATTCTTTCCGGTTGTTCCTATAAATGGTGGGATTATCTGGACAGTCCAATATTTTGGTATCCAGTCTCCAGAACTGAGGCCTCAGGTCTCAGAGTCTGGTGTGGAATCTGCGGTCCTTGCACTCGAGACCTGGCCTCCAGGAAGGGTGCATGGTGGCAGAGGCAGCTCGCCGGTCCCTAACAGAGGAACTTCATTCCCTCCAGGCTTGAGAACCCTGCTCTCCTGTGCGGACTTCTCGGAGCCGTGGCATTGTCCCTGCTGCCCCACAGAGCTGCGATTCAGGCTGCCCGCTCGGCCCTGCCAAGCTCCCGGAGAGTTCTGGATCTTGCCCGGGCGGTCATCGGCCTCCAGCGCCAGCCGTGTGAAAAGAGGCCACTTTACATTTGATACAAAGCATCAGCCGGTCTCATTCACAGTGCGCGGAACATGCTAAGCTCCGGACGTAGGGCTGGAAAGTGGCGCCTCAACACGAACTCCCTCTCCTGCCCCGCCATCCACAAGGCTTTCACAGGCCCCGAGGAACACGCAGTGGCTTGTCTTTTCCACCCCTCCTCTCCCCAGATGTCGAGAGATGTTGTTGTGGGGAACAGCTCGAGAAAAGCCCTATTCTCCTCACTCCTCCTCACCTGCCAAGAAGCCCCGGCCCGCAGGTGCCTGGCGAGGCCAAGGAGCTGCCAGGGAGCGTCAGGCCATTCGTGCTGGCTGAGGAGTGGCCTCCTCTGTGCCAAGTCCCAACCTTGGCAGCTCCGTCTGCAAGGCCTGGTTCTCATGCAGCACCTGTCTGCTCAGACCTCAAACCCCAGCTCCCACCCCACGCTTCACACAAACGCAGGTGACCCCGTGACCAGGGCCTCCCTTGGAGCCATGGTTCCTCCTCTAACAAAGCCCGGCTTGTTTGATTCACTGAGTCTCAGGGAGGTCTCGAGTCCCAGAAATAAGTGAAGCTGAGAGACTGATGAACTTATCCAAAGTGCTCTTTTTATAGATGGAGACACTCAGGCGGAGGCAGGAGCAGGACCTCGGAGAGCATCGTCCGATCCAGGGGTTCTCAGCCCCGGCTGCAGTTAGAGGCACCTGGGGGAAACCGTAAAAAATAAGATTCTGATTTAAATGGTCTGGCAAGGCTCTCCCCTCAGTGGAGCCTGTGTTGAGAATCCCTGATCCCGTTCAACCCACTTGTTTCACAGACAAGAAAAACTGAGGTCCTGACAGAGGGGACTTTTGAGATTGTTAATCTTGTCCAATCTACCTGTTTTACAGATGGAAAAACTGAGGCCCAGAGAGGTTAAATAGAATCACACAAGGCTCCATAGCTAGTAGGTGATATCTTTTAGAATTTTGGGCAGTTTGACTTTGTCTCAAAATGGTTCTACTTCTATCATATCTAGTTTTATTACCATAAAGCCCTGCTCTAAACCCATCGTGTTCCCTATTGCTCAAGAAATAGAGTCTACATTCCTTAACATGGCATCCAAGGCCCCATCACAACCTGGCCCCCACTTACCTTTCTAGAAGTACCACCTTCACATCCAGGCAAGAGGGATCTCTGCCCTGGGCCCCTCCCTTTAGAGGCCTTCTTCTGGCTGTGTCCCTCCTCATGGGACAAAAAGTCCATAGGGTCTAGGAGACATGCTCACCCGGACCAGTGCACAGTCCTTAGGTCTGTGTTTCTGAAAAAATTAGTGCTTATGATGCAACCCCCTAGACCTTTCTGATTTTTGACAGATCACTGGTATAAAAGTTATATCTCATTGTTGCTCTTAATTTGAAATTTTTTTTTATTAGAACTGTCTTAGTCCATTCAGGCTGCTATAACAGAATGCTTATAAACAACAGAAATTTATTTCTCACACTTCTGGAGGCTGGATGTCCCAGATCAGGGTGCTGGTACGGTGGGGTTCTGGTGAAAGTCCTCTTCTGGGTTGCAGATGGACTTTTCTCGTTATGTCCTCACATGGCAGACAGAGCAAGAAAGCTCTCTGGGGTCCCTTTGATAAGAACACTAATCCCATTCATGGAGGCTCTACCCTCATGACCTCCTAATATCATCACCTTGGGGGTTAGGATTTCAACATATGGATTTTAGGGGAGACACATTCAGTCCATAACAATTACTAGTGATTTTGAGCAGTTCATCCTATGCCTGTTAGCTTCAGTCAGCTCCACATCCTCCCACTGACCTACATCCAGCCCACCTTTCTCTAGGGTTCTCCACGAGGACAGCTTGAGAGACCGGGAACCAGTCTGCTGATACCCAGATGCGCTATGATGCTGAATAGTGGAGACATCTATAATGCCCCAGTGTTGGCCATTCCTGTCTATTCTCATCTCTTTGGGACACCATCACCTTCCTTCTTGCCCCCCTGGCTCCCTGCTCTCCAGCTGCACTGGCCACGAACACGCAGAGCCATTCCGACCTCAGGGACTTTTGCCCCTACTCTTCCCTCTGCCTGCACCACTGACATTCTCAAGGCTCTTTCCCTCCCTCGAGTTTGTGCAAATGTCGCCTCATTGGTGACATCTTCTCTGTCCTTTGTATCTAAAGTAGCTCTTTGACTACTTTCTCACCTTAATTTTTCCTCTTAGCACCTCCCCCACCCAATCTGGCCAGTTACGGTACGTATTTACTTGTCTGTTTATTTAGGTGCCACACATGTCACTGCTACATTCCAAGAGCCTGGAAGGGTGCCTGGTACATAGTAGGCACTCGATAGTCACATGGGGAGTTGAATAAATTCTTATCAGTTCCTCCTACCTAGATACATTGACACAACACTTAATTGCAAACATTTATCAGTTCTCTCAGAATAGTTTTTAGATTAAATAAATAAGTCAACGTGGGGAGAGGCACTACAGATTGACAAAACCCACAAACAGTTGAATGAGCCATGGACTGAGTGGATTTCCTGTAGAGATTCAATTAGTTCCCTGGGGTCTCTGGTGCATTCCCCAAACTGACCAGATGGATATATTTCCAGATCTGGCTTTGAAAAAGATGGAAGTTTCTTCTAAACATGAGATTATTTCCTACAGTTTATATAGCACAAATTACTTTGGTTGTCTTGTATTGCTTCTACTGTTTTTAGTCCTAAACAATATTTTCTTATTTAGCAAAAATATATATTTCCATAAAAAGTGATCAGTTTTTAGGCTTAAAATTTTAGTCCAACACAGTGACAGACAATTAGAAAAGCACCCAGTCACAGTTGCACAAACTCTTTCTAAAAAACTCAGCTCCATTTGCTTTCTCTGAAACTTGCAAAAGAAAAAAAAAAGTGGTTAGGAAACAGTAGGGCTAGAATTCAGCCACGGCCATGTCTTTCTTAAAAAAAAAAAAAAAAGTCAGTTGGAGTGCCAGTTGTATAGGCACTGTCCATTGTTTAAAAAAAAAAAAAGTTTAAACCCCAGGGTGGAAAAACTAACATTGTCACTAGGATATGAAGAAACCATGGTGAAGAACTAGCAACAGCGAGGCCCCGCAGAATGGCCGGCTGCGTCTGCTCCGAGAGCCTTTATCAGCAGCCTTGTATGTTCTATTCAAGACTCTCAGAACGATTGTTGGCATGATGTAGACAAATTGACGCAAATTAGTTTAGCACAGGCTATGCAAAGTTTAAGCTTGTTGAGCAACACACGTGGACCACATAGCAACAGCTCCCAACGTTATGCAAAAGGTGTTGGATGCAAAGCACCAACTGCCAAGCCTCTCCTCTTCCAGATTGGAAGCAGAATTTGCAAATCACTGGTGGAGGCTGGGGGAGGGAGTAGGGGGGGAAGGAAGCTGGCAACAGAGGCCGGGGCCCCCACACTGACCCTGAAGGCCGGTGATAGTTGACAAAAATATCTCCTGAAAGTGCCGCTCGCGCTGTCTAAAATCGGCCGCCTGTTATTTCATGGCCACAAATCCTCAAAGGATTGGCCCCCAAAGATTAAGGGGATTCCGCTACTTTGCTCTTTACTTTTGGTTCAAATATCTCAAGACAATTCCTCGGGGGCTAGTGTCACACAGACCCCCTGGAGGGACCTTCTAATTGTATTTACAGTAATTTAATTACAGCAGGGAGAGCTTCAGAAGGCAGGATTTACCAAGATCGATGCTATAGGTGCCGCCGGCAGAGTTTTAATCTGTTAAATCAACAGAGAAATGGTAAAAATAAAGCCACTCCAGAGTTTGGAAAGCACTTCATGGACTTTTTTTCCTTTTTTTTTTTTCGGGTAGGTTGGGAGGGTGAAGGAGACATTTTCCTGAGGTCCGCAGCTTTCCCACTTCTGTTCATATTATTTTATACTCCATGCACACATTATATCTATCTGATCACACACGCACGCACACACACACACACATGAGTTTGGATATTATAAATGCACCACAGCCGTGTGTGTGTGTGTGTGTGTGTGTGTGTGTGTGTAGTTAAATATATCTCTGGTTAGTTATTCAAGAACTTGGTAGCTCGTTTTTTTTTCCAAAACATTTTTACACCAAACATTTAAAACAGTTTTTCAATGAATCCATAAGGAAATTTTTCCTGCAAATATTAAATCACAAAAGTCAGTAACCTGTATACAATTCAGTCCATTTACATCGTTTGGCTAACTAGCTACCTAGCCTCAGCCGGTGTCTTTCCCTTTGGGGGCCTCAGCTTTCCTATCTGTAAAATGGGAGGAAATGGACCAGCTACTCCTGAAGGCCCCTTCCCCTCTGTGAGAGTAATTGACCAAAGTCTGAACACAGCGTGTACTGCTACTGCCATCTAGCAGTCCAACTGGGGCTGTGTGGGTCCACCTTTTCTTGGGCATTTTGAAAGAGGTCTGGGGGCGATTAATCAGAATACAGAATAATCATTGGATATGTGGACAAACTGCAGCCCCCTAAGTGCTTTCTGGAGCAGGAAAGAGTATAAATACGTAAATAAATTTAATAGAATAGTTCTGACTCTGTAATATTTGACTAACAGTAAAAACCCTCATCACAATTCAGTGGCCCCAGGAGACTTTGGGGATGCCCTCAGGCTGCTCCAAGTGATAGGTATTTGTTGGGTACCCACTATGTGTGCAGAGCACTGTGCAGATGTGTGTGTGGTGGAATGAGGCAGGAATTCGGTGTCATGCAGCTCAGACACTGCAGCCTTGCAAGGGCAGAGACCAAGGCATTTTGGAGGTGTACTTCCCACTAGCCTATGCATCTCCAGCAGCTAGCATAGTACTGGCACATAACAGAAACCTCATAAATGCTTGTTTTCGATGAATGAACAGAAGAATGAACAAATGACCTGGATTTTAATCCGTGTTTCCTGCTTATGAGGGCTTTCTCTTCTCTGAGCCTCCGTTTCCTAGTCTGTAAGATAGAAATGATAACCCTTGCCCCGATTGTGAGCATCCAGTCATATAACAAAGGACAATGGCTCTATCAACTGGAAAATAATTAAAAAAGGAGATGAGGTAGGAGAACCTCCATATTTTGAGGCTTATCAACCATTTACTTTGTATGACTAAGAAACATATTCTTTTCTCTCGAAATTTATATTTCCATTTGAGAACTAGAAAATGTTTTCTGCAAGAGAAAGACAAACAGGGCATGATTTCGCTCATATGTGGAAGATAAACCAATACACGGACAGATAGAACTGTTTGGTGGTTACCAGGGGCTAGGGGGGTGGGGGGTGGGCACAAGCGGTGGAGGGATGCACTTATATGGTGACTGACTGACAATAATGTACAACAAAAATTTCACAATTAAAAAAAAGAAATTGAAAAAAAAAGAAAATGTTTTCTGCTATTTATTCTAAGTTTACTTGACTAGCTAAAAGGGATATTGTGGAAATAACCCAAATTCAGTGTGAAGTACACACAGATTGTTCTCCCTACCTCCTCCCCCAACCCTGCTGTTTCCTGGCAAATGAATAGGTTGTGCTCCTTGTTTTTACTTCATCTGCAGGTTTCCATATATGTAAATTGAAGGAGTCAAATTAGAGAAACTCTCAAGTTCCTCCCTTTGAAAACATTCTAACAAGGAAAGTTATCCGGCAAGGACACCAACGCCGGCCCAATATTGTGAAGAAACCGTGAGATGCTGCCACCTGTTGGTGGTGCGTTAAATTATTTTAAATTTTAAGCCAAGCATAAGTTTAGTACTTAAATATTAACTACAGCCTAATGAATGTACACACATATTTCAGTAGAAACTCATTACAGTGCCAAGGGAGGAGGTATATTCCCCCAAAGCAATAATAGCACTTAAGAAGCATTCATTCAGTGCTGAGTGCTTCCTGTATTCTCCCACGGAAATCCTCAGTCACTTTACGCCGAGGTTCTTTGATGATCCGCACTTCTCGAATGAGGAAACTGATAGTCAATGAGGTAATAACTTGCCCCAGGTCACACGGGTGGTAAGTAGCAGAGACAGAAGTCAAGCCTAGTCCCTTCTTTTTTTTTTTTTCAGTTTTTTTTTTTGTGTGTGTGTGTAAGGAAGATCAGCCCTGAGCTAACATCCATGCTAATCCTCCTTTTTTTGCAGAGGAAGACCGGCTCTGAGCTAACATCTATTGCCAATCCTCCTCCTTTTTTTCCCCAAAGCCCCAGTAGATAGTTGTATGCCATAGTTGCACAACCTTATAGTTGCTGTATATGGGACACGGCCTCAGCATGGCCGGAGAAGCAGTGCGTCGGTGCCCACCCGGGATCCCAACCTGGGCTGCCAGCAGCAGAGCGCGCGCACTTAACTGCTAAGCCACGGGGCCGGCCCAAGCCTAGTCCCTTCTAACCCCAGGGCCCAAATATTGGCTTGAACACTAACATATGCCCCCAGCAGGTGTATTCTACAGTGTTGATTTCCTCGCTTCTGACTAGAAAAGTACTTAACATTTTTGTGAAAATTTTATAAATTACAAAGAAGCAAATAAAAAAACTTGAAATCTTACAACTGAAGTGAAATCAGTGTTAAGATTTTGTGCATCTCTATCCAATATTTTTAATGCTTATACTGTGTGCATATTTGTACTTTTATATATAATTTTTTGTCAAAACAAAAGATCTTTTCTCTTTAAATTGATTCATTTATCCAATTAAATTTGGCAAATGCTTACTTTGTGTCAGGTAGAAATAAATGGATGAGATCAAACAACAAAAACAAAAAACGACATGATCACCACCCTTGTGAAGCTAACAGTCTAGAAGAAGAAACAGACAAATAATCACAACGAGATAAATACTCAAAAGGAAGATAGCTCCAGGAGGACAGGTGACAAGGGAAGCTACTCTACACTGGGGGATCACAGAAGGCTTCCTTGAGAAGGTGATGCTTAAAAGATATGGACAGGGGCCAGCCCGATGGCACAGTGGTTAAGTTCGTGTGTTCTACTTTGGTGGCCCAGGGTTCACTTTCGGATCCTGGGCGCGGACCTACTCACTGCTCATCAAGCCATGCTGAGGCAGCGTCCCGCATAGAAGAGCTACAACTCTACAACTATGATATACAACTATGTACTGGGGCTTTGGGGAGAAAAAAGAGGAAGATTGGCAACAGATGTTAGCACAGGGCCAATCTTCCTCAAAAATAAGTAAAAAAAAAAAAAAGATATGGACAGGGGCCAGCCCCCTGGCATAGTGGTTAAGTTCGTGCATTCTGCTTTGGTGGCCCGGGGTTTGTGGGTTCGGATCCTGGGTGCGGACCTATTCACCACTCATCAAGCCATGCTGAGGCATATAGAAGAGCTACAACTCTACAGCTATGATATACAACTATGTACTGGGGCTTTGGCGAGAAAAAAGAAAACGAGGAAGATTGGCAACAGATGTTAGTGCAGGGCCACGCTCCCTCAAAAAAAAAAAAAAAAAAGATATGGACAACTCATGTATCTCTTTCCCCCACCCCCACAACCAACTTTCCAAGCAGTTCTTGGCTCCACGGAGGGGAAAGCCTACCTTCTCCATTCTCTTCCCACTGCTCAGGTAGGCATGGGGACAGATTGTCAAGCCCTTCCCTAAGCAGATGAAAGAATGGGAATAAGATGCTATTCTTCTCTTATTGGAAGCATCCTGATATTTACGAATGATTCTTTTGGGATCTCCCCTCTCTTGGCTTCAGGTAGAGGAAAGCTTCTCCCCACAAACACTGTATTTCCACTCCTACCACTAAAGGGTGGGTGTCCAGCCACAACTGTTGGTGCCTCTCTTGGGGAGAGCCAGAGTCTACAGTTTTCAGCCGAGGTCCTAGTGTCAATTCCTGAGTCATAGGTAAAGGCCCACTCAACAATTGCACCCCCAGTTCTCAATCCTATCTGCACATTAAAATCACCTGAGCTTTGGTCCTCAGCCTCCGAGATTCTAATTTAAGTGGTGTGGGCCAGTGCCTAGGACTTGGTTTAAAAAAATTTTTTTAAAGCTACCACTGTACAAAGCAAGCTGACAACAACCATGTCATTTTTGGTATTTCTGTAGCATTTAAAACTGTTATCTGCTTCCTTCTCCCATGCTCTTAAAATTTCTTTCCTTGGTTTCTGATGTGGTATGGTTCTGATTACCTGACACCTCTCTGACCACTGCATCTCTTTGTATGTCGATGGATCTCCTTCCTCCTCTTCGCCCCTACATTAGGGGCGTTCACTGTGGTTTTTCTTCACCTTCTCTGTTTTTATACTTGTTTCTTTGGCATCACATAAACTTCCAGAGCTTTAGCTATCTCTTTATAGTTCCAATCTCTTTCCCCAAATCCAGACTCACATTTTATTTTCCTCCTGGACATCAATACCTGGACATCCAGTAAGGCCTCTAGAATTGTTACTTCTGACAATAAGATGTCTTTGTCTTGTATTAGTTTCCCAGCACTGTTATAACAAATCACTACAAACTCAGTTGCCTAAAACAGCACAAATTTATTATCTTACGGTTCTAGAGGGCAGAAGTCTAAAACTGGTCTCACTGAGTTAAAGTCAGGGTGTCAGCAGGGCTGTGTTCCTTCTGGAGGCTCTAGAGGAAAATTCATTTTCTTACCATTTCCAGCTGCTAGAGGCTGTTGCCTTTTTGGCTTCTGGCTCCCTTCCATGTAAAAGCCAGCGATGGTCTGTTGAGTCTCTTCTGACTTCCTCTTCCCCATTTAAAGATCCTTGTGACTACATTGGGCCACCCACATAATCCAGAATAATCTTCCTATTTTAAGATCAGCTGATTAGCACCTGAATTCCATCTGCAACCTTAACTCCCCCTTGTCATGTAACAGAACATATTCACAGTTTCTGGGGATTAGGATGTGGATGTCTTTGGAGGCCATTATTCTGCCTGCCATAGTCATCTCTTCTCTCCTTCCCAACTTCATTGCTTTCATTCTAGTGCAGTCCTTCATTATTTCTTGGCTAAATTAATGATACTAGCTTCCTAATTGGTCCCTCTTCTTTCAGTTTCTCCTCACTTATCTATCCTACAATGGGCTATAAAATCAGTCTTCCCAATGACAGTTTAAATAATGCTATTAGCTTGCTCAAAAACTTTCAGCATATCCCTAGATAATTGCTTCAGTAATATTTTGTAAAATAATTAACATTTACTGATACTTTCCCTTTGTTTTATTCTCCAATTCCAACTTCTTCCCTTCTTTCCCAGGCATAGCCACACCAAGAATTTTGTTCGACCTTTTGAGTGCATGAATTTATGTATTTCCTACATATATACACATCTATACAATATATAGAATGATTTGGATATGTTTAAATTGTTTTACATAAAAGATATCCCACTGTTTGTATCTTTCTGCAAGTCGCTTTTTTCACTCCACATTGCTTTTGAGATCTCCACTTGTTCATACATATAGATCTAGTTCATTCTTTTAACTGCTGTATAGGTTCAATTGGATTAATATGCTACGTTTTAACTTTTGAAAAATTTTTGAATGAATAATTCATTTACATGGTTTGGAAATGAAAATTATATAAAATGGTACACATTGAGGTTTTGTTCCACCTTTGCTCCTATCTAACCCACGTCCACCCCATCAATCATAAATGAATTTCTTGTATATCATTCCAGCATTTCCTTATGGAAATACAAGTGTATATTCTTATTTTCAACTCTTTATTTTACAAAAACTAGCACATTATACTCACCCTTCTGCATTTTGCTTTTCACTTAACAGTATATCCTGAAATCACTATGAAGCTGTGTGTTTTCAGTTCCATGGGAGATGCAGGAATCCAAGCCTCTTCAAATATGGAGCCTCTGGGGCAGCAGGACCTCCACTGGGAATGGTTGTGTGCACACCTTAGGAGCCTTGACAGCGGTCCTTATGGCTAATCTTGTCATGGTGAGAGAGGAGCTGCCTGTTTTCAAATGGAGCAATGGCAGTGGTGGCCCCCATGGACCAGGCACCTTCTACATTTCCCTAGACTGTTGAGTTTGAGAAACATTGTCCAAGAGCAAGGAGAAGGACATGGAACAACAGCAAGCAAAGGTCACATGTAGATATCAACAATGTTCACACTTACCAATAGATGGGAGCAGTTCTGACAGCAGGCCTTCAAAGCTCACCCCATGAGCACAGAAATAACATCCAGAAGATTGTCCTATGTCAAAGACTAGAACCCCCAGAAAGAAGATGTTTACATGAATCAACCAGTTGCTCAACAAGCAAAGAATCCAAATCATGTTTGAGAACTGGAAAAGAGTTATCTATGGACTTATGTTGAACGAGCAGGAAAGATTTAATTCTGAGTCAATGATTTGGCAATATCTAGTTTTGCTTCCCAGATAAACTTAGATTAACTGCAGACAATCTTACTAAGTTCATATTTCTGTGAATGTCATCTAACAGCACGTACTGTTAACAACAAAACAAAAAGAAGCCCAACTATGGATAGTATAAAAACTTCTCCAGTGAATAGCTGGTGCTATCGCCTCACATCAGCTTGTTAGAGCTTTATGATTTCTAGTTGCTTTTCTTGTTTTTTTTACCTTAACTGTAATTCAGTGGTTTTCTATTTTTTTCTTCTTTCCTTATGTCACCCTGCAGCAACAGATTTGATGTATTGCGCTAGAATAGTCAAGAACTCTAAACAAAGTTTAAATTCTATATAACTAACTCTGTGTAAGTCTAAAGTCAACATTAAATCTAATGAAACAAAACTATCAAAAAACCCAAAAACATATCTTGGAGAGCTTTCCAAATGAGTTCATAGAGTTTGCTCATTCTTTTTTTTTTTTTTAAACAACTGCATAGTATTCCATTGTGTGGATGTACCATAGTTTGTTTAATCATTTCCTGGTTGAAATAATGCTGTAATGAATAACCGTGTACATTCATCGTTTCCTACATTTGATAATGGATCTTTAGGATAAATTCCCAAAAGTGGGATTGCTGAGTCAAAGGGTAAATGTGTTTGTAATTGTGTTAGAAATTGCCAAAAGTCTCTCTGAAAGAGTTTGTCGTCTGGCATTCCATTTGTACAGGGCAAGACAGTACATATTTCCATGAGCCTCTCCAAGAGAACGTGTTGTTGAACAAGTGGATCTTTGCCAGTGTGATGGAGAGGAAGTGTCTCAGTATAGTTTACATTTGCGTTTCTCTTAGTATGAATGAGGAGTGAAGGTCAACATCTTTTCACATTTGAGAGCCATTTGTTTCCTTCCTTTCTTTGTCTCTTTCTTTCTTTTGGAACTCTGTTCTTGTACTTTGTCCATTTTTCCTATCGTGTTGTTGTTTCATTTCATTTTAATTTCTAGCATCTTTTTGCATAATAAGTTGATTAATCGATTGATTAACCCCTTCTGTCGATATGGGTTGCAAATATTTTTCCCCGTTTACTATTTGTCCTTGATTATGGTTTCCTTTACTTGAAGAGGTTTTAGACTTTTATATAGCCAAATTTATCAATTTTTTATGGAATCTGAATTTTGAGTCATAGTGAGAAAGACCTTCCCAAACCCAAGGCTAGAAAAATTTCACCCATGTTTTCTTCTGGTACTTTTGCGAAAAAAGGATTCATTTTTCCCCCAAATGACTACCCAGTTGTCACAGCACTATTTATTTTAAAAAGCATTTTTACTCCACTAAATGGAGATGCCACCTTTATCATACAAAAATTCTCATACATATTTGGATCTTCTTCTGAATTTTCCATTATATTCCATCAGTCTCTTAGCCATTAATGCACACTGTTTTAATTACTGATACTTCATAGCATGTTTAATATTTGATAGAATGAGTTTCCTCTCATTGTTTTCTTTTTCAGAGTTTTCTTGGCAACTTTTGCTTGGTTATTTTTTCATAATAATTTCAGATTCAGCTTGCCTTGATTTTAAAAAATGGTTGGTATTTTTATTGGAATCAAGTTAAATGAATATATGAATAGATACAATCTTTTGGATGTTCAAATTGTCCTATCTTTGCCGGTGAGAATCACTTTAAGTCGGCTTCAAGTTCTTTTTAAGTTAAAAAAATTGTTATAGAGCCAGCCCTGATGTTCTAGTGGTTAAAGTTCGGAGCTCTCACTGCTTTGGCGGCCCAGGTTCCTTTCTCAGTCATGGAACCACACCACCTGTCGGTCAGTTGCCATGCTGTGGTGGTGGCTCATGTAGAAGAACGAGAAGGACTTACAACTAGGATCTATAACCATGCACTGGGGCTTTTCGAAGAAGGAAAAAAAAGAGGAAGATTGGCAACAGATGTTAGCTCAGGGCGAATACTTCTCTGCAAACAAACAAAAAATTGTTATAAAAAATTTCAAACACACACAAAAGTGGAGAGGATAGAATAACAAATACCCTCACGTATACATCACCCAGTTTTACTCATTATCAACTAATGCCCAATCTTGTATCACCTACACCCCCACCCACTCCACCCACCCACAGATTACTTTTAGGCAAATCTCAGATGTTCTATATATATGATTTAATTCATAAATATTATAGTAGGTACTAAATTATAAGGACATTTTTCCCAGCTGCATTGAGACATCATATAACATTGTGTAAGTTTAAGGTGTACAATGTGACGATTTGATATATGTATATATTGTGAAATGATTAAGGACTCTTTCTTTTAAACATCCACATTATCACTATCACAACTAAAATAGTTAACGATAATTCCTTAGTATTATGAAATATCCAGTCAGTATTCAAATTTCCCTTAGTGTCTTAAAATTTTTTTAACAGCAGTTTGTTTAAAGTGGGACTCAAACAAGGTTCATAACTTCATTTGGTTGATATGATTCTAAAGTCTCTTTTAATGTATTGGTTCCTCCTTGGTTTCTTTTTTCCCTTGCAATTTATTTACTGACAAAATGAGTAATTTTTCCTGTAGAACTTCTCACAGTCTGGATTTGTTGATTGCATCCATGTGCTGTCGTTTCACATGTTTCTCTGTCCCTGTTCTTGAAAATCTCTGGTAAGACCTGGAGGTTGGTCAGATTCTGGTTTGATTATGCGGCAAAAATCCTTCATAGGTGGAGGTGTATACTTCCAAGAGGAGGCATTTAACGCTTGCTTGTGTTTTTTTGTAACGTTAGTGGCCGTTGATGATCATCATCGGTAGATCCATTATTTTATGAATGGCTTGCAGAAAGGTGATATTCTAATTTTATCAATGCTTCTTTTGTTAGCCAGGAACTTCTATAAAGAGAAGCCTTCTTTCATCAACTATTTGGTTGTCCCGAGCTACAGTTCCTATAATAAAGGCAGGTCAAATACATGATTCTTTCCCCTTATTTACTAATTTTCAGAAAGATTAGCTTGCTCTCTAGCAACCTCCAAAAATGATTATGAGGTTTTTGGTGTGAATAACATCATAAGCTCATGGATTTAGTGATATTTGATTTGTTTCACTCCACTGCAGCTGTCATTTTTATTGATGCTCAAAATGTCCCATCTTTGGTCAGTGGGCGCCTCTTCAGCCTGGCTCATGAGTTCTTTTGACAGGACTCTATCAGTCTTTGGTAAATGTTTAATCTTACTCCTCTTTTAAACAGTCATATATTAAAGTGCACACTTTTCCCTACCTCGCTTTTTCACACAATGGTATATTTTAGAAATCTCTCCATGGTAGTATACAGAGATCTTCCTCATTCCCTGCACAGGTGCCTATGATTCTATTGTGTGGATGTACCAAAGTTTATTCAATCAGTCTCCTATTGGTGGAGATTTGGATTGTTTCCAGTCTTTTCCTACTACTAATAGTGCTGCAATGTACAACCTTGTGTGTACATTTTTTCATATTTTTGCCAGTGAATCCTTGGGATAAATTCCTAGAAGTTGGATTTCTGGGTCAAAGAGCATTTGCATATATAATTTTACTAGATATTGCTAAATTTCTCTCCATGAGGCTTGTGCCATTTTTGCATTCCTATCAGCAATGTATGGAAGTCTGTTAAACAGAGTTTAATAACATAGTCTATTTGTCAAACTCTTGGATTTTTGCCAATATGATAGGTGGAAAATAAGATTTTTTTATGAGCCAGGGGAGATATTTTCCAATGTTTTTGTATTTCTTTTTCTGTGAACTATCTACTCAATATCTCTTGCTCATTTTTCTATATGATTCTTGGTCTTCATCTTTTCTATTTTTAGAAATTCTTTATATATTAAAGACATTAACCCTTTATGATATAAAGTGCAAAAATTTTTCTCAGTTTGCTATTTGTATTTTCACTTATGGTGTTTTTTGTCATACAAGTTGCTATGGGCTGAATGGTTTTCCCCCTAAATTCCTATGATGAAGTCCTAACCCCAGGTACCTCAGAATGTGACTGTATTTGGAGATAGGGCCTTTAAAGAGGTAATTAAGGTAAAATTAGGTCATATTGATGGGCCCTAATTCAATATGACTGATGTCCTTATAAGAAGAGGAGATTAGATCACAGACACAGTGGGAAGGCCATGTGAAGACAAAGAGAAGACGACCATCTACAAACCAAGGAGAGAGGCCTGAGGAGAAACCAATCCTGCTGACATTCTGATCTCAGACTTCTAGCCACAGAATTGTGAGAAAATTAGTTTCTGTTGAACTTTGTTATGGCAGCCCTAGCAAACTATTATGCAAATTTTTAAAAATTCTTTCTAGATTTACCAATTTTTCCCTCATTGTTTCTAGGTTTTGAGGCATAGTTAGGAAACATCTCCCACTCCCAACAGAGAAATTCACCCTTGTTTTTTTCTGGTATTTGCATCATTTTCTTTTTTTCCCTATAAACGTTTAATTTTAGAATAGTTTTAGATTTACAGAAAAGTTGCAAAATAGCAGAGAGCATTCTTGTATAGCCCTCACCCAGCTTACCCTACTGTTAACATCTTATATTACTGTGGTGCATTTGTCAAAACTAAAGAACCAGCATTGATACATTGCTATTAACTAAACTCCACACCTATTTGGATTTCACTAGGTTTTTTTTAATGTTCTTTTTCTGTTCCAGGAGCCCATTCAGAACACCACATGACATTTACTTGTTGTGTCTCCTTAGGTACTTCCAGCTTATGACAGTTTCTCAGACTTTCCTTGGTTTTGATGACCTTGACAATTTACAGAAGTACTGGTCAGGTATTATGTAGAATATCCCTCCACTGGGGTTTGTCTGGTGTTTTCTCATGTATAGACTAGGGTTATGGGCTATTGGAAGACGATAGAAGTAGAGGGCCATTCTCGTCACATCATATCAAGGGTACATGATGTCAACATGCCTTATCATTGATGACATTAACCTTGATCATCTGGCTGAGGTAGAGTTTGCCAGGTTTCCCCACCATAAAGTTACATTTTTCCTCCCGTTTCAACACCCTACTCTTTAGAAACCTAACACACACTCAAGGGTGAGAGAGGAATTAAGATCTTGCTAAGAAAATGTCTGATGAATTTTCAATGGCAAATGCTCTACCTGAACATTCCACTGCCCAAGCCTCTGCTGTGAGCAATAGAAAGCCTGGTCAACCTCCTCCAGGCTGGCCAGATTCCCAAACCGTAAATGTAAATCATTCAAATATGATATTTGGTTTTCACGGAAACTTAAAGCAATTATTTTAATTAATTATATTGCATTGCTCTTTGATGGAATCTGTTTAATTTATGAAACTACATACTTAAAATCTAAGATGATGTGGATTATTGTCAGAATCTGCAACTTCATTGGCAAATTATTTCAAGTATTTTCCTAGAGTCACTATTTCCCTAAGTAAACACATTTTCGAAAACAATCACATTGCCACAATTTAAATAAATGATTGCTCTGTGAATAGGAAATAAATGTGGTCCTCTTGAGGTTCTATTTAGGAGTATACATTTAAAAATTGTCGGTAACGGTTCTTAGGTGTTGAGTTCATTAGCCAGTGTTCATTTTTACACTTGAGCTTTGATTAGTAGGTGTTGAGTTCATTAGCCAGTGTTCATTTTTACACTTGAGCTTTGATTAGTAAACTCTTTTTGAGTTCTACCTGATGTATTTTGTTTTTAGCCAAATGGGTCACATAGCTCTAAAACCTACTATTTATGGAAACTACATTAAAAAAAAATCCAGGCCAATACATATGTAAATCATGGTTATCCTACATCGGGATAAGTTGCCAATTCTGCCTTTAGATGCAATACGTAATACTGTCCCATCAAGTTTACTTACTGGCAAAAATCAGTATCTGCTCCTCAGTGACAGCCAGCGACAATGCCTTCATCCAGTGAAAAAGTGAGAGGAAAACATCTTATCACTTTGTACACTTAAATATTTTCAGTGATAAATACACTTTGAATAAAATAAATTTCTTACAAGTGAACTTGACTTCTAATGTGTCTATAAAGATTTTTGTATTTTTCTTGAAATTGTGATTTTTTTTTTTTTTTTTTTTGCTGAGGAAGATTCACCCTGAGCTAACATCTATGCCAATCTTCCTCTATTTTGTATGTGGGTTGCTGCCACAGCATGGCTGACGAGTGGTGTAGGTCCGCATCTGGGACCCAAATCTGAGAACCCAGGCTGCCAAAGCAGAGCGCACTGAACTTAACCACTATGCCACAGGGCTGGCCCCTTGAAATTGTGATTTTTAATTAACTTTTTAATGGCACATTTAATGTATGTGATTGTCTATGCATTTTAAGTTAAACTGCCTAAAATGTGATTTCAGACATACCCATTTGTTTGTACTATGAACAGTAAGCAATCTGTTTGAGATGTTAGATTTTATCACCCGCTGCTGTATTTGTAAACAAAGACAAATGTTGTTTCAAGATATAATTGTAATTCAGAACTAGGCTATGGATGTGATACTTGATTTTTTAAAGATAAACTTGTTTGCTTTTATGTTATACTGAAAAAGTTTTTTTTAAATGTATTTTCAAAGGCTAAAAAGAAAAAGTTCGGTAAGTTCCCCCTTCCTTGTTCTCTGCCCCTTCTCCCTATTCTTTCCCTTTTTCTTCCTTTTGTGACAATTCAGTCCATGGCCATTAGAAGGAACTGGGGAGGTGAGCTTCCACAGCAGGGTGGGGCGACAGGGTTGGAGGAAGATGTCCATGTGGGACGGGAGCGGTATGGGATTTCAGAGACAAAGGGAAGTGAAGAGGATGTCATTGCAGGAGGGTGGCTGCTCCTGTGGTGCTGAAGCCCAAGTGAGAGAGGAAGTCATCCACATGGAAGATGGAGCCATGCTGGCGATGAGATTTTGATTATATAGAATGGGATTAATCAAATAAGTAAATACATTAAAGATAATGGGAACCAGGTGTCTCACTTTCAGAAAAAGGACAAACAAATATGAAAAGGGAGAAAGCAAAAATGAACCCTGTGGCATTAATTTAGAATTAGAGGTATTGGTGTGAACTCCTGGTTGTTAATATGTAGATATATAGAAATAAATATAGATATAAATGTGTTGGTACAACCTAATAGCAGTGGGTCTACCCAGCGCCAGATCTTGGTTTCTAGGTACCATTCTCCACTAAAAAGTACCAGGACTCTCCTTCATGAAATGGAGAGTTCATGGCTGGGGCAGGGAAAGTGCAAGATAAAGTTGGAACATCTTCTTGTGCCAGAAAATTAGAAACTGCTCAAAGAGTTATGGGGACATGTCAAAAGCACATGGAAGCCAACTTAAAAGGGGCTCCCACTAGCCAAATCTAGGCCAATTTGAGCATCAAAATAAATAATGATAGTAATGGATTGTAACCTATTGAATAAAGTAGAACTTCATGAGTCCATATTGATTTAAATAAACAAATTAATTGAACGTTTGACAAGGAATAGGAATATTTACAAGGTCTCACAACACCTCTGCACAAAATGCTTACTAATTAGATAGGGAAAAGAGTAATGTTATAGTAGAGGAGATATCACCTTAAACAAGTGATTAAAATGAACATCGTCAGTAATGAGACAGATTGAAATCATGAACCACATGATTGTTTGAATTGAGAAGAACACAGTATCGCTTCTGTCCTACTCCTGCTGTTCTGGTTATCTCTTGCTGCTTAACAAAGCAACCGAACCTCAGTGGTGGAAAATAAAACCACCTGAAATGCTCACAGATTCTGTGGGTCAGGATTTGCATGAGGTGCAGCAGAAATGAGTTGTCTCGGTCTACGATGTCTGGGGCCTCAGCTGGGAAAAAGACTATTACTTCTGGGGCTGCCTGAAGCAGCTGGGGGCTGAAATCGTCTGAAGACGTCTTTACTCAGTTTGGCACCTCGGCTGGGCTGATCTGAAAGCTGGGCTCAGCTGGGGCTGTCAACAAGAGCATCTCCATGTGGCCTCTCCATGTGGTTTGGCTTCTCACAGTCTGATACCTGAGTTCTCAGAGGGAGTGTCCTGAGAGAGAGTCTAGGGAGTGATTGTTTCAAGACACCTACAGGGAAGCTGCAAGACTTCTTTTAACCTAGACTTGGAAGTCACCCAGCATCACTTCCACCTAATTCTATTGGTTACAAAAGAGTCATGAAGGCCTACCCTCATTCAGAGGGAGGGATATTAGACTCCACCTCTCGATGGGAGAGCGGCAAAGTCATGTTGCAGAAGATCATGGGAGATGGGAGAAAGACTGCTTGATATGGAAATTTTGACTACACTTTCTTTCCTGTGTGTTTTGTAGGTACTGCCTCATTGTCTTCTGGTGTTGAATGTTTCTGTGACAAGTCACTGCATGTTTCTGAGGAGAATCTAATTTTCTTTCCTTATAAGTGACTTTATACTTTCACCTGGCTGCCCAAATAATTCCTTATTTCTCTCTCTGGAGTAATTTACATACCATAATATTTGCCAATTTTAGGCATACAACACAATGATTTTTAGTAAATTTACATAGTTATGTAAACATTACCACACTCCAGTATTAGAAAATTTTCATCACCCCAAAAAGATCCCTCGTGCCCATTTGCAATTAATCTCTATTCCCACCCCCAGTCCCAGGCAACCACTGATCTGCTTTCTATCTCTATAAGATTCGCCTTTTCTCTATTCAACATAGTACTGGAAGTCCTAGTCAGAGGAATTAGGAAAGAAAAAGAAATAAAAGGCATGCAAATTGGAGAGGAAGAAGTAAAACTGTCTCTATTTGCAGATAGCATGATATTATACATAGAAAACCCTAGAGACTCCACCAAAAACCTGTTAGAACAAGATGGCCAATAGGCACATGAAAAGATGTTCAACATCACTAATCATCAGGGAAATGCAAATCAAAACAACACTAAGATATCACCTCACGCCCGTTAGAATGGCTGTAATCACCAAGACAAAAAACAACAAATGTTGGAGAGGATGTGGAGAAACAGGAACCCTCATACACAGCTGGTGGGAATGCAAACTGGTGCAGCCTCTATGGAAAATGGTATGGAGATTCCTCAAAAAATTAAAAATAGAAATACCCTATGATCCAGCTATCCCACTACTGGGAATCTATCCAACGAACCTGAAATCAACAATCCAAAGAGGCTTATGCACCCCTATGTTCATTGCAGCATTATTCACTATAGCCAAGAAGTGGAAGCAACCTAAGTGTCCCTCGACTGATGACTGGATCAAGAAAATGTGGTATATATATACAATGGAATACTACTCAGCCATAAAAAAGACAAAATCATCCCAATTGCAACAACATGGATGGGCCTGGAGGGTATTATGTTAAGTGAAGTAAGCCAGAAAGAGAAAGACAAACACTGTATGATCTCACTCATACGTGGAATATAAACCAACACATGGACAGAGAAAACTGTATTGTGGTTACCAGGGGCAATGGGGGTGGGAGGTGGGCACAAGGGGTGAAGGGAGACAAACAATGGTGATGGACAAACAAAAATGTACAACCCAAAATTTCACAATGTTAAAAACTATTAAAACATCAATTAAAAACAACAACAACAGTGAATTGACATGAGAAGATGGAAATTTACTCATCAAATTTCAACAAGAACTTCTGCAAAATTGGTGGATGAGACTGAAAAGAAAGATTGTGATTTAATAAATGCATGATGTGCTTCTTTCATTTGAATCTAAAAAAAACAGAACAATAAATGAACACACATGCACCACATATACAATGGCGGTCTCATAATATTAGTACCATATAGCCTAGGTGTGTAGTAGGCTATGCTGTCTCAGTTTGTTTAAGTACTGTGGGGGATGAAGAAATTTTCCTCTATCCTTCTAGGTTCTTCTCACTGGTCTAAGAATTAAAGTGATATGAGACAGATTAACAGGAGAAAAACAAGCAAAAGTTTAATAACACAAATACCTGAGAGAAACCCAGGAAAATCAAGTAACTTACCAAAATGGTAGAAGCTCTCACGTTAAATACCATCCTCAGCTAAAGACCAAAAATTGAAGTTGGGGGTGGGGAGACTCAGGGACTTCAAAGGGAAGGAAGGTAATTCACAGGTAGGTGAAAAGGAGCAAATGTCTGGAAACAAGTGGTTGGCCACACAGAAACAGAAGAACACAGAGGGGAGCCCAACAAAAAGGCTTTTCTAGGTTCCTCCCTGTCTATCACCTAGTTCATGTTATGCTAAGGTGATAGCTTGCTTCCTGAGACAGGTTTTTTAATCTGAATTCTTTAAGGCAGTTAAGGGGAGGTAACAAGAAAAACTTTCTGAGTCTTTTGTTTCTTAAAAATAATCAGCCTAGGGGCTGGCCCGGTGGCATAGTGGTTAAATTCACGTGCTCCGCTTTGGCGGCCTGGAGTTGGCAGGTTCAGATCCCGGGCATGGACCTATGCACCGCTCATCAAGCCATGCTGTGGTGGCGTCCCATATAAAGTTGAGGAAGATGGGCACAGATGTTAGCCCAGAGCCAGTCTTCCTCAGCAAAAAAGAGGAGGATAGGCAACAGATGTTAGCTCAGGGCTAATCTTCCTCAAACAAACAAACAAACAATAATAATAATAATCAGCCTAAAATAATCCTCATGTTAAAGAGACACATTTTGGGGTGGCAAATTTTGTTCCCCTTCAGTATACTCTCTGATGTTCACACAACGATGAAATTGCCTAATGACGCATTTCTCAGAATGTATCCCTGTTGTTAAGCTATGCATGACTGCATAGTTAACAATACTGTATAGTATATTGGAAAGTTGCTAAGAGAGTAGATCTTAAAAATTCCCATCACAAGAAAAAATACATAACTACCTGTGGTGTTGGATGTTAACTAAACTTATTGTAGTAATCATTCTGCAATATATACATATATAGAATCATTATGTAGTACACCTAAATCTAATACAATGTTATTTGTCAATTGTATCTCAACTGAAGAAAAAAGATTTGCCTTTTCTGGAAATTTCACATAAATGAAATCATCCAGTATGTAGTCTTTTGCATCTGGCTTCTTTCACAAGTGGGAAACACTACCGAGGAATGTTGAACCATGTGACTAATCATATGTACTAGATGCACTGGCAGAGGTATTGATAAAGCACATATTGATAAACAATTATGAAGAAGAGAATATCAGAATAAGCCTGAAGAATTATGAAAATCAGGACATCAGAGTAAGCCTGATAAAGAACTATGAAAAAGATGATGTCCGAGTAAGCTCAATGTAACTACTAACACAAACTGAAAAACTGCTTCTGTTTATTAAAAGTAGGATGATGTACAACTGTAGCTTTAATCCCAGATAAATGGAACTGAAACTCCACTATAGCTTTGTAGCCACTTGTGAGTAACTTGCATGCATTCTGACATTTTTTTGCTCAATAATAAAATTATCTAATTCTGTATTTATAAATTGGCATGTTCCTTTGGGCCTCAATTTCTCATTTCTCCTACATACATAGCATAATGTTTTTGAGGTTCCTGTATGTTGTAGCATGTATTAATAGTTTGGTCCTTTTTACTGCTGAATAGTACCCCATTGTATGGATATACAGTCTATTCTTATTATTCCTGGTAGTTATGTTCTATAAAGTTGCTTCAAACACTGAATTAGTGAATATTGAATTATTGCCCCTAGGGGAAACACAGGGTTAGGTTCCTGCAAAATGTCATTTTCTTCAACTAATCAATACATAAACTTGTTTTAGGTGTGCTTCTGTTTAAAGACACCTTACTTAATATATACTGTTGATTCGTTAACACTGCACTCATGGCAAGCAGCACTATAATTTGTGCCTGAATGAAGCTTACCTAATACATGTATTTTCTGCACAAGGCACATCACAGCCTTCTTGTACCTAGGAACACTAGACAGCACTTCAGCCCTAGCCTTGGATGTTATTTTAAACAAAAAGCACAAAAATGGGAAAAACATGGCACTAAATAGACTCAAAAAGGACACTAGTGTGCAGTAAGAGATCTGAAACAAGAAGGCAGAGTGTCGCCTTGTTTGACCTCAACTGGGAACAGTTTTGCTGGGTGACTGAAATTTTCTGCTGCTCTGCACATGTGCATGTCCAAGGATGACAAGAACAGTGTTGTATTGATTTTGGGATTACAAATAAGTTTTAGCAAGTAGGCAAATTTGCAAATATGGAATCCATGAATAATGAGAATTGTCTGTACTATATTTTTTCTATTCACCGGTTGATGGACATTTGGTTTCTATGTTTAGGCTACTATGAATAATGCTGCTATGAACATTTGCATACAAGCCTTTGTATATATACTTTCATTTATTTTGGGCAGATACCTAGGAGTGGAATTGCTAGGTCATATGGTAAGTTTACGTTTTTAAGAAACTGCCAAACTGTTTTCTAAAGTGGTTGTACCATTTTATACTCCCACCAGCAATGTCTGAGGGTTCCAGTTTCTCCACATCCTCACTAACACTTGTTGTAGCCTATCTTTTGATTATAGCCATTTTACTGGGTGTGAAGCGGTATCTCATTGTGGTTTTGATTTACACTTCCCTAATGATTAATGATTTTGAGCATCTTTTTACGTGCTTATTAGTCATTCATATATCTTTTATGGTGAAATGTTTACTAAAATATTCTGCTCATTTTTTAAATTGGGCTGTTTGTCTTATTATTGAGTTCTTTATATATTCTGGATACAAGTCGTTTATCAGATACATGATTTGCAGATACTTTCTCTGTGGTTTGTCTTTTTATTTTCTTTTTTTTGTTTTTGATGGGAAAGATTCACCCTCAGCTAACATCTGTTGCCAATCTTCCTCTCTCTTTTTTTTCCCCTCCGTAAAGCCCCAGTACATAGTTGTACATTCTAGTTGTAAGTCCTTCTAGTTCTTCTAGGTGAGCTGCCACCACAGAATGGCTACCGACAGATGAGTGGTATGGTTCCACGCCTGGGAACCAAACCCGGCCTGCTGAAGCAGAGCACGCTGAACTTTAACCACTAGGCCATCAGGGCTGGCTCTTCATTTTCTTACCAGTGTTTTATGAAGTGCAAAAATTTCAGATTTTTATTACGTCTAGTTTATCAATTTTATCTTTTCTGGAATGTGATTTTGGTGTTGTATCACTTTGCCTAGCCCCAGGTCATGAGAATTTTCTCCTGTTTTCTTCTAGAAGTTATACTCTTTGTCTTTTAAAGTCCAATGATTTTAGTAGGATATTTTATTGGCCATTTTTTGAGCAAATTTTCCCCTAGATTATGATGTACCAGTCAAAATGTAGACTTTTAATTTTTTTTAGGAAAACTATATTTTAAAATTTTGCTTATAAACATCTGTATGTTCTGTTGTTTTCCTTTTCTCCTTAGGAAACTTCAATTGAGTATTTTGCCTATCTTCTATTATCTGTCATTTTGTCTATAATCCTTTTTATATCTTTCTTTTATTCTGTTTCATCTTTTCTAATTTCTAATCTCTATGCCCCTGTGTTTTCAGGAGTTTAGCCTTCCTTGTGCTTCTTATAATTTAGTCTTTAATTTTTGAAATGGTTTTATTTCTTTCTTCTATTTCTTCTTCAATACCTATCACTTACTGCTTCACCCACTCCTGTGGTCTATCACTTCCTATGATCTGGCCACTTCTTTCTTGAGCTCTTTTACTTCTGCTGTGTGTTTTTCCTTCTTAGATTCAATTGAAGCATTGAGTTTCTGAAAGTTCATATTGAGATGTTGGGTTATCATTTTCTTTTGCTTTGGGTCAACATTTTTCTGTTGAATTTCTTTGTCTGTAGGGAAATTTTGTTGCTCTTTTTCATCATTTTCTTACAATATCATTGTAAGGATGTTTTTTAAAAATTGTATTTGATTTTTTTAAAAAGATCTATTAGCTATAGATTCCTAAGGAGGGTAGAGGAGGGCAACGTCTAGGTTTTACATTACAAAATAGGTTTGTCACAAAAGACCTCCCCACTAAAGTGACATCTGAGCAGACCTGAAGGAAGTGAGGTG
The DNA here is from genome assembly GCF_020826845.1 of Diceros bicornis minor. NCBI lineage: Eukaryota > Metazoa > Chordata > Mammalia > Perissodactyla > Rhinocerotidae > Diceros > Diceros bicornis. The sequence goes on along the minus strand of NC_080764.1, from coordinate 17,316,220 downwards.
CAAGCCAGAAACCCCAAGCATTCTTTAGGAGAGGAAATAGCAAGTATGAAGGCCCTCTGGAAGGAGAATACTTGACATGTTTGAAGCAAAGCAGGGGCCAATCTGGCTGGAGCAGAGCATTTAAGGGTGAAAGAACAGAAGAGGAAGTCAAGATGTAGGGAAAGGGGAATGAGCACAGGTTTCATAAGGCCTTTGTAGGCAGTGAAAGGATTTTGGCTTTTACTCTGAATAAGATGGGAAGCCATTGGAGATTTTGAGCAGAGGAATTGACATAATCTAATTTAAGTTTTAAAAGGATCACTCTGAATACTTTGCTGAGAACTGACTAGAAGGGTGCAAGGGCGAGAGTGAGGAGACTGGTTAGGAGGCTACTGCAATAATTCAGTTGAGAAATGATGGAAGCCTGGACCACAGTGGTAGCAGTGGAAGTGGTGAGAAATGACTGGATTCAGAATGTCTTTTGAAGGTAGAAGTAACTGGATTTCTCCCCAGATTGGATGTGGGATATGGGCAAAAGTGGGAGCTCAAGATGACTCCAAGGTTTTTGAGCTGAGCAACTAGAAGGATGCAGTTTCTCACTAAGTTTAGAAAGACCGCTGGAGGATGAGGTTTGAGAGGCATGATCAGGAATTAGGTTTTGGACGTCAAGTTTGAAATGCCTGTTACACATCTTAGTGGAGACTTCCAGTAGACAATTGACTATATATATGTGTCTGGAGTTCAAGGGAGCGGTCTGAACTAGAGATATATATTTAGGAGTAGTCAGCACATAGTATTTAAAGCCATGATACTAGAACTAGATGAGTAACTGAAGTTATTCAATCTAGGGAGTCACTTTCGATTAAGACGTCTGAAGCCTGAGCCCTGGGGCTCAATGTTTAGAAGTCAGGACGAGAAGGCACTGAAACATGAGATTCAGGTGCAACTTGAAACACCAGTGAGGACCCAGCTGAGAGCCCAAGAACGCATTCACAGAGCAACTACTTCTTCTACATTGCCGTGAGGTCATGCACAACAAATAGGCAGCCTCTTGAGAAGGGGAAAGGTGGGGAAGATCACCCTGAAAGACTAAGTATTTACCCCTAAAGAGGCTAAGTTAACTCTAAAAAGACTCTTTATAGTGGAAAGAGACTGAGTTAGCTTTAAAAACTGGCAAATTTGTGATTTTCCCCCTGCCATCAAAGGGAATGGGAGCATCAAGGCAAGTTATAGAAAATAGAGTGCTATATGTTTTTACACATTTGGGTATAGTGTGCAAAATTTAGATTCTGCTACACTGAACAACAATTTGACCACAGACATCCATGTTCTCTGCCCCTATGAAGCTTTGACAGCCCTAGCAGATCCAATTTACTCCCAGGCCTCAACAGCTTGAAGGGATAAGATGTTGTGCCTTCAATTGTCTATCACAATACAAATAGCTACCATGTACTGAGTACTTACTTTGTGGGTGAACAGTTTTTAATACATTATGTTACTCGATCATCACTACAATCTTAGGAGATGAGGACTGTTATTAGTCCACATTTTAGAGATCAGGGAAAAGCAGCCCAGACAAGTAACCTGACCAAAATAGCAGAATCATGATTAAAACCCAAGTCAGGTTACAGCACTTGAACTTTGATTCACCACATCATATTGCCTAGTTACATCACCTTGAAACTCAGGTTTAGTCTACTAAAGGCACCAGGAATCTTGAGGGAAGGGGGGAGGGGCATAATTAAAGCAACCCATCAGAGACCAACTGAGCTAAGGGGGTTGGAGGTCACATCTTTCATAAGCATAAAGGCACTGACAGATATATCTTGCTCAAATTTTGTCACTCTTATAATCTGTTCTCCTAAGAAGCAATGGGCAGTGGGACTAGCGGTCTATTTCAGGACTATTAACTAGCACAGAAGCTCTGAAAAGCTAATTAATCTCTTGGCAAATAAATGATTAGACCCCATGTAAGGATGTGCCCTCAAAGCAAGGAAAGAAAGTAGGTCAAGCAGTCACTGATAACTTTTAGCTTGGCAGTTTTAGATCTAGGGAGAGATTAATGTTGGCTCCTTCACGCTTTGGTGAAGGATTTGTGGCTGTTTCCCTCACATTCAATGTGAGTACAAAGGACAGATTTCAAAAGGTGCCTTAAGACAGCTTTTCCCTTCCTAGAATGCATTTGCCTTTGCATACTATTTGATATCAGTGTTTCCACGTTAGGAGAAATCCATCTACCCTGGTTACAGAGGACTTGATTTAAGATGCTAGATAGCATCAGGCTTTTTCTTCACCTATAAAAGAGGGACTATACCCCTCAGAATGCATACACCACTGCCTAAATCATAGGTGGGCAATTGTTCCAAACACAGGTCAAACTGAGAGGCTCTCTTACCATAGTTCACACAAATCCCAGACCGACCATATTGTGTTGTGAGGTCTTGTGGAAAACATTAACTCAGGAAGTCTCCCATTTCATAGTAAACATAAATGTTCTTTCGACTTGACTATTACAGATGACACTAAAGTCCCTATGGTTCAACTTTGGGCTGCTCTACTTTTAATTTTTTTAAAGTTCCACCTTGCCTATCTTCACCATTTAACTCTTTACCATTGAAAAGGCTTATGCCAGGTGAGCTCTGGTACCATTTTGGGTACTTTGCCCCAAGGTGAAGTAGGTTAAGTTTATTACTAGTCCCCTCCATGGGTCTAACATCTATACTGGGTGTGGGTGGAAAACAGTAATCATTCCACTCTGCCTGTTTATAAGTATCCAGCCCAAGGCCTTATAAAAGTAGGCACTTAATACTTATTAAAAGATAACTTCCTCCCCACTCCCTGTCCCAGAAGCTCTCTGCAGCCTACATCCATATCTATCTTTTCTGCTTTCATTCAGTCCTCATTTTCTGATCACTCATTTTGGCCTTTATTTGCACTCTCTTTTAAGGATTTATAAATGCTTAACGTGCATATGTCTTGCCTTTCTCAAGAGTGCAAATTTCTTAAGGATAAGATTCATGTCATCTATCTTCTAGTGCTAGACACATGGACAGTATATAAGAAATACCCAATGTTTTCGTTAGATTCTCTTGGCTACAAGAATCAAAGGCTACAGTTTCCACAAGTAATGAGGGAGACTACTGAAAGAGAAACCAGACAAAGCCAAACATAGGAAGGGCAGGGCCTGTAGCAGAATCAGGCTATAGGGTATTTAGTGTCCTACCACACTAGAAGGTAGAACCAGGGGGAGAAACCAGATTCAAACTGGGGTACTTAGGTTATTTTCCCCAGGCATACAGACTTGGGTCCCAATGATTCTAGTAGGAAAGGTGGTTTGAAGCTGATCTGGTAAGGGATATGGAGAGAATGAGCGGCAATGAGAGAGAATTCTCAAAAGAGAAGCTAGGGGTGACAGTGAGAAAAACAGAGCGTAGCTTCCTTGATCATGGAGAGCCTACCAGTTCATGGTTATAGGTTCTCATGAGATCTGGTTGCACTTAGTGTCCTTGCCTTCCACGAGATGTCTACACAATCATCTTCCCAATTCCACCTGGTTTTTGACTCTAGCTCAAGTGGGTTTCTCTTTCTTACAACAAAATGATCTCTTTCTATAAACCAACTTCCTACTATAAAATGGTTCCTTACTAAGATCACAACATAGCAGTAGTCTATTAAAGCACTCACATTATTTCAACCCAACCATGAATTTTTTTTTTTTTTTGTGAGGAAGATCAGCCCTGAGCTAACATCCATGCTAATCCTCTTCTTTTTGCTGAGGAAGACCGGCTCTGAGCTAACATCCACCGTCAATCCTCCTCCTTTTTTCCCCCAAAGCCCCAGTAGATAGTTGTATGTCATAGCTGCACATCCTTCTAGTTGCTGTATGTGGGACGCGGCCTCAGCATGGCCGGAGAAGCAGTGCATCGGTGCGCGCCCGGGATCCGAACCCGGGCCGCCAGTAGCGGAGTGTGCGCACTTAACCGCTAAGCCACAGGGCTGGCCCCAACCATGAATTTTATTAAAATTGGTTGTTTACCTTTCACAATTGAAGTCCCTCCCTTTCGGAACTATTGGGAAGAGAGAACACCCCCTTCAGTGTACACATTGTAGCCTGCACTGTCTCTTCTGATCATAGCGGGGTTAGGGGAGGGAATGCAAAAAATGCAGACTACACTGGCCTTGAGAAAATTCTGAGTCATAGGGAGAGATGAGCCAGACAAACCTTCAGTGGCTGAAAGAAGAAAAGGAGACCAAAGTTAGCAATTGACAGAAAGAATAAGAGAGCATCTTTCAACAATTATAGACTCTCTGTCCCAGGTCCAGGTTAGGAGACTTGGAGAGAATTACAGAGCTGGAAGCAGAAATGACTAATGGAAAGAGGAACTTGAACTCACAGCTAAAAAATAGGGGGTAAGTCAGACGGAGTTTCTTCTTTACAACTCGCTGTAACTGAGCAGGAGGAAGAGGTGCCAGGGAAGTCTGGTGATATGGAGTCCCTGACTAGGAACATAGAAATCAAAGATGACTTTATGAGGGGCCAGCCCGGTGGCGCAGCAGTTAAGTGCACGCCCCCCCATGGCAGTGGCCCAGGGTCGCAGGTTTGGATCCTGGGCGCGCACTGACACACCGCTTGTCAAGCCATGCTGTGGTGGCGTCCCATATAAAGCGGAGGAAGATGTTAGCCCAGGGCCAATCTTCCTCAGCAAAAAGGAGGAGGATTGGCATCAGATGTTAGCTCAGGGCTGATCTTCCTCACCAAAAAAAAAAAAAAAAGACTTTATGAAAGATCTGAAAGTACAATTGGTTGACCCCAAAGACGTATCAGAAATGAAATGCCTGACCCAAAACTTTTACTCCTTCAGGAAAAAACTTACCTTGGCAGAGTCCCTAAGTCAAGAAACTTCAGGAAAACAAAGAAACAAAGACAACAGTAGCTACTGATGCTGGAAGAGCTGGTAGATAAACTAACCTGGCTCACTGAGACCCTTTAAGAAGAAAGACAGCTCTACGGCCATCTGATGAAGTTTCATACTCACCCAGGGAACTATGAGTGAGACTGAATTCTATAAATGAAACTGGAAGGTTTCCAGGTACTATGCAGTTTTCTCTAACAGCCTATTAGAGGGAGCCTGGAGCACTTAAGCAGAATTAAGACTCTGGCCACCACTGCCACTGGAGAAATGGGAAATTAGAAAAGTCGATCAAAAGCAGTCCTTCTGAGCACTGGTGGGTGAGGCCCAGGATGTATGTTTGTTTCCACTGGCCAGAGAGAACTTTGTCTACTGTGGCAGAGATTATTCGTGATTTCTAACAATAAAACTATTAACATGAACTGTGAAATTAACCCCAAATTAATCCACCTGTATCTCTGCTAGATCTCTAAATCACGCTACAAAATGTATTTGCACATTTTAAATCATTCTAGTTTATTCCCTCTCATCTTCACGCTCTTTCCCCAGGTCTAAAGGAGAACAGCCACTTACGTACCTAAAGGGCAGCACTTCACGGTAATTTCAGTAATACAATTTGAGTTTGAAGATACTCAATTTGCTCTTTGTTTTTGCCTCATAGCTCACCACACTTGACCACTGTTGGCTACTTTCTGCTCTCAAATGCCCTTACCTCTACAGTACAGCATCAGGAACTTCATTTGTGCAATAAACATGTTCCTGAAAAACTGTAAATGAGTTTTTGAAATCCAATTATATTTCCCCACAGTTCCCACAGATAGTTTCGGAGATGCTTTATCTTCATCTGTATTGATCTTCAGTTGGCAGTGACTTTCAACTTCACTTTTAAGTTACTCCACTATAAACCAAGTAATTCCTCATTTGTTAAAAAAAAAAAAATTTCAATGTACTATGAACTCTGGTACTCTACAAGAAGGAAAAGATAAATTCTTTCATAATGTGGATTATCTACTAATAATTTATCTTCTTTCTTTTTTTTAGATTTAGAATTTAATATCAGCTACTGTTTAATTTAAAATGAGCTACTGTTATTGTCTTCACATTCATGGTGTCCGGTGGCCCTACATCATCCCAACTTTTTTTTTCCATTTCAACATCTTTCAAGTCAAGCTTAGTGAGATATAATTTACACACAATAAAATTGCTCTTTTCAGTGTATAGTTCTAGTGTACACTGAGTTTTGAAAGGTGCATACATTGTATAACCCACATCATACTAAGATATAGAACAGTTTCATCATCCCCCAAGGTTCGCTCAAGCCCCTTTGTAGTCAACCCCTCCCAACTCATAGGCAACCACTGATGTGTTTTCTTTCCCTATAGTTTTGCCTTTTCCAGAATGTCATAATAAAGGAAGCATCAGTATGTGGACTTACGAGCTTGCATCTTTCACTTAGAATAATACAGCTGAGATTCATTTATGTTGTTGTATCAGCAGTTTGTTCTTTTATTGCTGAGTAGATTCCATTGTATATATGTACCACCATTTGCTTATCCATTCACCAGTGAAAGGGCACTTAGACTGTTTCCAGTTTCTGGCTATTATAAAATGTGTGTCCGGGTTTTTGTGTGAACATGTTTTCATTTCTCTTAAGTAAATATCTAGGAGTCAGGTTGCTGGGTCATATGGTAAGTGTATGTTTAATTTTATAAGAAACTGTCCAACTGTTTTCCCAAGTGTTTCTACCATTCTGCATTCCCACCAACAATGTCTGGGAGTTCTAGTTGCTCTACATTGTCAATAGCATTTGGAATTATTTTTATTTTAACCAAGCAGTGGTACTTCATTGTGGTTTTGATTTGCATTTCCCTAATGACTAATGATGTTGAGCATCATTTCTTGTGTCATCCATATACCTTCTATGGTAATTGTTCACTTATGCTGACGTTTTAAAAACTGGTTTTTTCTTCTTATTGAGTTGTAGTTCTTCATATACTCCGGATACAATCATTTATCCGATATGTGTTTTGCAAATATTTTCTCCCACTCTGTTGCTTGTCCTTTCATTTTCTTAGCAGTGTTGTCTAAAGAGTAGAAGTTTTTATAAATATTTTTTTCTTTCATGAATTGTGCCTTGGGTGTTGTATCTAAGAAATACCTTGGGTTTTGCCTAACCCAAGATCACAGAGATTTTTCCCCTATGTTTTCTCCTAAAATTTTTATAATTTTACACTTAGGTCTATGATCCATTTTTGAGTTATTTTGCAAGAGGTGCAACGTATGGGTTGACAAGTTGAAGCTGTTTTTTTTCTTGCAAAATGATGTCCAATAATTCCAGCATCATTTGTTTTTTGTCTCTATCTTTTGATAAGGTTCCATTTAGCACACACTCTACATAGAATCCACAAAAACTAAGGTAACCCTTTAGCTTTGCTGTGATAATCCTACGGCTGGAGATGGGAGGGCAGTTCCAAGTTTCTTTGGCAAAAAATGCCTAAGTAGTATGCTTTCCAGTCTATAGACATGCATGGTACAGGACAGGCCAGAAAGAACTGTCAATGCTCTCTAGCCAAAGATCACCAGAAACACACCTGTGGCTGCACAAGTTGAGCATATTGCTCATTGCAGCAAGGGAGAACACATACTGTAGGGAATCGTGAGGCATCTCAGTAGGAAGGTGTTAGAAAAGACTTAGATATTAAGATTCGAGTTTGTATTAGGTGATTTGGGGGACTTTGCTCCCAGTTTGATGCTGTCACGAAGCAGGGGTAAGTCTATGATTTGGTAGCTTAATAAATCTTATGTAGAAAGAGGGAAGACTAGAATGAGGCTAAAGCTGTAACTGGTAAAGAAATAATAGCCACTCATATTAGTTTGATATTTTAAGTTTGTGTATTCCATTTGGTGGCTTGGATAAAGTTCATGTTTTTGTCTGTGTTCAGACATGATTATGGAGCAGTCTTATTTTCGTCCGGATCCACCACGGTCAGGACAATGTAAATTATTTTGCTTTTATTTTACATAATTTACATGGCCTTTTCTGATGTTGATGTTCTCTGAAACTGTTTATGTTCAACAGGAGACACCAAGGCCTAGCTGTGCCAGGCCAGCTCCTAGCAACACCAAGACCTAGCTGACAGCACCAGCCCAGCTACTCTATGGCAGGGACTGCTTTTCTCTCAGAATATAGAGATTAAAATCTTAGGTCCTAGAGTCAGACAAAATTATGTTTGAATCCAAGGTCTGCTCTTAGTTAGCTGTGGGCCCTTGGGCAAATCATCTAACCTCTCTACGCCTCAGTCTCCTCATATGAATGTGGGGATAATAATAATACTTGCCTCATTGGATTGTTGGGAGAAATGAGATGATACATGCTAAAAACTTGTGTCAAATAAATCTTAGTTATTGTAATATCACAGAAAAGATTAAGAAGGATAATGGGGCAAAGAAAGGAAGACCAAAAATAGTCCAGGTAATCATGCCAGGGAAGTAAAAGAGTAGTAAAAAAGTGAGGATAGAAAAGCAAATTTACATTGGGTGGTAATCTATATAAAGCTATTAATTGTCCAGTTCATTTCAAAATGCCAGGATAATGCATTACATTCATAAAAACAAGGTGAAACATAGGAAAACACGTGGACCTTATACTAAGTGATTTGTCATTTAAATGATTTCACATAGAAACAGTGAGAAGAGTGATTGACAACAATGAAAGCTATCATTGTGCATCTGCCAGAAGGTAGATTCATGTGATGGATAGAAGGTTGGATGGGGATCCCTTTCAACTTCAATGTACTATCAGCCTAAAAATAATTTATTTCTTGCTTTCATGTTTCTAGTTTCCAGCTTGCTTCTTTCTGGACCTTATTTTCTGAACTATCCCGCCTTGCTGAGTATGCAATGTCACATCTAATTTCTCTAGTTTTTCAATAATGCAAAAGTCTCTGTGTGTGTAACTCCCCAAAAGAAAACTCAGCCATTTAAGAGACTTGATAATCGAGACAGGTTGTACTAAGAATTTGTTCCACTAAAACAAAGTTACTGCCTGAAGTCACTATTTTAAGACATTATACAATCTTTCAAAATAACATCCAGAAATAAAAAGTTTTATTTCAATAATTTAATAATGGGATTTCACAGGACAGGAATCAAGAACTGAGTGGATTCAACCTATAAAATGAATATGGCCAGACTTCAAGGCTCCTTCTGCTGCACCAAGGTACCCCCAAAATCAAGATAGCATCCCTCTGTAGAAACCATCCCATCAAGATTATAATATTTATTTTCATTTTAGATCTAGGAGTGGGTGTGCACTGAGTGGTTCTATTCATTTTTCTAGGTAAGAAAATTGAGGCAATAAGATAAGAAATGACTAGTGTCAGACTTACAAGAAATACCTGACTACCTATACTTCCAGTTTCAGAAGGTTCTGGTGAACTCACAACCTCCCCAAAAAGCTACCCTACATCTTGGTTGGTTTATGAGATGGTTTCCACCACTGCTGTGGATTACGGCTTTAATAACTGTAAAATGCAAAATCTCCCAGGAGTGGCTACAGTTTTATCAGTCATTATATTTTAATAATGATTAAATTCTCTTATAGAGAGAAAGAAGGGCAAGGGGAAGAAGAAACGGCGTAACTGTGCACTTCATAATTTTGCCTAGCGTTCATGCTGCAAATGTCACATATTAACGACAGAGGCTTTTGTGATAAGAAAACAGAGTAGGTATCCACCTCTTCACATGCTGGGTAAACATAACAATTCATAGATCCTGCTAATCATCCAAATCATATTTTCAAACGACAAAATTACTTAATTTTCCCTTTAAGTTCTGGAAAACTAAAATATCTTGATAGCCTCAGCACAATGGCCTAAGTGGATCTGACTCGCTGCTTTGATGAATCAATGATTAGGCTGAAACCGTCAACTATATTTAGTCCACGCCATAAGACCTCGGTCCAAGTGAGCTTCTTCCAGGATGCTTTCCTTGGTTAGTGTGTCTTTTCCGAGCCTTGTCAACAGCTATTATTCAGTATCACCCTGCTCACTTCGCTTTCGAAAAAACATTTTGTGACGTTATTTACTGGTTGCTTCGCGTGTCTGTTCTGTCTTGCTAACTGTATCTTGAAGGAAGATCTCACATTTGTGTAAGAATTCACAGGTTACAAAGTCCTTTCACACTCGCCATCTTTTTTGATTCTCTCAAAGAACCTACGACGGACTTAGTCATCTTCGTTTCACAGGTGTGGAAAGAGAGGCAGAGCCGAGCTAACAGATGCCATTTAGCTGGTTCAGCAGCCTTTGCGCAACTTGCGTCGTTTAGTCCTCACAGCCAGCTGCGAGGTGGAAAGGACGACTCCTCCTGGGAAGCGCCGAGATGCCTCACAGCAGCCGGAGCTGGGGTCCAGGCGGTCTCCTCTTACCGCTGCCCTCTCCTCCGCACCTTCCAGACAGGCGGGCAGACGTGGAGAGGCGCCGAGCCCGAGGCAGGGGGCGAGGGCGGGGCGCAAAGCCGGGTTTCTCGTTCCCGATCCGCTGCTCCTCACTACTGACACCCACTCTCTCCTGGAAATTTCGGGCGCGTGGCGAGCCCTCGGCACTGCTGGACACGTTGGGGGACGACGACGACCCAGAGGGGTTCTCACTCTCCAGAAGCTCGGTTCCAGGGCAGGCGAGATTTAAAATAACAACAATAAGTGAGCAATGTCTCTCTCGTCAGCCCCGTCACCTGGAGCCCCAAAGTGAAGTGCTGAGAGAAGGCCCAGCCCGTGACTCCCTTGACGGGAAGCAGATAAGGGAAGAAGGCTGGGGCCCCTGGGCGAAGAAAGAGCCCCAGAAATCGGCGACCGCCCCAGCCTCCCTAGGGCGAAGGTTCTGAATTCCCAGGGACCGTTACTCGCGGCGGAACGAAGGCTTCGGACGCCTGCCAGGCTTTCTGCTGCGGCACTAGACGCCAGCGCCGACGCGTTCCCCGAGCCCCTCGCCCGATCTGATTGGACGGCGGAGAAAAGGGGGCGGGGAGACCCCGGGAGGAGGCGCGCGCGCAGCCGGCCAGGGGTTCCCGCGGAGGCGCTCAGGGGACGAAGGGGCGGGAGCAAGCCTCGGTCCGGGGTAGGGGATCGTCGCGCGTGCGCACGTCGGGAGGCGGCAGGCAGGGGGCTGCTGGGAGCGCTGGGCAGTTCGAGAAACCGGTGGGCGTGTGCCCGGTGGGCGCGGGAGGGGCCCGGGTGCGCGTGCGCTTCTGAGTCCGAGCCGCGGGAGGAGGCGGGAGCTGAGGAGGCGGCGGAGGGGGCGGGTCGCGTCGGGCGCCACGTCCGCAGCCAGAGGCCGCCGCCAACCGAGTCTTCTGGCTCCGCAGCTTGAGGAGGCGCCTGCGGGGCCCGCAACCGTCCGGGTCTGTGCCAGCTGCGTAGGCCGCCTCGGTCCGCCTCCGTGCTGCCCGCTCCCTCCGCCAGGCCCTGGCCCGGGCCTCAGGCGCCGGCCCCCGACCCCGGCAGTGAGTGAGTCGACCTGGGAGGCTGGGGGGCGCCGTCCCAGCTTCCTGCCCTCCTCTCAGCCGCCTTCTTCCGTTAGCTCTCCTGCACCTCATCGCCTCCCTCCCCGGGCCTGGCGGCCCCGAGCGGGGCTTTTTGTGGGGGACTGAACGGGAAAGGGGGGAGGGGTGGGACGCTGTTGGGGGCGGATGGAGGTTCGCCAGCGGGGTTACTCCTCTTTACGTGTCCCTGTCTCCCCCGCCGCGGTTTAAAACTGGGGACTCCCCTTGGAAGCCTCCGCCTGACTTCGGAGCTCCTTGGGTGTCAGGCTGGGGGATGGGGGTGGGAGGGCGTCAGGAGCCTGGGAGAGGAGGGGGATGCGGCACAGGGGCTCTGTGCTGGGCTTCTTCGCCCCACTAACTCCAGCCTGTTGACAAAGCGCTCTCTTGGGTTCAGGCACACAAGCCTTGGTCCCCAGTGGACATTCCCAGTGCTCTTCCCAGGTAGGAAAGCTCTACCCTCACGGCCAACCTAAAGGTGAAAGTGGGAATGGAGCGAGGCGCTGGCGGCGCCAGGGAGTGAGTGGGGACCGCTGGAGCACCCATCAGTGCCATCACTGCCTCTCGAGTCTAAATAAAAACCGTGCCTGCTATGCACACGTAGCTTCAAGACTGCTCCCAAGCTCCCACTGCCAATCAGATCCCCTCTCCTAAAAACAGATCGCCTCTTCTATGTAAGAAGACACAGAAATTCTGGAACCCTGTGGGAATCGGGGTGTGCTGGGTGTACAACGTGGAGCGGAGGGAGGAGGTGCTAGCTCAGCCCTAGCCACGGCTCCTCCAGGGTCATTTTCTGCCTCTCCTGCCACGTCACTCTCTCTGCTAAAGAAAGAAAAAAAAAAAAAAAAACGACTTGCTAGTGCCTAAAGCGATCGGTGGGGGGAGAAGAGGGGCCCGGGAAAGGTTTAGAAACACCTAGAGAAAAAGGAGAGTTCTTATTTATTATGCCCTTCTTATTATTATAAGACTTGTGCTACTTCCAAATGAAAAATACTTTATTTACTATCTGTTATTATTTGCTACATGCTATTGTTTAACCTTTAAAACTTGCACTGTGTGGGTGCTCTAAAGGGCTCCCCAGGAATATGGATTTTACGTCAACAGGTATATGTGTGCGTGTATGTTTTCATGCCTGCTTTTTTAAAAAAAGAAGAAAGTAACCTTTAATAAACCTATATGCATCCTGTTTTTATTTTTTTCTCCCTTTCATCTCTTTAGTCTGTGTTAGAACAGATGTACCAGAAACTAAGTTCAGTAAAAATGTAGAGAACATCGTTAGAAAAGTTTAAGTGGTTCTTGTGTATGTGATTTTTTTGAGTCTAGGAAAATTTTTACCTTGCTTTGTTTCAGTCACTGAGTATTTCCTGTTTTGCTGCTTCCTGAAGATATCTCACTGGATTTTATACAAACACCTTCAGAGTAGGGCCTTTACCTGCTTGTTCAGGCTGAAACCTCAGTGCCTAACCCAGTGTCTGACTTATAGTAGGGACACAAATATCTGTTGAACTAATGAGGTATAATTTAGTGAAGATAACTGGTGTACTGGTTATCTGGTTTGATAGCTTACTGTAATTCTCCTTAATGTTTCATTTAAGGGCAACACTTAAAAATTGCCATTTTGATGTTGTTGGTTGTTGCTTGTCACTAGGTGGTCACTTACAAGTTTCACTGGCAGATTATTTTTCTTCCCTGTCAGGTTCAGTGCATTTTCTGCAGTCTATTTACTGTTGATTTAATGGGCAGGGGCCCTCTTTAAAAGCAGCCTGTTCAGGATAGTTGGTTAACTAGAGAAGCCTAAAAACAGTAAGCTGGTGTTTTAATATACACTGTTCGTTGGTGTATGTGTGTTAAAGCTCTGTATAAACATATTTTTGAAACTCCTTGTAGTTATTTGGCAAAGAAGCTAAAACATGAGAGTAAGGATGTGGCAAAGTTCCTATATACAGAATATGTAGAAGAATTTAGCTAATTCATTTATAGTCTTTCTTATAGGGAAATTGGAACTTACTGTTTAATAAGTTTTTGAAGTGGCTTTGGAGGTAAACTGTCATGCACTGCATTTTGTAGTTAGGCTTTATATAGGGTGTTAGTGCTGTGTAACTTCCTTTGGTACACAGAGCATGTTTAGCTATAGGCAAATTTGTGTGCCTTTGTTTTCAGACTTTGTTTTCATTATTAACGAAAACTTGATAAAATGTTACAGATATCCACAAACAGCCGTGATTCATCTGTTTTCTTTTAAAAAACAAGGTTCCTAAGAGGCATTTGTTTACTTATTTCTATTATTGGAAGAAATTATCCTCTAGGGAATAGTGTTGTTATTAATCCTTGCTCAATATATTTGCCAGCTGCTAGATCTATGATATTATTTTGCTGGACAGGAATTATTTCTCCCTGGCCTAAAATGCTTAAAGTAACTGCTGATGAGTTGCAATCTACAGCAAAGAAATCTTTCACATTTCATAATTTCTTAAAATAACACACTTACAACCAGTTTTAGTTGGTACTGTTGACATGTCAGGACCAAATGGTACAACTGATTTATATTCACAGAATAAGTTCAATTATTTGTCCTGATCTAAAGGCTGTTTTCTGTCTTTATTGCCCTCCTTAGGAAAGTACGTTTTTTAAAAGAAATGTGTGTGCATTATGAGTTACTAGAGAGCAGATTTTTTTTTGTTTTTGTATGAAACTAAATTGATAAAGTGCTGAGGATGTGTATCCCCACTGGATTGTAAACTCTGGCTTGGAGTAGTCCTGTGTGTGCTTAATCACACTGAAATCTTCAGTGCCTTAACAGGGTGCTTGGCACATAGGAGGGACCTAAGTATATGTTGAACTAATGACTCAGTGACTTTAGGGCAGATGGTTTGCATAGAATTAAATAAATTTGTTTAATGGTGACATTTAAAAATAGTCATTTTGACACTTTTATTGTCAGTTGTTACTTATCTCCACATGTATACTTTTAAATTTTACTAGCAGATTTACCTTTCCCAGTTTTAGGAGATTAGGGGTGTGTTTGTCTTCACAATTTCCAATTTAAAAGAAACAGGTCCCCTGTAATGATAATGCACAGGGATGGTAATATAAAAAGTATTTCTCCTTAGTGATAAAGTGATAATATCCATAAAGAGGTAAAATCACTAAAAGTTTGGCACATATATATGTGTAGAGATTGGGAATGGTTTATGTGAGTAAAAAGTACAGATAGCATTACAGATAAAGATTTTAGCAAAAAAAAGGTAACTTGGTATTTTATGATCACATTAGGAATTCAGAAAAAAAATATATATTCCAAATACTTGGCTGCTTTTACACAATTTTTATTACCCTAAGAATTCTAGAGGAATTTTAATACTATATATTTGCTGTTAATACCAGTGATGTACAAGAAACTCAAACACTAAAAAAATATATACAAAACAAAAATCAATCTCTGTGGCCTCTTAGAACTTTCATAGCCCTCTAATAGCAAGTTCCTCTGGTCTAGGTAGCCAGGCTTCTGGCCTGGCAGGACTCCAGATTTTCTATTTTATTGTTTATTGATAATCCTGTTGGTAATTATTGCTAACAATATTAAATGTAATTCTGTTTCTGTATAGTAGTATCTAGATTCCTACATTTCAAAGTCTTCTACCAAAAATACTTCTAACTTAAGAGCAGAGTAAATTCATGGGGGAGGTGGGAGTGTGGTTGGGCTGGGAAGAGAGAGCTGGTAAATCAGAGAGTATATCCTGAAGAAGCTCCAGGCAAGAATGAAATTTCTTGAAAGTCTAATTATCTTAAAAAATTCCCAAGCACTTTTTATTTGACTTTTTAATTAGTGTATATTTAAAAACAAAACAGTATTTTTAAATTACTCTGTAGTAAAATGCATGCATCATGTCTCTCTTGTGGTTCTTGAAGCCTCTGGCATACCACTGCCTGCTCTTAAAAAAAGAACATTTGAAAAGAAAAGCACGATTCTAGCTTCAAGTCTTCTTTTTTTTTCTTTAACCAAAAATTTGGACCATATATTGGTATGCATCATTTCTTGTGATGCTTAAAGTTAATGTGGATACAAATGATATTTTTATCCCACTTATTCCACAAATACTATTTGTCAGCTTACAACAAAAACATGTACTAACAAAATGGCAAGAATATAAATAAGATATTCAAATTGCAAACCCGGGAAAATAGCAATAAGAGTGGAGGTCTTGAGGAGGTGTGGAGTGTGTGTGGGTGTGTGTATGTATGTGTAGCGGGGGATAGGATACAACTATGCAGGCCATAGGAGCCTACCTAGTTGAGCTGGGATTTTAGCCTTAAGCTTCTTGGAAGCCAAAGGGAAAAGGGAGACATATCTTTGTATCTTTTAAATAGAAAGGTAGATAGATCTCAAAGAGAAGAAAACATGCTAAATATTCTGGGGAAACAAAGGTTTTCTGAATACCTCTAAAGAAATTTCTTAGGTGGAGCTCTATATCAAAGTTATCGAGTGATGTCGTGGGTAATTGCTTAACACTGTGGTACAGTCAATGTAGTAATAGCCTGCATAAGGCTCTTTGTCTGAGTTTCCTTATCAAGAACATATTGCTGAATGAAACTATGATGTCATTTTCTTCAAGTCAACATTTTGTGATTCGAGTACATTGTTTTTTAGATGATCAACTTGATTTGAGAATAAAAACCTAGAATAACTAGGTAGATGAACTACATATTCTTTAAAAATATCCTTTATGAATATCACTGATTTCCAAGACTTAGGAATATGTTTTTCTTTACAAAAGCAGTACATATTTATGGTAGAAAATCTCTCTCTCTCTATATATATATAAATAATATATATATTTACTCCCTGGTGGCAGTCTTTGTCAACACTTTGATATACTTCATTCAGTCTTTTTATATGCATTACAAAAAATGGATCATATGATATATGCCTTTTATGTTCTCTAAATATAACATTAGCATTTCCCAGTAGTATCTGATCTTCATAAATTATTTTAATGTCTGCATTTTGTGTGTCTTTAGGAAGCTTATAAATTCATCTCTTGACTTCCATGAGGCTTCACTCATTTGACTATTCATTTTCAGGTGTATTTTGTTTGTTTTTGCTGCTTTCTCTTTCACTCACCTCTTAAATTTGAGCAGTCCTAATTAAGGTTATCAGTCTACTTCTCTCATCACTCTTTTCCTTGATCATATCAGCCACCCCCCCAGACCGCTTCAGCTATCAAGTACTTCAGACCACTTTCAGGACCTCAACTCTAACTCATACTTAATGCTGAGTTTCAGGCCTCTTAAATCCAGTTGCTTGGTAAACATCTCTGTGGATGCCCTGAAGCTATCTCAAATATAGCTGTTCAAAGACAAGTCATTTCATTGTACCTATAGTCAACAATAATGTAGTGTATACTTGCATGTTAGAGGGAGATCTCATGTTAAGTGTTCTTACCACACACACACACACAAAAAGTCCTTCATCTTCTCTCAGAAGTGGTTTCTCCTCTCTTGCCTCTGTTTTCATCATCTGTCTACTTAGTTGCTCACACTAGAAATTTTATATCTTTTATCTCTTATTAATACCCAAGTTATATTCTACTTCATATAAAAAATTCACGTATCTGAGTGTCCACCATGCATCAGGCATTGATTAAGGCTCTGGAGATGGAGCAGTGAACAAAACCAAGCCTTGTTCTCATGGAGCTTACATTCTAACTGGGAGAGACACAAAGTAAACAGATACATATATCAAGTGACAATAAGAGCAATGAAGAAAATAGAGCAGGGTTAGGTGAAAATGATGGGGGAAGAGAGGAGTAGGAGGGTGCTAATCTATTGCAGGTGGTCAGAGAAGACCTCTGATAAGGGGACATTTGCACAAAGACCTCAAGGAAGTAAGGAAGAGAGCCAGATACATATCTTGGGGAAGAGCCTTTCAGGAGAGGATGAGCAAGGAAGCCTGAGTTGCTAGACTGGAATGAGCAAGAGGCAAAATGGTAGATGTCAGGAGAGTGTCAGATGTTGGGACTCAAAGGCAAAGGGAAGGACTCTTGAGATTTTATTCTGAGCAAAACAGGAAGGAGTTGGAGGGTTTTAAGCAGAGTATGACATGGCTGGACTGAAGGATGAGCAAGGTGGAAGCTCAGAGACCAGTTAAGAGATTTTGTAGTAGTACGAGAGATTATGATGGCTTAGTTGCAAGTGGTAGCAGTAGAGGTGATGAGAAGTGGTCGTATTCTGGATGTTTTTAGGCAACAGAATTTACTGATTAGACAGAAATGTAAAAAAAGAGGAAACCAAGGGTGACTCCTAGGTTTTGGCCGAAACATTTATTTAGACAGGAAAAACTGGCAGAGTTCGGATTCTTTCATCTCACTGGACTACTAAAGTAGCCACTTACTGTATTTAATGTCTCTGTCCTGCCTGTTCTTGCTTTAGTTAGCTTGTTAAAGCACAGACCTGACAATGTTACTCTGCTCATGGCTTCTCATTGCCTATCCATAGGAGGATAAAGTCAATTCATATTATTTAGATGAATTTACATTGTCTTTTATGCTGTCATAGTATAAAGCAGCTCTAATCTTTTAAAATGGTGGTCTTTTTCTTTTTTAAATTACAAGATAGATATATGTGGAAAAATTAAGAATTTTGTTAAGGGATTCTGTATTAGAAGGAGAAGTCAAGACTTTTAGTAGGGATTTGTGGGATATATACAGAAAGGCCGTTTTGAAATACATACAGTTACTATCATACCTGTTTTTTTTTTTGAAGTCATTGGTTTATAACATTATATAAATTTCAGGTGTACATCATTATATTTCGATTTCTTTATAAACTGCATCGTGTTCACCACCAAAAGTCTAGTTGCCAGCGATCATACCTGTTTTTAAACTCCAGCTAAAATATGTAAGATGTATGTACGTATGTATATAATTTCCCCATAATTCTGCACAGGGTATGGTAGCATCTATTGATTGATCAGCCCAATAATCCCCTGGATTTATATGTGTACAGTATACAGATACTGGGATCACAGTGATGAACAAGCTAGACAGAGTGTCTCTCCTATTGGAATTAACAGTCCAGTGGGGAAGAAAGTGGCTCCAAAATAATTATATTCTTCAGGAAGGGACACATATTCTGCCAGGAATTTCTGCATGTTTTGTTTGAATTTGTTAGAGAGTATTCTCATCTTAGAGTTAGGGCTAGAATATCTTTAATTTCTATTTTATATCTCCTGAACAGCAAGGATCTGATGAAGTTATTCATCCTCAGGCACACAGTTTATGGTCAAGTTGGGATTCAAACTCAGGCTCTCTGATCCCAGAGCCTTACCACAATGATAAAGAAATATAAATATGAATGGAAATAAATTTAACTTTCTGGTTTAAGGGAGTTTTAAAATTAAGGCAAATCAGCCAAGAACGCCTCCCAGTAATGCATCACCTGATATTCTTTCATTTTTTTGTCAGAGATTACATATTTTCACTATTACTTTTTAAATTCTAAGTGTGTATGGGATGATGTGCTAAATTCACAAACTAGACCAGCATCAAGATTAGGTGCTCTTGATAAGTGGCCTAAATCAGGGTTTTCATTAGAGCAACTAAAAGATACCTATTTAAGCACATGACACGTGCTGCTGGACTCGGGGGTGAAGTCCCATCTTACACAGGATTTAGGTTTTAAAGTCACTGCAAGATGAACTGCATGAAATTAGAATTACCTTTGAAAAATCCCACTTCTCACAACCACTAGTTCTACCACCTTCATTCAAGCCATCAACATTTTTTGCCTGGATTACTGAAATACAGAAGGAAATATGAATGAATTTTTAACTGGTCATCTGGTGCTTAAAAGCAGTAGGAATCATAAAGGGAAACTTCCCTGACCTTCCTTTAACCACTTAAAATTAACCACTTTGTTCTGATACCTCCTACACTATTTGTGAACCTTGAGAACATTATGCTACATCTCCTAATGGTCTTTCTGCCTTTGTTCTTGCTTTCCTATTGCTTGTTCTCCCCACAACAGCCAGAATGATCATTTGAAAGTGTGAATCAGAACACATCACCCAATGCCTTTCACTGCTCCCCATCTTATTCCGAGTTAAAAGTTAATTACCACAATGGCTTGTAAGGGCCTTCGCCATCCAGACCTCACTCTGACCTCCTCCCCTACTGCTTTTTGACACGGCCCATGCCACACTTTTCTGGCTGTTCCTTCTTGCTGCTCCTGGTAAACTCCCAACTCAGGACCTTTGCTCTTGCTGTTTTTTGTGCCTTGAGGACTCTTCACCCAAATACCCTTTGGGACGTCACCACAACAAGGCCTTCACAGACTTTCCTATTTAAAATATCACATTCTCTCCCCCTCCATCCCTTCTTCTCCATAGCATTTAACACCATCTGACATAATAGTATATTCTTCCTATATTTATTTATTGTCTTCCCCCACTAGAGTGTCCATTTCATGGTGGCAGACATTTTATGGTCTGTATTGATCACTGCTATATCTCATGCACCTAAAACATTGCCTGGCCCATAATAGGTGCCTCAATCAGTATTTGTCAATCAGTGTATTCAAGTACGTTGTTAATTTTCACAATATTCTTTTCTCCTCAGCTTTATTAAGATATAATTGACATTTAGCATTGTGTAAGTTTAAGGTGTACAATGTGATGATTTGATTCACATATATATTGTGAAATGTTTACCACAATAAGGTTTAACATATCCTTCACCTCACGTAATTACCATTTTTTTTGTCATTGTTATGGTGAGAACATTTTAACATCTGTTCTTTTAGCAACTGTTCAAGTATACAATACAGTATTAACTATATCACTGTGCTGTACTTTAGATTCCCAGAACTTACTCCCCTTGTAACTGGAAGTTTGTATGCTTTGACCAACATCTCTTCGTTTCTCTCACCGCCCACCCACCCCGCGCCCAGCCCCGGCAACCACCAATCTACTCTGTTTCTGAGTTCAGCTTTTTTAGATTTTACATATAAATGAGATCATACTTTGCCTTTCTCTGTCTGACTTATTTCACTTAACATAATGCCCTCAGAGTTCATCCGTGTTGTCACAAATGGCACGATTTCACAATATCCTTTTAAATCTATATTGTATATGTACAGATAAAATAATTTAGGCTCCATGGTTTTATGACTAGGAAATACTTATTTGACTGCTAGGATCACAAACCTTGTTTTCTGGCCAGGCAAGAAATTTTTTAGACCAATCTTGACTTGTTTTAATCTTTAGTCAAGTGAATATAAAAGCAAATATTTTAAGATAGTAAAGGAAATTGGGAAAAGAAAGTTTAACTATGTTTTATTCATCCCAGCACAGCTTATTTTATTTCTTAGGTTCCCTTACTACTTGTACTTAGAGGTAATTATAGTATGTGTACATTTTTTTTGTAGTAGATTTTGAATTCTCTGTTTATAAGAGCTCTGAAAACAACAAAAAAGTAATCAAAATCCATTTCTTTGTGATTCAGATTGGTGGTGTCATCTTTATAAGAGGAGGATGTCATGTTTTTTAGAAATTATTTAGATAGAACACATTTTTTAGTCATAACATAGTTTTTTCTTTGTCTGTTATGAAATAAATTACAGTTAAGTTAACCAATATTCTGTAGGAGGAAGCACTTAACATTTTTATCTGCTGACCCTCACCTTCCAACTCTCTTTCAATTGGTAATTTTCACTTTAAGTTGAAGCAGCAGTAACAACAGAGGAAAGCTTATACAGTACTGTGCCTGCCAATCTTTGGTTGGTGTTTGAGATAAGATTTCTGTTGTTCGCTAATGTCATTTAAAAATATTTCTTAAGGGGCCGATCCGGTGGTGCAAGCGGTTAAGTGCACGCACTCTGCTGCGGCAGCCCAGGGTTCGCAGGTTCGGATCCTGGGTGCGCACCGACGCACCACTTGTCATGCTATGCTGTGGTGGCGTTCCATATAAAGTGGAGGAAGATGGGCACGGATGTTAGCCCAGGGCCAATCTTCCTCAGCAAAAAAAGAGGAGAACTGGTATCGGATGGTAGCTCAGGGCTGATCTTCCTCACAAAAAAAAAAAAAAGTGTATTTCTTAAACACTACAAAGTACGAGAGAAACAAGATGAAGTAGTCTTGTGATGGGTATTTTAAAATGTTTGTCTGAATAAAGTTGATTGTCTTAATTGAACATGTGATAAGAGGTAGTATCACATGTTGAAATTAAAATGAAATATGTGTGTGTGTTTTTTAGGAGATCATGAATCAGGCAGATAAAAATCAACAAGAAATCCCATCATACCTTAGTGATGAACCACCAGAAGGTAAGTATGCTTCTGTAATACTAAGAACGGAAAAAAATATCCTAGTGAATTAAAGCTCTGGTTGTTTTTATTAAATTTCAAGTAACATAACCTGTTTACCTTGTCAGTAAATATGTTCCAAAAATAATTGAAGATAAACATTTTTAGCCTCTAATAAGAAAACACAGATATTGGTGAATGGAGACACAATGTAACTGTTTTATTATATAAGATCTATTTTTCTGTTACTCTTTTTATTCTTTTAAGGCCATTTCACAAATAAGTATCCTTTCATTTGTAAAGAGTTGGGGTGGGGTGCAGAGGAAGAATGGATAATGTTTAGTTTTCATGTCACGCATACAAAAACTCAATTCAAGAGGTACTTGAGATTTGTTGTTAAACTCCTGTTATTCATTACATTATAACTGGTAGCTCTCTCTTCCTTTATTAATACATAGTCTCAGGGTCTGCTTAATTTAAATTCCCTTTTAGTTTGAAAATCGTGACATCATGAATCATTTTCTTCTTAGTTTTACTTCAAAAATCCTTGGAAACACTAACTGCATACCTGAACGTCCTGACTATATACAGAAAATGACTAGAGGCATTTTTTTATTTATGGTTTTGGTGTAGAATATTATTAAACTTAATCCAAATAATGATTACCTTGGACAACTGCATGTTGGTACAGGACAGTCATAATAGGTAAGAAAGAGAATCAAATTGAAGAATAAGGGATGAAGTGGCTGACAGACCAGACTGGAGTAGCACAGACTAGGGTGTCTCTGGGAAGAGGCTAGGGCTTGAAGTTGTGACTCTAGGTATTGGATTTTCTTCCCAGTTCTGTTACCCACTGTCTAAAATTTTCTTCCTATATTTCTTATGTTGGTAGACAAAAATGAAATTGCTAGGAAAATAAACACAATGAAAAGTTCATACTTAAGCCTAAAAGAAGATGGAGGTAACTGGCTGATTAGTTTTAGTTTAGTTTAATTTGTTGGAGAAATAGCCTGGAAAATTATTAGCTTAGCTGTTTTCCTTGTTTTATTTTTTAGGACTATAACTCCAGAGTTTTGAAAAGAAAAGTTAGGGCTCAATGAGAAAGTGAATAAGGACTCTGTGAGAAAGAAGTCAGGAAAGAGATAAAGGCCATCCAGGAGCATGGTTGTAAAGGAAGAGAACGAGCCTCAGGAATTTCATGTCTTTATAGGGCACCTTGCTAAACAAGAGTAGTCTGTAAAGCAGCTAATGTATATGGTGGTAATTAAGAGCACACTATAATTAAAGAGACCAACAGCATTAATATTTATCTGATTTGACTAAGAAAACTGTCTTCATTAAATGCATGTGCACCAAATTTGGCATAGCAGGATAATACTAATGAACTATTCAGCATGAGGCAGTGATCTATCTTACCCTCAAATCAGGATTTTCCCCTTTTTCCTAGTGTTACTGACGTAGATTATGAAAGAATTACCAATTATGTAAATCCTTTCCATCATAATTTTATAATTCATATATTCAAATACATATCTTGTCTTTTATTTCAGCTATTAAAAATATATATATTAACTATGCCTAGTACTCAAATAGTTGCAATAAAAGATTTGATTGTTTTTTATAAATTTAGCCATTGTTATATCTTTGTGAGCTATTTTGACTAATCAGCGAGATGTTCCTACTTGAGATAGGATGAAAACCCCCAAACAATGAAAAGAAAACCTATCTCAGAGTAAATTTGTACCTTGTGTATTAGAAAAGCCCAATTTTCAAAATTTTTTCTCCATCAAATATTGTTGGTTTCCCAGTGTTATCTTCTCTGATAATCACATTCTGTTAGGATTTATTCTTTTGTTGTATTAGTTGGAGTTATGTACCCAAGAATTTACCTTTCTTTATGTGAGATTGTACCTTTTCAGTGATTAAAGCCTGAATTGTATAGTTACCAAGTATTTTTCCATGAAGTTTAGAAAAATAAAAATACCATTGCTATGTGTTGTTGCTGCCTAAATCATTAGATTACAAAGGAGAAAAGACCTGGGTGTTCATTTGAGGCTGGCATAAGCAAATTTTTGTGAAATCTTACTGCTAGTCATTTTATGCCTGAGTTTGAGGTTTCATGCTAATTTGAGTGGCTCTATTAGAAAACAAACCAAAGAGAACAAGCTCATGACTTAAGTAAATCTGACTACCTTTTCTGGTAGTATTTGAAGAATTTTTTACACAGTAGATGCTTAAATCACATACTTGTCTATAAGAATTACTGAGGCAGTGATTTAAGTATTAACTATAGCTATAGTATCTCAACAATACAAAAATGATTTTAGATAGGTAACATGATTTTAAGTGAATAATTTTCTATTTTTACATAGCATTAGCTCTTTAAATACATTCTTAAGGAGCACATAGAGCAGAAACTCAAGTATATTTAAATTAGTAGTTCTCAGACTTTTTGGTCTCAGGATGCTTTTCTACTTTAAAAAATTGAGGACCCCAAAGAGCTTATGTCTTTGTTGATATTTACTGTATTAACAATAAAAACTGAGAAATTTAATGTTTTATTCATTAAAAGAACCCAATAGACCCATTACATATTAACAAGATTAGCATATTTTTTTTGGAAAGCAACTGTTTTCCCAAACAAAAAAAAATTGTGAGCAGGGTGACATTGTTTTTAAATTTTTGCAAGCTTCTTTAATGTTTTGATTAACAGAAGACAGCTAGATTCTCACAGCTGCTTCTCCTTTAGTCTGTGTTACTGCATATCATTTAGCTTCTAGAAAATTCTGCTGAAGACACATGACAGAATGAAAAGTGAAAAGACAAATGACATGTTGGTAGTAGTATTATGAAAATAGTTTTCACCCCACAGACCCCCTGAAATGGTCTTGGGGATACCCAGAGGTCCTGGACCAGGCCTTGAGAACCACTGCTTTAAATGAAGAAGGTTGTTTCAGTAATGACTGACTGAATTCTGTCAAGGAAATGAGGGCTAAATATGTTTGTCTTTTTATTTTTTATGCTCCTTTTAGGATATAAAATAAAGATTTTTTATTAACAGCAACAAAACAATAAACCAAGGAAACACTGAAAATAGGATTCTATTTTATGAAAGCTGTCTAGTGTCTAAAGCATTTCTTCTCAAAGATGACTTAGCATTGGACCAGGATATTTTAAAAACATGTACACCTATAACCTTGCACTTCATTGTCTTCATTAGATTTGTATTTATATGGCCTTATCAAAACAACCTCTTGATTGTTGGGAAGTCTTAGGTAACTTAATGATTTGTACTGTTCTTTTAAAGACTTATATTTGATCATCTCATGATATTTTCTCTCATTAGGTTCAGTGAAAGATCACCCACAGCAGCAACCAGGCATGTTGTCCCGTGTGACTGGGGGTATCTTCAGTGTTACAAAGGGAGCTGTTGGTGCCACCATTGGTGGTGTGGCTTGGATTGGTGGAAAGAGCCTGGAGGTGACCAAAACAGCTGTTACAACTGTGCCTTCCATGGGAATAGGGCTGGTGAAAGGGGGTGTGTCTGCTGTGGCTGGAGGTGTTACAGCTGTTGGGTCTGCTGTTGTAAACAAAGTGCCCTTAACAGGAAAGAAGAAAGACAAATCTGACTAAAATATGGAGATAGACTTGCTCTCCACAGCATTATGATGCCAGTGGCATTGAATTGCTAAATTATGGACTACAACCAAGTCACCTGTTTTGGACGTTTATCTTCTAAATTGCTGTGTTGAAAGTATTGATGACTGGCTTTCGTCTAAAAAGAAGAGACCAATACTAGCACAGTGTATGAAGGTTTCTCATACTTCAATTCCAGCTTTTTATCTGGTAAACTGTTACTTATTCAGTTGTAACTGAAGATATGGTATATTTGAATATTTACTATAAGTCTTTCAGTTTAACTAAAAATGTGAAAGTTGAATTTAGTGGATAATCTTTACAGTTCCATATGTACAATGTGCCAGGTAACTCATCTGCCCCTTAAGAAGGGAAGCTTGAACTACATAAACTGTACCTTTGATGTGCCTAATAGTTTCAGATGTCTTAGTTTTTTTATAACCATAGTTGATTAGGCCAAGAGGCATTCTTTTTGTTATTTAAGCTGGTAAAAGTAGCAGGAATTAGAGAAGTTTAAAAGAAAAGATAAATTTTATGATACTAAGTGTTAACCATCTTTCATTAGATATGCATTATATTAATTTAATCATTGATGCCTTACAAAAGAAAACATCTTTTCTAATACCCTAAATATGTGCAGTTCTTAGAACTATATATGAATTCTTTTAAAAGTTGTGAATTAGTTTTCCCTTTTAAGGATCTCAGGAGTAGTGGGATAAAGGCATTTCTTGCTCTCAGCAGGTAAGATAATGCTCGTTAACTTTTTGTTAACTATTAGTAGTTATAACCAAATCGTACGCTTCAACCTGGGTTCATGCTCCATCACTAATACACCTCACAGTGCCTAAGGAACATTTCTTTGCTGGTCAGAAGCTATGTTGGAAGAGTTTCATATTAAGGAGGAATAAATAAATAATTTTAAGTTCTTAAGAATTATCTAAAGCATCCAAGATATAAAAAGAATTCTTCATACCTATTTTATTTCTAGGATGGCTTAAATTACTAGCAGTACCCCTTTTCAAAAACACAGTAAAAGCAACCACAAATATGTGAGGGCTGACTTTTAAATTGAATGAAATGGGCTCCATAGATTAGTTTTGAAGGTAAAATATATATAAGTGCTTTCAATGGTTTATAGGCTTTTAAAATCTGTTATCTTGCAGCCCTTTAAAGTAGCTGTAGAATTTATATCATTTTCCAAGTCACCTTCAGGCGGGGGATTGAAGTTTCTGATTATGGACGATAAGTGTCATGTCTTATTAACAGGTCTCATCATGTCTCATTCATTCTCAAAGAATATAACTTAGCTGGAATTCATCTGTTTTTTGTTTCATGGTCAGTTTCATAAAAATTTAAAAAGTGGCATATATATTTGGCATTCCTCTTAACTAAGGGTTATAATCCAAGTCTGAAAAATCTTAGTTTTCTATAATTAAGTCTGGAAATTTGCCTCCATTCCACAGGTTTTTTTTTTTTTTTTTTTTTTTGCGCGAGGGAAGGGAGGAAAGGAGGTGATGCTGTGGAGTAAATAAATCAATATAGCATCCCTGAGAACTTAAAACAGATCACTAATACCCAAGGTTTAAATGAAATGTTTGTAAACCACTGTGAGTTTTACATTAATAATGTGGATCAGCAAATGGATAAGAATATAACTTAACTTTTAAAAGCTTTCATGAATACCAGCAGGGATTTTAAGCAAATCTACAAAGGTTCTTGAACCTCTCTACTGTACACACAACTTCAAAGTCGTTAAGGAGATTATCAGAAATAAATGGTCGTTTATTTCATGCAGTATGATTTAAGGTATATTTGTTGGTATATCTGGTCAAATGTCATAATTAGCAAAGGGGATTTTATTTTAAAAACTTCAAAAGTAGTAGATGAACACTAAATAATGAACTAAATAATGGAATTGGAGAACTTGTTTCCTGCTATTTGAAAGAAATTGCTTCATTGCTAGTTTACATTTCTAAATTTATCTTCTGTAGTGATAGGCTCTGCTGTGCTTTGTACCTGAATTTCTAAATATAGACTTCACTGTGTGCTTGCATATTTATTTTCAAGTTAGCTTGTCTTTAAAATCGCTTGAGGAAAAATGGTTGTAATTAATTTCTGCTACATAAAAGCCACCTGGAACATTTTATCTGATAAAGTTTGTTTTAAATTCTAAACTATAACTTTGTTCAGGAGAGGCTTTTGCAGTGGTAGCAGAGAACTGTACAAATGATCAGTTAGTTATAGAGGTTCTTGTTGAAATGAACTTGCCATTTGATGATATCTACAGCTATATACTTGAGTCTTTTCCAGTTTATTTTCATAGACTAGTAGTTAGACCTGTAAAACAATACTAGTTCACTTCAAGAAACTAAGGTTGTTTGTACACCTGGAGGCACCTGTTATTCATTTTATCTTTTGAGTGGGTGTTTGGCACAATGAAGATAACCCTGTGTGACCCACTTGAATGACTGACGTAATGTTGACATTATGACTCCTGTACTTAGTGAAATGTCAGATGAAAATAACTGATGATTGAATAAATTTTTTTGTATTAAAGTAATGGGAAAAGAATACATGAATCTGTTAATAAAGCACTATGATCTGCAAAAGATGAAATGTTTCATAAAGATCTAAGGAAATAAAGGAAATTTTAAAATAGGGTATAGTCTTAAAATTTTTAGTTACGTAGCAGTTCAGAAAGTACTGTATCTAATTTTTAAATTTTTTTGATACTAATGCACAAACATGAAAAAACATCTCTGAATATGTATTTTGATGCCAACAAAACGTTTAATGAAGTACAAATATATTTTAAACAACTCTAATACAGATAAAAATGCAGATTTCTAGGTTTTACTCCAACTTGCTGAATTCCTGCAAGGTGGAGCCCAGGACTGCAGTTTAGCAACCTCTGCAGATGATTCTTGTGCACTCTGAGATTTGGGAACTGACAGAGGAGTTAAAGTAGGGAAGGAGCACTTCCTTCTGTCCTAAGTAGCTGTGGAACCAACTTAGGCCTCTCCCTGGACAGAAGTGACTCAAAGGGATGGGGACCAGTTGGAGGAAGGTAGAAAATTGATATTTACTGGGCACCTGCTTACCCACTAGGCTCTATCCATACATTATCTGATTTAATCAGTCTGAGGACCTTATGAAGGCAGTGTCTTTATTCCCTTTTTATAAATACAGAGCAGGCTAACTAACTTTCAATGTTAGTTGAATTTCCCATATTACTTTTGAATTGGTGTAAGTCACAACTTCTTCCGCTTATATCCAGAGACAGAAATGGGGCTACTCAAGAACTAGTCCTTCCTTCTGCTGTTGGCATTCGGTGCTGCCTGTATGCTGGATGCACCAGGCTGTCTAACTTGAGCTCACTGGAAGTCTTCCAGGTGATCACATTTACTTTGGCAGCTAATTACATTTTGCCACAGAAATGAATTTAGTGTAATTATACATAAATAGTTTAAAGGAAATAATTTAATTTTGTTATTAGAGCCTTTTCTTCACAGAGGAAATAAAATTTGACTCTCGTGTTTTATGTAAGGATTTCTCCCCTTGCTATGTTGCTGATTTTGAATATTTTAAATTTTATTTATAGGAAGATCTGAGTAAGAATGCAAGAATGAAAAAAGGCAGAGGTTCAAGGGCTAAAAAATAATGGAATACGATTTGGTCTAAGGGAAAACAGAGTCAGTATACTGCTTGTTTGACCCTGAATGTAGATTTTTTTTTTTAATCTATTCAAGTTAGAGTAAGCTACAAATGTATTTCTGTAACTGTAATTGCCTTTGGTTCTCTGTGCCTGAGCACCCGAAGTTTTCTGCTGTACTGACTAGGCTCTTTTTAAATTACTGGCCACAGAGCACACATGGCCACTCAACTCTGCCGAACTTTCTTATATACCCTCTTGTATGTACACTCTCTTACTCCTCAGCAGGATTATTTCATACCTCCTCTTTCCAGCCCTCCTGTATACTCCCCTCCTCCCATTCTACTGTGCTTCTCTGTAAAAAGAGGCAACCAGACAGCAACTCTCCTGCCCCTCACAGTGCCCATTCCATCTACCTGCTTGCATCTGTTCCCATCCTCTGTGGACCAGGACTAATATCTCTGCCCTTAGCCAAAGTCAGCCCACCTTCACTTCCTCAAAGATATTAATCCTGCAGTTTTCCCAGACCTCATCTATCTCTCTCCTGTGTCATACCTATCAGCATATAAACATGTTCCAGTATTTGCTTTCCTTAAAGAAAAATTACTCCATCTCACAACCTCCATTTTTCTGCTACCCTTCACAACAAAATTTCTTGGAAAAATTTGTAGTCCTTGCCTCTTCCTCATCTCCTATTCTCTCAACCCACTCCAGTTCCCTTCTACCTTTGGCATTTCACCAGAATCACTCTTGATAGGGTCAACCAATGATTTCCTTTTTGCCAAGTGCATTGGTCACTTCTCTATATCTTAGTTGACCTCTCCATGGCAGTCAATATTATTGACCATGCCCTCTTTTCTTGGCAGACTTCTTCCTCTGGTCAATCCTTTCCAGGTTTGGCCAGCCACTACTACAGATCTATACTCTGTTTCTGGGCAATCTCATCTAGAGCCATAGCTTTGAATACCATACTTACGCAGATGATCCCCGAATATCTATCTCCAGCCCTGATTTCTTAACAACACCAGACTTCACCATTGCCTGTTTGACATCTCTGTTCAGATACCTAGTAGGCATCTCAAAATTAACATCTAAAATAAAGCTACCAAGGTGACCATAATGTATAATCTGTTCTAAACTGAGACGCTTTTGAGAGTGAAAGAGAGCAGCACTGATAATCATGTCAGGACAACAAGCATAAACTGAAATCTCTCCAAGGGTTTCCCATCAGGCCTAAAATGAGATCATGTTCCACAGAAGGACTGTGATGCTCATCTCTTGTGCCACTCTCCCTGTCACTCAACCCTGCCCCATCTGTACTGGCTACCATTCCTTTTCTTGAACAAACATTCCCATGTGACTTGGTGTAAGTGTACCCTCCCTGTGCCTGAGTCTCCTCATCTGCAGAACAGTAAACAATGGTACTCAACTCCTAGGGTTATAAAGCACAACGTGCCTGGCACTGGGTAGGCGCTGCATAGATAGAGATATCTTGCACTACCCTAACGAAGGAACTAAACAGATTTGGATAGTGAGGGTTACTTGCATTTGCTGAGCGAATGAACAGAGTGCGGATGTGGCCTGCGTTTTCCGTAATTTTTTCATTACTTAAGAAAAGGCCATGCACACATAGTGCACAGATGTCTGAGTGTCACAGTCACTTGTTTAGTTCTGTGTTACCAAGTTTAAACTCCATAGCTGAAAGTAAGCCATTCTTTATCTGGGTAATGTTTATATTGAACAAGGTATAGAAATAGAAACTTGAAATGCTACTAAAATCAGTACCAACCATCACACACTTTCCCTTTTATAGGCCTGGATTTTTAGAAAGTTTTCTAAAAAGCTGCATTTACTTCAAATGTATATAAAAATTAGATCATTTCAAATTTGAGGAATTTTACAGAGAAGTTTGCATAAAAATCCCTAAATCTGTAGTTGGTACTCACTCTTTTGGCATGTCAGGTAGGGGAGACTTTTCTTATGTCAACTCATAAGCAATCCTTTTTCTATTCACAAGGTTTGACGAGAAGTCAGATCTTAGTAAATCTTGGCTGTGTCACTCGGCAGCTGAGTGGCCTCTCTAAGCTTCAGTTTCCTCACCTAAAAAATGGGGAAAGTAATGAGTGCACATAAAAATGTTTCATGAGAGATAAAATAGTCCCTTTTAAACAAACTGACTACACAAATAAGCTCTAATTATTCTTTTTGGATGAGTAATACTTGGTTCTCAAAGATACTCATTTATTCCAACCAGGAGATGATATCAGCTTTCCCTAAAAAAATGTATTAGAAGTTTGCTAATGTTTTGCTTAACACTAAGCTACAGAATTCAGACCACAGTAGAGTGATGTTTCAGAGCTGGTGGGGAGAAAGAAGGCTGGGTCTGCATCCCAGATGAAATGTGCTATACAAATAAAATGTATCCATACTTTGAATTAAAGTAATGTACTTGTCAGTTTCTTAGAACTGATTCACTCATTAATATAAAATATCACACTGATGTGCCATTTTATAGTATAGGAGTTTTTTAAAATAATATCTCAAGGTCAAAATTACCAACTTTATTTAAAATAATTACAATTTATATTTTAAAATAGAGCAAATGAGTCCAATTATCTACTTAGAGGTAACTTAAACACAACTCTGAAGTTAAGTAGGTTCTTAAAATTACTGGTGCCTACAAACTGCCTGAATCACTTAAGTCTTTGCTACTCAGTTTCACTCTGCACTGCTAGAAAGAAGCAACATCAGTCAGCAAGCTACTCTTCAACATTTAATGGTGCCACAGGGTTAAATAATGGCCTTCCTTTTTTGGCCTGAATTTTATCCAAGTTAGCTTCAAACTCTTTTTTCGTTCCACTTAGATTTGCTAGATGTCCATCCTTTATTCTAAAGCCTAAGGAATTCAGTTTCCTTATCCTGTACTGTACTATCTGCGGCGTTAATTCAAGAACCATTGGCATCTCTCTTATCTGAGCTATGGAAATTCCTTCTTTCAATAATCCCTGAATTCTCTCTTCCAAAACTGGAACAGAATAATATAAAAGGGCAGGACATTTCAAAACTAATTGCTTCAGGTCATGATTAGTGCATTTAAAAGCATTTTTAGAGAAGGAAATACTATTCTGTATACTTCTTGGGCAAAGCTGAAAAAGAAATCCTTTGAGTTTGGACAGAAGTTGGAGAATTTCAAAGTTTGTGAAACCTTGCTCCTGGAGAAATTCTAGTGTTTCCTTTATAGCTGCAGAAGAATTTAACAAAATGAAGGGGTTTTGGCTTAATAATTTTAGTAGCCAAACTTTCATGTTGGCCTCAGAGCCACCTAAATTTAGATAACTCTCTTGGAGAATCCTTATCATTTGTTTATTCTTTTCAACAGGATTATGAAAAATATTAGATGCAGTTGTCAAAAATCTGCTAATGACCACATTTTTGAGTCCCAACTCTTGAAAGAACTGAATGTTCAGCTTCCGGTTTTCCTGGTCTTTAACAATAAAGAAAGATTCTGGAAACTGTTCTATTAACTTGACTAATTCTTCTTCATTTTTGCAGACCAACTGCCAGATCACTCTCTGGGTGTTAACAGTGGTTGGGCTGCAGACAATTGCTTCTGGACAGCGTTCCAAAATACTGGCTATAGCAGTCTCATCGGCACCTAGTTGTTGTAAAATATTTGCAATTTCTTCAACATAGGTTTCATCCTCCAAAAGCACCCATCCTTTTAATCTGCGAATTTTCCCGATATCAACTGAAAATTTATAGAGCTTTTCCACTGTTCTTTTATTTTCTTTCTTTGACTGATTATCAGTTGTATAGGGGAAGCATGCTAAAAATGGTCTGTATTGTGGAACTGATGGCATCTTTCTGAAAGAACGCAACCTGCAGGGCTGGAATCTCACCAGCAACTTCCACAACATGCCTGTAATCCACTGGTTAATTCCCACCGTCCTGGGACTCAGAATGTACTAATCAGACCTGTAAGAAAGAAAACATAAGAGGTGTTGACTTTTAGAACAAACACACGAATTTAAGAAGTAGTAAGCATGGAAATAAAATGGATTTAAATTATATAGGAAAACTACTCATGTGGAATATTAAATATATCATCTTAAATAACTTATGAAGTAATTGTAATACATCTTTTTATAACTTAGACATCTTATATTTTATAAATACATTGTCTATTTGAGCTTTGTGACAACCTCGTGAAGTAGTTATTTCCATTTTATAGATCAGTAGCAAGCTAGACTTCAAAGAATTCAAAGATTCACAGACCTCAAATGTTATTTTGACACCAATTCCCTTTCCTACAACTCTGATGTGTTTGTTTAGGAGACATATATTACTTACACACACAAGTACACACATAGGTTTTGTTTTTGTTTTTGGTGAGGAAGATTGGTCGTGGGCTAACATCTGCTGCCAATCCTCCCCTTTTTGCTTGAGGAAGATTGGCCCTGAGCTAACATCTGTGCCAGTCTTCCTCTATTTTGTATGTGGGACATGGCTAGAGCATGGCTTGAGAAGTAGTGTGTAGGTCCGTGCCCAGGATCTGAACCTGAGAACCCCAGGCCACCGAAGCAGAGCATGTGAATTCAACCACTAAACACCAGGCCAGCCCCAGGGTTTTTTTTTTGGTGAGGAAGATCGGCCCTGAGCTAACACCCATTGCCAATCCTCCTCTTTTTGCTTGAGGAATATTGTCCCTGAGCTAACATCTGTGCCAGTCTTCCTCTATTTTGTAAGTGGGAGGTCGCCACAGCATGGCTTGATGAGTGGTGTGCAGGTGCACAACCGGGATCTGAACCCGTGAACCCCAGGCTACCAAAGCGGAGTACACAAACCCAACCACTACACCACGGGGCCGCCCCCCCCCCCCGGTTTGTTTTATTTTAATGTTTTACATTTTCAAGTTCATGTTTAGCTTAAACAGATACTTATTAAGAAAGCTGGGGGAGGGGGCCGGCCCGGTGGCGCAAGTGGTTAAGTGCGCGTTCTCGGCTGTGGCAGCCCAGGGTTCACCAGTTCAGATCCTGGCGTGCACAGATGCACTGCTTGGCAAGCCATGCTGTGGCGGCACCCCATATAAAGTGGAGCAGGATGGGCATGGATGTTAGCCCAGGGCCAGCCTTCCTCAGCAAAAAGAGGAGGATTGGCAGATGTTAGCACAGGGCTGATCTCCTCACAATAAAAAAACAAAAAACAAAAAAGAAAGCGGGGGGAGTCATCTCTAATTTTAGAGTAACTATTTTTGCTGAACTATTATCCAAAATAAGTCAGAGAATTTGTTTTATTTAAAATGAGTTAATAAATGTATACTTGTTTTATGAGAATTATGTGAAAATCATTTTTTAAATCCAGACTTAAACTAAGTCTTAGCCAAGCAAAATGAGAAATGCCATGTGACTACCCTAGTGGAGCCATGGGAAATCATGTTAGCTGTGGAATGGTGACCATCCTTTTAGAACAGTCTAACCAGCTGTCCCCACTTGACATCTTTAGGTACCTAGAGATGACTCTACTGTACCTGATGCATTACAGCCTTTGGCACTATTTTACTATATCTCTGGCAGTGAAAACATGCCTAGTTTGTTGTTTTAACTTTCGGTATCTGAGAGTGTTAAGTGTCTCAGCCTTGCCATCAAGTGTGTAGTACTGAGCTATTTAGCTAGTTAACAGCCTTCCCTTATTATTTGTAGGTCTGAAGGAAAGTCGAAAAAAGCCATTTCCAATCCCTGCCCCTAATAATGCCCTTGCCATATATGCCAAGGACTCTTCACTTTCAAGACTGTCCTAACTAATCCAAATAAATGATTATTCTCTAAGAAAAGATAAGTAACAGTGTTCTCGTTTTGGTTTACCATTTGTAATAACAGCTCATTGTTAGTGCCTGTAGGGTCCAAGATAATTGTAGGCATAGCTTCTGTTTTACTTCTAGTGCTTCAACCAGAGTTTTCTTCAGATAATTCCTAATACCAGTTTCTTTCAGGTAATTACTAATAGCTAAGATGTAAATATTAAAGTATTTAAAAAAATTTCTAAGATGACCATGGATTTTAATAGAAAGGAGGAGGTACAGCATAATGAGACGGGTACAGGCAGAGATAGGTTGGAGCCCCACAATCCACTTTTCATGGGACCCCACAAGCTCAGGTCTCACATCTGTACCACATGCTGGAAGGAACATGGGCTCTGCAGCAAAACTGCCCATGCCCATTCCTGGCTCTAATTTATGGGGTCATCTCGGGAAAGTTATTTAGCCTCAGATTAAACAAGTAAACAAGCAATGATGAGAACAGTGTCTCATGGTAAATGTTCAATAAGCATTAATAACAATAGCACCATCTGTAAAATGGAGAGGAGCACGTAAACCTCACAGGGATAGTGTGAGGGTTAAAATGCACGTCAAATACTTCACACAAAGTCGGGTACAAAAGAAGTACTCAATAAATGGTAGCAATTACTAGGAAATATCTAGAGCTCAAGTCTTGTAGTAATATGACTTTAAATTGTATTTTAGACAGAAGTACATTATTTACAAAGAGAAAGTGAAAATTGTGAAAATTGTATTTTATATGCCTTGGTTGTCCAAAACGATAACTACTTATAAAAGCAATACATGGTCACTACAAAGAATTTGCCAAATTCTGAAAAGTATAAGGAAGTGGAAAAAGTCTTTCACTATCTCTCCACGTATAGACAACTATTCATATTTGACGTATATGTCCAGTTTTTTCTGTTTCTTGCCCCCTTTATTCTAAGCTTTTAAATATATAACATGCCTTGTACATGCAAGTTAGGTTCTAAAATCAGCCTATAGCATGAAAAATTGCAAAGATTCAGAATTTTCCTTGAAAATCTTTTAAGCAGGTACCACACTGGATACAAACATAATGTCTTTCAGTAAGTCCAGTGCAGCCCAGGGTTCCACCAGAGTAGGAACAGATTCCAGTGCTTTGGCTAAGCACAAGGTGAAGTAGTTGGCTTAGTGTGGGGGTTATGTTATGCAAAATGACAGATCATTAAACGTTTGAAGCACAGTGACCATGGCAAGATGCTCCTGCCCAGAGAGGCTAAGGGAAAAGCAGGCTGTCTCCCATTTCCTGCTTACTCCAGGGTGAATGATCAGTGCTCAAGTGACTCATCTGAACAATTAAAGCTGTCTGTCTTGCTCTGTCTCACTCTCTCTCTGATGAGCAAACACAGTCAACTGCAAAAGTGAAAAGCATGAATGTTGTGACTTCTCTGTAATCAAGGCACATTATATATACACTTTCTTTTCTTCTTTTATTTTAGCCACTGTAAGTATCTAACCGTGGCACCAAAAACGCTCTAAATGTTTCAAATGAGTGCATGATATATGGGATGGATATACTATAATTTTGTAATTCATTCCCTAATATCAAGCATTTGGGCTCTTTGTAAGTTTTGCTATATGCTGAACATCTGTCCACTTTCTTCCCTTGAGGATGAATTCCTAGGAGGAGAATTACTGAAGAGGAGATGTGTGAAGATTTGAAAAACTAAGTTGTTAATTTACCATCCAGAACAACTATCTCAGCTGACATTCTCACAAGCAGTATAAGTGATTCTCTCATCAGTTTTAATTGTGATATGTAAAAAATGAATACAACATTAATTTAACTTCATTTTCTGTTACTACCACTGAGGCTGAGCTTTTCTTAGTAAATTATTTTGACCATCCTTATTTCCTTAATTCACAAATTCCTCTTGTGAATTAACTATTCCTGCCCTTTGCCTTTTTAAATAGCAATCTTTCTGCTTTTTAAAAGTTGTCTTGTATAAACTATATATTAAGAAAAACAATCTTCTCATTTTTAGAAATATTTTCTCCAGTTTATTTTCAGTTGTTAATGGTATATTTTAGCATACCAAAGTGGTTACCTTTTTTTATTGTGGCAAGATATACATAACATAAAATTTACCATTTTAACCATTTTTAAATATACAATTCAGTGGCATTAAGTAAATTCAAAATGTTGTACAACCACTACCACTATTTCCAGAACTTTCTCACCATCCCAAACATAACTCTGTACCCATAAAACAATAACTCCCCACTCCCTCTTCCTCTCAGCACCTAGTAACTTCTAGTTTACATTCTGTTTCTATGAATTTGCCTTTCTTGGTACTTCATGTAAGTGGAATCATACAATATTTGTCCTGTTGTGTCTGGCTTATTTCACTTAGCACAATGTCTTCAAGGTTCACACATAGCATGTGTCAGAACGAAGTAGTTAATTTTAAGTGGTCAAACGGTCAGGGAAGTTTCCCTTTCCTTTATGATTCCTACTGCTTTTATGTACCAGATGATCAAGTAAAAATTCATATTTCCTTCTATATTTTTGTTTGAATTTTAAAAGTTAGCTCCTTTAATGCATTTGAAATTTCTGGTTGTGAGCTGAGACTCTAAATAGATTTTATCAATAGTTTAGCTAACTCCAAGCACCTTTTATTTTTTTTTTGGTGAGGAAGATTATAAAAGAAATACATCTTGCTGGCCCTGAGCTAACATCTGTTGCCAATCTTCCTCTTTTTGCTTGAGGAAGATTGTTGCTGAGCTAACATCTGTGCCAGTCTTCCTCTATTTTGTATGTGGGACGCCACCACAGCATGGCTTGATGAGCAGTGTGTAGGTCCACGCATGGGATCCGTGCCCACGAACGCCAGGCCGCAGAAGCAGAGTGCCTGAACTTAACCACTACGCCACTGGGCCGGGCCCCCAAGCACCATTTCTGAACAATCCTTTCCTTCCCTATGATTTGTGATGCCTCCTTTATTATATATTAAATGTAGTTTTTGTTTCTAGCTAGCCTCCATCCTCACTCCCCTACTATTCTGCAACTCCCCGAGGGAGTCAGGAGACTAATTCCCGGCCTTTGCTACATACTTGGCTGCCCCTGCCAGACCATCCTAAAACAATCTCTAGTCAACTCACTCTTCAACATTGCCTGCCAACTATGTCAAATCTTCTCAACTCAGAGTTCCAGCTTGCCCCCAACCCCATGCCCTCCACTCTCAACCAGCGCCCTTGCCTCTAAGAAAGGAGAGCAACTCATCACACCAAACAAACTTTCTGCTATCTCCCCTTCCCTACAGCGACTCCTTTCCTTATCCAGGGTAATCCCTGCTCCTGTGCTGATCCCAGCCCCCCGGCCTGAGATCTGTAGAGCCCCTCCTTCTCCCATATTCCCTCCTTCGGCTGTGTCCTCCTCTCTGAGGCTCCCATCCTTCACCCCAATGGCTCTTCCTCTTGCTGCTCTCCAGCTAAAACACCATTTTTCTCGTCCCCTCAGTGAATCCTTGCAGATCCTTCTTTCTCTCCATTTTCTCTCCGCCTTCCCATATAGCTCCCAATAAAGACAACTTAGAGCCAATGAGTAGTTTTAGTTCCTCTCTCTTTTGACCTCTGCAGCTTTCAGCAGTTGACCCTTCTCTCTGTGAAATACTCACTTGACTTCCAGGACTTGCCACTCTCCCGGTTCTCCTCCTTTCTTCCTACACTCCTGAGCTCCCTTCATCTGTCTCCTCCGCAAGCGCCTCCTCAAGGCCTGGGTCTAGACCTTCTCCTCTTCTTACCTTACGGTTTCTCCCAGAGATCCTGTTCTCATCCAGGGCTTCCATTAATCCACTTGGGCTTCTCTCCAGCTTCTTCTCAAAATGTGAGCTCGTCACCTCCCTGCAATCAATCTTTCAATGGCACTTGAGGATAAAGACATAACATAAAGATGCCTTACCATGGCCTACAAGGCCTCTTTGGGCTGCTGCCACCCACATCCCCCATCCCCCATCCCCCTCTCCCACACCAGCTGCATCCACTTCCTTTCAGTCCCTCGTGGTCCACCTGTTCTCATCAGAGGGTCTTTGAAGACTGAGGGCTGTTGCCCACGCCTGAAATACCACTAACTCCTAGGTCTAAGTGTCACTTTCGCAGGGAAACTTCCCTGACCTTCACGAATAGATGAAGCCTCCTATCTCCATTACAGGCTCTCATGGCACCATGGACCACTTCCCTGTGCCACTTGTCTGGCTGCAGCTGTTTATGTGTTGTTTCTGTCTCACCCTCCATGAGGGCAGAGACTGTTTACCACCATGATTCAATGAATTGCTTCCCTACCCTTTACCTGGCTGGCATCACTGACTCCAGAAGGCACTCCTGGGCAGGTGACCTCCCTGTGTGCTTTTCCATAGCACCCTGCTCTTGACCTTCTGTAGCACTTATACTCCTATTAACTTCTTCATCCATTCAACCAGGATTTTTTTGGCTTACGCTGTGTGTCAGGCATTATGCTAGACACTAGCTCTTCTACTAAAACGTTTCTTCATACCTTTGGATCACAGACCCATCAGAGAAGCTGGTGAGAGCCACACACTTACCAAAAAAAACACCCATATTCACTACATTTTGCAAAAGATTTTAGCAGGATTCATGGGTACCTTGTAGTCCAACTATGAACAACCTGTACTTGATTCTAAGCACCGGAAAGGCAGGGTCTTAGTGCTGTTCTGCCTTATCCCCTGTACCCGACAAAGAATTTTGTCCACAGAGGAACAAAATGAGTATTTGTCAACTGAAATCGAATGAACAAATCAAGTTTATGAGGCAACTTAATGTAGTGGGTAAAATTGTGAGGTTGCCTGGGCTTAATTTCTAGTCATTAGTTGTGTTGTGACTTGAGGAAGTCACCTCACCTCTCTGTGCCTCAATTTGAGCATCAGGAAAATGGGGACACTACATCCTGGGTGATAGTGAAGATTAAATGAGCTAATACCATAAATCACAGAGTATTCAGAAAACTCATTAAATCCTCACAGCAACCCATTTTAAAGACGGGGAAACAGACGCAGGTAAAGTAACTTGCCCAAAGTTGCTCAACTATTAAAGGGCAGACCTTGGATTCAAACCCAACAGCTTGGTTGGAGTCCTGCTCTTAGCCCTGTTCTCTACACACAGTAATGCTCTTGGTAAATGTTTGTTAAATCACAATGTGCGCTATTTTCTGTTGCTTCATGTTTCTTAAACATTTTTGAGGCGTGAAATGCACTTCTGTAATATGCACAATTTTCATACTCAATACGGTCCCCTCAACAACATCTGTAATTTCAATTAAGTTGTACTTTTATAGCCTGTACGATCTGCTGACAGTTTCACATTAACCCCAATGTTTATAAGAAAGGAAATACGAGGACCCAAGGAAGGGATCTCGGGAGCGATCGAAAGCCGCCCACCGATCGTGTGGGGCCTGCGCTTTTCCAGAGAAACTTCCGACCCGCGGCGCCGGCGCCGGCCAGGCAGGCGGAGCAGAGCGGCTGGCGGGGAGCCGGGTGTCCCGGCGCGCGGCCCCGACCCCGCCTCTCGGCCGCCGCTCGGCGCTGACGATCACCGCCAGGGGCGGAGGAAGGGCGCGACTCACTTGTCGGCGTCCGCTCCGTGGAAGGCGCAGTGAGTCCTGGGTCCCTGGCTCCGTCCTTCCTCCCGCCCCCGGCCGAGGCTCCCCGCCGTCCTCCCGAGGCTTGGGAACAGGGTCCGC
Source organism: Diceros bicornis minor (assembly GCF_020826845.1). Lineage (NCBI taxonomy): Eukaryota > Metazoa > Chordata > Mammalia > Perissodactyla > Rhinocerotidae > Diceros > Diceros bicornis. The sequence goes on along the minus strand of NC_080764.1, from coordinate 17,275,658 downwards.
GGTTCCCGGACCCCGGTCCGATGCCGCCCGGCAACTTCCCTCAGCACCGCAGACCGGGCGACCTGCCCCCGTGCCCACATCCAATCAGGGCCCGGGAGATCCGTGCGCGCAGACACGCCCCCGCGGCCCAACGCAGCCAATCAGGGCGCGGGACACAGGCTCCGTGACGCTCCCCGCTCCGCGGGGCCGAACGGCGAAGGCGGGTCGCGTGGGACGCAGCTTTCCAGGGAAGAGCGCGTCGTGCCAGTGATTGCTGCCTCTCGCGTTTTCACCTCCTTTCCTTCCCAGCATTTTGGAACACTTGGAGTTTCAGTCGTTTTGTCACTTAGGGAATGTCACTAGCCCGTAAGTAAAAAAGGTAGAAGTAACTCAGACATCGATATATCTTGAAGCTATAGCCATTCAGAATTCCCGAAGTCAGTCAGTGAAGATCTAATTTACAATGTAGCTTTAAAAAACTCAAAACTTCTTTGGAACATTTCTGGCCTTCCTGCTCTCCCCCAACCACCCCCATCCCCCAGCAGTCAGCGATAGCGTCTGATTGGTTTTTAAAAGCCTCCCTCCTCGCCACCTTCACCTAAATACTCGCCTTTTCTGATACACTGCTAAGTGGTTTACATTCTAATTATGAGCTATGTCCAACCTCATAAACAAATTAATTTTTCCTTGAAGCCAGGCTCAATGTCTGTCCTATTTATTCTCACATTTATCATCCAATCAACTAATATTTATGGCATGCCTATTAAGTGCCAAGCATGTGAAACAGCAACGAGAAGACAGCGGTGGACAAGACAACAGGGAATGAAGTATATTCCCTGTTCTGATGGAGTTTACATTCTAGTGGAGGACAAAGACATTAACAAGCAATAACATGATTAATCGCAGCTAGAGTTAAATGTTTGCAAGGACCGGGTACCCTGACCCTGCCGAGTTGCCCTATGCTTGTGTGTGGAGTCTGAATCAGGAAAACGCTGATTTTCCCAGGCTGGAGGACCCTCCCTTCCTGTGTTTCACAGCACATTGTGCATAGTTGTAACACTGCCTTAACACACAGCACTGTAATTCTTCTAGACAGCCCTGGCACCTTGTGGAGTGAACTTGTGGATACCGAGATTTTCCTATGAACAATGCTTGGCACATGGTAGGGACTCAGGAAATGCTAACCATATCTTTGAGTCTAGCCTAAGTACCCAGTTGGTGCTCAATAAACTTTGTTGAGAGGGACTGACACTTAACACTTTAATTCTACAGAGTAGCAGCAAGAATTGTGGCTCCTTGTCTGAAGATAAACTTTGATATCCAAGATATTCTAGAGTTAACTGTGTAGCTAATGTATGCGAGGCAGGAGAGTGTTTGTCCAGTAACCCTTCTCTCTCTGAGTTACCCTTCTACAAAAGCCCTATTATTCATGGAATTACTGCACATTCTTTCCTGAAATACAAAGATTTGGGGTCCAGACTAACCAAAGTGTGTCACCTACGTTTAGGAAAAGGGAACTAGAGTGGGATAGACAAAAGAGAAGGAAGTTAAGGAGTGTAAACTCAGGCCTTAGGACTGCATACTGCAACCACCGGACCCTAGGGTGCTGGCAGCTTGTACCAGGGCTCCACATAATTGTGTGAGGAATGACAATACATATGACCCTGTGCATTGTAATCAAAACTTGAAACTGACCAACCCAGCTATGCCAACTGTATTAAATAAATGCTACCCAAAGTTTTTTCCATCCCAAATATTTAAACAGTGCATTTCTAGGACCATATAATCAGAAAAGACAACTGGATGGAAAAATGGGAGAAAGAACCTAGAATCCTGCATATTATCTCCAAGAAAATTATGCATATTATCTCCAAGAAAATTACAAACATATGTTTGAAATTGTGGGAAGATCCTGAACTTATATGTAAGATGCATTAAAAATAAGTTATCAGTCTTTTATATCCCAAATTTATTAATCTATTTTAAGTGAATGTGAAAAACATAATGACTTTGCACAGGTTCATTCAAAAGCTTGGTTCCCACAACTTAGTTTTTCCAAGTTGCCAGCACAGATTTTTGGCAATAAGAGTTCAAGAGGTTTTTGCTGAGTGAATAAACAGTCTTAAGTCCCTCAACCACTGGTGGGGTTTTTACACTAACCCTTCTAGTTAGGGGGAGACACTGTTCAAACACAGTGCATCTGCTTAATTGCAGCACATTGAATGATACCTCTCTCTCTTTCAGTGATTCTTTTTAGTCACAATTTAGACCAAACTGAAAAAGCTTTCCCTAAAAGCCTAAAAACCCCACAAAATCCCCCTATATTTAAAAGTAAAACATCAGTGCCTATGCTGAAGGTATTCTTTTATTAAAATATTTATTCACATTAAAACTGCATCTTTTATTCCCCTAGATGGTGATGGTAAATCCCACGTCTATGAATTTCTTAATTCTGTACAATAAAATCAGGTCTAAAGACTAGCATGTGAAGTACAGGTATCATGAAAAACAATTAAAATATTATTCCTTATTAACAGTGGTGATAAAAGATAAAACCACATTTTTTTCTTTTCTCAGTAATAGAATTTATTGATCACTATTAACTCATTATCTAAGATACTTTAAAAAATGCATATTATCTAAAAACATGTTTCTGAATTTTTGACTCAAATTTATCTTGAGTTACCTTTAAATATAATTATCACACTAAACATCTATCACTACTCAAGATGGGAAAACAAAAAACCACTGATGATAATTCCAAGTGGCAAGACCTAGCCTACTAGAGGTCAGTAAAGGAATAATAATAACAATAGTAGTAATAACAGTCATGGCAGCTAACCAGAGATGCAGCGTACAGCTATGCAGACTGTGCGCTGTACAATTCAGGGAGCTACACAGCATGGCAGCCCTGTAGCTGCCATGTGTCCTACCACATGCCAGGACCTGTTATGAGCATTTCATATGTAGTATGAAGCAGACACAACTCTCATCCCCATTTTAAAGATGAGAAAAAAGAAGGCACAGAAGATTAATAACTCTTCTAAGATCTCAAAACTACTCAGTGGCAGAGCCAGGCATTTGACTCCAGAGCCCACACTCTCACCTGTTTATCCCATACTGACTAACTCATAGTTACAAGCCTCATTATTTGAAAAAAATCTCTTTGGTTTTAAATCTTTCTTACAGATAACTTCATTTTAAAAAGCATAAAGCATTTGGAAGACAGTATTCTTATTTGGAATAATTTTGAAAAGTACTGTTTTACTAAACACATGGTCGCTGTTCCTTCACTCAAAATGGTGACATGTGGTTTATAGAATCTGTCACTAATTTGTAATCACATCTCACATACCAATGCTCTCCCCATTACCTAAAACAAACAACAAATTTAAGAAAGAAGAAGAAAAAAAAAACAACCACCAAGTACACAAGATTCCATATATGAATATACTTTAATAACAAGGTCACTTTAGCTGTAAATGAACAAACAAAAGGAGACAGAGAACTTAACACACAATACTTCCACAAGTTTGGGTCAAAAGAGGCATACATGAAGCTTTAAAACATATATTTTCTGCGTTAACAGAGGCTATAACTACCAATTTTGATTACATACATTTTCAAAAACATTATTATCAAAGAGTGAAAAGTTAGATCAACAATGATGTCAAGAAAATTTTGTTCTAAAATTTTAACAAAGTCTCTTAAGAAAATCTAAAAACCTCCTATTTTCCCACATTGACTCTCAAAACTTTGATTTTTATATCAGAATATCAGCTTGCCACTTTAACTTTACCGTACATGAAAAATTATCAAAAATATATTGATGGGTCTATACTAATTGTGACTGACTATATTTACATTAAGCAAATTCTTTTACCAAGTTCTTTATATACAAATTACTGTTTGTCCTACGTGAAATTCATTAAAAAGTTAAAAACCACAGAAATGTCAATAGAAACAATGCATTTCAAAATGTAACTGCTTTCCATCAATGAAGAGTATTTTAAAATAATTTAACTGAAAAAGTATTGAACTCCCCACCAATTTCAGCTGCAACAGTATTCCTCCTGAATGTTTTCTGTGATTTAAGGGAAAAAAAAAACTGAGTAAAGCTTGATTGAAAGGAATTAATTGATAAAAATTTGATGAGTGTTTACTGATCTTCAAGAAATTTACAGTCTAATTAGGTTGGCATTAGAAAACTAAGTGATAACTTTTAAAAAAGTCTTTAAAAACTGGCAAATACACTGTATAAATACTTTTAGTATAAATGTAAATCACGAAATAGTATCCCATATCCAAATGAACTGAATATAGGAATGGCTTTTTGATATTTCCAAAAAGGGCCAACATTAAAAAAAATTCCCAAACTGGAAAGAATTTAGATTTTAGACGTATCATGATAGATAAAGAAACTTATAAACACTTAAGAGGCAAAGATTTGGGGAAAAGTTCATAAAGGAATTATATTAATACCACTAAAATTAAAAGGTCACTTTAATTGTTTTAGATTCATGGTCACCTAATAAGGAAATATATCTTTTATATATTTCCTTCCTATATATTTCCTTTATATTATATATTATAAATAAGGAAATAAGGAAAGATATCTTTTTCTGAGAAAAAACTTGAGTACAACATCATAAGCTTTTCAAATTTAAAGATCATTGATTCAGACAACCACAAAACTGAGTGCAGCACTTTGTCCAGTACAGATGCATTTCTCTTGTCTAAGAATTAACTGATTTTGTAACAATCACTGAAAAATTTATGCCTCATATTCTCTGATTTGAAAATAGAGATTAGCTCTATTTTGGAAATTATCATAATTTATGTTGATTACACACTCCACTAAAGCAAGAAGTAAAGCTCTAAAATATTCACCTAATTAGTGCTCTGTCGCTGGACTTTAGGACCGATACTCTGTGTGTCCTCTTCCTGACTAGGACGTTTCCCACTGCTGAGACCAGTGCCCATGGAGCTTCTTCCTACCATTTAAAAAATGTACGTTTAAGATAGGAAAGGTGAAAAGAACAGCATGCTTGAATGCTTCATGCTTACCTTGCTTTAACAGGTGAGTTTGCTGACTGTCTCCATGAGCATAATGTAAAATACCACTCCCTTGAGAGCAACCTGTTAGTATTTAAAACACAGTAAAATTAATTAAAATAAATTCCAAGTTGTATGTATCAAGACTACAATTTTTAGTATTTGTATTTAGTATAGTATTTGTATTATTATGCTTTTTAGGACTAAACCTCAATTCTTCATATGAACCAAAAATCACATGCCCAAATCAGGAAAACTTAAATTTAGGCTGACAGAAATGTTGACTGCTCAAAGGCAAAATCACTGATAATCATTTTCTAAAAAACATTTTTTTTTCATGTTTCTTCAGTCTTCTTTAATCTGGAACGTTTCCACAGTTTTCCCTTGTCCTTTATTACACTGACAGTTTTAAAAATATACAGTTTTTTAAATAAGACTTTCCTTATTTTGGATTGGTCTGATGTTTCTTCATGATTAGATTCATGTTATGGATTCTCAACCAGAAAACTGCATAGGGATGTTGTGTCCTTGTCAGGACATCACAGCTGGAGACACATGATGTCTGTCTACCCATCATTGGTGATATGCATCTTTTTTTTATTGAGGTAACATTGGTTTATAACATTATATACATTTCAGGTGTACATCATTATATTTCCACATCTGTATAGACTACATCATGTTCACCAGCAAAAGTCTAGTTGCTATCTATCATCATACAATGTGCCCCTTTACCCCTTTCGCCTTCCCCCCGCCCCCTTCCCCTCTGGTAACCACCAATCTGTTCTCCGTATCTCTGTTTGCTTGTTTGCTCCCGTACCAACAAAATCATAACGGTATTTGTCTTTCTCTGTCTGACTTATTTTGTTTAGCATTATACCCTCAAGGTCCATCCATGTTGTTGCAAATGGCAAGATTTCATTTTTAAAAAACATTTCTTTACTGGATGACAGCAATTAGACCATGAAGGCAAAACATAGGGCAACAGTGAGACAGACGTTCTTCCTTCACCTCTTGTCTCTCTATTCCACACTCCTCCCTCAGCGCCCATCCAAAACATATGTCCCTGGAGATAAGGGAATACAGGCCTGCCAGATGCGAGTTAAACAATTCACATCAGACAACAAGGAGGAGACACAGACAATGTGGCAGTTACCTAGCCTGACAATTATATCAACCCTTCAAAAAAGAAACAATGTTACAGGGGAATGCAGTGGCACAGAAAAGTAGGTTTTAGGGAAACATTTTTATCACTACTGTGTCCAGATTGTGGAAAAATATGAGCCCCTAGAGAGGTCACCTCATGGCCTGAACAAGACATTCTACTTATTTTTATTATAATTTCATGCTCATCAAGTTCCTCTGGATAAAGAATTCAGTTTTTCAGGTACTCAAAATTGAGAAAGCAAATGCCCTGATCAGGGATGAGGCCTTCTATTGCTGGAAAGGGGTAACTCCACCATAAATTAACAAACTAGTGTTCCCTGTAGATATTTTAATTTATATGATTTTTAAATTTCTAGTCTGTCATTCACAGAATGGCCATCTCTAATTATACTGAAAACATTCAGTTCTTGGACTTGTAAGGCTGATGGTCCGACTCTGGATTATGGGAAATTCACCGCTGAATGCTGCTAGTCTTGGTCTCACCATCAGCAGGGCTTCCCCTAATAGTGATACTTGTCACCATGCACTATTATACAACACTATTTAAAACCTCACACAACAATGTGAATGTACTTGATTCCACTGAATTGTACATTTAAAATGGTTAAAATGCTAAGTTTTATGTTATATATATTTTACCACTATGAACAAATACATTTTCAATTATCATATTTATTCATATCTTACATATTTGGTGAGCGCTCATTTATGTTAGAGACTTTACCAGGTACTGGGGATAGAAATATTACGAAGACATAAAGTCTGTTTTCAAGGGGCTCACAGTCAAGTGGGAGGAGAGAAACATGTAAAAATCAGTAAATACAAAGGTGCTGGAATGGAAGTTGGCACAGGATGCAGTGGGGACACTGAAGAAGGAAAGGTCAATTTTACTGGAAGATTCACAGAGGTGGCCCTTAGCCCAAGTCACAACTAGTCACCTTAGTTTTCATTTTCCCAATTTCATCAATTATATTTCTCTTCCACTTCTAAGATAAATAAGAATAATCTTATAAACAAAATATTGAGTGAAAGCAGCCTACACAAAGAAGAATACAAATCATACGATTATATGAAGTTCAAAAACGGGCAAAATTATAGTATTAGAAATCAGGAGAGAGATTACCTTTGGGGAGGAGGGGGGAAATTAATAAGCTTAATAAACATATTAGGAATTTCCTCAAAATGGTGTTTTATTTCTATAGAGAGCTACATGATAAGCAGGCACTTAAGATCTTCCTGAGTCCCTATGAATACCTCTATAGCCTATAACTTCACCATACAATGTATTAAATGATGTTTTCACGAGAATAACAGTGTAAGAGACAAATAGAGAACAGAGCTTTGCTGATCCACTGATTTATGACTAGCTTAGTCACTCACAAAAATCACAACTCTCCATATTCATGTCTTCAGGGTCATTACAGCAGTTAAATATCAAAGACAGGAATCTTAGTGTGAAAGCAACTTTTAAAAAAAAGTATTTCTTGTTTAAAAAAACCTCAAGTTTTATAAGGGCAAAAAGTTTATACGATCACTTTCCCCTAGTGTTATGCTGTCAATAGCACCAAAAGGATTTTTCATTTATAAAACTCTAACTTGAAGATACTGTGGAGGGAAAATTGCATAGAAATACACCAAAGTTTTAATAGTGACTTGTCTCTATTGGATGGAATTGTGGGAACTGTGGGTGATTTTTGTTCTTCTTTTCTATTTCTCTGAATTTTCTAAATTCTCTAGAGTGAATAGTTTTGTTTTGAGCAGTTTTGAGGTATAATTTACATATCATAAAATTCACTTGTTTTAAGTATACAGTTTAACGATTTTTAGTAAATTTACAGAGATGTGTAACTATCACCACAATCCAGTTTTAAAACCTTTTTATCACCCCCAAAAGAGCCCTCATGCCCATCTGCATTCATTCACCATTCCTACCCCTAAGCCTAAGGTAACCACTAATCTACTTTGTCTCTTTTAAAGACATGTCTTTTCTGGATAGTTCATATAAATGGAATCATGCAGTATGTGGTCTTTTGTGTCTGGCTTCTTTAACATATTTTTGAGGTTTATCCATGTTGTAGCATGTATCAGCATTTTGTTCCTTTTTATGAATACTATTCCCTTGTATGGGTATACCATATTTTGACTATTATGAATAAAGCTATCATACACATTCATATATAAGTCTCTGTGTTTTTATTTCTTTTTGATAGATACTTAGGAATGGAATTTCTGGGTGGTATGGTAAATTTATGTTTGGCTTTTTAAGAAACTGCCAAACTGTTTTCCAAAGTGGCTGTACCATTTTACATCCCACCACTCAGCAATGTATGAGGGTTCTAGTCTCTTTACATCTTCCACAACACTTGTTATTGTCTGTCTTTTTTTCTTGCTGAGGAAGACTCACCCTAAGCTAACACCTGTTGCCAATCTTTCTCTTTTTGCTTGAGGAAGATTTGCCCTGAGCTAACATCTGTCCCAATCTTCCTCTATTTTGTACGTGGGTCACCACAGCATGGCTGCTGCCGAGTGGTGTAAGTCCGCACCTGGGATCTGAACCCAGGCTGCTGAAGCAGAGCACACTGAACTTAACCATTAGGCCATGGGGCTGGTCCAATAGTCTCTCTTTTTTAATAAAGCCACTCTAGTGGCTATAGGGTGACCAACTTGCCCCAGTTTGTCTGGGACTCTTCAGGTGTTAGCACTGAAAGTCCTGTGTCCCAGGAAACCTCTGAATCCCAGACAATCAGTGATTGCCACCCTAAGTAGGTGTGAAGAACTATCTCATAGTGGTTTTAATTTGCATTTCCTTAATGACCAATAATGCTGATGAATAGGTATTTTATAATAGAAAAAAATAAAAAACAAAAACACATTACTGTAGTAAACAGATTGTGGTCTGTTTTATTACAATAACAAAAATCCTTCAAGACATTTATATATAGTTTATTCCTTTCCTGGCACAAAAAAATGTATAAAAACAAGAGGAGCAAAATGCAGTTTGTGTTGCAGAGATTAAGAATTTTCCACACTCAACTAAAAACCTAAGAGAAATCATAAAGAATCTTGCCCTTTGATATGCCTTGTAAGACACTATAAAATAGAAGCCTACAAACACCGTAAGGATAGGGCAGAAAGGGATATGCTTCAAAAGCTCGTAAGTCCTTTCAAATGGAGCAGAAAACTGAGGGGAGAAATGCTTAACAGCACAGTCTAAAATCCTAAGGATCTTTCCACAATCACTCCCATTTCCAGGTCTACAACGCTCTCTCCTTCATTTGCCTACCCAGATGCTACCCACCCCACCATCGTCCAAGAAAGCTTCCCTAGTTCCTTCAGTTCTCAGTGATCTCTCCCTTTTTTCCTATCGCACGTGGAAGCAGCATCTTACAATTGATCACTTTTTTCATTTGTTTTTGTTTCCCTTCCACACCCCCATTTAGACTGTAAGCTTTATGTAACTTGCATGTCTTTTTGAAAGTCTCACAGCACCCAGCTACAAAGTGTATTACAGGCAAAATTTTACATGATTAGAGTTACTGTCAAGATTTATTAATTCTATTATATCATAAAATACCACGTTTATAAATTTGTGAAGCAAAATTATTCCAATTTAACTTGCTACCATGACTAGTTTTTGCCGATAACTCCAAATAATAGGTACCGATTTGAGCAGACTAAGATGCAGTATGTACCGTTGTTATCCCCAAGCCAGGCACCTGGAGCCTGTTGCTTTCCACCTCTCTGTTCCCTGCCTGTTATCTTAGTGCTTCACAGAGCTTCTGTTCCTCACACTCATGTGTGAGTAGAAAAGGCAGCCTGTGAACTGAACAAAAGATCTGACAGAACTTTTGAAATGATACTTCAAAATTGTAGGAGTTTACTCCAAATTGTAGAAAACTCCGAGAAAGAACGTTTCTGAAGTATACTGCCAATAATGACAACTATTTGATTGCTGGATGAAACATATTCCAGTAATAAAATGTTTTATCTTATAAACACTACATATGGCTTTACATATGCAGGGGAGGCCCAATGATACAGGAAAGAGTATGAACTTTAGGACTAGTCAGACTTGGATCTGAATCTTAGTTCAAATACTTACTAACTGTGGGATCTTGGTTAAGTTACCTAACTTTTTAGGCTTATTTCCCCAACCATAAAATGAGAATCCCGCTACTATCTCCTCAGGTTATTGTGAGAATGTGGCAAAAATCCCCATGTACTGGGCACAAAGTAGGCAGTCAAAAGGTGAATGCCTTTGTTCTTTTCTCCCTAAGCTAATTCTTGGAGGATAAAATACATGTTCTCAAAAGGATGCAGGATATTTCTGAATTCAAAAAGGTTCAATTTTTTAAAGGTTTTATTCTTAATATCAATTTTGAACATCTGAATTAAAAAAAAGTATTCCTCAAATGCTGCCTTGTTTGTAATCAAGTTAATTAGCCTCCTGCTATTTTTGGTTAGAGCCTTTGAAAACTGGTATAATGATTTAAATTTCCAACACATACTGACTTCTTGACATTATTAATATCACATGTGTTAAGAATTTATGTGGCAACTAAATACACATATCATACAGAAAACCATCATAGACCAGATTTTGTGAAGAAAAATTCATTTGCAAAAGGACTAGAGGCCCTATGCATCTGTATGGTAAATCTTTCGGCCATGTTCACAGGGCCAGTGACCTTCTTAACTAAATACCTTATAGCTGATATGTACCTGAAGAGAATAAAAAATAATGAGAACTCTGAAAATATATTTGAGTTTCACTTTATCCTTAAAATTGCTCTCCTCATTCATTTTGCAAGATCTTTACCTTGACCACGTAATGATGCTTTCCATCTCTAAAATGTCACTAATGGAAAGAGGGGATGTGTGTGTTTACGCATGTGTACAAAGAACTTATTACACAAATTTTAAAGATAGATATTTTAAAAACATACTAGAGTGAGGTTCAATAAACAATATATTCGATTATTAATCTCTTTATGTTACTCAGTGCAGAAATTTCCTTTTTACTTACTTCCGCTGCTGCTACAACCTGGGATATTTTCTCCAGGAGAATACCCCATGAGGCCTCCATTCCCATTAGGATTAGAAGGCACTGATGCAAGAAGACCTAAAGGGAAAAAATTTCCTATTAAATTATGATCAAGATCAAATTCAAGGATACGTACATAAACAGCTGCCAAAGAAACAAATCAAAGGCAGTTACTGGCATACCTAATCCTCTATATCGTGAAAGCTGTTGATAGATCTGTTTCATCCTCTCAATATTCAAACGACTTGCCTCAGCATGGTTCACCATTGGTTTAGGATAATTAACTCCTATCAAACATTTGGCTACCTTTTGGATACCTTCTGGTGCATTCCAGGGATCATAGATATATTTTGCAGGAAAGCCTCTTAGGACAGGCAAATAACGCCTTTTGGGAGAAGGAAGAAAAATTATTAATGAAATGAACTATGAGCAAATTATAACAAACTATTTATTAGCTATGAATGACCAAAATCAAATCAATACCATTTAAATGATTTGTTTACCCTTCTCCTCATCTCTGCTGCCCATAATGAATGGGGTATACTTTAAGTGTTGCTTAAACACGAAAAGCTCTTCCTGGATTTAGCTATTCCAAACTGAATAATAACCGCCCTTGATTTACCTGATATAGTCTCCATTGGGATCTGTTCTCCTACCAAAACCAACAGGGCAATAGCAGTGAAAAAACTGCTGGAAAAAGGAACTACAAGACAGCCACATCCAACTTCCAGCATTTATGCTCCAATCTGCATCAAGTAATAATTCTTCAAATACCTTCAGAAGTAACAGTAACCAATTAGTTTGCACACACATAATTCTCAAAGCAAGCATTTTCCAGGTCTCTGTAGATCAAAAGTCATGGCAAAGAAAATCTAGAACGTAACTGTAAAAGTAAATATTCCAAAGTTAGCTTGCTGGCTCACATTGCTCTACAATGAGTTGTTTCAGGGAAAGAAACATATCAGTAATATAAGTGGATTTCTGAAGAGAATTTACCTTTCTAATCTTTGCAGTGTTATGGGGGGGGTAAAAAAATTACTCAAGTCACTGATTTAAAACAATCAGATGGAATATGAGGAGATTAAAAAATGGAAGGAAAAAAAGCAGTAAGCACTTTCAAAAACGCTACCAAACAAATCACCAACAAAAACTTGGAAGCTTGTTACACTGGCCTACATAGAGGGAGTACCCAAACATAAATGACCTTTAAACATGCACTAGCACTATAGAGTTTAAATTTGGAATTCTTTGATCTAAAAGGGAAACAGAATTAAAATAAATTATTTTTAATAAATTCATTAAGTGTGTGCTATACATCTACCTCATGTACAACTGCATACTAGGAAATATAGGAGAGATGCAAAAAAACACAGGATCAGAAATGGTCCTTGGATAGGAGAAATTTATGATATAGGCAGGAAGGTAAAGCACATACGTGTAAAGTTCTGTTATGTATAACCATAAGATGATGTCACAAAATGTAGTATGCTTCACTTTACAGAACAGTATTACTCAAAAGCTGTGATGTTTAAGTTAGGTGAAATAATTTATATTTTAAATTTATAATACAAACCCACTATTTCTAAGAACTCTTGGGTGAATCCTTTTTGTGACAGAAATGATCACTATAAACATTGATCCAGTAAGTCCAGAGTGTTAAATTTTACAGTTCTCTTGATGGTTAGGCTGGTTTAGCCATTGAAATGACTTTAGGTTAATCACACCTGTTTTCATCATTTCTCCTGTCTGACTACACCATTCTGCTCTCCAAAAGTGTGCCTGTACTCTTGGAATTAAATGCTTTACCTGCTGAAAATTTAGACTATAAATGAATCTACATAACAGACAACTTCTAGGAATTGTTTTAATAAGGTACAGAGTCCTTCAAAATAAGACCATGTTACATTACTTAGAACACCACCTACCTTCATTCCTTCCTCCCAACTAATCCACAGGTCACCTCGTGTCAGGAAGCAGGCAACTGCATGTCTGGCTAAATGGTGAATCCAACCCTCCTGCCGAAGCTGTGTCATGATGGCATCAATCCATGGAAAGCCTGTCCGGCCTTCTGCCCATTTCGCTAAAGCCTCAGGATTCTTATCCCAAGGAATCTGAACACAGATGGGGTTTCCTTCCATTTTATCAAAGCGTGGATTGTTTGTTGCTGCTGTATAGAAAAATTCACGCCATAATAGTTGCCCATAAAGGGAAAGGGGGGGGGAACTGTTCTTCTTTACCTAAGATTAAAAAGCAAAGAAGTTTTATCAGCAATTTTAAAAAAAAGTATTTTGAAAAATAAGCTCCAGTTTTAGATAATACCTTTTTGTAGAGATCTGTTAGTTTGAAGTAAAACAGTCGACATGACAAACAACCAAATCGGAGATAAGGACTGAGTCCAGTAGGACTTGCAAGGAGGGAATTTGCATTCATTCGAGGTCTTTCAAAGTTTGCCACCCAAGCCTGAAAATACACAAAGAGAATTACTCTAACTAATCGCTTTTTCCATTTTAAAAGAGTGTTTAAAACTGAGATTTTTTTAAAAAGTTACATAGTTCTTGGGGGAATAAAATCTTACTATCCCAACCACAAACGACATGTTTTAATAAAAAACAAGAAAGGATAAAAGTGAGAATTCTTTTGTTTCAGCCATCCTCATGCAGCACATACCCATGTGAAATAAATTACCTTCAAATTCTTAACACAAGGCTGAGAGCACTTTCAACCTGTCTCTTTGACACTGAGGTAAAGATGAAATAGAGGAACTCTATCCTAGTTTCAAAGTTATGGTCATCAGATACTAGCTTAGATAGAAAGAACAGAAGAGGTAGTATTGGTAGTAGCTACAGGGGAAATAATCAGACGAGGAGGAGAAAAGCTATTTAAATGAAGAGATAGTTGTTAATTTTCAAACAATTAGGTTTGTGTTATTTTAACTATTGCTCTCAATCCTTTATTTCAACAGTCTATTTTTTGTTTTCAACAAAAAGTGAATTTTTCTTTTTGGTGAGGAGGATTACCCCTGAGCTAACACCTGTTGCCAATCCTCCTCTTTTTGCTGAGGAAGACCGGCACTGGGCTAACATCCGTACCCATCTTCCTCTACTTTATATGGGACGCCACCACACCATGGCTTGACAAGCAGCGCGTCAGTGCGCGCCAGGGATCCAAATTCATGAACCCCGGGCCGCTGAAGCAGAGCGCAAGCACCTAACCACTACACCACCGAGCCGGCCCCAAGAGTGAAATTATTTTTAAAATGCCAGTTTGGAAATATGAGCATGATCTATATTATCATACTTTTCTTTCCAAATGCCTTTCCAAACGTGTAAGGGCTTCAGTTTCTCCGCCTGGCCATACTGCAGAGGGTAAGCCATCTGTATCAAAACCTAGAGAAAAAAATAGAAAAGAAAAAATATCATTCTTATGGAACTAAAATAATTTTTATTTAAACACAATAATTGGGAGAAAAAAATTACTTCGCAGAAAAATTATGACAGTAGCATAAAAATGAATTGAGGGCCCTAGATATGTCCTCACATATAGAGGATATAACATGGTCTCTGTTCTTTAGGGCATACATCTTAAGGTGATAACAGATCACATATTTATAGAACACAAAAATAATACACAGATTTATCATTTCTTAGTTTAAGAGTTTCTTTTCTTTTTTCTTCTTTTTCTTTCCCTCTTAATGCAAAATACTTTACATGTCAAATTAGAAGTGGGATTTTCTGAGGGATTTATTAACTCTTCAGCTCCACATTTATCACCACTGACACCCACCTAGTTCTTCCAGTGAAGGGACTCCATATTTCTCATCATGGTCATCAGACAGAGGAGTTGTGCACTTTTCCATCACTTCTGAAGTAATAGTCTCTACTGGTATCTCCAGTGGTTCCATTTTGCTGATGAGAGTCTGGAATCTTTTATAAGTAAGAGGTGGCTGTCCACCATTGAGTTCTATGATCCTATTACAAAAGTTAGTAAAATGCAGTTAGTATAAAAAAATGACAATATATTTTGATTGATAAGCTCTGAAAAGGCTTAAAGGTAGAAAATAAAATTAATCATTTAAGACTTCTAGGAGGGGCCGGCTCCGTGGCTTAGCGGTTAAGTGCACGCGCTCTGATGCTGGCGGCCCGGGTTCGGATCCCGGGCACGCCCCAAGGCACCACTTCTCCGTCTAACGCGAGGCCGAGTCCCACGTACAGCAACTAGAAGGATGTGAACCTATGACATACAACTATCTACTGGGGCTTTGGGGGGAAAAAAATGAATAAATAAAATCTTTAAAAAAAAAAAAAAAGACTTCTAGGAGAATGTTAGCTTCTTATATGACCAGGACACTTGTTAAAATGGCTAATGAATCTAAAAATTATTCTCTTTATTTTCTAGACATCTGCTAGGTGTCAAAAATATACAGTATGCAAATACTAAAACCTTTAAGACAAAGGGTATTAAGCAACTATGAGTGAAAAAAACAAGTGGCTAAATTAGCCTAAAGGCATTAACAAAAAAATAATATATATGGAAATGTGAAAACATATTATCACTCAGCTCAAAGAATCTCTTAATCATCAATAAAAACTAAAGGAGGCGAATATTATATCAAGGAGCAATTAGCAAGTCTCATTAATTAGGATTCTATATTACTGCAGTGATAAATCACTTGCTATTTTCTACTGTGCTCATGCCTTTGTTAAAAATGTCAGCATATGTATCTTATGTACATATTTTGTATTTACATCTGATCACTAATTGCCTCAATTAAGTCATACCAAAAAGAAAAGATTAGCTTTGCCAGCGGTAATTTGAATTAGACACTATTTGGGAATAACTAATTATTCTTTTTCACTATGGCTATTCGCTTAGCATTTAGTCTTAATAAAGAATTACTGGCAAAATCCAACTCCATCACTTTACAGACCAGAAACTGAAGCCTACCAAGAGAGTTAAGTAAATCAGTCAAGGTCACATAACTAATAAATAGCAAATCAAGGTTTTCTTAATCCAAATATAGTACATTTTTCATTACACCACATATTATTATGTAACAATTGTATGTACAGAAAGTAAACATAAAAGCTATGCTCTCTGCTTTTAGTAATTTTGCTTTGAAATACTGTGAGTTTATACTTACGGTCGCAATGAAATTTGTCAATTGTAACGATACTGCAATGATACTATTGAGGACACTGCTAATTACATAACAGAAGCAAAATAAAAACCTTAGAAAAAATGTTTTCTGTATGTTACATTTTCATATGATGAATACATGGTAAATATTCACATTCTATCCAATAAATAATACAATTTTATGCATAACACTCAGTCTCTCACTTAGAAGCAATTGTTCTTATCCTGTTTTGCCTCTTCCTTGCTATCAGCTCCCTGAAATTAAGAAAACTAGTATACTAGAAGGCAAGTTTATCATCAAAGGATATATATAACTTCTGGCTTAATATCAAGTAAGACCCTTGCCTGAATCAAATTATGATTTTTTGATACACTTGGAAAAGTGGAATAAAATTAACTAGTTTGTCATGTTATTTACAGAATTAGCTTTACTAACATGATAAAATGTGTAAATAACTAATAAAGTAAAATAACTTAAAAGGTACATAAATCATGAGATATCAGCACTTGTAAGGATGTCTATATGCCAAAAGTTAATGTTAATGAATCTTATGAATCTTCAAAACTCAACAACATATAATACTTCCTAAATTTAAATTTGACCACAGAATCTTTGTTAGACAAAGCATCACCAAGGACTGGTATTTCAAGAAATACACTTTGAGAAATAAGATATGATGCCATTGTTCAGAGGACTACAGTTATGCAAAAAAATATTACATACAATTTGCATCTGGACTGAAAACCCAGACAGACGAGACATACACACATGAAATAAAATAACTTAAGGCAATCACACGAAATATGTCAAGGTAGTTTATGGCTATGTATCATATACACTATAAAATTAATATTGCTAAGAGCCCAGAAAGGCAAGACCACAGTAGTCTGAGTTAGAATAGTCAAGGGAAATTTCATGATACTCTTAATAGTTCTGAAACTGAAATTCTGAGGAGTTTTATCTTACGCATTATGTCTATAATTTTGGTATCTGTCACTGGGTAAACAAAAATCACAAGAGGTAAGTAAAATGCTAAGGGTGTGATATATATTCTTTTAATTCTCTGTACATATTCTATGATGTATATGTTGCTATTTCCATTTTACAAACTTAAGTCCCATAAGTTAAAACTTACTTATCTATGTACTTAATACTACTGAATTGTACACTTAAAAATGGTTAAGATGACAAATATCATGTTATATGTATTTTACATAATAAAAAAAGAAAAAAAAGCTTACTTGTCTAGGTCATATAATGTATGTGAAATGCGTACAATCACTTCAACTCCAGCTTCAGTAGCCAGTTTCTTAATAGCTGCATCTCGTTCCTTTCCAAAGGGCTCAGAATCATACTCAATTGAAAGTTTAGTGATGTTCCACTCCTAAAATAAGAGAAAGGGGCAAAAATGTACACAAATTTTAATAATTATGTTTTCCTATTATAACAACACAGGTTGGAAAAAAGTGAAAAGCTCAAAATCTACATATCAAATGATTATACAGAAATCAAACCTTGAATATGCAGGAAGAAGTACACAATTTATAAATTCAAAATATGTAAATATGAAATGTATACTCACTAGATTTTACCCACTGTGCTAGGAATTAGACAATCTACCAATATGCTTAAAACCAACTTGCTGTACTAACTGTGTTTGTACAGCACTTTACTTTTTCAAATAAGTTACACATATCATTTGCGTCTCAAAACAACCCTCAGAGTTTGGCACTTTGGTTGATATCTCCATTTTTCAGATAAGGTTATTTTAAAAATTTAGGGACTTGCCCAAATTTACAGAGAGCTAGAATATCTGAACTTATGTCTGCTGATTCTAAGAAGTGGTCTTTAACAAACCTTTGATAGCTAATATGGTGTAAGCTGCTTTGCTGAGGTACTCTGATTTATGCTTTATTTCTGATTACCAAAAAACATTAACTGGAAAATATGGAGACAGTAACAATAATAGCAGCTATTTATTGAGTGTCAGGTGCTATATTAATAAGTTCTGTACATCTCCTTATAGTGATTTTCAATGAGGAGACTGTGACTTAAGGGAATTAAGTAATTTCCCAGGGGGGTAGTGAAGTTTTTTTTAATTCTCAAATCTACAGGTGATATATCTCACCTATGAGTCTACCATTATTTAACTGACTATATAGTAACACTGATATATCTCACTATAATTCTACTGTACAAAAACTGACTAGATAGTAGTTCTCCAAACTCCTACAGATTGGACAAGGGCTGTTCTCAATGATGGGTTTTTAAAAAATTGCTATTATAAACCTTACAGTGTACATCTTTATGCATACAGCTTAAACATTTTTTGGCATTTGTCCTATTTTTCCTAGAAATAATTCCTCGAAAAACAATGGATAATATAAGCACATTTAAAATTTTGATAGACACTGCCAAATTTTCCACCAGATATACTGTACCAATTTACACTCTCATCAATAGTACACCAAAATGCTTGCTCCCCATACGTTTGCCAATATCATTAATACAGGGGTTGGCCCCATGGCGTAATGGTTAAGTCTGGTGTGCTCTGCTTCAGTAGCCCACCAGAGGCAAGGGTGAGTGCGTTCGGACCCCGGGCGTGGACATACGCCACTCGTCACGCCACGCTGTGGTGGCGACCCACATACAAAATAGAGGAAGACTGGCACAGATGTTAGCTCAGGGCAAATCTTCCTCAAGAAAAAAAGAAGAAGAATGGCAACAGATGTTAGCTCAGAGTGAATCTTCCTCACAAAACAAACAAACAAACCACTAATACATACAGAAAGTATACACAGAAAAACAGTATCTCAATTTTAAAATTTTCCTTTCTTGAAAGTCTTGAAGAATGCATATCAAGCTGTCACCAGCTGTTACCTTTGAAGAGTAGAATTTAGGAGTGTAAATAAGATAATTATTCTTTATTTTACACACTGTTGCATTGTTCAGAATTATTAGTACAATCACGTACTGCTTTGAAATTTAAAATTCAAATGACAATAGGAAAGCATTACATTTCTTTATTTTATAGTGAGGCAGTATAGCGTAGTAGTTAAAAAACATAGGATCTGGGCCGGCCCCGTGGCTTAGTGGTTAAGTGCATGCGCTCCGCTGCTGGCGGCCCAGGTTCGGATCCTGGGCGCACACCGACGTACCGCTTCTCCGGCCATGCTGAGGCCGCGTCCCACATACAGCAACTAGAAGGATATGCAACTATGACATACAACTATCTACTGGGGCTTTGGGGGAAAAAATAAATAAATAAAATTATAAAAAAAAAACAACAACATAGGATCTAAAGTCAGATTTCCTCCGTGCAAAGACTGGCTCAATTATCTGTGCAAATTGCTAAACTCTCCATGCCAGATTTCTAAGCTACAAAATGGGTAAAATGTAAGTAAAATGCTTTGAGAGTACCTAGCACATAATAAACACTATGTAAGTGTTTGCTACAGTAAAATGAAAAAAATAACGTTATGTTATTGGGTTGCTGAAAGATTAAATGAGCTAATGCATGTAAATTGTCTAGGACATAGCGCATAGTAAGCCCTCAATGAATCACAGCTAATATTATTACTAGCTATTTGTATATTTCTTCTTTTCTGAGTTGCAGCTTATGTTTGCTTGGTTTTCTTTTTTTTGTGTGTGAGGAAGATCAGCCCTGAGCTAACATTCATGCTAATCCTTCTCTTTTTGCTGAGGAAGACCGGCTCTGAGTTAACATCTATTGCCAATCCTCCTCCTTTTTTTTCCCCCAAAGCCCCAGTAGATAGTTGTATGTCATAGTTGCACATCCTTCTAGTTGCTGTATGTGGGACACGGCCTCAGCATGGCTGGAGAAGCGGTGCATCGGTGCGCGTCTAGGGTCCGAACCCAGGCCGCCAGTAGCGGAGCGCGTGCACTTAACCACTAAGCCACAGGGCTGGCCCCTGCTTGGTTTTCTACAGTTAATTTTTCTCTTATGGATTTGTAAGAGCTCCTTATATTTTAATGATAGCAACCCTTTCTCTGTCATAAATGTTACAAAATTTTTTCTTAGTAGCTTGCAATTTAATTCTATGATTTTTTTTTGTGTGTGAGATCAGCCCTGTGCTAACATCTGCCAATCCTCCCCTTTTTTTTGCTGAGGAAGACTAGCCCTGGGCTAACATCCATGCCCATCTTCCTCAGCATGGCCTGACACGCGGTGCGTTGGTGTGCGCCCGGGATCCGAACCAGCGAACCCCAGGCCACTGTAGTGGAGCACGTGCACTTAACTGCTTGCGCCACCGGGCCAGCCCCTCTATGATTTTTTTTGACAAATAATTTTTTAGTTTTTAGAAAGTAAATGTTAGAGTTTGAGATGAGTCAATAACACTCCCTCCCCTTTTCTCTTTTTGAAAAGGAAGGGAACATAAATCACAGAGCTAAAAATCAAAATATATACCATATTACTAGCAAAGTTGAACTGGAGAAAATATATTAGGTTTAAGGGCAGGTAAGCTTGCTAATATTTCACCCTTGAATTAAGCAGTTTCATTATTAAGTAAGATGTTAGCTATTTTTTTTATAGACTACCTTTATCAAATTGATACTTAGCAATTTTCTATTCCTAGTTTGCTTAAAGTTTTTTTAAATCATAAATAGGTGTTGAATTCTGTCAAAAGCTTTTTCTTCATCTATTGAGATAATCGTTATATCTTTTCCTTTATTCTATTTATGTTAATTGATTTTTATAATATTGAACCAACTTTTTATTCCTGGGATAAACCTCACCGATGACGATGTAGTATTATTTTAAAATATTGCTAAATTCAATTTGTTATGATATTGTTAAGGATATCTGAGTCTATGTTTATGGGGGACACTGGCTATACTTTTTTTTTCCTTAAAATTTCTTCACTAAGTTTTGGTATCAGAGTTATGCTTGCCTCATAAAACAAGTTTGGAAGTGTTCCTCACATTCTCCTCTGTTTTCTGCAAGAGTGTTATAAGACTGTTATTATCTCTTTCTTAAATACGTGATAGAATTCACAAGTAAAGCCATCTTGAGCCTGGAGTTTTATTTATGGGAAGGTTTTTGATTACAAATTCAATTTCTGTAAGAGATATAGGGCTACTCAGTTTTTTTTTCTTCTGAGAATTTTAGTAATTTGTACTTTTCAAGAAATTTTTTCATTTCATCTTAGTTGTAGAATTTATTGGCATTACGATGTTTACAATATCCTTCATCATTCTTTTAAAGTTTAGAGAATCTCTAGTGATGTCTCCTTTTTTATTCTTGATAAAGGTAATTTGTGTTTTCTTCCTTTTTTGCCCTGATCAGTATTGCTAAGAGTTTATCAATTTTATTAATCTTTTGAAAGAACTAGCTTTTGGCTTTGTTGACTGAATCAATCAGGGTTCAGTCAGAAGACAGAAACCATATCAGCAATTTGAACAAGGAAAATTTAATATAAAGAATTGTTATCAAGTAAAAGGGGGTCAACAATGACAAGGAGTAAAACAGCAGTTAAGGCTACACTGTCCAATATGGTAGACAGCCACCAGCCACAGAAGTGGCTTCTGAGCACTTGAAACGTGGCTAGTTGGAATGGAGATGTGCTGTAAGCATAAAATACACACTGGATTTCAAAGACTTCATATGAAAAGAAAGTTAAAATAGCTTAATAATTTTAAAATGATTTTATATTGAAAGGATAATATTTTAGATATACTGGGTTAAATAAAATACACTATTAAAATTAATTTCACCTGTTTCTTTTTTACTTTTTTAAATGTGGCTATTAGAAAATTTTAAATTACCTATATGGCTTCTGTTGGACTGTATTGCTCTAAGATGTCCAAAAGCAGCAATTGCAAAAAGAAGCTACCACCTCTAAATGTAGGAAAAACAAGTAGTGATGAAATAAGAACTAAAACAGCTCCCTTCCTCCCCACTGAGATTCAATCCGCATTGTATGGGGTGTGCCACCACAGGAACACATAACCTTCCCTGTAGGGAAGACAACTGCCAGAGGGCAAGGGTCAGACCTGGTTCTTAGGAACAGCCCACCAGGTGGCTGAGAAACTTCCTGCAGGGTGTGGGCTAACTGGAGCTGATCTGTACAAGCAGTCTGCTGGGTGGCAGAGAAATTTACCAAAGGGTGTGGGTGAGCTGTAGCTGGTCTGGGGAAGTGGCCTATCAGGCGGCAGGGAAACTTGCCAGAAGATGCGTGTAGGCTGGGGCTGGTCCAGAAGAGTGGCTGAGGTGAGTTCTACTGGGCCTCCCATATGCTTATCTGCTGGCTAATGTGCCAGGAAAAGAGGCCCAAGGATACCAAGAAGGAAAGTCCCTTCTCTCCTGCTATGACCTTGCAGAGAACCACCAGCAATGTCTACTGACAAAGCCTAATATCAAGGCAGCTGGCAAAGGAGAAATACTGACAGTGTCAAGCTTCAGTATCACAAAGCAGGGCAAAGAAGGGTGGATTTGGAACTGAGACAATAAATTGATTATTGCACATTTATTTTCTCTGTCTGCTTTCTGTTTCATTCATTGCCATTCTTTTCTTTATTATTTCCCTTCTTCTACCTATTACTGGTTTAATTTTTTATTCTTTTTCTATTGTTTAAGGTGGAAGCTCAGTTCTTTGATTTCTTTTCTAATAGAGTATTGAAAGCTATTCATTTTCCTCTAAGCACTGCTGTAGCTGAATCCCACAAATTTTGATATACTGTGTTTCTATTATCATTCAGTCATAAATATTTGCTATTCTCTTGCTATTCATTTTTAATTTAATTCTATTGAAGTCAGAGAATATATTCTGTAAGATTTCAGTCTTTTGAAATCTATTGATACCTGTTTTGTGGCTGAACATATGGTCTATCTTGGTGAATGTTTCATATGTGCTAGAAAAGAATGTGTATTCTGTAGTTCTTGGGTGTAGTGTTCTACAAATATCAGTTACATCAAAGTGGTTGATAGTGTTATCCATATAATCTATATTTTTATTAATTTTTGTATATTCTAACAATAACTGAGAGGTGTAAAAGTCACCCACTATGATTGTGATTTTATCTATGTCTCCCTTTAGTTTTATCGGTTTGAGATTCACGTATTTTTATGCTGTTAGTAGGTACATATACATTTATGATGCTTATATCCTCTTGATGTGAAACTTTATCTCTGGTAATTTTCTGTTGAATTCTACTTTCTTATGCTTAACTGTTTGCAAAGTACATCTTTTTTAGTCTTTTTTATTTCAACCTATCTGTTTCTTCATATTTTTAATGTCTCCTCTACTCAGCACATAGTTGGTTCTTGCTTATTTTTTATCCAGTTTGACAACCTGTGCTTTTAAATGGAGAGTTTAAAGTAGATCATTTACATTTAATGTAATTATTGATATTGTTGGGTTTAAATGTACCATCCTGGTAAGTTTTCTTTTTGCCCATCTCTTCTTTTGCTCCTCCTTGCCCCCATCTGCCTTCATTTGAATGAGTCAAACATTTTTTGTATTCCATTTTAAACTGCTCTATTAACTTTTTAGAACTAGCTCGTTGTGTTATTTTAAATAACTATATGCATTCTTATCATAGTTTACCTTCAAATCATATATTACTATTGAATAATCTTCCTTCTACCTTATGTGATCTTGTTACAGATTTTATTTCTATCTGTGTTACAAGCCCCACAATATTGGCATTATCCCCTAAAATTCATTGCTATTAACTGGTTTTAACTTGTCAATAGTCCTTTAAAGAAAATAGGATATATAAATATACATAACTAAAAATAATGAAAAAGATGGTCTTTTATATTTACCCATATATCTAGTACTCTTCCTTCTTTCCTGCAGACCCTGTCTTTCATCTAGAATTACTTCCTTTCACCCAACAGAACTTCCTTTAGTATTTCCTATAGTATAGATCTGCTGTACATGAATTATCTCTGCTTTTGTCTGCCTAAAAATGCCTTCATTTTACCTTCTTCTTTTTAAAATGAATATTTTTGCTAATTTAACATGGTTGTTTGTAGTTCTTTAAAGATGTCATTTCATTGTTTCCTGGACTCTATTGTTTCTCATAAGAAACCACCCAACATTCTAATTGTGATTCCCTGAATATGTCTTTTCTTCTCTGGCTGCTTATAAAATTTTCTATCTTTGGTTTACAGTGAATTGACTATGATATGGCAAGATGTGGTCTTCTTTGTATTTATGCTGTTTGGGGTTTGCTGAGCTTCTTGGTAATGTGAGTTGATATCTTTCATCAATTTTGGAAAATTCTCAATCATTAGCTCTGCAAATAATTTTTGTTTCTGGCCCAATCTCTCTCTCCTCTTTTGCTATTGTTCTACAAGTCTCAAACACTCTGTTTCCTTAAAAAAAAAAATTCCCTCTCTTTGATCTTCAGTTGGGATAATTTCTATTGACTGCCTTCAAGTTCACTGATCTTTTGTTCTAATCTGTCCAGTTTAGAAAAGCTCATTGAATGAATTCTTCTTTTCTGTTTCAGTTCTAGAATTTTCATTTGGTTCTTTTTAATACTTACCATTTTTTCTGAAATTACCATCTATCCACATATATTTTTCACCTTTTGATTAGATCTTTTAATATCTATAGCATAATTATTATAAAGTCCTTTATTCTAATCCCAGCATCTGCATCAACTGTGGGTCTGTTTCTACTGACTGCCTTTTTTTTTTTTTACTTGATTGCAAGTCACTTTTTCTTGCTTCTTCATGTCACTCATAATTTTTTACTGTATGCAAGGCAATGGTATAAAATAATAGAGATGGAATAAATAATATTTATCTCTAGAAAAGTGCATGGTCTTTGCTCTGACTGCTACAAGTTGAATTAATGTAGTCTGTAATTGAGCTGGACCTAGGCTTTGTTGCTGCTTTAGTTAAATTCCAATCACCACTGGCTTCAAATATTTTCAGGGCAGGATCCAAATGTTTCTTCTTGAGATTTGGGCACTGACAGAACTCCAGATGTCTCTCTCTGCTTTACAGCCCACTCACTAGCTTTACAACCTGTAGGACATGTCTCTCTGCTTTGCTGTCTACCCACCAGCTTTATGGTTGCTGGGAGAGTTCTCTTTGTTTTCCAGCCTTGTCCCCTATTTTTATGCACCTCTGGAGACGTGTTTCTACCCTGCTGTCCTGTCCCCAGCTTCAGTGGACTGCTACTTTGCACTAAGTGAATACCCAGTGCACTTCAATGAGGGGTCTCTCTCAGCTCTTCTGCCTTGCCCCAGCCTTTCACACATTGCCACTGATATTCCATGAAGGCACTGTAGGAAAGAATTAGAGAGTGAGTGTAAACTTGCTCTGTAACTAGGGCTTCTTGGGATTCTACTCTGCCATGTCAGCCCTCATCAGACCATGAAAAGCTTGATAAAATTTCTTCTGGTTTCTCCTCACTCTCAATTATAGTGGATTCCCTTCTCTTCCTGCTGTGCCTCCAGGGATGCAGCCATAGGTCTCTTCTTTTTTATGAAAGGATCATCCCTTTCTGGAATTTAGTTTATTTAGTTTTGTGTCCTTAACTCTTCAACAGGTTAAAAAAAACGACCTGTGATTTTGTGGCATATTCACTTTCTTCTCTCATTGTTAAGATGGGAATGATGTCTATGGTGACTTTCTACATCTTAACCAGAGGTAGAAGTCTCTATCTATTCTTTAGTGTAGGTCTTTATTTTAAGCAACATGTGGTTACCTTTGAATTTCAATACTTGAATATAACAATGAGGTTGCATGTAGTATTAAAATATTTTCATGTGAATAAGTGAATATTCATTTTACAGTTTTAAACACTAATATCTGTATCCATTTTTGTGTACCACAATTACTTGTTAACCATTCAGAAGGCATAAATAATATGAACAACTAAATGAATGTAAAGTTCATAAACAGTTATGATTAATACCATGAAAATAATTAAGAAATGTAAAATTTGATAGAAACCCTAAAAGATAAACCACAAAATTCCTGGGAGAAAGCATTTAAAGTAGTACAATTACATTTAAAAAATGTTATCTCACAAAACAATCCAAATATAAAAAAGGTGAAGCCCTAAAAATTTCCACCCGTCCATCTACTACCCCTTCCTTTATTCCATAAATCTAGTCTCAGGGTTTAAAATACTATTTATATACTGAAGATTCTTTATATATATACATATGTGTGTATATATATATATATATATATGTGTTTTCTTTTTTGGTGAGGAAGATTGGCCATGAGCTAACATGTTCTGCTAATCTTCCTCTATTTTGTATGTGGGACACCACCACAGCATGGCTTGATGAGTGGTGCATAGGTCAGCTCCAGGGATCCAAGCCTACAAACCCTGGGCCGCTGAAGCAGAGAGTGCAAACTTAACCATTATGCCACTGGGCCAGCCCCTGAAGATTCTTAAATTTAGTCCAGACTTCTCCCCTGAGCATCGGACTTGAACGCCTACTCAATAAGAATACTTAGATATCTAAAAGGCATCTCAAACTTAAAATGTTAAAAAATGAACTCCTGATTTTTCCCTAAATTTGTTCCTCCCATAGTCTTCATTTCACTAAATGGCAATCCATCGTGTCATTGACCCAGGCTAAAAACCTAAGAGTCATCCTTGACTCTCATATACCACATATACACAAACCCTATGGACTCTATTTTAAAAACATATCCAAGGGCCAGCCCCAGTGGCCTAGAGGTTAAGTTCAGCATGCTCTGCTTCAGTGGCCTGGGTTTGGTTCCCAGGCACGGACCTACACCACTCATCAGTGGCCATGCTGTGGTGGCAGCTCACATACAAAAAAGGAGGAAGATTGGCAACAGATGTTAGCTCAGGGCAAATCTTCCTCAGCAAAAAATTAAAAATAAATAAAAATAAAAATAAAAACATATAAAATCATATCACTTCTCAACACCTCTACCGCTCTTGTAGTCCTAGTCACCATCATTTTGTTCCTGAATAACCGCCATGGCCTCCTAATTGATCTTTCTGCTTCTGCCTTTACAACACTTCCACTCTCGTATGTCTATTCTCTACAAACAGCCAGCGTGATTCTTTGAAAACATAAGTGAAATCATGTCACTTCTCTACTCAAAAATCTCCCATGGCATCCCATTTCACTCAGAGTAAAACTCAGAGTCCTTAGTATGGTCTATAAAGCCCCATGATCTGGCTCCTTTCAACCTCTCTGACCTTATCTCTTCTTTTCACTCACTGTGCTCCAGCCACACTGGCCTTCTTGCTGTTCCTAAACAAGTCATGGCACACTTCCACATCAGAGCCTTTGTAACTGCTATTCCCTCTGCCCATAACACTCTTTCCTCATGCTGCAGTTATCTGAGCAGCTTAAAACCACTTATTAATTCTCACAAGTCTATCAGTTAACTAGATGGTTGGTTCTTCTGTTGGTTTCACCTGGGCTTACTCATGAGCCTGTAATCAGTAAGCAGCGTGGCTGGAGCTGGAGGACCTAGATGATCTCTCTCACACATCTCAGATTTTGTGCAGGCTGTTGGTTAGCCCTTTCTTTCTACACGTGGTCTCCCATAATGTGATATTCTAGTCCAGGTTTCCTTACATGGTACAAGGAGCATGCCAAGAGGACAAAGGTAGAAGTTGCAAGGTCGCTTGAGGCCTAAGATTTGGAACTCAACGTCTCCTTTGGCACTTGGTCAAAACAAGTTATAATGTCAACCCGGATTTAAGGGAGTGAAACAAAAGCTTCACCGTTTGATGGAATGAGCTGCAAAATATTGTGGATTCAATATATCACACCCCAGATATCTGTGTGGCTCACTCCATTCATAAGTTTGCTCAAATGTCACCTTATCAGTGAGGCCTTCCATGATTCCATGTATGGTTAACTACTCTTCCCTCACCTTGGCACTTACTATCCCACACTTTATTTTAGCAGCTATTACCACCTGACATTGCATATTTACTTGTTTGTTTATTATCTGTCTCCTTCCCACTATAGTGTAAGCTCCATGAAGGTAAGAACTTTTTCTGTTTGGTTCACTACTATATTCCCAGCACCCTGAACACCGCCTTGGACATAGCAGGCACTCAATCAATATCTGTTGAACGAATTCTCTTACTCAAATGAGCATGTGCCATGAATAATAAAGAACCCAAAATAGTTCATAAAAGCATAATATAAATTTTTACACATGTGAAATATTAGTGGCTTCATATCTTCTTATTTTATTTATTCTGTGATTTTGAACAAAACATTTTATTATGCTTCAGTGTCCATCTATAAAGACTTTAGCCATATATCTCTCTTCCTTGGATATAATGATAATGTTTTTTGTTTTTTTTTTTAAAGATTTTATTTATTTACTTTTCCCCCAATGCCCCATTAGATAGTTGTCTGTCATAGCTGCACATCCTTCTAGTTGCTGTATGTGGGACGTGGCCTCAGTATGGCTGGAGAATTGGTGCTTTGGCGCACGCCTGGGATCCGAACCCGGGCCGCCAGCAGCAGAGCGTGCGCACTTAATCGCTAAGCCACGGGGCCGGCCCATAATGATAATGTTTTAAACCAATACTTTAAACTCTTCATGAAAAGTTTCTGCAGGGCCTAGAATGTGCATTGTCTTGGTAGCTTACCAGATTTAACTGAATGCAAGATTTAACTGAATAATAAGAATAATTTATGTAAGACACCAATGATTAAGAGTGTCATCCAAGTTTTGCCTAGGCTAGTATCTGCTAAGTTTCTTTATTTCTTCAGTAGAATATGAAAAATAGAAGACATTTTAAAAAGAGCCATCTTGTCAGCCTATATTAAATCAGAATTTAAGTGAGAAAAATTCTAAGTAGAAAACATGTCAGAAAAAACAACAGTTTATCAGACATATGAGGGTGTAAATATGTGTGTAAAACAATGCTCTGACCCATTCCTAAATCTACTCAATATAAACAGAATAAAATGAGTGAATGCTATAGAGAGGAGGAGATGCATACTAACTAGAGGAGCTATCAGTACTAGAACCACTGTCACCATTCCAATAAACTAAAGGCACTGTTACCAGGTCTAAACCAGTTTTACCTCCAATGTGGGAAACAGGATTACGCACCTATCAAAAATTCTCACTATTTGCTGTACTAGAATAACAAAACCAGAGACAATAATGTAAATGAGTCAGCTAGTTACCAACAAAAGAATCTTCTCCCTCAGAGAAAGTGAGGGTGTGAGGGTTAGGAGTGGGAAGGAGACCTGCTTTTTATTGTATATCCTTTTAGGCTCTTTTTTTTTTTTTTTTGACATATGCATATAATAGCTCTAGACAAAAAGTAAAAATAAAAACAGCAATATAAGAAAAGGAATTGATTAAGAGTCCTTTATGGCTCTAGATACATAGTAAATAAATCTGAAAGGAAGTTTTCATAAGTGGCATTTTATAAAGACTACTGTAGGTAGACCAAATAAAAATCAGAATAAAATAATAAGGACTCTATGTGTGTTCATATATCTGTATATTATGGCCCATATGAAAACCACTGCCTCTCTGCCAAACTGACAAGACAGGACATCATCAAAATTCAGAAGATAGTTTGATCCACTAATATGCTATTTTAGGCAGAAGCAGCTCAAAACAAAGAACAAGAAAGACTTGTTGGCTTAAAGCAAGTTTTTTAGAAACAAGTAAATAAAAGTTTTGTCATTTTAAAGCAATGAAAATCCTCTTAGGATTCATTTTACTTACAGCACATGGATCTAGAGATGTGAAGCAATTATCCACATATACTTTTACACTCATGAGCTGCTGATAAACAATTACCATTGTTTCTTACATGCTTTCTACTCAGGACTCTTCCACGTATCTAGGTTAAATTCTGACTCTATCTACAGTAGCGAATAAACTTCAATAAAATAAATTTTCACTAGCCAACACTGTTGCTTTAGCCAAACCTTAAATATTAAAAAGGTTTCTTTAATACCAATGAGAAAAGGCTAGGTAGGGGGCTGGCCCCGTGGCTTAGTGGTTAAGTGCGCACACTCCACTACTGGCAGCCCGGGCGCACACCGACACACTGCTTCTCCGGCCATGCTGAGGCTGCATCCCACGTACAGCAACTAGAAGGATGTGCAGCTATGACATACAACTATCTACTGGGGCCTTGGGGAGAAAAACGGAAAAAAAACGAGGAGGATTGGCAATAGATGTTAGCTTAGGGTCAGTCTTCCTCAGGAAAAAGAGGAGGATTGGCATGGATGTCAGCTCAGGGCTGATCTTCCTCACAAAAAAAAAAAGGAAAAGAAAAGGCTAGGTAGTAGTTGATTCCCAGCACTGGGGACACTCTCATTTAGGGAAAGGAACTGTTCTCTACTGCATTAGAAACAGAAACATTGCTATTACAAAAATTTTATGAATCAAACAGTTGCAAGAAAAAGCAGATACACATTAGGAATTCTAATGGAAGTAAATAGGAAGGGATGAATAAAAAAAGCACAGCTGGGAAACTCAGCTTCTGCTCTGGGCACTTCCATGAGCTAGTTCTATGACCTTGGTCAACTCATTTAATCTCTCCAGGACTAAGTTTTTCATTTGGAAAACAAGGCAGGAAACAAGACTAGGAGATTTTTAAGATTGTACTGAGTTTAAAAAAAAAAAAAAAAACCTACATTTTTGTGTAATTGGTACCATGTTGATTGTTATAGCCCTTTGACCCGGAAAATCCTCTTCTAAGAATTATCCCACAAATGAACTGGCACATGTGAGCAAAGAAATGTATATGTGGATAAGGATGTTCACTGAAAGCATTATTTCTATTAGCAAAAGGCCTGTGGAAAAATAACGTTCAGTAGAAAACCAGATAAGAAATTATAGCATACCTACACATGGAATACTACGAAGCCATTTAAAAGACTGATGAAGTACTATGGAACAACCTCTCAAATACACAGTTATGTGAATAAAGCATGGCACAGAATAGTGTGTTCTCATCTTGGTTTTAAAAAGGGGGGATGGTAACATATACATAAACACACAGATATATATATATATCTATAAACACATACACATACATTCTTACTTATGCAAAGAGTATTTCTAATTAACACACAAGAAACTGGGTGCAGTTGTTGCTTCTGGGAGTTTAAGGTAAAAGAAAGATTTAAAACTTCATTGTAAACCATTTCTTTCACTGTCTGATTTTGCCACCTACAACTTTTTTATTAAACAAAGAAAAAAACTCACAAAACTTTTACTTATATTTCCCACACTTTACTCAAAATGCCTTATTTACCAAATATGTGTCTTCTCTGACAAAAGATTATTTTATGCGAATATTTTTCAAATTACCTTGAAAAGCCTGGGAAACACATCTGCTGGCTGTCCACGAATCACAAACAGGCGAGAGTTTAATTTTCGCAGGTTGGCATCAAGGTCTTCGAGACATTGAAGCAAAAATCTAGAGAGGAAAATATTATTAAAATTATTAAAAAAATATATTTAGAAGGTATAAAGTATTACAAAATCATGTTATTCTAAAAGTTGAAATGCAAACCCCATCATCTTATTACCTCTAACTGATACGTAAATTACTGTTTCCAGAAACGATACTTATAATTTTTTTGAAATTACAGCACAAGTTTCTTAGTATTTTAATGAAGTTCCTAAATGAAATCACTAACTTTTATTAATTTATAGTGACTGTTAGCAAAAGTTTAATTTGTAAACATGAAAATTATATCAAGTAGGGCCAGCCCCGTGGCTTAGCGGTTAAGTGTGCGTGCTCCGCTACTGGCGGCCCGGGTTCGGATCCTGGGCGTGCACCGACACACCGCTTCTCTGGCCATGCTGAGGCCGCGTCCCACATACAGCAACTAGAAGGCTGTGCAACTATGACATACAACTATTTACTGGGGCTTTGGGGGAAAAAAAAAAGAGGAGGAGGAGGATTGGCAATAGATGTTAGCTCAAAGCCAGTCTTCCTCAGCAAAAAGAGGAGGATTAGCATGGATGTTAGCTCAGGGCTGATCTTCCTCACACACACACAAAAAATTATATCAAGTAATTAAATAAATTGAGCTCATTGTTTAACCTTGATGTAACAAACTCAAGTTCCTATAGAAAAGCCACTTTGAAAAATCTAGATGGAGCCAGTCCGGTGGCATAGTGGTTAAGTCCACATGCTCCGCTTTGGCAGCCCGGGATTCATGGGCCCAGATCCTGGGCACAGACCTACACACTTCTCATCAAGCCATGCTGTGGAGGCGTCCCACATACAAAATAGAGGAAGATTGGCACGGATGTTATCTACTGGAAAAAAAAGAGAAACATCCTACTTAATCACCCCGAGCAAGTGAATAATTTAAGAATTTGAGCCCTTTATTAGGGGATAATTATAATCATCTAAGAGAGAGAAAACATAACGCCTATTTTCAAGTTTCTAATCCAATTAATGAAAAAGACACTGAAAATAAACAGATGCTAAATTAAATGCTGTTAACTCTCTCATCGTAGAGAATGTCAGATTAATTTTTTTAAAAAAAGGTTTCATGAAGCAGCTGGGGATACAGATTTTTTTCAGTGAAATAAGTTCCAACAATTCTTACACATATTAGATATCTGGGGAAATTCTGGGGCAATACCAGAAGACTGTTTACTGTGCATCTTTTTTTTTTTTTTTTTTTGTGAGGATATTGGCCCTAAGCTAACATCTGCCAATGCTCCTCTCTTTTTGCTGAGGAAGACTGGCCCTGGGCTAACATCCGTGCCCATCTTCCTCCACTTTATATGGGACGCCGCCACAGCATGGCCTGACAAGCGGTGCATTGGTGCGCGCCCGAGATCCGAACTGCATCGGTGTGCGCCCGGGATCTGAACTGGCGAACCCCGGGCCACCGCAGCAGAGCGCGCACACTTAACTGCTTGTGCCACTGTGGCTTGTGCCACAGTACGGGTCGGCCCCTACTGTGCATCTTTTATTGTGAAGAAATGGAACAGTCCCTAAGAGCAAATCCAAAAGAGATGTCACTCCTGCAAGGTTCAACCTCATTGTTTGCCGCATGTTAATTTTCTCTTAACATTTCATCTAGATTCTGTTCTTCTCAGCTGGACATATCTTATTTCCTCTTTTATGTTTATGTAATCCTTTTATGTTTTTGATTTTAAGGTTAAATATTTGTCTACCTTTTCCAAAGGCCATGGTGCTCTTTGAGAAGTGATTATGTCTTACTTGTGAGAAGGAATGGTTAAGACAAATGGAAAGGCGTATTTCAGAACTGCATTGTCCAAAACGTTAGCCACTAGGCACATGTAGCCACTTAAATTTAAATTAATTAAAATTTAAAATTCAGTTGGACAGCACAGGTGAATAACATCTCCATCATTCCAGAAAGTTCACTGGACAGCATTGTTCTAGAAGGTTGTTCAATCTAGATGATCTTGTTCTCTTTGCCTATTCTAATCTCATCATTTCACCAAGAAAGTCTTAATTTTTTACAGCTGTAGTTATGAGCGATATTGGTATACATAGTCGGGTCTGATACTCTTTCCCCTTTAGGAGTCACCATCCCTATGGCTTGGGGAGTCCCAGTGCTATATTCACAAGGATGTTAAAGGCATTCCACCATTTCACCTTAGGAAGTCTCACAGTGGTCCTTAAACAAATAGAAAACAAACTTTTCTGTCCTCACATTTATATTTCACCACATCCCCTTTCCGTCTTGGTTTGGAGTCACCTACCTAATATGCCATCCCCACCTCAACACACCACTACCAATGTGCAAGTACTTTGGGAAAGAAGATTGTTGTTGCTATTAAAACAATATGAAAGCACCTGAGTTTTGTAAAGTTATCCATAACTATGAATAACACGTTTGGTGATAAATGTTTATTGGGAAGCATCTAGTTTTATGTATTTGTTTAGCAAGAGTTTTTAGACACTAGGAGTCAGATCAAAAATTAAGAAGCTGGGGGCCGGCCCGGTGGCTTAGTGGTTAAGTTTGCACACTCCGCTTCTTTGGTGGCCCAGCATTCACAGATTCAGATCCCAGGCGCGGACCTACGCGCTGCTTATCAAGCCATGCTCTGGTGGCATCCCATATAAAGTAGAGAAAGATGGGCATGGATATTAGCCCAGAGCCAATCTTCCTCAGCAAAAAGAGGGGGATTGGCAACAGATGTTAGTTCAGGGCTAATCTTCCTCTTACACACACACACAATTAAGAAGCTGGAGGCTGGCCCGGTGGTATAGTGGTTAAATTCTTGCGCTCCGCTCAGTGGCCCAGAGTTCATGGGTTTGGATCCTGGGCATGGACCTACACACCACTCATCAACCCATGCTGTGGCAGCATCCCACATATAAAATAGAGGAGGACTGGCACAAATGTTAGCTTAGGGACAATCTTCCTCAAGCAAAAAGAGGAAGATTGGCCACAGATGTTAGTTCAGGGCCAATCTTCTTAACAACAACAACAACAAAATTAAGAAGCTGAATGAACTAGCAATTTTAAGTTTTCTTAAATTTAAACAGTACAAAATTAAAATGCCCTGGAAGGATAATCCAAGGCAGAGATGATCCTCAAATCTATTTTATACCATCAGTTTCAGTATCTTCTCTACCAGAGTAGCAAGAGTTCTCCACATTCAACTTTTTGGCAGAAATGTTTCCATGTGGTACAAGCAGGTCAATGACAGACAGTAAGATGGGGAAAGTAAAAATAAAAAAGACCTGATTAATTCATAAAATGAATAAGCAAGCTTGTATTAATTAATAATTGGCCCTTTTATTTTTCCTTTTCTTGTTCATAAGTTGAATATATATTCTTACTGCTTTTGAATAAACACTCTATGAACCAAACACACGTTGTACAGAATGATATGGACTGAAGCAATATGTTACAATGGAAAAAGTTTTGCAACCAAAGAATTAATTTTGTTTTGGCACTTCATTAAACAAAGAAAGAGAAATTGTATTTAGGTATGGTGTTTTTCTTTCATAGATGTTATTGATGTTTTTCTTCCATAGTATGATGTTTTTCTGCCATAGATGTTATCACTTACATCACTGTAATTTCACATAAAAATTACAAGAGGTACAGTGGACTCAAATATAAGTATTTTTAAAAAGAATATAGTAGTTTATACTCAAATATTTTAAGTAGAAAAGATTTGTGAAGAAAAGAAAAAGGGCAAGATGAAGGAGAACCTACAGTGATGCACTTCTGTTACAAGGCTTTTTCACTATGACTTTTAAAACTACATGCATATATTAGTTTGATAAAATAAAATTTACTTTGCATGTATCCACTTATAAGTGTACGAGAAAATAACTTAGTAAGCTATTAATATTATTAACCCCAGGGGAGTGGGAGTTTGGGGTGGGGGTGAGGAAGAGATTAACATGTACACTCCTTCAAAGTAGAATAAAACTGAGAAATACTATATCTACTCTAAACCTGGTTTAATAAATAGTGAACATCTTTTCAAAGCAACAGACACTCCTATGGCATCAATTTTCAGGGTTTCACAGTATTCCATTGCACAGATGTCCCATAATTTAACAAGTCTAGCAACAAATTACCATCTTTCGATCCTGAAAAGTTCTAATTTCCTCATCCGTAAAATTGAGATAGCAATAGGACCTATCTCATAGCACTGTTGTGAGAATTAAATAAATATATGAGAAGCTCTAAGAACGTGCCTGTCCCAAAAAGTAAGCACAATTATATAAGTGCTATCTATTAATTTTTAGTCCCTTCCTTCCTAGTACTTCTATTCTTGCTACAATAATTCTAGTCTGTTATCTCTTGCTAGTATTATTTACTGCAATGCCTTAAAATAGATCTGCCTACCAACAATCTCTTTCCACTATAATCCATTTTATACACAATACCAAATCTTCCTGAGGCACACTTTCCCGTACAAAGGTCTTCAAAGACTTATTCCCTATAGAATGAAGGACAAATTATTTTGCCTGGCCACTAACTTAGGGTTCCAGGTCCATTTCCTACCACACCCCTTTCCTTCCCACCAAAAACTAGTTCTTTTTTCCCCCTACATTCAACCTCCTGGAATTTGCTCCATGCTTTTCCCTCAGCCTGGAATACTTTTCTCAATTCCCATCTCTTCAAGTTCATATCCTACTAATCTTCAGTCTTCTGGCTGAAAGTAAGCTCTCCATCCAATGAACTGTCAAAGGACACAAGATACCTCATCCTAGAAAAACTTTCAGATTGTACCTTATATTATAGCTATCACATATATATTACCTCCTCCACCTGATGGATTTCAAATTAAATATGTGTCTAATTCCTAACTACACAGTTTTCTTAACCTGTGTTTTGGTTTCTACATTTGGCAAACAAATCTCATCATGTGCCTCATACAGTTTGTTGAAAAGATTAGAAATAAGATAAAATAACCTAGTAAGGTTGTCTTGTACAACTGTTGAAAGGATCAGAAACAGCATAAAATCTAGTAGAATCACTAGCACTTGGTAGATATTAAGCAGAGTTATAATTATTCTCCCTTGGGAATAATGCATGTTTTTGAAAAAAGTAACATGTATTTCTATATGTAAATACCTGGGCATGACAACAGAAGACAATGAATTAGTTGGATGCCTACATCTATATAGAGAATCATCTTGAACTCATAACTTCCTCTAGACGTGACTTTGAAAAAAGGTTCGAGAAAAATCTTTCCCAGTAACATAGCAAGCGTGGATATGAATATGTATAAACAACAAGATACAGTGCAATTAAGACCCTGAATCAGCTAATCTCTAAGCATATAATTTTTCCTTGATAATACCATAAAATAAAACCTCCAATACCCCAGGCTCAAAGTATCAACTCATTGACAGGTAAGATTTCTCTTTAGTGCTGAACGAATAATGATACCTGAAAGGGTGCTACATAAAGTCTAACCTTTCATCCTTTACCCTCAACTGGGAGGAGAGTGAGTTCTGTCAGAGTTCAGATTCAATGTCTCACAGAGAACACACCAATTTCAACCTTTATATATTATAAGTACATACGCCTTAGATCCAATATTGAATGGAATAATTTAATATAATATTACACTGAAAATACACAGGGTATGCTTTTTTTTGTTTTTTGGTGAGGAAGACTAGCCCTGAGCTAACATCTGTTGCCAATCCTCCTCTTGTTGCTGAGGAAGATTAGCCCTGGGCTAACATCCAGCCCGTCTTCCTCCACTTTATATGTGTGACGCCTGCCACAGCATGGCCTGACAAGTGGTGCATAGGTCCGTACCCGGGATCTGAACCTGCGAACCCCAGGCCACCAAAGTGGAGCACGCAAACCCAACCACTGTGCCACTGGGCCGGCCCCCACAAGGTACACTTTTAACAAGAACATATTTTCAGACGTTCCCCAATATGGCATATTTACTGTTTTCTTGAAATGATACCCACTTGAAGGCTCAGTTAATAATGCTATTACCTACATGCAACAGGATGGGCCAAATGGTAGTACAACTCACTACATCCCTTTGCATAATTGTATTGCCTACACAGAACCACAGTTTTCATGTTATTTAATTACAATACTAATTGTACCAATTCAAAATAAATTGAAGAAGTGTTATGTGAGAAAATATATTTCTTCACTTTAAACATTTTAAGGATTTTTTTTACCTCCAGAGATCACTACCTTATTGCTATTTGGAAAAATTACACATAGTGAGCTTCCTTATATGATTTCAAAAGATGATTTCAACATGAATCAACAGAAATAGTTTCTTAAAGTAGGTCATTGCTACAGCAACCAGTGGGTGGTTTGGTATACTCCCTTCACAATGACCTACTTTCCATCCTGTGCTAGAACAGCTTTATATAACTAGAATTTCTAGTTCTGTCTACAAAATAGTCTAAAAAAGGCAATGGTAAGACACAACATAATCCTATTGCTGCTGAACACAAGGCATTATGAATTAACATGTATCAAACCAGAATAAAGTCATCTAGTTCTGCACTTTAGTTTATAAAATACAGCTTATCATATGCTAAACAATGAAAAGTACATGTAGAATATCTAAATCAAAACAATTCACTGCTGGCCCCAGAGAACTGATTTATCTTCTCTTCTCTTACCCTCTGCATGAAACAACAGAGTTAAATTTTTAAAAATTAAATTCTAGATATACTAACTATAATAAAGAAAACAAAGTGGAGAGTCTCCATCATTAATCAAAGTCTATGGTGTTTTATTAGAAATTTAAAAATTATAAATAACAATTTGTCTCTATAAATTTAATAAAGTTTACATATGCTTTTTTCTGCTTTGTAACAAATTTTTAGTGCTTTCATCTAACTTAATTATTATTCAAATTGTCAGAATATTTGTAATACATGTTTTCCCTGAAGAGAATAATTTAACGTTCAATAAAGCTTAAATACGGGCCGGCCCCGTGGCTTAGCGATTAAGCACGCGCGCTTGGCTGCTGGCAGCCCGGGTTCGGATCCCAGGCACGCACCAACGCACGGCTTGTCTGGCCATGCTGAGGCGGCATCCCACATACAGCAACTAGAAGGATGTGCAACTACGACGTACAACTATCTACTTGGGCTATGGGGAGAAAAAGAGGAAAAAAAAAAAGGAGGAGGACTGGCAATAGATGTTAGCTCAGAGCCAGTCTTCCTCTGCAAAAGAAAGGGAGAGGAAGATTGGCATGGATGTTAGCTCAGGGCTGATCTTCCTCACAAAAAAAATAAATAAATAAAACTTAAATATATATTTTAAAAGCAAATTTTGTATTTTGTGAGGCCCTAATGGTTAGAAATCAGTGGACCTATAACACGACACAATGTCACTTTTTCTAACAAATATTTTGCAATGTCCCCTTTTAAATTCTGAAATAAAATTCATGATAATATATCTATATACACAATTTTAAAGCATTAATATAATGCTCTAACATAATCTACAGGAGAAATTAAAAGTTATTTATAATTTAAAAATAGGTAACACTTACTTCTCTGTGTATATATCTGGGCATGACACAAGAACACAATCAACTGGCTGGATGCCTATACATACATCCAGAATCATTTTAAATTCAACAGCTACAAAAACATAGTGTTGTGATAGTGATAGTGTTGTATTATTGGTGACTCAAACACCATGAGTGGTACTGCCTTTGGTGACGCAATTTTCTGAAATGTTGAGCAAGACTTAGCAAAGTTATGGACAAAACAAAGTACAGTCTTTCCTTGATTTACACAGGTGATAAGTATATTCCAGGAAAACTCAGTATATATTAAAATTGCATAAGAAATAGCTAGTGTTTATAATAAAAATGGATTTAGGCTTGAGATTCAGAAAATTATGAATAAGTTTTTCACTTACATGAAACATCTAGTAGAATATTTGAAAGTTATGTGGGACTCAGGACAACTATTTATTTTGAGAGACTATCTTGAGCATTGCAAGAAGACTTCCATTGTTGGCCTCGCCTCACTAACTCCACTAGCACCCTCCAATCATTGTGACGACCAAAAATGCCCCCACAAATTCCTAAAACACCTTTAAGGAATGATATTATTCATTATTCACATAATTTCATTCATTGATTTGAGGGATACAAGATAAATGAGATGAGATTCCAATACTCAGGGAGCTTAAAATCTAGAAAACAAACTTAAAGTTTATATGATGTACCTGACGATAACAGAACCTGTTATGGCAAAACACAACATACATTATTAGAGACACATATGGATACCACTAATAAGCTTTGAAAAATCAGGAGGGACAAATCACTTTTGCATATTTTTCTTTTTTTGAGGTGGCAAAAATTTCAAGGATGTAGTGACGGTAGAGAGAGGCCTTGCAGTATTAATAGGATTTTAAAAGTTGGAGATAGGGAGGGAGAATTATTGGCCACTGGACTGTAACCTCTTTAAAGACCTAGGCTAGGCCTTGTTCACCACTTCCTCGTGCCTAGACAATGCCTGACATACAGTAGAAGTTCAAAAAATATTTATCTAATGACTAACCAAATAAATAAATTAACAAAAGCAGGAGAAAAGGATTTTTAACGACTTGATTCAATAGTCAATGGAGAATTAAGAAACATGAAAAGGAAAGAACATTCCCTGAATGTCTATTGTGCTAGGTTCTTTACATACATTATATTCCCAACAACTTTACAAGGTATCTCATTTTAAAAATGATGAATCTAAAACTCATCAATGACATTTTCCAAAGTAACTCAGCTAAGCAATGATGTAAAAATTTTAATTTAGATGCATTTGATTCCAAATCCATGCTCTTTGCACTATGTAGTGCTACTTTCCTAAAGGATTTATAACAATCTAAAATGTTTTAGGAAAATCAGTGTGACACCCTTAAGGACATAAAGATGACTTGAACATAGTTTTTGCCTTCAAGATAGGGGATAAGCATGTGTGTCAATTAAGACAGAATACGTTAGGATTACACTGAGGTAACAAACAACCCCCAAAGCTCAGCGTCTTAAAATAACTCAAGTTTATTTCTCACTCACACTATATATCTATCGCAGATCAGCCAAGGCATTTCTGCTCACATTCAATTGGCCAAAGGAGGTCACACGGCCACGCCAGACTTCAAGAAGGCAGAAAGCATAAAGGGACAGGGAAGGGACATGAATAATGTTGAACATAATAACATCTACCATAATATCTAAACCAACATTGATATATATGTACCATATGGTGAGTTTCTTAATGAAGGGTATATTATGGCAGCACAGAAGAAACCTAATTCTTGGGAGGGGGGCAAGCAAAAGCGGAGAGGAGAGGGCATGAGGAAGAAAACATCAGAGCAGTTTGGAATCAATAAGTGTTGATCAAGAGTACACAGTAGGAAAGGGCAATCAAAGCAGAGAAAACAGTATCCTTAAATCAAAGAATTCATAAGAACTGTGTGTGTCCTGGGGGAAGAGCAACTGGGAGAATGACTACAAGTCATCTTACTTTCCAATACTAAGATCTTTATTCCCCCCAACCCAAATGTTAATTTTTCAGAATATATTCAAAATCAATGTCAAAAGAAACTTACAACTTCTGTTGCTGACAGTACACTGGATTAAGATACTCTAACAGAAATAACTCCAACTAACATGAAAACATTTAAACATAATTCACTGGACTGCCCCCAAAGTAAGAAGTCATAAGGTTAAGCAGCTTTCGCCCTGTGGGATTTCCACAGAGCCCTGGAAACCTGGAACTTAATCTAGGTTGAGGAGGACAGGAGATAAAGTCCAAGGCCCATTCAAAGTGAGGAAGCTAATAACAGACCCTCAGCATAAAGGCTGGGCTTCAAAAAGCTCCACCCACAGACCAAGTGTAAATAAGACATAAATCTTAAGTCACAGAAGAGGACAGCTCGGAAACTTGCCTGCCTCTGCTCAGTTTGGGTTAAAAGAAAATAAAAACTCCCATTCCTGAATGGAAAGAGAAAAATCTGTAACTTTACAGTGGAAAAACCTGGCAAACACTACCTAAATCACACGATCAAAGTATACACCACCAGAGATAAGTCAATCACGTTGATATCACGTACATCCTGATATGATGTAATGAGAAGAACATTTCACCTCTGTGGTATTTTCCACAAAACCATAATCCCAGTCTAAACATGAGAAAAACATGAGACAAACCTAAAATGAGGGCCATTCTACAAAACAGATAACCATTACTTAAAATCATAAAGGTCATAAAAAACAAGAAAACTTTGAGAAACTGTCACAGACAGAGGAGACTAAGGAGACATAT
This sequence comes from Diceros bicornis minor, assembly GCF_020826845.1. Classification (NCBI taxonomy): domain Eukaryota; kingdom Metazoa; phylum Chordata; class Mammalia; order Perissodactyla; family Rhinocerotidae; genus Diceros; species Diceros bicornis. Next base: position 17,233,555 of record NC_080764.1, on the reverse strand, counting down.
GACTAAATATAATGTGGTATCCTGGATGGGATCCTGGAACTTTCAGAAAAAGAACATTAGTGGAAATCTGAATAAAGTCTGGAGTTTAGTTAGTACCATAGTTTCTTAGTTCTGACAAAAGTACGGTGGTAATGTAAGATGTTAATATTAGGGGAAATTGGGCAGAGAATACACAGGAATTCTCTGCACTATCTTTGCATGTTTTCTATAAATCTAAAATTACTTTTTAAATTAAAAAAAAAAAAAAAATCCGGGGCCGGCCCGGTGGCGCAAGCGGTTAAGTGCGCGCGCTCCGCTGCGGCGGCCCGGGGTTCGCTGGTTCGGATCCCGGGCGCGCACCGACGCACTGCTTGGTAGGCCATGCTGTGGCGGCGTCCCATATAAAGTGGAGGAAGATGGGCACCGATGTTAGCCCAGGGCCGTCTTCCTCAGCAAAAAAAAAAAAAAAAAAAAAAAAGAGGAGGATTGGCGGATGTTAGCTCAGGGCTGATCTCCTCACAAAAAAAAAAAAAAAAAAAAAAATCCTTGGGGGCTGGCCCAGTGGCGCAAGCAGTTAAGTGCACGCGCTCTGCTGCGGTGGCCCAGGGTACGTGGGTTAGGATCCCAGGCATGCACCGACGCACTGCTTGGCAAGCCATGCCGTGGCAGCGTCCCATATAAAGTGGAGGAAGATGGGCACAGATGTTAGCCCAGGGCCAGTCTTCCTCAGCAAAAAGAGGAGGATTGGCAGATGTTAGCTCAGGGCCGATCTTCCTCACAAAAAAAAAAAAAACTCCTTGTACTGCCGCCCCCCAACAAATGCATAATCTCAATGCAAATTCATGGAATTTAAGTGGTCCCAAACACCTCAAGCATATCATTGTATTTAAAGTGGTCCCAGGGGCCGGCCCCATGGCATAGCAGTTAAATGTGCGTGCTCTGCTGCTGGCAGCCCAGCTTCAGATCCCGGGCACACAACAATGCACAGCTTGTCAGGCCATGTTGTGGTGGCATTCCATATAAAGTGGAGGAAGATGGGCACAGATGTTAGCCCAGAGCCAGTCTTTCTCAGCAAAAAAAGAGGAGGATTGGCACGGATGTTAGCTCAGGGCTATCTTCCTCACAAAAAAAAAAAAATAAAATAAATAAAAAAATAGAAAATAAAAAATAAAGTGGTCCCAGGTTGGTTGTGATTTGAGATAACTGTTAAAAGAAATTACAAATCCTCTCTGGATTCTTAACTTCAACCCATGCCTCAATTTCCACAAAAAAAGTTTCATCAAAAATCAATCCATCACAAAATACTCAAGGAAACAAGAACTTAACCTGAGTTGCAGAATGAGAGGCCTGAAAATGACTGAGAATTTTTTGGAACTACTGAAAGATACCAATTCAAGAAGCTCATGAATTCTGAGCAGGGTAAGAAAGGTAGGGACACGGGGTAGGCGATGGGCAGTGGGATGGAGAGGGGGGAAGAGGTATAGAGAAGGAGAGACTAGAGACAGAGACAGAGAGAGAGAGGATCCACATCCTCTCTCTGGAAATGGGCAGAGGTATAGAGAAGGAGAGACTAGAGACAGAGACAGAGAGAGAGAGGATCCACATCTAGACACATCATATTGAAACTACACAAAACCAAAGACAAAGATATAATATATAAAGCAGCCGGAGAACATTATACCCAACAAGTGGAGAATAATTATTCAAGTACACACGGAATATTTATGAAAATTAACCCTATACTACATCATAACACTATATTCAACAAATGTAAAAGAATTTGTATTGTTCATATATTGTGAAATTAAAAAAATACTTTTCTAAACAATTTATGGGACAAAGAACATCATCGTGGATTTTGGCAAATACCTAAAACTGAATGATAATGAAGAAAACATATCTAAAACTTGCAGAATGCAAAACAAAAAAAAATGTTATTAGAAGGAAATGTATAGGCTTAAATGCTAATATTAGAAAAGAAGACTTAAAATTGAGTTAAGAAAACAGCAGAATGAATCCTAAAAAAATAGAAAGAAAGTGGCCAATAGACACATGAAAAGATGTTCAACATCACTAATCATCAGAGAAATGCAAATCAAAACATCACTAAGATATCACCTCACACCCGTGAGAATGGCTATAATCACCAAGACAAAAAATAACATGTTGGAGAGGATGTGGAGAAACAGGAACCCTCATTCACTGCTGGTGGGAATGCAAACTGGTGCAGCCTCTATGGAAAACGGTATGGAGATTCCTCAAAAAATTAAAAATAGAAATACCGTATGATCCAGCTATCCCACTACTGGGTATTTATCCAAAGAACTTGAAATCAACAATCTAAAGAGGCTTATGCACCCCTATGCTCATTGCAGCATTATTCACTATAGCCAAGACGTGGAAGCAACCCAAGTGTCCCTCAACAGACGACTGGATAAAGAAGATGTGGTATATACATACAATGGAATACTACTCAGCCATAAAAAAGACAAAATGGTCCCAATTACAACAACATGGATGGACCTGGAGGGTATTATGTTAAGTGAAATAGGCCAGACAGAGAAAGATCAACACTGCATGACCTCTCTCATATGTGGAATATAAACTAACACATGGATAGAGAGAACAGTTTGGTGGTTCCCAGGGGGAAGGGAGTTGGGGGGTGGGCACAAGGGGTGAAAGGGCACATTTATATGGTGACTGACAAGTAATAATGTACAACTGGAATCTCACAGTGTTATAAACTATTATGATATCAATAAAAAAAGTAATAAAAGTAATGAAGTACTGATACATATTCTACATGGATAAACCTTGAAAACATTATACTATGTGAAAGCCAGTCACGAAAGACCACATATTCTATGAGTCTATTTATATGAAATATCCAGAATAGGGCAAATTCAGAGACAGAAAGTAGATTAGTGGTTGCTTTGGGTTGATGGGAGGGAATGGAGAATGACCACCAATGGATATAGGATTTCTTTTTGTGGTGATGAAAATGTTTTAAATTTAGATATGGTGATAGTTACACAATCCTGTGAATATACTAAAATACCATTGAATTGTATACTTTGAATAGGTGAATTGCATGGCATGTGATTTTTATCTCAATACAATTGTTAAAATAAAAAAAAAAGGAAGAAGGACATTATAAAGTTCAGGAATTAGTGAAGATAGAATACAAATACATAATAGAAACAACAAAGCCAAAATTTATTATTTGAAGAGACCATAGGGCCGGCCTTGTGGCTTAGCGGTTAAGTGCACGTGCTCCGCTACTGGCAGCCTGGGTTTGGATCCCAGACGTGCGCCGACGCACCGCTTGTCCAGCCATGCTGAGGCTGCGTCCCACATACAGCAACTAGAAGGATGTGCAACTACGACATCCAACTATCTACTGGGGCTTTGGGGATAAAAAAGGAGGAGGATTGGCAATAGACGTTAGCTCAGAGCCGGTCTTCCTCAGCAAAAGGAGGATTAGCACGGATGTTAGCTCAGGGCTGATCTTCCTCACAAAAAAAAAAAAAAAATGAAGAGACCATAATATAAACCTCTGATAAGATAAATTAAGGAAAAAAAATGGGAGAAGGAAAAATAAGCAATATTAAGAATAAAACAGGGGCTATAATCTCAGATACTGCAGAAAATAAGAAAATAAATAATTAAAATAAGATCGTATGAACAATTTTACACAAATAAATTCGAAAACTTAGATGAAATGGATAAATTCCTTACCAAAACTGACTCAAGAAGAAATTTAAAATTTACCAAGACTGACTCAAGGGCAAAAACAGAACATGAATGGTCCTATAGCCATTAAGGAAAATAAATCAATAGCTAAAAATTTTACAAGGAAAATAGAAGAGCCAGTTAGCTTTACAGATGAATTCTACCAAACATGAAGGAATAGACGATTCTAATTTTATAGAGGATTCTAATCTCATACAGAGGACAGACAAAAAAGGAACACTCCTCAACTCATTTTATGAGGTCAGATTTACCTTAACAACAAAAGTAGACAAGGATAGTACAAAAGGAAAATTACAAGCTAATCTCACTCACAAGCATATCATATTAGCAAAACCAAATCCAGCAATATATAAAAAATATTATACATCACGATGAAGTTGGGCTTACCCTTAGAAGGTTGATTAGTTTAGTATTTAAAAATTGGTTAACATAATTCACCTCATTCATAGAATAAAGGAAAAAATCGTATGACCAATGGAACAGATGCAGAAAGAGTAGCCACTAAAATTCAATTTCCATTTAGCCTCAACCAAGTAGGACATGAAGGTAACTTCCTTAATGTGAAAAGGGGCATCCACAAAAATACTTGCAGAAAACATCAGATTTAATGCCAAAATGTTGAAAGCACTTCTTTTAGGATTGGTAAGACGACTAGGATGCCTGCCATCATCGCTTCCTTTCAACCTGGTACTAGTAGGCCTAACCAGCGTAATAACAGAACAAGAGGATGGGCAAAGAAGAAACAAAGGCATGATTATTTATAGATGATATGAGTATCGATACTATCAATATATAAAAAAAGAAATATACAGAAAAATTATCAGAATTAATAGGGTTTAATGGGTTAAAATCACTTAATTTCTGGCATCAATTTACAATAATATAATCTATGTAACTTATGCCTCTCTGATCTCAAAAATCACACAAAGCTATTTATAATCTAGAACTTTTATTAGTCCTTGTCTAATTTTAGAAACCACTGCATTGTAACTCCACCAGGTTAGGCCAAAATCAAGTGTGAGATGTACTTCTAGGCTTCAAAGGATTTACATACAACTAAATAAAATCTGTCCAACATGTGTTCAAAAGCCTGCTGTCCCAGATCTATGTGTAATGCTTTTTTGTAGTCTAATAGTCCTATTTGAAATTTCTCTCCTTTAGAAAAAGACTAGTTACATGTCAATTATATCTCAATAAAGCTGAAAAAAAAAGATTTAATAAAATTTCAATTTTCATCTGTGGGGAAAAAACGACCAATAATGCTGAACAATTATTCTTTTTTTTTTTTTTTTTTAATCTATGATCTAGCACATGTAACTATTCAGGTCTGTCTGAGGTTTGGCCAATGGTCAAGATCTTTTCCCACAACGACATTACTGCAAAGAGTGATAGTCACGTAATGCAATCTATCCATCAAAAATTTACTGAGATCCTACTGACATTGTTGTGGTCCCTGGGGTAAAGAAGAGAACAAAATTAAGTGCCTGGTGTCGTGAAGTTTGCATGTTAGATGATGATGATGATGATGACAATGACAATAACAGCTGCAAAATTTAGAAAGTGTGTATCAAACACTGCTCTAAGCACTTTACATGCATACATCCCACAACCCTTTGATACGGGTACTTCCTTCAATTACAAATGAGGAAATTGAGACAGAGAGGATAAGTAATTTTCCCAAGGAAAAGTAGCAAAGCCAGGATTTTAAACCCACTCAGCCCATTTGGCTCCAGATTCTAAGCTCTCGAACCACTATACTGTATTTCAGTTGTGATCATTTCCATGGAGAAAACTAAAATAGGGTAGAGGGACATTGGAAGAGAGCATAATTTTATATAGAGTGGTCACAGAAATATTTTTTGATATCCTTCTGCCTATTCAACATCTCCCTTTGACAGTTCCCTCTAAGCTTCTCCTCCCACAGTGTCCAATCTTTTAACCGATTCCATCCTTCAAGTTACTCAGGCCAAAGTGTCACCTGTTTGGTCAGAACAGGATAGGCTTATCCTTTGATCTTGTGACTGCATAATTTCAACACAAGGCCTCCTTCACAGTAGGGGAAGAACCGGAGAATCATATAGGGGCTTTAAACTGCCTCAGCCAAGCAGTTCCTCACACAGTTCATTCGCCATAACTAGTTATGTGGTCTCACCAAACTCCAAAGGGAGATAAGAAGTGAAATATCTCATATGCCCAGGTAGGAAAGGAGCACTGGATACTGGTAAGCACCACCGTATCATCTCTGACCTCACTTTCTTTCATAGCCTACATGTAAAACTTTGGCAAATCTTATCAGTTCTACCTTCCAAATATATCCAGAATCTGACTACTTTTCACTACCTTTACCTTGACCACTCTGGTTCAATCCCCCATCATTTCTCATCTAGATTATTACACTGGCCTTCTATCCGATCTCACTGCTTTCATACTTGCCCCCACTGCCCTCAGTCTAGTCTTGACCCAGACACCAAGTGGTCATGAATAAACCCTCCAATTGCAATGACTTCCCACCCCATTTGAAGTAAAAACAAAATAAAGTCCTTAAAGTGACCTTCTAGGCCCTACAGAATGAACCTGGGCAACCATTATCGCTCTGACTCCATCTCCTACTACTCTCCCTCTCCTTCACTTTGTTCTAGACACAAACCTTCTTTGGTATCTCTTGAATATGACAGAAATGCTCCTACCTCAGTGCCTTTGCACTGGCTGTTCTTTCCATCTAGAACACACTTCCCTCATATATCCACATGGTTCAATTTCTCACTTTCTTCAGGTCTTTGCTCAAATGTTATCTTTGAAGTGAGGCTCTCTTTGACCATCCTATTTAAAATTGACATCCCCTCACTTCTGGCCCCTAGCAATCCTGACCCCCCTTCCTTGCTATATTTTTCTCTTTAACATGTGCCATCATCTTACATACTATATATATTATTTATATATTTATTATTTATCTTCCATTCCCACCTAGATATAAGCTCCACAAGAGTGGAGTTTTTGCCTCTTTTGCTCACTGCATTCAATAAATATATATACTTTTAAATGAAAGAATGAAGATGGCATGTGTGCAGAGAGAAACACTTGAGAGTAAACAACCTATACAGATATCCGAGAAAAGAAAATATCCACAGAGGGTAAAGGCTGAGACAGATGAGATCTTGTGCTTGTTTGAGAAATAAAATATAAATCAACATGATTGGAGGCAAATCAGCGAGGGAAAAGAATAATAAGAAAATGATGTTAAGGATCTACTAGGCGTCAAATTACATGTGACTATGTGAACCATTGTAGAGACTTTGACTTTTACTTGGAATAAGATGGAAATGCTTTGAAAGGATCTGAGCAGCGATTGGGACATGATATGATGTAGCTTTTAAAATAATCACTTGGGGGCTGGCCCGGTGGCACAAGTGGTTAAGTGCGTGCGTTCTGCTGTGTCGGCCTGGGGTTTGCTGGTTCAGATCCCAGGCGCGCACCGACGCACTGCTTGGCAAGCCACGCTGTGGTGGTGTCCTATATAAAGTGGAGGAAGATGGGCACGGATGTTAGCCCAGGGCCAGTCTTCCTCAGCAAAAAAAAAAAAAAAAGAGGATTGGCAGATGTTAGCAGAGGGCTGATCTTCCTCACAAAAAATAAATAAATAAAAATAATATAAAATAATCACTTAGACTTCCGGGTAGAAAATAGTATTAGGCAAAAGGTAGAAACAGGAAGACCACTTAGGAGGCTACTATAATTCTCCAGAGGAGAGATGATGGTGACATGGATAAGAGTGGTAATGGTGAAAATGGTAAGAATAATTGGAATGTGGAGAGAAATTAGAGGTAATATAGCAAAGGAAGTGGGATTACTAAGTCTGAAGTCCAAGGCAGAAATGTGGACTGAAGACAAGTCAAGTGATCAGCACATAGATGATAGTCGTAAGACTAGATAAAGGAAAAGAAGGACTAACGGAAGGAAGGACTGTCACTTTGAGTGAACAGAAGGAATGACAGACAGAAGGACAGAAAGAAGGCTGGAGAGAGAGAAAAAGAAAAGGAAGGATGAAACGAAGTCTGTATAGATAGAAGCAAAGGATAGATGTATATATTCCTAGAAGGAAAAATGGATAGAATGACTGATGGAAGGAAGGGAGGGAAGGATGACAAATAAATGGGATAAAGATGCAATGACACATACGAGAGAGAAGTTAAGGACACGTGATAGATAGAAGCAAGAATATATGGGACAGAAAAACAAAGACTGATGGGATATGGAAGCAAGAATGGACAAAGAGAGATGGAGCGGGGGGTGAGATGGTAAGAGGGTCCAAAAAAAGGGGGACAGAAGCAGGTAGGAAGGAACAATCAAACTGACATTTGAGAATCCTCTCTGATGCAGTTTTCAGTAACAATAAAGGGTCAATTTGATTTCGTTACTAATAAATGAGTTACAAACCAGTGATGGATCTCAAACACATCCCATATACACTTGATTTCATAGTTGAAAATAAGAAATGTCTCTTGACTTCATGAATGCTTTATAACTCTACAGAACTTATTCTGTGCTTAGAGAGAGAAATATAAAAGAAGTGAACTAAATGGACCCAAAGTATTACCACACCAATTCTTATTTGGTAAAGAGACTCATTTAGATTCACATTAACTTTTACTCTCTTTATAGACATTTGAGAGTTAATTATTAGTAATCTAAGAAAATGTAGAATCGCATATTCTGAGGCACATTCTCTCATTTATACAATAACCAACATTTGGGCATCTACATAGGATACAAAAAACAAATCCAGAATTCTAGTTCTTGAAGCCTCCAAGTTTAATGATATTAAGATGTACAAATTTATTATTATAGTAATTAATACACTGTATTAAGTCCCTGTTATTAAAGGACATATAAAAGGAAGGCAATTACACTGAAGAAGATCTCTAAGGTTTTACAAAGACATGACTGATTTGGGTCTTTTAATATCTATAGCAGCACTTTGTGACAGCAGCTTAAGTTTTACTTGAAGTATCTTTAACTTCTGAGGTTGATTTACACATCTACAGGCCTCCCTAATCCCCAAATCGCATAAAGGTATTTGAAATCTAGGACTTTTACTATTCCCTGTGTATTTTTAGAAACCATTGCATTGTGACACTATGAGGATAGGCCAAAAATCACATTTAAAATCTACTTCTAGGCTTTAGAGGATTAAAATGGAACTAAATAAAATCTGTTCAACATGTGTACAAGAGCAAATGACCGAGCTACATATAATGGTTTTCTGATATTTCTACCAGAAAATTCTCTTCTCCCAATAATGCTAATTTTACTCTAGCATAATTCAAGTTTTTCAGAAGTTTTCACAGAGGTAGGACTGGGGCGGGGGGAAGGAGTGTCAGGAAAGAAAAAGGACTACTAAAGATGAAACAAGCACCCAGATCTTGGTTTCTAAATATCCTTCTCCAATAAGAAGAACCAGGGTTTCACAGAGCAGTGGCTGATTCCAGCGCTGGGTGAGCAAGGAAAATACAAGATGATCTGGAGCATCTCATGATGTCAGAAAGTAAGAAAGTGCTCAAGAAAAATAAGATGGGTGGCATGTTAAAAAATAGGATGGGAGCCAAAGCTGGAACAATTTAAACAACAAAATAAACAATGATGGTAACAGATTTTAACCCAAAGAATAAAACAAATACTCATGAGTCTATACTATTATAAATAAATGATTGAATAATTAAATAAGTGGGGGAGAAGGAATAACTCTTCATTCCAGAAGAATTCCAACTAATAAATATAGAAGGAACGAAAAAAACCATGATTAGAATAACACATAAGAATAGCTTCAGGCAAGATCTACTGATGAATACTAAAATTAATGGCCGAAAGCATAAGGAGAAAGAGGATGTTTACATAGTCCCCAAGTATCTCTTCCAAAATATTTATTAATGACAAAGAAAAAAATTGTAATTTTACAGTGGAGAAATCTGGCAGACACTATCTTAACCAAGTGATCAACGTAATACCACCAGTAATAGGACATATTCATACTATGTCCCCCCAATATGAGAAGGCCACATCACCTCTGTGGTATTTTTCAGAAATGCATGACCTCAACCTAATCATTAGGAAATACCAGATAAATTCAAATTGAGGGACATCCTACAAAATGCCTGACCAGTACTTTTAAAAGTCTCAAGGTCATGAAAGAAAAGGAAAGACTGAGAAATTGTCACCAGCCAGAAGAAACTAAGGAGACACAACAACTAAATGCAATATGGAATTCTGGATTGGACTCTGGGCCAGAAAAACACATTAGTGGAGAAACTGGTGAAATCCAAATAAAGTCTGTAGTTTAGTTAACAGTATTGCACCAATGCTAATTTCTTAATTTTGATAAATATTCTATGGTTATATAAGGTATTAACGTTAAGAGATGTTGGGTGAATGGTATATGGGAACTCTCTGTATTATTTTTACAACTCTTCTGTAAGTCTAAAATTATTTCAAAATAAAAACAAAACAGGAGCCAGCCCGGTGGCGTAGGGGTTAAGTTCACGTGCTCTGCTTTGGCAGCCCGGGGTTCACTGGTTCAGATCCTGGCGTGGACCTACGCACCGCTCATCAAGCCATGCTGAGGCGGTGTCCCACATAGAGCAACTAGAAGGATGTACAACTACAACATACAACTATCTACTGGGGCTTTGGGGAGAAAAAAGGGAAAAAAAGGAGAAAGACTGGCAACAGATGTTAGCTCAGGGCCAGTCTTCAAAAAAAGGAAAAAAAAAACATTAAAAAAAAACAAAACAAAAATAGATGAATCAGAGCATCTCATGCTGAAATAAATAGGTTTGGGAAGTTCTATCCCACATCAATATTATTTCCAAATCTCCCACCATGGTAGTAACCACTTGGATAGTTTCAACCATGCATTTATTCATTTAACAAATAAATACCTGAGTGCCTATTATGTGCCAGGCATGTATTACAGAGAAAAAGTAGGGAGTGCCAAGTATGGGGGAAGGAGATTACTGTTTTAGGGGCTGATTAAAGAAGATTTCATTAATAAAGTGATACTTAACAGAGGTTCTGAAGTGAGGTAGTAAGCCATGTGGATATTTGGGAAAAGGAACAGCAAGAGCAGAGGCTGATATTCAACGGCATGTTTGAGAAACAGCAGGAGGGCCAGCGTGGTTGCAGCGCAGTGAGGGACAGGAAGAGGGCAAAAAGTAAGATGAACTAAGCAAATTATTTAGGGTCTCCTTGGCCATTGTAACAGCAATCTTTGGCTTTTATGCTAAGAGAAATGGAAAGTGACTGGAAGGTTATGAGCAGAAGAGTGATACGAAGGTTTTACAGGATAATTTTGACTATTGTGCGAAGAACTGGGCTAAGAGTGGGGAGAGAGACATCAATGAAGAAATTACAGCAATTATCCAGGTAAGAGATGATGATGGTGGCTTAGGCTAGGCTGTAATCAATGAAGGGGATTGGATTCTGGATATATTTTTAAGGCAAAACCCAGGATCACCTGATAGATAAATGTGAGGTATGAGAGAAAGAGAGGAGTCAAGGTTGACTCCCAATTCAGAGCACATGAGATGACGGAATTTCTATTTATTGAGATGGGGAAATACAGGATGAAGAGCTTTTGGGATTTTGTTATTTTATTCTGTTTGTTGCAAGGGGAAGAAATAAAAGTGTTCAGTTTTAATTTTTGTTCATTTTTATTATTTCCCTTCAGTTTCTTTTTTCGGATTTTTTTTTCAATTTCTTGGATATGAATGCTTAGGACACAGATTTTTAGCTTTTAGGGCTATCAGTGTCTATCTACACCCTGCTTTAGCTGTATTCCACAAATTTTGATATGTCATTTTTATTATCATTTAGCTCAAAATATTTTCAAATTTCCACTGTAATTTCTTCTTTGGCCCATAAGCTATTTATAAGAATATTGCTTAATTATCAGCATTTGGGGATTTTCTAATTATCTTTTGTTATTAATTACTAGCTTATTTCATTGTGGTCAGAGAACATAGTCTGTGTTATTTCAATGTTTTGAAATACAAGACTTGTTTTATGACCCAGTACAATTAATTTTGTTAAATTTTCGACGTGCACTTGAAAAGAATGTGTATCCCACAAGTGTTGGATAAAATGCTCTATTTATGTGAACTAAGTCAAGATTGTTAATTGTATTGCTCCAATCCTTTATAACTCTACTGAATTTTGGTCTACTTGTTCTGTTAGTTACCAAAAGAAATGTGTTAATATTTCATTCTGTGCTTATTAATTTGTCTATTTCTCCTTTTAGTTCTATCAGTTTTGGCTTTCCGTATTCTGAGGCTACATTTTATACATACAAATTTAGAATGGTTATATCTTCCTGGAGGATTGTCTATTTCAACGACTGAAACATCCCTCTTTATCTCTAATAATGCTTCTTGCTTTAAACTCTACTTTATCTAACAGTAGAGCCATACCAGCTTTCTTTCTATTAGTGTTTGCATGGTATACCTTTTTCCATGCTCTTTACTTCAGCCTATCTTAATACTCTATTTAAGGTATATTTCTTATAAGCAGCATATTTTAGGTTGAACTACACGAAATTGCTAATATTATACTGCTTTTGATCTACAAAAACAGAAATTTCACATAGCTCAATCTAATAGTTCGTTTTATTTTTTACTTCAGTCTAACAATCTTTGTTAACTGGAGAATGCGGTCTAATTATAATTAACAGAATTGCTGACATAATAGGTTTAAATTTACCATCTTAATATTTGTTCCACTTTTCAATGTCTCCTTTCTCGTCTTCTTTTAAATTAAGTATTCTTTATTATGTCATTTTCTCCCATTCTTAGATTGTTAGTTATAGCGTTTTTTAGTGTTTAGAGGTCACCTAGAAACCAAAACATACATCCCTAACTTCTTAAAGTCCAATATAAATTAGTACTTTTTCTGCTTCTCTAACAATGCAAAGACCTTAGAATATACTGACTCCATTTAACCTACATATATTATTGTTGCTTTGAACAGTTAGTATTCATTCAGATTTATCCGTTTCTATTTATAGTTTATACTGTTTCTATTGCTCTTCATATCTTTTTATATCTCTGTGTTTCTATCTAGAATCATTTTCCTTTTGCCTGACAACCCCCTTTTAGAATATCTTTCATGTTTGATCTGCTATTCCTATATGATTTTCTCCCTTCTCCTTCTGAGATTTCAATACAAATAGGCTAGATTTCTTTGCTATGTCCCAGATGCCTCTCACATTCTTTTCTGTATTTTCCATCCTAATGTCTCTCTGTGCTTCAGCATCTGGTTACTTTCTTCTGAACTATCCTCCAAATCACTAGTACCTTCCTCAGTCACATCTAATCTTCTGTTAAACCTATTCATTGACTTATCAATTTCAGCTACTGTATTTTTCATTTCTAATATTCTCATTTGATTATTTTCATAGCTCTTTGCCAAAATTCTCTCTTATGCAACTTCTTGAAAATATTAATCACACTTGTTTTAAAGTCCATGATTGATAACTCTAATATCTAGATCTCTTATGGGTCTGCTTATAATTGTTTTCTTTTCCTCTTGGTTTCAGTCATTTCTTGTCTTTTAGTATGCGTGGTTATTTTTGACTGCACGTGAGACATTATGTATTTAAAAACTATAGATAACCTCTTTTAGAGAATTATTAACTTTTGCTTGTGGCAGGCTTCTAAATTACTAGCTGATACAATTAATCAATCAATGATTGAGCTGATTTAATGCTGGACTTCAGTGCTTGAACAGTCTGTTTTATCAAACCCTACTCCTAGGATATTGCCCTTCAAGGGTCCCAACCAAAAGTTGAGAGTATTTTCCAGGGTTCTTCTTCCTTGGTGGGCTTTGAACTCCACTTTTCCCTTTCAGCTCCAGGAGACTGTTGAAAATTCTGCTCAGCTTCTTAGCCACCATTTTAATTTTCAAAATTGACTTCTGCATTAAGGAAAAAGCATCAAATGCCACCAGGTTCAATTCTCTTGGTTTTCCTTTTCTTCTAGATCTTAGCCCCACCAGTTCTTCCTGTCTTTGTAACTCTCTGATAAGTTCAAAGAGATTTTCTTAAAATATTTTTTCAGCTTTTCTAAGCATTTTTACCACTTAAATTGGTCTAAGACAACTAAGCACCCATTTCCAGAAGCAGAAATATTTAGGAGTTCAGTTTTACATATATTTAGTTTAAGGTGTCTATTAGATATCCAAGTGGACCTGTTAATTATCAAATGATGTATGTAATTCTGGAATTCAGGAAAGACATCTTGATATTTAGATATAAACTTGGGATTCATTGTATAAATAGTATTAATAGCTATAAGACTAGATGTATGGATGGAAGGACAGATGGATGGAAGAAAAAAGAAAAGGAATTGTAGAAGGAAAGCACTCAAGGAAGTGAGGAGACAAGAAAAAAGAGGTCGACTCAAGAGAGGGAGAGGGGGAGACACACAGTGGCAGCAAAAGCAGAGAAAGGATACACTTTCTAAAAGAAAATAGTAAGAATGGAAAGAGAAGAAGCTGGAAAAAACGGGAGGATATAGGAGAGACTATGAGGAGGGCTGGGCAGAAAGATGGCAAGGGAAGGGAGGATGTGAAAGAAGAAAGGTACAAAGCAGATGGCACAAAAAAGGAAAAGGGAGACAGAGTCAGGAAGAAACGTTGGCAGAAAGGATAGATTTTTGTAGACAGACCTTTGGAAGGATGACATGGATGGAGCAACCAGTCTTGGGAAGGATAAACTAACCAATCTTAGAAAGGAAAGATAGATGTCTGGATGTCAATTAGGAAGGAAGGAGGGAGGAAGAATGAAAGAAAGGAAGGGTGGGATGGAGGAGAAAGTAAGGGGAAGACAGACATTTGAATGAAGAAGGCCAACAGGAGGTCAATGTGAGGGCTCTAAAGAAAAAGAGAAAAATGGAAGAATGAAAAAAATACAATTAAGACAGCTATTAATATGGTGTAGTTTTCAATGATTGAGAGAGAGAAACATTTCTTAAATTCCAAGTAAGAGGGTCTGGACCTGTCATGGACTGCAAACAAATTCCACTTGCATGTGTCTGCACCTCTGAAAATAAGAAACATTCCCTGACCATACAGATGTTACATAATCATATTCAAAAACATATTCTAAGTAGAGAAAAAAAGTAGCAACAACAGAAGTGTACTTAATGAACAAATTGTGTGAACTACATTATCTTATTTAGGTAAAAAGTCACATTTAGGCTTGTATTAACTTCTACTATCTTTATGGTCCACTGGTGATATAGTCCATACCACTTTTATGATTTTTTATAGTAAATTACTAGTGACTAATAAAATGTAGAAAAGCATACCTGAAGCATTTTCATTCATTCATTCTTTAAATCAACATTTGGGCATTTTCTTGAGATACAAAAATAAATAAAGAATTCTCATCCCTAAAGCCTCCCAAATTTAATGAAAATAAGGTATAAAAACATTATATTACTTAATAACTGTATTATTAAAGTTCATGGCAGCAAGGACACACAGAGGAGTCAAATATGTCAAGAGAGGGCCATAAAGTTTCACAAAGATGGTGTTTGATATGGGTCTTTTACTATTACAGCATTTCACTGTGACAGCAGTGTAAGATGATCTTCAACAGAAGTATCATATATCTTCAGGAACTGAATTACACTAGTACAAGTATATGTAACTTATGCTGCCCTCATTTCAAAAATCACATAGAAGTGTCTATAACCTAGGCCTCCTACTAATCTCTGTCTATTTTTAGAGAGCACCGTATCGTGACCTCAAAAGGACAGGGTAAAACCAGGTAGGAAATCTATTTTGGGGCTTTAGGGGACTTACATGGAATTAAATAAAATCTGTTAAACATTTGTAAAAGGCAAACTGTCTTAGAGAGCTATATATAATGGTTTTCTGTAGTCAGATAGCCTAAAAGAAATTTCTTTTCTTAAAAATACTTATCCAAAAATGCTGAAAATTATACTTATTTTCCTAATCTATGACCTACATTATACACAATTATCTCATTTGCCAGAGGTTTTTCCAATAGTAACCAAATAAGAATGCCCCCCTGCCCTCCCAAAAAAGAAGAAAAAATCAAGGAGTTCATAGAAAGTGAACCACAGTATTCTAATGTAATTAGATGTGTGGCTCTTTCCAAAAATGACAGTACCTACTCACCACAATGGCAGTCCCTTGAACAATGCTAAGTATTCGTTTATTCAACAAATATTTATTGGAAACCTATTATGCACTACAGATTGTACTAGATGTTAGGGACACAGCTGTGACATTTTTTAAAAAAGACATTCCTGCCATTGTGTAGCTTACATTCTGGTGGGGGAGGGATGGAGACAGAATAATAAAAAAACCAAAAAGGAAATCAGTCAGATGGTAATAAGTGAACAATGCAAGGTTAATGGGGGAATAGGGATTTTAGGGAATAAAGGAATGCAGATTGCTCTTTTATATGAGACTGTCAGGAAAATCCTCAGTGATAAGGAAACATTTGTGCAGAGACCTGAAGAAAAGTGAGGGAGCAAGCCATGCTGGAGAAAATATTCTGTGCAGATTGAACAGCAAATGTACAGTCCAGATAAAGAATATGCATGATATTTTGAAAAGAATACTCAAGAGGCCAGTATGGCTGCAGCACAGAGTAAAAGGCAGAGTGGTAAGAGATTAGGTTAGAAAGTTATCAAGTTCCAGTTCACACAATATCTTATAAACTATTGTAAGGATGTTACCTTTTACTCAGATGTAAGTTACTAGAGGATTGATCTTACTTGTGATTATGAAGGATCATAATAGGTTAAAGGGGAGGAAAGGCAGAACCAGGGAAATCTAAAAGGAGACTATTGCAATATTCTATGTGGTTGTTTGGGCCAAGGTAGTTAATAGGGAGGTATGAGACATGGCCTGCATTTGGATACATTTTGAAAGCAGAGCCAACACAATTAACATGTTTAGAGTAAAAAAATATATATAAACAAAAGCAAGCAAACAAGCAAAAAACAAAACAAAAAGTTTAGGGAATAAGAAATGGCATAGTTGAAAAAGAACCAAAGAAAGAAAACCTCTTTATATAAAAATATATAATTGAAATAAAACATAACGATACAGTTAAGAAGAGAATTTATGAAATAGAAAGTTCCATATAAAGAAATTTTACAAATTTGAAGTACAGAGAGACAAAAAGATGGAAAATTATGGAGAAGTAAGACATTAAGAATGCAGTGAAGGGGCCAGCTTTGTGGGGTGCGGGTTAAGTTCATATGCTCTCCTTTGGCAGCCCAGCATTTGCAGGTTCAGATCCTGGGCACAGACCTATGCACCGCTTATCAAAGCCATGCTGTGGTGGTGTCCACGTAGAGTAGAGGAAGATGGGCACAGATCTTAGCCCAGGGCCAATCTTTCTCAGCAAAAAAGAGGAGGATTGGCAACAGATGTTAGCTCAGGGCTAATCTTCCTTAAAAAAAAAATGCAGTGAAAACATCTAACACATGTATAAATGAAGTTCCAAAAGGAGAAAGGAGAATGAGGCAGGGGCAATATGTGAAAAGGTAACAGCTGAAAAAATTTCAGAACTGATGAAAGATCTTACAAATCCACGAGAAAAAAATGTAAAGAAACTTAAACCTAGATTCATCATTGAAA
Organism: Diceros bicornis minor; assembly: GCF_020826845.1. Taxonomy (NCBI): domain Eukaryota; kingdom Metazoa; phylum Chordata; class Mammalia; order Perissodactyla; family Rhinocerotidae; genus Diceros; species Diceros bicornis. The sequence goes on along the minus strand of NC_080764.1, from coordinate 17,216,155 downwards.
AACTAAAGAACATATCAGAGAAAGAGAAGACTTAAAATTAGACAAAAAGAAACAACACATTATCCTCAAAAAAGTAACAGTAGAAATGGCAGCTGACTATAACTATTATCTCCAATGTGCTAAGACAAAATAATTGTCAACTTAGAATTCTACACCCAGTGTAAATAAGGACAGAAAGACAGTCTTTTCAGATTAACAAAACTTGAGTTTGCCACTAGCATTCCTTCACTATAGAGAATTCTAAAAGATGTATCTGAGATAAAAGATGTGACGGCCCGGCCCGGTGGCGTAGCGGTTAAGTTTGCACGCTCTGCTTCAACTTCAACAGTCTGGGGTTCGCAGGTTCGGATCCCGGGCAGGGACCAATGCATCACCTGTCAAGGCATGCTGTGGCAGCGTACCATATAAAGTAGAGGAAGATGGGCACAGATGTTAGCCCTGGGCCAATCTTCCTCAGCAAAAAGAGGAGGATTGGCAACAGATGTTAGCTCAGGGCTAATCTTCCCCCCCCCCCAAAAAAAAGAAGAACATCTGAGATGCTAGGAGGAATAAAGAACACAGGAGTAAATATGTAGGTAATTAAACATTAGCCTTATAAAACAGCAAGAATAATGTATTTTCACTTTTTTAAAAGCAAAAAAAAAAAACGAGACAGAATTAGAATATATGTCAGGAGGAAACTAATCAGAGTTTAAGTGTTTTAAGGGCCTTGTATTATCCAGTAAAGGGGAAAAATTACTGCTTAACTTTAGACGTTGATCAGTGTGCCTGCAGTAATTTCTAGGGTAAATACTAAAAAAACAGCTAAAATAATGTATAATTTCCCAGCAAGTAGAAAGAAATGAACGAAATTTAAAACAATTAATTAAATTTAAAAGAAGAGAAGATAAAGAAAGAAAACAGGCAGGATAAAAAGAAACCACAAAATAAGATAGTAGATACAAATCCAAATATATTGGTAATCACGACAAATGTAAATAAGCTTCAATTAAAAAATAAAAACTATCAGACCAATTAACCAAAAAACCAAATATATGCTGTTTACAAGAGACATCTACAACAAAGTTTCCAGAATGATTGAAAACAAAAGGATACAAAGAGTTCACCATAAAAATATCAAAGAAAGCAGCTGTAGCTATATTAATTACAAACATAATGGACTTTCAGGAAAAATATTATAAATAAAGGCGGCACCATTCATAATGATAAACACTTCAATTCACCAGGAAAATATAATTATCTAATAATATATATATAAAATTTACACATACACCCAACACACTTCATAATGATAAAAACTAAAAGCATCAATTCACCAGGAGTTCATATATCTATTGTAATAATCTCACAATGTACAAAGTAAAAAGTGACAAAACTTCAAAGAGGGACTCATGATTAAATTGGGGAGATTTTAACAGTCTTCTCACAATAATTGAGATAACAAGCAGACCAAAAATGATTATAGAAGATTTGGCCAACACATTAACAACACTGACCTAATGGAGAAAAAAAAGAATATTCCATCTAATAACGGTAGTAGACACTGTTGGAGGAGTAGAATATACATGGAATATTTTTAAAAAACTGATCATATACTGGGACATAAAAAAAGCCTAAACAAATTTCAAGGAATTTAAATAATACAGAGCATATTCTCTGATATATTTAAGCTAAATATTAATACTAAGAAGATAATTAGAAAAACTTTATATGTTTGGAATATAAAAAGTGTTATAAATAAATATTATAAATAAATAATTAAAAATACTTCTAAATAACTCATGAGCCAAAGAAACAAATCATAAAAAATTTTAGAAAATACTTTTTTTTTTAAAGATTTTATTTATTTATTTATATATACCCCCGAAAGCCCCAGTAGATAGTTGTATGTCATAGCTGCACATCCTTCTAGTTGCTGTATGTGGGACACAGCCTCAGCATGGCCGGAGAAGCAGTGCGACGGTGTGCACCCGGGATCCCAACCCGGGCCGCCAGCAGCGGAGCGCGTGCACTTAACCGCTAAGCCTTGGGGCCTGCCCTAGAAAATATTTTGAACTGAATGATAATGAACATACCACATTAAAGAGACTTGTGGGCTACAACTATGGTAGCAATTAAAGGTACATTTACATACTTAAATGCTTGTATCAGGGAAAAAAGGCTAAAAACTAATAGGCTAAGCATATATCTCAAGAAGTTAGAGTAAGAAAAAGATAGTAGAAAAAAGGAATGAATAAAAGTTACAGAAGATATTAATGAAACTGAAAACAAACCTACAATAGAAATCAATAACAACAAAAGTTGGTTCTCTGAAAAGATATAAAATTAGCCAACCTCTGATGAAATTCATCACAACAAAAAGGGAGAAGACACAAATAAGCAATTTCAACAATGAAAAGGACAAAGTAAGTACAAATGCTACATACATTTAAATCACACAGACTAAAATAAGTGTTTCAATTTCAAGTAATAGTCTAGATTATTTAGATCAACTTTCCACCAGAAACAAATAAAAATATTGGTTAATATATATAAAACATCTTCCTAAAAGCAGCTAAGAGCTGATAAGACAATAAAGAATCACCAAAGCAAAAGCTAAGTAGAACACATAATCAGCTTTTGTCCTAAAAGCATTTGCTAATCCCAAAGTATCTGAACAGTGGTTTTGATCAACTCATGACGCAAGAGGGACAGAAGTCAAAGCCTAGGATCAGCCCCAGAGAGAAAACCTAAATCATTAACCCAAGATGTCAAAATGCTACACAAATCCTTAGGGAATGAGTGAACCAGAAATAAAATCCTCCTCTGCACCACATCTTGTGGTGAGGTTGCCTTGGCATTCAGCAGAAAAGGAGGGAAAAAAATAAACAAAAAGAAAACAATCTTTTAAGTTGTAAGCACTAACCAGCCCTGAGGCAGATTTGTGGCCCAAATTCAAATTATCAGGGTGGTCCAAGAAACTTCAAACTATAAATTTAAAGTGTCTCAAGTGACAGTGACTCTAATGCCACTAAGAAGTTCAAATTCTCTCTGGAGAAAGGCACCCTTATCCCGGGCCTCATAAGTTCCCATAAATAATTTTTCAAAGACAATGAGAAAAACCTTCAAAGCAGCTTGAGGGTAGGGGCAGATGACAGATTATCTTCAAAGGAGCAACAGTTCTCAATAGCAACAATGGAAACTAGAAGATAGTACAATTGCATGTCACTTAACAATGGGGATATGTTCTGAGAAATGCATCATTAGGCAGTTTTGTTCTGTGAACATCATAGAGTGTACTTACACAAACCTAGATGGTATAGCCTACTACACACCTAGGCTAGGTATAGCGTATCCTCCTAGGCTACAGATGCGTACAGCATGTTACTGTAGTGAATACTGTAGGCAATTGTAAAACAATGGTAAGTATTTGTGTATCTAAACATAGAAAAGATACAGTAAAAACACAGCATAAAAGATAAAAAACGGTACACCTGTATAGGGCACTTACCATGAATGGAGCTTGCAGAATTGGAAGTTGTCTGGGTGAGTCAGTGAGTGAGTGGTGAATGTGAAGGCCTAGGACATTACTGTACACTACTGTAGACTTTATGAACACTTAGGTTACACTAAATTTATTAAAAAAATATTTTTCTTTCTTCAATAAATTAACCTTAGCTGACTGTAACTGTTTTAGTTTATGAACTTCTAATTTTTTTTAACTTTCTGACTTTTGTAATAACACTTAGCTTAAAACACACATTGTACAGCAGTAGAAAAATATTTTTTATATCCTTATTCTTTTTCCCTATTTTTAAATTTTTTTTTTTTACTTTTTAAACTTTTTTGTTAAAAACTAAGACACAAACACACACGTTAGTCTAGGCCTACAAAGGGTCAGGATCATCAATATCACTGTCTTTCACCTCTATATCTTGTCCCACTGGAAATTCTTTAAGGGCAATAACACAGATGGAGCTGTCACTTCCTGATAAAAATGCTTTCTTCTAGAACACCTCCTGAAGGGCCTGCCTGAGGCTCTTCTTGAGGAGGTGTCACTCTTTTCAGAAATATGTCCATGGCCGTTTGCTTGGTTTTTTTCTTTGTTTCCATCACAGATTTGCTTGTAAGCAGATAACGCACCATGAACATTCCTCTCTATTAACGAAAACCTTTCGGTGTTGGGGTCCACGTTTTCAAACTTTTTAAGGAGCTTGCTGAGGTCTGCAAAAGCTTCTTTTAAATCCTTTATCGTGAATTTTCTTGGGGATTCTTCTTTTTCTTCTCTTGCAGCTTTTTCTTTTGCCTCTTCAGCTATGCGTTCCTGTTCCACTTCCAACAATTCATTAGTCAATTCCTCAAGAACCACCTCTAGGAGTTCCTCAATGCCATCCTCACCCACATCCAGGTTAAAGCTGTTTGCAACCACAGCTTTGATTTTTGCAACCTCCTCATCCTTGACAAATCCTATGAGGTCATGGATGAACCACTTGAGTGTCTTCTTCCAGATGCCATTCATACACTCCTTGGTGACATCACCACAAGCCCAAACAATGTGCTTGATGCAGTCATAGATGTTGTAATCCTTCCAAAATCCTTTTCAGTGTGATCCTCAGCTGCAGCAATAACCTGGGCAAAGGTCCTCCTCATACAGTAGGCCTTAAAAGCTGCTATAAATCCTTGATCCATTCATTGGATCAAAGAGGTAGTGTCTAGAAGGAGAAGCACTGCTTTGATATTAAGATGAAGATCACCAATAAAAGAAGGATATCCAGGACTATGATCAACAATAAACAAAATCTTGAAAGGTGTGTTATTCTCCAAACAGCACTTCTCCATTTCACTAGCAAAGCAATTGAGGAGGGCATCTTGGAAAAGGAGCTGCGCCATCCATAACTTTTTATTGCTCTTGTAGTACAGTGGCAGTGTGTGCTTATGGATATGCTTGAAGGCCCGGGGGTTCTCACTGTGCCAGGTCACAAATGGTTTCAATTAGCAGTCTGCAACACCGCCCCCAAGCAAGACCGTTATCCTGTCCTTAAACACCTTGATACTTGGCATTGACTTGGCCTCCTTATGGATGCAAGTCCTTTCAGGCGTTCATTTCCAGAATAGGGAGGTTTTATCTGTATTGAATATTTGCTCTGGCAAGCAATTTTCCTCCACAATCAGCTTTTCTAGAGTTTCCAAAAATCCTTCAGCTGCCTTCACATCAGCACTCGCCGACTCACCACTCACTTTCACATTATGTAATAAATAATCATCCTTGAATCATTTAAACCATCCAGAGCTAGCAGCAAATTCAACATCATAGTCAGGTCCAGGCTTTTCTTTCAACACTGCAAACAAACTTTTTGCTTTGGCCGTGATCATCATGGTGCTGAGAGGGATATACTTCTGTGTCTGGTCTTCAATCTACGTCATCAGAAGTTTCTCCGTGTCTGATATAGGCCCTTCTTGAATTTTTGTTAGTCTCATTGCCTTCGATGAAGCAGATCCTTTAACAGCTTCCGTCACTTTGTTCTTGTTCTTCAAGATCGTAGCTATCGTGGAATGGGACATGCCTGACTGGGGAGCAATAACCATCACTGATTTTCCACCTTCGTAGTCCGTAACCATTTTTAATTTCATTTCCAGATCAATCATTCGATGTGGCCTCTTACTGGCAAAATTAGCAGTGGGTTTTGTACACTTAGGGGCCATGATGAGCAAAACAACATGAGATTAAATCAAGCACAAGACAAAATGATGCAGTCAAAAGACAATAAACGTGAGATGTATAAGGCTGCTGCTGGTGTAACATGGCATACTGTTTTACAGTAAACTTTTTTTTATAAGTAGAAAGAGTACACTCTAAAATAATGATAAAAAGTATAGCTCAGTAAATACATAAACCAGTAACAGTTGTTTATTATCATTATGTACTGTACATAATTTTATGTGGTATACTTTTTTTTTTAATTGATGTTTTAATGGTTTTTAACATTGTGAAATTTTGGGTTGTGCATTTTTGTTTGTCCATCACCATATATATGACTCCCTTCACCCCTTGTGCCCACCCCCCACCCCCACCCCCACTGCCCCTGGTAACCACAGTACAGTTTCTCTGTCCATCTGTTGGTTTATATTCCACATATGAGTGAGATCATACCATGTTTGTCTTTCTCTTTCTGGCTTATTTCACTTAACATAATACGCTCCAGGCCCATCCATCTTGTTGCAAATGGGACGATTTTGTCTTTTTTTATGGCTGAGTAGTATTCCATTGTATATATAACATGTGGTATACTTTTATATGATGGCAGTACAGTAGGTTTGTTTACATAAGCATCACCACAAACATGTGAGTACTGCATTGCACTACAATGTTACGATGTCACTAGGTGATAGGAATTTTTCAGCTCCATTACAATCTAAAGGGACCACCATTGCATATGTGATCCATCATTGACCAAAATGTCATTATGCAGCACATGACTGTAGTATATTTTTGATAAGCCGGCAAAACAGAAAACAAGCAAAAACACAGCAATCAAAAATTCTGTATCCATGAAGATATCTTTCAAGAACTGAGATAAACATATAGACATATTTTTATAAAACATGAAAGAGTTTGTCTCTAAAAAATCTCACCAAAGTAAATCTAAATAATATGTTTCAGAATTCTAAATGATATGTTTCAGGTAGAAGTAATTCCAGATGATTGTCTAGTATGCAAGAAAAATAAAGAGAAAAGGAAGTAGCAAATATGTGGGTAAATATAAATGAACTCTAACTTGACAAAATAATATTGTAATAATACCTTGAAGAATTTTTTTAAAAAGTATAGAACTAAAACACAGAGCATAGGCCAGCCTGGTGGCACAGTGGTTAAGTTCGCACCCTCCATGCGGGTGGCCCAGGGTTCGTGGGTTCAGATCCCAGGCGTGGACCTGCCCACCGCTTGTTGAGCCATGCTGCGGCAGGTGTCCCACAAATAGGGTAGAGGAGGATGGGTGGGGATGTTGGCCCAGGGCCAATCTTCCTCAGCAAAAGGAGGAAGATTGGCAACAGATGTTAGCTCGGGGCTAATCCACCTCACACACAAAGAAATAGCAATAAATTAAAAAACAAAACAAAACAACAGAGAAAAGTTTAATTATAGAAGGGAGTAAACAAGATTTAAATGTTCCAGGCCCCCTGTACTATGCAGAACGAAGGCAAAAGGTATGAATTTACCTTAGATTTTGAAAAATTAAGTACGCATCTTTTTTTTCACTTTAAAAGTTGTGGAATATATTGTATTTATGGATTTGATAAAATTTAACCACATATACGAAGAAACTCTTAGAAAACTAGAAACCATTTTTCTTAACTTTCTTACTCTGACAAAAAGATATCTAATGAAAACCTAAGAGAAGCATACTTGCTGGAGAAATGTTAAAATATTCCCTTTAAAAATTGGAACAAGACAAGGAAAGCTACTATGACCATTTCTATTCAACACTTCTTAGAGGTCCTAGTTAATGTAGTAAGACAAACAGCAATCAGCTAAGCAAACAAATACCAAATAAATAAACAGAAAGTATATGGATTTGAAGGGAAGAAATAAAATTGCCCTTATTCACAGATAATATAATATATATATAGAAAATTCAAGAGATGTTACAGATAAATTAGAATTAATAAGACAATGATAGATACAAAATCATCTCTATATTCTCCTAACAAATACATTTTTATTTTTTTAAGATACCATGTCCAAGAGCAATAGAAAACATGAAGGACCTAGGAATAAATGTAACAAAAGTACAAAAGCTGTGTATGGAGAAAAATGTCTTTCAATAAAATTTCAGCTAGACCAAAATAAATGAAGAAATATACTATAGAATGGATTGGTAGACACGATAGGGTAAAGATGTATTAAAAAACAAAATTCAATTGAGTAAATTTGAAAGTCTAATTGGCTTTATTAAAGGATTATGAATTAGGCAACACCTCATGTGGCAGGCAGAGAGAGACTCTGAGGGGTTACACAACATAGAAGCCTTTTATAGTAAGGAGGGCAAGACAAGAAAAGAAGTCATTAGCAAGGAAAAAATGAAAAGTTCATTGGAAGAAATTAAAAGTTCAGGTGATGAGTGCTTCTCACTGGCTAAGCTACAGCATTTTCCATTGGCTAGGCTTGTTGCTGAGTAAGAAGGACGTCTTCCTTCCTTCTGCTGGCGCAGTAAAGTAGTTGCACGTCCTTTTCGGGAGTGGAAGGTACTCTCTTCCTGTTGGGGTCTGTAACTGCAGCTGTAATTACTGACACTGTAACTGACATCTTTCTGATTGGGGTAACTGACATCTTCTTGATGGGGTCATTGAGGATAGTGGTAGGGCATGAGAGCTCCCTCTACAGGCCTTTCTGACTCCAATTTTAGTTGAGGTTTCCTCATTAATTTTCACAGCGTTAATCTCCTCTAATTCATATATAGATTTAATACAATGCAATTCCAATAAAAATTCAAACAGGTGGTTTGTGGGAGTAGGGAAGAGGATGGTTGGAGAAGGGACAGCAGGGACTATTTTCTGCTTTTTCTCAAGAGCCTTAATATTTTCTGATACTAATAAACTATAAGTACATTTAACTTTAATAAAAATAAACATAGCAAAGAAAAAATATTAATAATGAATGAAAATATGCCAAATTTTAAGCAACTGTTGCTTCTGGATGAAGGGATTTAGAGTCCCTCACCCTCTTAAAAAAATAATTTTCCTTTCTTTCCAATCTTTCTTCAATGAATCCTATTGTTTGCCCCCCTCAATACTACTTCTTTTGGCTTTTAAAACTGAAATATAACAAGCATACAAATAAACACACCAAGCATAAGTTATTTCACAATGAATTATTACGAAGCAAACATCCTTGATTAATCACTTTCGTGTCACGAAACAGGACATAACCAGCACTCCAGAAACAACTCTTCCATTCATTCCCATATCGCAAAGGAAACCACTCTCCTGATTTCTAATTCCTGATTTCTAATTCTATAAATCAGTTCTGTCGTTTCTGAACTTTAGTTCATGGAATCATATAGTATATATATTCTTTTGTTTCTGGTTTTTTTCATTAAACATATTTGTGGGTTTTATCCATGTCATTGCATATAGCTGCAGTTAGTTCCTTTTTTACAGTGTTCTAATATATGAATATACCAATTTATTTATCCATTTTACTGTTAATGGCCATTTGGGTTGATTCTAGTTTGGAGCTACTACAAATAATGCTGTTATGAATACAATGTGCATTCATCTACACATGTGCATGAATTTCTACTGAGTGTATACTCAGGAGTGAAACATCTAGGTTATTGGTAATGTAAATACTCAACACAGAGCCCTATAGTTTCCCAAAGTGTTAACTACTGTTCATACTCCTAATGGCAGTGCATGAAAGTTCCAGCTGTTCCACATCTTCATCAATACTTTGTACTACCAGATTTTTTCATTTTAGCCAATCAATCCAGAAGGTATGTAGCGGCGTTTCACTGTGATTTAACTTATATTTTCCAAATATTTAATGTGGCTGGGCAACTTTTACCATGTCTTCAGGCTATTTGGATATCCTCTTTTGTGAGACGCCTGTTCAAATTCTTGCTTATTTTTCTATTGAGTTATCTATATTTTTCCTACAGATTTTTAGTTTTTTTTCTTTTTTTTTTTTTTTTTGTGAGGAGATCAGCCCTGCACTAACATCTGCCAATCCTCCTCTTTTTTTTTTTGCCGAGGAAGACTGGCCCTGGGCTAACATCTGTGCCCATCTTCCTCCACTTTACATGGGACATCGCCACAGCATGGCCCAACAAGCAGTGCGTCGGTGCGTGCCCGGGATCCCAACTGGCGAACCCCGGGGCTGCCGCAGCGGAGTGCGCGTACCCAACCACTTGAGCCACCGGGCCAGCCCCCAGATTTTTAGTTCTTTATACATTCTTATAGTACTTGTCAGTTATATGTGCTTCAAATGTCTCCTTCTGCTGTCTTCTCATTGGCTTGCCGTTTTACTATCTCATTGACATTACTGACAAACAGAAGTTCTTAATTTTAATGAAATTCAATTTATCAAATTTTCCCTATAGTTAATGCTTGTGTGTGTGGGCGCACGCATGTGCGTGCACGAGAACACATCTCGTTTAAGAAATCTTTGCCTCCTCTAAACTCATGGAGATTCCTTCCCACATTTTATTCTTTAAAAGTATTATTGATTTACCTTTCACATTTGGATCTACAATTGATTTTTGTTACAGTGCAAGCTGGGGATCCAGTTTTACTTTTTTTCCACACGGCTACCAAGTTACTCCTATTTTAGGGGGAGGAATATTTGATAATCAGAAGATTGGGTTCTAGTTCCAACTCTTTAAAATAAAGTGCAAACCACTGATCTCTCTGATTATAAATTTCCTAATCCAACTCATACACACATTTAGAGCCAATGGATTAGGTGCCCTCCAAGTGTTTACAATATAGCAGGGGAAATAGTTATATAAGTACCATAATACTGTAAAAAAGTATTTTACAATACTTAGTGATGCTTTTGTAGACAAGACCGAAAAATCGGAACTGACTGGACAAGCTTGAAAATGGTATAAAGAAAGACCAAAAAATGCCAAGTGGAAAGAATTACAAAGTACCTGTCACATAGTAAGTATAAAAGATAACCGGTAAATGCCAAGTAGAAAAGATTTACAAAGTACCTGTTACATACTAGGCATAAATGATAACTGGTACATGATGGGTTGGTAAATTAAGAAGCAATATAGCACAGGAATTGAAAAAGATAAAAGTCCTGCCTACCCTATTATGAATGAATCCAATGAGAAAGAAAACTAAGATTGGGGGTGGGGGGATAAAAGAATGTCTCTTTCTTTCTCTAAAGGAGTTTTTTCATAAGCCCAAACTTTAAAAGTGACAAGACTGGCACATAATCAAGTAAAACTGCAAAAACAAAAACCTTCAAGACAAGCTTCTAGAATGTTAAAGCTGAAGTTTAAAAAAATGCTAAAGATGACAACACAACCCTTTAAAAAATCATGCTCATGGCAAGAAAATTAACAAAGAGAATTCAAGTCTATACTCAGGATAATAATACAGTATTAATAGATGACAGAGAGAATGCATAATGTCCTATTCCACTAGCCCCTGGTAAACACATACACACACATAACACCCCAACAATATGAAAGTACAAATCTAAAGAGAGAACAGAAGTCCAAGAGATAAATCTTGGCAAGAATAACAGAACACCAAAGACATTACAAACAAGCTCAAATTAAGAAAAGAGTCAGAGGACTGGAGATGAGAAAATAAGTGACTTTTAAAGGTGTGTATGTGTAGGGAAGATTCCAAAAGTTTGATTATTCACCCCTGGAAAATCATAGAAAGGGTTACTAAACAAAGTTTAGAAGTACTTTGAAAACAAAGCTTGTTCTAAAGACAATCACTAAGTTCAATGTCAAGATCTTTTTTCACTTTCTGACAGGATTATTAGACCGACAGATACATGACAAAGTTAATGATGCTTTTTGTATACAAGACTGAAAGTTCTGAACCGATAAGATTTTTAACTGTATGACTGTATCCAATAGAGTACTATCGAATGAGTTAACGTTAACCCGGAGTGAGGACGCTAAATGAAACATATGGTGAGGCTTTCTGTTTGTACTGATATATCTCTTGACAATTTCATCATTATTTTCAATTACACAAAGATGCTAGAAGGATTTTGAATATAATAATCATGTTTTATATTAAGACACTATTAACATAAACATGGCTTGGGCAAGTGGTTTAATCCCACTGGACCTATTTCTTCATCTGATAAGTAGACTAAATCAGAAGACTTTCAAACTTTTTGACAGTGATCCACAGTTAAGAACAACTACTAATTAGCACAGGCACTGACTGAGTACAACTAATCATTTTTGTGTGTGTGTAACTAAAACAAAAGTTTCATAAAATAACTTACCCTTATAACATAATGCCCCCTATATTTTCTATTCTAGACCACTATTTTTAATGTAGATTACAACCCGTAAAATTGATTTCATAACTAAAAATGGGACACAAACTGTGGTTTGAAAAAACGGACTAGATGACTTCCAAAGTCATCTACAACTCTAAAATTGTATAAATATTTCTCTAATTTAGATACTGACGTATAATATATGATATCAAATCAGTAGATGACATATATCTGACATAAACAGTGACAATGATGGAATTCAGAATTATACCAAATAGATGAACACTGTGTTGATAACAAGATGAATCTACAGAGATAAGGGTCTACATTTAGGTTCAGAAATGCCCTCAACAAGTAAACAACGCCTGGCAACAAGTCAGATGAAAAAGACCTGGAGGCTTTATTAACTAGAAGCTTATAAGATCTCAGTGGAATCTGCCAGTTACCCAGTCTTGATCTATAAATAAAACAGTAAGTTTTAAATAAATATGTGTGGTAGAAATAAATATTTTGGTGTCATGCAGACTAACGATAATCTGAGATCAAGTTTAATCTGGATCAGCTACTAGTTCTAGACCCCATCCTTTTTTATCACATGTAACATATAAGAACAAACTATTATTAATATTATATGCATTTATAATATTTAAATAAATAGTACTTCTTTTTATTGAGTATAATTTCCCATACATAGTACTAAGTATTTTCCTTTATCTAATTTAATCCTCAAACAATTCTAGGAGATGGGTAGTCTTATCTCCATAAAAAATATAAAGAAACAATCTCAGAAAAGTTAAATAGCCTACCCAGGTCACACATATTGTTAACATAAATGGTGAACCCAGGAGTTGAACGTACAAGAGTTGTATTCTGAATACTCAGGAGTTGTATTCTGTCTGAATACAAACCATGCTCTTTTAATTTTTTATCAGTGTTTATTAAACGATCTGCACCCCTGCCTTTACTGACTATTCAGCATAGACATGGACTACTAATTTCAGGTAAATTAATGGAAAATTTATTAAAATATTTAAACATTCCAATTAATAATAATAATAATGACAGTTTCCTACCACTAAGAGGGATGCTATTGTTTGCAATATTTTATCAAGATCTCTTTACCTTACTTCGTGATGGGTAACTACTTTAAGCACTCAGAAACTAATTCAAGGAACCTCCAAAACAGCTAATAGCTGAATGCTTCAATTTGGGAATGGATTCCTAATTCACCTTTTAGTTACATTTGGACTTAGAAAATATTTCTTTAAATTCTATTGCTATACAAAAACATACACATATTTTGTTAATATATCCACTAGTCTGTCATTAATTTCTTTCTCTAAACAAATGAACAAAATTAAGTGCTGGGAAAGAGTCAAACTTGACCATCAAGCCATCTGTACTATAATTCAATCTTTAGAAATCCTCTTATCTTATCTTCAACATTAAAAATCATTATTTTGGCCCTATTCAAGAAACAGTAACATGTCATTAAGACACAGCACTTAGTAAGTATACCACTAGCAGTCACAGAAATAACATTTTATTAGCATCAGTGTTGCAAAGAAATGTACACAACTACTGAGACTAGAAACCCATATACCTACCACTGTAGGACTGCAAGATTTCTGCAGAAGAGCGAGGAATTATCAGGGCTTGCCATTTTGGTACCTCTAGGCTAGAAGAAAAGCCAAAAGGAACTCAATGGTTATAACTATAATTACATAGAACTATTTACTTCTATCACCAAAGTCTTAGCAGAACTGAAAATAAAAGAGAAAATAATTAAGGGGCCGGTCCAGTGGCACAGTGGTTAAGTTCAGCACACTCCGCTTCGGCGGCCTGGGGTTCATGGGTTCAGGTCCCAGTACAGACCCACACCACTCGTCAAGCCTTGCTGTGGCGGTGACCCACATACAAAATAGAGGAAGACTGCCATGGATATTAGCTCAGGGCCAGTCTTCCTCAAGCAAAAAGAGGAAGATTGGCAACAGATGTTAGTTCAGGGCCAATCTTCCTCACCCAAGGGAAAAAGAGAGAGAAATAATTAAGATCCTGAAAGGTGCACTAAAAATCCCAGGGTGAATCTCTCCTTCTTAATTTACCATTCCCATTTCCACCAACTATCAATAATGGGGCCAAAACCTAGAGGAACCCTTATCATTTTTTACCTGGGGAGAACAATTGCCCCTGGGAAAAAACACATAATTTTTTTTAAAAGACTCAAACCACCATGACAGACTTTCAATGTTGGAAATATAGCTCCAGGGCTCCACACTGAAGAAGCTTCACAATTTAAAACCTGCGAGTATGCCCCTACTAGAAAAGGGTATTTCCCAATCTAGATGCAAAGAACCCTCATACAGAACACAAGCTAACACACAGCAGAGTCCAGCTCCTAAAGCAAATGCTACAGTTGAATGGAGCTATCCTATAAACACACACCCCCCCCCACCCACCCAATGCCTTAAAGTAAAGAGATACAGATTAAATGCAATGTTTTAGCTCCAAGTACAGTTTCTAGGGAAAAATTTTAAAGGTTTCAGATAGAAAAGGAGTTAAGGAGAACACATGCATAGTATCAGAGGGCTTCAAAACAGTTCCAAGGCTCTGGCATGCTGAAACCAAAAAACAGATGAAAAAATCAAAGACTTAAATAGATGGAGAGCTACACTATCTTCAGGGATTGGAAGACTTAATGCTGTTAAGATGTCAATTCTTTCCAAATTGAGCTACAAATCCAGTGCAATTTTAATCAAAATTCCAGCAGAATTTTTCTGTAAATACCCACAAGTTAACTGTAAAATTTACATAGAAAGACAAAGGAACAAGAAAAGACAAAATAATTTTGAAAAAGAACAAATTTGCAGGATTCACACTACCTGATTTCAAGACATTATGGTGTTGATGAAAGGTCAGATACCTAGACCAATGGAACAAAGAGAGAGACCACAAATAAACTCATATATATATGAATATACACACACACTCACTTGACAAAAGTGCAAAAGCAATTCAATGGAGAAAGGATAGTCTTTTGAACAAATGGTGCTGTGGAACCACTTGAGATCCATATGCAACAAAATGAACCTTGACACATACCACACCATACATCTTATACAAAAATTAACTTAAAACCAATCATAGACCTAAATGTACGTAAAACTACGAAAGTTTTAGGAAAAAACACAAGAGAAATCTTTGTGACTTTGAACTAGGCAAAGGGTTATTAATTACATATGGCACCAAAACCACAATCCATACAACAAAACATTAATAAACAGATTATAAAAAATTTTTTAAATTGTTCTTTGAAAGACACCATTAAGAGAATGAAAAGACAAGCTACTGACTGGGAGAAAATACTTGCAGATCACTTATCACATTTGACAACTTGTACCCAGAATATATAAATAACTCTCAAAACTCAAAAAAATAAACAACCCAATAAAAAATGAGCAAAAGATTAGAATACACACTTCAGCAAAGATGATACACAGATGGAAAATAAGTACCTAAAACACAAATTAACGCCACAATGAGATGCCACTACATACTTAATAGAATGGGGAAAAAAATATGATAATACCAAATGCTGATAAGGATGAGGAGCAACTTGAACTCTCATACATTGCCAGTGGGAATGCAAAAATGGTACAACCACTTTGGAAAACTGTTTGGCAGTTTTTAATAAAGTTAAAACATACACTTACCATAAGACCCAGCAAGCTCAGTCCCAGATATTTGCCCAAGTAAAATGAGAACCCATGTTCACACCAAAACCTGTACGTGAATGTTTATAGGAGTTGCATTGGAGGTCCTCAAGAAAACTTCTAGGTTCAGTGATTCACTTGAAGAATTCACAGGACTCAGCATATAGTGCTACTTACAGCTAAGATTTATTATAAAGAAAAGATACAAATCAAAATCAGCAAAGGAAAAAGATACATGGGGTAAAGTTGGAAACCTGGAGTAAGCTTCCAAGAGTTCTCTCCGAGCAGGATGCACTTAATCCTTCCACAATCCTGTCACAATAAATTGTGACAGCATGTTTGAAACACTATCTACCAGGAAAACTCACCTGAGCCTAGGAGTACAAGGTTTTATTGAGGGCTGGTCACCCAGTCACCGTAGCTTAGCACATGCCAAAATTCCATACTTCCAGAAGGAAAGAAGGTGTTCAGTGTAAACAGTTTAGTCACATAAACCACCCTTATCAGTTAGAGAATGGTGGGAGTACTCTCAAAATCCAAGTTCCAGACAATAACCAAGAGCCAAACCTTGAAGCAGGCCTTTCTAAGGACAGCAATCTCAGGTCTGGTATATTAACTCTTTAACTGGACAGTGGTTTTATTCGTAACTACCAAAAACTGGAAATAATCCGAACATTCCTTGAACTGAGGAATGGATAAACAAACTGTAGTACATCCATACAATGGAATATTACTCAGCAATGACAAGAAATGAACTATTGCTATATATAACAACATGGATGAATATCAAATGTATTATATTAGGTAAAAGAAGCCAAATTCAAAAGGCAACACACTATGATATTCTGGAAAATGCAAAACACGTTAGTGGTTGCCAGAGGGTTAAGGCTAGGGGAGAGAGTTTCAATACAAAGGGATAGCATGAGGGGATTTTTCTGGAATGATGGAACCATTCTATATCTTGATTTTAGTGGTGGTTATAATGCTCTGTGCATTCATCAAAACTCATAGAGCCATATACCAAAAAGAGTGAATTTTACTGTATGTTCATTAAATTTTTTAAAAAGTAAAATACAGTTCCCCACACTAAACATGAGTAATATGAAAAGAAATAACATGGCAACATTAATGTAAGTAAGAGACAAAAATAATTCCACAGCAAGCAAAAAGACAAATAATCCAGTATAGAAGAAAACAGAACACAAGAAAAAGACGAAAAATCTGCCAAAAAGATCTGCGGCTTCAGGTGAACTTAAAAAGAACGTCAAATCAATTAAACAAGTGCTCAAACACAAAAATGATAAAATAGTAGAATGAAATAAAAAGATCTCAGGGCTAAAAAAAATAAAAACCAAAAGGCCACCAGCATAGAATAATTAAATTGGAAATAGAGAAGGGTGGAACCCACACAATATAACCAAATGACTATGACATGTAGGAACTGTAGGAGACGACAAATAGATCACAACAATTTGAGAGAAAAACAATGAAATGATTGAAACCATAAAAAGATAGGAAAGTCAAAGCCAATCCAATTTAATTAGTTCAAGCAGTGAACACAATAAATGGAAGAGAAAAAGTAAGCAAAATTATGTTAGAAGAAAATGTCCCTGAAATAGAGAACTGAATCTGCCAAATTTGAATGGATCATATTTCACTACTGAAGGTTAAAAATTCAAATCAGGTTAAAATAGTCAGCTACATACTGTTTAAAAGAGACATACAAAAAAATAAAAGCAAAGCTATAGCAGACAAATCAAAACAAAGAGAAAGCAAGCATGAAAACATTAACATCATATAAAGGCAAAAGTGTTCGATAAAAGAAAGGATTAGTCTACTATAGGGGTCAGCAAACTATGGCACATGTCACAAATTTGACCCATGGCCTGCTTTTGAATGGCCCACAAGCTAAGAATGGCTTTTAGGGCCGGCCAGGTGGCACAAGCGATTAAGTGTGCGTGCTCTCCTGCGGCAGCCCGGGGTTTGCCGGTTCGGATCTCGGGTGCGCACCGACGCACTGCTTGTCAAGCCATGCTGTGGCGGCATCCCATATAAAGTAGAGGAAGATGGGCATGGATGCTAGCCCAGGGCCAGTCTTCCTTAGCAAAAAGAGGAAGATTGGCAGATGTTAGCTCAGGGCCAATCTTCCTCACAAAAAAAAAAAAAAGGAAAAAAAAAAGTGAGGAATGGCTTTCATATTTTTAAAGAGTTGTATAAAAAAAAGAAAAAGAAGAATATAAGACAGAGACTACATGTGTGGCTCACAAAGCCTAAAACATTTACTACCTAGCCCTTTAAATTGCTGACCCTAGGTACACACCATAACTCATAATTCACTAATACATAGGAGGCCTTTATATATTAAGGAAAGCAGACTTTTATCACATAAACTGACTTTTTTTCCTTAGCATGCTGTCTTCAGACTTTCTTTACGGTGATATTAGCATGTAAAACTTTTATACGATTATCTAACTGAATTTACCAATCTTTTCCTTTTGGTTTCTGGATTACATGTTAGAAAGACATACCCTACTTCACAGATATTTTTAAAGATTCCTCCAAAGTTTTCTTCTACAAGTTTACAGTTTTGTTTTTTATATTTTAAATCACTGAGATGCCTGGAATTTATTGTAGCTTAGCCTTTCTGGGAGAAAAGGAGGAGAGTCTATACAGCAGGACACCAGACTGCAGATTAACGGGGAGAGGTGTTGGACAAGTTTAGGGAAGAGGAGGAGGAGGTTGAGCAGGAGTTTGTATTAAGGCTGAAACCTTGAAATCAACTGAATGATAACTAATGTCATAGGTTTGCTGCCTCTTCTTACTGGAAAGCTTCAAACTATACTCCTTGTTGAGTCTTGAAAGAATGTTCTCAACTGAAGAAGTCTCATGGGTCATGAGTCATGAAGCAATAACTTTCTAACTATTCCACACCTGTCATCCTTTATTTGAGAACAAGAGTCTAGGCAGAGAATAAGACCAATCTCTTTGTATCTGAATTCAAGTTATCACTGAGTGTTGTTATCTCTCTTTGTTGCTACCATAAATAGGATTTTTCTTTCTATGATACTTTCTAACTGGTTGCTTATATATAGCAGAGGGTCAGCAAACTATGGCCCATGGGCCAATCCAGCCCACTATCTGCTTTGTAAATAAAGTTTTATTGGAACACAGACATGTTCACTTGTTGACGTATTGTCTATGGCTGCTTTCATGCCACAACAGGAGAGCTGAGTAGCTGTGACAGAGATTGTATGGCCCACAAAATCTAAAATATTTATCATCTGGCCCTTTATATGAAAAGTTTGCCTATCTCTGATATATAAGAAAGCTATTTGTAATTTTGTGGGGGAAAATTCACATAACATAATATTAATCATTTTAAGGTGTACAATTCAGTGGTATTTAGTTCAATTCATAATGTTGCATAATCATTACCTCTCTTTAGTTCCAAAACATTTTCATCACCAGAAATGGAAACACAGCACTCATTAAGCAATCACTTTCCATCTCTCCCTCCCCTGGCTACTACTAAATTTACTTTCTGTCTCTATGGATTTATATATTTTGGATTTTGCATATAAATGGAATCATATAATATGTGATCTTTTGTGTGTGGCTTCTTTCACTTGGCATGTTTTGTATATTCATCCACATTGTAGTATCTCATTCCTTTTTATGGCTGAATAATATTCCACTGTATGAATATACTGTATTTTGTTTATCCTTTCATCAGTTGATAGACATTTGAGTTGTTACTATCTTTTGGTGATTGTAAATAATGCTGCTATCGACATTGATGTACAAACGTTTGTTTCAATACCTGTTTTCAATATTTTTGGAATTCTTAAAGTGGAATTGCTGGGTTATATGGTAGTTTATTTTTTAATTTTTATTTATTTATTTTTTGTGAGGAAGATCAGCCCTGAGCTAACATCCATGCCAATCCTCCTCTTTTTGCCGAGCAAGACTGGCCCTGAGCTAACATCCATGCCCATCTTCCTCCACTTTATGTGGGATGCCGCCACAGCATGGCCTGACAAGGGGTGTGTCAGTGTGGGCCCGAGATCTGAACCCAGGCCGCCAGCAGTGGAGCGCACACACTTAACTGCTATGCCATGGGGCCAGCCCTATATGGTAGTTCTATGTTTAAGTTTTTGTGGTACTATCAAACTGTTTTCCACATTGGCTGCACTATTTTACACTCCAACCAGCAATGTATGAGGGTTCAGATTTCTCCATATGCTCACCAACACTTATTTTCCTTTAAAAAAATTTTTTTATTATAGCTATCCTAGTGGGTGTGAAGTGGTATTACACTGGCTTGGCTTTGCATTTCTCTAATGACTAATGATGTTGAATATCTTTTCATGTGTTTCTTAGTCATTGTTTGTATTTTTAAATATATATTTACTTAAAAACGCCTACAAAAAAATAGAAAAAGACAGCAATGTCAACAGAAAAACAGGCAAGACTATTAAAAGGCAATTTACAGAAGGAAAAAAACCTCCAAAGCTAATATAACAAGAAATGTTCAAACCTATTAGTAAGTAGAAAAGCACAAATTAAAACAATCATATCTCACTTTATACATACACTGGTAAAATTTAGAAATTTGGATAATTTTTAAATGTTGGAACATAAAAATATAGGAACACTCATGCACTGCTAGAGGGAATACAGACTGGTTCGGCTATTGTTGATAGTAGCAATCTGGCATTTCTTAGTCAAACCAAGTATAGGGCTATCTTACAACCCAGCAATTCTATTCACCTGTATATATGTTCCAAAGAAATCCTCACATAGAGTCATGTACAAGGATGTTCACTGCAACATAACTTGTGGTATCAGGAAATTGGAAATAAATAGGTAGGTATCACTAAGATGACAGGTAGGAAAATGAGGTAGATGTCCCACAGAGTATTACACAACTATTAGAAGCAATGAATTAGAAGTACCAACATAAGCAGATCTTAAAATTTTAGTGTCTACGGAAAAAAACAGAATAAGATATATAACACAATAACTTTTATGTAAATTAAAAAATAAATGCACACAAAACAACAATGTCCATTTTGCAAGAAAACATAGTTACAAAAAGATAAACAAATATATTAGAATATAAACAATATAAAATATACTATAAACAAATATTAGGATATTTATTTATGGGGGAAGGGAAATTCAAATAGATAGATACAAAATAAACTAAAAGAGAGAGAGAAAACAAGTGAGTGACCTTATATATACCAATGACAATAATGTGTCTTGAACTAAGGATTAGTTTAACTCTGCACTCAAGGTTAAGAGAAATTTTACTCAGCCACATCATTGAATTCTTTCATTATTAATAACTTTTTCAGTTGATTCTCCTAGATATTTCAGGTGTACAACGATATCATTTGAAAATAGCAATAATTTACCTTCTCTTCCATTTTTATACCTCTTAGATTGCATTAGTAAGCACCTCTAGCACAATGATAGTAATAGTGATGATAGCAAGCATTTGTATCTTGTTCTCAACTTTACAGAAATTCTTCTAAAATTTACCCATTAAGCATCAGGCTGGCTTTTGAGCCTTTTTTTTTTTTTTTTTTTGAGGAAGATTCGTCCTGAGCTAACATTGGTGCCAATCTTCCTCTATTTTGTATGTGGGTCATTGTCACCGCATCGACGCCTGGGAACCAAACCTGGGCCGCCAAAGCGGAGCACACCGAACTTAACCAGTAGGCCACAGGAGCTGATTTTTTATATATCCATATTAAGGAGGCAGCCTTCTATTTCTGGTTTAGCACTAGTTTTTATTAAGAATGGATGTTGAACTTTATCAAAAGTCTTTTCAGCATCTGTGAAGATGATCTTATGATTTTTTTTGATCTATTAATACAAAGATTTATATTAATATATTTCTAGCGTTGAATTACCCTTGCATTTTTCAATATGCATGTGGAGTATACTTTTAAAATATGATTCTGTATTCTATTTGATAAATCTGTACATTTTATTCCTAAATAATATTGGACTATAGTTTCCTCCTCCTCTTTTACTATGCTCTGGAACAGTGCTTTTTATAGCACTGAAGTTACAAGTTCCTTGAAAGTTTTGTAGAACCCCTATCAAACTATCTGGGTCTGATACTTTTTGTGGAGGTAACTCTTTGACAAAATTCTTTATTCCTTCTGTAAGAACTATGCTTTCAAAAGTTCAATAAAATCGAAAAGCATCTGGCAAAGTCTAACTAAGAAACAAAAAGAGAGAAAAATACAAATACCTATTAGTAATGTGAGAAAGGGACTATAACAGCAATTGTGGTGATTATTAAATAAAAGAATATGGTATACAACTTTGGCACTACATATGAAAATGTAACACTAGATTAAATGGTAGACATTTTAGGAAAATCTGAATTAATATCAAATTCAATTATCAGACTGACTGAAAAGAAAACTGGTAAGCACCAATGGAACTGAAAAGTATAACAAAGATGATCTAAGTCAAGAATTATTTCACTGCAATAAAAAGAAATCTACTCAAAAAAAAAAGAGAGAGAGAGAAAGTATTGGAAGAATACTGATGTATCTCATGGAACCTGTGCTCAGGAAGTATAGTCAAGTTCAAGGATTCTGGAATATTAGGAACCCAGGATACCTGCTCCTTCTTGGAAATGAATAGTCTTGTTTGTTCCTTTCTACACAAGTGCTCATTTTTTTTTTATCTTTAAGATACCTAGCTTCTTATAACTGCTCAGTGCCAAGACCTAATATCAACCAACTAGAGTCTCTGTATCCCTTTTCCAAAATTCCAAACTGGCACAGCTTAGGCCAGGTATGGACTCTAGAACCAATAAACTGTGAACAGGAAAAAGAAGAAAAGTAGACTACAGAGTCAGGAGCTACTAAAATGGAAGCTAATTCATCCTTTCAAGTAAGGGTTTTGATATGGGCAGTTTAACGTGTGAACTGCACAGGTACCCTGAGGTATCTACAAAAAGAATCTGCCTCCTCCCAAAAGCCCCCAACCCAAAAGACTTTGTGGTTGAATGCTAGCAAACCTTTATGGAACACAGAATTCCTATGTTATTTATAGCACTGTTAGGGAGCATAAAAAGGACATAAAGTTACCGATTGTTTTACAAGGCTAACATGATCCCATTATCAAGATATAATGGGGTGACGTCAGCATCATGGCACAGTGAGCTACTCCTGTAGCTGCTCTCCCCTAAGATACAACCAAAATGACATTCATTAGCCAAAAGAGGACACCCACAAAGCACAATAGGACGTCCGAGAGATCCACGCAGCCATACGTCTGAAGGTGGGGGTGCTGGACCCCAGGAAGCAGCTGAAGGAGGTAAGGAGATCTTCTCCCACTCCCCAGAGGCAGCGATCTGCAGCTTGGGATCTCACACAGCGGCCAGTGGGCAACTCTGGGAGGAGAGGGGGGAGCAGGCAGACCTCCTCAGGAACGCTTTAGCTTTTGGAGTTGCATCCCAGCCTGCGGGGATGCTCCACATTGAGGTCGCTAGGCCACCACGTGTGTGCTCCCACCAAGTCCAGTGGCCGAGGTGGGCTGCCAGTGAGTACAGAGCGGGCACATGCACACAAAAGAAAGTGCCTCTCCCCGCCCCTCCTGCCTGGTGCACCAGCTCAGCTACTTAGTCAGGGCAGCGAACCCATACCAGAGCACCTATGCCTGCATATGGGACCTGCCAAGTGGCAGCAGCCAGCAAACGTGGACAAGCTCTACTGGCATAACATCCAGCGGACACAGCGGATTCAGAAAACACAGCTCCTGCCCCCCCACCTCCAGTGGTGGCAGGTGGAATCTGCGACCAGACACTACCACTATGTGCCAGCAAAAGTCCATCTCATCAAACACCATGAAGAAAGATATTAACATTCCAGATCAGAAAGAAAATGAAAAGACAGAAACCAATCATGAAGACACAGAAATATACAATCTAAATGACAGAGAATTCAAAATAGTTATCATAAAGAAACTCAATGAATTACAAGAAAACTCAGCAAGTTCAATGAACTCAGGAATAAAACTAAAGAGCACAAGGAGTTCTTCACAAAAGAGACTGAAACTAAATAAAAAACCAAACAGAAGTGCTGCAGATGAAGAACACAATGAATGAGATAAAAAGAGATCTAGAATCCTTAAAAAACAGAGCTGACATTATGGAGGACAGAATTAGCAATTTAGAGGACAGAAATATACAAATGCTTCAGGTGGAGGAGGAGAGAGAACACCAAGAAAATCAAGAAATTCTCTGAGAAATATCCGACTCAATTAGGAAATGCCACATAAGGATTTTAGGTATTCCAGAGGGAGAATAAAGGGAGAAAGAAGCAGAGAGCTTGTTCAAAGATGTAATAGCTGAGAACTTCCCAAAGCTGGGGAAGGAACGGGAATTACAAATAAATGAAGCCATTAGAACTCCTAATTACACCAATGCAAAAACACCTTCTCCAACACATATGTTAGTAAAACTGGCAAAAGTCAACAACAAAGAAAAAATATTAAGGGCAGCAAGGCAGAAGAGAATAATCTACAAAGGAACCCTATCAGGTTTTCAGCAGACTTCTCAGAAGAAACCTTACAGGCCAGGAGAGAGTGGAATGATATATTCAAAATACTGAAAGACAAAAACTTTCAGCCAAAAATACTCTATTCAGTGAAACTATCCTTCAGATACAATGGAAAAATAAAAACTTTTCCAGAAAAATAAAAGCTGAGGGAGTTCATCACCACAAGACCCTCCCTACAAGAAATGATCAAGAATGCCCTCATACCTGAAACAAAAAAGAAAAGGTTTACAAAGCCTTGAGCAAGGAGATAAACAAACAGACAAAATCAGAAAATTGCAGCTCTCTATCAGAATAGGTTAGCAAACAATTACAACATTAAAAATAAAGGGAAGGAAAGCACCAAAAATAACTATAAACACTTCATTTTAATCACAAACTCACAACACAAAATGGAATAATTTGTGACAACAACTTAGGGAAGAGGAAAGAGGTGGAAACTGATTAGGCTAATGGTGATAACAGGCTATCAGAAAATGGACTATCTCATCTACAAGATCTTTTATACAAACCTCATGGTAACCACTAAACAAAAAATCAGAACAGAGACGCAAGTGATAAATAAAGAGAAAACTGAGAAAATCATCACAGAAAATCACCAAACTGAAATGGCAGTCAGAAATAAACGGGAAAAGAAACAAGGGAAATATAGAACAACCAAAAACAGGAGATAAAATGGCAGTGTTAAGCCCTCATATATAAATAATCACCCTAAATGTAAATGGATTGAATTCTGCAATCAAGACACAGAGTAGCTGGATGGATTAACAAACAAGACCCAATAATATGCTGCCTCCAGGAAACACATCTCAGCTCTAAAGACAAACACAGGCTCAGAGTGAAGGGATGGAAGACAATACTCCAAGCTAATGGCAAACAAAACAAAGCAAGTGTTGCCATACTTATATCAGACAAAGCAGATTTCAAGATAAAAAAGACAATGAGAAACAAAGAGGGGCAGTATATAATGATAAAAGGGACATTCCACCAAGAGGACATAACACTTATGAATATACATGCACCTAACACAGGAGCACCAAAGTACCTAAAGCAACTATTAACAGACTTAAAGGGAGAAATTAACAGCAACACCATAATAGTAGGGGACCTCAACATCCCACTTACATCAATGGATAGATCATCCAGACAGAAAGTCAACAAGGAAATAATGGAATTAAATGAAAAACTAGACCAAATGGACTAAACAGATATATATAAAACACTCCATCCAAAAACAGCAAAATACACATTCTTCTCCAGTGCACATGGGACATTCTCAAAGACAGACAATATGTTGGTAAACAAGGCAAGCTCAATAAATTTAAGAAGATTGAAATCATATCAAGCATCTTTTCTGACCATAGTGCTGTAAAACTGGAAATCAACTACAAGAAGAAAGCTGGGAAAGTGACAAATATATGGGGACTAAACAACATACTACTGAACAACCACTGGATCAATGGAGAAATCAAAAAATATCTGGAGACAAATGAAAATGAAAATACATCATACCAACTCTTATGGGATGCAGTGAAAGCAGTTCTAAGAGGGAAATTCATAGCAACATAGGCCCACCTCAACAAACAAGAAAAATCTCAAACAAGTAATCTTAAACTACACCTAACAGAACTAGAAAAAGAAGAACAAACAAAGCCCCAAGTCAGCAGAAGGAGGGAAATAATAAAAATTAGAGCAGAAATAAATGAAATAGAAACCAAGAAAACAGTAGAAAGGATCAATGAAATTAAGAGCTGGTTCTTTGAGAAGATAAATAAAATTGATAAACCCTTACCCAGACTCACTAAGAAAAAAAGAGAGAAGTTTCAAATAAATAAAATTAGAAATGAAAGAGGAGAACTTACAATGGATACCACAGAAATACAAAGGATTATTAAGAGAATACTATGAAAAACTATATGCCAACAAACTGGATAACCTAGAAGAAATGGATAAATTCTTAGATTCATACAACCTTCCAAAATAGAATCAAGAAGAAACAAAGAATCTGAATAGACCAATCACAAGTAAAGAGACTGAAACAATAATCGAAAACCTCCCCAAAAAACAAAAGTCCAGGACCAGATGGCTTCTCTGGAGAATTCTACCAAACATTCAAAGAAGATTTCATACCTATCCTTCTCAAATTATTCCAAAAAATTGAAGAATATGGAACACTTCCTAACTCATTCTATTTGGCCAACATCACCCCGATCCCAAAACCAGACAAGGACAACACAAAGAAGGAAAATTACAGGCCAATATCGCTGATGAACACAGATGTAAAAATCCTCAAAAAATATTGGCAAGTCAAACACAGCAATACATTAAAAGGATCATACACCATGATCAAGTGGGTTTTATATCAGGGATGCAGGGATGGTTCAACATCTGCAAATCAATCAATGTGATAAACCACATTAACAAAATGAGGAATAAAAATCACATGATCATCTCAACAGATGCAAAGAAAGCATTTGACAAGATCCAACATCCATTTATGCTAAAAGCCCTCAATAAAATAGGTATAGAGGGAAAGTACCTAAACATAATAAAGGCCATATATGACAAATGTTGGCCATAGCCAACATCATATTTAACGGTGAAAAACTGAAAGCCATCCCTCTGAGAACAGGAACAAGACAAGGGTACCCACTCTTGTCACTCTTATTCAACATAGTACTGGAGGTTTGGGCCAGAGCAATTAGGCAAGAAAA
Source organism: Diceros bicornis minor (assembly GCF_020826845.1). NCBI lineage: Eukaryota > Metazoa > Chordata > Mammalia > Perissodactyla > Rhinocerotidae > Diceros > Diceros bicornis. Next base: position 17,189,178 of record NC_080764.1, on the reverse strand, counting down.
AGAAATAAAAGGGATCCAAATTGGAAAAGAAGACGGTAAACTTTCACTGTTTGCAGATGACATGATTCTATATATAGAAAACCCTAAAGAATCCATCAGAAAACTATTAGAAATAATCAACAACTACAGCAAAGTTTCAGGGTACAAAATCAACTTACAAAAATAGTTGCATTTCTATACTTTAATAATGAACTAGCAGAAAGAGAACTCAAGAATAAATCCCATTTACAATCACAACAAAAAGAATAAAATATCCAGGAATAAATTTAACCAAGGAGGTGAAAGACCTATACACTTAAAACTGTAAGACATTATTGAGTGAAATCAATGATAACAAAGAAATGGAAAGATATTTCATGCCCATGGATTGGAAGAATAAACATAGTTAAAATGTCCATATTACCTAAAACATTCTACCAATTCAATGCAATCCCAATCAGAATCCCAATGACATTCTTCATGGAAATTGAACAAAGAATCCTAACATTTATATGGAACAAGAAAAGACCCCAAGTAGTGAAGGCAATCCTGAGAAAAAAGAACAAAGCTGGAGGCATCACAATCCCTGACTTCAAAATATACTACAAAGCTATAGTAATCAAATAGCATGGTACTGGCACAAAAACAGACACACAGATCAACGGAACAGCACTGAAAGCCCAGAAATAAAACCACACATCTATGGACAGATAATCTTCGACAAAGGAGCCAAGAACATACAAGGAAGAAAGGAAAGTCTCTTCAATAAATGGAGTTGGGAAAACTGGACAGCCACATGCAAAAGAATGAAAGTAGACCATTATCTTACACCATACACAAAAATTAACTCAAAATGGATTAAAGACTTGAATGTAAGACCTGAAATCATAAAACTCCTAGAAGAAAATACAGGCAGTACACTCTTTGACATTGGTCTTAGCAGCATCTTTTCAAATACCATGTCTACTCAGGCATAGGAAACAGAAGAAAAAATAAACAAATGGGACTACATCAGACTAAAAAGCTTCTGCAAGGCGAACGAAACCATGAACAAAATGAAAAGACAACCCACCAACTGGGATAAAATATCTGCAAATCATGTATCTGACAAGCAGTTAATTTCCAAAACATATCAAGAACTCACAGAACTCAACAACAAAAAAACAAACAACCCGATCAAAAAATGGGCAGAGGATATGAACAGACATTTTTCCAAAGAAGATATACAGATGGCCAACAGGCACATGAAAAGATGTTCAACATCACTAATTATTAGGGAAATGCAAATCAAAACTACAATAAGATATCACCTTGCACCTGTCAGAATGGCTGTATATAACAAGACAAAAAATAACAAATCTTGGAGAAGATATGGAAAAAAGGAACCCTCATACACTGCTGGTGGGAATGCAAACTGGTGCAGCCTCTATGGAAAACAGTATGGAGATTTCTCAAAAAATTAAAAATAGAAATACCGTATGATCCAGCTATCCCACTACTGGGTATTTATCCAAAGAACTTGAAGTCAAGAATTCAGAGAGACTTATGCACCCTTATATTCAATGCAGCATTATTCACTATAGCCAAGACGTGGAAGCACCCCAAGTGCCCATCAACTGATGAATGGATAAAGAAGATGTGGTATATATATACAATGGAATACTACTCAGCCATAAAAAAAGACAAAATCGTCCCATTTGCAACAACATGAATGTATCTTGAGGGTATTATATTAGCGAAATAAGCTAGACAGAGAAAGACAAACACCGCATGATTTCATTCCTATGTGGAAGATAAATGCATGGACAAAGAGAACAGATTAGGGGTTACCAGAGGGGAAGAGGGTTGGGGTTGGGCAAAAGGGGTAAAGGGGCACATATACATAGTTACGGACAAAAATTGAGACTATTGGTGGTGAGCACGATGCAGTGTATACAGAGTACTGATAAATAATAATGAACATGCACCTGAAATTTCACTATGTCATAAACCATTATGACCTCAATAATATTAAAAAAAAAACAGACCTAACAAAATTAACTCCCAAAGGAACACTCAATGAATTACTCATATTTTTGAAGAGATGCCAAAGTTTACATATAAATATGCATACATATTCATATACATATGCATTCATGTTTTCATATTTTTAAACTATTACCAATGATATACTTCTTAGGAATGACATTGTCGAGGCACTTTCTTTGCATTGTTTGAATTATTTATAATTATTATATTTTTCACCAGAAAAAAATCACATTTTGAAAATTAGCCTAGAAACAGACCTCAAAATATAAAAAAACTTAGTGTTTGGTTAAAGTAACATTTCAGTGGGGATATTATTCAATAAATAGTGTTGGAATAATTGACCATCATTTTGGGGAAACTGACCATCATTTGGGGAAAAAAATGTTAGAGCTCAACCTCAGTGTCAATATAAATTCTAGATAGAACAAAGATTTTTATGTATAAGTGAAAATATAAATATATTAGAAAAACATATAGATTAAGTATTTATGTCATCTTTGGGTGGGAAAGGCCCTTTGAAGCGTATCATTAATGATATAAACCATAAAAGTTTGAGTACAAAAAGTTTAACACGTATATTTTTTTAAAAATCACAAAGACGGCCATTCCTTTTTGTCTTCCCATATGTCTCCCTTTCCGTATTTTCATACTTTTAATTATCACCTCACAAAGGATCATTTCCCATTATAAACACACATCTAGTCCCAACTTCCCTTCCTAGCTTCAGTCCCTGCTAACCAGTTGTACCTGGGATATACTACCTTGTTGTTACCTTAACTTACACACCTTAAACCAAGCTTATCATCCTAAATCCCAAGCTAGCTCCTTCTGACTTTATGTCTCCCCTCCTGGGATCTCCAAACTTGGAGTCATCACTGAATCCTCGTTTTCTAAAACCTCCCATATTCGTCACAAATCCTTTTTAGTATTTCTCTTTCATTCAATCATTCCTTTCTATTCCCATTATATTACCCAAAATTATGGCTCATTATAAAAAATGGTAACACTAAACCCTATAACAAAGGTATTTTAACCTCAAAATTAGAATCTGACCACCCATCATACGTTAATACCAATAAAAGGACTAGCCAGCACATTCTCCAGTACACATACACTGTAGCACAGTAATTTAGTATTAAATCATTCTATTGATAGCCTTTTAACTCCTGCTGGCCTTTATCACTTATAATAGCTAAACCAAAAGAAGTCTAAAAATCTCATTAAGATATTTAGCTTGTTGTTGTTGTTGTTACCAAGGAGATAGAGCTGGGATAAGATAAAAATGGCAAAAGTAACTAAAATCAATAGAATTCCATTTTTAAAACAGCATTTTTCTTTCTTTCATCTCTGGGAAACCCTAATATCCAATTAAAACAAATATGTAATCCAAACCAAATAAAAATACGTGAGAATTAATTTTAAAATGTCAAATTCTAAAAACCTGTAGTTACATCTTTTATATTACTAGTAATTATTCTTACTGTTATCACAGAACTCATACACTCTCTCTATATCCTCTGTAAAACATACAGAGGCCATGTTGACTGATGGCCACGGCTAATTTCAGCTTGAGAAAAGCAGACTATTGCTTTCTAGTACATCTCATTCCTGTTCTAAATCAGTGCAAGTTCTAGGCATATCAAGAGGCAATTGTGTTACTCAAACCTGTGCATGCCAGCTGAACTTCTTATTGTAATCACATAAATTAATTAAATTTGATATAAACGGATTAAGTGAGTAAAAAAAGAAGGCTGTTTTATTGAAAACTAAATTGAATGCTTTATAAAGGCATGATAAAAGGTGAATCACCAAAAAAGTTTCTAATTACCTATGAATAAAATAGTTTTATAATAGACCACAAAAAATAATGTACTAAAGGAATTCTGTACACAACTTTGCTCCACAAGGGTCTTTAAGGTTTTACTCAACTTTAAGAAAATGATAGGCAATATCAGACTATGGGTGTAATTTATGCATGAAAGCAAACATGCAACTCCATCGACAAAATCAGCAGAACAATACTCATTTAAACATTCAATTCACAAGTACATATTGAACACCTACCCTACGCCAGGTGTGGCTCTAGGGCAGCAGTTCTCAAACTTTTTGGTCTCAAGACCCTTTACATTCTTAAAAATTACTGAGTAATCCCAAAGAGTTTTGTCTTATAGGTAATATCTATCAATATTTCACAAGAAATTAAAGCTGAACAAATTTTAAAACACAAGAATATACCAGCACACATTTCATTAGCTGTCATAGCAATAACGTCATCACTTATCACGTAGCTTCTGCAAAACTCCACTGTACACGTGTGAGAGAATGACAGTGAGAAAGTCAAGTAATGTTTTAGTGTTATGAAAATAGTTTTGACTTCGCAAATACCCTGAAAGAGTCTCAGGAACACACAGACATCCTTGGACCAACCACGGAGAACTGCTGTTTTAGAGCTGAAGAACCAATAATGAATAATGAGGAACCAATAACGAATCAATCCCACTCCTGTGTAAGTTGGTGAAGGAGTAAGACAATAAAAAAGTAAATCAATAAATATATAATTTCAGGTAGTGATAAATGCCATGAAAAATAAAACAGGGCAAGGAGACAGAAAGTGAAAAGTGAGAGGTTGGGGGAAGGAGGAGGGGCGATTACTTTACATAGGAAGGTCAGAAAAGGCCTCTGAGGAGGGATATTGAAGGAATGAGCCCTGCTAAGGTCTGAGGGAGTAATGTTCTGGGTAGAGAAGCAGAAAATGCAAACACCCTGGAAGCCACTGGAGGATTCTGAGCATAGGAATGACCTGATCTGATTAAGGTTTTTAAAATGTTACTCCGGCTTCCATATGGAAGAGACAGGGAAGGCAGGTATAAAAATGGAAGTAGAGAAGTTAGGAGGCTATTGCAGTAGTTCTGCAAGAAATGCTGGTGACTCGCATAGTATGACAGTAGTGGAAGGGTGAGATTTAAATGGATATGGGAGTTATTTTGAAGGAAAAGCCATAATAATTGCTGAAGGACTAGACATGGGATTGTGAGGAAAAAAAGAAACGTAGGAAAGATAGCTCTTAGGTTTTTGCAGAGCAACAAGGTGAATGTTGCCATTTTTGTGATATAGAAAAACCATGAGAGGTGGGGGAGATGGGGGCAAAACCCAGCTTAAGATGCTTATTTGGAATCCAAGTAAAAATACTGGATATTCGAGTCTGGAACTCAAGATAGAGGCCAGGGCAGGAGACGCTCGATAGCAAATCATGAGGTATTCAAGTATGTGACTAGATGAGACCATCTAAGGAGTAAATGTCCATAAAGAAGTGAGCAGGAGAATTGAGACCTGGAATTTCACCCTACATCAAAAGCTGTTAAATTAACGTACACTTATATATGTGTTATTTTTTATGCTTGCCTTTTTCAAATAACTGCTGGACCGAACGGCATCAATAAGAGGGCTTTTTCAGTACCTCTTTTTTTCATATTAGGACACTGACTCAAGAATCTCCTTCATCAAGAAGTATTCCGGAACTTTCTGGAACTCCTCCTCTCTCAAACCAGTATCTCACTCCCACTCCCCCCCCCCCCCCCCGACCCTTATCCAAACACTCACCACACCTCTACTCCTAATACCTCCCTCTCCTCCCCCAGGATTGCCTCTCCTCTGTACTCCCATGATTGATTACCTTTGCATATTTCTACAGAGGTCCTAGTTAACATTCTGTATTCTAATTACTTATCCTTTAGTCGTGTGAAAGTTTCCTTATGGGCAGGAACCATGACCTTCATCTTTGTATCTCCAATGCCTTGCAAAGTGCCTGGCAGATAACAGGCTCTTAATGAATGTTTCCTGAATGAATAAAATGAAGGGCAAGTGACTTACCCAAGGTCAGTCCCACTGCTACCTAGTAGAAAAGCAGGGATTAGAATCTAGGTTTTAGGATAGCCAGACGTTCTAAACTCACTTTAGTCTATGATTCAAAGAACTCCACATTCAGGCCTCACCTTATCTACATATTTTACTTTCTATTTATCATCCTGTCTTGACTATAAGTCCGGTGATTTTATAGTCTTAACTATAAGTCAAGGGATCTGCCCCAAATTCACTTTTCCTCAGCCTGTCCAGCCTCTGCATCCAGTTTATGTCTTACCTCTCCCATAAAAACCCTCTTCATCAATCCATCAATCATCTCCCTCCTCCATCAGCCGCACACACACACTTTCAGTAACACCCTATACAATCTGATTTCTGTCCTTACAACTACACTGAAGCTGCTCTCTCCAAGTTTACCAAAGCCCTTTGTAACAGTTAATTTTCAAAATGGTAAAATCATGACTCTCATACAAACATAACATGAATATATGGCAAAGATTTTAACTCATTAATGACGGAATCAGTAAGACACTGAAACTAGTTCAAATGAGATCTGACTTAGAGATTTATAGTGCCCACTCTACAAAATTAATTTGCACGGCATGACCAGGAATCATTTGCATTGATATGGGCAGCAAACATTTGTTCTGATACCAGTTTTCTACAACTTAACTTTTACCCTGTTTACAGAGTTGTAAAACAGTCTAGTCAATCAAGGACAAAGATGCATATCCCTAAATCAGAATAATATAATTCCTGGAGAGTCCTCTAGACAATGCCCAGCATTTCAGATGCCATACACAGAAATTTCTTCTGTCCATTTCCAAGCCTTTGACAATTTTTCCTCCAAAACTGTCACAACTCATCCTAATTTGCCTTCTCTAGCACAATGAAGAAAAATTCTTGCCACCTGTGGTTTCCATGATACAGCACTCTCCTGGCTCCTCTCTTACCTCTCTGATTGGTTCTCCTCAGTCTTCTTCACCAGTTGCTATTCATCTTAAATACAGTATTGACCACGGTTTTGATGGATCTTATTCTATCTAATATCATCAGTCATGCTTCACCTATTAATTATACAGGAATTATTCTCATATCCACAGCTCTAATATCTATAATCCCCAAACTTCAACTTCTATTTTCTCCATTTCCCATGTTGCTATCTTCGCAATACCTCAAATTCATCAAGGAGCTAAACTAAATTCATTCTTTTCCTCATCTGAATAGGGTCCATTCCTGTGTTCTCTAACTTAGTTAACGCAAAGAGGCACGAAGTATGAGAATTTTACATTCTACTCTCCCTCACCTTGCTCTATGAAACTGCCTTTTCCACAGTCACCCAAACTGTCCACTGCCCCTCTACAATCACTCTCTTGCATCTTCCCCTTCCTCATAGCCCCTTCCCTAATTCAAGCCTACATTATCTTTCAACTGAACTGTTGATAAAGCCTCTACACTGCTAGACTGTCTCTTTCCTTTATCATTCACTCAGCTGCCAAAGTTGTGTTTCCCCAAACAGGGGTTAAAGTTTTTCTGACTTGGTCCCAATTTCTGATCTGAGTTCTTACATAATAGGCATCTGTTGTTTTAGGGCATCTATCTACTTCCTACTCATTCTACTTCAGTTATTTCAGTCCAGTCAAGCTGATTCCACCCACGAGGCACACAACTCCAGCTGAGACAATCAGAGGCTCACAATGATTGGTTCAGAAATTGGCCCCAAACAGAGCCACAGAAGTGCCATGAGACTTCCGGGGCAGAGGCATATGCTTTTTACTGCTGTAACTGCTATTGCTATTGCTATAATTTACCACCAGAGGACAGCCTGTCTGAGAAGCCAACCCCAAAGAAGTGAAGTTTGAAGCAAAGAGAAATTTAGTGCTGAAGACATCTTCTGAGCCTTAGCATCAACTCATGTCTGAGGCCAATTTCCCTTGGACTGTTCAGTGACCCCTGCCAATTAACTCTCCGCTTAAGCCTGTTTGAGTCAGGCAACAGTCTAGAGGACTAAGACAGAAAAGTACTAAACAACACATCCTACCTTTTTATGCACCTTATGATTAAGTTACACCAGCCTCCTCACCCGTTATCAGAATACTGTGCCCTCCCTCATGTTATTTTCTCAGTCTGGAATTTTCTTCCCTCTGCCTGGAATTCCCTTCCCTCCATTCTCTATTTATTAACATCCACCTCATACTTCAAGGCTCAGCTCAAATGCCTCAGTAAAGCAATCCTCCAAGGCCGGAAAAAGCAGCAGAGGACCAGATTACACAAAGATTTTAAACCATACTATGGTTTTTTGAACTTTAACCTAAGGGTAAAGAAATGTCATTGAATGATTTTAAAGAGTAAAGGACATGATCAGATTTGCAATTTTAAAAGATCACTGCAGTTGCTGTGTAGAGAATGAATTAGAGAAGGGCAAGGGGGACAATGATTTGCAAACTACTCACATAATCTAGGCAAAAAGGATGGTGGTATGGGATCAAGTGGCAAAGCAGACAGAAGAATGTGTTTCTGCGATTATTTTATTTCTGAGTAAATCCTTCTCTATACTGTAAACTCCCTGACGACAGAGAAATTATCTGCTGACTACCATTTTACCCACAGAAATTAGCAAAGTGATTGGCACACAGTAGGGACTCAAATATTTGTTGAATAAATTATATAATTTGCACTCTAATCTGTAAATTATTTGAGCAGCTGGGCAAATGGTAGTATTATTTATGAAGACAAGAAACAAAGGAAAAGTCAGTTTGGGTTTGTTTGTTTTTGAGAGAGAAGTAAGGGAGAAGATGAACTCTGTTTTGAACAATTGGAGTGTAAGGTAATACAACACATTCAAATTGGCGGGGAATCTATATATACTGGATACCTTTCTGGGGATCAGGAGAGAGATATGGGCTGAAGACACTGATTTGTGAAATCTGGGCATACAGATGGTAACATTTTACAAAGAGAGATGAGATTGCCGAGAAAGGATGCAAAATGAAAAGAGGGTAGAGATTACAGACCTAAGGGGCATTTAAGAGCTGAACAGAAAAAGAGAAGTCAAGGAAGAACACTAACAGCTCTGGCAGAAAAACATACGAGGGTCCTCTAACTAAAGCAGAGGGAAGAGGAAGGTGTGGTCAAATGTGTCAGAGCAAAAAGTCAAGGAATGAAAAGTTGAAAAGCATCCTCTGGATGAAAACAGTTTCGGTGGAGTAGGTGGAGGTGGAACCAGACTAGTTTGGAGTGGGTTTGAGGGTGAACAGAAGAGAAAGAAACAAAGTCAGCCAGTATTAGACATCTTGTTCCTAAAGTCTGGCTATAAAGCCACTGAGAAACATAGTTGCAGGAGACGAACACAGTCAAGGGGAGGTTTTGTTCCTCTGTTGGTTTTTTCATTTTTACAGAGCTTGGATTTAAGCCTGTTTAAATGTTGATTGCAAGCAACCTAAAAAGAGGTTAAAAGAAAAGGTGAGAGAAAATACTCAAAAATGAGCTCACAATGTATACATATATCAAAACATCATGTTGTACACCTTAAATATTACAATTTTTATTTGTCAATTATACCTCAATAAAGCTGGAAAAAATACAAGCAAAGTTTTTAAAATGGGGTATAGATGAAGAGATTGGTTTTGAATAGGGAAAGCAATATCTCTTGCACTTAAATTATATAATAGAAGGAAAGACTGGGTAAGGATGTAGGTACATGTATAGATTTGGTTACTGAAAATTCAGACTCTACATGTGATAGCATCAACTGTGAAATAAACATATTGAAGTTTAGATATTAAAAATAATCCATTCATTGAGAATTATTTTTCTTTTTCTTTTTTTTGTGAGGAAGAGTGGCCCTAAGCTAACACCTGTTGCCAATCCTCCTCTTTTTGCTGAGAAAGATTGGCCCTGACCTAACATCTGTGGCCATCTTCCTTCATTTTATATGTGGGATGCCACCACAGCATGGCTTGATGAGCCGTGCATTGGTCTGCACTGGGGATTCGAACCTGCAAACCCCTGGCTGCCGAAGCGGAGAGTGTGAACTTAACCACTACACCATCAGGCCAGCCCAGAGAATTATTTTTCTGAATTATGAGTTTAATATACACAGGGGGCTGGCCTGGTGATGCTGTGGTTAAAATTTGAGCGCTCCCCTTTGGCTGTCCAGGTTAGTGGCTTCAGATCCTGAGTGTAGACCTATACACCATTTATCAAGCCATGCTGTGGCGGTGTCCCATATACAAAATAGAGGAAGAATGGCACAGATGTTAGCTCAGGGACAATCTTCCTCAACAAAAAGGGGAAGATTGGCAATAGATGTTAGCTCAGGGCCAATCTTCCTCACCAAAAAAAAAGATACACATAAGCATCTAGTTAAATGAAGTAACTGCCCCACTCCTAAACCCTAGACTTACAAAGAAAATTAAAAAGATATTTATTAAATGCCTACGTTGTACAAGACATAATGCTAGACATTGTGGAGAATACAAAGAGGGCTCTTCCCCAGATATGTGCCTAGTCTGTTTCCTCCCTCCCTTTTGGTCTTTGTTCTCACATTCTCCTTTATTTCTCTCCATTACACTTACCACCTTACCACCACCTGACATATTATGTTTATGTATTTGTCTGTTTCTCTTCCTAGACTAGAAGCTCCTCAAGGACAGGGACTTTTTCTGTGTTATTCATTGTTGTATCCCCAGTAACAAAAATAGTGCCTGCCATGACAGGAACACAAAATAAATTTTTAATGGACTGAAATGGTACCTTCTCTTCAGGAAGAAAAGGTACAATCTGTTAAATGGGGGAGAAATAAATATATGAGGACCATATCAATTATACAAATAAAAGAAGTAAATACTAACGGTGATGTGAAAAGCAATCTCGAAAAATGGTATAAGAGTTCAAAAGACTGTTAATCACCCCAGACAAGGTGATAAAGAAAGGTATTATAGGAAAGATGGCATTTAGACTGGGCCTTACAGGGGTAAGCAGATTTTTTTTTTCATGTGTGCCATTCAATGGTTTTTAGTATATTGACAGAGTTGTGCAACCACCACCTTCTAAATGTTCTACAAACATTTTCATTAACTCATAAAGAAGCTTTGTGCCCCTTAGCTACCACTGCCCAACTCCCCCAACCTCCCCAGCCCTTAGAAGCCACTAATATACTTTCTGTCTCTACGTATTTGCCCATTCTGGACATTTCATATAAACAGAATCAAATAATATGTGGGATTTTGTGACTGGCTTCTTCATTTAGCATAATGTTTTCAAGGTTCATCCATGTTGTAGCATGTATCAGTACTTTATTCCTTTTTATGATTGAATAATATTCCATTGTATGGATATACCATGTTTTGTTTAGCCATTTGGGTTGTTTCCACCTTTTGGCTATTATGAATAATAAAAATTCTATGAACATTCGTGTATAAATTTTTGTGTGGTATAATTTTAATAAGAAGTAAGTGAAGGAATATTTTAAATCATTCAATCCCAAAGATGACAAATCCAAGATAAAGTTTCACTGGTCTCAGATCAAATGAGGCAAAGTCAGTTTTCATTACACTTACTTTATTCAAATCAAAGGACCATCCTTTACTTTGCATCAATGTCCTTCAAACTTTTTTTTTTAATGTTAACGCATCCTTTTTAAATGAAATGATGGCAATATCAAAAGGCAGTTTTGTTAATTTACTTAGCTAAAATAATTTTTTTTTAATTTGCTTTTCACTTAAATCCAAAAATTTAGGAAATGTTGTTGATTAAAGGAAACAGCATGAAGGAAAGAAGACAGAAACCCACGACAGCCTGAATGCCAAGCTAAGGATTCAACAAACAATAACTGAGCTACTACTATATGAAAAGCACAAAAATAAAATTCTGCTCCTGACTTTTTATAACAGTCTTCAGTGGAAGAAAACAGTCTGTCTCTACTCATCATTTATATCTTTATCTATCTTTTAGAAAAGGCAATATTTAGTAGTTAAAAAAAATCCTTTATTTTTTGTTTTGTGAGGAAGATCAGCCCTGAGCTAACACCTGTGCCCATCTTCCTCTACTTTATATGGGATGCTGTCACAGCATGGCGTGACAAGCAGAGCACTGGTGCGCGGCTGGGATCTGAACCCGCAAACCCTGGGCCACTGAAGCGAAGCACGCACTTAACCGCTTGCGCCACCAGGCCGGCCCCAAAATATCCTCTAAAAGAAGAAAAAAATGGGACTATTCCTATTGTGCTTACCAGTTTTATTTCACCCGTTATTTGACAATGTGAGTTGCTGGGTGTATAAAGTTAAGCAATATATAGCCCCTATCCTACAGAAGCTTACAGTCTAAATTTTATAAACTTATAAACTGCTCTAGAAGACACTGACTGCAGACATTTAACTAGATATTATTTACCTAGGGCTTCCAATTTAACAGCAAATAGCAAACAAGCACTTACTACCCACTACTCACATTTTAAGCATTTTACATTTGTCAACTAATTTAATCCTCCGAATAGTCTTATGACAAGGGAATTATTATATTATTTTAAGATATTAATACATTAAAATATATTACATTTATCATCTTTTTCCAAAATCAACGTTAATGACACTAATTCTGCTAATGAAAGAGTGTTGTGTTTTTTTGTGTGTGAGGAAGATCAGCCCTGAGCTAACATCTGTTGCTAATCCTCCTCTTTTTGCTGAGGAAGACTGGCCCTGGGCTCACGTCTGTGCCCATCTTCCTCTACTTTATATGTGAAATGCCTGCCACAGCATGGCTTGATAAGCAGTGTATAGGTCTGCGCCCGGGATCCAACTCTGCGAACCTCCGGTCACTGAAGCTGAGCCCGGGAACTTAACCACTACACCACCAGGCAGGCCCCAAAAGAGTGTTTTATATATAGTTGCTGTATCATTCCCATCATCATACAAATATACTAAAATTTTTCCCATCTTAAAAAAAAATCCTCTCTTGACTTCACATCCCACTCCAGGTACCAGACCATTTCTCTGATCCCCTTACAGCAAAACTCCCTAAAAAAGCTGTCTATCCGAGCTCTCTCCCAACTGCTCTCCTCTCAGACTCTCTTAAGCCATGCCAAAAGGCTTTTGCTTCTGACACTACTGAAACCACTCTAGTCAAGGCTATGAATGACCTCAAAATGCTAAATATAATTTTTAATTTTCAGTCCTCATCTCACTTCACCCATCTGCAGCACTTGATGTAGGTAAAACATTCTCTTTGAAATACTTTCTCTACTTGGCTTCCAAGACACCACACTCTTATGGGTTTTCTTCTTCTCTTACTAGATGTTCCTTCTCAATCTCCTATGCTGGTTCTTCCACAGTGCCACAATTTCTACACATTAGAGTACTCAAGGCTCAGTCCTTGGACCTCCTCTCCTTTCTATTTACACTCACTTTCTTAATGTTCTCACACAGTCTCACGGCTCTGCTAGAATGCAGCTTCAACAGGGTAGGAATTTTTCAGCAATTTTGTTTATGCTAAATGCCTTGAACCTAAAACAGTGCCTGGCATGTAGTAGGTGCATGACAAATATTTGTTCAATGAATAAATAGATGAATAAATGGCTTTAAATATTATCTATAAACTGATGACTCTCCAATTTATACCTTCTGCCTGGATCTCTGTCTCGAACTCCAGATACATTCAACTGTCTATCTGCTATCTCCACTTGGATGTGTCATCAACATCTCAAAGTTAACCAAGTTCAAACGAGAGTTCCAATCACCCTCCCAATGGCTTCTCTGACAGACTTCACTTTCTTAACAAAGAGCAGCTCCATCCTTCTACTTCCTGAAGCCAAAAACTTTTGAAATCATTCCTGATTCCTTCTCTGACACCACATATCCAATCTGCCAATAAATACTGTGGATTCTGCCTTCAAAATATACTCAGAATTTGACTACTTCGCACCAAGTCCACCACTATCACTACGGTCCACGTCATTACCATCTCTCGTCTGGATGCATGCAACAGCCTCCTAACTGGTCTCCCTGCTTCTTGTCCCCCTCCACCCCCAATTCACTCTGTTCTCAGAACCAAAGCCAGAGAAATTTTTTTCAAACTTAAGTCAGATCAAGTCACTTCTCTGCTCATAATCCTACAATTATTCCCACTTTGCTCTGAGTAAAAGCCCAAATCTTGACAATTGCCTATAAAGCTCTACCCGTTCTGGGCCTATTAAATCTCTGAGCTCATCTACTACTTTTCCTCTCACTTATTCTGCTCCAGTCATATTGGCTTCTTCTGCTGTTTCCTCCAAAGGTTATAAGCACACTTCTACCTCAGGGCCTTTTCCCTTACTGTTCCCTCTGCCTGGAATGCTTTTCCCCCAGATACCCACAACCTATTACCTGCTTCATCACCTTGTTCAATTGCCACCTTCTTTGAGTTTTTCCTGATCACCATATTTAAAATCGCAACTCTAATCCCACTCCCTCGTATTCTTTATCCCCTTTCTCTGCTCTGTATTTCTCCACAGCATTTATCACCACCAAATACTATATATTTCACTTCCTGGGACACGTGCTCGAAAAGGACAAGAATTTTTGCTTGTTTCATTCCACTCTATATCCCTGGTGTTTAAAGCAGTGCCTGGTATACAGCAGGTGATCAATAATCTACCCACTGAAGGAATGCTTTCATTTCCACCAGGGGGCCTAACAATCATCTAGCCTGATATTTCAGGAAAAGATCATAAAGCTTCTCCAAGATTTCTCCCAGGGCTCTGATCCGTAGAAGGATTATACTTTGCCTGGAAAGAAAAACTGTGCTTTGTCTAATCAACCACAAGGAGGAGTTGAGAGGAAGAGCTAGGCAGAGAGAAATCAGACAATGCCGTTTCCCTTGCTTTTCCTACAGCAACCTCAAGGTGGGAGAAATACGGATTTGGAGGCAACTGTACTGAATGAATGATTTTCTCCCTACTATGAGTTACCTAGACACACACAAACGTAAACATTAAAACCCGCAATCCTTTCGAATGCCACAACGAGGCCAAGGAAATCAATCCACGGGCCACTGAGGACTGGGAGGGAGTTTCTTTCACTCCACCACTAATAAGTCTCCATAAATCCAGGGGAAGAGTTGCCATTAGCGCAGAGACACGTAACTCACACACGAAGGCCTGGGTGCTCCAGGCTGCCAGCACGCTCGGGCCAGGGAGCTAGTAAGTCTGTTCTATTTAATACTTAAAGCACCCACACTCTTAAAACAGCATAAGCAAGGCGGTCCCAGGTCTAAACTCGCAGATGGGGCGGATCGCGTGTCAAGTCCCGATTCAGTGAACACCGAAATCAATTTCCCACGGGATTCTGACTCACCGCCACCTGTTGATGCCCACATTGGAGGAGCCCGCGAACCAGGGGTCGAGGATGTAGACGCAGCGGATGGTGTCGGCGCCCTGGATGCACTCCTTCAGGGCGGGGTTGTCGTGGAGCCGGAGCCCCTTTCGGAACCAGTGCACGGCGTTCACCCCCATCCCGGGGCGCGGCGGACGCCGAGTTCCTCCCGGAGAAATTCAGGGGAGGAGGGTCCGGCTCATGACCGACACCTCCGCCGCCAGGAGAATCGCCGCACCCAGGGAGGGAGGGGAGGGCGGCAGAGCGGGGAGAGGAAAAAATGAGTCCGAGGAGGGGACCCGAGAGGGAGAGGGCGCTGGAGGCGCTGCTGGAAGATGAATGGAGGCTACCCAGGCGGCGGAGTCCGGTGTGACGCCCTTTAGGAGCCGGCGCCGGCCGCAACCGCGCGGACCAGACGCATAACTTCGAGGGCCTCGGACCTCCGGCGGCTGAGCAAGTTCCACGAGCCCGAGCCGCCACGACGGCCTGAGCCGGCACCCGCGGCCCCTGCGGGTTCGTCACGGAAGCCTCGCCCCACCGAGGCGGCGCCTGAAGAGAAAACGGGCCGCCGGAGGCGAGCCTCCGAGAGGGACGAGAGACGGTTGAGCAGCTGTCGGCCACGCTGCCTCTCGGGCCGGGAAAGAGGAGTGAGAACGCAGCACGGAGCACGAAGGCGGTGGTCGAGGCCGCTGGACGGCTGCCGGCCGGTGACCGGTCCCGAGGCTGCCCGGGTGACTCCGCCGCCGCCGCCGCGTCAGCGGCCTCGGCCCCGCCCCCGGATCCTCATTGGAGGGCGCGGTCCCCACGTGACCCCCGGCACCTCACGTTTCTGAAATGTGTTTACTACAGCCGCTCTGACTGGGGAATGTGCTCATGATTCAGTCGCTTCTAGGGGGCGGCAGCCGCTTGATCTCAGAGCCGTCGATCCTCGCCCAGACGCTGGGCTCTCTGCCACTGCTCCTTTTCTCGGCCGACAGGTCGCCGTGGCCTGGAAGCCCCCGCGGTAACCACACGGCCCCTGTGAGGGGAGGCTTAGCTCCGCCTCTGGGGGCCGTGAGCATCCACCATTGGCTGAGGCCCGCTGAGACCCGGATGAGCACGGGGATGCGGGGAGCTCGCGGACGCGCGCTTGGCTCGGGAGGGCGCGCGTGCGCTCTCACTCTGTTCCAGAGGGAGAGAGGCAGAGAGGGAGGCAGGGAGGCAGGGCGGCAGGGCGGCAGGGCGGCAGGGCGGCAGGGCGGCAGGGCGGGGCCGGCGGGCCGGAGTGCGCTGGGGGATTCCTACCATGGGGTTCGCGGAAGGGCTGGAGACAACGTGGTGTCGTCCAAGCGGCGGCGGGGAAGCTGGGGGAGGGGAGTGAGGCAGGATGGGGTGGAAGGAGGAGAGTAGGAAGCTCCATTAGACTTCGAGCCCAGCCGTGTGCTTCAATCCAGCTTTAGCCAGAGAACCCTACTTTTGAGTGTGTGGAGCTGGTGCCCCTGCCATTCTTCTGGCCCTCGCGGCGCGACACCCTTGGACATGCTTTGGGGAAGAGGGGTAATTGGCAGGGTGGGTGCCAGGCATCCCTGGAATTCCTTTATACTGTCTGTGTATCATCAACATGTCAGCCCTAATTTCTTGCACTAAGTGCGATTTACAGGGCTCTTCGTGATGAGGCCTTTGCCTACCTTTCTAGCGACAATGAACTTCAGTCCATGCCATGCCTTAGACATGTGATGCCCGTATATTAATTCAACAATTACTTATTGAACCAGGCACTGTTCAAAGTGTTGGAGATACAAGAGGGAAATAGACAAAAATCCCAGCCCTCTTGGAGTTTACAGTCTGTCTCTTAACCTTTACACATGCTGATTTTTCCTCCATAAAATGCTCTTCTTTAGAATCACTACAATCACCTTTGAGCTACCTGGTATATTGCTACACATCCCTTTAGATTCAGATGAAGTGCTACCAATTTGTGGAAATATTCCTGTCCTCCAAAGCGGGTTTAGGACCACCCCCATCTCGCCAGGCATGTCTCTGATGCATCACTTATCACACTATGGTGAAGATTAAATGAAAAATGCCTACTTTAATACCTAACACAAAATATGTGCTAAATATCAGTTTTTATTATCATAATAGTTATCATAATAGCATTATGATAACTTGAGAAGTGTGACTTCTCAAGGACAGAGTTTTTGTCCAATTTGTTTTTTGCATCATCAATACCTAGTGTGAAATGAATAAGAGAAACCTTAACTAAATTAAAGTTGGGAAGGTCTGTAGGGGGAGCTCTCAGGCTCTATCATACATGGTTAGTTACTCAGGAAGAGACATAGCTTGCATCTCTGGCAGTAAGTACAACTATTTTACTACTGAAGGAAGATTTCTCTCCCCACCTGGCTACAGCCCCTGAACTGTCACTTTTCTCCAATGGACTTTGTTTAGAACAGCCCCTCCCTGCTCCCCCTTTTTGTCTATGAAAGCAAGCTCTCCTCCTTTGTTCTCGGAATTTGCCTATGGTTTGCCATTGCATGCACATCCTGAATTGCAATTCTTTTGGCTATTCTCAAATAAACTTATTTTGAGGGTAAAATAACTGGCAAATTTGCTTTTTAAGTTGACACTGGTATAGAGCCTGACACATGTATTCAAATATTGAGTGAATGAATGAATCTGTTTGCCACCAGTGTGTTTGGCAAGGTTACAAGGAGGAAGGATATGGCAATTGTTACAGGTTGACTTGTGTCCCTCTAAAATTCATATAACCCCTAGTACCTGTGACTGTGACCTTATTTGGAAGTAAAGACTTTACAGATGATCAAGTTAGGATGAGGTCATTAGGGTGGGCCAATCCAATATGACTAGTGTCTTTATAAAAAGGGGGAATTTGGACACAGAGACAGACCCACACACAGGGAGAATGCCATGTGAAGATTGGAGTTATGCTACCACAAGCCAAGGAACTACTTGAAGCAGCATGGAACAGATCCTTCCCTAGCACCTTCAGAGGGAGCATGGCCCTGCCAATAGTTGGACTTCTGGCCTCCAAAACTGTGAGACAATAAATTCCTGTGGTGCCTTCACTTGGATTGCCTCATATTCCCAGGCCTATTGTAGTTTTAAAAATACAGTGTTTCAGGGCTGGCCCAGTGGCATAGTGGTTAAGTTTGCATGCTCCACTTTGGCAGCCTGGGGTTCTCGGGTTTGGATCCCAGGCGTGGACGTACGCACCGCTCATCAAGCCATGCTGTGGCGGCATCCCACATATAAACTAGAGGAAGATTGGCACAGATGTTAGCTCAGGGCCAATCTTCCTCACAAAAACAAAAATACATTGTTTCATGTTTCATTTTAGGCAGTTTGAAAGTAAGCAGATTGTGTCTAAAGACATAAGAATTGTTTTCAAACATCCAAATGAAACAGTGGGAGGTAGAGAGACAATATTGATTGGTGTAGAGTTGACTTATGTTTGCTGATTGTTCATTCAATAAAGATGAATTTTTTTGACAGCTGTATGTGGGTGTGTGTGTAAGTTTCATTTACACATAAAAGTACTAATTTATTATAAAAGCATCAGTACTGTCAACTGTGCATTCCTCAAAGACTGAAGGGTTTTTATGGCATACAGATGGTTACTTTAATATATCTTTGTTATGGGGGTGTAGTAACCATTTAATAATAGCACCTACTATGTGCCAGGCACTTTATATAGGTTATTCTTAACCCTAATAATAATCTTTTGAGGCAGCTTATTATTATTTAATAATAACTTATGCCCACATTGCTGATAAAGACACTAAAGCTCAGAAATACAAATAAGTAGTAAAACTAGGTGAAAAACCAAGACTGTTTCTGAATCCAAGCTCTTTCTTTATCATATACTATTCCTCACTCACACTACCACTCCCCTTGTTTTTCAGAGTGAGTATTTATGTATGAAGGGAGAAGGAAAAGATGGGGAGTGTTGTCAGGAATCTCTTGTGATATTCTGGTTGACTTCAACATCATGGTGGTAGAAAGAGTATGGGACTAAGAGAAAGAGAATGAATTTTCTCTCGGCTCACCATTTAGTTGATGATCCTGAACAAATCACCTGGGCTTTCTTGGCCTGATTAATTTATCTATAAAAGGAGGCGATTGAACTAGATGATTTCTAAATTTTCTATACTATTTTAAAATTCTAGGATTCTATGAACACAACCCTGTCATGGGCTCAAAAATATCTATGAAGAGTCCTGTTAAACATTCTTTCAACTGCCAACTATGTTAGAAAAATCAATATCTCTTTGATTTCATGAGCGCCCTTGATAAAAATGTGTTACCTCTAAATTGAAAGCCTGTGTTCTCTCTTGACCCCATCTTGCAGAGGTGATTTTTGACATGTTATTAACAAACACATAATGAAGGGGTAGACAGTGCAATCAGCTCATTCAGTCTTTTTTTTTTTTTATAATTTTATTTATTTTTCCTCCAAAGCCCCAGTAGATAGTTGTATGTCATAGTTGCACATCCTTCTAGTTGCTGTACATGGGACGCAGCCAGACAAGCGGTGCGTCAGTGCGCGCCGGTGATCCAAACCCGGGCTGCCAGCAGCGGAGCGTGAGCACTTAACCGCTAAGCCATGGGGCCGGCCCAGCTCATTCAGTCTTGATGTGATGTGTATATTAGGCTGGTAGCCCTTGGCTGAGTGATCCCCAACACTAGAGTCTTTGGGGGATTGAATTTATATGATGTGTTAAAGGATCATTATTTTTTTAAAAAGGTAAATTATGACTCTCATATGAATATAAAATGAACACATGTCAAAGATTTCACTTAACTTGTTAATTAATGAGGGAACCAGTAAGATGTTACAATGGAATAAAAGGAGATTCCAAAGAGCAGTTACATATATAGGCCATGAGGAATGTTAAAAATGAATTTTCTTATTATATGCAAAACTAACTTCTTCTACAAAGGGGTGAGGGTAGGGAAATCAATTGCACTTTCAGAGGACAATATCCATGTGCGTGTCCATGGACAAGATTCGTTTGCATTGCTATCAATAATCTACGATTTAAAGAGTTGTAAAATAGTTTAAAGATAATGACAGGCAGAGAATAACTTGAAGAGACCTAGTAATTTTTTTGCCCATTTCAGTCATTCATAATTTTTCTCACCTTCTTGGAGTGATACTGGCTTAACACAAGGTTGACACAAGGGAAGCCATATTGTAGAAAAGAAACCATATTGTAACTTGGAATGACCTCTGATAACTAACCCAGATATGCTCTGCAGATTTTGTGGCCCCTCTCAGCTGCTATAAGTTGATAACTTTGTTCTTTTGAGTTCCTTAGGAACGTGATGACTCCCAGGCAGAGAGTCTATGCTGATAGCCATCATCAACGACAGCTGAAAGATCAGGGTGTAGGGCGTTGCTCCGGTCTCTGATACATATCCAGTAAAACAAAAGACCATCAGTAACTAAGGCCAGATGTCTGCCCCTACCCAGAGATCAGATGGATGCGCCCACTGGGAGGCCAGCCCCCTATATAACTGGCCTGTAGTCTTTGTTCTGGAAGACGGTTCTTTCGGACATCAGTCGGCCATCTTCCCCCTTGCTAGCAAGCTGTAATAAAAAACCTCTTCTCTCCTACCACCTTGCCTCTTGACTACCGGCATGTCTTGGGATGGGCGGATGACCCGCCCATCCCCACCCTTGGGTGGTAACAGGAGAGGTCTTCCCTGTCTGCTCATTCTAGAAAAGGGGCCCTTCTTAGTCTTTATCATAGCTCCCTATTTACTTTCATCATAGCACCAATTGTGATCTGTATTTTTTGGTTGTTTGCTTACTTATTATTGGGCAATCCAGGTCTGCCCCCTCCCCATATGCAAGCTCCAGGAGGGTAGAGAGTTGAGTCTATTTGTGTTCTTTATTATATCATTAACACGTGCCACAGTGCCTGGTACTCAACAGACTCTCAATAAATGTTCTTCCAGAGACCATGGTAACACCCAGTTGATCACATAAACACTGTACTTCATCCACATGTCAGTTATCAATTTATTGCCTCTCAGCTCCAAATTCACTTTTCATGCCTATTCTATGTTAATGGAACTAGACCCTAGGGATAAGGATTTCTCTATCACCGCTGGCACCGTGTTAAACATTGTCAGTAGAGGGCGCTGGAGGAAAACCGCAGGAGGAAGGGGCTTGTCTTCTTGGTTCTGGAATGCTTGTTTTCTTTTTCTGCTCCTACTCCACCACTGTCAGAGGTGCTTGGGGGAGGGACATGTTGTGGAGCTCACTTCTACCAAGTTTCAGTGGCATCCCTGCTGGTTGACGCCCAGTGAGTCTTGCAGGCATCCCAGTAGGTACTACTCTGCCTCAGCCCACCTGCATTCTGGCCAGGTGTTGCCTGTGGCCATTCCCAACCACGGTTTTCTTCCCACTAGCCTTGGCCTGGTGAGGGTAGACCAGCTGTGGCCCAGGGCAACCCAGTCAACTTCTTCACTATCCAGTTGCTACAACCACACCTTCTCCGATGAGCTCTGAATCCCACCTTTGGGGAAGACCCTTGGTCCTCTCCCTTCCAAGTTTGTCCTTCCTTGGGTACTCTCCCTCAGTCCTGGGGTATTTTCTTTCTTTCTTTCTTTCTTTTTTTTTTTTTTAAGGAAGATTGGCCCTGCCCTAGCATCTGTTGCCAATCTCCCTCTTCTTTTTTTTTTTTCCCCCAAAGCCCCGGTACATAGTTGTATATCATAGTTGTAGAGTTGTAGCTCTTCTGTGCGGGATGCCACCTCAGCATGGCTTGATGACCAGTGAGTAGGTCCGCGCCCAGGATCCAAACCAGCAAACCTCAGACCGCCAAAGCGGAACACGTGAACTTAACCACTACGCCACTGGGCCAGCCCCTGGGGTATTCTTCATAGTTCTCTTTCCGACTCTATAATTAATCTCCTGTGATAATTAATAATTCTTTTCATGAAACATTCCCTGTTGGATTTACTGTGTGGTTTCTGTCTCCTCATTGGGCACTGACTGATAGAATCCGTTAACTGATCGAGTCCAGAAAGATGTACTTGCGAACAGTTTTCTTGCTTGTTCTTATCCTTTTTCTTGACCAAGTGCATTTAGAAAATGTAAATAGTCACAAATGTGGCAACATGATATTGTGAAATATTAGCCAATGTTTTTTTCCCCACACATCTTTTTTTTGTCCTGTGACCATCCCTATGCAGGTCACTGGATGTGGGTCTTTTGTTGCCTCGGGGGTAGAATTGGAGGACAAAGGTAGTCCAACACTTTTGTTGCGAATTCAAGAGCCTTGATCCAGATATAAATCAGGAAAGATTTGCCGTTACCCATCCCTTCCCTCAACACTATATAAAAGTTCTCTAAGCTGGGGTGGGATATGAGTGCAAGGAAAATGAAATAGATAAATTTTCTGAAATAAGAAGATAGTGTCTCATCTATCCTTATTCAGGCTTAGTTCCAGATCCTACATTAGTTTAGGGTGATCTGTGAGTAGAAAAGACTTGTGCCCAACTTCCCATCTGAAATCTGGAGGCTGACCCTCATAGAAGTCCCCATATTACTTTACTGTGGCCCAGCACAGCCTATGAGGGATTCGTTGGACAGAGAGGACCTGGGAAACCCTGCTAAGCCTCCTGCTGGCTAAGAGAACAGCTGGATTTTTCTAGATGTCCCCTCTTCCTTAGAGGGCTGTGAAAATTAGCTGAAAAAGAAAGCCAGCTAACCAAGAGATTTTGCCAAGGGAGACAGTGTGGTGCAAAATGTCACAAGAGGTTGTGACCAAGGACTGGATGGGAACATCGGCATCTCAACAGATGCTGTCTTGGAAAGATAACACATCTGAGGACCTGACAGGATTGTACATTCAGCAGATGTCAGTGTAGGCAAGTGAGGAATGACAGCCAGATCAACTCCCTTCCTTCTAAAGATGCATTGTTCCCTAAACATCTGGGGACTTAAATGCTACCCTGGAGAGAAGCAGAGGAAAGGAGATATTTTTCAGAATTGGTTGAGTTTAAACTTAAGATGACAAGAAATTCCTGAAATGACCAAGAAAACCTGGAATCAACTAGACCAGTTTTCAACCAGTGAGCAGACTGAGACTTCAAGACAAAAACTAAGTTTAGCGATAGGAAAATAAAGACAACTGCTTTTGGGCTCTGATTTGTAGACTAAGAAATACTGTACTTGAAAATCAATATTACCTTAATTTAAAAAAATTGTGTTTGCCACAAAATCCAGCCAAATATTATAGAAACTCCAAAGACCTTACACAAGCTATCTGGCCCTGGGATCTGGCCTGCCTTCCTACCCTTCCCACTCTCTACTTCTGGCTGTTCCTTAAGCAGGCCAAGAATGCTCCCACTTCAAAGACTCTGCACTTGCTGTTGCCTCTGCCTGGAACATTCTTTCTTAAGATGTTCTCATAGCTCCTGCCTCATTTCCTTCAAGTGTCTGCCCCAGTGTCATCTCCTTTGGGAGGTCTTCCCTGTCCACTGTGTCTATACTCCTCATCATTCTATAATCCCTTTGCCCAGCTTTCTTTTTCTTCATAGTACTCAAGATTACCTGAATTATGTATTTATCTATTTGGTTACAAGTGTGTATTACTTAACTCAGGCTGCCATAACAAAAAACCCCAGACTGGGTGGCTTATAGACAACGTAAATTTATTTTCTCACAGTTATAGAAGCTGGAAGTTTGAGATCAGGGTGCCAATATGATCAGGTTCTGGTGAGGGCCCTCTTCCTGGCTGGCGGATTGCCTTCTGGTTGTGTCCTCATATGGCAGAGAGAGACAGAGGAGAGAGAAAGATAGAGAGAGTGAGAGAGAGAGCACACAAGCGCTCTCTGGTACCTCTTCTTATAAGGACACTAATTCTATTGGATTAGATCTCTACCCTATGACCTCATTTAACCTTAGTTACTTCCCTAATGGCCCTATTTCCAAATACAGTCACATCGAGGGTTAGGGCTCCGACATTTGAAATGGGGTGGGGGGCACAATTCCGTCCATAGTAATATGTCTTTCCCTACTCTATAGAGTAAGCTCCATGCTATGGCCTGAATGTTTGTGTCCCTTCAAAATTCATACGTTGAAATCCTAACCCCCAAAGGTGATGGTATTCGTAGGTGAGGCCCTTGGGAGATGCATAAGTCTTGAGGGTGGAACCCTCGTAATGGGATTAGTGCCTTATAAAAGAGGCTCCAGAGAGATCCCTAGCCCCTTCTACCATGTGAGGACACAGTGAGAAGTTGGCAACCTAGAAGAAGGCCTTCACCAGAACCTGACCATGTTGGCACCCTGATCTCAAACTTCCAGCTTCTAGAACTGTGAGGAATGAATTTTTGTTGTCTATAAGTTGCTCAGTCTGTGGCATTTTGTTATAGCAGCCTGAATGGACTCTAAGACATCCCACAATATATATTAAATGAATGAGTGGATAAATACCCAAAATACTATTAATAATATCTGAGATCAGTTGAGTCCTTAATATGCACCAAACAGAATGACTATGTTAGGCACTCTGCTAGGTACCTTAGATACATGATTTTATTTAATTTTCACAACAGCCATTTCAGATAGGTATTACTATTCCCATGTTATAGATAAGAAAACTGGGATCTAGAGTAGTTAAGTCCTCATAACTTACTCTCATAACTTACCCTCAAAAGTGGAAAAGGCAGGAAATAGACCCAGGCTTTCCCGACTCGGGAGGCTGTGGGCTGCCCAGCACACTCCATTGCTTTCACAGCACTGGGATTTAGGTGTTTTTATATGGGTGCAAAACAAGGACTGTCAGAACATGGGGGGGCCAAGTAATTCTAGTTAAGATGAATCTGGGTAGGCTTTTTGTAGAAAGTAGCATTTGCATTGGGAAAATTTTTAAAAAATTTTTTAAAGGAATGAAAGAAGAGATTCCAAAGGAGTAGATGATTGTGCAACATAAGGCAATAGATTTATTTAAAATGTTCAGGGCCGGCCCCGTGGCTTAGCAGTTAAGTGTGCGCGCTCCGCTACTGGCAGCTCGGGTTCGGATCCCAGGCGGGCACAAACGCACTGCTTCTCCGGCCATGCTGAGGCCGCGTCCCACATACAGCAACTAGAAGGATGTGCAGCTATGACATACAACTATCTACTTGGGCTTCGGGGAAAAAAGATAAATAAATGAATAAAAATTAAAAAAAAAAGTTCATGTAGTGGAGTAAGTATATGGAAGAAAAAATTGCCAAGTATAGATTGAAAACCTAGTGAACAGTGCCAGAAACCTGGAGGGGTATTTGTTTTAACTGCAGCATCAGCATCAACAAGAAGGAGGGCAGTGATGGAAAGAAAGGGCGGAAAGATGGCTCTGAATGGTGCTGCGTATACTCAGAGCTATCGACGTGCTTCTAAAGGGCTCATCTCAGAGTACTTGAGCATTCAGTGAGGGATAAACCGGCCACTCCTGGGGTTCTTGTATTGAGATGGTAGCACTTGGAGAGGGGTCAGGGTAGAGAAGTGGATTTAGGACTTTCTTCATAACTTAACTAAGGCTCAAAAGGGCTGCTAGGAGCCCTCTAAAGAAAATGCACATAAATGCCAAGTATTATGAGCTCAAGGCAGAAGAAGAATTCTTCCGTCCTTAAAACTAAATTTTTAAGAATAGTTAGCAGACAAGACTGAGGCAAGTTAGAGGAGACAGGTATATATGCTGATGTGAGACCAGGCACTACTCACCCTGCCACTTTCATGGCCCCAACCTCTTAGAATTCCCGGGAAGCAAGTTGCCTGGGACTGGTGATGCCACCTGGTGGCTAGTGCAAGAAGCACAAGCAGTTCTGCAAGAATCCACACCTACGTTCGGAAAAGTGTCCATTCTGCAGGGAAGCACGGTTAAACCAGTAAGGCTCAAGGAAAACATTTGGTTGAGACAGACCACTTAAAATGTATGCAACTTAATAACCACAGCTCTAACAAAAAAATAACAATCCTAATAAAATAACAGTGCAATTAAAAAGACAAGTTTAATCCCTAACAAAGAAATAAGTAATTAAATGTAGGGCTTTACTTTAAAAAAGTGAAGCTAGCTTGATGTAAAGGGTATAAGAACAGATTGAGGCTATTGATCTGTGGAGACAAGAATTCAATAAACAAAGATCAGGTAGAATTCTACCTTTAAGACAGAGAAAATGGCTAAGTCAAGACAAGAGAATAATGTGGGATGAATCATGGGTATTCTACGCAGTTCTATATTCCTCTGTGGCTTGCTGTGTGTGTCTACTTTGCCATTAAGCTGTTGTTATTTAGTAGAACAAACTGGAACAAATTTCATGGAACAAAACATTAACTTATTGGGTAAAATTGCATATGAATCAATACAACCTTTATCTTTTACTGACTTCAGTTCTCTATTAACCAATCATCCATAGACCAATTTGCAAATCAGAAACATTTGTAGTAGAAGAGCTTGTAAGTCACGTTCCCTTCCCCAACACTCAAGGGGATCCTGACCTGCTTTCCATTGTGCATCCGATCCCCACCAATCCCACCCCCCCGACCACTACCACGCTCACATTTGCTCCAGTCTTCGAAACTCAATTCCACCTCAGGCAAGCTCTTTCCCACTCTTAGTTAGCTGATAGGAATCTCAGTCCACAAAGCCAGGTGTAGAGAAAAATGATTTTCTATAAATCAACTTAATTTCTCAAGTCACGCTTGTACTCTGCCTGCTTGGCAGGAAACCTATTGCAGTCATCCTTGGAGCTTTCCTCTCCCTTGCTGAGAGTTGTGCCAAGGTTATGTGGCCTCGTGCAGAGCCACATTTTGGGGCCCCCAGTCATCTGTCAATACTGGCCTCTGCAGAGATGGCTATTTTCTCTCTCATGTGGTCCTTTCGGATCTGGGTGCCTTCAGCTGATTTCTGTGCCTCATTTACAGAATGATGGTTACAGCAAATGTCAGCTTCTGGGGTCTCCCCCGACACCAGCCAGGCTGCCACCTTCCTAGGTCACCACTCCACCCCCCTGGGGTCTTGTTATCTTCTTGGGTCACTGCCACCAAGAGGCATGTGGGACCCCTGCTCCTCCCCCATTGCTGGGACATCTCTTCTTAGTCCCTGGTAATCTGAACCCTTCTTCTTGCTTCTCTGAGATACTTTATTTCTGCCTTCACACCCTAATCTCCCTCTTATCAGTTAGGAATCTTTTAATTTAAACCAACAGAAAATACAGCTCAAACTGACTTAAAAGAAAATACATTGGCTCAAATGACTGAAAATCTAGACCTAGGGCTGGTTTCAGGCTGGGATTGATTTGGTAAGTCAAAAAAATTGATTGAAATATACTCCTATATTCCAGGCCCTGTTCTAAGCACTGGGGATATGGGGTGAGCAAGTGGTTCCTCTCCCCCTAGTTGAGCTGCCACATGGTACAGAGACAACTGGCCCTCCAAACCCTGCTCAAATTGCATACTTGTGATCAAATTAATGATTATCGCTGTTTTAAGCCACTAAGTTTTGGAGTGGTTTGTTACACAGAAAGTGCTGGTAACAGCACTTGTGAGCCCAAAAGAAATTCTAGTATTTATTCATGAATGTAAGATTAATGCTAATGAAACACTTCAATCAAGAATAAGGAGGTGCCAGCCCGGTGGCCTAGCGGTTAAGTGCGCACGCTGCGCTGCACTGGCCCAGGGTTCGGATCCCCGGCGCGCTCTGACGCACCGCTTGTCAAGCCATGCTGTGGTGGCGTCCCATATAAAATGGAGGAAGATGGTCACAGATGTTAGCCCAGGGCCAGTCTTCCTCAGCAAAAAAAATAAAAAAAACAGAATAAGGAAAAGTATACATTTTGAAATTAGAAAATAGTAATAATAACAACAGTGATAATGTCTGTACCAATCAACTGCCTATTTCCTCTCAGATCCATGTTTGCTCTGTCTGCCCTGCTCTGAATTCCAGTGAACCACCTTCCCAGGCTCCTTGCCCTCTGGCTTCCACGTAGGTTTGGCCAGTGGGAGGCACTGGCATTGGACTGGAAGGTAAGAGGAGGGGAGAAGCAGGGTTTATCTCCACCCCTCCCCCACCTCTCCTGCCACCCCTATTTCTTGTTACATCGTTTCTGACAGTGGCTGGGATTCCTCCATCATTCCACTACCACATGGACAGCCCCTCTCTCAGGGGTGCCGGTTTCTGTCTGGTAACCCCCATGTGGTTCTCGCTCCCCTGAGAGCCTGTTTTCTGGGCTCTGACAAGACTATTTCTTCCATTTCTCCTCCAGGTCGAGGGACAGTAGCCACTTGCTGTTGTCAGGGACTCTGGGTTGTCTCACCAGACTGTTTGGCTTCTTAGCTCTTCCAACACCAGTCCCCTTTGTTATTTTCCCTTTGTTTGAAAGACTTCAAGTGGTTCCTATTTCCTGGCTGGACCCTGATTGATTCAATTACTAACATTTAGTGGAATATTCTAGGAACAACCCTATTTGGAAGATACCATCATCTCCATTTTCCAGATGAGGCGACTAAGGCACAGACAGATTAAACTGCCCAACACCACACATTCCTACTCAATGCTATTAATGTCTACAAGCAATGAAGTACCATCAGAATTTCTGTTTAATTAAAGTTGAATAAACATGGAAGTCACTATTAGGGGACACAAGAGGGCCTTCTGGGTGTTGGAAATGTTCTGTTATTTGATCTGGAGCTGGTCACATGAGAATGCTTGACACCAAACCTCTTAATCTCAAATTCATGTGCCCAGTGCACAGTAAGCCAAACACTGAGACATTGGTGCTTGGAGATGGAGAAAGTTTTATTCAAATTGGATAAAACGAGAAGGTAGGAGCATAGGCTCTCTCAAACCTGTCTTAACAAAAAAAGAAAGGGAGGGAGGGGTTTTATAGAGCTACAGGGTGTGGCAGGAGGAGCTGCAGAGAAACAGAGAGGTAGTCCATGTTTCTTTCACTCTCAATAAGCCCCTGGGCAATCTGACTTCTGGGCATCAACGGCAGCTGGGGGCTGGTAATCTGATGATCCTTGAAGCCATTCTCTTTCTTCTGTAAAACAGCTCAGAAATCCTTGTGACCCTTGAGTTACCCCTCACGTTAAACAGGAAAACAGCAAATTGACAAGATAAACTTCTTTTCATAACAAGGTCAAAAGGTAATCTTATTGAATATTTACAGTGACCCTCGGGTACTTGGCTTCATGCTCACTTTGTGAACACTCCCCAAGCTGTACACTGAGTTGGGCACTTTTCTCTAAGTTATACTTCAAGAAAAGTTTACTCTCTCTACATATGTCAATATTGAAATCTTCAGAAATCTTCGTTTAACTTCTCATTAAACTTGTTTTCCTCAAATGCTAAATTTCAAGATATATTATTTCTTCTTTAATTTTAGAGATTAGAGTTCCAATTTCAATTCAAATCTACATTATAAATAGTTTTTGTGGAACAATTAATTATGTGCCAGACATGTGCTAGACGTTGGGAATATAACAACACAAACACAGTCCTTGTCCCTGTGGAGCCCAGTAGGGAAGACCAGATTGAAAAGGTATCACTTGGGGCCGGCCCGGTGGCATAGCGGTTAAGTTCGTGCACTCTGCTTCACTGGCCTGGGGTTCGCAGGCTCGGATCCAAGCCACAAACCTACACACTGCTCATCAAGCCATGCTGTGGTGGCATACCATATACAGATTAGAGGAAGGTTGGTACAGATGTTAGGTCAGGGCCAATCTTCCTCAAGCAAAAAGAGGAGGATTGGCAAAAGATGTTAGTTCAGGGCAAAAAAAAAAAGGTATCACAATTCAGATGTGGGTCCTCTCCAAGAGAAAGTTCATTAGAATACAGGAGTTTATAAAGAAAAGAGTTAACCTAAGTGGAATTGAAACTAAGATCTGAAGGTTAAAGGTGGAGGGCAGGGGAGGGAGATAGGCAGAAGAAATGCCAAGGGTAAGGGTCCTGCATTGAGAGAAGGCAGAAGTGAAAGCTTACTGAGGAGTGGAGAGAGAAGGCAGGGAATGGTAGAAAGGAAGGCTAGAGGCTAGACAGATACAGCAGGCCTGCAAAGGCCACATTTCAGAAATGAATGTTCTGGTAGGAAAATGTTATCAACGGCTCTTAAGTCTGCCTGCAAAGAAGTACTAGGGAACAAAATCTACATGCAGGGGTTCCCCTTGGGATAACAGGATGTCAGAAATACATCTTTCCACGTAGCTGCGAGATGAGAGTGTACCAATTCCCCCACTACTGCCAGCACCTCATGGGAGCAGGGGCTAGGGCAGAGGTTATAACAAATCTAGGACAGGGCTCGGAAGTGGGCAGGTGAGGAGTTATGGAGTAGAGCTTCCATGCTTTGTGCCATTGTTACCATTATGCCTCTCCTCCCAAGCACGTGCTTCTTGATGTCCAGTCAGCTCCTTTCCTCTCCTGTTTCACACAAAGGGCCACCATCTTCCCTTCCTAGCCTGGTTCTCTTTCCTTCCCCATTGCTGCTTTAAACAGAGTGCTGTTTCACAGCGTTCCTGGGACTCACTCCTTCTCTGAAGCAAACACATGTCATCAATAAGACTTGGAGATTGTACAGAGAGCAGAACAAAAATTTGAAAATAATGCCCAATTCAATTAAGCAGTAAAGAGACCAGTTGAATCCAATTGAAGTCGTGAAGCAGCTTGGGGGATGGTGCGGATTGCAGACTCAAGAGGAGCAAGGAATTAGATAATGCTGTAACATAAACCCAGAAGGCAGGTCGGAAAAACCAACCATTTCCATTGGAAAGGTTTGAACTTAAAGGCCCCAGTTGGAATAAGTGACTAATTTTTTAAAAGGCGAATGCGTCTATTTTTGGTGCTGAAAAAATAACCCTGGAATTCAGATCTTGCCTTGGGCCAAAAATCTCTGGCAAGAAATCAATGCAACTTGCTTGGGATGGGAACATCAACTCATTTTGAGATGCTATAACTGTTCCCTTAATCGTAGTGTGTACATGTATTTGAGCCTTGGGAAGATTTAGAATTAAATATAGAAAAAGCAAGAGACCAAATCCACGGTATTAACACTTTTGTATTAAATTTAGGAACAACAATCTGGTATTATTTTTGGTATTCACAGTATTTATAATGTTTAAAATAATTGGGTATATGAGAATATCTAAGAGATTAGCTTTCTGATTCCAACTTGAAATGTGTAATGGAGTAATTGACTTTAGATTTGTAATTTATTGCTGAAAAGTATAAGAGGATTTTATGATTTGCAAATAGTATAGTATTAGACTGTTTAAGAGATTTGTTATATTTATAAATTTAATTTAGTCTGTAAGTACTTGAGAATGTATTGCCTGTCAGGGTAGGTGATTAATGCGCTTAAAAAAAGAAAATTGAATATGTTAAAATTTATTAATGCAGTTTAAAATGTTTAAGGGGAATTTAATTAAACTAAGGTTATAAACGTAACTGGTTGAAGGGAGTTCAGTTTGCTCGACTTGAGAATATTAATCAAAGCCCCCTTATTAAATGTACTAGACGTTAATAGAATAATAAGATTTGTATGTTGAACTTAAAGGCTTAAGGGAAACTAGGCTTTAAATTTTTATCATCAAAAAAATTGAATATAAGTTTAAAAATAGTCTTTTCCGTACATAGATCCAACCTTCCACCTCTCCTCCTCCATGAACACCAAGCTAAAAGAAGAGTCTTTTAATTTTTTCTCTAAGAGCTTTTACTGTTAAAAACATTGGTGAAAAGGAAAAAAGAGGGCTGTGATGAAATCCCAAGAGTTTAAGAGAAGAAAAGTGGGAGAAAGGAGCGGGAAGGAGAGCTTCTGAGACCATGAGGCCAATTTAGGTAGATCAGCTTTCCCTATAGGGCCATTTATGTATAAAAACACACACATTTGTCGTAGCTCTCCAGGTTGAGGACTCCCTTAAATAATGTAACAATATTGTTCCCTACAACTTTCAGTTCAAATGTAATTTATTTCAGCTACAATATGAATGAAATAGACTTGAGTAACTAGCCTGGAAACTAACTCTTGACAAAATTGTTTTGATTGAAATGGAATCCATAACATTTTAGAACTTTTAAAACAGCAAACATAAGTTTGAAGTCAAATGTTGACTTCCACGAATGAGAGAAAAATGAAAGAATATCCAGGGGAAGTATTGTGAATTAGCTACAAATGACTTTCCCTGAAAGACAATAATGCACAGTTTTGTATATGGCCCACATTTGAGTCTATGAGAGTGAGCGTATGTTAATGTTGCTTTTCTCGTTATAGCTTTTAAAGGACTACAACTAATTTTAAGGGTTATTAATGAGTGTGGCAAAGCGATATGGTGAAGTATTAACTAAAGTTTTCTTTTTCCTCACTCCCTCCAAAAAATCCTTTGAATTTCTTCATCTTTACCAGGAAGTTCAGCCTCTCAACCAGGCTGGACCACTTCAATTGCCCCAAAGGGAAGGAGGCTTGGCAGGACCCACGAATACAGCCTTCAAATTCTTGGGTTTTAGGTAAAAACAAAACAAACAAGTAGACAACAAATAAATAAACCAAAAACCCAAACAGGGTTTCAGATGTAAGGTTAAAAGATTTGGATAATTTCTACTGAGCCACTTGTGATACCTGCCCCCTCCCCCAATTATGCAGAGATCCTGTGGGCAGGAGGGAAAGGGGCTGCGTACAGAGAGAGGAAAAAGTTGGTTAAGAAACTAGAGTGTTAACCTCTGCTAAGATCTCTGAGATTAGCTAAGAACATGTGTGTATGTGGGGGACATATGATTGAACCCCTAGATGTGTTTGGGGAATTCAAGGAAAAGGAACTAACATCCCCTTCCTGTCTAAAACCTTGGGAGGCAGAAGCCTCTTAGAAGTGCACTAATTGGGCAGCCATTAGCACTTGCAGCTACTGAGCCCTGGAACTGTGCCCAACCCAAATTGAGATATGTGTAAGTGTAAAACATATCAGATTTTACTGTCTTAGTATAAAAAAGAATGTAAAATATCTCACTAATAACTTTTATATTAATTGCATGCTGAAATGATAATATTTTGGATATATTGGATCAAATAAAATATATCATTAGAATTAATTTCACCTTCAGTCAGGTGGTCAAGGTCAACATCAACAGTCATCAATCATGTTGATAATATGTACCCTTGATATGATGTGATGAAAATGGCCCTTTACCTCTGTGACTTTCCTCACAAATACTCAGAACCCCAATATAATCATGAGAAAAACATCAGACAAATTCCAGTAGAGGGACATCCTACAATATACCTGATGAACAATCCTCAAAACTGTCAAGGTCATCAAAAACAAGAAAAGTCGGCGCCACCCTGGTGGCGTAGTGGTGAAGTTTGCATGCTCCGCTTCGGCGGCCCAGGGTTTGCAGGTTCAGATCCCCAGAGTGGACCCACGCACTGCTTATCAAGCCACGCTGTGGCAGGCGTCCCACATATAAAGTCGAGGAAGATGGGCACGGATGTTAGCCCAGGGCCGTTCTTCCTCAGCAAAAATAGGAGGATTGGCAATAGATGTTAGCTCACGGCTAATCTTCCTCACCAAAAAAAACCCCAAAAAACAAACAAAAAAACCAAGAAAAGTCTGATAAACTGTCACAGCCAAGAGGAGCCCAAGCAGACGTGACAACTAAATGTAACATTGTATTCTGCATCAGATTCTGGAAGAAAAGGGACATGAGGTAAAAACCAAGGAAACTGAATAAATTTTGGACTTCAGTTGACAACAATGTATCAATATTGGTTCATTATTTGTAGCAAACATACCCTACTTATGTAAGACGTTAATAATAGGGGGAACTGGGTGTGTCTGTGGAGGCATACGGGATTTCTCTGTACTCTCTGCTCATTTTTTTCTGTAAATCTAAAACTGTTCTAAAAATGTCTATAAATTAAAAAAAAAAAGTCAGGAGGCTGGTAACATGTAGAAGCAGGATTGGGTTGAGATTGGGCCAGAACACATGAAAAGGCTATGAGGTAACCAGCAAAGTCCCATTTCTTACGGGTAGTAGTTACATGGGCACTTACCTTAAAATAACTCATTAGGCTATGCATTTGTTCCGTGAGGTTTTCAGTATCTACGGTCTTATTTTTCTCACAATATAAAAGTTAAAAACAAATAAACCAACCATTAATTTCACCCGTTCCTTTTTCCCTTAAAAAAATGTGGCTACTAGAAAATTTTTAATTACATATGTGACTCGCGTTATATTCTTATTGGAGAGCTCTCCCTTAGAAGCTTTCAGCATCAGAATATTGTTGCATTTTGCCTTTGGATGAACCTTTCACGTAAGATGCTTGTCAGGTTCTAAAGGGGCAGAGAGCAGGGACTTCACTGCAAATATATAGTGACTGGTTGTGTGATTTTTCACAGCTGCTTGGTAATAAACGCTTGTACATGTTGTTTTTATCGTATGACGCCATCTGAATGTGAGGGTGTGCAGGGAGACGTATTAGTCCCTCTAATCATGGGACTCTTGATCCTTGCCAAAAAAACCTGACAATTATAGGACAGATAAATTAACTCAGGTCAGTGTTCAAGAGAGAAGAAGCACAATTTCCCAAGTCCTCCCAAAAGGCTTAGAAAAGAGCTGAGAGAGAGAGCTTACAGAAAAATTCTCAGTTCCAGTGAGGGCTTGCTGCAGAAAGCAGAGAAGATGCTGCTGCCTGGGACATGGCTGCCTCAATAGCAGCCAGCCTGGAGGAATGCCCATGCCCAAGTTCAGCTGAGATTTACCCTTGTAACCAAGGTCAGTGTAGGACGGAAGACAGCTGCAAATCAGACATTTCTCTGCTTCCAAGCTGCCTGGAATTTAGATCAGTCCTGGGAAATAAGGAATGAAGAGAGAAGAGGGGAAAGTTCGAAATCAACTGAGTTTAAACCTAAGGAAGCTAGGGCCAGCCTGGTGGCGTAGTGGTTAAGTTCACGTGCTCCACTTCAGTGGGCCGGGGTTCGCAGGCCCGGATCCCGGGCACAGACATACTCGCTGCTTATCAAGCCGTGCTGTGGCAGGTGTCACACATATAAAGTAGAGGAGGATGGGCATGGATGTTAGCCCAGGGCCGGTCTTCCTCAGCAAAAAGAGGAGGATTGGCAACAGATGTTAGCTCAGGGCTAATCTTCCTCACCAAAAATAAATAAATAAACAAACCTAAGGAGGCTGAGAAAATCCTGAACTGATTGAGAAAACCTGAACCCTTCCAGACTAAGTTTTCTGCCCTCTGGCAGATTGGGAGCTCAGCTAGAAACAAAGTTTGGGTATTGAGAAATATGCTTGATATCTGTTTGTTTGTTTTTTAAATATCTGAGTTTTGTGGCTTAAGAAACTTATGCCTAATACATAGGCCAATAAGCCACAGCTTCTGGCTTATCTAAAAGATACAAAATGCTTATTGTTCCTGTTGGTAGAAGTGTACCAAATATACATTTTGGCCAAATACTCAAGGGCTGAGTGTTATAATCATGCCCAAAACGGAATATTACCATCACAGAATGAATTTCTGGCTTTCAAAAATGTGGTGGATTATTGGAAAAAATGGCCTTAATTATACCCCTCCCTGTATTCATGCCCCCTCTTTAATGGTGAGAATACAGTTTCTTACAATTCCATGCAAGTAAAAGCTCTGTGCACTATCTGAAGAAGATGCTCTCTATTTTCTGAAGCAGTCATAAAATTATTGCCATCATTTCCGTTTTTTATTCCTAATATTTCTGCATGTACTTGCTGCCTCACACCATCACTTGGGAAAAAATTTGTTCTTAAATCTTGAGTCCAGAAATGTGGCAATGGACCAATTTAACTGGCTTCCGAGGCAACACAATTCCCTGCCTTCCCATCTGCAATTCGGCTTTTGTGGCATGCATACCAATTTTAGCATCTTCCCTGGCTTATTTACGGATAA
This sequence comes from Diceros bicornis minor, assembly GCF_020826845.1. Taxonomy (NCBI): domain Eukaryota; kingdom Metazoa; phylum Chordata; class Mammalia; order Perissodactyla; family Rhinocerotidae; genus Diceros; species Diceros bicornis. The sequence continues at coordinate 17,153,056 of NC_080764.1, read as the reverse complement.
GAAATACTTGCTCTCTTAAGGAGCATTGCTTTGGCTACTTCTTCGGCAGGTTCTGGCATATGAACCACTTTCTCTGCAGGCAGTCTTTGGTGGTTAGTAAGCCCTGCTATATTGGTATTTTAATCTGCAAAGTATTCCGTTAAAGGCTTTCTTTTGCTCAAACAGCCTTTTAAGAATGTAATAGCTGCTATTTCGTCTTGTTTGAACATCTCGTATAAGTACACGACAAAGCAGTTCCAGAATCCTTTGTCTGCCTTGTGGTTTGTCTTTGCTTGAAGAAAAATGATGAAAGTAGCCTATCTTTCCGTTTACAGTCAGTAATTCTGCTTCATTAGGCTGCATGCTAATTACTTTCAGAAAACACAACTCAAGATTCATGGCCTAAATGGAATTAAATAACTAAAAGCCAAATACAGTTTTAGAGGTTATTTTATTTAACGTTATGAACCCTGCAACACCACACAGTTCTACAAAGATTAGAATTATAATATAATCAAATCTCTATAATTCTGCCTTGTGTTAGTTATATTTTTGTAAAGCTTTGTTGATTCAAAGAAGATATGTTCTTCCTAAAGTTTTCTAGTGAATGCTGTCTTGATTTGTATATTAGAAATTTCTTGATAATATTTTTTTCATTACATGAAGAGCTTTTACAATCCTCATTAATTATTCTAACATTTTACTCTTGCAAACTAAAAATATGTATTGAGACTTGAACTGAGTGATAGGAATTCAAAATCCAAAGCATACAAATATTTTTTTTGCTCTGTTACATCTAAAATGCTTACCTGTATTTGAAAGTACATATTCAGCTATTAATAATGACTCTGAACGATATGTCTTATTCTGTTATTGGCATTGTTATGCTGATTAAATTTAATGGTAACTATTCAGTCACTTGCATATTGATCTTATGCAAGTTTAGGGAGGCCAGAACTGACATTAAAGTCGGCATTCTGCTACTCAGAATGCCAGAAGGCTTTTGACCTTCCAAAGACCAAGGCCAATGCCAAAAACAGATTTTGGCCAACTATTGTGGCTAAAGCCAAGCTTTGATACAACCCTCATTCCTAGGAAACAGTGATTGAAAGGAAGTTCAGGCATTTAGGCAGGAAGCAAAGGGTCACTACACGGGAGACAGCAGCTACAAAAGGCAGAAATGATTTATTGCTCAAATTAACAGGGAATAGAGTTAGACCAGGAATAGGGTTTGATGATCAGGGTTATAGGATGTTCTCGTCGATTAAGGAGAAGCTTAGATTAGAACTATCCTTTATGAAAAGCCTGCTAAATATCACACCAATGCTAAGTATGTTCCATGTGCAGCCCAGATGTCTGCTAGGTTGATGGGTCCTGCTAGTTAGTAGGTGTATCACAACCTGCCCCCACCCCTGTCAGTAACCCCACTTCTTTCCAGAAGACGCCCCAAGGTGTGATTCACATCTTTCTTGTGTCAATCGTTACCGTGTGTCCCTGGACACTGTGAAGCTGCTGGGAGAAGACCCACCACCCAGCATGGGTGTGTCCAGACCCTGCCAAGGACACTGCCTCTGGGTTTGCTCAGATTCCAAGCCCTGGGGTGCCTAAGTTGTGTTTGCTAAGGGTTTGGCAGACTGATGGAGTAGGTGGGTGGACGTGGTTTCTTCCAAAGCAGCTTTGCTTGTGCCCAGAGCCCTTCAAATTCACCTTAATAGCCTCATCTACCTCTAAACTCCCCTCTTCCCGGGAGCTGAAAACTAGACACTATTCTAGCATCTTTCACCTTTCTGCTTTTTTTCTCTTCCACTACTCAGCCCTTCATAAAACACCCCTCCACCTTCTTCCAGTTTAAAAAACAAACAAACAAATAAAAAAACTCACCTCCAAATGTAGACACAGATAAATCAACACTAGCGTGTGTAGGGGGTAGGCGGATGAGAATAGGATGTTGTTTCTAGCCATTCCCAAGTTTGGATGTGGTTCTAGTTTTCTATTGCTGCATAACAAATTGCCACAGCTTGGTGTCTTTAAACAACACACATTTTGTTATCTCACAGTTCTGAAGGTCAGAGTCCAGGCAGGTCCACTGGATTCTCTCTTTAGAGTTTCACAGATTTTTTTTTTTCTTTTTTGTGAGGAAGATCTGCCCTGAGCTAACGTCCATGCCAATCCTCCTCTTTTTGCTGAGGAAGACTGGCCCTGGGCTAACATCCATGCCGATCTTCCTCCACTTTACTGGGACACCGCCACAGCATGGCCTGACAAGCGGTGTCTCGGCGCGCGCCCAGGATCCAAACCCGGGCCTCCAGCAGTGGAGCGTGTGCATTTAACTGCTATGCCATGGGGCCGGCCCCTCACAGAATTTTTCTTCTGCTTCCAGAGGGAGAAAATTCTCTGCTTTTAAAGGGCTCATGTGCTTAGATGAGGCCCACCTAGATAATCTCCTTTTTGGGGAGTGATATCTCATCACAATCACACGTTCCATCCATACTCCAAGGGGAGGGGATTATGCAAGAGTGAGGGTCATTGGGGGTCATTCTTAGAATGGTGCCCACCACGTATGTATATCAGAGATATCACTTTGATCAGAATCAAATTTACAGAGTCTCAGTCATCTCTCCTCTTCTCAGTTTAGCAGAGCTGAGCATAACTCAGGAATCTTGTGTTTCACAGGCTTCCAATGTGATTCTGAGGCAGTCTTTTTGGGAGAGGATTGGAACATCAATCAACAGCCAAAAAGGTCTGCTATATGTATACCATCTTTTAGCCCCACAATAACTCTTTCGGATGAGTATTATTTTTCCTCCACTGTAGTCATGAGGAAATGGAGATGCAAGAGTCTAAGTAACTTTTCCAAGATTTCACAGTAAGTAGAAGAGCCTGGCTTAGAACTCAGGAAGTACGGTTTGCAAAACTGCATGGTTCATCACTCTTTTAGAAATGGATTGATACTAAAATGGATACCTAGAGTTTTCTGAGACCCAGGTAGGTGGACTTAAATTTAGAATAACCTGGACTACGATGTGGGCAGGGATCCCAAATTAAGAGAATTAGTAGATGTACTCAATACCTGTTAAATGGAACTTCTCTTGGACAAAGTTAGATTTAATCTACTTCATATATCTTTAATTACTTACCTATGTTCAGATCAATTGAACATATTTATTGAATGTCTTATTCATTCATTCATTTAAAAAATAAATAAATTTACCTGCAGGAGAAAAATATTTGAACATTAGGTATAGGTTGATCCACATTGGAAGAATTTGTAGGAGAAATTTCATATGGAGAAATAGATGTATATTTATCAAAATTCACAACGCCGTCTAACCTGAGTATTGCACCATATATGTGGCCGTGATGCAGTAATAAAAATACACTATCATACACTCATTACACTGTGAGGTCCAAGCAATAACATCAATAATTTAAGAACTTTTCACAAAAGTAAAATAATATTAGTTCAAGCATTGTTTGTTAGATACAATATTTTACACATTTCCAATTCATGACAGAAGAATGTCTTAAATATTTGTAAATAAAAGGTATTACTTAACTGTTTTTTTCTGACCTTACATATTCTTTCGTTCATTTCTCAAGCAATTATTGTCTACCTGTTGTGTGTCAGGACTTGTGTTAGGAGCTGGCAGTATAAGAAAGCATAAAATCCTTCAGGAGTGCATAGCCTGGTTAAGGAAGATGGGCATGTAGACAGAAAACAATACATATTTTCCCTATGTTTTCAGACTTTAGGATTGTCTGTAGTGTAATTATGGTATTCTTTTTAGATTAAACATCAAACCCACTGTTTTAAATTTGGTGCCACTTCACCTGAAAAGGTGTCTGGAGATTGAAGTAAAATTTATTGAGTATATTCTTTGAATTTAGCTACCATACTATTTAAAAATAAATTTATCTTATATTTCTTAACTTTTCTGGCACCCTGTGAAAAGTGGAAGTGCTATGGTCGAGCAGTGATTCCTATCAGAGACACCAGGAAGGCACTTTCTGAGCTTTGAGCTAGGGCTTGAAGAATCTGTAGGAAACCAGGTGCATTAGTAAAAGTGCAGGAAGAACAGTCCAGGCAGGGTGAACAGCACGTGCAAAGGCACAGGGGCATGGTATATATAGGAAATGAGAAAGATCAATTCACTGAGCCTGGAAGATAGAGAGCGTGAGAGAAAGAGGGAGGAGATTGGCTAAAGCCAATTCAGAAAGCATCCTGTATACCAAAGTAAGGACTGTGGACACTTCCTGGAGTTGAAGGGAATTAAATGAGGCTTTTAAGCTGGAGACTGAGCTGATTTATATTTTAAGAGAAGACACATCTCTGGCAGCAGGGAGGAAGATTGCCTGGACCAGGCAAGGAGACCACTCTAGGCAAGTAATAATGAGGTAGGTGAGAGTGAAGATAGAGAAATGGGAGAAAATTTGAAAAGTAATGGGAATGTGGGACTCCCATCTCTCAACAAATGCAGCCTTTCAGAGCCCGGGGTCTGGGGGAGAGGGATCATGGGAATTAGGAAGTAGTGATTAGACATGGAGCCTACTGTGCCAAGTTAATGTATGAGGGCTTTGTAATGCAACCCAACATCTTTATCATAATAGGATCAAGGTAAGCTGAGATCTGGGGGTGGGAGGCAGTGGTGGGAGGTGGGGTGAACATCATACACAGACCGGATGCAGCCACAGGAGATGATTTACTGTTGCCTTCTTGATGGGTCTGATTAAATTTTGATACTCTGGGACAAAGATCAATTTATTTTTTTTCCTGTCCATGCTACCCTTGGTTCTAGAAGCTTTTCCCAGAGAGCAACATGGCTATTTTCTTATTCCTCTGAGGTCCCTGCTGAAGATGGAGAGGAAAAATTCCTGGTGAAAACTAGAAGGTTGAAAAAATAAACCCAAGTTTCTTTTTTTGTTTAGTGTTTTTGGGAACCAAGGAAAAGGAAATCAAGTCTCTCTGTTTTAAAATGTTACTCTTGTTATTTCTGTTATTGTGCATTCATCATTCACTATATTCCATGCATTTTTATTTATTTTTTTATTTTATTATTATTTTTTTTGTGAGGAAGATCAGCCCTGAGCTAACATCCGTGCTAATCCTCCTCTTTTTGCTGAGGAAGACCGGCTCTGAGCTAACATCTATTGCCAATCCTCCTCCTTTTTTTCCCCAAAGCCTCAGTAGATAGTTGTATGTCATAGCTGCACATCCTTCTAGTTGCTGTACGTGGGACACGGCCTCAGCATGGCCGGAGAAGTGGTGTGTCAGTGTGCGCCCGGGATCCGAACCTGGGCGCCAGCAGCGGAGCGTGGGCACTTAACCGCTAAGCCGCGGGGCCGGCCCCGTCCATGCATTTTTAAAGACTTTAATTTTTTATTGTTTTTATTGGATACTGAATATATAAAAAGTAACAACTATACCATATGTGTAAGGCTTGAAGCATAATAATACTATGAACATCCATATATTCAATATCCAGTTTTAAAATGGACTATAACCAGCGCTTTTGGACCCAAGTCCATTCTGTGTGCCTCCTTGACGCCTTCCCTCTCGCTTCTTCCCAGAGTTAACCATGATCCTGAATTCTATGCTTATCATTTCTTCATTTTTCTTTATGATTTTATCACATATCAATCTCTAATCAAGATATTGTTTAATTTTCTGTACTTTCGAACTTTTTGTAAGTTGAATCATACTAAGTCTAGTCTTATATGACTTGTTTTTGTTGCTTATCTTATGCTTTTGAAATGCAGCCAAGGTCACTCATTTCATTACTGCATAGTATTCCATCTAAAGAACAAGTCACAATCTATCCGTTCTCTTATCAATGGACTTGTGTAAATTTCATTTTTTTGTGGTTATTACAAGCATTGCTTCTGTAAACATTTTGTCTTCTGAAATTTATGTACAAGAATTTCTTTAGGAAATATGCCTGGAAGCAGAATTGCTGGATCATAGGGTATGTACATCCTTTTTTTGTGAGGAAGATCAGCCCTGAACTAACATCCATGCCAACTCTCCTCTTTTTTGCTGAGGAAGACTGACCCTGAGCTAACATCCGTGCCCATCTTCCTCCACTTTATGTGGGATGCGACCACAGCATGGCCTGACAAGTGGTGCCTCGGTGTGCGCCCAGGATCCGAAGCTGGGCCGCCAGCAGTGGAGCACGCCCACTTAACTGCTGCACCACGGGGCCGGCGCCTGTACATCCTTGAAATTATTAATTAATGTCAAATTGTTTTCCGAACAGGTAGTATCTACTTCTACTTCCTCTAGAAGAGTGTATGAGTATCTTTTGTTCCTTATCTCCAATCAAATTTGACATTGTGAGAATTTTTAATTTTTGCCAATCAAGTGGATATAAAATATCTCATTTTAGTTTTGCTTTGCAGTTCCCAGAATAAGAATGAAGGTGAGAATCATTTCATGTTTATTTGCCATTGGTTAAGTTTTTTTCTTCTCCGAAGTCCCTATTCAAGTCTTTAGCCCATTAAAAAATTGTGTTCTTTGTCTTTTCCTTATTGATATTTTGGAATGCTTCATACATTCTAGATAATAGTCCTCTGTCATTTATATGTATTGCCAATATCTTTTCCCAGCATGTAGTGTGTCCTTTCATTTTTCTCCATGGCATTCTGATGAACAGAAATTCTGCATTTTAATGCAGTTGAGTTTAATCAGTCTTTTCTTTTATGGTTTGTGCCTGTTTATATCTTGCTTCAGAAATCCTTTTCTCTTCAAACAGGGGTCTTATCATATTCTCTGTTTGTTTTCTAAAAGTTTTATAGTTTTACTTTCTACATTTAAGACTTTAATCCATCTGGAATTTATTTTTGTGTATATATGAGGCAGGGATCCAATTACATTTTATTCAATATGGATAACCTATTGTATAGGCCCTCCATTTCTCACTAGCCTGCAATTCCAGCTGTGTTAGACAATCTCCAAAGATGGCTATGATCAGTTCCTTCCCTCCTTACATGTATGCCGCTCCATCCATCAAGAGATAAAGAATTTTTTTTTTTCCCTTGAATCTGGGCTGGTCTAGCCACTAGCTTTACCAGATAGGGAAGTCATCTGGGAGAGAACTGAACCCCAGCCCACAGTCAGCACCAATGCCCCAGCCGTGCGAGAGCAGTCTTTTCAGACTTTTCAGCCATGCACACTGACTAGCTGAATGCAGCTGTGTGACTGAGTTGAGGTGAGACCAACACAAGCAATGGCCAATCAATCCATGGAATTGTAAGAAATTATAAAAAGGTTGCTCTTTCAAGACATGAAGTTCTGTGGTAGTTTGTGACATAGCAGTAGATAATTGCTCTTTAACAAATCCAGCTTCCATATGTGTTAGAGTCAGTTTCAGAGTTGTTTATTGTATTTCATTGGTCAGTTTGTCTCAATTACTATCTGATAAGGCAAGTATTTCTACCTTGTTCTTCTTATTACATTTTCATATAATGTGTAGAACTAGCTTACTAGATTACACACACACATACAATAATGTATTATATATTTCTCCATTTATTTGGTCTTGTCAAAAGATAAACTGAGGTATATCATGATTTTTTTTATTTATTATTTTTTTTGTGTGAGGAAGATTAGCCCTGAGCTAACATCTGTTGCCAATCCTCCTCTTTTTGCTGAGGAAGACTGGCCCTGGGCTAACATCTGTGCCCACCCTCCTCTACTTTATATGTGGGACGCCTGCCACAGCATGGCTTGATAAGCGGTGCGTACTTCTGCGCCCAAGATCCGGGCCCGTGAACCCCGGGCCACCGAAGCAGAGTGTGCGAACTTAACCACTATGCCACTGGGCCAGCCCCAAGGTATATTACAATTTTTAAGAGTTTATTTGAACGAAAATCAATTTGAATTGGGCAGCACCAACTGGAAGTGCTTAGGAGCGCTCCACCAACAGGAACCAGGGGAAAGACTTTTATAGAAGCAAAGCAAGGAAATAATTTGATTGGCTATAGCTTAAGGGATTGCATTGTTTTCGAGAGCCTAGTGGCTGTGATTGGTCGTCCTTGGGTTTCAGTTTCTTAAACTCGAGGTGTTACAGGCTTGGATTTTGGTTTGCTTATTTAGGCTAGTAAGATATTAAAGCCACCAAGTCTAATGGTCTCCTTGTTTAATTAATTTAATAGGCTTCTTTCATGTCTTTTAGTATTAGATTTATAATTTTCTCCATAGAGGTCTTACAAGCCTTTTATTAGATTTATTTCTAAGTAACTTTTTGTTGTTGTTGTTATTGTAAATCCTCTTTGTTACTAATATTTACAAATGCAATTTACTACTGTATACTTTGCTAACTCTCTTATTAATTTTTAAACTTTATCTTCAGATTTTTTAGAGTTTTGCATGTAGACAATCCTATCGTCTGCAAAGACAGTTTTGTTTCCTACTTTTCAACTCTTATCTATTTTATTTCTTTTTCTTATCTTACTTCACTGGCTAGGACCTCTAGTACAATGGTAAATAGAAGTTCTGATTTTAAAAGAATATTTTTATTTTTATATTTCACCATTAAGTATGTTTTTGCTATAGCATTTTTCCCTAGATAAACTATCAAGTTAAAGAAGTTTTCTTCTATTTCATCTATTTCGTTTCAAAGAATTTTTGCCAAAATCATGATTTAATGTTTAATTCTTGTTTTTTTTTGTGAGGAAGATCAGCCCTGAGCTAACATCCATGCCAATCCTCCTCTTTTTTCTGAGGAAGATCGGCCCTGAGCTAACATCTATTGCCAATCCTCCTCCTTTTTTTTTTTTCTCTTTTTCTCCCCAAAGCTCCAGGAGATAGTTGCATGTCTTAGTTGCACATCCGGCTGTATGTGAGACACCACCTCAGCATGGCCGGACAATCGGTGTGTCGGTGTGCGCCCCGGATCTGAAGCCCAGGCCGCCAGCAGCGCAGCCGCGCACTTAACTGCTAAGCCACGGGGCAAGCCCCAATTTAATGTTTAATTCTATCAAATTATTTTCCTCCATCTGTTGAGATGATCATATGGTTTTTCTCCCTTAAATTGTTGCTGTGGTATATTATAATATTTTCAAAAGGTGAACCAATCTTGAATTCCTGGAATGAAGACAACTTTGTGATGATGAATTATGTCTTTTTATCCATTGTTGGAATCAGTTTGCTAAATTTTGTTTAGGATTTTTGCATTTGTGATCATTATTGAAATTGGCCTATATTTTTTCATTCTTATATCACTCTTGTCTGTCTTTGATGTATGTCATGCTTATGTCAACATTATACAATGACTTGGAAAATATTTCTTCCTTTTCTATATCCTAGAGGAATTTAAGATTGGATTTACTTGTTCCATAAATATCAGATAAAATCTCCCTGTGAAATTATATGGGCATAGTATGTTTTTGTGGAAAGATATTTGTTAATTATTCAACTCCTTTAAAGGTTATATAATTGTTAATGTTTTTTATTTCATCTGGAGTCAGTTTTGGTAAGTTATATTTTTCTAACTATTTGTCATTTTAAAGTTGTTCATAAATACATCTCTTTAATAGTGAATTATATCCCCTTTATGACCCTAATAGTATTTATTTGTGCCTTCTCTCTTTTTCTTTAATTGGTCTTTCCAGAGATTTGTCAATTTTATTAGTCTTTTAATACAAAATTTTTAGTTTTGTTGAGCCTCTCTGTTTTGTCTTTGTTCTTTATAAATTTCTGCTCTTATATTCATTATTTATTTCTTTTTATTTTCTTTAGGTTTATTTTTTCTTTTTCTAATATCTGAAGTTGGGCGCTTAGCTAATTACTTTATTGCATTTACTCTTTTATAGTATATGCATTTAGGGTACTACAAATGTCCCTCTAAATACTCCCTTAGCTACATCTCACTAATTTTGATAAGTAGTATTATTGTTCAGTTCTAAATATTTTCTAATTTTCACTATGATTTCTTTCTTCCATGAGCTATTTAGAAGTATGTTTTTCAGTTTCCAAATGTGTGGGGGTCTTTTGTTTATTTTTGAAAGTTGATTTCTAAATTAATTGCGTTGTAGTCAGAGATTGTGGATGCTAATTCTTTAGAATTTGTTGAGACTATTTCATGATTAGTACACAAGTAATTTTTCATAAATTATTCCACAGGGCTTGTAAAGAATGCATATTTTCTTGTTCTTGGCTTCAATGTACTATGTAGAGAGATTATATCAAGCTTGTTCATGGTTATTCAAATCATCTTTATCTTCACTGACTTCTTTGTCCACTTGACTATAAAATTCTTTATATGTTTATGTTTAATTTCTTGTCTTGCTCTAGGAAGTGGTGTCTAATCCATGTCTGTACTGCATCTCCTTTCAAGCCCCTGTTTGAATCCCACTGGGGAACTCTGAAACTTGGTGATCTAGTCTACTCTTACTAGGTTATGTGAAATAACAAACAACCCTCAGGTATTGTTAACCTTACAGCCACAAAGGTTTACTTCTTATTCATCTTACCTGTTATTCACTGGTCAGCTCTGCTCCACATCTTCCTCATTCTGGGACCTAGGTTGGAGGAGGATCCTGTATCTGGGATGGGCTACTTTGCATCAGAGGGAAAAGAGCAATGAATAACTACTGGAAAGCTCTTACAGCTTCTGGTTGGATGAGGCATACAACACTTCCATGCATACTGCATTAGGCAAAACAAGACACATGGCCAAGCCTGATGTCAGGGGGTAGGGAGGTATAATCATATCACCAGGAGGGAGGAGAGAATGATAGGGAACAATAATACAATCTACAACACCTGCCTTTTGTTCTCTTTGAACAGCCTCTACATAGAATTTCTAAACAAGATCTTTTGGTAACTAATTCAGGGCTGCCCCTGCCTGGCCCCAATTATATGGTACATTCAGTCCAGAATAGCTAAGCTGGATGATTTGTTTATGATGCTTTGGTTATATGCACTTTTGGTTTTTTTTGTTTTTTTTTTTTGTGAGGGAGATCAGCCCTGAGCTAACGTCCATGCTAATCCTCCTCTTTTTGCTGAGGAAGACCGGCTCTGAGCTAACATCTATTGCCAATCTTCCTCCTTTTTTTCTTCCCCAAAGCCCCAGTAGTTAGTTGTATGTCACAGTTGCACATCCTTCCAGTTGCTGCATGTGGGACGCGGCCTCAGCATGGCCGGAGAAGCAGTGCGTCGGTGTGCGCCCGGGATCCGAACCCGGGCCGCCAGTAGCGGAGCACGCGCACTTAACCGCCAAGCCACCGGGCGGCCCCCATATATGCGCTCTTGTACCTTTTTGCATGTAGTTTTGTCTCACCTCAACCATCAGACTGAAGATGTTTAAGAGTCTGCTGAAAACAGTGAAAAATGCACATTAACACACATATCTAGCTGTGCTTACCATTTAAGAGACTCTTAAAAACTCCCTAAATTTCAGGCAGGAACCATATAGGTCCCTGCTGTTTTTGCAATCGCCTGTTAACACATCTGTACTCTCCACCAGACTACACCGTGAGGTCTATTGCATGTGTTTTGTTCACTATTGTTTCCCAGTGACTAGCACAGCATTTGGCATATAATAAGCCTTCGATAAAAATGTGTGAAATGAATAAACAAACCAAACTGGAATTAGAATACAAGGCTAGGGTCCCAAACCGAATGAACAAGGTCAAGTTAGTAAAGATAAGCTATAGACATTAGAAGCCCATGATAAAACAGACATGATATTTACACTAAATGAACAAAGTTTTTGGGGATTGTCTGCTTCTTCTGTGTAAAGTCCAATGAACAACAAAAAGCCTGGACAGATTGAAGCTAGTTTCTGAGTCAGTGGAAATGAACTGGTTTTTTTGCCCTTTTTCCTTCAGGGGTTCACAGCCAGAACTCGTCAGGCTGGTAATGATTGTTTCTATTTTACGTCCTACCCCTCTGAGAACAGCACCATGTGAGAGCTCCATCAAGGAAGACAGCCTGGATGAATGAATGGGTGCTGGCAGCGAGAGAATGGGTCACGTCAAGAATTTTCTGTTTGAGAACCAGCCTCTCCCCTATACCTAGAACCACCAGCAGATGTCATGCCTGATCTCTGTGGTGACCCTGCTGTCTGCTTTTGGTAAACTGTTTTCATCACACAATGTTTTTCCACATGTGGCATGCTTTGTACACGCAGGGCACATTTTCTCTATCACCTCCCACAATCAAGGATAGCTATGATGTGCTTCTTTATCTATTTATGCAGTAAAGATTTATCACGTGCCTACTCTGTGCCCTGTACTGAGACTACAGTGGTGAGCAAAACAGACACAGTCCCTGCCCTCCTGAGGAATTCTGCTGGGGAGGACAGTTAATTCAATGAGTCATTTTCAAGAATTATGATTTGGGTTATGCTGGTTGAAGCACATGGTACTAAGAAGGCAAGTGAAAGAAAATAGACCAAAATAGCCTAAGGAACCGGGGAAATTCTTCCAAGGAAGCAAGGTTTCTAGTGATTCCTGAAAGATGACTGAGTTAAGTAGGCCAAGAACCACGAAGAGAGCCTATAATTTACCTTAAGTGAATCTCTGTTCTTTGAGAGGCGAGAAGAGAGAGTGTCTTGTTAAACTCATAGACTCTGGACTATGCTTCCTGGGGTCTAATCCTCACTACCATTTACTAGCCATGCTCCAGTTTTCTCATCAGTCCAATCAGGAAGGTAACAGTACTTGCTTCACAGGGTTGTTGTCAGGATTAAATGGATTAATTCATGTTTAAGTATCTGGCATAAAATAAGCATTCAATGCATGTTGGCCCTTATTGTTATTAATTCAGCAATATAAATTGCACCTCAATTATTTTACAGATTCAAAAATTCTCTGTGAATCAGAACTGTGCTAACCCAATGGACTCCAATCTGCTAAATGTTGTTTCTGGAGCACAGCCACTTTTTGGCTTTGATTATTGTGTACGCGGCACATGAGAATCTGGCTAAATTTCACACGACAACGTGAGATGTACAGCTCCAAGCCACATAATACAGCTGTGAGTCGTATAATATATTGTTTTTTTCCTAATCCCATAAGAGATCTCTTAGACAACATGGCCATATTGATAGAAATAGAGTCCTTGAATCTTAAAAAAGCAAATCACAGACTTTTTATTAATACACAGATCTTTGTAGTGTCATTATATTCAATCAGTTTTAATTGCACCTTTTCCTCTCACTTGACAGTATAATCCCTTCAGTCTCAGGGCCGCACAGCATCTTAAGTCACATAACTGTCCTTGACTGTTTAATGAGGATCTTTGTGGTTAGATTTCGGGGAGTGCTTTGAAGTCTCTTTCCAATAAAGAGAGCACTAAAAAAGATGTACAGGGCATAATTAAACGGTCGCAGGTTTTTGTAGAGATTAAAAGCAAAAAACAGCAAAATATACAAATAGACCTGACAGGAACAAACCTCTGAAAAGAAGAGCACATCTTTTAAATAAGAAATTATTTTTGTTTTCTGAGATTATACTCCAGAATATCAATCAAATGCCCACATTCGTTTTGAATATATGTTTTAATTTTCTAACTTGCCCCAGTGTCCACTCCTCAGCAATCTTTTTGACTTTCAAAGTAAGCCAGAACTTTTTGTATAGCTATTCAAAATAAGATAAAGTCATGGATTCTAAGCCGGTTTTAATCACATCTAAATACAGATATACAGAAAGAATACTGAAAGACATTACTCATAGTTCTCCTTGGGTTCTGAGATTAAGGGAAGCCTTTGTTTTTGTTGTTATCATTTTTTCTATTTATAATTGTAGTTTCATAAGAAAAATGTGTGGTGTTGGTTTTCTAAGTGGACCTAGAAAATAGGTCCTAATCAATTCCATTTGAATATAATTCACTTATTTTAAAATAACACAAAGCCAATGAAAAAAGTTAGCTGGTAAAAGAAATACTAGATTTTATTGCAAAATTCCCCAGTTCCAGTATGCTTTGCTTGTCAAGTGTTAATATACAATATCTACAAACTATATGGTTCTTAAGGGTCTTACCCTTGGATTGATTCATTATTGAGACCAAGTTAAATTTTCTGGAAAAGAGAATTCCACTGTTCAGTAGGCTAGCTGCCTTCAGACTGGCTACCTTAACTCTACCTATCCCCAACCTCGCCAAAGAATCAATAAAAGCTCGTGGAATAAGACGAGTCATAAATTTGATTTCTGTATCCAAAATCACTTCCATTCCAGGCTGACCTCACATTGGCGGTCTGATTTGATTACGAGGTCATTTTCCCACACGTTGGACTCAGCAGTTTGAAAGGTACAACGCGTTGGTTAAAATCTGATCCTTGGGGAATATTTGCTCATTTTACAAGCAGCTCCTCAATTTGACAATTCAATCCAGCGGGCAGATGCTCCTCATGGAACTCGACACGCTACACCTCAGAGCTGTCCCAGCCCAGGTCCTGGAGGAGCCCCGACATTGGTGCTCGTGCTCTGCTTTTCCCCCGACCTCGTCTCAACTCAAACCTTTAAGAACCATCTACAAGAAAGTCTTTGTGCTCCAAAATGTTCTCATATTTATGATCACTCTAATGTGGGGTGAAGTAACCTAAAGATTTGATTGAAAATTTTTTCTTAGCCTCAGAATAGTCATTTTTATAATAATCACACTATTTCCATTACTCTGAACTTTAAAAGCAACAGGTCTCATTGATTTTAATTTTGGGGCTGAAAAGGACCATGTACACTAGCAATTTTATCTAGTAAATGAAGAAACTGAGGCCCAAAGAGAACTAATTAGACTAGCCCAAGTCATATGGGTAGTTCTTAACGGGGCTGGGATGGAAACCTTAGGTCTTCCAATGTCCAACACAATGCCCTTTCCACCGCATCATCTGGCCCTTCTAATCCCCTTATCGATGTCAGCTAAGGGACTATTGCATTCCATATAATTTTCATTAATAATGATTGCTACCATTTATTGATCCCTGTTAGGTGCCTGATGCTGTGTATCACACTCAATCTTGACAACAGCCTGATGAGGTAGGTCCTCTTATTGTCCCATTTTATAGCTGAGAAAGTTGAGTCCCAGATAGAAGTAACTTACCTAGCATTTTAAATGACATGGAGTAAAAGGCAGGACTGAGATTTCAATCCAGTTCTTTCTGACCTCAGAATCCAAGCTTTGAGCTATTTAGTACCATGGCTGGATTTCTCAGAACCTTCTTTTCTCGGCAAAAGATATAAAACTATCTTTTAAAGGCTCTTGGCCTCGAAGGCTTAAATTATCCTACCTGATATGAACAGCAGCATTATCAGGCCCTAGGATCTCATTATAATGCTCTCTGGCCTCCCAGCCCAGAAGTCAGAATATAATTCTTTTAAAATAGGCTCCTTTTGTCGTCTAGTAGATTCTTTGGAGGATGCGCCAGCAGCAAAACCACAATAGAGTCCACACAATGATTTCAAGCACCCTAGTGTGGTGGTTGCTAAAGACAACATTTAAAAAGCCAGGGATGGCTGAGCAGAGGCTTCTTGTCTGGGAAAGACAAGAGTGTGGAGCCCATCTGGGCTGCCTGCCGGATCCAGGCAGGCGTAGCACATCATAAATAATCTCTTACACATGCCTCACCGCCAACTCAAAATGGGTTTTGAGTGTATTTGGTTTGTTTTTAAAGAGAGTGTGAGCCAAAGCCTGTCATTTAAAATTGCCCAGAACCCACGTCACATGAACAGGTGGGCCCAGATTGAAAACAAAATAAATGAGAGCCTGAATTTACCAAAGAAAACATTATGGAGCGCTTATTTTGCTTTAGAACAGGATTACCCTTGGGACTCTTTAAAGCAGTGCTCTCCCTTACTGCAATTAAAATGTAAATTTATTTATTCAGGTTTGGTTAATACTCATGACCTTTCAGGAAAATACTTGTTTTACTGAGAGAGGGATCCCTTGTACAGGGGAGGAGCAAATTAGAGGTTTGGGTTTTTCTTATAAATACTGAAGAAGGCCTGCAAAGCTCTATTTCCTTTTCTTTTCTAAATGTTAAAGCTGTTATAGAAGCCCCTTTATGGGGGAATTTTTGTTTTTAAATGTTACCCAACACTCTTTCCTGAAACATGCTTACTGAAGCCCAAGATGAGGAAGACATAGCAAACCCTTTAGAGAGCACATTTTATCTGCTGCCGAAAAGCCTTTGATCAGTAGGTGGCGCTCTTAGAATGAGGTTACTATACTGTGGGGACAATGAACTCAGGCTAGAAAGCAAAATTCCACCCTTTCTTGGGCATCATCCGGAAGGAAACAGCTTGTCCTGCCCCCTTAGATGGCCCCTCTTCCCAAGCCGTCCAGCTCTGTTTGAGTATAAGGATGCCCGCAACGCACCCTTAGAATCACAGACTATGAAGGCTAGAAAGGACCTCTTATGTAATGGCATAGCCTGCAGCCTTTGGGTCCTGGAATCACAGGATCTGTACAGCTTAGAAATCACCTTCAACCTTCTCATTTTTTTGATGAGGAAGTTGAGACCTGAAATGAAGGCCTGATCACCCAAGGTTACCTAGCTAGTTCTTAGCTCAGCCAGGACAAGAGCCCTAGTGGGCTTGCTCCATATCCAGCGCTTCCCAGCTTGTCGGTGAACATGGAGGGGCATGATGAGAGGGAGAGATACCAGCTGTGTACAGGGAGACAATGGCCTCCTTGGTGGGAGACGGGGCACAGGCAGAGCTCATTGACCACGGGGGAACAGGACGTTCAACATCTAGGATTTTCTTCCTCTACTCTTACACTCATGATTGCCACTCTAGCAGGACTTATTACCAATGTCAGGTGCTGAGTCTTTGTCTCCAAGCTAACTTTCTCAGGTGTCTTCTTTCTGCCTTCCAAACCACCATTTCCCATCACCCAGGTTGAAAATCCTAGAGTCCCTGTTGGCTAGTCCCTTTAGCATGGATTCAGCATGTGCTTAGAAATGTTCTAGGCTCCAGAATATAGAAGTAAACAAAACAGACAAAATCCCTGCTCTCATGGAGGAAACAAAAACATTAACAGAATAAATAAGTCAATTATATGGCATGTTAATGATGAGTGCTGAGGAAGAAACGAAAAAGCAGGAGAGAGGGATGTAAAGTGTTAGGGAAGAAATGGAAATTGGGTTAGGGAATACCTCCCTGAGAAAGTCACTTTTGAGCTGAGACCAAAGGAAGGGAGGGAGCTAGTTTCTTTCCCTCCCTATGGAACTATGGATGGGAAGAGCATTCTAGGCAAAAGGAACAGCAGGTGTGAAGGCCCTGAGTCAGGAGCAGGCTTGGAATTTTAGAAACAGCAAAGAGACCAATAGATTATTTCTAAAATTCTTACCAAGTGCAGATTTTTCTTCTTTATCAATCTGTCTTACCACTCCCTCATTCATTCCTGTTGTCGTCACCTTAGGCGAGATCCCTCAACCTGGATTCTTACAATTCTCATCTAATTGGTCTCTTCACCCTGAGTCTCTTTCCCAGGCTGCCAGGTCTGTAAGTAAATGCTACATTTGAGACATGACAACTAAATGCAGTGTGGCATCCTGGATTTGGTCCTGGAAAAAATATGAGACATAAATGAAAAAACTGTTGAAATCCAAACAATGTCTGGAGTTCGGTTAATTGTGTTGTAGCAATGTTGGTTTTTTAGTCGTGACAAACAGAATGTTAATAACAGGAAAAACCAGGCAAGGGGTATATGTAGATTCTATGTTTGCAACCACTCTATAGATTTAAAGTTATTCCAAAATAAGTTTATTTAAAAAAATTCTATTTTTGATATGTCACTCATCTGCTCTAAAATTTTGAATGACTCCCTAGTGCTTTTGGGATGAAGTCAAAACCCCTTACCCTAGCATGTAAAGAGACCTATAGATAGTCAGACATCCATTTAACAAATATTTTTTGGATCACCTACAGTGTCCCAGACACTGCTAGACACTGAGTGGTCAACAAGATTGATATGGTTTTGCTCAGGCAGCTAATTGACTGGTGGGGGGGCTCTGGCAAGTAAACAAGTGATGAGTTACGAGGTGATGGGAGAGAGACAGTACAAAGTGCAATGGGAATCCAGGAGAGGAGTTAGGGAAGGCATCCTGGCAGAAATAATGTCTAAGCTGAAACTGAACAGATGAGTAGGAGTAAGCCAGGTGCAAGCAGTTGGGAGGAGTGGAGAAAGAAGGGATAAGGAGAAAGTTCTAGCACGCCATAAAGGTCTGCTCTTCTTGAGGACTCATCTTGACCCAAACTAGAGGACTTCCTGTCTTTGGAATCCGCATGGTTCATTCCACTTTTGTTGTCTTGCTGATTACTTCCCTACTCCACTTCTTGGGATCCCATTTCACTCTTCCCAGGCTTAGCCTTCCAAACCTGGCCAATCTTTTAACCCAGTAAAAATGTCATTTCCTTCTTGAAGCCTCGGGCCATAACCCTATCTCCATGTGATTATTCCCTCCTTTAAGTCCTATAACATTATAGACTATGTCTTTCATTTGCTATTCAATCAACCTCTACTTTCATTTGTTACTTATTTTTGACGTGGCTTTGTGGGGCCATAACACTATTGTCAGCCACAGGAAGCAGGAGCTGTGTCTTTCTCACTCCCACACACCGTGCTCTGCAGATCGCTGTGCTGAGACCCTGCAATGATAGAGGCAGTTTCCTTATCTGCAAAGTGAAAGTAGGAAAATCTGCCTCATGGGAGAGTTGCAAGGATTACATGAGATACTGTAACTAAAATCCTTACTTAGGGTCTGGCTCCATTGTATATTAATAAAAGATAATAGTGATTTTGTTGTTACTGGAAAGACCATTGGACTTCTAGTTCAGCTTTTGGTTCTGCTGTGTATTAGCTTTGTGACCTTGGACATGTCATCTAATGGGGGTCCTGGGTCTCTCTTTTCTCATCTGCAAAATTAGATAATAATAACTAACTTCACAGACTGATTTTGAGGCTCAAATTGATAATCATGTATGTGCAATCAGTTTTTTGAAGGATCTCAATCCATGTGGTTACAATAATCATGAAGCAGCTTTATTTTTCCCAGTCATTGCTTGCAACTGTGCTGTGTTGTATTCCTCTTTTCCCCAGGGTAGGGCTCCCTTGGGGATATCTTGAACAGATTTAATAACTTTCTAGTCACCTTGGTGATGAGAGCAATCTTGTTCCAGACCTTAAGACAAAGTGCTGTTATTTTCATGACCTCAATAAATATCAAGCTTGATTAAAAGTTCTGTCTCTCCCTATTCCAGCCCCAGGGTAGATCACTCTCTTTGTGGCCCTGGGAGCTTGGAGTGGAGGGCCAGTGATGGCTCTGAGATAACTGCCCTGCCGCTCTTCCTTGAGCTCTTGTGTGTAGTCAAGTGCAGGGAGGAAGGCTAGAGGAGGCAGAGGTCTTCTTCTGTGATTGTCCACAAGGGGGCAGCGAAAAGTAATTGTCTCTGGCTTCTCTCCAGTTGTGTCTGGTTCTATCTGATGCTAGTGCTCTCTGCTGGAGTGGTGGTCCCCTTGCAAGTGGGGTGTGTACTTTTTCTTGGAATGGTGTTCATTCTCATCCTCTGTCACTGATGACCGCTTTCCCTGGCTGGCAGCCCATTGCTTGGCCCAGTGGTCACCAGGGCTGCTCAAAGTCTCCTGCTCTTCTGCTTACCTTGGTATCGCTCCACCCAATGGAGCCACAGACACTTCCAAAGTCCTCTTCTGTATCCTCTGGAGGCCACAGAGAACTGGGATGGAGTGGGGCTTGCTTCCCAGCCACACCATACTGCACCATGGATGCTTCCAGCCCTGTGGGTATGACCCATTCCACCAAGACACTTATCTTCAGAAATAGTCCAGTGGGCACCAGTTTGTTTCCAAAGGCCCCCAAATCTAAGGCTACACACATCAAGTACCCATTTTTCTTTCCCATAATGGGGAGAGAAATGAAAAGTTTGATGGGCCATTTCTAGGCTTCTAGAACATTGTCCAAGAGCTCTCTTGACATAGTATGCTTGGGGACAGCTTGATAGTGGGTCAGTGGATACCAGAGATCAGCAAACAACCAACTAGGAATGGGGGGCTCTTCTTCTTACAAGCGCCCCTAACCTCTCAAGAGGTTTTCCTGGCTTAGGAGAAGGAATATCCTCTCACCACAAATGCTACATTTTCTCTAAGGCCAATGATCTTTTCCTGTCCCCAGTTCTCTTATGGCCATTGAATCCTATGTGAGGAGTGACTGGTGGTGGATGGAGGTATTTGTACCAGTCTAGGGCCTCTTCAGCAGGCCCTGCAGGGAGGTAGCTGATCCTAATGGCTAGTGGCACCTGGGAAGCTCCTTGAGCTTAGAATATGGAAGTATCTAGCACCTTTTATCCTCAGCTTTGGACTTCAGCCTCAACTCCAGGATAACCAAAAAAATCCCACTCAACATCTAGTTCCATATTTGAAAGTGCTTTGTAAACAATACAACACTATACAATGAAAGTCGTTAGTCTTTGCACTGCTTGTATTGTTATTATTATTATATTATTGCACTGTTTATTTATTCCATACGTATTCTTCAAGCTTCTGCTGTGGCCAGGCACTGGTCTAGGCACTGGGAAACATAGAGATGAACAAGAGAGACAAAATCTCTGCAATCCTGGGACATGGTCAATAGACAAGTAAGCAAATATATAACCCAGATACTTTCAGATTTTTCTAAATAATATGAAGGAACTAAAGCAAAGTGCAGAGGTAGGGAGTCTGGGCAGAGGGCAAAAATTTAAGCTGGGAGTTCAGGTAAGGCCTTACTGAGGAGGTAATGTTTGAGCTGTGACTTAAATGATAAGATGGAGCTATGAGTGTGACAGTATAGGATGAAGTATCCTATCAAAGAGCACCATAAATGCAAATATCCCAGGGGAGAAATCATTGTAGTGGGTCCCAGGAACTGACAGAAGCCAGTGTGGCCAGAGCTTAGAGAGGCAGGAGCGGAGGTCAGGGAGGTATGCAGGGGCCAACCTGTGTAAGGCCTTGTAAGCTATAGTCAGGAATCCAGTTTGTTTCAAAGAGCAAAGGAAGGCCACTGGAAAATTTTAAGGAGCAGAAGAGTGACATCAAATGATTTATATTATAAGAGGTCACTCTCCCTAAGTAAGGAGAATGGACTGTAGGGAGATATAGTGGGTTGAACGGTGGCCCCGAAAAGATATGTCCTCATCCTAATCCCTAGAACCTATGAATGTGATCTTATTTGGAAAAAAGAGCCTTTGCAGGTATAATCAAAGATCTGAAGATGAGATTATTCTGGATTTCTCAAGTGGGCCCTAAATACACTAAGTGTCCTTATAAAACACAGAAGAGGAGAAGGCACACAGAAGAGGAGAAGGCATTGTGAAGGTGGAGGTAGAGATTGGAGTGATGCACCTCAAGCTGAGGAATGCCTGAAGCCATGAAAAGCTGGAAAAAGCAAGGGTAGATTCTGTATTAGTCAGGGTTCTCCAGAGTAACAACCAATAGGATGTGTGTGTGTGTGTGTGTGTGTGTGTGTGTTATATATATTATAAGGAATTGGCTCATGTGATTATGGAGGCTGACACGTCCCTGGATCTGCAGTTGGCAAGCTGGAGACCCAGGAGCACTGATGGTATAGTTCTAGTCTGAGTCCGAAGGCCTGTGAACCAGGAGAGCTGATGGTATAGTTCTAGTCTGAGGCCAGCAGTCTTGAGATCCAGGAAGAGCCAATGTTTCAGTTTGAGTCCAAAGGCAGAAAATAAAAATAAGAGGAATTCCCTCTTATTCAGGGAAGGGTCAGCCTTTTTGTTCTATTCAGGCCTTCAACTGATTGGATGAGGCCCACCCACATTAGGAGGGCAATCTGCTTTACTCAGTCTATTGGTTTAAATGTTAAATTCATCCATAAACACCCTCACAGAGACCCAGAATATCTGGACAAATATCTGAGCCAAATATCTGGGCACCTCTGTGGCCCAGTCAAGTTGACACATAAAATTAACCATCACAAGTCCAACCTCTTGTCAACTTGGCACCCATACGCATCTCCTTAAACCATACTTAATCTCTAAATGAACATAATTACAAGGTCGTAATTCCACCTAACATGATGCAACTATCCTGCATACGACTGAAATGCACTGACCTCTTCTGCAGAAGAGGAAGTAAAGTCCTTGAGTGATGTTTACGCTTCTTGATATCCCATAACTTAAATATTATGATATAAAATTAATAATACTTAAATACTATGACATAAAGTCAACACAACTTATGTTGCATGATATCTATGTTACACGATAAGGGAATAAGAGCAGGAAGAAAACGAAGATATTTGCTATACATACACAAACACAAACGTTATTAGTAACAAGAGAAGGAGGAAATACATATTAATAACAAAATAATGAGGAAATACTCATGATAATTACAGTCCTCATTCTATAACTAGTCATGTGGCCATAGCCAGTATTTATAACTACCTTCTCATACTACCCATTCTGTATTCCCTTTGCCTCAGCAAGCACCGCAGCTGGTCATGGTTCTTTCCCTGGTGGGGTGACTGAAACCTTTATTCCTGAAGGGTCTAGGCGTGTAGTCCTGTCTGGATTGAATTGTTGTAGTTTTCCATTGACCTAAGTCACAGGACGTGGTAATACTAAGAGACGCCCTAAGGGATCTCCTGTATTCCAGGCATGCTCTTCCAACTTCCCCTTGGTAGTCAGGATCAGTCACTGCAGCCAGCACAGTAACTTCCTTCCTTGCCTGTTGACTCAGGGGCATAAGGAGTTTGAAGTGGCTAGGCAGCAGTCTTAAATTCTGGTTCCTTGAATCATTGTTGTGTCTCCTGTGGAAGCTTTCCTCCCTTTGGAACTAACGCCTCTACGCCAGCAGAGCATAAGATTGTAGGAGCAGGAAGCAACAATTTTGCTGGTAGGTCACTAGGGGTAATAGTGAGTGGTGCCACTCCAATTTCCACTGCTGGATTCCCGGACTGTGAATCCTGGCTAGGGGAGAAACAGCACCATATATTGGACACTGATTCAGAGCATACACAGCCTCCTGGAGAAGCTTGCCTCAACCCTGCAAGATATTGATACTTAGCTGGTGCTGTAACTGAGGCTTCAAAAGGCCATTCCACCATTCTGTCAAGCCAGCTGCTTCAGGATGGTGGAGGGCATGGTAAGACCAGTGAATTCCATGAGCATGGGCCCATTGCTGCACCCCTTTTGCCGTGAAGTGAGTTTCATGACAGTGGATAAATAATTTCTTAAGTCCACGGATGGTGGTTTTGGCAGAAACTTTGCGTGCAGAAAAGGCAGATCCGTATCCAGAGTGTCTATTCCAGTAAGAATGAAATGCTGTCCCTTCCACGATGGAAACAGTGTAATGTAATCAACTTGCCACCAGGTAGCTGGCTTATCGCCCAAGGGAATGGTGCCATATTGAGAACTCAGTGTTGGTCTTTGCCGCTGGCAGATGGGCGCTCAGCAGTGGCTGTAGCCAGGTTGGCTTTGCAGAATGAAAGTCCATGTAACTGAGCCCATGCATAACTTCCATCCCTGCCACTATGGCCACTTTGTTCATGAGCTCACTGGGTGACAACAGGGATGGCTGGGAAAAGAGACTGACTGATATCCGTGGAACAGGTCATTCTACCCACTTATTATTAAAATCCTCCTCTGCTGAGGTCACACTTTGGTGAACATTCATAGGGGATACAAATATCTTCATGTTTTTTGCCCATTCAGAGAGGTTTATCCACATACCTCCTCCCCAAATTTCCTTGTCACCAATTTTCCAATCATGTTCCTTCCAAGTTCCTGACCATCCAGCCAAACCATTGGGCACAGCCCATGAATTGGTGTATAATCATATGTCTGGCCATTTCTCCTTCCAAGCAAAGTGAATAACCAAGCACACTACTTGAAACTCTGCCCACTGAGAGGCTTTCCCTTCACCACTGTCCTACAGGGATGTCCCAGAAAGGAGCTGTAGTGCTACAGCTGTCCACGTTCAGAGTGCCTACGTTTCATGCAGAACCACCTGTAAACCAGGCCTGAGCCTTCTCTTCGTCTGTTAACTGATCATAGGGAGCTCTCCACGAGGCCACAGGTGCAGGCTGGGAGAGAGAAGATAGTGTAGCAGGAGCAGGGACCATGCGCATTTGGGCCACTTCTTCTTGTAACTTACTTGTGCCTTTGGGGCCTGCTTGGGCCTGATTGTGGATATCCCACTTCCATCTGATGATGGAGCGCTGCTGTGTATGCCCAACTTTACGGCTTGGTGGGTCAGATAACACCCAGTTCCTGATGGGCAGTTCAGGGGGCATGGTAACTTGGTGGACCCTGGTTAAGCATTCAGTCTCTACTAAGGCCCAGCAGCAGGCAAAGTGTTGTTTCTTAAAAAGAGAGTAGTATCTGCAGATGATGGCAGGGTTGTGCTCCAAAATCCTAAGGGCCTGTGCTGTGATTCACCTATCTGCTACCGACACTTCAAGCTCCATTGGATCTGCAGGATCATATGGCCCAAGCGGCAGAGCAGCTTGCACATCAGGCTGTTGCAGAACCTTCTTTTGTTCTAGGTCCCACTCAAACCCAGCAGCTTTTGCTCTATGGTGTCTTACTGAGGCATTTCTTTCCTCTTAAAATTTTTTTCCTTCCCCCTCTGCCTTTCCATGTTAGCTTTAGAGGCTTAGAGAACTTAGGTAAACGTCCAATAAATGAATGAATGAATAAATAACTGGTGAGTTGCAAAGAAGGAACTTGGAACTATATCTAACTCCAAAGTCTATAAACTTAACCCCTTTACTGTATAGCATATGCACATTTGTAAACTGTCCCCCACTTAATAATATATGCTGAGCATTTTCTCATAATGTTATGTTTCTCATAACATTAAAGACACAAACATAAAAACGTAATGTTTCTTGTAACATTAAGAACTACTCGTAAACATAATTTTTATGATTCTTTAATAGCCAGTTGTATGGCCTTTTTGGCTATTGAAAACGTTACATAGTCAATATCTTTTTGCATGTATTTTTGTCTGGCTTTCTGATTGTTTATTTAGAATATTCTTGGAACGAAATTGCTAGGTTAAAGGTATGAACATTTCTAAGGCTCTTCATACTTAAGACCAGATTTCTTTCTACAGTGTTCTCGAATTCTTTTGTTTTGGGCACCTCTTGCGAAAGAGATGATATGGTCTGTGAAGTCAGGCCTCATTTCTAAATTTCCAGGTCCTCTTGCAGCACAGGGCATAGGTCTGCATACATATTAGGAATGTAGTAGGTAGTTGAGTTGGTTGGAATGTTGGGAATCGAAAAACTTGGGTTGCCTTATCTTGTGTGGAGGAAATGAGACCCAGGTGGATAACAGCTGGATGGGAAGTGGGTACTGTCAGTTCAACCAGCTTGATCCATGTAACAAAGGGGAAAAGTCTACATAAAAATGGACGTGTGTCAAATGTTAACAGTGGCTGTCTGGACGGAAGCCATGGCAGATACTGTCAGTTGGCTGATCTTGTGCCTGTATTCCAGTCCCCAACCCTCGTGCATGATCACCTTAACCCATCTACAACCCTGTTCTCCACCACCTTGCAGCCAGGTGTAGCCGTATGACACAGTTCAGTCCAATGAGATGAAATCAAAGTCTGCTGGGCAGGACTTTCAGAGAAGCTTTTGTGTTCTTGATTTTAAAAGAGCCAGATCTAGCTGGCATGCATTTTTCATTTCTTTCCCCTTCTTCCTGTCCAGAACACTATGTGATGCCCGAGGATGAAGCAGCCTTCTTGAGAACAGGAGGGGCCAAGCATGAGGACAAAATCCAACTAGTTAAGGTTGGCAGGACACTAATATTAACAACTGTAATAACACTTACATATTGCCTATTGCACTATTCTAGCAATTTGCATGTATTAAACTATTAATCCTTTCAATAGGCCTCAGAGGTGTGGGCTATTATTATTATTTTTAAAAGACAATTTTTTTAGAGCAGTTTTAGGTTCACAGCAAAATTGAGAGGAAGGTATGGAGATTCCCCATACACTCCCTTCCCCTACACATGCACAGCCTCTCCCATTATCAACATCCCTCACCAGGGTAGTACATTTATTACAATTGATGAACCTACGTTGACACATCATAGTCACCCAAAGCCCATAGTTTACACATAGGATTCGCTCTTGGTGTTGTACGTTCTGTGGGTTTGGACAAATGTATAATGACATGTATATATACCATTATAGTATTATACAGAATAATTTCACTGCCCTAAAAGTCCTGTATGCTTTGCTTATTCATTCCTCCCCTTAAACCCTGGCAACCACTGACCTTTTTACTATCTCCATAGTTTTGCCTTTTCCAGAATATCTTATAGTTGGAATCATACTGTATGTAGCCTTCTCAGATTAGCTTCTTTCACTTAGTAATATGCATTCAAGATTCTTCTATGTCTTTTCATGGCTTGATAGCTCATTTATTTTCAGCACTGAATAATATTTCATTGTTTGGATGTACCACCGTTTATTCATTCATTCACCTACTGAAGGATACCTTGGTTGCTTCCAAGTTTTGGCAATTATGAATAAAGCTGCTATAAACATATGTGTGCAGATTTTTGTATGGGAGTAGGTCTTCAACTCCTTTGGGTAAATACCAAGGAGTATGATTGCTGGATGGTACAGTAAGAGTATGTTTACTTTTGTAAGAAATCACCAAACTGTCCTCCAAAGTGGCTGTACCATCTTGCATTCTCACCAACGAGTGAGAGCTCCTATTGCTCCACATTCTTGCCAGCATTTGGTGTTGTCAGTGTTCTGGATTTTGGCCATTCTAATAGGTATGTAGTGGTATCTCATTGTTTTAATTTGCGTTTCCCTGATGACGTATGATGTGGAGCATCTTTTCATGTGCTTATTTGCCATTTGTCTGTCTTCTTTGGTGAGGTATCTGTTAAGGTCTTTGGCCCATTTTTTAATTGGATTGTATATGTTCTTGTTGACTTTTAAGAGTTTTTGTATATTTTGGATAATAGTCCTTTATCAGATGTATCTTTTGCAAATATTTTCTCCCAGTCTGTGGTTTGTCTTCTCATTCCCTTGACATTGTCTTTTGCAGAGCAGAAGTTTTTAATTTTAATGAAGTCTAGCTTATCAATTATTTCTTTCATAGATCATGTCTTTGGCATTGTAACTAAAAAGGCATCATCATACCCAAGGTCATCCAGGTTTTCTCCTATTTTATCTTCTAGGAGTTTTATAGTTTTCCATTTAGGTCTGTGATCCATTTTGAGTTAATTTTTATGAAGGGTCTAAAATCTGTATCTAGATTCACTTTTTGGCATGGAGATGTCCAGTTTTTCTGGCACCATTTGTTGAAAAAACTATTTTTGCTCCATTATATTGCCTTTGCTCCTTTGTCAGAGATCAGTTGACTGTATTTATGTGGGGGGCTATTATTTTCATCACCACTCTACAGACAAGAAAACTGGAGAACTGAGATACATTAAGTAACTTTCCCAATGTCACACAGCTAATAAGTAGCTCAGCAAAGACTTAATGATAGGATTTATTTTTTATTTATTTATTTTTATTTTTAGAATTATTTTAGTGAGGTCATATTGGTTTATAACATTGTGTAATTTCAAGTGTACATTATTATATATCAGTTTCTGTATAGACTGCATTATGCTCACCACCGATAGTCTAGTTTTTATCTGTCACCATACATATGTGCCCCTTTACCCCTTTTGCCCACCCTCCTACCCGCTTCCCCTCTGGTAACCACTAACCTGTTCTCCTTATCCATGTGTTTATCTTCCACATATGAGTGAAATCATGTGGTGTTTGTCTTTCTCTGTCTGGCTTATTTCGCTTAAACTCATACCCGCAAGGTCCATCCATGTTGTTGCAATTGGGACGATTTTGTCTTTCTTATGGCTGAGTAGTATTCCATTGTATATATACACCACATCTTCTTTATCCATTCATCAGTTGATGGGCACTTGGGTTGCTTCCACGTCTTGGCTATTGTGAATAATGCTGCAATGAATATAGGGGTGCATAAGTCTCTTTGAATAGTTGATTTCAAGTTCTTTGGATAAATACCCAGTAGTGGGATAACTGGATCATAAGGCATTTCTATTTTCGATTTTTTGAGAAATCTCCATACTGTTTTCCATAGAGGCTGCGCCAGTTTGCATTCCCACCAGCAGTGTGTGAGGGTTCCCTTTTCTCCACATCCTCTCCAATATTTGTTATTTTTTGTCTTGTTGATTATAGCCATTCTGACAGGTGTAAGGTGATATCTTCTTGTAGTTTTGATTTGCATTTCCCTAGTAATTAGTGATGTTGAACATCTTTTCATGTGCCTGTTGGCCATCTGTATATCTTCTTTGGAAACATGTCTGTTCATATCCTCTGCCCATTTTTTGATCGGGTTGTTTGTTTTTTTGTTGTTGAGTTCTATGAGTTTTTAATATGTTTTGGAAATTAACCTCTTGTCAGGTACATGATTTGCAGATATTTTATCCCAGTGGGTGGGTTGTCTTTTCATTTTGTTCGTGGTTTCGTTCGCCTTGCAGAAGCTTTTTAGTCGGACGTAGTCCCATTTGTTTATTTTTTCTTCTGTTTCCTATGCCTGAGTAGACATGGCACTCGAAAAGATGCTGCTAAAACCGATGTCAAAGAGTGTACTGCGTATGTTTTCTTCTAGGAGTTTTATGATTTCAGGTCTTACAGTCAAGCCTTTAATCCATTTTGAGTTAATTTTTGTGTGTGGTGTAAGCTAATGGTCTGCTTTCGCTCTTTTGCACGTGGCTGTCCAGCTAATCACAGGATTTAATAAAAGCTAATAAGCAACAGCCTGGTGCCAATAGCCTTGCACTTAACCACTGCACCACACTGCCCGTTTACATAAATAGATCCAGTCTGGGTCCCGGGGTCATGTTTCAGCAGCTGTACCTTCTCTGGACTGCCTATATATGTATTTATATGTATGAAAAATAAATCTCTATTTGCTTGTGTATTTCTTATCATAAAAATAAACCTCTATGTGTTTAAGCCACTATTATTGAGGTTTTCTGCTATATGTAGCAAAATACAGTCCTGATACCCAAGCCATAGGGTAGCTAATACCCTAAATCACTTCTATGTGCCTTTGTAGTACATCACTTTTCCCCCCGTTAGAGTGTTAGCTCAACTAGTATAGGCACCACAGCAATATTGTGTATTATTGTCCCTTAGTACAGTGCCTGATACAGATTAGATGCTCAATAAATATGTTTGAATAATTGAATAAGTCAATACATGATTGGTAGCTAAGACTGCGATAAATTTAATCTCCTGTTCATGCTATACTTAGCATCATGCTAACTTGCATTCTCTGTGTATAGGCTAGCAAAGGGAGTGGACAAGAGTTCTGTACTTCATGATGTCAGTCTAACCGGACATAAAAAAATATACTATGAATAAAGCATCAAGTCCTGAACTGTTCAGAGGTCAGTGTACTTTTGGGATTTTTTGTTTCTCTTGCAATTTTTCTGTCCCCTTTCAGCCCTGTCTTTAGCTATCAGTTTCTCACTTCCTTTTAATTCCATACTACCTCTACATCAATTTATCCTTTTGATTTATGTATCTCATATGTGCTCTTTTCTTCTTTCTTGTCTCTCCTTATTTCCCTGGACATACTGCACGGTTCCTCTCCACTTCTGCTAGAGTGATTTCTCTAAGGTATAGAGAACTGATTGCTGCCCTATAATGTACCCTGCTTGTACCATCCTCGCCACTCATTTCAATTTCCTGGTGTGATTTATCCAGCAATCAGAGCATTGCCCCAAAATTGGCTTTGCAAAAAGGCACAATGCGTTTGTCTTACCCCTTCAGGGACTGCTCCTGATTATCACCCAGGGAAGCTCAGGTCTCCATTTTGCTGATCCTTCACTTGGGCCAAGATCAGCCGTGTGCACCATTTTGTTTAATACCAAATTGAGCTATTAATTCTCAGAGTAATGTGCAATATTTGGAAGAAGGCATGTGCTTCTGTTGGCAGGAAGGGATTCTGCTTCTTCCTTGTGATTCAGCTTGGTTTTTCTTCCTGTGATGTAGTGGAGAGAACGTGAGAAAACAGGTGAACTGGAGCCCAGGCTCATCTCATCGAGGCTTGGTCTTCAGCAAGT
Source organism: Diceros bicornis minor (assembly GCF_020826845.1). Taxonomy (NCBI): domain Eukaryota; kingdom Metazoa; phylum Chordata; class Mammalia; order Perissodactyla; family Rhinocerotidae; genus Diceros; species Diceros bicornis. The sequence continues at coordinate 17,122,975 of NC_080764.1, read as the reverse complement.
CATTGACCCTCTTTGGGCCTCAGTTTCCCAATCTCCAAGAGCTGGACTCAATGAACCCTAAGATATAATCCAGCCTTGTAATTTATTATTTTATAAATAAGAAATGACAAAATAACTTTAAAAACCAACATTACAAAGGCAACCTCAATCAAACGTTACGAAAAAGGCTCAGACTTTCCCTATAAACATTTATTATAAAATTAACCATATTCAGTCTCGTAGACTGAGTTCAGAAAAATAGACTATAAGAAGCAAATAATGGGTAACATCAGAATCCAAGATTCAAGGTTGGATTAAAGGCAAGAATCAAGAACACAGGGATCAAGTCCAACCAGTGACTTGGGGAAGGCACAGGGGAAAGAGCTTCTAAGAGGTGAAATGTGTTTCTGTGTCTTTCCTAGTTCTGCCCTTTGTGCTCTCTTTTTCCCGACCCTTAATCTCTGCTCTCCTTCCTCTCCCCTAACAAGCATATTTTTTGTATTTGTGATTTTTTATTATATAAAAAATATATTTGTTTATGTGGAAGAAGACGTGCAAAAAGCAGAATAGTAAAGTATGTATTGTTTCCTTGTTCTTCTCCCACGATCATATTCAGGTATGCTCGGCCTTCCTGGGATATAGCAATCTAATCAGCAGGTAGCTACAATTGCTGTGGTCCCAGATCAACAGATGAATGAGCTCCTGACACTCTCGACTTCAAGGTTCCTTCCAGGCAGCGATGCCAATGGGTGGAGCAGGCGGAACGTCACAGAGAGGCAACCACATGATTTGTTGTCTACATGGACTCCTTCTGAAGTCCGTAGCAGAAATGAGAACATCATTTGGAACCCAGAAGCTCTAAAGCACACAGGCTCAATTTAAGCCACTTACACATCACTCACATGTGTTCCCTCTACTGCACAAACATTTCTCAGACGCCTTTTCCAATCTTGACCCAAGGTGGAGCCAGTTAGACCACGTGTGGCTCTTTGACTTCACTTCGTGGAATTGCCTCATCATATAGTAGGAATCCTTTAACTGAAGCGAGGCTGTTATGATGTTAATTTTATGTGCCATGGTGTCCAGATATTTGGTCAAACATTATTATGGATGTTTCTGTGAAGGTGTTTTTTGGATGAAATTAAGATTTAAATCAGTGGACTTTGAGTAAAGCAGATTACTTTCCATAATGCGAGTGGGCCTCATCCAATCAGTTCAAGGCCTTAATAGAACAAAGACTGAACTTCCCCCAGCAAGAGGGAATTCTGCCAGCAGACAGCCCTCAGCCTCAAACTGCAGCGCTTCCCTGAGTCTTCAGCCTGTTGGCCCCTCCCATCAGATTTTGGACTTGCCAAGCCTCTGTAATCATGTGAGCCAATTCCTTAACATAAATCTCTCTATATATCTATACATACCCTGTTGGTTCTGTTTCTCTGGAGAATCCTGTCTAATACAGATTTCCATGGCTAGTCTTGCACATAGAAAGCCCCTAGGCAGACAGAAACAGAAAATGTCTTGCCTTGAAATGCAGGTGCAGATCATGGAAGATTACCCTGGTACAGAATGTCAAGGCTTGGAACTGGGACCTTAAGCTTAGATGACCTGACTGGCTGAGAAGCAGAGTTGCTGCCTTATATGGTAATATTAGTTGTTTCTAGCCGCTGCCACGGCTGAGAGTGTAGAAAGCATCAAGACTGTGGCTCTGTGCTCCTCTGACTTGGCAGACACTTCACTCAGCATGGGCTAAGTTTGGGTGCACTTCTCTGAGATAAGAGAGATGGGGGGCTGAGCCTACTCTCCTGCACCCTTTTCCTATTTGTACTCTTTGTGCTATTTTAGGAGTAATCCTCAGGAGAAGGAATTTTGAAATGAGTCTCGGATGTCACTCTTCCCTAGTCTAGAACCAGACCAAACGTTGTGGTCTGATCAAGCACATGAGGTAATGCCATGTCCTGTAATGGTCAGTCTCACATAGACCTGCTGCTCCAGGTGGTCAAACTCTAACCCCTCTTGGCTACCTCACCTTCTTGGTCATAAGGATACAAACACTCTGCAGTTTTGTTTCCACCTCCTTATTTTACCTGTTTTTCCATTAGGTCTTTGCGTCTTGTACCCATTGCCTTAAATTCACAGGGTCCATGTCTACTCTTTAGTCCTGAATCTGTTCCCTTCTTCAATATGATTGATTCTTCCTCTGACAAATGCTGCTCATGCAACAGTGTAAAGAAAAACAGAAAAATTACCTGTAATTCTACTATCTGGGGATAGCCCTGATTAATATATGGACCTGGGCAGCAAGGCAGATGATAGTACCCATTTACTTAGATGGGAAGACTGGGGGCAGAGCAAGTTTCAGAGATGGATGTCAGGGTATAGGGGAAATTAAGAATTCAGCTTTGGACACATTTGAGCTGCCTATTGGATATCTAAGTGTAGACATATAAGTGGAACAAGCAGTTTGATATAGGAGTCTGGAGTTCAGGGGAGAAACCCAAATTGGAGCTAGAACTTAACAGGACTAGATGGAATTTAAAGCCATGGGCAGGATGAGGTCTTCAAGGGAGTATAAATAGAAAAGGTGGATACCTGAGGACTGAGTTCTGCCGCACTACGATATCTAGAAGTGAGGAGAATGAGGAGGAACCAGCAAAAAAAGACTAAGCAAGAGTGAACAGGAAGTTAGGAGAACAAGAAAGAGTGATTTTGGAAGCCATGCGAAGGAAGAATTTCAAGAAGACGCAAGCCATCAACTATATCAAATGCTGCCGATGAGGTCTAGAAAGATGAGGACTGCTAATTGGCCAATGTACTTGGCAACGTGAATGTCATTGGTGACTTTGACAAGAACAACTTTGGTGGAGCAGAGCCTGATTAGAGAGGATTCTGGAAAGAGTGGGAGGCGAGACCAGTGACAGTGAATTTAGATAAGTCTTTCTAGGAGTTTTGCAGAAAAGGGTGGAGAGAGATGGGCTATGGGATGGAGGAGGACATGGTTGGTCAAGGGAGAGTATCTTTTCAAATGGAAGATATTACACAGCATGTTTGAATGCTGATGGTGACACTCATTATACTGTATTTCACTAATAGGTGTACCATAGTTTATTTATCCAGTCTTGCATTAGAAGACATTTTATGTCTCCAACTGTTGCTATTATAACTAACGCTGCAGTAAACGTCTGCAATATTTTAGGTGCAAGTGAAACCCAACTTGAAAAATAACTGGCCATCCTGGACCGATAAATGAAGATTGATCAAGGGGTGGGAACTCTCACTGGCCCAGTTTGGGTCAGGTGCCCAGTCCTGCATCCTCCCATCAGAGGTGGACAGGGGGCTGGGATGGGTGAGAAGATGGCATTTCAACCACAGGAGGAGGGGAGTTTTCACAAAGGTGAGTGTATGTGGTAGTTGCTTGGACAGATTTCAAAAAAGGTGTTTTAATATGGCATCCCTATATACTAATCATTGTTTGCATTTCTAAGTATTTCCTTAGGATAAGTTCCTGAGTGAAATTAGTGAGTCAAAGAATATAAACTCTTAAGGCTCTTGCCAAGCTCTCTGCCAATCTTCATGCCTATCTGCTGAGTATTAGGAAATCATCCATGCCTCTTTCCGCTCTCAGTGTTGACTACCATAAAAAAAATTCAAGTATTTGAAAAGTGCAAAATAGTTTCTCACTGTTGTTTTGATTTTACTGAAAAAAAACACACCCATCAGCAAGCTTGAATCCAAGCAAAAATTAGCATCAGTCAATACGTGCTTTAATAGTCCACCTATTGGGCAATTTAACATAATGGAACCAAAAGGTGCCGACCCCCTGCAGCTATTTCCCCTCTCAGCAGCACTGCAACAGAACATTTCTAAACACAGCCCCAGAGACCTGTCTTCTTTTTTAAAACGCTCTAGCTTGAATTGCTGGAGACTCAATCCATCCACCTCAGGGTCTCAGCAAGGAGGAGAGGCCAAGGAGATGCTCAGGGAGCCTGTCCCAGTGCACCAGAAAGTAAATTCCAGTCTCAGCTCGCCATTTCTTTTGTTTCACTTCAGTGACTTTTCCTGTCAACTGAAAGAGAACATGCCCGAGGCCACGGGAAGCGGCAGCCGATGTGGCACTGCCACAGTCATCCCAGCTCAGTCCTTCTCCGTTTTCCAAGGCGCTTGTTCAGATGTCAGTATGATCCATGGGGCTCCCTTCCATTCTAGGCACTTCTAGCCCCAGCCCCTGAGTCTCTAACACATGAACATTGTTCCCAGACTACCCACTACAGTGATGAATTCCTCAGGAGTGAAAAATGGGCCTTTATTACAAAAGGGGGAGAGGAGGAGGGAAATCAAGTTTCCTCTTGAAAATTTCCTCTTTAAGTCTGAGGTCTGTGGGAACTTTACAATCTCAGAATTTTGCAGAACAGCTCCATCCTTCGTCTCACCGCTAAACTTACAGCACTGGGGTACTATGTCACCCCACCAGAATGCATTTTGATTCCTTTGTTGTATTTGGATAAGTCACGTGGCCTCTGTGCTTCCAAATTTGTAAAATAAGGAGAATAATGGGCACTCTCTTGGGTATCATTAATGCCTGAGTGAGTGTATTCATATGGTTCTTGCTTCTAGTAGTGAATAGAGCATTGGATAACTAAGATGTACTGCATGATGTCGTTTATTTTCTGACTATTTAGTGGGTTAAAAATGAGGGTTTTTTTTTTTTGTGAGGAAGATCAGCCCTGAGCTAACATCCATGCCAATCCTCCTCTTTTTGCTGAGGAAGACTGGCTCTGAGCTAACAGCTGTTGCCAATCCTCCTCCTTTTTTCCCCAAAGCCCCAGTAGATAGTTGTATGTCATAGCTGCACATCCTTCTAGTTGCTGTATGTGGGACACGGCCTCAGCATGGCCGGAGAAGCGGTGCAGCAGTGCGCGCTTGGATCTGAACCCAGGCCGCTAGTAGCGGAGCGTGGGCAGTTAACAGCTGAGCCACGGGGCTGGCCCCTAATGCGTATGTTTTTCTTTTCCTTTTTTTTTTTTTTGTGAAGAAGATCAGCCCTGAGCTAACATCCATGCCAATCCTCCTCTTTTTTTGCTGAGGAAGACTGGCCCTGGGCTAACATCTGTGCCCATCTTCCTCCACTTTATATGGGACGCGGCCTCAGCATGGCCTGACAAGCGGTGCCTCAGTGCGAGCCCAGGATCCAAACCAGGGCCGCCAGCAGCAGAGCGCGTGCACTTAATTGCTACGCCACGGGGCCAGCCCCTAAAAATGAGGGGCTTTGAAAAAGGTTAGGAAAAATAAATCTCTCCTCTTAATATTTACTAGTTCTGGAGTGAGACAAACTTGGGTTCAAATTCAGGTCTTCTGCTTTCTAGCTACATTGACCATGCGCAAATTCCTTCACTTCTCTTTGCCTCAGTTTCCCCATCTACAATATGGGGACATGAGTTGCACCTACATCACAAGGTTGTTAAATTTAATATATGTAAAATGCTTGGCACATGATAAGTTTCTTGATATACATTGGCTATTATTATTATTTTTTTCTTTTTGAATTATTGTTAGGTGGTGCTAAGGCTCTAGAGTAAGATAGACCTTGGTTTAAATGTCAGGTCTTCTTTTTATTTAACCTTTCTGTGCCTCAGTTTCCTCATCTGTAAAATGGGTTTAATAACAATACCACCTAACCTCACAGGGATGTTCTAAGGATTAAACGAAATAATGTAAGTAAAGTGCATGGTATAGAATGAACATTCTATAAACATCAGTTATTTTATTACTGGTTCCTCACCTGGGCCCACCCTAAGCCAAATTTATGAATCTGGTGAAATATGTCATCCAGGCCCTAGTGCCTGCATGCCTGGCTCTGCCATGAGTGCATCTCCCTTTGATACCCACTCTTCCCCAGTGTTCATTCATGTCATGTCCCTTCCTCACCCTGATCAACACCCAGGGCAAGCCTAGAGAATAAACTTTAGTCCATGAGATGTCTCTCTTAAGGGTATTTGCAACTTAAGCCTTATATTGAATGGTAAAACAAAGCTCTGGCCATCATCCCAGGAATTTTAGGCATCAGCAACTAGGTAAGTATATTTCTCAGGCAGCTGGCTTTTTCAGTGCTCTTAATATTGCAGTACTTTCGTGGCGGCTCTTGGAGAAGGCCAGACCTGAACAGAATAGTAATTCAAAGTCAGGTGTATAAGGTGACATATCAGTTAGGAATGGTGTTCAGCTGCTAAGAGCAGAGACCTAACTATAACCAAGAAGGGGTTTATTCTCTCACATACAAGACGCCTGAAGGTGAACATTCTAGAGAAGGGATGGTATCTCAGATAGCGTTAGGAACCCAAGTGTATTTTCTACTCCACCATCCTCAGCATGTTACTTCCATTTTCAAAGTAGGGGGCCAATATGGCTGCTGGTGGTCCAGCCATCACATCTTTCCAGAAAGGAAGAAGAAGAGCAAGGGTCAAAATAGAGGCCCCACCCTGCTGAGTTAGTCTTCTTTAAGGAGCTTTCCTAAAAGCCTCACCTAAAGATTTACACTTACATTTCCCTAGCTGCCAGGGAGGCTGGGAGAAGTAGACTTTTAGCTGTACACTTTGCTTCCCTGAATAAAATCAGAGTTCTGTTACTGACGAAGAAGGGGAGAAAGGATGATAGGTAGATAACTGCTGTCTCTACCACAGACAATATTTCTTTTAAACCAGCTGCCTTCTTTATTTTATTTTGTTTTTCAGGGCTGAGAAGGTGGACATATGTTAACTCACTTAGCAGAGTTAGGTCATCACCAAAAAATAAGTGGTTTCCTCCAGTTGATTAGTTTTTTTTTCCAGCCAGATCAGAGGTCTGAATTATAGAAGATGAAAAAAAAATTTCTCCTCAAATTTCTAACCATGCCTTTAGCTCCTACTTCCTTCTTGTTAGTTTCATTGCAATTTGGTTTTTAAACCTACCCTTCCCCTGAAGTTGCTTCTATCAAGGTTTCTTTTGACCTTCCCAATGCTAGATTCAAGGGATCCACTTCAGTACTTCTCTTTCTTGAAATTGCTATAGCCTTTGACACCAGTGACCACTCTCTGGTCTTAAAACCATTGACTTTCCTGTTGCTCCCAGCTCTCTTTCAACTCTTTCTTGTTGCCTGTCTACACTTTTTCCTTTTCTATCCCATACCCCTCTTCTCTTCTTTCTCCAACACACTTTTGAGGAAAATCAGTCATTCCAATGACTATATGCCTATGATGCCAAATCCGTATTCCCAGCTCAAACTTCTCCCTTGAGATCCTGAGTTATATATTCGAAGGCTTACTGGGCGTCTCCACTTGGAAGAGCCACAGATAACTCCAATCTAAGTTCAGACTGAGCCCATCATCTTTCCTCTCAAATCTATTCCTCCCTCTTTTTCTGTTGAGGGCACCCCCACCCACTCCAGATGCCCAACTGGCAACTTGGAAATCATCCTTTTCCTTGTTCTCCCTCTCTACAACCAATCTCAAAATCCTGCTGTTTGAATTTCCTTTATGTGTCTTGAATCTGTCCCCTCCTAACTATTTCCCCTCCCATTACCTATGCTCTGGTTTGCATCATCTCTCTCATGGACTTTTGCAATAGCCCCCTCACTGCCTTTTCTCCTAACTCTCAAATGCATTCTCCCCACTACTGAGTTTACTTCTTAAATGCAGATATGATTGTGTAATTTCCCTGATTAAAGACTTTCTATGGCTCCCAGTTAGGCAAAGATGAAATTCAAAACTTTAGCATGGTCCACGGGGATCTTCATGATATGATCCCTTTTGCTTGTTTTGACTCTCCTCCTAACATTCTCTCCTGAGTGTTCCACCACCAAACCTACAACCTGCAGTTCTACATTTATCAAATGATTTAATTCATTCATTAAACAAATGTTTATTGACCACCTACTGTTCTAGGCATGGGGGATACAGCAATGAACAAAACAAGTCCCTGCCCCCATGGAGCTTCCATTCTGGTGGGTGGTGGTGGTGTTAGTGAAAGGCTGTAAAGAAATAAATGTCAGATGGTGGTAAGTACCATAAACAAAAATAAAGATACTCAGAGAGTGCTGGAGGGAGGTTGCTATTTTACATAGGGTGGTCAGGGAAGACCTCTCTATGAAGTGACTTTTGAATGGAGACCTGAAAATAGTGAGAGAGGGAACCATGAGGATATGCAGGGGAATGGCATATATAGGGAAGGTTGCAATGCTTGAAAAGGCTTTGAGACAGGAGCATGTCTGACAAGAGTAACAAGGAGGCCTGGATGGTTGGAGTAGAGTGAACAAAGGGAACAGTGGTTGAAGATGAGATCAGAGAAGTAGAAAGGAAACCAGGTCATGTAGGATCTTAAGGCCATAGGAAGGATTTGGATTGGTCTGAGTAAGATGGGAAGTCATTGGGGCGTTTTGAGAAGAAAAGGGACAAGATATGACAATGTTTTGAAAGGACCTCTCCAATGCAGTGTGTGAAATACACACTGTAGCAGGCAAGTGCGGAAGCAAAGATGCCAGATGGAAGACCATGAAAATAATCCAGGCACCAGATAATGGTGGCTTGCACAGGATGGTTGCAATGGAGATGGTGAGAAGTGGTCAGATTCTGGATATCATCTGAAGAGAGAGGTGACAGGATTTGCTGAGGAACTAGATGTGGAGTGAGAGAGGAAGGGAAGGATGCCTCCATATTTGTGGCGCATCAGCCAAATGGAATAATATGGCACCACTAAAACCATAATTATGAAGACTCTGGAAATATGGACAAATATTTATGATAAAATGCTAAGTGAAAAGAGTAGAATTCAAAACAGTATATTTATGATGATTTATGATGATTAGTCTATAAATTCCCAACAAATGGTAATATGCCAAAATAATAATAATTCCATGCTAAATAAATTTTTTTAAATTATCAGCTTTAAATCCAAGGGTAACACTGGCAAAAGGTTAGCATGCCCTTTTCAGGATTTGGCCATCATGTAACTCCACAGATTAGCTTTCTTGATCTCATTGCATAAGAAATGGAAGCACAGAATTTAGACATCGACATGGCCTTGGAGGTCACTGGTAACAACCCTCTCCTCTTATAGATGACGGGACTGAAGCCCCTTAATGTTAATGGGATTCCATAAGGTCACACTGCTAATTATGTCAGAGCCCAACCTAAAGTGCAGCCTACTAACTCCTCATCCACTAGTCCATGTAAATCCTTGCACCTAATTTTATTTTCTGCTTTTAAAATTATCCTGGAAATGTGTTTCTTATAGTTTACAGAAACCTCATTTCTTAGTGATTTATTCAAAATCACTATATTCACATGGACTTGTTTGCATGCAAAGTATATCTTATTTTCAAAGTCGGGAAGACGTGAAGTGCCTTTTCCTCTGCAAAGACTGGCACAACATGTGAATCCTAATATTAGACCTTCAAATGCAGAAACTTGGTAAATCCCATAAGTGCATAACAAATGCTTACTCCACATTTTTTCAGGGTCTCTGATTTATTCAGCAGGGTGAGTTATTAATAACTCTGTAGTGTTGGGTGAGACAGAGTTACCTGTCATCATAAATTTGAGTATGGAAAGTAAGTCATGTTGAAAACTGGGAAAACCCCACAAACTCCACCAAGATCTTACATTTATTAGATTCCCATCAATGTCACGTTCCTATTACTAAGGTTTTTGGGTAAATACTACAGAAGAATTGGAACAAAAACCCCCAATAATAGGATTGGTTACATATCTTTTAGAGGAATTCAGATACTGCATAGAGAGAATGATGATTCTTGAAAAGAATGCAATACTTTTTTTTTTTTTTGTGAGGAAGATCAGCCCTGAGCTAACATCTGATGCCAATCTCTTTCTTTTTGCAGAGGAAGACTGGCCCTGGGCTAACATCTGTGCCCATCCTCCTCTGCCTTATATGGGATGCGGCCACAGCATAGCTTGACAAGCAGTGCATTGGTGCGTGCCCGGGATCCAAACCTGCGAACCCTCGGGCTGCTGCAGCGGAGCACGCGCACTTAATCGCTATGCCACGGGCCGATCCCAAGAATGTAATAATTTAACCCAATACTCATGTTACTGGATTTATGATATTGAGGTAGGACTAGGTAGTAAAAAGAGGTTTGGGCTGGAACTCAGCATACCGAAGTCCTAGCCCCTGTTTTACCACTAGGATGAACTTAGTTTACTCATTCAACCTTAATGCCTAGTGCTGATATTCAGTCTACAAATATTTATTGAGCTCCGACTATGTCGCAGGCTGCAGCAGACACTGTGAGTGGCCAACTTAATATCCATTCCCCCTCCTTCCTTGCTGACAGAACTCTGATTTTTTGGGGGGAGGTAATATGCTCAGCTAAAAACTTTCTTTCCCAGCCTCCCTTGCCACTAAGGGTGATCATGGGACACAGTTTTGGCCAATGAAATAGAAGTAGAAGATGGCTGGAGATTTACATGGAGGTCAGAGGTTCCTGGGATACAGAGAAGATTTGGTTCCTCCCTATAAGGAGTTCAGAATTTGGTTCTATCTATTACCAAGTTCTATGACAGAGGAGGGTTACCCTACTCGGCCTGTGAGGGAGAAGAGAAAACTAATTGGAGAAGGTGATACTTAAACTGGGTCATGAAATGTCTCTGGGCTTCTGTTTCCTCATTTGTAAAACAAGAGGATTGAACTAGAGCCACTATTTATGTGTTGAGTTAAAAAAAAAACAAAATAAATATAGTGATTTAAAAAAATCCTATTTATAAATACAGAGGAAATTTAAAACAATAAAAAGCCACATTTTATTTGGAATATTAAACAGGACACTTGGATATTTATACATATAAATATTTTTTGGGGGAGGCAGTGCATATGAACAATTCAACAACTTCAGTGTGAAACTACAGCCCAGGGCAAAGAATGAGCTTTATTGTAAACCATGGCCTTAAAATGTACACAAGTTATTTCCATTAATTTGTTTTTGGACCCATTTTTTAAAATCATTCTTTCTTGGGCAAAACTCAAATTGCAAAAATTCCAAATGATGAGAAGAACTACTTTCCTGTTAATAGAGGTGAGAGAGAGTAGAAGGAAGTGAACCTGACCATCTGAGAAAAAAGGAGGGGGGAATTGACTTGACAACACCATGACCAGAGAGAATGAACTTAAAAGGCAAACGCAACTTGACTCCCTGATACTGGAGACGAGAACTAATTTTGTCTAAAGCTTTATTGTGAACAAAATGTTTCCATATCCCTTATCTTATTTGATCCTCACAACAACCTGACAGAGAGGCAATATTAATATCCTCGTTTGACAGAGAAGAGAGCTGATGGGATCTGCCCAAGGTCAGGCGGCATAAGTACGTGGCAGAACTTGGATGCAGATGCTCCAAATACCGTATTCTTCATATGATTCTAGAACTGCATCAACCTGCAATTTAACGACAAGAAAATAATTTAGATGCCCTTTAACAACAAAAAACATCAGTGCAAATGTTTCCTACACAAAATGGTCAAACAGCAAAATCTTGGTGAGGCAGCCAGTAGACACTTTTCTACTCCCGACTTTTCTGGCTACTACAATTTGAAGCCAAGGTGGGGAATTTGAAAGTGAGACTGCAGGAAGTAACTACAGAGTAAAGGAACTTACATCAGTCAGGACAGGCTAAATTGTATAATAAAGAACCAACCACTCTTAGCACAATAGAAGTTTACTTGTCACTTTCAAAATGTGGATATTCCTGGTCAGAAAACTCTCTTGAGTGGTTTTCATTTAAGTGGTGATTTAGGGATTAGGGTTTTTCCATCTTGTGGCACCCTAATCTTCACATGTGACCTTCAATGTCATTAGGGAAGGGAAAGCAAGCGTGAATTCACACCACTTACCTAATGGCCTTGGCTCTGCAGTGACTGTAGACACATCACTTTTGCTTTCATTCCATTGGCCAGAACTTGTCATCTCACCCTCATCTAGAAGAAAGTGAGGTTAGGTAATGTAGTCCCTGGCTGAGTGGTTGCTTCCCAGGATACATAATGGAAGGGAAACATGGATCTTTGGTGTCAGCTGTCTCTCTGTAGCCTTCAAAATAATCAGGCATGGGGTTCTTCTCACCCTTCTAAAACCTAGAGTGGCCTAAAAACATTGTTCCACTGCAGCAATCTAGAAAGTAGGCATTTTGTACCAGGAATATTTGCAGAATTGGAGGAAAGTTGCACCATCAGCGTTGGCTCAGATACAAATGATAGATAAGGGACACAGAAATAGCTAGAGCCAGGGAAATGTTGGGAAGACTGGGCTTTAAAGATGTTTTCCTGGTTACCCTTTGGTGCCCACTTTATGTGGTAGCTTCAGAAGCACAAAGTCATCGAGGCAGTGTGCCAGCCGTCTTCTGTGGATCCCCTAGATTCACTCTCACTCTTTTCGGCTCCACTTTCTGCCCTTGGAGCTTCTCTGTCTGTAGAATTAAAGGACTCCTTTACCCTCTGGATTTCAGTTGGGTTTAGCCAATGGGAGCTCTTGCAGGAGACTGAAGGGAGGGAGGAGAGAAGGGCAGGGATTTATGCCCCCAGCTTTGCTCCTACAAGGTAGCTCTGGGTTCTCTATGTCCCTTGACTGAAAGTTACTGCTCCTCTCAAGGTTCCTTGCCCTACATGACCTTCTCTCCTTCCAGATTCTGGTAATCTCTCTCTCCCCAGGTCCCTTCAATCCTAGGGGTGTTGCTAGCCCAGGATTTCTGCACCATCTCGTGATCCCGCTAGATCCTCTCCCATTTTTGTTCTTAGTTCTTTGTTCTCTTTGTTACTATTTCTTTTTTGTCTGTTAACATTGTGTTTTCAGCCCCAAGCAGCAGGCCTGTTCTCTGTATAAACTACAAGAATCCTTTTTTAATAAGCCTTAGCGATTTGGGGCTTTAGCTTCGTGGACATTATTCTTACAGGGCTTTGCTCGTCTTTGTGGATTCAGTCTTGGTTGTGCGTCCCTCACTCCCTCTTCTGGTACAAGCCCTGTGAAAATCTGAGCTCATCAGCACACTCTCCACCCAGTCACATGTCACTCATCCTTGCTCCCTGGATCTTCTAAAACAAGAAATTGCTAACAAGGCAAGTGGAAGATTCAGCAAATGTTTTGCTTTTTGCAGAATGAGAGTTCCATCAGATATCAAAAAAGCTGAATTAGGAAGAATCCAGCATGAGAGATAAAAACTTGTTTTGAGATTTCCTGTGTTCCCAGAGAAATCCAGATACACTGCATACCTAAATTCAACTGTTCTCTGTCCAATTCTTTTTCTCTCTGTTTCTTTCAGAAGTCTGTATTTTATTCTTTTCAGTTTTACCTGTTTCTATTCCGGCTCCAAGCTGAGTCATCTCTCTCCCCTAATTCTCTCAAATCTCCAAGGAAGATTTTGTTTGATTTCCAGTTCCTGCTCCTAGCCTGCACTTCTTTGATCCTGCCTATCTGAGAACCAACTTCCTTCTAGCCTTTACTGTTGCAGAACCCACTCTTCCTTTTCATTTTCCTCTTCTTTGTCTTTTCCTGACTGAGAGGCAGTGTAGTATGGTGGTAAATAACGGAAGTTTTGAGTCAGATAGAAATGGGCTTGAGTCCTGGTTCTGTTGCTTTCTAGATTGAGTAACCTTGTGAGGTTACTTAACCCAATTCTCAGTTTCTTCATTTGTAAAATGGAGATAATAAAATTTCCTAGTTTAGAGAACTATTATGAGGATTAAATGAGAAAAGGAATGTACAAAGTGTGGCACACAGTGAGCACTCAATAGACACTGGTCATTTTTATTATAACCCTCTGTACTTCAACCAAATACAGGGTTGTATATTTGACCTATTGTTCAAAGTGGGACCTGAGGTCTTTATGTCCCTTCCAGAAGACCCCAGAAGTGTTCTTGTTTGTTAATTGCCAACTGGTGCCCATTAATTAGTGCTGGTTATTGCTCTAAATAAAGAATAGTCACGTAAAATATGTTATACAAAATCAGATTCAACCAATATTTATGGAGCACCTTATAAATATCAGATATTGTGCTCATAGATTTTGTACCAAAAGGATTAATGCCACTAAAGAGTTAGACACAGATAGTAAATAACTTTGTTTTGTTTAGGACCTGTAGACAATCTTCAACTCTTTTATTCCTTATTCTGGTTTGACTTTCAACTTGTCCTAATCATCTGATCATAGGCAATCTTTTTTGGAAAGATGGTAGTTATAAAAAGCAACGGTAGACACATAAAATTTAGATGGGAAGGGATCATTTTGAAGTCACTTGTTTTTAGTACTCTTTTACTTATCAAAAGACAGCACTTACTTTGAATGGATATAATTTCAAACGGCTTTTTTATGGTCATTTGTTTCTTGATAAAGCTGTGCACTTGTTCGGGTTATATTTACTCTCTAATTCTATTCCTACAGACTTGCACCAGCTCTTTTCCCTCCTCTGTAGGGACCTGGCCCAATTTTCTGTTTCTATGGGCATTCCAATTTGCATTTCAGCTCTTTATGCCATGCTTGTCACCTGGTTGGTATATCTAAGTTTAGCCACCTTCAATTGTTTCTTCTCCTTCTTAAACTTTTCCTACCCCTTGATATATTCCAGGACAGTTGCCTTTTCTTTCCTTTTGAAATGTTGTTTAATATTCTGACAATGTTAGACCTGGAAATATCTCAAAGAGTTAACTACTTTGTTAGTTAGGAATGCTCTTGGCTGCATGTAACAGGATATGCAAATAAAGTGGTTCAAAGAATAGGAGTGCACATTTTTCTTGTAACACTAAGACTAGAAATAGATTGTTCCAGGGTTGTTTCAAAGGCTCAGCAATGTCATTGAGGAACCTGGCTCTTCCCATCTTTCTGTGCTGGATTTTCAGCATGTTTGCAATGTCTCCTCTCAAGGTCTTGAGCAAGCTGCAGCAGCTCCAAGTATCACAATCTCACATATCAGCATCCCAAGAAGAAGTAAATGGATAGGGCCAAAAGGTCCTGCTTCTCATACAGCTTTCTCTTTTATCAGGGAGGACTTTACCTGAAGGCCTCCAGCAGATTTTCACTTAATCTCATTGGCCATAACCTGATCACAAGCTTACCTTTAGGCAAATTAGTGTAAAAAAAAAGAATTGCCATTGTTGGCTTAAACCAATCATAATTAATCCCCTGAGGGTGGGCATATTGACGCTTATGAACAATTGAGGTTCTGTTATCCAAGAAGAAGGTGAAAGGGCTGCTGGATAGGCACCCAATAATCTCCATATGTCCCCCCATCACCATTTGTAGATGAGGAATCTGAGGTCCATTGAGGTGAAGGGCTTTGCTAAAGACCACATACCCAGAAAATGTCAAAGCCAAGACCAAACCCTTGGTGTTATGTTCTAGAATTAATTTCTCCATTCTATGCTCTCTAAAGTAACTTTTTAACCAAAAGAGGTCTGGGGAAGAAATGGAAGTTGGTGAGGAGTCAGGTGAAGGGGAATTTCTGGTTGTATTCCAAATCCGAGAGGTATAGGGTAATGAACTTGTCATGTCCAAATTTGTGAGGTTAATTCACTCATTCCTTCAACAAATATTTACTGCCCTACTACAATATGTTAGGAATAGTGTTAGGTGCTAAGGACACAGTTCATTTGGTTCATTTTCATAATTGCCTCCTCAAATATTAAATGGAAATTTAAGGGTAGAATTATAGAAATCATTATAATTGGGGACAGAGATAACCTACACATTTCTGAGTCTGTTTTATTTTCCTCTTCCTAGCCACACATGAAGACTACATTTCCCAGCCTCCTTTGCAATTAGGTTGGACCATGTGACTGGCATCTAGCCAATGGGAGGTGAGCAGAAGAAACGTATACCATTTCCAGGCCTGGCTATAAAACCCTTTGCACTCTTGACAAGGATCTCAAGGTTAAAGCAAGGCCAACTCTACTAGTCATTTTGCTTGTAGTTTGGATTGTCAAACAGTACCTCCACCTTTTTTCCCCTTTAACTTCATAGGGTTTAGAAAACTGATAGCTTTGAGGGTAGTCTTGAATTCTCATAGCTTTGTAACTCTTTCCTTGTAACTAATAGCTTCATCTTGTTTTACTTCAGCTTCTTTAAAATGAGGAAATGTTTTCGTTTTTTAAATCTGAAACAGAACTCAACTTCTGCATCCAGAGAGGAAGGTCTAGAAGTAACGACCTTGTTAGTGGAGGTTCAAGCCCAGTCAGAGATAGCGTGAGAAGGGAGCTGGGGCTCATGTTGGGTTTAGGCTTAGTTATTATTTAATTCCTTTCCAGTCTTGAGCTTCTGTGTTTTCAAGCATTTGTCCTATTTCTGCCTCCTAACACCAACAACTCAATGGGGAAAGAAAAGAAAGCAGAAACAAGTAACAATATAAATCTAAGCTTTTTAAAGTTCTAAGCTCCTCATCTTTTAAATGGCAATAGCAAACCCAACTGCATTAGATTGCTGAAAAGATTAAATGAGATAAAAGATAAGATCATTTTACGACAAGGCGTAGCACATACAAAGAGCTTAAAAATGATGTTATTTAAATTATTATGTTGTTGTTGTTGACAGACATCAGAGTGCAGTGGTTAAGAACCTGGATTCTGGAGCCAGACTGCCTGCATTCCAATCCCCGCTCAGCCATTTATGTGTTATGTCATCTTGTATAATTCAATCTCACATTGTGTATTGTCCCCATCTGCAAAATGACAATAACGGTACTATCTGCTTCACAAAGTTGTTGTGAAGATTGAGTTAAGCACCCCAAAATGTTAGTTATTAGTGTGGTAGTTTTAAGTTCCCTTGGCCTCGTTACATCTCTTTCTCAAATGAGACAACATGACAGCACATAGCATTCATAACTTGATATAGGCCAAGTGATACAGGCCCTTTTGAGTTATCCATGTTAGAAAATGGGGAAATCTCTACTCT
The DNA here is from genome assembly GCF_020826845.1 of Diceros bicornis minor. NCBI lineage: Eukaryota > Metazoa > Chordata > Mammalia > Perissodactyla > Rhinocerotidae > Diceros > Diceros bicornis. The sequence goes on along the minus strand of NC_080764.1, from coordinate 17,106,090 downwards.
GGTTTTTTACATGCAGTTTACTCTTGCTATGTCTTATAACTCTCTGTCCAGTGCTTGATATAAACAGTAGATCCGTAATCAACTATATATTAAAATTATATGCCTGCCCTTCTTGATTATATATATATATATATACACATATATTAATATGAAATGTTTGGTTTTGTGACTATTTCACATGTTCTAGTATCCAAAAGTGTTATACCATTTCTGGAATCCATCTAATACTTGTGTGAATAAAAACCACATTATCATAAAAGATGAGGAAAATACAAATTTTTAGCCTTTGAAAACTTAGCATACCATGAAGTGCTTTGAGTTTTTACCTCTCCTAACCAATGCCATAACTTCTGAGTTAGTGGTTCAGTGTTAGCTATTGGATACATATAAAAATCTCATAAGTAAGTACCTGATATTGAATAACAGTCTTAATCAATATGTCATTAAAATGCTTGGAAGCACTGAAAAGTTGATCAATGATAACCAGTGACCTATGTCGTATATGGAAAGGTTATTTAACTTCTAGACCATTTTTAGCTGATTTGGACATAAAGAGAAGATAAACTACAATAGCTTTTGAATCTTTTGCATAGACAATAGAAATCAATTCCATAGGTCTTTGCATCTGTTCTAATAACAGACAATATCACATGTTCAAGCTAACTTGCTATATATATATGTTTCATTAAAGGTCACCTATTTGTGAGGGAGATTAAAACCAGAGACAGAGAAAAGAAATAGCTTGACTCTCACTCCATCTTCTCAGTTTAATAGGAACCAAGCCCAAGAGAACACAAGGACAACGAAGTCAGTGGAGGGTTCCACAGAAGCCAACATGAGCCCTTGTGTTGTTCTTATCTACCTAACCCAGGAGAATGGGAGACCAACATTGGTTGTTACAACACAACAAGTTATGTGACCGTGGGAAACTGTATAGGGTTGTGGCTTTAACATAAAACTATATTTCACCTTTGTAGTGTCACATTTTCGTCATCTGTAAGGTGGGGATAACATTGTTATTTGCGTGTGTAAGGGTGAGAATTATAAACCATTTTGTAATGGACCTGACACATAGTAAGTGCAAAATAAATGCATGTATTATCATCATTATGTTTAATTTTTATCAGGTAAGTTACTTTGGTTCTCTGGACCTCAGTTTACCTCATAAAGTCAAAGGAGTATGACTATTTGTACTCATCTGAGGGTGCCGGGCTGCATTAGATGACCTCTCAAAGTCATGTCTTGTAATTCTTGGATAAGTATCCATCTACTTGTCTTGAGAAGAGCATAGGATTATGGCTGATTCCATAAGGAATTAGGATATGGGCAAAGCCAGCCCTGTGATGGAGTCATTTTGACACTTCTCTTTTCCTCACACCTCATAGTCAATGTATTATTCATTAAACAAATACATAATAAATATATACTGAATGCCAGTTATACAGCAGGCACTATTTTAGGAACTGGGGATAGAGTGATGATAAGAAAAATAAGACAAAACAGAAACTCAAAGTTCTTGTCCTCGGTAGGTCATTTCCTACTGCTGGAAACGGACAATGAACAAACAAGTAAATGAGTACCATGACACCAAGTCCTGTGAACTGTATCTTCAAAACATATCTCAAATCTGACCGTGCTTGCTGCCTCTCCTGCTACCACTGTACAAGCCACCACTGTTTCTAGCCTTGGTTACCGAACCAACCTCCTAACTGGTTCCCCTGTGCCCACTCCTGGTTCCCTAATGTCTATTCTCCACCCAGTAACATATGTGGATATCACACCCTATCACTTTTGTACTCTAAACCTGCAAATGACTTCCTACCACTCTTGAAACAAAAGCCAAAGTCTTTCCATATGTGATCTAGCCCCTGGCTACCTCTTCAATATCCTCTACCACTCACCCCCTTCTGTCCACTCCAACCACACTGTCCTTCCTTGAACATGCCAAGCCTGATTCAGGGCCTTTGCACTTCCTGCCCCCTCTGCCTGGGGGACACATCTGTACCTTTCTTCTTCACCTCACTTGGGTCTCAGCTCTTCAGAGAGGTCTTCCCGACTACTCTTTCTAACAAAGTCTCTCCAAATCATCCAGCTTTCTTTAGGTTCATATCACTTATAATCCCACAGCATTCTGTAGTTACTGATTTTCTTGTTTATTGCGTCTCCCTGCAGTAGAATGTAAGCTCCAAGAAAGTCGGGACTTTGGTTCACCGCTGAACCCCCAGCCTCTGGCACCTTGCCTGATCCACTGTGGGCCACAACACAGGGGAAGAGCCAAGGTTCTGGAACTGGATGGCTCCGGTTTGAAGCTCAGCTCCCCACCTACCAGGTGTGAGATCTTGGGCAAGTCCCTCAACCTCTCCTCGTCTGTACAACGGGGATAACAACAGGCATGCGAGTATAGGGTTGTCCTTAAGAGGATGTGGTTGGTTAATATTTACAAAATGCTTAGCACAGTGCCTAATGCAGAGTAGGTCTATACAGATATTTGCTAAATAAAAAAAATCTGTGAAACGACTGATGTCAGAGGGCCCACTTGTCCAAAAACATTTTCTTACTTGGCCTGCTTCAGTGTCTTAAATTCTGCCATTACTGATGAATTAATGAATTTATTTGTTGTACTGCTTAACGAATACATATCACATACTGTCTTTGGTTGTCTAACTTTTCCCCAGAGATATATCTTATTTCTCTGGCTAGATTGTCAACTGCTAGAGGACAGGGACTTTTTCTCATATTTTTAACTTTCACTCTCCTTCTAGCATCTTCCCTCACTCTCCCACTCATGCCCCCCTCCTCATCCTTGGATCCACATACACAGCACTTATTCTTAAGTGTTCCTCAAAGTATAGGACTTCAGGGTTGGAAGGTCCCTTCAAAACCATCAAGTTACCGAGCCCCGATCTGATTCGTGTGTCCCTCCGCAGCCCTGCCTGAGTGGCTGTCTGCTTTTATGCTCCCAGTTTCAGGGAATTCACCTATTTTATTTTTTAACTGATACTTTATTTTACTACAATTTATTGAGCATGTAATACATGCCAAGCACTGCAATGAGAGTCTGATGTGCATTATCTTCTCTAATCCTGATGACAACTCAGGGGGCAAATATGGACATTGTACCCATTTTACAGATGCAAGAACTCGGTAATGGAGCTGGGATGTGAACCCAGGCTGTCTGACGGTCTGACTGCTGTGTATACTATACTGCCCCTAGAAATTTCTTCCTTAAGATGATTCCTTTGGTCCTTGAAGGCTTTTTAATTTTCTTTGAATCTTCCCTATCTATGTAGGAGTGTTTATTCTGACATGTCTGTTTATCCCATCACTACGAGCCTTTGAAGCTGGAGATGAAGTCTTATTCATTTTTGCGTCTCCACCATCCAGCTGAGTCTGGCAGGTAATAAGCATTCAGTAAACGCCTGCTGAACTGACCTCTGTTAAAATGTGAGCAACGCTGGGAGGGGTGTTCTAGGCAGAGTACAGCCTCAGCTCTCTCTCCCCTCCCCTTTCTCTCAGCCAGCCTCCCTTAATTCTTGTCAATGCCACACTGTTCAAAAGTTTTCCAGGATGTGGATTTTTAAAACTAAAGATTATAAATAATAGTCACAAAAAACTGATTCTATTTGGCTCTGCTCTAGTCTATGAAAGGAGTTCAGAGCAGCAGTGGGTGGGTGGTCAGACCAGGAGAGGCTCTAATTTATTAAAGTTAGGTGAACTGGAAAGTCTCTACACACGGTGTATACACACAGCCACACGTATACCTTTTTATCCAGAGAGAAACAAAGCAAAAGATTTTTCACATTTCTCCTGCTCTAAGCACAGTATGTTGTTTTAGTTTACCGGAGTGAGTGATTATCCACTCCACAGAAAATTACTATTTTGGTTTTTGCTAAAGGGTGGTTTGTTCTACAGTAGAGAAGTACGAAAAGACTAAGCTTTCAAAAGGAGTATTTTTGTCATATAGCAGAGCGCCAGGGGATGGAAGAAAGAGTGCTGGCTTGGGGGTCAGGACACCTGCATTTGCACTCGCTCTGCCCTGGGCAAACTGTGGCACTGGGGCAAGTCTCCTTTCTGAGTTTCAGAGTCTTGCCTGGGATTACTGCTCGTCTATAAAAGAAATATTAAAGAAGTAAAGCTTACAGTATTATGCAAAGTGAAATAAGTCAGAGGGAGAAGGTAAAATACCGTATGATCTCCTTCATTAAGTAGTAGATAATAACAACAACAAACAAACACATAGAGACAGAGATTGGATTGGTGGCTACCAGAGGGGAAGGGGGGAGGGAGGAGGGCGAAAGGGATAATTCAGCACATGTGTGTGGTGGTGGGTTGTAATTAGTATTTGGGTGGTGAACATGATGTAATCTATGCAGAAATAGAAGTATAATGATGTACACCTGAAATTTATACACTGTTATAAACCAATGTTACTGCAATAAACAAAAAATTAAAAAAAAAAAAAAGAAAGAACCCTTACGTTCCGTTTTCTACTCTGAAATCTGACCTACAGTAACCCTTGGAAACTGAAGTGCCAGTTTGGGGTCAGATGGAGCCGAGTTAGACTCAGCTTGGTTATTTCAAGCTGGAGACTCAGCCTCTGGGACCCCTGTTTCCTCCTTTATGCAAAGGGGGTCATACCTGTGCCCACTTGCTAGGGTTGCCGTGAGGATTAATAAAGGGATGCATGTGAACACTTGGTTCGGTGTTTGCCACAGGGTGTATGTCCTTGACAAGCGTTAACTATAAGGACAGCAGCCAGAACGATAATTATCAAAAAAACGAAACATCAAAAAATTTATCAAAATCACAAAATAATGATCAAAATCGCAATAATTATCAAAATCATGTGCTGGAAAATAGATGGGAAGCACAGAGCAGAGAACACAGTCCCTGACCTTGAGGAGACAAGGCATATAAAACATGAAAACAATAAAAGCCGATGTGAATTGAGTGCCAGGGAGGGGTGGAGAGAGGTGTATCAGGATTCAGAGTGGCTGAGAGACCCTCGGACGGACACAGTCAATAGAGCCTTCCCAGAGGTTGGGGGAGAGGAGCTGGCCTTATTGTATCTGGGTGGCAGGAAGGAAGATGGTGCGATTTCCAGGAGACGATGTAATAGGCTTTCAGAGGTCAACACAGAGACTGCTTTGACGGAGCAGAGGGTTTTTTAATAAAATATAAGTGGGGCAGAGGCCTGTCTAGTATCTTTCTCAGGGAATACAAATCAATAGTCATTGTTTTATGTCTACACAAAAGTCTAAATCTGAAATTTACTTCAGTGAAAGGCTGGCTTTGTCCTGGGGACTGTGTGGGTGTGGCTTGAGCATCTAGATCTCTGTACCCTCCCGGGGCATGCATGTAACTGACAGATGCAGCAAGGACTGGGCTGGGGGCAAGGGGACAGTGGAAGAGCCAATGCCAGCTGTCTGGCTGGACAGGACCTCTAGGTACATAGAGAATTTGGCTGGAGAGTACTGGAAGGTGGTCCTTCCTGCTATGTCTCTTTTATCAGCTTGCTGTGTTATCTGTGGTTTGGATCCCCTATGGTGGCCACCCAGGAGTCCACATGTCCAGAATTATTCTGTTGAACAGGTTTTGAGTCTAGGTGCTGAGTCTCATGGTTTGTTGAGATTCTGTAACAGAATAAATTATTTAAAAAAAACCACACACTCACAAAAGACTAGCTAAATTATCATCTACTTTCCCCACCCACCCTGCAGGAAACAAGGCCAATACTAGATTTCTGAAGACTCACTGAGGGCAATTGTGGTCAAGGGAAGAGCTTTTGGGCAGGGGAAGTGGGAGTGGTCATCCAAAAGTGGGCAGAAGTGTGGAGATGGGGTCCCAGAGACTAAGAACCTGAGGAGCACCCCAGATTGAAGGATGTCTGCAGGATGCCGTGTCCCATGCCATGGGGACTACTTCTGGCAGGGTATCTCTGGGCCCACCTGCAGAGCAACACCCAAGGGATGGATGGTGGAGACCAGTGCTCAGCAGACGCAGCATGGAGGGACAGTGGTCAAGCTAGTGGCCACCACCATGTAATGAATTGCCTCCTTCTCCAGTTTTCTGGCCTCACTAATTCCAGAATTCTTGAATTACCCAGTGGAAAGGGAGAGAGAGGTCTACTCTCACACCAGTTACTGAGTTCTCAACATATGTCCTGCCAGCCAGGAGAAGGTTGAGGAGCTTGGAGCAGATTACATTTGATTTTGAGAAATGAAGTACTGTGACATAGCTTGCGCCCTAGATTTGTGGACTAAATTTCTGTTCTTAAGTTAACTGTGAGCAATTGGGTGAAGGAGTAAATTGATTTGCTTGTTGTCATCCCCACCATTTCTCCATGTGAAAAGGCCAGGCTAGCCCAGGAATCCCTGTGGCTAACTTTTCGAGAAGGCGGCAGAGTCTCCTAGGTCTCTCACCATGGTCTAAAAGGCAGTTGCTGAGTTGACCCATCCCCTGAGAGCAGAGACTGCCCAGAAACCAGGCCAGGAGACAAGTAAGAATGGTATTTATACATACTGTGCCCAGATGGTTCAGTGCCTCAAGGCCAAGGGATCACATTACAATTGCAGAATTTACAAAGCAAATTTCCAAGAACAATTCTGTACCCCTTGAATCCCTCAACGAGGTCAAGGATATAAGTCAGAGTGTGGGAGAGAGGATTTGTGGAGAAAGTTCCTTGGGGAGGTACTATGCCAGTCCTCTGTATCTCCCCAGGAGAGAGGGGGGTTTACCTCCTTCACCCCAAGTCTGGTGCAACCATTGCCACAATCAATTTTGCAACATTTTCATCACCCTAAAAAGAAACCCCATACCATTCGTAGTTACTCCCCATTTACCCCCAAGCCCCACACCCCTAGGCAACTACTAATTTACTTTCTGTTTCTATAGGTTTGCTTATTCTGGGCATTTCATATAAATGGAATCAGATGTCATATGGTGTTTTGTGACTGGCTTCTTTCATATAACATAGTGTTTTCAAGGTTCATTCATGCTATATCATGAATCAGTATTTCATTCCTTTTTCCTGCCCAATAATATTCTATTATATGAATGGACCACATTTTGTTTATCTGTTTATCAGTTGATGGACATTTGTGTTGTTTCCACTTTTGAGCTATTATGAATAATCCTGTCAACACTGGTATGCAAGTTTTTGTTTGGACATATGTTTTCATTTCTCTTCGGTCCATACCTAGGAGTGGAATAGCTGGATCATATGATAACTCTGTTTTAACCTTTTGAAGAACTGCCAGACTGTTCAACGAATCACTTTTAAAGGGATGGGGGAGACAAATATAAAGTTGTATTTTGATTATGTCACAAGTTGTGCTTGTTCAACATACTGATTACAGATGAACTCATCCACCCCCCCTTCCTACGCCCCTGCCACCCTCTGTGGCCTCAGAGATCAGGATCAGAGAAGAGAGAGCAAGAGAGAACAGGCAAACAGGAGCTTAAAGACAAGGCATAGAGACACCAGACGAGATCTCAGGAGTGGTCATAAATCGATAAGAAGTGACTTGGACACAGAGATTTCTGAGGCAATTGAGCTAACAGTGTGTGGTTGGAATTGACTTGTTCAGAATTCAATGTATATGTGCCTACTATGTGGCAACTGTGTGCCAGATATTATCTTTAGGTGAGGTTATGATTATGCACACAACGCTTTGCCTAATCAACACAAACATATGAGGTGGCTATCATTATCTCGTTTTTACAAATGAGAAAACTCAGGCTCTGGCAAACAACTTGGCCAGAGTCATACAACTATAAGTGGCAATCTGAGATCAGAAACCTTGTCTGCCCGACTCTGAGGCCAGTGTTGTTAACCACTACATGCCTCTCAGTTAGCCTGGACTCCTGGGCTTACCTTGCCAGCTCCTGAAGGACTAGTTTTGCATGCCTCCCAAAACTCTTCTACGTAGTGGGGTGTGCTGGTAAAATAGCTCTTAAAAAAAATTCAAGATATGTAGTGTGTGCCAATTTCCGTTGTGTAAATATTCCCAACACAGGAGATTTCAGGCTATCATCACTTTAACAACCAGCTCACAAAATTCCTGAATATTTAACAATTAGCCTTCAAGAACCAGTATTGGCAGTTCCTGCACATCCTGTTTCTATGACTTGACTTGTACAGACCTTTGCTCTTAGTCTGCGGATTCTGATTACCAAAGTTCCAGGATGACATGAATCCTTGAGTGTTCTGGTTAATTGAAGGGTTTAACCTGTAATACTAACTCAACAAACCATTTTTGGGGGAAGACATGTTTATAAAACCTGATGTTTCATGACTCACAGAAATAGAAGTGAAGTCATATTAAAGAAATGCACTAAATTTGTATGCATTTTCCTCTTTTACCTCTAAGTAATAGTTAACATACTTTTAGGTTTATTCCATAAATGTCAGTTATAAGCCAGTGACCATATGATAGAAGCTAAAGTTGGCAGAAGCCAGACCTTCTTCAACATAGTATTTCTCAAACTGGGGACTGTGTGTTCTACCATAATTAAAAAATATAGTGCATGTTTTCCACGGTAATCTGAAAAAAACTTGATCAGTTATAAAGATAATGATAAAACTTCTCTTTATGCATGATTCACAGCCATTTAGCAAAAAGGCTTTAGTTTCTTATGGGAACTGAATTCTTTGGTGGGGGGGAAAAGGGATAATATTTTTTTCCTTGAAAATGGATGTGTACATTCCTCATGGATAAGAATCCCTGCTCCATTTCTTAGAAGATGATCACCTTAAAAAAAAAAAAAAAAACCCTTTCATATTGTTTCCAGATTTTTTACAGATTCTTTTCAGCTTCTTTTGTTTTCCCACTAACAGGCAACGGGTGACAACTCCCAGCTCTTGCCATGCGACAGATCAGTGAGAGCAGGATAAATTGGCAATCTGTAATCTTCCAACCAATTTCACGTGGTTCACCAGAGCAAGATCTGCAGGAATGGTATTTCCTAGCTGCTAATGACCAACTTTATTATCACGCTGCCCTGAGCTAACATTTTGCCTTTAGTTTATAATGAGAGTCATTAGATTCTAGAAAATTCCCTCTCTGTCCTGTTTCTAAATATGATTTCCCCAGAATCAGAGAGAGTAGAAATTCTCCTGAGCTTTGCATATAACACGTGAAGGTGTGGATGAAATAGGAACTTGCATCACCTCCAGCGATGTCAGCACGCAGCCCCTGATCCAAAGGGAAGAAGCCAAGCTCCAGATGACACTGCAGCTCGAGCTCGCTGGTGTAGCATGCTTGGAGTTTTCCATAGGAAATTATCTAAATAACCCTCACATCCTTTCCCTCCTCTCCTTTCCACTTCTCTGTGTAATGAAACAGCTTAAGCTCAGCACTTTAGCTCTCTCACAGGGGCAAAAGTGTTTGACAATTTCCTTCTCTTGTGACCCTCTGATCAAAAAGAAAAGTCTCTTCTCTCCTTCATTTGCTTATTCCAAAAAGAGCTTGTCATCAAGGCTATTGTATTTCACTGAAGACGCAACTTTCTGAAACAAGATGTCCCGAGATGATAGTTCAAAGAGGCATCCTTTAAAAATGGCAAAAAAGACACCCAATCTCACTGTAAGTGGATCCGATCCTGTATTCAACAAAATAATTGTGGCACAGTCAAATAGCAGGTTGCTAATGCCGTAGGCATAAAATCTTCCAATGAATCAAAGTGAGGGTCAAATCTTCCCCATGTGGTCATTCTCTTGTTTAATGTGTGTGTTCCTTCTTCGTAACGGACCCAGTAATAGAAGGCTTAAATGGAAACGTTCAGTAGCAATTTAAAAATATCAATGGAGGGGCCGGCCTGGTGGCATAGTGGTTAAGTTCGTGCACTCCGCTTCAGCAGACCCAGGTTCACAGGTTTGGATCCCGGGCGTGGACCTACACACTGCTTATCAAGCCATGCTGTGGCAGGTGTCCCACATATAAAGTAAGTGAAGATGGGCACGGATGTTAGCCCAGGGCCAATCTTCCTCAGCGAAATAAATAAGTAAATAAATAAATAAATAAAAATAAAATTGCAAAAGTTTAAAAAAAAAGAAAATTAATGGAGTGCCTTGTAAGTGCATAGCAGTTACCATTCACTTTAGAGACACAGTTCGATTGACTTCAACACACTGATGGCCTCCAAGGCAAAAAGCTCTGTGTTAGGTAACATGGGGCGTGGATAGGTGGTCCCTGCCCTCAGAGAGTTTGTGGTTTAGATGGAAGAGAACCAAGTATAGAAATAACCAGAATACCAGCAGTTACCCATGCAACATATATTCTCTGAACTCCTCTCGGGGGCCAGGGACTTTGCTAAGATGATTGAGACACAGTGATGAGCCAAGGAGAACTGGTACCTCCCTCAATAAAGGATAATGCAAGTGTTAAAATTCCTTCCTTCCTTCAACAAATATTTATTGAGCATCTACTATATGCCAGCTGCTGTTCTTGGAGCTGTGGAGATAGCAGTGAACAAAACAAAGTCCCTACTCTTATGGAGATTATGTTCTATTGGGGAGACAGAAAACAAACAAACAATTATATTGTACAGTTTCAGGTAGGGGTGACTGTTATGAAGAATACAGAAAGGGGTAAGTGGATTAAAAGCGACGGAGGGGGCTATTTTATATGGTGTGGTTAGGGAAGTCCTCTCTGAGAAGACCTTTGAGCAGAGATCTGATCATGAGAGAGAACTGAAACATTGGCTCTTCTGGGTCTCAAGCCTCTGGCCTTGGGACTAGAACTACACCATTGGCTCTCCTAGGTCTCCAGCTTGCTGACTCATCCTGTAGATCTTGGGACTTGTCAGCCTCCATGATCACAAGAGCCTCTTTGTTCTATTCAAGAACAACTGCTTAGATGAGGCCCACCCACATTACGGAGGGCAATCTGCTTTATTCAGTCTACCGATTTCAGTGTTCAACTCATCCTCACAGAAACATCCAGAGTAATGTTTGACCCAATATCTGGACACCCCATGGCCCAGTCACATTGACACATAAAATTAACCATCGCACTGCCATTGGGGTACACCCATCTTCTTTTCCCAGCCTCACCTCTCAATCACTCTTCTACACTCTCTGCACCTCAGTCAAAACGGACCCCCAACTGCATTCTAATCATGCCCCGCACTTCCCACCTCCCTGCCTTGGTCCAGAGGTGTCCCCGCCCCATCTCTGCGTGTCCAACTCCTGTTCACTCACTGAGGCAAATACCACCTCCTCCAAGCAGAGTTTCCTTTCTCCTCAGTGTGATGTCATCGCCCCTCTCCTTTGTCCCTCTTTGTTTATGTCTCTCTTTGGCATTTAACATACTTCCTTCATATAATTGTCATTTATATGTTTATAATTGAAGTGAGATGCTCAGCAACAATGATTTTTTTCTCCCTCACTCTTCTGAGAGATGTTCCAGGAATTCACCTAAGAACCACTGGAAGGGTGGAATCCCTTGTGAAGTTCTTTTTCAGGAACAAATTGCTTTGGTGCATGGTTTGCTGTCTTTTGCTTCGTCATCTGGAAAGTGAGGACAACGACAGTACCTACCTCAAAAGGTTGTTGTGAAGATTAAATGAGATGATGCATCAAAAGAACCTAACACAGGATGTGGTGAAGAGTAAACCTTCCATAAACCGGAGTTATTGCCACAGCCACCGAGGAGAGCCTCCCTCAGAGAGGTAGACACATGGCTCCCCCGAGTGCTGAGGGGAGTTTCCCACAGGAGGGTGGAGGAGATGGTGCAATTGATTGGAAAGCGTGTGAATTGGGAAATATATCCTTTGTTTAAGATTGAAAAGGAACTGGTTTGACTCCTCTGTATTTCCAGGAAAGGGCAGGTGGTTCTGGATATGAAAGAGGATGATGCTTAAATGATTCTGATAAAACCTTCCCTGGGCAGCTGGAGCATGGAGGTGGGTGGGGAGAGTGGAAAGGGCTGTGCAAGAGGCTGAAGGAGCCGAGGACCTGGGGGGGGCTGAGGCATCCTCCGTCCTGCTTAGCTTGGGGGAAGGGGAGGGAGTGGAGCTGGTGGCTCTCAGAGGACCCTGGCATCCCTCTGTGGTGGGAACAGAGCTGGGCCATAGATCTAGGCAGCACTTTGGAGTGAGCCTGTTGTTACTATCAGGACTCTGGCAGTCCTCGCCCAAACTTTATCTACTTACATTTTTGCACTTCATTTATTTTAATAAACATATTGTTAAAGTATCGCACATTTGCAGAAAAAAGTGCAAAAATCAAAGTGTAACACTCAGTGAATTTTTATAAAGCGAACACCCTCCGTATAGCCGCCAAGGTCAAGGTAAAGGTCAAGAAATAGAACATTACCAGCAACCCAGAACCCTCCTCCTTCATGCCCTGACCTTAATCTCCACCCCCATCCTGAGAAGTAATCACTCATCTGACTTTGGACAAAATAAATTCATTTTGCTTATTCTTCATCTAAATGGAATCATACAGTATGTGCTCTTTTGTGTCTGGTTTCTTTTGCCCAAGTTATTTTCATGGTATTTGTTCATTTACTATGCATAAGGTTAATTCATTCATTCTCATTGCTGACTAGAATTCCATTGTATGAATACATCATAATTTACTTGCCCTTTCTACCGTTGATGGACATTTGGATTGTTTCTGTTTTGGGGTTATTGTGATCAATGCTACTATAAGCATTCTAGTACATGTCTTTTGATGCCCATATGTTTGCATTTCTGTTGCATAAATACCAAGAAATTAAACTACTGGGACAGGGAGTGCATATATTTAGTTTTAATAGTAAAGTGGTTGTGCCAATTTATACTCCTACAGAGAGTGTATGAGTGTACCGGTGTCACCATATCAGTTTCTCTACATCGTTGCCAATGTTTGGCCTTGAAAGACTTCCTACCCTTAGCCATTATGTTGGATGTGTGGTAGGATGACCGGTTTTTAATAGCACTGCAGTGGAAGCCAATAGTGAGAATGGGTCTGATCCATTACCCTTGAGGTCTCCAAAGTGAGATGTGCTTCCCCAAGAGGGCACAAAACAAGGGGTGGGGAGAGGAAAGAGAACTTCTATTTATGTGTATTTTTAAAGCAGCTTTATTGAGATATAATTCACACACCTACAGTTCACCCATTTAATGTGTACAATTCAATGGTCTTTGTTATATTCATGGATAGCTGCAATTGTCACCATAGTCAATTTTAGAACATTTCGTCATCTCAAAAAGAAACCCCATACCCTTTAGCTTCCAGTTTTCTATCACCCAGTAGCCCCACCAGCCCTGAGCAACCATGAATCTACTTTCCATCTCTATAGATTGTCCTATTTGGAACTTCCATATGAATGGAATCATATACTCTGTGGTCTTTTGTGACTGGCTTCTTTTACTTAGAATAATGTTTTCAAGGTTCATGCATGTGATAACTTATATCAGCAGTTCATTCTTCTTTATGGCTGAATAGTATTCCATAGTACAGACATACCACATTTTGTTAATCCTTTCATTCATTGATGGACTATATGTATTTTTAATCAGTTAAAAATGTTGATGTTTTTTATGTTGTAAAATATAACATGGTATACCAGTAAATAATTTCATAATATAAAAGGACTTGTCTGTGGTTTATAAATAAGTAAATATATACATACACACATACTCTGGGGAGATAATCTCAAAAAGGCTTTACTGATAGGAGTTCATGATCAACGGAGTTTGAAGATCCCTGTGTTAGAACCAGCGTTCTCTTTCTCTTGGGGTTAAAAGTAGAATTGACTCCCCTTTTGAGCTGCCTAAATTTCCAGAGTTTGTTTGTATCAGATAATCATGGTGGAAAAGAGAACCAAAGAGAGTATTGCTGCTAATGTGGCAAATGAGTGTTCCAGCTAGTTTAAATTTAATTTAGAAAAATAAAAGAGATGTGACCATATTTATTCCTCAAATGTTAAGGAGTTGTTCATTCTAAAATCATATTATTCTTCCTCTAGGAGCCTCTAAGAGCAGAGGCCTTGCTTCTCTCAATTTTGTGTCTTCTCAAAAATTCTAGCACCCAAGTCCAGTCTAGCTCCTCTGTCTGGACCACCCTTTCTGCTGTCTGTGCGTCTGGCAATGCTCAGGGAGAACCCAGCCTCTGCAGGAAGGATCTCAGTCAGGGCTCTATGTGTTGCAAATAACAGAACCTCACTCCCTCTGGCATAGCAGTTCCCCACAGAGATGCGACTTTGCCCTCTTCTTGCACCCCCCTCCCGGGACATTTGGCATTGTCTGGAGACGTTTCTGATTATTACAACTGGACGGTGCTACTGGCATCTGGTGGGTAGAGGCCAGGGATGCTGCTAAACATCCTACAGTGCACATGACAGTCCCCAACAACAAAGAATTATCCAGCCCCAAATGCCAGTAGTGCCGCTCTCTCTCTGCTCTCTCTCTCCCCATGTAGTAGCTTGTCTTTGCACCTCTCTGAGAGTGAGTTTTATTCTCCCGTTTACAGACCAGCTGTCTGTTTCTCTAGCAGCTGCAGACAACCACCCACAGCTCCGCAGTTCACAAGTCCTTAGTTCAAGTGATGAGAAAAGACTGACAAGCATCCCTGAACCACAGTTCCAAAGGTGAGGGACCATAATTCACCCAGTTTGGGACAGTTGTCCATCTCTTATCCCACCTGCTATGGCTGGATGGCAGGATCCCTGTCTCACATTGTTGCCAGGTCCTATTCCTGTCGATCAGAAGGGGCAATTCTCAGAGAAATGAGAGCCCGGCTTGAATGCACTGTGGTTAATCATATCATAACACCTCTCACGCTTCCTGGAAATCTTTTGCTGAACCCTTTTGTCTCCTCCGCTAGACCATAAGCTCCCGTGAAGCTCATCGCTGTAGCTCCAGTGCTGAGCACACTGTCTGGCACATTGTGAGCAGCCGGGAAAGATTCCTTGGATGAAGGAGGATTTATTCATTTGCTTTCATACATAAATGACAACGAAAGCCGCTGTGTACAAACCTCTCAATAAAACGCTACAAACACAGTAAGTAAACAACAATAAGAGTGAGGGTCTTGAGGCTTATCCTTGGAAAGGGAGCACTTTCATTGAAAAGAGAAAAAAACAAACCTGAAATGTGCTTACCTATTGAGTTACCAGGAGGGGAAAAATTCTCCTTCCGAGGCAATCGCTGTCAGTCCTGGGCAGTACAACTATTACATATGGAAATACCGCTGTCAAACCTCATTATGGAAGAGGACTTAAAACTTCACCTGGCATTTCCTTCCACATTTTAGAATCAGGAATTCTTTACGGAAAAAAAAAAGACCACAGACTCTGCAGCCCATGAGACAGCCTCTGTGTGAGGGCCGCCCATCAACAATCTCCTCGGCTCAGGCTTTCCTGTCTAAAACCTGCTTGTGCAAACGTTTCCTACAGTGAGGTCAGAGTGACCATCGAAGTTAAAAATGAAAACAATGTTAAATCATGTTATGGGCTGAATTGTGTCCCCCTCAAATTCATATGTTAAAGCCCTAACCCCCAGTATCTCAGAATGTGGCTGTATTTGAAGATAGGTCTTTCAGGAGAGGTGATTAAGGTAAAATGAGGCCGTGAGGGTGGGGCCTATTCCCATCTGACTGGCGTCCTTATAAGAAGAGGAGACTGGGACGCATACAGACACACCAGGGATGTGAGTGCACAGAGGGAAGACTACGTGAGGTCCCAGGGCGAAGGTGGCCATTGCAAACCAAGGAGAGAGACCACAGAAGACACCAACCCTGCTGGCACCTTGATCTTGGACTTCCAGTCCCCAGAACTGTGAGTAAATAAATTTCATTTAACACAGCCAGTCTGTGGTGTTTTCTTATGGCAGCCCTAGCAAACTAACACAATAGCTTTCTCTGATGGCTCCTCATTTTTTCAAGTATAAGGACTTTTAATTTTATTATTTCTTTATTATTGCATATAAATTTACTTCATTGAACCAGCAAAAGAAAAGCACAGAAAATTTAACTCCATAACAAGTTTATCAGACATCCCCAGAGATTGGATTAGCGGTTACCAGAGGGGAAGGGGGGAGGGAGGAGGGCGAAAGGGATGATTCGGCTCATGTGTGTGGTGATGGGTTGTAATTAGTATTTGGGTGGTGAACATGATGTAATCTATGCAGAAATAGAAGTACAGTGATGTACACCTGAAATTTATACAATGTTATAAACCAATGTTACTGCAATAAACAAAAAACTAAAAAAAAAAAAAAAAAAAAGAGAAATCGTGAAAAACCAAGGATTAGAGCCCATCCTAATCCAGGATGACCTCATCTTAACTTGATTACATCTGCAAAGATCCTGTGTCCAAACAAGGTCCCAACCAATAAAGTCAGGGGTTAGACCTTAAGTATATCCTTTTGGGAGACAGAGTTCTACCCGTTACAAATGGCTATGCTGGAGGGGAGTTGGATAGCAATTGCAAGAAGCACAAAGAATCTTCTGGAGTGCTGGTGATGTTCTTGTTCTTGATCTGGGTGCTGGTTATACTGTGGTTCAGTTTATGACAAGTCATCCTGCTATTCCCCTATGATATGTGCACTTTCCTCTGTGGATGTTATGCTTCAATAATGAATTTTTTAAAGTCATCTTTGTTTAGAATTCACACTTGTTTATTCTTTTGATTTACGTTTCTCTAAAATATTAAGGAAAAGCAAATCTATCAGTGTCTCAAAATAAGGCAAAAGAAGACCATAATTGGATATATCACCATGGGCTTTGATTTCTTCCCTGTATCTGTGATTAAGAAACTATATAATGAATAAAAACCACAATATATTCAATATTTTTCAATCGAATCATTATTTTTATTCTTCACAACAGCATCTACATACATTTGAAAAATCTTTGTGCATAAATGTGTCAGGCATTATATATTTATTTAGCAGTTATGCCTGCCTGCCGCGGATTCACGGGCACTTTGCAACAGTTCCACGGCCACTCTGTGGTCACAGGTTGGTGATCACTTGTCTAAACCCCTTCAGGGAATAATGAATAATGTGCAGGAGTGAAGAGCTTGGAATTTGGAGTCACTGTCTGGGTTGGAATCCCAGACTCTGCATTTTCTTTGTAGATGAAAGTGGTGTGTGCCTCAGTTTTCCCATCTGTAAAATGGAGTGATAATACTAGTCTCTAACTCATAGGATTGTTGTGAGTATTAAGACAAGGTGATACATGAGAAGCACAAAAACTGTAAGCTTCTGTTACATGTAATTGGGCCAGATTATATACAAGTATTAGCTGTATTATTATTATTACTATTGTGATTATTATTATCAGGGTTTGCAAGTCTGTGGTTGTTACCAGAGTGAGGGTCCAAGGTTAGTAGCTGTCTTGCTCCTGATTGGAGAAGATATTAGGGGTACAGATTATTTTGGGGGGTGTCTTATCTTTTGGCTATTATGAATAACGCTGCTGTGAATGTAGGGGTTCCAATATCTGCTCCAGTGCCTGCTTTCAATTCTTTTCCATATATACACAGAAGTGGAAGTGCTAATCAAATGATAATTGCATGTTTAATTTTTGAGGAACTGCCATATTATTTTCCACAGCAGCTGCAGTGTTTTATATTCCCACCACCAATGCATAAGGATTCCAACATTTCCACGTCCTTGCTAACAGTTTGTTTTCAGTTTATTTCGATAAGAGCTGTGATAGTTAATTTTATGTATCAACTTAGCGGGGCCACGGTGCCCAGATAGTGGGTCAAACATTATTCTGGATGTTACTGTGAGGATGTTTTTGGATGAGATTAACGTTTAAGTTAATCTTCGAGTAAAGCAGATTTCCCTCCCTAATGTGGGTGGGCCTCATACAATCAGTTGAAGGCCTGAATAGAAGAAAAAGACCTACCCTCGCCCAAATAGTAGGAATTCTCCAGCAGTTGGCTTTTGGACTAGAACTGGAACATTGGCTCTTCCTGGTTCTCCAACCTGACAGCCTTTGGGCTGGACCCGCAGCATCAGCTCTCCTGGCTCTCCAGCCTGCTGGCCCACCTCGCAGATTTGGGACTTGCCAGCCTCTATAATCACATGACTCAATTCCTTACAATAAATAAACATAGAATAAATATTTAATAATTTATATATAGTAAATATATATTTTATACAAATATGTAATATATAAATAATAAATAAATATATATATAATCTCCTATTGATCCTGTTTCTCTGGAGAAACCTGACTAATATAATAGTCATACTGATGGGTGTGAAGGCCTCATTAGTATTTGAATATGTAAATAAATATATAATATATGCACATAGTATATAAAACTTGAATTGCCATTTTTACTATGAGTCAAGAGCTCCCTAAGCACTTTACGTGTCCTAACTCACGTGATGTGCACAACAGCCCCCTGAAGCAGGCATTATTATGACCCCCAATTTATAGATGAGAAAGCAGGCACGTAGAGGTTAAGTGACACTCGCCTAAGGTCATGCAGCTGGTATGTGAACTCAGCAGTCTGATTCCAGAATACTTGCTCTTGCCAGACGATGTTCAGACACCTTCTATTCTAGTAGCTTCACTTAACTGTAATCATCTTGGTGACTTCTTACACACTGATTTCCCTTTCCATCACCTCCCCTCTTCCTGAAAGTCCTTCTGTACTTCTGTTCCCTAAAATCAGTCGAGGCTGGGTGCTGCAATATTGCTTATTGTGACATATGACGTGAAGGAGAAAAACAACGGTTTCTGATCTTAACAGAACCCAGAAAGTATGCCCTTGAGAAAAAAAAATGAGGAACTGATAAATCCTCTATGCTGGAGGGGGAAAAATTGTTTAAAAATGAAAATTATTCCCATAATGTATTTCAGCCAAATAATTAAAGTGTACTTATATATTAATTACATTTCAAGCTTTGCAGGGCTCTTCTTTTTTCCTGGGGTTAAATGAGGACAAGCTTTTTGAGGGAGCACTGAATTCCATTTCAAGAAAAGTCTCATAATGCTAGTTAGGGGAAGATTCCCATCCAAAAGAATTGCCCAGCCAAGCAACTAAGTCACCGTCGGAAGTTACTAACTTCCAGCTGACCTTTGCGGAAGCCAAAGCCACACTTATTCCAACTTACCAGTTCGATTTTTTAAAGATCAAACTCCCCCTCCAGGAAAAAAAGTGTATCCAGCATTTGAAACTTGGCAATAGTACTAAGCTAGGTCCCTTTAGGATTGCTGCAAATGTTTTTGCATCTGGTTGACCTTACTGTGCCCCATCTTTCAAAACCAAAGCAATAGCATTTGCCTCACCCTTGATCAGCTTCCCAGGATAATTGTCTCTGCCTTCTGCAATGCGTCTTGGAAACGTGGGCTCTCCCAGGCTGTAAAGCATTAGCTACTGCTAGAAGGAGGCTTAGCGGGGCATGTCACACCTCAAGTGGCTTCAAAGACTTTTTAAGTCAGAGGAATCTCAAAGACCATCAAATCATACTCCCTAACTTTACATAGAAATGGAAGGAAATGGAATCTCTGAGGAGTCCTAGGAAGACACTGAAGGATTTTAAACAGGGATGGGCCAACAGGGCTCTCCTGTTGAACACACTTATTAAATCTATGGGTGATGCAAAGGAAAGAATCAGAAAGACCACTATAGGCTGGGACAATGGGCCTAATCAGCATGATGAAATTCAATAAATAGTAATAATAAAGCACTGTTTCTAGCTACAGAACCAGCAAGGCTCTCTAATAACATGAAGATGTGGGACATGGGAGGTTTGGCTGATTGCAATTTCTGTATGAGCCTGCAGATACAGTGGCCAGCAGATGTTTAAAAGCCTAATTAAATTCTAATAACAGCATAATCACAGTGTGTTAGTATATGGATAAAGTCTAGAAGGACACAAAATTGTTCATGGTAGCTATCTTCGGGCAGTGGAACTAGGAGGAAGAGAGGGCTATACATTTTACTTTATATATATTGTATTACTTGACTTATTTTACAATGAGCATTTTATTAATTTTGTAATAAGCAAATCTTAAAAACTTTTTAAAGATAGTAGTTAACAAAAATTGAGGCTGAAGGAGATTGTCCAGATGAAGAACAGGAATGTGCTAGGTAGATTGTATGGGATGTCTATTGTCTAGCCTTGGGCATCAAAGGGATGTCAGTAAGTTAGAATACGATATTCAGGAGGAGAGAGATCAAGGTGGCGGAGGGGGCTGTGAATCAGGTCACAGAGGGGATTACTGAGCGAATTTAGCTAACTTCAAACTTTTGAAAGCTCAGGGTTTAAAACAGGAACTTATAGTCTATCTCATTCCGAAAAGCTAGTACATGGAAATTCATTCATTCATTCATTCGTGAAATACCATAAATAAAATGTATCTTCCTTTAAAAAGCATTTGAGAAAATATTTCTCCTAGCAAAGAATTAGACTACTTTAGGAAGAATGAGCTGCTTGTTCTGGAACGTAGTCAAGGAGTGATTGGCTGATCAATTCTCAGAGACAGACACCCGAATTTTTAAGGAGGATGGACTAGGAAATATCTAATGATTCTTACCAATTTATACCTATATCATTTTCCTGCTCAGAAATACTACGAAGGCTCCAAATTGCCAACAATGTAAAAGAAGTTCGAATTATTTACTGTGATGTTCAAGGCCCTTCAGAATATTGCTCTGATCGCTTTTCCCAGTTTATCGCCTACCGTCCCCGTTAGGCACCCACTTCCCAACTTTATTTGTCAGGCACCTTCTGGCCTCCTTGCCTTTCCTTAGTTCACACTGTTTTTTCCTAGAATGTCCTTTTGGCTTTACTTGACCTAGCAAAATACAACTCATTTTTCAATTTGAATCATCAAATACTACCTTGCTTTGAGGTTTTCCTCTTTCCTAGGTATTACTTTTCAAAGCTGACATTTGCTAGCAGGAAGTCACACCAGTGGTTTACAGCTTGGGTTCAGTCTACTTGGTTGGTAAGTGCCCATGCCATATTAGAGGCTAAAAATGTAACATAGCCCCCTGCTGTCACTGAAACACATCTAATCTTGTGTTAACGTTAGTTTCTATGCTCCTATATCTGCTATTAGACCATGAGCCCCTTGAGGTCAGGACCACATCCAGTCAAATCCGGATCCTCAGGGCTTAGTAAAAGGCCTGCCACGTCCATGGCTATCTGGAAATCTGAGCTGAATGAATTAATAGACTTTAAATATCTCTGGTTCTAATCCTTACCAGCCAGTTAAAATTACCAACTTCAGCAAGCAGTTACCTCCTTCATGCATAGAGTCTTCAGCTGCAATTGGTGGGATATACAAATGTAGTATTTCTTACTGCTTTAGAGGTCTTTGGGAACATTCTGAGATACACCTAGTTGATGTAGTTAAACTTTCAAAGAGGCAGGGATACCTATGACCAACCTTCTCAGAGGAGGTGGTATAGAGTCCAACAGATGGAATCTACTATCGAGTACAGTCCAACTAGAGAGGCCCACAGATCTGACTTTGATTCTATCTATGCCAAGTGCTAGCCATGCAGAGTTTGAGTAAGTTATTACTGTACCTAAGCCACAGTTTCATCTGTAAAAAGGGGATCAAAATGGCACCTTCCTTGTAGGGTTGTTAGAAGGAGGATTTCATAAGATCCTGCATACAAAGTACTAGGTTCAATGTCTGGCATAAAAGTAGATATTATTATTGCTCAGTGTTCTGGGTTTGGCAGCTGTAGAAACAATCCTGGATTTGTGAGCGACTACTACCTGTTGTAACTTCCCCTGGCTGCTCACAATACACATGTACATATTTCTAGTGCCTGGTTCCTAAGCGCATTATAAGATGTTGAATACACTCGAACATGTATTGCAATGTTTGGAGCATTTGGATTCCAAAAGGAATGTGCTTTTACCTTTGTTATGTTTAACACCGCATTTTTTGCTTTAAATCCAGCAACAAATTGACTTGACGCGTTTATATTAAGCCCTTTACACGAGCAGAGCATCGTGGCTTGCACTCACTCAAATCCAAATTAAGGTCTAAATCTGAAGAAAGAAAATCACTTTTTAAAAGAAACAAACTCTATAAGGAGAGAAAGTAGGCCAAACACCTACTGGACAAACTGTTGGAAGGGATGCACCATTTCTTTTAACTTTTATTACTTGCTACTGGCACTAAAATAAATTCATTTGTTCCAACACCTATTATTTCCCCCCTTCCAAAGAAGGTCAGCATTGAAACAATACAGAAGATTCTGGCTAGGACCTCGTAAGAACGATGACTTCTCACAGAAAGTTTAAATTCTGGTTCTGCATCTTTCTGGCTGTGTGATTTTGCCATACCTCAACCTTTCTGAAGTTCAGTTCTTATTTTCCAGCCGCTAAAATGAGGGTAATAATGTAACTTGGCCAGTCCCTCAACCCGCGACTTAGTTTTCTTTCCAACCTATACAATAGGGATAATAATATCTACCTCAGAGTTTGTTGTGAGGACTAAATGAAGAATATGTTTATATATAAAAATTATGATATATACTTTATTAGTTCAAAATATAGATATATAGTAATTACTAGTATGTATATAATACATATACGCCGGTATATACTAATATTATTTTATATTACATATATTAATTATTATATATGTGTGTGTGTGTGTATACTCTTCCTCGTTGCTCATGGAGTTATTGTAACAACTGGAGGAATTATGGATCACAACATGTCATGAAAGCACGTTGTGACCTACAAAATAGTATACAACAAGCAGAAAGTGCAATAACAAATGAATATGGCGTAATGGAAGGGATTTTTATGCAGCAACTCACTTGTTGAGGTGATAAATTAGGAGACCTAGGTGGGCAATTTACTACACTTGCTTGCTGTACTGATTGGCTATACCCACCTCACAGAACTTTCCTTTAAATGTTATTTTGTTCTTATTTCGTAAATATTCGTATTGTATAAAATTACAAGATGCAGGTAAGTAAAGATAAAAAAGAACTAAAATAGCACTCATAACCCCATCATCCAGATATAATTTTGGTGCATACTCTTTCAGACTTATCTCTATGCGTGCATGTATGTGTGTGTTTATTTTTTAAATGAAATCGTCCCATATACTGTCCTATAATCTCATTTTTCATTTGCTCAACAGGATGTCTTGAACATATTTTGCTGTTAATATATTTCCATATCATTTTAAATGTATACTATTGTACAGTATTATTGTATAGTATTCTAATTTCCACTATAGAGCTAGGCTACATTTTATTTAATCAGAGTACAACGTTGAACCATTTAATTTATTTCAAATTGTTTACTATTTATAAATAAGGCTGTGATAAACATCCTTAGAGCTAAAGCTTGGATCACATTAATGGTTATGATTTATTAAAAATAAATTGAAGTGGAATTACTGATTCAAAAAAGTACATATCTTTTTAACAGCTTTATTGAGGTATAACTCACATATCATAGAATTCATCAAATGGGTACAATTCAATGGTTCTTAGTGAATTTATAGAGTTGTGCAACCATCACCACAATTCAGTTTTAGAATGTTTCCATCATCTGCAAAAGTTCCTTCATGCCAATTTTCAGTCAATCCCCACTCCCACCCCAACTCTAGGCAACTACCGATCTGCTCTACAGATGTGTCTTTCCTGGAAATTTCATATAAGTGGACTCATACAATACGTAGTCCTTTGTGTCTGGCTTCTTTCAAGCAGAATAATGGTTCTGAAGTTCATTCATCTAGTAGTATGTATCAGTAATTTATTCCTTTTTATTGCCAAATAGTATTCCATTGTATGGATATACCACATTATGTTTATCCATTCATCAGTTGATGGATGTTTGAGTTGTTTCAACTTTTTGGCTATTGTGAATAATGCTGCTATGAACATTTACATACAAGTCTTTGCATGGACATGGGCATATATTTCACTTCTCTTTTGGTAACTATTTAACTATGGAATAGCTGGGCTGTATAGTAAATTTATTTTTAACTTTACAAGAAACTGCAAATTGTTTTCCAAAGTGGCTATGCCATTTTACATTCCTATCAGCAATGTATGAGGATGCCAGTTCCTTCGCATCCTTGCCAACACTTGATATTGCCAATCTTTTGGCTTATAGCCATTCTAGTGGATGTATAGTGGTATCTCACTATAGTTTTAGGGTGAATTTTCATGATTAATGATGTTGAGCATTTTTGCTCAATATTAGCCATTTGTATACCTCCTTTGGCGAAATGTCTATTTAAGTATTCTGCCAGTTCTTAAATTGGGTTTTTTGTCTTTTTAGAGTTGTAAGAGTTCTTTATATATTTTGGATACAAGTCCTTTATCAGATGTATGACTTGCAAATATTTTGTCTCAATCTATAGCTTACCCTTTCTTAGTCTTAGGTGTTTAGTTCTTTATGATGCTACTGTGAATGGAGTTGTTTTCTTAATTTCATTTTCAAATTGTCTGCTGCCAATATATAGAAATACAACTGATTTTTGTATACTGATCCTGTTTCCTACAACCTTGCTAAAATCATATATTAGTTCTTGTAGGCTTTTTTAAAATTTTGGTAGGTTTCTTAGAACTTTCTACATATAAGATCTGTATTTTTTAAAATTGTGATGAAATTCACATAACATAAAATTAACCATTTTAGAGTGTACAATCCAGTGGCATTTAGTACATTCACATTGTTGTGCACCCACCACTCATATCTACTTCCAAAACATGACACCCTAAAAGAAAACCCCATGCTTATTAAGTGGTTATTCCCCATTCTCCCCTCCAACTCTCAGGCCCTGGCAACCATCTGCTTTCTGTCTCTATGGATTTACCTATTTTGGGTATTTTTTTATAAATGAAATCATACAATATATGACCTTTTGTGTCTGACTTTTTTTTTTGTGAGGAAGACTAGCCGTGAGCTAACATCTGTTGCCAATCCTCCTCTTTTTGCTGAGGAAGATTGGCCCTGGGCTTACAACCATGCCCATCTTTCTTTACTTTATAGGAGACGCTGCCACAGCATGGCTTGACAAGTGGTGCGTTGGTCCGTGCCCAGGATCTGAACCTGTGAACCCCAGGCCATCAAAGCAGAGCATGAGAACTTAACCGCTACGCCACCAGGCCGGCCCCTGTGTCTGATTTTTTTCATTTAGCATAATGTTTTCTAGGTTGATCTGCACTGTAATATGTATCAGTACTTCATTCGTTTTTAAGGTTGAATAATATACCACTGTATATATACATATACGTCACATTTTGTTTGTTATACATTCATCCATTGAGGAACATGTAGGTTGTATTCATTTTTTGGCAATTGCAAATAGTGCTGCTATGAGCATTTGTGTACAAATATCTTTTTGAGTCCCTGTTTTCATTTCTTTTGGGTATATACCTAGGAGCGAAATTGATGTATTATGTTGTACTTCTATGTTAAGTGTCTTGAGGAAGCACTGAACTGCTTTCCACAGCATTTGCACCATTTTACATCCTCACCAGCAATGTATGAGGGCTACAATTTTCCAATCCCAAATACCACTTGTTATTTTCTATTTTTCTTTTTATTATAACCATCCCAGTGGGTGTGAAGTGGTATCTCATTGTGGTTTTGATTTGTGTTTCCCTAATGTGATCATGTTTTGTCACTCTATATGTTTTTTAGTTGTTTTCTTAGTGATTGGTTTAAGAATTACAATATGTATCTTAACTTATCACATTTTACTTGAGGTTATTCCTAACTTAATTTGAGTAAAATATAGCAACTTTGCTCCAATATATCTCCATTTTATTAGCCCTTCTTTGTACTATTATTGTCATATATATTACATATATATATATTATAAGCCAGATAATATAGTGCTATTAATTATTGTTTTTTTCAATCTTTTGTCTTTTAAAGATATTAAGAGAAGAGATAAAATATGTTTATATAGGCTTTTATATTTACCCGCATATATACCATTTATCTCCTTCTGTCTATTCAAGTTATTGTCTGGTGTCATTGTCTTTCAGCCTGAAAGACTTTCTTTAGTATATCCTGTAAGATAGGTCTCCTAGCAACACACCCCTTAGATCTTTGTTTATCTGCAAATATTATTGTGCCTTCATTTTTGAAAGATAGCTTTCCTGGGTATAGAATTCTTTTTTTTTTTTTTTCTTTTGCTGGGAAAGATTTGCCCTGAGCTACTATCTGTTGCCCATCTTCCTCTTTTTTTCCCTTCCCCAAAGCCCCAGCACGTAGTTGTATAATATAGTTGCAAGTCCTTCTAGTTTTTCTATGTTAGCCACTGCCGCAGCATGGCTACTGACAGACAAGTGGTGTAGTTCTGCAACCGGGAGCTGAACCCAGGCCAGGGAAGTGGAGAATGCCGAAATTTAACCACTAGGCCAAGAGGGCCGGCTCTAGAATTCTTTTTTGACAGTTTATTCTTTCAGCACTTTGAATGTGTTATTCCACTGCCTATTGTCCTCTAGTGTTTCTCATGAGAAGGCAGCCATTAGTCATATTACTGTTCTCCTGTAAGTGTTTTGATTTTCCTCTTGCTGCTTTTAAGATTTTGTCTTTGTTTTTGGCATTCAGTAGTTTGACTATTATGTGCCTAGGTGAGGGTCTCTTTGTGCTTATCCTACTTGGGGGTTGCTGAACTTCTCAAACCTACAGATTAATGTGTTCAGGCTCCCAGTTATCCAGGGATGTATGGACAGCTTATTTAGCTCTTATGATGCTTTCATTTCCAGGATCTCCCTATTAAATTTCTGGCTAGTCACCCATTCTGCTACTCATCCCAACCAGCCATGCAACTTCAAACTATCATAACTGTAGGTTTTCCCTGTTTGTTTTCTACCAACTTTGCTACTCTTACTGACAATACTGCTGGGCACAGATTTTCCTCCCTCCACTTCAAATCAAGTCCCCTCCAGCAGCAAAGCTACTGATATTCACAGATGGCGCTGCCCTGATAGCACTGCTGTGCCATGAGCTAGGTGAAAGAACAGGAGTAGTTCCAGGCAGGGATGCCATTGACCCCTTCTGTTCTGATTCAAAATTCATGGATAAATAGTTTCCAATTTCCTGTTTGCCTTTGGTCAATTTCCAGACCTCCAAAATGATCATTTTTGAACAACTTTGTCCCAGCTTCTCTCTGCCCTAGCCAGAAGTTCCACCTCCACGTGCATTTTTCTTTTTTTGTGTGTGTGAGGAAGTTTAACCCTGAGCTAACATCCATTGCCAATCCTCCTCTTTTAGCTGAGGAAGGTTGGCCCTGGGCTAACATTCATGCCCATCTTCCTCTACTTTATATGTGGGATGCCTGCCACGGCATTGCTTGATAAGCAGTGTGGGTGTCCGTGCCCAGGATCTGAATCTGCAAACCCTGGGCTGCTGAAGTGGAGCATGCAAACTTCACCAGCATGCCACTGGGCCGGCCCCTTCACGTGCATTTTTACTACTGTTGATACAGAGAGATAAATTGCCCTCCAAAAAGATTATACCACTTTATGTTCCTATCAGTAGTATATGAGAGTGCCAATTTCTCCGTAATTTTTCCAGGATTGGATAATAGCGTTAAATAAACATATCATAATTTATAGGTAAAAATCTTACCACACTATGGGTTTAATTTAAATTTCTCTAATTACTATTACTTCAAGAATCTTGCTTGAGAATAGGATGAAATGATATTATATGTGTTAAAATCTCCCAGATGTAAAAATTTTCTATAGAAATGCAAGGCATGTATTAATGTCTTGCAATACTTAAAGTCTGACCATAAACCAAAATAGTTCCCACAAATCCTTGTGTTCAAGATGCTTAGGATAAGCCCAGAAAGATCCCTGCACTGCATTTGGAGAACTCAGGGTTTAATGCATGTCTCACACCTACCTTTGGGAAATATTAGTGATGATGTTCCAGCAAACCAAGGTTATGATAATTTCTCAGTAAATGCAGAAACTGCAGGATCTGGCAGGAAGTCGGAGGAGAGGGGACAAACCACAACTCCACCTGACAGCTCGGTGTTTGCAGACCAGTTCTGATATGGATTCAGTATCTGTGAGTGTCAAGACAACAGTTCTATGACACTGTCCTAAGAATTTCCAGGAGTGATGTATGAACTTCAGCATTTGCTCCAAAGGGAACCAGGGAATAAGATGGAAAATCCATGGAAAGTCCATGGAACCTGGCATGGACTCCTTTTTCCCTTTATAACATAACACATATTCTTTGTAGAAAATATAGAAAATTCAGATATACAAAAGAACACGACTTCTACTCTTAGTGCCATATCCAAAGATAACCATTGTTCTAGTTTCTGTGTATCCTTCTTGGTTTTATATATGGGAAAGGGAAAGAGGAAGAGGGATTTCGTAATGCATGTGAATTTGTGTTTTTTTTTTTTTTTTTAAACTCTGGCACTTCTTTTTAGCCCCTCAGTTGAGAGAGGAGGCTGTCAAGGAGAAGTCACAACAGTGGAACCTGAGCAAAGACATCAGAATCAGTTTTTAAAGGCCCTGCGGTAAGAAGCTGATGAAGGATCCATCCACAACTAGATAATGAGACTTTCAATACCTGGGAAGACAATGCCAGCACCTGTTGTAAGAGGGGAGAGGCGTAGAACAAAGAACCACGAGAGCAGCCTAAAGTAGTACTTCTCAAATCACCTGTGCTGACGGCTCAGTTTGAAATTTCCGATCCATCCTACATGGATGCTTTTGTGCAATATAAAAAAATATATATTATGCTTTTTGGATGTCATAGCAATTTTAAATTGCTATAAATTATCCTAAATTTCTTTATTTATTGTAGACCCTTTTTATTGCTGAATAATATTCCATTGTATAAATATATCTCATTTTATTTATTTATCCACTCATCAGTTTATGGACTTTTGGGTTGTTTCCTCTATTATGAATAATGCTGCTATGAATGTTTGTATACAAGTTTGTTTTTTTGTGAACATATGTGTTCACTTCTCTTGGGTATACACCTAGGAGTAGAATTGCTGAGTCATAATGACAACTCTATGTTTAACCTTTTGAGGAAGTGCTAGACTGTTTTTCAAAGTAGCAACACCATTTTACAATTCCTCAGCAGTATATGAGGGTTCCAATTTCTCTACCTCCTTGCCAATGCTTGTTATTATGTTTTTTATTATAGCCATCCTAGTGGGTATGAAGTGGTATCTCACTGAAGTTTTAATTTGCATTTCTCTAACGGCTAGTGATGTTGAGCATTTCATGTGCTTATTGGCCACTTTTATATCTTCTTTGGAGAAATGTCTATTCAGATCCTTTGTCCCTTTTTAAATTGCTTTTTTCATCTTTTTATTATCAAGTTGTAAAGTTCTTTATGTGTTCTAGATGCAAGGCTCTTATCAGACATACGATTTGTAAATATTTTCTCCCATTCTGTGGATTGTCTTCTCATTTTCTTGATATACACCTCATTTTTTAGTTACAAAACAGACCTAGGTAAGTCTTGAATTGAGTACTGGCAGAATCACAAACACAGATGGTTTGTGAGTATTTGAAAATACTAAAGAGATCACTTGGAGCTAATATGGGTTCACTGAGAATAGTTCCATTTTGATCTTATACCCTTACTTTCCTTCTGTTGCCTTTTTTCTTATTAAAAATATTACCTCCTCTTGCTATGAATATTAATTTACTTCCTATAAGGAAGCAAATATCAACTGTCTTTAAGCCACAATATTATAATAGTAATGCGGAATGGGTATGAGATGGTGAGCTTCTAATCACTGCAAAATCAAGATCTGGCGATTGGACTAACCATCTGTTAAGATGTTGCAGAGGAAACACCTGAATTGAATTACGCGGTTTCTAGGATCCTCTTCTAATCTAAGATTCTGTTCATTCATTCACTCATTTATCCATCCATCCATTCTTTCTTTCTTTGTTCCAAGAAAAACTTTGAGTCTTATAGGAATTCAGAAAGTACCACAAGGGAACACAAATTAGAAGAAGTGAGAAAGAGAAAAAAATAAGCCGGGTTAGAGATATCAAATGAAGTCAAGAGTTAGGCAAATACAAAGGGCCTGTCTTACCAACCTATATGTTGTTAGCTGTAAAACCACACACTTGGCTTCCAGTTTTCCAGCAGTCACGGCCAAGAGGGGGATGATCAGCTACACAATTTACAGTGCCCACTAGGCTCCATTCTTCTTGATTCTAGGACCAGAAAGAAAGGTCTCCTGATCCCAGGCCCACAAAAGTCACTCCTTTATGTTACGGTATTTCCTTTTCCAGTTCCCCTTTGGGCTTTTAAACACTTTGCTAACTGCCTTCTCTCTCATGCTGGGCAGCACTTGGAATGCTGACAGCTCGAAGCTGAGAGCTATTGCCCCACAAACGAAAATAGTGAAAACACCTTTCCTCCTCTAACACCCAACACTCGAGTCCTCCTTGAATTGGCTCTTATAATGATGTCTTTTGAGTAATAACCACAACTACCATTTATTCAGCACCCAGGCACTTTACCGTCTTGACCTCTTGTCTTCACAATAATCCTAAACAAAATAGCATTTTCCTGTTTTATACATGGAGAAACAGACTCAGGGAAAATGATCTGTTTGAAGTCACAGGGCTGGTAAGCAACAGAGCCAGGATTCAAATCCAGGCCTGTCAGGCTCCTTAGGCTGTCTTCTTTCAACACAATCCCATTGCTGTTTCTAACTTTTTTCATGATAACATTTTTAATTACTTCCTAACTTCTTAGAGCTTTATCTGAAGACCTCCATGTTGGTTAGGCTAAAGTTTATCTGCTGTAATGGAGAGGCCCAAAATGCAGCTTGTTAAACAATGTAGGAGTGTTTTTTTCTCTCATGTAAAATTCCGGAGTTGAGTGGTCCAGGCCAGCAGGAAGGCTCTGTTACCATTGATGAGCTGGTGGGAAGAGGGAGGAGGAAAAAGTTCATCAAGGACAAGCAAATTTAAGGAAATGATGCAGAAGTTGCACACGTCGTTACTGCTCATGTACCATTGTGCTAGATGGACCATTGGTTCACATTCTTCAAGGGCTACAAGGGATTCTGGGAAATTTTGGCTCTGACTGGATGGTCAAGTGCCCAGCTACAATTTGATGTGTTTGGTTGGGGATGAGGTTCTATTACTTAAAAGAAAAAGGGGAAAAAAAGTCTCTGGGGAATGATTAACAGGTTCCATCACAGTACCCCTAGGAACATTTCTCTCCTTCCTGATTCTGAGTTTTATTATGAACCAGCATTCACCCACTAGTGGCCAAACTGCCTTTTTGCCATCTGCTTTATATTTGGCTGAGAAATAGATGCTGTCTCTTGCTTTTTGCAAGTTCTCTTCCTTTTTATTTCTTCTCACTGCACCCTAAAGCAAAGCCATTATTCACACAGAAATTTTGAGCTAGAAAAGAATTTCTGATTTTACAGACGGAGAAATTGAGATTCAAAGCGAGTGACTTGTCTGGGGTCACTCAAATAGTTAGTAGCAGAAGTGGGACTTGAACCTGGGTATCCTGGTTCCACCCCACCACACAGATGTAAGTCCCTCTCCACCTAAGCCCCTTTGTCATTTTCTTGGTGGAGGGCAATGGCAAGAAAATGAACAACAGGTCTGGAAAGCTCTGAAGTTTCCCTTAGAAAATAATTAAAGATAAGACTAATCAAAACACAGACAAATCCTTTAACCTAGATAAAGCACAGTAACGCTTATTTGAAAACTGGTAGAAGCACTCCAAAATAAGTCCTGGTCATTTCCAGGCTTCCTATAAATCCTCCTGACACCCCTGAAGATATCCCTCCTAAGCAGGCTTGTAGTCTTGTCTCTGTTAATTGACATGTAAAGAGTTACTAGAAGCATCCAAAATTCCTATTCCTGTTAGCACCATGAGGATCCAGGATATCATTGCTTTTTCTCCTTTTCTTTCTTCTTTTCTCAGCTCAAATTCAATGCTGCTTGAAGGCTGGAGGAAGTCTGGATGAATTAGCCCCTCAACTGCATTGCAATTGGATGGGCAGCTGCCAACAGGCCTGGTCAGCTGGGTTTTTCAAACGTTGGTTTTTCTCGAGGAGGAGAGACAAAGAACAGAGGGAGGGACACAGAGGGCCCTAGTTTATGTGTGATAGGTACTCCCTCCTGGAAGTGTGTGTGTTGAGGGGTGTGGATGTGAGGGGATGTAGGGGTGGGGTGTACAAGGGGTGTGGGTGTGACATGGGTGTGTGTATTGTATGAGGAGAGGAAGAGAAGAGGAAAAGAAAAAAAAGAAAGAGGATAAAGAAAAAGAGGAAGAATTCTAGAATGTGTGTCAGCAGAAGTAAGCTTAAGGAGAATGCAAGAGGCGGAGTGAAGGTGAGACAGAGAACATGCTAGAATGTGTGTGAGGGAGGCAGGAAGGGAGGATAAAGCACAGGTGGGAGAACTCTTGATGGGAACTCGATTTAAGAGCAAATACTTCTCCTTTACAGGGGTGGCTGTCAGTCTGTCCATCTCTCCGTCAGTCAGTGGCTGACAGTTTGTATAGGCTGTAGGAATTTCAGATGTTCGGAGGTTATAAGGAGACGGGGAGATGCAGGAGAAAGACCCAAGAGCCCCAATGCAGTGCAGGAAGTGAGAGGGAGTAACAGCTGTGGGCAGAAAAGTGCTCTATGTGAGTTTGCTGGGGGGTGGGGGATGGGGAGGGAAGAAGATTCTAGTGTAGCACTGAGTTCAACAAGACGGAGCGATTAAATAAATTGTAATAGTCTGCCATGTAATGTACCACCAGGAATCATGATGTAGATGCGTACTGATTGACAAGGAAAGAGATTCACAATTTATTATGAAGTAGAAAAAACCCAGTAGGTTGTGAAATAGTACATACAATGTGATGCAATTTTATTTTAAAAATTATACATTTAGATATACGAAAAAATATCTGGAAGGATATACATAAAATTGTTAACTGGTTATTTTTGGACGGAGGGATCTTGATGTCCTTACTTATTTTCTTCATTATTTTTTTCAGTGAACCTGTGTGTCTTTTACAATCAGGAAAATAGGAAAGAGAGAATGTGTATGAGGGAGTGAGAGGATGTGAAGGAGGTAAGAGCAAGTGCGTATTTATCAATTCTGTCTTGGAGGGTGCAAAAGGCTCTGCTTGGAAGCCCAGAACTAACCGATGACCACCCACGGCTGACCAGTGGCTACACTCTTGTGGCTCCTATCTCCCCCCGCCTCCTCCCTCTACTCCTACCCTTCGTGGGCCCTGCTTCCGCCTCTCCTCTGCCAGCCGCCTGGCATTGTGGGACAGTTCAGCTGATCCCTGGGAAGCTGCCTCCCCCACCCTGTGCTGAGTTGGGCCCAGCTGGAATGTGCCCTTGACCCCAGGGGAGGAGGAGGAGAAGGAAGGAGCAGTGGGATTTCCATTCAGGATTTCCCCCTCCCATTCCCAGGAGGCAGCTGAGTTGGGCCTGGGGGGATCAAGAACACACAGTTCTGCTCAGGTGGACTTGGAAGACAATTTTGTCCTCCCTCATGTGACACCCAGATTGGAGATTGGAGATTGTTGTGGAGAAAACCTACTTGACAGCCAAATTCACGGCCTTCATTAATTCTCTTAAAGTTAAAATTTGTCTGAGGTTGCCTCACACTGCCAAGGCCATCTGCCACATGGGCAGGGGTAGCTCAAACATCAGCAAGCTGGGGAGCTGACATAAAGGGAGACTGTGACGAATACCCTTTGGGGCTAACACACATTGCAGAAGGTGGACTTGACATGGGCTGTTCTTGTTCAAGTCCATCTTGTTCAAGCCCATCACTGGACTTGCTTCTCCATACAAGTGAGTTTTTCAAACTACACATATCAAAGAGAAAAATAAACCCTAGTATTTAAAGCGCAATTGCTGACAGCTGCTTCTGCTCATAAAAAGTGATATAATTTTTCTCTAGAGGAGGTGGCTTTTTGTTTAGCAAAATCCAATTTAATTAGGTTCTCAAGCAGGCGCCTCTCCCTTGCCCTCCTCCACCTCCAACCAGGGATGGTTGAGAAACTGACAAGAAGGCAGAGAGAGCGCAACTCTCTGATAGGAAATAAATAGAAACTTTGGGGGCGTGGAAAAGGGAAGAGCTTAAAAGTAAGAGAAATGGCGGCTGGATAGAAGCTACGGAGAAAGATGTCTAGAAAGGTCCCAGTGTCTAACGTGGCTTAAGGACCATGAATACGGAGATTTTTATATTCAGTGATTTTTTTTTTATCAGTTCTGAGACTCTTTAGCCCCCATCGATTACCCCATTATAAAGAGCATCGTTCAAGTGACAGACTGAACATCAGTGGTTTAGAAATTGGGCTCTGAGTCAGGCTGCCCAGTTTGAGACCCAGCTGTGCCGCTTGGGGGCTCTATAACTTTGAATAAGTTCCTTGACTTCTCGAAGCCTTAGTTCCTTCACCTGGAAAATGAATTGAATGGTATTGGTGAGGATTAAAAGAAATCAGCGTATAAAGCACTTAATACAGTGCTTGGCTCAGAGTAAATGGTTAGTAAGTGTCAGCGATGGTGAAGATGAAAATGAAGAAGATGATGATGATGACAATGATAACACAATAGCTGCAGCTGTGTTATATAGTCTTTCATCTCCAGTATTTAATACCAACTGGAGAAACCATAGAAGGCAAGACCTAGTTGAAGACCAGCCTTAGAAGAATTGGTGCAGTAGTTCTCAAAGTGTGGTCCCTGGACCAGCAGCATCAGCATCACCTGGGAACTTCTTAGAAATGCACATTCTAAGCCCCCACCCCAGATCCAGTGAATCAGAAACTCTGGGTGTGGGCCCAGTAATTAGTATTCTAACAAGCCTTCCAGATGATTCTGATGCATGCTTTAAATTTGAGGACTATTGCATTAGTGAATGCTGCTTTACTGTCTTGCAAGAAAGGCTTAATTTTTTTCATGCTTGTTCAAATGTAGATAGTGTACAATCATTGTAATTTCATTGCATATGATTATAAGTAAATATATGGTGGAATCAAAATTTATTCAGGTGTAGAACATAGTACTTTAGTCTTCTAAAACTGACCTCATCTTGCTCTGGAGTTCTGCTTCTCTGGAGGAAGTCTCTTTCAATTTACCTCATTAGTTTACTTTACAATTCAAAGTCCGAACTCCTATAGGGGTGTTCCCTCCGCCTTCCTAGGATGGCATCTGGGTAGAAGAGGGAGCCAAGGCAGCCTCATGGCGCAGGGGAGAGGTCTCTGCACGTGCTCCGTGTCCTCCCACCGCGGGTGCTGCTCATCCCTCAGAGCTCACAGACGCGACTCTGCTCTGAGGCTCTGAGCTCTGGCTGCTCCCACCTGGTCTTTTGGTGCCTCATGCTGGCACCTGCTGCTGGAAGCTGTAGTCCCCATCACAGCTTCCCCCACTGTAGCCTTTTCATCCCTATCCTACTGCCTAGACCTCCTTGGGTCCTAGTGACTTGGAGAGCAGACAAGAGCCTAGACTGCTTCAAACCAGGGAGGAGGCAAGGGGAGGAATGCCATTAGTAAGAAAAGACAAAACACCAATTTATCCCATAACTATTCGCTGTACATTCTTCCTTCCTTCCTATCCCCCTTTTTTTTTTCTTTAATGAAAAGCCAAAAGGGAAGACATCTGTCTTGGAAATTGAGATTTAATAAGGGCAGGTAACACTCTGGGAGGCCCTGGTTGCTGTAATTGCTTAAACATTCAATTCAATTCTTCCCGAGAACTCAAGGTCTAGGTTATAAGATGAGACACATCAGGAATTAAATTTCTTTTTACTTTAGTTAGAATAAAAATTAAAGTCTCAGTAAATCTGAGTTTAATATAAAACCAAACCTCTTCTAATTATTGGAGGCCACAGTCTCTTTCTCTTCATTGTCTTCTAGAATATATACTATATTGAAAATTTTCATTTATTTAGCACATCTCAAGGCAGTGGGGGCTTATTATTTAATATTTCATTTCTCTTAAGTCTTGCTTCTGTTCTACATGAGTTTTAAGCCACTCAAGGACAATGATTATAATAATTAGATAATAATAATTAGATATAATAATTAGACAATGATATAAATAATTTGAGAGGTTACTTTATACTAGGTGTATTAGGCAGATGGACTAGGTTTTGCTATAATAACAAATGACCTCAAAATCGCAGTGGCATAACACAACAAAAGATTTTTTCGTGCTCCTTGCACATGTCCACTGGGGCCATCAGGCAGCCTCTGCTCCACAGCGACTCTCAGGATCCAGGTTGACAGAGCAACTTGTTCTCCCGTGGTCTTCCCAGCAAAGCAAAGGGGGTGTGGCAGATTGCATACCATCTCTTAAAACTTCTGCCCAAAAGAGACATATCCATTCTCCTTACATTCCATTGGCCAAAGTTACAGGGTCACACCTAACTTTAAACTGGAAGGTAGGGTCTTATCATGTGCCTGGAGGGAGGAGAGCCAGAAATATTCAGGGAGCAGCACTAATGATTATATGAGGCAATGTGTTAAGCTCTTGACTCACGTTGTCTTCATCTTTACAATTCCATGATGGAGGAACTGTATTAGTCCTATTTTTTATGGTACAGGAAACCAAGGTCCCACAGAGCACAAATGGTGGCACAGGATTTGAGACAGGTCTGTTGGATTCCAATATCTGTGCTTTTAACCAAAAGGCTATACTGCTTCTTCAAGAATAGTAAGTTTACTTTCATTGAGCTCACAGACTATCAAGGCACAAAGTTTAAGTGTTTTATACACTTTATCTCGTTTAATCCTCACAACAACTTTGTGAGGTGGGTTCAATTATTGGCCCATGCTAAGGGGAACCAAAGCTTACAGAAGTTAAGATCTTACAAGGAAGCTTGACCCTTATCTAACTCCAAAGACTATTCCCTTAATCTACACTACACTGCAGTGTTTCTCAGAGTGAATGTTGTTCATGGGAAGCACCTGGGTGCTTATTCAAATGCTGGCTCCTGGACCCTATACTCACCTACTGAATCAGCTTTCTGGAGAGGGGGTTGGAAATGACAGCTCTGATGCTCACTGGAGTTTGACATCCATGATCCTGTTGTCACTGTCATTCATAGTTGTCTCACTGCCCCTGGCATAGCACCCTGCTTTTGGTGGCAAGTCAGCAAATTTGAAACAAACAACAAAACCCCAGTCCACCACCAGACCAGAAAGAGATGACTATTTCTTTGCCATTTCTGGTGCTTATAGGAAAAGGTGAAGGAATGAATATATTTAGCACCAGGTTCCTGGGAGCTATCCCTGCCATCGACATTTCTCAAAACTCAAGGCAATAAAGGAGGGGAAAAATATCAAAATTATTTCTCACTGAAATTAATTCCACATTTAAGTCATAATTACAGAACCCATTACTGACCTGAAGCAAAATCCAAAGACATTCAGATTCTGTGAGCATAGACAGGGAATCCCCTTCTTCCTCCATACCCCACACAAAGCCAGCTAGATTCTGATGCTCTGAACAGAAAGGGCAAGTCCAGCATACACAGCTGTGCAGGTTGAGCAGAGCACAATGAGGACATCATTCACATAGCCTGTGATGTACCTGCTGTTGGGAGGGGTCACAGATGTGAGTCGGGGGGCCTGATTTCTGAGCCAGTCTCAGACCTACACCTCTCTAGCTGGTGTGGCTTGGGCATGTCTCTTAACGTCTGTGGACATCTAAAATGTCATGATTTTGTGAGGCGCTTCATACGGAGATTTTACTGATTATCACATTTAGTGAATAGTTTATATGCCCCCAAGCCCTATTCTACTGCTTTAAGTCATGTAAATTTCAAAATAACCCGATGAAGTAGGGTTATCTCATTTTTATTATTTCATTTTAACAGATGAGAAAACAGGCACAGAGAAGTTAAATGACTTGTGCAAGGCCACCCAGCTGCTACTACATTGTAGGGCAGGATTGTCCCTACAGGGGACAGGATGTGGGCAGTCTGGCTCCCTAGCTCAATTCTTAGCCCTTGTATGCTACTGACTCTATTTTATGCTACCTGAAGGCAGGAGGTATAAAAGTGGGCATCTAGAATTAACCAGTCCAGTTTACCCAGGGCTGGCCAGACCACAGTCAGTGGTAGTGCTCAGTTCTGGGTGCTTTACTTTAAAAGAGGTGTAGACAAATTGGAGGCGATTCAGAGAAGGCTGTCAGTATAGCAAGGGGGCTAAAGCCTTGTCATCAATAATAAACTCACACTTACTTAGTGCCTGACTGTATGAAGCGCTTTACCCAGATTGTATTATTTAAGCCTTTATAATATCCCTGTGGAGTAAGTTCTACAATTATCCCCATTTGATAGAAAAAGAAACTGAGGCACATAGAGGTTAAATAATCTGCCCACAAACAGCTAATAAGTGTCAGGGCCAGAGTACAAACCCTGGCCATGTAAATCCAGTGTGTACTTTACACCAGCACTGTGCACGAATCATCCGGGGGGATCCTGTTAAATTGCAGACTCTGATTCAACAGATCTGGGGTGAATCTGAGATTCTGCATTTCTCACAGCTCCCGGCTGATGCTGCTCGTTCACAGACCACAGTTTGAGTACCAAGGCTTTCTACCACTCTGCCTGACTGCCCCCAAAGTGAGCGGAGATGGGAGGAACCTAGAGTGGTTAGCCTCCAGGCAGCTTGGTGGGGTGGAGTGGAAGAATGCCATGGCTGTCCTCAAGTATTTAAAGGACCTCCACATGAAAAGCAAATCAGACTTGACTTATAGAGCCCTAAGGGACAGGATGACATGGCCATGTTTCTATTTCCAGCCTTGACCTTGCTCCTGAGCTTCAGACTTCCATCTCGAACTGCCCGCAGGACCAGCCACTTGGGTGTGTCCCACCGGCAACTCAAACTCAGTATGTTTACCCATTGACTTTCCCCCTAATTTTCTACCTTGTCACCCACATCAGGAACTTGAACCATCCTAGACCACGCTCAGTCACCCCAACACTCCATCAGTCATCAAGACACGCCCATTTTACCTTCTATTCTTTTTTTTAACTTTTAAAATTGAGATATAATTGACACACAAAATTGTATTAGTTTTAGCTACACAATATAATGATTGGATATTTGTATATATCGCAGAATGATCACCACAATAAGTTTAGTTACCACCCATCATCTCACATAGTTACAAATTTTCTTTCTTGTGATGAGAACTTTTAAGATTTACGCTCCTAGCAACTTTCAAATATGTAATCAGTATTGTTAGCTATAGTCACCATGCTGTACATTATTTATTTATATTATAACTGGAAGTTTGTACTTTTGATCACCTTCACTCATTTTGCCCGCCCCCCACCCCCTGCCTCTGGCAACCACCCATCTGTTCTCTATATCTATGAGTTAGGTTTGCTTTAGTGGTATGACTGTGTGATACGTGGTATCACACAGTATTTGTCTTTCTTATTTCACTTAGAGTAATGCCCTCCAGGTCTATCCTACCTTCTATTTCTTTAATATATCTTCCCTCTGTTTCTCTGCCTCTATCTGCTGGGTTACTTCAGTCTCTCAGCATTTTTTACCTGAATTACTTTTATTGCTTCCACACTAACTTCCTGGCCTCCAATCTGATCTCAACTCCTTTCTTCACACTTTGACTACCAGAATGATCTTTCCGAGGTCCACATCTCACTGCAGATCTCCTTGGTTTAACACCCTCCCGTGGCCCTTGCTGTCCTCAGGATAAAACCCAAGCTCCTTAGAATAGCCACAACCCTTCTCAGCTTGGTCTCTGTGGACTTTTCCATCCTCATTTCCTTCCATGTCCTATCTTGTTCTCTAACCTACAGTAATACCCAGTGCTTAGTGTGTTCCTCAACATCTCCTGCTTCCAGGCCTCAGCCAGGCTGGTCCCACTCCTGGAAAGATCTTCACCTGCCAGCTCTTACTCATCCAAGCCTAGGAAGCCCTTACTGCCCCTTTGCTGGGTTCTCAAGTATGCTCGTTTTAACGTTTAGCCTAACTACAGTCTTTATTATTATTATTTTTAATCTTTAAAATAGAAATTTTCTCTCTTTTTTTTTTTTTTGCTGAGGAAGATTTGCTCTGAGCTAACATCTGTTGCCAGTCTTCCTCTTTTTGCTTGAGGAAGATTTACCCTGAGCTCACATCTGTATCTTGCTCTATTTTGTATATGAGTCACCGCCACAGCATGGCCGCTGCAGAGTGGTATATGTCCACACAGGAACCAAGCCTGGGCTGTTGCAGCAGAGCACTCAAACTTAAGCACTAGGCCATGGGGCCGGCTCCTTACTTTTTTTTTTCTTTGCTGAGGAAGATTCGCCCTGAGCTAACACCTGTTGCCAGTCTTCCTCTTTTTTTTTGCTTGAGGAAGATTAGCCCTGAGCCAACATCTGTGCCAATCTTCCTCTACTTTACATGTGGGGCACTGCCACAGCACGGCTGGTGACTGGAGCAGGTCCGCGCCTGGGATCCAAACCTGTGAACCAGGGTCACTGAAGCGGAGCATGTGGAACTTGAACCACTCGGCCATGGGGCTGGGCCCCCCTTAGTTTTTTTTAACAGCGTCTTTAATATATCAGGCCCTGATACATTAAAATGATCTGGGAATATGTCTGCCTGTCTCTCTTTCTGGGGAGTACATGAATCAATTGTGTTTAATTCATAAGTGGATCCCCACCATCTTACACAAATATTTGCTGATGTAAGGTTGTTTGTTTAAAAGGAATTTGGAGTTATCCTGGACTCTGCTCTCACTTTCACACCCACATCTAATCTAACAATCCTTTTGGTTCCACCTTTAAAACATATCCAGAATCCAAGCACTTCTAACCCATTTGCTGCCTGGACAACTACAGCGACCTCCCCAGTGGTCCCTTCGCTCCCTTTTCTCCACCGTCCTTCTGTCCTCACACAGCAGCCAGGCGATGCTTTGAAAACATCCATCAGCTCATGTCACTCCTCTGCTTAAAAGCCTCCAGGGCTTTTCTATTACACTTAGAATGGAATCTAAAGTCCTAGGCACGGCCCTCAAGGTCTTTATGATCTGCCTTTACATCCTTCCCTGACCTCATTTTCCTGCCTCTCTCTCCTTCCAGCCACCCTGGCCTTCGGGCTATTACTCAGATATGCCAAGCAGGTGTCGGCCTCAGGACTTCACTCTGGATGCCCCTCCATCTGGAGTGTTCTTCCCACAGATATTCACGAGGTCCCCTTTCCACTTTGGTCAGGTCTCAAAGGTCACCTCCCCAGAGTGGCCTTCCCCAATCAGCCTTTTTAAAATCGTACTCTCCTCACTCTCAATCCCCTTACCTTGATTTATTTTCCTCATAGTACTATCTGTCATATATACGGGTATCTATACATATTTTTAATATTTGTAATATACATATATATCTTTGTAATATATATGCAAATATATATACATATTTGTAATACTTTTGTGTGTGTGTGTGTGTGTGTGTGTGAGGCAGATCAGCCCTGAGCTAACATCCGATGCGAATCCCTTTCTTTTCGCTGAGGAAGATTGGCCCTGGGCTAATATCTGTGCCCATCTTCCTCTACTTTGTATGGGACACCGCCACAGCATGGCTTGACAAGTGGTGTGTCGGTGCGCGCCCGGGATCTGAACCTGTGAACCCCAGGCCGCCAAAGAGGAGCGCACGTACTTAACCGCTGAGCCACCGGATCGGCCCCATAAAATTTACTTTTTCAGCTTTTCAAGGATATATATGATCATTCAAAAAATTCAGAAAGAAGGGAGAAGAAAGAAAATGTACACAAGTAGTCCCACCAGAGATGATCACTGTTAATATTTTGGGGTATCTTTAAAAAATTTTTTTAAATATATTTTTTGCTATTACTTTAAATAGTTATATATTTTATACAGCTGTATATTAGTTATCTATTGCTGCATAAGAAATCAACAATTATGGTGTCATAAAATGGCAATAGTCATTTATTATCTGTGGGTCAGGAATTCAGGAGCAGCTCAGCTGGGAGTTCTGCCTGGGGTCATTCATGTGGTTGCAGTCAGCCCGGGGCTGGCTGGGCCTGGACTCGTCTCAGTGGCTTCTAGACTCCTGGGACGGGTGCCTGGGCTTGAAGAATCAAGTAGCTGGACTCCTCTGGCATCTTTCTCTCTCCTCGTGGTCTGGCTGTATAGTCTTTCCAGCATGGGCTTTGGGGACATTGGGCATCTACAGGATTCCAAAGCCGCTTGGCTCAAGAGAAAGACCCAGGCAAGAGTTTTTTATGAGCTAGCCTTGGAAGTCACAAAACAGTATTTCTATCACTTTTATTGGTAGAGGCAGTTACAAAGCTCTGCCAAGGGAGAAGGGTCAATGTCACGTTGTAAGAAAAGTATCTATTCATCTATCACCTATCTGTCATCTATATCTAGCTATCTGTCTATCTATCTATACTTGATTTCTAGTTTTTTCTCTATTATAAACAATGGTGTAATGAACATATTTATTATTTATAAAGTTTTTCCCTCTTTATTTCAAGAATTGGGGATATGGAACTAAACTATGGAATAGTGTGAACATTAAAAAAATGTTTCCCTTTTCTAAGTAGAATAGAAATGTTTCTTTTAATATTCTCGTTACATACTACCAAATTGCTTTCCAAAAGTGTAGTACCTACCAATTTATTTTCCTGCCGCAATGCATGCAAGCATCTGTTTCACCTAGCCTTACAAATTACCGTTAGGAGTTACCATTAAAATAAAATTGTTGCTAATTCAATAGGCCAAAAGGTATCTTTCTTTACGTTTCTTGAATTACTAGTAAGAGCGAGCATGTTTGCCTCTGTTAACCTGCAACATTCGAACATTCTCTTTTTAAAGAACATTTTATAGTTGAAAACATAAAGCCATTGCAAAAGTAGAGAGGAAAGTGTAGTGAATCTCCATGTACCCATCATCCAGCTTCATGACATCCAACCCACAGCCAGTCTTGTTTCATTTATAACCTGCTTACTCTGTACCTCTAAAAGATAAACATTTTTATAAAACATAACCATAAAACCATTATGACACATATAATATTCTTTAATGTTAAATATCAAAATATCTTTTAATATTAAATATCCAATGTTCAAGCTTTCCTGCTTGTTTTTTTTAAATTTGTTTGTTTGAAATAGAATCTGAAGAAAGTCTACAAATGAGATTTGCTTGATATGTATCTTAAGCCTCTTTTAACCTATAGATTTCTCTTCTCTTTTTTATTTTTTGTGATTTATTTATTTATTTATTTTTGGTGAGGAAGATTGGCCCTGAGCTAACATCCGTGCCCATCTTCCTCTACTTTATATGTGCGACACCTGCCACAGCATGGTTTGATAACCAGTGTATAAGTCCATGCCCGGGATCTGAACCCATGAACCCCGGGCCGGCCCCTAGTTTTTGTAGAAACCAGGTCATTTGTCCTATAGAATTCCCCATATCCTGGATTTTGCTTATTGCATTCCTCTGCTGTTCAACATGTTCCTCCGCACCATGTATTTTCTGTGAATTAATAGTTAAATCTAGAATATTCGTCTGATTCAGGTTTGAGTTTTGGCAAAAAGTAATTTACAGATGGCATTGTGTATCTCCATTAGGAGCCATGATGTCTAGTTACCTTTTTTTTTTGTGATAGTAGCTGCTGTTGGTGACCATCGCCTAAAACCACTGTATCCCTAAGGGCTTTGCAAAATAGTGACTTTTTAAAAAAACTTTTGCATCCCTTCTTTATTTATTAAATGGACTCTATCTATAAAGAGAAACTTCCTCATCAGCTGTTTGGTTACCCTGAGGTATGTTTATATAGGAAAGGTAGGTTAAATGCTTGATTCTTTCCCTTTACTTACCAAATTTCAGAATGAGGAGTTGGTGTATTAATTTGCTGGGGCTACCATAACAAGTACCACAGACTAGATGGCTTAAACAACAGAAATTAGTTTCCTCACAGTTCTGGAGGCTAGAAGTCTGAGATCAGGGTGTCAGCAGGGTTGGTTTCTTCTGAGGTCGGTCTCCTTAGCTTGTAGATGGCCCTCCTCTCCCTCTGTCTTTTCATGGTCTTCCCTCCACCTGTGTCTGTGTCCTCATCTCCTCTTCTTATAAAGACATGAGTCATATTGGATTAGGACCCATCCCAATGACCTCATTTAACATTAATTACCTCCTTAAATGTCCTATCTCTAAATACAGTCACATTCTGAGATACTGGGGGTTAGGACTTCAACATATGAATTTTAGAGGGATACAATTCAGCCCCAAACAATTGGTTCCCTAGCATTCTCTAAAGGTGACCAGTGAGGGTATTCCCCCCTTAGTATCATTATGAACTCATGAATTTTGACCTATTTGGTATGTTTTAATCTTGTAATTATTATTCTTTTTGATGCTTAAATTGTCCCATCTTTGACTAGTGAGAGACTCTTAAAGTTGGATCTTGAGTCCTTTAGACATGGCACGGTTGTCTTTGATAGATTTCTTGCTTTCTGGC
This sequence comes from Diceros bicornis minor, assembly GCF_020826845.1. Lineage (NCBI taxonomy): Eukaryota > Metazoa > Chordata > Mammalia > Perissodactyla > Rhinocerotidae > Diceros > Diceros bicornis. The sequence continues at coordinate 17,061,706 of NC_080764.1, read as the reverse complement.
ATAACAAAATGTTGCAGGCTCGTCTATATATTTCTTGCCTCGGACATAGAATCATCCATTTCTCCAAGCAGCCTTCTTCCTTTTCATGGGAAATGGCAATTAGGGTCCACAGAAAGGTATAAGGGATGCTATATACTACTGGGTTGATTATGAAATATTCATATTTTTAAAAGTAAAATGCCAAGATATTGATGGGAGGTGATGGGATTATACAGTAACCACAAAACTCAAACTCCTATCAAGAGTGGGAAACAGTCCTTTACTTACCTCAGACCCACTTCTCTGATTCATACTTTCATTGCTGCCAATTTCACTTAGCTTAACAAATAGGAACTGAGTGATCACTACGGGTAGGATACCATGCAACGTGCTGGGGACCCAGACGTGAGCAAGACGTTCCTGCCCTCAGTTTGTTTTCAATCTAGTGGAAGGACTCACATACCGTTGTTTTCTTTGGGTTGCTTCAGTAATGTTCAATTACTTCAATAAGAGGTCTAACATTTATTGAGCACTGGTTCTGTGAGTGAGTAACAGCTTTCAATGAATTAATCCATGTAAAGCACTCAGTCCAGTGCCGGCTCCTGGTAAGGGTTTAATAAGTATCAGCATTTGCTGGTTAACTGCCTGTTTGCACTCAGATCCAGCCCTGCCCTTCCTTTGCTCTGCTCTGTATTTCAGGGAACTGTATTTCCTGGCCCCCTGGCCCTACAACTCCCAGGGAGGCTCAGCCATGGGAGTCTGGTGGAAAACTGGAAGACAGGATTTCAGGAGAGGCCAGAGTATTTCTCCCCCTTCTCTCTGCATCCTGTGGCATCTCTGCCATGGCTCCAGCTCAGACCTGGCTGTGGTTTCAGCTCCTGCAGGACAGCCTCCTACTGTCCCTCCAGCCCTAAGAACATCCTACTAATTCTAATCTCCGAGGTGCCTATGAGTATCTGTTGGGTGTCTTAGCTCTGTTGTCTCCTATATCACCTATTTCCTGTATTAAATTCCAGTTGATTGAAAGACCTGGAGTGGTTCATGTTTTGTGGCTGGAAGAGTTAGCTGCTAATATTAACACTAGTATCTCATTTAACTATATAATCACTATCAGGTGGACGCTATTATTATCATTTTATAGACAGGGAAACTGAGGCAGAGGAAGGTTAAGTAACTTGTCTCCAGTCACATATTTAGTGAGCAGTGGAGTCAGGATATGAACCCAGACATATCTGTCTTCAGTCTGGTTCTTGATGAGCACGATTAGGTGAGACAACCATCTACCCACTCACTGTGCTTTGAGAAGCTTCTTTTTACACTTTATAGCCAGTTCCTAAGCTGAGGAGGGGGCCTCTTGATATTCTGGGATTATTTCCCTTCTGGGAGTTTTTCTGGGCCATTTTCTCAGCAAGCTCCTCTCCTTGGGAACTCATGAATGAGTAAAATGTCTGTAGTTTGTTTCTGCCTTGCCCTGTTTTAGTGATTTATGGACAATTTAGCAGGCTTGACTGTCTAATGTACAGGCATATAATGGACAGCTGATTAAGTGCAGGGTTTGTGGTCACGTCTATAAAACACTGAGTATCGGCCCTTGGAAGGAAAGTAACTCTGCATGATAAGATTGCTTCTCTGGTGTAGCTAGAGTCAACTGACAACACCTTTTTCTAAAAAGCCATCCATAATAGTACAAGGAATGCCTGTGTTATACAAAAGACACTCAAAATTTAGAACAGCTGCCTTTGAGAGGGATGAAAAGTGAGAGAAAGCTTTACAAAGTGGAAAATTACTATTGTTCCCTAGAGCCCGGTATGAGAAATGGAACATCATATTAATCTCACACACGAAATAAAAAGTATTAAAAATCCCAATTGTCCCAGTAAGGCATTAAACATGGACACTGAGGAAAGACTACTTAGGCTCGGAGAACTGGGGCTTTTTCCTTACAACAGATATCATTATTATTACCAAAAAGACATTTGACCTTTTTAATCGTGAATCCATTCTCGGGTTTTGCCAATTAGGCGAGAACTACATTTGGGGTGAGCTGATCATTCAGGACTTTTTGAGAGCCTCTGTCACCTTGGCGAGGCTGGTTGAGCCGGTTGTGTCACAGGGTTGCTGGTTTTGTGGATTCTGCCTTCCTGGGCTCCAGCCGTGAAAATCATTTCTGTCCAGCACCTCGGGTGACTTGAAGATTGGTTACATCCTCCCAAGTTTGGTGTTTCTACTGTAAATAATCCTAGAATGAGATTCTTTAATGAGGACTTTTGAAACAGGATTCAGTTTCAATGGGATGCTAGAAAGTGTCAGGAGAAAGACACCACATCCCCTACATCATACGCCCCTCCTCCCTCCCCCAGGAAACTAGTGAATCCCTTCTTTACGGTCTTTTCCTGTTTCTCAATTCAAAGCATCCTCCATCCACAATTATACTGAAGCTGATAGGGCTCAAGGCCGCATCTAAGCAGTAAGTTTGGAGAAACCATTCTGCCATTTTAAATCTTCAGCGTTTTTATTCTGACCACAGTGCACGAGTGCAAGACACTGTAGCCAGTTAATCTTCGTTTTATCCAGAGAGAGCTCACCTGATAAGTATGTCGAATCCTTTTTTGTGGGAATTCCAAAGGGCCAAAGTAAAACCAGTTCAAGCCCAAGCTGAGTCTCATTAAATCCCAAACTCACCAAACCAGAATCAGGAGGCCAGGCAGGTGTGGAGTGCAAGCCCGCGCTTGAATGAGGTATTAGAGGCAGGCTTGTGGTGTTGACCTTTCAGATTCTCTGCCTCCTTATCAATAATGCAAACAACAGCCCTCACAGCTTAGAGCAGGCACAGAGCAGAGAAATCCCAGGGATCAGGATACATCCTGACTGCCGTTCCAGAGAATAAATATAGAGAAGGGGGCCAGCATGTCTCCAGAGAGCGGGCTGCAGCCAGCATCTTGACCAAGGGCCCAGGCTGACCCTGATATCAGCTAAGGAATAATTAGTGAGGAACAAAAGAAGTTATCAGACTATGTGCACATTTCACAGTATGACACCGCATCAATTTTCAGCACGTGGCAGAGAACTTTTCCAACTTATGATCATCAAACTCAGAAGAGACAAGTATCCAGGCTTCCAGCTTCTAGTACCATCACACCCAGTGAGCAGAGTCCTTGAGGCCATTGTGGGGACAAGACTTTGCTGTAATTGCAATTGTTAACAACTGTAAATCTTTCAAGAGGCTGATTCAGAATGAATTAGAGTCCTCAAGTCCCAATTCCAAACAACCAGAATATGGATTCTGATTGGCTCAGTGTGAGTCACATTCACAGTTGGCCCAATCAGCTTTGGGCAGGTGACACAGGCCTCATAAACGTACATGGTAAGCGGCTGGCCCAATGGCATAGTCATGCCTTTGGCTTTGGCGACCCGGGCTTCACCAGGTTCAGATCCTGGGTGGGGATCTACTCACCGCTCATCAAGCTGTGCTGAGGCGGCATCCCACGTAGAAGAGCTACAACTCTACAACTATGATACACAACTATGTACTGGGGCTTTGGGAAGAAAAAAGAAAAAGAGGAAGATTGGCAACAGATGTTAGCGCAGGGCCAATCTTCCTCAAAAAAACACAAACTCCCTATTATAAAAACAAACAAACAAAAAACATACATGGCTGCCTGTGGCCCATCCCTGTGGGGGAGGGGGCGGACTAGGGTCCTTGTGAGCTATAAGCAGAACCTACAAGTAGTATGTACTGTGATTGTCTCATAAGGAAAGAAAGTCTGAGTAGCAATTCCTCTGCTTGGACTAGAACATCACTACTCTAACACTATATCCTTCTTCTTTAAATTCTCCACTTTCTGATTTAATTGTACTTTAAGAATTCAGGACATCATTAGATGGACATAATGCTAAGGATCCCAGATTCCAGTTTTTGAATTTTGCAACATGGATGCACATTTCTCTAGGCTCAATATTAGCTAGACCCACCAACGTGATAGCCACGTAAGATGAATCGCCAAACTGTAACGCTTAGTTACTAAGATATGCCAGATATTTTCAATCTCTCATCCTTCATTCTTGCTGTCTTCTCAGCCTGGTATAGTCTTAAATAATCCAGCTATTGAAATCCTATTCATTATCCATTAAGGCACAGTTCAAATGGCAATTCCTCCCCGAAGTCTCCCTTGATCCTCTCAAGTTGAGAGTTGCCAGATTTAGCAAATAAAAATATAGGATACCCAGTTAAATTTGAATTTCGGATATACAATGAATAATTTACAATATGAGCATTTCTCAAATATTTCCTAGGACATACTTACACTAAAATTTTATTTGTTGTTTATCTGCAAATAAAACTTAACTGGATATCCTGCATTTTTCTGATAACTCACTCCAGGTGGATTTAGGTGCAACCTCTTCTCGCTTCCAACGTTTTGCTTATACTCTTTTTTCACATTTATTTTACTCTGCTGTAGATTAGTTGGTTGTTCCTGTTTCCTTCCTTCTCACTAAATTGTAAGATACTTGAGTGCAATATTGTTCCTTATTTTTTAAGACATTTTTTTTAGAGCAGTTTTAGGTTTACAATAAAATCAAGAGGAAGGTACAGAGATTTCCTGTATACCCCCGGCCCCTACACATGGATAGCCTCATCCAATATCAACATCATCCACCAGAATGGTAGACTTTTTTTTTTATCAAGGATGAACCTACATTGACACATCATAATTACCCAAAGTCCATGGTTTACCTTAGGGTTCACTCTTGGTGGTGTATGGTCTATGAGTTTGGACAAATGTATAATGACATATATCCATCATCATAATATCATACAGAGTATTTTGACTGCCCTAAAAATCCTCTATGCTCTGCTTATTCACCACCACTCCCTCCCAGAACCACTGATATTTTTATTGTTTCCAAAGTTTTGCCTTTTCCAGAATGTCACATAGTTAGAATCATACAGTATGTAGCCTTCTCTGATTCATTTCTTCCACTTAGTTGATTGTTACTATGCATTTAAGGTTCCTCCAAGGCTTTTCATGCCTTGATAGCTCTTTTTTTTTTTGCACTGAATAATATTCCATTGTCTGGATGTACCACAGTTTATTTATCCATGCACCTACTGAAGGACATTTTGGTTGCTCCCAAGTTTTGGCCAGACCTTAGGCACAGAGCCTCACTTGGCTGCGAGGGAAGCTGGGAAATGTAGTCTTCAGGTGGTTGTCCATATGCCCAGCTAAAGCTCAAGGGTTCTTTACTTGAAAAGAAGCAGAGAATGGGTTTGAGGCACATCCAACAGTCTCCGAAAATCATCACAGTGTAGGAGGCAGAACAGATGTTAAAGTAGGAGAATACGAATTCAGGGAACTGGCGAGTCAGAGAGAATATGGGGAATATGGGGAAAGCGGCAGATGAACGGCTTAGGCAAGGGTGGTGCTGTATTTTCACATCTTCCTGAGCTCCCTGATGTCTGCCGTGAAGGTAGGTATAGAAGAGACATTTGCCATTCTTTCTGGCCACCCAATACCTTGAACATCCTTCCTATGTTTGAGAAATTCTCCACTTAATGAATCAACTTCCTTACCCTCATCCTAAGTAGAAGCCAGAATTTGCTTTTCCAGTTTCCTTGGTAGCCAGGACACAGTCAATGGGATGCACCTGCTCTAGATAACGAACTGGAAACTAGTGAAGCAGAAAAGCAGTTTCTGGGTAGAATCCATTCTGATGAGGATTTTGGCAAACACCTCCATTTACAAGAGGTGGGACCTCTTCCCTCAGTAGGGACAGAGGTTCTAGCAGTAGCATCTAGTGCCCAGCCTTTGTGGTGTAAACTGAAGGGGCTATGACCAGGAGTGGCAGCAGTGGAAGTATGGTAGACTGAATAACTGTTCCCAGTCTTCTCTCTCTTCCTACAGTAGAATCCATACCTTTGAACATGTGACCTGCAGTGCCTTCCATGACAGTAGACAAAGTCTATATCCCAGATCCATTCACCTTGAGCTTGGCTGTATGACTTATTTGGAGCCATGGAAAGTAGAAGGAAGGGACAGTATCTTAGTTCTGTCTAGGCTGAGGGTTTAAGAAACATGATGAGTTTCCATCAGCCTACTGGAGCCTCCACCCTTACCAGGAGAAGAGCATGCTCCATGTAGCCCTTGTCCCTTCAGCCTTGGCTCTAGAATGAAGATATCTGACACAGACCTGAACCTGACCCAAAATCTAGACCCAAATTCCAACTAAGTTCAGCTGAGCCCAACCAAGATGAGTCAAATCACAACTGATTCATGAAGATAAAATAAAATGCTTGTTGAGATTGGAGAATAATTTGTTATACGGCATTATCACAGAAGAAACCTGACTAATACAGTATCCCTACTGGAGTGCTTCCAAAGTATGATTTGGGCAAGGCTGATATTCAGCAATTACATTCCAGAACAGCTGTAGAGGTTATTTACCGTCTTCCATTATTCTGATTAATCGGAGCTTGTGTCATCCGGTTGTCAAATATTTGATGATCATCCCCAGTTTTTGTTGTCCCTGGCTATGTGGCTACCAAGCCTGGTTCTTTAGCCTTTCTGGAGATTCTGTGCTGTACTTAATATCCTTGAATAAATTAATTTTCTGCGTTAAAGAAGGGTAAGTATATTTCAATTTGCAACTGAAAACCCTTACTAAAAGAGATGAGAATTCCAAAGTCAGGGCCATAGAGGGAGTCTCTCACCTCCCTCAGTGACCACAATACATTTTCAAATTTGCTTCATGAAAGCATTTCAGCACTTTCTATCTTCGGACTTTGGGTAGAAATGTAAACAACCAAAGAACTCTGATTCTACATTTTACGAGTTTGGCACCAGTACTTAAGACTCTTCTTCTTGGTGCCCCTGGGGCAGATTTCTTTTTCAGACCAGAGGAATGAAGACTTGGCCATGACCCAAGAGACCTAGGCTCCGATCCCAGCTGTGCAGGCAATCTGCGTGACCTTGAGAAAGTGACTTTACTTCTTTGGGTCTTAGTTTTCCTGTAGGCAGAATCCCAGGACGCCAGCATCCGCTTTCCTTTTTATGATGGTGGCCAAGGGAAAAAGAAATGATGGGAACATGTCATGGAAAGCCACGAGATCTAAATATATACAGAGTGTATGGCATGCATCTCTGTTTAATATGTCATCTGGCATTAATTATGTACAAATATATATATAAGCATACATAGTCTAGAAGGAAATGTGAAAAACTGCTAGTTGTGGTTTTCTGAGGGCTCTGAGATTATGGGTGATTTAAATATTCTTTTTTAAATGCCCCTGCATTTTCCACATTTTCTATAATGAGCATTTATTACTCTCGTAATGAGAAGATTATTTTTTAAAAGAAAAGAAAGGCACTAATGTACTATGTTAATGTACATTATAATGTATTATGTATTTATTATAAGACGTTCTCTTGAAAGCACTTTGGCTCAAAATAGAATGAATTTACTTTTCCTCTTTTCAAGGAAAAGTAAATATAAGGAAAGGCAGGAGAATGGAGAGAGGGAACAAGAAATGGTAGGAAGAAGGTGCCCCCATTGCAGCCTGGGCGCTGGTTACATGTAGGCCATCTACATTGGGAGGGATGACGATAGGGGTGGGGAACCCCCTCCCCCTTCTAAGCTCAGGGATCCCCATTGTAACGTGGCACTTTGAGTCACGGGATCATTCATCAGCAGTTAAGCCATGACCTCCAAATGCACAGGAAGTCGAGACGAAACCTGACCCCCGAGCATTAGCCCACAGGTGAATGTCGTTTCTGTCCCCCAGCACAGGGCAATAAAGGATCTGCTTACACACATCCTCAGGAAATCCTCAGGAAATAATCTGGGCACATGACTGTGAAGAGGGGCCAAAAACTTTCTCTGGGATCTGGGTTTTTTGAGATGCCTGCAGCAACCGTCTTCCAAAAAGGTTTTCCCACTGTAAATGCAATGACTAAGGAGATGAGGGAAACTGAGGCTATGGGCTGAGGGTTTGGTTGGGCTGTTTGCCACCTCATCGCCATCCCCCCATCCTTACTATTTTACCCCAAGAACAAAAAAAAAATCAGTTATGATCCTATTGCTTTTCAGTCCTAAAGACAGCTCTCTCCTTCCCTCCCTCAACGCATGTTTCCTAAAAAGTTGCCAGAATCATTCCACAAGCGTTTATGGAGCACATATGTGTACTAGGCACAGTGCAAGGCTAGGGGTACAAGTCAGTGTCTCAAGATTGCAGTCTAGTGATGGAGACAAACAGACACACAGGTTTCAGTACTGACTGGCAGGTTCTCTAAGAAAGAAAGAGTTAATAATGATAATTGCTAATATTTATTGAAGGTTCAGTACATACCAGGCATGTGCTGGGCACTTTATATGAGTTATCTCATTTGAGCTTCACACCCACTCTATGAAGTAGGTACTATTATTGTGCCCATTTTACAGATGGGAAAACTGTAGCCTCGGGCGTTTAGGTAACACGCTGAGGTCACACAGCTTACCAGCAGAGAAGCAAATGTGTGAATCTAACTCGCCAGGCTCCAAGTCCACCTGATTAATCCCTCTGCTTTACAGCCCCGAGAGGGGAGACAGGAGGAGCAGTCCAATCTGCCTGGGGAAGATCAGAGAAAGCTTCATGGAGGAGGTGATTCTTGAGCTGGGTCTTAAAGGATGAGCAGCAGTTTGCTTGAGGACAAGGAGGCAGGAAGGACATGCCAGGCAGGGGAGCAGAATATTCTGAGGCGAGGGGTAGAGAAGCAGTTTGGCTTGTTCTGGAAATACCAAATATTCTAGTACAGCTGGAAGGTCAGGGCCAGCAAAGGTGGGCTGTGAACGATGAGGAGCTTGTTGAGGCCCTTGGCTCAGCAACTCCTGCACCTGGTGGCTTCTCCTCAGAGTCATCACCAACATGTGGAGATGCCAGCAGGCAGGGTGTGAGTCAGAAGTGGCCTCGCAGGGCCTGGAGCTCCCAGCTCAGCTGGGGCTCCTTTCCAAGGAGCTGAGCTGGGTCTTTTCCAGGATGTTCCCTGGTGGACCTGAAGGCAGCCTATCTGAGTGCCAGATACAGCAGCCGTGTTGGAATGTGAGAGGGAAAGTTCTGATAAGGAAAGACAGGAGAAGTCCTTTACCTGAAACACCTGGTGGTCGAGTCTGCAGCCCAGCTCCTCCATTTACCTACTGCGTGACCTTGAGCGCGTCACTTAGCTGCTCCGCCCCTCATGTGTCTTATGTAAATCTGGGCACCATCATGCCAATTTCTTAGGCTATTCGTGAACATTAAATGAAGCAGTTCATATCAAATACTTAGCACAATGCCTCACACAGATTAAACACTCAGTTTACCGCAGTCTTTATTATAAGCAGTTACAGCCACTCACTCAACATTCATTCAGCAAAGATGTATTGAGTGTTTTCTTATGCCTGGCACTGGATGATAACCGTGAATAAGGAATACAGAGTTGTTGCATTTCTGGGGTTTATATTCTAGAGAGGAGACAGACAATAAATAATTAATACAAACAATTTAAGATAGTGATGGGTGCTACGCAGATAATAAAAGGGTGAATAGTGAAACGTGTAAGTGTGTGTGTGCACATGTGAGCCTAGATAAGATAATCAGGTGAGATCTCCTTGAGGAGGTGACGTCTGAGCAAAGGCCAGAATCAAAGGAGAATATCTCATGAAAATGTAGAGCAAAAATGATTCAGGCAGAGGACACAGCATTGTAAAGACCCCGAGGCAGGAAAGAGCTTAACATGTTCAAGGAATTACAAGAAAGCCAAAGGCCTGGAACGGGGGACAGTGACAGGAGATGAGGGAGGTGATGGTAATAGTAATGACAACAACAACAACAGTAATAATAATTTGTATTGAACATTTGCTCAGGGCTAGATGATTCAAACTCATCTTCACAACTGCTCTATGAGGAAGGGGCTATTAGAGTTTCCATTTTACGACTGAGGAATTAAGGCTCAGCAAAGCAAAGGAACTTGCCCAAGGTCACACAGTCAGTACAGAGCTGCAGAGCCAGGATTTGTGCCCAACAGATTGCTCCAGAACCCATTCCCAATCACTGCCCTATTCCACCTACACCAGGAAGGCATTCAGCTGTGTATCCAGTTTGTGCTAGGCAGAGGGGTGTGCAAGTGCGTGTGCGTGCATGTGAGTGTGTGTGTGCCTGCGCGTGGGATCGGAGGAGGAGGAGAGTGAGAATTTCAGATGTGTCTCAGCTCTTAGTTGTGGAAGCAGGACTAACACATAAGCAAGCAGGATGATTAATTCAAGACAAAATACAATTATGTGACAAATTGACCCTAGTGCCTTAGGAAATCTCTAGAGCAGAGGGAACTGATGAAGGCAGGAGGGAGAAGCAGGATAGCTTAGTAATGAAAAGCAAGGACTCCAGACAAGACTGCTAGGGCTCAAATCCCAACAGCTCCCCCTTGCAGCAGTGTGATTTGGGGCAACTTACTTAACCTCTCTGCACCAGTTTCCTCATCTGTAAAATAGGAATCAGAACAATACCGAACTCATAGAGTTGTTGTGAGGATTAAATGAGTCAGTGTACATAAAAGCACTTAGAATAGTGCTATGTAAAGAGTGTTGGCCATTATGAAGATTTATTTTTTTTTCTATTTTGGTTCTAGATTTTTTTAAATGACTTTATGAATAAAACATAAATGTGCATTAATAGCCTCTTGTAATGTATTAGTTTATTTCTACTATTCGTTAACATTGCAATTTCAGTATGGATGGTCCATCCCCCTCCCCACCACCTAATACCTTGGTGTCTCAGTTCTTTGAACTCCTTTCCTCCGGTGACCCTCTCCTCCACCCTCTCTCAGTCACTCTCCCACAGCCACATCCCATAACTGCGCTCCATCCCTAATCTTGGTTTCTTGTGTCCACAGTCTAACCACTAAGGTCTTTCTCTAAAGTACCCAAACTCCAACTATCCTTTGTCCCCACTGAGACCTCCAGTTTATTGATCCTACCATGTCACTATCCACGGCCAATCATTATAGTACTATAACATATATATATAGTGGAATATATATACATATGTACATATATTTACATATATATACACACACTCTATTTGGTATACATGTATATATGGTATATATTACATACTATTATATATACTATATACTACAACTCTTATAGTTTATAGTACATACTGCTTTGTGAATATCCTCAACTCCTTTGTCCCTTCTAGCTTTGTCATCCTCTCTTGGCAAAATGAAGCCAACCTCTCTTGGTTAAATTCAGCTCTGCCTACTCCATGTCCGTAGCCCTGCAGCTAAACGTGGCTGGAGAAAAATCACACAAATTTCCTGCTAGTTTCACCTTCAATTCATGACCACGGACTTCATATGCTATTTCTCCAGTGAATTCACTCCCTCACTGTGTGATGAACTACTGCTTCTCTCTGAGGTCAATCCGTCCTCCGGCGCACAAAACCTCACCCTCTCTGCCAAAGGGCATCCCTCCTGCAGTTCCTTCCTCTCTCTCCTGGAATTTTCCCTCTACAGGATCCTTCACAATAGCGTACGAACCTGTTTTCTTTCTTTCTTCTTAATAAACCTTTATCTAGCCCCACTGTGTTAGTTACCTACGGCTACATAACAACACCCCAAACTTAGCAGGTTAAGATAACACACACTTATTATCTCACAGTTCTTGTGGGTCAGGAATCTGGTCATGGCTTAGCTAGATGTCTCTGGCTCAAGGTCTCTCTCAAGGCTGCAGTCAAGGTGTCCACTGGGGCTGCAGTCATCTGAAGGCTCTATGGGGAGATGATCCACTTTCAAGCACACACTCATGGCTGTTGGCAGGCCTCAGGTGCTATTGGCTGTTGGCTAGACACATTGGTTCCTTGCCACATGGGCCTCTTCGTAGGGCAGCTCACAACATGGCATTTTGCTTCCCTCAGAGCCAACAAACCAAGAGAGTGCCCAAGAGAAGCCTTTTTAGAACCTAATATCCGAGGTGACATCCCATCCCTTCTTCCTTATTCTGTTCATTAGAAGCAAGTCAATACGTCAGCCTAGGAGAAACTGGGCATTGCTGATGGGAATGCAAAGTGGTGCAGCCATTGTGGAAAACAGTATGGTGGTCCGTCAAAAAATTAAACATAGAATTTCCATATGACCCAGCAATTCCACTTCTGGGTATATACACAAAAGAATTGAAAGCAGGGACTCAAACACATATTTATATACCCATGTTCACAGCAGCCCTATTCACAATAGACAAAAGGTACAAACAACCCAAACATCCATTGACAGACGAACGAATAAACACAATGTGGCACATACATACAATGGACTGTTAGCCTTAAAAAGGAATGAAATTCTGATATATGTTACAACATGGATGAACCTTGAAGACGTGCTAAGTGAAATAAGCCAATCACAAAAGGACAAATATTATATGATTCCATTTATACAAGGGATCTGGAATAGTCAAATTCATCAGAACAGAAAGAAAGCACAACAGTGGTTGCCAGGGGCTGGAAGGCGGGAGGAATGGGGAGTTAGTGTTAATGGGTATAGAGTTGCCGTGTGGAATGATGAGAAAGTCCACAACGATGTGAATGTACTTAATGCCGCTGAACTGTATACTTAAACATGGTTAAAATGGCAAATATTGTGTTGAGTATATTTTACCACAATTTTAAAAAATGATATGAAGAAAATGTCTGCCTACATTCAAGAGAGGGCATGAATATATGAACACAGGAGCACAAATTCCAGGAAACAGCTCTACTTGGTGGAGGTTTAGGGTTAGAGGTGGGATGTGCATTCTCAGTGGGGACAATATGCCCCCAACCAGGTAAAAGTTGATTCTTGGTGGGAGGGAGAATTGAAAAAAATCTTACTTATTTTCTGTATATAAAGCACAGATACACACAGCACACAAGCAGATAGACAGTATATTTGTGTATTAACATTTCATGGGGAATCTTGGTTTTCAAATGCTCTTTTAGGGAGAGCCGTAATAACACTGGATTAGGGCATAAAGCTAGAATCTTCCGGCCACAGTGAGGTGAGGTGAGTTTGAGGGGACTCAAAATCAATGATGAGACTCCGTTACATTGATCTTTCTCCACAGAGTTTACCAAGGGGTTGCATATATGGCAGGTGTTCAGAGCGCTAGATCTGATGACTTTTAAGTGATAGTGGGGGAGCTTTGGGTGGAGGAATCTGTGACCCTCCTGAACTGTAGGCACAATCTAGGTTCCCCTGTAGGAGGAGCAGTGAAGCATAGTCATTAAACCATTGAGTTTGAGTCAGATGACCTGGGTTCAAATTCTGGCCCTGCCGCTTACTGTATAACTTGGGCAGGTTACTTAACGTCTCTGAGTTAGTACCAAATCATAAATAAATAAAGCTTCTAGAACAGGGACAGGAACATAGTGAATGTTGAGCAAATGTTAGTTATCATTATTATGCATATTTCTGGGAAGAAAATGTATAGATTTCATAAAAATTCTCAAAGGGATCCATGACTCTCAAAAGGTTAAGAATCTTGGAAATGCAAGAACTACGCTCATCAGAAACCCACAAGGAAGTACACAATCCTCACTGTGCTTACCTACATCCAAAGAGCAACCATGTCCTGTCTATGCCATTCCTATATCTACTGCTTTAGCCCAATCACTCACCATCGCACACCTGGACAATTGCAACAGCCTCCTCCCCCAACCCCCATTCCCATCACCGCTTCATCTCTTTGTCTCCCATCTTGCCTTCTTTCAATTATCTGGAATTGTTTTCGTTTGTTTCTTTATTGGGTTTTTTAATCTTTCAAATCTTATCCTATCTCCTACTGAAAATCCTTCAGGGGCTCACCATGACTTACAATAAAGGCCAAACTCTTTTGCATCACATAGTTCATGACCTGGCCCTGTCTACCTCTCCCGACTTTTGCTGGTGGCCCACTCCCTGCCTCGTGCATTATGCTAGAGCCGTCCTTTGCGGACCCCTCTTTGGTCTTCGATGCCTTTGCAGATGCTCTTCTCTGTCTGGGATGCCCTTGTCTCTCTGCCAGCAAGTCTCAAGCTCAAAGCATTGTCTGATATTTCCAGACAGACTTATGTGCTTTCTCTATATGCCCCTTGAATTTTAAAACAATTTTTTCATTGTTCTTGTGGTCATTTTTTTCATTTTTGTCTCCCCAGAAGACTGTGAGCTCTTTAAAGACAGGAATCAAATCATTTCATCTTTCATCCACTGTGCCAAGTGCAGTGTCTAGCACTTAGTATATGCTCAGTAAATATTTGTTGAATAAGTGAATAAATGAAAGAATGAATAGATAGAGTTTAATAACTTGCCCAGGCTCATATGTTAGTAAGTGAAACAGCTGAATCTGGAATCGGTGTATTCAGACTCTTTTTGATCATAAGGGACAACAAAACCCCAAGTTGGCCTAGCTTAATCAAAAAGAGCAATAGGCCCAAAACTTGGAAGTGCAAAGGGTGGGTTTCAGTCCAGGTAGAGCTGACCCTAGGGGGTCCAATGATAGCATCAGCATTCTGTCTCTCCTCCACCCTTCGGCTCTGTTTTCCTCTCAAGTCTTCATTCTTCCATAGACTCTATCCACTATGGATGGCCTTTATCAACAATAGGCCTAGTTCATCCTTAGAGCGCTATGATTCTAGAAAAAACAGAGTAACTCTCTCTCTTAGCAACCATAGATGGCTTTGGAGAGGCTTTGATTGGTCTGCTTGGGTCTTATGCCCTCCTACCCTCACTCCATTATGCTAATGATTGTAAGGAGATGGGGTCTCCTGGTTGGCCAAGCCTGGATCACATGTCCACCCCTGTGGCCAGAGGGCTAGCTAGGCAATGTGATTGGCAGTCTACTGGCCCCAGAAGGGGTGAGATGGGTACAGCGAAAATGGAAAGAAGGGTTCTGGGTGGGCAGAGGCTGTGTATCTTCATTTTACCCAGTGTTCCCTTCATTACTTCATGGAGCCTATCCAGCCAATGGTGGGCAGAGAAAGAGACAACACTTGTTTTTATTTGCATGGGTTCACTAAGGGGGTGACTGAAAGGAATCTTGATCATGGTTCCTTTCAGCTGGTTTTATTTGTTTAAATGTGACTAGTTTGAGGAGTTTCAGCTCTTTGGAGGAATAAACATGTAATAATTTTATTTATTCTATTCACTACTCCAGCTACACTGTTAAATCTTTCTTCTCCACTGGGTAGTAGATCCCTTATCAAGAGCATGAGCTGATCCAATAATTTTATTGACACATCAGACTACTGAAACTCAATTCAGTCCGATTTAAAACTCTCGCTCTGAATGTCCATCTCTACCTCCCCGACTGCCTCGTCCCAGACAAGGGGTCTGTGAGCTGCTACTCTTCCTTCTTCCTTGCACTTGGGGTGCAGATGGGGGAAAGAGGAGGGGGGCACGAGCAACATCTGGCTCACTTCCCTCTCCCCTCTTTTCTGGGGGTCTACTCTCTGCAGGATATTGAGAATCAGGGAGAAGAGATGAGTTATCACCTCTGGTGGGGTGGAGAGATGCCCTTGGTCTCGTATGTTTGGTGAAGATGATATGCATGGTTTTCTAGGGGCAATATTGGGCCTCATCACGATCCCTGCTGCCCCTGACCCTCTAATCCCCTGTCCCACCTTGAGGGACATCCCTTCCCTTGGCAGCCTTGGACAGCCCACACCTCCTGCCCCTTCCTCTATCTCCTGCTGCCTGACATGGAGCCTTGGGAACCTCTGACTTCCTCTCTGACACTTTCAGATGGCCACGGGGAACTGGGTAGGGGTGGAGGATGCCCCATTTTCTTCCTGCACACATTATCCGTGGTCCCTTCTCTCTCTACCATCATGGCCTACTCCAGCAAGCCTCTTGACTTCAGAAATCTCCAGGCAAGAAACCCCTGGGTGCAGCACGCCCCCAAACCAGAGCTGCCACTAAGTATACACCGTGCCTTTTGCAGACCATGAAAGGGCACCCATCTGGGTGGACAAATTCCCAAAAAGTTTTCCTTTCCCATTGTTCCTCAGCCCCTATTCATCCCTCAGTCAGGCATCCTAATTCAGGGCAAAAATGCACAATCCTACACTGTGGCCCTCCCAAATCCCAGGAACACAGGCCAAGTTCTCCCAAGAATCCCCTCATCCCTGATGGCAGCCTAGGTTTTCCTACTGACTGCAGTTCCGCAAGTATCCAGAGAGGGAGCCAGTCTCCACTTCTTACAAGCACCCCCAACTCTGATTTTCTTGGAGCTTCCCTTCCCCTCAATTTGCTAGGACAGTAGTACTTACAGTGGTCTATAGACTCCTGGGGGTCTTCAAGATCCTTTCATGGGATCCACAAGGTCTAAATTATTTTCATAATACAAATTATTTGCCTTTTTCACTGTGTTGATGTTTGCACTAATAGTACAAAAATGATTGATGGGTAAAACTGCTAGCACCTTAGCATGAATGAAGACAGTGGCACCTGAATTTACTAATAGTCACTGGATTCTTCACCATCATGTACTCACCAGTAGGAAAAAGAATTCCAGTTTCACTGCTGTCTTGGTGAAGCAGTGAAAATTATTACGTTTAGTAAGTCTCAATCTTGAGTCTATGTCTTTATAATAACATTCTGTGTGAGAGAATGTGAAGTACTTCTGCAACATGCTGAAGTATGAGGTTGTCTTAAGAAAAAAACACTTTTGCAACTGAGTTGTAAGCTGAACTAGCTACTTTCACGGAACACAACTTGACTTGAAAGGACGACTGACATACAAACTGTTGCTATCCTGCCTTGGGTATTTGGCAGCTATTGTATTGAAAATGTACAGAAAGCCTGTCACTTCTGGAAAAATAGCTGAAAGTATTTGTTGCCAGTGATAAAATTTGAGTCTTTAAGCAGAAATTGGAATTTTGCAAAACTTGCGTCTGAAACCACGAACTTGACAGCTTCCCATACTTCAAGACTTTTCTCATGGCATTGTGGGTGATGATAACGAATGTGATTTTTCACTAGTATAATGAAATGTGTTAATTTAAAAGATCTTAGGAACTCAGTTAACTAAGACTTCCAAATGACAGATCAATGAATGATGTTACATAAAATAGGTGAAAGATTCATTCTGAGTAGATGATAGACCAATGGATTAAAAAAATTTTTTTTTAATTGAGATATAATTGACATATAACATTATATTAGTTTTGGATGTACAACATAATGAATTGATATACATATATATTAGGAAATGGTCACCACAATATGTCTATTTAACATCCATCACCACACATAGTTACAAATTTTTTTCTTGTGATAAGAACTTTTAAGATCTACTCTCTTAGCAACTTTCAAATATGCAATACAGTATTGTTAACTATAGTCGCCATACTATACATTATATCCCCATGACTTGTCTTAAACCTGAAAGTTTATGTCTTTTGACCACCTTTACCCATTTCACCAAATGGATTTTAATATAACAAAGTACAAAAAAGACTAATGTGGTTTCAGATTCCACATTGCAAACAATCCTTAAGAAATTACCACTTGCTGAGTTTTGGTGTAATATTAAAGAAGAATATCCACAGTTATACAAAAGGCTATTAAAATATTCCTCTTTTCCACCTACGTATTTGTGTGAGGCCAGATTTTCTTCATATTCTTCAATTAAAGCAACATAATGCAACAGATTGAATGCAGAAGCAGACATGAGAATCCAGCTATCTTCTATTAAACTAGACATTAAAGAGATTCTCAAAAATGTCAAACGATGCTATTCTTCTCATTAATTCTTTATTTTTGGAAAATAGAGTTATTTTTCATTAAAATATTATTTATATTAACATGTAATGGGTTTATTATTTTTAAATGAATTAATAAGTATATAATTTAAAATTTTCTAGTATTAATTTCTAATAGTGTGAATATTCTTAGAATTCACATAAACAAAAGCTCTTTAGAGTTATCAATGATTTTTAAGAGTGTAAAAGGGTCTTGAGACTAAAAAATTTGAGAACTGCTCTGCTAGGAAATGGGGGAGCACCCCTCCCATCCACTATAGGAGAAAAAGTCTCTGACCCCAAACGCAGTAGGACTCACTAGACCTGTAACTAACTACCCAGACCTCCTACAACCCACCTTCTCCTGATATAGAACCAGTCCTTCTGCTCTTATGAAGTCCTGGGTGGATATCTGGCCCAATTATTTGTGGCTCTATTTAGAAGGTTGGGTAAGCGGAACCTTTGCTCAGTCTTAGTTGTCAATTCTGGGAAGTAGGAAGCTTCCCACTTAATATCCTGTTAAATAATCTATAGTAACTTAGCAGTATTTATTTTTGTTTCTTTGTGGGAAAATAGCTATTCTGTTATAATGTAGATTCGCTCTCATTTTACAATATTCATTGCCATTTTGGTATGACAATGAAGAGAAGTCAGAAGATAGAGTGCTTTGAAAAGAGCACGGGCTTTAATTCAGAATCCCAACTTCGCCATTTACAGAGTAACCGTAGGCAAATTACTCAACCTTTCTAACCTCATTTTCTCATCTGTAAAATTGGGATAAAAATCCCTGCATTTCAGGTTGCTTAGAGATAATGCATATAAATTGTCTGACACATAATAGCCAGTCAAATGGACTATGATTATCATCACCATCAGCATCATCACCATCATTATCCTAATATAGGAGTTAGAAAAGAGTTTCTGCTGGAATCCTCTGAGACATGCAACCTAAATCCTTATTGGTGACCTTGCTAAATTCTTAGTGGCCTCATATTTACTTTCTCACTGGAAACTCAAGGTTTCTCTCTGAATACTGGGGAACAGCAGATCCATTGGACAAAATGAATATCTATCACCTTCTTCCCCATTCTGTCTTAACAAAAAGGAATTGTTTCCACCCTCATTGAAGGGTCATTTTCCCTAAAGAGACTTTTCTTCTGACCTCCAATTCCCCCTGAGGCAAACACCTTTCTCTGGGCTTCTCCCAAACTCTAGGCCTCAGTGAGGGCTAGAACGGACCAAAAACCGCTGGATACCATGTTTGGCCAAGAGTAGAAAAAATAAACAGCTGGATGAATTTTATGAGGTAAGATTTGCTAAATAAAGAGCTATGTGAAGCTGCAGAGACTGTTCCCTTGAGGTTCTTTTTTTTTTTAGATAAGGGTTCCAGGAGGAGATTTTTACGGAATGATGCGTGAAAATGGTGTGCTCCCTCATGCTGCTAAAATGGAAGCCCTGGGTCCCTTTCATAGCTGAGGGAGGCAGATTAATGTGTTGGGGGATGTGGCTGCTGCCTCTCAGCAGCTGGCTCAATTACCTTTCCTGTTCAAGCTGTGCTTTGGGCCTTGGAACACAAGCCTGGTGGAATTCTGACCTTGTCGGAGGACTTTGTTCCTTCACCGAGGCTGCCTACTTTCAGCTTGAAGACTTTTTTTTGAATACCCTTTACTTCTCATAGATAGGTTTGCTGGAACCATGAGTGTGAGGGAATAGTCCAGTGAGTTTCTTTTTAAAAACAAGAAAAGTAAATGAGATCATGAAGATGTTAACAAATGAGAAGCTCTAGGAAGAAAAACAATATCTATTTGGGGTAAGGATATTAGTACATATTATTCTAATACAGCATTTTGGTAGGAGAGGTGGCTTGTGCAAAGAGCTTGGTCAGAAATCGTTGGTTCCCAAGTGACAGAAACCCACTGAGATTAGCTCAAGTAAAATGTGAATTTAATGTAAGGCATTGGGTGCAACTCATGGATCCCAAATACAGAAAGAACTGAGAATTGAGAGGTTTGCAGTTCTACCGCTAAGGGTAGCGTTCTCACTCAAGTTGCCTGTCTTCAAATTCTGGATCTGTCACTTATATTGTGTGACCTTGGACAAGCTACCTGCCTCTCTGTGCATCCATTCTCTTCTCTGTGAAGTGGGGAAAATAAGAGTACTTACATTTCAGAATTGTGGTGAGGTTTAAATGAGTAGATACACATAAAGTGTGCCGAGCAGTATCTGGCACATATTAAGCTCTTAATAAATGTTAGCTATTGAGCTATTATTTCCATAATAGCTATCTTGTTTCAGACCAGCTATCCAAACAAGGACAAACTAGAAAAGCTCGATGACATTTGGAAAAATCATTCCAAAGATATTGGAAAACTACCAAGGTTGAGTGGACTTAAGAGACTAAGATCTAAGAGAGAAGGGAAGCAAAGAGCAGGGAGCCTGACATTCTGTGCTGCTTTTGCCCCAAGGCCTTTGCTTGTGACAAGCATTATCTAAGATTCTGAGAAGCTGCACGTAGGACTGGCAAGCAAAAGGCTGAGCATCACTTCCAGCATTCTTATGGGGTTGGAGGAGACAAAAATTAGAATTTAAGACCTACCAAAGGAAAGGAACCATGATGTTACCCTACTCTTTCAGTTGGAACTCCCAAGGGTTATAATCTGGAAATAAGAATGAACCGTAAATATATCAACCTCCATAAACACTGAAGCCTGGTTTTGAATCTGTTCAGCCACTGGTTTAATTAAAGTGGGCCAATCTGACTTTACCTAGCTGCCTGCCAGACGCAAAAGATAATCCTCTCCAGAGGAAGATAACACCATCCAGAGCGTGGTATATAATATCTGATATTCAATCCAAGATTCCCTGACTCACCTGGAGGCAAGATAAAATGTCCAAAAACCATGAGAAAAAGGAACTCAGACAATATAAAGAAGCCAACAGGAAATAAAAATACTCAAGTTAATGCAAACTTTAAAACAACTATTATTAGTGTATTAAAGAAATTAGATGTCAGGGTGGTAATTTTCAGAATAGTATAAGAAACTATTAAAAATGACCAAATTAAAATTCTAGAACTGAAAAATACAACAGCCAAAATAAAAAAAACTCAGCATACAAAGTTATCAGCAGGTTAGAAAGAGCTGAGAAAAGATTAGTGAACTGAAGAATTTGTCAGAAGAAAACATCTGGACTGAAGCATGGAAGATAAAAAAATGAAAAATACAGACGAGAACCTAAGAAACAGAGGGAACAGAGCGAAAAGTTGAACAAATTAGTAGTTGGAGTCCCAGAAGAACAAGAGGAATAGAATGGGGGAAAGAAATGTATGAAGAGTGGATGAGAATTTTCCAAAACTGATCAAAGACATTGCACCACAGATTCAAGAAGTTTTGTGAACTCCAAGGAAGGAAACCACATATAGGCACATCGTAGTAAAACTACTCGAAATCAAAGATGAACAGATCATCTTAAAAGCAACCAGAGGAAAAAAGGCATATTACCTTTACAGAAGCCACAATAATCTGATACACGACTTCTCACAAAAACAATGGAAGCTCTACAGTGGAAGGAGGCAAGTGAGTGACATCTTCAAAGTGATGAAAGGTAATAGTTGCCGCCTAGACTTCTCTACCCACTGACAATAACTTTTAAAATAAAAGTGAAACTAAAGCATTCACAGACAAACAAAAACAGAGACTTCATCACCAGCAAACTCTCACTAACGAAATCCTAAACAGAGTTCTTTAGGCAGAAGGGAAATGATACCACACAGATACATAGAAAAGCAAGAAAGAATGAAGATTAATGTAAAGTAAAATATGAGGATATATCTAAATGAATATTGAATGTTTAAAACAATATTAATGTCTTGTGTATTTAAAAATAATTGTAGAATTAAAGTATGTGACAATAATAGCACCAAAGGTGGGAGGGTAATAAATGGAGTTAAAGTGTTCAAGTTCCTTGAACTGTCCAAGAAAGAGGAAAATTACTAATTTATACTGAACTTTGGTAAGTCTATCTGTACAGATGTCTTCAGGATAATCACTGATAGAAGAGTATCAATATGTAAAACTATGCTAATGGATAGATGGAATAACAAAAAATACATAATTTATCCAAAAGAAGGCAAAAAAACAAAAATCAAAAGGGAACATAAAACGGGTGAAACAGAGAAAACAAACAAATAGTAAAATAACAAAATTAACCCAAATGTGTAGGTGATTCCATGAAATGCAAGAAGACTTAGTACTTGGGGCCAGCCCGGTGGCGTAATGGTTAAGTTTGCACGCTCCACTTCGTGGCCCGGGGTTTGCAGGTTTGGATCCCGGGCGCGGACCTGCACACCGCTCACCAAGCCATGCTGTGGCGGCGTCCCATATATAAAAATAGAGGAAGATGGGCACAGATGTTAGCTCAGGGACAATCTTCCTTGGCAAAAAGAGGAAGATTGGCAATGGATGTTAGCTCAGGGGGGATCTTCCCCACCAAAAAAAAAAAAGAAAGAGTACTACAATTAAAAACCAAAGATTGTCAAACTGGATAAAAAATAAAATAAAATCATATCCTTTTTACAACATATACTTTATTTTTTTTAATTTTTATTTATTTATTTTTTCCCCCGAAGCCCCAGTAGATAGTTGTATGTCATAGTTGCACAGCCTTCTAGTTGCTGTATGTGGGAGGCGGCCTCAGCATGGCAGGAGAAGCGGTGCGTCGGTGCGCTACCGGGATCCCGACCCGGGCCGCCAGCAGCAGAGCGCACGCACTTAACCACTAAGCCACGGGGCCGGCCCTACAACATATACTTTAAATATTAAAATACAGAGAATTGAAAATAAAAGGACGGAAGAAATTATACCGTGGAATACCAACCAAAAGAAAGCTGACATAGTTATACTAAAAGCAGATAAAGTAGATTTTAAGGCAAGAGGAATTACTAGAGATCAGAGGAGCATTTTAAAATGATAAAGCGGTCAACCCACAGGAACATGTAAATATTCTGTTTGTATGAACCTATTAACAACACCTCAAAAACATGAAGCAATAATGACAGAACCAAAAAAAGAAATAGACAAATCCATAAGCACAGCTGGAGATTTTAGCATACCTTTCTCAGTAACTGACAGAACAAGCAGACAACAAAGTTAGCATGATTATAAAACTTGGCCAGTTGATATATCTAGAATACGATACCAACAACTGCAGAGTTTCTAGAACACTAAGGCAACAACTGTAGAATACAGATTCTTTCTAAGTCCACATGGACATTTACCAAAATTGACCATGCGCTGAGACTTAAAGCAAATCCTGACAGTTTTAAAGAATTGAAATGAAAAAAACTATGCTCTCTGGCTACAACAGAATCAAGCTAGAAATAAATAACAAAGGGAAACTAGAATATTTTCAAGTATTTGGAAATTAAGCAACATACTTCTAAATTATCCGGAAATCAAAGATAAAAATCACATTGGAGATCAGAAAGTATTTAGAATGGGATGGTTATGAAAATATGACATATCAAAATGTGTGGGCTGCAGCTAAAGCAGTGCTCAAAAGGAAATCTATAGCCTTAAATGCATAATATTAAAAAAGAAGAAAGCCAGACCTGATGGTTAAAAGTTTGGTGCACTCCACTTCAGCGGCCGGGGTCAGTTCCCAGGCACAGAACCACACCACTCGTCTGTCAGTAGCCATGCTGTGGTGGCAGCTCACATAGAAAAACTAGAAGGACTTACAACTGGAATGTACAACTAGGTACTGGGGCTTTGGGGAGGGAGAAAGAGAGAGAGGAAGATTGGCAACAGATGTTAGCTCAGGGTGAATCTTTCCCAACATAAAAAAAAAAAAAAAAAAAGAAGAAGAAGAAGAAAGGCTAAAATTCAATTATGTAAGTATACATTTTGAGAAGTTAAAAAATATCCAGCAAGTTAAACCCATAGAAAGCAGAAAGAAAGAAGTAACAAATATCAGAGCAGAAATTAATAAAATTGAACACAAATGTATAATAAAGAAAATCAACAAAGCCAAAAGTTATTTATTGGAAAAGACTCATAAAATCAATAAATCACTTGAAGAAAAAAGAAAAGAAAGGAAGAAGAAAGGCACAGATTTTAGGAATAAAAAAGAAAACATTACTATAGCTATGAAGAACATAATAAACTACATGAGACTATTTGAAAATTTGGAGTTTTAAAGGAAATGGACAAATCCCTAGGAAAATAAAACTGACACATGAAGAAATGGAAGATATGAACAGTATTATGTCTATAAAAGAAATGCAATCAATAATTTAAAATCTTCTTACACTTAAAACTCCAAACCCAGACGGCTTAATGTTCAGAGAATAGAAAAAGCAAGAACACCTCTCAGCTTCTCTGTTATAAAAAAGAAAAATGACCGCGAATTTCTCTTTGTAGAGATTGTAGATCTAAAAAATCCTAACCTAAATATTAGCAAACCAAATACAACAACATATTAAAAGGAGAATACATTACATCCAAGGTAGATTTACTCCAGGAATACAAGGTAGATTTAACATTAGAAAAGTAATCAATGTAATTCACTGCCTTCAAAAAAATGAAGGGGAAAAAAATCAAATGAGCATCGAATATATACAGTGGAAGTCCTTGCTGAAACATCTAGGAGCACAGCAACTTTTTGTAGGCTGATACAGTCTGAAGCTGATACAGTCTCTAATACATTAATAAAAATGATAAGAAATTACCAATGCAAAATAGAAAAGGCACAGAAGTGAATGTTTATTTAGTATGAGAGAAGAAATCCCAACAAATTACAAATTGTAAAAAGATGACAAATAGCACAAGCAGTATAAAGCCTGGAAAAACAGCAAACACTTTTATTATTTAATTGTCTGACACAACTCCATAATATTTTTCCTCACATTTTTTTGTCTAGATAAATCTTTGGCCACTCCTTTTTATAATTATTTTTGATATACTTTCTATAGAGAGAATAAAAAGATAATTCAGTCTTTTTTCTAGCATGATTTATTTCAAAAATTTTATTATTTAGAAAAATGTATTTTATCTTCATAACTTGTTACTGGTAATGAAATGTGAATATTTAGATTTGTCAATTTTGAGAAAATGTATCAAATTTCTTTTATATGAGCTCGAACATTTCAGGGCATATGAGTTTTTCTTGTGTAGTGGCTATTCCAAAGTACTCTTTGAATTGATGACACTCGTTAATCAATAGGTATATTCTTAGAAGTCATTCCTTGACACTCATTAATCAATAAGAGTATTCTTAGAAGTCATTCCCTGACACTCATTAATCAATAGTATTCTTGGAAGTCATTCCTACAATAGCACAGCAAGTAATAACTTTACTCACATATAGGACTGACAACCACATAAATATATCCCATTAAACACAAACTGAGTGTACTCCCAACTGAATTTCTCCTTCACTAGATCCCCCAAAATGCTCATGGCCACTTCAATGCTACCTGACATAAAGGGAGGTATAAAGAGAGTAAGGTGGAGTGGAAAAACTCCGTGATCTTACCTGATTGTAGTAAGGACATCTTTCTCACATTTAACAAAATATATCTTCATGTAGACACATTGCTAGGGCCTCTCCCAGAGCCTTGAAGAGGGTCCTTGGAAGTAAGGCATCCTGAAGCTGATGCCTCATTAGCTTTCTACAAATCTGCCTCTGAACACCTATTCATGTTAAAAACTCTTAGCAAACTAGGGCTAGAAGATGTATCAGCCAACTATTGCGAGACAGCAAACAACCATAAAATATTAGTGATATCAAACCATAAGCACTTATTTCTTGCTCATACATCTGAGGCTTGACTGGGGCAGCTATGATTCAACTTACGGGTCCATGGGGTGGCTGGGATGTTTCTGCTCCTCTGGTCACATTCTACAGCTCAGGCTACCCAGGGTATGTTCTTCTCATGGCGATGGCAAAAGTACAGGAGTGCAAGCTCTCAAGTCTCTGTTGTGTCACATTCACTAATATCTCATACGTCCAGGTACCCCATGTGGCCAACCCCAAATTCAAGAGTGAGGAAAGGGACTCTGCCCTCCTCGAGGCAATAGCAATAGTATGGATGTATCATTCTACCACAGAGAAGTAAATAAATGGGATCAGGTACCATGGAAGTTAACATACTGAATCTGATAAAGATTTCTACAAAAAAAAAAAAACCCTCAGCAAATATCACACTTGATGAAATATTGAAAGCTTTCCCCCTGAGATCAGAAACGAAACAAGGATTTTCTCTATCACTACTCCTATTCAATACATACTACAAGTGTAGTGAAAAAGAAAAAATAAATACATAAAAGTATAAGATTGGAAAGAAAGAAATAAAACTGTCATGTACACAGATGCCAAGATTAGGAACATAGAAAATCTGAAAGAATCTACAGATAACCTCTTAGAATTAGCAAATGAATTTAGCAAGTTAGTGAATATAATAAATATAATATAAATTGTATTTCTGTGTACTCTACTACAAATAAAAAATTACCTTTAAAAATTCCATTTGCAGGGCTGGCCCCGTGGCGTAGAGGTTAAGTGTGCGCTCCGCTGCTGGTGGCCCGGGTTCAGATCCTGGGCGTGCACTGACGCACCGCTTGCCAGGCCATGCTGTGGCCGCGTCCCACATAAAGTGGAGGAAGATGGGCACGGATGTTAGCCTAGGGCCAGTCTTCCTCAGGGGAAAAAAAAAGACATTTGCAATGGAACCAAAATGTATCAAATATTTAGGCATAAATCAAATGAAAGAAATGCAAGACCTCTACACTGTAAAGTACAAGTTATTATTGAAAGAAAGTAAAGAATGCCCCAATAGAAGGATATTTTCTTTTCGTGGATTGGAAAACTCATTATTGTAAAGATCTCAATTCTCTGAAAATTGATCGATAGGGTCAATGCAATCCCAATCAAGATCTCAGTAGGTTTTTTTTTTTTCTGGAATTTGACAAGCTGGTTCTAAAATTTATGTGGAAATGTAAGTGCTCAGCATAACCAAGCATGGCCAAAACAATCTTGAAAAAGAACAAAATTGACATCCCCACTTGTTATAAAGCTACAGTAGTTAAGATTATATGGTAATTGGCACAAGGGTAGACAAATGGACTAGTGAAAGAGAAAAAAACGATCCAAAAACAGATCCACACTTGTGTGGACACTGGATTTATGATAAAGGTGGCACTGCAGAGCAGTGGGGGAAAGGTCTTTCCAATAAATGGTCAAGCTATGTCAAGCATTTATGCATATAAAAAAATCTTGGCTTCCATCTCACACAAAAATCAATTACAGGTGGAGTATAGATCTAAACATAAAAGATAAAACAATAAAGCTGTTAGGAGATAACATAGGAGAACATCTTCACGACCTCCTGACCTTCATGGTCTTCATAGACAAAAATTTCTTAAACAGGGCTCAAAAAAGCATAAAAGCACTAACCATAGAGGACAAGATTAATAAATTGGACTATATTGAAATAAAGAATTTTTGTTCATCTAAAGACACCATTAAGAGAGCGAAATGCAAGCCAAAGAGTAGAAGATATTTGCACTAGATATAACTAACAATGGACTTGTATCTGGAATACAGAAAGAACTACAAATCAAAAAGAAAAAGACAGAGACCCCAATTTTTTAAACGGACATTTTACAAAAGAGGAGGATGTCCAAATGGCTACTGAATATACAAAAACATTATTATTACATATTAATTAATAATCATTAACATCATTATTCACAAAGGAAATGCTAATTAAAACCACAATAAGATGTCTCTATACACCCACCAAAATGCCTAAAACAAAAAAAGACTGACTACGTCAAGCAGTTGTTGAGAACATGGAGCAGCCGGCACTCTCATATATTGCTGGCAGGGCTGGGAATTGGTACAACCTCTTGGGAAAACTCTTTGCAGTATCTAGTAAAGCTGAATGTATCCATACCCTAAGATCCTGCAATGGCACTCCTAGGAGTAAATACTCAACATAAGTGAATTTATGTGCACACCAAAAGACATGTACAAGAATGGTCACAGCAGCCTTATTTAGTATCCCCAAGTGAAAACAATCCAAACGTCCATCAGCAATAGAATGAGTACATGAGAAGTGGTATATTCACTCAAGGGAATACTACAGCTCAATGAAAGTGAATGAACTAATTCCACATGCAGTAACATGGATGAGTGTCGAGGGGAAAAAGCTAGATATAAAAGAATACATATGATTAGACTCCATTTACATAAAATTCAAAAGTAGGCAAAAGTAAGCTGGAATATTGGTTACCTTTGGGAAGGATGGAGGGGGTAGTCATTGGAAAGGGACAGAAGAGATGTGGTAGTGTTCCGTGTCTTGATCCAGTTGATTGTGACATGGATGTGTTTACTCTATGATTGTGCACTTCTGTGTATGTATGTTATACTTCAATATGGGTTTTTGGATGTATGTTATTCTTCAATAAGAATTTTAGTTTTAATAGGTTAGTTATTATCATTATTATAAGAAACTTGTGAAGGAAAGATGTCAGAAATCAAATCAGCTTGGGTGAATTGGCGTGCCATATATATGTTTCCTAAGACCCTTCCCTAACATTTGTAGGGCCTGGAGCAAAGTTACATATAGAGGGCCAAATATCGTTTATATAAATATTTAAAAGTTATAAATAAGGCTAAGAGACTGTTAACTAACATGCTCTATCTTCCAACTCTGGGAAATATGCCGTCCTACTGTCCTGGAAGGCCAGGTTTGAATTCAGAATTCTTGGTTCCTTCTGAGTTCAGAGCTGTAAAGTGACAGCCTGGAGAGAGGCAGTCCCCAGCCCACAGCCCACGGCCCACCTCTCCTCTCTTCCCATCTCTGGCTCTCTGCAAGGAGCCTCACGCATATTCCCATGGACATGCCAGCCCGCACATGCAAGTTCCTTCCACACCCCCAGCAAACAGCTGCTCCGTGGCTACCTCTCAGGTCAGAGCTACATAAACCAGCCATGTGACCCAGCTTTGAGAGGACAGAACTGGAAAAGAAGCCTGCAAGGCCCTGGGAACCAACTCAGGGGCAATGTGGTAGGGGATACGAGGTCAGGACACCAAGAGCGTGGTGTAGGAGAGTGGCACGCAGCCTCTGAGTGGATGTACGTCCTTAGCCTCATGGGCTCTTCACTCTGTGTGGAGGGGCACGGGCAGAGGAAGCTCAGAACAGGACCCTTGAAAGTGTGGGCCAAGGGTAGAGTCTCTTGCCCAGTTTTGAGGGAAATATTGCATTTTATTATAAAAAGCCAACTATGCATTTTCAGCCGTTAGAGAGAGACAGACAGATAGACAGAGACAGAGAAACACACATATACAAAGAGAGACAGAGAGACCCAGAAACAAAAGAAGCAGAGATTTTTAAGTAGAATGGGAAATTCCACTCAATGAGCACATGTTCTGATAAAAATCCCCCATCAGGATATAAATACCATGAATGTAGGGATTTTTGTTTTGTTTTGCTCACTACTATATCCCCAGAGCCTAGTGCCTAGGAGGTCTCAATAAATATTTGACAAAAAAATGGATCTGTGTTTCCCTCAGTTGTTATCAGATGCTATGCGCTTCTCCTAGTGTGAGCATCTTGCCGATGCTAGTGTTTAAAGACACAGTGCAAGTATTTTGAAAAATAGTGAAAACGGAGTGAAATCTGGCTGGCCCAACGCTCCTATCTAACAGATTGCAGAGTTTGGGATTATGGACCTCAAAACTGGAAAGTAGCTTAATGGTTCTTTAGGCCAGCATCTCCGGCGGTCCAAGCACCCCAGAAACTGTATGCAAATACGTGAGTGTGGACAAATGTTCATTTTTCTGGGGAGATGTCTATAGCTTTCATGATAATTTCAAAGGTGTCCATGACTTCCGAAATGTCAGAGGCAGAGCTCTCAGTGAAACCTCTCGTTTCACAGGTGATAGCTGTGTGGCACAGGGAGGTGAAGTAATTCAAGGTTATTCAGAGCTCTACTTAAATCCATTAATTCTTGAAGCTTCTTTTTATGAATGGAGTGGGGGTGGGGAATTGTTAAGCACTCCTTTGCAAAGGTTCTCAAATTTAGCCACACATTAGGATCATATGGATCTCTTGTGGGGAAGGTGGTTCCAACATGCAGCCAGTGTTGAGAATCACTGGGTTAGAAATTTCCCTAAGATGGGGATTGTGAGGGTTGCAGGGTGGGATTTTATTGCCAAACCCTGCTCCATGAGTCTCCTAGCCCCAGAATTCTGACTGTGAGAATCTAGAGTTTATATAACAAGGAAAAAGACCTAAATAAAAAACCAAGTTCCACTTTATTAATAGATGAGCAGGTACCCGATGAGCCCATCACCACTCCTACAAATTAGGGCTTCCCTGGTAAATAGCTGGACCACCGGACTTCAGCTGGGAAACCCAAGTCGGGCTTCCTATCTTTTTCCCCCTAAAAAGATAGCATAGCTCACAGATCACACCCCACCTGGCTTACGTGCATGGGCACAAGTCAAAATGCAGGCACAGAGAGAGAGGAGGATGGCTGAACCCGTGGGGCAAGGCTGCCTGGTCTCCGTCATACGTATGGCAGCACGTTCTCTTACGCTACCAACTGTAGAGAAAAGAAGACATAGAAGAGAAAGATTGCCTAAGTCACCTCCCGGTTCTCTATTGGTGGCAGGGGAAGGCTAGGGAATTCCTGACCGTCTACAGGAGGGATAGAGTGCTCTCTGTGGCAACCTCACTCACTAATGAAATGTGGCCTAATCAATATCTCAAGCTCATCAGATTAGCAATTACTTTCCCGTTAGGTGGGGGATGGGGGAAAGGTGGGAATTAGAAAAGAAAGTGGCCTGACGGGGGAGGGTGAAGAATATCTCGCCTCAGCAGCAAAGAGACAATTACAGTATAGAGCGATGAGAGTTAAGGCCAGGCTTTCCTGGGCCATAGAGGAAAGAGCTACTCACCTGCACGGGGCAGAGTTAGCGGCCGAGGACAGTTTTATGGAGAAGGTGATTCTTTAGCTGAATCCTGAAGGAAGAATGGAAGTTTTCCAGATGGGCAGGCTGAGGGAAATGAATTTTCACACATATTATGGCATAGAGGTTTGAGTAATATGGTATCTGAGAGGACTGTAAGAGTTGAATTTGACCAGAATGTAGATTGCATAAAGGGGTATTTGTAACGGGTTATTAAAATATAAGAATTAGGCATGGCAACCGCTCAATGAATATTGCTTAGGATGCTTAGCTGACCCCCAAGTTAAGGAAATTCTTAATCTTCTTGGTTTGGAAAAATTCCACTAATTTTGGCCAGCTTTCCTTTATCCACTAGACTCTGGATATTCTCTGAGGACAAGATTGCTTTGAATTTGACTCAAATACGAGTCACAAATAACAGGGTCTGAGTTTTTACAAATTCTGAATTAGTGTATTTTAAATAAGCTTTCTAGGCCTGAACCTCCACAGGAGAATCTCAGAGTCGCTACAAGGTGTTGAACTGGCCTAGGAACAAACACAGCACTCTCCTCAGAGTGGTGATGTCTCGTGCAGGTTACAGAGAAAGCGATCTCGGGATCAGCTGTTGATTCCGACACTGACAAGGTCCCTTGGGGAGTTGGGTGTTGAAGTGGAAGGTCTTCGGAGCCAGACAGGCCTGGGTTTGAATCCCAGTTTAATCACTTACTACCTGAGTGCTTAAGCAGTCACACTGCCTCTCTGAGCCTTGGCATCCACATCAATAATGTGGAAACAATATCTATCTCATTGAATTGTTGTGAGGATTAACCTGGAAAAATGTTTGTCCTGGCCAAGGCCCTTTTTTATTGTAAGGAACAGGAAGCCACTTAAATGAGTCCAGCTGAAATCAAGGAACAGGAAATAAGTTACAGAGTTCTCAGCGGGAAGCAAGCAAGAACCGAAATGTCGGAATCCAGGCACGTGCTCCATCTCCCAGGAGCCACAGAGTGTGTCTTATGGTGTCTCCATCTTCTCCTCTGTGGATAGTCTCCCCTCTTTGCTCTCTGCAGACTGGTTTCCTCACCTTTCCTCAGCTCCCTTCCCCCTTTCACTATTTCTCCCTGTTCTAGACCTTTCTACACCCAGTCTTTCCATGGAACTCCTGTTCAGTTTTTCTGTGTCCAATGGCATATTTCTGGGAGAAGAACTGGATTGACTGAGTTTAGGTCCAGTGTCCACCCCTGGTCCAATTATCTGTGACCAGGGTATGAGACTAGTCACATAATATAAACATGGCCCTATGTAGGCCCACCACTTCAACTGTCTATGGGAGTGATTCCTAGAAAGAGGGCCTGTAGGAGTGCAGACACCAAAACATATCAGCTATAAGCACCTAACACCACAAATATTAGTCTCCATCCCTTTCCCCTTTGCTTACCCTAGCAGGGCAGGTTTTCATAATGAGTTCCACACAAATTCATAATTATTTTCAAGTTTTTACTTTTGCTTGGGCTATACCTCTTACTAAGGATATTCTACTCCATCCATCCAGCCACCCACCCACCCAACCATCCATCTGTTACCCGGCCCACCGACCACATAAGCCAGTAACCGCAGCCCTGCTCAGAACAAACCTGACATGTTCTCTTTAGGTTACAGGAAACCACAATGAGAGGAAGAAGGAGATGGCTAAGACATATAGTCGAAACCAGTTAACACCAGTTGAAGACAACATGGCAGTCTGACTTGACCTGGTACAGACCCCGCAGCTCATTATATGCTCATTGTAATGCATTATCATGCTACATAAGACACCCACCAGTGCCATGACAGTTTACAGTTGCCATGGCAACAGCAGGATATAACCAAATAAGGAAAGAAAAGAGTTGGCACCCTTGATCCTCGGAAAAGCCTGCCCATTTCTCTGACAACTATGAATTTTCTTCCCCTTCATTACCTGGACCCCTTATAACAGCTACTTACGGGCCCCATGAGCTGAGAAGTTGATTTGTGAACCTAGTTCCCATTTCTCCATTCTTTGGCCGTTGAATAAAAGCTTGTGCCATTGACCTCTCAGCTTCGTTTTCATTTCAAATCCACGGCTCTGAACAGTAAAGAATCCTCTGGGGAGGGGCAGATTGTGGGTACGGGGCCCACCCGTGGGTCCCTCCTCGGAGCTCCTCTGAATGTGGGTTGGAGTCCCACCGGAGTGAGGTCAATGTGGTAACACATCCACCCACCCACCCACGCATCCATCCACCCACCCACTTATCCATCCATCCACTTATCCATCCATCCATCCATCCACTTATCCATCCATTCATCCATCCATCCATCCACCCACCCATCCATCCATCCATCCATCCACTTATCCACCTTTCCATCCATCCATCCATCCACCCACCTACCCATCTGTCCATCCATCCATCTTCCATCTCTATCTTCCTGTCTATCTATCTATGTCCCATTCACCCTTGCAGGCCCACTTCCTCCAGGAAATCTTCCCTGATCTCTTCAATCCCTCTTGATCCTCCTCATTTCTGTCAATTCCTTATAGTCTATAACACATAATTTAGTACTAAATTATACAATGACTTGGATTTTTCTTTCCATCACTTTGAAGGTATTAGTCTTGTTTCAACCAGATTACAAATTCATTCAGAACAGAGAGTGCCACAGTGGCAAGCACAACGAGGAACAAGAGTAAGTGTTCAATGAAAGGAGAAAATTACAGCACAGTAAATACTTTATAACTGGAAGGGATCTCAAAAATAATTTAGTCTAATCTCCTTGATTTCAGAAGAACTGAAATCAAAACAGAGGAAGTACTTTTGGTTGACTGAATATAAAGAATAAAATGGAGACTAAATATTATATTATTTACTAACAGAAGAATCCTCTCCAATCATACTGTGAAATAGCATTTGAAGAATCACGATACATTCGACCTGGAAGAGAAGTTAGAAGTGACCTAGGACATGCTGTTCAGGTTTATAGATGAAGAAACTCTTTCCTAAGAAAACTAAGTGATTTGTCCGAGCTCACCCAAGTAGTGGCAGAGCTGGGACAGGCTCCACATCTCCTTCTGCTCACTCTTTTGATTTTCCCCTGCACTCCACTGTCACCAAATCCTTGCCTGTGATCTTAGGGATTCCCATCCCCTCCCTTGACTACGCCCCTGGCACCACGTAATAGGTGAGCACTGCGTTCATTTGCCCTTCCTAGCCAGAAAATGAGTTCTGTGTTCCTTGCCCTGACCCGTTCCTTGCACTGTACTCCTTTCTGGTCTCTTCTTCCACCTGTCTGTTTTTACCTCTGCTCGCTCTGTCGTTTTTTTGCCTTGTTTTGCCCTGTGGACTAAATGCTTGGCCCCGTCTCCTTGGCTATAACTTTGATTCTGCTCCTGACCTCTGGCTGGTGTCAATACCCTTCCCAGTTCAGCGTGACCTCAGGAAGAGGTATTGCCCACTACTGTGCATTGATTTAACACGCATTTATTGCGTATGTCCTCTGCGAGGGATTCAGAGATGAAGAACACTTAGTCCCCACCTTAATAAGCTCACAATCTAGTGGTGACAGATAGATTTTTTTTTTTTGAGGAAGATTGGCCCTGAGAACATCTGTTGCCAATCTTCCTCCTTTTTTCTCCCCAAAGGCCCAGTAGATAGTTGTATGTCATAGTTGTACATCCTTCTAGTTGCTCTCTGTGGGACGCCGCCTCAGCATGGCTTGATGAGCGGTGTGCAGGTCCACGCCCAGGATCCGAACCAGTGAACCCCGGGCCACCGAAGCGCAGCGTGGGAAATTAACCGCTATGCCACCGGACTGGCTTGAGAGAGAGAGATTTTGAAACAGTAGGGCAAGTATATTCATTTCAGAGCTTTATTCATATGGGAGCCCAAAACTGAGCCCGGAGCGGTGGGAAGGTGCCAGTCAGGAAAGACTTCCTGGATGAGGCTTAAGGACAGATAAGTGGGTAAGAGTCAGCTGATGAGGCAGCAGGTTAGGGATGAGTGGATATGCAGGCAGAAGGAATAACGTAAGCAAAGGCATAAAAGCGTGAAACAGGAAGGGGTATGAAAGAAATGACAAGCACCCTGATGTCCTTGAAGGATAAAAAGGAGGGCAGGGGTAGAGTGGGATGTGGCTGGTGAGGCGGGTAAACCAAATAGGGAGGGCCTTGTCTGCAAGTAAGATCATTCTACCGTTGGGATTTAGGGAACTAATAAATGACACCCCTGTTCCCTATGGAACACCCCCGGAGCTCCTAATTAATTGACAAAAACCCCAAGGAGTCAGCCAGATGGACATAAAAATGTCAGCTTTACTACTGATAAAACAATAAGCACGACTTAGATCTGGCCAAATTGCTTGTTAACACTTCCCAGTACTGAACTTAATTCCCCAAACACAGGCCTCTCCTGCAGAGACAGGTCTGCTTAGAGCTGAGAGAACCTTTTGTGAGCATGTGGCCCCCAAAGAAAGAGAGAGATGGAACTGAGCATGCTCACCTCCTGTCTTCAGTTCACCACTCAGATAAGGCACTCCTCCTCTGGGCAGAAGAGGGCAGCTGTGTGCCTCAATCCAATGGTGTCCCTTACTTGGAAACATGAAACAAGGGGGAAAAGAGGTTCCTATCCAACACTTCATCACAATTTACTGAGCACCTACTGCACGCCACCGTGCAGAACACCTGCTTCCACAACTGGAACTGGACAGAATCAGAATTACGTTGGGAAGATTCTGTAGCAGAACGGGTAAAGGGACATGGAAACCTCCATTCTAGAATGTCAGAATGGAAAGAAACCTGCAAGCTTGTTGAACCTAAAGCTCATTGTATCTGGTTCTCCATCAATGCTTGAAAATATCTACAGCATCTTCTCCCGCCCAAATGGCCATTCACCCTCTGCTTGGATATGTCGTTGCCGGGACACTCACTGTCTCCCACAGCACAGACAGAGAAAATGGCTGGTGCTGGCTCAGATGGGGTAGGGCTCTCTATGAGAGGATGCACATACTCTTTGTTTTTATTTTCCATTTTGCTGAAAATTTTGCACTTTTATATTACTGTGGAACGAATAGAACCCTGCTTTACATTTCCCATTCTTGCTTTCACGTACTTTTGAGAGGTCAATGGCATTTCCAATTCTTACAATGTCTTTTTTCCTTCTGGGATATTCAGAAATTATTTTGGGATGTTGGGGGAAAGGCAAACCCCCTGCAAATCTCCTGACACTGGATTTACGGGGGTCCACAACAGTCCATTCCATCGACAAACTGTTCTGACTTTAAGAAAATTCTTCCTGACTTGGAATCTCAGTGGTCTCTTTGTAACTCTCACTTTGGTCCCAGTTGTAGAGCTTGAGGCATGGTGAGCTTGTTCTGGCATCCTTCTCATCTCCTCTGGCAGATGACAGCGGTCTTTGACATTCATCAGATGCTGAGAAATACAACAAAGAAGTCCATCTTCTGAGCCCAGCTGTGACTGTCCAGATATAGTCCCATAGAAATCCACATAGAGACCAGCCTAGATATGAATGGTGCAGGCTCCTATGCTCGGAGAGTGTGCAGCCAGAGTTCTGTGATGTTGCGTTAGAAACCCTCCTCAAAGGACGGACTGCAGCCCGTTAATCAATATCCTTTGGGCACGTCATTTAGCCAGTTATGCATCCAACTAATCCAACTACCATCCAGACCACATATCTCTATCTAACATCTAACACTCAAGGATATTACAAGAGACTCTGACAAACCCCTGTCTTAACTGCTGACACACCACAACTACAGTAGACTTGAAATCAAATAATCCAGGTTTGGATCCCAACACCACAACTTAGTTTCTGTTGTGACTTCATGCAAATGACTAATGTCTTTCAGTTTTAGATTCCTCATCTGTTGATTGAAGAGAAGAATATTTCCCACTTCCTAGGATTATTGTGAGCATTAAATGGGATAACGTACCTAACTCATGGAGTTAGCAGAGCATGGTGGTTGTGATTGCTGTAGGCTGCAGAGCCAGACGACCTGGGCTCACATTCAGTTCCCCTGCTGACTTATTTTGTGAGATGGGCAAGTCATGGGACTTATCAGAGCATCAGTTTCCTCATCTGGAAAATGGGAATTGTACTAACACCCACCTCATAGTGCTGTTGTAAAGATAAGCTTAAATAGTACTCATAAAGAGCTTAGCAAACTACCTAGAATATAATAAACACACAAGAAAATTAGCTTAAAAAGTCCTGACACACACACACACACATCTGTATATATTACACGCTATGCAAATATTAGTTTTCTTTCTTCCTCCTCTTTTACGTGTTTAAAAAACTTTTTTCCTCTGAAATGTTCAGACAGGTCTATTAAAATTCAATGGCAAAATACAAATTAATATTAACAACATCAAAATTTAAATCAAAATTATTTAAAAGTCTGATCTTCTTCTTTATGGTTTTGAAATTTTAATTGAATTTAATTTTGTAAAGCTAAACATTTTGGTATCCTCATGTTCAATATCCACGTAGTTGCTGATGTAAACAATTGATATGACGCTTCATGCAATTTATTCAAATGTAAGATAATATGAATAGTTTGACGTTGTGAAATGTCCCTCCGCCTGCATACGCAGCTGTGCGAGTGGTACTCAGAGTGGTTGCGAGCACCGCTCTGCCTCACGAGCATCTCTGGAGCTTCAGATTGGAACAGGAAGAGAAGCATAAGCTGGACGTTTGGCAGTACCGGGAAACAAAACTTCGTTGTACAAGAATGTACTGCATTCATGCTACCTGAGAGAAAAGATTTGACAAGCTATTTACTTCATTTGTCTTTTATCTTACCTAAACACTTCCATTGTTTCTGTTCTTCCCAGAGCCCTGTCCATCTCTGACATCAGCTGCCACACAACTTATAGACCCTCGTGGAGTTTGGATGCAGTCACCTTTTGTAAGGCAGTGTAGAGAAGCATTTTTCTGGAGCCTGAACAGTGTTGATCATGGATGGTTAGGGTTATAGCTTGTGCTGTTCTAGAGCTAAACGCCAGATTCTGAGTGACAGAGGCAACTGTGTGCTCTTTAATAAATTTACGTTTTATGTGTGTGTTATGAAAAGCCTTCCAAGGAGCAGGGCCCAGGGCAGAGGCAGCACTAGCCCAGGTCTAGCGAAAGCACTGGAGTCAAGAGTAAAGGGTGATGTGCAAAGAGGTGTAGGTAGCCATGGTGAGTTGATACGTAGTTTTCAGTCCAGTGCCTGCCTGGTTGTAGATGCTCAATAATAATAACAGCAATAACAGCAGCCAATGTTTATTGAGTGCCTACCAAGAGCCCGGCAATGTTCTAAGTGCTTTCCATAAGATTCTGTCCTTTTACCCTTGCAGCTTCCTTATGAGGTAGGTAATAGTAATTTCCTAATTTCTTAGAAGTTGGAGCACAGAAAGTCTTTAATCTGCTCAGGATCATAGAGCTGGTAACTGGAAACGCTGGGATACGAAACCAGGCAGCCTCACGCTAGAGCCATACTCAACCACTTTGCTATTCGGCCCCAACCATTTTGCTGTTATTATTGAATTACTGATCAAAAGGAGTACTGGGATGGGGTAGCTTACTCTGAGGATGGGGGGACAGAGTGGTGCCCAGGCTGCATGGGTTTGTTCCAAACAGACAAGAGAGGAAAAGGAGTTCTTTGATTTTCCTATAGACCCAATGTGGGTCACCATAGGAGGGAAGAAGATGGGAGTACAGAACAGAATCCGATCTGAGTGGTGCAGACTCTACTTAACCGGAGCTTCTCCTCCTTTGCTCCAGCGTTGGCGTGTCTCATCCACTTTACCTCCACGATGTTTCCCAACGCCTTCTCCTCTCCAGTCACCAGCCACTGCCCTAGGTCAGGCTTTCATCATTTCTCATTTGGACTTTTGCTTTTGTCTTTTGAATGTGGTCCCCTTGTCTCCGCATCCTCTAATCCATCCTCCACTCAGCCACAGAAATCCTGCTCACATATAAAACCTTGAATGTCTCCCCACTGCCTCCAAGGCAAGGTCAAATTCCTAGCACATAATTCAAGCTCCTGCCAGCACCTTCCCTATCCCATCACATTTACCTTTTCAGTCTCCTCTTTACACACTACTCCCACCTCCCTCGTAACCTGAAACCCAACCACAGTGACTTACTCTATGTGTCCACAATACACCATACTTCTGGAATTTTGCACAAGCCCCTCCCTCTTCTTCAAATGCCCTTTATCTCCCTTCTCTGCCTAGCAAACTCTTACAGTAGCAGAGATGGCTAGCTGGTCAACAACGTTGGTGTAACTCTTCCATACCACAGTTATTGCCCAAGGAGGTGGGACCGTGTGACTAGTACTTACCAATGGGATCTGAGCAGAAATGATGTGTGGCACCTGCAGGCTGACATGGTTCTGTTTTGGGTTCACAATCCCCTGCACACTCTCTCTTCACTCAGTGACCAGCTGGATTCAGAGTATCTGGAGAGGACTCTGAGGCCCCAGGGCACAATGGAGCCACTAGATGGGAGAGCCTGGGTGTGCTGGGTCGCCAATTGGTGGAGAGATAACCAGGAGAGCCTCCTGGGTAGGTGTGCCTGCACTCACCTTCGAGTGAGTGTGAAAGAAACTTTTATTGTGCTAATCCCCTGAGATTTGGGGATTTATTTGTTACCATAGCACAGCACAGGCTATCCTGACGTACACTTACTCCCTTTTCAAGGCCCAGGCCAAAGGCCACCTCCTCTGCGAAGCTTCCCTTGACTCACCTGTGCAGGCAGGGTTAGCTGCCACTCCCCAGACCGTGCTCCTGTTGTTCTATGAACCTACAGCTAATGCCCCATCTATCAGATTTATATCATAACAATTGGTTTTGGTCTATATTCTTCACTAGCCTGAGAGCTCTTTCAGTGCAGAAACCGTCTCTTAGTATTTCTGTAATCTCACATTGTGTAGCACAGTACCTGACAGTTTGTTGACTGAATAAATAAACAACTCAATTAATTAATTAATATTTGCCTGTAACTAAGAGTTTGATGAGAGAGATAAGGTAAGATCCTTTGCGGTTTAGGTAGACCTAGCTGCCAAGCGGAGGTTAGGAGTATGGCAAACACTGCTAGTTTCCTATCCAATATCCATTCTTTGTCTTCCTTACTAAAGAACCCTGATTTCTTCAGGGTGGCAACATACCCAGATAAAAATAACCACTTCCCTAGACTCCCTGCGTCTATATTTGGACATAGGATATGTAAGCTTTTACTGGGAATGCTTTTAAATTTGCGATATAGCTACCACCTCTTCCTGCTTCCCTCTACTTCTCCCTGGATGGAATGCAGAAGTGATGCTTAGAGGTATAGCAGCCATCTTGTGTCCATGAGGATATAAGCCACTCATCCATGGATAGCAGGGCAGACAGACAGGAGGATCTGGGATTCCTGATGGCATTGCAGAGTCCCCATACCAGGCCTGAACTGCCTTCATCCAACATTTGGTTACGTGAGAAAAAGAAACTCCTATGTGCTTAAGCCACCACAGCTTGGAATTTCTGTTTCTTAAGCTGATGCAAATAAAGTGATCTTAGAAGGGGAATATTGAAGCTCTGGTGACCTTACCCTCTACTTGACCAAATTTAAATTAATGACAACCCCTTTAAAGTAGTGGATGGTGAGCTAGAGCTAATTTTTTTTTTATTCTTTAAGGGAATTTGAGAAATCTGAGTAAAGTGAGTCCTTAGATAGCTGGGTGACTTTGGAAAATCCCCTAATCTTTCTGCAGTTCATGATATATACATTTAGAACTGTCATTGTGTAAGTACCTAGAATACACCAGGCTCAATGCTGAAAACATTACAATAGATTAAGTTGCACAACAACCCCAATAAAGTAGCTACTCTAAACCTCTATTTAAAGATATGATGAAATTAGAGCTCAGTAAGTTTACTTACCCAATGTCACGGAAAGGTAAAGCCGAGATTTGAATCTAGAGTTCAAATGACTCCGAGGCTACATCCTTAACTAGTATTATCCCTGTTTGGACTAGTGGGCACTTGATAGATATTTGTTGAATGATCCCATGAATAAGTGAATAAAACTAGCCCTTTCTATTCTAATATCTGATATTACTATAGATATGGGAGTCGTGGCTTAATTAATCAAGAATCTTTTCCTGCAAGTAACAGAAACTCAATTCAAACTAATTTAAGAACATTTTTAAAAGATGGGGTTGGGGAGGAATGTGGAATTTTGGGCCCTGCATACTCATGGAGATGGATGGGTTGGCCTCCAGGGCATCTGCTGCCAGAAATCTCAAATGCTACTATCTCTATCTGCTTCTTCTCCTGCTATCTCTCCTGTGGGGGCTTTATTCTCCTTTTGGGTGGGAGAGCTGGCCACCAGCAGCTCCAGATTCATCTAAATCTGTGACCAGAATGAAAGAGCTGAACAGTGATTGGTTCTGCTGGGGTCACATGCTCACATTGAACCAATTACTATGACCAGAAGAAATTGATCCATCTTGTGTGACTGGGGTGACTCCAGGGCCAGAGTATGGAACATGACTGGTAGCCTCCACCAAGGGATGGTTCCCCAAAAGATGGGAGAAACAACTGATGGGAGCAGGGGAGCTATGGAGATCCCAGAATTCCCATTAGATGCCAACTACAAAACCCAGCCTCCAATGTTCAAGTGTGTCTCTGCTCTCAGGCATCCTTTCCAATTCTAAGAATTCCTTCCTGTCACTGAGGCAATGGTTTGGAAAAGAAAAAGCCAGTGGGTGGCTAATTTTTTGCAGGAGCACTTGACACAATACATGTTAATACAGACTCAGAGAATACGTGTGGAGCCTGATTCAAAGAGTCCAAAGCTGGGTGGAGAATTCTGAAGAAAGGCAATAGCTGAGTCAGCCTTGACTAAAAGCCCAAGGAAAATATCAGAAGGGAGGACAATGAACCTGTTTAGTAAGAGGGTGGGAAAACCTGGTGGCTGTGATCTTGCTTTTATTCACAAAACTCACCAAGAACCAGTAAATAATCACTCTGTGAGCAGGCTAAAGGCCAGTGGAAGTAGCCTCTGTGTTTATACCTGTGCAGGTTTTCAAGATGTGCGTGTCTTGCTGGAATCATGAGTCCTTCCTCCCTCTAAGAAGTTGTTAAGCATTCATTAAAGCCCAACCCCCATGCTACCCCTAAGCAGAAGCCCAGGGTTCTTGAATAATTAGCTCAAGACCATATATGATGTGTCTTTGCCCTTAAGCAAATTATTCAAATATTTTAGGCTAAAATGGTGGTTCTTAACCTAAGCAACTTTGCCCCCCAGGAGACATTTGGAAACGTCTGGAGAAATTTTTGGTTGTTACAACTGTGGGGAGCAGCGTCTTTGGCATCTAGAGGCCAGGGATGCTCTAAACATTCTACAATGCACAAGACAGCCCCTATAGCAAAAAATGCCCCAAATGTCAATACTGTCCAGACTGAGAAACTTGGGCTAAAACAACTGCCCCAAAGGAAAACCTATTGATAGGAACAGGAGTTGGTAATAGAGGCATGGAATGTGAAAAGTGGGAGGGGCCTCAGAGACTACGCCAACCCTCTCATTTAACAGGAATTGAGGTCCTGAGCAGGGAAGTGACTTGGTCTCAGTCACATAGCATGTTAGAAGCCAAGCCAGGACTACATTTGGGCTTCACAATGACTGCTCCTCTCCAAAGCACACCACCTTACAATCAAATTAACTTCTTTAGGACCTATCATGTGCCATGTTGTGGTGGCTTCCATTTTCTTGGGATATAACACAAATTCCTCATCCTGGTGTGGAGATACGTAGTCAAGAATTTGGCTGTGCCCAAAGAGAGGTCTGGCCTTTGCCCTTGGCTCCTAGGAGGTAATCCATGTCATACCTGATACGTGTATCTTTGTTTAGGGTGGGGGATGGCCACACCCAACTGTCTTAGAGTGGGAGCGGACCACACTACAAAGACCAACCATGTGAATTAGGGTGGGAGCTTTTGGTCATGTGGTGTTAGTCAACCTAGAGGCTGAAATAAACTATGTAGGCAATCAATCAATCAATGAGTCACTAATGCCTATGTAACAGAGCCCCAATAAAAACTCTGGACATTGAAGCTCAGGTGAGCTTTTGTGGCTGGCAATACTCTATGTATATTGTCCTAGATTGATGCTGAGAGGGGAATGCATCCTGAATTCATAGGGAAAGAACATCAGAAGCTTCATATTTAGAACCCTCCTAGACTCTGCCTTATGTGTCTCTCCTTTGGCTGATTTGAATCTGTATCCTTCCTCTGTAATAAACCATAACCATAAGTATAACAGCTTTTGGGGAGTTCTGTGAGTCCTTCTAGAAAATTATTGAACCTGAGGTTGGTTTTGAGAATCCCTTGAGCTTCTAGTTGGTGTGAGAAGTGAGAGAGGTCTTGTAGAGGACTGTGCCTTGAGACTTTGCAGTTTGGCTAACTCTAAGCGGGAGGGCAGTGTGATGCATTGCTCAGATCCCCCTTCAATGAAGGTCTTATTGCCTCAGATATTTGGAGGGTTGTCCCTTTGGGGATTATCTCAGCTCCAGTGCTACCTTCCCCAGGCAGCCCACATGCAATGACAGATCTATGTAGCGGGTACAAAGTTCTGGTTGTCTTGACCTGTCTTGCTACAGCTATGAAGGCCTATTCTATATGCAGAACTCCCCATGGGGTCAGCTGAGGCTGCTGTTGGACCTGCATTGCAGCTCAACTTGTTCCTATGCCCAATTTTTCTTCTTCTTCCTCCCTCTCATACTTGAGAGGTCCCAAGGCACTCCTTAATAAACATCCTTGCGTGCAAAACTCCTGGGTTCCTGCTTCCTGGGAACCCAATCTGCCACATCCTATCTATAAAGCCATGATCTAGAGCCTGCCTCCCTCTTGGATGTCATATCTCATGAACCTCCCTCTCGCTGAGTCCGCTTCAGCCACATGGACCTTCTTTTGATGCTTCAGGGTCTTCTCACTTGCCATTCCTTTTGTCTACGAAGCTTCCTCCCCATTATCCTTCAGAACCAGCTTAAACGGCATGAATTTAGGGATGCTTTTCCTCGACTACCTCCACCCCCGTCCAAATAAAAATGGAATTTCCCTTTGTACAATCCCTTTCACTATCCTTTGCTTTCCCTTGATGGTGTTTAAACCATTTGGGATGCTTTGAACAGAACAATTAGGATGTTGTTAGAAGAGTTAGGATGTAATGAACAGAACACCTAACAGTAACTTAAATAATGGAGGTTTATGAGTCTTGTGTAATAAGAGATTTAAAGGAAATTCTGGGGTTGGTGTAGCGCCTCAGCTTTGTGGTTGTGGTGAGGGAAGGGTGCTTTGTGCTCCTTCCTGAAATTTCTGTCCCTGTGAAGGAAGCTCAGTCTCTGTAACTCATGGTCTCTTTCCTTTCCTTTACTCTTTCCATCCCTGCGAAGGAAGAGTGGCTTATATGTTTGGTAAATTTGGTCAAGCTCCTCTTGGGACTGAGCTTGTCACATGCAGCACTCAGTCTCTGCTACTCTAGGTATGATCTGTGACTAGGTGCTAAATCTGCCTAACTTGGGGGCTCAGGCCCAACTGGCTCTCCCATTAAGTTACATCCTCATGCCTAGTGTTTATCAGCAACCAAGATGATATTTTTCCCTTCATCTCTTTCTCCATTACCTAATTTCTCAACTTTGTTCAGAACTCAGCATGGGAAAAAGGGAGCTATTCGTTGGGCTTCTTCAGAGACTCCAACAGACACCATCAGGATTCCAGATATGTTCAAACTTCCTTGCTCTGCCATCATCAATGTGTCAACAGTGTGTCCCCTTAGTGTCACAAGATGGCTGCCACAGTTGCAAATATCACATTATCACATGACCACATCCCAAGCAAGAAGGACAGAGAAGGAGGCAAAAGGAATTTTCCCTTGACT
The DNA here is from genome assembly GCF_020826845.1 of Diceros bicornis minor. Taxonomy (NCBI): domain Eukaryota; kingdom Metazoa; phylum Chordata; class Mammalia; order Perissodactyla; family Rhinocerotidae; genus Diceros; species Diceros bicornis. Next base: position 17,017,076 of record NC_080764.1, on the reverse strand, counting down.
AGTTTTCTTTTTTATTAGGGAGAAAAGTATTTCCCTGAAGCCCCCAGTAGACTCTCCCTTATAGCTTATTGGCTAGAGCTGGGTTACATGTCCACTCCAGACCAATGACTGGCAAAGGGAAATAGAAGTATCATGACAGTTTAGTTCAACTCAACTAAATTATGTTGAGTCATTTGGAACTGGGCATATAGCCTCCCAAACAAAATCAGGGTTCTTTTAGCAAAAGAAAGAAGGGAGGTTATGGTCTTTGATAGGAAGCTACTAGTGTTTGCTGCTGTACTGTTCACAATTTGTGATTGAGCATTTATTGGTTTGATGATTCATTAATGATCTGACTATCCTTTCCAACTTAAGTCCCACAAGGCAGGATGGGTGGCTGTGTTGTTCAGTGCTGTGCCCTCAGCACCTACTACAGAGCCTTCTTCACATTGGGAGCTCAGTAAATATTCATGGGAATGTATGAATAGTTACATGCTCAGAATTGCTGGCCACTGCCGTAAACACCAGAAGAAACATCAGACATACCCCTTGTTTTCAGAGTTTGTGGTACAGATGAGGCAAGACTAACACATTTACATTATTTTCTATCAATATTAGATATGGTGTCTCTCTTCCTTCTTTCTACCAAATAATGTTTATCGAGTGTCTACTATGTGCAGACATTATTTTAGGTGCTGGGGATGTGAACAAGACCTGGACCCTGACCCTGATGGTGAAGGACTAGTAAGGGAGGTGGACGAGAACACCACCATGATAAAGATAAGCAGGGAGGTGGGGGAACTCAGGAGGGGAGGTTCTGTGTTTCTTTTTTGCTCCAAATCCATCGGATCCAGCCCAGGGCCTGGCACCTCATAAGCACTCGAAAAGTAGTGGCTATTGTCTCAGGGAAAAAAGTACTCACACATACACAGTACTCTGTTTGGGAGGCCATATCTCCAGTTCCAACCGACTCAACATAATTGAGTTGAGTTGGACTAAACTGTCATGATAATTCCATTTGACTTTGCCAGTCACTGGTCTGGAGTGGACATGTGACCCAGTTCTGGCCAATAGGCTATAAAGGAGAGTCTTCTGGAAACTTCTGGGAAATATTTTCCTCCCTAATAAAAAAGAAAGTTACTCAAGGGAAAATTCCTTTTGCCTCCTTCTCTGTCCTTCTTGCTTGGGATGTGGTCATGTGATAATGTGATATTTCCAACTGTGGCAGCCATCTTGTGACTCCAAGGGGACACATTGTTGACACATTGATGATGGCAGAGCAAGGCAGTTTGAACATATCTAGGATCCTGATGGAGTCTGTTGGAGTCTCTGAAGCAGCCCAGTGAACAGCTCCCTTTTTCCCATTATCAAACATTCAGGGCAGGCATTGTTGGTTCCACTTCGTAGATCAGGAGATTGAGACCCAGAGAAGCTAAGTGACCTTCTGCAAATAATGAGGGACAGAGCTGGGATGAGAACCAAGATCTGCTGATGGCTTTCTCCTTGTTTCTGCTCCTCCCTGCCTTCCTGGTGAGGTGACCAGCTGACATCAGATCCTTGGTCTTGGGAATTGTTCTGTCTCTGGCATCCTCGCTTGACCCACGAGCATCTAAATCCATCTTCTCACATGTAGTGAGGAAACCAACATTCATTTCCCTCCTGTCCTTCAGCTAGCAACTTCGGAAAAAAGCCACTGCTGGCAGATCAAGGTCTAAACATCTAAGATTTATTTTTCTCTTTTTCTTTTAATGAAGGCATGTCTTTTGTATTTAAGCACTAATTATAATTAGTCACTTCCTAGAAAGTGTGCAAACATCACAGCACAGTTGGGAGCCTGCATAATTTAAACATTATTGCTAATTTAGCTTCACAATCTGAGATTGTGTGGGTTTTACAAAAGAGCCCTTAAACCCTGGAAGGTGGGGGGAAAGATCCTTTATTTTATTATTGGTATCTCTCTGCTAGTGCTCTGTGCAGGGCTTTGTATGGATTTATATGGTTTCATATGAAAATGGTAACAAATGTCCTTGAAATATATAAATACTATTATTTACATTATGCTTTCAAAGCCTTGGTTTGCCAATTCCCAGCTATAATTTTCATAGTTTAATGGATGTGAATAACTGTTCTCTAACTCACGTGTTCAGGAAATAGCATTTTCTTTATTTCCTTTAAATCACCTTAATTAGGACACTAGACCCTTAACCCACTGGGATGTGGAGAATTTAATCTCAAACCTTACTGGGGACTCCTTCATGTCCCGAGGCTTTAACAGGATCTGGGAGGCTAAAGTGGTCAGATGTCCTCACTGTCCAAGCCCAAGGGGACCATTGATGTCCAGAATTCCTTGCTTCTGGGCCATTCATAGGGTTTGGGGATCTTTCTGGATGGGCCCAGGGTCTCTCTGTCACAGGCACACCAAACAGCCATCTTCTCTGACATCCTTACATCTTTTCAGAATAGGCCACAGAGCAGTGTGTGGGTCTCTGCTGCTTGAAGAATCTGTGGTCAGTGCTCCCCTTCCTGGTCAGGCGAGTCTTCATTTCTCAAGAGTGTCTCTCATCCTCCCTTCTCTTTTGGAGGAGACCAACAATTTCTCTTCAAATTCCTGAGACTTAACAAAAGATTGGAAAAGCTCTTGGTTCCAGGTTGCTTTGGCTCTTCTGCCTTGTAGGCAGACATACGCAGTCTATCAGGCCCCCTGTTTGAACTACAAGGAGGGAAAGATTAGGAAGAACAAATACAAATTAATCTCTTAATATATTATGCTGCCACATTAGTTAATCCTCACCAATCAATGTTTTTTTTTTTTAACCCAGAGAGATTAATTTGCTAAGAATACCATACACATTTATTCAAACAACATTCAGTTAGCATCTCTGATGTGCAATGCAGTGTGCTGGCTACTGCAGATACAGCCATGTGATATATTACATTACTGCTCCCAATTCTTCACCCATCCCTGTACCTGCGTCCTATGCTGTGTAACTTTGCAATTGCCCCTACTAGAGGTAGAGTGTATTTTCCCACCCCATTGAGGTCAGGCTTGGCCATGTGGCTCACTTTAGCCAATGGAGTGTGACAGAAGCAACTAGGTGCCAGTTCCCAGACTAGGTCTTAAGAGACTTTGCTTTCACGACCTCTTGCACTTCTGTCACTGCCATGAAAGAAACATGCTGGCAGCTCTGAAGAATAAGAAGCACTTTCAGCTTGGAGTTAAGTTCAGTGGAGACCAGCCTAGATCAGTCAAACCCTAGCCAACCTGTGGGTATGTAACTGACAATAAATAATGGTTGTTGTAAATTACTGAGTTTTTGGATTGTTTGTTATGCAGCATTAGCTGACTGATACAAGTGGTGAATGAAAAAGACATGATCTCTGCCCTTATGGAGTTTACAGTCTAGAGAGGGAGGCAGACATTAAACCAATATTACGTAAGCAATTTTAAAAATTGTAATTGTGATGAGTGTCATCAAGGAAGCACATGAGAATACAGAGTGCTGGGAGAGCGTGTAACAGGAGCACCTAGCTAAGTTTTTTTTCAGTGGGAAAGTAGTTCTGGAAAGAGTACCACTGAGCTTTCTTATCTGTAGCTAACTAATTTACTCTCAAATGCCTTCACATAGTTAACATTGTTGCATTTGTACGGACCTTGTAAGCCCCCTTAACTCTAAGGAATTAAGTTACCAAAATCCATGAATAAGTACTCATGATGTGCGCGCATCTATGGTGGGGCTCTGGAGCATTCAGGAAGTATGAGATTCCATGTGCTCTCAAGCTGCTGGGGGCAGAAAAAGCAATAGACAAGCAAACCAACAATATGACGTGGCACACCATTAGTCTAAGAGCGCCCCAGGTCGACCTTGATGGATAGTGAGGTGCACATCACGTGTGGCCTGCTCCTTTCCTTTTCCTATCCTAGAAGAAAGCAGTATATACCTCTTTAGGAAAGTCAGAAGATTTAAGAGTTGGGAGCCTCTCTAGGCAAAGACCCATGGGGATATGCCAATAAAACATTCTCCAGATACAAGTGGTCCTTTGGGAGTGGTTATCTCACATTCATTCATACCAGAAGTACAAGATGGAAGGGGAGATGCAGAAAGAACCAAGTGGAGCAGTGAAAAAAAGTGGACCTAGTGCCAGACCAGCCTAGATTTGAGGCCCAGCTCTACCACTGAGTGGTAGTGACCTTATGTAAATGACGTAACTTTTCTGAGCCTCATTTTTTCTCACCTGGGAAATGAGAATGGCTACTATGGCGGAAGCTGCTAGAGCTCATCAATATCCGGTTCCCCTCTTCTTCCTGGGTACATCGCCTGACAATATTTGCAATTAGGGATGGCCACGTGACTGAGTTCTGGTTCATAGAATGTGAGTAAAGATAACGTGGGCCCCATCCAGGACTGGTTGATAAGAAGTTCCCATAGGCAGTCCTTGGGGTTGTGCTGGTGGCTCAGCGGTTTAGTGCGTGCACTTTGCATCGGTGGCCTGGGGTTCCCGGGTTCGGATCCCCGGCGCGCACCAACGCACCGCTTGTCAAGCCATGCTGTGGGGGCATCCCATATAAAGTAGAGGAAGATGGGCACGGATGTTAGCCCAGGGCCAATCTTCCTCAGCAGAAAAGAGGAGGGTTGGCATTGGATGTTAGCTCAGGGCTAATTTTCCCCACACACACACACAAAATTTCCCATAGGCAATCTTTGTTCTCTTTCCCCATCTTCTAGCTGAATAGAGAGACTCTTGAGATCCTAGAGGAGGATCCAGCTACAAGGTGGAAGGATCCCGAGTCCTTGAATGATTGCATAGAGCAGAGCTCCCCCTCCTAATCCAAGTCACACTGGATTGTGAGATGAGCAAGAAATAAACTTTCTTTGTGTTCAACCACTAGAATTTTGGAGTTGTCTTGTTATAGCCATTAACTTTTCCTGATTAATACAATTATCAACTTTGTAGGATTGTAAGAATCCAACAAGCTCATGAAATGCCTAGCTCAAGTGCTCAATACAGTCATTGTCACCACCAAGATTATTAATAAGTCCTATAAGAATGGTGCCTCTCAGATGATCTGGGGCTTTGAGGGTGTGTGGTAGTTTCCTGTCTGGCCCTCAGTTCCTTGAGTCTGGGCCCTGCCAAGCCACTGAAATTATACAAAGTTTGAGGGCCTGGGACACCTGGCCTTGGAGTTCTCTGATGCCTGCAGACAAGCAGAGCGATTGCTCAGTGCAGAAGACTGAGAAGAAATGAGAACAGGCTTGGAAATAGATGCAGTCAGAAAAAAGCAATGCAATTGTTTCCAGAATACAGACAAGCAGAGGGTTCCAGTTCCCAGAAAGCTCTTCCCTGTTTTCCTGATGATGATTGATTCAGGGAATGAGAAGCCTAGACATGGCAAAGCCACAAAGTGCCTTCTGAATCAACCATGGAGCCAGCCTTAAATGCACTGAGGATGCTCTAATTCCCTGAGAGCCAATCATCTGACTGGGTATATTGTATCTGGTAAGTCAATTAACTAGCATTTTCACTTAAACAGAACACAGTAGTCTCCAACACAGAACTAGCAAATTGGCAGCCCAATTGTTAAAAATAGAACTAGTTGCCAACTTTCAAAAATTGGAAGATTTCACATAAATATTTATATTTCTAGTATCTCTCTAATGATCAAATGACCTGGTTATGCTGGGCCCACACTTCCTACTCGCGACAACTGTCTGGTGCTGAGGAGCAGCTGCCCCCATTAGTTGTGGCAGACACTACAACAGTTGCCACGGTACTTACCCAGCTTGTTTTACCATCTACACTACTTGCCTGGCCTGGGTAGTCTCCTGAGTTTGCAACCCCTAGGTTGACTGGCCTGATAAACTTTAGTAGATGGTATAATTGTTGGTGACTTAAGACTTATGGCTACCATCTTTATGCCAATGATATTTTGAAAGATACTCATTTATTTGTTCAAGAAATGCTCATTGGACTGTTGCTCTGTGCAATGTACTGTGCTGAGTATTGTGGTGGTACAAAGATGAATCTTACTCTCAAGAAGTCCTCAATCCAAAAAGAGAGCTATAATATGTACAAAAACTATACTAAAAAGTACAAAAGTATCAATTCCTAGGGAAGGAAAAGGGAAAGATTTATTTCTCCTGAGAAGGTAAATTAGTATTTATGCTGGGCTTTGAAGATTTGGGATAATTTAGATGTGTAGAAATTGCAGAGAGATGTGAAGGGGGAACAGCATGAGCAAAGGCATGGAGGTATTAAAGTATTCAGTAAGTACAAGGAATAAAGAATAATTAATTTTGATGGGAGCATAGGACTCATGAATGAGAGTTGTGGGAAATAAAATTGGAAAGCTGGATGAGACCAAGCATAAATGTCTTTGAAGCAACCTAGAGAATTTAAAATATTTCTATGGACAGTGGGGAGCTACTGAGAGATTTCAAGCAGGAGAGAGCTAGGCTCAGAGCTGTGATTCAGACAGAAGGTCCGGAAGTGATATGGAATGTAGATGAGTAAAGAGAGACCAGAGATTATTGCAATTTTCTAAATCAAAAGTAGTAAGTATCAGAACCAAGGTCATAGCCATCAAAACAACAAGAAGACAATGGAAGTGGGAGATACTAAGGATGATAAGTCTCTGGGATTTCCTAAGCAATTGGTTGCTGGGGACCAAGAAATGACTAGAATGCTTCTGAGAAGTGAATGCATAAGTGGAGAGTTAGGAAGAGGTGGGAAGCGTAGACAACTCTCTAAAGAAATGTGGCAGCAAAGGAAGGAAGAGGGAGAGCGTGGCAAGGTGGAGAGATGGTTTTGGAATAGGGAGGATTAAGCACATTTGTATTCTAAGGTGGATGCGGGGAGAGGCAGGGCTTTAAGAGGCAAGAGAGAGGAATCAATGAGGCAGGGCCTTTGAGGAAGCAGGAAGTGAGATCAGAGTGCAGGAGGAGAGACTACCCCAAATGCTGCCTGACTGGTGAGAGCAATGCTTACCCAAATCAGCTACTGTTGGCCGCAGGACCATGCCTAGAAGGTAGAACGCTGTGACCATTTACATCTGCTGAGTGGACCATCCCTGGGCAATGCCTCCCTGCGCTGTGTGGATGGTGCCTGCCCAGGAGGCCACCTCTGGACCTCTGATAACACTAGCCTGACAGTTTTCTTAGCTTCTGGTTATCTTTTTTAATCTGTCACCTGAAAAGTGATTTACAACCAAAACGTGTTATGCCCACGTAAAAGACTATTGTTCCTCTGGTTCTTCCCTATAACAGGTTCAACTTACTATCCTGAGCAGATTCTCAATACAAGGCTCTATAAAAGTTCTTCCATCTCTTCCCCATACCATGCTTTCCATAGCTGCTTTTATTTCCTTTTCACGTTTATTCTCTGTTCTTTCTCCATGAAGATGTTGATGATTACAACTATAAGTTGCAGAGAGAGTATTAAATATCTACAAAGTGTTTTCTCATTTGATTCTTCTAACAATCCTATGGAGTGGGTGTAATCATTAAACTCATCCTACAGAGAAGGAAGCTGAGGCTCAGAGAAGTGAGATGTCGTGTGCAAGCATTGACGGGTAATAAATAGCAGAGACAGGGTATGAGTCCAAGACCCCAAGACTCCAGAGTTCGTGTTGTAAGATGCTAAACCATCCACACACTCCACCTGAATTATTTTTTTTAAATTTTATTTATTTATTTTTTTCCCCCAAAGCCCCAGTAGATAGTTGTATGTCATAGCTGCACATACTTCTAGTTGCTGCATGTGGGACACGGCTTCAGCATGGCCAGAGAAGCGGTGCGTCGGTGCGCGCCCGGGATCCGAACCTGGGCCGCCAGCAGCAGAGTGCACGCACATAACCGCTAAGCCACGGGGCTGGCCTCTCCACCTGAACTATTGATTTTGTGGTTTCAAGAGTTTAGATTTAAGCAGTTTGAGTTTGAGGTGTATATCAATTATCTATTGCCACTATAATGCTGTGTAACAGGCAACCACAAAACCTCAATGACATACAACAAGAAACATTTAGCTCACAAGTCTGCATGGTACAACTGTTCTGGGCTGGGCTGGGCTGATCTTGGCTGAGCTCACTCTTGTGCCTGTGGTCAGCTATCTTTCAGCTAGTCAGCTCTGCTGATTCACGTACGCTCACTCATAGGTATGGGAGTTTCTTGGCTGTTGCCTGATCCAGGATGCCCTTGAATGAGATGACTGGATCCTAGCTCTGCTCCGTGTTTTTCTTCTTCCACCTAGGCCAGACATGTTTCATGGTGATGGCAGAACAAGGAGAAATATGCAAGTGCTTTTTCAAGTCTCTGCTTGCATCACATTTGCTAACAGTCCTTTGGTCAAAGACACATGCCCAGCCTGGATGCTAGGTAAATCTTTATTGAGAGAGATTGGAAAGTCACTTGGCAAAGAGCATGGATATGGAGAGGGGTGAAGAATAGGGGCCATTAATGCAATCAGCCTACCGTGAGATAAAAGTCGAAATCGAGATTTTCTCATTTCTACAGACTTACTACTCCATTAAAATACAGCTAGAAAGCAATGCTTTCCAAGTTCAGTGGCTTCCCGTGGCACTTAGAGTAAAATCTAAGCTCCTTCCTATGCCTACAGGCCCTCCATTAGCTGGTCCCTGACAACTTCTCCAAACTCAACTCTGACCATCCTCTCCATCTTTCTGTCTGCCTCCTTAGTTTCTCAAACAGCCCAAACTTTCTTGCCTCAGGGCTTGGCACATGCTGTTCCATTTACGTGGAAAGCTTCCCCATTCCCACTCTTCACCTTTTGTTTGGCTGTTTCCTCATTTTTTAGGACTGGGATTAAATGTCACCTCCTCAGAGGGGCCTCCCTGCACCTCTTGACCCAAAGTTTTAGTCTCTATCTCAGCTTCCTATTTGAACTCCTACTTAACCTCCTTCCCCCTTTGCAGTAATATTTTCTATTTGTTTGCCTGTCTTCTTGTCTGTCTTCCCTACTGGAGCACAAGATACAGGAAGACACAAGCCTCATCTGTCATGTTCACCATTGTATCCCTGTGTCCAGCCCAGTGTTTGACACACCGTGGACACTCAATACACATTTGAATGAATAAATGAATGAATGAATGAATGGGTGAAGACCAGGGATAGCGTGTTTTCTTCTAGATAAACTCCTAAAAATAGAGACCAAGCTCTTTGGACTTGGAATTAAAGGTCCTGCATCCTCAGAGACACTCCCATGACCTTAGACAGAATTTCTTCTAGATGCTTGGCTTATCAGTGAGAGCAACATTACAGAATGTCTCTCCTCTGGCATGGTAGTGGTTGGGTGGTGGGGGTAGGGCAGGACCAGGGAAGCCATCTCAAACCTTTGGCCATGGGCAGGTGGAGGAGCCATGGAATCTGTGATGGGGGAGGAGTAAGTGCCATAGAGTATGGATTCAGGGAATTTGAGCTCCAGCCCTGCTCTGCCACTGTCCCGCCATGTGCCCCTGAGCAAGTCCCTTGGAATCTGTGTGCCTCAGTCTCCTCATCTTTGAAAAGGGGATAATAATCTCCAGTTTGCAGGATAGACGTGAGGGTGAAATGCACATGGCATAAGCACATCTCTCAGAGGATCAAATGCAGGGCCAGTTCAATAGGGTGGGCTCCCCACTATTTCCTCTTTCCCAAACAGCTTCCAAATGCGTCTCTTCCTTCTCATGCCTTCTCTGGAGCCCTCACCATTCTGGACCCATTCCTAGCAGCCCAGGGTTGCCAGGCGCTCACATTTCAGACCAGGGGTCTGCCTCTACTGCAGAGGGTTGAGATTGTTTCAGAACAAGTGTAGGATGTTACTCAAATGTTTTTAGTCAGTGCCCGACTTTTATACAAATGAGCTACCGAAAATGTGTGGTTAAGTCAAATGTTATAAGGGACATAGACGGGGTGGCTTCTTCCCAGCTGCAAAAACACTGTGGAATTCCTCTTTACGCATCATCTCTGACAAAACAGCTGCTATGCTTTGTGCACGGTCTTTCCTTTTGTTCTTTCCCTTCACGAATGAATGTAGCTGGCCAGCTTCTATCAGCAAGTGTCGAATTGAAGCTAAAAATTTACTGATTTGTCTGCTTTATGTTCTCCCTCTTGATTCTTAACAGTGTCACATTTCTGAGAGCTATGTTTCTTAGCGCTAATACTAATGTTATCAATTTTCTATTTTCCACTCATTTTTATAGAACAATGAAGGGAAAATGAAATAAAATGGCTAACAGTCATTGAGAGCCTTACTATTTTGTGCAACACCCATAAAAAATGTGTAGTGAGTTCCCAATAGTGTATGCTGCACCATCAAGTATTTTTCTGAAAAGAGAGAAATTCTGTTTTGATTAGGCGTGGCTGAGAACCCAGTCCTCCACTTAGAAATTTACATGTTTGATGCTTAAAGGAATTTTCCACAGATGGGGTTCTGCCTTCCTACATTTCAAGCCTTGTTTCTCTGCCCCACCCACTCCCTTCCAGTGCCAGCCTCTGTAGAACACTTTCATGGCACCGTGCAGTCTCTAGCCCTGCACCTTCGGGTTACAATGATGGATGAGTGTCATGGTGGGTCGTAGAAGTGCTCTGGAAGCCAATCCCACACTGGGTGGCAAGCAATAGCGTAACATAACTGACTGTGAACCAAATAAACATCCCACTATATCCAAATGAAATGATTCCCCTTAGGCCAGATCCCCAAAATACCCATGACCATATCAACGCTACACGGGCAAGTAGGAGGGAGAGGAAGTATTGTTAAAATACTTTCTTTATGCAAATTAAATATATATATATGTAATCCCCTTGCTAGGGGCCTACTTGGGGCCTTAGAAGAAGGCTGTACAAGGGATCCTATGCAGCTGAAGTTTCAATAACTTTATGGTAATCTACCTGTGCCGTCACAACTGAACTGGAGTCATCTAGACTTTGTATGTCACCAGGAATGGGCATTGTGGTAGCAGGGTGGCAGAAGAGACGGAAGTGCTCACAGGAGAAGCAAATGAGTGATGACACAGCGCCGGGGTCAGCAAACTATGGCCCACAGGCCAAGTCAGGCCCACTGCCTGTTTTTGCCAATGAAGTTTTATTGGAACATGACTACACTCACTCACTTGTGTATTGTCTACGGTGGGTTTTGTGTTGCATTGGTAGAATGGAGTAGTTGCAATGGGGACTGTCTAACCCACAAAGCTGAAAATGTTTACAACATGGCCTCTTACATAAAAAGTTTGGGGAAAATCGTGAAGATTCAAGGAAGAGAAAAATGAGGCAAGAAAAAGCTAGCACTAGAGTCAAACTATTGGGATTTGATTCTGGCTCCATCATTTCATAAATACGTGTCTTTGGGCAAGTTACGCAACTTTTCTGAGCCTCAATTTCGTCGTCTATAAATGGGGATGGTAGTTCTTCTATCACAAATTTGCTATGAGGATTAAACGAAATGTATATGTAAGGTGCTGGCACAGTGCCTGACATAAGGCCAGGGCTCAATGCATGTCACAGGCTATTATTAGCTGAAAGCCACAAAGATACTGGTTTTTTGGTTAAAATGTTGTCAGCTTAGGTAGAAGGATTTGGCTGTACCGTGAAGCCCTGTGTTTCGATGCTAGCGCTTTGTCCCCTGCGAGGTTCTCATGTGCTCCAGGGTGACAGCTGGGACAGTCCAGAGTAGTTTTGACGTGATTAAGCACCATCCCGTAGTTTCCCCACTGACTCAGAGCTCATGTCACAACCCGAAGTCTAGATCACTTTCCTCTTCTTCAGGACGCTCACCATTTTCCTGGAGATGAGTATATTCTCTAATTCAATTATTCATTAACCCCTGTCTTCTTAGAAGAGTTTCTGGATTTTCTAAGGAAACATCAGCTGTGCAGACCCAGCTGCTCTGCAGTTGCCACCTTGCCTCTCCTTTCTTTTTCATCCCAGATCACTCTTCCTCACCCAGTGTGTAACAGGGGATGGGGCCAGCAGAAGAAACCTTTTCAGAAATAAATTTGCATCAGTTAAAATACTTTTGGCTGCAAATAAAAGAAAGTCCAACTAAATTTGGCTTAACGATTATGGAGATTTATTAGTTTATTAGCTCTCATAACCCTAAATCCAGAGGTACGATGGTTCCAGAGTTGGGTACTCAAGTAGCTCAAAAACATCAATAAGGGCATGTTTCTTCCATTGTGTTGGCTCTTACTCTTGGGCTGCCCCCCCCCCCCCGCCTTGGTCCCAGGATGGCTGCCCCAGCTCCAGTCATCACATGCTGATGGTAACATCAAGAGCAGAGGCAGATTTACATGAAGCTAATGAAACTTAAGCTTCAGAGACCTTTACTTTCCCAGGCCCCTTCAAGGCCTAGCAATGTGCTTAAATGGCCATATACTTTTGTGAAATTTTCAAAAATAAGATGTATATGTATTCTTTTACTTAAAGAAGCTGCTTCAAACTATATAAGCTTTAGGACCCACAAATCTGGACCCACTCCTGCTCCTAAGGCAGAAAAAAAGAACTGTCCTACGCTGGGTCCCTTTTCTAAGAACAAAGAAAAGCTTCTTGAAAGCCCCTACCTCAGAATTCCCTTTGCATCTCATTGGCCAAAACTGTATCAGATGCCCATGCTTTGTTACTTGGTGTGTTGGTCCAGGTTCTCTAAGAAGCAGCTGCTAAGACAGGATTAAATATGCTAGAAATTTATGAGGGGAAATGCCTGTGAGAGAAAATGGAGAGAGAGCCGGAGGAGACTGGCAGAGTCATCAGACAGCAAAGCGGGTCTGACCCTGAGTGAAAGAGAGAGAGAAGGAAGGAAGGTTGGGTGAAAGTGTCTTACACTGCAGTGCAGTCCAAGGAAAGTTCAGCAAGGCCGTTGGTGAGATTTCAAGGCAAAGTCACCTGTTGGAGGAGTCCTGTGTCTCCCAGGAACAAGCCTGCCCCAGTGTCCCTGCCACACTCTGTCTTTGGCTGGGAGCAGTCCATGGGAAACCTGAGGCATCGCCAAAGCAGTGATGGATTTTCAAGCACAGCAGATGGACCCATGTCCAATTACGCTCCTCGCAGCAGGGCATCTCAGAGGCACATTCTCATGGCCACCACGTTTTGCAAGGAGAATGAGAACCCCACAGCTGGTGTAGACCAAGATTCATCCCTGGGGCAGGGAAGGGCCTAGCCTGCCTGGGGACTTGGAGAGAGGAGAACAAAGGTGAGGATTCCTCTTAGTGGAAGGAAGGGAGGACTGGTGATGGGGAGGCAACAACAGTGTCTGCCAACCTCCTCCCCCACCCCACCCCTCAACACAGCTCTTATACCAATGGGTGGCCATTGAGCATGTCCATCTCAGCCAGACCTGAATCGGACAAGGCTGCCCTATCAGGAGACTTCCCTGTCCCTAGGACCAGCATCCCATGTGCAGTAGAAGGGAGGAAAATAGCTACTCCATTACTGCTGTCCAAATCTCAATATCTGTGGTGCGCCTGTTTTACTATGAAACCAACAAAATGCTCTGCTCCCAGGTCTTCTCTGCAGATCCCCTGGGCTGCTTTGGTTTTCGATTTTTGTGGGGGTGTGAGCCATGGTGTCCTGTGTCTATTCTAATTTGGCTAATTGCATATTGCCTATTTAAAATCTCCCCACACTGTTTTAATTAGATAAAGAGTTCTTCATGTTCTGCTTGGCAAATCAGATTGCAAAGCACTCGGGGTCCTCCCCTTTGGAGGGGAAGTGGGTATTATTAATTATGCATGAGGTATGGTGCGTGTAATAAATCATCTGAGTAATATCGTCATACTCTTGTGGATGATTTGGAAACCGAGGAAACGTTTTCCGTGGCACGAACCAGGATTATTGTAGGTGTCCCTAACTGGTCTCCCTGCTCTCTCTTTTGCCCCCTACTCTCTATTTCCTATTCTCTACCCAACACTCAGAACACTCCTGTTAAGATGCAATTCAGATCGTGTCACTCCTATGCTCAAATCCTTCCACAATGGCTAACCAATTACTTCTAGTAAAAGCCAAAGTCCTTATATTGATCTACAAGGCCCTTCATTAGAGGTCTGCACACTCTGGCCCTCTGGCCAAATCCAGCTGCCTGATACCTGTTTTTGTAAATAAAGTTTTGGATCACAGCCACACCCATTCATTTACGTGTGTCTATGACTGCTTTCTTGCAGAGGTGAGCAGTTTCTGCAGAGACCATGCGGCCTGCAAAGGCTAAAATCTATCTGCCCTTTACAGGAACAGCTTGCTGATCTCTGCCCTGTATGATCCCCCTCATCCCCACTCCCCACTGTCCCCTCTCAGATCCCGTCTCCTCCCACTCTCCTCCCTGCTGACTTTGCTCCATCCACGCTCAGCCCTTGGCTATTCCTCCTTGGCTATTCCTCCTTGGCTGGCCCCCTGTGGGAATATTCTTCCCCTCAGTATCCTCATGACTTGCTTCCTAACTTCCCTCAAGTCTTGATTTGCTGCTCACATTCTCACCAGAGACTTCCCTGGTCACCCCACTTAAATTGCAACCCTCCCTCTCCTGACAGCCTCTGTCCTCCTTCCAGGGTTTATTTTTCTCCTCAGAAATTTTCACTGACCTAATACACATTTTACTACTTATCTTGCTTATACCCTTGACCCCAAAAGAAAGTTCCTTGAAGACAGGTATCTTTGTCTTTTTTCTCTGCTATATCCCCCGGACCTAGAATAGTGCCTTGCACACAGCAGGTGCTCAATAAATATTTGTCACGTGGATACTTGTAACATTGAAGGCTCAGAATTCTGCTGCACGACAGACGGCCCAAACAGCACTGGCATATTCAGGCCAGGGGGGTGGCTTCACAACACCATCACGGCCCCTTGACTCCTCCAACTTTCCTCTCTGCCAACTTTGGGAGGTGGCTTTCTTTTCCCCATGGTGTCCTCATGAGCCCAGTTTGCTCACTCCACCTTGGGCCCCCCTTTCATGCTCCAGGCTGGTAAAAGAAGGAAGTGACTGGGAGGAGGAGGTGACACCCTCACCGGGAAAGCAAATTTTTCCCGGAAATACCGAGCACACTTCTGCTTACATCTCTTAGGCCAGAACTGAGTCCCATGGCCACCCCCCGCTGCAGGAGAGGACAGGAAATGTGATCTTAGGGCAGGACACACTACTATCCCAGAGAAAATCAACGTCTAATAGTAAGGAGAAAGGAGAAATGCATACTGGAGAGGTAACTGACAGCATCTGCCACATCCGGCCTTTGATTTTTTTTCTCAGCTGGGAGAAGTATAGAGGACGGAACTTGGGAGAGCTCTCAGGACTTTGGAAAAGTGCAAAGGGCAGAATTCCTGATTTTTACAACAGGTCAGTCCAAACTTTCCCTGTCGGTTGTCTTATAGCTCCCTGAACTTCTCTCATCATCCCACTTATCACAAGGTTTACGTCATGCTCACCATTGATTTTCAGTCCTTAGCAGTATGTACAGAATATGGTGGATGCCCAGAAACTATTTCTATACGAACTAATAAATGAAGTGAAATGAATCTTGGGGAGTCTATGCTCACACACATAGGTACATATATGTGGGTGTCTAAATGCCTATATTCCGTTTACTGCATGCTTCCTATATGCTATCACGTATATTCAACTCTGTCAACAATCCTGGGAAACCAATAGTAGCATCTCCATTTCATGGCAAGGATTACAGAAGTCTCCATTTCAAGGCTGAGTAACCTTAAGGCACCTGTGCAGCAGCACACAGTTAATAAGTGGTAGAGGCAAGACTCGAACCCCAGATCACTGATTCTAAAGCTTATGTGTTCCTGATCACATTCATTCATTTAGTCATTCAACGAGTATATACTTACTGCTTACTGTGTGCAAGGCACTGTTGTAATAATCATATTTCTTGTGTTGAGAAAATACTGCTCAAATCAAAAGACTTAAATTTTGGCAACTGAAGGGTAGTACAAAGAGATGAAAATATACACGCCCTATCTCTTTTTATCTGTTTGTTTCTTCTGAAAAGTTTCTAGGTAAAGAACCCACTCATGTGCCTTCAGGGTCACGTGGCTTATTTTGAATTTCTCAACTAGTTTCATTCATGCACATATTATTTGTTTAAGGAGATTATAAATTACTTGAGATGAGGGAGTATGTCTTAGTCATTATTGAGTTTGATCTTAAGCTTGCCTGCAGTTAGGACAATGATGGGAACACCGGGCTCAATAGATTCCTGTTGGGTGAAACAGAATTAGTATTAGGCAAGGCTTTTGGCTGCAAGCAACAGAAACCTGCCCTGAGTGATTTATGCAGGAAAGGGATTTATTGGAAGGATACAGCTTGCAGAACCAGCTTCATAACATAGGCAGGAACAAAGAGAGGTTAGATAGAAAAAATCCAGCCAAAGTCACGGCTGCTTAAGCTGCTACCACTGGCACCACCACTATCGGACAGTCAATCCACCACTGCTGGACACTGAATGCTGATGTTCACTGCCAGACTACTGTATCAGTTAGGTTATGCTGCAGTGACAAGCAGCCCTAAAATCTCAATGGCTTAAATAAGAAAGGTTCATTTCTCACTCACATTGTATGTCTACAATGGTGGGCAGGGTGACTCTGCTCATCAGAGCCACTCAAAGTCCCAGGCCAATGGAGGCTTTACGTCTCCATGACCCCAGAGACTGGAAAAGGGAAGGGCATGAGGACAATGCAGCTAACCAATTTAACCAGCTCTTAACGCTCCTTTCTGGTGCAACACATGCTACTTCCTTTCACATTTCACTGACTAAAGCAAGGCATATGACCATGCCTAATTTCTCAGAGGGTAGAGAAACGCAATTCTATTAAGTGCCCACAATGAAAATTTTTAGATTCATGATCAGCGTGAATGACTCTGCAAGCTTCAATAGCACTTCCACTGTGAATGCTTGCTCACTAGCTCTGCACCTTGTGTGACTCCTTTAAAATTCAAAAGCCTGGTGGAAGCGTCCCACTGGCCAAAGTTAGATCGTATCTAGCGCTCCATCAAGGAGGCACGTGAAGGAGGTACAATTATTCAATCAGAAGGCCACAAACATGACGGAATTCTTCCCCATCTTATTCGGTTGGAATCTGTACACTGATCAATGAAGGCTGCTTATCCCAAGGTGATGCATTCTGAAAGGGATTCTCACATTTGGGCTAAACTCTAAACTCTTCAAGGAGATAGGGCTAGGTACTCAAGACATATTTGTTTTTTTTAAAAAAGAATAAATTAATAAAGGAATTGTGTCTTATTTATTCATTTTAAACTCTTTTTTTTTTTTGAGGAAGATTGGCCCTGCCCTAACATCTGTTGCCAATCTTCCTCTTTTTTCTTTTTCTCCCCAAAGCCCCAGTATATAGTTATATATCACAGTTGTAGAGTTGTAGCTCTTCTATGTGGGACGCCACCTCAGCATGGCTTGATGAGCAGTGAGTAGGTCCACACCCAGGATCTGAATGACCAAATCCTGGGCCTCTGAAGCAGAACATGCAAACTTAACCACTATGCCACTGGGCCGGCCCCATTTATTCTTATGCCTAGGACATAGCACTCAATACATATTACTTCTACATGTTTCCTGAAGTGTTTTTCTCAATTAAAAGCTATTACTTGAAAAGTCATTAGGAGGCCAAATAAGCAGGGAAAATGCTGGATTATTCAGCCATTCTTTGTGGTAGGCAGCCTCTAAGCTGGTCAGTGGTCCCATCCCCCAGGAATCATACCCTTGGGTGTGGGTTGGATTTATGGACTCACATCTAATAAATAGGATATAACAGAAGTGATGGGATGTCCATTCTGATAATAGGTTATAAAAAACTCTGGCTTCCATCTTGGATACCTTCTCTTGCCCTTTTGCTCAGAGGGAAGCCAGCTGTCATTTTGTGAGCTGCCCATGGGAACTGAAGCCTCCAGCCAATAGCCAGTGAGGACCTGAAGTCCACCAACAGCCCTGTGAGGCATCTCGAAAGTGGGTCCTCTCCAAATGAGGCTTGAGATGACCTAGCCTAGGTCATAGCCTAGCCAATACCTTACCCGAAGCCTGTGAGACCCTGAGCTGAGGATTCCTGACCCACAGAAACTATGAGATAATAAATGTTTATTGTTTTAAACCACTAAGGTTTGGGGTAATGCTTTTTTTTTTTTTTTTTTTTTGCTGAGGAAGATTCACCCTGAGCTCACATCCGCTGCCAATCTTCCTCTTTTTGTATGTGAGCCGCCACCACAGCGTGGCCGCTGACAGACGAGTGGTGTAGGTCTGCACCTGGGAACTGAACCCGGGCCGCTGAAGCAGAGCACACTGAACTTAACCACTAGGCCACTGGGGCTGGCAAGGGGTGTGTGTGGGGGATTCTTTATGAGCAATAGGTAAGTAGAACATTCTTTCCTTCATTCAATAAATATCTAATAGCACTGTATGAAGCTCTTGAGACACATTAGTGAGCATGACAGACCTGATTTCTGCCCTTAAGGAGTTTAAATTAATTTAAACATGTTTCTATGCTGCAGGAATAGACAGAGGCTTTAATATGCAAATATTCATCATGAATCTGTAAGAGAGGGAGACTGGGTCTCTAACTTTTAAACTTTGTTGTTTGGCTCTGCATTTCATAGGGCTGATGTTTTATGGAACACACATTGGAAAATTCTCTATTAGCTAAATGAGTAAATGAATTAAAGTTGCAATTTTAAAGACAGGCTCCCTTGCAAAAATTTCAGAGTATGTCTCTCTTTGTTCATTATAGGCTTAATAGCTCTTCTTTTCCTGGACTCCATGCACACTTTCCCTAATTTACTTAGCAAACATTGACTGATTATCTACTATGTTGTAAGGCACTGCAAGCTTCGACTGCTGCTTGGGCAATGGGCTGTATTTCTGCTCCTGAAGTATATTCGGAAATTCACTAATTGTTTCATTTTGTGAGTAACGGTTTCAGCCACAATATTTGGGCAAAGAGCAA
The DNA here is from genome assembly GCF_020826845.1 of Diceros bicornis minor. Taxonomy (NCBI): domain Eukaryota; kingdom Metazoa; phylum Chordata; class Mammalia; order Perissodactyla; family Rhinocerotidae; genus Diceros; species Diceros bicornis. The sequence continues at coordinate 16,998,165 of NC_080764.1, read as the reverse complement.
AGGAGAGAAAGAATGGGATTGGCTAATGTTACAATCAAAGCTTTGCTGAAAACAGTAATGTGTATTGAAGCAAGGCATTGTCTTCAAGGAGAGGAGACATAATCCATATTGAAACAGTGCCTGCAACACTTCATCGGGATTGTATTTAAAATGTTTAAAGAACTCGGAACAAATAAAGCCCTGAAAAGGTCTTTCAAATTGAAATGAATTCTTGGCATGCTTTTCCCTCAACTACCACTGGTCTCCCCACAACAGCCTGGCTTCAGAGAAGCCAGTGGAAGCCAGGCTTTTGTCTTAACTGTCTAATGTGTATCAAGTGTGTCATATTTTGGATGGAAAGCAGGAGGGAAAAGAGGTACCACATTAACGAAACGGATTGAAATGGCAATCCTATTTTGTCTTTGGTGCACTGCTCCTTAGGAATTCACGTGACATTTCTAGATTTAATGAGGTAGTAAATGTCCCAGGACCACCATCTCAGCAATGTTCCGTTTCTATCCCTGGAAGTCACTTGGGGTCTGCTTTAGAAAGGCAGTGCTGGTGTTGGTGTTGGCAAAGGTGCAGAGAAATGAGGTGGACTGAAGATGTAAAAGTATAATGTGAAGATACAGGATAAAATATAGGATGATAAAGTTATCCTCTTGAAAGCAGGGCAGACCTTTCTAACTTATCAACCTGAAACAGAAGAAATGACAAATTTAACTACGAGAAAAGAAAAGTCTTATGCTAGCTAAATAAATAAATAAATTTAAAGGGGAAAACGGCAAGCCATGGAGAATTACTTGCAATATATGTGACAGAGAAAGGGTTAGTATTTTTATTCTATAAGTAGTTTTTAAAAATCATTAAGAAAAAGACAAACATCTTAGGACCCCCCTCCCCCCAAAGGAAATGACACAAACAGGGAATTCTGATAAGCAAAGATATGAAACAAATATGTAAAAAAACTTCAACTTCAGGGGTGATCAAATAAATGTTAGACACTATATTGAAAGGTAACAGTATAAAGTGAACAATGGCACAGTCCCTGGATTCAGGCTGCCTGAGTTGCTGCTGCCTACTTGTGTGGCCGCGGGCAAGTGGCTGAACTCTCTTTGCCTTGGTTTCCTCATCTGCAAGATGAAGATTATAGGATTGTTGTAAGGTGTAGGCAAGTTGATATATGTCATACACTTGGAATAGTGCCTTGTGCATCAGGAACGGTATATAAACGTTGGTTGTATTATTTCTCTTATAAAGTTGATAAATACAAAAATGACAATAGCAGTGTCAAAGCAGTGGAGACAGGCACTCTTGTACACTGCTGGTGGGTAGAAATCGGTGCAATCCTTTTGAAGGGCAATTTAGCACCATGCACCGCGGTCTTAGAATGATGCATTGCCTTGGACCAAATTCCACTGTAGGAATTTTTCCCAAGGAAATAAGTCAAATATAAAGAAATAGCTATAAAGATTTTTTTCGGCGCTGCATACAGTTATGCAATAATGGAAAGAATCTAAATTTCCAACAATAATAGACTCATTGAACAAATTATTGGACATCCATTCAGTAGAATTCTATGTAGTCATCAAATGATATAAGGAAAAAACACTGTAAAGGGCATTTTGGTGACAAGTGAAATGTGAATTATATTTTAGATAATGTTATTATATTAATGCTATTTTTTGGATGTGATATTGTCTTATGGGTCCTTGTAGGAGAATGTAGGATACATGCTGTAATACACATGCTGAAGCATCATGATCTTTGCAGCTTACTTTCAAATGGTTCTGGAACAAAAGAACGTATACATCAAGCACACACACACACACGCACATCTCTCACAGAGAGAGAGAGAGAAAGCAAATATTAGCAATGGTGAATCTGGGTGAAGGATAGATGGGATGTTTATTTTATCTATCTACTTTTCTGTTTGAAATTTTTCAAAATAAAAAGTTAGAAAATGTAAAAAAACCACTTAAGGACAGGAAAAAAGTGATACATTTTTGTGAAAAAGGTAGTTTACAAATCAATATATACAATGTGATCTCATTTCTTGTTGTTGTTGTTGTCAAAAGATTAGGATTAGATAACGGTAGCTGGTATTTATCGGAGCCTTTCTATGTACCAGGCACTGTGTTAAGAACCTACATGCATAGTCTCAAGCAGCTAAAACCGTATGAGGTTGTGAGGCGTAATGATTTTCCCCACATAAAAAATTAATAGAAACTCAGAGGGTAAAAACACCACATAGCCAGCCACTGGTACTTAAACATGGGTCTTTATGACCTAAAGTTCACACTCTTTTTTTTTTTAATTTTTTAAATTAATTAATTCATTTATTTTTTTGTGAGAAAGATTAGCCCCGAGCTAACATCCGTTGCCAATCCTCCTCTTTTTGCTGAGGAAGATTGGCCCTGGGCCAACATCTGTGCCCATCTCCTCTATTTTATATGGGACACCGCCACAACGTGGCTTGATACGCAGTGCGTGGGTGTGCGCCCAGGATCCGAACCAGCGAACCCTGGGCCGCCTAAGCGGAATAGGCGCACTTAACCGCTTGTGCTACCAGGCTGGCCCCCTACACTCTTAACTACTACTCTGCTGCACAGAGAAAAGAGCAGAAGGCTGCTGTAGCTGCTGACATTGATATTGATTATAGCTAGTAATTATCAATATTGATAATTATCAATAATTATCAATAATGGCTATAATGGAGGTACATGTTCAGTGCTTTAAAGAAGCAGAGCAAAGGGAGAGGCTAGTCTATAGGGCAGGACAAGAGGAGTGTGATAGTTCTTACCAAAGTGGTAACATTTGAAATGGGCTTTGAAGGATGCATAGGAGTCCAATAGGCAAAACAAAAGAAAAAACATTTGATACAGAGAGAACAACACAAGTGAAGACACACAGTGTATTTAACAATCTATAACTGGTTTGTAGAGAGTGTGGAGGTGGATAACCAGGGAGCTCTGATTCCTTCTCCCTGGTGCTTTGCTTTGGTTATGGTGTAGTTTCCACCCACTCATTCATTCATGTTTTCAACCAACAACCATGTATTGAGAGCCTAGTAAGTGCTGGGCACTTTTCTAGGTGCTGGGAATATAGCAGTGACCCCCTCCTTGTGGTGTTTGCAGCAAATGAGACTGGACAGAGACCAGTACTACTCCTTTTTGACAGCAATGGGAGCTGTTTTAGAAAAATGACCCGGGCAGCAGAGTAGAAGTGAGTCTGGAGGGGAAAATGAAACTGGCACTGGGGAGACCAAGTGAGGGGCTCTTGGGAACAGTCCCAACAGGAGGCAATGAATGATTTTACCAGGGTAAAGACAGTGTGAACAAAGAGGGACCGAATCAAAGCTTCCTCCTCTGCAAGTCTGCAGCATCACATTGGGACACTCAAGGATAGATGCACGTCTTAAGCTATCATCTCGTCTGCCTGAACTGGCCCTTTGCATGTTTGTGCTCATATCCACACCTGCCCTTCTCTTGTTCTGCTCTGTCTACTTTGTAATACAGGAACTACCTACCCAGACTCCCTCGCCCTCCAGCTTCTCGGTGGGTTTGGCCAATGGGAGGTACTGGCAGAAGATGGGGGGGCAGCAGGAGGAGGGGAGAGCCTGGATTTTTCAGTCCCTCTTTGTCTGCTTCAGGTTGTGTTCCTGGCAGCAGCTGTGTCGCATCCAGGAGCCCGGACCCCACCAGGCAGCCCCTCCCAACGTGGAGCTACTTCTCCTTGGCCCCCTTGGTGGTGCTAAATCCTGTCAGATGTCTTGGCTTCTGGGCTGGGATGACACCATCTTCTCCCCATCCCTCCAGGCCTGGGGGTGGCACAACTTCCAGATGCTACTTTCCTGGTTGCCTCCTTCCTGTTCCGTTTAGCTCCTCAGCTCTCCCATCCCCTCTGTAACTGATTCTTGGTATTAGATTCCTCCAGGTTGAAACACCTAGAGTAGTTTCTGTTTCCTGCCTGGACTCCCCACCTAGAGCAGAAGGTCTTAATGGACAGGGACTGTACCTCTCCGTTTGTAGAATTCCGCAAGGAGAGACAGAGCAGTTACTCAAGGAATATTTGATTGGTTCCTGGCCTTGAATCCCAACGGTCATCCTCATTGGCTCGTTTGTGTGGGGTCTGAACGGAGAAGATGTGGAAGAAAGGGAAAGGCACTCTGATTCCTTCTCCCTGGTGCTTTGCTTTGGTTATGGTATAGTTTCCACCCACTCATTCATTCATGTTTTCAACCAACAACCATGTATTGAGAGCCTAGTAAGTGCTGGGCACTTTTCTAGGTGCTGGGAATATAGCAGTGACCCTTTCCTTGTGGTGTTTGCATTTTAGTAGAGGACTCTGGTACACCAATAAGCCACTGGGGACACGGGGCTGGCCCATTTTTCCTAGAGTCACTGCCTGGGGATCCCCCATCAGATAATCTGGTTAGGAGACAGAGACTTGCATGTGGAAAATAACGACAATGGTAGTGTCATTTGGGGGGCAGATCTTGTGCTAAGACACCGATCCATCCAAGCCAACAAGTATTTCTTGTGGACCCACTATGTGCTAGGTGATGGGGTACTTGAGGACACACTGTGTGCTACGTGATGGGGTTTACAACAGTGAGCAACACAAATAGGTCCACACCCTCATGCTGTCTAGTTGGGGGATCATACAGTCTAGATTCATACAGTCTAATGAATATGTAATTCAAAACTGGGGCACATGCTCTGAAGGGGAAGTAAATGTGCCATGGGGGCTGATAACAAGGGAACTTGACCTTGCCTAGGGGTATTGGTGGTCAACTAAGGCCTCCCCAAGGAAGTGAAGTTTTGGCTAAGCCCTGAGAGACCAGGTGGGCTGTATGGTGGGGAATGTTCTGGAGCAGTTTTCATTTGCCATCTCATTTAACACTCAGATCAGAGGGTCCAGAAACTCGAGAAGCACTCCTCCTGTTTTCTTATTGCTGAGTGTTTGTCACCAACATGTTCAGATTTTAACAGACCGGATTGCTTGCAGATAATGAACTTGGAAAGATCAGTGTCTCCTCCAGAGCCTGTCAATTAAGTAAACCGTCCTGCTGTAGTATAACACCCTCATGGAGCAGGAGGCTGCTTTTGTAGTAGCCATTATGATTGTTCACAAATATTCCAGTTCACTTTCTGGGTGCGTGTGAGATTGTACTTTCAAGCTCCTTTGAAGTTAGATGTGGCTGGATGACTGGTGTTAGCCAGTGAAATGTGAGCAGAAGTGATGTGTGTGTGTAACTTCCAGGTGAAAAGTTTAAAAGTCAGAGTGTTATTCTTATGTCCTCCACCCCTTTTCCTGCCTCATCAGATTTGGAACATGTGTTGAGATGGTGCTTCCAGCAGCCTGGATCCCTAAGTGAATACTCTAAGTAGAGTAACCAACCTTATGGACTCACACTGCATATTGCAGCCTGAGCAAGAAATAAACCTTTGCGGTTTCAGGCCACTGAGTTTGGGGGTTGTTTATAACTGGAGTATAACCTAGTCTCTCCTGACTGATACAGGATTGCTTGTGTATTTTTCCTCTTGTCGGTGATGGGTGAGCAGTTGCACTCAAACAGACAAGCCAGGTGCATTACATACTTTATGTTAATGACCTCTCCTAACAGCAATTTGAGATAAGCATTATTTCCCAGTTTTACAGATGGAAGTCTAGAGCAACCACAGATAGGGTTGCAACTGGGTTTTGAACACAGGACAGACTAACTCTGATGTGCGTACTTTCCCCACTCACTCCACAATGTTGCCTGGCTCCTGAGGAAGGAGGGAGAGAGGTTGATGGAGCTTGGAAAAGGGGAGACTTTTTGCTTAGATAATGCCATTCACAGCTTTGCATAAAATCTCTGGGCTCTGATGGGAGTAGGGCGGGTGGGTTCTGCATGATTGTGGCCCTGCCTTCCCTCTCATAGTCAGTCTTGCGGGTCTACTATTCTTTGGATTTCAGGGAGGTAAGGCATGTCGGCCAACTGTCGTCTTCTAATTGCTTTCAGGATTAAGTCCAAACTCCTTAAAAGGCCCTCAGGGCCTTTATGCTGGCCTATGCCTTCCTCCTCAGACTCATCTCTTAAGAGTCCCTTCCTCTACCTCTGAGCTCAGCAACGCTGACCTTCTGCCAGTTTCTCCAAATGACTGAGTTCTCTTTTGCCCTGGAACTGTTGCACATGCTATTTCTGCTTTTTTGGAATATTTTCCATACTCAGTAAAGTCCTACTCACCCTTGAAGTCTGACCATTCATGTCACTTCTTCCAGAAAGCCATCTTTGACTCAAACCCACTCTGGATTAGGATGCCCTCCTCAGAACTCCAATGGGACATCACTGTCCCCCATCATCGCCCCACGGAACTGGTTAAGGGAGTGGGATTTGGAGTTGGAATGTCTGGGTTAAAATTCCATGTCCACGCTTCATAGCTCTTTGACTTTGGGTCAATTACTCAACTTCCAGGTACCTCAGCTTTCTTATCTGTAAAGTGGGGCTGTTGTGGGGTAGCTACATGTAAAGTGTTTAAAATAGTGTCTGGCACTAAACACCTTTTCAATAAGTGTTGGAGATGATAATGATTATCATATTAACAGACCATTAGGAAATCCACTGGTGGACTCTAGAGGTCAGTGAACCCCAGATATTATGTACAAATAGTGTTTTATGCACATATGTGCAGTTTTCTAGGGACAGAGTTGGTAGCTTTACCAGTTTGCCAAAAGACACATGACCCCAAGACATGAAGAATGATGGCTGTGAGCCCCATGCTCACACTGGGATCTGTTCTGGGAGCCCCCTTATATTGACAGGTGCAACTATACCCCTTGCTTAAAAGTGACCTTTTAAAGTGATCTTCTTTGAGTTGTGTGACCTATCCGCTCTGCAAATGAGCAAGCTATTGTGTTGACTGTGTGATTCTTCATTTCAAGAGAACGTTCAGAAGAAGTGGGCACCTACATCCCTTGCTGATGTGGAGCAGACTGAAATTGAGGTGGACTTGCTTATAGTCTTCTACCTGGTAATAGAGTCTTCCCCTCACTAAGACGCTTTCATAGCAAAGGGATCATTGTTGTGTCTTCCACACACTGACTGCGCATTTAGGAAATAGCTGATACTTGCAAGGGGCGTGCTCAGAAACGGTGCAGTGAAACATACACAATCTGTTAATTCATGTGTGTAATCCTCCAACTTCTCCTTTCCTGAAACTCATTGCACTTGGGGCTCTTATTAACATCAGTCTTTGAATTAAAAGCTCAGAAAGAGCAAGACCCAGAAGGGAAGCAGAGTCCCCCCGCCCCCCACGACCAGCATGGCGCCTGACCTGTAATAAAAGTAATCAACACTAGTGCGCATTTACAGTGCTGGCCAGACACCGTTATAATGATCTCATTTAATTCTCACAGGCAACCTATTGAGGTATGTGGTATTACTATCCCCAGTTAAAGATGAAGAACGGAGTTATGGTGAGGCATGGAGAGGCTGAGGAACTTGCTCAAGGTGGCATAGGTAGGACGTCACGGAGCCGGGCTTCAAACTCCAGAGGACTTGCTGCTCAGTAGATACATAGGAAGCACGTGATGAAGCTCCCAACTTATGTGAGTCCAGCTGAATGAGGCTGGTTCACCCATGGTTGGTGGGTTAGTTGCTATGCTTGTTTTGTTTGGATTCTAGAATGCTGAAGGACAAAGGATTATATTAGTCCTTTGATTGACAGGTAGGCTTCAGAATAATGGGCAGAAAATAATTTAATTTTCTTTTGAAAATAGCTTTCTGGCTCTGGTAAAAATGATACCTGTTTATCGTAAAAGGTTCAGAACTACAAAGACGAAGTTAAAAATCACCAGAAAACAGAAAAAGAAGGAAACATCAGGGATAGAACTAAAATCAATATAACTCCTTAGAAAAAAATCACCAGAAATCCAATGAACTTGTTATAGCTATTATTTCCATCATTTTAGGCAAGTTTCCATACTTATATACATACTTAGTAATACATAAAACATTTCACATAAATGAGATCATATTATATGTGCAATTCCAAAACTTAATTTTCAAAAATTTCCTCGCTCACCAATATGTTGTGGAAATAAAGACCACCATCATTATTTTTTGCAACTGCTTGGTATTCCCTTGTATGAATTACTATAATTCATTTCATCAGGCTTTATTGAAAGACATTTAGGTTGTTTCCCAATGTCCTATGTTAAAACAACATTACCAAGAGCATCCTGTATGCTTTTGAAAAATTCACAAGGATCACCTTGGAGAATATCAGAAGATATGATTTCTGGGAAATCACGAGGAATGCACATTGACATTTTGATACATATTGGCAAACTGCCCTCCCAAAAGATTGCCCCAATTTATGCCCCATTGTGACACACATTCATCATGACTTACTTTATAAATCTTTGCTAATCTAATAGGGAAAATAATCCCAGTAATTTAATTTCTGATTTTTTTTTTACTTTTAAATCTTTAGTATATGCTTACTGTCTATCTGCTTTTCTTAGAGGATAACACATATAAGACTTCTAGTTTTGAAAGAGAGTTATTTATGTACAAAGAGATTTATCCCAGCATTACTGACACAAGTTAAAAAGCAGAAACAACCAAATGGGGACTCAATACACCAATTAAGGGGTAAATATGTGTTAGCATATTTTGTAGCCACAAAAAAAAGAATATTTTGCATGAATATTTAATAGCATGGGGAAATGATTATACTAGAATGTTTGAGGAAATGTCCTGAGGGGAAAAATAAAAATGCAAAATAATTTACAGAATAATTCCAAGTCTGTTAAAACATATATGTTCAGAAGAAAAAAGAGGGGAAAGAATAGAAAGACTAGAAGGAAATACAAGAAGTTGTTAGTGTTGATGATCTCTATGCAGTGGAATTTTGGATTATTTAAATTTTCTTCTTTCTTTTTTGTGGACGCTGAATTTTCTAATAGTATGGGGCTAATATTTAATTTGGTTGACGTGTTTATTATTCTCAGTGTTTTGAGGTCACTCACCCTCAGATGCTTAACATTATCATTAATGATTTATCTTAGTAAACTAAATAGACATATGCTTTGGTTTATTCATAATACTAAAGAACGTATTCATTAGCACTGGCACTGTGTCGGTGGGCAAGATCCCAGCTTTCAAGGAGTGTGCCCGCTAGAAGGTGAGAGAAGGCCTGTGCACAGCATCTATAGCATGGTCTGCTGAGACATGGGAAAATCTCTTAGAGGAGGTAGCATTTCAGCTCAGCCTTGAAGGGTAAGTTGGATTTTATATGTAACATCTGTCATTTTTTCCTGACTCTATCAGAAATAAGTGTTTATTGTGGAAAATTAGAAAATGTAGAAGATAATAACAGACATTTATAGAGTTATTATCATGCATGGGACACAGTGTTAAATCCTGTGTATGGAAAAATCTCATTTAACCCCCAGCAACCCTGTAAAGGTGAGTGTGATTACTCTGTGCATTTCAAAGGCAAGGAAAGGGAGGGTAACAGAGATTGAGTGAGTGAACACTGGATACGTAATTGGAAAATTGGCAGAGGCAGAACTGGAACCCAAGTCAACCTGGTGCCACAGAAGAAAATAAATCAATACTAAGCCCAATTCTTTCAGTCTCTGTTTTTCCCTACGCACGAGGCTTTCCCGGTTCTCTTGCTGCCTGTGCTCTCTTAGTGGTCATCACTCAAGCATGATCAGCACACAGGTGGTCACAGGTGGCATATGAGTGGATGAGATTGCCAGGGAAGCACACAGAGGAGAAGGGAAAAGGCCCTGGGAACAAACCCCGAGCTACAGAGATGGAGACACCCTCCCAAGTCTGGGCTGGGTGGAGAGCAGGCAGCATCAGGGAAAACTTCACAGTGGTGGTAATCTTGGAGCTGAATCTTAGAGCATGAGAAGTTTGCCAGGTGGAGAGGAGGAAGACAAGTGTCCTGAGCAAAGGGAACAGCATTTGCAAAAGCATATCAGATGCAAGGGACAACGTGGTAACTTGGAAAACCAGCAAGTGATTTCACTGTGGCTAGAGCAAAGGGCGTGTATGTGTGAGTGTGTCTGTGTGTTCATGTGTGTGCATGTGTCCGAGTGTGTCTCTGTGTAGGTGTGTAAGTATATCTATGTGTCTATGTGAGTGTAAATATATGTTCAGGAGGCTAGAGTGATGAGAGAGAGGCTAGAAAGGAAGGCAGGGTTTGGATCATTAAAGACCATGTATTTCTGTATTAGTTGGTTTTCCAGAGAATCAGATATATATATCCTATTGGTTCTGATTCTCTGGAAGAACAGAGAAAAATATCTATAGGAAGATTTATTATGAGGAGTTGGCTCATGTGACTAAAGAGGCTGAGAAGTGCCACAATCTGATATTTGCAAGCTGGAAAAGACCTGAGAATCAGGGGAGCCGATGATGTAAATTCCAGTCAGAGGGCTGGAGAAGATGAGACGAGATGTCCCAGCTCAATCAGTGAGGTGGGAAAAAAGTGATAAATTCCTGCTTCCTCCATCTTTTGTTCTATTCAGATTGGATGATGCTCAACCGTATTGGGGAGGGCAATCTACTTTACTGAGTCCGCAGGCTCAAATGCCAATCTCATCTGGAAAGACCCTCAGAGACATACCCAGAAACAATGTCTACACAGGGCAGCTGTGGCCCACTCAAGTTGGCACATAAAATTAACCATCACAATCTCTTATAAAAGGTTTGGAATATTTATGGAAAGAGTGGGAACAGAGTGAAGAGATCTCTGAAGGCCAGCTAATTGGTATAAACTTTATTCTTTTATTGAGGTCACATTGGTTTATAACATTACATAAATTTCGGGTGTACATCATTATATTTCAATTTCTGTGTAGATTACATCATGTTCACCACCCAAAGACTAATTACCATCCATCACCACACACATTGCAAATCACCCCTTTCGCCCTCCTCCTTCCCCCCTTCCCCTCTGGTAACCCCCGATCCAATCTCTGTCTCTATGTGTTTGTTGTCGTTTTTATCTTCTATTTATGAGTGAGAGCACTGGTATTTGACTTTCTTCCTTTGACTTATTCGTATAAACTTTATTTAGCTGGAAGGCAATGGGGAGCCTTTGAATTTTTTTCAAGAGAGGAATGACAAGATCAGAACTGGGCTTTTGGAAGATTCTTGGACAGGATGGTTTGGAGAAGGAAGAGGCAGGAGAGAAGGAGATCAGTTGGTAGAAAACAATAGTCAAAATGAGAGGTGCTTAGCACATGTATTAGGATGGTAGCTACAGGGTGACAGTGGTTTCTTAGGGTGAAGGGATGGGTGGCTTTCAATTTCAAGCTCTGATTAGTTGATTTATTGTGGTGAAGGGAAGGGTGATGGTGGATTTGGGGTGACAGATATGAGAAACATCAGACAATCTACTGGGTTATCTGGGAAAGTTCACTGCTGAACATTCAAAACAAAAGTTCAAAAGCACGTCCTTCCTCCTTTCATTGACCAATTTACAACAAATATTTGCTGGGTGCCTACTCTGTGCCAGGTCTATGCATGGGGAATCCCTAGTCCAGTGAGCAATCTAGACATATCATCAGACTGTAACAATCTAGCATTACAAAAGCCCAGAAACCAATAGCCTCAGAAGGGGAATGGGCAGTTGAAACACCCAAGCTGGTATTGAAGGATCTAGGCTACCTCCCTGTAGGAGGGAACTTCTAAGCTGAAAATTCTAGCCAGCCAGAGGAAGAGAGTCCCTTACGTCAGGCAGAGACATTGTGGGGGAGCTGGGGAGCCCCAGGTGAGTAAGATCTGGTTTCTGCCCTGGTGGGTGGAGACAGACAAATGAACAAGATAATGCCATTTGACACAAATGCAGCTAAGTCATGCATATATGTTATATCTTTCTTTAATCAAAAAAGAAAACTCTCCTCCGTGCAAACTTACCCTTTTTAAGGTTGAGCTGTCTAGAACCACACCCACCAGGACGACAAAGTGGGACATGAGCCTTCCCACCAGTGCACCCGCAAGCCTTTGAAGGATGGGCGCAGAGTCCTCCTGGCTGCTGGAAGGAACCTAGTTAACGTGCCCTGGCGGCAGGTAGCTAATGGCCACAGATTCGGCCTTCCAGTGGTGTCCATAGCCCTGGCCCCTCCGCTCTCCAGATTTTTTATTTCCCTCCACGCGGGGGCAAACTGAGGCTGAAAGAGGACCGCTTTAATTGGTTTGGGGACCCGAAGGTGGGGGAGGGGGAGAGGGAGGAAAACACGCTTCGCGTACATCTTAAAGAAGAAAGGAAAGTGAAATTCGAAACGCTGGGGCAGAAAGCGACCCCAGGCACACACTTTGTGAACCGCTGGGGGGAGCACACCTCGGGGCCGGGGGCGGGGGTCACATGCCCAACCCACCACCCTCCTCTTCTGGTCCCAAAGCTGGGAGCCTGAGGGGCAGGGACAGCAGCAGGGGGGCAGCATCCGCGTCTCTACGCTCCCATAGGCCCCCCAATTTCCAGGCCGCTGCTCCCCACTTCCTGTAGCCTTGGTCACCGCCGGGGGCCTGTGTGAGGGGCGGGGCTGCGTGGAGAAGAATTGAAAAAAAAAGCGAGGTAATTAGCATCCTATGATCCCATTGGCTCTGCGCTGGCCCTGCTTTACATACGCCCGCCCCGCTGGCTGCTCGGGTTTGCGGGCTTCGGTAGGGTTTGCAGCCGCCGCGGTCTGTGCTGCGCTTGAGTGCGGGGCGGGCGGGCGCGGAGCGAGTCCGGGCCGGGAGCCGGGAGCCCGGGGCCCGGAGCCGGCTGCCGGAGGAGCTGCTGCTGCAGTGGCATCTGGGTCGATTTCCGTCCTGCGAACGCCGAGGCCGGCGCCCGGCGGCTTCTGCGCCCAGCCGGGCCCAGGGAGGAGCGGGTCGGACACTTTTTATTTTATTTTGGAAGAAAGGGGCGAGTCCCGGCGTGAGCTTCCCTCCCGGCCTGGCTTGCTCCTCAGTGCGCCCCAGCTCCGGCCCGGGCTCTGGAGGATGACTCCGGGGTCTGCCCTGTGTATTCCAGCGGCAGCGGCTCCGGGAGGCAGCCGAAAGTAGTAACACTTGGTAGTAGCGGCTGGTGGAAAAGTGAGCCGAGGCAGCGCAGACTCGGCTCTCCCCGCGCCCCGGCGTCTGCAGCTCCTTCCCCTCGGCTCCCCGGCGGCCGCAGCATGAAGTGGCGCAGCGATGGCCAGGAGAGGTAAGAAGCCCGTGGTGCGGACGCTGGAGGATCTGACGCTGGACTCGGGTTATGGTGGCGCGGCGGACTCGGTGCGCTCCTCCAACTTGTCCCTGTGCTGTTCCGACTCGCACCCGGCGTCCCCGTATGGCGGGAGCTGCTGGCCGCCTCTAGCTGACTCCATGCACAGCCGGCACAACAGCTTTGACACCGTCAACACTGCCCTGGTGGAAGACTCCGAGGGGCTGGACTGCGCCGGCCAGCACTGCTCGCGGCTGCTGCCGGACCTCGACGAGGTCCCCTGGACCCTCCAGGAGCTGGAGGCGCTGCTGCTGCGCTCGCGGGATCCCCGGGCAGGCCCGGCGGCCCCCGGCGGCCTGCCCAAAGACGCGCTGGCCAAGCTGTCGACTCTGGTGAGCCGGGCGCTGGTACGCATCGCCAAAGAGGCGCAGCGCCTGAGCCTGCGCTTCGCTAAGTGCACCAAGTACGAGATCCAGAGCGCCATGGAGATCGTGCTGTCTTGGGGCCTGGCGGCGCACTGCACGGCGGCCGCGCTGGCCGCGCTGTCCCTCTACAACATGAGCAGTGCCGGCGGCGACCGCCTGGGCCGCGGCAAGTCTGCGCGCTGTGGCCTCACCTTCTCCGTGGGCCGCGTGTACCGCTGGATGGTAGACAGCCGCGTGGCGCTGCGCATCCACGAGCACGCCGCCATCTACCTGACTGCCTGCATGGAGAGCCTCTTCCGGGACATCTACGCGCGGGTCGTGGCCTCCGGGCTGCCCCGGAGCTGCAGCGGTCCCGGCCCGGGCTCTAGCTCAGGTCCAGGCCCCGGCGCGGCCCCCGCGGCGGATAAAGAGCGGGAGGGGCCCGGAGGGGGAACGGCGAGCGGCGGCGCCTGCAGCGCAGCCAGCAGCGCCAGCGGGGGCAGCAGCTGTTGCGCCCCGCCGGCCGCCGCTGCCGCGGCCGCAGCCCCGCCGGCCGCCGCGGTTAACCACCACCATCTCCACCACCACGCGCTCCACGAGGCGCCCAAGTTCACCGTGGAGACGCTGGAGCATACCGTCAACAACGACTCCGAGATATGGGGGCTCCTGCAGCCCTATCAGCACCTCATCTGCGGGAAGAACGCCAGCGGTAAGTGGCCGCGCAGGTGCCGCCCCCTCCCAGCCAACCCGGCCGTCCGTCCTCGCAAGTTTGCTTCGCGCCCCCCTCCCGCGTCGTTCCTCCACCCACTGCTGTCCCAAGCCTCTGAGGGGACCGCCGAGTTGGAGGCGGCCCCAAACCCACCGGTTCCCTCCTGCGCTCGGGATCCTCGTACTTGACGCGGCTCCTATGGTCCCAAGTCCGAGAGCGTGCGTTTCCACCCCCAGTTTGGGGCGGGGCAGCGGCTGCCTCCTGCCGGCTGTGGGGAGAACGCAACACCCTGTTGGGGGGCAGGTTTGCAATCATTTGCGCCTAGTATATATTTCTGCCAGAGCCCTGGTTTTTTGACCTTGAAGATTCTGAATTCCCGGGCGCACAAGTTTGGCTCTCTGGAATTAGGGAGGGGGCGCATTCCTCCCTCCGCCGCCCAGTCCGTGTGCTTTCCCGCGCCCTCGGGGACACTGTCGGTGCGCGGGTGAAGGAGAGGCCCCGCGGCTGCAAAGGCAGAACGTTTGAGAGCTCGCTCGGCCTACAAACAGGAGGGGAGAGGTGGTGTGTATGTGTGTGTGGTGAGAGGGTGGAGCGGGAAGACTTATAGGTCCCAAGTTCTTCCCGGGCAGGTTTTGAGGGCCAGAGCGCACAGCTGGTGTGTGCTGCGCAATGGACACCGAATTCCGACCTCCCAGCTCTTGCAGCCCTCGGTTCCCTATGGCAGGGAGTTGCAGCTGTCACCACTTGGCTTCAGGAGCGCCAGTCACTGGGGACCCGGGCAGGATGGGAGTGGGGCGGGGTTCTGGAGGGGGTTGTCAGTTTAGGGCGTCGTTTCTAGCAGGTTCCGTCATTCCCTCCCGCACCCTCCTGCTTTGGAGGCCAGAGCTAGGTGGGTTTGAACCTGCAGTTCTGGCGGCGGAGGGGGTGGGGCCGGGGGTTCTTGTTTTCGAGAGCTGGAGCTGACGGTCCTGCCTGTCTGCGAAAGCCGGAGCTAGACACTTCAAAGCTTCAATTTTCCACAGGAAATGGTAGAAGCGTAACTGGAGACTCTAAAAGCGAAATAAAACTTTGTTACATATTCAGCGGTTTGGCCGGAGGTTGCGTGGTTGGAGCTGAAATGCAGTCTTTCTGGGCAGATTTCATTCATGTTGCTGCCTGTCCGTTTCCCGGGGGCTGAAGGAGAGATGCGGCGGGCGCGGTCCAGCTTCTCGGGGTGCCAAGTGTGTGCATGTGAGTGTGTGCGTACATCTGCGTGTGTAAGTGTGCCTGTGAGTGTGCGCAGGAGCGAGCAGAAGCGCGGCTCCAGCAGAAGCCCCTTGGAAACCGACCCTCTAGCTCTCGGTCCCTTCACCTGGCTTTGATCATCGTTGGGGGAGGAGTAGGAAGGGAGCCAAGCGTGTGTGTGTGTGTGTGTGTGGCGGGGGCGGGCTCGCGACTTCCGCGTTGATCCCCAAGACTCTTCGGGATCTCTTTGCCAGAGCCCTTCCCCCACTGCTGCCAATAGAGGGCGCAACCCCTAAAGAGAGGGTATCTGCGAGGCTCCCCATCCCCCCACCCCACGCCACCCACACGTGAAATCCGGACCAAGATGGAAACATCTGGGAGAAGGCATTGGTCTTTGTGTGCGCTTCTTCAGAAGCGGAAGGATTCACCTGCAAAACCCAGGAGCTTTGGCCTGGATTGTTCATTGTTTGGAACCCTACCCCCCCACCCCCAAAAAAGTGCAGAGAGGATTAATTTTCTTCCCACCGGAGCACCCACCGACCTGGTTCTTACTTCCCCCATTACAATTGTCCTTTACTCCCTACTGGCCCCCCAAACCCCATCCCCCTGCTGGGACCGGAACCTCCTCTTACTTCTCTCTCAGTAGTTCCTTTGGGGGCAAGGAGCATTCCCCTGAGGGGCTCCAGGCTGGAAATCTGGGCACCCTGCCCCACCTCTGTCTTTACCATTCTCTTGAAGTTATGACTTTGGTTGATGCACTTCCCTTCTCTGGGCCCCAGTCTCCTCATCTGTAATAAAAGGGCCTAGATCTGTGATATACCCCCAGGTCCTCTCTCAGCTTGGTCTCCTAGCCTCTGTATTTTTTCAAATTGGTTTTACTTTTATGATCTTTAACATCTTTTAAAGACAGTTTTTTTTGTTTATCCTTTTTGGAGTAAGTATAATTTAAGGAAGGAGAAGGCCACAGAATTGGTTTTGGGCAGGCTGAGTGTGTGGCGGTTGGGGTTTGCTGCCATCACAGCGTTTCGCACACCACAGAGCTTAACTCCTGGGTTTCAGGGCCCCTTCAGCCATCTCTTGGTATGAGATATACTGTAATTTCATTGTGAGCTCTTTTTCTCTTTTCCTTGGGCTTATTTAAAATGGCAGGTCCTTTATGCCGAAGAGTTAGAATGAGCAATTAATTTCTTGTGTATCTGAAACATACATTAAACATCAAACCTATTTCTTAAACTGTTTTGCATGGCAGTCTTTCTGCTCTGCAAGCCTTATTAAGGAGCCCATGCCTTACATAATTGATTTTTTTCCCCTTTAACTCAGTAGCATCACTTATTCATTCATTTGTGAGTTCATTGGCTCATCAATATTTATTGAGCAGTGAGTAAATCTAGGGTCTGAGCAAGTACAGAGGTAATAACGGCTGACACTCCTCCAACACTACTCTATGTTGACCCATTTGGTCTTCACCATTCCCTTGAAAAGGTACTACTATTATTCCCATTGTACAGAGGAGGAAACTGAGGCATAGTGAACTTAAATGTCTTGCTCTTTAGTGACAGATGAGTTCCCTGCCTTCAGGCCATCCTCCTTGCCCTTCATTATCTACACAGTAAACAGAGACCCCTCACAGCCTGACATTCTTTCTTCCCGATTTATACACCTTTTGTTCCTATCAAACTGAACCGGCAGTACTGGCTTTTGTGTTTTTATCGCCTCTGCCAAGTGTAGGGGCCTGGTGCACACAGCTGGAGCTCGTGAGATGCCTGTTGAGTTGAGCAAGCTATTGTGTAATATTATCCAATGATGTCCGGAAAGAAGCCATTGATTTTTGAGTTTCTTGAGTCATCTTTTCTAGTCTTTCTACTCGGTCGCCCCTTCTCTGCTTACTGCCATCTCTGCACCTGTCCACCCTTCTAATTTGCTGCTACTACGCTGCCAAGGCCCGTGGAATCCTGAAGCTAATCATATGGGGCTCAGAGGATTTGGTGGCTCTCAAAAATCACGTGCAATGGGCTGAGGGCTTGAACTTTGTGGCCACCGTTTTACTCTTCAGAGCTGTTTTTTTCTTTGTTGATTTTTGGCTGTTTTGAAGAGCTGGGGTAACAGCTAAGAGACCCCAGGGAGTGTTGCATATCTGTGGGGTTTTAAAATTTGGCTTGCTTGATTTTGCTAAAGCTAAATGAGGAGCAGACAGAAGGGCTTCACCATGCCATTGTATATGTTTGCCCTTTAACCTTAAGCCCCTTCAGAGCTGACCAGTTCCCGCCCATCCTTGAAGACTTGCCTCAAGAGTGATCTTTACAGCGTCTCTGTGAGGGCCTCCTGGGTGCAATCCCTTCCCCACTCTGCAAACCTAGGCCTTACATAGCCTTTTCCCCATCCCTTGGGAGTCCTGACCTTGACTTTGCTTTAAGTGACTCCCTCTCACACTGCGGCACCTCCAGTGCAAGCTTGTATCTTATTCATCTTTGTAGCTCCTTCCATATTACTCAGCACAGCACCTAGCACTCCTACCACTTAGTAGATGCTGAGTACTGTTTGTTGAATGAATATAACAGGCCCATTAAATCCTTGGGATTTAAAATTACCCATCAACATCTGTAATCAACATCTGTAAAGGCCTCTGATGTCAGACCTCCTGGATTTGAGTTTCAAGGCTGCCAATTTCTAGCTGTTTGTTCTTAGGTATGTTCCCTAACCTCTCTGAGATCCAGTTTCCTTAGCTGTAAAATGGAGGTAATAATTATGAGGATTAAATGACATTATGTGTATAATGGTCTTACAGTCTGGTGCCTGACACACTTTAGGGGCCAGAGCGGTGATGGTAGTTGTGATAATCCAGGCCCAATGGTATCTCACCTCTATCTCATCCAGATTAGCTCATCCCCATCCATTCAGTGTGGATGGAGCCAGCAGGGTGCAGAATTTTAACTGGACCCCCTTCTCGATATTCCTAACATCAAATAATTCAGTGCATCCACTTCAGCGATTGACCCCCATGGGCACAGCCCCACTGCCAAGGTCCCAAAAAGATTGTTTTGGTCAAAGGAAAATAGCTCATTTTGTTTGCTATGTTTTTTTAAACAGGCATCCTTAGTGAAGGGGCACCAGGGAACTTTCTGGGGTCATAGAAATGTCCCTTGCACGGGTAGGGATGTGGGTTCAGAGGCATATGCATTTGTCAAAACATGCTGCCTTGCGAGCTTAAGACGTGCATTTCACTGTATTGCAAAATATACTTCAATAAAAAAAGACATACAAAAAAAGCCATAGGCATCCTTGAATGAAATTTTGTTTTAAATGTAGAAAGAATTTGAAGGGAAGACTGGATGGAAGAGGCAGTGTGGTGTGATGAAAGGGAGAAGGACTTGACACTTACAAGATCTAGCCTTTAGTTTCGGCTCTGCCACTTACTAGCAAATGACTTTTGCTGAATTTGGATTTCTCATCTGTACAGTGAGAATTACCAAAAAAAAAAAAAAAAAAGAAAGCATAAAAAAGGAAGACAACCCAAACCTACCACATAGAGTGATTAAAAGGATTAAGTCAGATCAAATATGTGAAAACACCTGCCACATCGCAGGCACTCGATAATAACGGCTTCCTTAAAAAATGGATTATTCGGGTTGGTAATAATAATAATACTTTGGGGATTTTGAATAGTCTCTTTCATTTCAGGGATCCCCAATCACTATAAGCATTAATTAACATGAGCCCTCGCCCCACCAACACTGGTTTGGTGGGTAAGTTGTGTTCAGGTTGTTTGTTCTCCTGTTGCTCTGGAGACGAAATTCTTACTCAGCAGCTTTCTTGTGCTAGAGCTGGTCGAGCTGTTCCAGGGTGCAGCGTTGCTGTGCTGGACAAAAATGTCACAGAGGAAACCCAGCTTTTTACGGAGAACAGCAAAAGCTATCTCGGGAGCCAGCCACAGCAGTGTCTGTGCTCACAGAGCACGTTTTTAATTAACTAGCTCAATGTAAATTAAAACTTGGAATTTGGGTCAGTGGAGGGTTATTTGGTTTTTTATGCAGACTTGCCAGTTCAGTGCTGGGGATATCTGCAAGTGGAGTGTTTCCTGAAACATAGTATAAAAATAACAACAAAATAAAACAATGGGGGACCAACCTGGAGACCTGGGGTCAGGGGTGGGGTTGCTGATGGCCTTTGAATAGGAGGATGGCCTCTAATTCTGGGTCTGTTATTATTTGTGACCTTGAGACAGGCACCAAACTTAACCTATAAAATGGGTCTGATTATCATCCATTGAGGGGCAAATATAAAATAATAATTGACTTTGGAAGTCAGACACACCCGTAACTTGCCGTCTCCCTATCTGTAAAATGGGGATTGTAATAACAATAACTACACTTGTATAGTGCTTATTATGTGCCAGGCACTGTTTTAAGAGCTCTCTATATTATAATCGTTATAGCTACATTAGCTATTATAAAAGAGCACCCCCAAATCTCAGGAGCTTAACACAGTGGAAGGTCATTTCTTACTCACTAAAGTCTGATTGGGAGAGGGGTGGGGTGGGAGGAGGCAGGAGGCAGGAGGGTCATTTAGGTACCAAGACTGATGGAGATTTTGCTTCCTTTCTCTTCAACACGTGGCCTTTAGGCCCTTCCTTGGACCTTCATCCAGCCGATAGGTAGAGGCAGGACAATGTAGAGGATCTTAAGAAAGGTGTTATAGGCTAAGCCTGGAAGGGACCTACATCACTGTGCCCATATGTCATTAGCCAGATGTGTCACTGGTCCCCAGGCCACCAAATACCTTTGTGCATCCTTCTTCTCACACACAAAACACGTTCCCTTTTCCACAATGGAGGAAACTCATGTTCTATCCAATCACTGCTTCCAACTTAAAGTTCAGGATCTTTGGGTGAATCTCCGTCCTATCCGTTGGATTGAATGTGGCTCCTTTTGGTTCAGGCCATGAGCCAAAAGAGACTCATTATCTTCCACTCGGTGCCCATATGCCATATTGGAGGATAACCCATTATGAAAAGACAATAGTGGAAGACACACAGAAGTCACTGGCCCTTAGTAGTTATGAGATCTTGCCATGCAGGCACTGTGTGGCCGTGCCCTGGAAGTGGGTGAGGTTCCTTGTTCAAGCCCCGATTCTGCTCTCAGGAGCGATTTCCTGGTTCATTGTTCTCCATGCTCCTGGCTCTGCCTTCTGGGAGAATTTTCGTTGTCCATTCTTCTTGGCCACACTTGAAGTGGGTCTTGGGGAGTATGACTTCCTTGAGGCTCTAAATCTTTTGTAACCTAGTTCCTGCCCTTGAAATTTTAGGGGCCCAAGGATTGTTTTTAACCCTGTAACAGTAACAGCTTTTTAAAATCCAGGCTTATAGATTATGCCAATGCAAGTCCCTCAACAACCTCTTAGGCTTTTCATCTAGGATGTGTAGTGTGCCAGTAGGCACACCCAGAGTTATTTCCCAGACTTACTTCTCAAGCCTGGATTATTTCTTTGCTTTCTCAACCCATTCCTCTCTTTCTCTCTCAATGACAGCTACCTTGGGGCCATCAGGCTTAGGTGGGAAGCTTACACTCTTAATCTGATTTTTATTTCACTTAAAAGTCTTCTCAATCTTAACTCTTATTGTTTGGGGTCTAGAAATAATTATCTTTTTCACCTCTCCACTATTTCTTTCCAATTTTGCTTGCAAACTGGCTAATTTGTGCCTGAGCTCCTGTCTTTCCCTAATACCTTGTTAAACTCAGCCAGGAATAATCAGCAAACTCGATTACCATTATTTTTTTCAAGCCTCTTTCTCTAGAGCTTACAGGCTCCATAGGCATGAGTTCTGCCTTCTAAGTTATCATAGAGGACAGCTCAACCAAACATTTTACCTCTGCATAACCTGGGTCTCCAGTTTTCCAGCCTCTAATATCATAACCCGCCATCTGATTTCTAAGCCAATGCCTTATATTTAAGCACCCCACTCTGGTGCCAGTTTCTTTATTAGTTAGAGTGATGCTAGCTGTTGCATCTTAGGGGCTGAACACACTAAAAGTTGTTTTCTCATTTGCGTTGAGTCCCATCAATGGCAAGGGAGGGGGGCGTTCTGTCCCGTGGAAGTTGATGGAGGTTCTGCCATCTGGAACAAGTGACTCCCAGGAACTTCCCTGATTGGGGATGATGGAGCGTGGAGGATTGTGTGGGAGGTTTTTCTTGGACAGTCCTGGATGTGGGTGTATCAGTTCTTTTCACATTCCAATGACCAGAACTCAGTCACACAGCCTCAACTAGATACAAGGGGTCTGGGAATGATGATCTCTGGTGGGGCAGCCACTCCCAGACACAATTCTACACCATTGGAGGGGCATATATTTTTGGTAGAAAGCTAGACACCTCTGCCACCATATAGTAACGATTTTTTTTATTGAGGTCACACTAGTTTGTAACATTATGTAAATTTCAGGTGCACATCATTATAGTTTGGCTTCTGTATAGACTGTACCGTGTTCACCACCAAAAGTCTAGTTTCCGTCTGTCACCACACACGTGCCCCTTTACCCCTTTCGCTCTCTCCCTACCTGCTTCGCCTCTGGTAACCACCAATCTGTTCTCTGTATCTAATGTGTTTGTTTATTTTCCACATATGAGTGAAATCATATGGTAGTAGTCTTTCTCCCTCTGACTTGTTTCCACTCGCATGATACCCTCAAGGTCCATCCATGTTGTCACAAATGGCATGACTTCGTCCTTTTCATGGCTGAGTAGTATTCCATTGTGTATGTATACCACATCTTCTTTATCCATTCATCTGTTGATGGGCACTTGGGTTGTTTCCAAGTCTTGACTATTGTGAATAATGCTGCAATGGACATAGGGGTACATATATCTTTTTAAATTAGTATTTGCATGTTCTTTGGATAAATACCCAGAAGTACAATAGCTGGATCATATGGTACTTCTATTTTTAATTTTTTGAGAAATCTCCGTACTGTTTGCCGTAGCGGCTGCACCAGTTTGCCCTCCCACCAGCAGTGTGTGAGGGTTCCCTTTTCTCTACATCCTCTCCAACACATCTTATTTCTTGTCTTTTTAATGAAAGCCATCCTGATGGGTGTGAAGTGATATCTCATTGTAGTTTTGATTTGTATTTCCATAGTAATTAGTGATGTTGAGCATCTTTTCTTGTGCCTTTTGTCTATCTTTATATCTTCTTTGGAAAAATGTCTGTTCAGATCCTCTGTCCGTTTTTGGATCGAGTTGTTCATTTTTTAATCCTCACCACAACCTTATGAAAGAGGTGCTATTATTATTATTATTCCCATTGTACAGATTAGGATGTTGAAGAACAGAAAGTTTAAAGAATTTACCTAAGGTGACACAGCTAGCAAGTGGTGGGTCCGATTTTAACCCAGGCAGTCTGGCTCTGGACTGCCTCATAGAATGTTCATGAAGATTAAATAATATTAAGAAAATAATATGGTGGGTGCAAAGTGTTTTTCCCAGTGTCTCATATATGGTGCATACTTAACAACTGTTATCCTTTATTATTATCATCATCCTATTCTTGAAGTGGAGTGCTACGTGGCTTAACAGTGAATTGGTGAAGCTCTCAGACGTGGGTAAAATATGAATGCAAGAGAGTGGGTGCTGCAGGCAAATTGTGTTATGTGCCCATCTTCTCCTCTCCACCATCCCATGCATTTCATCCACAGGGAGAACAACAGTTGCTGGGCCAGGTGCCATGCTAGGTCCTTCACACACATGACCTCATTCAGTCTTCACACTGTTCTTGTGAAGTGGGTGTTTCTTATCTCCATTTTACTGGGGAGGAAACTGAGTCTCAGAGAGGCCAGTAAGTGGTTTGAGATGCCATGGCTACAAAGGGGTAGAATTGGGATTTGGGCTCCAGAAACTGTGCTGTGAATGGCTACAGCACAGTGGCGAAATCTGGTTCAGATGGGCCTCTGAGAGGGTCCCAGAAGGGCTCCACTGCAGCCCGAGGGGTGTGTGGAGTGGAGGGCGGGGCTCGCCTTGAGGCCCGTGGTCATGGTTGATGATCGTCTTCTGTATAATATGTGGTCGCAGGTCTTTTTTTTTAGCCCCTACCACCGGCTTCCCCGTCCCTGGCTGTCCCATGAGTCACTGCCCAGCCATCCGTGAGGTTGCCCAGTAGCCTCCTCAGCTGAGGCCGTGGGGCAGTGGGTGGCTTTGTGGTCTCCAGGGACCAGCTCTGTCCATACCCTGCCTCGCTGGGTAGGCCCGGTGCCAGAAGGAGCACAGGACTTGCACTAGAACTGAGTGCAGAAATCTGTGGCGTAGTGGAGAATTTGCCATTGTCCTCTCTGAGGATCCCAGAGCTGAGGCTCTCCCAGACTCTGGAGTTAGGGGACCAAGGTTCAAATTCGGGGACCATCGCCTATATGCCGGGTGACCTTGGGCAAGCCAACTAATCTTTCTGAGCCTCAGTTTCCTCATCTGTTAAATTAGGATAAATGTTACTACTCCCTCACAGGGCCATTAGGAGGATAAGATGAGGTAATTCATGTAAAAGTCCTCAGGATAGTATCGGACGCGTCGTGAATACTCAGTGCCTGTTTAAGTGCTTAAGAAGTGCCAGCCTCCTTGCTTAAAGATCTGCTCCCTGAACCCTGCTTCATATATTGAGTGAAAGACTTCAAATGCCTGTCGGTAACTTCAAATAGCCTGCCAGACTTCCAGGGTGTGCCCACTTACCAGCTGTGTGATATTAGGCAGGTTACCTAGCCTCTCTGATTCCGTCTTCCCCTTTGTTAAATGAGAATAAAAATAAAACCTGAATATTAGGACTGTTGCGAGGTGCCTGACATGTAGAAATTGCTTATTAAATATCGGCATTGTCGGATTTTATTATATTCATTATGACTTTTTCTACAGGTACTCTGTTAGATATTAAGCAACATGGTCCCTGCCCTCATGGAGTTTGCAGGCCTGTAGCGGACTTAGTTTTTTTCATCAAATAATCATGCAGATGTAAATTTATGATTGTGACAGTTGCTACGAAGGAGAGATGCATGGGGTTGTAAGAGTCTTTACTGAGGCTCTTGATGTAGTGAGGAGTCAGGGGAGGCTTCGCTAAGTGAGTGAGGGAGTGAGGCTTGAGTGAGGCTGGAGTATGGCCCATTTGGTGGAAAAGGTAGAAAAGTCAGTACTCTGTGAATGCAAACAGAATGTGCAAAGGGCCTGTGGCAGTGGGAGCATGATGAGACGGAGAGCAGCCAGTGTGGCTGGAATTGGAGAACCGAGTGAAGGGAGCTGGGTAGGGGCTGAACCAAGCATCTGCCAGATTAAGGAGTCGGTCTTTTCCCAAGGACACTGGAAAGCCTTTGAAAGGTTTTAAGGAGGGAGATGCTATGATCAGATTTGTGTTCTAAACAGCTCATGTAGGCTGCAGTGCTGAGAGCAGACAGGAAGGGAAGGGTGAACGTGGGAAGGCCAGTTAGGTGTTGATATCACCTCCGTCTTACACAAGAAGACTCTGAGGCTGCCAAACATTTAGTAACTTGCACACAGTACCTGAGACAATAAATGACCGAGTCGGGATTTGAACTCAAGTCCGAGGAACTTCAAATTCTGACTTCTTCCCACCCATGCCATGCCTCATCCCATGGGAGCATCTGGTTCAAACCTCACATTTTACAGATGGGGAAGCTGAGGCCCAGAGTGAGATGCTGCCTTGCCCAAGGTCACAAGGTCACATTGCAGAGCTGGAACCAGTATCCCAGGTTTCTGGGTCCTTCGCCCATCTGCCCATCTCCGCTCTGTTGTGATACATTGTCTCCTCCAAACCAGATCACTCCTGGGAGGCAGAGTCCATGAGGCTGCATTGTCAACAGTAGTTTTGGAGATTAATATACGAACCGGCTGTAACATCTCCGGTTTTACTGTACATCTCACATTGAAAGAGATGCTGGTCCAGAATCGTGCAGAGGTCCCCATTAGCTCGTGGCTGAGCCAATGAAAAGGATTCCTGTGAAGATCAGGTGCACTGAAGGCAGAATAAATTAGCAGGTCCCTAGTGCATTAACATCTGAAAGCAAATCAGGGAGGCAGCTGGAAAGGGTGAGTGAAACCTTAAAAAAAGTGCCCATCTCGGGGGTGGAGGTTGCTTGGATTAACTGGGTTTTTTTTTTGGGTGGCGTGTGTCATTGTTTCTTCCCAGTCTCAGCTCCCAGTACCGCCCAGGGTGTCAGGATGTGCGCGAGAAGCACGCAGACGTAAATCACCTCTTTTCTCTTGATGCCTCTGAGAATTTCGGGGATTGGGGAGCGGGCACAGCTTTTCCCTCCCTCAGCCTCCTCCCTTGCCCCTTGCAGGGTTGGGGCCTGGGCTGACCCTGGCGAGCAAGGCCGGACAGGTTCCTGCCCTCATGTAGATTGAGGCCTGAGGTGGGTTTACTAAAGTTTACTCACAAGTAATCACCCAGATGTAAACTGCACCCATGGCAGTAGCTACTTAGGAGGGGTTCATGACAAAGCCTCCTTCAGTGGTCAGGGGAGGTCCAGCTGCCCCTCCCTTGTGGCTGTGGCCAGCACCTGGACACCAGACATTCGGGGCCTGGGGTGGGCTTGGGGTTAAGACTCGCGATTCTCCTTCCCACCCTGGAGCCGTGTCGTCAGGGCGGGCGTGGGAGGAGAGCCAGGGGAACCTTGTCCCTGTGTCAGTATCTCCGAATTCTGCTTCTGTTCCTCTCTTTGGAAGCCTACCCTCACCCCTCCTCCGGCTCTCTCCGTCCTGCAGCCACCGTTGTCAGGGCCAGATGATGAGTCTCTTGATGCTTCCTATTCCGATCACTGGGGCAGGCTGGTGTGGGTGAGAGGCCAAAGGCTCTGTTCTGAGCTGCCAGGTGTTGGGGAGCCCTGCCTCTCTTCCCCTCCACCCCACCTGGTCCTGCTGCTCTTGCTGATTCTGCTGCTGCACCAAGTCCTCACAGCGTGTGAGTTTTGGATTGAGGAACAGATGAAGAGCAAGCTGGTGATTTCACGGCCTCTGATGGCCTCATCAGGTGGAACCGCTTAGGGCAGCCGGGAGCCAGCGGGGGGCAGTGGAGGAGGAGGGGTGTGGGGAGGTGCCCTAACCTTCCAGTGAATGGGAAGGCCTCGGCTCAGGCCTAGCAGGATGTACGCTTGCTGTGCAACCTTGGATAGGCCCCTGACCTCGCTGAACCTCAGTTTCCTCACACAGGAATGGGAAGTAATGATAATACCAGGTTCCGGTATTCATGGAGCCTCAAGTGTCAGACGAGGCAACACTTTGGAAAGCTATAAAGCCCAGCACTTAGTAATGGTAAAAGCTATAACATTTATTGAGTGTTTCCCACTGTATTAGCGTTCTCCAGAGAAACAGAACCAATGGGATGTATATAGATATGTAGAAGAAGAAATTTTTTATGGGAATCGGCCCACGCAGTTATGGAGGCCAGAAAGTCCCGCAATTTGCCGTCTGCAAGCTGGAGAACCAGGAAAGCCGATGGTATAATTCAGTGTAAGTCCTAAGGCCTGGGAACCAGGGGGCCTCTGGTGTAAGACCTGGAGTCTGAAGCCCAAGAACCAGTATTTGCTGCCTTCGAGTTTCCCAGTAGCCTGTGCAAAAAGAGCAATCGTGAGCAGATACACAATTCATAGTACGAGGGATGAGACAGCAATAAACTAGCTGCGTAGCTGTTCCTGCGGTTTAGGCCTGAAGGAAATTTCTAAGCAGGAGACTAGAGGCAGTTATTAAGCTGCATTTAGTGACCTCACATTTCAGCCCATGGTTGGCAAAGAACAAAGAGAACCTCTTCTTTCCTCTCCAGACTTGTTTTCTCATCTGAACAATCCCAAGAGAGTTTTGAAGCTCAAAGGAATCATCAGATGTGAAAGTGATCTGTCCACTGCAGAATACTCATTCATTCATTCATTCAACAACTATTTATTGAGAGCCTGCTATGTAGGAGGCATTGTTCTGGGCCCTTAGCATACATCAGTGCACAAACAGACAAATCTTTGGCTTCATAGACCTTGCATTCTAGTGGGGGCAGACCCTAAACAATAAACTTAAGTAAACAAAATAAATGTTAGAAGGGGCTACCTGCCATGGAAAAAATAAATCAGAGTGAGGGGGACAGGGAGGGCTGAGGATGGTGGGTTATAATTAAAAATAGTGTGGTTAGGGGGGGTCTCACTGAGAAGGTGAAGTTGGTGAGGGATTTAGCCATGTGAGTGTCTGGGGAAGAGTATTCCAGGCAGAGGGAACAGCCAGTGCAAAGGCCCTGAGGCAGGAATAGCTAAGAAACCATTGTGGTGGAAAAGTGTGAGTGAGCCAAAAGAGATAAGAGGGGGAAACAGAGAATCACAGGAAGCCAGGTTGGGTAGTTCCTCACAGGCTACTGTAGACCTTGGCTTTTATTCTTAGTGAACTGGGAAGCCATTGCAGAATTTTGAGTAAGGATTGGCAGGTGTGACTTATGATTTAAAAGGATCACTTTGGCTGCTGGTTGGACATAGACTCTAGAGGAGCAAGGGTGAGGGCAGGAGACCAGTGTGTGGGGGCTCTCAATAATCCAGGCAGGGATGCCAGTGGCCTGGACCACGTGGGAGCAGTGGAGGTGGGCTAAGAAGTGGCTAGATTCTGGCCGTAATTAAAAGCAAGAGTCAGCAAGATGTTGTTGACACAGTGGGTGTGGGTGTGAGCGAACGAGAGGCGTGAGGATGACTGCAAGGTTTTCGGTCTGAACTCCTGGAAGGATGGAGTTGCCATAAACCGAGATTGAGCAGACTGAGGAAAGAGTGGGTTTGAGGATGGCGGAAAGATCACGAGTCCAGTTTGGGACAAGCTAAGTTTGGGGTGCCCGTTAGACGTCCAGGTGGAGATGTCACCTGGGTCGTTGGATAATCATGGCTGGCATTCAGGAGCGAGGATGGTTTGGAGATATAAATTTGGGAGTTGGGAGCATATGGATGGTTTTTAAAGCCGTGAGACAGGACAAGGTCACCTGGGGAGTGAGGGTAGAAGAGTCGAGACCTGAGCCCTTCCTTGGGCCAGACAGCAGCAGAGGAGACCGAGAAGGAGCGGCTGTGGGAAGGAGAACCAGGAACGTCCTAAAAGTCAGCAGAGGAAAGTATCCAGGAGGAGGAAGTGCTCAACTGTGTCACGAGGCATGGGAAGTAGTTAGTACTAGCATGCCCCGAGCTGAGGGGGTGTTTCTTTCTGCATCTCCTGGGACTGCTTCAGGCCCAATGAACAAGCAGCATCAGTGTGCTTAATGGGAACCACACTAACCGTAAAGAAACAGAAGGATGTTTGGGATGTTTTCACAAGCGGATGGAGGCAAAATGGCCTCAGTATGTTATCTATAAAGTGAGGGGATTAGGCCAAATCTGTGACTTCAGTCTGGGCTCTCATGAGTCTTAGGATTCTATAAAGGGCCTTAGGGACCCTTGTAGGGGTCAAATGGGGGCTTCCCACCCCCGCCCTACACACAGACTTCACTAGAGTTGCTCCTCTTTCATTGGTGTTACATCTATTGGACTTTTGCATAAGATGCATTTGAGAAAGAGATTCTATTGCCAGAGCTCGAAAAGTGCTGGCCCGGATGATTGGCAGGTCCTTCCTGCTCTGACATCCTAGGAGGCTCAGGCTACCCAGGGAGCAGGGATCCCACAATGTGTCTATGCTGTGGCCTTGGCCGTGGAGACAAGCCAGGAGAGCGTGTCCCGCGGAGGCTCGGAGAAGCACTGAGTGAGTGAGGTGGGGTGGGGAGGGGAGAGAAAGGTAAGTGCCGTGCTTGGAACCTTCTAGAGCTCCAGGACCCAAAAGGGATGGCAGAGAGAAGAAGGGGAATGAGGAGAACCAGCGCTGGAAATGAGCAGAACTGGAAGAATGCAGGGCCCAAGAACTAGATGCTTCCAACTCAAAAGTGACTCTCTTCCCCTCCTTCTCACGATAATTTGCAATTCTGCCTTTTTCCTGATGCAAAGCTCTTCTTTGTGTTCCCTGTCGCTGCTGTATCCTCACCTCCCCAGTGGCATTTCTGATACAAGGGAGCAGAGGTGAAACTCATCAAAGACATCTCTGAACCAAAAATAACCCTGTCCAACCAGACACTTCCCAACCTTCCATGCCAGAGGGCTTGCTTTCATTTGTCAAAGTCGGCACATCCACCTGTGGCTCTCAAAGGTCCGAGGTTTAAAACTGGCTTGCTTCTGTATTAAAGAAATGTGTATATTTTATCTTAAGTTTTGTGGCTAAACCAACTTTACATCAACAGAAAGGATTGATCCTGCATTCCTAAACCCCAATGTAGAAGATGCTTTTGGGATATTGTGACTGATGTGGTGTAAGTTATTTACTCACTGAAATGTCTAATCTGGTCGATGTCATGGAGAGGAGTCATGGTGTGGTACATCACGCTGTATAAGCAAGGTCTGAGGTCGGACAGCCTGGGTTCACACCCCAGCCTCATCTCTTACTGGCTGTGCCACCTTGCGCAAGTTCTTCTCTCAGCCTGTTTCTTCCCCCGTAAGAGTGCCCGCCTCATAGGAGTGTTTGGGGATTGAATGAAATGCCGCGATGTGTATAAGCACTCGGTGCGGGGGAGTGAGTGCTGGATACTCAGTGATTATTGTTGGGATTTGCATTCCCAGTCTTCTGAAAGCTCTGTTACAGCATCCTTCAGGTTAGACTGCATGGTCCACGCACCTGTTCACCTTTACAGGTCGGACTACTTATCTTCGTGTCTCTAGTCCCGTATCTGGCACAGAGTTGGCACTTATATTTGTCCAACGAGTGAATGAGGCCACAGAATGTAAGCTCCATGTGATCAGGAATATTTGCCTGTTTTATTCACCACGATCACCCCAACACTCAGTTCCCACACATGGGGGGCACTGAATAACTAATGTAACCTGTGAAATGAACTGTGGATCAATGGAGCTTCGCTAACAGGCAGCCCAAGAGCCCGGCGCTAACCATTGGCTAACTAGCTGGGAGTCTTCCTCCGTGTTCCCGAATTCTCAGCCCTGAACATCTCTCCTTTTCAAAGCTTGCTTCTCTTTGAAGAACAGAACAGAAATGATCGCTCATTATTCCTTTATATGCAGTCTCTTCCTGTGAGACAGCCCCTTGCTCTACTTCAGAGTTGAAAGCTGCGTCTGCGTAGACTCTTGGATCTTGGGGCTGGAAGAAGGCTGCACAGTTCTCCTGGTGCAGCCCTGCTGCCTTCAGTCGGGGTGTCAGGTGGATTTTGCAAACCAGACACCTGAGCACCGGGGGATTAATAGACGTGCGTGGGGCCCACAGCTGCCGGCAGATGAGTGAGTGAGGCGGATGAGAGAAGTTTCTGAGCTTCAGAGGTGCAAAGTCCTCCCTTCACGGCTGGGCCTGGACCTCAGCTCCCTGAACCCCCAGGGTGGTATCTCTCCGTGATGCCGTGCCGCCCCAGGAAAAAAGAAACCAGGCTTTGTTCTCTTTCCGTAGTTGTGATAAACACAGGGTCCTGTTTGTTGAGGTCTGCTGTGTGCCGGGGTCTGTGCCGAGCACTGTCCCAATATTCTCTTGAATCCCTCCAACCCCGCCGATGAGGTCAGTGTTGTTAGTTTCACTGCACAGCTAGGAAGCTGACTCCGAGAAGCTAAAGGACTCACACAAGGCCACCTGGGATTCCCACCCCGGCCACCTGGCGTGTCATCACTCGGCTCTCCCATTAACCGTGTTGGCCGCCTGTAGCAAGGGCGCAAGGTGACCCAATGAAAATTCCTTAGATGTTCTGATGACACTACGATGGTGTCTAGACTATGCTGAGGCAGCTGGTCAATTCAGTGGGGAAAAGAAATCAGCCATTAGGTGAACAGTCAATTGATTTATTCAGATCGGCGATGTAGAATTGTCAAGGTAAAGCGACTTCTTGTCTCTCCTTTAAGACTTGTTGTTTATGATCTAGTTGATCTCTCTCCATCTCTCCTTCTAGTCTTTCATTCTGGAAATGGTTCAGTGTCTACTAAGTGCCAAGCACTGGTATAATAGGAAAAGCACACACCGCTGCCAATATCGAGTCTGGTTTTGTGATTGGAAAGGCCAGACCATCGTTTTCCCGGAACAGTGTGACACTTATTGATTCAAATACTTTATCTGAGCAAGTTTAAGCTAATGTTCCTGCTGACTAACTCAGGTCTTCCTTGTCTTCCCCCTTCCTCAGGGAGCAAATTCACCTGCCAGTTGGGTGGGGCTGAAACCAGGCAGCGCTGGAAGACAGGAGGGGATATTTACTACTTATCAGGCTGCACTGACTGTAATTTTGAACCCCACAATACCTTATTATTATTAATTCTTTAGACTTGCATAGTTTACAAAGTCCCATCATTTCTATTAGTATTCATAACAACCCTATGTACTAGGGTGGGTAGGTATCAGTATCCTAATTTTGCACAAGAGGAAGCTGAGGGTGGGAGGGGTGAAGCATCTTGCCCAAGGTCGCAAAGTAAGTGGCAGCACTGGGCATCTGTTTGATCTTAGTTCATTGCTCTTTCTGTGCTTCCCAATGCCACTCTCCGTGCACTGTTGGTGCTCAAGTATGTTGAGAACCCGGGTTGAATATCCCAAGATGGGGAAGAAGATACACAGGAGCCCCATCTGAAAACTAATCAGGTTGTGGAGGTTACCCAGCCTTTGGACCCCCAAGCTTTGGACGTATGGAGTTACTCTGACCCTCCCCTGCAACCTCTCAGGCCTCAGTGGAACTTGAGTCTGACCCCGGGCCTCCTCATGGGTCCCCCCAGAGCATTATGATTTGGGCTTCAGATGCTGCTACTTGAAGGTCTGGAAGTCCATGGAATGTCCATTCAGAAAGGAGAGGGGGGACTGTGGGAGGCAGTAATCTCTGGATCATCAGAGCTTCTACTAGGCTCTGCAGAACACAGATGGCATCTCAGCCAACTCCCCACTGGCCTAGAAAGAATGGGCCTCCATCGTGGGCTGCTTGAGCTTCCCCCGGTGGGACTTTCTAGAGGGGACTGTGGCTCAGCCTGAGCAAGCTCTTTCTGCAGGAAAACACAAGTCAAGGCCCAGGGTGCCTCAGCTCAGCTGTACAATCTGTTCTATTCCCACACAAAAGGAGTCGCCCCATGTTGCACTGGGTACTTGAAGAGATGGGGTGTGCCCATTGGGGGACGTGCTTCTAGACAGGTTTCCTCCCTGTTTTCATTTTCATTTTGCCAAAAGTTTTCCACTGAGAGGACTGTCAACATCCATAAATCCTTGTGTATTCTGTTCACAAGGTCTCTGTTATGGATCTTAATCTCTCATCATGTTTTCCTTAAAGTAAAATGAATTTTCTATGAAAAGGAGAAGTAGGAGGTTATTGATTGTACATCATACATCAAGGAAAGCTTCATTTTGTTTTTATTTGAACAAAGCTTGGGAAAGTATTTGTTACTGCAGCAGTACTTGGAAAACAAACAGCCGTTGTGTGTGTGTGTGTGTATGTGTGTGTGTGTGTTTGTGTGCGTTGCAATGTGCGTGTGCCTATATCAGCTCAGCAGAATTATCAGAAATCAGACATTTGCCATAGCTTCTGAGTTTAGGTTGAGTTTTGATAGCTAAAATTTTGTAGACCATCATGTAAGCAATTTTAATACCTTCCTAAACTCTAGCCTCCCCATCTTTGGAGGCACCATCCCATGTCACACCCAAATATACCCCATTAAATTTATATTATGGCTGGAAAAAATTGGTAGTGATTTTGTTTTTGGAATTATTTTGCTGTGGCATATCTTACCTATTTTACCATGGGCCTGGCTTTCTCTACCATCATCATGTAGCCTCAGGAATTCTTGCAAAATGAGAAAAATCTAGCCTTTCTCCTCCACCAAATGTAATGAAATTGTTATGAGTGTTGAAGTCAACAATTCATGATGTTGACTTCATGTTATGGATTTTTAGTCACTTAATTACACAGTTAGTCATTATGGCTTTGTGGTTTTCTTTTGATGTTTTAGAGCTGATAATTTTCACTTATAAGGCCTTGGATATTTTTGTAGGCCCAAGAAGGGCCAAGAAGAGGCCATAGAACTCTAGTTCTCAACCTGTGCTTGTGACATCAAGAAACTGTGGAGATTGGCCTCAGAAAGGTCATTCTGAGAGTTTCACTGCCCAACAGAGGCACCTCACATGTACTTACATGCACACTCACACTCATGCTATGCAGTTGTTGAGATAATTAGAATCTAAAACGAAACCAAACAATGAGCTTTCTCCTGCCTGTCCCCCCTCCCTGTGGATGGTGCCTTGTGTTGTCTACGAATCTGGATAAGAAATTTGCTTCTGCTTGCTGTTGGGCTCAGCAATGCGGAATGAAACCCAGTTGGCGCCTGGGATGTGGTTCCTTGTTTACGCAGTTCACAGGACTCTTTTCTTACAGCGGCATGGAGCACTGATGCAGCCCTCAGGGGCTGATTAAGTGGCCAACCTTCCCATTTTAGAGAGAAATAAAAAAGGGGTACCAGGCAGAAAAAGCCTCTCCTGGGAGATTCCCCGGAGACTTCCCAGGGTGGAGCCCTTTTCTAGCTCAGTCACTTTACAGTCCGCACGTTCCCAAGTGCGTTTTCAAAGACTCACGCAATGTTTTTATAAAAAATCAGGAATTTGGGGCCGGCCCCGGTGGCATAGTGGTTAAGTTTGGAGCCTCCTCTTCGGTGGCCCAGCGTTCGTGGCTTCAGATCCCGGGCATGGACCTATACACTACTCATCAAGCCATGCTGTGGTGGCATCCTACATACAAAATAGAGGAAGATTGGCACAGATGTTAGCTCACTGACAGTCTTCCTCAAGCAAAAAGAGGAGGATTGGCAATAGATATTAGCTCAAGGCCAATCTTCACCAAAAAAAAAAAAAAAATCAGGAATTTGGTGAAGAGAGCAGAAGGGCAGTGCTGAGTGCCTGTTCTTGGCCAGAGTGGGTGCTAGAGAGACAGCGATGAATGTGATGCAGTTGGTGCCCTTGAGGAATACAGGATGATGTGAGCTGGAATGGTGGCTGGAGACAGCCGGCCGTGGGAAGGTCTGGGGCACCGACTCCAAGCCCTGCCACAGGGAGCTGGGAACTCTATGAGCAGAGGAGCCCAGGACGCTGTTACCACATGCCCGAGCTCAGTCACCTACAATAACTGAGCCACACTGAGCCACGGGCGTGGCCCAGGATTGAGTAACTGTGGCTTTGCCACTGCCGTGCTGAGAGCCACCTCTGTCCCCTTTCATTCGTAGCTCTGCTTAGTAGGTGCTTATGAAGCATCCACCTTGTGGCTGATTTTATGCCAGGAGCTGGGGGTCCAGCAGTGGTGGGAACAGCATTGCCCCAACCTTGGGAGACTGTCTAGGACATGTAAACATTGACCTAATAATTACAGAAAAATGGGAGTTACACGAAAGGGAGCGCAGGGTTCTGTGGGCTTCAGTCTCTTCATCTGTAAGGTGAGGGAAGTAGTGGGGTTGTTGGTGGTATTCAGATGTGGCAGTGACCTTTGATTTGGAATGCAGCCTTTCTGGAACCTGAATATGTGAAACATGAAAAAGCAGAGTTGTTTTGATCAGATCAGCATCCTCTTTGTGTATAGTGGACTCTACTGCCGTATGGGACCCACTCTGAAAACCGATGGGTGAGGTTATCCCTGAGAAGCCTTCCAGGATCCCATGGTATTCTAGAATTCTGTGACTTCTTGGTGACAGGTGAGGTCCCTTCCATTCCAAGCCACTGCGATGCTGTGTCTGGAATCCCAGACTGTCAGTTGGATCGGGGCTAGCATCTTTCTTTGTATATGGATGCCAGATTCACACTTGATTTTTCTTTGGGGGATGGGAGGATCACGAATGCTGAAGCTTCCATTCAAGGAGGCTGACTGCAGGAGACAAGAGGAGAGATGATTGCTGTGTCCCTCTGGCTATGCAGAGTGGCTCTCAGCTGGAAGGACCGGGGTGGAGCTATTGGCACTGTCATCTCATCTGCCACACTGGCCAGAGCCACTGAACCCCATCCCCACTCAGAATGTCCCAGGAACCTGCAGACCACAGCCAGCATCCTTACGGGAGCCTCACCTTAGTCTTATTCTCCACATTCTCCTCGTCCCAGTCCCTTCCTCCTGACACCCCGGATCTGCCTCGCTCTGATGGTATTAGTTCCCTATTGGCTGCAGGGTCAAGTCCAAGCTCCTCATCCTGGCGCCCCCCTAATCCTGCCTCAATGGAACCTCAGTAGCCTCCAGGCTACTCCCATCCTCACCTGAACACTTTCATTCCTAATTCCAAGCTTCTGCCCAAGCTGTTTGTCCACCTGGAGTGGCTGCTTTCCTGCCCTCCTCTCAGCTGCACTGCTCCAAGTCAAACACTGCATTTTCCCTGAAGCTGCCCCAGAACAAGCAGATGTTCCCTTCTTTGAAAGCCCACAGCATTTGCTTGCTGTCTAAAATGCTTCAGCTGTGGATCATACGGGTCCTTTTGTTGGAAATCTGTTGCTATGGCTGTGACCCACCTCTCCCATTACACCATAAGCTGTTTGAGAGCAGAATCTGGATCTTCCAGTTCGTTTGTCCCTTTTCCTGCTCTGTACTCAGCGAAGCTATCACTTGATCAACTCTTCCCAAATCAGAGCACAAACATATGTATTCCATCAGAACGTTCTGATTGCTAAAGGTGGTTGGAGGTGAAGGTGCCATCCTTGACAATAAGAGCACTTGATTTTAACTGGCCAATCTGGTGTCAAATTGCATTTGGTTGGTAGTGTCAGAGACCAAACTAACAGTGGCTTAAACAGGCCAGGGAGATGGTTTTCTCTCTTATAATAGTCCAAGGCAGGTAGGTAGTCTAAGGTCAGGAAGGTGTTTCTGTATCTCAGGTTCCTTTGTCTTTCTGCTCTGCCATCCTTAGCACATGGTTTGCATTCTGATGGGACTTCATGGTTCCAAGATGGCTGCTACAGCTCCACTCCTTGCTTTCATGTTTTAAGCAGGATGAAGAATGATGAAGGGTGGGGAAAGGGTACCTGCCAGGAGAGTCAGCCCTTCTTTTAAGGAGCTTCACTGATGCCCCACCCACTAATCCTGCTTATAGCTCTTTGGCCAGCATGTAGCCCCCAGTTACCATTTCTCCAAGGGAGGCTAAGAAATTTAGTTCTTTAGCTGGACGTATTGTTCCTACCACCACTACCCAATCAGAGTTCTTTTAGCAAGGAAGAGGGCGGGAAGGGATATTGATTAGGTTGGCAACCAGCAGTGCCTGTGTAGCTGGTTAATGGCACCTATTGTGTTTCAGGCTGAGTAGGTGCCTTGTCAAAGAAGGCAACGGATATTTTCAGTCCATGCTTTGCAGTTTTCTGCTGGTGCATCCCAGGACTTCAGAGATTGAGTTTCTCCAAGACCTCATCCTTAGACAAGTGTTTCTTGAGTGACTGACCCTGAGCCCCCAAAGTCACTGAACTGTAATTGGCCTCATAAAGGGGTGATGGCTGACACCCTGGTTGTGGCCAGCTCATCCCTTAGTGCTGAGGAATGGTCCTAGTGTTCTGGATCACTTTAAAGATTTGTTAAAGCAAAGGTAAAGCCAGGCCATGCCCTCTGTGTTAAAGTCATTGTCCCCAGTACTTGATAATGAGCATAATCTTGATTCCATGCAACTTTGAGCTTCAACACAGACTTAGTTTAATATTTCTGTAGGTTTTAATGACCTGATTAGATTAATGAGTAAATTCTGATTTTTAAAAATGATTGATTTGCTTTTAAAATCACCCTAGTGTGTAAAGAGACTCTAAAAGAAATTAGCCTTGGACCGGAAACCGTTCCACGTCATGATTTTTATGGTCAGGCCCTGTTCATTTCCTAAGGAAGACCATGGTCTTCCAGCTTGGTCATTCGTCTGGCTCACCAGATAAGCTGGATACCACTCTTGCTTTTACCATTGCTCACAAGGTTCTCTCCACCTGGGAGGAGAGTCCTTTTTACCCACCTCTGTTTTCTGTTGGCAGGGTATTTAGTGTTTAGAGATGAGTGAAGTGTCTTGTTTGTGAATTACCACGGACTGTCTCAGGGTTGAAAAGATGGGCAAAGTCAAGCGTGATGGAGGCAAAAGACCCTTTATAAATAGGTAGACACTTTGGGGATCCTGGAAAACCTCTCTCTGGGGCCACTTGTAAAAGCAAGTAGATGCTCCGTTCTCCGGTTTTAGAGCTCTCTATGAAGGTAGAGTTTTAGGGGATTTGCCCAGCAAAGAGAATCGGAGGGAGATTTGATTTTGTCCTAAGATAAAAAGGGCTTGGTATCTTTGGCTGCTTTCAGTTGCAAGTGATAATACATCCAACCCAAACTCACATAAGCATAAAGGCGAAATATTGGCTCCTGTACAGGAGAAATCCAGAGACAGGGCTAACTTCAGGGGCTGCTTGATGGAGGGCTCTGTCCTGTGCTTGCCCTCAGTTGCCCAGTAGAGGAGACAGACAGGGCACCTGGGTAAATGTGATAAGAGGCTGGAATGTGGGAATTAGGAGCATGGAAAGGGAGGTTGGGAGGTGTAGGGGGATGAAGGCAGTTCTGTCTTAGACCAATCAGGCTTTGAGGAGGGAAGCAAAAGGACAGGGGTGCATTCTTCCCCCAGATTTGAACTGACTTTGGGCAGGTCTTGGGGGTGGGCCTTGAAGAGTGGGACAAATCCCAGAGGGAGCTGAGTGGGAACAGTGGGGAGAAGAAGATGAAGGGTGAGCTAGAGAGGCTGCCCATAGCGAGGAGATGGTCGCCCACCGCTGCTCTCTGCCGTCTGTTCAATTGAACAGCTCATTTCATTCAACACTGACTACATTCTAAGCTTTTTACAACACACTATCTCATGCAGTCTTCACAGTAGTGCCATGAGGCATGCGCTGTTCTTGGCCCCATAGACACAGGAAGGTTACGTGACTTGTCTCAAGTCCCATCATCTGTAAGTAGCAGAATCGGGACTCAGACCTGGGGCTGCTGAGATGGAGTTTGTGCTTGCTCCCGCCCGGCCACCCTGCACACCGGTTGAAAAAGGCCCGTGCTCTTGAGCAGGGGTTCAACCAGGAGCTGGCCTAGGTGGTCCCGAGGTCCCTTTTGGTTCTGAGTTTATGATTTCAGGGAAGACGGAAGGTCTGGACTTGGGTGGGGGTAAACTGAGAGGATTTTGTGGACACACCCCCATTGAGGGAAGTTGGAGGTACGGGGGGGGAGGCACCCCAGGCCAGAGAATGGCTTTTGTGATGGTCTAGTGAAAGCATCCTATAGCCAGATCTCTCGGCTACAGGAGGTATCATGTGATGGAACCCTTTACATCGAAGCCACTCCTAAATTTTAGCCAATAAAAAGCGAGTGTGATTTTTACTGGAGACAGAGACCCTGGCTTGCCAGACTCTGTCTCTGGGTGCCTGGGAGTAAATAGCCAAGGTCATAGGATCACATCTCCACTCTGGTTCTGCAGGGAATGAAGACGTTTGTCAGGGCTTCCCAGACACAAAAATGGAGTATTTTTATGAGAAGTTTTTACAGTGACTGTCATAACCACCAATATTCCTAAAACATACTGAGGGTAATCGTAGTTTATTCCTATAAGTGTTTTGTTTAGAGCAGCATGTCTAATCTGTAAATCTCCACGTAAACTCTACCCATCCATTTTTCACATGGGCCAGGTAGTAGTTCAGCTGATCACTGAAGACATTATTTACTGAAGGAGTCCTCCTAACCGGGGGAAAATTTAATTCCGTCCAAGCCAGCCCAATTTAGCTGCATTTTATTGAGCTGCCTGTGAGCCTTACACTGTTCTAGGCTAGGAGATGTGGAGTTAAATAAGGTAGAATTCCTGCCTTCATGGATGTTTTAATTAACTATCACAGCATAAGAAAGTACCCTAAAACTTAGTGGCTTAAAGCAACCATTTTATTTCACTCTCAGTTTTGAACATTAGGAACCTAGGAAGGGCTCAGCCGGGCAGTTCATCTCTGATGCACTTCTCTGGGGTGGCTGGAGCTGGAAGCTCTGCTCCCAAGATGGCTTCCTTACACGTTTCGTGCCTTGATGCTTTTCACCCACCTCTCTTTACATAGCGTCTCATCTTTCAGGTCCTCTCCACGTGGCTCGGGCTTGCTACAGCATAGAGGTCTCAGGGTAATGGCCCTTCTTCTGTGATGCCTGGCTTCCAAGAGGCAGAAAGTAGAAGCTTCCAGATCAGTTCATAGCTATGTCCAAAACCGGCACAGTGTCACTTTCACCGTTGGCCAAAGCAGTCACAAGGCATAAAGCGTGACTCACTTTTAAGAGAGTAGGCAGAATTCCACCTCCTGAAGGGAGAGTGGCGAGGTCACATCGCAGAAGAGCATGTGTGTGGGAGAGACAGTTGCAGTCATCTTTAGAAAATACAGTCTGCCACAACAAACGATATCAGGATGCACCATTTAGTAAATTGTAATGTGGGGTAATAACCCAACAACAAAAGCGCCAGCCAGTTGAAAGAGGAGCCCAGAGATGGAGTCATAGGCTCCCTCGTGGAGTGGGGGTGGGGAGAGGGTCAGAGAAGTCTCCCTGGAGAAAGAGGCAACTGAGATGGGTTTTGAAAGATGACTAGTTTGTGCATTTCTGGGATAGGGAGCAGTGTGTGTGAAGGCCTGGTGGTGGGGTCCTCATGAAGAGTTCCCCCAGAAACTTCAAAACTCTCCCACACTTCATTACTTATATTTAATTTTAGTTGGGTTTGTGTGTGTGTTAAGTGTAGGGATGGATATGGGTATATACATACATGTATATGTATTTATATATAATTACATATATACATGCACACATATACACGTATGTGGATATAGCCATATCCATATATATTTTTTTTATTTATTTATTTTTAAACAGAGACCTCCATTCAGCCTTTCGCTCAGCGAAATTGTCCTGAGCACCTAATGTGTGCCTGACAGTGTTCTAGCTGCTGAGGATGTGATATGGAAGAAAGCAGAAGCAGTAAACAAAAGAGGTCTGTTCCTGGAGCTTGTGTTCTGTGATGGAGACCAGCAGTAAATAGATGAACATTTTGACACGTGGTGTGATTTCAGGTAGTGCTGAGCGATAAGGTGGAGACCACAGGGAATGCTACGTTAGACAGAGCGGCCAGGTCCGCGTCTCGGGAGGTGACACTTAAGCAGAAATGGGGGATGATCCTGGGCAGAGAGTTCCAGGCAGCGCGTGTGTGAATTGTTTTAGCATTTATCTCCCACCTTACACTGTGGTTCTCTCTGTAAACCCACCTCGTTGCCTTGTAGGTTCTCTGAGGTCACACGGCTAGAGCGAGGGTGGGACTCGCTGTCCAGTGCTCTTGGCTGCTCTGAGCCCCGGAGGAGGAGGGCAGCCGCAGGCTGGGGATGGTCAGCTTCCAGGCCTTGAGCTCCAGGGCAATGGCTTCTCAGGGTGGTGAGCAGCCTGTTCTGTTTGGATGCCTTCCGTCCTGTTGTTCCTGGCACCAGGAGATTTGTTTTCACTTAGGGAGAATCTGGCCTCAGCCACAGCTTTGGTGTTCTCGGGAAGCTGGCCCTTTCCCAAGAGGAGGAATGTGGGGCAGCATCGTCATCGCGGTGAGCAGTCTCGCTAATAAGGAAGCGTGGCTGGGATCCCAAAGAGGGAATGATGACTCAGAGTAAGGTACGTACCAGGTTCGTACCAGGTTCCCTGGCCACTCATCTTCTGTATGCAGGCATGCATTCATGCATTCATTCATTCATTCATTCCCCAAACATGTAGATGGAAAGGCAGAGCTTCAAATTCAGCTCTACCACCTACAAGCTGTGTAACCTCAACAGGTTATTTAACCTCTCTGAGCCTTTGTTTCATCTATAAAATGGGTATGATACCTATTTTTCAAAGTTGTGAGGATTAGATGAGAGGAAGCCCTGGGGATACGATTGCCAGATTCAACAAATAAAAAGGACAGGACGCCAATGAAATTTGATTGTCAGATAAACAAGGAATGTTTTCTAGTACAAGTATGTCCCGAATATTGCATGCTTATCTGACATTCAGTTTTAACTGTGCATCATGTATTTTAACTGGCAACCCTACCTGGGGATAAAGATGAGAGAAAAAAATGCCTGACTTTGAGGAGCACACGCCAGCAGTAGGACAGGCATGGAGAACATAATTGCAGTGCAGGGCGATGTGACTTGTGTCAGAGGTGTAGACAGAGTGCTGTGGAAACACAGACATCCCCCTCTGGGCTCTTAAGAAATCCAGACTGCCCCTTGCTGATTGCTGGCAGGCTTGTCGAATACCCCAGGAGACTGTGGGGTTGACGCCACGAGAGCACAAAATACAAGTGCATTCAGTGAGACGGACAGTTCGTTTTCTTTTCCATCGAGTAATCTGGGAAGAATAACTCTGTTTTCTTCCCTCTCAAAGCAAAAGGTGATCTTTGTTGATCAGGAAACAGAATCCATTACTTCCACTCATTTTCTACAGGCCATTTAAAAATGAAATTAATTTGGGGGGGAAATCACATTGTTCCCTGACTTTATGGAATGTGCATCTCTCACATAAAATGCTAATAATTCATTATTCCGGTTCCCTGGAGATCTGGAGGTAAATTTGCCGTGTGCTACCTGGGGATCTAATAGGAGACACACAATTGGAGTTTTTGGCTCCAAACTGAAATTTACCCAAAGCATCTCTTTGGGTAAGTCACAAGCATCAAAATAGTGGGAGAACAGGTTGGGAATGTTTTTTAAAAGATGATATCTCCCAGACAGTCTTGTCTTCCCTCACAAATGTTGGTACTGAACACAGTCTGATCAGCATCACTGAAGGCTCCCTCTTCCTTCCCAGGTGTGGCAGGGGACATTTTAGATTCAGGGGGTTGTTTAAAAACCCTGAAAGCCAAAAGACTGTTTGGGAGTTCTCTCAGTTGCTAGAAACCGAATCCCCCGTGAGGTTCGAGTTTTCCACTGCACCATGGTGAAGGGTGGGAGGGAGTCGAAGGTAGGGTTTGTGCTGATGGAATTGGCAAAGGGGGAAAAAACAGGGTCTGGAGCTGATCTCCAGGGAGGTGGGAGGGTACATCGTGGGGTTAGGAAAAGCGTTGTTCAATTACGGGATTCACAGCTAATTTTAACTGATTAGTAAGTGCCCGGCACTGTGCTAAGTGCTCTTCATGTGGAATCTCTTTGATCCTCACCCATACCACATGCGATAGGTGTCTGGGTTCCCGTTTTTACAGACTGGAGACACAAAATGTTTGAATTACCTGCCCAGGGCCACACAGCTAATAAATAACCCCGGGCCTTCTGATTGCAAAGCCCTTGAGCATCACCACTGTGTTCCACCTCATTTGGCCATTGGACTTTCTCCTAAAGGAGTGTCCCATTTGCTACAGGTATTTCTGCTCTCTCTGCCTGCTGTAGTGGGTGGAGGATTGGCCTGGCTTCTAATGCCCCTTCCCAGTCGACCACACGTGCGTGCGTGACCTGAGGAAGGTCTTGGGACCCCCCAAGGCGTCAGCCTTCTTCTCAGTGAAATGAGGCATCAGGCTGAGTTAGGGGGTGTCTTTTCTGGATCTGAAATCCTGTGTGTCCTACCGATGGCAAGCCATTTGGTTTCATTCACTCACCTCTTCCGTAGTGGATTAATTCATTCACTAAATATCTCCCTCGTGCCAAGTCTGTGCCCCAGACACTATGGTGAATAAGCAGCCAGTTCTGGCCCTTGCAGAGCTTGGTGTCTAGGAGAGAGACAGCCAAGTAAAGAGGCTATTATGGTAGAGGGTGACAAGAGCTGTTAGGAGGGAAGGGCAGGGTGATGCAGGGGCGCCCGTCTAAGACTTGGTGGGGTCAAGTGAGGCTCTGGTGAACGGAGGGCCATCTAAGGTAAGAGCTGAAGGGTGTACAGGAGTTGGCTGGGTTTAGAGGGGACAGTTTGTGCAAAGGGAGGGCACACATGGCACGCTTGGGGAATGGAGAGCTGTCCTGTCTGGATGGAGGATGGAGTGCAGTGGGGAGGGAACAGTCCGGAGGGGGACGAGCATGTACAAATAGACAGGGGCCACATTGTGCAGGACCTCAGAGGCCCCTGGGAGGAGTCTGGTGTTCTCAGAGCAGTAGGCAGACACTGAAGGTCAGGGCTGCCCTGGGTGGTTACCCAGGTTGTGTCCTGCACAAGGGTGCCATCTATGGGGGGCCCCTCCACTCACCAAGCCACGGGCCCCAGTGCAGGGCCTGTGTCTGCCTGGAGGAGGGCACTTTTTTATAATTCGTATCAAGGAGCCTTAAGGGCCAGTGCTATCCTTGCTATCAGGAGAATGATATGATCAGATTCGTGTTTCCAAGCCTTTCCTCTGGTTGCAGGACTTATCGGATGAAGGAGCAGGCAGGAGGTGGAGAATGGGGGGTGTAAGGCAGAAAAAAGACGGTAGCAGCTTGGAGAAGCAATTGGGATGGAGAGAAGTGAATGGATTTGAGATACCGAGCAAGTCTGTGGCCTGTATGAATCACCTGGTTCTCACTGCCTCCCGTGAGATAGTGAGTGAGTGAGGAAATTCTTTCGGGAGCAGAGATGCTAAATCGTGGGGGAACGCTGCGGGGAGGAGGAGAAGTGTTTTGCCCCTAGGCGACTGAGAGAGCCAGAGTTAGGTGTGGTCC
The DNA here is from genome assembly GCF_020826845.1 of Diceros bicornis minor. Lineage (NCBI taxonomy): Eukaryota > Metazoa > Chordata > Mammalia > Perissodactyla > Rhinocerotidae > Diceros > Diceros bicornis. The sequence continues at coordinate 16,954,006 of NC_080764.1, read as the reverse complement.
CCTGCTATCCAGCTCCTGCTCAGAACTCTGATCCGACTGCAGAAGGCCCATTAGATGGTGGCTGTGTAGCCTAGTGGCCAGACTCAAGGCCAAGAGTCCGGAAATGTAGGCATTCAGCTCGTTTTAGGCTGCTCTTCTGTGTTTCCGAATGGCATTCTCCCTGCCTCTCTCTCCTTATAGCCTGATCCTCACGCATTTATGGAGTGCCTGCTCAGGGCCCGGCTCTGTGCCCAGCACAGCGGGGGATAAAGGTCCCTAACGCACAGGCTCAGCCCTCAAGGAACTCACCAATGTGCAGTAATGAGCCGACAGTCAACCATCGAAGACTACCTGAGGGGTGCTCAAGGAAAATTCCAGATTATCAGTGTTAAGTGAGGAGGGGACAGTGGATATTGACATAGGATCTGGAGTCAGACAGAACTGGGTTCAGATTCTGGCTTTGAAAACTTGTCCTAGCTCTGATCCCTGGCCAGTCACATAACCTCTCTGAGCCTCAGTTTGCCTATGTGTAAAATGGGAACTTAAGTGGTTTGCTTTAATGATTAAATAATTCAAGGTATACAAAGTGCTTAGCAGCTATTTCTGCTCTTTCTGCCTGCTGTAGTGGGTGGAAGATTGGCCCCCAGGTGACTGAGAGAGTCTAGTAGACACTCTCTAGTGTCTCTAGTGTTTACTAGAGAGTAACCATTTTTATTTATTTATTTATTATTATTTTTTTTGGTGTGAGCTAACATCTGCCAATCCTCCTCTTTTTTTGCTGAGGAAGACTGGCCTTGGGCTAACATCCATGCCCATCTTCCTCTACTTTATATGGGATGCCCCCACAGCATGGCTTGACAAGCGGTGCATTGGTGCGCGCCCGGGATCCGAACCAGCGAACCCCAGGCCGCCGCAGCGGAGCGCGCACTTAACCACTTGAGCCACCGGGCCGGCCCCGAGAGTAACCATTTTTAATATTGATTAGGATAGGCCAATTTTTTTCCACATCTTTGGTGTACAGTCCTATAAGTTTTGACAAATGCATAGAGTCATGTAACCAATACCACAGAAAAAAAATACAGACCATTCTATAACCTCCCTCTAAATTCCCTTGTCTTATTCCTTTGTACATAAACTCTCCCTATGTTCTTTTTTTTTTCCTTGTGGTAATTTATTATCTCTCAGTTTTTGTAACAGCTTTCTTGAGATATAATTCACATACCATATAATTCACCTATTTAAAGTGTACAAGTCAATGGATTTTAGTACATTCGCAGAGGTGCACAACCATCACCACAATCCATTTTAGGACACTTTCGTCACCCCCAAAAGAAACCCCGTATCCTTTAGCAGTCACAGTCCATTTCCTCTACATATCCCCACCTCCCCTGCCCCAACCCCTAACAACTGCTAATCTACTTTCTGTCTCTATGGATTTGCGTGTTCTGGACATTTCATATAAATGCAGTCATACACTGTCTGGTCTTTTGTGACTGGCTTCTTTCACTGAGCAGAGCATTTTCCAGGTTCATCCATGTTGCAGCATGTATCAGTACTTCATTCCTTTTTATTGCTGAATAATATTCCATAGTATGGATATATCGCATTTTGTTTATCTGTCAGTTGATGGACATTTGAGTTGTTTCTGCTTTTTGGCTTTTATCAATAATGCTGCGATGAACATTAGCGTACAAGTTTTTGTGTGGACATGTGTTTTCATATGGAATTGCTGGGTCATAGGGTAACTCCATGTGTAACTTTTTGAGGAACTGCCAGACTGTTTTCCACAGTGGCTGCACCATTTTACAGTCCCACAAGCAGCGTATGAAGGCTCCAGTCTCTCCATGTTCTCGCCAACACTTGTTATTATCTGTATTTTCGGTTGTAGCCATCCTAGTGAGTGTGAAGTGGTATCTCAGCATACAGTCTCCACATATATACCCCTAAGCCCTGGCAACCCCTGATTTACTCTCTGGCCCTATCGTTTTGCCTTTTCTGGATTGCAATAGCTGTCATTGTGCGTTATATCGCCTTTTGCCTCTGCCTTCTTCCACCTAGCATAATGCACTTGAGATTCATACCTGTTGTTATGCTCCTTTTTGTTGCTGGGTTGCATTCCATTGCATAGATGTACCACCCTCGGAGCCTCTGCTCTTAATGCATAGGAAAGTTTGTGGGACCCCTCGCCCAAGTGAATCAAAGACTCTTTCCCCTTGCCAGGGGTTTATAGTTTGGGGGGCCTTTTCTGCACCTCCCTGGGCTGCCAGCATTGCAGGAGACTGGCCTGTCGCTCTTGCAGGTCCCTCTGAGCTGCAGAGCTGCGTCCACGGTCAGTGAGCTGGAGCCCCGAGGAGCAGAGACCCACCTGGGGTTAGAATTTCTGTGCTGTGGCTCTGACATGGCATTTGTGACAAGAAGCCTCCGTGTGTGGGCCACAGCCCTGTGAGACAGGTGGGGCCTGGACCACCGGGACAGCTGCTGCTGGGGCCTCCGCCGTCTGGCTGTCTCCCTTCTCATCAGGGAACCTCCACAGCTTCTTGGACTCATAAACAAAGCCATTTTTTTGTTCTCTTATCTGTTTTCATGGCTGGCTCGCAACTCGGGGCTCTGAGCACTTGCCACCTGCCTCCTCCCCACTCCCCAAGTGCGGCAGATTTCCAACTCTTTATTACAGGCCCAGGGAGAGGATGATGTAACGATAATAAAATAATAATGAATTTCACATACCAGGTTCATTATCTACATTGGAATTCACGAGATAGACATAATCACTTTATGCAGGAAGAAATCAAGGTCCCGGGTGGGTAAATAACTTGTTCAAAGTCACCTGCTGGTAAGCAGCAGTGCCGGGATTTGAACCCACCATCTGTGCTTTTATCCACTACCAGTGTGTCCCAGACCTCAGTCATTTGCATACCACCTTCATGAGTTCCTTCTCCCACCTGTGCTTTATTTATCTAACTTTTTTTGTGTGTGTGTGGGGAAGATCAGCTCCGAGCTAACATCCATGCCAATCTTCCTCTTTTTGCTGAGGAAGACTGGCCCCAGGCTAACATCCGTGCCCATCTGCCTCTACTTTATATGGGACGCTGCCACAGCGTGGCCTGACAAGCAGTGCATCGGTGCGCACCTGGGATCCGAACCCCAGCCGCCAGCAGCGGAGCGTGCGTACTTAACCGCTATGCCACAGGGCCGGCCCCCTAACATTTTTATTATAATCAACTTCGCATTAACATTTTTTATTCATCAAAAACACGTCCAGTGCACAAACACATGTGACACAGAGGGTCTGGTGTGCTGGTTGTATTTTTTGTAATATACTTTAAAATAAACACATAACTGAAAATAAAAATGTTCATCCACCTGTCACCTAAAACCAGCTCATGTCCACCAGGGATACGTGGAGCACACGTGGGGGAAGGAAACAGCGTGGTATGCAGTGATTTGCCTACAGGCCTGTGTTTCTCCCTCGATGGGGAGTTACACGTGCCTATGATGTATTCACCTCTGCATCCTCAGCACCATGCACCGTAACAGACCCGTGACGGGCACTTGCTACGTGATTAATGAGTCAATGACAGGATGAATGGAGTGATAAAGGGGAAGGTGAAGAATGAGTGGCGTTTCCTCTTCCTTACGGAGGAGACTGGAAGGAAGCTTCTCTCTCTGACTGTTGATGAGATAGGGAGGCTGGCAGGGAGCTGGGGCACCAGGGGAACAAAAGTGCTTAGAAGCTATGATGGCTGCGGCCACCATGGAGATGTTGGGAGGCTGGCATTCTCCATGTTAAGTCCTTCCAACCCTCTCAGGCTCTTGGTTTGTGGGACTGAGGACACTGTCATCTTATTACAGCCCTTCCAGTCGCTTTGATCCCTGAATGTGGAGAAATCAGCGTGCGTCTGGTTGTTTCTCTAGCCAAAGGAGTTCCCGTCCTCTGTGCCGCTCACTGCTTTCCTTCCTCCCCCAGCTCTCTTCACACGGTCCACCCCAGACAGATTCTGCACCATCTCCTCTAGAGGAAAATGCAGCTACAGTCTCAGCAGCAGTCAAGACCACAGAGCTGCATTTGGTATTTGGATGAGTCAGGAGATCTGCCCATGAACCAATCAGTCAACATTTATTGAGGACCTACTATGTGCCAAGCATTGGGCAAAGTGCCCCTGAATTCTCTCATACTTCAGAATCAGGCCGTCTAGGCATTGGCACTGAGGGCAGAACCTGATTTCTGAGTTTAAAAGGAAAAGCTCAGCTTGACACATATTAATTGAAGCCCAACTGTGTGGAGGGATCAGAGCTCAGCCTTGAGAATTCCAAGATCGGTTGCTGACCTCAAGGAGCTCAGGGGAGCCTGAGGAATCTTGTGGAAGTACAGCTTGGGAAGTTGCATGTGCATCGGGCAGTGTCTTGAAATGTCACCGTACTTGTACCCTTAGACAGCCAGCTTATTATGGGCACGTTCAGCAGGCAAATGTCATTCATGAATTCAACTAATATTTATGGGGCATCTTTTGCAAGGATGGCAAATGTATGCCACACGTGTGCTCCTGTTCCCGCTGGCTGCTCCACGGTGGGTGTCCTCGTGGTGGCCTTCGCACCCTTCAATGCCCCAGACATACAGAGTTAGTATTTGAAGTAAAATCTACAGCCCCTACTCTGTTCTTCGAAAGGCACAGGGGCTAACATGTCCTTTCTTTCATGAAATGATGGTGCTCCGAGCATTGCACGGTACCACACAGGCTACATATCGTCTAGCTCCAGGGGCACCATTCACTTAGGCCACCATGTGCTCGGTGGTCTCTGGTCCACCCTGTGGTGCCCTGATGGGATAGGAGATGGTAGTGGATGATTCTGAGCTTTTAAAGCCCTTACTTGGCAAGATAAGGTTGGAACCCACATTGTTGATCTCCTGCAACTATTAAAAGAATATTACTTGTCTGTGAAATTCCTTCCTTCCTCCCTTCCTCCCTTTCTTCCTTCCTTCCTCCTTCCCTCCCTCCCCTTCTTCCTCTCTTCCTTCCTCCCTTCCTTTCTCTCTTCCTTCCTTGCTTCCTTCCTTCCTTGCTGCCTTCCTTCCTTCCCACTCTCTTTCCCTCCTTCTTTCTTTCCCTCTCTTCTTCCCTCCCTTCTCTCCCTCTGTCCTTCTCTCTCTTTTAGATTACCTACAATATGCCAGACACTATTCTGGGATACAGCAGTAAAGAAAACAGACAAAAACCCCTGCCCTCATGGGCCCCACATTCAACTAGGGGAGACAGAAGTTAAATAAAATCAGTGATATAACATATATAGTCTGCTATGTGGGGTTAAGTGCTACAGAGAAAAATAAAACAGGAATGGGGATAGTAAGTCTTTGGAGACTGTGATTTTAGAGAGGGTGGCAGGGGAAAGCCTCATTGAGAGAGTCAAAGAAGTTAGGGAGTGAGCTATGCAGATAACTGGGGAAGGGCCTTCTAGTGCATGCAGAGTTCCTGAGGCAGGAATGTGCCTGGCGTGTTTGAAGAATAGTAAGGGGCTGGCTGGAGTGGATCAAGCAAGGGGAAAGCATAGGGGATAGTTCAGGCAGGTAATGAGGGGTGGGGCCAGACTTTGGAAGAGTGTTAGAATTCTGTCCCAAATAATGGATCTCAAAGTGTAGTCTCTGAACCACCCCAGATGTACTGAATCAGAAACTCTGGGGGTAGGGTCCACAGTCTTTGTTTAAACAAGCCCCGCCAGGGGATTCTGATGCCACTACAATGCGAGAGCCACTGCTATTGAACGCCTAGGCCACTCGTGATCCTCCTGCAGGGTCTGCTGTTCCCTCCTGTGTGTAGTACCAGACAGAAGGGGCAGTCATGTTGACCTGACCTCCTGACCCCAAGAGATGCCATCATCTTAGTGTCTGGAAATTGACATTCAGACTAATAAAAAAGTCAGACACTGTGCCTGTGCTCAAACTGAGGTCGAGTGACCGTGAGGGACAGAAGCAGGAGGCAGGGATGTGTGGGCTGATGCCCGGGAGATGGGATCATTGACTGTCAAGGTGGAGAGACCCTGAGGACATCTGGTCCTGTCCTCAAATTTGTCAGAGAAGACTGAGGCCTAGAAAGGGGAGATGACTGATAATTAGACACACTTGGGGCTCCTGTGGTTCCTCTGGACTTCTGGGCACCTGATTCCTTTCAAATTGTGCCTGCAGGCTCAGAGCTTTGTGGCACCCAGAGAGTACTGCTGCTCCATAGATGTAGGGGATGTTGGTGGTGTAGGAAGGTGTAGGAGATATTGGTGGTGTAGGTAGGTTGTAGGGGATGTTGGCAGTATAGGTAGGTGTAGGGGATGGTGGTGGTGTAGATAGGTGTAGGGGATGTTGGGAGTGTAGGTAGGTGTAGGAGATGTTGGGAGTGTAGGTAGGTGTAGGGGATGGTGGTGGTGTAGGTGGGTTGTAGGGGATGTTGGGAGTGTAGGTAGGTGTAGGGGATACTGGTGGTGTAGGTAGGTGTAGAGGATGTTGGGAGTGTAGGTAGGTGTAGGGGATGGTGGTGGTGTAGGTGGGTTGTAGGGGATGTTGGGAGTGTAGGTAGGTGTAGGGGATACTGGTGGTGTAGGTAGGTGTAGGGGATGTTGGGAGTGTAGGTAGGTGTAGGGGATGGTGGTGGTGTAGGTAGGTGTAGGGGATGTTGGGAGTGTAGGTAGGTGTAGGGGATGGTGGTGGTGTAGGTGGGTTGTAGGGGATGTTGGGAGTGTAGGTAGGTGTAGGGGATGGTGGTGGTGTAGGTGGGTTGTAGGGGATGTTGGGAGTGTAGGTAGGTGTAGAGGATACTGGTGGTGTAGGTAGGTGTAGGGGATGTTGGGAGTGTAGGTAGGTGTAGGGGATGGTGGTGGTGTAGGTGAGTTGTAGGGGATGTTGGGATTGTAGGTAGGTGTAGGGGATACTGGTGGTGTAGGTAGGTGTAGAGGATGTTGGGAGTGTAGGTAGGTGTAGGGGATGGTGGTGGTGTAGGTGGGTTGTAGGGGATGTTGGGAGTGTAGGTAGGTGTAGGGGATACTGGTGGTGTAGGTAGGTGTAGGGGATGTTGGGAGTGTAGGTAGGTGTAGGGGATGGTGGTGGTGTAGGTAGGTGTAGGGGATGTTGGGAGTGTAGGTAGGTGTAGGGGATGGTGGTGGTGTAGGTGGGTTGTAGGGGATGTTGGGAGTGTAGGTAGGTGTAGGGGATGGTGGTGGTGTAGGTGGGTTGTAGGGGATGTTGGGAGTGTAGGTAGGTGTAGGGGATACTGGTGGTGTAGGTAGGTGTAGGGGATGTTGGGAGTGTAGGTAGGTGTAGGGGATGGTGGTGGTGTAGGTGAGTTGTAGGGGATGTTGGGATTGTAGGTAGGTGTAGGGGATACTGGTGGTGTAGGTAGGTGTAGGGGATGTTGGGAGTGTAGGTAGGTGTAGGGGATGGTGGTGGTGTAGGTAGGTGTAGGGGATGTTGGGAGTGTAGATAGGTGTAGGGGATGGTGGTGGTGTAGGTAGGCGTAGGGGATGTTGGGAGTGTAGGTAGGTGTAGGGGATGGTGGTGGTGTAGGTGGGTTGTAGGGGATGTTGGGAGTGTAGGTAGGTGTAGGGGATACTGGTGGTGTAGGTAGGTGTAGGGGATGTTGGGAGTGTAGGTAGGTGTAGGGGATACTGGTGGTATAGGTAGGTGTAGGGGATGTTGGGAGTGTAGGTAGGTGTAGGGGATGGTGGTGGTGTAGGTAGGTTGTAGGGGATGTTGGGTGTATAGGTAGGTGTAGGGGATGGTGGTGGTGTAGGTAGGTTGTAGGGGATGTTGGGAGTATAGGTAGGTGTAGGGGATGGTGGTGGTGTAGGTAGGTTGTAGGGGATGTTGGGTGTATGGGTAGGTGTAGGGGATGGTGGTGGTGTAGGTAGGTTGTAGGGGATGTTGGGAGTGTAGGTAGGTGTAGGGGATGGTGGTGGTGTAGGTAGGTTGTAGGGGATGTTGGGTGTATAGGTAGGTGTAGGGGATAGTGGTGGTGTAGGTAGGTTGTAGGGGATGTTGGGAGTGTAGGTAGGTGTAGGGGATGGTGGTGGTGTAGGTAGGTTGTAGGGGATGTTGGGAGTATAGGTAGGTGTAGGGGATGGTGGTGGTATAGGTAGGTTGTAGGGGATGTTGGAAGTGTAGGTAGATGTAAGGGATATTGGTGGCATGTAGGGGACGTTGGCCGAGTAGGTAGGTGCAGGGGATGGTGGCAGTGTAGGTAGGTGCAGGGGACATTGGTGGTGTAGGACTGCATCAGAAAAAGATGGGAGGTGGTTGGAGGAGGGTGAGGAGAAGAAACACCTCGTCAGGGGCTTTGAGGGGCAGGATATGGACCGTTTGAGGAGAAGCAAGGGTTTGTCTGGAGCTGAGCCAGTGGGGTACGTATGAGGACCAGATCACAAAAGCCTCCAATGCCTTGCTAAGCAGTTGGGACTTTAACCTTTGGCATTGAAGGCCCCAAAGTTCCAGGCACCCATTTCCTGATAGTTGTTTCCAATAAGTTCCTTGCTTGGGTCACCACCTCCCTACCTGGCCAGCTACCTGACTTCTTTCAGAACAGAGTCAGAACAGCCAGACCCTTGACTGATAAGTCAAGGAAGACGCTGGACTATCTGAGCACAGTCATATTCACTTTATGGCTCTGTTCCCAAAGGGGGGCCAGACCACCTGAAGGCACACAGACTGAACTCTCTAAAGGCATTCTCCCCCCAGCCACTGCACACCTGGCTTTTTGAAAAATGAAAAATATCTTATTTTAAAGGAAATACATGTACATCAGAAAAGAATTAGAGTATTTACATAAGCAATGGAAGAAACAATTTAAATGACCCCCCATCCCACCATCTAAAGTGTTAACAACTTGTTGTATAGCCTTTCCAAATGTTTTTATGCATTTAATATTTTCCTTACAAAGTAGAATCATATTGTACATATTGTTCTGTACTTGCTTTTTTCACTTATCTGATTATGAGTGTCTCTATATGTCATTACATATTCTTTGACAGCATCATTTAAAATGGTTGCATAATGTTCTATCTTGTGGTCAGTTCCCTAATATTGGACATTTAGGTTGTTTCTCATTTTTCGATTCTGTAAACAGCTCTGTAGCGAATTACCCTGCAATGTAGCTTTTCGTATGTGATTGATTATATCCTAAGGATAAATTCCTAAACGTGAGATTGCTGGGTTCCACGAGCCAGCTCATAAAAGGCCTTGAATGCCTTCCAGGAAGATTGCAATGATAATCATTAAGGTTGGAGGCAATCCAATAAACAGCACCTCCTTTCTCTACACTGGTTCTAATATAGCTGAGGTAGAGGATATGTCAGACAGATGGAGATGAAAATATTACTTTTATTACTAATAAAGAATATTACTAATAAAGACTAGTTTGGAGAACATGGCTTAGTTGTGCAGCAACAATTGGCTTCCTAATACTGGACCCTGTGACTAATCAGATGTAAGTACCTACTCGTGGGCCGTCCGGGAACACTGCAGGCCTCACCTTGGAAAAGGATGGCAATGCAGGAGCTCAGCAGAATGCTTGCTTCCTATACACAGCTGGCTTCCAAGGAGGAGGATGCCTGCCCAGCTCCTTCTCCTGAGCTCACTAACCAGATGAGTCATTCCACCTCCCCAGGGAAAGAGCAAGTAGGAGGGTAAAGAAAAACCAGGAGTGTTACACAAATGGATATCCCTCCGCATGGCAGAAAACAACAGGTGAGGGCAATAAGTGTTCTCTGTTAATAATCATAAAAATGATAGCTAATTTGTGTTGAGTACTATGCTAGGCTTTTTGCGTGATCTTTTCCTTTGATCCTTCTAACAAAGAAATAGATATTCTGGCCATTCCTACCTGGTAGATGAGGAAACTGAGGCTTAGAGAATTAAGTAATATGTCCCAAATCTCCTAGCTGGTACGAGGAGGAGCTGGGATTTGAACCCAGGTAGCCCAACTCCAGAGACCACTGTCTTTCAGCCATTATTAAACTCCCTCTCACCATCAACATCACTTGACTTTTGAAAAATTGACAACTCCTAAACTTAAAGGAAGAGCCAGCTCATAAGAGCCAGACCTGCCAGCATGTCGTGTCCCCGGCTTGAAATGGCATGCCCCTCACAGCCTTCAGGCAGACCTTCTGACCAGCCCTGTTCCCATGAAATTCATTAATTGCTTTTGAAAGAACACTCACCCAAGTCCTACATTACCACGAACAGCGATTATGACGGACCGCATACAGCAGAGAGAACCTTGACAAGTGTCCTTGCTTGAAAGAGACACACTCGAGTTCATGATGGGACGTTTCTGATTATTCCATTTTATCTTAAGGATCTCAGCAACTCATTAAGGATTTGCTTTGATTTAGGGGGAAAATAATGAATCTGTTAAATTTTTTTTTTCAATTAGAAAGAAAACATGTAATTGGCGGGGGGGAGGGGCGCGGGTGGATGGTGAGAACAATGATTATGCTTTCAATTGTGTCTATTGCCTTTTAGGGTAAACTCTAAGGAATTGGGTAAAGAAAGAGAAACTGAGTTTTTCTTTAAGTGGTTTTCCATCGTTCCAGGCAATTCCCTGTAGAACAGTCACCTCTGTTGTAACCCATTTTCAGTTTTAATTGCCTTACAAGCAGAAGCTTGGCTGGTTTTTTCTTCTTCTTCTTTAAAGCAAGTAATTTTGGTGTTTCTTTAATTATATGTTCTTATAATTCTTTTATTCTGTAAACATGGGCTATTCTTTTATTCTTTAAACATTGGCTAAGGTATACCAAGAAACTTATAGACCTTGATGTTTATGCATTAGCATATCTGATTGGTAAAAATGTTAGTGAGGAAACATAGGGTACTGATTAAGAGCATGGATTCTGGAGTCTCAATTCTTGAGGTTCACAGTTGGCTCTACCTTTTCCTAGCTGTATGATCTTTGGCAAGTTCCCTAGCCCCTCTGTGCTTTAGTCTCTCGTCTGTAAAATGGGGATAATGACAGAGCCCATCATAGAGTTGTTATGATGATTCGATGATGATTAGTCAAGAAGGGCTAGGGTATGCTGCAGTAACAGACAAATCCCAAATCTCCCAAGTTTGGTTCAACCAAAGTTTATTTCTCACTCACGCAAAGTCCTGCAAAGATCTGAATGACTCCCAGTGCAGTTGCCTTCCATATGTTGGTTCAGCGTGTTCCAGGCTGCTTCAGTTTTCCAGCCCCTTCATATCAACCTGTTTCCATGCTTGCTACCATGGAGAAGACAGATCATGGGGAATTATGTACTGGCTCTCAAAGGCTTCGACAGACAGTGACACAAATCACTCCTGCTTGCATTTTGTTGGCCAAAGGAAACTGCTTGGACAGAAAGGGCCAGAAGCAGAGGGAAACCAGGGCTACGGGTGAGCAGCAGTATGTCTGCCACCATATGTATAGTGCTTATTGGAACCGTGCGTGGCACACAGTGAGCGTGAAATAAGTGTGAGCTATTGTTGCTGAAGGCTGCCACTGCCAAAATATAATTTTAATTTTTATCGTGGCTGTTTTTCCTTTCTTTTTAGATTTGGTCTGAAGAATAACTTCTACACACTCAAAGAGGCCCAAAGCGACTCCCCTGGGAGGTAGTGGGTGTAGCTCACTGTCACAGTGGTTGCTCTGTGCTCTGGCTCTTCGTAGGTTGCACACATTTGGAAGGCAGATTAGCTGTGTTTGAGAACATGGGCTTAGAGTCAGATGGACTTGAGTTTGAATCCCAGAGCCAATGCCTACTGAATGTGTGTGACCTTGACAAGGTGATTTAACCTTGACTCATGACTTCACAGTTAGAATGGTCATAATAATGCCCACATCACAGGGTTACTGTGATAATTAAATAAGATAATAGATATAAAGTGTTATAAAGTTATAAAGTTATAAAGTGTTATAAAGATATAAAGTTAGCAGAGCCTGACGCAAAATAAGTGTTCATGGATAGTGATTGCTGTTTATGTTGTGATGATGATGATGATGATGAACAAACTGTCCTGAACCCTCGGCTTGCTCATCTGTAAAATGGGAAGAATAATAATAATACTCACCTTTTACAGCTTTTTAGATCGCATATGTGGACACAATACACAGAGTAGACACCAAAAATTTTTTTTTCTCTTCTCTCCACCTGCTTCATAATTATGTCAGATTTTGACCCTGATCCAGCTGTAGGAGAGCCATTTGGGATATCTTCTTTGACTCTTCCCTGCCTCTCAAGCTTGTTGAGGGTTAAATGGGCTGATGTAAATATCTACCGATGTGGGTACATAGTAGCTACTCAGTCAGTGTTGGTTTCCATCATCCTCCCCCGTCCCACCATGTCCTCTCCTCACTAAAGTGCTGTTCCCATGATGGAATGGAATTTCAGACATCCGAGAGCGAGATGTTTCATGACCTTGGGTGGGTCCAGTGTGGTACTACACAAACCTCAGCAGACAACTGCCCATTCCACCTGCTCAGTGAACTGACCCACCACAAAGTGAGAGGTTAGATTTCACTCACAAACAGGTAGCATTCCCGGAATTCAACCGCTTCCAAAGGAAAGCCGGCAGCCACCAACCAACTCACACTAGGATCGACCAACAGTCAGCTTAGGTGCCTGCGGGTACCCATGGGAGCTGATGAGGCCAGAGCAGGGATAATGCATCATGAGAACACACCAGATTCCCTGATAGCAATGCTGCCACAAGCACCTTTCAGGCCACACCTGATCTTCTGGAAGACTTCTGAGAATGTGCCCCTTCCTCTTTGAAGCCCTTTCCTCCCCTTCCCAGCCAGTGGGCCACTCCTTGCTTTGTGCCCCACTTGAACATCTTGTCAGCATTTATCGGTGAGCCTTCTGGAGGAGAACCAGATCTCATTCATCTTGACACCTCAAACACTAGCACACAGTAGGCAGTTAACAGCTGATTGTTGAATGAATAATTAAGAGAGGAAATCAAGGACATTGCAAACAACTATTTTCCAGGGAAAACATCTTCCATAAGCTCTGTGGATATAATGAGTCTCTTGGGAAGATAAGAATGAATATTTTCCTCCTCTTCTAATGTCTAAAAGAAAAAAAAAAGGAAAAGGAAAGTAAACAACAAAAACTCTACCACCAGGAAACTCTGCAGGGTACCATGTGAGGCTGCAGAAAAGGTTCAGGCTTAGGGGAATGTGCACAGTGATTGATTAGTCATGCCTGCTGGGGAGAGGGCTGGGAGGAGGGCTGCACTTACTCTTGATGGCTGCCATCTCTGTTAAACCCTTAACTAGCCACCAAATTAGTGAAAATGCAGCTTAAACAGTGAACTATGGCCTTTTCTTCAACCTTTAATTGGGATATTTAGCAAACGCATTTTACTATTAAAATGAAGATGGGGTGGAAAATAGACTTCATTTTATAATCTGTGTTGAGTATATATTGGTACCCTCTTAACAGAAAAGATTTTTTTGATGAATGAGAAGGAAAGAAACTCCCTATATCTGAATGTCTGATGATTCTTTCTGGCTAGAAAGGGATCTGATGGCAGTCCTGGGGACAGGGAGGAGGGGCATTGCTTGTACACCAAAGGCCTCCTGTAGGGGTGGGTCAGTGCCCTGGGTAATCCTTGGCCTTAAAATCAGAACATCTATATTTTCCTCCTGACTTTTTTTAATTGAAAAGTTTCAAACCTATAGAAGAGTTGAAGGAATAGTACAATGAATACCTGTATACCCTTTATCTTTATCTTTTTTGTGTGTGTGTGAGGAAGATGGGCCCTGAGCTAACATCTGCCAATCCTCCTCTTTTTGCTGAGGAAGACTGGCCCTGGGCTAACATCTGTGCCCATCCTCCTCCACTTTATATGGGACGCCGCCACAGCATGGCTTGCCAAGCAGTGCGTCGGTGCGTGCCTGGGATCCGAACCGCCAAACCCTGGGCCGCGCAGCGGAGCGCACACACTTAACTGCTTGCGCCACTGGGCCGGCCTCCCTTTATCTTTATCTTGATTCACCAACTGTTAACATTTTGTCACATTTGCAATCCCTCTTTTCCTTTCTTTCTCTTTACAGACACACACACACACACACACAGTCACTCACTCTTCTGTTTTGCTGAACCATTTAAAAGTAAGTTTCAGACATCATGACATTTTACCCCTAATCTTCAACCCAAATGCTTCAGCTGCATTTTCTGAGAACCTGCACATGCTCCTACATAGTTACAACACCATTATCACAATCAAGAGATTTAACATTAATACAGTAATATTATCACAACTCAGAAAATTAACATTAATTCAGTAACGCCACCTATCAATCCTTATTTAATTTTCCTCAAATGTCCCAAGAATAACTTTTATAACTTTTAAAAAATCTAGGAACCAATGCATTACATTTGATTACCGTATTTCTTTAGTCCCTTTTAATCTAGAACAGCTCTCCTGCCTTTTTATGTTTTCATGACTGACTGTTTTTGAAGAACAACAGACTGTGTGTCTCGTAGAATGTCCCATGTTCTGCATTTGTCTGATGGCTTCCTCGTGGTTACAGTAAAATGAAACCTGTTGGGCAGGAATACCCACAGGTGTTACTGTGTACTGGTGATTGCATCCCATTGGGAGAGCTTAATGTCTGGCTGTCCCACAATTGGAGACACTAAGTTTGATCCCTTGGTTAAAGGTGGTGACTGCAAGATCTCACCATCATAAAGCACATTTTCCCTTTGTAACTATTAAGTCATCTGTGAGTGATACTTGAGAGCGTGTGAATATCCTGTTCTGCAACACTCTTTCTCCCAGAAGTCTTAGCATCCGTTGATGATCCTTACCTGAGTCACTTATTACACGGAGGATTGCAAAATGGTGATTTTCTAAGTCTTTTGTTCCTTCCACATTGATTTTAGCTAGCATTCCAGAAAGCTGTGGGTTGATTACTTACCCTCTTTGAGCTTTATCCTGCTTATCGATATAAAGAGCATAATAAGAGAGTGTTGATATAAGGATTAATCTTGATAATGAATATGAAAACTGTATCACGTTTGATAATTGAAAGGAATTACTATTATTTACATTCTAAGGGCGGTGTCTCAAATAAAATGAATGTATTTATCTAAGTTGATGGTTTCTAAAAGGAAATGGATAAGAAGCACATAAACAGTTCAGTTCAACAAATATTTTATAAGCTTCTGCTGTGTGCCTGACACAGTGCTAGCCATGGAGATAAATAGCTCAATGCCTTCCATTAATTCGATGCCTAAGGGGAGAGATGTGTAAAGTAGAGATCATTGGAAGAAAAAATAATTTGTTAATCAATTAACTAATTCAGTCATTCATTATTTTATTCACTCAGTAAACATTTAATGAGGTGCTGGAGATACTAAGTCAAATAATTCCTGGTCCCTGCCCCAAAGAGTCAACAGTCTGGTAAAGAGACTTACAGTATCTCCCTGGGGGGCACTTCCTGAACTCAGACTCAGGTCTGCCTGACTCCGAGCCCAGCCCCTTTGCATTACACCAAGGAAAGAAAATGATGGCAGGGAGACTCTCTGGTCAACTCCTTGGGCCGAGCTGTGTTGGTCTCTCAAGTGTGTCTTGCACAGTCATTGCGGTAATGTGGCTAAGTAGTGGATTTCCAAGCCAGCCTACTCCTGACCCCCGTGTCCTCCCGGAACCCAGCAAACTCAGGGTGCCAGGAGCACTTGACCGAGAGCCTTGCATCATCTCCTGCAGGTGCAGGCCTGAGCAGGACTTGCAGGCTCACCCACTCGGCCATTCCATCTGGCTGTTTGTTCTCTGCTGAGAGTCTATCAGGAGCCAGGACTACTCTACACGTGGGGGGATGCAGCCAATCAAAGCCATTGGCGTGGAAGTTGCCACAGCTGGTGCAATTCTTTTCTTGTCTGTCCAGTCAGGCCGCTTGCTGCTCTGTTCCTTCACGGAGGCACCTTTCCTCAGATCACAGCAAAATGAGATTTTGGCAGTAGCTGCTGTGGCTGTAATCTTTGTACCAAGGAGGTGGTAACCAGGGAGACTGTAAGGTGAAAGCCTGTCTGGGTCAATTAAAACTTGATGGGGAAAGGGGAAACTCTGTGCTCGTAGAAGACTGATTGGCATGAAGGATTTAAAATGCATACCGAAGTGAACTAAGAAAAATTATTTACACCTTTTCTCTTTTCCTTTTCTTTTTGGATCTCAGATATAATAGAGAGTTGAGTTATTCATACCATAAAGCCATGGAAGTTTCATTATCATCATCAATGCAAGGTTCTCTCTTGTTTTAGTTCTTAATTTTTTTCTCTGCATCTGTGATCTCCCCTCTCCTATAGGTACCATCTGAGGTATCATTAATATATGCCCATATCATTAATATATGCCCTTAAACAGGTATGTGTCTGTAAAACCCGTAGTATTGCTTTGTGTGTGTGTATTATTGACTTATAGAAATGATATTGTGCCAAGGATCTTGTTCTGTTCTTCTTTTCACCTATGTTCTCACTATGGTTTTAAGATCTATCCATGTTGTTGGCTGTACATCTAGTTTATTGCTTCCATCAGCTGCGTAGTTGTGTCGATCAGGGTAGGCTAAGCTATTCTGCAGTAACAACACCAAAATCTTAGTGGCTTAAAGTAATAAATGTTTACTGCTTGGCCATACTACATGTCCATCAGGTCAGTAGGAACTTTGTTTCACATCTGACTTGGGGGCTTAGGCTGATGGAGCCTTCACCATTCATCATGGCAGGAAGAGGAGCAAGTGGGAAATTGCTCACTGGCTCCTAAAAGTTCTGTCTAGAAGGTGGCAAATAGCACAGTGGTCCAGAAGTGGCCAAAACAAGTCACATGGCCATTCCCAACTTCATAAGCGGTGGGAACTGCAATCTAACCGTGAATCTAGAAGAAGGAAAGCTGGAAATAATTGGTGAACAGTGCCAATGACTACCACATAGAGGGTACCCACCATATTTTGCATTTATCCATTCTTTAGTGATAGGCAACTACTTGCTTCCAATTCCCCACTACCACCAACAGTGCTGCCATGAATATCCTTTTACTTGTCCCCTCATAGACCTGTGCATGTATCTCTCTGGGCTCTATTCCCAGCGTGGGTTTGTTGGGTCATAGGGTTTATATGTACTTGGTTTCAATAATCACTACCAGATGAGTCTTTAGAAAGGCTACACCAATTTAGACTCCCGCCAGCAGTGTGTGAGGGTTCCCATTTACCCATATCCTCTCCAACATTCAGTATTATGCAACATTCTAATATTGATAATCTGTTGAGTATTATGTGGAATCTCATTGTTGCTTTCATTTTCATTTCTTTCATCACTAGTGAATTTGAGCATCTTTTCATATATCTGTTGACCCTGCTAGCATTCTAGTTTACACTTTTGTAAACTGCGCATTCAGATTCACAGACCATTTTGCTGTTGTTTTTCCTGTCAATTTATTGGTGTTTCTTGGGTAGCTAGATGTTCATCCTTTGTTGAGTTTAGACATTGCAAATATCTTTTTCCACTGTGCCTCTTCTCTGTTAACTTTGTCCATAGGGTCTTTTTGTGAACAGAAACCCTTAATTCTGATATAATCAAATCCATTAACCTTTTTGACTTTATGGTTTGTGCTTTAGGGATCTTATTTAAGAGATCCTTCCGTACCCTAAGTTCACAAAGATAGTCTCTCACACTTTCTTCCCTTGGCTTTGTAGTTTTCTTTTCCTATTTAGGTTTTTCATCCATTTGGAGTCTACCTTTATAAATGGCGTGGTGGGAGGGGTCCAAATTCATTTAGTGAGCCAGTTTTCTCAACATTATTAAGGAATCATTCCTTTCTCCATTGATATGAGGTACAACCTTTATCATAAATCAAGTTCTGTGCATGGGTTTGTTTCTGAGATTTTTATTCTGTTCTGAGCACTGTGAACCATACCATTCAAAAATTAAAGCAGAGTGGGGTTGTTTTACAGAATTTGTATGGTGTGTTCTAAGCAGGGGAGCCTTGACGATTTCCCATAATGCTGAGAGGTGGTAAAGCATAATGAAACCAACAGGAACCTTGAGGTCAGATGAACCTGCACTCAGTCCTGGCTCCACCACTTCCCAGCCATGTCAACTTGAGCAACTTCTTCAACCCCTCTGAGCCTCTGTTTCTTCATCTGTAAAACAGGGATGATAATATACACCTCCTAGGATTATTGTAAGAATTAAATGCTATAATATATATAAATACATAGCACTCAATAAATGTTATTTCCCCTTTGATCATCAGACAATGACTTTAATGATGCTCTAAGCCATTTATTCAGGCCTCACCAAGGTGTGCATATAAATGGGGAACAGATCACCCTTAATCCTCCAAATGCCATTGCCTCTTGCCCTCAGTTGCTAATCCACACTTCCACTCATTTATTTCTGGGTGTCCCCATGATGTCCCATGTGGGCTCATGAAAACTTCCCATTGGCCTTCCCACCGGCACCCCTTTAGGCACCGCTGAGGTGTCCATGGAGCACCTGCTTCGTCCAGCCCATGAGGCTCAGAGACAAGGGCCTGGCACATGGTAGATGCTGAGCCAGAAATGTTGGACGAGTCATCAGAATGCTCGCCTTGCATGGCCATTTCTGCCCATGGGCTTTAGGAACACATAGTGTTTCTGCTTGGTTCCCCTTCCCTTGAAATGCAAATATAAAACAAAACAAAATAAAGCAAGGTCTCTGGGCCACAGCTGTGAGGGAAGCATCCAAGACTTCACAACCAGGCTGTGGATGGGCGGCCTGAGGGGGCTGCTCAGCCTGTGCAGCTGGAAATAGTTTGGTTTAAAGGCCACACAAAGCTGGCTCTGCGAAGGCACTCTTTTGGCTGCCTTTCAAAAAAGAACATTTTTTTACTTTTGTGGTGTAAGCTTTTGATCCCTTGGTTGCAGTCTCATAAAGAACAGGGCAATCGCAGAAGGACGTCTTGCGCTGTCCATCCAGTTCCTGGGTAGGAAGGATTTGACTGGCAAATCCAGTTCTAGAAAGAGATTTTGCTCCTTTCCTGCCAGGCTCCCCAAGGCCTCCCGTGGATCTCTGGGGAAGTGGAGGAGTGGGGTGGGCTGGGCAGGGGTCCTCAGCCCAGAGCTCCGCCCTGCTTCGGAGCCAGCCACGCTCTGATTTTAGGTGGTAATGCCTTGGCTGAGTCTTGTAGTTATTCATTCAGTAGCAGAGAATTCCTTGCTTTTTATCTTATTTCTTAAATTCTCCAGAGTTGAGGAGGTAAACAAATGTACACTCAACATTATGAAATTGAGGTTTTTACCACTCCTCCATTTCCACTTTCATAGTGCAATATATTTATTATATGTCTATGTTAAATGTTAAAAGGAAGGACTTAATTCACTTTTAAAGCTACATCTCCACTTATTTGGTCTCCACTTAAGCTTGGATGGCAACGATCCTTGGTACCTTTGCCACATGGCTTCTTTGTTCATGGCTGACACAAGTAATTGAACATAGCACTTTTTCTCACTGAGCTGAGATGAGACTTCGAAATCCTTCAACCGCGATTGATCAGCATTGGCATGTGAGATGAAAGCTCTATGCTATCCTGCCTTATCAGTTGTGATCTATTCTTCACCGTTTTTTTGTTAATTCTCTTCAATTGTTACTTTGTACCTTATATTACTATTTAGATATATGTCTTAACTTTTCTACTAACCCATAAGTTGCTTGAGAGAAGAATTTGTGGTTGATTCAGCTTTGCGTCGTCCCAGCTCTGCCCTATGGTCATCTTTAATAACTATTTGTTGGATCAATGAATGAATATGTCTTCTCATGAAGACATTTCTCATTAAGAAATTCTGTTCAGAATTGGCTCTAGGTCTTGTGACTCCCTCCTCAGTGGGACGTATCATTGTATACTCCCTCTCCTGAAATGAATGAAAGCTAACCAACAATTACAAAGTAAAAGCTGACAGCACGTTTAAACCCATTTCCTGCCCCAAACCAGAACAAAGCAGGGACAGTTTGTCTCTTGTAAATTTCATAATACAGGAAACTGCCTCCCTTGAGACAAAATACAATTTAACTTGGCATCTTCCTCAGCTTAGTTCCAGCAAGTGTGTGGCACGGAGAGGTGGCATACAAGGGCACACAACGGTGTTCTCGACGAGTGTACCGTCTCTGGGGGCCATAAGATGTCCAAACTGCTAACTGAATTGTCCTAGTAGCTTTCTGACCTCGTCTCCAATCGCTTGCTCTGTGCTCACTGCGCCCCAGCCGCACCGACCTCCTGTTGTTCCTGAGGATGCCTGTGTGCTCTGTCCGGGGCCTTTGCCCATCACATCAGACAGTCACAGATTCACCCCTCACTTCCCTCGAGCCTCTTTTCAAATGTCCCTTTATGTCCCCAGTGACCCCATCACTCTCTTTCCTCATGTACGACTTTATTTTTCTCCTTAGCACTTAGTTCCAACAGACCTCTGCACATTTATCTGTTATCTGTTCATGATCTGTCCACTGTCCTGGGATGTGAGCTCTAGGGGCATTGTCTTTTTGGTGCACTGCTGTATCCCCAGTGCCTAGAGCAGGGTTTCTCAACCTCAGTGCTATTGACGATTTGGACCAGATAATTCTCCTTTGGGGGGTTGTCCTGTGCATTGTAAGATGTTGAGCAGCATCCCTGACCTCTACCCACTAGATGCCAATAGCATCCCCTCCTCAAAGTCATGACAATGAAGAATGTCTCCAGACATTGCTAAGTGTCCCCCAGGGGAGGGGCAAATCACCTCTGGTTGAGAACCGCTGGCCTAGACACATGGATCACATAGTAATCAGAAATGTGTGTCGAGAGAATGAATTAACTCAGCATTTATTCACACTCCTACTGTGTGCTGGAGGTGGTGCAAGGTTCCCTCTCATTTACTGTTGCTTCTTTGTGCAGGTAGAGCAATTCCCACCTTGTGGGTGATTGTAAGGTTTTGGAATAATATCCATAAAGTATCTAAAACAGTTCCAGACACTGAGTAATAGGTAGTTAATAAGTGGTAATCGTGATATGATGCAGAGGCCCTGACCTGACCTCCCTTTGCCCTTTCAGCCTCATGACCCCACATCCCCATCCCCAAGCCCCTCCATTTTACAGATAAAGCACTGAAATCGAGGCAGTCGGAGGAATTTGCTCAGGGTCACGCAGCAGGGAAGTGATGGAGGTGGACCTGGGATCCCAGGTGCCTGGGCTGTGCATCTGGGTGCTTTGTCTCCTTACATCCTTGAGAGAGGGATGAGTTCGTAACTCAGCGTCCTTCACAGCCCCCAGCCCAGTGCCTTATTCATGCTCAATAATTATGTGTGGAAGAACTGAGCGCACAACCCAGCAATAAACGTCAGACAGGATAAATGCTGGAGTGGAGTCCATGCAGAGAGCTCAGGCAGCTGGAGGGAGACATTCATTTTGGCAGAGAGGACTTTTAGTGGAATTAGTAGCGAGTCTCCTGGGCAGAGGCCTGGGTGAGCCCGGGCGCCGGTCTCCATGAGTCTCCGCTGTGGGGAGAGAAGCTCAGCTCCCATATCACTTGGCCACCACGTCCACTGCGGGAGTGGGCGGGGAAGGGGACTGCTGGCAGGGTCTGCCTCTCCTCAGCCTGCCCCCCCAGCACCCCCCTGCTCCTTTTCCTTATCCGAGGCTTTGAGGCCCCTTGGTCCTTTGCCTCTTCTATGTCCTGTCTCTTACAGCCTCTGCCTGGCTTCCCCACAGACACAGCCCTGGCTTCAGAGCTGCCCTAGATGTCTAACCTACATTTCCTTCTCCTGCTGCTCACCCTTGTCAGGCCCCTCCTGGAGCTGTGACAGATCTCTCCCCCGCCCTACAGGGGGTGGGTTCTGAGGCCTTGCTCATGTCTTCTCCCCTCCTCACCCTCCTGGGCTGGGACCCTCCCCACACCAAGCCCGACAAGATCTGCCTCTCACATCTTCGCAATTTGGCCCCCAGGGGAAGGCACTTTCACTCACTGTTATCTTTCTTCTTGGCCTTTTCAAAAGGAGCTGCCTTCTTTGTCCCAACAGTCGCGGCTCCAAGCAGCCTTCTGGGACCCCGGGATTCTTGGCTGCCCTGCCTGCAAGTGATGATTAATGTACATAAAGTGAACCCCAGGAGAGCATTTGCTTGCTGGGCCCTGGCAGAGTAAGAGGGACTCAGCCAGTGGCTCCTTGGCTTATGGCCCTGAATCTTCTCATGCTTTTTCTGTAGGTACCACCCCAGCTAAAACAGTTAGGGGCAGTTTCCCTCCATGGTGAATTATCTGATTATTCCCCATTCTCTTGTATCCAAACTTGCCTGAGAGTTGGACTGTTTTCTCTCTTGGGCCCTGGGTGAATGCTTTGGGCTGGAGGAAGTAGCCGGCTCTAGGCAAGGTTAGGTCTTTTTGGCCTCCTGTGGTGTTTGGAACAGAGAGAGGCTTACCAGAGGACACAGAGAAACCGTTTAACAATGGACACCTCAGCTGCCATGACTAAGGAACCTCCTGACATGTTTCTTTATACAACCTACATCAGTGTTAGGGTTTCTCTTAAAAATAACAACAAAACCAAAGCTCTCTCCTCAGTGTGGGCCAGCAGAGTGCTTCCAGGTTCCCTGTCCCCGTTCTGCTTCTCGCTGGCTGCGGAACCCTCAGCAGTTCTCTCGATGTCTCTGGGCTCGGATTCCTCATCCACAGCATGGTGATGTTCATCCTCAGTTGCTGGAAGGCAAGAAGCTGGACCAGATGCTCTCTGGAGGCTCCGTACCACTCTGGGATCTGAGATCCTCTCCCTTCTTCCTCCACTGACGTGCACCCAGCTGGATGAGTTTTATTTATAACCTTTCTTCCTGCGTCTTGGACTGCCTGCACACCAGCAGCATCGCTCTCTTCAAAATCTGCCAGGGGGGCCGGCTCCGTGGCTTAGCAGTTAGGTGCGTGCGCTCTGATGCTGGCGGCCCGGGTTCGGATCCCGGGCACGCCCCAAGGCACACTTCTCCGTCCAACCCGAGGCCGAGTCCCATGTACAGCAACTAGAAGGATGTGAACCTATGACATACAACTATCTACTGGGGCTTTGAGGGGAAAAAAATGAATAAATAAAAATCTTTAAAAAAAAAAAAAAAAAATCTGCCAGGGGCTTCCTTCCCATCACCTTCGGAGGAGAATCCAGAGCTCTTGCTGGCCTGAGGCTTGTACGATCTGGCCTGGCTGCCTCTTCAGCCCCGTTTCCCAGCTTGTTCATGGTTCTTCAAGCCCCAGGAACAGGACAGGCAGCTCTCAACTCCAGCCTTTGAACCTGCGGCTCCCTTCACCAGGATGTCGTCCCTCAGGCACCCCATGGCTCCTGTCTTCTCTTCCATCCAGAGTTCGCTCACCTCCTCAGAGATGCTTCCCTGATCATTCTGTCTAAGGTGGCCCTCCCTTTCCCCCTCCATCCTGCCCCCCAGCCAGCCCCTTCTGTCCTCCTGCATGGCTATATGTTTCTTCATAGGGCCTGTGTTACAAACATATTGGTTCTTTTGTTCCATTCAACTCCTTGAGGGCCAGGCTCTCTGTTTGGATCACCACTGAATCCCTGGGACCTAGAAATGTTCCTGGCATATAATTATAGGCCCTGAATAAATACCTGATGAATAGTTGAATGAATGAACAAATGGATGAATGAATGAATGAATGAATTTGCATTTATGCCACAGACTTTGTGAGACTAACAAACAGAAACAGTACTGCTGTGGCCTGAAGTAAGCAGTTTCCTCCTCTCTTCTGGGTTTGTGATGATGATCATAGCTGCCTTTTATTGAATGATCACTGTATACCAGGCACGTTTGTTGTTTTATTCACCCCTGTAGCCACTGAATGTGTGAGATATGATTAGCGGCCCCATTTTACAGGTGAGAGGCTTAGAGGAGTAAGGGGCAGGTTCTCCATTGGAGCCCTGGCCTAAGTCCAGAGCCCAACATCTCAACCACTGCCCTGGGTTTGTCTGCTCTTCAGTGGGGAAGGAGAGTCAGTGGCTGTCACCTGGACTGTCTCGGACACAGAGATGCAATGCCGAGGACCCCTCTAGGACTGAAGGCCGCTCCTCGTAGCTGTCGAGGAGGCTGCTGGTACAGCCCTCGGCTCGCAGCCCTCTTTGGAAATTTCCTCTGTTCAAGAGAGTATCTGGGCCAAAGTCATGCCCCTTCCTAGACAGCCCACGCTTAGCAACCGATTGACGTGGGGATATAAAAGCTGGGCCCCCACTCACCAACTCAGGACAGCTCTGAACCCAGCGGACTGGGCTGAGCCTCCGTTGAGGCTGCATCACAGCCCAGCTTCTGCCTTTGCCCAGGCCTGCTTCTCACCTTGTCTTACACAGGGGTTGAGCCCAAGAACACTCCTTTGAGTGTCTCTCTATATAAGTCCTGTATATACACCTCTGTATGCTCATCTCCATCTGCACTTCTGCTTCTCAGGGAACCCAACCTGCCACATGGGCTCCCCCTTGCATCCCCTCAGAAGTGTCTTGGGTTTTGGAGGACCAGCATGTGCTGGTTGAAGGCTTGGAACTGTTCTTGGGTAGTGATGACCAGATGAGGGGACCCTCAAGTGTCAGACTCAGTATCGTTTCTTGTTGTGATGTTCCACTGATGAGTTGAATAACTTTGTGTTGAACTTCTGTGAGCTCACACCATGGTCTTCTTTGGCAAATGCCTGTTGAGAACCGGATGGTTTGGGAGTGAGAAAGGCAGAAATGGAGTTGCCCTTTTAAGATTTCACACACAGCATGCGCAGGCAAGGGAAAGACTTTGTTTTGGGTGGGCAGTGGAATGTGGCCAAGTGTAAAACATAATTCATGTTCTCGTTGTTCAATGTTTATATCTGGTTGCTTCAATTACAGCCCTGTCCCAGACTCCTTCTAATACCCTCCTAGTTTCTAGAAGGACCGTGACACACAATAGATACTCAAGAAGTGTGGGAAGAAGATGAATGAATCAGCAGGGAGAGAAGTAAAAGAGAACGAAGAAAGGGAGAAAGTGGGGGATATAATCTCATTCGAGGCTTCAGGAGACCCAGCCACTTGTAAATTCTCAAACAGTAGTGGTGTGCCCACTCTGCAAAGCCAACGCCAGGGGCTAGAATACCAGATGATTCAGCCTCCATCTCTGCCCAGAAAACTCCGTGACTCAGCCTTGGGCGTGTCACTTAACCACTCTCTGCCTTGGCTCTATTCAGACAGGGTCTTTGTCACTTAAAGCTTGGGGGTGATGTGACTGCTCCCTCCATACGTCTTACCTGCTCATGCCTTTGTCTCCCTTTAGTTTACACATCGGTTAGCATGACTGGACCACCACCCCTGCTCGCTATTACTTATTGAGCACGTCCCATATGCCAGGCCCTGTGCTTAAAGCAATTTTATATCCACTATTTTATTTAATCCTTATAACAACTCTCTGAGGTAGGTGCTATTATTATCTGCACTGTGTAGAGCAGGACTTGAAGCTGGGAGGGTGAGTAATTTGTCCGAGGTCTCATAGCAGCTAAGTGGTGGAGCCAGGGCTCTCTGACGATGCAGCACAGTCTCTTCACCTCCTCAGCTTGCTGGTTCCAGCTCCACACACTGTCCGTCTTCCCTGTTTTCCCTTTCTCCTCCTGGTCCTGACTGTTCCTGCCCACGTCTACACATGCCCGGCTCCTTCTGCCTTTGGGAAGGAGAATGGATCTTCTGTCATTGTGAAAATGTCCCATGACAGGGCTCTGGCTGCACACCCTGCCCTGTGGACAGGCATCGGGCTTCCCCAGAAGGCCGTAACACAGGAGTCACAGGGATGCTGCCTTCACCTGATGGGAGAGCGGTAGAAGGTGCCAGAAAGAATTCAAGAAGTCTGATTTCTGCTCCCAGCGGCAGGCGGTGTGTGATGGTGGTTAAGCACCGGAGCTGTCAAAGCTGACCTTCTGGATTTACCAGCCTACCTGCTGAGTGACCTTGGGCAAGTTACTGAACCTCTCTGAGCCTCCATTTCCCCTTCTGTACACTGAGGATAGTAACAATGCCTTTCCCACAAGTTGGTGGAAGAATAGACGAGACATTGCATTTAAAGGACTGGATGTGCCAGTCGGGGCAAAGTAAGGGCTCTGTAAATGGTCGGTTGGTCGTTTTTAGCATTGTTCTCCGTATTGGCAGTCAAGCTGTAAAATGAATTCCTTACTCTCATCTCCCTCCATCCCTTCCTCTCTCACTCCCTTTCTTCCTTCTTCAGTATTAGTCACCATCTCCTACCAGCAAAGCCTTGAGTTGATAAAGACCGACCTGGCCTAGAGGAGCTTACAGAGCCTTCCAGAAGAATGAGGACCAGTGGATCAGGCTGCAGGAAGCCTTGCCTTTGAGTCTCAGCTCTACTCCCAGCTGTGTAACTCTGCAGCAAGTTGATTTCTCTGAGCCTCAGTTTCTTTAACTGGACGACGAGCTTACCCACATCCACCCTGACCCCTCACTGTGCTGTGTCTGGCTGCCGTCCAGAGAGGAGGCAACCACCCACCATCCACCTTGCAGCAACAGAATTCTCAGGCCCCTTGCAGCCCTAGCATTGCAAGATGCTGAGATTCATCTGTGACCCTTAAAGCACCTGCCGTAACCCCAGCGTGCAAAGCAACAGAATGGGTCCTCAGCACCAGCAAATGTGCGCTGAACCGAGCGCTGGTAAATGGACCTGAGATTTATGAGTGAGTGTCACTGGCCTGCTGTTTTGCATTTATCACCAAAGATTATGGAAGATTGGGAGCTCTTATTTCAGTGAATGCTTTATGGTTTTCATTACTCTCCTGAATCTCTGCATAATTCTCTGGGGTTAGAGATGGAGTGCCTTTAGCATTTTTTTCCCTTCCATGTAAACCAGTAAAAACCATTAAAAGGCCAGCCAACGAAAGCCCCGCCCACACCAGAACTCGCTACACGTCACAACATGACTCAGTGGGCCCCCTTCTTGGTCAGGGAGCAGTGGTGTGGTTCAGGGTGGATGGA
This sequence comes from Diceros bicornis minor, assembly GCF_020826845.1. Taxonomy (NCBI): domain Eukaryota; kingdom Metazoa; phylum Chordata; class Mammalia; order Perissodactyla; family Rhinocerotidae; genus Diceros; species Diceros bicornis. Next base: position 16,927,057 of record NC_080764.1, on the reverse strand, counting down.
CCGGAGCCTGGGTCTCCTGCCTGTGCAGACTCACGGAGGCCCTTGGGGATTTCGACCACACCCTGCATTTACAGTTGGGGAAACTGAGACCAAGCATTAGGAAATGACCGTCTGAGACTGACTTACCTAGCGTCTACTGCACTGCCTCCCCTGAATCATTTGACACATTATTTTTGGGTGCCTGCTGTGTGTAATTAGCTAGGAACAGGGAGTGGCCTTGTTTCTTTGTTTGCACTTTTCCTTTTTAACACTAAGTGAGCTGACATTCTGGTACAGTAGTGTCTAAAATAGGGTGCATGCACAAGTATGCAGAATGATGCACCAGGGGGCAAGAAGAACATTCCAGAACATCTTGTTCCAGTGATTTTTTTCTCATACTTTTGGTATTTCTATATTTTGTGTATATTTTATAATGAACTGTATAATATAGTAGTACAACAGTGATTAGGTATAGCCTCTAATTAAATATATATTCATATACTGGGGAGGCATCCTTGAGAATTACAGGGGTATATGATGAAAAAAATTTAGAGACCTATTGGTTTAGTGAATGCACAGCCATCCCTGACCACTCCAATGTAGCCCCATCCCATTACTCTTTCCCTCTCCTCTGCCTTTGTCTCCATCGTTCTCCCGGACATTATCTTGTATCTTTGTTTGTTTCTTGTCTGTCACCCTGACTAGAAAGCTCTGCATGGTTGGAGACTCTGATTTGCCCACTGCTGTCTGCCCAGAACCTGCAAGGCTGGGTACAGAGTGGGCAAGCAGTAAACATTTGCTGAGAAATGAATGGGTCTGGAGCCCCTGCAGACAGGTGAATACACGTGCCCATCAGAGCGGGCTACCTACAGGGTTAGCAGAAGTGCAGGGTGCTTAGGGGACGCAGAGGGGGCATCTGACCCAAGGCCTAGGAGAGGCTTCCTCAGCAGGAGCTACCTGAGCTGGAACCTGAAGGGTAAGAAAGACAAGAGCTCCAGGTGGAGAGCAGCAAGGGCAAATGGTGGAGACAATAGAGGGCAGAGTCTTCCAGAAGGTTCCTCAGGGCTGGAACTTAGTGTGTGCATCAGGGAGTGGCTGGAGATGAGGCTGGAAGGGGGGTTAGATCTGATCACCAAAGGCTTCACCATTGTTTTGAGGAGTCGAGGCTGTATCCTGAGGGGGAGAGGAGCCCTTCGGACCTTGGCATGGTGTGGAGCAGGGACCTAGCAGCCAGAACACCTGGATGTGCGTCCTGGCTCTGTTGTTTAGACAAGTTGTTTAACCTCTTCTGCCTCAGCTGCCTCGCCTGTGAAATGGGGATGATAATATGACCAGCCTCAGCAGGGGGTTGTGAGGATTAAATGAGCTCATTTATGTAAATCAGAGTCATTCCTGGCGTGAAATAACTGCTCAGTAAGTGTTCCTTATTATAACTCATTCAACAAATATTAATTGAGTGTCCTACTGTTCTCCAGGCTGGCAATACAGTCGTGACCAAATCATATGTAAACCACCCTGGCATGGAGCTTGCATTCTAATGAGAGGAGAAAAATAATAAACGAATAAGTAAATTAACAAGAACAAATCCGCCAGCAATAAGACTAAGAGGAGAATTAGGGTAGAGATGTGTAGAGGAACCTGGGGCTCCCTCAGGCTGGGCTTCCAGGAAGGGCCTCCCTCCTGGAGGAGGTGACTTACCTGCAGGGAGATTGGCTGTGTGCAAGGGCCTAGAAGAATCAGTGTGTTTGGGATGAAGCCGGGGAGGGGGCAGGAGGCTGAGTCTGTGAAGGTAAAGGGTTCAGGTGGAAAGCACTGGAGGATTTAGGCAGGGAGGGCATTTGGCTCCTTTGCGCTGCTGCCTGGACTCACTATAGAAGGGAAGGAAGAGACGAGATGGAGAAAAAGGTGGGCTTGTCTGTGTCCCTGTTCTACATCCTTCACCCCCTCAATGGCACCTTCGCTCGCCATTGCTACCAGTGTCCTTATGTTGTCTCTCCCACCCCACGTCACCCTCTGAGGCTCATTCAGGCAACGGTCCAAATGACTACAGTAGCTTACTCGGTGGCCCTTGGTTTTGGGGCAAGATCAGCTAGGAAGTAAATGCCACAATTGGGGTGCAGACCCACTCCTGAAGTCAGGGCCTGTAGGCCTTTCCCATTCGCCCTGCACATATAGCTGGCCTCAGACTGTCACTGTCGCTGAAGTGGCTTCCACCCACAGATCTGAGCTTTGCATTTGCCCCTGCCTACAGGTGTGGACTCCTGGCTTTGGGGAGGCATCGGGCTGTAGGGGTTAAGCGAGCAGGCCCCAGGGGCAGGCTGCCTGGGATGGAATCCTGCATCACTCCTGCTGGCTAGGTTGCCTTAGGCAAATTCCTTAACCTCTCTAGATTCTAGTCTCTTCTATAAAACGAGGATAACCATAGTAACTCCCTCTCAGAGTTATAAATGAGTTAATATTTGTAAAGCACTTGAAATAGGGCCCAGCACAGAATGTGGTCAATAAGTATTCACTTTTACTCTCAGTATTATTTTCCTGCCTATTCAAGGAGAGAGGCTCCTGTTCTCTGCCTACCTCTCAGAGATGGCTGCAGGATTAATGAGACAATGATTGTCGGCTCTTTGGAGCTTTGCAGAACAAAGGCACTGCATAAATACACATGATTATTATTGTCATCTTTATGCTTTGCAGGGCGGGCCTATTGTGTGATTGGTTGATTTATGGAGATGGCCTGTCCCTGGTTGATCTGAATTAGTGATAAGCAAATTTCAGACAGTTGCGATAATAACAGTATCTTCCATCTGCTCAGGGTCTTTCCTTCTGAAGGCTTCTAGATAGCTGGGTGAGGTGGAACAGCAGGAGAGCACCCATCCAGGCATTGCTCCAGTATCCAGGCATGCTCCATAATCACCTGGTGATTAGCATCAGGCCCAGGCTGTGCCGGGCTCGCTGGGCGGCTGACCTGCAGACCTGCGGTCCCTACAGGAGGGACAAGACAGGCGTACGCCTTGTAAAATCAGTAGTATCTGGGGGCTAACGTGTCTGGGGCACTTGCAGAGCACCGGGTCATGTTCTGAAGTCTTCCTATGTGTTGATGTGTGGACGTGATGATTCTCAGTGTCCTACGAGGTAGAATTCCAGTTTACAAAGGAGGAAACAGAGAAGACTTGCTTAGGGTCGTGTAGCTAGGGAGGGTGAAGCTGGCATTTGAATTCAGGTGGCCTGGCTCCGGAGCCACCAGTGTCCTCAACCAGCACGTGGACGTTTCTAGCCAGGAACAAGAAGCCCCCAAGTGTTAGTGGGTAGAGAAACAGGTTGACTGGGAGCCAATAGCACTGACCCAAAATTGAGATCCTGGCTGGGTTTCCTTGGTTTCCAAGTGCATCTTGGGAGGTGCCTTAGCCTGGGGTTCCTGGAAAAGCGACTGTCAGATTTGCCTGCAGGAGGATTATTGGAGAGTGCTCCTGGGATCAACTCAGAGAAGCAGAAATAGACAGAGGGAGTGGTGGAGCTGCAGCAGAGGCCTCAGCCGATGCCGCGGGGAGCTCCGAAGCTGGAGCGTTCCTTCAGAGCTGTCCCCAGTTCAGGCAACGGGGCCAGGCCTTTGCACCTCCACATGGCCCAGTCATTGGATACAGCTGTCCCTGGAGGAGGTGTGACTGGGGGCGAGGCCTTCCCTTAGGCTGCGCAGTTCCCGGGAAGGGACTTACAGCAGCTGGGGGCAGAGTGCCTTGAACCTGAAAGGGTATCCTTGGGAGGAACCCCACAGCCCCCACACACGAGGCGTTGCTGACTCTGACCGACGTTGTGTTTTTTTAATCCCGATGGAGTCATTATGGAATCACTATGAGTCAGGAGTGGTAACCAGAAACCAAGGTGATAGCTGGGACTTGGTCTCTTTCTCAGCCCCTGCGCGGCATCCCCACGTCATGCAGCTTTGCCCTCTGCATATCTCTGATGGCCCCACTTGTCCCCATTGCCATACTCGAGCTGGGTTCAGTCCTTCTCCCTGGACTGAATTTAGGCTCCTAAGCTCGCTTGCTGGATGATGGGAATAAGCTCGGCCTTTCAGGGAGGCGATGCGAGTTAGTGGGATAATGTATAAAGCTCCCAGCCCAGGGTCTGGCACATTTAGGAACTCCACATTAGTTATCTTTCTTCCTTGAAGGCATTCATTCATTCATTGGTCACTCATTCCCCGACTGTTTGCTGAGTAAGTGCCAGGTTCTGGATGCAGCAGTGGGAGGGCAGGCAAGGATGGGCTTTGAGCTCACAGAGTTTACCTTCTCCTGGGTAGACAGACAGTAGACAAGTTAACACATGGGATAATTTCCGGTAGTGATGATCGCTGTGACAAAAATAAAGCCAGGTGTTGGGAGAGCGACTGGAGGGCCTCCCAGGGACACAAACGAGCCCGTGACTTATCCATCTTTGCATTCCCTACTTAGAGCAGTGCTAGTGCAGTCTCCCAGTACGTGACAAGTATCAGTTATTTGAATGTAACTGAATGACAGGCTGGCTTAGCTGTCACCATCAGCGTTGGGGAGCCTGTCTTTCCTTTCTGCCCGCTCGGGTGGGGTTCCACAAGGCTTCTCCTGATTCAGCAGTCCCCTGCCTGGCAGGGCTGAGATGTTCCTTGGAAAATCTCCCTGCTTGGTGCTTGATACCCTAGAGGTGAGGATCAGAGCAGCTTTGCAATGGTGACAGCTCATGGGGCCTGATGGCTACATATACCCTCCCTACTGCCCTCCCCAAGCCCAGACTCAAGTTGGGCAATCTTGTGAGAACTCGTGTTCTCAGCCATTTCCTGTTCCTGGCTGGCCTGGAATGTCTTATGAGAACAGTCCTGTCCCCACTCTCCTGCCATCCCCACCAATAGACCCAGCCCAGCCTGAGCCAGGACCTTGCCACACCGGGAAAAGGGGACCCTGGGGGCTTTGAGGATTCCATGGAGTTTCACAAACCAGGGTTTGAGTCAGAAGTCTGAATTCTGATCCTGGTTCAGCTGTGTGTTTCCTGGGTTTTAGTTCCTCATCTGGAAAATAAGGAATACATCCTTGCTTGCCTCACAGGGTCATTTTCTCCTGCCTCAGGGCCTTTGCCCAGGCTCTTCCTTCTGCTAGAATGCTCCTCCTCACCCCTTTCCCTTTTAGCTGATGAACTCCATTCTTTCTTCAGGTCTTAGTCAATCATCACACCTGCCTAACCAGGTCAGTTCCCCATTGTTCACTCTCATAGGCCTATCTAGAACCACATTCCTTCCTTTTGCCATTGATCAGTTGTCAGTTGACATTTGTGGGATTCTTGGACCAGCGACATCTTTATATGATCTGATAAGGGCAGGCATCTTGCTGTGTTATCCATGGCTATATCCCCAGCACATAGCAGAGTACTTGGCATATAGTAGATGCTCAATAAATTTTTGTTGCCAAATGACTATTCAAATGAGATTATGTAGGTGAAGACCTTTATAAATGTAAAGCACTATACGAAAGGGAGGTATGTTATTATCAATGGGATAGTAACACTGACCTGGGGGGAGCATCTCAGTTCCTTCAGGGATTTGGGTGACTTTTCTAGAATCTAAAAGAACATTTTACCAGCCCTGTCCTGAGTCAGCCTGTGCTCTGAGCCAACAATATTGACTGATCATTCACTTGGCCTTTGTTGTAGACCAAGCGAGGGTAGGTGTTCCTGAGCCCCTGGCAGACTGGCTCCTGCTACATTCTTTTACTGCAGCTGCCGCACACAGCTTTCTAATTGTGTCATGTCACAGTGATATCCTTGGTGTGTCACAGCGGCCTGGGCCTCCGGGGATGGGAGGCTGAGAAGTCGAAGGAAATGGAAAGTGTGTGTGTGTGTGTGTACATATGCACGCATGCATACACAAGGGGATGGTGTAGATACGACAGGCAGATGCGTTCCAAACCCATTTTCAACCTTCATATCCTCATGATCCTGCTCCTGTAGATGGGTCTCCTGCCCCTCTTGGTATCAGGCAGTCTCTGTCTCTCAGTCAGTCTATCCCTAAGTCAGTGAGTATTTGTTGAACAACCACTGTGTGCCAGGTGCTGGGCTAGGTGCTGATGACTCAGTGGTGACAATACACGCAAGGTCCTTGCCAGCTTGCAGGTGACTGTTCAGTGGGGAAGACAGATGTTAAATGAATCACCAGATGTAGTAATGATATGGTAACAAGTGTTCTGGTTACCACGGTGCTGCAAAGGATGGGAACAGGGTAGGTGTCTCGGCTTTGAGTCCATTCATTCATTTGTTCAGTGGTATCTTGAAGCACCCACTCTGTGCCAGGCAGTGTGCTGGGTTAATAAGCGCATTTTCCCCTGGGACCCTCCTAGAGTCCAGGCCAGAGTCATGACTCTTTGTCCTCTGAACAGCCCACAACACCCGCACCTCCCATTTGAGACTTGGGAGCTTTTGACTTATGCCAGTTAGTTCAATATAGCACTGATATAAACACACACATATATTGAGAACATTCAACAGATCAGGCCCTGGCTAAGTTCTGGGGAGATGAAGATGAACAAGACGGTTTCCTGCCCTCCAGCATCTCGTACAGGAGCTATGTTGCCTTTTCTGTGAGTTTGGTCCTTATTCCACCAAATGGTTTGAGGATTCCTTCTCCCTTGCCCTCCTCTTTCTCCTTTTGTTCATCCTCTTCCTCCTCCTCCCCTCCTCCCCTCCTGCTGGAGGCTTGGCCCAGCTCTCCTTGAGCCCTTGAAGACCTGTGCTGGGGAGTGGGTGAGTGCCGTTGCTGGGTCTCCTTATCTCCCCACCCTCCATATCCTGGATTGCCCCAGGGCCCTGTTAATAGATGTAAAAGTGCTTTGCACAGTGTCTGGCACATAGTTAGGGCTCAAAACCAGATGATGATCATGATCAAGTGGGTGATGATGGGGATGGTTATTAGGAACCAAGGTTTCCTTTTCAATTCTTCTGTAGATACATTAATTTAACAAAGATCAAATGGGTTTGCTCAGATTTTGTATTCCTTGGAGGAAGAGCATTCAGAGTTTACTTTTTTCCGTGTTGGAGTGAATCAGCATTAAACATCCGAGTTCCACTATTTTATTTCCTTTTTCAAAGAAACCGATATGAGCTGCAGGTGAGTATTAACCTGTGGTAATTGAGACTGCCCCTCTGCACCTTGGAGATCACAAACCAGCTTTGTTTGAATGCTTGGAGTTGGAAAATGGAGGCAAAGGCTAATGGGATTCACCTCAACAAATTTGCAACAATATTTGGGAAAAATTTTTTAATTAAACAAAAACTCTAAAAAAGCTGCGTTGCTCAGGCTGTAACCACCTATCTCCTCCGGTCTCTCCTCATAATAGCTAAACATTCTAAATTCTTATGTACCAGGCATTTTGCTTCTTTTATATCATTTACACTCACAACAACCCTATTATCCCATTTGACAGATAAGAAAACTGAGGTATGAGCAGGAGTACTCCCCAAGGATCTGTGGAGATTAATAAGAGAAACCTTAACTAAACTGGAGTTGAGAAGGCCTGTTGGGTGGAGCTCTCACCCACTATCTTACATGGTCAGTTACACTAAACAGGAAGAAAGGGATGCTTGCATCTTCCACAGGAAGTAAAACTACTTTACTACTGAAGGAAGATTTCTCTCCCCACCAAGCAACAGCCCAGCCAATGAGAAATGCCACAGCTCAGCCAATGAGAAGCCATTGCTGCCATGAACTGTTACTTTCCCCCAGTGGACTTTCATTTAGAGCAGCCCCTCCCCACTCCCCCTTGTTCTCTATAAAGGCAGCTCCCTGCCTTTGTTTTCTGGATTTGCCTATGGTTCAACATAGCATGCAGAGCCTGAATTGCAATTCTTTGGCTGTTCCCAAATAAACTCATTTTCAGGGTTAAGTAACAGGTGAATTTGCTTTTTAAGTTGACAGATCATATAGCTTATAGATGACAGAGCCCGGATTCACACCCAGGCAGGCTAACACCTTAGCCCACACACATCCGCACAGTGACATTCTGCCCCCCAACAAGAACCTGTTTGGATTACAGATTCTGAAACTGGCATGGCAACTCAAACTCCTGGGTTGGGTCCCCTCGCATAGTCCTGTCCAGAGTGAATATTTTCATTATCAATAGCCGTGTAGCAAACCACCCAAAGCATAGCTACTTAAAACAACAATCATCTTGTCTCCCGGAATTCTGGGTGTTGACTGCGTTCAGCTGGCTGGTTCTTCTGCTCCAGTGATGTTGTCTGGGGCTGCGGTCAGCTGGGGGCTCTGTTGGACTGCACATCTAGGATGGCTCACTGACATGTCTGGTGTCATTGTGGGAGACGATTGCAAGTCTGAGGTCAGGTGGGACACTGGGGGTGTGTCTGTCTGTCTGTCCCCCTCCCCTGGTAGAGGGCTACTTTCTCTTCATGTGGTCTTTCCACTGTGCTTCTCCATGTGGTCTCTCCACATGGTCTTTCCAACACAAGAGCTGGCCTCTTACACGGTGGTTCAGGGCTCCCTAAAGCCCAAAAGCAGAAGCTGCCAAGCCTTATTCCATGGCCAAAGTCCTGTATAGATTCAGCGTGGGAGGAGACTAAACAAGGGTGTGGCACTGGAGAGGCAGTCCATTCAGGACCAGCTTTGGAGACCAGCTACCACAGTTAGGCTGGTTAGTGCTGACATGGTACTTCTGAGGATGGAGAGAGAGTCCACAGACTGATGACCTCAGATGGTGCTTCTTGGAGGAAGTGGGACTTACACTGGACCTTAAAAAATAATTGGGGTTTTGAAAAAAGTCTGAGTTCTGGGGAGACAATAGTTGAACTTATGGAATATATACCATGTGCCACACAGGACACTTATAGCTTTATGTGAATTAATTCATTTAACTGTCAAACAACCCAAAGAGCTGGGTGCCATCATTATTGCCACTTTACAGGTGAGGAAACTGGGGCACAGAGAAGTTAAGTAACTTGGCCAAGTTCACATAGCTCATAAAGTCACAGAGCTGGATTCAAACCCAGGCAATCTGGCACCAAATTGGGGTCCTAATCATCAGGCTTTACTATGTTTTGTAAGGGAGGCTGATCAGTGAAGGGTCTTTGAGGGGATAGTGGGTAAACCAGTTTGGCCAAAACATTGAGTACTTGTAGGGTAGGAATGAGCATAACCATAATTAGCACTTAAATAGCACCCAATTAATTTCCAATTAATGTCTGTCTCCCCTACAAGTCTGTACGCTCCATGAGGACAGGAATCGCAATCCATTGATGGACCAAGCCCAGTGTTGGGTACACAGCAGGCACTTAATACATGTTTACTAGAATGAACTGAAGTGAAAAGTGTAGGTTGTGTTAATAAGAAAAGATAAGTCCTTTTTTAGGGTATCAGAAAGAGTTTCTGTGACTCAGGAAAGTTCTACCTCCCTATAGAATATAGAAGCCCCATTACAGACTCACGGTGGGCAGACTGCTAAAAGGTACCGGTTACAAAACTGTGAGGTGGTTTGGCCCCTTCAGGATGCGGTCTTCAGAGCAAGAACCGTTGGTGAGGTGAAGTGGGGAGGCAGGTGTGCAGGACACGACCGTCCCAGGCCTGGGTCGGAAGCTGGTGATTGGCACCCAGGGGCCTCAGGAAATGCTTCCTTGACGGGGGTGATGGGGTGGCCATGGGAACTCTTGCTCTGCAAAATGCAATCATCACCTCTCGTCTTAAAAATAAATCTTCTGTGGTTTTCTAATGAGGTCAGGAAGAACGCTCTGTGCTTTCTAGTAGGAAGGGGGAGCAGAGAGGGGCAGACGATCTCTGGGTCTCATTTCACGTGAGGCAGAGGCGCATCAGGGTGCAGGGGTGCCAGGGAGAGCCAGGAAAATGGAAATCCTTGAGCATCCCAGGCTCCCTTCCACTCTTGTGCTGCGTGACAACAGGGGCAGGAGACAAAATGCTCCAAGTGGTGACAAGGACACTGAGCTCTTGCATTTACACTAGCTACCCCCATGGCACTGACTGTGGCCAGGCGCCGTGTAATGCCCTTCGTGGAGGTTATGTCATTTAATCTGCCCCACAGTCCCCCCACTTTACAGAATCATGTCTGTCGTGGTGCCTGGGTCATAGAAGGCCCTCAATAAATGTTTGTTGAATGAATGATAAAACCAAGGTGCAGAGAGGTGAATTCATTTCCTCAAGGTTGCACAGCCAACAGGGTCCAGATTCCCACCCAGGGCAGCCCAACTCCAAAGTCAGGGTTCTTAACCATTGCTCCATCAAGCCCTTTTGCAAAGAACTTCCACTCTGATGCTTCTTAAAGCCCCACAAATAACCCCCAACACTGGGGTTTCTCCAGGCAATTTGTACATATCATCTCATAATTCATCCAGTAGGTGTTGGATGTGGCCCATATTGGTCCATTTTTCAGAGGGGGAAACTAAGGCTTTGAGAGCATAATCAACTTACCTGAGGTCACAGAGTAATAGAGGACAGAGTTCTGGAATCAAACTAAGAATTATAAAGATATTTCATTAGTAAAGTTTGCATTCTGTTAGTTTAGTACTGCCTCCTGGCACCAAAATCTCTGTCCATCCTGATCCCAGCCACCCTGGTGTGGTAGGTACAGCATCGCTGCGTTAAGACCGCTTGAAGCTCACAAGAGGAAATGAATGCATATGTAAACGTTACGGTGATGTTCAGATGTGAGCTCTTAGGATATGGGCTTTAGAGCCAAATGCAGGGTTCACATCCCAGCTCTAACTGTTACCAGCAGTGTTACTGTATAACCTCCGAGTGCCTCAGTTTCTTCCTCTGCAAGGTAGTAATCTTTTCCTCGTGGGGTTGTTGTGCTGTTGAAGTAATGCACATGGAGCATTGAGATCAAAGCTGGGGACAGAGCAAACGCTCAGTAAGTGGTAGCTGTTGTCATTGTCATCCCATCGTTATGATCACCATCATCAAAAACAACATTAGTATTCCCTGAAATAGAGGCGGGCCAGGGCCTTCTCTCGGGGTACCTGGGGGCTCCCAGCAGAGCCAGCTGCAGCCTGCAGTCAGCCCTGGCTGGCCGTCCTCTGCAGAGGTCCTGGGCTCTGTACCAGGTCCTCCCTCTGACCTTTCTGTTTTCCTTTCTCTCCCCTGGCCTCTCTGTCGAGCTCTGAGCACCGCCCACCCGCACGCCTGGCCCCACTCGGTCTCTGACCAAGGCAGCCTGTGCGTTTGCAGCCCACCCTGCCCCTCATCAGCAGGTGGCATCTGGAAGTGCTCCTGTTGTCCTCACCTGTCGGAGCCCCGAACACCCACCTATACCTACACTGAACTTTCTTCTCTGCCCCACTGCCATTGGGTGTACCTGTTTCTTACGTTGGGCCTCCTGCCTCCATTTCCTGGTTCAGCGGTTAGGTCCCCTGCTAACACTGTCTAGAGGTCGAGGCTATTTGCCTGTGGCCTGACACCCCCTCCCTCCAATACACATACCCCTCTTGGGGTTCGCCTGTGCTGCGTGCACCCCCAGCCAGTAGCTGCAAATTAGTTTTGTTAAATGTGTTTATACAGCACGTACTCTGTGCACTGTTTGAGGCCAACCGTCTGTGCCAACTGTGGCCAAGAATTTTCCCGATAGCAAACCCCCCTCTAGTTGGGTGGGTGGCAGCACCCACCTAAGATCAGAGGATCTTTCTGTGTATGTCCACGGCCTCCCAAGTTGGCCACACTCCACAGGTGCTATGGGAGGGCCACTGCCCCCAGCAGGGGCCAGCCCTGGTCACTTCTCTCACTCTAGGCCTGTCCATTCCCATGCCTCTCCTCTCCCACCCCCTGTCCCCTAAGGTCCCATTTTGCACAGACGGGAGGCAAGGCACAGAGAGGACAAGTAATTCACAGAAGGCAACATGGACATCATGTGTGGGGCAAAGGGATGTTACCAAAGCCACTCAGAGCATGGTGTGATATGTGCCAGGAGGCTGGGCCCGGAAGGATGCCGGAGATGAGAGGGCCAGGACTGGGGTACTCTCCCGCGATGAGGAGGGAGCCGTGAAGGTGCAGGCCTGGCTGGGGCGAGCACAGGTTTCCTGTTAGTGCCTGACTCCAGCAGCTCCTTTTCCTGGCACCGCCCTGCCTAAACCTGGGAGGTCCTGGGGCAAGTGTACCCAGCCCTTGCATTTCAGAGACTTTACAGCCCAACCCACCCTCCCTCTGCGTCTCCTCGTTGTCCTTTGCATGTTAATAATACTACTTTCCTCCTAGGGTTGTAGTGCTGTTGTGTGTATTAATGCACTTGAAGAACTTAGAACAATGCCGGCAGCTCATGCCCCACTTCTTCCTCAGCCACCTGCTGCTGGGGTGCGCCTTCAACTTTCCCCACCATGTCCATAGACCCAAGGTCAAAATCTGCTAGCCTTGCGAGCTTGGGCAAGTCCTTTAACCTTTCCAAATAGTTTTCTCATCTGTGCAATGGGGACACTTCTAAGCGTGTTCTGAGGACTGAATGAAGTCATGCATTAAAAAGGTCCGCTCATTCAACACCTATAGACTGCGGCCAGACACTGTGCTCAGATCTGGATTTGTAGCAAAAGACAGGGTCCCAAGCTCTGCCGTCGGGGGAGGTGGACCCAAAATAAATAGTAACATGGGTGATATTTTCACATGATGGATTTTAATTTTATTTGTTTTGGGATTAATACTCTTGTCAATAATTAAAAATGCAGAGAATAAAAAACCACCCAATAGAATTAACAGGGGTTAATAATTCCACATGTTTGCATGATTTTCTCAAATGGAAGAAGGAAAACATTTTAGCTAAAGCTGAAATCCCTCTTGCTAGCCACCTCTCTGGTCCTTCCTCCTTCCCTAGAGGCAACCGTTATCTTGAATTTGGGGCACATCTTCAAATCTGTCTTGATATTTTGCTCTCTCTCTGTGTTCATAAATCATAGATGGTCTTTTTTTTGTGTTACATTTTTGTATACAACGTCAAACTGTGGGTAATATTCTGCAACTCATGTTTTTGACCCAGTATTGTTTCTCAGATATATCCATGTTGAAACCTTGAGTTCGCTCATTCATTTTGATTGCTACGTGCTATTCTGTCAATTCCCAACATTTGCTCTGCCCCAGGGCTGCAGTGATCGGGCTGGTATGCCTCTCTTTGGGCTCCCACGGGAGGTATTCCTCGAGGTAGAATTGCTGAATCACAGGGCGTACACGTTTGCAGCTTGGCCAGTGCCAACCTGTTTTCCAAAGTGTTTGTACTGATTTACCCTAGCAACGTATGCGAGTTCCTGTTCCTCCACATTCTCTCCAGTGCTTGGTATTATTAGACTTTTTAATTTTTGCAATCTGATTGGGTGTGGTATAGCATCTCATACCTGTTTTCATCTGCATATCTCTGATCACTAGTGAGTTGAACACTAGTCCAAGTTCTTTGAATATTCAGTCTCCTATTCAGTAAAATACCTATTCAGATGCTTTACCCATTTTTTTCCTACTGGGTTGCTTTGCCTTTTATTTCTTTTATGTGGGAGTTCTTGATACATCTTGCAAATGGAGTCTTTATCTGTTATATATGTTACAAATACTTTTCCCCAGTGTATTTGCTTATTCTTGAGCTTTGTTGTTAGGCTTTTTCCATGTAGAAGTTTTTAATTTTGTTATGGTCAAAGTGATCCATCTTTTCTTTTACGATTACAACTTTCTTGTTTTGATTAATACATAAGATTATAAAGATACTCTCTTGTAAACATTTCTTATAATTTTGAAGTTTGTGCTTCAGTTTCAAGTTTGAGTGGTTACTCCATTTGGAACTTAGTTTTGTGTGTAGTGTAGGGTGAGGGTCTAATTTAATTTTTTTCCCTAAGGAAAGCCATTTGTCCCAATACCATGGTTTGAACAGTCCATCTTTTGCACACTGTGTTGAAATGCCACCTCTGTTCTATACTGAGTTGACATGTATACGTGGGTCTTTTTCTAGGTTCTATTTCTAGGCTTCTGTTCTCTCTATCTAGATATGAATTATCACTTAGCCATAGCTGTGGCAGATGCTATCAGGGAAAAGCCGAGGATGCCATGAGAACAGGCAGCAGGAGGCTCTGACAGGCCCTTCATTCTTTTGCTGTCTGCTGCTGCCCCCTTAGCTTTTACATGAATTACGGACTTTTCATCACATAGCCTGGCAGCTGTGGGGGAACTGTCTGTCCTGGCACTGGGTTGGGGCTGGGGTGGGTGCCCACTGGGAGAAGAAAACCTGACTCATTGAGCAGTGACAGATGCCATAGCACTCCAGGTGGCCCTGTGCGGGCAAGGCCCAGGTTTATTTGCGGAAGCCCGGTGTTTATGCATGCCTGTCCTCGCTGCTATAGAGTCATTATTCAGAGTAATTTAACCATGGCCACGGACCTGTCCCCACAGAGATTAGATAACACAGTGGCCCAACAGCACAAGTTGATTCCCAGAGAAAAATTTAAAGTCTCCAAGCTCATTGGCAGGACAGGCAGGCATCTTCCAACTGGAAAAGGAGGCCGGAGGTGAATTCCCAGGGTGGGTTCTCCTCGGGCCAGGAGCAGAGCCCATCAGTTGCAAAGCAAGCAGGCTGGTTGCCCCGGCCGCTCCTAGAGGCTGCATTTCACATTACCACTCCCTTGCGCAGTGGTATTTGCCTGCGCTCGAGGGCATTCAGAAGTGTCTCCTCCTTTCCCGCTTCTGGTTCTTGCATTCCGGGGTGCTGCATCGGCTCGCAGTTCTCACGCTCCTCAATCTCTCTTTAACATCCAGTGCATGCAATTTAGGAGACCACTAACCAGGGGCTGAGAGGGGGCTGGGCGGGTTAGGCGATTGTTCACATTTTACACAATGGGTCTAAACTCACACAGCACAGGACTTATTTAACAGGGAGTTCCCTGCGATTTACAGTGCACAGTCTGGCTTCCAGCACCTTCTAAGAATCAGTACAATCAGTAATACATTAAGATGCTGGACTCAGGAGACCAGACCTGGGGCTGAGTTCTGTATGATCCTAGACGAGTCACAGTGGAGTCCCATATTGCATGGGGTAGGGGCAGGGAGGGATTAAGTCTAACGTCAATGCATTAAGTGAGAGTCAGTTTTACCCTGGAAAAATCCCTTACCTTGTCTATAAAGTAATGTACAGAGGCACATTCTCAAACAGGTCCACCACAGCTAGTTCTCCCTCTGTCATTGGAGCAGATCGCCGTTTCTTTGGTTGAGCACCAGATGAAGTAGGTGGCGTGTGTGTTCAGGGGATGCATTTGAAAACCAGTTATGTTTAAACAGGAGCAGAGCTGGCTGGGGACGAGGGGTGCAAAGGTGCTCGCTGAGCACATTCTCCGAGAGTGACTCCTTTTCGACAGTAGTTAAGTAACGTGGTGGCGTGATAGTTGTTAAGACCGTGAAGAAAGGAGCAGTGTAGAGACAAGACCCCGAGAAGCTTCCACAGCAGGGACACAGCTCCCCATCCCCAAACCCATTCCCTCTAGAGTTAGAAGCTGACTCTGCCTCTCTCTTTGAACACTGGACTCACACTCTGGGCCAGGAGGGGAGCCCATTCCTGTGGCTGGGAGCCGTGGAGGAGGCAGCAGACACGACACCCGTCTCCCTTAACTCCAGGCATGAACTCATCAATTGGAAGAGTGGGTGGGGTCACCTGCCCCAGAAATCTGATGATAATAATCATACCACTAATATTACAGCAGCTAGTACTATGGGTTTAGCATTGTTCTAAGTGCTTCCTCTATATTAACTTACTTGAGGATGTGTATGTAATAAACACACCTGCCATAACCCCCCTGATCAGATCGCCTGGGGCACTTGTTAACAGACAGGTTGCTAGGCCTCTCCGCTGGAATTTCTGATGGGGTAGATCTGGGTCAGGGCCCAGGAAGCTGTGTTTTAACAAGTGTTCCAGGTAACCCTTATATAGGGGTGGTTTTTGGAAATGTGGACTCATTATTTCTCTCTGTCCTTGTTCATTGGCTGAGCTGGTCCAGTGAGATTTGTGTCAGTTTGCGTGCATGTGGCCATTCCCCTGAACTGAACCTTTCTGAGCCTGGTCTCCTCTTCTGTGAAATGGGAATGGGAATAGGAGCTCCTTCCTAGGGTGTGTGAGAATTCAGTGAGATGAAGCGTTCAAAGCGTGCTGTCCATTTCTGGTCAGTGACCAGTGTTACCATTGTTATTGTTTCGCAATACACACACAGTACACACAGTGTGACCCAAAGCCCTGCACCAGTGTTACCTGATGGTGTGGCCTTTACCCAGTTTACTGCTGGGATATGCTCAAGTTAATCTCCTTTTGCCAGTTCTTACATGTTGATCCGGTGCCCGGAGGAAAATGGATTGGCAGAGAATTGATTACTTCCTGCCTCCCTCAGCAGCCCCGTTTCAAAAGGCCCTGGGCAAATTAAAATGCGTTAACTGAGTTTGTCAAGGAGCTGCCAGCCATCTGGGAAGGCTGGTCCCCTGCCCCTTGCCCACGTGTGCCAGACCCCTGACCATGCCACATTCACATGCAGGACCACACAGCGCCAGGACTGCTCTCGTGGCCGCATCCTGGCTCCCATGGAAACCTGGGGTTTGGTTCTGAGCCTGGAGACAAATGAGGTGGCTGTCTGTACCATGTTTCCAAATGGGTTCTCTTTCATGTCCAATATTTTCTCTGCCTATTGTAGAGGCTCAGCCTTGGAAAGCAAAAGGAAAAGCACAAAAAGGCGAAACGGAGAAAAAGACCAATGGAAAGAGAGCCAAAGGGAGGGATTACATAACCCAGCAGCCCGGCTGTCTGCAAGCCGTATGACTTATTTAGCTGTCTGTCTTTGCGGGATGTCAGACTCCGTCCTTTCCAGCTGGCTCTCTGCTTCGGTGATTACATTAACACTCAGTAATTATAAGAAATAGACACCTCTCCAGTCACCAGCGTTCCCAAGTGGCGGGATGGGGGACATTCAATACCAGGGTCGCCCAATTGCTGGACTGCACACCAGTCCCTGCCCAAGGTCTCCACCGTCTGTGGCAAAATGAGACAGAAATAAGGGCAGGGTGGTGAGTTTTCCCCAAAAAACCTGCAAAATATATACAGTTTAAAGGCTGGTGCTTGATCTTGAGCTGATGTTAAAATGTCCTTTAAAAAATCCAAAATGATGGTGATACTAATTCGTGGTTCTTCTGTCATTTTGATATAACACAAAGTTGGTCCCTGATAATTGGTTTCTACTTTGGGGAGAAATTCCTGATCTATGAAATCCTAGAATCTGAGAATCACTGCTTTAGCTATAAAAGAATAACGTAATAAACAAAATAAGATAAGAAGGTATAAAAGGAATCTCTTCCCTTTTTTATTTATTTCATTTTTTCCCCCCAAAGCCCCAGTAGATAGTTGTATGTCACAGCTGCACATCCTTCTAGTTGCTGTATGTGGGACTCAGCCCCAGGATGGACAGAGAAGTGGTGCCTCGATGCGCAACCGGGATCCGAACCGGGGCCACCAGCATCGCAGCGCGCGCACTTAACCACCAAGCCACAGGGCTGGCCCTCTCTTCCCTTTTTTAATCCCATGTGCATAGTATATTCAACTTCAACCTCTTCTCTTTAAACAATAAGTAGCAACCGCTTAGGGCTTCCTTGCTGGCTCCTCCTACCTGGCTTCCCCATCTTCCGCCCACCAGAGAGGGTCCTTGGAAGCCTCCCTGCCCATTGGCCCAGCCCTATCTTGAGTCTGAAGCCAGTGATGGAGATAGGAGTAAAAGGGTAATGATAATACAGCCACCACTAGCTGCATCCTCAATTTGTGCTCATCACTTGACATACTTGACCGAATCTTCGCAACACTGGGCGGTGGGTACTATCAGTAGTAACGCCATCCCTGCTTTACAGATGGGAAAACTGAGGCTCAGAGAGGTTAAATCACTTACCCGAAGCCACACAGCTTTGAGTGGCAGAGCTGGGATGTGAACCCAGGCAGCCTGACACTCAGTGCATGCATTTAACTAGTGACTGCACTGCTTCCCTTGTGGCAGAGCATGGCAGGGGAGAAAGGCGGACCTGGATTCAGAGTCCAGCTTTACTGCCTAACGGGCTGGGTCTTAGCCTCTCTGAGCCTCTGCCTTCTCATTGGTAAAGCGGGTCCTTGTGATGACTGCCTCCCAGGAATGTTCTGAGGATAAAGTGAGGTAACAGAAGGCCCTTGGGATGTGGTACCTCCCTTTCCTTCTCCTCACCCGGCCACACCTGCTTGGCTTCCTGGGACTTCTTTACTGCCATTCAGTCCTGCACCTTGTTTCCCAGAGTGACTCAGCCGAGCTGCAGCTTCCCTTCCTCCCCACACATTCTTTATTACTTCTCTGACATCCTGACCAGCACCCCAAACAGCTACCTCCACCCCCAGGATTCTGCCTCATGGGAGGTGGTGGGGCCCGCCAACCCCACCCCAGCCCTGCCTCACCCCGCACTAGGCCCTGTGGACAGAATTCCTAGCTTGCCCCCTGCCCCCTCTGCTAGCCCCTGAATTCCTCTTCTTCCTGGGTTTGCGTCTCCATGGCTGGCCTAGGGGATTGGAAAGCTGTGGAGCCAACAATTCCAGGATGGTGGCTGCGGGGTCTCTCGGATCTCTCACACCCCGCGCCTGTCCCCTTCCCGAGCTGTGCTGTGGGGAGGTGGGAAGGGCGTGATCCGCACGCCTTACACAGGGATCCTTGCCCCTTCTTCTCCCTCGTTTGTTACTGAGGGGGTTCCCACAGCACGTGGACCCAAGTCATGCCTCTGCTTGCCTGGATGCCCTTTAACGTGGCCCCTGTGATGTCCCAGGCGTGGGCTGTAGATCCCATGTATAAGTGAATCCTCCTGACTGCCTGTGGGGTGGGTCTCATTAACTTCCATTTGATGGATGAGCAAACCAAGGCCTGGAGAGCATGAAGAGATGTGCTTATTGCCCACAGCCCGTTAGTGACAGCCCTGGACGTGCACAAACCTTCCTGAGTCTAAATATCCCCCTGCCTGGCACAACAGCGGCCAGAAACACAGTGGCTTGTTTACCAGGCTCTGTCTATTTCCAGAATCCATGGGAAAGTTTGGGGAATGGGTGGCCCCTCCTCCCTACCAGCTGCCTCTACCCAGGGTGTGCCTTCACCTCTCCAAAGAGTCTTGGCTTTCTCATCCCTCAAGTGGGCCTACAGATACCTAATAATACCTCCTCGGGCTGCGGGGAGAAGCAAATGAGATCATGGCTGCAAAATGTTCACCAACAGCAGACACTTCATAAATGTTATCACCCTTATCCTTGACAAAATCCTCCATCGATACAGCAGCATTCTTATTTTTAAAAAAATACAGCTCTCTAGGGGCGCAGACTGGGTGTCACAGATCCCAGAGTGCAGGGGAGATGCCAGGCAAGGGAGGCCCCTCTCCCAAAGGCTGCGTGTTTACTAGGAACTCTAGGATGCCACTGAGAGACCCTCCTTTCCCAGCCCCCTACCCAAGTCAGAAATATACAGACAGAGGGGCCCCGATACAACGCCCGGAAGCCTTTGGGATTTTTGTAGAAAACAAAGTCAGTGGCAACCAGATTTTATTCTAATGGCCCACATCCCATCTGCTGGAAAGAACTTGTTTCCACAGTGAAATCTTTCCTTATTCTCTTGAGCAGGGGAAGAGGAACCAGGGATATCGAAGTTTGGGGAATTGGCCCCAGGAAGACACGGTCTCTGCTCAAGACAGACAGGGTGGGGGCTGTGCCGTCTCCCCATTGCCTCTCAGGAGCTCCTTCTTGTCACCGCATCCTGCCTCTTTAAAATGTGTAACAGAGACAGGTCTGCTCAAGACTGCCTTTCAAGGCAACTCCAGCGTCTCGAGCCACACCCCCGAAAGATGGAGTATTTTGTGAACAACCTGCTGGCTTTGGCTCCCCTGGGACTTCCTCGGCTTCTAGGAATAATGCATCCCCAGTTTTCCCCCGGTTTGGCGAGCACTGATTAATGGTGCCGTGAGGCTCATTCGAGGCGGGCACTTTTTCATTGCCACGGCTGGCCCTGATGGATGGCACAGCCTCTTCCCGAGCTGGGGCGGCCCAGATCAGGGCTCCCTCTCCCGCTCCATGCCTTATTCATCACAGTAGCTACTGTGTCCCAAATGCGGGTCTGCTGAGGTTTAGGAACTTCCCCAGGCCTCTCATCACTATGAGGTGGCAGATCCAGGATGCAAACCCAGGTTGGTGTCAACCTAGGGCCCTTGCTGTTTTGTTGCAACACTGCTTTGGTGAGCAGATCTTGGGAGTGATGTGGACGATGCGCTGGTTTGATTCACCAGCCTTAGAAGGCACCACTATCTGGGCCATGACATACAGTTGGCCAGGTTGTGCACTGCACAACCAGTCACAGTGTAGACTATGTGAATGGTGCCCTCTAGAATTGTGCAGTGCACGAGCTGCACAATGAAAATGTCAGCCCTGGGATTGAGCTGTTTTCAGCCGTTTATTCAGTGGGAGGGCTCAGGAGAGTGTGCACTGCCCCATCAGCTCTGGGATGGATAGCTGGCTCTGCTACTTTCCATTCGTGTGATTGAGTGCAAGTTCCTTAACCTTTCTGTCCCTCAGTTTTCTCATCTATGAAAAGAGAATCATAGCATTGTCTTTCTTCAAGGGTTGGTGTGAAGATTACACTAGTTCATCCCTGTACAGTGATTGGGACAATGCTGGCCCGTAGTAAACACCCCATGAATGTGGGCTGCTCATGTTTGCTGTTGTTTTTATGACTTCCCACCGTCCCTTTCACCACCCAATACCCTCCAGCCCAGTCACATGGCTTCCCTTTCTCCATATGTTCCTCTACTTTCCCCCCCATGCTGCCTCTGCTCGTGTTATTTGCCCCACCTCAAATGCCATCCTTCATTTTTACTAAGTGCAAATTCTACTTTCAAGGTCTAGCTTGGGTGCCACCTCTTCCATAAAGCCTTCCCTGATCTCCTCTGGAGGAAGTCCCCTTCCTCTGCTCTAATTCTCAAAGCACATTGCTTGCATCTCTCTGACAGTGCTCACATCCCAGCCTTGTCACCTGTGTGAAGTGTCTCCCCCACTGGACTCTGAGCCGGTAGAGGACATGATCTGTTGATATGGCCATATCCCTTCGTCTCCACAGTGCCTTTGCCCAGGGCTTGTCACGTAGCAGATCTTTAATAAATGGTTTGTAGTTTTAATTGATTGAATAGATGCATGTCCTCCTAACGGTACCTAACAACAGGAACTTTGCATATGATGGGCACAACCATATCTCTCTTTTGTTTTAAAATATAAACAGCCATCTTTTATTTATTTATTTGACCTCGTCTCATTTTTTTCTTTTTTTAGTTTCTTTTTAATTCTTTAAGTGTACAATTCCATTGTTTTTAGTATATTCACAAAATTATGCAGCCATCACTATCTAATTCTAGAAAATTTTCATAACCTCAGAAAGAAACCCTGTACTCGTTAGCGGTCAGTCTTCATGTTCCCCACCCCCCAGCCCCTGGCAACCATTAATGTACTTTCTGTGTCTATGGATTTTCCTCTTCTGAACATTTCATATAAGTGGAATCATACAGTATGTTGCCTTTTGTGTCTGGCTTCTTTCACTTGGCATTACGTTTTCAAGGTTCATCCATGTTGTAGCCGGTATGAGAACTTCATTCCTTTTTATGGCTGCATAATATTCCATTGTATGGCTCTACCACATTTGGGTTATCCATTCACTAGTGGTAGACATTTCAGTTGTTTCCACTTTTTGGCTGTCGTGAGTAATACTACTATGAATAATCATGTACAAGTTTCTATGTGTCTTTTTCCATTTTGCATACTGCCCCCGATACCTCTATGCGTTCAGGCAAACAGTGTGAAAGGCATTGTTGCAGAGAACAATGAGAAGAACAGAGTTTGTGATTTGAGACAGCCCACCAAGTGCCAAGCTTTGTGCTGGTTTCTAGATGTCAGCCATCAGCTGTCTCCTTTAATCTTCACAGAGCTCTGAGAGATTCTCAGAGAGGGCCAGTGCCATGCTTAAGGATGTGTAACATGTGGGTAGGATTCAAAACCACATTTCTGGAACTTCAAAGCCTATATTCATGCCACTGTCTGGCTGTGGCTGCCTCTGTGAAGTGAGTGAATCCACTTAATGAAAGGTGCCCCTTTCATCTCTCCAGAGAACTCCTGCCTTACCTGCCTGGCCCCAGACAACCATGGGGCTGGGGGTTCTGTGTCACCCTGTTTGTCCCTGGGTCACCCCAGCCAGCATCCTGGGCCTCTCGGGCCTGGGCCATCTGAAAGCCCGACGGTCAGGCTGCAGATGCCTCAGGGAGGCTGTTACCTGCCAGCGTCCTGAAGGGTTGACATGGGGTGGAAGAAACCGAGTGTCTGCCCCAGGGTGGGGCTGGGCAGGCCAGCCAGGAGGGCCAGCTGTGACCAGGCAAGCAGTGAAGATGCTGGGCTCTGCTGTGGGAGCTCTGGGCAGAGAAGACCCACCGTGCTCAGCATACACCACGACAACAAGTTCATGTGGCCCAACCTTCTAAAGATGGACGACTGTTGTAGAGACTTCTGCTGGGTGTGGGGCGTTGGCAGTGGTTGTTCTCTTTCTTGGCAAGTGGTGACGTTAGTTGAGCATCTGAAGGGGGCTCACTTTTCTCTTCTCTTTAAGGGAGGGGACACAAGGCCAGAGGCTGAAGGATGGTAGCATACTGCAGTAAAGGCCTTCAGGGTCCGGAGGAGGAGGGTGAGGTGGGGCCTGGAAAAATGGACGACTGCATACGTCAGGGATGCCAGAGGCCCATGCAAAAAAGACACAGGCAGAGGGCTACAGGGCAGGCAAATCTTCTACCAGGTAGGGAGGGCAGCAGGCCCCTTCCAGAACACTGATGATTCCTCCAGACCCAGAGCTAGGCTTCTTGGCCCAGGAAATGCTCAGGACCACAGCTTCCAAAGGGTCCATCAGAGACTGGGAAGGGAAGGCAATCTGTTCTGTTCCCTGGAGGGTGGGTAGACTGGCCCACAGGGGTGTGTGTGTGTGTGTGAGTGTGTGAGAGAGAGAGAGAGAGACAGACAGACAGACTGACCCTGAACGACTTGATGAATACACATGGGCTCTATCTGGAGAGGGCTGAGGCTATGGCTCAGAGGCCACCCTAATGGCTGACCTTAATTGAACCCCTGCTGTGTAACAGCATCTTGGAAACTGCTCCGTCTCATTTATTCCCTAGAGAGAACTCTATGTGGTGTTAATGCTAATTTTATTTTACAACTGAGAAAAATGAGGCCCTGGGAATAGTTCCTCTAAGACCACACTGCCAGCAGTGATGCTGTGATCTGGACCCAGGCAGTGGGGCCCCAGACCCCAGCCCCTCCATCGTTAGCCCCTCAGGCCTCCCCCGGCCATGCCCAAGGCTTTGCCAGCCTGCTGTGGGCCCACCTCGCCAGGAGGCTGCCTGGGTCTGATCCCGGCTTGGTTACTAATTTGCTGTGTGCCTTTGGGCAAATCACTTCCCCTCTCTGAGCCTCAGTTTTCTCATCTATAAAGTGAGGGGTTGGCCTGGAGGAATGGTTTTCAAAGTGGGTTCTACAGACCCCCAGGATCCTAAAGCGGGCTCAGACACTGCTGAGCCAGTACCAGAGCAGTCCCCTTTGTTCTGTTTGTCGGCTTTCTGAGGGAGACTTTGATTAAAGGCTTCTGGGTGGTTATAAACAAACAAATAAGTAAACATTAAAAACCTTCCAAACTAGATACTAAAGAACCTCTTGGCTTTGACTACCTGAGATTCAGAGAAGCAGCCCTGAACTCCCCACCAGCAAGCCCTGGGAGAGACTGGGCCTGTATGCTGGGCCGTCCCGTTCTGAGGAGGTACATTGGTGTTGGGGACAGGGTCCCCAAGGAGGCCAGCCATGAGCAGCCTGGGACAGGACAGATCTCAGGATGACCACGAGGAAGTGGAGTCACCAGAGCGGCCACAATGGATCAGAGCAGTGTTTTCAAAGTTCCAGTTATTTGGACACTAAGCCATGATTTTTGCTGCATCTGTGGTACAAGAGGCCGTATAGCCTGGTGGTTAGGAATCAGGCTCCCTGGGTCTTCTACAGTCATTTCGGTCAACGACGAACTGCATATACAGCAATGGTCCCACAAGACCAGTACTGTATAGCCCAGGTGTGTAGTAGGCTAGACCATCTAGGTTTGTATAAGCACACTCTGTGATGTTCATGGAGTGACAAAATTGCCTAATGATGCATTTCTCAGACTGTATTCTGTCGTTAAGTGACACATGACTGTACTTAGTATTTGCTGTGTCGGGCAAGGTACTTCATCTCTCTGAGCCTCAGTTTCCCTCTCTGTACAATGCGGATGATAGTAGGGCCTATCCATGGTGTTGTCATGATTTAATACCTGCAAAGCATGTGGCACGGTCCCCGGCCCACTCTAAGTGCTGATTATTACTTGAGCAGTGTGACCTTGGCTCTTGGCTTCAATTTCCCCATCTGATAAATGGGAATAATGATAACAGCAACCTATGAGGGTCATTGGAAGGATCGAATGGTAAGCAGCCATTAAATGACTGAAATGGTCACTATTCTTATTTACTTGTATTTTGTCTTTAAGTCTATGCACATCTTCTCCTTTATTTAGCCGCATCCTTTCTGAAGGCGGCCACCATCTGAGTGGTAAGGGCAGGCAAGGGGTCAGTGCTGGCCCGGCCACCCGGGGTTGTCCTGCCAAGTGATCGCAGGAGAGCTATGAGACAGCAGACACTTGGAAATCCTCGAGTCTGGGCTGGAGCCACGGCGGGCGTCTGACCCGCCAGCTCACGCTGGGAAGGGAAGCCAGTCCCTGGGGGGGTTGTGCTGTAAGCAGACACCCGGCCTGGCATGGACGCTGGCCAAGGGAGCCCTCCCTGCCTGTTTCCTCCCCTCCCAGGGCCCAGTGTCCGCATGTTCTGGGAAAGAGGGATGGGGCTGGGCCATCAGAGATCCAGGTGCGGGTCCCTGCTCTGCCCCTGACCAGCTCCCTCACTGGGGCCTGATGCTTCCACTCTCGGTCCTCAGTTTCCCCATCTGTAAATGAGAGCATGGTCCAGATGACTTTGGAAATTCTCTTCTTTCCCAACTCTGGTTTGTTAGGGTACTGGTTAAGTGGTGTGGAGTCAGACATGCTCCTGGGTTCTAATTCTGGCTTTGCCTTCTTCGCTGGGAGACAAGTTACTTAATTTCTCTGGGGATCAGTCTCCACATCTGTCAAATGGGTTGGCTGTAGGGTTGTGATAGTACCTGCCCCGGGGAGTTGCTGTGAGGATTGTGAGTTTATACACAGAGAGTGCTTAGAATGGTGTTCTCCACAAATGGAGCTGGTTACTCACCGGGCTGCTCCTTAGAGATTTCCTGGAGTGAGTCCCACTGTCCCAGGCCTCGGAGTCTAGTGGACGTTAAGCCCAGGACCTCACCAGCCCTAAGTGAGCTCGGAGTGCCGAGGTGTCTCAGCCCATCCACAGTCACACCCGCTGCCATTCCTTGATCCACTCGTTCAGCGCTGCTTCGGGAGCACCCGTGATATGCTGGGCGCTGCAGATATGTTGGTGACCAAAACAGGCAGCAGTCCCTGTCCTTGTGGAGCTGACAGTCTCGTGGGGGAAGACAGACCCTAAACAAATGAACAAGTAGAAGAGAAGCAGGAGTCTCCAGGTGGTGCTTTGGAAAAACTGTGGGTGACTTCTGATTCCCCCCACCCCATCCCTGGTTGAGACTCATTGACCCGTGAAGTCCTGCTATATCCTCCAGAGCTCTGCGCCACCCTCCACCAAACCAGGCCCTCCCTCTGTCTTCCCCCGAGCCTGGGCTCTGGAGTCAGATGGGCCTGGGCTCGGAGTCCTGAGTCTATTTCTCCCTGACTGCTTGACCTTGGGCAAGTCACTTAACCTTTCCATTGCTATTCCTTCATCTTTAACATAACATTGCCCACATCTTAGGACTGTCACGAGGCTTAGAGGAGTTAGTACATGTACAGCATTTAGAACAGTGCTTGCCCCTGTATGACCTTGGGCAAGTTACGCTTTGAGCCTCAGTTTCCCCATCTGTAAAATGGGTGTAAAATAGTACCTGACTCACAGGAGGTGTGGAAGGTTCTAGATAATGTATCTAGAACATGTGGCTTAGCACAGAGAGCATGCTCTGTTTCCTCTCCTCTCCTGTACTGATTAATTATTGCTGCGTAACAAATCACCCCAAAACTCAGTGGCTTAAAACAAGTATTTATAATTGCTTGCATATCTCTGGGTCAGGTGGGGCAGCTGAAATATTCCAGGCTTGACTGGGCCGCCGGGATCCAGCGGGACGTGGCTCCCCGCTGAGGTTTGGGCTCAGATCTGCTCCACGCGCGCTCCATCTTGGAGCCTGAGAGAGCAGTAGCTCCTCAGGGGACACGCTTCTCATTGCGATGCAGAGGAGCCAGAGGGTGAACACTCAAGGCCTCTTCAGGCTTAGGCTGGGACAACACCGTCCCATCTGCCTCATTCTCATGGTAAAAGCACTCACGTGGTCACACTCAAAATCAAGAGGTGGCGAGATAGACTCCTGTCCTTTAGTGGAAGGGACTGCAAAGTCACGTAGCAGGGGCTGTGAGTAAAGGCAGGGGTGAAGAATTGGGGACATTCACGGGGTCTGCTGGGCCTCCCAAGAACCCCCGGGACAGGACCAATGTAAGAACTGCCAGTGAGGGGCAGTGATTTGGGGAGGTCTGTACCATGGGGCCACTAGCCCAGACACACTCATTGGATTGCTGCTCCAGAAAATCCCTCCCTTTTTGCGCCCAGATGTACAGCCCGGGGATGTAGTACGGGGTTTTCTTCCCAGGAATGTTGTGCAAAGATGGAGGATGGGTGCAGGAAGGCTGGACTGCACAGCCCTGGAATGCACGCCCCACCCCTCCCCCTCCCCATCAAACCTTGTAACGAAATAAATAAAACTGTCAGCTGGAAAAATGAGGGGCAAGCCAGCCAAATATGATAAACTGTCTCTTGCTGTGTATTGTGCTCTCCACAATAAAACCCCAAGCGGATGCTAAAAATGTGTGCAGCTTTGTGAGGAGACAGGCGTGCTCTGTGTGGCCAAGATTTTCTGAGAAAGGTAATTTAACTGCAATGCACATAAAGGAGAGAAATGCAAACAGCAGTAATTTGCAAGTTGTACATTAGGTGCTTCTTAAAAAATGGATATCGTTGGCTATTTTTCCTTTATGAAAACCCAGAGTCCTGTGGACTGCCGGCCCATCCTTATCTGGTTCATTCAAGGCGTGTGTTGACATTTCTAATTTGCAAATTTAAAGAGTGTCAGGAAACGGTTTACCCTTGGCGTGGTTGGGGAGCTCTTTGACGGTTAGTGACAAGGGCTCATCTGTGGGAAGACTGTAGGGGGCAGAGGAGGAGAGCCGGGCCGGATTTAGGGAGACATGGACAGAGCTAACATTTACTGAGCACTTAATGTCAGGCACTGTTCTAAGGGTTTTACACACATATTTTATTTTATCTTACATTCAACCTGTGATTTGCATTTTGCAGATGAGAGCAATGGGGCACTGGAAGGTTAAGTAACTTGTCCAAGGTCACGCAGCTCCTAAGTGGCAATGCTGGCGTTGGTACCAGACACTCTAGTCGTTTTGCCTGTCTGAGCTTTAGTTTTCTCCTCCGTGTAGACATAATACCTACCTTGTGGGTGTATTACTTGGATTAAGTGCCATCATGTTTGTAAGGCACCTTGTACAGTGCTTGGCAGCCCTTAAATATTGAGTGAATGTGGGATATTCAGTAGGCGCTCAATAAATGTTAGCATCCCCTTCCGTCTTACTCTTCCTTCATCGCCTTCAGCTGGCAAGCTGTGATGCCTTGGTGAGTCTTGTTACCCCTCTGGTCCTCAGTTTCCCCATCCAAAGGAGGACTGTGAGCCCTTGAGCCACCATCTCTGATTCTGTGGCCCCTCAGCTCAATGGCCCTATGGAGCTGCACAGATTTATGCCAAGGGGCCTCCCCTCACCTCATCCCTCAGCCCTGCAGGACTGACCAGTCGTGCCCAGTAGGTGAGTTTTAAGTGCACTGATGAGTGGACGGCATGGTTTATGATCTTCTGCGCTCCATCTAGCCATGCTCAGTGTGGTTCTGGGGGCTGAGAGCAAGTCCCCCGTGGCCTGTAGAGCTGGGAGCCGTAGAGCAATGACTCACTTTGTGCTGGGAGTATTTCTTCTTGCTTCAAGCATGCCGGGGTCCCAGCAAACCCTGACTCGTCGTGCGAGATGAGCAGCTTCCGGGTCGTTTGGGAATTGTGGGCCTGATTAGAACAATTGACGATGTTGATAGGGCGGCGGTCTATTGCTCTACTTTACGGCTACCATCAACAGCAGACATTCATTGAGCTCTTAATGGATGCCAGGCACTCTGCTAACACTCTGTACATAACCCCTCATTTTATTCCTGCAACAGCCCAGGCGATGTGCGTAATACAGTTCTCCCCATTTTGCGGATGAGGAAGCTGAGGTTTGGCAAGTTCAAGTAACGTGCCCCAGGCCACACAGCTCATGGTCTGAGCCTGGCTCAGATGCCTGCACCCACACGCTTACTGTTGGATATTTTTCATCCTAGCAGGACACATCAGTCGTGCACGGTTGAAAGAGGCGGTGAAGGGGAGCCATTGTGCTTAGTGCCCTCCAAGTGGCAATGGCATTCAGAGAATTGCGTTAACAGAGGAACGGGGAGATGTAGGTTTGAGCGGGGCCTCGGGGATCATTTCATTATTTTGCACATGAGAAAACTGAGCGCCCAGAGAGATGAAGGGCCATCCTAGCTGACACACAGATTAACGAAGACACACCCTGCCCTGCCCACCAGTCAAACTGGAAGCCTGGTGCCGACCTAGTGTCCCCTGCTCAATTAGGGCACTCTTCTGGGCGCAGCAGTGTGGGGTTGAGGAATTAGAGAAGCTCAGAATTGAGGGACCTCACGCTCAAGAGGTTGCTCCCAACCTCCACATTACCCATCTAGTGCCTGAATTACCCAGATCAATGGCCCCCAAACTCATAGGATCATCAGACTCATCTGGGGGACCTGTCACAACTGCGGATTCCCAGGCCACGCCCTAGAGCTCCAGACACGGTGTATCTGGGGTTGCAACTGAGAAACGGAACTTCTTTAAAGTCCCGGCTGATGCTAATGTGCAGTCAACTTTGGAAACTGCTGCCTTAGTTCAGCGTTCCCTAAAGTGTGTTCAGTGGAACAGCAGCTCAGTTCCATGGGGACATGAATAGATGTTACGTTAAAATAAAAACCTTCCAGGCAAGTAAGTTTGGAAACTGTTGAGTTAGAGGAGTGATTCCCAACCGTGGCTGCACCTTAGAATCCCCTGGGAAGCTCTGAGAACTCCTATTGTCCGGGCCACACTCCTGAGTCCCTCTTTAGGGGCGGGACTCAGGGATAAGTATTTTGTAAAGCTCTCCAGGTGATCCCACTGTGCCGCCAGGTTGAAAGTCACTATGTTAGACGCAGTTAAACAGGGTTTTTCTTTTTAACTGCAGAACTTCTCAGGGCCTTTAATACAAAGTGTATATTATGAGTCTCCAAAAGGAGAAGTAAACAGATTATTTCCTTAGCCTGGTAATCAGGGGCATATGAGATAAAGGAAGGTGTATCTAGGAAAGGAAGGGCATGCTAAATATGGAGAGAGTGTGTATTGGTAAGAGAATCGATGGTAGGCAATGTGAAATTTAGAAGCCAGTAGAATTTTTGAACTCAAATGCACATGAATATTTTTTGTTAGACTGATTTGAGTAATGGGGATAGTTTGGTAATTGGTAATAGTTCTAATATCTTTTAGGCTTTACAGGCAGCTTTTCCGTAAGCAATAAAAACAGTGTTACATGAATTATCTTGGTGAGGCTCCAAACACACTGTGTGGGTCATATGGACCAGAACATTAGCTCCATTCTGTAAGGAGAGATGCTTTAAAAATATCACCCAGCTCCTGTCATTCTCCTGCTTAAAACTGTTGCAAGGCTCACCATCCCACTCCTCACTCTCACTCATTATATGCATATTCGTTTAGAAATTAAATACCTGTACTACCAGCAATAATATAGTGAGATTAATTGAGTATAATTTCCTTCTTATATTTTTAGATTCAAACATAAATGTAGCTAGAAGCTCTAATATTTTTTCCCGCACCTCGGTCGATCATCACGTGCACCCCAGTTCAGGGCCCCTACCTGACCTCGCCCCTGCCTTTCTCCAGCATCATCTTTCATCATCTTACCCCTCACACACTACACTCCAGCCTCACAGCTTCTCTCGGAATTTCCAAACGTGGCTTAGCATTTGGGTCTTGGCACTAGCTGTTCCCTCCTCTTGGAATGCTTCTCCCTCTGCTTTTTGTGTGGCTGGCTTCTTCTGGTCACTCAGATCTTATTTTCAGTGTCACCTCCTCCGAGAAGCTTTCCGTGGCCACTCTATCTAAAGCCGCAATCCGGCCACTCTCTCTGACGCTGCCCATTTTCATTCTCTGAGTAGCGCTTACCACCATCTGATGTTTTCCCTGTTTGTCTATGGCCTGCCTCCTTCAGCAGAGAGGAACAGTGCTGGCCGCGGGGTGAGAACTCGGTGACTATTTATTGTTTGAACACACAAACTGGGACTCAGAGGTTAGAACACTTGTCTAGGCCGTGCCCTCAGTAAATGGTGGAGCTAGGATTTGAACTCCAATCTGTGTGACCCCAAGTTCAAGATTCTTTGCATCGTGCCTCGCTGCCTCTTGTCCTTCAGAGGCCAGCTGAGAGGTGTTTGAGTTCAGACTGACAGTTTGAGTCTGAAATCTGTTATGATGTCAGATGACTATGGAATTTGAAAGAAAAAAAAATGACTGGCATTTTATGCTCTGTTTCACAGCCAGCTGGTAATGAGAGGTTGGAAAAATTCTGGAGTCTGAAATAATG
Source organism: Diceros bicornis minor (assembly GCF_020826845.1). Taxonomy (NCBI): domain Eukaryota; kingdom Metazoa; phylum Chordata; class Mammalia; order Perissodactyla; family Rhinocerotidae; genus Diceros; species Diceros bicornis. Next base: position 16,896,124 of record NC_080764.1, on the reverse strand, counting down.
CAGGCCGACCCAGCTGCAAATTGTAAAAGTCTGTGGTCAGGACTGCAGTAGGTGAATGCAGCCTGGAGAGATGTCGTTTATCCCACATGTCATAAGGAAGCCCAGAATGTGAGGAAAGGCACCAATCTAGATGTGTTGGTAGTCGTAGGAAGAAAGTCCCTCCATCTTTCGTTTCGTTTCCATGCAGTTTTGAGTGTGATGTCAAGAACTGACACCTAGATAAAGACGTATTGAACGGCCACTCGCTTCTTTCCTTCTGTGGAGCATCGGCAGTTGAGAACCTGTTAGCAGGTTCTGGAAATCGAGCTAGCTGGCCCTTTCTCTACCGTGAAGGCACCACACCCATCCCTTAGGCCTGGAGAAGGAGAGAGGAGGGAGAAGGAGACAGCAGAAAAGAAGATGAATGCCTGAGGCCCCTTGACCTTTTGAAGAATAAATGGTTCATTTTGATGCCTAGTCAAGTATGTTGAAGAAACCTATCACCTCCCTGCATTACTTCTCTTTCTCTTTCCAGGAATAACCCACTCACGTTGGAACTGACAAGCAGTTGGTTGCCAGGTTCAGGCAGGTGTTTCATTCTTATTTTCACCCTGTGGCCTCTTCATGGAAGGCGCGGTGTCCCCTTCTCCCCTTTCTATTGAGCACGGGAACCCTAATGGTGAAGGAACAGGCAGAATTAAGGGTGTCACATTTGAAGGCAAAGAAATTGGCAATTGATTTTTCCTGCCTGGATCTCCCTCTTCCCCATACTGTCACTGAGACAATATTGATGATATTGTGCTGTAATGAGGTTTCCTCATTCATTCATTCGTTCATTCATCCATCCATCAGAGCATGGATCCATTCATTCATGGCTAAATGCATGACCTTTGAGTCAAACAGATCCACATCTGCCACACACTGACCTATGACCTGCATTTGTGTCCTAGAGCTGCTGTAACCAATTACAATGAGCTTGGTGCCTTAAAACAGTAGAAATCTATTCTCTCACAGTTCTGGAGGCTAGACATCCAAAATGGAGGTGTCGTCGTCAGGGCTGCACTCCCTCTGAAGGCTCTGAGGGAAAACTCTTCCTCGCCTCTTCCAGCTTTGGGTGGCTCCAGGCGTTCCTTGGCTTGTGGCTACATCACTCCAATCTCTGCCTCTGTCTTCACGTGGCCTCCTCCTCTTCTGTCTTTTCCTATTCTGTTTCTTATAAGGACATTTGTCATGGAATTTAGTGGGGACCCAGATAATCCAGAATGATCTCCTCTCAAGATCCTTAACTTAATTACACCTGCAAAGACTCTTTTTCCAAATAAGCTCACATTCACGGGTCCCATCATTCAACCCACTATATGATCTTAGGCAAGTTATTCAACCTCTCTGAGCCTCAGTGCCTTTAGCTGTAAAATGGAGATGCCTCTACTGTATTCTTCTTAGGGATAATATGTGGAGAGCTTTTTCAGTGCCCGTTCAGAGCTCATGCTCCATCAATGGCAATTACTCTTACTTATTGAGGGTCCCTCATGTGCTAAGATATTGTGCTGGGCTCACACCGTATCCCCTGACAAGCTGAGTCCTGTGCCCCTTCTGTTATAGCCTGCGGAACCTGTGTTTAATTCCTGTGTGGATCTGAGATCTACCCGGTTATGTGAGTGGCCAGCAACTCTGCAAAACCCAGTTTTTCTATATAAGTGTGGAATGACCCGCAGCCCGACCAGTAGGGACAGTGCTAGAACATTCCTCAGCTCATTTTAGGACACCTTTTGGGGGTTTGTTGGGACAGAGGAAATCAGTGCCTGGCTGTTGGAAGTCATTCCAGCCCTGCATCTTGTCCCCTACCCCAGCCCACCCTTCGTAGCCACCGTGGTCTTTTCTCAATGTTTGAAATTGAAGAGGACAATTCTCGTCCACCACATGGTAGGTACTTCACAGATGACAGGACTGTGAACATTCCGAGAGCAGTGAGCAGCATGCTGTAGCCTAGAAACCGGACAGCCAAGAAGGGAGCTGGTATAATGGAGAGCTGGCAGGAGCATTCATCCCTGCTCTGCGATTCCTTTGTATGACCTTGAGCAAGACTCTGAACTTCCCTAAGTCTCAGATATTCCGCTAGACATTGGTGGAGTTGATTTAGAGCAGTATTTCTCCAACTTTTTAAAAAAAGCAATAAACCTGCCTTAAAATCTTTCCCAGAATCCCATTTTGCATAACCCAGATGTCCACTCAGGGCTCCCTGTCCTCAGTCGTACCCCCCTGGGACAGTCCAGTGGCTTCCCCATGATGTCCACACTTGCTTCCTCCTTTACAAGTACCTGCCTCAATATCGGAATGTGGAACTCACCCCCTTTCCTCTCCTGCAAGAACTCCCCTCACTTCAATAATTTTTTGGACTTTATTAAAGGTGACCCAAGCTGGACTGACACCCTCCAGGTGCCTCACCCCCACCCTGTCCTTCTCTCTACTTCCCACCATCACCCCCATCTCAACACCTCCTCACCACCCCCACTCAACCCGCAGCACCACCACCAAGAGCACTGCCACAAGCCTCCTCATCTCCCACAGGACAGCTCCACTCATACCACATCCCTACCTCCAGGCCCAGAGCAGACATAACTAATCCATTGCCGCACTTTTTCCCACAGAGCCCAGGCTGACCACAACCCTCCAGGTGGCCCTGGAGCTGGCCCTTCAGATGAAACCTCTCTGTCCTCCCATTCACAACTGGGAGGACGAGGACTGGTGTGGAGTGGATGCCACCGCAAGGCCGCAGGCTGGCCTCCTCAGCCTGTCGGGAACAGGCTTTCTGCTTGTCATGGGCCATGACCTACGAGTTATGGGCATTGGGGTTTCCTGTGCTTTAGCTCCTCTCTGCTCATTTTCCTTCAGACTATTTTAACTGCCACCACTAGAGTTATGTTTCTCAAATATAGATCTCATCATCCCACTCCCCTAGCTCACCAGGCTTAAAAATCTCCTGGCACTGCCTAGTGCCTACAGAGCAGATTCCAGATTCTAGGCATGGCATCAAAGGCCCCAACTGCTTTTCAACATCACCTCTGCCCCAGTCCTTGCATGTACCCTACGGCCAAGTCCCTCTCTTGGTTTTCTAAACCCAGCTGTGCTTTTTAGGCCTCTGTGCCTCTGTGTGTGCTATTCCTCCTGCCTGGAATGCCCTTCCCCTCTGTCTTAGTTTCCTATTGCTGCTGTAACAAATCACCACAATCTCAGTGGATAAAATAACACAAATTTATTATCTTACAGCTCTGGAGGTCAGAAGTTTGAGATGAATCTCACATGGCTAAAATCAAGGTGTCGGCAAGTCTAGAGACTCTAGGGGGGAATCTGTTTCTTGCCTTTTTCAGCTTTTTGAGGCTTCTGCATTCCTTGGCTGGTGGCCCCTTCCTCCAAATCCAAAGCCAGCAATGGCCCATCCAGTCTTTCTCGTGTTACATCACTCTGACTTGTGCTTCCATCATCACATCTCTCTGCCTCTGACCCTCCTGCCTCCCTCATATAAGGACGCTTATGATTACATTGAACTCACCCACATAATCCAGGATAATCTCCCCGTCTCAAGATCCTTACTTAATCACATCTGCAAAGTCTCTTTTACCCTGTAAGGTGACATACTCGCAGGTTCCGGTGTGGACGTCTTTAGAGGGCCATTATTCTACAAACCCCACCCGCCTTTTTGTATATGTTGAATTAGTTCTTCAGAGGCATTTAAAATGTTCCCTCCTGTCTGTAGCATCCCCTGTGTTTCCTAGAAAGAATTATTCTTTCATCTTTTTTCAACCCGTGGCATTGGGCATCCTTCTGTTACAGCGTGTACTGCCTGCTATAATGCTTCTTTGTGTGTGGTCTTGCTCCCTTACCTGGACGTGAGCTCCTTGGAGGCAGAAAGCTGAGACTCGATCATCTTTGGGACTCCGTGTCTTCCATAGTCAAATATGTGAGGAATTTATTGCCTTTGTCTTTCCTTCAAGATGCATCTCAAGTGCCACCTCCCCTACTATGCTCTTCTGTTCCCTTTAAAATGAGGCTTTCCCCTCTAATGAGCCCCAGCACTAACCCCGTTCAGGTGCAGAGCAGGGGCCCAATGGATACCGAAGAGCTGACAGCCTCTTCTAGCCTCTGCTGTATACAGTGGCGCCGCACCTTACCCAGGCGTTAGGGTCGAAAGTGGTTTCGCAATCAAAATTACCCTTGACACGGCAGAGTGACACCCAGGGCTTAAGATGCTTGCCTTCCCAGAGACAGCTCAGCCCGTGGGAACCACAGGTTCCTGATCCCACCTCACACTCATTCCCTGGCGTCTGCACATTGACCGGGATTGTGGATACGTCTGCCCACGCTATCTGGATTGTTTGTTTCTCTCCCTCCCTGCCTTTCTGGGTGGGAGTGGTTGGGTTTGCATAAGGAGAGTGCCTGCAGGAAGAAACCCCATGGAGCCTCCCCGGGGCGCTCCACTTCCCAACTCAGGCTGCTTCCCTGTTCCTCCGCTCCCAGGTAGCAGATGGCCTGATAATTTAATGCGTTAAAGGGAGCAGGTCACTGGAATTTAATTAAAAAACAAAAACACTTTGAGAACGCTTGCTCGCAGAGATAAATGTGAGGGCTGGGTGAGCAGGATCACGGGTTGCAAGCCCCAGAGGCCGCATTCACAGCGGAGCCCAGGTGAGCGGCCCCTACGGGTGCTGTGGAGCATGGCCTGCACAGCTGTGTGCGGTGGCCTGCGAGGGAGAGAGAGATGTTTGTTCTGTGACCTTCCCCTCTCCCATCCCTCTCTGCCAGGCGCTGACCTGCTTGGTCTCCTTGTGAGATTGGTCCAGGCCAGTGGAGCACTTAAAATAAAATCCAGCTTCTTTTTCATGGCCTAAGAGGGCCTCCATGGTCTGGCCCCTGCCTGCCTCTCCAGACCCTCCTAGAAGCGATCTCCCGTTCTCGCTACGCTTCTGTTTCTCCAGTCCGCGGGATCGGTTCCTGTCATAGCTCCTTTGCACTCGCTATCTCCTCTGCATGGATTGTTCTTCCCCTAGACATTCCTGTGGCCACTCCACTCTCCTCATTTAGCTCTCAGCTGGAATGCTGCCTCCTCTGAGCCAACTGCCTGGAGAACTCTGTTTCTGTTGCTCTCTATATTGGTCAGCTTGGGCTGCCATCACAAAATACCACACGATGGGCGGCTTAAACAACAGAAATTCATTTTCTCATGGTTCTGGAAGCCAGAAGTCCAAGATCAAGGTCGTGGCCAATTCGGTTTCTGGTGAGAGTTCTCTTCCTGGCTTGCAGCTGGCTGCCTTCTTGCTGTGTCTTCACATGGCAGGGAGAGAGACTGAGAGATTGAGAGAGAGAGAGAGAGCGAGCAAAAGAGAGCGTTCTCTGGTGTCTCTTCTTATAAAGACACTAATCCTATCAGATCAGGGCCCCATCCTTGTGACCTCATTTAACCTGCATTACCTTCTTAAGTGCCCTCTCTCTAAATATAGTCACACTGGGGTTAGTGCTTCAATATATGGACATTCAGTCCATAACACCCCCCACACTCTATCCTGTCACCCTCAGCCACTTAACCCCTCTGTGCCTTGGCATCTCACCTGTGAAATAATGGCACCTCACCACGCAGGATGGCTATGAAGGGGTACTACCCGAAGACTACTTGGACCAGAGTCTAGCACAGAGGAGGTGCTCACTAAAGTGAGTTATTTTCATTATCACCCTGGTCATGACTTTCAGCCCCGACTTGCTAACCCTGACCTGAGGCCTCACAGAATGCTTTTCTGCTCACATGCTGCAGGAACAAGAGTGTGAGTGAGGGGACGAGTGTTAGGTGAGGAGTTGGGGGAAGGGCATTCCTGGCAGAGGGAACAGCATGAGCAAAGGCAAGCCACAGCACTGTGAGCTGAGAGAGCCCAGCAGGGTGGTATGAATAAAGTATAAGGTTTGAGGAGGGAGATGAGGTTGGGGGAGTCGCAGAGGCCCTCGCAGGCCGAGTCGGGAGGGTGGCCGTGGGGAACCAGTGAAGTGTTTTCAGCAGGGGACTTGTGGTCAGATTTGCATGTTGGAAAGATTGCCCTGCACCCTTTTCCCCTCACAAGGATCAAACCCAAGACGGGTCCCCATAGCTTCACTGAAACTGCTCTCGCAGGGACCCCATTTGCTAATCCAGGTGTGGGTTTTCAGGTGAGTCCTTCTTGATCTTTCTGCTGCACTTGACAGTTGACGACGCCATCCCTCCTAAGCCTTCCGCACCCTTGGCATCTGTGACGTGGTCCTAGGTCTCCTGGGAGGCAGCGCAGGGTCTGGAGAGAACCCTGATTCTGTCCTGGGTTGGCATCACGGCTCCGTCACCGTCTCTGCTGTGGGACTCAGGCAACCCCTACCCCTCACCTTCAGATGCTCCTCCACACTCTGGGAATTAAAAGCCCTGCTGGGGACTGAGTATCTAGAGGTCACTCGTCTCCCTTGCCCTTTCCTTCTATCTCCTGCCTTCCGTGTCTGCTCCTGCCCCTAAGTGCAGGTCCTCTCCAGGCGAGCTGCCTGAATCCATACTGTTCAGAGTGCATAAGCCTGGGTTCCCAGTTTTTCTTGCCTCTTCTACCAACTTTCTAGGCTGTTGTAAAAGGGAAGAGAAGTCTCAGAGCCTCTTTCTGGGGGAAGTTCGCTGAAGGTTATTGTCTGAGGTTTACTCTGAGATTTTTTTCCACATACGTCTCTCAATATGCTGAGTCTGTGGAGGAAAACTGTGCCTCCAGGAGAAGGTGGAAGGATAGGTAAGAAGGACAGTCCCACTGAAGGGCTTTTTAATTAGCCTCGTACCTGGATCGATCTTCTCTTCCTGGTTAAAAGTAACATCTCTGTAGTTTTAGAGAAATTTGCCAATTTCTCTAAATTGCATGCAGTAAAAGAAAAAGGAGAGAATACGCTGCCAAGTGAGGAGGAGGGAAGGGATTTCCTTTAAACACCCGAAGCACGGGGACCTCTCCACTGGGACCCTCCACAGCAGAGGGGGTTGGCACGTGCAGACCAGATAATATGTTGGTGCCAGAAGGCAAAACCCCTCTGTGCTTCTTTAATGAAGAAAAAGAGAATCCGCTTAGGCTTTCTCAGAATTTAAGGCAAAGATAAAATGTTCACCAAGCTCTTCTGCTAAGAGAAAATGTAAAAAGTGCCAAAATGACTTGGAGAAAAGGAAACTATGGACATGCAGGCCTAGCACTGAAGTCGTCCACAGGATCATAGAACCACCTCTTAACAGCAATACGTGTTTATTTCTCAGACGGCATGGCCGAGGAGGTGAAATTTGAGCAAAGAAAGGGAGGCAGGAAAATGTTAGAGAAGATGGTCGCAGACAGAGGAAGGAGCAGGTGCAGAGGCCCTAAGGTGAAACATACACGACACAAGCAAGGACCAGCAAGGAGGCCCGTGGGCCAGGGCAGAGAGAGCAAGGAGGAGGGTGATGGAGGATGGGTCACAGAGGGAACTAGGCTGGATCTGCATGGCCTCGCAGGCTATGATAGAGCCCCGCAGGTGGTGGAAGGCCTTTGGATTTTATCTGAAGTGGGATGGGAGCCATTGAATGGTTCTGAACAGAAGAGTGATGTGGTCTGAGTTAGATTTTTTTTTTTTTCGGTGAGGAAGATTGGCCCTGAGCTAACATCTGTGCCCATCTTCCTCCATTTGTATGTGGGACTTTGCCACAGCATGGCTCGATAAGCAGTGTGTAGATCCGCACCTGGGATCCAAACCCACGAAACCCAGGCTGCTGAAGTGGAGCGCGCGAACTTAACCACTACACCACCGGGCCAGTCCCCTGAGTTAGATTTTAAAAGGATTTTTCTGCCTGCCTGCTAACTGGAGAATAGTCTGTAGAGGGATAAGAGGGGAAACTGGAAGATCCAAGAGGAGACTTTCACAGTAATTCAGGTGAGAGATATTGGTGGCTTGGTCCTTCATGGTAGTAGTGTAGGTGATGAGAAGTGGTAAGATTTGGCATATATTTTGAAGACAGATTCAGCAAGATTTGCTAATAGATTAAATGAAGAGATAACTTCTTACACTTCCTTTATGCAAAGCACTATAGTAGGTTATATGAATCAGGACTCTTTTGGTTGTAAGAGCAGAAACCCAACTCAAACTGGATCCCATAACTTAATAGTTTGGTTGTATGTGGGCTTCAGGTATGGCTGATTCCAGGAGCACAAATGGTATCTTCAGCATTTAGTCACTTCTCTCTTTTCATATCTTAATTTGGCTTCATTTCTCACGTGGTGGCCCCCAGCAGATCCAGGCTTATATGAACCTTACAGATAGCAATTGCCATGGGAAAAGGGTATTTCTTCCTTAATGGTTTCAATAAAATTGATGATTCACCTACCTAACTCATTTGCACATCCCTGACCCAATCACTCTGTCCAAAGAAATAAAATACACTGATTGGCCACCTTTGTCACATGCCCAACCTGGAATCAGGGTGGTGGGGGGGAGAAATGTACTCCCCCTCACCCCAAAATAATTATGCATTACTAGGAGGACCGAAAATGGATGCTATGTAGGCAAAAGTAACTGATTTACCCTACCCAGGCGTAATAAGAAATTTTTTTCTTAATAAATGAGGATTCTGCCTTCTCGTTTTTCTTGTGTCACAAAATATGCTTTCCCGGAGACACAAAAAGCAATGGTAGCAATAAGAATTACAGTGTGCCGGATACCGGTTTTCAAAGTGCTTCCCCACACATTATCCAGCTGCAGAACATGACATCTTCATGCCAAGGAAAGGAACTGGAACCCGAAAAGCTGACAGTCACATGTTTCCCAGCCGCCTGATGAGCCCAGTGAGAGCAGAAAGAAGCACAGTAATTCCCGCATTCGCAAGGGACGGAACACTGTACTGAGCTATTGTGTAGGGCAAACGGAGAGTCATAACAGCAGTGGGTGGGGTGCGGGCGGGGCAGGAGAGGAGCTGGCTCAGAGAAAGTGGGGGCCGTTGCGCAGAGGTCCAGATTTGGGGCTGGTGATGCCTGATGGCCCCTGGACATCAGGTTGTCTGTTAAAAAGGGTGGCTGAATCAGTTAAATTATTCAGACGCAAGTTCGGAGACAACCTGATACCTCCCCAGGCCCAGCCCGCAGCAGCCTGGGCTGTTTGGCCTTGAGAATGCAAAAGCTGGACTCATTTAAAGAAACATTCCGAGAAGATGCTGTTTTTGCTTCATTAAAATAATGGTTCCTCCATCGCCTCTCTTGCTTTGAATGACACCCGATCCCGTCCCCAAGTTGTTTTCTTTGGGTAGTTTTCTTCTTGCCTAGCTTTTGTTTGCCTCTAGGGTTGGTTTATTCTTGCCAGTTAAGAAGCTCCCCAAAGCCCCAGATTTGCCCAGGAAATTGTTAACTTGCATCTTCCTCCCCACCATGGCACCGTAAGCTGGGCCACGTGACATGGGAGGGATCAGCTAACGCCATTGCCTTGAGAGGCCAGAGCAGGCACTTAAGTGGTGTAAAAAATATACACAGTTCCGACTTTCCAGCCCAGGGACATCTCCCTGGTTACCTTATCCCAGGCTGCTTCGTCCTCCTGATGGTGGGCTCTAATTCAGGTTCAGCAGCGTCTCCAGTGCCTCCTGGGGAATTTTAAGTGTTTCCTTGGAAAACAGTGCCCTCTGCCCTCTCTCTCCTTTCTCCGCCCATCCACCGCAGCTAAACATCAAGATGGCAGAATTGCTCCTCTGTGGTAGGTTCAGGCCCATATTCCTTCCCCATGAAGTGCTGAGTGGATTTAGAGTTTGGGGAGAAGAGTGGGAGCTGCAGGGAGAGAATTGAAAAGGCAGCTTTGGCTTCGCGGAAAGCTTAGAGGCTTTGGAACCAGCCAAACCTGAGTTCAGACCCCAATCTCTGCCACTTACTGGCTATGTGGCCTGGGGCGTGTGGCTTTAGTCTCTATTTCCTGTCTCTAGAATGGGAACACGCCCATTCTGTAGTGCAGACTGCTGTAAGGAATAAATGAAGCTAAGATTCATAAACCTTTCCTGCTCGACCCAGACCTGGGTACCACCCAACTGCTGCTGGAGGCTCCACCCGGATGGCCCACAGAACCCTAAGACTTAACTCACCCACTCACCTCATCTCCCCTCATTTCTACCCTTTACAGCATCTCCTCATCTGAGTCTCCTGCGTATCTGTCACCCTCACATCCACAGTGGGTGGGCCAAGCCTGTTAGGTTTGCCTGCTTAACACACCTGTAGCCGGTCCCTCATCTGCATCCCCACAGCTCCTGCCTTCGTCCTGGCCCCATCACCTCCCAGTAGCTGACTAACTGGTTTCCCTGCTTCAGTGGTCCACACTGCAGCCGGAACATTTTTTTCTAAAATGCAGATCTGGTCCTGTCACACCCTGGTTTGCCTTCCATGGCTCCCATTACCTAAGCATGAAGCCCCCTTAGCCTGCCGGGCCCTGTCTACCTCGCAAGCCTCATCTTTTGCTGCTCTCCACCCCTCCAGCCATCCTGACCTCCGTGGGGTCCCCAGTGGAGACCCTGCTCTTTTGTGCTTCCGTGCCTTTGCAGTGTCCCCTCCTCTGCCAAGAACGCCATTCCTTCTCTGTCTCACTGGCTTGTGCACACCTACTCATTTTTCAAGAACAGCTCAAAAATCACCCCCTCTATTATTCAGCCATAAAAAGGAATGAATTACTGATACCTGCTACAGCGTGGATGAACCTTGAAAACATGACGCTGAGTGAAAAAAGCCAGACACAAAAGGTCACATATTGTATGATTCCATTTATATGAAATATCCAGAAAAGGTAAATCCATAGAGACAGAAAGCAGATTGGTGGCTGCCAGGGGCTAGAGGGAGGAGGGAATGGAGTCTGCTTAATGGGTCTAAAACTTCCTTCTGGAGTGATGAAATGTTTCGGAACTACGTAGAGGTGGTGAATGTACAACACTGTGAGTGTACTAAACGCCCCTGAATTGTTCACTTTAAAATGGTTAATTTTATGTTATGTGAATTTCACCTCAATTAAACAAACAAACAGAATCGCCTGTTCTATAAAGACTTTCTGAATTGCCCAGGTGGAACAGACCCCTCTTTCCGCTGTAGCCCCTATGCCCACCATATGCTGTCTGGATTTTTACGAGACCACCCCCAGGACTTCACTGCACTCATTTATTTCCATGGCTGTGCCCCCAGCGGCCTGGGAGCATCTTGAGCGCATCCTTCCAGCTCCATCCAGCCTGCATCCTCTGCAGCCAGCACAGGGCCAGGCCCTCGGTGATGCTCAGATTGTGTTGACCCTCCCACCCCGCCTTGTCTTCTTGGGAGGTTGTATCCTTTCAAGTCTTCGTGTTCTGGAGAAGAGAGGAGCCCTCTGCCCGCTTAGGTTTGACCATCCATCACAGCCTCACGAGAGACACCCGGAGTTCAGCCTTCCAAGGAGGAGGAGGATCTGTTCTGTGGCTGCAGAAGTATTTGCATTTCTCCCACAGGCTTCCCGGCCCACCTCCCTCCCACCCTCCTTTCCCTGAGAGGGGGATTCACAGAGCTCTGTCCTAGTTGCATAAATGCTGGCATCTCCTTTTTGGTTCCTCTCTTGGGTGTTTCCTTTCTATTTACTATTCTCTCCAATTTTGTGCCATCAGCACTTCCCTCTTCTTGGAGCAGTTTAAACTGATTAAGCACAGAACTGGGGCCAAGTAGTGACCCGCTGGCCCCATTGTGTCTGGGCCGGCTGAAGGTGAATGGATGGGGACACGGAAAGGGAGTGGTGACTCCAAGCCTGCAGTGGTGGCTGCGAGCCTGCTGTGAGTCAGTGAGAACCCATCGGGCAGCCTTACCTGTCCTCCCCACTGACAGGACCTGGCCTGAGAATCCCCGCGTGGACTGGTTCCAGCTGGAGGCCTGGAGTGGACTCCCGGCCTGCCGTGGCAGGGGCAGCTCCAGAGCTAGGATCTAAAGGCACTGCTGGCCCCTCTTCCTGCCCACCCAACCCGACTCTTCTCCCCCTCCTTCCCTGGTCACCCCAGCAATATCCAGACCTGTTCCCTGCAGCCCCCTGCTTGGTTCTCTCACATGTCTTGACCAGGTTGGTTTTCTGGATTAGCTCATTGGCACGCACTAGCCTTGCTGAGGGTCATGCTGTGAAGAAGGCAGCCTTTATAGGGAGGGAAGGTCAGCACTGCCTTGACCCCAGGGGGCAAGAGGGCCTGGAACTCGAGTCTCCCCCAGGCAGAACTCAGCCTGCTTCCCCCCCGCCCCATCTGCTCAGTCACCCAAACCAGAAACCTGGGCAGAACTTTGCCTCCTGCTCCTCCTCCTCTCCCCCCCTTGCTAAGCCTGGGGGCTCTGTCCTCATAATTCCTCTCTCATCCGTGTACTCTCCCATGCCCCCTGCAATGGCCTCACTCTTAGGTCACCATCCCCTGTGACCTGGCAGTGGACCCCTTACTCCCCGGCTCTTTTCTCAATTTCATCCATTTCCCCCACTGTCCCAGAGCCATTGTATGAGTTTTCTTGTTGCTGTTGTAACAAATTACCACACACTTCGTGGCTTAAAGCAGCATGGATGTATTCTCTTACAGTTATGGAGGTCAGAAGTCCGAAATGAGTCTTACAGAGCTAAAGTCAACGTGTCAGCAATGCTGGTTCCTTCTGGAGAGTCTCCAAGGGAGCATCTGTTCCTTGCCTCTTCCGGCTTCTAGAGCCTGTTTGCATTCCTTGGCTTGTGGCTGCATCACTCCATTCTCTGCTTCCATCATCATATTGCTTTTTCCTCTCTGACCTCTGACCCTCCTGCATCCCTCTTATAAAGACCCTTGTGATTGATTACCTTGGGCCCATCCAGATAATCCAGGATAATCCCCCATCTCCAGATCCTGAATGTAATCATGTCTGCAAATCCTTTTTGCCATGTAAGGTAACATATTCACAGGTTCCAGAGATTAGGACGTGGGGATCCTTGTTGGGGGCAGGGGGACATTATTCAGCCTATCACAGCTGTCTTCCTAAATACTCACCACTTCTGTCTTTAGAAATCTCTGATAGCTCTCAGTTGCTTACATTATCAAAGTCTAATTCTAACAGCCAAAATGGATTATATTCCCCATGTGCCTGCTGTGTCCCCAGCACATTAGCGCCTTCCTCGGAAGAGTCGGAATCCTCCGGAACAGCCTTAACTCACTTGCTCTGTTTGTTTCTGCCTCGTTTTTTCATGTGTCCCAGGTCTAGCCAGGCCAAACCACTTGCTACCTCCTTGGCACTGCAGGGACTTCCTCCCTCCTGGTCTTTGCTCACGCTGGAGCCTCTGCCTGGAATGACTCTCCTACTCTTCTCTGCCTTTCAAAACCCACCTCCTTCCTCTCTGACTCCTGCAGTGTCTCGCAGTCTCTGGCACACAGCAGTCAGGAGGTGCTTAATAGATGCTTGCTGAATGGCTCGATGAAAGATGGAAGAAGTGACCGAATAAATGAATGAAATAAGGAAGACCAGCCTACCTGGCTAAGCCCTGAAATGGCTCGCAGATTTTAGCGTAATCAACATCCGAGGATCACCAACACCACCTCACCAACTGTCACAGACGGTGTCGGTGCCCCACCCATGTCCTTGGCCCCCTCCCGAGTACTCTTGAATGTCTGCCCTGCCTGTCCTCTGGCCGCTGGGGTGTGTTCAGCCTGCATCCAGGCAGGCTAGAAGTGTTGGGAGTTCACACCCCAGGAGTGACCCTCTACCAGTGAAGGATGGGAATTAGTGGATAAACACCCGCTGTCCTCGCCCCCTGGTGGGAAGTTCTGGGGTGTGTTCACTGCCTCTCAGAGGGTCCCCAGCAAGGCTGGGCCCCAGTTACTCGCAGCGTAACCCTCTCATTAAAGCATCCTCGGGCTTTCCTCCCCTCTCCCTCACGGTGCCTCCCAGGGTGGCCTCGCAAATCAGCGACTCACACCCAAATGCCTGCTTCACGGTCTGCTTTTGGGGGTCTCCAAACTAAAATACCACACGCGGTGAAGGGGCAACTTCAGGTTCAAGGAACAAAGTCTAACATTATGGAGCACTTGCTAGGGGCCAGGCACTGTGATAGGCCACCAACACTCGTGTCATTTAATCCTCACAGCAACCCCGAGAGGGGGCTGCTGTTATCGGTCCTTTTTCATCGATGAGAAATCGGAGGCTGAGAGAGGTGGTGAGACTTGTTCAAAGTCACGTAGCTGCCGTATTGCTTCACCAAGCCGCCGTCCAAGCAGCTAGGGCAGGGAGGTCCGGGGGAAAGAGAGGGAGGGAGGAGAGGACCGTCCTTAGAGGAAGACTTGTGGCCAGGGCTGAGGGTGGAGGAGGCGGGGGGTTGTTTCTCTAGTTTACAGCACAGAATTGCTGGTCTGCGTGCAGCACCAGCTGGCAGGCGTCCACTCCCTCCTCTACTCCGCATCCGCGTCGAGTCAGCCTGTCCCAGTCTGGACGGTGCCTGTGGAAGGGGGCAGGACCAGCTGCTGAGCTGACCCTCGGCTGCAGCCCTCCCCGGGCCCCCACTCCCGCATCTTCCCTTCAGCCTCCCAGGCCCAGGTTGGTAGCTCTCCGTGTCTCCTTCCTCTGGGCTTGAGATGAGAACCGCTCTGCCATCAGCCTTGACCACTGGTCAGCTACACTTCTCAGCTCACGCCAACTGTTAAATTTTCATTGTCTTGCCTGGTCTGCCCTCTTCCCTGGGAGGTAGGGAAGTGGAATGTGCAGTGAATCACAGCTGTCTCATCCGCTCACCTGGGCCAAAAGGTGAGCCAGAGCCTTCCTCACCCCGTGGGGCTGGGCTCTCGGAAGCCCTGGCATCTGTCCTCACCTGCCAGGCTCAAACTGCGAGGTCAGCTCCGTGGAAACTGCTGATTTCTTGGAACTGCGTGAGCTGCCACTGGGTGAATGGGGGTTTATGAGAGATTTGACCATTGGGTTGGGTTTTCTCTAGGGCTCAGTGCACAAGACAGTCTGCTTTATGATTGTGAGGATCTAGTTTTTCTTCACATATATATACGGTCCAAGTCAGCCATAATGCAGAAAAAGCTGTTAGCCGTCGCTGGTCTGTATACAGGTGTTGCCAGGTCTGGCATTGGGTGCCCATCGCAAGCGTGACCTTCTGAGACACAGGCTTGTCCTTGCCCAGCATGGCAGACAGGCTTACAACACGCTTGTAAACACCGTATCAACTCATTTTTAAAGTAGCACGTTTTGTTTTCTAATTACTGACTAATAAGCACAGAGAAAAGATAAACAAAAACACCAAGATAATCAGTTTTCACTTTTGTGTGGGAGTCTTTTTAGTCTGTTTTCTATGCTTATCACTGTAATTTACAAAATCCTATTATCCTAAGCCTACTGTGTATATTGTTCCTCTTTCATTTAGAGGTATATCATGACCTCTTTCTTACAATAAGTATGGCTCACCTAAAATATAATTTTAAAGTACTGTTTTATATTCCGTCCATCTCCTGGGGAAATCGTAATTTGTTTACCCAGTCCCCTTTTGCTGGACATTTAAGTTGTTTCTGCTTTTGTAGTTTTATCAATAGCATAATGTTGAACATCCTTGAACATAACACTTGCCCGTGTGTCTCAGATTATTTCCTGAGGACAAATTTCTAGATGTGCGATTACTGGATTAAAAGGTGTGAAAAAGGCTTTTGCTTTTGATGTTTGTTGTTTCAATATTACACTTGAAAATTCTGTACAATTTATAATCTAATCACCAACGTTTAGGAGTCTCCATTTCCCTACATTTTTGGCTTTCTAGGTTGACTGTCACCACACCTGCATATAATCAAGATGTGGGTTCTTTCTTTCTAATATTTGTCTTCCTTCCATCTATCCATCCATCCATCCTTTCCTCAATGTATTGGCTACAACTTCTAGAATAATGTTAAAAAGTAATGGTGATGGGTCACTTTATCTTGTGCCGAATCTGGTGGGAATATCTTAAGTGTTTCACCATTAAGTATGATGTTGATTATTAGAGAGACTTTGCCCGAAACCGTAAGAAAATGTCTTATACTCTTAATTTTTCAAATTTTTTATTTTTTTGAGGAAGATTGGCCCTGAGCTAACATCTGTTGCCAATCTTCCTCCTTTTTTCTTTTTTCTCCCCAAAGTCTCAGTACATAGTTGTATATCCTGGTTGTAGGTCCTTCTAGTTCTTCTATGTGGGACACCGCCTCAGCATGGCTTGGTGGGCGCTGAGTAGGTCCGTGCCCAGGATCTGAGCTGGTGAACCCTGGGCTGCCAAAGCAGAACGCGCAAACTTAACTGCCACGCCACTGGGCCAGCCCCGATTTTTCAAATCTTAAAGCAGATTATGAAATACCTTTTGTCATCCACAGAGAAAATCATTTGTTTATCTCCTTGGATCAATCGGTGTGATTGAACTATATTATTTTCCTAATATGAACCACATTTTATTATTAGGATGAACTCTTTGTAGACAAGACTTATGATTTTTATAACACACCACTGCATATAGTTTTTTTCTTTTTTTTGGTGAGGAAGATCAGCCCTGAGCTAACATCCATGCTAATCCTCCTCTTTTTTTGCTGAGGAAGACCGGTTCTGAGCTAACATCTATTGCCAATCCTCCTCCTTTTTTTCCCCCAAAGCCCCAGTAGATAGTTGTATGTCATAGTTGCACATCTTTCTAGTTGCTGTATGTGGGACACAGCCTCAGCATGGCCGGAGAAGTGGTGCGTCGGTGCGCGCCCGGGATCCAAACCCGGGCGGCCAGTAGTGGAGCACGCACGCTTAACCGCTAAGCCACGGGGCCGGCTCTGCATATAGTTTTAAGGTTACGTTAACTTTATAAAATAAATGAAAAAGCTTTCTGGCTTTCCATTCTCAGAAACACTCAACATACACATGTGAACGTGTAAATGCTTGTGCTTTTTCCGGATATTTTTAGTAAATGAGTCGGGCTCTGCATGACCTGGATGAGTGGAAGGTGAAGCCTCTCAGACCCAGGTGGGGGTTGTGGTTCTGTGCTGAAAAAATTACTCTCGATTTGATCTCTGTTCTCGTTAAATGCTGACCAGTGGGTGGCAACGCACAGAGGAAAACGCTCATTCTGTTCCATAAACTGGCTTGGCTTAGTTACCTCTGCACTCCCAGGAGTTCTGGCACATAGTAGGTGCTTTAAAAAAAAGTCAACCCAAAGAACTGTAAATTGTGACTTTTTTCCTGGGCAAGAAGTATGTAAGTCAGATCCGTGTGGCCAGACATGGATTGTATCACCTCCCTCCACTTGCTTCTCACTCCCCTGTGGAGCCAGGTGGTAGGGAGAATGGAAAGCACTAGAGGTCAAAAGTCACTCTGAGGCTTGAGGAGACTGCGGGGGGGTTCGAGAGAAGGAATGGGCCTTCTTTGCTTGTGAGAGAAGGATAAAGTGGGTTATGAGCTGATTTTCTGTATAAAACCCTTTGGTACATTTTAACCTCTCTGAGTCACTGCAAAACTGTTGAGTCCTCAGTGAGGCAGGCCCCTCAACTCCTGTGGAGGAATTAACCTCCCTCCTTTAACCCTAGGAAGGCCCTGGAATTCCTTAAGTCTTCATTGAGGACCTTGTTGTTAGGGCCGTGGAGTTGATTCCTACTGCTGAGGACCCTGTGGACAGCAGAGCAGAACCTTACCTGGTCTTTTTGCATCATCCTCTCACCTTCCAGCACTATATCAGACAATGCTCCACTGCTATTCATAGGGTTTTCATGGCAAATTTTTTCAGAAGTGGGTGGCCAGGTCCTTCTTCCTAGTCTGTCTTAGTCTGGAAGCTCCGCTGAAACCTATCCACCATGGGTACTCCTGCTGGTATTTGAAATCCCAGTGGCATAGCTTTCAGCATCACAGCAAAATGCAGCTGCCACAGTATGACAGTTGGGTGATGTCACTCCCTGACTGGAAACAAACCCAGGCCATGGTGGTGTTAGCACAGAACCTTGAACACTAGACCACCAGGGCTGACATTAAGGACCTCCTGTGTGTTTAAAGCTAGTTCCTGGTGTGCTGAAAGTAGCAGATAAGGACCGTGTTCTCATTTGACACATATTTCTGCTCATCCCAGTGCCTAGCTTCATGGCTGGGACAGAGGAGGTGTCCACTAAGAGATGGCAAATGGATGAACGGATGGGAATTTACTCTGATCCAGGCACTGGGCCATTGAAAACCAATGCAAATAAAGAAGAACAAAAGGACGTGTTTCTCCAAGTGTGTAGTGGGAGGGTCCCCTGCATCAGAATCCCTTGGGGAAGTTGCTAAAATGCAAATTCCTGAGCTCCATCCAGATTTTCTGTATCAGAATCTCTAAGGAGGGACCCAGGAATATGCATTTCTAATAAACTCCCCCTGGAGGTTCTGATGCACTCTTCAATTTGAGACCTGTGCTCTGGGTGATCATTCTTAATGAGGTTATGTTGTGAAAGCTTCCTGTTCACAGCCCACTCATTAACAAGCACACCTATTTCCCTGCCTCTTCTTCACGGTAGAGCAGGGTTAACACATTCCAGACAAGAGGAGCAATGGAGGTTTGTCGGAGGTGGCTCTAATGGATTTATCCAAATCACAAAGATGAGTTATAATTAGAAGCTGTAATTACCCAAAGAGCTGTTGGGGAAATAGTAGAGCATGATGTAGGCAGCCCAGGAAGGCTTTGCAGGGCTCGATGGACAAGACTGCGCTGGGAACAGATTGCACAACTGAGGAGAGAGCTGTCCCCACGGAAAGAAGTCTGATTTGCTGAGTGCCTACTGTGTGTCACTCGGGATGCGTGATGTCTGTTCTCTTCTCTGCATCCTCATAACAGCCTTACATAGGGTAGGCCCTTGTCTTACGTTTAGGTTCTCCCAGAAGCAGACCCTAAACAAGGATTTGAGTGCTAGAGATTTATACGGGAGGTATAAAGACAGAGGAGTGGGGACATGAGTCAAGGCAGGGAAGAACATCAATAAAGGATGTGTTAGCAAACCAGCTGCCACGTTAGGTGATAGGAGCCTATTCCCACTAGGGAAACTGGCAGCCGGTGTAGAACACATATCTCAGAGTTATCTTGCCTGCGGGCAAGGCAGCTGGGGTATCTATACACCAGCTTCCGTCAGTCTCAGATGCTCCATCCAAACAGTTAAAGCAGACCCAGGAGACAGATGCTAACTATAACTCAATGTCCAGGAACCACATCTGCATTAGGCATAAAGGCAGATGAAGACACGGAAGAGAAAATAATTAATTCTACCCAGGACGGGTAGCCTAGGAGGTGGCAAATTGGCTCTTGAGTGTAACCAGCACCATCCTTAGGTGGCTACCTTGTCCCCCATGTACACATCAGCGTGGCCCTAATTTTGGAGCACTTTATGCTTAGCTAAAGTTTCTTCTTTGAAACTATTAACTTCACCAGCGTTAAGAAAACAAAGCGAAACCATACTTGCTGAATGTTCATTACACGGAAGAGCTCTGCGTTCTCGTCCAGTTCTTGCTCCACGTGCGCGTGTTTTTATGGAAATTTAATTGGTGCACACCGGCCATTTCTCCTGCTGCTGACACTTGACACTGTGTGCACGCATTCCCAGACCCTGACATGAATCCACACACTCTGAGAGAAGCCACTGCGTCTTCACAGGGTTAGGGAAGTGCTGCACATGAGAACCCTTTGTAAATAGCACCCTCTCCCGAGTGACCCCTGAGTCACTCTCTGTGGCTTCAGGTTTTTTATTTCTTTGATGGTACTTAACATGTTTTGAAATCCTTTTCTTTATTCATTCATCGACTTGTTTATCTGCTCTCCCGCTATAGAATGGAAGGACCATGAGGACAGAGAGCTTCTCTGCCTTGTTTAGCATCTATCTCCTCGACACAGGGCCTGGCACACAGTAGGTGCTTGATAAATATTTGTCGAATGAGTGAACACATACAAATGGGAGGGGTCATTATTTTTTCCTTCGTGTTAATATACTTGCTTAGCCAGTCTCCTCTGTGGAACCATTTGGGATGTTTCCAACTTTCCCTTGTTTTAAATGGTGCCCTCTGTACAGGATATTTTGTTCTTCCTTTATTATTTCCCCTGGATGTAATTCCTGAAGTGGAATTACGGGGCCAGAGGGCATAGCCCTGCGCTGTCCAATAGATCTTTCTGCACTAAGGGAGATGTTCTATATCTGCGCTGTCCAACATGACAGCCGTTAGCCACCTGTGGCTATTAATACCTGAAATGTGGCTAGTGTGACTGAGAAATTGAATTTTTAACTTTTTAAAATTTTAAATAATTTATATCTAACTAGCCACATGTGGCTAGTGGATGCCACCTTGAACAGTGAAAGCATAGACTGATTTAAATAATTTCTCTGTGTTTCCAGGGCATCTTCCTCAAAATGCAACCAACTCGCTGTGCCAGCAGCACAGTGCGTGTGAAACATCTGCCCACATGGAGTTTTTCTGATTCTTCCTGAGCCGAGGGGGAAGGAACAGGAGCAGGGGACAGTTCACTGGCTCGTTTCTTCATTCAGGAAACACCTACTGAATACTCTCCAAGGTGCCAGATGTTGTGCTAGGAGAAGAGAATTCAGAAATGACACTCAAGCCCTGCCCTCATGCAGCTTATTGATGAGTTAACTGTATTCCTTTTGGGAATGACGTGACAGATGCTAACAGAGGCCTAATCCGAGGCCCATGTATTGAAGAGGGAGTGACAAGCTGGGCTTGGGGATTTTAGTGTGGCCTGCAGTTAGCTCTAGGATTGTGTTTTCTACACCACTGATGTGGCCACATGGTCTAAACAAGGATTTGGGGCCACTTCGGGGTGAGACAGGCATGCTGGAGAATAGTTGCCGTATTGGAATTTCTGGAACATTCTAAGCGTGTGAGGGCTTTACATGGCAACATATTCAAGCTGATGACTCACACAGAGCATCCGGCAGGCTTATCTTGCCTACCACACTCTTCCAGATGCAACAAGCAGTCGGGGCCTAAAGGAATTTGGACATAGTGGGCAGAAAATCCAGACGTGGAGCTTGTCTCTCTCTCTCTATTTTCCCAGCGTGTAGTGGAAATCTACTAGCTCTGCTTATTTAGCACACAGCTGAGCACCTGGCTCATAATAGGTGCTTTACAAATCTTTGCAGAATGGTTGCTGGAGTGAATGAATGAATGGTAAGCTGTGTGACCCTGGACAGCTCTGGACCTTCATGGAGATTTGTGGTGTTTGATAGTTTTTGGGGTCCTAGTCCCATTTGAGAGTCTCATGAAAGCTGTGGACACTTTTCCCTCAAAAATGCCCATCACACAGAATTTTGTATATGATTTCAGGGGTAGTAGTGCCATCCCTGAGCTCTTGGGGGTCCATGGATCCTTCTTGAGCAAGCTTGGGCTGTAGATGGTGCTCAGCTCCTGTGGGTAATGTCCTCTGGTTATGCATATCAGTTTTCTGTGGCTGCTGTGACACGTTACCAAAAATTGGGTGGCTTAAAACAACAGAGATTGGTTTTCTCACAGTTCTGGAGGCCAGAAGTTCAAAATCGAGGTATCAGCCGGGCAGCACTCCTGTGAGGTTCTAGGGGAGAATCAATTCTTTGCTTCTCCAGCTTCCGGTGGCTGCCAGCATTCCTTCCCTTGTGGCCACATCACTCCAATTTCTGGCTCCCTGGTCACATTACCTCCTCCTCTTCTGCCTGTCTCCAATCTCCCTCTGCTTTTCTCTTATCAGGACACTTATCATTGGATGTAGGGCACACCTGGATAATCCAGGATGGTTCCTCATCTCAAGATCCTTAATGTAATTACGTTTGCCAAGAGCCTTTTCCCGAATAAGGTCGCATTCACAGGTTCTGGAATTAGGATGTGGACATATCTTTTGGGGGACCACCATTCACCCTACTACAGTGGGTGTGGGGGCTGGTTTGTCTTCTCTTACTATCACCCCAGTACTACCCCCAAACAGCCTTGACCTTGGTTGGAG
The DNA here is from genome assembly GCF_020826845.1 of Diceros bicornis minor. Classification (NCBI taxonomy): domain Eukaryota; kingdom Metazoa; phylum Chordata; class Mammalia; order Perissodactyla; family Rhinocerotidae; genus Diceros; species Diceros bicornis. The sequence continues at coordinate 16,874,188 of NC_080764.1, read as the reverse complement.
CTGCCCAGTCAGAACCGAACAGACTGGTTTGCATTTTACCTGCTTCCATTCACCCCAGCTGGTCTCTCCTGAGGATATTTCTAATGGGGAGGCCATTCAGAGGTGACCGGAGACCCTGAGGTGGGCCCGGCTCAGCTCTAAGGTGATACAACCAGGCCCCACGGTGCTGAGTCACTCCTGTATCCCTGATGCTGCTCTGGGTCACAGTCACTGTGAACACTCTGTGTGATGTGATTTCCTGGAAACGTGAAGGGTGATTGAATGTGTGTGTGGGGGGGTGTCTCATACGGCACCCCCTTTTCATGAATTGCCAAGTGTGGAGAGGATGGTCTGTAAGCCATTCTACTGAGGATGCAGAGTCATCAGGTCATGCCTTTCCAGTCCACAGAAACAAGGTTACCTTTGAAAAATTGTCATATATCGGGGCTGGCCCGGTGGCATAGTGGTTAAGTGTGCGCTCCACTTTGATGGCCCAGGGTTCAAAGGTTCAGATCCTGGGTGCGCACCGATGCACCGCTTGTCAAGCTATGCTGTGGCGGCGTCCCATATAAAGTAGAGGAAGATGGGCACGGTCGGCAAAAAGAGGAGGATTGGCATCAGATGTTAGCTCAGGGCTGATCTTCCTCACGAAAAGAAAAAAATTGTCTCATGTCAACTCTGCAGAACCTTGCAATAGATTCTTTCCGGTGGGAGCGTGGTGTTTAACGCAAATAGAGCTGTGTATGAACACTCAAATGGAGCCTGCCCTTTTCCTGTTCTCTTAGCCTATCAGAAACTTGCGTGCTGCAGCCTTGAGAGACATTAGAATATTCTTTACATGCTCAACGCTTTGTCCTCAGGAAATGCAAATATCTGTGCTTTCTGGAAACACATCTTCCCACAGATAAAAAGCATCAACCCCCTGAGAACTTCCCCCTCTCTTTCTCTTTTTTACCAATAAACTGCTCTCAGTGTCCCCTCTGCCCCCTTGAGTTCTTAAAGCCATTTAATTTAGTGACCCCAAAGTTCTCCCCAAATATGAGACACAGTGACGCATTAGCACCAGATCTTTTGTAGTGATTATCATGATGGAAAAATAAATTCTAGCATCCAGAGGCTACAGCTGCTTCCCTCTCAGAGGGCAGTTGCTCCAGGTGAAATATCTTGGAGTGCCAAGTGATCACACCACCTTTCAAAAAATTCTTATTTAATATCTGTTTAGTTGAAGAAAGCAGCCCAGCTTGTGTCAATATCAGGCAATTAGCAAATGGTAATGTGTTTTGCAAACGGAAGGCATCACCCGTTGTATTCTGTACTTGTGGTTGTTAACAGCGGTGGAAGCGTGGCTAACGTTCGTCTCTTGAAGAACAAACCGTTTGTTTGTTGCTTGAACATGAAGACAGTCAACCTCACACATGAAGTGCTAATAATTACGCATCTTTAATGGTGCTGTAATTTGTAGATAACAGCACTTCAAATGTCTGTGTGTGTGTTTTCTTTTTCCTTCCAGGATTTAACCTTAGCCAGACACGCCTGGCTTAATAATAAGGTTGGCTGTCTCGGTTTGACATGAGCTGGGTCTGAACTTTAGCTCCGGGAATGTTCGGAATGTATAAGGAAGCATTCAGGCCAATTAGCCTTCATTTCTTGTCCTAGGCCTCTTACTCCTGGGGAGGTATCTGCAAGTCAGAAATCTCCCCTCTACCTGGCAGTCTGGTTCCGTTGCTGGCTGGGACGCTCAGGCTGCCCGTATCCCTCTGGTGAGCCCTGGGGATGCCAGGGAGCCCATTGCGGCGTGGGCTGCCGTGCACCCTGAGTACTCACTGGCTGGCCTCTCCTCCTCCACCGCCCCTCCCTGGCCCCCATCTCTCCTGGACCAGCACAGAGGCCTCCTTCCTGCCTCCTCTCCCCCTCTGACTCCTGCCATTCATCCGCACAGTGGCCAGAGTGGGCTTTTAAAATGTCAACCTGCTGGCATTACTCCCCTGCTGCTTTACCCATCAGTGGCTTCCCGTTGTGCCTGGAATAAAATCTAAACACCGTTGAATGACTTATTTGATGGCCTGATGTTTAGCTGGTATTCACTGGTAACGCTATACTGGTTACTAGAAGTCTTGTCTGGCTCATTGCCTGGGAACCCCTTCACCCCCCACGGCTCCCCATAATCCAGCAGTGAAGGGTTACCACCTGGCACATTTGGGGCTTCGAGGCCCCTGCTTCGGCACTGTGTTCAGCACCCATTCTGAGGCTGTGGAGGCACGTTACATACTCTGCCCATCACCCTTAAGGCTCTATGTTCTTAAGGCTCTATGTGCTTAAGGCTCTATGTCATCTGGACTCAGCTTCCCCCTCCAAGGTCACGCCTTTGCCTCCTGCACTTGGCCACACTGACCTTCTCTCAGTTCCCCCAACACCCCAAGCTTAAGCCTGCTTTTCAGGGCATTCGCCCATGCTATTCCCTCTGCCCGGAAGGTTCTAATCTCCAAGCCCTTCTCATCCGTCCTGCCTCCATTTGGCTGCTGCCTCTTTAGAGAGGCCTTCCTTACCGTGCTTCCTAGTTAGGGCCACTCCCTTGTTCTCTATCTCTGCGCCTTCTTTATTTCATTCGTAGAAGTTAGCCCAGCCTTGATTATTTTCTTTGTTCGCATGTTTCTATAAACTCTTCCCCATGAGAACGTACACTCCACATGATATGGAACCGTGTCTGATGGTAACTCTTGAACTTTCCAACTGCCTAACAGTGCCAGGAACCTACGCGTCCATGTGGTAATTATTTCTCGAATGGAAGGAGGAAAGGTGGGAGACAGGGAAAGGAAGGAGAAGGAGAAAAGGAGACAGTGAAAGTGAATGGAGCTGGTGAGGCCCCACCAGCATGAAAACAATCAAGATGACAGCTGCGTGGAGTGAATGCTGACACCAAGCCAGACCCCCAGCCAAGGGCATGACATACATGGCCTCCTTTAAAATCTCACAATGACCTTTACAAGTTTATAGTAGTTCTCCCATTTTACAGATGAGGAGAATGAGGCTCTGAATTGGAAGTGACTTGCCCTAATCACACAGCTAGGCAGGGCGGAGGTTGGGTTAAGCCTGAAGTCTGCCGACCCGCTAAAATGCCTGCCAGCTTGTGCCCGCTCCTGAGCTGGGTGCTGGAGGAGGAGACAGAACCAGCCTCAGCTCTTTTGGGGATGATGGGCCAGTGGTTCTCAAACTTTAAGATTCTTAAGTGCTTAAGAATCACCTGTGGTGTTTACTTAAAATGCAGAATTCTGATGTCACCCCCAGAAGTTCTGATTTCAGTAGGTCTGGGATAGGGGCCCTGGCATCAACTTTTTTAAAACACCCTTGGTCTACATGTTTTTCTTACTCTTGAGAACAGTAAGGGGTCATTCCATCTTTGCATTTCCAGGCTCTTGCATGGAGTACATAACTGGTGCTCAGTATACGTGAGCTAAATGGATAGTTCAGTGAATGAATGAATGAATGAATGAGTGAATGTTTTCATTTTGGATCCTTTTTTTCCAATTAAGCAAGAAATTTTGAAAGCAATTTGGGTCCTGTTAGAATTTAATAGAATGTTAGCTTTCATTACTTTCCTCCTTTCTGGGCTGGGACCCAATTTGTGTTTGAAAAGTAGAGAAGACTATAGATTTCATTTCTTTTTTTGCCCATTGGAAGCCAAACATTTTGTGGGTTGTTGTTTAATTGCGTACTGCTAAAGGATTGATTTTGAAAGCTTTTCTGACATTATTTATTTTGCCACATATCCTAACATCTGCTGGCATTTGCTTACCAGGCTCCAAAATTTTAGGAAATAGAGTAGCAAATAAAGAGATCTCTGGGGTTATTTTTTTCTTTCCCCTGTTTTTTTTTTCCTTTCTTTTCCTCCCAGCTGGTAATGGTTCCAGGATAGGTGATAAGGGCCTCATTAAAAGCTTAAAGCATGTCAATCCTGTGAGATAATTGTGCTTCCTGGAGGCCCAGGAGGACTCTTAAGTAAAGAGCATAGAGGAGGGTGGGGCACTTGGCCTGCTTGCCATCTTGGAATCTTCTCTCCTCCACTTGGTGTTCACGGTGGAGGGCCTGGGATGCCCCACACTGCCCATCAGGGAGACATAGACAATCGAGAAGCCAGAAACTAGAGGAGTCAACTAGAGAAGCGTGTGACTGGGAGGACAAGCCACTTACTCATTCACTCACTCCATTCATTCATTCATTCATTCATTCAACAACAATTTATTCAACCCCTACTATGCTTTGTTGTAGCCTCAGCACTTAGAAAAGGAAAGAGCCATGAACAAAACAAAGTCATTGCCCTCCTGGAGCTTATATTCCAGTGGGGGAGACAGAAAATAAATGATAGATAGATAGATAGATAGATAGATAGATAGATAGATAGATAGATGATAGGTAGATAGGTAGGTAGATAGATAGATAGATGATAGATAGATGATAGATTAGATAGATAGATAGATAGATAGATAAGATGCAGACTCTGTTGGATGGTGATAAGTTCTATGGAGAAAAAGCAAGAACAGGGGAGGCAGAGAGTTGCCAGGGGAGGGGAAGTAGCCATTTTAGTAGGGCAATCTGGAAAAGTCTCCTTGAGATGGTCACATTTGAGCAAAGACCTTGTCAGCAGTTAGGTTCCTGGGACGCTGACTCTGAGACAGAGACTCTCATGAAGAATTATCCCAAAGTGAGTGGCTTAAAATAACATAAATGTATTATTTTACAGTTCTGGAGGTCAGAGGCCCTAAAAGCAAGGTGTCAGTAGAACTACGTGACTTCTAGAGGCCTTAGGGGAGAATCTGCTTCCTTGCCTTTTCCAGTCTCTGGAGATCACCTACATTCCTGGGCTTGTGGCCCCTTCCTCCATCTTTAGGACCAATAGCATAGCATCTTCAGATCTCTCTCTCTCTCTGACCTCTGCTTCTGTCATCCCATCTCCTTCTCTGACTCTGACCCTCCTGCCTCCCTCTTGTAATTGCATTGGGCTCACTCAGATAATCCAGAATAATCTCCACATCTCAAGGTCCTTAATTTAGTCACATCTGCAAAGTCCCTTGTGCCACGGAAGGTAACATATTCACAGGTTCTGGCCCCATCTTTGGGGCCTATTGTTCTGCCTAACACAGATGGGAAGCCATTCTAGGAGGGAGAAACTACTTCAACAAAGGTGGAGTAAACATAATGCTAAGTGCTGTGTGAATGCACGGGAAGAAAAATTAGGACCTTTCGGGGTCTCCTCCTAGCTGAGAAGTGGTTTTTGAGTCTGGAGTTCCTCGATAGGAAGGGCTAAGGGGTTAGTCGGGGTAGAAAGATGGGCCAAGGGGCTTGTTCCGAGGTTCCACGTTCCGTAACAAGTGTGCTGTCTTTACTTGAACGGTGTGTTTATTTGTGGTGGCTTGTGGGGTAAGGGACAGTTTGGAGACTGAGGAGGGCCTAACGCCATGCAGACTGGGAGGCGGAATGGGCACATCTTTGGTCAGATTTTATAAATTATAGAGACTGGAAAGCCAATGGGTGCTAGAGCATGGACACAGTAAATGAGAGACCCCAAAAGACCAGGATCGCTTCCTCCCCGGTGTCCCCCACCATGTGGGCAGGGAGGCAAACCCCAGATGACCCCGAGGAGCAGCTCCTGGGTCCTCCCTGGGGTCAGCAGAGCTTCAGCCCAGGCTCCTACAGCCTCTGTGTCTGTCCCTAGAGTGACCACTGATGCCAACCAACTCCTTAATCCCAGAGAAAAGAATCGCCTCCTGTCAAACACAGTGCCCAGTAGATGTGGGGTGGCAAGAAAAGGCTGGACCCAAATTCTAAAGATTTGTGCCCAGATCCCAGCTGTCTTGCTGGCAAGCTGTGGCCCTGGGCAAGTTACTTAACCTCTCTGAGTCTCAATTTCCTCATCTAGAAAGTATGGATAATAACTTCTACTCCAGGGGGCTGTTGGGAAGATTCCATGATGCGATGCTTTGGAAAGTGCCTTCCAAATAAGTGCTTTATAATTTTTTAAAGTGTAGGGTTTTTAAAAGCATATTCTAAATCTTGGAAAGGTAGTCATCCTCTCAGGATCTCATAGCCCCTCTCAGTTAACCAAAACACTGTTTTCCAGAGCAGCCCATTCCAGAACATTATGTGGGAACAGAATGTATGGTCCTTGGCATCTGCTCCCTGACTAAAAAGAGGAGATGGAGGTCCTTAGGTTGACTTTTTAAACCTTCTCCATCCCTCCCTGAGCCCTGCCTGGTTCTTCATGTTAGTGTTTACCTGAGAATCCAGGTCCCCAAAACCTGCACCAGTGGTTGGAGGAGGGGTGGCGAGAGAGTGAAATGCACCCTCACCTCTGCACCCGGGTGTTGTGAGCAGCTTTGCCACATTTGAAATTCAAATAGTGCAGCGCTTCGTGTACCTTATTAACTTGCACAATGACCAGGGAGAAAGGCTCATGACAGAACTCACGGGTCAACCCATGTAATGGTTTTGTCCCCATGAATTATGGAGCCCGCCCCGGGTCTCCTCTGCTGAGAGAGACGGAGATCAGAGGCGCCAGGCACAGCCTCTTCGTTAAGGCCCCCTTGAACGTGCTTACTCACGCCAAGAGAGAACTTGAGCCTCAACCTCTGACCCACATCCAGGTGGGCCCAGCGGTGTCGGCCAGGGCAGGTCCCAGGGGCCTTGTGCTCAGCCCAGGCTCGAGATGTTGTCCCCTCCTCCGAAATATTTGGAAGGAGCTAAGTATGGGTTAAGTATGGATGGGCTAAGTATGGGTTAAGGACTTCTTCATAACTGTCTTAAATGCTCTTCAGAGCAACCTGGTGAAAGTAGATTCTGCAGTCCCCATTTTAGAGATTAGAAGAACGAGGCCCAGATGGAAGCGAGAATCAGACTGACCTGAGATGGAAATCCATCTCCCAAACCAGGCTCCATCCCTTAAGATAAGCTGTGTGACCTGTGCAAAATGCTGATTCTCTCAGCTTTGGTTTATTCACCTGCAACAATGGGGATCATTTACTTAATTGGGGGGTTGCTGTGAGGAGTAAATGAATGAAAGTGTGTAATTGTGGTGGGAACTCCGTGAGTGGCAGCTGTGTGCTTGATTGATTTGCCTAAATCCCAGATGGAGGATGGGCGGAGCCCGTGTCTTTGATCACTAATTCCATGCTCTGCCCCCAGGGGGCACCATGCAGAGTCTGAGTTCTAATGCGAATTCCTGTCACTGTAAATGGCACCAAGAAAAGAGGGCAGTTTCAAAAGAAATTAGAAGAGATGGGAACAAAATAAGCGTAAAGTAAAACTCCAAACCTAGCCCAAGGCAAGGCCTGCAAAGCACCCCCATCAGCTACATCTGTGAGGAGCACCTGAGCTGGGGCAGAGCCTGCGTTGCCTCATTGTGGGGCCTCAGGACCACACAGAGTAGGAGCTCAGTGGTGAGTTTCTTGGATGAATGGATGGATGGATGAATGAACGAAGGAACCCAAGCAGTATCTGGAGAAGCATGAGGTAGCCCAGTACTGAGAAGTAAGAGGCATGAGGAATCATGAAAGGAAGCCTTGGCTCGAGCCAGGTGACTTGGGGCCCCCTCTGGGCTGCCACTTGCCAGTTGTGTGGCCTCGGGCGAGGCAGTCACGTGTCTGGGCCCTTGGGTTTCCCACTTGTAAAATTGCAATGGGGGCAGGCTAGACTCCAGAGCTTCTAGACACAGCATGCTGGGCTCCAGGGAGCCCAGGCAGCACCGTGGGGAGTGCCTCTGCAGCTGGGTCTCTCTTCCTCCTGTGGTGAGTCTGTTTCCCAGAGCATGGACCAGCTGGTACACTCCGATGAAGCAGCACTCTTGAAATCCAAACTGCCCATGTCAGCATCATCCTTCCAGATGGCACGTGGGACAGATAACAAACGGACATCCCCAAACGTAGAAATGTAAGGCTGCAGGGAACCTCTCCTCTGCTACTCCTTTCACTGCCCAAATCTTCCTTCCCAGCCCAGGAGGTGTTGAGCTTCTGGAGGGAGGGGCCCCGCCTTCCACTTCTTTGGAATCCCTCCGAGCACCACACTGTGTTGGCCATGGAGCATCATAGCATCATCAACAGCCGTATACTGTCTGCCTATGCTTAGCCATATCACTTAATTCTTCAGGCCTCTTTTTTTGCATTGGAAGTAAGGGTAATAAGGCACCCATTTCTGAAGGAAAGATGTGAAGTTCAGCTGAGATGATGAGGTTAGCACAGTGCCTGGTATGCAGTAGGAACTCGATAAATGTTAATGCTCTTCTTTCCTTAATAGCAAATCTTTGCTGTCCAAATGATTAACGTATGGTTGTTGGAATTCTGAGTCATGAACAGCCCATGGGGACGGGTAGGAAATGATTCTTGTCTCTGGTCTATCTTTTTCTTCCTTCCTTCCCTCCTTCCTTCACTCCTTCCCTCCTTCCCTCCCTCCGTGCCCCTTCCTTTTCTTCCTCTCTTTCTCTTTTTTCTTTCTTTCTTTTTTTTCAACACTTTCTTCTCTTCTCGCAATAAGGTAGAAGAAAATTTGAATTCCCCCTCTGGGTTAAGATATGTATAATTAAAAAAAATAAAAAAGAGAATGTGAAATAATTCTAAAGATTCTCAGTCAAGGAATTCAACATTAGCAATGGTGCCCTTTCAGATGGCCAATGGGCTCCACATAGCGGCCCTGAGATATTATGCGACTGCTGTGTACAGCGCGTTCTGCTTCGATAGGTTTGAAAGCGGTGACATTAAAGAAAGAAAAATATGGCGCCATAGAGGATGGATTTTCTTTCTCTTGCTCATGACTTAATTTGAGATGAGGTTGGTGTGCTTTGATAGCTCTCTTCTGCCTTGCAAAACGCAAGGTGGAAACCACATTTCTTTTTTGGCTGGACGCTGAGATGCCAAAGGTGAGCCCGTTTAGAGCGTGTTGAAGGCAGGATTGTCTGCACCACCCGCCACCCTCCCGCTGCCTTATGCCGTACCGAGCCCTCTGAAGGGCTGCATGAGATGGATGGATGTGCTCCCTGGAGTTCATAGATAACTATCTTCGCCTGCCCCTTCTAATTCATCCTCTGCACATCTGCCACAACACACTACCGAAAACAGATCGTGTCTTACTTTAAATTCTCCAGAGGTTTCCTACTGCCCTCAAAGTCCGGGCCCCTTAGCGTGGCTGACCGGGCCTTCGGGTCTGACCCCTGCCTGCTTCCCCGGCCGCATCCCTTGCCACTCTCTCGCCATCCATCCAGCGGAACACACGTGCTCTTTCCTGCCTCCCTGCGTTCCACGGCCCCTCTGCTGGGATGCCCTGCCCTTTCCGTTTAATTTCCATTTGCCCTTGGAGACTCTGCTCAACTATCAACATATTGGAGAATAATAATAATAATATAATAACAATAGCCAACAAGCGTTGAGAGTTTACTGCGTGCCAGCCACAGAGCTGAGCACTTATCTACATTCATCCCTATGTCGTGTTCACAGCCAAACTGGGAGGGAGGCATCATTATTATTAATCCCATCCTTGGTCCCCCATTTTGATAAAGATGTGCCTCTTTGGTGCTCCTGCAGCATCCCTGATATAGGGATGGATCCTAATTGTTGATTTACTTCTCTGCCTCCTGCACAGGGCTGTGAGCTCATTCATTCACTCATTCATTCATTCACTCAGCAAACAAGTATTGAACACCAACTATGTGCCAGGCACTGTGTTTGGTACTGGAGTTAGGAGTGACTCAGACAGATGAAAAGGTCTCTGCCCTCGTGGAGCTTACAGTCTCCAGGGGTCGGTCATGGAGGGAAGACTCTTAAATTTTAGAAAGATGTGTCAATAAAGTAACCACCAATTGTGATAAGTAATGGGTGAAAAACAAAGAGATGTGATACGGCATAATGGGGCAAGGTTGCAAAACCTTTAGACAGAGCGGCAGGGAAGACTTCTCTGAAGCTGTGACATTTCTGTTGAGAACTGAAGGAAGAGAATGGACCAGCTATGGAACAGCAGGGGGACAGCGATCCAGGTCTAGGAAACAGCATATGCAAAGACCCTGAGGTGGGAAAGAGCTTGCTGTCCTCAGGGAACTGAGAGGAGGCCAGGTTGGCTGGATAATCATGAGCAAGGGGGAGAGCAGCAAGGTGAGGTGGGGAGAACAGATCCTGAGGCTCGAGGCCAGGGTTAGGAGCTGAGATTTTATACTAAGGACAATGAGAAGTGTTTGGAGGGCTTTAAACAAGGAGGCAATATGGTCTTATTTACATAACTCCCCTGGTAGGAGAGATTGAATGGGACTGGGCAAGAACGGAAGTGGGAAGACCAGTTGAGAGGCTGTTGGAGCCCCCAAACGAGAGGGGGTGGTGCCCTAGAGGAGGGGTGCCAGTGAAGGTAGAGAGATACACAGATTGGAGCTACGTTTTGAAGGTAAAACCCACTGTTCTGCACATGGGAGGAGGGGGAGGCAGGAATCAGGATGGCTCCTGGGTTTCCAGCTGGGATCGGGAGGATGGTGGTCCTGTTTACTGAGTAGAAGTGCAGGGGCAGGAAGAAGGGATCACTTTTAAGGGAAATCAAGAGTACAGTTGGGGTAAGCAGAATTCTTGAAGGTGGAGTCCTTGTCTTCTTCATTATACACCCCCCTGCACTTAGCCCTGTACCTGGCACACAGTAGGTGCTCATAAATGCTTCTTGAATGAATACATACCCAAGTCTACCTGACCAAAGGGGGACGCACTTTTACTCCCTGCTGATACAGATCTGATCTGGAGATACTCGGAGGATCCCCACTTGAATAGCCTCCGAGCAGGACAGCCTGGTGAGTCACAGGGCACGGTGCAAAATGAGAAGGTGGGGCCCCTTGTTGCAAATTATTAAGAAATTCAAGATGGTGACCGCAGAACCATGCACAAGATGCTGCGCGGCTACACAGGTCACGTGCCCGTCAAGCTGGCCCTGCTCCTGAGTAGGAAGCCAGCCTCTTGAGGGCAAATGTGGGTTCACGAGATAAAGTCTGATGCAGAACTTTCCTTAGCAGCAGCAGAAGGAGCCCAGATGTTCAAGGAGCCCCGTGGGGACAGACTGTGTGCAGCCTGCATGTCTTGGGGAGCAGTTCTGCCATGCATCGCTCCTTGATGATGTGTCCTCCCCACTTCTTGGGGCAGGCCCTGGTGCAGCGGGCAGTAGCCAGATTGGGAAGGCAGACCTTCGTGTGGCTGGCGTCCTTCCTGGGACAGGCCCCAAAGGGTTGCAGACCTCAGGGCCCCCATGCTGGGGGAGGGGACACATTTTCACGTCTTTCCTTTACTCCCCCTTTTCCTCAAATATTTGTATCTCTGTTAAATCAGGTTACTTTGAATTATATGAACTAATAATAACAAATGGCTGTGAATTATTCAGCTCTTGGTATGTATCATCTTATCTGCATGGTCTTATTTAGTCTGAGTTCACACAGCTAGTGAGGGGTGAAAAAAAAGCTAGTGAGCGATTTGAACCCCTGTCTCTCTGATTCCAAAGCTGGGGCGCAGTGCCACACTGCTGGGGGATGAGCCGGTACTGTTTCTTAACTGTATAGTCTCAGGCAAGTCCCCTAAACTCCCTGAAAAATCTCACCACCTAAAGTTGTTGAGATGGTGACCTGAGTCCATCTAAAGTGCTGAGGTCTTGTGTCTGACGTGGAGAAGGTTGTTTGGTGCTTATTTTTTCCTCCCTATTCCTTCACTGTTGAGGGGTGGGATGCTCTGATCCCCTGCTCATTGGAGAATGGCAATAGATGGGAAAGAAATACTTTAACACCTGTTTTTGTCTCCACACCCAAGTCAGGTTCCTGGTCCTTTCACACCTCCTGGCCTTTGCCCAAGCTGGCCTTTCGGCTTGGAATGCCCTTCTTCTTCTCAGGGGGATCCTACAAGATCCAGTTGTGATAGGATTATTTTTTGGTGTTGTTTCCTCTGCTGGACAGCAAACCCCTGGAGGTGTGAGCAACATCTCATTCACTTCTGCTTCCTCCATGCCCACCACAATTCTCAGTATGTAGTCGGTCCTGTATCAGTTAGATAGTGCTGTGTAACAAAACACCACAAAACTCAAAATGACTTAAACAACAAGCATTTATTAATACTCACAAGTCTGGGGGACAGCTGGATGGTTCTTCTGGTCTCAGCTAGGATTTCTCATGCATCTCCTGAGTCAGCTCTGCTTTCCGGGCTGCACTCTCTCACAGGTTTGGGGGTTGGCTGGCGGTAGGCTGGTCTAGGAAGGCCTCCGATGGCACATCTGATGGCCCAGGGCCTCATCTGGGCTCTCCTACACAGTCTCCCATTCTGCAGCAGGCTCGCCCAGCTTCATTCACAGGAACACACTAGGACTCCAAGAGACGAAGTGGAATTGAACAAGATTTCTTTAGATCTAGGCTCAGACCTGGAGCACCATCACATCCACTGCATTCTTGTGGCCAAATGAAGTCACAAGGTCCAACCCAGAGTCACTGTGGGAGGGCACTACCAGAAAGGGTAGATCAGAGAGATGTGAAAAATTGGAGACACAATGAACAATAAATGTTTGTTAACTAAATGAATATATACTTAACATGTGCCAGGACCATTCTAAGCCTTTTCTGTTGCTATAGACTGAATGTATCCCCCAAAATTTATATGTTTAGCTTAACCTCCACTGTGATGGTTTTGGAAGAGAGGCCTTTGGGGTGATTATGTCATGAGGGTGGAGCCCTCACGAATGGGCTTAGTGCCCTTATAAAGGAGACCCAAGACAGCTCCCTTGCCCCTTCTGCCATGTGAGGTTATAGCCAAGAGACAGCTGTCCGGACAGCTGTCTGTGAACCAGGAAGCGGGTCCTCGCCAGACACTGAATCTGCTGGTGCCTTGATCTTGGACTTCCCAGCCTCCAGAACTGTGAGATTTCAATTTCCATTATTCACTCAGTCTATCGTATTTTTTATACCACCCCAAATGGACTAAGACATCCATATTAACACATCTGATCCTGACAATAACCCCTGAAATAGTCACTAAGTTTTATCCCCATTTTATAGATGGAGAAACTGAAGCACAGAGAAGTTATGTAACTGACCCAAGGTCATGCAGCTAGGAGATGGTGGAACCTGGGTTTGAACCTGGGCAGTTTGGAACGACCATGTACGTGGCCGCTAAGGTTGCCTTCCTGCCTCTCCGTAATCCTGGGCAGCCTGTAATGTTGTTCACAACCGCTTGTGTTAACCTGGGATAATTGTTTGACAAGCTTGTTTTTAGTGGCAGTGGTTGTTTTTAATCCGACAGTGTGGCACTCACGGCTCATTTAAATACAAACTGCTCCAAAGGCTATCCCAAATGTTACTGCCTGGCAGCAGAGCCAGCTTGCCGAAAGATAGACTCTGAAGTTTTATTAACTGTCACCATGGCACTTTCAAAGACATTGGTTACACCGAAAGATTTCCTGACACTTCTTATTCATAATGGTGCTGGCGGGTCCCAGGCAGGCTGATCTATGGCTTTTAATCAACTAATGGATGGGGTCTCTGGGTGTGGATTCACAGCGTTCAATCTTGTTAGAGCAGAAAAGATTCTGCAAGCTCAGAGCCATCCCAGCTCCCAACCCGGGGCCAGAGTCCCCCCGGGCAGACAGCGATAACATGACCCTCTTCAGCTCGATAAATAGCAGCACTGTCACCCATGGCCCTGGAGGCATGGCCTCAGCTGTCTGTTGCGTGCCAGGCCTCGTGCCTTGTTCCTCCTTCTGTCCCTCCTGCGTGGCCGAGTAGCTAAGGGAACCAGTGGCTCGTGTTCACTCTGTGAAATGAGTTTGTGTTCCTGCTCTGTCCATTGGTGGCTGTGTGACCTTGGGCAGCTTGCTTGACCTTGCCGAGCCTCAGTTTTTTCCTCTGTAAAATGGGAATAATAACGTTGTGAAGATTGAAGTGAGTGATACATTTAACTTTGCACAAGGTTGGGTGCAGGGACTCGGTGACTGTTCACTGCTGCTGTCTTCATTCTCCTCCTCCTCCTCCTCGTCATCATTGCCGAGGCTGTCTTATCTCCCCCTTCCTCCCAGGCTGGGTGAGAAGGGAAGTCATGTGTCCTGAGCCCCTGCTGTGTGCCAGGCACTGTTGTGGGTGTTTTATGTGGGCTCTGTTATTTCATTGTCACAACTGCCTGTGAGATAAAGGGGTTTTATTGTGATTTGACAGGTGAAGAGAATGGAGTCAGAGAAATTCAGTGACTTGTGTCAAGTCACTGAGCAAGCAAGGGCGGAGTTGGGACTAGAGCCCAGTTGGTACTAAGACTGAGGTCCACACCCTCTGGGAAGTTGGCAGGAGGTTTGGACCCAGAAACAGCAGCCCCATCAGTACTTGTTTAATGGAACAGGGCAGAATCTGGTGGGATGCGTCTCCTTCTGAAAGTTCTCATGGTGGAAAGTTGGCATGATCGGGCCACTGGAGATGACCAAGGAGCCAAGAGTGTCATAGCTACAAGGGAGCTCTACTCCCTCACGCTACTGATGGGGAAACCGAGACCCAGAATGGCCAAGTGACTTGTTCCAGAGACATGCAGCCAGCTGGTGGCAGAGCCAGAATTTGAACCCCAGATGTCCCAGGGAGCATCTGTGGCCAGGAGGGCCCTGTAGGGCGAGGGAAAGGCAGCAGACAGCCCCCTCCATCTGGGCATGCCCCTCCACTCCCCTCACCACCGAGTTATCTGCTGCCTCCCATGGATGAGGCCGGGGAACACGGAACAATCCCCTGTCAGGGGCCCTGAGGAATGAGGCATTTTCTGTTATTCATCTGCCACCTCCTGTATGCCCGCCCTCTGCCAGGCACTGGGGTAGGTGCTGGTAGCTTGGTGGATGCCTTGAAACTCTACAGCCCCTGAGGACAGGGGATGTCTTCCTCACATCATTCTCCTTGGCAGAACTTTGCAGTGTTCTGCCTCAAATAATAATAAAAATCCAATAATAATAAAAGTAGCTGATATATATGTGTAACACTGCCAGTGTATCAGGCTATTCAAATTCATCTCAGTTGATCTTCCTCTCAACCCTATGGGGTAGGCACTGTTATTATCTCCATTTTACAGATGAAGAAACCGAGGCCCAGAGACATTAAGTAACCTGTCCAAGGTAACATGCTAGGCAGAGAGGAGTTAGATTCAATTCCAGAGGATCTGAATTCAGAGCCTCACATTGCCGCACTGGATCCTGTAGTAAATGCATTCATTCATTTATTTAACAAATATTTATTGAGTGCCAGGTAATATGGCAGACATGAGGGATTCACCAGTGGACAAAACATAAAAATCCCTGCTCTCTTAGACCTTCCAATCTAGAGGGATAGACCATAAAAAAGATTAAAAACTAAAATACAGAAAATGTTGGAGAAAAATGCAGGAAGGGAGCTGGGGAGTGCTGGGGGCGCAATTTTAAGAAGGCTGGTCAGAGGCAGCCTCAAAGATGAGGTGGTTTTGAGCAGATCCTTGAAGCAAGTGAGGGAGTGGCCATGGGCCTGTCTGAGGGAAGAATATTCTGGAGAGAAGAAATAGCAGGTGCGGCAACCCCAAAGTAGGTGGGGCCGGGGCTGGTTATCAGACTCCAGCTGATTAGCCGTTTGTTAAATGAACTGGATTATGCCTGCTCTTGCTTCAGAGGGAACCAGGGCTCGCTGGCTGGCACACTCATGGCCCTTTGTCGTCCAGCTCTGTGTGATGTGGTGTTGATGCCATGTGGCCAGTCCTCCAGAGCGCCCCCTGCAGGCTGGCTGACCACATCCCTCCCGCCTTCCAGACATCCATCAGCCCCTCACGTGCATCTCTCAGCAGACTTTAAAGCTGCACTGGGGGGCTGGCCCCGTGGCTTAGCGGTTAAGTGCGCGTGCTCCGCTGCTGGCGGCCTGGGTTCGGATCCCGGGCGCGCACCGACGCACTGCTTCTCCGGCCATGCTGAGGCTGCGTCCCACATACAGCAACTAGAAGATGTGCAACTATGACATACAACTATCTACTGGGGCTTTGGGGGAAAAATAAATAAATAAAATTATAAAGCTGAACTGGGGGGTAAAAATGGAATTACCATAAGGACCTGCAGCAGGATTCTGAGGAGAGCTTATCTGAGGGAACAACAGGAATGGGGACCCAACAACCTCTGGCTTCTCTTGATTTTTTCTTTTTAAAGGAAAACGAGCTGGGTCCCTCTACCCTGCCAGTGCCCTGCTCCTGTGTTCTGGGGCCCTCCTTGGCCCCCTCTTACTTTTTTCTTTTTTTGTGTGTGAGGAAGATTGGCCCTGAGCTAACATCTGCCAATCCTCCTCTTTTTGCTGAGGAAGACGGGCCCTGGGCTAACATCCATGCTCATCTTCCTCCACTTTATTTGGGACGCTGCCACAGCATGGCTTGACAAGCAGTGCATCGGTGCATGCCTGGGATCCGAACCAGCGAACCCTGGGCCGCAGCAGCGGAGTGCGCTTACTTAACTGCTTGTGCCACTGGGTCAGCCCCCTTCTTACTTTCTTAAGAGGCAATTTCTCCCCAAATCCCCATAGGTTTCCAAGCCACCTGTTTTCTATTGCAAACTCACCAGCCCTGTTCTTTCCCTGGTAAGAAAATGAGGAGAGAGAAAGAGCCTTGGGCTTGAGGGAGAAGGCCTGGGTCCTGGGCCCAGCTCTCCTCTTAGCAGCTGTGTGACCTTAGGCAAGTGGCCTAACCTCTCTGAGCTGTTTCCTCATTGGAAGATGAGGAAGCCCATTCTCCCTCCATGGTCATTATGAGATTATACTGACATACTGGCTGGGAAAATGATTTGAAAATCCAAGTTCTCCCACAGAGGGGCCACGGTGTTTCCTCTGTTGCTGACTCAACATCTCTTTTTTGCATCCTATGTTGGGGGGCTGGGGGCTGTGTCCCAGTGGTGGGAAAGTACTAAATAATTTCTTAAAATCTTTGACCCCTGTACTGGATTGAATAGTGTCCCCCCTAGAATTCATGTCTACCCGGAACCTCAGAATGTGACCTTATTTGGAAATAGGGGCTTTGCAGATATAATTAGTTTAGATGAGGTCATACTGGATTAGGATGGGCCTCTAATCTAATATGACTGGTGTTCTTATAAGAAGAAAAGAGGAGACACAGAGAACAGACACAGATGGAAGACAGCCATGTGACCATGGAGGCAGAGATGGGAGTGACGAAGCTACCAGCCAAGGAACACCAAGGTTGCTGAGAGCCACCAGAAGCTAGGAGAGAGGCCTGGGGCAGATTCTCCCCGTGAGCCTCCAGAAGGAACCAACCCTGCTGACACCTTGATTTCAGACTCCTGGCCTCCTGACTAGGAGACAACAGATTTCTGTTTTAAGCCATCCAGTTTGTGGGAATTTGCTATGGCAGCCCTGGGAAACAAATACACCCCCTACATCTTCTTTTTCAAATCCTACTCTTTTGGCTTCTTAATAATCAGTTTTCTACTTGAGACTTCTCTTGCAGATTTGCCCTGAAAAAACAGACAGTTTTGAGGGTGGGGAAGTTGGGGAGGTGAAGGATACGGATAAGACTGGAGTCAGAAACCCAAATCTCAGAGATTCACAGCAGCCCCAAAGCCTCCAGAGAAAGAAAATAAACGCGACCTGGAGCCGAGAATCTCGAGCGAGGAGCTCTTGGCATAATCATGTGTTCCCCTCCTGGCGTGATTCCAAAGATGGCTAGACTTAAAGTGTGCTGATGAATAAAAAGGAGAGCCAGCCGGAGCCAGGGCTTCTCTGGAGAGTTCCATCTGATTTTGCATCATGGGTTGGGGCAAAGAAGATGGCGTCCCAGGAGAAGATAGTCTGAATGGGGAGAACTGAGCCCTTCCTGATTGGTTGTTTCCCCTTGGGGTCCCTGGGGAGAATTTTGAGACTTAAATCAGCTTCAGTTTAGCATTCTAATCCCTTTAATAGAGGACAAGGTAGGGCTTTGCAGACCCTGGGAGTCTTTGTAAATTTTGCACAGCCTTTTTATTTGCAGAAAAAATTAAAGTCTTATTTTCATTAATGCCTTCACAAGAGGTGAGATTTTAATATTAGTTTAATATTCAATGAATAAAACTATCCTGAGTGCATTTTTCGGCCCTCCTGTGATTTCTCTTGTGCTGTGAAGTTTTTGAGAGTTGAGAAATCCTCTAAGCAAATGTTTTGGGAGAAGCAAAAGATTCCCTGGGAACCAAGGGGTGGGGACTTGAAAGTCAGTCAACAAGCAGATTTGTGGAGCCCTTCTGTGGGCCTGGCTCTGTGCCGGACTTCATGGAAAGTTTGGAATGATGAGAATGATGATGGTGATGATGATAATGATGATGATGGTGACGGTGATGGTGGCGATGGTGATGATGATGGGTGATGGTGATGATGATGGTGATGGTGGTGATGGTGGTGATGGTGATGGTGGTGGTGGTGATGATGATGGTGATGGTGGTGATGATGGTGATGATGGTGATGGTGATGATGGTAGTGATGGTGATGATGATGGTGATGATGATGGGTGATGGTGATGATGATGGGTGATGGTGATGGTGATGATGATGGGTGATGGTGATGATGGTAGTGATGGTGATGATGATGAGTGATGGTGATGGTGATGGGTGATGGTGATGATGGTAGTGATGGTGATGATAATGGTGATGGTGATGATGGTGATGGTGATAGTAACCTTTAATGAGCACTACCTATGTACCTGGCCATCCTGCTAAGCACTTTGCAGACATGATCTCATTTCATCCTTTCAAGCTCCCTATGAGTTATGTTCTATGATTATCCCTATTTTATGCATGAGATATCTGAGGCACAGGGTGTTTAAACATCTTGTCTAGAATCACACAGCCAGCAATGAACAGATCTTGGATTTGAACTAAGAGAGTCAGACTCCAAAGCCAGTAGTACCTAAGCCACATAAACTTGGTACGAGATGAGTGCTTGCAATAATGATGATAACAGCAGCAATAACAGACATGATCTCTTAGGCTCCTACTTTGCACCAGGTATGTGCTGGGAGCTTCATAAACATTCTCACTTAATCTCCCCAATAACCCCACAAGGGGCTTCTACCCTCATTTTGCAGATAAAGAACCCTCCCTAATTCTGTGTTAAGGGGCCCCAACCAGCCTTTCTTTCAGTTTTTTCTTCTAGAGAATGCCATTCCTGCCTGGGATCAGAGAAGATGGGGATTCTGGTCCCCGCATTGCTACTGTGGGAAAATCTGCCCCATCTCTGGGCCTCTGTCATTTCATCTGAAAACAAGGGGGAGACGCAGGTGGTCTCCACGGCCCACCTGAGTCAGCCCAGGACGAGGAGGGAAGCACAGTCTCAAGGGGCTGATGGAACCACATTTGGGGGCAGCTGCAGCCTGGATTTACATCTTCCCTTGTATCGGGACCACAGCCTTCTGAGTCAGGCCAGCTCTAACTCTGGTCAGATGTAGATTAGCTACAGGGTGTAGGGCGAAAAGGAGTTTGAGAGCCATGAAACGTGTATGTGACATGTGTGTGTGTGTGTGTGTGTGTGTGTGTGTGTGTGTTGCGTGTTGCAGTAGTTAGAGTAGGGCCTCTCTGAGGAGGTGGTGACATTTGAACAGAGACCTGACAAAACTGAGGGACTGAGCCATCTGGTTATCTGAGGGAAGAGCATTCCAGGTAGAGGGAATAGCAGGTGCTAAGACCCTGGGGTCTAAGTAGGTTTGTTTCTTTGAAGAACAGCAAGGAGATCAGTGTGTCTGGAGCAGTGGTTCTCAACTGGGGCCATTTCACCTGCCCTGGGGATATTTGGCAATATCTGGAAGCATTTTGGATGACACAGCTGGGTGGGGTGGTTGGCGATGCTACTGGCTTCTAGTGGGTAGAGGCTAAGGATGCTACTAAACATCCTACAGTGCGCAGGACAGCCCCCTCTACACACACCAAAGATGGTCTTGAATCCCAAATGTCAGTCATGCTCTGGCCTAGAGCAAGTGGTGGGGAGAGTGTTAAAAATTGAGGTTAGGAAGGGGCTAGATTTTTAGGGCCTTGGGGGCCATGGCAAGGGCTACCATACCATTTGTCACTGTGTAGTAATAATTACCATCGTCATTAGTAGTAGTATATCAAACTCATGCAGAAGAGGCTGCAAACCACACGGTGTTCTGAAGACTTGATACATATTAACTCGTTTAAAACTCACAACTACCCAGCGAGGTGGGCACTATTACTGTCCACGTTTTAGGGGTGAAGGACCTGAGGCACAGAGGTAAAGTGACCTTTGCAAGATTACATGTTTAGGTGGTAAAGCCCGGAATCTTACTTGGCAGGCTGGCTCCAGGGCACAAGTTCATGGTCACTAGGCTCCACTCTCTCTGTTAGGATCATCTCTTTATGTCTCTGTTTCTCCCCCTCCAGCATGGGGGCTGGCACATAGTAGGAACTTAGTACTGGCTTATTGGATGTAAGTGCGCATGCAGCTCTTAAATTTAAAAACAAATGCAGTCCCGTCATTCTGGAAAATGTAGGCATCCCGCTTAGGGAAAGGGGGTGCTGGAGGACAGACCCCATCTGTGATGCTCTGTCCTCATCTACATACCAGAGAGGAAAAGGTTACAACCAGGACCTCTGCCCTGGGGTCAGGCTCACCTCTGGTGTCTCTTGGTGACTAGGCTGCTCTCTTTGGCTCAAGCCTCAGGCTCTGGGCTTCCCACCTGACCTCATGGGCCTGGCTTGTCTCGTCTCTTCCTATTTTGCATATTCCCAGGCCTGACATCCATGACCCCACTCCCAGAACACACACACACACACACACACACACACACACACACTCCTCTGTTTATGTCTTTTGTGCTCTTGTAGGCAATAGATCTTCTCTGCATTTTGTACTGCCTCTCAGGGCTAGTCTTCATGTTTCATTCATTCGTTCATTCATTCATTCATTCTGCAATCGCTTATTGAAGCCCTACTATGCATCCAGCACTGAGGACACTGAGCTGAGAAAACAGACCATGTGGGGAAGACAGACAGGTAAACAACTGTAATAAGCTGCACTGTTTTTGTAATTCTAGCTGCTGCCTTCTGAATCCCTGGGGGGAGGATGCTTCCTGCTTTGGGCAGAAGTCTTGATGAGCTGCTTGTGGTAGAAGGTGGGACCTGAGGCCCAGAGGGTGGGGAGGGAGGGGGTTAGGAAGGACCCAAGCAAGGGAAAAGCTGCAGGGATGAAATAGGAGTAGAATCTGCTCCTGAGAGGACGGAGCAGAGTGGAGAGGAGGGCAGAGTAGAGGGGAGGGGGAGAGGAAGGCCCAGTGAGATGGCAGGAGGCTTGGCACACTGGGGTGTGGAGGGCCAAGAAATTGTCCTGGGGGACGTTAAGAACAGGAACCGTGTTCAGTTTGAGGTGGGTTGTATTCCTACAGTGTAAATGTCCCCTCTGTTCCACCGACCCCAAATGCAAATGTTGGCAAAGCCTGCTCTTCTCTCGTCTGCTTTGTAGAGTGGATTCTTGATGGGCATCAAGGAGGGGGCTGGTTATAGTGTGAAGGAGACAGCTCAGAGGAAGAGGAGCCTGGAGGCTACAGTGACCGCAGAAGAGACCCCACACCTGGCGATCTGCAGACAACTGGAGGGGGTGTTTGGACTTCTGAGGGGTGTAGAATTGGGAGTTGGTACCTGGCTTATCCAGATCCCAAAGAGCAGGTGGGATCCCCTGGCATCTGGTTAATGCTCAGTGGGAAGTGTTCCTGGAAGGTTAACAAGGAGCGTGCAGCTCTGAGCAGGGCCAAGAAGGATACAACAACTCATTCTGGGCTAATTGGGATCAGCGTGTGCCTCATCAAGGAAGGGGCATTTGAGTGGCTTTTGAAGGATGAATAGGAGTTGGCCAAACAGTGAGAGAAGTTGGGGGTGTTCAAGGCAGTAGGAAAAGTATTTGCAAAAACCAAAAGGAGTAAAAGATCCTGGTTTGTTCAGAAACCTGTACGTTTGGCTCCTAGGGTAGGAACAGAAGTGTATGAAAAATAGTAGGTCTGGAGAGGCCTGCTGGGAGCAGAACCTGCAGGCCTTTGCATCTGTGAGGGTAACTCTAGTAGTTGTCACATTTGCATAAGGGAGGCTGTGCGATGGGCGGGGCTAAGAGCCCAGATCTGGAATCTGTCTGCCTGGGTGTGAATCCTGCTTCTACACTCACAGCTTCATCTCTCCACATGTCCCTCTTCTCTGCAAAACAGGGCTTTATATTCCGTTATCTGTAAATCCAAAACACAAAAAGCTCTGGAAACCAGAGATGTTTTTCGTAAACTTGGCCCAGATTCCTTTGGCAGCTTTACCTGGCCCTAAGGACACGGGGCTCTCTGCAGCCTCATTATTCCAAGTGAGGATGTCCCTGTGAGTGCTGCAGACGCCTTAAGGTGATGGATTATGGGCGTCGTCCTGGATCCTCTGCGAGTGTAGTAATATGCAGCATATCTGCTATATCATCTTTCTGAAATTCCAAAATTTCTTAATTCTGAAACACATCTGGCTCCAGGGGCTTTGGGAAAGGGATCGTGTATCTGTAGCATCTATCTCCTGGGATTGTTGAGGGGGATAAATGTCAGCTCATTCAAGTGAAGCCCTTAGAACACAGCCAGACGGCACGTGGCAGGCACTCAGTAAATTGGAGCCGTCCATGGTATTAGTTTGATGAGCTATCAACATCTGAAATCCTTTGGTGCCAGAGTCTCAGCCAGAGCTCACTGCCTGCAGAGTTGGGGTGCAGGGAACAGCCAGGTGGGGTAGGAGGCCATCTGCACAGATGGCCGGCCTTGGCTTGGCTGCGGCCATGTGAAAGTGGGTCTTTGTGTCGTGCTGTTCCAGAGGCCAGCAGTCACGCCTACTTCTGGCCAGTGCTCCCAGTAGGCAGCCTACGCCTGCAGCAAGCCTGGCCTGGCCTGGCGTGTGACAGGCAGCCTACAAGCTCCTGGCAGCCCTGGGCTGTCTTGTCACCCTCTTGTCCTCAGCACCAGCTGGGACACGTTATAATTGTTCCCTGAATTGAATCCCGTCTATTGACTCTAAGTGGAAGCTAACTTGAGACCTGCATAGGATGCTGCGTTATTCTTCAGCCCCAAGACACACACACACACACATGCACACAAACGCACATCGAGACCCAACCACTACACCTCGGAGATATTGTGGGTTCGGTTCCAGACCATTGCAATAAAGAAAATATTGCAATAAAGCAAGTCACACAAATTTTTTGGTTTCCCAGTACATGTAAGAGTTATATTTACACTATACTGTAGTCTTTTAAGTGTGCAATAGCATTATGTCTAAAACAACAATGTATACACCTTAATTTAAAAATACTTCATTGCTAAAAAATGCTAACCATCGTCTGAGCCTTCAGCGAGTCGTAATCTTTTTGCTGGTGGAGGGTCTTGCCTCGATGTTGATGGCTGCTGACTGATCAGGGTGGTGGCTGCTGAAGGTTGGGGTGGCTGTGGCGATTTCTTAAAATAAGACAACAATGAAGTTTGCCGCATCCATTGGCTCTTCATTTCACGAACGATTTCTCTACAGCATGCGATGCTGTTTGATAGCATTTTACCCACAGTAGAACTTCTTTCAAAATTGGAGTCAATCCTCTCAAACCTTGCCACTGCTTTATCAACTAAGTTTATGTAATATTCTCAACCCTTTCTTGTCATTTCAACAATCTTCACAGCATCTTCACCAGGAACAGATTCCGTCTCAAGAAACCACTTTCTTTTCTCATGCATCAAAGTTTTATCATGAGATTGCAGCAATTCAGTCACATCTTCAGGCTCCACTTCTAATTCTAGTTCTCTTGCTATTTCCACCGCATCTGCAGTTACTTCTTCCGCTAAAGTCTTGAACCCCTCAAAGGCATCCATGAGGGTTGGAATCAACTTCTTCCAAACTCCTGTTAATGTTGAGATTTTGACCTCTTCCCGTGAATCATGAATGTCCTTAATGGCATTTAGAATGGTGAATCTTTTCCAGGTTTTCAATTTACTTTGCCCAGATCCATCAGAAGAATCATTACATTAACCTCGTACATCTCCATCAGAGCTCTTGGGTGACCAGGTACGTTGTCAACGAATAGTAATATTTTGAAAGGTCTCTTTTTTTCTGAGAAGTAGGTCTCAACAGCGGGCTTAAAATACTCAGTAAAGAGCCAGCCCTGATGGCCTAGTAGTCAAAGTTCAGCACTCACTGCTTCGGTGGCCCGCGTTCACTTCCCGGTCGTGGAACCACACCACCTGTCTGTCAGTTGCCATGCTGTGGTGGCGGCTCACACAGAAGAAATATAATGACTTACAACGAGGAAATACAACCATGCACTGGGGCTTAAGGGAGGAAGAAAAAAAATTCAGTGAACCATGTTGTAAACAGATGTGCTGTCATCCAGGCTTTGTTGTTCCATTTATAGAGCACAGGCAGAGTAGATTTAGCATAATTTTTAAGGGTCTTAGAATTTTTAGAATGGTAAATGAGCATTGGCTTCAATTTAACGTCACCAGCTGCACTAGCCCCTAACAAGAGAGTCAGCCTGTCTTTTGAAGCTTTGAAGCCAGGCATTGACTTCTCCTCTCTAGCCATGAAAGTCCTAGATGGCGTCTTCTTCCAATATGAGGCTGTTTCATCTTATATTGGAAATCTGTTGTCTACTGTAGTCACCTTCATGAATTATCTTAGCTAGATCTTCTGGATAACTTGCAGCAACCTCTATATCAGCACTTGCTGCTTCACCTTGCAATTTTATGTTATGGAGACAGCTTCTTTCCTCAAACCTCATGAACCAACCTCTGCTAGCTTCAGACTTTGCTTCTGCAGCTTCCGCACCTCTCTCAGCCTTCAGAGAATTGAAGAGAGTTACGGCCTTGCTCTGGGTTAGGCTTTGGCATAAGGGAACCTTGTGGCTGATTTGATTTTCTCTCCAGGCCACTAAAACTTTCTCCATATGAGCGATAAGGCTGTTTCACTTTCTTATCATTTGTGTGTTCACTGGAGTAGCACTTTTAATTTCCTTCAAGAAGTTTCCCTTTGCGTTCACAACTTGGCTGTTTGGCACAAGAGGCCTAGCTTTCCACCCTTCACAGCTTTCGCTGGGCCTTCCTCACTAAGCTTAGTCATTTCTAGCTTTTGATTTGAAGTGAGAGACGTGTGACTCGTCCTTTCACTTGAACACTTAGAGGCCATTCTAGGGTTATTAATTGGCCTAATTTCAATATTGTTGTGTCTCAGAGAAGAGGAAGGCCTGAGGAGAGGGAGAGAGATGGGGGAACAGCTGGCCAGTGGAGCAGTCAGAACACACACGTTTGTCGATTGTTTGCTATCTTACATGAGTGTGCTTCATGGCGCCCCAAAACAATTACAATAGTAACATCAGAGCTCACTGATCACAGATCCCCATAACAAATATAATAATGAAAGTTGGAAATATTGCGAGAATTACCAAAATGTGACACAGAGACACGAAGTGAGCAAATGCTGTTGGAAAAATGGCGCCGATAGACTTGCTCGATGCAGGGTTGCTGCGAACCTTCAATTTGTAAAAAACACAATATCTACGAAGTGCAGTAAAGCAAAGTGCCGTGAACGGAGGTGTGCCTGTTATTTTGAGCCACTCAGGGCTCCAGAGAAACCAGTTTCTTGAAGGGACACTCATTTTTCTCCTGCTTTTCTTCCTACTCTAGGGAAAGGACCAAGAGAAAACACTTTGTTTTACATCAAAGATTACCACCACCACCACCCTCACCTTTTGTTTATGAAGAGCTGTTTCCTCCTGCATTTTCCCTTTCTAGAGCCACTTAGGTCCTGCTGCCCACTAGTGAACACAGAGCAGAGGCGTGGCTGGCTTCAGAGTGCTCCAGAGGTGGCCAGCAACCATCCCTCCAGATGTGCTCCACCTGAGGGGACCGGAAGTGCCCCCCACCCATGCGTGGGCAGAAGCAAAAGGAGGTGCCTGCAGAGACCCCCCCTTCATCCTTGCTTTGACTTGAAAGATTCTTAGGCTTTGCTAAAACTCGTCCACTCTTTTTACAGCCAGGACGTGCCAAATCCATCCATTGCCCCCGGATTTTCTCAGACGAGCCCTTGCTGCAGGTCAGCTGAATTAGAAGCGAAACGTGCCCCTCAGAAGGCTGAGCAGCAGGGAATTGGCGTCATATTAAGCTAAAAAGGGGGAAATCTGAAGACCAGGCGTTTTCCCTGGCAGCAGTGGAGCTGGAGCCAGCCAGCTGGGGGTGTTTATTTTTCATTTCTGTGGGGCTGGCAGGAGAAAGGCGCTCTTTCCTCCGTGATGCTGGGAGAGAGGGAAGCTGGCCAGACAGTGACCTTGTCAGTGGGTAGAGTTTAAGGGGGCTCTGACTTCTGGCAGGGGACCGCCAGGGCCACGGGAATTGCGGACAGCCAGGATGTGGGCGTAAGCAACACGCTCCTGGGGGCTGCAGGCTGGGGAAGGGAGCCTGTGAGGGTGACCTTGAAAACGAACAGCATCTCTTCAAAGATCCACTGTGCACGAGGCTGGGTGGGAAAGGACGAGCTCTAGAGATGAGCTGCTTCTGGGCTATGGATCGTGAGCTGAGGGGTGCTGCATACTCAGTGAAGGGAAGGCAGCGGTCATTTATTAATATATAAGGTTACCCAACAAGTATTTACGGATCACCTACTATGTGCTAGGCACTGTTTTAGGCAAGGGGGATAGAGGTGAACGATGGCCCTGCTTCGTGGGGCTTACGTTTTGGTGGCGGGAATAAGTAAGTAATAAGTCCGTAAATACTATAACTTCTGAAGGAGATAAGTGCCATTGAGAGAGAGTGGGATGTGGTGGTAGAAAGAGGAGTGGATGTTCTTCCTGTTACTCTCTCTGTAATATTTAACATTAACTGGCTGTTTGCATCACACAGTTTTCTAGGAGTCTTAAACCTGGGATTTGTAACATTTAACTCTCGTAGCCACTCTGTGATCTGAACGCTGTCCTTCCTACGTCACCTTTGGGGCCTTGGTCCTGGGCCCTGAGGAGGGCCCAGGCTGGCCATGCCACCCCTGGTGCTCTGGTGCCTGAGCAGCAGGCGTGAGAAGTGCAGTCACAGGAAGCCGCTTGGACAAGGCCCTTCGCAGCACTGGAGACTCCCAATTTATCACTCGGAGCCGAGCAGGCTGCCATCTGCAGGGTCACCCTTGGGCCTCGTCACTTAGCGCATCTGCTAATTAAAGGCAGGATTAACCGACCCTGGCCTGGTGGCATCTCTCCCAGTGCCTGGCTCTGGCTGACTGGGCCTCAGCTGGGAGGGGCTGCCTCTGCTACTTGGGATGGTGGCCAGACAGGAGGAAACCCACCCAGAATGGAGACTCAGGGGAGAAAGCGCCGAGCCATCTGGAAAGCTGGAGTTAGCCCGATGCCTCACTGGCCACCTGGGTGAAATGAGATCTCGGTCTAATAGGGGAGGGACAGGGGATGTGGAGAGGGGGCGTCTTATTCCCATTGGTATCCCCGGCACCTTAGAACAGTTGTTGAGAATTGTTGCTGTCAGAGAGAACAGATGTGGGGTATTGAGCATGCCAGGCACGAAGGAGGCATTTAATAAATAAGAAATTGTTGAATGGCTTGATGGGGCTATAAGTACATAGTCAGTGCTCAGTAAGTGTTTTCAGCATAAATTATAATAGCAAACCCTTATATGATGCTTTGAGTCAAGTGTTATTCTAAGAACTTATATATATTAATTCAATGGATTCTCACAAGAACTCTAAGAAAGATATTATTATCCCACTTTACAGATGGAGAGAGTAAGGCACAGAGAAGTTAAGTAACCAGTGCAAAGTCATACAGCTAGGAAGTATTAGGGATAAGAGAAGGATCATAAGATTTGGGAGATTTAGAGGGATTATCTGGATGAACCTAATCTTCTTCCAGACTTCTTCCAGAGTCTGCTTTTCATTTCCCTGAAATTTTAGGATTGGGAACAGAAGCAGGGGCTCCCACTGCAGGTCGACAGGAGAGAAGAGGAAATCATAAAAATAATACCTAGTGGATACTGAGCCCTTACTGGGTGTGGAGTTCTGAACCGAGCCTTGAGATGTTTCCTCTTCTTTAATCCTTAGAGTAGCAATACTTTGAGGTTGGTGCAAGTTTTTTCCCCAGTGTGTCGCTTCTACAAATGGGACACATTGCAAACGGCCCTGGAGTCTCTCAGAAGGAGACGTAGCAGCAGTTTGTCCCTCTGCGATCCACTAGGTCAGGCTTGAAGGTGGACCACTGGGGCTCCCTGGGCTCGTCCATCCTGACGCCCACGTGGGGTGAGCTCTCCCTGCCTCAGGATACTCATCTATGAAGTGGGACCGAGAATCCCTCCCTCACAAAGCTGTAAGGCTGGATGGCATAGTGGGCGCTAACTCCCCCCAGTGCCTGGAGTTCTAAAGTGTTGGTTCCCTTGCCTTAACACTGTCGGTACAACTGCAAATTGACCCCAGTCATTGAGGCTCCTGACCTTCCCCTTGGACCTGGTTATAACTCCGCCCCCTGGAGCAGATAGAGCCGGCATCATCTCCCCACTTTTCAGATGTAGAAACTGTGACTCAGGGGATGACTAGAACCCAGAGCTCCCAGCCCAGTGTAGTTTCTAGGGCTCCTCAACACCTCTTGAACCTAAAGATAAAATAGCTGGTCATTACCAGGAAGCATATTGGGGACCAAAGAGAAAACACCGAGGGGTTCTTGAACGCGTCTGGTGTGACAGAGCCCAGAACACAGCCTCTCCATCGATCCCACGATTTCTGCAGCAGACGCGGATTCGGACAAGAGAAGCCCAGAGCAGGGCAGTTATGATGATGAAGTGCGCTGAGCGGCTGCATGGATGTGCACAGATAAACCTTAAAGGCCTCTCCCATCTAGGGAGGATTAAGGCCAAAGGGGCTCTGATGGAAGCCTATAAAATGTTGAAGGGAAAGTGTGGGTGGAGTGAACAGGGCAGTAGACACCCTGGCCTCACCAGAACCCAGGACAAATCAAAGCCCAGCCAGCTCTAGGGAGAGGGTGAGAACACAGACTCTGGAGCCAGACTCCCTGGGTTTGAAACCCTGCCCTGCCATTTATGAGCTGTGTGGCCTTAGGCAGTTCACTTGCCCCCTCTGTTCTTCAGTTTACAACTGTAAAATGGGCTAGTAGGTGGAACCTGCCTCTCAGGGCTCCTCTGACGATTGAATGAGATACTACCTGGAGAGGGCTTAGAACAGTGCCTGGCACAAACAGTAAGGGTTGTATGAGCGTTGGCTGTTGCTATTATCATGACTGCACCCCGTGGGAACATCAGCTGTCTGGTTCCACGGATGTTTACCTGATCCTATGCTTGGGGCTGAGCCCTCGTGGTACAAAGGTGAATGGTCCCCAGAGGAACTCACAGGCTGGTGGGACAAGACGTAATGACAGTATTGAGCATCGAGAGCCCCATAAGGTTTAGCTGACTCCAGGGATGTTCCATGGGGTTATTAGAAGAAGTTGAAGGTATCTGGAGTGTGACCTTGACCTTTTGACATCTCTTAACACCATCAACAGACAGTCCCCACCAGACGACAGAGGTCACCCCATTCCAGTGCCTCTGCTCTAGGGATGAAGGATGACACTGAAGCCCCCCAAGGCCAGGGACTGAGGTGAGGCCACAGCGAACCAGTAGCCAAGTGACGAAAAAGGAGTCTCGCGTGGCAATTTTTTGGATCCTTGGTACCCTTTTTTTTTCTTTTCATTCGTGGACATCTCTGGAGTGAGATTTTTTTACATTGAAGTGTAATATACATACAAAAGTGTACACATCAGAAGTGTACAGCTCGGTGCATTTTCACCACCGGAGCACACCTATGTAACCAGTCCCCAGACCAAGACTCAGAGCATGGCCACCCCTCCTCCTGTACCCTCTTCCAGTCACTGCCCCTCCCCGGTGTAACTCTAGCCTGAGCCCTAGAGCACAGAATAGTTTCACCTGTTGTGGACTTCCCATCAGTGGAATCACACAGTATGTACCCTTTTGTGTCTGGCTTCTTTTGTTCAAGATTATGTTCGTTTGATTCATCTGTGTTGTTGTATGTAGCTGTATGTTATCGCCTTGGATGAAGAAACCCTACTTTGATTTGTCCATTCTACCATTGACGGGCATTCGGTTGTTTCCAGGTTGGGGCTACCATGTATGGTGCTGCTGTGAACATTCTAGAATGCATTTTTGGTGACAGTTTCCCCACTGTCCTATTGGGTCTATTCCTGGAAGTGGGGTGGCTGAGTCCTCTGTACTTGACCTCCAGCATTGGGCTCAAGAGGAGCCACCCAGCCCACATTTATTGGGCAAGGATTCTGAGCTAAATCCTGTGCGGGGACCCCGGCCACCCCCCACTGCTGAGAGCCCCCTCAGCTCGCTGTCTCTCTAATGAGGGTGTGATCCCAAGTCAGGCCCCCGGGACGGAGCAGCATGGAAGATTTATAACAAGATATCGACACATTACAGGGAGTACTGCTCTGAACAGCAGGCCCCTTCCGGATGATTAAAAGCCGTGGGAAACAGGGATGCTTGAGCAAAGATTAAGACATCAGAGCCTGTTTTCTGAAATGGCTCAGCCCTGGGGCAAACAGGCTGGGGCTGTGGGCCTGTGGCTGGACCAGTGATGTTGGGAAGAGGAGTGGTCAGCCACACAGTGGAGGCAGGGCATTAGAGAGAAATCCGGAAAGGTTTAAAGATAAGGATGCCCTTGGCCCTGGAAGGACAGATAGGAGGGGATGGCCAAACAAACATTGAATTAGAGAGAATAATATGATGAACCTCCACTGCTACACATTTTACCAGCCTTGACACAGTGCTTGGTTCCCAGCCTCCCAGGGCTGCAGAAGCCCCCCTGGGATGAGTTTAACACAGACACCTGGTCCACCGCCTCCCACTGAATCATATTCTTCCGGGCTGGGGCCAGAGGCGCAATATTTTTGTACAAGCCCCAGTAGTGATTCTGATTTCAGGTCTAGAGACTACGGGTCCCTTTGGCCCTCCTGGGCCTCATCAAAAAGGGACTCAGCTTTCCCGACTCACCAATCACAGCCTCAGCCCGCTCCCTGCCTTTCTCAGCTCTCCCAACACTGAATTTGCCCTGCACTCTCAGGATGATTTTTTACCATGCACCCTATCTGCCTGTACCATTAACTCAACTCAGCAATGACCCTCCATCCCAGCTCCACTTCCTCAGGCTGCTTTTAAGTTACACCCCTTCACGTTGACCTCTCTCTGGTACCTTGTGAGGACGTATCTTCCCAGGTGCAAGGCCAGGAAGCAGTCTCTGTGGGCTAATGGGTTCAGGACGGAAGTCTGACTTGACCTTGACCTCTCTCAGCCTCAGTTTCCTCACCTGTAGATTGGGAATAATAAGACCCAGACCAGCAAGTTGTCACGATTAAGAAAGGATACAGTGGGCCTAAGTTCCTGAGCATGACTCAGCTGGCCATTGGGGTACTCAGAGCAGCCAGGAACAGACAGAACCCATGGGTGAGTGGGAACATTTCCATTGCCCGGGGCCTGTTGCACCAGTCTCCCGGCCTGTCTCCAGTCTTGTCCTCTCCAGTTTTTCTCCACACAGCTCCCGGAGGGATCCTGGTAGAACCCAGATCTGACCCAGACCCTCCTGTACTGCAACCCCTCGGGAGAAGGGGAACAAGAGATTCCTGCAGCATCTCTGTGCCAGACCCTGTGGTGTAGGGACTTAGCATGAGTTATTGCATTTCCTCTGCATAGCAAACCTATGCAGACGGCGTTATTGTTATCTTGGTTTTTAAATCAAGGAAACCAAGGCACAAAGAGGTCAGTGATGAAGCTGGGCCTGGCACCCAGGGCTTCTGACACCAAAGCCCACATTCTTTCCTTTTCACCGATTTGTTCTCTGGCCCTCCCTTGGGTGCCCCAGCCACCGTGGGTAAATGTTTGACAGCAGAGCATGCCATGCCAGCTGAAGGTTGCAAAATGCCTCAGAATAGGACCACCTGGCCTGGCCAGAGAACATCTTTACAGCTCCCCAGGCCCCTGGAGCCCACTGTGTTGGCGTCTGAGATATTGGTTCTTAGTGGCTGGGGATTAAAGCGATAGATGGCATTTCTGCAGAATGGGGCAAGATGCAAACATTCCTCTAGCAGCTGGGGCCCTGATTTGCTTATTTTGCAGTGTCAAACCACCACTTCCTTCAGTAGGCTGGGGAGAGAGAGACAACAAAGGAAGGGGCCCTGCCGGGTGGGAGGTAGGGCAGAGGGGGCTGGCTGGCTGGCTGGCTGGCTGGGCCCCTTGGCTGTCCAGGCCGAGCAGAGTGTGCTCAGGGCTGACTCAGGCTTCTCAGCCTATTGCCTGCCCCTCCCTGATGAGGCTTCCTGGGCACGTGGGATGTGGAATGTGAGCCGGGAGCTACCAACCTGGGTCTCACCATCCTACATTCTCCTTCTAAATTGTGATCTGGAGACTTCAGTTTCCTGAAAAATCAACGAACTTACAGTTGCCAAAGCATAAGGTGAACACCTTGGAAATCATCTAAGCACTTAATCCCTCATCTTCACTTTTGGGTGTCAGGAGGCCTGGATTCAGTCCCGGCTCCTCTCTTGCCTGGAGATGAAACCTGGATGTGTCAGACAGTCTCCTAGGGTCTCAGTTTTGCCATCTGCAAAATGGAGATAATAATAGTTCCTACTTCGTAGAGCTCTTGTGAGAATTAAATAAGATAATATGTGAAAAGCATTTAACACCATGCCTGACTCACAGTAACTGCTCGAAAACAATATTTCTAGCTCAGTTTTACTGGGGAAAAGAGCAACATCATTCATTCACTCGCTCATTCATTCACTCATTCATTCTTTCATTCTGCAGATGTTTATTAAGCCCAACTTGAGTGTCAGGTGTATCCCATAATATCAGTACTCCACTCGACCTATGAGACACCTGACCTGCCCGGGGGGGGGAGACGTGGTGAAGGTGATCAGGACAGGCAGAGGAAGTGATGCTTAAGCTACATTCTAGAGTCTCCATAGAAATTAGTGGAACACAGAGAGCCAGGATTGTAGCAAGTGTCTCCCTCCCACCCCCAACTGGATTGTGAGCTCCATGAAGGCAGGGAACACATATGTATGAGGGAAAGCATGAAGTATGTGTACATGGGTTTGCTTGCTTGCTAACTTGCGCGTGCATAGACACACATACATACTGCTCATTCATTTCATGTCTATATACTTGTGCCTAATATGATGTTCGCATAGTAGGTGCTCAAAAAATATTTGTTGAATTGAACTAAAGAAAAGCAGCTTTGTTTTCTAGTTGGGGATCCGGCTTTTGGGAGAAATCTGCATCAGCTGTGTCCACAGGACTGTTGGTGCTCTGTGCTGGCTTCTCAGGGGCATTTAAATAGACCTGTGCCCTGTGTCTGAATGTACGGGGCCTTTGTGCTTAAAAACCAAGGTGGGGGCCGGCCCCGTGGCGCAAGCGGTTAAGTGCGCACACTCCGCTGCTGCGGCCCGGGGTTCGCTGGTTCGGATCCCGGGTGCGCACCGACGCACTGCTTGGTAAGCCATGCTGTGGCGGCGTCCCATATAAAAAAGTGGAGGAAGATAGGCACAGATGTTAGCCCAGGGCCGTCTTCCTCAGCAAAAAAAGAGGAGGATTGGCGGATGTTAGCTCAGGGCTGATCTCCTCACAAAAAAAAAAAAAAAAAAAAAAAAACCAAGGTGCTAGTGCTCATGCCTTGAAAGACTGTAAAAGGCCGCTTCCATCGCTCAGCTCTGACCAAAGCAAGGTCAAGGGGCCTGTGGCCTCTCTCCTGCTGTTGCCTCTAGCACGTGTCGATAATACCGAGTTCAACAGGTACGTCAAGAGACATCACTGTAAAAAACAAAGGGACAGAAAGCTGACTACGTCTTAATGCTTGTTAGTGGGAAAATGGCGATGAAAGCTATTTTTTCTTGGAGTAGGAAGGTCATGTGGGTTAACAGACACTGGCACTAAAACTTGCTTCTGCCAAATGATGATGGGTCTTTGGAAAGAAGATGCTAGAATGTACTATTTGTGTTTTAGTGTGAATACTGTAGACATATAGATATGTCATCCTGGCATAAGGTAGACCTCAAAATTGTTATTTTATTTTATTTCATTCATTCCATTTCAGTCTATTTTATCCACCAACATGTTCCAAAAAGGATTAAAGTTTGCTTTCAAGGTTATATAATATTTGGCAAGATAAACTAAATATGAAATCAATGACAGAGACCAAAGAAAAACAAAGATGAAGACAGAAAAAGGAGCCCGAAATGAGATGAATTTTAAAATGAACACTATTCCACCATCCTTGCTCTGGTGAGTTATAAACAGGGCTCTGAGCTTCCAGGAAGGCATTGTGAAGAGGGAAACTTGGTCAGCTACACTGTCCCAGTGGCCACCAAACAAACCTGTTGATCAGGACAAGCAACACTATGGCTGATGCTGAGACCTGTGGGGATTTCCTCTGAGCCCTTTGTGGAGAGGACCCATTGTAATGAAGAATAGACTTTCTGGAAAAATCCTTACAGAGACCCCGGCATTGCATGAAATAGCTCTGTCCACTGCAGTAATGCTCAGCATAGGCCTTCCTCAGAGCACAATTCAGAGGGATATGTTGTGGCCCAAATGCCCAACTCTGCTGCTTCTGCAATTCCGTGGGTTCATTTAGCACAGGAATTCTTATCCGGAACTGACACTATGTGCAGTTATTTTAAAACTGCTGTTTAATTATATGCCATACATTTTTTAAGAAGACATGATCTTGTTTGAGTTTCAAAAGCTGTGACTGTTGGATGGAGAGGGGTTGGAAGGGGTTGTAGGACAGGAAGCCCTCAAACCAGCCCACATGGTCAGGCCCAGGAAGGCGAGGGCCACATGGGTCTGGTGTCCTGCTGTGCCTCCCACTCTGGGCTAGCATCTGGCCTGCAGTTGGTGCCCATAGTAAGTCTTTGCTGAATGAATGGGCTGGGACGTGGACTGAATAGAAGTTTGTTAAGCAAATGAGTGACTGTTCAAAGAGAAGAATTAATTAATCCAGGCACATTAAGACAGTCATAGTGAAAAATTGCTGAATGTGTTTTCGTTTTCCATCATTTGAAGAGTTTGAGTAAGGAAACAATGTCTTAGATTCAGGAAGGATTAGATCTCAGATAATAATCTAGTCTCATTCCCCACACCCTCATTTTTATATATTATATAACTAATATATTTGGGGTACGTGACTTGAAACTCCTCTCGTCTCACTTCTTGGAGAGAGGACTCTGGTCTCATCATCATCTAGAATCCAAGAGTGGTTTCGTGCCTCGGCTGCCCCAGATTCCCACCTTCTCGGCCTCTGACCCCTTGGAATGGCCTCGGGTCCGACCAGCTTCTAGGTTTGCTCTAATACACACTGAACCAGGAGCAGCCTCTGAACTCCCTGCACCTCTAACACCTTCAAACTAACAGGGGAAATGGGATTTGTTTGAGATTCTTCCTGGAGATGTTCTTTCTAACTCTGCCCCCCAATCTCCTTCTCCCTCCTTCTTACTAAGTATTTAAAAATGCTTAGAGGACCAGTATGTTTTGAAAATTGTGCATACGTTTACCTGGCCCAGGGAATGGCGGACGCATCTGGGCTCCAGGTGTTTTCTGGCTCTGCAGAGTGGTAGCCAGTCCCAGGTGGTCCTAAGCAGAGCTCAGACTAAACAGCAGATAGCCCTCCATAAAGGCACCTTTCGGATTCCCCTGTGAGCTTTGCACTGTCCTCTCCTGATCTAGGATGCCCCTTGAAGAGCCTCCCAGGGTCTCTGTTCCAAGAGACATCACAAACGTACCCTGTTAGGGAAGAAAGGTCTTCGGGACAGTGTAGAGGGGCTCGGGAGCCAGGGCACCTGGGTTAGAATCCCAGCTCAGCTGTGTGATCTCAGGTGAGTTAGTTGCCCTCTCTGTATTTCAATGTTCACACCTCTAAAAGAGAGCTAGTGGTCCCCACATTACAGGGCTGTATGAGAATTACAGTGAGTGCATGTGAAATACTCAGGGCGGTGCCTGGCACCTACTCAGCATGAAGTAGGTGTTTGCGGTTATTTTTCCTAATTTCTTCCTTCTCTCGAAGCCACTATGGAATTAGAAGCTGGTTCATGTCCTTCAATTGGTCGTTATCAATTCACCTTAGCCCCGTGGAACAGTCTTTCTTCCTAGTCTCTCCCCATGACCTAATAATGATGACGATGATAGTACTGAAATTTATTGAACCCCTCCTCTGTGCCAGGCGCTGTGATAAACACTAACATACAGAGCCTATATGAGATCCTATAGCTTGGCTCAGTGGCTGACACGGAGTTTAATGTATACAACAATTCCTCGAAGGAGACGCTATTTTTAGCCCCATTTTTCAGCTGAGGTAAAGAAGGCTCAGAGAGGAACTGAGAAAGCAAGTGGTATCCAGGACTCCATCCAGGATAGTCAACCTCAGATCCCATGTTCTGGACCAGTGCACAGAGGGAAGTCCTTAGGTAAGAAGCTACTGTTGTGGGATACAGGCCAAACATATGGTGCCAAGTGCTGTAGGAACTTGGGGCAGGCGTAAGTTGTGTCTCCTCCAGAAGAGGTGGCCTTTGAGTCAGAGGAGGTGTCCTTCAAGCAAGGCCTTAAAAAGGATGGATAGAAGTGAGGACAGAGAAAGGCATTCCAGGAAGAAGGAACAGCATGAATAAACATATAAAGGTGAAAACCCCAGAAAATGTTTAAGCTAGAGTTCACTTGAGCTAGAGTTTAGGTAGCTGGAAAGCTAAAACAGGACCTGACTATGGAAGGCATTGGATGACAAAAAAAAGGATGTTATATTCAAGGAAGTAGGGAGCCATGGAATGCTTTTGAGCAGAGGAGAACATGCCCACAACTGTGCTCTAGGAAGATGAAGCTGGCAGAGGAATGTCAGGTGGAAGGAAAGATGGAGAGAATGGACACTGGGAGATCATGGGATTTGATGATGCCTAATTTTCTTTGCAGTGCTACACCAATAAATTCTTCCCAGTTTTCCAGAACTGAGGCTCAGTGAGGTCAGATGACTTGTCCAAAGTCACACAGCTGATTAAGTAGCAGAGCCCAAACTCCAGCCAGGTCTTCAGGCTCTAAGTTCTGTGTTCATTCTGCTCTATCAGACAAAGACATGGCTGAGCCTATCAGAAGGTCTGAAAGGGTTAAGCCCCGTGAACTTGGAAGGGTCCTGGCTCCAGCTATAAGGGTTCTGAGGACGCCCTGAATCGTGGGCAGAATGGTATGTGTGTGTATGTCCTGTGAGCGTGCACACAGGTGGCATCTGACTTGGGAGATGGTACACTGCTTAGCTTCTTAAAGGAATTCGTAACCACAAAAACAGTGACGAACCACTGTGATGGATCAGAGGTCACACCCAAAGGTGAAGGCCAGAATTCTGCAGGAACAATGCCTGAAACACAAAAGCAAGGATAAAGAGAAGAAAACAGATTGATTGATTGACTGACTGATTGATTGATTTGCGTGGGAAAAGGGAAGGATAGAGGTAAAATGAACACTTCAGGCTTAGGAACCAAGAGTTGTCCCCTGGGCCATCAACATTCTTAGAGCAGAGGTTCCTACCAGGGTGATTTTGCCCCCCAGGGGACACGTGGCAATGTCTGGAAACACTTTGGGCTGTCACAAGAAGGGGAGATGGTGCTATTGGCATCACGTGAGTAGAGATCAGGGATGCTGCTAAACATCCTAAAATGCGCAGAATAGCCCCCCAAACAAACAAAGAATTATCTGGCTCATAACGTCAACAGTGCTGCAGATCAGAAACCCTGCTTTAGAGAAAAAGAAGTCTTGCCTCACAAATATGCACAGGGGCTGAGGAGGACCACTGGATTCATGCCTTCTACTGCTAAGCTTCCAGAAGAGACTAAGGGCTAATTGGCCTCCTGTGGAGTGACAGACTTACATATGGTGAGCAGGTACCTGGAAGGTTTTGTGATATCCATTAACCCTCAGTAAAAAGGGGACCATACAGGACCCAGGCCTGACGCAGGAGGCCCTGCCCAGTGCCCACTTGGCCTGGTTCCCTCTGGGCACCAGGTTGCATCTCTCTCTCATTAATGGGAATTCAGGACTTAGGCTAATGGTTGGGATCCTCTGCACAGACCCACAGCACAGAGCTGGAGAGGACCCAGGAGGTCATCGAGTTTTCCCCCATGTTGAGAGAAGAAGGCATTGAAACCCAGGGAGGTGAAGTGACTTGCCCAAGGCTGTAGCTATGTATCGGTGCAGACTCTTCCCGCAAGCGGCAGGAAATCCTGCTCAGACTGGGTTAAGCTAAGTGTCTTATTCAATAACAGAAACATCCAGAGTTCCCGCTTCAAACGCAGATGGATGCAGGGACCCTGATAGTGTCATCAGGCCCTGCCTCTGGCCACCTCTTCACTGTCCATTCCTGTCCTCAGCTCTGCTCTCTCCCTGGGGCAGCCCGAGTCTCTCCCTTCTTGAAGGCAAAATAATCACTGGATTTCCCAGCTATACCTTCACAGCTTCAAGTGAGGGGGATATAAAATGCCTCACTCTCAGCGGTTGCTGAGAGGGCACCGTGTTGCCTCTGAATTAGGGAACACATCCCTCCCTGACCCAACCCCTTTTGCTGGAGGGGAAGGATGCTCCGAATGACTAGCCCGGAGCAGACAGGATAGACCACAATGCCTGCACAGGGGGAGAGAGGGGTGGTCCTCCAGAGGAAATTCGGGCATGCTGTTACCAGAAGAAGGGAGACAAGAAGGGCCTGGATGAAATGACTTGAGAAACTTGTCTTACCAGTCGATTATTGCCTTCCTCCCTCCCTCCCTCCCTGCCTTCTTGCCTTCCTTCCAGTGAATATGAATGGAGTGCACTCGGCCTTCTCCTTTATCTTCTACTCCAGGCCGAGGGGCAGGCGGAGGACATTTCCTCCTTGATGCCCCATTTCATCTGTAGGGAATGTCGAGGGGACAGGTCCCATGTGTGGTTTCCTTGGCCCTTGCTCTTCCTGGGACCAGTGGGGTCTCGGACCCTCTGGCATTGCAGACCCTCTCTGCCCATTCCCAGCCTCCCTGCAGCTGCCGGTCCCCAGCCTATCTCCCTGCAGCCCCTCCTCTTCCCCAGCAGGCCCCTGGCAGCTTCCTGACTGGCATCAGCCAGAAGCAGAATGAATTTGGCTGGTCTGTCTCTGAAATGCTTGCCCAAAGCTCTTTCCAGGTACAGAGAAGATGGCATTGGTTAGATGGGTCCAGGTTGTTTCCTTTTATTCCAGTACAAACCAGAAATATCAAGTGTGCCTCTGCCTGGTGAAGAAACATCTCTGAGTCCTTGCAGGGGTGTCCACTGAGTGCTTACTCTGTGCCACGCGCTACTCTAGGCACTGCGGATGGAGAGGGAAACACCATAGATGACCGTCCGTGCCCTCATGGAGCTGACCGTGAACATGGAGGACTCTAGTAGATAGTATGTCAGATCAGAAGAGCTCAGTGGAGAAGAACAAAGTGGGTTGTGAATGGAGGGAGAATACAGGGCCAGATGTGGCAACTTCAAACGGCATTCCAGAGCCTCTGAGAAGGTGACATTTGCATGCGCACCTCAAGGAATGGAGAGAGAGAGCCGCATGATGCTGAGGGAGAGAGAGGCTCCAGGCAGAGTGATGAGTCCCTGTCACAGCCCAAGGCCCGGTTGAGGGAGGAGTGTACCTGCACACTCAGAGAACAGTGAAGGGGCCAGGGTGCACGGAGCTGAGCAAGTGGGGAGGGAGATGGCAGACGAGCCCTGGAGAGGAATGGACCCCCTCACACACAGGCATTGTAAGACTTCAGCCTTCACCCCAGTGGGATGGGGGTTTTGAGCAGAGGAGGAACCTGATCTGACTTATTTTTTGACAGAATCGCTCTGTCTGCTGTGTTGAGAATAGACCCGGTGAGGGTTGGGGCAAGGACAGAAACAGGGAGACCACGCCTGAGGCGATGGCAGTAACCCCAGTCAGAGATGAGGATGGCAGGACCAGAGTAGTGGCAGTTGGTGTATTGAGAAGCGAATGGATTCTGAGTTTATTCTGAAGAAAGAGGCTCCCGGATTTGCTGACAGATAGACGTGGGTTGTAAGAGAACGGAGGAGTCAGGGCTGACTCCGTGGTTTTTGCCCGAGACTGGGAGGATGGAGTGGTTGTTTACTAAGACAAGGAAGCTGCTGGAGGAGCTGGTTTGGGGAGGGGGCATAGATCAACAGGTCAGTGTGGGACCTGTTATATCTAAAATGCCCTTTGATGAGCGACGATGTCCAGCAGGCATCCACCGAGAGGGAGACGGCTGCAAGAGGCATGTTTTACAAAACGACCTTAATACACGTTCTCTCCTTTAATGTATATAAGAACTGTAGGCTGGTAGATTATATTATACCCATTTTAGAGATGAGGAAACTGAGGATCATAGGGTAAATAACTGGCCAAAGGTCACAGGATGCATATGTGGCAAAGCAGGCCCAGCCCCTCTGATCTCAGATCCATCTCCTCTGTCCTCTCCATCATGCTGCTCCCTCAAGAGATTAAAAAACTGGTGATAACCAGTGAATGTTATCATTGTCATCTCCTGCTAAGGAGAGCCCCCGTCCTCACCTCAAGACCCCCATCCTCCCCTGGTGCTGCTGTCCTGGGCAGGCCGGGTGGCGGATGACAAGGGCACAGGTGCCACTCCCAGGATCAGAGGAACAGGGCCATTTGGTTCATGTGGCTGTTCTTTCGTTAAGGCCTCTTTCTTCTGGCTCTCTGTCCTTTGCTTCTTGAGAGGGACGCTTTTTTTAGGACTCTGGGTCTGTCTGTCGGTGTGTGTCTCTGTGTATGTTTTTGCACACTGTAGACCAGGACAATGAAAATCGCAGATGGCCTGAACCTGTGGAATGATTAACCCAACCTTGCAAATAAATCAGCTGCTCTACCAGCCCAAGGGGGA
Source organism: Diceros bicornis minor (assembly GCF_020826845.1). Lineage (NCBI taxonomy): Eukaryota > Metazoa > Chordata > Mammalia > Perissodactyla > Rhinocerotidae > Diceros > Diceros bicornis. Next base: position 16,833,246 of record NC_080764.1, on the reverse strand, counting down.
TTATACCTGTAGGGCAATAAATGAGATCATTGTTTCCTTTCTTCTTTTTTTTTTCCATATTCTCTTGACAACATAACTTTCTCTGGAAAGCATTGTTTCCGGGACTGCTCAAAACTGTGGTTGAAATTATTTTCATGAAAGAAAATAATGTCTGTTTTGATAATCTGAGGAAATGACTTCATATATCTATTTTACTCTCCTAAATGTTTCTCTGGTACATACTGAGGTGGCAGGGATTTTTCTGATTCTAAGTTCTTGATAACAGAACACATGAGCCATGGAGGGCAGAGATATTTGAGACCAGAACAGGAAAAAAAAACTGGTTGGGAGGTTTATATGGACAGCATAAAGATAACGAAGATTCTGGATTCCTAATACTGTCTTGATGTTGTTACTTGGTATCCATTACCTCATTAAATTCTCACAACAACCCATTTTACAGGTAAGACACTGAGGCTCGGAGGAGAGCCCCAGATCACTCAGCTAATAAATGACAGAGCTGGAATTTGAACCAGCTCCAAATCCCATGTTCTTTCTACTACACCACGCTTGTAAATCCCACCCAGGATCCATGGACGACATTTGAAAATTCTACCCAGGTGTGGGGTCAGGGGACACAGTGAGTGGTCCTGATGCTGGCAGATGTGTGCATTAACACACAGGCCCTGCCTTTCCACGTAGAACCTCTGTGGGGTCCCGTGATGGGGCTGGGCTGGGAAGGGGTTGTCTCAGCAGAGATTATGGAGCGCCAGCATCCTGCCTCCCTCCTTGAGGGGGTGTGTATTGAGGACTGCTGGAGGCTGTGGCCTTTATGCCATCCAGAGCCAGCACTTTGAACCTCCGTGGCTCCCAGGAATATGAGTTAGGAAAGAAAGACATTAGGATGTTTTCCCTGGCATGGCCCGGGATGCAGGTGTACTGTCTCTGCCTGTCTGTCTCTCTGTCTGTCTATCTCTTACACACACACACAGCAAAGGGATGATTATCTGTACATTAATTTTCCCTCTAGTCGGTTTTAAGAATTTTAAAAGAAATGTTTACAACTCTGCTGTGGGAAAGAGCCATGGCTGAGAATCAGTTCTGTCAAAACCCCATTAATCTCTAACGGCATGGCCAGGCCTAGTACTGCCATAAATCTGTGTTTGTGTCCCCTTAATCTTCTAACTCAGGGATTGGCAAACTATGGCCTGAGGGCTTTTTTTTTTTTTTTTTGGTGAGGAAGATCAGCCCTAAGCTAACATCCGTTGCCAATCCTCCTCTTTTTGCTGAGGAAGATTGGCCCTCAGCTAACATCCATGCCCATCCTCGTCTACTTTATCTTGGACGCCACCACAGCGTGGCTTGATAAGCAGTGCATAGGTCCGTGCCTGGGATCTGCACCTGTGAACCCTAGGTCGCTGAAGTGAAGCATGTGAACTTAACTGCTACACCATCGGGCCGGCCCCGTGACGGCCTATTTTTGTAAATAAAGTTTTATTGGAACACAGCCACACCCATTCAACAGCAGAACTGAGTAGTTACCCAGGGACTAAATGGCCCACAAAACTGAAAATATTTACTATCTGGCCTTTTATAGAAAAATTGGCTAAACCCTGCTCTAACACACACACACACACACACACACACACACCACATACACACATGGATTCCATCTAGCAAACTCCTATGCATCCTACAAGTCCCAACTTAAGTATTTTCTCTACTGAGGAACCTCTGTAGCCACCAAAGCCCAAGGCAAAGCTAACCACATCTCCTCAGGCTCCCCCAGGGGCTTTGAACAGCAAATAACCACTGATATTCATAGAACACCATGTGCCAGACATTGTTCTAAGCATGTCACATCGACTAACATTTAACTCTCATAGCAATTCTAAGTGGTGGGTACCTTTATTATCACCATATTACAGATGAGGAAACCAAGGCACAGAGAGGTTAAGTAACTTTCCCACAGTCACACAGCTGGTAAATTGGCGAGCTGGAGTTTGAACCCAGGAAGTCTGTCTCTGGAGACCAATTCGTTCACCATTTTGCCATAGGTGCTGTTAGTATCCCCATTTTACAGATAGGAAACAGACTCTTACACAGCACACATTCTATTGTGTTATAATAAGGTGCATCCATGTCTGTCTCGTCCCAGTTTTTCTTCGGAGGCGGTGAATACTCTTCCTCACCCCACGCCATAGTGCTTGGCACGTGGCAGATGCTCAGTGGCTAAAGGCTAAGATGGGGTCACTTTCTGGACTGAGAGCCCCTCGAGGCAGGGAGGTCATCTCATTGATCACCGGATCCCCAGTGCCCGGCTCTGTGCCTGCCTAGAAATGGGCTCAGCAAATGGACAAGGAAGGAAGGAATTTTTCTGGGAATAGGAGCTCTCCTTTTTTGGCTGCCTGGGGTCTTCCTTTTCTTGTTCCTTTCGACTCATCAATTCTACAAGGTATTGGCTGCTGAGACACGAGGCCTCTACCTTCCAGACTACCATTAGGAAAAGGTCAGCCAAACCTCTCTACCACGATCTGTTTAGCTTGGCTGGGAGGCATTCCTTGGAGAAGGGAAGGACTTTACCTGCCGCGTTCGCTGGTGTTTAATGTGACTTGGCTGCCTTTTCAAAGGTCTCACCGATTGCGTGTAAAGAGTAAGTCAGCATATATTCTGCCAGCACCAGGAAAGATTTCAGCAAATTTTAATTTTATCCCCTTTCATTCCAGTGGGGTTGATCTTTGAGGAAACCCATTGATTGACAAAGACCTCAGCTACGTTTTTGCAGTCACAAAATCACAGCGATTGCCAGTAAGACTCTCAGGGATCCTCTGGTCTATTAGAGGGAAAGGACAATTTTTTAAATATCGCCAAAATACAAATAGTATTTGCTCGCCGTCAATTGAATATTTGAGCAGCATCCAGGGGTGACACAGATAACAAGGTGATGGGCATCCAGGGAAGAAGAGGCCCACCCGTGGGTTGGCTGGGTCAGGGCAGAAAGACTTCCTGGAGGAGAAAAGATTAAAGCCAAGCTCCTAGAGGGGGGTGGGATACCGTTGAGCAGAAGGAGAAGGGAGGGCCTTCCCTGTGTGGGAAACAGCATTTACGAAGATGCAGAGGTGGGAGGTGGAAGATATGGTGCAGGTACAAGGGGCTGGTGGCTTCAAGGGGACGTGTCCGAGGAGGTACAGCTGGAAGGTGGTGGGAGATCTCGGGGGACAGAGTGGCCAAGTCTGGTTCCGGAATCAGACCTGGATCCAGTTCTCAACCAGTCCCTCTGTTGGCTGTGTACCCTTAGCTGGCAAGCTAAATCTCTTTGTTCTTAGGGGACGATGGATATTACTGTGAGTTGATCGGAGTCTCTCTTAGTTACATAGGTTGTACATTTGTCAAAACTCATCGAGCTGCACACTTAAAGTGGATGTTTTGTTGTAAGTTATGCCACAAGAAAGCTGATTTTAAAAGGAAAAAATCTTCGTGCCCTGATTTCTTCATCTGAATGTGAGAATAATAATAAAAAATACCTACTTCATAGGAATAGTGTGAGGGTTGACCAAGACAATGCCTATAAATTGCTTCACTCAGATTGTCTCAGCGTGAGTTATGACTACTGTTGTTGTGTTGTGGTTGTGGAGAACCTTAAAGCCAAGGCTGAACACTTTGAACTTGTGTCTGGTAGGTACAGGGAGTCACTGACGATTGTTGAGCAGAGAAGCACTCAAAAATTGTATTTTTTTAAATTGTGGTAAAAAATACATACCATAAAATTTACCATTTTAACCATTTTTTAAAATTTATTTTATTTTATTTTTTCTGAGGAAGATTCACCCTGAGCTAACATCTGTGCCAGTCTTCCTCTATTTTGTATGTGGGTTGCCGCCTCAGCATGGCTGACGAGTGGTGTATGTCTGTGCCTGGGATCCGAACCCGTGAACCCAGACCACTGAAGCGGAGCGTGCCAAACTTAACCACTACACCACGGGGCCGGTCCCCTTAACCATTTTGTAAGTGTACAGTTTAGCGGCATTAAGTGCATCCACATTGTTGTGCAATCGTCACCACCATCTAAAACTTTGTCATTAAGAGAGGAATTGGGCAGAGAACCCAGAGGAGAGAGAAACTCGGGGCCTTGGAGAGGTCGTAGATCAGTGCATGCAGGAGATGTGAGGGGGCTGAACTAAGGATGACTCACAGGAATGGAAAAAATATATAAGAGAATTTAGGAAAGAAGAAATGATAAGCATTGGTAAAAGATTGAAATTTGATTGTAAGAAAGAAAGAAGAATCAAAGATAACTATGATTTCTAAGAAGAGAGAAAATGACATCTCAAGCTCTCTTTATGATACTTCTATTCACAGCGTATTATTTGGCTTACGATTCTGGCAGTCCTGATAATACTTAATGCTGGAGAAGCTGTGGTGAGATTGGCATTTATGTATATCACTTGGGGCACAATCTTTAGAAAACTAATTTGGCAATACATGTCAAAAGCCCTTTTAAAAATGATTCTTACTCTGATCCAGTGTTTCAATTTCCTGGGAATCCATCCTCAGAATAATACAGACGTGGCATAAGCTATGTGTATGTTGATATCCACGAACCTCAGTTTTTTATATTTTTTTGCAATATCCCCCAAGTGGAAGCAACTTGCATGTCCCCAGTTAATGGAATAGTTCAATAAACCATGACACTGACCCTTAAAAAAATTTTTTTAAGATGTGTTGTAGGGCTCCGTTACATAGGGAAACACCCTGAGGCATTTAAAATACAGTTTGACAAAAATTATATTTATATGCAACAGTAGGTGCGTCCCTGTCCATAGATTCTTTAGTCCTGCCTGGCTCCAGGTGCCCTGACAGGACCGAGAGAATGACCCCAAATTGCAATGAACGCGCGGGCGGCTGTTCCTTAGCTCTCCTCCACCATCCGGGTTTATTGCCGTGAGTGGGCGTGGGTTTGCCCTTGCACGTAGTCCCAGTCCCCAAGGCCAGTCAGTCCTCCTGAGAGCGAGTATATCACAGGCAAGTGGTGGATGGTGACGGCCCCGTCCTGGACGACAGCCGTACTGTCATCACTGAGACTGGAATAGCCCGTGCAATGGATTGGAGAGGGCATCTTCTATCCACTTTGATAAGAATATTATTCCATCCGGACTGGGGGAATTGGCACAGATGGTGGCATAGTACTGCCTCTGGACTTGTTAGGCAGTAGGATCAAAAGTGACGGTGTCGAGGACAGAGGATGTGGATTTTTACCACAAAGAAACCACCCAGGAAGCTCTCTCCAACGCCCTTAGGAGTCGAATTGGAACAAATGCCCATGGGAGTTAACTACAAAATAGAAACAACACTTTCCCTTCGTACATTTAAGTTTATAAATTGCTTTCATCTTCTTCATCTCCTTACAACAGTCCTGTGAGGGAGCTTGGGCAGATATTATTGACCCCACTTCACAGAAAGAGTAACTGAGGCACAGCTGGGCAAAGCAATTTGCTTCTTAACCTACAGCGAGGATCAGAGGAGAAAGGGTGCTGTCACGTGTTAGCCTCATGCAATATCTCCAGGACTGCACTAGCAGCTTTTAGATAATCGCCTCACTGAATGCAGTCTTCACAACCACCCTGCGCTATTGATAGTCCCTTTTGTAGATGAGGAAGGAGGCTCAGAGAGGCTGAATCACTAGCCAAGACCACACAGCTTGTGAGAGGCAGAGTCGGAATTAGAACTCAGATCTGCCTGGCTCCAAAGCCTGCTGGGCTCACACCCTCACAGGAGCCATTGTCGCGTAATAGTAACTGAACATCTGTGTAGGTGGGCCTCTTTGGCCAAGGAATTAACCTACCTCCAAAACCAAAGGTAGGGAGAAGACCAGCTCTCCAAGATTCATTCATTCGTTCATCCATTCATTCATTCGTTCATCATCCAAGTGAATAGCTCCTTAGCTGCATGCTGTGGTACCTTGGTTGTCCTGTTGACGTGAGCAGGTCCCCACTCCCTGTCTTCACACTCTGTTCTCCAGGTCTGCTCACAATGTTAATAAATAGCAGGGAACATGGTACCAGAAGTGTGCAGTTTCCTTTTAAATGCATTCATTCTTTCTTTCACCCATTCATTCATTTATTCATTCAACAAACATCAGTCAGGCGTTCCCTTTGTACAGACCTTGAGCTAAGAACTGGCACTGCAGGCTGAATGGAACCCAGTCCTTGTCCCCAAAGAGCACAGTCCAGTGGGTGGGATGGAGGAGTTAACAATGATAAACCCCTTCATCCAGGAACTGGGTTGCGTCGTGGTGCTAGCCTGTTGGGATCCAACAGCTTTGGGAGGGGGTTATAAAGAGGAGCAATTCTCTAGGAGACTTTATAAAATTATGTTTCTAAAGCGCTTGGATGAGAATTTAGATTTTGGAGTGGAAAGAATCCTCTCCCACCTCGCCCCTTCTCTGTCATGCTGCGTTTTCACCTCCTCTGACGGAAACCTCCTAATAATTTATTGGCCAGGCACCATTTTCTCATCTGAAAAATGGGGGTGATGCTGCCGACCCAGGGATTTTGCCACATCCCTGTGGGGTATGTGCTGGTCCCCTCTCCATCTCACAGATGGGGAACCTGAGGATCAGAGAGGCGGGAGCTCCTTGCCCAAGGTACCCCTCGGGAAGACAGAGAAATGGCAGGATGTGCCCTCGGCTCTTCCAGGCTCCAAAGCTGGCCCTTTCCCACCACACCCAGTACCTCTTGTAACACCAGGGGCACAGGTGCCGTTGTCCACAATTGTAGAGGGACTTTGGCCAAGCCCGCACCCCCTCCCACTTCCGCGTCCTGCGTCCTCAGACTGTCCCCTGCCTCCCTACTGTCCTCTCTTCATCCTCCCTCATAGACATTTCCCTCTCCCCGAGGGAGGTGTGCCCCGTCCTTCTAGAGGAGGCTGACCAACCACACTCAGCACAACCGAAGAAAACAGTGCCACAGTGCCGCAGTTCAAGCTAGCACGTTTTGGGGACAGCCGCAGGGCGGGGGGGGGGGGGGCGGCGGGGGGAACCGTGTTCTGGCTTCTCTGCTTATTACCTTTGTGCCCTTGGGCAACCTCGCCTTCCCAGGAGATGAGCCAGCCGCCTGCGGCTGCTGGTGCAGAGTGAGCTGAGGGCCCGGAAGGAACTTTGTGCTAATAAATGCCACCTGGGGTCAGTGTTTAGTGGGTATTGTTTTCACGGTGCTGCTGTTAGGATCAGAATGACATTAGACAAACACGTTAGGAAGCACGTTAACCCTTAGGGCTGGAGAGATGAGCTAAACTTCCCCAGAGCTAAGCCACAGAAAAGAAAATAATAAAAAAGAGAGGAAAAAAGCCAAGCTCCAGCCCAAAGGAGGCAGCTCTTGCGGCCTCTGTACTCAGGGTCCCCACAGGGAAGCATAGGCAAGAAAGAGCGAGAGCGGGTTGGCCTCTGCCTGCCAAGCCTTGGTCCCGTCCCTTCACTGTCACAGGTGGCGAAGCCGTCATGCAGAGGACAGCCTCGGTGTGGAAGTGTTCTCTGGGGCAGGGCAGCCCTGATGGGAAAGTCAGGGCAGAGCACCAAGGCAGACCCTCTGACAGCACTGCAGGCAGCGTTTTCCCAGCAAGCAGACGCTGCATCCATCAACAAAGCAGCCTCAGCATGCTGGAAACTTCTCTCAGCCTCTGAGGCCAGCTCCTCTTTCATGGGGATGGAAAAGCGTCTGGCATTACTTAACAATCCATCCTATGCTTGGTACCTTTACCTACATCTTATGGTTTGAATTGTGTCCCCCACCACCACAAAAGTCCTAACCCCCAGAACTTCAGAATGAAATAGGTTCATTGCAGATGTAATTAGTTAAGATGAGGTCACGCTGGAATAGGGTGGGTCCCTGCTCCAGTATGACTGGTGTCCTTATAAAACAGGGGAATTGGGATGTAGACACACAGGCACTCAGGGAGAACGCCATGGGAAGATGAAGGCAGAGCTCGGGGGGATGCTGCTCCATGCTGAGGAATGTCAAGCATCGCCAGAAAACCACCAGAATCTAGGAGAGAGGCATGGAACAGATCCTCTGTTGCAACCGATACGAGGAACCAACCCTGCCAACACCTTGATCTCGGATGTCCAGCCTCTAGAACTGCGAGACAATAAATGTCTGTTGTTTAAGCCACTCAGTTTGTTATCACAGCCCTAGGAAACTAAAACAGTATGTTACCTTCCTACACTTCACCACAAGCCCACAAAGGGGCGTATTATTATCCACACTTTACAAACATATTGAGGAATTGTGGCTTGGAGGGGTCAAGTGGTTTGTCCAGAGCCACACAGTAAGTCAGAAAAGAGGACGAGCCTGAGCCCAGCTCTGTTCAGCTCCGCACACGGTGGGGGATCCACTTGAGCACTGAATCCTGGGTCTCGGTTGGAAGCAAAGAAGATCTGAGAAGCACTGTGAGATTCCCACGTCAGCACGAGGCGCCCTGGGATTCTGGGCCAGAAAAATGAGTTCTGCAAAGTCCCTCCATCCTCCCGTAATAAGAGGCCCTGGGACAGAAAAGTCAGGACCAGGCCAGAGAGAGTTGAGCCGAGTCGCTGGTGTGGACTGACCAGAAATCAGAAGGAGCCACTCAGCCAGCTGACCAGAGGCCGGGGCCAGAAGACTTCTCCCAGCCTAGCCCAGGTGTAGCCAGGGAGCCAAGTGGCCCCAGCTATAAGGCTTGACCTTGCAGGGGCCAGGGGGTCATTGGTGTGTCTACCAGAGGCCTGAGTAAATCTGGGTCTCCCTCTCTTTAGTGTTCTTCTCCTGCGGGCTTTCAAAGCCTGGGCCTCTCCCCACTGCTCTAGAATACCAAATTATTCCCCCCTGCCACCTCCCTCCAGCTTGAGCAGCTGTCCCGAGGCTCCTCCCTTTCCCGACGGGGGCCTTCGCTCTGCAGCCTTAGCTCTCCCTTTCCTGTACCCCGCACTGTCAGGGGAGCTCTTCCTCTCCTACAGCAGGGCCCCGAGGATCATTCTTAATCAAGGCACGAAAGATGGCATCGCAGTCCCCCTGGAGCCTGCCTGCAAAACAGGCCTTTTTGAGCTCCGTCTCCTGCCAGGGGACTGTGGGAGACTGGGGGGGGGTGGGGGGTATCACTAACAGAGCCAGGGAAGTGCAGAGACAGGGAGCAGGCTGGCTGTCACTTCTCAGGACCCAAGGGGAGGCAGGCGGTGGCCAGGACCCCCCAGCTGCCCAAGGGTCTTCTCTCAGGGCGTGAGTGGCCTGAGGCACCTCTGCACTTCCGGCTGTCCTCAGGAACACCATGCCCTCTCCCTTGGTGACTGGGGACGGGGAGTAGAAGGGGGACGTGAGATGGTTTGCAGGCAGCAGAGCCAAATTGCAGTTGGGGTAATTACATTTTGCCTTAGCCATTGCCTCCTGGGGACCACTCGGCCAGCGTCCAGCCTCGGGGTGGTGGGGGGAAGCCAGGCCCACTTACACTGGCTCAGCCATGCATGCTGCGATATTCCTCTGTTCCTGTGCTCTGCAAGTAGACCAGACTTGAGGCAGGCAGCAGTGGGACTCAGGGACCCAGCCTGACTCCCACACCTTGGGGGTGATGGCCAGGCGCAGGCCAGCCCCAGCTGGTGACAGGGTTGCAGAGGGCCTCCTGGCTGCCCCTGTATGCTAATCATAGGCCCTGGCCTGGCTATGACTAGAACAGAGCATAGCCATCCCAGGACCCCATCGCTGACAGGAGCCAGAGGAGCATCAGAGAGACTAAGACTGGCCGCCCCCCTCAATTACCACTTCCAGGGCTCAGCCAGGACCCCACAATCACCTCTCAGGGGCTCCCCTCCCTGCATGCTCCCTGAACTTTGGGGAAGCCCTTCCTATCTTTAGCTGGCACTGCCTCTTGAAGTATCCATTCTGGATGTCCATTTCCAGCTGGGTAAGCCAGGGCAGCTTCTCACTGTGCCTAACAGTCTTCCACAAGCATCCAGGTCCTGGGTCCCTGGGTTGCAATGCAGCTTTGCCCAGATCACATAACTCTTCCCTGCCTCTGTTTTCTCATCTGTAAAGTGGTGATAGTAATCATAGTTACTTCATATGGTTACTGCGAGGATTGAATGAGCTAAGTTTAGAATGGCACATAGTAAGTACTAAATAAAAGTTAACTGTAAGAATGATGATGACGACGATGTCTCGGTTCCCATAATGCTACCACTGTTACTCCTACGACTATTATTACTGCTACAACTATTAATGCCATTATTACTACAACTACTATTTGTGCTGGTACTAATACTACCACTAGGGTGAACACCCCCCTCCAAGATGTGTATGACAATTATGGATTTATAAAGCTTTGGAAACTTTAACGGCTCCCCAATGAACTTCTACAATCTTCATGTGGCAGTCAAGGTTTTTCACGCTGTAGTTCTGCCTCCTGCCCCCAGGCTCCTGCCTGATCTCCAGGCACAGCGTGCTGCCTGGTGTTTCCACCAGGAATGTGCCCCTCTACCCTACTTCCCTCCTCTAGCCGGACCAGCTCCTTCTTTCTTTTCTATTAACGCCTTCCCTTTTTAAAATCCACATTCCTAAAGACTCAGCTCAGATGTCATCTATTTGATGAAGTCTTCCTTGGCTGGAGAGAGATAAAGATGCAAAATAGGAAATCAGGTTTAATCAGAAGTGGGGATTTTGGTGTCCAGGATGGCAGCAAGAATGGAGGCAGCAAAGTTCCCAATTAGTGCTGAGAACTGTCAGGTGGAGGAACCAAATTAGGAACTGAAGCAACCAAATCTGCCTCCAAGTAGCTTAGATGAATTCTGCTGAGCGCCTTATCATAACAAGAAACACGGGTTATTGAGCATCTACTGTGTGCCAGCCACTGTTTGTGTATGGATACCTTCACAACAACCCCATGAGACAAATGCTGTTCCTATCACCCCCACTTTATAGATGAGGAAATGGGGCACAGAGAGGTTCATTAACTTGGCCACAGAGTTAATAGGTAACAGAGCCTGGATTTAAACCCAGGCAGTCTGGCTCCAGAGCCCGTACACCTAACCACTCTTCTGTTGTATTGTATTGCATTATTGTGTCTATTTCTATTTCCCCTCCCGTCTTCCCATCATTCTGCCCTAATGATCTAATCTATCCCCTGCCACTGGTGGTAAGCTAGGATGGTAGGGACCAAGATATCCTCTATTCCTTAATTCTTTAATTCAGCAACTATTTCATGCCCACCAACTGAAGATATAAAATGTGTGAGTATATGGCAAGTACTTAGAACAGTGCCTGGTACGTAGTGGGTGTTAGCTCCCTTCGTGACCATCATCATCATCATCATCTCCACCCTCACCACCACCATCAGTACCATCAGCACCATCATCATCACCATCACCATCATCATCAGCATCATCTATATCCCTGGCACAGAATCTGGCACTGAGAAGGTTTCCAGTGAATACTTTGTTAAATGATGGATGATGAAGCCTCTCTCTCAATCACTCACATTTCCAGGAGGGACAGCTTTTCAGTGTCAGAAGATCGATGCTCTGATTCTCTGAGTCCCCAGAGAAGCCATTTGCCGCCCATCTTCCTCCCCAGAGACAGTGGATGCATCCTTTCTTCTCCTGGAAGTGGCTCATTCCCACCTCAACTCTCTGACCCCAGTGAGCAGGATTGATTCCCCCTCCTCACACCGGAACATGGAGCCCGGCCCCACTCCTTTCCAGTCATGTCAGGAGGGCCTTGAAGCTGAAGCACATCTCCAAAGCAGAAAAGAGTCTCCAAACAGAAACTGAGAGATGAGAGGAAGCTGGGGGCCGTGGGGAGAGCAGCACTGGCCCACGAGGTCACTTCTTCAATGGGCTGCAAGGAGTGAACGCCAAGAGCATTTCTGAAAATAAAATGCCAGAGATGATGATCTCGAGGCAGAGAGAGAAGTGTCTGGAAGAACGGAGGAAGAAAGTTATGAAAAATAGCATTCTTTGGTCATCTCTATTTCTGCATTAAACACTGGAATTTACCCAGAGGGGAAAAAGGCAAAGACTGAGGGAGATGACCTGACTGAAAAGAGATACTAAATTTTAAATTGGAATTAGATGTCTGGACTTCTAGAAGATAGGTGATGCTCATTTCAAAATGACTCTATCAGGGCCCAGCTCCCTGAGGAGCTTCGTAAGGCTCAGTCTACTTATAGGGACTATTAGTCTCCTAGGGCTGCTGTAACAAATTACCACAAGCTGAGTGGCCTAAAGCAACATAAATTTATTCTCTTATAGTTCTGGAGGTCAGAGTCCCAAATGAGTCTCACTGAGCCAAAAATAGGATGTCAGCAGGGCTGTATTCCTTTCCAGAGGCTCTAGGGGAGAATCCCTTTCCTGCTTTTCCAGCTTCTAGGGTCTGCCCACATTCCTTGGTTCATGGCCCCCTTCCATCTTCACCACCAGCTATGGCCAGTCGAGTCTTCCTCACACTGCATCATTCTGACACCGACTCTTCTGCCTCCCTCTTCTCCATTTAAAGGACATGGATCCCACTAGATAATCCAGGATAATCTCCTAATCTTAAACTCAGGTGATTAGCAAACTTAATTCCATTTGCTACCTTAATTCCTTTTGCCATTGTGACAGAACATATTCACAGGTTCAAGGGATTAGAATGTGGACATCTTTGGGGACCATTATTTTGCCTATCACAGTGTTAGGAATATAGGATTGTATTCTGATTCTTTCAAAATTAGTCGTTCCTGCCTGGAACTGGAAACAGCTTTCCATTATCAAGAAATGGGATTAAACCAGTTAGTATGGCCTCAGGGGAGTTACTTACCCTCTCTGGTTAAACCTTTGTTTTCTCATCGCTAAAATAAGGAGTTCAGCTGTAAGCTCAAAACGAGTGACCCCGGCTTCACCATCCCCTGCCCGGCGTCCAGCTCATAGTAGGCACTCAGGAGATGTTTGTGCTGACTAGGGGGGACCTGGATTGAGTGGTGCCTAAGCCTTCCCAGCTTTCAAGGTCTGTAATTTCATAACTCACGGTTCTAAACAATAGAACTCAAGTTTTCAAAATGGATATTCACATCTGTCAGGAAGCTCCTCCGGGGCAAAAAATGTGTCATTTTTCTCTGTGGCACAAATCTTTGTACTAGGAGGCTCTTGATTACACACACACACACACAATAAATGGATGGGTGGACAACTGTGAATGTGTGTGTATGTATATACATGTATATAAATACGTCTACATGTATATAGACGCACGCACACAGAGGAGGAGAGAGAAAGTGTGTGTGTATGCATGCACGTGCCTCAGTTTGGCATCTGTAAACTAATAACAATAATAATACCAACTGCAGAGGGGTTTTGTAAGGATTAAGATAGTTAATACACGTAAAACGCTTAGAATACTGCCGTAGCAGGCGCCGGGTAAAATCTTAACTACTGTTTTTCATTAGTGTTATTACTATCCTCCCACAACACTGAATGGATGTGGAAGTTCCACATCCTGTAGGAAGTCCCTCTGCTGTAGGAAGAAGACAGAGTCCCAGTCATTTAGGGAAATCTGGGGCGGCTTGCTGAAGGAAGTGGCATTTGAATTGTGCCTTGAAGAAAGGCGGAATCGCTCCTGTAGTAAGCCGAGGGAAGGGCCTTCTGGATGGGAGGAACCATGTGAGCAGAGGCGTGGAGGTGGGGACTCTCATCAAGGAAAGCGAGTTGCTCTATCACTTTGGGAGCGGTATGAAGTTCGGTTGGACAGCTGGGTTAGGCAAAGGTCGCAAAGGTATTTAAATGCCTAGTTAAGAAGTTTCAGTCTTACCTTCTAGGCAGTGGGGAGACACTCAAGCTTACTGAAGCGGAGAGGTGGTCGTGAGCTCAAGACTTTGCTCTAGGCAGTAAGAGACATTTAAAATCACAGGGAAATCGGTTAGTCCTAAGGCCACCGTAACAAATTACCACAAACTGCGTGGTTTAAATCAACAGAAATATATCCTCTCATGGTTCTGGAGGCCAGAAGTCTGAAATCAAGGAGTCGGGAGGGTTAATTCCTCTTGGAGGCTCTAGGGGTGAAGCTGTGCCCTGCCCCTCCCCTAGCTTCTCGCGCCTGCCGGCAGTCCGTGGTTCTCTTTGGCTTGTAGAGGCGGCACTTCCATCTCTGTCTCTGTCTTCACATAGTCTTTGCCTCTGTGCACCCTGGGTCTGGAACCTCCTTCTGCCCTTCTCTCATAAGGACACATGTCATTGCGTTTAGGATCCAATTGGATTTAGGATCCAATTGGATCATCCCCTAAATCCAGGACAATCTCATCTTGAGATCCTTAATTACATCTGCAAGATCCTTTTAACAAATAAGGTCACATTCCGGGTGTTCTGGGGTTAGGACAGACGTACCTTTTAAGGGCCACCATTCACCCTACCACAGACAGCTATGACAATTGTCCAGCACAGGTCTACCCTTAAATACAAATTCCTGCCATCAGATGGGCCAGAGCTTTCAGGAGTCCAGAAGTACCATGGGGCTATGAGTCATTTTTCCCGTGGTTTTTCTCATCTGTGAAAGTAAATATGGTGTGTGGGGCCCAGGCTTGGTGGGGGGGCGGTGGGGCAGCAACTGTGATTCGGGGTAACTCAGAGGTTCTCAATCTAGTTACACGTTAGAATCACCCAGGAGAATGCTGAAAAAATACCAGTGCCTGGGCCCTGCCCCCAGAGATGCTGGTTTACTTGGTCTGGGGTGGGGACCAGGTATTGATGCTTTTTAAACTCCCCCAGTTATTCTTAAGTGCAGGGGTTTTCAATGAGGGCGATGTAGTGCCGAGGGAGTGAGAATTGATTCTTGGGGGGCAAAAGAAACCCTTAGACATTTCAATATACGTGACCCTCCACCGGACCACATACATAAATAGATACACAATGTATCTACAGTATTAAAATTCCATGGGATGGGGTGTTTTAAAATATAGTATATTAATAGGAAATCTGAGGTACAGTGAGGCCCGCAGATCAGGAGACGACTGCCATTGAAGAGGTGTTTGTTACTCTCGGTTCCTGAGAGGAGGGGGCATGCCGCCCCTGGGGGTGCACAGGGAAGCATTGGGGTGGGTCGGGGCAGAGGGAGAGGGCGAAATTGGAGCAAGAGTCTTCGTTGTGGTTTCCGCGCAGGCACTGGCGAGGCAGGGTAAGCAGATTCAGGATTGGCTAGTTTGAGTAATAATTTCCCTGAGCTCTGGGGCGTAGGGTCTGTCCCTGGTTGTCGGGAACCTGGCCCTGGGTGGTTAGGGCAGGGGGATAGCGGCCTGGAGCTGAGAGCCTGATTAAGGAGGTGGTGTGAGTGTGGGCTCTGGACTGGTTGGTTTGCATTTGAAAAGCACGCTCACTGGCCAGTTGCTTGATGTCTCTAGGAACCGGCTAACCTGGGGAGGGGCAGCGAGGCCCCAGATGTCAAAGCACCAACATACAGAAAATAAAAGCCACGGTGAATAGTGGGGGTAGGAGGTGAGGAGGGAAGAAAATGTCCAAAAAGACTTCTTAGGGGGAAGGGACCATAATGAAAAAAGAGTTGAGAAACACTGAGCTATATCTGGGCTGCTTCATGTATTCTTTGGTAGAACTCCCAGAGCAGGTGCATCTCCCCAGAAGCATCCTTATCCAGATGTGTAGCTGGATCGGGCCCCTCTTTGCCAGCAAGGACTGTGTGCTCGCTTCCTCAGGGGCCCATCGCCTTGTCAAAAGCCCAATACCTTTTAACAGCAGAAACAAACGAAAATTTAGAGTCCTCTTGTGGTTTATTTTGCTCTGTAATCAGCTGCTGAATTTGGCCTAATGGGATTCTAATGTTTTTAAAAGCCAATTTAGTAATCTTTGTATTTTTGATGGATTGTGAAAGCCCTATTAGTTATTTATATCGGTGTACACATGCATGACTGCAAATGGCAGATTTATGCTTTTATGTGCCATTAACATCTACACTCTGTTAGCAGCATTTAGCCAGCTCTCAAAATGTTGGCCTAATCTCCTCTATGTCTGTAGACACACACACACACACACACACCTCTATCATTCCGTGTGGTCAGCCATGGGGTGTTTCAACTTATTAAACATCCTAGGGAATAGTTCCTCACTATATCATATCAAATAAGTGATAAGTCTTTAGTCACTAGGTTGTTTAATTAAAGATAATCAGTCTTTGAAGACTTAGAATACAATTAAATATACTTAACACTAAAGCTTAGTTGAACATGATTTAATCTTCTTTGGATGATTCAGGATCTTACAGGCCTTGGGGGTCTTCGTTATGCATATAAATGATCCTCATGCTCTTACTCTGCAGAAGTTCCATTGGAAAGAGACTTCCGGTTGGAAGCCTGCCAAGTAGATGGGTCTCCACTGTAGAGGATACCCTCACAATTACCTGGAAATGGTTTCTAGACATCCCAGGGATGACAAATCTGTGAATATTTGTCCTTGGCATAAAATGCTCTGACAGCTGGTGTGAAATCCATTTTTCAGCCCCCTTTTATTTCTCTCACAGGAAGAAATCCTCAGTGGGGTGCTAATGTATCACTAACACCTTTTTTTCAAACTTACTAATCTTTCTTTTCCATCAAGAACTCTACCTAGGACTCATTCATTAATTCAGCTTGGGTTTATTAAGCAAGTCTCAGTGAGACACAGTAGAATTGGGGAGTTGGCAACAGGGAAGGGTACAGCTAAATTTGTTTCAGGGCACATAATGTATATTCAAATAATGAATCCAGAAGGTTTCTTAATATAAACCTCCTTACCACCCCTACTGCCCATCATCTCCTTCCTTCCCATTCTAGTGTGATCACCTTCGTTAGTTGAGCCATACTCAAATAATAGTTAAGAATTAAAATTAATCTGAGAAAGAAACAGCTAAAAATAGCCTCAACATACCTTTTAAAAAGGTTTGCCTTTTAAAAAGAAAAGGCAAAAACTGATAGAACTGCAAGGAGAAATAGATAAATCCACTGTTATAGTTGGAGACTTCAACATCCCTGTATCAGAAATGGACAGATCCAGCAGGTAGAAAATCAGTAAGGGTATAGTTGAACTGACTAGCACCACCAATCAACGGGATATAATGGACATCTATAGACTACTTCATTCAACAACCGAATACACATTCTTCTCAAGCTCACATGGAACATTCCCCAAGATAGACCACATTGTGGGCCATGAAACACACCTTGACAAGTTTAAAAGAATAGAAATCATACAATGTCTGTTCTCAGACCGCAATGGAATTACACTAGAAATCAATAACAGAAAGATGGCTGGAAAACCCCAAATACCTAGAGGTTAAACAACACACTTCTAAATAACACATGGGTCAAAGAAGAATCTCAAGAGAAATTTTAAAAATATTTTGAACTAAATGAAAATGAAAATGCAACTTGTCAAAATCTGTGGGATGCAGCAAAAGCAAGGCATAGAGGGAAATGTATAGCAGTGAATGCATATATTAGAAAAGAAGAAAGATGTAAAATCAATAATCTAAGCTTTTGCATTAGGAAACTAGAAAAAGAGAGCAAATTAAATCCAAAGTAAGCAAAAGAAAAGAGTTAATAAGAATTAGAGCAGAAATCAATGAAAGTAAAAACAAGAAATCAATAGAGAAAATCAACAAAGCCAAAAGCTGGTTCTTGAAAAGATCAATAAAACTGATAAACCTCTAGCCAGGCTAACTAATAAAAAAAGAGAAATTATTAATATCAGAAATGAAAGAGAGGACATCACTACAGATCCTATGAACATTAAAAGAATAATAGGGCCGGCCCCGTGGCTTAGTGGTTAAGTGCGTGCGCTGCGCTGCTGGCGGCCCCGGTTCGGATCCCGGGTGCACACCGACGCGCCACTTCTCCGGCCATGCTGAGGCCGCGTCCCACATGCAGCGACTGGAAGGATGTGCAGCTATGACATACAACTATCTACTGTGGCTTTGGGGGGAAAAAATAAATAAATAAAATCTTTAAAAGAATAATAGAGGATTACAACTACTGTATGCGCACAAACTTGATAACCTGCGTGAAATGGACCAATTCCTTGAAAGACCCAGTGCATATCGGGTGATAAGAGAAAAAAAGTGAAAGAAGCAATCTGAAAAGGCTAAATACTGTGTTATTTTGGAAAAGGCAAAACTGGAGTCAGTAAAAAGATGAGTGGTGGCCAGGGCGTGGGGGGAGGGAGGGATGAATAGGAGGAGCACAGAGGGATTTTACCGCAGTGAAAGTATTCTGTGTGATACCATAATGGTGGATACATGTCATTATAAGTTTGACCAAACCCATAGAATGTGCAACACCAAGAGTGAACCCTAATGTAAACTATGGACTTTGGATGATATTGATGCATCGATGTTGATTCATCAATTGTAACAAATGTACCGTTCTGATGGGAGATAATGGGGGAGGCTGTGCATGAGTTTACATAGTGGGTATATGGGAAATCTGTGTACCTTCTGCTCAGTTTTGCTGTGAACCTAAAGCTGCTCTAAAAAAGTTGAAGAAAAAGAAGATTCACACTCAAAGGCAGATGACAAACTAGGAAAACACATGTGCATGACACATGTCAAGCAAAGAGCTATTTTCCTTAATATAGAAAGAACTTATACAAATCAGTGAGAATTTTATATTTCTATAGAAAACTAGGCACAGGTATGCAAAAGCAGTTCTCAAACAAAAGAAAATAGATGCTAGCAGCCGTGAAATAATTGTCTTGTTCATAATTACATGAAATTGAATTAAATTAGATATCATTTTCCAGCTGTCATGTTGGTTAGGTTATGGTATACACACGTGGACTTTATCTTCATGGAATTTCACACTCTTGTACTTATTCATTTATTTGTGTGATTATTTGATAGATGTTTGCTGCTCCAGCCAGACTGCTCTGTGAGGGTAGGGCTTGTGTGGTGTTTGGCTCAGAACACAAAGAACCTGCACATTGTTTGGACTCAGTAAATATTTGTTGAGTGAGTGAATAAATTAATAAATGAGAATGGATAGAAAGTTCTGGAATCTTACACAAGAAATGACTAACAGTGTTTCCCTCTGGAGAATGGGACTATTTGCAAGGAGAGGAAAGGAGGCTGCTTTCAGTTTACCATTTATATCCTTCTTACTGTTAAGGTTTTTGAAATGGACTTCTAATGAATGTTTTGAAAGTAGCTTACTTTTTTTGTTTGTTTGGTTTTTTTTAATTGAAGTATCAGACATACAATATCCTACTAGTTTCAGATGTATATCTTAGTGATTTGATATTTATATACATTATGAAATGATCACCATAATAAGTCTAGTTATCATCTGTCACCATACAAAGTTGTTACCATATTATTGATTCTGTTCCCTATGATGTACGTTACATCCCCATCACTTACTTATTTTGTAACTGGAAGTTTGTACCTCTTAATCCCCTTCACCTATTTCGCCTACCCCACAACCCCTCCTCCCTTTGGTAACCACCAATTTGTTTCCTGTATCTATGAATCTGTTTCTGTTTTGTTTTATGTGGAATCTAAAAAACAAAACCAACCAACCAACAAAAGTGAAATCGTATGGTATTTGTCTTTCTCTGACTTATTTCACTTAGCATAATACCCTCTAGGTCCATCCATGTTGTCGCAAATGACAAGATTTCCTTCTTTTTTATAGCTAATAGTCCATTGTGTATATATACCACATCTTCTTTGTCCATTCACCTATCAATGGGCACTCAGATTGCTTCTGTATCTTGGCTATTGTAAATAATGCTACAGTGAGCATAAGGGTGCATATGTCTCTTCAAAAGTAGCTTACATTTTTAAAATGAATGTCCAAGATGGGAGTGGGGTGGTAAAGAAGAGACATAGGATACACAGAGGCCAACTTTTGACTCGCCACATTATCTCAACTTGTTGATAGGGAAGCAGAGGGTCAGTCTAGGCTGGAAGCAGACTGTGCTTCCAGGAGAGTGCTAGAGAGGCAGAGGATCCGGCCAGGTGTCCAGCTCAGCCACACCGAGACAGCTGGTTGAGATCTTTAGGCTCAGACAGAGGTGGGAAAGAATCAGGTGGGTGTTGAAAGTTCACAGAAGCCAGAGGTCAAGTTTGAAACATCTACTGAGCCAGAAAAGACCTACAATCAGCATTCTATTTTTTTTTTTTTTTTTTTGGTGAGGAAGATTGGCCCTGAGCTAACATCTGTTGCCAATCTTCCTCTTTTTGCTTGAGGGAGATTGTCCCTGAGCTAACACCTGTGCCAATCTTCCTCTCTTTTTGTATATGGGATGCTGGCACAGCGTGGCTTGACGACCGGTGTGTAGGTCTGTGCTTGGAATCTGAACCCGTGAACCCGGGGCTGCTGAAGCGGAGCACGTGAACTTAACCACTATGCCACCGGGCGGGCCCCCACAGTCAGCATTCTGAGTCCGGGAGATCTGAGAGGCAGAGAATGATATGGGGCAATGCGTTGGTCTGGGTCTGCTGACATCCTAAGCGGGGAGTGCTATTCTCTTCCTCTGTTGTATCTCCCGTTGAGTGTGGGCATCTCTGGGTGTATGATGATTCTTCTGACCAGCACGCCAGCAATGAATCCTGACCTCATGGAGGCAGGAAACGAAGCACCGGAAATTATCTCCTCCCATGATGTACAAGCCCCTCAGCAAGGCACTCAAGCCCCTCCGTGATCTAGCCCCTGCCCACGGCCCTAGTCACAACCTCATTGTGATTCTCTTCAACTCAGTGCTCCAGCTCACTACAATCCCTGCAATGCACCAGGAGTTTTCCTGCTTCTGTGCTTTGGATTTTGCTGCTCCCTCTGGTTTGCTCATTCCCAACCCCCTCTTCCCCACCCCCCGTCCAGTTCACCTAATGAACATCAGCTCATCTCTCAATACTAATCCTAGGTCAGCTCATCTATGAAGGCTTTCCTGACACACCACCCAGGTATAATACCCGATTTCTATTTGTGCCACCAATGTAGCGTGTGTGGGCTTCTCTTACAGCACCTGCGACACTCACGAGTATGTGTACTTACCCCACTAGGTTATGAATTTCTTAAGGACTGGATCTGTTTCTTACTTTTCATTGTAGTCTCAGTCTGGCACATTATATAGAGTGGATGGATGGATGAATGGATGAAAGGGTAGGTAAGTGGATGGAGGGATGGAGGGAGGGAAGGGTAGATGGAGGGATGGATGGAGGGAGGGAAGGGTAGATGGAGGGATGGATGGAGGGAGGGAGGGATGAAGGGAAGAAGGGAGGGAGGGAGGGAGGGATGAAGGAAGGGAGGGAGGGAAGGAGGGAGGGATGGATGGATGGATGGATAAGTGGATGGATGGATGGATGGATGGATGGATGGATGGATGGATAAGTGGATGGATGGATGGATGGATGGATGGATGGATAAGTGGATGGATGGATGGATGGATGGATGGATAAGTGGATGGATGGATGGATGGATGGATGGATAAGTGGATGGATGGATGGATGGATGGATGGATGGATGGAGGGATGGATGGATGGATGGATGGATGGGTGGATGGGTGGATGGAAGGAAGGAAGGGTAGTTGGATGGATGAGTAGATAGATGAATGGAAGTTAAGCTCCATGAGAGCAGCTACTTGGTTTTGTTTCCTGCTGTGTCCTCATTGCTTAGCACAATGTGGAACACATAGTAGATGCCCAAAAATATTGTTTAATTAATTAATTAATTACCCTTTTATACATTAAAGGATGATGCATTATATAAATGGGATTTGAATGGATGGATAAATGGATGGTTGGATGTATGAAATGATTAACGATTTGAATTGCAACTATTCAAGGGGAAGTTGCATGGCCTCCTTGATATAGAGCAAGAGAGTCTCCATTGTCCAAAAGGCAATCTCCTTATTATTTGACCTTGGCCTGTTGCCACGTGTTAATTGAAATGTCAAGGACTATTTTTTAACTCAAAACACTCTAACACACAACTTCCCTGTCAGTCACACCCCGGGCTGAGTTTTATCACCACCACATGACACCATGCCCATGAGCATCGCTGCTGTGGAGGGAGCAAGGGACATGCTTTTCAGAGAACTTCCAACAGGCCACAGTCCATGCTCCTGGGAGCCAGATGATCTCCAAAATCTGACCAACCTCTGACATTTCCACAGCTACTCAGGACCTAGCTGGAGGCCTAAAATACCATTCCACTACTGGAAGTTCTGAAATGAAACCCCGAACCCCTTAGGAGGAGTCAGAGACCGAAGCAGATGCTCACAGTCTTGCAGGGCCCCAGGCACTCCTCACTGCAGAGATGAGGAAAATGGGAAAATGAGTCTCTCTCTCCTCTTAAGCCTCTATGAGATTGATGTAGCTCAGGACTCAATGCAGGGAGTTGCATGGATAATGCAATGAAGGCAGAACACTGGGAGAGGAGGGGGGCAAAGGAGGTAACCAGTAATCTTGTAAGGATATTTACCAGTGCTCCCTCATGACAGGGAAGAGAAAGGGGCATAAACCACCGTGGGGCTTGCATGATGAGGCTTTGCATCATGGGGAGTGGGAAGAGAGCCAGGAAGCCTACTCAGCACTTTCACTTGGGTGTCCAACAGGTGTCTCAGATTGAATGTGACCAAAACTGAATTCTTGACCTTTCCCCCAGCCCGACCCTCCTGCAGTGTTCGCCCATTTCAGTAAATGCTAAATCCATCCTTTTAATTCTATAGGTCAAAAACCTTGGAGTTATTCTTGGCTTCTGTCTTTTTCTTATACCCTACACCCAATTAGCAGTTCCCTTGGCCTTGTCTCCATTGGATATCAAGAATCACTTTTGTACCACCTCCACCATCGTTACCCTGGTTGCCCAGCCACTCCCTACAGTATGTTCTCCAACTGGAGTGGTCCTCTGAAAACGTCAGATCACATCCCTCCTCAGAACCCTCCAGTGGCTCCCATCTCACTCCCATAGTCACCCATGAGGTTCCACCCAATCTGCCCTCACCACTTCTCTGGCCTTATCACTTACTGCTTTCCCCTCACTTTCTCTATTCCTTCCTCCAACCAGCCAAGCCCGCCCCCCTCAGGGCCTTTACCCTATGGTCCCCTCTGCTGGCCTGCTCTTCCGCCAAGACATCAGTCTGGCTCTCATGCTCACTTCCTTCAAGTCTCTCTTTGAATGTCTCCCCTCTGTGTGACCCTACCACCCCACCCAGCAGTCCCCATCCTCCTTTCCTGCTCTGTTTTACCCTGTGGCACTTACCACCCAACCAGCTACATATTCTAATTATAGATCTGGAACACACGTACCAAGATGGCAAGGATTTCCAGTATTTTGCTACTGGATCCCCAGTACCTAGAACTGCACCTGGCACCTAGTGGCTGCTCGGCTAATACTCATTGAATTGGTGAATGAACAGAATATTTTGCCCTTTGCTTCTCCGTGGTCCTGTAACAGCTGGTTTTCTTATTTATGCTGTCAGTGTTAGAGCCACACCGTCTCCCCACTGTCTCTGTGCACCTTGTACCACGTACAAGGCCTTAATGACAGCAGAGCTGCCACTGTGGGTTGACAGTCCCTAACCCAGATTTTAATTAGCTCCCCTCGCTCCTGAGCTGACTGCAAGGGAAAGCTGGCTGCATATGGCTCACATGGGGAGGGTAGGCTGTGGGATCACCTTGGGCCATTTCCTCCTTTGTGACCCCCGCTACCGTGTCCCTGCCTCTCTCTGCCTCAGCACCCAGCAGGCACACGGGGTACAGCTTCCCTGTTGTCTCAGGATCTCCCTCCCTGGATCAGGAGCTTTCTAAGAACAGGGCCTGCAGCTTCTTTGGGTGTCGGGATCTCAAAAGTGACATTTGAATTGGGCCTTGAAGGATGAACATGAGCTTGCTGGGCACCCAGCAAAAATGAGGATAAAGATGGTGAGGGCGAGGAAGAAGTGGAGATACTGGGTGTAGACCACTGTTTCTAAAATTTTGGCTGTGAAAGGGAAGAGAGAGAAACACGGTAGCTGGAAGGTAAATGTTTAGTTTTCGAGTCCAAACCCTTTTTTGGCCCAGTGCCCTCCATGGCCCACCCCTGCTTCCCAGGGCAGCTTTTCTCCCACCTTCTGTACCCTCTGCTCCAGCCACTCACTCCAATGCAGAGACATGCCTCTGGGCCTTTGCTGTTCCTTGGAATGTCCTTTTCTAATAATAATAAATGTAACATTTATTGAGCTATTTATAGGGGCCAAGATGTATGTGTATTAACTCATTTGATCTTCCAGTGGCTCTATGAGGATTAGACTATGACTATTCCCATATTATTTGCAAGGAAACTGAGGTACAGGCAGGCTAAATGATATGCCTATGGTGACATTGCTGGGAAGTAGCACAGCGGTGATTCGACCTGAGCATTCATTTGGGCTCCAGAATCCACACTCTTTCAGCTCTGCTGTAAGGTGTCTGCTCCCCCAGGTCCCAGCTCCAGTGTTAAGCTCCCCTGGGAAGCTTCCCTTCCCTTAAGCTCCTAGGCTGACTTGGGCTCACCCTGCTATGCTCCACACTGGACCCTATGCACACCTCTGCTCTGCTTTCCCA
Organism: Diceros bicornis minor; assembly: GCF_020826845.1. Taxonomy (NCBI): domain Eukaryota; kingdom Metazoa; phylum Chordata; class Mammalia; order Perissodactyla; family Rhinocerotidae; genus Diceros; species Diceros bicornis. Next base: position 16,808,719 of record NC_080764.1, on the reverse strand, counting down.
TAGTATTTCAGTTGGTGATGCATCTGTCTCTCCAGCCAACAAGGAGCCTTTGAAGGCAGAAACACGTCCTGTTGTCTTTGTGGTTGATGCTCAGTGTTTGTGGTTGAATAAAGATGCGCAGATATCTTCATCTTCTTTTAAGGTCAGCACACTTATTCCTTCTATGTACTTCAGGCTCCACTTCTGGACATGTTATTGAACCCATTTCTGAAAATTCTCCATCTTTCCTCTTATTTCTTTTGATGGGTTGGCTTCAGACTTCCTAAGAACGTTCCCTTGGAGTGTAATTCATTCTGCGGGCTAAAAATGAACCATGGTCTGGGTTTATCCTAAATGGAGTACGGCTTGCCTCTCACAGATGAATGGGTTCACCAAGCCAGCCCTGAATTTGTTTCTCACTGCCAAGTCTCTTAAAATAAAATGGGGTTTCCAAGCCGGTTGTGCAAACATTAAAAAAAAAATCTGATAACTTCCTATCTTATTTCTTAATAAATTTAACAGTAAAAGAAAGCCTTCTGGCACTGTGTTATTGAATTCCTAAATCTTTGGCTTCAAAGAACTTCACTTGGATTATTAGCAAACATTTATTGACTCCCTCTTTTGTGCCAGGTTGTCCGTATATTTTATCCCACACAGCCTCCCAGCCACACTAGGAGGTAGATAGTATCAAATATTTTACAGGGGAGAAACGGAGGTTCAGAGGAGCCAAGTCATGAGCCCCATGCCGCACAGCTGGGAGATGGCAGGGCGGGAATCTGAACCCAGCCAGGTCTATCTGGTGCCTGTTCAAGGGCTGGTCTGCTGCACCCCAGCTGCTCCCTTCCCATTTCGTAAAGCTGGGACTGATGCCAGGACCCTCCACGTTAAATTCTGGGGAAAACTTAGCAGAAAACAGGGTCTGGCTTGGCAGGAGGCACTGGCAGTGTCTATTCTCCTCCTGCAGCCAGAGACAGACAAGGCAGAAACCAAGCCTGGGGCCACGGTGCCAGGACGTACCTAGTCTCCTTCCTGTCCTTCATCACCATCGTCAACATCGCCATTGAGGGGAGAATGGATGATGCTGGTGGCTGTCTTATTTGGTTTTCTCTTGGTGGCCAGATAGCATCCAAGCCCAATAACAGAATGGAGACGCAGAGAAAAGCTGAGAGGAGAGAAAAGATGGCAGGGCATTATGTTTACTATGAGGCCGTCCTATGCATATAGGAAAGTGGGCATATAGGGAGGCAGAAGTGCACCCCTGTTGCCCCCATGGGACACAGAATGCCAGACGTGGTTTCCCAAGGGGCCCACTCAGAGGCGCGGTTCTCGTATTTTATGTTCTAAGTGACCTAACCAGAAGGTCGTCTGTCTCTAGTCACACAAGATTTCGGAAAGATGATCTGAAAGCCTGTTTGAATCCAGACATGAAATAAACAAAACTGCACATTTGTGGGAACAGTGTATTTGTCAGGCACTTACTATAGGCCAGAGGCTTTCAGTATATTATTTTGTTCAGTCGCCACAATTAACCGATGAGGTGGGTATTTTAACCCCTCTTGGCAGACATGAGAGCTGCCTGGGGCTCTGGGAAGTTCCTTTTCTAAGTTTCACAAGAGGCTGAGGCCGGATTGGAGCTCGGCTCCATCAGAGCCCATGGTTACCCGAGGCCCCTCTGCCCACCTACAGCCAGGTCAGTCCCACAGCAGAGAGATCTGTTTATGGCTAGAAATGTGGACACCCAAAGGCACCAGCTCCTCATCTTTTAGGACCCACAGACCCCTTTGAGAATGTGAATGAACTTCCCTCTTAGACAAATGCACAACCCACCCCAAAGTAATAGAATTTCAGGGAGACCATGACCCCTTCAAGCCCATCATGGACCCTAGCTTATGATCACCTGCTCTCCAGGGAAATTATGTCCTTTAAGTCCAGTCAAAGTCATATTTGAACCTTGGTTCCCCCTGTTTTTGAACTTGAGTCTTCATCACTAGGCTGTAGCTGTCCTTGGCTCCAATAAGGGAAATGGATGAGTTGTTCAAAACTCAGGCCTGCATCTGACACTAAAATATGATGCTCGGACCTTCTTGTTGACCTAGCTGATTTTTATACAAAAAAATAAATAACTCTAGTTTATGTGTATACCACATATAGAATTCTCAAAATGAAAGAAAAAAAGAAAACTCTGGTATATAATCTTTGCATAATAGATCAATTATAGGTTTCCCAAATCTCAGTAATCTAGCTTTCAAAGCTTCTTTGAATAATTATATTTTCACATTTAAATTTCATGACCCTCTAAAAGAAGAAGGAATAATCCCAAGGGAAATTATTTATTCTTATGATAAAGCATAAAGTAGTCCAAAGCTGGGTTTATATACATTAATTGATTTTCCCCTCAGTTAACATATGTTGAATACCTACTATTCACTCAGCACATGCAAAATACGTTTGTACACATTATCTCATTTCATCCCCCACCTCCAGCAACCTTGTGAAGGAGACAAGGCTTCTACTCTCACCCCCATTTCACAGAAGAGGAAACTGAGGTCCAGAGAGGCTCTGTGACCTGCCCAAGGTTAAACATAGGGGGGAAGTGGCAGAGCCAGGACTGAAACTCTGGGTTCCAGGCTCCAAGTCCTATTTGCTCGTGCCTCAACCAACATATGAAGCAACGTTTTAAGATGCAGATCTGGGATAAGAACTTGCTACACATAATGTAGATACCAAGAAAGCAATCCTGTAAGTACATGTAAAGGTCATTTGTACTATTAATTAGAAAACTTCATCTTCCCCGACATTGAGGGCTCACTCACGCATCTCCTTTGCTGTGAAGCCCCCTGACAACCACCCCCTTTCCCCAGGGGGACTTCATCACCCGGAACCTTGGGTCACTTATGACACTGGGTGATAATCATCTGGTGCCGTTTGCAGTGAGTGCTCTGAATTAGAGTCAGAGGTATCAGGGGCATCAGATGAGGGATTGGCCCAACGTCATTGCCATGGCAACAGCTGCTTGACTTGGCCTCCAGCCAGATGTCTCGGCAGGTGAGCAAACAGGAGGAAGCAAGGATGACTCAGGGCGTCAGTGCCCGGGGTGAACAGGAGAAGGACTTGGCTGTTAAGGGAAAGGGGACAGGGAGGAGGCTGGCCTTGGATGACAGGCATTTCTGTGAAGGTTTTATCTCCCCTTAAAGGCTGAGGGTTCCTGAAGTGCAGGGCCCGCCTCTCAGTCATCTCTGCATCCCGTGTGGAGCCTAGCCCAGCACTGGGTAGTGTCCAGTAAATGGTGAATCTGTGTTGCTCAATTAATGCCAAGTTGTATGCTGGCACAGTCCACAGTGTTCTTCAGACTACCCATCATGACCCGTTAGTGGGCCATGAAATCACTTTTGGTGCTGGAGACCAGCATGTTTGTTAATAAGATAGAAGAGAAGAGAAGTGAAAAGAAAAAAAAAATTGAGAGTTGAATCCTACATGGGAAGGATCAGTATTATTTTCCATGAATTTTTTTTTCATGGAAAACATGAAAAGTATGTGGTGGGGTGTGTGTGTGTGTGTGTGTGTGTGTGTGTACAGGGCCGTGATATAAAATACATTCTTATTCTGAATCACAGTCACAAATGTTTGAAAAACAATGGTTAAAGAACAATCTTAGAGAGAATTTATTTGACCAGTTTCCTGATTATAGAAACACTAAAATCTAATGGTCATTTGCATCATTCATCCATTTATTCATTATTCATCCAAAAAACTTCTACTATGTTTGCCTTTCCCATTATGGCAGCCTTCTAGGTGTGAAGACGAAACATCCAGGCACAAGTGTGGCTGCAGCCACTAATTAGGCAGCACGGGCCAGAAGAGGTGTGTGACAGGGCCACCTCATGCCTGCCCATCTTTGGGAGAGGAACCTTTGTTAGGTGAGCTTTTGTGGTTCAAGCAGGGTGAGGAGTGGACTTGAACTACCTTCTTAAGTATGTCTTCTGCTTCTTTTGCATGTCCAAAATGCCTAGCATGGTTGGGAATACAGTAGGCACTCAATAAGTGCTGTCTACTTATTGACAACTACTCATTCTTCAGGTCCCTGCTAAGACATCCCTTTATTCCTCATTTTCTCCTGCCATAGGGCATGTATCCTATGGCTTTGTAGTTATATGTATAAGTGTCTGTCTCCTTCCCTTAGACTGTGAGCCCGCTGAGGGCAGGGAGTATGTGTATTCTGTCTATCACTGTATCCTCAGTCCCTAACAGCATGATGCCTGCCTGCCTTGTATCCTCAGTGATTGGCTCTTGGTAGGTGTATCTGTTAGTTACCACCATAATAATGCTGAGTAACAAACAACCCCAGTATCTCAAGGGCATACCAAGTTAGCATTTGTTTTTGTGGAGCAGCTCTAAGCTGCAGGTTGTTCCTGGATCTGCTCCGTGTGTCTCTCACCCTCCTTAGACCAGCGGGCTAGCCAGGGCGTGTTTGTCTCATGATAACGGCAGAGGCACAAGAGAGCAAGTTCAACTGCACAGGCACTTTTCAGGCCTTGGGTTCCACCGTATCCCTTAACATACCTTTGGCCAAAGTAAGTCAAGTCCAAAGTCAAGGAGAAAGGAAGTGTGCTCTGTCTATGGAGGTTGGGGCTGTGATGGGAACAGTGAATATTTCTGAATAACCTACCAGAGTAAGTTCTCAGGTTCTCGCTTAATGTCCATGGAATGGAAAGGAAGGGGAGAGAATAATTGGGTATTCACCATACAAGTCACAAAAGTCCATGGGGACTCTTCTACTTCCTGACATATAGCTCTGCAGAGAGAGCCAGAGCCTCGTCTAACAGATAACAGCCCAGCCACCCGGAGTTAAATTTCTTGGGCAGAAGAAGCAAGCTCTCAGAAGGGACTGCCAGCAGAGACTCTTTCTCCAGGGCCCTCAGGGATGGCAGCTGCCTCTGGGACAGAGAATGGGACAGTGACCCCTGGCTTCTCAAGGGGCATCTCTGAGTGAATAGAACCCTCGCAGGCCCGAGGGAAGGATTCTATTTTGTGTCCTTTGGACGTGTGTGCGTACAGATGAGTACCCCCATGCTTGTTAAAATCAGCAGGTCAGGACTTGGGGAAACCTTTTTAAGTAGCTAGACATCATTTCTAAAAGGGGCCCAGAGCCTTGGTTCTCATGCTGGCTGGGCGGTACCGACTCTGGTGCGGTTTGAGGTTGTGCGAGGTTCTGTGCGCCTCCTTTGGTTCACCGAAAAATAACGATCTGTTTCTCTTTCATTCTCTCTCCCCGCCGACCACAGGAGTGCTGTGCCTGCCAGACAGCCTGAACCTCCACAGAGACCCACAGCGGTCCAGCAAGCCGGGAGAGCTGCCCATGTTCAGCCAGTCGGAGCTGAGGACCATCGAGCAATCCTTGCTGGCCACCCGCGTGGGCAGCATCTCAGAACTGAGTAAGTGGACACTGGTTCTCCGGCCCTCCGTGTGCCCAAGGTGCCAGCTGCCTTCAGGGCAGTGCTTTGTAACCAGCCAGGTGACACCTTTTATTGAGCACCTGCTGTATGCACAAACCAAGGCCTATGATGGCTGTGGGGAAGGCGAGGGCTCTGGGGTCAGGCAGGCCTGGGAGATTTCCTGGCTCTCCCACTGATGTGGGTCAAGTTCCTAACCTTCTCTGAGCCCCAGTTTCCTTTTATATAAAATAGAGAAAATAATAGTACCCAGCTTAGAGGTGAATTCAGTGAGCTAATGCCTGTAAAGGGGTTTGCCACGGTGCCTGGCACACAGTAAACGCTCTATGGATGGTGGCTGTTCACTGTTGGTTTCCATGACAGAATCCATTTAAAACATATGCCAGATCACCTCTCTCTGTTCAGAATCCTCCACTGGCTTTCTATCTGACCCATAGGAAAAACCAAAGTCCTGAGAATTGCTTCTAGGCCCTCCACCTTCCCTCAGACGTTTTCTTCCACTCTCCCCTGAGGCCCACTGACCTCAGCCACCCTGGCACCTTGTTATTCCTTGAACACAGCAGGCATACCTCAGGACCTTTGCACTTACTGTTCCCTCTTCCTGGACCACTCTTCCTCCAGATATCCACGTGGCTCGCTCCCTCATTACGTTCAAGTCTCACCCAAATGTTACCTTCTCAATGAGGCTTTCCCTGGACACCCTATTGAAAATTATAACACCCTGAGGACACCTTTCCCTCTAATATTTTTTATTTTTTAATTACAACTTCACTGAGATATTATTTACATACAGTTCACCTCTTTAAAGTGTACAATTCAATGGTTGTTAGTATATTTCCTGAGGTGTGCCACCATAACCACAACCCATTTTAGAACATTTTCATCAACCAACAAAAAACCCAGTCAGTAATCATTAGCAGTCACTCCCCTCTCCACTTCCCCCTAGTCACACTAGATTTTACTCATTTTTTTTCCAATTGTCGATTTCTCCCTACTAGAATGTATTCTCACTGAGAGGAGAGATATTTGGTTTGTTCATTGATGGAACTTCAGCACTCAAAGTACTGCCTGGCACATAGTAGGCCCGCAGGAAATATGAAGATAGAGAGAGAGAGGGAAAGAGGGAGAGGGGGAAAGAGAGAGGGAGAAAGAGAGAAAGAAAAGAGCAGAAAGGTAGAGAGAAGGGAGGGATTGTCAAGAAGGCTGGGGTATCTCAAGTCTGGGCAACGACTTGCCTTGCTCGTGCACCCCTAATTCAGGGCTGTGCTCTCCGAGTTTGGCCAACCAGAGGAAAATCAAACTGCATTAACTTACGATCCAATTGATTGTTGCTGTGTGTTAGTTCCTGATGGGACTGGAGCATTGATCTCAGAAATGCTAGATTACGTTCAAGTATGAGTTGGTGTGAAATTCTAGAAAATCCTGAGCTATAAAAGGATTCAGGATCCAGAAGTCAACTTGTGCCTCTTCCCAAAAGAACTCCCTGTATACCCGGGATACACACCCTCCGTTTAGCACATGGCACGTGCCTCTGCAAGGGGAAGTCATAGCTGATTCAAGCTGCAGGAGCCCTTTATGGTCACGAGAGCGCTGCTGCCCTGGCTCCTGGCTTTGGAGACTGTGCTTCCGTTCTCATCAAACCCCTGAAGTCACAAGATGCCTCCAGTCACAGGGTCTTCCAGCTACTGGTCAGTCATACGATTGTTCTTAGACTTTTGGATGCCGTGGGCCCGTTTGGCAATCTGGTGAAGCCTATGGACTCTCCCTCAGAATAATATTTTTAAATGCGTAAAATACGTGCATACGTTTACAAAGGAAACCAATTATGTTAAAATTCAGTTACTGAAATATTTTTCATCTAAATTGTGGTATAGTAATTCTGGGCTTTTTTATTAGCACATTGTATACCAAGATTTAGCAGCAGCTCTGATAACCCCGTTATTGTGAGGTAGTGATGTGTGTGAAGGAGATTTTGAGATATCTGCGGCAATGGGAATGGGGGAAGGAAATGTCTGCTTTTTAACGGTCCCCCAGGGATTCAGATGTGGAGGGTCCAAGCAGCCCCTTTGGGAAAACACTGCTCTAAGAAGAAATGTTACATCGTTTGGGACTCCGAAAATTTCTAGGACCTGCCAATGACCCCAGAAACACAGAATCTGGCTACAGGGTTGTGTCATGTCTACCTGGGCATAACCTGGGAAGAGGCCCCCTCTCCAGTCTCCCCTGGGGTCTCAAAGGTTTGTTCTGGGATATCTTTTGTTTGTTTCTTTATTATTATTATTATTATTTTATTGAGGTCATCAATTTACATGAATTTTATAACATTCTGTAATTTCAAGTGTGCATTATTATATATCAATTTCTGTATAGACTGCATCGTGCTCACCACCAGTAGTCTAGTTTGTATCCATCACCATATATATGTGTCCCTTTACCCCTTTTGCCCACCCCCCACCCCCTTCCCCACTGGTAACCACTAATCTGTTCTCCTTATCCATGAGTTTATCTTCCACATATGAGTGAAATCATGTGGTGTTTGTCTTTCTTTGTCTGGCTTATTTCACTTAACATCATACCTTCAAGGTCCATCCATGTTGTTGCAAATGGCATGATTTTGTCTTTTTTATTGCGGAGTAGTATTCCATTGTGTATATATACCACATCTTCTTTATCCATTCATCCATTGATGGGCACTTGGGTTGCTTCCATGCCTTGGCTATAGTGAATAATGCTGCAATCAATATAGGGGTGCATAAATCTCTTTGTATTGTTGATTTCATGTTCTTTGGATAAACACCCAGTAGTGGAACAGCTGCATCATATGGTATTTCTATTTTTAATTTAAGAGCCCCACCTGGTGTCTAGCAGTTGGGCTGGGGGCCTGCTTGATTCCGGCACTCTCTTCGAAGAAAGCATTTGCTAAGCAAATCCACGCTTCACCTAAGCAGGCAGCCTGCAGGGGCGGCTTGCCGCATAAATTGTTTTTAAGGACAATTTGCCCTGTAAATTAAATGCTGTTGTTGTCATTGAATGTTGACTTTCACATATGAATTGTTGGCACACAAATGGATGCTGCGAATTACAAGTGGGCTTTGTACATTCATTAAGTCAGCCCTGTAGAACGTGTGCTCCGACGCCCATTGATAAGCCACGTGAGTGACTGAAGGTAATAAAATTGCCTTCTTTTCTGATCTGACTGTAATTTAGACTGGCTCGCTCTGTGGTCTGAATCAATACAGGCTTGTTTTCTCTGTATACACAGAGAGCTGTTCTTCATATGCAAAGGTTACTCTGCCTGTGGATTCTAGAAACTACTGTTTTTCCAGCGAAAGCGAGATGGAGAGAGTTAGTTCCCAGACAGCCTTGCTCTTCTTGAATCGGGTGTCCAGGCTTGACTGCGGAGCCCTGACCGTGGCCTTCTTAAAGCTAACAGTAATAACAGCAGCAGCTGGTGTTTATTAAATTAGAGAACTATGAAAAATCTTGACATGAATTTTTTCAATGTAACCATTATTATCCATGTTGATATGGGAATGGAGGCGAGAAGAAGCTAAGCAACTTGTCTAATTTAATCGGCCACGTCTGAGAGCTGAAAGTTTGCGATTGAATCCAGTTCACCCCTCACCAGTAGACGACACTTCCTCTGGGGGAAGCCCAGCAGGTGTTTCTCCACGTTACAGATGGAAAGAGAGCCCCACTCTGTAAGATCAGGGTGTCGGTCAGGTCTGCGTTCCTTCTAGCGCTGAGGATCTGCAGTTCACTCTGTAGGGCGCATTGTGGACACTGTCCTCGAAACTACATTGGAGATGTGAAAATTCACGAAGGTTACCAAGTACTTCATCAGCGGCCAGCTGGGGGCCCCCTGCAGGCTGAAACTTCTCCCAGTAACCCCGCCTCTATCCTCAGGACATCACATTAAAATCCAGAACTGCCTTGATCCACCAGGACGTTCAGAGCACTTAGCTTTGTCCAGCCTGTTATGGCTTGGGGTAAAAATACATCCCCTATTTCTAGAGCACCTACTGTGCACCAAGTGCTGTAAATACATTAAAGGGATTATTATTCCCATTTCACAGATAAGAAAACGGAGACCTGGAAGGATAAGTGTTTTGCCCAAGGCCACACAGCTAGTAAGTGGCAGAGTCATAATTCAAACCAGTTTTTCTTTTTCCACTTTGCTATGCTCTGTCCGATTCAGCTTTGCATTCTGAGCACCTCACACTTTGCCCACAGCTTGGGAAATATCAGTTGAATGTCCAATGAATAAACGAGTGACCCACAGTGGACTAGTCTGTGAAGCAAAAGCTGAAGAAAACGCTCGAGGTGAAGGGAACTGTTAATGAAACTCCAGTCAAATGTTAACTATTCTATTGAACTGAGTTTTGAACTGAGACCTAGAGCTGAACCTATGTATGTCTAAAATATTTGAATGAGATGCTAAATCAGGATACCCCAAAGGTCCCCAAATCTCAGGCTGGTGATTCTTTAACCCTGAGCTCTAGGAAATTTGCAAGGCGATGCACTGCACTTCACAGTTGGCTTCGAGTCTGGCGGGCAGTCTGGGTCTCCTTCCCTGACCCAGTGAGTAGGTCTGGGGGAATCAGGTCCACCCCGTCTACCCACTGAGGCCACAGGGAAAGCAGAGGCCCTGGCTTTTCTCACTTTCAAACCAGCGCGACTCTGCATTTGGTCCCATCCAATCCCATATCTGCATTTGGTCCCATCCAATCCCATATTTGCGTCCTCTGAGATCTGATCTCGGTTCTTCTGCCCAATATCCCAGCCTTACCCTCAAGCTCCCAGTTAAATCCCCATCGGACAGTCATTAATTGTTGTTTAAAGGGAAAAAAATGCCGGCTTCATTGAAAAACGCCTCTTCCTGTTATCTTTTCGCACTAAACCGTGAACTTGTGGTTCCCACTCAATGAGGCAATCAAAATGGGGCCATTAATTTACAGCTGTGTGCAAAAAGGGTTTCTGGGTTTTCTCTCCTCAATGTCACCAGAAGAAACAAAAAAGCAGCCCTTATTGCTTGGGCATGGGGGTCTCGCTCCTTGTTTGAAATACAGATGGCTCTTTTCAGAGAGTCCTGCTGCCTCCAGCCCCCAGGGTACACCCGTGGCCCTCTCAGGTGGCAAGGTGGCCACTGGCCTCTCGGTATTTCTTGAATACTACACTCATGCTTCCAACCACAGTGCCTCTGCACCTGCTGTTTCTTCTGCCTGGAAGGCTCTTCCCCTGATATTAACAAGTCTCCTCCCTCACTTCATTCAGGCCTCGGCTCAAATGTCACCTCCTCAGAGAGGCCCTCCTGTGACTGCCCCACTCATTCATCCTTCTCCCTGCCCTCTCTGTACACTCTTCCTGCTTTCATGTTCTTCAGAGCACTGATTACCACTTGAAATACTGTATATTTACTTGTTTATTTTCTGTCCTCCCCACCAAAGTTATAAATCCCATGAGAGCTGAGTTTTTCTGAACATCACTGTAACCCCTGTGCCTAGAACAATGTCTGGCATACAGTAGGACTCAATAAATATTTGATGAATGAATGAATGAGTGCATGAATGGTAAGTTTCCTGCTGAATCCAGAGTGCAGTCTTTTGTTGTTCCATCCCTGTTCCTCCAGCTCTCCTTCTCTTTACAAACGAATCTCCTCTCATCACCCTGTACTAATGACATGGATTATAGGTGGTCTTTTCTTTCTTTCTTTCTCAAGGGGAGGAGTTTTGGTGAGGCAAGTTAAACAACAGTTTATGATGCTAGAGAGTGCCGTGGTTTCCTCATCTGTGCTGTGTGACCTAGGACAAGTGCCTTGATCACTCTGATCCCTAGTTTTACCATCTGTGAAAAGAGGTTGATGATACCTCCTCCCCCAGGGCTGTGGGAGGTTTTGAAACATAGTATAGTAAGCGGTAGCTGGCCGTGGATGAAATGGAAGAGAAGGGGAGGAAGCGAAGGTGCTTACTCAGCGCAGGTTTGAGCAGAAGGAGCCCACCGTTGGAATGTGTGGCCCTTTGTCCCAGGGTGATTGCACACAGGAGGACTGCTTGGTGAGAGCAGCACTGATAGCCTGAGTCTGGCAGGTTGGAGCAGCTTTTCCCAAAGGGCGGCATGGGAGATGATCGTAGGTAATACGCAAATACGCTTTCTATTTTTAATTGCAATGAATTTTTTATGAGTGCTAGAAAAATATTAGTTTTCCCTTTATGGCATGGATATGAAGTTTCCTTTTAAAATGAATTTATTTGTATGAAAGAATAAGCCAATTTAAAGAAAAATAGTAAGTAAATAAATTGTACCTGCGGCACACAGGTATGAGACACGGCGTGATGGTGATTCCCAAATCACCAACAGTGGATTCTCAAGTAGGTTCCTAGAACCAAACTCCAGCTGCCCAAACTCGAGGCAGCTAGTGACAAGTGGATTTGTCGTTTGGGGTTCATGAAGCTGACAGGTGAAGCAGCGGATAGCACACAGATAGAGTGGAGTTTGAAATGGAGCTAGTGGGCCGGCCTCGTGGCTTAGCGGTTGAGCGCGAGCACTCCGCTGCTGGCGGCCCGGGTTCGGATCCCGGGCGCGCACCGACGCACCGCTTCTGTGGCCATGCTGAGGCCGCGTCCCACATACAGCAACTAGAAGGATGTGCAACTACGACATACAACTATCTACTGGGGCTTTGGGGGAAAAAAAGAGGAGGAGGATTGGCAATATATGTTAGCTCAGAGCCAGTCTTCCTCAGCAAAAAGAGGAGGATTAGCACGGATATTAGCTCAGGGCTGATCTTCCTCACAAAAAAAATAAATAAAAAATTAAAAAAAACAGAAATGGAGCTAGTGGTTGCAGAATCCCTGTGCCAATTCCGTCTCCTGTGGCCAGCTCTCCTCAGAGACATCCTTGGGGCCTCTGATCCAGGGACCAGGCTGATAACAATGGTGATGACGATGGTGGTGGTGATGGTGAAAATGGTGTTGGTAGTGATGACGATGGTGGTGGTGATGATGACAGTGATGATGGGGATGATGGTGGTGATGATGAAGATGATGATGAAGATGGAAATGATGGTGGTGATGATGAAGATGATGATGATGGTGGTGGTGATGATGGTGATGATGACACAAAGAAAAACAAATAGTGCTGAATACTTATTAAGCAGTTACGATGTGCCAGACACTATTCTGAGTACTTTAAGTGGTTTATATGCATTATTTCGTTTAATACTATGACATAGGTACTTTATATGTATTATCAATTTAATCCACACAACATATCCGTTAGATCATAATCATCCCCATTGACAGAGAAGTTAAATAACTCACCCAAAGTCACAGAGCTAGTTAGTGGCAGGTTGGGAGCTCAGACTCAAGCAGTCTGAGTGCAGAGAGCATGTTCCTAACCACCACACTACACTGCCCCTCCAGGAACAGGACAATGAATGAGGCATGGTCTCTGGCCTTGAGGCTCAGTGGGGGAGGCAGATGTGTGGAAAATTAACTGTGAAATACCACAGAATTAAACAAATAACGTGTTAGACTTTATTAGCAGGTATTGCAGGTACATGGGAAGGGGGGATTGATTCTGACTGGGGACATCCTGGAGGGCTGCATGGAAGAAGTGGCATTTGATCACAGCCTTGAAGGTCTTCAGTTGGGAGAATGAAGGAAAGGGCACTCCAAGGTGAGAAGACAAGAGCAAAAGCAGGGAACCTGGAAGTGCAGGGCAGGCTGAATAATCCTCAGAGGAGATGGTGAGCCCAACCAGGACCACAGGCTTCCAGCATCCTGGGGAACTGGAGGGGTCGTGCAGGGGCCCAAAACATGGACCCTCTTCTCTCTCCACTCCCTTTTTATTTTTCCTGTTTTGAGCTTTTGTATGGGAGCTTTCAAGAAAGACAGATGGAAAGATGAGTGTACTTCAGCCTGACCTTCTGATAGATCACCTTGTAGATGGAAGGTACGAGACAGTGAACACACCACCTCGGTAAGCTCATTATTCTCATAATACCAAGTAGCACATGCCATAATTCAAAATTCAGAGACTACAGAAAAATTGGAAGAGAATGTCACCCACAATCCCACTAAGCAGAGAAATCCTTGGTCAACATTTTGGTATTTTTTTCTGGTATTTACTCAGTGCATGGTTTTTTAATAACATAATCCTAGTCACACGGTATGCAATTTTGGATTTCACTTTTTTCCAATTACCATTTAACTATGAGGAGTTTTTTTCATGATAGTGCAGCTCTATGTAAACATTTTTAATGACAGCATAAGTTTATTATTTTATCACCTGGATGTACCAGAGTTTATTTAACCGTGCTCCTATTTTTAAACATTTGTTTCTTTGTCAAATTTTGGATCCTGCAAATAAGGTTCGGGTGAAAATCCTTGTGCATGAAGATTTTACTGCATTTTGGATTCTAACATTGGGAAGGATTCCCAGAAATGGCATTACTGTATCAAGGGTGAGGGGCATTCATTAACACCTTGGCTACAGAATGACAGATTGCCTGAAGACAGGCTTGGAGCTGGCCACGGCTGCTCTGGGCTGTCTCTGAAAGAAAGACTCAAGTCAGTGCAGCATGAAGAGCACAGGCAGACAGACCCAGGTTGGAATCTTGTCTCTGCCTCTTACTCACCTCGTGACCTTGAGCCTCAGTTTCCTCATCTGTAAAATAGGATTTCTCAACCTTGGCATTATTGATATTTTGGGTTCAATTCATTGTTTTGGGGATGTCCTGTGCATGGTAGGATGTTTAGCAGTATCTCTAGATGCAGTAGCAGCCCCCTGGACATGGCAACCAAAGATGCCTCCAGACGTCCCCTGGGAGGCCAAATCAGCCTGGTTGAGGACCACTGTGTACAAGTGAAATAACGTAGTACACACCTAATGGAGCGCTGTGAGGATGAGAAACAGCGCCCAGCACAGGGCGGTGCTCAATGAATGGCAGCTATCACCACTGTTCGTGCAGCTGGATGCTCCTGGGAGGACGCACTGCATCAGCTCGGAAGCCCCTCCCAGCTCTCGAGGTCTCTGCATCTCAGATTCTTTGGCCAAGTATCCAGCAACGTCCCTTTCCCCTCCTTCCAGCGGTCACAGTGTGGCCTGCTGTTTAGAAACAGAATTGCTTCCTGGGTCTTCCTGGTGGAAGCCTTTCTCCCTCCACTTTCCCTCTGCTCTCCCACCTTGTTGGTGGCACAGCCTTCCTCCTGGAGGATGGTGAGTGCTGAGATGGGTCGGTTACTGGGGAACCCAGATCCTTCCAGCTGCGCCTCCCTGGGGGCGAGGTAGGCCCACCCCCAGTGTTTTCAGACCCTGCCCCCTGAGTGCAAACTCACTGGGAATCAGCCCCTCTGAAAAGTTCACCCAGTAGTTTTTGAGACTCCCCAGGTGGCCTCTGACGTGTAGCCACCCCTTCCTCCTGCCCTGCTGTGGCTTACCCTAACACCTTGGCCTCCCGTGAACCTCCATGACACCTCAGACCTAGCCCTTGCCCATGGCTGGGGCCACCTTTGAAGACCCTGATCTTGTAGCTGAGGACAGTACTGGACACCGAGGACTAGTGCTTTCCAAAGCTGTTGGCCATTGACCCTGCCTCCCCCAGCCTCTGGGGCTCATCCCCACTCTTTGCCCAAGGATGCTGTTACCGACAGGTCTCAATTAAAGATGTGCTGAGCTGTTCTGCCAAAACCCTGGCTGTGCCCAAGCCTGCTGTGATCCCTGGACCTCTTAACGTGTTTGTGCTGCCACCAATGATGAGGAGGACTCTCTCTCTTCCACCCTCGTGGAGGCAGCGTGGTTGGCAGCTAAGAGCGTGGACTCTAGACCCAAATGGCCGCAGTTTGAAGCCCAGTCCTTCACGCAGTGGCTATGTGATTTCAGCCAAATCATCTCCCTGTGCCTCAGTTTCCTCATTTGTAAAATGGATATGGTATCAGGACCTACCTCACTGCCTCCTGTGGCAGCGAAGGAGTGTGATGTGTGTAAAGTTCTCAGGAATGTCCTGCACACAGGAGGTGCTGTGTGTGTTTGCTGTTATTCACCATAGCCTCATCCCGGGCCCAAAGGAGAGCCACCCGGGCTCCTGCCCCTTTTCACAGCTTCCAGGGAAAAGCTCTTTCGGCTCTGCCAAGCGCTGGGCAGGAGGTCTGATCTGAGAGACCAGGCTTCTGTGGATTCCAGAACCGGCTCCCAGCCTACATCATTGTCAGTTACCCTTGTGCCCCCCGACCAGCCTCTCTTCCCTTGGGGTGACCTGTCTCCTAAGAGTCTGTCTGGTCACCTATGCAGATGCACCCATTGACCGCTGCCCACACCCACCCTGCTCACCAGACAGGTCAGACTTGGAGAACCCTGAGCTGAAGCTCTGCTCCGTCAGCAGAGCCTGACCAGTCCCCTGACCCCCACCCCACCAAGCCGGCCCCGCCCTGGAATCCACGGTGGCACACACTTTGGGGATTTAGGCCTCAGACCCTTCCTCAGAATTTTTCAAAGGCCACGCCCAGAGGCAGATTCTAGATTAGTGCCTTTTTGGAGGCACTGTGGTGTCGTGACCAAGAACATGAGCCCTGGAACCCTGGCTGGAGTCACAGCCTGCCGCTTCCTGAGTGACACCTGGGCAAGTTGCCTCTTCCCTCAATTTTCCCATCTCCGAAGTGGGTATAATAATACCCGTCCCATTTGGTTGTTATACAAATTAAACCAGAAAATATATGTAAACGGCCTGAGATGGGGCATATATCAGTATATTGTGGTTCCTACCTCTGCTGCCTCCCTCCCTCTCCTCCATGTCACCATCCTCCTCAGGAAATTCCAAACAGTGTCATTGTGCCCGATCCCACCCAGACCTGCCATCCCTGTATTTTCTTCTAGATTCATTCTCAACGTTTGCCGATTGGGTGCTCTTATTTGGACCAGTAGTTGGAGCTGCCCCTTCCTAGACTAGAGTGATGGGACTAGCTAGCAGCAGACACCCGGCTTCCTTTTTTTCTCCCTCCCAGGGAGTAAGATCCCTAAAAGATGAGAGGGTAGAGAGAAAAGAGAAGAAGAAGCAACTAAGGACCTAAATGCACCCCAAAGGGAGGCCTGGAGTGAGCAGCTTTGCAATGTCGATTCTTGGAAAAGTCAACCCCAGCTTGAAGCAGCAGATCAGACACTGGGTCAGGACACTGGCAGGACCGGCCTCCATGTCTCGGGCACCCGACCTCTTGGTCCCACTGTCCAGAAAGGAGGGAGAGCCAGCGGGCCCTGAGCCAGAGAGAGCTGCTCATGTAGTGCCAACAGTGTGCCAGCACGCCCTCATTTTGCACTGGGCCTTCACAGCCACCTGATAGGGGAGTACTGTTTCCTCGCCTGAGAGGTTAAGGGACTTGCTAGTGTTTACAGAGGTAAGTGGCAGAGCTGGGATCTGAACTCCTGGCCCTGGCTCCTACCTAACTTTGAGCACTGGTTCTCCACATTTTCCATCTGCAGGTCCCCTCGGGGTCTTCCCTACCCACCTGCCTCTAAGAGAGAATTTCCTTCTTTGGTTCTTTTCGAGTTTCTTGGATGTATTTTGCTGCTGTGGGAGGTGGAGAGAGGAGGGTCAGGCTCTGGGCTGGGCGTGCTAAGATGTGGAGGGGTGTAGGGGAGCCACTGCAACTGCCTTCCAGATGTGAAGCTTAGTGGATTGTACTCTGGTTAGCTTGTTCTGATAAGGCCTTCTGACTCTGACAACACAGAAGTTTCCTCTCCTTGGACAACCCCATCAGAAATAGTGGCTGCTTGGAATCTTGTCTCAAGAAAGATTTTAAGGCTGCATCTACCATCAGTGGATAAGAGCTCTGTGATTGATTAACCATGTCTGCCATGGACAAGGAATGGGAGGGGGAATATTTGCCATTCTGCCCTCAGCTGAGAGCTCATCTCCATAGTCAACTCCCACAAAGGGGTGAATTGTCCTCTTGTCAATCTTCTTGTGAGGAAGTGGCCTCTCCCTCAGACAGGAAACAGGAACCTAGAAGGCAGGCCTTGGGCCTTCAGAGGAGAAAGTCCTGCCTCTCACTGAGCCTCACTTTCTTGGGTTTAGATTTTAGGTAAAAATATCATGTTAAAGGTGGATGGCAGAGAACTGGTGGGCTCTGCATGCCTGGTTTCAACTGGGCAATGAAGGTGGGAGACAATCTCCCACTCCCACCAGGGACGAGAGGGGGAGGTTTAAATTCCAGCAAGAGTCGATATTTCAGTCTTGAACCTGAAGGCAGAATTCCTTCCTCTTTGAGGTCCTCTGTCTTTTCTCTTCAGGCCTGCTACTGATTGGATGAGGCCCACCCACATTATGGAGAGTAATCTGCTTTACTCAAAATATATTGATTTAAATGTTAATCACATGGAAAAAATACCTTCACAGCAGCATCTAGACTAGTGTTTGACCAAACAACTGGGCACCATAGCCTAACCCAGTTGACACATAAAATTAACCATCATGGATATCTTAGACAAATGTCTCTCAAAGTGTGCAATACATTGCACTGTGCAAATTGGACTGGGTCAGTGCATTAAATAACGTTGGTCATGGGGTGATTCTTTTAAATTCTATTTTAATTCTATTTGCTTTAAGAAGAAAGGCTTCATTTGGTATGAGCCCTAACACCTTTCTAACACTTGTTACTTGTAACAAAAGAAAGCAGGACCAGAATGCAGCTATAAATTAGTTACACTGTTTTGTTTTCATTGAATTAACTTTTACAATGACCTTCTGTTTATGGCAAGTGATACTAATTTTCCATTTATGGTAATGACATAATGTTTCCTTTTTAAATATATGTATTTTAAGAAACAAAATAGGCCCATTTAAAATTAGGTAAATAATGGTTGATAGTTCTTGGATATAGCTACACTCGTGAAGGTGGCATATAAATGACCCAAGTTTGGGAAACACCATCTTAGCTTCCAGGCCCAGCCAGTCTCCCCACAGGAAGATCCTCCCTATGCAGCCAACCTGGGAGCATGCAGGTCTAGTTTGATCAAGGAGAAGACTGGTTTCCTTCTAAGAAAGGAAGAGAAAGACCAGAGTCTTTCCAGGGTTTGCTAGTGCTGAGAAGAGCGAGACAGAGCCTCTGTCCTCAAGGAGCACGGTCAAGTGCATGGATTCTGGAGTCAGACTGCCTGGATTCAAATCCTGGGTCCGCCACTCATGGCTGCAGAAGTTTGAGAAGTTATATAACTCTTTGGGCCTCTGTTTCCTCATCTGTAAAATGGATTTTTAAAGGTACCTACTTCATAAAGCGTTGTGAGGATTAAATGAATTAAAGTGCTAGAACTGTGTGGGCACATAATAAGTGTCATTTAAGACTGAGTTGCTGTTGTCGGGAAAGATTGACAAAGAAAAAGAATATTCTAACCCAGTGGCCGAAATGCTGTGTTAACAGACCCAGGGGAGTGGGGAGATTCCAGGATGGTTTCCTGGAGAAATTAATATATAAGCTGATACCTGGATGATCAGTAGGAGTTAGCCTAGAGAAGAGAAGAAAGAATGTTGTGGATAAAGGGAATGGCATATGCACAGGCTAAGAGGCAAGAGACAGTATAGTCCATTCTTGTGACTGCAAGGAAGGCAGGGTTGGCTACCGCAGAGGGTATGACAAGGTGTGTCCCAAGGTGAGAGTGGCCCGAAGCAGACGTGTACAAAGGGCTTCCCATGCCTTGTGAGAAACAGGGGTTCCAGAAGGGCAGGACTGGATTATCTGAGCAGCCCTCTGCTTGAAGCAGCACCCCAAACCTGGTGAGCCCTTGACAGTGGTGTGGTGAATGAATGAATGCTTTCCCCTCTGCTTGATGGGTGACCTGGAGGTCCCAGAGGACTACTCCCATTGAAGGGGGGCATCCAGGGATCAGAATCTCTGCAGAGATACCAGGCACATCTTCTCTGTGAGTCTTGGCTGCCTGAAGGATCTGAAATCTGACTTCTGTCCACAGGTGACCTGGTGTCCCGAGCAATGCATCACCTGCAGCCCCTCAACGCCAAGCACCACGGCAATGGCACCCCCCTGCACCACAAGCAGGGGGCGCTCTACTGGGAGCCCGAGGCCCTGTACACGCTTTGCTATTTCATGCACTGCCCGCAAATGGAATGGGAAAACCCCAACGTGGAGCCTTCCAAAGTCAACCTCCAGGTGGAAAGGTAAGGCTGGCCTTGGCCTTGGACGGCCAAGGAGGGGAGCTCGCCTCTGGCCAACACCACCTGGTGGTGGGTGGGTACTGCCTCCAGGGCGGGGTGGGGGGAGGGGAGGGATGCAGAGGGTCAGAACTGCCCAGTTCCCAGACACTCGCTGGAGGGGTCCAGATGGGAACCTTGTGCCCTGAGCGGGTGTCTGGGACCTGGGTGGGGTCTTTGAGAGGGGTTTGCATAGTGCTGGTCCAGCTTGGGACAAAAATGACCTGGGTCAGAAGAGTGGGTCTGCAAATTCCAGAGGGGTGAGGGCCTCTGCAGTGCAGGGGGGCTTCCTTGTGGAGGCAGCTGTGGGGGCTGCCAGCTCCTTGGTGGCATTTTGTCCTGGCTGCCCTCGGGACTCCCAGGGGAACCGTGAACACCTGCTCAGCCAGAAGTGGGCCTCTCAGGTGGGCGGGGGACCCCTGGGCTTGCTCTGGGGAAGACGGCATGGCTGTTCCTGGGAAGCAGAATCCTCACGGGAAAGGAAGGAACAGAGAGAAGGAAGGGAGAGGCAGCTCCCTCTGACCCAGCTTCTACTGCTCCCTGGCGCCGTCCCTCCACTTCCCCGTGCCTCAGCCTCCCCGCCTGCAACCAGCGGCTGAACTAAGCGGCCCCCAGGTTTCCTGCTATCTGGGACCCCTGCCCCCCGCCCTGCGTTCTCTGAGGATGGTTTCACCTTCTCAGAGGCAGCGCATCAGAAGCCACCATCAGGAAAGGAGCCTGCCTGGAGGCGTCCCCTCTTCCTCTAGGAACAGGTTCACAGAGCTAGCTCATCTTCCCACAATGTCACAAATCAAGCCCCTCCTCCACGGGCCTGTTTACTCTAACTACTACAGTAGTGACCCCTGTTTATCAAAAGAGTGGTTAAAAGAGCAGGCTCTGGGATCCACACTTCTTGGTTCAAATTCAGCCTCTTCCAATTCGAAGCTGGGGGGCCTTGGGAAAGTGCCTTAACCTCTCTGTGCCTCAGCTTTTCTTCAGTTTCTTCAGCTGCAAAATAGGTCTACTAAGAGCAATTCCTTCGTAGGGCTCTTTGAGGATTAAATAAATTGCCCCGCACCCAGCACATAGTAAGTGCTGGATAAATGTTCGCATTTGTTCTTGTTGGAGATATTATCTGCAGGTAGCTGAACAACTCCCAATTGGGGCTCAGTGCAGTTTTCCTGACTCTGTTAAATGGTTCCAAGTGGTTTTGAAATGCTCATTGGCTGCTCTGTTTCTGCTGGGATTGGGGCTTAATTGGGGTCCTAACCCATGTCTCCTGGCTTTCAGTTAAGGGAAGAGGATGCAGCATAGGCCAGACAGAAGTTGCATTTTTTTTCTTTTAAGAATCCCAAATTAGCATCAATATTTCAGTCCAGTCTGGAGTTAGCTTAATCAGGGGATTACTCAGGTCTCCCGCTATCCTGGCCAAATCGGTGGGTACCCTCTGCAATGTTCATGTGCCAGACATGCCCAAAATGGAGAAGTGGCAAAATGCCCAGGGTCCCTGGCCAAAGAATAACCTCCGTCAGACATGCCAAGACTGTGCTTTCTATGAGTGTGGCTCCTGAGGGTTGAGAGAATGGAAACCATTGGCCTCAGCCGGTGGGGTGTCTAGCTCTCCAGCCCCCGCCCGGACAGCCTGTACAATAGTGCAGTTTCTCTGACTCACCTCCCTCACGTTGTCTTCAATTCCTGCCTCTGTGCAGATGACCCCCTCTCCATCTCCAGCCAGACAACCCCTCCTCAGAGCCCCAGAACCTTCTCATCCCGCTCAGCCTTCCGGCTTGCACTGTCAAGTCTCATGCTCAGAGCACTTATTCTGTGTTTTTGATTTCTGTGTTTGTTTATTGCCTATAAGTTTCATGAGGGCAGAGAACACACCTGTTTTGGTTGTCACTCTGCACCTAATGCCAAGCTCAACATCTGGTGCATGTGGGGAAGTCAACAAATGTTTGCAGAATGAACAAATCCATTGGTCTAGCTGCCTATGGAAGATTTCCATCTGGAGTGCTCACAACCACCCTAAAACGACAGCCATCATCTTTCCCCCAAAACCCACTGTTCCTCCTTTCTCCCAGCCTCTAAGAACGGCATCACCATCAACCCTGTCGCCCTAGTCAGAAGACTGGGACTCAGCCCACACTCCTTCCTCTCCCTCGCTCCCTCCCATGGCCAACTGGTCAGTAGGTCTTGCTGATCCTCCATCTGTGACATCTCTCATTTCTCCATTCCTGCCTCCCCAGATTGCTGCCACTGCTTGGTTCTGGACCTCGTTCCCTCTTACTTCTGTTACTACATTGGATTTCTAAATGGTCTCCCTGGTTGTGAGGATTAATATCCTCAGACCAGCTCCATCCTCACAGCCACCAGACTAAAACTCCCTGCCCCCCACTCAACACAGTTGCATGGTTCCCATTACATTTTCTATTATGCAGTTTCCATCTTCCCTTCTGGAATCTATTTCAGGATTCAGAGTGTAGTTGGCATGGCTATAAGTCTGGGGAGACCATCTAAGGGCTCTAAACTTTCTGGGGCAAGTTTTAAAGAGGCATGAGCTGTGAAGGAAAGCAAAGTAAAGAGAACATGTCTCGGAATTCGTTGGAGTCAATTATCTTGGTCTTTCCATTCCTTTTTGGTTGAATTTTCAGGGGACGACACAAAATGCAACGCAAATTTTTTGCGTTTCACTTTGGTTTTCTGGGAAGAGTATGGATTTGGGAATCAGATCAACTTTTGGATTTGGATCCCAGCTCTGCTTCTTCTAGCACCTTAAACAAGCCATTTCACCTCTTTGAACCTCTTTTCCTCAACTGGAAAGAGAACGAGACCAGCCTCGTGGGACTGGTGTAAGCAATGAATTCGATATTATAGCTAAGTCATCCAGGGCCGTGCCTGGCACAAGGGGACCTCCCCTCCTCCCCACTCCCAAAAAGGAGCTGATACTATACATTATTTTACATCTTTTTTTTTGCTCTAAAATGCTGTTATCATTGTCCCTACAGAAGCCTGTGTGTGATTCCTTCTAGACAAAAAGCTATTTCTTCCTGTTCCGTGATAGAATAGGCACTGGTGTTTAGCATCTGAAAACACACATGATAGGGCTTCAGAGGAGAGAGAGCCTCTGACTGTGTTCAGTCACGTGTTTACAACCAACTCCGTACCAAAACCGCCTAACGAGAAATTTCCAGCGGGAGATAGGACTCTAATTTGGAGTTGTTTTTCTCTCTCTTTCTGTCTCCTCCCCCACCCCGAAATCAAACAACATTTCCTTGCCTCTGTCTCTATTCTGGCAAAGTCATGTTGGGCCATGGTGCTTCTACGGTTTTCCACTAGACTATAATCTTTTCAGGAACAGGGGCTGAAAATTTCTGCCCAGCAGAAAGCCTGGGAAATATGTGTTGACGGAAATATCAATGTTTTTTGCCTCCAACCCTCTCCACTTGTCAGAAGAGCCTTTCTTGGCTGGAGCGCCTGGTTCTAGGCCTCCGTGAACCATGTCACTCTTTCACGTGGGCACAGCTTTAGAGCTGTTGCATTTGGTTTGGATAGTTTCGTTTTTCACTATGGGATTTTGAAGAAGCTGTGCCAGTGTGAAATTTCTGTAGTTTAAGTTTTTCCGGAACTTTGGCTACTCTTTTCTGAGCTTCTGAAATCTTTCAGGTACCTCAGATATTTTTAGTTAAAAAAAAAAAACCTCAGATAAAGTTTGTAAGATTGTGATTAGGCAATATTTATTTTCCAAATAGTAATGATAAGTGTAAACACCTTAATTTTGATGGGAGGGGCCATGTGAGGCTGCTATTTTTAAACAATCATCTCAAGTCTATGACAAGATTTTCCTCCCCTTTACTGGAAATATCAGTGATTCCTAGATGTGTTTGCCCATGGATGATTTTGGTAATATGTTACCACAAAATAAAAAAAATAGTAGGATAAATTGAAGTATTTTGTTGCCTAAGGTGGCTAGTCATGGCTGAAAGGAACAGAAGTGGTCTTCACTAGAAGACTAGACAATTAGGTAGTTCTACCCTCCCTCAATCTCACAGAAAACAAACGAGAATTCATACCCAGGCAGTGGCAGCTGTCACCCCTTTTGCAAACAGAGCTGTACAGACAGATGTGGCAGACTATTTACCAGGGAAATCTGAACCAAAAACATGAGTATACAATCACCAGTCACCAACCGTTTGAGAAAACTAATAGGGGAAACAAAACAATCTTAATAAATGGAAGAATTTACACTTGAAGAAATAGAGTTAATAAAGCAAACATAATAGACATTAGAAGTTAATGGTACCCAAATACATCTTTCAAGACACTTACCCTACCAAAAGATCACCTCAACACATCAGTTCTTTTTTTTTTTTTTTTTTTGGTGAGGAAGATTAGCCCTGAGCTAACATCCGCTGCCAATCCTCCTCTTTTTGCTGAGGAAGACTGGCCCTGGGCTAACATTAGTGCCCATCTTCCTCCACTTTATATGTGGGATGCCAGCCACAGCATGGCTTGATAAGCGATGTGTAGGTCCCCCCACTGGATCCAAACCCGCGAACCCTGGGCCACCGAAGCAGAGTGCACACACTTAACTGCTATGCCACCAGGCCAGCCCCCCCAACACATCAGTTCTTAATGCTTTCTTATCTGTGGCATACGTGACAGTTGATATTCAGATTTAACGTACTCCAATGGACATACTCACTCAGGGTTATGCAAAATTTCCAGCATACTATTATAACTCTTCCTCGTTCTTTCCCACTAAGGCATATGTATCAGAATGCACGTGAGTGGAGGTGTCCTTGATACAAGGGGCACTACTGGTAGGAATGCTTAGCTGCAAAAGTTGAACCTGCTGTGACTGCTTAAAGCAGAAAGAAAACCTCTGGGAGGCCGAGTGTAGGCAGAGGGTTACCAAATCCTTTCCCCTTCTGCATGAGAATTTGACCTTAGGTTAATTCTCTCGCTCTGTTCCCCTGGAAACCTGATAAAAATTGCAGTATCAACTGTGTTACTAAGCAACATTGCTTATGGTCAAAATGACCCTGGATTGGTAAATTAGATCTGGCCTGGTAGTGTTATAAATACTTGATAAATATCCAGGGCTTTGGACTTCCCTGAATTCATTGACTCTTGTAAGTGGCAGTGTCCTTGCAGAGACACTGGAAGCTATTTCTATGGAGTTGTTACAAGAGATATAGGGGTTCATAAACCAGGGTGGTTCCCACAGCCACCCAAGTGGATCTCATCTCCTTGCACCTGAGTGTCACCTGGGCAGAAGAAAGCTCCAGGATGGCGGGGTGAATTGCTATGAGGACTCCCACTGACGGGAACATCTGTTGCTGTCCTGCTGGGCCAAGTGTGGCCTATGATAGTCCCGTGAATCTCAATGTTCAGCAGAGCTTAAGAAGACTTCTAGTGGGCGTTGAAGCAAGAGAACCAGGCTTCAAGGCTACACAGCCTGGAACGGTGCCCAAGTTGCACCCCAGGACTGCTCCAGCAGAGACCTCACAGCCACCAGGGCTGGGCACAGACACCTGACCTTACACCACTGATGCTAGGTGTAAGGTCACTTCCAACAGGACCTCTGTCACCATTACCCCTGAAAACTGAATGTCTCTGCCACCACCCTTGTCAGCCCCATGTTCCAGCTACATCACATCACTTGCTTCCAAATCAGTGGGGTTGGGTCACAAGCCTGCACCCCAGCTTCCAGGGAGCCTGGGAAGGTGAATTTCTACCTTGTTGAACCATAGACTAATAATATGGGAAATTCTTCAAACACAGTAAGGCTGTCAGTGGTTCTGGGCTGCAAAAAAGTTGACAAAGGTCCACTACACTCTTCTAGTTTACTTTTTTTTCCCTTTATAAATAACACACAAGTAAGTCATTTGCACAGTTCAGTACTTTTGACCATTATTAGCCACACATCTCATAGCTGATTGGCTTACACACACAGTTGAGAACCGAAATCCCCCCGACTTAAGGACTCCTTGGGCTAATACCCTGGGTACCTCAATAACAAGAAGGAGGAGAGGGGAGGACTGTTCCTAGCATCCTAAGCAGGGATGCAGAATGCCTTTTCCCAGAGGAAGAAAGCTACTTCCGCATCTTCCTGAGGGCACTGATCACATCCGAAACAACAGTCCCCTGAAATACCCAGCCCAGTGCTGGTGGGTCCTCGAGAAGTTCACAGTCCCTGGATGAATGGCGACAGGCCAGAGTGAGAGGACCATATATTAGACTTGGTTTTTGCAGGGCTATATGTAGGCTGGGCTGGAATCTCAACCACCTTATAAATAGTTGTAAGGAAAAAAAATGGTTATTGAATTCTAAATAATTAACTTAGGAAACAGAGTTTTAAAACATGATCCATTTGTGACTTGAGCCTTGCTGCAATTTATTTCATTTGGCCAGGGTAAAAACAACTCTAATCCCAATATTTTTCAAACTCTAGGTTACAGCCCATTAATGGGCCATTAAATCAGTGCAGTGCAGAGATTGGCAAACGATGCCCCACAGGCCACATCTGGCCCACTGCCTGTTTTTATAAAGTTTTATTGGAACACAGCTACACCCATTTGTTTACAAATTGTTTATGGCTGCTTTTGCACTTCTGATTAGTTGTGATGGAGACCAAATGGCCCGCAAAGCTGAAAATACTCACTATTTAGCCCTTTCCCTAAAGTTTGCCGACCCCTGATGTTATGGGTTGTAACGTGCATTTTTGAAAAATGAACTAGAATTAAATAAAAAACTATCAGAGTAGTTTGCATGAGGTAAGGTAAGTATGTTTCATGAAACTTTTTTTTTTTTTCGGTTATATTAACTAGAATTGATTAACTTGCCCAAGGTTATATGGCAAAAGTTGCAGAACTAGTATTTGAACTCTTGGGGTCAGGCCCTGCTCTGTGCTCGTATTTAGGCTGTTCTGCTGTCGATGGGCTATGGTTTTAAAGAAATAATAATGTTTCAAAGACTCACCTCTAATCCCTAGAATTTTTTTACAATCTTCATGAATGTTTACAGGATATAAACCTAATCCATTTAATTAAATAAAATGTGATAAGTACAAAAAACAAGAAAGAAGAAACTTTGCCTCACCCGTAGTCTCCGCATTTGGGAATAACCACTGTGACTAGATAGAGTATATATTCTGGGTATATACCAACGTGTTTTGGTTGTTTTACAAAATAAAGACCAGAAAGTACCTGCAGCTTTGTTGCTCCATGCCATTGAATAACCTTCAAAAGCATGATTTTTCGGTGGACTGTTCTATCATTGGACACTTAAAGTCAAGAGAGATCTAGGAACAGGCATGTTGAACATGTTTCGTGTCGAAGATAATGAAACTGAGGCCCAGAGGCATGACTGAAGGCGTAAGCACATTTGCAGTGGATTTGCAAGGCAGTGCCTCGGTGCCTTTGCACATGCTTTGCCCTCTTCCTAGAACACTGTCTCCCCCCTGCTCCATCATCTGGCTACCTCCATAGGTTCATCCTTCAAGACTCCCTTTAGGCATCACCTCCTTCAGGAACCCTTCCCTACCACCTCAGGCTGCACCGAGTCTCCAGGGCCTGCCTCAGTGCATAGCATATAGTAAGTGCTCAAAAAATGCTTGCAGAACTGAAGAGAGCTAGGGCAGAAACCTACGTGTTCCAGCTGCTGGCCCAGAGAGCTGTGTTGCCAGTGTCAACTCAGGCCGCCCTCAGCTGGGTCCTGGCTCTGCCACTCGCATGCTCTGGGCCTCAGTTT
Source organism: Diceros bicornis minor (assembly GCF_020826845.1). Classification (NCBI taxonomy): domain Eukaryota; kingdom Metazoa; phylum Chordata; class Mammalia; order Perissodactyla; family Rhinocerotidae; genus Diceros; species Diceros bicornis. Next base: position 16,781,365 of record NC_080764.1, on the reverse strand, counting down.
TCTCAGCTGTAAACAAGAAATAATAATTCCTACTTCGTGGGGCTGTTTCGAGACTGATGAACTAACTTACCTGAGTGCCATGCCCAATCACTGTCACGTGGCAGGTGATCCATACGTGACAGGGATTATTATTTACTCCCTTTACCCAGGTTGGCCTCTTCTTGGATATTCTAAGAGATTTTGATCAACACTTAGTATGTGGCAGGCCCTGCGTACTTTATGTGTGTTAACTAATTCAGTCCTCACCGTACCCCTTGGGACAGGAGCTAGCCTCAATCTCCCCATTGTGCAGATGAGGACACTGATGTGCAGTGAGGAAAGGTAAGTTGCACGTTTGGGCAGGTCTGTAAATATCAAAAACATCAAATGAATGCTGGGTGGCTACAAGGAAGGGAGCAATACACTAAGGGAACAGACTATGTACCCGGAGAGGCAGGAAGGTGGAGAACAGAAAGAGGGCTCTTGTTCTGCAGAAGTGTGGGGTGCAGCAACAGGCTGGACTGGAAGGAAGGCTAGCAGACTTGCCGAGGTGTCTGGACTTTCTCCTATAAGCAGTGAGGAACCAGAAGGATTCTGAGAAGGGAGGTGAAGAGACCTGTCTGACACCCCATACGTGCTCCCTAGACAGAGGCATAAGGATGCCTGAAGGAAGGTTATGAACATTTGATGAGAAGTACCAGGTGCCGTGTCCTATGCGAGGACTTGATGTACAGAGTTTAATTTAATCCTTACATCAGCCTTGTGAGGTAGAAATGCCTTCACCTGTAGATGAGACAATTAAGTCAAATAACTACTAGTAGGAAAAGGCTCTTTGGAAGTTTTTGGTTAATGCTGAGGACCTTCATAGCACAGTAACTATGTCTCTGGGTATTTCTTATTCTGGAGCCAGAATGCCTGAGTTCATAGCTTGGTTTTAATACTTAGCTCTGTGACCTTGAACACATTACTTAACCACTCTGAGCTTCAGTTTTCTTATCTGTAAAATGGGAGATAACATAGAATCTTCTTCAGAGGGCTGTTAGGAAGTTATGATGTGTTAATATATATACAAAGCACTTAAAGTCCAGCACACATTAGGCTCTTTATACATAACGGCCATTATTCTTCTCACTGTCATGGTGCTTATAACCTGGATGTATGCTATAGCAGGGCTTCTCAAACTTGAATGTGCCTTTGAATCCCCTGGGATCTCGTTAAAATGCAGATTCTATTCGTTAGGTCTGGGGTGGGGCCTAAGATGTTTCATTTCTAACAAGCTCCCAGGTGAGGCTGATACTGCTGGTCCACCCACCACACTGTGAATAACAAGATATGGTCATTTTGTGTGTTTGTCATTCATTTCCCCAATCTACTCCAACCCCCATTTTTAAGTTACATAAGGGCAAGAAATAAGCTTTCATGGTGATTTTTGTCTCTCTGGTAGAGCCTGGCACATAAGAGGTGCCTAATAAGTATTTCCCAGGCTTCGGGGGCTGCAGTGAGCCTTGGAGAACCTCCTGAGATGCTGGATCCCTCTGCAGTTAGCCAAAATGAGGGGATTCCAGAGGTCAGACGTGGCCAGCCTGCAGAACTGTCAGGCCTGGAGCAGTGGGCGAGGGAAGATGCTGAGCACCCAAATGTAATGGTCACCTTCAGCCTAACGAAGTGGCCAGCTCCCCTAAAGGGGCTCCGGGACAGCAAATTAGCAACAAGCAGGAAGGGAACGGAGAGGCAGGATTTGACAGGTGTCCTCCCCCAGGAGAGGCAGCAGGGCAAATCCAAAACCTCACCAGCTTCAGGGCTGTTCAACACCACCAGCCTCCCGGGCTTGTCGAACAGCTTCGACTAGTTGCCCTGGAGTTTTTTTTTTTTTTTTCCAGCCAAGTGGGGAGAGATGGCTCCTGACCACAGGTGACAAGCTGAGCGGCTCAAGGTTAAAAACAGCCCCCTCTCCCAACACGCGGGGTTAGTCTGATCAAACATATGCGCTGCCTGTGTTCACCTCCAGGTCTTTTCTGAATCCCCGTTAACCGGCTGCCACAGCAGTCTGGTCTGGTCTGACACCAGCTTCTCTTTATTTTATGGGAAAAGGAAGGAAAACTTTATCTTTATGACACAAAGACTAAGGAACTAGCACAGCACTGGCCGTTATGGTGACCACTAGCTGTGTGAGGCTGTTTACATCTCAATGAATTTAAATTAAATAAAACTGCAGCTTCAGTTCCTTAGTACCATTCGCCTCATTTCACATGCTCAATAGCTACATGTGTCTAGTTGGTTCATGTATCGGACAGCGCAGACATAGGACATTTCCAACATCACAGAAACTTCTGTTGGCCAGCGCTGAACTAAAGACTCAACGCAGATAATGTCCCCATTTTGGAAAAAAGAGCCCATGATAATCAGCACTCCCAAAGCAATAAGGTAAGGAGTAAGTGTAGAGACCAGGGACCAGCTCCCATGTTCCCATGTCTTGATCATCTTAGAGCTGAGTTTTTTAAACAACCATTATCATCATCATCACCACCACTAAATTTTACCAAGTATTTCTGACATACTAAGCTCTTTTCTAGGTGCATTAGTCATTGAGTCCTCACAAGAATCTTGTGAGTGTAGTAGCACCGTCTTCTCTGTCTTCTCATGAGGAACTGCAGGCTCAGAGAGTTTGTATAGCTTGCCCAGATTACCCAGCTAGTGGGGGGCAGAGCTGGGATGCAAAGGCAGGAAGCTTGAGTCCAGAGTTCACTGTTAACCATGTGCTGTGCCACAGGGATGGGAAGGATGTCAGACATAAGACAGAGGATTCCCTGGGAAGGTTAGAAGCCTGAAAATCTCCCACCAGGAACATTCTTTTCTTTTCCTTTTTTTTTTTTTTTTTGGTGAGGAAGATTGGCCCTGAGCTAACATCCCTTGCCAATCTTCCTCTTTTTGCTGAGGAAGGTTGGCTCTGAGCTAACATCCGTGCCCATCTTCCTCTGTTTTGTATACGGAATGCTGCCACAACGTGGGTTGATGAGCGGTGCATAGGTCTGCACCCGGGATCCGAACCTGCAAACCCCAGGCCTTGCGAAGCAGAGTGCGTGAACTTAACAACTACACCACCAGGCCGGCCGCCAACATTCTTGCTTAAATATGCTTTCCCAGCCTCTTCCCTTTCCTTCTAGTATTTTCCTTGGCTTAGGCCTCAATAAATATTGCTAATATAAATGGAACAATGATAATCAAATCACTCCATCTGATGAGACAACAGTTGACCTCTGAGAAACATGTTGACTTCCTGAAATAATTTGCTGTCCACGTTAACATAGAACCTGCCTCTTAAACCTTCACCTCAGTGCTACTTGAGCTTTTCATTATTTGATTTTTTAATTTTTGAATTATTTACTTTATTTATGATTGGAGTTTTGATCCGGTTGTTCATTCTTCGTTCATTCATTCAGTGAGCATGCGTTGAGTGCCCCCTCTGAGCAAAGGAATACTGAGAGCACTAATGTTCGTTGAGTTCTTGTATGTGCCAGGCACCATTATAAGTGCTTTACATGAATTAACTCATTTGTCACTCATGATAGCCCCGGGAGGTAGGTATTATTATTGTCATCCCCATTTTATAGATGAGGAAAGTGAGGCAGAGAGGACAAGTAACTTGCCTCTGAGCCCTGTGACCTTGTCACAGGGCTCAGAGGGGGCCCCACGTGGATTCACACCCAGCATCCTGGCTCCAGAATTCACTCCCTTAACCATTACACTTGCTTGCTGTGTGTCGGGCCCAATGCTAGGGACAGGGAGACCCAGGGGACCTCAAGAGGCTCCTGCCCTGCACAGCTCATGTATCATCAAAGAAAGAAAATGCAAAAGGTCAGAAGGGAGGTGTAGATAGACTGCTAGAGGGGATCAAGGAAGGTGGTTTTTGAGTCAGACTTTGAAAGATGGGTGAGATCAGGCATTCGGGGTGGGAGGAAATCTCACTGTGTACCATAGGCCAGCTGAGTCAGACTGCAGGGGAGGCCAGGCTGACCTTCAGCTGGTCTGCAGAGGTGCAGCTGTTCGGCCTGTTGTTAAAATGCTGAAATGCTTCTCTGCGGGTTCGTAAAGAGCTGCTACCCAAGTGCTCCCCCATGTTCCACGTCCTGCAGCTTGGCATCTGGCCTCGCAGGGGGCCCTGTCTGCATCAGGACCACAGGAGTGAGGTGGTGCCTGGGCCCCACCAATAGTTCAATATTTAGAACATGACTGCTGAGTTGAAAGTGATGGGAGAAAATGCTTCCTGCAGGTGTTGTTGGGCCTTTGTTCCTTCAACGGTGGGGTCAGGGTGAAGGTCTGGACCAAGGGAGAAGCATAAGTGAGATGCGAACGCCTGCTCATCCTTCGAGACGCAACTGCAGCCTCCCTCTGCTGCGAGACCGTCGCTGTTCCCCACTGCGTTCTCCACGAAGCCCTCCATGAATAGTTATAGCAACTCTTGAGTGCCGACCTGTGCCAGGCCCTGCGAGGAGCACTCTTTCAGATCACCCCACTTGAACTTCGCAGTCACCCTCTGAGATGCTGTAACGCTGTCTATTTTACAGATGAGGAGAGGGAGGCTCGGAGAAGTTCAAGGACTTGCCCAGGGTCACACAGCTAAGCTAGTCAGTGGCTGGGCTGGAGGTTGAGCCCAAGCACTGATTCCAGAGCCGGTGTCCTCTCGACCGCCTGTCGTGTGGCCCCCGTCGTTGATGGCTCTGGCATCATTTGCTTCCATATCTGTCTCTGCTGCCAGACTTTGAGCTCCTCACACCAGGACTGGGCTTTGATTGTCTCTTGCTCTCGCTGGCAGCCAGCCAGGGCTGGGCACAGAGTGGATGGGGGATAGAAAGATCAGTCTAAGTGCCTGGCAGCAGGAGATGGAGCAGGGATTGATGGAGGGACCAGATAGAAAGTTCCGGCAAGAGTCCCAAAGAGAGATGACAAGCGCTTGGCTTGACCGAGTGCCATCCTCTGTGTCCCCCAGTGAGAGATGTCGCCAGCTGGCCTCCTCCCTTTGCTGTATGGTCCCCAGGGAAGCTACAATAGCCTCCTTGGATTTCTGGTTCTTTCTCATTTGCCTGGAACTGGCAGCCCTCTGCATGCCCTGTGTCTGGAGCCTCGGGCACTGTACATCAATGTTCTGAATACACAGAAAAAAATTTTTAAAAGAACATTAGCGAAAATTAGCCCTTGAAGCTGCCCGGTGCAAACTGAGGGCCAGCCCAGTGTGGCAAGGGCCCGCGGGAGCCCTGGGTGCCCGGGAGCAGAAAGGCCTGCAGAGAGTGAGCCCTCTCCGAGCTCAGCCCGCTTTCAAACCATCTGCCCCCGTGCCAGGTTTTCACTCTTTTTCATCTTTTCAGAAATAGTGATATTGACAGCTGCCAGCACGTGGCTCGGTTTCACATGTTATGGAAAATAGCCCAGGCAGTAAATCTGTGCCCAGGAGACACAGCATCTGAGTTGATTTTGCATTCTTCAAAGTCTGACTTCGCCAATGAAGCCTACACATATCTCCATGTATTCGAGTCTACAGATTTCCTGGGTGTTGATTGATTTAATCACATTTTCCCCCTCCTTCCATTTTGCTCTCCTCCTGGACTACTTCTGTTTACAACTACAATACCAGGTGCTATAAATTCAAATTTTTATATTATCATATTTTTTTTACTGAAAAGTTATATATGCTAATTTTTTAATTTTTGAAAATACAAAAAAATGTAAGAAAGAAAATTAAAATTATCTACAGTTCTGCCACCCAGGGGTAGCCAAAATGATTATTTAGTATATTTTCTTGTCTTTTTTTTTAATACAAATAGTGAGGCTTTTTAAAATAGTTGTACCACGTATATATAATTTTATACCTTTTTTTATTTCACTTAATAGTATGCCATAAGCAGTTTTCCTGCTACTACTACAGAACATGCATAAACATCATTTTTAATGACTGAAAAATATTCCACCTTGTGAATGCACCGTAATTTGCCTGACGGTTCCCAGGTAGCTGGCCATTTGGGTTGTTTCCAATTTGTGAATTGCTGTTTCTTTAAAACTGCCCACAGTAGTGTGACTAAAACACTCATGTGGAGGGAACAGATATAAAAAGAGTAGTCTTTCTAGACTAGAGCCCTGAGGGGTTAATTCGTGAGGCCTCTGATGGCCTGTGTGAGCGAGAAATTTCAGAAGAGGGGGAGTCCTGGGAGGCAGGCTTACCCAGCATCCCATGCTGTTGCTTCTTCCAGAAAGAAATGCCTTGTGGGAAACATAGAGGAGTGGTACCCACCTGGTCTCCAGCCACAGTCATTATCAAAATCTCTTGGAGTGAGACTTCATGGTTTCCAGGGGTCTTCCACACATACGATCTCCCTGGATTCTGGAAGTAGGAAGACCAGCCAGGGTTGTTTTTCACAACTTACGAGACTGACCGTAGATGTCGTGAGATTTGCCCCAAGTCACGCAGTGAGTGGCCAGATTAAAACCAGAGGGCTGCTCTGGGGATCCCAGGAAATCCCCACCCTCCTTCCTGTATTGCTTCTAGAATGGAGAAGAACATGACAGCACCATCAGAAAGCTAGTTTTGAGCTTGTACCGTGGACAAAGTTCATTGCATATGTACTTAGCCGTGTCTATAGGTTAGGAAGTCTCCACGATTCCAGGAACTGTTTCTTTGTGAGTTTGGTGGTTGTGTTTGTTTATAATTCTGGATTTCAAAATTTTTGCTCTGTTTTATGTTTTTCCCATATAAAGAAACATCGCCAGTGAAGGCTTCCCCAGTTCTTTCAGATTGGCCTGAGGAATTCCATCCAGATTCAGCGAGTCGGGTTCAGGCCTGCCCAGGAATGTAGGCCGAATGTGCTGGCGAAAGAGGGTGGATATTTTCCCAGGCTTCCGTTCTCCCTGAGAAGTTCAGACTCCAAGGCTGGAGTGGGCCCTTTGGACAGTCTGTTGTCACACTGCTCTCTGTTAATTCCTTACACAGAATCCCACCCCTCACACAGCCACGCCCCAGGCCCTACGGCAGCAGGCTGTGGAAAGATCATTTTTGTGAAGAAAAAAGGAAACCAGTAAATAGGCAAAACCAAGGACCGATTTGTTGACCACAAAAACACTGACACAGGTCCACGGCCTCCAAAATCCTTTCCTGGAGGCACTGCCCCTCTTCAGACCACACAACACTTTATAAGAGCATCTCACAAGGCACTTTTCATGGTCAGCCTTGCATTATGGTCGTCTGCCCTTCCTTCCTTCCTTCCTTCCTTCCTTCTCTCCTTCCTTCCTTCCTTCCTTCCTTCCTTCCTTGAGGGCCACTTTATGCTCCAATCCACCAATCAAAAGTCATGATTGATCGAACAAGTATACAAAGATGATTAAGGGAAGTCAAACAGACTTATTGCAATAGGAGCTGCCCTAGAAAATCAAGTGTGTGTGGCCACACTAAGTTCCCTTGCTAGACTGAACACCAGGGTCCAGGCTTTAAACCCTTGTGTCCTCCACAAAACTCAGCATAGACCCTTGCTCCAAGGAGATAGTCAATAAACCAGGAACCAGTTAAATGATCAACCTGCTCCATAAATAGCCCTCCCCGTTCATGTGTTTACTATCTCTCAGGTTCATCTTCCACATTGTCTCCTATACGCTTATCCCTTCAGCTACTCCAGTCCACACAGAGTCCCCCACACTTGCTCTGCATTTCCTCATCTGATTTCCTCTGCCTGGATTCTTCTTCTGAGCCCTTCTCTCTTGCCCTTCCAGGCTCAGGACAGTGTTTCCCAACATACTCCCACTCCCTTCAACTCCAGCTGATTTTGATTCGTTCTCTTATAAGACTCTGTGCATTCCTTTATCATAAAGCTTTTCAGATAGCTTCTTTTCTTGTGTTTTTCACATTAGACCATGAGTTCATTGAGGGGCTGGGACTATTGCAGTATCACCAAGTGTAGAAGCTGGTACATAGCAGGCACTCATTTATCCAACAAATATTTATAGAGCACTCATCATATGCCAGGCAAAATACCTGTCTTCATGGCAACAGGCAAGGAACAAATGTGTAAATAACAAAATACCAGGCACAGGTAAGTGACATAAAGAGAAATAAAACTGGGAATTCAAACCAGGTACAAATGATGAGAGGTGCTATTTTAGCTAGGGTGGTCAGGGAAGGTTTCTCTAAGGAAGGAGCATTTGAGCAGAGACCTAAAGGAAGGGAGGCAGTAAGTCATGTGGCTATCTGAGGGAAGATCTTGCCAGGCAGAGAGAACAGTAATTGCAAAGGCCCTGGGACAGGAGCATCCTTAGCACATGCAAGGAACAGCAAGGCCACTGAGGCTGGAACAGAATGAGTGAGTGGCGAGAGTGTTAGGAAATGAAATCCAAGGTGGGCAGGGTCAGATCTTGCAGAGCCTTTGGGGCATGTGGAGGAGTGTGGTTTCCATTCCATGTGTAATGAGCAGCTCAGTAAATGTCTGTTAAGTTGAATTACTTGAGTTGAGTTGAACTGAACCAAATTGGGTTTCACTGAACTGAACAGAATTGGGTCTCATCTTAGTATGGACTGCACAGAATTTTTGAACCATGGACTATCCCAGTCTGCCCTTATTACCTACAAATGGGAAAGCACTATGAACAGTCCCATTTCGCAATTGAAAAGCCTGTTAATGTGAGAGTTTTCCCGTTCTGGAAATAGCACAGCCTTCCAGGTTGTTCCAAAAGCTTTGTGGCCAGTGACACCTTTGCCAGCCCCCCCACTCACACCAGTTTCGTTGTGGTGGCAGATCAGGTACAGGAAGTATCTAAACTCAAGAGGAATGTGGTCCTGATGCTGGCCCATCATTTCTGACTCTCGCAGAGTCTGAGGTCTTTGAGGGTCACTGGGATTTATTCTGGGCCCATGGCCAGGGTCTTGGACCTTACTTTTCACATAGTTTTCACCCAAGCCTGGTTCTCACTGAATCTTAATTATCTGGATTCCTACTCTTAATATAACTGAAAATAAACCACACTTGGCTGTTTTTATCATTTTACTTCGTCTTTATAAAACCATTCCAGTGAACCATCACCCAGAGTTAAGTGGGAAACCCACCAGAATTGAAGCTAAGCAAATTCATAGGATCAATCGTACATTCATTGATTCATTTAACAAAAATTCATTCATTCACTCAAAGAATGTTGATTGAGGACCTACAAGGTACCAGGCACTACACTAAGTGCTGGGAATACCACGGAGCACAGGGTAAGGCCCTGCCCTCATGAAGCTGATGGTCTCGTAGAGGAGACCGAACAAACCAGGACACTAATATAAAATGTCATCTTGAGTAGTGGCAAGTGCTGCTATGTGCAAGTGTAGGGGATACAAAGATGAATAATTCATGCCCCCAAAGTGTGGTTCGGGTGGTGATAAAGATGTAAATTATATCAATAATATAAGCGGCATTATGGAATTATGTACAAAATGCTGTGGAGGTGGAGGGAACCAGTGACTAACTGTGTTGTGGGTATGGGGGGTTTTGGGGGAATACTTCCTAGAGGAGGTGACATTCGATCAAGAGAAGTAGGACTTAACTGCATGGAGAGGGTAAAAAGGGAGAGGACACGACAGCAGGAGCAAAGGCAGGGAGATGCGAGCAAATGTGTGTTCCAGAAATGGCTGGTCATTTGGTGTGGCTGGAGCACATCGGTGCTGGACAGGCATGGGATGGGAGCATGAGAGAGTGGAAACATTCGTGGGCCGAGGCCAGTTAATAAATCGGCAGGCCAAGGAATTTATCCTTTTACCAGATGACCAGATTTACACATTAGCACATTCATCCTGGCAGCAACGTGAAAGGATTGGAGAGCAAAACTAGAATCAGGAAACTATTATGAAAATAATGCAATGATCCAATCCTAAAAAGTCTGTATAGACGTGGCCAGTCAGTTAAACTTGGAGTGTTGGACTCTTAGGGTGGGGAGGGACTCTAAAGGTCGTCTAGTCCAACCATCCACTGGATGTTTGCGTCTCCTTCCTAAGGTCCTTCCCAAGGGATGGTCCAGCCAAGGCACCAGCCCTCGAGGCTTCCTTCCCACCCAGCTTCAGAGAGCCGAGATCCTCTGAGGTCTTACCTATGTGGAGCTGAGACCTCTCTGGAGCTACCACCACTACTCCTTCTTTTGCTCCTTGGGGCTTCCAGGACCAGTTCAATTCCTAATTCAGATGCAACTTTTCACAGTTTAAAACCAGCTATAGGGCCGGCCCCGTGGCTTAGCGGTTAAGTGCGCGTACTCTGCTGCTGGCGGCCCGGGTTTGGATCCCGGGCGCGCACCGACGAACCGCTTCTCCGGCCATGCTGAGGCCACGTCCCACATACAGGAACTAGAAGGATGTGCAGCTATGACATACAACTATCTACTGGGGCTTTGGGGGGAAAATAAATAAATAAAATTAGAATCGAAAGCCCAGAAATAAACCCACACATCTATGGACAGCTAATCTTTGACAAAGGAGCCAAGAACATACAATGGGGAAAAGAAAGTCTCTTCAACAAATGGTGTTGGGAAAACTGGATAGCCATATGCAAAAAAATGAAAGTAGACCCTTACCTTACACCATACACAAAAATTAACTCCAAATGGATTAAAGACTTGAATGTAAGACCTGAAACTGTGAAACTTCTAGAAGAAAACATAGGCAGTACGCTCTTTGACATCAGTCTTAGCAACATCTTCTCAAACACCACGTCTGACCGGGCAAGAGAAACAACAGAAAAAATAAACAAATGGGACTACATCAAACTAAAAAGCTTCTGCACAGCAAAGGAAACCATCAACAAAACAAAAAGACAACCTAACAATTGGGAGAAGATATTTGCAAACCATACTTCTGATAAGGGCTTAATCTCCAAAATATATAAAGAACTCATGCATCTTACCAACAAAAAAACTACCAACCCAATTAAAAAATGGGCAAAGGACCTGAACAGACATTTCTCCAAAGAAGATATACAGATGGCCAACAGACACATGAAAAGATGTTCAAAATCATTAACTATCAGGGAAATGCAAATCAAAACTACAATGAGATATCACCTGACGCCCGTCAGAATGGCTATAATTAACAAGACAGGAAACAACATGTGTTGGAGAGGATGTGGAGAGAAGGGAACTCTCATACACTGCTGGTGGGAGTGCAAACTGGTGCAGCCACTATGGAAAACAGTATGGAGATTCCTTAAAAAATCAAGGATAGAACTACCATATGATCCAGCCATCCCACTGCTGGGTATTTATCCAAAGAACTTGAAAACACCAATTTGTAAAGGTACATGCACCCCTGTGTTCATTGCAGCGTTATTCACAATAGCCAAGACTTGGAAGCAACCTAAGTGCCCATCAAGGGACGAATGGATAAAGAAGCTGTGGTATATATACACAATGGAATACTGCTCAGCCATAAGAAACGATGAAATCCAGCCATTTGTGACATCATGGATGGACATTGAGGGTATAATGCAAAGTGAAATAAGTCAGAGGGAGAAGGTCAAATACTGCATGATTTCCTTCATTAAGTAGTAGATAATAACAACAATAAACAAACACATAGGGACAGAGATTGGATTGGTGGTTACCAGAGGGGAAGGGGGGAGGGAGGAGGGTGAAAGGGATAATTCGGTACATGTGTGTGGTGATGGGTTGTAATTAGTATTTTGGTGGTGAACATGATGTAATCTATGCAGAAATAGAAGTACAATGATGTACACCTGAAATTTTTACAATGTTATAAACCAATGTTACTGCAATAAACAAAAAATTAAACTGGAAAAAAAAATAAATAAATAAATAAATAAAACCAGCTATAATTCAGCGAGCACCTTCTGTGTGCCAGGCAAGCCTGCCGGGCACATAATCCCCATTTCCAGATTGGAACCTGGGCTCATTGGCCGTGTGACCTGCTGAGATCTGGTCACTGACCCAATTAACTGGCAGCACCAGGATTAAAACCCAAAGCGGTCTGATTCTGGAGCCCTGGACCCTTGGAAATAGCTATCAATTTAACTTGACACACATTTATTTAGCACGTACCCTCATGAAAGCCCCTGCCCTGGGTATCATAGGAGGTGAATAATGGTTAATGAGTTCCAGGGCTCCTCATCCCAGTGATTCGGACAGTGGAGTCGACACCCAAGCATCATGATAATGTGTACTTGGCTTTGGCCTGCAGCCTGGCTGTCCCAGAAGAGGAGAGTGATTTATGTTTGGCCCATTGCATAGGCCTGGTTCCTGCTGGTAGCACTGGGGCAAGCCCAATTCAGGAGCTACCCCAAGGAGTCTGTGTCTGGGAAAGAAGGTCTGTATCCCGGGAGGATACAGGAGGAGGATATACCTAGAAAGGTGGAAGGTGTGAGACCAGTGTATATAATCAGATGGTATGTATAATCAGATTTCAGTAAAGCGAAGCTTCAACCTGGATGCGTCCCAGTGATGAGCAGAGAGGAACAGAGCAAGACTGAGAGGCTGGAAAGCTGGAAGCAGAATGAGAACAGTAAGGAACTGCTGGGAAAAGCCATCCAGAACCAAGCCTGTGCACTGAGCGTGTATGCAGGAGCTCCCCCTTCAGGCAGCTTGTGGTATTGCTACAGTTGTGGCTGGAGGACTTACAGGAAATGGACAGGACTGACAAAATGAGGTTTTTGTTAGCAGATTTACCTTCCTAGTTGTGTTTTTCTTTTTTTTTTTTTAAGTTTATTTATTTATTTATCCCCCCAAAGCCCCAGTAGACAGTTGTACGTCATAGTTGCACACCCTTCTAGTTGCTGTATGTGGGATTCGGCCTCAGCATGGCTGGAGAAGTGGTGCGTCGGTGCGCGCCTGGGATCCGAACCCAGGCCGCCAGCATCAGAGCGCGTGCACTTAACTGCTAAGCCACGGGGCCAGCCCTAGTTGTGTTTTTCTTAATCTGATCTTTAAATTGGTAACAACTTAGACTGGATGTGTTAGATGGCTGATGTACGTGAAGATGCCTGAATGTAAATCTTCCATGTAATTGTACTTCTTCGCCTATTACCCCTTGTATCCTCTCAGTGGCCCTGTGAGGAAGGACCAGTGGGCATTATCCTCGCTCTTCAGATGAGAGAGGGATCTAAGGGTTAGGTAGACATCTTTGTCTCGTCCGCTCACCATGCACCCAGCTTCCATTCAGCACCAGCGCCCACACCCCAGCTGAATCTGGACACCCTTGCCAGCCCACATCCCTCCATCTCAGAGAAATCCTTCTCCTGACCTGCCCAGGCTCATCCCTGGATGAGATTTGCTTTGGTTCCTCTGTTGGTAATTACTCTGCCTGCCCTGGGGCTGGCCCCAGAACTCAACCCCTTTGCTAGCTGGTTGAGAGAGAGAGACTATAAGAATTCTCCTGAGAGGATTGAACGGGTTGTGGTGGGTGGGGAGGGGACACGTCTAGTCCCCTTCCATCTCGCCAGATAATCAGCCCTGACTATTTTGTGCAGAAGGAGAGGGTCTCCCTGGAGTACTGACCTGTACAAGGAGGCTTTTCCTAGAAAGCACCAAAGTCCAGCTTAATAAATAGCCCTTTTGGATTCTTTTTTATTAAAATCACAAGCTTCCTTCCTGGCTTCTGTCATCTCTCACTTCCAGACTCAGCAAAATGTAAAATTGGTAACATTTAGTCCGAGAATTGCACATATGTTGTCTTCTCATGCGTGTGGAGAGCCCATAAATCGGCTAAATGGCCAAATGGTTGTTTTGTGTAGGCACCAAAACTGCCTCTTTTCCTCCTTGATTTTTAAGGCTCTCTGGGGATTTCTCTTTTCTTTCCTTCGTTTCTCCATGTTGCTTTTTTATTTTTATTTTTCCTGGGAAATCCTATCCCCTGCCTTTTCAAAGGACCCCCTCCCCTCATTCTACATAGTGACATTCCCTTTTTTTTTTATTATCCTAGTTAGTCTTGGCCTTTCCGGCAATCTGAGACTGATGATGTTTCTCTGTTCAACACTTATGACCAATCTAACTCCGAAAAGGATTTGAGCTAGACTCACAGTATGAATTAGATACAAAAGAACCACAAAACAAGGGTAACAATACAAAAAAAACATGTCGTTAACACTAAGGAAGACCACTGTACCAGAAAATCTCTCCTAAGGTTTGTTACTGCAATTGAGCACAAAATTTAGCTTTGAGTTTCCTAACCTCCAAGGCAAACAGGGAAACATGCATTATAAAGCTCTCATCATTTAGTTTAAACACACACACGACATAATCTTTACAAAAAACTGTTCACAAAAGGATCTTTTCTGACTTGAGCAAGTTCAATCCAGGGCTGATATTCCGAGACCTGTCTGGTGATCTGAATCACCTGTGGAGCTTTTAAAAACAAACTATAACAGAGTCTAGGGGTACGTCTCAGGAAATCACTGGAGTGTGCCGGGAACAGTCAGGGTCTTTTTGAGTCACATGATCACATTTATAAACAGTAGCATTCATAAAAATGCCCGGGGGGAGTAGGGAGGGTGTACGGGAATCATGACCTTTTCCTACCTAAGGGGATCTTAGAGTTCATATGGCCCAGTGTTCTCACTTCACTGATGAACTGAGGCTTCTCAGTGTTCACTGACTCAGTCAGTGCCACACTGGTCTTGGGAGCAGCGACATAATAATGACTAAGCACGTGGACTGTGGATTCTGGCAGACTTGGGATCAAACCCCAGCTCTGCCCCAGTGTCTGTGGTATCCTATATAAATTACTGAATCTTGCTAAGCCTCAGTTGCTTATCTGTAAAATGGGATGATAATAATAATTCCCTTCCAAGGTCGTTTTTATAATTAAATGAAATAGCATACATTTAAGCTTTTTGCACAGAACCTGAAACATCATAAGCACTCAAGAAATGGTGGATGCTATAAAATCCTGATGATGCAGATCGTGATGATGGAAAAATTAGGTCAAAAATTCCAGTTGCCTCATATCTCCTGCAGCCCTCTTTCTACTGCCTCATTCTACCAGGATTCCCATCTGAAATTATACTGACCTGAAGGACATCCCTTAGAACTGCGCTGTCCAATAGGGTAGCTGCTAACCATATGTGGCTTTTTAAAGTTCAATTCATTAAAATTGAATAGAATTAGAAGTTGAGCTCCTCGGCGGCACTAGCCACATTCTAAGTGCTCAGTAGGCACATGTGGTTTGTGGCTCTTGCATTGGACAGAAAAGATATAGAATATTCCCGTCATAGCTGAAAGTTCTATTGGAAGCTGCCTTTATGGCTTTTTCTCCCCTTAACTTCATTATGTCAGTATTTTTATTCTTTATTTATTTATTTCAAAAGATCATACTATTATTTTAAGCTAGAAAAAAAGGTTCTGTGATCTCTGAAGTATACTGGTGAGGACTCTTGAGGCCCACAGAGCCTTCTGCAAACATGCTTCTGACTCAAAGCATGAGTCATTGCATGGCGGCCCAAGAAGACCCAGGAGTCAGCTGCCTTAAGTCTGTGTTTTGATAAGTACGGTTCTGATTGATCAGGGCTGGAGTATGAATTTAATCCGTCCTGTCCTACTGTCAAATGCAGGGTAATGTGTGTTCAAAGGGTTTATTACAAGGGAACTAGAATATCGTTTTCTCAAAGCCACAGCCCAGTGGCAAAGACACCAAGGACAGCAGAGGGGGAAGCTCTAGAGCATGCTCAGCCTCTCCTTTTTTGGATGGAAAAAAGAGATTCTGCACCATGTTTTGAAATTGATCTGTTAATGGAATATTATTCAGCCGTGAGAAAGAGGGAAATCCTGCCATTTGCAACAACATGGATGTACCTTGAGGGCATTATGCTAAGGGAAATAAGTCAGACAGAGAAAGACAAATGCTGTGTGATCTCACTTATATGGAATCTAAAAAAGCTGAACTCATAGAAAAGAGTTGATTGGTGGTTACCAGGGGCTGGAGAGTGGGGGAAATGGGGGGATGTCATTCAAAGGGTACAAACTTCCAGCTATAAGATGAATAAGTTCTGGGGATCTAATGTACAACATGGTGACTATAGTTAACAATACTGTATTATATACTTGAAAGTTGTTAAGAAAGTAAATCTTAAATGTTCTTACCATAAAAAAGAAATAGTAATTATGTGAGGTGATGAAAGTGTAACTAACCCTACTGCGGTAATCATTTTGCAGTATATATAAGTGTATCAGATCATCACACTGAACACCTTACCCTTACACAATGTTATGTCCATTATACCTCACTAAAGCTGGAATAAAATAGCTAAAATAAAATAAAATTGATCTGTTAATTTTAAATTTAAAGTTTCTCCTTGCAAGAGAACTTTTGCAAGGATAAAGACTTTGAGATATGTTTCTGATTCCAAGAGCATCTGTATTGTTATTTTTATTGGTTGGGTTAATTATGATAAATGCAAAGCCATTGTCAGTAAATTTTCACAAGGTTGATGTGCAAACTCAACTTCCTGTGACATAGTTTATACCTTTAAATGAACAACAATTCATTGTAGCAAATATTTTAATAAATGTAGTTTCTAGAGACAAATATAGTCTCAAGGTTACAGGTTCACAGTCTTTAGAAGATAACTGTTAAAAGGAAAGGTTTTTGTCTTTTTTTGGTAAACAGAAAGAAACTCAAATCCATGGTGACACAATAAAGGAAAAATAGATATTTGACTTAAATGTTATGGGAACTGAGAGGAGTGTCACTTAGAATTAGATTTGGTTATGAGAGACAAAAATCCTAAATAGCAGGTATTTAAACAAGATAGTTTATTTCTCATATAAACAAAGTCTGGAAGTAAGAATCTAGGGCAGGTATGGCTACTTAAGCAATTGTCAGAAATCCAGATCCTCCTTCTATCTTTTTGCTCTGCCATCATCAGCATATGACTTTCACCTCATGGTCCAATTTGGCTGCTTGAGTGCCAGCCATTGTGTCTACATTCTTGCCAGCAGAATGGAAGAAGACCAGAGAAAGTCAGGCCTCCTCCCTTTAGAGACCTTCCTAGAAGTCTAACAAGAAATTTCTGTTTATATCATTGTAAGAACCAGTCTCCTAGCTGCAAGGGAGGCTGAAAAATGTATGCTAGGTGGTCATGAGCCCAGCTAAAGATTGGGGGTTTTATTACTAAGGAAGTAGAGGAGAACACATGAGGGACACCCAGCAGTCTCCGCCAGAGTATAAAAATATTTTCCATTAACTTTCTAAACAAATGGTTATGGGGAACCCATTGTTTTGCATTCTCAGAGGTATTTTTGTCAATCTATTCATAATGTTTCTTTTCAAATACTTTTCAAGATTTTGTGTTTTTCAACTGCAATTCTGAGGAAAAATTAAAGTTTTAGGAGTTTATAGTTTTATTCCAGAAGTTACAAGGCCCTGCATCGTCCTTCCCTCTCTCTATCCAGTGTTATCTCCTACCAACCCGCCTCCATGTCAGCTCCAATCACACCAAGCTGAGTTCCTCCAAAGCACTCTGCCCCAGCCTGCCTCTGGGCCTTTGCACATGCTGTAGCCTCTGCCTGGAAATGACAGGATGCATGGCTACTAGCCCTGGCTCTGGGTCCAGCTGCCTGCATGTGTATCCCAGTACTGCTGCTTATAACTCTGTACCCTTAGGCAAGTTACATAACTTCACTGTGCTCCGTTTCATTATCTGTAGAATGAAGATAATAATAGTACCTACTTTATGGTTCTTGTCATTATCAAATGAGCCAATGAAAGAAAAACGCTCAGCACCATGCCTGGCATTTAGGAGCCCTCAATAATAGCTAACTTTTTTGAGCGTTTACTATGTGCTAAGCACCTTGCAGATATTCTCTCACTTAATCTTCACAACAACCCTGTTGGGTGACCTTACTACTTCTCCTGTTTTACATATGAGGAAACTGAGGCACAGAGCAGTTAGGTAAATTGCCCACAGTCCCACAGCTAGGAGGTGATGGAGCCTGGACTCAAATGTAGGGCCTTCTATCTCTGGGGTGCATGCCCTTTCCAGCGCACCAGCACCAGATCTGAAGGCGCGCTGAGTTTCCTTTGTAAGGCCGTGTGCTGCCTTGTGCAGACTTTTATGAGAATCCTTTTGGAGGCAGGGGCAGGCCCAGATGACCCCTGAAAGCCCATCCCTGGCCTTTGCCTCTTGGCCTTGACCTTTTAGACTTCCCGAGCCACTGCTCCCAGGATATGAAGCTGTGCGGCCTCTGCCACCTCCCGGATGTCTATCTTTTGTGCCCAAGGCTGCAGGAAAGGTTTTGCAGCAGCCCCGAACAGAGCCTGTGGCTTCCCCACTTCTGCAGCCACGGCTCCCCTCCCAGGGCCATTTATATCCTAGGCCCCATCATCATTCCACCCACTTGAGATCAGCTTCCCACCACAGAGGCCTCTGTGCCCCTCAGCCAGGCCCGTCTGTGGTGCAGCCAGCAGCCTAGGCAGGAGAAGGGCGGGCTGCTCTGCTGATCCCTGCATCGTGTATGAGGAAGGACCTCGGGCCTGCCAAGCATCCTGCAGCTCAGAGCTGGCATTCTCTAGACCTGAGGCTCTCAGCCTTTGATGGGCATCAGAAACCCCTGCAGAACGGAGTAGATGCAGATGCCAAGTGTAGTGGGCTGAATAATGGCCCCCCAAAATATCAGGTCCTAATCCCTGCAACCTATGAATGTTATTTTATAAAGAAAAAATGTCTTTGCAGATCTTGGTTAAGGATCTTGACTGGGGAGATTATCCCAGATTATCTGGGTGGGCCATAAATCCAGTCACATGTCCTTATAAGAGAGAGAGAGATTTGACACACACAGAAGAGGAAAAGGGATGTAAACACAGAGGCAGAGAGGGCAGTGACGTGGGTGCAAGCCAAGGAACGCTGGCAACCACCAAAAGCTGGAAGAGATGAGGAGCGGGCTCTCCCCTAGATCCTCTGAAGGGAGCACAGCCCTGCTGGCACCTTGATTTTGGACTTCTGGCCTCCAGCACTCTGAGAGAAGACATTTCTGTTGTATTAAGCCACCAAGTTTGTGGGAGTTTGTTACAGCAGCCACAGGAAACTAATACACCCAGCAAATGGGCTAGAACCTTGGAATATGCATTTTAATCAATTCCCCTGGGTGATTTTGAGTCCCCCCTACAAAGATGGAGAAGTAGACAGAGACCTAGACTGCAACTCCAGGAGGACTGTGAATTCTCACACTCCGTCATTTTTGCTCCTCTCCTATTCAAATTGGGCGAGACGGGAGCACGTCGAATGCTTAAATGCTGATGGGAAAGTAGAGACAGGAGGTGGAGGTTGAGTTATGGGACTGCAGGGAGATAAATGATGGAGGCACGTCCCCAGGGAAGCAGAGCGGGGGATGGGTGGAGGAGGAATCCTTCCTGTCCGGCATGGGAGCAGGAGACGAAGGCTGGAGATGTGCAGCTGGTTGTCCGCAGGGAGGAGACTGTTATTCGTGTATCATTTTTGCTCTGCCTGGACCTCAGCACTCCATTTACAACCCTCCAGCTCTCTAAGTCACCTTCTTCAGAATGTGACAGGAAAGCCAAAGAAGGTTCCGTGGTCAGTCACATGCACCTGCTGGCACCATTAGCAGAAATCACCTCCTCACCCTGTACCCCGTGGCACCTGCCCCATTTCAGGGCATTTATATAATCACCCGTTAATGGGACTGACTTGCACACTGCAAGGGACTTGTTCTTCTGGTGTGAAACGACTTATTCTTCCCTAAAAGCATTGACCCTACCCACGATGCCTTGTTTCACACTTCCCAAGCAGCGTGTGTGTGCACTCGGGGTGTCAGGAAGGGGTCCTCCGAGTATCCAGCCCCGGAGCTTCCTCCCTGCCCCGGCCGATCATGTATGACGGTGAAGGGGCAGAATCAGTGTAGAAAGGGGAGGCTGCATGGCTGCAAACAGTTAAGTCCTCTTGCACCTGTTGGAGGTGCGTATGAGTCAGGGTTCTCCAGAGAAACAGAACCAAAAGGATGTGTGTATGACCCAGGCAAGAGTTGATGTTGCAGCTTGAATCCAAAGGCATTTAGCTGGCAGAATTCCCTGTTCTTCGGAGGAGGTCAGTCTTTTTCTCTTACGGCCTCCAACTGATTAGATGAGGCCCACCCACCTTATGGAGGAGAATCTGCTTTACTCCAAGTCCACCGATTTAAATGTTCATCTCATCTAAAAAAATACCTTCACGGCATCCTCCAGACTAGTGTTTGACCACACATCTGGGTGTTGTGACCTA
This sequence comes from Diceros bicornis minor, assembly GCF_020826845.1. NCBI lineage: Eukaryota > Metazoa > Chordata > Mammalia > Perissodactyla > Rhinocerotidae > Diceros > Diceros bicornis. Next base: position 16,761,167 of record NC_080764.1, on the reverse strand, counting down.
GCCAAGATGACACATAAAGTTAACCATCACAGGGTGTATTTTTTTAAGCATTTACATTCCCAGGATGATGCTAAACACTGGCGTGAATACAAAATACCTATCAGACAATGAGGTGGATGCTTGGTTCAGAACAAACTCCCCAAGACTGAAAGATTCTGTTTCATAAGATTGTTGGAAGACTAAAGGAGAATCCTAGTGGGAGGCAGACCCCACCTCCCACGATAGAGGCTGACATCAGCTGACGCTTGGTCTCCCAGCCTCCCTTGCATCTTGGCACAGGCTTGGGAACCAGGCTCAGCCAATCCGACATACCGGCCAACTTGAATCAGGAGGTCCAGGTACAAACACGGTCCTTCTTCCGTTCCACCGTCTCCCGGGCCTCCAACCACTCTTGCAGCTCTCTCACTTCTGGCCTCACTTTCTCCCTCTTAAAATAATAGAATTCACCTTCCCTGCTTTCTGGCTTCTGTCATAATACTCCCTAGGGCCTGGTTACTCAAAACGAGGTCCATAGTCTGGCAGCTGCATCATCACCTGGGAGCTCGTTAGAAATGCAGAATCTCAGGGCCTGCCCCAGACCCCGACTCAGAATCTGTATATTAACAAGATCCCAGACAATTCATACGCAATTAATGTTTGAGAAGCACGGATCTAGAACACACGGCTTGGCTCCTCCCACTCCAAGCTGTCCGCAGGAACCACCCTCGTGGGCAGTCCGACCACACTTTGCACAATAGGGCTGTCACTATAGTAACCAGCCATGGCCACCTCTGGCCTCTGCCATCTTGCTAGCTTTGGTGCCACCAATCCAGTGAGATCCCAGTGAATATTGCTATAGAAACCAGCACTGGGTATAGTCTACCATCAATGTTGCTGCTTTTCCTTCATTCTCTGTATCTCTGGAATTATGAGCTTCCTAAACCACAGTCAAACATCTAAATTCCTCTCCAGACTAAGAAAGACTCAACAAATAACAAAGATGAAAAGTCAGGGCCATACAATTTATAAAGGAAAGGCATGGCAACCACAGAGGTTTCTTTTGATTTGGAAAGAGGAGCATCCCTCTGCGTCGCTCTGTGTAACAAGGCCTTTTCCTCCATCCGACGGAGAGAAGGTTGAATGATGCTGAAAACCACGTTGGTAAATAATGATGATAACATCTGCCACTTATGGAGCACTTTCTTGGTACCAGGTGCCGGGCTAAGTACATCATCCCATCCAATTCTTACAATCACCTCTGAATTAGTTTCCTGTGGCTGCTGTAAAAAATTGCTACAAATGTGGAGGCTTACACCAGCACAGATTTATTACCTTACGGTTCTGGGGGTCAGAAACACAAAATCAGGCTCAGTGAGCTCCAGTTAAGGGCCAGTTCCTTCCGGAGGCTCTCCGGGAGAATCTCTCTTGCCTTTTCTAGCTTCTGGAGGCCGCCTGCATTCCTTGGCTCATGACCCCTTTCTTGCTTTAGTCCAACTTCTGGCGTCAGTCCTCACATCTCATATGGACCTTCTTGCCTCCCTCTTCTAAGGACCCCTGTGATTGCATTTAGGACCCACCTGGATGACTCAAGATAGCCTTCTCTTCTCAAAATTCTTAACCTCATCACATGGTGCAAAGTCCATTTTGCCAGATACGGTAACATTCACAGGTTCCAGGGATTAGGCTGTGGACATCTTCGGGGGGGCCGTTGTTTAGCCAACCACACCCTCTGAGTAGGTACTGTTATTATCCCCATTTTTCTGATAAGAGAACTGAGGCAGGACAATTGGAAAACCTTGTTCGAGGTCACACAGCTAGAAGGTGAAGCTGGAATCCAACTCCTGGGCAGCCTCTCTCCAAAGCCCAAGGTTCTAACCTCTGCACTGTATGGCCTCCAAATGGCTTTCAACTCATCCACTGTGGTCACTAGGTTGAAGGAAATGAACCCAAAACTCTAAAGAGTTTGGGCCTCCAACTGAAGCTCCTCTACAGCAGACTAAAACCTCAAGGGCAGGGCAGGACTTAAGTCAACCCACAGGTGTATTCGTCAGCCAGGGTCTCCATAACAGATGAACACAGACTAGGTGGATGACCAAAAGAAATTTATTTTCTCACAGTGCTGGGGGCTGGAAGTCTAAAATCAAGGTGTCGGCAGGGTTGGTTATTTCTGGCTGCCCTGGTTGCCTCTTTTCACACGGTCTCTCCTCTGTGCACACACGCCCCTGCTGTCTCTCTGTGTCCTAATCTCCTCTTCTTACAGGGACACTGGTCATACTGAATTAGAGCCCACCCTACTGGCCTCACTTTAATACAGTTACATTCTGAGGCACTGGGGGTTAGGGCTTCCACATATGAATTTGGGGGGACACAGTTTAGCCCATATGAACAGATATTGTCTCTGACCTCAGGAACAAGGCAGTTTAGGTGTCTGAGATGAATTCCAGAGCCCTATGGATGCCCTCACTCCCGGCTTTAATCCTTGGTCCACGTTCTTCACCCCTGTGTCCCCCTCCTCACCTGCCCTGACCCCATCAATATCCTGGCTCCGTGACTATATTAGTTTCCTGTGGCTGCTGTGACAAATTACCTCACACTTCGTGGGTTAAAACAACACACATTTATTTTCTTACAGTTCTGGAGGTCAGTAGTTTAAAATCAGTTTCACTGGGCTGCTATCAAGGTGTCAACAGGGCTGTTTTCTTCCAGGGGCTCTGAGGGAAGAATCCATTTCCTCACCTTTTCCAGCTTCTAGAGCTGCATTCCATGCATTCCTTGGCTCGTGGTCCTTTCCTCCATCTTTGAAGCCAGGAACAGAGCATCCTGCTTCAGTATCATCTGTGTCAAATCACTGTTTCCCTCCTATAAGGACCCTTGTGATAGCATTTAGGGCCCACGTGGATAATCCAAGATACTCTTCCCTTCTCAAGATCCATAACTGAATCCCATCTGCAGAGTCTCTTTGGCCATCAACATTCATAGGTTTCAGGGAATAGGACCTGATATCTTTGGGGGCCATTCCTCAGCCTACCATAGTGATCCTTCCTTACACATGTCCTGGCCACTCCATCTGCACTGGAGGGACAAATAGGAGATGATGCATATGAAAGCCCTTGGTGAGATGTAAATATGTTTTCTGCCTCAGGGCCTTTGCACTGTCTGTTACTGCTGCCTGGACTGTCCATTCCTCTACACACACATTCACATATGGCTGATTCCTACACATCTTTGAGGTTTTATCACCTTCTCAGGGAGGCCTTCCCACCAGCCCACCTCAACCCTGCTTAGTCTCTATCTCAGCACCCTGGCACCTATCACAATTTGTAATTTCTTTATTACTTGTTGGTTTATGTTTCTTATCTATCTCCCTGTTAGATCGTTAGCTCTAGGAGGGCAGGGACCTGGTGAGTCCTGTTCTCCGTTCTATCCTCAGCCCCTGAGAGTGTGCCTGCAATATGGGTGCTCCCTAAAGCATTGTTGGGTGAATAAATGACGTTAAGAGATGATACTGCCTCAGTTACCCACCCTTGGCCGGGTTTGGGTTTTATCCTTGAAGGTACTGCCTCTGGGTACACCTGTGGCTCAGTATTTCCCAAATCCAGCCATGACCTCTTTGTGGAAGGGTCTTATCTCCTAATCTCTCCAAAGCTTTCTGTCCCCATCACCAGGACCCTCATGTGCTTCCCATCTTCCCTGCTCCACACGCTAGCCCCTTCCTCAGCCCCCAGGCAGCTGGCTATTTTAATCGAATCAAAGAATTCTGGATTAGGAAGGAACCAAATAGACCAAGGGTTGGCCAACTATGACCCACCATCTGATGTTGTGACTAAAGTATTCTTGGAATGCAGCCATGTTCTTTCATTTATGTATTGTGTGTGGCGTCTTTCTCACTACAATGGCAGAGTTGAGTAGTCGAATAGAGACAGCAGGACCCATAAAGCCTAACATATTTACTCTCTGGTCCTTTACAGAAAAGGTTTGCTGACCCCTGAAATAGACCATCTGATCCAAATCTACCCACTTTACAGATGAACACACTGAGAGCCAAAACATTTACAGACCAGAGCCAGAGTCCTCCTATGAGCTACTGGCAGATTCAGGACAGGAGTTCAGTTCTGCAGAATCCTAAACAGGCTTCTCCCACAAATCATACCATCCCCTTTACACCCAGCCCCTCCCCAGTGACACTCCCTTTCAGTTCTGGGTGGTCACCCTCATCACCAGCTCTCTCTTCTCTGTCAGAGAGGCCCCACATGTCTGTTCTCCATCTCTTGCTTGAATCTGGGCCCAACAACCTTCCTGAGCTCACTTACCCTCCTGACCCCAGAAGAAGCCCATCTATGCTTTCTCTTCCCTTCTAGAACCTCTGGTCCCACCCCCACAGACCTTCTCTTTGAACACCACAGCAAAGATTTCCATGGCCACTGCCCTGTTTGAGTTGACCGTGTTCCCCTCTGTTCACCTCAGGCCACCCGGTCGGGGGTTATCAAACCTGGCTTGCTCCAGAATCCCAGAGGAGCTTATTTAGAATGCAGATGGCCGGGGCCCCACCCCAACCTGTTGAACCAAAACTCTGGGGGTGAAGTCAGGGCCTTGGCCATTTTCACATACTCCCTCCCGTGATCCTGATGTTGAACATGGTCTCAGAACCACTTCGCTAAGCCAGAAGGTCCTCAAGCTTCCTCTAGGTTTTAGTCACTACAGACAACTTCAGAACAAAGTCCGCGGCCAGGAGAACATTGTTCTCTTAAAAAATATATAAGGTGATTGCAATCTTTTTTCCCCTCACCCTCTCCTTAACACAAGGCCCTAGAATTCTTTCCCATCTCCGACTCCTCCAAAAGAAACATCACAAATAACACTACTTTTTCCCTCCGAGTAGACAAGATAAGAAGATTTTTAAATGAGTTGCTGGCAAAGAATTCATGAGCTTATAAACTATTGCGGTCACAGTGACGGAAAAAAAGGCAATGTTGAAAGGAGAGAATAGGTATGTAGAAAATTCCAGAGGAGGCTGGAATCCTGGGGTTCAAGGTTTCTTATTCTGGTGCTCACCAGCTGTCTTGGTAAAGGTGTTATTCTGAAGGCGGCAGGGTCTCTTTTTCTCCTCTTCTGTATTCATGAGGAGCTGGCGGGCGTGCCCTGGGCCTCGCATCTAACAGGAAAGACAGCAGCCGAAGGGCAGTCTGTGATGGAGACCCCGCCCCCCCCGCCCCCCCCCCCCCCCCCCCCCCCCCCCCGGCACGGGGAGTTGTGGGCTGTGCTGGGGGCACTGAGCAAAGGGAAGGCAGGACAGGGGGTGGGGGTGCTGCCTCTGAAAAACAACCCAGAGGGGAGCTCTCTGAGCACTCCGGGCTAGTGACGGAGACATGGTGACAAAAATAAGTCCTGCTCACCTGAGACAGTAGAATCCAATTCAATTTCAAGTCAGTGTGTGTTTATTGAGTGCCTGATTCAGTTTAGGTGATGGAGAGAAGGAGAGAATGAGCACGACAGCCTAAGCAGCAGGCTGATTCAGGCAGAAATTCCCTGGGAGTCTGCCCCACAGGTCCATGGGTCCAGAAACTCGATTTTATCCGTTTCACCCTGTAAGAAATTGGTAAATCTCAGTCTGTTTCATAAACAAATATTGATTAAGTGCTTACAGCCTGCCAGGCACTGTCCTGGGGCTGGGGCTGGATCAGGGAACCTAGCAGTCCCAGTCCCCTGCCCCCGTCCCCATTCTAATGGGACATCGACAGCGCATAAGGCCAACAGGTGGGCTCTACTGCGGGAGGGGTCCATGTGGGGTGGAGTCATCAAAAGAAATGTGTAGGTGGGATTCGAACTATGGTTTGAAGGTTAAGTGGGGTATAGATTTTTAAAGGGCTGGAAGCCTTACAGACAGAGAACTGAGCTGCATGAGCAGGACTGAACATGGCGTGCCGTCAAAGGTCCATGACCAGATCAGATTCCCTGGGGTAACAAGTGCATGCTGGGTAACAGAGTGCATGCTGGGAAGTTGGAGAGGAGAATGTGTCACATGGGGTTGCAGCATATGGGCTGTGAAGTCAAATGACTCCGGTCTGACTCCCAGCTCTCATACCTACCAACCGCGTGATCCAGGGCACATTACTTAACCTCAGTGAACTTCATTCTCCTGATCTAGAAAATGGACATAATCATAAACTAGCCTGTAGGTTGGTCCTAAGCATTTAGATGAGATCATGAATGGGGATTAACTGAGATTAATGTAAAAGGCTTAGCTGTTGAATATTAACATTGGAGAAATAGATTGTTCTCTAGGAAAACTGGAACCTGCCACCAAAAATGTGGTGGGAAGCTCATGATATCTGCATACTGAAGGGTTTGCTGCCCTGTAAACCCTCTGTTTACCACCCTCTTCTCACTCCCATGGCAGCCCTGCTGGCCTGAATGGCAGCTCCAGAGCTAGGGTGAGGCAAGAGAGGCGCCTAGAACACATCTGCATGACCTGGCCTCCTTAAATTTTTTAACCTAGGTGCCCCACTTGCCTCATCCTAGTCGCTGGCCCTGCTGAATGGTAGGACACCTTTTTGAGCGACACAGTATGTTTCTCAAAGTGTGGTCCTTGATCTGTCTAAATCGGAATCATAGGAGCTGCTTATTAAAGTTATATCCACGTACCCTATGCAATCAGCATCTCTGGAGATAAGGCCGGGGAATCTGCATTTACACACACACACACACACACACACACACACACACACACACACACACACACACACACACAAACGCTTGGGTAATTCCCGGGCCCTTGGCCCTCTAATAATACTTCAGAGCAGAAGTTCTCTGAGTGTGGCCCCCAGCCCAGCAGCAGCAGCAGCAGCCAGGAACTCATTAGAAATGCAAATTATTGGCCGCCTCCCCTGATCTACTGAATCAGACACCTTGGGGGTGGGGCCCAGCAATCTGTATTTTAGCAAGCCCTCCAGATAATTCTGACGCACATTAAGTTCACATGGGGGAGGTGTTAAAAGCCACCAATGTTCAGCCCCACTCTAGACGAATTAAATCAGAATTCCTGGGATAGGACTCTGGTATCAATATATTTCAAAAGCTCCTCCCCTCCTCCCATAATCCTAATGTGAGGACAGAGTTTATCATTATCACTGGAAGAAACAGGAAGATGGCACAAATGTATTATACTTAGAAAGTAATAGGTCAGCCATAGGCATTGTCTCAGTTAATTCTTGCAACAAGCTGGACCCGTGCTGTGATCTCATTAGCATGTGGGGAGCCTGAGGCCCCCCGATTTTGGGGGCTGTGGCCAAGGCGCCAGGGACCCCACTTTGCTGGCTGTGATTGGGCTGCTGCAGGCCTGGCTCTCCGGGAAGGCCGCCTGTTGACTTGGCTCTCTCTCTCCGCGCCTTTTCCAGGTGCAAATGCCTGTTGGCAGCAGGGTGCTTGGGCAGAGCTGAGGCCTGGAAGAGCTCCAGAAGGATGACAGGGAGCAGGCTGGGGATGGGGAGGGGGACTTGGAGGGCACCCCAGGAGTGGGCCCAGCGTGGAGAGCCCCAAATACTAATAACCCAAGGCGTTTGGGGGAAGTTTCTACTCAGCACCAGACTGTGTGCTTGGCGCTTTAAGTGAGTCATCTCGTTCCTGTCCACATGATCTCTGAGGGAGAGAATACTAGCAGAACAGTCACAACGTATCCGTTCACAGTGACACTCACTACCCCGTTTTACAGATGAGGAAACTGAGGCCCAAAGACTCGGGAGAGCCCGCCCCGAGGTCCCCGGTGCGCTCGGGATGTCTGCAAAGGCTGTCCCACCACTCCGGGATTCAGAGGCAGGGTCTCCAGGGAAAGCGGGGTGCGGGTAGGGAGGGGGGGGATCGGCGACGAGCAGGGGGTGGGGCCGAGCCGCAGCCCCCGCGCCGGGCGCCCTAACGCGTCTCCGCGTCTCCCCGCTGCAGGCCCTTCCTCGTGCTGCCGCCGCTGATGGAGTGGATCCGGGTGGCCGTGGCGCACGCCGGCCACCGCCGCAGCTTCTCCATGGACAGCGACGACGTCCGCCAGGCGGCCCGGCTGCTGCTGCCCGGCGTGGACTGCGAGCCGCGCCAGCTCAGGTAGGGCCGGCGGGCCGGGCTGGGGGGCGGGCCGGGCGCAGGAGGGGCGCCCTTCCCGGCACAGCCCCAGCCCGCGCCGGGGAGGGACGGCCGGCCGCCGGCAGTCCGCGGGCTCCGGGCCGGTCGCATCCACCCCTCCGAGCCGAGTCCCGCCCGGACGCGCCGAGCGCACGTTGCCGTCACCGAGCTTGGGGCTCCGCTGGTTTCAAGACGCACGCGGGCTTAACACTAAGCAGGGCCCTCGAGTTCCAGGGATGGAGGGCAGGAGCGAGTGGGAATGCTCCGACTCTGATTACAAGACATCCGTGTGCCTTGTTTCTACTCATATTCTTTCTGTTAATATTCTCTCTCTCTCTCTCTCTCTCTCTCTCTCTCTCTCTCTCTCTCTGTCTCCCACACACGCGCTCTCTCTTCCTCTGTCTCCCCCTCTCTCCCTCTTTCCACAAGAAGTAAATTGTGGTCTTCCTGTGGTTTTCTAACAAAACTTTGCAGAGTAAAATTTCTAGCTGGGTAAGAGCGCCCCTCTGCATTTTCACATGCATGGGGATGGAGTGACGCGCTCTCAATTCCTCACACCTGTGTCCAGGTCTCTCCTCCATCAGGGTGGGAATTATCATGGGCCGTTCAGGACCCCCATGCAAGGGGCTCATTTTTATCCAAAGCGAAAGAAATAAAACAACTCACTCAGCTGAGTTCAAAAACTGGCTCTAAATGCAAAAAGCACAGAAACTCAGAGGGATGCGTGTGTCTGTGTGTGTGCGCGTGCGCGTGCGCGCACCTCCCTGACTCCCTGCGATGTTTTCCGGATGGTCATTGTCACCCTTTCCAAATCCCCACTGCCCACCTAATGAGAAACTGTCCTTCCTCTAAAGTTCATCTAGTACAATCATGTGGCCAGGGTGCAGAGATTTCCACCCTTCCAGGATCTGATTGGGAGTCTGCAGGGAAATGGAGGGTTTGCAGTATAAACAGAGCCCACTGAAGGCCTGGAATTGCCCCTCAGCCCAAGAACATGCAGGGGGCTGATCGAAGTCATCATTGCTCGCATTTATTGAGTGCTTACCATATGCTGGGCACTGTTCTAAGTGCTTTACACAGATTAATTAATATCTGATATTCCCCAAACCCTATGAAGTGGGTACTGTTATTATGCCCACTTTACAGATAAGGAAACTGAAGCACAGATAGGTTAAGTAACATGCCCAAGATCATGGGACTGGTAAGTGGTGGAGCCAGGGTATGAATTCAGGCAGCCCAGACCCCCAGGCCCATAGGTCTAACCATTGAGTTGTACTATCCTCAGGTTTCTCTCTAGGCAGTTTCTGGCTGTGCCACCATCCCTTACTCCTTGTCACCTAGAGTAACAGCAGGTCTCAGGGAGAGGCTAGGGAGCAGCCATTTATTGAGCACCTACTATGTGCCAGTTATCAATTGCAACAAGAGATTTACTTTAATCTCTGAAGCAGCCTCCTGAGGTTAGCATAATCTTCCCATTTTACAGATTAGGAAGCTGGTGGTGGACAGCTTGCAGGTTGAGGTGCCAGCAGTGAGATCCTTGTGGCTCGTACTCTGAAGCCCATCCTCTGCCCACCAGACCCTCCTGCTTACTGTTTCCTGGTGTGGCCCCCTACCTGTAGGCTCGCTGCCACCACCCCTGCTCACTGTCCCCAGCTCCACCCTGGGATGACCTTGAGACTCCAGCTCTCCTCAGTGCAGGAAGCTTGAGGCTGCTGGTGCCAGGGAAAGTAAGATGCTTCCTTACCTCTTGTTGACAAAGCACTCCTTGTTTGTCATGCTCTCAGGAGACCCCACAGCGTAAAGGTTAGGAGCCTGGGCCAAATCCCACCACCACAGTTAAGGTTGTGCAACCTTGGGCAAGCTAGCTAACCTCTCTGGACCTTAGTTTTCCCACCCGTAAAATGAACATAATAGTAGCAGCCCCCCTCAGAGGTTGGTGCAAGCCCACAGTAGGGTCATGACAATGCCGGAAAGGAAGGAAGTGCTCACGACATTGTTGTTATTAGCTAGCATCGCCCCAGGTCTCTCCTATTCCTGAAATGGTAATGGAGGCTCATCCCCAGGTATTGCTTGATAATTCTTAACGGCTTTTAACACTTTCTCATGTGAGCCTCCAAACAAACACTGTTGTTATCCAGGAAAGTGGCACCGTGCCATTTTACAGAGGAAGAAATCAAGGCCCAGCAAGACTAGGTTACTCTCACAACATCACACAGATATTAAGTGAGAGTTGAGAGCCAGGTATCAAACCCAGACACTCAGAGATATAACCAGTTTTTCTGGTCCCCAACCCAAGACCTAGACTCAGCGCTCTTGGAGGATGCTCATAACTGTCTTCCAGACGCTTCTATTTCTTATCGTGATTCCATAGACTGAACATGAGCCTCAAGGACCGCTGTCCATCTCTATGCCCCTCTTCCAGCACGAAGCGTTTACTGCATGGTCTGGTGACAAGTGTGTGTCATTCACACCACTTGTGTGGTGTGTCACTGTGTGACAGTCACACCAAGGAAGTTCAATTTCAGCGTCCGTCCGGCGTGAGGCCTCAGCCCTGGCATTCGGGATGTGCCTGTGATGTCCTGACGGCCACAATGACGGTTCAGAGCAGAAAAACAGAAGAAGCCAGTTCCATTTGAGTCTCTAGGCTATTTTCAGTCCTTTATCTCTCAATTCTTGACTCATTTGTCTCCAGAATGATGATTTGTGTGTCAAAAACACACTAATTGATTGTTCCAGCAAAATTTTCATCAAGTTTGGAAATCATTTTCAAAGAGAAAACTAAATTGTAGTATTTCATTAGCTTTCCTAAATAATAAGCATAAGACTTACAAGTTCCATTAACTAGACTAAATTCAGTACATGAAAGGATGAACCAGTTTTTCGGGGTTTTTTTTTTTTTTTTTGGTGAGGAAAATTAGCCCTGAGCTAACATCCATTGCCAATCCTCCTCTTTTTTGCTGAGGAAGACTGGCCCTAGGCTGACATCCATGTCCATCTTCCTCTACTTTATATGTGGGAGGGCATCACGGCCTGGCTTGATGAACAGTGCATAGGTCCGTGCCTGGGATCCAAACCTGCGAACCCTGGGCCACTGAAGCAGAACACATGAACTTAACCATTACGCCACTGGGCCAGCCCCATGAACCAGTTTTTTTGAAAAAAGATTACCTTTTTTTCAGTCTAGGCAACATATACATCTATACATATATTTTCCAATTTCATTTAATGTGACGTGAAGTAGGGATTACTATCTCCAATTTGCAAGTAACAGCATCAAGGAAGTCTTGTTCATTCAGATAGCCAACAAATAGATATTGGACACCTACTCTGCACCTGCACCAACAGTCTTTGTGGTGTGCCGTCCCCAACAATTATGCAAGGCTGACTTTTTTATCCCATTTTACAGAGAGGAAGGCTGAGGCTCATTGAGGTTCTGGAACTGGTCCAAGGTCACACAGCTACTGTGAGGCAGATGAGGTCTAGAATGGAGGACTTGGTGAGTGGAGGTAAAAATAGTCTCCTTGTCTTTCTACCTGTGCAGACATTCATCTTCTGCATTGCCGGCCAGGCTCCTAGTTCTGAGTCAGTCCGAGCTGAGCTGCCCTCTCTAAATAAACAGCCCTAGAGAAGTGGGGACAGTTTGGCATTCTGACAAATGCAGGAACTTGGGATATGGTCTTGGTGGCTAGAGTGTCAGTGACTATTAGCACATGTAATTACCTACCAGCTGGCCGAGGTTTCCTGGTGGGAGGCAGCCTGGACACCAGCCTGAGCAGAGCAACCAGAGTCAAGGATTCCCGGGCCTGCCGCTAGTGCTGCCATTGATTTTCAGAGTGACCTTGGTCAAAGCTGCCCGGGCTCTGCTTTTGTCTTTATTCGGCTACTATAAATCCTCACCATGGTGATCGGGTTTATTCAAAAGGAACACCATTTGATGCAGCTGCAGTTTGTAAGCTGACAGAGGTGACCCATTCATTCTTCCTTAGTTAAAGTAACAGATAATCTAAACCTGGGAAATTTGGCCTTTTTTTTTCTTTTTCCTGTCTTTTGGGAGGTGGGGGAGAGGGACAGTATAAAGGAAGGCAAAAATAATATATCCTGGCAGGGTTTGTACATTTCCTTATTAATAATTGGTTTTGAAGCATTTCAGAAACACAAAGAGTAAATACTGTTGTTTTTCCCGTATTTGTAAGAGGAAGTTTTTCTGCTCTGGAGTGAGGCTGTGTTAAAATAAAGGTAGTAAGATATGTTCTCAAATTCTCTCTTAGCTGATGAATAGCGCCTAACAACAGGATTTGGGGGTTATTAGAACCATGAGCTTGCTCCAGGAAATGGTTAGTCTTAAGTGTTTCTCAAATTCAAACCAGATTTTGAGCTGTCCTAGAATGGATTGGTTTGGGGGTGGTGAGGTGCAGAGTGTCAGGCTGAGACTCGGGACACCTAGGTCATTACATTCTTTTCTTCGCTCTTTCATCATATTTATGGAGCACCCACTAAGTGCCAGACCCCACACTAGACGCTCCCATCTGAGTCTGCTGCTTTCTAGACGGTGACCTTGGGCAAGTCACCTCGCCCATCTCGGAGGGGGTGACAGCTGCTTCATGGAGTGGGGAACCTCAGTAGGGAGTCACATGTGAATTTAACCAGTTGCACCACTGTTTGCTCTGCTTCTTTTAACCCTTGCCATGTCTCCTGGGCACCTTTCGAGGTGAACAGCTTTTGTTATTTGTCCAGTGTGGGTCCATCTGGGTTCTGAGGTGAAGGCTGTACCACAACAGCATGTGAACTGAAATGCTGGTGCCTCTAACACAGCCCCATAATGACAGCTGGAAGTTGGAGTTCATTTACCAAACACGTATGGACTGCTGATGGCCCGCGAGGCCCTGTGGGGGGCCCAGGGATACCAAGTCAGGGAAGACCCAGCTGCTGCCCAGAGGCCACAGCCTCTGGCAGCCCCCGAGTCACATGGGAGACAGACCCCATGCCGCTGGAGCTGCTGGCCCTTGTTCCTATAAACATCTGTGGCCTTTAAGAAAAGCGTCCCCCGGCTGAAGGGAATTCCAGCCCTTGGTGTCAGGAGATGAGAGGCTCTCCGTCCATCCGTTCACCCATCCGTATGGTGCCAGGTCTTGTTCTGGGCTCAGAGGGGACAGAGTCCCCAGGACTTACATGCTGCTGGGGAGACACGGACCATAAACAATAGTGAACAGATGAGCAAGATGATTTCACAGAGTCTGAGTACTGTAAAGAAAGTAAAACAGAGTGTGGGGTAGAGAGGAATTGAGAAGGGAGGGACACGTTGACGGGGTGTTCAGAGAGCATCTCCAGGCCTCGGAGGAGAAGGGACAGTGTCACACTCCTGCTTGCTGTCCTGGCCCGAGGCTTCTGCAGACAACTGGCAGTGGGGGATCTGGAGCCACATCCATGCCAGCCATTTCCCTCGGTCGTGTCCACATCGACCCCTGAGCTCAGACCTGGGGCCTCCTCCCTTCTCTCTCTCAGAAGGTCACCTGCAGAGGCTGAGCACCTGGGCCTGGCGCACGTCTCTGTGGGCCCTGGAAGGCTCCCCGGCCTCTCACAGAGCCGGGAACTGCTCTCTCCTCTCCCCCTGAGTGCCCTTGTCCCTCCCCGGCTCAGGACAAATCCTGCAGCTCCCCACCGCCTCTCCAGCTGGGCTGGCATAGAAGTGCAGTCGCGGAAAGCCGGCCCCTTCTCCGCCTCCTGCAGACATTAAATCCTCGCTGCCCGCGCTGATGGCAGTGCATTAGTGCCTCCTGGAAGACAGGAAACTGCCCTCTCGCTGATCCCAGGAGAGTCGCTTTGGAGCTCAACTGTCCTTCCCCTGCAGTGTCAGGGACAGGCCACGGAGCCTGCTCCAGGAGCCGAGCTGCCGAGGCAGCCCTGCACTCAGCAGGCTCATACCAAGCACCCACTGTGTGGTTGGCCTACTATGAGTTAGCCTGGGGTGAGGGAGCAGAGAGGTCGAAGTAATTACAGAAAAATCTGGTAAATGCTCTAATATAAGGCAGTAAAGATCTAAGTCAGGGAGAGCTAGAAATGCAAGAGGTACTGTTTTATCTGAATCCTGAAGAAGAAACAGATTTACCAAGTAGAAAAGGTGAAGAGAGGAGAGGAAGGGAGAAAGGGAATTAGAAAAATAAGTCCACACAGAAGGGAGCACATATGCAGAGGCCTCAAGGTGGGAACGTGTGTTGGAGGAAACATAAGGAATTCAAACCAAGAGCGTAGGGTTCAAACCGCACTGCTCTGAGCGCCTCCTATGTGCCAGGCATTGGCTACAGTGCCAAAAGCTTGGTTAAATTCAGCCCATGGAGGGTCTTCTATGCCACGCCAAAGAATTTGGACTATATCCTGCAGGAGGTAGGAGCGGTTGCAGATTGTTAAACAGGGAAGCGACATCAGATTTGTATTTTAGAAAGAGAGGCTGGTGGTGGCACGGAAAATGGGCTGAGGTGAGCAAGGGCAGGGGCCTGGAGTTAAGAAACTGCTGCAGGAATCCAGGTGAGAGATGCTGACGGCAGGACTAAGGGAGAAGCAGGGAGGATGGAGATATGGGGAAGGATGCTAGAGAAACAGCGAAGGGGGACGCAGCAGGACTTGGGGATGAATGTAGGGGGTAAGAGAGTGAGAAGTGTTAGAAATGGCCCTGGTGGGCTGGGGGGTGAGGGTAGGGCCATGCAGAGTGAGTGTTTCATGGGTACAGAGTTCCAGTTTGGGAAAATGAAAAGTCCTGGAGATGAATGGTGGTAATGGTTGCACAATGGTGTGAATGTACTTAATGCCACAGAACTGCACACTTAAAAGTGGTTAAAACGGTAAATTTTATGTTATGTATATTTCACCACAATTTTTTTAAATGGCCCTGGGGTGTTATCCAGTGAAAAGACCACACAGAATAGTGTATAAGGTGTCACCCTTGTGTGGAATATACACATGTATATTTGCGATCCATGCTTAGGCTGTCCCTGGAAGGGTAGATATGAAACTGATAACCAGTTATATCCGAGGAGGGGAATTGGAAAACTGGGTGTATCAGTTTCCTGTGGCTGCTATAACAAAGTACCACAGACCGGATGGCTTACAACAACAGGCATTTATTGACTCACAGCTCTGGAGGCTAAAAGTCCAAAATCAAGGTGTCAGCAGGGGTATCTCCCTCCGAAACCTCAAGGGGAGGATCCTTCCTTTTCTCTTCCAGCTTCTGGTAGCCCCAGGTCTTCCTTGGCTTGTGGCAACATAACTCCAGGCTCTGCCTCCTTCTTCACATGGCCGTCTTCTCTCTGTGTCTCTGTCCAAATTTCCATCTTCCTATAAGGACACCAGTCATACTGGATTAGGACCCACCCTAATGACCTCATCTTAACTTGATTACATCAGCAAAGACCCTATTTCCAAATAAAGTTACATTCACGGGTACCGGGCGGGGGTGGGGGGGTTGGTTTAGGACTTCAACATATCTTTTTAGAGGATAGAATTCAACCCATCACACTAGGGGACAGAGAGGATAGGGAAATTTACTTGATTGTTGGATTTTGTAGTATGTACATGTGATCCTATTCCCCCCACCAAATTCTTATGTTAGAAATTAACTCTGAGGTCTCTATCTTGGGAGAGTGTGTAGCTAGGGATGCTTTTAACAAACACAGGACAAGGACAATATGGGAGAAGTAATAATGGGTTCAGTTTTGAAAATGTTGAGTGCGAGATGCCATCCCAGTTGGTTGTCCATGGAAATAAGCGAGTCTGTGTTGGGCTTCTCCATTGGAGGAAGGTTGCCAGGGAATTAAGTGCTCACCCTATCGTCTAATCAGAGAGGAAGCAGAGCACAGTGGTTAGGAGGGCAGGCCTTGCAGCCTGACTGCCTGGGTTCAGATCCTAGCTCAACTGCTTACTCTCTGTGTGACCTTAGGCAAGTTACTCACCTCTCTGGGCCTCAGCTTCTGTACCTGTAAAGTGGGGACACTAATATGCCCACCTCATAAGGTTGTGGGGATGATTAAGTAGAATAATATATATAAACCATTTAGCACCATGTGCATGTAAACCATGTAGCACACTGTGTCACAGTAAATGCACACTAAATATCAGCTGTTATCTTATTCCTCCTCTCTGGACCAAGAAAGTCAGCCCCTGGTTGCCTAAAACCAGAGCCTCATTTCCTCTGAGAGAGAAGGGAAATGAATATCTTGAAGAGATGTGGTGGCACACCATCGGGGATGTGGTTTGTAGCCCAGGCTAAGGTCTGGCATGTCTTGGCCCTTCTGCCACGGCTGGTGAGTCAGTCCCTGGGGTGCAGGAAGAGAATCAACTGGGGATAACTGGCTTGGGGGCCACTGTCCCCACCCCAGTGACTCTAGAGTTCCCCTGGGCGACTCAAGTTTTATGTTTTCTCTGAAGTGTGAGATTTTGAAGGCCGTCATTGGCTGGAGTACTGAACCATGTCCAGAGCAATCAAATGTCCATCACCAGCTGCATTTGCAACCTGAAATAGGGTCACTAGTGAAAGGAGAGAGCAGAGGGGAAGGAGGACATATGTAGACAGCAGATATGGCCCCTGATTGGCAGGGCCTTGTCCCAAGTGAGCAGAGGATAGGGGTCGTAGAATATTCCAGAAGAAAGGGTCACAGCATAGACTTTATCTCAGACAGTTGGCTTCCTTCTCTCTTTAGGGCTGGGGCAGAAATCAGTTACCTTGATCATAGGGCCTACAACAGAGCCTGGCACATAGTTGGGGCCCAATAAATATTCATTGAATGAATGGGTAATGCAAAGGGCTTTGTGTTGGTGATACTATAAGTGAAGAGACTAAGACTTTTCCTAATTCAGAGGCAAAAAGGCTTCCACATGGAGACATTGTAGGCAGGTGATATTCAGGTGTAGAACTCAGAAGAGAGGTCTTAACTTAAGAAGCCTTTGGGGTAGATGCTGGCATTGAAGCCATGGGTGTGGATGAGATTGCCCAGGGAAGGGACTGGTGAAGAGCGGTCAGCATGAGATGAAGGAAGAGTGGTCCAAGGTCAGAAAAAAGCCCGAAGAAAGTGAGGTAGCAGACGCCAAGGGTACCAAGATGGAGAGGAGCCACCAGAGTCCAAGGCCACATGGCGATGGGGAAGATGCAGACCAAAGGAGGCCGCCAGGCTTGGCCGTGAGCGAACCATCAGCACCCTCTACAGCAGCGGTTTCAACAGCCTGGCGTGGGCAGCAACCAGATTGCAGGCAACAGACAGTTTGCCAACACTCGGAATTTGTTCTGAGCTTCCAAAGTGTTAAGAGCAAAACAGAAGCACATTTGATGCTCACAGCAACACCGAACTGCATCTGAAGTGGCATTTGGGGCTCGCTTCCAAGTCGGGGCTTCCCATCCAGGCTGGCAGTCTGAGGGTATGTAGTTTGCCGTATGGGATTGGCTTCAGGAATTTTTTGTTCTTTTTTTGGCTCACTCTTGAGTCTGTTACATTTCTGCCCAAGGCGCTCATTTACTTATCTGCCAGCAAACCTCCCTAACTTGAGTTTAAAATATTAGTTACACAGGAACATTATCTTCCCTTAGCAATTATTCAGGCAACCAGTACTTACTACAAAGCTGTATACTTGGTAGAGAGTACTTCGTACAAAACCATGACGGGGATGCTTAGGGCAACAATGAAGGAGCGGGTCCCATCCTTCAAAACATTTGTAGTCATCACAACGTTCTGTGTGTATGTGCCATTTTCCAAAGTGAACTCACCTTTCATCTGTTCGTTAAATCACCTTACGAGAGGTTAAGAACCACCAGACTAGATGATCTCCAAAGTCCTTTCTAGGTCTGAAGGTTATTCAGTCTTGTGGTCTGATGTTCAATGTGCAAGTGGTAATGACACTTTTGCCTATGGGGGAAACTGAGGCATGCAAAGGGTGAAGGACATAAATGGGGCTTCAGCTCATGCCCTCTCCTGTATCTTACAAGATGATAGAGGGAACTAATAATGGAGAACCTGTGTGGGCCAGCACTGTCCTGGGGGCTTCTCACACTCTGTTCCATTCAGTTCTCCCCCAGCCCTATGAAGAGGCTGTATTTTCCTCTTCACACCTGAGAAACCCGGGGCTCTGGGGGGTTAGGGAACCTGCCCGTAGTCACATGTAGAACGTGCCCCATCTTGGATTTAAACCAGGGTTGTCTCACTCCAAGGCCCAAGTTCTCTCTATTAAAAAGGTGGCTCCAATCACAGAGTCAACACTGGGAAATGGAAAGTAAGTTTTGAATGAGGCCACGTCTTGAAAGACTCAGCCTCCAGCCTTAGTTCCTCTTAGGAATTTTGAATGAGGCCACGTCTTGAAAGACTCAGCCTCCAGCCTTAGTTCCTCTTAGGAATTCGGATGCACAGCAGCCTCCTATGTCAATCTAGCGTTGTCAACATTGTCCAATGCCAGAGATCCCTGTGAAGACTTAACGTAGACATATCCTACCAAATGGCCAGGCGGTGTATGAAGAGGGCTCAACCTCACCAGTAATCCTGGAAATGCAGTCAAAACCACGCCCGGGTATGCATTTCATACCCCTCAGATCGGCAAAAAATTAAAGTCTGATGCTATCAGATTTGAACAAAGATATAGAATAGTGAGAACTCTTAAATACCACTGTAGGGCACTCTGAATCCACTTTCAAGTAAACTTGAAAACATATAATTCTACTGTCAGGTCTATACCCTAAACTCTCCCATATGGAAATAAAGAGACATGTACAAAGATGTTCATAGATGCAGTGTTTATAATAGCAAAACAAAGAAAAAGAAAAGAAACAAGTTGTCTGTCTACAGGAGAATGGATGAAAAAGTGATCATATGTTCATTCAATGGAATACCAAGTAGCAATGAAAATAAATGAACTAGATCTACATGTTATTGCATAGCTAAATCCCAGAAACAATATTGTGCAAAAAAAAAAAGCAAGTCAAGGCAGGATTTGTGTAGTATGCTAAGATTTACGCAAAGTTTACCAACACGCAAAGCAGTCTGTGTATTATTAAGAATTCATAAAAGTATACTTAAGTACACATAAAAAGTACAAAGCATGCATAGGGATGAGAAATGTCAAATTCAGGAGAATTTGGGAATTGTAACAGTTGAACTTTGCCCTTACACCTCAGGAATTGGTGTGTTTATTTGTGAAAATTGTTGTATAGAAGACAGTCAGTTCTTTCTAGAATTCCTTGGAGGATGGTGTGTATACTTTCATCTTTGAATCTCCAGCACCTAGCACAATAGCCAGCGTATACTTAGTGCTTCCTGTGTACTTCACTGAATTGACATTGAATTTAAAAACCATTTGTGGAATGGATTAACTAGGATGTAGATTCATTAGCTGTAACAGACATGAAGATACCTGTGGTTTGGATAAGATAAGAGTTTAAAATTCTCCCTCATGTAACAATCTAGGCATAAGCAGTCCTGGGCTGTTATGGCAACTCCAGGTCAGAGACCCAGACACCTTCCCTCTTGTTGCTCTGCCCTCCCTTAGGTGATACCTTCCTCTGCATGACCCCACTCACCAGGACTACATCTATCTAGTGGGAAGAGGGAAAGTAGAAGGATGGGGCATGCCTCGGAGATTGCATGTGTCACTTCCTCTCACTTCTTATTGGTCAGCACTTAGTCATGTGGCTATATCTAACTGCAAGGGAACCTGGGAAATGTAGTCTTTATCTCGGCAGCCATGTACCCAGCTGAAAATTCAGGTCCTACAACAATATATGAAGGAAACAAAGGACTCTGGAGGACAACAACCAGTCTCTGCCAAAAAGGGATACATTAAGGTCTTGTCAAAATCAGGGGTGACTCCTTTCTCTAAGGGTAGGCCTTATTTTCACCTCTTTTAAAATAAGCCATGTTGCCAAAGCAAGAGATAGGTAATGCTGCTTCATGATTTTTTACTGAAAATAACATATAACACATTCAGATATGAGCACACTAGTTTCATTCTCCTGGGTGTTTGTAACCCTTTCGAGAGAAATCTTTTTTCACATATTTGAACAAACCCAGAATTTTTATTTGGGGGGGAAGCAAACATAGTGTATTTTGCCACTAACATCTACTTCTAAGGAGGAAAAATGTTCCAAGCCCCTTGATATCTCTCACAAGGCAGAAAAGATTGGCTGGGAGGAGGATGTCACACTTTCTTTACCTTATCTGAGGCAGTTTAATGAGCTGGCTCTTTTCTGTATTTTAGTAGCAGCATTAAACAGCAGGTGGGCACAATTTTTGGACAAAGATTTCTCCTAGGAACTTTGCAGCCATTCATGTTCCATTTGCTGCAATGATATAATTTTTTTTTTCTTAGAAAGTACATGGAGATCTTGGTGTGACTTACTTCAGCACAAAACAGTCTCAATTTATTCATCGTTTTCCTACCCAAAAGAAAAGGAAGAACTCCTGGGCTGGGGGACTTGAAGCCTATGAAAGGGCATTTGGCTTTCTTGGGAAAGTGTGTTGAGGAGGGGATCCGGGGGCTGCTATCCAAGTCAGGCCCGTCATCCTCTGATTTGCCATTTCACGATTCATTTCTGAAGGCACCATTTTATTGTCACACTTACAGAATCCTGGAAATGGGAAGTGCTTGATATATGAGACGATGCAAAAAAATTTTATTACCTGCCAGCAGCGTTTCTCAACCTCAGCACTGTTGACACTTTGGGCTGGATAATTCTTTGTTGTGAGGGCTGTCCTGGGCATTGTAGGATGTTTAGCAGCATCCCCGGCCTCTACCTACCAGACGCCAGTAGCACCTCCCTAGTTGTGCAACCAAAGCTGTCTCCAGACACTGCCAAATGTCCCCTGGGTGACAGAATCACCTCCGGTGAGAATCACTGCCCTACCCGAACCCAAAGGTATCCAGAGAGAGACCTGCTAAATGACCTTAGAGGAAGACACGAATTCTGCTCCCAAATATATCTGTGACCCCTACAAATCAGTTAACCTTTCTCAGGCCTCCAGTTTCCTGATCTTAAGAAGGTAAGGAGTTGAGCTGAGTGCTCTCTTTCAGCACTGATGTTCAGGGGTTCTGCAAGTCAGAAGCTGTTATATTGGACTTGTCTCTAGAATATGACCTGAAGGAAAGCAGGATATGGGGGGCAGGGCGGGGGGATTTGAAGTGAGGGGTACACCATGCATGCAGGCTAGAAAGCGGTCAGGAAATATGTGTATGGAGCAGGCCTTGCTGGCTGGAACAGTGAGAAAGAAGAAGTGGTTGAGAGATGAGGAACTTTCTAGAAGGGCAATTACAAGAGGGCCTTGAATTTGAAGCCCATGGTTGGGAATTTTTATTTCTTTGGCACCCAGCCCAGTACCTGGCATCTAGCAGTGACCCAGGCAGCATTTGAACAGAATCTAAGCAAACCTAGAAGGCCTTTGGTGCCACAGAGAGGCCATCAAGTGAGGTGGTAAGAACAGGGCTCCAGAAACAGCCTGCGTGGTTCAAATCTCAGTTCTCCCACTTGCTGGCTCTGTGAGCTGGGGTGAATTTCTTAGCTGCTCTGCGCTGCACTTTCCTCTTTTGAAAGATGAAGATAAATTTTATAGTGTTAAAATAAGGATTAGATAGGGGGCCGGCCCCATGGCCTAGTGGTTGAGTTCAGCGTGCTCCACTTTGGTGGCCTAGGTTTGGTTCCCGGGCACAGACCTACACCACTCGTCAGCGGCCGTGCTGTGGTGGCGACCCACATACAAAGTAGATGAAGACTGGCACAGATGTTACCTCAAGGCAAATCTTCCTCAAGCAAAAAGAGGAAGATTGGCAACAAATGTTAGCTCAGGGAAAATCTTCCTCAGCAAAAAAAAGACAAAATAAATAAGGATTAGGTAAGATCATATATGTGAATGAGTATATATGTGTATGTGTGTGTATAAATATATAGTTCCTGGCACACAATAAATGCTATATTATTTATGTTATTTATATGTTGTTATTATTTTAAATAATAATATATTTTATATTATTATTATTTTATATTTATATTTTTATATTATTATTTTATAAAATATATATATGTGATATATTATTAATAATAAAATGCTATTATTATTATTTGGGAGGCAATAAAATATTTTGATATGGCAGCACACAGAGTACCTTGCACACTACTTGAAATATAATGGGTGATCAGAATGAATTAATGAAGATTTCTTTTTTTTTCCAAACAGTTTTATTTATTTATTTTTTTGTGTGTGTGTGAGGAAGATCAGCCCTGAGCTAACATCCATGCTAATCCTTCTCTTTTTGCTGAGGAAGACCGGCTCTGAGCTAACTTCTATTGCCAATCCTCCTCCTTTTTTTCCCCAAAGCCCCAGTAGATAGTTGTATGTCATAGTTGCACATCCTTCTAGTTGCTGTACGTGGGATGCGGCCTCAGCATGGCCGGAGAAGCCGTGTGTCGGTGTGCGCCCGGGATCGAAACCCGGACCGCCAGTAGCAGAGCGCGCACACTCAACCGCTAAGCCACCGGGCCGGCCCCTGAAGATTTCTTAAAATAGTAGTTCCTTAATGTCCATCTATGATACTAGACCTTACCACATTTCACCCTTCTCTAGTCCAAAGTCCAAACTCAGAGGCCCCGGGGCCAGGCAGGGAACACAGATGAGTGGACCCAGCTGGATGTAAGACAGCAGGGAGAACTGGGCATGTGTGTGCCCCACATAAAAGTTTTCAAACCCCATGTCGGCAGCATGAGTCTTAGGACTGCGCCGGCCTAGAGTTTGTCCCTGTGCACCTGGGCCCGGTACTCTCCTCCTTCCTGACGTTCTCTTCCAGGCAGACCGCCTGTGCCTTACAGCCAGAACAGAATGTGGCTTTCTTTGTGGCTCTATGAGCCGCACTGGGCTGCTTTTAAAGAAAAGTGTAAACCTACAAATTCTTGGCCTTGTTTCCCCACAGGCTGACCTCATCCAGGTGCCCAGTAAACTGGGAAACTAGAGCTGGGCATAGCAGGATGCGCCCACAGCCCTTATGTGTCTCTCGGGGTCCCCCCAGGCAGCCTGACTGGTGTAACACAGGCATACTCAGGGCAACATTGGCTTGCTTTTGTCCCTGTAGACTCTTGTACACAAAACCCAGAAACCTACTTTCCTAGATACTTTGTGCCTGGACCCGCAGACTCTAGTATTCTTATCTAGAGCCACAGGAATTAGGACATTGGAGAAAGCAGCCAGATCTGGCCCTTTAAATTCCGGTAAAGGCGTGTTTCCATTCTGACTTCTTAGGAGAGTAGCTATAGGGACAGTTATTTTCTTAGTTCCTGTATTGGTTGGATAAATGACAACAGAGTGACTCCAGAGTACAATGGCTTAACTAAGACATTTATTTCTCCTTCATGTAAAAGATCAGCCAGTGTGGGCAGATGGGGCAACTCTGCTCCACAAGATCTTTTGAAGACCCAACTTCCTTCCATCTTGTTGCTCTGCAGTTCCTTTAGAGCAGGGGTCAGCAAACTATAGCCCATGAGTCAGCTTCTTACTTTTTTAAATAAAGTTTTATTGGAACACAGCCACACCTGTTTGTTTACATACTGTCTATGGCTATTCTCAAGCCCCAAGAGCTGACTTGAGTAGTTACAGCAGAGATCATCTAGCCTACAAGCCTAAAATAGTGCCTGTCTCACACGTTAAGAAAAAGTTTACCGACCCTGCCGCAGAGCATTGGGCTCTCCTGCATGGTTAGAGCCAGGACGTTGGCAAGTCTGCTTATCAGCTGGGGAGGGGGAAATAGGGGAAGCCCAGGGCTAGGAGCTTCCTTTTAAGCAAGTGACGTAGAGAGTGGTGTGCTCGTAAGTGTTTAACAACCGTCTGTCCCAAGAGGGCAGCGGGAGCCATGCTTTGTAGTGTTTGCTAGTTTCCGTGGTGTAAATACTCCCACTGTGGTGGATTTCAAGCTAGCAGTGAAATGTCACTGAACACAGAGTGAGGAAGATGTGCACAATCGGCTTTCACACCCAGTGTGAGCTGGCTCCGGCACACTACAGGACACAGAAGTTTCTGCAACACCTCTGCTCGTGTTTTGTTGGTGAGAACTTAGTCACATGGCTATAGCTAGCCACAAGGGGAAATGTGACCTCTAGCTGGACAGCCCTGTGCCCAAGCCAAAACTCAGTGAGGGCAGGCGATTCGGTATTACTACAAGGAAGAAGGGGAGAATGGATGCTGAGGGACAGTTAGCACTCGTTGCCACCGTTTCGTTCCCAGGTGATCCTCTTGGCCACAGTAGTAAGTGTTTGCATGAAATAAGAGCAAAAACAGAGAAGCTAGAATGTTGGGATGGAGGAAGGGAGAAAAGCTATTGCACAGTAAGGAATGGTGCATGAGCACCAGAAAACACATGATAAACTCAGAGAATGTCCGTGCTTGGAAGCACCTAAGAGCTTGACTAGCCCAACACCCCCATTTTACAGATAAAAACTGAGGCTGTCAGAGGAAATGTGATTTATCCAAGGTCACACAGCTAATGAGTGGTACAACCATGACTTAAAACCACTAACCCTATTCCTGCCTTACCAGTTGCTGTCAGAACTGTTCTATAAGGTTCCTACTTCCTGGGTAAGTCTAGACATGGCCTCAGAATCCTCCTTAACACGATACTCCAATCAGCCATACCAATGAATCAGAGTTTGGTGGAGATGAACCCTGTTTTCCATCCCTGGTTTAGGTGTTGTTTCACAGCCAACACAGTGTTATCCTGAGCTCCTGAAGAGGTAGTGGGGGTGTTGACTGCCAATGGGCTGTGTTGGCATAAATCTCAACATCTGTAGTTTTTCCTGCTACCCTTCAGTGAGTTTCTGAGTATCCGGATAAATGAGATCAGCATTGTTGTCTGCTCCTGGAGGTCATGCATCTCTGATGTCCCCGCAGAGAAATATGAAAGGCTGGCAACTTGATCCTCAAGTACTATCCTGAGTTAGTATTGTACTCTCGTTTTTCTCCCCTAGGCACCTTCATTTTTCAATTATGTAGTCACCTGTGTGGCCAAACAGCTTGCTTAATATCCTTCTCCGAGACAGCCTAGGAGGGTGGGGCCCAGGTCTGCTCACTGGCTGCCGGCCCCAGCCCCTGACCTGGGGCCTGGCCTGAGGCTGGCACTCAGTGAACTGTCTGTGGGGATGACTGGGTCATGGCACGTCCCTCAGCCTCCAAGCTTCTCTGGGGCAGAAATCTCACCCTGGTGGCTTCTCTGTGCCCCCGGTGTGTGGCACACAGTAGGCCTGCAATAATGTTGGATTCTGTGGAATAGGGCTGGGACAGAGTGTGGGAACTCACACACAGACCCACGTCTTGCTTAAGCCCTACTTTGAGATGAGACTGTCTGGGCTGACAGGGAGGGAGAAGGAGCCGGGTGGCTTTAGGGCTTCACTCCTCTCAGTCTCTGTTTGCGCATCTATAAGATGGGGATATGGAAACCTGCCTGTCGTGTTCCTGTGAGGGGTTAAGCAAGATGCGAGCGTGGACTCCGGAGTCAGACCACCAGGGTGAATGCCAGCTCTCTCTCCTGCGAGCTGTGTGACCTTGGGCGAGTGGCATAACCTCCGTGCCTCCGGTGTTTCATCTGTAGAATGAAGAGACAGTGCCCAGTCCATGGAGTTATTTTGAGGATGAGAAGAGCTATTACATGTGAAATGTTTAGCACGTGGAAAGCTATCTGTAAATGTCATTATTATTATTATTAGATTAACTATACTGTGTTAGGGAAACCGGAAATCTTTACTATTTCTCCGATTATTGTTAACATCTTTACTCTGTCCCAAGGCAACAAATCTGACCGCTGGCCTTGGGAGCCATCCTGTGAACCACATCATGGGTCCTGGGGCCCCAGGCAGCAGAGGGGGCTGCGTCCTCTCTTAGTCGTCCCCATAGCGGCTAAACACCTCAGCCCACATCCTGCGATGGTGGGCGCGGGCATCTTCCATGTGAGCAGGGCAAAGCCGCCTCTCCCCTCACTCGGCCCCCCAGGCTGACCCCAGGCTGCTGCCTCAGAGAGGGGCCTTGGAAGTTGCTCTGCCCCAGGCTGCCAGCCTGCTGTTGAGACCCAGATGAAGGACAGAAATGTATGGAAGGGGAAGCGAGAAGCCACGGGAGCAACGAGAGGCTGCGGGAGGGCTGCGCTCAGAGGTGCCGGGCTCCAGACCCACTGGGAAGGGCCTTAGGGGCAAGGAAAGACCTTTCCTGGGACTGGAGGGTTGTGTGGTTAGAGGGTGGCGGCAGGAGCACTTCCAGGTGTCCTGATTAAATTCCTGGAAAGAGGACCTGCAATTAACTGTAAGAGTATAGTAATAAGTGTGCATTGCATGTATTGGGCAATTATTGTCACATGCTGTGCTGAGTGGTGGGAAAGTGTTCTCTCTAATCGCCATCTCAGATACAGACAGTAAGTACTGTCATCCCTGTTTCGCAGATGGGGAAACAGGCTTGGAGAGGTGAAGTTCCCTGTCCAAGGTAGCAGGTAGGAAGCCAAGCGGGGATGCGAGCTCGGGTCTCGGGCGCTAGGATCTGCCTGCTCCATGGGGCACAGGCTTTGGTGTCAGACACTCAGACCTGAGCTTCACTTTCTTTGCCAATAGAGTGGGAATAATGATAATAACAACAACAGCTCCTTCAAGGAGAGGACCAATTGAAGTGGTGGGAACTGAGCGCTTAGCACGGTGCCTGGCACATAAAGAGCATGCAGTAAAGGGTGGCTTTTTTATTACTGATGAGGGAGATCATGGTTGTGAGGGCTGTTTGGGCCTTTTCAGGGTACAGATCCCAGAGTCAGACGTGAGGAGGCCCCTTGGAAACCCAGTGATTGCCCGCACGTCACTAAGAACTGGGTTGTACAGAGCGGTTAGTGGGACAGACTCCAGAGCCAGACTGCCTGAGTTCAAATCCTGACTCCTCCTTATTAGCTGTGTGACAATGAGCAAGTTAATTAACCTCTCTGTGCCCCATTTTTCCTTATGTGTAATATAGGTTGATAATAATAATGCCTTCCTCATGGGGTTATTGTGAGAATTAAAGTTAATATTTTTAAAAAGCTTATAATAGGCCTGGTACGTGGTAAGTGCTCTCTAAGTATTTGTTAAATAAGTAAAACGTGTAGAGTAATGTTAATGTCCCCATTTCACACGTGAGAAAAGTAAATGAGATTAAGTAACCTGTGCAGGGTTAGTCGCACAGCATGACCAGTAGTGAGGGCAGAGTCAAGTGATGAGCCCAGGCCGTCTGGCATCCGAGCCCACACCCTTGGGGATGGGCTCCCCTGAGTTACACTGGAGTCAGAGCTCAGGGAACCTGGGAGCTGCCTGTTACCTTCCAGCACCTGTGGGGTCAGGATTGGTCCTGGGGGTGGAGGAGGAAAGAGGGGCTGGGAGCACCATGAGAGGCCCTGCCTTTTCCTGCTTTAGAACTCTTCCAGAAACTTTCATCAAGCGTGACTCCGTTCCCCCTCCTCCCCAGCCTCCGTCATCACTTACAGTTTGCTTGCAAAACCATGCTGGATAGGGAGGGACGGAAGCCTTTCTAGGGGCCAGGGTTTCCCCACTGGGACGAGGACCGCCTTTATTCTGGTGGCATTTGTTAGATATGATGTCTAATTTGAGACCTTAAGAAGCTCTTTTACTATACAGTCGTGTCACTGAACGACAGGGACACGTTCTAAGAAACGCATCGTTAGTCAATTTCATGGTTGTGTGAACATCATAGAGTGTACTTACACACAGCTAGATGGTGTAGCCTACCACACACCTAGGCTGTATGGTACTCATCTTGCAGGACCTGTCGTGCATATGGTCCATCACTGACCGAAACATCGTGATGCAGTGCATGACTATAATGTTCTTTAGTTTCTATGCCTCTATTTGCTTCT
The DNA here is from genome assembly GCF_020826845.1 of Diceros bicornis minor. Lineage (NCBI taxonomy): Eukaryota > Metazoa > Chordata > Mammalia > Perissodactyla > Rhinocerotidae > Diceros > Diceros bicornis. The sequence continues at coordinate 16,733,204 of NC_080764.1, read as the reverse complement.
TCCAAAGTATATTCTCTCCAAACCATCTGCACCTTGCTCTGTGATTTATAGTAATGCTTATGATATGAGATCGCGAACATTTAATGAGAACCGTGTGCTAAACTCTCTATTCTTCTAAGCACTGTACCTGGATTATCTCATTTAATCTGCACCCAAAATCCTCTGAGAAGGTGTTATTCCTAAACTCATTTTACGGATGAGAAAGCTGAATGACAAGGGGGTTAAGTAAGTTCCCTTAAGATTACACAGCAGCTAAATAGCAGAGTCAGGTCTGCTCGTCTATGCTAACTTTAAAAATTAAAAAATTAATCAATAAATAAAGTGTGGCCTTACCAGCTTACATTTGTCCTGGGAGTGCATCAAGAGATCAGCAGAATGCATCAACATCCTGCCTCGCTCCGCCACCTTCCCAGGGGAGAAGAAGCCACACAATTGCTGGCTGCCCTCAGGCCTGAAGCCCTCCTGGAAAACGTCTTTCTGAAGTCACGTTCCTGAAGCAGCAGAAGACGGTGAGCCAGTCTCTTGGGGCCGGGGCCCTAGAGAAACTGACCGCCTGCGTAGCTGACCTCTTACTTAAATTGATCAGATTTCTTTTGGCATCATTGAAAGCTGATCGAAGGGAAAACCACAAAGTTGATTACTTTCTGGCAAAGCCCCAGGGGACGGCTTAATCGATTTCGCATAAATAAGTCTCGCACTCAGGAGGGCACGCTGTTTGTCCAGGCCAGGGGGACCTGTTGGTCTTCAGTGGCAGATCCTTCAGAGACTTTCCAGAAAGAGGAAATGGAGCTCCGAGTTGTGTTTACAGGAAATAAGTTTTTGGCAGAATTAAATTTTCTAACAAACCAGGTTGAACATAAAGCCATGTTTTCACAGACTTTTATGGAAAATGTTTCTTACTTGCTTTCGTTTGCTTTCCTGCCTTGGCTGGTAAAATTCAGTAACCAGAGCCATCACTAACTTTGTTTGACCGATGGATTCTTGATAAACAGGTGATTCCTGGGACCTGCTCTCAAGAGTGGATGGTGGGTCGTGCGTGGCTCACCTGTGGGTTAATGCCGTATGCTTCAGGCTCTGTGGGGATACAGCAGACGAGATAGAGGTGGTCCTGCCCCCCGGAGGCTGACATTCTCACAGAAAATACAAACTTTTAAAAAAGCAAAAACAATAAATAAAATAGTCACCGACTGTGAAAGATGCTAACAAGGAGACAGATGAAATTGGCCTGGAGATGGGGGGTGGGAGGGGCGGTAAAGACAGGAGAGGGGCATACCCTCCCTTAGAGACACTGCTCAGATAAGCCCTCCTTTGGACATTACGTTCAAGTTCACACTTGAGGGGTGAGAAGGAGCCAGCCCTGCAAAGAGCCAGGGGAAGGGCATGCCGGCGAGACGGAATAGCAGGAGTAAAGTCCTCAGGACAGGAAAGCCCCTGGCCATTGAAGGGACAGAAGGAGAGTTGTTGGCGCAGAGTGTAGGAGGAAGGCAAGCTGGAGAGCAGGGCAGGGCCCCGCGTCTGCAAAGCCCTGTAGGCCATATGTGAGGAGCTGCATTCTATTCTCAGTACGTGGGAAGGCACTGGAAGGGTTTAAGCAGAGGCTAACATGGTCCTACTTACACTTTAAGCTCGCTCTGACCTTGTGTGAGAGACTGGTTTGGATGGAGAGAAGAATGAAAGCAGGAAGACCAGTTAGGCAGCCACTGCCATAATCTAGGCAAGAGGTGCTGGCATTTGGAACCAGGGTATGGGCAGTGGGGGTGGAGAGAGGTGGATTTGGAATTTGGGATTTGGGTGGCCAAATCAACAGCTGACGGAATGGCTATGGGCATGAGAGAACGTTCTGGCCTGAGCACCTGGGTAGACAGTGGTGCCATTTATGGAGATGGGATGACAGGAAGACATGGTTGACGGGTGGGGGGTGGACATGTTATTAAAAGTTCCGTTTTGGATATGCCAAATTTGAGGGTCTGAGAGACATCCAAGAGACGCACTCAAGTAGGCAGTGGTATATGTGGGCACATCAGCACGATACAGAAGTGCCAGGTCCCACAGAGAGGTGGGCAGGCTGGGGTGTCAGATAGCCAGGGTCAAACCCTGGCTCACTGCTTACTGGCTCTGTGACTTGGGCAGTTTCTCCATGGCGAATGGAATGGCGCTCCTGATATCACCTACACGGTGGGCTTGTGGTGATCGTTGTCTGAGTTAATACATGGAAAGAGCTTAGATTTCAGTAGTAAGTATTCACTCAACGTTAGCTTCCTCTAATAACAATTATCATCAGCATCATCTTCGCTACAGTAATTTTCTTGCCATTTGTCTCTTTCTAATTAAAATCAAGGACCTCTGTAGCTGCTAAACACTTCTCCTGATGTTCTCAGAATTACTGGTTTACCAGTCTGGGGGCTCAGTGAACGCGGGGTGGGGTCTGTGTCTTCCTCCTCCCAGCCCCTTTGCTTGGTGCCCGCACACAGTAGGTGCTCAGTGACATTTATCCAGTCGCATGGAATTTAGCTTGACTCTAGAAAAAAATGATTATTTGAGAGAGTCAATCAAGCATCGAGCAGAAGGGACTTAGACACAGACAGGAAAGAGGAAATTGCAAATTCAGTGACAATGACAATTCATAGCATCTTTGCTCCCAAGAAGGAGGCTCTAGATCTCACAAGACAGCCTCTACCAGAATGAGATAGTAGTCCGTTGCAAGAAAGGTTTTCCTGACAATTAGTCAAATCTGATACTTCTCAAGATTTGCACACACACCCCCAATCAAGGCTCCAGACTCTTCAGTACAGCACGTGCAGACCCCACCCTTCCCTCTCTGGAAGCTTCTGTGATGGATACCCCAGGACCTTGCCCTGTTGCTCTAACCCTTCTCTCTCTGTCCTCTCCATTTGGCCTGAAGCTTATTCCTTAACCATTGTTTAGGGAACATTGGTCCCTTTGATGAAGCCTGCTGCTGCACCAAGGGTCTTCCCTCTCCCCCTGCCGATAGGTGCTGTCTACACTTTAGCAGGATCCATGGTCTCTCTTCGTGTTCTTGTTGGATCATGGCAAGCGGCTCTGCCCTTTTCCCGGTTAAAAGTTAAATTTCAATTTTAGATAAACAGTAAATAATGTTTTAGTGTAAGTCTGATTCATGCAGTATGTGCTAAAATGTTTTTATTTGCTAAATCTGGCAACCCCAGCTGTAGGATTCTCAAGTCCAAAGCCCCATGAACTGGGCCTCATGGCAGAGCCCCGTTCTGTGCCCTAGAAGTTCACATCTTGGTTGCTGATGCCGTGGTCTAAAGCTAGGCCCAGCGTCCTTAGTCCTCCCCCACCACCTGGGGAGCCCTCAGGCTTCCCTGGAGAGTCTTTCAACAGTGTCGGGTGGTCTTGGCTCCCCCATCTGCCATGAAAAGATCTTAATCCTGGAGTCCAGGGTCCTGGGCAACTATGGGCCGCTAAGTACCTTTCTTAGTTCCTCCCAGTGCTCTCATACAAAAGGCCCTTGGAGTCCTGGCCTGACACCCAGTCCCTGAAGCCTGTATGCAGAGCAGACCCCGTATCAACACCAAGCTTCTTGCCTCTGGATTCTATCTTCACTGCATCGTCTCCCCCTGGTGGCCAAAAGCAACCCCCTAGTGTCTCCTATCGAGGGCCCTAGCATCTCCTATCTCTGGGCTCCTGTTTCAGGATAGCCTTCTGCCCAAGGCTCCTCTGCCAGCAGAGATGAATGATATCTCAGGAACCCAATTAGATATGTGTCGAGCGCACAGCCACCCCACCTACTTCCCGAGGCTCTCTTTATGAATCACCCCTCAAGCACTCTCCCCCAGATCCTAGCCTTACTGATGAACAGGAGCCTTAGTGCCATAAACTTGCTGGAACAGTAGCCCCTCTCATTTCCTCCAAGGATAAAAAAGAAGGTCGTTCCCTCACACACTTAACCCATCCTTATGCCACAGAGGGTGTTAGTTAGAGGTAGGAGTGGGACCAGGAATTCTCCACACCTGGCTCCTTCCCTCAGTTTCCACCCTGTGAATTAGCAAGAGGAAGGAATATGAAGGGGTCTGGACAGTGCTGACTCCAGCTGACGCAAGTGTGTGGTTCACCATGCTCGGGGCCGGGGCCATAATCTGAGAAATGGGCACCTATAGGTGGAGAAGATGGAATCCACAAGCTCTACTCCACCCTAGCAGCCACCGCCTTCACTCAGCCCCTCGTCACTTCACCTCTGGCGGTGGCTTCTTCTGTCCATTCCGCTAGTTTATCTACCACTGACACGTCTCCACCTCTAGGGTTGGCTCCCCTCAGGCCCACCCTTCTCGAGTCGGCCATCCAACCATATCGCTCTCCTGCCTGCTGAAAAACCCTCGATGGCTTTTAAGGATAAAGTCTAGAGCCTTAAGGATTAGGGAAATGTCCCCTGTAATCTGGCCCCTGCCTACCTCACCACCCTCAGCTCTGGCACTGCCTAGAAGTTTATGCCCCAGAGACACTAAAACCCCAGAGTTACCCTTACACAGCCTGCCATGTCTCATCTCCAGGTTCTTGCTCCCACTGGCCCTGCTCGAAGTCCTTCTGCCCTCTCTTCTCCTGTCTCCTTATTTAAGACACAGCTCAGGGGTCACCTCCCCCTGGAAGCCTTGCTGGATCCCCTAGGGTCCGTTTGGTGCATGTCTCTGATCCCTCAGTCATCGCATTTGCCACATGGAATTATAATGACCAGTGCCTGTGCCCTCTCCCCTTCTGGGCGGTGGGCCCCCAGGGCAGGGGCAATGGCATGTGTCACCGTGTCTTCAGCACCTGGAGCAGAGCTTGTCGCAAACAGCTGCTCAGTGATTTAATGATTGATCAGTTCACCGTGAGGAGGAGGTAACATCCTTGACGAGCAGAGTTTGTATCACCTTCCTGAATCCGTTGACTCTCCTCCTCACCTCTTCCCTACCCACTCTCGCTGCGCCCAGCTGGCTGGGTTACTTTCTGATGGCCCTTGCCGCTATGCTCTCATTTCATCTTGCCCCTTCTCTGCCCTGCTTCTGCTCTGAATGTAGAGAATCCACCCATTCTGTGTTTGTTTAGCTAACGTTTTTCAGCACCTCTGCATGCTGTGCGCTGTCTGGCACGGGGATGCAGAGCCACACTAGACAAGTCCCTGCTCTCATAGGTCCCCAGCCTGCAGGGGAAGTCCGTTGAGGAAAGAGGCAGCATGTGTGCCGTGTTCGGGGGACCGGGGGCACAGTAGGTGCACAGGCCAGCTCTCAGAGACTGCCTTGGCTCACATCCCAGCTCCACGTCTTGCTGGCTGTGTGGCCCTGGGCAGGCCCCTTATCTGTGTCTGTTCCCCATGGTCAAAAGAGGGGTAAAGAAAATACCCGGGTTGTGTGAGGATTAAACCAATTCATTCATGTAAAGTTTAGTAGAGTGCCTAGCCCATAGTAAACATTCAGTAAATACTAGCCATTACTAAGTTCAGTATGCTTTGGGAGCACAGAGACACAAGACAGATCAGCAGCAGTTATAAAAGAGAGTCAGGAGACATCCATATTTTAATTGGACCCTAGGAACAGGCAATTGACATGAAAAGCAAATGCCAGATCTCCTTGGTGCCTCCCAATTCTTATGGGCTTCCAGAACCAGTCCCTGGGGAAGCCACCCACCTGACCATCTCTCCCGTCCTTAGGGCCGACGACTGCTTTTGCGCTTCCCGGAAGCTGGACGCAGTGGCCATCGAAGCCAAGTTTAAGCAGGACCTGGGTTTCCGGATGCTGAACTGTGGGCGGACAGACCTGGTGAAGCAGGCGGTGTCTCTCCTGGGGCCCGATGGGATCAACACCATGAGCGAACAGGTACAGGGTCCCAGTGTCTGAACAGGCACCCCTACCCCCGCCAACCATGTGCACCTCCCCATGGCAGGAAAGAGGGAAAGAGCAGGCACTGGGCAGAGGCTCCCCCTGCTGGTGACTTAGGGTGATTTTTTTTTTTTTTTAAGTTCTAAAAATATCATATAAAAATATCCTTGTTCATCTTTATAGACTTAGCACATGATCATTGCAGCTGAAATGGAAAATAGAGAAAAATAGGCCTATTCCAGAAAGGAAATAATGCCATCACCCAGCTATCATTTATATTTAGTATGTGTCTTTCAAGTTCTTTTTCCAGCATGGTTAAATTTAGTTCTTTGCCTCTCTGTCTGTTACTGTATCACAGAACAAGTCCAGGCAGATTTTCACCAAACTTTCAGGGTATGTTTAAGATACACAAAAGTCATTCTGAGGGAGACCCTAGGAGGCATCTCAGAGATAGGCAGCCATCCCCTAAACCCATGAAATGGGGGTACAGGGAGAGGCTCGTGTGTCTACCAGTCAGGAAGACACCCCGTGTTGGTGAAGATGTCACAGACAGAGAAAATAGACAGCAGCTTTCAATGTGAGCCCCAGATAGAAAGTCACAGGGGACAGACGGAGCTCTTCTCTCACGGGCAGCTCATGTAGCGAGGTCCAGGGAAGGAATAGCAGCTAATAATTTTCTTGAGCAACACCAAGGAGCCCTAATATACACACACGCACTCACATTTATACTATTTTAAAAAAACAAGAATTTATTATATATTGCTTTTTCCAATATTTTCTATTAAAGTTACTTTGCAATATCGTTAAATATTCTTTTTTTTTTTAAAAAAAGTGCTTCTGGGCCGGCCCCGTGGCTTAGCGGTTAAGTGCGCGCACTCCACTGCTGGCGGCCTGGGTTCAGATCCCGGGCGCGCACCGAGGCACCGCTTCTCCAGCCATGCTGAGGCCGCGTCCCACATACAGCAACTAGAAGGATGTGCAGCTGTGACATGCAACTATCTACTGGGGCTTTGGGCGGAAAAAAATAAATAAATAAAAATCTAAAAAAAAAAAAAAAGGTGCTTCTAATGGCTACATAAGATGGTCATATTCTTTATTCAGTTAACCATACCTTGTTGTTGGATTTTTAGGTTGTTTCTCATTACTTCTATCAATATTGCTGAGCTAAATATACTTACACAAGGACAGGTCTTTGTTCAAATCTCTGATTATTGCATTAGGGAAATTCTTAAAAGTGGAAATAGTGGCTGAAGCACATCAGCCTTCCTTAATTAAGGTTCTCAATCTCAAATTGCTTTCCCCAGTTTGTTTCTTGGTACACACCCTCCAACTATATGTGTGTTCCCTCGTAATCTTTTGCCTGTTTTTCATTGGCACTTTACTGTTTTTCTTCTTTATTTAGAAGAGCTCTTTACATATAAACATATAACCCTTTGTTACAATGTGACAAATATGTCTCAATTTATTGTTTACCTTTTAATTTGCTTTATAATGTTTTCAATTTTGTGTCCTCAACACTGTAATGATTTTCCTTTGTGATTCCTTCCATTACTTTTACGCCTAGAAACAGATCCAGAGACCTGTTAGATGTCCTTTATGGTTTTAATTTTTTCTCTATACCTCTAGTCACACGAGAAATGAATTTGGTGTACGCTGTGAAATGAGGCTCTCGAATGTTTTCCCAAATAGCTGCCTTCACAACACTGTTTGTTAAGAAATCCATCCATTCCTTCTGTTGGTTGTGGTCCTTTATAATAAGCAGGAGTCACGGGCAGATGTGGAATTCCTGAGAACCGTTCCAAATATTCTTGCCTTTTGCTTGTAAATGATCATGTCAAACCACTTGTCAGGGATGGGGCCATGCTCAGTGGCGTCCAGTTTCCCTTGACACTGACCAACAGCTTATGCAGAGCAAAGATGACACTTGTTATATCATGAACGAGAGAATGTCAAGGAAACAGTGTTTACCAATTAGATAGCTTAGGGCTGATATTGCAGAATCCAGAAAGTTCCTAAGAGCTGCAAGTTTAAATCAGCCACTTGTTTCAGCAAACATTCTTAGGTCTGTGGCACCCTAAAACAGACAAATGAAAATCCTCCAGCTTAAGCAAAGATAAATGCAAAAAAGGCAATTTATGTTCCGTTCGTACCTCCATTTTGGGTTCCAAAATATGGAGGGTTATGACCTTATGAGTCACTGGGCTCATGTTTATTTTTTACATGCTGGATTTTGAGTACAGACATAGCCTCCTCCACACAAGTGAGATTTTCTGTTTATTGTCGTTGAGTGACACAGCCACCTTGTAAACCTTCGTTCTCTGGTTTTAACTCACCACAGGGCATGACCCCCCTGATGTACGCCTGCGTCCGAGGGGACGAGGCGATGGTTCAGATGCTGCTGGATGCCGGAGCTGACCTGAATGTGGAGGTGAGGGTGCAGAGGGCTGCAGGGCCCCTCGGCCTGGCAGTCCCAGGGGAAGGCGAGCAAAGAGAGGGGGGGCTTTTTCTCCCAAGAGCAACGCCTGAGGGTGCTCAGTCCAGCAAATAGGTCAGATCAGCTGATGGATTTCCTCCATCCAGAGGCCCCAGCCCAACCAAACTCCAAGGTGCTATCTATATGTATGTTTCATTTCAAAACAACCAACAGAGCTGCAAGGAGCGCCAGCTTTTCCTTGGCTCAGCAGTACTGAGTCTCTGATTCTCACTGCTGATCCATCGCTTCTGGGATCGGGGCAGAGAGAGCTCTCCTGAGCCATCAGCCCTTTCCCTCTGCCTAATGCAATGCTGGTCCACGTCCCTGAGCTGAGGTGTAGCTCCCCCAGATCCTCCACCCTCCCCCACCAAATCCTGATTGGCTCACCTGCTTGGCTGAATTGAAACCACAGGTCTTAAAGCTGATCGCAAAGCTACCGTGAGGCAGTGTGGTATAGTGGAGAGCGCACCCCCAAAGAATTTGACACCTGCGTTCAGATTTTGAAACCGCTGCATCTTAGTGACTTGCTTTTGTGCTTGGGCAAGTGGTTTAACCTTTCTGAGCCTCAGTGTCTCCATCTGCAAAATGGGAGAATAATCGCACCTGTCTCAGAGAGTTTTTGGAATGAATAAATATAGAGTACCTGGCAGAAGTTTGGGACTCGGTTAATATGGTCCCTCCACTCCCCCAAGACTTGTAATAGGTGAAATCACACTTTCTGACCATGTTCTATGCTGTCTTAAGACTCACTCTCTCCAGCCGCTGGCTATTGGCAGCCTCAGCAGCTGGGAAGATTGACATGCTGCAATCGTAACTCAGCCACCCTGCGAAACCTTTTTAGTTCAAAATTAGATGCCCTTGTAGTCTTAGTACTATGCTTTTTTTTTTTATTTTAATTAATGAGTTTTATATTCATCTCAGGAAAGCAGGCAATAGACACAGTTTTGGATCCAGAACCACCATTTTGGATCTTATTAAGTTTCGAATATTTGGGTTTTTGGTTTGTTTTTTTTTTTACCCCTGCTCTGAATCCTCAGGCCCTGTGCAGACACCTGCAAGGGCTCTTCAGCCTGGGTCCTGGCGGGATTCTCTGGTCCTCTCTGGCCCACCCCACAGCTCCCAGCTCAAAGCCTTCCGCCTGTGGGTGTTTAGTGAACTCACCTTCTCTGAATGAAGCATGCATGTGGTTATATGGCCCCAGGAATGTTCGGGAGAAAAGCCATGTGTGGGTGCTGATCCTGCAGGACCCCAACCTTCAGCTGCCCTGCCGCCTCTCTCTTGGCCTGGGGTATTTTGAGGCCCCCGCCCCGAAAGACCCATGTCAGATTGCTCATTCACGGTGTGTCCAGGGAAGGTTTTGTGCCCAGGTTTCGAGTAGCATGACAGTCCTTGTCAACCGGGAAGCCAGCAGAAGAATGAAATGAGGATGGCATGGGGTGAGCTGTGATCAGAGAGTGACATTTCTCCGTCAGATGGGTGGTGGTCTTCTGTGGCTTGAAAGTTCGAATCAGAATTTCCCCTAAGGGTGTGGATGTAATGGCAGTGGCATCTCATGCTATCTGACATCCCGTGGCTCTCAGAACCACCATCCTCCCATAGCAGAAAGAGGAGACAGGTAGGGGAGCTGGCTCCTTGTAGCCGCCGTTACAGCTTCTCCAAGGCACCTTAGAGGTGGTCAGAAGCAATCCATTTAACTCCTTTCAGATGAAAAGCAAAGGAGTCCTTATTATGCATGGAGGACATAAAGTCACCACCCCGCATCACCAACATCTCCCAAGACACCTTCAGGATGTCCTTTTGTACATCTCGAGCCCAGGTGCACAGCCACAGATAGGTCAGATTTGCTAGTCTAAGTATTGTGAAGGTCACATTTTGAAAATAACTTCAATTTGTTTATAGGTTGTCAGTACTCCTCATAAATATCCATCCGTCCACCCCGAGACCCGCCATTGGACGGCTCTGACTTTTGCTGTGTTGCATGGACATATTCCTGTAGTTCAGGTATTAACGTATTTCCCTATCCACATCTGACCTTCAGTGTTACCTCTTCCATTATGCAAATCTGTACCTCTCCCAGCATGCATAGTCCCTAAGAGATTCATATTGGTTAACTGCAATTAAATATAGCACATTCATATCACGTGAATGAAAATATTATATGTAATGATCTATATGGCCTGGCTTTAACCAATATGAAATTATCACGTACCCACATGCAGCCTCACACACAGAGCAAACCTACGAAGTGGTTCCCAGTTGCTCGGGGGTGGGGCCTGAGCTGTGATTTTGCGGATTTGCTCATTTTGCTTGTCAGAACGTGAATATAAGACCTGGCTGGTGTAAGACCTTAGAACCTCCCCTTAGGTCTGACCCCAGTATTGGCTTAGAGGCTAGTGGTTTCCAACCAGTGGAGAGAAGCATCAAGTCACCAAGGGAGTGGTTCCCAAAGACGCTTGCTTGGATCCCACTTCTTGAGAATCAGATCCAGGAGGTCTAGAGTAGGGCCTTCACATATGTCTTCTGAAACAGCTCCCCGAGTATGGAGAGATGTCCTCCTTAGAGATCCTTTGGGCATACAAGTGTATATTGCCCGCACCTTTTCTGGCTGTTGTTAAGTTGGTGTCCAATGAATAGTCATCCAGTACATTCTAGATCTTAAACTTGGTCTTCACTTCATCAGAAAAAAGAGGTCAACGTCCAGGTCCATGACCACACCTTCCCCATAGTGAGTGCTGAGCTTCAGGTGCATCAGGAACTCACCTTCTTTTATGTGGTCCAATCCTCTTTGAATTATACAGAGCAGGAAATAGTGTTACAGGGACCACTGGGCAACATTAGAATTCCACGGGAATCCTTTATTGTTTCCTAGGTCATGGGAATCCTAAAGACAGATCCAAAGTCATGTTTCAGGAGGTAGAGCTGAGAGCTGGCTTCTGCTTCTAGAACATCATGCCCAGTCCACTCCTAGTACAGGAATCTAAGAAAGAAGGGGTCGGAGGGTGGCCTGGCGGACACAGATGCCACCCCTTAACATGCAGTGGCATCCCCAGCCTTTAAATCAGGGAGGGGAGCAGCGGGCAGCCAAGCAAGGCCCAACAGAGTCAGGTCGCCCCTCTGCTGCAGCTGCACCATCGAATGCATCATGGAATGCCACGTAGGCAGCCCCTCCTGGCTGTGCCCTCGGGGAGCCCTGGAAAGTGAGTAAAGAAGGCAAATTCCCACCTCCCCACCCCCCATTTTACATCAGTGATGCTGAGAGCACATTCACTGTGAGATCCGGCATGGACGGAATCTCCGTTGTTAAGAAGCCCAGATATCTTAGGGAAGGCACAGAATGGAGTCATATGAAGCAAAACCTGGAAGCGCACTGTGTCGCTTTATTAACTGATCGTGCTGGCTAGGAAACTGAGCATTTGCTAGACTGTCCTCAGAGCCATCCAGGGTGTTCTAGAAGAGACGCTTTCCTTGGTTGGCCCAGGAGGTCCCCAAAGTCCTTCGGGACTCTTGAGATTCTGTGGCTCTAAGAGATCACTCTGATGCTTTCTGAGGCTTTGTGTAACTGACCCCAAAAGGGAGTCTTCCAGCACTGTGGTGCCAGGAGCTTCTAGCGCAATGCTTCTAGAAACTTCAGTGTACATTTAAATCACCTGGAAATCTTGTTAAAATGCAGACTCTCATTGAGTTGGTCTGGGGGGCCTGAGAGCCAGCATTTCCAACAAGCTCCCAGGTGATGCTGATGCTGCTGTCTGTGGGCCACACTTTGAGTAGTCTGAGGTTCTAGAAGATACGAGAGGCTCTCAGTTCATCCTCTGAGGTGCAGTTGCCCTCACCCCCTGCACATGGTCACTGACCCAGAGGGAGGGCAGGAACATTGGCATCACACTGATTTCCACCAACTTTTTCTGACGCCTCCTCATACTGCACATCCTTTAAACATCTCAGTGGCCACTCTTTCTCCGCAGCTCCTCCTGGACGCCGGGGCCAAGGTGGAAGGCTCTGTGGAGCACGGCGAGGAGAACTACTCCGAAACGCCCCTCCAGCTCGCAGCTGCCGTAGGTAAGAGTCGCTGATTCTCATCCTGGCCAAGGATCTCCACCGCCCTGGCTCTTGATGTGTCTATGACTGTGTATTTGCTTTATCCTCTTATAAAACCCCCTTCTCTGGGCTTGCAGGAAATTTTGAGCTGGTTAGTTTGCTGTTGGAGCGTGGTGCGGATCCCCTGATAGGAACCATGTACAGGAATGGAATTTCTACAACCCCCCAGGGTGATATGAACTCTTTCAGCCAGGCTGCAGCCCATGGACACAGGTAGGCTAGGATGGGCCAGAGCCACAAGGTCCCAAGTGGTGCTTGTTAAAAATGCAGATTCCCAGGCCTACCCCAGACCCACTACATCTCTGGATGTGGGGCCCAGAGGCAGTCCAGGCCCCAGGCCCAGCCAGAGCGGCCTTAACTGCTGGCTTTCTGCTAAGAGCCAACCTCATGCAGTGCACGTCCATTCAGACTGGCTTGTTTTGTCCTTTCCCCACCAGCTTTCACCTCACAGAGCCTTCACTCTTTGCAGGTGTTGGTCAGAGTAGATCACGTCGGCTGCCGTGAGTGAGAAGAACCCATTTAAAAAATAATAAAACCCCTCAAGTTTGGTTACACCCCATCTACATTTCCTTCAGGATTTACCCCATCAGATTTTGTTACACACAACCCCGAGTAAAGCAAATTCACTGTGGCCGGAGTGCAGGCTGGCAGTTAAAAGGGCAGCATTCTAGAGCCCTCTAGATATTTGAGGAAAGCATTTAGTTGCAAGTTGTCCTCAAGGAAAAATGGCCAGTCACGCCCCACCATCTCCTCCATCCCCAAAACGTAGCGCCCATGGTCAGGTCTCTGGAACCCCACCCTGGAGTTGGTCCTATCATCCCCTTGTCCCAAGGGAGTGGTCTCCCCACTTGCCCCACTCCACCCCTGCCCCGGCGAAGCCCTTGCATCTCTGAGTGTCTTCCTCTCTGGGTTTATGATTGACAGGAATGTGTTCCGCAAACTGCTCGCTCAGCCAGAGAAGGAGAAGAGTGATATCCTGTCCCTGGAGGAGATTCTGGCCGAGGGGACTGACCTGGCGGAGACAGCCCCGCCCCCCCTGTGTGCCAGCCGCAACAGCAAGGCCAAACTGAGAGCCCTGAGGGAGGCCATGTATCACAGCGCTGAGCATGGCTACGTGGATGTCACAATTGATATCAGGAGCATAGGTCAGTCTGGGCGCCCTTCGCCGTTGGGCATGGCACCACTGCCCGGCTCTAGGTCTCACACACACACACATACACACACAGGGGCCCAGGGAATGTCTCACTTGCTGGTTGGAACACTTCCAGGCTAGGATGCCCACCCTGTCCCCCTTGACTGCAGCATCCTGCCAGCCCCAAAAACCCATCCGCACATCCTCATTCCATGATTCCCAAACTCTGGACCCTGGGAATTTAGGAATTTGAATCACCTGGGAGCTTGTCTGAATACAGATTGCCAGGCTCTACACCCAGAGGCTCTGCTGTCGAGGGTCTGGATGGATAAAGGCTGGAAATCTTTATATTTAACAATCATCCCAGGTGGTTCCCAGTGGTTGGAGAATTGCTGCGTTAGGACACCCAAATCCATGATGTGGCGGCCGGGCAACAGTTAGCAGGAGAGGGCTCCTTCCTACCAGGGCTCCACCCACTGCGCTTCGGGAGGCAAAACCCTCTCAGGAAAATTTAGGGGTGGCTCTTCCTTGAGTGAGCTAGCCCAGAGCCATCTCTGTGCGTCTGGAGTACAGGCTAGCCCAGACTTCACTAGTCTAGTGGCCTTAGCCCCGCACGGGAACAGCAGGACCTAGCAATGGGCCTTAAACACAGGGTGTGGCAGGTCAAGACAGGTGAGGGCCTGAGGAGGGGCCCCCCCGATGCTGTTCTGGAAACGGGCCTCTCTTGCAAGGTGGCTGTTTAGTATGTGGGGCGTTCATCCTTTGCCCTGAGAGCCTGCTTAGCATGATTATGAAGCTCGAGCCTCTGAATGGTCTGCTTGCTATAAACAGTGTGAGATACAGTCTCTGTGCCTCATGAGAGGGGAGAAGCAGATCACAGCAATCAGCAGCTGGAGAGGTTTCTATTAAAGGAGGAAGACCTGATGAAGTGCCTGCAGATGGAAGTGTCATTTTGCACAGGGAAGCAGCAGCCTCCTCCCATGTCTTCTTACTCAGATGTTACTATCCGTCCCAGCCAGAGCAGGAGACGTGAGGTCCACTGATGGATTTCCCCTGCTCTAAGCTCTCTTCTGGGCGTGCTGTCTAATCCTGGGCAAGACTCTTTCCCTCCTGAGCTTCTCTCTCCCCAGAGAGAGGATAGAGACGAATGAAGTCAGAACTCAGGAGGACGTAATAAGCACAAGTAGTGTGCATAATAACGCCAATATCCTACACAATGATTATATGTTGTAAAATGCAGCCCCTAATAATATGAGTAGCACGCAGACATGGACACACATAGTTAAGGGAATTGAATTACGACCTTTAATTTCAACTTCTGCAAGTCTTTGGGGAAAAAACCAACACTGGCTCTGTTCATTGAAAGTCAGTCCCTTGGTCTCATAATTTGGTAATATCCTGGGGGAAAGCCAACTTCCAGATAAAAACACGCCTTCTCCTTTGGTTGTTTTCTGCCTTGCCCTCCCCTCCCTCCCCTCCCCACTTCCAGGTGTCCCCTGGACCCTGCACACGTGGCTGGAGTCTTTGCGGATCGCCTTCCAGCAACACCGCAGGCCTCTCATCCAGTGCCTGTTAAAGGAGTTTAAGACCATCCAGGAGGAAGAATACACAGAGGAACTCGTTACCCAAGGCCTGCCCTTGATGTTTGAGATCTTGAAAGCGAGCAAGGTACGAGGAGTTTAACGCTGTTGGGGTCATCAGCAGAGAACAAGGCTGGAGGTTCATGATCTCCATGATCCCTTAGTCTCGGATCCTGCCCTTCGGGTGGCGTCGCTGCAGTCACGGCCACTGGTGGTGGAGGGACCCCAGCTGGCTAAAGCTCCTGGCACACTCATCTGTGGGCAGCTGTTTTGCTGAACACCTTTATGTCCCAAGGCACTTAGGCACATGGGACAAAGTAGAAAGATATCTTCTAACCCAGGGAACTTGCACGAAAGCTGGGGATATAATATCAAGACGTGTGCCCCAGGGGCACTGAGGTGGCACATGAAACAATGTTAAGTTGGGTGGCACAGGCTCTGAGAGGTGTGAGACATCAAGGAGGGTGTCCCTGAGGTGCTGAGACTAGAGCAGGCCTGCGTGGATAGGAATCCAGTGGGGGGAGATGGGTGCAGTGCCCTAGATCAGTGGGGTGCAGACCTTGCCAAGGTTTCTGGAAAGCCAGGCTGTGGGAAAGGCTTTTCAGGGATAGAGGATCAGATGAGTCTACCACTGACCACTTGAGATTCACCCCTTCTTCTTGGGTCTCCTAATTGCTCCTTTCCCAGCAACAGGGAAATGCTGCAGCCCCTTCAAAACATCAGTCCAGCCCTTGAGCTATTGTGAGATCAATTCTTAAACATCTCTTTGGGGTCCTTTGTTTGGCAATGCCATATTAGACATCCAGTCCCTGCTGGTGAGCCATGTGGCATTGTGTGTGTTGGTGGGGAACTTGGAGAATGGACAGCCGTGGCGTGCCCATCCCCAGCCAGCCATCAGGGTGGAGAGCCCAAGGCAGGGGGAGGCCATGACAGATGCCCCACCACTGTGGCCGTGGGAAGCACCGGGGGGGCCAGTCCGCCTGAGAGGCTCTGAGGAGGTGGTGCCCTAACCATCACATACCCCGAGGACTTCCCAGTGGGCCACGAAGGACATTATAGCGCAGTGGTTGACAGCATGGACTCTGGAGCCAAATGCAGGGGTTCAAACCTGGCTCTGCCACTTTTAGCCTTATGACCCCAGTCAGCTTAATTAACTTCCCTCTGCCTCAGTTTCCCCGTCTGAAAATGGTGACAATACTCTGTTAACCTCTTTGGCTGGTTGTGAAGGTAAAATGAATCAATGCCTGTCAGAGTGTCCCTGCCACTTAGTGAGTGCTTTGTAAGAGTTCTCTATCATAAAGATGGCCTCACCAGGGGACGTGGCACATCCAGTATTTCCCAAAGGGTGTCCTATCAAAACGACCCCCTCGGCAGGGATGACATCAAAATATTTAACACCCCAGTGCAGCCCAGGCACCAGCCAGCTGTGAATACCGACCTGTGAAGGGGCTGAATGTCAGCTCCTCTCCTCTGGATAATGTTGGGTTACCCCACTTTCTCTACTGTAGGGCCTAATTTACGAAGGCTATCAAGTGTTTCCCAAATTCATTTGACCTTGGAACGCCTTTATAATAAACCATCTCAGGACACAAATAAGGATTTTTTTAAGCTAAAATATATATTTTATGTTTACTATATGCCTGGCACTATGCTAAGCATGTTATAAGGATTAATGCATTTAAATCCTCACAAGCAACCTTTGAAGGAGGCACTCTTCTTATCGCCATTTAACAGATGGGGAAATCAAGGCACAGAGCGGGTAACTAATGTGCCCAAGGTCACACAGCTGGTAAGGGGCAGAGCTGGGATTGAACCCAGGTGGTCTGGCTCCAGCCTCTTACCTCTTTGCCCCAGAACAAGCTTTGTGGAACTCTGGGGTCAGTTTGAGACAATGGAGCCTGTGAAGTCTCAGGGGAAATAGGCCTCTGCACCAAAAGGACAGATGGGTTCCCCTACTGGGCTAGGCCAATGGGCTGCCCGCCAAGACTGAAGAGGGCAGCACGGAGCTGCCTTCTCCGACAGCTGGGGTGGCCCCACAGGAAAGCAACAGCAACACGGCCCATCTGCTTTCTGAGCCACAGAGCACCTGGCCTGAGGTCCAGAGCGAGTCTCATTAGGTGTTCTCATTAGCGCCCTGTCCTTAGCCCAGAGTCTCAGGGCCCCCTGCGGGCTGGATTTGTGCTTGATGTCAAGCTCTCTACCGAGAAAATGGGAGCAGGTGTGCCAGCCTTAGGGAGACCTCAAATGGGAGCAGGTGTGCCGGCCTTAGGGTAATGAGCCTCAGCGATTCCACAGAAAGCGAAACCTGCTGGAAGCCTTTCAAAACCAAAGTCTTCCCGCCCCTCAGCCCTCACCCCCCAGCTTGAAAATACATACATACATAAGGCTTTCACCTGGAGTTACCTAAGAAACCACGTTAGTGAAAAACATTCTTAGGTCTGTTCCTAGGGTCTCGGTGTTCTAATTGGTTGTTGGTGTTTTGGTGGGTTTTTTCCCTCTCTTTAGGAATGGGAATTCCAGAAATTACTGAGGCATCTTGTATATTAAGTAAACCTAATCTGTGGATTTTTAAAGTAAGCTTTATTTTGAAGTATGACGTACATACAGAAAAGTGCCCAGATCATAACTGTAGAGTCTAAGGAATTTTCACAAGGTAAACCTACCTGTGTGATCAGCACCCAGACGAAAAAATAGAACATTACCAGCACTCCAGCAGGCCCGTTGTGCCCCACTCAGCCACTGCCCCCAAAGGGCAGCCAGCAGCTCTGACAGCAGCAGCTGGGGGCTGGGAAGAAGGGAGGGGCCTTTGTCAGGAGCTGTGGACTAGAGCCTGCTCCCTGTCAGCTGTACTGATCATCAAGGGCCCCAGGGAGCCAGCCAGGGATGATGGGGCAGGGACAGCTCCTTGTTGGGATAAGGCAGTCTGGGAAGGACGCACAAGAGTTGGGTCTGCTCCGATAGGGGTTCCATGGCAACCCCTGCTGGTGAAATGTGGTATTACACATCATGTGCGCTGACCATAGCAGGAAAGAAAGAGGTGATCAATTTCCCACGGCTGCAGTTGAAGTCGAGCATTCTCCAAGCATGAGTGATATTCCTGTGGTCAAAAGAAGACTGGAGAGAGGTGGTGGCAGAGAAATTCAGAGAGGTGAGAAAGTGGTGCAAAGCTCTGCCCTCAGAAAGTGCCCTACGGGAGGGTAGTCATAGCCCTACCTCACACAACTGTCCCGCCTTGTTCCTTCTCCCTCCGCTAAAGGATTCCTGTTCAAGTCGCATCTGCTGTTCTGTGTGAACGAATATCTGGTTTTATCAGAGTAGTGGATAAGAATGCAGAATTCCAGTAGATAAATTCCCTTTATGGTCAGCTCACAGAAATACAGCTGCCCTGTGAAGTGAAGCGTATGCCTTCTCCCCTCCTTGATTTCTGCACGTTCAGACCTTACTTGAAATCTGGTTGCAGATTTTTTTTGCTCTTGCTTCTAAGTTTTAACTACAAAGGAATTCAGTGTCTCTATATTTCCCCAGGAACAAACAATATAGTATTTTTTTAAAGACACCTGTTTAAAGAGAGCTCCTGGCCCATTTCTCCCACACATAATTCCTCTGGGCATTTATTCATTCGGTAGTCATGAGTGCTCATGGTGCTGCAGTGGTGATGGGACAGACACGTTCTTTATCCTTCTAGAGCTTACTGTGTCCCCGGGGAGGGGCAGACAGAAGGTACGCAAGGAAATAAATCAGCAAAAGAGAGTCAGAGCATGATAAAGGCTATGAAAAAAATGAAATTGGAAGATGATATAGTCTCTGGGGGTGGGACAGGCAAGGTCTGATTTAGACAGGATGCTCAGCAGGGTCTGCCTGAGGAGGTAGCATTTGAACAACCACCCAAGTGAGCCAAAGCTTCCAGCCAGGCAGAGGTCGGGGCCGGAGCATTCCAAGAGAAGGAATTGCAGATGCTAAGCTAAGGCTGTTAGTGGGAACTGGTTGGTGTGTTGGGGCAACAGGAAGAAGGACAATGTGACAGAAGCAGTGGGGCAAAGGAAGAAGTGTAGGAGAGAAACATCAATTTGCATAGGGCCTTTGTCCATGGCGAAGAGTTTGATGTCCCTCCATGTGCAGAGAATGGAACACCACTGGAGGTTTTAGACAGAGGCGAGACTGATCTCTTTTTTTTCTTGTGGTTTGTGCACTTTTTTAGTTTTTAATTAAACTTTTTATTTTGAGGTAATTGTAGATTCACATGCAGTTATAATAAAAAAAATAGAGAGAGATACTGTGTACCCTTTACTCGGTTTCCCCCACTGGTAATATCTTGCAAAACTACAGTAAAATATCACAACCAAGATAATGACATGATACAGTGAACATGCAAAAATTTCCATCACCACGTGGATCCCTCATGTTGCCCTTTTACGGCCAAACCCACTTCCCTTCTGCCCACACCCTCTCCTTACCCACTGGAAACCACTAATCTGTTCTCCATTTCTCTAATTTTGTCATTTCAAGAATGTGATTGAAATGGAATCATACAGTATGTAACTTTTTTAGGATTGGATTTTCTCAGTGTAATTCTCTGAAGCTCCCTCCAGGTTGTTGCATGTATCCACAGTTCGTTTCTTTTCATTGCTGAGTAGTACTCTGGGGGATGAATGTATCACAGTTTGTTTACACGCATCTAAGGACGTCTGAGTTGCTTCCAGTTTTAAGCTGTTACAAATAAAACTGTTACAAACATTCCTGCACAGGTTTTTGATGTGAATATAAGTCTTCATTTCTCTGGGATAATTGCACAGGAGTGCAACTGCTGGGTTGTATGGTAGTTGCATGATTAGTTTTTAAAGAAACTGCTAAACTGTTTTCGAGAGTGGCTGCCCCATTTTACATTCCCACCAGCAAAGTATGAGGGATCCAATTTCTCCACATCTTGGCTGTTCGGTGTTATCACTAGTTTTTATTTTAGCCATTCTGATAGATGTGTAAGTGATATCTCGTAGTGGTTTTAATTTGCATTTCCCTAAACGGCTAATGATGTTGAACATCTTTTCATGTGCTTATTTGCCATCTGTATATCCTCTTCAGTGAAATGTCTCTTTGTGTCTTTTCCCCGTGTTCTAATTAAATTGTTTGCTTTTTTACTGTTGAATTTTGAGAATTCTTTATATATTCTAGATGCTAGTCTTTTGTCAGACATGTGGTTTGCAAATATTTTCTCCCACTCTGTAACTTGTCTTTTTATCCTCTTAGCAGGGTCTTGCAAAGAGCAAAAGCTTTTAATTTTGAGGAAGTCTAATGTATCAGTTTTTCCTTTTATGAAGGTTATGCTTTGGTGTTGAATATTAGAACTCTTAGCCCTAAATAATGAATATTTCCTCCTATGTTTTTTTCTAGAAGTTTTATAGTTTCGTGTTTTACATTTAAGTCTGTGATTCATTTTGAGTTAATTTTTGTATGAAGTTTGGGATTTAGGTCAATGTTCTTTTTTTTTTTTTTTT
Source organism: Diceros bicornis minor (assembly GCF_020826845.1). Taxonomy (NCBI): domain Eukaryota; kingdom Metazoa; phylum Chordata; class Mammalia; order Perissodactyla; family Rhinocerotidae; genus Diceros; species Diceros bicornis. The sequence goes on along the minus strand of NC_080764.1, from coordinate 16,712,598 downwards.
TGCTAGTGAATGTTTAATTGCTGCAGCACCATTTATTGAAAAGGTTATCTTGGGGCTGGCCGGTGGCACAAGCAGTTAAGTGCACGTGCTCCGCAGTTCAGTGCACATGCTCCGCTGCAATGACCCAAGGTTCGCCGGTTCGGATCCTGGGCACGCACCAACACACCGCTTGTCAAGCCATGCTGTGGCAGCATCCCATATAAAGTGGAGGAAGATGGGCACGGATGTTAGCCCAGGGCCAGTCTTTCTCAGCAAAAAAACAAAAGAGGGGGATTGGCAGATGTTAGCACAGGGCTGATCTTCCTCACAAAAAAAAAAAAAAGAAAAGGTTATCTCTCTTTCATTGAATTACTTTTGCAACTTTGTCAAGTCAGTTGCACATATTTGTGTGGGTCTGTTTCTGAGTTCTGTGTTTGGTCCCATTGATCTGTGTGTCTGTCTTTCCACCATTACCACGTAGTCTTGATTACTGTAGCTATAAAATAAATCTTGAAATTGGATAGACTTATTATTCTCATTTTATTCTTCTTTTACCAAATGATTTCAGCTATATGAGTTCTTTGTCTTTCCATGTAAATTTTAGAATAAACTTGCTATATCAACCAAAAAAATCTTGCTGAGATTTTGGTAGGAGTTCAGGAAGAATGAACATCTTTACTATGTTTAGTCTTTCAGTTCATATGCATGGTATGTCTCTTCATGTATTTAGATCCTCTTTAATTGCTTTCATTAATATTGTGGAGCTTGCAGCACACAAGTCCTGTTTTGTTAGATTTACACACAAGTATTTCATATTTTTTGAGCAACTATAAATATTATATTTTTAATTTTTTTGTCCATGTGCTCATTGCTGGCATAAAGAAATACAATTGATTTTTTTATGTTTATCTTGTATCCTGCAACCTTGCTGAACTCATTTATTAATTCTAGGAGTTTTTTTGTAGATTTATTGGGATTTTCTACTTCAGCCATTCTTGTAGGGTAGGTCTCCTGGTAACAAATCTCGTAATTTTTCCTTTATCTGAAAATGTCAGAATTCCCATTCATTCCTAAAGGATATTTTCACTGGTTATTACTTACTTGATTTTTTTTTTTTTTTGCTGAAGAAGATTGGCCCTGGGCTAACATCCGTGCCCATCTTCCTCTACTTTATATGTGGGACATCTGCCACAGCATGGCTTGATAAGTGGTGCATAGGTCCGTGCCCAGGATCTGAACCTGTGAACCCCAGGCTGCTGAAGTAGAGCACACAAACTTAAGCACTCTGCCACCGGGCCAGCCCCTTGATATCTTTTTAAATCAGCTTTCCTTCCCTTAAATGTATTTAGAAAGGAAACACTATATTACGACCATAAATAAAAAGCCCCCATCACTTGCCATGAATAGAAGGTACATATCAAAATAAATGGGTGGAGATTTAAAAGCACTCTCAGTTCATTATGTGTTCAGTTTCATCTTGTACACAACTCCAGTGGGACGTGTGACAGACAGGGCTATGCTGACCTCTTGGAACCCCTCTGGGGGTGGGCAACCCTCCCATCTCTTTTCCAGGTGTGCTCCAGGCGAGAGAGGCTCCACAAGGGAGGGGCCTAGCTGTAGAGACAAATTGCTGTTGACAATAGAAATTGAGGCAGAGAATTCACTGCCAGTGTCTCCAGAAAGTAACAGTAATTCCACATTCCCTTGATTCTAAGATGAAGCTATTTTCACCTTTTAGCGTTTTTCAATTTGAAATGGATCTTAAGTGAATGTGTATGTTTAACATGGTGAGCTTTCTTTTCTCTTCCTAGCAGCTGCCATTAATTTTATTACATTTTGGAATTTAGAAAAATAGAGATTGGTTTGAATTATGGGAAATTGCTGTTTTAGGGGTTAAAAAATGGTCAAATATCGGCTCTTTCCTTTGGTTCAACCTAATGGTATATTGTGATGCATTATCTTTTTTAGCTCTCATAGCAACCTCACCAAGCAGGTGTCTTGAATCCAGTTTGGAAGAGAACACTGAAGCCCAGAGAAGCTGAGTAACTGCTAAGGTCCCAGAGCTAGTGAGTGACGAGCCAGGCCTGGGACCCAGCTCCATCTGGCCCCAGTGTCCGTATTTTTATCACTACATAGAACTCCAGCCTAACCACCCTATACAGGACCTTTGGGATTAATTCTAGCGTTCCTTTCAGAAGATAAAGTGTTTCAGTATCTTTTTAGGAGAGAAGTGAGGCATCAGAGGAGGAGAGAAATGTGTCAGCCCCGAAATCCACAGGAGTCCATCTCAGGACAGTCTCCTGGTAACGGCAGTATTAAGAATTTCGCTTCACTCCTCTTGAGTTCATTTGTGTGGCTGCACAGTTTTGAGTCCCGAGAACCTGAGTTCACCCCATGTGCACACCCAGCATTGTCCGTGAGACACCTGAATGGCAGGTACCCAGCGGCATGCCAATAGCAACCGCTCACCAGGTGCTGTGCGCTCAGGCCTGGCCAGACCCCCACCTGCCCACCCGCCCCTCCCACACACCTCCCTCCCTGGGCTTGCCTTGGCCTCCCAGGGCAGAGCCTGCATGCAAAGACTGGCCTGCTGCCCCTGAGGTCTGAGCCTGTGGCACCTTTCACCTAAAAGCACTGTGCTTAAATGTGCTGCCCAGAGGAGAATACGGACATCTGTCCCAGCACAACCACCCCACCCGCCCCCACCTCCAAAACAGAGAGAGCGTAAGCTTGGTTAATTCTGTTCTGCCGTCTTCAGGCTTGGTGCAGAGCTAACCAAACCCTTGCGATACCTCAGTTCACTGCCCCAAACTGACCACCTAACCCAAAGGGTCTCACCGCACTATAGCTGTGAACTGGTACGAATTACAGCCACCCCCTCTCACTCAGAGGAGCCCTCCTGGAGTCCCCATTCATTTTGGGTGCTCAGTAACCAGAGTGAATTATACCAACAGTCCCATCGCCTAGCGGAAGCACACAGGGAAGTGCACAGAGTGGACCTAGATAAACACAGATGAATTCAAGTACATGCTGGGGAGTTTTCTCTTAGGGCTCGGATCCCTGAAAGACAGTGGCCAGAAAGCCTTGGAAAAGGCAACGTCTTTGGTGCTGATGTTGGGCGCATCACCGTTATCCTTCACACAGTGGAGACGCTCAGGGCCTAGCCAGTGCCTGGCACTTCATACTACGGATGCTCAATAAATATTTGAAGAAAGAATTAGTGAGTAAGTGGATGCATAGCTTAGTGTGTGGGGAAGGGTTTTTATTCACGAAACCTTTAGGGGATGAATGCATCAAGCCCAGGGGACTGTGGACGTCCACTTTAATCCTCAGCTCATCTTTCCTTTTCTCTCCTGAACTTCTAATGCTTTCATCATAATTATTCTGTTTCCTCATTGGGCAGATTTTTAATAATAGACTATTTTTTTAGAAAAGTTTTATATTTACAGAAAAATGAAGAAGATAGCACAGAGAGTTCCCATATAACCCCTCACCCACTTTCTCCCATTATTAACGTCTTACGTTAGTATGGTACATTTGTTGTAATTAACGAACCAACGTCGATACATTATTGTTAGCTAAATCCCATACTTTATTCCTATTCACTCAGTTCTTATCTAATCTCTTTTTCTGCTCCAGGATCCCATCCAGGACACCACATTGCATTTAGTTGCCCTACCTCTTTAGGCTCCCCTTGGCTGAGACAGTTTCTCAGATTTTCTTTGTTTTTGATGACCTTGAGAATTTTGAGGAGTACTGGTCAGATCTTTTATAGGATGCCCTCTAGTGGAAAATGTGATGTTTTTCTCATGATTAGATTGGGGTTATGGGTTTTGAGGGAGGAAGGCCACAGAGATAAAGTGCCACTCTCATCACATCGAGGGGACATGCTGTCAATGTGGGTTATCAGTGGTGACGATGACCTTGATCACCTCACTGAGGTTGTGTTCGTCAAGTTTCTCCACCGCAAACTTACTCTTTTCCCACCTTTCCAAATTATACTCTTTGGATTCGAGTCACTCTGTGCAGTCCTCACTTAGGAGTGGGCGGTTATGCTCCACCCAGACAATGTTTGAGTATCTGAGGACTGTCCATTTGGAACAGGTCTGGCCAGCCCTTATCTTTACTTACTCAAGTGATACAACAGGCACTGTGTTAGGCAGCGAGGTCGAGCTGTGAGTCCTGGGGAGGAGGGGCCTTGCCTTGCCTGCTTCTGTTGCCCCGGAAACACTCCTTTCACAGTGCGGGACACTTCTTGGATGCTTAATAAGTACCTGTTGAATTGAATTAAACAACTACCAGCACCAAAAAAAAAATAGCCCCACAGAAGAGTCCACTGGCAGCTCAGGCCCCTCTTCAGGGCCACCAAGACCAGAAAATGGATTTTGATTCCTTTACCCCAAGTTGATTAGATGGCGGCTGACTCACCAGCAGGGCTCGCAGGACAAACCCCAGTGCAGAGGAGTGAGACCAGCACCGTTCATTGTACAGTCTGTACAGAGCATTTTGCAGGTCACAGACTCATCTTTTTTATGGTCAGCAAGTACTCATTGAGCATCCACGGTGTGTCTGGGGCTCTGAGGTCACAGGGATGACAACATGTGGTCCAACTGAGGCAAATTCTAGAAGAGGTATATTAAAGTGTTCTATCGCTGCAGTAACAAATTGTCTTAACTTAGAGGCTGAAGACAATGCCCGTTAATTATCTCACAGTTTCCGTGGGTCGGAAGTCAGGACTAAGTGTCTGGGCTGGGCTCTCTGCTTAGGGTCTCACAGGGCCAAAATCAAGGTGTCAGCCAAGCTGTGTTCCTTTCTGGAGGCTGTGAGGAAGCATCCACTTGCAAACTCACTCAGATATGGGTGGAATTCAGTTGCTTGTGGTTGTAGGACTGAGGTCCCATATCCTTGCTGGCTGTCAGCTGGGGGTCCTATTTTTCTCTTGGTGTTGTTGCTTGCTTTCCCTCTCAAGCTCACCATGTCGTGGCCCACCACGGTGGCTTGAGGCCCCGTCCTCAAGCCAGCAACAGCGCATCAAATCCTTCTCAGGCTTCCAATCCCTTTGACTTCCTCTTCTCCCTCATCCCATCTGAATCCCTCATCTGCCTCTAATTTTAAGGGCTCATGAGATTACATTGGGTCCTCCAAGATAATCTCCCTCTTTTAAGGTCAACTGCTTAGTAACATTAATTATCCCTGCAAAGTCCTTTTTGCCCTGTAAGGTAGCATATTCATGGGCGTGGTAGCTCATGATAGTCACAGTCCCAGAGATTAGGGCGTGCAATCTTCTAGGGGCCATAATTCTGCCTGCCACACACAGTGCTTCTCAAACGTTAGTGTACATGGCAATCTGCACCTGCAGAGCATGTTAATGTGGATTCTGATTCAGTGGGCCTGGGTGAGAGTCCGCATTTCTCACAAGCTCCCAGGCGATACTGCTGCTGCTGGTCGATGGAGCACATTTGAGTGGCAAGGCTTTAGACCAGAGGAAACAAATTTACAGCCTCCAGCCCAGGTCAAACCCAAGTCAAAATTTCAGTACCTGTGGTTTATCAAACCTGAGGGAGCATCAGAATCACCAGAAAACTTGTTAAAGGACAGATTGCTGGGCTCAGTGTTTCTGAGTCAGAAGGTCTGAGATGGGAGCTGAGGGTTTGCATTTCTCAGAAGCTGCCAGGTGATGCTAACACCGCTGGTCTGGGGACCACACTTTGAGTACCACTGCATTAAGCCATGAGACAGGCAGTCACTTTGTGAGTGAAAGGAGCATTTAACATCCTTTGGTTATAAGGCATCCTCTTTGAAAGCAGAGTCCCTTTTTCCATCCAGTATGATTGTGTCCCCTTAGGCACCTCTGTGGATCACCCTGAGGTGACATGGTGCCCTCTGGGGTCTCACCCACTTTAATAGAAGGGTTGGATTTTCTTCTCATGTGTTGAGCTGTATCCTTCTGCTTTGGGAGCATAATGAAGTAGATTCAAGAATAGCTTGAACCGCTGACATCATGAGTGGTCCCAAACCCCTCTTTTAAAATCAGAAAGAGTGTGTATTGTTTTTATTACAAAAGCAACACTTGTTGGTTGTAGAAATATAGATAAAAAGAAAAGGGAAAACATTATAATCCCACCAAAGGTAGCTACTCTATTCTTCCAGACCTTTTTCTATACATATCTGTCCAAATATATATATAGGGTTTTATTTCCAAAAATACATGGTACACACTGTGTTGTAACCTACTTTTCTTAATATATTGTAAATGTCTTTCTGTCTAACTCTCCTTTTTTAGCCCTAAGTTTCAACCCCCTCCCCCCAATAAAAAGCATCCAAAAGCTGTGATTCCTGGCTTCCCTCCTGCACACCTGGACTTGGAGGGAGATTAATGAACAGCAGGGGCTGTCAGGGGGAGGCAAAAACATGAAGAACATGTCAACAGAATCAGGCTCCTTCATCCCTGAGCAATCGGGGCAGCTGTAGTTTTGCATTGCAGAACTGTTTCTTCCTCTTTTTTTTTTTTTTTTGGAGAAAGTGATTCAGCTGAGCACTCCTGGATCCGGAAATGCCTCCACACCATAATCAAATTCATAAGAAAGCTGAATCAGGAGTATTTGTGTCTTGGTGATGGAGAGCACAGTCACAGGATCAAAGGGCTTCCTGCTGCTATTTTCAGGATAAATAGTTGCCTCCAGAATTTTGGAGTATTGATAAAGGTGTGTTTGGGATAAAAACTGAGTTTCCAATCTGTGAGTTACAAAACCTGCCTTCCAGTGGATAGTAAATGATTAGGGCAAGAGAGAAGGATTTAATTACAAATTAAGCTTTCACCAGTGAACCCACTACAACTAGACGGTGGACTAACAGAGCAAGCAGATCCAGGGCCTGCTAGGGCAAACTGCATCCAGGGAAATTTCTCTTGGAACTGCGATAAGTTTGTGGGCTCTTCTCGCTTGGGGGGACACACTCCTGCGCAAGAGCTTGGAGAGGCTGCGCACAGCCCCCAGCAATGTGAGCCGTTCTTTCTTTCCCGCAGAATGAAGTGATCAGCCAGCAGCTGTGCGTCATCTTCACTCACTGCTATGGGCCCTACCCCATCCCCAAGCTCACGGAGATCAAACGGAAACAGACCTCGCGCCTAGGTGAGTGCCTCCTGTGCCCTGCCCTGCGTGGCTGTTGCTTTGTGACTTGGGGAGGATGGCGAAGCAAGTGTCATCAAAGAAGGTGGGGCATATCAGAGGGCAAACAAGATAGACACGGGAGTCAGGCAGGTGGAGATCAGGATATCTTTCTGACGTGATAACTGGAGAATATACCTTGGGAATGTAGGCAAGGAGACCAACTGGAGAATATACCTTGGGCATGTGGACAAGGAGACTCGCCAGTACCTCGTCCCTCCGACTGAGCGACTATCTCCCACAGTCACAGACAGCGACAGACTGTGGATTGCAGAAGGCCTTCCCAGCCCATGTGCTTCCTGCAGGCAGGTAGATGCCAAAAGATGGCTGAGCTGTCCCCCCAAGTCTCCCCTCTAAGAAGTCCCTCTTCCTCCCAGAGGAGGAACAAGCAGGGGACAGTGACAGGCCAGCAGTGTTCCTCTGATGGAAGTTACTAGAGGGAACTAGGCAAGGGGAACAAGTGCCCCCCCAACACACACACACACACACACACAAGGGGAACACACCTGAGCCGAGGAGACTGGATGCTCTGAAATCCCGTGAGAGTAGCAATAATCACTTTGTGTTCTTCTTGGACCCTTGCACTGAGCCAGCCCCGCCCAGGCGCCTGACTTACCATCTCAAGTGATCCTCAGGCCACCCCAGGAGGCAGGCCCTGCGAGTCGTCCCATGTCACACCTGGAGAAAGGGAGGCCCTGCAGAACCTGCAGTATCAGTTCTGGTGGCGGTGGAGCTTGACCCAGGTCCACCCAAAGCCGTCATTCCATCATTCTGCAGTCCCGGCTTCTGGAATTTTCCAGGGGAAACCTTTCCATCAGGCACTGATTTCATTCGGAGCTTCCTGGGGCTACTGGTTGATCTACCTGGGAAAAAGACAAAGAAATACCCAGTGCCGTGAAGCCTGAAACACGAGCTTCTCTTGCAAGGGCCTGTCTCCTTGCTGCCCGGGGAGTTATAAAATATTAAAGATAAAGGATTCCTTTCCAATGAAGGTTGGGGGCTTTCCTACTTCCTATTTCCTTTTTCTGTAAAGAACTGGGAAATGTAGGAGTAATGGAAGCATCTGAAAATTCTACTCTTTAGTAAAAAAACGCTACTTTTAAAACAGGTGAGCTAGTTTAAATAAGTGAAAAGACGGAATTCATAAAACTGTTTTAAAGTATTTTTGTTCCTGTCGTGAATCACTTCTTAATTTAAATGACCCAACTTTTTGCTAAAATGAAAAACTTAGCAGCTGTGTCAAAGGTTGTCTGTTTTTCTTTATGCTCATTCGTGTGGGCAAACCAGGATGTACCACAACCACAAGTATTTCTACCTTATAGAAAAGAGGTGTTTATTAAAATATTATCAGGGCAACAAATTGCAAAGACCAACCAAATTCATAGACTTTAGAGATTGAAGGCTACATTCCCAGGATGTAGCAATAATCTCTGTCATCTAGGGGCCTTACAAGACACCCTTATTAGGGCAAGTATTTGCAAGGGCTGTTTCAATGACACAGTGTAAAGTCTGCTTTCCTGTGGCTTTAGGAGATGAGGGAACATTTTCCTTCTGGACCTGCTGAGATTTCTTTCACCAGCAATTAAAAGGGCCGGTTTTCAGGCCAACCATTGGAATTCCAGGGGTTAGCACCAAGAGAAGAAAGGCAGGCCTGAGAGGCTCGAAGCTCACAGTATGAAAGAAAAGGGGCAGAATATAATTATTAATAAATAGAATGGGGAGCATGTAGTGTTTGTATCTTCAATGCAGCATTTCAAGCTAGAATCACTAAAGGGTGCCAAATAGTGGTTCTTTAGGGACCCGCTTTAAAGGAAAAATAAGAATAATCCATGACAAGGGTCCTGAATTGGCATCTCTGTAGGGCCAGGCAGGGAGTGGGTTCAGTGTAAAACAATAGGGAGTGGTGGGGACTATGGCAAACTGGAGAGCACATGGCTTTTTTGTGATACTTGCCCTCCCGAGGAAGTCTGGGAGAGAATGGTAACAAGAGCTAAAGGTAGGAGATGTTAGCAACTTGGGAAGCAGGAGTGGGAGCTGGTTGGAGGAGGACAAGGAGAGTGAGAGAGGGAGCAGAGGGAGGCAGGTTGCTGAGAAGAGGGAGAAAGTCACTCCAACAACAGTCTTTAAAGCAAGTGGAGAAGTGAGTTTTAGGCAACTCTGAGGCCTTCCCCTGTAGGCTCTCTTCCAGCCCTTGGATAATTTTAGTTGTTTGTTTGTTTTTTTAATAAAAAAAATTTAAAGATGTTGGGATCACATCTTTAATTTTGACTTTTTTTGAGATGTTTTAAATTAAAACTTTTTTTAATGGGCACTGGTGAGGTAGCCACATGTGCTGATGGTAATATGAGAGGAGGACCACCGTCTGGGCAGCACAGGGGCTGAGGGGCCATCCCACCTTCTAGGGCAGAGTAAAGAGAATCAGCCAGGAAGGCAAATTCTGGGTCCAAGTTACAGCAGGGTCTGGGCACAATGGGGCCAGGCCGGGGGTCCAAGGTGCAGTCATCAGGGTAGGCCCAACAACTGGGGAGTCACAGCCCCCAGGAATCCAGGGGGCTGGTGCCCACCATCCGTGGTTTAGGACAGCCTAAACTCAGCCATAGCAAGCAGCTGGGGTCCCATTACAAGACAGCCCTTTAACCCCTGGGGAAGGGCCCGTCATCAACAGGCAGGTCCGCAGGCTAAGAAGGGGCCTGATGTCCTTGGCAGCCTCTTGAACAAGACTCTGAAGCAAGGGTCAAGGCATTCTTCATTCGTTCAAAAAACATGAACTGAGCCTCTACGATAATGGTCACGTCTGTTGAGGGGTAGTATGTGTCTGCCGTTTTGTTAAGTGATTCACATACTTCATTTAATGCTCACTACAACTCCATGATGTAGGTGTATACTGGGGATTACCATCCCCATTTTACAGAAGGGGAAACTGAGACACAGAGAGGTTCAGTGACTTGCTCAAGGTCACGCAGCTGAGATTTCTGGCCCCAGAGGCCACACTTTTACTATACTCTGTACCTTTCTGTGCTAGACACAGAGGAAAAGGTGTGAAAAGGACAGACAAGGTCCTGCCCTCCCAGAGCGTGCAGGGAGAGCAGACAGACAGTAGATACACTGTAGCAATGAGGCTACACCAGGCACAGTACAGGCCCCATGAGAGCACAGCTGGAGGATGCTCGGTCTGTCTGGGAAGGGCAGGGAATCAGGCAAGGTTTATTGATGGAAGGTGTCTGCGCTGAAGCTTGAAGACCACGTAGGGGTGTGCCACGTTTGGAAGGGGTTGGAAGAGTGTTCTACGTAGAAGGAACAGCAAGTGCAGAGGCCCAGAGGTGAGAGAGCCCATAGCACCTGTGGGCAACTGAAAGCAGCCACGTGTGGCTCAACACACCAGCCGGGAGACAGGGGGTGTGACTAGGGAGGGGCCCGAGAAGACAGCAGGAGCCCAGTCACAAGGCGCCTCATTAAGAAGTTTGGACTCTATCCTGGGAGCACCGGGGAGCTATTGAAAGCTTTATAGCAAAGGAGGGGCGTGATCAGATCTGCCCTTAGGAAGGATGACTCTGTGGCGAGGTGGACCATCGGATTGAGGGGGCTGAGAGTGGAGGCAGAGACCAGCAGAGGCTCCTGCAGGTCCCCAGACAGAAGAGGATGGGGCCCTAGCCAGGGCAGTGGCAGAGGGGATGGAGAGAAATGGGGGATTCGAGAAACACTTAGGAGGAAGAAAGGGCAGTGCTTGTGATGGACTAGGTCTGGGTGAGCCCGAGAGAGGAAGGTGTCCTGTGCCTTCAGATCCTTGGTGTGGGCAACTGGTGGATGGTGGTGCCATTCACAGGGACGAGGGGCACTGGGCAAGGAGCATTCTGCAGGAAGACTCTTTTTCACGTGAGCCGGGAAGGCAGTGCATCCTCAGACTGGAGAACTTGGGTGCAGACACCCCAGAGCGGTCATCTTCAATTTAGAGACTCATAAAGGTTCACCCTGGGGCGCTGCAGCTCAAGTGAGCTGTAGGGCAGGTGACCGAATAGGAAGCCCCACCAGAGGTTGGAGCCACCTTCCCCTCTTGCCTGGGGTGAACTGGCTTAGGAACTGAGCCGAGTGGAGCCTGGTAGGAGCAGGGGGGTTTTGGGGGATATTCCCAGCAAGACAGAATGTTGAGCCGAGGACACACTGGCACCCTCAGCAGGCCCAGGTCTAAATGGCTAAAATGACAGGCAAATCGGAAGATCCTAGTGCTTAACAATGCAGGCCCTCGAATCGGAATGTGCAAGTTCAAATCCTAGCTTCTCCACCTGTCACTGGCTTGATCAAGTCCCTGTAACTTCTGCGTGCCTCAGTTTCCTCGAGTGCACACCTGACAATGGTCCCTATCTCCCAGGACTGAGTGAGTTTGCGTGATGTAAGTGCTAGCTTGCGCTGTGCCTGGCACCTTGTAAGTGCTCAGCAAGTGCTAGTTATACGTTCTTGGTTATTATTGGAGATGACGGCAGGGGACTGTCTCATTTGCTGCTGACCCAGGGAAAGAAAGGCTTGGGTTTCTAATCTCCTGGAACAAGCGGCGGCGGCTCTTCTAAACCTCTTCCACCGGGCAGGGAGGGCGTTGAGCCCCAGAAGGAGCAGCGAAGGTGGGGTGGGTGGCATTCTTAGAAGCCAGGGGGGCAGCTGTTTACCTTTCACACCTGAAAGTTCCAAACTCAGGCTCTGGGTGAGTCTTCTATGGGGAAATACTACTTTTCATCACAAATAAGCTATGAAAATTTCCTATGAAAAACTGCATTTCAGTGACTTGAGTGTTCCTTGATCGATTCTATGTCTTGTTTAGTCACCATCTCACCAATGAGTATTTGATCTCCCTGGCTTCCCTGTCAGCTCTTACTGGCACTTTCCAAAAGAGGAATCCAAACTTCACCCTTCTCTCCGCTAAAGCTACCCTTTTTCCCTTTCCTGTTCTAGATCCTCATTTCCTTAACAATAAAGAAATGTCTGATGTTACCTTTCTGGTAGAAGGAAGACCATTTTATGCTCACAAAGTGCTGTTATTTACAGCTTCTCCAAGGTATGTATTGTCAATCTTGAAAGCTGCTGAATTATGAGTGTGGCTGTTGCTATAACTATTCTCTGAAATTCAATTTTGGTGGTATCTTCACTGGACTGGCCGATTATCAAAGTCAAGGATTGAAGAGTACACAGCATTGTACACCCCTGTTCATGGCAGCATTGTTCACAGTAGCCAAAAGGCAGAAGCACCCCAGGTGTCCATCAGTGGATGAATGGATTAAAAAAATGGGCTATATACCTATATTACTCAGCCTTAAAAAGGAAGGCGATTCTGACCCATGCTACAATGTGAATGAACCTTGGGGACCTTATGCAAAGTGAAATGAGCCAGTCACAAAAGGACAAATAGTGTATGATTCCATGTATATGAGGCACCTAGAGTAGTCAACTTCACAGAGACTGAAGGTAGAATGGTGGTTGCCAGGGGCTGGGGGGAGGTAGGAATGGGGAGTTGTTGTTTAATGGGCACAGAGTAAGTTCTGGAGATTGGTTGCACAACAATGTGAATATACGTAACATTACTGTACACTTAAAAATGGTTAAGATGGTAAATTTTATGTTATGTGCTTTTTAGTACAATTAAAAGAAAGAATACAGGGCAGCCACTGGCATGAACAGCAGCCCCTTTGTGTGACTCAGACAAGACACCGTTCCTCGGGGCAGAGAGAGCACGTACCAGGCACAGAGCTTCATGTGCAGAGCATGGGCTGGATTTTAGCTCCTCAGCCAGGTGCCCTCATGCAGTGTACCCCTGAAACCTCATACACAGCAGCCTTGAAAGGCCTACTCTCCAGATGTCCGGGAACTTTGGCCTAAACCACCCAAAATACACAAGTCTGGAATCTTACTTTTCCCTCCCAGTGGAGTTGACAGTGGTGGAGCTCACCCTCCTGCTGGCTCTCCTACTGCCCGTTCTCCTGCTTTCCATTTGAGTTGAGACTTGGTTGACCACTTAGAACCACATGATCCAAGGATCTGCACAGGGATCAGTGAAGCTGGGCGGAGGAGAAAGTGATGCTGAAATGAGGAAGAGGCAAGCCGACGGGGGCTGAGCAGAGGGTCAGGACACCGGGAACCCACTTGCAGGAAGTTTGCTACTGAATGTGTATTACCAGCACTCCTGGGTTCCAAAAAGCATCCTGGCATCTCCAGTGCCCCCAAACGAAATACAAGCGCCAGATGTCTGCTTTGCCGCCACAAGAAAAATACGCTGTCCCTTGCATAGTTCTTGGTTACGACACCATGGAAAAACCAGATCAGTATTGTACCAGTGTTAATTTCTCAGTTTTGACAAAGGTACCACGGCTGTGTAGGATGTTAACATTAGGGGAAGCTGGATGAAGGGCATACAGGACCTCTCTCTGCTGTCTTTGTAACTCTTCTATGAATCTATAATTATTTCAAAATTGAAAGTTTAAAAAAAGAGAGATACATCTTAGTTTATTCCTAAATGTGTTGAATATCAGTGTGTGAGTATCACTTGACAGGGTCTGTACCCACAAGGAACATATAGTTTAGTCCATGGCAGGAAAGTGTATCTAAAGTGTATCTGACCAGACAGAAGGTCTTCCAAAAGGAGATGTTGATTCAATACCTACGATGCATCAGGTCCAGACTATAGGGTCTGAGGATGCAGCAGAGACAGAAACGGCGGAAGTCCCTGCCCTCATGGAGCGAAGGATGTCTGGATGGAAGAGGAGGGAGGATAGGATGTGGAGAGCTCCATGGGTACCAGAGGGGCCTGCGGCCTGACCAGGCTCAGGAAGGACTCCGTGAAGGAGGCAGTCTTTGTGACGGGCCCTGAAAGATGGACAGGGTTTTAAAAGGCATTCGTTCTTTTCCAGTCACCTGTATGAGAAATAATTGTACTGTTTTTAACTTTAGAGTTTTAACCTCCAATTGGATTATGGCATCATTTGGGGGGGGGGTTAAATTAAGAAATCTGTGGATGTATCATTGTTATACTTCAGAGTGGGGGGATACAAGATATAACACGTTTCTGTCATGAGAGAGCTGAGTTTCTGGCGAGCTACAGATGTGTTTGAGTCTTTTTTTCTCTTTTTGTGTTCTTGTTCAGGTTCAAGGCGCTCCTCTCCAGCAAACCAACAAATGATAGCACCTGCATAGAGATCGGCTACGTGAAGTACCCCATCTTTCAGGTGAGCCCCGCTGAGGCCTGGAATGCCAGGTGGTGGGCACACTCCAACCCTCCCCCTGGGGATTAGCCACTGAAAAAGGCCTCAGTCTCCTGCACTCTTGGCACCCCCCCGCCTCTCCCCTTTACAATCAATTCATCCCCACAGCATTGAGCACCTACTGTGTGTCTGACCCTGTGCTGGGACCTGGGGTCTCACAGTCCAGAGGGGTAACTAATTAGTCAATTACAGTGTAACGTGATGGGCGCACGAGACAGAGGGGTGAGCCTTCGTGCTCTGGCGAATCAGACCAGGGAAATTGGGGAGGGCCTCCCCGATGGGGTGTTAGCTGAAATATGGAAGGCTGAGGAGAACCAAGGAAGGCTTTGGGCTTAAGAAAGGGGGTTAGAACATTCCAGGTGGGGAAAAGCAGGTATGAAGTCTCAAAACTGTGGCTGAGCCCAGTGCGATGAGGGGCCGGTGGACTCGGAATCCAGTACATTGTTACACAGGTCTGAACCTAATGTAAATGGCGGGGGGAGGTTTCTTTGTCAAAGGCCGGATGACATTACCATGTCTCCTTCCGTTTGGGAGAAGTTGATGCGGTTAACGATGGGTTTTGGTTTATGGGGCATTTCTGAGGGGCAGGGCAGCTTTCTTCCCTTTTCCTCCTTCTTTCATGCCTGATTCATAAACCCTGCCCCGGCCGGCTTTGCAGCCGTATTTCCAGAGCTCCGAGGGCACGAAGCGTGGTAGGCTGCTTGGATCTGCACAGGGGCAGGCGCACAGGGGAGGGTGCAGACCCTCAATGCTGTCCTCCCGCTGGCCGGGGTTACTAAGGCAGTGTGAGTCTCCTGGGGGGTGACCTTGTTTCCTCCAGTTCAATTCACGAAGGACAGCCCTGGGAGGACACAAGTGGGTAAGACTCAGGCCGGCCCTTGGGAGACTCGTGTTCTAAGAGGGATGATGAGATAACCGGGAGGCAAAGCTGACCATGACCAAGGTCATGGGGCGGGGTCCTGATCTGGACTTTGAAGGACAGAGCTGCATTCCAGGATTTAAATGCTACAGTCTTCTGTTTAAACAGCTGCATTCCCCTGTTTAAAATCAATGTCCTTCATGTGACCTTGGACAAACCTTTCTGAGCCTCAGATTCCTCATCTGGTGGATAGAAGAGAGAGGGTATTCTAGCAGGCGGAACAGTGTAAACAAAGGCACAGAAATGGGAAGTCATGGGGTGTGTTTGAGGGAGGGTGATAATCAGTCCATTTGGCTGGGTCTTAGGTATACTGGAGATTGAAGAGAAGCATAGGGACCACACAGTATGAGCCAAGTAGGGGAGAAGGCGGGCCAGATGGTGGCTCTGCCCTCCACCATTAACCCTGGTCCCCCAGATCCTGCTGTTCAGAGGGCTGCCAGGAAGCCACCATGCCCTCACACTAGCCCGAAAAGCCTGCTGAGGTGCCTGCATTTCCACCATTAGAGATGCCCTCTTTTGGTTATGTTGAAACTTTGAAATAAAGAATCCTTCCCGAATAACCATGAGCAAGACACTCTCTTCTCTGAGCCTCATTTTGAAGTCAATCATTATCACTCTACATCCTGGGTTCTTGCAGAAATTAGCACGTAGGACCACGTGAGGAAACATTCAACCTGGCATCTGGCGCTTCATGGCAATTTTTAAGTGGGTGGTGGTTTTTCTAAGCGAGAACTGATAAACCACCTCCCTGCTAGGCACAGGCTCTGCGGATAGGTTACTTTGGACCAAGCATTGGGGAAAGGACGGAAGAGCTTTCCAAGGACAAGGCTAACCTGGGTGAGCCGTCCCTCTGGGGCGGGAGTAGCAGAGAGGAGACTGGAACCCCAAAGTGAGACTGGGGAGTTGGCGCGGCCCCAGACGTCCGGTCCCGCTATTCCCAGTCCCTCATCCCAACCCCTCACCTCACTTTCTACTGAAAACAAAGTGGCCACAGCCCTTTCTGGAATGGCGGTGGCTGTTGGGTTTGAAATTTTCCATGAAACTGCTGCTTTGCTGTAGGGTTAGGGGTGGGGAGGGCGGGGAAGAAACCTGTATGGGGCTCCAGCTATGAATGATGCTCTGACCTTGGCTTGCACCTGGTTGTCTGGATTATTCTTGCCTTTTTTAGAGATGAAGAAACCTAGGCCCAGAGAACTTAAATGATGCACCGCTAGTCTTAGTGCTAGTTAGTGACAGAGCCAGGATTTGAACCAAAGCCTAGGTGCTTATTCTGGAATACCCGTTCTCAAAGGGAACAATGATAAGAACAGCTCCCATTTCTTGAGCGCTAGCTATGTATAAGGCTCGAGGCCGGTGGTTCTCAGCCTCAGCTGTACATTGGAACCACTTAGGGAGCTTTGAAAATTCCCAGTGTCCAGGCTGTAACTCAGATCTGGGCTGGGGCCCAGGCATCAACATTTTGAGGTCTCGGGCCTCCTCTCACGATCCCAGTGTGCAGCCAAGATGGAGACCCAATGCTCTAAGTTACAGTGGTTCTCGAACTTGAGCAGGCATCAGAATCTCGGCAGGGTTGGTCGGCAGGAGTTGCTTAAGATACAGAAAACTTGTTAAAATGCAGATTCCTGGGCCCTACCCCCAGGGTTCCTGATTCTGTAGGCCTGGGGTGAGGCTTGAGAATTCATATTTCTTACAAGAACCCAGAAGATGCTGAGGCTGCTGGTCCAGGGACCCCACTCTGAGAAGTACATCGTCTCCCTCAGTCCTTCCAGCTGCCCCTCCAGGGAGCTCTTCTCCCGCCTTAGAGATGGGATATGGGCTCAGAGAGGTGAAGGAAGAGCCCAAGTTCCTGCTGCTCATCACAGCCACGCTGAGGTGCAGACCCAGGCCTGGCTGACTCCCCCACCCGGTCTCTTAACTGCCTCCCTCCTGTGAGGACTTGGGCCCTCCCTAAAAGTCCCCAGCGCTGAGGAGAGGCTCAGGCCCACTGGAGTTTGGAGCATGAGCTAGGTGCTGGAAAATGCACGCTTCACGAAGGGGACATTTACACCTTGAAGCCTGGGACTAACTGGGGTGGTTCCTGTAATAAGCACTGGCTTGTAGTGGGCACTCAATAAATGTTTGCTGCGTGGATTCATTGAGTGAGAGACCTACCTGGGAAAGCAGGGCCCCAGGGGACTCCAGGCCTGTAATTGCTTCTGACCGGGGAAGGTTTCCTGGCCGCATTAGCCTCAAGTTACTGTAGTGCGCAAGATTTAGCAGGCCCCGGGGACTTTTCCATGTGCCCGCCCCTTCCCCATAAAAGAAGAAAAGCCTCATTTGTGGCTTGAAATAGGCCAAGTAGGGCTGACTGACCCAGAAGGAGGCTCCCAGGGGCCTGTTCACTTCACTTCCATGCTGACAAAAGAATTTTAGTAAAGCACACTGCTTTGAGTTCCCTCCCTGCAAGACTGTTGAACGTCACACGCTCACACGCGGGCAAGAGCTGCACGCAGCTGAGGCTGCACCTGGAGTGGAGCCTCGGTGAGGCTGCGGACGCCATTGCAATCCCTGCTGCGTGCAGGTTCACAGCTGCCAAGAAAAACAACTCCATAAACAGGCCCTTCAGCCTAATAAGGGTTCATCTTGCCCTCTTGCAGAAAACACTTGAGCTGGCAGAGTCTGAAGGTGGCATGGGGCAGCCCAATTTAAATTCCATTAGCCCCGGGATCTCCATCCACTAAGGGGCAGCATTTCAAGTCGACAGCCCCACCTTGAGTAAATGAGATAACATGATAGAGAAGTGCTTTGTGAATGGAGAGGCCCTGTGTTCAGGGCAGTTATTATTATGGCTCTTATTGTCATAATAATTGGTTTGGCCTTTATAATAGAGAGGTGCTAGGGGCATAACTGATTTTAATAAAGCCAATATCCCGATGTTCGCTGACTTGGTATTTTAGGTGCTTATGACCCATAAGGGTGAGAAGGGGAGGGTAAACGACGCTGTGTTATTATTTCACAAAGCCTCAGCCACCACCATCAGTGCACCACCATCTCTGCGAGAGGTAGGTGGTCACAAAAGTCCAAAATCAGTACATGGGACACTCAGACACAGAAGAGGGAGGGGAGGATTTGTGTTTTTGTTGTTTTTTTTTTTTTGTGAGGAAGATCGGCCCTGAGTTAACATCCGTGCTAATCCTCCTCTTTTTGCTGAGGAAGACCAGCTCTGAGCTAACATCTATTGCCAATCCTCCTCCTTTTTCTCCCCAAAGCCCCAGTAGATAGTTGTATGTCATAGCTGCACATCCTTCTAGTTGCTGTATGTGGGACGCGGCCTCAGCATGGCCGGAGAGGCGGTGCGTCGGTGCGCGCCCGGGATCCCAACCCGGGCCGCCAGCAGCAGAGCGTGCTCTTAACCGCTAAGCCACGGGGCCGGCCCCGTGTTTTTGTTTAAAAGGCACTTGCAAGTGCAGACACTGGGGATGCGGAAACGGACAAGACGCAGTCTGTGCCCTCAAGCTCTAGTGGGAAATCACACTGCAGTCGGGGCTGGTGGGCTGCCCAACCCAGGGTGGGGGGCAGCTAGGAGACCTGAGCAAATCTGCGGCGGCTTCACAGAGGTGACCGCTGAGCTGCATCCCAAAAGAGGGGCAGAGTTCAACATGTGGAGAAGAAGGGGAGGGCACCGGGCAGAGAGATCAGCTGAAAGAGGCTGAGAGAGGTTCTGAGAGAGGCAAGTGATTGGGAGTGGTCAGAGCCTAAAAGGCAGCTGTTATCAAGATTAGGAGGAGGGAAAGGCAAAGGGGCAGATAAGATCTGAACAAGTAAACTGATCCATAGCAGTAGTATTCATAATAGCAAAAAAGTGGAAACAACCCAAATGTCCACCAGCTGATGAGTGGATACACAAAATGTGGTACATCAATACAACCGGATATTGATGAGCAATAAAAAAGAATGAAGTAGTGATGTATGTGACAACCGGGGTGAACCGTGAAAATATCACACTAAGACGCCAGACACGAGAGAACATGTGTTGTATGATTCCATTTATATGAAACGTCCAGAATAGGCAAACCCATAGTGGTTGTCAACTGACGGACTAGCCCAAGGAGGAAATGGGAGAGACTGCTAATGGGTGCAGGGTTTCTCCTGGGAATGTTGAAAGTGTTCTCAAATTAGATTATGGTGATGGTTGCACAACACTGCAAATACACTAAAGACCACTGAACTGTACACTTTAAATGGATGCATTTTGTGTTATGTGAAATATATCTCAATAAAGCCGTAAGCAATATTTTTTAAAAAACAATTACTTTAAACACACACATACAAAAAGTAGATTGAGATCAGTCACAAAGGGTCTTGAATGCCTGAGTAAGAAAGTGGCAGCACATGGCAAAAGCACTACTGGAAAAAGATTTTTCAACTTCAGAGAAAATTAAAGAGCTAAAATTCATTGACTTCTTGCCATAGGCCAGGCCCCTGCTAGGCCTGTTACATGTATTACCTCACTTAATCCTCATCACAACCACATGAGGTAGGTGATATTATCCCCACTTTACAGATGATGAAACTGAGGCACAGAGAGCCTCACTGAATTCAGGTCATCCAGCTTTTAAGCAGCAGAGCCAGATCAGAAACTGAGACAGCCCAATCCAGGGTCCTTGCAATTAACCACTTTCCTATATTTGTCACAGACTATCAGAGCCTGATTTTACAGGTGCCCAAAGACAGGATGTAACCAGTCTATAGATTTTTCCAACACAGCTGCCTCAGAGCCAGGCAGGTAAAGTCAGTGTGTCATACAGGCAAGCAGAAGACAATAGGGAGTGGAGGAGACTGTGGCCAACTGGAAAGGGTACACAGCACCTAGGAACATTAACACTCAGTTTCATGGAAGGTGGTGACAGCCAATTCTAACCCATCTGTGGGCCTCATTCTACTTAAGGGACACCAGTTTACAAAGCTCTGGGACTTTGCACACCTTTGAGTATCCTGAGTCACAGGAACAAGGAACAGCCTGGCTTGGACTGTTCACACCATCAATGAAACATTGAAACCTGGACCCCTAATGGCTTCATCTTGGATCTTGTCGAGTTGTAATAAGGAGCAGGTGGTCCGGTGGTAGCCCAGAGTCACTCTCTGGGACTTAAACAGGAGGCTTCTGGTCAGACCGGGCCATGGTCCCAGGGCAGTGGCCACTGCTGCGGGTTCTTTAAGCCACGTCACGTGTGCAGCAGTTTTGCGCAGCCTGATGGGGTGGGAGGTGAGCAGATAACCCATGATTGCCATCCATAGATGGAGGGAACTGTTCTGGGGAGCAGAGCTTAGAAATGTTTAATTTGGCCCTGGGCTTGACTTGGAAGCTGGGGAGAACCACAAGGAGACAAATTGCAGCATGCTCTAAGGGAAAAAACATCCAACAAAAAAACTGCTCTAAATGGAACTTCTGTAAGGCAGCGATCACAGAATGGCAACCATTGGGAATGGGTGTTGGAGGGACGCAGGAACTAGCCTGAGGCTTCGACTGGGGGACTTTAAGATGATTGTGACTGCGTGCTATGGACACTTTGCTCCCTGGTCTTTTCTTGCAGCTGGTCATGCAGTATCTCTACTACGGCGGCCCAGAGTCACTTCTCATTAAAAACAACGAGATAATGGAGGTAAGGAATCTTTCATGTTACTGGGTGGGTGGCACCTCTGTAAACTCGGTCACCAGCAGTGTCTGGGGGGACCTGTCTTGGGTTTCATTTGGATACAGGCTTTGGGGTCCTGCCTGCCCCCTTAGACCTTCCAAGGGCTTCTCAGCAGAGCCCATCCCTGGAACGCTGGGTGCTCGGTGCACTAGCCCAAACCCATTCAGTAGCAAGTGAGTGAAATCCAATTTTAATTGGCTGTGGGGGGTGGGGTAAAGGAAATTTACTGCAGAGGCTGAGGCACAGCTGGGCTCAAATACCGTCATCAGGAACTATCCTTGCCAACTTCTCTTCTGTCATTTGTAAGATAATTATATTATCTGAAAATATTCCTCAAATCACAGCGGGTCCCTGGATGCAGAAGCAGAGAGCTGATTACAGAGCTCCCCCTGCTCACTCAGGTTGACCGTCGCTCATCCCACAGCTCCTTGACTCTCCTCTGTCTCCTGTCTACCTCTCCAATTCAGCCTGTTCTCCCCTTCCTAGTCCAGGGGCGTTGTTTCTGCCCCTTTCTGTCCAAGGCCAAGATTTCCCCTGCTCCTTCCTAGGAGTGGAACTCTTGTCGGTTTTCCAACTCAAAGCTGGGAGCTTTGACCCAGAACCCAAAATCACTCTGATAATCCTGAGCAGAAGAGCTGGGACCCCGTGCAGATGTCTGAAGGCCAGGGTGCCTGACTGATGAGAGATGTCAGAACACTATCCGTCATTCAAGAGGCGACCCCACATGATCGCCTCTCATGTGGGGAATGTGGTTCTCAAAGTGTGGTCTCCAGGCCAGCAGCAGTATCTTTGGGGGACTTGTTAGAAATGTAAATTCTAAGCCCCTACCCCAGACCTACTGAATCAGGCCAAGCAGGGACTCTGGGCCAGACTGAGTTTAAATCCAGGCTCTGCCCCTTCTGAGCTGTGTGATCTTGGACAAGTGATTTAAGCTCTCTCAGCCTGTTTCCTCACCTGTAAAATGAGGGTAACAATATCTACCTCACTGGGTTTTGAAGAATTTTAAAAAATTCTTTTCTTAGCTGGTTTTTTTTTTTTATAAGGTGCTTAGAACAGTGCTTGGCACATAGTGAGGGCCACAGGGCTATGTATTCCCTGTGTGGCCCATTTATCCTTCTTACTCTGAAGCCTTCCGTGGTCACTACCCCCGCACTCCCAAAGTTATTCTCTTGTCTCTCTGACACTTCTCTACCTCAAGACCAGGCTACAGTCTGAGGACGTAGGCTCTTCTGTAAACATTTTTTTATTTTAAAATCAAAACAGTGAACATCCATTTAAATCATGTAAATAATACAGAAGGGCTTGTCATAAAGAGCAGCTCACCCACCCCACTCTGCCCGCCCCAGCCTCTTCCCCAAAGCCAATTCCTTTGAACTCGTGCGTGAGCTGTTCCTTCCCCTCCCCAAAGCCTGTCGCTCTCTCAACACACCTCTATTGAGCATCTCCGGCCAGGCGCTGTGCTCAGGGCCAGGCCACAGCAGTGATGCACCGGGACAGAGCTGCCTGCCCACTAGGCTTCTGGTGAGGGCGACAGGCATGACGTCATGTCTGGTGGGAGACGGGCTATGAGGAAGACTAAGGCAGGGTCAGGGGGACAGACAGCAGTGGAGGGAGGCAGCCTGAGGGGGCGTGGTCTGGGAGGCATCTCTGAGGGGACATTTACATGGAGACCTGGATGAACAGAGGGAGTGAGCCACATGGATATCCATCTTGCTAAATAATGACGTTCACCCTCGTTTCTGGACATAACAATTTTAGGCATCTTTGCTTGACCTCCTGCTGTAATAGATGTGAATTTGGTTCACTTGGACCCCCACCCCGTCCCCTCTGCCGTCGTCCCCCACGGTAGATTCTGTTGCTCTTAGTCCTCTAGGGTTACCTTTGTGCTTTAGAGTGACACACCGTCACCTTTATTCCCAGTCCTGTCACCTTGGGACACCATGGGGGAAGATGAGGATTTTTCTCACCACTGTCGTTCCTTTATTTCCACCTCCCAACCTCTAACAGGCTCTTTTTATGGTTTTCAGCTTCTGTCTGCAGCTAAATTTTTCCAGCTGGAGGCTTTGCAGCGACACTGCGAGATCATCTGTGCAAAGAGCATCAATACGGACAACTGTGTGGACACTTACAACCATGCCAAGGTAATCCATCCCGCCCTCACTGCCCTGAGCACACACCTCGCGATGAAGTGGGAGAACCTTTTCCTGTGCAGACACACCGAGTCAGGGCAGAGGGTGGATGCTGGCCTGCTCATTCAGGCCTGCTTCCTGCTCTAGAAAAGGTGCCTTTCCCTTCACCCCGCCCTCCAGAATACAGTGAACACAGGAACCCAGAAGTTTCAAAAGCAGAGTTGTTCTCTAACAGTGCTTCTCTTCACGTTGCAGACTGATTCAGCAGAACTGGGGTGGCCCTGGGTTCTGCATTTCTAACAAGCTCCCAGGTGGAGCCTCTGCTGCTGGTCCAAGCCACACCTTGAGTAGCAAGGTTCTGGAACTGTGGTTCTCAAAGTGTGGTCTCCAGGCCAGCAGCAGTATCTTTGGGGGACTTGTTAGAAATGTAAATTCTAAGCCCCTACCCCAGACCTACTGAATCAGAAACTCTGGGGGTAGGCCCAGCCATCTGTGGCTTCAAAAGCCCTCCAGATAATTCTGGTGCATCCTCAAGGTGAGAACTGCTATTCTAGAACTATGCTCTCCATCACTCACTGCTCAGTAGCATCACCTGGGCACTCACTTAAAATCCCCGTGCCGGGGACCTATCACAGACCAATCAAATTAGCCTCTGTGAGTGGAGCCTAGGAAAAGGTGTTTTTCAAGGCTTCCCAAGTGATTCTCAGATGTGGTCAAGGTTGAGAACAGATTGTCAGCACTGGAGGGGTCCAAGGAGACCTCCTAGTCGGGCGGACCCAACACCTGATACTAATCAGAATCACCTGGGAAGCGTTCTGAATCTCTGTTTAGCCCCCCAGCCCCAGTGATCTCTGCAGTGGGGCCTGGGAATCTGTATTTTTAACAAGCTCCCAGGTGACCATTGTGACTTCAGCCCTAAGGCCACTCCGGTTTTTGGGAACCATCCAATTCATTTCACAAGTGGGATACTGGGTTCAGGGGAATTAAAATAATTTGTCCAATTGCCACTTCATTTTGTTTTATGTGCTCAGGATGGGGGGGTTAACATTTGCTAGGAAGAAACAATGAAATGACTTAAGATCAGGAATTAATTTAAAACAAACAAAAAACTCTTATTTTGTGTGACTGGAGCTCAGTACACTTGCCTCCCACATCCACGGCTCTGTAGAGTGACAGCTGATGTGAATCATGCTCCTACTGCTCATTGTGAAAAATCAGGTTGCGTTTGAGATGTTATTTTCTGTCTTAAGCCAACATTCAATGAGTCCTTTCCGTGTGCAGGTACCTGTGCTAAAAGCCTGGTTACATTATCTTTTTTTTAATCCTCACCACAACCCTTGAAGGTAAATGTTATCATTAGTCCCATGTCATAATAGGGAAACAGAGGCACAGAGAGGTAAAGTAACTTGTTTAAGGTTACACAGCTAGGGCCGGCCCGGTGGCTTAGTGGTTAAGTGGGCGCGCTCCGCTGCTGGCGGCCCGGGTTCGGATCCCGGGCGCGCACTGACGCACCGCTTCTCCAGCCATGCTGAGGCCGCGTCCCACGTACAGCAACCAGAAGGATATGCAACTATGACATACAACTATCTACTGGGGCTTTGGGGGAAAAATAAATAAATAAATAAAATTACAAAAGAAAAAAAAAAAGGTCACACAGCTATTACTGAGTTTTTTTTATTGTAAAATATATGTAGCATGAAATTTACCATTGTAACCATTTCTAAGCGTGTAGTTCAGGGCATTAAGGACTCTCACATTGTTGTGCAACCATCACTACCATCCATCTGCAGAACTTTTCTTCTTCCCAAACTGACACTGTACCCATTAAACAATAACTCCCCATTCCCCCTCCCCTCAGCCCCTGGCAGCCACCATTCTGCTTTCTGTCTCTATGAATTTGACTCCTTTAGGTCCCTCATATAAGTGGAATCATACAGTATTTGTCCTTTTGTGACTGGCTTATTTTACTTACCATAGTGTCTTTAAGGTTCATCTATGTTGTAGCATGTGTCAGAATTTCCTTCCTTTTTAAGGCTGAATGATATTCCATTGTATGTATATACCACATTGTGTTCATCCATTCATTCATCAATGGACAGTTAGGTTCCTTCCACCTTTTTTGTGTATGTGTGAGGAAGATCAGCCCTGAGCTAACATCCATGCTAATCCTCCTCTTTTTGCTGAGGAAGACCGGCTCTGAGCTAACATCCATTGCCAATCCTCCTCCTTTTTGTCCCCAAAGCCCCAGTAGATAGTTGTATGTCATAGTTGCACATCCTTCTAGTTGCTGTATGTGGGACGCAGCCTCAGCATGGCCGGAGAAGCAGTGCGTCGGTGCGCACCCGGGATCTGAACCCCGGCCACCAGCAGCGGAGCACGCGCACTTAACCGCCAAGCCACGGGCCGGCCCAGCCTTCCACCTTTTAACTACTGTGAATATTGCTGCTATGATCATGGGTGTGCAAATATCTGTTCAAGTTCCAGTTCTTTGGGGCATGTAGCCAGAACTGTCTGACATCAAAGCACAGGTTCTTAACCCTCTGTTTACTGTCTGGCCTAATAAATGTTTGAGATATTTACAATAATCCTTGATACTCAAAAAAGATTTTCTGATTGGTCATCAGTACATTAAAAGGTACAGTCAGGCTACTTCCTACACACACACACACACTGGGTGTTTTTGTTAAGTGAGGATGTTGCCAATATCTGGTTTCTCTGGACGCAGCAAATTTTTTTTTTTATCTTAAACCAATTACTTTGCAGAAAAGCATCCCGAGAGACTCTCTGTACCTAGGACGAAAGCCTGATCAGTCTGTGGTCCTCCACTGCTCCCCTGGCCATGGACACTCAAATTGCCCTGTGAACTCCACATCCACAGGTGGCCTCGCCGTGGCCTGTCATCTTGGCAGCAAGGCCTGTGTCCCACAATTCCATTTTAATCACTCCCAGCTCCTTGGTGGGCAGCTTCTGTAGCATATCTTATTTAATCATGCAGCCGATGCAGCATGAACCCAGGCTGGGACTACGTCTGTGCTACAGCCTTAGAACACCGATGGCAGAGAACTGTCTCTCATTTCTGTACTTCTGCATCCAGAGCTTTGCCTTTTGCAGACACCGGCCTCGACCTCGGCCTCCCAGGCCACATCCGGGAGTGTTTCCTATGCAAATGTCCGCCCTTCATGATATTTGCATGGAGGACAGGGCGAGGCCAGCACCCCCTGCCCTTTCTGTGCTCTGCTTCCCCTGCGCTGTGGGTACTGCAGCGCCCCCTGATGGTCGCATGCCCTGTGGATTCTATTACTGGCAGATTGTGCTGCAAATTGAGGCTGGTTTAGTAAAAGACAGAAAAAAAAAGGACACCAGCACTTGGTTTGGAACCCCAGGAAATGCAGGCATTAGATGCTAACAACCATGTTCCAAATGTCAACAAGGCCTTGGCCACATGACCTCCGTGCTACATCTAACCGTTGGAGACAGCTGTGGGATTGAGACAGATAAGAAGCCCATCCCATAAATGCACAGCTTAGCCATCTTTTTTTTTCCTAGCAAAGCTGTCCCGAACTATTCAGTCATGAAAAAGAGGCCCTGGAGCTTCTGATGGTCCTTTCAGGGCATCTTGCTACTTGCAATAAAGAAGAAGCTGGTTCAAGTTGAATCTAAGCTAATGCAGTGAGCTCAACAGTGTGCTGGGCTGGAAAGAACACAGGTTTGGAAACCAGCAGATTCATTCACTAGTGTTTATTGAGCACTCACTATTTACCAGGAACGGTATTTATCCAAATTTAATATATTAGTAAGACATGGTCTCTGCCCTTGAAAAAATTATAGTCTAGGATGGGGTCAGCAAACTTTTTTTTGTGAAGGGCCAGATAAATATTTTCACATAGGCCATACAGTTGCTTTTGTACCTCCTCAACTCTGCCATTGTAGTACAAAAGCAGCCATAGACAGTGTATAAATGAGTGAGTGTGGCCCTGTTCCAATAAAACTTTATTTACAAAAATGGGTGGTGGGCCAGATTTGGCCCACAGGCCTGTAGTTGGTCAACCATTGGTCTAGGAGATGAGAGTTCTGGTCCCAGATCTGTCAGTAGTTAGCTGTGTGGAGGTAGGCAAGTGTCTAATGTATTGTCATCACCAAATATAAATGTATTTATTATGCTTATTATTCTCCACTTACACTAACTTGTGATGAGTGGCAGCCATATACAAAGCAAGTGGCTGGCTGTGGTAAGGAGGGGGGATGCTCTCTGTGTCCATAGAATCAAAGATAGGCAACTCTGAGCCTCAGTTTCCCCACCTGGACAATGAGGCCTGCTACTCTGTGACTCTAAGAGCAGGGTTCATGTTGGAAGAATGAAAGCATTCCTCAGATCTCTCCCGGCTGCAGGATACTAGGCATCTATGTGAACATTTGGGTCATAACAAGCCCACCCAGCTGATAAGCCTCCACAGGCCCTATAAGTGTCTTGGAGACCACAGAATCACCTGGTGTGTCTGCATCCTAAATGCACCGAAGAGCGTGGTACCCTCTAGTTCACTCCCCTCACTTTGTAGCTTGGGAAATGGAAGCACAAAGAAGTGATTTGACTTGCACAAGGTTGCACACGGTTTTTAAGCACACGGTTGCTGTGGGCTCAGTGCATTAGCACGTCGTATCAGTGAGTTCAAGGTTGCAGGCTTGGTCCTTCTATGGGCCAGTGAGCTAGGCTAGGCTCTGTAGATACAGTCCATCCCCTTATCCCAACCTGGCCACCTACTTTGTCCATGTGGGTCACTGTATACCAGTTAGTGAGAAGGAGAGTAATAATTATAAATAGTTTATGTTTATAATGACAGCTAACATTGAATGAGTGCTAACTACAACCATTATTCTGAAGGCTCCATGCATTATCTCATTTATTCTCCACAAACTATTAGATATTATCATAATCCCCATTTTATGGGTAGGAATTCCGAGGCACAGAGAGATTGTATAATTTGCCCAACAGCAGATGGTTAGTAAGTGGCAAAGTCTGGAATAAAAACTCAGGCAGATTCTAGAGACCCCTCCCTTAGCTGCCTTCCTAACCTACCTCCCCTAAGGGTGACAGATGACAGAGTCCTGCCATAAATCATATTCCATTGAATCCTCTCAACAGGCCTGTGATGCAGGTGTCATAATTCCTATTTTGAAAATCAGGAACCTAAAGCCAGAGGCCAGGTGACCCAGCCCTGGTCACATATTCAGACAGGTGGGGTGGGGAAGCCCCAACTTGCATCCACGTCTTCCAGCTCATTCCACCATAGCCTTATTGGCACTGCCTCATCATCGCACCATTTCATGTCTAACAACTCAAAGTGCATCTCTGGTTTAAAAGATCGATAGTACAAGGTTCAGCAGGCTGATCCAGCATTTAGATAATTTAGATGACTCAGCATTTAAATAAAGCAGCAGGACATCATCTCAAGGAGCACTTAACTAACTTCTGAGCATCCAGTTCATTGCCATAGAGACTTACAAGCTTTGAAAACTGTAGAAAAGGTCTGAAGACAGACAGCCAACCCACATAGCCACATTGACGTCTGCATCTCAAACATGAATTCCTCCCCCAAGCACACTCGTGAGGCTAAATACCTATCCTTTGATTAATGTATCAGGCTGGAGGCGGTGTCTTAATGGCTAAGCACACAGCCTTAAGGACTTGAATTACCAGGCTTCAGTTCCTGGTTCTGCCCTTGACGAGTTGTGTGAATTTTTGTAAGTTGCTCTCTTGTCTCTGTTTCCTCGTCTGTAAAGTGGAGGTGGTAATATACCTGCCTCAAGGAAAGTTGAAGATTCAATGAGATGATGCATGTGAAGTGCCTAGCAAGGTGCCCAGCACATCGTAAGCTCTCAATAAATATTCGCTGTTAGTGTCATTACTCTGAGAGTGAGCTGTTCATTCATACATTCAACAAATACTTATTAAGTGTCTACCATCTGCCAAGCCCTCCGCTTGGGCTTATACTGGTGAACCGGGTCAACATGATCCCTTCCTTATTGGTTTAGTCTATAAGGAATCGTGTCTCTGGGTCAGTTTCTCAACCTTGCACTATTGACACCTTGGGCTGTGTCATTCCTTGCTATGGGGGCTGTCCTATGCTTTGCGGATGCTTAGTAGCATCCCTGGCTTCTACCCATTAGATGCCAGTAGTACACACACCACCACCACTCCCCAGTTGTGACAGCCAAACATGTCTTCAGACTTTTCCGAATGTCCCGTGCAAGGCCAAATCACCCCTGGTTGAGAACCACTGCCCTAAATACAGTTGGGTAAGTGGGCAGTGCCCACTCATAGGATTGTTGGGAGAATTAACTGAGTTAATACTTGCAAAGAGCTTAGACTTGTGTCTGCAACTCCATTAGTGTGTCAGTTATCTATAGTGTAACAAAGAAACACAAAACCTAGTGATTAGAACAGTGAGCACTTATTTAGCATGAGTTGACGGGATGGCTGGAAGGTTCTTCGGGTCTCAGCAGGCCTTGCTTCTGAGGTCAGCTGGAGGGTCAGCTGTGGTTGCCTTTGCTGATCCTGGCTGGGCTCCGTCGCTGTCTCCTCTAGTTTCGCGTGGTGGCTCACCCTCCAAGGAGGCTAGCCCAGGCTTGTTTCCATGGCAGAGGCAGGGTTCTGAGAGAGAGCGCGGAAGCACACACATGGCCACAGGAAGCTAGCTCAGAGTTGGCAGCTCTCACTTCTGCCACATTCTGTTGGCCTGAGCAAGTCCCAAGGCCAAGCAGTGGAGAAATGGACTCCATCCCTTTGATGGGAGGAGCTGTGAAGTCATGTCTCTAGAGTGTGAATACAGCAAAGTGTGGAGAATCGGGGCCACTTTTGCAGTCAATCTACCTTCCTATGTCTTCGCCATTATTATAGATGAAAGCAGTCAGGTGCATTTCGGAAACATAACCAACTCCTGCTCCCTCTCCTCTTCCCACAGTTTCTTGGAGTCACAGAGCTCTCAGCATATTGCGAAGGCTACTTTCTCAAAAACATGATGGTCCTCATCGAAAACGAAGCATTCAAGCAGCTCCTGTATGACAAAAATGGCGAAGGGACAGGCCAGGACGTGCTCCAGGACTTACAGAGGACGTTGGCCATCAGGATTCAGTCAATCCACTTGTCATCTTCCAAAGGTTCTGTTGTATGAGACATGCAGTGCAGGGAACGCTCCCTGGGGACTCACCAGTTCTCCTGCTGCATTGGCTTCACACACACACATATAAATTTCACCAGGTGTCTGTTTTTGGCTGGGCCGAGGAGCTGTGTCTACTGCCTCAGCTTCTCTTGAATAAGCAAATTCAGCTCCCATGTGTTCCTGTTGAAAAACAAAGGATAGTCCACCGGTCTGCAGATCAGATCGCAGCTGGGTCCGGAGCTTGAAGGTCAACATGGGGCAGCCAAGCTAACCCCCATCTGAATGCACCCCTGGGGCAGTTGAATACCCATTGCAGGGACCACTGTCGAATGGATGGATCGAGAACTAAGGGTCGTTTGGTTTCCAGGTTGACAGCTGGAGAACTTAACTCTACCGACGCAAAGAGCATCGATGACCCATTAAGGACTTTAGTAGCTGCAGTTCACCAAGAGTCAACTATGGTAGCAAATTGCTGAGACTATTGCCAATACTGAAGAGATAATTTGGCAAATTTTTAGGGGTGGGAACTTTTTAAAATGTTCATTAAAAAAACAAGAACGGGGCAGCCTTGTAGTTTAAAATATATTTCTAAAAGCTTAAAACAGTTCATTTTCAACTGAGTTGTGTTTAGGGATCTGTGTTTTGAGGTTATTTTTTTTTCTTTTCCTTTTTTTTAAAAAAACAGTAAGTCACAGGTCCACACTGTATAACATGCATCTGACAAGATATTGCTGATATTCTATACAAGTTGAAATAATCTTGCCTTAGTGATCATGGTTACACAAAAGAGGTGCACTGCCAATAATTATCTAATTCAGTAGTTGAAAACAGCCTGCATGCTAATCGTGGTTTTGGGGTGAGATTTAAATGCCCCCACATAACAAAACGTGTTTGCATGGGCGCAAACCTGTGAAATGTTACGTTTGTGCTTCCTTTTGCCAAGATAAAAATGTTCCATCACTTCTTGCTAAAAGTCCATCTGGTGAAACTAACATATCCATTTCTTTTCCTGATTACGAACGAGTCTGGATGCTTTTGCAGAAATGTGTTCATAGATGATGCTGAATGGGGGGTGGGGGGGAGCACGTCAGAGAATTTACTATTAATCTCAGAGTTCTCTCTGTATTCTCAGAAGATGTTAATAGTTTGTTACTAGCCAGAGAATATGACTATGTTAGATTATTTTTAAAGATGAAACATATATGATAGGATGGATTCTTTCTGTATTCTGAGAGTGTACAGTATAGGGTTATCTATAATGAAAGTTTATATCGACAGGGTTCTGTTTGCTCTGCCATATATTATAAGCAAAACAGATTGGTGAGGTGCCACGATATTCTAAATAATTTTTGAGTTGCTGCCTGTTTTCTTGTCCTTTCATTTGAAACCTAGATACATGCAGTAAAAACTAGGAGAATGACTTTTACCACTTTGGGATGGCCAAGTTTTGTTGATAACCCTATTTCCTAGCATGCCTTTGGGAAGTTGTGCACAGACCCTAGATTCTAAAGGAGCTGCTGTTCATCCGTCCTCCTCACTTCCTAAGCCATTGTCCAGAGGACCAACGTCCAGTCCCGTTTCATGGCTGTGACCCTTGGAGTACGTGGGCCACGCTGTCTACAGTATTGGCCCTGCTGGGATGCTGATACACAAGGCCTCTCGTCCACTTGGTCATTTACAAACCTCCCCAGGCCCTACCATCAAATGAGGAAAGGGGGGGAGAAAACTGCCTGCAGAGGAGCCCGAGTCACAGATACACAGCACGTGAGTGAGTCCTCGCTGTCTCCTGCGTCCGTCGTGTCCTCAGAGATGCCACGTGGATATTTCCTTAACCTCGGCGGACTTCCCTGTGAATGTCTAATGCCAGTACAGGGTCTCCAGGCGTTGATTTGTACGGCAGCAACTCCTGACCGACTTCTGTTGCAGTTTGGTGTGCTTTCTCTGTCATTAAAAGAAATGATTTTCCCAAGCCGTGCATCGCTTGATGAAGCCTTTGGGAGTGGGGGGATGGAGGAAAACAAGTTCTGTCGACATGGTGCGTCCCCCACCGAGGGCCAGCATGAGTCGTTGCTCATGGATGGTGGCAGCATTCTGGGGAGAGGGTTGGGGGTCACGGAGGGACAAGTTGGGTGTCATCACTGAGGTCAAACCAAGTCCCTAGCTGGTCTGCTCTGGCTCCTGACCCAGGCTGGGCCCAGCCCAGGTGTGTGTGGGGATCAGTACCCCTGGTTCTTCCACAGAGGCCTACAGGAAGCCAGGAGGAGGCCCAGGCAGCCCCAGAGACCTGGCCAGTGAGGCCCGGTCAACAGCTGACATCACAGGCACCTCCCGGGAATGACTACTCACCCCTGCTTAGCAGTTGGGGTCTGTTTCTTCTTTAAGAAGCAACCAAAGCAACCAAGAACCAGGGGCCAGAACTCTGAGTCAGGCCAGGAGAACAGAAGGTCAATTATTTTTGACTGTGCATCACCCTCTGTGTAGCCTCAGGGTGAGTGAACCATTGGATGTATTCCCTTTGGAAAGATAGACTGTATGCCATGGCTTTGCCTTTTACTGCTCCGATAGGTGGCTTTGTCTTTCAGTCCTTAGCGAAGCCTGCACAAGGACCCCCAGCATCTGGGGGCGAGGAGGGGAGCCTGCCTGCCTGCCACAAAGCGCCTCTCCACCTCTTCCATTTGCCCTGAGAAAACAGAAGCAGCACATGCCTGCAGCCACCTGAAGCAACACAGAGGCTCCGCTTGGCTTCTGCTGCCCCCGCCCCACATGTAATTGTGCCTCTGTGTGCCATGTTTGAGTGTCACCCTCCATTCTCCCCAAAAAGAGAATCCTCCATCCAAAATGGAGATCGAGGTGTGAGCTCCCATCACAGGAGGGGCCCAGGCAGAAGCCGGAAGGAAGTGCAGTCATGCCTCAGGGTAGGGTTGGAGGGAGGGGCTCGCAGATCTTCTCCACCCCTGAGATTCTGTAGTTCTGAGTTCCCTTTTTGTCGCTCACTTGTTTTTCCTGTGAAGCCCTAGGCAAAAAGCGTTACTCCAACTGGGTGTTGTTTCATCCACTGTTGTCTGATCAAGGCTATTTTATCACATGGGGTTTTACTAACCTCAGGCCGTGTCCTGCAGCAGCAGCGTGGATAAAGGGGTAAGGATCCTAGACAATTCTTTGAGAAAACCTCCTATTTCACCACCCCTGGGTTCCCTGCTTTCTTCAAAAATCAGTGCTCGTCTCCCTCTCCCCCTCGCCTTGTGTTTGCTAGCTTGAGTCACAGATCAGTGGTCGCAGAAGTAGCCACATCCTACCACTTCTGACTCTCCTGCCTACTGGCGCCACACAGACACCCTCCAAGACTAGCAGACCATCTCCTGGACTTCTTGGCTCTAGGGCTCACGTCAGGGAGACGTTCACAGAGCCCCTTCTGTGCAGTACCCATAGCTGGGCTCTGGCTCCAGGCGGGCCTGAAAACGTTTGCCTTCCAAGCCAGTCCAGCCCCTGACCAGCTTTGAGACACTGGACAAGTTACTTTACCTAGTTTTCATTTTCTTCTTTTGAGAGATTGACTGTAACTAGTTAACAGGGTTGTTGGGAGGATTAAAGGAGATATTTTGTATAGGTCCTACACAGTTAGTAGCAGAAAAAAGGCATTTCCAAACTTCTAAGGCCGAGCAGAGGGAAGGAGAAATTGGAGACTCCCACAAGGAAAGGAAAGTTAACGATTTTGCCCATTTTTAGAACTTTCTACCACAGCGATTCCCATGGTGGTTTGTGATTCTCTAAGGGTTTGCTACTTATTCCAGGGGATGTGGGGAAATTCCCCAAAAACAGCTCTGTTGCAGTCCTGGTTCCTAGCACGGTTGCCTCATCCAAGTCGGTGATCAAGAAATGTTTAAGTCAATGGAAGCCAAGTTCAACTAGATTTTCTTTCATATAAATACTATAAATACTTCATATAAAATATTTTCATATAAATAGTAAATATAAAGACTACATAATACATATAAATAGTAAAAATACTTTCAAATAAATACTATATTAACTAAATATTAGAGTTGCAGAGATCAGCTCTCCCAGACTCTTCATCTGCTCAGGAATGTGAAACTTACATTTGTGACTCATATGACATGAGTCTAAGGCCCCAGGCCCCACAAATGACTGAGCAAGGATAGACCCACTGGGGTGACTTTCAGTCCCGGGCTGGGGACCATGGCTTTTTGGAGAGGACGGTAGTCACAAATCCCCAAATGAAACTAATTGCTAGAATGTCAACTCCAGAAAAATCTGGGATCCCTGTCCTCATCAAATCTGCAGCTAAGTCCATGTCCTTTCCTGCCACTTGTGTGTGTGGACACTCATCCCCTCGCCCTCCACTGAGAAATCTCCCTGGTGAAACTTTACGTCACCTCCGTTCCTCCCAGCCTGGCCAACGCCTTGAATCAAGCAGCACGTGTCTTTGGACAGGGCCATGGCAGGAGCTGGTGTGATGCCTATTTTTTCACCCTCTTTAAAAATAACCCAGCAGATTTTAAACTTCCTGCTTGGTGGGAAAAAAAATAGAACTCGCACTCAGCAATCACAGTGCACGTTAGTTCCCTTTGCTGATGAGGCAGTCAGATAATGAGTGCCCTGCAGAAGGACACATCTCCGAGTTTAGCTCTGGATATGAAAAGACAATCTGCCCACATGAATAGGCAATTAAAAGAGATGCCCTGATGTCGTTGATACGTTCTTTGGATGTTGCTATTCAGAGTTAACCTTCAGATGAGTTCTGAATTTTAATGCCATCTCAAACCTCTGGGACAAAAAGCTGCAAAGAGAGGAGGCGGGTAGCTTAATAGAGGGCTCTGGGCTGGGCACCAGATCTCACCTCTGATCCCATTGCTACCATCGGCTACTTGGGTGACCTTGGCAGGGCCTATTCTCCCTTTTGGACATGTTCCCTCAACTCTGAATGAGTCTTTCAGAGCTGATGTTCTGTGTACCTAGACTGGGACATGTCACACTTCTTTTACTACATTCATATATTAGAACCTTGTGGTAACACTGTTTGGTGTAATAGAACATTCTGGATTGCATCCAGGAAGACTTAGAAAAAGGGACCTCAGTGTACAAAGATGTCTTTGGTAACACAGCAGGAAACCAAATAAAAGCCTTACAACAAGGCTCCAAGGATATTGTATTATAAGGATGCCTCTCACCAGATCATGGCCTCATGACTACCATCTCTTTTCTGTTTTGTTTTCTTTTCACTTTTTATTTTCAAATAATTCTAGATTCATAGGAAGTTGTAAAGATAGCACGGAGGGGTCCCTTGTACCCTTCACCCACTTTCCCCCAACGGTCACATCTTCAGTACCTCCAGTACAATGTCAAAACCAGGAAACTGACATCAGCACAATGTGTGTGCATGGTTCTATACCATTTGATGACATGTGTAGATTCGTTTAGCCACCACCACAATCACTGTTCCATCACCACAAAGATCCTACCTCCTTCCTCCACACACACCATCCCCAACCCCTGGCAATCACTGATCTGTTTCCCATCTCTATAGTTTGGGCATTTTGAGAATGTTATATGAATGGAACCATACAGTAAGTGGCTTTCTTCATTCAGCTCAGTGCCTTTGAGATCCATCCAAGGATGTCGCATGTATCAAGAGGCTGTTCCTTTTTATTGCTGAGTAGTATTCCCCAGTGTCCCATCTCATTTTAACCAAATACATGGGCATGTCAGGAAGTATGCCAATAAGACAGTGTGGCTCCGGCAGGTCACTCTCTGGTCATAGCTCCCAGAAAACTATTATGTCTGGACATGACTTTCTCATCCTGCAGCATCAAAATGAGACTGTCTGGAGCCAGACAGGTGGCATAGTGGTTAAGTTCACGCGTTCCACTTTCACAGCCCAGGTTCGCCAGTTCGGATCCTGGGCGCGGACATATACAGTGCTCATCAAGCCATGCTGAGGCAGTGTCCCATATAGAAGAGCTACAACTCTACAACTATGATACACTACTATGTACTGGGGCTTTGGGGAGAAAAAAGAAAAAAGGAAGATTGGCAACAGATGTTAGCACAGGGCCAATCTTCCTCAAAAAAAATAATTGGAGTGAGCCTTTAAAAAAAAAAAAAAAGATGAGACTGTCCTATGATGTTAGTCCAACAGTTTGGTCTTGGTGATGGATCACTGAGGTCCACTGCTCCCACCTGAGCTAAATGGTCTTTCAGCTCTGCAGCAAGTTCCCTCTAAGATTGAATGGCTTTTCCATACATCTCACCGATAGAGTAAGGAACGCTTCTCAGACTCACTCTGTATGGGGACCTCACATCACTGGGGATCTCATTGAAATGCAGGTTCTGATTTAGGGGGGCTGAGGCGGGCTTGAGACTCAGCATTTCTAACAAGTTCCCGGGTGATGCTGCTGCTGCTGGTCCAGGGACCACACTCTGAGTAGCGAAGGTGTAGGGTATGGAGGTCAGAGGGTCATCTCAAACCCTTTCTGCTGCCAGACCAACCTGTGACTTTTGTCCTGTCGCCTGGCCTTGCTAGAATCTCAACTTCGTGGGTTATCACAAGCTTTTTCTTCTGACCCAGACCATGAAGACGTTTTAGCAATACATCTGAGAAAATCATTTGAAAAACCTAATTTTTTCTAAGTGGAAGGTTCATGCAATCTGAATTAAACCTGAGGAATTGTTCACACACAATCCCCTTCTACCTTCACTTTCTCCTGTTCTGCCTTTGATCTAAATCAAACGTATTTATTTCACAGGCGTTTACTGATGGCCTAATATGCATAGGGGATCCCCCTCTCTGCTATGGCATTAAGCACCCAAACTTTCCCCCTTTTATTTTTCCTTTTCTGTCAGGGTTGGCAGTAGAGGGAAAGGAGAAAATGCTTGTTTATGTTAAGACTGTCTTCTGTACTCACAGAGGCCCTCTAGGGTTCGTAAGGACACCCAGAGGATCAAGCAGGGAACAATCAAAGACAGCTGTCCCTTCCGTGCTGGCTTCGAAACA
The DNA here is from genome assembly GCF_020826845.1 of Diceros bicornis minor. NCBI lineage: Eukaryota > Metazoa > Chordata > Mammalia > Perissodactyla > Rhinocerotidae > Diceros > Diceros bicornis. The sequence goes on along the minus strand of NC_080764.1, from coordinate 16,675,320 downwards.
CTTTGTGGAGAGAGAGGAGGGAAGCACCTGGTTCAAAACGGCTGCTGGGAGGCCTGGAGAGTCTCAGTGTTTGCTACGGGCATGAGTGAGTAGGGAAGAAAGAGTGGCAGGGTTGTATCTGTAGCGACTCATTATTTTCTTTCTTGGCAAGGGAATGACCGTATTTTCAGCACCTCAAAGGAATCACTCTCATGCATTAAATATTGTGGTTGGGGGTGGGGGGAGCTCAGACATTGTTTTCTGTTGAACAAGTAATAAGAAAGTACATAAAGGGGTCAGCCCGCCGATGGCATAGTGGTTAAGTTTGCACGCTCCACTTCGGCGGCCCCGGGGTTTGCGGGCCCAGATCCCGGGTGTGCACCTACACACTGCTCATCAAGCCATGCTGTGGCGGTGTCCCACATACAAAAGAGAGGAAGACAGGCACAGATGTTAGCTCAGGGCCAATCTTCCTCATTAAAAAAAAGAAGAAGAAGGGGGCCAGCCCAGTGGCGTAGCAGTTAAGTTTGCACGCTCTGCTTCGGTGGCTCAGGGTTCACCAGTTTGGATCCTGGGCGAGGACCTACTCACCACTCATCAAGCCATGCTGAGTTGGCGTCCCACACACAGCAACTAGAAGGATGCACAACTATGACATACAACTATCTGCTGGGGCTTTGGGGAGAAAAACAAAAAAAGGAAAAAAGGAGGAAGATTGGCAACAGATATTAGCTCAGGGCTAATCTTCCTCAAAAAAAAGAAAGCACATAAAGTCTGTTTTTCTCGAAATTCCTTAGACCAGGGAATGAATCCCTACCCCTAATGTGTGAGGGTTTCAGTTGACCAGTGAGTTTAATATAAATCAGCTGTGCGATGTGGTTGCTTAGAAGAGTTACTTTAGCAATAGGCTCCATTAATAGAAGCATGATCGCTAGAATGAGGAGGTGACAGTTCCCCTCTCTGCACCGGAGAGATCCCTGCTGGAGTTGTACATTCGGTTCGGGGCCTGTATGAGTCGGGGTTCCTAGCAGCAAGCAACATTGGCTAATTGAAGAAGAAAGGGGAGTTATTCAAAGATGTTAGACGACTCATACAATTGTTCAGAGGGCTAGAGAAACCATTTAAAGGCAGAGCTTTCAGGAATAACTTACATACCATGACACAGAAAGGCCTGATAAGGCCGTTGCTGCCCCCAAATACTACAAAGGCAGAAGTTAGTAACGGCAGTTCTACAGGTACCAGGAACTTGATTTCCATGACTGCACTGCTGCGAACCCCAATACTATTCCTGCCTCAGGAACCCAGCCTGCCGCAGAAAGTTCCAGGCCTCTGCCCCCACCTGCACCACCAAGTGGAAGCTGCCATTTCCTCGGTGCCTTTCAGAATCAGTTTCATTTCAGGGCATCCGATGGGCAGAACTTCAGTCACACGACTGTGTCTTAGCATCAGCAGAGGCTGGGAATTTCAGTTCTTGCTGCTACATTAGGGAGACAGGACACATACACGGGATTTCTATAAATGTAGCAAGATGATGGGTAGCCATGAATACGACAAATGTCCCCTACTCTTAATGAAGGTCACAGAGAAACGGCAGCCTCATCAGAAGGAAATAAACAGAAGGCGAAAGAACAGCCAAAGGAGCTGAGATGTTTGCCCATAGAAGGGAAGACTTGGGTGACCATGATGGTTGTTTTCAAATAGCAGAAGTTTCGTAGATAAGAGGAATTAGCCTCATTCAGTATGGGCACAGGGATTAGAGCTGTTCCAGTGATGGACTCTTCAAGGATTGAGATTTCACCTAAGTATAAATAAGAACTTTTAAAGGTCAGAGCAAAGCCTTCCAAAGATGGAATGAGCTGTCACAGGGGTAGTGAGTTCCCCATCACAGGAAGCATTCAAGAAAATGCTGATCAACCACTTGATAGAGATTTAAGCAATAAAGGGGAATAGAATGTAAAGGTCCCTCAGGAATATTGTCATTATTAGTTCTCTCCTTCTGATATTAATCATCTATTTGGCCTCAGAAAACGGATTGATCTTGATATATCTCATGTAGAATTTCTAACGATCTCCTGGCCTTCATTTTTTGCCAGTGCTGCATTTTATTAAAGCCTGCCACCCTATTTATCCTCAACAAGTTAGTGAGGTAGCAGATCAATTCATTATTCTTACTTATCTAATACAGAAGGAAGAGAAATGGTCTACGAAACCTCACCAGCTGGGAAGAAAAAAAGTAGCTAGAAGCAATTCAGTCACTGAAAAATGCGACTTCTTTTTATAAAGGAAAAAAATGGATTTCAGTAAAGCAATCAAGTTAGGGACGGGCCGTTTTCGAGAGCAGAATGAAATCCAGGTATGTGAAATTGCGCATGTCAACACCGCATCTGTTATGCATTTTTTAAACCAGACTCAACTGAGAAAAACCATGAGTCGCGCATCAGTTTGGCCACAAGCGCCTGGTGAGGAATTTCCCCTGTCAGCCTCAGTCTTCCTGCCTCTGGAATGGGAATGTCACTGCGCTGACACAGCAGGTGATGGAGAGGCCCTCTTGCAGCCATGGTGGGAGGGAGGGAGGGCGCCATCAAAATGCGGAACACCATGTTCCCCAACGGCTGGGGAAGCACTGAGAAGCAAGAGGGAAGCTGGAGTTTGCTCCCGCCTGGAGCTGGCTGCCTCCAGTCTCATTGCTGATTGGTTAAATCCACCTCCCCTACAGCCCCAGGTCCCCGAAGGCCCGCAGTGGCTCTGTCAACCATCCAGCCCGGGGCAGCCTGACAGCTCCCCTCTTTCTACACTGTTGAGTTTGAAGAGTCATCCTCTAGGTTCCAGTTTGATTCATGACACTCTCTTGACAGTCTCACTCCCTGGATCCCCCGGGGACTCCAGCATTTTGTTCATCTCCTGCTCTGAGCTCTTAGGTAGGAATCGCACTATGTGACTGTCAGCCGGTTGTCACATTTCATCACAGAGGCAATGCAAACAATGCCCGGGCATCATGCCTCTGTGTGCTGCATCCGAGATGCTTCTGTGTGACTGAAACACCATTTTCAGTGCATGGGAGAGTGGTGTGTTTTCCATTCCTTTATATTTTGCGTTCCTCTTTCAAATCTTTGAGTTCAGAAATTGACATGAAAGGACAGGGTCGGTTTTGGAGAATGATTTCCTGACAGATATAGGACCACCACACTCGATCCCGTACATGCCTACCTTGGAAAGACACTCTGCAATGTACATACATATGAAAACAAGTAAAATCCAGCGTTGCTCTGACTTGGACATTATAGTGAGATGTCACATTTAGTGAGCATTTATCATGTGGCAGACACCGCACCAAGTGCTTTATACGCATTATCTCAGTCCTCACAATGAATCCTACGTGATAAGCATTGGTATTCCCATTTTACAGATAGGGAAACCGAGGTGAGACAGCAAGGCTGAAAAGTTAGCAAGTGCAGAGCTGGAACGTGGACCAGTGTTGGTCTGACCTCTAAGCAAGCCCTTCCTCTTTGTCCCACCTCGTTTATAATTTATAATGCCTCCCTCAAAATGGGGCGGGAGAGAATAAGGTGCTCCTCTCCTCTCCATTGCTTTAAGAAAAAGACCATTCAGATAAAACTATTTAAAAGAGGAAGAAAAAGCCTTATGGGCTCAGACAAAGGTTAATCTTCTCTATCTGTGGTGAGCTGTTATGCCAAGATCAACTTCCTCCGGATGTAGTTTTTTTGTCTTTTGTTTGGGGGAGAAAGGGGTGTTGAGTGGTGTAAGAATTCAGTTCAGATCGACTAATATTTAATGGTATTCACTGTCACTGGGGACAGAGATGAGGAAGATGGGGTCCCTCAAGGTGCTCCCTGACACAAACACACAGCCTGGGAACTGAGTTGCTGCCCGGCCAACACTTGGTGTGAAGTGAGATGGCAGGAGGTGGGCAAGCAGCCTCCAAGGACCCACCACCCTAGGACCACCCCTGCACTTCCTTGACAGATAGGCCCAAAGTCACTGATTGTCATCCTCAGTGGGGTGATGGGTCAAATGGGAGACATGATTGGCCCATTATGCCTCTGAGCCCACATCTTTCCTGACTCAGATTTTTGGTTTTTATTGGGCCAAGGTCCCACCGACCCGGATCCTCAGTCTTGCTGATAAATAGAGAAAGCATCTGGGGAAAGTTCCCTAAAGGCTGATTTCACCCCAAACAGTGACTCAGAGATGGGCATCACTTACTCAGGGGCACACACCTAGGTGGCATCTCGCTCTCCGGAGACTCGCTCTCCGTTACCACGGATGTGGAGGGTGGGCATGGTCACGTTAATACAAAGCCAGAATTATTCTCCTTTCCAGGCACAGGGAAAAATCCGAATTTGGGAGGTTTGGTTTTTAGTCTCTTGTTAGAGCTGAGAAAGACTTCAAAGACGCAACTGCTTCTTAGAGCTTTTTAAACAAGAAAAGGCCCACAAACCCCATGAGCGAAGACTTCCTTTATTCCCTCCTGAGGCTGAACAAGGCACGTTCTGTGGCCCAGTTCCTGCAGCGCACCAACCAGGCTTCTCACTCTGACTTCCACACGGAGGACAGGTTTGTTTGCTTTCTGATGCTGAGACTGCTATAAAAACAAAGTTTGCTTTTAGCTGCAACCTCTCAGAAGCACCCCAAGAATAAACCAACAAAACCTCCTCAAGCTTACATAGGCATTCTAGTTTTTTCATGTTGTTGGTTTTTTTCCAAGAAATGGGCCAGTTTGACCTGAAACACAGCTCTATTTGCTTCCATTTCGAACCGTACATACAGCATCTTCATCTTCAAAATGTCTGTATTCAGGGAAGCAAGAGGACCAGGGCAGATTGAGAAAGCCCAGTACACGCATGGTTCTGTTTTCTGGGCTTTTTTTTAGCAAAACCAGGAAATAGGTAAATAGCTGTGATGTCGAGGCAGTGAGGAGTCAGGACATTGAACAACTTGTGGTCGGGGGTGTGGACCCAGGAGGGATCCTCAAGTGGCTTTCAGAAATGCCAGCCTTGAGTTAGGCGCTGTGGCCTTTGTTAGCCTTCCTGTGTGGGGTCGTGTCCCTGCTCGGCCCCCTCGCCGTCATGTTGAAGGAAGGTGATGGCTCATTTAGGTAGGATGCAACATGAACTGAGGATTTCTATGATTGGGTAAAATCCTTTAATTGTCCATTGAGGACGTTACAGTCCAGCTGCTGCTCCTTCTGCTGCTGCTTCTCTTGAAATGAGAAAAACAGCCCCACAGAGACTTGAGCACTGGCTCAGGAACCAAGAGCCAGCCCCACACCTCACTCACTCGCGCTGTTGTCGGCAACTTTGGGTGACTCAGGTAACTCGCTGTTCTATCACTCTTGCTCCATCTGTGTAAGGCTTTATAGATTTTCCTAAAAGAAGTGCTCTCCACCCTTTCTTCTCAAAGTGGACTCCACAGACAGTAGCATCGGCCTCACTGGGAGTTTGTTGGGCATGCAGAATCTCACCCTCCACCCCAGACCTACTGCCCAGGAATCTGCATTTTAACCAGAGGCCCAGGTGACTGCTGAGCACACTGAAGTCTGAGAGGTCTGGCGGTATTCTCCCAGGTGCTGTGACTGTATTAGGCTCTTCTGCATCTCTTAAAGGATACTCCTCCTAAACGTGCCTGAAAAGATGATCTATATATGGTCAGGACTTGGGGAGAAGACTGGGGTGCGATGTGGGAGAAGATCCTTAAAATGTTTTATTTATTCAGCTGTAATAAATCATTTTAAGACCTCCATGCTCTCTGAGACATTTTCGGATAGTCATTTGTGCTTCCTTTTACTGCCAATAATTTCTCCCCCAACTAGAGGTGTGAGACGTTTTTCAAGGCCGCTGTGAATGTTTGGTAAATTACCTTCCCCATTGGATGGCTTCTTTCCTGCTATCTCTCACCAGGGGGACGTCATGAAAAAAGCTTTGGAACACTGTATACGCAGTCACCCTTTCCAGCTACCTGTTTCTGCTAACAACTTTAGGAATTAGCTTCTTAACCAAGCATTAGATAAACACCAGTCCATTCTGGCGAGAGATGACACAGAAAGTTAAGGGCGTTTTATAAAACCACATACACATGCGTGAGGTTTGCCAAAAGCAGCTCATGTCCGAAGTGGGACAGACAGGCCACTAAAGGGGTGGGAGCTGAGAAGAGGACCGAAGGGGAGGAAGTGTGAAGGCTTGAAAGAGGATGTCTGGATGGTACATCTTGAGGGGACTTCACAATCTGAAATATCTTCCTTAGAAATGCCCTTTGAGAGCATAAAAGCTATAACAAGAAACTGATTTTTACAGAGTGCCCCAAACTCCTAGGATTTCAGCCTTTAGATTATGTCTCTATGTCCCTATTAATGAAACATGACATTTTTGCTGGTACAAAAAAGCAATTCTTTTCATCCAAAGGAGACCAAGGCCCTGCCTACGATGCAGCATGGAGGAAGAGAACTGATCAACTATCCAGATAATTCAAGGCCAACCTCCCACCCCAACTACCTCTGTACAAAAGCCATCATCATGGCCTTTCCCAAAAACATCTGAACTAACCATGTGATTGGGACTTGGTTTAGCAAACCACTTACCCTGTGACTCCCTCCATTTATTCTACAGCAGGGGCTCTCAACGAGGGGAGGGAGATAGGATTTTGCCCCCAGGGGCCTTTGGCAGGTCTGGAGACATTTCTGGTTGTCACAACTGAGGGAGGGGGATGCTACCAGCACCTAGCAGGCAGAGGCTGGGACACTGCTACACATCCTACAACACACAGGACGGCTCCAGCACAGAATTATCTGGCCCCAAACGTCAGTAGAGCCGAGGGTGAGATGCTCTGTTCTAGGGAGATGGGTTTGAGTCTCCGTTCACTGCTCAGCACTGTGGTACTGAAGGAATTTGGGTCAATACTTCCTCCCGTGGTTTCCTGGATCCCAGGAAAGTCAACATGAACAGTCTCTAGAGATAAGCTCAGATTGCCCCGCTCCCCCAGTGACAAGTCCAACCATATGCAGCTGTGTCATCACGGGGCCTCCTTACAGAGCAGAGCCCACTCATTGATATTTCAGTCTCCCGTGAGATTTCTGGGGTTTAGCTTCTTCCAATCCCAGTAGCTTGGCATAGATTGGGGCCTGTGGGAGGTGAAGAGAAACCCAGGTCACATCCATTTTGGAAGCTCCAGGTATAAAAATGAAGAAAGGCAAAAACAAGATCATAAAAATTTCTTTATTTAAAATATTTGCATATAAGAAAGTAATATTTCTGGGGCTGCCCCAGTGGCGCAAGCAGTTAAGCGCACGTGCTCCGCCGCGGCGGCCCGGGGCTCGCTGGTTCGGATCCCGGGCATGCACCGACGCACCACTTGTCAGGCCATGCTGTGGCGGTGTCCCATGTAAAGTGGAGGAAGATGGGCACGGATGTTAGCCCAGGGCCAGTCTTCCTCAGCAAAAAGAGGAGGATTGGCAGATGTTAGCTCAGGGCTGATCTTCCTCACAAAAAAAAAAAAAAAAAAAAGAATAATACTTCTACCTCCAAATAATGGAATGCAATATACTTGTACCACTCACAATAGAATTACAATATTTATAAAATTCATGTATTAAATCAGAGTGCCCTGCAGGCAGGGTTGTCCGTAAGGGGATACAACCTTATAGCTGCACAGTGAAAGGTTTCTTTTCTTCAGTCTTGTCAGTGTGTCTCTGTAACTACAAACATACCTTACTTGGAAAAATATTAAAGATCTAAATTTACAGCTCTTTGAGGCTATGCCATAAGCAGGAGCAAAAGGTCAAAGGCAGAAAATAATAGTTAAAACACATAAATTCTTACTAGGTATCCTGGGTAGTATTCTGAGTAAAAAAAAAAAAATGTACATATCTCTCTCTCTCAACCCTTTGTTGTTGTCAATCCTATTTTACAGACGGGAAAACCGAAACGGAGAGAAATTAGTGATTTGTCCAAGGTCGCGTACTTTATAAGTAGGCACGTAGGTGGAATCAGGTATGTAAGTAAAGTCAGAATTCAAACTGAGGGAGTTTGGCTCCAGAGGCCACACCTTAACTCTGGACCTACAGTCTCTCTAAAGGAGAGACGCAGGTTCCAGAAGATGCTTAGGATCATAGAATGGCTTTAGAAAGCATCTAAAGAGGTGGCAGACAGCAACGCCAACAGTACTGGTGCTGGCGTCAGATGTGAATTCAAACTCTGATCTGACCCTTGTTAGCGGTGAGGCTTTGGGCTCCTTACTTAATCTAAAGCCGGGTTTCCTCAGCTGTAACATGGGTATAGTGGTCCCCATGTGTTCAGTGAGGCTGCGTTGGGAGCTGAGGATTAGCCCAGGGGTACAGGGATACACAGCTATGAGATGATAAAACTGAAACTCAGAGAGAGCCAGTGAGTTGCCCAAGGCCACAGAGCAAACCAGTGACAGGTCTCTGGACACCTGGTCCAGTGTTCTTTGTACAACATCAGCTGCTCTAGACCATTTCATATATCTGGTCTCCTCCATCTCCTGGCAGCATCTTTCTCAAATTGCCCATTTCAGGGCTCCAGATAGGCTTCTGCTTACCTGCAGGGCTGTGCTGCCATATACACGGTGGTCTGTGCCAAACTGGGTGAAGTGGGAACAAGCAATGAGAGAAACTACCGTTCAAAGCAAGTGGGAAAAAATTTTCAAGTTCCAGGTATAATCCTGGAGTGTCCACCAGGTGGAGACACACTTCTGCATTCAGGGGTTCCGAAATTTTTTCTAGAGAAGAGTGTGAATTTGGCTCATAAGTGAGGGATTGAGAAGGTTCACTCATTCACTCACTCACTCATTCAGTCAATATTTACTGAGCACCTACTCTGTGCTAGGCACGGTGATACAACAAACACTGTACTCATGAGCACTGTACATAATCAGAATCTGAACTTTCCTGCGTCTGTAATGAATCTCATAGCCACGCAACAACTACATGATTCCATTGGCTCCATCCTTAACGAGGGTCCAGAGATGTCATTCTTCCATGTCTTCCTCAAATGTTTATTTGGCATGTATCACCACCAAGCTCTGGGAAGAAGGTGGATCAGGCACCATCTAGTGGAGGCGACAAACGCGTGACCAGTGTGCGCTCAGCCTGACGTGTGCGATGACATGTTTGCCAAAGGCTGGCTCAAGGAGCCCAGAACTCATCTTCAGGATCCTTTAAAACAAAGTCAAGTCCTTTCTCCTTTGGCATCCTGAAGGGGGAGATCAAAACCTTTGCCCCACCCACCCTTCCTCTGCTTCTCGTGAACAATTGGATCTGCTTCCCTGTCCTCTCAGAAGTCTCTGTTGATGCCCCTTAGGTGGGGCTTGAGACGCCAGGGATGGGATTGATTTCATTATATTCGGGGCTTTGGTGGAAGTCTTCACTCTTCCTGGACACACATTTCTGCCTTTCTTTCCAAAAGAGGCTGTGTGGGTATAGAGGGAACCACAGAAGCCTGCAGTCAGAAGACCCAGGCCTGATCCCCATCTTGACCATTATATGATATACGGTCTTGGATCAGTCACATCCTTCTTCTAGGCCTCAGTCTTCCCATCTGTGGTCGATTAAATGTGGCCACAGATTCTTTACAGACCCACCCATCAGGAGATGGCGTCTTTCCCCACTTCCCTCGAACCCAGTCAGGCCCCCTCTAGTCCAAGTCACATCATCTCCCCCTAGATTAGCCATACAACAGCCTCCTAATGGTTCTCCCCACATTCACTCTGCCCCCCACCACACATTCTACACACAGGAGATCCAATAAAACATAAGTTAGGTCATGTCATCCGTTTGTCACAGCCCCTCGTCTCCCTTACCATGAACTGCAAGGCTGTCCCATCTGGCGCCCTGCCACCTCTCTGCCTGTCTCCTCCTCGTTCACACTGCTCCAGCCTCATGTCTGGGACTGTGACCCCGGAACCACACAGCTGGTCATCGGGAGAGAAACTGGAGCAGAAAACCAAGGCTTGAGTTGGAAAGCTCATGGGACTGAAGTTTCGCTTTAAGGTAAACACTGGAGTGGTACCCAGAAGCTAGGTGAGACAGAACTACTCCTTCAATCTGGGGAAAGGAGTTTTCCTAAGAGGTGGTGATGTGGTGGCATCAAGCAGGAGGGGGTTAGGGGAACACGGTTTCTGGTGGAAGTGAATGGTCAGAAACCTCAGCTGTCACCTCGCAACTGGACAGTGAACAGAGTGAGTCACCAGACTGTTGCAACCTCATTTGCTTGCCTGTCTTATTTAGTTGTCCCTGACTGCACACCTCTGACCCTCCATTAGAGTAGAAACTTCTCGGTGGGGAAGGACTGTATTGTGTTCATCTTTGTAGCTCTCTGTCCCCCAAACAGAGCTCTGCACAAAGACGGCAGAGAAATGTTTGATGAATGTTGTGAGCAACAGTTCTTGCCAGCCCACTCCTTGGAGCAGCACCTTAATTTCCTTCTAGAGAATTCTCCCTTCCCAAGCTCACCCATGTGCCTCATGGTGGACATGGACACACGGCTCAGCCCTAACCAAGCAAAACATCACTTTCTCCTGACCACAGTGACTGGTTCAGGAACAGGCAAGTGACCATTCCAGAACTGAGGAGACAAATGAGTCAGAGAGAAGTGGGGATAACGGCACGGGCTTTTTTCTTGGGCTGCGAGTGGTAAGGATGCTGCATGCTTGAAGCTGCTGAAGGCCTGAAACTAGTCTGGAAGAGGGTGACCAAAGATGGGAGAGAAGTCAAATCGTGATGACATGGGTTAAGCCCCTGGATCCAGCTGTGTCTGAAGCCATTTATGTCATTGGATTCTTGAGTCATCCAAGCATTTAAATCCCATTCCTTGCCTAAGGCAATTAGAGTTGGGTTATCTGTCACTTGCATCCAAAAGCGTCCTGACAGACGAAGGAATCAATGAATGAGTCTACCAGAAAACTTGTGGCATAGAGGACAGGATTCTGTGCTCGGAGTCAGGACAGAATCTTGCCATTTCCTAACTATGTGACACTGGGCAAGTTGCCTAATGACTCTTGACTTCAGTTTAGAACTCTGATATCATTCATTTATTCATATAAATATATATACTGGCATTTATTGTGCCAGGCACCATGCTGGGTGTTAGTTCTACTGTGCTAACAAAACCCTCATGGTGCCTCTTCTTATGAAAATGGAAATGAAGCTCAGTCCTAGAAAAATGAAGTTTTGTCTTTGTACACCTGATTTTGTCAGCGTAAAGTCTGTGTGCGGTAGAAGTCTCCAGCACTTGACAACTGGTAGCTATTACATACATAATCCAACTCCTTATCAGCTAATATGTACGGTTTGCTAGAGGAGGGGCAAGATACAGAGCCTTGTATAATGGGGGAGGAGGGTACCACAGACTCACTTCCTTCCCAGTGCTCAAGGCCAATCAGAAATAATGTTTCTGAGCCTAATAACACACGGCACTGAGCTAGAGGGTGTAACGAGAGCCTCGTACGGGCCTGGGTCCAATCCTCTGGGACCTGTAACTCTAAGAATAGCCAACATGCTACCAAGTACATTTGTTCTGGCCTCTGGCAAAGAGACTTTTCTGAGTTAAATATGCTCATCAGTGTTCCCAAGAATCAGGCTTGGAAATAGAGTTACTTAAGCTCAATCTCTTTCAGTTCTTGTTATAAGGAACTAATAGTGCCAACTGCAGTTGGATTTTCATTTTTAAAGGGAATTCACAGCTTGGCTTGAAGTGGAAGAATGTCAGATATAAGCCCAGTAAAGGAGTGTAAGCTTAGCAGGTCCAAAATAACCAGAGTCCTGTTCCTCCTTCTATTATTTAATTTGTTCATTCATTTAACAAATATGTATTGTGCCCACTCTGCACCTGGCACCATCAAGGAGCAGCAGCTGGCTCACAAGAGGGCAGCCCCCAGAGGGGACAGATCCAGAGGCAAATACTCAAAACACAAGCCCACTCCCACGTACCAGGTGCACACACCTGACTAAGTCCTGGCCAGGTGTTAATAAAGCAGCCTCTACTAAAAAATCAGCTCACGTGCTCTATTCTAAATATAGCACAGGTTCCTGCCTGTTCCGGGTATTACTGATGCTTGGAAAAATGACCTCAAAACTTAGTGATTTGGTACTTAATGCCACTGAACTTTACACCTACAAAATGGTTAAAATGGTAAATTTTACGTTTTGTATATTTTGCCATAATAAAAAAATTATGGAAGGATAAAAAAACTTAATGGTTTAAAATCATTTAACTATGCTTTGAGATCTGAGGGTCAGAATTTGGAGCAGGGCACAGTGGACGGTTCGTCTGTGCTCCACAGTGTTTGGGCCTCAGCTGGGAAAACTCGAAGGCTGGCGTGAATCGGTGTCTGGCCGGTGGAATCATCAGAAGGGTCTTTCATTTACATATCTGGGTTGACTCAAAAGCTAGGACTGTCTAGTGGAGCACCCACATCTGGCCTCTCCGCGTGGTTTGGCCTCCTCACAGCATAGGGGCCTCAGGGTAGTCAAACTTTTCATATGGTAGCTCGGAGCTTCAAACATGAGTGTTTCAGAAAAAAAAAGAAAAGGCAAAACCCGCATCCCATTTATGTCTTAACCTTGGAAATGTCACTTCTCTTATATTCTATTGGTCAAAGCAGTCATAAACCTACCCAGATTCAGGTGTGGGGGGTGGGTAGAATTAGACTCCATATTTTGATGGGGGTATCAAGATCACAGTGTGTGAAAAACACGTGTGAAGGAAGATACAGTTGCTCCCATCTTTGAAAAATACAATCAGCCATACCACCTTCCTATACGGACCAAAAGCAAAGAAATCACAGAAGAATCAGTTTAAAGAAACAGAGCCCCGGAAGAGGCCTTTGAACACATAATCTGCCTACCCAAACAATGAGCAATTCACTCCTGAGAGGGTCCCTCCTCAGGATGGTAGACCGCCAAGGGCTTGAGGCCCAGTGTAGCGAGTTGGTGGTGTCTAGTGGTAGTTCTGTCAGTTCCTAACTGTGTGTGTGATCTCAGGGTAGTAAGGCTTTTCACCTCTGGGACCTCTAACTTCCTCGTCTTTAAAATAGAGCTAATTTTTTATCATGTTTCATCAGTGTTGTTGTGAGAACAAGTAAAACATTATATGTGGAGACAAATTTGCTGCAAAATTGTCCACAAATTGACCCCACGGGGGGCAGCCCACTTGGACAAGGCACCTGGAGAAGACCAAGGACTCCCAGTTTATCTTTGCCACCACTCTTTCCCCAAAGCAGCCACCTTCCTGTTTTTGCCTGCCTGTCTCAGAGATAGGAGAGACAGACGGAAGCTCAGAGAGAGCAAATGACCCGGACAGGGTCACACAGCCAACAGAGACCAAAACCCAGATCTTTCTGGGATGCTAAGACTTTCCATTCTAAAGTCCTCCAGCCACTGGCATTTTCTAAAAGGTGACTCTGACCTTAGCTGAAAAGCATGTCACAGTAGATTACAGCCAGGATCTGGAGTCACACTGCCTGGGTTCATATCCTAGCTACGCCACTTACTAGCTATGTGACTTTGGGAAGATAATTACTGTTTCCCCACGTGTAAAATGGGAATAAGACCTCCCACACAGGGTTAAGAAGTAACCAATATTACAGACTTAAAACGGTGCCTCCCATATAACAAGCGCTTTATGTTTGCTGCTGTTACAACCACTACTGTATACTTGGTATACAGTAGGTGCCAAATGTTTTAAGAAGTAACATCCAAGAATGTAATGAAATGTAACGGCGATGGTATCTCCTTGAAACGTCAAATTCGTTTTGGAGAAAGCTTTAAGAAAAGAAAACCCACCATCCTCTACCATTCTTCAGCTGTCTACGGAACTGCAGGCAAAATAAAGGTTGGTGGAAATTTGCCTCTGACTGACCCCAACAATTCTAATTTTGTTTATTTTCCTTATCGCCTACACGAAGCCCGCACACACCCTCAGAGGCGACGGAGTCCTGCAAAGCCGAATCACGCCATCCCACCGTCCGCGGCTCACCCCACGGGGACGCTTCTTCCGGCTGCTTCCGCTTACAACCCTTTCCCCACCCCTTTCCCATCCGGCGCCTTCGAATGACGTCAGAGCGGGCGCCGACGCCCCAGGGCCCGAAGCCCGCGCCTGCGCTCTGCCCCGGCAGCAGCCCTGCGCAGCCCAGAGCGTGGTGGCCAGAGGGCCTGGGGCCCCCGTTCTGCTGGGTCGAGTCGCTGGCGTGAGGCCTTCTTGAGCTGAGGACCATGAACCGCAGCCGCCAGGTGACGTGCGTGGCCTGGGTCCGCTGCGGCGTGGCCAAGGAGACGCCGGACAAGGTGAGGCCTGGTCGCTCGGAGGAGGGGGAGCGGCTTCTTTGCAGCATCCTCGGGCAGCCGGGTCTGGGGAACCTGGACCCGGAACACGCGGCCCTGGGCTGGCTGCTGTGCCTGGCCGGAGTGAGGCCGGCTTTGGCCTGACTGTCGTGATCGTGCTGCGGCTCCGAGGGTCTGGGTCTCCTGGGCCTGGGAGTCAGGGGCTGCGCCTCCTCACGGTCCCTTCCCCCAAGCCCAGCCCCAGCCCCACCCCCAAATTCGCACACAGCTGCAAGGGGGCCGGGTGTTGCTCGGAGTGAGAAATCCCGCCAAAAGCCTTCTTGACGACTCCATAGCTTCACCACACCCCAGTGCATTTCCAGGCATAACGGGAAGCGGGAGCAAATATGTGGAAACTCCATTTTCCATTCTCCTGGGCGGTGTGGGGAGGAGTAAACAGGATGAAAGCTATGGTGTAGGAAAACTGGTGTGGAGACTACGATGTCCTGAGGCTGGGAGTTGAATTAGGAATTTCTTGCAATAATTCAAATGAGATGTTGATGTGGCAGTGGGGATGAGAGGTAAACGTGACATGAGGGAAAACCTACAAGAGTTGGAGACAGAGTTTGTAGCAGAGGTGAAGGTTACTTAAGTTATTCAGCAGATACTTACTAAGTGCTTTCTGCTTGCTGGGCATTGTTCAGAGTGCTGGGATGGGCATGGACAAAACTGAAAAAGTCCCTGCCTGTATGGAGTTGACATATGGGTATATAATTTGTCAGTGGGAATAAATGCTATGAAAGAAGCGACGGGGTGGGGAAGTTTGATTTGAATGTAATTGGGCCAGTGATGACCGAGATAAGAAGGTGATAGGAATGTGAGGGGCTCCGTCATGAGGTTAACAGAAATGAGGGATTGGAATAGCCCCAGGAGATGTAAATTCCACCAGGGCACTAACTGCTTGTTTTATTCCTGAGTTTTTTCTGGTGTTTGGCTCCCAGTAGGCACTCAATGCATGTTTATAGATTAGGAACAGAAAATTAGCTCATATTAAAAATTATTGAAGGAGATAACAGTTGTTATTAAAAAGAGACATATAGCCTTTAAAATACACAAAGAAAGTGATTTCCAAACGTTTCTACACATTGGAACCACTTGGGGAGCTTCAGAAAATACTGATGCCTGGGCCCCACTCCCAAGTATTGGGATTTAATTGGTCTGGAGTGTAGCCTGAAATTTTCAAAAGATCCCTCAGGTGATTCTAAAGTGCAGACAAGTTTGGGAACCACTGCTTGAAGAGTTTATAGGAAGAAGAGATTGAATTTATTCTATGAAATCCCAGAAAGGAAACTCAGACCAATAAGAGAAACTAGAAAGTAAGTATCTTTTAATTAAACTTAAGAATCTTTAGTTTCTGGAGATGTCCAACAATGGAATGTCATCTCTCAAGAGGATTCTGTATTACTAGAGGCATTTTAGTAGAAACTGGGTGATTGGTTCACTCATCATCAGTCAGCAGGCATCCCTACCGTGGGCTGAGCACGATGACAGGTTGGTTTCTGTTTTCCAGGAGCTCACAGTTTAGTAGTGATAGCGTTGTTTTTAAAGGTACTGACGACTGATTAGGAGAGGGAATGCCAATTTTGAAGTAGAGAGAGGGACTTCAGTTTTGAACAGGATGCCATGTGGAGAGTCTTATAGGCAGCTGGAAAAAATGGAACTGGAGAGTGGGGCTAGAGAAGGGAGAGTTTGCAGTCATCAGTTCAGAGGTGGTAGTTTTCGTCTTGAGAATGAATGAGCTTTGCAAGGAAGTGGCAGCCAGGTGAGTGAATACTTGGCAGTGATAACAGGGGAAAGAGCAGAGGACCAACGAAAGGGTGGTCTGTCTAGGAATACCCACAGGGAAAGTGGGGAGAGGTGGCCCAGGAGTCAGAGGAATTGGAAGGAAACGCGATGGGCTCTCATAGAAGCCAGTTTACACAAGTCAGGCTTCTCTGAGGAGACTGGAGAGAGGTAGAATAGACTGAACGTGAGTTTTGAACAGTTTCAGGTGGGAAGGGATCTTAATTGTAAGTGCCTGTAAAAACTCCATTTACATTCAATTTACAGAGTCTGGACTGATATTTGATTCTAATGATATCTCTTGAAGTTATATTTTACATTAATTTGCAAGCTTTTTTTTAATTTAAATACTTCTAATGATTTCCTTAAATCTATCATAATGAAATGTTTGCTCTCTTATAGGTAGAGCTAAGTAAAGAAGAAGTAAAACGTCTCATTACTGAAGCAAAGGAAAAATTACAGTAAGTTTAGGAATGTTGATGCCTTTAGTAAAGTCCAGAAGAAATGTAAATCTTAAATAATGATGGCATGGTGGTCTTGTTATTGAATGGTGTCATTTGGGTGATTTCTTTTTCTTTATTTATTCACACAGAGAAGAAGGTGGCAGTGATGAAGAGGAGGCAGGTGATCCTTCAGAAGATGGCATGCAGAGTGCACGGACCCAGGCACGACCAAGGGAACCCCTGGAGGATGGCGACCCTGAGGATGACAGGACGCTGGACGATGATGAGCTGGCTGAGTACGACTTAGATAAATATGATGAGGAAGGCCACCCAGGTTAGAATTCACTCACTTCTACTGGTTTTTAATCAGAAACTCAGTGCAGTAGATCATGCTTCTAGTGTTCTGAAGCTTTACTCTGAGGTTTTGTTGTCCTTTATGTCAGTCAAATAATCTGGCTCAAGGCTTGAGCAGACAGCACATTTCCTAAACTAGTTTGGAAAATAAGCTCTAACGCACTAATCTTAAGATCTAAAAAAAAAAAAAAATAGTATGTTTTATTGCAAGTAATGAGTATACTAATCTAAACTCATTTTTCTTTATCTGCAATAATGAGAGAGGAATTATTACCTCCATTTTACAGAAGAGAAAACTGAGGTTTAGAAAGATGAAATACCTTTGCCAGTGTTACACAGCTGGTGAATAATGGAGCTGAGGTTTGAGCACTCTCTGGCTTTAAAACCTTCATTCTTTTCAGTGTCCTTCATTGGATGCAGGGGATAGTTTTTTCCATTGGACTCTGGGTTGTGGGCCCCTAACCTTGCTACCATCCTGCTAGGACAGAGTGCCATGGGAATACAGAGAAAGGAAGAGTTAACCCAGCTAGGAGAGACAGCATTCAGCAATAGCTTTTTAATATTCTGCACACCCTGCAGATTATTGGTGCTATCTTGCTCATCCGGAAGAAGTTCCCTTCTCTATTGCCTGTGAAATGTTTAAGACCTATTAATCCTGACTCTTTAAAGTAGCTTCCCCTAGCAATTAGGAGTATCTTCCTTTTCCTGAGTTGTATGTTACTCAGGAGTTACTCTATGCCACCCTTGCAGATGTGTCATAAAAGAAGTCCATTTTCAAGTAAGTTTAGTGAAAAAGGCATACAATACCCCTGTTTAAGATTCATAAGGCAAATCATTAGCACATCAGCAGTTCTAAGAAATCTTGCAATAGAGAAACCTGTTTAACTTTGTGAAATCCATCACTTTTCAATTTTATTTCACCAGGCAACCCTTGTTTATTCTTGTTGATTCCAGTGTTTTAGGGTAATTTTATTTCCAGGTCCTCAGAGCCACCTCTCTGTAGCACTTTTGAATAATGATTACAAGGAGCAAGCAAGAGAATCTGAGCAGAGTTCTAATATTTTCTAAAAGGGAGTTTCACTGGAAGATTGTGAATTCCAGGACTATCAGATATCCATTTCCAAGGTCAAATATAAATGGCTTTTAAATTTCTGTTTATTATTGTCCACTATTTCCTTTCCCAACTATGGGTGATCCAGAATTAGTTATGAAAAAGACAGTTGGATCTAAGTCTAAAGATGGGCTGCCTTAGAAAAAATGCTTTTGTCATAATGACTTTTATTCATTTCAATTTATGAATTCTTACAGATACTGAAACTCTTGGTGAATCTCTCTTGGGTCTTACCGTCTATGGGAGTAATGATCAAGATCCTTATGTTACTCTGAAAGATACGGTAAATATTCACATAGCTTTTCTAATTATGCTCCTTAAGTGTTTGAGAAACCTTACCAAATGTCTGCTTCTAGTCAATGACATTTTTTCTCTCCACTTAGGAGCAATATGAACGTGAAGATTTCTTGATTAAGCCCAGTGACAATCTCATAGTTTGTGGTAGAGCTGAACAGGACCAGTGCAATTTAGAGGTGCATGGTGAGTGAAATACATCCTTTACTAAAAGGTTCTCTATTGAAGTGATATTAAAATAATAATCATAATAGTTACTATTATGACTTTTTCAGCACCAGACCCTGCTGTATCTCATTTAAGTTGGTTACATGGTTAAATTCTACCCAGCCTACAGATTTCCTGGTTATTGTGCCTGGGCGTGTGTAGTCTGATATGTCACTTTGGTACCTGACTTTATTTATGGAAATAGGTCTCCTGGAAGGTTCTAATAGGGGTTTTTAATCTTTTACTTAAACATTTTTGCCAGTTTTTCACTTTTTCCCCTGATCAGAGAAAACCTACAAGTGAAACTATAAAAAAAATGGGATAAAAAATTATTATCCCATTACCCTGAGGTAACTTAATACCCTGGCTTTTTACTCCAGTCTGTTTTCTGGCTGCTGCTTTTTTTTTGTGTGTGTGTGTGAGGAAGATTAGCCCTGAGCTAACGTCTGTTGCCAATCCTCCTCTTTTTGCTGAGGAAGATTGGCCCTAGGCTGACATCCATGCCCATCTTCCTCTACTTTATATGGGACACCCCCAACAGGATGGCTTGATAATCGGTGCATCAGTCCGCACCCAGGATCCGAACCTGCGAACCCCAGGCTGCTGGAGTGGGGCACACAAATTTAACCGCTACACCAGCGGGCCGGCCCTGGCTGCTTTATCTTTATGTGGCGAAGATAATACTCAGTAGATGGGTTTTTATCCTGCTCTTTTCAGAGTCATTTCAAATATTTCCCTTGTATTTTCTTCATAAAAATTCAACACGGAGGCCCACATTTCTCTTTTGGAACCAAAACATCTTGGTCACCTTTTCCAGTTCAGAGAGTGTTTGCCCCAAAGACGGAGGTGAATGCTTTGAATCTGAAGTAGGCATTGATTTGAATTTCTCTTTTTTATTTGAGTTTTTAAATCAGATAAATTTTAATGTTGATATTTATTAATTCAACAAACATTAATTGAATGACTGTTTTCTTAAAAATAGATCTTCAAGATGTCTGGAATATTCTGCCTCCAGATTTTCCCTTGTTCCTCTTGCCCGTTCCTCTGTGCACACATCATCAGACCAGTCCATCCTTGCCCAGATACTCTTCTTCCCCAACAATCATCTCTTCATCCGTCTTAAAATTTTGAAGCTTTAAAGAGATTTTAGTCTAAAGCATTTTATTATAGGAAACGCAGTTGCACAGTTTGAAAATTAAACCTTTAGGTTGAATGCTTATTGGCATCGTCTAGGTTACTTTGTCACTCATTCTGTTTATCGGCTTGTAACTCTTCCCAGCCTTCAAGGCTACCTGCAGGAAGCCCACAGATAAGGCCCTTTTATGGCCCATTGTGATCAAGTTATTCTCTGAATTATCTTTGAACTTTTTACATATTTCAAGTGAAAACCATGTTGGTGAAATGTTTAAAAGACCGATTCTAATTTCAAAAAATCGGAACCGTTATTACAGTTTGTTATGACTGATTTTTATACATACTCATGTGAGAACTTGTAATCATTCTTTTGAATTTAGTATCAGAGAGGAGTTGAGAAGGTCAAGTAAAGCAGTTGTATTCCTATTTCCTTCTAAGTTAGGTCATTAAAGATGTATTTTTTTTTTAGTGTGAATCTACAAGTTATCAAGAATAATTTCAAAATTGCATTCTAAAGCTGATCTGAATGTTGATCTGACATGGTTAAGGGGTTTTACAGTACCGTCGTCGTTTTATTTAAAATGGAAGCTGAGTACATGGACCACAGTTAAGGTTCTTGTAGGACCGCAGACGATTCATTTTGACATGCATTCTCGTCGTCAAGTGATGTGATTGAACGTTACCTGGACTCTGCTGATCCCAGGATTTATCCAGAAGCAGAGGGCTGAGGAATTTTTTTAAAATCCTTAGTTTATCTTATCATTGCTTCTTTCTAATAAAAAGCATATTGGGGGGAAATGTATGATGATTTGGGCTCTATTTTACCAGTGTTTTACTGTATAATTTTTTACAGACTTTTTCGTCATTGATTTTAACAATATTTTAGCTCTTTAACATTATAACTGTGAATGATAAAGAGGTAATTCTTTTAGTTGCCATATCCCAAAGAGTGTTCCCAAGAGCTTTATTTGTTGTTGGTCTTCATAAACTTTTTGTAAATATTAGTCATTTTTTTTTTGTGAGGAGGACTAGCCCTGAGCTAACATCCGACGCCAGTCTTCCCCTTTTTTCTTGAGGAAGACTGGCCTTGGGCTAACATCCATGCCCATCCTCCTCCACTTTATATGGGACGCCGCCACAGCATGGCTTAGCAAGCGGTGCGTCAGTGCTCGCCCAGGATCCGAACCTGCGAACCCTGGGCCACCGCAGTGGAGCGCGCGCACTTAACCGCTGTACCACCGGGCCGGCCCCATAAAGAAGTCATTTTTGACAAGCATTTAGATTTCTAAATATGAGTTATTTCTCTCCAGTGCTGTTTTTTGTTTGTTTTTCTTGACTTATAACCAGATAGACCTTTAAAAGGTAAAATACTAATGAAGTACTCCAGATGGAGACCTTATAAGCATTTGTTTTCTGTGAGGGGTGAATCAGAAGATAGGACCACTGTAGCCTGTGAGCCTGCAGATGGAGGATTCAGACTGATGTCAATTCTCTGTCAGTGTTCCTATTCCCTTTTGGGGCACACCAGGTAATGGGAATATATTAGACATGCACAGTTTTTACCTAGCCATAACAACTTTGGAATCTCCTTTTTTTTTTTTTTTAATAATTTTATTTATTTATTTATTTATTTCCCCCAAAGCCCCAGTAGATAGTTGTATGTCATAGTTGCACATCCTTCTAGTTGCTGTATGTGGGACACGGCCTCAGCATGGCCAGAGAAGTGATGCGTCCGTGCGCGCCCGGGATCCGAACCCTGGGCTGCCAGCAGCGGAGTGCGCGCACTTAACCGCTAAGCCACGGGGCCGGCCCTGGAATCTCCTTTTAATGTCATCAAATTTATCTCACTTTAAGCATGTGGCTCCCATAGGTTTAATAGGGAGAGTCTGTTCTTTTGAGTGGGATGTGATTTCTTATTCTGATGCGATAAAGTCTCCTTTCCTCATCTTTTCAGTTTATAATCAAGAAGAAGATTCTTTCTATGTACACCATGATATACTGTTGTCTGCATACCCTCTGAGTGTGGAATGGCTGAATTTTGATCCTAGCCCAGATGATTCTACTGGTAATTAGAAAACTTAAGATTGCTCAATGCTTCCTCACCCTGTGTGTTTTTCCTAGCCTCATACATTATGTATCCTGTATGAACGTTTTTAGGATTGTTGATGTTTTATGAAGTTAATGTTATTTTATGAAGTTATAGTTTTATAGATTTTAGAACACAATCACTTAATTGTTTTGGGTTTGTCTCCAGACTTTAGACAGGCTCAAGAGGTAGCCGTTCCACTGTAGGCAGAAGGACGGGGGCTTAAAGCATTTTGGGGCTGCAGAACTGTGTAAAGTTCTCATGAAAACTCAGTATATAATGGCACGATGTGTTTGATGTTACCAGCTATAGTTTAGTGGCGTGACCTTTTTCAGAAAACATCAAGTAAAACCAAAGTGAAGAGAGAACTAGATTCTCGAGTTGGCCTTTTTAGCCATAGCTGCACACTACTGGTTGCCCCTGTCCTACTTCTTAATGAGAGTAAAACTAATAATGCTTATACCTCACATCTCATTTGCAAAGTTCATTCACATTCATGATCTGATCAGATCCTCATCCTCACAACAGCCCGTGAAGGCAGAAGGGGGTTTTGTTCTCATTACCTGAGTGAGGACCCTGGGGCTAAGAGACTGAGCCCTTGTCACTCCAATTGTGGTCTAAAGACCACAGCAGCACAGCATTGGCATCAACTGGAGGCTGGTTAGAAGTGCAGACTTGGGGCCCCACCCAAGACCTCCTGAAACAGAATCTGCATTTTAACAACATTCAGGTGATGTACACGCATATGAAAGTTTGAGAGAAATTGCTGTAAGCCATTACTCAGTTAATCTACGGTGTCATGTATTTAATTGTAAGTTACTTTTTTAATCATAAAGACATCATTTCCTCCTGTAGGAAATTATATTGCTGTGGGAAACATGACCCCTGTTATTGAAGTGTGGGACCTTGATATAGTGGACTCATTAGAGCCAGTCTTCACACTTGGAAGTAAGCTATCAAAGAAGAAGAAAAAGAAAGGAAAGAAGGTAAACAAGTTAATAGTTATTTAAACTCGAATAACAAACAGAGATAAGTTTACTGGGGTTGGGGGAATGTACACCTTTTCAATTAGACACTTTTCCTGGAAGAGGACAGGTAGCTATGAAGTTACTGTAGTTTCTGGTTTTGAAAAGCCATCCAAGGAAGAATTGATTTCTGATTGCATAAAACCTCCGTTGGCACATTATTCATCCTTACACAAAGCAATTACTCTCAGATCATGATCCTCTTTTATATTTAGTAGCCATTCACTCTAATATGCCAGTTTTGAACTTTTAAAAAATTTCTATTTAGCCTTTAGTATGCTGAATTCTGCATATCCATATATTAATTCCTGTAGCTTTTTAAACTATTAAATTGGGGGGGGATTGATATTTGTAGAATTATAGCACTTAATCTAATTATAGATTAAGAACTACTGTAGTTTATTCCCTGTAAAGAATATTTATCATGGATCTAAAGTAACAAACAAGGTGTTTCTTTCCCTAGGTCTTCAAGCAAGTTTGCTTAAAATCAAAACAATAATCTTGAGATTTAAAGAATCTTTCAGATTAACATACCAATTTTATTTTGGGAGGGGGACTTGAATACAAAAAAGTAATCAAATTAAACAATTATTACAGAGTTCCTCAGCAGAAGGGCATACTGATGCTGTCCTGGACCTTTCTTGGAATAAGCTGATCAGGTAGAAAGACATAACATTTGAAGGATTGTTCAAGACTGTGACCATTGTGATTTTCCCT
Source organism: Diceros bicornis minor (assembly GCF_020826845.1). Lineage (NCBI taxonomy): Eukaryota > Metazoa > Chordata > Mammalia > Perissodactyla > Rhinocerotidae > Diceros > Diceros bicornis. Next base: position 16,651,838 of record NC_080764.1, on the reverse strand, counting down.
CATGCCTACACCTGTCTCTCCGTGTTGTGTGTTGTGGGTCTTTGTGTCTGTGTCGTTTTCCCTTCCTGCAGCTTACACTGCGTGAAGGCAGGAGCTGTGCTGTCTGTCTCCTTACATCCCCCACATCACTTGCCAGCTCCTCACTTAGTAGGTGCTCATTACATATTTGGTGGCCAGGTGCCCTTATCTGCAACGTCACTAGAGAAAACAGTGTGCACTGCAGTGTCAGTGGTGCAGCAGAATTGTGTTTCTTCATGGAAGACATTTCTCTCACTTCATTTAATTTTCCCAAAATCTCATCCACTTTATTTATTTATTTATTTATTTATTTATTTAATTTGTGGTGAAATATACGTAACTTAAAATTTATCATTTTAACCATGTTTTAAGAGTACAGTTCAGTGGACATTATTGCACATTGTTGTGTAACCATCACCACCATCCAACTCCAGAACTTTTTTCATTGGCCAAAACTGAAACTGTGTACCCATTAAACAATAACTCCCCATTCCTCACTCCCCACAGGCCCTACTAGCCACCGTTCTACTTTCCATCTCTATGAATTGACTCCTCTAGGTCCCTCATATAAGTGGAATCGTACAATATTTGTCCTTTTGTGACTGGCTTATTTCACTTAGCACAAGGTTCATCCATGTTGTAGTGTGTGGTAGGGTCTCCTTCCTATTTAAGGCTGAGTGATATTCCATTGTATATATATACCATATTTTGGTTATCCATCTATCCATGGACACTTGGGTTGCTTTCACCTCTTGGCTGTTGTGAGTAATGCTGCTGTTATTCACATAGATGTGAATGAATACCATGGGTGCACAAGTATCTGTTAGAGTCCCTGCTTTCAGTTCTTTTGCATATATACCCGAAAGTGGAATTGCTGGATCATATGGTAATTCTATTTTTACCGTTTTGAGGAACAACCATACTGTTTTCTGTATCAGTTGCATCATTTTACATTCCCACCAGCAGTGCACAAGTGTTCCGATTTTTCTGCATTCTAGCCAACACTTGTTAGTTTCTGGTTTTGTTGTTTTCTTTTTATAATAGTCATCCTAATGGGTGTGAAGTGGTATCTCATTGTAGTTTTGATTGCATTTCCCTGATGAATAGTGGTGTTGAGCATCTTTTCAAGTGCTTATTGGGCATCTGTATATCTTCCTTGGAGAAATGTCTATTCAGGTCCTTTGCACATTTTTGAATTGGGTTGTTTGTTTTTGTTGTTGGTGAGTTGTAGGAGTTCTTTATGTATTCTGGTTATTAATCCCTTATCAGATTTACGATTTGCAAAAGTTTTCCCCTTTTTGATGGGTTGCCTTTAACTCTGTTGATAGTGTCCTTCGCACAAAAGTTTTTAATTGGTGTGGTCCAATTTATTTTTTCTTTTGTTGCCTGTGCTTCTAGTGTTATATCCAAGAAATCATTGCCAAATCTATTGGCATGAAGCTTTCCCCCTAAGAGTTTTATAGTTGTAGCTCTTAAGTTTAGGTCTTTGATCCATTTTAAGTTAATTTTGTATATGGTGTAAAGTAAGGGTGCAACTTCATTCTTTTGCTTGTGTCATCCACATATTCTTTATACTTATCCTTAAACAACATTTACCCCAAAAGGCCATTTTCCTAATAGCATAGTTGGTTTGAGGGGCTACTAAGGCAAAGAAGGTAAGCATTAGGTAAAGGAGGGTAAGAACAAACTGGATTACCCAAGGTACATTTTCTTAGCATTTCTATCACACTGGACACGTTGTCATTGTGAGCATTCTAAGGAGGATCCCAGAGTGCTAGCTTACCACAGGATATCCTATCTTATTTGTGTTCAGACCTCATCAGAGTTACAACCATTTGGGGAAATGGACCTGAGAAAATTGTTTAGGTTAGTATTTCCCAAACTTAGCTGCAAATCACAGTCTTCTGGGTAACCCCTGCTGGGCTCTAATCCCCCAAGGTTGAGTTAGTAGATCTGGAGCAGGGGCCCAAGAATATGTGGGGTTTTTTTCTTTTTGTTCTTTTTTAAGTTTCCCCAGGTGAATCTGACGCTGCCAGGCTATAGGCAGGTGTTTGGGTTTTGTCTGAATTGGGCCCAGTCCTGACTAAGGGGCAGGTGAATAAGAGATCTAATAATGAGTATACCATGCTTTTAGGAACCACTCTTATTTCAAATCTGAACTTTCAAAATAATTACATATACTAAATTCTTAGCATATAGCAGCTGTTACTTTGAATAACTGAAAGTTCGTTCTGATGGAACAACCCCTTATCAATATTCCAGGTGGCTCATCAGTTCCTTTCCCTGGCCACAGTTCCCTGGTTCCATTTAGACATTTATCAGCACCTGTTCTTCTTTCCTGCCCCATCTGCACCCACATCTCTTTGACTCCAATGCCACACATTTCTTTGTTCCTTAACTATTCTTTCTCAATCTTATTTTAGACCATGGTTCTCCTTTCTCCTTTCTTTCCTGAAAAGGTGCAGAATGCTTTAAAATACTTCCCATACTCTGGTACATAGAGTTTAGGATTATGGCGAGGAATAACTAGTTGACATTGTCACTAGTGGGGACCTTGGTTTCTAGTAAAATACTCCCAGTAGCGAAATGCATGTTCTCTGCTAATTCATACTCTTGTTAGAGTACTCTTCTTGGGGATGTAGTGTTCAGAAGTTTTTATGTTTTTTTTTTTAATTTATTTTTAAGCCTCATACAATGAGAACTTTAATGTGGGAGGAATCTCAGATGTTTTTGGAATAACTAGGACGAAAAATGTACTATTAAATTTTAACTTTGTGCTGTTGTCAGGCATTGTATATAAAGAAACTAGTTATTGGGAATTTAAATTAATGCTTATCTATAAAATGCAAAAGACTTAAAATATTATGACCTGTATGTGGGACTTAATGGTAGAAGCTCTGAAATTTCATTGAGTAGAAAAAAACTAGTGGGATCTGAATATACATGATCCTCCTAAGAGACCTTGCATGTATCATTGAAATGTGAGTTATAAAACTGAAAGTAGTTTATATAATGGACATAACTTCTTGAAATAATATCCAAAAATGAACCTATCACCATTTTATCTTAACAGTATATTAGTTTTCTGAACAAAAACATTACTGTCACTAATGACTTGATTCTATGTCAAGCTGTTTTAAAGCTAGATGTTGAAGAATGAGTTTCAGTTTCAGGAGTACACATCTGCGTTTTTACAAGGAGAAAAGGCAGGCAGCTAACATTTATCAGGAGCCTACTATGTTCCACTCACTCAGCCAGGGACTTGCATAGCAACCCTTTGAGGTTGGTTGTATTGTTGTCATCGGCAGGCAAGGAAGTGTGACTTACTTTTAAGTCTTAGAGCTAGTAAGTAGCAGCACCAAGAATCCATTTCAGGTTTTCTGGGCTCTAAAGAAGTGTTCTTGTAGAACTACATCATTGGCACTTGATCCCTAAGAGGTAGGCATATTGGTTTTTTCCTATTAACAGCATTTAATGCTCTTTAAAAAAAATAGTTGAGATATAAATTCACATATAAAATTCACTCTTTTAAAGTGTACAATTCAGTGGTTTTTAGTATATTTACAGAGTTGTGCCACCATCACCATTATCTAATTCCATAACATTTTCATCAATCCACAAAGCAATCCATACCCATTATCGGTTACTCCTCATCCTCCTGTCCCTCCAGCCCCTGGCAACCACTAATCTGCTTTCTGTCTCTGGATTTGCCTATTTGGGAGATTTCCCAGAAATGAAATCATACAATGTGTGGCCCTTTGTGTCTGGCTTCTGTCACTTAGCATAATGTTTTCAAGGTGCATCCATGTTGTAGCATGTATCAGTATATCATTCCTTTTTATTGCTAAATAATATTCCTTTGTATGGATATACCACATTTTGTGTATCCATTCACTACTTAATGGACATTTGGGGGTTTTTTGCTTTTTGCCTATTACGAATAATGCTGCTGTAAACATTCATGAACAAGTGTTTGCATGGATATATGTTTTCATTTTCTTGGGTATTAAGAGTGTAATTGCTAGGTCATATGGTAGGCTGTGCCATTTACCTTCTCACCAGCAATATAGGAAGGTCCCAGTTTCTCTACATCTTACTAACACTTGTGATTGTTCGTCTTTTTTATTGTAGCCATCCTGTGAGTATGAAGTGTTATCCCATTTTTTGATTTTCATTTCCCTAATAACTGATGATGTTGAGCATCTTTTCACATGCTCACTGGCCTATTCAGATCCTTTGCCCATCTTCTAATTGAGTTATCTTTTTATTATTTAGTTGAGAGTTCTTTATATATTCTAGATACAAGTCCTTTATGAGGTATATGATTTACAGATATTTTCTCCCATTCTGTGGGTTGTCTTTTCACTTTCTTGATGGTCATTTGCAACACAAGTTTTTCATGTTGATGATGTCCAATTTATCTGTTTCTTTTGGTGTCACATCTAAGAAACCACTGCCTAACCCAGTGTCACAAGGATTTATCCCTGTTTTCTTCTGAGAGTTTTAGTTTTAGCTCTTAAATTTAGTAGGTCTGTGATCTATTTTGCATTGCTTTTTGGGACAGTGTGAGGTAGGGATCTAATTTCATGCTTTTGCAGGAGGATATCCACTTGTCCTTGAACCATTTGTTGACAATATTGTTCTTTTCTCCATTGAACAATGAATAATCTTGGCACCCTTGTTAAAAACCAGTGACTATAAATTTAAGGGTTTTTTCCTTGGCCTCTTCATTTTACTGTATTAATCTGTTTGTCCTTATGCCAGTACCACATTGTTATGATTACTGTAACCTTTCAGTCAGTTTTGAAATCAGGAACTGTGAACTTTCCAATTTTGCTCTTCTTTTTCAAGATTATGTTTTTGGCTATTCTGGGTTCCTGGCATTTCCATGTGAATTTTAAAATCAGCTTGTCAGTTTTCTGCGAGTCAGCTGGAATTTCTAAAGGGATTGGTTGAATCTATAGATTGGTCTGTGGATGGCTTAAGTCCTCCAATCCATGAACATGGGTTATCTTTCCATTGATTTAGATACTCTTTCTGTCAACAGTCTTTTATAGTTTTCAATACATGTCTTAAATTTCTTTTGTTAAATTTATTTCTAAGTATTCATTTTCATGCTATTGTAAATGAAATTCTCACAATTAATGCTTTTGATTTTTAAAAGATTACCTGACGTGTTTCCTCCCTTTCTCAGAAACGTGCTGGCAAGTGCGTCAGCTGACAACACTGTAATTCTGTGGGATATGTCCTTGGGGAAACCTGCAGCTAGCCTTGCCGTACACACAGACAAGGTATGGTGATTTAGTGGATAAAAGGGATTCTAAAAAATCTGGCACAGATATTGGCTGCAGATGATCCCAAACATTTATAGATGGCTTTTTGTGAAGTACAAAGTGCTTTGAGATGCTCTCACTGGATCTTCACAGAGCTCTGTGTGATAGTTACAATTACCTATCTTAGAGATGCAAAAATGGGTGCAGAAAGGTGAAGTGATTAGGAACCTTAGTGCTTTGTAACGTGTGTACAGAGGCTGCTAAAAAGGGACAATGGGGTGTGAGTCACCAAACAGGGTAAAACAATTGAACAGACCCATTACCATAGAGCTCAGGGGTCTGCTGTGCTGATGCACGCCGTGGCCTTCTGCAGCATGTGGGGACACCCAGATAAGGCTGACCACTCCTCTTTCTCCTTCTGAATATATTTCAACGTGTTCAGGACATATGTATCCTGCCAAACACAATTTGGGGAATGATACATTATATTTTTTACGTGTCATCCTTTATTTGGAAATATGGTTTGTCCTTTTGATTATGCAGTACATTTTATGTTTCTTTAAATAGTACTGAGTTTCAAAGGGAAAAATTCATAGGAACACTGCCAAATTGATTCTCACCAAGTATTAGGCAGTTTTACCAAAACCAAACAAACATAGATCTATTCATTTATGTTTCCTCCTTTTAGGTCCAGACTCTGCAGTTTCATCCATTTGAAGCACAGACTCTGATTTCTGGATCATATGATAAGTAAGAAAGCATTTCAGGAATTATTGTTGCTGTTTTTATCCTCTTGAAGTAATTCATAAAGTATCACTTGAGGGGCTGGCCTGGTGATGCAAGCGGTTAAGTGCACGTGCTCCGCTGCAGCGGCCCAGGGTTTGCCAATTCAGATCCCGGGTGCGCACCGATGCACTGCTTGTTGAGCCATGCTGTGGTGGCGTCCCATATAAAGTAGAGGAAGATAGGCATGGATGTTAGCTCAGGGCCAGTCTTCCTCAGCAAAAAGAGAAGGATTGGCACCAGGTGTTAGCTCAGAGCTGATCTTCCTCACAAAAAAAGAAAGAAAGATTCACTTGATGCTTGGACAGAATATATTACTGAGGCACCTATGTGTTTAAATTTTTGGTAATATCTGTCCTTTTCAGCTCTGGTCTTTTCAGTCTGCAAGGGAATGTGGTTCTGTCATAATAATGCAGTTCCTAACTAGCAACTACTTTGATTTTTAGAGGGTGTATGAGTTAGCCATTGCTGTGAAATAAGCCATCCCAAAATTCAGTAACGTAAAACAATAAACATTTATTTCTTATGCCTCTGCAAGGGTGAGCTAATCTAGGCTAGATGCAACTGGTAGGTCTGCTAATCTTGGCTTCTTTAGGCTGGGCCACAGAGACTTGGCTCTTGTGTTTCACATCCTCCTGGACCAGTAGGCTAGCCCACACATGTTCTCATGTGAGGTCAGAAGCTCACACAGAGATACCAAGGCCTCATGAGATGTAAGTGCAGAACTAGTACACTTCTGTCTTCTTCTCTTGGCCCAAACAGATCACACGGAGGGGAAATGAACTCTGTCTTTATGGAAGGAACTCCCACCTCACTGACAGAGTGCATGGATGTAGGGAGAGGTGAAGAATTGGGCCCACTACCGTCCACCACAGGGGGCTTCCAGTCATAGGTGTGCTCCCTGTTACAGGCTGGGGCTGCAGGTGGGAGAGAGAGCTAGTAGAAACAGAAACCAACTTGTAGTCTTTATTTTGATTCTTTCTTCTTTTGAAGAGGGATATGTTTACATTTTTGAGTTGGAATTCATGCAAGATTACAAAAGTGTATCCACCGGTTCCCCCAACACAGTAACCTGCTTATAGAGAGTAAGCATGGCTAAGACATGGCTTATCTGGCTCTGAGCACTACCCGGGAAGGGGAAATTAGAAATTGTCCTGGTCTTTTGGAAAGAGAGAGGATTCATCATGTCAGTGCAGGATTCCACCTGGAGACGGTCAAGGCCACTGTGACATCCAGAGCCACCAGTGCCTTCAAGTGACAGGACCAGAGTCCACCAGTTAGTGAAAATCAACTCATCTTTTTCTTTTTTTTTTTATAATTTTCTGTATTTTTTTTTCCCCCAAAGCCCCGGTAGATAGTTGTACGTCATAGCTGCACATCCTTTTAGTTGCTGTATGTGGGACGTGGCCTCAGTATGGCCAGAGAAGCGGTGCATCGGTGCGCGTCTGGGATCCGAACCCAGGCCGCCAGTAGCAGAGCGCACGCACTTAACCGCTAAGCCACGGGGCCAGCCCTCAACTCATCTTTTCTACTTTATTTTAGAACCTTAAAACAGGCTTTAAATAATTGGATCTTGACTTCACAGTGTTGTTTTCTTACCATTTCATTATAAATAAACTTAACACGTATAGGAGAATTGAATTCTTAAAACTGTGACTTTGCGTGAGCGTGTCCAGGTCAGTGGCTCTGTATGACTGCCGAAGCCCAGAGGAAAGCCATCGGATGTGGCGGTTCAGCGGGCAGATCGAGAGAGTGACTTGGAATCACTTCTCACCGTGTCATTTTTTGGTAAGACTATGCGTATTACTGTTTTGCTTATCCAGGTTACTAATGACTTATTTAATTCTGTTGTAGAGAGAATCTCTGAGAAGCTTTTTCTGTACTAACAGTGTAAAGTATCTATTTGGATTTTGGGGTAAAACAAAAAGGTATTTTTAACAAGAGAACAGTGGATCAGCCACAAAAAATACATGTAAAATGATTTTACACATGATAAAACACATGTAAATGATTTTGCTAATTTCCAACCATTCCAGTGTGTGCCACATTTTAGTTGAGTTATTGATTTTGATAATTTTATTAGTGTGTTTTTTGAAATATTAAGCGTGGTTAATATTGTTTTATGTTTTTTTAGTGGTTAAATCAGTCCAAGAAAATATCCTTTTATTTAAATCCTAGTACTTAAATGCAACTCCAGTAATGAGAATGGTAGCCTATTTAATTAATATAGCACTATCTCCCAGATAGGAGAAAAAGTAAAAGATCTTACTGTAAATACCCTTGATGTCTGTAGGATGACAGTTTTCCATGTAGCATCCAAAGATTCCACTGATGGTTCAATCCACGGAGAAATAAAATCCCAGCTTTCATCCAGAAGGGAAGATTAATTAAAGAAATTATGATTTCCTAATTTTCCTAATGTTGTAAATATGTAGTGCTTTGTAATTGAGGGAAAGAGTTCTTTAAAAAACAGCTTTCTTAGAGAAAGACAAACACTGTATGATCTCACTCATATGTGGAATATAAACCAACACATGGACAGAGAAAACTGGACTGTGGTTACCCGGGAAGTGGGGGTGGGGGGTGGGCACAAGGGGTGAAGGGAGTCATATATGGGGTGATGGACAAACAAAAATGTACAACCCAAAATTTCACAATGTTAGAAACCATTAAAACATCAATAAAAAAAAAAAAAAAACAGCTTTCTTAAAATATGTGGACAGTTTTAATAAGGGTCCTGAAAATGATTTTGAGAACACTTGATCTCAACTCAATGCACAGAGGTTCACGCAGTCCCAGCTTAGCTACCTGAAGCCGGATTCCATTTCACAGTTATCGGAGTGAAATCTCAGGTGTATTTGAATGTTGTGTTGTACTTTGGCTCTCAACAGTCAAGCCCACATACTCGCTGAAGTTATTTGCTAACAAATGGTCATCGGTACTAAAATCACAGATATTGAGGGAAATGGGAAGTGACCAAAATAAAATGTTTTCCCTCCTTCCCTCCAGTCTCAAAGGATGAGACTCCCTCCCTTTCTGTTTTTATCCCCATCCACAGCCCAACCTTCAACACTGCATCAGTTGTCCTTTTTTTCCTCCCTTTCTCCTGTACTGGCTGTTGCCCTTGGCCTGAATATAGGCCAATATAGGTTTGTTTCTTCTGCCTTTCTTCCAAGTGTAACAACCCACTGTAATCTGCCTTTCAGTCCTTATCTGATTGAATCTCTTCCAAAATATTGACAGCATTCATTACTCCTTTCTTCAGAAGCCCTCTTTCCTTGGCTTCCCTGACATTCTTCATTATTCCCTGCTTGGTCTTTGATTGTTACCTCTGTGAGCTCTTCCTCACCCTGTACCTTAAGTGGCCGTGCTCTCCAGGCCTCTGTCCTCAACACACTGCTCTTTAGATTCTGCACTCCCAGGACATATCTCCTCTGTTCTCATGGATGTAACTACCATCTCTGTGCTTCCACATCTCTAACCCTAGTCTATACCATGGCCACAGCTTCATACTCATATCCAACTGCCTAATAGACATATCAACTGAATTAGTCCATGTAAGAGCAGACTTGGCTTATCCACAAGTAAATTCTTTATGTCCATGTTAATTTTCAGTAGCTCCTAAGGTAAGTCAGGTATATAGCTGATTTTCACTATGATTTATACAGTTTACCCATTGCTAAGTTTTATTGACGTGTAGCATCATCTTGCCCATCTTTTACTCTTTTCAGGCCAGTACAGATGACGGCTTTGTATACAATTTGGATGCACGTTCAGATAAGCCAATTTTTACACTTAATGCACACAATGATGAAATCTCTGGTGAGCACGAATAGTGTTGCATTCCTGTTAACTTATGATGAAGTAAATCTGTATTTCAAAGTGAGAGTCTCTGAACTAATTTTATCTTCCTTTAGGTCTTGACCTAAGCAGTCAAATCAAAGGCTGTCTCGTGACTGCGTCAGCAGACAAATATGTGAAGATCTGGGACATATTAGGAGATAGGCCAAGTCTAGTTCACTCTAGGGACATGAAAATGGTAAGAATCGCCCTGAGCATCTTTGTTTTCTGTTTTTTGTTTCTGACCTGTATTATTTGTCTTTCTCTAGGAATCGTTGTATTAAGAATATGGATTTGTTGGGGAAGTTAATTTTGAGCTTAGTGAAATGTGGTGGGAGTTTTAGGACTTAGGACAGTTTTGGGGGAAATCAATGACTATCTGGTTCCTTTTCCAACTCACATAACAGTTGCTTGGTAAGAACAAGAAGGATGGAGAGAGGGTTTTCTAGGACAGTAGTGTCCTAGTGGCCTAGTGGAATGGCCACATTTTTTTTACCCTAAAATCAGGACCATCCCAGGAAATCTTGAACCTTTAGGACTCCAGCTGTTGAGGTCAGTTTATCTGTCTGTCACTACCTCTTTACATAACTAGTTTTGACTATACTGAAATTGATTACTATATAGTAGCAAAAAATTTAGAAATAACCAGAATTCATTCAGTCAGCAAATATTTATTGAGCACCTAGTGTATGCCAGGCACTGAGTTATATAAATTGCAGACATAGAACACTGCACAGCTGTTTAAAATTGTATATATTTATGTATATGTGTGTGTATAAATATTTGTGGAAAGGCAGGTTATGGAAGCAATTTTTATAGTACTATCTCATGCTTATATTTATTTATTTATTTTAAACTCTTTCTTTTTTTTTTTGTGAGGAAGATCAGCCCTGAGCTAACATCTGTGCTAATCCTCCTCTTTTTGCTGAGGAGGACCGGCTCTGAGCTAACATCGATTGCCAATCCTCCTCCTTTTTTTTTTTTTTCCCCAAATCCTCAGTAGATAGTTGTATGTCATAGTTGCACATCCTTCTAGTTGCTGTATGTGGGACGTGGCCTCAGCATGGCCGGAGAAGCGGTGCGTCGGTGCACGCCCAGGATGCGAACCCGGGCCGCCAGTAGTGGAGTGCGTGCACTTAACTGCCAAGCCACGGGGCTGGCCCATCATGCTTATATTTAAATGCTTAAGTGCTCATATGTAAATCTAGAAGACCCTATCCCAAAACATGAACAGTGATTATCTTGCTGAGAGATTTTTATATTTTTGTTTATATTTTCTATAATGCATTATGTGTTATCTAGTAATAAAAATGTAAAATGTGTTGGGGCTGGCCTGCTGGCGCAAGCGGTTAAGTGCGCGCGTTCCGCGGCGGCGGCCCGGGGTTCGCTGGTTCGGATCCCGGGCGCGCACCAACACACTGCTTGGCAAGCCATGCTGTGGCGGCGTCCCATATAAAGTGGAGGAAGATGGGCACAGATGTTAGCCCAGGGCCGTCTTCCTCAGCAAAAAAAGAGGAGGATTGGCAGATGTTAGCACAGGGCTGATCTCCTCACAAAAAAAAAAAAAAATGTAAAATGTAAAAAAAGAAAAGTTTAAAAAATGATTTAATAGTGACCTCTGTTATCATTATCATTGCTTTAAAAGGAGAACTCAAGTTTCTAGGAATACTTAGCAGATTAGATTTATTAGGAGATCCTTAATAGACAGAATGATAATGGAGATGAGAGCATACACACATCCTTATAGACTGTCCATCGTGCTGAACTCATCCAGCTTCGTATTGTAGTAATATTCCTTCCAACTTCACTGAACTGCCTTTGCTGGAGGCTTGACAGAGATGCTGGTGAGTTGGTTTTGAGTGACCACTCATATCATAGGTTCTTGTAGACAGGAGTAGGGATCTAGATTAGGGCTCTCTAGAAAGACTGAAATCACTGACTTTCCATTCTCTTCTCCCCAGGGAGTTCTCTTCTGTTCTTCCTGTTGCCCTGATTTGCCATTTATTTATGCCTTTGGAGGTCAGAAAGAAGGGCTTCGGGTCTGGGATATAAGCACAGTCTCTTCAGGTAAGAATCTTAATTTCCTGCTTTTTCTGAACGAGTTCTGTAAGGGCTAACACAGAATGTGTGGCTTGAATACATTACATAGATAGCAAAGGTAGATCCAGTGTTCATCCTGTGGTGTAGTCTGCTTAGGAAGTAGACAAGATCAAATGTAATTTGAAAATGTTCATGTTCACAAATTTTGTCGTCACAATTTTTTTTTTTTAATTTTATTTATTTTTTTTCCCCCAAAGCCCCAGTAGATAGTTGTATGTCATAGCTGCACGTCCTTCTAGTTGCTGTATGTGGGACGCGGCCTCAGCATGGCTGGAGAAGCAGTGCGTCGGTGCACGCACGGGATCTGAACCCAGGCTGCCAGCAGCGGAGCACGCGCACTTAACCGCTAAGCCATGGGGCCGGCCCGTGTCTTCACAATTTAAATGTAGATCATTTTAAAAATATCTTTGTAACAAAATCTGAATTTTAAAATTGAAAGATCTTTTGGGAAAGCTGAAAGGAAACATAGCATGGTCTCAAAGAATGGCCCTCCCCTTCTCAGTTCCCAGCGTGAATAACTCAACCTTTTCTCAATAGAATCCAGCTTTACTGAAGTAGCCACTCCCCTTCCTTCAAGGGAGCCTGGCTGCTTTTTTATTACTTTGAGGTAGTCTGGTTTGTCCTGTAAACATGGAGGATATAGCCCTACTATCTGATTCCTGCATCTTCCCTCCCGTGTAGAAAAAGGGTCCTAAATCCAAAAAAGTTGTATGCTCATCATGATACAGAGAAAGATGAAAGAAAGAAAATAGGAAACAACAGAAGTAGAATAAGGGAAGGATAGAGTCACTGTTATAAGGGATGGGACATCTGTTATCAGGTGGATTAGATAAATCCAGGACAGGTAAAGAAAACACACACAAAAAAAGTGGATCAATTTAAAACATAATTAACCTCATTCAGAACATTAACTTGGACTTCTGAGTTGGTTACTTCCTTTGCTATTTATAAATATATTTTATTAAATATATTTTATTTTGTTAAATGTATTTCCATGAACAAAATTCCACCACAGGGTAGAGAACCTCGTTGCTCATTTCTACATTTTAGTCTTTTAATTTTCTGATCTGGTAGTTTAACTATTTATTTGTGTTTTAGTAAATGAAGCATTTGGAAGACGAGAGAGGCTTGTTCTCGGCAATACAAGAAGTTCATCTATTTGTGGCCCATTTGGGAGCAGGACCTCAGACATACCAATGGAGTCTTAATGAAGATCATACGTTTCCTGTTTTGTTTACCATAACTCAGTTTTAAAAAGCTGGCCTAAAAGTGTTCCGTGTACATGTAGCTACAGCCATGCAGTGAGTGAAACAAAATTCTTTTCCTCCTGCCTGACGTTCCACTCTGCAGCCATGGTGGCAGCACAAATAGGGCTGGTCTTTGTGCTTGCATTTTGAGCATGTGGTGTATAGAGCTCCTGTTGCATTTCTTGGAAGGGATAATAAAAAAGGTTTTTAAAAAGTAATTCCTTAAATATGCCATCTGTCACAGGCAACCTAGGTTTATAAAATAGGTAGTAATTTATAGAATTGAAGTATTTTATAGAATTTTAAAAGAGGAAAATCCTCTAACCTTAAAAGATGGGTAAACCTAGGCCTGGAAAGATTGTGATTTGGCCAAGATTCGTGGCACAGTAGGCCACAAATAGAGGCAGTGCCCCAGGAACTGCACTTTCTTGACTGTTCTCCAATTAACACTCACGATTTAGAAGTATTGTCAATGCTACTCTTAAGAGTTTGGTAGTTAAGTTAAAAGTGGCATGCCTTTTTTTCCCCTAGCATAGTATTCAGTGTTATCAAAGAAAAGAGGCATTACATAATGATAAAGGGGTCAATCCAACAAGAGGATATAACATTTGTAAATATTTATGCACCCGGCAGGAAAAAGAAAGAAAAAGCATCCAAATCAGAAAGGAAGAAGTAAAACTGTCACTATTTGCAGATGACATGATATCACATGTAGAAAACCCTAAAGACTCCACAAAATAACTATTAGAACTAATAAACAAATTCAGTAAAATTGCAGGATACAAATTAATATACAGAAATCTGTTGTGTTTCTATACACAAATCAAACTATCAGAAAGAAATTAAGAAAACAATCCCATGGGAAGGGAGGGGGGGCAAAAGGGATGATTAGGCACGTGTGTGGTGTTGGACTGTAATTAGTATTGGGTGGTGAACATGATGTAATCAATGCAGAAATAGAAGTATAATGATGTATGCCTGAAATTTATACAATGTTACAAACCAGTGTTACTGCAATTAAAAAAAAAAAAAAATCCCATTTACAATTGCATCGAAAAGAATAAAATACTGAGTAATAAATTCAACCAAGGAGGTGAAAGACTTAAACATTGAAAACTATAGACGTTGATGAAAGAAATTGAAGAAGACACAAATAAGTAGATATTCTGTGCTCATGGATTGGAAGAATATTGGTAAAATGTCCATACTATCCAAAGCAATCTACAGATTCAGTTAATAACTGTCAAAATTCAAATGGCATTTTTCACAGAAAGAACAAATAATCCTAAAATTTGTGTAGAACCACAAAAGACCAATGGCCAAAGCAATCTTGAGAAAGAACAAAGCTGGAGGTATCATGCTCCCTGATTCAAACTACATTACAAAACTATAGTAATCAATCAATCAAAACAGTATGGTACTGGCATTAAAACAGACACATAGGTCAATGGAACAGAATAGAGAGCCCAGAAATAAACCCATGCGTATATGGTTAATTTACAACAAAGGACCAAGAATGTACAATGGGGAAAGGATGGTCTCATCAATAAATGGTGTCGGGAAAACTGGACCACCATCTTATACCATACACAGAAACTAACTCAAAATGGATTCAAGACTTGACCGTAAGACTCCTAGAAGAAAACATAGGCAGTATATCCTTGACATTAGCCGTAGCGATGATTTTTTGATCTCACCAAAAGTAAAGGCAACAAAAGCAAAAATAAGACTACTTCAAACTAAAAAGCTCTGCACAGCAAACCAAACCATCATCAAAATGAAAAGGCAGCCTATGGAATGGGAGAAAATATTTGCAAATCATACATCTAAGGGGTTAATATCCAAAATATATAAATAACTCATACAACTCAATAGCAAAAAAAAAAAAAAAATCCGATAAATGGGCAGATCTAAATAGACATTCTTCTAAAGAAGACATACAGATAACCACAGATACATGAAAAGGTACTCAACATCAGTAATCCACAGGGAAATGCAAATCAAAACCACAGAGATATCACCTCACACCCATGCTGAATGGCTATCATCAAAAAGACAAGAAATTAGTGTTCGAAGGGATGTGGGGAAAAGGGAACCCTTGTGAACTGTTGTTAGGAATGTAAATTGGTGAAACCACTATGGAAAACAGTATGGAGGTTCCTCAAAAAATTAAAAATGGAAATACCATATAATCCAGTAATTCTACTGGGTAGAATCTATCCGAAGGAAGTGAAATCACTAACTCAAAAAGATACCTGCACCACCATGTTCATTACAGCATTATTTACAATAGGCAAGACATTGAAACAAGTGTCTGTCGATGGATGAATAAAGAAAATGTGTGTGTATATATATATACATATATATATTATGTGTGTATATACATATATACACACACACAATGGAATATTATTCAGTGATAAAAAAGGAAATCTTGCCATTTGCGACAGCATGATTAGACCTTGAGGGCATTATGCCTTTCAGACAGAGAAAGACAGATACCGGATGATCTCACTTATATGTGGAATCTAAAACAAAAAAACAAGTTCATAGATACAGAGAACAGATTGGTGGTTGCCACACGTGGAGGGTGGGCACAATGGGTGAAGGGGGTCAAAAGGCACTGACTTCCGGCTATAAAATGAATAAGTCATGGGGATGTAATGTACAGCATGGTGACTGTAGTTAATAATACTGTATTACAAGTTGCTAAGAGTAAATCTTAGAAGTTCTCATCACAAGAAAAAATTTGTAACTATATATGTGGATGGATATTAATTAGACTTATGGTGATCATTTTGCAGTATATAAAAAATCTAATCATTTGGTTGTACACCTAAAACTAGTATAATTTTATATGTCAATTATATCTCAATTTTTTAAAAAAGTGAATGTGAAACAAAAAGTAAAGATGTGCCCCCTCAGGCAAACGACAAAGACAGTACATCTTGATTGCCTCTGTCATAGCCAAAGTCTATTACTTCTCCCAAATGTTCTACTTCTTCCAACACTAACTTCCTCTCACCAAAAATGAGTTAAATAGAAAAGAAAAGAAATGATATGATGATGGTATTAAAAGCAGAGTAAACATTCTCATAGATTTGGTTTCCTAGAACTCTGCAGTAGATTAATTGGGGAGCACTCTCTGAAACAAAACCTGGGACGAAATGGGGGAAGCAGAATTGGGCAGAGGGAGAAGTTGAACTGGTATGAAATTTCAACAGCTGTCCCGTTCAAGTCTCTAGCCCTAAAGCTGAAAGGACTTCACAGAAGTCCTGAACTGAGGCACACTGGCTGCACCTTTGTACCCCCATCAACCAGTCATTGGTGTAGCCTGCCCCAGGAATGAGCAGTGTCCCCAGGCAAGGCAGTGCCATAAGCTGAGATCCACTTCCAGAGAAAAATTAATCTGTGAGCTGTCATCAGCCAGCAACTCTGGAAACAGCTTATTCATGCAAGGAATTCTAGATGGTACATCCCAGCATCCATTACACAGTTCCACATGTATTTCCACAAGTGCCAGACTAAGAAATACAGATCATAGACAGAAAACCCAGAGGCACTGAGAAACTAAGTCATTGAGGAAATATTGTACCAATAGCCAGGAGAAAAGATAAACTCAGAAAGGTGAACCTGGCATTTGGGACTATTTTTTTTCTCTGGGAACATGTGGGTTCCAGAAAGGTGGCTAAAGGCCTGAGAAGCTAAGCAGAGATTTTTTTTTTCAATCATGCAGTGCTAGTGGGAAACAGAACTGGGATTGAGTGGCATCAAGAGGTGGTGCTTGAATAACCCGCCAAGGCTTTGAGTTGGCCTAGAAGTAATGACTACCCAGAAATTGTTCCTCCCACAAACATATTGAAGACCAGTTTTAAATCATCTGAATTATAATTCATTAATGTAATCCAGGATTGCTAATACCCTTAGTTGCCTACCAAAACCACAAATCCTCTCTAGAGGAAATAACATCATATTGGGCCACACTTTTTAATTATAATTTTTGATCTGCAATAAACAGGGCATGAAAATAACCAGGTATATAAGGAAACAATAAAACATAATTGAAAACTGAAAAAAAAAAACCAGACAATAAAAAGAAACATACTAGAGATCCAAATAAAGGAGCTATCAGAAAGAGATTTTGCAATAACTAATATTGGTCAAGGAAATTAAAAATTGAGAATTTTAGCCAAGAACTAGAAATTATATTTAAAATGGAAAATCTGGAACTGAAAGACATAATAATAAGGACAAACTCCATAAGTAGCTTTACCAACAGATATAACTGAAAAGAGAATAAAAAAGATATGTAATTCTCCAGAAGGAGAGAAGAAAAAGCAAATAGGACAAAAGCAATACATGTAAAAATATGGCTAAAAAGTTTCCAAAACTACTTAATGACATCACACCACAGATTTGAAGGCAGCACTAACCCTATGCAGAATATACCGAAGAAAACCACATCTAAGCACGTTATGGTCAATTGCTGAAAACTGAAGCGTAGCCTAAGGCACAACCATGGTGAGGCAGGGAGGAGAATATTATCTTTAAAGGAGCAACAATTCAACATATAGATGGCTTCTTAAAAATAATGGGAGCTAGAGGAGAACAGAAGTACATATTCAAAGTGCTGAAAAAAAATAGTCAAATTTTAATTCTACACATAGCAAAACTATCTTTCAAGAACAAAGGAGAAAGTTTTTTCAAATAAACAAAACTGAGAGAACTTCCTATCAGGAGACCCACACTAGAATAAATGGAAAGGCAAATATGAAAATAGATAAAAGAAAAATAATTCTGTGATAAAGAGAAACCTAATCTAAAGAATGAAAGCGCCCAAAACATATACTTGTCCATAAAGTGTTTCTTGATCACTATGACCTAAAACAAGGGTTGGCAGATTTTCCCAGAAATGGCCAGATACTAAATATTCCAACTAGCTAGCTAGTTGCATCTGTCACAACACTCAACTCTGTTGAGGCAGAAAAGTAGCCACAGACAATACATAGACATAAGAGAGAGAGAGAGAAGAGGCTGACTGTTCATTCATTCTCAAACACTGAATGCCTGTTCTGTGCCTAGTGCTGTACCAGGCATGGGGAGATTCAGTGTGAATAAGAAAAGTCTTCTCCCCACCTAATGGGACAATTCTTTTGTGTGTGTGTGTGTGTGTGTGTGTGTGTGTGTGTGTGTGTGTGTGTGTGTGTGTGTGTGTGTGTGTGTGTGTGTGTGTGAGGAAGATCAGCCCTGAGCTAACATTCATGCCAATCCTCCTCTTTTTGCTGAGGAAGATTGGCCCTGGGCTAACATCCGTGCCCATCTTCCTTCACTTTATATGGGACGCCGCCACAGCATGGCTTGACAAGCAGTGAATCGATGCAGGATCTGAACCCGAGCGGCCAGCAGCAGAGTGCACGCACTTAACTGCTACACCATGCGGCCAGCCCTGACAATTCTAATTACAGATTAAGTCTTCCTAGTAAGTGTGAATTTTAGCAAGCAGTAAAAATTAGTTTGATTCATGAGACCCAGTCCTAACTTGATAGAATAAAAGAGCTATCAGTTCATGAGCCATTAATATTTCCTGTGTAATTCATGAATACGACTTCAATCATTTTAGTGTGAAACCTACAGAATGTCACCCAAGTCAGACACTGGTATAAAGGTGCAGCAACTGGGGTTCACCAAAATCTCCCTTTCTAGAAAGGACAGCAGGCTGAAGGATGGAGTAACTATTTTGGTTTGGTTTTGATTTAGGTTTTAATTAGATATCAAAACAAGTCCCAGATCACTAAAAATTAGTGACAGCTAGAGGGAGACCTCTGTTAGGTTTAAACTCAATAGTTAATTTTCTCTCAAATTTGATGTTTTCTTCTAAAAAGAATAGCTATAAAAATTCATCTTTCCTGGACTTCCAGTTCTCAGGAAAAGATTGTTACATATAAAAAGTAAAGAACTTTCACTGTTTTATGTAGACTAATGGCTCTCCTAAACATATGTATAATAAACAATAAGAATTCATATTTAATACATATCAAAATTTCTTTTTATTTAATTATTTTTTTACTTATTTATTGTGTGTGTGAGGAAGGTCAGCCCTGAGCTAACATCCGATGCCAATCCTCCTCTTTCTGCTGAGAAAGACTGGCCCTGGGCTAACATCCATGCCAATCTTCCTCCACTTTATATGGGACTCCACCACAGCATGGCCTGACAAGCGGTGCAGCGGTGCGCGCCCAGGATCCGAACCCCAGCTGCCAGCAGTGGAGTGCGAGAACCTAACCGCTACACCACGGGGCCAGCCCCCATATCAAAATTTCTAAATGGTAAAATAGGTTGACATTTCTATTTCCAACTTGCAAGTACTAGGCCTGATGAATGCTAAGCAGGGGGTGTGTTCAAAGCCAAGAGAATGTGCCTCTGAAGCTACTGGTGAGAGTAGATCCGGGCACCTGGGAGCAGAATAATGCTGGCCTGGGCTTGCAGTTGCTGCTGAAGCCAGCGCAGGCAGTGGGTGAGATATCTGAGCAGACAGGCAACAGAGGCAGTCAAACCCTGGGGACTGGGGAACACGGAGACTCAAATCCAAGTCAGATTATAGATTTAAAAGGAAGCTCAGTTGTGCCATAAGGGCTGAGCAAAGGTATATTCCTACCATAGGAATATACTGCTCTTAAGTGTGGATAGATCTGAACCTCAAGATTTGTGGCCTAGGGCCAGCCCGTGGCTTAGTGGTTAAGTGCGCGCGCTCTGCTACTGGCAGCCCGGGTTCGGATCCCAGGCGCGCACCGACGCACCGCTTCTCTGGCCATGCTGAGGCCGCGTCCCACATACAGCAACTAGAAGGATGTGCAACCATGACATACAACTATCTACTGGGGCTTTGGGGAAAAAAAGGAAGAGGATTGGCAATAGATGTTAGCTCAGAGCCGGTCTTTTTCAGCAAAAAGAGGAGGATTAGCACGGATGTTAGCTCAGGGCTAATCTTCCACACAAAAAAAAGAAAAAAACATTTGTGGCCTAGAGAGAATGCCTGTTGGCATGGAAAGTGGGAGAACAAGATGCAGCATTATTTTCTTTTTTTTTTTTTTTAAAGATACTTTATTTTTATTTATTTATTTATTTATTTTGAGGAAGATCAGCCCTGAGCTAACATCCATGCTAATCCTCCTCTTTTGGCTGAGGAAGACCGGCTCTGAGCTAACATCTATTGCCAATCCTCTTCCTTTTTTTTTTTCCCCCAAAGCCCCAGCAGATAGTTGTATGTCATGGTTGCACATCCTTCTAGTTGCTGTATTTGGGACGCCGCCTCAGCATGGCCGGAGAAGTCGGTGCGCGCCCGGGATCCAAACCCGGGTCGCCAGTAGCAGAGCACGCGCACTTAACCGCTAAGCCACGGGGCCAGCCCAGATGCAGCATTATTTTCATCGAGAGTTTGTTGGTGATTGGTGTTTTCATTAGGTAGCACATGGAAATGTTATGCAGTTAAGCATGTCTGTCAAAATGAAAAACTGATACTAAATTAAAAAGCTCTTTTCAATAAAAGTGATGTATAAAATGTAATACATTTTTCCTGGTCATTTTAAGACAAGTAAATTAGTAAAACAGAAAAAAAAAATATTGTCAGGATTTGGGTTCAAAAATAACTCTATACTTTCACTTCTAGCTATGACAGATTAGCTTGTAATGCTCCGCCACTGAAAACAAGAAAGGCTGAACAAAGTGCACATCTATTTGAAATCACTGGAGAGTTTCTAAGGCAGCCGAGACTAGAGGGGCAAAGATCCTGGGAGAAGAGACATGTAGAGAAGCGACCTCAGCTGGTTTTCTTCTCAGGCATTTACTAATTTTTATGTGGTGTGAGGTGAGAGACTAAAAGGGAAAAAAAAAGCAAGTGAAAAGTGCAGCAGAGCATCTCACAATTCTGGAAAAACAAAAAGTGAACTTAAGGACCTCAAGAAGGAGGTCTCTGACAACACTTCAGGCTCCCACGGTGACCCCTGGGAGGCTACGCCTGAGAAGCGGAGGTAAACCAGACGCAGAGCCAGCTTGATAAAATCTGGAGCCCAGCCTTGAGTAAGATCAGTCCTTGACTGGATTGAGGTGTCCCTGCTCTGGTGGTTTGCCAGAGGATATGGTGAATCCTCTCTGGAAGAGAATAGTTTCATGCACAGCTTCTACAGTTTTTCATATACAATCTCCAGCATGCTATCAAAAATTACCAAGCATACTAAGAAATAGGACCAAAAGAGAAACAGATCCACAAGAAATTCACACAATGGACTTCTATTGGACATGGACTTTGAAATAGCCAAGACTGATACAGCAAAGAAAAGAGAAAACAAGATTGCATATATCACCAGAGAACTGGAATCTATAAAGAATCAAATGGGAATTCTAGAACTGATATATTAGAGAATTTTATATATGGAATTAATGAAAAATTAGACACAGGTAAAGAAGGATCAGTGAATTTGAGTGTGGTTCAATAAAAAATATCCAGACTAAAGTACAAAGAGAAAAAAGTATATAAAAAAAGCATAAGATGCATATCAGACACGGTACAAAAGTCTAACATATGTGTAACTGGAATCTGAGAATGGGATGAGAGCAATATTCAAAGAGATTATGACTAAGAATTTTTCCAAAACTGACGAACAGTGTCAAGCCAATAAACACTTGGGAAAAAATGCTTAACATCACTGGTCATGAGGGACATGCAAATTAAAACCACAACAAGATACCTCTTCACACCCACTAGAAAGGCTATAATCAATGATACATATGAAAAAGTGTTGGTGAAGATGTGGAGAAGCTGGAACCCTCATACATTACTAGTAGGAATGTAAAGTGATGTAACCACTTTGGAAAATAGTTTGGCAGTTTCTTAAAAAGTTAAACACAAATTTACCATACAAACCTGCAATTCCACTCCTAGGTATATACACAAGAGAAATGAAAACATGTCCACACAAGGACTTGTATCCAAATATTCACCAACATTATTCATAATAGCCAAAAAGTAGAAACAATCCAAATGTCCATCAACTGGTGAATGAATAGACAAAATGTAGTATATTCATGCAATGGAATTCTGTTCTGTGATAAAAAGGAATGAACTACTGATACGTGCTGTAACATGACTGGACTTTTAAAACACGCTCAATGAAAGAAGCCAGACATAAGAGACCACATACTGTATGATTCCATTTATATTAAATTTTCATAAAAGGAAAATCTATAGAGACAGTGGATTAGTGATTTCCTGGGACTAGGGGTGAGGATGGGGAGTGACTGCAAATGGGAACAAGGGATCTTTTGGGGGTGATGAAAATATTTTAAAATGGGATTATGGTGATGGTTGCAGACCTCTGAATATACTAGAAACCACTGAATTGTACATTTTAAATGGATGAATTTTATGGGAAGTAAATTATCTTCAATAAAGCTGTTTTTTAAAAAGATGAAATAAAGATATTTTAAGACAGAATGTCTTAAAACTGAGAAAAGTCATTGTCTTTAGACCTACATTAAACTTAGGCAGAATGAGAATGATCTCAGATGGGAACATGGAAATGCAAGAAGGAATAATGATCAATATAGGTAAATTTAAATAAATATTACTATATAAAACAATAATAATAATGTTGTATAGGACTTAAAACGTCTGTAAAATTAAAATGCCTGACAATAACATAAAAAGCTGGAAAGACAGAGTAAGGTATTCTGTGATACCAACATTCTTTTGGAAAGGATGAAAGTACTAATTGATACTGCACTCTAATAAATCAAGGATGCATGTTGTAATCTCTAGGCTAACCACTGAAAAAATAGTGAAAAAACATACAACGAGACAAAAGTGGGGAGGAGGAATGAATAATAAATACTTGATTAATCCAAAAGAAGGAAAGAAAAAGGAATATTAAATGAGTAGAATAAATAGAAAAGATGGAAGATTTAAACCCATATATATCCATAAATATATTATATATAAATGGTCTAAGTAATTAAAAGGCAGATTATTCAAATACATAAAAAACAAATAAAACATAACTATATGCTGCTTACAAGAGCCATACTTAAACATAAGGATACAGAAGTATTGAAAGTAAAAGAGTGGAAAAATATATACTATGCCACTACCAAAACTAATGTGGTGCAGTTATTGTAATGTCAAAATAGATTTTAAGGAAAGACACATTAGAAAGATACTGTCTTTTTTATTGTGATAAAAGGATCTATCCAACATGGAAAAATACATTTCTAAATTTTTAAACATCCAGAAACATAGCTTCAAACTATAAAGCAAAAATGACAGCACTGAAAGGAGAAACAGACAAATCTACAATCCGAGTGGGAGATTTTAATATACCTTTCTCAGTAACTGACAGAACAGACAAAAAAAATTAGTAAAGACAGAGGTCTAAATAACATGATTATCAAGTTGACTTAATTATTATTCATAGAACACTGTATCCAAGAATAACAGAATATACATCATTCTTTTTTTTATTTTTATTTTTTATTTTATTGATGTTTTAATAGTTTTTAACATTGTGAAATTTTGGGTTGTACATTTTTGTTTGTCCATCACCATATATATGTCTCCCTTCACCCCTTGTGCCTCCCCATCCTCATTGCCCCTGGTAACCACAATACAGTTTTCTCTGTCCATGTGTTGGTTTATATTCCACATATGAGTGAGATCATACAGTGTTTGTCTTTCTCTTTCTGGCTTACTTCACTTAATACGCTCCAGGCCCATCCATGTTGTTGCAAATGGGACAATTTTGTCTTTTTTTATGGCTGAGTAGTATTCCATTGTATATATATATACCACATCTTCTTGATCCAATCATCAGTTGAGGGACACCTAGGTTGCTTCCACTTTTTGGCTACAGGGAATAATGCTGCAATGAATATAGGGATGCATAAGCCTCTTTGGATTGTTAATTTCAGGTTCGTTGGATAGATTCCCAGTAGTGGGATGGCTGGATCACAGGGCATCTCTATTTTTAATTTTTTGAGGAATCTCCATACCGTTTTCCATAGAGGCTGCACCAGTTTGCATTCCCACCAGCTGTGTATGAGGGTTCCTGTTTCTCCACATCCTCTCCAACATTTGTTGTTTTTTGTCTTGGTGATTATAGCCATTCTAACGGGCGTGAGGTGACATCTTAGTGTTGTTTCGATTTGCATTTCCCTGATGATTAGTGATGTTGAACATCTTTTCATGTGCCTATTGGCCATCTGTATATCTTCTTTGGAGAAGTGTCTGTTCATTTCCTCTGCCCATTTTTTGATTGGGTTATTTGTTTTTTTGTTGTTCAGTTTTGTGAGTTCTTTATATATTATGGAGATCAACCCCTTGTCAGATATATGTTTTGCAAATATTCTCTCCCAGCTGGTGGGTTGTCTGTTCATCTTGATTCTGGTTTCGTTTGTCTTGTAGAAGCTCTTTAATCTGATAAAGTCCCACTTGTTTATTGTTTCTTTAGTTTCCCTAGTCTGGGTAGGCATGTCATCTGAAAAGATTCCTTTATGACCAATGTCAAATAGTGTGTTGCCTATATTTTCTTCTATGAGTTTTATAGTTTCAGGTCTCACCTTCAGGTCTTTGATCCATTTTGAGTGAATTTTTGGGAATGGCGATAGCAGATGGTCCACTTTCATTCTTTTGCATGTGGCTGTCCAGTTTTCCCAACACCATTTATTGAAGAGATTTTCCTTTCTCCATTGTATGGTCTTAGCTCCTGTGTCGAAAATTAGCTGTCCACATACGTGTGGTTTTATTTCTGGGCTTTCAATTCTGTTCCATTGATCTGTGTGTCTGTTTTGGTACCAGTACCATGCTGTTTTGATTACTATTGCTTTGTAGTATGTTTTGAAGTCAGGGATTGTGATGCCTCCTGTTTTGCTCTTTTTTCTTAGGATTGCTTTAGCTATTCGGAGTCTTTTGTTGCCCCATATGAATTTTAGTATTCTTTTTTCTATTTCAGTGAAGAATGTCATTGGGGTTCTGATTGGGATTGCATTGAATCTGTAGATTGCTTTAGGTAATATAGACATTTTAACTATGTTTATTCTTCCAATCCACGTGCATGGGATGTCTTTCCGTTTCTTTATGTCATCATCGATTTCTTTCAATGATGTCTTGCAGTTTTCATTTACAGGTCTTTCACCTCCTTGGTAAGATTTATTCCTAGATATTTTATACTTTTTGATGCAATTGTAAATGGTATTATCTTTTTGAGCTCTCTTTCTGTTAGTTCGTTATTAGCATACAGAAATGCAACTGATTTTTGTAGATTGATTTTGTACCCTGTGACTTTGCTGTAGTTGATTATTTCTAATAGCTTTCCAATGGATTCTTTAGAGTTTTCTATATATACAATCATGTCATCTGCAAATAGTGAGAGTTTCACTTCTTCGTTACCTATTTGGATTCCTTTTATTCCTTTTTTCTTGCCTAATTGCTCTGGCCAAAACCTCCAGTACTATGTTGAATAGGAGCGGTGAGAGTGGGCAGCCCTGCCTCGTTCCTGTTCTGAGAGGAATGGCTTTCAGTCTTTCCCCATCGAGTATGATGTTGGCTGTGGGTTTGTCATAAATAGCCTTTATTATGTTGAGGTACTTTCCTTCTATTCCTATTTTGTTGAGAGTTTTTTTTTTTTCCCCCTTTTTTTTTTTTGATTTTTATTGATATTTTAATGGTTTCTAACATTGTGAAATTTTGGGTTGTACATTTTTGTTTGTCCATCACCCCATATATGACTCCCTTCACCCCTTGTGCCCACCCCCCACCCCCACTTCCCAGGTAACCACAGTCCAGTTTTCTCTGTCCATGTGTTGGTTTATATTCCACATATGAGTGAGATCATACAGTGTTTGTCTTTCTCTTTCTGGCTTATTTCACTTAACATAATACGCTCCAGGCCCATCCATGTTGTTGCAAATGGGACGATTTTGTCTTTTTTTATGGCTGAGTAGTATTCCATTGTATATATATACCACATTTTCTTAATCCAATCGTCAGTCGAGGGACACTTAGGTTGCTTCCACTTCTTGGCTATGGTGAATAATGCTGCAATGAACATAGGGGTGCATAAGCCTCTTTGGATTCTTGATTTCAGGTGCGTTGGATAGATTCCCAGTAGTGGGATGGCTGGATCATAGGGCATCTCTATTTTTAATTCTTTGAGGAATCTCCATACCGTTTTCCATAGAGGCTGCACCAATTTGCATTCCCACCAGCTGTGTATGAGGGTTCCTGTTTCTCCACATCCTCTCCAACATTTGTTGTTTTTTGTCTTGGTGATTATAGCCATTCTAACGGGCGTGAGGTGGTATCTTAGTGTTGTTTTGATTTGCATTTCCCTGATGATTAGTGATGTTGAGCATCTTTTCATGTGCCTATTGGCCATCTGTATATCTTCCTTGGAGAAGTGTCTGTTCATTTCCTCTGCCCATTTTTTGATCGGGTTGTTTGTTTTTTTGTTGTTCAATTGTGTGAGTTCTTTATATATTATGGAGATCAACCCCTTGTCAGATGTATGTTTTGCAAATATTCTCTCCCAGCTGGTTGGTTGTTTGTTCATCTTGATTCTGATTTCATTTGTCTTATAAAAGCTCTTTAGTCTGATAAAGTCCCACTTGTTTATTTTTTCTTTAGTTTCCCTAGTCTGGGTAGGCATGTCATCCGAAAAGATTCCTTTAAACCCAATGTCAAATAGTGTGTTGCCTATATTTTCTTCTATGAGTTTTATAGTTTCAGGTCTCACCTTCAGGTCTTTGATCCATTTTGAGTTAATTTTTGTGAATGGCGATAGCACATGGTCCACTTTCATTCTTTTGCATGTGGATGTCCAGTTTTCCCAACACCATTTATTGAAGAGACTTTCCTTTCTCCATTGCATGTCCTTAGCACCTTTGTCGAAAATTAGCTGTCCGTATATGTGTGGTTTTATTTCTGGGCTTTCAATTCTGTTCCATTGATCTGTGTGTCTGTTTTTGTACCAGTACCATGCTGTTTTGATTACTATTGCTTTGTAGTATGTTTTGAAGTCAGGAATTGTGATGCCTCCTGCTTTGTTCTTTTTCTTTAGGATTTCTTTAGCTATTCGGGGTCTTTTGTTGCCCCATATAAATTTTAGTATTCTTTTTTCTATTTCTGTGAAGAATGTCATTGGGATTCTGATTGGGATTGCATTGAATCTGTAGATTGCTTTAGGTAATATAGACATTTTAACTATGTTTATTCTTCCAATCCACGTGCATGGGATATCTTTCCATTTCTTTATGTCATCGTAGATTTCCCTCAATAATGTCTTGTAGTTCTCATTGTATAGGTCCTTCACCTCCTTGGTAAGATTTATTCCTAGGTATTTTATTTTTTTTGATGCAATTGTAAATGGTATTATCTTTTTGAGCTCTCTTTCTGTTAGTTCATTATTAGCATATAGAAATGCAACTGATTTTTGTAGATTGATTTTGTACCCTGCAACTTTGCTGTAGTTGTTGATTGTTTCTAACAGTTTTCCAACAGATTCTTTAGGGTTTTCTATATATACAATCATGTCATCTGCAAATAGTGAGAGTTTCACTTCTTCGTTACCTATTTGGATTCCTTTTATTCCTTTTTTCTTGCCTAATTGCTCTGGCCAAAACCTCCAGTACTATGTTGAATAGGAGCGGTGAGAGTGGGCAGCCCTGCCTCGTTCCTGTTCTGAGAGGAATGGCTTTCAGTCTTTCCCCATCGAGTATGTTGTTGGCTGTGGGTTTGTCATAAATAGCCTTTATTATGTTGAGGTACTTTCCTTCTATTCCTATTTTGTTGAGAGTTTTTATCATAAATGGATGTTGTATCTTGTCACATGCCTTCTCTGCATCTATTGAGATGACCATGTGGTTTTTATTCTTTGTTTTGTTGATGTGGTGTATCACGTTGACTGATTTGTGGATGTTGAACCATCCCTGCGTCCCTTGTATAAATCCCACTTGATCATGGTGTATGATCTTTTTAATGTATTGCTGTATTCAGTTTGCCAATATTTTGTTGAGGATTTTTGCATCTATGTTCATCAGCAATATTGGCCTGTAATTTTCCTTCTTTGTATTGTCTTTGTCTGGCTTTGGTATCAGGGTGATGTTGGCCTCGTAGAATGATTTAGCAAGTGTTCCATCTTCCTCTATTTTTTGGAATAGTTTGAGAAGGACGGGTATTAAATCTTCTTTGAATGTTTGGTAAAATTCACCAGAGAAGCCATCTGGTCCTGGACTTTTATTTTTTGGGAGGTTTTTGATTACTATTTCAATCTCTTTACTTGTGATTCATCTATTCAGATTTTCCATATCTTCTTGGTTCAGTTTTGGGAGGTTGTATGAGTCTAAGAATTTATCCATTTCTTCTAGATTGTCCAATTTGTTGGCATATAATTTCTCATAGTATTCTCTTATAATCCTCTGTATTTCCGTGGTATCCGTTGTAATTTCTCCTCTTTTATTTCTAATTTTATTTACTTGAGCCTTTTCTCTTTTTTTCTTAGTAAGCCTGGCTAAGGGTTTGTCGATTTTGTTTATCTTCTCAAAGAACCAACTCTTTGTTTCATTAATCCTTTCTAGTGTTGTTTTGGTCTCAATTTCATTTATTTCTGCTCTGATTTTTATTATTTCTCTCCTTCTGCTGACTTTGGGCCTTGTTTGTTCTTCTTTTTCTAGTTCTGTTAGGTGTAATTTGAGGTTCCTTATTTGGGCTTTTTCTTGTTTGTTAACGTGGGCTTGTATCGCTATGAGTTTCCCTCTCAGGACCGCTTTTGCTGCATCCCATATGGTTTGGTATGGCATATTTTCATTTTCGTTTGTTTCCCGATAGTTTTTGATTTCTCCTTTAATTTCATCAATGATCCTTTGGTTGTACAGTAGCATGTTGTTTAATCTCCACATTTTTGTAACTTTCCCAGTTTTTTTTTCATGCTTGATTTCCAGTTTCATAGCATTATGGTCTGAAAAGATGCTTGTTATGATTTCAATCTTCTTAAATTTATTGAGGCTTGCTTTGTTTCCCAACATATGGTCTATCCTTGAGAATGTTCCATGCGCGCTTGAGAAGAATGTGTAGTCAGCTGTTTTTGGATGGAGTGCTCTGTATATGTCTACTAGGTCCATCTCGTCCAGTTTTTCATTTAAGTCTACTATTTCCTTATTGACTTTTTGTCTGGATGATCTATCCATTGACTTAAGTGGGGTATTAAGATCCCCTACTATTATTGTGTTGTTGTTAATGTCTCCTTTTAGGTTTGTTAATAGTTGCTTTATGTGCATTGGTGCTCCTATGTTGGGTGCATATATATTTGTAAGTGATATGTCTTCTTGGTGGAGTGTCTCTTTTAACCTGTTTTATCTTGAAGTCTACTTTGTCTGATATGAGTATGGCAACATTTGCTTTCTTTTGTTTGCCATTAGCTTGGAGTATTGTCTTCCATCCTTTCACTCTGAGCCTGTGCTTGTCTTTAGAGCTGAGATGTGTTTCCTGGAGCCAGCATATTGTTGGATCTTGCTTTTTAATCCATCCTGCCATTCTGTATCTTTTGATTGGAGAGTTCAATCCATTTACATTTAGGGTAATTATTGATATATGAGGGCTTAATGTTGCTGTTTTGTCACTTATTTTCAGGTTCTTTTGCATTTCCTTTGTTTCTTGTCCCATTTGTTTCAGACTGCCAGTTCAGTTTGGTTGTTCTGTCTTATGACTCTTCTAGTTTTCTCTTTATCATATGTGATTTTGTTTTGATTATTTGTTTAGTGGTTACCTTGAGGTTCGTATAAAAAATCTTGTGTATGAGATAATCCATTATCTCATGGCCTCCTATTTCCTTATAATAAGTCAATTCAATCACTTTCCTCTTCCCCTTCTAAGTCGTTCTTGTTATACCTTATTCTATCTTGTGTCGTGGCTGTGTGTTTACAGTGATATGGTTAAATTTATTTTTGGTGAATTCCTTCCTTTGATCTTTGATTTTGGTAATTAAATGGTTGCTAACCTATTCCAGTAAAGATATACTATTTTTCTGAGTTTGTCTACCTATTTTTCTCTTTGCTCCAAGCTTTGTATTCCCTTTCTCTTCTTTTTTTCAGGACTGAGGGCCTTCTTGAGTATTTCTTGTAGTGGGGGTGTTGTGGCCATGAACTCCCTTAGCTTTTGTTTATCTGGGAAAGTTACTATTTCTCCATCATATTTGAAGGATATCTTTGCTGGATAGCGTATTCTTGGCTGAAAGTTTTTATCTTTCGGTATTTTGAATATATCATTCCAGTCTCTCCTAGCCTGTAAAGTTTCTGTTGAGAAATCCACTGAGAGCCTGATGGGAGTTCCTTTGTACGTTATTTTTTGTTTTTGTCTAGCTGCCCTTAATATTGTTTCTTTGTCATTGACTTTGGCCAGCCTTACCACTACATGTCATGGGGTGGGCCTTTGCCTGTTGATGTATTTAGGTGATCTGTTGGCTTCGCTTACTGGTATTTCCTGCTCCTTCCCCAAATTTGGTAAGTTCTCAGCTATTATTTCCTTGAATAGGTTCTCTGTTCCTCTTTCCCTCTCTTCTCCCTCAGGATTACCTATAATTCTTATGTTACATTTCCTAATAGACTCAGATATTTCTCGGAGACTTTCTTCATTTCTTTTTAGTCTTAGTTCTCTCTCCTCTTCCATCTGGAGCATATCTGTATTCCTATCCTCTATAATGCTAATTCTTTCCTCCATATTGTCAGCTCTGTTCTTTAAATAATCCAGATTCTCCTTTATCTCCTCCATTGTGTTCTTCATCTCCATCAGCACTGATTGGTTTTTCTTTATGATTTCAATCTCTTTTGTGAAGAAACTCCTAATCTCATTGAATTGTTTGTCTGTGTTGTCTCGTAT
Organism: Diceros bicornis minor; assembly: GCF_020826845.1. NCBI lineage: Eukaryota > Metazoa > Chordata > Mammalia > Perissodactyla > Rhinocerotidae > Diceros > Diceros bicornis. The sequence goes on along the minus strand of NC_080764.1, from coordinate 16,620,660 downwards.
TTCATTGAGTTTTTTTATGATAGCTATTTTGAAATCTCTGTCGTTTAGGCTATGGATTTCTGTGTCTTCAGGGTTGGTTTCTGGGTACTTGTCATCTTCTTTCTGGTCTGGTGATTTCATGTACCTTTGCATTGTGGTTCCTGTATTGGATTTGTTTTTCCTCATCCTGGAAATATCTGGTTGCAATTTCCACCCGCTGCCACTGTGTGGGGCTAAAGGGCTGTGTAATCTGAGGCCCCTGCGCTCTGCCCCGGCTGTTCGCTGCAACCCGCCAGTTGCTTGGTCTGGTCTGGTCTGGTCTGGTCGGCTGAGCTGCAGGGTCCCGCTTGCAGGGAGGGGCGGGGGGGGCTCTCTCTTTTGCCCGCTGGGTCCCTGGCCTGGAGGGCTTCTCGCTCGCCCTTCGTTATCTGTTCTCCTGGGGTGCTCAGTTGTTGATGGTACCCCGTAGCAGTTCTGAGTCCTCTGTGTGGGAGTTTCCCACTGGCTGAGAGAACCCGAAGAGCTATGGTTTCGCCACAGAGGGCTGTCCCTCCCCACTCCCTGGGACCCTCGAGGACCAGGATCGCTGATCTGATGGGGAGGGAGAGGAGTTCTCCTTACCTCTCCTCACTTCCTCCGGGGGCCCAGCACATTCCACTCTCAGATGTGTGGCAGTGTGGATCTTTCCAATCTTGCTATTCACTGTCTAGGATTCCGTTGTTGGTCTGTGACTGTTCCTTTTGTTGTATCTTATCAGGGAAAGAGTTTACGGGAAAGCTCACTCTGCCGTGATGTTGACGTCACCTATACATCATTCTTTTTAAGTACACATGGAACATTTTCCAAAATTGACCAAATGCATGGCCATGAAGCAAGTATCAACACATTTTAGAGAATTGAAATTATTCAGAGTATCTTTCTGATCATCATGGAATTAAGCTAGAAATTAATTTGAAAAGATCAACTAGAAAATTCCCCAAAACTTGGAAATTAAGCAATTCATTTATAAATAATCCATGGGCCAAAGGAGAAAGCAAAACAGAAATTAGAAAAAAAAATTTTTTTAACAGGTTTTTTTTTTTTTGAGGAAGATTGGCCCTGTGCTAACATCTGTTGCCAATCTTCCTCTTCTTTCTTCCTAAAGCCCCAGTACATAGGTGTGTGTCATAGTTGTGGAGTTGTAGCTCTTCTACGTGGGATGCTGCCTCAGCATGCCTTGATGAATGGTGAGTAGGTCCACGCCCAGGATACGAACTGGCAAACCCCAGGCTGCCAAAGCGAAACATGCAAACTTAACCATCACGCCACCAGGCCGGCCCCTAGAAAATATTTCTAATAGAATGACAATGCAGGTATGACATATAAAATCTTGTAGGATGTAACTAAAGCTGTATTGAGATGATTTATAGCCTTAAATGCATATTAGAAAAGAAGAAAAACAAAATCAGTTATTTAAGTAGGCATCTTAAGAAGAAAAAGAACAGCAATTTAAACCCAAAAATGTGGACAGAAGGGAATAACAAAGATAAGAGTAGAGGTTAATGTCATAGGAAACAAACATACAATACAGAAAACCATCAAAGCAAAAAATTGGATTATTTAGACTACTAAGAAAGTTGATAAACCTATGAGCAATACTGATCATAGAAAAACACAAGTTATCAATATCAGGAGTAAAAGAGGGGACATCACTACAGATCCTATAGACATTCAATAGAGATAAACAACTTTATGTGACTAAATTTGAACATGTACATAAAACGGACAAATTCCTAGAAAAACATTATTGATACAATAAAAACTGATTCAAGAAAAAAATGGAAAATGTGAATATTGAAGCACACTTCATATTTACAACACAGGTTGAATTCACTACTTCAGCAGATTTCTTAAATGAAAATTAAAATATTTGGGGGGAAAGAATACAAACCCAAAAAGCTGAATGGTGATATATGAGAGGATTCCAGTAACTCCAAGAACACAAAATCCCAAAGATTTCCCTGTCAACACAAGCAGCTCCTCCTCCCCTATCTAATGAGAATGGTTCTGACTTTCCTGAATACCCTGTGAAGACCACACCAAAATAAAATTCCAGTTCTCCTCATTTACCACTCTGCCTCTGACGTATGACTAAACAAAATCCTCTAATTCTCTATAATTCCAAAGTCAAACCTTTAGGAAAGAAGGCTTACATATTAACAGAATTGCAATAATTTCCTAACTCTTGAGGAATATATGTCAAAAAGATTCTGAGGGGCCAGCCCCAGTGGTCTAGTGGTTAAATTTGGTGCGCTCTGCTTTGGCGGCCCGGGTTTGGTTTCCAGGTGCGTACCTACACCACTCATCTGTCAGGTGCCATGCTGTTGCAACGGCTCACACACAAAGAGGAAGATTGGTAGCAGATGTTAGCTTAAGGCGAATCTTCCTCAGCAAAAAAAAAAAAAAAAAAAAAAAAAAGATTCTGAGGATGCTAGACCAGGGGAGGGGAAACACAGTTTATATCAACCTAAATTTACTGACATGGGTATATTTCATTACAAGTGATGATCTAACCCATGTTCTAGCCTGGGGTGACAGGGACAATTCTGTGCCCCAGCCTCTAACAGTAGCTGGACCCTCACTGCCTTGAATCCCAGCCAGGTCATATAACTAAATCCAAGATTCCATTTCCTTGAAGATCTGTTTCCTGCAATATTTCTGATATCAATTACTTGATCGGCATTCTTATTTTCAGACAACAGAATCCCCTCAAGCTAGTTTAAGCAAAAGGAATTTATTAAGCAGAATAATACGATAGCTCATAGAATCATCGAAAAGGCTTGGAGTCCAGGCTGAATTCTAAAAATGACTCTCAATCCCATACCCCATAAAAGAGCTTGCAAGGTGCAGCTGCTGCTTCTATGATTGAGAAGCTACCTGCCACATCAGAAAGCCTCCATCCGTCACAGCCAGCAGCTCCAAAACCTCATCACTCTTGGTAAGACCCAAGCCCACATAATAAACAGATGCCACAGGCCCTGCTTCTCTCCCCACATAACTCAGTTCCCAATCAAAGTCTCATACAAGTGCATCCGATCAGAGGAACTTTGGTTTGCTTCGGAATCTTGGCTCTAAAGGAATCTGGGAAGCAGTTTTTAGCTTTCCAGACTCTACAGTACAGGAAAGCATGATAAAAGGGGATTGATAACCTACAGTGTCTTCCTTGTACAATTCAAGTTAATATATTATACAGATACAGAAAATACATGATAAGACCACAGACTTCTTCCTGTAACAATATGTCTTAGAGAGGTTTCTGTGTTAACATACGGATTACCTCATCCTTTCTGAGAGCTGTATTGTATTGCTTGGTATGGATGTGCTATAATTTAATCAACATTTCCTTTCTAGAGGACACAGGTTTCTGCCATCTTCATTGTTAAAAACACTGACGTATTCCTTCATCCTAACCACACACCTGCAAGAAGGGACTAGCGTCCCGCAAACACCCTTTTTTTTGCATATGTGTGTGCTTCTGGGCTTGCAACTGGACTTCCTGGTCACAAACCATTGTTTTTCTTTATATTTGCACCTCCCTTTCCCTCCCCACTTAAAGTCTAACATGTTCCCTTCCCAAAGAGAACAGATAGATGCTGAATGGATGGACCATCCTGCTTTTCTCTTGCCAGGAAACACTATTTGCACTGTGGGAATTTCAGATGCAAAATAGGTTGGCTCACTTTCTTTTTGCTACAGCACATCTCGGTCAGGCATCTTGAAAAAGTCCCTAATAGAATACTATGTCAGGGCCGGCCCCGTGGCTTAGCCGTTAAGTGTGCGCGCTCCACTGCTGGCGGCCTGGGTTCGGATCCCAGGCGCGCACCGACGCACCGCTTCTCTTGGCCATGCTGGGGCCACGTCCCACATACAGCAACTAGAAGGATGTGCAGCTATGACATACAACTATCTACTGGGGCTCGGGGGGAAAAATATATAAATAAAAAAAAATTATAAGAATATTATGTCATCTCCCATGCTTCTGAATAATTCATTTTTCATAGCTGAGTGCCAGTTGTCTCTGACCAATTAAGAGCAATGGCCCACAAAGGTGCCCTCTGCTTATAAAGATGCATTCACAACCCCAGTGTAAATATGCAACTTCCAAAGGTAGCAGTGTGATGCGCCTGAAATGAGGGGCAAGAACAGCAGCCTTAGATTAACACAGAAGAGAGCCCTGGAGGAGAAATACATACATTTTAAAAAGTGCTCCCAGGGAGCAAAGCACTAAACATGAACTGTAGAAAATCTTAATTTTCTGAACTTCATTTTCAATATCTATAAAATGGGGTAAAACCTACTTTAATAATGCTCCTTAAGGACTAAACAAGTGTTAAACTAAAATAGACTACTGCTATTACAGACTATATCTGCAAGTAAATGTGTCACAAATGCGCTGGACCATGTTAGCTAGGAAGGGCTGGAGGCTGTCACTGACCAATGATACATCATTCAGGAAGTAAACATTCCCCAAGTCAGTACCTCTCTCCTTAAGAGATTTTCTCTCGTGATCCTGGGCATAAACTGATTTCGATGTTCGTCCTTCTCCGAAGCCCATCTCTAGCCTGTGCCTTGGTAAGTATGCAGCAGCACAAAGTGAGGGTGGTGGAGGGGTGGGGGATGGGGGCAGCGCTGCAGCAGAGCAGAAAACACAAAGACCAAGGCATGCTTTCCAGAGCTCCCTAATTCATGCATATTTAAATATGCTTTGTCTAAATGCAATACTTTAGATTTTCTGTGTGATTTCCTTTAAAGCCTTGTAGTCTGGATGCACACCATGGTGAGATCCCAATTTTAACCAGGCCACTACTGAAGAATCAATAAAGCTTGGCGGGCTAGGCGCAGACTGCCACTTACCAGCTGTGTGTGCCAATTACTTAACCTCTCTGCACCCCAGTCTCTTCTTATGCAAACTTGGGATAATCACAGGTCTACCGTGCAGATTAAATGTGTTATTTATCAAGCATTGAGAACAATGCCTGCCAGAAGTAAACACTACCTTTGTAACTAAAAATAAAATAATCAAAAAGCAGCTATTGATTTGGTAAATTAGGTATTCTAAAATTTTTAGTCCTGTGTCTTAAACGTATTGCCCCAGCTTTATTGTCCTACACCACAGATCCAGGCTTGTCTTACCCACTTTTCTTTTTTTTTTCACAGAAACAGGCGTATTTATTGTTTTTTTTTTTTTCTTTACTAGTCTTCTTAGGCTTTTTCACTCCCGCTCCTAGGCTTAAATACTTGTCCCTGTAATACTTGCATTAGGTGTAGATGTCTGCATCTGTGTCTTGCGTGGTCCCCAACATAAGACTCCCGTGGACGGCTTCAGGACCACCTGGGGAGCCCCGGAGGCTCATCAGTAGGCCTGGGGCCTGCCCCGTCACTCGACATCTCTCAGCCCCTCAGGCGAGCCAGCTGTGCAGCCAGGTCTCAGCAAGATTTTGAGTTTCCAGAGGGCAGGGGTAGAGCCCCAGCCTTTTTTCTGTTCCCCTACAATGCCTTCAACTGTGCCAGCACTAAATAAATGGTTTTTGAAAAGAACGTTGTCCTTGTCTGAGGACTACACAGGCCTGGGGGCTTAATGACTCGCAAGTGTGTATATGCAAGAAAAACGAATGAGCAAAAACGTAGTTGAGGAGCGATTCTGTCCCTTTCAGTAGTACAGAAATCTGCCAGTGGGGCATTACACACCACTACAAATCGTTACTGCCATTTATGTTGCTCGTGATAATTTGTAAAACCGAGGCTCAATTGTTAAATCACTCTTCTGGAAGCTGCTCCTCTATAAGCAATCATCATAAAGGTGGCATATTCGGTTGGACGCTTTAGTCTGCCAGGGCCGCCACAATAAAGTATTACATTTTGGGTGGTTTACACAACAGAAATTAATTTTCTCACAACTCTGGAGGCTAGGAGTCTGAGATCAAGGTGTCAGCAGTTGTTTATTCTCAGGCCTCTCCCCGTGGCTTGTAGATAGCGATCCTCTCCGTGGGTCTTCACATGGCCTCCCTCTATGCGTGTCTGTGTCCAATTTCCTCTTCTTAGAAGAACACAAGTCCTATTGAATTAAGGTACACCCTAAGGACCTTATTTTCAACTTAATCACTTCTTCGAAGACCTTGTCTCCAAATATCGTCACATTCTGAGGTACTGGGGGTTAGAACTTCAATATATGAATTTGGGGGGACAAATTCAGCCCACAGCAGACAACCATCACTTGAACACCTGGAGATGCGTGTCTTTGAGTGTTTGACTCTAAGATGCAAGCGTGGTGCTGAGATGACGTAAGTTTACATACATGACGAGGGCTGACAGCTTCTGGTGTGTTTATGTTCTTCAAGACACAGAGTGTTTACCAGGAAGTGTGTATATAGATCAACATGCTGAAAGGGCTGAAGGAGACTCTAGTTCCTGTCACCCCACTGCCCTCTGACGTGCTAAGGACCTCAGCTCAGCACCATGAGGGGTAAGAGCAACTCGCCTTTTAAGGAAGGAAACACCAAGCATAGTTCACTGAACTACAAGAACAGGACAAACCAGTTTCCAGGCTTTGGCCTTGAAAACTCACATCATGCCAGTTTTACTTGTATTACTAAAATCTAGCACTCCCTGGGTCATCTAAAGCCATTTTTTGTTTTTATTTTTATTGATGTCATAATTGTTTATAACATTGTGAGATTCCAGTTGTACATTATTACTTGTCAATCACCATACAAATGCGCCCCTTCACCCCTTCTGCCCACCCCCCAACTCCCTTCCCCCTGGTAACCACCAAACTGTTCTCTCTGTCCGTGTCTCAGTTTATATTCCACATGAGAGAGGTCATACAGTATTGGTCTTTCTCTGTCTTAAAGCCATTTATTTAGGATAGAAATCTATGCTAAGCTAATCTGAAACTGAAGAATCTTAGCTAATGCTGTTTACTGTATGTCAAGCACTGTGGTAGCCCCTTACATGTATTAACTAACTTAACATCCAACAGTATTATGAAATGGGAACTCTTATTATTCTCTACTTACAGTTAAGTAAACAGAGGCATAGAGAGGTTACATAACTTGGCTAAGGTTACAAACCATCATGCAGCAAAGCCCAGACTGAACATTCAGCAGGGCTCTCGAGCCCAACTCACATCAGGCCTCTCAACGTGACCAATTTATCCAACAACAGACTGATCCCGACAGCAGCAGCAGACGAGGCCACATGCAACGGGCCGAGAAGGCTCCGAGTAAAATCTTGTCCAAAAGGCAGTTACTAATTTATTCACCTTGTGAGGATGACTTACAATGTGCCATTTAAGTGTGAGAGGGGGAAAAGAGAAGAGACAGTTGTAATAACAGCAGCTACATTCTCAATTAAAATGTTTTCTAGGGCCGGCCCTGTGGCGTAGCGGTTAAGTGCACACGCTCCACTGCTGGCGGCCGGGGTTCGGATCCCAGGCACGCACCGATGCACCCCTTGTCAGGCCATGCTGTGGCAGTGTCCCATATAAAGTAGAGGAAGATTGGCACGGATGTTAGCCCAGGGCCAGTCTTCTTCAGCAAAGAGGAGGAGTGGCATGGATGTTAGCTCAGAGCTGACCTTCCTCACCAAAAAAAGGAAAAAAAAGCAAGTTTTCTAGGCTTCCTCGATCGTTTTTGTTTGGTTTTTTTGACATTAGGCTTAACTATCTTGGGCAGCATTTCAAGCAGCATTGGGAAATGACAAAACTGAACCCAGCATGAGCTACAGAGATAAAGAGAGAAAGGGAGCTGGTAGTTCCAGCACCAGCAGTTTCCTGGGAACAGGGGTGGCCTGCCACCAGGATGCCTTTGGCAAAAGGCTGAGCTTGGAGCTGCCCCCATCTCACCAGAGCTGCCCTGACAGAGGCTTCACGACCCCGTGTCGGCAGCCACCCCAACCACCCACAATACCTCCCTGCTCCCTCTGTAGACCTGTCACAGTTCTCCAAAGAGGGGCAGAGTAAAGGCACTACCTTAGGGAGGAAGAGGGCAGACGAGAGCTGGAAACACAGGAAGCAGTTTTTCCAAGCACTGTTATACAGAAACACACTACAATATGACCTCAAAGCTATAATATTTCCAAAATGCTTTCTCTACTTCTAACCTTAGAAAAAATCAATTTGTACCTGATTTTTCCCTGTAAGATTTATTCCTTTCCTTCTTATGCAAAAGGAGATTACAAGAAGAATCCTGTATTTTAAAAAAATTTTATTTTGATCCTTCCTAGAGGAATACAGATTTGAATGAAATACATTCATTCCATAAATACATTAGCAGCAAAACCTTCCCACTAGAGTTCTCTCTACTCCAGCCCAGAGCAGGAGAGCATGTCCCATCAACCATCACCTTAAGGATGTGTCTGCTTCTTGCTTCTGCTTCCTGCTGAAGGCAGGATACGCATAGGAGAGACCAGGTGAAAGACAAGATGGATGGATGCATGAACTAAGCCAGGACCCTGAAAACACACCCATGTGGTGACCATTAAGCCTTCTACACCTTCCAAATCCTTTGGCATCCACCATGCTTGACTGATGAGGTCCTTCACAACAGGCAACTGGGGAGGTCTAACTTTGCAAATGCATCAACATGGCTGCAGCCATTTGTCATTCTGACTTGGCAACACTTTAATGGTGTCTCTTCCTTTTCATAGGGTAAGCCAGATATAAAGGATCATTCCCTCCTTCTTTGCACAGGCCGAGGTACCACTTTGCCAGCTGCGTCCACATGTGCTTGTTGTCTGATAATCCAGCAGGCATTATTTGGCTCGCTGCACCTCCAGGTCCACTTTGTCAAGGGCTGGAGGCTTTATTGGAGACAGAGACATGTCTAAACTTACAAAGATCTCTAAATAATAATAACCAGGTGACTCACCCTGTCTTCCGTCAAAGCCAGTTTCTTGGACAGCAGCCCCCGAGTCTCTCCTTTTCTTCTCTCCATCACTGGCCATTGTCTGGCTGCTCCTTTTTCATCCTCCCTCTAGCCACCTGCTGAAATTTTGGGAAGATCTGCCCTCAACTCCCAAAGAGCCAGGAGAGATTAAGGCAGGTAGGGCTCTAAATTTGTTAGCTGCAGAGTAACGAGCTTACACTGCCATGTCCCAACATGTTCTGGGATGAGTGTAAGTCATCGTAGTCTGCATAAAACCAAACACCAGAACCACAACTGGCAATCAGGATGACTGAGGCAGGGACCTAGCTTAGAGTGCTACCAAGTCATGGGGCTGGAAGAGAATAATGGAAGAACTTAAAACAAATCTGATTTGTTTGGGCAGCGGGCAGCTTCGACTCAGACATAACTGCATCGCTCAGATTATCATTTAAACAAAGAACAGACTTCAAAAGTTGACACTTTCCTCCCCATACATGACTTAAAAATAGGACACATGCTCTCTTTTCCTAATCTGTTTAAAGTGTTTTCATTAGGATACTCCTCTGTAAGTGCTTTATCCATTCCCCTTCAGTCTCTTTTGTCTGCTGGCTGGAAGGACATCACAAACCATTTTATATAAAAACCATTGTAGTGGATAATTGGTTATGTGTGTTTTTCCCTTTTGCATTTTCCATCTGAAATAGTTGGCTTTTCTTTTATTTATGTGCAGAGAGGGACTCATCTGCTGAATACACAGCACTGTTAATCCGACAGTCTTCTGTCCCCACAGAGTCTGCTAGTTCTTCCTCCTCTGAGTCCTCTTCGTCTTCCTCCTCTTGTGCTGAGGAACTGGAGGTGGGCCCTTTGCAGGTTTTCAGGTGGCGGGTGAGATGATATTTGGTTAGGTAAGCCTTTGTACATTTTTCACAGACATAATCCCGTTTTCCTTCATGTGAATTGAGATGTTTCTTTAAGTGATTTGTTCTCAAGAACAGCTTATCACATTTGGGACACTTGATCTGGCGTTCTCTAAGAGGAACACAAGAAAAAACATTTGATTTGGGATTACAAATGACAACTGAGGCAAACATTTATTCTTCACAACCTCAGGGCTTTGTCATAGAAGCTCTACCCGGCTAGAACCAGACTGTTTTATATGAGATACATCATACGGAAGAGTCATCAAACATTTGTAGTTTAAACAGCATAGATTGATTTTGCCTGTTTTGGAATTCGACATAAATGAGATCATTCTGGACATATCTCTTGCCTTTTGCTTCTTTTACCCAACATTTGTGAAAATCATTCAAGTTGCTTTGAATATCAGTAGTTTGTTCCCTTCCATTGCTCTATGCTACTCACAAATACACCACAATTCACCTGTGGTACTGGATTTGTCTATTGTTAACAGATATTTTGGTGGTGTCCAGTTCTTTATTATCACAGGCAAGACTGCTATGAAGACTGCTATGAACATTTCTATACTGGTCCGGTGGTTTGCATATGCATGAGTTTCTCTAGGGCATATGCTCAGGAACAGTACAGTTGACTCAAAAGATATACACATCTTCAACTAGATAAGACTAAACTATTTTCCAATGTGGTTGTTATCAATATACACAGGCATCAACAGCCATTTACAAATTCCTGTTGCCCTCACTCTAACAATGGAAGACTGAAATTTGAAAATTTTTGCCAAGTGGCTAGTACATAATATCTCACTATGGTGTAATGGTAGCCCCTACAACAAAAAATTTTCCAGCTTAAAAGGTCAGTAGTATCAAGGCTTGAGTAACCCTGGCCTAGACATTTGAGAGCTGAAAAGAACCTGAGAGATCATATAGACCAGGAATTTTTAAACTTTTTTTTGAGCAGTTGAACCCTATGTCTTAATGCAAGTTCAATACATGTAACATAAAAGGTGGTTAAAATCCTTGAAGAAGTGGGAGGGTGCAGCAGGAAGTTCTGAAGTCTGGCCTCCTTAGCATTTCCACTACCTTCTCTCAGAAGATGACACTGAAGGACTCCATGGAGTGACAGGATGTGGAAAACTGACTCCCTGCCTTCAAGGTGCTTACCTGCTAGTGGAGGAGTTACACGACAAATAAGTTAAAAAATATATAATGTGATATCAGACAGTAATAAGTACTATGGAAAAAAATGAAGCCAGGTAAGAGTGATGGAGTCCTATTTTAGATAAGATAGTCAAGGAAGGCCATTCTGAGGAGACGATGACATTCGAGCAGAAACCTGAATGAAGCGAGGGAGGAAGACAGGGAAATATCTAGCGGGAGAAGTTTCTAGGCAGAGGCAGTACAGTGCAAAGGCCCTGAGACTGGACTGTGTTTAGTATGCTGAAGTAGTAGCAAGGGGAGGGCCAAGGGGACTAAAGCAGAATATGAGGAGAAAAGTAATAAAAGATGAAGTTGGAGAGGTAGCCAAGTAGCACTACCACATCATGAAGGGACTTCTAGGCTATGCTAAGACCTTTAACCCAAGTTGCTGGGAAGCACTGGAGATTTATGAGCAGAGATGGGCACAATCTGACTTAAGTTTTAAACGGATCACTCTGGCCACTGTGGACAGAATACAGTGTTCGTGTGTGTGCACCTGTGTGTTTATCTGTGTTGGGGAATGGATGAGAAGAGAGAAGAGTAGAAACAAGGAGGTCAGCGGCAAGACTACTGAAGTGGTTCACACGAAAGATGCTGGTGGTCTGGACTAGGTGAGAGTTGAAAGAGGAAAAGAATGGAAAGGGGCTGGCCCAGTGGCACAGTGGTTAAGTTCGGGCGCTTCGCTTCAGCGGCCCAGGGTTCGCAGGTTTGGATCCCGGGCGCGGACCGATGCACTGCTCATCAAGCCATGCTGTGGCGGCGTCCCACATACAAAATAGAGGAAGATGGGCACAGACATTAGTTTAGAGCCCATCTTCCTCAGCAAAAAGAGGAAGATTGGCAACAGATGTTAGTTCAGGGCCAATCTTTCTCACCAAAAAAAGAAAAGAATGGAAGACTGAGTTAAGGATGACTCCAAGGCATTTGGCTTGAGCCACTGGGATGAATAATGATGGTGCCATTTACGGAGCTGGTGAACACTGGGGGAAAATCAAGTGTGTACAGGTAATATTAAGAGATGACTTTTAGACATATCAGGTTTGAGTTGCCAAATGGACATCCAGAACTCAGGGATGCTGAGTGAATGGTTAGCTCTGTGAGGCTGGAGAGATAAATCATAAAGACGGTATCTACAGCCATGGGACTAAGGTGATGACCTAGGGAGCAAGTGTCACTGTTCTTGCTCTCAAGTTCCTCTTTCTTAGAGGAAGGGCAAAGCCAGTTTCTGCCACATGCCTTACACCCTCAGGGGAACACTGTAGGAGAGGAACAACTCCATTTGGTTTTAGGGCTGGAGCTGTTCTCTTTTCTAAGCAGATAAACAGAATGAATTCCAATACTACTATAACCACTTTGAAATGCCTAAGTAAAAATACAAACATCTGAAAATTTTACCAATGATCTCTGTAAGAAGCCTAAAGTCTCATTCAAAAACATTTTGACTGAACAGCGCTTCTTTTATGAATGACTTACACTAGCTTAAAGTCTCGATAGTCCAAAAACTTCTTTCTATCCCAGGGGAGTTTGGCAAAAAGGCTTATAATATTTCATCCTGACAGAGAGTCCCGATTCACATTTAAGAGAATTGTTTTCATTGGCTGATACCCGAGAAAGCCAATTCTCAACCCAAATAGAGAGAAACAGTTTTAAAACTAATCTCAAAACAATTTATATGGCATTATGCTGTGAAATGTCTACAAAAAAAAGCAAGTAAAAATTTAGGCATCACTTGAAAGAACAGAAAGTCAAGGTCAAGGAAGAGAATAACTCCACTTTATTATACACTGAACAGATCATATCTGAACACTGTGTTCTCTTCTGGGTACCAAATTTGCAACTAGGTATTAAGAGGAAAAGTTGCAGAAATTAGGGACATTTGTTTTGAGGAAGAGGGTTTAAAAGGAACCTGACAGTGATCATAAGCATGAAAGGCTGTCAATTTAAAGAAATATTAAACATAGGTGTATCATTCCAGAGGACAGATGTAGAAACGAATGGAGAGAAGTTTGATTCAAGCAAAACAACTTCTCAAAACTAAATTGTGGGGCCGGCCTGGTGGCGCAAGCAGTTAAGCGCGCGCGCTCCACTGTGGCGGCCCAGGGTTCGCCGGTTTGGATCCCGGTTGCACACCGACGCACTGCTTGCCAGGCCATGCTGTAGTGGCGTCCCATATAAAGTGGAGGAAGATGGGCACGGATATTAGCCCAGGGCCAGTCTTCCTCACCAAAAAGAGGAGGATTGGCAGATGTTAGCTCAGGGCCGATCTTCCTCATACGTACAAAAAAAAAAAAAACTAAATTGTGTGGTATTCAAGAAGAAACAACGTAAGCACTTGCCAGAGATATTGTGGGAACAAGTCTATTGTTTGGATGAACTCAGTAGCTCACAACTCTGGCTGGACATAAGAGTCACCTGGGGAGATTTTTAAAATTACTGTACCCAGGTCAGGGCTCTCCCTGACCAATTAGAATCCCTGCAGGTGGTGCCTTGGCACCAACTGTTGTTTTTCACATTGCCCAGGTGATTATTATGAGCAGCGTAAGAAACTGAATATTTGTGGCTCCCCCAACTCCTACGTTGAAGCCCTAACCTGCAATGTGATGGCATCTGGAGGGGGGGCCTAGGGGAGGTAACTAGGTTTAGGTGAGGTCATGAGGGTGGGACCCCCATGATGGAATTAGTGTCCTGTAAGAAGAGCAAGAGAGACCAGAGCTTGTTTGCTCTCTCCGCTACATGAGGACCCAGCAAGAAGGCAGCCACCTGCAAGCCAGGAAGAGGCCTCATCAGAACTCACCACTTGGGCACCCTGATCTCCAACTTCCAGCCTCCAGAAGTCTAAGAAAATAAACATCTGTCGTTTAAGCCACCCAGTCGATGGTGTTTTGTTACGGCAGCTCCAGCTGACTAATACAAGCAGCTAAACTAAAGGATCCCAGAGTTCTCTTTCAACTCTAACACTGTAAAATCCTATGTAATATTTGATAATTATTGTGTCTAATTTCTAAAATTTCACACTAATAACAAAACTATTTAATGAAGACTGTTGTAAAAAGTGACTTTGAGAGTCAGGAATGCAGATCCAGACTCCTTGGATGTTTTTAGTGTTTCAGATGGCACTGTGATTAGGAACTGGACAAAAGAGTTGATATCAAAGCAAAGTACTTATCTAAACTCTACAATAAGAATATAAAGTTTCCAGTGAAGATGAAATTCTAAAGAGTACCTCTAGAATATGAGCTAATGTTTTCTCCCTCTTCTAATGCTTGCTAAAAGCTAAGGACCACAAAATCTGTTTTCTTCTCTCTCCCACTACTGTGATTAACACAGGCTAGGCATTTAATTGCACTTAAATTAATGCAATAAATTCCTAATGGGTCTCCCAATATTTGGCCTTCTCCTCCTTCAATCATCCTGTCCTGCTGCCAGAGTAATCTTTATAAAATGGACACCTCACCATAACATTCTTTTCCTTAAAATCCTTCAATGCTTGTACAACAATGTGAATATACTTAACATTACTGAACTATATACTTAAATAATAAATTAAGTACACGATAATAAATTTTATGTGTTTTTTACTACAATTAAAACACACACAAAGCACAGAACAGTGCCTGGTACATGGGGAGGAAAAATCCTTCTATGGTTCCCCATTATTTCCAAAATGAAATTTAATTTTCTTAGTTGGATAAAAGGCTCTTCGTGATCTGGCTGCCGCCCCTCTCTCCACTGCTCTTCCACACGCACACTATGCTCTCCCACACGCACACTATGCTCTCCCTATAAAGAACTACCTGCATTCCATAGCCCTTTTTGCATCTGTGTTTCTAAATATGCCATTCCCTCTGTCTAGAATACTCTCCCCATCCCTTACCTTTCTTTGCTTCCCCGAATAATTATAATTTATCTTCTTTAATGCTTAAACTACCAGAAAGCTTTCCCAGGACACCTCCAGGCTGGTTAGGTGACCCTCTTCTGTGGTCTTTCAGGATCCAATGCTTACTCTAACAACTGCATCACAGTATGGTAAACATCTACTGGTGTGTTTCTCTTACTGGACTTTGAGCTCTTCAAAGACAAGGAACTGCGTCTTTCATTTCTGTATGTTCACCACTTAGCACAACGCTAGGCTTCAAGGAGGTATTTAAAAATATATTTGTTAAATAAATGAGATTATGTTTTGAAATATGAATAAAATACAAAGAGTGGACGTGAAAAATAAAGCAAACAAGTGAAATCTTCCAGGACAAAACCAGAAACTTAGTTTTCTGACCTTTACGTGGCTAAGTGGAACACAGGAGGCATCCACCAGGGTGCCAAGGCAGGAGACGACGAGTGGAGTCGTCTGCAGCCACACGACGCTCCACCACCTGAGGAGCGTCCCGGCTGCGGGCTAACTTACTGTGTGTGGATGAGCACGTGCTGCTTGAGGTCCTGCCTCCGCATAAACAGCTTGTCACAGTAATCACACTTGAGATTCTTCTCACCCGTGTGGATAACCATGTGGGACTCCAGGTGAGCCTTCTGGGTGAAAGACTTGTCACACAAAGTACACCTGTAGTTCTTCTGACCTGCACATTAACCCAAATTACCACACTGTGAATACAACCACCACTAGCACTCTCAAGAAGAACGGGCACAGGTACGGGTGTGCGGCAGAGGCAGGAATAAAAGGGACCTGACTGGTAACTGGCACTTCTCTTTCTCGGGCTGTCCCCCTAGAACCACTCAGAGCCACTGAATTCATATTCTGCAACTAAAGCTGGTGGAGCTAACAAATCTGACCTCCTTCTAGGACTGCTTACCTAAATACACATTTTTTTTTTAATGTTCATAGCTAACACACGATATAGAATCTGGAAAAAAAACCCACTTATAATTCTAGCACCCAACCTAACTCAGTTATTGAAAATAAAACCTCGTGAATTCTAGTACTTGTCTACAGGCAAACATTTCTACAACTTATATTTCATAGTTTTCTCTCTCCTTTTTAAACATAGAAAATGACTTCATAAACCAGGGATGAAATAAAAATCTTAAGAATGCAGAAGTAAGATTACGCTAAGTCAGGGGTTGGCAAACCTTTTCTTAAAGGCTAGTCAGTACTTTAAGCTTTCCGGGCCATACAGTCTCTGTCACGACTACTATCTTAATGCAAAAGCATGAGGAAGAATTTTACTTTCAAAGATCTCCCAAATGACCCAGTCAAGAAAGCTAAAATTTCATCAGTTGTTTTGCAGTTCTGTATGAAAAAAATAAGTGCTAAAAGGAAGGTTGGTTTGCATGGAGTTTAGAAAACAGAAACTCAAAAAACAAATTTTGGTACTATTTATTGAGCAACATTCAAAGGAGAGAAATTGGCTCTGGCCAGTGACCAGGAGTGAGCTCTAAGGGCAGGCTCAGGCTGTTTCTATAGAACTCCCCTTGCTTTAAGGCAAACATGGATTAACTTCCCAATTATTAACTGCATTTTCCCAGTCACCTTCAAACTACAGTGGGGACACCTGGAAAGTGGAGCATCTTAATAACCAGAAGTAACACTCTCTGAGGAAGTACAAATACCCACCAAGATGTATCACCCGATGAATTCTGCTGACAGCCAGCTGGACTCGTTCTCTAATGTCTTATCTCAACTCTACCTGCAAGACTATCTCACTGCAAGGCCTTTCACAATTTCTAATTGCTGCAAAATCCCATTTTGATGGTCAGATACAACTTACCTGTATGTATCTTGAGGTGAGTCCGCAGGTTGCTGGGATCACTAAAAGCCTTGCTACAGAAATCACATTTGTGGGGCTTCATACCCATGTGCCCCATGAAGTGGACATGAAGTTTGGAAGGAGAAATAAAAGCTTGGGGGCACATTGAGCACTTCCACTTCCTTTCTTTGCTGTGGCTGGGCCCATGGCTGCTGCTGTGGCCCTGGCTAGGAAGATGGTTATGGATGTGGCTGGTCAGGTGGGCTTTGAACTCTGCATAGGAATTGCATTCCTTGCCACAGTTACAGAGGTGCACATCTGGGTGTTCAGGAACACCTTAAAAAAAAAAATTACTCAAAATCTCCTGACACTTAAATTTTAAAACTTGCTCTTGATATTAATAATTGTTGCTTACAATTCTCCCTCCTACCAAAATTTCCAGCTTGCCCACTACCTGTAACACTAAAATGTCTTGTTCAATGCTCTAGTCCCAGCATCTAAAATAGTGTGCCGGGCACAGAGGAAGCACCTGGTAAATACTGGATTATACGGCATCTTTCCTGGGCAAAAAGCTTTAAAATGCTGTAGCACACACAAACTCTTAAACATCACTTGTCATCATGACACACACAACGCAAAGAAAGAGCCCATGAAGGTTAAATCAATTCAAAGAGCTTTGCTGTCCTTTATGAACTTAAATTACAATTGTACTGGCTCAAAAAGTAGCCTCAGGAACTTCAAATTCCCCAAATCAAAGTCCTAACACAAAGGTTTATTTCATATGAATCATGCTTGGTCAATAACCTTCAGCTTGTGAAGAACCTCACAGATTTTAACAGTTCTAACATATGAGTAACATCCTGCTTTTATACATACAAAGGTATGCGATATGCCTCAGCTGACATGTAAATCATTACCAAAGCTTTACTTCTGGTCCTCAGTGCTTTTACTATGCTAGATTCATGACAAACAAGTCTTAGGTTAACTTACCAATCTGCTGAGCATAATCTCGACTGTAGTAAAAAAGCAGCTCGTTTTCAGGAGGAATATCTTGTGAGGTGCAGAAATAGATTTTTCCATCATGGGGATAAGCCACCAAATTCTGCTCCTCCCGGTTCCTAAGTTATCACATTTAATAGATAAAGCATACTAATTTTGAAATATACACTAAATACATCATACCCCTATACCAAAATCCTATACGAAAACTTAGATATAATATATAATATATATTAACTATATAATATAATATAATATAATATAATATAATATAATATAATATAATATAATATAATATAATATATTTCTCTGGGTCACTTTTCTAATTCCCTAACCTACCCATTAGGAGGGACTTATATAGAAAAAGAATTCTTACTTCAGTACATCAGATTGCCCTTTATAGTCGGAAACACTAAAGTATGTTACTGGAAGCAAGACAAGTAAATAAAATGAAGTCTCAACAAAACAATATGACAGAGACACAGAGATAGACGGCCCAACTACAACAGCCTGTGGGGCTGACTAATAGCCAATAAGAAGAGAAGGTACCCACTTGCGAATTCAATGGTGACTGTATCATTCCTTATTACAGTGGCAAGTTGAATAAACTGTTCATTAACAAAGGATAGTTTCTTATGTTCTGATTCATAATCACCATTAGTCAACAACTATTGGAATGAAGAAAGTGAAAAGCCTTAGGCCTTAAAGTATGTGCAGATACCAGTGTAATTTGGATTCTTTGGCTCTTCCCTATTTTATGGAAAGCTTCCTATCAAAAGATGTCTGAATCGTAACCATTGTATCTAAGACTACTCTTACCTAGCCTTGCGCACAAACATCATCCAATTACATTCATTTTCGTCAGCTGTAATGATGCAGAATTCAAGGACACCGTTGTGGTATATCTGCCAAGAGAAGGCAAACATGTATGTCAAATGAACTGACAAGCGATACAAAGTGCCCCTAAATTTAGGCTAGCAATAGCCTATTGACTCTGCAGGAAGTACCAGCTTTCCCAGTCAGTGTGAAAACCCAGGGTTGCCTTCTCACATGTTTGATATCTCACCAGTCCCCCTATTTCTGGCAATATAATAAAGACCATCAGGAACCTACAGTTAGTGCTCAGTGTACAAAATGACATTGCTCTTGATTATTCACATTTTGGCTTGACTGGAAAAGACAAAAAAAAAAAAAAAAAAAAAAGTCTACTTGTCTTCATCACCCACCACATTACCGTAGCACTGAATGACTCAACTGACATGAAGATCAGAGAACCATCTCTTCTCATTATTTTTCCAAGGGACCTAGCCTTCTTCTATGTTCTTTTGGATACCAAAATTAAAGTCCCCAATGCCAGTGGCATCTTACCTTTCCAGTTATCACAAGACCCACTTTCCTCTCACTTCAATTTTGGAAGTATCATTCCCAAGCTATTGACTACCACTCGATAAAAAAATGTTATAGGAATAGCTGTTTATGTCAAAACCTTGTGTTTCTAGCCCCTCTCATTAGAAAACTAGAGAAATAATCTTAGCTCTAATGCCAGAATTGTTTCCCAATCTAAATATTTGAGGGATGTCTTAGTTGATTACAAAATAAGCCTTTCATCATATAAACAAAGTCCATGGCCTGAACTGCCACAAGTAATTAAAATGAAGAATCTTTGGGTTATCTAACAGGATGGAGACTAAAATAGTTTATCTTCTATATTCAACAGCTGGTGTTTTGCTATGTATTATAACTTGTCTACCAAGAACAGAAAGGATATGATATTAAATAAATAACTGACGAGTGAATGACACTGTGTGAGTCCTGGCTAATTTTGAGTTTTATATTGCTTTTAACTATCTCATTATAATAAAAACATCCAAAAGCCACAGAAAAGTTTCACAAACACTGACCTTCCAGATATGGTTAACTGCCTTGTCTGTCCATTCTGCTACTTCCATGGAGTGACTCTGCTGGCCAATGAGAGGCCCAAAGCAAGTCCGCACAGGAATGGTTTCTCCAGTCCACACACCTAGCAGTGGAAGGACACCAACTACACAATCAGTGATTGATTTAAACATCTAACAGCATAGAGAAGAAAGAGTAGCTTAACTCATGCAAAGAATCTTATTTTCAGTGAACCAAAGAACTACTGATATTCCAACACTCCTGACAGGTAGCTAAGTTTTATGGCTTCTATCCTGCAAATATGGAAAATGTAATGAACAGATTAAATGGGGCTCAGAAGAAAATGCAGAGTAAGATGCAGTATCAAATTTCTGAACCCAGTTTTACACACAAGGAACCAAACCTTGTCCCTGCAAATGTTATTTTGGAGTTAAGACATAAAAAAGACTAGAGAATATTATTCTGTTATAAAAATATAAAGCAATTACTACAAAATAAATCAAACTTCTAAAATCGTTTGTACTTAAAGTACTGCTCTATATTATCTAAGCTGTTCAATGCTTTCAATTGACTCATGCCCAAGCTACAGCTGAAAGAATTATAAAGCTAGATTCATATTTTCAAAGAAATGGCACAATAATTCACAAACCATGTTAAATTCAAACATGGGTAAGCATACTCTGGCAGTCTACATTCCTTTTTCCTAAGAAGTATTAGCCACTTTACAAACATTTTATCTAAACATTTTTTGTGATAAATGGTTATCAGTGGTGAATTTTTCATGTTTCTATAAAAGAAACCAAGTTTCAAGGAGTGTTTTCTCATGATAACTGTTAGTGGATGATACAGCTGAGAATAAAGTCAAGTCTTCTAAGACTCAGGCCAGGCATCTCTTCTCTACTCAGTTCTGATTCTAAGAAAGAGGAACTTTCCCAATAAAGTTTTCAACTTGACTTATTGCTATCACCACTGAACAAGACAAGTATTCCCTAAAAAGATAACTCTTAGGCCATAAATTGACTTTTGGATCAACCAAATAATCACTAAATTATACACATCCACTTTTACAGCTCCATCTCACAAAAGAAGAAGAGATTTGATGGGGTTTTATGGTTTCAAGGTCCTTACCAACTTCTGCTCCCACAATTGACTGGCGGAGAACAAGCTGCTTTGGGAGAGAAAGCCTCGCTCTGCTCTCTATTGGAGTGTCAGGAACAAAAGTCACTGGTCCGTGATCGGGGCAGTCTGAAGGATAGGCTCGGTCACAGAGAGTGCACCCTGTAGATGGACAATTGAGAAATACAAACGGTTTTAGTTCAAGCAGTCTGAATTACCACCTGCTTTTTTATTTAAATGCTAATTACTAAAATGTAAAGAAGCAAGGTTCCAGTAGAAATAGTCTGATCAAAAAACCACTTTCTTACACTAAAATATATATCCTCTCTTATACCTCTCTTCAGCAAGATTTGAATTTTTTCTTTTTATCCAACAGGACAAGCTTCCTATTCAGTGCATACGAGAAAGACTGATCAAAAAATAATATTATGTTACCTTACGAATCAAGTACATTATTCCTTATATTAGGTAGATAAGCAATACCTTTAGATATGATGTTCTAAAATCCAAAATTTTTCAATTCTACCAAACTGTAAGAGGAAACTGAGTTGAAATGCTGTTAGTCATGGAAAGCCAAAACAGAGATGACACGACAGGACAACAGAGTCAGAGCCAGCTGCACCACTATTCTCTTTTGTTTCACTGTAGACAAACTAGTCAACCAGATTTTGATGACAAACTCTTAAGACAAAAAAAAAAAATTGCCTTTGGGACAGCAGGTAGAATCACATTCTTGCAGACATATTTGCTTAAAATTCTTAATTTCTTATTGTTCATATGGTCTTTTTGCATTGTCAGAGGTTACTGCCTTCATATACTGTTCTCTATGCTTACAGTAACTTCACTTTTACAAGCTTATGAGTGTCCTTCTTCTCCATAAATATTTTGCTCTATTCTTTTACTTTCCTTTCTCTCTGTTAAGGAATTGTATTCGTGATCCTATTAGTGAATAGTTGAGTTCAAAATTTCCCATTCACAAAATAGATGGAATGCGTAAACCTTACAATCACAGCTATCCCAGTGTCTTTTGGCCAATAAGTACATGTAAAGACATTCAACATCATTAGTCATTAGAGAAATGCAAATAAAAAGCACAGTGAGATGCTACTTCACACCCACTAGGATGGCTATAATAAAAAAGAAAGAAAATAAGTGTTGGCAAAGATGCGGAGAAACCAAAACTTTCATACACTGATATTGGGAATGTAAAATAGCACAGCCACTTTGGAAAAGTTTGGCAATTCCTCAAAAAGTTAAACATAGAGTAACCCCACTCCTAGATATATATCCAAGAGAATTTAAAGCATATGTTCATACAAAAACTTGTACATGAATGGTCACAGCAGCATTATTTATAATAGTCAAAAAGTAGAAACAATTCAAATGTCCATAAATGATAAACAGATAAACAAAATGTAGTATATCCATACAGTGGAATATTATTCAGCCATAAAAAGGAATGAAGTGGGCCAGCCCCGTGGCTTAGTGGTTAAGCGCGTGCGCTCTGCTACTGGCGGCCCAGGCTCAGATCCCGGGCGCACACCGACGCACCGCTTCTCTGGCCATGCTGAGGCCGTGTCCCACATAGAGCAACTAGAAGGATTAGAACTATCTACTGGGGCTTTGGGGAAAAAAAAGGAGGAGGATTGGCAATAGATGTTAGCTCAGAGACAGTCTTCCTCAGCAAAAAGACGAGGATTAGCATGGATGTTAGCTCAGGGTTGATTTTCCTCACAAAAAAAAAAAAAGGAATGAAGTACTGATACATGCTACAACATGGATGAGCCATGACAACATTATGCTAAGTGAAAGAAGCCAAACACAGAAAGCCACATATTGTATGATTCCATTTATATGAAATGTCCAGAATAGGTGAATTCATAGAGATAGAAAGTAGATTAGTGGTTGTCTGAGCATGGTAGGAAGGGAGGGAAACATGAGTGACTGCTAATGAGGTTTCTTTATGGAGCGATAAAATAAATTTTAGAATTAGATAGTGGTGATGGTTGCACAACCTTGTCAATATCCTAAAAACCCCTAAATTGTACACTTTAAGGTACATATGTGAATATCTCATTTTTCAAAAAACACACTTAGAAGCAAGATGTTCTGCTTGTGCACTTAAAAAAGGATCAACAGGCTTATTTAGGCCTCTTATCTTCTGCTAAATTAATGATCCTATATTAATTACATTCCTAAATTAAAATATTTGAAAATTACAAATTTGAGACTTCAGAAGGTCTCCCCACTGCTTGGCTTCTGCAGCACCAGAAGCTTCCCCCAACTTTCCTGACCCTCCTGTTCAGTCTACTTCAGAAACTCTTCCTCTACTGCTGTATCTTAATATCCCTAGCCCTCCTGTCATTCCACTCGTACTAGGAGATAATTTCACCCCCACTTCCATGGCCATAATTAACATATTAACGCTGAGGATCTCTAAATATTTCCAGACAGATAGATCTCTGAGGTCCAAATTCAACTTCTCATTAGAGATCCCTACTGCGTATCTCACAGACAGTACAATCAACATGTCTAAAACTGGACTCACCATCACTCCTCAAAAGAATCATCTACTCCTCTTCCACCATTCATTATCCTAAGGAATGGAACCACTACACCTAGTTTCCCATGCCAGAAACCAAGGTTTTTTCCTTAACCCTTCCCTCCCCTAAAACAAGCTCTACTAAGTTCTTGGTAAATATCTTCCACTTTTTCTCATCCTTATTATCTCTACTCTAGGTTGGAAACTCATCACGTTCACTTAAATCATGGCATCATCTTCCCTACCTGTCTACTCACCTCTAACAAACCAGTTATCCTCACGTTACAGCAGAATGCTCCACCCCAGCTCTCACTCCTTAACACCCCTGCCCGGTCTTAGAGGCCCTTTGTTTGGGCTCCGATGTCCCTCTCATCACGCACCCCTCATTTTATGCTTTAGCGATTCTGAACCACTCACGATTCTTGTAGTTCTAGGCACTCATGGGTGCCAGTTCCTGTCTGGGACATTGTTCTTCCTGATTCTTAACTGCCAACATCTTTCCTGATCTTGAGGTCTGTGCTAAGATGTATGCTGCCTCCCCTGGTAAGTCTTCCCTGCCCCTTTCATGCTCTGGTTAGATGCTCTGTCTCAGGCTCCTTCAGCACCTTGCACTTAATCCCATCTTCACACTTTTCATACCATATTGCAACAGCCTGTTTACTTGCCTATGCTTCCCATCAGGCTGTAAGCTCCTTAAAGGCATGCGCTACCTCTTACAGGCCGTCTTCTCCCCAGCACCTAGCGCAGAGGCTGGCATATACAGAGTAAGCACTCAACACGTTCACCGCATGAATGAAGCATGCAGAGACATCAACAAATTGACTGTTTTTATATTGCTTTTTGCTATTATTGCCCCCCAAAAAGAACTTTTACATGCCCAACTATGGTAATTTATATGCCTTCTATCCACCCACATTTCTCCAAGGGGGTAAAAAAGTACACATGATCTAATGAAGTTTGTCTTATGTTGAAAAAGCACAAGACTTGTCACACAAAATACCTTACTGAAGTTTACTCCTATAATTAACTATTTGTGAAACCTTGGGAAATACCTTAAATACTATTGGGCTAAGCTTATCTGAAAAATACAGAAATGACTGTTTCCTTACTTCAGGAGAACGCTGTAAGAACCAATGAAATGTTTCTATATCATTTGGCTTACTTGAGGAAAAAGCACCACATCAATATAAAGAATAAAAAGGCAAAGAAAAATCCAAAGGCTAGTTACTTTCTATACTCCCTTAATCCAACACCTGACTTTGTGACTAAGCCTATTAGGGATGATGGCCCTTTCTACCGATATTTCCAAAAGAAAAAGGCTAAGCACACTCACAAATTGTAAACAAGGTTGCCATATTTTCCTTGTTTGAATTGGAGTCTTCCATTTGCAGTGAAGGTGGTACAAAAGAAAGACTGTCTGAAGATACATCTACATGACCTGTCCCCATAGCAACCTCCTGGGTGATGGAGGAGACAGCCACAGGTTCTAGGCTTAGGCCAACTTCATGGAGGGAAACAGATTCTAGGGAGGCGAGGTTGTGTGAGGTAGAGAGTGCCACGCTTACAGAGTTGGTGCTCATGGCCACGGTGTGGATGGAGTCACTGAGGGCACTGTCAGACATCCCGTTGACCCGACTTGCAATGTGGTCTGTCTCCATGACCACAGGGAGCTCCAGGCCATTCCCATGAATGGGTATCACACCACCATGTCCTACAGTGTCTGCTGCAAGGTTGTTGCTCACAGAATCCACAGACAGAGGTTCATGACTTCTGGAGCCATTTGGGATTTGGGAATGCTCGCCTGCAACACCGTCCATTGTAAGCTCTTCTGCCATTCCATCTGTCGAGATTGGGCTGGTGACCCTAGAGACGTTCTCCATAGTGATTGTTGTGTCCAAGGCCACCTCATGGCCATCACTGGGATGAAGACTCTGGGCACCATGTGTGTTCACAGAGCGAGAGTCTATCGAAACAATGCCTGGCTCTAATCCAACATTTCCATTGGACTGATAGGGATCCAGCGCTGAAGGGTTATTGGTGATAGATAATGCTGTATTACTGTCAACATTTATGGAGTTGGGGTGGATGTACTGAGGAGGTGGTCTGTCAGCTAAATAAGACAAAATGCCTGAGAAAAGGAAAAGATGAGATATTAGAGACACTGTACCTTGTTAAATATAAAGAATTCCAAATGCTAGAAGCTGTTTTCCTTACAAATATAACTAAATTAAAATAATCTCCTAGTTACTTCTTTGGCCTAATCAATATATATACTTTATAGATAGCAACATACATATACCATGATTCAGCTTTTCCTGTGAAACTCAGAAATCATAAAAAATTAACTATGTTCCTTTGAAGTCACTAGAAATTAATCATTTAAATGATGCCTTTAACATACACATGGCTGGAATTCCTGAGTCCTAAGATGCTGAAATTTGCTAAGATTTAAAAGGTAAAATGATTTAAACGCAGGTCTTCCATGTGAAAAATAAAATTTAATTAAATATAATTGTTTAACTTATTAAACTATCACTATTAAAACAGAATAAAATATTGGAATACTTGTGCTTGTGAGGATGTGGTGAAATGATATTTGCTGCACTGCCAGTGGGAGTGTAAATTACTAAAACCTCTTCGAAAAGTATATATATTAAGAACCTCAAAAATGTTCATACCCTCTTGCACAAGAAACTCCACTTATGGTAATCTTCCTCAAATGTATTTTGTAAATATTATACACAAAGACATTCACATAATGGTTTAAAATTGGAAAAACCAAACTGTCCAACAAGATTGATATAAGCCATGGAATATCTATTCAGTAGAACATAATGCATCATTAAAAAGGATAATTATGAAAACCATGTAGCAGTTTGGGAAAATAACTATGTAAAAATAGAGAAAAATATTAAGTGAAAAAAGTAAGACGACAGAATTGTATAGAAAGTACAGTCTTAATTATGAAAAACAGCAAAAACCTGTACACCAAAATAAAAGACAGGAAGGCAGTACACCAAAAAGATGGAAGATGGGACTAAGAATGGTTCCCCTCCCTATTTGCTAAATTTTCTGAAATGACTATACACTACTTTTATAACAGAATAAAAATTCGATAAGCTTTAATTTATAATACACAATCACCCTGTAGCAGGACATGTGGTTGGTAGGAATTACAATTGCAGAATTATAAAAACTGAACTAAGCAGATCCTGGAGGAGAAAAGAGAAACACTGTTCATGTGCCATTAAGAAATTAAGCTTAGGGGCTGGCCCGGTGGCGCAAGCAGTTAAGTGCGCACACTCTGCTGTGGTGGGCCGGGGTTCACCGGTTCAAATCCCGGGCGCGCACTGACGCACTGCTTGGCAGGCCATGCTGTGGCGGCGTCCCATATAAAGTGGAGGAAGATGGCCACGGATGTTAGCCCAGGGCCAGTCTTCCTCAGCAAAAAAAAAAGAGAGAGGAGGATTGGCAGATGTCAGCACAGGGCTGATCTTCCTCACAAGAAAAAAAAAAACGAAATTAAGCTTAGTCAAACTGCTTTATTAATAATGTGTTATCTGTGCATTCTAAGAGGAAAAGTACATAAACAAAGATTTTTTTTCCCCACCTAGAGGTTAATATCTAATAGTGACAAACAGAAAAAAGTGTTATTCAAGTCTCGAAGAACTGAGGTTAACAGTCAGCTCTAGTCTTTCTTCTAATTTCTCAAATAACTATAATACTTACCAGGTAGAATGGTTCTGAAGTAACTGCTCTCCAGGTGGGGGTAAGGTGGTGGAGGTAGGGTGTAGTTTCTTTCAGGTAACCCACACATCACCCCTCGATCCCCAATACCCATTGGGAGCATCAGAGACAAAGCAGACGGCAGAGAGCTCAGGGAGGGACCCAGGTTTGGAATTGCCACTGGCAGGCCTACAAAAAAAATTTTTTTTCTCAATTAAAATAAAGTAAGTACTTAAAAACATTCTCTCTAAAATCACTGGCTAAACTCTTAGGAAGGTTTCTGCATACGAGCAAAATTACCTATCCCCAGATAGGCAGTCTGTGCACACATCCACAAACAGGTCCTAAAGTTAGTTCTGAAGTTGGTTCTAAAATGCCAGGTTGATCCTCCAGTTATCCGTGTTGCTGTTAAGTGCCAACACATTTCATTACAATTAAAAACCTAGTTTAAATACAATTTATAAATTACATAGAGATAAAAAGAACAGTAAGAAAACACACCAAAGTTCACAGGAGTGGTCTCTGAGTAATGGTATTACAGATTTTTTTTCATATTTTTTTACTTTATTTTCCTTCTTTTTTTTTTTTGTGAGGAAGATAAGCCCTGAGCTGTGCCAATTCCCCTCTTTTTGCTGAGGAAGACCGGCCCTGAACTAACATCTATTGCCGATCCTCCTCCTTTTTTTCCCCCCAAGTAGATAGTTGTATGTCATAGTTGCACATCTTTCTAGTTGCTGTATGTGGGACACCACCTCAGCATGGCCGGAGAAGTGGTGCCGCCAGTAGCGGACCGCGTGCACTTAACTGCTATGCCACGGGGCCAGCCCCTATTTTCTATTTTATGTGGTGAGAATGTTTCACTTTTAAAAATTCATAGATATGCTTCTATTTGGAAAATAATCTAAAGTTAGATGTAAAACTGTACATATACACTTTCATACAGCTTTCATATATACGCTGTACTTCATCATTTAAAAAAACTTAAACCTTAGATCATATCTACCTTGGATTATATCTATCTGCAAAGTGAAGTGACTTACTGTGCCTAATTACCATAATGAATACTCACCAATTTAGGCAGTGCTGATTTGCATTATTTTTGCCAGTGGCAATATTTTTTAATAGGCTTTTCTTCCTTAAAAAGAGTGTCCACTAAAAGGAATGCCTAAGAGATCATCAAATGGGTTAACAACTAATAAAATTTTTTAAAAATTTCGCTTGTGGACACTTAAAGGAATGTGGAGACCCTAGTTTAGATGAATCTTATTCAACTGCTGTATTTTAATAATTAAGCAAGTAATTCTCTATAGAGAACTACTTAAATAACTTATACTCTTAAACATTAACTCCTATTTTGATAAAGAAAGTCCAATACATTACAACGTGGTAGATCCTTAAGAATCACTAGCTTACCATTTTAAGAATCAATAGCTTACCTGTCTCTTATCCATTTCAACAGAAAAAGAAAATTAAAGTAGGCAGATAAAAAGGTTTTAAAAACACAGTGATGGGGGAAAATGAGCTCTTCCTATACTCTGATTCTCTTCAAGTTGAGCCTCATGGGGAGTTCCATGTAGGAGCTCCATCTCTGGTACCTCCTCTTTCCCCATAATTCTAGGCCTGGCACATTGGCAGTTCCAGGTTTCAAGGTAGTGGAAAATAAAGCTCAATTTCTCATGCTTTCTGAGAATAGTTACTACAGTAACTTTGATTCTCTATTAACCCAGGGACAGAGTGCCAAGAGTATGAACCAGACGAATGGGTAATCCTAGATTAAATGCCAAGTCAATTACAGTGCTAGACAAAAGGCCACAACCCAAGAAGTGGACTATCAGGAGAAACTGCTACTCCTGCCCGCTAGGACTCTCGGTGACTCTTTACAAAAATGTCTTCATCCATTATGCCACCACACCTGGAATCGCCGTTCAGACGTGCTGGGCTTCTCTCTTCCACTCTTAAAGGGGCTCTGACCCCTCTAGGCTCCATTTAGAATCGATAAAGCAATTAACAATGAAGTGCACTGTTGAATTCAGTGTCTGTCCCTTACCACTCACCTGGGGCAGGGATGGCATTGTGAGTGGGTGAGGCAGCCAACCCCAGGTGACTCCCTGAGACTGGCAAGGCATTGCTCACAGAGGATGAAGTCAGTTGCTCCATCCCCACTGGGCTCAGGTTCATCTCATTCATCCTAAGAGAGAGCATACACAACTAGTTATGCAAAAAATTACCTCAGTGACCCCATTTAAGGTACTAAAGAACTTGCAACAATGAGGGTGGGGAAATGAGACTTGACCAACTATTACTTCATTTTTTATGCTCACAGCTCTCCGAGATAGCTAGTGTCATAGTCTACTGATGGGAAACTGGGATTCAGAGACATTAACTAACTCAGTCAATGTCATAGAGCAGGAACAGGATTTAACTCAGGTGTGCCTTGTTCCAAACCCTAAGCACACCATCTAAAGCAAAGTTTGCAATCCTCAGAGCACACTAGCGATGAGGGTTTGTTTGCTTTTTTAAAATTGCCAGTTTTTTCTTTCACAATATTTATTTTATCCAACTGCCTTATTACTTCAAACCGGGATTTTTATAGGCAGTTTGTTTTAAACTACTCAAAGAATTTTTACTAACTCTTTTACCAGGAATTAAAGGGATTCTGGGTCTGAATTAGATAATCAATGGTGTGAAGAAGCACCATTTTTCCATGAATCAGCATTTTATTAAAATTCTGTATCAATATCTTAATAATTAATAATCTTAATATCTTCCATATATTGAGGTTCATTACATAAGGTTTGCTAGATACTTTATAAAAATTACTTCATATTCTCTAATTCTTCAAAATAAGGTAGATGAGAAAACCGAGACTCAAAGAGGGCATGTCATATGCCCCAAATCACACAGCGATGAAGTGGAAGCGCACAGATCATGCTGCAAAATACCGCCAAGAAGTTTTTCAATACACGGAACTTTTTTTTTTTTTTTTTTTGGTGAGGAAGATCAACCCTGAGCTAGCATCTGTTGCCAATCTTCCTCTTTTTGCTTGAGGAACACTGTCCCTGAGCTAACATCTGTGCCCATCTTCCTCTACTTTATATACAGGACCCCGACACAGCACGGCTTGATGAGCAATGCGTAGGTCTGTGCCTGGGATCTGAACCTGGGAACCCTGGGCTGCTGAAGTGGCGTGTGCAAACTTAACCACTACGCCACCAGGCCGCCTCGAGAACTTTTTCTCATCTACAGACCATTTTTGGCAGGCTGAAGAATCTAAGAATCACCTTTTCCATGCCATCTATCTTGCACTGCCATTAACAACATCATGAAAATAATACTGCATACCTGAAACTTACACAATTTAAAAAATGCAATACTGATCTGAACATCATTGGAGGTTGTTACCAATAAGTATTATTCCTAATATAGGAATACCCATAAGTACTCCTATATTAGAACTGAGAGACTGCCATATTATAAACATTATAATTTCAAGAAGCTGGCCAACAGGCTATCCAAAGGAAGTCACTGATGACCTCGAATCCTAATGCAAGTTGTTCTGTGTGTGCCTATGGACATGGGAGGGGTGCAGAGGAGTAGGGGGAATCAAATGGGTCTACATGCTCCTTAGCAGTGAAAACAAACCCAAATAGGTTTTTAATTCTGAAAAATGGCAATATCAGCTATCAACCAACCTGAAAATAATAACAGCTAACACTTATTACTCCCTTACTATGCGTGTCAGGCACTGGACTAAGTGATTTACATGTAATTATCCTGCCTAATCCTTATAACTACTGTGAGGTAGGCATTTTTCTTAACCCCATTTTAGAGATGAGGAAACAGCCTCAGAGCAGCTAAGAAACTTAACCCAAGACTACATAACTACTAAGTGGCAGAGATGGGATTTAAATCCAGGTCTGCTTAATTTAAGAAACCCAAACTCTTAACTACAATTAGAAAAAGACAATTACCATAAAAGAACCATTTTGCCTTTCGCACAGTTCCAATACATTAGGATCTGTGTATTTATATTGTGGGATATGTTAGAAGTCCCACACAGACCTACTACCGCATTATTCTACATCCACAGGCTTCAACTGTATCCTTCGCCAGGTATCTTATAAAACTAAGCTCCCAGACATTAATAAAGTGTACAAGGCCAATTGAGGACAGAACCTTGTACAGAGTAGGCACTAGGAATATTTATTTAATTTGGATGGAGCAATGCAATCTCATCCTTACTAGAAAGACAACTAGAAGCACATGGCAAATGAGGTACATCTTACGAAGGACAGCACACTAATAACAGTATTTAATTATGCTATAAAAGAATTCAAAAAACCCTGATAGCCTAAGAAAACCAGAGCTACCTTAATTTTGAAAGTTTCTGGGTTTGGGTTGGTTGGAAACAGACTTTTCCTGTAACTTTTTACAGCTATAAACATAACTAAACCTCTATAATCCCTGGGGCAGTAGTGACCTACAAAAAATTGGTTACAATAATTTTTTAAGTACAATTAAAAGTCTGTAGCATCAAATTCCATTCTGAAAATTCCTGAATATTAATCTGCGCACCTAATCTTGAGATAAAAATCAAAATGGTGTTTCTAGGTTGACTAGGCCTTCTCAAACCAGTTCAAACCAGAGTTTAATGTGAGCGGCTCAGCAGATTTCTGCTTTGCTGTGAGTCACTAAAATGTGATGACCTCAGCAGCTATAAACCAAAGGTAACTAGCATCCCACAGAGAGAAAGCAGATGAAGGGAATTTACAATCCGATCCCAAGAATTTCTCATTCTAAAGTGCAATTCTATTCTAACTACCT
Source organism: Diceros bicornis minor (assembly GCF_020826845.1). Classification (NCBI taxonomy): domain Eukaryota; kingdom Metazoa; phylum Chordata; class Mammalia; order Perissodactyla; family Rhinocerotidae; genus Diceros; species Diceros bicornis. The sequence goes on along the minus strand of NC_080764.1, from coordinate 16,588,862 downwards.
TTCTCACATGGAATTTTAGGAAGCAATCTTGGGAGAAGGGCCAGAATCAAGAGACCAAGCTAAGCTCTGTCTCTTCTTCCCTACTCATTCCTCAGAGAATCACTTCCTTCATACTTCTACACTTTGTGTGTGTTTCTAACTGACCTATGTATGAACCATTTGCCAGCTACTGATCTTATAACCTTGTCTTAGAATAACACAGAAGTAGCTAACTGAAATGCAGCCACTTTGCAAATGCAATAGACAGTTTCAGTAATTTCAATAAATTTGTTTTATCTTCCTTATCCCCAACATAACAACCTATGAAGGGCCCTAAAAGAACAGCCAAATGTAACTACTTCTTTGACTTCTGTACTGTTCTGGCATGGTACCATAAAGTACTTTAAACATTAGCACCAAGCCTGCAGGATTAAGAACTTAATTTCTCCACATTACTTTCCGAGCCAGAGGGTCACCAGCAAAATTCAAGGTGAAGCACGGTGATGAGCTAAAAATACACTTTGGAATCCAGATACAGGTATTATTTAAATGCTCAAATAACTCAAAGGCATAGGATAAAGGGGTCAACGAGCCAACAATCAATGTGTGGCTCTTCGGAACAACTATTCACGTTTGGGGTAAATTAGGTTGAATGAGAGTATATTCGACCCAACACTAGTTTCTGGAGGTCTTGCTCCCTTTGGGACACAAATCCATTTGGAAATCGCACCTGTAACCTTCCCAATGGCACCCAAAACAAACGCAATCTGAACTCTCATTTGCCAGATGTTTTCCAAAGAGGTCACCAGCGCTGAGCCCACCAGGCTACTCACCTGTGACGCATCTGCTGGGGGCCAAGGGTCAGAGAAAAGAGCACACGAGGGGCGGGGAACCGGCATCAGGGGCTGCGTTCCAGGGTCACGTGCTACCGCATCTTGCTTACAACCGCTGCCCGCCCGGGGCCGCCCAACTTCTCCCGAGGGCCGGCGGCCGCGCACCCTGCTGCGCGATGGGGCATGCCGAGGGACACCAGGGGCCTTTCCTGCAGGAGCGTCGGGAGCGGGGCTGCCCAACCTGGAGGGGAGGACACGGGCGGTCACCAAGGCACGGGGAGGATGCAGCCCCGTCCCCTCGCCACCCCACAGCCCAGGCGCCGCGGACACCGCCTCCCAAGGGCAGCCAACTGACCGGCGGGCATGGGGCCCGCAGGCCGGGCCGCCCTCGCCCCGCCCCGGCCGGGCCCGCGCGCAGCCCACCTGCTGGCCGCGCGGGGGGCGCGCGCGCCTGCCCCACCGCTTTGTTCCTCATCCGGGCAGAGCTCGCCTCGGGGCCCTCCCCGCCCGCTCGACCCCCGCGCCCCGGGGGCCGCTCGCCTAACGTTTCCCGCCCGGCCTGGCCCAGCCCGCGGTCTCCTCAGGGCCGCACCCTCCGGGGCGCGCTTCCGGCTCCTCGGCCACTCTCGGCACCCGCGGCCCCGCCCCTCGCGCGTGCGCCCCTCCCCCAGGCGAGCCCCTTCCGCGCGTGCGCACCGCGGGGACCCCGGCCGGAGAGGGGCGGGCGGCGAGAGGCTCGGCCGGGAGCGCCGCGTCTCAGTCCGGCCAGATGGAGTCGAGCGCCGAGCGATCGACCCACAGTTGCTAGGCAACCGGGGCTGACGTGCGCGGAGGGAGTGGGTTCTGAGTCCCCTAAGTCCTCCACACTAGGGTTTCAGTTTTCTTGGCATTCTCCTTCTAGGAAACCGTGAGTCCACGCAAGCCCGTAAGATTCGAAATAAGGCCTTAGCCCAAAGATGGTGGTGGTGTTGCCCAGGAGGAATTGGGATTGTATCCCGAATATTTTTCACCATATTACTCCTGAAGGTGGCCCACTTTCCCTGCTTCAAGTCATAAATTGTGGTGTTTGGAATTTTGTACAAATTTCCTTCCCTTTCTTTCTTTGCTCTTCATTCTCTCCTTCATGCCAGGCACTGTGCTAAGCCTGAGGGGATACTGAGATGGCCTTACGGGAAAATGATCCCAAGTTCATGGAATTGGTCATTGAAACTACAACACACCGCCTGGTAGCTTCCATACACCAGCAGAACAGCAGAGACCCAGGAATTCCTCATTTCATTCAGAAAACATTTATTGAATTACATCTCAAACATAGAGATACAAAAATATTACATCTCAAACATAGGGGTACAAAATAAGACACGGGTCTTTCTGACCTTCAACAGCTTGCAGTCTAGTGGGGACTAGTGAGTTTTGAAGATTCAGTGTCATGTGAAAGGGCTGAGGCACACACACGTTTTGGACAAGAGCCAGGAGTGGTATCAGCTCACATGCTTCTCTTCCTTTACTTCTCATAAAGAGAAAGCACATTCCAAATGAGGGAACTGATCCCTGAACATGGGCAGGTCACATTGGTTTTGCTTTCTTGTTGACAACAAAGAAATCTAAATCAAGAAAGTCATCATACCACAAGTAAATGAGAAACAATAGTCCCTAAAATGCCATTCCAAACCTGAGGGCTAGAAAATGATGATATGTCTTTTAAAAGACTGAATGATTTCACTCTGGTTTTCTATGCCTATTGTTTTTGAACAATTTTATTAATATCAAAGGTGTATGCAAAAATTAGACCAGATAAATGTCAGAGTTAAAACTACAATACTTGTACAATAAAATATAGGACAAAATCTTTGTAACTTTTATAGGACATGAAAATTGGGAACCACTAAAAAACTGACAAATTGAAATTCATCAAAATTAAAACTTTTGGTCTCAAAAAGACACTGCTGACAAAATGAAAAGTCAAGCCAGAGACAGCAAGAAAATATTTTCAAAGCAAATATCTGACAAAGAACTTTTATCTGGAATATATAAAGAACCCTTTAAAATCAATAATAAGAAGGCAAACGACCCAATTTTTTTAAATGGGCAAAATATTTGAATAGCCACTTCACCACAGGAGACACATGGATGGCAATTAAGCACACAAAAAGATAAGCAACATCATTAGTTATTAGGTAAATACAAATCAAAACACAATGAGGTAACATTACATACCTACTAGAGGGGCCAAAATTAAAAAGACCAACTATAACAAGTGTTGGTACAGATACAAAGCAACAGGAACCCTAGTAATTTGTTGGTGGGAATGCAAAATGTTGCAACCACTTTAGAAAACAACTTAGCAATTTCTTATATCATACAATTCAGTAATTACACTCCCAGGCATTCACTCAAGAGAAAATAAAAACATATGAACAAAGACTTGTAAACAAATATTCATAGAAGCTTTATCATTAATAGCCCCAAACTGGAACCAATCCAAATGTCCATCAACTGGTGAATGAATAAACAAACTATAGTATATCTCATAGTGGAATATTACTTGGCAATAAAAAGGCATAAGCTATTGATACATGGATGAATCTCAAAAGCGTTATGCTAAGTGAAAGAAACCATACACGGAAGACTACATATTATATGAGTCCATTTGTATGAAATTCTAGAAAAGGCAAAGCTAACATAATAGAAAGTGTATAAGTGATTGTCAGGAGTTGGGGATGAGTAGGAAGAAGATGAGATTGCCTGCAAAGGGGCATGAGGGAACTTTTAGGGATGATGGAAATGATTTTGATTGTGGTGGTGGTCACACAACTGTATACATTTGGCAAAATTCATCATATAGTACATTTAAAAGTGGTGAGTTTTATTATATGTAAAAAATACATCAAAAAGTCGATTTAAAAAAAAAATGATGTCAGAGTCACCAAAAATTGAAGCATCCTACGACATTCCCCAGACTAGATTAGATCCGCTGTGTGCTCTCTCATCATTCTTATCTTTATTGTGACTAGTTGTTTAATATTCTATCTTACCAAATTGATTTTGAGTTTTGGGAACAAGATCCATGTCTATCTTACTTAATGCTATATGAGATAACACAATACCTAGCATATATTAGGTGCTCAATAAACATTTAATGAATAAATGAAGGTCAAACTGGCATAATTCTAAGTTATGTTATGTATGTTCATTGACTCACATATCTATTTACTTGGAGACGTACAGCAAAATGGATGCCCAAAGGCTGCCAAAGAGCTGATTTAGGGTGACTGCCACTTAAGGAGACACCAGGTGCCATTAAGACAATAAAAACAATGAGAAAATTACTGACCAAACAGACAAGTAGAAATGAAGAGTGTTGCTGCTCTTTCAGAACCCACGTATTAGTAAGACTGGGAAACAAAGACGGAGGGTTGCAATCAAAGGTAGATCTTAGATACAATTGTGTATAAGACAAACCAGATAACAACTATTATCATTTTTGCTAGGTGGCAAAGACAGATGCATAGAACAAGTTACCTTTAAACATTATCTTCTAGCCCTAAAGACAGGGACAATAATGGGTAAATTTGGGCCTCGATTGGGCTGCTCAGGATATCTTTCTTCCAACTGACTCTAATTAAGGTTTCAAATCCTGCTTCTGATATCTTATATTAAGGAGGGTCTGGAAATTTGACTTTTTATGTGGGTAAACTTGTTCTTTGGCTTTCTTGGGATTCTCCTCCATAAGCCTGATACATTTATAATTTATTGTATCAGGTTCTAACTGACTCATTTCTTTATTTAATATTTGCCGAAAGGCATGGAAAGAGTTTATTCAACTAATATCTGTTGAGTGCCTACTGTGTGCCAGCCACAAAATACCAGTCCTTATGGGACTTACATTAGAGTTGAGGAAGACAGATAATAAACAAATAAATAATTAAAATATAAAATATACCAGATAGCAATAAATACCATGAAAAAAATATGGCAGGGAAGATAGATAGAAAGTGCTCAGGGATAGGAGCTACAATTTTAAATAGGATAGACAGAGAAGTCATCATTGAAAAGGTGATATTTAAACTAAAGGAGGAGAGGGAGTGACCCATGTGGACATCTAGAAGGAAAGTGTTTCAGTCAGAGGGAAAGGCAAGTGCAAAGGCCCTGAGGCAGGGGAATCTCTGGCAGGTTTGAGGAATTGCAAGGATGCCACTGGTACTAGAACTGGATTGTTCAATGTGGTAGCCACTAGCCATTGAGCCCTTGAAATGTACCTAGTTCAAATTGTGTGATTATCTTAGGGTGGGAGAGTAAAATAGAGTGATTGTGTTAATGGCCCCAGTTCTTCCCTCCTCTTGGGAACCATGCCCTTTGCAAGGTGAGTTTATAGCTCATCCTAAGAAGGTGGAGCCTTTTTTCTGCCCCTTGATTCTGAGTTTGCTATGCCAGACACGTGCTAGAACTCAGCCGAACTCAGCCTAAATTATTGCCCCTCAGGCTCAAGAACTAAATAAATGCTTATTGTTTGAAGCTACTGAGACTTGGGATAGTTTATTTTATGGCCATTCTGATGATGCTGGCTTGCTTTTCTTGGATACCACTGATTTTCTTCTCTAATCTTGGGAAACCGTACATGGGTATAGAAGATTAGGTGCTAGTATTTGGAACATTATTTCTCTTGGGTTAATGTTCCAAGTACTTAGTTTAACTCCTCTAAGGACTGCAGAATGGCTTGTTTTCCAAAGATAGGGGATGTGGAACTAGAACTGGGATAATCTTGTCTGCTGTTAACTCTTTGGACTTAAAAAGCGGAACGCACTTGGTGATGAACTAATTCAATTGCTCAGGTTTGAAGGAACCATACTCATTTCAGTGGAGGATCACTCAGGCTGTAACTGCTGAAGGAACTCTGACTCTGCTCAGGATTTGGAGTAAGACCGCTCTAGTTGAGACTGAGCAAATAATAAATAATGATCCCTGGAATTTAACCAAAGAAATTTTGATGTTGATATCTTTGAATTGTAACCTACAAGGGTAAGGTTATTTCAACTTCGGGTTTTAGCTTATCCCTATCAATTTGATAATGGGAGGTGTATTTTTAAATTTGGAGTATTACTCTATTGACAATTTATTTGATTGCATAACCTCTGGCCAGCCATACTGGAATGGTCTTCATTAGAGAAAGGAAAAGAATCAGTAATGAGTTTTTGGCCTAGGAACCACCAGTCTTGGGGTTAATTTAAAATGTATTTTTCCGATCTATTTTAGAGATTTTAAGGGGCAAAAACTAAACTGCCCGTGACTCTAGGATGATACACAAAGGAGTAGTAGTTGCCGCTGAAGAAGGATGGAAACTGGGGAGGGAAAGATAATGTTATTAATGGCCTCCAAAAATTCCAACGGTAATAATAAAAGAAATTTTAAAAGTAACTGAAAATTTAACTCTAAAGAAGTTCCATGTGATTTTTAGGAGGAGTTTTACCAAACCTTCAAGGAATAATTTCCATCTTTTAAAAGGTATCCAGAACCTAGAAATACGTGTAAAGCTACTCAACTTATTTTTAAGAGTTGAAACAATGCTGATACCAGAAAAGGAGAGCACGAGAAAATAAAACTATAAGCCAATATAACTTGAGACTGTAGGAACAAAATTTCTAAAGAAAATATTAACAAATTGAATCCAGCAGTGTATTAATAGAATTATGACTCCATAGAGTTTAATCCCAAGAATGCAAGACAGTTCAACATCAGCAAATCTATTACTGTAATTTACTGCAATAATAAATTAAAGAAGAAAATACACACGATTATCTTCACAGATGCATTTGATAAAATTTAATAGCCATTCCTGATAGTACTCTTAGCAAACTAAGAAAAGAATTTCTTAATTTGACAAAGAATATCTCCTACATGGTGGAACGTTAGAAGCTTTCCCATAAAAAATACAAAGATACTAGCTATTACTACTACAATTACCATTGGACTGGAGATCTTAGGCAATGAAATTCAATAAGAAACACAAATGAGTTATATTAGAAAGGAAGAATCAAAACTATCCTTATTAGTTGACAATATGATAACAGTTTAAGAAATCCTAGAAAATCATCTTTAAAAAATAACTATTAGAACTATCTTGAGAGGGTCTTGTTTCACAAGAGCATACATTTATCAAAACTCATTGCATTGTATATTTAATATATGTGCATTTAACTGTGTGTAGATTTTATCTCAACTAAAAACCATTAGAACCAGTAAGAGAGATCAGGGAAATGACTGGATTAAAGATTAACAGGAAATAAATCAATAGCTTTGAAAAATAGAAAAGAATTCTATTCACAACAGCAACCAAACCTATGAAACATCTTGAGAGAAACATAAGAAACATGTTAGATCTACATGAAGAAACCTGTGAAATTTTATTAAAAGGCAAAAAAACAAAAACATGAATGAATGAGTTCTACTATGTTCATACAGGAGAGAGTCAATGGTAAAAAAAAAAAAAAGTCAGTTATCTCCAAATTAATCTGTACATTTAATACAATCCCAATTCGAATCCCAAAGGTTTTTTTCCCTCATGGATATTAAAAGTGCATGTTACTGTCTTTGCTCTTCTTTTCCAAATTTGGGCATCCTTGCTCAACAGTTCTTCCAGATGAATTGGAGAGTCGGCCACCTATTCTTCAAGCCTTGGGTTTGGTGTCTTTTTCTAATTCATGCTAAGTTGCCACATAGACAGTGAAAGATTTTGTAAAGCTTGTAGTGGAAGAAGGTAGCCTTAAACAAGAGAGAAAAGACAAAAATCATAAGGAAAGGATTAACGTATTTGACTACATCAAAATTTTACATTTTTCTATGACAAAAGACTGCACAGACAAGGTTAAAACGCAAATGGCGTTCGAGAAGAACAGAAAAAACACTAATAAATCGTACCTAAATATTTGTGGTTCTTTAAATCTTGCTGTAAATTATATTATCTTTAAAATAGAACGTAGTTACTCTACTGCATGACAGTTTGACCTTCAGTCAACTTTCTTATCTGTTCCTCTGAAACCTGATAAAGATAGAATGTCAACTATGTCGTTAGGCAAACGTACTTATATGAAAGCAATCACCTGATTGGTAAATTGCATCTGGACTAGCACACTATAAATACTTGATGGGGGAACATACCTTTGGGCTTCCCTGAGTGTGAAGACTTTAATTGGGCTCTGGTGGGGTTCCTGGAGGCTATGCCTGTGGAGTAGTTACAAGAAATACTGGCTCCTGAGGAGCAGGACATTTCTAAGTCAGGGCAGCTGCCACACCGGTCTGATGTGTGTCTTCTTTCCTTGCGCCTGAGCTGTCATTTGCCTGCAGGGGGTTAGGGGAGCAGCAGCTGTGTGGATCGCTGCATAGATGACTACAAAGACTCCCAGGAAGGTGGAAGGGCTAATTCTGCCCTGCTCCAAGCTGTCCTTCCTGACCTATATCCTTGCAAACGAATCTGATGCCAAGTGTGGCTCACGGTAGTCTTTCTGAGTCTAGTTGTACCCAAGAAGACCCTTGGGATGTTGCACATGGTAATACAGATAGTTTATACCTGAGCTATAGAGAAAAGGACTAATTTGAATAGAATCACGTTAGATCATCAATTTGAGATTTAGTTAACTACAACTGTTTGGGTCAAAACTGACTGGAGAGTAAGGGGAGTCAGAACCTCCTCTTTTGGGGCCGGCCCAGTGGCATAGTGATTAAGTTTGCGTGCTCTGCTTCAGCAGCCCCGGGGTTCACAGGTGCAGATCCCAGGCTCGGACCTACGCACCGCTTATCAAGCCATGCGGTGGTAGGCGTCCCACACATAAAATAGAGGAAGATGGGCACAGATGTTAGCGCAGCGACAGTCTTCATCAAGCGAAAAGAGGAAGATTGGCAACAGATGTTAGCTCAGGGCTGATCTTCCTCACTAAAAAAAAAAAAAAACCCTCCTCTTTTGGTCTCTTACATAACAAAGAAGGTAGGCCCCGTCCCCTTCACATCATGTGAGTAAAACAATGCTTCTCTCCCTGGAAAAGCCACTGATTTCCAATGTATTTGTGCCTTCAAAAAGCATAAGAAAAACTGTCAGCATTCTTTATGACCATGTAGATACATCATAATATTACTTGAACCTTTTAATAAAATCACTATTGGATCAGGATCTGACCATTTTTGATTGTGGTGTTAGTAGGGGAAAAAAGAATTCCTGTAGATATTTATTCCTCAGAGACAGAATTCACAAGGGGCCAGAAAACCTGGTCCAAGACCTTTAAATTACAATGAAAAATCTGTTGGTTTGAATCAGATCAGGTGTCATTTGAGTTTTCTATATATTTTCTCTTATTATTTTAAACTTTGTTAGATTAAAAAATACAAAAGTAATATGTGCTTTTTGTGGTAAGTTAAACAGTAGAGAGATCCATGAAGAAAAATGAATAACCCCCTTCCCCAATGCCACCCTTTTTAGACAACAAATGACAAAAGTTTAGTCTTTCCACTTCATTCTCTGTGCTCACACAAACACATACAAAGACATATACATCATGTAGAAAAATTTGCTTTAACTTCATGCTGCATACGTTACCCTGCAATTTGCTTTTCTTCACTTAGCACGTTATAGACATCTTTGCAAGTTCTTACGTATAGATCTAACTTATTATTTTTAATAACAGCTTAACATTCTAAAAGTATTAGCCCTTTCCCTATTGATGGACCTTCAGGCTGTTTCATTTTTAAAATCACTACAAACAATGTTGCAATAGATGTTATCGTATCTATAAATCCATACTGGCGCATTTATTTTTGTAAGAAAATTGTAGGGATCTCTGGGTCAAAGGATAGTGATGTGCACTATTCCCTGAAAGCTTGTAGCAATTTATGCTTCCGCCCCTTCTCAAATTCCTGCCTGCCCTGGATGTTAGCAATCTTTTTAATTTTCGCCAACCTGGGGATAAAATATGGTATCTCTCCACTGTTCCCCCTTTTGCTCCCCTCCCATCAATTCTCCACTCCACAGATAGTGATCTTTTTGAAAAACAAATCTTACTACGTCACCCCTCTGCTCAAAATACCTCATTTATTTCCCATCACTCTTAGAATAAAGGCCAACCTCTTTGACGTGGCCAAAGAGCACGTCGTGTCTAATAGTCTATCTGCCTCTCTGGTGGGCCTTTCTCCCAGTAAGAGGGGCTTTCTTCTGATCTCAACTTTGCTGGGAAATCAAGATGGCATTTTAGGTTGTTTGCCAGTACAAGCCTCATAGGGAGCTACACCTTCTAAAATGTGTCTAACTTATGCCTGAAAGGAATAATTATTTCTATTTTATTTGCCTTGATGGAATTGTTTTTCCAGTTGCTTCGGGCAGATCATTTAGAATAAACAAGGAAGTGTAGGACTTGTCAAAAAAACATGTTAGGGCGACACCTTGGCTCCTGGGGAATAGGCAGACAGTCTGATCATAAATGTAGGGGGTTTTGCTTCTCTTGTTTTCAAGTTGGACTTTTAAAGTCGAAGCTGCCTTTAATGTGCTGGTTTGTAGAACAGGAAATCTGATTTTCAGTGTGATAACACATGCTTTGACATTAACCAGTACTGTTGGATTTTTAATGACACTTTCATCTTCAAAGCCCTTCACCAACACGGGTGGATTAATTATTCATTTTTTGGTTGTGTGTTAAAAAGACAAGTCTTCAAAGGCATCATCCTTTCTCCTTAGAATTGGTGCTCTCTACGTTTCAAATGTTGCTTTCCTGCCCCCAAGGGAGGAAATAAATTGCATCCTTTTTTTTTTTTAAAGACAAAAAGAATACAATAGAAATATACTCTTTACACTATGGAAAGATGATGTTCCTATATCCTGGGTGAGATTAGAAGACGTTGGGAAGCAGCGTTTAAGCTGTGTTTACAGTAAGCACTATGAGAAATAACCGGCTAAAAGTGTTTGTTACGGCTCAGTCTTTGATGTGCTCTTAAAACTAGCACAAATACATAAAGCGCCCTGCGTTCAACATAAGTTGGACCATAACATGCAGACCCTTATATTCGTTGCTATTTCTTTTCTGTTCCCTTCAGAAAATGTCTAATAGGGTTTTTAAAAGATTTAGTTTTGGAGAAGAAAACTCTCAAGCCTTCCCTGGGGTCCTCCTTGACTTGACACATCTTATAACCACAAGGGAGCAGTCTTCCCTTTGATGAGGTCTTCCCTCCACCTCCCCAGAAATGAAAGAGCAAGTGTAAGTTTGCAAACAGTCTAAAAGCTCTTTCCATTAGTCCTGGACGCCGGAAACCACAAAGGGCAGTCAAGTTTTGATTTTCAAGGAGAAAGCCTCTGGTAAACTTTCGCTCCGCCGCCAGGAGATCTGTTGGTTCCTGGGAGGAGCTCTTCTGAAACCTTGACGATTCCTACACTCTTGAAGACCCAGAGCGGTGGATTACAGTAATTGAAAAGCTTGGGTGGCTTTGGAAGATTACTCTGTGTCTGGTGAGCGCTCACATTTCCATGCTAGGGAACTGAGCAGAGGAACGTTCCCTTTTGTTATCTTTTGAAATAAGAAGATCAGAGAGGAAGACGAGGTTCGAAGTGTAGATTAGTGGGTCCTACATCTTTGCCTATCACCTGCGTCTGGATCTCTGTAAAAAGACCCAGGAGCGCAGTGAACTTAGGGAATCATGCAGTGTTTCCTTGAAGCCTGTTCTAGAACCTAGCTTCCGGATCCAGAAACTTCTCCAAAAACAGACCAGCTGTGCCGGGCAGTCTGAATGGACCAGCGTCTCCGCTTTGAAGATTTTTCAGTCTCATCTTTTCTGCTGAAAGATTAATCTCTTGGTGATTTGTTTGCTTTTCGGTGAATGATGGAGAAACGTAAACCGGCCGGACTGCTGGCTTTGCCGTCCCCCCTCCGCACCGTGCCCCTGGGCGTGCCGGGGACCCTGCCCCGCCTCCCACTGAGGGACCCCGTCAGGGTCTCCTTGCGCCTGGACGCCGCGGGCTGGGAGCGGGCGCACGGGGGCTGCGCCCCGAGACAGCCCTACCTGCCCCTGCCGCTGGACGGCGCCTTCGAGCCCGCCTTCCTCCGCAAGCGCAACGAGCGCGAGCGCCAGCGGGTGCGCTGCGTGAACGAGGGGTACGCGCGCCTCCGGGACCACCTGCCCCGCGAGCTGGGGGACAAGCGCCTCAGCAAAGTGGAGACGCTGCGCGCCGCCATCGGCTACATCAAGCACCTCCAGGAGCTGCTGGAGCGCCACGCGCGGGGGCAGGAGAGCTCGGCCGGCCCCCCGCGCCGGGCCGAATGCAACAGCGACGGCGAGTCCAAGGCCTCGTCGGCGCCTTCGCCCTGCAGCGAGCCGGAGGAGGGGGCCAGCTAGCGAGCCCTGGACCCCCTGCGGGAACCCCGTGCCCCTTGCACAGCGCGCATTTGGAGCCTGGTGTCAGATTCTCTCCGAAGGTGGTTTGCATTTTTAATCTGTTTTTTTTTCTCCAGGACTAAATCTTAGGAAAAAGAAATGAGTGTTTTGGGGAAAAAAGGCATTTTGACATTCTGGTTGGTTCCCCCCACCCCCCTTATTGGTTATGTGCCTGCAACTTAAAGATGCTTATTAAGGAAATTCTTTTCCTGTACTTCTCAAATGCAGACGGTACCAGATTCTGAGTACCTCATTCTAAAAACGATTATTCTAAAAACTCAAAGGGCGATAACCAGGGGAATTTCCCGCAGTCAGCGGTGGGTGTACATGATGTACATAGATGTTGAAATCAACCTTCCCCAAAGAAGAACTTTCCAAAAATAAATAAATGAGAGTCCTTAAAAAGAGAAGAACATTTCTTTGCATTCCTTCCTTTGGGAATTGTATTAGAAATTTGATTGACACATGCTTTGGGTGAAGGTGACTCGAAGCCGCCGACACTTGAGAACACTTTTGCCAGAGCCCCCTCCCTCCTCAATTAAGTGTATTGATCACCCTGTAATTCTATTATGTATCTGAGTGTGTGTGTGTGTGTGTATGGGGGTAAAGGGGTTCTTTACAAATTTCTGTGGTTTGTGGCTTTTTCTTCCGTGCATTAGTTTCCACCACCGCATGCCTGGGCCCATTGCCTGGCCTTGTCGCATGCTGGGATCATTGGGGAAATGTAGTGAAGCGCACCACTGTCTTTTGTTGTGGAGATTCTTATTTTTGCATAAGTAGTCCATCCTATAGAGATTGCTAACTAACTGTGTATTCCCCTTGTCCCTATGGCTGCTAGTGTAAATAAACTGCATCTCCCCATTGGTAAACAGTAATAATAAAGTTTTAAAAAATGACTTAAAAAAAAAACGCTGCTAGACCAGTTCGTGCTGTTGATTGAAGATGTGAGTGGTGGTGCTAGAGAAGACATTGTATATCTGATACATCGTGTTTTATGAAAAAGTGGCCATTTGGAAACTTCATAGCATTTAGCAGATTAATAATGTGTGTTCTTGTTAATGATCTCTTTGGAAGAGAACTCAGATTTGTATGAAAACTTATTTTCCTCTCAGTTGTTTTTGCCCATTGTTTTTCCATTTTCCTTTTCTTTGCATCCTTCCTTGTAGTTCTCACTCTGTCTAACCTTTGGTTAAATTAGTGACGCTGTGACTTAAAAAAAGAAATGCTTAGATGGTTGAATGGGATGGACTGAGGTTGGTACTTTCTCAAACTTTTATTGCCTTGAGGGCTTTCAGGTATACTGCAATTATCGAGGGGTGTAGGCTTGTTCCCAGTCTTTTAAAAATACTTAATTCTGGTCATTTTTTTTCTGAGAAACAATTATAAATTTAGTAGACAAGTTAAATGCTTGTTGATATATGAAGATAAACGTGCTCTAAAATTGTTTTCTAATATGCTGAATTGCCCTTTCCACAGAGGCAGCTTTGGTATGGGGTGGGGGTGGGGCCAGGAAATGGAAAAGGACAGAAAACTAACATGGGCGACAGAAAACTAACATGGGGGACAGAAAACTAACATGGGCGAGCTGTTTCAGTGTATTATTTCACTTAATCCCAGCACTGGCCTCCTGAGATAGGGTTTATTACCCCCTTTTTATAGATGTGTCAACTGAGGGAAGCTAATATTCAGTGAACATCTTTTACATGCCAGGAATTTTGTTGGGTGCTTTTCACATTTTGTCCTATTTAATGCTCATAAATCTGTAAGGTGGGTATTACACATATTTTGTGGGTTGGAAAAAAAAAAGGACGCTAAGGTTACATACCTTGCCTAGGTTAGTATTACTAGGATAAGGTGAGCTGAGATTCACTCCTGAGTGTGCCTGACCCCAAAGCCCAGGCTTGCTGTCTCTCTTACCATGCCCTCCTTTGCTGTCATTTGCTTGTTGGGTGATGGAGCAAATGTTACTTAACCTCTCAGCAACTCAGCTTCCTCGTCTGTACTATTTCACAGGAGAAGTGTAGGTTAAAGACCTTGGTAATCTGCAAGGTACTATCCAATGATAAGTTAGTAGTGTTATCACTATGTGGAAAAAGTATTATTTCTCGGTTCTATGGAGAATAAAGGCTGGTTAAAAATGATCTTTAGGGGCCAGCCTGGGGGCGTAGTGGTTAAGTTCACAGGCTCCGCTTCAGTGGCCTGGGGTTTGCGGGTTTGAATCCTGGGCGCAGACCTATGCTCCGTTTGTCAAGCCATGTGTGGTGGCGTCCCACACACAAAAATAGAGGAAGATGGGCACAGATGTTAGCCCAGAGCCAATCTTCCTCAAACATACACACACACACAACATCTCCAGGTGGAGTTAGTGTGATTTCTTCAGCGTTTCAAGAGGAGGACAGACTAACCACATTCTATTAGGATTTTACCTTCTATTGTATGGTTCTAGGGGACATGATTTGACATGTGGAATGCTGAATTTGTGTTAAAACATATAATTACTAATATTTATAACGATGAGTTATAATGGGATTCTCTTATTTCCGGCTGCACAGATAAATGCAGTGCTGTGATTCATGACCAAACTTTACTTTTTCTTAAGAACTGGGTGGAGCCTTTTGGTTTGAATGAGCAGGACATAACAGCTGTTTTTTCTTCCCCATTATTTAGTTACATCCTTACAAACTCCTGTAATGTATCCATTTTGGTCTCCAGGCTGGTTGTTATTCCATATGGGGGTTTCAATGAAGCAAGCCTAAATGAGATTTATTCACTAGCTAGGAAAAAAAAAATGGGAAAACACTTATGTTACCTTCCTGGCTGAGTTGGAGGAGAGGCTAATTAACCAAGTCCTTGAAAACCTGAGAGACTTTTGTTTTTAGCAGTCTTTGAGGGGCAATAGTAACACTCTCCATTCCTTTATTCCTAGCCATGGGCAGGTTCCTTGACATTCTCTTTCCTAAAGTAGGAATAATAATAATAAAAGAGTATATTTTGTTTAATCTATGTAGACTATGTGGTTGCTTTTTTTTTTAATTTGTTTTATTTATTTTTTTTAATTTTTTGTTTATTGCAGTAACATTGGTTTATAACACTGTAAAAATTTCAGGTGTACATCATTGTACTTCTATTTCTGCATAGATTACATCATGTTGACCACCAAAATACTAATTACAATATGTGGTTGCTTTTAACATTAGTGTTTTTCTTGTTTTGTTTTGTTTTGTTTTTTTGCTGAGGAAGATTCACCTTGAGCTCACATCTGGTGCCAATCTTCTTTTTTTTTTTTTGCTGAGGAAGATTGTCCCTGAGTTAACATCTGTGCCAGTCTTCCTCTATTTTGTATAGGGGACACTGCCACAGCATGGCTGGTGAGTGGAGTAGGTCCGTGCCTGGGATCTGAACCTGTGAACCTGTGAACCTGGGCTGCTGAAGTGGAGCACACAGAACTTAATCACTGCCCTACGGGGCTGGCCCTATGTGGTTGCTTTTAAATGCATGAAAAAAGAAAGGCTTTTTCTTCATTTACTTCTTTAAAATAAATGTATAAACTGTGTGAATAAATATATATTTAGCTGAGATAACTGATTTCTAAAGAGAGGGACAAGGTTTTTTTTTTTTTTTTTTTGTGAGGAAGATCAGCCCTGAGCTAACATCCGTGCTAATCCTCCTCTTTTTGCTGAGGAAGACCGGCTCTGAGCTAACATCTATTGCCAATCCTCCTCCTTTTTTTTTTGTCTCCCCAAAGCCCCAGTAGATAGTTGTATGTCATAGCTGCACATCCTTCTAGTTGCTGTATGTGGGACGCGGCCTCAGCATGGCTGGAGAAGCGGTGCCTCGGTGCAGGCCCGGGATCCGAAACCGGGCCGCCAGTAGCAGAGCGCACGCACTTAACCGCTAAGCCACCAGGCCGGTTAAAGAGGTTTATTTTTTGGAAGTTTCAGCCTACTATTAACTTTTATGTAAGTGACATCTGTTTATGTGGGGCTTTTTTTTTTTTTTTGTGAGGAAGATCGGCCCTGTGCTAACATCTGCCAATCCTCCTCTTTTTACTGAGGAAGACTGCCCTGGGCTAACATCCATGCCCATCTTCCTCCACTTTATATGGGACGCCGCCACAGCATGGCTTGCCAAGCGGTGCGTCGGTGCATGCCCGGGATCCAAACCTGCAAACCCCGGGCAGCCGCAGTGGAGCGCACACACCTAACCGCTTGCGCCACCAGGCCGGCGAGAGGGACAAAGTTTTAAAAGTGAACTTTATTCTGGATCAAATGCCTTGAGAGAGTTTTAATGTGGTTTTGTTTGAAGCCCTATTGAGAATAAGGCAATGATTTTGAGAAACTTTTTGAAAAAAATAATAAAAATAAAATCCCATTGCAATTATATAACTTTTTTTATTGAAAAAAAAAAAAACAATTTTTCTGGAACCTCTCTGATGGCTTACAGGAGGAGCACCGATCCAGGAATGAGACCTTTCCAAAAGGTCTATCTTGGGGCCTGCCTGGTGGCGTAGCGGTTAAGTTCTCGCGCTCTGCTTCCTCGGCTTGGGGTTCGTGGGTTCGGATCCCGGGCATGGACTGATGCACCACCTATCCAGCCATGTTGTGGCAGCATCCCATATAAAGTAGAGGAAGATGGGCACGGATGTTAGCCCAGGGCCAATCTTCCTCAGCAAAAAGAGGAGGATTGACAATGATGTTAACTCAGGGCTCATCTTCCTCACAAAAAGAAAAAAAAAGTTCAATCTTCCCTTTTCCTGTGAATGAACACTAATAATTTGACTCTCAAAAAGAACAAAATTAATTACCAGTAAGTTATGTAGAAGCAATAGAGTGAGGGGAGTTTTATGGACGTGATGCTTTCATGAAAGGAGAAACAGTTACACGTCCTTCAAGATCTTCCCTGTTTTTTTGACCACTCAGCTCAGACGTGCCCATTGATTGATTATACTTTATTGCTTTTAGAATATTCCCTGTGCTTCATAACCCTGATTAATTTCCACCCCGATTGTGCAAAGAAGGGGCCGTGGCAGAGTGTGCCCTGGCCTGCCGCTTGGTCCAGCCCTGCCACGCGCTGACCTGGTGACCTTGGGCACGTCCCTAACTTGCTGTCCCAGTGCCAGGACACGTGAAGATGACATTGCATGATCTTTTAGGCTCTTCCAGTTCTAAAATGCCATTGTTCTGACATATGCAGAGTCCTAGACTGGGGGAAACTCATGCCAGTAAGACATGCCCACTTCCTGCCACAAAGGGCAGCCACTCTCTGTTTGTGCTTCCTCTTTTCCCACTAGAAAGATCCAGTCCCAGATCTGCAGCTCACTCTTTTTTGAGCCCTTGTTGCTGTTACAATGCCTAATTAAAAAATAAAAACAAGCTTTATAACTTTTTATTGAATGGAATTTGAAAAATCTTACAGTCTGGAGGGAAAATGGACCCATTTCACCTCAATATGAGGAAAAAAGGTGTAAGTGGTATAATTGATGTCCAACATGAAAAATGCTAGGAGGATACAGGATTGGTTCCAGCTTCAAGTGCATAGAGAACTAGGAGGAAAGGGCTTTTGGGAAGGCAGCACTTGGCAGGTGAAAATGGAATGAGAATTACAGGCAGAGGGTCCAAGGGGAACAGAGGTGCCTAGAAGGCGGGAACTGTGTTTGGAGAGTAGAAAAGCTAGGTAATAGGAGACTAGAAATGGTGGCTGAGACAAGGTTCTAGAAGGCATCGAAAGCCAGGCTAAAAAAACTTGAATTTTATTTTTTAGACAATGGAGGACTATTGAAAAAAAATTTTTTGTTTGTTTTTGGTTTGGAGAGAGGGTGAACTGTTCAGTGCTGTGGTTGAGGATCACTCTGGTGGCAGGAAGCAGCGGGCCAACAGGGTATTGCAATAATCAAGAGAGGAAGTGACAGCCTAAAGTAAGGCACTGGCAGTGGGAATGGGAAGGAAGGGACGGGTTGGGAGAGGACGTGGGAGTAGCATTAATAGATCTTGGTAAGTCAGAGGATGGGGATGGGGGATGAGGAAGAGGGAGAAGTTGAAGACAACTCTAGTGAGTGCCCATCACGGAGACTGGGAACACAGAAAGAGAAGCACATTTCAAAGGTACACCTCTTGTTTTGGAGATCCGGGTCTAACATACCGATGGGTTGCTCCTGTCCACAAGCAGTCAGAAAGGCTGACGTCGAGGGCAGGAGGGAAGTTAAGAGAAGCTGCAGGTTTGAGGGTGATACGCATATAGGTAGTAAGAGGAGTAGATGGGATCTCCCAGGGAGAATATTGATGCGGACAAGAGAAGAATGCTGGGGCCAGCCTGCATTGAAGGAGTGGTTGAAGAAGAAATGTCTTTGAAGAGGACGAAGAATTTGGAAGGAGAGCCAGGCTAGTATGAGATCATGGCAATTAAATGAGGATATTTTATAAGAAGGAGGGAGTGGGTGACAGCATCGTGTGAATCAGAGGTGTCAAGGAGTTTAAGAGTGAGGGGGACCCATTGGATTTAGCCATTAAAAGGTCACTAGAGACCTTTTAAGAGCATAAAAGGGGCGGGATGAGAAAGCAGAGGTAGGGCTGAAGACTGCCCTTCCAAGAAGCTTCACGGTGCGTGGAGAAGGAGAGCTGGGATGATGGAAGGGGAACCCGATGGAGGAGAAGATGGGACATCAAAGATAGTTCTAAGCCTGAGATCTTAGAGGTGAAACACTTCTAGTCCATTCAGAGGCCCATAGATGACAAGGCTTCATGGAATCTGAAGTCACGTGGAGGTGAAGGTCCTAGGAATTGGAAAAATTAAAGAACTGGGAGGGCAGGGGGTTGGAAGGAACTAGTTAAGACTAAAGTAGGTGTTTAAGTCATTGAAGAAGTTGCAGCAGGGTCTGCCATTTGCAGATATCAGCGATGAAAATGGGAAGAGGATTGTATGAAAAGTATGACTGTATGGGTTTAGTGTTGTTCCTTAGGTACCGTCTGCTTTCAAAAGCATTAACAGTTTTTAATGACTTGGTTAAAAAGTTGGCACAAATCCCATCTGTGATGACACAAAAGTTTAAATGATGTTTGTCTTTATTTCATATTTTATCATTTCGTGACTATAAGTAACTGGAAAGTTCTCCAGTGTTTATTGTATACGATAATGATAATATACACAACACACCTTGCCCCAGAGTCTGGCAGCAAATAAGAGATGCTCAATAATTTATTAATTTCCTTTTGTCTGTGGCTTCTGGGGCTAAAAGAAAAATGGTCATGTGGAACAACTTTAACAGAGCGACTGATACAAGGTAAATGCAGTGGATCAAAGGCTGGAGAGAAAGAAGAAAATAGTACCTTATTTTCTTCCCTTTGTGGAATTTCTAGGGACAGGGGAAGAAGAATAAAATAAGCTAGGAAAAAAGAACAGGGTTTGGAGGTGAGTAGAATTGAGATGCCCTTCAGTCATTTAGATCCGGAGAGATGGTGTCTCTCCTTTGGCCTAGCACTTTTCTGTCTGTGGACAACATAACTTCATCCCTGAACACTTGAACTTAATTCTCATCCTCCTGACTCCGGGTGCTATAAGCCTTCATTGAATTTGAGAGCAAAGACCTGTCAGGCTGGGGAAAGCATTTCACAGGATGAGTCAGCGCTACCCAGCTATAACCAAGCCAACCCAGGTTTCAGATGGTGCATTTCAAAAGCTTTCTGAGCTGTTTCTGTCTAGACAAAGGCTTTCTTCAAAGCTCCCCAAGTTATCATTGTCATCTCTAAAAAGGGATAACAATCCCACTTGTCGCCTGGGGAATGAGACTTTTGATGGAAATGTGGACCAGTGGAACACTTCTCTGCAGAGTGATCACTAAGAAGGCAGACTCTACCCCTAGGCGAGCTCTCTCGACCCTTCTCTATCAGCCCTCACCAACCCTTTCATCTCCACATCAGGCGGACAGGCTGCTGGGAGAGAGCAGAGGGCCTAAAGTGGCTTCTTATTTTCTTTATTGGCCCATGAAACCATAGAACTATTTCCAGCTTTTTGATTATTATCACTGAGTTGTGAATGTGCTTTACTCACAGCCTCTTTAGGTGGTGAGATTGGTTTTTAATCCTTTCGTATCTATTTAGCTGTGTCTTTTGGTGAAAACCTGTCAGCGGCCTTTTCATGTTGAATTACTCTCTGTCATTAACCATGGCCGAAAGAAACCGCAGATGCTGCTGGAGGAAGTGCATCCAGACGATAAAACTCTCCAAACTGGTTTTTGCCTACAGAGCAAGCCTTGAGGGGGCCACTCCTGAAGACGTTTCTCATTACCCTGACAGTGGAAAAAATCTCTGAAGCAGGAATCCTATATCAGAGTCATAGGACTAGAAAGGGCCTGGGAAATGACCTGATTCAACTCTGGAGTTTTAGTGAAATGAAGGATTAAACCATGCAGGGCAGAAGCTTATCTGTTCTCTCTTAAAAGACCTCTAATGACAGAAATTCTCCACCAGCTAACATTTCCTGAGGGCCTACTAGATGGCAGGCTAGATCATATATGTATTGCTCTCATCTGATCTTCATGACCATCCTACAAGGTATGTATTATATATCACTTCATGACTATTCCACGAGGTATGTATTATACATCACTTCCATTTTAAAGATGAGGAGACTGAAGCTTAGAGAGGTTGAGTAACTTATCATACAGATACGTGGTAGCAAACCATGTCTGGTTGGTCTTCATCCATCCATCCGTCTGTCTATACACTCATCAATCAGCAAATATTTACTCATTGCCTACATGGAGCTTAATTTTGGGAAGAGGAAGAGAGTCAATAAACAAACAAATATATCATATTTCAGATGATGATGATAATGGCGAAGAAGAAAAAGAAAGCAAGAAGTTTTGTGATTTAATTACTGTTCATCTTTATTTTCAACCAGCGTCTCTTCTCTTTTTCCCTGTGCTGAGGCAGCCCGGTGCAGACTCAAATGACTGGATAGCTTGGCAATCATAACAGCATGTTTGAAGACTGACATTCAGTCCCCCAGTAAGCTTTTCTTGTCTGAGACCCCTGGTTACCAAACTTAACAGTTCAATATCCATATAAAAAAGTGAGAGAAGTGGAATAAGTGCATTCAGGGTCCTGGCTGATCAGGGGATGACTGTTAACCCCCATTCACATTCACAGCAACCAAGGTTGATTCAGAACACGAGAACACTTCCTGATATAATTTTGTTGACATCTGAAGGGATAGCAAAGTGTTCTCTATAGAAGGCCCACGAATTTATCTGCACCTGGCCAAAGTAGAAAGGGCCTGGATTTTGGTCCTGAATTCAGCACTTATTGGCTGTTTCCTTGGGTAAGTGACGTGACCTCTCTGAACCTATTTCCTCATCTGTAAAATTAAGGACAGTAACTCCCATTCCATGTCACAGGGTTGTGGTAACTGTGAAATGAGGCTACATACGTAAAAGATCTCTATAAACTAGATAGTGCTATCGTTGCTATTAATCCATGTGCAGATCAGTTCTCTAATGGAAGAGAGGGATATCTTTGCAGAGCAATACAACTCGATCCAGTCTGAGGAAAAACTGTATTCAGCTGATGATAAAGTCAGCTGATGTTGATTAAATTCTTAAGTATAATGATGGAAATAGTAATATACTAGGTCTTCTAATGTTGAATGATGAGCCACTCCAAAACGTGCAACAATAGCAATTTATTATGTCTCACAATCGAGTTGGGGAGACTGACTGGGTGGCTCATCTGCTGGTCTCCTCTGGGGCTCACGTCTGCGGTTTCGGACTGGAATTGCCTGATGGTCTAAGATGGCCTCTCTCTATGTGGTCATCCTCCAGGAGGTCTGGGCCTCTTTCTGTGGTGATCTTAGAGCATAAGAAGGGCAGGAATGGAGGCTGCCACTTCTCTGGAGGTCAAAGGCTCAGGAGTTACACACATCTGCATTCTTTTAGTCAAAGCAAGTCACGAGGCCAGTGCAGATTTCAGAGAAGGAAAATAGTCTCCACCTCTTGATGAGAGAGACTGCAAAACCACATTGCACAGAGGCGTCCAGGATAGGAGAAATTGTTGTGTTCATGTTGGCAAATGGTCTACTATAAATACTTGGTATATGAGGTGTCATTCTTTGTTTTCAAAATAATCTATTTTTAAATTGTTTCAAACTTATGTTACAGTTGCCAGAACAGTACAGAGAACTCCCATATCCCCCATGCACCCACATTCCCCAGTTGTTCACATTTACCACATTTGCTCCTTTGCTCACTCTGAATAATTAAGTACTGATTATCATTAGTTGATTTCTGAATGTTTAAACATGATGTCACATCACCCTTGAGCACTCTAGTATGTATTTCTCCCAAACAAGGTCAGATGTGTGTGTTTTCCAACACCACCAAGCAGTTCTCCAATTCTCAGTGGACACTGGGTGTCCTACAATTCAACTCAATTCTGACACTGTCTACCTGGAGATAGCGTCAGATCTCACGGGCTAAGGGCTCAGTCTCATAAGACTGCCCCCACTTCAGATGCCAATCACAAGTCCAGGTTGTTACCTGTGCTTCTCACCAACCAGCTATAAATCGGAGGTTCCCATGACCCCTTCCTCGGGTTCCATTAATTACCTAGAGCAGCTCACAGAACTCAGGAAACCAGTTTACTTACTAGATTACTGTTTTATTACAAAGGATATTAAAGGATATAAATGAAAAGCCAGATGAAGAGATACATCAGGCGAGGTCTGGAAGGGTTCTGAACACAGTAGCTTCTGTCCTCATGGAGTTTGGGCTGTGCCACTCTCCAGGCACGTGGATGTGTTCTGGTCACCAACCTGGAAGCTCTCCAAACCCTGTCCTTTTGGGTTTTCATGGAGGCTTCATTACATAGGCATTATTGATTAAATCATTGGCTATTAGTGATTGAACTCAATCTCCAGCCCATCATACCTCCCTGGAGGAGGGGGGGGGCAAAAGTTCCAACCCTCTAATTATGTGGTTGGTTCCCCTGGCAACCAACCCCCCTCCTTAGGGGCTTTCCAAAAGTCACCTCATTAACATAAACTCAGGCTTGGTTGAAAGGGGCTTGTTATGATCACAGGATACCTTTATCATTCTTGTCACTTAGGAAATTCCAAGGGTTTTAGGATCTCTGTGCCAGAAACAGGAATGGGGACCAAATTTATATTTCTTTTTGTTTGTTTGTTTGTTTCTTTTGTTGTTTGTTTGTTTTTGTTTTTGGTGAGGAAGATTGGCCCTGAGCTAACATCTGTTGCCAATCTTCCTCTTTTTGGTTGAGGACGACTGTCCCTGAGCTAACATCTGTGCCCATCTCCCTCTATCTTGTATGTGGGACTCCACCACAACATGGCTTGATGAGCGGTGTGTAGGTCCTTGCCTGGGATCTGAACCTACAAACCCTGGGCTGCCAAAGCAAAGTGCGTGAACTTAACCACTACGCCACTGGGCTGGCCCTGAATTTATATTTGTTATTATAAATCACAATATCACACAAGGACACTAGCCTGCATAACCACCAAATCAAGAAATCAACCTTGGTACCTCACTACTGACCAATCTACAGATTCTATCAAGTTTCACCAACTGTCCCAACAATGTCATGTTTTCCTTTTTGGTCCAGGAGCATGTATTGCCTTTAGTCATCATGTCTTTTCAGACTCTGGAATAGTTTGTCAACCTTTCCCTGTCTTTCATTTCCTTGACAGTTTTGAGCATACAGTCCTTCCTCCTGTAGGGGGGCCCTCAACCAGGGTCCATCTGATGTTTGCTCACGACCTGACTCAGGCCATGCATTCTGGACTGGGACACCTCAGAGGCGGCGCTGGCCTCCTCATGGTGTCTCACAGCAGGAGAGGTGACTCGTCCTGCCATTGGCCATGTTTATCTTGATCACCTAGTTATGTTGGTGTCTGCCAGGTTCCTCTACCTTAAATTCACCATTTTCCCCTGATGAGTATTTGGGGGAGGGGAAGGTATTTCAATATTATGCCAATGTCCTGTTCTTCATCAGACTTCCACCAACTAGCCTTAGTGTTCATTGACAACTCCTGTCTGCATCAGTCACCCCACAGTGGTTGCCAAATGTTGATTCTGTATTTCCATTAGTCCCTCCATATTTATTAGTTGGCATTCTCCTATGAGCAAGAGCTTTCCCTACTCTCTCATTAATTTATTCATTTGTTTTTATCACTATGGACTCATTCAGTGGGTTGTAACCTATTAATATCATTACTTATTTTTGATACATATTCTTAATTGTTCAAATTGTTTCTAATTTGAGTAGGGGTGGGGAAGTCCCTTCAAGTTGGTTCCTTTTTTTTTTTTTTTGAGAGGAAGAGTGGCCCTGGGCTAACATCCCTGCCCATCTTCCTCTACTTTATATGGGACGCCGCCACAGCATGGATTCACAAGCGGTGCGTTGGTGTGCGCCCGGGATCCGAACCTGTGAACCCCGGGCCACCAAAGCGGAGCTCGAACACTTAACAACTACGCCATGGGGCCGGCCCCAAGTTGATTCCTTTTGACGTGTCCGTATCATTCATTGAGCATTTCATTATTTTCTGGCACAAGAAGATGTTCTAGTCTTTCTCACGCACATTGATTTAGCAAAGATGACTTCAGTAAACCCAAGAATTATATGCAAAATTTTGTGTGATTGTACATTTTTCTGGGGAGCGAGTCTAGCCTAGCTTTTATCAGATTCTCAAAGAAGGTCTTCAACCTCCAAAAGTTTAAGGACTGCTGACTGACACCTCAAGGAAAGACAAGCAGTTCTTTCAGATCTGCCGTTTTTCAGGTTCCTTATTATTGGGTGGCTGGAGGGGTTTAGCACTCTTGCTATCTCAATGACTTCTGTCCTAAAACTATCTCAAGCTTATAGGAAATGCTCAATAGATGTTAGCTATTCAGATTATTAGGGAGGATGCTTGTGCTCTGGTGCTAGATCCCTCGGAGTCTGAGTCCTGAGTATCCTAGTGGAATTTCCAGTTTAGCTGGGTGTAGAACTTATTAAAATAAAGATAAAGAAAAAAAAAAAAGCTATTGCTTTTTGGACAGCATGGGGAAGCAGGTGTTAATTCCTGCAGTGCCCCAGGTGGAGGTTTGTCAAGTCTTCTGAGCTAAGCAGCACTGCACCTGGCAGCCCTGAGATGGGAGATGTCTGGTGGAATCATCCAGATGGCCCTGGCTGCCTGAGTAACCCCCGAGGTTGGTAGTGGTTAGGCTCTTTCAGGAAAGATGGGAAAATACATGTTGTTCCAGACTTCTCACACCTGAGGCCATCTTGTTCTCTCTTTCCTGAACGGCCATAGCAAATTTTATCCTCAGTGAAGCATGAATGTCTTGTGGCATTCATTTCGCTTCACAGACTGTTTGCTGGAAGCTTTCTGCAGGCAGGACTAGAAGGTTTTTTTTTTTTTTTTTTTAATTGTAAGACAATGTGAGATGTGGGAAAAGCTCTCAACCAAAAGAGAGAGCCCTTCACTCTGGCCCCAGCTCCTCAGCAGCATGCTGTGTGAGCTGGACAAGTTACTTGAGGTCTCTGGGCCTCGTTTGCTCATTTGTCACAGGCAGCTGGATTATGGGTGGTGTGGCTTCCTAAAGCTCAGTATTATGTAACTCTACCTTATTTAGCTCCTGTGATATTTGAGTTTTCATATGTTTATACTGTATGCATATATAAATGAAGAGCACCATTTAAACCTGCTTCCTCTATAAGAGAAGAGACTGGTCTCCTTTGTTCTCTGCTGGATCCCCAGGACCTAGAACAGAACCTACACAGAGCAGATGCAGTGAACCAGGCAGGCACAGTCTGGCTTTCATGGTGCTCACATTCCTCTGGTGATATGCACCATGTAGAGAATTCAGCTGAGCTGTTGGGTTAGAGTAACCGGGTGGCTGGTCACGGAAGGCCTCTTGTAGGAGGTAAGATTAAATCTGAGATCCAGAGCCATGTGGATCGTGGTGAAGTGTTCCAGACAGAGGAAATAACACTTGCAAGGGGCTGAGATAGTCCCACATGAGAAGATGGAGAGGACCAGGCTGGTTGCAGCTGGAGATGAAGTGGACAGTTTAAGAAATTAGAGTAGACTGTAGTCAGATGATCGGATTATATAGAACTCGAGGAGACTAAGTATTTTGGGTTTTATTCTGAGCACACACATAGAGAGGCTGTTGTTTGGAGAAGGATAGATGGAGAGCAGGTGGGCAATGAAGGTAGACAATTTAAAAAGAGCAGCAATGAAGATGGAGAGCAGTGAAGAGAGCTGGGATACATTTTGGAGGTAGAATTAATAGGACTTACTGGGCCGGCCTGGTGGTGTAGTGGTTGAGTTCGTGCACCCACTTCAGCGGCCCCAGGATTCACAGGTTTGGATCCTGGGCTCAGACCTACACACTACTTATCAAGTCTTGCTGTGGCGGCATCCCGCATACAAAATGGAAGAAGATTGGCACAGATGTTAACTCAGGGACAATCTTTCTCAAGCAAAAAGGAAGATGGGCAACAGATGTTCGCTCAGGGCCAATCTTCCTCACCAATAAAAAAAAAAAAGGACTTACTGATGGACTGGATGTGGTGTGAGGAGGGAAAGAGAAGAACCAAAGCCAGTTCTATCCCGACGGAAGAAGGGTAGAGCTGATGCCAGTGTCTTTGCCATAGTCCAGGAGTTGGCAAGCTCAATTTTTGGCCGACTGTCTCTTTTGTAAATAAAGTTTTATTGCTCATTCTTTTGTGTTTTGTCCACGGCTACTTTTGGACTATGACAGCCTTTCATATCAAGAGCCAAGTCTGGAAGATTAGAACCTTTTCAAATAAAACCGTGGTCCTGTAAGTTAAAAAGAGGAGGAGAATGGATATCAAAAAGGCAAGGTAGCCACAGGGCCGCATCCCTAGAGATTCTGTTCTCACTGGGCTGGGGGCCTAGGATTTTTAGTCTTACAAGCTCCCCAGGTGAGTCTGATCATTGGCAAGGTTTGGGAACTACTGGCCTCGTAGTGGATGAGTCATGGGTTGTGGAGAGCAGAAGGGGAGACGAGAGGAGTGGGTAAAATGAGGGCAGGAACGTGATGTGGGTCCAACTGCACATGGCTTAGCCACAGCTTCCGTCAGTTCTGGGATTCCCCCACGTGTGCATAGGGAGAGAAAGGGCAGGAGAGAAGCGGGAAATGGCAGGCAAATATACTAAGATTCAAATTGGAAGAGGAGTAATCCTGGGGTCGTGGTAATTTATGTGGCCTAAA
This sequence comes from Diceros bicornis minor, assembly GCF_020826845.1. NCBI lineage: Eukaryota > Metazoa > Chordata > Mammalia > Perissodactyla > Rhinocerotidae > Diceros > Diceros bicornis. The sequence goes on along the minus strand of NC_080764.1, from coordinate 16,561,418 downwards.
CTGTATCCAGCTGGCTCTTAAAGCTGCTGCTTGTGACACGTGTCACTTCCACTCACATTTCATTGGCCCAAGCCAATCATATGGCCATGCTTGTATACAACACGGGGATAGTCTCATGTAGGGAGAGGTACTGAATATTTGTGAACAGTAAGAGTCTACCACGTCGGTTGTTTGAATAAAATTATAATCAGTCTCAGATATGTTTTGGATTTAAGCCTGAGTTATCTGGATTATTCTTTTACTCAGCCTACATGTTCTGGATAAGGAAAGGCTCAACTCTCTCCTTCTCATAGTTTGCAGGGCTGATCTGAGTGTGACTTGGAGATGCTCCCCAGAAAAAAATATTCTTCCTTCCAGGGAGAGCTCAAAAGGGATCCCAGTGCTTGGCTGAGGTAAAGGCTTTGAAACAGTGTATAACACATGTTATAAAGATCCAATTTTCCTGCACTTCTCAACAACCTTCTGACTAGATCCAAATCCCTTTGGGAAAATGACTTAATCTTCCTTTTTTCTTGTATGTTCATCTCCTCTCTGCCAAGGTGGACTGTGCTGTTGGTTAAGTAAATGGGACCAAAGTGAAAGGGGAAAACTACAATGAAGGATGTCGAGTGTAACCATGTGGAGGAAGTGGGATAGTGTATAGAATAAAGCATGAGTTTTGTGGGGTTTTTTAATCTTATTTATTTAAGATTTTATTGATGTCATAATAGTTTATAAGATTGTGAGACTTCACTTGTACATTATTATTTGTCAGTCACCATATAAAGGAGCCCCTTCACCCCTTTTGCCCACCCCCAACTCCCTTCCCCCTGGTTTAACCACCAAACTGTTCTCTCTGTTGGTGTGTTGGTTTATATTCCACATATGAGAGAGGTCATACAGTGTTGGTCTTTCTCTTTCTGGCTTATTTCACTTAACATAATACCCACCAGGTCCATCCATTTGTTGCAAATGGGACGATTTTGTCTTTAAGGCTGAGTAGTATTCCATTGTATATATATACCACATCTTCTTTATGCAATCATCTGTCGATGGACGCTTGGGTTGCTTCCACTTCTTGGCTATAGTGAGTAATACTGCAATGAACATGGGGATGCACAAGTCTCTCTGGATTGTTGATTTCAAGTTCTTTGGATAAATACCCAGTAGTGGGATAGCTGGATCATAAGGTATTTCTATTTTTAATTTTTTGAGGAATCTCCCTACTGTTTTCCATAGAGGCTGCACGAGTTTGCATTCCCACCAGCAGTGAATGATGGTTCCCTTTTCTCCACATCCTCTCCAACATTTGTTATTTTTTGTCTTGGTGATTATAGCCATTCTCACGAATATAGGGAGATATCATAGTATAGTTTGGATTTGCATTTCCCTGATGATTAGTGATGTTGAACATCTCTTCATGTGCCTATTGGCCATCTGTATATCTTCCTTGGAAAAATGTCTGTTCGTATCCTCTGCCCATTTTTTGATCAGGTTATTTGTTTTTTTGTTGTTCAGTTTTGTGAGTTCTTTATATATTATGGAGATGAACCCCTTGTCAGATATATGATTTGCAAATATTTTCTTCCAGTTGGTGGGTTTAAAGCATGAGTTTTGAACAGTCTTGGTTCAAATTCTCACTCTGCCTCTTACTTGTGTGATCTTGAGCAAGTTACTTACCCTCTCTGAGTGGGCTTCCTCATCTGTGGACTAGGAATACTGTCTACCTTGTAGAGTTGCTGTGATGGCTTAATGAGATAGTGTTTGTGAACTGCCTACCACTTAGTAGATGCTCAAGAAATGTTAGATGTTGCTTTTACTGTTATTTAAAGAAAGTAATGAAAATGGCAGATTAAGGAAGTGATGGGTAGCATCAGATGTTCTAAATCTGGCAGCTTCCCTCATTGGTGTTTTGCCTCTCATAAGCCTGTTCACACGTCCATAAGACAGGGAGCCATCAGATGAATCACTGCCATCGCTGTATAAAAGCCCCTGTGATCCAGTTGCTGGAGGACTGGATTCAGTCCAACAGAAAAGTACCAAGGCCGGCTCATGATGTACGTCCCTAGTCAACAGAAGGATTTATGGTGACCCTTCTTTGTTACATGTGGGCCAGGGTCTCTGAGGAGGCCAGGTTTGGACGTGGGAGTGGTCCATCTTACTCGGATCTGCTGAGTTGGGCTGCCAAGAGCTATCGGCACAACGTGGCTGAGCAAGATTCTCTTGAGAGGGCTACAGACCCAATGGGAGGTTTCCCTTTCCAACACCAAGGGAACTGCCACCAGGTGGGTGATACTGGGCAAACCCGCGGTTATTTCTCACCAAGTTCAGTTGCTAAATCTAGTCATTTAAGAAATAAAGAAGTACAAATATTCAAAGAACATTTTTAGTTGAACCTGCACTTGAGCTTCCTGGGGATTTTTTATTGGGTTTGTACTGACGTGAAGTCTTTGTTAAGGGCATAAATCATTTGAGCATCACATTAGCACTACTTTGAGGCTCTTCTTAACTCATGCTCTTCCAAAAGTTTGGTAGGAGAATATTTACTCTCTTAGGGCAAACAGGTGTAAAATGAGAATAGTGTGTAAGATGGGAATAACAGTATCTGTTTCATAGAATTGTTCTGAGGATAAAGTGAGCTATTCTATGTAAAAAGCTTAGACCAGTGCCTGATACATAGCAAATGTTGTGTAACGGTAGCTGTTGTTTTTATTATTATTAAAATAGCCACTTGCTCTAATATGCTACTGAAACTCCACTAGTGATTTGCCGATCACTAAACCCAGTGGATCTTTCTTAGGTCTCTTTCTTTTTCTGCAGGATTGAATGATTTTTATTAAGAAATTTGCTCCCATTTCTGTGCCCATACTGTTTTATAATAGTCTGTTTATCTGTTCCCTCTTGGCCCCACCAAAATGTGAGCCTTGAGAGCAGGGACCATGTCACTAGCCCTCAGCATTCAGGACAGAGTCTGGCTCATTGCAGTGTTCAGGAAGAGCGAGCCATCGAAACAGAAATGGTTCTGTTTGCTGTTGTGTCCTGGCCTTGGCTTCTCTTTCTCCTCTCACCCAATAAGCAGAGCTATATGCTAAGGTTCATTCTCAGCCCTTTTCTCATCTCTAAACTAGTTCTTTTGCAAATCTCATTTTCTCTGAAATCTAATGACCCATTTAGAGTCTCTCTTCTGAACTCCTGTAATGCATCTTCATTTGCCACCTAGATGTCCTGTAGCACCTGAAATTCAACATGTCTAACTCCAAACTCACGGCCTTTTGGAAATCAGTTTTCCTCAGCACTTCCCTGTTTCTGAGAGGAGAACCATGCTTCTTTCAGGACCCCAGGCGCAAAATTGTGGATTCACTGTTGCCTCCTCCCTTTCTGGACTTCCATAATCTTATCACTGAACCAGCCAGGAATCTTGGTTGCAGGAAGAATCAACTCAAACTAACTTAAGCACAAAGATAATTTTTTTCCCTCTCACTTAACTGGGAGTCCAAGAGTATCCTGCTGTCAGTCCCAGAGGAGTCCAGAAGTTCAAATCCTATGTCACAGGGACTCCTGCTTTTTCTACCCCTCACCTCTGCCTTCCTTCCCGTGGGCTCCGTTCTCAGGCAAGTCTGCTCATGTGGCGAGATGGCTGTGAACAGGCCTAGGCCTACATCATATCCTTGTAGCAACACCAGGGAAAGGGAGGACCTTGCTCTTGGGTGAAATAGAATAGCTTCCAGGATTAGCTTTTATTCTAACTAGATCATGTGCCAATTCCTCAACAAGTTCCTGGGGCTGGGGGCTGGGGTGGAGGAAATGATGCTGAGTATCCAGGTCTGAGACCAGGGGTGGAGTCAGCCCACCCAAACCACATGAACAGAGAATGTGGGTGGGATGGTTCTCTAAGAAACGCACGAGTTTTAGTACCAGAAGAAAAGAGGATTTATGTGTGAGAGGCTACCAGCTAAAGAGATGCCTGCCATAGTCTGAGAGATGAGGTGAGTGAGTAGGCCCTGAAAATGAAGAGAGGAAAGATTTTACAGATATCCAGGAGTCAGAATTGACAAGACTTAGACGAGGCTAAGAGAGAGGCAGGAATCAGAGATGGATGACACTAATTTCTGGCTTAAGTGATGGCGAGTGGTAGTGTCTTCCCTGAGACTGGGAACAGATTTTAAAGGAGGAAAGATGATGAGTTGAGTTTACATGTTGATTTTGAGATGTTTGTGGCATCTTTAGGTGGAGATGTCTAGCAGATGTGGGGTGGAGAGATGAATGTGGGGTCACCAGCCATAGCTGATGGTTGAAATCATGGGAGTGGGTGAAAATGAGCCATGAAGACTGTGCATAGTGAGAAGAGGGCCAGGACCTAGCCCAATGAAAATGTTCTAAGAGAGTGTTCCAAGAGTGATTAATAGTATCAAATACTGCAGACGGCAAAGAAAAACTAAAATCGGTCCATCTAATTAGCCACTACAAGGTAACTGATGACTTTGGCGAGTAGTTTCATTGGAGTGGTAAGAGCATAAGCCAGGATTAAGGAGAATCAGGGATGGGATGGGATCTGAGGAAGTAGAGGATTAAAGCGAAGACACTCCTCTGAAGTAGCTTGGCTGTTGTATGAAGATGGGCCATTATTCAGTTTTTTCCTTAAGCCTGTATTCTTGCACTTATCAACACTTAAATTGCTTTGAGTTGCTTTTTGCTTGTAAGTATGCACATCTGATCCACATTCCCAACTAGACTGTAAGTTCTTGAAGGCAGAGTATGACTTATCTTTGTGAACTTCATTAGGACCTAGCACAGTGTTCTGCACACAGTAAGAATACAATTCTTGTTGATTGATAAAACACTGATTTGGAGTCCAGAGCAAAAGGGTCTCCTTCCGTCAGTACCTTGGGCAAGTGTCTTGGGTGCCTGACTATAGTTTTTCTCCCATTCTGGGAAAGAAATGTAGCAATGGAGGTGAGGCAAACTCCAAGAGACCTTCTTAAGCTAACACTCTAGAAGTGGGCAAATGGTTACAGGGTCCTGGAATCCCGGGAGGCGCTCACTGTTTTGAGGGCTACCTGGTATTTATTTACTGATTTGTGGACTAGAAAACAAGGCAAAAGGATGGCCTGTTTTATATACATTCATCAAGCAGAACAAGACCTTTATAGTTCATCACAGACTCCTTTATGTTGGTCAGGGTCTCTGACCTGCCTCAACAAGGCCAAGCAAGAGGACTAATTCCATTTAAAAGAAATTTTTGTGAGTGCTCAAGAAGAGTGAGCTAGCGAAGCAAAAATGGTTCTCTTTGCCTATGTTAAAAGTTCCAGACTGGACTTGGCTGGTTCTTGTACTGAATAGGAAAAGCAGCACAACGTGGGTAAATGAGGCCCTGTGACATCGGGAAAACAGCATTAAACACCTGATTCTCTACGCCTGGCTCTGTCATTGGTTGGGTGCCCTTGGGCAAGCTGCTAGACCTTTCTGAGGCTGTGTTCCAATTTGTAACAAGGGGATAATACCTACCTTGGCAACCTCATTAAATTCCAGTGAATGGCTCACATCATCCTCCCTCCCTACCTCATTCCTTTAGGTCTAAAACTGTATGTAAAAATATTGTATCAAATGAAAAGCAGGAATGGTGATTTTTAACATGTTAAGGACCTACTATATGCTTGGCATTTTGTTCATTTACTACCTGTCTGCAAGGTGCAACTTCAATCACCACTAATTTCCCTGTAACATGTCCCCCTTGTAACATTATCTCCTCCTAGGATCACTGATGTTTCAGACAACAGTTTTAGAGCAAGAGCTTTTAAAGATCAGAATCTATCCTAACGACTTGGCATACTCCAAGAGGCCTGATTGATAATTAACAGCATCTTCATACTCAACCAATCCAGATGGACACAAATCATGCTCTCTGGACAGCATGAAAATCCCTTATAGGCAAGCACTGGAACAGATGCAGAGAGTAAGGATATAAGTAAGAAATAAGGACAGAATGGGCTGTGTGAGTTGTGCATTGGAATATCAGGCATAGAGGTGTAAATGTTTCAGCAATATAGGTGATGCTTACAAGCAATTTTCAGAAACAGGAGAGAAACTCGATAATGAACACGAGGGAAAAATGCAGTCTTAAAGGGGCCGGCCTGGTGGCGTACTGGTTAAGTTCACACACTCCGCTTTGGTGGCCCAGCGTTCACAGGTTGGGATCCTAGGCGCGGACCTACGCACAGCTTATCAAGCCATGCTGTAGCAGTGTTCCACATATAAAGCAGAGGAAGATGGACATGGATGTTAGCCCAGGGCCAATCTTCCTCAGCAAAAAGAGGATTGGCAACGAATGTTAGCTCAGGGCTAATCTTCCTCACCAAAAAAAAAAAAAAAAGAAAAATGCAGTCTTAAGGAGAAAAAAATAGGAAAAGCTAAAAACATGTTTAGTTATCTTGTGCTTAAGTTTTCAAAGGTTATATGAAGATCAAAATGGGAGTGTCTCAAGATCTGCAAGATTTTACTCAATATTTATATCTTTACTTCCTTGTTGCTCCAGGAAATGTTCACAAAATAAGAAAATTAGTGGGTGTTTGTATTTTGTCTCATGAATTGGTTTCCCCAACTGTATGCTGATAAAAGGAATGATACAGGTCACCATCAGTGTGTGAATGTCAGTGCTTTTGAAAATACTAGTTATAAAGCTACTGATTTTAGATGCCCTAAAAAGAGCCCAAGATGTGTGCAGTAATAAGACTCATCCTCATGCCTGAAAGAAGCAGACAGCGCCCTATCAAAGGGCATTCCTAGCTGTGAGCTTGTGCACAGGCATGAGGTCTGTTTACTCAGGGCAATAAAAACAGCCGCTTACTTCAGCTTCATTTGAACATTTATTTTTAAGTGGCCTTTTCTGCCTCAAAAAGGAAAATAACATCTTTAGAATAAGGAAAATAATGTTTGTACCTTTCTTTTTGAACTCAAAATATTAACCATTACTTTCTATGGTCATTAATAGGGCCCAGTTTGCTGGAAATGGTGCATGTAAGGAAAGCTTATCAAGCAGAAACGCCACTGCATAAACCATTCTTCTCTTTTGCTCCTCCTCACCTGCTCCCCCTCACCTCCCTGAAGAGTAACTTTCAAAGCATCTAACAAAACTTAACGTATGTATTTAAGATGATCCACAGCGTTTCTTGCACTACCATCAGTTGGTTTGGGGAGTGGACCTTGCTTTGATTAGTTTCAGATAACATGTCATTAGGCAAGCGCAGTTAGAGGGAGGCTACACAGACACTCCAATGTCACCTCGGCTCTAGAGAGCGTAGCACCTGCCAGAAGCCTGTTTCTCCTTGTTAAATGGCCCCCAGCGTTCACTGGTAACTTGCATCCTTAGGTCATCTGTGCACAACAGTCACTGGTCCAACCTGAAGGCATATATCATTATTGCATTAAGATCCCTAACTTCTTTATGGGAGTTACTGAGTGCTCAAAAGACGTGGTATGCTATTTCACATCACACATTTTCAGAGGAAGTCTGCTTTTCTCCAGCCTTCCAAACAGCATCTACAGATACTCCCATGGGGGTTTTTATTATAAGTTGAGGGATAAGTTTTAGGAAAGAAGGTTTTTTAGGGCGTGTCTCTGAAAGCAACCTGGGAGAAAATCAGAAAACAGCAACATATAAGCGGATCAAGTACAAATACTCATTGTCCTAAGCTATAAGATATTAAGCACAAAATATAAACAACATATTGCAACTTTATTAGATTCTTCTATTGTACTGGCTCATGGCACTCAACCAAGGCCTTAGTAATCTATAACTTGAACATCTTCAAGATGTCACAGTACATAACATGAAATCTGATTAGTGGCACAAGACTAGTCAACCTGTCAACACACTGACCACTAATGTCACAGCTGTGGTCACTTAATGCTTTTATAATAATTCAATCCTAAAGTGAAGATATTCAGTATTACGTGAGGGTTCTCTGCTGCTGCTGTGTAAGTTATCATTCAAGAAAACTTTGCCAGACCAGGCCTAATTAAGGTCAGATACTAGCTGATGCCATTTGGCAGGTAAGTCAAAACTCTGCCTAATATTTAGACTGAGAAAGGCAGCAAGTCTATGAAAAATTATTTGCTCTTTTGGGTTCCTATTCCTACACCTCCACACATTCCCTCCTCAATGTGTCCTGTTCTCCATTCATCTAATGTCCTGATATGACCCCCTGGGTGCTAGCCAAGAAAGAGTGGAATCAGGGTTTTGCTCAGAGCAGGTGAAGGGGGTAGATGGGTGGATGAATGGACAAAGTGACGACAGGAGGGCAGAAAGGACAACATTCCAAAACCTTCCTATTTAATAAAATACTCTTCATGACATCTCTGGGGCTGTAAGCAGAGCTTGTGTAAAGAAGTTCACTCTGACGATTAAGGACTTGTGTGGCCGAGTGAGGCGGTTTCTTAACCTGTCCCCGCCTCCTAACAGGTTTTGCTAGAAGTCTGTGGGCGATGAGGGGGGCAACACCCCTCCCCAGAAGGCTGTTTTACAACACTGGCTGCTGAGGTGGCAGCCCCAGCGGCAGCCATTTTGGAACGGGCAGTTACGGCTGCACACTCTGGAACTTGTCAGGTCTGTCAAGGCTGATGTCTGAGGAGCGTTTCAGTCCACGTCCACGTCAGTGAGGGTCAGTGGTGTCTGGTGGCCACGGTCAGCGTTCTATCCCTTGATGACAGCAATCGGTCTCAGTTTAATGGCCTTCTTGCTGATCCCTGCATCGTGGCAGGTGTTCACGACATCGGTCACATTCTTATAGGACTCAGGAGCCTGCAGGGGAGGAGTTACACATTGTAAAAGTCTAGGTAAGATGGAATCTTTCAAGGCATTAAACTTCACTTGTAATTCAAGAAATGCACATTAAAACAATACTGAGGGTTTTTGTTTTTTGCCTATCAAATAAGCAAAGATTAAAAAGATGATTAAGAGCTCAGTGCTTTAAGGGCATAGTAAGATAAACACTCTCATTTAGTTTTATATTTTTTCTGTATTTCTCAAAATTTCCCCAAAGAATATATCTCACTTGTATAACTAGGAAAAGCAGTAGATGTAACTAAATGAAACATACACACCAATACCTCATTGGAAGGAAATAAACCAAACCATCCTGTTAGTGGTAATTATCTTTGGATGGTGGAGTTATTGGCAATTCTGATTTTCTTTCTTTATATATTTCTACAGTGGTCAAAATTCCTGAAATGAACATGTATGACCTTCACAATAAGGAAGAGTTAGTAAACTACCACTAACACTATATGTGTGTATGTATATATGTGTATATTTATGTACACACACAATTTATTTCTGTTTCTAGCAGACCTTCCCCCTGCATTCCTACCCACGCTCACCGTCTTGCCACCATCAGAACGAATCTCATCACACACACCCTTTATCCCCATTCATGTCAACACAGGAATCTTAGGCCTCCCAGACTGATTCCCACAGGGCTCTGTACATACCCCTTTCTAGCCCATCTCCCATCCCTTCCAATTTCTGAAACTTTTCCACTGAGTCAAGAGCAGAATCCCCTCCTTCTTCCCTTCTTCGAACATTCCCTTCATTTTCTTGTTCCTGCTGAAACATGGATCTCCCCTGAGGATATTACTTCTGCCTCCAACTTTCTGAAGTGGTAGCTATTTTCTCTCCCAAATTGGGTCATGCCCTTAGGCCCAGAAGCGGGACAGGTGTCCCTGCTCTTCACAGATCCTTCCAGACCATTCTCTGTCCGTCCTCCCTAAGCACTCCCAGTTTTGAGTCCTGCAGTCTTCATTTACACCACCTTCATTTATACTACCTCTTCTTGTTGCAGTTCTCTGCTGGAGTCTGAATCACTCCCCATCATTACTTGAAGATTTCTAGTTCCTGGTTCACTGTCACTCTCTCCTGCTCTAGTTCTGAGTGATTTCAGAATCCACAAGACAATCCTTTCAGTACCGTGGCTTCTTACTTCCTTGATTTCTGCTCTTTCAATGCCTGTTACCTCAGCCACTCACTTCCAGGGTCATACCCCAGAACTTGTCATTATCTATGATTACAACTCCTCTATAATCTCAGTTTCAAGTACCCAGGCTCCTGATCACAGCCCAGGTTTCCAGCTCCCTCCCCCTTATGCTCCATCTCCAACAATCCTTTAACCCCATGAGACTTACGATCCCTTTGCAACACCCTCAAGAACCCTACTTCTTTCACTGTGCCATACTTGCAACCCTGATTAAAGGTAACTCAACATCGATTTCATGCCTGCAGCCACACAGTTGAATGTAGTTGAAAAAAACACCTAACCACTGAATTTAGCCCAAAGTGGGCCCTTGGTGCTGTCTGGCAATCACCAAAAATTTCACGAGGCCAATTCCTCTTTCTGTCTCTTAGATGACTGTATCATACTTTCTCCTGCAGCCTCACTCTCAGTTGCTGGCCCTACTTCCTATTACACTGAAAATAGAAACAACCAGAACAGAATCTCCATAAACTCGCACCATCTTTCCTGACTACCTGCATCTGTACCTTCTCTTTTTTATTAAGGTTGAATTATCTGAGCTCCTAGCAAAGACCAACCTCATCCACTTGTGCACCAGATCCCATCTCCTCTCATCTACTCGACGACACTGCTCCAGTAATTCCCTCCTCTTTTTCCCATCATCAATCTCTCTTCTAGATTCTTCTCATCAGCATGCAAACGCATTTAGTCAGATCATGTTACTCTTCTGCTCAGAATTCTCCAATGTCTTCCCATCATCTCACTCAGAGTCAGAGCAAAAATCTTTTTGTAAAAGAAAAGACAAAAGACCCACATGATGTGGTGCCCCCTAACTCTAACCTCATCTCACTCTTGCTTGCTCTTGTCACACTGGCCCCCTTGCTGCTTCTTGAACATCCAAGCATAATCTCACCTCACAGTTTTTGCACTTGCTGTTCTCTCTGCCTAGAAAGCTTCCCCCTAGATCCCCACACAGCCTGTTCCCTCATTCCCTTGAGGTCCCTACTCAAACATCACCTCACTACACCCTATCAGAACTGTATCCACCCCCAACTGCTCTCTGTCCTCCTGGCCATTTTTACTTCTTTTTTTTTTTTTTTTAAAGATTTTATTTATTTATTTATTTCCCCCCCAAAGCCCCAGTAGATAGTTGTATGTCATAGTTGCACATCCTTCCAGTTGCTGTATGTGGGACGCGGCCTCAGCACGGCCGGAGAAGCGGTGCGTCGGTGCGCGCCCGGGATCCAAACCCGGGCTGCCAGCAGCGGAGCGCATGTACTTAACCGCTAAGCCACGGGGCCAGCCCGCCATTTTTACTTTGTAGTACTTATCGTCATCTAACTATCACTATACATTTAACACTATACATTTTACATTTGGTAAGTTTCACAAGGAAGGGATTTATGCTAGTTTTGTTCACTGCAGTATCCCCAGCATCTAGAACAGTACCTATAGCAGATATTTCATAAGTATTAGCTGAATGAGTGAATGAAAAAAATCATTTGTAAAACATGCAAGTAAAAAATATACCAAATGTTAATAGAGCTTATCTCTGGCTGGTGGAACTCTAGATGGTTTCTGTTTTCTTCTTTGTATTTTCCAAAACCTCTTAATTTAAACATGTTATTCTTAAAATCAGGGGAAAAGTTAATAGTTATTAAAAAATAAGGTTTTGTCATACTCTGACTCTGTAATCCTACTTTTGGGATTTCACTCTAATTATTAAAACATCTGGGAAAAAAGCTTCATGCATGAAGACACTCACTACAACTTAATTTTTTAGTAGCAAAAATTTGGAAGCTTCTTAAATGTCCAATATGGGTACTGAGCAATCATTAGAAAGTGACACAAACAATTTTATAAAAATGTGCTAAATTAAAAAAAGTACTACAAAATGTTTGTAAACTATGATTATAACTAGTTTAAAAAAAGCATTTAGGGGAAAAAAAATGGCAATAAATATCCTACAAAAGGAGGTAAATATTAGGGCACTGAGTTTCTGGATGACTACTTCTTTTCTCTTAAACTTTTTAAATGAGTTATGTTGGTTCTAATTTAAATATGTACATATGTGTACAGATACATACATATAATTTAAACAAAATCTTTGCTCCCTTGTGAATCAAACAAAACTGTTTCCCCAAACATTTTCCCCCTGCTTTTTCAAATCTGCTTTCCAATTTAAACGTAAGTATATAGCTGTGCAAAAGAAAGGTTAAAATGAGTCAGCTCAAACTATTTTAAAGCTTAATATGTAGACAGAGACTATACACAAAAAGAAAAATTATTCTTATGGATTTGTCTCATAATTAATCTCCAAACAAAAGAGAAGACAATGATAAACTGTAATTGAGGTTATTTTAAAAACAACAACTTCTGTTAGCAATACCAAAAATTGCTGTCTCTGCCAGTGAACTGGCATAAATCATAAACAATTTTACACTGAATATTTATCAAAATTTCACTTACCTCTTCCATAACCAGTTTGGGTGAGGCAACACGGATTGCAATTCCCATATCTGCCAATTTGTCTAAGACATCCTGGAAATCTAAATTACGTCGAGATTTTGCTCGAGACAATGCACGGCCCTGGAATAAGAAAGGAATAAACTTCACTTTATAAATTCTGAGCTACAATTTATGTTCAATCCCAGCAATTATTTAAATCCTTAGGATTATATGCTTTTTCCTTGACTTCTTTTTAAACTAAAAAAGAGTTAAAAAACATCTTTTTCTATTTTATCAACCTTATTATGTGCCTTTTGTTATAAGCCTCATCATATCCTTTTGGAAAACAAATTTCCATCTATACAAAGCACTTAGTATTTCAAGATTTAGTTTTGTGTTTCTAACTACTATTAATTATCAATTCAGTAAAAGTATACTAATTTTTAATTGTAAACAGTATGTCATCACAAAACCTTTGTGCTCTCTGCAATTTAAAACAGTTTCTCAGGGCCGGCCCCGTGGCTTAGCGGTTAAGTGCGCGCACTCTGCTGCTGGTGGCCCCGGTTGGGATCCCGGGCGCGCACCTACGCGCCGCTTCTAACGGCCATGCTGAGGCCGCGTCCCACGTACAGCAACTGGAAGGATGTGCAGCTATGGCATACAACTATCTACTGGGGCTTTGGGGAAAAAAAAAAATAAATAAAATTATAAAACAGTTTCTCCACTTGAGCACTACCGAAGTTCTGGACCAGATAATTCTTTGTTGTGGGGACTGTCCTGTACATTATAGGATATTTAGCAGCATCCTGCCAGTAGCACAACTCCCCTCCTCCACTGTGACAATCAAAAATGCCCCCAGACATTACTAATGTGTATGTGTGGGATGACCCTGGTTTTGATCAGTGGGTTAAAACTAGGAGTTGGGAGGCAGCTGGAAATGAGAAAGGATCAGAGAAAAAAGTGTGGTTAAATATATTTGTGAGTGTCTGTCCTATGAGAAGGTATTCTAGACAGTTTCTATTTTCCACTCCATCACTAGCTAAGCACTCTGATGGCTTAGAATAGGGGTTGGCAAACTGGTTCTTGGGCCAAATCTAGCCTACCACCTGTTTTTGTAAATAAAGTTTTATTGCAACACAGCAACGCCCATTTGTTTATGTATTGTCTATGGCTGCTTTTTCACTACAATGGCACAATCAAATAGCTGCTACAGAGACCATGTGGCCCGAAAACCCTAAAATATTTACTGCCTGACACTTTATAGAAAAAGTTTACCAACCCCTGGCTTAGAAGATAAGAGGCAATATGTTAAAATAGGTGTGCAATCTACACATGGGCTCTGATTTGCAAATAGGGCATATCCCCCAAATCTTCAGTGAACCCACTCAATAAGGAATAAATTATGCAAATTACTAGGTCTGGTAAATTGCTGAGATAAGCTGTGATGCACATTTGCATCAGTTAAAGTTCTATCAGTTATGCTAGTATGACAATTTCTCAGTCTGGATTTTGTGCCCTTGCAGAGATGAGGAACAGTCCCTGGCCCTACCACGACCCCACTAAGGTACAGATACTAGGTGACCTCAGTTGGTCACCAGGCAGCATATATTATGGAAATAAATTCACGTAGAAGATAAAACAGACCCAAACCTCTAATTTGTTAATGCTCAATCAAGTACATTTACCTGTCAAAATGCAAAACAATGACTAAACTGAAGGCAGCATTTCTAAGTAAGTTTCTCTTTTCCTTACCGCTCCATGACAGGTTGTTCCAAAGGTCTCAGTCATGCCCTGTTCAGTGCCAGTAAGAACATAACTACAGGTTCCCATGGTGCCACCAATGAGCACTGGTTGTCCAGTAAGCTGAGGATGCACACAAATCAAACGTGTTAAAATGAGCTTTTTATGCCTGAGATTTAGATTTTCCTTTGCATTGGAGGACCGTGGGAGAAACCTGGGCCTCTAAAACGCATTGTTCTCACAACTACATTATGACGTTATTTTCATTCTTTGATAATTGAGAGGGGAGAGAAGAGGAAGAGAGTGAAAATGTGAGGACCAGGAAGGCAGCAGATGACAAACTCAATCTAAGAGCAAAGCAAAATTCAAAGATGCAGGGAAACGTTCGCAGGAAGAACATCCTGAGCAGGGCGCCTGCCCTCTCCAGCTTCGGTTTCCTCATTTGCGAGATGGGAGCAGGCTAAGGGTCTTTCTAACTCTATCACAGCCAGACACCAGAAGGATAAGAAAAATGAAAGACTGAGTTTAATCGTAATTATTTTCCAATCACTCAAAGGCTTTGAAAAGATAACCTTAATTCATCTTAATTAAGTACAATATTCTCCATGCAGCACTTTTTGGACAGCACACTGCGAGCCCAGATGACGGGGCAGTCACTGCTTCAGAGAAGACTGGAAATCACTGTTTTTACGGATGACAGATTATTTTCTTTTCACAATTGCTGCTTTCCTGTTTAAATTCATCCATATTTAGAACTATCTAAATCATGCCCCCATTGCTTAAAACCACAAATGGCTTAGTACGTACTTGGTAATCCACAGCAATGAGGGGATGGTGAGGAGGGAAAGCTCGGGTGGATCCCTTCCTGTGTACTAACAGCGTCCGCTCCTTCCCGTCCACCACATGCTGTTCTACTTTGGCGATATTGTGAGAAACATCATAGATCACGTGTAGGTCCAAGTCATCAGGGGTTGTGTTGAAGACCTTGGCAAAAGCCTAAGAGAAAAAGCTGAAGTTAAAAGCAGCCAGAACCAGCTCTTTAGAACTTATCTGACTGATTTCAGCTAGTCTGTTCCCGAAGGGAGTGAGGGCTTTAAGAATTCAGAAACAGCAGTATTACTAATCTTCATGTAAGGGACAAAAACTGTCTTTTAGACCACATAGCAAATTCCACTCCATAAATTCCAACTTTGGATGAAAAGCTGCTTGGCTACTCTTGATGCCATCCTTCAGAACTGCTTCTTCCTTAGCCTTCTGAATCTTGGTGAACGCCACTTCTAACCTCTGCAGCTCAAGGCAAACCTAGGAATAATTCTGGCTTCTCTTCTTCCCTTACTCCCCATGCCTGATACCCTGCTGATTTAGTTTAAGGAGACACCAAAAGCTTGGACACTTTGCCAATATCTTAAATATTTATTACATAAATTTCTAAAACCAGAGTCTAGAGGCTTTGATTTGACTATACTATGCTTTAAAGCACTTAACTTCACCATGAATAACTTAGAACAGAAGAGCAACTTCAACTGTACCTGACGGGTTAAGAAGGTCATGGAGGAGCGGTTGACCCAGGCATAGTTCCCAGCTGCTGCCATTCCCTTCAGATAGTCCTGACCCTCTGGGGAAGCGATTCGAGCACAAGCCAACTGACGGTCATTGACTATAATCTTGTCTCTCTTCATGGCTTTTTCCATAGCTACCAGTGCATCTGGAACAAGAGAGGCGCAAGTCCAAACCAGCCAGCTTTCCCTTTATAATTCAGATTTACTGCAGAAAGGTAGGCTACATTCAAACCCATTCCATGAAAAAACAAGTAAAACACAACTTTCCTTTTAAAGTGTTTCTGAGTTCATGTATTTGCTTGGTCAAGACATACTTATGGAGAATCTTCTCTGTCAGAGCTGTGACACAAGTTACGTGGGCTACAAAGACAGTATGTGCCCTCTAGGAACTTGTAAGGGAATGAGATGTGTACATGAACAGCAACAACATGGTCTTAGTTACTCCTTTCCTCGCAAGTGAATGAATGAGAACAGAAGTAGTAGAATACATTTTATTACCATCATGGTTTTTTAAAAATAATTCTTAGGGACTTAATATAAAAGAGCTGCTGACAAGTTGCTAGATCTTCTGCAGGAAAGTGAAAACCATGACAAAGTGTAGAGAAGTACTCAGCAAAAAGTTCAGAAATACTAGTCAATGCTCCATATATTTGCTAGATTAAATATTCCAATAGCTCAGGCTGGCACAAATTATTAAATTCCCATAGGATAAAATGTACATACAAGGATGAACTATCATACACAATTTAAAGTTTATAATAATTTCCATGTGTCTATGTAACTTTTCATATATTCATAAATCCTTTCACACATCCTACAAATCATCCAAAATGACCTTCCCACTATTTCCCTGCCTTCTGCTTTTGTTCATGCTGTCTTTTGGTCATAAATGTCCTTCACGTGTGATTGTCCAAACTGTGAACGTTATGTGTCTGTTTCCTAAACAATTTGTCTCTTCTATTTTATCAATTACTACCTTCTGGCTTTACTTTTTCTTTTTAATGAACATGACACCTCTCTCATGAGACAATTTGGGGGCAGAGTCCTTGCACTATTTCCTCACTGAATCCACTATAACACGTAATCTTGCGGTATAGGTATCTACGATATATTTGCATACATCATATACTCTATAATTTAAGGTATTTCTTGCTCTTTCAAGGCCAGGTAGAAAGACATAATAAACAGAGCCAAGTAAACATAATCAACAGAGCCAATATGTACTGAGTTCTTACTAAGTGTCAGGCACTGATGCAAGTTCTTTACATATATTATTTCATTTAATCTCCTACGACAATACCATATGAAATAATCGTCGTTCCCATTTTTTTCAGACAAGGAAGTTAAGGCCCAGTGAGGTTAAGTTGTTCAAGGTCACACTGGTAATTAGGAGAACCAGGGTAAAAACGTACACAGTATAGTTACAGAGCTTTCTCTCTTAAATCTCTATACAGTTCCCCATAAAATGTATATTTTAACACCAAGACAAAAATGAGGTCCAGAATATACCTGTGGCTACTTGGTGGCCCAAGCCTCTGCTTCCACTGTGGATCATCACACACACCTGTCCTCTATGGTCGATGCCCATTTTCTTAGCAGCATACTCATTGAAAATCTCATCCACAACCTGGATTTCTGCATAGTGGTTGCCTGCTCCCAGGGTCCCCAACTGCAAATGTAAGAATGTCTGATAAAATAGCTTCTATTCCAGTTAAAAAAAAAAATCCATTTAAAAAGCAAATAGGTAAAAACAACGAATAACAACAAAAAAATAACCAAACAGTGTTTTACGTAATAAAAAAATTTCTAAGCCTTAGAAATGCTTCATTCATTTAAAGCAATATTCCACACAACAAAAATAATGTAGAGCAGCCTCTGAAGTTTACTGTATTATTATCTCCTTGAGGTAGACACATATTAAAAGCTTCATAAACCCGAACTCAGACCATCTTACGGCTCATAGGACGTTTTAAACATTGTGGAGACAAGGGTCAAATTTTGGGATGAACTCTGGTGAATGCTGACTCTTACACAAGGTCCAAGTTTAAATGATTTCTGAAACATCCATGAGTTCACTGACACCCTGCATTATCCATCACTGAAAGAATATACCCCATAACTGGAGTTAACAGACGATTTTGGGAACCAGAGAATGGCGGTGCTGAAGAGCCTTTAGGGGTTGCCCGTTTTAACTATCCCAATTTTCAGATGAGAAAACAAGACCCAGAGAGGCACAAGAGGCTTGCTCAAGGTCACTGTGAATTAGTGGCAAAGCCATCACAATTACACACAATTAGCTGTAAATTTCAAACATCTGGTATATTCTTATCTCATAGACACCGTGAACTGACAAGGTATCTCTTTTCATCTTAGACCCCAGAAAACTTTCAGCCAAATGTGTAGACTGTCCAAGTATGAACATATATGCAATTTTTTTAAGTCTTATAATCATATCCTATTTTCCTCCCATCCACTCTAATTCACCATATTTTGTTTTATTTTATGAACATCTGCAAGCTCCTGATAGCTTTTTAAGAGTAAGAAGGAGCCATAAACAAACAAATTTGTGTTCTTTTTGATATAATGTGAAAAAACCTGGGGCTGTATTTGCTACATAGAAGACAGACTTTTCCCCCAACAAAAAAATATTAAAAAAATGAACATGTCATCCCTCCAAAGAAAGTGTTACCTGAGGAAGGCCTCTTTTTTTAGCCCTTGGAGAGACCTTATTGGGGTCAGCTTGCAGCATCCTTCCATACTCCTCACAGTGCTCCTTGTCTTCAGCCCAGGCATAGCCTTCTCTGAGGGACCAGTCCACACCCATCTCCAAAGCCTCCTCCAGGTCTCTGAGTGAGTAATAAGGTGCTGGTCATTTCAGAGCCAAGGCAGAACAAAATCTAAGGACGATCACTTCTCAAAAAGGCAGAAGATAACGCTACATATACTGACTACTGCCTGTGTACCTGGCATTGTGCTAGATACAGTTTATGCTCTTAGCAATTCTAGTTTTTTGAGACAAGCAGTTACATAAATAATTGCAATATTACATAGTAAATGCCCTATTAGAGATGATTATCATTCTGGACATTTATACAGCCCCCTGTACTTTTCAAATCTTATTTACATTAGATTTGACTCTCTGATCCTGAATTCAATAAGGTGGTGATTAAGTATAAAGAAAATTGATAACCATAATAAAATATCACTATCTACCACTAACTTTACCACAGCTACTGGCCTTCATTAATAATTTATGAAAAATTACAGTCAAATAATAAATAAAGCTATCTACATGTTCTCAGGTGACACAGGTTAAATTTTAAGGTCTATTCCCCTCTTCACAGAAGTAGTATGTGGCTTCATTGCACCTGCATTTTGAAGCTGAGGTACACAATACATTAAACTCCTAGAAGGAAAAAGCTTTGATCTTCATCTAAGGTCCACCCCTCTTCCAAAACACTACCAGGAGAGATTTAGGACACAATTCCTATCTAAAATATTTGTAAAGATGCTTGGAATTTATATTTTCCAGGTATGCTTTTCCAAGTGGGGCTTGGAATATACGTCAGGGACTACATGTCAGGGACCACATGAAACCACAGAATGAGTATCTTCCGAGTGTATCAATTTTATTCCAAGTTTCTTTTTTTGTTGGAGGGGAGTTGTATAATGTGACAGGTAATAGCTAAAAACACTTTAATATTAATGTATGTACATAAATTTGAACAGAATGCAAAATTCACATGAATTTTAAAGATAGAACAGAAGATGTTAAAGAAACATACTTGTTAAGCACACCCTTCTGCAAAGTTTAAGGTGCACAGCTTTACATGAACTATGACACAGTACAGTCAATGGCTATCGCAAAGGCAGTTATGCTGTAGCCTTATATTTCTCTACTTTGGAAATATATAACATCTTAGTCGAAGAAGACATTCAGTGCTATCATTCCAAAAGGAAGGTCATGGATAAATAACGATTCACTGAAAAAAGGCAGTGGGTTCAGAATACAGCCTCTGAAGCCAAAGCATCTTTAGTTCGAATCCTAACTTTACTTACTAGCTTATTTACTATTACCTCTCTAAACTACAGCTTCCTCTCTTGTAAATTAGGGATATTAGGGTTATTATCTAGACAAAATGATATGATACACGTATACTATAGCACAGTGCCTTGCACAAAGAAGCGCTCAATAAATGTCAGTGGATATTATTCTAAATTCTACTATAGGTCAAAGGCTGTTACAATGAACATCCATTGACTAATATCTATAATAAATGGGCTGGACTTCATGCTTAAAAAACCAATTCATTACTACTTCCTGAAAAGTGACTGAACAACCCCCATCTCCTCAGAGTCCTACTGGAACTAAGTGTGAGGGTCATGTGGGTATTATCGCTCTCACTCTATTTACTGGAAACTTGTGCTCTTACTTGGCATTCATTGGGATGACACCTTTTGATCCCACTCCAACAGGAATGTGGTCAAACATAGCTTGGGCAAGCTGCTCCTTCACAGGCTGCACATCACTTTCATCTAAATTGGTTCTGAGTAAGCGAACACCGCAGTTGATGTCAAATCCGACGCCACCTTCAGAGAGAAAAGTTAGTCAGATACTGGCAAAATCAGGTAGGGCATTGTTACCTACGGTCCCACCATTAATATAGGGTTTAAAAGATAGCCATCCTTTTAAAGACAACTATGTTTTAAAGTAGCCAACAAAGTGGTTCTCTGAGGTAAAGTCTGATGACATCAAAACAATTTAAAGTAACACACATATTAAAGGTACTCTGTAGGCCAGGGAGGCAATAATGAACAATGAGTAACATCTAGACTAGAGATTAAAATGTGAATTATGTGTTTCTCTTTTTTTCTTGATTACTCTTGTTGGCAATTTATGAATTCTATTAGTCTTTTCAAAGAACCAACTTTCGGCTTTGTTGATCCTTTCTATTGTATATCATTTCACTAACTTTGCTTTTAATTACTTCCACCTTTCTACCTTTTTTGGGTTTAGTTTGTTGTTCTTTCTCTAACTTTTTGAGATAGATACTTAGATCAATGATATTTTAGCCTTTTTCTTTTCTAATTTGTGCATTTAAGGCTATGTATTTCTATCTAAATATAGCATTAACAGTAACCCACAGTTTTTAGACATAAGTATTTTTTATTAACAGTAGTTAACATTATTTTGTAGTTTCCATTATTTTTTTTGACTTGTGGGTTATTTAAAAGCATATTGCTTAATTTATAAATACTTGGGAGGGTTTTCTAGTTTTTGTTGTTACTGTTGTTAATGATTTCTAACATTAAGTTAGAAATATCTACCAGTGGTTCTTAAGTGTGGTCCAGAGATCTTGCTGGTCTAGAAGACTAATTGTATAATGAGGCTAAGACATTTTGGCCTTTTAAACTTATTCTCTTGTGTATACAGTGAAGTTTTCCAAAGGCTACATGACATGTGATAACTTGTTTGCTCTGATGGATAACGAAACACGTACTTGTGTATCGTTTTAAAAATTTCTCAGTTTTAATTTCTAGTAAGGTAAACACTGATAAAACCTTTTGAAATCAACCCTCAACAATTTTTAAGAACACAAACGGGTCTTGAGTCCAAAAAATTTGAGAACTGCTGCTCTATGATTTCAATGCTTTGAAATTTGAGATCTGCTTTACGGCTCAGCATGGACATTTGGTCAATTTTGGTAAACATTCTGTGTGCACTTGAAAAAAATGTGTATTCTACAGTTCTTGGATGCACATAATGTGTGCACACACAAGCATGCACATATATTAGAGGTCAAGATGTCAAGTTTTTTACCCAGATTGTTCAAATCACCTATATCCTTACAGATTGAAATCTGCCATTACCTCAAGAGAAAAACAGTGCTAAACGGTGGGCTCACGTAATTACACTTTTCCTCTGGATCTTAGCCTCACAAATTCTTACTGCCTTAACGGCTTTCGTATGCTTTCAAATAGATGTGTTTTGTTTTTGTTTTATTTTTGAAAAATTTTATCCAGCCTTTCTTGTTATTCTTGGCAGACGATTGGTCTTAAACAACCCTGACCGCCATTGCTACAGGCAGAACTCTCAAGATATAATTTAAACTTTCATCTTTTTTTTCAGACTCTGAAAGCAAAGATATTACTTCTAGTAAAATATTTTCAGTGACAGCACCCCACAGTAGAAAAGATGTATACAAATAGAGGTGAGTAATAATGACAATAATGAAAGCAAACTCACCAAGTACTTCCTGTGTGCCTAGCACTGTTCTAAGTATTTTACACATCTTAACTCATTTAATCTTAACAATAATGCTATGTGGTAAGTAACATCATTAGCTCCAATTTGCCCAAGAGGTAACTGCGACACACAGAAGATACATAATTTGCCAGGGAAGTATTTCAGTTTGTCTTCTACCCAATGTCTAGATAGTGCCTGGTATACAGTAGGGGCCCAAATAATTTTCAATAAATGTATGCTTTACTTGATACTTCAACAGCCTCTGTCACAATTAATTCTCTCAGTAAATGGGAGGAAAAGAAATAATAGAATATGAGACTGAGAAGCGCACACACAAAAAGAAGCCAAACAGCTGACAGGAGACGTGCACAGTGACCTTACCTGGGGATACCACTGCCTCAGGGTCATTCATATCAAAGGCTGCCATATTCCCAATAGCAAACCCGTAACCTGAATGGACATCAGGAAGCCCAATGGATCGCTGCAAGAGAATGAGAAAATGAAATACAGCCATCACAACCTGGCACCCTGGTGACCTGATACTAATTCTCAAACAGGCTGTGGACTGAAGTCTTCCCCAAATCAAAATTCTGTGTTCATGAAATTTTCTCTATTGGTGGAAATTAGCTATAAAAACTCCTACTATAAAGCTAAATACAGCAGGAAAAATCCTTTGTATAAAATTTGACCGTTAAGGAAACTGAAAGCAGAAAAGCTTCAGTATAATGTGACATAGGAGGACTACATACTAACTTTAATGTATTATTACATTTTAAAGATGATCTTTAGACACTGACAAATCGTGGTCGTGTTGGGTTGAGGAGGAATATATCCAATTTATACAGGTCCTTAGTGTTTAAGCAATCATAGACAAATGTAATCCATTTGATGCTATGAATATTGTATACTTTCTACATCTGGGGCCTAGAAAAGGATCCTGATCTAGGAAGGATGCAGGTCAAACATGGTTAAGGATATATTATAGACACCTAGACACTTATGAGTTCCTTAAATGCACAAGCCACATCTTTTCATTTTTTCCCCCAAGCATAGTAACTGGCATAAAGATCTCAAAAAGTGTCTTTTGTGAGGCTGGCCCCGTGGTGTAGCAGTTAAGTGCATGCGCTCTGCTGCTGGCGGCCTGGGGTTCGGAACCTGGCCGTGCACCAACACACCGCTTGTCAGGTCATGCTGTGGCGGCGTCCCACATAAAGTGGAGGAAGCTTGGCACAGATGTTAGCTCAGGGCCAGTCTTCCTCAGCAAAAAGAGGAGGATCAGCATGGATGTTAGCTCAGGGCTAATCTTCCTCACACAAAAAAAAAAAAAAAAGTGTCTTTTGAGACCCAGCCCTGATGGCCTATTGGTTAAAGTTCAGCATGCTCTGCTTCGGCGGCCCAGGTTCAGTTCCCGAGCACAGAACCATACCACTTGTCTGTCAGTAGCCATGCTGTGGTAGCGGCTCACATCGAAGAACTAGAAGGACCTACAACTAGAATATACAACTATGTACTAGGGCTTTGGAGAGGGGAAAAAAAAAAAGAGAGGAAGACTGGCAACAGATGTTAGCTCAGAGAGAATCTTTCCCAGCAAGAAAAAAAAACAGGTCTCTTGAATGGATTTATTTTAACATCTTCCTCTAATAGTGGAATGGGTACGTTAGACTGTGGAGGGGGCCCACTTGTACCATCCAGTTCTATCCTTGTTATCGCCCCCGCCCTCCTTTTCCAATCATGTCCAGAATAGCTATACTGTCCTTTCTCCCTCTCCTCAGTCCTAACCCTTAAACTTTTTTCCATTCTTTCTCTAATCATCCTCTTGAATGGGCCACAGTGAAACTTTCAATGGTGGTACAATGATCTAAGAATAAAGATGTACTAGAACAAAGAAACAAGAAAACAAACACTACTTCCAAGGTTCTCTAGTGCTTATAGATTCTAGCCAAAGGCAACTAGAAACTAAGAAGTTATCCAGACTCAATTAGTTCTTTAAGTCCCATGGTTATTTCTAGACGTTCAAAGACACCACTGTCAGTTGGATGTGGCCATTCATCCATTAAACAAACATCTAGACTAAGAGAAAATATAAATGATTAAAGCTCTGAACACAAACTCACATGAACAATCCCAGGCAGGGCTGCCACATTGCCAATTTGTTTCATGGCTGGCAGGAAGCCACCAACACCTGAAGACAAAAATTTAATATTAGAAAAGAGGACACATTTGATTTTTAGTATATTCATATGTTTCTAGATCACACTGAATGAAAGGGTAGTGGTTAGGACTACTAAAACAACAAAGCATGTAAAGGATGTCTGAGATGGAAGCGGGGAGGGAGCCTCTTCTGGAAGGCAGCACACGCACAGGAATTAGTGAGGGCAACTAGAATAACCATAAACATGCTGTCAGTGTTCTGTGCAGACCGCAACAGGGCTGCTTGCAAACACCGTACTGGGATATGTAAAACATAACTATTAAACATTATGTTGTCAATATAAAAAATGTATTCTTTTCAATAGTTCATATTATTTATAGAAAAAAATCAACACTGGTTTTATTGTAAGTGACAAAGAAGGGCAATGTGGAAGAACTGGGAAAACACTGGATTGAGAGTTAGGAGTTCTACTCCTAGCTCTGTCACTTGGTTGCTGTCATTTTAGACACATCAGCATACCCTGGTGGGGAATGGGGTGCGACTTAGTCTGTTGAACTAAAAACTAAAAGGGTTAAAACTAGATTTCCATTCCACCATCACCGTTAGAGCATTATATTAGAGCTTTATATATTTATCTCTAAATGTCACTACAGTTCTGCAAATAGGTGTAATAAACTTTCTTTTACAGACAGACAACTGAAGTCCAGTGAGGCTAACCAGTGTACTGGTTAAGAATACAGATTTTGGAATCAGACACGTGTGGATTTAATTCTGGCTCTGTCATGAGAAACTGTGCAACCTTGGACAAATTAAAATTACTTAACCTCACTGAGCCTTGACTTACATTTCTGTAAAACGGAGATAATAATATCTTCTTCTTAGAGTTACTCTAAAAATTACATAAGATAATTTATGTAAAGCAGCTAGTAAAGTGCCTGGCACATATCAAGTGCACAATAAATGGTAGTTCTTGGTATTACTGTCCAAGGTTAGCTGTGAAAACGACCAGGTCCACCCAGCTCCAAATGATTTCTACAAGGCCAGGTGGCTAACAATGTGATCACAAATAAGTAAGTTTTTTTGGTCTCATTTCAAGTCTTGGTCATTCCTTTTGTATTTTTAAATTATAATTATTTGAATTACCATTTTTTTCAGACCACAGAGAAGACACCACTTGTACTATCAACGTAAAACGCAAATGTACTTACCACCACCTCGACAGGCATTCCTTAATTCCTCAAACATTAATTTTTCCAGAGCATCATTCACATAGAAAACTCCTTCCACCTGGTACCAAAGAAAAGGAAAAACTATGTCTGAGCACATGAACATGATGTATAGGCACCGGACAGAAAATAAACACTGTATGCAATATTCATTTTGCTTTACTCTTTATAAAACACTTTCACATTACCTTAAATAGGCAGAAAACTTCCTATCAAAAACTACAAGATGTACCCATCTTTAAATATATCTTAAAAATGTATTTTGCCAAGTTCACAAATTGTTTTGTTAATTCTCCTCTCAAAGCCACATTTAAGAATTCAACAGGTAAAATATTTTCTGTGCGTGTGATAAAGAAAAGTCTTCCAACTACACTCTCACTAAGGCCACAAGGTCCCAGCACTCTTGTGCTTCGAAAGTATCAATGGGTTTTGTAGAAACAGACAAACCAAAAACTCAAATTGTAAACATAACAATGTAGTCATCTGACCTTAGTGTACTTTTTGTGTGCTAAAGGTAACAGCACATTTCATGTTCTTGTGTCCTACGCTGATTTACAAATCTACACTTTGGTAAATAACGAGTAAAAAAATTTTAACATGTAGCTATGTAGCTGTGTGCTCAGTTCTACAATTTACATAATTTTAAGAGAATAAAGAAGCTTAACAATAGAGGCATACAAAAGGCAACAGAGAACATAATTATGTAAATACCAAAGGCCAGACCATTTTTATCAGTGATCAAATACCATGAAGGAGCTGCTATCAGGAACTTTTACCAAGAACAGGATCATAAACCTTCAGTGCACTTGCATGGCACCTTAAGTGATTTCAAAAACCATTTAACAACATATGCACGAAAACCTCCTAAATGCCTTCTTTCTTCACTTTAATGGAAAATAATAAGCACAAACGGAGAAGAAGCCTGAGAGACACAGGGAGCCCAGGCTCTCAAACCCTCTGATATTGGGCTCCCAAGTCTCCATCTGGAATACATCATCCGGTCAGAGGAAAAGAAGAGCACTGGACACCAAGTCCTGGCTGAGTTTCTTATTAGCTACAGGAAGCTGTGTCACCGACTGTTCCTCAAGGTCCTTCTGGAAAGCGAATATTAAAAACAACCCCCTGCCCTGTGAATTTTCTAGGCTGTTCCGAAGAACAAGGCTGTTTTACTAGAAACCCACATGGATGAGTGAACGCTAAAAACTTGGTCCAGCGAACACAGGTCTGGAAACATCACCTAAACGTCCAGCATGACTCAGAGGAACTGCGCCCCAGTCCCAGCAACCATCCCCGGGACTGGCTGTGCCACCCAATAAAAGAGCACTAATGTCTCCGAGGCTCAGGAATGGAACACATCTTACGATGCGTTCATGAGACTCATGGGTGAAAACGCTTTGCAAACGCCCATCTCGTCTTTACTCCGATTCCCTAGACACACTCCGCTTGCGGGTCCTCGTGGTCTGGGGACTTCTTCCGTGGGGAGGCGGGGTCGGCAACCCCGGAGGCCGGAGAGCAGGCTGGGGTGCGGTGGGGTGGAACTCTGCCGGGGGCGGGGGCGCACCCACGGCCCACCAGGCGTCGGGAGGGCGAGGAGGCGGCCAGGTTGGCACGGAGGCGCCGCGGGACCCCAGCCGGGAAGGCCCCGCCACCCGCTCCTGCTCCCCCGCCTCACCTGCATGTTGGGCACGAAGCCCTTCTTGATTCTCCAGCAGTTTTTATTGATCTTGTCCAAGAACTGCAGCTCATCGTTATAGCTGCGACTCATGGCGGCGACCACGGTGGCGAAAACTCCCGGCTCGGCTTTCCAGAGCAGCTGCCGCGCTGTCCGGCTTTACGAATCACCGCCTTCCGGAGCTCAGCGCGCAGGCGCGGCCGGCTCCGCGGCAGGACGGGCGACGGCAAGCGCCGAGGCTCGAAACTCGTCGCACCAATCGCTTTTCTCTCGTTAAGTTAAACAGCCGTCTAGTGTTTACCTTTTTGGATATTTGCTAGTCATTCCCTTCTAGGCTAAAAGCTAAGCTAGATCCAGTAGTTTTTAGTATGATCCAGTTATTCCTCGTTTTGGAAGTGCTTTTCAGCACTGAAAAACGCACTGAATCTGGATCAGGTCCAAATGCTCTAATGAATACCTGTCTTGGGAGTTTCATCCCAGCACCGAGGGGAAAAAGATGTCTGCAGCTGAGAAAGAGAAACGTGTTTAAATAAATACCACAACTAAAATTTGCAGTGTTTCAGAATGAATTTGTGGATACACATTAAATAACTTTTTTGTTAGAAAAGAGCCTTCCAAAGAAGGAAACGGGACAGTTTATCATTTATTACAACAAACACTTACGGGAGCATCTATTATGGCCCAGATCTGCGCTCCAAAATGAGTAAATCGCAGTTCCTGTGGATAGCCAGGGCTTTTCTGTCCACACTTCTTGATGACTAAGTACTCTATGATCATGCTTTTATACAGTGGCCCTTGTTCAGAGTAATAAGTGAGCTTTAAGCGATTTTAGGTTCTAGTCCTACTTCATGTAAGGAACAGCGACTTTGGAATCAGAAAGACTGGGATTCGGTTTCTACCTCTGCCCTTTACCAGCTTTGTGTGATTAATCTCTCCTAACCTTTGTTTCCTCATCTGTAAAAGTTCATAATTCTTCGCAGAGGGACTATAAAGAGTAAATGAAAGGACACTCGTGTAGTAACCAGCACAGGGCTTGGCGCGTGGTCAGCGCTCCAGTAAACAGCTCTCTTCTTTTCCCTCACAGGTTGTCGGAGCCACAAAAGCCAAGTTAGTGCTCTCTATTCATTTCTTAGATTATCCATATCGGTTTCCCTTTCCTCCTCTTCTGCTCCACTTTCGCCCCACTGATTAGGTGCTCTAACAACATTACTATCATCAGTTACGAGTTATCTAGGTTTAGTGCTCTGCACTGCCATTTCATTTAATCTGGGAGGGAAAACATCCTAAAACTTAAAGAAGCGATACAACTTCCAGAGTCTCCTGCTATCACTCTGTTTCTCACTGGAAACATCTAAGAGACAAGGTATTCCCTTTGAAAATCAAGCCTTGAATTCTGCACAACCTCAGTTTTCGTACATGTTAAAGACACTAAATTCTCTTCTCTTATTCCTGTCTTATTTTATTAAAAAAAAAATCCAGGGCAGGAAATTTCTCAAATAAAAAGACAAGGTTGACACTGATAGAAAACAATTTTAATTAAATACAGGGGACAGTAATAGTAAATATAAAACATAAAATCCAATATGCAGGGAAGCGGCGGGAGGGGGAGAACCCCAGAGCGTTGACAAGGCTGGGATCTCCACTGATAGAAACTGAGGCAAATCTGTACGTGCGAGTTTCTCATGCACCTCATCTGAAGTGCATGCCTCTCTCTTGGCCCCAGAGCCTTATAAACACAGGAACACACAATGTGCATTGAGACATGAACACACATTCAAACATCCGCCCTCCACACACACACGGAGACACCCCCCTCCCCCATTCAGCTCTTTAACCCACTGCTTCACTCTAGGTGCCTGAGAGTTTGGGAAAGAAGACTTTCAGCCTAAGCTATTCACAAGGGCTTTACAATTCCAGTGTGTACTGTCTTCCCCTGCTGGGTTTACAGTAGATGTGGGATTAAGCGCCATTTACTTTCTGGAGTGGACTTTGAGCAGGCGATCAAGGGGCTGGCTTCTCCCTCCACTGCCTATGGATCAGATTCAGTTCTTTCCAACCAGGGAAACTTGGCTGCTGCTTTAAGGACGTTTCATACTTCAGGTCGGTGGAAATCAAAAGGAAATCCTGAAAAGGATGCAATGATGAAGATAATGTCAAACATTGGGCGCCTGCAGCCACACGATGTCTAGGTTAGCCTGAGGGGTGAGAGAGAGATGGCTTCTGTACCAGGTCCTACTATGTCACACCCTCCCCCTACCCCTGTCCGCCTTTGTGAGTGCCTCTGACCTAGGAACAGGCCATTTTGGATTACTGTCACCTTTCATGATTTAAGCAATTAGAGAAGGAGAGGGGGAGGGAAGAGGGAGTGCAGGGTAGTGTATAGGATTGGGGAATTCCGTCAGAATCTTATTTCCACCTCCCCAAACAGAAAACGCCAAAACAGAAGAAAATAGGTGTTCTGAAGTTTGTTAATAATGATTAACCAGGAGGCAGCTCACAACAGATCCCTGAACAGAACGCAGAGGCAGGTCTTTGGCTCAGGCTAAAGTTCACTGACGGAGAGAATCAAAAGAGCCGGTCTGAGCTTAGCCATGCCCTTTTCCAGCTACATAAACCACTTCACCCCTCTGAGTCTTACTTTCCTCATCTATAAAATGGGACTAATACTCCCAGCCTTACAGGTGGTCTTGTGGAATAACTAAAACACACTATAGTGCATCTTCTCGTACCGTGGTGTGAATAAATTTGGCTGTGAAGGGAAATCAGACTTGGTTTGATTTTTAAACTTAAGTTGAAATGCTTTTCATTGTTAATTGCAAGCTTTAAGAGCTAAACATTTTGTTTATAAAATTCCTGGGGCTGGGAAAAAACAAAGCAGAACAAAATAACAAAAAGCAAGCAAAATAGGAAGAGGCTTATTCTACTACGAAAAAAATGGGGTTGTTAAGAGAATATTCCTCACTCTTACCTCAAGTACTTCAATGTTGGAATTGACGAATGAGATTTTGTGTGGGTTGCGCAGAGGAAATCCTTGCTGCAACTTTGCTAAAATATAGAACAAGATGTAAATTAACTGGGTACGGGCACAGGAGTTTTGGCAAACTTTTTAGTAAAGGACTAATGAGCAGCTTTTTAATAATTTAGCTTTTCATTCTTCCTGGGTCTGTGTTTTCATTCTCTCTGATATCTCTGGCATTTTCCTGAGAGAATGGTTAATTAATCTGTGCTTAACAAAAATGCACCTGCAATTATGTGCATTTGGATGGCAGAAAAATGCTGGCAACTTGTCCAAGTTATATTTTGAAAATACTTTAAATAATGGTCCTGAGAACACTTTGGTATCTAATACACAAAGTATTTTAACCAAGCCAAATGCAAGATGCTACAGTTTGTGAACAAGCGCAATGTAGGGAGAAGGCCCAGGATTGTCATTCGTTAAAACTGTGTCTATCCATGGGGCCGGCCCCGTGGCATAGCTGTTAAGTGCACTGCGCACCGACGCACCACTTGTCAGGCCATGCTGTGGCAGCGTCCCACATAAAGTGGAGGAAGATGGGCATGGATGTTAGCTCAGGGCCCGTCTTCCTCAGTAAAAAGAGGAGGATTGGCATGGATGTTAGCTCAGGGCTGATCTTCCTCACAAAAAAAAAAAACTGCGTCTATCCAGATGGAGGAACTTGCACAAGAACAACAGAGATAGCCCCTAGGGAGAAGAATCTCATTTCCGGCTGACCTGAAGGAGACTCTTGACTGCCTAAGGAGAGTGGTTTCAATCTCCTTAACTCAACCAGAGTTAGCTGTTCCTGCTGAGTCTGGGAGTAGAGTTGCTAACAAGGCTTGGACCTGGAATGACTAATTTCGCAACATATTGTTGATGGTACAAACTTTGTAAATTCTGGTGCTGGCCTGGATTCGTAATAACACTCGAGAAGTACAAGCTTCAGGGTGGAAAGTCCCAAATAATCCCCAACATTTAGCCAATGTCAGATTCACACTGTTTCCCAAGCATCTCTTACTGTTGACCAGTGGGAGGACTCCGAAGTGGAGAATGGAGGACAGAATATTCTCGAACCTCAAGACCTAGAATGAAAGGGGAAAATGATCAGTTGCCAAATCAGGGCATTTTGAAAATACCATGCCTGGTTTGGACATGTGCTTTCCTGGACCTTAAGGGGACAGAGAGCAATAACTAGTATCTCCCCATAGAGATCGTCTAGCTTTCCAGACACTGAAAGCTATTTCGTGGGAAACCATATTACAGAGTTCCCCAACCTTTTCTCCTCCGTGAGGATGGACATTTTGGCTCCCCTTTATGCTAGATCATGGTGACAACAAATGCAAATGGACCACAGGGTGGCAGCAAACGTGGCAGTTTAGATATCTACCAAGTGAGACAATCTAGAACAGCTTAGATTTCCCAATTAGTAGTTTTCCCTTAATTTATTGGGAACTCCGGCTACAGGAGATCCCTTGTATTATATTATACTCTGAAGTTAATGGCATCACCAGATATCCAATTTATCTTTAATAAACTGTAGTAGTTGTATAATCTTAGCAAAGTGTTGGCTCCTGGGAAGATTCAGGTATTAAAAATAAATGGACTATGATGAAGATCAATTCATTCAATGAATATTTTTTGAGCATCTATATGCTTAGCAATAATAAGAATCCCTTTGCAGCTTAGCAAGGGTGGCTCTGAAGGCAGTCTTCCTGGTTTTACGTCTTATTTTTTACCACTTTACTGTGTGATGTTGGGAAAGTTACTTAACCTCTCTGTGCCTCAATTTCCTCAACTGTAAAATGAAGATAATGGTACTAATCTCAGAGGGATGTTGTCCAGATTAAACAAGTTAATATTCCGTAAGATGCCCGGTATATACCAATGTCAGCTTTTCAGAAATGCCATGGCTAGGACACTGTTGTTAATACTAAGCAGTTTATCTATGTCTTCCTGGAAGAGTTGGTCTCATTTTGCCTCCTGTCTGGGCTCAGGAAATAGTATTTATGAGAAAATCGGCTGTGCATTCTCATTGCCTTTAGTCTGTCATCTACCAAATGGCTATGCCCCGGGGGTGCTAACCCACAGTGCATGAGACAATACTGATATTTTAGACTTCGAATATCTAGCATGAAAGATATGACTTATTTTTCAGCTTGTTGACACTATTGCTATCGGCTTCTAATCTTCCCAACCTGAAAATCAGTATCCTCCTATAAAATAAAACAAACTTCTTATTTGGTCTCCTGGCTGAATTCTCTGGCTTTGTGGCTACGTTCCCTGGATCTATTCCTCTCTTAGTGGCTGTGAACATGGTAACAGTTAAATTCAGAACTTCCCATGTCTCAGGCACTGCTCTGTGAGAGGTTAAATGACTTGTCCAAGGCCACACAGCCAGGAAGTGGGAGTTCATTCTTGCACTTTGGCCTCAGAGTTTGTGTATGTAACCATTATGCTCTACTGCCCCTTGACATAGAAGTGGCAATAACTGGAATTAATTTTTATAAAAACAATGGCCATCATTTATTTAATGCCTACATGTAGCAATATGTTAAGTGAATTTCGTGTGTAACCGCAGCTCATCCTCCCAACATCCCCAAGGCTGGAATCCCCAGCTCCATACCCACTTGCACTGCCTGTTCTCTTGCTCTGATTTATTTTTCTCTATAGTATTTTTAAGCACACACAGTATATATTTGTTGTCTGCCACCCCCACCCTGTCACACACACAGACGCACACTCACACACACTCAGATAGGGTTTCCCAGCAGTGGCACTACTGACATTTTGGGACAGCTCATTCTTTGTTGTAGGGGCTGTCTTGTGCACTGGGGGATATTTAGCAGCGTCCTTAGCCTCTACCCAGTAAGTGCCTATAGCATCGCCTCCACTCCCCAAGAGACAGACAGCCAAAGATGTCTTCAGACATTGCCAAATGTCCCTGGTGGGCAAAATGAACTCTAGTTGAGAACCACTGCTCTAGAATATAAGTGCCACGAGGGCGGGGGTGCCAGTGAGTGATTTGGCTGATCTTTCTGAACTTGGGGGGTAAGGGATTTCCAATTCACGTGTTGGGATGTCCTCTTCCAGTCAGGAAGTCACCAGGCTGGGCCCCTCAAAAGGTATCTACACAACCAACCTTGACCTAATTTTAGGAGACGGGTAGAAAGCCTTCGAAGAGAAAACTTAATCATGGCCTAATAATTTACATATAGCCTTGTGCTGTGGGAGTCTGGATCTTAAAGTAGCTCTAGAGGATTATTTTATCCTGAAAGTGAAATCTCGCTGAAAATGCCTGTTTTTCCAACATTACACAATGTCTGGCAGTGGTTTTTTTTTTTTTTTTTTTTTGTGAGGAAGATCAGCCCTGAGCTAAGATCCATGCCAATCTTCCTCTTTTTTTTTTTTTTTACCAGGAAGACTGGCCCTGGGCTAACATCTGTGCCCATCTTCCTCCACTTTATACGGGACACTGGCACAGCATGGCCTGACAAGCGGTGCGTCGGTGTGCGCCCAGGATCTGAACCCAGGCTGCCAGCAGCGGAGCATGTGCACTTAACCGCTATGCCGCAGGGCCGGCCACCACAATGTCTTAACAGTCTTTTGAGTTCGTTTTAAAGTCTTTCTGAATAGATAAAGTGGATTGGAGAATTCCTTTCTTGTTTAATCGTTAGTGGATGTGGTGGACGAGTAGCTACATAAAGAATTTTAGAGATAAAACCTATACTCGTGGGGAAACTGAGTAGTCAGAGGCATAGAAAACAATCACCCAGCTCCTATACAGGGGAATTGTCTTCCCTGGACAGGGAACTCTGAGAGCTCCGATTCCTACCTCAATATTGCTGCGATTGGACTCTGGCAAAGAGAGGCGGAATCTGAAGACAAAATAAAACAACAAAAACCAACAGGAAAAGGTTAAAGGAGGGAAGGTTTAAAAACAACCGTCTCAGTAGAAAGAAACAAAAAAGAAAGGGGATTTTTTTTTTTTAGCTCCAATAAGCTTCTATGTAAAAAAACACACAAATTTGTAAGAACATAATATTCGATTACATTTTTACTTCTATATGTGCTGCTTAAGAAGCAGAGCAGGAATAGCAGAAGGCTTGGATTTGTAACCAGGATGGGTTCCCCAAGTGCATTTGCCATGTGGGACTTACTCTTGGCAACTTGGAATGCAGAACAATCGTAAGGAACAGTTTTCAGTTTACGGCCATACTACCCTGAATGCGCCTGATCTTGTCTGATCTCTGAGGCTAAGCAGGGTTGGACCTGGTCAACACTTGGATGGGAGAAAATAGTTTTCAGGTCTTCTTGCTCTGAACTCAACCTTATAACTTTCCTAAGCCATGCTGGTCCCTTATTAATAAATATGACAATAATGATGATGATGGTAATGATGGTTATAGAGATGACACTGTATGACGTGCCCTGTTCTAGTAGCTTTATAAACATTCTAAAATTTAATGTTCACAATGAGCCTGTGATAACTGTGATTATTATCACCCTTTTTGCAGACAAGGAAACTGATGATCAGAGAGGGGATGTAAATTACCCAAGTCTCAGAGTCAGCAGCTGATGGATCCAGAAGACAAAGCTCACTCTACTTGACTCTCAGTTCTACGCTCAGTCTAGGCCACACCTCTCAGAAGGCTGTAATACCGGTATCATTTTTTAGAGCTGCTCAATCATAATACATAAGGGAAATGTTACCTATGATAGCTATCTTCCGCGAAAGGCAGCATAGTATATTGTTAAAGAGGAGGGACTGAGCAGAATGCCTGAGTTTGAATCCCATTTCTGCCTCTTACTAACTGTGTAGACTTACTTAATCTCTCTAGATCTTAGTTTTCTCATCTATAAAATATGAATAAGAATAATACTTACCTTACAGGATTGTAGTGGAGATTGAATGAAATAATGCTCATAAAATGCTCAGAATTGTACCTAGCATATCCTTATCACTCTCTAAGTGTGTCATTATTATCACTAGGAGAAATGCTAACAGCTAGGCCAGCACGTAATGTCCTTGATATTCTTTGTCAGATACCAATAGAACACTTGTTCTAGGTCCCCCCCACAGTTGGTAAAGGTGGGTGACAGCCTATCCTGATATTTTGATGGGGATTTTCATGAGAACGCTAAAGGCCAACATTGCCTTTTTCCCAGTTTGCCAAGGGCTGATCCGTAGGTAGTCCTCCCGATATACACACTTAGTTTTCAGTGCACTAGTAATAGTAATAGGAAGCAATAGTAATTGACAGGGAGGATCTCTTCATTTTACAGATGGGGAAACTGAGGTCCAAAGAGGGGAAATATTAATGGCAGATTTGGACCGGAACACGTCTCTTTTTGCCCATCTCAAAGCTCTCTTCCATTATAGGATGTTGCCTCATCTTGCTTTCTATGGCTCACTTTGCCCAGGTCTCGAGCTTCATTTCTGCATCATCCTTCTAAAGGATCTCCCTGTCTCATCTTGATCCTCTCCAATCCATCTTCCATACCTTCCCCAGAGAGAGCTATGTTATAGGACTGTCTGATGAAGACATTCTCCTGTTCACAATTCTTTAATGGCTTGTGATCAAGTCCAAGCCACTTATATAGCACATGAGACTTTCTGTATCCTGGCTCCCAGTGGTCTCTCTGCTCTCATCTCTTTTCATTCTCTATCTTGAATTTTATACTCAATAGCCCTGAACTGGTTAATGCTATGCTGTTTTATTCATCAGGCACGATATACTGGGGTTAAAATAATGTATTGGCTTCAAAATACATACCAAAAAATCTTGAAAAATTAAAATTAATAAATGCCTACAACAAATAACATTATGGCCACTAGTCACTTTAACTCAGCTCCACTCATATTTAGATTTAAATTATATTTAATGTGGAATGCATTTGAATATATGCAATATATTTTGGGCTGGAGTCTCCAAAAACTAGAGTGGATAATCCCATAAAGACCTTAAAACAACTGTGAGGAATTTCCTTGCATATTCCACGATACTTTCGGCCTTTGTGCTTTTTGCTCATGCTGTTCTCTCTTTCTGGAATTGCCCTTTCCCTTTCTCTTTGACTGGTTAACTCCTTTTAATCGCTTAAGATTGAACTCAGCTGTTACCTCTTCCGAGAATCTTTCTGCTATTACATTTAAGGAGCGGATATTCATGGAACTGGTAAATTTGCTTGTTATCAGCCAATATCATGTTAGTATGAATTAGGTTTTGAGATTGCTTCCAAGTAAGAACCAGTCTGACAGGGATCAGAGATGGTATCAGTGGCACTGTGGCTCAAACTGATCTCAGTGGAAAGTGAGGACCAGAATCCTTAGGGCATCTTGAAAGGAAGTAAGCTGAGCAGTTTAACAAACTCTTGAAGGCATGCTGGGGAGATGGGAGGTGGATGCCTTCTCCTGGTCACGCCACCTCTTATGATGGACATAAGCTTAGACCAGCTTAGAAATTCAGCCTCCGTAAAGGTGGAACACACTTGTGAGTTTTCTTTCTCTTCTTTCATGAGAAGCCCAAGCCATGATCGGCCACCTCAGGACCACCTGCTCTGAGCGAGCTTGCCTGGGGTTTCCCATGAACCAGACTAGCCGTCCCTCCTAAGGCCATCTTACTTCTGTCTCTTTCTTAGTTCTCTAGGCATACGTCCAGGCTAGCTTACTAATGGACACGTCTCTCAGTCACTGCAGAGAAACAGGTGGAGCAAAGAGCAAACCCTCCCTGCCCTGGTTTTGAAAAACACACAAGCTCAACTCAGACCACTAGGTGGCGACTGAGTTCAGTCTTTGACCTTTTGTCCCTAACCTGTTTTTAAAGCCCTGCTACTAGGAACAAATTTTTATTACAGAACCATAGAATCATTGGGGAGAAAGGGAGCTCAAATAGCCTTACCTTGCAGAAATATGAGTATAGACTATTTAAAAAGTTTGGGAGAACGTTTGTTGTCCTGATTGAAAACCACACTAAAATGCAAATTCTTAAGCATGGCAAAGGGTCAATATAGCAAATATGACATCATGAAGGTCAAGTGGACCAAAGCACAGGTGCTCACAATGCCATTCCTCCAACCCTGTGGCCATGGCAGACATTGAAAATCAATCCCCGCACTCAATACCCTTTCATAATTGTTTACCTCGTTGCCCTCCGACTATGAACTCCTTGAGGGTAGAGATTCAGTCTTAATTATCTTTGTATTCCCAGGACTGAGTACAGCGCATGGCATGTTTAGGCACTTAGTGTTCATTTATTCATTCATTGATTTGTCCAGCAGATATTCATTGAACACCTAAGATATGTCAGCCCTGGGACAGGCGCTGGAGATATGATTGTGAGCAAAAGCAGACACAGCCACTGCTCTCATGTAGCTTACAGCCTAGAGGAGAGGCAGACATTAGTCAAGTAATGCCACTGATGAAAGTTTAATTACAGATTGAGATAAATGCTTTGATGGAGAGAAGTAAGTTCATTAAGGCAAATGAGACAGGAACCTGATCTAACTTGGTGGGTGTAGGAAGGTTTCCAAGGAAGGGAAACATGTCCTTGAGCTGACATATGAAGGACGAGCAGGATCAAAAAGGCAAAATGGGGAAAGAAGAGGGAAAGGGTCTAGGGGGAGGTTGCCAAGGCCCCGTGGAGGAGACAGAGAGCTAAGAGAGAGCGCAGCAAGATGACGCTAGATAGACAGACGGAGATCGACTAGGCTGGGTTTCTCAGGCCATGTGGGAATTTTGGTATGTATCCTAAGAGCATGAATCTATGGAAGGTTTCTCAAAAAGCAGTTGGTATCTGTGTTTTGTAACGATCACTCTGGCTGCAGTATGGAGAAAAGGTCGGCAGGCCAAGAGGTTTCCCAGGTGCTCGTTCTATGCTCAGTTATGTAAAGAACTTAATTTATATCTATATTTGTGAGGGATGGAGAGAAGCTGTACATACAGGAAGCAAGTGGAGAACAATACCAAGCAGTATGTATTCAGGTGCTCGTCTGTGGGTTTCCATACCACACTGACTTGCTGTAGGAATTCTGAGAAGGTACAAAAAGGTGAAGAAATAGGCATGGGTTGGAGGTGTGTGTGTATGTGTGTGTGTGTGTGTGTGTGTGTGTGTGTGTGTGTGTGATGGGGGGGAAATAAATCGCCCTTTGAGAGAAGCCCTCTGTACACTACCATGTACAAGCACTGTACCACGTCCCTTACATCCAATATTGTAACTGTCTGTTAATCTGAGTGTTTCTCTCACCAGGCTGTGCACCTGGAAGGTAGAAACCATTATCCTTCTCTCTACTCTCTGTATCAAACAGTTCAGAGCACGTAACGGGTGCTCAAAAAATTTTCATTGAGGGGCCGGCCCCGTGGTGTGGCGGTTAAGTGCACGCGTTCCGCTGCTGGCGGCCCGGGTTTGGATCCCGGGCGCGCACCAATGCACCGCTTGTCAGGCCATGCTGTGGCGGCGTCCCACATGAAGTAGAGGAGGATGGGCATGGATGTTAGCCCAGGGCCAGTCTTCCTCAGCAAAAAGAGGAGGATTGGCATGGATGTTAGCTCAGGGCTGATCTTCCTCACACACACAAAAAAATTTCATTGAATGGACATGAGAATAAATGAGCAGATAAAGGAAATGGGTGAGGGAGTGTTTATTGGAATTGGGGTCACTTTGAGAATGAGCCAGTCTAAAGCAGAATGCTCTTTTTAGGGAGCTATGGGAAGTGAGGTTGGCTGGCTTGAAACGTAGGACCAGTAGTTGAAGAGCTTGAAAACCCCAGGCTGTGGATTTAACGAAAGGTTTTGAGGGGAGGAATGTGTTGAACCCATTCCAGTATTAAAGGACCCTTTTGAGGAGGAAGAGGTCCCCAATGTTTTAACTTCGTTGCCTCCTGCAGTCTGGAAATTCCCCCAACAAGTCTAGGAGAAGGGGAAGAAGTCATTTGGGGTTTCCTCCTCTGATGGGGACCACCCCACCGTGACATTCCTCTGCCCTGGTTTCACAGTAGCTCAGAGGAAGGGTGGAGATGGAGGTCAGCTCAGGCACCAAGCTGAGCTCTGCCGACCTGTCCAAGCATTGTTCCAACAGAAATGGCATCCATTCTTCCCAGACCTGTTTTCCTTTCTGGGTTTCTCTTCAGATGGCTCACGCTGGGAAATATTTATCTGCCCAAGCTGTGAGGAGTGGAGTTCGGTGGTGATTCTATCTGCTTGGAATCAGCTATATTTGCATTCTCTGATGGCGTCGTGTGGGAGGGGTTGTAGGGCGTGTGTGCGTGTGTGTGTGTGCGTGTGTGTGTGTGTTGACGGTAGTGGGGTGGGGTGCCGTTTGGGAGAATCCAAAGCCACAGTCATGGCAACGTCAAAATAATGCTCCAAAGTTCTAAATGGTTCGATAATAATGTACATTTGATTGCTTTGAACTTTGTATGTGGTTAAGAAAAGAGAGTTAGAATTAAGTCATCTGGGTGAGGACCAAAAAAGGGAAAGTGTGGTTTAATTTGGCCTCTGAAATAATCTCAAAATGTCTACTATGTGGGCCAATCTGTACTGGGGTTACCTCCAAATAGAACTGTGCTTGGAACAAAAGTCTCAGCTGTGATAGAGCAGTGAGAATCTGGTTTATGACTTCGAGGGCCAACTCCACAGCTTTTAAGACCATCCTGACTTGTCATGCCCCTTGGGACGAATTTCTCCCTTATATTTGGTCAAACTTTGATCTCAGAATGGGGAAAGAGAATGAAATACTACTACTAGTTGTAACAAACATTTCTTGCGCACTGATTATGTGCTGGGCATTGTGATTTTCATTCATTATCTCATTTACCCATACAACCACTCTATGGAGAGGTGCTCTGTTTTTCTCATGAGGACACTGATACTCAGAGAGGTTAGTTAACTTGCTCAAGGTCACACAGCTAGTAAATGACTGAGGCAGAATTCAAACTCACATATCCCTGACTCCAGGACCTGTGCTCCTAACTAGACCCAAATTTTAAATAATAGCCATAGTCAACATTTCTGGAATGCTTAACATGCACTTTATGCATATTAACTCATGTATTCCTCACCACAACCCCCTGAAGTAGGTTTTATTATATCCCCTTTTTATAGAGGAGGAAATGGAGGTCCAGAGAGGTTAAGTAACTTGCCTGAGATCCCACAGCTAATGAATCTGGGCTGGGATCTGAACCAGCTAATCTGACTCCAAAGCCCGTGATCTCAACACCTCTCTAAACTCACCACCCTGGATTTGCCTCTGTTTTCTGCATCTCGTGTCTATGTAGCCAGCCTAAGCAGCTCCACAAAGAGACACATTGAGGCAGGGGATGGTTAGAAAGGCCGTGGTGTTCTGGGGAGCCGTATTTGGAGACCCTGTGTTCCCTGGTTCTTCTCAGAGATGTTTCACTGATCCCCACCCACTTTCCGCCTTTTCCTCTTGTGTTTCTCTGACATCCTGAGACTAAACCAGCTCATCCTGAAAAGCAGCGCTTGTGGAGTCCAGGAGTGGAGGCGCTGGCTGGGGCAGCCTGTGTGGGAGGCAGAGCAACCGCTCTTGCTACCAAAGGCTGAGGCTGCTCCCAGCACAGCCTCCATTCCTTTGCAACGTCTTGCCTCTCGGTTTGGCTGCCTGAGGCCTGAGAGATGCCCAGCCCGCCCGCCTTGCCGCCAATCTGCTCCCTGCCTGAGGTTTGCTATAGCGCCCCCTGCAGGAGTCACCCTCAGACTCAATGCCTGTAACCTGGGCAGTGCTCAGAAGGGACCCATGCTTGGTTTAATGCCCTGCTGTCTCCATCTTGAAACTCTTCATAATTTTCCAACAAGGGTCTGCATTTTCATTTTGCACTGGGCCTCACCAATTGTGTAGCTGGTCCTACTCAGAGCCCACTAAGGCCTCAGGGTGCAGGAAGCCTCCCCAGCAGGTGAATGCAAAGGAGATCGCAGGGGAGTTCAGAGGAGACCCCAAGAAGGCAGGAGTCCTAACTTCAGGTTTGTGTTCACAAGGTCAAAGGATGCTTGTGGACTGTAGGAAGCCAGAGACGGATTCACACATTTCTTTGGATGATGTGAATTTAGCAGCTTACAATCAGTTTTTCCAATGAGTCCCGTAAACAAACATCGCACCCACTGAATATGCAGTTTCTTACTAGTAGGAGCATTAGAGATGAGGGTCAGCCCGATTTAAGCAGAGAAGTTAACCTGGTCTCTGCTCCTTGAGGTCGTTCCTACCTGCCCGCCATGAGCCTGAAGTCCCATCCTTATTAAATTCTTCCTCCAGATCCTGCCAGTAAACTAGATACCTGCTCGAGAGCAAATGTTGTTTCTACCTTCTCAAAAACTTGCTGCCTCAATTAGCAGCCCTGTTTCCGTTCTCCCCCATCACTTCAGATTTCTAGCCTCCTCTTTCCTTTTATCTCTTTCCTCCCAGTCTTCAAACAGATGGAGGTCTCGCCTGTACTCAGTCCTACTGCTTAGGCAAAAGGCATTCCACAGTCTCTCCTTTCTCTTGTGGCCTGGCTCAGGCTGTCAGTTCCTCACCTTCCGTCCTTTCCAACCTCATCTCCTGCTCTCTGGTTTCCATCCTCTCAACTCTTAAAACCGCCATCTCAAAGATCACCCATCGATGTTCAGAGCTTCTTCAGCCTTGATCTTCTGGAAACAGGGCCACATTATGACTTCTGGGACCTGAGGCACT
Source organism: Diceros bicornis minor (assembly GCF_020826845.1). Taxonomy (NCBI): domain Eukaryota; kingdom Metazoa; phylum Chordata; class Mammalia; order Perissodactyla; family Rhinocerotidae; genus Diceros; species Diceros bicornis. The sequence goes on along the minus strand of NC_080764.1, from coordinate 16,519,715 downwards.
TTTTGCCTTTGGGAGCCCTTCTTCCATAAAAAATATTAAAAATTATATTTGAGGACTGTGTTGTTGTAAAGATAATATAATCCAGTCTGGAATGTATTCTTTTATTAATTCTGATTTTAAAATATATTAAAACCTTTTCGTGGCTCCCTAAAGCACGGTGGGCTCTGGGCACTGTGCCTATCGAGCTGAGTGGAGAAATCAGTCCTGCTTTGAAGGGCTGGGTAAACCTGTCAAGCCTTCTTAAAATCTTTTATCTCTGGGAAACCATACTACCTTTTTGTTGTTGTTATTGTTGTTTTTCCTTTCGTTGGGAAAACAATATATTTACAAAGAAAATTTTAAGGAAAAACAAAACCACTCTCGTAATCTCATAGTCCAATACAACTCTTCATTTGCGATTCACTTCCTTGTCCAGATGGAAAACGATTTTACATAGCTGACTTCTGTGTTTATGTAGTTCTGTATTCTGCTTGTTCCATTTAATATTACTTTATGGAAAACATCTTCCATGTTTCTACAATAGTCTTCATAACCATCTAGTTGACTTATGGTGATTGACTGACTTTTCCTCTCTGTTGGTTTCCTCTTCTTTTTGAACTCTGCTTTCTTTGTCTGTTTTATTGCTTCTTCTTCCTTTCATGGATTTAGTCTGGGCCATCTGATCGTTCTGTTTATCTCCCCTCAGGTAGTCTGATTCATGGCTTCAACTACTGGCTTCATAGGGCTGAGGAAAACGAGCCTTGCAGATGGTTTTTCCAAATGGCAGGACTGTCCATTGATCTATGTACATAACCTGCTCAAGCCCTTTCACACTGCATGGCTTGCATTTGAGAGCCAGCTAGGCCATGGGGCGTGGTCTTGTTAAACTCTACATTCTAGTAATGGGATCAGAGTGTCAGAGCCGGGAGGTGCCTCAGAGACGATCCAGTTCAACTTCACTATCTTAGAGATAAGGAAACTGAGGCTCAAAGAGATTGATAGACTTGATCACAGTTACAGAACCAGCGAGCAGGGATTTGAAACTTCATCCCTTGACTTCACAGTTTCATGCCTTTCCTCAAGAGCATGCTTTCTGAATTTGCCTAAGAGAAACATTAATTTATATTGCTACACTATTAGAATGTACATTTATATTACAGAATTATATTTACAATTATTTTGCTGCCAATTTTATCTTAATATTATCTAATGGGAAGAAGAAAAAAAAAAACTTCACATTGCATTTTGTAGTTAAGTCCATACTATGAAATTATCCGGGTTGTTATAGGAGAAGCACTTAAGTGATTCATGCTCTATCCAGTGGTGACTTCACCTGTTCTGTTAATGTTCACTTTGTCTCTATGGTCTGTTGATTCACTTATTACTGAGGCTTCCAACAGTCAAATCACTTAACCTTACCTGTTCAGAGACAATGAGCAGATCAGTCTTTGTCCCAAAATCACCAGGCCAACACTGGTACTAGCAGCCTGCAGACAACAAAGCATTCATTACCCAGAGCACTGAATCTGTCCATTTTGGCCACAAATATAATTTACTATAGTGAAACATCATAAGCTCTGCTTTCTCTCTCATCCTTAGAGATATTGGAAAGAAATAGCTCTAAAAATTCTGTCTTGCAGATGGGGAAAATAACTATCAAGACTTTTTGTTGAAGGATCGCCTTTAAATCACTTTTCTGTTTTCTCCTAATCTCTTTTCTCCCTGTACTGTATGTGTGTGTGTCTGTGACATTTCGCTTAAGTTCATTGTATTAGTCCCTTTCTATTGGATTGCATTTGGCCTTCATCTGCTCAAATAGACTTGAATTCCATCTTGATTGACTTATTTTGAGGAAAAAGAAAGTCAGCTCTCAAAGTAACTGAAGCAGAGGGAAGGGCACCAGGAAGGGAAGGGTGGAGAGCTATGGTTTTTTATTTTTTGTGAGGAAGACCAGCCCTAAGCTAACATCCGACGCCAACCCTCCTCTTTTTGCTGAGGAAGACTGGCCCTGGGCTAATATCCGTGCCCATCTTCCTCTACTTTATATAGGATGTCACCACAGCATGGCTTGACAAGCGGTGCCTCGGTGCGCGCCCGGGATCTGAACCTGCGAACCCCAGGCCACCGAAGCCGAGTGCGCGCACTTAACCGCTGCACCACTGGGCTGGTCCGGGTGGAGAGCTATTTTACAATGCATGGGATATGTGCGCTGGCCTCTCACACCTCCCCCACCCCAGTCTCAACCCTGTCCTCACTCCTGATTGATGGATCACATTCCACCCCTCCACATGTTTAGTAGACCACTGCTGGTCAGTAGTCTATTTCTGAAACAGGATTGGTATCCACAGGCTGCCCTCCTGTCCCCACAGACTTACAAAGTCCATGGAAACGATGGTTTCTGCAGTCGAGTTCTTGGACTGGGTGAGTATCATGATGGAGGCAGGGATGTCCAGGGTGAAGTTACCTGGTAGTAAACTGACCACGGGAGGCTCTGTTGCCATGATCCGTACCATGAAGGGCTGGGACAAGATGTAGATCTCTGCAAACTACCCACGTTCACGGAAAGAAACAGAGACCGGGGAGTTAGGTCGATGAGGGGAAATCACAAACTTGGGGTGGCCTGTGGTGATTAAATCAAATCTTACATCATGCAGTTAGAATAGAGAAAAAGCTCTTTAATAATAACAACAATAATGCACAGAAAGCAAATAATAATAACAGCTGACATTTACTGAACACATATTGTGTGCCAGGCCCCATGTCAGGACTTTCTGTATTGTCTCATTTAATCTTCACAAAATCCATGTGAGGCAGGTTCTGTCAGAATCCCTGTTTTACAACTGAAGAAAGCGAGTCTCTGAGAGGTTAGGCAGTTTTCTCAAGGCTCCAGGTGAGTAAGTTGTAGAACTGGGATTCAAATCTAGGTCTGTCTGAATCAAGATCCTTGCTCTAAAGCCAAGATGCTAAATGCGCATCTCTCTGTCCTCAAGGGCAAACCTGAGCCTTTCAGTACATTGTCCAATACTCAGGTGCTATGAAGACATGATAGTCATAGCTGCTTTATTAAAGTTACAAACATGCCACTATTCCTTCATTTTCCATTTGAGTTAATTATTTCAAGTGTGGTGGAACATTGTGGAAGGAATAATTGATTTGTTTTGTAAAATTACAAAGCTTTCAACAGTAACTTGTTCAGTAAATATTTGTAGATATTTTATTAAAAGAAAAAAACTCTTCAGAATGGAAAGATGGACTCAGGTTTGGACCAAAAAGGAATATAAAGAAACCACCGGAAGTAACTGCAATGAAACCAAATACACTACACAAACCGAGGGTTGAAACCCTGAGCACTCACCCGGGACAGCATGTTGCCAAGGCCTTGAGAGTTTTGAACCAAATGGCTGGAAATCTGGAAAGTCAAGACCATAATGTCACTGTAAGGTTTTCACTTGGTTGTCTTTTCAGGGAAAATTTAGCATTCTGTATAATCTTTATGAAACATGAAGCTGTTGCACCAAAAAATGTTTAATATTTGAAGATGACTGATCACTTTATAACCTAACTGTAGGAAATCTGAGGCCCACAGAAGTAAAGTGACTTGACCTAAGTCACACAGGAAGTTACATTCCTGTTCAGTAATTGCTTTTTAACCTTGGGAACACTGTGTATATCATATATGTATGATCCACGTGTAAACATTTGACAGTGGTTAAGAATAAGTCTTGTGTTATTGTTGTCATTTTCAGAGATTACTGAGACATAGGATGCTTAAGTAATTTATCTTCACGGATGAATGATTTTCAAGTATGAAGCCTGAGCTGTGTAATTCTCAGCACTGTATGGTATCTGGTGCTGCCACACTTAGCATTTTGAACATAAGATTTATAACTACTTGTATAATTAAGACCTGTAGAATGAGGATTAATAGGGGATGCTCAATAAAAGTTGTTGGTTGGCTGGCTGGAGACAGTGTTCTCATTATAAAAGTGAGGGTCATGGCAATGAGAATCAATATCTGTACTATTACTGGTCATTGTAGATACATCAGTTGCAATTACCAACAGAAGAAATCTTTGTGTTGGCATAACACAAGGAATAATAATAATAACAATAATAAGCATCACTTACAGAGCACTTACTCTGTGCTAGGCATTGGTCTGAATGTTTTACACATATTTAAACCTCTTTAATGCCCACATCAACCCTCTGAGTATGGAATTACTATTCCCATTTTCCAAATGAGGAAACTCTGGCACAGAGAAGTTAAATAAATTGAAATTGCTCAAAGTCACAGGTAATAAGTGGTGGAGGGGGGTCTTGGCATTATTTGAGATCAATCTAGAACAGTAGTATCATAAAAAACTGAAATTAGCAGAACTAGAAACACAACAACTCCTCAACTAAGAACAACATTCATTTCATAATTCCTTCATTCATTCTCCTGCTAGGAGTAACAGTCTAAACAGGCCCAGGATTAGAAACTATAACATAAAAAAAGCCCGTAATGGGATACTTATAGTAAGATTAAATGTTGGTACTGGTTGTCACCATCCATTAACTCTGCTCACCTCTTTTGTGGAGAGAGTGACATTAAAAGCCCCAGCCGTAAAATAAGCAAAGGATGCAGATTTAAAGAAATACTTGGAGATTCCAATGTAGAGCATAGAGTCGCTGCGTTCCGGGAGCACAAAAGGAACTGGCGAGAAGGGGGGGTCGGTGAGGTTTTCCAGCGGGTAGAATACACCCTGTGGGAAACAAAGAGAAAGACCCGTGTATCAGAGGAAGACTCAAATGTGCAAGACTACAGAAGGTGGACCCGCTCAAGTCAGAACAAGGAAAATACCAGAAACTCAAACAACAAGGCTTTCTGACTCCTTGACCAGTGACTCCATTTCAAAGCTCTGATGACTTCTTGAGCATATCTGGGCTTGTCTGTCCACCCTGGGGTGTAATACAGTGAGAAGTTCCTCATAGGTCCTTTTCTTGGAGAAAGGAAGGCAGATGCTTCAGCTGGAGGGGACAGCTCTGAATAGTTCCTGAGGCGCCACGTAGCAACGCCAAACTCTTGACCTTCAAAATCTGTGACGGCTGAGTGTCTGGGGTGTCATGGAAAGACTCAGAAGGACCCAGGACTCTGAACGGTTTAAAGCATTTGTGTGGCATTCCTAATGCTGCCCTCATTAGGGTGTTATTACAAAATGGTGTCCTGTGTAACGTTGAACTGATGTGAATGACTCCGAGCGATTGAAATATAAGCATTTAAAATAACAATGATATTAACTTTGGGGCAAAACTGAATATAAGGACCATTAATCACTTTTCCAGAATCAGCTAATTCTATTTTCATGTACTAATGGCCCCAACAGAGGTCACCAGCCCTCAGTTAAATTGACTCAGCTGAGAGCTGGGAATAGAAGTATCAATACGTGCAATCCACTGACGTATTAAGTTCTAATAAACGCAGACCACTCTACTTGCTGCCTCCTAGCCTCAGACCTACTCCCACAGACAAAGACATCATGATACTTTTCTTGAAGAAGGCAGACATATGTTGTGCAATCTAAACAATCATTTACTATCAGGAAAATGTTCAAGAGCCTTTTGAAAGAGCATACACATGAGGGAATTTCTTGAAAGCAAATCAAATTATTTGAAGAGTATGTAGTTATATTTTCTTCTACACATAATATTTGTTCCTTGAATACTGGCTGTTGATAGCCAGGATGAGGAGTCTGATGATGATAAAGGTACCTTCAAATTCAGGTCCATGTAATTCTCAGTAATTTCTGGAGAATTGATTAGGGAATAATCCAGCAGAGTATAGTTGTCAATCTTGGTAAAAACTAAATGACAAACAAAGAAAAAAATTTACATTAATTAAAGGCATAGTTTAACATATGATTAATGTCTATCCAGTACAATATAATTTAAAATTCTCTTTAATTTAAAATAACAATTATCCTATTTCATAAGTAATACATGCTCACTTTTCAAAACCCAGGAAAAGTAGATAAATCAAAAGAAGAAAGTAAAAACCCTTCTTAATCACATTACCCTAAGAGAAACATCAGCAAAATTTTGATATATACCCTTTTATGTACACACACACACACACACACAGCATATATATTTCTTTTTAAAAAAGAAAATTAGACAAGCAAAAATCACTTATCGATATTAAGTCAAATGTATTAGGTTGGTATAAAGAGAGACTTTCAAGTTCTATATTATAGCCTTCTATGTAGTTAGAACTTTTTTTTTTTCTACAATAAGTTTGTATTACTGTTGTAATTAGAAATAATTTTTAAAAAGAAATATTGAGACAGAGAGAGAGATAAGACAGACAGGAATAAAATTCCCTAAATTGGAGAGGCCAAGAAAATTCTCGTGTGCAGTGCTACTAATTCCATTCATTTTTTGTATTACCATTTTCAGATCAAGGCAGAGGGCCAGGGAACAAGGGACAGTATGTGGGGTTCATAGACTTTCAGAGAGACAGGCTGTATGTGTAGTGGTGTGGTGCTCAGGTTTCCAACCTGGCCTGGGAGAGCGGCTTTCTTGACCACCACCATGTGTTCTGTGATACGAAGACTTCCCTCCTGTTCTAGAGAAAGGTACGTGAGTACCACGTCTTCTCTTCTTGCATGACCTGTTTGGTTTGTTCCATAAATGGTGACGAGAAACAAGGAGAGATGAAGTAATGTGCCAAAGTGAGAGAACAATATTACCCTATGTCACTATAGTTTTTAAAAAATGCTTTGAAATTCACAATCTCAATGGATCCCATCACCACACTGTGAGGGAAGCAGGATTGTGCCCATTTTACAGGCAAGGAGAGTAAGGCTCCCAGAGGTACAGAAACTTGCCCAAGGCAAGCTAGGACATGGGAATCCTCGACTAGTTCTTTCCTCACGACATCTTCTTTCTCTTTCCCTACCTCCCCAATCCATTCTTTGTTTTTTTATCCATCCGCATTCATTCATCAATCCACTTGTCCAGCTACTTATCTCCTTTCATCCCTTCATCAACCCAATATTTATTAACCTAGTGTGGGTTAGGAACTGTGCCTGGTGCTGGGGACACAGAGACCAATCAAAGTTCCTGCCTCATGGGACTCATAGTCTGGAGGAAGAGAGAGACATGCAAACAGGAAATTCTAACACAGTGTAGTAACAGCAGATCTAAACTGAGCTCCTGACTGTCCTACTACAAACCTGTTCATACAGTCTTCCCCATCTTGGTAAATGGTAATTCCATTCTTCCAAAATTCTAGCTGCTCAGGGTAAAAACTTGGGGTCATCCTTGACTCCCCTGATGACTCACATTCAATGTGTCAGCATATACCACTGTCTCTACCTTCCAAGTACACCCAGAACCTGATCGTGTCTCACCATCTTCATCACTCCGTCCAAGCCAACCGGTATCATTGCTCATATGGGTCACTGCCTCTTAGGTGGTTTCTGCTTCCATCCTTGCCCTCTTCTTGTCTCTTATTAATAGACAGAAGCCAGAGTGACTTCTTTAAAATACAAGTCAGATCATGTAAGCCTTGCTCAGAACTCTCTGAAGACTTCTCATCTTGGACTAACAGCTAGCCTTTGCATTGACCTACAGAGCCCTGAAGATCTGACCATCTGCTTTCTCCCTCTCTGACCTCGTCTCTTGCTGCTTTCCCCCTGGTTCCCTCTGCTCCCAATATGGCCTCCTTACAGTTCCTCCAACACACTTGGCATGCTCCCGCGTGGGCCTTTGAGCTTGCAGTTTCCTCTACCTGGAATGTTCTTTGTCCAGATCTGGGGCTGGCTCACCCCGTACTTCATTCAGGTTCTTACTCTAATGTCTCCTGCTCAGTGGCACCTTTCCTGGCCAGGCTATTTTAAATGGAAACTCCTCCCCAGTTCCTTCTCTGCTTTATCTTTCTTCTTACCCCTTATTACAACGATACCATAGATTTTACTTATTATTCTGTTGGTTGCCTATCTCCTCCCACTAGTCCAAAAAGGGCAGGGATTTCTGTCTCCTAGGCTTACTGCTGCACCCCCAGCACCAAGAGCAGGTCCCAGCCTATTACAGGTGCTCAGTACACCATTGATGAATGGATGGATGGAGCGCAAAGAGAGAGATACGTCCAAAGTGTCCTGTGAGCATAGAGGAGGCAGAACTTTGGGGTGCGGGCTGTCAGGTAAGATTTCTCGGAACAGACTACGCCTGAGCTGAGCCTGAAAAGATAAAGATGAGTGAACAGGACAAGGGATGATTGAGGGGTGGGGAGTGGAAGGGACTGTATCCTTCAGGGCTTAGCACAGTGCTGGCAAAGAAACAGGCTCAATAAATATCTATTGAATGAATAAGTGGATGAGGGAGAGAGAAAGCTCTTCTAGGCCGAGACAACAGCAGGAGCGAAGGCAAGGGGTGTGAGTGCAGTAGAAGCAGTTTGATTGCTGGAGCAGAGAAAGGTGCAAGACGAAGCTGAGGGGCCTACTCCATGGCCTAGTGGTTAAGCTCAGCACACTCTACTTTGGCAGCCTGGGTTTGCAAGTTCAGATCCCGGGTGCGGACCTACACCACTGATCAGCCACGCTGTGGCAGCGACCCACATACAAAATAAAGGAAGATGGGCACAGATGTTAGCTCAGGGTGAATCTTCCTCAGCCAAAAAAAAAAAAAAAGGAAAAAAAAGATGAAGCCGAGAGAGGCAAGTGGGAGCCAGAGCATGGTGGGTGGGTCTTGTAGTCCATGTTAAGGTGTTTGGACTTGATCCTGAAGACTGTGAGGAACCACTGAGGGCATTAGAACCAGTGGATACCTTGGTTAAGACTAGCTTTAATCATTTTGAAGAGGATGGATTTAGTGCCAGAGCCGGGATTAAAGCTCATGGGAGTTTAATTCTCTGACCTACACGTAGTCTCCGGAAGCCACCCCTCCTGCAGTGCAGTTGATTAGCAGCAGGAAAGGGCGAGCTCTACACACAGGCTGTGTCCTCCCACGCACCTCCCCATGGCTTTGGTTTGCAGGGCGTGAAGCAGACTGAAGAGCTGGAGCCATACTGCCTTGAAAAGCAAACCTGGAGAGCACCAGGGTTTGAAGGTGGAAAAGAACCATCCAGAAGCGACAGTTCCAGGACTCACCCTCCAGCACGCTGAGATTGGCATTCAGTGCTTCCACCTCACTTGTGATAATGGGACAGAGCTGGCCATAAAAGGAATTAAAAAAAAAAAAATGCGTGTTATCATATTGTACTGGAAACCTCTATTTCTGGGTCTAGACCCTGCCAACAAAAGCCTTCTGGTTAGGAGACATTCTCCTTTTGGTCATCAAGCCTTTCTCTTAAATTAGTTGATGCCTATAGGCCTCAAGTTATGTATGTATGGGTGGCATGTCATTGCTAAACTTCATAGCAACCGGGACTACACCCAGTTAGCCCCATAAAAGAGTGAGTCCTTGGCGTTCCTCCTTGTGGCACGACAGGACATGTGCCCCAGTCCATGCTGGTGCTGTCACACCTGAGGAACCTGCTGCCAAATGGCTGTGCCTTTCCTGACTGCAGGGATGCGGCCACCTCCCATCTCCTTTGTCGGCAGTGCCATGCCCTCCTGGGAGTGGTTAGAGCTGGGGCCTTTACTTTCCTGCTGGGCTGGTTTGAGATCCCATTAGATCAGACATCTATTTAGATCAGAACCCCCTTTGGAATTAGAAAATTAATCTTGAATCAGACTCAAGCACATCTTTAGGAAGGAGGAAGAGTACCAACATGGATGGGCCTGCTGTGTGCCAGGCGTGTGCTAAGCACCCAGTACGGTGCTTACTAGCAGAGGCTCAGGGGCCTGGCTGCCTAAGGTTGAATCCCTTGGCAAGTTACTTGTACTCTGACCTCAGTTTCCTCATCTGCAACATGGGGATGACAATTGTATCTACCGCATCAGGTTGTTGTGAGTAGAAATTGAGGTAATCCGTGTAAAATTGCCCAGCTCATAGGCAGCATTCAGTAAATGTTAGCTGTTGTTTTAACCCCATTTCATCCTCACCACAGCCCTGAGAGGTAGGCACTACTGTCCCCTATCTGTAGACGGGAAAACCGAAGCTTAGAGACGTTAAGCGAGTTGCCAGGAGTTACATCACTAGGATTTGAAATCTGGTCTGACACAGCTAGACAGCTTGGTCTGAGCACTCTTTTCATTTTCCACCAGCACAGAGGGAATCCTAGAAGCAAAGTCTGTGATCTCTAAGTCATATATAAACTCCCGGAAAACTTAACTATCCTATTGGCTTCTTGTCAGAGGCCAAAGAATCGTGCCTCGTTTCGAAAAAAGGAAATATCAAGTGTAGGGTCCTTGAAGGTGACAGCACTATTTCCCAGTCATTCTTTAAGACTCACATTTGCTTGCACTCAGCACCAGTCAGGTGAGGATGGAGAAAGCCTATGAAGCTTCAGAGTCCCCTGACCAGCCGGGCAACCTCGTTGAATGAGCTGCTTGATGTCTTTGCGTGTTGATTTCCTCACTGACATTCGTTAAGCACCTAGTGCACTGAGCTGAGCATGAGGGGGATGGGGATGGCCAGACACCATCCCTGCTCCTCTTTTCCAGAAATGAATCTCCTTCTTTTCCAGTCCTCCTTATCCCTCTCCTTGTCTCTCCCAAAATATGAGTAAAGAGTTCAGGGAAGGTATGCTCAGGACTGGAGAGAGCACACAGCTAATTCCACCTTTCCCCTTCCTCAAACACTGACTTCTGGAATCCAGATACTTGTAGCATCAGAGGCCATCTTAATGCATACTGTTTCTATTGGCTGGAAATAGCCTTTCTTCTTCTTCATTCCTTATCTATCCAAATCCTACCTATACTTCAAGGCCTGGTTCACGTCCTGCATCCTCTAAAAAACATCTCCCAGGATACTTCTAGGCTCTGTTTATGTAATTTTTCCATTTCTCTGAACCTCTTCGGTTTAATCTAATGATCATGTAACTGTGTACTAAATTCAAGTACTCATTCAGTTATTGTTTCACAAGCTTGAGTCTGGTTTTGCTAAAAAGATAAGTTTATTCCTTTTTCATATTCCCAGCAGACCCTAGCCTAGTGCTGGGCATGCAGTAGGTACACAAGAAATAAACTCTTCTTGATGTTTGGCCACCCTGTGGCGAGCACTGGAGGGAGGGAATGCTGCTTTATTTATTTCTGCATCCCCAGCACCTACCACAGTATTTGGCACACAGCAGGCACTAGAGAAACTGTCATTAAGTTGCAAAGGATAATGTATGTGAAAGTGCCTTGGATGGTGCCTAGCACACAGTAGGTGCTCAATAAAGATTGATTACCTAAGACTTAATTAAAGCATGGCGGAACTGCTGTTGATGTCATTTTAACGTCATTGTGTAACCTCCAAAGACTTACTATTTTATTTAAGTTCTTTAAAATGGGTTTCTCCATGGGCTCAGCAAGGGAGTTATACAGGACTCTAGAAAAAAAAAAAGCCACAAAAAGGGCTTACTTAGGGACCATATCTGCCAGTTATAAACCTCCCCTAGGCGCTGCCCGAGAATCCAGCCCCAGACTAGCCACAGCCCACCACGGTACTCTCACTCACTTGAGTTCTCCAGAAAATGAGACGTGGGCGTGGCTCACTTGGGCATAGCAGTCTTGGAGCTTCAGGGTTGGGCGACCAAAGTCATTTCGGGCCAGGATAACGATGCCGGTGAAGTAGACCCCAGAGAGATACAGATCAGCTCCTCCTGTGTCTTGGCTGTTGAGGGAAGAAGTGCAAGGTTATCCAGGCCTTGACGGGGGTAGGATGGATCATTTCTCTGATGACCCAGAAACTCTAAGCTCCTGGAGGGCAGGAACTTTGTCACCTTTGGATTTCTGGCACCTACAACAGGTAGCAGCAGAGTAGGTGCTAAATGAACCTACTCTGAATAAACAAATGAAGTCATTGATATGTGAATGGAGACAGCTTTAGGGACCTTACTTCATCCTGAGTGCGCTGGCCCCCCGTGGTGGTTGAGCATCCGTATATACGATGCTTGTTTGGAGAGAGAACATGGGGGTGAAGTTGGCCACACTTTAGTTGGGAGGAGCATAGATGGGGAAGTGACACTCAGATGTAGTCTGTGAACTTGTTGAGGGAGTGGAGTGTGTGTTATTCACCTCCATGTCCCCAGGACTTACCTCGTGGCCTGACACAGAACAAGCACTCAATATATGGCTGATGAGTCAGTGAAGAAATGAATGGATACATGAATCTGTGTTACTTATAGAAGAATATGTCATTTCTCTATACAAGAGTTCTTGTGATGGGGATAAATGGTACACAGTAGGCACAATGGTTGGTGAATGACCAAGTAGATGAGTGAATGTGTTATTCTGGGGCACCAACCAAGGCAGACCTAAACACTACACGCAGGACAGTGACTTGCACATAGCAGGTGGTCTGTAGGCATACCTTGAATTTGATCCCTCTTTTCTTCTTCTTTTTTTTAATTTTATTTATTTATTTTTTCCCCCAAAGCCCCAGTAGGTAGTTGTATGTCATAGTTGCACAGCCTTCTAGTTGCTGTATGTGGGACGCCGCCTCAGCATGGCCGGAGAAGCAGTGCGTCGGTGCGCGCCCGGGATCCGAACCCGGGCTGCCAGCAGCGGAGCGCGCGCACTTAACCGCCAAGCCACGGGGTCGGCCCAGATCCCTCTTTTCTAAAGGAGGGTGCAAAGGCCTTTTGGAAGGGGGAGAACTGGGCTCAAGCTGATTATCATCCTCCAACCCCCTTGTGAGGTGGAAAGGCTCCATTTCCTATCAGTTGCCCCTACAGATGGGGAAGTGTGTTGAACAACTGGCTTAAGATCATACAGTGACTCACTGGGAGTCTAAAATGTTGAGCACAGGTCCGTTCCTCCAACAGGCAGAGACTTCTAGCTTTTAGCAAATTGTAAATGACATTTTGCGCAGTTGCTCTGCCTTTAAGAGAAGGATGATTTTCAGCTCCATCCCCGCTCCCCATCCCCAGCAGAGATATTCTAAATTAGATCTCTCCTGGAAAACAACTGCTCTAAAGAAAGATTGTTAATGGTTGAAGGGAAGAAGTCTAACATCAAAAACTTTCAATTTTCGCTCCATTTCCCCCCAGAACAGTATTTCCTTTTCAGTGGAATACTCACAAAAGTGGAGACTTGATTTCCCAGTTTGCACTGATGTTGGCAGTGCCGTGGTTGGTCAGTGCCTTGATTCCCACCCCAGGCACAAAGGCTAATGAAGTGTTCGGAAATGAAAAGGCATTGATTTTTATGCTGTAAAACAAGAAACAGAGCTGTTAGTGCAACTCTTCTGACAGATCTCTAAGTAAGGCAAAGTTGGAAACGCAGTTGCAGAAGTCCCGACCAGCAATCGTGAATTCCTATAAAGGAAGGAACCTCAGATCTGCAGTGGTGCCTCTGGGCACTGCCTTCTAATTCCCCTCAAACCCTTGGCAGAAAGACCATTGTCTAGTTGAGGGGGAAATGAGCAAGTTTAGAAACAAATTTGCAAAGTAATCAATCTACTTCTTTAGTTTCTTTAAAGACAAAAAGAGGTACAACATTGCCATTATTATTTTTTCCTTCAGCTGTTGCATTGTTTCTAAATAGGGGGACATTAGTACTTTGGCTGGGACAACTACTTTTTGTAGAAGTCTGTTACACACATTGCAGGATATTTGGCATATGTGCCAACTAAATGCCAGTAGTGCCCCTCCCTCCGATCATTGGGACAATCGAAAGGCTGTCTTCCTCCTTTTCCCAAATGCTCTCTATGTAGACAGTATCTTCCTTAGTTGAGAAACTTATTTTAGAGCGTTAACCTCCCCTAGGACTCTCTGATCTGTCAAACAGGTAACTAGGAGGCAGTGGGCTGCATATAATCTACATAGGTAGATGGCCACGTGCATTATGATAAGTTATCATTATGAACATCGATGAGCGATTACTGCCTGCCAGACACTGTGGTAAGCACTTCACGTGCATTAGCTCATTTTAACCCTCGCAATAATCCTACGAGGCTGTCGCTATTTTTGCAATCTACAATTCAGAGATGAGAAGATAAGAAAATTAGCTGAAGTCATATATGAGTGGTAGAACCAGACTTGGACCCCTCATCAACCTGTTTTCAGACTGTGTTCTTAACCACTAGGCTATGCCACTTCATATATTGTGCAAAGGGCATTCGACTTTGAGCCAAGTGTTCTGCTACCTGTATAACTTGGGTAAGACACTAACCTCTTTCAGTCAATCACTGAGAGGAAGTGTTACTCATGGGCAGTTTGGGAAGACAGAATGAGATCATCGGTGTATAATTCTTGCACAAGAGAAAGGCAATGTTATGAACTAAGATTAGGAAAAATTTAAAACATAAATGTGATAGCTGATAAGAAATGATTATTTGCTATTTCTCCTATTTTGCATCCTTTCATATCTGTTCTCTGTCATACATCCCGAGTCCCACAGTGGGAAGAGGATGGTAGAGATTCATGTAACATATCTTGGAAATATTTTCATTTTGATACATATAGGTCTAACCCATTCTCTGTAACTGCTGCAGAGTATTCTAAGCTGTGGATGTATCATTTAAAACAAATCATTCCTTTGTTGATGGACATCTATGTTGTTTCCAGTATTTCTGTGTTATAAACAATGCCACAGTGAACATCCTCATGTTTTTTACATACATGTTTCTCTAGGGAGGATGCTGAGATGTGGAATTGTTGGGTCAAAGGACATGCATAAACAAAAAAGATCTTTGTAAATCACTTTCTAAAATAGCACTGTCCACTAGACATACAATGTGAGCCACAAACATAATTTAAAATTTTCTGGTAACCACATTAAAAAAAGGGAAAAGAGGGGCCGGCCCGGTGGCGCAAGCGGTTAAGTGCGCGCGCTCCGCTGCGGCGGCCCGGGGTTCGCTGGTTCGGATCCCGGGCGCGCACCGACGCACTGCTTGGTAAGCCATGCTGTGGCGGCGTCCCATATAAAGTGGAGGAAGATAGGCACCGATGTTAGCCCAGGGCCGTCTTCCTCAGGAAAAAAGGAGGAGGATTGGCGGATGTTAGCTCAGGGCTGATCTCCTCACAAAAAAAAAAAAAAAAAAAAAAAGGGAAAAGAAACAAGTGAAAGTAATTTTATTAATATTGTTTACTTAACTCAACATATCTAAAATGGTATCATTTCAACATGTTATCAGTATAAAAATTATTAACAAGATATTCTATTTTCCTTTTCCAAATTAAGTCTTTGAAATATAGTATGTATTTTACACTCATGACACAACTCAGTCTGGACATTGAATTTTCATCAGAAATACTTGACCATATTTAGATTCAATAATATTTTCAATTGAAAAAGTAAACTTACATACTCAGATTATTCCAAGCATATTTGAAAGTTTTTCAATAACTGAATTATCAATTTTTAAGTTAAAATTAAAAAAACTAAAAATTAAGTCATATTTCAAGTGCTCAATAGCTGCATGTGGCTAGTGACTACTGTTTGGACAGCACACGTCTAAAATTATTGTACCAGTTTATCTACTCCCACTAGCAATGCATGAGAATACCTGCTTTTCCTCATCTTCACCTATACTTGGTATTATATGATTCACCCTGGATTTTTCTGCTGTGGCATTATAATCATTGTAATTAAATGATTAACTTTGTAAATATATATTTAATGTCCATTTCTCTCACTGGACATTAAGGGCAAGGGACACAACATTCCCTAGAACAAAGCCTTAGTACATAGTAGGTGCTCAATAAATACTTGTTGAACGGCTGACTTTATTACAGACTAGAGCCTGCCAGGAACTTTTGCTAGATCACCATCCCTCTTTCCCCACAAAAAAACTCTTGGTTTTATAGGATGTTATTCTTGACAGCAGGGAAATTATAGCTCCAAAGGGTTGGAGTAGCATGGGATTATCAGTGGATTGACAAAGCATTAGGGCAAATTGTAAATCACAGAGAATTCCTTATGAAAGCTTGACTTTCTGCTAACCTTTAAGATTGAGCTCAAGATGAACAAAGACATCTTCTCCCTACACTTCTTCTGGGACTCTTATAGGCAACAAAGGTGGAGGTTGCCAGTTGCTGTCTGAACATCCATTTCCTCTTCTTCTTTCCTAAACATTCTTGAATTTGTTTGGGATGACAAAGTTGTCTGGTTGGAAAACTAATTTCCCAGTCTCCCTTGCTAATAAATGTGGCCCTATGACTAAGTTCTGCCCATTACTGTATAGGCAGAACATAATTAGGGGAGAGATTTAGGAGGAGAGAAGAGGAGACTAACTCAGCTTATAAGAGCCCTTTACCCTTGCCTCTTCCTTCTTCCAAGAGCCTGAAACATGGATTTGAAGGCTGAGCTGCAGCAGCCGTAATGGACCTTGAGGTAACCCTGAGAATAGAAGCCAGAGCTAAGGATGGTAGAGCAGAAAAATATAAAAAGGCTGGATGCGATGAAACAGTGGGGCTTCCATAGGATTCCTCTACTGTTTCCTTTGAGCTTCTTATTTGTGAGACAAAAATGAACCTTTATTACATCTAAGCCATTGTAACTTTATGTTATATTCAACTGAACTTTATTCCTAATTCACAGAATCTCAAAACTCTGGGCTGAGTGAAACAAGGATCTGAATTAACGTGGCAATTCCATTGTTCTGACAATGATGTCCTTATGCCATCATTCTGGGTATCAACTAACACTTGTACAGCAGTTTCGGTTTTATAAAGTAACTTCAAATTTATTATATCATCTGATTTTTACTTTTTACTGATTTTGACTTTTGATTTTATTACTGTAACATGGTAGAAAAGATTACAGCTGCCACCAGAATTCTTCTTAGGAAGAGAAGTTTGTTGGTTGGGAAATTACTTTGAAAAGCATTTAGAGTATAAAAGAAGATTCCTTGGTACCCAGGAGTGGGTGGAACAGCCATGCATGAGACCAGGGGAAGAAACTTTTGCTCCAGAGAAGGAGAGAAGGTCTAGACAGCAAGAAGGCAGAAGGCCATGTGTCCTGTGACCCACTCCTATGACCTCCGAAATCTTGACTAAACTTCACTAAAATAAGAAAAGACTTGATGAGAGCAGATTTATTTTTGAGACTGGTTGAATTCTGAGTCTAGGTTTATGGGGGTGAGGGAGGCAATGAAATGAACAAGAATTTCATTTAGAATTCAAGGGGTAAGGTGGCCTCACCTGACATCTGTGTTGAATTGGAATTCTCATTTACGAATGAGGCAAGGACATTGAGACTCCGAGGAGATTCGCCAGGTGCACACAACTAGTGTGCAGTAGAGATCTGACTTGGACCCAGGTGTTCTGACCCAAATGCCACACACTTTATCAACTCCATGACCCCTATTTCTTGGGTCATTTATATGATAAGCCTCTCACCAGACATTGGTAACTCCTTCTCTGAAGGTCCTGGTATTACACCAGAACACCTGGTGGCATATCCAGAACTCTGAGATTTTAAAGATTAATTTCACTGCTGACAATGTTCTTCTCTTTTACTTACTTTGAAAAATTGTAGTTCACATAATCAACCTTCAGAAATTCAAGAGATTCAGTACCCTTTACATCTGGGATGTCTTTTTCTTTGACCATTTGCTCAATCATCTGCATCCCAGCTTGAACGCCTGTGAAGGAACCAAAGAAAGTGTTTATTGATAATAACAAAGATGATAATGGTGTAATATCATTCAAGATACAAATGAAATTTATTGAGTAAGACACACTCTTAGATACGTAGAAAACAGCAGTCCTACAAAGTGAGTATTATTGTCCTTGCTTTACAGGTGAAAACACTGGTCTTCAGAGAGGCTAACGGAATTGCCCAAGACCCCAGAGCTAAGGGCATGAGAGATTTTCATTACGTGGCCAGGACTAAAGAATGTTATCACAGGACAGTGTGATAGCAAAAATGTGGGGGCATAAATAACTGATGAGATAAAACTAATAATAGTTAATTTGTATTGAATGCCTGTATATGCCAAGACCGTCTACACTGTACACACATTCTCTCTTTTGATCCTCACAGCAACCCAAGGACATAGGCGTTATTATCCTTCTTTCACAGAGGGGGCAGCTCAGGCTCAGAGAGGTTCACTAACCTGTCCAAGAGCCCAGAGCTAGTGAGTTTCATTTTCCAGGGCTTGAAAGAATGCGGCACAGAAGACAGAGCAAAGGTTTTGAGATCCAGCAGAGCAGATCTGAGTTCATATCTTGCCTTGGCCCCTTAGTGGTGTGTGACTTGGGAAATTTAGTTTAGTCCATCTTAGACTCAGATTTCTCCTCTGTAAAATTATTACACCTTCTTGGTAGGGTTGTTGTTGGAATTAAATCAACCTAGGGCCCATAAAGCACATTTCGAAGAGCCTGGCCATGGTAGACACTCAAGAAATGGTTCTGACTTCAAAGCCTGTCCTTCTCCACCACCCCACGCTCTATTTCCACAGATGACCTCATTTGATTCTCACATCACACTAGAGGTAGGCACCATTATTATCATCACTCCCATTTTCCAGGTGAGAAAACCCACTTGCCCAAGGCCGTGTAAGGAGGAAACGGGCAAAACTGAGATTCATATCCATGTGGACTGACTTCAGATCTGCTCTTTAACGGCTCTGACTTTGAGGGTGGAATAAACTGTTCTCACAACTTTAATACTGGTACAAGTTATCTATTTTTGATATATATTTCTATGCACATCAGCACAGTAACAAGATACACACACTTATAGATATATACACACGGATACACACACACACACATTTCTGGTATGTATTTCTACACACATCACAGTTCACATAACAGTTGTGCAAGAGGGATCAATTTTAGACCCGCTGTGCCAGATGAGGTACTGGGGGAAGGACAAGGAGTTGCCCAAAAACCAATCTTTCCTTTTTCCCTTCCCTCCTCCCTTCCTTCCTTCCTTCCTCCCTCCCTCCATTCCTTCCTTCTATCCTACCTTCCTTCCTTCCTTCTTTCCTTCCTTTCTTCATTCCTTCCTTCCCTTCATTCCTTCCTTCCTCCCTCCCTCCCTCCTTCCCTTCTTTCCTTCCTTCCTTCCCTCCTTTCTCCCTCCCTTCCTTCCCTCCTCCCTCCCTCCCTTCCTTTATTGCTTTTCTGGTATAGCAGGAGAGGCATTTCTTGGTTACACTTAGGTATTTCATGGTTAGACCAGTGGTGCTTGGGTGACTGCCTTAGTTAAGGAGGAGAGTGATAGAGAGATCTATCACTCTACATTCAGCTCATCTTAGGCAAAAATTTACAGGAGAAAAAGAGGCCCGTATACTTTGATTTTGCAGTTGTTTTCCTCTGCACAATCTGCCGCTACCTCAACTTAGCCCAAGGACAATCTCAATCCAACCTTTTTCTCTCCCTTGTGTTTATCAACACCTCTAAAGGAGTTGTTAATCTTTCAGCATCTCAGACTCCTTTGCACATCTAGTAAATGTTATGGAGCCTCTCTCAAGAAAAATGCACAATCATCACTCATGTTAAATTTTGCCCACAATTTTAAGGGACTCTAAGTCCCTTTTGAAATAGCCTTTTATGAAGCTCTAAGATGCTATTTTTACTCTCAAATCTCCTTTCCTCTATCCTATAATGCATTCTTCTTTAGAGCTCTGAGATGCTCCTTGTGTACACCCGTGGGAGGGAGAGAGGGTGTGAGAATTGTGGCTGTGTTTGGATATGCCTCTCATCAAGGTGATTATTTTTTAGGCAACATTTTCTTCCCAGTCATCTTAGCAGCTTCTGCATAAGGACTGGATCACTCCACAGTAAAGCTTGTCTTAGTCACGAGACACTCCCATACGAGCTTCTGGGTCTGGGTTACAGACTGCAGGTAGGGGGGCTGCAGCCTGGCTTCTGAAAGCATCAACTCACCGTAGTCCAGAGCCCGCTGAGTAGCCCTTGCCTTGATTCCAGGGTAAATGGTCTGAGAGGATGAGATGTAGAGATTCCACAGGAAGAAACATCCCCAGACGACTTGAACTGTCTTTTTACGCATCTGCAATTAACCAATATTTATGGTTCTTTTATTTTTCTTGACTTTGTCATCGGTCAATTCCATCCAGCATTTCTAGGCTTTCTCATTTTCATTGCTCATTACCAGAACTCACTCCAGCCATCCATCCCTCTATCCAGCAATCAATCATTTATTAAACATACCAGAACATATTCTAGGTGCTGATCATGTAGAGATTACTTATGTGTGGCCCCTGACCTCTGCTTCCCACAGATTAGAGGGTGAATCATACACACACTCACACACAGAAATTATAACACACTATAATATAATGCAATGCAATACAATACAAAAGCCTTAGAGTAAATGCAATGATTGGGATATGCTCCAGGAAGGATACTGGAGTGGGGTGGGGGATTCTTGACAGTTTTAGAATAAATGAGTCAGTAGCTTAGAAGGATGGCCTTAGTAGCTGTGAGGCAATCACCTATCTGCTTCAAGACCCTTGATGACTTCCCTTTGCCCACAGGATGAGATGTAAGCTCTTAGCATGGCTATCGGGGCCTTTCACAATGGGCTCCAAATTTCTTCCTGGCTCCTGTCTCTCCTCTCCCGTCAAGTGGTAGTGTTCTGAGCTGGCCATGCCGAGCTATATGCTGTTCCTCAAAATGCCAGTTCATTCATGATCGAGGGGTTTTTGTTTAGCCCTCTCAGTGTAAACACACATGCATGCACACATTCTCCGTCTCTCTCTTCTTCTTCCCGCTTCTTCCTCTCTCTCTGCCTCTGGGTCACATACCCACATTCTGTCTGGTGAATGCATTCCCCAGAGCCAGCTCCAATGTCTCCTCTGTGAAAGCTTCCCTCACCATGCCATTTTGCACTGGGCCCATCACTCCCACCTCTGTGCTTCCACCACACTTTGTGCAATACACAGGCATCCATTTGAGCATTTAACACACGCTCTCGCCTGCTTGCAGGCAGGCTCACTGCTTCTACCGCTCCACTTCCACTGCCACACCAAGCCAGTATCATTTCACGTGGATGTTTGCAATAGCCTCCCGTCTGGTCTCTCTGCTTCCACCCTTGCCACCTTTTGGCAATTCTCCATACCACAGCCAGAGTGGGTCTTTTAAAATGAAAGTCAGATCTTGTCACCCCTGCCCCCTGCCCTGTTAAAGCCCTTCAGTGGTTCCCCATCTTACTCAGCGTAACAGCCACAGCCCTTTCACCAGTTGTAAGGCCTTGTCCTGCTCCACACCTCTACCTCCTCATGGACCTCCTTCCTTAACACACATGCCTAGCTCACATGGCCCCAGCCTTACTGGTTGATTTGCTCTTTCCTGAACAGTCTAAGCAGCCTGTATCCCAGGCTCTTTGCACTTGTTCCCCTGTCTAGTACAGTCATCCTCCAGATAACCACATGGCTAGGTCTTTCATTTTCTTCAAGTATCTCAAGTGTTATCTCAGCAAAGCCTTTCCTAACCAATCTATACAAAACAAGGACCCTCACTCCCCAACTGTGACCCTGGTATTCCCTATGCCCCACCCCCCCTTTATTTTTCTCCAAAGCATTTATCATCATCTAGCATGGTCTATAGCTACTTATTTGTTTACCGTCTGTCTCTCCTACCGGAACTTTTAGGCTTCATGGGGAAGGACTTCATCACTTCAGCACCTTGAACAGCATCTGGCACATAGTAGGCAATGGGTAACTATTAAAGGACTGATAGAATGAATGTCTCTCCCTTGAGACTGTGAGGTGGGCCAGGTATGCTTTCTGAGTCCCCACAGCACTCAGGGTAGTCCTTGTTCTTAGTATGCAGCACCCGTATTGTGAATGTCGTCTTTACTTGTCTGTCCCTTCATCACAGGGATTGTGTCCCACTTCTATAACTCCAGAGTCTAGTACAATGCCTGGCACATAGTAGATACACAAAAAAATCTTAATTAAACAAACATCTTTTCCAAGGAGAGGGACCACATCTTCTTGACTGTTTTATTGCCAGTGCTTGGCTTACAGTAAATGTTCAGTGTATATCTGTTGAATTAATGGACTCAATGAATTAATGCTACCCCATTTCCCTGTTGAATGAAGCACAGGTACCAACAGCAACAGTGACATGGGCTTCTTTTAATGACACCTCGGGGAGTAATACATTCATAGGCCTTGTTTCTAGTTCTGGGAGTTTACAATCTGGGTGAGTTATCATTGCTGCCTTCGCACATGGCAAAGACCCACAGGTGACAGAGACCTGCTGAGTTAACACACAAACATGAAAAAATCAGAGAAGCATTTGTGGGGTGGTCAAGGAAGTGGAAGTTATGGTAGCCATGCATTTAGACAGAAGAAGGGGCCAGCCGAGGTGGGGCAGGGAGGGATTCAAAGAGGGGCTGGGATTCAGGAGCAGTCTGAATGAAGAAAAAGGTCATTGTAAGAGGTATGCGTGTGTGTGTATGTGTATGCGTATGTGTGTATGTGTGTGTGTACTTGGCCAAGATAAGTGAGAGGTTTGATAAAGGGGGTCATGTGGGCTTATGGGTGAAGCTATAGAGGTGTGAATGGGATGATGTAGACAAAGGGGTATTCCAGAGAATTTACTTGAAAGGAACAGAGCAGTGTGACCAGGGAAGGGAGTGTCCAAGGAGGGCTGTTGCCCCCTATTTTGGGCTTTTGTGTGAAATGCAAAAAGGTGCTCTCTGGAGATACACTTTCTGGCACAAAGTGGGGTCAGTGGAAAGTGTTTTAGGAAAACTCCACACCAGTGTATTCAGATTGGTGGGGAGAGCAGGGGCTGCCCCACTCCCCTGTTGGGCTGGCACATTGAGTAGTATGCAAACTGCCCAACTCACTCAGTGGACTTGTGCTCAGATTAGTGAATACTCAGGTGGGTATTTTACTGGAGGGCCATGACGTTGAGAATTAGGGTCTTGGCCTGTCTGTTCTGTAGTGCATAAGTCCACTTTCAGGTCTGAGAAGAGGCTGGCTTGGTGAACCCGCATACGTTTCTCACCTGATCTCCCAGGAGTCCATCTGTACCCCGCTGTCCAGACAAACTGAACTCCTGGTCCCTAAACACACACTGTGTCTCCCGTCTAATGCCTTTTCTTATGCTGTTCTCCTTCCCCTAGGCCTGTAGAGACCTTGCACAACCTTAAGGTCCATTTTAAACACAGCCTTCTTTCTGAAGCCATTTCTGATTTTCCTAAGCTAATCTCATTCCCTTTTGAATCCTCAGTCAAAATATATATTCATTCACGTGTGTATGTTTATTTTTCTTGCTTATTTCTGTCTCCCCTACCAGAATGTACACGCCATGAGGGCAGAGACCTCATCTAGTTTGGAGCTCTTGAGCCTTTCTCAGTGTCTCAGGCATAGTGGGTGATTGATATGTTGGTAGAATGAATCAGTGAATTAGTAAATGAAGGAATAGCCCATACTTCACTCTAGATTATATTATAGTTCCTTGCAGAGGTGATTAACAAAGCATTTTACACACTAGCAGAGTGCATGCACCCATCAGAACAAATGTTGACCAGAGTCCTGGAGCAGGGTCCAGGAGACTAGGTACTGGATCATGGGGCGGACAGAGGAAGTCTTGGAGGCGTGGTCAGTGTGGTTGGGGTACTGGAGGAGAGGGGGGACTCAGAGTAGTGAGTATTTACCATTAGATACTGAGATATTTCAATATTTTAACACTGCTATGGCCTTATGCATCCAGTGTGATGTTTCAGCCCTGCAGAGTGGGTTTGGGCTATACAGGACAATCTACAAAAGGAAGCTGGGGGCAGTTTGGGGGCAGGGCTAGGGAGGGGTGGCTTGAGGATGGTCAAGGTGCAGATGACAATAAGGGAAACATAGAGAAATGAGAGTGAGAGCTGAGGGGAAGGGACTTGGGTAGGAGAGGAGGGTCTCTGGCCAAGCAATGAGTTATCTGAGGGTTGGAGGAAATGTGAGGAGAGGGATGAGCAAGTGTGAAGTCTTCCACACTCAGAGTGATGTTAACAACATCTTATACTCGGTTAGAAGGATACAGGACCCAGGTCCAGCTGCTATCTGTTCTAGGACTTTCTTGATCCTTTACTCGTCCTGGGGGGTTGTCAACGGATCCAGGAGAGGGAGATAGGCAGAGATGGATGGGACCACAGGACTGAGGGGAACACTCCTGGGGCTCAGGTTAGTAGCTGTTTACCAACTGGTGTAGAAGTATTTCCACATTTTAGCAGAAGTATTTTAACATTTAACTAAATTTAACAAATTACACGTGTAGTCACACTAATATCACTGTAAGCAAAGAATTGTAAATGGATATGTCATACCAAGGGAGGCATAAGAGGGATTTTTTTAAAAAGAGGAAAACATTTTCATAGCAGTGGAAAGCAATGGGAAAGAATGTTAGGCCGAAAAGTCTACACCCATTAGACTGTATGCAAATTAAGGTAAAAATTATATCTCTGCCTGGCACATAGTAGGACCTCAATAAATATTTGCTAACTGACCAATTGACTGGCCTACCAGATTCTAAAATAATAAATGTGTATTTATTTACCATTTACAAAACCTACAACAATTCTTTGAAGTAGAAGTTACTATTATTCTACCCGTTTTAGACACGTGGACACAGAGGCTTAGCGTCTGAATGACCTGTCCAAGATCACATTGTAAGTCAGCCACCTGGGAATCAAACCTTGTCCTTCCGGCTGCTAATTCTAGTGCTTGTGAATTTTTTTCATTTAATGACTTGATAAGTGCTAGATTTTTCATTTTCATCTGGGAACTTTAAATAGCAGTTGCTTGATGCCATCTTCTATGTGGAAAAATTTGTTAAGCATCTGGAAATACTCAAGCACCAAAGTACAAATCCCTTTGTATTTTGTTGGGCACAAATGGAGTTTTAAATTCCCTTCCAGCAGCAAAAACTCATGTTCTCTTCTTGGTTAAAGGAAGTTTCTGAAGTGGTCTACTTTGATGGAAATCCAGGAACTCAAAATTGCACACAGAAAAACATATTTTTCCTCTAGAAGTATACGAGTGTATGAAATCACTGGGCTACAAAGGGATGGATTGTACGTAACTCTCAGTTGAATTGTTTGGTTAGGATGATAATTTATGGGCAGAGGAGGAAAGGAACCTTGTCAAGCAAGAAGATGACTCCTAAAAGGGTAAGTAATTTGGCTGACAAGTAAGGGCAGGGTGAGTTGGTTGTTAATAGAAGGGATCCAAGATGATTTAAAAACCCTGCCAAGTTACTTATTTTGCTGCTTCTAAGCAATTGCTTCTTTCCAAGATTCAAAGCCTCAGAAGTCATTACATTTCTATACCAATGTATGGACAGAACCAACACTTTTAAATTAAATGGCCCTTGCCCGAGCCATTCTGATGACTAGAAATAGGAAAACTCTAGTCAACTTAATTTCTGAGATTCACAGGTCTACTCACCATTACTGCTTATGGAGGAGAATGTTGACAGACTTTGGAAGAATTGGTTAAAGGGGTGATGAGTGAATGAAATGTAGCCTTCAAAAAGAGGCAAAGGTTGGGCCAGCTCCGTGGCTTAGCGGTTAAGTGCGCGCGCTCCGCTACTGGCGGCCAGGGTTTGGAACCCCGGGCGCGCGCTGACGCACCGCTTCTTTGGCCATGCTGAGGCCACCTCTCACATACAGCAACTAAAAGGATGTGCAACTATGACATACAACTATCTACTGGGGCTTTGGGGAAAAAAAAAAAAGGAGGAGGATTGGCAATAGATGTTAGCTCAGAGCCGGTCTTCCTCAGCAAAAAGAGGAGGATTAGCATGGATGTTAGCTCAGGGCTGATCTTCCTCACAAAAAAAAAAAAAAAAAGAGGCAAAGGTTGAAAAATTAAGTTCAACAGGTTTAAAGAAGCCTAAACTATAAGAATATTCCAACACAATGCTTAAGACAAATGTGTATAAGAAGTCTAAATCAACGGGCATGGAATATGGGCAGAATCAGAAGAATATTTCAAGGGATTCAGCCCACACATCTAATTTTATAGCAAGATCTCTAATGATGAGGATCTTGAAAATTCACGCCAAGTCTTTCCTCCCAGAACTTAACACTTCACACAAACAAGTTAAACAATTTAGGTGAGTGACAGGGTCGTTTGCTCTGGCTGGATCTAGGTCGCTGATGTGGTATATGACAGGGCTCCAAAGCATAGAGATCACAGCAGCTCTTTAATCCTAACCACACTGGTTGAGAGACAACTTAGAATTTTCTGCGACTGTGCTGGGTTTCCTACTGAAGTGAAAGCAAAAATAAGTCCAAGCTATCAAGTGACCCTCTTAGCATCGCTGAATGAGGCAAAACTAAACATATAGTCCAAACCAACTCTCTTTAGAGTTGTTCACAGTCTTCACTCAACTTTTGCCTAAGAAGTGGGCATGACTGACATAAAAAACAAACAAACAAATAAACAAAACACAGAAAAACCTAGGCAGATAATAATAACTCAGGGTATGTGCCAGCTGATGTTCAAGCTGTTCTACCAGATCTGAGACATCGCCAGCGAGACGGTAATCTCCGTTGGGAGATGGAGCACTAGCAGATACCTGAAGTTTGCTCATGATTCTTACCTCAAGCAGAGGAAGCGTCCAAAGCTGGGGAGCACCTTCGATTCCCTCTGACTTTGAAGTCGATGTGTTCTCCACTTGAGCCTTGAACTCAGCTGCTGTAAAGACAAGATAATTAAGTCTGAATCATCTAGTGGTGGATTTTTTTTATGCCTCTTTCAGAATGTGGGACATAATTGCTTCATGTCAGTTGCCCAATGGCTTGAATGAACATTACAGTCTCTTCCTAGATGAGCAGACAATGCCACCTATGCAATAATTCCCTCCCTGCAACATAAACACACTCACACACGCGCGCGCGCACACACACACACACACACACACACACTCTGATAGACTTGTGAAATTGTTATGGCTACATTACCAGAATGATTAAGTCAAGAATTCCAAGGTATTGAAAAAGGTGTCAAATTGTATTGAATTGGAGGAGGAAGAATTCTCCTTTCCAGGGTAATAAGCTTGTTTCTACTGGTCAGGGTGCCTGTAGTGGATACCTTTTAGACTTTTGGTGGATCCAGGTCAGTCTGAAAGCATAAGGCTTGATAACCAGGCTGACCTAGTTACCATCTTTATCTTTCAGAGTAGGACTACAGATGGCATCTCTAAGTGTTCATTCATTTCCAGAAGGTTATTAGTAGCTTCCTGACCCAGCATTCCCTTGAAGTGAGTTGGATGGGTTCACGAACTTTTATGTAACTTGATATCTTTAGATTCTAAACCCCATCCCCACTCCCATGTTTTAGTCATTGCATTTTAGATGGCCAGGGATCTGATTGCACAAGGTGTCTTATGTCTTATTTATAATTTTCTGGGTAAGACAGGGTGACCAACTGTCCTAGTTTTTCCCAGGATGTAGGATTTTCAGTACTAAACAGTCAGTCCTGGGAAAGTCCTGGGAAAACTAGGAAGTCCTGGGAAAACTAGGAAGATTGGTCACCCTAGTAAGAAAAAGAGGTGTGTTCACTTGTCATTGTCCACACTTCTGACAGCTTCTCAGATTTCTTATCAAGTGTAGCTCAAGTTATATTTACCTATTTAACTTGAGTTTCCTTAGGGGTAAAATGGGGGTAAAAACAGTATCTACCTCGATAGGTTCTGGTGAAAGAAAAATGTTGGTAACTGTCTTAGTCTGTTCGGGCTGCTATAATAAAATATCACAGGCCAGTCTCAGCTAAGCTAAGCCCACATAGTTTATAAACAACAGAAATGTATCACTCACAGTTCTGGAGTTCCGGAGGCTGGGAAGTCCAAGATCAAGGCGCCAGCATGGTCATATTCTGGTTAGGATCCTCTTCCTGGTTCACAGCCAGTGCCCTGTGGCTGTGTCCTCACATGGTGGAAGGAGCTAGGAAGCTCTCTGGAGCCTTATTTATAAGGCCAAATCCCATTCATGAGGGCTCCACCCTCAAGACTTAAGCATCTCCCAAAGGCCGCACCTACTAATACCATCACCTTTGGGGGTTAGGATTTCAACGTACGAATTTTTGGGGAACACAGACAATCAGACCATAGCAATAACCTACAGGAATGTGCTTTTAAAACTGTAAAGTGCTGTAAAATTATATTCATTAGTATGTGGCCACATCAATGGTGATACGAACCTGCAAACACTCTCCTCATAGAATCGTTTATTGTCAGTCATCATAGACTAATCCATTCACTAAATCAACAAATATTTATGGGGCATCTACCATGTGCAAGGCTCTCTTCAGCAAAAAAGACAGAATCTTTGTCCACATGGAGTTTATGTTCTAGCAGATGGAGATATAAAATAAGCAAGCAAACAACAAGATAAACAAAAATGTATAGTTTATGACATGTGCTATGAGAGAAGTAAGAGAATGTAGTTGGGGTCGTCTTGTAATAGGTAGGGTGATGTAACCAGGAGAGGCGTGCTTACTTTGTTTGGATGATCCAGGAAATCCAGGAAGGCTTCTCTGAGGAGGTGATACCTGAGTCGAGATCAAAGGATTAGAAGCCAGGCAGGCAAATCACGGAATGGAATGGGTGGACGGAACAGCAAAGGTGAAGCAGTGAGTCTGGAATGTTGTCAAGGCAGAAAGGATGGTATTAGACATCTAAATGGTGATATCAGGTGAGGAGTGCAGTTTGGGGAGAGGTTGGCTGGAAATACAAATTTCCAAGTCATCATCCTAGAGGTGGAATTAAAGCCACAGCAGTGGATGAGATCATCTGAGGCTGTTTCCCTTGGCGCATGTGCTACTGGAGGGCTGCGGGATAATTTGGGGCGCTGTATAGATAAACGTTTGAAATTACATTGTGATTATTTCCAGAGTGTTAGGAATAAAATACAGAACCAGACATGGAAGAAGATGAATAACATCACACACAACATGGGGAAAAATTTATAAAGTATCTCTAAATATTTCTGTCTTTTCCTTAGAGTTTTCCGTGGGTGGCAGCATAGGTTTCCTCCCTCCCTCTCTCCCTCTCTCCCTCTCTCTCTCTCTCTCTCTCTCTCTGGTTTTAGGTTTCCTCTTATCTCTCCTCCCTAGAGCAGCTTCTTGGCTCTACCTTCCTTCCCTGCTCTGCACCTTCATTCTTGCCCCCATTTCTTTTCTCTGTCAGAAAGATTTAGATCTTAGCCTCTTATTTGCATCTCACATCCATTAGCCGGCAGCTTAGGACCTGCTAGATTTAGAAGGAAGCTGAAAACTGTAAAATAACAGTATCTTTCCTGATGCAAATAATTAATTTTTCTTTTTGTCACAAAAGACCTGAAAGTTTAACCATATCTTGGTGAAAACCCCAGAGTCATTGTTGTGTATCCTAGGACTGCTGGCACAGGATCTGGGGAGAGTTCTCAGAGAGGGTGACCTGGATGAATGATGAGGACAGAGAATGTGAAATGTGGAGGCTCGTCCTGCAGTCCTGGAGGGCTCTCGCCTCCTTGAGCAGGTCTGCCAGACCTGCTCTGCCCACCCCAACTCCGGGACCTTGGCCAATTTACTCCCTCCTCTGGGTCTCAGAGCCATCATCGGTAAAAGTAGAGACCACATTTACTTTGAAGAGTCATTATGCAAATTAAAATAAATGAGCTAGCACATATTAAATTTTTCATACAGTGTCGATAAATTAGATGCATTATCGTATTTCCTCTATTTTTATTTTAACTTAATTTAAGAGCTATTTTAAACAACTTTTATTTTTAAGAAGTATGCAAAGTTTAGTTTTCATGGTATTTATTTTTTACAGTTACCCTCTATTTGGAAAATAATAAAAATTTTCCCTTAATATAGCTTCCACTTTTAAACAAACTTATATACATTTTAAGAAGTATGTTGATTTATGGGAAAAAAAGTAAAAGTAAAGCTCATGTGGGACATGGAATAACTTTGGAAAAAGGGGCTCAAATAAGTGGAGTTTAGGAAACAAAAATCTAAGCAGAGAGTGTGGCTAGTTCATTTTATTTCATTTGGAAGGAGCCTTAGAAATCAGCTCATTAGCCTTCCTTTCTGTTCAAGGAAATGTTTTAGGGCAAATTTGCCAAATTCATCATTAACAACAATGATAAAAGCCAGCAGCACCGTATCCAGTTTCACTATTTATTTTAGTTTTCCAGATTTAACTGAAGATTTGCTGGGAACACCTGCTTATCCAGCCTACCCACGATGGCAATCTAGAATGCAAGGTTAATTATTTCACTTACTAATGACTGACAGTGTATTAGTCTCTGCAGATCAAGGGGCACCTTTAATCAAAACTCCAAAAGAAAAATCATAATTAACTAGGTAGAATAATTGTTCATTAAAGAAAGATGTCAAGATACAGTGGTAAGGAACTGAGAATCCTAGTTCTTAGTTTCTAGAATGTCTGGGCTATTCCCATATAGAAAGAAGCTATCTGAATCCAGACATTTTTTTTTGAACTTGGAAGACAAATTATGTTATTCTTTGCAGGAGACAAAAGCAGGAGGGGACAGGGATTATGTGTATATGGGGGGATGAGCCAGATAGGGCAGTTTTAGGGCAAAAGACATGTCGAGCTCTGATCCCTCAACACCCCCTAATATTTTGTGTTGGCAAAATCTGGTTAAAAGGAAACCCTGAGTTATATAAGGGGTAGAGAAAAATAAGAGCTAACATATGTTGTGTTTGTTACGCTTTGGGCACCATCCATATATTAACTCATTAAATCTGTACCAAGACGGTATGAGGTACTAATATTATCTCCATTTTATAGAAGAGGAAACTAAGAGGGTAAGTAATTTGCCTAAGCATAGGCATCACAGCTAGTAAGTCATGGAGCCAGGATTCAGGACCCAGGTGTTCTGCTTCCACGAGTCCATCCTCTTAACCACTTTTTAGGAAGGCCACTAAAGGGCAACCCACAGCCCAGGGGATGTAGAAGGTGAGGAGAGAGAAGGATGCTGTTGCTAGGCAACCCATCTGGTTTTCCGAGTTGCTAATTGAATCTGTGTGAGTAACACAGCTATATGTGTGTATTTGAAATCACTAGTTTATTCCTGACTGGAGGAAGCTGCCTGGAGTTTGTGTGGCTCTTGAGAGAGATGAGTGACCCTACAGTTACTCTGGAAGGGCTGGGGAGATGTCTGGCAGAATCATCCTAGCACCTGGCAGCCACTCCCCCTCCCTTCCCAGCTCTGTCCCAGGACACACTCTCCTGACGTCCGTGTGATGACGTCTCTGTGTGGTGACTGACTCAGACTGTGTTTTCAGCCACCAGTCACACTCTGGCATGGTTTATGGCAGTGACTGCCTCTTGGCTTTGAAAAATATACAAACCCACTTACCTCTACTTATCATCAGTTATCTAAAAGGGAATTAAAGTTCAAAATGAATTTATTTATTTATTTATTTATTTATTTTATTTATTTATTTTATTTATTTATTTTATTTTTTCCCCCCAAAGCCCCAGTAGATAGTTGTCTGTCATAGCTGCACATCCTTCTAGTTGCTGTATGTGGGATTCGGCCTCAGGATGGACGGAGAAGTGGTGCCTCGGTGGGCGCCCGGGATCCGAACCCGGGCCACCAGCATCGGAGCGCGTGCACTTAACCACCAAGCCACGGGGCCGGCCCCAAAATGAATTTAAATTCACGCTAAATTTTAAATGTGACATACATATGACTTTTATGAGACATGAGGCATATTGTGCAACCAAGCAAACAAGATCATGTGCGACAACTCTGAAATGTTGGGGAATCACTGGTGCGAGCCCAATTCGAATAGACAAGGATTTCTCCACATGGGTGCTATTGACATTTTGGGCCACATAGTTCTTTGATGTGTAGGGGGCTGTCCCGTGCATCGTAGGATGTTTAGCAGCATCCCTGGCCTCTACCTACTAGATGTTAGTAGCACCACTCTTTGCTGCCCCAGTTGTGACAAAAATGTCTCCATTCTATGCCAAATGTCCCTTGGCAGGCCTCAGTTGAGAACCCCTAAAATAAAGTACGTATAGTAGTATTCCATCTAGCCCTTGCAGTAGAAAATGGCATTCTTCTTCAGGATCAGATTCTAATATTCCTAATGATATTTTTCTTAATTACTCAATAAATATGTGAATACATTCTCTTGGTAAAAGATTCAAACAATATTGGTTTACAGATCAAATTGAGAAAATCCTTATCATCTCCCTCCCTTCCCTGTCTCCTGTAGCCTTCTTCTAGTTTGCTTTCCAAGCATTATATTTTTATTTATTTCTCTCAATAGGTTCCAGACATCTTCATTTGGTCCATGGATAGGGTTTTAATCATTTCAACAGCTTCTGGAGATTCTTTTTCTAACTTGCATGGTTCTAATTTCAACTCACATTTTTTGAAGGCTCATTTAAATTTCTCACCAAGCATAGATACCTCAAAGTCTTTTATGAGTGCTAACAAAACCCCCAAAACAACTACAGCAAGACTACATGGTATAGACCAGTGGTCCTCAAGGTGTGGTTTCACAGCAGGAGCACCTGGAAATCACTGGAAGTGTAAATTCTCTAGCTCCTCTCCAGACCTGCTAAATTGGAAACTCTGGAGTTGGGACTCAGCAATCTGTGTTTTAAAAAGCTCTTCAGGTGATTCCGAGACACCTTAACGTGTGAGAACTATTGGTATGTAGATTAAGGCTCAAGATTCAGGAAAATGACTGGGATTTGGAAGAAAACACCCCAACTAAGGCCAATCTACCTTTCTCTGTCAGAGGCTTTCTCTGGTAGAGATAGAATGAGGGTGTTACTTTTCCAAAGAGATATATTAAGAACTCAGAGACAAGCATGAATATCTTTGTATCATTTTAAATCTTGCTTAACCGGTCCTTACATTGGAGGTGGGGGTTGAGGGTTGTTGAAGATGGATAAGACCTGCTTTTACCCCTTGAGAAACTCATAACCTAGAATTGGAGAAAGACTGGTGTACAAATAATTGCACTGTGATAACAATGGATAACATTGAAAAGTTGCTCCAAGTGCTCTTGGAGCAAAAGGAAGGAGCAACACACTCTGCCTGGAAGAAGGGAAGGGAAGGTATTCCAGGTAAAAGGATCAGCATGTGCAAAAGCACAGAGGCACGCAAACCGACTTGGTGGGAGAGGATGTAAAGGGGAGGAGGAGAGGCATTTCGGAGTAGTGCAGTGAGTAGTCTGTAGGGGCAACTAGGCAGACTGAAGAAAGTGGTTTCCAGCTGGATTATGAAGGGTTTTTGTCATGCGCAGAAATTTGATTTTTACCCAGAAAACAAAAAGAAACTCAACAATAGGAAAACAACCCAATTAAAAAGAGAGAAGAGATCTGAACAGACAGCTTTCTGAAGAAGATACATAGATAGCAAATAAGCATATGAAAAGATGAGCAGCGTTGTCATTAGTAACTCAAATTAAAACAATGAGACACAACTACACACCTATTAGAATGGCTCAAATTAAAAAAAAAATCTGACGACACACACTGACGGTGAGGATGCAGAGCAACAGGAACTCTCATTCATTGTTGATGGGAAGGTGAAATGGTACAGCCTCTTTGGAAAGCAGTTTGGCAGTTTCTTATAAAACTAAACCCAGTCTTACCATATGACCCAGCAATAGTGTTCCTAGGTGTTTATAGAACTGATTTGAAAACTGAGGTTCACATAAAAATCAGCACAAACACAAATGTTTATAGCAGCTATATTTATAATTGCCCCAAACCGGAAGCAACCAAGATGTCCTTCAGCTATGGGAATGGATAAACTGTGGTACATCCATACAGTGGAATGTTAATCAGCATTAAAAAGAAATGAGCTATGAAGCCACAAAAAGACATAGATTAATCTTAAATGGGTATTGTTAAGTGAAACAAGTTAGTCATGAAGCTAGAAAATGCTACACACTGTGTGATTCCAATTATATGACATTCTGGAAAAGGCAAAACTAAACAGATCTGTGATTGCCAGGGGTGAGGGGGTGGGGTGGAGGAGGTTGAAGCACAGATATTTTAGGTTGGTGAAACTATTCTGTACTATGCTATAACGGTGAAACAAGACATTAAGCATTTGTCAAAACCCGTAAAACTTTACAGCTCAAAGAGTAAACCTTAACGTATGTAAATTTTAAAAAATCACTTAGGAGATTGAGGGATCCAGGATGGAATGCAGAATGTGACAAAAGAATCTAAATACATTACAAACATATAAAACAACCTTGCTTTAGAGGATGGGGAAACAAGGTGCTGACCTATGTAACTTAGGAAATGAATGGAATTTGTTAAGACTAAAGGCAACAGAAACTATTGTTTAAACACTGTACTCTACTGGATAATGTTGTTTTACACAGGGGTATGGGTTAACAATTCTGAAACCACAATATATGTATACTGGAATTGAACAATTAGGCAAATGGATGGTGGATGGTGGGAGCCAGGTTTGTCACAGTTGGATTGGGAGGTTGCAGATAAGCAAGGGAGGAGGCAAGAATGATCTGTGTGGTAATGCATTAGAGTTGGAAACATCAAAATGGACTCATGCTTTGCTTAATACAGATACAGATGGTTATGTATATACACATAGATGTCTCCTCGCTCTGTCAGCTGAGAAGGCCTAGAAGCAACAATGCCCCAGCAGCCGTGAGCACACCTAGCGCCCAGATCTTGATTTCTAATACCATTCTCCAACAAAAGGAACTAGGGCTCCTTGGAAAAATGGCTGATTCTAGGGTTGAGGCAGGATATATACAAGATGATCCTGGAGCATCTTGTAGTGCCAGAAAGTGAGAAAGTGCTCAACAACAGAAAAAAAGAAAATGAATAAAAATCCATAACGATATCAAATGGATACAGGAGTCAACTGAAAGATCTCCCAATGGCCAAAGCTGGAAGAAGATGAGCAACAACAACAAAAAGTAGTAGTATTGGATTATAAACCAAAGTATAAAATAAGTGTCTATAAGTTCATACTGATATAAATGATTGAATAAATAGAAAATAGACAAATCTCCTGTGCAGAAGAAATTCAAATAATTTATGGAGATGCTGCACCTCTAAGGAGGGGGAGCATAACTCCTACTCTTTAAGTGTTGGCTACACACAGTGACTTTCTTCCAAAGGCTACAGAGTACGAAAAGGAGAAAAAAGGCGGAACTTAACAGTGGAGAAGCCAAGTGATGAGGTTAACACCAACAGCAAGAAGTCATACTGATAGTATGTACTGCTGATATGATGTGATGTGACGAGAATGGCGCATTACCTCTGTGGTATTCCTCCCACGAGCACATCGCTTCAGTCTAATCATGAGAAAATATCAGACAAATCCCAACTGAGGGACATTCTACAAAATCCCTGACCAGTCATCCTCAAAACTGTCTAGGTCATTAAAAAAAACCAAGAAAAGTCTAAGGAATTGTCACAACCAAGAGAAGCCTAGGGAGACATGCCGACTTAATGTAATATGGCATCCTGGATGGGATCCTGGAAAATAAAAAGGACATGAGGAAAAAACTGAGGAAATCTGAATAAAGTATGGGCTTTACTTAATAAAAATGTATCAATATTGGTTCATTAAGTGTGAGAAATTACATACTAATCTGAGATGTTAATAATAGGGAAAACAGGTATGTGGTAAACAGGAACTCTTTTCATAATAATTCTATAAATCTAAAACTGTTCTAAAATTAAAAGTTTATTAAAAAAAGCCTCAAGGGAGACAATGAACGGATACCCACAGAAAAGTGACATCATCCTTTTGTCGTACACTATGAAATGGCCCATTGAAAAAAAAAGGCAATTAAAATTTCCAAACTCTTTGAAAGTTGCAGTGCTTATTGCTTGCAGACATTAAGGTGACAGCCTGAAAAAAGGAAAAAAAAATTCTCAAGGAGGGAGATAGTTGAGACAACCGAGTATATAACATTCTCATGGACTTTTGAAGTTTTGGAGGATCATCCTCCAGAGTACCTTAAATCTTGGCAGTGTCTTGAGAATGCTCTAGTTGTCTTCCAGGACCCTCCTACCCTCCTGTGGTTGGATTACTTCTGCCATACCAGTGCTTACACCCTATTGGGCAAAGGGTTGCAACAAGGATCCCAGGTGAATTCGTTTTTTATTATTGTTGTAACAAATTACCACAAACTTAGTGGTTTAAAACAAAACAAAAGGTATTATCTCACTGAAGCTTTACAACATACTTGTCTGATATATTCTTGTTAGTATTTTCATTTTTATAGATAGTAACTTACCCAGGCTTACATAGTACTAAGAGGTGGACTGTGGTAGATGGTCTCCAAAGATGGCCACCATATTAGCCTTCCACTGTTTTCTCCACAAATGTTATTTCAGAGAGAAATAAACTCATATCTTGTTTAGGTCACTATTAGTTTAGGTCTCTGTTAGAACAGCTGAAGCTATATCCTAACTAATATGGTTCCAAATACAGCCATTTTCCAAGTTCTCTTAGTTTTACTTCTGTAACATTGTCCCTGCCCATCCTGTTGTCTCTATTCCCACTGTCATTCCACTAATTCCTTTTTCCTCTGTTACCAAAAAAGCCTCCTGAGCTGGTCTCTAATCCAGTGGTTCTCAAGGCAATTTTGCCTTCTAGGGGATATTTGGCAAAGGTTGAAGGCATCTTTGGTTCTCACAACCGAGAGGCGGGTTCTACTGGCATTTTGTGGCTAGAGACTAGAACTGCTGCTAAACATCCTACAAGGTACAGGATAGTCCTCCACTTCAAAGACTCATGAGGCCCCAAATGTCAATAGTGCTGAGGTTGAGAAACCCTTATCTAATTAATACATCCCCCCACACTCTGCCAGTGATATATTCACATTTCAGATCTGACCCACCTGCTTGTGGTATACACCTGTCAG
Source organism: Diceros bicornis minor (assembly GCF_020826845.1). NCBI lineage: Eukaryota > Metazoa > Chordata > Mammalia > Perissodactyla > Rhinocerotidae > Diceros > Diceros bicornis. The sequence goes on along the minus strand of NC_080764.1, from coordinate 16,482,845 downwards.
GCTCACGGCTTTCTATCCTCTTTTGAACAGCATTCCTATATTTGGGGAAATTCCAATATTATAAGTCTCGCTTCCCCAAGGAAGGAGTTTGGACCCCAAATTCCAGTCTTCTTGGCAGCCAGGACTCAGGCATGGGTCTCCCTCAATCAGATGCATCCTTATGAGGCTTTGATTTAGAAGAGAGCAAGACGAGGAAATAGGCTCTTTTGGAAGCCTGGCATTTTGTCGGTGGAGGAGACCGCAAAAACGTGCGGCATTTGAAGGTGGAAGCCATTCCCCAGTGGTTCCTGGCAGCGGTGACAGCAGTTTCCTCCACTGTGGGGTGGGGTGTCAGCAGCAATCCCAGTCATGGTAGTTTCCTTATCAGGCCAGTTCTTCTGCGTGGTTCTGAGCTTCATTCCTGGAAGCTTAGCCTGGAGCCACTTCTCCAGTCCTCCCCAGAATACTCTGAGCTAGCCAGTATCCTTTTAATATGCTCCTTTTGTGCTTAGTCAGCCAGAGTCAGCCTCTAGCGCTCAGAACTAAGAACGCTGATAAAGATTCCTCTGCTTAAAACTCTCCAGTGGCTTCGCATACATTCTAGAATGTGTCCCAAATCCTTTGCTGAGCTCAAGGCTCTTGTTTATCTGAGATATACCCACTCTGTCCTTCACTCTGGCCACACTGAGCCACCCTGGTCCTGCCACCCTTCCTTGATCCCATATTGCTTGCCACTAAAGAACTCTATTGACACAGCAACTTTTCTCTATGTACCCTGATCCCCAGGACTGTTCTTATCTATATCATAAACAAGACACTTCTTACACTCTACTACAGGAGTTTACTCACTCAACTGTAAGCTCTGCATGGGAAGGAACATGTCTTTTCAGTCTTTGGGTTCTCAGCACCTAGGATAATATCTGGCACAAAGTAGGTGATTAGCACATTTCCTTACTGAATGAAAGCCAGGATGTGGGCAAGCACTGCCACCTACTGGAAGAAACTTTATTCAACTCTTTTATAAGGATTTGGACAATGGCTAGCATCCAAGGATGAAAGGTGATGACGCTCTCTCCCTCATCTAAGTCATCATCACCATTATTGTCAGACCCTCTGTGGTAGCCAGTCTCCTAGATGGTGCTCAATGACTCCTGTGTATTGGTATTCATGCCTCTGGGTTGATCCTCCCACACTGAAGGGTTGGTTTGTGATCAATAGAATATGACAGAAGTGATGGTGTGTGACTTCTGAGGCTAGATCATAAAAGACACTACGGATTCTGCCTTCCTCTCTCTGGGATTGCTTGCTCTGAGGGAAGCCAGATGTCACATCACGGGGACACTCAAGAGGTCCCTATGGGGAGGTCATGCAGTGAAAAACTGAGGCCTCCTGCCAACAGTCATGTGAGTGAGCCATCTTGGAAGCAGAATCGCCAGCAGGAGTCAAGACTTCAGATAACTGCAGCCTTGGCCTACATCTTGACTGTAGATGAGAGACCAAGACAGAACGACCCAGCCAAGCCATGCCGCAATTCCTGACCTATAGAACCTGTGGGACAATAAATGTTTGTTTTCAGCTGTTACGCTTTGGGGTGATTGTTATGCAGCAACAGATTACTGATATACTCTCCGACAGAGATCACTGACTACAAGCTGTTCTACCATTTTGCTACTGTCATAGGAGGAAACCACCAGAGCCTGGGCTCAACCTAAGGCCACGGAGGAAACGCGGTAAGAGCCAGGCACACCTGGGCCTTGCGGAGTGGCGAGCTGTACTGTCTCCAGCATCCCTCTCAGCGTTAACGCCCTCCAGGTACACCTGGAGGGAGCGGGCACAGCCACGGCGGCGGAACGACGGGGACACAGGCGAGCCGCGGCCCCTCGGCGCCTGCGCAGTGCGCCCCCGCGCTCCCAGGTGGCGCCGTTGCGCGCCGAGTCATCGATCGCAGTCCCCGAGCGGCCTGGCTCGGCGCAGCCGCCCGCCGCCCGCCAGCGGGGTGGGCTCCAGGGGGCGCCCTCAGGAGAGGGGCGGAGCGCTCCCGCGCCAGAGACCCGCTAGCAGGCCGGCCGCCGTAGTGTGGCCTTCTGCCGGTGACAGCTCAGCACCCCCACAGCTCCGGTAGTCGCCGCTTCGGGGTCGCCGCCGCCGCCTCTTGAGGCGGGAGCTGCCCGGCGGCGCCGTGGTCCCCGTCGCCGCCTCCAGGTCCAGGCCCCGGGGCCCTCCCGCTGCCGCCGCCGCCGCCATGAAGCTGCGGGTGCGGCTTCAGAAGCGGACCTGGCCGCTGGAGATGCCCGAAGCGGAGCCGACGCTGGGGCAGCTGCGCGCGCACCTGAGCCAGGCCCTGCTGCCCGCTTCGGGGTACAGGTGGGCGGCCGCGGCGGGGCCCCGGGGGAGGCGGGTGGCGCGGGCACTCCCCGGGCCGTCACGTGAGGCGGGCGGAGAGCGGGGCGTCGCGGGGCCGGGCCCGGGGACTGTGACGCGCAGGCCGGCGGGGAGCGGGCGCCGGGGGCGGCCCGCGGAGACATGGCCCGGCGGGCGGGGGGCTCCGTGCCCCTCCAGGGTGAGCCGTCCCTCCGCCTTTGCAGTCGAGGAACCCTGGGGTGGGCCAGGAGCACAGTTCTCGCGCCCTGTGCAACGTCCAGTTGGAGAGGACGCGCTTGGCTGGGTGAAACCTTGCCAGGCTCTCAGGGGTTTAAGTTAAGTTCACCCTCTCCAGCTGTCGGAGTATTTCAGTGGAAAAGTTTGGAAAGTGCTGGAAGGAGTTAGAAATCGGCCCTCCTTCCGAGGCCACCTGTAATTTGTACCGCTGTGAGGCTGCGATAATCCTAAAACTCGTGGGGTGTTGACTCACCCTTTGCGGAGTTTTAAGGTGTCGGCGGGTTTCAGATCTTTTAATTTTCCTGGGCGAGATGTTGCTTTTTTGCTGAAACTAAGATCAGTGTTGGCCTTAAGTGATGACCCTGGAGAGCTTGCAGTTTGGGGGCAATGACGTTGAGAAACAAAGCGTCAAATTCTGTTGTTCGTTTATGAGGCTGCAGATGAGGCTGCTTTGTTTCCACCGAGGGCATTTTCTGGGGACAATAATCTGGGAGTAGAGGACTGTTAATAATAACCTTGGGAGTAGAAGTTAGACCGTCCAAAAGTAAGGATGGTCCTCTTCAAATATTCAGCTATCGAATTTGAAATTTGTGCTGAAAAAAATGAAAAAAAAGTTCACTGGGGCTGTTTAGGTGAATTTTTCAATGGAAAACCTCTCTGTTAATTGGCTCTTTTTATAAACTTTATTTTTAGGGAATTCAGTAAAATGATGCCATATTATGAACTCACCCTTTCGTTTTTCAGGTTAAGGCACTATTACGTTAAAAGTAAGCCTGTTTTTCTCTAAATTAAAAAATAAAAACAGAAAATAATGTATTGACGTAACTCCTTTTAAACATTATATTAAGTGACCTGCCTATTGTTATTTCGTTGTGTGAAAGCTAAGTGTTTTGCATGCGGGCGTCCGTTACTCCACCACAAATTTTCAAAATTCTCTTTTTAAAGTATTTTCATATATATATGTGTATATATTTTATTATTATTATTTTTTAATTAGGCGAGGCAGTGTTGAAAGGATGTGAAACCCAATATGACTCTTTGTTTACCCAAGAGCTCAAGTTAGTTTCTCTTTCAGGTTTGTTTTTACGGTGGAGAATGGTTAACTGGAAGGAATGTAAGCTTCAGCTTGTGAAAGTAAATTCATTTCTCTGAAAATATGTTCATTTTAGAATAAATTGGCAGTTTTAAAATGTGTTTATATGACATTATTATTTTTCGAGTGTCTTTGCTGAGCAAGTGGATCTGGGATAGCCATAAAATATTGTTAAAAGTCTTGAAATTTCTAGGATACTTTTCCCGATGAACTTTTTTCACTATTTCAGAAAACAGAATCATTTTTTAACCCCTTTCCTGGAAAACCATATATTACTTTAGAAATAGCCCTTCCTTTTTTCTAAAGGGGGAGGGAAGGCCGACGTTTTTATTAAGCAGACAATTCTTTGTGTTTTCTATAAGTTAGATATTTGAACGAACATTGTACTGGATACCATTAAAAAGAACCTTTTGCTTTGACAGATGATCCATAAACACATAGTTCATTTGAGGTGTCTTTCTTTTTTTCTCCCGAAGTTGGGATGGTGTTTTTCTGGGCAGCTGGCAGATTTTCAACACTTATCAAAGCATTTGAAGACAGAAGCATAGCTACTTATTTTCTAATAAGCAGGAGTATTTTCTAAAACTTTAGTAATTTCTCTATCCAAAGACACTTTAGTTGGTAAGACAAAACGTATTTACATGTGAGAGAAAAACATAAATGAATTATTTCGAGCACTTTTGAAAATGCAGCATTGTAAGAGAGAATAAACAGAATATTATTTTCAAAGGACTCGTCCTTTGTTAACCTCTCAAAAAGTTAATGAAGTCAGCATTGCTGAGTATAAATGTCCTATAAAATGTTCTACAGTGGTTTGTTAATTAATCCTCACTGCTATGTGATGAAATGATGGTTATTTTTTCAAGCTCAGATGATCTGTGATGCAGAAGGGATGGGAGTTCATTGCTTCAGGCTAATTTGAGCTCTTAGCTTGTTTAGCAATGGGTTTTTGGATTTGTGCTGTCTTCCATAAAAAAGACATCATAACTGACCGTCAGTAAGAAGGGTGAACTTGAACCTGTCCGTAGGAGGGATGAGTTTGTCCTCAGTCGTCTACATATACTCATCTAACTCTTTGTGATTATGAATATTCATTGAGGACATGGGTCTAGTATTTTGGAACCAACGTAAGCTAACTGTCCTGTAAGGACATCGAATAGGTAGCCCTGATTTCAGTCTCATCTTGATCTTCCCAGCTAATGTTTGTTGGTTGCATTTATTCCACAAATACTTTTATTTGCCAAGTGCTGGAGATAGAGTTTTGAACTAGACAGACGAGATACCTGGTCTTATGAAACTTAAGTTCTAATGGTGAGCGTGGGGAAGAGAGAAGATAAACAAATATGAAATTTTCAAATAGTAGAATTACAATAAAATAAAACATGAGACTGGAATAGTGATGGAGCCTGGGTGGAAGGCAGCTGTGAAGAGGTGACTTTTTTTTTTTGTATATATCTGTGTTTATTTTTTATTTTTTTAATTTTTTAATTTTTTTTTTTTTTTCGGGAGAATGGCCAGCCCTGAGCTAACATCCATTCGCCAATCCTCCTCTTTTTGCTGAGGAAGATTGGCCCTGGGCTAACATCCATGCCCATGTTCCTCTACTTTATATGGGACACCACCACAGCATGGCTTGACAAGTGGTGCGTCGCTGCGCCCGGGATCTGAACCCGCGAACCCCAGGCTGCCAAAGGGGAGCACGCAAACTTAACCACTACGCCACCGGGCTGGCCCCTGAAGAGGTGACTTTTGAGTTGAGACCTGAATGGTGAGAAAGAGTCAGTCATTTGAAGATCTGGAAGATCAAAACGTAGAGGCCCAAAGGCTGCAGTGAGGTTGATCTGTTCTGAAGAATGGATAGAAAGCTCGCGTGAAGAGAGAACAGCAAGTGAGAGGATGGACGGCACAAGGTGGATGAGGTAGAAGTGGGTAGGGGTCAAATGTTGGCCTTTGGAGGCCGTGATAAGGATTCTATTCCAAGTTCAGAGAGAAGCCATTGGAGGATTTTCAGCAGAGGAATGATATGATACAACTTATATCTTAAAAAGACTATATTTTGTTGAATCTCAGTTATTGTCAGTCTTAAGCTGCACATTGTTTTATGTAAAAATAAAGGAAAAAATGCTGTCAATTAAGCTGTGATAATGTCATTGATTTTAAGAAGCATCTCTATTTCAAAGATGTCAAAATATAAAAAAGTATGTGTCTTAGATTTGATGAAAACATGGATTAATGATAGAGAATTACTGTATCCTATCCCTCAGGCTAGAATTTTAGCCCTTAGAAATCTTTAACCTAGTAGGCATTTGGTGATAAGAACGAATAATTTTGATAGTTTTTCCAAAACTTTAGCTTCCTTCTAATTTTGGTTTTATTTTCATAACTTAGTTCTTCTAGGGTCATACCATGTACCTTATGTATGTTCCAAATGTATTCTTGAGGGTAATGGTAATAGGTAGCTCTTACTATCCTTATCCGTCTTTCTTGGCAGTTCTGATACCCGGTTTGCAATTACATTGAACAACAAGGATGCCCTCACTGGAGATGAAGAGACCTTGGCTTCATATGGGATTGTTTCTGGGGACTTGATATGTTTGATTCTTGAAGATGCCATTCCAGCACCTAACTTGCCTTCATCCACAGATTCAGAGCATTCCTCACTTCAGAATAATGACCAACCCTCTTTGGCTGTCAGCTCCAGTCAATCCAGCGTACAGGATGAACAACTGAGTGATTCATTCCAAGGACAGGCAGCCCAGTCTGATGTCTGGAATGATGACAGTACGGTGAGTATTAATATCTAGACAAGAAATAGGGTAGTGGATAAATCATACTGAACACCTCAAATGAGTTCGGTACCAGTCAGGATAATTGTCATCAGTAGATTGCAGATTATATTCTTATAGAATTTTTTTTTTTTCGTGAGGAAGATTGGCCCTGAGCTAACGTTGGTTGCCAGCCTTCCTCTTTTTGCTGAGGAAGATTGGCCCTGGGCTAACATCTGTGCCTATCTTCCTCTATTTTATATATGGGACGTCACAGCATGGCTTGATGTGTGGTGTGTGGGTCCGTGCTCAGGATCTGAACTGGTGAACCCTGGGCCGCTGAAGTGGAGTGCATGAACTTAACCACTACACCACTGGGCCGGCCCCTAGAGTGTTGTTTTTTTTTTTTTTTTAATTGCTAATGCCTGGGCCAATATTGGGCTGATATTCTGAAGAACCCAGTTTTTACCTATTTATTTTGTTCAGACACTCACTCCTTCAGGAAGATTATCCCTTGGCTTCTATTGTTGCCTCTAAGCTCAGGATTCCCAGCTTTGCTTTTCTGGTCTACTCCACTCATTAAGGCTATATATAGTCCAGTTATTTTCAAATGATTCTCATTTAAATCATTTATACCAGGATTTTAAAAATACTAACATAAATTTGAAAATATGCACACTGATGTTCTCTTCTTCCCAAACCAGCTAACCTCTCTGTCTGTCAGTGGCACTGCTCTTTTCCTGAGCTAAAACTTTGGAGTGATTTTAGACTCCTTAGATCCAACGCCTGAGCAAGCCCTATCAGTTTTTCCTTTCCATTCCAGGCTTCCAATGTCTGTTCTTCGCTCTGCTTTCTAGGTTCCTCTTCTTTCTACACATTTTTTATTATGTTGTTCCCTTGTTCTCTTGTAACTCTGTCATAGATATACCTGTGGTCATAATTTTTGAACTGAAAAAGACCAAATATCTTTAATTCAACCCTGTCATGTTAGAGAGGAGGAAATGTTGTCTCTCCTCCTGTACCTAGTTTTTAAGGCTTTCTGTAAAGGTGCCCCACAACCTTCCCAGGGCTAGTTTCTGGTCTTCCCTCCTGTACGCTATCATCTCCAGTCAGACCAGATGCCCCATCATTTTCCCTCTCCCAGCCAGCACATTCACTTGCTTGCATGTGTCCACACACACAACCTAGTGACTGCTTCGCTCCCTTGCCCTCGAGTTCACCCACCCAGCCTTTCCTCCCTCTCCTGTCTGTATCTCTGCCCATCTTCCAAGGCCCTGCCAACCACAGTCCAATAATTTTCTTTAATTTCTTTGTATTGATTGTCTTTATTGGCTTATAAACACTTCATTATTTATTATCCTGCCTTTTGATTTCTTGTATGGCACATAATCACTTTTATTACTTATTTTCTAATACCAATACATATGCCATCTTTTTAATTGTTTTGGTGTGTGTACTTATCACTTCAACTTAATTTTTTTTTGCAGGCCTTAAACATTTATGAGTATAAGTATTCATTGTGCCTATCATGACATTAAGTATACATAGATACTAAAAAATACTTTTTAACAGATTGGTAAGTTATGAAAATCATTTATGTCCAGATTTTAATAATAGTATCCAGAGAGATTAAGCAAGTTAAAAAAAGGTTTTATAAAACTCAAAGTATTTTTATGATTTTTTTTAGAAATTATTATATGTATCTGTGTTTTTGTCTTATAGAGGTAAGCTAGGGAATGAGTAAGAATATTCAAGCACATATTTAAATTACATTTCTGAATCTTTTTTGCTGATAGACTCATTCAGAAATTCTGGTAGAAGGGCCCAGTCCCTTTACTTCTATGTACTATTAAAATCTTCCCGTGAGATGGAGCTGTTCATAGTATATGTGATAGTTACTTTACTAGCTTCCTTTTGGAAAATTTTGAGAAATTCATATTGCCTCAAGTTAGTAATTTCAGTTCTAGAAGCATGTTGTCTTGTGTTCTAAGACTTGTATAGGGTGACTGTAAAATCTTAGTGTGGAAACTGAGCTTGAAATCTCATAAATAATGCGTTAAGTACTTGAAACAGTGCGATCTGCTAATTAAATGTGGAACGGAGCGTTAGGAAAGGAAAATAGATGGCTAAAACTTATTCTTCTAATCAAGTGTAGGTTACTAGTACCTGTTGAGTCTTTAATGGGAAACGGGGATAACATGGTATCGGACCCTAATATTAACTCTGAACTGCATTTCAGTCACTTGTTCCAGTCATTTGTAAATGACATATTACAAATGATCTGTTTAGAGAGGTGGTGCTGAAGGTTTTTTTTTCATTTCCACGTGTGTGGCATATGATAAATATTCATATCATATCAGAATGGCTCAGAGAAGGTCAGTGGTTCTCATGGAATGGGAGTAAGGTTTGATAAGCTCCCCAGGGGATCCTGATATCTTCCTTTCATGTCATTATCAGTTTAGGGTAACCCTTTTTTATATTTTTTCCACATATATTTTCTCCCACACAACTGTCAGTAAGTGGTAAATGGCCAAAAGTTAGGCATAATAGATAGGTGAGAAGCAAAGAGCTTATATTCGTCATAATTTAGTTAGGTGTTATATGGTTTTAATAAGTAGTTTCTATTGGCTCAAAAATATAATGGAGCCTTTTTTTAAGGTGGTGTGAATTGTCATTGGCTTGTAGATTTTTTTTTTTTTTTAAAGATTTTATTTATTTATTTATTTTTCCCCCCAAAGCCCCAGTAGATAGTTGTATGTCATAGCTGCATATCCTTCTAGTTACTGTATGTGGGACACGGCCTCAGCATGGCCAGAGAAGTGGTGCATGGGCGCGCGCCTGGAATCCGAACCCGGGCCGCCAGCAGCAGAGCGTGCGCACTTAACCGCTAAGCCACGGGGCCGGCCCAGGCCTTTAGGTTTTAACAAGTAAATTTGGATCTTTTCCATAAGCCATCAGGCTTAGGTCCTCAGGGATTTTGGAAGAACAGCCTCTTGCTCCCGTACATTTTTCTACCCTTTCACTCATACTATATAATTTTAATTTCCTCTGCCCCTTCTTTAATGGAAATATGAACTTAAAAAGAAGAAACGTGCTTTGTATTAAGAGTTGAGCACATGCCTAGGAAGCAAACTTTCTGAGCAAAATTAATATAGGTAACTTAGTCTTATTGAGGCAGTGTATTATGTCTAAAAGGTCTGAGCTGTGAGTCTGGAGATCTTGGTTCATTTCAAATTTTTATTAGCAGATAACCTTGATTATGTTATTTAATCTGAGTCGTAGTTACAGCATGTTTAAAAAGGCAGCATCATCTGTCTTGCCTATTTTATAGAATTTTTGTATGGTGCAAATGAGAAAACATTCAAAAACAAAAACATTATGAAATTATAAGATATTACCCTTCAGCATTTGTTCAACAAGCATTTATTGAGTACCTACTATGTGCCAGGCACAGTACTGGGATTACAAAAATGGGTACAACACATAGACTGTTGCTTTCTAAGCTTGTGGTGATGGTAGGATGTAGATGTGTAGTCAGAAAATTGCAGTACAGTGTGATAAAGTGCAATCATCAAGGCCTTTGCAAGGCAGAGTGGTAGTGTGTGTTACCTCTGTGAAAGAGGTGGGGAATACTAGAGTGGGGAGCAAGGGATGAGCAGAAAGTGAACTTGATACAGAGTCAGGGATCAGGTGATGAAGGGAAGGAGTTTAGGAGTTTGGGCTTTATTTTGTGGGCCTGCATTTCTCAGTGTGCCCTTTATGAAAAACTTGTTTCATGAGATTATAAGTGTTATTGGAATGCTGAGCATTGAGGAAGGTGGATAGTGTTTCTTGGTTAAGTGTTGTGCACACTTATTATTATTATTGGACTTTTCAGGGCTTTGTAATGCCAAAATGTATTTTGTGAATAGGGAGGGTGAGGTTAGGTGGTTATAGCATGTAGCATTTTCCAAACTTATTTGATTGTAGGCCACTTTTTTCCTGAGAACATCTAGGGTCATATTCCAAGGCATGGTTTAGGGAAGTGCTGCTATCTGCCTTGGGGAAATACTGGCAAGTTTTAAGCTGGGACACAGGACATAATTGGATTCTTAATTGTCAAAAAACTGTGGCAGCATTGGGTGGAATGTATTGGAAGACAAGGAAGTGGAGTCAGGGATACTTGAGGAGGCTATTGCTGGAAGTCAGGAGATAAACGACTCTGAAGTACCATTGGATTAGGAAGGGCAGATTCTGGAGGTGTTTAGGAGCTGGATGCAGTGGAACTTTGAAGACCGATCAGCTTGGGGGGTGGGGTTTAGTGAGGAAGAGGGAGAAGTCTAGGATGATCTCCAGGTTTGGGGCAAATCAGCCAGAATGAATGGAGATAAGGAATTCTGGAGGGAGGAGTAGATTGCAGGCTCATTTATTTAAGAGGGCTCACATAAAATATGTCCTGTATCTGAACCCAATAATGTGCTTTGGCTTTGAGCACTAATCTCAGTTCACTTTAGGATACAAAATATACTGTGTAAAAAAAAAAAAAAAAAGTCTGTTTAATAAATTCATTGTTTTTGTTATCCTCTTCAGTCAGGGCCTAGTCAACATTTTGAAGCTGAGTCAATTCAGGATGTTGTGGACATGGAAGAGGGCACGGGTTTCTACCCCGTAGAACCAATGCTTTGCAGTGAGTCGGTGGATGGGCAGGTGCCGCATTCATTAGAGACCCTGTATCAGTCAGCTGACTGCTCTGATCCCAACGATGCCTTGATAGTAGCCGTACATCTGCTCATGCTGGAGTCAGGTTACATACCTCAGGTAAGACTGCAAGCAGAACAAACGTCTTGTCAGGGTTTAAGTCTTCTGCTGGGAAAGGGGGTGTATCAATAAATATCACTCAGGTGTTGTGGTATTCTAGATTTCTTTATTGAATCTAGTTGGATATTAAATGTAAAGTGCTGAACTCGGTGATGGGCATACAGTAGGCAGTCCTTAAATGTTCCCTTCCCTCTTTTCCTTTTTTTTCTCCTTCATAAAGACAGAAGCTTGTATATGATAATATGTAGATAAAGTGTGGTCACGGGTGTGGATTGGGCGTGACTAGAGAGATGGCTCGCTAGGTTATTTTTTATGTTAATGGCTCTATGAATTGCCAGTAACTTAGTAAGATTCAGTTCGGAAGAGGGAAATTGTTCTTATGCTGTAGTTGCTTACCTTCATTCATTCATTCTCCATTTGATAAGTATCTGCCAATGTCACGTGCAGTGCTTTGTCTCTGCCCTCAGGTTGCTGATAGTCCAAGAGTGGGAGAGAAGATGAGTAAACAAACCATTATGCTGTATTGGTTCAATCCTAGGAGAGACATGTACATATATAGGATGCCAGAGATTCACAGAAGAGAACATTTAGAGTAGAGTTTCTCAAACTTTAATGTGCGTAAGAATACCTGAGGATCTTATTAAAATACAGACTCTGATGTAGTAAGTCTAGGGTGGAGCCTGAGATTCTGCATACCCCACACAGCAGTGATGCTGCTGGTCTGTGGGCCGTGTTTTGAGTAACAAAGATGTAGAGTAATTCAGTGATCATTGAACACCGGCAGCCATGTGCTGAGCCAGGAATTAGGATGAGTCCGTAAGTTGGGGAGAGAGAGAAATAAAAAGAAAATTATAATGTGTTATGGTCAATAACATAACGGAAGTATTTAACAATAGAAATATGAACTGAATGTTAGGGGATAAAGGAGAGGGAACGACAAACAGGACTTTTTTTGAAACAGGCTTCACAAAGGAAGTGATATTTGAGCTGGGGTCTTGAATAATGATATGGCTTTGCTAGGCAGAGACGTGAGTCTTTGAAGAGAGAAATCAATCCCTGTCTCTGATGTTATTTTATGTATTTGAGCAAAAATTTTGATGGAGGATAATATATTGTAACGTTTTTCTGTCAAAATTTTATTAATAGCAATATTAATGACTTGATAAATTTTATTAAGGGGACTTTATGGAATGCTTATTTCTAGAGAAGTTTGGGGCCTCTTGGATATTTAATGTTCTGGAGAGTAACACCTTTCTTTGTTATTTGTTTTCCTTTCATTTCATTCCCCAGGGGACTGAAGCCAAAGCTGTGTCCATGCCAGAGAACTGGAAGCTGGGCGGTGTGTATAAGCTGCAGTACACGCATCCTCTCTGCGAGGGCGGCTCTGCTGCTCTCACCTGTGTGCCTTTGGGAACCCTAATCGTCATAAATGGTAATTGGATGGCATGGTCATGGTGGTTAGTTTGTGAATACTTACATGTTTTTCTCTAAATGTTTTACAGCCACTTCAGTGATGGGCTATCATGATATAGTTACGAGTCTTTCTCAACTTTGTTTAAGCTCTAGACCACTGATAACAGGAGTCTGAAAGGTTCTAGAATACAAAGTTGATGCTTAGGTCAGCATCCTTCACTCTTGGGGCAGCCATACTCTGTCGCTGTCTTAACTTGGAAATTTTTTTGCTTTAGGGAGAGTTGTGATAATAGGAGTGAGATGAGTTACATATGAACTCTTTGAAGAATGCTTTTTCTTTCTATGGCTGTGGATGGCTTTTTTATTTTTTGTTTTTTTAAACCAAATAGAGATGGTGAGAGGTGATATTGAGCTGGGGTCACTTTTTACCCAGTTTGGCATCTCTGAACAGTGATGCACAGAAACACTGAAGGGTTTTGAGGCCTTAGTATGTGTGTGTTTTATTCCCTCAGTCCCTCCCTCTCCCACTTCCAAGAGAGTCACTCTGAGTAAAGTTTCTTTTTCTAGTTTTCCCCTTTTACCTTAAGAAATTTCGCTGGGATAGCAATACATTCCGTTTTTGCATTTCGTTTTGGCTCAGGTGCTACCCAGAGGTCCATGCCAACTACCAGTGGTCTGTGGAGTAGTCTCATAGTGACACGCTCTGGAGATCCATTTGAATGACTAGAATCTTTCATTTGTGTTCCGTTTTGATTTTTGAGGTTTATCCTTTTAGCTAGATGAGAGGCAGTTGCTTTGCTCTGCCTCAGCTCAGTGGTTTTCAGCGTGTTCTGCACCTCCTGGTTTCTGCTGAGAGGGAAGCAAGGAGAGACTTAGTCAAACCCCTGTCGCCACTTAAACCTTGAGCAGCAACGTGTTTGTCTCTTTCGTTTATTGAGGTCCCTTGTAAGATTTTGTTTGAAAAATGTTTTTTCTGCTAAAATTTTTGAAAGCCACTGACTTACACTATCTTGATCTTTGAAATGAAAGATAGTTCTAGGTCCCTATTTCTGCTATTTCCTTTTAATCACTAGATTCTTTGAAATGTTATTTAGAAGTCTCAATATTTCAGCTTTAATGGCTTTGGTGGTATTCCACATTTGTCAGGACGTGTCCATCTGATGACACTGGGACCTAGCAGTGTTCCCTCAACTATTCATCACAATGAGCAAGTGTAACTTTCAGTTGGTCGTTCTTATACACAGAGGGTCAGCAGTTTCTGCCTTCATCTAATCGTTCTACGTCACATCATAACTTGCAAGGTTGAAGTTACCAAATAGTAAATGTGAGGTGGTAATTTTTGCCTCAGTTTCTTATAAAGGCACTCTAACAACATGTGTACGATAACCTCTATTTACTAGTTTCAGGATACTGAACATAAAGAAAATAACTGCTGAATATCTTGATGATTTCTTAGTTTCTGATATTTTGTTCCTTGACTATTTTTGGCACATCAACTACTTACAGACTTGCATGGCAGACAGCCATTCCAGGCTTGACTCTTTGAAAAGGAGCAGTGTGTCCTTAAATATTTCTTTCACCCGAGACATCCTGCCCAGTGCACATGTGCATAAGCACATCACTGGCTCTTTATGGAATGAGATGAAGTGCGCCTTTGTGTATATGATTAAAATTGAACCCTTGGTGATGTCAAGAGTGTTGGTGCTTTGGGTCTAGAGAGAGATGATGCTGTGAAAGCTAGCAGGATTCTTTTAATATACAAGGGAAGACTCATTGCCAAAGGTTAAATAAAAAATAAATGGAATTTTTAGTGACCTCGTTAGAAATAATGATTTTATTGTGTTTAACTGTCCCCTATTAACCTTGTTGCCTATCTTTCAATTACTGATAAGCTGCTGTTGGTAATACTTAGTGGATATTATATAAAAGTGCTTGCTATAGGTTTTAAGGGTGGTGTTGCAAAGTGATTTTACTTCATGTGGTGGCTGGTTTGCGCTTGGGACTTGCTGTGAGGGGAGGAAGTAGGTATTAAGCAGTTTGTTTTGTATAATGTGTCCTTCGTATGTTGGGGACAAGGAAAGGCAAGCCCATACTAAAAAAAGAAGACAATTGATGAAATGACACAAATTTTTCATCATCTTTCTTTTGCTTATTTACAGCTACACTAAAAATCAACAATGAGATTAGAAGTGTGAAAAGATTGCAGCTGCTGCCAGCATCTTTTATTTGCAAAGAGGAACTAGGTAATAGAACCATGATTTAACTTTTGGGATGAAGCTTTGAGAGGTTCACTTAAAAAAAAAAAAAACAAAAAAAACTGAAAGGTAATGTTCGAAAGACTGGAGAATTCTGAATGAGATTAGAGCAAGGTCAAGACAGTGTTGCACAGTTTCTGCTTCTTTCTTCTATTCTTAGGGTCTTGGAGTGCTGAATTACATTTATGCTGCCATTGTGGAATGACACTATGGAATGTAATTCTTCGCACATTATTGATGCTTTATCATGTCTGAATTAATCTTTGTGGGTTTTTCTAGCATTGTGTTTAACCAACATGCACAGGATCTGTGTTTTGTGGAAACCATACCATGAAACTTCATTATTGAAGGTTATTTGAGGAAAACTGCACTCAGAATGTTTGCTTAAACCTATATAAATTTGGTTGCTATTTGATGCAGATCAGAACTTTACCAAAAGTTTGTGTTCTAGGCATGGTTTTGCTTATATTCTGTAAAATTGTTAATAGATGCTTTAAAGAAGACAAGATTTCCTTTTTATTTTTTCAGTTAAACTCGAAGTATGAGAGGCAGGTAGGTGGTTGAAGGGGACGGTGGGGGTAGAGAGGGAACTAGCATCCTTTAAGTGCTTGTTTTGTGCTGGACATGTGCCTTGACAGATGATGTTTCATTTCATCCTCATAGTAACTTAGGAGGGTTTTCAAATCCAGATGGAGAGTAGTGTGGTATAGTGGGGAGATGGCATTTACAGTAACGTCTTTTAAGGGAAGGCTACCTAGATCTAGACCTTTGCTTTGAAGGCCTAGAGACTTATTCTTGTTCGTTCCCAGGGGACGTCAGGCCTTGAGAGACTGACTTACCTGAACTAACACTGATAGGAAAAGGAGATATCAGAATACATATTTATGATGGTCTCTGAAGATTTAATGTCATACTAGACCAGTGTTTCTCACCCTTTTTTTCTAAGGAGGCTTTGTACACATTTTTCCCCCTAATCATTCTCTCCCATGAAATTTTAATACCGTATATATACTGTATATTTATTTGTATACTGTGGACATACAGTATACAAATGGAGGGACCTTGACCAATGTTAATAGCTAGAGGTTTTTTTTCCCCCCTCTAAGAACCAATTTATGTCCTGTTGGGGGTAATATTACCCCTGTTGGGAATGGATGAACTAGACTGATAAATCTGTAAAGATGGTCTTACCATTAGGACCAGAAAAACTTAAAATTCCTTGGCTACAACACTGCATATTCATCTCCATACTAGGGAGGACCTTGCTGTCGGGAGTAGAAATACTCTACACGCTATAGCAGTAGAGGTTATTATGCCTATTTTATAGATGAGGAAACAGGTCTAGAGGAGGTTAAATTACTTCAAGGTTGCAGAGCTAATAAATGGTAGAATTTAGGATTGGAATAGATTTGACTCCTAAGCCTGTTTTCTAAAAACAACTTTTATAGGAATGTAGCTCAGATTCATGTTCTTTATCTGGTTTCTGTTAAATAAGGAAAAAGGAAATGAAAGAGGAGAAAGAAGAAAGCTAATACTGTTAAATGTTTATGGACTAAATTAATAGAGTATTTTTAATATAGTACTGCTCATTTGACAAGTCATTTTAATTAATTTTTACTGTAGCTTAT
Organism: Diceros bicornis minor; assembly: GCF_020826845.1. Taxonomy (NCBI): domain Eukaryota; kingdom Metazoa; phylum Chordata; class Mammalia; order Perissodactyla; family Rhinocerotidae; genus Diceros; species Diceros bicornis. The sequence goes on along the minus strand of NC_080764.1, from coordinate 16,466,317 downwards.
AGTATAGTACCTAGTATTTACTAGGTACTGTTATTTATCCTTTTATTTATAAGTTCCTAATTATTTTTATAATAGGTCACTGAAGGAAAAAATTTGTTTACAGAAAATCAGTTTTCACTCTTGAAGAAAGGCCATGAACCAAAGTGACTTTTTAAATATCTTGACGTTTGATTTCAACTCAAGATTGTAGTTTATGCCACAGAGGTTTAGAATTTAGCTGCGTATCTTTGCTTGTTCATTATCAATCAAGTTATAATGAGTGTTTTATTTATTATAGATAGTGAAATACATAAGTGTGGAATGGGAGGGAACAAGTGTAATCTGATTACTGATATACTAGGCACTGTGTGTGGAGCTTTACATTTTGACCACTTTCTCTGGTGCAGTGGTGTCTCCTTTAAATAGGTGAGCAAACAGGTGTGGATCAGAGGGTTCAAGGTTATACACTTGGTAAAGATATAACAAAACTGAAGTGGGAACTTCAGGTGCAGTTTGACAGTGCTCTCCGTGCTGTCATGTACATGTCAGTCCCCCGGGGATCCTATTAAAATGCAGGTTCTGATTAAGTAGGTCTGTGGTGGGGCCTGAGAGTCAGTAGTTCTAAACAGTTCCCAGGTGATGTCAGTTCTGGTAGATCCATGGACCACACTTTAAGTAGCAGTTTAGAGGCTAAAACTAGTGCTTTGGAGTCAGACTTAGGTTTGTATCCTGCCCTGGCACTTACTATGAGGCCTTGGATGGGCTCTCTATACCTTGTCCTGTTTTTAAAGTGGGGATAATAGTATTTATCTCTTACTTAGAGAAGAATTGCTGATTTGAAAGAAAGCTTGCAAAATGCTTGATACGGTAGCTGATACGTAGTCATCATGTGATTAAACACTATCATTATTCTACTGGGCTCTAAGCTCCACAAGAGCTGGTCCCGCTCTATCCTCAGTGCCCAGGAAAGGTTGGTGGGTACTCAGTAAACCTTTGTTGTGTGTGCAACTCGCACACCATGGTTTTTCCTACTATAGTTGTAGCCTATGAGCTATATAGGTTGGGTACAGCTCTATTAATTTGGTGATATGAGAGTTTTAGCTTTACATCTAAGATTCAGTTTTCAGAGTCACACACTATATACTTCCTCTTCTACTAGAGACTTTAGTTCATGTCTATCTATGTGGGAATTATTTGTGAAAATTTATTTACCACTTTGATTTGGTTTGGCAAAAGTAGAGGACACCATTTCAGGTTTTTCCACTTGATTCTGTGTTTTGATTTTTTATTTTAAAAAATATTCTAGGGGAAAATGTAGCCAAGATATACAAAGATCTTCAGAAGCTCTCTCGTCTCTTCAAAGACCAGTTGGTGTATCCGCTTCTGGCTTTTACCCGACAAGGTGAGTGATGATAAACTATTACAGGTCGAATGGCTAGAAAGAACAGTAAGTTTACGAACTGTCCTTATAACTCTGTGACATATGACTCTTTCCTTTTTTCTCCTTCTAGTGAAATTCTGCTCTTTTAAGAGTACATTTAAATATTAATTCCTTAAATGTTATTCAGTTCCTCTTTATATTTCCACAACATTTTGTACATATTTTTATTGTAGCCTGTTTCCCACTGTATCATAATTGTTGATATGACCTCTTTGCACCAAAGGTTATGAATACCTTGAAAGCAGGGAATATGTCTTACTTACTTTTGTCTTCTCATGGCCTAGCCCAGAGTCTGGCCCATAATAGGTGTTTAGTAAATACATAAAAAAATAATGTATAGCCTGTAAATTGAGCCTAAGTTTTCGTTTCAGACGATATTTATTGGGGCTCTATGTTAGGTACTTCGGCTATTTCACAGGCATTCTTGTTTAATGCTAACAAATTTGACGTAGATTTTATTCTCACTTTATAGGTGATGAAACTATAATTCACTGCGATTTATAATTCACTTCAGATCCTTGTATTAGTCAGCTTTCTCTTATCTGTTTTGTAGTTAAGAATGTTTTAAAATCTCAGTGACTTAAAGTGAACACTTATTTCTCACTCATTTATATATTTTGTGTGGATTAGCTGTGGCTGAAGGAGTAGTCCTTAGCCTGGACATGCTCTTCTTGTGACAGAGGGAAAAGAGGGCCAGTGGCCCACCCATCTGTTGGTTCTTAAAGCTTTTGCTCAGAGATGATATGCCACTTTCACTCCCATTTCACTGGACAGAACAAGTCAAAATGGCCAATCCTGATGGTCGAGGGACAGGGAAGTACAATTATTGGGTGGAAAATGATTGAGAATCATGATCGACCACAATCCCTTAGCTGGTAATTTCCAGCTTTTGAATTTATGTACCTCCCTTTTTTTTAAGCCTGTTACACATCAAATAGTAGTAATTGCTAACACTTGAGTACTTATGTGCCAAACATTGTTCTAAGCACTCTACAGTCATGTGTCACTTAACGACAGGGATATTGTTCTGAGAAATGCACTGTTAGGTGATTTCATCATTGTGTGAACATCATAGAGTATACTTACAGAAACCTAGGTAGTATAGCCTAGTACACACCTAGGCTATGTGATACTAATCTTATGGGACCACTGTCGTGTACATGGTCTGTCATTGACCGAAACATGGGTATGTGGCACATGCTGTATATGTATTAACACATTTAATTCTTACCTCAGTGAGGTAAGTAATATTATTAACCCATTTTACAGATGAGGAAATGAGTTAGACAGAGTTTAAATAACTTGCCCAAAGGCACACAGCTAATAAGTGGCAGCATTGGGAACCAATTATAAAAACCAGTGAATTATCTTTTTTCTGTAGTTGAATAGAGAATTTTTTGTTGCTTTGAATATTGCTTAAAACAAAAGAGGCCATTGGCTAGTATATAGAAATTGTCATAGTTATTTATTTGTTCTGTATTAAAAGGTATTTGTCTTTCCACTAAAACATAAAGGGAATAAGGGGCTTAGAGTTAGTAGTAGTAATATGGTCAACCTGGAGTTAAAAACTTGTTGTAGGTGACGTATACTTGGATAATTGAGACTGCCATCTAATTTGTCACCTCTTTAGAAAGGAACAAGTGACGGCTTTTGTTGACTACGTGGGGAAAGCTGGATGTTCTTCACTCAGTAATGCCTGTTCTTTTTTTCCTGTCAGCATTGAACCTACCAGATGTGTTTGGGTTGATAGTCCTTCCATTGGAGCTGAAACTACGGATCTTCCGACTTCTGGATGTTCGTTCTGTCCTGTCTTTGTCTGCAGTTTGTCATGACCTCTTCATTGCTTCAAATGACCCACTTCTGTGGAGGTGTTTATATCTGCGGGATTTTCGAGGTGATTTCCATGGTGACATATTAACAAGAAAAGTACTCTTTCTTACTGAGGTCTTAGTTATCCAGCTTGCCAAAAGATTTTTGTTGCAGGGTTTTTTTTTTTTTTTTTTGAGTTGCAAATAATCATAACATAGCCTTATCATAAAGAGATTCTAAGCTTGGTATACATTTGCCTATGTCCTAAAAACTCTCCCCATTCATTTTTATATCCTTCACAACACAATAGTCGTTAGACTAAGTGGACTATTTCAGGATAGGAAAATGGAAGTAAGACAGGTTTATTCTGTCTCTATAGACCATCCTCAGTATCCGACTTAGAAATCTGCTGCATTTCCAAAGTACTTCCATGGTTGTGACCAGCGTACAAGTTAAGAGTGTCCTGCTCCCTGTGGCGTGTTGCTAGAGAAGCTTTACTTCTGTATAGTTACATCTGTGGTGACCTGGTGTCATCGCAGCAGTGATGACAGTGGAAGTTGGGGATGGGGAGAAGTTATCCAGAATGTGAAAGACCTTTGCCTTGTGTATCAGGATTTCCAGATACGAGGCTGGATGCCTGATTGTGAAACTTCTTTTCTGCCACCACCATTTTATTACGTGTCAACATTTTTTTAAACTGTGGTTTGAGCCTGGGGTGGATCATGAAATCAATTTAAAAGGTCGTTTTACAAAAAAAAAAAAGAAAAAGAAAAATCAGTATGCATTTCATAAAATAGGAGTAAACTTCTCTTTCAGTTATGTATATGTAGGTATATGCTGTGTCACGATGTAAACTATTTGTGGTTCACATCAAAAAAGTTTGAATGATGGTGTGTATATGATAACATACCCCTTAGCAACTATAAAAATCTTATGGGTAGATCCCACTCCCCTTTTTTTTAAGAGTATCAAGTAGAGTCATTTGGATCGTTAAAAACTAAGACCTGGTTTTTCCTTTTCTTCCTTCTTGATTCCTAAGTTCCACTTTATTTATGCCTCTGAATCTAGAGTTTAAAATGTTATTTTGTCCCCAGAGGCAGCAAGTGTCATCTCAAAAAATTAAAAAAAATTATAATCAAAATGGAAAGACAGAATGACCAACATAATATGGAAGAACTAACCATAAAAAAGCAGGCTATGATAAAATATTCATAAAAGGAACAAATACCCTTTTACTTGTATATTCAAGCTCAGGTTTAAAATACAAGCAGTCTCTATCTCATTTCCAGATTTTGGTCTTCAAGCTCATTTGTAAGCTGAGTGTTCAGATTTTATAATGAATTTCCCTCTAGATAGATTATCAGCTGGAGCTTTTACAAATCTTCCTTCCATGTCAGTGTGATAACTTCTAGAGAAGTCGTCACTACCTTTTACCCAAACCCTTCATTAGACTTGAAGGGATGCTTCTTTCCTCATTTCACACATTTCAAGTAAGTAAGTACATTAAAAAATACTTAGTCACGGTTATACTTCTGAAAGTCGAATCATTCAGAACATGGTTGAGAGAAGATAATCTAACCCAAATATGGAGGAAAACCTCAAGTTGGCTTTACCTCCAGTAATGACCAGACATTCAGAGGTTTCACCCAGTTTGTTGTAACAAGGGACTGGGGGTTAGAAGCAGCCGGCACATCTAGATGAGATGTGGGGGAGATGTGGGTGGGACAGTTGGTGCAGGGAGAGAGCAGCCATGTGGCCCTCTGTGTCCCTGAGGGATCACTGCGTTGAATTACCACGGAGCACAGAACAGTGATGGTTGTCCTCAGCCATCAGGAGGGGGTTTGAGTTAGGTTCAAGAGAGTACAAATGATATAGTGCATGTGAAAATGACTCATGTTTCTTCTTGTGCTTAATGAGTAAGCTTCAGTTTCCTTAGGGCAAAGGCAAGCCTGCTGTTTAATGTTGGATGCATGAAGCATTTTTAAATCCTTATTTTTTGTTTTTCCTTTGTAGATAGTACTGTCAGAGCTCGAGACACAGATTGGAAAGAAGTAAGTATTTTTAAATATCAAGGCTAATGTTCATAGCTCAGAACTAACTAATGAATTAATACATTAAGAGCATATTTTCACTTTTATTATGATATAATGAAATCTATTTTCATTGTTTATTGCTAATTTTCAGTAAATGAAAATGTTTTCAACTTTCACCTTCGACTCAGTCCTTATTTTCTTGTAATTACGCAGGAAAAAAATATTAACACAATGATTGTTTTTCACCTTAATACAAAACATTCTCCCTTCTGTTACAAAAAATTTTTTGAGTTGTTTTTGTACTGGAGTAGTCTTCAACTGTTCAGCTAGCTAGAATAGTACATAATGAAAAGAATAAATTATGTTGTTTTATTTGCAGATGTCAATAAGAGACATTGACAGGACTGAGAAAAACTTGGGATGAAGGGCTAGAGAAGAACAATATTCATTGAAAGTCCTGAAATATGTACAAAATACACAGTACTGTTCTTTAGGACTATGTTTCATCCTCTAAAATAGGCATCTATTTGTTGTTTAATTTGAGATCCATTAGGGACATAATTAAGGTGAAAAAGTGAATTTAAGTGCTGCCCCCCAATACTGTAACTTTATATTTTGTGGCATGATATTTTCAACAAGTATTTAAATTTTCCACTTTCAAAAAACGCTGACTTAAAATTGCGTATCAGCTTGAGAGCTCTAGATTTTGGTCTTGAAAGTACGTGTCACTCAGCTATCCCTCCTTTGGATTTACTCTTACTGCAAATCGGCACAGTTGCTGGGTTGCGGTGTGATTCAAGAGTAGAGTTCGTTTGGCGTTGTATTCAGAGCTACTACTTGATTCATGCAGATAGAACCTGGTCAGAGTTCTCTTCTGGGCCCTGGTTTCTTTGTCTGTCTACCTTGATCGTGTGGGAAAAGAAAAGTACAGATAGATCTGTACAGTGACGGCAGATTGGAACTTTGGGGAAATATCCAAATCACTTATCATATCTTGTTCTTGTTTTTCTACAGCTATACAAGAAGAGGCACAAACAAAGGAGAGAAGCTCAGAGAGCGCGGCATGTGATGTTCCTGCCGTCCTCACCCCACCCCATTCCGTTCTATCCCAACCCCTTGCACCCCAGGCCCTTTCCTCCCAGCTCTCTCCTTCCTCCAGGAATTATTGGTGGTGAATATGATCAAAGACTAACACTTCCCTATGTTGGGGACCCGATCAATTCACTCATCCCTGGGCCCGGGGAGACACCCAGCCAGTTCCCTCCACTCAGACCACGTTTTGATCCAATTGGCCCACTTCCAGGACCTAACCCCATCTTGCCAGGGCGAGGTGGCCCCAATGACAGATTTCCCTTAAGACCCAGCAGGGGTCGGTCAACTGACAGCCGGCTGCCATTCATGTAATTGATTTGTAATCTCACTTCTGGAGCTTGTTTTGGTTTTGTGTTTTAAAACTACAGATGTCATCTTGTTGGGGTGCTGATCTCTAGTGTTTTCTGATTGTGGTGGTGAGAAATGCACTCAGAGAAGCCTTTCAGTAGATCTGTTTAAAGCTCCAGGGGTGCTATGGCCCAAAGGTTACTGCATGACAAGGTTGGCGGTGGGAATAGTTGGCTACTGACTTCCCTCCTCCTCTAGAATGAAGATTGTTCACTGATAATGTTCTGTACCAGATTAAAAAAAATTAAGTGTAAATTACATGGCAGTCTTGACTTTTATTACAGAAGGATATCTAATAAATATTCAGAACAGCTTCAAACATTACTTGGACATTTCAAAATGATCAGAGAACCTATTCAGTGCCATCAGATTGTTGCAGGGGATTATTTTTATTTTTTAGTGGCACCGTTTTTTCAGATGAGATCGTTTGCAGAAGCCTGATTTATAAAATTAATAAAAGCAGAGCTGGTTTGGTTAAACTGGACTTGGGGTGGGTGGTTTGGACACCCACCAGCCCAGTCACCTCCTCCCTCTCTCTGCAGCTCTTTCCCAGATTCTGCCGTGAAACTTCCTAGGCTGGAACAGCGCTGTTTGACGACCGTTGGGTTATAGGGACTCTTGTTTCTGGCTTCTTCTGGAGTGGAGTTACTATTTTTTTCCTTTGTGTTTTGAACACTTGGTGCCTAATTTGTAACCTAAGTAGATGACATCTTTTAATGACAAAGTTTTACTGCTTTGAGTGCTGGTCAGGTACTTGTTCTTCAAAGATAGCCTCTTATTATTTGAAGAACATATTGCTTTTAAGACTTGAGATACACAAAATTCAAGATTTATTTTTCCTACAAGAAAAAGGCCAAACACAAATGTCATACAAACACCTATAGAAACATGCTGTAGTGACAAATTAAAATCTGAATCACAACACAAGAATAAACACTATTTGTATCTGCAGAAAATATTTAGGAGTATTGCCAATTCTTCCTGCGTTTTAAAAAATCCGTTTTGCATATAAGGAAATGGCTTGGAATGTTACGTCCTGCAAGAATATTTTGAGTCCTATATACATGTGAAAATATTTTTTTGTTGCTACACAGTTTTTTTCCTATCACAGTGAAGAAAATTCAGTCAATATGATTTCCCAGAGGCCATGTCACCTTTAGTAGCTTAACGTATAGGTAAAGGATTGGGGCTGTTGACGTTGCTCTCTGTGGTGTTTTGTGATGTCTGAGCTTATAGGACAACTTGTAAAACACAAGTGTCTGCTCAGCTTTAATTGGGTCTGGGCTGAAAGACTCATCCTGAAGCTTTGATGGGTCCAAATATATGCTAATTCTCCAACACATCTCTTTGGGGCCCTTGCAATGTTAGGTTGCACTGTGCGGGGGTGTGGGTGTGCATGTCGGTGTAGTGGGTGTGGGAGGACATAGTGATGACCGCAAGCACCAAACACTAAAACAATGCGTTTTCAAAATGCAGTCGTCTTTGAACGGCCCTTGAGATGTCCCTGAGTGCTGCTGGTGTCCCAGGGATACGGGTTCTACTTGCCGACCTCATCTCGGGCTTACTGGCATAGGTCACACGTCTTTCCTAGTTTAGGATGTTGGCAGTGTGCCATGCACCTAACTTGGCAGTCCCTGCACACGTTTATTCTAAATTCTTAACCCTCAACGCCCTTTCTCCTGAATAGCTAATTTATAGTTAGAAGCTTGTAAAGTCCTACATTCTTTTCACTAGACTGTGACTGTGGAGCTTTATATATTGCTGGTGTATAATGAGAACGAAATCATAGTTTGGCAGTAGCCCGTTCTGTGCATGATTTCCTGACATCACTTTAATAAATTGTAATGGAAGCAGGATAGTTTAGAGCCCCTGGAATGCATTTTAGTAAGATGTGTTTCTACACCATTGGCTTGTAGCCTTAACAACTTGCTGTGGCCCTTAATTTTCCCCTTTAGTAATTTCTATTAACAGGGGCTTGCTCTCCCCCCACCCCCCTTCTGTTTATAAATGAAAGATACGGTTTGGCATGGCTGGAAATCAGATCATGGGAGGGATCCTCTCTTTCCAACTTAAGATTTTGTGATTCCCTCTGTAAAAACAGTTAAATTTTGTCCTCTCTCACTCTTGCTTGGCTCTCTCCAATTCCTGAGATCACTGCTTAGCTTAGTATCTCTAATTCTTATTCTGATGGAGCTGGACACTCCCCCTGTGCTCCCATACCCGGGGCCCAGCGCCAAGGCTTGCCTTTCTCCTGCCCTTCTCCTGGGTGGACTCCTCTGGATAGTCTTTGGTTGACTGTAGAAAATGTGGAGTGGATAAGATTACTGGGAAGTACTAGATAGGTCACATAAAATAAAGGTTTAATCTTAACTAACTTAAATGTCTCTTGTGGGATTCCCCAATAGGTTATAGTACTTTAGTTTCTGCTATTCCACAGCAAAACAGGTAAACTGTTCAGTGAGAGACAAGGAAATGTTAACTTCTGCTCTAGACTCAATGAAGGACCATAGAGAGCAGATACTTAAAATATGAGAGTTTGGAAATTTCAAATGAGCAGATCAATCAGAATAAAAATAATGAAAAGTAGGGCCGGCCCAGTGGCTTAGCGGTTAAGTGCGCACGCTCCGCTGCTGGCGGCCCGGGTTCGGATCCCGGGTGCGCACCGAGGCACTGCTTCTCCGGCCATGCTGAGGCTGTGTCCCACATACAGCAACTAGAAGGATGTACAGCTATGACATACAACTATCTACTGGGGCTTTGGGGGAAAAATAAATAAATAAATAAAATCTTTAAAAAAAAATAATGAAAAGTATTTAGGATTTTAAAGGATCAACACAGACACACTGTAGAAAGAATGTTTAGTTTTAGATTGGCTTTCCCTTAGAGGGAAGTCCCACTAATTTCAGAAAACATTTCCTAGCCATTTTCATCTTTTCCTCTTGGCCTGCCAGTTGAGAATTCTCTGAATACACAGTCTGAGTGTCCAGGTCTCATCTATTTCAGCTGCATATTTTGTCTGTGGAAATACAAGGGAGCCTCTGTGCCCTTTATGCATTGTGTTTGGTTAATGGACTGATATGACTTGCTTGTTGCCCAACCTTCTGATTTGTCTCCGACCAAACCAAAAGTGCCACCTTCTATCAGAGTCTATATGTTAGATGGAAACCCTGAATTTAATCAGTGACGGCTTAGGAGTCCAGACAGCTTTGACACTTGTCAGTACAGTTAGTAACCAGCCAGCTTGCTCTGTGGGGTAAAGAGAAACCGGCAATACATGTGCAAGTCCTCTTAGGCCGTGAGCTATTCCTCCAGTGTATTTAAGTTACCTCTTGATTCTGCAAGGCTGACTTAACTAGCTTAAACCCTGACTCTAACCTGCATCTTTTCACCAATTCTGAACACATAAAATGAGTCACCAGGCTGTTTTATGAAGCTGAATAAAGCACAAGAGCTCAGTCTGCTCTCCAGCGCTGGGAGGGGCAGGGTCCTGAAAGGACACTTTGTGTGCCCGCGGGATGGCTCAAGCTGGGGCTCTGCTGTTTGGGAAGCGCTGCCGTGTGGTGTGTGGTCTGGATGCGACTCCTGGGTCCTGGGTCTTTGCTGTACCAGCTCTAGTACTGTCCCGGTCTGCTCGCCACAGCCTCCTCTGATGCCAACAATGGCACCTTGTCCCTTTGGCTCCCCGCCGTGGCAGCCCTGCAGTCATCTCGCCTCTTTGTGGGTCATGCTCACCATGGGCTGGGGGCGGGCAGCTCATGACCCCTGATTCTGCTTGCTCCCTTCCTTTTCAGACTCAGTTTAGAGTCTGAAGCCTCTGTCTGAGGTTAAAAAACTGCCACAGATTTTCTTCAGCTTCTCATCTCACTTGACTATCTCCCCGTTGGTTTGATTCTGTTGCTGGGCAAGTGACTTCCTCACATTGATACCTTAGAAAAACAGCCTTTTGTTTCAATCTTATTTGAACACTTTGTTTACATCTTATTAATTTCATAGTTTTCCTGGAAGGCCAACCTAAAACATGTCCTGAACACCTACTGTGTGCCAAGCCATGGGCTCTGTGCTTTACTCACGTAGCTCGTCCACCACAGACCTGCACCAGCTTGCTTTCCCCTGGGACCCCTTTCATGGCACATTCAGAGGAGAACTTCCAGAAGGTAGCTGATGAAGTCAGCTTCATGGGCTTTGCTAGTGTATTTGTCGCCATCTAAATGAAGGCCCATCACCCCTGAAATTTTGGAAAGGCAGAACTAACTGCCCGTCAGCGGGGACTGAATGTTAGGAGGGAACGTAGTGATGATGAAGAGAACAGAGAATTAATGGAAGAGAAAGGATATGTGTATTCCAGTGTCCCTGGAAAGCTGATTGTACATTTAATTAGCCTACAGTACTGTTTTGTCATGCCAACGGGAAGATCTGGAAGAAGACATTTCCTCTGGCTGGCGGAGGTGTCCACTGAGGCTGTGTTTTTGAATCCCTATTCATTGTGCTACACGTTGGCACCAACCAAATGGATTTTTGTCATGTTTCAGCCTCACCAAGTCAGCTCGAAGGGAAAATGCTAGCCTTTCTTTGGGTCAAAGTTGTGAAACAAAGCAAAAAACGACAAACACAACCTTTCAGAATCTCTATAGAGTGACTCCTCTCCCCATTTTTTGTCCTTCCCCATTTCAAAATGTCACAATTATTAAAGGTTAAATGTTTGGAAGGAACATGTGCTAGCCTGTGCGAGAAAATGGTCCACTTTGGGGATCTGAGGACTCCACAAGACCATTCTTGGTCTCTATATTCATACATAGTGGGAGAGCAATGGGAGAAATCAATTAAATGTGTTGTTTATAAACTAGTGTTACGTCATGGATCATCTGTGCCTGGTTATAAAAATCAGGATGCCTGGCCTGATAAAGGAGTTTGTGCTACTGGAGTTAATGTCTGGGAGATGTAGTTCGAATGCTGAGATGCTTTTAGAGACAAGGGACAGAATATAGGAAAGGGGGAAAATTTAAGCCATGAGGTCATTGCTTATGGAGCCATTGTTTTGCTCACCAATGAAGTGGGTCCCTGGCTGTAATGCACGCGTATCAATAGTCTTTCTCCTGTAGTGGCTTTCGCACACAGCTCGGCTCAGGGCTGCTGGTCTGACTTCAATATGCATGCAGAACACTTGGAGAGATTGACAAAGACACAGGTTCTGGGCCTTATGACCAGAAATTCTGTCTCCTTTGATCTGAAATGAAGCTAGCTCTGCACATGGCTGTGGCCCACACTTTGAGAAACTTTGTCTGACCTATCACCGCTTTGGTGTGTGTTTTGAGCTGTGTTTTATTACTAAATGAGAATCGGGTGAGACTGACTTCTTCTGATCTTAATCTCCAGCATAGAAGAGTGACAACTGCTTGAGGGATTTCCTGTGTTCTTAATCTCCTAAAGCACAGGGGCTTCGTGGTGTTACACCCTGCCCTACAAGTTTTCTCTCACCCTTTCATTCAGAATGTAGCACAGCATTATTTCTTTGAAAGATCTACTCCCGAGCAATGTGGGGAATATATATTTTTTTAAAGTAGAAGAAACCAAACTTCAAATCCTGTACTCTCTGTGCTTGAATCTTATAATAGGCCCCTAGGGCAGAGCCCCGAGGTCCTTGTCCTGGGGCAACGTCAACTGCATTGTCAGGAGAGGAGGAAGGAGCCCTGGGACCTTTACACCCGAGACTGGGACTGTGGCTCCCTCCACGTGACTTTTACTTACGAGTGACCCCTAACTTCTCACAGCCAGGTGGGGAAGCAGGTCTTCAGAGACCCCATAGGAATGGAACCAGGAACTGAAAATTAGGCGATGGGATTATGAGATGTACATTTGTCAATTCCCACTGATTATCTAGGCATATTGTGTGTGTGTGTGTGTGTGTGTGTGTGTGTATGTGTGTAGTGGGACTCCCAGGATCCTTGACTGGGGTGGCTAATCACCAAACCTCATGTTATCCAATATTTATACTGTCTTCTGTTAAATTTCTTTTAACAGAATAGTTTTAAAAGGTAGCCACATTTGACGTTTTGAATTTCATCTCTTTTTCTCCTTTCCTTCTGCCTTACCTGGCTTTCTCCAGAAGTTGCTAGGGAGTGGTGGAAGAACTACATCAGGCAGCAGGAGGAGGAGGAGGGAGAAGCAAAGTTCTACAGAATTATAGACTGTCTGATCTATTCCCGACCCTCAACTGCCCTCCCCAAAGGATGGCGGTGGGCATGTTGACTCCAAGGCCCACCCCCACCCACCTTGGGGGTCTAGCAGAATGTGTGGAGAGTAATGCCTGCCAAGCAGCAGTTCCATGTGTCTGAGGGCCCACCGGGCCATCTCAGCTGCCTCTGGGAAGCATTTCTGGCAGCTCCTGGCTGGCCTTGCTCTGTTGCATTACATAGGTTGAGCAGAAAGGAGGGAAGTGTGTTACTGGGCAGAGGGAGCTCCAGCCATGCCAGCAAGGATCGTCTCACAGACACTGAACCAACAGAGCACAGAGACAAAATAAGAGTGGACCAGTTCACCACTCACCTGGCATAATGGCTATTACATTTGCTGCTGATCTTAGTCAAAGCCAATCAGGCCCAAGGCCACCATGGTCTCCAGCTGCCAAGTTATGGTTCCCAATGGTCACTGGCAACTGGACCTAACTGATCTTTCTAATGCCAAGGCTGCTACTTGTTACTGAATCCAAGACCAGAGGTCCTGGACAAGAGGCCTTCTGAAGTAGCCTGGGTTCTCTTGTTTGTAGTACTGATCTGATCATGAGGGAGGAAAGAGGGCAAGGCGGAAGAGGACAACCCCAAAGGCCCAGTGGACCTCTGACAGCCAGGTGCAAAGCCAGCACTCTTGATACCGAGCCAGTCTCCAGCTAACAGTCTGTGGGGAAGCCAGCTTGAAGGTGGGTTCTTCTGAGGTCCAAGGTTCTAGGGCACACAGAAGGAGAAGGTCTCTGCCTTGTCCTCACCATACCAGCCTGGCTTTGAAGGACCAAGGACTGCTTTTATGCTTCTGGGAATCTGGATACCAAACTGATGACCAAGCAGTCTATATCTCTTGGGCATGACTAGAAGCTGCTCTGGGCCAAGGATGCTTTCATTTTTACCTCCCCCTCTCCCCTCCCGGTGAACAGTGAGGGGAAGACATATCTCGAGTTGCAAAGTGGGCTGTGAGGGGATAGCCTGGCTATGTTCTACTATCCTGGGCTCTCAGAGACCAGGAGGTTGATTCTGGCACTGACAATGGTTCTAGCACCACGTGCTTGGTGGTTAGGGACATCCCTGCACCCCATCTGGTCACGGGGGCAGTCTGATGTAGGGAAGAGCTTTGGAAAGGGAGTCAGGACTACGTTTTCCAGCTCTGCGGTTAACTTGTTAGTCAAATAAGTTTGGGGTAAGCAAAGTTAAAGCTAATTTGTTTACTGCAGGAATTCCAAGAGCCTTTGACACGTCATGTGTAACATCAACCTCAAAAACAGAACTATAAACAGTGTTTCCTAAACATGTGTGACCATGGGACCCTTTGTAATTGAGTAACCTACCAACACCTTGCCATGCACGGTTTGTGAAATGCTGACCTAGAAGTTACTATCATCGCGCTCTCTGATCCTGCGTCATTGACCTGCGGATTCTCTCTGCTTCCTCGTATGTCCTTGAGGAGGAAACAACGTTCTCGGCGGTAATTCAGAGAGAATTCCTGGTGGTGTGACACAGAATGGGTAGAGGGGCCCTAAACTAACGCCTTCCTCGGGGAGTTGAGGGCATTTCCTCCTCTGGGAGCTAGTAATGACTCCTAAAGGAACCTGTCGTCTGCTCTTGGCTGTCCAGTCTGGGCGTGAGCAGCATTTCAAGAGTTTCCCCTCTGTTTCTGAAAGGCCCCACTTGTCCCACACGATCTGATTTCTTTCCACTGTCCTCAAGATCCTATTGGTGGCCAGGCGTGATGGGGCCTTTGCCTGCCTGGTCTGAGGGGCAGTCTCTTGAGCCTGGCTGGAACTAGCATGGGTAGGTGTAGGGTCCCCTGGCTGGGCTTTTCTCCTTTTGTTTGCAAAACACTGTCAAAAGATTATTGCCTCCTCTATTGCTGAGGTCCACTACAGTGTCTGCATTTGATGGCCTAGAGGGGACCTTGGCCCAAAGGCAAGCAAACGCTAACAAGAAATGTGAAGACTAGCCACACACAGACGTCTCACTTGGTTATCTGAGGCAGGGAAGCAAGCATCTGGGTGGGCAGGCTGAGATGATGCCCGTCTCTGGGGCCCATTTTGAGGAACCTGGAGGTTCTCAAAGGCCACTCAGTCGGACAACACTGGAACGTCATGGCAAAGGAAAGTGGGGACACGGATAGACGCTCAGTTCCTGGATCGAAGGCATTTAGACAGGATATTCTCAAACCCTCCATTCTGTTCCCGTCGGGAACCAAGGCTGAGAAGGAAGATGAGGCAGGAGGAGGGACGGTGGAACAGAGCCCTCCCCGTCCCAGCCCGGACAGGGTTAGTCAGAGAACAAGCTGGCGAAAGACTTCCTCAGGTTGCGGATGGTTTCGGCCTTGGCCTCGTCTTCACTTGGGGTCCCGCGCTGGGAAGCGTCGGTCGTGCTGAGGCTGTTAGTCAGGGACTGGGATTTGCTGAAACAGAAAGGTGAGAGAGGTTGGGGGCGACCAGGCCTGGACCCCAGAGGAAGTGAGTCCAGGGGAGTTCGTCTGGAAGCCAGCTGGGTGAGTGAGGTCATCACGAGGATACTAAGACCAGAAATCAGGCAACCCAATGCTTATGTGACCCTTACATCACACACATCGTTTACTCTGCCACGTGGTTATTGGTATCCTCCTCTTTTTTGTGCCCTCCTTTTTTTTTTTTGTGAGGAAGATCAGCCCTGAGCTAACATCCATGCCAATCCTCCTCTTTTTGCTGAGGAAGACTGGCCCTGGGCTAACATCTGTGCCCATCTTCCTCCACTTTATATGGGACACAGACTCAGCATGGCCTGACAAGCGGTGCATCGGGCACGCCCGGGGTCCGAACCCAGGCTGCCAGCAGCGGAGTGCGCGCACCTAACCACTACGCCAGACAGCCGGCCCTGGTATCCTTTTTTAGGTAGAGAAATTGGGGCTCACCCAAGTAACAGGGGAGCACCCGAGGCTCACATTTCCACTACACCAGGCTGCTCAGAGGGCAGGTGCTACTGGAGAGTAGCTTGACCGCTCTCCCGCCTGCGTGCACAAACCCGCTTCGTGAACGGTAAAGGGCTGTACCAGCATCGGGGTACGGCTGCTCCTCCTGTAAGTTCCAGCACGAGTCTTGGAATCAGGAGGCCCATTTCTAGACTCGCTCTGCCATCTGACCCCTCCGGCCGTGGGCAAGTAACGTACCGCTCAGGGTCTCCTTTACCTCATCGGTAAAAGGGAGGGTCGGTCTGGCCCACCCTCAGGCCCTTCCAGCTCTGTCACTCGGGGCTTCAACTCCCACCTCTTCCCCGAAGCCTGGCCTGTATTGCCCATTCCAGCCCGCTTCGGAATTCTCACGGTGCCCGCTGTTTGCAGTGCAGTGTGCCAGCCTGCAGCAACTACTCGCTGAGCACGTGCTCTGCGCCAGCCTAGCGCCAGGTGACAGCCTGCAGAGATGAATGTGATTCAGGCCCTGACCTCAAGAGGCTCACAGTCCTGCGTAGGCGATGATCTAGCTATGTCATGAGTTTCAGAGATCCGCACACGGTGGTGTCATCACATCAACAAATCGAAATCCTCTTCTAAACAGGGGCTAGCTTTTACTCCTCACTTATTCTGCACATGTCCTCAACCAGGATTAGACTCAGGGTAGATATTTGAGACATACCTGCTGATTTGAACCAAATGATACTTTAGAGCAATAAACCGGGAGATTTCCGTGTTTCTAGTGTGATTACTATAAGGTCAGTGTCCAAATTTGGTTTAAGTCCCACAGCCCTAGCCTGTCCTGGGATTACCTGGGCTGCACCTTTTCACACGGTGACAGGCTGTCACAGATATGCCCGTATGGTGCCAGTGTTCTAAGCACTCACTGTGCATAAACTAATTTTAATCCTTATAATAACCTTGTGTAGTAAGTCCTATTGTCCCCATTTTGCAAGTGAGGAAGTAGAAGCACAGAGAGGTTGAGTAACTTTTCTGAGGTCATGCAGCTTTGAGGGGCAGAGCTGGAATTGGAACCCAGGCAGTCTGACTCTAGAGTCTGTGCTGTCAATCGCTATGCCATATTGCCTGGAGGACCACTTGCTCATATCTATCAAACTAAAAATGCATTTATCCTTTGATCCAATGATACCATTTCGCAGGTATTTTCTCTACAGCTGATCCTGCACACGTAAGAAATAGTGTGTGTTCCAGGTTATTCACTGCAGCCTTCTTTGTAAGAGCAAACCAAATTTCTATTTACAGTGGATTAGTTGGATAAATTATAGTACAACTACACAGTGGAATACTATACAGCTGTGAAAAGGATACCATTTCAACGAACTGAGTGGAAGAGCTCCAGGATTTATTGTTAAACGTAAAAAGCAAGGAGCAGAGTGGTGTGGATAGTCAATACTACCACCTGTGTAAAAAAGTGGGGGGAGAGAATCAGAACATATATTTTTATATTTGCATAAGGAAACACTGGAGGAACACACAAGGAACTAACAAAAGTGATCCCCTCTGGAGAGCAGGGGGCAGGAAAGCAGCAGATGGGAACGAGATGGGAGTAAGGTTTTTCAATGTATACCTTTGATACTTTGATATCTTTTAACTTTGTGAATGTATTACCTATTCAAAAAAATATGGTTAGCACGATCCACGGACTGGACGTCCTGTGTTCAATCCTAGCTCTTTCACTTACTTACTGTGGAAACTTTGGCAAGTTATTAATCTCTTTCTCTGTTTACTCACCTGTAAAATGGGGATAACTCTTAAGATTGTGAGAATTAAAAAAAAACCCAGGGCCGGCCCCGTGGCTTAGCGGTTAAGTGCGCGCGCTCTGCTGCTGGTGGCCCGGGTTTGGATCCTGGGCGCGCACCGACACACTGCTTCTCCGGCCATGCTGAGGCTGCATCCCACATACAGCAACTAGAGGATGTGCAGCTATGACATACAACTATCTACTGGGGCTTTGGGGAAAAAAAAAGGAGGAAGATTGGCAATAGATGATAGCTCAGAGCCGGTCTTCCTCAGCAAAAAGAGGAGGATTAGCATGGATGTTAGCTCAGGTCTGATCTTCCTCAAAAAAAAACCCAACCAGGTAAAGTGCTTGGCACACAGTAAATAGACAATAGATGGCAGCGGAAACTATGATTATCAATATTCGTGTTTGGAGTCAAAGGAAGGGAGAAGCTTTCCAAAGAAAACACATTTGGGATCTTTCTGACCTCAAACCAAGAGATGGGTTTGAGAGGAAAGAGGATGTGCATGTGTATTGTGAGGGATCGTTTACAAAAATGATGGCGACAATTCCTCCCGGCCCTGTAGTCTGGCCTTTTGCAATGTGACTTTGCAGGTCCTCCCATCAAGAGTCCATTTCCCCACCTCTTGAATCTGGGCTTCGCCAGGTGACTTGTTTTGATCAAAAGCGTGTGATGGAATGAAATGACTCTGTGTGGGCTAAGACTGGGCCTTGAGAGGCCTTAAAGCTTCTACTTTGGCCCTTTGGGGACGGAATGCTACCATGTGAGGAAGCTGGGCCCAGCCTGCTGGAGGATGAGGTCCGCGGAGAGAGAAGCGTCCAGCTGCCAGCCAACACCAACAACCAGATGTGTGTGTGAGGCCTTTTTGGACCATCCAGCCCCAGTTAAGCTGCCAGATGCCTGCAGCCATATGAATGATCCCAGGAGAGGAGGGCTGCTAGATTTAGTAAAGAAAAATACAGGATACCCAGTTAAATCTGAATTTCAGATGAAAAACAAATACCTTTTTAGTATAAGTATATCCCCTGCAATATTTGAGAGTGTACTTAAACTCAAAATTATTCATTGCTTACCTGAAATTCAAATCTAACTGGGCATCTTGTATTTTCTCTGGCAACTCTACAGGAGAGACCAGCAGAAGAACCTTCCAGCTGAGCCAAACTCAGAACAAATTGCTGGGCCAAAAAATTATGAACAAAGAAAATGGTCGTTTTCTTAAGCCACACTTAGTTTCAGGGTGGTTTGTTATGCAGCAAGAAATAACTGATGCATGTACATAAGGAGGATCACGGTGGCACCTAATCTATACTCTCACCTTGCTGGGCCCTGTCTGCCCCCAAGTTCCATCCACTAGGCCTGCTTCAGCCAATCTGAAGTCTAGGTGAGGCCTCAGCGGGTCTTCCTTTGTCTCCGAGTCCCTGACCCTGAGTCAGCCCCGTTCTGCCCACAGCCCAACTCCACCCTATACCTTTCCCAATTCCCAAAGCACTTACTTGAGATGGGGGTGGGGAGGTGCTGGCCTCTTGGATTCGTCACCCTGTTGGGAGGTGCTGCGGCCTTGAATGGGCGGCCGGGGCTGTGAGGTGAGGGTGGCGCCTGGCTTGGAGGCCTGGTTTGGAGAGCTGCCGCTGGATGCCCGGGAGAGCTGTGGAGAGCCTGGCGATCTCTGCTGCTGTGGAGATCCGGACGGGGGGCTCAGGGGCTGCTGGCCTTGTGGGGAGATCCTCTGTTGAGAGGGGCTTCCGGACCTCGGGGGCTGCGGAGACTGAGCTTGGCGAGGGCCCCCTACAGGGCGAAAACATCATTACATTCAAAATGTTCTTGGGTTAGATATGGCTGTGCACCAATGTTGCTTCAAGGGTGTTCATTACAGTGTTTTTTTTTTTTTTTTGTGGTGAGGAAGATCAGCCCTGGGCTAACATCCATGCCGATCTTCCTCCACTTTTTGTGGGATGCTGCCACAGCATGGCCTGACAAGTGGTGCGTCGGTGCGCGCCCCAGATCCCAACCTGGGCTGCCAGCAGCAGAGTGCGTGCACCTAACCACTATGCCGGGGCTAGCCCCTACAGTGTTTTTTATAACAGTGAAAACTGAAAACAATATAAAGGCCTGACCATATGGGAACTGATTAGGCACATTAAGATACATTCTTATAATGGAAAATGCTGTGGTCATCACACATGTTGTGGCAGAATAATACTAAATGACATGGGATATTATTGCTAATATATGCTAAATATATACTGCTAAACAAAAAAGTAGCTTATAAAACAGTACACATGGTTTTATTCCATCTTGGCACATATGTATAAAGCTATGTAAAAGAGAAGGAATGGAAGGTTATACACTAAAACCAGTGTGTCTCAAACTTTAATGTGTATGTGAATCATCGGGGATCTTGTCAAAATAAAGATTCTGATGAGCAGGTCTGGGTGGTGTTACGGACTGGATTATGTGGCCCCCTCACCAATTCATATTTTGAAGTCCTAACCCTAAGTGTGACTGTATTTGGAGACAGGGCTTTAAAGGAGGTAATTATTGTTAAATGGGGTCATAAGTGTGGGGCCCTAATCCAACAGGACTGGTGTCCTTCTAAGAAGGAGGAGAGACACCAGGGGCATGCACACACAGAAATGGCTGCGTGAAGACACAGGGAGCAGGCGCTGTCTGCAAGCACGGAGAGAAGTTTCCACCCTGCCGGCACTTTGACCTTGGAGCTCCCATCTCTAGAACAGTGAGAAAATAGATGTCTGCTGCTGAAGCCACTCGGTCTGTGGTATTTTGTTACGGCGGCCCAAGTTGACTAACACAAGCAGGGTCTGTGATTCTGCATTTCTAACAAGCTCCCAAGTGATGCTTCTGCTGACCGTGCTTCGCGTAAAGGGGCACTGAGCAACGACTGCAAAAGCGGTGGGATGATGAGGGATTTGACCTCTCTTCCTTTTGCTCACTGATGTCTTCCACACTGCAGATGTCTTACTTTTTTTTTTGCTGAGGAAGATTTTCCCTGAGCCAACATCTGTGCCAATCTTCCTCTATTTTGCATGTGGGTCGCCGCCACGGCATGGTCGCCGATGAGTGGTGTAGGTCCATGCCCTGGAACTGAACCCGGGCCGCTGAAGCGGAGCGCACCGAACTTAACCACTAGGCCACAGGGCCAGCTCCGAAGATGTATTACTTTTGAAACAATGAGAAGAATTATCCCTTTCTTTTGGATATCTCTCTAAACTTTTCTAAGAACTCTCAAAAGCAATATATCATTTGATCTAGAGAGAGGCTGGTCAGAAAGATACCATCCTTCTCACCACATAGAGGTGGAAACCGAGACTCGTTAAGGTTTCATACTAGAAGGAGCAGCCACAGACAGCTCGCAGAGGATCCTGGCTTTTCCCTGGTGTCACTGCACAGAGCGCACAGGCTTTCACCTACAAGCAAAGGGGCAGCATAAGCTTGGGGATGCTCTAGCCAGCCAGAAATGACTTTAAGTGGAATTCCAAGGGCCCAAGCAAGCAAGGTGCACTCTCCTCACTCTCGAATCTGGGGTGTCAGGCCTGCTGATGGTGAACTGCATTTTGCTAACGCGGACTGGCTGCCTGCTGGTGTCTTCTCCCCAGGATACACCTGCTCCTGGGAGAGTGAGATGCACTGTAGTTATCCTCGCCCTGCTTCGCAGAGACCACTTTAGATGGGTTAGGAGACTGAGACTTAAAATGGGCTGGAGCCCATCTCTGCAGCCCTTTCATAACGCGGCCTCCACTCACTGCAGCGCCACAGATCTCTCCCGAGCACCTGTTTTGTTCCTGGCCTGGGGCTGTGCATCCTCACGACAGCTCCGTAGGCACTATCATCATCCCCATTTTGACAAAGAAACTGAGTCCCAGATATCCTGCGACATGCCCAAGGTGTCACTTCTAATAAGAGGAAGAGCCAAGACTCAAACCTAGCTCTTTTTGACTCAAAAGCCCTGTTTCGTTTTGTTTCTCTTTTTTCCTCTCTTTTACTATAGCACGCAGGGCAACATCTTTGTGCAAACTAAGAAAAGGTGCCTTCCTCCAGGTGGAGGCAGCTCTGAGCCAGGTGCAAGGGGAGAAGGACTAGATTTCAGCCGACCTCCCCCCTCAGACGTTGTCTCACTGGGCACCTTTGTGGAGGGCACGGCCTGCAAGTCTGGTGGCCCCCACACCGTACCCCACGAGGAGCCCCAGGTCCTGACTCAAGCCTTGCCATTCACTTGATATGTGACCGTGGGTAAGTCACTTCTCTCTGGGCTTCGGGGCCCTTGTTTGTAAAATAAGGTCATTGGTCCAGCCATCAAACATCTCTCCCAGTTTGAACACTTTTGTGAGCCTGTGCAACACTTTCTAAGATGGATTGAATGGCAGCACCAATTTAGCACACGGCTTTGATTCATTCTTTCCCTCTTCCATGACTGTCTGTCCCAGGAGATTGGAGCACCCATCGATGCCAAACTCAAACAACACCTATAGGGCCAGGCAGGTATGTAAATAAACAAAGCAGTCAAGTGTCAGAAAAATCATGCGGCTTCAAAAGTTTTTCCCAACTTGAGACAAAAACGTAGTTCAGAGAACTATTTCGCTAAAGAGGTGCAAAAGCATAAAGAAAATAGCAATTGACGCTGCGTCACTGTGGAAGTGACAGTAGGGAGAGGTGGGGCCTGAGGCTAATGGAGGAGGCCTTGCCCTGTCCAAGGGAGCAGCTGCTACGTAGGAAGGCAGGCCCACTGTTTCGAGAGCTTCTGCTCTATCAAAAGAAGCTGGAAATCTAGACGTTTATGTAAAAGCTCCTGATTTTTTAAATATGGGCTTACTTTTTTGTCTTTTAAACCCACTGCAGGTCTGTTTTCTACTTTTATCTTAAGTCTCCTCCCTACCCCCCAGGGCCGATAATCTTGGGAAATCTGGATACTCATTCATTCATTTATTAACTATTCATTGAGTCCCTATTATACACTGGGGATTCTCAAGAGACAGCCTAGTTATTTCTTTCAGCTTCCTGGCAAAGCAAACAATTTAGTAGTTTTTATTTGAGCACATACAAAAAACATTAACTTATATATAGAAAGTACTTGCCTAAGCACAGGATCAGTGCTAAAAAATGATGAGGCTCATTAAAAGAAAACTTCACTTTTACTGAGTTGAAAATGAACAGTGAGTTCAAAAACAAGTTAATGTGATCTTGTTATTTTTAGAACTCAATGAAAGCATTGTTTTTTAATTAGCCTTGTTATTTTTAATCTGAATGTTAATTCAATGAGCATTTTCTTTAATTATCTTAATTGGTTTTAAATTGATTGTTTTTCAACTCACTAAAAGTGTGTTTAGCCTCCTGTCCCTTAAAATAATATCTCTTTATCAAGTATGTCTCTACTCTGGGCCGGAGAGGAAACAGAACACAGTAGCTCTCTGTTTTAAGAGTGCTCTGTTCAAATGTGTTTTAAAAAGTAAGTTCTGAGGCAGAGGCACGGCCAGGAGCCTGGCAGGGTGAGGAATAAGTCATTTTTGAACACTTACAACTACAGAATTATCACCAAGCAGGAGGGCGGTGAAGCTGCAATAGTTATAAGGATCGTTAATGATAATCATCAAGAACAACACGTATATTGTAGTTGCTAGGAAGACAGAAGTTAATAGTAAGTTTTTAATAGTAAAAGTTACGTAAATAGTTATTAATAGTAGATTATTAGTAGGAAGAGCTAACACCTACGAAGCTCTCCCCCTGTGCCGGACACCTCGCTCCCCAGAACTAAACAGGGCAGCTCTTAGTTCTTCCTTTATCACCGGGGAAACTGAGGCTCAGAGAAGCGACGTAAGTTGCATAAGACTGCGAAGGTACTGAGACATAGGGAAGGGGATTCAAACACGTGTTTATCTGCCTGAAGAAGAATCCCAATGTTCAGTTGTCCACAGCGGAATAAATGATGCAATTTTCCTTTCCTCGAATGCTTTCTGCTTTTCCAAGAAGAGAAGCAGAGACCAAAAAGATGAATGGGGCGTTTTATCTAAGACCTGTGGAAGAGGAAGCCGGTTAGTGCCCAAGGCCGATCTTCCCATGAAGCAATGAACCCGTTACTTTCGTACAAGCGACGGGGAAGGCCACACCATGGTAGTAATGCTTTCTTTCTGACGGGTTTTAAGGCAGAGCCTTAAAAGATTGCTGCGAAACTGCCTGGCCTGGCTTCTTGATGCAAAGCGGCTCTGGAGCCCCAGGCTGGCGCTGGAGCAGTGGCTGAGCCCGGGGGGTTTGCACTGCAAGAGAGGGTGCCGGCGGCCTTTCTCCCCAGGCTGGTGTGCGAGAACACCCCAGCAGCTGGCGTGCCACGAGAAAGTTTGTTATTGCCACGATTTCTTTTCATCTTGTCATCAATAGTTTATCCATCTTCTCATAAATGGTGGCATTTACATAGCAATGCTGGAATATTCCTTGAGGAACAATTTCCAACGACAA
This sequence comes from Diceros bicornis minor, assembly GCF_020826845.1. Lineage (NCBI taxonomy): Eukaryota > Metazoa > Chordata > Mammalia > Perissodactyla > Rhinocerotidae > Diceros > Diceros bicornis. The sequence continues at coordinate 16,442,225 of NC_080764.1, read as the reverse complement.
GGTTAGATATAACGTTCTGTTTGTCTTTCTTTCTCACTCTAGCTAGTTGGCTCATAAATCTATAATCAGGCACCACTAGCGTCTAGGAAACAGACACTTTCTAGAAGATCTGAGAGGCCAGACGTGTAAACCTACCACTTTCTTGTGCTTCCTTGGACAAAGCCTCAACATCCACCTCTGTAAGAAGGAAACACTGATGTTTTCACGGTAGAGTGGTTGGGAGGCTAAAAATAGAGAAGATAGATGGGAAAGTTCCTAGCACACTGCCTGGCACATATTAGGTACTCTCTGTCTTCCCTTCTCTCCCCCTTTCCTGACTGTAAGGGGTGACAAACCTCACAGTCTTATTCATTCTGTACATAGAGTGAGTGTACATATTCTGTGGGTAAAGTATTAAGATGGATTTTTCCAGAGTGCCTACTGGAAATCACACATGGCTCCCTCAGTACATTTCAACATCCTCCCTGGATGGTTTCTCTCGGTGGCTTGGCACAGGTCCTACCTTGGGTGGGTGGGCGTGGCTGGGGCTGTCCAAGGGGAGGTCCCAGCTGGGCTGGCCCAGGGGATTTTGCTGGTTTAGCCTGCGGACCCTAGAGCAGGAGAAGAGAAAAGAAGCCCGATGTGATCACCACAGCCATTTACTTCCTGGGAGGGAGGGCAGGATTTATAAAGATTTTTTCATTATTGAGGTAAAACTTACATAAAGTGCACAATTCTTAAGCGTACAGCACAATGAATTTTTACACGTGTACACATCCGTGTAACCACTGCCCAGATCAGGATAGAACATTTCCAGTGGAGAAGGCTGCCCTGTGCCCCCTCCCAGCCAGCAAGTCTCCCAAGTATAACCATTATTCTGATGCTGTTTTTGTGGGGAAAGAGAGGAGCAGGTTTTGATACTTGCTTTTCCAGAAAGCTGGGAGCTAGCAAATTCTTTGGAGAATGGTCTGGTAATCCGTGGTGAGGATTGTGGAGGGGAGGAGCCATGTGGGAGCTTGTCAAGGTTGGGGGATGGGGAAATGGAAGACACAATAGTGTCTATTGACTGGTGCCCTGAGAGCACACAAAGGGCATGTATGTACACACACAAAGTCTCCTTGCTCGCAAGGACCTTACCCAAGGCCTCAGGGGCGAGGGCGCTGTGCCCCCTGGCATCAGGAACTGGCTCATTTTGGAGACAGCGAGGTCGGCCATCAGTTGTTTGTCCTCTTCCACGTGCTCTCCAATCAGGGGCATCGAGCTGTCCATCACCTGCGGGAGAGAGGAGGCCTGAGGGACCCCCATGCCAGAGAGGCCAGGCAGCAGGCTCCGTGCTCAGGACAGAAGTGACCACTAGATGGCGATGTTCTCCACGCAAACACCGCGCCCAGCGCCTCCAGCTGGGAATGACCCCCCGAGGAGACACCCAGTTCCCTGCAGTTCAGTCCAAATCAACTCGCTGGGTTCAGTTCAATTCAGCCTACACTCGCTGGACTCTAGAAATGCGCCCGAGGGCCAGGGAGCCTTTGCTGACCTTTTCTGCTCTTTTCTTTGGGGAGCTGGTCTCCGCCCCCTCCTTTCCCACCTTGGCCCCTTGCCCAGGGTCAGGGCTGGCCTCCTGAGCTTTGGCCCAAGGTCAAGGCTTTCCACAAAGCCGGAAGCAGTGAAGGTGGGGGCTCCATTCTGACAAAAAAATGACACGGGCTGGAGTTGACCCAGGGTTCAGAGAGAAGAGGGAAGAGGAAAGAAACGTTCTCCCGGGCTCTGGCAGAACCAACGGCTGGAGAAAACTCATTCCACAGGGAGCAGGCTGCCTCTCGGTAGAGGCAAAGCTTGCATATCGAGAGGGGCCTGAGAGATCATATGTTCCCATCCTGCTCTTTGCAGCTGGGAAACTGAGGCCCAGAGAAGAGAAGAGACTTGCCCCAAGTCACATAGGTCAACGGTCCAGGTCACTCCCCAGGCATGGGCAGCTCTAGAAGGTCTTGCAGGGGAGTGAGGCCTTGGTGGGCCCGCTCTTGCCTCCTCTGCTGTGGGAGTCCAGCCCTGTTCACCACCCCACCCCATCAAACGCACTGCCTTGTTTCCCCTTTACCCAAGCTCTGGCCTCACCAGGTTCTCTCTCCCGTCCAGGTCCCCATACATGCCATTCTCTCTGCTCCCTCTCTACCTGGCTGACTCTCATCTACCAGGAGACACCCAGCTAGCCATCCTCTGGAAAGCCCTCTTTGACTGAGCGAGCTCCGAGGAGCCACCTCTCTTCTGTACTCCCACCGTCCTTTGTTCAACAGCTTTCCGCACAGCGCTGTCATCTCCTGTTTACCCGTGTCTCCCCAACCACACTGTGGGCTCTGAGGTCAGGGATGGGCCCCGCGTCCTGTGAAACAGGTATGCCAACAACCACCTGCTGAATGGAGGAATGAACAGTCCTTTCAATAAGCCCTGCTCATCACGATAAGGATCCTAACAAGTGCTGTATTTTATTGAGCACTTACTATGAGCCAGGCACTGTTCTAAGAACCGGGTGTGGATGATCTGCACAAATCTCAGCATAGCCTTTGGAGGCAGGTACTATCGTTATCCTCACCATAATGATGAGGAAGCTGAGGGTCAAAGAAGCAGCAAGTTGAAGGACACACCGCTAGCAAGCTGTGGTCCTTCCATTTCTCACCAAGCACTGAAACAGCTCTCTGCGGTAAGAACCGGGAACAGGAAGCCTGAGTTCCAGGCCTAGGTTCTTCTGTGGACTTGCTGTGTGATCTAGGGCAGGTCACTTTTCCTCTGTGGGCCCATTGTTTTCCTCAACTGCAAACTGAGGGGTTTGGGCAGCTGAGAAGACCCTTCCAGCTGGGTCTTTTAGGTCCCACTGTAGTTGGGAAGCTGGAAAGCAAACTTAAGGATGTGAATGCTGATTCTAGCACAGTCCTGAACACTGTCCTCTAATAGAGCTCCTCGTGGGCTGGGCCTGGGTCCTTGGCATCCCGGATCCCAGGCCTGGCACATGGACAGTCGCTTGATCCACGTGGGCCGAGCTGAGTTCTAACCGTGGAGTGTGTCTAAATGTGCACAGGCCTGTCCTTCCCCCTCCACCCCTGCCCACCCCTCTCTGTTCTGGTTTCTGTTTCCGACATTCCCCGCAGTGGAAAACAGCCACCCAAGGAAGGAGGTCGGAGCGTTCTGGAATCCCCACGGTGGACACAGTCTAAGGAAGTGGACACTCCGGTCTCCCCAGGGAAACATTTTTCCACTGAGCAATGTCATTCTCTGGACAGGTCATGGAGGTCAAGTACAAGAGTCTTCCCCCTGAGTATTGCGTGAGGATCTTCACAAAACATGTCACACAAATTTTATGTCCTCACCACAGAGGTGGCTGAAGAAATCAGTATTTTTGGATCTCTTCTGCCTTTTTTTCCTGACTGGGGAAAATACCTTTTCTCTTCTTGGTAGCAAGCTCCCCATCTCCCTTGATCCCACTCCAAACCCCAAAACAAAGGAAATAATTCTGCAATGTTTTTGAGAAAAAAAAAACAATCTGAAAAGCCATCTTTTTTTTTTTTTTTTTCTGGAACATTTTTGAGAAGTTGTTTTCTTGTTTTTGAAAGTCCAAACGCACTAATTTTGCTTTTTGTTTTAATGTGAAAGGTCTTTCATCCTGGACACTCTGAATGTCTGGAGGCAGGGAGCCTGGGCCCACGGGTACAGAGTTTTGTTGCCTAAGAGAGAAAGTTGAGGAAATTCAGCGAGGCAGGAGCTCTTGGGGGCAGAGATAATGTCAATGCAAGGAGAAGGGGCAAAACTCAGAGGACACAGCGGGAGGGGAGAACAGGAGACCTGCATCTGCTGATTGCCAGTCACCTCTCTAGATGGACGCCCTAGGAGGCAGGGTCCCAGCCACCATGCTCGCTGCTGTCGCTCCGTTCCCCGGCTTGGGGTCGGGTGCTCACGGTAGGGGCTCAATAGTGAAGGAATAAATGAATGACTGTGTGTGTGCCAAAGCCGAGTTCATGTGTGGTGGTCCCCATGGGGAGGTGCAGAGGTAGGAGGGCCAGGAGGGGTCTCAAGAGTTGCAGTGCCCCAGGCAGGAGGGCCTGGGCCCATCCTTAGTCTGAAGCTCCCAGGGCATCCTCAGGATGGTGGGGACTGGTCCCTCCAGGGAGCAGCCTGGCTCTGGCTCAGAAGCAAGTACGCAGGCCAGCAGTTCTGCTCCTGGCCCCTTCAGTGTCTCCTCTGAGAAGAGGCCACTGGGGGAATTTCAGGTTTGGTGGCAGCCAGAGGGAAAGCAGTTCCTGGACTTGAGGGGAGAGCTGTTTTCCAGAGCAGGGCTGAACCTGCAAACACAGATACAGCTCATTCATGGGAGCTTCCTGCCTTTCTAGGGAGGGCAGGGGGGCTGTGTCCATCCTGGACTCCCTCCCCTTCACCTCCAAGGGTGGCCGCTCTCTGGGCACAGGCGTGATGCCCTCCTGGCATGGCTGGGGGACAAGAGCAGGGCTCCCACCCATCGAGTCACCGGGTCCTGCCAAGCTCTGGGTCCCGGGGAGGGGCGCAGACATGCGGGACTGGAGGACTGGCTGGCTCCTGTGGTCATCCCAGCCATGTGCTTCCCATTAGCTGCCCACAGCCCGGGGAGGGGCCGGCCGCAGAGCTCTCCCTCACGTGTCTTGGCCTTGTGTCAGCACCGCCCCTCTGCTGTGGTTTGAGGAGAAGGCCATGGCAGGGGAGTGCCGGAAGGACTCTGCGGGGTGTGAGTGTGGAGATGTGAAGCTGGGGAGGGAAGGGAGAGCTCTGAGGCCACAGGGGCACTTTCAGGGGAAAGCAGCAGAGAGCCATGAGCTGGGGGGTGGGGGTGGGCAGTGCAAGGAAGGGAACTGAGGAGGGGAGAGGCGGATGTGGGACCAGGAGAGACACAGGGGTCATGGGGGAGAGAGGGGGATTGTGGGATAGAGGGAAGCGTGGAGAGGAAGTTGGGGGTAGAGGAGGATCATGGGACCAGTAGAGACACAGAGGGGTCATGGAGGAGAGGGACTGGGAGAAACACAAAGCGGGAGTTGTTTTGGGGGTAGAGGAGGATTATGGGACCAGGAGAGAAATGGGAGGAGTCATGGAGGAGAGAGGGGGATTGTGGGACTGGCAGAAGCACAGAGAGGAAGTTGGGGTTGGGGGTGGTGTAGGACCACAGAGACATGTAGGCGACAGTCCTGGAGGACGGCAGGGGGTTGTGGGCCTGTGAGAGGTGTGGGCTGCGGGAGGGCTGGGGGAGAGATTCCAGGACCCACAGCCCCTCTCGAGCTTCTCTCTCACGATGCTCTTTCCCTCCACTCACACCCCTGCACGGCTGTCCCCTTTCCTGACCTTCAGTGCCCTGCCATTACTTGTTTGTCACCATCTTCCCTGCCAGCCTGCACATGGTATGTCTGTCTTGTTCATGGCTGTGTCCCCAGAGCAGCCTCCATGCCCAGCCCGAGGGAGCCCCGAAGTACATGTTTGTTGAATGAACAGACGATAGACTCTCTGCATGGTAACCGGGAAAGTGTGCCCTCTTTACACACTCGGACGCTGAGAAAATTTAAGCGGCCCAACGGGACAGAATCTTGCTGAGTCTCGGCCTGATGCTCCTCCCTTACCCTTAGGCCCCCAGATTGGGGAAAGTTGTCAAACCTCATGCCCGGAGTTCTCGAGGCTCCTGGGTTCTGGAGCTCAGAACCCCCGGGCATTAAGGCTTTAGATATAGCCGGGGGTGGGGATGGGGAGGGACATACAGTGGTGGATGAGAAGCCTCTGCGAGCTGCTCGTGGAGGCCTGGCCTGCATGTGCTCCAGTCAAGAGCCAGACCACAGCTGACCATGCTGGAGGCCACAGTTGGCTTCCTTCCCTCTGGCATGCCTGCCCAGGCGCCAGCCCAGCCCGGGAGGACCTCCTCCTTCACCCCTCACCTCAATGATGTAATCTCTGCCATCCTTGCTGTGCACGGCCTTGACAGCGCAGATGTCCAGGCCGCCAAACATTTCTGAGCAGCTGTCTACCCACAGCCTGTACCTGCAGGGATGGACAGACAGACAGTGAGCATGGCGGGGGAGGGAGTAGAGAAGGGGGAGCAGAGGGAGAGGGAGGCGGAGAGAGATGGATAGAAACACACAGAAAAACAGGGCGTGAGACAGACAGTGACACACAGGCACCCATCAGAGTTGGAGAGAGAGGGTAAGAAATAACAAGAGACAGAGATGCAGCAAGAGAGACAGTAAGACAGAGAGAGACAGAGACACCGAGAGAGACAGAGAGGCACTGGGAGAGACAGGGACACAGGGAGGGAGAAGCAGGAGAGGGAGGAAGGCAGTGAGAGAGACAGAATGGGTACAAAGGGAGGCAGAGACGTAGATGGACAGTGAGAGAGAGACAGAGACAGAGACAGGGAGAGAGAATAGAAAGGGAGCCAGGAAGGCAGGAGAGAGGCAGGACGAGGAGGAGAAGGAACGAGAATTGGGAGAGATCTCGGAGACCCGAGCCACCTCTCGCCCCACCAGGACCTTGCTGGCTCCCCAGTAGTGGGGTCTTGCCTTGCCCCCATCCAGAGCCATCCCGGACACCCAGCCGCCCTGCAGTCCTTCTCCCTTGAGAAAGCTGCTCAAGGGTTCCAGAAATACCTGCAGGCCACCCTACCAGCCCCAGAGCCAGGGTCGGACAGAGCCTGCGGGGGACAAAGGGCTCATTCTCCCCTGAGCCTGGCAGGCTGCTCCCTCGAGGCCGGGGGCCTGGCCCTCTGGACCCGCTGCTTTTGTTCTCTTTCCAGCCACTTGATGGCTGCAAGGCCAGTTTGCTTGGCCGGGGGAAAGATCGCAACGCTGGACTTTGACCCTGCAACAAGGGGATGCTTGTATCCGGAGAAGTCTTCTCGGGCTTGCACTTGGCTTCCCTTGTGGTGGCTGGATTTGGGAGTCACAGGGGAATTTGTGTCAACGTTCTGGCTTCTCTCTCCACTCTCCAGGGTCACACGGGGCACGCCTGCTCTGAGATCTATTCGTGTCTGTGAGCCATAAGGCCTGGAAGGAGGAGAGATCATGGCTGAAGTGCTCTTGGAATCAGCACTCTCATCTTATCTGCCAGTGCCCACTGAGGCCCAGAGAGGGAGAGCAGCTTGGCCAGGTCACACAGCATGGCAGTAATAGAGCCAGGACTGCCAAGATCTCCTGGCCCTTAGTCCAGTTCTTTCTTCCAACTGTAGCAAGGAACATGGGAGATCGTAGAAGTAGAAGAAAGGATGAAAACTCACGCCTATTGAGGTCCTATGATGCGCCAGGCAGTCTGTGGGGGGTGGACTCCTCATTCTATCTAACCCCCACAACAACTCTATCAGGAAGGTTTAACCCATTTTACTGATGAGGACACTGAGGCTCAGAGGTTAATGAGTGACTGTATCTGCTTCCAGACCCAGATCCTGTCTGATTCCACGGTCCACGCGAGCCACTCTTCCCGCAGTCAGAGCACATCCCAGCCTCTTCTCCCTCAGCGCTGAGACCAGCGCCCTGGATTCTTGCTATCAATTTCCTCTATAATTTTGGGCAAGCCTCTCCCTCTTGCAGCCTCAGTTTCCTTTTCTGTGAAATGGGAAGGCCTGATTCTGGTTGTGCATCAGAATCACCAGGAGAGTTAAGGAAACAAATATACAAATAAACAGGCAGATTTGGGGGGGCCCACTCTGCGTTAGAATGACCTCTATAGGTTTTTAAAGCTTCCCGTGTGATGCTGATGTGCAGCCACATGGAGGGAGACCTCTGGTCCTTGGAGCTCTGAGAGCCCCCGGGGGCCTCTGATCAGGGTCCCTGTATTTGGCTCCAATGGCTGACTGGCAGGGCACCTCCAGCTTAGGGAGACCTGCGTCCTGAGACACACTCACTAATCAGGTTTCTTCTCAACAGAAGATGGACGTCTGGACTAGGCCCAGAGGCAACTGGCTTCTAGAGGCTGTTTTCAAATGATGCACTTCTGGGTCAGCTACTGGCTGCACTCCATGGGGCACAGGATCCCTCATCCCCCCGACCAGGGCCAAGGAAGAGACTTCACGGTGGAGCCACGTGGGAGGGACTGGAGAACATGCGGTCGGTGCTCCCCTCCAGCCAGGTGGGACCAGCACCCACGAAGCCACGTCACTGGCATCGTCCAGCAGTCAGGCTACCTGGCAAGCGGGTGAGCCAGGTGGAAGGAGGGCCAGAATCACAGAATTTATGGGCCCCAGAGAATCTTCTCCTGTGGAGATGGAACTGGGGAGCTGTGTCCCAGGCCTTGGGGCACTGCCCATGTCTTTGCAGAAGGGAAAGTAATTCCAGGTCTGAGCAGACCACTTGCATGGGAGGCCCCTACAGGGATGGCCCATGTGGCCTGGGACTGAGCAGAGCCAGGGAGACGGTGGCCTGCTGGAGACATCCGTGAGCAGCTCCTGAGGCACTGGAGAAGGCTGGGCTCACATTCTGGAGAGGCCGTGGAGAATAGGGCCACGACTGTCCCACGCATGCCCACCGGGGGAAGGATGTGACAGCCCCAGGCCAGATGGTTCAGTTGTGCCAGGTGAGGAGCACAAGCCCTTTGAGACAAGTTAGCATAGGTGGGTTCCCAGAGTGAAGGGAGGTGCTGACACCTGCGGTTGACAGGAGGGGACGGAAGCCATGTTTACTGGCCCCTTCCTGCCACGGGCCAGTACTGGGTCAGGTACCGAACATCCCTCTCTCATTCAGCTCTCTGACTTGAGTATTATTACCTCCAATTTACAGTTGAAGAAGTTCAGAAGGGTTAGTTAACCTAACCTAGGTAACACAGCTTGGAAGGAGCAGGACCACTCACTTTCGTTCACGCTGCTTCCTCAGCTTAGAGCCCCTGAACTGGAAGTTCCATGAGGGCAGGGACTATGTCTGTCTTGTTTGCCACCATTTCCCCAGGGCCTACCTCAATTACCGGCTCCCAGCTGGTGCTCCACAAATAACTGACAAAGAAAGAAACGAATACCTCCCAACCCCTCCTCATTCTTTACAACGTGATTCCGGCACCACCTCCTTCAGGAAGCCTTCCCTGATCTCACCTCTCCCTAGTCTGTGCTGGGTGCCCCTTCTCTATGATCCCACTGCAAGCACCCAAGGCTCACTTTCACCCTAAGATTACCATACTCTTTGTCTCCTTCATTAGCTGGGGAGCCAGGAATAGCCCTGTTATTTTAGCCTGCACAATGCTTATTTTCCCTCCTACTATACACTTCCTGATATTCGTTGGCGTTACATCCCTCCCTAAGCCTCACTCAGTCATCACTGCTAGAGCTGGATGGTCCCCTCCAGTCTCCCTGCGGAGACAAGGACACAGGCCTATCCAATCACAGCACTGCTGCTTTCTGGGCCATAGTGATTGGTTCAGGGATGATCATGTGACCTAAGCAAGGCCAATCAGTGAACAAGGCTCAGTTCAAGCTTTGACTGAAATGGTGGGGTGAGAAGTTGGCTTTCTGCTGGACTCACACTGTCGGGATGTAAGCCTGGACCGCTGCGGGCCACCGGATAAGCCAGCCAGCCACCATAGAAGAAAGCTGAACTGAGGTGGGAAGAATGGGTCTGAAGCCTTACCTGGAGCTGTGCTTCTGCAGTTGTCGTTGCCAAGAGCCAATAAATCCCCCTTTTGGCTCAAATCAATCTGATTTGTGTTCTGACATTTGCAACTGATACAGAGATCTTGAAGGAAGGCATTGGATCTTCTCCTCTCAGCCTCTTCAGTGCTCAACATAGGTGGCATGCAGTAGGCACTCAATAAAGGTTCACTGAGCAGACCTTTCTGACCCCGAAGCCCACGCTCTGTCCTGACTGCTGCATGCTTGCCTGCAGAGCTCACTGGGCATGCAGGAAGGATGTGTGTGTGCTGCTGGCCCCGAGAGCAGGTGACGGGCACTTCTTCAGGTGGGATGGCTCGCAGCGGTGTTTAAAGGGAGGGAAACCTGAGGGTGTTTCAGCCAGAGCACACCCCTGCCACACTCATGATTTGAAGGAAATCAGCCTCTCCGTCCTCATATTAAGATGGAAATAAGTCCGAGAGAAGAGTGGACATTCCAATACCCCTGGTGCCCTAACAAGGATGCTTCCATGCAGCTGTCAGAGCAGGGAGGGACTGGTGAGGACTCCCTGCTCTCTCTCTCTGCAGCAGCTGGGCAGGGCCGGAAAGACCCCTGGACGTGGAGTGTACACATCAGGGTTCTACTCTCAGCTCTGTCATTGACCAACTCTGGGACCCTGAATAAGTCACTTTCCCTCTCTGAACTTTCTTCTCCCATCTGCACACTGGGGTTATTATAATACCAGCCCTGCAGGTCGTTGTGGGCAGTAAAGTGGGCCATGCCTAGGAAAGTGCTCTGTGGGTGTGAGACACTGGCCAGAGGGTGAGGTGGCATTCTTACAGGCTCCTTGTTGTATCCCACACCCACCTCCCACTATGGCCAGTGTCTCTCCCTATCCACCTCCTTTGTCTCTTACCTCTCTGTCATGGCCACCTGCTCCAGCATGGCAGAGCCCGTGTTGGCCTTCCAGTTTCCAGAGATGGAGGTTCTCCTGTACCAGAACAAATAACACAGTGAGGGCAGTAGGGACACTTGTCACTGATATGCTTTCCTTCTTTGCTTTGGCTGTTAGGAGTCTCTGATTCAAATATCTGGCTCACATTATGGCCTGTATTCTTAGGTACACATCCCGTCATCAGCTTTATTTTTCTGTTTTTATTTCCCTTTATGTTGACTGCCTTATTTGTTTGATCTTGTGGACTTTTTCTAAGCCATCTTTGAAATCTAAAATTTGAAATCTAAATTAAAAAATGCCTATACCATCAGATGAAGTCTTCCAAATCTTGGCCTCCTGTTTCTGAGAAGGGGAACTAGGGCAATATAGCCCCTGGTGAATCTTGAATTTTTTGAGAGCCCCAAAATGTAGGAAAAATGATCCATGGAGAGAAGTGATTACTTTCCCATGGTGAAGAGCAGGAGGGCCTTCTGGCCTCATCACCCTCTCTGTTCCCTTGCCTTTTCTGCTCCAGCAACAACTGAGCTCCCTTCCAATGCCCATGGCTCTTTCCCATGTCGAGGCCTCCACACACCTTCTTCCCTTTGCCTAATCCAGTCTTCGTCTCCATCTCTGCCTCCCTAAGTCCTACTCATCCTTCAAATTTCATCTGAAATGTGACTTCCTGACAGCCCACCTTCCCCAACAAGAGTAGAGCCCCCTACACTGCACCCTATGCCAATGTTTAGTAATGCTCCTCTCACTGCAGTGACTGCTTTAGTGTCCTGTCTCCCCTGAGGGCAGGGGACATATTTGACTCAGCCCCCGTATCCCCAGTGTCTAGCGGGACCTGGCATGTAGTAAGTGCCCAGTAACTAGGTAAGGGACGGTGTATACTGGGGAAAGTCCAGACAGACTATCTCCAATGGCATCTCTGGATTCAGCAAAGGCTGAAAGGATTTAAGCAAAGTGGCAGAGGTAAAGCGATTTGTTTTGTGGCCAAGGGAAGGCATGTGGTTGAGATTAAAGGGTGAACCAGGGAGAGGAATTGCTATAAAAATATGTCTTTCTAAAAGAGAAAACGAAGTGTATCCGAGGGCAGCAGATGCTGAGAATAGATGGTGGCCAATAGGTGCAGTGATGTTGATAAGCTTTATGTCAGTTCTGTTTACTTTAGTTCAGCTCAACTCAATTCAATTCAATTTGCAAAACACTCACCAGACCACCCTCTGTCCTGGGTAGTGGACTAGTCTGAGTGTGCAGAGATGACCCCTACCTCAGGCTGCTCACTACCTAGAAGGGTGGACTAGCCTAAAACCAGAGTATAGGCATGGTAGGGTTAGCAATATACATGAGTGAAGAGCTTTGGGGAAGCAAAGGAGAAATGGGAGACACTTAATATGACCCCAGAAGGTAGCCATTGAGATAAGCTCTGGAGAATGAGTAGGATTTGGTATAGTGGGATCTGTATGGTGGTAAGAAGAGAAGGTAAGAACTGACTTCAGTCAGACAGATGCCAGTTTGAATCTTGGTTCCAGCATTTCCTAGCTGTATAACCATGGACAACATCTCTGAGTCCTTATTCTCTCATTGGTAAAATGGGAATAGTTATAGTACCATCCTTATAGGGTGGACTAAATGAAATGTGGACTAAAGGAAATATTCCCATAAATCTCTTAGTACAATGGGTGCTACTATTATTTTTCAGTAAGTGGAGACAAGAAAAGAAGGCATCCCAATGCCAGAAGCAGCAGGAACACAAGCCAGATTGCTCTCCTTCCAAGAAGATAATGATAGTGAGAGCTGATATTTAATGAGTACTTTCCATGTCTGGGACATGAGTCTAAGGGCTTTATAAGCACTGGCTTATTTCATCCTCACAAAATCTAATGAGATGAACATTATTATTATTATCATTCCCACTTAGCAGCAGAAGCCACCAAACCATATCTGAGCAGCTCCATGCTCTTATCCATGACTCTCCATGGCAGAGCCTATCACAGGCTTGGGGAAAAGAGTCAGTTGGCCCAAATGCGATGCAGCCACTGGAATGTAGGATGGAATGTAGACTGTGACAGAAGAATCTACCTACATGACAAGTGTATGCTGTTGACTCCCTCGTTGAAGAGGGTGGGGGTGGGTGGAAAGGTTTGACCTTAGTGACCTTGGAAATGAATGGAGGCCCTGTGACTAAATACAGAAGGAACAGTACATAAGCCCTGTACTGTAGTTGGTAGAGTTGTTTCTCATCAGGCTATCAGTTAACGGTTCTGTAACGCGCCCGTATACCGGAAGTGAACAAATAAGTAAATTGATGGCAGATAGTGGGAGATAGGTTTTCCCTGCTGGAGTGGGAAGTTATAGATAAGCAATCTGGGAAGGCTAAAATGAATCGTGTGGTACTAGATGAAAGTCTGAGGCATCAATATGAATTCTCTGTAGCTTTAGCTATCGCTGGATCTATATAGAAATAATCACAGATACGTGTGTCTGCACAGGTTGAGTTACACACATATATTTTCTAGCTCCGTCTGCTGAGAGGACCTAGAAATGACGACACCCCAGTAGCAACAAGCACAAAGGCCCGAGTGCAGGGCAGGAAGTGGGTCAGAAAGGAGGTTGAACGGTCGGGGCGGAGAGGGCATTGTACACTGAGGTCTGACACGAACCCCCTCCCTCGGATGCGGGCCAACCCGGGGTCCAGGAAACGCCATAACTAATGACAAATTGGAGCTGTCAGGGCAGAAAGGCTCAGCATAAAGAATGCGGCAATGAGGTAATCCTCAAGAAGAGAAACTGGAACAAGGTGTCGTCAATGTCAACTGGAAACTCGAACAATGAGGAGACGAGGGAAATGATATCATGACGGACCGTGGGGGCCTCAAGAATGCACTGGACTGCCGCACTGGAATGTTCCCTAACTTGGAGGGGGCATGGAGAGGCGATCTTATCACCCTGGGGGCATCTGAGAGCAGTGACAGGCCTGGCTTGGCTCATGGGTGCCAGAGAGTGACTGGCAAGACAGGGCAGAAGTACTCCTGGAGAACTGGCTCCACACCTTTCCTGGGAACATTTCCCTGTAGGTCCACTCCCTGCACCTTCTCCAGCTTCCCAGGCAATGGCAGAGTCGGGTAGTTGCAACAGAGACTATATGACTTGCAAGACCTACAATTGCCATCTGGCCCTTTCCAGAAAAAGTTTGCTGACCCCTGGTCTAGGCAATCCAGACAGTGCAAGAGCAACCTTAGATAATACGTAAATGGATGTGTGTGGCTGTGATCAATAAAACTTTATTTACACAAACATGCGACAGCTGGATTTGGCCCGTGGGCTGTGGTCTGCTGACCCTGACCTAGAGCAGAGCTCCACCACAGAGAGGCACCTAGAGGGATTTCCAAGTGTCCAGACCCAGCCATTGCAGTCCTCAAATATGGAGCCATGCACACAGTCAGTGCTCCATAAATGCTTGGCAACAGGCGCCGGTTGGGTCTTGGGAGTCTCACTTCATGTGGAACCAACAATAACATTCCAAAGGCAGAAGCAGGCCTCGGAGCAGATAAGACCTCTCCAAGGATGGAGACTCCCACCTATTCAAAAAGTCCCTCTCATCCTTATAACCACAGCTCCAGGGTGAGTCACCCTGGGCATTCATTCCTTCCCCCTTCGTCACAGCGTCTCTATTTCCACTGGGGAACGACCATGCCCATATTGCATGCCACCTGGGTGGAACTCTCCACACTGGTTTTCTGCCTTTCTCTAACCAATAAGTATGTGATCAAAGTTGGACCGGTTGACATTGTTTCCATGGAACCACAGTCTTAAGTCCTGAAAATGATTAGTGCAGATTCACTTCTGAATGGAGTTGCTGTGAAGATTATTTATTACTTCCGGCTACCCAGATTCCTGGGGCTGCCCTGGATCCTAATATTTCTGAAATTGATAGTTTAGTGGTTTGTCTTTTCAAGTTTCTGACCATTCATGGTTTTCTAATAAATTCCCTTTAAAAAGCTCCATCAAATTAGTCAGATGTGGTTTCTGTTGCTTGTGGCTAGAGAGAGCTGATATGATCTCCTAACTGCTCTTACTGGTTCTGGAGAAACTCTTTCGCAGCCCGTGGCCCCAGAGCCGTCTTTTTATGAGTACAGGTCAGAGGATGCTACTTGTCTGCGCAAAAGAGAACAGAAGAAAATCCAAAACCCTCAGCAAGGCTTTCAAGGCCCTCCTTGATTTGTCCCCAAGTTTCTCTTTCAGTCTTGTCTTCTATGACACACACCTCGAATATACTGGAAGTTCCCCCAAACATGCTAAGCATCTTTCTTCCTCTGGGGGAAACAGCCCTCATCTGGGTGGACAGATTTCTACCCTGGGATAAGCCGTAACAGAACCTTAGCCCTCAGCTGGGCTGACCAGAGAAGAAGGGCAGTGGAGGAGACAGAAAGGGTGAGTATTGGGTGTGCCGGTGGGGTCTCTGCCCATCCTCTCGGGGCGGAGGAGACAGGGCTGGACATGCGCATCCTCCCACCCTGCCTCCCAGCTCCCCAGCCCCCGTCCAGGGACTCACATGTAAGCCTTGTAGTTGGACCCGATTTTCTGGATGCGGATGTCGTACTTGGAGTCGATGAAGGCCTCCGTGGTGGCATAGGTCTTGGCCATTGCCACCATGCTTGTGACGTCCTGGTAGTCATGTGCGTTTTCTACTTTGATCTGTGTGGGAGGATGAGGGGGTGAGCACCACCCACCCAGCATTCACCGAGCGCCTCCCCAGTGCCAGGACCCAGTTCTCCGTACACGGTGACCTTCAAAAGGTCGCCTGCCTAGCGGGGGAGACAGACATAGCAAACAAGTCATTCCACTACACACCTGTAGAAAAGGAAGGGAGCATTCCATTTGGGTAGTCGAGGGAATCTTGAAGAGGTGAGCTCTGAGCAAGGTTTGGAAGAGCAAAGATGATTCTCAGAGGGACTACGGAGCAGGGGCATTCTCTGGAGAGGACAGAGGATGGGCAAAGGAGGTGGGAGGAGCCTTATGAGGAGCGGGCATGGGCAAGTGGTTCAGACTGGCCGATGGGGCAGGAGGGTGGGGGACGGCTGCAGGGGATTGTCTGACGGGAACAGAGCGTGGAGGGCCTCAATAGCTCGGGTAAGGGGCTAGAATTTTAGCCTGAAGGCTCTGGAAAGCCACTGAAATTCTAAAGAGAGGCGTTTAAATAAGAAAGTAGCCTAATTTGTGTTTTAGAAAAATCATTCAAGCAGTTATATAGAAGGTTGAATGGAGGGATGTGATATGGGATAGACAGAGACCAGTTAGAAAGAAGGGAGTGTGTAGGTGTGTATGTGTGTGTGGTGTGTGTGTGTAGGGTGTGTGGATGTGGAGTTTGTGGGATACGTCTGTGTGTGTGGGGTGTGGGGTATGTGTGTGCGGTATGTGTAGTTTATGGTATCTATATGTGACGTGTCTGCATGTGTGTGATGTTCGTTGTGTGTTGTGTGTGGTGTGTTGTATGTGGTGCTCATGTGTGCAGGCAGTGTGTGTGTTTTTGTGTGAGCATGTGTGTGTGCGTATGCACTGGACAAGGCTAGCTCTGCTCGGCCAAAGGCCTGGGGAGAAACTCATGCTGTTTACTGGGCTGAGGTCAAGAACACAGGGTGGTGCCCTGGGGTCAGGGAAGCGTCCCAGCAGAGCTTCCAAGGCCAAGGCTCCGTGATAGGGATCTCGAGACAGAACAGAGGCGGACTCCCAGCAGCTGTGGACAGCTGCGTGGGTGTCCCCTCCCCTGTCACCTTCACCAGACAGCGGAGGAGTTCCGACACTGGGCCAGAGGTGGGCAGAGCCCAGATCCCTTGGAGGCGCCAGGTGGGGCTGGGCAACCTGTCCTTCCAACCTCTCCTTCTAGCCCTTTCCTGCCTCCCTTCAAGGCTCAGCAGTGCCCCGACAACTCCATCCCTCTAGGATGATGCCCATCCACATCTGCCCCAACTTCGCAACTTACAAAGCATCCGCATAGCTCTTCTGTGGGGCCCAAAATAGGACTGCGAAGCAGGCAGGGCGGGCGTTATGATGGCCGTTTAGCAGATGTGGGAGCTGGGATTCCTCGCCTTGTCCAAGGCCCTAGAGCAGCTAAGCACAGAGCTGGGAAGGAAACTCAGGACTGCCAGAGCACAGCTGTTCTTTGAAGCATCTCAGGCTATCTACAAGTGCATGCCTGCTGTTCCACCCAAACAGATCGTAAACAAGGATGAGACAGAGGCTTGGCAGCCCTTCTCTCTTCTCCGCTCTCAGAGAGCCCCAGCCTCACAGCGATGGGTCTAAGCCCCACTTTGCAGAGAAAGCAAAGCTGTCCAGGCAAGAGTTCCCTATTTTCCATCCCTTTCCAAGCTCATCCACTTTCCCACTTCTTCCTCCCAGCTCCTCCCACTTATGGCGGAACCTATCCTTTGTTCTAAGTCCTCTAAGGCTCTGACTGCTCCTTGTCCCCTCCTCCTTCAGTAATAAGACCCCTAAGTTTTATCTGGGCATTTGGTCTCTTAGCTGAAGATTACTTTGTTCCCTAGTCTCCAAGTCTGGCCAATGAAAATGTGAGCAGACATAATGTGAGCAACCTCTGGGTGGTGCCTTTAAGACAAAGGGAATCTTCTCTTTCCCTTTTCCTTCTCCTACCTGGCTGGGATGTAGACATGATGGTGGGGGCTGGAGCAGCCATTTTGGACCACAAGATGGAAGCCCCATGTTGAGGATGGTTGAGTAATAAGGTGGAAGGAACCTAGATTCCCAACACCATGGAGTCCTTGATCAACCTTTGACTGTGTATGCTCAGACTCTTACATGAGAGAGAGGTAAACGTCAATCTTTTTTTTTTTTAATAATTTTATTTATTTATTTTTTCCCCCCTAAAGCCCCACTAGATAGTTGTATGTCATAGTTGCACATCCTTCTAGTTGCTGTATGTGGGATGCGGCCTCAGCATGGCCAGAGAAGCGATGCGTCGGTGCGCGCCCGGGATCCGAACCTGGGCCGCCAGCAGCAGAGTGCACGCACTTAACGGCTAAGCCACGGGGCCAACCCCTTCAATCTTTTTTTAATTGACTGTTATCTTAGTCTTTGTTAAAGCAGCCCAACTATATTTCTGCTGTGTATTTTTAGTCCCCCTCTTTTTTTTTTTTGCTGAGGGAGATTCACCCTGAGCTAACTTCTGTTGCCAATCTTCCTTTCTCTCTCTTTTTTGGCTTGAGGAAGATTAGCCCTGAGTTAACATCTGTGCCAGTCTTCCTCTATTTTGTATGTGGGTTGCCACTACAGCATGGCTGACAAGTGGTGTAGATCCGTGCCTGGGATCTGAATCTGTGAACCTGGGCCACCGAAGCAGAGTGTGCTGAACTCAACCACTATGCCATGGGGCCGGCCCTATTTTTAGTCTCTTGCTCTTCATTGATTCTTCATCCTTTGGATCAACATGATCATGGACCCACTATGCTCAAATTGTTCCTGCTTTTCAATACCTCAGTTGCTCACTGCACTCTCTCTCTCTGCATCCTTATTTCCCACCCACTCCTAAACCCACTCTCTTTGTATTTCACTCTCCGCCGCTCCACTGAAATCGATCTGGCAAAGGTCATCTTGACCTCCTCACTGGAGAGTCCACTAGAGCTCCTTTGGCCCTCCTCCATCCATTTTGGTGGCATACGAAATCGGTGAAATTTTTGACACTTGATTTCCATACCACTATTCTCTTCCTTTTTTTCTGGCAACTTCTTCACATTCTATATTGCCTCCTCTTCCTCCAGCTGCCCTTTGGGTGGTCATAGTGTTTTATCCTCAGCCAACATTTGGGATGCAGTGGACAGAGTCAGAGTTACTGAAACGAAAGAATGGGTGTGAGAGCTTGCAGGGACAGCTTGTCTAATTCAGTTTCGTCACTGAGAGGCTCTGGAAAGGACCAGAACTTCTGCTCTTGGTTTCCCAGACAGCACAGCATACACTGCAGGCTGTCTCAGAGACGTCCAGTTGTCTACAACATCCATTCTCTTCTTCTATAGTCATGAAACGCCCTGATCTGGGGGCACATGACCACCCAGAATAAATATTACATTTCCCCATCTCCCTGGTACCTGTGTGTGGTCATGTGATCACATTTTGGCCAATGGGATATGAGCAGAAGTGGGGTCTGAAATTCTTGCTGGCTGAGGTGAGTACCATCATTGACTTTGTGTCTGAAGGGCAACACCCCAGGAACGAATGATCATTAGGATGGAAGGAGCCTGGGTCCTTGAACCCAAGTAAGATCCACACCAGCCTTGGGCTGCTTTTGCCCAGACCATTATGTGAGAAAGTTCTAGCTTGTTTAAGCCACCTTAGGTCTTTGTTACAGCAGCTGAATTTTATCCCAATTATTATAGGAGCCCTGAGTAAATATTTGTTAAATGCATCATGCATGCATTCATTTATTCACAGGATAGACAAAAGAGAGCAAAGAAAGACAGTATAGACATGGTGGTTTAATTAATTAGTTAGTTAATTAATTAGTGGCCAGCCCAACTTCCCTTTGTGAAGCCCTCTCTCCTATCACAGTCCGGGAGGTTTGGGGTGGGGGCGCTCATCCCGCCCTCTCCATGAGTGAGGACGTAGCCCAGGTCTCTTGTACATGAGCTCTTCCAAGCCCCAGGAGAGGCCTTGGCCCAATGTTCCTGGCAAATTTTATGTTATTTTCCTTACAGAGGGCCTCCCAAATTTATAACGTCCAGGCCCTATAAAGCCCACCTCCACTTTTAGATCCAGTCACGTCTGTGTCCCCTTTAGACTGTGAGCTCCTTGAGGACAGAAAACGCGTCTCGTTCCCAGCTGTAACACTGGCGCCCAGCGTGTTGCAGAGGCTCCAAACGTGTTTGCTGGATTGAATTTAAGAATTCTGGATAAAGATCCGCTCATAACTTGGGATGGGACAGGGTAGCTGAAGGAAAAATATGGAAGCTTGGAAAAAGGCAAAGAAAATGTGTCTCAGGGAAACTTATCTTTTATAGGGTGAATTTTTCTGTAAATGCTCGGACCAGAGTTCACAGTCTCAGAAGTTTACGGCTTCCATCGTGAGCCCTTGAGAACATGATGAAGTCAGGGACCCCGGAGAAGAGGGCAGGTGGCCTGGTGCCCGGGGTGGGTGGGTGCTGGAGGGGACTCTGGGCTGGTCCTCAGGCATTAAGTGTAGGTGAGGTGAGGGTACTGGGGGCGGGCAGCCACGGGGATGGTGAAATGGCTGCTGGCCGGGGCAGGGAGCCTTGGCACTCTGCTTTGTTTACGAGGGCTGGCAACCCCTCCAAGTGTTCACAGAGATGAGCTGAAAACAGGAAGTCCTAAATGAGCTGTGACTCAGGATTACCCATCTGCTGCTCTGGGGACCTGAGACGGGGCCGCCGTGAACTCCCTGACTCCGAAGGTTCACATCCACAGCCCGCCTCCCCTCCCATCGTCTCCCTTCCGTGCCTCTCCTCTTCTTTCCCTCCTCTCTCTGCCTTCCTCTCCTTCTGCCTCTCTCCTCCTCCCTCTCCCCATCCTTCCTCTCTCCCACACTCCTTTGCCTTCTCTCACCCTTTCCTCTCACTTTTAATATCATCATCTCCTCTTTGTCTCTTTCCTCCTTTGTTTTTCCTTTGTCGCTTCCTTCTTCTTTCCTTTTTCTCCAATCTCTTCTTTTCACCTCCTCCTCTCCCCACCTCTGCCAACTTCCCCCGACCCCTTTCAGTGTTGTTTTCATCTCTTCTTCATCCCTCCCTCAGTCTCTCCTCCCTCCTTCCCCTCACCTTATCCCCGTTCAGTTTCTCACGCTTCCCTCCTTTTCTGCTTTTTGAATTGTATACCTGGTGTGTGTGTGCACGTGTGCTCCCGTCCTGAGGGTGAGGAAGGAGGGAGAGTGGAAATGGATAGGGAGAGAAACGGGAGAGAGGAGTCAGGGTACAATTCTGAATCTCCTCAATGGGATTCACCCCAGAGGTCTTCTGTTCCAAATTCCAGCCTGGGATGGGCAAGTCATCTTCTATATCCTCAGTAGATTGTCTGCTATTTGCTTGAACACCTGCAACAACAGGGAGCTCACTACTGGACAAGCCAGCTCATTCCACTTTAGGGAACTTGTTCTACTGTATATTGCACCAAGAGTGAATGAATGGTCCCAATTATTGATCATGCAGTGTAAGTCTTGGCCTTCTGCCTTGTGTCTGCTCTTCATCCACTTGAAGAGAGCCACCCAAGTGTGCCTAAGTCACTCTCTTCTTTAACTCACCCTAACACGAGCTGATTCCAGACTCTTAACTACCTTGAAACACCCTTGCTTGACAATCTGTTAAATGATGTGGTGCCCAGAATTACACACCATACTCCAGATGAAGTTTCACCAGCTGAGATTGGATAAGACTATCACCTCCCTCCATCTGGGATACATCTGGTATAATGCTGCCTCAGGGCCTTTGCACCTGCTGTTCCTTGCTTGTGTGGCTCACACTCTCACTTCATTCAGGTCTCTGCTCCAGCATCACCTTCTCAGAGCTGTCTTCCCTGACCACCATACATGAGGTTACTCCTCTCACCCAGCGCTCCTCATCCGCCTTACCCTGCTTAATTTTTCCCCACAGCACTTCTACCACCACTTCACACCCTTATCTCTTTATTTGTGTGTTGTCTTTCTTCTCTGCCAGCCCACTAGCATGTAAGCTCTGCGGCAGCACCGCTGTATTTCAAGTACCCTATACCAGCACTCAGGGAACAACGGGCGCATTGAACACAGTAAATGTGTTCAATGATTGAATGAATATATCTAAGTATTTACAGATACCTATTGAGTGCCCAATAGATCCAGATAATTACTGAGTGCTTTTCCAGATACTATGCTGGGGGCTGGAGATGCAATAGGGAACAAGAGATTTATGATTCTTATCCAAATGGAGCTTCGAGCCTGTTAATTATCTTGTTCCTATTAATGCAGCTAAATACAATGTCAGCTTTTCTAAGATCAGTATGGAGCTTGTTCTAAGCTAATATCTCTAGATCATTTCTGAACACAAGATCCTGATTGTCCACATCTCTCTGGGCTTGGACTTGAGTGGTTTTAATCCATTTCCCCCCGTAAATGTAAAGCTCCCAGGTTTCACCTGCCCTTTCATCCTCCGATATTGATCTGTCATCTAACCTGTTCACTGTCCCTCTCAGCTCCGTCGTTCGTGATTTTGGCGCACTCTTCCTATACCTAATTCCAGCTGTTTGACCTTATTTAAGTTGCTTCTCTGGGCTTTAGTTTCCTTATCTGTTACATGTGATGACAACAACGACCTTGCAGGATTATTAGGAGTTTTTAATGAAATTATAATGAACGTCAAAGGACCAACCTAGCAGAGCGTCTGGCACCTCGTGGGTGCTCAATAAAAGTTGGTTCTCTTTAGTTGGATGATTGTTGAGATTCTTTGCTGAACTATCAATCAACACTTTTTTTCATAGTTATTTACACAATTATTCATCCAGTTACAAATCTATCTACTGTATAATCATCCAAACTGATGAGGAAAAGTTCTTCTTTTTAGATGAATTCCAGCTAATAAAATGCAGAAGGAATAAGCGAATTAGAACATCATCCTTCTGCAACAATCAACCCAATGCATTAACGGATCTGGGCAATGATGATCCAGGCCCAGGCCATTGGGAAAGGCTGACAGGGAACTTCCTAATGTGTGGATCAGGCAAACAACACCTGAACTCTCTGATCAGTCTTAAATCTCAAAAGAGAGACAGTCAGACATGATTATGTCTACAGATATGCAAGAGAAACAGCCACTGCCACCTATGAAGTATTCTTGCCAAAACTGAGAACCTGAGTGAGATCGAGTCTCTATAACCACCAGTTTATAGGAAATGCAGGCGACAGGGGAACACCATGGAGCTGTAATCAGCTGAATACAGAATGTAGGAAATTCTACAGGAAAATGACCTTTCTTTCCTTCCAACAAATAAATGACAAGAAAAAAAATAAAAGGAAGTGAACTGTTACAGATCAAAGAGACTTAAGTCATACCAACCATGTGAAATATGAGGGCCTTGTTTGGATACAATGAGAGGAGATCAATTAACAAGGGACTATTGAACACTGACTGTGTGTTATATGATATTAAATAATTATTACTAAGTTTTTAGGTATAATAATGGTATTTGGCTATGTTAAAGGATTTTTTTCCTTATTTATTAGAAGCCCTTATGTATTAGAAATATATATCGAAATACTTATAGATGAAATGATGTGATAGTGGGGATTTGCTTTAAAATAATCAGGTGATTCATAGAGACAGAAATTAGATGAGTGGTTGCCAGGAGCTGAGGGGAAAGGGGAATGGGGAGTGACTGCTAATGGGTACGAGGTGACGAAAATGTCTCGGAGTTAAATATCAGTGATAGGGGGCCGGCCCCATGGCTTAGCGGTTAAGTGCACGCACTCCGCTATTGGCAGCCCAAGTTCGGATCCCGGGCGTGCACCGACGCACCGCTTGTCCAGCCATGCTGAGGCTGCGTCCCACATACAGCAACTAGAAGGATGTGCAGCTATGACATACAACTATCTATTGGGGCTTTGGGGAGAAAAAGAGGGAAAAAAAGGAGGAGTATTGGCAATAGAAGTTAGCTCAGAGCCGGTCTTCCTCAGTAAAAAGATGAGGATTGGCATGGATGTTAACTCAGGGCTGACCTTCCTCACCAAAAAAAAAAAAAAAAAAAAAAAAAAACCAGTGATGATCCCATCTTGTGAATATACTAAAAAGCCACTGTCTTGTACACTTTAGAAAGACAAATTTTACAGTATGAGAATCAGATTTCATTTTTTAAAAATGAAAAGAGCATCCAGTGGTGTTTGAGAGGAAGTGTGGGTGTGTAAAACAAAATTGACCATCACTGGATAGTGGTTGGAGTTGGGTGATTGGCACATGGGAATCCAGTTTACTATTTTGTCTTCTTTTGTGTATATTTCAAATTTCCCTAATAAAAGGTGAAAAAGAAAGCAAGAATAAAGGAGAAAGACAAATAGGGATGAGGATACAAAGTTGTGCTTAGGATGAGGTCAAAAGTGCATATGGTAATGTCCGGCTAGGGTGTGACCCCTCTTGGGTTGTGTCCATTGCAGAAAAGAAAATCTTGATCAGTAACATGATTCAGTCTCTTAGAGGAGAAGCAACCAGATGCCTAAGAGAATTACAACCATTCTTGGAATTAGAATCAGTATGACATTCTCCTGGGCTCCTCCTAGAGAGGACAGTGTGATGTGTAACAAATGTCAGCCTCAACAATGCTCTCCATGATTGGATGTTTCTTATAATATCCCCTAGTGCAGGTCCTTGTACTCATACTCAGGTTGTCTCCTTAAAGTGTGGTTCAAAGAAAGAAGTTTGCAGTTGGCCAACAAAATGCAATCCAGTGATCACTTTCATCCATTTTTATAGTTTATTTTTCATTTGAGAAACTAATATATATATACATGGCAAAAAAAAGTCAAAGATATAAAAAGGAAATCTGGGAAAAATAAGTCTCTCTCCTAAGCCTCCCCAAGCCTCCTGGTGATAAGATTTCCTTGTGCTCTTCAGGAAATACCCTATGAATATAATAATGTAATAGGATGTAAGATGGGTCTCTTCCTGTCTGTGATGGTCAATTTTATGTGTCAACTTGGCGGGGCCGCGGTGCTCAGATATTTGGTCAAATGTTATTCTGGATGTTTCTGTGAGGGAGTTGTGGATGAGACCTACATTTAAATTGGTGGACTTTAAGTAAAGCAGATTGCCCTCCGTAATCTGAGTGGGCTTCATCCAATCAGTTGAAGGCTTGAATACGATGAAAGGCTGACCTCTCTAGAACAAGAGGGAATTCTGCAGCAGACAGTCTTTGAACTCGAGCTGCAACATTGCCTCCTTCCTGGGTCTTCAGCCTGCCAGCCGACTCTGCAGATTTTGGACTTCCAGCCCTCATAATCATGTGGGCCAATTCCTTAAAACAAATCTCTTTCTCTCTGTCTTCCTCTCTACACATTTCCTATTGCTTCTGTTTCTCTGGACGACCCCGATGAATGCGCTGTCTCAGTTAGAGCTGAAGCAAGAAGATAAAGATGCCAGCTCCCAAAGTGACCCGTGACAGAGACCACTGTGGCCAAGAACTGGGAGACTCACCCATGTTGATATAACAAGATTGGGTTGCTGGAGAGTAGAGATTTTGAGATGATGATTTCTTCGGAAAAAGTTGTGCCAGACCACTACCACTCTTGATGTGTCTGGTAGGAGCTTCGGTGAGACACTCAGCAAGACTGATGGGTGTCTGAGCAGTGAGGTGAGGCTGGTGCACTGCTGCTGGATCCCTCCCGGGCCATCTGCAGCTAAGCATCCCAGCCTTTGGTTTACCCAGGCTAAGAATGCGAGTGTTTCCTGTGGACCACAGGTGGGCTGTGTGGGAAAGGCCAGCTTGAGCCATTTAAAATCCTGCACGGATGGAGCAGTGGCTGAAGGAGGGATGCTGCCACCGCCACTGCCACCGTCCTGGCCCCAGCCACGGTTACCCCTCAATGGACCATTGCAATCATCTCCTTTTAAAATTCCTCTTGCCCAAGCCAAACCTCAGACTGATTTCCTCAGAATCTCTGGGTGTGGGCCAAGTCATCAGTATTTTTGGAAGCTCCCCAGGCAGACGTGTACAGCCCAAGTTGAAAAGCACAACCCTATATGACCTGGTTCGTGGTCATCTCTCTTTTGTGCTCAGCCAAACTTGTCCCTGCCTCATTGCCTTTGTGTTTCTATTCCCTCTGCTTGGAACAATTTTCCTGAATGCTTTCCGTGGTGGTTTCTTCAGGTCTTAGCCCAGATGACCCTTCAGGGGAAGCTTTTCCAACTACCTGATGTAGAGTAGCTACTCCTCCCTGTCCACTCCGGGAAGTCTCTACTGAATTACTTTTGTTTATTATTATTTTTTTTTCTTAGCACCTTTTTAAAAAATTTTTTTTTTATTGCAGTAACATTGGTTTATAACATCATATAAATTTCCGGTGCACATCATTATACTTCTATTTCTGCATAGATTACATCATGTTCACCACCCAAATACTAATTACAATCCATCGCCACACACATGTGCCTACTCATCCCTTTCACCCTCCTCCCTCCTCCCTTCCCCTCTGGTAACCACCAATCCAATCTCTGTCTCTATGTGATTGTTTGTTGTTGTTTTAATCTTCTATTTATGAGTGAGAGCATACAGTATTTGACTTTCTCCCTCTTACTTATTTCGCTTAGCATAATACCCTCAAGGTCCATCCATGTTGCCACAAATGGCCAGATTTCATCCTTTTTTATGGCTGAGTAGTATTCTATTGTGTATATATACCACATCTTCTTCATCCATTCATCCCTTGATGGGCACCTGGGTTGCTTCCAAGTCTTGGCTATTGTGAATAACGCTGCAGTGAACATAGGGGTGCATATATCTTTACGCATTTGTGTTTTCATGTTCTTTGGATAAATACCCAGCAGTGGAATTGCTGGATTGTATGGTAGTTCTATACTCATTTTTTGAGGAACCTCCATACTGTTTTCCATAGTGGCTGCACCAGTTTGCACTCCCTCTGACTTATCTGTTCATGTGTTAATTGTCTCTCTCCTCCACTAAAGTGTAAGCCAGTAAGATCAGGGACCTCTTGTGTCTTGCCAGGGAGGCAATATAACAGAGTATTTAAGAATGTGAGCTCAAATCTCAGTTCCATTATGTATTAGCTGTGTGACTTTGGGGAAGTTACTTAGCCTCTCTGTGTCTCACTCTCTTTATCAGCAAAATGTGGATAAGTTGTTGATGTAAAGTAGCTACTCCACATGAGGTGTGGATAACTTGCTGGCTTATTGTTGAACATTGAATTGTTGTTGAGCATTAAATGAGATACCACAGGTAAATGGAAGAATGCTTGGCTCATCACAAGCATTCAATAAATGTGAACTATTATTATTATCATTCCCTCTTATACCCTTAACACTCAGCAGAGTGCTTGGCACACAGTAGGTATTCAGTAAATATTTGCTGAAAGGATGAAGGAAAGGGCCAGTCATGGTAATAGCTGGGTGAAGAAAGTACAGAGGAAAAAGGAGGTGCAATGGCCCTGGGGCCAATGCTGCTTGTTGAAAAGAGACTCATAAACATTAACAGAAAACTGGGCCTCAACATCTTCTTACGGAAGCTAGGGCTAATAGGGATTCAGGTGGGAAGAGGGGCCATCCTATCTCCCCTTCGAGGTGAATGCAGGGAATGGGGCCAAGATCCTTCCCAGAAAATGGTTTGGAATTAACCTGGATGCAGAGACACATGAGTCACTGAAGTCCACTGCCCTATTTCAAAGTCTAGAAACACTTAAGGCAAGTGTGAGCAGTGGCTCACCTCGGCCAGATCCATCTCCATCAAGTTCCCATAGAAGGCCCAGTGCGGAGCGTGCTCCTTCCTGGCGGGATGGCCCAGACAAACGTGTTTTCAAACAAAGATAACTACATGAGGCAATTTACTGAACCAGGTTATTTATGAATAAGCTAAAAGCTGGGATGTTCTCTACCAAAAATAATAACCATAGCTTCAAAACACTTGCTCTGTGGTCTTTCTTTCTGGCAATAATTAGCTGGCAGGGCCAGCTGGATGTGTAGGCCACTCCTGGGTCGAGATAATAAAACCGTACCCCTGCCTCACAAATGGATGCTTGTTTTCCTGTTTTTATAACAGGAAGGGCCGCATCCAGCTCATTCCAAAGTGGTATCTGTTCACTAAGAAGCCAGTTCGATGGGGGGAAGAGGGACCGCCTCTATCTCTGTTTTCCCTCCCAGTAGATTTTTATCCATCTTGCAGCTCCTAGACTCTCAAGGCAGGACTAAGTCTAGGTTCTGTGTGTACGTCATTAACGTCAGGTCATGCTCACAGAGTCTAGCTCGGAATCAATTCCCAAGCTCAGCATCAAAAGCTTAAAAGAGGTAAGTGGGAGTTGCAAATAACTGAACGTGGAAGTTCCCAAACTTTCTGGGTTCATGGTGCCCATCTCAGGAATTATTTCATGGCATTCCTAGGCCAAAAGAAATACCAAATGGTTTCAGTTATTAAATAGTTAGAGCTAAATAGCTGAATAAATATTTATGTCCTAACAACTTAGTAACTGAAAAAAATCAATGCACATAATATTTTTATTTCATTCTTAAGTAACTACAATTACTTCTAATGGGATGTGTGCACGTTGGGCACTGCACAAATTCCCGGACCTTAGACTCGGATGAGACACCATCACCCTCATTTCCCATTCCGTGCTGATTTTCATATGGTACTTGCTTTTTAGCGCAATCACCACCAAAAACCCAGCTTTGCAAAGATGCGACGTCATTGCAAGTTGCATGTTGATCTAATGTTGAAACTGTGACCTCAGCTAGTCATTTGTGTGGTGTCTGGCAGATGTTGAGAATTGCTGTGTTTCCCCTGAAAATTTAAAATGTACTGTGCTGCCCCGGGGCGTCTGGGTGCAGGGTTCGGGAACTGTGGGCCTCATGTTATTATCTTTGGCATTCTCCCCCAGCGGTAAGTAACAGAAGCCTATGGTGCAATATCCCTGGCGGAAAGCTTGCCTGCTCCTCATTTTGAGCGTAGGTCTGAGAAACCCATGGGGGCGGCGGAATGGTCAATAAACCCGCCTATGCTTTAAACCAGTCCATACTTTAGGAATATTAAAAGGATATTACGCTTTTCAAGATGGTATAAACTCTCTGCGAGATTAACTCATCAGGACCAAGTTCTTAGTGCAAAGAGGGGTTAGTTAGTGAGATGGTTAGTTAGCACACCATTTAGAATAGTCCCTAAACATCTGCAATAAAATATAGGTCTTCCAAGTGCTTGGTGGTCCAAGATAATTAAGGCACAGTCCCTGCCAGTGAGGAATCCACAGTCCACGGGAGAGAGAGAGACACGGAGAGGGTGACCGATGCTAGTCTGGGCCAGCGCGGGATGCCGTGGGCGTGCAGTAGAGGGACCCTATCCATGCCAGGGCGGGTGGGTGGGGAAGGTTTTTCAGATGAGGCGATGGATTCCACTCCAACTCTCTTTGTAACGATTATGGAGAGGAGGATGAATTTAAATCCAAACCTCTCTTCTCTTTGAAATCGCAAAATAACAATTCACTGTGGGCGTTGGCTTGAGGCTTTATATCTCATTATTTTCACACTCATTCTTTCAAAATACATATTTCTGATTGAGCACTATGTGCCAGGAACTGTACTACAGAGTTTACATATATTATCTCATTTAATCTTCGAAAACAGCCCTAAGGGCTTCCGGCCATGATGTACCCACACAAGCCCTGTCTCTGTAAACAACTATAAAACTGGAAAAAATTTACGAGGCAACTGTTTCGAGGTGGTGGGAACAGGCAGTTCAGGGCTGTGATCCCGAGAGAGGGGAAGTCCAGGAGGGGAGCCCCCTGTTCGCCAGGCCCCCTTTCCAGCCTTGTCTCGTGTTTCTCCGCACTGACCCACATGCTGTCTCCTGGCTCTTCCTAAACAGTCCCAGCTCTTCTCTGCCTTTGGGCTTTTGCATCTGCTCTTCTGTCTCGCTGGAAGCTTCTTCCCTCTTGTTCCTCGCATGGCCGGCGCATTCTCATTCTTCATGTCTTTGCTGAAATGTCACCACTTCAGAAGCCTTCTCTGAGAGCTCCACCATGTTGGTCTCTCTGTCGTCAACCTGCTCTTCTCCTGCTGGGACTGGGTAAAGTTTATAACTGTGTATCTATTTGCTCACTTATGCAGTGTCTGCCTGTCCTACTAGACCATGACTTCTACAACTACAACCAGTGCCTAGAATAGCCCCCGGCATGCAGTAGGTGCTCAACAAAGAGCTGTTGAACGAATCAAGGAAGGAAGGATAAATCAGATCAGCCCCTCGCTTTCCTGGGGAGGAGAGGGAATGGAGAGTTAGGAGGAAAATGGGGAGAGAGAGAATTCCTCCTCCCCTT
The DNA here is from genome assembly GCF_020826845.1 of Diceros bicornis minor. NCBI lineage: Eukaryota > Metazoa > Chordata > Mammalia > Perissodactyla > Rhinocerotidae > Diceros > Diceros bicornis. The sequence continues at coordinate 16,412,717 of NC_080764.1, read as the reverse complement.
TTACAAAAGTTACCGAAACCCAGAGACCTCATCGGGCAGATCTGAGAAGGGTTCGTGGAGGATTTGGGACTTGAAGACAGCATATGTCCCATCATAAATCCTCCCAGGGGCCTTGGGAGGGAGACTTTGTCCTCCTCATTTCACAGCTAAGGCTCAGAGACTTGAAGGACTTGGCCAAGGTCACCCAGCTGGTAAATGGAGGGATGGGAACTCAGACGGAGGCCTGGTGAGTTCAGAGCCCCAAAGCATGGCGCTGCCTTGCTTTGAAAGCAAAGGATTGAGGTAACTTTTCTCTTTTCCTCTCCTTTCTCTTGCCTATCTTTCTCCTTTCCCCACTTATCCTTGTCTGGCTCTTTTGCAAGCTCTACCGACAGAGGGACTTGAGCTGGTGCAGTGCAGTTCCCGAGGGTACAATGGAGCAGGTGCCCTGTCTCTTCATGGAAGGACTTGGGGAGGGCAAGCTCTACCAGCCGAACTCCACAGCCAAGGTAGCCCCCAGCTGCAGCTGTGGCCCTGATGATTCAACCCAGGGCCCCTTGGCCAAGGCAGCCTGTGCCAGGGGACCCCGGCACGGTGGAGGCTCAGGGCTGACTCACAGGGCAGCCTGCCACCACCTGATTCATCCGCTCCACCTCCGGCTGCAGAGAAGAGGCTGGGGCGCTGGGGTGGGACACTGGGCTGGGACCCAGTGACTCATCCTGAGAATAAATAATAATGATGATTGTAATAACAGCAATAATGGACAATGACAGCTACCTTTAATGAGTGCTTTGTATGTGCCAGGTGCTATCTATTAATTCACTCAATCTTCATCACAATCCTATGTGGTAAGTACTATTATTTCCCCATTTCACACATGAAAAAAACTGTGGCCCAGCAAGGCTATGTAAGGGGCTGCAGGACTCACAGCTGACATATAGAAGAGCTGAGATTCCAACCAAGCTCAGTCTGACTCCAAAGCCCAGCCATTCATTCAGCAAATATTCACTGAGCCCCTACTATAAGCCAGGCACTGTTGTAGGCACCAGGGCTACAATGATGGAACTGGGCGAGAAGTCAGTAAACAAATAAGTATATGATATGTTAGGTGGATATGAGTGCTATGGGGAAAATAAGTTAGACTAAGCGGGCTAGGGATACCTGGGGGTTAGGGTGGGGATTTCATGTTGAGTTTGTTGGAGTCCTCCCTAATAAGACAGCGTTGAGCACAGCATTGAGCAGAAGGAAGCTAAGGAAGGAGTCACAGGCCTATTCTGGGCCGAGAAGAGCAAGTGCCAAGACCTGAGGTTGACCTGGGATTGCCGAGTATATTCAATGAGTAGCAAGGAGGCCAGTGTGGATGCAGCAGAGTGGACCAAGGCCAGAGTGATGAAAGTAAGTCAGACGGGTGGGGAAGGGGCACGAGTCATGTAGGGTCTTAGAACCATTGGGAGGACTCTAGTTCTTACTTTGAATGATGTGGGATCCAGGGAGGGTTTGGGGCAGGGGAATGACATGATGTGACTTATGGTCTAAAAGGATCACTTTGCTGTTAGGAGACCAATACAAGGATTAAAAAGCAGAGAGACAATTTGGAAGGCCAGTTTAATAACACAGGTGAGTGATGATGGTGCCTTGAACCAGGGAGGTAGATTTTAGAAATATTTTGAAGGTAGGGCTGATGGGTAAGATGTGGGCTGCGAGAGAAATGCAGGAGTAAAGGATGGCATCAAAATTTTTGGTTGGAGCAACTGGAAAGATGGATCCCCTCTCCTCCCTCTATGTCCTCTCCCTAAATGCAAAACACTGTGGAAAAAGTAGGTTTGGGGGAAAAGCCAAGTGCTCTGTTGTATCTACTATCAGAGGTTCTGGGGGACATTTGGACATACAAGTTCAGAAGGGAGGGCTGGCCCAGGGATTTAAAACCAGGAGTCATGGCTGTATAGATGGTACAGAAAGCTGTGGAACTGAATGAAATAGCCTGTGGAGGGAGACGAGATAGAGAAGGGGTCAGAGGGTTGAGCCTGGGGTGCTAGAGTTTAGAAGTTGGGGAGATTAGAGAGAATCAGCAAAGGGGACTAAGAGAGGCACAGCCAGGGAGCTTGGGGGAGAACCAGGGGAGCCCAAGCTCTCTCCACGACACCATCCTGCTTGGAATGCCAAGCGGGGCATAGGCTCCCCAGAGCTCTGGACTTTTTCTGTCCAGGAGAATGAGTCTGGGTGGTCGTTCAGGGTCACACAATCGTGCAACAGCCCTTTTCTTGTCCTTAAGGGGAGTCTAGGCCCTTCCCTTCCATCCTCTCTCCCTCTCTCTTCCCTGCCTTTCTTCTTGCCGGCTTCATCAAACACAGACTCACACCTTCTTTTATGCCCCACTCATGCCTCCTCCATGCCAGGCACCATGTTAGCCGTGGGGGGAATGCAGTTGAGAAGATAGGCGGACCCAAAACAACTAACTCAAATCATATAGGATAACCATTGAAGCAAAAGTGTTCCAGAAACTTAGAGGCCAGGGCAGAATTTCTTGTGCTTGTGTGGTTTACAAAGCGCCTTCATGTTTAATTCTCTCATGTGGTTGCTGAGAGGAAGCCAGGGGAGTTCAGAGCAGGGCATCACGGGAAGGCCTGCCATGTCATCCCAGGACTCCATCTTGAGTTCCTAGCAGAGATGGAGTGAGGCCAAGACAGATCCTCTAAGATGGTTGCTGCCTTCTGTAGTGGATGCTGTGGTGTGCTACCCGAATCCCCCCTTCAGGACGGAGGTGCTCTTCCCCCCAGCTGTCTGGTGTGGTAGCTGCTGACAGTCACAGCTGAGTCTCTCTCCAGCATCTGCCCTCAGCTAAGGGGAGATCTTGCCCAAGTTTACACTACATTCCTAGGGCAGCCCACATCCAATGACTGACTGGTGCAGGAATTCAGCGGCCTGGCCCCCTTGCCATGTTTTGGGACAATTCTGAACGGCCATCTCAGCTCTAGAGCTCCCTTTGGGACCAAATGAGGTCCCCATGGTAACTACATTGTGGTTCAACTTCTCCCTCTGCCTAATCCTGCTTCTCTCACTCCCCAAGGTCGTGCCTCCTGGTGCAGAGCCCAATAAACATCCTGTATCAAATACCTATCTCAGAGTCTTCCCAACATCCATTCTCCCTTTCCTCCACCCTAACAGAACCCCAATTTTGAAGCCATGGGCTTCAGGGGAACTGACCCTACTCCTAATGCAAGAGGTGGATCCTGATGATCGTAAGTCCATCAGAACGCAGTGCTCCTCTCTCAATGGCCCAGGGATGGACACGTGAATAAACTGGCCCAATCGAATGGAAGAGAACGTCTTACTCCACAATGGAGGTGAACAAGGAAGCATGAAGAACATAACCCAGAATGCCACCAGCAGCCAACACAGGATGGGGGAGTCTGCCCAAGAATGAAGCTGAGCCCGAGGCCAGCCAGCAGAGACAGAATGAGCCTAAGACCCGGGTGACTTCATGGAGACGCTAATCCCCAGGCTTCAGAGTGGTTAAGCCAGTTTGAGGTGGAATGTTCCATGACCTGCAGCCAAAATAATCCTGATATAAGGTTGATGCATTTACTGGCTACTGGCTGCTCAAACCTGCTTGCTGGCCCCTGGTGTGTCTGCGGGAAGGTATTCTTGCCGAGGCTCTTGTCTGAGGCAGAATTTTTCACTCTGAAGAGACTTAGGGGCCCTGAGTCCTTTTCTTCAGCAGCAGAGTACCTTTAGGTTGGGGGGAAGCTATCAGGAGAAATCTATTTCCAAACTCCTGAAGTTTCCTCCATGTGGAGGGAGTAACACCCCTGGTTTGTCTGCCCTTCGTCATTCACTCCTCCTCAGAGGGAGTGACACACTCAGATTGGAGGGTTCTGAGGAGAAATGGGGCAATGTAGCCCAGCCCATTCTCCTCTCCTTTCCCTTTGGGAGCCGTCTTTCCCACAAACAGCATGTAATTTGCTCTGCCTCCCAGATCGTAGGTTTTTCAGGTCAGGCCTCCAACATGGGGAAGCCTGAGGCAGCCCAACGCTGCCTGTGTTTGATGGGTAAGTCTGTGTAATTCTGGAGTTCAGAACTGAGAAGGCCATTTGCCCATATGCCTAAGTCACATTCTTCAATATCTTTAGTCAGACTAAGGTGATACACTTGATTTTTTCCAATTCCTTACTCTTGCTACACCCAACACCTCGCACAGAGCCTGCAACGTGGCTGACTGGTTGGGAAAGCGTATTGTAGTGGCCAAGTCAAGTGTGAGGTGGGTAGATGAGCCTTAATGCTTCTTCTAATCCAAGACCCAGTGATTCGTGTTTTCTGACAAAGGGAAGGGTCTCAGTTCTTGTCGAAGAGACATCTTTTTTGTCCCCTAACACTTAATTCTGAAAGGCATTTATTCAGTGGTTCCTCATAAGAGACCTTGCACAATGAACAGTAAATTGTGCCAATATTAGCAGTTTTATAAAAGTTGTTGAGACTTCTCCTGGCCCAACTGGAACCTCCCTCCTGCCCCTTCCCACCTTTCTTGCATGACCCCCTGGCCTTGTGGGCCCAGGAGAGGGCAGCAGGCTCCTCGCAGGGCTCATTAAGGTTTGCTTTTTCCTTGCCCCAAGTGATCCTTAGTAAATCTCCGCTTTGGGATCTGAGAACCTGACCTTCAGGCAAGGCACCGTCTCGGTTGGCTTGGAGGGGGGCATTACTCCCTGTGGAATGATCGCCCCTCTGAGTGACAGGCCCTGACAGAGAGCCTGTCTCCCCCGGGTCTCTGCCTAGTAACCCCCTCCGTCTGGGCTTTCACGGGGAGTGTCCTGACCCTGGACTTGACTGGCTCTGCCTCCCTGTCAGCACTTCTTAGCTAAGCTGTTCCATCCTACTCTCTTTTCTGCCCAACAGGAGAATAAAGGAAGGTTTGGTGCCTCCCAGACGGGATCGGATTCCAGATCATTCGTAATGAAAACACACCAAGCCAAGCAAACACAGCAGATGTTCCCTCAGCCGTGCTTTATTATTTCATCCTCAGCGTAGACATTTCATTGCTTCGGGCCATGTCTGCAGGTGAGCCACCCAGGGTTCCTCCTTCCCTTTGTTGGGGTGGGGGCGGGGGTCATCAGCCTGGCTTTCGTGGGCAAGATCACGTGACCAACCATAAACAAGAAAAAGAACACTGAGAGGCAGGAGGCCCAGACTCCAGTTCCCACTGGGAAGGGATCTCATTGGGTGACCTTGGGCAAATAGTTTCCTCTCTGAACTCTTGGCTTCAAAATTAACCATGCTGGCTTAGGTTATAAAACTAAGTCGAGGACAGCATTACTTACAATAGCCAAGATATGGAAACAACCTAAGTGTCCATCAATGGATGAATGGATAAAGAAAATGTGGTATATATACACAATGGAATATTATTCAGCCTTGAGAAAGAAGGAAATCCTGCCGTTTGCAAGAACATGGATGGACCTTGGCTGGACCTTGAGGGCATTATCCTAAGTGAAATAAATCAGATGAATTAGACAGAGAAAGACAAATACAGCATGATCTCACTTCTTTGTGGGATCTAAAAAAGCTGAACTCTTTTATAAAAACAGAGACTGGAATGGTGGTGACCGGGGCTGGGGGCTGGGGGAATTGGGAAGATGTAGTTTAAGGGCAGAAACGTGCAACTAGAAGATGAATAAGTTCTAGAGATCTAACACACAGCATAGCATAGTGTTATAGTCAACAATACTGTATTATATGCTTCAAAGTTGCTAAGAGACTGGATCTTAAATAGTCTCGCCACCAAAAAGACATGATAAAGGTGATAGCTACACTATGGTGGTGATCATATTGCAATACATAAATGGGTCAAACCAACACGCTGTGCACCTTAAACTTACACAAAGTTATATGTCAATTATACCTCAATTTAAAAAAAGTAAGTGGAGGTTAAGAGGGTGGTGTTTGAAGCCAGACCACCTGACTTTGAACTCCGGCTCACTAAGTGCTGGGGGTGGGGGGGTGACTCCAACTCTTGATCTTCCAGCTCCCTCGGCTGTAAAGTGGTAATTAGTACCCAGCTCAGAGGTGCTATAGGTAAGACGAGTAGGTAAGTTCACCCATGTCCAGTCCTCAGGCAGTTCTGGCTCATAGCATGCCCTTAGTACATTCATTATCATCATCATCATCATCATCATTCCTCAGATGCTCACAGTCTGTAAGGGAGTCATGCATGACAACTCAAAGCACCCTAGTGACTTACAGATGGGGCGACAAAATTCTGCCTAGACACCTGTGTGTACAAGGTCCAGGGCGGGGTTCACATCCACTGAGGAGGTCGGGGAGAAGTTCAGGAAACTCTTGAACTTGAGCTGAGTCTGGTGTTGATGCAGCTGACACAGGTGTGGTGTGCTCATGGAAGATAAAGGAGGGAGGGAAAGGCAGAGAAACATGGAACAGTCTGGCATATTTGGGGATTGGAGGGGGGCTGGGTGTGGCCGGAGCACGGTGTGTGAGGAAGCCTGGGCTGAGAGAGGACTGTGTAGGATTTGGTGGATCCTGGTGGATCTTGCAGGCTTTACCCGTGGGCAACATGGAGCCACAGTCGAGTTTTAAGCAGAGGAGTGATGTAGCCAGTTCTGGGTTTTAGGACCCGCACTTCAGCAGCCACTGTGGAAAATGGATGGGAGGGGCCAGCGAGGAGGCTGAGCCATCATTTAGGCAGTGACTGCTGCAGTTTAAACCAGAAGTGATGCAGAGCTGACCTGAGGCAGTGGGAAGAGAGAGGCAGAAAAATGCAGGAAATGCTCGAGGTGGAAGCAACAGGCAGGAGTGGATGTGAGGGGCCCAGGGGGAGCCAAACGATAGAACTGTTGGCTGAGGGCAACAGAACTTGGCTGCCATTGCTGGGAGCCCTTTATACCAGGACTCCTGCCATGCTGCAGATGACGAGGGAGCCCAGGGAGGGCTGAGTAACTTCTTCAAGGTTGCACAGCTGGCGAGCAAAAGAGAAGGATACCCATCCAGCAGTCTGACTTCAGCGCTCCCAGCTGTAACCACTGCACAAGGCTGCCTCTCTATAAGAATGGCTAACTTTCACTGAGTGCCTTCCACACGCCAGGCATCATTCTAAGTAACTCGCCCAAGGTTACTCAGCTGGTAAGTAGCAGAGCTGTGATTCAAACCCAACCAGCGGAGCTCCTGGTCCACACTCCTTACCACTACGCCGAATTGCGTTGGGTGTCACCGTGATACAGGTGAGACCATGGGAGTGGACGCTATTCTCTAAGGCATCGCTGTCCCTAAAGCCACATGTGTAATTCTAAGTTTTCTAGTAGCCACATTAAAAAAGGAAAAAGAAACAGGTGAAACTAATTTTAAGAATGTATTTTATTTAACCCAATATATAAAAATTTTTATCATTTCCATGTATAATCTTTATAAAATTATGAACGAGATATGTATGTGCTCTTTTTTTGTACTCTCATCTTTGAAATTGGATGTGTCTTTTACACTCCCGGCTCATCTCAATTGAGCCACATATCCAGTGCTCAGCAGGCATGTGTGGCTAGTGGCCACCGGATTGGACGGGGCAGGTCTGAGGAATCTATGTACAGTGAGAAGGAGAGAGGGGCCCGGACGGAACCCCAGGGCACACGGACAGAAGGGCGGAAGAGGTCCTGCAAAGGAGACGAAAAAAGTCTGATTGGAGAGAAAGGAGGAAAGGCTGTGAGTGGTGTTGCAGAAGGCAGGCTGGGGCTACATTTCAGGAGACAGGTCAACAGTGACAAATGGCCAAGTTGCCAAACCAAGGGGCTTATAACTTTATCAGGTTTGTCTATCCAGAGGTCATGAATGATCTTTTCCAGACAAAGTTTTGGGGAGTGGGGGGAGCTGATTTAGGGAGCTGGAGAGTGAGTAGAGACAGCAGCTACAGGCTCTCTCTCTTTTTTTTTTCTGAGGAAGATCAGCCCTGAGCTAAAATACATGCCAATCCTCCTCTTTTTGCTGAGGAAGACTGGCCCTGGGCTAACGTCCATGCCCATCTTCCTCTACTTTATATGAGACGCCACCACAGCATGGCTTGACAAGCAGTGCGTCGGTGCGCGCCGGGGATCTGAACCTGCGAACCCCAGGCCGCCGCAGTGGAGCGCGCACTTAACCGCTGCGCCACCGGGCCGGCCCCTACAGGCTCTTCTTTCAAGAAACTTGGCTGAAGAAGTTGGGTTGGAGAGGCACCCAGGCTCAATGAAGAGTATTTATTCTTTCAAAACCTGAGTGAGACTTGAACACGCTTCATGTTGAAAAGATGCCAGTTGAGAGGTAGCGTGGAGAACCAGGGGTGAGAAGGTAGCCAAGTCCCGGAGGATATGGGTGGAGACAAGAGCCAGAGCTCAGAGGTAAAACAAACTCTGAGCAGGAGAAAAGATGCCACTGAGACAGGGTTGGTGGAGGGTGTGAGGGAGGGCAAGGATGTAGGAAGATGTCCACGTGTGAAGGCAGAAGGCGACCAGATGATGTCTGCCAGCGTCACTGAGTTCTGTGACAGGGACCTGTGTCCTCTTTTTGGGAGAAGGAGATGGGGCTGGAAGAGAGCAGTGGAGTTCTAGAGACACCACAGTGGGGATGGGAAAGGCAGCTGACTAGAGAGATGTAAAAGCTTTGCCAAGACCTGCTGGGGCCCCTCTGAGCTGAAGTGATATACGTGGAGCTGCCGCATCAGCTCAGTGGAGGGTTTTTCTCCAGCCGTGCTCAGCAGTCTGGACTTAGGAGACACGAAGGGCCGTGGCTGGATTATCCAAGTCCTAGGGCAGGTGTGACAGAAGGATGAGGGAGGTGGCTCATTTCTTCAGCAAGCGTGTATTAACTGGCTACTCTATGCCTGGTACTGTACTAGGTGCTAGAGATAGTACACAGAGCTGAATGAGACAAGAGTCCGGCCTCCATGGAGCTCATGGGAATGGTTCTCTCCAAACTCTCAGTTGGTTCTTAACATAGAAGGGAAATAGAAGGGTTATGTGTTTTGGGCCTTAGTATGTTTGACCAAAAATTAAGATGTCCTGAAGTTTAACATTCCACATGTGGAGTTGACATGGTCCACTGTGGTCCACTGTGGTCCACTGTGTGGGCAGGGTGGCTGCTCTGGAGAGTGGGTGCTGATCTTGAAGTCATGGAGGTAGGGATTACCATCTCCATATCCCTGGATGGGGCTGATGAGGCTCAGAGAGGGCATGTGACCGGCCTGAGGTCACACAGCTAGTAAGTGGGAAGATTGGACCCAGAGCCTGCTACTTTTACTTCTTCATATTCCCAAGTTGATGACGCCCCAGGAAGAACAGGTTTGTCAAGCCCCTTGTGGACATGGGTTCCCTGCCTCCCTCCTTTCTCTCTTGCCAACCCTGGTTTGGGCCAGAGCCATGGCCACTTTATACACAGATGGAGATGTGGTAGGAGGAAGCTTCCTAATGAGGGTGACCCCCAGTTCCAGAGGGGACTAGACTATCAATGGTGAATAAAGTCCCCTGGATGATTCAAGCTCCTCATGGGAAGGACAAGGCTGTTAGGGTCTTCCTGGGTTGCAGGGCAGAAGCACAGTCAGACTTTGCTTCTAGCTGTTCTAAGGCAGCTCTGCCTCAGGGTCCTGGATGAGGCCAGCCTGCACTCTCTGTGCCTTTGCTCTGGTCTCTTTCCTTCCTGCAACGCTCTCCTTGCTCCTCTACCTAATACCTACTCATCAAAGCCCTAAACCCATCGCCTCCTCCAGGAAGCCTTTCTAGTCCACTCTAGCTTGTAGGAATTTCTCCTTCCTCCTCTGAACTCCCACAGGGCGCTACACCCCTTGGATTGCTTACTGTTCATTTAATTCTGATCATGTGCTCATTCACTTAGTCTACAAATATTTATTGAGGGCACTGTGCTAGGCACTGAGAATAGGGTAATAAACAGGACAGACACAAGAGAATATTCTAGTAGGGGGAGGTGGAGAATAAATAAGCAGATAGACAAACGGTGGTTAGATAGGTAATAAATAGGTAGGAAACAGGTAGCTTGCAAGTGCTTTGAAAGACACAAGCAGGATAGGCTTCAGGAGGTGCCTGAAAATTCAATCAATACATGGTAGCATATCCTTTATTGTGATCAATCCATGTGTTTGTAGAATTCCATTTAATAGGATCTGGGATCTGCTACACCATGCTCCCCCCCGCCCTCCCCCCCCACACACACAAGTGACAAAGTTGTCAGAAAAATCAGATGAAATTCTGCAGGCAGCACAATGAAAGTACAGACCATGGGGTCAGGCTGATCTAGGTTCAAATCCTGGCTTAGGCACTTATAGATGCCATGCCCTGGAATGAGTTCTTAAATCTTTCTGGAGCTCAATTTTTGTATGCCTAAAATGGAGGTGATAATATTTAAACCCATCCTCACAGGATCGGGACTATTAGAAATTATATCTCTATCTCTATATCTAATCTATTAATCTATAATCTATCCATCTATTTCTCTAGGTATGGTTACTATTACGTGCATAAGAGTTCTAGAAAATACAGAATGACCCCCAAATGGAAGGTATTCCTTCGAGCCTGGATGTGGGAATCAGGCTTTACCACTTACCAGCCTTGCGACCTTGGGAAATTTCTTACCTTTTCTAAACCTCGATTTTCTCATTTGTAAAATGGGGTTTATAATAGTAGGTGCCTCACAGAATTACTACAAAGATTTAGTGAGATAAACCATGTAAAAAATTTGTACAGTGTCTGGCCCAAAACAACGAATGTAAGCTGCTTGTCATTAACTATAAGTACCTTTATGGAAAAGGTATCTAGAGAGTTTGTCAAGTCCTATATATGCTAATAGAATTCAAGCTATTTCCTTTGCTTTTTCTGGCCCTGGTGGCTTATCTTTTTGAGTATGGGGGCATCTCTCCTAGTCATCTATAAGTGATTTTAATAGGGGCTGTGCTGAAGGTGTGTTAGGTTTAGCAATGTGGTACCTAATCTTGCTCATGGGCAGATTCTGCGGTCCATTACACATGGTATTTAACCCTCCTTCCTCCATGCCCTGCCCTTTTAGGGAGGGTTTGAAAACCTGCTGACTTTCCTGAAGTACTCGGGCGGCGTCTGTCTACAGCCAGACAGTGGGGGAGGATGCTGAGTGTGGGGGTCCTGCCAGGACATGGTGAGACTCCTTGTCTGTCTGGCTCCCTTGTGAAATATTGAGGTATTAAAGGCCATTGTAAACATTTTTCAAAAACAAAGAAGAGATTTCTTTTGTGTAGGTTGGGATGTGACTTTGGCAAAGGGTATTGCTCACTTTACCAAGGTTAATGGAGTGAGACCGCTGGGCTGAGGTTTGGAAAAACCGAAATGTTTTTCTTCTAATTTAAAAAATTTTAATTTTGGGGTTGGATCTGTGCAGGCCTCCCTCCCAGGTAGATGCACCTTGCAGTGGGGAAAGGGGGTGTCCCAGGGTGGTGGGGGGCAGCTGAGGAGGGAAGGCAGAGGCCAGGGTGCTGAGTACTCCATCCTGGGTGTGCCACTGTCAGGGCCTCTACATTTATAGAATGAACAACTCAGTACCTCAGAATGTGCCGGGACCTGAGAGGGCATCTGGTCAACCATCTCATTTTGCAGATGGGGCAATTGACGTGTAGGGAGGGGCAGGTGACTTGCCCAGGGTTGCTCATGAATCAAAGACCAAGACTGGCTCCAAGTCCATTTAGCACCAGGAATGCTGACTTCTCTCTACCAGTGTGCCACGGTGCGGTGTGCATGACATTGGTGGTCCACAGGATGACTTAGAGGGTACACAGATGAACATTTAAATTTTAACAGTTAGATATTTATTTCAATGTGTATTGGGAAGGATTATCTGGCCCATGAAACTCATAATCTATGATAGTGATATAAAATATCATTTAAAAGTACATTTATTTAAGCAAAGAGAGAGGGAGAGTGTGTGTGTGGCGGTTGTTTTAAAAGTGTTGGATAAGTAACAGAACAGGTGACTGTAGCGTTATCATAAATCACGACTACCTCTAGGGCTTGTGGTGCTGCAGGAAGAAGACTGAGGAGGCCATTGTAGGTTCTCCTAGAATTTGGTATTTTTAGTCTGAGTAGGAGCAAACCTTTGCCCATCCCCGCCCCCCAGCATCCTCTTCTCCTTCACCTCCTCCTCTCATGCTACTTTCTTCTTCTCTATTTCTCCCTTCCCTGACCTTTGTCTTCTTCCTTGTGATCCCCAGTGCCCAGAATAACCAGCAGTGGGCGGTGGGAATGGCTGGCCCTGGGCTGATCTGTGAGCAGTCCCCCATCCCAGGAGCTGGGATTCATACAGGACCTGGCTGCTGGTGGGCAGAGCCTTGGGCCTTTTTCTCATCCTGTCTCCAGGAAATTTCAAGCTTACCCCATCTATTCGCCTTCTTCCCAGAGCTGCCTAACCTGTGAGACAACTCAGCCTAAGACTTTAACGGGTAACAGTGGATAAATATGTAACCAGCAGCCTCCTCCTACAGTCCCTGGTCTATGACAATGGTACATTCATAGGCCTTCAGATAGCCCCAAGTCATAACTAAAAAATAAAATCAAAAGACTATGAAGCTAAAATACCATATCATTTCCACCCAAAGTCCATAGTGTACCTTGGTGTTGACTCTTGGTTCACTCTATGGGTTTTGACAACAGTGTAATGATATGTATCTGTCATTACGGTATCACACAGAATACTTTCACTGCCCTGAAAATCCTCTGTGCTCTGCCTATTCATCCCGCCCTCCCCCAACCCCTGGCAACCACTGATCTTTTCACTGTCTCTATAGTTTTGCCTTTTCCAGAGTGTCATATGGTGGAATCATACAGTATGTAGCCTTTTCAGATTGGTTTCTTTCACTCAGTAATATGCATTTACGTTTCCTCCATGTCTTTTCATGGCTTCATAGTTCATTTCTTTTTAGCGCTGAATAAGGTTCACCAGTTGTAACACATGTACCACTCTGGTAGGGGATGTTGATAATGAGACAGGCTATGCATATGTGGGGGAAGAGGGTGTATGGGAAATCTCTGTACCTTCAATTTTGCTGTGAACCTAAAACTGCTTTGAAAAATAAAGCCTAGGTTCGGCTCCCAGGTGTGGACCTACACCACTTGTCAGCCATGCCGTGGTGGCGACCCACATATAAAAAATAGAGGAAGATTGGCACAGATGTTAGCTCAGGGCTAATCTTCCTCAGCAAAAGAAAAAAAAAACCTAGAGGCTGGCCTCATGGCCTAGTGGTTAAGTTCAGTGTGCTCCACTTTCAGTGGCCCAAGTTTGGTTCCTGGGCATGGACCTACACCACTCATTGGCAGCCATGCTGTGGCGGTGACCTACACACAAAATAGAGGAAGATTGGCAGCAGATGTTAGGGCAAATCTTCCTCAACAGAAAAAAAAAGTCTATTTAAAAAAAAAGACTATGAAGGGTCTTGTTTATGTGCAGGTTCTGTGCTAGGGTTAAAATAAAATAAATGAAGCTCCCTTCTCCTAGTCTTCCTAACAGCAGTGATCATCGGGCACTGACTATGAGACAATAACTTAGTGTGTATTGAGTGCCTTCTAGAATCAAAACCCCTATGAAGACAGGGATTTCTTTGGTTCTCCCCTGTAGTCTCAGTGGCCTGGCACCTTGTAGGGACTAAATTGATATTTGTTGAGTAAATTAACAGAAATATCAGACCCTATGCTAGGCGCTGGGGCTCCTCTCATGGGCTCTGCTCTCAAGCTCTGGCCCAGAATGCTGACGAGCAGGTGCAGAACTGCAGGGCAGTAAGATGGTGCAGGAAGAGAGAGCTGTGCTAGGTCCAGAGCTCAAGGAGGGCAGGGGAACAGGAGCCATCATGCTTGGGCAAGACAGAGAAGGCTTCAAAGGGTGAAGGTGCTTCAGCTGGGTCTGGAAGGATGAGTCCCAAGGAGAAGATCCCAAGGTATGATCTGAGGTGTGTAAAGTACAGGTGGGCTTGGGAGGACGTGGCTTAAGGAGGTGTCACCATGCCTGTCCCAGGGGTCACACTCTGGCCATTTCTGACAACAGACTGGTCCCTGGACTTGATGACTCCAGCTCCTGTGCTTCTGCTCCTCTGCTCTCCACCCCATTCTGATGGCCTCTCTCTGGCTCCAGGCCAAGGTCTCAGGCCTTGTGGGCCACTGCAGGTGTCAGTGATGGCATTCAAGGGGGCTCTGCCCAGAAACACCAACTACGTTTGAGGGCTGGAAGCAGTGGTGTCCTGAAACTGGTTCATGCTGGCTTACGAGAGGCAGTTGCTAAACATCTAGAAATTTTGTGAGCCAGCATGTTAACCATTGTTAGCTTGATATTGTCCACAGTGGAAGTATTTATACCCCAGACACTACAAACTAGGTTTTTTTTTTTTTCCTCTTTTTTTTCCCCCCAGAGAGCCAGTTTGCCAGCACAACACTGGCTGGAAGACAGCTTACACTGACTGTTTTTCAGTGTTCCACGGAAGGATTTGAAGTGTTGCAACAAACATTTGATTATTGTTTTGTTAAAAGAAAATATTTAAAAGCTTGATTTTTAAAGCATCCAAAAAGCACACTCAAATGTTTGATAGATATTAACTTGGGCTGCCTGGGCAATTCCTTTTTGTACATCCCTCAGAGTAAGGCTTCTCCTTCCATCCTGGTTTATTTGGAGAGAAACCTAAGATTGCAGAGCAAGCTGGTGAAACACTGACGATTTTCTCAAAACCGTGCTCTGCAAGGACACAAAATATAAAGACAGGGTGGGTGCTGAGGCTGATATAAGACCAGGTTCATCAAAAGAGCCTCAATTCAATTATATCTCAATAAAACCGAAAGGAAAAAATTATGTTTGTGGTGAACAAGATCACGGAAAAAAAAGAGGCCTCGGTGTTCTCCTGATGAACTTGATGATAAATGTTGTAAAAAGTTATACAATAAAATTACAGCTAATATGATACTGCTTTTATGTCTGTTTGAATTTCAAGTTCCATGTAGGATGTCATTGGAAAGGAGAGTTCTGATGTCGCCCAGTCAACTCCTGCTACAGAAGAGGAAACTGAAGCCCCCCAGAGGGACCAGGTCACTGCTTCTGGTGGTGCAGCTCCTGGAAAGGAAAAGGAAGGGAGCAAAACCTGGAAGGGAGGAAAGGGACCTTCTAAAAGTTAGGACTCCTGGCTCCCTTGTCCAATGCCCTTTCCCTAATGATGAAGGAATGTGTTCAAATTTTATTATTTCAGCAGTGGACAAAATCACCATCATGGTGGGTGCCAAACCCATCTGAACTAAACCCATGCCCGCTACAATGTTTCACCTACAAGGGCCGACATGCCCTGGCCCTGGTGATCTCTCTGACATCATCTCCTACCACCTGCCCCCTCACTCTCTGTTTCAGTACCTAGAACTTGCCAAGCTCAATGCTGCCTCAGGGCCTTTGAACTTGTCATTCCTTCTGCTGGCAAAGCCCTTTCTGCAGATAGCCACGTAGCTGGCTCCATCTCATTGTCTCTGTTCCCTTGTCACCTCCTCAGAGAGGCCCCTTTCGATTGTCCAATCTAAAGCAACTCTTTCACTCCACCTCATATTCTATCACATCACCCTGTCTCATCTTCTTTCTTGCACTTATCATGGTCTCAAATTATCTTGTAGTTGTCTATGCCCCCCACAAAAGTACAAGCTCTGTGAGAGCAGGGACTTGTCTGTTAAATTCACTACAGTATCCCTTGCTCCTTGCGCACAGTAGGTGTGTGGGAACTATTTTGTGAATGAATAAATGGATGTCGACCATGATCCTTGGGGACACTTGACTAAGGGAGTGATTTTCAAACTGGACTCCATGGAGTCTTGAGGTACCTTGGAGGGACCTTGGGGGCCCCTTCTTTGGCGGGATGGATCCATGCAAGGAGACCAGTTGGGTGGGACCCTAGATCTTCCTTCATCTGGAGCTGCCCCATGTGGATCTGGTTCATGTCTTGAGCGTTTTCCTTACTCGTTGGACAGAGGGCCCAGAGATAGTGGCCAAAGAGCTAGGCCTGGCCACTGCTGAGGAAGCACTGTGTGGACGGTGGGGCTCCAGAGCCTCAGTCTGATACTTGGGAGCCCATGAATGGGACACAGGTAGAGTAAGCGTTGCTATTGAGGGGGTAGGAACAAGAAGAGCAGGACCGTACCGTCCAGGGGGTCCCAGGCATGAGGACGGGGGTCTTTGGGAGACTGGTGGCCCAATTCTAAGTTTTCCTTCCGGCTGCCTCAGCTCCTTGCCCCTGAGTCACAAACTAGCCATGGGCTGGCTGATGCTTCTTGCTGAGGCCACATATGAGAAACATTTTCCGACCACGACTTTAAACATAATGTTTGCTCCTGCGCTCACCGAGAGAGCAACAGCCTTGCTCTCTGTGGCCTCATTAAACGGGATTCTATTTTCACAGCACTCACTTTGAGAACATTCTTTTTTGCCGTTCCAAGCTCTCGGAGAGACGGCCCAAGAGGCTCTGCTGATAAAATGACTCTGGGCATGATAGAGATGGGGAGATGCTGAAATGAATAGCAGCTTTGTTTATTTGGCATTGGAACAGGCGAGAGGAGCTATATTTTAGAAAAAATAAATAAAGTTCCCCTTCTCTCCGCAAGAAAAAACTCTATTCTGGCTGCGTGGCCAGAAACACAATTTCCCACACAGAACAGAACAAATGCGAGTAGCCTGAGATTAACTTTGGGAGAAGAAATTAAAAAAATAAAATAATTAGGGGTGGGCATGGGAGAGGGCTGGAGAATGGGTAAGGTCAAGGGGCATTTGAGATGCCTAATTAGAGAGCCAAAAATAAAAGCAGCAACAGAGGGAGTATGGGTCTAGCGACATCTATACACACTAAGGCCTTTCTCTATATAGCTATATATGCTATATCCATCTGTATATACTAAGACTATACACATCTATATACACACAGGGCTCCTAAATAGGACTGATTCCCCTCTCTGCAGACTTGACCTGTGTTTCCTTCCCCTGGTGGAGAGAAGATCATAATAATTAATAACACTGCCATTTTCTGAGCACTCACCACCTGCCCAGCTCTGTGCAAAGTGGCATGTGCGCACAGAGACGGCAGTCATCATTCTCCCATTTACTTCGCTTCTCCGAGCCTCAGTTTTCCCTTCTGTAAAATGGGGACAATCAGATTATCTACCTCATAGAGCCATTGTGACATTATTTCAGACCATGCTCATAAAGCATGGAGCACAGGGCCTGGTAGCTAGTAAGAGGTCAATAAATCGTTCGTGATTATCATTATTGTTGTTTTCCACAGGTACCTCAAACTCCAAATGTTAAAAACTGAACTCATCATCTTCCCCTTCAAGCCTATCCTTGATTTCACATCTCGGTGATGGAATCATCATATGCTCAGTTTTCGTCTCCTGCCCTGCATCCATGTGGTCCCTAAGTTCTTTCAGTGCTGCCTTTCCCATATCTCTGGACTGCATCCTTATCTCCTTCCTCGCTGCCTTGGCTCCCGCCTGGGTTCAAACCCTTATTTCTTCTCAGAACTGCTACAGTTTGTTCCTTCTGGGTCCCCGGGGGCTCTAATCTCCTCCCTGCTCGCCCCCATTCCTCTCTTTTCTCACACTGCTGCCAGAGTGTTTTCTACCTTACAAATCCAACGATGCCCATTCTTTGCTTAAAACCCACCAGTGCGTATCTCTCTTACTTAGAAGATAAAGTCCGACTGCTCGAGTGCAGCAGAAAATGTGTCTGTGATCTACTCCTTCCCAGTCTCACCTCCTCGTCCAGGCTTGTGAAATACTGGCTTCACATCAGCAACTCCTGGAGATAACAAAAGGCCAGTATCTGGGCTCCACTCCAGCCAATCACAGCAGAGTCTCTGGGGGTGGCCCGGGTAGGGGTATAATTTCAAAGCTTCCTGGGTGCTTCTAATGCACGGCCAGGCTTGAGAGCCACTGTTCCCACCACGGCTGGCAGCTTGCGATGCCCTCTTGGGTCTTTATGCCATTGCACGTGGGTCCTGCTGCCTGGGATGCTTTTCTCGGCTTTATCCACCTGCAATATGTCTCCTCATCCTTCGGGATGCAGCCGAAATTTCCTGCCACGTGGAAGTCTTCCCTGGTACCCCTCGAAGGGGCTCCCACTCCCCCAACATTCCCCTCTATCACGGTTTAATTATTTGCTTGCATGGCTGCTATCTCTAGATTCAGAGTCCAGAGTGCTCACCATGACGCATGGAACTGCTATCTCTATTAGAAACGGAGCTCCTTGGAGGAGGGCCCATGTTTATTTGCTGTCTCAGCTCAGTGCCTACACACATTACAATACTTGTTTTTTGCACAAACGAATGAATCATTGGAGATTTCCACCTCCATCATGGTCCGGTTTTATCTGGACTCTCTTCTCAGCACTTGGGCTGTGTTTCTGCTATATAGTTTATGTCATTCTGCTTTGATTCCAGTCAATTGTCTACATGATTTCTTCCACCACCTCTCCCCAACTCTCCAGCCTTACTCCCTATTACTTTTCACCTCAAGCACTCATCCAGCCCCATTGGCCTTCTGCCTGATCCTTGACCACACAGAGGTGGCTCCTGCCCCAGGGCCTTTGCACATGCTCTTCCTTCTGCTGTCAAGCTCTTCCTCCATACGTCCACATGGCTCACTCTCTCCTTCCTCCACATGTCAACTCACAGAAAGTCTTCCCTGATCACACCCCCCATCATGCCCTGTCTCTCTTATCCTGTTTCTGTCTTCAGAGCCCTTTTTATCACCTGTCATATCATAGTTTTATTTGTTTATTCTTTTATCCTCTGCCTCCCCGCATAGGATGTAAGCTCCATGAGCACAGGGACTTTGTGGTGTTCAATATTGCATCTCCAGTGCCTACAATAGTGCCTGGCATGTAGAAAGCAGTCAGTAAATATTTCTCAAACAAATGAATGAAGGAACATTCTTTGCTTTCCAGGGAACCAGTATTTTTCAAACTGTGGGTTTGAAATGGGTCATCAAATCAATTTAATGGGTCACAACCAACATTTTAAAAAATGAAATAGACTGGAAAAGAATGTGTCAGAATGCCTTGCACATAGAAAGGGCAAGTATTGTTCTTTCAAACTTATCTCAGTATATATTTTTAATATCTGGAATCAGGTGGCAAGGCAAAATGTATTACTTACTGTGGTTTGCTATACAAATTTTTGGAAAAGCATTGCACTAGACCAGGAATCAGCAAACTCTTTCTGTGAAGAGTACAGTGGTAAATATTTTAGGCTTTGTAGGCTGTAAAAACTATTTGACTCTGGGCCGGCCCCGTGGCTTAGCGGTTAAGTGCGCGCGCTCCACTTCTGGCGGCCCGGGTTTGGATCCCGGGCGCGCACCAATGCACCGCTTCTCCGGCCATGCTGAGGCCGCGTCCCACATGCAGCAACTAGAAGGACGTGCAACTATGACGTACAACTATCTAATGGGGCTTTGGAGGGGGGGGAAGAAAGAAGGAGGAGGATTGGCAATAGATGTTAGCTCAGAGCCAGTCTTCCTCAGCAAAAAGAGGAGGATTAGCATGGATGTTAGCTCAGGGCTGATCTTCCTCACAAAAAAAAAAAAAAAACAACTATCTGACTCTGATGTCATAGTGTGAAAGCAGCCATAGACAATATGGACAAATGGGCGGGGCTGTGTTACAATAAAACTTTATTAACAAAACCAGGTAGGGGCTGGGGTTGGCCTGTGCATGGTACTCTGCCATGCCCTGCACTAGACGTAGTCTAGTTTGTTTTTTGTGTGTAAATTCCCTGTATTTGAAATTGAAAAAGCCACGTCTTTTTCAACTCTGGATCTTAACAAGAGTCCTCCAGCCCAGGGTCTAGCCCACTCCTTGCCTATAACAAATGTTCATAAATATTTGCCAAAGGATTCAATAAACATTTACTGAGTCTCTAACTCAGAACAGCAGAGCGCCAAATCCATCAATGTTTGTTGAATGAATACAAGAGCCTTTGGCCTCAAATTCCCAAAAGCTTTGCCCCTCCTCCAATCCTTCTGAATGTTGAGCCCCAGAGCCCAAAGCATGTCCTCGCCCCAGCTGCCTGGGTCATGCGCTGCCAGGGGTCGGAAGGGGGGGTGGGAAGTGATGGGAACAACGGAGGGTTTGATGGACTGTTTAGGGAACTGCCTCATCATCCTGCTTATCAGTGTCCTGGTTCCTTTCCTTTGCTCTTCCCCTTAATAAATCAAAGCTCCTTCTGTTGTTACTGAGTTCCCGGGTCACTGATTCTTCTGCCCGCCTGTTTATGGAGCGACACTGTGACTGTGAGATTGAATGGAAGGGAAGGGAGGCACCGGACAAGTGTCAGCTCTGAACGGCAACACTTCAGCTTCCCAGGCCCCTGCGCATTGTGCAGACAGAAGGAAGGGCCTTTCCGCCGTCCAGGGCACCGGCCTAGGCCAGGAGGGGAGGCGGAGTCAGTGGGTGCCGCCTGGGCACCCAGCAAGCTTTCAATCCGGCAGGGTACGCTGCCTGTGTTCAGAGTTCACGATGACTGAGAGCAGGACTCTGCCAACTACGGCCTGAGGGCTACTGCCGGCTTTTGTGCGGCCCACGAGTTAAGAGTGGTTTTCAAATGGTTGGAAAAAAATCAAAAGAAGAATACTATTCCATGACATATGAAAATGATATGAAATTGAAATTTCAGCACCCATAAATAAAGTTGTGTTGGCACATCAGCCCCACTCATTCACCTACGTGTTGTCTAGGTCTGCATTCACACTGCAATGGCAGAGTCGAGGAGTTGCAACAGACCACGTGGCCTGAAAGCCTGCAACATTTATCTTCTGGGTCTGCACAGCCAAAGTTAGCTGACCCCTGACTGGCAGGACTAGCTGACATGGGCTAGCAGCACTGACATCACCTGAGAACTTGTTAGAAATGCAGATTCCCAGGCAGGCCCCATCCAGGCCTCGTGAATCAGAATCTGCATTTTAACAAGATCCCCAGGTGATCTGTAAGCCTCTGAAAGTGTAGGAAGTATTTAGGTCCTAGAGGAAGTAAATTAATATCTCTTAAATAGCCATACATTTTTTAAGTGCTTTGTTTCAATTAGTCTGCAGGGCAACACCTCACCCATTAGGGAGAGTTATTAGAGCCATTTTACAGATGAGAAAACAAAGACTCCAAGTCAATTGCTCGCCCAAGGTTATATACCTGGGAAGTGGCTGAGCTGGGATTTGAACCCCCCCGGGGCTATTGCACAGCCTTTGGCCTTAACCATTAGGCTTCACGGCCCCCTGCAAAGAGTGGGCAAGACCACCCTCAGACTCTGAAGTTGTTGGCACCCAACTGGTGCCCCAAGGTGGTCAGTGGCCAACAGATGTGTTTTATTTGGTCTGTACAGCGTTTCAAAAGATTTTTAAATTAGTTGCCAATATATTAAAATCAGGAGAATTCATCTCAGAGACGCAGAGAAAGACACAGATAGTCAGGCCGTCCTGGGCCGCGTGGTCTCCCAGGGCTTGGTCCGGCCGGGGCTGAGTTGTGGCTGCCTGTGGAGGCTGGCCTGGCCTTCCTGGGTCATCACATCCCCATCTGGGCTCTCAGCTCGTTACAGTAACCGCCTGGATCCGAGGGCATCTGAGTTCATGTCCTCCGGGTGTGCAGAGCAGCGTGCGGGCCCCCCGGGCATCTTGTTAAAATGCAGAATCTGATCCAGCAGGTCTGAGGACAGGTCTGCATTCTGCACTTTTAAGGGGCTCCTAGGTGGTGCTGGGGCTGCCAGTCCTTCCACAGAGCACACTTTGAGTAGTGAGGCTTTCAAGGATCTCAAGTCTGTCTGATTTCAGGGGCTCCACTCACTTGGTCCACCACCCAGAGCATCCCAATGGTGCCCTTGCTGCTGTTCCCTTTCCCTCAGGCCCTTCCCCTCGGCCTCCTCCGTCAACCCCTCTGAATCCTCTAAATACAACCGTTTTCTACGAGTGTCATGACATGAGAAAGCCGACCACCATTCACAGTCCTTCCACACAGCCTCCCTCGCATCTTCTCGCCTCACTCCTGGAGGACGGGGTGTTGGTGCGCGGGTTTCGTGCGGCTGGGGGCCAGGAGTCGAGGCAGGAGAACGGGGTCCGCCAATAGCGTCTCGTTTGTCTGCAGGCTGAGTAGAGGCTGCTGCTAACCGTGTTTCAGACGTCTGCTCACCCTGCCCCCAAACACCTGTGCGTGCCTGCGTGCATGCACACACATTCCAAGACGTAATAAGCCCGCTGTTTACATCCTTCTCTGGCTCTCCCCCACAAGCAACCCTGTCACTGCCACCTGTCAGCAATGACGCCAGCTGCCCCCAACTGGAGCTGCTTCCAAGAAGCCAGAGACGCGGCTGGTTTCACTTCCAGGAAGCTCGGGGGGCGGCTGCCCAGAGCCGCGGCCTTGCTGAGGCAGGCGGCCTCTGCCTCTTTTAGGACATCATCTCTCTCGCCTGACGATAGGAAGAAGGGGCTGTGCCTGCACATTTTGGCCAAGGGAGGCCTCAGTGGACACGCAGGCTGGGTTCCAGAAGGGCTGGCGGAGCTCTCTGGAGCCTGCCCTCCTCTGCATGGGCACCAGGACCGGTGGGCAGAACATGCAGCCTTCACAGCACGCAGTGTGCAACCTCGTGCAAGTCATTCTGCCTCCTTGACCTCTGCTTACCTCATCTGTCAAATGGGTGTCATGATGGCAAACCCACTTCGAAGGACGGCTGGGCTGAGCGGGCTCCCCACGCAGAGGTATCATTTTGTAAATTGTGTATGGGAGTCTGATGCCGGGGGAAAGTAAGGAGCCAGTAATCAAACCGTGGTAAGTTACGCAGAGCGTTCCCCACCCCAGCAGGCAATGCGTGCCCCCTCCTCTTTCTGGGAGGCTCCTGGGGGACGACTTCTCTGGCCTTTGTTACATGCAATGCCAAGATGGGTCAACAGACATCGCCAGGAAAACAGAGAAAAGGAGAAGGAAATCTGCCTGCTTCTCAATATTTTGTCAGTTCAAAAATATTCTGTTTTTCACGGGGGAGTTGTGCGGTGAGTGCCAGCTGAGTCTGTTCCCGTGCCCCTGCCCCTCTTGACAAAACGGGCTCACAGGTGATGTGGCGACAAAGTCTTTAAACCACAGTGGCAGGGGTGATAGTCTCCTTTTTCTTCTCATCCTCCTGCGTGAGTGCTCTTGGTCTTGGCTCCAGGCCAGGGGTGAGGTCAGTCCACCAAACAAAAGCGGTTCATGTGCAAAGGTCAGTGCTGGTCTCCGAGGTACCGACACGAGTCTTGGGCGGAGCCCTGCGAAATTCTTTATAAATCAGCTCTCTGATTAAGTTGGCTGGTCGCCTTATAATGGGAAGAGATGATTCCACCAGGGTGTTCCTGAGGGTCCCAGGCAGCAAAAGAAAAGGGCTGAAGGACTCGCCAACCTTGGTTCGAATCCTGCTTCTGCCACATATCTATGACCCTGGGCAAAATGACTCTTGGAACCTCTGCAAAGCTGGGATCAGAAATCCATCTCAGGGTGCCTCTGAGGGTTAGAGGAGATATTGAAGGCACTCATGGGCGCTGGGGAGTTAATACATTCCCTCTGTTCCTTTGTTCATCCCATCCCAGAGAAGTCAAGGAACTTGCTCCAGGTCACAGTGCTGGCAAGTGGCAGAGCCCGGATCAGAGCGCAGAGAGGTCTAAGTCCGAAGCCCATACTCTCTCCTTCACTCACCTCCCCTTCTCCCATTTACATGGAGCTTCATACTTTTTAACGCACTTCTACTCACTAGCTCTTCCAAGTGATTGGGTGAGGAAAATCATGATTATTGGATAATTTTGACACACTGCGTTTGTGTATTTAAACGACTTGCCCAGGTGGATACCACTGGCCCCAGGGAGTGCGGGGCTGGCCGGAGGACCCACGTTTCTGAAGCCAGGTCAATGCTCTTTCCAGTGAACCAAGGATGGTGCAAGGATGTGGGAACTGGCAGAGGAAGCGCCACCATTAGAGATCTTCACCTTAAACCCCCTTAAGAAAAATGAGTTGATGATCCAGGTGATTTTCATCGTCAACATGACAAACGTCAGGTTAGACAGAGTCATAAAATGACTGTTTTAGTTTGCTTCAGAATCATGGCATTTTGGGGCCAGTCCCGTGGCGCAAGCGGTTAAGTGCGCATGCTTCGCTGTGGCGGGCCGGGGTTCGCCGGTTCGGATCCCGGGTGTGCACCAATGCACTGCTTGGCAAGCCATGCTGTGGTGGCGTCCCATATAAAGTAGAGGAAGATGGGCATGGATATTAGCCCAGGGCCGGTCTTCCTCAGCAAAAAAAAGAGGAGGATTGGCAGATGTTAGCACAGGGCTGATCTCCTCACACACACACACAAAAAAACAAAAAGAATCATGGCATTTTGGCATCCAAAGAAAGAAAGAGACCTTTAGGACTCTTTATAGAATACGTGTGTGTGTGTGATATATACACACTTATGTACAAATAGTATACACACAGTTGATTCTCATCATTTGTGGTAGTTATGGTCCATAACGATGCAGCAAACACTGATTTAGTGAATACTGAACTCTGGCTCCTAGAGAAAATACAGAGTTAGGTTCCTGTGAGCCTCCGGTCACAACATTTTCATTAACTGATCAATACAGAACCTTGTTTTATGTGTATTTCTGTTTAAAGACTCCTCATTTACTATATATTGTTGATTCATTAACACTGAACTCATAGCTATCAGCACTATAACTCACGCCTGAACGAAGCTTATCGAACACATCTATTTTTCTGAGTGCCTTCTTGCACTCAGAAACACTAGACAGCACTTCAGCACTATACTTGGGGGTTATTTTAAACAATGAAATCACCAGCAAAAGCACAAGAATGTGAAAATGTTGCTCTAAGTAGATAGAGAGAGGACACTTGTTTGCAGTCTGAGGGCTGAAACAAGAAGACAGAGCATCCCTGGCTTGACCTCAGTCGGGAACACGCATATCAGGCAACTCAAAATTACTGGCTGCTCTGCACACGTCTGTGAATGACCATGAAGAGCTGGGAGAATTGATTTTGGGGTTACAAATAAATTTTAGTGAGTAGGTGAATTCTTAAATATGGAGTCCGTAAATGATGAGGATCGTAGGTATATATTGTGCTTCTAGAGAGGATGACCTCATGCCAGAGGCTCTGAGAAGGGGCACAGTGCATTAAGTTTTCATTAAGGTGTGAGGGTCTGTTAGATCCCCTCCTAAGGGCCTGTTTGCTCAAGAGAAGCAGAAAGTGAAGGAGGCCAGCGGTCATCTAAAGGGAGTGGCGGGGTAGGTGAGAGAGGACATGGGGGGAGGTGGGAGTTGGGAGGGAGGACGGTGGGGGTGTGGGTCCCTCCCCCTTCTCCTTCCTCACTGTTTGGCAGGGACCTTGAACACTCCTCCCCAGAATACCTCGCAGGCTGGAGCCTCTTCCCTGCTCTCACCTGACTTGGCTTCTGCTGAGCACGAAACACAGGGTGACTCTCCTCTCTGGCAGTCTCCCCAGTGCCGGGGAACCTTCTGATTTCTAACTGTTCCCCTGGTTCCATACCCCCATGTGCTCATTTTCTAGCCCTCCCTCTCCGTTACCATGTTATTGGGCCACCTACTCCCACTTAAAAAGCAGATTGTGCTGGGAAGGCTCATGAAGTGAGTCAGCCTAAGAGGTGATCCCAGAGTCCAGGTGGCTCGGAGCTGATGGCAGCAGCAGCCCCAGCCAAGCAGGGGTGTGCGAGACGCCCGGGCTCCTGGAAACGTTGGATCTAGGAGCTGCCACCTCGACCCCCCAGAACAGACAGGCTGCCTGCAGGAGGGCCTCCACCCTGTCACTCACCACTCCAGGCTTCTCTTGGACAACAAACCCTGTGCACACAGGGAGAGGTGTTAGGATTCCTGGGTCTGGGCTTATTAACCTGTGACCATGGCAATGCCCTTCACCTCTCTGAGCTCAGGCACTGGAGCCAGACTGCCCAGGGTTGTACCCCAACTTCACTACTTGCTCCCTGTGCCTCAGTTTCCTCATCTGTAAAATGGAGGTACCAATAGTATCTACCACATAGGGTGGTTATGAGGATTGCACTCAATGAATGAATGTATATGAAGTACTTAGCACATTGCCTACACAGAGTAAAGTCTACAGAGCATTAGCTTTTATTATTGCTGTGGTTATTATTATTATTGCTGTTCTTATCTCTAAAGTATGGAATGGGGCTGAATAATCTCAAGTCATTCCCTTCCTGTTTTGTTATTGGAGATGCTCTCTCGCTGTGTGGCCTTGGGCAAGGCCCTTCTCCTCTCTGGGGCCTCAGTTTCTTATCTTCTAAATGAGGTCCTGGGACGCCAGCCCTGAGAGTCTGCGAAACTATGAAATGAGGATAAGGCAACTCCCAGGGTGGGGTTAGTTTGTTATCTTGGCTTCTCCTGGGGATGCTGGTGAAATAAGTGGTTAAGTAATCAAAATAACCATTTATATTTGTAGTGGGTTTTTAAAACTCCCATTCACTGAGTGTTTACCAGGCACCCTCCTAAGCCTCGGTTGATTTATTCTATCATCATTACAACCCCGGGAGGGAGATATTGGCCCCATAGGAGAGATGAGAAAATGGAGGCACACAGAGATTAAGCAATTTGCCCAAGGACACACAACCAGTAAGTGGTAAATCCAGATCCAAACCAGAAACCCTGATTCCAGATTCTACAAACTTTAGCCCCACACTCTGCTGGGAGTTGGCCATGAACTTGACTTCTAATCCTATGATGGTAACATGATATCATGTCATTCCTTTCAAAGGACCGCTCATAGTCTTGATAAAAACCACAGATTCTCATCACTGGAAAATAATGTAGGAGTCATCTCCAGGGGTCTTAACCTTTGGAGGGGGGTGGTCATAGACCCCTGTGAAAAGCTGAAAGACGCTACAGACCCTTTCCCCCTCAAAAAAGTTCACACCGTATCCACACACAAACATGCACAGAATTGTCTACATTTCAGGGACGTTCAAATGTCTCAGGCTAAGAGCTCACACAATGCTTAAAAGCTCTTGGAACTCTCCAGTAAGTATTCACCTTCACTCCAGTTCAGCACTGATGAGAGCTTCCTACCTAAAGGGGCTGTCCATTCCGTTCATGTTCACCTCTGATTGTCAGAAAGTTGCTCTTCCAACACAGCTGACATCCACTTCCCTCTAACTTTGGTCTCAGCCTTGCCTGCTAGAATCAGTCCAATCTACATTCCCACGACAATGCTCCACATTTCTGAAGATGCCGGTCACGTTGTCTCTAGCCCTTCCGGGCTCAGTTCATTTTTCCCTGGACACACTCCTTTGCCAACGGCTCTCTCAGACACCCAGAAGTGGGGTACAGCCCAGAACTCAATACAATCTTCTGGCCGTGGACTGACTGTGCAGTGCAGAACTCTGCCTTTGTCTGGATATCAGATCTCTATTAATATGTCCTAAGAGTGGTTTACATTTTCAAAACGTTATTCTATTTTGAAATGTAACACATACACAGAGACTTTCGAATTTTATATAAATGGAATCATATAAATAGGTATTCTTTTGTATCTGATTTATTTCACTCAATGCTGTGTTTGTGAGATTCATGCACGTTGCTGTACATTGTTGTAGTTCATTCATTTTCATTGCCGGAAATTTTCCATTTGTCTGAAGATACTGCAATTTATTTCTCTATTCTATTAGCAATGGACACATGGGCTATCTCTGGGTTTTGGCAATTATGAACAAGCTCCTATAAACACTGGTGCACACATGCATGCATTTAGGCTGAGTATACCTAAAAGAGGAGCTTTTGTGTGACTTAGCTTAGTAGGTAATGTCAAGTTGCATTTCAAAGCAGCTGTACCAATTCACACTTCCACTAGCTGTGTGTGTGTGTTCCAACTGTTCCATATCCTCACAGACACTTAGTATTATTAATCTTTTTAATTTCAGCTATTCTGGTGGTTATATAGTGGCATCTAATTGTAGTTTTAATTTGCCTTTCCCTAATGACTAATGAAGTTGAGCCCATTTTCATGTATTTATTGGGTAATTTTGGATTTGCATCTTTGGCAATCCCTTACTCATCTGACTCATACTGAACTTGTAGCTCAAAGAATTAAAGTCTCTGACAGAGGATACTGTTTAGTTATATCTCCGTTATTGACTTCAGTTGGATTTGGGGTCCCCAAAGCAGGTAGGAACATTTTATTTTTTTTTTTTGTGAGGAGATCAGCCCTGTGCTAACATCTGCCAATCCTCCTGTTTTTTTTGCTGAGGAAGACTGGCCCTGGGCTAACATCTGTGCCCATCTTCCTCCACTTTATACGGGACGCCACCACAGCATGGCTTGACAAGCGGTGCATTGGTGCACTCCCGGGATCTGAATGGGCGAACCCTGGGCCGCCACAGCGGAGCGCGCGCACTTAACCGCTTTCGCCACCGGGACGGCCCCCAGGAACATTCTTAATAATAATGACAGTTGATATTTATCGAGTCTCCACTGTGCTCCAGGCACCCAGCTATGTGTTTGACATGGATAATGTCTCTTAATCCTCACAACCAGCTTATGAGGTTCATATTATTATTATCATAATTTTACATAAGAAGAAACTAAGGTGGGGAGGCTACATGACTTACATAAGGTCTCACAACTAACAGTAAGCTAGATTCAGATCAAGACCCTTAGCCACTATAACCTACTGCCTCCCAAAGATGGAAACATTTGACTACATTAAAAAAACCTTTAAAAATGGTTAAAAACTGAAAATAAAATGGACATGTAACTGTCAAATGGAGAAAAATAGTTGCAAAGTATAACAAAGGATTAGTGTTCTTAATACGTGAAGAGTTTTTACCAATTAATAAAAGGACAAGCATCTCAACTAACAAAAAATGGTCAAAAGTTTCTCAGGTCAGATAAATCTGGGAAATTCTGTCCACTTTTTCATCTTCTTGTTCCCCTACGACGTATACGAACAAATTGATGACTGAGAAGTTCTGAACTAGAAACTTACTGTAACACACAGTTTCTCAAACCTGTTTGACTAAAATATAGCCTTTACCAACCTGAAAAATTGTAGTTCTTTGGAACAGACTTTGAAACATGTCGAACTCTATAATAACCGCTGCTTCCTCTGATTTCCAGTCTGCTAAAACTTTCAACGAAGGAAATGAAATTAGTTTTGTCCAGGGTTTCTCAACCTTGACACTACTGACACATGGGGCTGGATAACTCTTTGTTGTGGGGGCCGTCTCAGGCATTGTAGGATGTTCAGCAGCATCCTTGGCCTCCATCTGGTAGATGCCAGTATCTCGGCCTCACCCCCAGTTGTGACAACCATAATTACCTCCAGACGCGGCCGAATGTCCCCTGGAGCGCGGAGCCCCACTTCCCCTCATAAGAGCCATTGGTGTAGCCTGACTGATTTCTAAAGGACTCACGGTGCTCCCCATGATCACCTCCTACCTGCCTAGGTGCTCCTGAAGCTGCATAGCCTTTTACTATATTTTGCTTTCTGTGCCTGTGACATCACTAGCCTTTGTTTAATATGAGAGGGTATTGGTCCCTCTCTTGTCTGCGAGTCTTTCTTGTTTGTTGGAATTCCTTAAATCTCCAGGCACACCAAACCATGTGCAGTTCTCCTGACGTGGAACTTCTTTCCATCCTCTAGGTGGAATTAAGCTCTTTCCTTCAATCCTCATACTCCCTGCACAGCCTTCCATCAGACCCCCCCATATCACATTATACTTATTTCTGTTACTGTCTCCCCAGTTCCTAGAGAGGAGGGACCGGGTCCTATTCATCCTCTGGTTCTCAGCACAGAGTAGGCACCAATCAATATATATGAACAAAGGAGTGAAATGTAGTGGAGGATCAGTCAGCGATTTCATCCACGGGGTCCGAGGTGGATTTCCAGCAACACTGAGGTTATTGACAACCTCTTCACAGCTTCCTCCCAGGAATGTTCTCCTGGTTTATCTCCAGGCAGACAATCTTCCTTCTCAAGAGAAGGTGGAGGTGCCACAGAAGACACCAGCTTTATTTTTCTCAGCCACGAACATGACATCATCTGCTCAGTTGGCATGTCCAGCCCATTCCTGATAGTTTTCTCATTCCAAACAGAAGGAGAAAAGCCCTTTTCCCTTGATCTCAGCGTTTTTGCAAACCTCAGTTTATTCCAGTCGGTGACTTTTTTTATCCTGGGAGATGTGTCCTCCTTTCCATGTCTTGGGTGTCCCTTTTGGGCTTGAGATTCTCAGAGGCACCCCCCTCCCCCCCGAGCATTGCATCAGTCTCTTTAAGTATTTCCTTCTTGTTATTTCCTGTCTGAGATTACTTTAAGCTTTAGAAACAGAATTTAATTCTTTGGAGCCCTCTAACTTTATCAAAGTTATCCAAGATGGTGGCAGTGGGTGGAAACAAAGGGACAGGTTTGAGAAACATTAACAAAGGGCAACTGACAAGACTTGATGACCATTTGGACTTGGAGGAGGGGAGATGATTCTCAGATTTCTGTTTTGAGAACGGAGGGACTGGTGGTTCCTGCTGGAGACATGGTCACAGGAGGAGGATGATGAAGACAAGGAGAGGAACAGGCTGTCTGGGAAGATGATGGGCAGGGTCTGGGATGTATAGAGTCTGAGGTTTCCATGGGAGACAAAGTGGAGGTGTAGAGGAGGTAACTGGCTAGAAGAGCCTGATGCTCTGAATAGGAAATGTGATTGGGGGCTGTTGGCGTGTAGGTGGCCACTGACGCTGAGAGAGTAGATGAGTGCTCAGACAGTGTGTGTTGATGGAAAGCAGCACTAAAGGTGGTGCAGAAAGAAAAGAACTTGAAGGAGCCTGTGAAGGAGTGGTGGGAGAGAGGGGAGGAGAGCCAGGAAAGGAGCATGAATCGGAGTCCACTGGAGAAGGAGTTTTGGGACAGAAGGGATGGCCAGAAGGTTTAAATGATAGAGAGAAGTCAACTCAGATATGGACAGAAAAGTGCCCACTGAATTAGCAGCAGAGGGTCATTGGGGACCATGGGGAGGGCAGCCTCAATGGAATGGAAGGGGCTATAGCCATATGGCAGGGGGTGGAGGAAGGATTGGGAGGAGAGGCAGTGGGGAACAGACACAGGGTGGTATCTAAAGAGGGGTTCACTCATTCATCCACTCAACCAGCAAACTGAGGGGCTACTGTGCACCAGGGGCCACTCTGAGCCCTGGGATACAGTAGTGGGCTAACAGGCAAAATCCCCGGTCCTCATGATGTAGATATTTTAGGGAGATGTAGTATGGAAGGAGGATTCATTTTCAAGACAGTTATTAGAAGCATCACCATCTGCCAGGTGAGGAGACCAAGAGAAGTCAGATGGCAGCTTGCTCAGGTTCACACAAATGTCGGAGCTGGGGTCATGCCCTGAGCTGCCTGGCCTTTTCCATTCTTTGCTGCCTGAGGGGAAGGAGTTTAGGTGGGAAGAGATGATGCAGAAGGCCTCACAGGGTGGGGAAGAACAAAGGTGCAAGGTGAGGATTATTTAGGCTGGGCTGGGCCTACTCAGAGCAAGGTTTCTACTGGCTCCTGCTGTCCCTTATCTAGGACCCCTGTGTTGGGCCTTGTGCTTGGGCTCAGGTCCCTCCAACGGGGATGAAGGCACTGAGATCCCCATGTTCTCGCTTGGTTCCATTTGAGCCAGAAGCTTGAGAGGTGGCCTGTGGTAGCCCCCACACTCCCCCAAACCCCCACCTCCCTCTCCTGTGGGCAAGCTGATCCATATGGTTCAAGTGGGGCTGAATACATCTCCACATCCCCTTCTTAGGGAGTGGGCACGGGAACCCAAGCAAGGGTGACCAATGTCCCTCCATAAGATTAGATATGGACATGCTGGAAAGAGATAGGGTCTTTCTTCCTCTGGGATGGTGAGCTTAGGGACCAGGGTGGGCCACTCACAGCCATCTTGACTATTTGAAGAAAACACCAAGTAGAAATGAACAGAGCCAAGAGATAGAGAGAGACTGAACTCTGACGATATCCTTTGAGCTCCTGGATCCAGCTCTGCCCAAATCTAGCCAGAACT
The DNA here is from genome assembly GCF_020826845.1 of Diceros bicornis minor. NCBI lineage: Eukaryota > Metazoa > Chordata > Mammalia > Perissodactyla > Rhinocerotidae > Diceros > Diceros bicornis. The sequence goes on along the minus strand of NC_080764.1, from coordinate 16,380,671 downwards.
ATCCCAGACTTCCCGGCAGCGTGAATCAATGAATTATCTTTTGACCTCTAATTTCAATTGAGTTTCTATGTTCACAACTGGAAGAATCTGACCAATGCAGTTTGTCATAACAGGTCAGCTGTGACTGAAAATATGTTATTTACTTTTGTGGAGGCACATGCCTCCAGGGGCTCCCTCCATGGAGCCATACATATTCATCACCTTCTAGGTGCTAGCCCTGCAAGTGACAGAGATGAGGAGGACACAATCTTACAGCCTAGCTGTGGAGATGATGACAGGAATGCAAGAATCACTGTCTATAAAATGCTTTACATCCATTTCTCTGAATCCACAACCATAGGAAATAATTAAGCAGCAATTCCAGGTAGGGTTTGGCAGGTATGGACTGAGCTAGAGAGATGCTTCATGCTATGGGAGCTCAGAGGAGGGTGGGCTGGGGAGGGTGGGGACTGTATGCTGGCTTCCTCTAGCGCTCTCCTCTGGGGGGCTGGGCTAAAGTGGGGCCGGTGGGGACACAGGGAGAGGGGAACAGGCAGTCTGGGGAAGCCGTGTGAGTATTAACGTGAGCATAAGAGCTGCTTCCATACCTTTCCCATTCCGGCGTGGGCGTGACCCAGCTTGACCACCACAGGGAAGTGTGGGGCTGTGAGCTGAAAGAGACAAGAGGAAATCACTCATTAGCATCCCACAGCATCCCCACCCAGGCTCTGGGTACTGCCTGTTCTGTAGAAAGATTCATTCATCTGACATTGCCAGGAATCCCCACAAGAGTGCTTTGACAGATGGTCATCCTGCCTCGGTTCCAACACCCTGAATGCCAGCGTTTTGGCTTCTAAAGGAAACTCTAAGCTCTTAAAACCAGCCTGCCTGGGGCATCCACCAATTTGGATACAAACTGACTGGTTTCAAATCCTAAGTCTATCACTTATGCGACCTCAGATAAGGTACTACGTGGATCTGTGCCTCAGTTTCCTCATCTGTAAAATGGGGACGATGAGTACCCATCCCATAGGGTTGCTGTGAGGATTAAATGAGTTATCACGTGTGAAGCCCTTACATTGTAAGTACCCATTGAATGGCAGCTTCAATACTCCTGTCAAGGTTCAGCCTTACGTTATTCCCCCCAACAACCTTCAAGTGTCTGGAAACTCTCATTCCCTCCCTCAAGCCCTCTCCAGGCCACCCTGGAGAGGTTTCTTAATAATTATATTAAGGAGGTTTAATTTAATAATAATATTAAGGAGGTTTCTTAATAATAGTGGTCACGCCCACCACGGGGACCAGCAGTTATTGGCCACACTGTGTCGGGCACTGTGCTGAGTGACTGCCCTCTATGGCCTCCTTTGGAGAGCTACGCTTTACGAGGGCAGCTGCTTGGCCTGGTGGGCTCCTTGTTGTATCCCCAGCTCCCAGAACCTTGCTTGACCCAGGGAAGGTGCTCGATACGGAAGCTGTGCTTCAATCCATCCTCCGAGCAAGACCTACAAGGCACGGACGCTTCCCCGATGATGCAGAGGAGGAGAGTGGGGCTCGTAGCTGGGTCACGTAGCTAGGAAGTGAGGGAGCCGGGTTCAAGCCTAGGCTATGCATTTCCTCCTTCCAGCTGTTTGAGATGTGTTTGCTTGGTGACTAGAGGTGTATTTGGAGTTGCTTGAGGGCAAAGGTCATCCCTTCTAGTTGTTTAGTAATAATGTCACTCCCCACATTGGGTCGGCCCCAGCCAGGGGTAATCATGTCCCACTCTCTATGCTGCGCAGTTGTCTGTTCTGGCGCTTGTCACTCTGTCTTGGATTGTCCCCTGACAGTGCTGTCTGTCTGGGGACCTTGAGAGGAGGAACCCAGCTCTTCCCTCCTGATGCCCAGCGCCAAGTCTGACACGAAGGAGCTGCAGTAGCTGCTGCAGAAGGGTCTGCTGTGGGTCACAAAGCCATTCGATGGACCTCATCTCATTTTACCCCCACAATGGAAAGCGATTTTATTACCATTTCACAGACAAGAAAATTGAGACTCAAGGCAGCTTCTAGGAAGGGGTGGACCTGGGACTTGGACTCAGGTCTGTCAGACTCCAAGCTGGATGCGAGCAGTGTCCTCTAAGGTCTGGCCCCAGGGCTCCTTGCAGTAGAGGCCCAGTAAAAACTTCCCCCCGAGTTCAGGCTAGAATTTACCATATCGAGTGAACAAATGCATCTTAAAAAAAAAGCAATATTTGTTTTTGATTCCAAAAGCAATATGTATTCATTATAAAAAATTTGGAGAATAGAATAAGGTGTTATGTAGTTATGTATAAAGAAGACAATAAAAATCACCCTCGGACTTTTAACAGTTGTGGTGTATTATCTGCTGATATTCTTTGCCTTTCTTTTAATCTATATTTTTTCTTTTGATTTGTTCTCTTCTTACAAAACTGGGTGTATAGTGCATATCCAAATTTGCTTTCTGCTCTTTCTGCTTAATGTTATGGGATAAGCATGTTCCCGGTGGTAATTATTTATCAGTTTAATTGTTATTATGAAATATTTCACATGTGAAAAAAAACTTCAAGAGCAATATCATGGAGATCATCATCTAGCTTAGGAAATAAACCATTGTCCAAAGAGTTGAAGCCCCTGATGTACTTCTTTCTTATCACATTCCCTTCCCTCCCAGCCCAGAGTTAACCATTATGTGAATTCCGTGTTTATTATTCCCTTGCATTTATTCCTATTTTAACTGTTACATATAACTCTCAAGCAATATATATTACACATTTTTAAACTTTACGTAAGTGGTTATCAAAGAACCTATTCTTTTACCGCTTTTTTTGTACATTATGTTTGTGAGATTCATGTGTGTTGATATATATAGCTCTGATTCATTTTTTACTGCTGCATAGTATTCCTTTTTATGAACACATTACCATTTGTCCATTTCCTGCTGATGAATGTGTAAGTCATTTCTATTTTTACAATTATAAACAATACTAGTATAAACACTCATTTTTTTATTTTTGTGAGGAAGATCAGCCCTGAGCTAACATCCAGTGCCAATTCTCCTCTTTTTTTTTTTTTTTTCCTGCTGAGAAAGACCAGCCCTGGGCTAACATCTGTGCTCGTCTTCCTCTACTTTATATGGGACGCCGCCACAGCATGGCTTGACAAGTGGTATGTCGATGCACGCCCGGGATCCGAACCTGCCAACCCCGGGCTGCCGCAGTGGAGCACAAGCACTTAACTGCCTGCACCACCGGCCTGGCCCCCAAACATTCTTGAACATGATCTCCTCCGCACCTGTAGGGGAGCTTCTCCAGGGCACAAGCACAGGAGTGGAATTGCTGGGTCAGGACAGTGCTCATCTCAGCTTTGCTAGATATTGCCAGATTGATCTCCAAAGTGGTTGTACCGACTTATGCTCTCGTGGGCAGGGCAAGAACTCCCAACACTTGAGGTTGAAAGACAAATTTTACCAACCTGAGGGACAGGAAATAGAATGACTAGGTGCATTTTTACCAAGTGGCTTTTGTTCCCCAGCAGAATCATCACACCCAGCCACCCACTCACAGACCCTAGACACCCCCAGCCATCCATGAACTGACCAGGTCACTACTGGGGCTTCACCTCCACCTCATTTTAAGGTAGAGCTTCAGGTGAGGAAAAATGCGTGTGCTCTGTCTTCCCCACCCCCCTCCCAGCCTGTTCATTTCCCCCCACACTGATGGGTACTGGAAAGAACCTGGGTGTTGGAGTTAAACTTGCTCTGTTCAATCCTGGGCTAGATATTTAACCTCTCTGAACCTTAGTTCTCTAATCTGAAAAATGGGGATGATAATGCCTAACTTACAGGATTGTTGGGGCAAGAAGAAATGAAATAAGCAATGTAAAGCTGCTTAGCACCAAGTGGAGGTTCAGACTCAAAGTGTAAAGTAGAAGCGAGGGGAGGAAGGAGCGAACTCTGGATTTGTGGGGCGAGGAGAGAGAAAAGGAAGGCTGGATGATGGAGGAAGGAGAGCAGAGGCTCTGGCTTGGCAGTGTCTGGTCATATGGGGGGAAGGAATGTGAAGTCCAATAAAGGAAAATCAGGGGGCTACACCAGAGGGAGGAATCAGAGGGGATTAAAGGTTGCAATTTTAATCTGGAAGAACATTCACAATAATTTTTTTTGGTTCCCATGTTACCAAGTTGTGGTAGATAGAATTTCTAGGAATGCTTCTCAGGATGTCCCACCCTAGTCCCTGGAGCCTGTCAGTGTGATGAGATTGTCTTACAATGTCATACAATGATCGTTCTGTGTTATATGGCCCCGGTGACCTTAAAATAGGGATGTTATCTGGGTTGGCCTAATTGAATCACATGAGGCCTTAAAAGCAGAGAACTTTCTCAGTCTGGTGGCAGAAGAGGAAGGCAGAGAGATTCAAAGCATGAGAAAGACTCAACACACATTGCTGCTTTGAGGTGGAGGTGCCTTGTGAGAAGGAAGGTGGGCAGCCCCCAGGGGCTGAAGGCGGCCCGTGGTTGATAGCCCCAAAGAAGCAGAGACTTCAGACCTACAGCCACCAAGAACTGAATTCAGCCAATAGCAAGATTGAGCTTGGAGGAGGATCTTGAACTCCAGAGGGGAGTGCAGTGGGCCGGCACATTGATTTCGGCTTTATGAGACCCTGAGCAGAGAAACTGGTCATGCCATCCTGGACTTCTGGCCTACAGAACTGTTCGTTTAAGATGCTAAATTTGTTGGAGCATCAATAAGAAACGAATACATGTGTCCTCCTAGAAACTGAAGCCCAAAGAATGAGGAGATTGTTTTCATGCCACACAGTAGCAGAACCGGAAGTCAAGCTCATGGGTTTTGACTCTCAATCAAGCATTCTACCACGGTACCCTTCCCTGGGGATCATACGCACAGCTGGGTGCAATAAATGCTTTCCTCTAATCATAATGATCAGTCAAATACTATCAAATCAAATCAATTCAGTGGGTGTTAACTGAGTGAGAACTAGGTGATTGGCTCTGTGTCTTGTGCTGTGCAGGACACACAGAAGACTGAGACAAGACTTCTTGTCTTAGAGAGATGGGCTGTACAATGAAAGAGCAGAACAAGGCAGCATGGCAGGCAAGTCTGGGCTGGGTGGAGTCATGAGTAAGTTTCCATAGGAAAGGAAGGCTCTGAGAAGGATTCTGAAGGATGAGTATGTTGTGGGTGGGTGGAGGGAAGGCTCAGCATTCTTCAAGGGGTGAATGGTGCAGAGCACTGTGGTCTTCCCACGGTGGGTGGGTGTTTAGATTCTTCGTGAACTCTAATGAACAAAGACACGTAGGAAGGAAGGACTTATTTTATGATACTCAATGTGAGTTTATCTGTAATAAAACTATTTCGGACATGATTGCTAAATAGAACTATGTATTTGAACAGAATTCCCTTCTCCAGCATTCTTAAATAAAATTGGAAGAATATACTAATTGTCAGAAATAGTGGGAGTAGAAATTGTATCTGGATTTATAGGATGCAGAAAGTCAATCTAGAAGAATCTGAGAATTTACAGTTAGATAGTTCAAAGAAAATATGTTGAAAATTTGTCCAAAGCATTGGATTTTCCTGATACTAGGGGAAAGTTTCCTTTGCCATTTTTTACTTTGACTGGTTGAGAACAGCATTCTTTCTAGAACTGGCCAGCAGAGGTCTGGGCTGATGTTGGGGAGAAGGAAGAGGCAATTTGGGACCAGATTACTGGGGACTTTCAAAGCTGAAGGGAAGAGTTTAGGTTGCTTGGATGGGCCATGGGGAAACAGCTCAATTCTGGAACAGGAGAGTGACCTGCCAGCTATGGGTAGGATGCACTGTATTGAGAGAGACCAAAGGGCCAAAGACTAATTCAGAATTGATTACAACCAACACAAAGTCTGGACTGGGATGGGGATGGTGGACACAATGGGGGCACTCCCAAGAGTCTTTCTTTTTTATTTTGTGACACTTTTTAATTGAAATCATTGTAATAAAATGACCACAGAAATTCGAGATGAAGATTGTCCACAACCTCATCATCTAATCAAATCAGTGTTTGTATTGCTCCTTTACTTTATTTCCTTATTACTTTATAATCCTCTTTTTTATGTCCAATAAAAAACCCAGGATATTCTGCAATAATATCAGAGATAGAATTTTATATCTATAGTCTCACATAACATTACCCCATAAGTTTTGTTCTATTTGTGCCACCACCTTTTTTTCTTATACCCCTTCCCCACTCCCCAGTTCAGGTAACTGATCTCACCCGCCTGGTGTGTCTGGTGTGTATTCCTGCTCATCACTCTCCACGCTAGTCTTTGCAAGCATGTGTACACATATACGGTTGAAGTTGATGTCTGTTTTTTCAAAAATGGCTCTTTTCACTTAATTTCATACCATACATACCCCCACCCCCCATCCCCTGTCAATAGATGCAATCCTAACCCACTAGTTGTAATAGCTTCACAATATTCCGCAGGTCACGTGTGCTACAATTCTTCAGCCATTTTCCTATCGATGGACATTTGTGTTATTCTCTCTCTTTCTGCTACTACAAGGAAGACTTCACTAAATATCTTTGTACACAAGTCCTTATAAACTAGTGTCTTAATTTCTAGAGGCCAGGCCAAGAGCTTTTCAAGGACAGAATCAGCAGAATTTGGGGACATTCTGACAGGTTTCTAAAGTCAGTTGTTAGAGCTCGAGAAATGAAAGTGGGTGCCACGGAATTGCACACAGAGTGAGTCCACTCACCATAGAATCTCCCAGGCTAGTAAGAACTGCATGTATTGAGTGTCTCGTAAGGGCCTGGAACGGTACCAGGCGGTTTATATATGTCAGCATTCTTCCCCTGCCTCATGTAATAGACGGGAAATCAGAGGCACGCCATTTGCCCGAGGTCAGCAGAGAAGGAATAGTGCAGCTTTTCCACTGCCACCCACGTCTTCTCCCCACGCCCCGCCCTCCCCTTCCCAAGCTGTTCAAACGGATTGCAAAGGCCGTTTCCATTTCCACTCATTTGCAACACGCCAGCCCCTCCCGGAACACAGACAGGTCACGGAGGACAGAACACATCTTGTCGGCTATTTTCTCTCTTCCCTTCCCAACAACAGCTTTATTGAGCTCCCCCGGGGATGGTGAGCCTGCACCAGTCTCTCACAGCCTCCCTGTCCCCGCTCACAGGCTCCAGGGGCCCCAGACTGCAGCACTGCCCAATGGCGTGAGAGGCCTGGCATCCTGTTAGCAGGGGCAGATGAATTTTTGAAACCAGAGATCCCCACCCTGATAAGGGTCCTATTCAGAAGTCTCCCAAGGAACCAAAATAAGTGGGGGTGGCCCAGTGCTCATGCTGGGCGTTCTCTTGGGGAGTTGGAGTCAGAGCAGCGTGAGCTCCCATCAGCACTGTAGCAACCTCATCTTCAAGCCACAGAATTGGGGAACAGAGACCTGAGTGGTCTGGTGCAGCTTCCCACCGAAGGAGGCCCTTCCCTCCACATCCATGACTCTTTGGAGATTTAAATATGTACAGTGTTTGGTCCTGGCTAAGCAATGGAGAAAGCAAGCCTGGAAGAGTCTAGAGGAGGAAATCAAAGACCAAAGAAGTCTAGGGAAGATTTCAAGGAGGAGCTGGGCCTCCGTTCCATGCCTGCGAGGCCCTGCCTCATCTCACTCTTTTCTACCTCCTGTTTCTTTTTTTAATTTTTTATTTATTTATTTTTTTCCCCCAAAGCCCCAATAGATAGTTGTACGTCATAGTTGCACATCCTTCTAGTTGCTGTATGTGGGACGCGGCCTCAGCATGGCCGGAGAAGCGGTGCGTCAGTGTGCGCTCGGGATCCGAACCCGGGCTGCCAGCAGCGGAGCGCACGCACTTAACCGCTAAGCCACGGGGCCGGCCCCAGCCTCTTCTGTTTCATCTTGTGTTTTTCCTTCCTCTCCACCTCAACTTCTACCTACCAGCTATGTCCCAACCCCGGGGACCTTTCAGTTCTTTACTGAATGGGCCACGTTCCCTCCAGCCACAGGACCTTTGCACATGCTCCTCCCTTTCTCTGAAAGACTCTTCCTAACATTCTTTTCTAGGCCAATCCCTTCTCCTACTTGAGGTCTCAGTTGAAATGCTCTGTCCACAGAAAGTGCTCCCCTGACCACTGGTCTAAAGTAGGTGCTTCCTGGTATATGCTCTATCACACCTTCATAGCTCTAGCCACTATTTGTAATACTGTATTTATTTCTTTATTGCCCATCTCTCCATGCCCCTATAGGTGCTCTGACAAGACAAGGTGCTGGTTTCGTTTCCTGCTGTATCTCCAGGCTCCACACGAGACCCGGCATACAGTACCCAGCATAGCCCGACATAGATACCACGTACACAGTATATTTGTTTAATGGGTGTTAGACAAAGCTTCCCATGACAGGGAGATGTCATGTGCAGATGGGCAGAGTCAGAAGGAATCTGGGGACAAGCTGTTGATAATGTTGGTTTGAGTAGAGGCTTGTTGGGGAAGCAGTGGGAATTCGGGTGGAAACACGGTGGTGACAAGCTTGGGCGGCCCCTCCACCAGAGGTAAGAGTTCGGGCTGAATTCCGGGGGCGTTGGGCAGCCATTGAGGGTTTGAGTGCAGAGGGTAGACGTGTACACAGCAGGTTGAGGGAGACTCTTCTGGAGGCCGTGGTAACAACAGCTGCCATTTCTGGAGCACTTCCAGTGTGCAGGCATGGTGCTCAGCGCTACCAGTGTCGCCTCATTTAAACCTCTTGACACTTCTCTGGGGTAGCCCCTCTTTTTATCCCCATTTTACACCCTACAAGGAAATGGAGGCCAAGAGAGGGGAAGTTTCTTGCCTAGGATCACTCAGCAAGAAAGGGGAGGAGCTAGGATTCGACCAGAGCCCACGGCCCTGCGATTGCATGGTGTGGCCTCTGGATAATCCTGCTACCCGTCATCGAGGGCTCCCCCCGTGCCCAGAGCTGTGTCCACTCGGTTGATTTGATTGGGTGGGTGAGTGGAGGCCGGCAGACTCATTAGGACAGGACCAGCGACTGTAATAATCATGCAGTTCAGGGCCCGGTGGGAAGACAGCATGAGCTCGGGAGCCAGAGGACCCCCAGAGTTCACACCTAGCTCCAACACCTGTGGTGACGAGCCCCTGAGCAAGTCCCTGACCGCTCTGTGACTCAGTTTCCTCATCCGCCAAATAGGAAGGTCACTGGAGGAATCGACATTGTAATAGATGTTGGTCACTAAATGGTCATTGCCAGTGAAGAGGCTTCATGTCCAAGGCTGGCACGTAGTAGGACAGCAATTCATACCAGTTCCCATTCCCTTCACACCTGTGATCTCGGGGCCATGGGGACAACGGTGGATAGGGGGACGTCAGAGGCTGATCCACAGGACTCAGTCACTTCTTGGAAACAGGAAGGAGAGAGGAGAGGGGAAGGAGCATGATGAAGCCTTTGACAGAAATGGGGCAGCCGGGAAACGGGGTTTGTTATGGGCATTTAAAAAAGATTCATTCAGGGCCGGCCCCGTGGCTTAGCGGTTAAGTGCGCGCGCTCCGCTGCTGGCGGCCCGGGTTCGGATCCCGGGCGCGCACCGACGCGCGGCTTCTCCGGCCATGCTGAGGCCGCGTCCCACATACAGAAACTACAAGGATGTGCAGCTATGACATACAACTATCTACTGGGGCTTTGGGGGGAAAAATAAATAAATAAAAATCTTTAAAAAAGATTCATTCAAAAGAGAAACAGAAACATCCCGACAGCTGCCTGATAAACCTTAACCTTGGTGGGTAGTGTCTGACAGAATCTCCTCGGCATTTAAGCACATACATAACCACATTCCTGTCTGGAGGGAGGAGAATGGACAAGATGACCTTTCACAGTCCTTTCCAATCCTTTAATGTTGTGACAAAGCTATAAAATACTACCCAGATGACTGAAACACGTCAAGACAAATCTCCTGATCACGCTTACAGGGCTCTGCATGATCTGGCTCCTGCCTTCTTCCCCAACCCTATCATCCCCATGCTCCCACCAGCCTCCCTGTCTCAGCCTTACTGGCTTTCTTTGTGACGCTGATACTAGTTGTGCTCCCTCTGGCCACAGGGCCTTTGCACATGCTGTTCTTATTGCCTGGAATGCTGTCCCTACTCCTCCTATCCAGAGTTCAGATTGCACCTCCAATGTCACTCCCCTAAGAAGCTGGCTCTCACCTCTTTGCCTGGGTTGTGGCCTGCTCACCTCTTTCCCCTTAGCACTTCTGCCATTTTTAATTTATCTCTGTGATTGCTGGATGAATGTCTGACTCCCTGCCTAGACTGTAAGCTCCCTGAGAAGTTGTGGGTCTGTGTCTGTTGTTGCTCATCACTGAACCCTCAGGCCTCACCTGAATTACAGACTTGCCTCCTGAACTTGGCCCCCAGGTGGTCACACAGGCACCTCCGACTTTTTTCCTGACAGTCTCATGAACTTCTCTCAAAAATGCTCTCTCCTCTTCTTATATCCCAACCTCAGTCAACGGTCTACTCCCTACCCAGGTGCCCAAGATGGAGACCCGCCTGCCTTCTTCATTCTTGTAACTGCCCTAGACCCAGGTCTGGTACAGCCGGGGGGCCCAGGACATGTTTGCTGAAGGAGGTGTGTGGTCTCACCACCCAGCTCAGCACTCTCTGCCCTGAGCATCCCCTCTCTGAACCCTCTGCCTCACCTCCTCCTCCTTTTAGTGTGTCTCGGAAAAATACTGGTAGCATATTTAGAAAAATTAAACTAAACCTGCCCTACCAAAATACAAACATTCCTTTCTCTTACATTTCCTGTTTCCCTGAGAAACGGAATAGTCAAAAATAAACACACCGATAGGATGGCAATATTTGTCTGCAAAGATGCTTTTCTTGTTCTCGCCCGGGTGATGTTTATGGCACAGAACAGGCTCCGGCTGCCAGCCCTTCTCCCATGAGGATTCTCCGGGGTGCTGCTCACAGTTCAGACAACATCCCCAGCGAAACTGAGGCTCTGGGGAAGGTCTGAAGGATCCAAAGAGCCAAAGACCATGGATATATTGGCTACGGAGTTTCACGTCCCCCTACTGAGTTTTCCATTATAATTCACTTTTATTCACAGTCTTGTTCCAGCTCCATTTCTAGGTGGGGAAAAGCCTCCTTGACAAGCCACATAATCCCTAATATGGGAAATTATTGTTCTTCTTCTTAGTGACTTCACAAAATAGCTTAATGATAATTGCCCTACTTCAGGATCCACATTTCTTCGCTTCAGTTTTTGTTCACAATGTAATGTCTTATGATTAAAAGTAAATGTAAAATTTTGGTTAAAGGTTCTCTTGGCGTTGCATAGAACAAATACTGCTTACTTGGGGCTATAAGCAAAGGGAGTTAGTTCCTCGGGTTCAGGGAAATTCTATTCGTGGAATGCCATAGAATAAGCAGGAAGAGTGAACACAGGCTTTGAAGCCAGACAGACTTGGGTTTAAATAATGTTCATGTCACTTCCCACCAGAGCATTCTCAGGCAAGTTTCTTAGCCTCTCGGGTCTCGGTTGCTTTCTCTGTAAATGGGTTCGGCACACCATCCATTAAAGTTATTGTGAAGATTTGAGTTTGTGTGTCAAATACATGCTAGGTATACCTGGATCCAAGCCAGAAATTCTCTGGGGATAATTTGGACTAATACTCACTTAAAATCAATCCAAAAACCCCAAATTACCACCTGATGCAGTTATGGACATTTTCTTTTTTAAAGTTTTCCTTTTTATACTATGTATTATAAAAATCTGCTTTGAAATTATTTTAAAAATTATCATTGGATTGATATAGTGGATTGACCTGATATTCTTTGTATATAGAATGACTCTATGTACTTATTTTTGTATGCAGAAATGTACTCAGCCTCTGACAACTGCGCGCTGCCTGGTTTTTCGCCTGTAAATCTTGCATAACCTTTTATTTAATTCAGTGAGATCTGACGTGCCATAGCCACAGCGATGGGGCCTGACTGTTTTCTTTTTAAGTAACAGCTTTATTGAGTTATAATTCATATACCATAAAATTCACCCTTTTTAAAGAGTACAATTCAGTGTTTGTAGTATATTTACAGAGTTGTGCAATTATGAGCCCTGTCACCTAATTCCAGAATATTTGCATCACTCAAAAAGAAACTCCATACCCATTACCAGTCATTTCCTACTCATCCCTCCCTCCAGCCCCTGGGAGCCAGCGGTCTACTTTCTGTCTCTATAGATTTGCAAGTTCTGGAAATTTCATATAAATGGAATCACACAATATGTGACCTTTTGTGTCTGGCCTCTTTCATTTAGCCTGTTTTCAAGGTTCATCCGTGTTGAAGCGTGCATCAGTACTTCATTCCTTTTTATTGCCAAATAATATCCCATTGTATGCATGGTACCTGGCTTTTAAATACATCTAGGAATGGCCTGGATGTGTATTTCCCGTGACCACAAACTAGGAAGGCAAATGAATGTCTTAGCAAGTTTCAACGAACAAGGATAATACTTTGGCAATGCCGTGGATCAGAAATAACTACAATATCCCGCTGGGCGTCTCGTGAATTTATAACACTTGGGAGGGGGGAGGATTTTTTTTACTGGTAAATCAACACTGGCCTGCAGGTACTTGCATCCTGTGTGTGTCAAACCTTGTCTGCCTCATTCCCCACTGTTCCTTCAGTCTTTGCAGACGGCCCAAGCCAGATTGTTAGTCCAATTATTGGAGCAAGCAAGATCTCAGCTTCCAGCACATTCTTAGGGACTCTGTCATCCCATGAACAAGTTGATAAAGAGAAAGGCTAAGAAAGAAGAATGTTTAGGAGCCAAAGAAGAAAGCATCAAGAAATATTGGTATTGGGTACCCATGAGCAGAGCAAGAGAGAGAAAATTATGTCTAGTTCCCTCTCCTCCTTACAAGATCATCGTCCCTTCCCTTCTGAAAATGGCTTTAACTTCCCAAACACTCCTGGCTAACTTTGAAGCCATTCAGAGAGGAAGCTGTGAGGTGTGCATTTTATAATCCTACCAGCAAAGCTAAAATTGTGATTGCCCTTATATATTTATTTTCACGTGTATTTGTTTGAGCTCCATGAGGCCAAGGCCAGCATTCACTTTGCTCATCATTTGCCCAGCACGTAGCAGGTGTTTCGTAAGTTTGTTCGTAAGTTCAATCAACAAATTTGATTGAATTTGTTGAATGAATGTAGAAACGTAGAGTGTGAGAGGTGTAGAAACGTTAGGTGTTATTATTATTATTGCCGCCATCTCATTATTATTGTGTATTGATGAGCTACGTTTAGAGGTGCCCTCTCTGTATTGAACCTTCTGCCATTCCAGTGACTGGTTTTCTCTTGGTGTCTCTGTTCTTTTTCAGATCCATTAGGGCACCCAGCCTTTTTTAGCCTCTCCTTCCCATTTCCTGCATCTCTGGAAGAGGCTGAAGAGCATAGAGAGCACTTAAAAGTACAGGCTGCCTGGGCTGAGCACCGGGCTCTACCACTGCCGAGCTGTGTGTCCTTGGGCAAGTTACTTTACTTTTCTGTGCCTTAATCTCTGCATTTATAAATAGGGCTAAAAGCAGTATGTTCTTCAGGGTTTAAATGAGTTAATATACATAAAGCACTTAGTCGGACACACAGAGAATGCTAGAATCCTGCTGGCTATTGGCATTATTAATGTAACCCAACACTATTCTTGCAACTGATGCTCTGTCTCCCTCCCACGCTGCTCTTGGCTTTCCAAGGTGACACCTGCCAGGAGGAATCTGGCCTTCCGTGTGAGAGGCTGGCAGGGGTTTAATGGACTACTCGTGTGGGCATAAGTCTGCAGCAGATGGACGTGTGTTGGCAGCAGGGAAGGATGTCTTGAGGTGACGACTCTGAGCCTGAAGGGAAAGATGGACGAGGGTCCTTCCAGCTCCTTCCTGGGCCTGGGGCCAGGCAGCTCTGTTTGGACACAGTGGAGAGATTTGATGACCCTTGAGGGTCATCCCAGCCACTAAGACGCCCCACTCTTCTTCATGATGCTATACCAGGGTCTCCTGCCTGACCTGACAGAGACATGGACCCCGACCTACCTGAGGGGGTCAGACGTGGGAAGGGACCCCCCGATCCATCAGCACAACAGAGCTCCTTCGTCACTTAAAGGAGGAAGCTGATCCTGGAGAGGCGGACGTCTCCAGCTAACATCCTTCCACCCCCCTTTGCTCTGCCCTTGGGAAACTGAGGTCCAGAAAGAAGACGCTTGCCCAAGGCTACACGATGAAGCTGTGAAACCAAGTTTTCAACTCAGGGGTGAGGGTCCTCTTCCAAATCAGAATTATTTCTGTCCCAGCTCCTGTCTTCTTGACTTTTAAATATTTATTTATTTATTTATTTATTTAGAGTGTGTGTGTGTGTGTGTGTGAGTGTGTGTGTGAGGAAGATCAGCCTTGAGCTAACATCCAATGCCAATCTTCCTCTTTTTGCTGAGGGAGACTGGCCCTGGGCTAACATCCATGTCCATCTTCCTCCACTTCATATGGGACGCGGCCTCAGCATGGCCGGAGAAGCGGTGCGTCGGTGCGCACCCGGGACCTGAACCCGGGCCGCCAGCAGCGGAGCGCGCGCGCTCAACCGCTAAGCCACAGGGCTGGCCCTTGACTTTTAAAAAAATTTCTTTCATGGAACACATGTTCCTGTGCCTGCCCCGTGGAAGCAGCCCCTGACTCCAAGGAACCTTTTATTCTGCAAGTTCCAGACAAATGTAGAAAAAGAAATACTCTTTAATGAGGAAGAATAGTGAGATGCTTAAAAAATACACCTCGCCTTTATCGAGAGTTGACCGTGCTAGGCTCTGCTCAGTGCTGACAAGCTTCCTGTGGGAGCCTCACAGCAACCCTCTGAGATGGACGGACGGAGAAGGGGCAGGGAGGGACCACAGGCACAGGGTCACAGTGATAGTAACTGGCAGGGCCCCTCTTTCGTCCCAGCTCTGCCTCCTTCCAGAGGCAGTGAGAACAACCACCAGGTGGAAACGCTGCTCTCGTGTGGGGAGCCTGGTATACGGGAATGCACGCTCTCATAAAGGAATGATATTGGTCTCAAAAGCTGGCCATGACGCAGTTTTAAACCCCGTCAATGTCATCCCAGTGTTCAGAGAAGATGTCAGACAGCCTTTGTTCCCCACTTGCCTGCAGCGAGTGGAGATTTGGGGAGAAGAGGGCCAGTCTGGGGCTCATCCTCATCCTCCCACATTGCACGACTGTGCCAGAGGAGGCAGCCCTGGCTCCCCTGAGAGAAGGGCGGGTTCCCAGGCGGGACTGGGGCAGCATCTCAATGAGGAAGAGCAGGGAGTGCAACGGGGCCTAGAGTCTCCATAAGTTCTTCAGGTGAAGGTGTGGAAGCAGACGTGGCTGAAAGCAAAGCCTCGAGACCCATCCTGGGTCGTGACTGGCCTGCAAGATGGAGAATTCTGGGAACCTGAGGTTTCCAGGGAATGCTGGATGACAAAACTTCTAGGTAAGCTCTGGGAGGAGAGAGAAGCCCTCCTTTGCACCCAGCTGGGAGGTGGAGGGGGAGTGACAGGGCTGAGTGTCTATGGAGGGGACCCCGAGGGAAGGGTGCAGGGTTCCCAGGACTAGCTGTCTTGCCTGGGGGAGCCAGAAGGTGAGGGGTGAGCAGGAGCTACGGGGCAGCACAGCACTCAGCTGGTTGTAGCTCTCCACTGCAGGGTCTGCCCCTCAGGATGAGCAGGGAAATTTGCACCATCTCTCACAGAGGGGAAAAGTACCAGGACCCGAACAGACACTAGGGTCTGTACCAGAGGGCAAGACCTGTCTCTGGATGTAGGGGCCCCTTTAAGGGAGGGGTCGTGTCGGCCACCGATGATAGAGGCCAACAATTATTCAGTGTCCACATGTGGCGGCTCCACGACAGCTGAATAGACACATCTCATCTAACCCTAACGAGCCCTGTCGTGCTGCTGCTGTTACCCCTAATTCACAAATAAGAAACTGAGATGGAATGAAATATATCGCTCAGGTTGGCCGAGGTCAGAGTCTGCTTTGGGACCAGACTGCTTCTCACACAAGCCCTGGGGGACACAGAGGGGACCCAGGCCCTACCCTCAAAGGGTCCACAGTCTATTGAGGACAGCAGATCTCTAAATGAATGATTTCAACTCAACAATGTAAACGCTCAAGGGAATGATGAAAAAAATGCAGTAGAAGCAAAGAAGAGTGAGTGGTCCTCTGTGGGGGAGAGGGGTTGTTGGAAGAGGTGTTTTGGACAAGGTGACATTTGCATTGGGCTTTGCCGGTCAAACAGGAGTTTGCCAAGTGGAGGAACGGGCTTTCCAGGCAGAGGTATCCACAAGGAAAAGGCACAAAGGTGTGGTGTGAAAGTTCCTGGAGGATTCAGGAAACTTCAGCGCCAACCACAGGGGTAGAAGTTCAGTGGAGGGTGATCCTGGCAGAGCGGTGCTGGCCAGGGTTTCACATTCGAGAAGGACCTCAGATTTGGGCTCCTTAATGCTCTCTCCACACAGTCGTTGTACTGTGTGTGTGTGTGTTTGTGTTAAAAACACTGGTTTGTTAAATGTACAAATTAAAACTGTACCACAAATTTGGTTATCCTGTTTGGGAAGTTTTTAAAACAAACCTGGAGTCTCAAAAAAAATGAAAGACTGTCTTCATCTTTCAGAAATACATACTGAAGTATTTTCAGGTAAAAGGACATATTGTCTTGAACTGGATTTAAAATAATCCGGCCTGGGGTGGGGTGTAGCGGAGACAAGACTGAGCCTGTACTGAAGTGGGGTGATGGGCCGTGGAGGGTCATTATCTTATTCTCTCTACTTTTGCGTATGTTTGAACACTTCCGTAATAAAACAATTTTTTTTAGACAAGGCCCCCCTCCCTCTGAGTGGTCCTGGGGAGCACCAGGAAGCCCCTTACAGAAGGAAAGATGAATGATGGGGAAGAAGGGGACACAGGCCTGAAAAGTAGATTGGAGCCAAACTGTAAAAAGCCTTGTAAACTATTCTGAGAGGATTGGACTTCATCCTGCACATGACGGTAAGCCCAGGGAAGAATTTTAGTAGGGGAATGACGCTGCTAGATTTGCATTTGGGAAAGACCACTTCTGGGTGGTTTGGGAGATGGAAGGGGTACGTGTGTGTTTGGGGAGGGGGCTTGGGGTCAGGCTGAGGGTCTAGCCCAGGGCCTGCAGAGAGCAGGTCAGCTGTGAATGTAAGTGGTGGACCTACCTTCTCTTCTACACTGTCCCTAGGCTGTGCCACCAGGGAGGACCCCAGCTAAGACAGCGGCCACCGGACAGAAAGGAGGGAGGCATCTGAGCGAGAACTCTTTAATCTTTGTCTTCCCAGGATCACACTCTATTCTGGTTCCTTGTCACAACCAATAATTACTTATTGCAATATGTCAATAAGAATTATTACTGACTGGCTCTCTGGCTAGACTAGGTGTAGCCTGACCATACCCTCCCTCCTCCCTCCTTATCCCCAGAGCTGGCACGATGCCTGGCAATAGTCAACGGTTGAGTGAACGGATGCAGAGCACAGGGCTGTCTCTGATCACTGTCTTTGATGAATGAATGACTGAATCCAGCACAACACCGGACACACAGTAGCCCCTCAATAAATGTCTGTGCATTGGACTGAACTGATGTAAAATTGCAGGACACCGGTGCCGGAGGGGAGCGAGGAGAGTTGGGATCTCTCCTTAGGAAAAAGCAATTTCCTCCTAGCACAAGAGCTTCCAAAAAGGCAGTGGTTTCTAAGCTGAAAGGGAATGGGAAAAAACAACCCGGGCACAAGGTTTGTTCATTAATATGTCAGCCCTCGAAACTTATGTCTCCATTTCTCTCTTGGCTCCTTGATGAGGTGCTTCCTCTGTTTCAGATGGATGGTGTTTTTTTCTCCTTCTAAAAAAAGCTTCTAGATGCTTTTAAATTAGGCAAATGAGCAAGGGTAATGTTCATTTTTTCCTCCTTTCATTTTGAAAATGTGTGGCGTGCCAAAAGGCCTTTGGACAGAACGTTCAGAGGCTGCATAATAGAACAACGGAGACTGCCAAGCTCCTAAATCACTAACCAGACAGGACAATCTCAGCCCCAGGGACTTAGAGACCCCTGGGCCAGCACCATGAGTCCCCAACAAGTGAAAAGATGGCCCGCCGCCTGAGTTCTCAGCAGGAAAGGACGCCCCTACCTCGAGGAACTGGAAATTCAAAGTGGGCTACAGCTCCTTGAGCTCACGTTTCTAGGAGCTGCCTAGTGATGGAGGAAAGTGAGTCCTCTTCCATTCAATTTTGGGGAGCGCATCCAATGCCAATACCTCCTCTCTGACCTCCGTTTATACTCATTGGTAAATGAAGGACTGCAAAAGACCAGAGAGGCTCTAAACGCAGGTGTCTACCTACCATCTCCTCCCGGCTGCTCCTCTCTCTGTGGAATCTGTGAGGTCTAGAGCCTTGACGCTCAAAGTGTGGTCCCTGGACCACAGCATCAGCATCCCCTGAGCTCTTGTTAGAAATGCAGACTCTCAGGCCCTACCCCAGACCTGCTGTTTAGATTCCACATTTTAACATGATGCTCAGGTGATCTGTGTGCATGGTCAAGTTTGAGAAGCACTGGTCTACCTAATCAGACGATCTTGGCTAAGCCACTTTACCTCTTGGCTTCTATTTATACATTTATAAAACAAAAAGTATTCATTTCAATGGCATCTAGATCTGAAATCCTGTGAAGTACAAGACCTGCTAACAATTATCAGACTTTGATCCCACAACGTACATACGAGATCCATCCCTGTTCTGAAATATCAGGTTTTGAATTGGTCAGATAATGAATCGATACGTGTTCAGTGGAGGTCCCTGGGCCGGGCAGTGTTAGGGTGATGAGGAGGTACAAGTATGACCAGGCTTCCTGGAGATTCCAGGACAGCCCCATTTGAAAATATTGTGTCACATTATCAGCCCTTAAATCCCAAATTCTGGTTTGGAAAAGACAGGCTCCAGCAGCATTAGACAGAGTCTCAACTCATGGCAGATTGACTGCATTGATGATCCCAACTAACGACTCCTCTGTGTCCATAACCTTTACAATGTGACTTTACAAGTCCTTCCAACAAGAGGTGGAGTCTATTTCCCCACTCCCTGAATCTGGGGTGGCCTGTGACTTTCTTTGGCCAGGACGGTGCACAAGAATTGTTGTCTGGCTTCTGAGCCTAGTGCGCCTGGGCACAGCATGAGAGCAACAGGGAAGTCTCCCTTTGCTGGGCCACTTGTTTCAAAGGATGGTTACTGCTGCTTTAGGATGGGGAGGCAGGATAGAACTGCCCTGAGGGCCAGAAAAGGCTGGATCCTGGTCACCTTCACCATTTTCTGCCTCTTTCTTAGGGCAGGAATGAACCAGGAACTCATTCACACTAAGACGAAAATGACTTTCTTCGATTTTAATCCTTAAAATCCAGGCATTTTAAAAGGGGATGGATGAGTTTCCGAAAAGCCTGCAGCTCTGATTAAAAAACTCGCAGCCCGAGAGGTAGGCAGGAGAGCCTGGGTTTTGTGGTTGCTGTTCGCACATGGCTGTGTGGGTGGTGGTCTGTACAAGGGCGCCTGGCTGAGGGGGCGAGAACGGGGATGCAGTCCAGTCCGTGCTTCATTTGCTGAGCCAGGCCCCTGGGATGGGGACTGCTTTTCAGCCTGAAGAGAAAGCTGCTCTTTTCCAAATAATCCCCCTTGTAGGGAGAGTGCCTCTTTCCAAATTCACTCAAGGTCTCCATATATGTTAATCTCTACTCCAGAGAGAAGGATAGAGGAGCTGTGGGGATGGCCAGGAGGGGCTTGTAGCATCTGTTGGGGACTGACTGTATTGAGCACTGCCTGTAGCGCTCTCATCTCCTCACTTATCCTGCCAGTAACTCTACAAGGTAGGTATTATTATGGCCATTTTGCAGATGGGAAAACTGAGGCTCAGAGAGATTAAGAAACACGCCCAAGTTTACCCAGCTGAGGCATCCTGACTCAGATCTGTGTGACCATCCTGATGCCCAGGTGAGTCTTGCAGGCTTGAGAGAGGTGACAGATAGGTATGAGTCCTGGACTCAGATTCAACCTCACCTGCCTGACCTTGACACCTCATCGCCTCCCCTACAGAAAGGATGGAGTGAGCTCTGTAAGTACAGGCTGGTGGGGGGAATCTGAACCTCCACAAAAGGCCCTGTTTACCTAGTCTCACAGCTGGGCTGGATTAGTCCAGCTTCGTAAATAGCTTTCAAAAACCAGTGGGCTGGAAACGTCCAATTTGTCCTGGAGAATGCGCAGAGGCTCCACCCACACTCAGAAGCGTCCCGTGCCATCTCCCCCTGCCTGATCTCTCTATTCTGTGGCCCATCTCCATCTCCTTCCCTGGGCCTCGATGAACAAAATCTCTTAGCATTTTTTTCCACCTCCATCCCTACCTTTGTCAAACTCTTGACAGACCAAATTGGAAGGAAAAGCAGAGAAGAGGAAATTCTTTTTAGTCTGGGCTTCCTGAATTTTCTTTTGCTTCCTCCTCACTTCTGTGAGGCCTACCTTGATTGATTTGAGGCCCCGGGTCTTGGGAAAACTAGAGGCTGTATTTGGGGCCATTAGTGAAGCCCAGGGATCCTTCATTCCCGAAGGGCAGCTGAACGGGAGGTCCAGGGTGGCCTCAGAGGAGGGCAGCTGGAATGTGTTTTCTCACAGTCAGACTTTGGTTAACATTCTAGAAAGTCAGAGCCGGGAGAGACTTACAGATCAGTAAGTCCAAAAGGCTCTGATCCTGGGATCCCTCGCCGGGCTGCAAGGGCGCTGTGGACCTCCAGAAACGGATGCAAAAATCTTCCTCTGTATGTGCAAGGAATTGCATTTTTCAGGGAAAGGCTCCAGGCTTCTTCTGTTTCTAAAAGGGGGCTGAGACACTCCCTGCTAAAAGTTAAGAGTATTGGATACTTCTGGTTTATCTCGTATTTTATGTAGAAGGGGAAACTGAGGCCTGGAGAGGGGAAGTGTCATGCTCAAGGTCATTGAAGTGACAGAGCTCAGATTAGAGTCCAGCAGAAATATAGGTTAGGAGTGGGGGTGGGACAGACTTGTTCTTCCTGAACACATTTTCCCCAAATGGGACCTTTTCAACAGTGTTTGCTACCACAGGTTGACCAGATAGCTGTTAATGAGTAAGATGAAAGACTAGCAGAAGCATGAAGGCAAGATTGCGAACCATGGGGGAAGGTACTCAAAGGCTGTCAAAGGAGAGAGCTTTTTAAATATATAACACACACCTGCAATTAATGGCAGTCTCCACCCCGCCACCCCTACCTGTCTGCCCAAGCCCAGCTGGCGAACCTGGAGATGCCCCTGGATTGCTGGAATCCAGGAGTGCTGCTTCCCAGTTCATTGCTCTTTCCTCCTTGCCTTTAATTCAATATTTATTGATTTCTCAACTCCATACCAGACACCAGGACACAGTAGTGAACAAGGTCCCTGCCTTCACGGAACTTATTCAAATTGAGAAGACTGGTGACATCTTTATAATAATAAGAGTGACTCGGGTCCAGAGTGGGGTGGCACAACTCTGTTGGAAAGAGGCTGTTCCTTGAGTTTTGAGGTGCCCCCTCCCTCCCCAAGAGAGGGCTCTGGTGGGAAGAGATGACACTAAGGCTCATTTGTTTCTGAATTGACATCCTCCATCTCAACAGGGTCCATGAGGTTTTCCTGACTCCAAGGACACTGCAGCTTCCCAGCTCATAACAAATGATGCTCATGAGCATGCCAGCCCTTTCTTTCTATGAGGCAATCCTCCGAGGCCTTTGCCAAGATAGACTGTTTGGCCTTCTGCCTTGAAAGTTGATCCTCTTCCGAGTCTGATTATTGCTTTTCTGAAACACAGGGACAATGACATCATTGCTCCCTCCCTGGCTTGGGGATTTGATGGTCAGCATGAAGTCAGGGTTTGGAAGAGTGCCTGCTGTTTGCCAATGCCCAGGGAGGCCTGGGGTGGGGCCGTGGAGTGAAGCAAACTTGTGAGGGAGGGATGGGCTCCGTGAGGTCCCCAGAGACTGGGCGGGGGGTTCACTTTTCAATCTGTTGCCGGCATCTGGGTCTGCCTTGCTGTACACAGGAAGGGCAGCATCCTGATGAGTGCTGAGCTGATGTTCAGTGGATACGCACCTGCCTGGCTATACCAGTTGTTAAAATATTTAAATAGTTTCATTCCCGTTGGTAATTATTTGCTGGGATCATTTCCTGCCACCCCGGCCCCCCTGGCCTCTCCCCTGGGCCAGCTCTCCACAATTCCTACCATCCAGCACCTCCATGGACCTGTCTACCAGTCCTCTGATGGTCAGTGCCCATGTCATACTGTGGATAAAGAGTGTGGCTACTACCCCTCACAAAGGGATGTGATGACTTTGGCTGGTCCTGTGGGGGCCAGACACCCGCAGAAAGGCACTGCCAAGTGAGTTATGGGCAAGGTCTCCCTCTTAGGTTCCCAGGCCTGGGCCCTGCCAATAGGAATTCCCTCTTGCCACCGTGGGGCTCAGTCCTTGCATAATCAAGGGTTAACGCTTCCTTTGCCAGAGGCTGGAAGGCATCTCAGAGGTGTTCTAGTCCAGCCCACTCTTTGTACAGAGGAGAACCTGAAGGAAGAGGAAGTCATTTGTTAAGTCAGCAAGCTGGTGACCAATCCAAGCCTTCTGACTCCTTTAGGTCCTGACACCCAAGGTAACACCTGCTGTACCCAGAAGAGTCTGAACTTGGGAAGAAAGATCACGGATGCTGAAGTGGTCTACTTCTTCCATCTAGGGCACAACTTTCCCAAGAACAAAAAGCTAGACAGTGACATGCAGTGAGAAGACTCTGGGCCACAAACGGCAAATTTGAGTGCTCAGAGGGGCCAATGAGTGACTGATGTCAGCGGGGAAGAAGTGGTATCATTGCCATGATACCCCAAGTGAGTGAAAATCTTGGCTTCAAAGACCATGAAGATGTTCCTGATTTTCTCCTACCCCTTGTTGGCTCCCTCCCTGCACCTGTGGTTGGTTCAGCAGAACAGCTGACATTTTCTCTAGTTTGAGTGGATTTCAGACTTAGCATCAGTGGGGAGTCAGTCACAATCACTTTACTCAATAACCTGGCATGTACCTATGCAGGGGTCTCCATCTGGCAGTCCCTGGGCTGAATGTGGCCTGCAGATCTATTTCATCGGGCCTTCCCAGTGTTGTTGATTTTTTTTTTAATTGAATAAGTTGCCAACATTTATGAAGTGGGAGATTTCATATAAAAACTTGGATACGGGGCTTTTCTTGAATAATTGTTAGGGATCTGGCCACCTGTGTACCCATATTTCTGTAGGCGAGGTCAGCTCCTTTTAGATGGGGCATGTATTCCTGCCACCACCCACCCACTTCTCCCTGGCTGGCATTGGTCATTTGCTGGCCCAGAGGCACTCAAGTTTGCGATCCATGGCCCAGCATCTTCTCACTACTTGACACTGCCATGCTGTTTGTTTCTTGGAAAACTTGTGCTCTGGATGGAATAAATAGACCACTTTAGCATCCAAGATTTTTGTCACTAAGTTCAGTCCCTTTTGGGTAAGGAAGATGTTCAAGGTCTTAGGCCTGTCACAGGGACGTCATTGGTTGACCCACCTCCTTCCCCGGCAGTGGCATTCTCTCCACCCAGTGCCAGCTCTCCAACACCTGACAACCACGGCTGAGTGCTGCACCAGACCACTGCATTGCACAGACATTTGCTGAACACCTGTGATAGATCCTGCATGGGGATTCAAGCACGAAAAAGACCGTTTTCTGGCTTTTGGGTTAAGGATCTCAGTCATATTGTGGGGAATAGACAAAGACACAGATGGCTAAAAGTAAAAGTCAAATATTCTATGTCATGTGAAAGGTTTCAAGAAGACAGCTCGAATCTAGCTCACATGTACTTGGGGAAGGGATAGGAGGACTCAGGAAAGGCTTGATGAAGGAGGCAGTGTTTGAGATGGCCCTTGACGGATGACTAAGATCTCAAGGGATGGGAACTGGTTGGGGTGAAGGGAGGAAGGGGTGTTCAGGCAGGCAGAGGGAATGGCTTGAGAAGAGGCTGGAGTGGGGATGAGGGTGTGTCATGCAGCAGAGTGTGGCTGGATTGCAGAGCCAGCTGGGGGATGATGTGGGACGGTTGGAAAGATGGCTGGAGCCATGCCTGGGAGAGCTTCGATTGCCCTGGTAGGAGCTGGGATTCGATGACGGCTGGGAAGCCCATTGAAGTGTAGACAAGGGAGAGGGGTTATCGGTAATTTACAGCTTGTTTTGCAGAGGGAAGGCAAGGAGGAAAGCAGATGGGCATTTGAGCAGAGGTGGGAGGGAAGGGGACACCGTTGACACCCTCCAATCGGGATGGTGGAGAACGGAGAAGAAGAATGGGAACTTGGAGTCATGAAGTTGCCATCCTAGGAATCACGGAGTTTCCAGTCTGGAAGAGGTTTGGAGACAGGCAGCTCAACCTCCTCATGTCACACTGGAAGACACTGAGAGGCTCCGAGTGGGGAGGTGGGGGACATGAATCCTGGGAGTGTGCAAATGCGTGTTGAAATGATTAAAATGTTGATTTCTGCCTAGAACTGACCTGGTAAAATGGAAAGTAAGGTCCGCGCACACCTGGTTGGTTGGTTATAATTTCCAAGTGAAAGTGTCATCTCTCACCTTCCCTCCCACACTCCCAGGGAGCCCTCCTCTTTGGAGGAGGCCCCCAAATGATGCACTGACGTCCCCACGTGGGCTCTCAGTTCCCATGTAGGGCCTGATCCTGGCTTAGGAGTTGGGGTACGGTGAGCAGTGCAGCTCCCCCTTCCTGCCTGCCCTCCTCCCAGGCATGTTATGTAAGTGGGCGGTGGTGGCCGGGCAGGCTGGTGGCTTCCTGCAGCAGCGGCAGGGCCGGGCATCCGAGCTGGCACCGCTCAAGTTCACCACAGCATTCTGAACATTTGGGAACACAGGAAAGGCTGCGTTTTTTAAGTTCCCTTTGTTTTCAAGGAGGGTCTGGAGCCCTCGGGGAGGAGAAAAACAAAACCAGGAAAACAGATGACTTGCTTTGCAAAGACACTGCGTATATTTGCTGCAGCTTCTGTGAGGCCTAATGCACCCCCACCCCTGTGCACATATGCACCCCTACACACCCAGACACACACACACCCCTTCACATACACTTGCCACAGGCATGCAGAGACACAGACACACCTAGGAGCTGAGACTGTGTCCACATAGACACCACCCAAACCTTACAACAGAGGAACAGCACACACACAGACGGCAAACCCAAACATATGCACCTAGAAACATGGAGATCCCTATGCAGAGAGATATGTATAAGACACCCAGATAGACATCACCACACAAAGACACCCAGAAACAAAGACACGCTTGGAAACTCTGAGACAGCCATTCTCATAGAAAGATCCACAGACTGAACACACACACATGCAGACACATACACACACACACCACACATACACACGTGACACTGATGTACTCATCCCTTCTTCTAACCCCGGGCTCCACTTGTACAAACACAGAGGAGTATTTTTCCAAGGGGCCAGGGAGTCAGTTCGCCCCTGGGGAACCTCTGCATCTCTAAAGGAGATGTGTCCACATATCGCGGATCTCGTCCCTGCACACCCCTCAGCCTGCTGTCCTCGTAGCCTCGGGCCCTCAGCCCTCTGGAGAGAGTGGGCAGGCAAGATAACGTTTCAAAGGCTCCACGGTGCAGAGGGCAGCAAGTCCTTTCACTTTTCCCCCTCTCCCTGTGGTGTTCGTGTTTCTAGAATGTTCCACATAGTGTCCTCATTTAATTTACAAGTTCGAATTCTTCTTTCACAAAGTAAACTCATGACGATTGAGGAGAAGTGAGGGGTGAGAGGCAGGGAGAGGCCCCAGGGGGAGGCATCTGGGGCTGGTTGGAGAAGCCATGTCATCTGTCTTGTCCCGGGGGATTTCTGTACATTTCCAGTTTGGTGCTGATAAAGTGTAGCCCAAAAGGGGCTGGAGAAAAGAGGTTTGAAGAGAAGATATGGGAGGCAGGTAGGAGGGTCCTAAAATTCCTCTGACAACAAAATGAGAAAAATTAAATGTCACTGGAATCTTTAGGTACCACTGAAAGATGTCTGGTTCTCCCTCCTGTAACCTGTGCTGTTACTAGGAATGTTTCTTTTGGTGTGAGTTTCCTAATTGAAATGGAAAAGTGGGGGCCTTTCTCTGGAGGAAGAGGCTCCTTTCTCCCTGAGGAGAGGCCCAGTGAACTGTGGGGCCCTCTAGGGAGGGGATTAGCCCCAGCTGGCTCCCCACATCTGGGGACTGTGGCCTTTCTCTGCCTGTTGGACAGAATCTGTGGCTGTCCAAGAAATCTGGAAGGTTAAGGAGCTTGGAGCCCGGGAGATGGAGGATGAAATCCCCAGGTGAGGCTCTTCCCAGCGTGCTCCCCAAATCTTTGGTGAAACCCAGTCTACTCAGGAATTGCTTAGGGTTTGAGTGTGGGATCCGGGTTAGTGACAGCAGAATAGCAGCCCTGGAGGTAGAAGGGGAGGTTTGCCGGTCCTCCAGGAATTTGCATAAATCTCCCGGGAGACTGTGAAACGGATGAAGGTGCAAGAAAATTACATCTCCATCTCAGAGAGGCAGAGAGAGAGGCCCAGCTGACATCTGGGCAACACATGTAAAAGCTTTCGCAAACTCTAAAGCACTATGCAATGCAAAGAATCATTTACTACCCTTGTTACAATATATACAAAAACCATCATCAAAATGTTTGTGTTGAGTGGTTGATAATTATGAATGTAACTATGAAAGAGGCTGGAAAGGGCAGATTCCCCGGGTCAGATCCCGGGGGAAGCCAGCTCGGGCTTTTTCCGGGAGGCAGCCGATGTGGGGTGGGGAGGTTGGTGGGCAGAAGTTTGCTTCTCCCAGGAGCAGCTAACCCCTCTCTAACCGCCAGGCCTCAAACAGCTCCCCCTTCTCTTGCTATCTTTTCTGTCATCCACAGGTTTATTTAAACACTTTCTAACATTTTTCTTTATATTTTGCAGAGCTGCTCCCTGGGAGCGTCTGTTGCAATGTGTCTTCTGGTCCAGCTCCCCAGTCTAAGTATCTCTCTGCATGTTCTCCTTCCGAGGTCCTCGAATCACGATGGCGCCACTGATGCTGACCAGGAGAGGGAGGCCACGTGAGGGGTGGTTAAGAGCATGCGCCCTTAGAGGCACTGGCCTCAGACAGGACATTTAAGGGGGCGCCCCAAACTCAGTCATCAAAATAAACATTGTAGGGTAACATTTTTAAAAAGAAAAATCAATGCAGATAAATCTGTGATGGACAAAACACCGACATTTTAAATAAAGGCAAGAGGCCACCCTGCACTTGTGAGATCCTGCCTCACTTCCCCACCCTGATCCTGGCCCTGTGTAGATTTGAGTCTTCCCTCTGCCTCTTATTAGCCGGGGCCCACTTTTCTTTTTTAAGAAGTCGGTCTAGTTTACATATAGCAAAATGAAAATCTAAGTATCTCAAGAGCACAGCTCGATAACTGCTTACATATGGGTACAGCTGCATGATCACCACTTGATCAAGATATAGGAACTTTCCATCGTTCCAGAAAGTTCCCTCTTAGGACACCCTTTCTCGCTTGAAATCCTTCAACGGATTTCTGCTGCCGCCAGAATAAAGATCAGACCTCTTTGTGCTGGCTTCTTCAGGGGCTGCTGAGGTGTCTCCTACCCTTCTATGGGAAGCCAAACACAGGCGTGTTTGACCTGAAGGCTCTGGTCTGCCTAGCACACCACACTGCTGAGCCTCTTGAGGCCAGACTTGACCCTGCTGAGCCCATTTTGAAATCCGCAGCAATTTGGACCCTTAAATCATCCGAGCGTATCTTAAGCACAGCTCTGCTTAAGGCTTAAGACTAGGGATCCTCAAGTTCCTTCAGGTACAAGGAGAAGAGAATCAAAATCCATCCGAAGTCAAATAATTCACAGATCCTTAGGGCAAGAAGGACCTTTGGAAACATGTGGCACAGTCTTGGGCTTTCCAAGATGGGCAATCTTAAAGGTGCTGTGTCTCTCCTCAGGTCCCAGTAGTAATTACACTTTTTATTGAATAGTTACTACACGCCAGGCATCAAAGTGCTTTACATTTATTATCTCATTTAATCTTCCCATCACCCTCTGAGGTGGGCACTATTCAGATTCTTGTTTTATGGACGAAGACACTGAGGCCCAGAAAGGGTAAGTGACTTGCCTAAGGTCCCACAGCAACAAGTGGGGATGTAGTATTTGAACCTGGAGTAATCCGACTCCAGCACCTCCACTCTAAATGCTGCTTTGCCCAAGCCAGAGCCCTTTATATGCCACCAGAGGCAGGGAATGAATAGTCTATGAGGCAAGGAATTTGCTTTTGGCTCTTAGATTTACTTCCTACAAAAACAAGTCAGATAGTGAAGGGCCAGGATCCTGTCGCCCCTTCTGTTGGTTCACCAGGCGCCAGAGAGACGCTGCAGATCGGCAGATGGAGGCTGCCCTGGGCAGATAAAGGTGTTACAGCAACTCTTGGACTGGCGGCTTCATTGCACAATGCAGGGGTGTTGGGGGTATGCGAGTGGGCGAGCTCCCAGATCACCAGGCACGTTGCAGAGCCCCCCGTGTTCCAGCACTGGCAGCCAGGATGCCACAGGAGGAGGGGCTGGTGATTCTCCCAGGACACTGGAGGTGGCAGCTTGCTGTTAAGAAAAGAGACTTGACCTGGCCACTCGGACATAGGGCTCTGCTCCGCACGGGGCAGCGTGCTATGATGGCTGGAGCACTCGCCCGGGCCTTTGGAATCCCAGCTCTGACATTTTCTAGCTATGTGACCTTGGGAAACCTACTTCCTCTCTCAGGGTCTCAGGGTCTCATCCCTAAATGAGACTGTGTTTGTGAGTGCGCAGTGTCTGGTAAGTCCTAAATTAACGGGAAATAGCAGCGTGACCTTGGGCAAGACACCTTCCCTTCGGTGCCTTAGCTTTTTCATCTGTGAACCCTCAGGGATGGGCCAGATGACCTCAAAGAGCCTTCCCGCCCTGAGAGTTTATGACTGTGAGTCTGTAGCTCTGCGCTTAAGGGTTTGGGGCAGGAAGCTTAGCGCTGGGGCAGAAGCCCTCTAGGCCTTCAACTCTGTTTGGCAAACACCCTCCTGAACATTCTCCTTCCTATTTTTTTCTCAGCTTGGCTCAAGGGTTGGTTATATTACTGGTAGAGAAATAAACCAAAAAGCCAGGGCAGTCGCTGCTTTGCTGTGTTTTCTTAATCTCATTTTCTATTTATGTAATGCACATGGGGTTTGCAAGACCCGGGGCTGCCGTGGATGTCTTTGGCACTCACTTCCATTAGTTCATTGTGTGGTTATGGATAATAATATAAAGCCCTTCATTGGCCAGCACTTGACAGTTTATACAGTGGTCGGGAGTGTTGGCTGTGAAGCCACAATCCTCGGGTTCTAGCCCAGCTTATCCACACAGAGGCGATGACTTCAAGCAACTTCTTTCTTTCACTCTGTGCTTAGGTTTCCTCATCTATCAAATGGGAGAAATAACAGCGCTTTGCCCCCTGGGGCTGTTGCGAGGATGAATTGATTTGACGTCATATAAAACACTTAGCATCAGGTCCGTAGAAATAACTAAAGTGTCGGCTACTATTTTTATGAAGCATTTCATATTTATTTTCTGATTTGACATCCCTATCCACTCTATCAGGCTGGTATGATTTTATCACCCCTATTTTTAGCAGAAGAAACAGGCTCAGAGGGGCAGACTCACAGTCAGTAAGTGGCAGAGCCCCTGGTTTCTACCCTGGGGTCTCTGAAACCAAGGGAGGCCATTTTCCACAGTCCCCCAAGGACCTGACTCTCTGTGGAATGATAAGGCAGTACTGGATAAGTGCAGCCTAAAGCAAGGTTGGTCCCAAGTGCATAGGCACTGAGAAAAGGGGGAATCCTGGAGGCTGGGAAGGCCTTTGGGCCTTGGGGGGGACCCCAAGGGCAGTTGGCTTGGACGTCCTGGTGGAAGGAGAGGAAAAGGCATTGCAGAAGGGAACGGACACTGGCAAAGGCTTGGCTTCAGGGATGGACTTAGCCTATTCACAGGACACTCAAGGCCCTGCCCCCTGGGGCATAAGGTTCTTAGAGGCAAGTTGTAGGTGATAAGAATAGAAGCAATACTTCCTAACACGTACCGAATGTTTATAGGGCACTGTTCTGAGCCTTCTATAGGCAACAACATTAAATTCCCACAAACACCCTATCAAGTAGGACCAATATTATCCCTGTTATACAGATAAGGAAACCAAGGCACAGAGAGGTTAAGTAACTTGCTTGGGGTCACACAGCTAATAAACAGCAGAGCCAGGATTCAAATCTGAGTGGGCAGTCAAGCACCAGAAACTCTATTCTTAACCACTATGCTGAACTGCCAACACAATGGGAGCATGATTATCCAAATAACACATGATCCTCAGCATCTCCTGCTACATGCTGCGGCACTGAGTGAAAATCCTGGTTCCTGTGTTCACCAAGGTGACACAGACATAGTGCATTGCGGAGCAGGGGGTTCAAGGCCTCCTTGAGAAGGACTATAGGCTGAGCTCTCAAATGAGTATCTGACCACTCCCTCTCTGGTTCAATCCACTAGGTGGCCTCCAGCCACACAGGTGTTTGTGGTTCCCTTCTTACCCCAAGGGTTTCATGGCTTCCCTGGCTTTTGCTCACCTGTTCTCCTTTTACCCCCCTTCCTCACCAAACCCCTACGCATCCTTCAGGACTGCCCCCAGGCATTGCCTCCTCCGCAGGAAGCCCTCCTTGGTTTCCCCAGGCTGGGTTCCATGGCCCCCCTCTCTGCTGCTGTTGAACCCTCTGCCACCTCTCCCTTCCCACCGTGGGCGGGCATGATGTGTATCAGGAGCGCTCATGCGTTGTTCTCAACTTTGTACTCCTTATTTATCTATAATCCAATCAAGTGTCTATCTATCAATTATCTATTGACCATCTTCTATCTTCTTTATTTTATTTTCATCTTCAGAATCTGGTACTGTGTCTGGCATATATGCAGGGGCTCAGTCATCGTTGGTTGAAATAAATGGATAAAGATTCCCAGTGACTATGATAGCGGGAGATATTGATGCATAGTTGATACTTTGTCAACCCACTGACTTCATTTACTCAACCCAAATCAGGGCATATCTGTAAACAATGGGGCCAAATATTTGAAAAAAGGACTTCCAAGGAAATCGGGGCAAATACTGGACAGAAGCTTTAAAGGTCCCTGGTGTGATCCTGGGTTTCCGCTGACGGTGAATTTCCCAGCATCTGGCTCAGCGCCCGGCTCAGAGGAGACACTCAGTAGGTATGTGCTGGATGAAGGAACAGACCACCTTATGCAGAAACCCACAGCTTGAGGGTGTCTGTCCTCCAGGAGTCTGCTCTCTAAATCCGAAGGAGGCGACAGTCTTACGCAGACTCTCACATAAGCCCAGCAAATTTCCTGGCTCTCCCCAACTGAACCCAAAGGTTACTTTTGTTTTAATTGAGTTCATGTTTTTCTTTTGAAAAAATTTTAAGGGGGCCGGACCTGTGGTGTAGTGGTTAAGTTCAGTAGGCTCTGCTTCAGTGGCCCGGGTTCGTGGGTTTGGATCCCAGGCGCAGACCTACGCCACTCATCAGCCACGCTGTGGCAGTGACCCACACACAAAACAGAGGGAGATCGGCACAGATATTAGCTCAGGGCGAATCTTCCTCACACATACAAAAAACATTTAAGAAAGAATGAAAAGGAAAAAGAAAAAAACCTTGTTGACCACTTCCCTGCTTCAAATTACTAGGCAGCTCCCCAATAATGCAAGTGTTTTTGAACTTGGAACTTGACATACATATTTTTTTCCCCTGCAAATTATTGATAGAGAAGGAATCTGGAATTTCTGAATACTTTCTCCACTGAAATGAACCATTTTTCATTCCGGGGAAGCCTGCTGAGAACCCTGACAAGGACTGTGAGAAAGTCAAAATTATTTTGCTAGAACTGGTATTACAACCTTCCCCAGCCACCGGCAAAGAGGGAAGATGCAACTTGAAAGTGGCTGCCCTGTGACAGGTTGTTGCTAAATGTGTTTGACCCCTTGACCTCCCTTTGTTTGCAGTGAGATTAGGTAATGGTGAACTGGATCTTGGGGGGAACCACGCTGAACATTCAATATAGTTGGAACCGGACAGAAAAGTTGGCTTAGGGTCTTTGATTTCTTTCATTTTTCTTTTCCTTGGATATATCAAAGCCCTAGAAAGAGCAATGGGCCCTTTCAATGGGTGTCAGGAAATCTAGACCCCGGGCTCAATTCTGCCACTGATTTGCTGTGTGACCCTGGACTAGTTGCTCAACCTTTCTGGGTCTCAACGTCTTTACAAAATGAGACGGTCGGATCAGACAGGCAGTTTTCCTTTTTTTTTTTTTTTTTTTTAAAGCAATGGATCTCTTTTTGAAGAAATCAAATTGTACTCGGAGTCCTAGTATACAAAACCAGATAAAAGTGGAGCTGCTCCTCCCTGTCTAGCCCCCACCCCGAGCCTGACGCACCCAGCCAAGGTTGAAGTGCATAGTCTGAGAACACTGAACCAGAAACAACAACAACAATGAACATTTACTGAACACCACTCTGTTCTCCACGGGGAGTTCGGGGGGTTCCAAGGGTTCTAAATCATACCAACGTGAAGTGTTGGTAACCTGCCTTTAAGCAAGTACAACCTCTAGAGCCAGACGGCTCGGTTTCCGTCCTGACACTCCTGCTTGCTTGCTGTGTGACCCGCGGGAAATTGTCTCACCTCTCTGTGCCTCAGGTTCCTCACCTGCAAAATGAGGATGATGATGGTTCCACTTCCATAGGGATGCTGAAGACGTGACAAGGTCTTACATACAATGTGTTTAACAGCATGCCAGGTACACAGTCTGCGCCGTGGACGTGTCGGGTGTTACCACTAATCTCCACCACCCCCCTGGGCTTTCTTTGGCTTCTTTAATGTCCGTGGATCGAGTTCTTTCTCTTGGACGAGAGCTGTTGTCAGAACCCGTGGTTTAGCACCGTACCAGATGCTGCTTTGCATGGCTCTCCAGTGGTAGAAGGTCCCATCTCCTTCCCGTCTGATCTTGATCTGCCTCTTCAGTCTCCTGGTCCTTCTGCCTTTCGTCTCTGCAAACCCTGAGTTCTAGAACCACAAAACCATTTGCCCTCCACAGACACGCAGGCTTCCTCTTGCCTCTTTACCTTCGCACCTGCTGGTCCTGTGCCTGAAATGCCCTCTCCCTCCTCCCTCTGCCTGGCGAAGGACCAGTCTGTCTTCAAGTTTCAGTTCAGGCCTCATTTCCTCCAGGAAGCCTTCCCTCTTCCCCCCAGGCCATATTAGATGCCTCCTCTGCCCACACGCCCAGGTGTGAACCTCTGGTATCACACATTTATCATGTATACTGTTACCTGACTCCCTGCTAGACTATAAGCCCCTTGGGGACAGGGATTGTGTTTTTTTTTAATTGTGTGCCTAGAATCTACCACAGTGTCTGGCACAAGGCAGCTGTTTAGAAATGTTTGATGAATTAATGAAATGGTATTAATCTCCTTTAGATTAAAACCTCCTTGATGGATGACTTAGAGTTCCTAGACCAGTGGTTTTCAAACTGTGTTCCTCAGAGCACTAGGGGTTCCACTAGGGGGCTACTGTTGGGGTGGGGGAGGGGCTGAGCAGGTAGGACCCAAGCCCCCAGCTTCTCACAGTCTCCATAACTATGCTCACACTTGTCAGGGCACAGGGATTCCTCTCTGATTTAGACCACAGAGTCAGAAGAGGTATTACAGATAAGCACTGGGCTGTAAGTAGGAAGGCCCTGCTTTGTCCTGCAGCTTACAACGGGGTGCGCCGGGGCGCTGGCTCACCTCTCTGTCTCTTTGCAGCAATACGGGGGCAATCAACTGGTCTCTCAGACTGGCTGCAGGGATTAAATGTGGTTTTACGGCATCATCATCTAGAGAAAAGCCTAAATCAATTGTGCACAAATGGTGATTAAATCACAGGCAGTCGGCAGGACTGGCCTCCTTCTGACTCGCCATCTGAACAGTGGCACTCACGTGTTCAGAATGAGCACCAGCTCACTTGACTCCAGTGGTTCTGATACTCTAGTGCACTTCAAAGTTCTGGGGGACTGTGTTAAAATGCATATTTCAGGTCTCTTCCTAGAGTGTCAGATTTAGAGAGTCTGGAGGTCCAGCAATTTGCATTTTAAACAAGCGCCCTTAACCCAGCAATTCCACTCCTTGGTACCTACCCAAGAGAAATGAAAATATATGTCCACAGAAAAAGTCGTACACGAGTGTTTATCGCAGCATTACTCATATTAGCCAAAAGGTGGAAATTGCCTAAATGTCCACTAACCGACAAATGGATAAACAAAATACGGTATATCCACACAAAGGAATATTATTCAACCCTGAAAAGGAATAAAGTACTGATATATGCTACAACATGGATGAACCTTGAAAAGATTATGCTATGTGGAGAAAAGCCAGACACAAAAGGTCACATATTGTATCATTCCACTTATATGAACTGTCCAGAATAGGCAAATCTATAGAGACAGAAAGCAGATTAGTGGTTGCCTAGGACTGGGGGATGGAGGAGAGGAGGGGGTGGGGAGTGACGGCTTAATGAGTATGAGGCTTCTTTTCAGGGTGAGGAAAATAGTCTAAAGTTGAAGGTGGTGATGGTTGCACAGATCTGTGAATATACCAAAAGCCATTGAATTGCGCAATTTAAATGGATGAATTGTACAGTATGTGAATTATATCTCAACAAAGCTGTTATACAAGCCAAACAAGAGCCCTCGGAAGGAGGTGGGGAGACCCCACTGTTTGAGAAACCCTTTTCTGGTTTCCTAAGTTAAGCAGCGCTGGATTCACAGGGGTGCCGACTGCCCTTCCTCAGCCTCCGAAGATGGGAACCCCCACTTCCAGCACCTTTCCTCTGGAAAGCCTCACATGGTGCTTCTGGTTAAGGACTCCCTCCATTTTCCAGAAGGGTAATCTGAGGCACAAAGCTGTGAAGGGATGCGAACCACAGGCAGTGTCCCATCCCCAGCTCTTTTGATCAGATGCCCTATCAGAACAATTTGAGGATGCATCTCAAAATATCACATTATTTGTGTGTTTTATCTACTTAAAAATTATACATGTATCACTGCATGGATCCATTATGAACATGATAAAATATGCATGCAATTTACATTTTTAAAGATGAGCTGAAAAAACGGTACAGGGAAACCCTCTTTGAGGGAGTGAGATTTGAGCAGAGATCTGCATGAAGTTCGTTCTCCCCCTTTCTTCCTGCCCCATAATGTTCTCCCTCCGGGGTCTACTCACACCCTCTGTTGGAGGCCCCGAGAGTCCTTGAAATTGCTGAGCAAGGTCTCCAAGAATTTCTCGGAGGGGAATTAGAAATGTATGTGTGGGGCGGCAGAGCAGGCTCGGAAAGGGAGCACAATGAAGAACAGAGGAGGGACGGAGAGGAGAGAGCTGTAGGGGAAAGAAGTCAGAAGGACCCATGTTCAAATCCCGATATTTCAAAACTCTGATATTTTTTTTTTTGTGAGGAGATCAGCCCTGTGCTAACATCCACCAATCCTTCTCTTTTTTTGCTGAGGAAGACTGGCCCTGGGCTAACATCCATGCCCATCTTCCTCTACTTTATATGGGACGCCGCCACAGCATGGCTTGACAAGCAGTGCGTCGTCCGTGCGCGCCCGGGATCCGAACCGGCGAACCCTGGGCCACTGCAGCGGAGCGCGCGCACTTAACCGCTTGCACCACCGGGCTGGCCCCCAAAGCTCTGATATTTTACTGGGGGGTGAACTTGACCTTCAGGTTAGCCTTCTCATTTGTAAAATGGGGATAACAATACTTACCTTCTAGGGTCATTCAGAGCGTTAACTGAGAGAATGTGCTTAAAGAAAGAGATAAGACAGATGGTGGGAGGAAAGAAACTTTAAAGGAGGGAGATAGGAGACAGAGCTGAGTTCCACGAACATATATTGAGTACCTACTGTGTGCCAAACTATGCTAGGCAGGGGATACGACGATTGGACTGAGTCGCTACGCTTCAGGGAGCCCACAGTTTGTTGGGGGACAAGAGACAGAAAGACCACACATACAGGCCTAGATCCTGACAGTGGAAGGGAGGAGGCAGAGGGAATGGAGGAGGCGGAGAAGGAGGGAGGTGCCCTCTACTATCCCAGAAGCTGTGAGAATAAAAGTCCTTCTTCTGGGTGCCAGGTGGCAGCTGTCCTGCCAGGTGAGCGTCAGGAGCCCTGGGGGCGCCTTTTCAGCAGGCCCTGGCTCCATGAAAGGCTCCCAAATGAATCCTTTCCAGCCCAAACAAGCAGGGAGCTCGCTGGGCCTACAGATAGACAGACGTTCACACACAGACACATGCACAGGAAACAGAGCGGACCGCCGGGCAGATTATTTTTGTTTTCTCCTCACCGCCACCACCGGAGCAATCAATGACATTCCTTTCCCTCCTAAACAAACACGTTTGTGTACTGGAGCCTGCCAGGAAGTGAAGAAATCCCCTTCGGAATAGCACAGGCGGCCTCTCTCCACCTCCGGCCTCCTCCCTCCTTCCATTCCTGGGGAGGCTGCGTGGGGGCCTCCCGGTGTCAAAGCCTTCACGACTTTCTCCTCTTTTTCTGGCTGTTCCCAGAAAGTGGAGGGAGTGGGGGAGAAACTTGGTCCAGATCTCAGGAGTCACTGAGCCTCTGTACCTCCAGAGCCTCGCTCACCCCAACCCCAGCCCAGTTCTGAAGAATGATTTCAAACGTCTTGGCCTGAAGCCATTACGGGTTAGGTTATGGTGAGAGGTGACAATGTAGGGGGAGAGAAGAGGTTTCCAGTCCTGAGAGAAAGTGCAGAATCGGGAGAGGCTCAGAGGTAAAAATGGGTGTTTTGATGATGACATTCCTTCCTTCAGAACATTTTTCTTAGAAAACTAAGAGAAAAGTACAAGGGGCCCAAGATCCTTCCTAAGTCCACAGAATAGTTAAAAGAGACCTAAGGGACTAGGAACGGCAGAAAAATACCTCCTTGTCTCTTAAACTTTGCTGCTTTAACTATTTGATCTAAAAGTAGCACGTGCTTTCATGTTTGTTTAATGTTTGTGAGGCTGGATTATGTTTCTGAAAAATGAGCTGGTAATTTTCTTTCAGTCTGGTTTTTCGTTTCTCTCTTAGGGCCCTACCCCATTTGAACCACTTGAAGGTTCTGTGGTCACTGCCTGGGGAAAGGGATGAGACAGTAGGAAGTAGAGAGAAAAGGAAGCATCTCCCAGCTTTTGAATTTCAAAAGCCTAAGTCCTTAGGAAAACCAAAATGACTTTTGGCATGGTAGGCCATTGATTTGGGAGAAATATGGTGAGTGAGAGGAAGGCTTCTCGCCTCTGAGATGAGAAAAGAATTTCCTTGTCTGGGGGGAAAGGGGATATGTGGAGGTAAAACCATATAAATGGATATTGGGGGTGGGGAGGACATGGGGAGCTGTACCCTGCTTCCGGAGCACGAGCCCTGGGGTAGGTGGCAAATCCCAAGGAGGTTTTGCGGCATTTAGGTGCAGAGGGGACCTGTGCACTATTTTCTGGCAGAACTGTATCTCTGGGGAGGCAGCAAGACTCTAGAGAAGAAATGGCTGCATGAAATGTCTAGGTGGATGGAGCCTCCAACAGAATTTCCTGTGTCTAATGAGGTCTGAGAACAGCAGAAAGATTCCTGTGCATCCAAGAGGCAGAGAAACAGCAGAGACCTGAAAGAGACCACAGGGATGGAACTGAATGGATTCAACCCGTGTGGACCATCAACTGAGGACCACAGGGCAATGGACATCTCAATGGATGCCAACTGGACCACTCACATTGACACCGACTCTTCCTTCCAAATACGTCGGGACTAACTTAAGCTCCAAAACTTGGGCACAACTCTAGGAGAAGGGGAGGGAACCCCAAATTGACTAGGTTTTGTCCGTGCTGGTGCTTAAAACAGAAAACAAATTGAACCCTAGAAAAATCCAGTTTCATTTCTTGCATCTAAGTCCTCCTGGGATGGTGGTGAACTGAGATTCTTACTCACATGCTTGCTTAGTGTTGGCAGTTTTAATAAAGATCTACATCTAAGTTTTAAACATTTCTCAAGCACTTCTCTGAACCAGATCTTTTGGGGATAACAGATGAATAAAGACAACAGAATGTATTATAAGAGGTACTCCAACAGGTTGGCAACTGCAACATTACAGGAGCAGGAGGACCTTGAGAATGTCTCCCCAGGCCCTGCAAACTCGGAGCGAGGTTTTCCCAGGTTTGAGTGAAAGATTGAAGCACTTCTGATGGGACTGCCTTTGTGAGCAGAGTCTGAGAAACAAAGAAACAGTGGGAAGACTGGGACAGGGACAGGAAGGAACACAGGCAGGGACACACATAACAATGTCGTCACTCCCGTTCTGGTTCTATCTTAGAGGACACATGCGAATGGTGGATATTTCAAGTGGGGCAGTTGGTGTGAGTGGAGACCTACTGGGCTCATGGGAGGGATTTTTGGTGAGCAGTTCTGCACAGACAGGAAGAAGTCATCAGGATGAAAGACAAGGGCTGACCTCCCTGAAGCCTCCTGCCCTGCATGGCTGGGGAACTTCGTGAACCTTACCTGCAGTTGAATCAGCCCAGGTCTGTACATCCCAGTAACTGCCCAAGACTTGGAGCTGGTCTGGTCACCTGTTTTGTGTGCCTGGGTTTTCTCTCTTCCACTTATTCTTTATGTCATGAGAAAACTGGCCGTTGCCCTTGGAAGACGCCATCAAGGATACTTTTCTCAGGACTATAAGACCCGATCCAAGGGGGTCATCAGGGGAGGGACTGAAGGATCTCCAAGAAGGTCCTTTGGTGGTCTTTTCTCAGAACCCGTTGAGGACTCTTCCTCTAAGACTGCAAGGCTACAAGGCTGGGCTGGAGCTCCTCGTGGCCCCTGCAATGATTTTTGGTGACACTTGGACATAGCATCAAATAGACTGAAGCCCAGGGTGAGAAGGTTATTCTCTTTTCATGTAATTGCCGAGCCTTCAGATTCCATCAAGGAGAATCTCAGCTTGGTGCCCTTTAACGCCTCCCAACCCCCGCCAACTTCTAA
This sequence comes from Diceros bicornis minor, assembly GCF_020826845.1. Classification (NCBI taxonomy): domain Eukaryota; kingdom Metazoa; phylum Chordata; class Mammalia; order Perissodactyla; family Rhinocerotidae; genus Diceros; species Diceros bicornis. The sequence continues at coordinate 16,341,385 of NC_080764.1, read as the reverse complement.
CTTTCTCTTGGAGCTCATAGCAGACAAGAGTATCTAGCCTGAATTTCATAATGCTGTTTGCTTTTGTAAACCTTTTTGTGGTTATCTTCTTTTGTTTATATCAGAGACATTGGTTTTCCACTGATGATGGTCATATAGAGCTTCTTTTAAAATACATTTCTTTAAGTTAAAATGGATCACATTGAAAGAATAATCAATAATTATAGATAATACATAAATATGGTAAAAATTGTAAAGGTTGTGACCAATGATTGAAGTTTGGGGAAACTGGACTTAACATTTTGGTCCCAGTGAGAAATGGAAAGAATGTAGCATTGGTGCAGTATATCTGCACTTGAGACTTGACTTCAGAAGGCCCTCTTTGGGACATAGTAGCTCTACGACCTGAGGCAGGTTGATTAACTTCTCAAAGCCTTCTTTACAGCCTTAGCTGTAAAATGAGAACATACTACTGCCCACCTCACGGGGTCCTACAATGATCTAGTGATGTAATACATGCAGAGTACAGGCTGAACAGCCAGCCCTGGTGCTCTAGTGGTTAAGATTCAGTGCTCTCACCTCCACGGCCCAGGCTCATTTCCTGGTCAGGGAACCACACCCCCCATCTGTCGGTTGTCATACTGTGGCGGTTGCATGTTGCTGTGATGCTGAAAGCTATGCCACCGGTATTTCAAATACCAGCAGGGTCACTCGTGGTGGGCAGGGTTCAGTGGAGCCTCCCCAGACTAGACAGACTAGGAAGAAGGACGTGGCCACCCACTTCTGAAGAAATTGGCCATGAAAACCCTGTGAATAGCAGTGGAGCATTGGCTGATGCAGCGCCGGAAGATGAGAGGATCACTAGGAGTCAGAATCGACTCGAGGCCACTAACAACAAATAGGCTAGACACGGAGGCTGATGCACAGTAAACACTCCAGTGAACAAATGGGATTTTTGGCTGTTGTTAGAAAAGCACCCTTTAACACTGAGGTACTATCCAGCAGTTATTAGTCACTTATACAATGAGTGTGAATTTTTTTTTTGTTTGTGAGGAAGATCATCCCTGAGCTAACACCCAACGCCAATCTTCTCCTTTTTGTTGAGGAAGATTGGCCCTGGGCTAACATCTGTGCCTATCTTGCTCTACTTTGTATGGGACACTGCCACAGCATGGCCTGACAAGCGGTGCGTCGGTGCATGCCTGGGATCTGAACCTGTGGACCCCAGGCCGCTGCAGTGGAGTGCGTGCATTTAACCCCTGTGCCACCGGGCCGGCCCCACAAGCAGTGTGAATTTTACACTCCTTCTGCACAGTGAGTTTTGATGAGCATGCAGCAAGAGGCCCCTGGGTGTGGAAGAGAGTTGGAAATAAGGAAACAAATATTTCCTGACTATCTGTTGTAGTAGATTGTGTCATTGTTCCTAATTCTTCATCCAGCTCTCTGCGGATACCTTTTGTCAGGTGACTTTGTAGTTTCTTCCACTAGAGGAGGAGAATACTTTCCTGTCCATAATTTTGGGCTTGGCTGTGTGACTTGCTTTGGCCAGCGGGAAACTAGTAGACACGATGCAAACAGCGGCTTAAAATATGCCTGTGCTCTCGGGCATGGCCTTCTTGTACTTCTGCACTTGCCATGCTGAGCCCACGCCCCGGCTAGCTTGCTGCTCCACGAGGAGCCACGCCCAGCCAGGCCCAGTCTAGATCAGCTAACTCCCGCCCAACCAGCGAGAGCCAGATTAATGGTTATTTCTTAGGCCACTGAGTTTCGGGGTGGTTTGTTATCCATCATAATTGTGGCAACAGGTGTTGGTGACCCCCACTATGTACCAGCACAGGCACTTCACTTAGGCTGTTTAATTTGATCCTCAAACATCTCCATTTACTAACCAGGAAACAGATTTAGAGAAATCCCTCCGGGTCCAAAGTCTCCCAGAAAGGAAAGAGCAGAGCTTGGAGGCAGCCCAGTTCTGTCTGACTCCCAGAACATGCTCTTTCCACTACATCATGGAAGAACGGGGTGGTGGGAGGTAGAACACAATGTGACTGGTTTCACGGCTGCACTTGAGGCCGGTCTCGTCTATAGTCATCCCTGAGACCACACTGGCCAGCATCATAAATTGAGGACTGTGACATCACAGGATGACTCAGGCAGGAGGTGGCAAGACAGGGAAGCCCTAGTGAAGGGCTGGTCGGTTATAAAACCTCAGTCTAAATAGGGACAGGGCGGTAACATTAGTAGACAGGGCTGGGCCACAGAATCGGGTGGTTTGGGTCAAATAATGACTTGAAATTTATTTTGGAAAATATTTTCCCAAGTGTCTCACTGAGCCTTGCGGGAATGAGAAATTGATGAGGAAAGCCAAGAGGGAAAGCTGACAAGGTTGGAAAGGCACGATCAGCAGGGCTTGATTTCATAAAATTCAGAGCATCAGATGTTCTGAGGGGCAAACTCTTATGCACCCTTTAGAACTCTTCCCCCAATTCCCCTGCTCTGTGAGCTGTCCCTGTCATAAAACAGACTCAATCCCACATCTCTCCATTAATTCTTCAATGATTACAATAACAGCCAACATTTATTGTGCACATACTAAGTGCTAGACACTGTTCTAAGCACTTTATACCTTTATTTACTCTCTCAATCCTCATAACAACCCTAAGTGGAAGATATTCCTATTATCCCATTTCACAAATGAAGGAGAAACGGAGGCACAGAGCAGTGAAGTGAGAAACCCAAGCTCACACAGCTATGAAGCGACAGAGTTGGGGTTCAACTCCAGAGAGCATGGTCTGAATCACTACACTCAGTGTTTATTGCACAGCATCAAAATGATCTGATTCTATTATTAAATGAGATAATGCACGTCAAGCCCTTAGCTCAATGCCTGACATTAGGGAGAGGCCAAAAATATTATTAAAATATCAAGTATTACTACACTGATGTGGATTTATTTTATTACCTTATAATAGCTGCTTCCATAATTCTCCTTAGGGAGGGAAGTTCTCGCGGAAAAAATACTTTGGTAAGTGGTTGAGGTAGACGGCGAACCTTCTAGGGGCCTGAGGTCAGCTGGAGCCAAGGCCTCCTGAGTGGCAGGGCATCCCTGCACAGGAAGAAGAAATTGGAGATTTTGGCGAACTGGGAGCGGGGTTGAGGTTGGAGATGGGAGAGCAGGGAAGGCCAGTAAGATGGAGGAGGACTCTGTGTCATGAGATGAGACCCCTTCCTGGGACCTGACTAAGGATGTCAGTGAGTCTACTGAACACACTATTCTTGGTGGGAGAGATTGTGGCTTGTGGTGGGAGCAGGAGAAGCAGCTGAACTTGATGCTAGGGTTGATGCATTGTGGGATGATGGCCATGGGGAAGCCAGTGCCCCAAAGACTGTGGGCCCTGGAGAAGATGAGCCCACCAGAGATGAGCAAAAATTGGAGGGAGCCAGGGAATTGTCCTCGGATCTTAAAGAGTCAGGAGGTCTCCAGCTGACATCTGGGTAAGGTTGTTATGACCAAGGCCATTATTAACATTCCTGTCTCTCTCTATAGAATGCACACCCCTGGCAGGCACCACTGCGCTGCTCATTCATCTTGCCTTTCCAGGGTCAGCTCAGTGCTTGGAACTCAGCAGGCCTTTGACACACGGTTCCCAAGTGAATGAACAAAAAGGATTTGAGCTACGGATCACGAGTGCCTGCTCAGATGTATGCCAACTGAGCCATTCTTAACATCTCATCACAAGGAGGTGCTTTGGACATCTCATTTTAATGTCTGAAGTTAGGGACGTGCTTGCCACATTCCTGACCTGCTGCACGCTTCCCTACCAAGGCCACACCCAACTGCATCTCTGGGCTCCCTCCTTAGACTTGAACTCGAGCAAGGTGTTATATGGGCCTTGTGGCCGCCATTTTCTCCTCCCAACTGGGGCTGACATTAGAACAGTCATTCTCACCTGGGGATGACTTTCCCTTTCAGTGGACATTTGGCAATACCCAGATATATTTTTGGTTGTCACAATTAGGGAGATTGCTACTGGCATCTAGGGGGTAGAGGCCAGCGATGCTTCTGTACATGCTACAGTGCATAGGACAGTCCCCTGTCTTGGTCAGCTCGGGATGCTATGACAAAATACCCTAGACTGGGTGGCTTAAGCAACAGACATTTATTTCTCACAGTTCTGGAGTCTGGTTAGTCCAAGATCAAGGTGCTGGCAGATTCGGTTCCTGGTGGGGGCCTTCTTCCTGGCTTGCAGACAGCCACTTTCTTGCTGTGGGCTCATGGGGCCTTTCCTAGATGTGGGAGTGTGGAGATAGAAATCTCTCTCTCTTCCTCTTCTTATAAGGGCACTAATCCCATCACGAGGGCCCCACCCTCTTGACCTCATCTAAACCGAATGATCTCACAAAGCCCTCACTTCCAAATACCAACACATTGGAGGTTAGGGCTTCAACAGTGAATTTTGGGGAGACACAAACATTCAGCCCATAACACCCCCACAACAAAGAGCTACTTGGTCTAAAATATTAATAGTGCCGAGGTTGAGAGACCCTGCATTAGCGTGTTGTGGTTGAGAACATACTTATTGGAATGTAAGAGAACTAGTTTGGGCCCAGATTCTGCCACTTTCTTTAAGACAGAGAAGAAAATTGTATCTTCCTTTAGGGTCATCAATAGGATCAAAGTGGGTCTGACCAACAACTGGCTCCTGCCCTCTCCTCCTCCCAGTCCCCACCCCAACACACACACTTAATGTAGAATGGACAGCCATATTCCCCATGGCCCAGGGACAGACCTCATATGGGTTCATGTGCCTCCAGGTCCACGCGTCACCAGTTAGTTCAGAGGCCAAGCCTGGAGAAGCTGGTTCTTCATCCCATGAGCCATGATATGCTCCAGCCCTTCCACACACCCAAGTCTGGGATGTGAGCACCTTTGCTGGAAGCGACTAATTATTTTGCTTTAATTGTCTTACATCCTGGGAAGTTTGTTTTGGGGCACAACATAATTGTGAATGCAAATGGGTATAGGCAACTAAGCAAATGAGATTTATATAAAAATCTGGTTTTACTAAAGTCAACATTTTTGGGGCAGGGGGTGGGGGAACAGGCAGCTCTAGTCTAGGAAGCAGAAGTTCAGTCTTCCAGAATTTATGCTATAAAGATTTATTGCACTGACAGAATGTCAGAGCAGGAAGTGACATCAGAGACCCTCTTGTCAAACACTCGCATGTTACATTTGAGAAACTGAGGCCCAAAAGGGAGCAGAAACTTTCTCAGGGTCACACCCTAGTCGGTGACAGAGAAGAAATCAGAACCGTGGACTCTTGACACCCTGTCCAGGCTGGTTCCACCCCCCCGCGCTGCCTCTTGCTAAAGGGCGTCCCTATTAGGTTAGATGGCAAGGAAGAGATGATTTCTCCCTAAGTTTAAGTTCAAGCTTCACACGAAACAAGAATTTGATTTTCAGAATCATCCCCTGCAATGGGCTTTAATTGCATTTCTTTTTTCTTCTCCGGGCCTGGAGGCAATATTGAAGCATTTCCCTCTGTGGGTGTCTCGCTCCATACGTAAACACATGTCTACCATATACACACAGGCACACACATTTGTCATTCCTTCCCAAAATGACTTAATGATTTCCATGTAACCAATATGTTGCAGCTGTTGGCTTCCTTCAGGCTGAAGCACTCAGAAAATCATCAGTTATCAAGTTGCCTTCCCGCCACCGCTTTTTCCCAGCCCCAACACATTTTCTCCGTCTTTCCTTTAAAAAAACAAGGTAAGGACAAAGCAAGAAAAAGGTAAGAAAACAAGTTAGGGAATAAATATTGAGACCCTACTTCCAACCAAATTGAGTTAGCATCCCTGGTGGAGGGTCTCCAGGGACCAGGCTGATACTATATTTTTGTGGGAGGCTTCCAAGAGGAGACAATTTTAGTTTGCTCATACATGGCAGACAGCTTCGATCAGGAGACACAGGAGGTAAAAGTTCGGGGTTTGGGAGGTGGGAAGAGGGCTTGAAGAAGACAGTGTATTGAGTGCACATGGTCAGAAAGACTTGGATGCAAATTCTGACTGCCACTTGCTAGCTTTGTGACCTTGAGGAAATTGCTCAACATCTCTGAGCCTCAATTTTTGAATCTGCTAATAGTATCTGTGCTCATTGGGTCACTGGGGATCAGAGTGAGTGCTCAATAAAGGTATCTATCTCTCTCTCCCTATGTCCTTTCTCATCTCTTGATCTCTGGCCCATGAATGTAAGAGGTAGGTATGTTCTGTGAATAAGTGACATTGCCTGAAATTGCCCACAACTTCTTCCAGAAACTGCTTAATGCACCAGGTGCAGAAGACCGTCCTGTCCTGGCCTTAATGCCAGCTCCTGGGACACACACCGGGGGCTGTAGTGCCCAGGGTGTCTCTTTCTAGGCCTATGCCTGAGAGATAAGACTGGTCACAGCAACCAGGTCAGTAGGCCACGAGCAGCCTGGACCCCCACCAGGTTGCCTAAAGCTCTTATTGTCTGTTTCATATTCTCCACTTACCTTACCTCCACTCCCCTCCATCCTGACTATTTTTTGTCTGGACTGTGCTACAGTCTCACCTCCATCCTGCTCACTCTGCCACTTCATCTTCTCAAAGCCTGGCTCCAGTCATCCCTGATTTAAAAAAATAAATCTGTCAATAGCGACCTCCTCAAGTGACCCCCAAACCTAGTTCCTTGGCTCCATACTCAAAGCCTTCCATGATCTGGCACCAGCCTTATCCTCTCCTGGCCCCTCCCTGTCCCCTACGCTCCATCCAAACAGGACAGCTTGCCCCATGCTTTCCTGTGTCTGAGCCGTCACCCTGCTGTGTCACTCGTGGAAGGGCCTCCGTCTCTCTCCACCCTTTGAAATTCTGGTCGTCACTCAATATCCAGCTCAAAGCAGGATGCTGTGCCTACCCTCTCCCTCTTGTTCAACAACCATTTGCTGCTTGCTGCTCTATGCTGGGGGCTGGCTTCCATCCCTTGGACCTTCCCAACGCCCGTCTCTTACTCTCTCTTGATGTTCACTTTCTACCTCATATTGTAGTTACTTGTGTATAAGTTGCATTTCTCCTACTATGTTGTTAGCTCTTCTAGGGCAGGAAAGTAAGCCTCCTCCTTCTTCCCCTAGCCTACAGGGCAAGCATAGAATAGCAGAAGATGCTAGACCTTGAAATCACATGGACCAGAGTTCAAGCCCCAGCTCTGCCACTTTGTGACCAGTTGGGTAGCCTCCTTGAGTCCAGCTGCCTGCCCATCTATAAAACAAGGAGCCAGGGCTTTTGCGAAGACGAGAGGTCGTGGTATCTGGAAGGACCTGCCATGAGGTAGATGTACAAGGAATATTAATTTTCCTTCCTTCGACAAATGGTTTTGAATGGCTCATATACTGCCTGGCGCTGTTTCATGAATGTATCTTGTTGTCCTGCAAATTTCTGGAGAGTAGGTCTTACAATCCCCTTCGGTACAGTGGTTATGAGTCAGACAAGTCCAGTTCTGGCTATCTCATGCACGTGGAGTTTGACTTTGGGCTAAGGAAGCCTCAGTTTGCTCATCTGTAAAATGGGGAAATAACAGACCCACCTCATAGACTGTTGAAAGGATTAAATGAGATACTATAGACCCAATGCTTGGCCCCTGGTCAGTGCTTGGTAAATGTTGGCTGCTGAAACCAGGGTCATAGTTTTGGAAACATAATAATGTGGAATGTCCTCTCGTCTGCCTTTCCTTGCGTGGAACCTCCCTGTGATGTGTCCAGCATATGCTTGCCCTGGGGAGGAGGAGGGGGGTGACAGCAGCACAGCATTTCAGCAGCCAACATTTATCCAGCACTTTCCATGAGCCAAGCATTGGATCTTCATCATCTCATTTACTCCTCTCAACAGCCTATGAGGTGGCTTCTATGATTTCTCCATAGAAGCCTGAGAGAGCCTGAGTTTGCACTCTGGAGCCACTCCAATTCTCCTGCGACATGCAAAGGAACCAGAGGCTTCCATAACTACCTGAGGGGGACTTAGAAGGTATCGGAGACTCAGGCTGGGGCTCTTGCCAAGGAAGGTTGCTGCCACCAGGGCCACGTGGCCCTTCAGCCAGGGGCCTTCCACATTCAGTGTGCCCAGGCCGGAAACTGGTCTTGCCCAGGCAAGAGCCCAGGCAGACCTCAGGGGGGTTGGCAGCATGAGAACAAGGTGGAGCTTGGTCAGCAAGAGCAGCAGGCCACGCTCCTAGGGGTCTTGATTGTGCTCGGAGGACAGACAGGCTGGAGTTGTGCTCCATTGTCACTCATCAGCTGGATGCCCAGGACAGGATCAAGCCGAACACTCCTCAACAGTTGCCAGTCTGACGTGGCCAAAGTTTAGACCCACAGCCCCCAGTAGAGACCAGCCAAGGACCATTATGAGGTCAAGAGACCTCCACCCTCGCTCCCCTTGCCTTGTCACCCCCAATGATCCAAAGACACAGTTGGCCCCTCTATACCCAGACACCATCTTGGGGAGGAGAAGGGGGGAAGAGTAGAAATTTGAAAGACTGAGCATTTATCTAAAACAATTAAGTCATCCCAAAGAGACAACTTCACCCAGCTCTGCTGGGGAGTTAGACCTGGGGTAGGCTGAATCCCTCACCTGAAAGGAGACTATTCAAACCACAAGAGGCTGAGATATCATTAATTGACAAGTCTAAGTTTCTCCACCATATGGGGCGAGGAGGCTTATGAAATTCTCAAAAAGAAAGAAATGACATTTTCTTTGCACATCTGAGTGTAGGTCTAAGCCTGCCAACCTGTACACAATTGATATAAAAGGTGTGTAATAAATTCTTGTCAATGAACGAATGCAAGCATGAATACACGAAAGAATGTAAGATTGGTTGTAAGACTATTTCTTAGTTCCTGCTAAATACTTGCATTATACTTTCTTCAGGGTCTCAGGAGCAAACAACAAAATACACCCAACCAGAGTACAAGTGATTTGTATCAGAAAACAACACGCACTAGAGCATTAGCCAATATTTAACATTAGACAGTAGACATAGTAATATTAAATATGGATTAAGTTGCATGTTCAGTAATAGGCAGTATTTTGGGGGACTGTTTCTGACAACTCCCTCATATGACATCTAATTTTTAAGTTCATTGCTAAATTTCGGAATCCACTGAGAGTCCCCTGTGAGCCCAAGCAACACAGCTCAATGGGGAAGTAGAAAAATAGCATCACAGCCTTCTCAGAATCTAGCCTCCTGTCGTTGCCAGGCACAAGGGTGGGTGTTGGAAAGTCGAGGTGTGTACAAAGATGATTAACTTCCCCTGCAGGAGCTATAAAAGGCTACAAAGGTGTCATTGAGCTGGACCTTGAAGAATGAGCTGTTGTCCATCTGAGGGAGAAGGTAGGCAAGAGCATTCCAGGTTTAGGGAACGGTATGTGCAAAAGGATGGAAGCATGAGGACGCACAGTGTATTCAGTGATATAACACTTGGCGGTATCTAGGGGGACAGACTCAACTAAGAATGCTGTTATTATGTAAGGAGTGCTCACAGATAACGCACTTTGCATGTATTAACCCATTCTATTCTGATGACAACCCTGTGAGGTAGATAATATTATCCCCACTCTATAGATGAGAAACTAGGGCACAGAGAAGTGACCTGCTCAAGGTCACATAACCAGGGAGTGAGGGAAACAGGAATCAAACCTGAGCAGCATGTCACACTAGGGTAGCCATCTCTCTACATTATCTCATTTAAGCCTCACAGTCATGCTTTGAGGTGTAGACACTGGCATCATAGAGGCACAGAGAGGTTCATTAACATGCCCCAAATCACACAGCTGGGAAGTGGTTAGAAAAGAGATTCTAACCCAGGCAGAATCAGATCCCACTCCTAACCTTGTGCCCCATAGCCGCCAGGACACTGACTGTACTATAGTGACATTGCTGGTTTATAGCTGATTCCCCTTTACGCCTTGGCCTACTTTAGGGCAGGGTCCACGCATAATTGTTGGCCATTGTATCTCCAGCATCCAGCATACTGTCCAGCACACAGCAGGTGCCCCATCCATAGAGTATTTGCATATAACCTATTAAGAGGCAGTGCAGTCAAGTGACCAAGAGCCCAAACTCCAAAGCCAGCCTCTCCGGGCTCAAATCCCAGCTCAGCCCCTTCTAGCTGTGCAATCTTGTGCAAGTTCCTTCACTTCTCTGTGCCTCAGTTTCTTCATCACTAAAATGGTGATAATAACAGCACCAAGTTTATTAACTGACTTTGTACACATAAACCATTTAGATGAAACTCTCATATATAATCATTCTTCAGAAGTTTTTACCAGCATTCTTGGTGCTGCCCAGTCCCCAGGTGTCTGGCGTAGGGAACAGGGAAACGTAACTAAAATGACAGACTCATCTGTAGTTCAGCCTAGCAAGTCTGAGGCAGAAAAATACAGGAGAAATTCAGCAGTCTTGGGCATGTGTGATGACAGTTGGAAAAGAGGGCATCTGGCTTGATCCTGCCTTCAGAATGCTTGTCACTGGGTTCTGGGTGCCACCCATCTCCACATTACATGCGTCTCTCTTACTGTGCTAGATGCTCTGTGAGGGATGGGTGAGGGAAATGATGTCGGTTTTAAATTTTATCTCTGCCATTTAGAGTGGTGTAACTTCAGGCATGTTCCCTAATCTCAGTTGTGTCCGCAGTGACGTGGGGATTATAAAATAGAACCTACCCCACAGGGTGTGAATTCAGGGGAATAACCTAAGTATCTGGCATCGTGCTGGCACAGAGTAGACCCGCAAATGTCTGTCACCTCCTTCCCTCTCCTAGCCTGGTGTTTGCATCTCATTCATTGCTGAATTTCCCACAATGCCTTGCAGAGAGTAAGTGCTTCACACAATGCTCTACGAGTGCATGAAGGAAGGCTTGTTAAAGGCCCTGAGATGGATTTGAGGACGTTAAAGCGAGCTGCGGAGGAGGAGGGAGGAATAAGGGAGAGTGGGTGGGGAGCCAGGAGGGGACCTTTCCATTTTTACTGTAAACAGTCCAAGCCAGGCAGAGGGAGAATAAGGCAGTGCCTGGGGGGAGAGGAAGGCAGTCAGGGAGGCCCCAGAGTCTGGGAGAAACCAGAGGAAGATGATGGGCCAGAAGTGGGTGGGGGCCCCCTGGGTGGGCTGTGCTGGCAGGGCAGCCTGGGGTCCATGGGCTAACAGCCAGCATGTGACTTCCCCGGCCCCCGGCGGCTGGGCGCGGGGCAGAGCTGCCACAGCCTGGGAAGCAAGCATGGGCGAGCAAGGCTGGAGTGCGAGCTTGTGGGCACGAGAGAGAGGGGGCCCTGCTGGAGGCTGGGCCTCGGGTCACTGTGGTGGCGGCTAGGGACAGGCTGACCCTGTCCTGGCAGGTCAGAAGCCGGGCAGCTGACATCCCTTCCGTAATTACACACACACACATCTCTCATGCTTGTCAAGGGCTTTGTAATTTGCACAGCCTTCAGGACAACCGTGGAGTTGCCCATCTGATCCATGAGGCATCATGACCCCCAGGTGACCCACAAGGAGGTTCAGGGTGTCAACGGGCCTTCCGACGAACACGCAGTAGGGGTGTGTACAAAGAGAAGGGCACAATTAACTCCCTCTGCGGCTGAAAAGGGGACATTGAGCTGGATTTTGAAGAATGAGCTGTTGTCCTTCTGAGGGAGAAGGTAGAGAAGGACATTTCAGACACAGGGAATAGAATGTGCAAATGGATGGGAGCATGAGGAAGCACCGTGTATTTAGCGATAGCGACAGTAACTATCGTAACATATGTTGAAAGCACAGATGTGCTAGGCACTGTTCAGAGGGCTTCACGTGCTGAATTCAATTGATTCTTATAACAACCCATCTCCATTTTACAGATGAAGAAACACAGGCACAGAGAGGTGTTTTCCTTACAGTGACAATGATTACAAGTGGTGGAGCCAGGACTGGAAGCCATTCAAGACTGACAGACAGTGTACTCAAGGTGTTGGGGGCCAGGCAGAAAGAGATGGACCATACGGCTAGAGAGGTGGAGTGGGGCCAGACGACAACGGAAGGTGAAGGCGTTTGAACTCCATGTTGTCAGGAATGGGGAGCCACCAATGGTCTAAGCTGGGGATTGTCAGAAAGCTCATTGTGGCACAGGGCAGAGGGTGAACTGGAGGGGAGGAGGTCATTGGGGGTGCGCCGGGGAGACAGCCAGACCCTGTGTTCTTACATGTGGGCCAGACTGCTCTTTCCATCTGGATAGCCATCACCCACCCCGGAACTCAAGTTCACACGCCCTCAGGCCGCACAAGCTTTTCCTGAGGCACAAGAGCTCCCCACGGCCCTGTGACATGACCATGGCACCTTCTGTACCACATTCTGTGTGTCCAGGGATTGCATTTCAGCTCTTGCTATATTCCTTAGATTGCCAGACATTCTTTACCCCTTTACGCAACGCCCTAGCTAGGACTCCTTATTTTCTGAGAGCACAGGCCAGTACTAGAAGCTGTGAAAAGGTATTTCAGACATTCTCCGTGGAAAGCTCCTCCACAAGGTAAACTCCAGACAAGCGCCTGCTCTAGACAAATGTGGTGCCCTGCTTTGCTCCTCATATAAGCGTGGGCCGACCCTACCAGGCGACCATAGTGGCAGGTCAGCTGACACGCCCACCAGTCCCAGCTCTGAGACTAGCTGTGTGACCTTGGGCAAGTCACTGTGCCTTTCTGGGATGCACTTAAGAAAGAGGAGGTTCTACTAGACAATATACACAACAGCTGTGTTCTCCTCCAGCAAATATTGTTTGCTGTTCCTAGAGCTTTACTTTCAAGCGTCTGATTTCATTCATGCTTTCAACATATATTTCTAGGGCCAGGCACCGTGGTAGGTGCTAGGAGCACAGGGGTGCAAGACAGAGAGAGCCTTGGTATCGTTCCGGCTGATTGTTTACAGTAATTGATGCCATTTAACACCCATATGCGGAGCACCTGTTACCTTCCTGGCCTTCTGGTAGAGGCTATGAGAGACAAAGAGAAGATTAAGATACGGTGCCTGCTCTAAAGAAGTTTTTTATCCAAATCCACCTCCTTAATATGGACAGGAGGACTTCTAAAATGGGCTCCTTTCACCCTTCACCTGTAACTACAATCAGATAAGTAGCTATGCCAGACTCTTTCTTTTGGGCGTTGCTTCCAGGTCAACCATCTCTGATAAGTGCCCCAGGAGCAGTAGAGTTGTGAACTGGCCATGGCCCAGCATTCCCACAAGGTGGCGGCATTCTAGCATAGTCCCAAACAGCTGGGGGGGAGGTCACTGGGAAACAGCACCCTCTCTTGACACGGAGGAGAGAGACCACTTCATCTCTTGGGCTGAGAGTAGGTCCATCTCCAGTGTTCAGTCAAGGTACTGACCTTCTGGAAAGTCCTTGGGGTGGTGGGGATGGTGGCTGGACAAAGGAAAATGGCGCTAAAGGCTGCCTTCTCAATCAACAAACCTTTCTGGATGACTTCCCTGAGCTCCTCTGTCCCCAAGTCAGTGTTTGATGATCTCTTCTGGGCCCCTCCACCAGAGCACTTGCCATATTGAATTCGCATTGTTGATTTACCTGTCTTTCTCTTTCATACAGTTGGGGCCATGTCCATCTCCCTCTGGAATCCCTGCTGCCGACACAGACTCTGGCCCAGAATGAGGATTAAAGCTCTTTGTTGAAGGAACGAAGCTTATTCTAAGCAAGAACTTAAAACAGACTCTCACTTGAGCATCATCCCTGGTGAGGGCGTCTTGGGCCATTAATATCCTTGCGCTCAAAGATGGAAATTGCAAGATGGGAGAACAAGAGATGCAGTCCAAGATACCCTAATGGGAGTCATTGGAGGAATCACCAGGATTGACTTTACATCTACCTTTGCCCAAAAGATGTCAGCCTTGTCCACATCAGCCAGAGATTGAAGGTGGAGAAGATGGAAAATCCAGATCTGGCTGAGTCTGGTGCCCGCTGGAGAAAACTATGGCCTTTCATCTGGGGTTTTTAACTTCACTTCCATCTCTCACCAGGGAGGGAGGCATGAGTTTTAGTGCTGTAAGGGGGTCCACCAGTTGGAACAAGCATGTTCAACCTGCTTCTCTGCCACCTTCCATTCAGGCCCCTCCGCCCTGCCGCCTGGCACCGCCATCTCTGCTCCTGGAGCTCCAGCAAAGAGGAAAGCAGGCAGAGGCACTCTGACGGGCCCAACCTCCTTGCATTCCAGCCTTGGTCAAAGCCAGCCCGGGAACAAGTGGAGAGCCCCTTGTGGAGGAAGTGATTCAGAAACCTCGATGGCCTGGCCGCCCGCCGTGACTCACAGCACATCAATGGGGGAATTGTCTGTGGAGGCTGAGAATACCAAAGCTCTTTTCTTTCCTTCCTTTTTCTTTTTTTTTCTTTCTTTTTTGCCCTCCACTTGGCGGCATTGCGCAACACCAGGGCTGCCCAGAGACATGTGTTTCTCATCATTGGCTCCAACAGCCGCCTTGGAGAACTGGGGAGAAAACAAGACCGAGAGGGAGCAGACCACGAGGGGAACTACAGCAGTTAAAGGGGGGCCTCTCTTTCACCGTGCCCGAGTCCTATTTCACCTTCCCCATCAACACCAACATCCCCAAAGAGCATCTGGGGTGGCAGAGAATGGAATTTTGGATCCAGGAGAAAACTTAGAGTATCTTTATCCACAGATGAGGAAACTGAGGTCCCAAGAAGGGAAATAAGTGGCTTGCCAATACCCCACAGCCAAGTTACATCCTGCATTTTGCTGCAGCCACTGTGTTTTCCTGTACCCCAAATCAGGAAACGTATTTTGACAAAGGATGATTTTTTTCTCTTGAATAGTGAAAAATGAGAAGTCATACTAAGTTTCGTTATAAATCTATCAATTATCCCTCTCTCCTTATCTACCAGGCTCGGGAACTGGTCTGCACGAGGTCACCTATGAGGTCATTTGCAGAATCTACAGGCCTCTTTGCAGTTCTCTTCTGATTGGCTGTCTCTGTAGTGTGTGACATTGGTGCCCACTGGCTTCCAGGCAGCACTTTTCAGCATCCTTTGCTCTCCCTCTGCCTCTCAAATGTCTGAGTTGCATAGGACTCTGTCCTAGGCCCTCTTCTCTTCTGACTCATCCATGTTCATGGTTTCAGCGACTACCAACTAGCTGATGACTCCCAGATCTTAACTACAGCCTGTTCATCTTTTCTGAGCTACAGATGTGTATGTACAGCTGCCTTCTCAACACCTTCATTGGATGCCCCAAACTAAACTCAACCATTTTCCGCCACAGCTCTTTGACTACCTTGATTTTATTGCCAAGCAACTATGGGACGAGTATGGTTAGTGTTTCAAAGCGCGTGCTTTGGAATCTCATAGATCTGGGCTTGACTCACAAATGTGCCACTTAACTAGCTATGGGGCCTTGGCTAAGTTTCTTAACCTTCCAATTTCCTCATCTGTAAAATGGGGATAATAAAAATTCCTACTTCATAAGGCTGTCATTGCGAGGAAGGTGCTAATATAATAGCATTAGCACAATGCCTGGCACATAGAAAATGCTCAATAAATGTTGAGCTGTTATTTTTATTATGCATCTCAGCACCCTCCCCACTGGGCCACACTGAATTCTTACCATTTCTTAAAGACAATAGGCCCTTCTATGATGCCAGGCCATTCTCCTGGTTTAGGATGCCATTCATACTCTTCTCTGAGGCAAACTCCTACTCACCCTTCAGACTGAGTCCAACTGTCATTGACCTTATAAGAAGTTAGCAGGTCCTTCCTTAGTTATTATGGAGCACTTTGTTTGTACCACTGCCATAGCGTTTATTACGCTGAGTGCCAATCACCTACCTCTCCAGCCTCATCTCTCACTGCTTCCTCCATCACACTGTGCTCCAACTGCATACAACCGAGATAGCCACATTCTTGCATGTCTTGATGCCCTTCCATATGCTGCTGCTCTGCTTGAATGGCCTTTCTTTTCAGGGCACATTATCCTCCAAGAAGACACCTCCTCTGAGAAGCCTTCCTGGGTTAGCTTTCTGGGTCAGCTGTCCTTTCTTTGTGCATCCATAGTGCCTTCAATGAGTTTCTATAATACAACTCACTGTACTCCATTTTCTTTCTTTCCTTTTTTTTTGTGAGGAAGATCAGCCCTGAGCTAACATCCATGCCTATCCTCCTCTTTTTGCTGAGGAAGACTGGCCCTGGGCTAACATTTGTGCCTATCTTCCTCCACTTTATATGGGACGCCGCCACAGCATGGCCTGACACTCGGTGCCTCAGTGTGCACCTGGGATCCGAACCAGGCTGCCAGCAGTGGAGCGCGTGCACTTAACCGCTAAGCCATGGGGCCGGCCCCTCTACTCCATTTTCAATGCCAAATTATCTGTCTTCTCCATGAGACTTTAGTATGTCTTACTCATAGCAAATGTTCATTGAACACGTGCTGTGTACCAGGCACTAAGCTGGGTACTGAACTGAAGAATGGATGAATGAATTTTCTGTTTCAGTGTCTATTCTCCCTCCAGACTGTGGGCTTCTTGGGGGCACACTGAAGATACTGAATGAATAGAATGAGAGGAGATGGGAACTGTCAAGGAAAAGATCCACTCATGGTCATGGGCTGGGCATTAGAGAATGACTTGTTCTTACAGCAGTATTCATTCCACAAACATTTAATGAGTACCTGCAATGTATCACGTACTGTGCTCGGTACTGGTGCTATAACTGAGCAAGACACCTGACAGTTTAATGGGGAAGACAGACAAGGAAAACCGAGCCTCATGGGGCAGTGTGATCATTGCCATGATGGTGTTTGCAGAGGGAGACTGACAGTAGGGCTGGCTTCCTGGGCATGTGACCTGGGCAGCTGCACAGGGCCTCACACTCAGAAGGGCCCCAGGCTTGGTTTAATTCTCTGCTGTTGCCATCTTGAAATTCTTAATAATTTCACTTTTGAATTTGTGTTTTGTAAGTGATGCCAATGGAGCATGTACATGAGCAGAGGGGATATGTGCAATACGCATGTCCACCGCTGTTCCTTGTCATCCCATTTGCACACAGCCTCCTTGATGCCCCATGAGCACAGAATCCCAGTGGATCTGCATGCATGGGAAGTCAGTGACACTCAAAGTGAGCACAAGGTAAGTGTGTTACATCTACAGCTCAGTAAGCAGAGAGCACCGATAGCCTCGAGAGGCCACGGTTTCTGTTTGAACCAGAACTTGCTTCTGACTCAAAAAGAAGGCAATGGTGTTCTAAGAAAAAAGACAACCAAGAAACCCTCTCATATTCTTTCTTACTAGCCAACAACTTATGCTGAAAACGATGACACAGAAGGAAAGGGATAGATTAGGGGACCCGTAATTCCTTAATTCCAGTCCTTCCTTAGTCATCAGTAAGCCAAAAGTAGAGAATGTTGGTAGAATGCACGCATATCAAGAAGTGAAATAAAACATCTGAGTTAGTTTTGTGCTGCATTCTACTATTCTGGTAAGGAGGAAATACATATGCAGGTATCTATGAAATACGAATTGTGTAATTTTGTTGATTCTGCATATAAAATGCACTTAGTTTTGCATTTAAAGTTGGCATTTCACAATATAAAAGGAAATGGTAAAATTCATTCTAGTAATTAAAAAATTTATTTATTTACTTTTGGTACTTTGAATCACAAATAAAAATAGCAAATAAAAAACACCATGACAAGTTGAGAGAGAGACACTGTGGAAGAAAGGAAAAAGCTTTATATGTATATATATATATTTTGCTTGAGGAAAATTTGCTCTGAGCTAACATCTGTGCCAATCTTCCTCTATTTTGTGTGTGGGTCACTGTCACAGCATGGCCACCAACAAGTGGTGTAGGTCCACATCTGGGAACTGAACCTGGGCCGCCAAAGCAGAGCATGCCGAACTTAACACTAGGCTATGGGTCCAGCCTCTATATTTTAGTATTTTTAATGGCACTTTTTTCCTGCATTTTGAACAAGGGACCCTGCAGATTATGTAGCTGGCCCTGACTGAGAACGAGGGAAGTGCCTTTGAATTTTAGCCTTGCGTAGCGGATATGAAAAGCTTTTCAGCTGTCCCCTGGCCAAGCTGCCTCTGTTCACCGCCCGCCATGTTGCATGTGAAGAAGCTGAGAACTAGAGGGGGTCTCAAGTTCACCCAAGACGCAAGTGGATAAGCCAGGACTAGAACCCAGGTTGCCTGACCCCATTCCTTCTTAGTCTAGTGTTCCACACCTAATATGTGTTCTTCCTTCTGTCAAGAATCCCACTTTAGGACTTGGAAATAAGATACTCCTTTGCAAGTCAAACCATCCAGTCAGTACATGGGGGATGATATGCAGAGTGATGTGGTTTCCATCCAAGGCCAGGAGGCTTGAGAGGTACTTGGTTAAAAGTAATACATTGTGTTCAGGGGACAGTCAAGAGGTCAAGTTTTAGCCCTCGCCTTTCTTGACCTAGCAGCAGTATTTAATCACTCGCTCTTCCTTCAAACACTTGCTTCGCTTGGCCTCCTACGTTCCACTCCCTTAGTCCCCATTGCAGGTTCCTCCACATCTTCCTGACTTTGTAACATTGAACCGTCCCAGGGTCAGTTCTCCCACTTTTTCTCTTTTTCTGTCCAAGCTCATTCCTTTAATGATCTCATCTAGTCTAATGACTCTTAAAACCATTTACATGCTGGTGACTCATCTATTTATAATTCTAGCTCCGACCTCTCCCTGAATTCCTTCTAACATATCTGACCGCCTACTCGATATCTCCGCTCTGGTGTCTAATAGGGATCACACATTTAATATCCCCATCTGAGCTCCTGAATATCCCCCCAACCCCAAACTGCTCCCGCCTCAGTTAATGGCAGCTCAATCTCTCTAGTTTTTCAGGTCAAAAGCTTAGAGTTACCCTGACCCCACCTTATCTTTCACACCTTACATCCAGTCCACAGGCAAATCCTAAGAGCTCTGCTTTCAAAATATATCCAGAATCCGACCATTTCCTACCATCATCCCTGCCTTGCCTCGGTCCAAGTCATTGTCATCACTCACCCAGATTACTCCCATAACCTCTGAACTGCTCTCCCATTTTGCCTTCATCTCTCTTTTACCCAGAATGATCTCCTTAAACCATAAGTCAGACTATGTCACCCCTCTTCTCCAAACCTCCCAATGGTTTCTCATCTTACTCTGAAAAGCAGCCCAAACCTTACAACGGCCACAGAGCCTTACAGCATCGGGTCCTGGGGCCTCTCGGACCTCAGCTCTCACTTGTCCCTCTCATTCACTCGCTCTGCTCCAGCCACGTGGCCTCCTTGTTCCTTCCTCCAATTCCCCAGACTCTCCTACCTTAGGGCCTTGGTCCTTAATCTGCAAGGCTCACCCCCTCACTCCCTACAGATCTTTATTAAATGTCACCTCCTCATGAGCCCTTCCCTGATCACCCTATTGAAAACTGCAACCTGCTCCCCTCCCGTGCACATTCTCTGTCCCCTTTCTCTGACCTTTATTCCCTATAGCCACTTATCACCACCTGATATGCCAAATAGTTGGCTTTACGTTCTGTTGATTGTCTATATTCCCCATTAGAATGTAATTGCTTATTTGTCTATTTTTGTGCATTTTATTCAACTGTCTGAGCCTGCCCTGTTGAGAGCTGGGCCCAGACCACCTTATGGCCAATGATTTGCCAATGTATAATGGACCACTCAGCCATGCCCCAGGAGCGTCTTCGACTTTGTATCCCAGCCTCTACCTGGAACGCCCCTTGCCCGTTTCTCTGGGTTGAAAATCATGCCATCTTTCAAGGTCTGGTTTAACAACTCATCCTGATCCACCTTCCCTGACCTTCACTCTACCAGAAATCTAAGCAAAATACAAGATAGGCAAGACCCTTTATACGACTGCTCATGGAGATATCAAAGTATATACTGGTACAGATTTGGAAGGCAATCTGGCCATTTAGCAAATTAAAATGTGCATACCCTTTGACCCAGCAATCCACTTCAAGGAACTTATTCTACAAAAAACCCGAGCAAGTGTACACAGATATGTGTGCCAAGACTTCGCAGCACTTCTGTACTGTCAGCAGGGGCTGGTTTAATAGATTTTAATTCTATAGACTACTCCATGCCAATGGAAAACCATGTCAAGATATTTTTTAGGGGAAAACTGCCAAATAGTATGCACAGTATTATCCCATTGGTATTCAAGAAAGAATGATGGAAGAAAGGAAGAAGAAAGGAAGGGAGGAAAGATGGGAGGGAGAGAGGAGGGAAGGAAGGAAAGAAGAAAGGGACTGTATGTTATTCTGGGATTTGGTTCTAAAATATGAAAATAAGACAAAAAAAGATGCATATGATCAAAATTACCCTTGAAAAACCCTAACATCACCTACAAAAGACAATACAAATTTCCATCGTCTCTCAATGTTTTCCTCCAATATTGGTACATCTTGTTTTTCCTTTGAGCACCAGATAAAGTAATTATTAGACCGTATTTTGGGGCCACGCTGCATGAAAAATACCCACTCTGTCGTAAAATGCTGGAACCTCCCTCAGTTGGTATCAGTTCTTGCAGGAACAGCAGGTCCACGTCTCTCTTCTTGGGCCTCCCCTCGAGTATATGTTCATTGAGGAGAAAGGAGGGAGGAATTTCCTGCACTACGTAAATTGCTTATCTCTGTCTCTCTCCATTTCTGTCTGTCTTTCCTCTGAGCATATTGAACATGTGTTTGATGTGACTCTTCTGTATTTATGTATGTGCTATTTGCCTTTTACTTTATACTGCTTTTGAATTTTATACGAGCATGTATTACTTTTATAATGAGTAATGAGATAAATGTTTGAAAAATCACCTCACAGACGCAGAAAATCAAGTATAATCAAGATTCTAAATTAGTTTTTTATACAGTAATCAATTGTTTAGAAGTGTTAAAGAGAAACTGTGGAAGTTAAATTGTTACTGTCTTTTCAATGAAAATGACAATTGGTTTTGTCTCTTCTCCCTTCCTTCCTCCCTCACTTCCTTCCTACGTCCCTCCCTCCCTGCCTTCCTTCCTACCTTCTTTCCTTCCTTCTTTTCTGTGGTTTTAGATGTTGTTGGAAGCTGCTGATATTTCAAAGAGGCAGCAAGTCCCTCGCAGAACTGATGTAAAGGGACCAACTGAGCATGGAATGAGGACCATCCAAATATCACACACACACAGTACACAAAAATGCTTTGGGTGATCTATTTAGGGATGAGGGCAGGGAAGAGGAAGTATGGTTTTCCACTTCACATTGTCCCTCTGCCCTCCAGGATCTTGCTGTCTGCTCCATGAAAGGCCTCAGTGTTCAGATGCTGCTGCTGATCGCCCCCATTGGCTCGAGAGTGGGTCCCAGCTCATGGCGCCCTATGTTTCCAGGACCCACATAACTGGAAGGACTCACTCTTGTACTTCCCACACTCTTACATAGTCCTGGAACATAGTAGGCACTTAATAAAATAGTTGCCATTGATTGAGTTCTTACTCTGATATGCCCAATCTTGGTTACCTGACACAATCTCTCAAAAATCCTATGAGACAGGAATATAAATCTATATTTTGCAGATAAGGAAACCAAGTCATAGACTGGTTAAATAATTTCCTCAGGCTTGTAGGTCTGAGATTTGAAACCAGGATCTTAGACTCTAGGGTTAGTCTTTTTAACCACCACCCTGCCTCCAAAAACTATGTGTTGAATAAAGAAATGAATGATGAATGGATCAGACCTGCCTTATGAAGGTCTGTCAGAAGATATTTCTCTATTAAAGTGGGGGAGGGAGTCGTATGTGTAGGAGCTGAGTCATTCGCACTTTCTAGCTTGTCAATCCTTACGAGCCAGCAGGCTGGCTACAGTTAGGGCCAAAAATCTTTGGGAAGAGACAAACTGAACCCTGGAGGCTGTTCCAGAATTCTCTAACAGATCCATTTGGCCCCAACCTCCAAGGAGATTCATTCTACGCTCCTCGGCTCTGCAAACTACTAGTTTGGAGTCATAAACACTAGTTGTGTGCAAAGAAGGCAGCAGGAAAAGAAGGGGCTGTGAGTAACCACTAGAAAGATGGCAGAACTGTTAAAAGTAAAAACAGCAACAATAATGGTGGGCACATTGCTTTCTAATATCCATTCTCCTCTTCTTCCATGGTTAAAGAACTACTGATATGTAGTTGTACATATGGCTGCCCAGAGTCAAGGCTATATTTCCCAGGCTCCTTTCAAATTAGATGTGGCCATATGACTATGTTCTAACAAGTGAGATTTAAGTGCAAATATCATATGACAGCTTCCGAGAAACTTCCTTAAGGGAGAACTGACACATATCTTTTCCCCCTCTTCTTCATCCTTTCCTCCCTCCTGCTGATTGAAATGCAGATGTGATAGCATGGATTGGAGCAGCCATATTGGGCCATGAGGAAGGTATATCAATATCTAAATTTTGCAGATAAGGAAACTAAGAGTGGAATGAAGGCAATAAGCCAGCAGGAGCTTGAGTCCTTGAGGTCTTCATGGAGCAGAGCCATCATAGTAGCCCTGGACTGCCTACATCTGGGCTTCAATACACAAGAAAATTAAACCTTGATCATATTTAAGGCATATTATTTTGGGTCTCTGTTACACCAATTAATATACGTCATCATGGTTTCTTGGAAAGAGTATAAATTAATATTAAGAAGACTTGTTTTATTTCCACCTTTGCCTCTAACTTATTATATGCTTCTAATTCTCTTGTTCCAAGTCTAGAAATTAGAACTAAATATAGCTCCTTCACATGCATTTATTTTTATAGTAAAATATATTTAATAAAAAGGAGAATAGAGATTTGGGAAGTGGATGCCAAAAAGGTTGAGGGGATATGGTTACACTATCGTTCTTTGGCTTTGAGTGACAAGAGGGAAGAGACTTCACTTTAGTCAATTAATTTAAGTGCAAAGGAGAGTGTACTGGTTCACAAAATCCAAGGGAGGGTGAAACGTTGAAGCTGCAGGAAGTCCAGAGATTAAGCTGGGCCTCAGAAAAGCTGGAAACAGGAATTCTCTCTGTCTCTTAACCCTACTTCTCTGTATTTCATATTCAGTCTCTGCTGCTGTAGACTGGCTCCTAACACAGGCAAGTTTCACAGCTTCCAGTGGAAAGGGATGACTCCCTTTCTCCATTCTGTTAATACTCTCAGGGAAGAACTCTGATTGGCCCATCTTGGTTCAGCTGCCCTCCCTGGAGACCAATCAGTCGTTGCCAGGAAGCATGCTGTGCTAGAGGACTGCTCCTGCAGAATGTGTATCTGTGGATTTCATACAATGCGGAGACTGAATCTCATACAATTGAGTCTGTGTTACTTTCGTAAAGAATGATGGGGTAAATGTTTGGAGTAATGAGATAAGTGTAGGAAGTTGGGAGTAGGAGGGCATGAGGGGGTGAGCACACTTTCTAAAAAGGTGAAACTGGACAGAACACCCCTTAGGTGACCCCTATAGATGTTCGAGGATGATGACAGCAATTTTACTGGTGATGGAGCAAAGTCAGGGACTGGGGGGGCGGGGCGGGATCAGGAGACCTGGTTTTTAGCCCTGGCAAAATAAAGCTATTGGGCATGACTCTTTCTTCAGTGGGCCACAATTTCCACATATGTAAAGTGATGAGGTTCAATTAGCTTGAATTTGCTCAGTTGCTTTCAAAGGTTTTTTAATTTCAGAGGTTCTTGGGGTTTTGGGTAGGGAGCTGGGGATCCCCACTAGACCTTCTTTCCATTCCCTACAAAAAGAAGCATACTCACACCCATACACACACTGACACACTGACTCACACATTTACTCTCACATACACTTACGCACTCACCCACCCACTCACACTCACATTGACACACACACTTATTCTCATACCCACTTACACACTCACTTGCACACATGCACTCACACATACACATTTGGGGGACTATGAATCATGTTTGTCCTTCAGACTTTGCTGGATTGAATGATCTCAAGTGTCCCTTACAAGTTCTAAGTGTCCATGGAGCTATACAAATTGGGAACTGTCTGGGGCTTTGAGCCTTAAATTCTAGAGAACAGCAGTCGATAGAGAGAAAAGTGATAATTATAAAGGTCCAAACAAATGTCTAGGACTTTCTGCTCTCCTTTGCTCCTGCTCTCTCATCTGCCATGGCCAGTGTCCTTTCACCAGTGTCAGAAGACAAAGCACAATCTGTAGACCCCCAAGGAGCTGCACTTCTGATAAAAGGTCTGTATGAGCCCTATTTATACAGACTATCTTGCCCATCTCTGGGCATCTCTTTCTCTATCTTTAAATATATGCAGATTAGGAGCAAAATTAAGATGTAGAGCATTTTTTTGGTTTGGGGCTATTTTCTGAATTAATAGTTATTCAAGTAGAGAAAGCTGGCCCTGGTGGTCTAGTGGTTAAGACTCAGCACTATGGCCTAGGTTCGTTTCTCGGTCAGGGAAGCACACCACCCATCTGATAGTTGTCATACTGTGGCGGCTGCAAGTTGCTGTGATGCTGAAAGCTATGCCACCAGGATTTCAAATACCAGCAGGGTGACCCATGGTGGACAGGTTTCAGCAGAGCTTCCAGACTAGACAGACTAGGAAGAAGGACCTGGCCACCCACTTCCGAGAAAATTGGCGTGAAAACCCTATGAACTGCAGCTGAGCATTGTCTGATACAGCGCCTGAAGGTGAGAGGATGGCGCAAAAAGACTGGGCGGGGTTCCTATCTGCTGGCCACAGGGGTGCTAGGAGTGAGAATCAACTCATCGGCACTGACAACAACAAAGGAAAGAAACTTGGGCGTGGGATTGGAGAGACATTTTGATTGTCTTGGAGAAGGCTGGGAATGGCTTTTCTCAGAGTCAAGTTTTGGGTCAGGAGTGTTCTTGCCTCGAGCAGTGTGTGTTTCCACTTCGTTGCTTGGGGCAGGGATGGCCTTGCCATCCTTCGTTGCTCCCTGCAATCCCTCCACAGGACACGATTCCCCTCTGCCTGGTGAGAAGACAGATTCTCCCAAGCACAAAGCCATGCTGTCTCAAGCTGGCACCTTCCCGCGTGGGAACGCAAAGCCACTCTCAACAGCCCTTTCTTTCTCTCCCCGGCCTGAGAGCCAGGGAGGCAGCCAGCTGGGTGGTTCCCACATTGAGAAACTGGGTGGGGCCTGGGGAACACTTTGGCCTTGGTCGAGGAGCCAGACCTAGGTTCCTCCCTGGGAATTCTATATAATGCAGAAATGGCCAGAGAAAGAGAGCTTTGTGGAGAACGTCCCCTCCCATCAGGCCAAGACTGGTTGGCCACTGACACTGATGTGGGCAGAGAAAAGTGGCTGGTTGTTTTATCAGGGCTTGCACTTGGCCAGGCTGGGGCCTGATCCCCTTTTGAGAGCCGCAGATGGTGTGTAAATGGGGGAAAATGGATCTCCGTGGAGGGTCTGATGTGGGTGATGTGAAAAAACAAACCAAAACCCTCCTTTCTCCTCCAGGGAAGTAGAGTAAGTTTAGGAACACAAATCAAGTTTCTTGGGATTGAGGGTGGGTGAGATGTTCTCTGGCAAAGGGGAGGTGTCATGCTTTGGAAAGGGGGGTGCTTTATGGATAGCTGGTGGGGGAGAGAGAGGAGGGGAAGTCTCCATACATACGATGCTGTGCTGGAAATGGAGAGGGAAGAACCATTGTCCCCTCCTCCTGAAAGGGACTCAGCAGCATGAGTTAAGGGTTGCCCACCCACCGCAGCTGAACAGGACCCTCACCACTGTGAACCTTGATGCAAAGCACTGGCTGTTTTGTGATTGCACACGGATGAAATGACTGAGGCTGTCTTCCATGTTCCAGGCACAATACATGGATGATTTCCCCTGAGTCAAGGGGCTCTCTGTCTAGTAGGGAGCGCAGATGAGCCAACAAGCAAACATTATACAGCACTGTGATAAAGGAGTACAGGGTGCCACGGACCTCCCGGTAGGGGGACCTTACCAGGACTTGGGGAACAGGGAGGCTTCCTGGAGGAAGCGATGTTCAAGCTGAGAGTTCAAGGATGAGTTGGGATTAGTCAGATGAAGAAAGGGTGTAGGGGGTGTTCTAGACAGAAGGAATTGCACATGCAAAGGCTTGGAGGCGAGAGAAAGATGGTGAGCTTTGGAGTTCAATGTGGCTGAAGATTTTACTGGATGTTGAGTTGAGGAGAGATGAGAAGACGCCAGGGAAACAAGGCTGAGCCTGATCACGCAGGCTGGTGCCAAGGAGTTTGGACTTTATCCTGGGGGCAAAGGGGAGCCCCTGATGAGTCCCGAGCTCGAGTGGCATGATCAGATGTGAGCTTTGGGACTCTCGCTGTGACTACCCCATGGACGGCGGATTCAAAGGGAATAAGACTAAAGGTTGGAGGCCATTGCTGAGACTCAGGCAAGAGATGGTGAGGACGTGAGGACCAATTTAGGTCTGGCCATTGGCTCATGATCATTTTATCACTGCCCTCTCTCCTGGTTGATGCTGGGCAGTGTGACAGCTCTACTACAACATTCCAGAAGCTGCCAGGAGCCACCGTCATCCTGGTCTTACATAAACTGTCTGTGGCAGTGGGAGGTGGACGCTGGATGAGGGGCAGGCTGGATGTGGGGGGCAAAAGGGAAGGAGAAGGGGGGATTCAAAGATGATACCAAGTTTCTGGCTTACTAGAGATTGAGGTTTCCAAGCCATACCCTTACAGCTCTGATGAAGTCAACTCCGCAGCCCATCTGTCCCTGAGAAACAGTTCTGGAGTTGAGGTCTGGCGTCGGGGGAACAGGGGAAGGGGTGTTCTGATAAAGAGAGTGGCCTTGACAGAAAGACAAGACTATAGTTCGCATATTTATCGTCCATCTCCCCCCCAGGATGTTCATGCCATGAGTGTAGAGACTTTGTGCTGTTCTCGATTGTACCTCAATTGCTAGAATAATGCCTGGCACACAGGAGACTCACCAAAAATACTTGTTGAGTGGAAAAATGACAGAGGCTACAGATACAGGATCAGCGGATTTGCCATTCCAATCAGTGGAACGGAATAATTGGACTCTTTTGATATGTCACAGAAATGTCATAAAATGGTTCTGGTTTCATCACTCCCTTTTATCAAAGGGTGACTAGGATGGTAGAAATGACCAGGATGGAGAGAAGAAGGATGATGGATATGTACACACAGAAGAACATATGAAGTACATACCCTAGATAGTAAATAAGTAAATGCACACACAATGATAACCTAATAACAATTGCTTCATTGTCTTCATCAGCATCAGCATCATCACTAGCTTTGACTGAGACCTTGATGTGCACCAGGAACCAAACTCATAGGCACTTTATATACATTATCTCACAACATTGTCACGATAACCCTATGGAGTAGATCCTGTTGTGAACACAGGTCTCTCTGACGCTAAAGCCACCTCCCCCCTATTCTGAGCTCCCGTCTCATATAAGAAACAGAAATATGGTTGAAACAGAGACTATGGGCAGAGAGAAAACCCTGCGATGCCCCCCAAGGCCTCCAGGTTTGTCAGAGTCCGACTGGGCTGGAAAACTCTGCTCTGGCCCTGATCTGGCTGGGTGGTCAGCAGGAAGTAGCATCCTGTTGCTTTGTTTCTTTATCATCCACTCTCCAGGCCTTGTCATATAGTTTCTAGACCTGACAAAACACCGAGAAACCCTCACCTAACACAACACTTGTGTCTTTCCCAAAACACCCCCAACTCTGAGTGCCCCACTGGGGAGAGCCAGGAGCAGATGCCTGCGATGCTCCCCACAGGGGTCAGAGGGTGGCCACTTGAGGTTCCTGTCCAGCTGCCTCAGTCTGGGCAGCTGAGGCTGGGGCGATTCTGGGGCCAGGCAACTGGCAGGATGGCTGATGTCTGGGGTGCTGGGCTGACACTGGAGATGTTGTAAACAGTTTGCTTCATTCAACCAGGCCCAGAGCATTGAATTTCTTCTCTTTGCACCCAAGGGCACAGAGATGAGTCACTGTTTTGGGGAAAGGAGGTTACTATGGAACCCAAAATCAAAGGTGCCACATTTATGAGTACTAAGTTAAAAGTTGGCTAAGCTAAGTGAAGGCTGACGGATTCACTTGTCTGCTTGTGTTCTTTTTGTTCTCACTGCAGACTTGATGAAAACCTCCCTGTGGCAGTGGGAGGTGGACACCAGATGAGGGGCAGGCTGGTGAGGGGGGAGGCAAGACCATAGACAGGGGCCAAGTGTGGGGAAGCAGATCACCACCTCCGCCCTCGGAGCCCCACGAGGGCCCAGAAGCTGAATCAGTGGCCAGGTGTCCTGAATTTGCTGTCCTATAAGGACCACAGGTGGATTGTCCAGCAGGAGGAAATATTTCCCCCAAGACATTGCTCAACTCTTATCCAAATTGCTATTGTGTGATCAATCCTATCCAGGGGTCCAGGACACCCTTAAGCCCCCAGAATAGACTCTGAGGAAGAGACGGTGGCGTGAAAAGGGAAAGAAAAATGGAAAGCCCTACCTCGGTCAATCCCTGACAGGTATCTCAGATGACACCAGCCCAAGATCTCTCCTGGGGACCCCTGCCCAGTCACTGCCCAGTGGCATCCATATCAAGAGCAATATTGATCACCCTTCTTCAAGTCTTCCACTTTCACAGCACAGTGTATAAGCTTGGGGAGAAGTTTCTTGTGGTGTCCACCATGCTTGCCCATCAAGGTGTGTCACAATGATTGGAAGCCAGTCATCTCCACCTGGGAAGGACTCCTTCTAAGGAACTGGGTAGAGGCAATAGGTCCAGACAGCTTGGCACCTGCAAGATTTATCTGGGCACTTGTCAGGAAAATGTCAGCTTGTTCTGGGGAGTTGCCCTATCTGCGAAGCCCGGAGGTGCATGAAGAGGGCCCAGTGCCAACCCAAAGTCTCCACCTAGACTCATTCTCCAAGCACACACCAATCATAATAGTGTCCATTTTCAAACACCACCCCTCTGCCAGGCCGAGTGCTACATGATCTCATTTCATCCTTTTGACAACTATACACAGCTGGGGATTATTGTCCCCTTTACACAGATAAGAAAACTAAGCTCAGAGGCTAAGTTATACAGGTAGTAAATGACAGGCCCACAATAATTCGAACTCCAGCCAGTCTGGTTTCAAAACCCAAATACTTTGCAGTTAATTCAACAAATTCTTATTGGACACATATCTTGCTGCAGGCATTGTGCTAGACTCAGGGGATTCAGAGATGAAGAGCACTGTCCCAGCCCTCAAGGAGCTTCCCGTCGAATAGACTTTTACTAGAAATTTCAACACACCGCTGAAAATACTATATCAGTGCACAGGACTAGGGGGCAGTGGGAGGGGAGGAATTTACTCTTTCTGGGTAATCAGGGATGCTTTTTTCAGAAGTGGATATTCTTGAACTGACTGTTAAACAATGAGTAGGACTGTGCCAGGAGAAGATGAACCTTCCAATGCACGGGTGTGTGAAACATGGTGTGTCCTAGAATGTTTACTGCACCATCGTTCATAGAAGACTTGGAGGGCGGCGGCTCATTGATAGGAGAATGGCTGAATAAACTGTGGTCCATCCACACCAAGGAAAATTTCGAAATGATGGAAAGGAATGGATTGGAGTCATATCAAAATGACACAAGATTTGTTGAGTGAAAAGTAAGTTGCAGAAAAGTGTTTTGCACGTATGTGTGTGCACACACACACATCCAGACATGTTGACGTGAGTTCAGAGAAAGGGATTCCCTGTGGGAGACACAGCACAGTCAAAGTCAAGGAGATGGAAACCAGTGGTTGGGGATCTGCCAGAGCTCAGTTCTGCTGGAGGGTCACAAGGAAAGTGAGCCCTCAGAGGGAAGCAGAAGGTTCCCAGGAATTGAAAAGCGGGTGTGGTTGGAGTGACGGTTTGATTTGGCAATTGGATTGGCATCTTCTGGTGCTGGCCTGAGCTGGGGAGACTCAAGACTGGGTTCCAAGAGGGATTTGGTGTTGCCATGGTCACAGTCACACAGAGTGGGGCAGATCTGAATTTGGATTTGGAATGGGAGGCAGGGCTGGCGAAGTAGGAGTAAAGTCAGGAGAGTCCAGACATCTATGGCCCAGTCTAGTCCAGCACAAACTCCCTCGGGCTCTCAGAGGCCCTTCCCTTCTCTAAACCTTTATCTAATCCCAACTCTCTCAAGTTGTGGGGTGTCAGATCCCATATGACATCCTAGCCACACTTGGGCAAGATCCTTTAACAATGAGCCCAGGCAAGACAATGAGCTTCACCCAGATCTCTGTCCCCACTGCTCCACCGAAAATGCTCTTGCTAAGATCATCAGAGTCACCAAAAGACGTCGTTCTTCTTACGTCTTCCCTCAAAAGTGTTTGACTCAGGGGCTGTGCCTTCCTTTGCAAAAATGCTTTTCACTCTTGACTTGTGTGACAGGACACTCTCCTGGTTTTTCTTCTCCCTCGCAGGCCTCTCTTCCTTGATTTTCTGCTCTGGCTTCTCTTTCTTTATCTGAAATCTTAATGCTGCCTGCTCTAGATGTATTTCTGAGCCCTCTGCACTCTCCCTAGGGGATCTGTCTAGTCTTTTGGGAAGAAGGCTGAAGAATGTTTCTTCTTTATTCCTGTGTTGCCATGAGGAGGAAAATTTCCAGACTATTCTGAGCCTCTTGTCCCACTCCTTACTCTGTCCTACTGAGATGGAGTGTGCTACTTACTTGGTGAGCTTGGGAGGGGAACTAAGCCTCCATAGTAGTTTTCTTGGCACTTACTGCTCTCTGAAATTATCTTATTTGTCTACATCTTTCTTTTCTATCTCTGCCACTAGGATATAAGTTCCATGAGGGCAGGAGTCTAGTCTGTCTTATTGATCAATATATCCTCAGCACCTTAATGCTTACACATAGTAGGATTCAGTAATTCATGAATTCAAATTCATGAATTTGAGTACATGATCCTTGATCCCTATGTCTAAAGGGTCCTTCTTTCCCCAGGGAAGTGTTAGGATTACTAACTTCTAAACCACACAACTCCATGTGGTTCCTAGGACAAATCTCTCATCCTAGCCAAGTCCTCATATATTTTTCCTGCTTTTCTGTGACTCCAGCTCAGACGCGACCTTCTCTGGGCAGTCTTCGTTCATTCTTTATGGCAGAATTATTCACTCCCTTCTCTATGCTCCCATAGCACTTTGCCTCTGCCTGAATTCTTGAAATCATTTAATTCTACATGATAGTAGAGTTTGTTGCTTCCTCATTTGCTCCCCCCCCCCGACTGTAAACTCCTTGAGGACAGAGGTCATGCTCCAATTTTTTCTGTATCCCCCCAGCACCTAGCTCAGTGTATCTTTCCATTCACTATATCTTGTGAATGGGGTGGAATCCCGCTGATGGCACTCTCACAGTATTGCCTGCACAAACTGACCAACTGGTTTACTGGCTTTGTCCAATAAAGCCTCCTTAGGTCCAGGTTGACTCCCTGTTCCAGAAGGCAATCCTCTGTACTCAACTTGCCAGATGGGTTTCATCCTTTTGGATTCAGATTTTCCTATTTGTTCAGAGTTGTAAATTTCAATGGCCAAGCTACCAGTCCAGCTCCATTCATTGTCTCTCTCTTAAGCGCGTGGCATATTTCCAAATCGACATCTAAAGTCAAGAACCAAAGGATTGCCAAACTCATTTTTTTCTTTTTCTTGAAGTTCCTTCCATGTATCGAGGCTATTGCTAACATCAAATATCCCAGTTCTAGAAATGTAGGCTGGGCAAAATAACTTCTTCCATTTCCAGAAGAAAGTTGTGAAGTTCAGCAAAACGTGGTTCCTCCTCTTCTCCATACATCTTCACTTGTTAAGTTCTACTCATCCTTTAGGGCTCAGCACAATGTAATCTTTTCCATGTTTCACTTACCACTTTTGTCATAATAATCTTAGCATTTGTTGAGCACTTACTGTGTGCCTGGCCTTGCCATAAATGCTTTCATCTACACAACTGCTAATATTCCCAACAACCATGGACATACATATTATCCCACTTACCATATGAGAAAACCAAGACTTAGAAAGGCAGACGTGCTCGACCACGGTCACCCAGCTAGTGTGTGACCAGGGCAAGACTGGAATCCAGCTCTTCCTGAGTGCAAAGACTGTGCTTTCTCCACCACATAAAGGCATCAGAGCTACTGACTCAATCCACCATTCTCAGTGGCACATCATTTTATTCAACAAATATTTATTGAACACCTCCTATGTGCCAGGAACTGTTCTAAGCACTCAGGATACATTAGTGGATGCAGCAAACCAAAGCTCCTGCCTTCATGGAGGTTATATTCTAGTGGAGGGAGATACACAAAAATGACAAACAGAATAAAAAAGTTGTGAAGCACTAGAAAGTAATAAGTGGTACGGAAAAAGTAGGAGGGTAAGGGGGATAGAGAGTCCTGAGGGCAGGGAGTGGTAAATGCAGTTTCAAATACAGTTGTCAAGGAGCCACATTGAGACAGTGATGTTTGAGCAAAGACTTGAAAGAGGTAAGAGAGTTAGTCATGTAAGATTGGAGACAGAGTCTTGGGAAAGAGCATCTCAAGTCAACAGCCTGTGCAAAGGCAAAGGCTCTGAGGTGGGAGCTTGCCTGGAAGATCAAGGAAAGGTAAAAAGGCTAATGCACACTGGTGGAGTGAGGGAGGAGAGGGTATAGGAGATGAGAGCACAGAGGTAACAGGGGTGGGGATGGTGTAGAGCAGGAGTTCTCAATCAGGCGTGATTTTGACCCCAGGGGATATTTGGCAATGTCTGGAGACATTTTTGGTTGTCACAACTTTGGGAGGGGAGGCTACTGGCATCTAGTGAATAAAGGCTAAACATCCTACAAGGCATACGACAGCTCCCTTCTACCCTCACCAAAAGAATTATCCAGCTCCAAATATCAATAGTGTTGCGAGTGAGAAACTCTGGTGTAGAGCCTTATAGGACTTTGGCTTTTGGTGTGAGTAAGATGGGACATCTTTTGAGGATCCTGAACAGAGGAGTGAGGTGATCTGATTTATATATTGAAAAGAGCCTCTGGCTGCTGTGTTGAGAATAAAGAGACTGTGGGGAAGGGGCAAGGGAGGAAGTAGGGAGACCAGCTAGGGGTTACTGCCATAATCCAGGCGTGAGATATGGATGACTCATCCCCCTCTAGGGTGGAAGGTTCTGGAAGCCAGGTAGGAAGGGAAGTAGCATTACTGAGCACCTAAAGGGTGCCAGGCTTCACATTTGTTTTCTCTTTAGATCTTATCTGAGCTTTATTAGCCTTAACACTTAGATTGGAGTTTAGCTATTTAAGTAGTTTGACACCCCTGAATGCAAACAAGGCTTTGAGTAGAAAGGAGAGAGTGCTTTTATTTCACACCTTCTGAGAATTCAGTGTTTGTTCTGGATGATGCTATTTCTCCATCAATAGAGTAGATGCCTAGGCTGCAGGCAGGCACACGCCCTTCTGGAGGCATATGAAGAAACCTCTCGGACATGCCCAGGTGGAGCTCTCTTGTAGTCCCCTTATGTTATCCATTCAATAAAAATGCCCTTGGGAGGTGCCTTGATCAGGTTGTCTGTTACATATTCTGTTAAAAATAGATGTTTGCACCAGGTACCGGAAGCCAGGCAGTTGTTGCCGTTCTTCCTGGCAGAGCCAAGCCCTTTAAAATGTCTATATTAGGGTCTTTCCACCAAAGACTGGAAGGTCATGCATACAAGAGCGGACAAGTAGAGATGAGGGGGGTTGTAGGAGAATAAGAAGCTGAGCCAACAAAATCCCAGAATGGTGACTCATAGCAAATGGTGATGAAAAATGAACTTGTCTCAGTCGTGCCAATGGAGTAATTCATGGCTACATGAGTACTGTGGTCCTGCTCTGCCTCCGTTGGGAGAGGACCAGTGCAGTAGATGAGGTTGATGCACCTCCTCATCTATTTTGCCATCCACACTCCTAAGATAGGTGTTCAGGCTGGCCAAGTCCTTCCATCTTGGAACCCTCTTCTCTCAAGGCTTCCATGGCAACATTTTTTATCCTCTCAGCCCCTACTTCTGCCTAGAATGCCTACATTAATTTCCTAGGCTGCTGTAACAGATTGGGTGGCTTAAAAGAGCAGAAATTTATTGTCTCACAGTTCTGGAGGCTCGAATTCTGAAATGAAAGCATTATCAGGGTCATACTCCCTCTGAAAGCTGTAGGGAAATCCTTCCTTGCCTCTTCCTAGCTTCTGGGGGTTTGCCAGCAATGTTGGGTGTTCCTTGGCGTACAGATGCATCACTCCAATCTCTGCCTTTGTCATCACATGGTGTTCTTCCTGTGTTTCTGTTTTCACATGGCCACCTACTATCAATGACACCAGTCATATTGGATGTGGGGCCCACTCTATTCCAGTAGGACCTCGTCCTAACTTAACTAATTACATCTGCAGCAACACTACAGTCATGCGTCGCTTAGCAACGGGGATCTGTTCTGAGAAATGCATCGTTAGGCGATGTTGTCATTGTGCGAACATCATAGAATGTGCCTACGCAAACCTAGATGGTATAGCCTACCACACACCTAGGCTATACGGTACTAATCTTATGGGACCACTGTCATATATGTGGTCCGTCGTTGACTGAAATGTCATTATATGGCGTATGACTATTTCCAAATAGGGTCACATTCTGAAGTACTGGGAATTGGGACTTCAACATATCTTTTTTGGGGGAAACAATGCTACCCGTAATAATGCCCTTCGCCACTTTTTCCTCTTGGTTAGAAGTACATTAGTAAGGCGAGAGAGAATTACAGACTCTGGGAGAATTCTTAGGTTCTCTTGTTATTGGGGTCCTTAGTGAATGGATGGATGTAGATCTCTTCAAATTGTTGATTTGCTGCATTAGTGGTCTTTTGGTAGCTATTATTCATTCCTAAGGGGAACAGCCCCTTCCCCACCCGGTGTGGTCCTGATGCAGCAGCAAACATGATGGTAGATTCCCTGATGACAGTGGTCAATCAGAGTGCCGCATGCCCCTGGGCACAATGATTGATCCAGTGGTGGGCACATGACCGGAGAAGAGACAACTGGAGTCTTGTGAAATTTTGAAATATGGTGTCAAGAGGGCGAGTCTCCCTTTCTTTTGAACACAATTGGACCTGGCAGAGACCTTTTTGCCTGCCACATAAATATTAATGCAGGGGTAAGCAGGGTAGAGAAAGGAGAGAGTGACAGCACCCTGATGATATCATTTCAGGCCCTGGATCCAGCTATGACTGAAGCCATTACCTCTGGGTCTGAGATACAGGAACTAATGAATTTCCTTTTTCTCTTGACCCCTTCTGTTACTTTCAATGGAAAGAGTTTACTAATTCAGCTGCCTTCCACCATCATCGAGCTCTTTTCAGAAAGAGCAACCACATCATCATCAAACATCGCCATTAAGACTAACTCTTCACAGTGTGTGGCACTCTGTGAAGCACTTTCCCGCACTTTAAGGCACTGAATTACAATCCTTCCCCCATACTTCAAGTCCTGAAGCAGGCTATGTATTTGGCAAAACGCCCTTGGCATTTTTTTTTGCATGAATGGCTATTTATGTAACTTACGTTGCTACACATTCATGAACAAGGGTTCCTGTGCAGTAGAGAAAGCTCTAAATTAGGAGTTAGAAAATCTGGGTTCAAATTTCCAGCTTTTCCAATTATGAGCTGTGTGACCATGAACAAGTTCCTTGGTTTCTCTGAGCTTCAATTTCTGTGTAACAGGTGCGCTCATTCCTGCCCTACCTACTTCTCAAGATGGTCAGGAGGATTAAGCGAGATAAAGCCAGAGCTGGCAAACTATGGCCTGAGGGCTAACTCGGGCCCACTGACTGTTTTTGTAAATACAGTCTTATTGGAATGCAGCCACCGCCCCTTCATTTACATATTCTCTACAGCTGCTTTCTCTTGACAACAGAGTTGAGTAGTTGCTACAGAGACTGTGTGGCCCTCAAGCAGAAAACTAACATTATACCAGGGGCATTTTCCTATTCTTTTTACTATTTAGTCCTTTCCAGAAGAAATCTGCCAATGCATGCTCTCAACAAGGCATGGTTTCTATTGACAGCAAGCTTTCCTCATGGGCCTCCTGTTTTCCACCTGAAAAGCTCCTTGAGGGAATTTTTCTAAAGCGATAACATCCAGTATTAGCAAGATGTGATGGATAACGAATGATGAAAATGGGAACAAACTTTCTGGAGGGCCATTTTGACAACACTTTTCAAAAGCCTTAAAAATACACCATTCCCTTTGACTCCATCATCCCATTTCTAAGTTGTCTTAAGGAATAATCAGATTGAGATGCATCCACAAGTTAAGAAATGATGGTGGAATAATGACCTAAATTATCCAGCATATTATATATTTAAAATCTTGTTTTCAAAGACTCTTTAATAATATGGGGGAAAGGTCCTATTACCATATAGTAAAAAAAAGCATCATAAAAAATATTATATATAGTATGAGCCCAGTTTTATAAAACAAGGCTAGCAGGAAGCACACTCAAATTTAATGGTGATTTTCTCCGGGGACTGGAGTTAAGAGGTTTTTATATTGTGAGCTTCATTTTTCTTTTTTGTTTTAAAAATTTATTTTTTAATCAGAAAAGGGATAATTTAGTGAATAATTAGTGGTTGAATAAACTTGAGAGGTAGGTAACGATTTGAGCTTCCCTCTTATCATTACCTAGAAAAAGAGTGACCCCCTGAACAGGGCCAGGCAGGGCATGCGCGTGAGTGGGAGGGGATAACGTAACCTCGGGCCCTCCAGGACCAGTTCAACTGATCCTGTCTCTTATCAACAGAGTGATTAAGAATTGCCTTTCAGAAAATTTGCAAAGTCATGTAGCCAGATCATGAGCAAAAGAAGAAATCTCGATCTGAAATGACCACAGACCCAAAGACCTTCCTTCCTACGGAACGCAAGGATCGGGACACCACCAGAACTTGAAAGTCGGACTCTTATCAGAAGGGAGGGGTCCCTCATTCAGGAAGATCTAGTGTTAAAATTCCTTCCCCACCTCATCAAAAATGTTTAGAACCCTGTCATAAAAGTTTAAAACCTCATCATAAATGTTTAGAACCCTGTCATAAATGTTTAAAACCTTACCATAAATGCTTGAAGCCCACCAATCAAAACCTGTCCTGCCAGCATTTCCACATGCCAGTCTGTTCTCCCTAACTTCTTA
This sequence comes from Diceros bicornis minor, assembly GCF_020826845.1. Lineage (NCBI taxonomy): Eukaryota > Metazoa > Chordata > Mammalia > Perissodactyla > Rhinocerotidae > Diceros > Diceros bicornis. The sequence continues at coordinate 16,304,140 of NC_080764.1, read as the reverse complement.
AATTTCACCCCAAATCCTGAATTGACGAGACAGAGCTGAGGGCACATGCCCCCTGTTCTCTCTGCAGATCAATCTTGCATAATAAAGCTGACCTCTTTTCCCAAAAGTTGGTGCTGTAATTAATTGGCTGTTTATGTGCATCGGGCAAGAGAACCCAATTTTGTGTGGTAACAATAGGTGAGTACTGGAGCGAGAGTCAGAGCTCTCCAAAGCTTCAGCTGCTACTCAACTCCAGCTGGCCATTGCCATGTGGGGATCTGATTCAGAACCAGTGTTTTAGATCTACTTTTTTTCAAGAAAAGCCAGAAATCTGGATTGTGATGGGAATTTACCAATGATTAAACTCTGAGTGCGTCAAATAGAACACTCGTGTGTCCTGAATCCAGCCTCCAAATCACACATTTGAAATGCCTGTTCTAGAACCATGAGACTTTAGAGCTGGAAGGACAGTTGCAGGTAATCCAGTCTAATTGCTATATTTGATTTTGATGCTGTGAAATGACTTATCCAGGGTTACGCAACTAAATGTCGGCAGAGCCAGAACTAGAAAAAACGGATTCTGATTCTCAGACTGGAACTGTTTTCTGCCATGCTATTACTGAACTGGGATTTTCCCCACCATCCCTGCCCTCCTCTAGCTTTCCCCATCTCAGGGAACTGGTGCCAGCGTCCCATCAGGGGCCCAGGCCAGAAGGCTGGGTGTGATCCTTGGCACTGATCAAGCATGAAGACCCATGAAGTCTACCTCCTAAATATATTTTGCATCCATCCCATTTCTCTCTTTTGCCATTGCTACCACCTAAGTCCCACTACAATAGCTTCCTAACTACTTTCTGATCTCATCACTCCTCTGCTTAAAACATTTCCTGGTTTCCAAAATTTATAAGACTCTGCATGTGCCACCTCCCTCTTTGGGGTCCATCTTGTAACTCTCTCCTCAGCACTCTAGCCTTTCAGCAACTCTAACCTGTCACTTTCCTCTCCTCCGAAGGACTTTATCCACACCATTCCACTTGTCTGAAATTCTCTCTCCACATCTCTTCTAGTGTTAATCCTAACTAACCTTTGAGGTCTCAGAACAGTGCTGGCCCACTCTAAGTGCTATACAAGTGTTAGCCATTGTGATTTTTATTCTTATGATCTTAGTCCAAATGTCACCTTTTTGAGGATTCCTTCCCCGTCAGGTCATCCTGTGATTCACCTTGATAGCACTTAGCACAATCATGGTTCAATAACGAACTGCTTTTATTTGTTTCCTATCCATCGCCTCCATGAGACTTCAGGGCACCCCCAGGATAAAGACTGTGTCCATCTCATTCAACTCTTTATATCCCCAGTGAATATCAGAATGCATATTATAGCGCTCAATAAATATTTGTTGACTGATGCTGAGTAAATGCTTGCTTATATTTGTACGCCTCTGTCAGTCAGAACATCCAGTGGAGCCTTCAACACCACTTTCATGTTGGCCATTTTATACATGAAGAAACTGAGGGTCAGTGGGCCAGTAAGTGACTCCATAAATCTGTGGCACTTGAGAACATAAAACCCCCATCCCTGAGTCCTTCCCCTGGTGTCCTGCCCCTTCTGGTTCTGATGGTTGGGTGGATATTTGACTTCAGCTGTTTCCTAATTCAGAATTGGGACACATATATATTTTTCAGTGGCAGGAAGTTTTGCCCTAGGGGAATGCAACTTGGTTAATGTCTGGGGAAAGAGAAATATTCTTTCCCTTTGTTAACTGGCTCTGGGCAGCCTGAAAACTCTTGATCCCCACTGTCTGCTGCTTGGGACATAATGACTTGCTTTCCATCCCTTTTAATTATGAGATTTCTGACAGGAATTTGGAAAACAACTCCTAAGTCCAGAGGCTTGGATGCTAGCCCATGTTTCATCTCCAAGTCTCTGCCTCAGTTTTTCAGAAAGACTTTTTATACCTGGCCCTCAGGCAAGCCCCATCCTCCATCACTCCCATTCCTCCCAAACTGCCCACTTGGGGGCCGGCTAGCCATGTCTGTTTCCCAGTTCACTCACTGGATGGAAGCATCCCTTTGCCTCCATGCTGGGCTGTATTTTCAGTCCCGTGGCTGTTCTGAGGCAGTCCTCCACGGGTAACATACCTGGGCTGGTGTCCCTTGGATAGTGGCCTGGGAGTGAGCAAAGCCAGCTTTGAGTCCTTGCTCTTCCTCGTGTTAATGCTGGGGCCTTGGGCAACTGCCCTAAGCCCCCAACCTCGATTTCCTTAACCGTAAAATGGGAATAATAATATTTCTTTTAGGTTAGTGGCAACACTCAGCAAATAATAGGCACTAAAAAAAAAATTCTTTTCTTTCCTCCTGTAGCTTTTGGTAGGGCTGGGGGTGGTGGAGCGGGTAGAAGACCATAGAGATGGGTTAGGGAAGGGAGGGTCTCTGCCAGGATCGGCAGCCGAAAACTCCAGCCTAGGGAAGTGGCGAAGGCACCCTTGTTGGGTGTTAGTAAGAGCGCCAGCAGGGGGCGGGAAGTGAATGGCCTCTGGGCATTAGAGGCAGACCGGCTTCAAATCCCAGCTCTGCCACCTAATAGCTGGGTGACTGGGTGACTGAACTACTTGGAGTCTCAGTTGCTGCATCTGTAAAACAGGAACATGATTCCCATTCCACGGGGCATCCTGCGGACTGGAGCTGACACCCAGGAAGCCATCCGTTCTGCCCACTGACCTTTGCTCTGGGATCTCCTTGCTCCCTAAAGCCCCGGGGGCCACCTGGTCCTGAGTTTGTTCCAGGACATCCCCAGCACAAAGAGGAATTGGAATTCACACCTGCTTTCTCTGTTTCCTAAAGAACAAAATTTACAGCAACTCCCTTTTAGTGGGTACCGACTGCCCTTAGCCCTTCTTTAGGTGAGAAAACTAAAGCTCAGAGACTGACACTTGCCCAAGGTCACCAAGCAGGTGGATGAGAGAGCTGGACTGTCTGGTCCCAAAGCCCACACTCTTTCCCCCAGAGCCACCTCCTTCCTGACCCCCTTCTCACTGCTTTGGGCTTCCTGGGTTCCCGAGGCTCAGATGGACCCAGACCCAAGCCAGCTGGATTCCGGCCACTCCTACAGGGGGGAGCAGTTTCACCCATTTTCCTGCACTCATGACCCCCCTGCCAGCTCCCAAGGCCCTAGATTCACTTTCTGCGTTGTCCCAGCATGTCCGGCAGGAGATATGGGGGCGGGAATTCTCCCCCTGCCCTGCATCCCTCCACCGGCTGGGGGCGCTGGCGGGCAGAGGGCAGAAGGCGGGGGCTGAGAAGTTAAAGATTACCAGGGAGGAGCAGCAGGGACAGTTCTGATTTGGGGCAGAGGCCACTTTACCTTGTGTCCTCTGCCCATGTGGGACGGCGACGACATATGCGACTGCACCCTCCAAAGCGGAGAGGCCTGCAGGTGTGACACTCCAGAGGCAGCAGGCTGGGCTAGCGGAAAGAGGATGTGTCCTGGAATCGGAGCCCCACGGGAAGGTGAGGGGGCGGGCTCAGGCTGCAGTGGAAACCAACGTGGCGCTGAAGAGAAAGCTGGGGGCTGGTGCGCTGGGCGAATAAGCCCCTCCTTAAAGCTTGGCTACCCCCCCCCACCCCCGCTTCTCCTCCAGAACTCCCCCTCTCCGCTCTGCAGCCTCACAGACACTGACCAGTGGGGCCTCGTGGGGGCTCCAGCCCCCTCACCCGTACCCTGGACTCTGTGGAACATCAACACAGCTTGATGCAAAATCGGAAGAAAACTCTAGTCCAGACAGCGCTGTAATTGTCAGACTGGCCAGGAGGATGCCATCCACGAAGGCCTAGCTAGAGGCAGCTAGTGACGCTCTTGAGCTACTGGTTAGCTGTGAGGAAGAACTTCCCTTTGGGGAAGAATCCAGGAATGAGTGGCCAGGGATGCTTGCCGTCTTGTCTCCTCTGGGAGGCTTGAAAAAGAAGCCAGCTGCTTGTGTGTCTGGCAGGGTTTGGGCAAGGTCATGCTTAACAGAAGAGAAATAGATTTTTGTGTTGTGAAACGTATGGACGTTTCTACATCTACGCTGTCCCAATCTTAGGGCATCTCAGTGAACCAGTGATGATGGAGACAGGGAGGATAGGGAGACTTTGCAGGAGCGCTTTAGACCTGAGGACAAAGAGAGAGGAAGGTACTTATGGGGAAAGCTTGGCTTAAGCTGCTCCCAGAATGCTGTGACAGGCTTGGGTCTGCGAGGGGAAAGAGGGGCGCTAAGGATAAGTGGGGCCTGGGTCCGAGAGAGAGGGACAAAGAGGAAGGGAGGAAGCCATCCCTTAACATGGCCACTAAAAGGGACAGAGTCTAGAAGACATCTTTAGGCCCTCACTACATTCCCCCAAGACTGTCCCCCACCTCTGTCCACAGAGCGGGCTCCTGGGGCCATATCTCTACTCCCTGGACCTCAGAACCCTGGCTACAGCCAGTCGAACCAGACTGGACCCTTGACTCCTGCTGGCCAATCGGACAGTCTCTCTTGAGAATTTGGAACAAAAGCAGCAAAACTAGTGGGATGAATGGTAGCCCCGCAGGAGAGACGTGAGAGCTGGAGTGGCCATTTTTTGCCGTTGGTACAGAAAAGCAAAAAACGTAAAATAAGAATAATAAAAAGCTGGTCTGCAGAGAGAGAAAAGAATGAAGCAGACATGCAACCAAAAGAGTCTGGACCAAACACACAGCTGGTAGGTCCTTCCACTCACACTGCTGCAAACCCCCCCGCCTGCTCCCAAGCGCAGCGGGCAGTGCAGCCAAGGTGGGTGGAAAACGGAGCTGAGCAGGAGCACAGCGAGACCCTGAGAATCCACTCTGCATGCCCGCCCTCCTGCTGGAGCTCAGAGAGTGGTCAGCCTCCCCGCAGAAACGTCCTCTTCTTTCTGTTGCATTCTTTCTAGACTTCTGCACGGCTTGTTAATTAACATGCATTCAGTCCCCAGGAGGAGCAGACCCAAACTTCCAACATGCACACCGTGTGCTCCCACCACCCCGGGAATACTCATCATTTGTGAAAAATATGTGTACTTGTCTGCCTCTGTTGCCTCTGCCTTGTCTGCTGTACCTCGAAAAATGACAGTCATTCTTTAAGGCCCAGCTTGCGTGCCATCTACTTTCTGAAGGCTTTTTGAACTCCCTTGGGCATAATTAGTTCTTCCCTCCTGTCACCTCCCAAAGCCCTTTGTACGTTCTGCCACTATGGCATTTTTCATATTGTATATACTTGCCTGATATTTAAGTTACTTTTTAAAATACAGATATAACACGTGTTCTGTATAAAGTGAAGAATAAAATCCCTTTCCTCCTCCAATCCTCCCAGCACCACCCGCCAAGCTAATCACTATTAGCAATTTCTTTGGAGGCCTTCCAGAAATTTCTATGTATAAGTAAGCATATATGAGGATGTAGGTATGTATAGTTAGTTATTTGATCCAAAATGGGTCAGATAAAGTTAGTTTTGCAACTTGCACTTTTCACTGTTGGACATCTTTATTTTTGTAGAAAAGTACATTCTGTTTACTTTAATGCTCTATCAATATGTTTGGCCTAAAATCTGTCATCTTATTTTATTTTTTAAAAATAAATATTTAATTTTACTTAAAATTGAATTAATTAAAATTAAAATTAAAATTAAAAAAATAAAATATTTTTTACTTTGTTTTCTATTTTCTGCTATATGGTCTCCTTTTCTTCCTTCCTCCCTTCCTTCCTCCTTCCCTCCTTCTCTTTCTTCCTCCCTCCCTCCTTCTCTTTCTTCCTCCCTCCCCCCTCCCTTCTTTCCTTCCTTCCTTCCTCCCTCCTTTTCCTCCTCCTCCTCCTCCTTCTTCTCTTTCTCTCTCTTATTTTATTTATGAGGTTTCTTCCCCCCCCTTCTTCTAATGGTTTGGAAAGTATATAGTCTGTTTTTAGTCTTTGAAGTGGTCACTCTTATAACTTTAAACAGTATACTTAAACATCTATTTCTTGATTTACCGACTTTATTCCATATCCAATCCACGGATTCTCCACTATATAAGATGTGAAAATTGGGGCATGTATACATCTCCCCACATCCTTCCTCTGCCCCGTTGTTGGTTAAGCTATTTGTTTTTATACTGCTGTGGTTTAGAACATTTACATTCTGTTCTGTAACCATAATCCCCACAGCTGTTTAGCCTTAGTTCTATATTTAAATGAATATAATGTTCACCACCAACTTGTGCATTTCATAGCTTCTCCATTACTAAATTGGTAATTTTCATATATCTTTTGGAGAACTAGATTTCATTATCAAATCTGCCCCCCCCCCCCGCCCCGGAACTTATCAGTGCTATGTGCTATTTTCTCTCAGTCTGTGTGTTGGTGAATGTCTTTCAGCTGCTTTTATACAGTCATGAGTTGCTTAATGACAGGGATCCGTTCTGAGAAAAGCGTTGTTAGGGCGATTTCGTCGTTGTGTGAACATCATAGAGTGTACTTACACAGACCTAGATGGTACAGCCTACTACACACCTAGGCTATATGATACCGATCTTATGAGATGACTGTCATATATACAGTCTGTCACTGACCTAAACATCGTTACATAGCATATGACTATGAAAGACAACCAAATTGGCTATCAAATTTAAGAACACACTCATTATCTTCAGAATTTTGTACCCATTGCTACCATATCTTTTGGCACTAAAGGATAAAGTTGTAGGCCAGCCTGATTTTTCCTTTAGAATACTTCCTGATTTTACTATTTGAATATTCTCCATCAAACTTCCATGATATACTAAGGCTATTTTTGTATTCTGTAGATTCAGGCATTTCTTTAGTTCAGAAAAAGTTTTCTTCTATAATATCTTTGAATATTTTTGTGTCCTGTTGTTCTGTTCTTTTCTTCAGGAATACCCAGTATGCATATTTGAATATCTTTTGTATTTCATAAGTACTGACTTCTTTCTTATTTCATTGTCTTTATTATTTTCCCTTTTTTTCCATTTTTTATCCCTACTCTCTATATTACTGGCTCTGCTCTCAACTGAATAAATTCCACATCTTGCTGATGCTAATTTTTCCCCCATAAGAGTTTTATTATTATTTTCATTTTTTTCACCCCACGTTGGATCCTGTCTGCTTATCTGTAGTTTTCCTTTGGAAATGTTTTACTCTAGTCTGTTCTTTTTTCAGGGATATAATGGGGTGGGATGGAGGAGTGAGTTGGGGCTGCCAACAGATTCCCCTTGAGTTTCTTGTCCCAGAATCTGTTACCAAATATGCTTTGCCCTGGGGGTGCATCTATCCTGGGTTTCAAAGCATCCCTTCAGGGTTGAGGTCAGTGCGGGTTACAAGGAAGACCCATAGCTCATGGGTCTTCTGACTGGTCATGTAACGTTTATGCATCTCTTCTAGTGATTAGCTGCAAGGCTGATTGTTACTTCCCTCTCTCTTCTACCTTACCTCTAAGACTTTTAAGGGATAGGAGTCAGGGTTGAAAAAATAATATTATTTACCTACATAGTGCCTCCTTTGGCCTTGTCTTCCTTGCCCTCCCACCTTGTGGAAGTGAGTCACTACGGGGAACCTTATTCTTCCATGGCCCACCCATATCTCTGCTCCTTTGCTCTCCAGCAACAGATCATTTATTTGGCCTTTAGGGATCCTCTTTTCTACTTTCAAGGAAATCTGGCAATGTATATGTTGTCTTCCTTTGATGAAGTCCAAGCTCACTGAATGTGGCAGATATAAGTTTTACCTTCTTTTATTTTTAGTAACGTTAACTTCTGTAACAAACAACCTCACCTGCAGTTGTCAATGGTTTAGCATGATATAAGTTCATTTCTCACTTGCACAAGAGTCCAATGCAGATGTTCCTGGTTAGTGGGCAGCCTGCTACATGATGATGCAGGGGCCTGGGCCCCTTCTATTTTGTGGGATCTTGGAGGCCCCCTTACCCAGCAAGAAGAAAGGGAGGGAGGGAGGGAGAGAGGGAGGGAGAGAAAGAGAGAGAAGATACACCCATCTCTTAACCACCTTGGCCCAGAAGTGACACAGATCACTTCCGTTCACACTCCAACTATGAGAACCAGTCACTTGGCTCATGGAAATGCAATGAAGAGGCTGGGAAATGTGGTCTTTGCCTGGGCAGCTGTTCCCAACCCACTCCTCTCTATAATGGAACGACAAGAATGAACTCTGGTAAGCAGTTAATCATCTCAGTCCCATAGCGATTTCCTAGTTTTATTGAAGATGGAATTTTCTGGACTATTTTCATTCTTTGTGTTGTTTTCAGTGGGTTTCAAAGAAGAGAGTACAGTAAACATCTTTAACTTGTTTACAAGTCTGTCTCTTCTGCTAATCTGTGCTCTCTAAATGGGGGCCCTGATTTAACCATTTGATATTTTCCAGCACCCAGCATGATGGCAGACACAGAGTAGATGTTCGATAAATGCTTCTTACATGAAAGAGTGAATGAACTCCTCTCCTAAGTGGGTGAAAACGGTTCTTCCTACCTTCCTCATTCTCAACTTAATCTTTCCATCCTCTCTCTTTTCTCTCTTTAGGAGAAAGGAAGGAGGGATCGTCAGGGCTGCTCCATTCTCTCTTCTCCACTTACCTTCCTATCACATGGTTTGTCTCTGGGCTTGTGTCTCCTGTGTCCCTGCACTGATTCAACATTCCCCTGGATGAGTTCTGGTTAGAGGCTGGCCCATGGCTCAGGAAGCTTCTTGCTGCCAAGCTAACATTTAACAATGTGTCTCCTTGCAGCTTGGCTGTAAGATTTGACACTGGGGAAGGAAAAATCTCTGTCTGGGGAAACATAACTCACTGGTGAGAACGCTAGGTGTGCTACTGCTTCAGCTGGTGTTAAAGCCATGGACATTAAGTGGGACTAGGGTGTGGATCAAACATGTGTGAGGGAGCCTGACCAAGGAAAAGACTCTTTCCTGCTTTAAACATCCTGACCTAAGTGGTCCACTATATTCAAATCCACTTCCCACGGCAAGTTACTTTTCTTAAGTAGACAGTCCCCAGGAAGGGTCATCAATAGAAAATTAGTAGAATTGAATAGCTAAGAGTTCAATCACTGGAATCCAACAGACCTATGCTTATATCCTGCTCTGCCGTTTACTGGCTATACGACCTTGGACAAATTGTTTAAGCAATTTGAGCCTCAGTTTCTTCACCTATAACACTGAGATAATAATATCTATCCTGCTGGATTGTTATGAGGATAAATTGAGTTCAATCATAGACATGAAAGAGATATTCAATATTTGTTGAATGAATAAATACCAAATGTACATAAAGTTCTTAACATAGTACCTGGCTCATTATAAGCAATCAATGTAAGATGGTTATATTCGTAATAATAGGCTGGGTTTGCTAAGTTTACTGCGATAACAAAACCCTGAAATCTCATATCTTAAAATAAAAAAGATTTATTTTTTGCTCATACTACATGTCCACAGAGGGTCAGGTGGGGACTCTGTTCCAAGTAATCCTCAGGCTGATGGAACAGCTACCACCTGGAATGCTGCCAGTCACCCATCCATTAACAGGCAAAGCATATTTCCCTCTCTTTGATTCTGAGCTCGGTCATCTGACTTACTCTGGCCAATGGGATATTAAGAGGCTTGAAGCAAGCACAGACTTGACAAGCACTTGAACATTTCTGCTTGAGCTCTTGTAACTCTGTCATCAACACGAGAACATGCCTGAGCTAGCCCACTGGAGCAAGAGAGACATGTGGAGCAGAGCCAAGATGCCCCAGTCACTCAGTCATTTATCCTAAATCAGCCCACACCTAGCTGACCCCAGACATGTGAGTGGGACCAGTCAAGATCAGAAGATCCTCTTAGCCAACCCCAGCTGACCCCAGATTCATAAGCAATAAACAATCACTATTGAAATCAAGGTTTGGGGGATGTTTGTTACACGCCATTATTGTTGCCATGGGTAACTGATAACTAGCCTCAAGCTCTCCAGCACATAGGACTCTGCACCTCCTCACATTCCTCAGAAGAAAACCTCACATGGTATATTTTAATGAAGACTTGAAGGGGAAGTCTAAAGGGCATTTGACATCACGTAACTTCATGAATTTCCACTTAACATGGCTTCTCTCCTCTCTTTCCTTGGCTGAGATGCTAACCAGGGCTTCTCCTTTACTCTTACTTCACACAGGACACTATTCTGCCAGCTTATACCTACTCTGTTCCCCATCTGTTCATCCCCTCCCTACAATCTCTCACTCTTTCTTCCATAGATCAATTCATCCCCGTCCCAGATATTCCAGACCCAAGCACTTGGCAAAGTCATCCTGTTTGTGGGACCTACCCTCCTTAGAAGCCAGTGGTTTATAAACAATAATAATCCTTGTTTGTTTTTCTTCATCACTAGAAAGCCCCTTAAGGGCAATGATGGTGCATTATTAGTTCTGTTATCCTTAGTACCTGGCAAAGCTCCTGGATCATTTTAGGCAGTTAGTAAATGGGTTTGGAAATACTCATTGTTATTGGAAGAATATTAGAGCATCTATACTACTTTTTAATGGGTAACTGAGTGCCAACTACAGAGAGTAAATATTATTTATCCTCTCTGTACATGAGGAAGATATGGGACATTAGACTTCTGCAATTACTCCAGTGACGTAAGATGGGAGAAAGTGGGTAATGTGTTCCAAGATGGCGAGGTGACATTGTCTCTATTCTATCCACACAAGGTCATGAGGTTCCAATAGGTCATCTAGTTCCAAGGTCAGAAAGCCAATAAGAGGTCCACTGAAGACAAGCATCTGAATCTCTTACTTTCTCCACTGAAACAGACATTGAGCCTTGGCGCTGGACACTCTGAAACTTGGCCTGGCCTCACCGAAATCTTGGCCCAGGGTCTCCAATGGCTCCACTGAGCTTGGCGGGGTACACTGACAGAGTTGGCCCAGAAAGGCTCCAGGACAACGCCCAAACGCAGCAGTGTCCCCACCACAGAGCACTTGTTTTGGGGGCTTTACCTGACAGAGAGCAGTGTGTGGACAGCCCTGGCATGTGGATTGAAGTTGGTTCTGACAACCCACGGCTGCACACGGGTGGCTGGATTGAGCCAAGGCCTGCTGGGCTCGGTTCAGGAGAGAGGCTATTGCCAATGGGCTGGGAGATTTAGCATTCCATCCTTGCTCCTTTAATCCCCTCTGCGCAGGAATGTTCCGCTGCAGAGACAGCAGAGCTTGCAGAGACAGGAGGTGGTGCCAAAAGGGAGCGGGTGGTGGAGAAACAGCTTTGTGGGATTTAGGGTGGTGTGTGTGGGGAAGCTGGGTTAGGTTCAATCATGGACTCACCGTGTGACCTTAGACAAGTCACATCCCCTCTCGGGACCACATTTATTCATCTTCAAAAGATGAGGATAGACTAAAAATATATTTAAGATTCATTTCAGGATAAAGTTCTAAGATCCTAAGAGCTGTTTTAGTTGTGAAGTCCAAGATGGGATTTTTGTTTTTAATCTACAAGGTCTCTCCAGATTTATAGAAGCATATTTGCAGGAAATAGGATATCTTAGTGGGATATCAAAGGGACAGTCCACCCCTCAATTCAATTCTAGGATTTTAAGCACCTTGAGGCAGGGCTGATGACTCATACTGCCCAGCAGATAGAATTCTCCTGAATGCCAGATGGAAGGGCACTTAGAGGTCACCTAGTCCAACCTTCCCTAGTTTTAGATGGGGAAGCTGGAGACCAGAGATGAGAAGTTATTTTCTCAACACTGTACAATGAATCTCAAGCCCAGAACTCAGGTTCTCTGATCCCCAGAATAAAACTCTTTCTAATAACTAAAATTTTCTGGTCTGAAATTTCATATAAGGCCTCTGAATTCCAAGGCTTTCAGATGCTTCATCTTTTAAATAGGTTTGGCTCTTCTCTCCTTAGGGTAACTTTCAGGGTTAACTCAGGGATTGAGCATGGAGACTATGAGAGTCTTAGGCTTATGTGACATCTGTGAAATCCAAAGACATGTGTCCCTTGGGGATCCTGGAGATTTCTCCAAATCAGCCCAAGCCTTGGACAGCAGCCACCCTGGAAGGGATGTGGCCTCCTGCATAGCTGGTCCCAAGTCCAGTTCCAGGATAGGACACGAGACCCAAGTTGACATGGCACAAGCCCTATTGTGAACAAGAGAGAGTCACGACCCCCTACTGATGACTAATGTGGTAATTTGAAAAGTCTGCCTGCAACCAGAAAAACAAACAAGAACAATGAAACTTAAGGCAACCTTTTAGACAACCAGGAGGCAGGGGAAGCTCAGAAGCATGAAAGAAGGAGTCCCCAACATTCATTGCCCCTTTCACAAACACTCACTAAGCACCTACCATGTGCAACCAATATACCAAGCACTTTGGGGGATACAAAGAGGAAAGAAAACCAAGCCTGCCCCCTAAAACCTCACAATTTGAGGGGCTTAGACAAACACTCATATGGCTAACGCTTCCAAGAAGTAAGTAAATAATATCTCATCTATCCCCTGTAGCTTTATATACAATATGATATTAAGCAGCTCCAGCCTAGATCTCTCTTTTGAACTTTAGACCAGAATCCTACACAACATCACTGCTTCAATGTCTCACAGGCAACATAACTTCTGCAAACAGAACTCATGATCTTTTACCCCTAATTTCCATTGTGCCATTTGAGTAAATGACACTATAATTTACTCAGTTGCTCATTCCAGAAATGGGAGTCATCCTTGATAACTACTTCTCCCTCATCAACCCCTCACATTCAATCAATCACTGAGTCCTGTAAATTCAAAACATTTTAAAAATGTCTCAGTTTGTCCCATCTTAACTGCTGCTTCCCTGAATGTAAGCCCACATAACCTCTTGCCTCAAAAGAGTCAGAATTGGCCATCTAGAATTCACTATTGCTTCCAATCCACTCTCCACTGAGCAGTAAAACTGAATTTTTTCAAACACACATTTGATTTGGTCACACTCCTGCTTAAAATGTTTCAATGGAGACTTCTGATTCCACCCAAGAATGATTTAACTGTTATGGGAATTGCTTCAGAAACATAAGTAGAAAACTGGGAAAAACACATAAAACAATCTTTTTCAGACATTGGACAACAGGCAGCACAGGACTGTGATCCATGAAAGAAACGAAGCAAATAAGGTGAGCCTTATGATTGTGTTAGCTTACTGCTTGAAGCCAGCTTCCAGGCTGCAGCATGGGGAGGGGGAAGGAAACAGAATCTGACTGAGTTAAGAAGACAGAGAGCAAAGTTAGAGGATGCTGAGACAGCTGGAATTTGTGGGCAGAAAACTGAAGAGGAGGGAACTGCAGAGAAAGAGAGAGATCCCCAGATCTTCAGAGGAGTCCCCTTGAGTCTTTGACTGAATACTGATCTGAGCACAAACAAGAGGAAAATCCCAAACACTGGGGGAAAAACATGGGAAAGCAGCAGGCCAAACAATTCCCAGGACTCACACAAGGAAGGGAATAGTTTGTGTTCCCAAGGGTCAGAGCAGAGAAACCTTGTCATTCAGAGGCAATGAATAGAGTCCTCAGAAGGGTCACACCTTAGTAATGAAGCCAAATTAGTCCCCAAATGAAGGCTGATCTAGATATGTCATAACAAAGCTTAAAAGAAACCTTCTAAAAGATAAAACTGTCCCAAAGTTACTTAACTGCTCAGCAGTACAAAATCTAATGCTCTTGAAATACATACAACAAAATCCAGCACCCAAAAACATAAAATTCACAATATCTGGCATCCAATAAAAAGTTACCAGATACGCAAAGAAGCATGACCCATAATCCGGAGAAAAATCTGGCATCCAATAAAAAGTTACCAGATATGCAAAGAAAACATGACCCATAATCAGGAGAAAAATCAATCAATATGATCAGATCTAGAAATGATAGAGATGGCTGAATTAGTAGATAAGGATTATTAAAAGGCTTATATAAGTCTTACATACATGTAACATATGTACATATATATATATGTCCAAGGATATAAAGAAAAATATGTATGTGATAAAGAAATAAATGGAAGATGTAGAAAGGATGTACATGGAACTTCTAGAGATGAAAAATACAATATCTGAAATGAAAAAATACATTAAATGAGATTAACAACAGATTATAACTGCAGACGAAAAGATTAGTGAACTTGAAGATGTAGCAATAGAATCTATCTAATATAAAACACAGAGAAAAGGAAAACAGTGCCTCAGTGAGCATAGGACAATATCATGCAATTTAAAATATGTGTAATTAGAGTCCCAGAAGAAGAATGAGTACAGAAACATTTTTGAAAATCAATAGACAAATTTTTCCAAATTTGATGGAAATTTTAAACCCAAGAAACATAAAGAAAACCACACTGAGAAAATTATAATCAAATGGCAGAAAAACAGTGGAAAAAAAGGAAATTTTAAAAGCGGCCAGAGAAAAAAGACACCTTAAGAACAGAGGAACAAAGACAAGAATGACAGCAGACTTCTCGACAGAAACCACATGGGCCAGAAGAGAATGGAACAATGTATTTAAAGTGCCAAAACAGACAACGGTCAAATTAGGGTTCTGTACCTAACAAAAATATCTTTAAAAATTAAGGCAAAATGAAGACTTTTACACACCAACAAAAGCTAAGATAATTCATTGCTAGCAGATCTGCACTAAAAGAAATGTTAAAGGGAGTTTTTCTGGCAGAAGGGAGAGACCAAGGGGTAGAAAAGACAGACCAAGAGGAAGAGAGGGGACAGCTGAGGGGCAGATGGAGGGTCTCAGCAGGGAGACTGAGAAGGAATTAATTTGCACCAAATTGACTTCATTAAATTGACTTAGAGTTCTTTGGTGCTGAGGCTTTCTTTGGCCTCTGACCAGCCATTCTCATCTGCACCTCACAGTCTGCTTTCGTCTCTTCTCCAGGAGAGTGCTGCATCTTTTCCAGGCCTGCTCCCTCTTCTCCTGATCCTAAATCACTCACCTCAACTCTATTGGCCCTTCACCTTCTTCCTTGGTCCGTCATTCCCTGGAGAGCTGGACAATCCCGGCCTCCCTGCCTCACTTCTCCAAGAGACCGTCTCCCTCCCTCTGCCTCCTATGTCATCCCACCCATATTTGAATGCTCACTTCCCCTTTAAGATGACCTCTTTCTGTGACTTTTGCTTTTTACTGTCCTCCCTTCAGCATCTTTTGAACTTTTAATATGAGCATATATTACTTCGATGATAATAATAATAATATTGATAAAAACTCAGGTTGGGTAATGAATGAATGAACGAATAAAAGAATATTCCCAGTCTCAGACTGTCTCAAATGGTGCAAGCTTAGAATCTGTGAGCGGATGTGAATGTGTCTCTTAGCCTCCCCAGGAACCGTGGGCCCTGGCCACACAACCGACCAGGGCCGCCTGGTAGTGCAAGGCAGGAAAAACCCAGGCCATATGGAGAAAACCTGAGTCATCTCTTTCACCCCCAGACCTCAACGTGGAACCACTAGTGACGCTGAGAAGCATAGGACTCAGCATTCCTTTTCCCAAACACCCCCTGCTCGGAAGCTCAGGATCTTCTCCCCCTTCCTAGTCAACCATGCTGTCAAGCCTTCCGTGTGCTCAGGGCCACTGTGATAAGAAGGAGGTGCAAAGAGTTAGTCTCAAATTGTCCAGGGTTTACTTCTTGGCTCTGCCTCTTGTTTGTCTGTGTGCTTCCAGGTAAGTAAATTTCATCTTCCTGAGACTTGGTATTCTTTCCTGTGAACTGAGGATAATAGTATCCACCTCTTGGGGCTTCTGTGAGGCCCAAATGAGATAACAAGTGTTAGAGCCTGGTATGAAGTAGAAACGTGTCCCCTTCCTACTCTCTCCACCAAGAAGCTCCGAATGCTAACGGTTTGTTCTCTCCCTCCTGATATCTCTGGAGATAATGCCTTGTGCCCTGGGCATCACAGAGGGCTGGCAGGAACGGCTTGGAGGCACTGTGTCTAATTTCCATAAATGCCCCTGGAAGCCGCTGTCTCCTCATCTGTAAAATGGCACAACTGTACCTACCTCACAGGGCAGCATGAAAATTCGGAGGGAATACATTTGTGAAATAATTCTATAAATTGCCAGTGCTCTCCAATACAGATGAGAAACTAAAGTTGACAACCATTAGATGATCTGCTCAGGATTGCCCCACCTATGATGTTATAGCTTAATATTCACATCTGAAAAATGGATTATTATTATATATGAATGAGAGTCAATTATATGTAATTGTTAATAAAATCTAGTGATACGGGAGCAGTGTCTGTCATTTACGGAGTGTGCAATCTATGGCAGGCAGTGGTGTGCCCAGGTCAGGGGTGGTTGGAGTGTTCAACACGGATGATGAAGAATATTTATCACTGATGTTTAGAAATGTTGACGTGTGGGGGTCATAAAAAGCAGAACGGACTTTAGTCATCTGTATAATGGTTTTTAAACTACAGGCAATGCAGCCCCGTTTGCCTGCATTCCAGGTGGACCATGCCCAATGCCCTTGGGACACCACTGGTAGCAGGCTATGTAGTAGGCAGTTTCAGAAAGATTCTTTCATCTAATATTCATGCCAACCCTGGGAGGGAGATGCGCTTCTCCTCTGCTTGTTCACAAATAAGGAAACTGAGGTGGAATGGAAGACCTTTTCCCAAGGTCACCTACCCCGTGGTTCCAGGGGAACACAGCTCCAAAACCTTCCTGGCTGAGGCTCGGAGGGTGTCTAGGAAAGCATCAAGGAGGGCCCTTTGGGGACGTTGTCTGGTGGCTGGGTGAGCGTGTTGCTTCAGCTCACTTCACAGAAGCTGCTCGTCTGGGGCAGGAACCGACCTTCATCACGCCTGTCTCCCTCTCATATTTACGTCTCCTTGTAAGAGCAGAGTACCAAGGCCTCCACACAGCCAGAGGGAACACCTTAACAAAAACGTTAAAAAGGAGCAAGATGCATGTTTTGTTGGTGAGGAGCTGTGGTCAACAGTCCGTCCTTCTCAAGCCATTTCCTGGCGTGCACGGCTTTGGTCGAATGATTACTTCAGGCTGCAGAAATTTCACCGCAGGTTGCACAGCCCAGATCAAGCTGCTTTGGGTGACTATGTGCGGGCCTGGCATGGAAGAGGAAAGCCCCTGGGCCCTGCTGGGCAGCAGGGCCAGCTGCTGTCTTGTGGGAGCAAGCAGAGGTTAAGAGACCAGTGGAACCAAGGTCCCAGGGCAGCGAGGCTCTGGCCACACCGCGGTCAGGGCCAACAGGCCTTCTGGAAATGCCCCAGCTGTGGCTTTGCTCTGTGCCCTGGGGAAATGGCTGCTTACAGGCCCTTCCAGGCTGAGAGACAGCAATTTTCTGGATAATTCCGGCTCCAAACCTCTCTCTGCCTTCATTCCAATTATTCAGGGTTATTGTGGGAATTCTGAGGAAGGACTTGAACTGCACCAAACCAGGCACCATGAATAGGAACCAACCGCTCAACTGGCGGAATCCTAAACCAAACCCCAATATTAACTTTCTATAAATGCAATTCAGATAGAATCAACGTTGTTTTCGTTTTTAAACAAAACCAAACCGAAGCGGATCTGTTGGAACCTGAATCAAACCTCTATGTGTACTAAAATTAATGGACCAGAATAAACTTGGAAAATAAAAACATTTTTTGAACGAAAACACTATTTCATCAGGCTTGTTGGACTGGGATTTTTTTATGTCTTTAAAAAATGGGAAAAAATCCAAATATGGAAATAATAATTACTCATTGCAAAACATTCAGAAAAATCAAAACAGTTTAAAGATGCATATCATTTGCAATCTCACCACCGGGATATTTCCACAATTTTTTTCAACACATTTTTTTCCCCCTTGTTACATAAATGTGATTATATTATATGGGCTATTTAATCCCTTCCTTTTTTTGTTAAGAATATCTCATGGAAAAGTTCCATATTAATATCTAGAAAGCTACATCATTATTTTTAATGGTTGCAAAGTATTCATTGGATAGATCCTGGTTCTCTAATGGTAGTTATTTAGGTTACTTCCATTACTTTACTTTTACAAATAATGCTTCAGTGAATGCCTTTGCAACATGAATCTTTGTACCCTGGCCTGATTATTTGGATAAATTATTGAAGTGTTTCTAAGTCAAAGAATATACATATTTTCTACTTTTCATACTTATTTCCAGATTTTCCCTGCAGAAAGGTCATAACGATGTCCACTCCCACCCTCTGTGGATAAAAATGCTGATTTCCCCATACCCTGGCTAACGCTGACATGCTCAAGATGTCCGTCTCTCTATCTGTCCTTCCAGAACTCCAGAGGGAACAATACCACCCCCAACTGCAGGATGACTAACTGTCTCAGTTTGTTCAGAACTGAGAAGGCTCTTGGGACATGAAACTTCCAGTTTTAAAACCTGGAAAGTCCTGGGAAAACTGGGAGGGGTTGGTCACCTTACACAACCCTTGCAAGCCAAGGCAGCCAGGACTTTTGTGAGAACCCCACTGCTTCGGTGCTGAGTGTTGCTACAGCTGATGGGAGCAGGAGTGGACACCTGGGCCAAGATGGCTGATCACTTGTTAGGAAGAAATCATCTGAGCCAATCAGATTTCCTCTTTGCGGAATCTGCTTTGGGAACAAGGAAAGAATTTATCAGTGAGCGCTGGGAAACAGGTGTGGAAGTTCATCAACTAAAGAGTGGACAAAAGGGGTC
Source organism: Diceros bicornis minor (assembly GCF_020826845.1). Lineage (NCBI taxonomy): Eukaryota > Metazoa > Chordata > Mammalia > Perissodactyla > Rhinocerotidae > Diceros > Diceros bicornis. The sequence continues at coordinate 16,285,445 of NC_080764.1, read as the reverse complement.
TGTTAGCCAAGTACCAGCCAAAGTAATGTGGGAGAAGAAACCAGGAGTAAGGAAGAGGAGCTGGCTATAAGAGGCAGAGCGAGGAGCAGAGGACCTGCGTTGTGTTAACGGAGAAGCAAGATTCTTCAACCTTCCTGCACTCCCCAAGGGCTTTCTTGCTCTCCTTCTCTGGTTTCCTGTGCAACTGTCCTCAAAATAACTGCTTATGCCCCCTCCCTCTCATTAACTCACTATCCCTTGAAGGAATCTCAGTTCCTTGCAAGCCAAGAGGCCTGTCCAACTCTCCTGGGTATGATCCATCATGTTCATCTTTACCAACAAACCTGATTGGCCAAAATGGACTTCTCATCTACTTTTGTTAAAACTTGAATATCTTGAACCATACCAAATTTGAACATCTTCTTGGAAACGCATGCTTCCAGGATTTATTCTGTGGGCCAGGGGCAGGTGAAGACTGAGGTACAGGGTAACTCACCAGATCCTCTGATGGGCTATCTGAGGCTTGCTCTTCAGAGTGGCAAGCTGCCTCCCCTTTCCAGCACTGGGTCTGGCCTGGTAGCCTGTCTGTGGTCACGTGCGCAGCCCCCCTACTTCTGGGTCCTTCTGGCTTTTTAACCCCAGTCTGATAACCTCACTCACAGATTAAACCCATCTCTGTAGCTGAGCAGGAGGAACTTCACCCTGACCTTCCAACCAAGGCTGCCTTTGTACTTGCTCTGTCCTCTGCCAGGAGCACTCTCCAGGTAACCCATGGCCAGAGGCTTCTTTTCATTCCCATTTCAGCTCAAATGTCAGCTCCTCAGAGAAGCCTACCCAGACTCTCTCATTTAATGTGGCTTCCTCCCCTCCACCTCCCCATGCACTCTCCATAACATTACTGTTTTCTTTTCCACATAGAATGTATCACAATTTCATATTATATGATTAATTTTTATTGTTTGTCTCCCCTACTAGAAGTAAGCTCCTGGGCACTTGTCTAGAATGTTTTGCTCACTGCATTCCCAGCATATAGGACAAGGCCTCACAGGTGAGCAGGTACTGATTGACTGAGTTAATTAATTAACAACGGGGAAAAAAAATTCCTTGCAGCAAAGGTAGGTTGGCCCCCTTATCATGGTCAGCCTGAGGGGCACAGCTGGCGAAGTCCCTAGCTGACGAGCCTGTGATTTGGGGTCCTCATGTATTTCCCAGGAAATCTCATGTGGCTTGTCAGCTTGAAACCCTCCAGTGGCTTCGCACAGCACGTGGAATAACAAGGCCTGCGGGGCTTGACCCTTGCTGATCTACCCAATATCATCTCCTTCCCTGTGCCCCTTTCTCACTCTGCTTCGGCCCCACTGGCCTTCTTTGAGTTCCTTGAGTCAAGCTCTATTCTGCCTCCGGGCCTTTGCACACACTATTCCCTCTGGCTGGAATGTCCTTCCCCTCATTTTATCTGCAATCCAAAGAAGCTTTCTGTGACTTTCATATCCAAGTATCCTCCCCTGGGCTGGGCCTCCATTACCTCCTTCACGTGTCCACTAGCATATTTCCTCATTCATTTGCACACTTGTTTTTATATTATGTGACTCTCCCCTGTCCCCTTCCCCATGCATTTTAAGCTTCATCAGTAGAGAGACCATCTGTTTTTTTTTTTCAGTCTATCACTGTATCCTCAAACTCAGAACAGATGCTTGATAAATATTTACTGAATGAGTGAATGAATGAATGAAAGAACTATTTTAACAGCAAAGCCAGCCACTGCAATTGACCATCTCCAACAGTTAACTGACTTATGGTCAATAATTCTGTACCTCAAATTAACTCATTCAGTCACCAGATAATTTCTGCACTCCAACCATCCTCAAAGGTACACCAGAAAGTTATACGCTTAAGATCAAAACATCGTGTGCTTTACAGAAAATATTTTATGAAAGTTTCAAGCTTTACCTACATTTAAAAATTTTCTGTCCCCAATGCTTCTATGTTCTGCAGGGAGCACTTTTGGGGCCTTTCTTTGCTTCTCATGCCTTTGGGGAGCTCCAGCTTGTTTTTGGAGATCCCCTGAGATCTCTCTTTGGGACATTTTGACCGTCCTTGCCCAAATGGGCTGAGCATCTATTCAGACTTGACAGCATGTCTCAGCAAACAGATGTTCCAGGAAGCAACCAAAATCTGCCTCAATATCAAGGGAATCCATACACAGAAAGCAAAATCCTGCACAAATCCCCTTGGGATGACCTTCCCAGTAACCCAGTCATTTGAGGCTAGGAAGGGGGCTTTCTCTTACATGAGCACAGGGAGCATAGAAAGACTCTGTGGCCTTATTCTTTATGCAGCTCAGGATAACAGTCTTCTTGCAAGGAAGAGCATCTTTTCCTGGATGCCCTTAGCTGATAAGTTTAGCTTTTCCTTAGGGGAAAAGTAGCCAACCCTCAGTTATCCAACGTGAGTTTGGATTTCAGCTGAAATAACCTCTTTTTAAGCAGTGCGTTCTGAAGATCCTTCATGCTAGGCGGAAAGAGAATCCACAGGAGCCAAGAGGCCCAGGCTGCAGTCTGACTCTCTGTGACTGACTGCTCTGTGACTCTGGACAGGCCACTTCCCCTCAGTGGGCCTCAGTTTCCCCATTTGTAAAATAAGAGTTAGGCTGCCTGGTCTAAGGGCCGTTCCTTCTCAATTTCAGTGGTTTTCAATCCTGGCTGCAGGTTAGAATTGCCTTGGGGAGTGAGCAGAGCTCGGGCACTGGCATTTTTTTTTTTAAGTGCCCAGGAGATTCTGAAATCTGAGATATTCTGGAGTGTTGGCCCATGGCAGATGACAAGAAAGACAGAACGTGGACCAGTGGAGATTTTTAGTTACTTTTCTGTTATTTTCTAGAAGTGTCTCTGGCAACTCTAGATGACTAGATTCCAAGTACAGCTTATGACCTGTTGACTAAGCATTTAACAAACTCTTCTAAAACTATTTCCTAAATCTTGTTGCAAATACTCCTCCATGAGACATTATAATCCCTGGTCAAGGTAGGCTTTGTGCTGCCACTTCTGGGCTGTGTGAAGTTGGGAAAATTCTTTGATCTTTCATTTCCTCATTTGTAAAATGTGAGTAATATTTATACCTCTTCCAGTATTGTTGTGAGAATAAGGTAATGTACATGAAGCCCCAAAATCATGCTGGGCACACAGTAGATGCTCAATTAATGTAAGTTCCTCTCACTCATCCCCCTTGGCATTTAGGTAAAGCATATTTGCATAGGACAACTTTCTCCAAAGTATGTTCTGTGGAACACTACTTCCCCCAAGATGATAAGTGAATCTTATGGCCAAATACATTGGGAAAAGCTGCATGCCATAGTTTCTTCTTGAAGTGGTATTCAGTAATGTGCTTGTAAACCAGCTCCCTGAAAAAAGCAGAACCCCAGATTTGTAGTGATTGCTGATTTCCATGGTGTAAATACTCCCACCTTGGCCAATTTCAAGTTACCAATGTTGCATCATTGAACGTAGAATTGGGAAGAGATGTGAAGAATTGGCTCTCTTGAGCTGGTAAGAGCTGGCTCCAGCACACTGCTAAAATAATTGTTAGCATGCCATGGTCTCTGATATGTCCCGTAATAAATAAGCCTTTTTAGCTTTACTTGGCTCAGTGTTTTCCAAATATGTTAGACTATGGAACCCTCTGTTCTCATAACACTTCTTGACATCCTATGGAACTAGTGTTCCCGGGAACACAATTTGGGAACCGCTGTTTGAAATATCTTATATATTTTTTTCTAAAAAGTCAATAAACATGCCATCATTTACAAAAGTGGAAGTGTGGTCTGCACAATTAGGAGCAGTGTGCAAGGAGAGGAGTGCAGAGAAAAAATGGCCCCAGCTTTCACTTTTGAGGAGGCGACACGACTGACACACAAGGAGTGACTGGTGAATAACAGCTGAGCTGGAACTGAGTAATCCACTGAGGCTTTGACGCTCAGCGCAGACAGTGGGCCCGGGGAGGGCTGGAGAAGCAGAGAGAGCCCTCTGCAGGCGGTGGCTATCAGCAGAGCCTGATAGCACGGGACGGCTTGGGAGGTATTGGAGAGGATCAGAGGAGAGAAAGGCTACTGAAAATGGACAGAGCCTGAACCAAGACCTGGACAACATAATGACCATGTGGTTGGTCACCCACCCCACTCCATCCAGTTTCCTTCAGGGTCTTACCTGGAGCAGCTGGAGCACCCATTCCAGAGACCAAAGTTCTCTCCTACATCAATTCATTCCTTCAGCGGCCCTCCTGTCTGTTTTCTTGGGCCTGTTTCTGTGTCCATGTCTTTGATATGTCTGTGTGTACGTGTGTCTAATTGTCTGTGATTCACAGGGCTCCCAAGGAAACCAGGCTCCTTGGTGGAACCGCTTGAGGACTGGAGAGTTTTCTCCAGTCCAGAGAACTCCAAAGAGTTCTCTCTTTGACGAGAGAAGGTGCTAGACCCCAACATGGAACCTAAACTCCATACTGGAGGAGGAGGCCATTCTCACTTCCAGCTGGCAAAGATGCCCTGTTTACCCCAGAGCTCCCTGATGAGCTGACAATGGCCCCACCAAATAATAATAATAGCTGTTGCTTTTTAAAAAAAATTATGGTAACATATACATATATAAAATTTACCGTTTTAGCCATTTTTTAAAAAATTTTTATTTATTTATTTACTTATTTGTGAGGAAGATCAGCCCTGAGCTAACATTTGATGCCAATCCTCCTCTTTTTTTTTTTCCCTGAGGAAGCCTGGCCCTGGGCTAACATCTGTGCCCATCTTCCTCTACTTTATACGGGGCCGCCGCCACAGCATGGCTGGACAAGCAGTGTATCGATGTGCACCTGGGATCCGAACCGGCAAACCCCGGGCCACCACAGCTGAGCACGTGCACTTAACCGCTTGCGCCACCGGGCCGGCCCCTGTTTTAGCTATTTTTAAGTGTATAGTTCAGTGGTATTACGTACATTCACATTGTTGTGCAACCATCAGCACCATCCATCTCCAGAACTTTTTCATCTCCCCAGGCTGAAGCTGTGGACTTATTAAATACTAATTCCCCATTCGCCTCTCCTGCTATTACTTACTGACCACTCCGTAGGTCCTGAGAGCCCTGTTCTAAGAAATTTACGTGTATCAACTCATTTAATCCTGATATCACCCTACAAGGTAACTATCTCCACTCTACACAATGAAGGAAGAGATGAAGACATGGAGGTTAAGCTACTCACCCAAGGCCATAGAGCCAGGAGCAGCAGAGCCAGAACGTGAACTTAGACAGAGCCGACCTCTGAGCTCATGATGCTATGCCTCCTGTCTCCTTCGGGGCCAAGGCTGGACTCATCCCAAGGTCAACAAGAGGAAAGACCTCCTGTGAGGCCCCTTGAGGCTCCCGGATGGATGAGGGCTGGAACCTCTTAGCCTTTGAGGGACAAGTACCTGACATCCTCCATCCCTCCCAGATCAAATGAATGAGGCCCCCAGCAGAGGAGACCTGGATTAGCCAGGCCACCCTGAGCAATGAGGGCTGTGTATGTGGCCAGGAGCAATTCTGCCTCTCTGAGAGCCATCAGCAAGAAGCACGGGGACAGAATGGGACCAGGTCTGGCCATCACAGTCTCTGAGGTGGCTCTGTATTCTCGGGGTGGCGAAGGAGGATTAAGGGTGATGTTAGACTTGGGCAAGCTGAAGGCTGGGGCCAAGGGAGCGATTGGCAAGACAAGCTCTTGGCAGAGATGGCTCACCCAACACTTGAAAACAGCCATCTCGGAGCCACCTCCAACGCACAAGAAAGTCAAGCTGGAGAGTGGGGACAGAGGTGAAAGATGCTTGGCTATGAAGACAGATTTTTGGAATCTGACTGACAAGGCCTGTAAACCACCCTGCAGTGGGGATCTGATTTGAAATGGAAGCCTTGGTCTCAGTTCCTGTATGGAGGCCTGTATGGCCTCACCCCTTTGGTGGCCTCATCTTAAACTTTCCTATTTGTGCATGCAAACGTGTGTGTATCTCTGTGAGTTCAAAATGTCTAATAATGAGGCTCTCTGTAGCTATTTCAGACCCAATCACGTCAAGCCCAGACAGAGATCTGAGGCAACTAGCTTGTGTTGTTTCCTGTCAAATTCCTTGGCCTTCTTGGGATTAGACTCATAAGGTTAGCTTATACAGCCAGGATGTCTTTCCCAGCTGGAGCAGGGTGGAGTGGAAAGTGATTGATGCTGTACTGCTCCCAGTCTGGCTAGTAGGCAATTACTACGAAGGGGGCCCAGGCTGGAGAGTCCACGTCTTGTCACCCTCATTCTTCCACATCTCCTCTCTGAAACTTTCCTTGCTGTTCTGTCCTCTCCATCAGAATCTCCCCAGATTCTGCTCCACCAAATAAGTCAATAATGGTGTCCACCATGTCCACCATACCCTTTGAAGGAACACTGCTCTCTCCTCAATGTTCTGCCAATGAAAAGATTCTAGACTCTTTCTTTGAGCAACAGGTGGTCACTGATAGACACCTGATCCAAAGGCAGCCAAGCATACTAGGAGACAAGACTAAAGGACTGAAAAAACAAAAGAAAAAGTGGACAATATATTCAGAACCACAGGCAAGCATATGTTGGTGTTACTAGCCATAGACTGTGAAATAACTGATTAATGTGCTCAAGAAAATAGAAGAAAAGATGGAAAATTTTTACAGAAAAATGAAACTGATGAAAAGTCAGCTGGATATTCTAGAACTGAAAGATGAAATAACTCATTTTAAGTACCCAAAAGATAGGTATAACATCAGTTTAAACACAGTTGAAGAAAGAATTAGTGAAGAGGAAGATAGGTGAGCAAAACACATGTGTGATTGGGACATGCTCTTACTTAGAGATTTGCTATGACTCTTCATGACTTACCTGATGGCACCCAGTCTCATTTCTCCCCTCATTCACCCGTTCTTCACCTACATAGGAATGAATACTTTGTGTTCCCAAACACACTGTGCATATTTTTGCTTCTATATCTGCTCTTTTTTCCAGGAAGTCTTTCCCTACATTTCTGGCTGGTGAAATCATCCTTATCTTTACCAGCTCAGAAGTGACCTCCTCTGGGAAGCCTTCCTCAGGCTTCTTCTGGTTCTTTCCTCATCCCCTCTTTCAGGAACTGGGGGACATTCCTCTAAAATAGTTCTTAGCACATGTATTAAAATTATTTAATATGTCTATTTCTCCTTCTAGAATAGGACTTCACTGAAGGCAAAGCACATGTGTTATTCATCTTTTTAATCTCAGTTCCTAGCATGCCTGGCACAAAGTTGGTGTTAAATAATTATAATAAATAATGCAAGAACCAAACTATTTTAGGGCCCCACAGATGAGTATCTCTCTAACCTTTAATACACCAATCCCAGTGATACTGTGACTTGATGTTTAATATTTTCACCTGTCCATTTGTCCATTTTCTTCCCCCCCACCCCAACCCCTCCAGAATATAAACTCCATGAAGACAGGGATTTTTATTTTTACATTCTGTTCACTGTTATACCCCAAATGCCCAGCGTATAGTAAGTGTTCAAGACATGTTTGTTGAATGAGGGAAATACTCCTTCTAACACCCTAGAGAGAAAGGAGGGCAAAGGAGACCAGCTAGCCATCCAGCTTGGGCACTTGGAGTCCACTGAAAATTGGACACAGATTGGGCTCCAGGAGGCAGGCAGACACGCAGAGGAGAGGGGAGAAGGCTACAGAGGGAAGCTTTGAAGAATAGATGAGTGACTTAGCACATCTTCTGGAGTTCATCCTCTCTGTTTAAGTCCTGGTTCTAGCTATTTAAGGAAAACATTAGTACCTGCCCAGACGGACGAAGATCCTGAGTACAGAGCATAGGACACTGCAATCACTCTACTATTATTACCTTTATTGTATTGTTTGGCCATAGGTCTGGCATGGGTTTGTCTTCTGGTTTGGTCACAGATGGCCCTGTTCTTTCTAAGGCCTTTGGGCAAACCAGGCTCCATCCTTGTCCTCTAGTACCTACTAAATGCTAGTAGTTTATATGTCTCTTCTCATTTAATCCTCACCCCATGCCCTTGAGGTTGATATTATTGGTGCTGGCTACAAATGAGGAGGTTCAGAGGTGCTCGGTGACTTGCCCAAGCACTCCTGCAAAGTGACAAGAAGAACCAGATTTGAACTTAGGTCTTTGTTATCCAAGGCTCACCTCCTCAGCCCACCTTGCCCAAGGTCAAGAGCTATAAACCAGGTCTTCTGGGCCTCAACCTAGTGTTATTTTCACTGTATGATGGACAGCAACGTCTGGATTCTCAGTGATCCCCACCAGTGTGTTCACTGGACAGCTGAGAAGACTGAAGCCCAGAGTCCACCAACCAGGTCTTGTTGCCTCAAAGCCAGTGGCTTCCCACTGTGTCAGCCCACAGCTGGAATCTTGGCAGCCCCCAGGACAAGGAAGCTATTGTTCTTATTATTAGGTGTTGCCCAATTTGACTTCCAGGCCTAAAAAGAAAAGAACTCAGCATGACTGGAAGGCCCACAGCTCAGAAGCTCCCTGCTGAAGGCCCCACTCAACCACTATGGGACTCTGCTCTTGCCCCCACCCTCACCTCTCCTCAACCCCTTTCCTCTGCTGTTGAGACAGCTCTGTGGCCCCAGAGATGGGGAGGAAAAGGCCCTGCAGTGCAGACATTCACATCCAGGTTCTTGGGGGCTTTCCTTTGCCTCCCGGGCTCTCAGAGCTGCAGCCGGAGCCAGAGAGTCTGTTTCTCATTAGCCGTACTTTTGCTGTGAAATGAAGTGCTCTTTGAACCTGTGGGAGCAGGAAAGCCATTTACACTCCTGAGAGGACAGGGATGCCAGCCTTGCCAGCACATTCCTTTGGTTCCTTTTATCTCCTGGGCGGAGTTCTTGGCAGGCGGCTGCTCCTGCCACCTCCCCAGTGCAGCCATGAGGAAAGGTGGTCTGTGGGGCGAGCAGGAGAGAAAGGAGGGGATCATGCTCCTCTCTCAATTGAGGTGGGAGAAGCAGACTCCCACTGGAGTTATCTGCCCCCTTTCCCTGCCCCCATCTCTTTCCTCCTTTGTCCTGAGTGGCTTCAATAAAACCCCCAGAAATCGTTCATCTGTCTGTCCATCCATCCATCCATCCATCACCCATCCATCACCCATCCAACCATCCATCCATCCATGCTTCTGTCCCTCCACCTGTCATCCATCCATGCCAATGGGAACTTGTGAGTCCAGATTCAGAATCAGGGGAGTCCTTTGATATGACCTGTCTCCTTCTCCTTCATTTTACCACTGGGGAAACTGAAGCCAAGTTGAAGCCAAACTTAAGCCAAAGTTAACTTGTCCCAGGTCACATAGTAAGTTCATGGATTCACTCAACAAATCTTTTTTGAGTGCTTTTCATGTGCCAGATCTCCACTCCCACTCCCACTGGAGGTACACTGCGGATATTGCCGCAAAAACACGCACAAGTCTCAGCCTTCATGATCATTCTAGCGATGGGGGCAGATGGTAAATGAGTGAACAAATAAATAAACATGATAATGTCAGATTATAGTAAACGCTCTAAAAAAACCCAACAGAGGTGTTTCTTTGAGAGGAGCAGTGGGGGAGCAGGGACTGAGTTTAGACAAGGTGGTTGGGGAAGGCTCTCTGAGAAGGTAACATCTGAATTGAAACCTGAGTGATGACAAAGGGTCAGTCACAGGAACATGTGAGGGCGCAGCATTCTAGGCAAGGGAACCACTGGTGCAAAGGTCCTGAGGTGGGCATGAGCTTGGTTAGTTTGAGAAACAGAAAGAGGGCCACTGTGGCAAGAGCTAATGAGCAAGACGCAGAGTAGTACAAGAGGAGGCCAGACTGTTCTATCCCCTCTGAAGGGCCTAGAAATCATATGAGTTTAATCTTTGTCCAGATGGAAGCCATGGGGGAGGGGTCGTCTAAGCAGGGGGCTGACATGAAGCGTTTTGTGTTCTCAAAAGGACCCCTCTGGCTGTGATCAGAACAGATTTAAGGGAGGCGGTGGGCAAGGTGCATTCAGGGAGGCCAGTTGGAGGCTCCTCGGCTAGACTAAATACGAGACAATGGTGGCTCCCACCATCTCTCAGCCGGCCCGTGGCGGCGATAGCCAGGTGGACAGAACAGGGCAGAGTCAGGAAATGTTTGAGGAATGGAGTCAAAGAGTTGACATCATTTGCTCATGGACTGGAGATGGGCTGGGAAGGAAAAAGAGGGCTCAAGGGTTTTAGCCTGTGCAACCTGGGTAGGCGGTCATGGCACTTAGTGAGATGAGGGAAGACCGGGAGGAACAGGTTTCAAGAGGGAAATCAAGTGTTCTGTTTGGGTAGATTAAATTGGAGATGCCTCTTAGATACTCAGGAGGTGCCAAGAAGGCAGATGAATAGAAGTCTGGAGCGAGTGGCCAAGGCTAGTCATGTAGGAGCCCATACACAGACGCCGGCACATAAACTCACAAGGGTGGGGGAAGGCGCCCAGCCCTCACTCAGCCTGCCCTCAGCCCGCCCATCCGCCCACCCGGCTCTGACTCAAGGCTTCTAAGAAGGCACCGCCCTCCTCCCCTCCGGTCCAGGGAGGGGGCTTTGGAACTGTCAGGACTCCTCCTGGGCCTTCCTCCTGGAGTCCCGACCTAGTGGAAGCAGACCCAGGTGATGGTGGGGGTGGAGGTGAGGGTGGGTAGAAGGTGCAGAGATCAAACTTCTGTGGGAATAATAATAATTTTAAAAGCCTCTGTTAGGAGACTGCTTATCTTGGTCCTGAGCTTCTTCATGAATGATCGTCACCTCAAATTCCCACAGGCTCTGGGAGATTAGCAGCCTGGGTCCAACAGCCCCATTTTATAGATGAGGAAACTGAGGCTCCACAGAATTCAGTGAGATCTCCAACTTCCTCCAGATGATGGGTCCAGGACTCAAACCTGGGTCCTCTGGGCTCTGCTCAATATTAAACTGTCTGCCCCTAGAAAGGTCTTATTTTGAGAGAGCTAGCAGGGTGGGCTCTGGAGTGAGATTGCCAGGATTCAAACCCTGACTTGACCACTTACAGGTAATGTGATCATGGGCAAGTGAGTCAACCTCACTTCCGTTTCCCATCTATAAAATGGGGATAGTAAGCTTCCCCACTTCAGGGGGTTATTTTGAGTGTGAAGAGAATTGATATTTACAAAGTACTTGGAACAGCGCAGAAGTGCTACACATATTTGGGCTACTACTCTATGATTACTTTAGTCTACACTGAGCAGTCTAACCCAGAGACCTGGGGTAGACTAGAACCTAGAAGGAGGATCTGACCCCCTCATGGAACAGCTGGGGACACTGAGGCCCAGAGAAGAGAACTAAGCAAGTTGGGCCCATGAATCTGGCTGGTGGAGGAATTCTCTCTACTCTCTGAAAGTTGCCACCAGTCAGAATATTTTTTCTCCAGGAGACAGACTTCCAAGCTCTATATACCCTTAATTCATGTGGAATTTCTGCTCTGGGCTCGGCTCCCAGGAGGAGCCCTCCACCCCTTTATGAAAATAGAGTGGAGTCATTCGGCAAAACCTCAACCTAATGCTTTTAAGGAACTGGCAGGTTGAAATAGGAAACTGTTCTAAGTCGAAACCACAGAGACAGCACATGCTTGTGGGCTGCCGGCCGCTGCCTGCATCCTCGCCGGAGGCCCCGGGGATGGGGGGAGCTGTTGGCCGCACCACGTGAAGGGGCCTTGGGAGCCTGGCCCTGGTGCTGCTGACCCTACGTGGCCATGTGACAGCTAACGCCACGTCTCATGGGCATAATATTCTCAGGTCAAAGCAAGGTGAGGTGGCCGGACAGGCTACCAGCTTTAGAAACACGGAATGCTAGCATCAGAGCAAACCTACTCTTTTCTGTGAAGCCCCTCATGTAGTATCTGCTGAAATGGAGGCCCAGAGAGGGGAAGCAACTTTCCTAAGTCACCCAGCAAGGAGAGGTGAAGTAGGGAAAGAATCTACATCTTCTAGCACTTATATCCAATGCTCTTGAAGAATACCTCTTTGCTGAATATGGCCCATTCACCCCTTCCCAGTATAGAGTGATTATTCCAGAGTATAAAGTCTGGGTCAGAAGACCAGAGTTCAACCTAGGCTCTGCCTTTTCCCAACTGGGTGGTCTTAGACAAGTTACTTCATCTCTCTGTGCCTCGATGTTTGCTTTTTTTCATTAAATAATATGGGGGGATAATAAGACTACTTACCTAATGGGATTGCTGGAAGGATTCAATGTGATAATCCACATGAAGTTCTTAGCATGGTGCCTGACGAATAGCAGGAGCTCAGAAAAGTTTTTATTCTTTAATGTATCAGATGCCCAGTAAGCACCAGCCACTTTGCCCCCAAAGAGCTCAGTCAAGTGGGGAAGACAAAAAAGCAAATTTTGATGTATTTCTAGAAATTCTGTGACAGTGGGAAGCAAGGATGCCCTGACCCAGGTGAGAGGCCTGACCCCATGAGCAGGCAGACACTGAGAGGAGTGGGTGGGCCAAACATTTGTCAAACGTTATGATGTGCAGAGATTAGAACCCAGGTCCGGGGACTTCTTTCCACTACATCAGGTTTTTTCCTGCTTTTGAGGATGATGCCAGTAGAAGATGCCTTGGTTTCCCAGGAGCAGGGACACGTTGCACAGACCCATCCCTACTCTTTTGCCAGCCACCTCAACCGTCTGGGTAGTCCAGGGATGCCATTTGAGGCCATAAAACAGAATCTAACTATTTCTTATGCAGTTTGGCACAAAATTTAGGTTCCAGTCCCTACATCTAAAAGCCCACTTACTCAGTATAGGAGACAGAACAATGGCTCCCTCCAAAGATGTCTACATCCTAATCCCCAGAACCTGTGAATACGTTCTTATGTGCCAAAAGGGATTTTGCGGATGTGATTACGTTAAAGATCTTGAGATCGGGAGATTATATTGGATTATGCCAGTGGGCCCAATGTAATAACAAGGGTCCTCATAAGAGGGAGGCAGAACAGAGAAGGAGATGGGAGGTTGGAGTGATGCTAGGAAGGGGCCATGAGCCAAGGAACGCAGGAGGCCTCCAGAAGCTGGAAAACACAAGGAAAGGGATTCTCCTCTAGAGCCTTCAGAAGGAACCAGTCCTGCAGGCCCATTGGAGACTTCTGACCTCCAAAACTGCAAGACAACAAACTTGCACTGGTTTAAGCCACTACCTTTGTGGCAATTTGTTACAGCAGCCACAGGGAACTCACACATGTAGTCAACGTGTGGCCCGACTCTGCTTTAACCTGACCTTGGCCGTCTCAGCCCTGTCCTTTGTTAGGTGTAGTTTGGGTCTTATTTTTAACAGAATCCCCAAAAAACGACAAGTGCTCCTGAGCACGACATAAGAGGCCCTGCCTGATCTGGCTCCTTCCTGGCACTCATCTCCTTTCACCTCTCTCTTATCCTCAGAGAGGGTCTTGTGGAGAATAGGAGCATATAAGATGTGCAATATGAGCTCTCTTCTCCATCTTTCCTATGAGATATTCAATAAAGTCTAGATTTCTTACTCATTACCCTGTGTGGATTCTTTTAAGTACTTGGAGGGCTTCTGGATTCCTTATCCATGTTGATCTTAGATTGTCATGCCCACGAGATGTGGCCTTTGCTGTCATGTGGCCACACGTGGGCAGCCATGACAGCAGAATATGTATGACACAGGACTTGGAGGAAAGGCAAGTGACACCCAGGTTACCCATACAAGGAGGCATCGTGGTTTGGCTGTTGCTAGTACAGCTCACAGTTCCTTCCCCCACCACACATACCTGTATCAGTCTGCGTTTTCATATATAGGAGCTTATGTTTTGCAGGGTGGGGGTGCTGGGGGGAGGATATGGTTAGGAAAACAGAAGATCAAAAGGCATAAAATGGCACCTGGGCTCATCTTGTCTCTGTCTGGATTACATCCTCAAAGGAGAGGGGACTATTTAAGGGTGATTTTGAGACTCAGGTCACAGCAGAACTAGCCTCTTAAGTGGTTCCCCGGCTTCCACTCTTACCATCCCACAACCTCTTCTCAATAAAGCACCCCAAGAATCTTCTAAAAATGTAAATCAGATGAGGTCCCTCCCCTGTTTACCCCCCTTCAATGCTTCCATCAAGCTTGGAATGAAATCCAAGCTCCCTATCACAGCCTGCCCTTTCCCGCCTCTCCAACCTCATCTCCCACCATCTCCTCCCTGTCTGCAAGCTCCGGCCACACACAGTGTGCGTTCCCTGAGCACGCCGGCTCCTTCATGCCTTAGGGCGTTGGCTCCTGTTCCTCCCTTTCCCTGAAAAGGCCTCCCCTCCAGACATTTGCATCTTGGTTGCTTCACATAATTTGGGTCTCAGCTCAAGCATCACTTTCTCAGTGAGGTCGTTCTTGATCACATTGCTCAGATTGGTTCCCTCCAACCAGACATCAAAAGAGACTTGGTGAAAGAGACTTATTCGCGGGGCGATCCTAGGAAGAATAAGCGAGGGAGTCGGGAAAGTGTAAAGAGATGGATGTGTTAACAGGGTATGTTACGGAGCTAGTTACACCTGCAGGAAACTACTCAGTTCTGTCAGGGACCTCTGGGGTATCGGTAGAACATGGCTCAGAACTGTCCCACCAAGAGATGGAGAAGCTGGAGTATTTATCCACTGGCTCTTGACTTCCCTGGGGGAAGGTTGGCCTGGGGGTGATCAATCTCTGCCTGTGGCTGGAGCACGCTCTTGTGGCACCAGATAAAGCACTCAAAAGCAGATGCAGAGAGATGCACGTGGGACAATGTCTGTATACCTGGGAACTGACCACGGCAGGTACCAGTGAACTCAAAGGTGGGCCGAGGAGACGTGGGGTAGGGCATTCTCAGTGTCTACTATACCATCCTATCTAGTGCTTCTTCACCCAGGCAGTCTTAGATCTTTTCTTTATATTTCTTATCTCTATCTGAAATTTTCTTGTTTATTTATTCAGATACATTGTTAACTGTCTATTCTTCACATCCCAACTAGAACAGCATCTACACAAGAGCAGGGACCTACCAGTCTTGTTCACCATTCTCTCCCCAGGTCTGAGAAAAGTGCCTGGTACAAAGTAGGCCATCAATAAATATTAGTTGAATGAATGAATGAATGAATGAGTGAATGAACGTGCTGCTTCACGACCTGGGTATAGAAGCATAGCCCTGACATGGTAGGGCATTGACCCCAGGCAACCATGTGGATGATGGATGTAAACAAGTGTAAGGCAGAGACAATGAGAAAGAAAAAGGTACCTGATACCCACATATGATTACAGCTGATAGGCTGTTTTATGGCCAGATGTGAGGCACCATTGTGGGACCCTCCAAAATAATGGGGGACTACACTGATAGTGACTGCGATCCAACTACCACGTGTTTGGGAACTTTCAAGCCAGCAGTCATTCTATTAGTAAGAATACTGATGGTTGTACAAACACTTCCTCTTTCAATAAATTAAGGTGGGTTCAAGGTCACCCCTATAATGACATCATTCTCACTGACTTGCAATCCAATCCACTTTCTTGAGTGGGAGAGAAGAGGTTGAATTTACAGCATGCAGTTGCTCAGCAGGAATGCAGAGCATGATCCATCTTATCTGTGCTGCAGAAGGGCAGTGGGTTGAATATAATGGGAATCCCTTCTCTTCCACTCGCTTGGTGAGTGACCTTGGGCAAGTTACACTACCCCTTTGAACCTCAGTTTCTTCTTCATTATTCTGCAAGTTGAGAGTGAGAACAACTACCTAATGGGGTTATTGTGAGGATTTAATGAGATAATGTCAGTAGGGCTTAATAGTGTGTCCTAAACATAGGCAGCAGTCCATAGAAAATGACTGCTTTCCATTATACTACTACTAATGATGATGTTAATGATGACGGTAAGGGCTTAGATTGTTCATGTGCGCAGTGTGCTCAGGCTCCAGACTATGCTCCAGGATACGTGATGGTTGCCATTGGAATTACAGCACATCAACACCATAAGAGAACTTAGAAGTTACCTAGTCTAGTGCCCTTAGATAATGACATTGTCTAAGAAAAAGAACAGTCATCATAATAGTGGCTACCATTTACTGAGGGCACATGTTGAGTATTCTCTGTCCCATTGGCCCAGATGAACCTGCTGGAAGGTGGCTGCATCAGGATGTCTTAGTCTGGTACTGTTAAACATTTGGTTCCACTGATCCCCTTCACTCCGACACTTCTGAGACACTTGCTAAACAGCCACCGGAGTATGCTGTGGCCACATGTTTCTGCTTTCAGAGAGAGAGAATGGGCTAGACATGCAGATTCCAGGATTTTATCATTTCAGCTGATTTTCTCGTCATGAATTAATAGTTTGGCATTCTGATCTCAATTTGGTTTCCTACAGATCCGGATGGGAGAAGACGAACTGACAGCGTCTTCAAGAGTGTTCTGGTCTAAGTGTTACTTAACTGTAGTTCTCATTTCACTTTTATACTGTTATAATGTTACTTTTATAATGTTGTGTGTTTGGTTAACATGTATCCACCCCTGAATGATGTATTTGCTCAGGATTTGATGATAAATTTGGGTTTTGGTGCCTTCTAACTCACAGAAACTGTGATGTAATAAATGGGTGTTGTCTTAAGCTGATAAATTTGTGGTAATTTGTTACGCAGCATAGAAAACTAATACAGATCTCAAAGCTTTCCTCGTCTTGCCTTTACCTACCCACCAGCCACATCTCTTGCCACTCTCCCTTTCGTTGTGTTTCAGTTTCTTGAATGAGCCCCCCCTCTGGCTGTACACGTAGTACCTCTGCCTGGAGCACCCCTCCCTCCCCTTCACCTGAAAAACTCTCCCTCATCCTTGTGAGTTACTATAAACATCACTTTCCAGGATGGCCTTTTCTGATCCCCTGGACAAGGTATGTCACTTGATACATGGTCCCAGAGCCTCCTGTGTGTTTCTCTTCATAACATTCATTAGAGTCGTAATTACTTGTTAACCAGCTGTCTTCCCTGCCGGCTTGTGAGCTCTGTAATGGCAGGGACCACATCTGCCTCATCCTCTTTAGTATCCCTGGTGCCTCGGGAGGCACAAGCATGTGATCCATAAACATCTGTTCAGTGAAAGAATGAATGCAGTGCTGTGCAGCGGGAAAGGTCTTGGATTAAGAGTTAGGAACACAGACTTCCTCTCTGACCTCTGCTGCCCCTAGCTGTGTGACTTGAGGTCTCTCGCCATTAACACTTCAGATGACATTTTGGAATTGAGATTCAGGGAACCTGGATGTTGGAGGCATCTCTGTACCCAATGTACTGGGTGAACTTGAAAACGTCGCTTCCTCTTTCTGGAGCCTCCAGCTCCATAATCTATAAATCTGGGATGAGGCTGCCAGCCACGGTTTCTGGGGAAGTTGATAGAGGACAAGTGAGGTAATGCCCAGGAAGTTCTCAGAAAGATACAGCTTCATAAAAGCCTATGGTCAGGCTTTTAGATTCAAGACACAACCCAGGCTCTTGGCTTGGCCAACAGTGATGTAAAGGCCAGTGGTGAGGTCACTGCCAAAGCCTTGCCAGTAATGCCATGGTGCTCTGCTACCCAGGGCTACAGCTGAGCATCTGTCTTTATGTCTAAAGTAGGTGCAGGATCAAGACCAGGCTTGACTAGATGATGGAGGCTTGTGGGCTAAATCCCCCACACTTAATGATAAAGCCCTTTACAAGACTTCCAGACATTTCTAGATATATTACTGAGATATAAGTAACCAGAGGCAGTAGTGAGATGCAGTAGAAGCCATATGATGTGATATTTAGGACTAGAGGCTCTGAAGGCAGATTTCCTAGGTTTGAAAACCAGCTCTACTGCTCAATTGGCTGTTAATTAACAACCTCTCTGGGCCTCAGGTTTCTCATGTGTAAAATGGGGACTAATTAGGATGCCTACATGCAACGTTCTGAGAGGATTACTGAGAAAATCCACCCAAAGAGCTTAACATAGTGCCTGGCACAGAGAAAATGATTAATACATGTTAACTGTTACTATTATTGCTGGTGTTTTGTTTTCATTAAGTCCCTGGAGAGCTGTAAGCACTTTCACTTGCTTAATCCTAATGACAAAGCTCTGTTTGGGAAGTACTTCCAAGTACACGACCTTATTTTCTTGTTAGACAGTAAGGCAGGGACCCACTCGGAGACCAGCTCATGCTTCTTGCTTGGGGCATCGTCCCCAGCACCTAGGACAGTGCCCAATTCATTGCAGACTTCCAGCAGCTCCCAGTTGCACCAGTGGATCTAAAGATCTATACAAGAGCTCTCAAGCAGAGGTTATTATTGGTGCCATTTTGCAAATGAGGAAACGGAGTGATCTGCCCACAGTCACCATCATTGTAAAGTCAGATTCCAACCTGCCTGACTCCATATCTGGCCCTCTTTCCACTACCTTCTGCTTCCTGGTGACTCAGCTAGCCCAGCATGATGGAGCAGACAACAGAGTAAAGTGACAAGAGCATGGGCTCTGAAGCCAGAAGGACAGGTTCAAATCCCAGCAATAGTGCTTCCCAGCTGTGACCATGGGTGGGTCACTCAATCTCTCTGCGCCTCCTTATCTTATCAGTGAAGTGGGGATTAACAGTGCCTACATATCCTACGAGCTAGATCTTATTGCCTGATTTATAGATAGAGCTGTTTCCCACAGGTGGGTCTAATCACCCACCTTTAAGATAAAGAACCACCTGTCTTTATGATAAAGATCATAAGTTTCTTGAAGGTGGGAACTATGTCCATTGACTTCATCAAACTTGCTTAGGACCTACAGATGGAAACCATATTTATTGAGCATCTACAAGGTATCAGGCAACATGCAAGGGGCTTTACATATACTGTCTCACTTAATCCTGGCATCAACTCTGCAAAGGTGTTTCCATAAGTCTTATTTTACACATTGGACAAAAACAAAAAAAACAAAACAAAAACCTGAGGTTCAGAGAGGTTAAGAAAATTGTCTAAGCCTTCACAGATAGTAAGTGACTCAAACTCAGTTTGAGTTAAACGTCAGAGGCTGTGCCTTCTTCTCATACCACAATGCCTTTCAATAGAGTCTGCACTAATTCACTTGGTGAATTGGTTGACCCCTTTACATGGTGGCAGAAAACAGGGGGTGAGACTGATGGAAGAAAGTGGCCCCCAGATTTCCAGCTCCTTGGAAGGGCAAATCAAAGACCACGGAAGGAAGCTTGATTGATGGCGGCCACAGCAGCGAAAGCATCAACAGAACTTTATCTTGCCTGACCAGGCTATGTCAAGGGGTGGGGTGGACAGAGGGCGGCCATATTACACAATTATGATGACGCACAAACCTTTCTTGGGCCTAAAATGCTTCCCAAGTCCCGAGGGGAATAGCATTGTGAATACCTCATTGTACCCTTGGAGGGGGAACTCACAAAGACTTCTTATCTTCCAGCTTCCTATGTCAGGATCAGAATAATCTCTGACATTCCAGGCTGTCATGAGTTCTCCTTTGGCCGTCTGGACCCGGGAGAGTGATTCCTTGTAGCTGGCTCTTGGTTGCTCTCCAGCTCGCCTGCTGGAGCTCCATCTTGGCCTTATCTCTGGTCTCCTTGAAGGTCCGCCTTACATTCTTCATCTCTGTGTTCCATCGTCTGGCATAGGGCTCGGTGTGGACTCCAAATCACAGAATGCTGAACCAAAGCCTAAGAGTTTGGCCAAGTACAAATGACTAAAGTCCACGCGATGTTCTTGAAGTCCTCAACATGGGCATCTCAGATTGGCTCAGCCAGGTTTCTGGCCAACAAGAGCTGAAGGGTGAGTTTTAAGGCAGTGGACCATGGCCTTCCTGAGGACAATCTGGACATGGAAGGACACTAGAGGATCACAGGGCCATGCTTGGTCAAAGCCTGGTTGAGAGAGCAGAGATGTACAGGGTGGAAACCAAAAATTAGTCTAAAGGGCCAGCAGCCAGGATTGCGATGAACAAAGAGCCAAGACTCTAGGGGAGATGTGATCTGAGTGAGAAAAGGTCCAGAAATAAATGAAGATTGTGTAGGGCTGATGCTGCCACGGCCCGTGGGTGTGTAGACAGTGGCCGAATCTGCTGCCTTAAAGGGCCTGGGGCAGGTGAACAGATGCAACCCCTCGCCTGGTGTCTGAGTGTCAATAGCTTGGAGGCATCTTTGTACATGGGAGTGATCTGAACACTCCCTGAGCCCTGATTAAGCCAGCGAATGATATGTAGCAGATATATGAAGGTAGGATATATCTTGGGGAGTGTTCTCAGCCTATGGACCAACAACCCACCTTCCCACCATCTTAACTGCCTACCTTTATCTCCAGTGGAAGGGCACGGGTGGGGAAGGAGGACAGGCAGTTGCTGCTTTGTACAACACATCCCCTGCTGTTCTGGCTTTCACACTTGTGACCAGGTGGGCAAGTGACCCAAGCTCAGCCGAGTCTCTACCAATTCCTGGGCACTTGGAATTGATGGAGAGAAAGAGAGGTGGAGAGACAGATAGGTGGACAATCAGTCTGTGAGGCTGGGCAGCCATGCTTCCTGCTGCATGGATCTGAGAAGCAGAGGAACCCAAACTTCAAGGAAGGAGAAGGATAAAGCAGAGGCATAGAGTGGGCTGAGACCAGAGACGAAGGGAAAGTCCTGATGGTGTTTCCTGGTTCCAGACCATTTGTAGACTCATTGTTGCCTTTGGATTCCATGCGACATTCCCCCTAAGTCTTAGGCTAACTCCCTGTTGAAGCATGCTTACTTACATTGGCTTCGGCTACTTCTTATCCAAGAGTCCTACCTAACGCCCCACACATCCCCTCCACGGCCTTTGACTCCCTGGCTCAAAGTTGCCTCTCAGGGTAGATATGGTCTTCAGCTTCCATTCCACTCTCCTTCTAATGTGCCTACTCATTCCAGAAGAACCAGGAAAAGCTAAAACTACATTCCTAGACTTTTGTGGAGCTGGGGCTGCAGGTGTGGTTTAGGTTCCCCTGACCAGGTGCCCCTGTGCAGGATTTGGGAGGCAGAAGTGGGGGAGGGCCACGCTCCTGCTACTTTTCCTCTGCCACTGGGTTCTTCCATGGACGTGTGTACAGAGGCCCCTGTTTCTGGTCGCTTGTCTTGTGTGTGTTGAGGGGCATCTGCTTTCTGCAGCCTCTGGCATCAGACAGACTAGGTTCGAGTCCCAGCTCTGACACTTTGAGCTGTGAAATCTTGGGCAAGTTACTTAACCTCTCTGTGCTCTAATTTCCTAATCAGCAAAATGTAGGGGATGATGGTATCTATGTCACAGGGTTATTATAAGAGTAAGCTGTTGGGGCCGGCCCTGTGGCTTAGCGGTTAGGTGCGTGTGCTCCGCTGCTGGTGGCCCGGGTTCAGATCCTGGGTGTGCACTGGTGCACCACTTCTCCGACCATGCTGAGGCTGCGTTCCACATACAGCAACTAGAAGGATGTGCAACTATGACATACAACTATCTACTGGGGCTTTGGGGGAAAAAAAGGAGGAGGATTGGCAATAGATGTTAGCTCAGAGCAGGTCTTCCTCAGCAAAAAGAGGAGGATTAGCATGAAATGTTAGCTCAGGACTGATCTTCCTCACACACACACACACACAAAAAGATAAGCTGAGATAATGAATGTAAAGTGCTTAAGGAAGTGCCTGGCACATGGTAAATTCTCAATTAAAGTGAGCTGTTATTATCACTATTTCTACCATCAGCAGTTCAAACCCATAATGTCACAGTAGGGAAGCAAATGAAATTGTGTGAATCACCTAGCACAGGCTGGAACATCATCCTTGTCCCCTTTCCAGCTTCCTGCCATATCTAGCCCTGGAATTTGGTGGCTCTGGGAGTTCAGATGACCTAAAAGAGGGGTCTGTCTTGTTCCCGGCATAGTTGCTAATGATCAGAAGTAGGCGGTCAGACCCTAAAGTGACAGCATCAGCTGACTCCTCTGCTGCCTCCCACGCTGGCCCATGAATCATGGTCAGCAGACCCTAGCAGCCAGAGGTGTCACCGGATCCCCCAGCCCAGTGGGGAGTGGCGGCCTACATTTTCATCCCCATATGAGCTAATATCTGGGGCTCCCACTCACGTCTAGGATTGTACCGCTCCAGCCTTCACCATATCTTGGTTTATGGACAAAGCAGAGAGCTGCAGTTGGCTGGCCTGAGGACTGAGAATGGGAGCAGGATGTGCAAAGGTGGGGTAGAGGGCCAGAGGAAGGGAGGATGGAGAAAAAGAGCTCCTGGCCAGCGAGCTCTGTTCAGTGGGCAGAGCAGAGGGCCAGACCTGGCTGGATGTCCTAGAATCAGAGTTAGAGCTCATCTAGTCCAAACTTCTCATTGCTTCGTTGTTTTGTTAATTTTTAAATCTACTAAAGTATAATTTACATAGAATAAGACCATCGATTTGAAGTGTTCAGGTCCATGAGTGTTCACAAATGGATACACCCACGTGACAATTCTTGTATTCAAGATATAGAACATTTCCATCCCCCTGAAAATTCCCTCGTGCCCCTTTACAGTGAGATCCTGTATTAGTCAGGGTTCTCCAGAGAAACAAACAAGAGGATATATATAAATACATAGAGAGGAGATTCATAATAGGAGTTGGCTCATGCAATTCTGGAGGCGAGAACTCCTACAATCTGCTGTCTGCAAGCAGGAGACCCAGGAAAGCCAGTGGTGTAATTCAGTCTGAGTCCAAAGGCCTGAGAATCAGGGGAGCTGATGGTGTACATCCTGATCTGAGTCTGACCAGGAGGGCCAACATCCAGGGCAGAAGATGGATGTCCCAGCTCAAGTAAAAGCCTTTTTGTGCTATTTGGGCCCTCAGTGGATTGGATGGTGCCCACTTCTCTGGTGAGGGTGATCTTCTTTACTCGGTCTACTGACCCAAATGCTAATCTCTTCTGGAAACACTCTCACAGACACACCCAGAAAGAATGTTTTACCACCTATCTCGGCATCCCTTAGCAGTCAAATTGACACACAAAGTTAACCATCACAGACCCGGTCACTTGGTCCCAGGCAACCATTTATCTGCTTTCTGTCACTATAGATTAGTTTTGTCTTTTCCAGAACTTCATAAAAGTAGAATTATATAGTATGTACTCTTGCATCTGGCTTCTTTTGTTCAGCGTAAAGTTTTTGAGATTCATCTACATAGTTGCTTGTATCAATAGTTCATTATCTTTTGTTGCTAAATAGTATTCCACAGTTTAGAATATCTACCCCTTCATTTTAATAATATTACCCAACATTATTGGATCCATGTCAGACAAACACAGTGCTAATGTTTTGTACAAATTTTATCCCTACGACAATCTTATAAGACAGGTACTATTAATACGCCCTTTTCATGGATGGGGAAACTGAGGCCCAAGAGAGATAATGTAATTGTCCCAAAACACACAATGGGCAAAAGTTAGAACCAATATTTGAACCAAAACAGTCTGACTCCAGAATCTGTATCCTTCAGAATCATACTCTATTGTCTCCCCTTTTACAGATGGAGAAACAGGGGCAGGGATGGAAGAAATTTGATCAGCATTACACTGCAAGTCAGAGGCAGAATATTTAATATTTTGAGAAGCCAAGGGCCCAGATTCCCATCATATCATGTAGCCTCCTTTGAAGGAGGCCCAAAGACCCTGCCAGCCCCTTCCTTACTTCCTTGAAGCTTGTGCATTCTTCAATGTCAAACTCAAATGCTACCCCACTGTTTATTCACCAAACGTGTACTGAGGACCAGCTCAGGGCCAGGTGATGTGCTAGGCCCTGGTCACGCCAGTGAGCAAGCAGACACAGCTCTCTGAAAATAAATCAATGGGTCCAAAAACCAGCTACAGAAGCATAGAAAGGGAAGAGTTACAAACAACAGGCTAGGATATTGTATATGCTAAATTCAATATGTTCAATGATGTTATAGACCCAAAGAGCCAATTTGAGTTGAGCTTGGACCCAACTAATATTTTTATAGAACAGTCATAATAGGTCATATATCACATAGCCTATTATAGACTATAATAGCCTGGTCCCATGTACTGTCACCTTCATCACCCAAACCTCAAAACAACCCCATGAGGTAGGTACTCTCAGCATCCCCATTTTGCCCAAGAGGACAATAAGGATTAGTGGGGCTAAGTCATGTCACCGAGCCATTCTTACGAATCTTTTCTATTCATGGTCTCATTGTTCCCAAATCCTTTTTCAAATGCGATGAGGGAGCAAATCTATTCCTACCCACCTAAATATTGTGGCAGAGATAGTATTAACCACGGAATAGCTCGGTGCTCCCGTACATTTCCTATCCTCCCCTGAAGTCAGGCTTGGGCCCTTTGACCCCTTCTGGCCAAGGGACTATGAGCAAAGGGGCTGGGGCGTCACTTCCAGGCGGAGGCAGTTAGGAGCTGATGCAGCCCCTTCCTTCCTGCTGTGGTGACCGTGGAGGCTACATGTTCCAGATGGTGTGGTTTCCAGATGGGGGAGGATGGCCTGACCCACATCCGATGTCACATGAGCAAGAAACGAGTCTTTACTGTGGTAAGCCACTGAGATTTCAAGGGTTCATCTGTTGTAGCAACTGAGCATTAATTATCCTGACTAATACAGTAATAATAACCACAACTACTACTATTTATTTAATGTTTACTCTGTACCAGGCACTGTGCACTAAGCACTCTATATCTGTCAATTCCTTGTATTTCTTCTTACCTTCGTAGCTTTCCTACAGACTTAAGAGTTACGTGGTCGCCAGTGGCTCTATTTTTAATGACCTAGGAGGGAACGACTTTCCCTGGGAGGCAAAATTCTCGGGCCTAAGCAACTCCATTATCAGAGATAATAGAAACAGTTGCACAAGCCTGAAAAATGCACTCCCACAAGTGTGGACACTGTGTCACTAAATAGAATCCACACTTAGTTCATCAGGAGCGAGCAACACCGGTCTCCCATGGGAAACAGAAACTGAAAGACTTTTGAATATACTGGATGGGACAGAAAAGCACCTCATAGGTGTAACCCCTTTGCCCCTCCCCAGTGGTAAACGCAGAGTGCTAAAATGAAGCTCTCGCCGCATGACTCTGGATATGAAGAATGGTCTTCCTAATATCTGATTTCCCTGCAAGAGCGCATCCCATCAGGTTATTCCCTGCCGGCTCCCTATTGCCCCCAGGATAAAGTGTGACATCCAGGGCTCCCAGTCTAAGTTTAAGTTCACAGGTGGGGTTAGGCTCGGGAGGAGGGGACCTGTGAGCCAGTGTTAACCAATGAGTAGGAGTTTGTCAGCCAGAGAAGGGAAGACAGACTATTCCAGGAAAAAAGGACGGCAGGCAAGGATTGGGTTCTCAGAGAGCTGGCACGTTTAGAAACTGTCGAGAAGCTCAGTGAGGCCGGAACACAGGGTGCGACAGAGGCCAGGCTGGAGACTCAGGGGGTGACGCACGAGGGGGAAGCCCCCGCTGTGGGGGAGGCTGATCTGGGTCCAGGGCAGCCTGTGACCTCGAAGGGGAGTGGGTCTAAGCCTGGATTCGGTTACGAGCCCACCCACCTGCAGATACAAGGCAAACTTTCCAACCTAACCTAGGTCTCGGGTTGTAAAGGTGATATTTTCATTCCCATCTGCTCATTCTTTTTCCTTATTCTTTAACCAGTTCTGAGTCTTGTCAGGGAAGAGGGGTGTTACTTTGTGCCCCTTCAAAGACCCCCACAGTAGGTACTACTTTCAATTCCATTTCACAGATGAGGAAACTGAGGCTCAGAGCCCTGAAGTCACTTGAATCTGGTTATATCGAGGGCTGATATCCAGCTGGTACACACAGGTATGGCTGCACCAGCTCCTAAAATATCCAGATACTTCTGTAACAGTTGCTAATTAGTTGCTGCCCTGACTACCCCCTCCAACCCCATCCCATGATCCAAAAACCAAAAGGATAACACCAGGCACAGTAGGGCCTTTCTGACTCTGCTGTAGAGCTATAGTCGACTGTTCAACTCCTGGGCCGTGGCAGTTGTTAAATATTTTGAACATCAACCTTGCTTACATGGCTGATGGATGCCCGAGTTAGAGCTTGAACCCACGTCCAGCTGGTTCTAATGTCAGTGCTCCTTCCACGCCCAGAACAAGTGGGGACAGTCCTGCCACCCCCTGCACATGCCAGGCCACCACGGGGGCTGAGGGATCAACTTTGGAAGACGTACATTGAGAAGGACAGGATAGACCTGGTATTTGTCCAGAGGAGAGGGATGGGGCTGACGGGGGACTTGAAACCACATCACATAAGGAGAGGCTGGCAGAACCAGGGACATTAGCTTGGAGAAGAGAAGATTTCCAGGGCACACGCGGACTGTCTTTAAATATTGGAAGGGCAGTTGTGTGAAGAGGGATGGAACCTGCACCAGCAGGTAAGTTATCAGCCATTTAGTCCTCACGTGTTCACCCGGTAAATTCTTTCTGGACACCTATTCTTTGCAGGTGTTAAACTAGGCCTGGTACAATGTCGAAAATATATAAGGAGCCACCACTAGTGGGGGAGACAGACGTGATGATTACAGTACAAAACGAGAAGTGCTGGAGACATCTGGAGAATGGAGCCCTGAAACCCTTTGGGGAGCTGACAGGGCTCCTGGAGGCGATCGGTTTGATCTGAGACTTAGACAATGTATAGGAGAGTGTCAGTCAGAGAAGGGAAGAGAGAGGGAACAGCATATGCAAAGTAATGGAGTTGTAAAACTGTATGCAACATTTAAAAGTAGGTGAGGCCCGGAGCGTGACTGGAGAATAAGGCTGTGGGTAGAGGTGCAGCTGGAGATGGTGTGTGTGAGGAGTCTTGGGAGTCTGGACATAACCCTGGGGGCAACGAGGGAAGAGCAGAGTTTAACTAGCAGGGAGATGATCTGATTGGAGTTGTGTCTGCAGTGACTCAGAGTTGAGCTCAGGTCAGGAGGAACTTTCCTCCGGATTAAGCCTTCCAGACTAGAGATGGGGTGCCCAGGATGGGATGAGTTCTCATTACCGGAGGCCCTTGAGGGCAGGTGGGGGGGCAGCTTTGGAGGAAGCTAGCCAACAGACCCTGGTATCCAAAGAGCGGTCAGAGGAGATGACCTTGATGGTCCATTCCAACCTCGGGCTTCCCTGAGAGCTAAAAATCACAGTCCCGTGGGGGCAGGAAAACAGATGAAAGGAGAAGGTTGGGGTCCAGGAGGGTGGGCCCTGTAGATAAATGTTCCCATGTGGATTTTGGCAAATTTTATTTCCAGGTGGCTGAGGACAAGAGAGACTCTGGCTCTCTATCCTGGCATCAAGAATAGGTCCCCACTGTCTTCCACGAAAACATGGGGAGGAGAGACGAGATGCAGAGGAGACTCTAACAGGCTGGTGCTTACACAGGAACTGATCTCAGCATTTTACACTCGTCAACTCATTCAGTCCCCACACTACTACACACAGAGATATTATTGTGCCCATTTTACACATGTGGAAACTGAGGCACAGAGAGGTTATGCAACTTGCTGAAAGTGCCAGAGCCGTGATTCAAACCTGAGGATTGTGACTCTGGAGCCCAGTTCTTAACCATTATACCATACCAGTCTGTGCCCTTCCCTTGTGAGACAGGCTTTTAAAAACTTACTAAACAGAGCTCCAAGCATTCATACAAACCTTTACTGGCCAATGATAAGTTAGCAGGAGACAGTATTCACTCTATGGCTGAATTTCTCACAGAGTCTCTTTAAGGAACATCCTCCCAAGGGTCTGGTATTGACCAGATTATATCAGTGTTCCAAGCCAAAGGGTTCTAAACTCCCACTGATAACTTTAAAGATAAAACAAATTTGAAATTTGTTTTTTAACCCAGATATTTATCTTTCTTGTTTAAAACTTTCCATTTTACCAGACAGGAAGTTAAAGCACAAGACCCTTGACTACATGGCCCAAAGTGGCCTTGGGCCTCGGCTTGGCTCTTATAGGGTCTTGCAGAAACTTCGGGAAAAGCAGAGGACAGAAGGGCAGAAGACCTGGCTCAAATGGAAGCTTCAATACTTGCTAGCTCAGCAGCCGAGGCAAAGGGGAGAAAGGTCAGGAGGGGCGGGAAGTGACATGATAATCGTCACCATGGAAGCTGTTGCTCGAATGCCTGCTCTGGGCCACGCACGCAGTGACACGTTCTGTCTCACTTCATAGATGAGGAAACAGAGGCTCAGGGAAGAAAAGTAATTCACTGGAGCCCACCCAGCGAGGACGCAGGGGAGCTGGCATTTGAACATAGCTCTGCTCGAGTCCAAAGCCCGTTTCACCTCCTTGAGCTGATTTTCCCACCTGCAAAGTGAGTGGTCTACTTTACTGCCAACTCTCCCACAACGCATAGCACGCTTTCAGACATTCCATCCACTCGCGACATTAACAGCAGCACAAACAACAAAGACAGCTAACAATGAAAAGTTACCAGGTCTCCAGAACTGTTCCAAGCATTTTGTAAGTATTAGCTCATTAAATCCTCATAAGGACCCTGTGAAGCATGGTAACTTCCATTTATAGAGGAGGAAACAGAGACATTCAGTAACTTACCCAAAGTAGCACAGCTCATTGTCTATTAAATAATAATGAATAATTACAAATCAGTAAAACCCTTTGGATTAATCAAAGACCTCTACAATTATCAATCAGTTGATCAATATGAGATAATCAGCAATTTTAATGCAGTAACCCCCAGCATGAGTATAAAGGGATGAATCAGATGTGGCTTTGGGAAACATAGGACATTGCTAATTGATTCCTAAGGGCTGGTTGAGGGGGTGGGTCCACGTTGGAAATCACAGTGGTGTAATGCCTAATCTATTCCAGCTCTGATTCTGAACACTCACTGTCTCATCAGCAGGACAGGACTAGAGGCACAATTCTTGGCTGGACTCTGTAGACATCTCTGAGCCCTCCTGATGCCCCGAGCTGGCTAGTAACCTGGATCCCCTCCTAACAAGGGGCAGTGCACACAGGGGAAGCAAGATTGGAGGCAGGGAGAGGGAGGGAGCATCAGGAGAAGAGAGGGACAGAGGAGAGAGGCTGCAGGCTGGGCCAGCTGTTGTTGCCGGCTGCCGCCGACCTGCTTGGGAAGATGTGAGTCTCACGGGTTCCGTGAATTTCACCAAGGTGGTTGCATGTTTGAAAATGAGAGCTGCAAAGATAAACCACTTTCCCACTCCAGGCAGACAGAGTTGGCTCAGGGTATCAGCGTGGGTATCCCTGGGGCTCAGGTGACAAGAGTCTTCAGCTATACCTCACCATGGGCTCCAGTTAGCACCGGAGAGCTTGAAGGCCCACCTGGCTGTCGACCTTTTCCAACCACCTCCCTCCATCCCTGTTCCTTCCGTCTTGGAGACGGGCAACCTGAGGACCCTGGGGAGGCAGCAAGTGGTCTTCCTGGGGTCCAAGCCTCCTCTTTGGGGCCCCTTTCCTACTAGGTGGCATCCAGAGGCAGCAGGTGGCATGGAAAACCCAGCTCTGGGGTCAGACTTAGGTTGGAATCCCAACTCAGCACCTCTAGTTGTGTGATCTTGAGCAAGTGAACTTCTCAAAAAGAATAGGATGCACTTTGCCAGCTTGGTGAAGGGATTATCTACAAGGTGACCCATTTCGTGCCCCCCCAGGCCACTCCTTGCTCTCACTACCTCTCCCCTGAGCAAACTTGCTGTCAGGGAGCAGCGTGTACATCACCACCCTGCCCTGGGGAGTTAGGGACCAGTGAAGCCCAGACGCTGTCTCCTCTTTGTTTAATAGACAACCAACAGCTCTCTGAACAAGTTTACCAGAAGTTGAAGCAAATCTCTTTCCCTTTTCAGGGCCTCATCTTTCCCTTCTAAATGTGGAAATGGGTGGTACCTAGATGCTTCCTGAAACCCTTCCGAGTTTGAGAAGCTGGGCCTTCCCAGGAGCCCCTGCCCAAGTGAAACTGTCATAGAAAAGTCACGCGTGGAAACTATTGATCTGCAGCAGCTGTCCCATTCTATTCCATCTCTATTTATTGAATGCCTAGCACTTCATACCCAGCACTGTGCTAGGTACCGAGGGGGCTAAGACGCTGTGTAATAACAGCTACAAGTCAGCCCCCTGATTCCTGCAGGGCTCACTGTGTGCCTGCTGTGCAAAGCTCTTCATCATATTTAATCTTCAGGACCCAATCCTGCCCCCATTATCCCCATATTACAGATAAGTCATTGTCCACACACACGACTAAGTAGAGACGGTCCAACCTCAACCAGGGTCGAGCTGACCCTCTAACCCGCGCTTTCACCCAATACTGTATGGAGTGCCTCCCCTTAAGTGTAATATACCGTCACCAAGAACCAGCGGCTCGCCACGTCAGTGAGCAGACAAGGTGTCCGCAGAAAGCAGTCCAAGAACTAACAACCGTGGCAATAGCAGTAACAGTAACGGTAATAGTGTGGCTATTGCCCACGCAGCCAGGCGGCCTGGAGGGAGGACCGACAGGGCTGTAAAGACCAACAATGAGCTGAAGGGAGCAGAGAGTGGGAGAGCAGGGGGATTTGGGCTTGTCCAGGAAGACTTTCTGGAAGGTGGAGGAAGGGATCAGTGTGCACTGAGTGCCCAGCACCTGCCAGGCTCTGCGCTAGGTACTTTAGAGAAGTGAGTATTACAGTCACTCAGGGAGGGAAGAATCGTGGTTCCCATCTGGCAGGTAAGGAATTAAGCGCCAGGGAAGGACATCCCGGGGTCCAGAGGCACGCTGCTACAAACGAGAGGAGCCAGCATGGGAAGCCAGCCAGCGGGGACGAGGGGCCTGTTGGATTTCTATTCTTTTCCCTCTAAATCCAAAGCTCCCAGCACCCAGCTCCCCATCCAGAGCAGATGGAGAACCTGGACTTTTGCTTTTTACTAACTTTGACTCGTTTCCCCCTGCACGCCTTCTACTCCCCTTGTGCAGGCCGGCTGTGAAGTCACTGCCAGGGGGTGGGACTCCACCCTTCCTCAAACCAGATGTTCAGGGGTGGAGGGCCTGGGAGTGGACTGCCACTGACCAATGCCTCCTGTTTGTCTCTTCTCTGGAACTCCACTTTCCTTTCTTGCCAAGAGAACGTGCAGCTTGGGGCAGGGGCCTGGTCAGATGTCTAGGTGGCTCCCCCTCCCACCGGCCCAGGAACTGGAGCCTGGGAACCCAGAGAGGCCTGCAAGAGGCAGCCACTGCGCAACTCTGGGCTAGTCAGAGCAAGGCTGTGTGGTGCCTCTGGATACCTGCATAGCCTTCCTGGGAGGAGAGGGGACGGGGAGGAGAGAGGAGAGAGAGAGAGATGGACGGATAGATACCTACACACACACACAGAGCAGAAAAAGAGAGAGAGACAGACAGAGAGGCAGACAGAAGTACTGGAGAGAGAGACTGAGAGAGAAACACAAGAAGAGAGAGGGACAGCGAGCTACGAAGACGGGGACGAGAAGGATGATAGAGGCAGGACCCAAATGCAGAAAAGACAATACCAGTCCAGAGACCACACTCAGCCATGTGCCAACCAGTAATTTCTGCTTCTTAGAAGGCAATTTTACAAAAGAATAAGAAAGAAGGAGAAAAGAGGAGAGGGCAAGGAAATAGTTCCACACTCCTAAGTAATACAACGGACTTTCCAGTGGGAAGTCAAATCATGACGTTGACTTGGGGATCCCTAACTTCTGGCATCAAATTCTCAGCTCCACAATCACATCTTAAAGATTTCATCCAGCCTCAGTCTCCTTATCTGTAAAATATGTTAAATGATAGCTGTTTCATAGGGAGGTCTGAGAGGGATGTGATAGCCCATGTAAACTGTAATGTGCTGTGTAAAGAGAATGGGCAGAAGAAAAGGGAGCTCTCAGATTTTCCCTCTGGATTTATTTTTAAGACCAGTTGGTCTGCTATCCCAGGGAGTTGCTCTCGTTGGAAATTGATGCCCAAGAAGAAACACTGATCTTCACATAAAAGTTGCCTGATGTTTCCAGCAGACCTAGCTGGGTGACCTGAGAAAGTGACTTTAGCTCTCTGAGCCTCTTTGTAATGACACCTGGACAAAATAATATTTTAAAGCCTCTTCTAGCCTGGAGTGTTGACGAATCCATGGCCACCAGGATGAGGAGGTTCTAGTATAGCGAAGGCTTTCATATTTGGACATGACTGGGTGAGGGTCGGGCTCCACTCAGATGTCCCCTCCTCCAGGAAGCCTTCTCTGATTGTCCCAAGCAACATACAGTGCCTTCCTCTGGGCTCCTGGTCACAGCATTACCCTATCCTATTGTATCATACTGTCTTTGTCTGTGAGGTGACTGCTTCCCCGCTAGACCAGGAGCCTCTGAGGGCAGAGACCATCTTGCTCATCCCCCTATCCTCAGTGCCCAGAGCCTGGCACAGAGCAGATGCTCAATGGTTGCTTGTGGACTCAAATGGGACTGAACTGCCAGCCCACATTCTTTCCCATTAGGCCAGATATTTTCAAGGAGGAAGGGCTGGAGCCAGGCTCAGCTGCCGGAGGCTTTGGAAGCAACCTTTGGACAATTTGTGCTTTGCTCCGAATCCTTTCTCGGAGCCAACCGAGATTCCAGGGCAGCTGAGAGCCAAAAATGGGAGGAGGTAGACTTGCTGGCTGGGGAGAGTCTGGGTGGGGTGGGGGACAAGAAAGGAAAACCATCTTAACACAATATCTAACATTTCCCCAGCATTTTACGCTTTATATAATATTTTCACATCTACGATTTCATTCAAGCCTCATGGGAATCCTAGGGGCTAAGTAGGGCAGCTTCCAATATCACAACTTCTCTTTTTCAGTTGAGTAGGACAAGAGTGAGAGGTGAAATGATTTGCTGGGGGCCACCCAGCCAGATCTGAAATTGGATCTTTGGACTCCAGGTCTGGTGTTCCTTCAAGACCAAGAAAAAGGTGGGAGGTGGTGTCCGTGAGGTCTGGATTACTTTCCCCATTCATTGGTAGCTTAATAAATTGTTTAGTCTTTCTTAACCCATGTGTATTAAAAAATGATTATAATTGGGACCGCCATTGACGGAACACTGGTAAAGTGTTTCATTCCAAGCACATCATTAACATTATCTCCTTTAATCTGATCTATGACCCCATGAGATAGGTTTTCTTACTAACCCCATTTTACAGATGAGGAAAGTGAGGCTCAGAAGGAACGAGGAACCAGATGAAGATGATACAGCCAGTGAGTAGCCTAGATGTGAACCCAAGAACTCAGATTCTAGAGTCTGAGGTCTCAATCACCCACCATATAGCTAAGATTGCATCCTCTGTACCAAAGCTGGAATCATGCAGTGAGGAGCATCCAGTATCCAGAGACGAGCCCAGGAGTCATTGTCAGAGGAGAGCCATGTTCTGGGCTCTGTTCCTCCAGATGTGGAGACTGACCTGTCTTGGGCCTGCCCCGGCCACTGATTTCTGTGGTTCTTCCCTGGGCTTGGCCAGAGTGAGGGTGCATTGGGCACCGTTTGCCAAGCTGGCACAGCACAAAGCTGACAGGTGCAAGAGAGAAGCAAACTGAGGCCTTGCTCTCAACAGCCCGTACCCATCACCAGGGGTCAACCAGCCCAGTCACTGCCTCGAGTCCTGGGCATTGTAGTGCAGTGGAAAGAGCTTAATGTTGGAATCAAACAAAGCTGGGTTCTAATCCAGCTCGGAAACTTAGCAGCTGGATGATGGGCAAAGTAGATAACCTTACTGACCCTTGGTTTTCCCATCTGTAAAAAGAGATAATATGGAGATTAAATAGAACAACCTATCTGAGGTGTCTGAATGCAGCAGCCTGCACATAGTAGATACTCCATAATTCTTCATTCAAGACAGAGTGGCCCAGAAACAGCAAGGGACTTGAGGTTAGACAGATCTGGTCTAAAATGCTGGTTCTGCCAGCTACAAGCCCTGTAACCTTGGGCCAATGACATCTTCTCTGAGCTTCAGTTTTCTCATCAATAAAACAAGGCTGACAGCAACTACCTTAGAAAGAACTGTTGTGAAAACAAGAGCTAATGGAGGTATATGTATGAACGATGGAGAGTATCTAACAGCAACAGTAAGTGTGTTGATTCCCCCTCTTCCTTTCCTTGGAGAGGGGAATGGGAGTATTCATTCATTCACCCAACATTTAGGAATGCTGTCTATGTTACAGGTTACAGGTCCTGGGCTCACTCCTGGGGGACTAAGAGGAGCTCTTAGGGCTCACCATCTTTGGGGAGGAGACTGACTGCTGTGGAGATAATCACGATACCACTTGGAAGGTGCTTAGACTGATGGAGTTGTGTGCAAAGTGCCCTCGCCAACCTATGGGCAACGGACCCACGCCTTATCTTCCTCCAGCATGGAGGTGCCCCTACATGGCATGGGGTCAACCCAGACGGAACATTAGCAGCCCCTGCTCTTTGGCTCAGATACCTCCCCAGGAACAATTGTGGCCTCTGTCTCCCCTGGCCTTCTTCGGCCATCCTATGGCACTGTTCTGGCTTAGTGAATGACCAGAACTCCGTTCCAGTGACATTCCTGGGTTCCCTTTCCCGAGCTTCCCTTCGCTGTGGTTTATTGAAACCTCTGGAACATTCTGCCCCCTTCTCCTAATTCCCCCTCCAAATAGCTGTCCCTGCTCAGCTCTCGTGGACTATGTCACCTTAGCTTACCTGAAGATTCCTGCTCTCCAGTACTGTAGGCCTAACCCCCAACCCAGCCTCTCTCTGGCAAATGATAAGCGTTAGCAGGGCTTGAATGTGGTTGGAGACAGGAGTGAGGTGAGCCATTCCAGGTCAAATTTGGGACGCCAAGCTTCTCCGAGGGCAACTAGTCAGGGCCAAAGAGGCATCTATTTGAATGAGAGTCTGAGGATCTCCCTAAGTGCAGTGAGAACCAACGCTCACAGGTGGAGTTCAAGGCAGTGAGCCAGGATTGGAGGGGGACAGGGCGGATCAATATCCTGAGCGGCGTCTTTCACAAATCCATCCTTTAAACACCCACTATGTGGTGGCCCAGTTCTAGGTGCTGGAGATACAGTGGTGAATAAGGTAGATAAGGTGGGAGACAGACAACAGACACGCAAATATGTCATTATATAGTGTGTTAGCTGGGATATGAGCTACAGAGATAAGTAAAGCAGAAGAAGGGGATAGAGAATGCCATAGATTGGGATGAGTTCACGTTAAAATAGTGTGACCAGGGAAGGTCTTGAGAAAGCGACACTTGAGTAAAAATCTGAACCAGGCGAGGGACAGAGTCACGTGGGTATCTGGGAGATCATTCCAGGTAGGAGAGAGCAAAGGAAATGGCCCTGAAGTTAGGGCACACCTGTTGTGTTCAAACTACAGCCAGTGTTTGGACTTCTATGGCTCTGAATCCCTTTCGCATCGTGGGGATGAGGTCAGAGAAATAACAGAGTGTGTAGAAATAACAGGAGGTGAAGATCATGTAGCGTCTGGTCAGACCTGGCAGTGACTTTGACTCTGACTCTACGCAAGATGGGAGCCACCGGATGGTTTGGAGCAGTGGAAGGGCAGACTGACATTTTCCAGTGTCATTCTGCTTTGCTGAGAATATACTGAGTGGACGAGGGCAGGAGAACCAGTTAGGAGGTGACTGCAATAGCCAGGCGAGAGCTGGTCGGACTCTGGATTCTGGACAGATTTTGACAGTAAGGACTACAGATTGGCTGATGAATTAGATTGGGAGTGAGGAGGGATAGCGAGAGAACGAGCATTCTAGGAAGACGCCAAGGTTTGCGGTCGAAGACAGAGTTGCCTAAGTTGACTTAGATGGGGAAGCTGAGGGAGAAGTGGGTTTGGGGGGAAGATCAGGAGTTCAGTTTTGGACACGTGAACTTGAATGTCTATCAGATGTCCCAAGAAGACACTGCATAGCAGTCTTGGATACATGAGTCTAGAGTTCTGGCTTTCAAAACCATGCCACTGGGTGAGATCAACAAAGGAGTCAAGGCGTGGGTGCAGGTAGAGAAGAGAAGAGGGCAGCACAGCACTGAGCCCTGACCCCAGACCCCAGCCAATGTGGAGAGGTAGAGAGATGATCAGGAACGAATAGACGAGACTGACAAGGAACAGCCAGTGAGGCAAGGGGAAACCATGGTGAGTGTCCAAAAGACACATCGGATCAAGGATTGTTATCCAAAATATGCAAAGAACTGTTAACACCCAACAATAAGAGAACAAACAACTCAATGAAAACATGGGCCAAAGACTGTAATAGACACCTCACCAGAAAAGATAGACAGATGGCAAATAAGCATATGAAAAGATGCTCCACATCATATGTCATCAGGGAAACCCAAAGTAAAACAACAATGAGATACTACTGCACACCTATTAGAATGGCCAAAATCCGGAACACTGACAACACCAAATGCTGGCGAGGATGTGGAGAAACAGGAACTCTCATTCATTGCTGGTGGGCATGCAAGAGGGTACAGCCACTTTGGAAGACAGTTTGATGGTTTCTTACAAAACTGAACATATCCTTACAAGGTATTGTGCTCCCTGGTATTTACTCAAAGGAGTTGAAAATTTATGTCCACACAAAAACCTGCACACAGATAGCACCTTTATTTATAATTGCCAAAACTTAGTAGCAATCAAGATGTCCCTCAGTAGGTGAATGGATAAATAAACTGTGGTACATCCAGACAATGGGATATTATTCAGTGCCAAACAGAGATGAACTATCAAGCCGTGAAAAGATGTGGAGGAACCTTAAATGCAAATTACTAAATGAAAGAAGCCAGCCTAAAGAGGCTACATACTGTGTGATTCCAACTATAAGACATTCCGGAAAAGGCAAAACTATGGAGACAATAAAAAGATCAGTGGTTGCTGGGGACATGAGGGCAAGGTAGGGATGAGTAGGCAGAGCAGAGAGGATTTTTAGGGCAGTGAAAATACCCTGTATGATATTATAATGACGGATACATGTCATTATACATTTGTCCAAATTCAGAGAATGCACAACACCAAGAACGAATCATAATGTAAACTATGGACTGTGGAAGATTACCATGTGTCAATGTAGGTTCATCTTTGGTAACAAATGTACCACTCTGCTGAGTGACATTAATAATGGGGGAGGCTACGCATGTGTGAGGGCAGGAGTTATATGGGAAATCTCTGTACCTTTCTCTCCATCTTGATGTGAACCTAAAACTGCTCTAAAGCAATAAAGTTTTTAATAAAAAAAAATTTAGTAGGTGCTCAATAAATGCTTGTAGAATGAGCGCATGAGTGCAGGTTCCCTAGGCATTGGACTTGATGAATCCTTACTGAGGGGAACTCCAGGAGCAGTAGTAAGCCTTTACTGTGCACTGACCGTGTAATAGCCTGTGCCAGGCTCGTGCTCTCTAAACATGGGTCCACGTCCCCCAGCCACCCAGGGCTGCTGTTTCGAGGCCACTGACTCAGTTCAGAGCACCCCTTTCTCTCCTCCTCACCAAGCAGCCATCCTCCTCACTTCCAAAATCTCGCTCAGTTATGAGCTCACCTCCTCCACAGAGCCACCTCTGATTGAGCTTGCCTGTCTCAGGCCCCAGCCTCCCTCTAGTCTCCTCAGGACAAAGGTGCAGGTCTGAGCTGCCTGCCAGCAGTTCCTTAGGTTTCTTTGTGTTTCTACATTTTTCTTTCTCTAGTGCCTCTCCTCTACCTGAGTAAATTATTAAAAAACTGCTACTACTACTGCTGTTGTTGCTGCCGCTATCACTACTACTACTATTACTACTATTGCTATTACTACGACTACTGTTACTACTACTTACTACTGTTACTACTACCTGCCTTTTTGCTGAGCACTTGCCAGGTGCCAGCTCTCCACTATCCCTTTCCAAGTCTCATCTCATTGAATCCTCACAGCACCCTTCAGAAGAGCCCTATGATCCTATTTTAGTCACAGCCAAGCATCCCATGCTCTTACTCAATAATTTATACTTCCTCTGGAGTCCTGATTCCTTTGTCCATCGCTTCTGCATCCAGGAGAGGCTCTGGAACAGAGATGGCGCAGGGCAAGGCTGAGGTGCAGGGGGTGATGGATGCTACATTTTGCCATGGGGAGTGCATGGGCTGGCTTCTCTGACGGAAGGGGTGTGGAGGTGGAGAAATGGAGGGAGGTGAGTTGAGAAATGAGGGACGCTCCAGGACCCATCAAGGGGGAACCTGACGACTCTGGAGAAAGCCATGGCCTCCCCCAGAAGCAGGGCTGCTTAAGCTATGAGAAGGGTCAGGAGTTAGGTCCAAACAACATGGATTTCCTCCTGGCAGTGAGCCCAGCCCAAGAGCCCCAGCTGAGGCCGAGAGGAGCCCCAGGGCCCCCGAGTAAGACACATGTGAGGGAAGCCATCAGCAGCACTGCCCTGCCCCATCTCAGCCTGAGCCCTTCTCTCCTCAAAGCAAACCAAACACTAGAGGCTGGCAGGGTCAAGAGGTCAGAGTGCACGGAAAGGTCAAAGGTCACGGGTCTTGCAGGCCTGTGGATGCTGATCCTGTAACTTCTAGTCAGGCAGGTGAGTGCTTCATCTCAGTCCCGGGACCAACCCACGGGGTCGGCATTGGATCACACCCAGAAATTCCCAATTCCTGACTCAAGCTGTCTCCAGAGGGGCCTCCGGAAGACCCTGACCGCCCTGTGACAATGACACGTAGGGGGTTTCCTGGGGAGGGTCTCGGGGAGGGTTGGCTCCGCCACAGGAAGGGCACCGGGCACAATCAGACTCCCCAGCAGGGGCTTACACTAGTAACACCAGGACCCATCAGAAACCTCCACTGCTCCCACTGCTTACAGAAAAATCCAAATTTCTGGAATCCAAGGTCCCCACCACCTCATCATTCTCATCTATAGAAGCCCATGCTCTACAGTGAACCCCACTTCAAAATCATCTTTATTCTTAAGCATCTACTTTGTGCCAGACACTTTACAGGCCTGGTGTCCTTCATCCAGCCATCCATTCTGCAAACACAGACTGAGGGATCGCCCTGGGCCAGGCATTGTTCCAGGCCTTGGGCTTACAGGAGCAAACAAGAGGGATGGGGGCCTGCCCTCACGGAGTTATACTCTAGTAAGGAATTATCTCCATTTTACAGGTGAGAAACTGAGGCTCAGAGAAGGTGATGGGCTATAGGCATGGAGCAGTGATTTGAACACAGGTGGATCTGACTCCAAAGCAGTTTTTTTCATCCCCATACTTCCCCACAAGCACTTGAAGCCCCCAGACCGTGGTGGTGGGCTTTGCATGAGCTGCTCCCTCATCCTGGAATGCTCTCCCCACCTCCTCTCCAGCCAGCTGATCCCCTTTCTTTCTTCGAGACCCTTCTCAAGCCTCACTTCCTCTAGGAAGCCTTTCCTGCACTCCCCTTCCCCTCCCAGACACCTCAAGTGGAGGCCCATGGACGGAGTTGCTCACACTCTTCTTTGACTGTTGGTCTCCACTGGAAGGTGGGTCCCTGTGGGCAGGACTGTATCTCCTCAGGTCCGAGTGACTAATGTCCAATGTGACACAGGGTCTAGAGGCCCAGAGCCTGCTTAGCTCAACCTCCCCCTTGTCCTAAGATGTTTCCCCAGGGTTCAGCCAGGCATAGTTGGCATACCTCTCCCCTGGAAGAAAGTTTTGATGCCTACTGAAATAATATGGCTTCTGGAAGAGCTGGCCTGAATCACTCACCCCACCGTGGAAACAAGGCCTCCAGAGCTGGCTTGGATGAGGAGCTCCCATCTGAAGGCCTTGCTGCCAAGGGTGCCCTGTAGGGGGGGCTGCAGGAGATGGGCTGTCTGGTGGTGGTGCCTGTGTTTTCTCCCCCTTCCCTACACCTTGGTCATCCTCCCAGTCTGGACTAGCCAACATTCCCAAAGCCAACTGGGCCGTCCTCTGCTGCTGCCACTGACTTTCTGCCATGTAAAGATACGAGCCCTGAGCAAGACAAACAAGGTTCTTCTGGATCTGGCCTTGTCTTAGCTCCTTCACCTGGCCCCCCTTCCTCCCACTCAGATCTACATTATGAATTCCAGAAAGTTCTCAAACGTTCTCTCAACATACCACACAGTTGTACATCTTGATGCCTCTGCACTTTGGCGCTCGCTGAAAGGGAAAGTGAGAGTCTCTATGTGCCATCGGCCAAGCCCTTGTCCAGAATCTCCAGGCTGAGAAACCACTTTCCTCTGCTTTTCCCAGTGACAGGGAACTTGGGCCAGGGCCAGAGAGAACTTCAGAAATTCTCCCTATCTTAGTCACTTTTCTCCCCATGGACCCCACAGCTGGCCAGAGAGGGAGGTGGAAATTCCCTAGCGTAGGGGGACTTGTAACCTCTGCTCTCTGGGTGAGGACAAGGTGGAGACTCAGCACGACTCCACTTCCTTCCCTCTCTGGCCAGCCCGGCTCTGGGATCGAAGGGACAGGAGAGCAGGGCAGGGGGCAGAGGTTGGAAATCAGGCTGGGGAGTTTGGGGAAGGTGGGAGAAGTTGGAGGAGGGGAACTAACATCAAACATTTATGGAGAACTACTGAGTTCCAGCACCTTTTGCAGATGCTATCTTATAAACCCCAAAGGCCATCATAACCCTAACAAGGTAGGACTGTGCTAATTCCCATTTTGTCGAGGCTAAAACTTAGGCTCAGAGAAATAAAATGACCTGTCCAAGGTGGCAACCCCAGGTTCAAACTGGGTGGATGCTCATATCACCTGTACCCCTTGCCTCCAGACTCACCACACTGGCTGTTTCAGAAGCACAAAGACTCTTGAGAGCCCTCGAAGACTGATCCTAGAGCCATGGAATGTTACATCACAAGATCACCCGTGCTGGTCCAAGGTGGTCTCTTTACCATGTAGGAACAAAGGCCAGGGAGGATTTGCCCAGTTTCAACATCGGGAAGTGGCAGAACCAAGACTCAAATTCACGTCTTTGATGCCAACCTCAGTGCTCTCTCCCTTCGGCCATCTACTCTAACGACAAACAGCTTTCTAGGCCAGGAAATCATGCCCTAAATCTACTCCAAGTCCCATAAGCACAGCTTCCACTCTCTGTCCTCAGTGGAGCGACAGGGTGACAAGGAAGAGCTCATTGTCCTTCTGCCATAGCTGGTGACCCCTCACCTACTGCAGTAGCCCCACCCACCTTCATGCCCCTTTCTGTAACCAATATCCTGTAATGCCCTTTGTACTATGCTGAAATGAAATTCCTAGTTAACCTATATACACAATTTAAAAAAATTAATAGGGTGCCCTCATTATAATATAAAAGAGAAATCAAATAGAAACAATTTATAATAAATTAATGGGTTTCCATTTATAAAGACTTGCACATGACTACATGGAAGACAATGAAATAGTCTGATGCTTGAAGTTATGCATAGAATCACCATGAATTTCACAGCTCCACATGTGGACGGATTCCGACGTTTCATTAGCAACTCGAAGGCCAGGGGTGGGGCTGCCGCGATGACGTGATTTTTTTGAAATGATCAACAACTCTTGGTAAGGCTCAAACCAAACAAAGTGGAATCTTCTCTGAATTTACAAAAACTGCTCCCTATTCAAATGCTTTGTGTTTGAATTTAAAGTGGAGTTAGGTTCTAGGTTCGGATAATTGTAAATGGGTTTTCACCAATATCTGGTGTCTGGTGGGATAGTCAAGGGTCCTGTGGGGTGTGGGACAGCTCTCGGCTGTGCAGGACTGTCCCATGCACATCCCTGGCCCCTCCTACTATGTGCCCATAGTGCCCATGGCTTGTGATGATAATCAAAAATCTGCCCACCAGTTTCCAAACTGCACCCAAGAGATAATACTGCCCCCATGGAGAGCCACTGATCACATTTTCAAGCTTTACTCAAAGATTATATCCCAACCTCTTAATGTCTTTCTAAGTTATTCAAGCCCTGTATTCAGTTGTGGCGTCCAGATGGAACAGGCAGCAAGCAAGAGGAGACAGAGTTCCAGAATCACTTGGGAAACCAGGTTACCTTGCTTACTGCTGTATTTCCAGGCCTACCTGACACATACTAGATACTCAGTAAATATTCGTGAAATGAAATTGTTAGCTGTGTGGCCTTGGGAAAATTATTTAACCTTCCTGACTGTCAGTTCCCTTACAGAGAAATGATGGTCATACCACGGTGCTCTGGAGAGGATTAAACAAGACCAAGCATGAGAAGGCCAGGGACCCGTAGAATGAGCTCAGCAACAATAAGTTGACAGTGAAAATCTTGATCATGGGATGATTAGCTGGGATGAAATTCTGGATCACAGAAAAGTTAACAGAAAAGCGTTTCGAATCAGCCTCGGACTAGACTTTTGGAAAGGTGGTTCCTTCCGGCCTTGAGATCCGGCAATTCTGAGGCGTGTGTCTAGACAGAACTGGTGGTGAGGAGAGATGTTCCTGCCCACGCCTCCCTGCCTCGTGCACACCCACCTGAGGCCCTCTTTCACTTGAGTCTAAACATTCCAGAAGGGAGCTCTCCCTCCATTCTGCTCCTCCGCCCTGCCGTTCAGGTGAAGGAGAAGAGAAGCCACACTTCTCGAGCACCTCCCATCTGCCAGGAGCTCTATGTGTCCCCTAACCTATGTCATTACATCTCTTCCTCCTCACAATGGGACGAGGTGGGGAACAATATCCCACAGGTGAGGAAATGAGGCTCAGAGACGGCGAGCTCCTTGCTCAGGGGCTCAGAGTGAGTGTGGGCCTGTGCCTCCCGGAGCTGGCCTTCCTTCCAACGCAGCAGGAGAGGTTGACAGAGGCGCAGGCAGGGTACCCATGGGCATGTCCACCCCAGCCTGCCTCCCACTACCCAGGGTCCTGGGATTCACCAGGCACAGAGTGTGGTTTCTCTGCCCCCCACCACTGGTTCAGAGGGGCAGGGTTAAGACGGACTGGGAGAGAAGATGGGGAAAACGTTGGAAGGCCTTGAATGCCAGGGATACTGGGAGTAGACTGGAACTGAGGCGCTGGAAGGATTTCGAGCAGGACAAAAGAGATGCTCAGTGAGATGCTTTAAGAAGACTCTACCCACAGTGATGGAAGAGGAAACTTCAACACGGGTCAGGAGGCTGCAAGCGGTCTCCTTGAGTACTTCTCTCAATCTCCCATTTCACTGCCCTTTCCCCCTTAGCGGGAGTTCCCAGGGCACATGGAGGCCCCACCAGCTCTCCCACCCAGAGGACGGTGGCTGCTGCCAGCCTCTGGAGGTCGAGGTCCACTGACTCTCTGTCTTCAATTCTAGCCTTGACTCTGCACAAAGGTGTCATGTGACCCAAGGTCCGTCGCTGCTGCTCTTCTGGCCGCAGTCTCCACGTCGGCAAGGTGAGGGGATTGTACGAGTTGATTCTCAAGAGCTCTAAGTCCTTTTATTTTTGTGGAGAGGAAGATCCCAGGGCAGTAATGGGACATGAGTGAGAGGCAAGGACTGGCCCATGGAAGCCATGTGCACAAGTCACCAGAAAGGGTGGTGACCCCCAAAAGGAAGCCCAGCATATTCACAGGACGTCAGGCCCCAGGGGCAGGTCACTCCTGGTTCTTCTCCCATCTTGAGGAGAGGGGAAGGAGGACAACAGCAAGGTCGGGCCACCCAGAGGTCCTGGGACACAGCCAGCTTGCCCTTGAGGGTTGGCAGCCCAGTGGTGTGCACCGCTTAGAGAGACTGGGCAGGTTCTTCTCAGGTGGGGGTGCCTCAGAACCCCTAGGATGAAGGGGAGGCCAAGTCCTGCAGGTTCCTTTGGTGATGACAGATGCTTTGCTTTTGTGGAGAGGCAACAGAATTCCTTTGGAGCAAGATTTCCTTCCTCCATTTATTTATTTACTTTTTGCCGAGTGATTCAGCGAAACAACCTCAAAACCAGTCTCCAATGGGAGGCAGGAAGAACCAAACCCTCAAACATCAATGTCCCTGTGAGGTTTGGCCTTGTGGAACTTTCCTTAAAATAACTGCATCAGGAGATGATCAGGGTGGGGGTGGGGGGAGAGGGTGGCCTGAAAGCAGAGGCCTGCGGGGCTTCTGAAGGACTCAGAGAAGTGGAATGAAGACTCTCAACAGCTTCCCTGTGCCTTTTCTCCACAGCAAGGGCTTCGATGGGAGTCTTAGCATTGGTATCCCCCACCTCACAGATTCCAGAAGGTGCCACCTTCCTGAGGAAGGAATGAGCCAGAGGTTTGAACTGCACGATGCAAGAGAAGTGAATAGAGTGACAGGCACTAGGGTTGTAGCAGTGGACTATGAACTGGAACCTT
Source organism: Diceros bicornis minor (assembly GCF_020826845.1). Lineage (NCBI taxonomy): Eukaryota > Metazoa > Chordata > Mammalia > Perissodactyla > Rhinocerotidae > Diceros > Diceros bicornis. The sequence continues at coordinate 16,241,209 of NC_080764.1, read as the reverse complement.
CCTGCCCCGTGTCCATATGTTCTTCATCCATGCTGTAATACATCCCAATTCCTGATGCAACGGTTTTGGTTCCTTTAATTTGATGGGAAAAACAAATAAGGCAAAAAGTCTTTCTCTTTGTTATAATGCATCTGAATTGGAAACAGGCCAAAAAGATAAAAGGTTGTGGCGGAAAGAGTGCCAGACTGGAAATTCAGGAGACACGGGCTCTATTTCGGCTTTGGCATTGTATTAAGCCGTGGGACCTTGCATAGGTCACTTCCCTAAGGACATAGAGATCCCCAGGTTCAGGGACACCCAGTGTCTAACCAGGAAGTCGGGTCGGATCTGAGAACAGAGTTGCCGATGGGCACAGCAAGGAGGGGCGGAAGCCCTTGCCCGAGAGTCACGTGGACTTGGGGGCATGTCCCAGTTCTCCACTTACTGTCTGGATGATCTTGGGTGAGTCAACTCCATCTCTCTGAGCCTCAGCCTCCCCATCTGTAAAGTGGGGGACAATAGCAGCCATCTCAAAGGGCCGTTGTGATAACCGTGAGAGAAGGCACGGCAAAGTGCTCAGTAAACTGGAAAGCATGAGTCAAAAATGAGAGATTATCATTATTCTAAATACTTAGGAGCAAGGAATATTAGTCCTCAGAGAGACCCAGGATAAATAATAATAGCGACTATAACAATAAGTATCCCTATTGAGAGGGTACTACGTGCCAGACACTGAGTGCTTCAAACGTGTTAACTAGTTTAAATGTATGAACTCATTTAATCTTTTTTCAAGTATAACATACATACAGTAAATGAATAAAGTGCTCTAATCCTAAGAGTGCTGCTTGATGAATTTTTACGTTTGTATGTATCATGTGAACTTTCTTCACAAGAGCCCTGCACTGTTTATTCCCATTTTACAGGTGTGGAAACTGAGGCAGAGCTGGGGTTCAGATCCAGACAGTCCGTCTGCATGCTATTAGCCATGTGGTACTGCCATGGGGATCCAGCACATCAAGAGAGTGGCTGGAGTCACCAGTGGCTGGGAAACAGAGAGATCCCCATGAAGCCAGTGGGCAATTCTGCCCCAGCGGGAACCTATTATTTATTTCCCCGGGTGAGGAGAGCCCCAGGTCCAAAGTGGAGGGCAAGGAAGTAGGAAGGAGTACAGGGCAGAGAAAAAGCAAGTTCAAATAGTCGGGGAAGAATGTGAGGGAAGGGGACAGTCGTTGCTGATGTTCAGGGAGCATTTGATGACTAATGCCTCCAGAATTTGGTATAGAAGATCCAGTTCTTAGTCAACTTTCCTGATGGACTGGGAGAGACAAAGATCAAGTGCAGAAATGGCATTTCCCCCTTTCTCTGTAAGTGCTCACCCCACCCAGTCTGGGGCCCATGGCAGGTAGCCCGCTCAATTCCCCATGGACCTCACTTCCTCTCAGAGCTTCCACTTTACCCTTAAGAGGTAGCCAAAGGCTGTGCTGTGTGTTTGGGAGGGGGGCACCCAATGGCCCCACTGCTGATGGTGTTGGAGGAATCGGCGACCTGCTCCCAAGTGAAAAGAAATGGGCCAGAATCATAGCTGAAGACAGCCTGAAAAAACCCAGAGCTGGAGGGCAGGAGGCCCAGGCTCTAGTCTTGGCCCTGGCTCTGGCTTCACATAACCTTGCACTCAGACCTGACCTTGGGCGACTCACGTCTCTTCTCTGGGCCTTGGTTCCCCCACACTGTGGAATTAGAGGCATGAAGAAGATAACCTCTGTCTCTTCCACTTTAAAACCCAGTGAAATTTCTACCTCGTGGTTGGAGAACCCAGTAAGACTCTGAACTGGGACACTCCAGCAGGCCCAGGTTCACGGGCTGTGTAAATACTGGGGCACGGGAGGAGCAACAGCAGGCATCCATCCGTCTGTCCTCATTCTCATTCCTGCCCCTCCGTCCGCCCTCATAGTCTCTCTCTCTTAAAATCTCTAAGATGGTCGTGAGCTTGACTGATGCCATAAACATCATCTCCTTATTTGGAGGCAGGAAGTCGCTCCCCACCCCCCCTCTTTTGTCCTTCCAGGATTCCCATCCCACCGGCCCCCACTTTTCAGTTTCCTGCTTCCTGAGGGTCTTTGAGCTGGAGGGGGGACCTGGATTACAATTACTCCTCACTGATTTGAGAGCACGAGCGAGCAAGCGTGGATTGTGTGAGCCAGAGGGTCGGAATGAATATGCGGAGTGAAGGGGAAAGGCGGGGGCCGGGGTCACTTAGAACAAGCCAGTCCCAAGAACCTAAAATTAGCTCTGGGAACTGGAATGTTAGGGCTCCGAGGAACCGCAGCTGTGCAAGGAAAGCACGAGACGAGGAAGGAAAACGCACCCCGCCCCACAGCCACCACAAATTTCGATCGCCCACTCCATCTGCCCCGGGGTCTCCACCGCCTCAAACCCACCCCCAGAACATCTCTGGCCAAGTCTACCAGGCTGCTCGGTGGGAATCCCCTCTCCCTCTGCATGCTGTCATTTTCCTCTCTCGAGACCGCAGAACAACGTGGCCAGGATTCCTGATAGAATGAGGTTTAATTGGAAACAGGAAAGTGGAGAACAAGTTGGGTCTGGGGTGGTGACGATAATGAGAAAATGACAGGCCCATCCAGGCGAGAGGGTGACAGCGGAGGAGGGTCACATGGCCAGGAGGGCACGCCACACACTAGAAGGCCCCCTGGGAGAGCCAGACACGTGGGAGAGAGGGCAGGCATGGTGACAAGAGGAAGTGGCCTGGGAAAGGGCTTGGGGAAGGGAGGCCCGGGGGGTTGTGCACGCCTGTGCGCAGACACAAAGATTGGGGTATTTAAAAAAAAAAAAAAGATCACACACGACTGAGTGTGTTCCAAGCAACTGGATATCATGCATCAAACACAGGCCATGGGGAACAACACCCGAGAGGGCCAAAGAGCCAAACCTAAGACCTGGAACCCACAGGGAATGCTCTCTTACGAGCTGGGCTTGAGATTCCAGTCCTGGAACCCGGCGGCTCTAAGCGCTAGGCTTCCTTCTCCAGCTCCTTGTCCAGATGGGAGAGGTTGGTTTTCAAGGATTTCTGCTGAAAATTGAGGAAGGTCACACCTTTGCAGTGCACAGATCGGGGGAAGTATTCAGAGCATACAGACCTGCCAACCATATGGGGAGGAAGGCTGGGTGTGTTTTGAGGGAGGTGGAGCCTTTGCAAAAGCCACTTTGGGAAGCCGGATAGGGTGGAAGTGATATCTGTTGAGCACCTTTTGTGCTTTTCTTGCCCCAGGCTCTGTGCCTGCAGCTTTTCTTGCTCTACTTTTTACATCGCCTAGAATGGAAGCTCCAGGAGGGAGAAGCACCAGAATATTTTCTTTACTGAGGCATCCTCAGCCCTGGGAACAACACCCAGCACAGGGTGGGCCCTCCACAACCATTTGTTGAATGAACGCGATATTCACAAAAGCTCTGCAAGGTCTGTATTACCATCCTCTTCTGTAGATGAGGAAGTTGATGCTCAGAGAAGTGGAAGCACTTTCTCAAGCTCCCACAGCAAAGGAGAGCCAAGATTCGCATCCGCAGCTCAGAAGGCCATGCCCAGTGCATCATGCAGCCGGTCCCATCCTTACGCAATGCTGCTCTGTAAAGTTACCTGATTTTGTCCTGAGTTCCCATCCCTGGCTCCGTGGGGCTTTCCCACTTGTGTCACACTCCTGAGAACCAGATGTCTTGATGCTTTTCCCCAGGTGCCCAGACTAGGACTTCTAGATATGCTTTAATTCATCCTTCCTCAAAAATTGATCAGTCCTTCGTATCCTTCCTTCAGAGGTCTATGCTAGTTACATGGCAATGGGTAATAATAGACAGATCCCAGCCAAATGATGTGTCCACTGGGCTAGTATCGCAGATTACAGAGTTAAATATACTGACACTAAAATACATGCTTTATGGACGCAATTCTGATGGATCTTTGGGTATCTGTAATGAACTGTTTTCTTCACCTCTCTTCCCTCCCCCACCCTTCCTTCTTTCTCTTCTTCTTCCAACCAATCCCATATTTCTCCCTCCCTCCCAAATCCAAGCTAGTCAAAGGACTGTGCCTTCTGGAATAGAAGGGTCCTATTCTCAAGTCATCAGCATTGACTTAATCCCTACTGTGTGTCAGAGCTGTCACACATGTTTGTACACCTTCCACCTCTGCCTGCTCACAACTCCTTTTCCTCTGCTTACAAATGTGCTTGGGTTTTGCATTTATAAATAAAGCCAAGAGATATTTTGATCCCTTAAGTGATCTTCCCTTCTTGTTTTATCTCCATATTTCTTGAAGGAGTATTCTCTGGCTGCTACTTTCATATCCCCTGCAATCCAGTGTCTGCTCCCACTACTTTCCTAGGATTGCTCCCCCAAAGGATTGCTGGTGACTTTAGACACACACAGACACACACACACACACAGATACACACAATTTACTTGTATGCTCTGTCTTCCCTCATTTCGAGATCTTTGTTCTGATTGATTTTTCATTTGACTGGAGTACATCCTTAAGTAATTCCCTCAGAAAGAGCAGACGGATGGTATGCTTTGAGTCCTTGTATATTACAGTCCCTCTAATATGAAGGTATCATGGCTGGGTAAGGGAATCCTGGATTATATTATATATATTATATTATATACATTTCTCTTATTAGTCTGAGAAATTTGTTCCACTGTCTTTGAGCTTCCAGTGTTGCAGATGAGTGGTCTGGTGAAAGTCTCCTTCTCTTTCCTTTGTAAGTAGGCTGCGATCTCTCTGAAACCTTTTCAGGTTTTTCTCTTTACTCTGGAGCTCAGAATTGTCACTGAATTTTGTCTTTGTATTTATTTTATCACTACTCTTTCCAGGGCTTGGAGAGCCCCTTTGATCAGACGACTCAGATCTTTCTTTAGTTCAGAGACATTTTCTTCTATTATATATGTAAAGTGTCTCTTCTCTTCCAGGAACTCCTTTTTCTCCTTCCAAAGCTCCTATCATTTGTACATAGGTCTCTCAGGTCTTTTCTTTTATGCCTCTTATGTTTTTGTTCATGGTTTCCCTTTCTTTGCATTTCCGCTCAGTGCTCTGAGATAACCCAGTACCAGCTTCCTTCTGGGCAAATCCAGGGGTGTCTCTCCTTCTTCCTGACCTCCCTGAATGATTTCCATCACTTTTCTTTGAACTGTCCCGTCTCTAGGCCTCAGGAAAAACATGTCTAACATACGTTTTCAGCTCCTTTCCCTGCCTCTTGTGATGGATCTGTTTCTCCTTTCTACCCCCTCATTTGGAGGTATTTCCCAAGTTTATGCCCAACCTTCTTCTCTTGATACTTCCTTCCTTAGAGACCCACCTACTTTCTCAGTTTCAATGGCCACCTCTTTGCTGATTACTCTACCTTTATCCCAGACCTTCTCCTGAGCTCAAGATCATACATAAAATCAACTGCCTCCTGGCCCACAGGCACTCAAACACATGTTCAAAACTGATCTGGCCCTCCTACTACACATGTCACTCTGTTTCATTGTATTTTGGTCTCAGCTGCAAAGGTGATCAGAATATACCACATCTGAACACGGGTGGAGAACATATGACCATTCACTTCAGGACTCAGGACTGCTCCGTCATCCTCTTATACTTCCCTCGTCCATTCACTCTCCCACTTTTTTTGGTAACTATTTAACACTGTATCCTTCATTCTCACACTTTTTTTTTTCAGTGAGGAAGATAAGCCCTGAGCCAACATCCATTGCCAGTCCTCCTCTTTTTGCTGAGGAAGATTGCCCCTGGGCTAACATCCGTGCCCATCTTCCTCTACTTTATATGGGACGCCACCACAGCATGGCTTGATAGGTGGTGTGTAGGTCTGTGCCCGGGATCCAAACCTGTGAACCCCGGGCTGCTGAAGCAGAGCAAGCAAACCTAACCACTACACCACCAGACCGGCCCCCATTCTCACACTTTTAATATGTCCTCCTCCTCTAGATTCTCAGTGATAATGATCTCCCTTCATATTTCATCAAAAACATCAGATGCAACCAGAAGAGATCTGCCAAAGCTCCTGCCACCACATCTACTCACCTTCCAGTATCTATTGCCATACACTGTGACTTTCGTCTTGTTCCTTTGGATGATCTCTGCTCCTACTCATGGGAATCCTTCACTTGTGCTCCAGGTATCACTCTCCTTCACCAATTCTAGGACATTGCTCCATCAATTTCTCCTCTCTCTCCTCCATCTACTTTTCTCTTATGATTGGCTCATTCCTATCATCATTCAAACATCCCTTAAAAATAAAAACCCTTTCTTGACCCTATATTCTCCTCCAATGACCATCCAATTTTTCTATTCATCTTTTTAGCAAAAAGTCTATACTCTGGACTCAGCTTCCTCTCTTCCATTCTCTTTCTCTCTCTTTTTTTTTTTTTGTGAGGAAGATCAGTCCTGAGCTAACATCCCTGCTAATCCTCCTCTTTTTGTTGAGAAAGACCAGCTCTGCGGTAACATCTATTGCCAATCCTCCTCCTTTTTTTTTCCCTCAAAGCCCCAGTAGATAGTTGTATGTCATAGTTGCACATCCTTCTAGTTGCTGTATGTGGGACGTGGCCTCAGCATGGCCGGAGAAGCGGTGCATCGGTGCGCACCCGGGATCCGAACCCGGGCCACCAGTAGCGGAGCGCACGCACTTAACCGCTAAGCCATGGGGCCGGCCCCTCTTCCATTCTCTCTTGAACTCATTCCTGCCCTTCCACTTGTCAAGGTCTTCAATAACTTCCACGTTGCTAAATATAATGACTAAATTTCAACTCTCATTTCACTTTACCAAGCAGCTGCATTTGACATAGCTGATCACTCCACTTCCTTGAAACACTTTCCTCACTTGGCTTCTGGGACGCCACTCTTGATTCTCACCAGCTGCTTGATCTCAGTCACCCTTGCGGATTCCATCTCATCTTCCTGACCTCTAAACTGTGAAGCACTCTGGTCTCTGCTCTTCTCTATCCACTCTCTCCCACGGTGACCTCATTCAATCTCATGACTTTAAATATCATGTATGTACTGATGACTCCCAAATTTATATCCATGGACAATTCTCTCTGTCTACCCCAGGTTCAACTGGCATTACTAGTTTAATACGTCAGCAGCCAAACTCTGATTTCCAACCCCTCTGACTGCTCGACCTGCCAACTTCCTCATCTCAGTTAATGGCAACATCTTTTATTTGATCAGCCCTAAAGCCTTGGTGTCAGCCTTGATTTTTCTCTTTCTCTTAATACCCCACATCCAATTTATTGGCAAATTCTGTCAGCCGCGTCTTCAAAATAAAATCAGAATTGACCACACTTTACCATGTCTGTTGCTGCCCCCTGGTCCAAGTCACCATGATTTCTCTCCTAGATCATTGCGATTGCCTCCATCTGCTTTTTGTTTTTGCCCTTGCCCCCCACCAATCTCTTCTCCTCATGGCAGACAGAGTGATGCTTTCAAACGTAAGTCAAATGCCACTCTTCTGCTCAAAACCCTGCAGTGATTTCCTATCTCACTCTGAACACAAGCCAAGTGCCTTCCCTTGAGCTACAAGGTCCTACATGATCTGCCCCTCCCCTCCCCACCCCCATCCCATCTCTAACCTCAACTCCTGCGTCTCCCTCTCACTTCCTCTGCTCTCTTGCTGCTCCTTGAACACACCACGGATGCCCCCATCTCAGGGCCTTTCAAAACTTGATATTCCCTTGGTCTAAAAACTCTTCTCCTAGAGATCCACATGGCTCTCTCTCTCTGTCTTTATTCATGTGTCTGCCTCATCAGACCTTCTCTCGCTCATCTATATAATAGAGCAACTTCCTTATTCCTGGCACTCTATATTCCCCAATTAATAGGTGCGTGACCCTGAATCAAGGTTCTTAACTGTTCTGTGTCTCAGTTTCCTCCTCTGTAAAGTGACTATAAGAAGAGCACTCATCTTATGAGGATGCTGCAAGGATTAAATGAATTAATCAGTGTAAAGCACAGAGAATAGTGCCTGGCACACATAGTAAGTGCTCAATTCAATGATAGCTGCTATTATTGTTATTATTATGTGACCAGCCTGGCCCCCTGAAGTTGCCCACCACACAGATATTAAAATTCTGAAAATTGAGTACCAGAGAGTCAAAGCTCACCCACGTTTTAGTGACAGAGGAGACACCAGAAGCAGCCTCCTAACTCCCAGCCCAGGCTCTTGGCACCATCCACACTGCCTCTGTTATTCAGTGGGCCCTGCCCAGGATGATGGAAACAACACCAGGGGGGGAATGGGCTCCAGGACCAAGTCTGCCAACTACTAGCTGTTTGACACTCAGTTACCTGACCTTTCTGAGCCTCAGTTTTCCTTCTTTAAAATGGAATAATAAGATCTGCCTGCCTCTCTCACAGGGGACGATCACATGACATACTGATCCCCAGAACTTTGATACTTATATTCAGTGTACGCCATTGGCCAGTTCAAACGCCACAACCAAAGATGAACAATGTCCTTTATTCGTGTTCAAGCTTGTGGACTTTGCAGAAGGATGCACATGCCACTTGGAGCAGATTACCCGTGAGCTTCATTCATTCCCACAGCAAACACTCATTTATCACCACGTTTGCGCTAGTTTTACCTGCCAAGGAGGATACTCGGAAACTAACACATCTCTATTTCCATGATCAAACTTCAAAAGAGGAGGGAAAATACATTTCTCAGCGATCTGCTGCTTGGGGCCAGGTTTGTACGAGGCTTGGGGAGCCGAGCCATTCAACTCAGGAAGGATAGTTGTTTGTATGAGGCTCAATAAGATGTTTGGAGAGCAGTTTTAGCCCAGAGAGGATGGGGCAAAATCCTCCTAAGACATCTGGAAAAGCCATCAAGCCTGCAAAATCAGGTGAAGAATGGGTTCTACACTGGAAAACAAAACTTGTCTGCTAAAACCCTCTCTCATTCTTCTGTCCCTGAGGACAGTGCTGGGCCACAGAGGAGATAAAAGCAGGACGAGAAGATCAAAAAATGTTGCAGGTTTTGGTGTTATTTTATTATTATTATTTTTTTGCAGTGGGAGGGGGGCAAAGTGAGGAGACAGAGGTGGTCCTAGGAAGAGTTTAACAAAACAGAGAACCCTGGTGTGGGTCAGATGTAGATGCAGAGTGAGCTGAGGGGCCTCCAGAGGGCAGATTCAGACGGTGGGAGTTGAGCAGTCTTGGAGTGGCTTCCCCATCCTTCTAGAACAGGTTCAGCAAACCATAAACGGCCATGTGATAGGCTGAAAATGCCCCACCCCCAAAGATATCCACATCCCAACCCCTGAAACCTACAAATATTACTTTAATTGGAAAAAGGGTCTTTGCAGATGTGATTAAATTCCGAATTTTGAGATGAGGAGATTATTCTGGATTATCTGGATGGGCCCACGATGCCATCACTTGTATCCTTCTAAGAGGAAGGCAGAGGTAGGTTTAACACACACGCAGAGGAGAAGGCCACCTGAAGATGGAAGCAGACGTTGGAGAGATGTGGCCACAAGCCAGGGAATGCTGGTAGCCACCAGAGACTGGAGGAGCCAAGGAAGGGATTCTTCTCTAGGGCCTCCAAAGGGAGCACAGCTCTGCCCTACACCTTAATTTCACCCAGTGATACTGATTTTGGACTCTGGCCTCCAGAAACCTAAGTGAATAAATTTCTGCTGTTTTAAGCCACCCAGTTTGTTGTACTTTGTTATGGCAGCCCTGGGAAACGAATCTACCCATTATCTTGATAAATCCCCAAAGTAACACAGGAGGTAATAAAATATCACTTTCTATGTGCCGGAGAGTGTTCATTCAACACTCACAACAGCCCTATGAGGCAGGCACTGTTATTGGACCATTTTACAGATGAGAAAACTGCAGCCCAGAGGGGAGATCAGCTTTCCTAGGGTTACCCAGTGGGCACCTGGTAGAGGTGGACCTTGAACGCAGGGATCTGGCTCCAAGTCTCATGCCCTGGGACCTTGAGGCGAGCTCTCTGCCCCACAGCAGGTGTTCTTTCTACTGAGCCACACGGCCTTCAGCATTTGGTTACCACATGCCCTCTGCACTACCTAAGTGGCCTCCTCTGGGACCCCGTGGGGATCAGATGGGACAGACGACATGAAAAGCATTCAATAAACTGTAAAGGGCGGTCCTAGGGGGAGACATAAGAATTCAAAGTGGAAGCAAGGCTGCCCTGACCATTGCTCTGAGGTAGGTGGGGGCCCCAGCAGCAGAAGCCACCCCTTGCCCTGTGGGTACTGACAGCAAAGTTCCTAAACCTGGGAGTGCCCATGGGTGACCATGTCACCACACGGAGCCACCCATGACGCTGACCACACAGATGATCACTGGATATCAAGGCATCAGTTCTTCAAGCCTGAATCTGGCCTTGCACCAGCTCATTGGCACTCCCTCCCATCTGCCTTCCCTGTTGGTTTCAAATTCAGAACCAACCTCTCCCAGAATCATAGAATTTCATTCACTGTAATGACTCCTTTATTCCACAGAGAAAGAGACAGTAAGTGACCTCTCTGAGGCCACACGGCTAGTGTGTTCTGTCCAAAGGGCCCATTGTGCCCTAGCTGCGGATTTCTGTATTCTCAGCAACTCCTTCATCCCAGGCAGCTGGAAATTCTGTGTGGTGGGGAGAATTTGAGAAGGAGGAAGCTGGCATTGGGTACATTAGATTTCATTTCATGGCCTGGAGCCAGCCCCACTCTCCTTTTACCAATTATTATCACACAGAAACCTGTTTAGGAAGAAAAGTCCTCACTCTGTGCACTGTTGCTCTGGTTGACACGAAATAATCAATAGCCATTCCAGGGGCCAGCCCCGTGGCATAGTGGTTAAGTTTGCATGCTCCACTTCGGCAGCCCAGGGTTCGTGGGTTCTGATCCCGGGCACTGACCTACACACCGCTCATCAAGTCATGCTGTGGCAGCATCCCATATACAAAATAGAGGAAGATGGGCACAGATGTTAGCTCAGGGCATATCTTCCTCACCAATAAATAAATAACCATTCTGTAGATAAGAGAGAGACGTGAGTTTTACTTGAGCCAAAGTGAGGATTATAACCCGGGAAGGCCTTTTCCAGAAAGGAAGAAAGTATTCTGGAGAAGGATGGTTTTCAGTACAGTCTTGTATCTTTTTAGAACAAAGAACATACATTAACTATGCCCCGGATACATATTCATCAAAGTTTCAAAGAGGTATTTGGTTGCAAATTAGCAGGACAACAGGACCCTGATGTCGGGAAAGGGAATAATACTGGGCATTACGGATAGGACGATAGGGCGTAGGAGGGGAAGTATGCATTCTTATCTTAAGAGAGTGCATTCTTTACTTTAATGGTTAAGCAGACTTACAATGTATGTTTGATAGGCGATAAGTCAGGCTTTTTAGTTCAAGCTGAATTGGTTTTGAACCCAAATAGTTACCCCATATACCTCAATATGTGAAAATCTCTTGTCATTCCCAATGCACTGGGAAGACCCCAACCTCAGTGGACTTGTCAGAGCCCAGGATGCCAAGCCCGTCCCACCATTCAGTCACCCAGTCATGATTTTTGCATCTGTGCATCCCACATTCACTGACTTCATTCAGCTTCTTCTTGCCAGGTCCTGTGTGAGTGATTGGGATATAAAGAATCAAAGACAGTCTTTATCCCAAAGGAACTCAGAGATTAACAGGAAAAGAGACAAGAAAATAAATACTTGCTGCATTCCTGAAACTCATGCACTAGCTTTTCACATTCATGATTTTTGCCATTTTCTTGTAACAGTTTACTATTAATACTTACTTAGTATTTTCTTCACATTGACTCATTTATTTCTCTTACTTAAATGCCAGCTTTGGGTTTATCCTAAGCAATAATATCCACGAATTCACGGATTTAATTTGCTAGTTAAATTTTTTATGGTACATACTGTCCTAAAAAGTTAACTAGTAGATAAAAAGTTCATGGAGACGCCACCTAAAACCTGTGGGAAACACTAAATTCTTGCAAGAGAGGGGGATAGGTGCTATAATAGAGGTCTGCAGGCTGCCACACCAAGAGGAAAATGCTTTTCTCCTATCAGACCCCGGCTGGTCAAGACACTTTAGGGTTAACGGATTGATAAGCAGCGTCTCAAGGCAGGAAGTTTTATGGCAGGAAGCAGATAATTCTGTGCTCTCACCCTAGGATCTTAGAAGCATTAACTTTTCAATGTTCACGTCATCTGAGAGAGAGACAAGGCCATTTCCATTTCCAGTTTTCTAGACCAGGGGCTACAGGCAAAGGGGATCTGTGATGTAAGACCATATTTTTCAACCTTCTGTTTCCATTAAGACCCAATGACGGGTGGATTCCTGTGGGACACATTCTCACGGGTTTACGCTGGGTGGAATGTAATCCTCAGGACTTGCATGTAACTGTACTCACCCAAGAAAGCATAGTGAAAAGGAAGACAAAGAGGATGACACTATTTTAAAGATAATCTTGAACATGCTTTAATTATTTCTTAAAAAGGAAATAACAAACTCCAGGACTTTACTATCAATAACAAAAACTTATTTATAACACTCCTTTCCAAACAAATGGAATACACCAGCGTACTGGGGTACTACTCATTTCCTTTATTAATTTACTCCACAAATGTTTACCGAGCACCTCTTATGCGCCAGGCCTGTGTTAGACACTGGACTTACAGTGATGGCCCAAGATGGACACGGTCTCTGCCTCCACCTGGCCAGTGAGGGAGGCTGATGTTAATCAAATCATCATCCAAATAAATGTAAAAAGTGCTGTGTGCTACAAAGAATCCACACACTGTGTTGGCTTCTAACAGTGGATTCTGATCTGGTCCTGGAGGTCAGAGAAGGCTGCCCTGAGAGAATGACAATGGTGGGGAACAGCGGATGGAAGACACGGGATTACTCCTCAGTCTTCGTTAAGTTTCTTCCACCAGCCAGGCGCTATCTCATTTAACCCTCACTGCAACTCTCTGAAGTGGGCATTATTATTCCCACTTCACAGGAGAGGAAACCCCAGCACAGAGAAGTGTAATGACTCACCTAAGGGCACACAGCTGGCTAGTGGCAGAGCTGGGCATCCAACCCAGGTCTGTGTGACTCTCACACTGTGTGTTTCCCCGAGACACACCGCCTCCCTGGGAAATGCATTAATAGGGAAAATATGATTACCAGCTGGACACGCTTTGCAGATTACAACTGTGATGTCATCCATACCAACTCCTTTAGTCCTAAGTACCAGCAAAGATATAGGTTGGGCAAGTACTGGTGCCCCCACCCTGCAATAGGATGACTAGGGCAGAAAAGCAAAACATGGCAGAGGGAGCTGGAACAAAGAGCTCCCTCTGACGGTGAGGCTGTGCAAACCTCTCTGTTCTGCCTCCAGCACTGCGAAGCCCAACTCAGGAACAGCGTGCCCGGCCTGAGCCCCCTGCCTTGATTTCTATTCTCCTTTGCCTACCTGCCTGGGTACAAACTAAACAGCTGCCAGCTCACTGGTGTGGGATACTGCATTTAATTTGAGATGGGTGCCTCCGGAGTGTGTCCTGGGGAGTAAAATTACAGATGAGCCAGAGTACTGCTGCACAGGATGGAGCCTCGAAGGGCCGCTGAGCGGTGCGCCGGCGGCCACTCTGGTTTCCATTTCACATCTTTGTACAGCATGGTACTTTCCACCTAAGTGTTAGCCGAGAATCGTTGGCTAAGAACCCCGGAAATTTCTGTCCCCATCTCCACCCTTGGAAACCGCACCATGAAGACGCCACCAAGTACCCTGCAAATGGGAGAGATTACACCTTGACCTCAAATATTTACAGTTTTTATTCCTGGCTAAGAGCCTGGGCACTAAAATTACACTGCCTGGCCGGAATCCTGGCTCCCTGACTTATCAGCTGTGTGAACTTGGACAAGCTCTGAACTTCTCGTGCCTCAGTTTCTTTATCTTTCGAAGGGAGGTAATAACATCCACCACGGCATAGGGTCGTTATTATGAGGATTCAATGATATAACGTGGGCAAAGCATTTAGCAGTACCTGGCATAATAAACACTTGAGAAGAGCTAGCTGCTATTATAATTATGAGTTATTGCTTCTATCTCTTTTCTTCCTTCCTTCCTCACTCCCTCCCTCCTACGTTCTCTCTGTCCGTCTCTCCATTTCTTCCTCCTTCCATCAATTGTTTTTTAATTGTCTAAGGCACTGGAACTACCAAGACCCACAGGACCCACTTGCTCACCGTCTTGCCCGAGTCCCACAGCCAGAAAGTGGACTAGCTTGGAAGACTCAACTTTTAGGGTCTTGCTCTTTCCTCGTGCATCCCTCCTCCTCCCTCTCACCCTGGTGGTACCTCCCATCATGCCTTGCCCATGTACCTGCTCAATCAATCCTTGAGTGTCTGACTAGGTCAAGGTTAAGGGCACAAGTCTTAGAGCAAGACTACATGAGTTTGAATCCTGGCTCTGCCACTGATGGGCTGTGTGGCCTTGGGCAAGTTACCTAACCTCTCTGGGTTTCAGTTTCCCCATCTCTCAAATGGGATTATGATACTGTGTTTGCCTCACAGGGCTGGGCTAAAATTTAAAGGAATTAATAATAAAGTACTTACATCAGTGCCTGGCACACAGTAAGTGCTAATTAAGTGTTAGCTATTACTATGTTGTTGTTGATGGGCTGAGGCAGGGTCGAGCACTCTTGCTATTTAAGGGTTTCCCAGCTCCTTTTCTGATGCATTTTCCTTTCTCCAAGGGCTGCATTGGGATTCTTGTGCAGAGAATTCAAGTTCTGAGTAGATCTGCAGCAGACTATGCTTCCTTTTCTCCTTTTTCTTTTCCTTTGCTTGAATAGCTTTCTTTTTTAAACAGAACAAAAAAGCAGTAATGAATAAAGCTTTCCCTCAATGAGTCCTCCCCTTCCTATTTTCTCAAAGGGTTGGGTTTTTTTCTCCTTCAAAACTATTTCTGAAGGAAAATTCCATCATAAGAAGGAAAACAAAGAGTTTTCAGGTCTTGTGGTTCTAACACAAGGAATCTGGCTTCCCTCAGTCTATGGATCTGGGCCTCGAAGGATGTTTAGTGAATCCGTTCCCCAGGATCTCACTGGATCCTCCCAAGGACCGGTGGAAGCAGAAACTGTCATTGCCACTATACAGGGTAAGGAGCTAAAGATCGAGGGAGGCAAGGGGCTTGGTTTCAGTTCACAGTGGAGGCCAACCCTCTTGATACTTGAATCCTTGTCCTATGGCTCCCTTGCTACATTTGCTGCGCTTCTCATATGGTCACTAAGGCCTAGCTCCTCCTTTGCTTCCTCCCATGACCATGGGTTTATATGGCCTGAATGCCTGGCCCAGGAGTTCACGGTGCAGTCTGGGGCACTGAAACAGGAATATGAGAAATAACAGAACTACGGCTTCAGATGAAGAGACAATAGGGAGTGGTGGGGACTGTGGTACTCAGGAGCATACTTGCTGAGTCTAATCTGGACAGCTGCTCCTCAGCACCTGCTAATGATGCCCTGGCAATGTGGACTCAGAGCTTCTGGAAAGCCCTAAATCTCCCACCTCGTAGCTTTTATCCTTTGGTCCTGGTGTCTTTTGGGAGAAACTCAACCTTGTCTACTAATGACTGACAGTCCTTGCTGGGCATGAACTTTGGGGGCAGGCTGCCTGGGTTCAACTCCCAGCAATACTACTCAACAGCTGTGTCAACTTGGCATGCTCCTTGACCTCTCTCTGCCCCAGTTCCCTTATCTGTAAAATGTGGATGATAATAGTATCTACCTTATAGGGTTGTATGAGGGTTCAATGAGCTAATATATGAAAAGTCCTCAATTAAAGCAATACAGGTGTTTATCATTATTATTTTCCTCTCTCCTGGGTTAAACTTTTCAAGTGCTTTCAACTGTTCTCCATACTCCATGATTTCTAGGGTTGTCTGATCACTCGGTCTGGAGGGTGAGCCAATGTGGCTCCCACGATTCCCTCCTTTGGTATTCACCTCCTTCATAATTCCCTTCCTGAGTATGGACAGGGCTTTGTCCTGCTTTCCACCAATAGAATACAGCACAGCTGATGGGATGTATGTGAGTATATGTACGTGATCACATTACATAAGACTGCAGTCTTGGGAGGAGCCTCTGTTCCCTGCTGGCTTTGAAGAAGCAGGCTGCTACACAGCAAGCAGTCTGTGGAAGGAGTCATGCGGCCAGGAACTGAGGGTGAACTCCAGCCTAGAGCCATGGCACATTTGAGTCCACAGGAAACTGAACGTTGCCACCAACGCTGTGAGCAAGAAAGCAGATTCTTCCTCAGTCGAGTCTCAGATGAAACTGCAGCCCCACTCAACATCTTGATTGCAGCTTTGCAGAGGACCCACCTCAGCCTTGCCTGGAATCTTGCCCCACAGAAACCATGAGATAATAACTCTGTTGTTTTAAGCCACTAAGTGTGTGGTAATATTGTCACACAGCAATAGATAATTAATATTGTCAACTAACTACAACGGTAATTCTCCACCATCCTTCCTCCTTTGGAAACCCTCTAATATGTCAGTGGCCTGATGAAAACAGGAGTCCTGGAATAGAACAGCATATCACAGCAGGCATTATTTGCACACTGCATGAGGTGTGGCCATAAATAATATCACTGCTTTTCTTATTGGCAAGAGAGAACAAATGCACTTGTTCGTACAAGAGCAGAGCTTGAGCACCTACTGTGTCCAAAGCACTGTGCTAGATGTCATGAGACAGAGGAGTCATCTCTAGCCTCTGTGCACCCCTCTGAGACAGACACTCTGGCTCACCTGGTACAGGTGATACCTGCAGCTCATCTGTTTTCCTCTTAATTCTCTTCCCTCATTGTGTTACTTTTCTCCATCAAAGAGGAGGCAGAGGGAGGAAAAAAACCCAGGTGAACTTACCTGTTACAGTGGGAGGGGATGTGAGGGACCATTCAGTACTGCTCTGTTCCTGGAGGGTTATACTGAGACTCCACGGCTCGTAATCGGCAGAGCCAGGATCAGAACCGTGCCTTCTGACACCTAGCACAGCGCTCCTTTCTCAGATTAAAACCTGCCATTTTCTTCTTTGTGAGCAGTAAGAGGCTACCATTGTGGTTCCAGGTGGAGTTTTGGTGCTGGGTGCAGTCAGAGGGCCTCTCGTTACTTTCTCTTTGTTCTTGGGCAAATGAACTTGCTTCTCTGAACCTCAGTCTCGTCATCTATAAAATGAGGCTAATAATGTCTGCTTCATCGGGAGTCCGAGAAGACTGATGGGATAATATATGTAAAGTGCACGGCTCCACGCAAGCGGTAGAGAAGTGCGTGCTCCCACTGTAATGTTCTTTTGGGAGGATTTAAAATTCTCATGCATCCCACTATGCCCTCAGTCACTGAGCAACTAAATGGTACCTGGTATTTTTCCAGAAGGCATCTTCTCGGATTAAAGGATCTAGTAGAACTTTCAACTCCTCCGAGAAGTCTTCTCTGGTTACCCTAATCAAGGAGCCCCCGCATGCTCCCCGGCTCCCGAGTCACTCAGTGTTACTTTCTTATTGTACTTCCGACCCCCTGGAATGGTTCATCCATTTGTTTCCATGTCTACTCTCTGTCTCCACCATGCAAATACAAGCTGTGAGGATGGGGACCGCATCTGTCCTGTTTGCTGCTGCATCTCAGTACCCAGAACAGGGTCAGGCCCGGCATGGCTGCTCAATAAACAAGGGGTGGATGGATGACAGAGCCTGGCTTGCTTTTTCCTATGAGAATTGGCCTGGAGAAGAAGCAGGAGAAATCCAAAGAATTCAAACCACTTCAAAGGAGAAAAAAATACAGCCTCTAGCATAATACAGTCCCATTTACTTATTGTGCAGTCTCCGTGTCCCAAGCACAACGCCGAGCCCTCAGCGTGGGGTAGCTCGTTCAGTTCTCACACGGGCCCTACGACGCAGGTAGTCCTACTGGCTCCAGGGTGCAGAGGAGGAAGCTGAAGTTCAGAGAAGTGGCATCTTCTGCAGAAGCGCACACAGTTAGTAAGAGGTCCAGGGGCCGAGCTGCTCCACACGGCAAAAGCTGATGGTGGCCTTGTGATTCCAGTGTGATACACACTGCAATATTGAGGGGAGAAGTGGCATCGTGTCTGCAGCTTACTCCTCAACAGTTGTGTGTGTGTGTGTGTGTGTGTGTGTCTGAGAGAGAGAGAGAGAGAGAGAGAGACAGAGACAGAGAGAGACAGAGACAGAGACAGAGACAGAGGGAAAGTAAAACAGGGAAGAGGGGAAATATAGTAATATGTTAACATTCAGGGAATCTGGCTGAAACGTATCTGGTAATTCTTTGAACTACTCTTGCCACTAGAAGTTGGAATTCCATCAAAATAAAACACTTTTTAAAAAGCTGATGGAGGGAAGAAGACAAATCGTATCATGGTGAGGAAGGGCTCAGACACCACTTGGCTAGAATGAAGCAGGCAGCAGGGTGAGGCTGGGGCCGACTCTGGGGCCAGAAGGCCAGGCTGAGCACGCTGGCTTTGTCAGGGAGGCAATGCATGAACACAGGGAGGAGCAGTGACAACACCCCTCATTTAACCAAGTCTGCCCTCCCTCAAGCACCCCAAAGGCTTTAAAAGGCAACTTCTGGATGCAGTTGCTTATTCTGAAGTTACCCACAGGCAGGCACACATGCGGTCAGGGACAGCATCCTTCCCTACATTGTGGTTTCCACTCAAGGTCACGCAACACGCCGCCCTGTCCATCCCAGGACAGGAGGGGACACTGTCACGCAATCGTTCCCTGGGGAAGTGGAAGCAGACATCCTCTGCACATTCCAAAAAGCGCCCAGAGAGGGGAATTAACTCATCCGAGGTCACCAAGGTGGCAGAATTTGGGCTAGAACACCAATGTGTTGGGTCCCCATCAAGTGCTTACATTCTTATTTCTTGGTGCCGCCATCATTATACTGCCAAAGGGCTCACAGTTATAGCCTTGAGGCCTGGTTCCTTCCCTTGACATACAGACTCCACCTTTCCACTCTTTCCTAAGGTAGCTGTCCACGGGGGAAGGTGCATACCCATCCCAAAACATGGGCTCTGGGGTCAGACAGACTGTGGTGACATCACTTCCTATGGGATGACCTCGGGCAAGTGCGTTAACCTTCCTGAGCTTCTGGAAGATAAGGACAATGATGTCCATTTCATTGGGCTGTTGTGAAGATTCATTATCTCGACAAGTGTTTATTGGACACTGGTCTACGTGCAGCCAGTAGAGCAGTGAATGAGACAGACGAGGGCTCTGCCCCCAAGGAGATTCCATTCTAGTTGGAAAAGACAATGAGTACAAAATAAACACGTATGATGTTTTCAGATAGTGATAAAAGGTACTGAAAAGGAAATAAATCTGGAAAATGGGACAATGGGAGGCACTGGGACCATGGGAGTGACCAGGGATGGTTGTGCCACTTCAGCTAGGACAGACGTCACTGAGAAGGTGACAGACATCTGAGCTGGAAGCTGAATAACGAGAAGGAACTGGCCCGTGGCAAGACCTGGGGGAGGCGGAGGGAGGAGGGAGGACAGCCCTGGAGCAGTGCCCGAGCTTGCCTTGGTGAAAGGATGGAAAGGAAGCCGGCACGGTGGGCACATGTGAGCTCGAGGGAGAGTGGGGGATACAAGGGCAGCAATAAATAGCGGGGCTACCTGATGCTGGGTGTTGAAGGGTGAGGCATTTAGAATTTATTTTAAATGCACTAGGGATCTACAGAGAGTTTTGAGCAGGAGACTGATAGGATCTGATTTTTCTTTCTTGAAATCAGATAATATATGTAACGTTATTAGTGCAGGACTGGCAGAGGGTAGATATTTAATAAAGGATAGCTTCATCATTGTTTATCATTGTTTATCATTCCTAGGCAGCACCACTAACCATTACAGACTTCCAGGAGGCGGGTGGCCCACGCATATCTTCCTTCTAGAGGCCGTGCATCTGGAAGTATCTGCTTAGGAGAGGGCTAGAGCAGTAGGAGCCATTCTGACCCTTCTGACTTCCTCCCTCCTCCCGCCACTCCTCCACCCCAAGGCAGATGCCAGCCACCTCTGCCAGGCCAAGGGGCAGCCAGGGTAGGATGGCTGGGCCCCCTCCAGCTGGCTCCAGCTCCCGGCCTCTGAGCTGCCTTCACGTTGCCGTAAAAATGCAAAGCATTCCAGCCATTTTAATTACTGGGCGTTGCATAAGCCAGCAACCAGTTCATACAAAGGAACAACAGACAAAAAATGATTTTTCAACATGCCTTCAGCCTCTCCCATCCTTTCCCCCTGAAATCAGCCTCCAGGCCTTGAAAAGCACTCCAGGTATGTGCAATCTCTTTCAGCGTTTGTTGATGTAACATCAAGATCTTTTTTCTCTAAATACTTGAGGCAAAGGCAGTTCCAGCTACCTTTAAGCAGTTTGGAAAGTTACTAGTCATATTCCTGCTTGACACGCCAAGACTGTCATAGGGGCTCCATATTATACACACCGAGAATTTGGTTATAAAACAGAGTTCAGTGTGCAGGAGTCAGTCTGGGCACCAAGGCAGGGGGCTTTTAGTTCGTGAAATTGCAAAACGACCTCATTATAAGATACTCCTAAGGCAGGAACCCCAAACACAATATTCCAGTAATGTCTGGATGTGGAGAAGAATTTCTTAAAAGTTTGTAATATGAGTAAAGAAGCTTCAGGTTTCCTAATTCTGATTTTTTAGTACTTTTTCAGTACTTCTGAACTCTTTCTTTACAAATAATCTAATGGTTTGTTGAGGACCTACTGTGTGCTAAGTGCTCAGAAGAGAAATTCAATCAGTCTTTGTCAATTAGCTCATTTTCTAAAGAGGGAAAATGACACAGAAACTGACAATCCCAGTGTAGAGTGATGCATATCAAGTCCGAGATAATCTCTGATGAGTGGTGCCCAGCTTGGGTGGAAGGAAAGGCTACTTGTAGGATATGATGCCTAATAATAATAGTGTCTTAATAACAATATTGACAGTGCCCAATCATTGATGTCTGACTCTGTGCCAGGCATTCTGTTGAATCCTTTCCACGTATCATCTTGTTTATTCCTCACAACTCTGTGAGGTAGGCACTAATGCTGTCCCTAATTTATAGATGAGGCACAGAAAGGTTACTTGACCAAGATCACATAGTTAAGAAACAGCAGTGTGGGCTGGTAAATATTTAACAACCAGGGGCTGGCCCGGTGGTGTCGTGGTGAAGTTCACATGCCCCACTTCAGCGGCCCAGGGTTTGCAGGTTCCGATCCCAGGTGCAGACCTGCGCACCACACATCAAGCCATGCTGTGGCGGCATCCCATATACGAAATAGAGGAAGATGGGCACAGATGTTAGCCCAGGGCTAATCTTCCTCAGCAAATAAATAAATAAATAAATAAATAAATAATTTAACAACCAGCTCTCCTGGGCAAAAAGCCTGATTTGTAGCATCCACCAATTACTGTGGTATAAATACCCCATCAAGGCCAATTTTAAGTTACCATGTGATGTCACTGAATGCAGAGTTGGGAAGAATGCAGCAGCACACACCATTCTACAATATTTCCACATCCAGATACGATAGCCTATTCTATAGATCTATAGCCTGTAGATCTATTCTCAAGAGAATAGGTAAGAGTATAATGTAATTAAATAATTAGGAAGTGATGAGTTTTAAGTATTCATTATCCTTATTTTTAATATAATTTATTTAATAATTGCTGTGCTTAACAACTGACTTGCGAAATTCCAGGATATTTAACAATCAGCTCTCACCAGCCAGTGTGAGTGGGCTCCAGCACACCACTGGGGGCCCTGGAATCTCACTCTTCACCCCTCTAGACAAGTAAGAGGTAGGCAGGTGAAAGGAGGAAACAGCAGGAACAAAGACCTAAGACGTGGCTAGGAGAGAACAGAACAATAACATTTAGCATCTGCAAAATGTTCTCCACCACTCCCTGGAGCACAGAAAGCTGGTAAGAAGCACAGAATCAGACACTGAACTTTAAATTCTAGTTCCACCATTTACTAACTGTGTGATCTCGGCCAAGTTACTGAACCTTGCTGAGCCTCAGCTTTCTTTTCTGTAAAATGGGCATGATACTAGTCGTGAGAATGAAATACATTTACACCTGTAAAGTACACAATAGAGCCTGGCACATAAGAAATACTCAATGTTAGTTACTTATTATTTAATCCTTGAAATTACCTCTGTGAATTAGATGTGTGTCCTCACTTTATAGAGAATAAGTATAAGTTTAGAGAGAAACTTAGATGGAGATGGGATCTGACCAAGTGTTCTGACTCTAGCTTCTGTGCTCATCCCAACAGCTGGAAATCATCTTGACGCCATTGAGTACTGTCTCCAGGAGGCCTGCTGATGTACTCACTGCCCATTCAGTGTCTCCATCTGATTCTTGTTCTCACACACCTTGATCGGTGGGTGCAAGGCATTCTGGGAAGGAAGACCCACCAGGTGACAGAACCCAGGCATCTGCCCCTTGGATCCTTGTTATTTCCTGCATGGTCACCTTCTCCATGAACAGGCAGGCCAGCAGTGTGATTAAAAGTACGGACTCTTAGGCCAGTCTGTTTCTGCCTTCAAGTCCCAGCACTGCAGGGTCCTGGCCACGCGATCTGGAGCAAGTTACATAATCTCTCTGTACCTTTGCTACCATACCTGAAGAATAAAGGATGGTGAGGATGACCTCATTGACCTTAGAGCTTTTGCTATAAGGATTAGTATTAATTAACATATGCAAACCGCCTAGAAGAAAGCCCGCGCCCAGTAGGCACTCTATAGGAATTAGCTATTACTATTTGTTTTCTTTTCCTCCTCCTTTTTCCCCTTCTTTGGGTATTACTTACATGGTCAAAGGGAAATATGGGAGCATGGGAATATGCTCCTCATTAATAAACACAGATCGTGGGCTACTTGAGGACAGAGGCTGGTCTCATTCATCTCTGTACCTGTAGGGCTACACTCTGGTACATACAGGTTCTCAGTGAGAATTTGCACTGTGCCAAGGGCTTTATTCACGTTCCTTGTTTGATCCTTATGAAGATCCTATGAGGTATGAATCTCTCCTCCATTGTATCATTAGCTATCCGAGGCTGAGAGAGGTTAAGGAAATTGTTCAAGGTCATGGTGAAAAAGTGAAAAAGGATCAAACCCCAGATTTATTGATATCACAAGCCTTGGTCCCTAACCCCCTTGTCAGTCTGCCTTCCAGAATAGTCCATGGGAAGTTTTGAGATCATAAAACCCAACACTCTGGTTTTACCTTTGAAGAAGGAGGTTCGTCGATTTACTCAAGGTCACCCAGCTACTGTGTGTGGCAGAACTGGGACAAAAACCTGGTATATTGTCTCAATCTCGTACTTGAAATTTCAGGAGGAAATGAAGCCACATTCAATAGTTGTTAAAATGTACTGATCAGTATTCTGTCAGCCTTCCTCTGGATTCTGGGTCCTTTCTTTGCAATACAAATGCAATTTTCCTGTGGCATCCATCCAAATTCCAAGCAAAAACGGGCACACCCACACCCCCAGAAATTGCCTGCCATGTGATTTCTCCGGCCTTCTGTCCACTGCAGACCAGGCAGAACAAGAGATGCATCTCATTTGCCTGCTGATAAAGCTCCCTCGCAGGCCCTTGGTGGGGCGGAACTGTGTCTCCCTCTGCTTAGTTGCATCACACAATGATCAAGAGTTCTGAGTGCTCGGTGGGAACCCAAAAGACGAAGAGGAGGAGCTCACCAGCACTTTAAGTGACCCCTTGAACCTATGGGCAGAGCGGCTTTGCAGTTTCCAGAAAAACTGCTGATTTGGAAAGATACCTCTAGGTCTGAATCACAGCTCTGCCACTTCCTCGCTTATAAGAAATTGGAGATGTAATTTAACTTGTTTGAGCCTCAGTTTTCTTAACTATAAAATGGGAATAAAATAATATCTGTTATTTAGAGTTATGAGGATTAGAGGAAATACTGTATTAAAAGTGTCTTTTACATAATTGGTACTCAACTAATATGAGTTCCCTTCTTTGTTTCTTGTCCTAGAAATCTTTTTTAGCTTATCATCCCAAGGTTGATGAATGCTACAGGGCATGGAAATAACTAGTTACTGTATATCTCTCATGAGATGAATTAGAGAAGCCTGGAGTGATGGGAAGATGACGAGGTAATAAGGGATCTCATTTCTTGTCTTGCCTTTGCCAATAATCCTGTGTGACCATATAAAAGTCCATATGTCTAGGCCTTTTTCCATGTCTGAAAATGAGGGGGTTGGATTTGGTGACCCACAGTTCTCTCCTGGCTCTGACCCTCTGTCTTACCATAATGTGGCTTCCCAAACAACACCCTACTCCCTGGTTGGGTGACCCAGCTCTGTGACCTCATGGAGCACTTGACCCTCCTGTTGTAGTTCGTACCAACCACAACTGTCTTCTCGTCTTTCTCTCCCACTAGACTGGGAAATCCTTGAGTGCAGCTTTGTGTCTTGTTCACTGTTAGATTCTGAGTGCCTAGCGTAGAGTAGTGGACACTCAGTGAGTCTCTGGGAATATCTGAAGGAAGGAGGGAAGGACGATGGGCACCCTGTCCCTTTCCTTCAAAGAGTTGATAATCACACCGCGACACACAAGCTGTGAGGCACACAGAGACTGTCAGTGGAGCAATGACAATGAAGAAAACTTGGAAACAAAGCTGGCAGTCTTCTGAGCACTGAAGCTACGAATTCACACACCGTGCATGTGCTTAGCCATCTGTGGTAGTAAATCAACACAGCAAGGGTAGAGTTCAAAATCCAGAACCCAAATTAGTTGACCTGAGGGTAACCACTGGATGGTGACTGCAATCTACAACATAGAAACCAAATGGATTGTAATATTCCCAGTGCAAAAAGTCTGGGCAAAAGAAGGGGGGAGTGGCAAGTTTGGAGCAGAGAACCAGGAAGACCAAAGAGCAGAAAGTTGGCAATGTGTATCCAGCACGGTCACCGTCCAGCGAAAGGGGCTCTTGCCAGTGGGTGTGGACATTGTCACTCCCTTGGCAAAAGCCTTCGCTTCAGTGAGAAAGAGAATTCTGAATTATCTCAGCCGAAAGACCCTTCTTATATGATGACCTCAGTCACTGTGCTCTGACTCCATACACATTAAAGCAAGCTTCTGATGAGAGACTAGCTTTGCACGAAGCTTTCTGTGATCATCGGTAGGAAAATATGGGCATCCCATTGACTTGAGTGCCCTAGCCTATGTGACTATGAAATGTCTCATGGGAAACAGAGACAATGGAATTGTGGTTGGCTTGCTGGTCTGTTATGAATCACAGTGTCCCTGCGACTGATCAACTCTGGGAACTGAACCTAGTTGAGTTTCTGGACCCAAGAAGCTGGTTTCCAGAACCTCTGTTATGGAGAATTTGAGAAGCTGATACTCTGATTGCCCCCGGCCTTTCTTTTCCCTGTAACTCATTGGTTAGTTTATTCTTGCAATGTTTGGTAAGTGCCTGTGATGTGCAGATGCAGTGCTAGGCATTAGGGAAACTCCTAAATTTGCTTGGTATCTAGAGGAGAGAAAGACATGTCAACCACTAGGGGCAATGGAGTGTGGGAGGTGCCGGGTGGACGTCTGGGGGATATGGTGTGAGTGGGAAGAAAATGAAGGAGGAGGGACCTTGGAGGGGTGGTCAATTCTGTTGAGGGAAAGAGGGGGTCAGGAAAACATCCGTGAGGTGGTGACTGGCTGAATCTTGAAAGATAAAAGAATCCTGAGGATGAGACAGAGAAGGGTGGGGAATATATTGGTGGAGGGTGGATTCCAGGCAAAGAGCACAGTGTGAACAAGCCTTGGAGGCACAAAACTGATATTTGGAAACAAAGGGTTGGAAGATGGGAATGAGGGCATAGGTTTGGAGAGATAAGCAAAGACAGGGCCCTCGGTGAGTAACTGCAGGGATAGTGATCACATTGTTTTCCACGTGAATGGTCCCCCTCTCTGGGGCACCAGGAAGAGCCCAATCACAGAGGGCCTTGTATGCCTTTCTTTGGAGTTTAAGACTGTTCAGAAAGCTGTGGAGAACAAATGAATCATTTTAAGCAAAGGACAGCATGGTTTCAGGTTTATATTTGAAAAACTTGACACGGGCAGCAGTGCAAAATTTGAATTTGATAGAGAAAGACTCTGGACAGGGTGACCAGTGATGTGACTATTGAAATTGTCAGGAAAGAATCAATGTGGGTCTGATCCAAGGCAGAAATTGTGGGAATGGGGAGAAAGGGACGGTTAGAAGAGATGTGTGGAGTGAGAATCTATCGGACTTGGTGAATGATGGTGCCATTGGTGAGGGCGGGTAACATCGCAGGGGGCCGAGTTAAAAAGACAATGAGTGTTGGACCCTTGGAGTCTGAGAAGGCCATGGGACCTCCAGGTGAAGTTATCTAGGGAGAAGTTTGATATAGACTGGAGTTCGGAGGGATACGGCTGCAGACAGTGCCCATTCTAGCACACATAGCGTGGCGGTAGGTAGAACCAGGGAGAGGGTGGAATTAGCCAGGAAGAGTGTGGAGGCTAGACGGGAAGGGAAGGCAGCCAAGGACAGAAAATTGGGAAACACCTCATTTTAGTGACAAAAAGAGCCTGAAGAGTCTGCCAAGAAGACAGAGAAGGTACAATTGGAGAAGTAGAAAGCAAAACACCCAGAGAGATCAAGTCTCAGCAGCCAAGTTTAAGGAAGAATGTGATCACGGCGTCAAACGCCCTTTGGCCATCTCCATAGCACAGGACAAGTCAGTTTCAGCTCCAGCAGGTTCCACTGAAGAGAGCTCAAGGGCCTTGCAGAGACAGGATCTCCAGGCCAGTCTGACGGGAGGCCGACTACGCATCCATCCTATTCCCTCCCAAACCGTGAGAGCTCCCGGCGGAGACACTCATGTGCATCTTCTGTGCAAAGCTGAACATGCAACCTTCAAAGAAACCACAAAGGGGCTACTCATTTTTAAAGGAAAAACATATGAACTCCACGGGCATAAGGAAGACATTAAGATAGGGTTGAGGAGATGTTCTCCCTCTATTTCATATTATCCTTCACAGAAATAATCGACCGACTGAGCACACAGTTATTAAAAAAAAAAAAAAAAGGCAAGAGCTGGAATACTAACTCTGTTTCCCATCTCCCACCACCCCAGAAACTCAGGGCAATAACGTCTCCCCGGTGCACATGTGTTTTCTGGCTTAAAATCCCTGGGAGCGGCTCCTGGTGGAAAGAAAAGTGAAAACCTCAGGATTCAGATGAGCACAGCCAGAGACTCTAGCTGAGGGGTCTTCTCTCCCTGGCAAGGCTGGGGAAGAGCTGGGCAAGAGACGCCCTGCAATTTTACTGCCATGAAATTGGCTCCAGATGGAAGGGAGGGAAGATGTTTACTCCCTGTCGGTGCCAGACACAGAGAGAACCTGGAAGCACCTACCATCTTAGGTTCGTAATTCCCCAGGGCCGGGCAGCAGCCCCGCTGAGGGCCTGGCCAGGACTCATGGTGATGGGTGGACCAGGGCTGTCTATTGCTTGGAAAAGGCTATTTTGAATGTAATGACTTTCAGATGGACTGTGGGTTTGGGGGAAGGCATTGTGGCTAGGGTCTGGAGGGGAAGGGGCAGGGAAGAAAAGAGGTGTTTCCCTCCGAGACAACAGGAAAGACACACTTCTTGTCAGCACCTTCTCCAGGTTTAATTTTCAAAGGCCAGCTCTGCCCTGGAAGAGTGGGACCGTGGCATCCTCTGCTGTGTTCTCAGGTCTCCCAGAGCCCCCCAAACCCAC
Source organism: Diceros bicornis minor (assembly GCF_020826845.1). Lineage (NCBI taxonomy): Eukaryota > Metazoa > Chordata > Mammalia > Perissodactyla > Rhinocerotidae > Diceros > Diceros bicornis. The sequence goes on along the minus strand of NC_080764.1, from coordinate 16,213,365 downwards.
GATTCACAAGTGTGTAGCTTCCAGAGAGTATGTCTCCCCTTGGATTGACATGTGGCCAGCTCGGAGGTGGAGGAGCTGGGCAGCTGCGGACCTAGACAGGATGCTGACTGAGAGCTTTGCGGCCATTGCAGACGGGAGGGGTTAGCTTCACCCACTCAATGGCACCCGTACCCCACTGACTAGTGTGGAATTGTGCCTCTCCCACCTTCTCAGTGAGACTGGCCGAGACTGCAGGCTGAGGGGATGGGTGTTCTCTGGCTTACAGCGCCCCCTAGCACTGATCAGAGGGATAGGGCTCCATGAGCTTTCCAAGCACTACCACCTGCCTATCTGAATACTGACAGAGAAGGGGTCGGTGGTGCCAATCAGTTTGACTCATTTAACCGATACTTACTAACCTTTTTGTTACCAACACTCGATCCCTGTCCTCAAGGGGCTTATAGTCCAGCAAGGGAAACAGATGGGTCAACAATCATGTTATTGTCAGGTAAGTAGTGTCAAAGAAGAAACCACAGGATGCTGTGGGGATACATGGAAGGGGGCTGACAAAGACTGGGGAGGGGAATCAGAGAAGACTTCCTGGAGGAAGTGAGATTTAAGCTTCCATCTATAGGCAGTACAGGAATTCAATGAATTTTGGAAATAGGATAGGGAAACAATAAAAGACATATTTTCTGACTTTTTAGTGCTTATGATCCAAGAGGCAAAAAGACAGATAAACAAGTAACTACAACCGGGATCTATCAGAAACAAGACCCTCAGTCTGTCGTATGCCTTCGCCATCACAACCTTTGTTTTCAGCTTGAGTCTTGGAGGAGAGAGCTGAATAGGAACTCAGTAAGTGTTGATCGAGAGATTGATGGATGGGCTTCAGTTTGGGGCACATTCAATTTGTCTCGAACCTTTTTAAATGGCAAGATCTATCTTCCCTTCAGAAACACCTTGTCCTTGAGCATTTTCCATGGACTCTTAGACTTTTCGAGCCAAGGGGGATCTTGGAGACCATTGAGTTGTATCTTTCATCCAACAAACATGGAAATTGAGACCTGGACAGGTGAGCTGATTTGTCCACACAAGCAACTGTTGTTCTGCAGCAACTGTTAAAGCGAATCTCAGGTCTTTTGCTTTTTTTTTTTAACCCCAGCCTCTTTTTGTCCCCCAGGAAGAAAGTTTTCATGTATTTCTTTGCAGCAATATGTTCGGAATGTTTTCAAAAGGTATTAGATAATTTAGAAAAGGAAAAAAGAAACACATAAGAGATAAACCTCTGAGGAGTACAGAGCTGTATTCGTTCTGATTGGTTCAGAGATGATTATTATCATCACAGAGAACTATTTAGTCAGTGAGGTGGAATTCCCCATGCGTTGGGCACTGTACAAAGAGACTCTGAAATGAACTGGTCTGCAGATCTGAAACGCACATCTGAAATGCAGATCCAGGACTGCAAGTGGCTGGGGTTTCCATGGCCAGAATGCGAGCATTAGGTCACGTAATGTAGCTGGGGGGGACTGAGGCTCATGAGCGTGTGGGAGAGAGGCCACGTAAGAAATCAGGCAGCTGCAGCCCGATCTTGGCTCTGCCACTAGCTGACTGTGAGACTTCGGGCAAATTCCTTCACCTGTCTGAACCTTACTTTCCCCACCTACAAAATGAGGATGGGAAGTCTCTGAGGTCCTTTTGTAGGACTTCGCAATGTCCAAGAGAGACTTCTCATAGATTCCAACATCCTGTAACTTGATATGAAGGGGTGCACATGGACTCATCTTATCTAGACAAGTTCCAGGAAAGGGAGTCCCAGGTCAGCCCAGCAGGGTTGAGGACAGGCCAGATAGATTTGGAAATTTCTTCAGTTCTTCCAAGGTTTATAAATCTATCATGGTTCTTAGCTGTCAAGAGAAAGTGGGAGAGCTGGTATCTTCATTCTTACCATTAGCCCCAGGTCTACTCCATCTAGCTTATAAAGTGGGCTTGAAAAAGCAATTCGTAAGTATTATTAGGTCCATGGACACCACGACATCCGCATTGATGGCTGTGAGGTCTGCTTGCTGGAGGGGCTGAACCTAGCAGTAGGGCCCCCTCCACCAGGGTTCATGGAACTCACTCTTTCTCTTCCTCAGGGTGAAGACTGAGCTGACCTCACATGGGTGGGCGGAGGGAGTTCCCTCAGGTTAGACATTGGGGTAACTTCCCAACCGAAAGGGAAGCTGAACTCCAAAGACGCTGCATGGACCAGCTTAGGATAGGGAGCAAGAGGAAATAAACCAAAAGGCAATTTCATTATCTTTCAGCTGGAAAAACAATCAGATGACTCTTGTGCTTACGTAATTCAGTAGCTGCCATCACCAAATGCTTCAGATGCTTCTATAAGGAACCTGCTGCTTGAAGTTCAGCAAAAGTTACTTCTCTGATACTCATATTCTAGATTCGGCTTCCCTTGGAGAAAATGTCGGCATCTTGGACAAAATCATAAAGTGAAAAGAAAATAGAGAAGAGAGGACCTCTATCACCTAAGATGCTTAAGCAAAGTGGATTTGGTCTGGAAAGGCTTATAAAACCTTCCACATGACTGGCACAGTGCAGGCATAAGCCAAACTCTCAAATCCCACCAAGCATGCCCTCATTCAACCTGGAGCCTTGGGGTGGCCTCTGGAGCGTCCATTGCTCAAGACTCAACGGGCTGTTGGCTACACCCACACCCAAGTCTCCTGGGACCCTATTTTGTGCAATGAGGGCTAAAAGGCAGTGTGGTCAGACATCTCAGGCCTCAGAGTGCTTCTCATGTGGTTGGGGAAGGAATACAACCATCACCCATGAAACAATGAGCAAAGTGCTGGAGTAAACATTGAGAGAGGGAGAGATCTCTACGGGTCAAACTAGAGTTAGAGATGAGGTGGGAAGGGTCCTAAAAGTGGGGAAAGGGACAAGACAGAAAAATGTGGAAACTAGATTCCCTTCCTTATAGCTAAAATTTTTAAGGGGGGGGGGAAGAGAGTTTAAAAATTGTTCTTGGAAATACCATTTCCAATGAAATGTTCTGTCTGTCATCTCAATGTCACTTCTCTGAGGTATAAACAGAGGAGTTTCCGAGAAAGAGGCTGAACTTGCCTTTCTAAGCAGTATTCCCAGTGCTTATTTTATTCCAAACTTTTAGCATGTCTGTAGCCAGAACATTCAAGTCTCTTCCTAAATGGGATGAGTTGGGAGAGAAAGGGAGCGAGACTCAAGAGTAGAAAGAAGACTCCAGCTGCAAAAGGACATTTGCACAGGAGAGCTCACTGCTGCTAAGGTCTGGAGAAAGAAGTGTCTCTCTTAAGGTGGAAACGAGGGAATTGAGTTCCTGGCTGGTTGCCAAGTCATGTCACCTTTCTGCACCAGTTTCCTACTCTGGAAAGTGTGAATAATATTTTGTGTTTTTCCTATCTAAAAGGATTATTGTGAGGTATAATGAAGTGAGGTATGGAAAATAGAAGGCAGAATCAAGATGTTACTTAATAATAAGGACAGTCCTAGTGCTAGCTAGTAGCAATCATCTATTGCAGCTAGTTGTCTAGGATCCTGGCTAGTTCTCCAGGACCTGGTTTTACCCCAGGTTTGGATCAGTTCGCCCCCAAATTCCTTGCTGAATGGTGGAGACCTGTCTGCCCTAGGTGGGTTACCATTTCCTCCAGCTCTTTCTACTTGTTTTTCAAATAAGCTCAGGGCCTTTGTACTTGCTGTTCTCTCTGACCGGTGGTCTCCTCCCAGATCACCACGTGGCTGAGCCTTCTCCTTGTTCACATCTTAGCTAAGAAGCTGAGTCTTCCGACTATCTCTTACTGCTCCATAGAAAGCAGTGCCCTCCTCAGTCATGTCTAACCCATTACTCTGTTTTGTTTTCTTCATCGCACTGTCACCATCGAAAATTACCCTGTGTATTCACGGGTTTACTGATGTATTGCCTGCAAGTTCCATGGGAGCGAGGACTTTGTTTTGCTGAGCCCAGCATCCAGAACAGTGTCTGTTGAATGACTTCACAATTTACTCCGGATGAGCCCGAGGAAATAGTCGTCTATTACAGCCAGCACCAAAAGGCAAATGGCTTCCTCATATCCAGAAAAGTCAGGGGTAGGGGTGCGGGGGATTGGGGAGGTAGGTCATCTACCTGGTTCCCTCCCCTCTGACCCTGCTCCCTCCAGAGAAGGCGGAGAGTTAGTCTTTTTCCTAGCCTTTCCACCCAGGCACAGCCAAGGTCTCCAGGGCCAGGGGCCCTCTGACTTGCCAAGGGGTTGGTGCTGGGGTGGGTGGTCGTTGATTCTGCCTTGGGTTAGAGGCGCCCAGAGGGCAGGGTGGGCGTGTGGCGAGGGTGCAGGCGAGAGGGGCGCCGCTCCGGGGGACACTCGGCGAGCGCGGGTCAGAGGCGCGTCCCAGCCCACCTACTCGCGTGCCCACAGCCGCATTATTCCCTATAAGGATCTGAACGGTCCGGGGCGGCCCCGCTCCGTCGCCCCGCGCCCCCGGCCCCGCCCCCTTTTCGGAGGGCCGATGAGGTAATGCGGCTCTGCCATTGGTCGGAGGGGGCGGGCCCGGAGCGAGCCGGGGGGACCCGCGCTATATCACTCGGCCGCCGGGCAGCGGCGCAGAGCGGGCAGCGGGCGGGCGCTCGGACGGCTTCTCCTCCTGCTCCAGCTCCAGCTCCCGCTCCCGCTCCCTCGCCCGGAGAGACCTCCTGCCCGCGGAGTCGTGCGCCAGCGCCCAGGCAGGCTCGCCGCGCCCCATCCCGTCCCGCTGGGCACTCGGAGGGCAGCGCGCCCGAGGCCAAAGTTGCCCCGCACGGCCGGGCGGGTGAGCTCGGGCTGCAGCGGCCCCGCCGGCGGCGCGCACGGCAACTTTGGAGAGGCGAGCAGCAGCCTCAGCAGCGGCCGCGGCGATGACTCCCTGGCTTGGGCTCGTCGTGCTCCTGGGCAGCTGGAGCCTGGGAGACTGGGGCGCCGAGGCGTGCACATGCTCGCCCAGCCACCCCCAGGACGCCTTCTGCAACTCTGACATCGGTAAGCGCTCCCGGTGTCCCCGCCGGAGCCCCCGCGGTGCCCGCTCGCGCGCTGCAGCCCGGACTGGAGCGCTGCTCCGGGTGGTGTGGCGAACCCCGCTCCTTTTCTCTGCCTGGGCTTGGGGCGGGGTGGTGAGACTCAGTTTCCTCTGGCCGGGGCTCTGGCATAATCCAGGGGGAAGATGCCCTGCAGAGAAACCCCACACTGGCCTAGTGAACCCCTTGCAGCTTTCGCTCTCCTTTTAGGGCGTGAGGTCCCTACTGCTCCTTTTGACATCCGGAAAATTTTCCTCTTTACTATCGCCGGAGGAAGGGCTGGGGGAGAAGGTTCCCAAAACTTGCAATGCCAGCTAAAGTGCTGGGATGTTGAGTAGTTAAAAGAAAAAAAAGTTGCCAGCCACGTGCACAAAAAGTTGCAGGAGAAACTTGAAGTTTTCTGAGTTTTCATCATCTTCTGTGCCCGTGAAGTTCATTCTTTTCATTGAGACCCAACCCAGGCTCACGCTTCCCAAGCAAGTGCTCACCCAGCTTCTTGACTGCCAAGTTTGGGTGGATTTAAGGAGAAAAATGAGAAGAAAGCCGTGGGGTTGACCCTCCCCGGGAGGAACTGTATTTGAGTGTTGATAGCAAGCGGGAGGTGGCGTGTGTGAGGGATCGCTTACCACACAGCTGTGAGAATTTGCAGGAAGACTATTTTTTTTTCCTTGAATATGTGTGGGGAGGGGGAGAATGAGCAGGGAAAATGGATTTGTCACCAAAAGAACAAAGATGCCAAGGGTCACATCATGGTGACAGTTCCAAGCTGGATTTCGCGTCTTGATTAGAGAGACTCAGTAAGAAGTCGAACCAGTTTTTATGGAGGGCCTGGAGAGTGTCCTGGGAGAACTTGTCTGGGAGTGTTCGCGACACTTGTGTTTCGATGGCCAGAGGTGGAGGAGCAGCAGCTGGAAAACATCTCTCCCCTCCTTTCCAGCTCATAAAGCATGCAAGTCCAGTGGCCTCTGCTTTGTGTGTGTGTGTGTGTGTGTGTGTGTGTGTGTGTGTGTGTGTGTGTACGCGGGCTGGGGGTGGGGTGGGACACGGTCTAGCCGGCCTCTGCCTGTGTCGATTCAGAGGTGAAGAATGGAGCATGTGTGTTTTAAGTACAGTCATAAAGGGGAAGGAAAATTTTCCACTGGGTCCTGGGTGAGGGCCTCCACAAGTGTGCTGCAGGGGAGGAGGGGGAGGAGGCCGGAGCCTGGCAGGGGAGGCAGCTGAGGTTGGGAGGGGCGCTGCTGGTGGGCCTGGCCGAGCCTAGGAGAAGTCAGGGAGGTGGCTGTGGTGACCAGAAGGTCAGTCCAGTTGGCAGGCGCGGGTGTTTGTGTGACCTGAGGTCACCCTTGTTGGAGGTCCCCTGGGGCCCTGTGTTGTGCGCCCTTCCCTCTCCCGGGGGGATTCTGGCTGGTCGCTGGGTGTGTGGGTTGCCTGGAAGGATTCCTTTGGGCTGCCTGAGGCTGGAAGGGTTTTCTCCCCTCTTCTTTGACTGCCTCTACCCAAATTCCACTTGGCCTGTCCCTTCTCACCCTGTAGGTGACATTCCACCTGAGTAGTGCTGGGAGCTGCTGCTGCTGCTGCTGGTGGGTTCTGGTCTTGCTCAGTGAGGAGCATATACTCGGGGCCAGGAGGCTGGCAGGTGGAGTGAGGGCGTCCTCTTCTGTTTGCCAATGGCTCGGATGTGTCCACTTGGATTTTTTTGCTGTGTGGGGAGAGGGAGACCTCATGCCTCCCCCTTGCCCTTGGCTTTGGGATGTCCACCCTGGTAGTTCACCAGGGAATCTGGAAACAGGAGCAAGGAGACCCCTGCTTCCAATGGGGTCACTTCTTGACTCAGTTTCCTGCTTAGGTTTCCTGCTGTGGGTCTGGGCTGATGCAGAAAGTCTCCTGTAATTTCTCTGGATTTATTCAAGAAATGCCCCTGCCACCATCTTTAATAAACTGCCCAGAGAAAAGCTGAGTTACCAGAAAGTATCCAGACCAGAACATTGTGGTAGCAAAAATAAAGAAGGAGGGGCCGGCCCGGTGGCGCAAGCGGTTAAGTGCGCGCGCTCCGCTGCGGCGGCCCGGGGTTCACTGGTTCGGATCCCGGGCGCGCACAGACGCACTGCTTGGTAAGCCATGCTGTGGCGGCGTCCCATATAAAGTGGAGGAAGATGGGCACAGATGTTAGCCCAGGGCCGTCTTCCTCAGCAAAAAAAGAGGAGGATTGGCGGATGTTAGCTCAGGGCTGATCTCCTCACAAAAAAAAAAAAAAAAACCAACCTCTTCGATGCCCTGGCACCGATCCAAAACTCTTCTGCCTTGGTTTGGTGCACTGCACTGGTGGCAAGGATGAGATAATGCTTTTAGAAATGGGAGGTGTGGAAGTGGGCTGCTTGCTCTTGACCTCTGCTGCCTTACAGCACCCTGCTGGCGTCCAGTAGGTGGCTCCCAGTTTTCCCAGACTTTCTCGTTAATGTTTGGGTTGAAACTCTGCCCTTTCTCTCCCTGAAGGAAATGTGTAGGAGCTCTCCATTCCCCTTGACTTCTACTAGCCCACCAGTCAACACTGTAGCCCATTAAAGATGCTCAAGCCAGCCCACGGGCTTCTAGAACCTTCCTGGCTGTTTTCTCTTTGTGGCCTGGTGCCATGTTGCCGGGCGAAGGGCACGGCATGCCTGGTTTAGCCCTCACTAAGGAACCCCCCATGGCCTTCTCTCTCCTTTCTCCTCATCCACAGGTGTCTCTTTTTGCCTTTCTCCCCCAGAGCCCTGGGGACTGGCACTGCCTTCTGGGTGAGGAGGAGTTAAAAGGTGTTTCTATGGCAACCCCAGGCCTTGCACCCTACCGAAGTGTTTAGGAGAAGAATAAACTACATGCCAGCTTATAAAACATACTGTGGGGGAAAGAAAAGGACTTGGCAGCAGCCACCACGTCTGTGGCCCCCTTCCCACCAGTCACTGCCCCTGAAACTCCTGACAAAACCTTGACCCTGGAGGAGAGACGGGAGGGGGCTGGGAATGAGGAAGGCAGCCTCCGCCGGGTAGATCCTGCTCCAGCAGCTCTGTCCAGCCCAGGAAGGGGTGGGCAGTGCCAAGAGCCTTCTGAAAATTGGGGTGTGTGTGCGTGTGCGCGCGCGTGTGTGTGTATGTGTGGTTTCTGCAGGGAGGGGCAGGGGAGAGAGAGAGAATTTTGCTTCAGAACGCCAAGCCCTTCTCTTTGGCCTCCTTGGCAAAGAGGAACGAGGCTGAGGGATGGCGTGTTGGGGGCCTGCCCCCTGAGCCTGTTGGGAATTCGAGAGTGAGGCTCAGTGTGGGGGCCCGCTGCCAGCCCTGGAGGATGGTCCCTGGCTATCTCTGAATTGTTCTGACAGGGACCAGTGCCAGTGGATTCTTTCAGTATCAGATCTGAGGTTGTGGTTTTAGCAAAGAAGCCATTTTCAAAGAAGTCAGATCCATTCCCTCTCACTCACACACACACAACTACACTACACACTGGGCTTTGTGACTTAAGGAAAATAAAAAGGATCAGACTTCAGAGAGGGCCGCCCACTTGGGGAGGGGAACTGGGCTGATGACATCTTGGGACCCTTGGATAGAGGAGACCTGCCCTTCGCAGGAAGAGGGGAGGGCCATCTGTCAGACTCGTACTGGGTGCAAGCTCTTCACAGACCCTGTGTCTTTCATCCACCCGGCACCTGAAGAGTGGTATTACACCCATTTTTCAGATGGAAAACACTGAGTCTGAGAGAGATTGTGCTTGCCCAAGGTCCCCCAGCTGCTAAATGATAAGGCTAAATTCATTCTTAGTTATGCCATTCTTCAAAAGCTTTTCAACTCTCATTTGTCCTTGATATTCTAAGGCAGAGAGCCCCTCCTAGGACTGAAATGGAAAGGACGGTTAACATCTGAGAATGCTTCATTTATTGATTTGGGAAGTTTTCGTTAAAAATATGAAGAAATGGCCAGAGGTTTTAATTAAACGTCATCTTACAGGAGGGGGAAATTTATTATTATTATTATAATATTAGGGTATAAACAGAGAAAAATAAAGGAAAATTTCTAATGTTTTTTGGCTGTTAGATCTGGAAGAGACCATCAAACCCACCCAGTCAAAGTAAAAAAATGACTCAGTTTGTCTCACTGAGGCCCAGAGAGAAGTCAGCTAATGGAGACAAGACGTCTTGGGCTTCCATTCTCTTCCCTTTCCAGGTGGGGATGAGTTGGGGCTACCCAGGGTGAGGTGCCCAGTCTATGCAGATGGCCAGTGTGGTGGGAGGAAAACCAGAGACAGAGTCAGGAGACGAGGTCCCGGCTGCCTGGAGAAGGTCCTCTCCCACATTTCTGTGTCCCTTTCACAATCCCTGGATAGATAAGGCTAGAAAAGTGACCACAGAAGTGGCTGGGTGGAGGGACTTTTGTTTGTGTTGCAGGAACAGCAGGAACCATTCAGCTCCACTGCTGAATGGCACATTCCAACAGGTTCATTAATTAAAAACAAAAACAACAACACAATTCTCCATTGCGTTTCGCTTTTACCATTCCAGCCAGTACGGACAAGGAGGTCCCTTCTTCGAGCCTTTGTCATAGTCAACTCCTGGGTGGCCTCGAGGGGCAGTATGGGGTGGTGGAAGGGCCGTGGGGTGGGCAGAGCTGGGCTTAAATCCTTCCTCCGGGGCTTGTTGGCTGTGTGTGTTTGGGCTCGCTACTGGACACCTTTAAGCTGTAGTTTCCTCATTTATAAAAGGGGAATAATAATTTGTGCCACCTCAGCCCTTTAATTTTTATCTATATATTTAAAGTTACAAGTGTTATGTGAATATAGTTTATGTCCATGTATGTATCTGTGTGTATATCTATATCCATCCATCATCCATCCATATCTATCTATCTATCTATCTATCTATCTATCTATCTATCTATCTATCTCTATCTATAATCTATCTATCTATCTATCTATCTATCTATCTATCTAAAATAAGGGTAAAGTCTTTTTTGATCACTTCCTCTAATTCTAGCTTCTTCTCCAGACCCTTTCCTCTCTGTGTATTTACATACATAGGTACCCATAGAAAATTTATAATAGTTTTTTCCCTTAGAAACATGAATAATAGAACACTTTAAATAGTGGAATACCACATATAGCATTCTGCTTTTTTTTTCATTGAACAATGTGTATTAGAGATTGTTCTCAGCTAATATACATATGGACCTATTTCATTCTTTTTATGTATAGTATTCCATAGGGTTATAATTTTAAAAAGCTAATTATGGAGTGATGACTATGTGCTAGGCGCCATTCTAAATAATTAACATGCATTAACTCATTTAATTCTCTCAGCAGTCCTGTGAGGCAGGTGCATTACTGTCATGTCTATTTTACAGTTGAGGAAATTGAGGCTTAGAAAAATTAGGTAACTTGTTCAGGGTTATAGCAGAGCCTGTATTTAAACTCCTGCAGCCTAGCTCTAAAATATAATCAAACTATATATTACATTATATTGTGTCATATTGTATATATTACTATATACTATTATATTACTATAATAATATAATATCCCCATAGGTATAGGTATATATTTATTTAACCATTCCCCTATTGATAGATATCTAGGTTTCTAACAGCAGTTTGTCCTTACAATGAGCACTGCAACAAAGAGTCGTTGTACAATCCTCTTGTTTGTGTGTACAAATATGTCTCTATGACAAATATACAATTGGAATTATTGGACGTAAGCTATGTTCATTTTACATTGTAATAGTTCCTGCCAATTTGCCCTCCAGAGTGGCTGTGTTAACATAGTTCTTTTTGGATATGCAACATGAAGGGACGGAGGAGCTATCATAGCCCCGTATAATACTTCCATGCTTCTCTCAGATGAGAAAACAACTTGTAATTTTTATTGACTTTCTAGGGTTTTTTCCTCTTTTTGCTTATCACCTTGTCCCTTTGAAAGTGAGCAAAATTAGGGCCACCTAGACCAAGTTGGTGGGAGCATTGTTATAGGGAGCGAGGGGCTGAAGTGCCAGGAAAGCTGTAGCCCTGACTTGGGGCAGTTTGGAGTAATTCAGTTGATGGTTTTATTTTTTGCTTTCATAATAAGCAATGGGACTTTCATTCCATTAAGTTGTTTGACTTTGGGGTTTCACATGAACCCAGGTTCAAGCACACGTGGCTGTATTTTGAAGACACGGGCAGAGGGTTTTGTTTGCTGACTCAAAGGTGCCCCGTAGTTGACTGGCCTGGCCAGGCTCATGGTGGCAGCCAGAGGACTCAACCTTTTGTTTCCCTACTCCCCTTGTTGTTGCATTGGGATGGTGCTTGGATGGGAGTGATGGGATGGCCATGGAGATGGAGATGGACTGTGGAGAGGGAGGCAGGGTGATCCCAGCCAAGAAAGATGCTGGGATCTCGTAGTCATATGGGAGCTGAAAGGGCTGGTTTAAGACAGAGTTCACTGTCCTAATTAAAACGCTTCAGTGGACTCTTGAAATAGAGTGTCATAAAATGGCTCTTACAAGGGCCAGTCTGGTCCCTGCCTAACTCTTCATCCTCTCATCACTGGCCCTTCCAGCACTAGCTGTTCTATTCTCTCTCTGGGTCCTGGCCCATACTGTGTCCTTGGTTTTGAACATCCCTCATTAACTTCTCATTCTCCACGTCGCACGTGGTCCCATTTTCCTGTCCAATCCTTGTCATTGATGCAGAAGAACGGTTGCACCTTGCCCAAATTTTAAACATGTTGAAAAACACCATCTTTAGTAAAAACCAAATTCTCTGAAGCTGCCATGGGAGATTCCCAGAGGGGGTCATTCTTGGGCTGGGTGAGACCTAAGGGCTGTGTACCACCCAAAGGGATGCCTCTAACCCCCCTGAGAGGGGAGGCATCTGCTATGCTGTCTGCATTACTTGATAAGTCCAGTCCCATCTTCTGGACATAATATTCCACCACTGTCCCAGAGAAAAAATGGTGGGGATTTCTAAATGCCACCCCAGCAGGGGATGGCCAAAAATAACTATCTTTCATTGAGGTGCACTTACTATGCGCCAGGCACTGTACCAAATTCCTTGCTTGCATATCCATCACCCTGTGAGGTGGAGACTGCCCATGTCAGCTGCCTGGTGAGTGATCTGAGGCTAGAGAGGTGAAATCCTCATCCAAGATCACACTGCTAGGAAACAGACAAGCCAGAACCTACACTTGCTTAGTCTGTCTCCAAAACTTGTATTGCGAATCAGTCTCTTGTGTAGACCAAGAGCTGGGAATCTTTGGACTTGGGAAGATGCTATCCCTTTGCAACTTCCCTCACATTGGTTTTCTGACGCCTCACTGTCAGAGTTCCCCTTGGGATGCTTCTGATTTTCTTCTGTAGCCAGCCTTGCCTCCCCTGCTGCCCCCAATTTTATCACAGTCAATCCTAACAAAACCAAGCCTTGAACCCATTTCTAATTTCTATCCCAATGCTCTTTCCACTGGATCAGTGGTTCCCAGCCTTTTCAACACCATGGACTATTATTATTAATTTTCCTTCAGTGTTTTCCAAGTTTGGAAAAATTCTCCATCACAACTTCATGTGTTGAGTGTTGATTATTTTTACATTAAAAGAATCAGTTAAAATATATCTATAATGACTGATATTAGCCAGTCATTATTCTGACACAGTCAGCTAATACACCAATTAATTATGGCCCAAAGCAAAGAAACTTGATGTTCCCTTAAGCCTGGGAAACATTCTCATGGGCTGTTGGATGACTATAGTGTATGACTTGGGTTGTCTTACTGAAATGCTAAAAATAGCTCATGGACCCCTTCGTAGATCACTCTTCCTCACCCCTCTGAGAATGGTTCTTTTGTTTCACACTGGTTTACCATCTCTCCTCCTTGTGGACAGGTCCATATATTGACCCCCCTTGCCATATTCCTATGTACCCACAGTGCCAAGGACGGGGCTGGGGGAGGTAGCAGGGAACCGACGTGTCCTCGTCGAGTTGCATACCCTTTCAGAGGAGGCAACATGGGTTCAGGTATTTGCTTTCCTGTATTAACTGCTGACAGGCTGGAGCACATGAATATTGATTCTAGCTAACGGGATGCACTAAATAGTGTGTGACAGGAGGTCATGAGGTGTCTATCCAAGCCCTAGTGAAACTAAGAGCTCTTTTTGTTCAGTTGCTAAAAAATTAGCGTCTGGAGGAGGAGAAGGGGCCCGATGAACCTTCTTGATCCATTTATAAGCCATCTGCGAGACCGGGATGGTTTGGCTGCCATAGAAGGGACGGTCCCTACCGCCCAACACCCAGTTCTGATTTGTGTTCACGTAAACCTTATCACCTAGTGGTGGCAATCGCGCCACAGAGAGTAGAGACGTTAAGTGCTCCCAGGCCTGGGGCCACCTGGCTTATTGTGGGGGTCGGGAAGGGAAGGAGAGCTGTAAGATTTGGCCTCAGAGCCCAAGCTAAAGTTCAGCCAGTGGAAAAACAGAGCCGTTGGATGACAGGGGGTGAGGGATGGGGAGAGGGGAAATCCTGAGCAGACCAGAGCCATTCCGGAAGCAGAGACCTTAAATATTGCACGGCAATTACCTCTCCCCCTCCGCCAACTTGGATCCCTCTGAGAGTGAGGGCACCAGGCAGCGCAGAGCCCAGTTGCCTGCAGAGAAGGACTGTTGCGTTCAGAAATCTCGGGTTCCTGCAGTCCCCAGATTAGCGCATGGAGAAGGCCAGCCTTGCAACCTGGGTCCAACTTTGTGAGGATGTAGTTTCATGACTAGAGGGATCCAGGTGTTTGGCTCAAGTGCCCGCGGTTCATGAGTTAGGAGGGATCTCCTTCTGACTTAGACTTGATCGTCGTGAATAGACTCACAGTCTTTGAGATTTGGAAACAGAGTAGCCCTTGTGAGATCTGCTACTCAAAAGCTTTGGCAAGTTCTCTGGCCTCAGTTTCCCCATCTGCAAAATGGGGGAAATAATAGTACGTAGAACCACACTGGGTTGGTGATTAAGTGAAATAATTCATAGACAATGTTTAGCACAGAATCTGCCATATGCTAAAGGCTCCATAAATGTGAGCTTTCAGTAGTAGTGTTGTTAAATTGTATAGAAGAGCGAGTCTTCTCATTTGATTTTTGGTGATGAAAATGCAGCCCCTAGGGGTGATGTAGTGTTTTTCACAGACAGTTGACCTCCCCAACCCCATCTGATGGTTTTCCACCTTGTCACACTGCCTCCCATAGGACAGAGAAACAAACAACTAAGTTTCCTACTCTCTGTATTTTCATGCCTCTCCACATTTATAGTCTTAAGTTCACTTGATCTTATTTGATGATCACAACACCCCACTGAGGAAGGCAGGACGGTGGGGGGCATCGTTCCCATTAAATGGATGTTGACAGTGAGAACAGGTGTGCTTCAGGAGCATGGTGACACAGCCAATGCATGGACCTGGGATTGGAACCCATGTCTTCTGAAGGCAAGTCCTACACTCTTTTCAAGGGTTAGGTGCCGCCCTTCCCTCTCTAGACTACTCTGGCACGTTTGTCTCTGATGGGCACAGGTAGAAGATGCCAGGGTAGCCAACGGGAGGGCCTGGGAAATGGACTGGGGATATTGAACTTGGATGTCAAATCCATACCCGCTGTCCCTGTCTACGCCCAGGGTTGGGAGATGCAGCGTGGGGCACAGGAGCGAGCACCAGCCTCGAGTGGGGACACCTGGGTTCTAGTTCTGGTCCACCGCCTGATTCTGGAATCACCATGGTGATGTCAACACCCCTGGATTTCAGGCTCTTATCTGTAACATAGGAGGACTGGCTCTCTGTGGCGTGTATGCACATATATTTTTCTCACATATATTTATAGTAATTGATGTTTTCCCAAATGCCTACTATGTGTCAAGTGTTTCTGGCTCTAAGCTTTCTTGGACGGGCCTCTCTAGTTTAGCTGAATCATTGAACACCGAAATCCATCAACGACACCTTTTAGGAGGTAACTTCTATAGAAATATGGTCTCTTAAGATAAGAGCCAGGATCTCTGTGGTTGTAAAAGTAGACGAGGGCTTCGACTGAACAAAACGACTAATGAGCCGACATCCTTTATCGGATGACATATTTGACCACCAAACTTCCTGTTGGTGCAGAGCTGATTTGCCAGACAGATAGCAACCTTGCAGACCTAGTCGATGGCTAGAATTAAAAATCAAGGTCACTTTGGTGTCTGTCATTGATCGCCGAACGGCTTAGTGAAAATTCTTGTGAACCCCACTGACACCACTACGGAAGCTGATGGATAAGAGGTGGGGTTGAGACTCAATACTCATCAAAACAATGCCCTCCTGATCCACAGTCCCAGTGAGCAGTCCCTGGCTCCAGAAGACTTGGTTAGTGGCTTGGCCGAAACATCTGTAGCTGAGAAGACTTCTCTCATGGAAGACCGGCTCACGTGAGGACCTGTGATTAAGATGTGTGTGATCTGATGGAACCTTCATTTACAAGAATGAGGAGGG
This sequence comes from Diceros bicornis minor, assembly GCF_020826845.1. Lineage (NCBI taxonomy): Eukaryota > Metazoa > Chordata > Mammalia > Perissodactyla > Rhinocerotidae > Diceros > Diceros bicornis. The sequence continues at coordinate 16,197,823 of NC_080764.1, read as the reverse complement.
GGTTTGGCAGTCCTAGATCAACCATATGCCCTATTGGGCAATCACGATCCACTCCCCTCCCCAACAATAGGACAGAGACCACCAAAGATCCCTCCACTATAGCTTCCTGACACAGATGGCCACGAGGATGGAGAAATGTGGGAGAACCTCAACATCCCAGGTTGTTCTCTAGGGTGCAGTTCTGAGCAAATGGGTACAGGGGAAAAAGGTTGCACCTGAGGCAGGCAGGTGTAGGCATGGGTTCCAGTTCCTTCTTTGATTCTCTCTTGGCCTGGGTTTCCTCACCTGTCATCTAGATCAGATCACAAACCCAAATGCCTACAGAGGCCAGTCACGGAAGCTGGATGTTTGCAGATGAAACTTCATGAAATATTACTCACTTCTACCAAAAAAAAATATATATATGGTTCCTCAGTCTCTTATTTTCCCACTTTGGAGGAATAAATGGGTATTAACAATTATTTTTTTATTATAAGACAAACAACAGTGGGCAAATGTGATGATAACTTGTAACTTATCTTTGGCTTTGGAGTGGGGGAGGCAATAGAGAATGGTGGCGACTATGGCAAATTGAACAGTTCATGTCCCTTCTGAAGGGCACAGCTGCTGTCTAGTTCCAGTCTAACAGAATGTGGGTCCAGTGTTGCCAGAGTTCCAGTCTCTTAGGAAAAGCTAGAAATCCAAAGTTTTACTGCAAGATCTTCTCATTTTTTTAAACGCTGGCACAATTAAAAAGCAACATGCACACACATACACGTGTATGGGCCACAAAAATGTGTCCCTGGGCTAGCTTCAGCCCTATGGATCACCAGTTTTGTGACCTAGAGTCCAGATGACCTCTTGAATTTCCCTTGGGTTGTAGGATCTCTGAGTGAATAAGACCAACTGCTTTTTCAGGCAAAATGATGTACCCTATTCTCTGTGTCCCCAGAGAACACCATTCATGGGCTTGTTATTGCACTTTCCACACTTTCTGAGGTGGTTAAGAGCACAGATCCCGGAGTGAGATGCCTGGTTCAAATCTTTGGCTGCATTAATTGCTAGCTGTACAATCCCGGCCAAGCCAATCCTTCTCAGCCTCATTTTTCTTATCTGTAAAATGGAGTATGCAATAACAGTCCTCTTAACCTCATAGGGTTGTGGCAGAATTCATTGAGATAATTGGAATCACAGGCTTGGCCCGTGGCCTGGCATGTAGTCAGGGCGTGATAAATGTCAGCCATCATCTTATTACTACGTGGTGCCTCCCCCCAGATGGTGAGCCAGCTGGAGTACAGCGAGTCACGTCTTACTCACCCGCTCATCGCCTGATGCGTAGTAGGCATGTGATAAAAGTACCTCGAATGAATGAGGACTTTCAAGAACGATAGCATTCCAGCCTTTCCAGGCAATAGTGCACTTAGCTCTGTGTGTGTGTCAGAGAGAGAGACAGAAAAGAAAAATCAGTTGGGACATGCTGGGCCCTGACCAGCCCAATGAGAAGAAGCTGTTGTAAGCTGCTAAGATAGCGTGCTCAACAGCGGCGATTGTTTTGGAAAATAAAACAAAAGCCCTTGCCCACCCTTTTCTAACAGAGCAGATGAGAGACGGCTTGGGAAACCAGAGTACAGACGTGAGACCTCAGGTGTGGACGAGTGTGCTCATATCACGGTGTGCTTCGACAGCTTGACGGATTTTATTTATTCAGGGCCCCTTTAAGGCAGAGGAGATTCCTGGAGGCTCTTAAAATTTAATGCCTCACCTGGATAGTTAACATCTGTGTTTTATTTTGTTTTAAAAAGTTAACCCCAAATAGTTCAAATTCCTTCTGGATCCCTCAGAGAAGAGTTTCTTACCGGGCGACTCACAAGGAGGGAGACAGAAAGGGTAAGGCTAGACCAGCACTGTCCAGGAGAAATAATTATTGCGAGTCACAGATGCAAGCCACGTATGCCATTTTAAATGTTCTCGTAGCCACATGGACAAAAAGGAAAAATAATCAGTGGAATTGATTTTAATACTCTTCTTAACCCAATATATCCAAAATGTTATTTCCACATGTCATCATTTAAAAAAAATTATTAGTGAGGGGCCGGCCCTGTGGCCTAGTAATTAAGTTCGGTGCGCTCTGCTTCAGCGGCCCAGGTTCAGTTCCCGGGACCTACACCACTCGTCGGCACCCGTGCTGTGACAGTGAGCCACATGCAAAATAGAGGAAGATTGGCACACGTGTTAGCTCAGGGTGAATCTTACTCAGCAAAAAAAAAAAATATATATATATATATATATATATATATTAGTGAGATTTTAAATTTTTTAAATTAAGTTTTTGAAATCCACTATGTATTTTCTACTCCCAGCACATGTCAGTTTGGACTAGTCACATTTCAAGTGCTTAATAGCCACTGGGGGTTAATGCCCACAACATTAATAGGACGGCACAGGTCAAGATAATATTCGTGAATGCAAGGCATCTTTTCGTTTTTTTTTCCTTCTTTCTCGTTGTTTTATGAGCTGTGCACAGAGATGTGGGGAAACTAGAGGTGTGCTGGGGCCGATCAAGGCTCTGAGGCTACTGACTCAGCTTGGCTGCAAGTGACGTTCAGGCCCCGCAGGTCCCAGGGCAGGGAACTTGTGCTCTCACTTGACAAGTGGGGAAACTGATATTCAGAGAGCTGGAGTAGTGTGCCTAGAGATAGAGCTGAAACTGGAATAAAATTAATAATAATATTCGATAATATCTAACATATATCGAGTCATTTTTAGATTCCAAGACCTTTTTGTGCATATCTCCTTAAACTTGCATCACCCCCCAGTGAGGAGGCCCTCATTCCTATTCCGCAGATGAAGAACTCTGGGCTTAGAGGAATTAAATATTAAAGCAGCTGGTATTTATTGGTAGCTATTCTAAGAACTTTATACACATACATATTAATTCTATTATTTACTCTAAACGTGCATATTAGGAATTATTATATCACCATCATTCCACTTTAAAGATGGGAAAACCGAGGCTGAGAGGGGCTCAGTGACTTGCCTAAAATGCAGCTTGTACGTGGTGGAGCCAGGATTTGAGCCCAGGCTGTCCGGCTCCAGAGTCCCAGCTCTGAATCACAAATTGTGCCCAAGGTCACCCAGCTGTGCAACGGCAAATGTGTATTTGAGCTGCTATGTCTGCTGCCTGGCCCATGGTCTTTCTGCACTGACTTGACAGCCTGGCTCATTCTCCTCTTGATCCCTAGCACTTTCTGCCTCCCTGCAGATCCAGTCAGGACCAGAACAGGGAGGCCCTGGACTCCAGCACTGATGGAAGCGTCCAGGCAGAGCAGGCACATCCCCTCTGGCTTGGCTGGTTCCCAGGCGGCCCTAGCCCACGAAGGCCAAATTCCGGGCCCGGTGGAGGAGGGTGGGAGGAACACGTGTCCGTTCTGCCTTCCCAGGTGGGCGAGGTCAGTGGCCCAGGTTGGAAAATGGTATGCATCTAATTGCAGAGGGGGAGGCTGAGAGGATTAACACTCTTTAAATAGACACCAGAAAACTAAGAATAGCCTTGCTGCCTGGAAATTGATGGGTATTCCTGACCACAGGCCATCCCACTTAGTAGGTGCTCAATAAATACTACAGGCATCAACAGATACTAAAATGGGTCTTTAGGGGAGCCCTTAGCCAGGAAGACTCTGTGCTCTGTATAAAAAGAACCTCAGTCAGAGGTCATTTGAGTCTCCTTGCAGGCTGGAGACCTCTGTTACCTTTACTTGTCTACTTTTGCTGTCTTGAGGCCAACGTCTTTATTTTTGGCCAGGAGAACAGCAGGCGTGGGGAGTGCCAGGGAGAGGTGAAGTCAGTTTGATTTTCCCTTATTTCTGGCTTCTTGCCTGCTATCTCACCAGGCTAGAAAGATGGGAATTACTTCGTTTTGTCCTATTATCAAGATTCTGGAGTTCCCTAGAACACTATGCAGATTCCAGTTCCTCGGAGCCTTCAGATGGGAACCTCCAAATTTGCCATCAGACCTTGATCCATCCTCTAATCCGGAGCTCCTGGGTCCTTACTCAAGGCTACCTCATTGTCTGGCTCAGGAGAACTAAGGTTGCCTTCCTGGCAGAAATTCAGCACTGCCACCGCTTGTAATCCATCAGGTGAGCTGTGAGGACAGGGCCAGGGATGATTTCCTTGTAACTGTGGGAAAGCCTAGGGTTTGATCCTCCAAATACCAGTCTTAAGACTTCTTTTGGCCACCACATTTAGGAAAGCTATTTATTGTCTTCGCCTCTTGGAGATGTGTGCAATGATCATTAGCATAATAAAGGCTCTGAGAAGTCCTGCAGCATGATGACTTATTTAGCGCTGTTTAATCCAGTGTTTCCTAAACATAGCTGATCAAGGAACTAATTTTTCTCAAGAAGCACCTAGAAATCCCATTGGTGAGACATCACCCAGATGAGAATTCTGAAAACCACTTTTGCACACTTGCCTGCCATGTGATTGTTGAGTAGGGAGAGAGAAAGTAAGAAATACCATTGGCACTGCATTGGGAAGTTGCTCATCCAGGATTGCCAAACAGAAATGGCTGCAGCAGTGTGAGTAGGCATGTTAGAGAGGCTGGAAGAAAAAGGAGGAAGGGAGGAGTGACGCTCAAGGCCAAACATTGGCCAGATTTAAGGATCCACCCTATGCCCATGACTTGTGTTCTCATCTTAATTGGCTCAGTTCTGGGCACACATCAGATTTTTAAATCCTAGTATCTTGTGTTTACCATTAGGGGCATGAAGGAAGGTACATGTGGCTGGTGTGAAGGTGAGGTATTTATGACTTGAAGGTCCAGGGGACAAGTACTGTGGAGAGAAGCTGACGAAAAGCAGGGGGGACGTACCTATGTGTCTCCCCACCCTGGTCCCCAAGTGCTCTTAGCCTGAGCGCTCACCTCTCTGATCTAGACTTCTCTTGGATGAGCATCTTAATCATTTTACAGACAGGAGCCTCTCTGAGAATCTGATTAAAGCTATACATACAGATTTCTAGTTTCTGACACCTTCCTGAAGGCCATCTGTGATCATCTCCCATACACCCAGTTCAGAACACTTGTAGAGAATCCCTGAGTTGGTGATGGTGTGTTACCACAAAACAAACACAAAGAATCACCTAACTTAATTCAAAATTGTCTGCAAGTTAGTGGTGCTACAAATTCAGCAGTCGCTTGGGATGTTTTGGTGAATGAACTGATTGATGGACCGTCTGCCTCAGTCTACACAGGATGTGAGGTGGCAGCCGGGGTTCCATCTCCTAGCTCACAGCTCTGGGCCAAGCAAAGATGGACCCTCCCAGCCCGTGCAGGACATCAGGTGCATTCATATTTGTACCAAAGGGTCTTGGCTAGCCACGGTCCTGGGGGGCCACGCGGGGGTGCAGAAAAAGGGGCCAGTGCCCCCAGGGGAGGGGGCTCCAGGCCTGACTCTGCTCCCTCTGGCGGAGGGATTCTGGGTCAGTTACCTCCGTTTAGAGGCCCCTCGATGCAGTTAATGAGCAGTCTCGGGTCCTCAGCCTTGACCATTCAGATTCTGGCTTTCAGGGTATTTAGACGAGAGAGAAGGGAGGAAAGAGAGCAGGATAGGGCTGCAGAGGTGAAAGGCTGGGTGTTTGCCCACCCACCCTCAGGGCTGGACCCCCAGCTCCTGCACCATTACCTCCAGTCGGAAAAGCCCACGTGACTGTGACCAGACTAGGACAAGCCTCAGAATGAAACTGCTTCCACCTGGGCCTGGAGAAGGGCTGTGGCCGGCGAGGGAGCAGCAGGTAGGGCTCCGAGGCCGGAGGAATGTGGGCTGGGAAGCCTTCCCTGTCACGGGGCTCTGACGCCACGGGCCAGGCAGGCGGCGGATCCAAGCCAGCGGGGTCACTCGGCCCCTGCCACTCCTCCTTGCCCCCTCCTTCATAATTTCCTATTTCCTGCCTCCTTCTCCTCTGACACGGTTATAAATAACCCCCGAGGCTGGCCTCTGGGCTTAAGTATAGGTGAGCCAGAGGGAAGTGGAGGGGAGGAGGGCGGAGCTGGATCCTGCCACTTGGCCGGGGGTCCCAGGGTGTCGGGTTGCTCAGGGGAATTTTGTTTTCTTGTTTTTTCCACTAGGGAGTGAGGTAGTGAAAGAGGAAATAATCTGTGTTGGCTGGAGGAGGCTTGACCTCCCTCGGGTCGGTGCTGGACCCGAGGAGCTGCCTCTCTGCTGGCTGCAAATTCCGGGGCCACAGGGCTGGAGAGGCCCAGAGAGAAGGCATCTCAGGATACCCAGAGGACTAGGCGCCATGTCGGCAGGACCTGTGGCCTCCTTCCCAGGCCCAGCCTGATCCCAGGTGAGGGGCCAAACATACAGAAGGCTGTGTCTCAGTTTCCACCTTCTTCCTCTACTGCCAGCCCTCTTGTTCACAGAGACCACCAGGCATAGGCCTCAGTGACCACTGTCTCCCAATCTGGCCATCTCCCGCCCAGCTGGGCACATGGTTTCCATGACTATAGCGGTCCCATGAATACATTTGCTGTGGACACATCCATTCCTTGAGCAAAGACTTATTGAGCATCTACTATGTTCTAGGCCCTGGGTGAGGTGCTGAGGCCACAAACAGGAATTGGCCAAGGCCCCCACTCTCTCAAGGCCGTGGCTCGGCCTGACCCCTTCCCTCCTCCACAGTCCCAGCTTGGACAGTTGAGGACCTGCAGGAAGCACACTCGAGGACCCCCGTTTCCCACCACATGTTTTGTTTTCAAAGGTTCAGAAAACAAAAAAAGAGGGATTCTGAAGTGTCCAGTGTATTAGCTTCCTTGTAGCCCATTCATTGCTTGACTTCCTCTTCTGCCCACGGGCCATGCGAAAGTCTTGCAACCATGATGGTTTTCTGTGGTACCCATCCTACCACACGGCTTCCTTGGAAACCCATCCACTTTTTTCTTTTCTGGAGCCCAAGAGCATCGGGACGTTGGAGGCCTTTTTTTGGTATGGTGTGTAGTGCAGGCTGCCAACACCTAGAGGGGGTGCCTTTTTCTGATTCACATAAAGGCGTAGTGTAGGTGTCGCTCCTGGCTCAGCAAAGGCAATGAGACCTCTCGCCTGGCCAGGCCCTCTCGAAGGCTGGCTTTGTGCCCAAGGCCATCCTCATTCCCTCTGGGCATGGCTACAAGTCATTTCCCAGCATCCCCTTCTTTCTCCAGTGTGTACGTAGGTGTGTGCGCTCTGCCCTGCTCTGCCTATCTACCCACTCTACTAGCACCACCCCCCTGGCAAACCTGAGCCTGGGGACAAGGCCTGGCATCAGGGACCAACTTGTTGGCATTTTTCTTTACATCATTTACTTTTAGGACTAAATTTTTAGGATAAGGGGCAGTCTTCAGAGCCAGCCTGAGATTTTTCCTGACTCACATTTCATTGGAACATCCTGATTCTGCCACATGCTTGCTTAGGGATAGACACAGGCCCCTGAGAATTCAAGATCTGGCATCACCAGGACCTGGTTATCTCCAGGTCAGGTAGCACCTGGGACCAGGGTGGGGGAGGATTTTGGGGTTTGGGATATGTTCTGGGGTAGAAGGTCACAAGAGCTCGCTCGCACCTGTTTGTAATCCAAATCTATAGATGTTGGTTCTCGGAAGGAGGAAAGGAGACTCCCTTCTTACTCATTGGATGAGAAGTACTGTATAAAGGACCAAGAGGCTGAGCAGGTTTTGCCAGACACTGCTAATTAATTCTCTCACTGCTTTTTTTATAGATGATAAAAGTTAGGGAGAGACATGTTAATTGGCTTTGAGGTGTCTGAGCCAAGCATGACCAATCTGAGAAATCCAGGTGACTTCATGCTTTTCCAACTCTCAGCCCTGCACTAGAGAATTTCATATTTCTGGGCATGAAGAATCCTTTTGTAGGACTGGTTGGAGAGACAGTGGAGGGTGTTAGAAAGAGATGGAGCCTAGAGTCAAATAGGCTTGATGTTGAATCTCAGCTCTGCCTTTTACCTATGGAGTAAGTTTGACTAAAATGTTGTAAATTCCAAGCCTCAGTTTTCCCACCTGCAGATGGGCAAGATCCCATTTACAATGCAGGGCTGATGTGAAGATGGGTGAGATATGTCCACAATGCCAGGGGCTCTCAGCCAATGCTGAACCAAAGCTGAATTTGAAAAGCGTGTTCTTTACTTTCCAACAAAGATCCACTCTCTCTCTCCTGCTGACGACTAAGATGTTATCAGTGCTATGCTAACAAAAACAGAAGCCAAAAAAGGTTGGTGTGGCTCTTCGTAGAGGTAGGGTTTATAAAAATGGATATCATGGAGAGACCAAAGAAAGGTAAATGACTTGGTGAATGGAGGGAGGGTGGGTGGAGAGCTGTCTGCTCTGGTCTTAAAGCTGGCTCTGAGATCAAAGAATTAAGAATGTTGGATCAGATGGAAAAACAGAGGCCCAAAGGGGAAGCTCTTTCCCAGGGTCACCCAGCTGGTTAGGGCATTGGGGAGGCAGCTTCCAGTGATTGGATTCCAGACTAGGTATTTATCACTGCCCCATATAGCCCCTCTTATCACTCTATGCCCCACTTGGTGGAGGCACACTTCGGGAAGACAAAGGGTGCCTTGTGTGGCCCCCTGGCACTCAGGGCCTCACGCTCCCTGCTTTTGATTACCCTGAGAGAAGCTGGAGCCCCTCCTCTCTGTCCCTAACTCCCAGCAACTAGTTTGTTTCATGTGCTGATGCCTTTGGGGATTTCCAGATGATAATGTCCCTGGACTGAGCAGAGCATTGCTAGGAATCCTGGTACTTGCACTTCCCATCCTCATACTGTGATCTCTCACCTTTATAAGCTGCTGATGGGAAAAGCAATTGGTGTGACCTCTCTGGAGGACAGCCTGGCCCTGAGAATCAAGAGCCTCAAAACTGTGCCGACCTTTCTACCAGAAATCTCCTTTCTAGAAATTTAGTCCAAAAAATAATTAAGCAGTGGGGTCCATGGCTGCATGGTTTATAATTACACACACAAAAGGGATTAATCTCGGTGTCTATCACAAATAGATTGCATAAATTATGGTGCATTCATACAGTGGACTATTGGGTAGCCATAAAATAGCTTGAAGTAGTCTTTATGTACTGATGTGGGGATATTCCCATGATGCACATTTGAGTAAGAGAAGCCAATTTGCAAAGAAAAAAAAAAAGATATTAGTATGTCTATAGATGCTTAGAGAAAAGTCTGAATGTCTGTATACCAAAATATCAGCACTAGTTATCCTTGGGTTATGGGGATTTTGGGTGATTTTAATTTTGACCAGTATATTCTGGAAAATAAAATTTCACAATGGTGACACATTATTTTTATAATCAGATAAAAGAACAATGATGGGAAAGCAAGGACTCAGCAGGTTCCCTGGATATCGGGCTATAGCACGTTGTGGGGAGCCAGCAGCAGCCTGCCCCTTTCCCAGGCACTCGCCTTTGGCTCCCAGGGGCTACTATGTCCTGTGGTCAGTTCCCTGGGAGTCCCTATTGCTCATGTGTCCTGCTTGTGAGGGCCTGAGCTGGATTTCCTCTGTCTCTGAGGGACCTGCAGTGGGTGGGACCTGCTGGCACTTGCCGCAGGGGATGCAGGAGGCAGGGTTCCCGTTGGGGGCTGTGGGTGGGGTGAGTTTCCTCTGCTCTTCTAAATAGATGAGCCAGATTTGTACCTGGGGGGTTGCCAAAGAGAGTTACCTCTGAGAAACCAGGATGCCGTGGGCCCTCCCTGTCCCAGCCCAGAAATAGCCAGGTCCTGTGGATTGGCACAGAGCTGGCCAGGCTTGGAGCAGAGTGGTCTGGGACTGGGTAAGCAACCACCAACAGGAAACACAATTGGAGGGAAGGAGAAGCATCACCAAGAGCAACTCGGGCCGCAAGGGCTGGGCTCTGGACACGCAGCCTGAAGTCGGAAGAGAGCTGATAGGCTCTCATGGGGGCGGGGAGGGGGTCTCACTGAGTGCAAAGACCTAGGTTCCAGTCACAGCAGAATCCTCAGCTGTCTATGCTGTCTTGGCAAGTCACTCTGCCTCAGAGCCCCCATCTCCACACCTATAAAACGAGGTACCCCCACAATCTCTTGTCACACGGTGATTGCAGGGGAAGATCTTTTGACACCTATGGATATAAAGGTAAAGAAGTGGCATCTTATAAAGTCAGCACAGAGAAAGGCAAAAAGTCACCTTTAGAAAGCCAGAGAGCCCTTGAATTCCTCTAGAATACAGCTCCATCTCTCAGGAACGCCACCTGAGCCAGGTCTTCCTTCAGCATTGGGACAGATCACTGCTTCTTTGCTGAGCAGCCACGGATGGAGCAGCTGGGTTGTTTTTTTTGGGGGTGGGGGGACACAGTCTAAGACAATCACGTGCTGTATCTTTCAGCCCCAGAGTCATACAGGGACTAGAGCCACCTGAGACAGCAGATCCCAGGCTGAAGCTCACTCAGGAGTCAGGAATGGGAGAAACTGGGCAGATCTTTTAAAATTGAGACTATATATATATATATATATATATATATATATATATATATAATTTTATAATAAATTATACATAAGTTTATGCCAAATAGAATCACTGAATTCAGATTGGTTAGAGGCATGTGTGTATGGTGCAAATTCCCTATATCCATATAGAAGGATGTTACTTTTATTCTTGAATGGGTTATGATGTCTGACTTCACAAGAAACGTTCCGATCTGTTTCCTCTTCTTTCGATGTCATTTTTTTGCTTCAGGACCAGTGTTTGAGGCACATGCCTTTGACACTGGGCAGAGAGAGGAGAAGGCAGCTTGCATCTGTCTGACCAAAGGGGAGGCTCCCTATCCTCTAGTGCAGCACACTAAAACCGCCCATCACAAGCGGAGAGCTTTTATAAGTAGGAAGGGGCACGCAGAGGAAGGAAGGGACCTTGTCTGGGGAAGTGGCCTTGACCAGTGACTTTATGACATAAACGACTGGGCTCCTCTTGGGCCTGCCTGTCCTGGGATGTTTACTCAGACCTTGTAAAAACTTTGAAAGAGCAGGCTGGGTCCAATGAGGCAGAAAAGGGATGGGACTCAGAAAGATAGGATTTCTTTCAGGTTCGATCACCAGCTAGCCTAGTGGGGTAGGGACAGGGGCTGTGGGTGGGAGGATGGGGGGAGGTAGGAGTGAGCTTGTGGGACTGAGAAACCATGCTAATGCTTCCTTAGCTATTATGCTCAGAGCAAGACTTAGGTGTCTGCAGAGTAGCCAGCTCATGAGTAGGAAGGGTCTGCTGATTTGGATTCAAATAATATTAAAATGACAATTTTAAAAAGTGGTCATAACTTGTAGATCCAGAGGAAATTATCAGGTAAGTGTGCTAAGATCTGTGTATGTATACATATATATGTTTGCATATATATATATAAATTTATATGTATATATTTATATGTATACACAAACACACAAGGATGTTTATTGCAGTTGTTTATAAAAATGTCCAACAAATTGTTGTATATCTATGCAATTGAAAACAATACAGCTATTCAAAGGGATGAGGCAGAGCTATGTGGACTGACATATTAGGATTAAAAAAATCCCAGATCACCAACAAGTATGTTCTATATGATTCTATTATGGGGGGAAGACATATCCACAGGTTTATATGAGCATAGGAAAAAGTCTTGAAGGTAACATATGAATATGAAGCATAGTTATAACTGGAGAGTGGGAATTTAGGTTATTTGAAAAAATTATCGTATGGTTTTCTTTTTGTTTACTTCTTTTTTCCTCCCAGCTTTTCTTAAGTAAAGTTGTATTACTTGTGTAAAAAAGAAATAGCACGAGAAAATAAAAAGCACAGAGAAAGCCCCAGAAAACATACAGGTAGGGTGTGGACCAGGAGGTACAGTAGAAAACAGATACCTCGATCTCATTTTGTCAGATTCCAGCTGTGAGGCCTCAGGAAATTTCAGTGCCCCTGCTGTACAGATGATAGGCAATTGAGATCCTGAGAAGTTAACCTTTAATTTTTTTTTTTTAAACAGGATACTCAGTACATGTCATCCTGTTCATTATTTTCTTCTGTGAGCTTCCTGGCATTTTAGATAGTATTCCATTTTAGCTGGAATACACTTTACTGTGCATCTTCAGAATCCCCAAACATTTACTAAGCACAGGGGTTCACTGTTCAGCCCAAAGCTTGTCACCCCGAAGGGGTGAGTGAGTGAATGAAGGCAGGCACTCAGCGGGTCTTTTCACGTCTGCCCTCCCACTCGATCCCCATGACAGCCCTGAGAGATGCCTGCTGCTGTCCTTCTCTAAACTCCACTTAAGGAAACCTAGAGGCAGAGACAGGATTTGAATCCAGACCTCCAGCTTCCAAGCCAGTGCTCCAATCCCAGCAGAAGGGAGAGGACTGGATCCCCTGATGCTTCAAGCCCCGCTTCTCTGAGCCCTGGGATGCGTTCTCTCGGGGTCCCAGGGCTTGGCTGATCATCCTTGCAAGGGGCCACTCTGAAATAAAAAACCACTAAGTGAACAGATCTCCAGCTCTTCTGCTCTTTCCTTCCCAGTCTTGAAAGTGAGGCCAGGAGAGAGGAACTTTGGCCAGGAATTCGGCAGGTGAGTTTGCGTGGAGTGGCAGCTTCTCCGCATTGCTGGGTGTTAGCTTAGCCCCGTCCGGCACCAGCCCCCAAAGCAGAGGCAGGCACGGCCGAGGGCAAAGCTCCCGGGTTAAATATGTGAACTCATCTAGGCCTGGACAGCTGCATCGCTCAGGCAGGGCAGAATCTGCTGCCCTACCCTATTTCCTTGAAATCCATACAGGGACACAGTTCCAAACAGCCGGTGCCAAGCCCTGCAAGCCCCTACTTGTAAAAATGGATTTTAAAACATGTGAGGATGCACGCCTCCTCCTGTGCCTCTGGCATTTTCTAGGTGTCAGCATGAATCTCGTGGGAGCCTTACAGTGACCCTGGGAGGTGGGCAGGGAAGGGGTGGTTATGACGATTATTAATTCCCTTGCTTTCACTGCAGTCTCCTTTACAATCTATTCTTCAAAAAGCAGCCAGAATGACCTTTTTAAAATGTCATCCAGATCTTGGCAATGCCCTGCTCAAAGCCTTCCAGTGGCTTCCCAACTCCTTAACAAGTTCTAGAAGGCTCTATGGGATCTGGCCCCTGTCTCCCCTTGCTTTGCTGTGGCCACATTGGCCTTCTAGTTGTTCCTCGAATGCTCCGGGCGCCGAGTTTGTCCCTGTCTCTTGATCTTTGAACATGCTGTCCCCTCCCCCTGGAACACACTGTCTCCAGATTTTCATTGGCTGGCTCCTTCTCTTCGTGAAGTTGTCCACTTGAATGTCACCTTCCCAGAGAGGCCTTCCCTGTCTACCCTATCTTAAAATACCACCCACCACCATCACCACCGTTCTCTATTTGCTTTTTCTCCTAGCATCTGACATCAGTTGAGTGTTTGCTTATCATTTTTTCTGTCTCCTCCATCATTGTTTAAGCACCAAGAGAGTAGAGACCTCATTTGTCTTGTTCACTTGCTTAGAACATACTTGAAACTCTAATGTTTGTTAAATGCCTGAACGAACGCCCTTTGATAGATGAGGAAATTGAGGCTCAGACAGGTGAAGTGTCTTGCCCCAGTTTACCCAGCTAGTGAGAAGCAATGCTGGACTCAACTTAGCTCCTATGCTCTGGTCTGGAGTGGGCGAATCTCAAGAAGGGAAGTTCTTCCAAGGCCACTTAGGAGCAGACAGCCTCTCAAGACAACATTCTTTTATGTTGATGGGAAGCAGCAGATCCTTCAGAGATGCAGGCCTCTGGGAGATTCTGCCATCTGTCGGCTGCTGTGTTAGAGAGAGCCCCAGAAGGAGGTCAGCAATCCAGCCACTGGCCGAATGGGTGTGCCCCCAGGAAGGAAGGACCAGAATTTAAAGAAGCTTTCCTGCCTATCTAGATGAGCTTTCTAGACCACAGGCAGGGCCATGTAGACTCATTGATTTTTAAGGGCCTTTATTCAATCTCTTTGCTTCCCAGATGGGGAAACAGGCCCAGGGAAGGGAAGTGACTTGCCCAAGGCTATCCCACGAGCTAGTGGTCCAGGCAGCTAGCACCAAGGTTTCCCAACTCAGCCAGGAGATCTTGTCTACCCACAGCAAATGCGCTGGGCTGGCGCTGGGAGACAGAAGGCATCATCACCCTCCTACACGCGTTACTTCCATGTGTTCGGCTCATCAGCACCCTGGATTGAGCCTTCCCAGATTCAATGCTGGGGCCAGCAGAGGGGAGTGTATTGGGGCCAAAGAGTCCATTGGCCAAGACGGGGGGAGATAGTCATATAAGGAAATTCACACTCTTCCTATCTTACTAGGGGTCTCCACAATGGGGAAGGGGAGGACAGAAGCAAGGATCACTGAGGCAACTTGGTCCTTAGCTCCCCACTGCCCCAGAGGTAGCCTTGGGGGTGGGAGGAAACTACTGGCTTGCTTGAACTTGGCACAAGGAACCAGCTGAAACTGGCACCATTTCTACCCTCCAGAGTGTACTGCTGAAGAAGAGGGGCAGGGACAAAAAAGGAACTGCTAAATTCAGCTCGCATTTCTTGGCAGCCCCCATCCCCCACTGCTGACTTCAATCTCAAGCCAGAGAGGCATGAGTTGTGTTGAACATTAAAACTGGTGCCCTCTTTGATCTGAACCTTCCTTTCTTGATCATGCCTGGTGATTCAAAGAACCGCCCCCAGCCTACTGGTCCTGGCGGTGCTGAAAGAATAGCCATGATTGTTACCAAACAGCGCACAGAGCAAGGAAACGTGTCTCCTCTGCCCAGCTGGCCCCCGACTGGCACTTCACTCCAGCTGAGGCCGAGGGGCAGGGGGCGCCCTCGGCATTTCATTTGCACCCACATCTAGGCTTACTGGCCTGGGGATTGATGGGTGCTAGAAGCTCTGTCTGGCCAGCATCCCCACCATAGCAGGGCCAGCCACCTCCATCAGACCCTAATTGGACCTCACCTGGCCTTCACTCTAGCATGGCCTCCCCACAGGATGCTGGCCGCTGGCTGTTCCCTCCTCCAGCCAGAACAATGCCGGGCTCTGGCCACTGACACTGGCCTGAGCAGGCCTGCCAACTCCATGGCTCTCAGGCCTCACTTTGCACATCAGGGTGCCTTCCCACACCTGCAGCTTCTCAGCAAGGAAGAGTGTGCCTACCCACACACTCTGCTGGACCACTTTGGGTCCGTCCCAACTCCCCCTGCCCCCAGGTAGAAAGGGACCAAGATGTGACCCTGAAGGACTTAATGACTCATTAGCATCTCTAGCAATGCTTCCTCTCCATGTCTTGCACTGCTCTGAGGTGTTCACTCCACTTGGACCAATACCAGTTAATGTCTCCCGCTTCAGCCTGACCTGAAATTGCAATGCCCCAAACAAGAGGAAGTGGGGTAGCCGACATTTCGCGAGGGGAAGGTGGCAGCCAGGCTGTGAGCTTGCAGTGCCCCATATGGGGCCCGGCTAGTCCTCTGCATTTTCCTTTCTCTATTCTTGAAACTGCTTGGTTCTTTCTCCTACTGCCCTCTGGCCTCTTCACAGCCTTGGGAAAGAGGGCCTCTTGTGAAATCCTAATCACCACCACTGTTTATCGAGAGGTTACTGCGTGCCCAGGCACTGTGCTAAGTTCCTTATGTTCAGTATCTGATTTCATCCTCACAACAACCTTATGAGGCATCTCCACTTTCAAGGCTAAGAGGGTTAATAATTTGCCCAAGAGTCTACAGCTCGTAGAAGTCGGAGCTGGGATTCAACCTCAGGTTCTTAGGTGCCCAAGTCCTCACATTCTTGACCACTGCACTGCGTGTCCCTCTTCCACAGAAAATGTGGCTTCTGCTAAACCCTGGAGCAGAAGACCCTTGGGAAGCTGCCTTTGGCCTTTCTATTGAGTCCCCTCCACACAGGTCATGCACAGGCAGTTGGGAACAGATGTGCAAGTTAAAGGAATTCCCAATGGAAAACACCAGAGGATCTGCAAGGCCCCCCCCACAGCTGTGTGGTTGCCCTCCCGAGGCCTGGAATCCCAAGGCCATTTCCTGTACCCTGGCCTCGAGAGCCAGTCACATGGACCAAGAGTGTATCCGCCCCGCACTTCTCGGTGGCCTCTGCTTCTCCCAGTGGATTCTGCAAGGTGTTTCCTGTAGATCTTGCTGACGGTCTTTGCTGGCACGTAGCAAAATCTGCCCAGAACATCACGATCTGCTGGTCTCAGCCTGGAGAGGGTTTTGCTTTTGTTTGGCCTTTAAAAAAAAATCTTTTTTTTCCCCAACCAGGGGCATGGGGACAGGAGGGAGGAGGAGGGAGATGAAGGTAAAAATATTGACAGAGTGAAAAATATTGAATATTCCTTCTGTTTCAAAAATAGAACCCTCCAGGGCTGGGATACAGCTGGGCTGGGTTCAGGTTGGCCTGAGGTTGAAGTTGAGATCAAGGTGGCAGCCTGGCCTTTATGCCTCAAAGTATGCCCTTCAGGGGGCTTTGGGGACCTGAGGCTGGCTAGAAGAGAAGACAGCTTCCTCCTGTTTTAGGAAGAGCTTTTTCTGAGCAGCTCAAGGAGCATCTGAAATAAGCCATTCAGGGAGGATGGTGCCCTGTTCTACTGTACAGGAGAATTGGAGGGACCCAGAGGAGAGGTGAGTTGTTTCAAGTTACTCAGAACATGTAAGGAGTGAGCTGGACAATCTACATGTCTATTGGACCATTGTCTTAGCTACTTTTAAACTAAATCATCAGGTCATGGGTAGCTTAATTTTATCTTCAGGGATATGGGATATCCCCACTTGGTACATGTGAGGTCATTAGAGCACAGTCCCTATGGAGATGTCATCCTGGGAGCATTTTTATCACCTCAGATTAATAAACTATTGGGAGATTAAGGCAGAAGCCCTCTTCTCAGTATTTTTTAGAATTCTTCTGTGGGTAGATATGGGAACATGCAGAGCAGGAGACCCTACCTGGCATTAATGTCCAGTGCTCCCATAATGTACTTTAACCACTGAAATTATCCCAAGTTTGTTTAAATTTTTGGAAATAAACTCTTTACTAGACTGTCAGCTTGGAAAATAGGATGTTACTGAAAAAAAAAATAGTGACTCATAAAGAAAACAGATTGGTGAGAGCCACTCAATTGTGCAGTTGATGGACCAGGTGAGGTGACTTAGGAACCAACTCTGTACTTGCTGCTGTCGCTAGTTTTGGCAACTTAAAATCATCTAGACAGGTTACAGGCCATGAAAGACCTTTAAGACAAGGCCAGAGGAGGCACCTGAAGCATCCTAATTACTCAAGTTGGATCAACTGTTCAAAGACATGATTCTAGATCCAGCAGATGGGGAGAACGTGATGTCCATTACCAATGGAGAGAGTAGAACCCAGGGGAAATGCATGAATTAGAGATATAGGGTGATGGTAAAATAACCTTAGCCTCTTAGAGACCCTAGAAGACATCCAGTCTGACTCCTTCAATAGCAGAATAAAAAACTAGGGCTCCAAGAGGGAAGTGATTTGTAGAACTCACATAGCAAATGAATGGAAGACCGGAATAGAGAACCTGGATAGAGAACCCAGCTCCCACTCTTGGCCTGGGGCTCTTCCTACTAATCAATACTTTCTATGTAATAAGACTCCCCCCACCACCGCCCCAAATATTCCTTTACTTCCACACCCAGATAAGTACAGCTATTTAGTGGAGTAGGTAGAATTATTTATTAAATCATGTCAAAGCTGGGAGACAGAATCTGTTTTGAGAACACTAGAGGTTTTTAATGGATGGCGGTGAAGACTGCATTGCCAGTAGTAGAAGGATCCAGAGTGGTGAGGTCTCTCTCAACTTTGTACCCTGAGTGGCACCCCATGGGCAATTTGTGTTCATCCCCCACCAACACAGTGAGAGAGCTAAAGGCCCCGAGGGAGACCAAGATGGTGAGGGGACATGGAACCACATCACAGGTGGGGAAGGGCCATCAAAATCTATGAAAAGACTTATCCTGGAGACAATTTAGGGAACATGACCACATTCTTCCAATAGCTTGTCTTGTGTAAGCCTAAGATGTCAACTAGCTGAGGGGAGGCCACAGGCAGGAGAAAGAAGAATTTGGGTGCAGGCAAAAAATGGCTCAACATGGAACAGGCTGACCGAGGTCACAGATGTTTTCATAGTTGCCAGATTAATCCTGGGATGAGACTGTAGAAGAAACTCAAAGGAGGTTACACTGAGTGACTGTGAGGGTCCTACCCAGCCTAGAGTCTGTGGCCTGTGATATGTGCCTGTCCCACTGCACTGTGGTCAGACATGTGCTTCCAGAAAGGAGATAAGACCCAGGGGTGAAAAGCAGCAGCTCCAGAGTCAGGCTGCCTGGACTGGCGTGCTGGTCCACCGCGTCCTAGTCGGATGACTCGGGGAAAGTCACTCACTCTCTACAAGCTTCAGTTTCTGCAAGATGGGGCTAATGACAGCACTTACTCTATAGGGTCTTAATGAGGCTTAAATGGGATAATCCATTGAAGCATTTAGCACTGATGTGCATCGTCAGGGCTTGATGGATGTGGCATCTATTATAGTTAATGACAGTATTATAATTAGCATTATAATCAATGACAACAGTATTCTTGTCAATAGGGAAAGTTGGGCACTGCCTCCGATGACCATTCTGCTTTTCATGGCAGTGTCTGGCTAAACGTGTTCATCTCTGATGCTCTCATTACTTACACTCTGGGAACACTGGAATGTCAAGGAAAGCATGTCCCTATTTGCTCTGCGTTACTCTAGTCGGCAGCATCTGTGAGCACTGGTTGGGGGGGGGGTGCTTCAGAAACTGTCTCAGCCCACATTTTCCTATGAGCCACCCATGGACAGGCAGCGTAAGAAGTTCTGCGTCAAGTATGGTCACTCTGCGCAGCCTGCCAGCCCTCAGATGTGTGGCAGAGGTGGGGTGCGGGGAGGCCGCTGTGCTGGGGATGCTCTGTGGCGTGGGAATTGGCCTTGAGGGTGGCCCAGCACCCAGCAACAAGGCTAGCTGTGGTCAAGTACATGCGGTGCTTATCGGGCCAGCCCTCCTTCAGCGAGTGCAGCCAGATGGAAGCTCTGTCGGGAGAGGTGTGCTCTGGGTGGTCCCCAGCACCAGAAAATGTACTGGTTCTGGTCTGGTGCAGGGTGCCATCCTGGCAGCTGGATAGGGACCCACATGGAATCTGGAAACTGCCTGTAGGGGTGTCCACATTCCTAACACTCATTGGTCCCATCTGGTCCACAGGCAACTCTGTCAAGAAAGAATGATCCTCCACATTGGGAAGTGACTAGAGGGGTGGAGGGGAAGAGGGGGTTTGGGGTTTATTTTGGAAAACTTGTGCTAGGTGGTTTCCATCTTTATTATTTTCCGTCCTCACAGATATGCTATCCACCTTTCTTCAGAATGAGGAAACTGAGGCTTGCGGAGTTTATGTATCTTGCCCAGCTGGGACAAGTCGGTGGGCTGAGTTCAGAAGTCCATTCTCCAAGACACTCATAAGCCTGGACATGGCCAGGGTGAGGTTATCAGGACAGGACCAGGCGGGGGCTCTGGGGGCTGAGAATCCTGGGCACAGAGAAGCAGTGCTGTCGTGCACAGATCCAGATGGTGGGACAGTCCCGAGAAGTGCCCCATTCAAGCTCCTGTGACCCAGAGAAGCTGATGTTTGTTTGGGTCCAAATGAGCTCATGAGCCTTCTCTGCCTCTCTCTAACCAGGGTCTTCACTGTCCCTTAGCCATGTGACTCTGACACTCCAGGCTCAGTTTGACTACTGTGCCCTTGTTCATGCTGTTCCCCCTGCCTGCAATATCCCCCGTCTTTTCTTTCCATGATCAAAACTCAATGCATTCTTCTTGGTCAGCTCATGGCAGTGGAATTGGCCTTGGAAAGTTGCAGTTAGATATAGCTTGTGAAGTAACTGCACAGCAGAGGAAGACAGAGTGGGAGATGCTCGCGAAGCCATCACTAGGTGCCAAGATAGAAAAGACATCTTCTTTTACCCAGCAACTGTTTACTAACCACCTACTGTGTGCCAGACACTATGTGAGATGTTGGGGATATAAAGGTGAGTGAAACAAGTCATGATCCCAGCATAATTTACTATGTGTGTGAAGAGACATTATTCAAACAAATGCACAAACATATACTTACAAACTGGGGACTATGCAAATATATGACAAGAATCCCGTTCTAGTCTGATGGTGGGTGGAGTGGTCAAGGAATGCTCCCTCTGAGGAAGTGTCCTTTGAGTTGAAATATGAAGGATGAATGGGAGCTGCTAGGCAAAGGGGAGCAGAAGAGAGTTCCATACAGAGGAACGGCATGTTCAAAGGCCCTGAGGCCCTGCAGCTGAGCAGAGTTAGACCAGGGCTGCCCATCACGTGTCCAGAAAAGGTGCTTGTCTCCCCTTGTCCCTCTCCTTGGTCCTAAGGCCTGTGCTCCCTGCCCCCAAACCATGGGCTTTAGGCTAATTACTGGACTTCTCTGGTTTGCAGAGTTAACTCCACCTCAAAGTTCTCACCATCTGTGGCTTATATGAGTCCTTCTCTAATAATTCAGCTTTGGGAATTTTCATTTTCTCTGCATTTCTGATGCATTTGACGTGTTGGCTGATTGTTTCGGATTTGTGAAATGCTGAATAGTAGAAAGAAGATGAACTTTGCTGCCAGGCATATGTGGATTTAATTCCTAGCTGTGTGACCTCTGACAAGTTTCTTATCTATCCTGAGTCTGGTTTTCTTTATCTACCCAATGAAAATAATGCTACGTATCTTACAAGTGAGTTTTAAGAATCAGATTTAATATGCATAAGGATTAATTTAATATGGGTAAGGTGCATCTGTTTTGTTCACGGTGGGTTTCCACCAATGCCTGAACTCATAGTAGCCACTCAAGAAACATTGACTGACTGAACGAGAGCTCGGGTGCTGTGGATGTATTCAGGTGTTCAAGGCGGAGGTGGTCTTTTTCTTCATTACCACTGACACCATCTGCCCACCACACTGTCAGCCCGGCCAGGTTGTTCAAAATGACCAGGAATTGGCTTTATCACTGCCATTACCCATTTTGACCAGAGAGGGCAGCAGTTAGCATTCTTTACTTACGTATTTTCTTTCTTTCTTCTTTTTGTGAGGAAGATCGGCCCTGAGCTAACATCTGCCAATCCTCCTCTTTTTGCTGAGGAAGACTGGCCCTGGGCTAACATCCATGCCCATCTTCCTCCACTTTATATGGGACGCCGCCACAGCATGGCTTGCCAAGTGGTGCTTTGGTGCACGCCGGGATCTGAACCGGCGAACCCCGGGCCGCTGCAGCGGAGCGCATGCACTTAACCACTTGCGCCACCGGGCCGGCCCCATGTATTTTCTTTAAAACAGAAGTTGGCCTCCTTAAAAGGCACGTGAGTCTTATCTCCACCCATTCCTCCACACCTGCAGGATTCGATATCCCTCATTAACTGCCTTGGGGCTTGAAGATCTACAGTCTGGCCTTGTGTATCCTCATACCTGTTTCTGCCCACGTACTGAGGCTGTGAGCTGGAGGGGAGGTTCTGAGTGTGCTGGGCAGGAGAGCACCTGCTTTAAATGGGACCCTCCCAGCTGTGTCCACTTAGTGTCCACACTGTTCCTGGCTGAAGTTAGGTGAGTTAAAGAGGGGAGAGGGGAAGCTTGACTGTTTTAATATCCACCCAAAGGGTAAGGTATAAACATACCACAGTCCTCTTGGCGTCTGTGCTGTATGATCCCCAGAGACAATGTTGCTTGTTCAAACCACAGCAAAGTTTCCCAACCATCCCTGGTGCATTTGAGAGCAGATTCGCTGTCTGTCTGCAAAGATGCATCTGCGGGCCTGGCATGCAAATGGGGGAAGTGGTCCCTTGGCTTAACGGTCCCTTGGTTTTCCTGCTCCTGGTCCTATCCCGGAGTCCCTCGGCTCTCCCAGCTAACAAAATCCCAATTAGCGGAAAAATAAAATACTACAGACAGCTCCTGAGATGTTGCCAGCTGTTCTGGTCTCACACACTGACCTGACCTGAAAGCTCGAAGTTCTGAGAACCGTTGGTCTGCACGGTATTTTTCTGGGCACTGCTTCAAAGGCGCTATGGTTGAAGACCAGGCTGCTATTCTGGTGGCATCTTGTGTGGGATAAAGTTTCCCATGGGCCCCCGGGGAGGGCTGGAGCGCTTGGGAGAGGCAGGGGGTTCTGAGCACGTCTGGCCAGTGTGGCCGCATGACTGTGAGCAGGTCAGCGCCTCTGAACCCTCAGTGGGGTAGAGCTTTCTAGAGGTCAGCGTGCACCCTAGATTCTGGGATGCTAAGCCAGCCAAAACATCCAAGGCAAAAACCACTCTAAAGGTTAAGGGGCTTGAGAGGAGGGTCCGAGGGAAGAGAGGGATTCATTAAATCTTGACTTTGAGGATCAGAAATGGGATGTGAACTGATGGGATGTGAATAGGACAAGTGGTGGGCCTGAAGCAAAGTAGGACAAGGCTGGACTTGCTTTTAGGGATGTCTTGAGGCTTTGGGGGCCCCCTGTCAGCCGACCATTCAGGCACCCACTTGGGCACATGTTATCCTAAGGGCTGGGGGCAGGGACGGAGTGGGAAGTCTTCATCACTGCCTTCAAAGAGTGGAAACCCACCAAGAAATGAGAGAGGTTGAAGCAAGACCCAGCCTACCAAGCTGGGCGTCCCTGCCTACCTCTTGACTTCCACCTCTCTGCCCTTGTCACACTGTCATCTGTCAGAGTGCTTTCCATCACTCCAGTGGGCCAGGCTCTCAGCCTCCAGGCCTTTGCTCTGCTCCCTCCTCTACCTGGGGCCTCTCCTCCTCTTTCCCTTGGCCGCCGCGTGGTGATGTCTCAGCTCCCACTTCAGGCATGACGTCTCCCCCAGCACGTGTCCATAGCACCTCCCTGCCCTGCTGGGTGCGTCTGCTGCCTGCTTCTGCGGCTCCCTGGACTATAACCGCCTGTCTTCTCGTCTCCTAAGATAGAAATAAGCTTCCCGAAGCGGGGGACCCTGTCTACCTGCTGACTGCTGAATCCCCAAGACACAGTACAGGATCTGAGGCACTCAGTCCTTCAGACACTTCTGAGTGAATAGTGACTAGTGAAATGAGCTAATTCCAGTACCCGTGATAGGACGGGAAGGAGGAGGAGGAGGAGGGGGAAGAAGGAAGAGAGGGAGGAGACGGCGGCACCTCTGACCTGTAGGACGCTGGTGGGTCCTCTGACCGTGGGTTTCTCATCTGTAGGTGGAGTTAGGGGACTGCCCCACCGCCGAGAGATCAACATGTTAACCAACGTGTTAACCAGGGCCTCCTGTCACAGGACCCCACGGCTCACCTCTCTCTGGGTGTGAATCTTCAGTGTTTGGGGATCAGGGTCCCATTTCAGCTTCTCAGATCACACTCTCACCTGCCTCCCTCTTCTTTTCTGGGTGAGCCTTAGAACTAGGACTTCTGACCCCTCACTCCAAGAGCCTAAACATGAAACCATCTCTGTCTTCCTTTATTGTGTTACCTTCCATTCCCTCCTGCAGCCTCATTCATGCATTCAACAAACATTTTGGGAACCCCTGCCATGTTCTAATTACCGTGCCAGGTGCTGGATTCCCAGATGCAGTCCCTACCATCTAGTAACTCAGGCCAGTGAGCACCAAGTACCTGATCAGTAAGGTAGAACAGGTGCAGGAAGAAAGGAAGCTGTGCAGAAGGCAGGAGGGATTAGGTTGGCCTGGGATGGGCAGAAGGCTTCCTGGAGGAGGTGGCATTTCAGCTGGGTGGGTCTGGTAGGGAGACAGAGGTGTGGGCAGATGCATGGGAAGGAAGTCATTGTCATGGAGACAAGGGGCGTCACTGGACAGGTCAGTATAGCGGGGGTGGGGGTGTGATGAGGGGTGCTAGAAGCTTTGGAGTGGTGTGGCTTGAGGTGGGGCCTCAGTTCTGGAGAGCCAGGTACACATCCCTGAGCTTGAATAATCCTGTGGATGCTGCGAAACCAAGGGAGGCTTAGGTGGGGATGTGGGTGGGGTTGTTGCTCTCATTTGTTCCTGGGAGAAAGAGGGAGGCTATGGGAAAAGGACACCTTTCCCACTTACTATGCTTGACATTCCCCTCCTAACTCTGCTTTGCGGAGTACAAGCCTCAGCAATTCTAATCATGCTTGTGAACACTTTGGGGCAGTCGCCTTACTGGCCTCTTAGAAATCCAGGTCACAGCAACACCCTCTCCCTTTGCAGATGGTCCTCACTCCCCAGGTCGGTCAGCCCTGAATCCAGGAACCAGCCAGCCCTGTGACTTTTGCCCTGTCCTGGACCACATGATCCATAGTTTTCTGCACTGGAAGAAATTGAGAGTGGCTGACTTTAAAAGTGGTTAGATTAGAAACGAAAGGTATTAATCCCAAGTCTAGGCGTATGCCTAGGCGATGACTCTTAAATTTGGTCTTTTAACATTTTAAAAATGGAGGTCACCACTTAAAACATGAAAGGGAGTGAGATGTAGATTTTGTTTGTGTTCCTTTTTGGATTATCTCAATGTTCCAGGCAACTTGACATGTCTGAGTTCGTGTCCCCTTTCCTGCCTTCTCTGGCCCCTTCATTTCACATACAGCAGACGTCAGCCGGGCCCCTGTGTGTTTCCTGGCCTGCTCAAGCAGAAATCCATAGTGCTAACAAGGTGAGGAGAGCTAGAAGCCCACACATGCCCCTCCTCCCCCTTTGCCAGGAGGCCCAGCACAGGGCATCCCCAGGACAGCCTTGCCTCGGGGACCCCAGAACACAAGGCAGGCACTGAGAAACAAGACTCTGTGCAGAGAGAGGTTTTAATATCCTCCCGCTTTTAATAGCTTTCCCTGAGATGGAAACTTGGGTTGAAATGATTTGCAGCTCTCCAGATTTTTCTGAGTGTGTGTGTGTATTTGGGTTTATTTTTAGCCGCAGGGGTTCATTTCTTGCCAAAAAACCTGCTTAAATAAAACCAAGATTAATATTTTTACTTAACGGAAAGAGGACAGGCTTTGAACTGGAGCCTCCCTATCTTGATGGAGAGTGCATCTTGACTGTCTGGCTGCGGCTTTGACATCAACAAAAAGGGCCTTTGAAACTGACGAGAGAGCAGTGCCTTCAGGGGACCAGGGTGGGATGCAGGAAGAGTCTATTTCTGAGATGGCTCCGAGAGCATTCTTCCTCACACAGGCTGCCCTGCCCTGCCCCCCTCATGTTCTCCCCGGCCATTTTCCCCGGAAAGGCAGGAGGTCAGATCTGCCCTGGCTTTGCTAAGAGCCGGACTGGGATTCAGCCTCGCTCCCAGCTGCTTTCCTTAGCCCCTCCCCACCAGGTCTGCTCCAGGCATCTGCTTCCTTTGGATTCAGATAAAGCAAACTGAGGCTCTTGCCTGGGATAGGCTGAGGCCCAGATCCGCTGTCACCTCCAGAGAGCTCCTGACACCCCCCCCGGGACAGACTTCACCCCTCTTTGTGGCACACCGGCTCTTGGTTCTTGCTTGTTCTGCCGTGTTTGCCAGACTTGAATGTCCTTCACCTGTTTCCTTATTTGTCTTTCTTAACTCTGACCCCTGAGTTCCTCGGGGCCTCATTTTTCTCCGGGGGCCCTGTGAACTGAGCACAATACTCCATAAATGATGGCTGAACACATGTGTGTCTGACTCCTGGACTGAGAACTGCCATTATCCCTTTTTGATAGAATAAGGCTCAGAAAGTCTTGGTCATTTGCCAGAGCTTACCCGAGGGAGTTATTTCTGTATTTTTTAAATCACCCTCCATGTGTGTGGCACTTTTAGCTTCATGTATTCAGCACATACATATCAGGCCCTTCTGTGTGCCAGGCTCTCTTCTGATCACTCGGGCTACGGCAGTTAGTAAAACAAAGACCCTGCCCTCTCGTGAGGCGGGCGTTCTAGTGGGGAGAGACCATCGTTGAACAAACAAGTGGCTATATCACAGGTCAGAGGGTGGCCCATGCTACAGAGCACAGTACGGCTGGCCGGGGATATAGAGAATGCATGGGGCAGGGATCTGGGGGGATCATGGGAGGCCCCCTGGCCAGGTGATATTTGAAACAGGTGAGGGGGCCATGTGGCTACTGAAGGCAGAGTGTTCCAGCAGGGGGACTGCAAGGACAAAGGGCCTGAGGGGGTGTTTGGGGTGATGGAGGATTAGTAAGGAGGCCGGGATGCTAGAGTGGAACGAGCTGCCATTTCCTGAGATGGGGATGGCCATGGGAGGCCCAGGTGTGGGTGAGGGCTGTTATCAGGAGCTCGGTTTGGGATGGTTGAATTTGCGATGTCTTATTAGACTTCTGGGTGTACATGTAGACCGGATGTAGACGCTTGGATATATGACTTAAAGGTTACGGGAGTTCTGGGTTGGAGGCTGCAAAAATGTGGGAGCTGTCAGTTGTACAGACGGTATGAAAGCCACAGGCTGGATGTGAATAAGAGGATGAAGAACCCACTGCTGACTGGACTGAGCACTGTGGAGGTCATAACAAGAGCTGCTTTGATGGCGTGCGGGAGGGGGCTCAGGTCCTCACAAGAACCTGTCTAGGTTGGTAATCATCACCCCAATTCATAGGCTGCGATGGGAAGTGACTTGCCCAAGGTCACGCAGTGACTTCATCCAGGTTCCACGCGCTCCAATCCTGTTCATTCCAGTGCATCACGGCCACTTCTCTCGGGCTCTTCTTGGTCTGATCTGTCAGCTTCTGAGTCTTTTTAGGGGGGCTTTTGGGGTTTGGGGTTGTGGTAACAAATAGGCTGGGAACCAGAAGGATCCAATGAAGGTGGGCTTAATTCCTAAGGCTCTTTCCTCAAACGTGGACTTCATCAAAGTGTCCCCAAAGAGGCAGCAGATAACAGAGGAGGGCCTTGAAAACGGTCACTGGAGGTGGATACTGAAGATCCTCAGGGGAGGAGGAAATGCTGACTCGCAAGAATTCTTTTGGGTCCCTTGCTGTCTTCCTCTGATTAGCACGCTTAAGAATCTGCAAGTAATCACCCTCAGCAACCTAACAGTATATCATCTGTTTCCCTTCAGGGTTACAAAGTTCCTTTTTACATATACATTCTCTCATTTGATTAATCAGTCTAACTAACCTCAGACTTGTAGTGCTGTGAGAAACCTTAGGGATCATTGAGTTTTATGGTTTTTAAGTTATTTTTTTTCTTCCATGAAAGCCTCGCTGGGGAGCACAGTATGCTCAACAGATGATGCACTGTTATATTGCTGATGATTCCTTGTGGATTATTATTACCGACCAGAGGATGTGTGTGTGTGAATGATTGGGAAAGGGTGGTGGGGTGGTCAAGGGGTCGTGGGGGACATTGGGAGCTTATCCGGGGTCCTTCCTCCTAGGGACCAGTCCTCCCCTCTGATCCTTAGCAGAGCTGACAGTGGGGGTGGGGAGGTGCAGAAAACTTAGGAACTATTTGGCAATCAGTACAAATCTCGTGGAAAGGTTTTTAGGCAGTCTACTTTCCTGGGAGACCTACCAATTTTTTTTTTCCACTGGGATGCAAAACTGCTCTCGGGGTACCTAATCCTCTTTTCCACAGTTGGACAATGGGGACAATAGTAGCCACCTCACAGCGTTATCATGAGGATAGAGTGAGATGGCATGCACCCACTGCTTGGCGCGTAGGAGGGGTTCAAGCAATGGTAGTTGTGGTTATCAATGTATTCTAGTTCCTTCCCTCCCCTCTAGACTTACTGATGGGAGGCAATGAAATGCAAGGAGATGATGATTAATTAGCAGGTGGGCTGGCTGGAGGAGCACGGGAGCCTGGCTCTGCCTTTCCTGGACAGGCTGAAATGCAGGATCTCCAGGGTGCACAGGATCAGGGAATTGCTTAGTGGGCTGAGCCGGATGGACTGTGAGCCTGCCCCACTGCGGGGTCTCTTATTCTTTGCCACGAGCACTCTGGCCTCAGGAAGGACCCTTCCTCGGTCATCCTGTGGGGATGACAACCAGGAAGTAAACATCTACTGACTTGACTATTAGACAAGCTGGATGACAGGCTTCCCTCCTTCCTCATTTCTGGTGGGCTTCCATGGGGGTGGGCATCATTTTAACACTCCCAGACTCCTCTTTTGCTCCAAGTCCAAGCCTAGAGAGACAGGCGAGCCCACGGTCCAGGCTTTTCTGCCTACCTAGATCCTGCCTGCTGGGTTCCCATCAGAACAGCCTCCTCCCTGGGGTTGACACTAACAGTGACTTCTGCTTTTGGAGAAATTCATTCTACCTGCAGGCCAGGTGTGCCTTTCTTATCCTCACTGTCTTCCTAAAAACATACCTCAAGCCAGCAAAATCATTCTACAGGGCCTTTGGAGAGACAGGAATGGGGCTCTGTGTGTGTGTGTGTGTCTTTGTGTGTGTGTGGTAGTGGTAGCATCTCACCCGCTAGATGGCTGAATCAACTCCTGTATCCTGGAGAGCATCTGTACTGCTCTCAACAGGATGCTTAGGCAGAATCTGGAGTCTGAAGTTGGTGTACATTAATTCAGTTAAAGGATCCTTGATCTAAAAACCAGCCAAACTTGGCCTTCCAGCCTGCCAGTAGGAAAGTCTAACCATTAGTTTGGGGTAGAAAGGTCTGGATTTGATTGAAGATGGTTGGATGGGAGGTAGAAGGAGAGGGTGAGAGGCAGGGGCCAGCTCCTGGGTATCTTATCCCCCTCTGACTACGCTGATGAACAGCAAATGTGCAATTTCTGGACATACCAGTAAGTTGCACTGGAAGCTGAATCCTGTTTGCCATCAGAATTGGTTTTTGTTCAAAACTTGTGCTGGTTGTGGTCTATATTACTATGGATGGAGGTGCGGGCAGGCAGCACACAATTATTTTTGGAAAGGATGTGCCTTGTTTCGCTTGTTTTTGCAAGCTCTTATGAGCCTTTCCCACCCCCCCCCCCAAATTATTTAAAGGAAGACAAGATCATTCAATAGAAATATACCTTTACACCTGGATCCTCAGGTGTATTATATGTATTTAAGAGGGCCCCACATATATTTACAGAATGCCAATTACAGAAGCACACACAGCCTGGTCAGTTTCTTCCTACATACTTTTAAGTTAAAATACTGTTTACTCTGTTTTCTTTTTCTTTTTTTTTTAAAGATGATTCTTAAGATCTCTTTTAGTTCTTTTTTTTTTTAATTATATTTATTTATTTTTTTCCCCCAAAGCCCCAGTAGATAGTTGTACATCATAGTTGCACATCCTTCTAGTTGCTGTATGTGGGACGCGGCCTCAGCATGGCCGGAGAAACGGTGCATCGGTGCACACCTGGGATTCGAACCCGGGCCGCCAGCAGCGGAGCGCGCGCACTTAACCGCTAAGCCACGGGGCCGGCCCTACTCTGTTTTCTTTTGACCTCCTTACCCCCAGAAGTCCAGAGTCCCTTCCCAGGAGGATAAGAAGCTCCAAGACTGAGGTTTAGGCTGTACCTGCCCCCCGACCCCCACCGGCCTTTCTCTGACTGGTGCTTCTGTACCTTGGAGATCAGCCCTCTAGCCATGAACTTTTAAACTTTGTCTTCCCACTAGACGGCACTCTGTGGAGGAAGGAAATGGGACTTCTATTTCTTGCACTCCCACTGGCACCCAACCCAAATTTCCCAGACACCAACCCAGTTCACGCCCATGTTGGTTTAGCTGCTGGAGGACACAGGGTAGACAGTGTGGGGCCACTCTCCGTGTGGAAGAGAATAAAGACAACCTGTGTCCATCCAGCCCATCTGTAAACCTGGCTTCTAGCTGCCACATCAAGGTGGCAAGAGGAGCCCGACGTGCTATCAGCTCCGAGTTTGGAAACTGTCTTCTGTTGTTGTTGGAAAACCATGACCTCCCCTCACCTTTCCTGTCCACTGTGGCCCCCGGGCCAGCGGATGCCTCGGGAGCCCCCTTATTGCCAAACAGGAAAGCACAAAACAGCACGCCTTTGAATTGCAGAGGAGAAACTGAAGCAAATAAAGACATATTAATTCACAGACCAAATAGGCAGATCTGGGGTTGGCTGGCGATTTTACTTTGGAAGGACTTTGGGAATCTATTTGGGAGAGCAGAAGGTTATTTAATTTTAGTTCAGTTTAGTGAAGTTTTGTTTTTGTAAGGAAAACATTGGTGTGGCCTCTCTGCTGGGCCGTCTCTGCCTCAGTCTTTCTGCACTAGGACCACAGGATCTTCTTTGGTCCTGATGGGCCGCTCTTGAGTTATGCGTGGGTGATGAGATGGGACAGGTACTTGTGAGGGGTGGGTGTTCCAGGCCTGAAAACACCTCACACGTTTGTTCTGACCAGTTCATGTGTGCTTCCCCACCTCTCCTTGAAATTTCAGAAGGCCAGAGTATTTTGATGAGCTTGCCTTTCTTCTCATCCTAGGGCAAACTCCCAGGCCTTAGCTTATAGTGCATGGTAGAAGCCTAAAAATGCTCAGGAGGGACAAATAACAATAGACATCATGGTCATGGTGGTCATGCTAATAACAGTGACAGCAAACACATGGGGCTTGGGATGGGCCACCCACTGTTCTCAGTGCTTGTACTTAACACTCACAGCAACTTTATGAGGTATTGTTATTATCATTCCTGTTTTATAGATTAAGAATTAAAGGCACAGAGGGGTTTAGTAACTTCCCAAAGGTCACACAGCACTAGTGCTGGGATTTGAACCCAGGCAGTCAGGCTCCAGAGCTTTTCAATGCTATGCCATGTTGTTGCTGCTCCACTAGTAATAAGTACATCACTTATAAGCCACGTGAGGGGCACTGGGCCAAGACAATCAGAGAGATTTAGGAGGGAAGAGCTCCAGGGACACAGGGGTTTGCCTGAGGTCACACGGTAATGGTGGAACTTAGACTCAAATGTGGCTTCCTGACTACAAAAACATACTCTCTTTTCACTGAACTATTCTCAGATGACAAGATTCCAAGCTCAGGCCATTTCAGGGTAAGGAAGCAATTGGCTCGCTGCGCGTGCAGAAGCTTCCAGAAGTACCCAGCTTTATGGGAGAGGTCTGCTTATGACATGTTATGTCTAAATGAAGTCAAGCCATTTTTGAGCCAGGAAAGGGTAGATGTTGCTATTTAAAGGAATCCCTTTTGCTTTTCTTCCCCCCCTGGGGAAAGACTCATTCCCTAGTCTACCTTCTGGGTTAATGAAGCAGTGGAAGATGGAGCCAAATCAATTCAGGAAGAATCAATAGGAAAGTTCTGGCAGAGATGCTTTCTGTCCGACAGTTAAGCTGTTACAACCTGCCTGTGGGAGTTAATGTAGAGGAAATCGTCCCTGGGCCTCTGGGAGGATGGCTCCCTGCCGAGGATGCTGCTGTGAAGTTAGACACAGAGGTGGATACGGAATCTTGAGGGAACTTGGCCTCAGATCTTGCCAACCTCTCGTT
The DNA here is from genome assembly GCF_020826845.1 of Diceros bicornis minor. NCBI lineage: Eukaryota > Metazoa > Chordata > Mammalia > Perissodactyla > Rhinocerotidae > Diceros > Diceros bicornis. The sequence continues at coordinate 16,166,374 of NC_080764.1, read as the reverse complement.
TTTACAGCAGACTTGGAAACAGCCACTCGCCTCCTCCCCATCTGAGCTGCCTCTGCTAAACCGCTAACTTTGCCAGTGGGCTCCGTGTTTTGCCATTCTTGGCAAGGAAGGTCTGGAGGGGCCGTCGATTCATCTGGGTCCTGACTTCACATCTGACTGGGAGAGTAGGATCCAAGCTCATTCGGGGAGAAAGAGGACAGAATCCCGTCGGGATGGGGGAATTGGTTCCTAGTAAAGATTTTTTTTAAAAAGATTAGAGTCAAAGAATGGAGAAACATGATGGAACATCCAAAATGGAGAAGGACACAGAGCTACTAGAATGGGCAGGGGTGTGTGTGTGTGTGTGTGTGAAGGGTATTCTGCTTAACAGACATTTACTGAGCACCTACTCTTTTTGGGGCTAAGTACAACTTGAGGTAGGAAAGAGTGACAGAATCTCAGAGCTGGAAGAGTGTGAAGGGTATTCTGCTTAACAGACATTTACTGAGCACCTACTCTTTTTGGGGCTAAGTACAACTTGAGGTAGGAAAGAGTGACAGAATCTCAGAGCTGGAAGAGTTCAATTTGTGATTCAAAGCATGGCTGCTGTACATGCAAAATCCATTCCATTCTGGTCAAGGTCCTAGCCTGAGTGCATCCAGCCCCCCTTGATGGAGACACTCTGGCCCTGTGGCTGCCACCCCCCCCACCCCGGCACTTTCATTGCTAGTTCTTATCAGATGACTTTTCCTTTGGTTGAGCCAATGAATACGACTTCTCTGCAATTTTCAAACTGTCTTCACGACCTGTCCATTCGGTCCTCCATGTGATGGTTTTACAAATATCTGAAGACAGCTATTGTGTGCTTCTTTTTCACTCTCAGACACAGTCTCTTATAATCTCCAAGTCAATCCCTCCTTCTCTGTGTTCCCACTGCTTGTAGTAAATGCCTCTCTTCCAGCCTTCCAGACTGGGTCTGTCTAATTATTTTCATCTTCATAGTCAACTAATATTTACTGAGCAACTCCGTTCTCCCACGCTGTAGTAAGAAATTTCATAAGATCTTTTCTTTAATTCTCATTCCAATTCTCTGACATAAGTAGAGTCACACCCTCTTTACAGATGAGAAAACTGAGGCTCAGAAAGAGAAAGTGGCGTCACTTCTCTGTCAGCTTCCTCATCTGTACAACGTGGGTGCTAACAGTGCCCTCATAAGGCGGTTGTGAGGAGTAAATAAGTGAGATGTTCCATTGCACAGAATACGTGTGTGATAAATGGGAGCTACTTTTCTGGTAACAATCCTTCCATGGTCAGCCCATTTCATTTTTGTCAATGACAATGATAATAATGATGATATTAATAACATTTATCTAACGTACACTACATCCAAGACATGGTGGCAAGAGTTTCACATGCATTATCTTGCCTAATCCCTTCGGTTAAGGAGATTGGTACCATTGTTATCCTGGTTTTATAGAAGAGGAAATTGGAGGCCAGAAAGGTTGCTTGCTCACAGTCACAATAGCCATAAAGAGCAGAGTTGGGATTGGAACAGTTCGGTTGGCTCTGAGTCCCTGCTCCCAACTGCTCGCCGCTCCACTACACCCTAATTGGGCTACCCTCTACTGCATTTAAGTGCTGGGTACCAAGGGCCCCATCAGAATGCCAACTGGGGCATGGAAAGAAGGTGGGGGGCATCACAAGCCTGCCGGCATATCAGGACACGGCGAATTGATACATGCAAAGGAAGAACCCCAGATGAAGTGGCGCTCAGGAAGGGGTCCTGGAGAAAGAGGGAGGGCAAAAAGCTCTACCAGGAGAAGTAGATTTTGGATTATGGTGAAACCAGAGTCAAGAAACCTTCCTGCAGGGGTGAGTGCAGCCTAGGAATTTCCGGCATTGGCAATTGTGAACATTCGGGGTAATTAACTCGAATGATGACTGCCTTCCTTTTCTCCTCCATTCCTCCCCCGACCCAGTGTTTCTCATCTGAATTCTTGCTCTTATAAACACAATCATCTATTCGAGTTGGCTCAGAGGTAAGAAAGCAATTCCAGGCACCCTGGGGGCTGGAAGCCTGAGCTGAGATGTGGTCCCTGACGTGGTGCAGGCCTCCCTAACCTCCTCCCTGTCTCTGTCTTGCCTTTTTCTGCAGTGATCCGGGCCAAGGTGGTGGGCAAGAAGTTGGTGAAGGAGGGGCCCTTTGGCACGCTGGTCTACACCATCAAGCAGATGAAGGTAAGTGACAGCAGCCCGGCTCCAGGAGGGTTCCTGTGTTTTTTTGCCAGAAGAGTCCTGGCCGAGGGAGGCAAGGTGGGTGTGCATTTGCTCAGTGTCTGAGTCCCAGACCCAGCCTGGAGAGGGCATTGCTGAGGCAGCAGAAAGGGATGGGCAGGGAGCAGGGCATGGTGGCTGCTTCATCCCAGAGCCAGTGCAGGTGGAGTACCGCAGAGGTCGTTGTTAAGAGGCTGGGTTCTGGAACCAGAGAGCAGACAGCTGTGTTACCTGCTAACTGCTAACCTCTGGGCCTCAGTCTTCCCATCTGTAAAATGAGGAGGTTGGACGAAATTGTCTTACGAGTTCTTCCAACCTCTGACTTCTTGAGTTTCAACAATGCCTACTGGTCTATGCAGTTGAGGTTACGACTCACGTTTAACCCCTCGAGTCTTTACATTAAACTTGTGCTGATCATAGGAACTGCACCCCAAGGTAGCAACTGTACCCTCTTTGCCAATTTTCCCAGCTCTAATCATCTTCTTGCATCCTGGCTAGTTAGCACCGTTTACTAAGCCTATTCGTGCAATTGAACATATTTCTGAGCATATTAACATTATGAGGCACATTCAGGAAGTTCTTGTTCTTAAGAAAAAGAACATCAGATCTGAAACCTAGAGAACCTGCTTCCTATGCTCAGCTCCACTCCCACATGGCTTGCTTACCTTGGAATCGTCCCTTTTCCTGAGCCTCAGTTTTGCCGTCTGTTAACAGTGTGGGGTTGGGCTTGTGCCCTTAAGAGCCCTTCTCCACTCGGGCATTTCAGGATCCCAAGAGTCCTGGGACACTCGCTGTGTTACTTCTAAGCAGGAGCTGCTGTGGGTGCCGGAAGGGGTAACTTACGTTTGCCCCAGTGCAGAGGTTGGGGGCTTCACCCCGAACAACTCAGCAGCTGGTCCGTCACCCCACCTTTGTAGCACTTCCCTCTGTGCGGGGCTCTGTGCCAGGAGCCGTGAAGTCCACAAGGAAGATGCGGTTCCTGTGCTTAGGAAGTATAGTCAGGAGGAAAGACACCTGTGCGTGAATCACCAGAAGTTCGAGATGGGGTGTGCTCAGGTCCAAGAGAACTGGCAGCCCCATTTACTCATGCTTATATCTGCATCCCTAGCAATTAGGGTGGGACCCAGCATGTAACAGGGACTTGGTGAATGCTTGTCCATCTAATGAGGGAACGAGGGTGAGACCCCACTGGCCTGAAAACTCCCCAGAGGAGACAAGCCTTGGCACCTGGGTAGAATTGAGTCTGAGGAGTGACCCAGCCCACGGGTGGTACCCAACCATCCCGGAAGCAGACCTCCAGGCCTCACTATTCCTGCGTCCTGAGGCCTGAGGGTAGATGTACTAAATTTGTGGAACCTGTTGCTTTGGATTCCATTTTGGAAACATCCACAGCCTTCTGGTTATGTAATGTCCAGAGTCAGCCCTGGCCAGCTGCCCTTGGCTGCCCGAGCTTGGTCATGGGACCAGCTTATGTCTTCAGACGGCCACGGGAAGAGAAGAGTGGGCAGAGGGGGGAACGAACAAGATCAACAACAACCCAGAAAACCCACTGTGCAACCCCTGGCAGCTGGCGAGCGGATGCCAAAGCATATTAGACAAAAGCAGAGGATCAGGAAACATATTCCCCGCCTGCTCTGGAAAAGTCCTTCATATTATGAGACACTCTGTGGCCAGCAGAGAGCTGCGAGGGGAAGAGCTGGGAAGCAGTGGCTCCTACGTTTGCCTAGCTTCCCTGCTTCCTTCAGGGCCAGGGTGACCAGAGGCCCTTCCTGTGGGCAGAATGTCCCATTCTGTGCTCGCTGGTGTCAGACCAGCCACTGGGGGTGTTTAGAGGCCAGATAACATTTGCTCACCCATCAGCTTCAGAGCACACACACCCACTCTCAGGCCCGTGGTCTCACGCTGTCCATTCACTATCCTTCACCCGGGGTCATGGAATCAGGGTGCTGGGTGTTAGAAAGGAAAATCCCTTGTTCTACTTCTGACAGAGGCTCAAAGGGGAAATGACTTGCCCAGAGTTGTGCATTTAAAGGCAAATCTGTTCCCAAGCTGAGGTGTCGAGATTCCTTCTCAATCCTGTGTTTTCTTTACACGACTGCCCCAATCTCCCTGCCATCTTACTTTGATCATCCATCACTATAAATGCCTTTTGTTAACTCTGCCCCTCTTACCAGCCCAATAGTAGATAACCCATAGAACTGGGCATTGCCCTTCTGTCTCAAGAGGCCACTGGATTCTGCTGGTCTCTGGGTACCAGTCTGCTAATCAGAGTGGGAGTAGACCATCTGACCGTCCCTCCCCACCCCCCACCCCCCCACCTCTCTCCCTTCCTCCCTCTCTCCCTCCTTCCCCCTCTGAGCTGGGGATACAAAGATAATATTTGTTACAATGAATATAAGACTCCACACAAGTAACATTTATTGAGCATTTCTATGAGCCAGGCATTGTGCTCAGCCTTGGCATGGATCCGTCCTCACAGCACCCTATGAAATAGATACACATTATCCTCTATTTTACAGGTGAGGCAATTGAGCCTTGGAAAAGTTCTGTAACAGTCAAGCTCTTGTGGCTAGAAAGTGGCAAACCAGAGTGAAACTATTAGAGTCTTTGCCAACAAGGAGATCACAGAGCAGTGGAGCAGCAGGCTGATTCAGCATTCCCGCCCACTTTCCGGGTAACCCCCGCCATTTGTATCTAGTTCCCTCAGGGAACAAAAAAGAGGTTGGCTTGGGTTTGTGGGTTTATCATCCAGCAGTGTATCTCTTGACTTGCAACATCCTGCAAAGGGTGTACAGAAAAATCTTTGTAGAAGGGAAGGGGGAGAGGCCAGAGAGGTGAGCCTGGAGGAGTTCTGGCACCGATCCCTGGGTGGCTTTGTTCTAGCAGATTAGAGAGTCTACTCCAGAGAGGCAGATGGGGTAAGCAAGGGCTCCCTTAGAGCAGGACTAAAGGAACTTGGAGAACGTGAGAACGGGAGCCGCCCTGTCTGACCTCTCTCTTCTCTCTCAGAGTTCCCACCCACCCCCCCAAACTTCCCACCCAGATGAAAGGCGGGCAGACACTCTTTCCATATGCTAATTCCAGAACCTCTGGGCCACCTCTCAGGCATATCTTGAGTGTGCAGAGACCCACAGGTGTGTGTGTGGGGGGGTGTTTGAATGTTGAGGGAGCTTATTGCAAAGCTGAACTTGGAGATCAGCTGGAGCTGAGGCACTGGGCTATGGTGCAAAGGTGGAAGTTTCCAGAATTGGCACTCTAATCTGTTGGGACCTTATCTTCTATCAGGACCATGAGAAAGCAGTCTGCTTTCCAGGAGCTGTAGTTTGTGCAGTGGAGACATGCTTGCAGGCTGGCTGCAGGGGACAGCCCGTGGGGAACATTATGTCCCAGCTAGTCCTGGGAGGGTCCCCTGGGGAGGCCCGCTGGTCATGTGCTTTGCATGTCCTGACTCTGAGCAGGGCAGATCTGCTGGGCAATCGGAATACTTGGGCCCCAGGGACTTCCTTCAGTGGTTTGTCTAATCAAATAAGCAATAGCAGGCTCGCCTTGAAGCTCCAGCTGGAAGCCTTTCTGACCTCCCAGCCCACAGGGAACTATTCTCCTCCTCCCATTGCCTGTGACTCTTTATGGTCTGGGCCTCTCATGTAGCCCTCTGCAGAGACTGCCTCCATTCCCATGTGCTCTGCCTCCCGCCTTAGACAGCCCACTCTGTAAGAGAAAGACCATGCTGTTGGTATCTCAGTCATGTCTCTGAAACTCGGTTGCTTGGTCTGTAAAGGAGAATAAGTTGTGGGTGTAAATGAGTTCGTGATATAACGCAGCATCCAGCAAGGTGCTGATCTTTGGCAGGCATTCCAAAAATATCTGACATAATGGTGACATTTCAGCCATCAGTGTAGAGTGAAGACCAGATATTCCCTAAGAAATATGCAAATCCCCCAGACTCAGAAGCTTCTTTCTCACATTATTTGTCCCTTCACCCCAAGGGAGGCTAATTTCTTAGAATTTTGTGTAGATACTACCAAGAAGGGAGGCTCAGAGGCTTGTAGAGTCCATTGTGAGAGATACACAGACACACACACACACACACACACACACACACAGGAATATTATTCAGCCTTAAAAAAGAAGAAAACCTTGTCATTTGTGACAAAATGGATGAACTTGGAGGACAGTATGCTAAGAGAAATAAGCGAGGCACAGAAAAATAAATACTGCATGATCTCACTTATATGTGGAATCTAAAAAAGTTGAACTCAGAAGCAGAGAGTAGAATGGTGGTTACCAGGGGCTGGGAGGTGGGGAAGTGGGAAGCTGTTGGTCAAAGGGTATACGGTTTCAGTTCTGCGGGATGAATAAGTTCTGGAGATCTAATGCACAGCATGACTACAGTTAACGATACTCTGTTGTATACTAGAAATTTGCAAAGAGAGTAGGTGTTGAGTGTTCTCACACAAAAAAGGGTAACTATGTGTGGTGATGGATATGTTAACTAGCTTGATAGTGTGATCACTTCACAGTGTATACATATGTCAAAACACCATGTTGTGCACCTTAAATAGATACACTTTTTATTTGTCAATCATACCTCAATAAAACTGGAGGAAAAAAGAAAAGAACAACTTGCCTACTGTCTGAAGCAGCTTTAACTACTTGTACTAAGAGATGAGGTTGGGAAAGACAAATAGGAAGAAGACCAGACCCTTTCCTCTGCTCATTATGAATTTTAGTTTGACTGGTTTTAAGCTTCTACTAAACGTCGTGTGCCAAGTGCTATTCTATGTCATTTAATTCTCAAAAACATCTTGGGAAGTAAGTATTTTGCCCCGTTTTACAGATGAAGAAACTGAGGCCCAAAGAGGTTAAGTAGCTTTGCAGGTGGCTAACAAGTGGCAGAGACCAGATTCAGACTCGGGCTGTCTGTCTCCAGAACCTGGGTTTACCGGTGATCCTCCACTGCATTGGCTGCATTAGATTATCTTTAACATCCTTTCCGATTCTGAGATTCTAGGATTCTCTGATTTCAGGACATTATAAACCCAGTATAACTCTCCTAAACTTGTAAAACCAAGTCTAGGTCTTTATGATTACAAACCTACATGATATTTTTAGGATACATATTTAGGTCAAGATAGGATTATTATAAACAAAAGACAACTGAATGATTAAAATCTGCCTTTACCCTACATTTCACATATGATTATTTTCAGAACAGACTCTAAAAGGCAGCACTGTGTTTGTCAGAGCCAGGCATTTGTAACGTATTAAAATTTTCTTGGTGCAAGTACTAGAAACCATGTTAAAATAAAAGTTCTTTCAAACTCAGAAGTAGCAGTGATGTCAAGCTGATTGTGACCAGTTGAGTTCTTACTGAGCAGCTGAAGTCCCTGGACTCTAGATAGGGGCTTGATTCTCACTGGTAAAGCAGAGAGGAAGTAAAGGGGAAAAACTGATCCAGAATGAACTGAGAGTCCAATAGGCTGCACCTAGAGCAAGTACTGAATTGAAACAGTTACCCAAAACTCAAGGAACATCCACACCAATATGAGAAGCCCCTAGGCACAGGGGTGAGTGCAAGGGCTGTTCTTCGGAGGCCACACGTGATGGCAGGCACACAGCAGCCCTCTTAAGCATGGTTCCCGTTCAAGCCAGAGAGGCACCATCCATCACTGAGGAAGTGGGGTGTATGATTTGACACACATGCTCCCCTGTGGCATATTTGAAAACCAAGTGTGGACAGTACTTTTTGCGCTTGGCTGCGTTTCCTCGTTCAGCTGGCGACCTCGCGGGAGAAGAGGGTTAAGAAGGGAGGCCAGGTAAATTAGAACCATCTGCACTGATGGTTGCACACAATTAGAACAGCGCTCCCCTTAGAGAAGGCAGAGGCTCCCCAACTCTGTAGGTCCAACGGACCCTTTGCGATGGCAGAGGTCCTTGTGGACCACCTACCCCCACCAGCCAGCCTCTTAAAAGAAGATGAGGAGGAAAAAAACAGCCCATTAGACTGAATGGAGGCACTTAAATGAGACACCAATGAGGTGAGGTCTGGCTTTTTACTAATTACCATAAGTAAATTAATAATGCATGCCCAGGACTAAAGGAGAGACATTGTCCCATTGTAAACCCTTGGGAGAAGCCTGGAGACCACCAGCTGTCCAGGGCCCGTGTGCTCTGAGAACTGGGGGGACAATGGGATTGGGCAACACCCCTCCCAACCCCACCAGCTCACACAGTGAACAGAGTTGTCTCAACAGACACTCATGGACTTGACCTGGAACCACCAAGTGGGTTCAGCCTCTGTGACGTTCACACCAGTGGCTCTGAGCACGTGCTGATAAGGAGGCACAAGAGCCAGAAATGGCATTGACCCGCATTCGAGGCCCTTGGGCATGAACTTGTGAGGCTGCAGGGGGAGCCAGCATGGGATACTAATGGTTAAGAGCATAGAGTCTGGCACAGATTCTCCTGCCTGGCAATCCTACCTCTGCCATTTACCTACCATGGGGCCTCAGACAAGCCACTTAACCTACCTGGACCTCAGGCTCCTCATCTGTACAATGGACACGGTCGTTCCTGCCTCCTAGGGCTGTCATGGGGATTGAGTGGGTTAATGTTAGCACAGAATTTCTCAGCCTTGGTACTCCTGACATTTGGGGCCAGAGGATTCTTTGCTGGGGGGCTGCCCCGTGCACTATAGGCTGCTTAACAGCACCCCTGGCCTCCACCCACAGATGCCAGTAGCACCTCCCCACCCCCCAGCTGTCACAACCACAAATGTCTCCAGACACGGCCAGCTGTCTCCTGGGCTGGGAGTAAAATTGCTTTCAGTTGAGAATCACTGTATTAGATTATGCTGTAGATAAAAATAGCCAAATATCAGCAACTTCGTAGGGTTCAACCTAATAATTATAAAGTGTTTAGTTAAAAATCTGTGAATTTGATATACATGTTTATATGCTTTATTTGGGGTAAAGGAACCCAGTGCTTTCATCAGATGTTCAGAAAAATAAAATCGTGGAGAATCCCAGGCCTTAGCTCAGCTTTTGCCAGCCAAACAGAATTTTTCTCAGGGTCCTCGTCTGTAAAATGGGTATAATAATACCTCTCTCCTAGGGGTCTTGTCAGGGTACGGTGAGGGGAGTGTAAACAAGAATGCTTTTATACACTGGAAAATGTCCCAGGGATGTCATGAGTATGCTGGCTGGCTGCCTTCTTGAAGCTCAGGTCTGGAGAGTGACAAGACAGGCAGGACCCTTTTCACAGCAAATTCTTCTTAGGGTTTCTGAAAAGGTGTTGGGATTAGAGAGGAGTATGTACCTGCAGGGGTGTGTTGGGGGTGTTGGAATGGGAGGTGTGACTTGCTGGATGAGAGGGCACCAACCCTGGCTCAGACAAGAGGAGAACAGGTGGCTTCGTCTAGAGTGATGGCCCTGGGGTGGGTAGGTCGGTGACCATCCAGGAACAACGGCTGATTAGGAGAATCAGATTCCCACAGACCAGACGACAGCATGCTTTCTGAGCCCTGGTCCTCCTCTCATGACATTCCTTCTGCCCACAGATGTACCGAGGCTTCACCAAGATGCCCCACGTGCAGTACATCCACACAGAAGCTTCCGAAAGTCTCTGTGGCCTTAAGCTAGAGGTCAACAAGTACCAGTACCTGCTGACAGGTAACAGCCAACTCAAGCATCTAGGCAGGTTTGGCCAAGGTCCACCGTTCCTTCACTTCAGAAGGGTGGAGAAGGAACAGCTGACTCAGAAGTGTGCTTAGGACCTCTGCCACGTGCCCAGCGAATCATAAGGAGTAGCTAGTGCTGAGTCCATCTTTCTTGGCCACTGGTGGGAGCTCAAGGCCCTACACAGAGGCTGGGTTTTAGTCTCAGCTCCACCATGGATGCCATGGAGGAAATCCCCTAGTTCTGTAGTTTCTCAGCTTTGCTATAAATAAAAAGTGACTGCTAGTACCTGGTCCTCTCCACCTTGCAGTCAACCTATCAGGTCTGTCTTTGAAAGTTACTCATCTTTAGGCAGTCAATATAGGAAAGGAAAAAACAAAACAGAACCGAAAAACCATTGACGAGAGAAATAAAGAGTTGGCCTTCATCTCAGCTCCAGTGCCTCATGGGTTTGAGACTTTCTGCAAATCGCTTCACCCCTCTGAGCTTCATTTTCCTCATCTGGAAAATGGAGATGCAGCTCGTCTTAAAAGGTGTTGGGGAGGATGAACTAAAAGCACAGGACTGAAAAGTACTTAGCTTAGTATCTGGGCTAAGGTGGGTACTCAGTAGGTGAGAATTCTTTCCCTTCTGGCTGGGCTCTGGACAAAACCACTCTCCCCTTGTCGTCCTCTTTTCTCCTCTAGGCCGTGTCTATGACGGGAAGATGTACACAGGGCTGTGCAACTTCGTGGAGAGGTGGGACCAGCTCACCCTTTCCCAGCGCAAGGGGCTGAACTATCGGTATCACCTGGGCTGTAACTGCAAGGTAAGCCCTGGGGAGGGCGGCAGGGGAGGTGCTCCACTGTGCTGGGCACTGGGGGCTTGTGCTGGGAAGGGCACGCATGTGGGGCCAAGGCAGAGGTGCAGGTCCACACAGGGGTGCTAAGGAATGTCGCCCCCAGGCTGAGCAGTGGGTGTGGAGGTGGGGACAGAATACCTTTCTGCGGTCATTTGCCGCCTCCGTGCTGCCCACTTGGCAGCTGCTAGGGCATGAGGGCTCTTCAGCGTCCCCGGCTCCTCCCGTGGTGCAAGGTTGTGGCAGGTACAGGATCCTCACACTGGTGGGTCCTGCAAGGCAGCTCCAAGTGGGCTCACCCAGGTGGCTGACTCACTGGCGCTGGGGCAGGCTGGCGCAGGACTGCTGATACCATGTGTGCAGAAGGTCACTCCTCAACCAGGCCCAACTTCTTGACCCAAGCACAGGGCCAAGACACACGGCCTTCCTGCTGTGGGAGGGAGTTGGGCCGTTCTCTTGCTCAATTCTCACAACAACCCTGCAGGTTTAATTAGTATTGTCCACATTTTGCAGATGAGGAAATAGAGGCTCAGAGAGCTTAAGTGACTAGCCCTAGGTCACACAGCTCGCCAAGTCTGATTTCCAGCCTAGGTCAGCTGGACTCCAAAGTTTATGCTTTAATCTTTCTAATTCCTCAATTCCCTACAAGAGCTGAGATCTTTCATCCTTTCTTGTTACCAGTTGAGAGGGAAAAAGCTCTCTCAAATGTCTAATTCTACCATTTTCTAGCTGTGTGACCTGGAGCAAGCTACTTAACTTCTCTGAGCTTCTATTTCCTTACGTAAAAAGGAGATAAATCTGTTATGAGAGTTAAAGAGAATAATGTAGAGGCATTTAGCAGAATGCCTGGTACACAGAAGGTGCTCAGTCAGTGTTAGTGAATGTTATTTATATTATTTTCACTAAGGGACTGATGTGGCTGGGCTCCACCCGAGTGGTCCCAGCTTCTAAATCCAGACTTGGGCAAGCATCATGCCTGGGTCCACATGGCAGAGTCCGCCAACCTTTGGCTGTTGTCTGATTGCAGATCAAATCCTGCTACTACCTGCCTTGCTACGTGACCTCCAAGAACGAGTGTCTCTGGACCGACATGCTCTCCAATTTCGGCTACCCTGGCTACCAGTCCAAACACTACGCCTGCATCCGGCAGAAGGGTGGCTACTGCAGCTGGTACCGAGGATGGGCCCCCCCGGACAAAAGCATCATCAATGCCACAGACCCCTGAGCACCAGCCCCAGCCCCACCTCACCTCCCTCCCTTCCCACTGAGCTTCCCTCGGACACTAACTCTTCCCAGATGATGACAATGAAATTAGTGCCTGTTTTCTCGCAAATTTAGTACTTCGAACACTTAAAGAAAAGTCTATGCTGTCCTATGGAGTTTATTTGGAATCATCCTCCTGGCCCCACCCTACTCCTTCTCTTTGGTTTTGACATCACCGATTTCCACCCGGGGAATTTTTGGTGCCATGCCAGAAAGAATGAGGAATGTACACTCCTCTTCTTCGTCATAATATAATCTATATTTTTTTAGGAAAACAAAAATCGAGAGACTACCCTATTTGGGCATTGTAATACCTACCCCTCTTTCTTCTTCCCCACCTCCCCATCTCTGAGACCCTGCTCCCTTTGCCCTTCTCCTCCACCCCAGAAATAAACAACACAGACAAGGAAGTTGATGAGAGGCCAACTGTTTCAGGATCAAAGGCAGCAAGCAGATAGACTCAAGGTACGCAGATCTTATACACCAAGGAGATGCTATTGCGTTTCCCAAGCAGACTGTGTCTGTCTGTGTCTGCGTGTACCAGTGAGGGGGGGAAGGAGGAAACGGCAGGGGAGGGTCTGAGATGATGCAGCAAACACACACTCAGTTCCCCCAGCCCAGGGATGCTAGGGTTGACCAGATGTTTCTGAGTCTGGCGCAAGCAGCCAGGCTAGAATAACAAAACTTTCTTAGTTGAAGACTTAAACATCTGCCTGAGGTCAGGAGGCAGTTTGCCTGCCCCGTACAAAAGCTCAGGCCAAAGACTGAGATGAATGGCTTTCCTCTCCCCGCCTCCCACAAGATTTCCTCCTGGAGAACTCTTTGGTAGATTTGGCCAGGAGATTGCCTTTATGTAAATTGGAGAAATATACACACCGTACACTATCCACAGATATAGCCAAGTAGTTTCGGGGTAGAGAATACTATTTCCAAACTAGCGTTTAGCTCACCTAGGGGGATGTGTTTGTATACACATGTGCATATACCCACACGGGGACATAAGCTAATTTTTTACAGGACACAGAATTCTGTTCAATGCTGTTAAATACGCCAATAGTTTAATCTCTTCTATTTTCTTGTTGTTGCTTGTTTGAAGAAAATCATGACATTCCAAGTTGATTTTTTTTTTTTTTCATTTTAATTAAAATTTGAAATTCTGAACACCCTTGGCATCCTTCTAACTGGGGTCCTCTGACCTCTGTACCCCTCCCTTTCTCCTGCTTCACGTTTGGGGCCTTCACGGAACTGTCTTACTGGCTTGGCTCAGATGGGAGATGCGAGTGAGTGTGGGTCAGGGGTCTGGGCACAGGAGGGAAAGCTGAGGGGTATCCTGCCTCAGCTAGATGGCTACCTTTCCTGGGTTTGGGGACAGCTTGCACCCTCAGCTCACTGGCAGGTGAATGCCACCTCACCTTATAGAATTAAAATTGGTGGTCACTGGGGAAGCCTGACTTTGCAATCAGCTATAGGGTTTTTGGTGTGTCTTTTGAAATAAAACTATAATATAAATTCTCCAATTAAATAAAATTATTTTAAGTTTTAGGGTTGAAAGTGAGATGCCGAGAGTAGGTGGCAATGTATATTTTACAGAGTTGGGGATGCTAGGATGGTGACATTTAACATGGTTGCTCTGTCTCTGTCTCCTTTTTCAGATGATGGGTATTTACCCTCTATTAGTATTTGTATCTTCAGTTCATTCCACTTTAGGAAACAGAGCTGCCAATTGAGACAGGAGAAAAAAAAAGACGCAGACAACACGTTGTGATGTCTTGCACACACACACACACCCAGATGCCCAGGCAAGGTGTTTGGCAGAACCCCAGAGTGAGAAGACAGTGCAGGCATCTGGTGTCCTTGGGATCGATTTCATTACCTTGTATCTTTCACTTTGTGGTCATGCCACTTGGCAGACGGGAAATGGGAGGCTTTGCCCTCTCAATGGGGCAGTGTAAGCAGAAAGAGCTGAGGTCAGCAGGCCAGTGGTTTTAAGGGGTGAGCCCCAGACTCGGTGTTTTGGGATTTTTTTAAATTTTGACTTCAAAATCTTGCAAAGTGGAACCCCTGACCTGACCCACACAGGTGCCCTTCCGCAATCGGACATCAGCGTGTCCTCTGTCAGGCATCTGGCCATTCTTGGTCCCTGGTGGGGTTTCCTCCACTCACACAAGGAGGGACTTGGGGTGAGGCCTGAGCGTGAGTCACCTGAAGGTTCCCTGCGGAGTAGAAAAGTTGGCAAAACCAGAGTCCCATCTGCCAGGCCCTGATGAGGAGGACAGCAGGTCCTGGGCCGAGAAGGGTCCTTTGCAAAGCGACGTTGTCGGAGGGTGGTTTTTGAGCTTTCTATAAGCTATAGCTTTGTTTATTTCACCTGTTCACTTACTGTATAATTTAAATCATTTATGTAGCTGAGACACTTCCATATTTCAATCATATTGTGAACGTTTTATTTTGCTAAATCTTGTGTCATGTGTAGGCTGTAATATGTGTACACTGTGTTTAAGAGAAAAACAAAAAATAAAACCCACATGCCGCCATTTTCCTGAATCAAATTCTACAGTGGAATGGAGGGTCAAACACTTCTGTGCGGGCTGCTAGACTGGCAAACTGGGGACACCAGAAAGAACTAGCACTGAGATTCCCCCAGCCTCTTCCCTCTTGGCATCCCAGTGCTCTCTGAAGTAGGAAGTAGGAGGGAAAAAGTAGCAAGCAAATCCACATCCTTGCTCTGTATCAACTGGCCCTGGGCAGTCTGCTGCTCATTCCCATTCTTTTTTCCCCCTAGTCCCTTTGTCCACCCAATTGGGAAGCCATGAATTCTCCTAAAAATCCAGGGCCCTGGGAGCTGTGATTTCAAGATCTCTTGGTCTCCCCTGGCCATCTCTTCTGCTGATCTCGCCAGAGTGGATAATACTGGGATACTTCTATCCTTTACCCTCATCCAGCCCCAGACCTACTGCATGGTGGTCAAGCCACGGCCCATGAGCACCATATTTCATACCGTGGTTCTTGAGCACTTAAAGAAACAAATGACTTATTGGAACAGCTCTGTCTCGGGAAAACTGTGGCCCACAGCAGACAGTACCCTCCCCCAACCCCACCCATTCATCTTGTGCTTGACGATTGCCAATATGGATTACCCCAGGTAACAACCAAGTGTTTGGCTTCTGGCTACCTAAAGTAAAAAATCACTAAAATAATCTTACAAAAGAAAAACACTTTGGAAATCTGATGGCAAAAGCAAAACAGAATGGAGGAGTGTAGGAGGGGTGGATATCAACACACGGGCGGCTCTTGGGAGATGTGAAGAGGGGAAGAACTTAGAGATGGTTCAGGCTCTGAGTCTACAGGACTTTGTAGATTCTCCTGTGCCCCGCCTTTCCCCTTAGCCAGTCTGCTATCCTGAGACCCAGAAGTGATGGAGAGAAACCAACCAGAGAAAACCCTGTCTGAAAGGAATGTATTTGTTGCTAAATTTTGTAGCACTGTTTACAGTTTTCCTCCATGTTATTTATGAATTTTATATTCCGTGAATGTATATTGTCTTGTAATGTTGCATAATGTTCACTTTTTATAGTGTGTCCTTTATTCTAAACAGTAAAGTGGTTTTATTTCTATCACACACCTGCAGTCTCGCGCCTGCTTGTGTCCTGACCGCCGTTGGGGGTTCTATAGGCAGCAGAGGGCCTTGGAAGCCGGTCCCCCAGGCCCGTGCATACTCCCCTCCCTCCACCCACTTCTACAGCCTGGGCCCACCCTGCCCCGGGCCTTTCC
The DNA here is from genome assembly GCF_020826845.1 of Diceros bicornis minor. Lineage (NCBI taxonomy): Eukaryota > Metazoa > Chordata > Mammalia > Perissodactyla > Rhinocerotidae > Diceros > Diceros bicornis. The sequence goes on along the minus strand of NC_080764.1, from coordinate 16,150,573 downwards.
CCAGGCAGGAGGAATTTGAGGAGGGATCCTCCCGGCTGCTAATCCAGGCTTGACTTTGCTCCCTGGGTTCAGGCCAGGGTTCTCCATCGTTCTACAGAGTCTGCATCTCTAAATACCAGGTATTCCCAGACTGGGGCCCTGACTTAGCCTCTCTTGTTTTCTTCCTAAGAATCTCAGCCCGGTCGAAGAGGGAGGGGAAGGCTGCGAACAGCAGGCAAATGATGCCAAATGCCTGCCTGAAATTCCGAGTGTGGCTCGGCCGAGTTGAGTATGCCAGGAACTCACGAGGCCCCACTACAGCTGGAGAACCCCTCCCACAGCTTACAGCCAGGCCTGTCATCCTCAGTGGGCTGGGCTGGTTGACTGCAGACCCCTCAGCCAACTTTCATCACATTGTTGGCAATGTTCCAGGTTATAGCTTTGCCCTTATTTTAAAGCTACTCTAGTTGAGCATCTATCCTATGCTGGGCACAGGGCTTTACACACGTGATTACATTAAATCTCAACAACCTGATGAGGTTGTGCCTCTAGCATCCATGGTTTTCAACTGAGGAAGATGAGGCACACAGATCTTAATTCACTGCCCAAGACTAGTAAGTAGGCAGACCTGGGGTCCAAAACCAGGCTGGTTTGATGATAAACTTTGAATTCCCTCCACTGTGTTCATGCTTTCCTGGATACTGTGACTCTCACGGGGTCAGGTATTAGGGAAATATAATCAATGGGAAACCTTTCTGCCTGGTCAGACTGCTCCCACCTGGAGCCTGCAGTCCTACCCATCAGTGACTGCAAACAGGACCGTCCAACTCAGCCTGAGCCTGGGATTCTACAAACAGGCCCTGGGCCCCGGCTGGGACTATCAGATACCCTATTAACTATCCTGTTCCCCAAAACTCACATTCCTCCCAAGGCAACTGTGGGGCCATGACCTTGAACTCCTTTGACCAGTTTAAGAAGACCACCAACCACGTCAGCAGGCATGTCACGGGCTGTTTCTAGCTGCCCAGAACTCTTGCACTCAACTTCTGGCTGCAGGATGGCGAGCTCTCCATCCCACTCCAAAAGACGTTAATCTCTCCCATCCAGCTGTTCTCCGAATGGGAGGCTATACCACGTACTCCAAGCTAAGCTCCAACCACTCCCCAGAGACAACCTCAGGTATAGTCAAACGTCAGAATGCCAAGAGGACACAAACAGAAACCGCCCTTCGACAATCAATGCAAATCAAATATTCCTGCTTTTATTAAAACAGGAGTTGAAACCAGGTCCCGCACAGGGCTCAAGTGAAATAACATCCTACCTCGAAACATCTTTTGTCTTTATTATCAACCTTTGGCTCCAACATGCCAGCACAAGCTGTCCTCCAATTTGCCGAAAATTCCCGATGTCCCAAAGAATGCCATCCACCTTTGTCATTTGCCCTGCTGCCTGAAATTGCATCCGGAGAGATCACTCTATCCCTAGGGGAGCCAGACATTCCCACAGGACGTCACTGCTCTTCCTTAGTGCCAGGCGGTCAGGGAGCGGCCCCTAAGCCCACCTTCTCTGTCCAAAAAAACTGAGAACGTGAACATCTGTGTTCACTCTGTATCACAAAAGTAAGCAGAGTAAAAATAGGCACTCACCATTGGCTTATGGTTGGGGAAAAATGTTTGCTCCACAAGCGGGAACTTCTCAGGACCCAAGGAATGGAAGATCTTGATGAGTTGAGAGAACTAGGACAGAAGAGGAGAAAACACTGGTCAACCGTTGTTACCCAGCATGGCGAAACCGCACACGTGATGCCAGGCCTGAAGCATCTGACTGTTCTGAGCTAAGCTCCAGCAGCAATTCCCTTCCTATGGGACAAAGGCCAGAGTCCTTGGCTGGACACTCATCCTCTTCACCATCTGGCTGCACCAACCCCTTTACTCCTGCCAGGCCACCGACTTCAGCTCCATCACATTTAATGAGCATTTCCTGCACCCTCAGCATCTCACACAAGCACGGCTGACCTTCAAGCCATGTCCCCAGCCTGCAGTTCCCTTCTTTCTAGAGAGGCATAGTGCGTCGTAGTTTATGGCGTAGACTCTGGGTTCAAATTCTCCACCACTTACTAGCTGTGTAAGCTGGGAAGTCGCTTTAGGTTTCTGGGCTTCAGTTTCCTCATGTGTAAATGGAGAAAACAAGAGATTCAACCTCACAGGACTGTCGTAAGGATGAAATATACAGGGTATTAAAAGCAGTGCCTGGTCCACAGGAGCACTCAAATGTTAGCACTCAAATATTAATAATAAGTGTTTTCTCTGCTTTTATAACCCCACTCGTTTCCAACAGCTCAAGCCACGTCCCCTCCACACTCTGCTTTGACACTTCCTTGTTTTGCCATGGAGGCAGCTACTGTCTCCAGAGCTAAGGGGTAAGCTCCTGAAAGGCAGGCCTCAGACTCGTTCTTCTCCATCACCCCACACAACTCAGCATCCTTGGAAGCGCACTTTGTGCCCAACACTGTGCTTTAATATTGGGGCAACAAGCTGAACACGGCAGACCAGGACTTGAGAGAAGACAGACTGTGGGCAGACGGTTGAGATACCAATGTCTTGTTGGAGGGAAGCAAGGGGGGTTGTGGGACCTGGAAGCGAGAGCGGGACAGGGTGGGGTAACTGGAGCAGATGACATAAGAGAAGAGGAAGGGCATTCCAAGTGTGCAGTGAGACTAGTGTGTGCTGAAGACACTCGGCTGCTGCCATGGGTGTGGCCTTGGGTGCGGTGGACAGTGACAGAGGAGGCTGGAAGTGTATCCATCACAGACCACCAGGAGCCTTAAAGCCCGGACCAAGGAGCTGGGAATGCACCCAGAAGGCGAAAGGGAGCTGTTGGTGGACATAAGCAGGGAAGAGCAAGGTAGATTCTGATCAGGAGGAAGGAATAAGCTGCAACTTGTGGCCTAATGTGGATGCCCAATGGTTAGAAGAGGAGCCAAGTCTTGTGCCAGACAGACGTGGGGTTAACTCAATACTAAGATCGCAGACAGAGAGCAAGGGGTAACTTAGGAACTTTCTGCATCAGGCCAGGATGGGTGTGCAAACTCTTGGGCTGTAGCCAGGAGCTGTGGTGCAACATGGAGCCAACTTAGAGGATTAGAGGGAAATATGGGAAATGATGGGGAGGGGTCCCTCATTTTACAGATAAGGAAACTGAAGTCCAGAGAAGGAGAGTAATTCCATGATCGAGCACACGAGTTTGGAGATGTCCAGCTCCACCACTTACCACTAGCTACATGAATCTCAGTTTCCTTATCTGTACAACGGAGATATTAGCAATACCTGCTCATCAGGGTGGTTCCGAGGATTAAATACAATACGCATGTCAAGGGCTCAGTGCAGCGCACAGTTAGTGCTAATGGACGGTAGCTGCTACCATCACGATGACTATGTGGAAAACGAGGAGGGTGGGCTAGCGCTATCTAGGACTCTTTTTGAATCTGGGATGTCATAGGCCAAAAAGCTCAGTTAGAGCAGAATGAGAAGGAGACCAGAGCCATGATGACAGCGGTTAAAGACCATTCATATCTATTCAATTAATGCATGTATTTATTCAATGAATACTGAATGCCAACTCTGCAGAGACCTTGTTCCAAGTACTAGGGACAATAATAATTGTCACCATTTGTTGAGTGTGTACTTTATGCCAGCCACCGTTCTAAGCACTCTATGTGTGTTAACACATAACCCTACCAGGAAGGCCCTATTATTATCACCATTTTACAAATATGGAAAATCAACTCAGAGACGTTAAGCAAGTTGCTCGAGGCTCCACAGCTCAATTAAATGGAGGAGCCTGGACCTAGGCAGTCTGGTTCCAGAGCCCATGTTCTCAACCAGCGCCCTCCCACCAGGAGACCATGCAGAGAGACAACAAAAGAAGAGATGAGATGGCTAAGAGCTTCACAGAGCACATTCTCCATCCCCCAACCTCCACATTTCCTGTTCCCCTTCTCTGCTTTGTTTTCACCTTGGCACTCACCATATGTAGTATCACATATTTGGCATATTTATTAACATACTGAGTGTGCCCCTACTCACTAGAACCTAAGATCCATGGGGCAGGGATTTTGGTCTGATTGGCTCACTGCCATGTTCCTAGGACTTAGAACAGTGCCTGGGACATAGTAATAAATATTAGTTGCATGAATGAATTACTTCTAGAAGGGGAATGGACAAATGAATGGATAAATATATCATTCTAGGTGGAAATAAGTATTTGGGGGAAAATAAAGCAGGGGTAAGGGATTTGAAAATCTTGGGGAGCGAAGGGGTGGTATTTTAGGAAAAGCCTCTCTTACAGGTAACCTTTGAATGGAGACTCCAATAAATCAAGTGAATGAATGAAACTCATGAATAAAAGGTGGGGGAATCAAGTCTTGGGGGTTGGAGAGGGATGGCTTCAAGTTCTGGTTTCATCTCTCACTGGCCACAGGACCCTGAGCAGGTTCCTTAACTGCTCTGAAGCTCACCTTCCTTCTCTGCAAAATGGAGTAATGATGCCCACTTCACATGAGAGCAATGCCAGAGCACCAGGCAGCATGGTTTTCTGGTATACAGTAAGTGCTCAATAAATGAAGCCTGCTATTAATAATGATGATATGATAGAATATTAGTAAGAACAGTATGGTACCCCTTTTTACTGCTACTATTATTATAACATAACACTGTATCATAATATATTATTATATAGTATTTGTTAGGCAATAATTACAAGAAGGGGTCTTGGGTCCAAGTGGGCTTATTCCGTTGCTTAAAAAGGCTCCTTTCGTTACTGAGGCCTCCATGCTAGGGAATGGGCCCATTTCAGGGTTGTGAGGCCACCTACTGCCTCCCACTTGGCTCCAGGTCAGCCTGGCCCGTCACCTACCACCCAGGGCTTGCTGCAGAAGTTGTACACAGAGTAGAGGGAGTTGACAGCGGGCAGCCCTCCGTACTGGAGGCCGATGACCAGGCTGCGGTAGTCTTCACCCAGGGCCATGCTGTAGGCGTGCTGGCGGACCAGGATGAAGTCTGGCTTGAAGGATCTGCCAAGAGAGGGGCCGACAGCAGTGTTACCACACCGTGCATTGATGGAACGCCAGGGCATGGGGGACAGCACTAACCCGGCGTGGTCGCTGCCCGCAGGGAGCCCTCAGTTCAGAACAGGGATGTGGGGGGGGGCGGTGGGGATGAGGAGGGTCAGATGGAAACACAGCAACCACCAAGTAAAAGGATGAAAACAGCTCACTATCTTCTACTCTTTTTAGGCTGTTTTCTAAATTTTCTACATTGAACAAATATTTTATTTGCAATCAGAAAAAAATGTATCAAATAAATCAGTGAAGATACCGCGATTTTACTAGGCACTGTGGCGAATGCACCTATTACCTTACTGAATCCGCACAGCTGCCCTAGGACATGCGCACTGCAGCCACTCACTCCACAGATGAGAGCCCTGAGGCTCGGGAAGGTGAAGTCACTTGCTCAAGAAGACATGCTGCAGGTAAGGGGCAGGGCCAGGTCTGTGTAGCCTCATGGCCCTGGTTCCCCGCCACTGGGCAGCACAGCTTCCCTCTTGTATATTTCAAACATGTCTTGTCCTTTTCAAGTAGGAAAGCAGCAAGAGTACTAATGTGATGGTGAGGACGTGCCAGGCTCTTGCCAGGTCCTTCTGGAGATACGATCCCGATCAACGCTCACAAGAACTGGGAGAGGTTGGGGCTATGTCCCCATTTTATAGATGGGAACACTGCAGCTCACAGAAGTTGTGAACTTCCCCAAATCACAAAGCTGGGAAACAAGAGAGCCGTATTTGAACTCAGGTCTCCTGGTTCCAAGTCCATCACTTTTCCTGCCATCGCCTGGCTCCAGGTGGAGTCACACGTTGTTTTCCTCACACGGCCAAGGATCCATCTATTTCTGGATTCTTCACTTGTAAGCCACATGAGAAAATCAGCCTCACAGTAGGAGGTGGTTTACACTCAAAATGGTATGATCCATTTGGTTCACCCAGAGTCAGACCCTTAGCATCAAATAAATTGTGTCTCTCTAAAATAATTCAAACGTAGGGCCGGACCCGTGGCTTAGCGGTTAAGTGCACACACTCCGCTGCTGGCGGCCCGGGTTCGGATCCTGGGCGCGCACCAACGCACTGCTTCTCTGGCCATGCTGAGGCCGCGTTCCACATACAGCAACTAGAAGGATGTGCAGCTATGACATACAACTATCTACTGGGGCTTTGGGGGGGGAAAAAGGAGGAGGATTGGCAATAGATGTTAGCTCAGAGCCGGTCTTCCTCAGCAAAAAAAAAAAAAGAAGAAGAAGAAGGAGGATTAGCATGGATGTTAGCTCAGGGCTGATCTTCCTCACAAAAATAAAAATAAATAAAAAAATTAAAAATTAAAAAAAATAATAATTCAAATGTAAATTAAAATAACTGTCAAAGGAGAGGACCCCCCCACCCCTCCCCCGGAAGACAGAGGAAAGGACGCGCTGCAGGGGCAGACACTTCTCAGATTGGTGAGCATGGGCCTCAGGGGGCACCCCGGGGCCTGGCGCCGCGCGAGCAGGTGCGTAATAAGTACGTGTTGAAGGAATGAATGATGCATATGAACATCACTCCTCATCCCCAAAGGAAACGGCAAGGGTCTCCCCGGCTAAGTTGTAACTCACGTGGAGGGGGACCACGTGGACGATGACATCGCGGGTCTGGCTGACACTGTGCTCATGGAAGCACGGAAGCAGTCAATCACGTCACTTTGTGGTTAGAGTTAGGGTTGGGTTAGAAGCTTGGAATTACTATGCCTGTAACCTTATTGCATTCTTAGAGATGAAGTAGTCCAACTAGTGTACTTTACAGATGGGGAAACTGAGGCCTGTAGCAAGGCGGGGATGTGTCCCAGGTCACCTGGCAAAATTGTCACAGAGCGGGAAGTGGCGCCCAGGTCCCTCCTCCTGCTTTCCTGCTCCTTGTGCTCTGCTTTGCTGGCTCCTACGACAACAGAGATGAAGGAAGAGACGAACGGGTACGTGTGTGTCTCTGACAGTGATCTGATGATAACAGAGAGCACTGACTTAAAGTATAACCATTTTCCGCTTTTATCTGATTTTTAAAGTAATATATGTTCATCTTCCAAAAAATAAAATAAAATAAAAATTTGGAAAACGTAAAGAAGTAAACAAAATTACCCATAATTCTCAATTCAGAGAAGATCCTTAATAACTTTTCCATATGTATGTTTCCTTATATGTACATTACAATCCAACAATCTAATTTAATGCATATAATATGCACTCATACTCATATTTGATTTCACGCTTTCTAGAAATTATGATTTTTCTGTTTTCCACATAGAGTGTGAGCATTTCCTCTACTATCAAAATCTCTTCAAAAATATCATTTATAATGGCTACCCAATAGTCCACTGAATGGATATACCACAATTAAGTCAACCAACCATCTACTATTATCAAGTACGCTGTTACGAATATTTCACATGTGTACATCTTTGCACACAATTCAATGCCTTCATTTTCAACTATTTCCTTAAGATAGATTCTAAGAAGCCAGATTACTGGGTTAAAGGGTATGAACTTTTTTTAAGGTACTCAAAAAAGTACCCCCTTTTTGTTTTTTTGTGAGGAAGATCAGCTCTGAGCTAACATCCGATGCTAATCCTTCTCTTCTTTTGCTGAGGAAGATTGGCCTTGGGCTAACATCTGCGCCCATCTTCCTCTACTTTATATGGGACGCTGTCACAGCATGGCCTGATAAGCGGTGCGTCAGTGCGTGCCCAGTATCTGAACCTGCGAACCCTGGGCCGCCGAAGCAGAGCATGCGGACTTAACCGCTATGCCACCAGGCCGGCCACAAAAGTACACCCTCTGTAAAGGTGCACATCGCCAATTGCACATGAGAGCGTCCATCTCACCACGGCCTCCCCAGCGCTAGAGTTTTTAAAAAATGCATTTTTCAATTTGATAAGCAACATTCCCCAAAAGATACCTAGTATCCCACTTCTGTTTTAGTTTGCATTTCTCTGATTTTAGTGAGATTGAGTACTTCTATTAACCATTGGCATTTTCTTTTCCGTAAAAGCCTGCTCACATCTTTCCCCATTTTTAAAAATGGGGCCTTACTGTTTCCTCGTTGACGTGAGCTCTGTACTATATTAGGATGCTTCCTTTTATCTGTCATGTGTGGCAATGTTTTCATTAGTTGCTTGCTTGCCTTTTTTTTATGGCTATGCATCTTAAAAAAACACATAAACACATTTTCCATTCCTTCCGCGTCAAATCTCAGTCCTTCCCTTTTGATTTCTCTCTCTGCTTTGATGCTCAGAGGGTCCCCCTGGGCCCAGATTCTGACGATGAGATGCCCCCTCCTCCCAGGAGTGTGGTTTCCCTCACCGGCCGCAGTTGTAGTAAACTTGGTGTCTTACCAGGGGTAAATCCACTCTGCTCCAGGAGGAAATAATTAAAGATCTCATGCTGGCTGGCCTGCCAGTTTTTCACTGTTTGTGGAGAACTCATAAGAGGGACACAGCCTGGGGGGAGAAATCAGACTATCTAGAAAAAGAGGGTGCCCTTCAAAGCCACCTTCCAAGAGGGGTATCCGATGGCCTGTCTTGGGATACTCCAACTCCAGTCCTAGATGGTATGGTGCTCTCTCACCAGGACTTCTAGAACTCACCTCTGAAGTGGAACCTTTCTGATTCTTTGAAATAAAAGTAGCGGTCACCTCCTCTTTAAGGATTTGGAAATCCAAAGCGCTCTTTCAAAATTATGTATCACCTACCTGCTTAAAACTCTCTGAAGGCTTCTTCTTTCTGACAACAGATCCTCAGCTCCTTACCATGGCTACAAGGCCCCTGCCCACCTCTCCATCCTCATTTCTACCTTTCTCTCCCCCATCACCTCCACTAGAGCCCCCCCTGACACCTTCCTTTCCTCTAATTCTCTCCCTGGAAGCTCTTCTCCCAAATGGCGCAGGCGTGCCTGGTTCTCATCACTCACTCATCAGCTCAAGTTCATTTCCTCAAAGACATCTGTCCTATTCACCCCGCTGAAATTTGCCCCAACCCTCATGGTGCCCGATTTTCCTTTCTTCACTGGTCTTGTGACAACTGTATCTCTCCTGTTTATCTGTTTAGTTGTTTATTGTCTGTCTCTCCCCTCTAAAGATGTCAGCTCAATGACAACAGGGGACCTGACCATCTTAGACAAAATAGGCCGTACCAATGTTTTTAAAAGCATGATTGAGTTAATGAATGCATGAATAAATGAATGAATACAAAGCGGAATGGCCACTGGAAAAGGAAGGGACTCTTTCCTTGTGGTCTTAGAGAAGAGAACTAGGACTGACGGCCAAAGTTGCCAGGAGACATCATGTGGCCCAATAACTATGGGCTGCCTTACAAAGTGATGAGTTCTGTATTCCTGGAGATATATTAGCATCACCAAGAAGGTTTTAACCCCAGGGAATTCAAGTTGGACCCCGTAACCTCTTAAGATTCTCAGATACAATACGTGAAAAAATAAACACTTCCCATGAGTGATATATCTGGGCAAATCAGGCATATGTTACAGTTCAAATCCTGCCATTCATTGCTACATAGAATGCAGAGGGTCCTGAGAGATTTGCAAGGAATGCAGAGAAATTAGTGACTCGAGCCAGGCGACCTGCGGCATGCAGTTCCTCCCTCCATATCCAGCACCCCAGGTTCTCTATCCAGTCAGGGAACTGCCAAGTCCTGCACATCACCCCAACATCCAAGGATGTGGCCACCAGCAGGTATCAGGCACTGACAGTGGGCCGAGCACCATCTGGAGATCCTGAGATGATCCCTGTTTCCAGGAAACTCACAGTCCGAGAGGAGTTGGTGCAATTCTAAAGGACAAGGATTCACTAAATGAACAAATGAATAAGTGAGTGAAATAATAGAGGTGTGTACAAGGTATGAAGGAAGGTATGGGACCTAAGGGTGCATTCAAGTCTGTCTGGGGGTGGGTGTGGATGAGTGTGTGCCGGAAGGCTTGGGTCTTGAGAGAAAAGGAGCAGTTTGTCATGTGGGCAGGATTTTGCGGGTATTCCAGGTAGGGGATCAAGACCTGTAAACGAATGGATGGACCCTCCTAGTGGGGGGTGTAGTGGACTGTGTTGGTTTTTGTTTTATCTGCTCAGTATCCTCCTTGTTTTTGGAAACAGAGTCCATGATAAAATCCTTTCCAATCAAAGAAGCACATTTCCCTGGGCAGTAACTGGTCTAAGGATTGCGTCTCTGATGTAAACCGGGCCCATCAGAATCACTCTGACTGCTGGGGAAGAGGAGTGGCCAGCTGAGCGAAGTGATGTAAACTGGGGCTGACGGACACCATTTTCTCGCTATGTGGAGGAATCCCATCTGTAGCAGAAGAGCCACTGGGAAGAGAGAGAGGGAGGGAGACAAAAGCCCTCTCTACGTCAGTTGAGTCCCTGGATCCTGCTGAGCTCCACACCAGAGCCATTATCTTTGGAGTTATGTGAGATACGAAGTTCCTTTTTTTGCCCACACTAGTTTGAATTGGGCCTGTTGCTTGCCATCACTATCACTCTGACTGATATCAGGAGGAAGTGGCAAGTTTGCAATTTGGTTACATGGCTGAAATATAATATCTGATGAGGTGGTAGCAAGAGATAAAGTTGGGTAAAAAAATCCCAACAACTCTCATGAACCCCTTCCCACCCTTCGGTCTCTACAGTCCTCCTGGGCCCAAGCCCTGTGCCCTTCATGCCTGGGCAGGACGGCCTCCTTCAATCCTACACAAGCTGGCACATCCTGGCTGCAGGCTGTGTCTGGGCTTTCTTGTTATTTCAGCTTTACACTTAGCAGGAGCCATATTATTTGGGTTTCTGATTCAGAGTATTTCTCAGAAGTGGCTGTCAGCATTGGAGAGGAAATCAAGGACAACATATAATTAAATAGTAGAGATGGGACAGGTGATGTGTTGCTGGGAGATTACTGGGTGCTTCAGGCAGCGTCAAGAGGCGGGGGGCCAAAGGCTAAGTGACTTTTAACCATGGGACAAGTGTAATAATTCCCTCAAATATGCCGAAGCCTGTGGTGGCAAGAACAGATCTTGGCTGGGCTTTGCCTGGGACCTAAGTTAATAAGCAGAAGCCTCATTATTCTCGGCCACTTGACTGCTGTTTGTAATGGTCCTCTGTTCCCCAAGAGCCAGGTTGACAGAGGGTGATGCTGATGCTGATTTTGGTCACATGCTGATCCCTCACACCTAGACCTGACCCCAGCTGCGCCTGGGAAGGCTCTGGACTTTTCTGGCATCTGCGTCCACCAGTAGAGAGACTTCAGGTTTTTCTCTTCACTGTCTCCACCCTCCTCACAATCCTCTCCATCCGCCTCCCTGTCTGAAAATTCAACCTCAGGTACTGAATCTGGGGGAAGCAAATTAAGAGAACTGAGCAAACCAGCAAAAACAGGTGTGATGAGGAAAAGGAGAGGGGAGATCAAAACATCGAAAGGGTCTCCACACTCTGGAAGGGTTATGGACCACTGTCCTGCTACAAGGATAGAGCAGAGGAGATGTGCACGCTTTGCAGACGGAGAGCTTCAAATGGGCCATATGGAAGGGCTTTGGGAATTAGTGATGCTTCCCGCCAGCCCGAGGACTGCAAGAAATTAGTCCAGGCCGAAAAGAAATTAGGTGGCAGCCAACCAAGAATCTGGCGGAGAACGGACAACAGGATGCTGCGGGAGGCCTGTGGGGCCCGCACGGCAGCTGCCAGCTGCACGGCGAGATGACGCTGGGGAAGGGGCCCAGCGGGGTTTACGGACAGCGGGGCGCTCTGATGAATCCCAGGGCCCTCTTTGTAAACTACTAGAAGGTTAATAAAACACAGACACGAGTCGCTGGAGGAAGCAGACTTCCTCATCTCCCTTCTCAGCCTCAGAATCTCGGACTCTTTATCCTGGTCCCTTCCTTCCCTTTCATTCCAGAAAAGGAGTCCTCGCTGCTCCATCCTCCTCCTCCATCACCCTGGGGATCCCACACGTTATGGGTTGCATTGTGTCCCCGCAGAAAGATACGTTGAAGTCCTAAGTCCTGTTACCTGACCTTCTTTAGAAATACATCTTTGCAGATTTAATCAAGTTAAGAGGAGGTCACGCTGGAGTAGAGCCGGCCCGTTTAGGTTTACAATGACTGGTGTCTTTATAAGAAGAGGGAAACGAGGACACAGACACACAGAGAGGAAGAGGAGAACGCCGTGTGACGCAGGAGTCGAAGATTGGAGTGATATGTCTACGTGCCAAGGAACGCCAAGGATTGCTGGCAACCACGAGAAGCCAGGAAGAGGCAAGTAAGGATCCTCACTTAGATCCTCGAGAGGGAGCACGGCCCTGCTGACACCTTGATCTCCGACTTCCAGCCTGCAGGACTGTGAGACAATACATTTCTGTTGTTGCCTCACCCAGCCTGTGGTACTCAGTTACAGCAGCCTCAGGAAAGGGACACACTGCACATCCCCAATATTTCCTCTTTCTGGAAGCTTTCAGAACTTTCTCGCTTCCTTTGTTTTCGTGTGTATCCATCCACAGCTCCCTTCCCACTTCCCAAAACAACAACCTCAATGCTAACAACAGGAACACCTTCAATTCAAGGTTGAAAATGAATTGACAGTTAAGTAATGCTCATGTCTACATAAAAGAATTAACAAATCCACACATCGATAAATGCATGGTTTGTTTGGAGGGATGTTCACAAAAACGCTAACCTGATTATCTCTGAAGGGTGGGATGGGAAAAAGGGGTTATTAACATTCTTCTTCAGACTTTTTGGTACTATCTGCATTAAAAAATAAAAAAAGAGAGAGCACACAGCATTTTTACAACCAGGAAAAAACAACGACGTTATCTTAATTTTGGAAAAAATGATAAATGTAACAATGATGTCACATCATGGAAAATACTTATGGGACAATTTCACATGGATAAAACAATAGAGGAGAGAATCTGTGTTATGACTAAAGCATTGTAAAATTGACGGGCCTGGAAGGGGAGATGGAACATTGCTCATCTGTTAAGGTGGTGAGGCGGCAGGTGACTTCTTTTGTTTTGAAATTTTCCATTTTTGTTATAATGTGGTTTGGGCATTAACCATAACTTTCAGTTTCCATCAATAAAGCAAGTGCCCTCCACTTGGTCTGGCAGCCATAACCAGCCTGTCCTCCTCTTTCTTCCATTGCTACACCTGTCGGACAAGCCAGTCTCTGCCTGCTAGCCCCCATTCCCATGTACCCATCTCCATAACCCTCTGCATCTGGCTGCCAGCCCCCTCTCCACCCCGGTGAAATCACACTGAGGTCACTCCTAAATGCCAGACTCTGAGATGAAATGGGCTCTGCTATGCCCCCCTTTCCCTGACGTCTAATAAGAGCCAACGTCCTATGAGCCTCTATTCTAAGCTCTCTGTATCTCCACTCATTTAAGCATGACAACAGACCTATGAAGCAAGTACTATCATCCTCATTTTCCAGATAAGGAAACTGAGGCACAGAGTGGTTACGGAACTTGCCAAGATCACACATCTATTGGTGGTGGAACCACAAGTCAAACCCGGAAGGCTGCTGGCTCCAGAGAAGGGCTTCCCAATCTCTGGACTATTGACTCTTGGAGCTGGGTAATTCTTTGTTGTGGGGGGCTGTCCTGTGCATTGTAGGGTGTTAGGAAAATCCTTGGCCTCTCCCCACTAGAGGAAATAGCACCTCCATGACCCATTGTGACAACTAAAAATGTCCCGAGACATTGCCAAGTATCCTCTGGGGGGCAAATTCCCTAGGTGGACAACACCGGTTGTGGGGCTCCTCTTGTCCTCAGCGGTCTCTACAGCTTGATCTTCATCCTCCCTCCACAAACCTTTTCCTCCCTGCCTTGAAGACGCCCTCTCCCCTTGTTTTCCACCTGCTTTCTCACAGCTCCTCACTACCCCATCTTCTCCCTTCCTGTGACTCTTCTCCAAGGCTCAGTGCTTGTCCTCCACCCTGTGGAATGATCTCCATTCAGTGGGTTTGCCCACCTGTCCTCACAGGCAATTGTGAAAATGACTCAGATTTATAGAGCACTTCCTCTGTGCCAGGGATCATTTCTAGGTTTTTAATTATGCTATCTTTAATCCTCGCAATGGCCCTGTAAGGAGGAGAGTATTTTCAAGAAGCTAAGGCATGGAGAGATTAAGTACAGCAAGAACAAGGTCCACAGGACACTTGAGCACTTCAAAGGCAATGTGCATAACAACCACCATGCACCCAGCACCACCCACCCACGTGTATAGCTCATCATCGCCTCAAGCTCACTGTGCCTGGGCCCCATGTCATCAGTCTCCCCCAAAGCGGTTCTCCTGACTCGTATTATCCACGATGCTCCCAAGAAGCTAGGATCTCTCACCCTGAAGTCATCTGTGATCCCTCTCTCAGACACTCCCTATGTAAGGAGCCACCAAAGTTGCTGATTCTTCCCTTCAGAAGTGTCCAGGATTTTTCCCTACACTTCCCGCTCCCTCCCCTCACTCTGGTTTTCCCTCCCATGCCTCATGCCCAGGACACCTCAACAGACCCTCAGCTCCTAATGCCCAGGTCACAAGTCCCTCATCTTATTCCTCTCTGTAGCACAGCGCCCGGCTCAGAATCCAGATTGCGGGACTTTGAGTGACTTCCCTGCCTCTACCCTAGGGATTCCCAGCCTTGATGCCACGGAGCCTAAGCAGGTAACATCAGGGCTGGGTGAAGTGGGCCAGTTGGCAGTATTCTTCTAGCACATTGGTTTGTACCGTTGAGTTGATTCCAGCTCCTCGCGCCCCTGTGGACAGCAGAGCAGAACACTGCCCAGTCTTTTTGCGCCATCCTCTCACCTTGCGGGGCTATATCAGACAATGTTCTGCTGCTGTTCACAGGGTTTTCAAGGCCAATTTTTTCGGAAGTGAATGGCCAGGTCATCCTCCTAGTTTGTCTTAGTCTGGAAGCCCCGCTGAAACCTGTCCTCCATGGGTGACCCTACTGGCATTTGAAATCCCAGTGGCATAGCTCTCAGCATCACAGCAACATCCAGCAGCCACTGTATGACAGCCGACAGACGGGTGGTGTGGTTCCCTGACTGGGAAACAAACCCGGGCCACAGCAGCGAGAGCTCCGAATGTTAACCGCTGGACCACCAGGGCTGGCCCTTCTCACACGTACTCTCTTTGTTTCCATATTAAACACATAGGAATATTCTTAATTTCCACAGGGCTCTCTCCAACCTGGTTTGGAAGCTTGTACATCCCTTACTCTATCTTTCATTTTTCCACTTTCAATAACTTGAGTACAAGAAACATTTCATTTTCTGTCGGAGAGCACAACCTCTGCGCTAAACAGCAGCTAATGCAGGCCTCTGTGGAGAGCAAGGAGAATTGGGGGCTGGTGAACCAGAGAAGGGCCTGGGCTCCAGCCATCATGGCCACGTAGGAGTGAGGTCCCGTGGCCCTAATGACTTTTTTAAAGAAGCCCAAGTCTGGGTGTTTATATGAAATTCTCAATTACTTAAAAGTTGATGACTCATTCAGAAAATGTTTTAAAAATCACCATGCAGGCTGGCACCAAAAATAAATAAAGCAGGGCTGCTATGGGAAAAATTCCAATGAAACTCAAAGCTGCACCTAAATGAGGCAGTTGCAACCCAATTCCAGCATGTGGTGGCCACGTGGAAATTCCTGGTCCAAATCCTCTGATGTTTCAAATGAAGCCAGAAACTTGCCTTTTATGTGAAATCTTTTGCGTGAAATCTCTCCTTTTTAAAAATACTGGACCACATTGTGTGGGCAAACCAAACTTGTCTGGACAGGGCATGTGGCCTGAAAGCGGGCAGTGTGTGGTCTCCGTCTTGGGGACGTAACTCTCCCTCTCCCAACCTATTCGGCATTCCACTCCTGGACTAATCTTAAAATCCTGCTCTCCTCATGCCACGGGGCTGTTCAAAACCTCCAGGAGCCTCCACTGCCTACAGGTGGGAATTCATACCTCTTCTTCTGTGCTCAGTGATCCCCAGAAAGTGGCCTGGGCCTCCTCTTAGCTCCATTTCCTCTGCGCTCCTAAGAAACCCTTCTGCCCAGGTCCACCGGCCTTGCCGTCCTCCTGCTCATCTTCCATCCATTCATACCGCACTCTGTCCACACCACTCCCCACGCTTAGGAAATTGCCCCTCAAAAAGTCTGCCAACTCAAATCCCACTTCATCAGTGATTTCTCCCTATCCTCCATCCCTGTACCCTCAGCATGTCTATCTCATGTGGAAATTACCCATGCAACATCTCCTGACAGCTCACCAGTGGTGGCCTCCTCCTTAACTCTTTACTTGTTCGAGGTTGTCTCCACCTAGGGGCAGGGTCTTGCCTCTCAAGTCTCCTCTCCACATTGCCCAGAGAGAGCTTTGTAGGACACACACCTGAGCGTGTCACCCCCCTGGACAAAGGGTTTTGGAGGCTGCCCACTGTTCGCAGACTGAAGCCCAGAAGCTCTAGCATGGTACACGGAGTCTTGCGTCTGGTATGGTTTTGGTCTACTCCTCGAGTTCCACTCGAGTCTCCTTCTCGCCATCCCCCATGACACACCCTACACTCCAACTACGTGGGACTACAGCTGTCCCCCGGAAGCCACGCTCTGTCTCTCATTCTTAACTCTGTACATACTTGGGGAAAACGAAAGGGACAGCATTCAGAGGGGCCATTCAGGGACAGCAGTGCGGAAATTAAGAATATTCCTGTGTGTTTAATATGGAAACAAAGCGAGTCCAGGAATTCCCTTGCCCACCTGCCTGCTCTTACTGGTCTTTCAAAGCTCGCTCTTCATAAATCCTCCCCTGTAGAATGGGCTGGTATCATTCACTTCCTGAGAGAGTTAAAGTTAACCAACCAACACACACACACACACACAAACACACACACACTTTGAAAACAGTGAAGCTCTCTGCCCGCACAACCAGGGGTTGGTACGCATTTGTGGATCCTTCCCCGAGTTCCTGGCAGGTGTCCAGCCCATAGCTGCTCCACATGGAAATGGAGTGTGCTCTGGCTTTTTCTCAGGGTCCTCGCCCATCTAAAGTCAATAACACTTCAACAATTAGCAGAGAAAAAGGATCGGAAGATGCCAAAATAGCACGTGGAGTGGGGCGGTGGGGGGAAGCAAAACAGAGTCTAGTCCAGCTCTGCCCCTGACCTGCCGTGGGCCTGACAGTGTGGCTTCTCTCCGGGCCTCAGTCTTCTCATTGGTATAAAGAGAATTGGGCTAAGTGACCTCTGAGGGCCCTTCCTGGGACGACTGCCTCCAATTCCAGACTAGGACCCATGGCTTTCCACACCCACCTCTCCGCTGTATCTGTCTGTGTTCCCTTGTGTGACATTCTGTCACGTAGCAGTAGTTTATAAGAATCATGATTACCGACTCCTGGGTACTTGCCAAGTGCCAGGCACCCACAAGGGGCTTTTCAGGGCTTATCTCATCGAGGCCTCACACAGAGCCCCTGGGAAGTAGGCACTTATCTTAGGCTGGGTTCCCTAGAAGCAGAGCCCAAAACAGGCTTCCAAATGCCTGTGATTCACGGACGGAGGGCGTGCTGTGAGGAAAAGCGGCAAGAGGGTGCGGGAAGCAGGACAGGAGGAGGAAGGGGCCAAGGAGGGGTGTAGTGGTGGGTCAAGTCTAGTTTGGCCTGATCCACAGGGGGCTCTGGAGCATAAGTAGTCCCAGCGAGTTGTCCCACCTTGAAGAAAGAAGCCTGGGCTTCTGTGTCCCCAATATCAGTCGATTACTGACTCCCCTGACGGGAGGGGGCGTGGTGATGCAGGGAGTTAGCCTTTGGGTTGTCTCAGGGATGAGGTTACCATCAGCCAAAGGCTCTGGAGAAGGCTGGAGGTATGGCCGTTACCGTGGCACTCACAGCACTGGGGAATGGATGCTCTGGCCGGCACAGGGGGTCTGAGCAGGGAACCACAGCGTCTGTACAACAATATTAGGTCATTCTGCAGATGAGGAAAACCTAGACCCGGGGTGACTAAACATGACCTCAAGGTCACAGAACTACGAAATATAGAGGTCTGTCCTTTTAGGTACAAATCACATCTCCCATAAATAGTCGCCACCCCTGAGGGGCAGGACCCGTGTGCCTGTTTCCCCAGCACCCAGAATGGTGACTGGGTGCTGAGACGTGCTTGGCATGGCTGAGTGCCTGAGCTGCTGCTCGCCAGGGCTGTGGGGTCTTGGGATGGCATGTCTCTGCGAGGCAGGGGGGTTAGCCCTCACCCCATGTGGGGGCCGGGGAGCCGACCCGCTCCCCGCTCTCTGACAGCTGCCTGGGCTCCAAGTGCTGTCAGCGGCCTGCTCCATGCCGGGCGGGCCTCCTGCCAGGCTGCCGCTGCTCCGGGAAGGGGAACATTATTCATCAGGGAGATAAGGCAGCTGATGAGAGACGGGCCTCAGAGCAGCTGTTCCTCAGCAGCGGCTGGAACGGATGCTGGAGAAGCGGAGGGGAGGAGCAGATGGAAGAAAGCCCATTTTGAGATAAAAAATGATGGTACTTCTAGGGGGTGACAGGAGAGCATGTTTCCAACCGAGGCTGGGCACTAGTATATACTTATATCCGAGGATCTTTCCACAAACATCTATGCTTGACAAGCCATGTATGCACTTCTATCAGGTTAACCACTGAAGAAGTCAGGGGTCTCTTATCAGCTCACTCAGTGAGAAATATCCACCTGGTGGGGTGTATAGTTCCCAGAAAGACTCAGTCCCCAACTAATTGCTCAGTCAAGCAACTTGGGGCCAAGGGAGGCGAAATGCTCCTGGCTGGGCTTGAGCCCTAAATCACTCATTTCCTGTCCCCAGGGCACTCAGGTGGCAATGACATCAGGGGGGCTAAGTCCCCTTCCTGCTGTTCCTCTGGGTCTCCTCTCTTTTCTCAAAGCTAGCCCATACATGACGGAATTTTCCAGATTGGGGAGCAAGTGTGGGTGAGGTTTCTTTATTTTATCTTTTGCTTTTTGTTTATTTTTTGAAGGGAGTCATTAAAAGGGACCCTGAGGGTTTCCTGGGAGAGAGGAGAGAGTTGGATGTGATCGTCTGTGAAGGGAAATGAGCTCCCAGGTGTGTTCACGGACCGTGGCTGAACTCCTGATTGTCTTCCCTGGTGTGCTCCGGCCACCTCTCCAGCCTCCTCCCCTGCATATTGGTCACCTTCCTTTCTGAGCACTCTGGAGGGTTTCCTTAGAAGCCAGGGTCTCCACTGCCCCATGCCCTGCAGTGGACTTTCCACTCTGGCCTCCTGACTCTTCCTCAGCAGTCAGAACAGGGAGGGGTGTAGAGAAGGGTCTTTAAAGGTATCAAAACAGCATGGCACTGGCACAAAAGCAGACACAGATCAATGGAATAGAATTGAGAGCCCAGAAATAAACCCACATATCTACAGACACCTAGTTTTTTAAAAAAAGGAGCCAAGAACATATGGTGGAGAAAGGAAAGTCCCTTCAATAAATGGTGTTGGGAAAACTGCACAGCCACATGCAAAAGAATGAAAGTAGACCATTATCTTATATAAAAATTAACTCAAAATGGATTAAAGATTGTTCAGTTCAATTGTATAATTCAATTAAAAATTGAATGTAAGACCTGAAACCATAAAAAACCTAAAAGAAAACACAGGCAGTGCACTCTTTGACATCGGTCTTAGCAGTATCTTTTCGAACACCATGTCTTCTCAGGCAAGGGAAACAAAAGGAAAAAATAAACAAATGGGACTACATCAGACTAAAGAGCTTCTGCACAGCAAAGGAAACCATCAACAAAATGAAAAGACAACGTAACAATTGGGATAAGATATTTGCAAATCATATATCTTATGAGGTATTAATATCCAAAATAGATGAAGAACTCATACAACTCAACAACAAAGAAACAAACAATCCAATGAAAAAATGGGCCAAGGATCTAAACAGACATTTTTCCAAAGAAGATACACAGATGGCCAATGGCACATGAAAAGATGTTTAACATCACTAATTATTAGGGAAATGCACATCAAAACTACAATGAGATATCACCTCACGCCCGTCAAAATGGCTATAATTAACAAGACAAGAAATAACAAATGTTGGAGAGGATGTGGAGAGAAGAGAACCCTCATACACTGCTGGTGGGAATGCAAACTGGTGCAGCCAGTTTTCCATACTATGGAAAACAGTTTGGAGATTTCTCAAAAAATTAAAAATAGAAATACCATATGATCCAGCTATTCCTTTTCTGAGTATTTATCCAAAGAATATGAAAACACTAATTTGAAAAGTTATTTGCACCCCTATGTCCATTGCAGTACTTTTCACAATAGTTAAGACTTGGAAACAGCCTAAGTGCACATCAATGGATGAATGGATAAAGAAGATATGGTATATATATATACACACACACACACACACACACACACGCACGCACACACACAAAATGGAATACTACTCAACCATAAAAAAGATGAAATCTTGCCATTTGCGACAACAAATGCTAAGCGAAATAAGTCAGATGGAGAAAGCCAAATACCATACGATTTCACTCATAGATGGAAGATAAAAACAACAACAACAAACAAACGCATAGATACAGACATTAGTTTGGTGGTTACTAGAGGAGAAGTGGGGAAGCGGGAGGGCAGAAGGAGTAAAGGGGCACATGCGTAAGGTGACGGACGGCAATTAGATTTTGGGTGGTGAACATGATGTAATCTACACAGAAATAGAAATAGAATGATGTACACTTGAAATTTATATAATGTTATAAACCAATGTTACCTCAATTAAAAAAAGTATCTATGATATTATACTTCTCTTTATAAAAAAACCTAAAACAAACAAATCTAAAAAAAGGCAGAATGTTAAGATTTGACAGGCAGGGTCATAAACACGGGGGTAACAAGAGTTGAAGTTTATTAAGTGCATAGTGTGTGTAAAGCACTTTTTTCTTTCTAAGAGCTTTACTTTAATTAATCCTGACAATTACCTTTTGAGGTAGACGTTTGGTTTCTTTTCTTAAATAAGACAGAGGCCCAGAGAGGTTAAGTAACCTCTCCAATGTCACACTGCAGAGCCAGGTAGCCTGTCTCCAGAGCGGGTGCTCTTAACTACCTCAGTATATGAGTGTTTGTTCTATTATTCTCTGTACTTTTCCTATGCTTGAACTAGTTTAGAATTGTTTTTTTACAGGATCTGAAGTAAATGTGACAAAGTGTTAATATTTGTTAAATTGGTGTGTTCGACTATATATGTTTAAAATTATTCCAAACTTTTAAAAATATATGTGAATATTTCCAAAGAAAAAGAAAAAAGCCTCAGTGTTGTTACCACTTCTTCTCGGAAGCCTTCTGGAGCCCCCTGAACCCCCTCCTCTAAGCTCTCACTCTCCGTACTATTCTCCATCATGACACCACACCTTAGCTGTGGATTTACTTTCCGTGCCTCCCTCTGGGCTGTGAACTCCGCCAGGGAAGGGGTGATGTTGGATTTATATCTCTATTTCCAAGACCTGGCCTTTTGCAAGGAACCTAGATGCTCCATAAAATTATTAAACCAAATGGAACCACTCCGGGGCCCCCATGGGTGAGGACTGAGCCACTGATAGAAGAGAAGCCGCGGCGGGTGGAGGGAACTAACGTGGGCCCTGCCGTCCCTGCTGGAGACATATGGCAATAATTTTTAGGACTATCAGCAAGTCAGGGTTTCCAGCATAAATGCTTCCAGCTGCACCTTCCACTGTGCACAGGAACTTCTTAAGACAGGGTCTTGGCTGCTTCCAGCACAGCTCACATGCCCAAAAAAGAAACGGAGGGCAGCTTTCGAGGAAGCCATCTGCATTTTACCCAGTGTGTCTTGAACTGTGACTCCATGCTGGTTTGGCAGTTGCCAGATCAACCTCTGCAATCCTGCTTCTGCATTCTAGCTTAGGGGCTCTCAATCTGGGCTGCACCTTGGAATCCCCTAGGGGAGCTCTCAAAACCATTCATACCTAGTCCTTCCCCCTTTTCCTCTACCCCCAGATATTCTGACGTGAGTGGCCTGAGGCTGGGGGTTTTTAGAAGCTCTCCAGGTGATTGTAACGGATAGCCAAGGCTGAGAACGCCTGTTAGGTGCTCCTTGTGAAAAAGATAGCAGCCCTCATGTGAACTGTGATGGCTTCTTCCTTCAGTGCACTGTTACTGAGCATCTATTCTGTGACTGGCATTGAGGAAGGAAGGATGGAGTTTGAGATCTCTGTCCCAGCTTGGAACAGCTAAGTTGAGGAGAAGAATTATTTAGCTGGTTTTGGTGTGCACAGATCAAACAGCCATTGGGAATGGTGGGGTCTTGGTACCTCCTAAGCCCAAGTAGGACATCACTGATTGATTACAGGCTAATTTCCTGCTGAGTCCACAGTGGTCGCTGCTGGACAAGAAAGCAAGGTGGTAACTACCTAGACAATACGTCGGTATGTTTCTCCAAGGTTCAGCTGGGCATAGATTTACTCTTTCTCTTGCTGAGTGGGAGTTCACATTCTCATGTCAGCCAAGAAACACAGTCAGCATGTGGTGATCACGTAACACCAGGTCTGGCTGAACCTGGGCAACATTTCTAAACATTTAAGTATGCTAACAAATTCCTAACACTGCTGGTGCACGGACTAGTCTTTGAGAACCACGGGTCAAGGCAAACACCAGCTAAACACACATGAGCTCATTTAATCCTTCCAGTAACCCCAGATGTTGATTAGTGGAGTGTTCAGGGCATGGACTTTGTGCTCAAGCCCTGGTTCTCTCACTTAACAGCTGTGTGATCCCAGAATACTAGTTAACATTTCTGTGCCTCGGTTTACCCATCTGTAAAAAATAGGATAGTAACAATAACATGCACCTCATAGAGTTGCTATGCGGATGGAATAAATCAATCTAGATAAAGAGTTGAGGCCAGCGTCTGCCACACAGTGAGCCTTTGATTAATGTTAGCGATGTCAGCTAAATCTTGATGCTGACAGGTAGGCAGTATTTATTGTGGGACTTGTCAGAATTTCTATGCACACAATTTTTTAAAAATGCCTTTAATATCTTAAAAATAGGTAACTCATGTACATGAGCTCACACACAGCAGCCCTGCCGCAGACCCACCAAATCCTTGATGCTTTCGCCTCAAGAAGATGATCTTGAGGGCCATTTCCATGTTGTAGGTCCACCAGCAGGTTTCATAGCTTTCCTGCTGTCACCAGCAACCCGGCTTCATACAGTCCCACCATCCCTTAATGTCATCAGTGGGCCCATCCATGGTGAAAATTCTGTTTGGCATCTTGCATCCACCTTCCAAGTTCCTTTCCTGAACTACAACAGTCCTGGCAATGAACTTCAGATGTTTTTCCATGACCATGGACTTCAAAGTCTTCTGTATACTGTTCTGACTCTTGTTTTTCTACTCAGCAAGCATATCTTAGAAATTATTTCATATGAGCACAAATGGAGATGCTTCTTTATTTTTAATTGTATCTCATTATATGGCTCTACTCTAATTTACATAACCAATCCCCTACAGATGGATAGTTAGGTTGTTTCTAATCTTTAGCTATTAATAAACACTTCGAAGAATGAAACTCATCTTAGCATTCATACAATGCACACCATCAATTGCCTGCCACCAATTTTGAATGTACTGCAGTGCAGACAAGTGTTCAGAAGAATTTTATGCACATGGAGTTGAGTGCAAAAAAAGACATTTGGCCATATCTGCTTATATCTTCTGCACAAAAGATAATTTTGGCTGCAAATAACAGTGATGACTAAATCAATAAAGAAAATGTATTACTCACATCACTGAGATGCGACAGTCACGGGGGTGAGTAAATCAGAGGCCCAGTGTCATCCCCAAGGACCTGAATGCTTTGTGCTCTTCTGACCCTTACTCTCAGGGATGGACTTTTGTCCTCACATTGTCCCTGAGTGTTATCAGTGAGTCAGCCCAGCTCCTGGGGTCACACTTCACACCTGAGAAAAGAGCCCTTTTCTTGTATTGCTTTTAAGAACTGCAGTGGACTTTCCAGAATCCCTCAGCAGGCACCTCTTAGGCCTCACTGGTCAGAACTGTGTCTCAGATCTTTCTCTTTTCTTTTTTTTGGTGAGGAAGATTGGCCCTGAGCTAACATCTGTTGTCAATCTTCCTCTTTTTGTTTGAGGAAGATTGTCCCTGAGCTAACATGAGTGCCTATCTTCCTCTATTTTGTATGTGGGACACCACCACAGCATGGCTTGATGAGCGGTGTGTAGGTCTGAGCCCGGATCCGAACCCGTGAACCCTGGGCTGCCGAAGTGGAGCACTTGAACTTAACCACTACACCACGGGGCCAGCCCTCATGCCCTCTTCTAAACAAATCTCTCAGTGGGAACAGAATGGCCACAACTGGCTGAAATGAACCAAGATTCATCCGTTGGTACCAGCGAGGGGCCTTTGTTTCCTTGAAGTATATGGCTATTGAACATCTGAATAAACTCAGGATTTGGTAGGCAAGAAAGAAGGCAGACAACCGAAAGTATACAGTCCACCTTCTGAAACCTTTAGTTTCATGGATGACCATATGTTGTTCTTTTAAAGAATTGGCTCATAGGATTGTTTCAAGAGAACAATATTGTTAAGTATATCTATAATGATACATATGGATAAATTTTAAAATGCAGCAATAACTTAAAATCTACTACAAGGCTTTAACGAGGTCTGGCAGACCTAGTGGCACCAAGAACTCTTGACCTGGAATTGGGAAACACAAGCTTGAGACTCTCTGCCACTTCTGTGAGGCCTAGGGAATGTTTCCTTAGCTCTCCAGGCCTTCGTTTTTCTCCTTTGTGAAAATGGCAGCTTGGAGGAAAATTAGGTGTCGTGCACAGAGGAAAAGAGAATGGGCTTTGCAGTTAGACCTGGCTTAGAACCCCAGCTCCAACAGCTGTGTGACTGTGGGCAAGTTTTGGACCACAGTTTTTCTCTTAAGTAAAATGGTGATAAAAAATTGCAATTCATAGGGTCATTTAAAAAAGAAACTTTATAGAGGTATAATTTGCATAAAATAAAATGTACCCACTTGAAATGTACAGTTTGATGAGCTTTGACAAATGTATACACGCATGTAACCATCACGCCAGTCAAGATATTTACTTTCATCACCCTGAAAGGTGCCTGGTACCTCCCTACAGCCCACACCCTCCCATTCCCTCCGCCCTTGGCAACCACTGATCTTTCATTGACTATAGATTAGTTTTGCTTGTACCGGAACTTCATATAAATGGAATCATAAAGTACATAGTCTTTTGTGTCTAGCTTCTCTTGCTCAACGTAATGTCTTTGAGACTCGTCTGTGTTATGTGTGATGGAGGATGGACGGGACAGCAGCCCGCATGACCCCTGCCTCCCGGTGTTTGTGCCCTTATATAATCCCCTCCCACGAGTGTGGGCAGGACCTGTGACCTGCTTCTAGAATATGGCAAAGGTGGGGATGTCACCCTCATGATCACGTTACATCATATAAGGTTCTGTCTCCCTTGCTTGCTTTGAAGAGGCAAGCTGCCACATTGTGAGAGGTCCTATGGAAAGCGGCCTGTGACAAGAAACCGCAGGCAGCCTCTAGCAGCTAAGGCAACCTCTGGCTGACAATCAGCAAAAGGCCAGAGCCCTCAGTCTTATAGCCACAAGGAAACGAATTCTGTCAACAACTTGCATGAGCTTGAAAATGGTTCCATTGCCTGTCAGGCCTCCAGATAAGAATAAAGTCCTGGATGAAGCTCTTGCAGAAGACCTGGCTGGCAGTACCCATACCCCTGATCCACAGAAACTCTGAGCTAATAAGTATATGTCATCTTAAATTAATGTTTGTGGTATTTGTCACTCAGCATAGAAAACTAATACACATCTCTCAATAGTTTGTTCCTCTTTATCACTGAGAAACATTCCATTGTGTGGATGTATCACATCTTGTTTATCCATCCACCAGCTGACGGACATTTGGTCATCTCCAGTTTGGGGCTATTACGAATAAAGTGGCTATGAAAATTCCATACAAGTCATTTAGCAGACACATTTCATTTCTCTTGGGGAAAAATCTAGTAGGAGAATGGTTGGACTAGATGATACATATATACTTAACTTTATAAGAAACTTTCAAACTGTTTTCCAGAGAGGTGGTACCATTTCACACTCCCACCAGCAACGTATGAGAGCTCCCATTACTCCTCATCTTTGCCAACAGTCTGCATTGTCAGTCTTATTAATTTGATATCTCGTCATAGTTTTTCCTGCATTTTCCTGATTAATGATGTCTGGCATCACTTCACGTGCTTATCGGACATTTTTTGTACATCTTCTTTTGTCAAGCGACTGTTTAAATCTTAAGATATTGCCATCCCATAGGGTTGCTTTAAGAAAGCAATATGTATGTAATGTGATTGGCATTTTACAGGCGCTAAATAAAAGAAAGCCATTATTATTAACATTATTTTTAAGGTCACTTAAGAGAGAAAGTTCTATGATTCTATAAAGGGCCCACAAAGGATACTTTTAAAAATATATTCTAAATCCTTGTCCTGCGAAAAGGGAGGAGGAGAAAGAGGGAGAGGTCAAATAACGGGATGGAGCGGGAAGGCAAGAGCCCCCAGGATTTGAGCTGGAAGACTTCATGGGCAGGAGGCGTTGCCCGGTGTAGGGATGATCAGGAGTTCTGTCAGGGATGCTGAGGTTGATGGGAAAGCTGACATCCAAGTGGCCTCATCGCCGGGCCTTAAGCTATGGTGAGTGTTGAGGCCCTAGCTCTGCCAGACCTGCAATCCAAAGGGGTGCCCAACACCTCTATTTAAAGCAGTAGAGATTTCCAGCATTTCATTGCCATCTGAAGTTTATTAGCGCCTGAGTTGGCCCTGCAGTCACTGGGGTGGGGGCTGAAGGACAGAGCTAAGCATGTGCGAGGGGACGTTATAGGAATCTTGGGACAACTCTCTATCAGGCATGCCAAAATTAGCACATCTCCCTCCTCTCCACTCCTCCTGGCCCAACTCGAGTTACTCACCTTTGCCCCAAGCTCCATTCCTGGATTCTAAACCCTTTGCTTCAAGGGGCCTCACGAGGCTGGGTTTCTAAAGCCTCTGGAGAAGGGGAAGGGCAGAGACTGTGTCCAACAAGCTTCTCAGGGCCCCAAAGGAAAAAACAAGTTTTATAGGGATTTTTCTGTTGATAAATGAGACGTGCTTATTTAAAGAAAAAAAAAAAATCAAACAGCACAGCAACATATAAAGAACAGGGTAAAACAATGCCGTAGTCACAAGATTCAGACATAATGTTCACATGTCAATGTATTTCCCCCCATATTTTCAATATGTAAACATACCTATAAATGCATATTTCTAAATATGATGGAATTATATATACAAGCCATTTTCTAATCTGTTTCTCATTTACTATTTTGCAGCCATCTTTTCATGCCAACATGTAAACATCTAGACCTTTTTATTGACTACCTAGTATTCTATACTTGGTGGGAACTTAGATTTTCTTAAATTGTTACAAAGAGTCCTGGGAAGAATGCCCCTGTAACTATATCTTTTTGGCTTTTCCTGACTTTTTCCTTACTAAAAGTTTTTAGTAGGGAACATATTGAGTCAAAGGCTATGAACATTTAAATGCATACTGTTCTCCAGAAAACTTGTATTAATTTTCACTTTTATCAATAGTTTATTGGAAGGCCAGTTTCCTCTACTCAGCAATATTAAGTCAATCTTTTTAATCTTTTTGATTCTGAAAAAAATATCTCCTGGTTTCCTTCCTGTTTTCTTTGATAATTATTGAGATCTGGCATCTTTTTACCTATTTGTTCCCAGGCCATTTCTTCTTCTTAGTGAATTACATATATATCTGCTGCTTAGTTTTATATTGAGATATTCATATTTGTTGATTTATAAGAACTATTTACATATTGGGGTGGTAATTCTCTGCCAGAATTTGCAGTATTTTCTCCAAATTCATTACTTCTCTGAATAGGCTTTTTCCTCCTGAGGGAGCTGTGGGGTTGAGGTTACAGAGAGGTCCGTGGGGAGAGCCAGGAGGGATTCTAGCTTTTCTGGCTCTTACTGTCCCACTAGTGTGAGATGTAGCAAAGCTTCTTTGTGCCTCCTGCAGTGGATGCTCACACAACTCGGAATCCACCCTCCTGCTAGTGTGCCTTCTTGTCCTGCAGAGGAGGCAATGCTGGGAACTTCTTTCCCAGACTCGCTTATGGCTAAGATTCTGAATATAAAGCAGATTTGGCCGATTAGAAGCGCTTGCTGAACTTCGGAGAGCAGAAGTGAGGTGGGATCATCTCCCTGCCCGCTTTGGCTGTTTCCTGCTGGCAGACACGTTTCTGGAGGCATGACCACGTGTGTCTGTGGTTTCTCCAGGGCCCCGCTCCAGCTTCTTGGGCGCGGAGAGGCAGTTGAGGTGCCAGCAGCTGCCAGATCCTGGCTCTCTGAATCCCAGCTACGGCAGAGTGCTCTTAAACTGAGACACTGGCCATCTAGTGGGTCACTTCTGCAGTGCTCTAGAAGCTTCCTGGAGCCCCAGCCTGGAGCCCACTTCTCCAGTCCTTTCAGTGACATTCTAGATACCTGAATCCCTGTATTAAGTTCCTTTATGCTTAAAAATTCCTACAATACTTTCTGTTGCCTGCACTGAACTCCAATGGATTTTTCTACTATCTCCCATGGCTTCTAAATCCTACCTCTTCTTTGTACATGCCCAGGTTTTTTCTCATCCCTTTGCAGGCACAGCACAACTTCCTCCTCTCTGCAGGCAGACCAGAGTGTTCATTGCAGTGTCTCCAGTATCCTCTAAGAATTTATATAACTCTTTGCATGCAGATTTCTTTGCAAATGATGTCGTAGAAATGAATGAGTTTGCCATCCTGCTTGGGTTCATATCCTGGCTCAGCCATTCCTACTTGAGCAAGTTGCTTAGACTCTCTGAGCCTCAGTTGGCTTACCTCTAAAAATTATACCATTGGGATGCCCATGCCTGGTGCAGGGGACTGTTCTCAAGGCCATGCATGCTAAGACAGGCAGCAGGTACTCAATGCTTCCCTCCATATCATTCACTCAGCCGCCTTTCCTTGTATTAGCATGACTCTAGGCAGGTTATAAGCCCTCTGAGCCTGAGCTTCCTTCCATGCAGACTAGGAACCCCAACACCTACCTCACAGAATTGCTGTGAAGATCAGAGGAGATAGTACAATTGGAAGTAAATTCCAGGTCTATATGAAAGGTATTATTTGAAGACCAGGCATCGTTTGAAGACTACTTTTTAGCTAAGAACAAAAGCCATATTATGCATAGTAATTTTTTATTAAAAAAATATTTATTGTGCCCCTGTTATGCGCCAGGCCCTGTGCTGGGAGCTGAGGACATGGAGGTCAACAGGATAGAAATGACCCCGGCTCTTATGCAAGAGTGGGTTGGCAGACAAATCCAAGTGAACACACACATACAGTTACAAATTGTGACGAGCGCTAGGAAGGAAATAGCTAGGGGTCTGTAAGAAGTGAGAACTGGATGCTGGTAAAGGAATGGGAGAACTTTCAGTTATAAGATGATTCAGTTCTGGGGATCTAACGTACAGTACGGTGACTATGGCTAACAATATTGCATTGTCTACTTGAAAGTTGCCAAGAGAGTAGATATTAAATGTTCTCATCACACACACAAGATGGTAATTATGTGAAGTGATGGATGTGTTAACTAACCTTAGTGTGGTAATCATTTCACAATATACATGTATATCAAATCATCACCCTGTATTCCTTAAATCTGCACAATGCTATTTGTCAAATATATCTCAATAAAGCTGGAAAAGATGGGGAAAAAGAGAAGTGGTCTAGGAATTCATTTCTGAGAAATGGACATTTAGGCTGGTTTGTCACAGCTGCTCTCAGGATCATCTCCCATCCCATCTCCCCATCTCCATCCTTGTCATCAGAAAGTTTCAGAAAGCGGAAATGCAGGGCTTGGCCAGGAAGTTGATGAAAAGTTCTTTGCCCTTGGGTTATCCAGAAGGCTTCATGAATGCCGGCTTGTCACAGACTGGAGATTATCTGGGAGAAGCCCCCCATTTCTGGAGTAGAGTTGGGGGTGGGGAGGGATGAGTGAGTAATGAGAACTTAAAGAGGTGAGTTTAAGGAAAAGGAGAGGAGAAGCTTAGAGAATATGAGAAACGGGAATTTAGAGAGAAGCTTGGGAGAAGGTGCAGCTGTTTAGGATACTGGCAAATGGCCAGGAAATCTGGAATCTATTCCTGGCCCTTACAAAATAAAAAAGGTGGGCCCTGTTTCCTTCTAGAGGCAGCATGGTGAAATAGAAAGAAAATGGCTCAGGGCCGACCTAGGTTCTAGTGCCACTAGGTGATACCAGGGACCCAGCGCTCTGAACCTCAGCTCCTTCATCTGTGTATGGGAATAATCACGTCTGCTCTGCCCACTTCCAGGGCTTACCCATTCACTCCATCCTCAGCTACTTATTGGGTAGTGACTGGTACCAGGCACAGTGCCAGGCACTGGGCTGTGGGGATGAATGAGACACGGTCTTTGCCCTCACGGAGCTCACAGAGCGTGGGAAGGGACTCTCACGTACACAGATACTGCTAAAATGATACGGGAAATCGTAGAAATAACACAGGAGCACACAGAAGGGAGGCCTACATCAGCCAGGGACAGTTTCCTGGAGGAGTCGGCCCTAGAGTAGAGTCTCAAAAATGGGGTGAGTTGGGCACTTCAGCGGGGGAGACTGGAAAGCTCCAGTGAGAGAACGCCCGTGCAAACACTTTGTTCTTCACGACGGTACGCGTGCGGGGAAGGAGTGTTTTCACTCTAGAGTCAGCTGAACCCGACTGGTTTACCCTCCACACTCTGCATACACTGCTCTCTTGGCCCGGAATGGCCTTCTCCGCCTGGTCTGCTTGGCAAGTACCCACTCATCCTTTCAGACTTGGCTCCAACATCCCTTTCTCTGCAATGAAAGCCTTCCCCGAGCCCTGCAGGTGAGCTGGCCTCTCTCTGCTGTGCTCCCCTCTCTCTCATGGCCCTCAGTCCCTCGATGGTGCACGTTTGTTTCACAACTAGGTTTTCCACCAGGTTGGGAACCCATCTAGAGCACAGATAGTACCTTCCTTCTTGCAACGGTATCACTGCCTATTACTGTGACAGTCAGATAGTAGGCGCTCAGTAAGTGTTTGTTCAACTGGACGAGTCTTGTTCTAGAGTGGGACTAGATCCTGGGCCCGTTACTGGCCTGCTTGTGTATAGCTTATCCTCTGAAAGTCTCCACCTTGTAATAAATATCTGAGGCTGGGAGATAGGGGCTGCTGAATCACTGCTGAGAAACAGGTGTGGAATGAAGCATGGGGTGAGGGCTTCAGGCACCAAATTGTAGCCTAGAGAATAAAACGTCATTCTCTTTTATACATTATAGAAAGAGGGAAACAGTCCAGAGTCCTAATTCTGACTTTTCTATCACTGATTCTGTGACCTTGCACAGGTTACCATGATAAAGGCTGCTGGCTGGCCAACCCAACAACTCAACCTTCTCTTCTGTCTTTCTATTGTCAAGGCTGGGAAGCCAGATACTTAATTTTCCCAACCTCCCCGGTCGCTAGTTCTGGTCATGTGATCCAATTCTGGCCAATAAGGCAAAAGTGGAAATCTGTGAGGGGCTTCTGGGGAAGTTTTGCTTCCCTTAAACAGAAGAGGCCTAAAAGGAGGAGAGCTCCCTGGCACTACCTGTTCTTCCTAACCCGAACATGACACAATTCCTCCGACTACGGCAGCCAAGTTGGGACAGTGCGATGGTTACTTTCATGTGTCAACTTGACTGCGCCATGTATTCTGGTTGGGTCTGTGAGGGTGTTTCTGGATGAGATGAACATTTCAAGTGGTGGACTGAGCAGATTGCCCTCCCCAATGTGGGTGGGGCTCATCCCATCTGTTGGAGGCCTGAATAGAAGAAAAGGGTAAGAAAGAATTCTCTCTCTCCACCTGACTGTCTTCAAGCTGGGACATCAGTCTTCTCCTGCCTTTGGACTTGGCCTGGAATTTACACCATTGGCTCCCTGCTTCTCAAGGCTTTGGACTCAGGTTGGAAGTACATTACTAGCTCTCCTGGGTCTCCAGCTTGATGACTGCAGATCTAGGACTTCTCAGACTCCATAATTGCGTGAGTCAATTCCTTCTAACGTATACGTATATATATATTTATATATTGCTCCTATTGGTTCTGTTTCCCTGGAGAACCCAGGCTAACACGGACACTGAGGTGTTGAGCATGAGAACAGAAAGCCGATATGCTAAGAATGGTCGAGCAGAAAGACAAGAAGAGCCTGGATCCTCAACAGCAAATCCTCTCACTGCTCCCAATCTGGAAACACCTACATCTAGACTCCTATTATGTGAGAAAAAGAAACGTCTTTATCGCTTACACTGCTACACATCAGGTTTTCTGTCACACACAGTGAAAACATTCCTGATCCACCCAGTTATCTCACATCTCTGAGCCTCATTTCCCCAGTTACACAATGAGAGTAAGACTGGGACGGGAATGGCCTTAAATGAAGCCAACAAGCATTTTCGAGTGCCTCCCAGATGCAGAATTCTGAGTGAAGGGCTCTAAGGGCCAGAGTCCCTTAAGGAGTCAGTGTCTGAGTGCGGAATCTGGGGCCAGATCGCTACCACCCACTTAGACACATCATTTAGCCTCTCTGTGTGTCAGTTTCCTTGCTTGTAAAGTAGGGATCATAACAATATTGTTTAATAGGCTTGTTGGGAGGATTCAGTGAATTAATCCATGTAAGGCACTTAGAACAGTGCCTGGGACATAGGAAAATGCTCAATAAATGCTAATCATTGCTAAGAATTAGACATGGGTCAGGGCCTTGGGAGTTTAG
Organism: Diceros bicornis minor; assembly: GCF_020826845.1. NCBI lineage: Eukaryota > Metazoa > Chordata > Mammalia > Perissodactyla > Rhinocerotidae > Diceros > Diceros bicornis. The sequence continues at coordinate 16,117,560 of NC_080764.1, read as the reverse complement.
AGTCCAGCCTGGAAGTCAAGAAACACAAACACATACAAATAAGACACTGAAACTTTAAAGATGTGTATTTCATGACTGAAAAAGGAAGAATCCTTTTATTTCTTTAATTCTAAAGCAGTTCATTAACATATGAGATAGGAGGCTAAAAACTTAATTCCCTTCAAGGAAGATTTAGATAAATCAGTGGACGACAAACCCATAATAATATATTAATGAAGGAAGCGAGGCATTTTGGGCATAACCTTACAATTTGACATTAATTATAATAATATAAGATAGCAAAAGATAATACTTTATAGCATTTTTTTTTACAGTTTTTAAAGCATTTTCTTGAATTCAAACAACTTGGAGAGGAAAGGGCAAATACTATGTGAAATTCGTTCCAACCTGACCTCATTGTGATCCTCACCTCATTTAAAAAGGAGTATAATTCTCATTTTACAGATGAGAGACCACAGGCTTCTTGTGACACTCATAGGAGATGCGGCAAGTGAACACTCTAACTTTTCTCAAAACGGCTTTTAGAAAAATTGCGAGGTTATCACCGCGTGGTGGCTCAGAAACCATATATTGTCCAGTGATGTTTGGTAACCTGTCCTCCACCGCAGGCCCCTGGAAAGGGCCCCCTACCCCTCCTGAGGGCCCTGTGCAACCCATTTCTCTCTCAGAGACCTTGGGTGCAGGAACTGCTCCTCAGAGAACCTTTCCTGGTTCTCTTTCGGTCTCCAAACTCTGCGTCCTGGGCTGGGCAGGTTGTGAAGGACCTGCTCTCAACCCCACCCTGCCAAGCCACCTGCCCAACCAATGAGCACCATAGGCCCTTCAGGAATGTGAGTGCCTGGAGCTGGCACCCGCCAGAGTGAGATAAAAGTGCGCTGGCAGCAGGAACGTTGCTTTCCTCTCCTCTGAGGTCTCAGATTCCTAAAGCATGAATCTCCCTCTAATCGCCTGAGATCTGAGGCCCACCCTTGGGGAGTACCGCTTATTCAGGGAGGTGCTTCAAAAGCCAGGCTGTGCTGCAGGATGCTGTTTTGGGGCCATCGCTGCCCAGGAAGGGCATCCTTGCATTCCTGGAGGAGAGCTCTCGGTCATGACAATTACGCAGTTACGCATCGAGGGGGTTCCCAGGACGCCCCGAAGGGCAGGGACTCTGAACCTGCTTCCACCTCTCTCCTCCTGCAGAAACAACAGCTGTGGCGTCAGTCAGACCTGAATTCAAAGGTTCAAATCCCGACTCAGCCACTTCCCAGCCCTGTGATCTCAGGCAAGTTACTGTCATGCTCTCTGACTCAGCTTCCTCTGGGAAAATGAGGAGAATAACAGTATTTACTTCATAGCGTTGGTAAGAGGATTTAAGTGAGTTCATGAAAAATGCCTGGCACGTAGGTAGCACACAATGAATTTCAGCTATTTTTATTATTTGTCTTGTGATGTTGAGCAAGTCTTTAACCTACGTGAGCCTCAGTTTCCCCGTCTGTATAATGGGGATCATAACATACACCCAGATTTCACTCTCTTTTCTCTGTTTGGGAATACTCATCACACTTGTAATTACTCATGGATGTCTGTCCACCTGTCTATGCTCATATGCTTCCCCCAGGGCTTCCTAGGGTGCCTGGCACATGGCAGATGCTCGATGAATATTCACTGAATGAAGAAATGGCACTGTTGTCAGGGCTGAATGAAACAATGATAGGCAGTTCGGTCTGACAGAAAGAATGCTGAGTTCACTCTGTGTGTGTGTGTGTGTGTGTGTGTGTGTGTGTGTCTTGGGGAGGTAGGGATTCAGGCTGGCAAGAAACCTGGCCTTGTGTCCTAGCTTAGTCCTTACTACTGTGTGACCACCCGCAAGCAGCTGACCTCTCTGAGTTTCAGTGTCCTCAGCTGTGAAGTGGAGACGGTAGTACTGACCTGGTTAGGAAGATCCAACAAGGTAAGTTATGGTAAGTGTTGAGTCCTGTGCCTGGCTCAGAGCAGGGTGCACACAAGCAGCAGCTCCTTTCCCCACCCAGTCTTCTGATTTCTATGGACTCAGCCAAATGCACAATAAAAGTGATAATAATGAACATTTATTGAGTACTTACTGTGTTCTAGGCACTATGCTAAGAGCTTTATTTGTATAATCTATAGTGCAGTGGTTTTGAAATGGGACTTAGGAGAAGAAATCTTTTTGTAAGCAGGAGTCGGGGTGGGAATTGAGGCAGCATTTACATGCACTTGCATAAGATTGAGAAAATGTTAACTGTCTCTATCAAAGAAAGAGTGTGTAGGGAGGGGGAGCTGGTCTGTGACGGAGATTACGGGCCCACCACTGGCCCTCCATGTGGCTTTATCTAGGGCAGCTCTGATTATCCACATAAGCTTCTATTTGGAAAAAAAGGGGCTCTGCTGCTTAAAATAAAAATAAATAAATTTAAAAGGCTTGGAAAGCCCCTGTATAATGGAAGGAACATAGGCCTGGAGTTAAAACTCTGGCTTCCTGTCCTGGCCTTGACGCTAACCAGCCCGAGACCTTGAACATGTTAATTCCCCTCTTGAGCCTTAGTCCCTTTATGGGTAAAATGAGGAGGTTCGCTGGGACAACCTCTGAGGCCTTTTTCAGCTAAAATATTCTGAGCGAGCATGACCTTCTGGCTCTTTCTCCAATGGAACTTTCCAATCAAAACCCAGAGACCAGCCCATAAAGATGGACTTGAGTCAAGAGAGGGTTGAAACGGAGTAGATCTTAGGCTGCCACTCCACCCAGGACCATCTTCATAGATCCTTGTTCTGAGCAGCTCTTCCTCCATCTTTTAGTCTTGGTGGAATCGCTTACATCTGGGTCACTGCCAAGTACTAGGAAATTTCCTGACAAAACTCTACTCATCCTCCAAAACCCAGTGCAGGCGTCATGGTCATTTGTTCATTCAATAACTATTTAGTAGACACCTACTAGTGCCAGGCACTCTTCCCAGGGATATACAGTGATCCAAACAAAATCCATGCCCCATATATTTTAATGGGAATGGTTTTTTCTAATCAACCAGCTCTTTGCACAGACTTCTTTGAACGTACTACTGTGTTGTACATTACATGTCAGCCTCCCTGTTAGACTAAGCTCTATGAGAGCAATAGCTGCATACAATTCTTACTTCATTCCTCGTTCCCCCGGGGAATGCCTGGCAGATAGCCTGCACTCAATACATTTTGTTTTCCTGAGAATATAAAGACCAGGGAGTGAATACCGCAGTCATTATCACCCCATCCCAGACAACTGACTGACATTTTTTACTATCTTTTCTGGGCAAGATTCTGTGCCTAATACTTTCCTACTTAGATCCTACGATGGCACATTTGACATCTCTCCCTTGTCCATGACACTATAAGCTACATGAGGGCAGGGAATATGTCTGTCTGGTTTACTGATGTAGCATCCAATAGATGCATTTAGCAAGTAGTTAGTCCTCCAAAATGTCTGTTGAATGAATGGGTGGTAGAGGATGGAGAGGAAAATGCAGCAGATGCAAAACTATGCAAGTTGCAGTCTTCAGTCAGGTACCGGAAGCATGGCAGATGCCATGTGCTTAGAAGGCACTTATGAACGTGAGTTGACCTTCTAGTCCAGTAACAAGTGCTTGAATGTTGAGTAAGACAGAGCTGTGAGTGACAAAGTGCCACATTCCTGCTATAGATAAATGTTGGGAAATGGGCTTTGGAGCCAGTGAGATCTGGATTCAAATCTCAATTCTGCTACTTACTGGCTGAGTCTTTGGGTGGTACTTAACCCACCCAAACACCAGTTTCCTCATTGGGAATATGAGCCCTGAATGAGCAAATGTGTGTCAAGCATGTAGTACAGTGTCTGGCTTTTTGTTGACGCTGCATAAGTGTTAGCCCTTATTATTTCCTGCTGCCAAGCAGATCCCCCCATCCTTCCAGACCCAGGGCAAATTCCTTAGTCTCAGTGAAGCTTTCCCTAACCGCACAGCTGACAACCATCCTTCCTTCTTTTAGCTTCTCTTGTAAGGATTGGCCATGCATCCTGCTTCACCTGTTTAGTGTTTTATTTGACAAATAGTTTTATTATACTTACTATGAACCATATCCTATTCTAAGAGCTTAACAGATTTTTTCCGGTTTTATTGAGATATAATTGACATACAGCACTGCATAAGTTTAAGGTGTACAGCATGATTTGAATTACGTATGTTGTGAAATGATTACCACAATAAGTTTAGTTAACATCCATCATCTCATATAGACACACCAAAAATAAAGAGAAAGAAAAGAAATATTTTTTCCTTGTGATGAGAATGCTTAAGACTTACTCTCTTAACTGTCATATATACCATACAACAGTGTTAACTATAGTCATCATGTTGTAGATTACATCCCTAGTACTTATTTATCTTACAACTGGAAGTTTGCGGATTTTAATTCCTTAATCCCCAGAATGACCCACTGAAGTCAGTTACCATTTTGCAGATGAGGAAACTGAGGCCAGGGAGATTTCAGTAACTGGCTCAATTCAAACCCAGGCACTGAAACTATAAACACTGCATTTTGGAACCCAAGAGCCACACTGCCTTTCTGCCTTACGACGTCTACCCATCATTCTCTGAGCTGGGCCCAGTACTGGCTAGAGCTGAAGCTCCTTGAGGGAGGGACAGCCAGGCTCCTGCCTCCAGCATCTATGTTCTTCTGAGGAGAGCACAGCCACGTAACAGTGCAGCCCACCTCTTAGGAGCGGCCCAGAGATCCCTATAAGAACTGGGAGGCTGCCCGGCTTAGTTCGGGAGGATGATGAGGGAGCTGGGAGCCCTCCATCTCTGCTCCAAATCCCTCACCCATGGGAAGGCAACGGAGGAACATTCCACGCCACCTCCAAGGCTGTTGCTGCTGCCAACACACATTTATTTTGCATAGGGGTTGGTACTGGAGATAAAGTCTTGAGCAAGACATATGCAGCCCTTGAGTCCAGGATGGTGACAGGAGACAAGCAAGGACACAGGTCATTTCAAAACAATGTGACGAGTGTCGCCCATGCAGCCCCCAAATCCCAGGTTGGACCGAGTTGAGGGAGAGTGCAGCCAGCGAGGGCTTCTAAATGCAAGTGAGTTTTAAGAGGGAATCAGCAAGAAGTGTGGGAGTTGGCCACGCCAAAGATATTTTCTGGGGCGAAGTGGCAAACCAGTATTCCAGGCAAGGTGGGCTAACACCTCCAACGCCTAGAGGGAGGAAGCTTCTCTCATTCAGTCCCCACAACCTTGTGGAAAGTAAACAGCTTTCATTATCCCATTTTTCAGATGAGAAAATTAAGGCTCAGGAAGTACCTTGTTTAAGGTCGCCCTGCTAATAAGCGGTAGAGAGCTGTTCAGTCCGAAGCATCCACACCAGGTTCTGGGGAATAGAGGCTTCTACCAAACACGCAAATAAAAAGATGACAGAGCTAGTGGGTAGATTTATAGACCTAGGTTCTAATGGAAGATCTGGTACCCTCTCTGAGCATGGGAAAGTTATTCGAACTTGCTTAGCTCCAATTTCCATATCTGTTGCCATCTGTCGCAGGGTCATTTTCACTTCTGTTGGCAAACAGAGTAGATTTGAATACGCCTCGAGTCAGAGGTTGCAAACTCATAGCCTGGATTAAATACAGCCCTGGCAGGCAAAAAGAGTCAGTGATTTTAGACATACTTTACAGACGTTTAGAGCGGTTAACAACTTGCCCAAGTATGCATACCTAAAATGTGGCAGAGCCAGGATTTAAACTGTGGTGGTCCGGATTCAGTGTCCACACATCCTCTCTACTGCTTTTCAAGTACAGAGAAATGGCAACCGACACTCAGTCCCTATGTCTGGGAGACATTAGGGAGTGGTGGGAACCACAGTGAACTACAGGATCCATGTCCTAATGAAAGGAACTCCTGTGTTTGACCTTGGGTAAGGCCAGTGAATGTTTTGTGTCCCAATTTCCTCCTCTACAAAATTGGCATAATAATTATACCTATCTCATGGGGTTATCTTGAAGACTAAATTAGTTAACATGCCTCGCACATAGTAAACATTATATAAGTGTAAGTTATTATGGTTGTTACTATCTGAGGCGTGACCTTCATCTTAAACATTGGAAATGTCCACTTACACATGTTATTAGAAGTTGGGCACACCCTGAGGATCAAGTTCTGATAGCATCTCTGGGGCCTTTTCCTCCTCCTTCTGAGTAACACTGGGGCTTATGGAGGGGCTACGGAGAAGAACCAGGGTCTCCAGGCCACAAGCCACGAGCTTCACACATCAGCAGCAGCCTCCAGAGCTGGCTGCAGTCGCCCCTCTGTGAGCTCCTGGTTACCAGTGGCCTCTAGGCTGAAAAGAATGTGAGGTGCAACGGGCAGCCTTCCAGGGACCCAAGAAAGGAGGCCTCATCCTTTCAGGATGTCTCGGCTTCAGATAAAACCCTTCCTGTGTTCCAGCTCATAGCTGGCAGGGGCAATCGGCAATGACTGATCGCAACGGGTGAGTTGTCAAAAAGATGTGTGTGTGAACCAAACGCCAGCTAGCTGAGGCAAAGCATGCATTCAGGAGGCTGGTGGGAAGACCAGCAACTGCACAATGGGTTGTTTTGCACCTACTATGTACTTGGCCCTGGGCCAGGCATTCAGGAGGTGGTGAAGTTAATAATAGTAGCAGTTTACCTGTATTTCCCCCTTTTGAGCACTGTAACAGCCATTATCTCACTTGACACTTGGCACAATCATATGACACAAGCAAGTCTCATTTCCTGCATTTAAAAATGGGTGATAGAAGAGACTTGTTTAAAGTTACAAAGTGTAGCAGAGAATACATACTCGTTGGCCAAACTTGTTTTCTTTTTCACCTGGGTACCTAGCTGGACTACATTTCCCAGCAGCCCTTATGGTTGAGTGCAGCCATGTGACTGAGTTCTGACCAATGGAGTGAACGAATCGCTGGTGATAATGATGTATGTCTCTGCCAGGCCTGGCCCATAAAAATCTTTCCAAGCAGTTCTCTACCCTCTCTTTCTCATCTGCTAGCAGATGCAGACAGCCTGCAGAGGATTCTGAGGAACTGGGGATGATGGAGCCACAAGATGGAAGGGGCCTGGCTGGACTGCTGAGCAAGTAACTTTGCAGAAGTTCTACCACATTGAACTCTCCAGTGAAGGAGAAATGGGCTTTTGTTTTAGGCCACCTAGCTTTTTTCTTTTTCTACAATAGTTAGCCTACCCCATTATACACAGTAAAACCACAACTTGGGTTTTAGATGCATTTTCCCTGTACATCTGGTAGTTTTTCTACCCCTTTCCAAACAAGCAAACAAAGCCCCTTATGCTTCTAGGGTCTTTGGTTTTTTTTTTTTTTTTTAAAGATTTTATTTATTTATTTATTTTTCCCCCCAAAGCCCCGGTAGATAGTTGTATGTCATAGCTGCACATCCTTCTAGTTGCTGTATGTGGGACACAGCCTCAGCATGGCCGGAGAAGCGGCGCATCGATGCGCGCCCGGGATCCGAACCCGGGCCACCAGCAGCGGAGCGCGCGCACTTAACCGCTAAGCCACGGGGCGGGCCCATTCTAGGGTCTTTGGATTTTACAAAGCCCTTGGACAAGAAGTGGCACAGTGTCTTCCTTCCACACCACTAACCACTGGGCTGTGATTCTTATCCACTGTGGGAAGCTTTCAGATGGGGTAAAGTGTCTGGGCCAGCCACAGCTCTGGTAACCATTAGCTCAGCCCTTCTCAACTAGTTCCGGGGGAAAATTAAGCCCCAGTGTTCAAAGGCATCCCTTGTATGTAATGAATTAACTTCTCTCCTGTCCTTCTACAATGGGACAAGTTATGTACCATGCCTGGGAGAACTGTGAAAACAGTCACTCATGTCATTTTCTGTGTTCTGTGGTCCAGATGAGGACCCCAAACTGCAAGCCGCTTCCTCTCTCTGAGCCTCAGTTTTCTCATTGATAAAACCACAGGGTGGAATCAGGTGAACTTGGAGTTTCTCGCCAGCTATAATTTGCTATAATCTCATTTTAAAAAGCAATACTTTGGGCCTAGGATGGGTCAGACACTTTTCCGTGTTATTTCATTTAGTCATGAAATGAAGAGGGATATAAATAAGGTTTCGGGGAAAAATAAAAGAGAAACTGGAATTCCTCACCGCTAGTTGTTTTCCATAAAGTTGGTGTTCAATAGGCTTTAGATGAGAGGCAAACTGACGCAGATTATCACTCTAGCTTGTGACTTCACTGGGCCTACAATCTAGCTGGGAGGACACGAACCTCACGTGCAAAACCAAGAAACGCCCTCGTGAATGGGGCACAGAGTCTAGATGGTCAGGTAGAGGGGAGGTGAGCAGAGGGGAAGAGATCCATCCACCTCCCCCCAACCTGCCTCAACTCCCCCCAACCCGCCTCAACTCCCTGATTCTCTACAGACACAGTTCCGCTCTGAGCACTTGCTCTGTACTAGACGCTAGTTGGGTGCTTTGTCTTCATGCTTCATGTAATTCTCACAGGACCTCTGCCAGGAGGGCATGACTGTCCTGTTTAAAGAAGAAGATCCAAAAGGCACAGGGATATTAAGCCACGGACCCGAGGCCCCCAGGTAGGTGAACAGTACCAGAGCCGCAGGATGTGAAGCAGGTCTGTGCGGCTGCAGAGCCTGTACCTTTGCCTCTGCTCTGCTCTAAGCAGGGCTCTGTCTCAAGCTTCCAGCTGTCCTCACTCCCCAGCCCTGGAAGAAGAGATGCTGACGTCCCGCCCCTTGACAGTCGAGACTCACAGGGTCAGATCTCCTGGGGAAACCTCAGCTTGCAGGGCACCTCTGGCAGAGAGGTCCCACATCCAGCTGAGGGGTGCAGCAGGGCGGACGTCAACAGCAGAGCCCTGGGTACACTAGCTGGGAAGTCTCTGAGACAAGACGGCCAGAGGTTGGCACAGCTGGAAACGCCTGGGAGCAGCTGAAAGTAACTGACCCCATCTGGAAGCAGAGACCCTCCAGGGACACGGAGGGAGGAAAGAAGACAGGAAGTGGCTGATCTGCTTGTTCTCAGGAAGCCGCCTGGCCTGAGAGAGAGATGCCTTTCCCTGGAAACCGAAGATCTGGTGTATCTCAGTGTGCGCTCCTGGGAGCCCCTGCATCGCACTCACCTGGCGTGTTGGAAAAGGGGATTCTTGGACCACAAATGTCATGAACCCAAATCTCTGGGCGGGGGGACAGGAATCTTCACGTAGACAAGCTCGTCAGGTAGTTGTGATGCTCGCCAAGGTCTAAGAACTGAAAACGCTACTTCCCTGAAACAGCTCTACCTAGTTCTTCCTCAGATGCCCTCCTCATTTCAGCCATTATGCTCATCACTGACCCTTAACCCCAGGAGAAAAATAATAGTGAGGTTAATATCTACTGAGTGCTCATCGTGTGTCCCACACTCGTCTCAGCACTTTAGATGCATTAACTCATTTAAAATCCTCAGGGCATTCTTATAAGGTAGGTACAATCATTAGCCTCATATTACATATAAGGGAACTTATATATAAGAGGCACAAAGAGGTTAAGAAACTTAAAAAAGTCACTCAGTAAGTGGCTGGGCCTGAATATGGACCCAGGCGGTCTGACTTCCAAACTTGAGCCCTTAACCCCTGTGGCATACAAACACTCTGGGAGGTTCTATTTATTTGAAGATCCACTCGGTGCCAGACGCTGTGCCCAGGCACTTCATGTATTCAGCAAACATTACTTGAATGTCTACTATGTGCCAGAAACGGCTGTAAGATCCGGCCAGGCTGAGACTACGATGAGGTGAGTGTAGTATTCACCTTGGGCAGAAAATTTGAGGGAGAGATGCTCAAAAATTCAGTCATCAAGATAAATAATATTTTAATGCAATATAAAAAACCAGGGGCCAGCCTGCTGGCATAGCAGTTAAGTTTGTGCGGTCCGCTATGGCAGCCTGGGGTTCGTGAGTTCAGATCCTGGGCGGGGACCTACTCACCGCTCATCAAGCCGTGCTAAGGCGGCGTCCCACATAGAAGAGCTACAGCTCTGCAACTATGATACACAACTATGTACCGGGGCTTCGGGAAGAAAAAAGAAAAAAGAGGAAGATTGGCAACAGATGTTAGCACGGGGCCAATCTTCCTCAAAAAAAAAAAAAAGAACAAATTCCAGGGAAAAAATTGAGTTAAAAAAAAACCAAATTGGCAAGCGATAGCCCATGGGCTGGCCACCTGTTTTTGTAAATAAAGGTTTATTAGAGGGGGATAAAGCAAGAACAAAACACTCAAAAGTCCATGCCCTAATGGCACTCACATAAATGACATCATCCAATCCTCAACATCCATGGCCCCAAACAGTAATGATTAATATCATTAATATATTAATCAGTAATATATGATTAATATCATTACCGTTTCACATAAACTACTCTCCCTATGGGTAGCTAACGATGATACAGGCTGACAATAGGCCAGATACTGTTTTTTAAGTGCCTTACAAGCATTATTTTATTCCTCACAACCTCCCTTTAAGGAAAGGATCATTATCATCCCCCCTTTTACAAATGGTGAAACTAAAGCACAGAGAAGTTTTATAATTTGTCCAGGGTCAACACAGCCAGTGAAGGGCAGAGCTAGGATCTGAACCCAGGGAGCCACACTCCAGAGGCCATACCTTCAACTAGAGGTTGGCAAACTCCAACCCAGAGGCTGGATCTGGCCAAATCCAGCCCACCATCTGATTTTGTAGATAAAGTTTTACTGGCACACGGCTACATTCATTCATTTATGTGTCGTGTGTGTCTGCTTTCATGCCACAACCACAGAGTTGAACGGTGGTGACAGAGACCACATGGGCTGCAAAGCTGAAAATATTTGCTATGTGGCCCTTTACACAAAACATTTGCTGATCCCTGCCCTTAACCACTGTGGAATACCCTGTGATCAGCACTGAAGCTCAGAGAGTGAAGTTATGCCCACAGTCAGAAGGAAACAGAGACAGCATCTGAACCCAGGTGTGTCTCTGAAGATCATGACTTTTCAACTCTGCCTGGCTACATCCATCTGTCCATCTGTGTCCTGTCCCCCACCCTGCCCTCCCTATGGGTACAAATGCCTCCCTGTTTCCCAGGGTTTAGCACACTGCCTGGCCCAGGGAAGGTGCTCCATAAATGTTCACTGAATGACTGAATGGATGAGCCTTAGCATATCATATTGTGATGAGGCCAGTCAAGCCTAGAGAAACAATTAGATGGACCCTTCCTGGGAATATTCAGACTTTCTGTTGCACCCGTTACGAGTCAACACTCTTGAGGTCTCATTGCTATGGTAACCTGCCCTAAAAGCCTAAATTAGTTGGTAGGTTTTGAGGATGTCTTAATTATCTTTGCACCAACTATGCTGCCCATACCAAGATAGAGTATCTCAATGGTCTCCATCTAAATCCAATGATCAGTCTCAACACCCAGCCTAAACTCTTGACTCCAGAGGTCAGGGTCCTAGTCTAAGGCCCCAGTCTTAATTAAGAGTGGAGATTTGGGAATTAGAGAAATTTGGTTAAATCCTGCGTCCGTCTCACCCACCAGCTGTGTGACCTTGAGCAAGTTCCTTCACCTCTCTGAACCTCAGCTTCCTAACCTGTGCCATACAGTTTACTGCAGGAGGAGGGTCTATGCAAAGCTGCCCAACACCCAGCACGCCTCCGTGGATGCCGCGATTCTTTGTGATGACGATGGAGGCGGTCTAGGAGAGCTGTCTGCTGAAAGACCCCAAATCCATTATGCATGTTTTATCTCGGTGCTCCAGGGTCTTGAATAAACAATGTCTTCATCCAGTTTTTAACAGACACGAATTCCGCCTCGGAATAACCACTCCCTCCCACCCCAGCTGAAATTTGGCCAGCTCTGTGCCTGGCTGCTGGCCCGAATTTCCAAACACTGTTGGTTTAGCGTTTCTCAAATGTATCCCATTAACACTATGAACCTGTCAGCATGCCCTCCTCTCTGAGCTCAGGTCTCACCGTCACAGCGAGAGATGGAGTCAGCAGGGCGAGGCCAGCCTCCCGGACTGGCCTTTGGGAAGCAGGGGGGTGCTGGGATCAGTCTGCCCGGGGACTGGGGGCACCTGTCAGCATTTGCGTGGGGGGGCGGGGGTGCACCCAGGTCAGACGCAGACACAGGCGGTGTGCTCGGAGACTGGGAGAAAGCACGTTGGAATGAGGGGCTCTGGGAAATGCGAGCAAAATACATTCTCTGGGTTGAAAATACATTCTCTTGCGGGGAAAAACCAAGACCTTGAACGAGGCTTCGCAAAAAGCCACTGTGCTGCGAATCAGGAAACAGCTCTGCCCTGGCACGGTCTCCAACTCACTTGCTGTGTGTCTTTGAGCAAGATACTTGCCCTCTCTGTGGCACATTTATTTAATGATGAACGGGTTAGGCTGGGCCACGTGTTTTTAAACTCTTGCTTGGCAGCAGAACTCTTTTTCAAACAAATTTTTCCTTGGAATTTTAATATATAAATAGATGAAAACAGAGCTGATGCTCTGGGTGAAAGTGGTGGAATGGGAAGGAAGGAGCTGGAATCCTGCCCACTCAGCCCCCCAAGAATCTGAAAGAGACCAGGAGGTACCTTTGTGGAACAGGGTTTGAGAAGCACACGACATGGTAGAGATCCATAGGATTTCCTCCTGTGCCGGCAGCTTCTGATCCTGGTAGCTGCAGCTGCCACTGCTGACAACAGTAATGGCTTTTATCTCTCGAGCACTTTCTTGGTCCCAGCGGCCGGATCTGACTTCTCTGTGTTTTACTTTGAGAGTTAGTAGAGAGCCCTGATTCAAATCCCAGCTTCACTAATTTAGCAGCTGTGTGACCTTAGGCACGTTAGCGAACCTCTCTGTGCCTCGGATTCTTCATCTGGAAAATAGACTGTGCAGAGGATTAAAGGAATTCATCTCTATAAAGTGCCTAGAACAGTGGCAGCACACAGCAAGCAATCGATGTTAGCCATTTTTATCATGACTGCGTAAATTATTATAGCTAATCTTTATAAGCACCACTCTGTTTCACAGATGAGGGAAATGAGGCTCAGAGAGGTGAAGCGAGTGCCCGTAGGTCACACAGCTAGTACGTGATGGAAGGAGGACCTAAATCCAGGTTTGCTCAGCTACACAGCCTGTGGTCTTAACACCCAGCAGAAACTGCTTTGCTCTTGACCCCAGAGGTCAGGGTCTTGGTCCTAGTAATTTGCTTAAGGAGTTCTAAGCCTAGATGGAAGGGTAGTTAACAACAGCTACAGTGATTTATGCTTACAGGAGCTCTGGTGTCAGCAGGGTCTGCAGTCTGGGCAACTTAGTGAATGCAGATCCCAAGCAGAAAGGAGTGTTCGGTTGCCAGAGCCCAGGACTATCTGACAGTCTTTTCTCCAAGCCACATCCTCCAGCCTTTCCTACTGACCTATAAAACATCTTTGTGCAAATTAGAAAAAGGGCAGAGGCAGCCCCAAGCTAGAGCACAGGTGAGCAGAGAACAGGCTTTCAGCCCCCATTTGGAAGGCACCATATGCCTTTGAGCAGTGCACGAGCTGCACAACCGTACACAATGACCCTTCCTCTTCTCCTGCCTCAGTGTTTGGTGAGGTGAAGCGCAGGGAGAGAAGGAATTTGGCTGGATGGAAGACAAAGAATGGTCTGAGCCTGACCCTGAGGCATGTAGGAGCCCTGGATGAGGGGAAGGAGCGTGGAGGCTGTGCAGTCAGGAAGCTCTGTGTGATTGCCCAAAGCAAATGCAAGCTGCACAGTCACTTTATCTCTTTAAGTTTCTTTCTCTCGGCACAGAGGGTGGTAATAAAAGATGGCCGTATGGCTCTCTCTGGGGAGCTGAACAAGAGCCAAACCATCATATGGTGAACAAATGCTGCGATCGCCCAACTGCAGAGCTGCTGCTGCACGTTATTAAAATGGAAATAACCTCTCCCCTGACCCCTGACCCGTGGAAATGGGTAGCCACCAGCCCACCCACCCAGAAAGCCCCAGTTCCCTGCCACCAACAGAGGCCCAGACGCTGGCTCCAGCAGTAAGAAAAAGCAGGCGGCGTGGTATAGTTGCAAGAACATGGCTTTCAACTCAGGCAGAGGGAACTCAAACTCCAACTCCACCCCTCACGAGCTGTGGGACTTTGGGGAAGATACTGAACCTCTCTGAGCCTCGATTTCCCATCTATAAAATACAGCTTATCGTACTGACTACACAGGGAGGACGTAAGATTTAGAAATAATAAATGCAAAGCCCCTAGCACAGTGTCCAACACAAAGTAAGTGCTGAAAAAAGCTATATAGACTTCCTTCACTTGTTCTACAAAGGCTGGTTGCAAACCTACTGAGTACCCGGCATGGTGAATATATGAAAGGGTGTACGTGGTTTCTCCGAGGGAGGGACACTTCAGCCGAGATCTGAAGTTTTCTGGGTAAAATGAGGAGAAAAGAACTTTCCAGGCAGAGGGAACAGAATATGCTAAGACCTGCAATGGAAAGAACGGATGAGAGTTGACCTGAGAAAAGTTGATGTGGCTGATGCAGAGAGAGCAAGAGGAGGCTGGCGAGGTGCGCAGGGGCCAGAGCATGCAAGCCGCAGTAAAGATATTGGTCTTTATTCTAAGAGTGCGTGGAAAGTACTGAAGGGTTGTAACTGATGGGGTGACATGATTAAATTCGAGTTTTAAACAGCTCACTCTAAAAAGGGTACATGCTGTACAATTCCAACTATATGACATTCTGTAAAAGCCAAAACTATGGAGATGGCAGAAAGATCAGTGGTTGGGAGGGGTTGGGAGGAGGGAGGGATGAACAGGCAGAGCACAGAGGATTTTCAGGGCGGTAAACTATTCTGTATGATACCATAATGTGGATACATGTCATTATACATTTGTCCAAACCCATAGGATGTACAATACCAAGAGTGAACCCTAACGTAGGCTATAGACTCTGGGCGATTATGATGTATCAATGTAGGTTCATCAGTTGTAACAAATGTACCCAATGTAGGTTCATCTGTTGTAACAAATTACCCCTCTGGTGAGGGATGTTGATAAGAGGGAGGCTGTTCATGTGTGGGGACAAGGCATATATGGGAACTCCCTGTACTTTCCTCTCAACTTTGTTGTGAACCTAAAACCTCTCTAAAAAAATAAAGTCTATTAATTAAAGAAAAAGCAAAGGAAAACCTCACTCTGGCTGCTATGTATAGAACAGGTTGGAGGCGGGCAGGGAGAATGCAGAGGACCAGTTAGGTTTTTCTGTTTTCTTGCTGGGTCCCTTGGGGCAAGTTACAAAAGCTCTGAGAACTTTTCTTCATCTGTGACATGGGGACAAGAATATAAAGTGACACAGTGTATAGAACATGCTTCGCAGAAAGCCTGGCGCAAGGCAGGCATTCAGTTCACCCAGGCCGAACGTGAAAGAATAAGTATGACAATGCGAAAAATAGCAACAGGTGTCAGGACGCACAGCTCTTTGCGGGAGCGGGGATCGTGGGCATCCTGCGATGGTGTTTTGCAGCAGGTAAAAAGTCTCACTGTTTATTGGCAGAGGCAAAAGCATTTATCAGAGTGTAATCTATCCCAGGGCTAAAGCTGTGTTTCATGCTTTGGGAAAAAGAAGTAATAACAACAGCTAAGATTTATTGAGAGCTCACTATATGGCAGGTGCTGTTGTAAGTGCTTTATGTGAATTAGCTCATTGCATTTTTTCAACCACACCTTGGCTTAGGTACTATTATTATCTCCGTTTTGTATCTGGGGAAACTGAGGCACAGAAAGGTTCATCAGTTTGCGCAATGTAAGTGACAGAGCTGGCTTAAAAGAAGATCAAAAGGTGCAAACGAGTTAACTGAGGAAATAGGTTGTGTGAGCATAGAACAGTATGAAACGGCACAGAACAGACCAGCCGTGACCAAGGACCCAATCACGTGGGAACAGTATGGCATAGCCGCTAAGGGCATGGGTTTAGAATTAGAATTAGAATTAGCCTGCCTGAGTTTAATCCTGGCCACTCCACTTTCTGAGTGACCTTAGGCAAGTTATTTAGTTACTCCGTGATTCAGTTTTCCCATCTGTAATGTGGGGATAGTAACAGGCCTGATCATGAGGAATCGTTTCGAGGATTAAATAAGAAAATGCATGTAACTCACTAGCTTATCACATTATATGGCAAAGAGTAAGAGCTCAATACATGTTTCAAAGCAAAGGAGGACAATAGGAATTTCTAAAAGAGTAAGCCTGGGGCTTCAAACAAGGGATGGGGCTCAAAGCTAGCACCCCACCAACAGTGATCAAGCACCATGCTAGGTGCCAGCTGGCTGCAAGGATGAAAACAACAGGACCTCCGCCCTCGAAGACCTCCCAGTCTGGAGGTGGGGAGGTGGGCTCAAATGAAGAAACAAAACAAAAGGCAGGATGGAAGAATCAGTCACTCATTCAACCAGAATAGTGCCAGCCGCCCTTCTAGGCACTTAGGAATGTAGTTCAATTTGCAAAACAGACACGATCCTTGCCCTCCAAGAGCTCATGTTCTGCGCCGGAGACACGCAAGGAACACAGCCGCAACACAGCAGCAGTGACGAGAGCTGTGGAAAGATAAAGCAGGGTGAGGGCACAGGGATCCACGGGGGAGGTGATTTTGGATAGGACGGTCAGAGAAGGAAGTGGTAACGTTTGAGCAGAGCCAGAACGTTCATATCTGGGAGAAAAGTTTCCCAGGTGGAGGGAACAGCAAGCGCTGTTCCTGAGGAGAGGAGAATACGCTTGACCTGTTGAAAGAACAGCAAGAAATAGTAGCAGTGTGGCTGAGGGGGAGGAAGGTGGAATGAGCGCAAGTCCAGACCACACGGGGCCTTGCAGACCACGGTCAGCACTGTGAGTTTCACCCTAAGAGGGATGGGAAGCCCTTGGGGGGTTTTAAACATGGGCTGGGTATTTGATTTCATTTCAGAAGAATTATTCTATTTGCCGTGTGGAGAAGGGATTGAAGGAGGACACAGTGGATTAACATGTCCTCAAAGTCTTTGCTGCTCCTTTCCTGGAGACATAGAGTCTCTAAATCTAGTTTTGCCCTGTGCCTGTCTTTGGCCACCAGAACTCGGCAGAAGTGATGCTGTGTCACTTCTGACTCTGGCCTTTGAGATACCTACACCTTCCATCCCTCGTGTAACTTGCCCTCTTGCAAACCTGCTGCCATGTGAGAAGTCTGAGAATCCTGAGACCACATTGCTGTGAGGAAGCACAATAGCCACGTGGAGAAAGAGACCAATGGAGGGGCACGGAGGCACCAGACATGAGCATGAAGCCTACTCGGACCTTCCAGCCCAGCCAAGCCACCAGCTGAACGCAGCCCAGCCAACCACGCGTGCAGCAGAAGAACCGCCCGGCTGAGCTCTGCCCGAATTCCTGATCTACTGACTGCAAGCAGAGAAAATGGTTGTGGCTTTAAGGCACTAAGTTTTGGGGTAGTTTGTTACATGGCAATTGATCATTGAGACGGGGGTAATGGCGGAAGCAACGAGACCAGTAAGGAGAACACTGCAGAAATCCAGGTCAGGGGGAAAGGTGATTTGGTCTACAGTAGAAATGGCGGTGGAGAATCAGAAAATGCTAAGAGAAAAAGTTACACACACACGCACGCACACACACACCATCGTCACCATCAGTAGGAGAAACTCAGGGGTCTGGAGACCCTATGCTCCCCCAGTGATGGCGGCACTGGTCCCCTCTCTGATGCTACCTCTTTCAACAAATGGCTGACTGTCCAAGGGCTGACTTCGCTGTCAGACTCTTCACTGCCATCAGGATAAACACTACAGAAGGTAAAAGGCTATATTCTAGAATGCCAGAAAATAGGCTTAATGGCACAGAAATATTATTTATTAACAAAATGAAGAAATGCCCCAGAAAAAATTGTTCATCTTAATATAATATCTAATGTTCATATACCACCATAATATTTCAAATATACTCATACATATTACCCCTTTTGATTCTATCAACCATCTGTGAAGTTGGAATTGCCATCCTCGTTTACAAATGAGGAGACAATTACTCTTCTAAAGCCCCACAGTCAGTAACTGGTAAAGCTAAACTTTAAGCCTATAACTTCTCTAAGCAAGTTCAATTTTGTGCATGGGTGTGTATATGACTGTTGCAAAAAGGTCCACATTTATTTTAAAACTATGAAGAACAAAATCAAATAACATATCATTCTGTGTTTTAGTGTCTGCCCACTGCTCCTCTTCCTAGGCTAGCTGTGCAATGGTTTTTTGTGTGTGTGTGTGAGCAAGATTAGACCTGAGCTAACATCCATTGCCAATCCTCCTCTTTTATTTATTTATTTTTTTTGCTGAGGAAGACTGGCCCTGGGCTAACATCCGTGTCCAACTTCCTCTACTTTATATGGGATGCCACCACAGCATGGCTTGACAAGTGGTGCACCGCTCCACACCCGGGATCTGAACCCGCGAACCCGAGGCTGCTGAAGTGTAGCTTGTGAACTTAACTGCTATGCCACTGGGCTGGCCCCTGTGCAATGGTTTTTAAAGTGGGGTCCTAGGACTCCTGGCCTTGGAATCTCATAGGTAGAGCTAGACAACATGCAGATTCCTGAGCCCCACCCAGGAATCAGACTTTCTGGTAATGGGGCCTAAGAATCTGCATTTTAATAAGTAGGGCAGGGGGTTCCTAAATTATTCATCTTCTTGGAAAAGTCTGCAAGTCACTGAACTGGTGGATCAACAGGCCTCTGGGAAGCAGATGGACATGCTTAAATGAAGAGAGTCTGAAAACAGTTTAGCAAACTGTAAATGGGTCACTCCACCATGTTGCCAGGGGTGGGGAGGGGGCCGCAACAGGCTCCTCCTACTCCCCCCTCACCCCTCGACCACATCCTGGGGAACCAGGAAAGGAAGTGTGTGCAGGACTAGCCGTGGGGTGGGAGGGTGTGGAAGGAGCAGAGCGAACACTTAGAGAGCACCCACTATGTTTCCGGCACTAGCAGACTTTTCCTCTTTTAGTCCTCAAAGTAGGCATTATTTCCATTTTACAACTGAAGAACCTGGGCATCAGGAGGTGAGGCCGCTTGTGCAGGTACGCAAACAGCTAGTGGGGAGTGAGGATTTGAACTCAGGACCGCCTGACACCAGCGCTAGTGTTTTTTCCAGTATCAAGCCGTGCCTACGGGGTAGAAGGAGACTATGATACGAGTCTGAACTCCACTCCTGTACTCATCAGCTGTGTGACCTTGGACTGGGCATTACACCTCTTGGAAAGTGTCCTTTCATTTCTTTCTAAAGGGGGTGAAGTTACCTGCCACTGAGAAGTCCCAGGTACCCAGCAGCCTTTTATAAAAGGTGATTGCTTCTGAATGAGAAAAGACCAGGACGCTAAAACCAAAAGGGTGAAGTGACCATTGGGGCACTTACTCCCACAGTGGACGGTGTCAGGTCGGGAGCGGGTCTGCTGGGGGACGGTGGAGTGGAACCCAGGCTGGAGCCATTCCTGAGAGTGGCTACAGCATGTGGGAAGGTGCACGGGGCTGGCAGGGGCTCGCCGGTGCCCTCACAGGTCTTTCCCATCCCCAATTTCTATGACTCTGGGAATCAGGAGCCCCACTGTTCTTCTCCATCGGAGCACCGCTCCCTCTCCTGGGGGAGTTGGCAGATCTGCCGCTGGCCTGTTGGCTGGAGACGCATGGGCAGCGGAGCCTGGCATTTCTTTACAGACTCTCACTGTCTCTTTCTTGTGCTGCTTTCTTCCCTTTCCCACGCCCCACCTCTGCAAGTCCCCAGGGATCCTGCTTTCTCCTGCAGTGGTGAGGGCAAAGGCCCTGGGCGAAGAGATAGATCGGGGCCTTCCCCCTCCAAGCCTGCTCTGCTGGGTCCCTCAATGACTCATTGTCTCTGGCCTCCCAGACCCCGTCCCCTCCCGGGGAGAGGAGGCGGTGGGCGGTGTGCCGGTCAGCGAGTCCGCGCCTGGTGCAAACTCGGGCTGCAGTCCTCTCAGGCGTGAGCTTTTTACTTTGCAAAGTTGTGGGATTCTTATTCATTCAAAGAGTCGGCCGGTCCTGAATGCTTTCAGCAAAGATTTAGGCACTGTGCCAAGTGCTAGGGGTACGATTCAGAAAAACAGTCCTTAACCTGATCCTCAAGGAAGGTCCGGTCCGGTGGGAGACATGAGAAGAAAATAATCATCATTGTCCTCCAGAATCAGTCACAATGTAGGAAGAGCAGTGAGAACAAGAACACAGCCATTGGCTCAGGGCTGGGTCATTCCTTCGTTCACTGAACAAATATCATTGCACAAATAGTTACTGAGAACCTGATAATGGACAGGCTCTGTTCTAGGGGCTGGGGATACAGCGGGAACAAAGCAAAGTCCCCGTCTACACGGTCCTCTGTTCTAGAAAATAATACGATAAAATAAACTACATAATAGCATATCTTATTGTATTATATATAATACAATATTTATATAATATTATATTAGATAACTGCATTAATATTATATTTTTGTATTACATATATTTGTATAATGCATGTAGTTATACACATTGATACATACTTTAATATAAACATATTTTATATATTATATTAATGTGTCTAATCTAATCACACAATAGCATATCTTATCTATATATTATATATATTGTATTATATATTATACATTATATGATAGTAATGTATCTAATCTATCATCTGTCTATCTACCTATCTATCTACCTATCTATCTACCTATCTATCTATCTATCTATCTATCATTTCAGGCAGCGATAAGTGCTTGAAGAAAACAATGCACAGTGGGGCCTTGAGCGTGGGGACAGTATGGTCTGCAGGGTCCCTGAGGAGATGGCATCTGATCAGAAGTCTGAAAGGCAGGGAGGGTGAGCCGTTGTAGCACGTGCAGAAGTGTTTCAGGAGAAGGAAGAGTACGTGTGAATGTCCTCCAGACCCCACTCTCCCCACTTCTTACATATCCCTCTCTGAAGTAAGGACAACTTCTTCCCACCTTACAGATGGGGAAACCAAGAGCGAGAAAGGTGGAGAGACTTATGCAGGGCCTCGCAGAAGGCAGAGCTGGGGCCCGCTCTGCTCCCATAGGTGGGGTCTCGGCCATGAAGCCATGCCGCCTACCTGGGCAAGTCCTAGATGCGTGAGCACAGAGGAGGGGCACCAAACTCAACCTCAGGGGAGAAGGCAGAGACGGGGACGTGGAAGCAAGACCTTGATGGACATGAGGCATGCACCAAGCTAAGGGAGGCCTCTGCTTTTCTTCTTTGCCTCTTCTGGCCCCAAAGCTGCCCTTTACCTGTGTGCACACTCACACAAAGTCGCGAGAGAGAGAGAGAGAGAGAGAGAGAGAGAGAGAGAGAGAGAGAGAGAGAAAGGGAGGGAGGGAGAGAGAGAGAGAGAGAGAGGGAGAGAGGGAGGGAGGGAGAGAGAGAGAGAGCAAGCGCCTGGCGCATCTTGAATGAATGGAAGAAAGGAAAGTAGGAAGGGGCTCAGAGCGTTTGTCACTATTGAGGAGAGCTAAAGGGAGCGCTTTTCCAAACAGACACAGGCGCCAAGAAGCAGAGCAGAAACGGCACTCTGTAATATTCACTGGAGTGTGCCCGCACTCTGAATGTGCTCGATAAATACTTGTTGAATGAACGAATATCTGGAATTTGAAATCCCAAGTGCAGGAAGCTCAGAAGACTCTGGGAAATCAAGTGCGAAATAAAGAGTAAAGAAACATTATTTTATAATGTTCTTTGATGGGATGTTTCAGAGTTCCCGGATAGAGACTCAGGAAAGGTGAGAGCTGATCCTGGCTCAGGAGCTAGTGTGCTGGGAGGATTTGGCGAAATCACCCTCCTCCTTGCCCACCCACCCTAGGCTACAGTTTGCCCATCTATAAAATGGGGACACACAGAAAACTTGAAGGGACTTTAACTCTGAACCTCTAAGATTTTATAAAATATCGTCTCCTCTGGGACAGGTCCATGCATCCCTGTCTTGCTCCAAACATCCTCCCTGGAAACAGTAAGTCTGGGGTGGGTACCGGGGGAATTTTTGAGAGTCTTTGATGCCTTTCCTCAAGGTCTTGTGTTACTTATGCTTTCTGGCTCCCTCTCTTCAACCCCCTCTGAGGTCTGACCTTCTAATGAGCGGATGCACATTATCTGCCACTGTGGTTTGAACGGGTGCCTGTAATTTAGTGTTGCCTAATGCTGGAAACTGAGAACAGGGCTTGCGTAATTAGGCTGGGGCCTCATTAATGTCTGCCTCCTTGGGTGTTTTTCATTCTTGGTTTCTCCTGTCCTGCATTTTGAATCGCATCTGTCTGTATGGACACGGCTGCCCATTTTTTTTTTTGCTCCATTGTGGAGCCAGGCTTGAATCTGGGCCCAGAATGGCCACGGCCATCTACAAAGCATGAATCTTAACATGCCCTGGAATGGCCCCTGCTCTGCTTTCTAAATAGGATTTTGCAACTTTACTGAGAACCTGGATGTCTGGGTTGCTTTTAAGCACCTCGAGCTGGCCGGCAGTCTACCCTTAGTTTGGGTGTTTGACAGAAACCAGAGGAAGGGGTGCTACCAATTTAATTACTGCAATTACCGATGATTTAACCAGGTCATGTGTAACACATGGCCATTTATAAAGCGCTACTAAAATCTAACCTTAAGCAGGAACTTGGTCTGTTTGGTTCACTGATGATTTCCTAAGAGAGTCATTCTCTTTTTGTGCCCTCCTGCCGCCGCCCTACTCATCTCTGCCCTGCTCTGCACCCCGGGAGGCTGGCCTCTGTGGACGGCATCAACCTGGCTCTCTTGCTCACTGGTCTCTGCTTGGCTTGGGCCAAAGTGAGGCCCCAAGAGGAGACTGGAGGGCTGGGGAGAGAAGGGTGGTGGTATTTCTTCCTAGTGCCCACCCTGCTTCAGTGTGATGACTTTGGAGGGAGCTGAGTTCCTCCCCAGCTGCTGCTCAAGTCTAGATGACACCTACGTGATTTAGTCTAGGAATCCTATTCCTCTTATTGTCCCTTCACCCCGAGGGATGATAATGGCTTCCTGCCGTTGGCTTCCTTCCGCCAGTTAGATACAGGATGCCTCACGTTCCCTTACCCCCCACACACTCCTCCTAAGTGGTTCTTTCATTAAAATCTCTTTATTTAAACCACTGGGGGTGAATTCTGTTTTCTGCCTAGCCCCTGTCGGATACAATTCCCAATATCTGGAAGGGAGCCTAGAACATAGCAGGTCTTTAATCACTATCTATGGAATGAATAAACCAACTTTTCACATATAACATCTCATTTAATCCTCACAAAAATGATGTAAAATAATATTATTGCCTTTCACAGATAAAGAAACTGAGGCTCAGAGACGTAGAGTCTCAGATCTGAGCAAGATTTCTAAGGGAGAGCAACACACACATCCTGTACGCTGGCGGAGCTTGAGAAATCTCTACATCCCACTGCTTTCTGTACCATCTTGGAGTCCACTCAGGCCAGCCTGGCGGGCTGCTCAACGGGACCAGATGCCCTGCAGTGGACAGGGGTGATGCAAGGAAGAGAATGACAAAATCTCAGGATTTAAAGGTACTTGGAAGTTCACTTGGCATAGAATCAGAGACCAGGGGTTCTAATCCAAGTGCCACTTTCTTTTCTTTTCTTTTGATAAATAAAAATTGTATATATTTAAGGTGTACACTGTGACATTTGGATATACATAGACATTGTGAAACAATTACCAGTCAAGTTAATTAACACATCCATCACCTCACATAGTTAACCAGTTTTTTCAAGCTAAGAACACCTGAGATCTATTCTCTTAGCAAATTTCAAGGATATATAGTTGTGTGTCACTTAATGATGGGGATGCATTTTGGGAATGCATAGCTAGGTGATTTTGTCATTGTGGAAACATCAGAGTGCATTCACAGAAATCTAGACAGTACAGCCTACTACACACCTAGGCTATATGGTACTAATCTTATGGGACCACTGTCATACATGTGGTGCACTGTTGACCGAAATGTTTTTATGACTGTATGACTTGAGGTGCATAACTGTAATTACATTATTGTCAACTACAGTCACTATGCTGTACATTAGGTCTCCGGAACTTGTTCATCTTATAACTGAAAGTGTGTACCCTTTGACCAACATCTCCCCATTTTCCTCACCCACCAGCCCCTAGTAACCACCATTCTATTCTTTGTTACTATGAGTCTCACTTTTTTAGATTCCACATATAAGTGAGATCATGCAGTATTTGTCTTTCTGTATCTGGCTTAATTCACTTAGCATAATGTCCTCCAGGTTTATCCATGCTGTTGCAAATGGCAGGATTTCCTCCTTTTTGAAGGCTGAATAATATTCTATTGTATACATATACCACATTTTCTTTATCCATTCATCTGCCAATGAACATATGTTGTTTCCACATCTTGGCTACTGTGAATAATGCTGCAATAAACATGGGAATGTAGAGATCTCTTCAAAATAGTGATTTTATTTCTGTTGAATACACACCCAGAAGTGGGATTGCTGGATCATCTGGTATCTCTATTTTTAAGTTTTTTTGAGAAGCCTCCGTACTGCTTTCCATAATGGCTGTACCAATGTACCTTCCCACCAACAATATATAAGGGTTCCCTTTTCTCCACATCCTCACCAACACTTTTTATCTTTTGATTTTTCGATAATAGCCATTCTAACAGGTGTGGGGTGATATCTATTGTGGTTTGATTTGCATTTCTCTGATGATTAGTGATGTTATGCATCTTTTTATGTACTGGATGGCCATTTGTATGTCTCCTTTGGAAAAATGTCTATTTGGGTCCTTTGTCCATTTTTTAAATGAGGTTATTATTATTATTATTTGCTATTTAGTTGGATGAGTTCTTTAGATATTTTAGATATTAACCCCTTATCAGATACATGGTTTGCAAATATTTTCTCCTGTTTCGTACGTTGCCTTTTCATTTTGTTGGTTGTTTCCTTTGCTGTGCAGAATTTTTTAGTTTTAGTTTAATTTTCCTTCTGTTGTTTATTTCTAGTTTCATATAACTGTGATCTGAAAAGATACTCGATATGATTTCAGTCTTCTTAAATTTATTAAGACTTGTTTTGTGTCCTAACGTGATCTATCCTGGAGAATGTTCCTTGTATACTTGAGAAGAATGTGTATTCTGCTGCTGTTGGATGGAATGTTCTGTGTATGTCTGTTAGGTCTATTTGGTCTAAAGTGTAGTTCAAGCCCAACGTTATCTTCTTGATTGTCTGTCTGGATGACCTATCCATTGCTGAAATTGGGGTATTGAAGTTTTCTAATATTATTGTATTGCTGTCTATTTCTCCCTTCAGATTTGTTAATATTTGCTTTATATATTTAGGTGCTCTGATGTTAGGTGCATATTTATTTACAATTGTTACATCATCTTGATGAACTGACCCATTTATTACTATATAATGTCCTTCATTGTCTCTTGTTATGGTTTTTGACTTAAAGTCTGTTTTGTCTAATATAAGTATAGCTATCCCTGCTCTCTTTTGGTTTCTGTTTGCAAGGAATAGCTTTTCTATCCCTTCACTTTCAAGCTATGTGTGTCTTTAAAGCTAAAGTAAGTCTTTTGAATGCAGCATATTGTTGAATCTTGTTTTGTTTTTTGTTTTTAATTTTTCAGCCACTCTGTGTCTTATTATTTTTTGTGTACGTGGGGAAGATCAGTCCTGAGCTAACATCTGATGCCAATCGTCGTCTTTTTTTTTGCTGAGGAAGACTGGCCCTGGGCTAACATCTGTGCCCATCTTCCTCTACTTTATATGGGACGCCACCACAGCATGGCTTGACTAGTGGTGCATTGGTGCACGCCTGGGATCCGAACTGGCAAACCCTGGGCCACTGCAGTGGAGCACACACATTTAGCTGCTACACCACTGGGCTGGCCCCACTCTGTGTCTTTTTATTGCAGAATTTAATCCATTTACATTTAAAGTAGTTATTGATAGGTAAGGACTTACTATTGCCATTTTGTTAATTGTTTCTGGCTGGTTTGTAGTTCTTTTGTTCCTTTCTTCCTCTCTGGCTGTGTTCCTTTGTGATCTGATGATTTCTGTAGTGGTGTGCTTTGATTCTTTTCTTTTTCTGTTTTGTGTATCTACTATAGGTTTTTGCTTTATGGTTACCATGAGGTTTACATAAGACATCTTATAGTTATAGCAGTCTATTTTAAGCTGGTAACAACGTAACTTCAATCACATACAAAAACTCTAATCTTATTTCCCCTTCCCTACATTTTATGTTTTTGATGTCACAATTTACATCTTTTTATATTGTGTATTCATTAACAAGTCTCTGTAGCTATAGTTATTTTTAATACCTTTGTCTTTTAACTTTTATACTAGAGTTAAAAGTGATTTACACACCACCATTACAGTATTAGAGTATTCTTAATCTGACCAAATACTTACCTTTTCAATGAGTTTTATGCTTTCATGTTACTAATTAGTGTCTTTTCATGTCACTAAATGCCCACTGTCTAAAAGTCAGATGCTTGGATCCCTTCAATATTTTTCTACCAAACGGTTGTTGTATCTTTACATACCACTCATAAAGGGGAACTTACTGTCTCTTTAAGGAGCTCTGACAATGAAACAGTCTCCCCCTTGTCAAGAAGGTAGTCCAGTGCGGTAGTGACACACACAGGCTCTGGGGCCAGACTGCCTAAGCTGGACTCCTAGCTTTGCCACTTACATCAAGTGGAGATCTTGATTCCATTACCCAACCTATTGGTGCTTCAGCCTCCTTACCTAGAAAATGTGGATTATCATAATACATCTTATAGGGTTGTTGAAAGGATGAAATGAGTCAATACATGTTAAGTGCTTGGAATAATGCCTAGCACGTAGGAAATGCTATAAAGTGTTTGTTAAGTAAATAAAAATTCATGAATTCTGTATGTGCCATTCAAGCTGGCTTCATCAAAAAGGGATTTTTTTTGGCTCAGATTTGGAGATGAGTCTGGATCCAGGGCCTTGAATAACATCGTCGGGTCATTGACTCTCTCTCTCTCTCGGCTGTGTTTTCCTTTGCCTTGGCTTCATTCTCAGAAGATCATTCCCTCAAGGAGAAAGAGAGATGGCCATCAGCAGCTCCAGGCATCCATCCCACCAGCTCAGCAGCCCCAGCAGAACACATGTGTCTCTCATCTAAGAGTTCCAGCAAAAATCTCACCATGAATTCTCATTGGTTTGGGTCGTAGTGTAATATTCTGAATTTAGGGCTGGTTATGTACCATCAGCTCCAGGCACTACACAGACTGCAAGCTGGGGAGGGTCACCCCGGTGAAACATCTAGGTGCTGTTCCCCAAAGCAGAAGGAATGAATGCTGGAGAAAACCAGCAGTGGTCTGCTGTACCACCCATCCTGGTCACCCTCCCTGAAGGTGCTCCCCAGGAGCAAGACTTCAGAAGGTCTAGGCCTTATTCTTAATGCACACTTGAAAGTGCTTAATGGCATTTTCAGTGCAACACCTAAGTCTCTTTTAAAGAATGTACTGCAAGTCAAGAGCACTGCTCAACATTCCTACTTGGGACCACACAGCTAGGGCTTAGAATAGCACTATACACTTGTGGAAGATTCTACTGACTCCCCACTTGCAGGACACACTGTGAGTCAGGCTGGAGCTACCTGGTTTGTGTGTACATTCTTGCAGGTCTGTAACCTGTGGCTTGCCAAAACAAGCTGCCTGGCTGAGACTGTAAGCACCATCCTGGGCATGGACGGAATAAATCTCGACAGCCCCATGGACCCCTGAACCCAGAGCTTTAGCTACACTGGCACTGCCCTCACAGCCCTGGCTACAAGGTATGGTCTCCCACCAGCAGCATCAGCAGCATCTGGGAGGTTGTCCACACCCTTGCTGCTCAAACTAAGGTCTGCAGGACTGGTAGCATTGGCTTCATCTGAGAGCTCGTAGGAAATTCAGAATCTCAGGTTCCATCTGAAGACCTAATTGATGAGAATCTGCATGTTAACAAGATCTCTGGGAGGTCTGTATGCACATTAAAACTTGAGAAGCACTACTGTATTAGTTTTCTAGGGCTACCTAAGTACCACAAACTGGATGTCTTAAAACAACAGAAATTTAGTCTCTCACAGGTCTATAGCCTAGAAACCTGAAATCAAGGTGTCAGCAGGGTTGATTTCCTCTGAAGGCTGAGGGAGAATTTGTCCCATGCCTGTCCCCTAGCTTCTGGTGATTGATGGCAATCTTTGGCTTGTAGATACATCATTCCAATCTCTGCCTCCATCATCACAAGGCGTTCTCCCTGTGTTTCCATGTCCAAATTTCCCTTTTCTTATAAGGACACCAATCATACTGGATTAAGGGCCCACTGTACTCCAGTATGATCTCATCTTAACTTAACTAATTACATTTGCAATGACCCTATTTCCAAATAAGATCACATTTTGAGGTGCTAGGGGTTAAGACTTTAACACATCTTTGTGGGGGGACACAATTCAACCCATAACGGCTGTCTTCAAAGCCTGACGTTCCTAAACGCTAGGAGACTGACTAGCTGATTAAGAAACACTTGGAACAGTTTTATAAATTTATTTTTGTAAACAATTTTATAAATTCAGGAAAAAGACAGCATGTCTAGAACAGGCTTGGGATGTCTTTTTTTTTTTTTTTTGGTGAGGAAGATTAGCCCTGAGCTAATATCTGTTGCCAATCCTCCTCTTTTTGCTGAGGAAGATTGGCCCTCAGCTAACATCTGTGCCCATTTTACTCTATTTTATATGTGGGATGCCTGCCACGGCATGGCTTTATAAGTGGTGTGTAGGTCTGCACCTGGGGTCTGAACCTGCGAACCCCGGGCATGAAGCAGAGCATGCAAACTTAACCACTATGCCACCAGGCCAGCCCCCTTGGGATGTCTATTTTTGCAAGGTGATTTTTGTTCAGGCAGCACACTCAGCAGGATCCTCAGCTTTGCAAATGCCCCAGCTTCAGTGCAGGGCCAATGTGAGAGCAATCTGGGGACGTTCTCCATCAGGCTGCTCCCAGAAATCACCTGGGGAGTTTTAAAACTAATGATACCGAAGTCCTTCCCTCAGAGATTCCAGTGTCATTGGCCTTTTGTATCGCCTGGGCATCAGGATTCTAAAACATTTCCCAGGTCATTCTAACCTGTAGCCAAATTTGAGGACTAATGGCATAGATGTTCTCATTTCTACATATTACAAAAGAAGACAATCCAGTCCCTTTCCCAGATAGAGGAACAGGACATAACCACAAATAATTCCCAAAATGATCACATATAGATTCCTAAACATTGCCTTTTATGTTTTTTACAGTTCTTATGTGCAAAATGAGGCTGCTATGGGAAGTAAATGAACTTACATATCTAGCACCATTCTCAGAATCTCCCATGATGGTAGACTTATTTCTCCTCATAGTTTTGCCAATTTTTTAAGTATATTTTGAGGTATTTTCATTTAGTGCTTCTAATTTTAAAAGGATCTCTTCTTGGTAAATGAATCCTTTATCCTAATGGATTACTTTCTTTTCCCTAGTAACGCTTTTCACCTGGAAGTCTATTTTTTTCCCCTGATATTAATACAGCCACATTGGCTAGCTTTCTTTTGCCCAGTAGTTACATAATATATATATTTTTCCATCTTTAACTTTCAACTTTCTATAGTCTTATTTTCAGATGAATCTCTTGAAGGGAACATAGGTGGATTTTTAAAAACCTTCTCTGACAATCTTTCTGTAGATGCTCTGTAAATTAGAGAATTTTGTCCACTTACATTTAATGTAATTATATTAATGTAATGATATATATTGGTGACATAATACATATTTAACAACTCGTAGGGTACTTTGTGGAGGTTGCAGTTCTCACAAGTAACCATGAGAGGGCAACTCCAGGGGACTCATAGGCATTTACAGCCTTGAAGGGACTGAGGGAACCAGGCATTTGCTCTCTGGAATTCCACCACTGCTTCCAAGGGCATGTCTCTCCTACAATGTCTGGGCATCCTCTGACCATGGGAGGAACAAGGATATGTGCTGGGGGACAGACGTGTGGTAAACTGGGGGACAAAAGAGCAGTCCAATAACCATGTCCACCCATGGGGTGAGGGTGGCCGAAGGCATTCAGTGGGCTCAGGGCAGAGGCTACCTATCAACTTATATAGAAAAATTTCAATATTTTAATAACCAGTACAGCTGTATAAGCCATTCAGAATGATATCAGCCCTGCTGATACAGCTGGATTTAAAGCTACCATCTCTTGCGTTATTTATAACACCTGTTCTATGTTGGTTTTCCCCTCCTTCCTTGACTTCTTTTATTATTTCTTTCCCTCTCTTATAGTTTTTAAGAACTACATTCTGTTTCCTTTTTTTAGTAATTACCTTAGAAATCACCTCATGCATCTTTGTCTTTTCAAAGCCTGTTATTAATCAATACATTTACTTTCCTCCCTGACAATACAAGGGCCTCAGAACACCTTAATTCCATTTAACCCTCAGTGCTTTACTAACTTATTGTCAATTTTTTTTTTTTTTTTTGGTGAGGAAGACTAGCCCTGAGCTAACACCCATTGCCAATCCTCCTCTTTTTGCTGAGGAAGACTGGCCCTGGGCTAACATCCATGCCCATGTTCCTCTGCTTTATGTGAGACGCCGCCACAGCATGGCTTGATAGGCGGTGCATACCTCCATGCCCGGGATCCAAACCTGTGAACCCTGGGCCGCCCCCCCCCGGTCATGTATTTCAATGCTTCATATATTTTTAAATCCATGCGACATTATTATGATTATTGTTTTTTTGAAGACTGTTTATTAACATTTACCACCTTCTTTGCTCTTCATGTCGTCTTGCAACTCTGTGTTATTCTGGGATCATTTTCTTTTTGGGTAAAGCACATACTTTACAATTTCCCTTAGTGAGAGTCTTCTCTTTGTAAATGAGAAGATATGCCTTCATTCATAAAAGACATTTCCCTGAGGATGGAATTAAGGGTTGGCAATTATTTTCTTTCGGCACACTGAACATATCATCCCACCTCTGCTGCATGGGAGCTGACGGTCAGCCTGTTACTACAATAAAAGTAATCTGCCTTTTTATCTCTGGCTACTTTTAAGATGTTTTTCTTCATCTTTCTGCACTTACAATACTGTGTCTTAGCATAAAATTCTTTTTATCAACCCTGCTTGAAATTTTTGAGCTTTGGTGATTTGGTATTTTCTGAAAGATTCTCAACCATCATTTCTTAAAATACTGCCTCTGTTCCATTCTCTTTTCCTTGTCTTTTTGAGACTCTGATTAAATGAATGTTAGACCTTCTCACGAGATCTATCCATCTCTTCTAGACTTCCAATCTTTTTCTCTCTGTGCTTCATTTGGGATAATTTCTTCAACTCCACCTTTTGCTTCAGTAATACCTTTTCAACAGTGTCTAATATGCTGTTAAACACCACAGATCTGATAATGTTGGTTATCGTAATTTTCATTTCTAGGAATGATATTTTGTTTTTTAAAAAATTGGTTGTGTCACTTTTTATAGTTTCCTATTCCCTGCAGGTATTTTTAACCTTGAATTTTTTCAACTTTATACGTATGATATTCTTCTTTTAAGAATCTGCGTCTGATGATTCCAGTATCTGATGTCTCTGAGGGTCTTCTTTCTGTTGTCTGTTGTTCCTGTTTCTTCTCATTCATGGTGTCCACACCTGGTTACCTTTGACTACGTGCTAGCTGTTGTACAAAAATTGTTTGAGTAATTATTTGAATCCTAGGATGAAAATGCCTTCCTCTACATAGAATTTGCTTTTACTTCTGGCATTTCTTGGACCACCATAAACCAAATTTACTGCTTGAGGTTCCCTGGGAGGCCAACCAAACTGCAATTCAAGCTGCAGTTACTAGTAATTCACCTTCACCTTGAAGGTGTTGTCCCTTGGGGTCTCATCTTATTGTGGGGAGGGTCTACCCTCCTCCGAGTGGTTCTGATGTTGATTTCTGTCTCCCTTGTCCCTGCTAGGCTATCACAACCAATTTTCAAATTTGCTGGACTTAGCAAATACTCTCAGAAAAACGGTAGCTTTGGTACTCATTTATCTCTCTGGTTTTCCATTTCCCCATCATTCTCTTCCTGGTAATTCCTTACCGTCATGCCAACTCTTTGAAGGCTTTGAAGCTGATCATTTTTTAAAACCAGTTTTTAAGTTGTTGCCAGTGGAAGAGTTGGTCCAAATAATCTAGTTCACCACTATTAGAAATAGAAGCCACATAATGTCTTTTTTTGTACATGGTAGGCACCCAGTAAATGATAGCTGAGTTAGTTGAATTATCATAATTTGCCAAACATACTCCTTTTTTTTTTTTTTGCCTGTCTGCATTTAGCAAGACTGTTTCCTACTCTTAGAATGCACAGAATACCCATATTCCACCATTTGACAAGACTCAGAACAAATGCCACCTTTTCCTCAAAGTTCTTCCTGAGTTCTCTACTTCCCCAAATCTGAATCCTATTTCTTCCACATCTAAACCCTCATGAGACCTAGTCGGTATTATCCTCTGGGCACTTAACTAGATAGAAATATATTAATGCAACTATTTATCTCTCCAGGGGATTTATACTTTCTTGACATTTCTGGGCTTCTGAAGAATTCCCTCACTTCCCCTGTATTTCAGCATACATTATAAACAGATTTTTCTGGAAAATAGTATATCTAGTACTTTTAGATTTGATGTCCTGAGAGGGGATTCTCTGAACATTGTCTGCCATATTGCTGGAAGCAGGATGTAGTTCAGTCTAATAAACCCCTACATTTGTACAGCACTGTAGAATTGATAGGTTGCTCTCACATACCAGCCTCTCACTTCAGTGTGGCTATCATCATGCTGCAGATGAGAATCACAGGGCAAGAGAGGCTAAATAATATTTCCAAATAGAACTACAAAGCCAGAAATGGAACCCAAGTCTTTTCTCTCCAAGCCCAAGGCTCATTTCAGGACGCCGCAGTGTCTTCCTCATATTATTTGTCCCACGAGTCATTCTTATTGTGACAACACCTGGAACTCTTTGCAAGCAGACATTCTGTATGTGAAATTAAAGGTAGTGCAGGAGTTAGGCTGTAGGCAGTAGACAGAGGGGTTGCCTATGGGAAGTATCCTATACACACCTCTCAAATGAAGGTTTTTCTGTATCTCCATCCTCCTTACCTCACAACCTTGGTCCCATTTCTCATGACTTGCATGTCCACCATACAGCCCCCAGTAACATAGGCAGCTAGGTTCAACTCCGAGAATTCAGCCTGAAGGAGAGAGCAAAACAAAAAAAAGGATTCACCAAATATTAATGATGCTAATAACTGCTAACATTTATTGGGTACTTACAGGTGCCAAACAAATATTTATACCTCATCCGAAACTTAGGAAGTTGGTAATACTATTTACTTCTCTTTTTGAAAGATGAGGATGCTAAGGTGCCACGAGGCAGGGTGACATGTCCAAGGTTACATAATTAATAAAAGGCAAAGTTGGATTGAAACCCACACGTCTCTGAATCTAGGACTCATGCTTTTAACCACTGCTAATTTCTACCTCCTTCACGGTGGAAGAAGTGACTCTAACTCCAGGACTATAAGAGGCCTATTAAACGCTGTTCAATATAACATTTTCTCTAGACTTCTTCAGCTCCAGGCTCTGCAGTGGTATGGCATCACAGCTATGTGATCACTTATCACTGTTAGTGGACTCTCCTCAGGTTATCTGCCACCTGTTCCCTTTTTCAGTGGTGGCCCGTCCCCTCACTCTACCCACATGGTTACAGTAGAAGCAGTGTGTTGGTGCACTGAAATACTGGTCACGGTTGATGGGGTTGGCACCTGACCCAGGGTGGAGGAGTACGGTGCCCTTCTGTTAGATTTGAAACTGCTGTGTGATTCATGCAGTGCCTTTCTAGAGGCTGTATCTGTAATACGCAAACCTGAGTGCGATCGGGGACCATGTCGTCTGCCATCTGGATTGGGGAAGCACAGAAAGCCAGGGCGGAGAGTGAGAGAGAGAAAGAAGAGAGAGAGAGAGGAATCTCACCACCACAAAGAGAGCGGCAGAGGCAAGACATGAAAAGTACTCTTGATGTTTATGTGCCAGCTACAATCCTGCCCTTGGATTTTATGAGACACTTCTGTATCCTTGTAAGTTCATCTTTTTGTTTTCTCACTTGTTTAAGCAAGACTTAGTGAATTTCTGTTGCCTGTGACTAGAGTCTTATGGAATATATCGATCCCACCAGTTACAGACTCCTTGGGGATAGTGATTCCATGGTATTACCATCTGCATTCATTTCCTGGGGCTGCCATAACAAAGTGCCACCACTAGGTGGCTTAAATAGCAGAAATTTCTTTTCTCACGGTTTTGGAGGCTAGAAGTGTAAAATCAAGGTGTCAGTAGGGTTGGTTCCTTCTGAGGGCCATGAGGGAAGGATCTGTTCCAGACCTCTTCCTTTGGCTTGTAGAGGACCACCTTGTCTCTACGTCTCATCACATTGTTTTTCCTCTGCGCGTGTCTCCTTATCCAAAGTTCTCCTTTTTATAAGGACACCAGTCATACTAGATTAGGGCCCACCCTAATGACATCACTTCAACTTGATTACCTCTGTAAAGATCCTATCTCCAAATAAGGTCACATTTCGAGGTACTGGGGTTAGGACTTCACCATATGAATTTTGGGGAGACACAATTCAACCTGTAACCCCATCCTAGAAAGTGCATAGAACCAAACTGTGCCTTATACACAGTAGATGTCAAAAGCTATTTCTCTGGATTTAATGAATAAAAATAACTGCTCACATATATGAAACACTCACCATGTGCCCGATACTGTCCTAAGCATTTTACATGTATGAGCTCATTTAATCCTCACACTCATCCAAATGAAAATACCGAGACACAGAGGGAGATTAAATAACTTGCACCATGTCACACAGTAAGTAGCAGAGCCAGCATTTAAACCCAGGCAGGCTGACTGCAGCCTGTACTTTTAACTGCTGCCCTCACTGCCTCCATGTTTAGCTGAATAAGGCATTGGGTGGATTACAACTGGGAATTTTAGGGACTTAAAAATAACCCATTTAAAGAGAAAAACAAGTTTACAGTGAAGGGAAACATCATTTCACGGCTATTTAAGTGCATCCCCTCGGAAACATTTACCAGGAATTATGACCAATGACCTAGCCTCTCCCCAGATGGCATTAAAGCAAACCCAGAGTGCTCATGCCTCTTGCTCTAATTAATAACCTCATCATGCTGTGGCAAGGTGAAAAGCAAATAGCCCTGTTAATGAATCCAGGTTAGCAAATAGTGGTAACAACCTAGTTATTAAGTCTAACACCTTAAAAATTCAGTCCCCTCATGTTTAAGATACTTCATTGGCGAGATTACAAAGAAAAATTAGTAAGAAAAGTTCTTGCTTGTGTGTGTGGAGAAAAAGAAGTTAGAAGAGAATTGCAACACAGGATAGCTGGGCACCAAATATATGAAGAAAGGGAGTGAATCAGAATCTTGGATGGTAGAATCTCTGACTCAAAGACCCAGGGGCTGTCTTGCTGCCCAAATGGAAAGAGAAATACCTGGATAGAAGACACACTCAGGCTTGGATATACAAGTTGGAAGTTCACCTTGTTCAGATCTGGGTGTCTAGAGCTATTTCCTAGTCATGGCTTTTGAGTAATTATAGGAGGTAAATGCCCGCATTGTAGGGGAGCAAGCCTCTGTTGGATCAAGCATAGAGTGTTGGGATAGCAAAGAAGGGGCATTCTTCTGTATTTAACTTTCTGAAAACTTCAACAACCATGGAAATGAACAGAGAGGTATCCAAGCCACTTCTTCAAGATAGCATGATGACCCTCCTGGTAGAATCTCAAAGAGCAGCCAATTTTGAAGAGCCTCAGAGCTCTCATAGAAACTGTAGTGGATTGAATTGATCCCACCCCCCCAAAAAAAATATCCACATCGTAACCCCTCATACCTGCAAATGTGACCTTTTGTGGTAATAGGGTCTTTGCAGATGTAATTAAGGATCTTAAGATAAGACCATCCTGGATTAGGGTAGGTCCTAAATCCAGTGACAAGTCCTTATAAAAGAAGAAAAGAAGAGACAGAGAGGCACAGGAAAGAAGGCTATGTGAAGACGCAGGCAGAGATTGGAGTTACACCATCAAAAGCCAAGGAACACCAAGAGTCACCAGAAGCTGGAAGAGGCAAGGAAGGATACTCCCTTAGAGCCTTCAGAGAGAGTGCAGACCTGCCAACACCTTGATTTCAGATTTCTGGCCTCTAGAGCTGTGAGAGAATAAATTTCTGTTGTTTTAAGTCACCAAGTCTGTGGTAATTTGTTATGACAGTCCTAGGAAACGAATACAATAATTTTGGGAATTGGATACAATTTCAGTATTGCATGCAAAGGCGTCAGGGTTCAAAGAGGCTCAGTGTGGTTAGGAATGTCTCCTTTACCCACTTCACCAAACACAAACATATATGCCTATAAACACACACATACACACTCACACACACACACACACGTACACACATACACACAAAGTAATACATCAGCTGTTCACCCATACTGTGAAACACTATGATCAAAGTCACTTAAATTTTCTGCATATGTTAACCTTTTGACCTCAAAAACAGTTTGGCCCCAACTGTTTATGATGTGATATCTTTTTAAATACTGTATATTATGCATTATGGTATGGATAAATGAATATTCAAAGAGACCTCATTCAAAAGGAAGCTGTTGAATACATCAGCTGATGAGTTTGGTCAAGTTACCAACTGCTTTGAATCTCAGTTTTGACATGTCTAAAATGGAGACAATAATATCAACAATATCTATCTTTTAAAGTTTTTGTAAAGATTCAAGATAATGTATTTGAAACACTAGCAACAGAGCAGAGACACAGAAGGAAGACCTCTGTAAACAGTTGCCATTATTATTTTCAAATATTTCATTGTCTTAGTGACAGTGCACCAAATGCACAAAAAATGGTATAACCGCAAAAAGAGCAACACCTTCAAGTATTTATAACATAAAATTTTTAAAAAATATTCAGGTATAAAATATAGAGTAAGGACTTCTGCTTACGGCCACAATGAAGAAACAGGGACTATATTTACACTCTCATTTTTTAACACCTAGAAAACCAGACAAAATATATTAAGTAATAGTTTTCAGACATTGGACAACAGGCATTGCAGGACTATGATCCCTGCAAAAAGGAAACAAACAAAATTACTCCTATGATTACCTCAGCTTACTGCCTGGAGGCAGTTTCCAGGCAGTGGAGCAGTGTGGAAGACCGCCAACAGAGCTGAGCAGTCTCACTGAGCTGAGGAGTCGGAAATTAGAGTTCAGGGAAGCCAAGGTGGCTAGAATTTGTAGGACAGAGTATAGGAAAAGATGCTGCACAAAACAAAGACCACCAGGGAGACCTGCAAGTCTTTGGCTGAGTGCTGGTCGGAGCATGCATGCAAGGAAGCTACTCAAGGCCAAGGACATAACCATCAGAAAACAGTAGACTCAACAATCTCCAGAACACACACATGGCTGAGAACAGTTCACATTCTCACTGGCTAGAGTGTCAAGACTTTACAATATGAGTAGGATCCTCAAAATTTAGTAGTGGGGCTAAATTAGCTCTGGACTACAGCACGCTCTGGCTCTAGGATGACAAATTTGTCCTCATTTGCTTAGACTTTCCCAGTTTTAAAACTGAAAGTCCTGCTTCCCAGAAATCCCCTCAGTCCTAGTTTTTAACTAGAAGTCTCATGTCCTGGGAACCTTGTTAGTCCCAGGCAGACTGGAATGATTAATCATTCTATCTAGATCTGTCCTAAGGAAAGCTTAACAGCATGCCCTGAAGGGATCAAGCTTATTTTAAGTAACTTGACTGCATCCCAAAACAAAGTACAACACTATTTAAAGAAATATAACAAAATCCAGCACCCAACACATAAAATCCACAGTGCAAAATTTATGGCATTCAACCATAAATTACCTTGCATGCAAGGATGCAGGAAAACATGACCCATAATAAGGAGAAATCAATCAATAAGAACAGATCCAGAAATAAGAGAGATGATGGGAAGAGCAGAAATGGAAGTTAAAACAACTATTATAAATATGTTCCACCTTCTCTAGAATGTAGAGGAAAAAACATTAGCATGATGAGGAGGGAAATGGAAAATGAAAAAATGGAATTTCTAGAGATAAAATATAAAATCTTAAATGGAAAATGCACTGTATGGGATTAACAGCAGATTAGACCCTGCAAAAGAAAATACCAGCGAACTTCAAGAGAAAGCAATATAAACTCTACAAAATGAAGCCCAGGAACAACAATACTGAAAAAAAAAAGAGCCTCAGTGAGTTATGGGATAATATCAAACAGTCTACTATATGTGTAATTGAAGTCCCAGAAGGAGAAGAGGGAAGAACATAAAGAAATATTTAAAGAAAAATGGCCAAAATTTTTCCAAATTTGATGAAAAATATAAGCCCACAGACCCAAGAAATTCAATGAATCCCAAGTAGAAGAAACAAAGAAAATCACACCAAGGTATATAACAATCAACTTATTAAAAACCAGTGATGAAGAGAAAATCTTCAAAGCAGCCAGAGGTGGGAAAATATACTTTATATAAAGAGGAACAAAGATAAGAATGACAGCCAACTTTTTGTCAGAAAACAGCAAACTAGAAGACAGTAGAACAACTTCTTTAAAATACCGAAAGAAAAAAAATGGTCAACCTAGAATTTTATATCCAGCAAAATCATCTTTTAAAAATGAAGGCACTCTAAAGACTTTTTCAGGCAAACAAAAGTTGAGAAAATTTATTGCAAGTCTAAGAAATGTTCAAGGCAGTTCTTCAGGCAGAAGAAAAATAATACCAGATGGAAATCTGTATTGGCACAAAGTGAAGAGTTCTGCATTTGGTACATATAAGGGTAAATATAGAATATATATTTTTTTCAGTTTTAAAATCTGTGTAAAAGATAATTAACTGTTTAAAGCAAAATAATCACACTGTATATGGGAATTTATAAGATATGTAGAAGTAAACTATATAACAAGAAAGGAAAAGATGGGAATGGGAGATGGTAATATACATTAAAAGGTTCTTAGACTGTATGTGAAGAGGTATACTTAAAGACAGATGTTGATAAATTAAAGACATATGTTTTCAACCTTAGAAGAATGCCTCAAAAAAAGAGGGAAAGCTACAATAAATGCAGACAAGTTCATAAATCTTAAGTTGACAGCTTGATGAATTTTAATTGATTTATACTTATATAATCAATATCCGGATCAAGATATAGAAAATTTCCAGCATCCCTGGATGCTCCCTCATCCTCATTATAGCTCAGATCAATTCTTACACCACGATGCTACCTATTAATGTCTTCTATTTCCATAGGTTAGTTTTGCTTGTTCTTGACCTTCATATAAATGGAATCTCACAGTATGTGCTCTTTGGTATTTGCCCCCTTTCACTCATGATTATATCTGTGAGATTCATCCATGCTGTTGGGGTTAGCAACAGTCATTCTTTTTTTATTTTTGTGTAGTGTTTCATTGTCTGGGTATAAAAATAATATATTTATCCATTTTGCTGATGATAGACACTTGGACTATTTCTAGTCATTGGTTATTAAGAAAAAAGTTGTTATATGCATTCGTGTATATCTCTTATGGTGGACATACACACTCATTTCTCTTGGGTATACACCTAAGGGTGGAATTGCTGGGTCATAGGATAGGCATATATTTAGCTTTAGAAGATATCACTGAAGAATTTCCCAAGATGATTTAGTCAATTTAAACACCTATTTGCGATATGAGAATTATAGTTGCTCCATGTTCTCTTCAACACTTGGTATAGTCAATGTTTTTAATTTTAGCCATTCTGATGGGTGTTTAGTGGTAGCACATTGTGGTTTTAATTTGCATTTCTCTGATGATTAGTGATAGGGAGCACCTTTTCATGTGCTAATTAGCAATTCAGATAATCTCTGGTGAAATGCCTGTTCAAATCTTTTGTTCATATTTGTATTTTTTGTTTGCATTTTTCTTATCAATATGTAAGGGATATGTTAAAATATATTCTATATACAAATTCTTTGTCGGGCACATTCATTTGCAAATTTCTTCTTCCAGTCTGTGACTTGTCTTTTTACTTTCATAACTTTTCAGTGAAGATTATATATAAAGTATAATTTAATAATTCTTAAAGTTAGTGTTTTTATTGCATCTAGCTTAAGAAATTTTTGCCCATCCCAAAGTCATGTAGTTACTCTCCAATGTTTTCTGCTGGGAGTTTTATGTTTTATATTTCACATCTAGGCCTATAATTCGTCTAGAATTAATTTTTTGGATAAGATGTGAGGTAGGACCCAAGGTTCAATTTTTCCACATCATTATTCAAATACGTTGGCACTATTTATTAAAAAGACCATTCTTTCCTGACAGAATTGCATTGGTGCCTTTGCCAAATATCAAATCACTTCATATACGGCAGTCTATTCCTGAATTCTCTATTGTACTCTATTGATCTCTTTGTCTATCCTTGAGTCCATTTCAAGTTGTCTCAATTACCGTAGCTTCACAGTGAGTCTTGGCATCAGGTAATATAATATTCTGAGAGGGAAGCAACCCAAATAGTCCCCAGTGATAACAGGTCCAAAGACAAGGTAGGATGACCACAGCTCTTGTCCCCTCAATCTGCTGATCAGAGAAAAAGTCTTCTTACTCACTCACTCCAAAATATCCACAGACACTGGGCAACTGGACAGCCTCAAAGGCTCTTTCCTGCATAAACTGTTTGGATGTTTTCCCAGTGACATGATTGTCTGGACAGAATGTGCTCTATAATTCCCAGATTCAGATTGCAACTCACCATTGCAGCCAGACCTCTCGGGGAAATACCCACCTTCAAGGTGAAAAAAAAAAAAAATCAAGAGCTGAGCCCTCTCATCTTTGCTGACAATAAAAACAATTCTCAACGGCTTGTGAGTGTGGCCTGATGGTTGGGAGGTTAGTAAATGGGGAAGCAGGCACTGTTATCACTTGAGTCCTCACCTATACTGAGGAATGTGCCTGTGACATCCCACTACTGCCATGCTCACCTGCCCCTACAAATTTCTCTTTGCTGTATAAATAAAATTCCTAGTTTCGGCACAGTTCTAAGGATTCTCTATTATTTTAAATTCTTTCCACTTTGTTGAAAGCTTCAGCCCACTATCTCATTTGCACTATGTTTTTGCCTATTTGTTGCCAGCCTTTTAAAGAATTTCTTTCCCTTATTTATTGATTTATTTTTGGTGAGGAAGATTAGCTCTGAGCTAACATCTGTTGCCAATCTTCCTCTTTTTGCTTAAAGAAGAGTGGCCCTGAGCTAACATCTGTGCCCATTTTCCTCTGTTTTTTTTTTTTTTTTGTATGTGGGATGCCACCACAGCATGGCTTGATGAGCGGTGTAGGTCAGCACTTGGGATCTGAACCCACGAACCCCGGGCCACCAAAGCAGAGCGTGCTGAATGTAACCACTGTGGCATTGGGCGGCCCCAGTCTTTC
Source organism: Diceros bicornis minor (assembly GCF_020826845.1). Lineage (NCBI taxonomy): Eukaryota > Metazoa > Chordata > Mammalia > Perissodactyla > Rhinocerotidae > Diceros > Diceros bicornis. Next base: position 16,075,884 of record NC_080764.1, on the reverse strand, counting down.
CCTTATTTTTAACAGAAAAAGTAATGCCATAATGTATGGCTTTGGAAAATGAAGAAGGCTGATTGCCATGATTCTGTTTTAGGAGGGAAAATAGCCATGTTATATGTTAGTAAGATACTATGTCTCAACACCATTAAAGACAGGTTTTCACAACATTACGCATATAAAGGGTCTTTGTATTTTGTTACTCTTGTTAAAACCAGGTGTGGAAGATTTTCAACACTGATCTCAGTGGTTACTGAAAGTCCTGGACTGAGTTTTCCTGTTTGTTTATGACTTTTATTAAACATGTACATGGAGGAATCAATGAATAGTGGAAAAGGAATTGGCCTTAAGATCTAAATCTTGTGGGGCCGGCCCTGTGGCATAGCGGTTAAGTGTACACGCTCCGCTGCTGGCGGCCCGGGTTCGGATCCTGGGCGCACACTGATGCACCACTTGTCAGGCCATGCTGTGGCGGCATCCCATATAAAGTGGAGGAAGATGGGCACAGATGTTAGCCCAGGGCCGGTATTCCTCAGGAAAAAGAGGAGGTTTGGCAGGCATGTTAGCTCAGGGCTGATCTTCCTCACACACACAAAAAAAGGAAAAAAAAATCAGGAAAAAAAAAGATCTAAATCTTGGATTTGACATTGACCCAGTATATGACCTTAGGCAAACCCCTCACTCTCTCTCCACTTTAATTCTCTTCATCTTTAAAATGAAAGAGTTATAATCAATGGAGTCCATTATTTCCATGTTCCCTTTCATTTTATAGAGCTCTCTTTCTCAACCAGTGTCCCTCAATTATCATCAAAGGAAAAAATCCATTATCACAGCACACCTTATGAAAAGGAATGTCAAGCAGTGATATTTTTATTAAAATGCTGTTCACTGCTTTATATCTAGCTCCTAGCACACAGTAGGTATTCAAAAAATACTTTTTGATGGGGCCAGCCCCATGGCCTAGTGGTTGGGTTTGGCACGCTCTGCTTCGGCGGTCCTGGTTCACGGGTTCAGATGCCAGGTGTGGACCTACACCACACGTCAGCCATGCGACCCACGTATAAAATAGAGGAAGACTGGCACAGATGTCAGCTCAGGGTTATTATTCCTCAAACAAACAACAAAAAAACTTGTTTAATGAAGTGTTATTTTTATATTTTACAGATAAATGGATACCTACACATGCTAAGTAACTCGCCTTCTGAAACTCTGGATGGTGTTTCCAGGCACAGAATAGGGAGAGCAAAAGCACAGATGAGAACACAGGGCTAGCCAATGGGTCAACGGAATAGCGGGTCAATGTCTTTTGTATCTGGGGCATGGAGTATGTGGAGGAACATAATGGGAGACAGAGCTAGGAAAGCGGATCAGACACCAGTTCATGAGGATTTAGAATTCCCTGTGAAAGAACATGAATATCATTCCATAGTGCATTAGTCTTCTATTGCTGTCATAACAAATTACCACTAATTTAACAACTTCGAACAATACAAATTTATCATCTCACTGCTTCATAGGTCAGAAGTCCATATGAGCTTGGCAGGTTTCTCTATTCTGGGTTTCACAAGGCCAAAATCAAGGTGTCGGCCATTTGGGCTCTTATTGGAGGCTCTGGGAAGAAGCTGCTTCCAAGCTCATTCAGGTGATTGGCAGAATTCAGTTCTTTGCGGTTATAGGACTAAGTCCCGCTTCCTTGGCGGATGTCAACCAGGAGCCTTTCCCAGCTCAAGGCTCTGACTCCTGGTCACATTGCACTCTCCATCTTCAAACTAGTAATGACACGTCGAATCCTCCTCATTCTTCAAAATTTTCTGACATCCCTTTCTGCCACATCTCCGTCTCCAGCCAGAGAAAGTTGTTTTAAGGGCTTGTGTGGTTACACTGGGCCCACCTGGGTAATCAGAGATACTCTCCCTATCTTAAGGTCCATAACTGTCACATTTGCAAATCCATTTTGAGTATCATTCTCTCAGTTTCCAGGGATTAGGGTGTATACATCTTTAGGAGGCCATTGGGAAACACCACAGGCTGCAGAAGAGGGGAGTGATACATATTTAACCACAAATATTTATGCAGCACCTTCTAAGTCCCAGGCTCTGTTATTGGTGCTAGATATAGTTGGAACCATATCTAGTGACAAAATCTCTTCTATAGCCCCCTAGATCAGAAGGTGATATAAGCACCTGTTTATAATTAAACTCATGTCCAGTTCCAAAACACACATGCATGCACGTGCACACAAACACAGACACACACACACACACACACATGGGAACAAGATGGAACGCATTGTTTCCTGTAGGGTCTTTGGCTACATTCTCACTGGAACTGGCACCTGGCAAGCATGTGATGCCAAGCAGATAATAGTACTGAAAGCATGGGGTATTCATGTTTAGTTACTAATAATTGCATTTGCGATGATAATGATATTGATGACAGAATGGAAAATGGTGATTGCAACCATTATGATAATAAGCTGAAGGCTGCTATTAGGCCCCCGGATCAATGGGAAAGAAACTGAAATTGGGACTTGGAACTGGACGACTGACTGGAATGTACACAAGAAACCAAGAATGTGTGCAAATGCAGAGGTAGCAGCTATCAGCCTTGACCGTGAAGCCTGACTGAAGAAGGGTTTCGACACAAAGAGATGTTGTCCAGAGCTCCTGAGAAAGGCAAGATGCTGGCAGACAGATTGTTCTGGAATCCAAGGATCACTGATAAGATACTGGAAAGTCCTGTCATTTAGTGAAGAATATCTGGTCCAGACTGTACCCTTAAACCTGCAGAGTGTGCCCCTTTCCATGGCCTTGGACACTTTGTATATTTTGCAGGAGGAGAGAGAAAGAAAGACAGAGACAGACAGATACACAGACAGACACTAAGGTCATAGGAGAGGGTGGGCAGTGTCCACTTTCCTAATGCTAGCACAACTTCCAACCCTCTTTCCTAGTCTCTAACTCTTCTTACTATCCCTCGTAAAGAGGAACTGTTAATCCACCGGTCAGGACATCACAATGCTACAGTTAATAGTGGGCAGGGTCATTGAGAGGTTGGAAAGCCAGGCAACCATGTATGATTCTGGCTTCCATGGTGTGCTCCTCTGGAGCTGAGTGTCTGCTGATCTGGGTGGCCATCAAGTTAACTTCCTCTCTCCTGCCTTGTAGCCTCTCAAAGAAGCTAACTTCAGCATCCGTCTTTCTCTCTGCCACTCTCTCTTCTGTGAGTTGGCAGCAGTAAACTCTGATTCCCAGAAGGCCCGGATGTCCTGCTCTCTCTTCTCAGAACTGTGTTTGCTGTACTTGGGAACTATTTAGTAACAACAGCCATATATTTAGTAAGAAACATCTACAAATAAGATGTTGGCTTAAAGGAGGGTGAGAAGCTGCACTGCTTCAGTGTAGAGTCTAAACTGAGGGATTCAGGGCAGCTTTAGCAGAAAACTCTGCACTGGGGGTGGTGGGCCTAGGCCAGCTAACGCTTGATGGTATTTCAACTCTTTATTTGCTCTTCCTTGTGTCTTCGGCTACCTTAGGAACCTGGAAATGGGTGGTGGTGGTGATTGTCAAGGTAGGATTAGGGCATTCCTGAATCCTCTAGCAAGTTATCATCAAAATTCCACCCTAATCCCTAACAGATTGTTATGTTTACTCTTGGGAACGAAACTGTGTCATTAACAAATTCCTTTTAAAAAAATCAGCGTTCTGCGTGTACTATGATCTTTTTCAAGTCTTAAGTTCTTTCACAGAGTCTCATAGAGTCTAAGAGACTCATTAAAAGGATAAACAACAACAGCAATAATAATAAAATAATACTGAATATAGAAAACCTTAGCCCTATACAGCCTATAAGGCCCCATGTGATTTAGATTGACCATCTCCTTGAGATCGCCTCCCACCATCCCCTGTCCCCTGTTCCTACTCAGTCTGCCACGCCACACTGCCCTCCTTTCCATTGTCAGACACACTGAGTGAGCTGCCGCCTCCTGTCCCCCAGCCCCTGGGCGCCTCTCAGAGCTGGCATCATGGCTGACTTCCTCACGCCACTCACACCTCTGCTCGATGGCGCCCCCAGAGGCGCCTCCCTGCAAGGCACCTGCTGTCCTCCACACCCCGTTTTCTTGCTTAGTCTCCCCCCACAGCACTCATCCCTACCCGACATAAATATTTACGTCCCTCCCAATTACATACTTAATTTTCTAGCACCTCTCTCGCTAGAATGGAAGCTCCAAGGACACAGGGATTTTGTCTGTTTTGTTCACAGCTCTCTCCCAGCACCCAGACCAGTGCCTGCCATACAGCGCAGGTGCTCAGTGACATCACTGAAGGAACGAATGCCTATTTCACAGAGGTCAAAGGTGAGGCCCAGGGAGGCAGAATGCCTTTGTCCAAAGTTATACCCTGCCAATACATGGGGACCCAAATGCAGGCCAACACTGTTCACATTGCACCAACAGGCTTATTTGAGACGACTCATGTTCTAATATATAGACGGGCCCTTTGGCCGGCCTTGGGTGTCCCTTGTGCATGCGGCCACCCTCATTTTTACACCTTCCCATGTCTCCTCCACATCAGTTTGCAGCGTCTCTCAGCGAAGCCCACAGGCCTTGCCCCTCCTTCACCACTCTGCCTCTTTCAACTGCTGGTAAACACTTGGCAGGCGGCCCAAGGGCTGCTGTCGGCACCAACTGCTTCCTGTCGGTTTCCCAGGACAGGCCGTGTTTTTAGCTCTGAGGGCCTGGTGGGCTCAGTGACTACCTTGGCTGGCATCTCAGGGCTGAGCACTTTTCCACCGGTGCAGACTCACCTTGCAGACAAAAGAGGCTTTGAAAGTCTGCAGACTCACTCAGTGGCAGATTCCAGACGAGGAAATCTCACTCAGGAGCAGTGCCTGGCATCTCAGGGAAGGCCTGGGCCACTGTGTCAGGGCGTGCTGCCTGGCTGGACCGCCCGCCCGCCATGCCAAGCACCCAGCTACTACGGGCAGATGCTAAGGCACCTTCTGCTCATCCAAAAATCATAATATTCCTCTTTGTGTGTGTCTGTGTGTGGAGATGGCAAGGCAGGGAGAGATAAATACATAAAACATATCCAAATAAATATAAAAATAGAGGAAAAAATAAAATGATAAAACCTACATTCCTAAATGTTCAAGTAGTGGAATATCCAAAATTAGGCAGAGTTCATCCTATTATGAAAAAAAAATCAACAGCAGTGATTTGCCGTTTACAAAGTTTTTGGTAAATAGTGGTTTTTAGAATCAGACCACACGAGCTTGAATGTGAACTCTACCCCTTACTTGCTGTACGATTTTAGGCAAGTTAGTTACCCTTCTATGCCTCAGTCCCTCATCTGTAAAATGAAGCTAAGAATGGTGCTTTCCTAGGGTGGTTGTGAGCATTAAATGAATTAACCCATTTAAAAGCCCTTAGCAAGGTGCCTAAGTGAAAATAAGAGTGTAATGAATGTTAGCTAGCACGGTTATGTTACTTAATTTGATCATTACCATAACCTCTTGATAGGAGGGTAGGTATTAGCATCCTCATTAGCAGATAAAAAAAAATTGAGAAGCAGAGCAAGCAAATGACTCAGCCAAGATCACAAAGCTACTGAGTAAGAGAGAACTTGAACTCAGGTCTGACTCTCTTCATCCACTAATTCATTCATTTAATGACTTATTTTTGAGCAACTACGATGCCAAGGATAGGACCTGATGACACAGCAGTGAAAATAACAGACAAAAATCCCTGTTCTCATGGAACTTTATCTAGTGGGGGAGACAGACCGTTAACAATAAACAATACGTCAGCACAGGAGAAACAGATCCTGATAAGAGGCCATAGTGCCAGGAAGTGAGTGTTATGTCAAATAAGGGGGGGTCAAGGGAGGTGGCACTTGATCAGTGATGTGAGCAAAGAGAGGGAGGAAACCATACTAATAGGGAAGAGGGGCTTCCCAAGCAGAAACAACAGCAAGTGCAAATGCCCTGAGGCTGGAGCACATGTGCAGAGCTCAAGGAACAGCAAAGAAGCCGTTGTGGCTGGAACAGGGCTACTGAGTGGAGTGAGTGGAAGGAGATGAGGTCAGAGAGGAGACAGTGGACCAGACCATGGTAAGGCTTGTATTTTGCATGAGACGGTAAGATGTTAGCACCGTCACTATCCTCATCACCAACATCATCATCTTCACCGATGTCAATGAAGATAATGATGATTCATCATCAGCATCACCACCATCACCATCATCATCACATTTGGCAATGCAAGAAATCAAGGAGTCAAATTGGAGAAAAATCACCAGTAGACGCATCATTCTGATTTTTAAGGAATTTCTTAATGGCCAACTTTTATTCTCCAAAGCCTAGATGTACATTTGTCAGGGGTTAAGGTGGGGTTCCGGTGGCTGGCAGCCAGAGGACCCGGGCATCCCCTAATTCTGTCCTGACAGTCACTCCTTCCTGCTCAGGTTCCCTAGAGAGCTGTACCCACAAGAAACAACAGCACCTGAGAATCAAAGTAAAATATCCATAGTCCTGGGGAGAGGTTTTGATAATGTCCTGAGCATAGGAAGGGTGTTCATCAAAGGAAGGGAGGAGGAGGAGGGAGGAGGAGGTGGGGGGAGGAGGGAAGGTGGAGGAGGAGGAGTCTTTAAGGGGGACAGAATGGTGGGACGACCACAGCCTCATCTCTCCCCATCTCCAGAGCTTTTATAAGGTTGAGAGACCCAGAAACAAATTTTGCCACCTGCAACCAATTTTTGCCACCTGCGACAGATGGAGCAAGTGTTCAGAGATTTGAAGACCACAGCTCAGCTACACAGAGAAAAACGATGGTTCACGTCCCCTTGACATGCATTCTCCTCATTGCCGAGCTGGGCTCCGCGTGTTTAAACACCATTCTGCTGAATGTTCAGAAAAGTGGGCTTATAGGATCAAGCAAATCAGGTGTGAAAGTCTCCCCACATTTCTCTAGATGGATGATGGATGGGGTGGGGGGGCTTGGAGACTCGGATGCGGAAGCAAAGTCCACTGATTGTAAGTTATGCCCAGTCACATCGGGAGGAGGTGAAACTGAAGGTGCAAGTGACTGTGCCTGGAGCTCCGGGAGGAGCTGTTTGGGGTTAGAGGAGGCGAGAGATGCAGCATGTGTCACCCTGCTGGGCATGGTGAGGGGAGATACCGAAGGAGCTGAGATAGGGCTGATGTAATTTACTCTTTTTTCCAAATTGAAAATTGAAAGTTATTACGTGATGACAGGAACATATGATCCATCAAAGCTCTGAGAAATTCAAATGCTCTGTCCTACCTTAACACACTTTTATTTTTTTCATTTTAAAGGTCCAAAACCATTTTCAGGGCTGTATGAACGAAAAGAGCATTCAACCTACACACTGTTCCCTACAGCGTGGACCTCGCCTTCTTGTCCCAAAACTGCCTCTAGCTGTGTCCCTGTGTCTCACCTCCCCTCTATTTAATGCAATCTGCATATCCAGGGGACAGGCCTGCACCCCCAGATGGGGACCTGCCACTTCCTCCAGCTGGGTTCTCTGGAAACGCAGCCAGGTTTGAACCCCGGACACGGATGCCCTGCTGTTCTACTGGAGCTCCAGCTCGATGCTGGACACTCTGGAAAGACCACCAGGTTCAGCACTCAGGGTGCTAAGTGCTGTGAAGAAAGATGAAGCAGATACAGTGATCGAGAGTGATTGAGAAGTGTGCGTGGAGGGTGCCGTTTCAGAGAGAGTGGCCAAAGAACCTGGACACAGTGAGGGCGTGAGCCACGTGGATACCTGGGGGAAGAGGGTTCCAGGCAAAGAGAACAGCAGGAGCAAAGGCCCTGAGGCAGGGTGTGCTCACTTGAGTTTTTCAGTTTGTTTTCACTGTGGTAAAATACACACAACATAAAATTTACCATTTTAGCCATTATTTAAGTGTTTGGTGGCATTAAGTGTATTCATGTTGTTATGCAACCGTCACCACCATCCATCTCCAGAATTTTTTCATTATCCCCAACAAAAACCCATAAAATACTAACTCCCCATTCCCCCGGCCCCCAGTTACCACTACACTACTTTCTGTCTCTATGAATTTGACTATTCTAGGTACCCAATCTAAGCAGAATCATACAATATTTATCCTTTTATGTCTGGCTTATTTCACTTAGCATGATGTCTTCAAGGTTCATCCATGTTGTAATATATGTCAGAATTTCATGCCTTTTTAAGGCTGAATAATATTCTATAGTGTGGATATACAGTCATGTGCCACATAACGAGGTTTCAGTCAATGATGGACAACATATGTGACAGTGGTCCCATAAAATTAGTACCATGTAGCCTATACCATCTAGGTTTGTGTAAGTACGCTCTATGATGTTTGCACAACCACAAAATCGCCTAAATGATGCATTTCTCAGAACATATCCCCATCGTTAAGTGACCCATGACTGTACCACATTTTGTTTACCCATTCATCTCTCAGTGAACACTTGGGTTATGTCTACCTTTAGGCCACTGTGGATAATGCGGCTATAAATGTGAATTTACAAATATCTGTTTGGGTCCCTGCTTTCAATTCTTTTGGGTATATACCCAGAAGTGGAATTGCTTGGTCATATAGTAATTCTATGATTAACTTTTTGAGGAACCACCCTACTGTTTCCCACAGTGGCTGCACCTTTTTAAATTCCTACCAGCAATGCACTAGGGTTCCAATTTCTCCACATCCTCACCAACACTTGTTGTTTTCTGTCGCTTGATTTTAAGGAACAGCGAGAAGGCCAGTTTGGCTGGATCAGAGTAAGGAAGAAAGACAAGGGCAGGAAGAAGGCCAGAGAAGTCTAACCATGAAGGGCCTGTAGCCACGCGAAGGACTTTGGTTATTACTTGGAGTGATATTGGGAGCCTATGGAGAGTGTGAGCCACGGAGGGTCATAATCCCATGTATAATAAGAAAGCTAAACCTAATGCTTCCGGCTCCAGAAGCACGGGCCCTCCAAGGCCAGCACAATCCTCCTTTCTCCCGAGCTGCCAAAGGGTTAAGTAAATGCAAACGCGGGTAAATGCAGTGAAAGGAGATATTTCCTTCCCCTGGCTGACACACCTGATGCAGGAAGCAGACTGTGCTCCCTGGGAATGAGAGGCCTGGCCAGACATGTGCTTCAAGAAGAAAATGAACGTCGCCTGGACACAAGATGGCTTAGCGCTTCCCATGTTCGTTTCTGAGAGCTACTGAACAGCCTAAGGCCCCATCTGTTTTCAATCTTGTTAAAACGGCCTCGTGTGCTGGCGTCTATTTAAAATAATGCACACATGGAGTTTCTAAAATGAAGAAGAAAAAAGGCCCATGCGTTCCCTGCCGGCATAGCTCATGTTTATTTTGGAGCAGGTTTTGGGAGTTCTGCGACAAGACACAGCTAATTTCTCTTCCCGAAGTTGATTTGCAAGTCCCCGTAGGCTTCTGCTCCAAGCGTTTAAGGCAGCAAGGTATGAACCGGTCACCCCTTCAAAAGTCCACTGTGAAATACCTCCAAATTAGGCTGGGCTCAGGAAAGGGGGAGACCAAGGGCCTTGGTCTTGCAAGGTTTGGAAACCTTGCAAAGGTCCCCCCCTGCCACCCCCGATTCCTTTTCCTCAATAGAGGCTTATGTATCTAAAAGCCAAGTTCCTCTTCTCAGATGCTCATTTTCTTCCCCAGGCGCCACAGTAGTTCCAAGACAGCACGACCCAGATAAGACTCAGAGCCAACCTGAACTTAATCCCCGAACGGGGACTGCGAGGGGCAGTGTCAGGGAAAAAGACCCACCTGCGCCCATGCACGCCCGCGTCGAGAAGCAAAGGAAGGAGGTTTCTCCGCCCAAGTTCTGGGGAGCAGGCAGGCCCTCTGAGCTGCTGAACCACCGGCATTCCTGACTCACAATGGCGCTTGCATGTCCAGTGCCACAAATGGCTGCAATGTGACATTTCTGACCTTGCAGGCTCAGAGAAAACCCCCCATAGGTGCAGAATCACACCCCCAACCTCATCGACTGGGAGAGACTTCATCAATAACTTCCCCCACCTCCGGAGCAAGGGAAGTACAAAGAGGATCCAAGAGGAGTGTGTCCGTGGTGGCCCAGCAGGGGCGGCTCATGTCATTTTCTGCACCCTCACACCTGCTTTGACTCTAAGGACTCAGTTGACCTTGCTTTCACTCGGTAGTAGCAACACCCAACGGTGGTGGCGGCAAGGGTTATCCCAGTAGAAACAATGATAGAAGCAGCAGCAACAGAAGCAAAAGTAGCAGAAGCAGTAGCTGTCGATTTCAGAGAAGTAGAAACAAAAGTAGTGACGCTACTAAGAGATGACCGGTCATACTAGGACCAGATGTGGGAGCTGTGTGAAGACCGCTGGTCGTTCCAGTAGCAATATAATAATTACAATACACTATATTTATAATTTAATATCATAAATTATATTTGTATTCAGATTAAAATTTCTAATAGTTTTTTGAGCACTTACTATGTAACAGGCACTGTGCTAAGGGCTTTGCACATGTTAACTCAATTAATTCTCACAGTAGCCCCATCAGGTAGGTCCTATTATTATGATGACCACTTTATAGCAGGGAGCACTAAGGCAGGAAGAGATTAAATATATTTCCCAAGGGCACACAGCCGGGAGGTGACAGACCGAGAATGCAAACATAAGCAGTCCAGTTCCGGGGTCCCTGCTCTTAACTACCCCGCTAGGCTCCTTCCACCCCGCGGCAGAACCCGAGGCAAAGGAAGCAGCGAACTGGAGGCCGTGGTGGAATTGCAGCAGGAGAATTACTTCTAAAGAGGAGCCTTGGGCACTTTTTCTGGAGGTTCGAAGGATTCAGGGTCTTCCAACTATGCCTCAAACAGAGCAGTGATTTCTATTTTTTATTTGCTTAAATATTGGGTTATTATATAAGATTTAGTTGGAAACAAAAGAATTCTGTTTTCAAAGACTGTTAAAAAGCAGCAGAATGGTGAGGCTTTGTATTCACCATGTCTTATTTATTTTCCATTCGCTGGTGCTTTGACATCTCGGGGCCTTGCTGTCTCTGGAGGGACTGCCCCTCATGGAGTTGGCCAGTTCCTAGAGACGGTCAACAACTCGCCATAGAGAGCACCTTTCAAATGCAAGCCAATCCAGAATCCACACCCCCAACCTATTGGGCTGTCAGCTCCAGGCCGCTATCCGCCTGCCCTAAACACCCCAGGGCCAGGTTCCCGACAACCAGAGACAAACCCTACACCCCAGAGCCCAGTGAAATTATTATTCAAACTAGCCAATCCTAAACCTGCTGACCCTGCCTTGCTCTTTCCTTCCTGAGAAACCATAATAAAGGCTCTTGCTCACGTTTTCCCTGCACTCCCACTGCCTCCTGGCCAGCCCTGGTGTTTCCCCAGGTGGCATGGCATGCCCCCAACATGGCATGCTGTGCCCCACCCCGCTTTTAGAGAACTATGAGTATAATAAACTTCTTCCTTCATGACAGTCATTTCCATGTCTGCACATCTTAGCAACTTGACTACAACAAATCTCCAGTGCGTTTACAACAACAGGCTTGCTCCAGCCCTTCCAGATAGTCACTGGCTCTGGGCCTCTGCTGGGCTACTGGGGACACATTTAGGTGTGGGGTTGCGTTGCAAAGATCACTGAGCATGGGGCAAGTTAGACACAGGTTTCAGTTCCATTCTTGGAACTTCCTAGCTGTGGGATCTTGGGGAAATCACAGAAACTTCTGCCTCAGTGTCTTTGCCTGTAAGAATGAGGGAGAGGGGCTGGCCCCGTGGCTTAGCGGTTAAGTGCGCGCGTTCCGCTACTGGCGGCCGGGGTTCGGATCCCGGGCGCGCACCAACGCACTGCTTCTCCAGCCATGCTGAGGCCGCGTCCCACATACAGCAACTAGAAGGATGTGCAACTATGACATACAACTATCTACTGGGGCTTTGGGGAAAAAAAAGGAGGAGGATTGGCAATAGATGTTAGCTCAGAGCCGGTCTTCCTCAGCAAAAAGAGGAGGATTAGCTGGGCTGGCCCCGTGGCTTAGTGGTTAAGTGTGCGTGCTCCACTGCTGGCAACCCGGGTTCGGATCCCGGGCGTGCACTGATGCACCGCTTCTCCGGCCATGCTGAGGCCACGTCCCACATACAGCAACTAGAAGGATGTGCAGCTATGACATACAACTATCTACTGGGGCTTTGGGGGAAAATAAATAAATAAATAAAATCTTTAAAAAAAAAAAAAAGAGGAGGATTAGCTTGGATGTTAGCTCAGGGCTGATCTTCCTCACAAAAAAAAAAAAAATGAGGGAGAAGGTCTCTGCCCTGTCTCCATCCCAAGGCTACTGTGATCACTAAATGGAGGAGTCAAGGTGAAGTTTCTTTGGAGTGGTCTGGAAAGCCCACATCATCATAGACTGGATTGCCATCTCCTGACTTTAGGGTACCACAGGGCTCCCCACACAAAGGTGTAGTCTTGGAGTAGTTTCAGTCTAGAACAGTTTCTCGACCTTGGTCCTATTGACATTTTGAGCTGGATAATTCCTTGTTGTGGGAGGTGGTCTTGTGTATTGTTAGATGTTTAGCAGCATCCCTGGCCTCTACCCATAGATGTCAGTAGCATTCCCCTGTTGTGACAACTGAAAATTGTCCAGGCATTGCTCAATGCCCCCTGGGGGGCAAAACTGCCCTTGGTTGGGAACTATTGATATAGAAGAAGGGATGAGTTAAGCTCTCTACCTCTTCTCTTTTCGCATCCTCCTTCTTTCTTTCTCTCATTCTCTCTCTCTCTCTGCCTGTCTCTCTCTCTCCCTCTCTTCTTCCAAAGATGCTCAACAGTTTGCAACCCCAGGTACCCCTGTGGAACACCGAGGCTCTAAGGAATATGATTGGAAAACAGTTGCTCTAGTAGACAACTCCAGGATAGAGATCACTAGAATAGAATTCAGAGTTCTATCCTCAGTGGGTCTTGGTTTCATTCTCATCATATATATACTGATTGAGCTCATCTCTCCAGGATCCAACAACCTTGTCCATAACTGACCATCCTGTTTAAGTAGGCTTGTATCAAACCCACAGAATGTGAGAACTGAGAGTTCCTTTGGGGTCACCCAGTGGGTTTCACCTTGCTGCCAGCACTGGTTGCTGTGTGCAGAATAATGAGGCTGCCCTCAGCTCAGCTGGAAAGCGGGCCTTCATTGAGCAGTAGTGTCTGTCATGGCGGGGAGGGCTGGGGGCAGAACATGCCCCGCGCATTTGCCAGTTCCTCCTTTTACAGACAAGTCAACCTAGATCCAGGGTCCCTCTGATTTAACTAAAATAGACTAAATTCTTACAATGTGCTGAGCATAGCAGTTTTGCTCTTTCTATCCCTACTTTGCAAATAAAGAAGCTGAAGCTGGGTACATTGAGTCTCTTGCCCACAGTCCGGTAGGGAATAAGAGGCAGAGCGAGGATTTGCTCCCTTACTCTTCTGATCCAAGGCACAGCTCTGTCCATCACACCAAACTCTCTCGAAATATCTCTTCTTTCTCCTGAGACCACAAAAAATTTTCCTCCACACAAATAAAATACTATAGAGTAGTAACAAGAATTAGTGAGAATGAGCCTGTTTACTTTGAGAATTTTAATGTTATTTCCCAATAAATATATGCAAAGAGCAGTTAAAGTAAGGATTAGAAGAAACCAGAAGCCACACAGAAGGGTGGTAGGGATAGCAGAGGCGTACCCCAGGAATGAGGGGGGAGTTAGGAGAACAGGCTGTTTTACAGAGTGTGAGCTGCCTGGGAGCCAGGAGTTCAAATCCTGCCTCTGCCAATTGTAAGCTGCATTGCTGGGCCTCTCTGGACCTTAGTTTCTTCACCTGTAACAGTAACGATAACTCATAAGACCACTGTGAGGATAAAGTGAGGTTACATATAGTAAAATCTTGGCAAAGTATCAGGCATGTGTGTGTGCGTGCATGTGTGTGTGTATGGCGAGTGCTTAATATCTTGGAGTCATTATTATTATTATCACTATTATTGATATTATGAAATACTAAATTTCATGAAGGTGTTTCGGGGAAAAGAAGCCTAGTTCTAAACTGATTTGAGACCAGGATAAAAGGAGTGGAGTTAGGTTTTAGAGAGATGGGTGAATGCATAAACAGACAGGTATAAGGACGGATGGATGGATGGAAGAATGGACAGGTGGATAGAGACTCATAGAAATAACATTTTTGGGAACTGAGATGCAGAACCTAAGGGAAAGCCACTATAAACAAAAGGCCAACTAAATTAAGTCTTGGCTCCTCCAAAGACTCTTGGGGGCACCACTGAGCAGAGAGAGGAGAAGAGAGGTGGTGAGAAAGCCAGGCTAGTGGCTGGTTGGGAAGGGCCTTGGCACTGTCTAAAGACTTTGGCCTTCATCCCATAGACATCGAGGAGACTGGACCATGGAGAGCAAAGGGAGCCAGAGAGACCAGAGCAGCTGTACAAGAAGAAGCAAATTAAGACAGGTGATCAAAACGGGGTTCTGTCCAGTGGATGCAAAGTTGGGGTTCCTGGCAGTTGGCTGGCCCAGCCAGGGGAGGTTCAACCTCTCTGTTCCCCCTGCTTCTCCTGGCAGCTGGAGAGGGGGGCTGCCTGTCTCCTCCCTGTCTGGACAGAATGTAGGCCCCAAGGTGGGGTGGGTGGGAGGTCACCTGGTTCGAGTCCATCTTAAACAGCTGAGAACCCACTCCTGAGCTCATGAGCTCAGAGAGCAAAGAAAGGTTCCAGCAGCACAGATAACGGAAGGTCAGAAAATCCAGATGAGCTGTCTGTAGTCTCCAGGACAATCGATCAAAAAAACTGCTTTTGGCCAGAAGAAGCAGTTTTTTTCCAGGTCTGGCCGGGCAACAGGTGAGCCAGGGGAAAATTATGGGCTTTGGAACCAGGCAGACACAGTTGCAATCACAATTCTGCCACTAACTGCACAAATACCTGTTTTACCTCTCCTGGCCCTAATTTCCTCATTTGGATGATAATGAAACTTACGCCTCAGGAGTTGCAAAAGAACTAAACACAGCAATATGTGAGAAGCATTTGAGCAATGAAGAGCGCAGAGCAACCTTCAGTTGTTAATTTTCCTTCTTTCCTTGAACACTCGCTCAGAACTCCCCAAATGCGACCCTTGATGCCCCATGATGGGACTCAGTTCCGCTTCCTTTCTGGTGCTGCCCTCTTGTCATTGCCAAGTTCTTCCTCTGAGAACTCTCAAAGCCAGCCTTGACGAGGAGACAAGGGTGGTGGGTAGTTTGGCTCTGCAGTAACCAGCAGTGTGACCTTGGACAAAGAAGTGCACCGTCATGAGACCACGCTCTACAGGCGATCGAGAGAGGCGGGAAGAGAAGAGGGGGTCACTCATGTGGGCTCCAGTGCATCTGGAGCATCACATCTCAGTTCTGCCACCTGCCAGCTGTGTGGCCTGGGGCAGGATACTTAACCTTTCGGAGTCTCAGTTCCATCAGTATTTACTTGGTGAGGTTGTGGTGAGGATTCAGTGAATTTATACAGATGAACTCTTAGTGGCTGGCACATTGTGCTCACTAAACATTAATGTTAAGCATTGCTTTACCTGTATTGTAAAGTACCATTGCTTCACCTGCGTCATTGGTATCAGACTAATGCTTCACCTGTGTCATTTACCATGCAAAAGGATATTTGGGTGGGTCTGTCTACTGGGAAGTTCTTAGAGGAGATCCAATATTTTCTCTGTAGCTTATTCATTTTTCTCTACTTCAGATAAGTTTGACTCATATTTATTGAGCACAGATTATGTATCTGGGTATATGGAGCACCTACTACGTAGCTAAATAAGTATATAGTGCTAGCCTACCCACCACATGCTACCATAACACTGTGTATGTTTCTTTTGTTGCTCCTAATGCAGCGTGTAATTATGGAGTGTGTGTGTATGTGTGTGTGTGTGAGAGAGAGAGAAAGAGATTACGTGATCAATATCTGTCTCTCTCATTAGATGTTAAGCTTCATCAAGCCAAGACTACGTCTGTTTTTAATCACCATTGTAGCCCTAGCACCTAGCACATAGTAGGCATTCAATAAATATTTGTAGGATAAATACAGATACTGTCCATGTTGTCTTTGACCCTAGAGTCTAGAAGGAGTGATAGGTAGGTGAACTAGTAACATCAAGGTAATCTGGTAAGTGTACTGGTAGAAATATGCATGAGTTGCTATGAGAGCACGGATAAGCCCTGCTTTGATAGAAATGGTGGTCAGGAGAAGCAGAATAGAAATAATGCCTGAGCCAAATCTCGAAGGATTTATGGCAAAATTTGGGAAAGGCTGGCCCAGGAGGAGCAACTTGCATAAGCAAAGGCATGCAGATGTGAATACAAGATGGTATCAGGCAGGTGGGGAACCACAGGGGGTTGCTAGGACTACGGTCTGAGGTAGACAAGGGAGGGGATGAGGAAGGAAGGCTAGGCAGGGGCTAGCTCACAGAGGACCTTGTAGGCCAAGCTTGAGTCCCAAGGAGCAAGTCCAATGCACAAGCCAGCCCTGTACACACGAGAAGAAATTCACCAAGTCTTCGGATTTTCCTTCTCCAGGATACCCCTTCCCAGGTAATATAGGATCTGGAGTTAGACTGCATTCCATCTCTGCCACTTGTAAGCTGTGTGGGCCCTGGGTAAGCCACATAAACCTCTCTTGGCCTTAGTTTGCTCATCTGGAGAATGGGCGAACTTACAGAACCTACTCTTCATAGGGTAGTGATGAGGATTAAAGGAATTAATCCATATGAAGGGCTCAGGGTGTGCTTGGTACTTTGCAAGCACGTGATTAGACACTGGCTATTATCATTAATCCCTTCAGGGCCCAGGCTGCACAGCTGACATCTATATGACAACACCATCCATGGAAATTCTCTCCTGTCACCCTCTAAACTCCCTGAGAAGTGGTCCAAGACAGGTTCGGCTTAGGCTGAATTCTACTCTAAAGTAAGTAGTGCCTTAGAAAAGCTCCTATGTGATGTTAAAGATAGACAATGTAGGACATATAAACTCATTCTCAGATATCAGCCTCTCCTCTCTTCCCCAGGCAGCCAGACTGGGTATGATCCAAAAGAAGCCATTTCAAAGCATAAGTCCTGTTTATGTGTCGGGCCCACTCCCCTCCTCAGGAGATTCTGGGCAGGGTGGACTGGGAGATTCCTTAGACAATCTAATAGATTAATTTCCAGTTTAGCATAACAGCCAGACAGATTTTTGCGGTGAAGTCATCCAAGTCAATTAGAAGGCATTTTTCCCTGCTGTGAGTTCAGAAATCCCTCTGGTTTGTTCCAGCTTTCTGGGATGTTTCATAATAGGTTCCACCCTGGGTTAATTAATAACCCTTGATTCCTACTGAAATGCAAAGGCTGAAATTCTGTGTGTAAGCACCTCCAGGCAGGGGCTGCTGGCAGGGCTAGGGTGAACTCAGCGGGGGCTCCTCTCATCAGGGAGCAAGCCGGACCCCAAATGGTGGAGATGACAGCAGAGCTGGCAGCAAATGCAAAGAACGGCCAAGCAAAAGCCAAGGTCAAAGCCAGAGAAGCGGTTCGAGGAGGGCAGAAGGAGGCAGAGGAGGGAGATCATAAGCAGTCAAAGGCATCACACGGCCAGAGATTAGGGAGGTTGGGAGTGAGCTGGAATGTGGGGTGTGAACTGGGTCAGGACAAGTGGCCGGGAGTAAGGTGGTGACTAAGATGCGATTGACAGCGGCTTGCTTTTATGCAATGCCAGCTCCCACACATCATGTGGGTCTGGTTCCCTCTTCTCTGTTTTAGGGAAAATAGGTCATCTCTTCTATTCTCAAATACAAGTTACAGATATGAGAATGAAGCTTAAATGACTAAAGAACACAGTAGCAGGGATATACATGCATTCACTTAATGGTTATGAAGTCCTTTCCATGGACCTCATTCCCAAGCACAATATTCAAGGATAAGATGCCTCTTCACCCAATCCAGAGCTGAATTTCCCTGCCTCCAGTCTCCCGCCTCCATTCCTACCCAGTCCATTGCCTATCAGCATGTGCATCCTAAAACGAAAACTCCATCACATCACTCCATGGCTTAAAAAGTGCAATAAATACATCCCCTCTGCCTTGAGGACACAATTTTTAGCTGCAAGTCTTGCCACACAAAGCCCACCCTGAACAGACTGTCTCTGTCTGTTTTTCCAGCTTCATCTCCCACCACCACTTCTCATGCACTCTTTGCTCTGGTTATTTTCCCCACTTGTGACAAGCTAAGATTTAAAACCTGCTCTTTAGCTGGAAGGCTGTTGTGCACATCTGCGCCCTTGTTGGCCTGACAGTCAGCTAATTCTCTTTTCCAGATCCCCATCGAGCATCAGCTTTTCTGGGAAGCCTTTCCTAAGAATGTCCCAAGGCAAGGTTGGTGATCCCTCTTCTGTGCTCCACCGTGCTTTGGACAGACAGATCTCTATGACAGCCCTCACCACAATGTATGGCAGTCACTGCTCTCAAGGTCTATCTTTCCACCAGAAGGGGAACAGTCTGGAAGTGGAGAGCTCTGTCATTAGGGCCAAGCACAGAGCAGGTGCTCAGAAAGTGTTTCTTGAATGAAGGAGCAGGTTGAGATAAGACAAGCTCTGTTTATTTTTTTTATTACACATCCCTCAAGAAGTTAAATGGCTTATTGAGTTCTTCTTCAAAACTTCCACTTGATTTCCATTGGAGTCTCATTTATCTGTGATACTAACAGGGGCCAAGGCACACATGCTGATGGAGTGGGGTGGCAGTAAGGAAGGGTAGATTATAGAACACAGTAGGTAGAAGCTAAGGAACTAGGGGCTGGCCTTCCTGGTGCAAGAAGATGGGCTCACTTTCATTCCCATCTCTTTTATCTTCTCGTCGCTGGTTAAGGTGCTAATGAGTGGGACTGCCAAACCAGGATGCTAGAGTCTCCTCCAGCAGAGAAGACAAGGAGGGCCTCCAAGGATTGTCCAACTGGCAAAGCAGTCCCTGTTGCGTTTAGAATCAGTGGGGCTCACCCAACCATGGTCTCAATATTCCCCCAGCCCTCACTGTTTGGAGCTCTCCTTTCGCCATCAGCTGAGGCTCAGTACTCCATCCTAGACATCCCCAAGAAGAAGGCCTCTTGCAGCTCAATTTGGAAAAGATGAGCTTCATGACTCAAGGATTAGATTAATTAATTTGGTATTAGAACCATTAGAAGGGACTAATGGCTTCTCAAAAGGGAGAGACAAAAGATAATATTGGCAGGTGGAGAAATGTACTAGGAAGAACAATGACATGGGAGATAGGAGCCTGGTTCTCCACACTCCGGACTCCAACAATAATCTGGTGAGTGTGCTAGGTCTAGTCACTTACCCTTTCCGCACCTCTCAGCTGTTAAACAAGGAGGTTGGATTAGACGATCTCCAAGGTCCCTTACTGGATTCACCCTTCTAAGACTATAGCATATCATCCATTCACTCACACATTTACGCAACAAACATTCATTGAACACTTGACCAGGATCTGTGCCATCTCCAACAAGGAAAAGTTAGAATTTTATACAGGTGCAAGTTGAGAACCATATATCAATGGGAAATATGATTGGACGTATATGTAAATAATAAAAACACATATAAATATGAACTTTTTATATTTCTTCCCCTCTCCCAACTGCACAGCAAACTTCTTTAGAGCATGGATTATATCTTTTCCATTTCTGAATAATCGCAGAGACTGACACCTAGAAACTACTCAGGCAATGTGTGTTCAGTGATGTGAAGGTGATTGTAAAAATAGCTACTGACACTTACTGAGTGCTTTCAAATGCCAAGCTCTGCTTTGAGTTCATCACATGTGGTAATTTCTTTCAATCTCACAATAACTCTCTGGGTGCATCTTATTACTACTATTATTTTCATTTTACTTATGAGGAAATGGAGGTACAGAGAGGTCAAATTATTTGCTCAAGGTCACTCAGGGTGTGGCAGAGACAAGATTCAAACCCAGGTGGTCTGGCTCCAGAGTCTGAGCTGCTATACTATTCACGTAATCTAAAGACACAAGCTACACTTAAAGACAAACAGTAAACATTCACTCTTGGGGGAAAACAAAGAACAAACAGAATTGTTAACAGGAGAACTATGCAGCAATAAGCCAGAAACATCAAATGATGAGTAAGAGCCTTAGGGTTAGTCAGGATAGGAGGAGTCTTTTGCTGGAAGAACATCTCATAAGAATTTGTAATTTATCCAGTAGATCAAAAGAGTAGGGTGAGAGAGGAAAGGACACTGAGATATGTGCTCAAGGAACCTGATCTAAGCAAGGCAAACAAGCTTGATGAAGACAAATTCAAGACCTAACATATACTCTGATAGATTTACTTTGGTTAAGAACTACGATCCTGGAGTCCGCTGAACCTGGGTTCAAATCTCAGCTTCCCCACATTCTTACTAGCTGTGACCTTTCATGGGCAATTTATTTCAGCTCTCTGAGCCTCAGTTTCCTCAGTATCATGCATATTGTGTGGGTTAAAAGAGTTAATTCACGGGAAGCAATTAACTAGGCACCTAGCATAAGTATATGTTCAATAAAATTTGCCACCATCACCAATACTATTGTTTCTCCATTTCTCTATTATCTTCTTAAATTGGTAAGCCTAAAGGTAGATCCAAGATGGCGATAAATCCACATTAATCAATGCCATGGTCAAGGAGAGAAACACTTACTCCTCTAATGAGTTATGTTTCAGCTAATACATCCTAGTGCCTCATCTGCTTTTCTTATTCCCCCCAGCTGGTTCTTAGATTTGAGAAGAAAAAGGCCTCCATGGAGACCTGCACGCTTTTAAAAATAATACAAAACAGAACGTCTGGGGTCAGGGCAAGCCAAGCCAAACAAATAAATCTTGCAGGATTGTGTTACCAAAACAAGGCTTAGTGGATCAGAGCGGGCAGAGTTCTGCTGGACTCAGCCCTGCAGAGAAACGCCAAGCTCTGGTGAATTTCAAACACAAGAAGGTCAAACAGGAAGATCAAATTATGGAACACTTCAGAGTTCAGCATCAATGCTTGGGCTGTAAGCAGGAGAGCACTACGTGCAGAATGGACTCCAGAACCCATGGGTCGTGTAGAGTCCCAGAAATCCAGACCAGAAGGGTCTTATAGATCATCTGTACAACCTCTATGGAGGGTAATTTGGCACTATCTATCAGAATTATAAATGTCCCGGGAGGCAGACTCTGAGATGGACTTAGGCTGCCAGAGTACTCTGGGAATCACTACCACTGGAAGAAAAGAAAAGAAAGGAAGCAAGACTGGAAGGAGAAGAAGGTGGGCTGCACTGGCATCTCAGCAGAGGTCTCCACCAACTCCACAAAGAGCTCTGAAGCTGGAACGGCTCTTCAAGGTTGTCCCAAACTGGGGTAAAGGAGCTAGGTCTTTATACCCTGTGCCAGCCAGTCACTGAGTGCAGCTGCCCCCAGGAAAGAGATTATGACCTTGAGCAAGGCAGCTCTCCTCACAGGAGGCGCTTCCAAAAGAGGGCTGACAGCTGAGGGCCGTCTTCTGGTAGCAATTCCAGCAGCTGGAATAAAGTCCTTTATTCCTCAAGGTGTATTATAGCATCCACTACATGCAATACTTTTGGAACCAGTTATTCTATTTCTAGGAAGGAATCCTGTGGATATACTAACAAATGTTTGAAATGACATAGGTTTAGCATTGTTTATAACAGTAAAATTATGGAAAATAAATTATGGCGTATCCAACTGAAAGCACTCTAGGCAATCATTAACAAGAATGAGGCACCTCTGCACATATTCTCATGGAATAAACTCCAAGATACATTAAGTGAAAAGTCAGAGTCAGAATAGTATGGATGAGTATGGATAAGTACTTCCAGATATGTGCGGACTTTGAGCAACTAAAGGGATGGACTGGGCTGCTCACTGTCTACTGCCACTCAGGCCCACACCCACCCTTCTACATTTTCTCCTGCACTATGGGGGCTGAAAGCCTAAATCTACACCTCCCAGATTCTTCTGATCCATGGTCCCAGTTAATTTCTACCAATGGGAGGCATTCAGGCAAGGAATGAAGTTAGGAAGAAGGTAGCAACCCTCCTGCTTCCTGTGGTAGCTACAGAAGCTTCACCAACAGCAACAGCAGCTACAGCAGGTTAGTGGCAATTCTTGCAGCATCATGGATGTGCAGGCTAATGGTTCGCCGCCGGCAATAGCGGCAGTTCCAACAGCAGCAGTGTCAGTGACAACAGTGAGTGTAGGACTTTTGTGGCTCTGGGTTATATAATGTCCCCTTTTGACCCATTTGTAATCAATCCTTCTTATTAAATCCTCCTCTGAAATACCTACAATGGTTTATGTTTTTTCTGACCAACTACCATTTATAAAAAGCAAAGGAAAATAAACATATATGCGTATTTGCTCATTGCATTTTAAATCTCTCTGGAAATTTGCCCAAGGAACTAGTGATAATGGTTAAATGAACTGGTTAATGAATGGTTAAAGAGAACTAGGTTGGCAGGGGCAGGGTAGGAGGTAGACTTTTCACCAGATACCATTTTTTACCTTTTCAATTTTTGACTATTTGAATATGTTAACTTTACCCGAAAAATAAATAAAAGAAAAAAATAATAAAAGATACCTCTTATTAAATATATTGATTTCCTGTGAAATATTCCCCAAATTAACCATCCAGTTTCTGCTAGACTATTTCCAGCACAGGGGAATCCCTACCCACCAAAGGGGCATGGCCCATTCAACAGTAGCCAGTACTGCTTAATAGTGTCTGTGGAAATCCACCATCTTGTAGGATTGTACCATCAGCCTGAACTCGGATCCCAGCGAAACAATATAGGGTGGCAGTTCAGCACACGTGCAGATGAAACGTGGGTTCAAATTCCTCCTCTATCACTCATTTCAAGCAGAGTGTTTAACATTTCTGAGCCTCAGTGTCTTCATCTGCTAAATAGGGAGAGTCATAGCATCTATCTCAAAAGGGTGTGGTGAGGTTGAAAAAAGATTATGCATGTAAAGTGACTGAACCAATACATTTGGTTACTGTTCTTGATATCTCCAACACTGGCAGAAAAATATAGCGGGTAAGAAGAGGGCTCTGAAATCAGACTTCCCAGGTTCAAAAACAGGCTCCTGCCAATTATAAGTCAGGCAACCTTGGGAAAGCCACTTATTCCCTCTGAGTTTCAGTTTCTGCAGGATGGAGGCAACAATAACGCCCATCCAACAATAAAAAGCATTTAGCCTTATCTTGTAAGTACTCAACATATGGCAGCTATTACTATTTTCAACCACTCGTTTGGGTGGTAGATACTTGCAAAGAGTAGACTGGGTCCTATCAATGACCTCTCTTTCTCTGGACTAAGCATCTCCAGTTCCTTACACTGACCCTCTTTCCTCATAGATATCAGTCTCCTCTCACCCTAATCACTCTCTTCAGAAGGCATTCTGGGTTGCTACTACCCCCTTACAGTGTGATGCTACAACTGGATCTCTCACTAGAGTCCAACTAGCATGTGTGACAGAGAGAAAGAGAGAACGTGCGTGTGTGTGTGTACCATCACCTTCCTGGATTCTAAATGCTGCACTTTGATAATGCAGCTTGAAGTGGCATCAGATTTGGGGGGAGTAACAACGAAAACTATAGTTCATCGAACACCTAATATATGTGCCAGAAACTATGCTAAGCATCTTACTTACTCTAACTTATTTAATCCACACAATAACTCTAGGGGGTAGAAATCATCCTCATTTTTCAGATGAGGAAACGGATGCTTAGACATTTTATAAGTGGAAGTTCAACACAGCCAAAATATGGTGGAGCTGAGATTTGTCTCCAGTCTATCTTACTTTAGAGCCACAATCTTAACCTCTACACCATACTTCCACAAAAATATTAAGAATTTATTCATCTCAAACCATAGGTGTTTTTTTTTTCCTCATGAGATTTTTTTTTTCTTTGTGAGGAAGATCAGCCCTGAGCTAACATCTGATGCCAATCCTCCTCTTTTTGCTGAGGAAGATTGGCCCTGAGCTAACATCCGTGCCCATCTTCCTCTACTTTATATGGGACGCCGCCACAGCGTGGCTCGACAAGCAGTGCGTCAGTGCGCGCCCGGGATCGGAACCGGCGAACCCCAGGTCCCCGCAGTGGAGCACGCGCACTTAACCCCTTGCGCCACTGGGCCGGCCCCCTCATGAGATTTTAATAAGCTAAGTGTCCCCAGTCCTGGTCTTCTTCAGCTGAGGTTTTAAATAGGACCTTATATCGCAGCCCCATTCAATTTGATCATTTCAAATTTAATCCAACATGTTCTCTCTCCCATTCAGCTTCAAGTCAACAAATGTAATTTGATAAGTCGCTGTTAAGAAGGAGGAAGAGAACAAAGCCAGGGGCAGAGCTTTTTGGCAAGCTATTAGATGTATTTCTCTCAAGGTGTGTTCTATCAAGTAGTCATTTCCTCATGGGGGTAATGTTCAACCTGTTCCAGTCCACCAAACTGAATTAACGTCCAACCTCCATTTCTCTATCTTGTTGACAATTATTTCTTGAAATATCACACGGTCTTTATGGTCAATATCTATAGCAAAGGTCCATTCTAAGAAAGGTTGCTCCAGAAAGAATTGTGGATGGAAGGCTGAAGTGGGTATGAGAAAGAATATACATGATGGTCTTGAGTGTTTAAAATATTTTTAAGGGAAAAACCCCACTTTTGCTTCCAGAAGACATTTAAGCTGAGGAAATATATAAAGGGCAGAAGATGAACAGGACTCCGACCAACAGCCTTCCCTGGGATCTATCTGCATCTACCTAACCCCATCTCAACTCGAATATCACACAACGACAGGGCCCAGAGGGAGCCACTGGCATTCATACTTAAATGTGTGGCTTGTTCAGCTTCCTTTATTGGATTCAAGGGCAGGGGCTTCACCTTCTCTTGCTTTTCTCTCCCTCTGCTGCAGCAAGGCATTGTTGTTCCTTATTCCTTGGTTCCTCCATTAACACCAAGGAAAGACTGACCATGGTAATTTCAGTCTTTTTTGACTAGAGAAGAATGAAGTCTGAGGCTCCATCTCACCAAGTCCTCATCCACTAGTCGCTCAGAACTGTGAGTCTACTTGCTATTAATCCATTCATCAACCTCATCGGTTAGTCCCACAGAGGGCTGACTTGTACCTGTGGAGAAAAAGACCCTTTGCCTCAAATCTAAACAGAGGAGAGCTTGACATGCCAACCACCCTGGCTGGAACTTCTCAGGCCCTACTAGGACACTGCTGTGAGGCCCCGCAGAGCCAATAGGGCATTCTGGGTAATGGAATGCAACATGATGCAGTTCGCCCCACTGGCCTCCCCAGGGTTTCTTGATTCCTGGCTCTGCAAGAGCGGAGGCAAGCAGTTTCCGAACTAGGGGAAGAGGGTGGAGAGAAGGGGCGGAGGCTTCCTCTAGGCCAACCACAACTAAATCATTTGCTCTGTCCAGCAAAACCCAGACAGTGCAATTATCTGGTTAATTTGGCCCTCAGTTGGGAGACAGACTTCCAAAATGTGAGGCCGGCTCAGACTAAACAGTGGCTTCCATCCTAAGACTGTTCCCAAGTGCTAGAGCTTGCATGTGAGATTCCTGGGGGGTTGCTTATGTGACCCACCCATTGATCCAGATGGGAAAAGACAAACGATTCAGACTCTAAGATGTGTTTAGGAAAGCCTGTCTTCCAGGGAAACATGCACAAATGACCTGCTAATTGGTCTTCTGGCTAATCTGCCTTCCGAGTTCCAAGAAGGGGAATAACTCGAAATCAGGATGACCATAAATTAGCCAATGTTTTCCAGTGTGACTGGAGTCCTCATAGCCCGGCTGAGTGTACTCAGAGCCCCTGGGTTATTCTTAGGGCAATTGTCTCTGATGTTCCTGCTCACAGATTTTGTACCCATAAATCGGGTCAGGGGGAGCACTGAGACAAAAGGGTAAAATTAAAACATGCTTCTGGGGTTGTCACAAACGGGATGAGACAGGATTAGCTAAGCTGGCAACTGAGCATTAACCAGATGGTTTATGAAAACGCAGATTTTTGAGAGCAGATTAAGGAGCAGTGATTTATCGCCCTTGGAAACTGACAAGCAGCCCGGAATCTGTGGAATCTATCAGTTATTCATTTTGCAAATATTTGCTTCAGTTCTAGTATGTGCCAGGCCCTGTGCTACTTAACAGAGTGAGATCCAAAGAGCCATGGCCCCTACCCTCCTACAGAGTCCTACACCTAAATATATGCGTAAGGACTAGGATGGAAAAGTTGGGATACTATGGAAGGGAATAACTGGGTTAGCTGATTTAGATCAGAATGTGAAGTCTCAGAGAAGGAATCTTTGAGGAAGGAATTCAAAAGCTAACACTTTTAAGAATCTAATTTGCTTTTTTAGAAAGATCGCTCCAGCCTTAGCACAAAAAATAAATTGGAAGTGGGTGAGGAGATGGAGTTAGGAGGCTGTCGGTTAGGAAGACTGGATGAGAGTTGATGATACTTTAGCCAAGGATCTAGGAAATGGGGATGGAGAGATGTGGATGGACCAGAGATATAGGATATGGAGTCAACAGGATCTGGTAACTAATGGGTATAGTGGTGGAGGGAGAGGGAGGCATCCAGGAGACTGTGCAGGTTTCTGGCTAAAGTGGAAAGTAGATGGTGGCACTCTTCATTGAGACAGGAAACTTGAGAGGACAAGTACGTTAGGGACCAGGGGAAGATTATGAGTCCTCTCTGGGAGTCAACCATCATGGACTCCGCACCATTCCACACCCTGTACTTCCGGTCTCCTTACCTTTGCTCATACTGCTTCATGTCACATACTCTCCATGTTGCCATCTGCAATTGCTGAAACCCTATTCATCCTCCAAGATCCACTTCAAATACCACCTCCTCCTGGGAGCCACTTCTGACTTCCTCAATTAGTTGTGGCCTCTGCTGCCCATAGCACTAAGTCTGGACCACTCTTTCCTGGACTCCACCTGTGTTGAGGTTCTGTGAAGACTTACCTTACCTCCCTTCCTAGACCACAAGCTTTTTGCGACAGAGCCTCTGCTTCTATATCCTCATTCTCCACATGTTAGCTAGCTAGCATAGTAGACATTTGACAAATATTTGTGAAGTGAGTAAAAATAACCTGCTGTTTGCCATGGAAGGAAAACCAGTAGACATTGGACTAACTTGAAAGCCACAAGATCAAATTGAAATTCAAGCTGTAGGTGTTTTAATACTAAGCCAACTCAACTTTGATGCTCAGAAAGGCTTTCTTTTCCTCCAACACACCAAACTCAAAGAGTGCTGGAAAAGTCACATCCCTCTATTCTTTTATTATGCTTTTGTGAGTTCATCTTATAGCAGGGACCTTTTCTATCTTATTAACTGTTTGCCTTGGATGATGATGATGATAAATGGGTAACATTTACTAAGGGTTGGTATGTGTTGGGCACTGTTCTAGCTACATTTCATGGACTAAAAGTTGATGCTATTGTAACCCCAATTGTACAGATGAAGAAACTGAGCTGCAGAGAGCTGAAGTATTGCTCAACCAAAGTCACACGGTCAGCTGAGATTTGGGTATGGCTCCAGCACCCATGCTCTGATGTGCTCTCCTAAGGCCGAGCACAGTGTTCAGCATTGAGCAGGTCTCCAACACGTGTTCAGTGAATGAATGGGAAGAGCCCTAGATCTGGAGACCACAAGTTCTAGTCCTAATTCTGCCAGTGATTTCCTATGTAGCCTTGAGCTACATGTGTTCCTTTCCCCATTAAGTGAGGGGTCTGGATGTTGAAATTAGTGGCAATAACAAGAGCCAGTATTTGAGATTCTAACTTCTTTTGAAGTTTTAAATAATTTAATCCCAACAACAACAATACAAGGAAAACGGGACAAAGAGAGATTAAGTCACTTGCCCAATACCTAGAAAATGAGGGAGTCAGGATTCAAACCAACTGTGCTCCCCAGCCCGAGTGGTTCAAGGAGATGCCTTGGGGACCATACAGGGGATGGGAGGAGATGGAACAGGATGAAGCAGACAGATTTCTGGGCTCCCCATGCCCATTTCCATCAGAGAAGCTCTCTCTCTATTTTGTAGAATGGGATCCTACTTGAGGTTTCCTTTGAAGAAAGCTTCTACTGTTAAAACAAAAATATTGAAAACCATTGGGCCAAGTAATTCTGGAATTTAATGAGACTCCTAGGTATCAGCCAGGATTTTTCTGCTCATCTTGGCTCATTATGGCTCCAGCTACAGAAAAGGTCAGGGCGATAGTGCTGAAGACTCAGCTCCAACCTACTTGCTCCACGCGGATCTCAATCTCTCCATTCACCTTCTTCCCATGGAAATACTTGGCCCTGTAAAGGAGAGGAAGAAAAGATGATGATGCTGAGTAAGGATTCAGACTGCTTTACTCTTTTCTCCCTTCTCCCAAAGGCCTTACCCCCAGAGATGCATATCCAGACACATTCTCTATCTTCCTGCTCTCTCCTCTCAGCTTAACTGCTGATTTTCGCATTATTTATATGGATTGTGTAGGAGAGAGGAAAGAGTACTGCATGGGAGGATCGGAGACTCGGGTTCTGGTTCAAGTCACTTGACCTCCCTGTGTCTCAGTTTTATCCTCTGTAAAAGGAAGATGTTAATACCTGCATAATATATTTCTAAGGGTTATGTTAAGGATCAAATGAGGTAAAGCATCTACATAATAGTGCAGAATTATTTTATTGAGTTACACCCTATATACTCTATAAAGGACTTATTAAATTGATCTATCCATCTGTTCATTTCTCTGTTCGTCCATGTGTCCAATGAAGATCTCATCTATCCCTTTGTTCATCCATCCATCTGTCCATCTATCCATGTATCCATCCATCCATCCATCCATCCATCCATCCTTCCCTCATCTTTCCTCTACGCCCCTGCTTCTGTCTTCCCACTATCAGTAAATGGCATCCCATCTACTCATTACTCAAAGCAGAAACATAGACATCATTCTTGTTTTCTCTTTCTCTCTCCCTATTCCCATTGATTCTACATTCTAACGTAGAATGTACAAATCCATCCACTTGCCCATTTTTCTCTATAAGCATCCTAGTCTTAGCCTCCTTCATCTCTTTTCTCATACAGATTCTCTTTTCCTACTCTATTTTTCTTTCATAGCACTTATTACAATTATAATTAGCTATAATTAGTAACTGTGTTTAATGTCTGTGTCCTACTAAACTATAACACAGTTCCTTGAGGTCAGGAACAATGTCTTATTCATCATTCTATTCCCAACACCTCCCAGAGTGCTTAACACATAGCAGGAGCTCAATTAATATTTGTTGAATGAATAAATGATTGAAGAGGTAGATGAGGAAAAAAAGCCACTTGTTGAGTACTTACTCTGGGCCAGAAACTGTGCTGTACGTTTTGACCCACAGTCTTTCTCATTTAACGCTTACAACCACCACCATGAGGTAAGTATTATTATTTCCATCCAATGGACAATGAAACTGAAACCAGAGAGATGAAATACTTTGCCTAAAGCAGCTTGAATCCCGGTCTTCTAATTCCACGTCTATGATTTTGTTCAACCCTGAAAAATAGCAGCGAATGTTGGGGTGCTCCTGGGCTTAGATGTCTTCCCACAAAGCAAAAATAACAAAAGTTTACTGCCCATTTGCCCTCCTTGACTGTTGGTGTGATGAAACCAATAGTTCTTAGTCATTTGCTGTAATCTGAGCACTGTGTTAAGCATTTCCATACACCTTCTCTGGGGAAGAAGAGACAGCTCTTTGCTCCTAATACCCATTCTCCTCTTTTCCCACAGTAAGAGAGTTTATAGATCAGCACAGTAAGAGAGTTTGTAGATCGGCACCAAAAAATGTATATTCCAACTCTCCATTCAGCTAGGTGTGGTCACATGGTTGAGTTCTAATCAATAATTTGCAAGCATTACATCCAAGAATCTACTTAGTTTCTTCTATTCTTTTCCCTGGAACATCGATATTGCCATCAATTTTTTCAACCTTCCCTTTGTGAAAGAAAGAATCCTTTCTACAGATTCTCTGACCAAGCTTTGTCTCTCTGCTTCCAAAGTCTCTCTGTCTACACTTAGCTGATGCCGGTGGAGTTCATCTCTTTCCACCCCTGCCTGAATCACTGACTCGCAGCGCTGGTATTGACTTGAAAGAAAGATTTTGGTTTTTTCTTTCCCAGGATGGCCTTAGACAAAATGTATGTGCAGCCAGCCTCACGCAAAGGGAACCTTTTCACGTAGTTTGCAAATTTTATCACGAATCCTTAAAGGTAGTGTCGGCAAACTCCAGATACTGGGATAAGCCCTTCTCTAATATTTGTGGGGCCTGGGGCAAAAGAACAAATGGAGGCCTAGTATCATATGCCTAATTATCTGAAATTGATAAATAAAGCCAGCAAACATTTAAATAAAACAGGTCTGTCTTCCTTCCTTGACAAATACAACTTGATAATGACCTGGAAGGGTCAGAATTTAGACTTCTCAGAATTCTTGGAGTTCCATCCAGAACATGGCAGAATGGGGCTTGCCAGCTCTTGGTTCCCACTGTCCTCCCTAATTCTCCTCCCACCTCCTCTCTGTCCTGCACCACTGCGCTTCTTGTGCAGGCTCGTGGATGGCCCAGGCGATGTGGCCAAGCTTCATCTCCTCACCCACGCCCCCATCAACAGCTGTCCCTTGGCCATGCCTTGGGAGAATGGCCCAGGGAATTGGCCTACACAGGCCCTGGAATTGGGTCCAGGTCCCTTTGGGCAGGGAATTCTAGGGTTCAGGGTACCCAGTGCATGGTCTAAGGGGGAAATTTGCAGGTCCCTGGTGCAGGGCCCTCCTTTGCTGTCAGGAGGGGTATAGCAAAGGGCCAGGGCAGGGCTTAGGTTTCACAGAAGTATTGGGTGGGCCTGGGACCTCAGGATGGTAACTAATGAGTGCAATCACTGGTATTCTGGAAAGAGCATGGATTTGGAATCATACAGGGTTGGGCAAAACCTTAGCTGTACTACTCACTCACCACATGTTCTAAGACAAGGTACTTAACTCCTCTAGGTCATAGTTTCCTCATTTGTCAGGTGGTGATAACATCTACCAGCCAAGGTTGTGGCGAGAAATTCACTTGATCCTCCACAGAACAAGGCAGTAGAGTGTAGTGGACACAGGGCTGGACCACCCAGATGCAATCCCAGCTCCACCACTCACTCACTGCGCAACCTTGGGTGACTCACTCAACCTCCATGTGCCTCATTTTCCACATCTGGGAAGTGGGGATAATGACAGTAGCTATCTCACAGGGTTGTTGTGAGGATTAAATGAGATAAGACATAGAAAGCACTCAGAACAGTTCCTGACACATAGTAAGCTCCCAAGTATACAGCCCAGGGCCTGAAACAGAATCAACAACAACAAAGAATGACAGAGTGTTTAATCTGTGCCGTTTAACCATACCGTTTAATCACAGTATGGGTACCGTGTAGTGGGGACGCCAAATAAACAAAACATAATCTTACCCTCATGGAGGTTACAAAACCAAATTACGACTCATCTCACCTTGATCTGTCCCATCGGTGCAGTAAGTGATGGATGATGATGATAATAACAATAAATAGACGACATTGGTATAGCAGGCCCACAAGCCCCTTCACATCCCTGCTCCTATTTGACCCTAATGTCAACCCTGAGAGGTGGCAGGGCAGGGAGCAGTCCCTGCATGTTCCAGATAGAGAAGTCCTGTTCAAAATCACACAAAACCTGTAAATGGCAACAGTGAGTTAGATCTGATGCTTTAAGATTTTGAGGATTCAGTCCAGACCCTCTGGGCCCTCTATGATCTAGACCCTGCTGACCTATGGTCCATTTCTCCTCTGGTTTTCTTCCCACCACACTCAACTTTCTCTGATTCCCTAAACACATCCTTCGCTGTTACGCCTCTGGGCCTTCGCACATGCTCTTCTCTCTGCTTAGGATGGCTTCCTGCTCTTCTCTGCTTGGCTGCCTCTTTCTCATGTTCCAAGATACTCCCCTACTCTATCAAGCTTTCCTTGAAAGCACCCCCCGCACAAAGCTGGGCTAGGTGTCCCTCCTCTGGGTTCCCATGGCAAGCACGCTGTGTACCTAACAACCGTTATAACACACATCACTCCATGTTGTAATTACACATGGTTTGTCTGTCCCCTGGCCCCCATACACCTAGTTTGTGACAGCCTAGAAACCCGAAACTGGGTCTCAATGCTCACTGACTCTCCAGCATCCAACACAAAGTGCCAGGGCACAAGGCACACGGTTAACAAACGTTTGCTGACTGGGTAAATGAATAATGTCTTCCAGGGATAGGCCATGGGGTATCCGTCCTCGAGACGCTTTACTGCCATCTACTGGTACACTGTTGTAATGCACTTACCAATCTACACTGATGACCATGTGGGGTCACTGGACAGTGTCCAACCTGCACAACTGGCAGCCCTTGGACTTGATTCTACCCTGCACCCAAAGCACCTTGCACTACACCAATACCAACCAAGCAGCTCTTGCCTTCACAGGGCCTCACCTTTCCAGAAGGAACACTCGTTTTGCCCATCTCTGGAATTTTTACTGCAGGGCCTGGCAGACGGACTCAGCTGAGGGTCAGGCCGTCCATCCCCCTGCCTGGCTGGGAGTCAGAAGCCTGTCTCCTGACGGGCCACACAGACTGCTGCCTCCTTGCCGGGGGCTCATTCAGGCTTGAGCTGCCTCTGAACAGTTCTGTCTGGCAGAGGGAAGGGTAGGGATGGTCTGGAATTCTAGATGCCTTGGGGGCTGGGGTTGCTGCCTCTGTAATTGCCCGGCTGTTTGACCTCAGGCAAAACGGCAAATCCCACTGTGCCTGAGGGCTCTGTCTCCCTAACGCAGACCTCTTCCTAATGCCCTAATATGTTTATTCTCCTAACGAGCTCCCTCAACATCCTGGCCAATCAGTCAAGCCCTCAGCCTTGGGAAGAGGGTGGGGGGCAGCTCTAGATTCCACCGAGTTTCCATCTCTGTGGGTGGTCTCATTTTGTACCCTCACATCAGAGGCACCAGGAAGGAGAATATCATAAAACCAGTGCTGCTGGGGTGGGAAATCCCTAGTTTGGGGAGGCGGGATGTGGTGTGTGAGAGAGATTTACGAGGAGCGGGTACCTAGTTGTTTCGTAACTGCAGCAGGAACAGAAGGAAGAGGAGAATTAGCACAAACAGGATCCACCTGTGACCAAGCAGCGCCCTTCCAATAAATCCCTCTGGGACGTAGAGTCAATGTGGCCAGGCCTTGGCGATGCCCTTCCCAGGGAGGAGGGGTCAGGAACATTCTGTCTCAGGCACAGCTGTGTCCCCACAGGTTGCCTCTGCCAGGGGAGTGGAGGGGGAGGGCAGAGAGACAGGGATCTGGTTCCAGAAAGAGATTTTCATGTTTCTGATGCAACATATCAGTTGCTCATTTGCGGCCTGGACAGAGCAGGGGGAGATGGAGGACGGACCACGCAGAAGACTGCTGAAGGTAGACACACTCAGGGCTTTCCCAGTTAGCAAGATGAGGAGAGTCACATGGCAGGTTGGATGGACGGCAAAAGCAGAGACTTTCAACACAGAGGTCCAATTCAGAGATCCAATTCTAGCTCCATTATTTACTCCCAAGAATAGGTAATCCTCCTGGCTCCTTCCCACTGCAGAGGGGACCTTCCAATGAGGGGGCAGCCTCTCTGTACCTCCTTGCAATTAGGAAGTTAGGAGTTAGGAAGGGGAGGAACCCTCTGAGGGTGACGAGGTCCCTTGCACCTGTACAGGGATCTGTGAAGGTAAGAAACTGAGACCCACTGGGGCCGGAGCCACAGGATGTGACAAATGTCCCCTCATTGGCTTCTGACAGCAATAGGAAGGAGATTTTAGTGAGTAGTTCTGGGCACAATTCACATCATTTATTCATTCCCTCATTTAACCACTATTTACTGAGCCTCATATAGACTGGGCACCTCACTGCGCACTGGGGGGAAGGTTGATATAGACCCTGCTCTTGTGGAGCTAACATGCTCTTAGAAAAGTCAGAAAACTAACCAGATGAAAAAGAAATGATGAGTACTGTGAATAAAATGCACAAAGTGACAGAGGATGAGATGCGGGAGGCAGGGGAGATGTGACTTAGGTCGGTCGGGGAAGGCTTCTTTGGAAGACTCTCAACACACTTTGATTGACCATCTACTGTGTGCCAGAGCCTGCAGGCTCTAAGGAAGTTAAGTAGGAAGAGAACATAGTTCTTGGCCTCAGGGGGCTTCTACCTAACAGGACAGAGAGACACATAAATGGACAATGACCACATAGAGCATTAGCCCAATGATACAGGTCAGCCCACAGAAGGGACACCCAGCCGAGTCTCAGGGCCAGGAGCTGCTTCCCTGGGGAAGCGGCCCAGTTCATCCATCAATCCATCCAATATTTGGTACCTATTCTTTGCCAGGGCCAAGGGCTGCAGAGACAAATGTGAGAGGGTCTGGATGTGCCCATGTGAGAAAGGCACAGACAAAGGCAAATGAGTTGGGCAGGTGCTGGGGGCACTCAGGTGAATTTTCCTGGGGCATGTCCCTAAATGTGCAAGAAAAATGAGGAGCAGGTATGGAGCCAAAGACCCAGACTTGAGCTGGCAGCTGTGGCATCTGCCGCATTGTTTCGGACCAGCGTCTGCTTCCTCATCTGCAGAATGGCAACAGGAAGATCTACCCAGAGAGTTGTCACGAGGATTAAATGAGGACGCAGATTTGAAGGCCTCTGGGAGCCTGCCAAAAATGCGCTGGCAAGTGGGCTGTTCACCGGTGGGCTGCAGGGCAGGACTTCAACTCTGCAGGTAAAGAGGTGGGCGGTTAGAGACAGACCCTAGTGCCTGAGACAAACAGTAACCTTTCCGAACCCCAGTTTCATTTGTAAAACGAAGGACATGACTATGTCTGCCACAGGCCCCCATGAATGACATCCCTGACACGTGGCAGGTGCTTAATGTTCATCTCTTCCCCTCTTGTCCTTCAACAGGATGGCAGAGGGCTGACATCCTGGGTGTGTCCCTGGGGAAATGATGTGTCATTTCCTCTCTCCAAGAGGAGGAAGGAGGCAGTATCTTCCTTGCTCTAAAGAACTCCTGCTTCATGTCTAACACGATGGAAACCTGCCCTGGCTGCTCCCTGGGAGCTCCTCTTCCTCCCCAGCATGGGCCTTTAGGGTAAACAAAGTCATTGGCCACCCACTCACTGTGACTACAGGGATCAGGCTAGAATGTCATCTCCCAGTCCCTACCCCTCTTCTCTCCAAAGACATAACATTGTGTCACCCTCATTCCCACAGATATCAGAAAGTCCACAACCTTCATTCCACAAAGAGAGTTAACATTGAGAAGTCTAAGCAGTTTCCTCAGCCAACATTTAACGAGCATCTACTAAGAGCCCAACTTGGGGAAATGCCCATGAGAAAGGCAAACATTGAAAGGCAATTCATACCCAGGTGCAAGTGACTAATATCCGATTATTCCAGAACAAGGGTTTAGATGGTATAAGGAGGATGAGAAGAAGGGGACCAGGACAAAATATTGAGTGTCTGACTTAGAAAGGAGGTGGGGGGTCTGTCAAGGTGAGAAGTGCAGGGCAGATAAGGAGAAGACTGAGAGAAGTTATTTTCCCTCCCTCCATTCCCCCTCCCTCCTTCCACTTATTCATCCATCCATCCATCTACTTATCCATCCATCAATATCTATTTATACATTCATCCATCCATCCATCCATCCATCCACTTATCCATCCATCCATCCATCCACCCACCCACCTACCCATCCATCCGTCCATCTATCCATCCATCCATCCATCCATCCACCTACTTATCCATCCATCCACTTATCCATCCATCCATCCATCCATCCATCCATCCATCCACTTATCCATCCATCCATCTATCCATCCATCCATCCATCCATCCATCCATCCATCCATCCACCCACCCACCCACCCACCTATCCATTCATCCATCCATCTATCCAAGGTCTACTATGTGCTCAGCACTGTGCTATTCCCTAGAAATTACACTGAACAAAACAGCCCCCTGCCATCCTGGTGCTTACAGTTTAACCGAAAGACAGGCCCAGATGAGGAGCCAAACTGAATATTTACCCTGACTCCTGTCTTCTTTATCAAAAGCTGCCAAGGGGCAAACCTCATGGAGTCCACAGTCCTGTTTTGTTAGATTTAAATGGTACATTTTTAATTTTAAAATAGAAAATTCATATAAAAAATTCAAATTCCTGGCTTCCCTTGAAAATCAATAATGGCAACACCAGGCCATTATTCTCACATGGTAAAAACCGGCTCAGTGGTTCTTCTGCCAGTTGCTGCTGCCTTCAGAGGGGGCATCAGTTCTCACACCCACCACAGTCCCCACTGCTCCCTATTGTCTCTCTGGGAGCCAAAACCAAGTGGTGGATACATTTGTCACAGAGCTTGTGCTGTTTTCCCTTTAGCAGGGAAATATTTCTCTATTCTTGTGCCTTTTCCTACACCTGCCCCTTCACTCACCAACCGCCTTGTCTCCTTGAGCAGCGGCACAGGCAACCCCTAATTTAGCTAATTCCATTCTGAAGATGGCAATGAGCTCAGTGCAAATCTTCAAGAAACCCACACCCCTGCCCTTCCTGCAAACCGAGGGTGGGAGGTCAGGAAAATGGACACGAAGCACCATCCCCTCTCCTGCATCACAGACAGACTCCCTCCTGCCGAGGAAACATGTCCCAGGCAGGCTTCCACAGGCCCCGGGAGAAGAGATGTTCTGTGATGAGGCTGGCATCTGCCAGCGACCTGCCTCCCCCAGGGCAAGGCTATAACGGGCGGGTGAAGTCTGCAGGAAAGGAAGAGTTACCGCTAACTCAGAGGCCCACGGCCTCTGAGGGACTTCTGCGAAAGAAGGTCACTCAGAGGGTCTGGGTGAGAAAACCACGTTTTGGAGGATGAAGAAAAAGACTCATGAGTTAACAGGTGAAATCCTCAGAGAAAGGCAAGGCCAGAGCAGGGAAAACAACTGAGACACAACGTCAGAAAGGAAAACACGAGAAACTTCAGGTCCAAGACTCTTTTAAGGGCTGTAGGCTGACCCCTTCATAGTCTGAGGCTCTTCTGCATTATTCTTCCCAAATGGCCAGCCCCACTGTGCGTGAACACCTGCAAGTGACAGGCAGCCCACTTGATCTTTGGACGACCTTCTCTCTCTGTATGCGGAGATGAAATATGTCTCCCTCATTGTTTGCCCCATTGACCCCAGTTCTACCGACTGGGAGCCACACGAAACAAGTCCTCTAATTCGATGGTTTCTAAACTTGGCTCTTTGTTATTTAAAAAAATAGTTTCCCAAGCTCTACTCTAGATACCCTGATTCAGTAGTTCTAGGGGGGACATCTCAGTGTGGCCTGTCCTTCATCCATTCTGACTTCTAGTAACAGCATCTCCATTTGCATTGGCATTGATGGCCCCAGGCCTCTCTCTTGCACACAGTCTTGGTGGGACTGGTCCCAGGACACAATGCAGATCAGCCAGGTTTGTTCTTCCCCAGAAATCGGATTTTTGAACAGAGAGACGCAAGGCTGGGAGGACAAAGAATCTGGACTTCTCCAGAGAATGTCCACCAGTCCCTGCCTCCTAGATCCTGGCGGAGCCCTGGGTCCTGATCTCTCCGAAACTCAGGTCTTCATATTTTCTTCTGATTCTGTGATCCTCCCACATATTTCCAATAAATCCCCATTTTGCCTAAGTCAGCCAAAGTCTATTTCTTTTTCTTGCAAACAGAGAACTCGATCCCATACAGAAGCTGTACAGTGGTGCCTGGGAATCTGAGTGTCATTCTATGGAAACAGTCTTTTGAGGACCATGATCCTAGTCCACTGTCATTGTCTGACTTATGAGGAAACAGGCCCAGAGGGGAAAGTGGCTCAGCCAACATCCCACAGCATCAGCAGAGAAGGGAGAGATCAGGAAGAAACAGCATCCATCAGATTTCTCCCCACATTCCCTTCTGCTCAAAGACATTTCCCCCGGATTTTCTAGCCACAGCTTCAGAGGGTGAAGACTCCACCAGGACGGCAGACAACTCTTCACTGTTTTCCCCTCGAGAGCGGGGTAGGAAGCAGCAGGGACACCAGGCCTCTGGATTGGATGGCGGGAAGACCTCACGGAGAGAGGTCAGCACTTGAAAAATTCCTCAAGTCAAAGGGCTTGGGGCTTGGGTGCCACACAAGGCCCTCACTGTGTGCGCACATTGTCTCCCTGATAAAAGGGGCCGGGCCTGGGAAAAGGGAGCCTGTCTCCAGGAAACTGGGCAGGCTGCTGGGGAATGCCCAGGCCCGTCCCCTCCCCCAGGCACCAGGGCTGGGAGGAGGTGAGGGGGAGGGGCAGAGGGTGCCCAGAGTGGGAGGGATGAGTCCAGAAGTCCAGAGCCACTCCAGGTGGTGTTGGGCAGCCTGTGTGAGGCAGTGAATGAAGCGAGGACGAAGGGGACCTCCTTACCTCCCTCTCCCTTCCACCTCTGCATTTCCCCACAGGACACAGGCAGGGCCTGCCCTTGTTCAAGGAGAGTCTTAGGGATAGGGGAAGTGGTGGGGAGAAGCGGAAGGATTTTGTTTCCTAGAGCCAAGGGTCTTCAACAGAGAGGTGTGTGTCTCAGCTTTGAGCCCCCCAACCAACTCTCGGAGGATGGGACGACTCTGGCCCCCATCTTCTCATCTTCAGAGTAGAATGTCTGCCAGCCTACCAGCATCCAGACACCCCTCCTCCAGGGCTTCTGGAAGACAGCCTTCAAGCATATCCAGCTGAACTGAGAAGCATGCCAAGTGGCTGCCTTCCCCCTGGCTCCCGGTGCTATTATATTCACCAGTAATTAGTAATTGCAATTAATTGTTAATAACAGTTACCGTTTCAGTGTTTGTTATGACAGGCTAAGCCCCGTACCAGCCCCATCCATGCCATCAACTCTAATTTTTTCAATGACCCTTCAAGAAAGATACCCCACAGTCCTGCCTTACAGCTGAGGAATGTGAGGTTCCAGGTGGGGCTTGCCCAAGGTCACATGGGTGGGAGGGAAAACAGGGACCCAGGAAGTCTGCCTCCAGACTGTCCACTCAGTTTTGCTCCCTCCCTGCTGGTGACTGACTGTCCTCGGTCCTCGTCACACAGGCAGGGAAAGCTGCTCCCTGAGAATGGGGTGAACCGGACGGCCTGGTTTAGCCCCCCAACCAGAAAGCAAGGAAGCTCAAAGGCCAGCCTCTCACTGGGCTGATGTTAGCAGGGCCCGGCAGTGTCTCTCATTGCCATCCCCCATAAGCAGGATAGCCAGATGAAATACGCGACACCCAGCTAAATTCGAATTCCAGATCAACATAGAATTCTGTAGTATAAGTCTGTACCAAACAGTGCACGGGATACACTGATTGTTTATCTAAGTATTTAAATCTTGTATTTTTATTTGCTAAATCCGGCAACTCTACTCAAAATCCACCACTGGTGATGCCAGCTCGGAGTTCAAACCCCCTGCAGGTGGCACAGGGGGAAGCAGAATGTCCTGCTCACCCTGGGGCAGATGGCAAGACACCCGCAGTCCTCATGCATTCACTCAAAGCCATCTGAAGCAGTTGAGGCTGGAGACAATGGGTTTATCACCTGGGCGGGAAGGAGAGGAGCCTCGGGGATAGGATAGCGTGGAAGTGTTAGGTGCTATTCCTGAATTCCAGGGCAGCTGAGTGTTTTCTGAGACAGACTCTCACCCAGGGCATCCTCAATCCTGAACTTTCCCTTAGTAATAATAACAGCCTTGGCAAGAGCATCCATTTGTTTGTTAATTAAATCATCCATTTACCCCCTCTTACCAAGCACCAGGCACTGTGCTAGGCCCCGAGGATACGTTGGTTAAACAAGGGTGGCCTGAGCTCTGCCCTCTCACAGCTTATGTTCTAGAACAGACCAGCTGCGTCACGGGGAAATAAGCCGTGCACGTGGAAAAGGAGAGAAACAAAGCGCTCTTGCTGGAGCCTCATAACATCCCTGTGAGCTCAGGGGTATGGTAAAGGCAGTGGCCTTATGACCCCCACTTTACAGATGGGGAAACTGAGGCCCAGAAAGGAAACGCGGCTTGGCCAAGACCACAGAGCTGGTGAGCGGCACAGCTGAGACTCCAACCCCGACCTGCCCCCTGCGAGCTCTCAATTCTCTGCATTTTATCTTCTTTCCCATCTTAACTCGCTTGGGAAACATGTCTGACATGTGTTAGGAAATTACATCGCTAATATCAAAACACAGGAAAAAAGAACAGAAAAGATCCTGTCTGAGCTCCCTTGGTGCTTAAAAAAGAGGAAAATATTCCAAGGGCAATTGCTACAAAGGGCCCAATTTCCAAGCCCTCTGAGATCACGAGTGTCTGGATGGCTACAGGAACCCCCTCTTCCCCTGGCAGTTTACCATTCTGGCTGCACCAGAGCTCCAGCAGGGCGGGGCCGCCTGGCTCGAGGTGGGGCGCTTTCCTCTGAGGGTGAGGTCATCGGGACCCTGCGCTTGGCCTCCGTGCAGTAACATGGAGTCCTGCCACCTAGATGCCTCCCGCTGCTCTCAGACGCCGGGTGTGTGTACCCGCGTGAGGCTCCCGAGCCCTGGTCCACGGCCCGTGCCCTCGTGCACAGCACAGGAGGCCCTGGACTCAGGTGGGACAAGAAAACACGGATGTCCAGATGCCACTGGCATCTGTTTTGATTTTGGGCTCAGAGCCTCAGTTTTCCTTATTTATAAAATGAGAATATTCATAGTACTCCATACAGTTATTGGGAAGATTAAGTTAGAGAATCCACGAAAACCATTTAGCACAATATCTGCTCATGGAAGGTGCACAAATGTTTGCCACATGGCAATGATGAAGACATGACCCCATTGTCAAGCAGCTCATGGTTTATTCTTTTGTGTTCATTCATACATATATATATTTTTTTTTGGTGAGGAAGATTAGCCCTGAGCTAACATCTGCCAATCCTCCTCTTTTTGCTGAGGAAGAGTGGCCCTGGGCTA
Source organism: Diceros bicornis minor (assembly GCF_020826845.1). Lineage (NCBI taxonomy): Eukaryota > Metazoa > Chordata > Mammalia > Perissodactyla > Rhinocerotidae > Diceros > Diceros bicornis. The sequence goes on along the minus strand of NC_080764.1, from coordinate 16,034,737 downwards.
ACATCTGTGCCCATCTTCCTCTACTTTATATGTGGGACGCCTGCCACAGCATAGCTTGATAAGTAGTGCACGGGTCTGTGCCCAGGATCCGAACCCGTGAACCCTGGGCCGCCAAAGCGGAGCACATGAACTTAACCACTATGCCACTGGCCCAGCCCCTGTTCATTCATTTTTTGACCAATTTTTCAGCATCTACTTCATGCCAAACACTGAAGCCCTGAGCACTGGTCAGCAGGAGGCGTGGCACCATCAGAAATGCCCTTTAAGAAGTTAGTCCTGTGTAAGGCCCAGCCTAGGCAGTCTCCTGTTTTGGTTCCTTGAGTAGGTGCATGGGATCTCTGTGGTCTGCCTCCTCACCTGTAAAACACACCCCAGGGAAATCAGGAAGGGCTAACAAGCAAGGGTGTGTTGGCAAACGCTTAACAACAGGCTCTCTGGGGAGACTGAAAGCTGCGGTTTGTAGCATCTGCCAACGTCCGGGGTGTAAATACACTCACCGTGGCCACTGTGACTTTCTCTGCTGGACTGAGTACGAGGTGAGAAGGAAAAAGAGGATTTAAGAATGCCACCAAGGTCACTCCTCGGTTTCACTGTTACACACCCCCACCCTTGTCATTACCACTAACTCCTCACCTCCAAAATCACTCATTCCATCAACAGACATTTCCCAAGCACCTGTTATCTGCCTGCCCTGTTCTAGGCCCTGGGATACAAAGACAGCATCCAGGAGTGGGTGGGGTGGTGGTGATGATGGGGACACAAATGATCACACAGCATAACGACTCTCAGTGATCCAGAAATGCCCAGGGTGCTTTAATGGGTATCATTAGCCATTACTTACTAGGACGGTGTAGACTGATATACTCCAGGCCGGAAGGATCGTGGCTGAGGGATGTTTCAAACCAAGAATACCCTCTTCATTTCCTCCCCAACAAATAAAATAAGAAAGGAACCACAGGGAAGGTAACAATAGGTCATTCCTGAAACGGAATAGCAGACATTCTGGGAACCAGGCCACGGTAAGGTGAGAGGAGAGGAGAGCCAGAGTTCCAGTGGACACTGGAGGGAGGGGCTGGGGCAAAGGCTTAGCTGCTTCTATCCCCCCTCACCCCTCCCACCCCCATCCAGAATCCAGAGACCTTGCGGGTAAAACCCAGAGCAGGGAGTTGCACCTAAATCCCAACCTGGTTATGAGCAATCTTTTTTTGTCATGTTCAATGTTTTGATTTTGAAAATCAAACCTGGGGTTCTAGCACATTCTGTGGGCAATAGTAAAAAATGTGCCTATTTTTTTTTTAACAATCTCAAATAGCAGCCCTACAGTTACTCTAGCATCCAGAAAAAGGCAGAGCCAAGATTTTATACACAGGTGAGTAAAAACAACACCCCTCAACTGTATGTCCACATGGCTGACTCCTGAGGCAGGGTGAGCCTCAGGCCCCATTATGCCCACTAGGAGCTATTCTGATTGGACTGGGTGGGGGCAATGACATGTGCTAATTGAACACTTACTGTGTGTTGAGCAACAGGGACATGAAGAATAAGACATAGGCCTTGTTCCTGCAGAAGAGACAGCCACCTAACAGCCAGTTGTAATACAGTGTGATATGTGCAGCCATGGCCCAATGAAATATGCTTTAAGTTATACAAATGAGGTAGTTATGAGCACTGTCGGCAGGGTGGGCTTGTCGGGGAAGACGTCACAAAAGAGGTGACACCCGAGCAGGCTTTTAAGGATGAATGGAAATTGGCCAAGGGAACAAGATGGGGAAGAGTATTCAGGGAGTAGGGAAGAGAATGTTCTAAGGCAAAAAGGTGTGTTTGAGAACTATGAGGTGTTTGCTATTCCTGCGGAAGGAACAGGAAGCAGGAAGTGGAGCTGGAGACAGAACTAGAGGGAGGGCAGACACGCTTACGACTCTGAATTTGAACTTGAGGACAACGATGCACCACCAAGAGATTATAAAAGGGGGTGCATGGTGGGGCATGGGAGCAAACTGGGCAGACCTGTGTTTCGGAAAGATGACCCCTTGGTGGTAACATGGAAGGCAACCAGGAGGTGAGGTCAAGACTGGAGGCCTGACGCCAGTGAAGCTGCTGGAAAATTCTAGGCCAGAGAATTAGCGGAGCAGCAGTGGGGCTGAGGAAAACTGAGCCTGAAATCCATTTATTTTATTTCTCCTTTCCCTTGTGGATCTCGGGACTGACTGATTTTCCCTCATAACAGAGGACAGCACCAACTTTAGTTCAGATCAACTACTGAGCCAGCCCTTATACGAGGCTGGTCCAAAGCTCCCCACACACCCTTGCCCTGGCCAGGTTCACCTCCAGGAGCAACTCCCAAAAAGGTGGTGGGATCTTACAGTGCTTGCCTATGAGTCCTTCCTCCCAGCAAAAGTGGCTCTGGGACCCTCTATTTCTCCTCAGATGATGAAAAGTCCTTCCCCCCAGGTCACCCACCAGGTATCAGATCGTCCCTGTGGGGCCCAGGCTGTTCACAGAGTTTGCAAGCTGGCCTCCGCCAGGAGGGGAACAGTGTGGGGTTCCTGCAACTTCCTTACCCACGAGAAACCTGATTCTGCAGGAAGGCCCTGGACCAGGAATGAGAAGACAGGGAAGAGGATCTGGGGCTGAGAAGGGAGAAAGGGAGCAGCATTGTTCCTGGTGGGTTCACCCTCAGTCCAGACGGTGGGTCGTCTCCCTCCCTCATTATCATCTCAAAGGAGGAAGAAAGGAGCTGTGTGTGCTGGCTTCTCCCCCTTTAACAACTTCTTCCTCTCAGGAGACAGTTCGCACAATGAAGGAGGGGCTGGGCAGGGGGCTGACCCAGGCAGCCCAGGGTCTGCCAAAGCTGCCCAGAGACAGTGGGGCTAGCCCGCCACCTGCTGGCCACTCCTGGTAGCGGGGTAAGGGCATACTTCGGGAACACTGCAGGGAAGGATGGAGATGCTACAGCAGCCAGCATCAATTTGGAGCAAGTTGGGAATGTACTGAGATTCAGAGAGGTTAGGAAACTCTCGAAGAATCTAGGATAGAGTTCTGTAGGAGAAGCTGACGTGTCTGCGGGTAAGAAGTCTCCATCACAAACATCCAACAGATGCAGAGCCAGCTTCCAGGTGAGTTCCTGAGTCAGTTTCTCACATTTCCACTTTTTTAGCCACTGAGGGGCAATAAAAAGATTGCTGTTCTCAAGATCTGATTAACGTATGGGCATATGAGGCATGATTGAAATAGACGGGAGAAATTCCTCTGGCCAAAATTGTGCCCCCATCAGTGTGCACAGCCTAAAATTCACATAGTGGTCATGCCTGTGGATTAGAGATTGAAGACCAAAGTCAAATTTAAATGTGACTTGGCTGAGATCATTCATTGCATTTCAACATCATTCACTGTGCCACCCTACGCTACAACACACACTTGATGGGCACTGGGGGGACAGAGATTAATATGACCCAATTTTATCACCTGGGAGCCAGCAGGGAAGATTGCCCAGTAGAACACTCTAGTACAAGGTGGTAAATCCTAATCCGTTCTGCCCAATATTGGGCCTGAAGAGACTAAACAGGCATACCTATGAGGGGCTGCTTTTAAGATGATTAATGTTGCACAGATGGTCACAACAGTCTGAATAGTAATACACACTTAAACAGCACTTGCTGTCTACCAGACACATCCTAAGCACTTTTACATTAACTCAGATGTTAACCCTACTTATATATATAACTCTAAAAGGTACTATTTTATTCCCATTTCAGTGTAGGAACTTGCAAAGGTCATATAGCTACTATGGGGTAGAGATGGGATTTGAACCCAGATGGCCTAGCTCTAGGAGGAACACAGAGCTCTTAGGAACACAGAGGTCTGTGGTCCTAACCATGGCACCATGCTGCCATTTATTAGCTCATCCTCTACACAGGAAGTAACTTTCCTGACAAATAGGTTTTTAAATACCCCCCATCGCCATACCATGGCAAGCCGTGACTGAGCCAGGGATAACGCAGTCAGTAGGGAACACTCAAAATCAAGGTCAAGCGTTGGGTTAAAGAGCAACAGAGGACCTCAAAGGCCACGTAGGCATTGTGATCATTGGGCAGACAGGCACAGGACTGCACAGGCCAGGGTGCCTAGGAGCAACAGCTCTGCAGAAAGCAACCCCTATGCCCAGAACCTAAAGATGGCGCTTTACATAAGCGCATAAGCAGGATGAACAAAGCTTCGTGATGAGAGCCTTCAAGCAAGCAGCAATGCCAAAGACGATGCAGACCAGATCAGAACAGAGGCCACGCACATGACCCCCCTGGTTAAGATGCAGTGATTTCCTAGCAGGAAGAGAAAGACAGACCTCTGGACCTGCTGAACAAGCTTTAATGTTGTCTGTATTGAATATGTATTATAAAGCATAAATATCTCCCACTCCAAAGGATAGGCTCGATCATTTCCACCCTGAGTTAACACCTCAGGGAATGAATGTGAATGTGATTATACACACGCAGGTGAGAATAACAGAGTACCTGGCATCTTAGCGAACTGGATGAATGAGATTATTCATTTAAGACACATTTACTGGGTGCCTGCTATGTGGCAGCCTTTGGAGACACATGCATGCAACCTTGCCCTCCAGCCCACGGCCGTCCATGGGTCCACCCAGAAGTGTTCCAGTTCCCACCCATGTGCCCTGGATGGGGTGCTTCCGCGTCTCCACATTTGGGCTTATTTCCAGGACTGCAGATCCTGTGTCTCCAGCTGGACTGATAATATTTATCACCTGTCTCTACCAAAAATTTGGAGTAGAGACCTACTCGCCAACTGAGGCTCCATGCGAGCGGCGCCTGTTCACCACTTTCACCACTTAGCTGAGCACCCAAGGCTGCGACTTGCACTCAACTGGCGCTCAGTAACTGCCTGTCGAACAACTGCTGCAATGACCTTGACACATGTGTCCACTCTGCCCCCGGAGAGCTTACCATCTACTGCGGCCTGAGAAGAGGCTGGAAGGCACGTCATCTCTGCCCACCTTTGGTGTCAAGAGCACAGCTTCTAGAGCCAGACTGCCGGCACGTGGGATGCAGACTCAGGCCTGTTGGTCCCAAGGGTTTTGGATAACGACTGTGGACCTGTGTTGATTTCTTACACCCTCATAACAACCTCATTTAATGGAGGGGGCAGAGGATGGCTGAGGCTGAAGGAGGTTAAACAACTTTCCAGAATTATTTTAGATTTACAACGTTTTCCGTCTTTAGAAAAGCAATGTGGTGCACATACCATACATTAGATAACACTTCCAGTGGGCTCTGGGTCACACCCCATAGCAAACACATTAAGATGTTTGCAGCAAATCGCATGAACAAGCACAATCAGTAGTGTCATGAAACTATTACAGTCTCACTTTCCTTCAGGTCAGGCTTTGCTGCCAAACGGGTTAGGAAATATTTTCTAGTTTTCAGATCTTTCTGGATTTTGGATTTGCAGGTGAGGGGTTGTGGACCTATAAATGTAAACCCTTAGAGGAGAGTGTGGCACAAATTAGGTGCCGTGGTGCCCGCCACGCAGTAGCCACAGGGTCAATGTTAGTTTCCTTCCCTCCGGCCAGCCTGTGACACCATCGAGCCCCTCATAGCTCCGCCCCTCTCTCCCCCCAAGAGTGAGATAGGCCCCACCTCCTCTCTGGCCCCTAGGTGGGAGCTTACCAGTCTGTGTGGGCATCATCGATCACCAACAGGATCCTGGGCCTTTGAACAACAGGTGTGGAGGGAACTGGAGGCTCCATCAGCCCCATGGGGGCCTGCGAGGTCTGCTTCATGGCACTGGAGAAGGAGGTGAAGAGGCTGGATCCTGGAGAGGAGAAGGAGGCTGCCAGGGGCTGGGGGTGCCTCCTCTCCATGGCCGGGGAAGCGGGGGAGCTGGTGGAGCTGTCTGGGCGCTGTAGGTCTGTCATATAGCCATTCGGCAGGTTGGCCACGAAGCTGCTATCAGAGAGGCGCCGCCGGAGGAAATTCATGGCTGTGGATGGATGAGATGGCTTGTTCCTACTTGGACTTGTCTAGGTGCGGCCCAGAACACAGGCCGCCAGCGAGAGGGGGAGGTCGGGTCTTGGGCCAGCAGAGCCAGGGGAATCCTGCTCGAGATGGCTTCAGCCGTCCTTGCTTACCTGTGGCAACAAGCCAACACAAACATTAGTGGAAATGACCTCCACCCCTATAGCAAACAGATAGGGCACCTTCCTGCCCCACTGCTGGGGACAGTGTAAAGTGGGACATCCTTTTGGGAAGGAATTTGGCAACATGTAATTAGAGCACACCCGTTTCACCTACAATTTCCATTTTCTGGAATTCTATCCCAAGAAAGGAATCTGAGTTACAGAAAAAGCTCCCTGCACAAATATATGTATCACAGCATTATTGACACTAGCAAATTACTGGAAAGTAACTCAACATTCGATCACAGGATAACGAATAAATAAACTGCAGCACAGTCACTCAGCAAAACTGTCTGTGGCTATTGGAAAAAGGGACTTAAAAAGGGATTTTAGTAACATAGAACAAATTTCATGCTGTAATTAAATTAAAAAGATCATGATACAACGTTATAGGTACAGAACGACTACAACCCCATAAAAGTTGAAATAACAAAACTTTGGAAGGAAAATACATCAGAATGTCAACAGCGATGGGTAATGCGATTTGGTAATTTACCAGATTTTCTAGAAGATATATTGCTGTGGACTGAATTGTGTCCCCTCAAATTCATATGCTGAAGCCCTAACCTCCAATGCGCTGGTATTTGCAGATGGGGCCTTTAGGAGGTAATGAGGATTAGATGAGGTCGTGAGGCTGGGGCCCTCGTGATGGGATTAGTGCCCTCATAAGAAGAGACACGGGAGAGCTTGTTCTTCTCTGGCCATGTGAGGACACAGGGAGAAGGTGGCTGTCTGCAAACCAGGAAGACAGCTGTCACAGAAATCGACCATGCTGGCACCTTCATCTTGGACCTCCAGCCTCCAGAACTGTGAGAATAAATTTCTGTTGTTTAGGCCAGTCTGTGGTATGTTGTTATGACAGCCCAAGTAGACTAATAAACACTATGTATTGCTTTTCTGAACAGAATAAAAATAAGTAAAAAAAAAAAACAAATTGTTCATATGAGATCAAAATATCCCATTGAGAAAAATGATTATTTAATTAATTTATTTGTTTATTTATTTTTTGTGAGGAAGATCAGCCCTGAGCTAACATCCATGCCAATCTTCCTCTTTTTGCTGAGGAAGACTGGCCCTTGGCTAACATCTGTGCCTGTCTTCCTCTGGTTTATGTGGGACGCTGCCATGGCATGGCCTAACAAGCGGTGCGTTGGTGCACGCCCAGGATCCGAACCCGGGCCACCAGCAGCCGAGCGCGCACACTTAACCACTACACCATGGGGCCTGCCCCCAAAAATGATTATTTAAACCACGCAATTAGACCCCACTTATAGTTTTTGTTAAGATTATTTTATATTTTTGCTGAAGTAAAATTTACTTAAAGTGAGATGCACAGTACGTAAGTGCACAATTCTTTGAATTTTGATAAATGTACACACCGGCATAAGATTTATTATATTCCTATCACCTCAGAAAGTTCTCTTTGCCCTTTTCTGGGCAATCCACACGTCCTCAGAGGCAAACACTCTTCTGATGTCTGTCACCATATATTAATTTTACTGATTCTCGCACTTCGGATAAATGTAATCACATATTATTCTTTTGCAAATAGTTTTTTTCCCTCAACATAATGGTTTTGAGACCCAGCTCTGCTGTGCGTCAATAGTCAGTCTGTTTTTTATCACTGAATAGCATTGCACTGATGAATAAGCCACAAATTGTTACTGCGTTCTCATGTTGATGGACGTTTGAAATGTTTCCAGTTTGGGGGGTATTATGAATCGAATTGCTCGAAGGATTTTTTTATTTAAGTATTTTTGTGGAAAGAGAGAGAGAGATAGGTTTTTCTTTGGGAAAATACCTAGGAGTTAATTTGTTGGGTTATAATGTAGGCATACGTTGAACTTAATAAGAAAATGTCAAAAAGGTTCCCATAGTGGTTGTGCTATTTATTTAGCACACTTCATTTCAGAGCTCTGGTTGCTCCATATCCTTACTTAACATAATCTTAGCCATTTTAGTGGGTGTAAAGTAGTACCTGGGTGGGTTTTAATTTATTTTCTCTGATACCAACAAGGATGAGCAATTTTCATGGTTTACCGGCCATTGATATATCCTCTTTTGTGAAATGTCTGTTCACGTCTTTGGCCCATTTTAAAAAGGGAGGGTTGTTTATATTTTTATTATTTATTTGTACAAATTCTTTATACATCCTGGATATAAGTCTTTTGTGAGATGTGTATCGTGAACATCTTCTCTCAATCTCTGGCTTCCCATTTCATTTCCTTCTTGAGCAGAAGTTTGACAGAATAAAATAGCTCTTACAAAAAGTCAATTGTTACTTGAGATAAAAACACCCAAATGAGAAAAAAAATTATACCCTAGGATGAGACCACACTTCCCTATTTTGTTATTAGGAATATTTTATACATACATGCAAAAATGTGTGTATATGCATATGTATACATATTTATATGTACATATATGAAACGTTACATATATCTACAGATGTTTTGATAAACAGAAATTTAAAATTTTTATGAAGTCCAATTTACCAAATTTTTCTTTTATGGTTAGTCCTTTCTGTGTCTGCTCTTAAAAATCTTTGCCAACCCCAAGGTCACGATGATATTGTCTTATAATTTCTTATAGGAGCTTTATAGTTTTAGCTCTTCTGTTTAGGGCTATAATCTATCCAAATTTGATTTTTTTTTTTTTTTTTGGTGAGAAAAATCACCCCTGAGATAACATCCGATGCCAATCCTCCTCTTTTTTGCTGAGGAAGATTGGCCCTGGGCTAACATCCGTGCCCCTCTTCCTCTACTTTATATGGGACGCCACCACAGCATGGCTTGACAAGCAGTGCGTCGGTGAGCACCCAGGATCCGAACTTGCGAACCCTGGGCCACTAAAGCGGAGCATGCGCACTTAATTGCTGTACCACCAGGCCAGCCCCAAATTTGATTGTTGAGTGGTGTGAGGTGAGGTTCATTTATCCAATTTTCCAGCACCATTTATGAAAATATTTTTCCCCAGTGAATTGCTTTAGTGGCTTTGTTGGCACCAGTGGACTGTGTACATGTGTGTCTATTTCTGGACTCTTTTCTTATGCTCCATTGATCTGTTTGTTTATCCATACACCATCATGATTACTGTGGCTTTATAGAAAGTCCTAAAATCAGGTAAACTGAGTCCTCCAACTTCGATTTTCTTTCTCAAGATTGTTTTAGGTATTATGTCCTATTTTCATATGCATTTTAAAATCAACTTGTATAAAAAGTTTGGGATATTGTTTGGGATCACATATAATCTATAGCTCAGTTTGGGTAGAATGGTATCTCAACAATATTGAATTTTCCACTTCATGAACATGGTAGAACTCTCTACTTATTAAACCTTTGTTAGTTTCTCTCAGGAATGCTTTGTGATTTTTCAATATAGAGGTGTTGCACATATTCTGTTAAATTGATTCCTAACAATTTCTTTTGGGTTTTTTTGAATGGTATTTTAAAAGATCTTGTTTTCTAAGTTTCATTTTCCATTTGTTTACTGCTAGGATCATATATTTGCCAATTATTGTCAATATATTGACCTGATAAATTCAATTATTGTTTCCAGTGGTTGTCAGGGATTCTTAAGATTCTGTTTAAACAATCATATCATCTAAAATAAAGAGATCTTTACTTCTCCATTCCAATCTTAAGCCTCTTACTTTTTCACTTCTTTCATTACAGTAGCGAGGACCTCCACGACTGACTAGAAATGATGAAAGCAGACACCTCACCTTGTTCCCAATTTTAGGGGGAGAATGTTCAATACCTCACATTAAGAAGAGGTGAGCTGTAAGCTTTTGTAGATGCACTTTATCAGACTGAGACAGCTCCCTTGTAGTCTCAGTTGGCTCAGAGTTTTATCATGAATAGATGTTGAATTTGCCAAGCGATTTTCTAAATTGATGGAGACGATTATGTTCTTAAAAATCATTTATTTGCTTAATGTGGTGAATTACATTGATTGACTTTCAAATGTCAAACCAAACTTGCATTCCTAGGATAAATCCCACGTGGTCATAGTGAACGAGCCTTTTTATATATTGCTGGATTCAATCTGATTATATTTTGTTGAGGATTTTTGTGTCCATGTCTATGAGAAATATTGGTCTGTAATTTTCTTTTTCGGCAATGTCTTTGCCAGGTTTTGGTATCAGGGTAATGTTGACCTCACAAAATATGTTGGGAAGTGTTCCTGCCTTTTCAATTTTCTGAAAGAGTGTATGTAATATTGGTATTTTTTTCTTAAATTATTGGCAGGATTCAACAGGGAAGCCATCTGGGGCTGATTTTTTCCTTGTTGAAAGGTTTTTAATAATGAACTCAGTCTCTTTTATAAATCTATTCATATTCTCTGTTTCTTGATATTTCAGTATTGGCAACATGTAATTTTAAGCAATTTGTCCATTTCATCTTAGTTGTGAAATTTATTGGCATAAAGTTGTTCATAATATTTCTTTATTATCCTTTCATTTTCTGTAGGATCTGTAGTGATTTCCCCTGGTATTCCTGATACTGGTCATTTCTTTTTCTCTCTTTTTGATTAATCTGTATTGCTAGGAATTTATAAATTTTATTAATCTTTTAAAGAATTGACTTGCAGCTTTTTCTATTTTCTCCATTATTTGTATCCTATTTCACTTATATCTGCTCTTTATCACTGTCTCTCTTCTCCTTACTTTGGGTTTAAGGATGTAATTTGTTCTTCTCTTTTCTAGATTCTTAAGATAAAAACATAGATCATTAATTTTAAATCTTTTTTCTTTTCTAATATAAGCATTTAAAGCAATGCATTTCCCTCTATGCACTGCTTTAGCTGCATCTCAGAAATTTGACATGTTGTATTTTCATTATCATTCAATTCAGATTATTCTTGGGGACTGGCCCGGTGGTGTAGTGGTTAAGTTCGCATGCTCCACTTCTGGCAGCCTGGGGTTCGCAGGTTCAGATCCCGGGCGTGGACCTACTCACCACTCATCAAGCCACACTGTGGCAGGCATCCCACATAAAGTAGAGGAAGATGGGCACGAACGTTAGCCCAGGGCCAATCTTCCTCAGCAAAAAAAGAGGAGGTGTGGCAACAGGTGTTAGCTTGGGGCTAATCTTCCTCACACACACAAAAAAATTATTCTCAATTTCTTTGTGACTCTTTTTTGACCCATATATTATTTAAACATATGCTTAATTTTCAAATTCCAGTGCTATTTCTGTTATTGCTTTTAATATGATTCATTTGCAATTAATGAATACAGTCTATAAGGTTTTAATCCTTTGACATTCATTGAGATTAACTTTATGGCTCAATATGCTCTGTCTTGATGAGTATTCCATTTGCACTTGAAAAGAATGTGTATTCTGCAGTTTTGGGGTATAAGGTTCTATAAATATCACTTAGATTGTTGTAAGTCAGGTTCCCCAGCCAGGAAGTAGACTCTGCCATGGGGATTTGCAGGCAGGAAGTTTGCTGGAGAGTGCTCCCATGATTAGCAACTGTGGGCAAATACAAAAAGCAGAAATGGGCTGAAAGAGGGGTTGAACTGGAAAACAGTTTTAACAGAGGCCTCAGTTGATCTTATTGGGAGCATGGAGCTGGGGCATCTCTTTAGATTTCCTCATCTTCCAGCCACTCTGCTGCCCTGTACTCTGTCCGCTGACTTGTCAAACCAATAAAACTGCAGCCTCTGCTTGGTTCTAGCTGCTCCACACCGTGTAGATGGGGGACAGCTTTCAGGGAAGAGCCACAAAAACGTGGATCTCAGTGGGTGTGGTTCCCTTCTTTCAGGGGTGAAATCCCCTCCAGAGTCTACCTACTTTTTGTTTCTCTCCAGGCACCTCAAATAGTTTCTTTTAAATATTTTATCCTAAGTTTATAATTATCATCTGTGAGAGGGTTAGTCCAACACAAGCTACTGAGCATTACTGGAACTGAACCTCTTCCATTTCTTAAACACCAGACAGAAAAGTTAACAAAATGTTAAAGAGTCCTTAGAGATTAATTAACAATCCCTTCTTTGGGAACTCTGGTCAACCTTACACTGGTGGGACTTCCCCACCTTCAGAAGAATCTCCTTATGATCTTCTGACCAACCCCAACGTTAGTCAGAGGCTCCTCCTGTAACTTCTCCCCACTGCAGGCCCCCGGGGAGCTTACAGTCAGAGAAAGCGAGTCAGATAATGAACAAGTGAACAATATTTATGGATTGGAGCAAGTGCTAGCGAGGAATACACAGTGTGCCATCATAAAGATTAACATGAGGGAGGGTGAGGGAAGGCCTCTTTGAGGAGGTGTCCTTTAAAGTGAGACACGAAGGATGAGGGGAAAGGGAAATGTATATGCAAAGGTCCTGAGGCAGGAATGAGCCAGGCACATTTGAAGAATAGAACAAAGGCCAGCTCAACCAGGAAATAAGAAGATTCTTATAAGAAAGTGCTTAGAGAAGTAGAGAGGGGCCAGATCGTGAAGGGCCATACTGAAAATAATTTTGATTTTAACCCAAGTGTGAAAGTAAGCCATTGGAGGGTTATACACGAGACAGACATTATCTAGTCTAGCCGGCCACTGTAAGGGAAATAGACTGTAGAGGATGAGTATGGAAGAGGCCAGACAAATTAGGAGGCTGTTGCAGTCACCGGGGTCCTCAGGCGTGAAAGAAGGGAGTTGGATTATGAGATTTGCAAGGTGTCTTCCTGTTCTGTGAGTCATTCACTTCTTGTGCCACTAGACGCTGGATATCTCTTCAACGCCAAACTTAATCTGATGGTGGGACAAGGTGAGGATGAGAGGGATTCTGGGAGGAAAAGGGGCAGGAAGAATCTCTGGGACAGAATCCAGTGGGCCAGCTAAGTACTCAGCCCCAGGCTGCCCCACCAACGGCCACTAGAGGGCAGGAGTGACCACACCAGACAGGAAAAATAAAAAACACTTGAGAAAGCTTACTTCTTGGAGGCTGTGGCATGAAGGGAGACTTTACTGGGAAGGGTGAAAAAATGGTTGGAGTCTTCTAAGAATTGGTGGAGCCACGAGACAGAAAACACAGGTTTTGCATCAAAGATGGAAAAACCTCCGTAAGAAGGAGAGCTGCCCACGGTGGCACCAGCTACTTTGGGAAAAGATGAGCAGTTGATCAGCCTGGACAGGAGAATGGACATCTCCGCTCAGGGTCTCACAGACACCCCAGATTCATTTCCTTGCTCATTTGCAGATGAATTTATGCACCTGGGCCCCCCACTTCCTCCCAGAAGTACCACTATCTGTCCACTGACTTAGGCCAGAAACCTGAGTCTCATACTTTGCTCCTTCTTAACCCTCACCAGTTTCAGCCACTCAGTCACTAGACCTTGTCAATCATGTCTCCCCAAACATCTTTCATATCATCCTTTCCTCTCCATCATTCCTATCATAGTCTTGGTTTACATGCTGCTGAGCTAAAAACTGGGCCAAAGACCTTAACAGACACGTCACCAAAGAAGATGCACAGATGGCAAATAAGCACATGAAAAGATGCTCCACATCATACGTCATTGGGGAAACGCAAATTAAAACAACGAGATACCACCACACACCATTAGAAGGGCCAAAATCCAGAACACTGACAACACCAAGTGCTGGCGAGGATGTGGAGCAACAGGAACTCTCATTCACCACTGTGAGAATGCAAGATGGTACAGCCACTTTGGAGGACAGTTTGGTGATTTCGTCCAAAGTTAAACATACTCTGACCAGATGATCCAGCAACTGCACTCCTTGGTATTTACCCAAAGGAATTGAAAACTTATATCCACACAAAAACCTACAGACAAATGTTTATTCCTAATCACCAAAACTTGAAACCAACCAAGACGTCCTTCGGAAGGTGAATGAATAAACAAACTGTAGTACATCCAGACAATGGAATATTATTCAGCAATAAAAATAATGAACTAGGAAGCCATGAAAACATATGGAGGAAACGTAAATGCATATTACTAAGTGAAAGAAGCCAATCTGAAAAGGCTACATACTGTATGATTCCAACTATATGACACTCTGGAAAAGGCAAAACTATGGAGATAGTAAAATGATCAATGGTTGCCAGGGATTGCAATCGGCGGGCTGGGGGGGTGATGCATAGGCAGAGCACAGAGGATTTTTAGGACAGTGAAAATACTCTGTGTACCATAATGATGAATACATGTCATTATACATTTGTCCAAACTCATGGAATAAACACCACCAAGAGTGAACTATAGTGTAAACTACGGACTTGGGTGATTATGACGTGTCAATGTAGACTCATCAATTGTAACAAATGTACCACTTTGGTGGGCAAGTTGATAATAAGGGAGGCATGCATATGTAGGGGCAGGGAGTATATGGGAAATCTCTGTGCCTTCCCCTCAATTTGTTATGAACCTTAAATTAAAAGTATGTTTTACTGAAAAAAAAAAAAACAGATCCTTCAAGTGTGGGACCTCTACCGAAGCCAGGCTAAGGACCACCGTGGCCTCAGCACTCTGGTGCTGGACACAGCTGGACAGAGTAAGACTGAAGGTTAGGCTCACGGACCCTGGAACCAGACTGCCTGTGTTCTAATCCCAGCTCTGCTACCGACTACCTGCACGGCCTCAGGTAAGTTTCCCAACCTCCCTGTGCCTCAGTTTCCTCATCTGTAAAATGTGGACAGCACCTATTTTATAGGGTTCTTGTGAAAATTAAGTGTCTTAATACATGTAAAGTATCTAGAGGAGTGCCTGGCCCACGATGACAATCTGTTAGCTGTTGTCATTATTCTGGTGGTTTTTTAGACAGTGTGTTTCCCAGTGCCAGGAGGTCTGACAGTGTGGACAGCTTTGGTTTGGGAGGCAACGTGGCAGGGACTGCAGTATTTATACGAGAACGGGCTTTGGATGGATCTGACGTTGAGACCCAGTCTGCCTCTTGTGGCTGAGTAACACCCAGGCCACAGGTTCTTAATCTGCAAAGTGGGCGTGCTAATCTCTGCCCTTCCTACCCCACAGGTCTTTGAGCAAACCAAACTAAAATGCACTAAATTCCTTTTCAAAATATTTACTTTTTTAAGTTAACATTGTTAACCTAATAAGTAAAATTGACTTTTTCGTATACAGTTCTGTCAATTTTAACACATTCATGCACCCACCACCACAACTAGGGTACAGAACAGTTCCACCACTCCACATGAAATTGCATTTTAATCTTTAAAGTGCTCCGTGAATGTCGGTGGCTTGGTGTTTCACTGGATAACACCTGGCTCTCCTACAATGATACACTAGATAAGAAATACTCCAGGCCTGGCACATTTCTTAGAATATCAAGGAAGAAGATGAATTCCGATGATTGAACTTCCTGCTCACCAGTTGCCCTTGTACTGGCTGTTCCTTCCCCTGGAACATCCTTTCTACGGACACCTGCATGGCTCACCCCTTCATCTCCCTGGCAAATGTCACCTTCTCAGCGAGGCCGCCCCGGACCACCCACGGGTAAACTGTCTGGAACTTCCGACCTCTCCTACGTTACTCCACTTGCTCTTTTTTCCATAGCACGCATCACCTCCCATAAACTACGTAATTTACTTATTTTGCTTATTGTTGACTCTCTGCTCCCTCTGATAGGATGTAAGCCCCTCAAGGATCATTGTCTGATTTGTTCACTGAGGCATCCCAAGCACTTAGAAAGATGCCTAGCACATAGTAGGGGCTTAATAAATATTTGTTGAGTGAACTTGTTTGAAAATAACATGAATGAAATTAAACTAACCTTATCTTTTGTTTGTGAAAACTAAATGTGTGATTATATTAAAAAAAGCAGCCATCACAGTGCCTGACACATAAGCCTAAGTTGAACCCAAGTTGGAATAATGCGAAGGAATATCTGATTTCATTTTTCAGTGAGCTCGTCCCCCATGTAAACACACCAGGACTCATAAATTCTCTCTCTCCACCTTCCGCTCAATGAGCACTGATTTTCTTTTTCTTTCCCCATTAGGAGCCAGCATTTGGTTAATTAAGAGCTGCTAAAACTCTTCCTGCAGGAGCAGAAAGTTTAAAAATTCATGGAGACAACATGGGCTGGGCTTCATCAATATATTGATGAGCACAGGCAGTGTGGGAGTCTAGGGAGAGCCTGAGCACCGAGGGCGCGCGCCACTCAAGTTGCAAAGCTAAGAGATGCTTAACTTCCTGAAAAAAGGTCCATCGCACATCTGTCAAGGGAGCAGCGCCATTTCCTCATACAGACCTGCAGCCTTTCATCCTCAGAGCTCGTTTCCAGCCACATCTACATGAAAGCTGTCTTTGATGAGTTCAGATCCGCTCACAGAGGCCTAGATCTCCTAGGAGTGGCAACACTCTCGTTCCCACAGACACTGTGGGTCCCCAGCCAACGAGGATTCGAGCTTCGGAGCTAGGATTTGTGGAGGAGTGAGACTTGTGCACCAACAACCCCCTCCCCTTGTTGGAGAACACCTGGGGTGTCAGGAAATTTTGTGGGAGAGAGTCTCCTAGAGATCAAGAGAAGTGAGAGTCTTCCATTTTTTCAAGACCACCCTCCCCAAGCCAGAAATGCCAAAACAGGATCACAAAAAAATGTTCATCAAGATGAACATTTACATCTAGCAAATTAAAGCTTTTAACCTAAAGTTATGAAGCAATTACAAGTGTGTTGTCCATAAAATAATTGCAGGATTTATTTACAAAAAGAACTTATAGAGCTCTCCAGGCAGTGCCAGGCAGGACTGGGACACAAGCGTGATGTCATCTGACCATCATGCCAGCTGGCCTCTGATTAACAAGACCTTCATCTGAAGGTCATGTCAAAAATCTAAGCAGAGGCCCTTAACAAGTTGAGGTCTGGAGCCAGATGGTCATCTTGGGCCCCTCTGTGCTTGCTGCCCATGAGGGGACCTTCAGAATAAATTAAGGTGATTTTTAGCGATGTTAACTTGCTGTAAAATAAGCCCTATGTGATTTTTGGGTATATTTCACTATATTATTTCTAGGCTTTTTCATTCTAAACTGGGGCCGGAGAGGTGCCCACCTTGGTGATCATCTAGAATGCTGGCCCCTCTGGGCAAGATCTTCTCCTGGGGGTGCACAGCTCTGCCCACTTCATGCCTTCATATTCCCGCCAGCCAGGCTCAACCCTGAAGACACCATTTTGCTTACAGTCTTCCCTAGTTCTGCACTCCATGGATTCTGTCTCTTCACTGGCTCTGGGATCCAATCCCATCTCTCTCTTCCCCTCGTTGCCAGGCCACCCTCATCTCTCACAGGTGCAAGTGCTACGGCCCTCCAGTCCCTTCCTCACCTCTAGAGCACTTAGACTAGACACGATCAGATCACTTCCTGCAGAAAACTTTCCTGTGGTTGCCCATGGCCTCCAAG
Source organism: Diceros bicornis minor (assembly GCF_020826845.1). NCBI lineage: Eukaryota > Metazoa > Chordata > Mammalia > Perissodactyla > Rhinocerotidae > Diceros > Diceros bicornis. The sequence continues at coordinate 16,017,172 of NC_080764.1, read as the reverse complement.
ATAAGGTCCTTCACATTCAGGCTGGAAACTCCAGCCCTCTCTCCTCCAGCTTGGAACAGACCACTCCTGCCCCCACCCCATCCTCATCGCCCTTCTCTGCCTAAATCTCACCCATCTGTTGACTCACTCTTCAGGATGCCTGCCCTCATCCTCTGCTCTACATATGCCAAATGTGGGGTTCCCTGAACATGGCAGGCCCTCTCTCAAGGACAGCCCTCACACACGCAGCCATCTCTGCTCAACACAGCCTTCTACTCCTTCACAGCATGGTTAATTTAAGTCTCTCCTTCCTTCAGAACTCATGTCCTGCATCACTTAGTCAGGACGGCCTTCTGGACCACCCCCAGCACACTCCAGGATGAGGAAGCGGGTGTTCCAGTGTTCTATCAACCACTCTTGGGTTTCTTTCTATGGTAGGCTGATTGCACTGTTGATTTACAAGCCTCAAAATCTAATACGCACCCACATCACCTGGGACACTTTCTAACAATACAAATTTCCAGGCTTCACCTTCAGAGGCGCTGATTCTGTAGGCTGGAAAAGTGGCCTGGAATCCGCATTTAACCAGCTCTCCAAATGATCCAAGTGGTCTGCTGCAATTGGTCCATGTGCCACCTTTTGAGAAACACTTCTCCAGACCAGATCTCCAAGATGGCAAGTGCATCCCATAGAGACTTCCAAGATGGTACATTGGAGTGCAGGAAAAAAACTGAACTCTTATTTCAAAATTTTTGATCTCTCCCCTAAATTTCTTTTCTGTGTGTACCTTTTATAGACACAATATATTAGTGAAATATTCATGATTTGTAAATAAATATGCCTATGTTAGGGTGGGCCATGTTGTAGTTTCAATTATCAGCCACAAGTCTTCACCTCTGCCAGAATCTACACGGTTTGCCAAGTGACTTTGCAGTTCCTTCCACTAGAAGCTGAGTGACTCCTCTGACCACTGACTTTGGGCCCAGCCATGGGACTAGTTTTGGCTGAGGGAATGAGGGCAGACCTGACAGTGCACCAGTTCTGCACCATGGACCTAAGAGACACCATGTGTTTCTACTTGCCCTCTTGCACTTCCACCATTGCCATGACAACACGGCCATGGGTTGGCCCAAGGATCCAAGGAGGAGGAGAGACACGGGGAGAAGACCTGGACTCAAGCTCCTCAGAGCCACCCAGACAAGCCCAGCCAAGATCAGTCAACTCCCAGTCTATCTGAAGAGATGTGGCAAAACAAATGCTTATCATCCACGCCATCAACAGTTCATGGTTGTTTGTTACAGTAGTGACTCCTGATGCAGCAATGATTGGTTTAGACTTCAAGGTCACTGAGGGAAGGGTTTGTATTTCAGCTCTGCATCCATAGCACCTTGTAAGCCCTCAGCAAATAATAAAATGAATGAATGAATAAATGAATGGAGTCTTTCTCTATTTCCTGAGAAAATTCTAATCAATACTCTCTGTGGCCTTGTTTGAAAGGATTTAGGATTAACTCACTTTTTCAAAACCATCTACCAGGTCTGGACTCCTGGGGGTCCCCAGGTCACCTTTTCTGACAGTCAAACTCAGTGCTTGGTCTCCAAGGGTTCCCCAGTCTTGTGCATAATCCTCAGGTCAAAATACTACTCCTAATACCCCTAAAATTCAATCTCTGAGTGGCCCAAGGGCTGACCTTGGCCTAGGTTCTTTTCTTGTCTTTGACCAGTTGGGCTCTCCATTTCACCAGCCCCCAGTAATCCAACGAGATCCCAGTGTCCAATCTCTGCCTTGAATCCATGAGTGGGGTCCCAGAGCCCTTCCCCAAGAATGGGCCCTGCTGGGGTCCTGTTGCCTCTAGAAGGATCAACTTCCCAACTCCTGGGAGAGCATCTGAGACTCCTAGAGCTATGGCTGCCATGCCCATCTACCTGGTTATAAACCGAAACCCTTGCCTCTTCCAGAATCAGAGCTGAGAATGCTCTGCTCCTTCTGTCTCTGACAAAGAAAACCCCAAAAGCCTCTGTGTCCTGTTTTTGATGAGAAAACCTGGCTACTGTAAACGCTGGAAAAAATTAGTATCCAAGGGAACATCTGAGTCTCAACACATCACTGTGGGTCTGACTGTTCCCCATGCTCACATCCCTGGAACAGCAACTGCCTGAAGGTCTTCTGGGCCACACCTCACTCTGCAGCAACAGACGAGAGAACAGAACATTTGGATTATCTCTAAATGAAGTCAGGAAGTTTTGAGGTTTGGCTACACCACCGGGGTGCAGAGTGTGGCTAGGAGTAGGGGGATGCAGTGCAGGGTCCATCGATGGTGGGCAACTCACATCTGGAATATCCCCCTAGCAGAGCTCCCTGTACCTCATCTTGCATGTGGGCCTGCTCAGAAAATGCAAGTTGGGCAGCATCAACTCCATCCATTTACAAAGGGCACTTCCAAGAAGGCTCCTTCTTAGAAAAGGAATCCGGGCTCTCTTTCCTTCCCTCTTCCCTTCATCATGTCTTCCTTCCCTTCCTTCTTTTCCTCCTTCCTGGTTCTTTATCTTCCAATTCTCCATTAAATCAGAGCTGCTTTTTCAGGAACTAATTTTGAATTTGAAAGGGACTTGGGAGTTGATACTGTTTCTTACTCAATACAGAACTCCCTTCTATAGTGTTTGTGATGTAAAATTAATTGCTGTCATTCACTGAGCACCTACGAAGTGTCAAACATTCTGCTAGAACATATATATCTATATATATATATTCTAATTCAGATATTAATTAGAATCTGTCATGTAGGTATTATCATTTCCTTTAAACAAATAAAGTGATAACCTCAGAGGGGTTAAATTTCTTATCCAAGGTCAAACAGCATGTCAGAGGCAGAAGCAGAGTTCCTATTTGTGTATTACAGTGCCTAAAATTCTGAAGTAGAATCTTAAAGAGGATTCAGTTCAATGACCTCATTTTATGAATAAAGAGACAAGAGCCTAGCAAAGAGAAGTGATTTTCATTGAACATTGGTTCATTTAATCACCATAACAACCACATGAGATATAAACCATTATTAACATTATCTCCACTTTATAGATGTGAACACTGAGGCACAGAGAGATGAAGGCACTTGACCAAGGCCTTATGTCTGGTTAAATGGTGGAGCTGGGATTCAAACCATTTCATTCAATGGTATCAGACCACTTCAGACCATTCAAACCAAGCGGTCTGGGTCCTGGGTCCAGTTTTAACCACAGGATGTTGCCTTGCCAAGATGCAGACAGGATCAGAAGCAGCCAAGGACAGAGCACAGAGGGAGCCCAGCCGTGACACCCAGGAGCCTGCCCTGTGCTCTCCAGTTTCATCATCAGTGGGGACCACAGGTGGCAATCAAATTTCACGCAAGTGGAGGGAGCACAGAGTGGCACGGCCTCAGGATTCCCTTGTGCTTATTACAGCTCCCTCCTTGTCAGTGCCGGGCCCAGACGTCATCTGTGCAATGCTAATGTGCACCAGCTTCAGAGAGAGCCACGCTGCTGCCCTTTCACGTGACTGGGGGGGAAGCTGAGAATGCAGCTGCCAGTGTGACCAGCAAAGCACTTGAACCGCTGCTGCCCAGCAAAAGGCAGATAGTCTTTTCGGGGCAACTGTGGCCAGATTTATGGCACTTAATTTCCAGTCTCCAGGCTGCATGATCCATGATGTTTGCTGGGCAGAGGGAGGGAGTAGGCAAGCAGGGGCTCCACGCAGGTACAGCCACATGCAGGTATAATACCAACGTGACGAGGATGGTGGTGGTGGTGGTGGTGGTGTCGGCTACCTTTACTGAGCCTCTTCAAGGAGCCAAGGGCTGCACGGATGGCCCATAGATGGTCCCCAACCCTCACAACAACCCGCCCAGGAAGTGCTATCACCCCCATTTTACAGAGAAGAAACTGAGGTCCAGAGATGATAAGTAATTTACTCATGGTCACTCGACTTGTAAACAATAATTACAGTTCCATCAGGCACTGTTCTAAGCACTTGACACGTAGTAACTCATGCCATCCTTCCTCCAGCCTTACAAGGTAGGTGTGCTATTCTGTCCTGCACCGTGCAGAGGTGGACACCGAGGTCCAAAGTTACGCTGCTGCTAAGTGGCAGAGCTGCGATTCAAACCCAGGCAACCTGGCTCTGGTGGGCATGGTCCTAACCACTCGGCAGCACTGCCCCTCCATGGTATTAGGATGCAAAGCCAGGTCTGTCTGGGGCCAGGGCCTATTGATTTTCCATCACATTGTGGGGACTCGAGCCTCCATGAGCCTGGAATCTGTCTTCTTGTGTGCCTTACACTTGGCTCAGCTATACGGAGCTGCTTAGAGTTCCCCATCCCCTACGTCCTGCCTCCACACGATGGTTTCACACCTCTACTCCTTCTGCCTGGCACGACCTCTTTGCTCTCCTACATTCCTCAGCTGGTTCCTTCTGACTCAGCTCATCCCCTTCTCCTCTGGGGAGGCGTCCCTCACTCCTCTCACCAACCAATCAGGACTAAGAGAGCTTCTCTGTGTCCCTGCAGAGCCCTGTGCGTGCCCGTCACTGCAGCTTTGGGGACGGACCAAGATTGGCTGTGGACTCATTGAGCTGGAGAAGGTGGTAGGCAGAGCCGGGCACCCAGAGTCAAGGAGAGACGCCAACATTGCCAAGGTCCGGGAACCAGACGTGGCGTTCCTTCCTGCTGGGTCAGAAAACATATGGAGCCAAATAAGTAACCTTCTCCCTAGAGACAAAGGAGACTTGTCAGAGGCTCACTCAGGAGGCTCACCTCATGCCTGAGGATGTGAAGGGAGGGCTGAAATGAGGGAAAACACCAGCCACTGGGGTGAAGCCATTGACAGGTGAGAGAGAGAGGGGGAGACAGAGACAGAGAGACAGAGAGAGACAGAAAGACACAAAGAAAGAGAGACAGAGAGAGACACAGAGAGAGAGACGGAGACAGAAAGAGACAGAGACAGAGAGAGAGACAGAGAAACACAGAGCGAGAAACACAGAGAAGAAAGACACAGAGACAGAGAGAGGCAGAGAGACAAAGAGAGAGACACACACAGAGACAAGGTCAGAGAGAGACAGAAAGAGACAGAGCAAGATAGATACAGAGAGATACAGACAGAGATAGAAAGAAACAGAGAGACACAGAGAGAGAGAGAGACACACAGAGAGACAGAGACAGACAGAGAGAGAGACACAGAGAGAGATAGATACAGAGAGACACAGAGACAGAGAGAGACACAGAGAGAAAAAGACGGAGACAGAGAGAGACAAAGAGAGACAGGGAGAAACAGAGAGACAGAGAGAGACAGAGACAGAAAGAGATAGAGACAGTGAGACAGAAAGAGACAGAGAGAGAGAGAGAGACAGAGATAGAGACAGAGAGAGGGCACACCACTGCTGAGCCCAGGCTGTGAGGACCACAGCATTCAATCTTACCACCTTCAGCTGCCTCCGGCCTCCCGCCTGAGCTTGGACAGGGCAGATGGCCAGCCTGGCGGGGCTCCTGGCGGCCAGGTGCCATCCTAATGAGGAATTTAGCAAGTTCACTCTGGAGAGCAAAGGCATGCTATTAGGCATCTTCATCACGTCCAGAACAGAACTCCTAATTTCCTGCCATCTCCCCCACCCCAAACTGCCCCTTTTCCATCCCCCCCATCTCAGTCAATTACCCAGTGGTTTAAGCCAGATATGTAGGGCTAGTCCGTGATTCTTCCCTCTCCAGCCTCCCACACCCAGGCCATCATCAACAGTGTGTCCAACACAAGCTCTGAATCCACCTACTTCTTTCAAGTCGTCACCAGTAGGGTCCCAGCCAAAGCCACCATCACCTCTCACCTGGACCAACAGGGAAGCTCTCCTCTGCCTCCCCACCCTTCAGTGGCCCCCACTGGACTTTGGATGGCATTCAAGCTTCTTTCATGGCCTGTGGGGCCGACATCATCTGGACCCCCTGCCCCCTTGCTCATTTTCTACAGCCAAACTGGCCTTCTTTCTATTTCTCCAAGAGCCAACCTCACTCCCAGGACCTCCCTGCCCTACCACCCTCAGGCCTCTGCACCTGCCGTTCCCTCTGCTGGAATGTTCTTCTCTCACTCCTGCCCTTGCCGCCTCCTTGTCACTCAGGTGCCACCTCCAATGCCACTTCCCCAAAGTTCTTCCGCGACCACTCCTTCTAATCTCGACCTTTGTCCTCCCACCCATACCAACTAGATCTTCTTCCATTATCCGGCGCATTTGTAGCGGGAATGGTTTCACTTCCCGACAGATGTCCCCGTGGCCTTGCCACTCAGTCCTCTATTCCTGGCACCTCACACAGGACCCGGATGCAGCACCGGCACAGTGGGTACTTGGTAATCATCTGTTGAAGACTCCGGGACCCCGGCCGGGCGTGGGCTGTGCCCCGGCAGAAACACAGTTACCCTGTGGGGCTGGACCTGGGAGGGGCATGCCTGTGGAATCACACAGAGCCATGCACTGTGGCACCCCTGCTCCCACGACTCTGCCTGATGGAGAGAGCGGGCACAGGCAAGGAAGTGACTTGTCCAAGGTCACTCAGCAAAGTGGAGGCCAGGCCAAGCCCAGAACGCAGGTCTCCCGAGTCTTCAGCCAGTGTTTTATTCTGACTCCAAAATAACTGCAATTAAAATACAAGATTCTTAGGATATCAGTGCATCCTTGCTAGGCACTCGCTTAACCCTCTCCAGACAGGGAGCACTTTTCTTCTAAATAACAAACTAACAATAACCTCCATGTGGCAGCCTGCTTACTCAAGCGCTGAGCTAATTACAAGCATCGTCTCACGAATCCTCACACAACCCTGTGAGGCAAATACTACTCTTAACCCCATTTTACAGATGAGAAAACTGAGGCTCAGAGAGGTTCAGCAATTTGCAGAACATCATGTTCCAGGTAACTGGCAAATTGAATCTCGCCTCTGGATCAGTCTAGTCTATCTCCGGATGCAGCCCGTCAATCACTGTGATGCCGTGGTTTGCTGGCCCAGCCTCCTCCCAAAGCTCCTGGCACCAAGCATCAATGGGTACTCTTTGAACACCTGGCACCCACTGGGCGCACTCTGGCAGACTCTGCAGTGCCCTTCCCCTTGCAGAGCCTGAGTCAGGTCACTGGCTCAGGAAGTTCTGCAACAGTCCCCTCTTGTAGGCTAGGGACACTGCCAGACTGAACGGTCACTGAAAGGAGCAGGTGTGCACAAGGCTAGCACGCATATCTTCATTAAAGGGGGGTGGGCTACCACCACTGGCTCACTGTGTGACCCTAACAATGATGATGATGCTGATGATGATAGTAGCAGCTAATATTTATATAATGCTTCCTATGTGCGGGGTACCGTTGGAAGCCCTGTTTATATACTAAGCCAATTAGTCCTAATAGAAATTCTTCGTTATTATCCACTTTACACACAGAGGAAACGGACGCCCAGAAAGGGAGAGTAACCTGCCCAGCTGCCACCACGATTCAGTGTGGAGCCAGGCTTCGGTCCAGAGGATTTGGCTCCTCACCCCACACTGTCAGCATCCCCCTCGGCAAGCCATTCCATCACCTCCATGTTCTTCTCACATTTGTGAAATGAAGGGTTAAGTCCTAAAGAACTCAGATGCAAATCTTTGATTCTCACTTTTAATTGAGTCAGAAATAGAATATTAACTTTTACTTTTTTTTTAACAGTTTTTTTATTTATTTACTTTTTTATTTTTTTGTGAGGAAGATCAGCCCTGAGCTAACATCCGTGCTAATCCTCCTCTTTTTGCTGAGGAAGACCGGCTCTGAGCTAACATCTATTGCCAATCCTCCTCCCTTTTTTCCCCCAAAGCCCCAGTAGATAGTTGTATGTCATAGCTGCACATCCTTCTAGTTGCTGTATGTGGGACGCGGCCTCAGCATGGCCGGACAAGCAGTGCGTCGGTGCGCACCTGGGATCCGAACCCGGGCCGCCAGTAGCGGAGCACGCGCACTTAACCGCTAAGCCACAGGGCCAGCCCCTGATTCTCACTTTCAGGGGCAGGAACCAGACACAGGAAAGTGGTTTCTTTCTCTGCCTTCCTCTATCCTGGTTTCTAGTAATACTTGTCAGACTGTATTAACAATAACAACATGGACTAAATTCTTGCTACTTGCCAGGCACTTGGCGAAGCACTTCACCTGCACTCTCCCTCCCTCCTGTACACCTAGCAATCCTGTGAAGATGGTTCTAGTATCCTGATTTTAGAGCTGATGCATCTGAGGCTCACAGAGAGTCAGTAACTTGTCCAAAGTAACACAGTGAGGAAGTGGCGAAACTCTAACCAGGGTGGTCTGATTCCAGAGTCTAGGCTCTTTTCCACAAGTTTTGACTATTTCTTCGCCCTCCTCCCTCTTCAGGAGCAACTGAGCTGGAGCGCAGGAAAGGTGTTACCTGGGCGCAGGGCTAGCTGGGGGCTGAAAAAATGCTTGAGGGAGTGACACTGAATTAACAAATGAATGAGTAGATGAAAAGAAGGAAAGAGGAAGGGGCAGAGAAAGAGAAGAAAATTAGGATGGAAGGAATGAAAGAAGAAAAAGAATGGAGTGAATGAATAAAATAATAAAACTAAATAAAGAAAAGAAATAAAAAGCATAAAAACAGAAGACTCAGAAAACGAAAAAACAAAAAAGGAATAGATTAGAATGCCCGAGCTGCCACGTGAGCCTTGAGAAGTGGCTGGCTTTAGCCAAGCAGCAGTAATGCCCCCTTAGGCCACGAGCTATGATACCCAATGGTTGATGACAAGCGACAGGCAGAAGGAAGCGCCCGCGGGAAGCAGAGCTTTCACATCCTGGCATCGTTTCCACCGAAAGATCCCCAGCCAGCCTCTTAACTCCTTGCAGGGTGCTGCCCTCTCCCAAGGAAGGGCTTTTTCACAGCCGGGATGGAGAGGGCCGCCTCCTCCAGCCCCTGCAGGAAACAGCCATTCCTGCTGCCCTCAGTCCAACCACTGAAGAAAGGCCAGACTCACCTTCAAGCCCACCACACTCTCTTTCACCTCCACTGACTCCACAGAGGGTCAAGTTAGGAATCTCGACCAGGAGTCAGGCTAGAACTCAGCCGTTCTCCCCTCCCTGGACTGTACCGCCATCACCTGAGGTAGTGACGGACCCCTGAGCTGCTGGAGGAAGCCCCAGGGCTGTTCTGGGACTTCTCCTGCCTCTCGGCCCCAAAGCCCCAGGACTCTGTCCTGCAGAGCAGAGAGCCCTGGTTGGGAAATCCTGCTTCACTTCCCAGGGCCTCTTTCCCGTAAAAGGTGATGCCCCGCCAGGATCATCTGCATCATTATGAATGTGTACCACCATAAAGTGGGCATCTTCAGTGTGCCAGGCTCAGCGCTGAGCAGTGAGGGTCTCTTTCCAGCCTCATGGCAATCCTGGGAGATGGGCATCACTAGCCCCATGTTAAGGATAAAGAAATCCATGTTCAGGAGGTAAGATGACACGCCTAAGGTCACCCAGCCAGTATGGCATGGAGCCAGGACTCAAATTTGGGTCTGTCTCATCCCAGAGCCCATGCTCAAAGCTGCTATCCCACGACGCCTCCAGGTAGGCGTTTTAGCCTCTACACTTGTCTATTTATGATAACGCTCCCTCACCTCCTTTAGCTCTCTATTCAAATACCACCTTTTAAAAAGTAGCAGCCCTTCCCCCAACACCCCTTCTCCTCTTCCCTACTTTGGTTTTCTCCGTAATACCCATTACCATCCAACATGTTACATATTTAACTCTAGTAGTGTATTGTATCTGTGCCCCCTCCCTCCCAATCTGAATGTGATCCCCATGAAAACAGGGAATTTTCTGTATTTTTTTCACCCTCATCTCTCCAGCACCGACAAGAAAAGGTTGGCGCTTGTTAAGCATTCAAAAGATATTCGTGAATCAAAGAGACTGAGTGAATCCATATCTTGTACTGTCGATGGTTTCTTAGATGCCCCTGGATTACAAGCTTTTTGAGGACAGGGATCGTATTCAATTCGTCTTCATATAGCCCCATAACAGAGAAAAGGGGTTTATTCTGGGTGTGGGATGAACGAAAGGGACGCTCTGACACTCCCTCCATCTCTCTCAACCTCTAGCTCAGATGTGCGTCATGTCTTCCATGGACCACTGCAAAACCCTCCTTCCTGGTCTCCCTACATCCAATTAGGTCTCCTCCAAATCCATTTCCATAGCATAGACTGTCAGAGACACTTCTAAAACACAAACCTGATGTCACTACCCAGGCAGCCACTCCCCTATGTACGTCCGAGCTCTCCCACACAGCGCTGAGACCCTTCCTGATCTGTGCCAGCTTCCTCTCCAGCCTCATCTGCACCATGGTGCCCTTGCACGTTATGTTCACCAACACTTATTTGCTCACCTGCCCTGTGGTCTCAGGCCTTTGCACATGCTCTTCCTGCTTCCTGGAATGCCATCCTGTTTTGTTCTCCTCTAAGCCCCTCCCCCTCCCATTGGATCAGTGACTCCGTTCATCTTTCAAAACTCAGCTCAGATATCCTTCGCTTAGGAAGCCTCTCATGAACTCCTTGTCTCCCTCCACCAAGGAAACTTCAAAACTCTCCCAGATTACGTCGCACTCCTTCTGCACTGTCTGGAGGTCTTTTGCACAGCAAATTCAACTACCCAATTGCTGTGGACTGAATATTTGTGTCCCTCACCAAATTCATATGTTGAGGCCCTAATCCCCGACGCGATGGAGATGGGCCTTTGGGAGATAATTAGGTCATGAGGATGGAGCCCTCATGATGGGATTAGTGCCCTTCTAAGAAGAGACACCAGAGAGAGCTTGCTTCCTCTCTCCCTGCTCTCGGCCATGTGAGGGTGGCCATCTGCAAAGCAGGAAGAAGGCTCTCACCAGAACCCAACCAGGCTAGCACTCTGACCGCGGATCTCCCAGCCTCCGGAACTGTGAGAAATAAAGGTCTGTTGTTTAAGCACCCAGTCTATGGTCATTTGTCATAGCAGCCTGAACTTAGTGAGACACCAACGCAGTTGAGAACCTTGAAATAAAGGGGAAAAGGCCCCAGGTCCCCAGTCTACAGCACCCCTCTCTGAACTTTACAAAAAAAAGAAAAGCTCTTTAGTCAGATCCTATTGATTCTTCCTTAGGAAACAATGCATGTACATTTGGTCGTTTGCCTTCTCTGACTTCAGCCAAACAGATGTGGTAAATCAGGAAGATTTGTTGGAGGAAACTACTAGCTCCTTGAAGCAGGGGAAGTTAAGGAGAAGAACAGATTTAGAAGAACTCTAAAAACATAATGATCTAGGGCCATTTAGTATAAGGGCAAACAGTCTTACATATAACAACTTTTAGGGGCATCATGATATTACAAGACTTTATGTTGCTCTTTCAAATCTCATAAAGGATATACCAAATTGTTATTAACTAGACAACAAAGAATAAAAATAGCAAGTTTTAACCCAAAGACTGAAATCAAAAAAGAAAAGTCTCTTAACATAAAATTTTACTATTGAAATAGTCCCTACATGGAATAACTCTAAGAATAAGGGACAATAGTGACTGGTCCATAGTAAATGCTGTATGTGTGTTATTGCTGCCAGTACTACTTCTCCTCCTATTCAGACTCTGAAGATGCCCCTAGAGGGTTTATGTAGCATAACAGTCCAAGGTGTGGGCTCTGAAGTCAAAACTACCTGGATTAATATCCCAGCTCTTCTATTTCCTAGCACTGTGACCTTGGGCCAGTCACTCATCTTCCTGTGCATCAGTTTGCTCATCAAAAAACAGGGATAATTGTTCTATCCCATCCATAGGCGTGTTGTGAGAATGAAATGGGTTAATCTATGTAAAGTGCTTTGAATCATGATTGGCATACAGTGAGTGTGCAATAAATTAGTAGTTAAGCCACAGGAAGATGTAGCCCTGGCATCCTTGGAGAGGAGGCAGGATGACGTGCAAGAAGGAGATGCACAGTCTGTAAGCTTGGAGGAAGGCCCAAAGCAGTACTAGGTACATGGCATCCTTCTGCAAACCTCTGCACACACCACCCCCAGCCAGCTGGTTCACTGTGGTGGCGGCTTTCCTCAAAGGGTTTTCATCACATGAAACCTTGAAAGCACAACAGCCACTCTGCACACCCAGCTCTTGGACTGCCTGGTACATTTCAACATGGCGGGCCCCTTGTTAGTAACTAGGGAGCTGAGGAGTACCTGCAATCACTTTAGACTCACTGAGCACAGGAAGTCACGTGACTCCCACTCATCACTAACAGACAATGTACTCTCTGGTCCATAATCATCCTCATCACCCAACCTATACTTCTCTAAGTCCCAGCCATTCTCTATCATTCTTCCAAGCTTTTGCTTTTCCCTCTGTCTGGCTGCCCTTTCCCCAGCTTTCTCCAAGTCAGAATTCCTCCTAAACACTGACACCCCACTTCAAATATCACCTCTTCTGTGAGGTCGTCCCAGATCCTCCAAGGGTTTCTCATAGTGTGGTCGACCACTCACCTACACAGAATGATTTGTGGTGCTCGCTAACCAAAGACCACCTATTTTTGAGGTGGGAGCCTAGCCAGCTGCATTTTTAACAACCTCCCTAGCTGATTCTTACACACACTAAAGTTTGAGAGCAGCCATCCAGAGAGCTGGCCTTGCAAATCTTACACCTGGTAATTTCTCTGTCACCTGTGCTCCCCTGATACTTTCCACACGAGGTCTGAGAGCACACCTGGTCATATTCCAGGTGAACTGCTTACAGCAAATCTCCTCTCACTAGACTGAGAGCTACTTGAGGGCAGAGACTGTGCCTGAATTATATTTAAATTCTCAGTCCCTCTAGCAGGGTTGTCATCTTGACGCCTCTTTTCCCTCACATTCCACATGTCATCCATCCCCAAGTTCAGATGGCTCTACTTACAAAAAATTTCTTGATTTTGACCACTTCTCACCTTTTCTACCCCAATGACCTTAGTCCAAACTACCATCATCTCCCACATGGACTACTGCAGTGGTCACTCACTGATCCTCCTGTGTCCACCCCCGCCCACTACAGCTTCCTTCCCACACAGCATTCAGAATGATTCTTTAAAAACAAGTTAAATATTTACAAATCACATAATCAAGAAAGTTCTGGTATCCAGAAGATATAAAGAATACTCAAAATTCAACAATAAGAAATGCAAAAATAATTTTAAAAATGGGTGACAGACCTAAACAGACACTTCACCAAAGAGGACATAAGGATGGAAAATACACATGTAAAAAGATATTCAACATCATTAGCCATTAGAGAAATGCAAATTAAAACCATGCTGAGATACCACTAAGCTATTAGAATGGCTAAAATAAAAAATACTGAAAATGCCAAATGCTGACAAGAATACAGACTAACTGGAACTTTCATACATTGCTGATGGGAATGCAAAATGGTATGACCACATTGGAAAATCATTTGGCAGTTTCTTATAAAGTTAAATATAAATTTGCCATACACCCCAGCAATCTGACTCCCGGGTATTTACTCTGGAAAAGCAAAAACGTTATGTTCACACAAAAACCTGAACACAAATGTTTATAGCAGCTCTATTCACAATTGCCAAAAGCTGGAAACAACCCAAGAGTCCTTCAAGGGGTGAGTGAATAGACAAACTGTGGTACTTCTATACAATGGAATACTAGCCAGCAATAAAAATGAACAAGCTATTGATACATGCAACAACATGGATGAATCACAAAGACATCATGCTGAGGGAAAGAAGCCAGCCTCAAAGGTTACATACTGTATGATTCCACTGCTAGGACATTCTCCAAAAGACAAAGCAGTAGTGATGGAGAGCAGAGCTCTAGTTGCCAAATGTTACAAGTGGGGAGGTGGCGACTACAAAGGGATAGGAGGAGGGAGGCCTTTGGATGGCGGAACTGTTCTGTGCCCTCATTTTGGCGTTGGTAGTTCCATGAATCCATACACGTGTTAAAAGTCATACAACTGAACATGAAAACAAAGTCAATTTTATCATATGGCAACTTAAAAAATAAAATCAATTAAAAGAATAAGTCAAACCATGTAACCTCCTTACTCAAAACCTCCAGCTCAGAATAGAGTTCAAACTTCTCTCCACAGCCCAGCAGCCCCCACCAGACCTAGTTTTGGTACCTCTCTGGTCACATCTTCTCAAACTCTCCCTCTGTGCCTCTCTACCTACCCTGAGGCTCACTCACTGTTCCCTCTGCCTGGAATTCTTTTCCACAGATATCTCCAAAACCCATTTCCAAACTTCATGCCTCTGCTGAAATATCAGCTCCTCAGAGAGACCTTCTTTAGCTGACTTTTCTATAATGGCATCTTCTTAGGCCCTTATGCTGTTGCATTTTTCTTCATGGCTCTCATCACTAACTGATGTCACACGATGTATTTGTTTTACGGTTACTCTCTATTTCCGCACCAGAATATAAGATCCATGAGGAGAGGGATCCTGTCTGTACGGTTCATGGACATATTCCCTGGGCCTAGGATGCTGCCTATCACAAGATAAGAACCCCCGTAAATATTTGCTAAATGGATGAATGAGTAAACCCAAAAGAAGAACATTCAGTGATGAAACTTCCGATGCTTTGAACTTGGAGCCATCCTTTGGCTTCTTTGTAGCACCCCTCAGATCACTTCCCCATGTGGCCCCTGAGTCAGGGAGCCCCAGCCCAAAATATTTAATTCAGCTATTGGTATTTTAAAAGTGGATTGAGTTCAACATCTCCCTTCTGAGTGCAGCTTTCCAGGGCTTGCTTAGGTAACTGGTCTGAGGATGAGCTAGGAGGGGCAAGGCTGCATGCAAATGCATTCTTAGAGTAAGGCCATGTGAAGTTTCCTGAGGGCTGGTAGAGAGCCACCTAGAATGCTACTAATGTGGGCAAAGAAGATGCAAGAAAGAAAAAAGAAACACCACCTCTCTGCAACACCTTTCCAAGGAGAAGGAATAAATTAGCATTTACAGAACACCTACTCTGTATGTTCCAGGCACTCTCTAAAGGTTCTCATTTAATCTTCTATTCACTCCTCAAGGTGGGCTCTATTGACCCCATTTTCATAAGTAAAACAACCAAACAGAGAGGTTAAATAATATGCCCAAGGTCACACAAGGATTGGTAATGTCTGGTGCTTTGAACTCAGGTCTGTGCAGCTTCCAACCTCATTCTTGTTCCACTTTGGATTTTAGAAGCAATATTCAGGGGCACGAGGGTGAGCACTGCCCAGAGGAGCCAACGAGACATGCCAACCTCAAACAGGAAATGCCAAACTGGACACAGGTGACCAGTTCTTCTCTAAAACTTTTCACAGACCAGCCTAGACAAGTCAGCTAAAGCTAGATGAAGATTTCCTTCCAGTAAAAACGTGCTGAGCATCTACTCTGTAACAATTCCTGGGCTCGGGGTTTCCACACATAATATCTCTTTTAATTTTCATTCTCAATAAAAAAAAACGGTTAACATGTATGAAGGTATTAGAGGCTGTTTCTCTAAATAGAATGGCATAAACCCCGCAAGCAAGCAAGAATAGCTGAGAATTCTCTACCCCGCCCCCCCCCACTCCGTCCCAGTTAGAAACTATACGTCACCTTAAAGACAGAACAGTATGAAGACCCAGACAACCGCATATAGACTTTCTCTTGCTACCTCCCTCTTTTAGTCTAAATCAATGTTTTGCATACTAGTTAGCATAGGAATTACTGTTCAGATTGCATACAGAAAAACCATGTATAATGCAACTTTTTGGCAATTAAAATATTTTCAAGAGTATTTTTGGCTATGAATGATTTTCATCCCATACTACAGCTTTGGAACCTAAAGAAGGAGTAAGATGCAGCTCTGTGATACCCCAGGCCTCCTCTCATTTACTCCTGCTTGATAGATCAAGGAATCTTAGATCTAGAAGGGAAGTTAGGGGCTACAAAGTGCTACTCTTTGCCAGGGCAGCAATCCCTGAGGGTTACCCCCCACTTCTGATGACAGGGGCATAGAAGGTAGACTCTTACCCACTGACAGCTCCCACCATCAGCTCCCTCTTCCTGCATGTATCTGATATCCGCTCCTCTCTGGCTTCCACTCATTGCTGCTGGCTTTGCTCTCCAGCCCTACAGAATAAGTATAGTCCCTCTTTCCTATGATAATCATTTGAATATTTGAAGGCTGGTATTAGCATGATTCTTTCCTAACATCATAGTGATCAAGAAAAGAGTCAAGCATCTTCACTGTGCTTTTTAATAAATATTTGATGGTTTTTATTTCTGGGTGCACATCCAAGATACTGACAACCACCTCTCCCACGAAGCGGCCCCACCAAGTAGTTAAGCTCCACATTTTGTGAGCTGCACCCTAGAAACACGCAGCTTAGTTGGGAAGAGAAAGAACAGAGACCACAGGTCATGTGGCAAGTGCTCTTACCGTGGCATAAATTGGGTGCCAGCCACATGCAGAGAGAATGGGTCAGGGTCTCAGCCCATCCACTGGGAAAGATTGCTGACCTGTGAGCTAGACCCTCATGAGACGCAGCTTGTATCCTGAGACGCCTCAGGGAACCTGACCAGGTCTTAGTCTGCTTGTTTACCACCTCCCTCTCATGTCTCAGACACCTGCCACGATGCCAGGTGCAGAATAGGTGCTCAATGAATCTTACTCCAATCCTTTGGCACTTCAAAGGGGCCTGGAGGTAAGAATAGCTAAATTCAAATGATCCCAAAGTTCTCAAAAGAAAGTTAAAAAAAAAAACCTCAATAATAATAATACAACTTCAAATACCTAAGATAAGGAGTCTTGGTCTCCATCTCCTGCCATCTGTCGACTCACTGCGTGAATGGAACAAGTTACCTAACTTCTCCGGACCTCCATTTTCTCGCTATAAGTTGAGGGGCCTGGTCCAAAGGTTTGTAAGGTCCCTTTTGGACCCAGAGTCCCCTCATCTTCTACTGTCCCAGATAGTAAACTGGATAATCCACGATAATGCAACAATAATTTTAGCCGATCCTAAAATCAGTGCTTGATTTGTAGTAGAAAGAAGAGCATGCCAGGAAGCAAAGGTAGACAAGGATTCCAGCTCCGGCCCTTCCATTCTCCTGCCACATTCCGCCACCCCAGTTCATTCCCTGCCCAAGTTTAAATACCAGTCTCAACATGCACGAAGTGATCATCTTGGGTAAGTCACTGAATCTCCTTCAGCCTTGATTTCCACATCTGTAGAGTGGGGTTAATTCCACCTAATCCCAGGGCTACTGGGAGGGTGAAATAAATTAAAACATGTGTAAGGCCCCCAGCACCCAGACAACACATGCTGCACGTCCCTTTATTCAAACATGCTTTACCCATCCAACCCACTTAATCAACAGACTCAGATTCCAATGGCGTTTCACAATCCAAAGCACAGACAGACAGAGCCAGACGGGCTCTAAAAGTCAGCTAGTCCAGCTCCCTCCTACCTCTGTGATTGACAAATGAGGGAACGGAGGCTCAGAGAGGCACAGAGACCTGCGCAAGGACCTACATGATCTTCAGCAGCAAAGCCTGACCCAACACAGAGCTGCAGACACCAAGGGCCATACGAGACACAGAGAGAACCCTTTGAAGGCTCCACCCTCCCTTAAAAAATTGGGACCTCCCCACTTATAACCAAATTCTGAAAAATAAAAATAGCAGAACTTTTTATTTAAGTAATTTTTAGAGGGTTGCAAGAGAGAAGTGGCATCATAGTTTGACTATGAAATGCAAGGTTTTCTTGAATTACCTATGAAAGGAAGGCAGAGCTTCTTGCTAGCAGCCTTTCCCAGTTACTCTGCTCCTCTCCCCCTCCCTACTCTGCTCTTTTCAACTTACACCTTGAGGCAGACATGTTAGCATTGGGATCCATTCTGGGCAAGGTGAGAAGTCTCAGGCTGGGGCAATAACCCATACTCCACTAAACACAAACAAGAAATCGTCATAACTGAGCTATCCAGAATACAAAAGAATTCTTCTCCCCACCCCTAAGAGCTCTAGCATGGGACAACTAGGCAAGTGCCCAAATTCATTAAGGCACACCAATAACTCGGGGGTCAGGACCCAAAGCTTCCCCCAAACAACATGATCAAGATCCCTGAGACCATCAGGTGTTCCTGGAGAAAGTTCAGCCCAGAGTCTAGCAAGGGCCACTCGGCTGAGCGGGAGCACTGAAGAGGGAGCCAGATAATATAAGGAGAGCCTTGGTTATAGCTGGCTCCAGGGAGACAGCCCTAACCTGAGGCTCCCCTCCTGCCCAAGATTCCCAGGGCAAAGCATGTATCTTCAGGAAGCATTTGACAGACAGCTACACCAAGGGCATGCCTGTTTATAGCTCCTGGGAGCACACTCTCAGCCAGTGTCCCCCAGAATTCAGAGGGCCCTAATCCAAGCCTTACACTGTATACTTGAGCAAACAGACCCAGAGAGGGAGACCATGGTGCCCAAGCTCACACCGCGTGCTGGGACAGCCACGGGATGGAGCCTGTGCCTGACCTTCAGTCTAGAGCTGTTCCCTCCCACTGCCCCAGGGCTCCTCTCTGCCAGGCCCACTCTCTCTTCCAAAACCCTGGGCTCACCTCCCGGTTCTGAGGATCCCGCCAGGTTGAACAATGCTCAGAAGCAGGTGGCAGTTCAGCAATTCATCCAGCAGGACCTCTGTAGGCCAGGGCAGCTGGGGCTGTGCCTGTCCCCAGTGGCAAGGAGAGACAGCAGCGTGGAACTTTGCAAGGGCTCTCTCTTCCCTAAAGGATCTTCCTCCTCCTCCTCCTCCCTCTCCCTCTCCCCGTCCTCCTCCGTAGTACTACGGGGACATGTGCTCTGCTTAGAAGGAGGTAAGGAGGAAGGGGCAGCTGTTTACTGGAAGAGAAAGGCAACAATCTGCTGAGCCCTGCTGTACACTCACACCTAGCAGAAGAGGAATGCGAGAAAAGCAGCTCTATCTGCTGCCACAGAGTTATTAACCCTAGGGCTCCAGCTTTGCGCTCACACAGCTGAAGCAAGAGAAACAATACACTTAACCAATGGAGTGCCAGCCAAAGACATTACATCATCGGTCAGCACCGCCATTGGCTAATAATTCCTAGAAGGCAACATTCTGCTTCTAGGTGCTTAACCCTTTCGCGTCATCATAGCAATGACTCAAGTATTTGGTCTAAACCAATGATGCCTGGACCTTGCTTTTATCAGGATCATCTGGGGGTGCTTTCTAAACAGACTCAGATCGCTGTGTGCCACCCCAAACCATCGAACTCAGATTCTTCAGAGGGAGCGTGCATATCTGTACTTTAAATAGTGTACAGAGTGCAGGGACCAATGCTCTATTCAGAAACTCTTCCTCTCTACAAGATAAATGAGATAACATTTTTCTGAGCATTTAGTCTGTGCCCAAGACTTTACTACATCATCTCTTTTATTTCCTACACTGAGCAGTGGACATTAGTGGCTCCATTTCACAGGTATCAAAAGTAAGGTTCAGAGAGAATAAGTCACTTGCTCAAGAGATGGAGCCTGGCTTTGAAAGCCAGGCTGTTTTCATCCTACCTTGCTAGTCTTTTGAAGCTCTCACTTGAAATCAAGCCAAGTTATTGCCTCCAGGGTTACAGGGAAAAAAAAAAAAAAGACCCTCTTGATGAGTTGGAAAATGCCAGTAACCTTGAAGAACTAGGGAACGAAGAGAAGGGTGAATTCCCACAGCAGGTGTTCACAGATCATGAACCCTCCAGAGAATCACTCTCTTTCTCAGGCTCAATCCTGCTTCTGCTGCAAATCTCAGCTTAGCTGTCACTTTTCTCTAAGAAGCCTCCTCCCACCCCCAAACCTGGAGAGATGCCCCCGCTCCAGGCTCCAAGGTCCCCTGTGACAGTGGGCTGCAGCTGCCTGTTCACTGGGTAAATTCCACAAGATCAGAGCCATTTCTACCTTCTCCACCAACATATGCCTGGCACACTGCCCGCTACATGTGAGAACTCAACCACGACTGTGGAAACAAGGAAGGGAGGGAGTGAGGGAAGAGCTTTGCTGAAGTTCTAAATGGCATCATGCTGAGATGGGAAAGGCAAAAGGCTGGGAGCCAGGAGAGCCACATGAACAAACTGTCTGACTTCGGTCAAGTTCATTTTGGGGGAGCCTTGGTTTCCTCAACTGAAAATGAGGACAACAGCACCTTCCTCATAGGTAGTTATGAGGATCAAATTAAGGAACGATCCAGGCTCCGACGTGCTCCTCTACACTC
The DNA here is from genome assembly GCF_020826845.1 of Diceros bicornis minor. NCBI lineage: Eukaryota > Metazoa > Chordata > Mammalia > Perissodactyla > Rhinocerotidae > Diceros > Diceros bicornis. Next base: position 15,996,942 of record NC_080764.1, on the reverse strand, counting down.
TCGCTCCCTAGTTCTCATCCATTTTGTTGGCTGACATCTGAGTGCTGACAGCTCCCATATTTCTCTCTCCAGCCCAGATGTCCCCCCTGGTCTCCATGTGGATGTCTCACGGGCATCTCCATGAGAGCATTTGAATTTTCTCCCCAACCACAACCTGCTCCTCACCCAGTCTCCTCACTCTGTGATTAGTGCTCCCATCCACCCAATCTTTTTTATTTAATTGAGGTAAAATGCATATAACATAAAATTAACCATTTTAAAGTGTATAATTCAGTGACATTTGGTACATTCATAATGTTGTACAACCACCACCTCTATCTAGTTCTAAAATATTTCATCACCCCCAAAGGACATCACTTACCCTTTAAGCAGTCATGCCCCATTTCACCTCCCCCTTGAGACCCTGGCAAACACCTGTCTCTATGGATTTACCTATTCTGGATAGTTCACATAAGTGGAATCATACAATATGCGACCCTTTGTGTCTGGCTTCTTTCATTTGGCGCGTTCTCAAGGCTCATCCACATTCTAGCATGTATCAGCACTTCATTCCTTTTTATGGCTGAGTACTATTCCACTGGAACTATATATCACATTTTGTTTATCCATTCACCTGTCGATGGGCATTTGCTACCTATCCAATCTTAAACCACAAGCCCAGGGGTCATCCTTGATCCTTTCCTTTCCCATATTCCTGACATATAATGTATCAGCCAGTCCTGTCTGTTTATATCCCAGATATATCTCCAGGCCTTCTAGCTTTCTCCAACACCATTGTCATCCTGTAGTCAAGAAGCCGTCTCTCTCCCTCAACCCCTAATTTGTGACAGGATCTCATTCTTCTCTCCACTCCATTTTTCACCCGGTAGCTGCATAAACCAGATCATCCATTCCCTTCAGCAATACTTACTGAGCACTTTTCTACATGGCGCTTGCCTCCTAGATGCATGACAGACAACAACAAAAATATAGATGATAATATCAAGTCGTTACTAGCATTAAATCCTTCAGTGACCTTTAATTGCACTTTCAGTCAAATCCAAGCTCAGCATGGCCTTCGAAGGCCCCGTCTACTTCCCCAAACTCACCTCGGGCTGCTCCCCAATCATGCTGGGCTCCTTCCTCCACCTCGTGGTCCTTGAACAAGCTGTTCTCTCTGCCTCTTGATCTTGGCACTGCTGGATCGTTCTTATCCCTCGGATCTCAGTGTAAATATCACTCCCAGGAGTGACGTTCCCTGGGTACTCTGTTACGCAGACCTACCCTTCATTCATTTCACTCATTCAAGAAATATGCTAAACACTGCGCCAGGCTCTTAGAATAAAGCAATGTACGATCTCCTGGAGCCTTCAGTCTAGCGGGGAGGGCCAACTACAGGGGAGTCAATAAAATGGATGAACAGGTGCACGAAAGGGGAGTTAAAGGGAGGGGGCCACAGGATGGTCCAAAAGGCCTTTCTGAGGAGGTTATAGTGAGACCGAGGGATTGGAAGGAGTCAATCAGGCTATGCTCTCGACCACATTTGGCTATGCATTGCCATGTTGCATCTTTCAGTGTTTGCTTTTGAAGAATCAAAGAATTCAACACCTGTCTCCATCTCCCCTAAGAGATTGAACTGTATTCCCAGTGCCGAGGACAATGCCCATCATTCAGGAGGCACTCACTCACTGCACATTATTGAATTAATAACTGATAAATAAATGAATTAATTAATCGATCCACCAATGAAATCACTTCATAGAGCATAGCAAGTCATATAGTTTCGATTGTTGTAGTTGTTATTGTTATTATTTTATGGCCAACGGACACCTCGTCTGTTGGAATTTGGAAAAGACTGGCTTGACTGCAAAATGAGAATAAAAGTACCCTGGATTATTACTGGATAACCAGGGGAGAATGCATGTACATAATAGGTACTCAGTGATAGGAAGTAGAGAGTCATTGTGGCTATTACTATTAAAGGTTCTTTCCTCACAAAAGCTGATTTACTCAACTCAAACTCCAAAATCCATTTTCAGACATAGTCAAGAAGTTTAAAGGAGAGAAAAATCGAGCACTTTTTAAATGCCTGCTCTGCACTAGGCATGGGGCAAAGCACTTTCCATCAGTTATCTCATTTACTTCCCAAGCCCACCCTGTGAGGTGGCTGCTGTGGTACAGATTCAATCTCCCTCCGAGAACAGCTGCCAGGAGTGTTGGCTGCTCACAGCTCACAGCTGAGTTTCTCTCCAGGAACTGTCCTGCTGGAGGGACACCCAAAGTTATGTCCCCTCCCTAGGGGCAGCCTACACCCACTGGTTGGTCAACATGAGGTTTCAAAGGCCTGGCCCCATGCCTCAGGGAATCAACTGAGGCCTCTCTCCGCTCTGCATCACAGATCAACTTCTCCTTCTGCCCAGCCCTGCCTCCATCCCCCACCCCCCGCCCCTTTAGAGAGTGAGATGGTTCCCCAAGAATCCTCCTACACACAAATCGCAGAGTGTCCGAGTTTTTTCCAGAGAATCTGACCTGCGACGGGCGGGTATGATGATTTCCTTTTAAATCAGAACACTGAGGTTCAGAATGGTCGATAATGTCTCCAAGGCACATAGCTAAAGTGACTCTCTGGTGTGACTTTCCAGCAAGACTTTGCTCTTCACTATAGCCTCTAAAAGCTGAGGCTGTGTCTCTGTGAGACAGAATGCGGAGCCCAGGGAGAGCAGAAAGCCAGAAGAGCAGAAAACGGGGGTAGAGGAACCCTTCACAATCCTTTGGGGAGCATCCCTGATGACAAGGTTGAGGTCAAAGAATGAATCCGTGCCCGGAAGCCAGGGAGCAGGGCCCCTGGACAGACGGGGCTGCCTTAAGGGGCCCGAGTATGCGCAGCCACATCCGAAATGGTACCTACAGCAGCTTTCTACTGCTCCAGTCTCCATCCATATTCCACAGAGCTGCCAGAGTGACCTGATCACTGATCAGAATTCTTCCACTGCCCTCCTTCCTCCCAAGACAAAATTCTAAATAGCCTAAGGCTGCATTTTAAGGTCTGTGCATGTTTTAGCCCCTGCCATGTTGATGGCTTATTTCCTACCCACAATAAACCCCAGTCCTACCTGATTACCTGATGTAGGATTACCTGATGTTCTAAGTCAGGATACTGGACTTTTTCAGTTTCTTTACATTTGCACAAGAGAATCTATCTGGAATTCTTGCAATCTCATCAAGCCCTCTGCTCCCGGGCCCCCCTAACACACACATCCTTCAGCCTGGCAAACCCTGCTACTCCTCTAGTCCCCACCCAATAGTCACCTCCTCTCAGAAGCCTTCCTGGCTGGCTCACAGTCCTCCTCTCCTCCTCGTGTACCCTGTACTACAGTGCACTATAATTGTTCCTCCTACTGTCCTTCTTAGCTCAGGAGCTCCTCCAAGGCCCTTCTTCCCGCCCCTAGGGCTTAACACAGTGTCTGGCACACGACAGGAGCCCAGTACATGCTGAATAAATACACGGGGCGCTGTATCAACCGCTAGTCTCTGGGCCAGGGATCCGCTCTGAGATTTCTTCCTGTGCTCCAGGATGACTGGGCATAGGAAACGGCATGACAAAGCTGACCCCTAGCCCCAGGGCCACAGGTCATTAGGGATCTGAAGAGCTGGGCGGAGCAGAGGTCCGGTGGTTGCGGTCCCCGGCTCCCCGCAAGCTCTTCCTCGGGCCCTGGCGCTGGGTGAAGATAATCTTAAGAGCCACTATCCTGAATCCCTCTGGCTCCCGGGCCCCTCAGGCATTCCCCGCACGCGGATCTGTCTGTCCCAGGGTCGGGCCCCAGGCCGGGCAGCAGCAGCCCGGGGAGGCAGCGTGGCGCGCCGGCCCCTCGCCTGCCTCGTGGCCCCGCGGCGCGCCTGCATCCCGCGGGCACCGAGCCGGAGGGAGCGCCCGGGGACGCAGCCAGGAGCGAGGACGCCCCAGCAGCCCCAGCTGGGGCTGGGGGGACCCCCTGCTGCCAGAAAACCCACAAAGTCTACTTCGCTGCGGGGCTCTGCTTACCGTGAGAGCCGGCAGGAACCGCGAGCCCGGAGGGTGCCTTGGCCGCAGAGCCCGCCTGCGGAGCCGCTCCGGGTCCCCGCGCTCAGCCTCCGCGCTCGGCCGCGCGCCAGCGTCTCCCCTCGGCGGCCCGGCCTCTCCGCGCCGCGGCGCCCCATTGGCTCGGACAGCCAGGCCCCGCCCCCGGACGGCCCCGCCCCGGACGGCCCCGCCCCCAGACGGCCCCGCCTCTGCCACCCCTCCCTGCGTCTCCCCACCGCCGCACTTCGGAGCTCTCCACCAGGGAAAGTTGCTTCTGGACTCGCAGCTCTCACTCGGCTCAGGCCGCCGAGTGAGGTAATAACTCTCCATCCCAAGAGCGTCTAGAGGCCCCTCCGGGAGTGCGAAGAGTGCGGTGTCCTTGGAAGCCGACTTTGAGAAGTCACCTGACCTCCCTGGACCCCAGGAGGCGCCTCGGAGAAACCGGGCAGCCACTGTCAGCAAATGTCCCAGGCAGTGGCCGAGACACTTAGCACCAAGGGAGCAACAGGATAAAGATACAGTCTATCGCCCTCGTGGAGTTTACATCGGGTGGGGGGGGGGGGCCAGGCTGTATGCAAGTAAACAAACAGAAAGAAGATAATGTCAGATTGTTAGAATCATTATGGGGGGAAAGGCGATCGTAAATAAGAAAGGGGCCAGAGATGCTATAAATAGAATGGTCTCCAGGGGCGACTTGGGGAGGTGCTATTTGAACTGAGAGTTGAAGGATAAAGCCATTCCAGGGCTGGAGGTAGTGCCTTGCCGACAAGGGAACAGCAAATGCACCGTTGTTCTGAGGCTGGACCTGGAGACTAGGATGGGTGAGCATAGTGACCTGGGAAAAGTGAGCTATGGTAGAGCAGGGCTAAGTCCCCCAGAACCGTGTAGGCCAATGTGAGAAGCTTCAGTTTTGTTGTAAGGACAAAAATAAGCATTGAAAGGTTTTTAACGGGCGGGGGTGGGGGGGAAGGTTGCTATGACAGTTTTAAAAGTCCACTCTGGCTGATGAGTGGAGAATGGGTTTTGGAAGGGAAAGAACAGAAGCAGACCAGGTAGGCGATATCTTAGGCAGCTCTGGTTGCCATAACAAAATACCATAGATTGGGCCACGTAAACAACAGAAATTTATTTTCTTACAGTTCTGGAGGCTAGAAGTCCAAGATCAAGGTGCCAGAATCGTCCGTTTCTGGTGAGAGCTCTCCTCCTGGCTTGGAGATGGCTGTCTTCTCCCTGTGTCCTTACGTGGTGGGGAGAGAGAAAGAGAGCTAGCTCTCTGGTGTCTCTTCTTAAAAGGGCACTAATTCCATCTGGGGCCCCCACCCTCATGACCTCATCTAAACCTAATTATCTCTCAAGGGCCCCATCTCTAATTACCATCCCATTGTGGGTCAAGGCTTCAACATGTGAATTTGGGGGGACATAATTCAGTCCGTAGTAGGAGGCTACTGCAGAAGTCCTGGCAAGCGATAATGGTGACTTAGATCAAGGTGGTGACAGCAGAGATGGGGAGAGAGGCCAGAATGAAATATATGTGGAGAGTATTAAAAGGCTTGATGATGGATTGGCTTTGGGAGATGAGGAAAACAGATGAATGAAGAATGACTCCTAGGTGTTTCATTTGAGCCATCTGTGGGATAACAGTGCTATTACTAACATGGGAAGAATGGTAGGAACAGGTTGGAGGCAGAGGGAAATTAAAGGCTCCCCTTTAGACATTTGAGAGACAAATTAGACATCCCACCACAAGACAGCCAGGCTCTCTTCAAACAGTTTCACGTATATTAACTAATTATCTATATAATTCAAATAATAACCATATGGTGGAAAAGTACTCTCATTATCCTTGCATTACAGATGAGGAAGTGAAGGCACTAAAATGTTATGCAACTTGCCCAAGGTGATGGCTGGGTACACAAGTCTAGAGCACAGGTGAGAGTCTCGGGCTGGAGGTATGCAGCGGGAGTGCCCTGACCTGAGGCTGTATGGGACCACCTAGAGAGAGCATGCACTATGAAAAGAGAAGAGAGCCAAGGACTGAGCCACTGGAAGGTTCTCTTCCAACAGCCTCACCTACTGCATGACCCTTAGTGACCTTGGTCAAGAAGGGGGACTGACCTGACAGAAACTAGAGGGAATAAGACCAGCTCAGGGATCACACACTCTGTACTGACAGGCACAGGCAGTAGTATAACAAGTGAAGTTGGCAAGGTGTGATAGAACAGGGAGGAGTGGGGACTGTGGCACATTGAGGTGTCACACCTGCCTAAGGGGACAATCATTACTCAGCAACAGCTGATTTTTACCCTATGGGTATATGGACTCTGAGTTGCCAGATGCTCTAATTTTTATTAAAGGGCCAGAAATTCCAATTATATTAAATCTCCACATTTTTTAATATTGGCAATTAATTAAAAATTTTTTAAAAAGACCGTGTGGGCCAAGACTGTTGGGCAAAATCGGAACCACGATTTGCACATTTGGCTACCACTTTCCACCTCTGGATTAGACAAAACCTCAGATCCATTCAAGAAACTTACTGTTTCTGTCCAGACATGAATGATGACAATAGTGGGACATAAAAGGATGCAGGAAATCTCAACTCAGACACAGTTCTTGATGGCATTGGCTAGCCTCTGCCTCAACCCCCCTGGCATATCTTTTCTAAACCTCAGTTTCCCTATCTATAAAATTTCTCCCGACTCTAACATTTGGAGTTATGTCATAACAAGAGTTAAAAAAAAAAACTATTGGTTTTCAAATATGCACAGGAAAATTGCTTGGGGAAAAATGGAGAGGGTGTTCTTGTCTGGATCTGTAAATTCAAAAGGCCTCACTAGTATTAGTTTCAAACAAAGAAGAAAAGAGGAAACAGGGAGTGAGATAGGGGTGAGATGAGAAACCAGGCAAATGATGGCATGCAAAATTATTTTTTTATTGTACCATGAATAAGAAAAAGAAGGCAATTAGATGCAGGAGCGCTTAATGGTCTCTATTGAAAATTCAGTGTATCGTAGCCAGTTCTCAACGTATATCACCAAGGGTTTGCAGTAATGAGGTTCTCTCATCATGTATTGGAGGTCAGCTACATGCTAGCATTATTTATTCTTATGTGCTGAGCTTATGTAATGAAAGGAGCCTGAAAACAGATAATTGCTCTCCATAGAGTCAGTCCCTTTGTCCCCACCTGAGATATTGTTTAAAGCTGGAGAAATAGCTTAGGGTTTTATAAATCACTGGATTTTGTGTAGAGAGTGAATGCGGGGTTGGGAGCCAGGAGACCTGACGTGCAGTCATCGAATAATCTCTCTGAACCTTCTTCATCAGTAAAATGAGAGCGAGACAAAAGGTGGCTTCCTAGAAGATATTTGTGTTCCTAACTCCACATTCCTCTTGGGGGAACTTTTCATCGTGTGGAGATCTGGCAATTCCCAGAGCCAGATCCTTCCGTAATTCAAAACCTTCCAGTCCCCAAAAATCCTTGAGGCAGGGATGTCACCTAAGTTGGGACAATTAGATGCTCTCTCCTAGGACTTTGTCTCTCTCGAAAGTGACAAGAATGGATGGAGAGAGATTGGCCATGAGATTGATCAGAGTGATGATGGCAGCAATAATAGCATCCTGAAGAGGCTGGGCCAGTGGTTGCTGCTCGGTCATGAATTTTGTTGGGCAACCTCCAGAATTCCCTCAATTTCTGCCAGTTTCTCAAGCCTGGTCCTTCATGCCATCCCTGTCCCCCATCCAATTTTATTTTGTGAATCTCCCATTTCTGCTAAATTCTCTTCTTGTGTTAACAACCCAACTTGTTTCTCTTGCTTTTAACCAAGAAGCCTGATGGATCCAGGAGGGAAAGAAACATATTGCCTCATACCACCCTTTCCCTGGGGAACAACTGAGCGCAGGAATTTGCATACTCATGGGTGCATGCATGGTGATAAGTATGCACATTCTCTCACCACTCAGTTAAGAAACCCAGCCCCACAAGATGGAGATGGTGGTGGTTAAAAAGAATATTTATTTTTGATAAGAACTCAGATCTGCTATTCTTAACTGATCTAAAAAAAAGTGAGCAAGTCCTTATAACAAAAACAACTGTAGAAATAAGCCCTCTTGTATGTGAATTTTGTAGTTTGCAAAGTCGTATCATAAATAATAAATTCTCTCATTTCATACACATTCCTGTGAGGTAGGCAGATTAGATAGTATTCATGGTTTATAGGTTATATTAAAAATAGCTATCATTTATCGAACACTTTTTGTGTACCAGGCACTGTGCTAAATGTTTTACGTACCCACGTACCAACCCTGTTAAGAACATATTATCCCCATTTTACAGGCAAAGAAACTGAGGCTTGCACAAGGTCGTATAGATAATACATAGCTGAGATGAGAGCGCAAACTCAGTTCTGTCTGCTGACAAAGGCCCTGCGTGCTTTGAACACACACGGCTTGGTGTCATGTAACACAGCTAGTGAGTGACAGAGCTGTAACCGGAACCCGGGTCCTGAGTCGGGAAAGTTTCCACTCCATTCACCCATGCCTTGTTCATACATGCCAATAAGGGCAGAGCTGATTCGGTTGTCCATTCCTGGCGAGATTTTTAGTTATAAGGAAGATCCTGTAATATTTTCCCCTCTCTACCTATCATGGTGCCTAAACTCCACACAATCAAAAATGAATTGCTATGTTTGAAGATTGACCGAGGGCAAAAATGCGAATCTACCTGACAGGGGGAAAGTGCTGTTTTATCAGAGGGAGGAGTTGAAGGCCTGGAGAGAGTCCAGACAGAGTTGATGTAGTAATCATTTCACCATGTATATGTATATCAAATAATCCTGTTGTATAACTTAAACATATAATTTATATTAAAAAATTAGTTAATTTTAAAAACATAAAAAGTGAATTTTCATTCATCGGGGTGGCCTGGTAGCAGAGTGGTTAAGTTCACATGCTCCGTTTCTGTGGCTGGGGGTTCATAGGTTCAGTCCCTGGGCTCAGACCTACACGCTGCTCATAAAGCTATGCTGTGGCAGTGTCCCACATACAAAATCGAGGAAGATGGGCACGGATGTTAGCTCAGCAGCAGTCTTCCTCAAGCAAAAAGAGGAAGATGGGCAACAGATACTAGCTCAGGGCCGATCTTCCTCACCAAAAGATAATAATAAAAAATAAATAAATAAATAAATAAATAAATAAATAAATAAATAAATAAATAAATGTGGCTTTCAAAAAATAAGAAGGTAAAAAAGTAGAAGGACTTTTCAATTTCACCTGTTTCCTCCTTGGATTAAAAGAAATCTTTTGGGAAGATGGGGAGGTGGGGCATAGAATAAAAGAAAGTCTGAGAATATTAATTTACTCCTCAACGTGAAGCAATTCGTTTTATTTCCGAGCCCTAGTAAAAGGAGGGGAGTGTTCAGAATGTCCTAACATCTACGATTCTTTTCTAGAATCCCTGAGTAAAGGCTCAGAGGTGACAGGGCCTGGCTGGAGCCGAGGCGGATTCTGAGCTGAAGATTTGGAGAGGTTTTGCTCTTGCTTGTTTGTAGCACAGAGCTTTTTTGCTGACGCTACAAAAGATTGTCATGGCAACCAGGGAAATAAGTTTCTGAGTCCTTGGAGTCCCCCTTAAGGGGATGCAGATGTCAGTGGGTGTTCCTTCGTAATTAAGGGCTCTTGAAGGTTTTAGCTGATCAAGTCACTTTCAAGGTAATGTTCTAATACACCTGCCTCCATGGCTTACCAGGAGGCAGCTGCAGCGAGGCAGAAAGACCAGCTCCAGGGGGACGGGTGATGAAAACACCTGGGCAGCTGTCCTCACCACTGGCTGCAGGTTAGAATCAGCTCTGGGGGTTAAAATGCACCAATGCCTGGGCCCTTGGTGCCCCAACCAAATCAGTTGACAGGGCATGATGCCTGGGTATCAGTAGGAATATATTTTGTCAGCCCCCTAGGTCACATCACTGTGGAGTCAAGGTTGAGATCCGCTGAGCTGGAGTTTGAGTCCCAGATCCGCAGCTCCTTGTCTGGCTGTGTGGTCTTGGGTCAGCCTCTTCACTTCTGCAAGACTTGGGTTCTTCACCTGTAAAATAGGGTCATAAAACTAGCTTTGCAGGACTGTTGTGAAGCTTAAACATGAACATGCCTGGCAAATACCATGACCCCAAAATTAGTTGCATTTGAGTTAGAACCAGCAGGGGACTGGGAAATTCAGAGCCACTTTCTTTTGGATTAAAATCTTGCTCTCCACTTCCACTACATGTTTTTCAGTTTTTCAGATCTGTCAGCACAGGACACAACAAAGAAGCTACCCCTTCCCTGTCGTCTTCCTTCCACCCTAAACTCTACCTAATTGTGACTCTGCTTAGGTTGGTCTCTACATAGACCCCCATCGTTTCAGCCAAGCTCAGTCACCAGAATAGCCGGAACCCAGTAAAAACTGTAATGGTTAGGAACATGAAAGCTAGAACCAGACTGTGTTTGAATCCTTGCTCTGCTACCTGCAAGTTGTGTGACTTTGGGCAAGCTTTTTGCCTCAGGTTCCTTATCTATAAAATGGGAATAATAATAATAATAATAGCTGTCTTCTGCGGTTGTGTTGAGGATGAAATCTATTAAAACACATAAAGTTCTTAGAGCGTGCCTGGCACATAGTAAGTATTCTTCAAGTGTTACCCATTCTATTTGCATCAAAATGATCAATTCCTAGATTTCCCACAAAAACACATACATCTTATTTAAAGCTCAATGAGCAGACCCCTCAATCTCTGTGTTATGGGGAAGTGTGACCCAGGAGTGTAGAGCCCACACCACAATGTTTTATTGGAGTTAGAGGCCTGGGTTTTACAACAGCATCCACCAAATCTGGCATCGCCTCTGTCCCTACTCTCCTGGAGCCAGCTGTGAAGACAGAAAAATGTGCTCCTCTTGCATCTCTCTCTTTCACCTTTCTTCTCTTTCCTCTGACCCCGTAGAGATGACGGGCTGACTGTGGCAGTCCGCGTAAGCCCATCTTCCCTGGAAGGTACCCATAGTGCAGGCAGACCTCTTGGTGAGTAATGAGAATCATAGTAATCGTTATCATCATCATCTTCATCATCATCATCATTATCCCAGCAACCCAGAGAGGTAGGCATATACATTATTCCCATTTCGCACATTATGAAAACTGAGGCCTCCAGCAGTAAATCAACTTGCTAAGATCACACAGCTGTTAAATGAGGCATCAGGGACTCAAATACACGATTCAATGCCCTTTACCACCATGCCCTCTGTCAGTTAAGCTCTGGGTCACTTCCCTGTAATTACAAGCCCTTCTCCACCTTCCTATAGTCTAGGGATTCAGCCCATGTTCCCTACCTCTTTAATGCCGCTAGCACCGGTTTTGTTTCTCTGATTCCTTCCTTCCCAGTTATGACTGGTGGGCAGGACTCAGTCTCCCCATCTTCTCTCTTATTATTTCTGAAAATAATTTCCACTGTCTGTGTTAGTTTGAAGAGTTTTAACTCTAGTTATTCCAAGGTAACAAACATTGGGAGGTTAGAAAGACTTCAGAATCCTATAAAGTTCTCGTGTTTGAATGGTAGCCCAGTAAGGAAAATGGAGAAGGGGCTTTGAAACTGTACAAACCTTGGTTTGGGTCCCAGCTCTGAACTTTCTAGCTGTTAGACACTTTTTGTGCGTCAGTTTCCTCATAATATGTTGGTTCAAAGACTGGCCCCCACACACGAGGGCAAGGAGAGACTGAAGAAAGACGCAGACCACTCCAGATTGGTAGGTGGCAGCTTTAATAAACAAGGGAACTCACATACGAGGCTTGTCTGGTGGGCTGCAAGACAAGTAGATCTCTGCACCTGCCTCCTAGAATCTTAAAAGATTATATAAACTGGGTTTAGTCATGTACACAGTCCAGAAAGTCTCATTAACATCTTTCTCTCTCAAGGCTGTGCCCTTGAAACGGCTCTGGCTATGGGAACTATGGGCAGAATGCACATTCCAAAGACAGGGGAGGGGGTGAGGAGCCTCTCATTGCCCAGATCCAGCTCTTGGGTCAACCAGTGGTCACATCCTCTCCATGACCTCCCCCAACATAATGATAGCTGCTTCTCAGGCTTTGGGGGCTGAAGGGACCATTAGCCCTGGAACAATGGGTATGAACTACTCAAGTATCCTCTGAAGTTGGGGCGACCACACTCAGAGAAGGCCAATCTAGAACATTTCCATAGCAAATATTTTCCAATCCCAACCAGTTATCCAGTTTAAATTTTATCAATTCTGGTCCTCATTTCTCTGAGCCAATACTACAAATTACATTGAGTATGTACTATTTGTTAGGTCCTTTCAAAGGCATTTTACATATTTTATTTTATTTGGCTTCACAAAACCCTCTGAAGTTACAGTTATTATTATTCAGAGAAATGAACTTGTTTGCTCAAGTTTTTATACTTCTTTGCTGGGTAAACTAATTAGCCCATGTTAGTGGCTTCATGTGTCATCCTTCTAGGATAGAATATTTATATTCTCACAAGAGCCTTCTGGAGACTTAATGCTTTTTCCCAAAGGAGGGCCACCAATGAGGGAAGTCTCAGGCACTGTTGCAGGCTGGTTGGGGTTGTGCTTCAGGCTGGGGCTCTGGCCACCTTTCAAATAAGGCATCTTCCATTTACACATAACCTTATCCCTTCTGTGCATTCTCTATTTTCCAGACCCATCTGTTCCTGTGCCTGTGGTATTATTTAATCAAGAAAATATTTTATCTCATATTTTCTTTGCTATAGAAGGAATAATTTGGCAGGAGTAACCCTCAAAAGACCAATGTGCGTCAATAGAAAGGATCTGAGGCCATATCAAAATGAAAAATGTTATATCCCACCTTCCAGCAATTTCATCTCTAGGAACATTCCCTAATGACAGGTTCACTTGTGTGCAGAAGGAGGCGTGCACAGTACAAAGATGTCCATCATAGCATGATGAGCCACCTACTGTTCATTAGCAGGCGAATGGCTAAGTATCAAATAGCATATCCATGTATGTGGACTATTATAAAGTACTAAAAAGAATGAGGTAGATCCATATGTGCTAATATGTGCTAATAATGGTCAGGGCAAATTGCTGCATGATAAAGCAGGTTGAAGAAAAAAGTGTGTATAGTTTGTGTGTATGTATATCTATCTATAGATAGATATAGTATACATATATAGATAGAGAGTATATATAGATATACAGTCATGCGTTGCTTAGCAACAGGAATACGTTCTGAGAAATACATTGTTAGGCAATTTCGTGGTTATGCGAACATCATAGAGTGTACTTACACAAACCTAGATGGTATAGCCTACTACACACCTAGGCTATATGGTACTAATCTCACAGGACCACCATCGTATATGCAGTTCGTCATTGACCAAAACACCATTATGCTGCCCGTGACTGTATCTATATATGTAGGCATTTTACATATCTTATTTTATTTGTATATATATATACACACACACACTGTCTATACCTATCTGTCTATCTCTATACACCCACCCTATACATACGTATATATGCAAACACACACACACACATACATACCATAAGAATACAAAAAAGTTGCTACCAATTATTATCTTTAAGGATAGCAAGGAGAGAACCTCATTATATGTGTGTTTGTGTGGGTAGGTTTCAAAGGAATGTTTAGCCTTATCCATAATGTTTAAATTTGTCTGACACTATATTAGTATTATTATTAACAAAATTAAAACAATTTAAAAACAAAACCTTTGCATTTTCCTTTTTAAAAAAATTTGAAAGATATTTTAAAATGGGAAGTTTTAGAACGGAAACGTGAAACAGTTTCCATATTTAGTGTTATGCAGAAGGAAGAGCCCTGACTGGGTGTCAGGGCTCTGGCTGTGTGGCCTTGGGGGAGTCACTCCCCCTCTCTAGGTCTCTGACCCTCCTCCGTAGAGTAGGGGGTTTGGACCTGGTCAGTGGTTTTCTAACTGTACTTCCCAGTGCCCTAGTGTTTCCAGAAGTGGCTCAGGGGCCATTGTAAAGTGTGTGTATGTGGGGGAGGGATATGAGGCAGGGCTTGGAGAGAGAGACAGAGAAAGAAGTGGAGGGAAGGAAAGAGGGAGAGAGAAGGGAAGAGAGAGGGAGGGAGGGAGCAAAGGAGGGAGAGAGACAGAGAGAGGGAGCATTTCTAAGCTTCCATTCAGCTCAGCTATTCTAAGCAGAGGCAAGTAACAACAGAAACTAGATGATTGGATTTAAATCTTAGTGTGTGTTTTGGGGGAAGGCAGCAAAGAGGCTCCTGCCTGGATATTTCTAACTTGTCATCAGCAAAAACAGATTCAGGACTCCAGACATCTGACCACACCGTGGTCCCTCCGTGCTGGACTTCAAGTCCTCTATGTTGGTCAGAGCAAACATATGAGAGAAGGACTAGCTGAATGACCCTTCTAGGAGTTTGTGAGCCTGGATGCTGAGTTCCAACCCCTGGGGCTGGCTCAATGCATTGGGGATGGGGCTCCCTCTCCTTGCTTTCAAACATCTGGGAGAAGAGTAGGGTTTAACTTCCAGAAGCAGAAAATTGCTTTTTCCAAAACCATCTCCATCCAGACGTCAGAGAAGTGACCATGATATTAAGTGAGAGGATAGATGTGAAAGCGCTGCTTGGTCTATGAAACGCTATATAAAAGTTAGGTATGATTTTCATCGCCATCACATAGTGGCACATAAATATTTGTTGAAAGAATACATTCTTCCGGCTTTTCTTTTCAAAAGAGGAATGAAGTAATAACAAAAATTTGCCTTGGCAATACTAGAGACCTGGATTCAAATCCCAGCTTTATCACTTAAGTGATGTATGTGATCCTAAGCAACAACAATAGTAATAATAATAATAACAATAATTGTGCACTTATGCACCAGCCTGTGTGCTAAGTGTTTAACCTCCATTATCTTATTTCTTTCAGTGACACTTTGAGATAGGTATTAATATTCCCATTTTACAGATAGAGAAATTGAGGCTCAGAGAAACTAAGAAACTTACCCCAAACTGCACACTTTATAAGTGGCAGAGTCAGGAATTGAACTCAGATCTACATTATTTCCAAAGCACTGCTCTTAACCTTCCTAAAGGTTTCCTTGTCTGCTGACTTCAGTTCTGCTTGATTTGCAGGCTGACCACGGGGATCAATTTGGTCAACTTATATGACCTATCCAGAACCTGGGAAATACATTCAAAGGCAGATAGAACAGAGGAAACAGTAATTTTTTACATGGAAGAGAGCAGAAGATCTTTTATTAGCAATACTAAAACACACACCTGTGCTTGTGATTTATGTGATAGGGTCACCTCTTTTATGGGCAGGTGGGATTGTGCATGTGGGATTGTGCACAATTCCCTGGATATTGCATGAGAATTTTTGCCACCTCCAGAATGGAAATTCTTTTTCTCCCCCCAACCCCCTGCAGAGAATATTCCTCATTAGGCTGCTCTATCAGCATGCTGGGAAAAGCTCATTCACGACAGGTGGAGTCACAAATTCTGCAATGCACTGCTCTGGCTATGGCCACTGCTCCCAGGGCGAATATCTCTGCTCATTCATTTATTGCCCCTCTGGGAGCTGGCGGTCTCCATCACTGTGTTGCTGAGCAACCAAAACAGCACCTGCCTCAGGAGGGGGACAAGCCAATCAGGACACTCAGGGGAGGAGCTTTACCTGGTTGTCCTCCAAGATGGAAAGAGGGCTCTCTGGGTTGACTCAGGACCAGGACTGGGGTGGCAGGAATCAGCATCAGAGCTGGAGGGAACTCAGGAAATCCGAAACTTCCCATTTTGGGTGGTGAAGAGGGAGCCTTTTGGGGGGTATTGAAGTCTTCAAGGTCACGCAGCAACTCGGAGTCAGAGCCGGGAGGACAAGTCAGATGTGAACCCCAGGCTGGCGTCCCGTCCCTTGTACTTCGTTGCCATCACTTCAAAACTCATGAGTGGGCACCATCTACGTATCAGGCTCTCTGATTGGTGGCCTGGGGGATGCAGAAAACATTTAGACAACAGTCCTCATCCAGTCATCTAACAACTATGTATGACACTTCCGTAATCAAGGCAGTATGCATGGTGGTTAAGGGCACAGGACCCCACAATCAGACAGAGCACAAATGTCAGCTCAGGCACTTTACCACTTACGGGAGAATGCAAGTTACTTAACCTTTCTGTGCTTCAAGTTTTCTCAAATAAAATGATGGTAAGAATAAGAATAGAAGAAATAGCTTGTTGCGTTACTGTTATGCCTAGCACAAAGCAGGTTCGATCAATGCTGGTCATCCTTGCTAATAACATGTGAGGTGTTGAGGCTGGACTCTGGAACCAGGCTGCCTGGGTTCAAGTCTCGACTCCTCCTTGGACTCACTACCTGATCAAGTTACTTACAATTTCTATGCTTTAGTTTGCTTATCTGTAAAACGAGTATCATAATAGAACCTCATAGCTTCAGTATGGAGCTAAAAGAATTTAATATACATAAAGTGTGTAGAACGGTTTCTGGCACATGATAGTGCTCTATAAATCTTGGCTAATATGCTACAGCAACAGGTATTGATTGAGCAGTTAGTATGTACCAGACACTGCCCTAGGAGCTGGGGATATAAAAACGAACAAAATAGGCAAGTCTCTCTGAGTCTTTACTAAACCATGACTATTATTGCATTCTTAATAATGTCTGTTTAATTCTCAATTCCCACAGTAGATTAATACCAGCTTAAATGCAGGGGCATGAGACCTGTGCCTGGCACAGAGCCTGACAAGTAGTCCATGTTAAGTAAATATTTCTTCAGTGAATGCCAGATGCTGCGCTAGATACAGGACAGGGGTTCTCAACTAGGAAAGATCTTGTTCCCCCAGGGAATATCTAACAATGTGGGGAGACATCTTTGGTTCTCACAACTTGGGATGGGAGGGGAGGTGGTGGCAGTGCTATTGGTAGAGGCGAAGGATGCTGCTAACCATCCTGCAGTACACAGGACAGCCCCCCTCACAGCAAAGAATGATCCAGCCCCCAAAGTCAATAGTGCCAAGGCTAAGAAACTCTGGTGTCGGAGATCAGAGATAAGCAAAGCCTTGTAAAGATGCCCTCCCTCCAAAAGCTCGTGGTCTAGTTGGACCATAATAATATAGCACACTGATTGCTGTGCGGGAGATGTGAGAGAGCACTGTGAGGACTTGGGGCAGAGGCACCCGAACAGCAGAGGCTCCTGGTGGAGCCTCTTCAAGGACAAGTCTTCAGGAAAATTCTGGATGTGCTGTGAGAAGTTGCAGAGCTTGGAGAATATGAGGGGAAGGGGAATGGCATGCGCAGAGGCTTGGGAGTACAAAGGAGTTTGGTTTTGTTAAAGTGCATGAATGAGAGTGAGGAGGAGAGGCTTGGGCAGGAGATCATGGGGGACCCTGTGATGCACAGTGTGAAGCTCGGGCATGATGTGGTCAGCCAGAACTCCCTAAAGTCTGTTCTCTAAGTGCTAGTCCTTCAGGATGTTCCCCAAAAGGGCAACGGTCAAAGAAGAATGAGGAAGCGCTGAATACCACTCGTTCCTCTTCTGGAGACTTACAACGCTCATTGGTATCATACAGTTTCTGGTAAATCCTACATTAAAGAAACCTGATTTACTTCATTTACTTTATCCCAGAGTCTTCCAAAGTTACTTGACCATGAAAACTTCTTTCGCAGACATCTATTTACTTGGAGTCTGCAGACCCCTCTTTGGGAAGAGGAACCAAAGGAGAACTATCGACATCTTTAGGCAGTACAGGGGCTGCATTTGTGTTTTAGGATAATCTCCCTGGCTCCTGTGTGGGATGGGTTCGGAAGGTAAGAAGTGTTTACACAAGTTGTTAGGGCGCTTGTCATGTTGCTGTGATTTATTGACCTCTGGACTGTCTCCTCCACTAGACTCAGTGTAGGGAATATGTTTATTAACCCTTGTGTCCCAGTGCCTAGTTCAGCCTGGCATATGATAAGCACAGTTTTTTGAATGAATGGATATTGTTTTCAGGCATTGTGCTAGACACTGAGCCGAATAATAGAGATGCAATCCCTGTTCTCAGGCAGTTAACAGACCAGCGAGCACATAGTAGGCACTTTCTAAGTGTTTATGGACTGAATGTATGATTAGTATAAGTAAGACAGAAGGCAGTAAGGATCACAAAAGGGGCAGGACCTCGGAATCTGTTTTTCAAACTAGTTCCTTGACTACTTCTGATGTCTGGGGCCGGCATTTGAAGCACTGTGCCGCCAATCAGAGATGGCGTCTCTTTGATTGGTCAACGGAGATCAAGGCCCCAACCTTCTTACACTGGCCTGTTCCTAACTCTCGCCACTTAGGGCCTTTAAGCTCCAGGGCTCACTGCCCCAGAGCCACCACCCTGCCTTTCCTGATCCTGGGTGGATCTTCTGAATGGAGATTAGAGCACTATGGGTCCTTTATAGCCCAAATCCTAATGGGAACCATCTCTATTTGACAGTGAGTGAGATGTTTGTTTCCAGTTTCCGCCTCTCTGCACTTCCCCCAACACCCACGACTCCCTCATGGAGGAACACTGCATTCCTGAGGCTACAAGAATGTCTCTCAAGACCCTCTTGAAGACACCTCTGAGGCAAAACACATTTATGTTTTAGTGTAGGCTGTGAACACATTAAAGCTCTGTTTTGTGTTGGATGTGAAATTCAAAAAAAAAAAAAAAGACTACGACAAAGAATACTTCATGACCTTTTAAGAGAGGCTGTGAGGCTTTTCTTCATTTTGTCCTGGAGAAAATTTACTGTGGAAATGGAAAAAAAAAAGTCCCTGACTGACTAGTTCGTGGCAACTGGAATCATTTTCTTAAGGGGCTGGTCAGAGAGGGAAGAGTTGTGATTGACTTAGCTGGCAGCTCTCAAATTCTGATATGCGGATAAGCTTCACCAGAGTCATCTGAGAGGCTTGTGAAAAAGTCATACCCAAGCCTTGCCTGAGATCTGAATCAGGGTCTCCACAGGTAAGGCACAAGAATGTATATGTCTAAAAATATCCCCTGGAGCTTCTGATATACAGTCCAGATTGGTACATGCTGGGATAAAGTAGAGTGGGTGATGGACCACTTCTCAGCCTGGCACAGTCTCATCCTCTCATTAAGCCAGCTCTGACTCTCTCTGTCGCAACTCTAAGTCCCAGCCCGGCATCATCACCCCAGGCCATAGTTTACAGCCCCAAGATCCTTTCTCATCACTTCTTGGACCTAGCTCACGCCAGCGAAAGCTTTTCACAGTCCTGGCTGTCAAACACTGGTCTACAAAACCCCAAGGCTGGCCTCCGTTCTAGCTGCACCCCCCTGTGAATCTTCAGCACAGATATTTCTGGGTAAGGGAGAAAACCAATTTTCCTGCAGCTGTCTCAAGGGATATACATCTCCTATCATTAGAGTTGGTAATTTTCCTGATGATGCGAACATCATGTCAACTCTCATCCAATTTAAGCAGGTCATCTATTGACTGGCTTTTCTTCCCCACAGGGGAGAGTGGTGGTCATGAAATGTCTCCTATTTCTGCTCAAGAAAAGACCGAGGATTTTGTTTTATTCCCTTTTAAACTTTATTCTTTCATTTATTTTTTTTGTGTGTGTGAGGAAGATCAGCCCTGAGCTAACATCCATGCCAATCCCCCTCTTTTTGCTGAGGAAGACGGGCCCTGGGCCAACATTCATTGCCAATCTTCCTCCTTTCTTTCCCTCCTTCTCCCCAATGCCCCAGTAGATAGTTGTATGTCATAGCTGCACATCCTTCCAGTTGCTGTATGTGGGACGTGGCCTCAGCATGGCCGGACAAGTGGTGCGTCGGTGCGTGCCCGGGATCCGAACCCGGGCCACCAGTAGCGGAGCGCGCGCACCCAACCACCAAGCCATGGGGCCGGCACCCTAAACTTTATTCTTAAAGTTTAAATAACTTTGCTTATATTTTCTCCTTTGCCTTCACCAACAATTCTTAAATAGAACAAAAAGGTTTACCTTTAGTAGACTAACCGGCTTACATGTCCCAATCTGTGCCTTTAGTGAGTGGGGGTGGAGTTCTAAAGTTCGCTATATGCATTTGTAACCCTGATTATTGGACCCTCGATCAATCTCTAAATAAAGTCATATTTTCAGTAGTCCAATCTAGTAATCAAAAGGAATTTTAAATTATGTCTGGCTCTCTTGAAGACCAAGAAAAGGAGTCCATCTTATAACCTAGAACAACTTTCTAAAATCTCCTTTAATCTTCCTCTCCACTCTTTCTCGCCCCATGGATGCTCTGGAACCCACCTTCATGAAATCCCTCGGACACCCAGACCTTGCAGCTTTTATTTTTATTTAATTTTTCCTTTTCTTTTGGATCTCCAGTCCTGTCTTTCCGTTCATATTCTTTATATTCTTCTGAATTTGTATCACAAAACTCTAATAACTGGAATAGCAGGCCAAAACTCTACTAATTGCAAGTAAACAAATTAAAAAAAATTGTTTTATTGCAGTAAGGTAGAGGATGTGAAGGCCAGGAATATATACACACTAATAAATCCTATCTCCTCTGCCTTTGTGTTTGGCGTTATCACCTGTACTACAGATCACAGTCCTGTAGAGAGCCAGTATAATAGTATTCCTGTAACCCTGCCAAGGAAGCCTGAAGGCATTCAGACCTCCTCTCTCTCCTAACTAGAAGCTTCCTTCGTTGTTCTCTCTCTCCATCTCATCTTTAGCTCTTCCAGATCCGTCGTCTGCTCATCCTGGTGATTCATATTGTGTTATTATGGTCTGGACCGATGTCAACAGGAAAGCAGGGTGAACTGGCTGAATCAGCCAAGGTCTAGGTTAGCATCTGTAAATGGTAGAAGGAGTGGGCAAGGCTTTGTTTCAAGTCTTCTTTCTCACTCTTCTTTATAGCCTGAGTGTCTTGCTGCTTCACTGGGACTTCCTTCCACCTCTCCTTCCCTTCCATAGAATTCCACTCTTTCATACATCATTGTAATAAACAGTGAAATATCTTTGATATGATCCCCCCCCCCATAATCATGATCACAATATAAGCATCATCTGAGCAAAGGAATAGCCTTAAGAAAAATAAATAAATGAAAAACTGGACATGGTTACGTAATCAGCAGATCCAAAGAGGAGAAAGGGTCCTCTGTTTTAATCTTCTGTCTGGGAAGTTAGTAAAGGGGGCACCTACCGCAAGGGCCTAGACTGCTTTACGTCTGGTCTGGCACGTTCTCTATGTATCTGACATTTATTGAATCCTTATTATGTGCCAGATACTGTTCTAAGCGCTTTACACCTATTGCTATTTTTCAATCATCATAATATCCTCATGAGATGGTTGTTGATATCATTCCTATTTTACTGATGAGGAAGTTCAGGTTCATAAAGATTAAAAAACTTGCCGAAAGTCGCTCAGTTTGTGAGTGGTGGAATCAAAATTTAAACCCAAACCACTGCAAGCCCGCGCTATTAACCACCATGCAACTCTGCTTCTCTTCCTCCTCACCCAAGTAGCTAGCTGGATGCTTCACCAAAATATAGTGATAACAATATTCCAGTGAAAGATTTGCATTTTTGTAGCCTGAAGAAGTAAAACTTTGGGAAGGAGGAAGGTATGGTAGCTACCATGTGGTACAGATGGAATTTGAGGCCAGTTACTACTCCAAATCTCATGGTTTTTTAACATTTGGGTAGTTGAAGAATTTCGTTGACAGTGACAAGGAAAATCCATATGGCAATCTTTAGGAGGATTTCCTTCATTCTTTTTCTCAAAAAATGTATTTCAGGGGCCGGCCCGGTGGCGTAACAGTTAAGTTCTCACATTCTGCTTTCGTGGCCCGGGGTTTGCAGGTTCGGATCCTGGGCGTGGACCTAGTCCCCGCTCATCAAGCCAGGCTGAAGCGGCATCCCACATACAAGAACTAGAAGGACCTACAACTAGGATATGCAACTATGTACTGGGGCTTTGGGGATAAAAAAAACAAAGAAAAAGAGGAAGATTGGCAACAGATGTTAGCTCAGGGCCAATCTTCCTCAAAAAAAAAAAACAAAAAGACACTAGTCCTATTGGATTAGGGAGAAAAATGTATTTCAGCTCCTTTAGATGAGTCAGTCGCCTGCGCCCCATTTCCTCTGCTTCTGCTTGCCAGTGTTCCACACCATGTGATGACAAATTATCTCATTATTCCTCTCAATGCC
This sequence comes from Diceros bicornis minor, assembly GCF_020826845.1. Lineage (NCBI taxonomy): Eukaryota > Metazoa > Chordata > Mammalia > Perissodactyla > Rhinocerotidae > Diceros > Diceros bicornis. The sequence goes on along the minus strand of NC_080764.1, from coordinate 15,974,678 downwards.
TCAATGAGGAACCGTAAGGACAACAGTCCTCATTATGCAGAAGAGGTGACTGAAGCTCAGAGAACTTTAGTAACTTTCCATGATTACATAGCTAGTAGGTGGTAGAACGTGAATAATTGTTGAAAGGACCTTGGAGGAGAAAGATTTATGGTGATCCTTATTTACATCATGGAGACTTCCTTCAAGAGCTTTGCACTGACTATTCTAATAAATATAGTCTTGAATGATTAAATCTATAATTCTGTATTCCTTCACAGAATCACATTCTTTTCCCTTTCAGCCTCTCATAGCTGCTTTAGTGGAATGGGCTTAGAGAAGCAAGCAAATGGAAAGTTTTCCTTCCATGAGCTCGGGTACTATCTACCTAAATGTATCTTCCAGACAAGATGATGTCATCCAGATTAGACATATCCTTCGAGACAGATAACATGCTTACTGTGAGTGAGTCACCTTCCTTTGGGATGTCAGAATTAGGCAGCATCAAATCTAATAAACATTGATAGGCCGGAAAGAATTCTAATGTACTCAATGAGGTCAAAGAGAGTCAGCGTCTGAGGCAGAGGCAGTAGTAACTTGGATCTGTTTCTCCTCTAACAAACCTTGAAACTTCTTTTCACCCATGCTTTCAACTGTATTAGGAAATATACTGGAAGGAGGAAATAATAAATAATAATATTAGGAAATAAATATTCCTAGCTGACTAAACAAAAATTCTTCTGGAGCTTAAATCAGAACACTTGAATACTTCCTTGATTCTCTCTGTTTTTCTTTTTTTTTGGTGAGGAGGATTGTCCCTGGGTTAATATCCATGCCAGTCTTCCTCTATTTTGTATACAGGACGCTACCACAGAATGGCTTGATGAGCAGTGTGTAGGTCCACACCCAGGATCTGAATCCTCAAACCCCAGGCCGCCAAAGCGGAACGTGCGAACTTAACCACTACACCATGGGGCCGACCTATTTCTTCAATTCTTATTTAAGGAAACATCACTGCATACCACACCCGTGTCACTGAATGTACACACAATTCTTCTGCTTGATGGTGACAGTACACTTGAGATGGGATGAATTATAAATAGACTAGTTCTAGGAACTTAGTTCTTGGCTTCAACTGTGTGGCCTTATGAATGTAAATTTCCCTCTCTGCTCCAGGGACTTGTGTTTGGTAATTTCTCTGTAAGATCTTTTTGAATACCTAATTTATGTGTGTGTGTGTGTGTGTGTTCTGAAGTACCAGATTTTCATGAATTCTGAAAGGAAAACTTCAGATCTATTCCTAGTGCCAATAGGATTTGTCTGCTGTCCCTGGTGCTGAATTATACAAGATATTAGGATTCCAAATGAAGCTACTTTCAGCTTGAGGGGGAAAGGTAAAAGACACAAAACCAAATGTTGACACTTCATAAAGACCCATAGACCTGGAAAATAGTATTTATCCACATGCCTATGAGTAAAATAAACATGCGCAAGCTTAAAAGAAACAGAACACCTACAGAAATATTTATTAAACATATTAAATATTTGTGAGGGAAAGACTCTGTCTCTCCTCTTTACTAAGGTATCTCAAGAGCTGGAATGTTACTTGGCTCAGAGTAGATTCTCAGTGGATATTTTTTGAGTGAATGGTGAATAAATTCAGTCCTAATGCTTGAAAGAAGTGAATATAGTTTTAATGCCCAAGAGCAAGGGTTCTGGAATCGAACTGTCAGGGTTCACATCCTGGTGTGCTACTCACTAGCTGTGTGACCCTAGACAAATCATTTGCCTCTATCCTATAGACTACCTCAAAGGATTATTAAGGGATCAAAAGAGTTAATGTACAAAAAATGCTCAAAACTGAACCTGCAACATTGAAAGTGCTATGTATTATTGTTATTATTACTTCTTCTTTGCATTCCTCTTGTTAAGGATATTTATGAATAATATATACAAGATATATAATAATGATTAAAATTTACTGAGAGCTCATGTATGTATTATGTATAGTGTATTGTGTATTATTATGTATCATACATATTAATTTACTAATTCTTTACAACAGTACCATGATCTAAGTACTATTATTCTTTCCATTATAAAGTGAGGAACCTCATAGATAAAGAGCTTAAGTAACTTTTTCCAGGGCCACATAGCAATTTTAGAACTGATATTTGAATCTAGGCTATCTGGCTGAAATCTGGACCCTTAAAAACAACACTTTGCTTGGTGGCTGGCCCCGCGGCGTAGCGGTTAAGTGCGAGCGCTCTGCTGCTGGCAGCCAAGGTTCAGATCCTGGGCGCACATGGACACATCGCTTGTCAGGCCATGCTGTGGCGGCGTCCCACACAAAATGGAGGAAGATTGGCATGGATGTTAGCTCACGGCTGATCTTCCTCACAAAAAAATAAAATAAAAACAACGCTTTGCTGCTTCTCAATGTTTGGATTCCTTAATATTGATGATGTGGGGAGCAGGCTGGATATGGAAGGAGCATTTTCTGTAGATGAGAAAATGGTGGCTCAAAGAGACTCTGCCGGCTCAAAAAGAGTTTTTAAGTGAAAAATCTTCCTTCAGTATTGAAGCATAATAGCCTCACATAAAACAAGATGAATTTCCTACATTTTTATCTTTTTCCCTTGAGGGCTAAGACAGGAAGAGATATTTTTTCCATTCCTTTTCCAATTAGCACAATTAGCATGTAGATCTTAAACACATTCTATTTATATTTTATCTGTTAATCTTGACACAGAGACTAGAATGTGTTATGCTTTTTGGTTTACTAAAACCGAAGTGGTCTTGACCTCTAATCCAGTTATGAAAATAATTTTGAGAATCCATTTTAAGTTTATTGGGTCAATAGTCTAAATTTGAATACTGAACATTCTTCACTTGAAATTTCACTTGCACACTGAGTATAATAAACTGTAGTTCATGTCCAACTAGGATAGATGTGCTTATACACCATGGCTTTGTTTCCATTTCTATTCAAAACCAGGCTTCTTTTCAGAGATATCTGAATTGCATGCACTATTTTCAATTTGCAGTAGGAGACTGGCATATAAAAGAAATAATAAAAGCTACAGTATTGTGGTTCCAGAAAATAACTGGTAATGGTATAATCAATTTTCTCAGGGTTATTTCTTTTTTTCCCATTTTTGACTGCTAAACCTCCATCTATCTGAATGGAAAAATTGTTAAGCACATGTTGATTGCTGTTGGGCATGGACTAAATTACTAAAATACAGCATCTTTACAGATACACTGGTTTACATCTCTCAGTCTGCCAAGCTGTCATCGTTTAGCCATATTTGTATAAGCTCTTTTCTCGTTAGTCAGTGATGGGCATAGCTGTCATGCATCTTCGTGAGAAATGTACCAGGATGCTCAAGCAGTAGGAGCTAACATTTATTAAGTGCCTACTATGTGCCAGGACCCAGGCTAAATTCTTAGCTACATTATCTCGTTTAATCCATGCAATGATCCAATGAGGTAGGTACTGTTACTGTCCCCATTGTGTAGATAAACAAACTGAGGCACAGAAGAATAAATTCACATGCCCATGGTCATACTGGTAGTTATAAAAATTGATGGCTGGGATCTTAAGCCAGTCAGTCTGATTCCGGAGCCAATGCTCTGCTGCTATGTTCTACTGCCTTCTATGTACTCATGGTTTTCAAATTCTTACACATCAATTCAATAGCATTAAGTTAGTCTTTATTTTGTGCCAGGGACTGCGCCAGACACCGAGGATGCTGAGATTATTAAGATGCATTCTCTGCCCCTAAGGTACTCATGGCTAAGTGTGAAATTTGTGGTAATAAAGGCAGAAAGAGTTACAGAAGAGAAAGCAACAGACTCAAAGTGGAGAGTGGGAGGAGAGGTCAGGGCAAGCTCCACAGATGAGATGGCCCTGGATCTCAGGTTTAAAACTTCAGGGGAAACAGCATGTGCAAAGGCATAGAAGTGTGAAATGGCATAACACTTAAAACAGGTGAGAGATTGTCCAGCATGGTGATTGGAAACACAGACCACGGAGCCGGGCTGCATGGATTGAATCCTGGCTCTACCTGGTGGTCGGTGGCATGTTCCTTAGCTTTTTTGTGCCTCAGTTTCTCGTCTATATAATGAGGATGATAATACTAGTAACTCTCTGATAGTGCAGTGAGGATTAAGTGGGTTAATGGACGCAAATTACTTAGAGTAGAACATGGCATGTTTATTATAACCACTCCACAGTAGCTAATTATCACTCTTATTACCCACAACATTTACCATTTTTGACGCTTATTAATTCCTCATGCTTATCTTAGAGATCATACAGGGTAGACTGCACCACATGCTATAATTTCTTTCAAGCCTCTCCAGAGGCTTTCCAGAATCATCAACCCAAACACCCTTTCCTCACAAAACAGGTTGGCAAGAAATGGTCTTACCTTCCTTTCAAACGTGAAGGAAGAGTGACACCCTGAACTGTCCATTCAGGTGAGAAGAGCCCAACCACTGAGCGCTGCTTGGAAGTTTCCCCTCAAGGCACAATTTTACTTTGAGCCCTAAGAAGAGAAGAAGGAGAGGAAAAGATGGGCAGAGATGCTCTGCGGAGGGAGAAACCCATGGAAATGGATCGCCGCCTTTCTCTCCAGCAATGAAGTCATTGGCTTGGCAGGCCACAGGAGAGCTGTTGGAGTAAACCTGCTCTTAAGTGTGTCCAGGAACTTGTCTTTAGGAGCAATTACCCCTCCCAGTCCTGGGTTTCTTAGAAGCAGAGGCAGCAGGCATGGGGGGACAAGATTTCCACTTATCCTCTACCTCTTCCTCTCGAGTGTTCCCTTATAGATTTTGGAGTAACAAAATGCAATGAAAATCACATCATAATTATAGCCAGGAAACTTGGGTTCCAGTCCTAGCTTTGACATTAACTGGTTAATAAGAATGGCAAGCACTTATAGAGTGACTACTATGTGCCAGACACAGTTCTAAACATATTACTTTTATCAACTCGTTTATCCTCAGAAAAGCTCAGTGAATTGGTATCTGTGTTAGTCAGGCTAAGCTAGGTTATGCTGTGATAACACACAACTACCAAATCTCAGTGATTTGTTTCTCACTCATGCTCTACATTCATTTAGGTCCATGGGAATTCTGTTCCACTTGGATCTAGGCTAGTAGAGTGGCCTCCATCTGGGATGTTTTAGATTTCATGTCAGGGAAAAGGAAAGGGTAAATCACACACTGGCTCTTAAAAGCTTCCACGTGGAGACGACACGGTCATTTCAGCTCACATTTCATGGCCGTACCTAACTTCGAGGGGGTGTGGAAGAGATGTCTTATTATGTGCCTGAAAGAGGAGAAACAGAATAGTGGTGAACAGCTCTAAGGCTACCATAATATACTGTTATCAACATTTGACAGATGAGGAAACTGAAGAACATAGAGGTTAAGTGAGGCACCCAAAGTTACATAGTTTGTAAGTGGCAAAGCTGAGATTTGAACTCAGGTGGGCAGCTCCAGAAACTATTCTTAACCACTGTGCATAAACCTTTTCCAAGGCACTAAACATGTCCAACTTTCAGTTTTCCCATATGTAAAAATGAGGGAAAACCTCCCTTTCTTCCATACCTCAGAAGGGTGCACTTAGAAGTCATCCATCCCTCCATTCATCCTTCCATCCATCCTTCCATCCAACCATCCATCCATCCATCCATCCATCCCTCCATCCCTCCATTCATCCTTCCATCCATTTATCCTTTCTTGCAGTAATTGACATATCTATGTGCCAATTATTGTTCTAATTGTTGTGAATCAGTAGTACATAAGATCAAGTCCCTATGTTCATTGAGGGTACATTCCTCCATGCCCCATGAGGCATTGGGCCCCATGAGGCAAAGAATAAAATGAATAAGGGAATGAATCAATGAACAAGGTAAGGATAAATGCTCTGAGCTCAATAAAATATAATGATATTGTTATGGTCTGGACTGTGTCCCGCTAAAATCCATGTATTGGAGCTCTAACCCACAATGTGATGGTATTTGGAGATGGGGTCTTCAGGAGGTAAATAGGGTTAGATGAGGTCATGAGGGTGGGCCTTCTTGATGGGATTAGTGGCTTTATAAGAAGAGGAAGAGAGAGCGAGATTGCTCCCGCTCCACCATGTGAGGACATAGCAAGAAGGCAGCCATCTGCAAACCAGGAAAAGCGTTCCCCCCAGAAAATGAAATGGCCTGCACCTTGATCTTGGACTTCCTGACCTCCAGAACTGTGAGAAATAAATGTTTGTTGTTTCAGCCACCCTGTCTATGCAACAGTCTATAACAGCCTGAGTAACATAATTACAAGTATGATAGAAATTGACTGGGAAACACTCTTTAGATTGGGATCAGGGAACCACAACCTCAAGAAGTGACATTTGAACTGAGTTTATCATGTGAAGACCTAGGGAGCAGAGACCATTACAAGTAAAAGCCTCTGAGGCAGGAATGAGCTTGGCATGTCTGAGGAACAGAGATGATCAGAGTGGCTGGAGTACAATGAATGAGGAGGAAAATGGTAGGTGATGAAGGTGCAGAGGGAAGCAGGAACCAGACCATAAAAGAAAGATAGAGCCTACACTCCATCAAGAAGACATATCACTTATAAATATATATGCACCCAACATAGGAGCACCAATGTACATAAAACAACTATTAACAAACCTAAAAGGAGAAATCAACAACAACACAATAATAGTAGGGGATCTTAACACCCCACTTACAGCAATGGATAGATCATCCAGACAAAAAGTTAATAAAGAAATATTAGACTTAAATGAAAAACTGGACGAGATGGACCTAGTAGACATATACAGAGCACTCCACCCAAAAACAGCTGACTACACATTCTTCTCAAGCGCGCATGGAACATTCTCTAGGATAGACCATATGTTGGGAAACAAAGCAAGCCTCAATAAATTTAAGAAGATTGAAATCATAACAAGCATCTTTTCAGACCATAAGGCTATGAAACTGGAAATGAACCAGGAAAAAAAAACTGGGAAAGTGACAAAAATGTGGAGATTAAACAACATGCTACTGAACAACCAATGGATCATTGATGAAATTAAAGGAGAAATCAAAAACTATCTGGAAACAAACGAAAATGATAACATGCCATATCAAACCATATGGGATGCAGCAAAAGCGGTCCTGAGAGGGAAACTCATAGCGATAGAAGCCCACCTTAACAAACAAGAAAAAGCCCTAATAGGCAACCTTAAATTACACCTAACAGAACTAGAAAAAGAAGAACAAACAAAGCCCAAAGCCAGCAGAAGGAGAGAAATAATAAAAATCAGAGCAGAAATAAATGATATTGAGACCAAAAAAACAGTAGAAAGGATTAATGAAACAAAGAGTTTGTTCTTCGAGAAGATAAACAAAATAGACAAACCCTTAGCCAGGCTAACTAAGAAAAAAAGAGAAAAGGCTCAAGTAAATAAAATTAGAAATGAAAGAGGAGAAATTACAACGGATACCATGGAAATACAGAGGATTATAAGAGAATACTATGAGAAATTATATGCCAACAAATTGGACAATCTAGAAGAAATGGATAAATTCTTAGACTTATACAACCTCCCAAAATTGAACCAAGAAGAAATGGAGAATCTGAATAGACCAATCACAAGTAAAGAGATTGAAATAGTAATCAAAAACCTCCCAAAAAATAAAAGTCCAGGACCAGATGGCTTCTCCAGTGAATTTTACCAAACATTCAAAGAAGATTTAATATCCATCCTCCTCAAACTCTTCCAAAAAATAGAGGAAGATGGAACACTTCCTGAATCATTCTATGAGGCCAACATCACCCTGATACCAAAACCAGACAAAGACAATACAAAGAAAGAAAATTACAGGCCAATATCGCTGATGAACATTGATGCAAAAATCCTCAACAAAATATTGGCAAACCGAATACAACAATATATTAAAAAGATCATACACCATGATCAAGTGGGATTTATACCAGAGACACAGGGATGGTTCAACATCTGCAAATCAATCAAAGTGATACATCACATCAACAAAACAAAGAATAAAAACCACATGATCGTCTCAATAGACGCAGAGAGGGCATTTGACAAGATACAACATCCATTTATGATAAAAACTCTCAATAAAATGGGAATAGAAGGAAAGTACCTCAACATAATAAAGGCCATATATGACAAACCCACAGCTAACATCATACTCAACGGGGAAAGACTGAAAGCCATTCCTCTGAGAACAGGAACGAGGCAGGGCTGCCCACTCTCACCACTCCTGTTCAACATAGTACTGGAGGTTTTGGCCAGAGCAATTAGGCAAGAAAAAGGAATAAAAGGAATCCAAATAGGTAACGAAGAAGTGAAACTCTCACTATTTGCAGATGACATGATTGTATATATAGAAAACCCTAAAGAATCTGTTGGAAAACTGTTAGAAACAATCAACAACTACAGCAAAGTTGCAGGGTACAAAATCAATCTACAAAAATCAGTTGCATTTCTATATGCTAATAATGAACTAACAGAAAGAGAGCTCAAAAAGATAATACCATTTACAATTGCATCAAAAAGAATAAAATACCTAGGAATAAATCTTACCAAGGAGGTGAAGGACCTATACAATGAGAACTACAAGACATTATTGAGGGAAATCCACGATGACACAAAGAAATGGAAAGATATCCCATGCACGTGGATTGGAAGAATAAACATAGTTAAAATGTCTATATTACCTAAAGCAATCTACAGATTCAATGCAATCCCAATCAGAATCCCAATGACATTCTTCACAGAAATAGAAAAAAGAATACTAAAATTTATATGGGGCAACAAAAGACCCCGAATAGCTAAAGTAATCCTAAAGAAAAAGAACAAAGCAGGAGGCATCACAATTCCTGACTTCAAAACATACTACAAAGCAATAGTAATCAAAACAGCATGGTACTGGTACAAAAACAGACACACAGATCAATGGAACAGAATTGAAAGCCCAGAAATAAAACCACACATATACGGACAGCTAATTTTCGACAAAGATGCTAAGAACATGCAATGGAGAAAGGAAAGTCTCTTCAATAAATGGTGTTGGGAAAACTGGACAGCCACATGCAAAAGAATGAAAGTGGACCATGTGCTATCGCCATTCACAAAAATTAACTCAAAATGGATCAAAGACCTGAAGGTGAGACCTGAAACTATAAAACTCATAGAAGAAAATATAGGCAACACACTATTTGACATTGGTTTTAAAGGAATCTTTTCAGATGACATGCCTACCCAGACTAGGGAAACTAAAGAAAAAATAAACAAGTGGGACTTTATCAGACTAAAGAGCTTTTATAAGACAAATGAAACCAGAATCAAGATGAACAAACAACCAACCAGCTGGGAGAGAATATTTGCAAAACATACATCTGACAAGGGGTTGATCTCCATAATATATAAAGAACTCACACAATTGAACAACAAAAAAACAAACAACCCGATCAAAAAATGGGCAGAGGAAATGAACAGACACTTCTCCAAGGAAGATATACAGATGGCCAATAGGCACATGAAAAGATGCTCAACATCACTAATCATCAGGGAAATGCAAATCAAAACAACACTAAGATACCACCTCACGCCCGTTAGAATGGCTATAATCACCAAGACAAAAAACAACAAATGTTGGAGAGGATGTGGAGAAACAGGAACCCTCATACACAGCTGGTGGGAATGCACATTGGTGCAGCCTCTATGGAAAACGGTATGGAGATTCCTCAAAGAATTAAAAATAGAGATGCCCTATGATCCAGCCATCCCACTACGGGGAATCTATCCAACACACCTGAAATCAACAATCCAAAGAGGCTTATGCACCCCTATGTTCATTGCAGCATTATTCACCATAGCCAAGAAGTGGAAGCAACCTAAGTGTCCCTCGACTGACGATTGGATTAAGAAAATGTGGTATATATATACAATGGAATACTACTCAGCCATAAAAAAAGACAAAATCGTCCCATTTGCAACAACATGGATGGGCCTGGAGCGTATTATGTTAAGTGAAATAAGCCAGAAAGAGAAAGACAAACACTGTATGATCTCACTCATATGTGAAATATAAACCAACACATGGACAGAGAAAACTGGACTGTGGTTACCCGGGAAGTGGGGGTGGGGGGTGGGCACAAGGGGTGAAGGGAGTCATATATGGGGTGATGGAAAAACAAAAATGTACAACCCAAAATTTCACAATGTTAGAAACCATTAAAACATCAATAAAAAAAAAAAAAAAAAAAAGAAAGATAGAGCCTAGTGATATTTTAACCTTGTTTTTGGTTAAAAACCCGTTTGGGAATCTGCTGAATACTGTGGACGTGCTCACCAGGAAAACACTCATACATCATTTTACATATAATATCAGAAGTTTTACAACCCCTGATCATCATGTCTATCCAAACCTCAGGTTGGGAGATTCTGAAACATATGAAGACGTTTTGAACAGTACATAGAGAAAGAGAAGAGAGAAAGAAACTGGTATTGTTTTCAAGCTTTCTCTGTGTTGGAAACTTTGCCAGTTATGATAAATTACTTTTATTTAACATATTTTTCATAATCTCATTTGATAAATGATGAAACCAAGATTCAGGGAGGCTAAACAACATGCTTTAGGCTAAACAAGTAGTAAATGACAGACAAAGAATTTGAGTTGAAGTTGGCTTCACTCCAGAGATATTATTACTATTAAATGTGGGGTCTAGTTTCACCTCGTCAAGGATATTTTTATTATTAGGTGAAAGGTACATATTTTCAACCAGCTAAGGCAGTATCCTTTTCCTTTTCACTGGCTCTAGTTGAATAGCAGAGCAGCTCAGATTCTAACTTTTCATCTCTTTACTGCCACATGGATTATAATGTCATCCTTTATTACTCCCAGCGGAGTGGTGAAATATCCCTGCACCACTACCAATTAAGGCAGCATCACTTTATCCACATATGCTCCCTCTGCGTGGATGCCAGAAGATCTGCTCCAAGACTTTTCCAGTGGTTTAGTATTCTGCTCAAAGGAGTCATTTGCTGAGCATTGTCTTTCTTAATTAGGGACCTAATGTATTGCAGCAGATCCTTTGAACAAGAGAAGGATGGAGACCTAAGAAGGAGGCGTGACCATTCATTTCAAGGTAATCAGCTTTGAAGCTGCTTGACAATGGATATTGATTTCCTAGTGCCTGGAAAACCTCCTGAGAGAGGTTTCTGATCTCAGCAGCCTGAGCAGTCTATGCATTTCCTTATTCACTCATCATACAAGGCCAGGAAATGGCTTAAAATGCAATGAGCAAAGAAACTCTCTTCTCTGAAAAACCCCATGTGTGAGAATGATTGGAAGGCTCTTCCTAGAGCAAAATGAAGAGGAATAGTTGACAACAGGCAAGTTCACAAACCACTCACTTTCCATTTTCCTACCTCTTATAGCCTTATGTAGAAGCTAATACTAGCTATCCTTTATAGAACACACTCTAAGTATATTATTTCCAATGTCAAAACGCTGTTGGTTTTATTGCCTCTTTTCATGGGTGAAGAAATTGAGGCCCAGAGATGTGAGTTACTTTGCACGGTGTCACACAGCAAGTAAAGGCCTGAGCTGAGAGTTGAAACCTGTGTCAATCTGAGTCTGAAGTCTTTATTCTTCCACTACACCAGGCTACCTTGTTTTCCTAGATATGTATTTTCCTCTCTTGACTTTCCACTTACTGTAGTTTTTTAAGCCAGTTAAGTCAGCATCATTCAGAGATAATGATACCTTGTTGATGGAATTTGGCTTCCTTAGGCATATTAATCCAGGTATCTGCAGACTGCAATAGAGCTAGGTTGCAATTCTACATGTTGCCAGTAGGTGTCACCATCTTATCTAATCTGATATCTATCTGCTATTCCTTCAAAAATATTTACTGAGTGTCTAGTATAAGAAAGGCTTGGGCCGGCCCCATGGCTTAGCGGTTAAGTGCGCATGCTCCGCTACTGGCACCCAGGTTTGGATCCTGGGCACGCATCGATGCACCGCTTCTCTGGCCATGTTCAGGCCGTGTCCCACATACAGCAACTAAAAGGATGTGCGACTATGACATACAACTATCTACTGGGGCTTTGGGGAGAAAAATGGAGGAAGATTGGCAATAGATGTTAGCTCAGAGTTGGTCTTCCTCAGCAAAAAGAGGAGGATTAGCATGGATGTTAGATCAGGGCTGATCTTCCTCACAAAAAAAAAAAAAAAAAGAAAGGCTCTATTGTAGGTGCTAGGGATACAGTCGTGAGCAAGGCAGTCTCTGCTTCATGAAACTTATATTCCAGTGGGGAAATCTGAACCACAAACAAATATTTAATATAACAGACAGTGATCAGTGGAATAAATAAATGCTAAAATTTAAGGCTTCAGCCTCTGAAATTAATCAGCTATATGAGTTTAAAATATATTATATGAAGAAGGCCTGGATCTAGTGACATGAAACCAGCTGCCATACATACTCTTAAGAGTTCATCTCTCAAGAAAGCTCCCTGCAACTGACTCTGTTCAACCAACCAGTGAAAATGATCAGTGCTCCCATTCCCCCAAAGAAACAGGATAGGAAAGGAAAACCTCCTGGATTAGAGTTTACAGAGCTAACTACCTGAGTGTCCAACTTAAAGCCATTTACCGTCACCTATAGAATAAGTCCCAAACCTAGAACGGTCTTCTAGGCTCATCGTGATCACACTGACCTCTCCAGCCTGATCTCTGGACACACCGTCCCCCCACTTTACACCCTGGTAAACTGGATCTGCTTTTCATACCCACATGAGCATACTCTTTTACCCCTTCAGGGCTTTGTTAACGATATCCACTCTGGTGTAAAGCCATTTTTATTTTTTCTCATTTATATAATCCCTACTCCTCTTTTAAGGCCATATCCACTTATCACCTCCTCTAAGATGTCTTCCTTGATTTCCCTAATCTGAGTTAGGTGCTCTCCCTGGTACTTCTTCCACATCTTGAGGATTCCATCATTTGACTTCCACATTGCTTTACAATGGGATATCTCTGTGCTTAGTATTCTTCTTGAGGAAAGGATCTAGGCCTTATTCATCTCTATATCCTCTTTGCTTAACTCAACATTGTCCAACAAAAATATAATGAAAGCCATATACGTGATTTTAAATTTTCTAGTAGTCACATTAAAAAGAAACAGGTGAAATTCACTTTTATAATGTGTTTTATTTAACCCAATATATCCAAAACACTATCATTTCCACAGGAACTAATATAGAAAATAATCAGTGAGATATTTTACATTCTTTTTATCACACTAAATCTTCAAAATCTGGTGGGTATTTTTTACTTACAGTACATCTCTACTCCAGAAACTAAATTTTCATCAGAAATACCTGATCTATGTTTAGATTTTACTAAATTTATTCTCAAAAAAAGTATACCACATGCTCAAACTGTTCCAAACACACTTAAAAGTTTTCTAAAAACTGAATTTGATATACTAAAAAATATTTTTTTCTATAATATTCAAATCTGTGTTGACAAAACTGGTCATCATTTTTAGAACAATTAATTTGACTTTGAAAACTACATCTGTCCATAAAAAATTCATTAACCCTTTTGTCAACTCAGTATCAACATTGGGTTCAAAAGGATATTGCATAAATTAAAAGCAGCTCTAAACTTACGAATAATAATAAAATATTTTTCAAATTTTTCTTGTAGTTTTGGTAGCCAAAGTAATTAAGTCTGTCAACTACAATTATAATCTTCTGCATATTGATTCTCATTAGAAAAATGTGTAGAATCATTATTAATGATCTGTGTAATGGAATTTTAAATTTCAGCAAATTCTCATACTGGTCTTGCTGGTTCACAAATAAGCTTTTCCTTTCCATGAAACTTCAAATTTAGCTTGTTCATATGTATTGTGATATTGGCTAGGAAAGGTAAACCACATTGACGTTTTCTGTCTTTGCCTAATGGAATTTTGTTTCAAGAAAATCTTGAATTGGAGTTAACAACACAGTAAATTTTTGTGAAACGACTCAACTGATAAGACTGGCAAGAAAACCCCACAAGATCATTGACCTCCTTGTCTTTTATTTTGTTCAACAGATCTGTAAACTGGCAATGATTCAGAACATTTAAATGTATATACTTAAGAATGTTAAAAACTGCAAACATGACACTTTTCATAGAGTATGCTTCAGAAACTCAGTCCAAATATTTTCAATATATATTATACGATGAAATGAAACAATAGAGTATCAGTCTGTTTTTTAAAATTCCAAAAAATCCGGATTATCCGTTTAATCTAACATAGCTAGAGCATCATCCATCATGATGGAAACATTTTTTTTTACATCTAAGTGAAATATTTCTTTGACAGACATAAAAGATTTAAAAATATCTATGCCACAAGTTCCATACTTTAGAGCATGGATTGACAACATTTATTGTAAATTTGAGACAATGTGTACCCAAAGTACTATCTGGGCAGTGTCTCTTATATTTCCTGACTCACTGAAAGTAGGAAAAAATACTTACAATTTTTCAAATTGGGATTAATTGGTTTTTGATATTGTTAGAAAGGTCTTGTAGTCTATGGGAAATTGTTTGGTGGCTTAATTGAAGATCTTCCACTTTTTGTAAAATATCATTTTCAGTATTTTCCTCATAACTTTCTAAAAACATTTTCATAAGTGAAATAATAATTCATTTCACTATCTATCAAAAAATGGTTCTGTGTATGTGTGCATAAAAATCTAAGTCATTTTATAGCTGGCCAAAATTACAAACTCAGATTCTGTTAAAAGTGATTAAATTTTTTTTCATTAATGTTCAATTCTGATGTCAGGTGACTAGTTTAGTCAACTAGTTTTTGACTGTTGAGAAGGAACAACTTATCAAATTCACCATATTTGCTGTAAATGTCTCTAATATTGTCTATTTTCTTTTTTTTTTAAACAAAACAGAGAACTTCTTTGTTTTATTCTGCTGCAGTAAATTGCAATTGCCACTCACTGTAAAATTTACAATATACTCTCTTCCGGTCTCTTCTTTTCTCTTCTATTCTGATCACAGTATTTGCTTCTGCATCCCCACTCAATTCTGCATCAGTATACTGCTTTTCTTTTAAATTTTAAAAAATTGTCCATACTTATTTCTTGTGTTAAAAAATAATTGGTTTTTTTAAAAAATAAATAAATTTTTTAAAAATTTAAAAAATAAAATAAAAAATTATTTTAAAAATAATTTAAAAAATAATATTATTTTAATAGCAAGTATTTCAATTTAATTTATCAATTAAGATTATAGTTATCACAGTAACTGGAGCTGTCAGCATAAGCTATTCCAAGAAACACATTACAATGCTGTATGGACAGAAAAAGGCCATTCAAATTGAATCAATCCATCTACTCCAAGTAGATCAGTAATGTGTTTATGCATATTAGGGGAAACAATACATGCACGTGATAAGTGCATTACTATTTAATAGTACTATCTTATGCAATGCAAAAGCTCAAGCGCAATGAGCTTCTAGCAAAACAATAAAGCTGTGTTTAATAGAAAAATATTTGACGTTATTTCCATTTAAAAATTTAATTTAAAGTAATAAAAATTAAATAATATTAAAAATTCTGTTCCTCAGGGTTATTAATCCTATATCAACCGCTCAAAAACCATGTGCGGCCAGTGGCAACAATAGTGGACAGAACAAGCCTCACGTATTGTACACAATCAACAAATATCCTTTGAATAAATAGACCCAGGTATATATCTTTCCGGACTTTACATTTGAACCCTGGAAATTAAGACCTAAACATAGTCACATCATACTCAACTCGTCTCTAATCTAAGGTCAATGGTACAGAGACAATATCTGGTTTCTAATAGACTAGTGGGGATTCTAGAGGTTGGCATGGTGTAGACAACCACCTGTAGTGGAAGGCAATGTGGTGTAATGGAGAAAGGCACAGGACCTGGGCCAAATGATGGGGTTGAAGTCTCCACTCCATAGCTCAATACCCATGTGTGTGTTAGATTTCTCCTCCTTAAAAGAGATTGCTTAAATACTTCACATATTTGCTGCGAAGGATCAAATAAAAATATTTCTATTCATAAGTTTTAAAACACTGTCCAAATGTTAGTGTTTTTGTCTTGTTTGTGCCAGTGGGAAATTTGTCTCAGGCTGAATGCCACATCATTGAGAAAGAATCCGAGTCACAGAAAGCAGGACGGCTTTGTTAAGTACCTAGGGCAGCCTATGTTGCTGGCAGAGTATGTTACAGGCACAGTTGATACCAGAAAGATGTCTTACTATTAGCCAATCACAGTTACACACAAAATTTGGACACTACTGCTTAATTGTCGTTCATTTTTTTCAGGCACTGGAACTTGATAGTTAAGAATGCAGGCTTCTGAACCAGACTACCCAGTTTTGAATCCACAGCTGCTAGGGTATTTAAGATTTAGGGTTTAGGATTCAGCAGCTGTACGACTTTGGGTTCATTAATTAACTTGCCATGCCTCATTTTTCTCATCTGTAAAATGGGGGTAATAATAGGACCGATCTCATAGGGTTGATTAAAGAGTGAAACAATCCTTGTCAAGTGTTTAAAACAGTGGCTGGCACATATTAAGTTCCCATGAAATGGTTAATGACTGTTACCATCTGTGCTGAGTGCATCACGGATGAGCTTCTACGAATTTCCTTCTTTTTATGATTTTTCTCCATCTACTTCCTCACGAATCCCTCTGTCCTCCACACAGTATCTGGTTCTAACCTAGGATATCACAAGTCCTTCAGATCCAGCTCGTCATTGGAGGAGAAAACAAGTCTTCCATTTTCTGCAAAATGGAATATCTGTTAAGACAACACCCCTTACTGATTTTGACCGTCTTTCACCTCTGAATTTAGGTGTGTTATCATGCTCGGTAGTTTCTGCCTCTTAGGCTTACCAAAGAAACTTCTCCCAAGAAGGAGTGTGAGAATGAAAAGAAATCTCATTCATTAATTCATTCATTCCAGAAATATTTATTTACTTACTTTGTGTCAGACACTGTCTATGTGCTTGGGAGTCAGCTGTGAAAAAAATGGTAAAAAAATTCCTGCCCTTGTGAAACTTGCATTCTAGTGAGTGGAGATGAGCAATAAATAATAGCACAATAAATAAGCAAAATATTCAGTATGTTAGAAAATTATAAACACCATGAAAAAAATTGGTCAGACTAAGGTGGAATTGGAGGTGTAGGCTGTAGGGGTGGGAAATAATTTTCAACAGAATTCTCAGGGAGGCTCTCACTGAGACTAGGGCATTTGGGCAACTACTTGAAGGAGGCCAGGGAAATAAAATCATCAGAAGGTTATTTGGGTAAAGAGTGTGCTCAGAGAGGGAACAGCCACTGGGAAGGTCCTAGGGTGGGAGTGCATCTGGCCTGTTTGAAGCATAGCAAGGAGACCATTGTGTCTGGAGTGGAATGACAGAGGTGGAGCTGTAGCATGGAGGTCCCTGTAGGACACTGTAAAGACTATGGCTTTTACTTCCAGTAAAGTTATTTAGGGGCACAGAATGTAACTATGGGGCTAGAGTTATCAATTGCATAGTTATTTGAAGTCATATTTGGGCACTGAGAGTATAAACAGACCACAAATTTGGATTCTCTGAGCTATGAGAGGCTTTTAAGAGAATTGACTTCTCTTGCTCATCAGTCCTTGAATTTCTTCCACAGGATTGCCACCATAGAGTCAACTTGCCTGTTCTCGGACACCCTGATGACAGGGAGCTCTCGTCTTCCCGAGACAGCCCTTCCCTCTAGTTCTGCCTGGTGGAAGAGTCTCTCCTTTATTGAGCTGACATCTGACTGCCTGTCATTGCCATCCATCACCTTAATTTCTACCCCCCGGAGGCCTTTCAGAATAAGCCTAATCTTTCTTCCTCATGACAGCCCTTCAAATATTTGAAGACAGCTGCCACATCCCTAGAGTTTTCTCTTCCCCAAGCCGATAGACTCTGGTTTGTACTATCATTTCTTACATGACAAATATGTTCAGCTTCTGCTCAGTCTCCTCTGACTCTGCTCCAGGTCTATTTATTTGATGACCAGAAGGGAGCTCAGATGTGCCTGGCTGGAGAAGACCAGGCCAGAGCCATCCCATCTTTGGCCTGGGCCATGTTCCAGGCAATAGAGTGATGAAGTCGAAAGACTTTGGAAGTGATGGGCATGGATTCAAATACCAGCTCTGCCCCTTCAATGTTGTGTGGCTCTGGAGAGAGGTTTAGTCTCTCTGAACCTTTGTTTCTGCATCTGTAAAGTGAAAGTGGTAATACCAACCTTGGAGATATGCTGCGGGAGTTTAGCGGTTTGATGAATTTACAGTTGCCTAGCACCTCATGAAGGTGCAAAGTTGGTTTTTAATCTCTTCTGTCCCTTTGACAACATTTTCCTTCCCCCATCCACTGTAGGATTTATTCCCAAAGCCAAATCTCACAAAATCCAGCCTCCTGAGTTCCTAGCAGAAATATTCTTTATGCTCTTTTTCTAATTCCTTAATAAGAGGCATGTAGAGTCTACAGGGTTTTCTTCATTTATATTCTTCAGCAAATGAATAAATACAGTAGACAAATCTCCTTGGCCCAATGTCCAGCTCCTCAGAGGCTGTAGAGGTGGTTTTGGGAATCATTCTAGTGTGTCATGGGCAAGAACTACAGGGAGGAGTGGATGGAGTGATCTACCTACATTCTGGCTGCCTAACCTTGTAACAAATAAAGTGCATTTTTATTCTAAATCCAGGAGATTGGACTCTTTCTTTGTAGTATGGTGTAAAGATGTAACTAGAACTTTCTAACCACCACAGAGCATCATGGACACAGCTCTGCAATGAATATGACTCTCGCTGATCATCTGAAGCTGAGGGGTAATGGAAGGCTCTATACCCGAATGGTTGTGTCTATTCTGACGTAGGGGATAGGGAGTTGGGGAGAAGACTGTGGCATATCTGGGCCATTATGAGGATCAGTTATTTGGCCAAATCGAGCCCTCCTCTCCACCATCCTGGTCGAGAGGCTCCTCATCTCCTGCATGGACTATTGCACTAAGCAATCTCCTAACCAGGGACCTGCCTCCAGTCTCAACTCTGGCTCTCTCTATCTGTGATCTGATCATGGCATTGCTCAAAGGCTCCCCTGCAATCAGGCTCCTACACACTTCCTGCTCCAGCCTCAGCGGAAATTCCCAACCTCACATCCAGCCCACTCTTAGCTATAGTCTTTCAAAATCATTTGCCATCCCCTAAAAACACCATTCGGGTTCAAGCCTCCCATCCTTTGTATGTGCTGTCAACTCTGCCTTAAATGTTCTTGTCCACTTTTTTGGTTAACGAACTCTCATCCATCCTTCAAGATCCTACTCAAATATCACTTCATTTATGAGGACTTCCCTGGTCCCTTCAGGAAGAATTTCTTACTCCCTCCCCTGTGCTCTTACAACACTTTGCACACACTTCCCTTGTATTGTAATTCACGCGTTGTAATACAGTGATCTGTTAATACATCTGTCTCCTTCACTAGAGGTGAAAGACGAAGTGTATTACTTTCCTAGGGCTGCCATAACAAAGTATCGCAAATTGGCTTAAAACAACAGAAATTTATTCTCTCACAGTTCTGGAGGCTAGAAATTTGAAATCAAGGTGTCAGCAGGGCCATGCTCCCTCTGAAGAGCTAGAGGAGGATCTTTCCTTGCCTCTTCCTAGCTTCTGGTCAATGTTCACAATCCTTTTGGCACTCCTTGGCTTGCAAGTGCATCACTCCAATCTCTGCCTCTGTTGTCAAGTGGCCTTCTTCCCTCTGTCCCTGTGACCAAACTGCCCTCTCCTTTCTTTTATAAAAGACACCATCCACTGGATTAGGGCCCACCTTCCTCCAGTATGACCTCACTTTAACTCGATTATATCTGCAAAGACCCGATTTCCAAATAAGGTCATATTTACATGCGGTGAGGGTTAAGACTTCAAAATATCTTTTGCGGGGACACAATTCAACCTTTAACACTAGGTTTTATGTGTTTGTGTGTTGTCACTGCCCGACATGTAAGAAGTGCATAAAAATGCTCATTAAATGATGCAGGGATAAATGATGAGTGAAACGATGAATAAGTTATGCCAGTACACACTCATTCACTGTGTGCCTCCTTCTACACCAGGCCCTGTGCTATGTGCTGAGTTTACAGAGGAGAATAAGATGTGGCTTAACCACCATTTCCTCCCCACGGTGTGCCTGAGCTTCCCAGCCGTGTCTCTTTCGCAGTCCTCAGCTCACCCCAATTTCTTTAGCTTTAAATAGATCTACCAGTGTGCCTGATGCCAGAGTGCTCATGACTAATTCAGGACCTTCCTGGCAGTAAGTTCAGGGGTGTGGGAGTCCAGCTGGGACCCCTCATTCGCCTAGGATCAGTGGGTCCTTCTCCCACTTAGCAGTTGCGAGAATTTTACTTTCTGCATCTAGACACAGAATAAATATATAGAATTTTTAAAACAAGTCTCCACTTCTCTACTCCTATTCTGCTCTGAGTTTTATTTCTTCACTTGTAAAATGAGGATAATACCCAATTTCTCAAGATTGCTGAGATAATGGATATGGAATTAATGTATTAAGCTATTTATTAGTTATTTACCATTCAAAATTTATTTTGATGCATATTTTTCCTATTCCTGCATACTTGCCACTTTGTAAGGTGACCTTGAAGCTCCTCCCATCAAATGATGGAGGCTATTTTCTGTCTTCTTAAATATAACCTTGATCATGTGATTTGCACTGACCAATGAGACAGCAGTAAATACAATGCAAGCACAGGTTGAAAAGCACTTAATATTGGCACTTGCTCTTGTGGTCCTTGGCAGTCTTTAAACAAATTCTTTGGGACTCTGACAAATGGGCGGACCCCACTTTCCTTCTGGACAGTCCCAAGAGTTCAGACGTGCCCTTGGAGTCTAGTAACCTCAGATATCCTGAACCTTATTATTAGTGCCATATTCACTTGTTAATGGGTCTTTCTTCAGACTACATGCATTACTGAGCAAATCAAAAACTGGCCATGGTTTCTGGGAACACTTGATCTAAGACCAGGTACACTTTGCATAGTCTGCAAACACAGCCTGAAATAGTGCCAGATATGTATACTAAATAAATATATCAAAATAAATGCATGCTTATAAATTGATCCCAGTTTAGAAAGTGATTTTAAAATTATATTTCTACTCACCCTCATAATAGTCCTGTGAGTCAGGATGGAGATGCTCTCTCCTTTTATTTATAAAGAATCTGAGACCTAGAGAGGTAACACAACTTCCTCAAGGTCACACAACTAGTATATCAGTTAGTGTTTGCTATATAACAACCGTCCCAATACTCAGTGATTTAAAAACCACGATCATATATTAGCTCGTGTTCCTGTGCATTGGCCATCTGACGAGATCCCATGGGTGGTTCTTCTGTTGGTCTTGCTTGGGCTCATTCATGCAGCTGCAGTCAGCTGACAGGTGAGCTGAGAACTGGTTCTTTTAGGATTGTCTCACACATATGTCCGACAGTTGGAGCTAGGGTGCCAGCAGAGTGATGGGGATGATTGGGACATATGTCACCAATAGACTAACCTGGGCTTATTCATACAGCAGTTGTCATCGAATTTCCAAGAGCCACAAGGGCAAGTCACTAATGTTCAAGTGTTTTTCAACCTGTGCTTATATCATATTCATTACTCTCTCGTTGGTCAATGCAAATCTCATGGTCAAGGTTGTACTCAAGGAATAAGGGAATTGCCTCACCTTTTGATGGGAGTTGCTACAAGGTCATCTTACAAAGGGGCAAGAATACAGGGCTAGGAAGATTTGTGTCTATTTTTCCAATCTACTATAGCTAGTAAGTGGTAAATATAGGACAGGAACTAAAGATTATTCAGTACTCCTGCTCTGGCAGGGATCTAAGTATGGGCTCAGATAATACTCAGCTGGATAATGTCTTTTTTTCTATTGCTCAATGGGTTATAATTATGATTCTGCCCTATATGTACAGCACATTACAATTTTACAAACAAGTTTATGTCCTAATCCACAGACAGGCACATAAATGAGGGCTGGTTGTAAATAGGGAACATGAAAGGTGTGAGGGAAGAGAAGGTTTCAACCTAGCTCCTGGTTAGGGCAACTAGGTCTGCAGGAGCTGGGACAATGAAGACTGACAGAGAAGCAGGTTGTGGGGAGTGAGGGACAGAACAGGGGAAAGGGTGGGGAGGATGGACGGCAGATTCAACTGGTGCCATGTTCAGTTGAGGGACATGTCAGGGTCTCCAGTGAATTATCCACATAAATAGGTCACCAAATATCTGGATCTGAAGCTCAGGAGAAACATATGGGTAGGCGACGTCCAGCTGGAGATCATCTACATGTAGATGGAGAATTTGTTAGAATTCATTTGATTGTGATTGATGGAAAGTCTAATTTTAAAGCTACCTTAAAACAAAACAATAAAAACGATGGGGTTTTGAATTCTATTAACAATATCACTGGAAAGACCTAGAATAGTCTTGCTTCAAGCACAGCTGGATCCAAGGGTCCCAATGATGTAATCAAGTCTTCATTTTGCTCTATCTGTTTGCTCTGCATTCTTCGGTATGTTGGCTTTATTCCAGGCTTTTTTTCTAGATGGTAACAGCATGCTCTCAATCAATCACTCATTCGTGATATTTTATCAGTCCACCCAGACTCAGAGAACGTAGTTTCAGGACCTGTGCTGGGCAAGGCCGGTGTATCTCCAAGGAACTCTCCTGAGGCTTCTGGACTCATTTGATTTGGAGCCTTCTGGAACATCTACAAGGTTTTGAAAGTAACTGGGTCCATTAAGTGGGATGACTGGTCATATTCAAGTTCTTTTTCTGGAGCTAATTGGCTCTAGCTCTACTCTGGACAAGACTGGGGAACCCCAAAGAACTCTCTTCATGTTAATAGCAATGGAACGCCAAGATTTCACACAAAAACAGAAAGAAAGAGGGAGTGTGTGTTTAAATATCAGTCTTGGGTGTCTGGGTTCTTTATGCCCCTCACCTGGGCACCCTTACCTTGCCTGCTGAGACATTGGATGGATGAGATGGTCCATGGAGGGATTATGGCATTGGAGGAAGGGATGGCCAAAGATAAACCTTGGAAACATCCACATTTAAGGGGTCAGCAAAGAAAGAAAAAACAGTAAAAGAAAATGAGAGAGGTCAGCAAGTTTGGAGGAGAATCAGGAGAAAGCTACTTCATTTTCCCCTTTCCAGAAGAACACCAGAATTATCAGACATGCTATCCATCTCTTGCTCACCTGTTCTCCAGAGTCTTCTACACCAGACAGTTCATTTCTTTAGAATGTTAAGTACTTCACCAGTTGCTATAAACAGCCCAAGTTGCACATGCAACACCTACCATGCAGATTGAACTATTAATATGGAGGAAGCGAGCAACAGAAGAGATAATCAAGTTTAATTGATTTTTTTCCCCCAAGAAAAGCATAAGTCAGTGCTGTATCTTAATTGCCTTTGAAGGCAACTCTATCCAAGAGAATTAGCTCATTTTCTCTAGATCTTAACATTAGGAGCTCCACTGCCTCCTACAAGGACATCTTTTGTTATCTCAATTATTTCTAATATGGCTATAACTAACTCAAGAATTAAGAGTTTAGGTCTAGTAAGAGGAAGGTGGGTGTACTTATTCTGATTGGTAGTTTCTTCGTCTAAAACAACAGGTATAATACCACTGCTGTCTCGCAGATACTGTAAAAATTAAATGACATAAGGTTTGTCAAGAGCTTTGAATGGTCCTGGCATATAGTGGCAAACAATTATATGGTAGCTATTACTAGATCACTAGATACATGAAACCCTTGGAGTGTATTTTTCATTTTTCTAGCACTTACCATTTGCCTTCATGAAGCTTTTGTTGAAGTAAGACCATATGCAAATAAGCAAGTAAAATATATAGCCTGTACAGGGGATCAAAATATACCACCCCAAAATATGTCACTTGGCATCAGGGTTATTTTGAGCTGGAGGCAAATGAGAATTAAGACATGCAGAAAGATACCTTCTAGGAGATTCCCTTATCTGACTAAAAGCAGAAAATTCTAGAAATGAGGACTGCCTAAAGCCCTTCTCCCAGGGAAGTGTCATGGTCATGAAGAAGACAGAGAGTCAGCAGTGAGAGGGATCTGCACGAACAAACCTTCCTCCATTAGTTTCCCACATATATTACCTTCCCACAATTTGCCATCCTTGGAAGACTTAAACATGTTTCTTTGTCTTGTCACTTCCCTACACATTTATTGTTCCTTGTTAAGATGGTATATAAGCCCAAGTTCTAACCACCCCTTTGAGTTACTCATCGATTTTCTCCTGCGTGTATGCATCTGTTAATAAAATCTGTTTATTTTTCTCTTGTTAATCTGTTTTTTGTTAGTTTGATTAGCAAGGCCTCAGCGGGACCTCCTAGAGAACCTGGGAGGGTAGAAGAGAAAGTTTTTTGCTTCCCTTACATGTGCCAAATTGAAGTAAATGGTATGGAGAAAAATAAATCATGGAAGGTGGATAAGGAGTGTGGAGGAGGGTGTAATTTAAAATAAGAAGGTAGGCAACAGGTGTTTCCAGTGAACATTTTTTCCTGTTACTTATAGCTGAGGGTATCCTGAGGGTTATAGACGTTGCCTAATAAGGCTCAGTTGTTGTCTTCGTAGAGCTTGCAGTTGGCGGTGAATACAGTTGAGTAACCAGAAGATGATACTACATATGCGAGCACAGGAGAATGCACAGACTGCTGAAGAAGCACATAGGCATGTCATGCAGGCAACAAGATTAGCCAGATCATGGAATGCCTTCTGTGCTGTGATTCCTTGCCTCCATTAATGCTCTGACACAAGCCAAGAGGAGACACAAAGTCCACCACTGATTCCCTTAACAAGCTGTTTCAAGATAAGACTCTCTTAATGAGACTTTACAAAGGGTTATTGGATCATAGGGAAATAAGCACAGAGGAACAACAAGTCTAGAATCTGTGCTGTCCAATATGGTAGCCACTAGTCACATGTTAAGTCAGCCCTTGTGGTCTAGATTTGGCGCTCTCACCGCTATGGCCTGGGTTCGTTTCCCAGTCAGGGAACCACACCACTATCTGTCAGTTGTCGTACTGTGTCGGCTGTGTGTTGCCATGATACTGAAAGCTATGCCACTGGTGTTTCAAATACCAGCAGGCTCATCCATGGTGGACAGGTTTCAGTGGAGCTTTCAAACTAGACAGACTAGGAAGAAAGACCTGGCCACCCACTTCTGAAAAATTGGCCATGAAAACCCCATGAATAGCTGCAGAGCATTGGCTGATATAGTGCTGGAAGATGAGAGGATGGCGACTAAAGATCAGACAGGGTTCCGCTCTGCTGTCCACAGGGGCGCTAGGAGTCAGAATCGACTTGGCAGCACTAACAACAAAACCACACGTTGCTATTTAAATCTAAATTTATTGAAATTACATAACATAAAAAATTCATTTCGTCAGTCATACTAGCCACATGTGGCTAGTGGCTACTGTATTGGACAGTGCAAATATAGAACATTTCTGTCATTGCAGAAAGTTTTATTGGACGCCCCCAGTCCAGGGAATATGGCTGAAGTGGTCCTACTCAAATCTGAATATACCTCAAATATGAACTACTTGGGCATCTTGTTCAGATTTTGACTCATTAGGTCGGGAGGTGGTGTCTAAGATTCTGCATTTCTAATAAGCTGCCTGATAGTGCTGAGGTTGTTGGTTCATCAGTCTTTAGTAGCAAGAACTTAGAGTAATGGCACATTCTGCAGTCTATTTCCTACAAAAGGAAATAGATGGTGCCCAGGGAGCTTCTACATTAACTCTTTCCACATCCATCCTGAGTCTCATTTCTCTCTTCAAGGTAGAAGACATATAGTATATTAACTCCATTGTCCCTTACTAGAGATTCATAGCTTATGAACAAGTGCGTGGGCTAAAGATTCAACATGTCTGTGTTAAACTCTTGGCTTTGGAATTTACTAGCTGTGTGAACTTGAGCAAGCCACTTAACCTCTCTGTGCCTCAGTTTCCATCATCAAAAAAGGGAAATATTAATCTCTTAGAATCCTGTCTGAAACTTTGTAAGTGCTCTATATATGTTAGCTATTATTTTTATTAATCAAATAGGTTTGGTTTCAAGGCACATTTTCTCATGTATCTACTCTCTGCTGGGGACTGGGAAATATAGATATGATCAAGACACAGCCTCTGACTTTGGGGGGCCCCCAGGTAGGATTGTACATGTCTGGCACTGGCATCGTCTTTGGAAGTGAAATATTCTGAACTTTGTTTAATAAATAAAAAAAAATATTTCATGATGTTAGGTGGCACATTTCTATGAAAATCTATGCTTCTCTTTTAACTTACTGCTCACTATTTCTCTTGATGTTACAGGGCAACATTGTTTACAGCTTAACCAGTAAGACAAGGTACCTACATACGCAACTGGAAGACGTGTCACCAGGCCCAGTCTCTGCACAGTGTTATATTCAAAAAAAGACACTGCAGTAACTAACAGTATGAAAAGAAAATTTATGTTTTCAATGGCTTCTTCTAAAGGGTGTCCCAGAGGATGTAATTTATAACTCAAAGTAGTGCTTCTTAAAATCTTTTTCCCCTGTTCCTCTCAATTCCCTTTCTTATCTTCCTACCAAATCTTTACCTGAAATCAAGCCTGTGATTCTTTCCTGCCTCTTTCTCCCAGTTTCCCCCTCATGTAGGAGGCCAAAATCTTGCCTCTCTTGTCTGCCCATCCCCTCACTCATAGGCTGTTTCCTATGACTTCCTCTTCCTTGAGTCTTGATGTTCACAGGCCCCACTACCTTTCTGAAAGCCTGTGCTCCTGGCCCTCTCCACATCTTGCCACCTGCTGGGAGAGGATGTGTGGCTCTAGCATTCACTGCTTCTGGGTGGGAATCTATCAAGTTCCCAGATAGCAAAGGAGACTAGGAACTCACCCTGAAAGCAAAATTCCTTCCTCTATAGGAAGTAGCTTGGAGGGTGAGGTAGACAGAATTCTAAGATGTCTCATAGGATCCCTGCCTCCTGGTGTACAGGCCCTGCCTAGTCCTGCAGACTGTGAGCATGCTGAATTTTGCTCCTTTGATTGGGTTATGTTATATGGCATGTTGACTCTAAGAAATGGAGACCATTCAAGGGAAGCTTGACCTAATCAAGTGAGCACGTTAAAACCAGAGAGTTTTCACAATATGACCTTGTCGTAGCTATGGACTTACTTATTAGTCAGTGGAACAGAATGTAGAATCCAAAAGCAGATCATAGTATAAATGGTAATTTAATATTTGACTAAAGTTGTGATTTTACCAAATGAAAATGGTGGGTAATTTAATATATGGGGTGGTCACTATTCAGCATCCAAATGGAAAATAATATTGGATCCTGTTCTTAAACCATTAAAACAAACCTTCTAAATAAACAACACACATAAATGTAGTAATAACAATTGTTTTGCAATATAACCTAAGAGACTATGTGTACAATCTAAGGCAGAGGAGGTCTAATCCCAGATTGGAAATTCAGAAGTTATTAAAAATATGTAAATAAATATATTCGAGTCTTTAAAATTAAAATCTTATGGCCATAAAACCAAATATAAGTTGAAAAAAATCATATAATGATACTTCAGTCATTAATATCTACAATAAAAAAATGAACTCTAACAAGTAGACAAGAAAAGATAAATAACCCAAAAGAAAAATGAGTAAAAAATATGAATAGGTAATTTAGATAAGTGCAAATAACCAAGAAATATATGAAAATGCATATTAAAATAATAATACAATCACTTTTCTCCAAAGAGACTGGAAAAAAATTAAAAACCCTTATCTTTAGCTGCTAAATTGGATGTGGGGAGATACATACTCTCAAACATTGCTGATGGCAATAGGAATTACTATAACCTCTTTGGAAACAAATCATTGAATTATATATATACTATTTTAATATATTTTAGTATATATACATAATTTGTAATTTTCAAATTGCAATCTCCTATATAAATGCATATTATGCATTATTTAAAAAAATGTGCATTATTTAAAAAAATAAACCACTTGGCAAAGCAAAAAACAAACAAAAGCAGAGGGTTTTCTCTGGTTGGTCAGAGAGATGTGCTCCTACAGGCCTGGAAGAAGAAGCAACCACCATGTTGCAAACCGTCATAGGGGCCATGTGGCAAGGAATGTGGGTGACCTCTAAGAGCTCAGAGAAGCCCTTGACAAGGAAATGGGATCTCAGTCCTACAACCGCGAGGAACTGATTTTGACCAGCAACTTCAATGAGTTTCGAAGTGAACTTTTTCCCCAGAGCATCCAAAAAGGAACACAGCCTTGCTGGCACCCTGATTTCAGCCTGTGAGAAGAGCCCCCAGCCGTGGCGTGGCTGGACATCTGACCTGCAGAACTGCCAGCTAATAAGTGGGTGTTGTGCTACACCTCTACGTTTGTGGTAATTTGTTACCTAGCAACTAACCTAGAAAAATAACACAGAGGGAGAGTGGGGACAGATAAGATATGAAAGCTCATACATGAATAATTTTTGTTTCTGTTCTAGATAAATATATCACTGGCTGCACTGAGCAGAGGCTAAGGGCTGAGTGGAACACTGATGGTAAGTGGTGACAGAGGCTAGTGGAGGAGACCTGTGGACTGGGGCAGTAAGAAAGGCCCAAAGGAGAAGTGCCCATAGGTCTTGGTGATGGGTGGTAGGATTTGGTAGCTGGAGAGAACAGGGAAGCCTTCAGGTGAGGGGGCGGATCTAAGGAAAACCGTGGGCAGGCATATGCACGACGTATTCTAGGAAGAGTGAGGAGGCTGCTCCAGACCCTGCCTGTCTTCCCTCCTTCCTTTCCAGACACTCCCTAAACAAGTTATGCACTTTCGTAACTCCAGGAATTTGCGTGTGCCTCTTCCTCTGCCTGTAACTGCCTCTCCTCCTTCCCCACTGGTCTTTCAAGACCCAGCCCAAGCCGCCTCCCATGCATGCCCTCCAATTTCCCAATCTCAGAAAGGTTAATCCCAAACCTAAGGTTTTATAGCTCATAAATGGAAGCTGGGTCTCCAACAGCCTCACTCATTCCGCAATTCCACATTTAGTGAAGAAAAGCAAGAAACTCTTTGCTATGTTAATAATCAACCTCAAATTCAATCGTTTTGCCCAATTCTCATTTCCAGATGGTGGGTTTTTTTAATGCGGGGCACACACATAGCCCGCCAGGCTGGTGGCCCCAATTCTATAGGAGCCCCTGGTTGCAGATTTCTGAAATAGCTGGAAATGTGAGTTTCTGCCGGAGGCCCCCAATGATAACTGGAGGGCCCCAGGCTCTTCCCACAGGATCCTTGATCATGTTCTCGTTTCCTCCTCCAGAAACGTGGGGCTAAAATAAGCCCAGAGGCTGAGGAAGGGGTGAGTCAGAGCTCGCAGAGTGGAGCAATCGCTGCGCGGCTGCTCCTTGTAAGAAACACCCCCCGTGAGCCGGAGTTGTTTATGCCAAGAGCTGTAAGCCTGAAAAATGAGCTCTCCTAAGATAGGTTGGCAGCAGGCCCCCTTCCTGGCAATGGCATGGTGCTTCATAGCGTGGAAACTTTCTGTGCCAGTACAAAAGGAGGGGCACACATCCCTCTGAGCCTAGAAGCCCGGTGACAAAGGAAGAGGAACCTGGGCTGGAAGCCAGGTGACATGAGGTTTAGTCTCAGCTTCACTGCCTACCAGATATGCCCGATGAGGTAATACCCTTCACCCTTCTGAGTCTCCTTTTTTTCAGTTGCACAATGAAAACGTAAGCCCAGACGATTTTCAAGTTTCCCTCCGGCCCTGGATTTCTCTCGGTTTATCTGAGCAGCTCCCCAAGTGCTAGGTCTCCAAGCTCACTCTCAGGCCCCAGACAGTGTGGGATGTTAAAGGTGGAAAAGGGAATTCCGATGTGGCCCGTGGCAGCCACTGCTCTATTAAGCCAGGCTCAAATGGCACACATGGATTGGGCCAGCTCCTGTGCCAGGCATCCTGGAATCAGCTGGAGATACAGAGGTAAAAGAGACAGAGTTCCTTCAAGAACTCACTGTCCAGCAGGTGAGAGTGTATACGTAAGATGTGGACAAGAAGATGACTAGCAATACAAACTCTTCTGCTGAGTCCTGATTGAATGATACACACGAGCAGCTCAGAATGAAGAAGAGTCCACAAGCGTCCAAGCGGGAGTGGACTTCAGCTGGGACTTCGGTTCTATTACTAGATTTTCTCCACCTCTATCAAAGGTTGTACTGAGGGCCAGCCCTGGTGGCCTGGTGGTTAAGTTTGGCGTGCTCCACTTCGGCGGCCCGGGTTCAGTTCCCGGGAGTGGATCTATACCACTCGTCTGTCAGTGGCCATGCTGTGGCAGTGGTTCACATACAAAATAGAGGAAGATTGGTAACAGATGTTAGCTCAGGGTGAATCTTCCTCAGCAAAAAAAAAAAAATTGTATTGAGAAAGAGGTCAGTATGAAATGACCAGAGAAGTCAGAATTCATTTTCTTCCAATGATCCAACATTTTAACATCCATGTAGTTTTCTCTAGGCAGCAAGAATAACTCCAGGTTGGTTATACATCCCAGAGTATCCCCATAATTGAGAGAAAAATCATTCACATACAGGGACGGGAGCCACTCAACTGAGAAAATGTCTAATACCAAGAGCAAGAGACTGAATAATTCCTAAGAGTTAAGATTCTATTCCTATTATGCTCATCCTCTCATATATTTACCACAGCCAGCACTTTCAATCATTTAAAAACATTTATTTATGACATTGCATTTTAAACTACATCTAAAATAAACATGAAAATTTAATTACATATTTTAATATTCTCAAATACCATGAAGCTTTATTTAATTTTATGATTTTCTCATTAATGAGATTTTTTTGCTTTCAACTTTTTGTTTTGAAGTTTTAAAAATTAAATAAGTAAAAATTAAGATATACATACAGAATAAAACATACATACAGAAGACTGAATAAAACATGTACATATATATATATAATTATAAAGCAAACACTATATAACCACCAATCAGGTTATATGGTCCTATAGAGTCCCCTCTTTTCCCCCTAAGCTCGTCCAAATTGCACGTTTGTTATTTGTAACCATAGTTGTAATACAGCACACGAAACACCTGGGAGGTTCCTGGTACACAGTCAGTGCTCAATAGGTACTCATCCTGATTGTGATTCAGTGATTCATTCAACAAACATCTGCTGAATTTGCATCATGTGCCAGCTCTGTAACAAGCACTGGAGTAGGAAAGATGGCTGGGACGTGGTGTCCCATCCCAGGGCTGAGAGGGAGACAGACATGTAAACAGATGAAACTGAAATTAATACCATCCCCGCTATTGGAGAGCTCCGCCCAGAGGTTCCTGGACATAGAGGAAGGGGTGACGCATCTGAAGAAGGAGTTCGCCAATCAGCAGAGCGGGAGGAGAGCTGGTTGTTCCTGAGCAAAGCACGGAGGCCCAGGTGAGCCGGCTTGTTGAGGTGCACTGTGGGGAGGGCAGGGTGAGAGGTGGGGGAGAATCCGGGATGGAACTTGACTTTTTCCTGGGGGTACAGGAGAACCAACAGAGTCATATAAGTGCATCAAATTTAGGGGGACAGTTCCCCTCACGGTGGGGTGGAGGTTTTGGGCTTGTGTAAAAATATCTTTCATCACCACATGTGACAAATAATAATAATAATTCATCATCTTTATAGAGCCTGCTGAGCACTGCACATGCATTATATCATTTAATCACCACAAAATCCTCTAAGGTATATACTGTTATTACTGAGAGGCAGTAGAATAATTATGATGATGCGTGCTCTGAAGATAAACTATTTGTGTTACAATCCTGGCTTCCCACTCACTACATGTGGACTTTTAGACAAGTAACTTAACCATCCTATGCCTCAGTATTCTTATTTTTATAGTGGGGTAATAAGAGTGCCAAGGTGATGGGATTGTAGAAACGATTAAATGAGATTCTACCTGTAGAGTGTTTAGAACAACGCCTGTCCCATGCACAGTGTTTAACGGGCATGGCCTCTTATTGACCCATTTCACAGAAGAAGAAGTTGAAGGTTGGGGAGAGAAGGTCACATTTCCAAGGTCAGCCAGTAAGTTGCAAAATCTGGATTCAAACCTCAGAAGTCTAGCCATAGAGCCCAAGCTCTTCATCATCAACCAAGTCAGCTTTGGTTGCTCAAGTGTGGGTGGATTTTTGACCTGCTTAACTCTGTTTCAAGGACTTTCTTAAGTCACCTTCCCTAAAATATTAAGCCAAAGAGGGATGAGGGAATGTTAATCTATCTGGTCATTGCCACCTTCAGGAACCTGATTAATTAATGGGTTTATTGAATATTTATTCACTGACTGAGCCCCTACTAAGTGTCAAGTACAGTGTTTGTCATTTCACATAAATTATCTCAGGTACTCTCCACCACAAAATGTGTATGACTATTCCCATTCTACAAGGAAGAGTGTTGATGCTCAGAGGATTTGAATAACTTGTCCAAGATCACACAATTGCTGTTGATTTCCCAACGTCCACTCCATCTGCAAGGGCAGGGCTTGGTTAGTCTGAGCTTATCGTAAAAATCATATCCCAGTTTCCGGTGGAAGAACCCAGGCCAAAGCCAATTAGTATAGAGCATTTCGTTGGCCATGAGATTAGTTCAGAAATGAGCATCAATTTCAATCAAAAAGATGCAAGGAGGGGGGCTGGCCCCATGACATAGCTGTTAAGTGCGCGCGCTCTGCTGCTGGCGGCCCGGGTTCGGATTCTGGGCGCGCACCAATGCACCACCTGTCAGGCCATGCTGTGGCGGCGTCCCACATAAAATGGAGGAAGATGGGCACGGATGTTAGCTCAGGGCCAATCTTCCTCAGCAAAAAGAGGAGGATTGGCATGGATGTTAGCTCAGGGCTGATCTTTCTCACACACACACACCAAAAGATGCAAGAGAAAATTTTCTGTGGCTTCTGCAAATATTGTCCTCACTCTAGAGAAAGCCTCAGCAGGAGATGATCTCGTCCTTTGACACAGCCATGTGTGTATCCAGCTCACTATCTGCCTGAGGATGACACGGGCTCAGGAGGTGGGCATGGCCAGGAGAATCAGAGACCACTGGATTAAGCCAGGCATGAAGCTTCCAGCTCTGTGAGCCAACGGATATCCTTATCATTCCAACCAGTCTGAGTAAGGATTTCTGCACAACCAGCAAGGCAGGGAGGTGGGCTCCAAGTCCGAGTCCAAACTGGGGCAACTCCCCAATCCATGCCTTCCTACATTGCCTGGCTGCAGACAAGGCTCTTCTACCCAAGTTGTTTACCATCTGGCAGGAGGCTTTTGGCATTCTGCTTTATGGCAGATTTCATCATCAGTCACAATGCCACAGAGATGGTGGTTTGAGTCATTGTTTATCTGTTGGTCTAATTCTTCCATAATAAATATGCATCCCTTAGAAAATAAAAACAACACAGGGGAAAATTCCATGTGAGGCTGAGATAAACAAAAAAGCTCTGCTAAAAAAGAAAGCTTATGTAAAGATGAAGCTGTATGATGTGTGTTTTAAAAAATGCTAAACAGACAGAGCAAGGCTCTGAGCCTTTTATCTCCGGTTCCCTTTGAGACCTGATTATTAATCAGGAGGAGCTGGTTGTAGCTATTATGAAACTTTCCTGATTTCCCCCAGTCAATAGAGGACCTTACACTGGAATGCCCTAATCAAGACAGCTTTTGAGGGCAATGGGTCCAGCTAAGAGAGGTCCTGGAACTTTAATAAGAGACGCCCTACAAATTCATGTAATTCTCAAGACAGCGAAAGCCAGAAAGGAGACCTGCCATCCATTGGAAAGTTGGTTGGATGCTGTGTTTTTATGTGGATTTGTCCACCTCCCTTGCTCAGCAGTGAGATCTTCAGGGACGAAGAAGCTCTCTCTCCACGTGGAAGAGAGCTCCTAACACCCAGGAGTAGGCTCAATGTTTGTGAGGTTGTACCATAGAGACAGAGGATGCTAGAGGGGGATTGAGACCACAGAAAGTAGAGCCTTCCGAGGAGGTAGGGGGCCCTGACCAGGCGCCAGTCAGTTCTGCGGAGTTAGCATCCGCTGCAAAGAGGGGTGGAGTCATTTTGGGAAAAGGAAAACCATATGAGTGAAGGTCTATGGGAAGCCGATGGAGGTTGTCTGTGGTAGAGTCCGTTTTAAGGCTAGGTAAGCCTTAAAGGTAGGCCATTTTAAGGCTTTCATTAGGTTTAGGCTGACTTTGATTCCTCACCTCAAACATATTAAAATGTGCCCGCATCCCACGTTAAATGGAATTTATATACTATAATTCATAAAATTATGTTATAAAACTCTAAAAAAAGTGATAAAAGTTGGTATGCATTTTGTAGACACATTAAGTG
Source organism: Diceros bicornis minor (assembly GCF_020826845.1). Taxonomy (NCBI): domain Eukaryota; kingdom Metazoa; phylum Chordata; class Mammalia; order Perissodactyla; family Rhinocerotidae; genus Diceros; species Diceros bicornis. Next base: position 15,940,116 of record NC_080764.1, on the reverse strand, counting down.
AAACACTTATCAATTTAGATTTTACTGCTTTCATATTTCAGAGCCAATAATTTTGTATTTGCGATCTCAAAGATTTCCCTAGGCCCTTGGAAAGCTTGTAGGCCCAGATACTGTTACCACGGAGACTGATAAATGAAACAGCCCCAGTGGATGAGAAGGACACTTGTCCATCTGCTGGGCTGCTAGGCAAGGAGCTGAGACATTCATCTCTGTTTTTCTCAGTGCGTGGAAAATTGAAGGCACTCAGTGATTGAGAGAAGATTGATGCTCAGATAGGAGAGGAGGCTGGGGTCAGGTCAGGGTTGGCCTTTCAGGAAAATCAGGGGAGGATTTAAGCCAAAAGCTGTGGGCACGAGGGAAGCCATCCTACACAGTAATCCCCTGCATTTTCTTAATTCCATTTTTGTAGGTATAGAGCAGTTGGCAACATAGATAACTTACAAAAACATACTCTCTCTGTGTCAGGCACAGTGCTAGTCCGTTTTACATATAATGATTTCAGTGAAATCACAAGCAACCCTGTGCAGCAGATAGCAGCTTTATATATTTTACAGGAGAGGAGTCTGAAGCTGGATAGATGAAGGGACGTGGAGAAAGTTGCACAGCAGAGCAGAAACTCAGTTTTGTCTGACACCAAGGACCCAAGAGAGTTGGCGAGTACTGGGTTGAGGAGGGGTGAGGGAGAGGTGGTGGGAACACCTTGGAGCTGATTTCTGGAACTCTAATTTCTCCAGATCCCTGCCTCCTTGGTAGATTTCCTTTCTGCTCTCCTGCAAGTGCCCTGCTGAGCCTCTGGCTCCCTAGACCTGACCTGGGCTACCCCTTCGTTGCTAAAGACAGATGATCTTGCTGGACTTTGCCAAGGGCATTAATAAAACAACTCCTGTGATCGTAGCCACACAAAGGTAGGCAAGGAAATTAGTCTGATTCGAAAAGCAGAAACTCACTTTCCAGCTGGAGCCCAATTCCTGACCTTCCTACCTGCAAGGGCATAGGCTAAGATTCCTTTTCTCCCCATTTACTGGATTCATTTCAGCCTCATAGACAATCCCTCCCTCCAGCTTCATTTACCTGCTGTTGTTTTTAACTTCAAAAAACGTCACGGCAACAAAGCTCAGAGGAAAGATCAGGGTCTGGGGTCAGAAAGACGTGTGTTCGCATCTCAACTCCGCCCCTTGCTAGAACTCTGATTTTGAACAGGTCACTTGAGGTCAACTTTCTCTTCTGTAGAGGGTTGGGGATGAATTAAATGATGCAATAGAAGCCTTACAAATACATTCAATTACCTGGGAATTCATGTGCTTTTGGAGGAAATACGAGGCAGAGAAGCAAGAGATGCCTTTATTTATGTTTTGTAACTTCACTTTGCTGGGGTAGAATATAGATTGCAGAAGGTCAAGGCTGGAGACAGGCAGCCCAGTTAGGAGGCTGGTGAACCAGCACAGGGGATGGAGTGGCAGCTTGACTAGGGAGATGGAGGTGAGTACAGAGAAAAGTGAACGGCTGTGCCATTTGCTTGCTCTGTGGCTTCGGGTGCGTTATTTAACCTCTCAGTTTTTTTCAACCATTTATGGAGGATAATAATAGCATCCTCATCCCAGAGTTGTTAGGGGATTAAATGAGATCATGCATGCAGAGGACGTAGCGCGGCATCCACCCATACCAAGCACCAGCAAGATGGAAGTGATTGCTGTCGGCACTCATGCGGCAGCAGTGGTCCAGGAAACATTCCCGGATGCACTCAGGGAAGGCTGCTGTAGCAAACGAAATGAAGAAATGGACAGTGAGTACAAGAAAAGGCTCTTTTCAACAAGGAAATTCTGGTTAAAAGGTACAATGGTCCTGATGAGGAAGGAAGCAGAAAGGTGGGGAAAGTGGTTGTCTCAAGAGGTCAATGTGCCTGCTTGGCGAGCTCTCCTGAGAGTTAGGACACAGAGATGTGTCCAAAAGGTGGGCAGGTGGGGTGGTCAGGCTGGAACCCCGTTCGAGGGGGACAGGAAATAGAGCCAGAAAAACATGCAGGTTTGTGGAAAGGCTGCTGTTAGTTTGGCGCAAGAAGCCAATGGAGGAATTGTAACCTGTAACCTGAGTCCTCCTGCTCCCATCCTCCCCACCAGGAAAATGAATCATTGAGTCGAGAGAGCAGGAGCTAAAATTGCTTGGAGGAGGAAATAAAAAAATTAAAACCCAAGAGAAATGGAAAGATGGTGAGACAGCTCTTGTTCTGTTAAATGCATTCAAGTCTCATTGCTCAGACAAATGGCATGTGAGGATTCATTTCAAAATGGGAATGTTTTAATTGTTTTTGCCAATTTTAAAGGAATGTATGCTCATTATAAAACTCTCAAACTACCAATGGGGGCTATTTTGAGCACTAACTTTGTGGCAGGAACTTGGCATAGAGCTTTATGTATATTTATGTCATTTAACTTTCACCCAAACCTATGGTGTAGATAGTATTATTTACCCATTTTACAGCTGATGAAACTGAGGCCAAGAGAGGACAAGTGACTTGTCCAGAGTCACACAGCTGTTTCTACGACTTGCTAGTTCTGGAAAGTTACTTACCTCCCTAAGCCTCTGTTTTTTTTCAATTGTTTAGGGAGGTAATAACCAGACTGTGCGCTTAGACACTGGAGCTGTACTCCGTTCAAAACCTTATTCTTCAATTTACTAACTTTTTGTCTTTGGGAAAAGTCACACAACCATGTGCCTCAGTGCCTCGTCTGTGAAAGGGGGATGTTAATAGTACCTACGGTCGTTGGGAGGATACAATTAGCTAATACATGTTAAGGGCTTAGAACAGTACCTTATTACTATTACTGGTAATGGTAATGGTAATGTTCCTATCCTATCTTGCTAGGACATGTCACTTATCCTACAAGGTTTATTAGAGAGAAAAGAATGGGTTTTTAAGGGCAGGCAGATCTGTTTTGAGGATTAAAAGAGCTAACACTTGTGAAACAGACGAGTGCCTGGAAAATAGTAAGTGCTGTGTCCACGTTTAGCTATGATGATCTATAAATTCCTAAGCATAAGCTCTTAACTGCTATTTGCCACTTCTTCACACTACATTATCATGCTTAAAATCTCGTCATCCTGATGCAGAGATTGTTAATAGTTTCTGGCGCATCCTTTCATACTTTTGAAACAACCACATATACTTGTTTCGGTGTGATTGTCGCTTTTAACTATGGGTTGGATATAGTGAGCTGAATTCTAGCTTTGGCACATAGTAACTGCATGGCCTCAGAGGACTGCTTAGCTTGCCTACATCTTAGTTTCTTCATCTGCAAAATGGGGATAATAATATCTATCTTATACAGTGGTGGTGAGGACAAAATACAACAATCTAAGGCACTTAGAACCTTGTCACATAGGTTTTAAAAGACTTAGTGGTTTAAAATAGATAGCCCACACACACCTAGAGTAATCCTTATAAATCAGGTCGTGTTGCTTTCCTGCTTAAACTCTGAAATGTTTCCACTGCATTTGGATTTAAATTTGTATGCCTTACCTTGGTCTATGTGAGCTTTTTGGGTGGCCTGGAAAATGTTATTTCCATTCCCTTCCTGAGTTCAGAACTGAGGGAGCTATGGATAAATATCCTTCATAAATCTCTGTGGAGTATGTGGCTTAAATCTGTGGAAAAATAAGTTTAAATCTACGGGAAATGTGGACTGAATTGTGTCCCCCACTCCCTAATTTATATATTGAAGCCCTGACCCCAATGTGACTGTATTTGGAGACAGGGCCTTTAAGAAGGTAAATAATGTTACATGAGGTCATGGGGCGGGGCCCTAATCCAATAGGACTGGTGTCCTTCTAAGAAGAGGAAGAGACACCAGGGAGGTGAGCATGCACAGAGGGAAGACCATGTGAAGACACAGCAAGAAGGAGACCACCTGCAAACCAAGGATTCAGCAGACCCCAACCATACTGGTACCCCGATCTGGGACTTCCAGCCTCCAGAACTGTGAGAAAATAATTACGGTTATTTGAGCCACCCAGTCTGTGGTATTTTGTTATGGCGGCCCTAGCAAACTAATACAGGTGGCTTGCTAAGGAGCACCCAAGAAATAATCTGATTTACAGGTTCACAAGCAGAGGCGGACAACCTCAGGTTTCCTCTCTAAGAGCTTGACCGTGTAAAACCTACGGCAAGGAGGAGCAGAAAATACATGCCTCCCGCAGGTACCCTGGATGCTAAACAGGAGAGAAGAAGGGCTAGGGTCCATTTTCTCCAAGTCACACGTTGGATAAGTCATCCTCCTTCTAAAGAAGAGTGGTTGAGGGACAGAGGGAGCCCAGAACTACCACTCCAACTGCAGTCTCCTCATATGGAGACACAAGGAGTGGGGAATACGAATTTCCCTACTAAGAACCTACAAGGCCCGGCATGATCTATCTCTTGACTCTTCCTCGAACTTCATCTCACCCCCGTTCTCCACCTTGTTCGCCATACTCCAGGCACATGAGTCTCCTTTCTATTCTGTGTTCTCTCAAGACCTTCACTCCTTCAGGGTCTTAGCCCTTGCTGTTCCCTCTGCCTGAAATATCTCCGTCATTCTCATTCTTCAGGTCTCAGTCCGTACATCACCTTCCCAATGAGTTCTTTCCCTAATCATCTGACCTCAAGTGGCCACCTGAAGTTACTGTCTAATTGAAGGTCTTTCTGTTTAATTCCTTCCTTTACAGACCTTAACCAAATCTTTAATTATCTTTTACCTTTTATTTGTGTACATATTCTCTGTCTCTCTCAGAGAATGCCAGTCTCCAGTAGTATCTGGAATGTAGTTGGTGTTCAATAAACATTTGTTGAGTGCATGTTGAGGAAGAGACAAGCAATCCTGACATCCAGGAGCTGACCTGGTGCTGTGGGGGAGGTCTTGGTGTTGCTATGAGCCAGCTTCGCACTCACAGCCAGGCCTGTTGAACCTAAACAATGTCACAGATACACCAATAGTAGACAAAGTCACTCTGTAACTGTCATGGGACAAGATAAAAACAATATCATAAAAATAACCAACATTCTGACTAATATGAGTGATGGCTGCTTCTTTTCCAATTATTGCTTTAGCCTTGCTCTGGTCTTCCTTCGCTATAGACAAGATTTATTAAGATATTCAAGCATAAAATAACCCCTGCTTCCTGACAACCTCCAATCCAGACCAAAGCCCCATAAACTCTTCCCCCAATCACCCAACCGAAGCCAAGTCCTATAAATCCTTCTAACACCCTTTTACTGAGATGGTCCGCAGTTCCCCCAGTGTCCCTCCTTATTCACTGCAATGGTCGATAACCCCAACTTGTACAATTACAGGTGTGTCTCTGGTGGTCTTTGGTTGGGGGGCATTCACAATATAAATTGGAAGTCCAAGGACACATCTGGCCTCAGACTCCTCTGGATCTAGGGGCTTACACAATGTCAAGACACTGTCTTCCTTTCCATATTTTAGATCTACCTTCCTCTTGTGCTGGCTTCTTCTTCTGGTAGGATCACCCTTTGTAGTAGCAGGTCAGAGGCCACTGGCACCCCCAGCCCTACATCCTTACAGTCCGTTATGCAGAGGAAATCTGCTATTTTCCAGTGACCTAACATCAAAACTTAAAATACCCTTGATTTTCTCTGCTTGTTTAGATACTTAGACTAGATCACTCACTGTGCTGGAGAGTGGGTACACTTATTGGCCAATCTGAGGCACATGCCTGCTCTTAGGGTAGGGGGGAAAAAAAGATATCTTGATTGTCAGTCCCACGAGGTTCACATGGAGTGGAGGCAGATTGCTTGCTATATCAGAGTTTGATTAGGAGAACAGAAAACACTCCATATTTTATAAGCAGTAAGGGATTTTATATAGTGAATGAGATGCTTAGACTATAGTAACAGCCAGAGGGAAAACTAAAAAGGAAGGTTGCAGCTTGTTTTCAGTTATGCTGCTAGTTTTCAAAGCAATCAGGAAGGCGAAGGACCTCAGGAAACGGCTGTCAGTGGCTACAGATACCCTCAGTACTGATGTGGGTGGTTCACAGGAGAACGCCTAGCGGTTCCTCAAACTCTCACATCTGCCGCAGCCCACAGATCTTCTCTCTGTCTTTCTCTTTCTAAAGGAGCAGTGATTATCTATCTGTCTGTCTGTCTATCTATCTATCTATCTATCTATCTATCTATCTATCTACCTACCTACCTACCTATGTCTCTCTCTTTCCACCTACCTATCATCTATCTTCTATCATCTATCTATCTATCGATCTATCTATCTATCGATCTATTTCTATTATCATCTATTCCTATCTTTCAAAACTTGTGTAAATTCCTCACAATGGACTCTGGGGAACACAGTTCACATCGGCAGATTTCTGAAATCCATGACATAGAAGGGATGAATGACATTGACTCGCCAACAGAGAGTCTGACACAGATCCTCAGAGTAAGGGATGTTGCACAAATGACACATACAGTACCCTCGGTCATAGATACTGTCAATACTTTTCTCAAGTTATCCTTTTCTTTTTTTTTAAGATGTAAGTGTTCAAAGGAAGCTTAATTTGTTTCAACAGCTTTGGGGGTCTTGGGAGCATCGAGGAGACTGGCTTCTTGAGGATACAGGAAAAGGTTTTTTCAAATAGAGGAAGAAACTGAAAGTCATAACTATAGTTGTTGAGCTTGATGGAAATTCTGGGAGAGTTTCTAGATAGAAATACCGAGAAGATGGCACACGAAGACTTGGAAAATAAAACTAATTACAAAGAGACATCAAGGGTTTACCAAGAACAAATCATACCAGACTCACCTTATTTGTTGGTGTGTTTATAAATGAATTACTGAGGAGATTGCTAGAGGCATAAGGCCTGTGGATTTTAGTGTGGCATTTACTCAAATCTCATTACGTCTTTCTGAAAATGACCAAATGTTGGTGGCATTACTGCTGAGTGGAAGCATGAGCAAATGTCTGTGTCCTGAGAATGCTGACTAATGGATCAATGTCAACCTGGGAAAATGGTCTCTGTTAAGGAGTTCTGGATTTGTTCTTGTCTGATTCAACATTTTTGTCAATGTTTCATACAAGACCATTGATGGCCCTCTAATCAAATCAGAGGACGCACCAAGCCTGGGAGGAAGAACCAATGGATTGTTTGATAGAATCAGGATTCACAAAACTATCAATAGCCTGGCATGAAAGGAATAAAAGAACAAGGAGAATTGTGTTAGAAATAAATCTAAAACATTGCCTCTAGACCTCCAAACACTACCATGAGGGTAAGTGAAAGGGATGGCTTAATAGTAGACTCTTGGAAAAAAGACTAAGGTCGTGTCTTCATTGCAAACTACTTTAGACAGTTGGATCACATTGAACTGTCAAAATAATGAAATGACACTTTGAGTCGCATGTATACAATTGTTTTGAGTAGAACAATGCTATGCACATAGTGTATACTCAGCAGATACTATTTAAAATAACGCATGATTTAATGTTTTTCCTGGAACACTTTGTTGAGTTATTCATGCATTCATTCAGCAAATATTTTTTGAGAACTAGAGCCAGGCTCTGGTTAGGTGCTGGATAGACATTAGTGAACAAAAGAGACACAATTTCTGCCATGGGGAACTGAAACATTTATTGAACATCCAATACATACCAGATGTTGTGTTGAGGTTATAAAGAAGAATATAGTTTGTGCCTTCAAAATTTTGTTAAAGAAACAGATATGAATGTATAATCACAACCAAGGAACGTTCCATGTCACTATAGCTCTAGAAAAAGGAGTGGTTCTGAGAAGGGTACAATGAACTCGTTATAGAGGGGTGTCTGGGAAACAGTTGCCATAGATGGGACATTGGTGGGTTGTTTTGTGTGTGTGTGATGAATAGCTACTTGCTCATTCTGATACCCACCTTTATGAATGAGTACTGAGTAAGGCAACTAGAATTGTGATACCTCAAACCTGTATCATATCAGGTAATAGAGGCAGAACCAGGATTTTTTGTTGAACCTGGAGATGAGAAACCCTATGTGGAGGGCCAGCATGTATGGACATGCAATATGGGAAATGTTGTCATATAAAATGAAGAATGGTCTTGTACTGTGTGGTTGTGAGGATGACTTTAGGATACAGCTGGAAGTTTCAGGGCAGCAGACTTGGGGTCATACAAGGAAAATCTTTCTGACACAGTAGCGCATCAGTGGGAGAAGATATTTGTGATGTAGGGGGTTCTTTCTCATTAGAGTCACTCAAGCAGAAGCTGGAGAGGCCCCTTTCAACCTGTGATGAAGATCGACTCATTGATTTGTGTTTTGGACTGAAAGGCCTCTAGGTCAGGTAGCCCTGAAATTCTCCTACTTTTATGAACCTCCATGTGCTGCATTTAAAATTTTTTATCATGTATTGCAATTTTGCTTTATGTGTCTAAATCATTGCTTACTTAACTCATAAACTTCCTGAGAGCCTGAGAAGAGGGCCGGATGGTGTATTGGAGAAGTCAGGGATTTGAAATTTGTTCCAATACCAAAAAGCTATGTTCCTTTTGGGCAGACTGTTCACCTTCTCTGCAACTCAATTTCCGCATCTATAAAATGAATGTAATAAAACTTATCTTGTCATTTTGCTGTAAGGATAAGATATAGTAAAGCATCTTTTTGAACATTTAATGGTAGTTATATTTATTCCATTCTTATATACTTTCCCTTTGGCGCCTGGCATTGAAGAATGTACAGATCAGTTCTGTCTCCAAAGATACTTGTTGGATGAAGGCCAAATACTCATTGAAATACTGTGGGTCCACAAGTCAGGGAATCAATTGCCACTGAGTCTTTCCCCAAATGGAGGAGAATTTTGCTCTGTATTGTTTTCTTTTGTAGCTCTCTCTGCTCCTTCTTTGCCTTATTCCTTCTCTGGCTCTTCAGTGTTCTTCACTTTAGGTTCTGAAGCCGCTTGTGTCTAGGTCAGTGGATTCTGAGCACCCTCTAGAGACAACAGAGGGATTTGTCTCACTTGAGAGAAGATTTTTCTCATGCAGTTGCCGGCACGAGTGACAAGGGCCAGGAGTAAGTGAGATGTGGAGGGAGGGAACAAGCACGGGAGAATCCTGTTTTTCTTAACGCACCCCTCCCTATCCATGCAGTTTTCTAGCTGCCATCTTTTATATATCCACCCCCTAGGTGGATGTGAAGACAATGAGCTACCCAGGATTCAGAAAACGGATTCCCTTCTATTCTTGAGCACAAGTAGTCAGTTGAAAGTGTGTCCCAATGGGGCCATTACTGAATCTCTAGTGAATTCTGAATAGGCCAATGTCTCAGATCTAGGGTTAGACTAAAGATGATTCCTGAACTATGCCCTCTGACCATCCAGGCTGCGTGTCCTTCTCCATCGCCAGAAGAAGGGAGGGAAGAATTTATGCAAACACAGTGAACCACAGCAAGCAATTTTAATTATAGAATATATCTCCAAATATTTCGTCTCTGGTTGTTTCTCAGACCCAGCTCTTTTAAAATTTCACATCACTCCTGTCCCTAAATAAACTTGAAAAACAACAACTTTCCTGTTATGAATATAGAGGGGAAGAGGGTGGTGGGTAAAAGAACAGGGGAGTGAGGGGACTAGGGTGGGTACTAATGAGGAGGGTGTAATAAGACCCCTGTCAGGACTGTTACACTTGGATAGTGAGCAAAGTTATTGACTGACTAACCATTAAATCAGAACACTTATATTCCTTTCTGAAAGAAAATAAAGTTCCTAAAGTCACAGAGTGAGATTTAGGAGATAGAATTAGAACTTCTGACATTCAGTATCATAGTTTTTACAGTCACGACCATTAGCTTCGACTCAGAAGCCGCAAGAAAAATCAATGCCACACATTTTAGGTATTCTATATTAAACCTATGTTATTGGGTGCATACAAATGACGGATGGTTATGTCTTCCTGCCTCATTGACCTTTTAGTATTATGGAATGTCTCTGCTGAGAGTAATATTTCTTCCCAAAATCTACTTTGTCAGATATTAGTATAGGCACATAATTTTTTAAAAATAGTTACATATTTTTCTATTCTCTTACTTTCAACATAAATGTGCTTCTGGAACACTGGTGATATGTGTGTTAGACTTTATCACCTGTCCCACATATATCTTAGATTCTTCCTCCCTCCAATTTTTTCTCTGTTCCTCTGTCTGAATAGTCCTCATTTTCAATTCACCATTCCTTTGTGCTTCTGTGTGTGATCTGCTGTTGAACCCATCTGTCGATTTCAGTCATTGTAATTCTCAGTTCAAGATTTACCACATGACTTTGTTTGTTATGGACTTGATAACAAAAGTCTCAGCTGAAATATTTAATATTTTCTTGCCTATTAAGTATAATAATCATAGCTTTTTTAAAGTTGCTTTCTAATAACTTCAATAACTGAATTACAGATATATTTATATCATCTATTGTTTCTCTTGGTTTGGGAAGAAATTGTTCTTGTTTTGGTCTTTCCTTTTTTAATGTACCATAATGTGTAATTAGATGTAAGATTTGTGGATGACAATTTTCTTTCTCACAAGACGTTAAATTTCCTCTTGGCAGACAGATGGAGTATCAGCAGATCACCAAGATCCTCTTAAATTACCTTTCCAACACTTTTTTAGATAGTGTATTTGACTCGTGTCTCTACTCCCGGGATGTGGCCTTTCTGGAGTCTCCACAGAAAAAGTTACCTTTCAAATATATTCTTTACAGTTCTTTGAAGAACCCAAGTATCAGAATACATGGGGGCTGTGGTGTATGTCACAGAACTTCATGAATTCTGTGCATGGTCACTTCAAATACAACAAAATCATCAGAACACGTTACTTTGTAATATGAAAGCAGTGTAAAATCTAAAAATAAGTATGTATGTCCAAGGACAAACCAGAATGTTAACTAGATAGAGTCAGCTATTCATAAATATTCAAATTAATATTATTTGCCATATGAATATCCATTTTCTCATGTTTCTACTAACTAATAAAGATGTACAAGCAAGTTTTATAACATAAAATTAGATTTTTGGTTTAACTTTTTGGTTGATAAATTTTCTTTCCCTCACTCCCAACGCAGTATGTTTTCCATAATATAATTTTGCCCCTATTGTTTCAATTATATAAATATATCATTGCTCCAAAATTACAGTACATCTTGTCAGAATAAAATATATATTTTCCATAAGACTTTATGTTCATACAAGTGTTAATAGGTGATTCCTTGGGGTCCAAATATATTTCTCCTGAAATTGAAGATCTCATAAAGTAAGTTACCGTACATCTATAATAAAACAAATCCAACACAACAAAAATGCCTCGTGCTATGTTCTAATGTAAATCTCCCTCTCCAAAACCAGTTATCTTACCAGGGAATTCTTCCCAAAATATTTTAATTTCAGAGCAAGATTTGCTCTTAAAATCAGGTCTCCTTAAGAATGGGAAGAATGCTGTTACTCCCCATCCTTTTTAATTTCCATAGAGTAAACACCAAAGAACATAGTTTAAGTGTTCCTTTTTCATGATCTGCTTTCTGTAGCTTAGAATCCGCCAAACCCTGTCCCCTCTCTCCAGCTGCAAGATGGCAGTTCGTGATGCATGCTCATAGTCATCGTTGGCCTCAGCTTGCTTACTTCTGATAAATATGCCATTCCTCATGAGACCCACTTTTACAGAGTGCTGAAACGGATCAAATTCAAAGCCAATGTTGTACACGCCAGGGATGGTCCAGGCAAATACTCCGGTGGAGAGATTGAAGTGGACCTGAATGTTATAAAGGGCTTCTTTGAAGACAATGGGCTGGAAGGGCACTGGGAGGGGTCCAATCAGCTTCACTGGAAAAGCAGATATTGGTGAGAATGGACATTTCTCAATATTTCCTTCTTTTCCTATTGGCCCTCATTCTCCAATCTAGGAAGTCCTAGATTCCAAAATAAACAGAAAACAGAATTAGGTGATTTTGAAATCATGCATTTTATGCCCAATGTATTTCTCCCTCCCCTCCTACTTTCTCCTTCCAATTCAAGGCTCCACTTAAGTGTCGTCTCTCCCAAGAAGTCTTTTTTGCCTTTTCCATATTGGGTAAGTTTCTCTCCTCTGTGTCCTGGTCATAGCGGGACCTTGTGCTGACTCTTGTCACAGCCCTTAAACCATATGAAGTTTCATCTCTTTTTTAAATGCCTGTTTCCTTGACTGGGCTGTGAGCCTGTGCTTTACTCAATGTTGAATCTTAAGCACCCACACGGTGTCTGGCGTATAGTTGACAGTCTGTATGTGTTCGCTAAATGAATTATTGAATAAATTCATGAATTGCTCTTCCAAAGTTATTTCACATCCATGCCCACAGGTTTTCATAACTTAGAACATAGATTTAAAAATGAATATTGGGATATGATGGTGGAGAAAAATACAGTAACCTAGGAAGTATATTCTGTTAGAACTAAAGGAGAACTTAAGAGTATTTCCCCAATTTACTTGTTTATTAGAATCATTTGTAAAGACAGTGAAAAAAATAGTCTTGGCTACTGCCTGAGTTTTCTGAATCAGAATCTCTGAGGTGGTGCCTAGGAACCAAGATGTTTAATGAGGTCCATGTTTAATAAGGTTCTAAGGAGAGTCTGATGCACAGTTAGGTTCAAGAATCCCCGCCTTAGGGATCACGTCGTTTAGCAGTTTTCAAAGGGGCTCAGTGGTAGGTAGATCAGATATATATATATATATTTTTTTTCCCGAGGAAGATTTGACCTGAGCTAACAGCTATTGCCAATCTTCCTCTTTTTTTGCTAAGGAAAATTCGCCCTGAGCTAACATCTATTGCCAATCTTCCTTTTTTTTGTATGTGAGCCACCATGACAGCATGGCCACTGACAGATGAGTGGTGTAGGTCTGTGCCTGGGAACCGAACCCTGGTCTGCCAAAGCAAAGCATGCCAAACTTAACCACTAGGCCACTGGGGCTGACCCAGATCAGATAATTTGAAGTGTAGAAAGACCTCTAGATTCCTAGTCCATGGGAGTTCAGCCATAGTAGCACTGTACTACCCCCCAGCCTGAGAAGCAGATGCTGTTTGTCTTACTCCATTTGGGCTGCTATAACAGAATACATAGACTGGGTGGCTTATAAACAACAAATATTTATTTCTCACAGTTCTGGAGGCTGGAAATCCAAGATCAACGTGCCAGCAGATCCAGTGTCTGCTGAGGGTTTGCTTCCTGGTTCATAGGTGGCTGTCTTCTCACTGTGTCCTCACGTGGCAGAAGGGGCAAGGGAGCTCTCTGGGGTCTCTTTTATAAAGGCACTAATCCCATTCATGGGGGCTCCACCTTCATGACCTAATCACCTACCAAAGACCCACCTCCTAATACCATCACATCGGGGATTAGGGTTTCAATATATGAATTTGGTTGGGGGGAACACAAACATCCAGTCTATAACATCCGTCAAAGGTTGGCATATGGTGCTGTTAAGCTGAGCACAGATAAAACTGTGCCACTTTCAGGATGCCCCTCTGTGAGTGCTACAAGGGTGACCCGAGAAGTGTGTAGAAGGATCATGTAGGCACGAGTGAGGGTCCATGTTTCTTTGTCCAAAATACATGACAGAAACTAAAATATTTAAAATCTTAAATATGGAAAATTAAACAAAATGGATCATGACAACATAATTCTTATGACATGTTCCCTAAGTTCACTGTCCTAGATTCCCCTTCTGATATATCAACATGGATTGTGTCCTTGAATATTTTAGAACTCACCTCTTATTTTATTTCCTGCACAATCAGAAATATTTTTCTGAGGATTTTCATATGAGAACCACACATTAACTGTACCAAAATATGCTCCTTATATTTCCAATTTTGACTTAAGTGTCAAAACAAACATCTTCTAGTTCAGTCACTTGATTTTAAGAAAACTACTTTAAAAACTAATCTTCGTTTCTATTGTCTATGAAAGGTAAATGTGGGGATTGCATGAAATGGTGTGGAGGAGTTTTGTATACCATTAAGAGCAATATAAGTAAAAGGTATTATTATCTGCCATTTTAGAAGTGAGAGAACTGAGATGCGGGAAAGGTAAGTGTTTTGACGAATATCCCACTTGTGTGGTTAATGTGCTAGGTCATAACTCTCCTGATGCTCTATCCAGACCACCTGTTATTAAGAGAACTTTCTTCAGGGGCCGGCCCGGTGGCGTAGTGGTTAAGTTCGCGCACTCCACTTCAGCAGCCCGGGGATTGCACGTTCAGATCCCAGGGCAGACCTATGCACTACTCATCAAGCCATGCTGTGGTCCCATATACAAAGTAGAGGAAGACTCTCAAGAGATATTGGCGCAGGGCGAATATTCCTCAGCAAAAAATAAGAATAAAAAATTGAATTGGCAGGACACAGTGCAAAGAATGTAGGAGAAAAGAGAAAAGAGAGACAGAAAAGGGCATGAAAGGGAGGAATTATCACATGGAGGAAAGTCATAGCAAGTCACAGCTGAGTAGAGAGAGAAAGAAGCAGAGGGAAATACAGAAAAATGCAAAGAGAAGCTGAATGTATTAATGTATGGTGCAATGCATTACACAGCTGGTTGATATGAACTATAGACATCATAGTGTTCAAAATGTAATACATTTCCAATGCAAAATATAATGAATTTTTTGCAGCATCTGCTCTTCTGTTTTATTCATGACGTAGAGTTCCTACACTAATTTTTATAATTCAGGGTTGTTTACATAAAGGGGACATGAGTATTGGCCTCAGTTACTCATTACTCCCTTCTGCTTCAAAATCCATTGGCAAGGCTAAGATGAAATCCGTTTCTTTGTCCAATGTTATGGTGGAACTGTCATCTCCTGGGGTTGTAATGGGCATAAATTAGATTGCAGAAGAAAGTGCTTTGAAAAGAGCTCTGAAATGGTTTATTACATGATGATAGTCATGAATATGTAAATGTACTTGAGACTCCCACAGAGAGGACTCCTTCTCTCTCTCCAGGCATCTGGACTTAAGGATGGTTGGCCATTTGCTGAGTTTTTCTTCAGTTGTCCTTTTCCCGTTCTATCAACTTGGTTTTCAAGATTTGGGGGTAGAGAGTTTATTCAGTTGATTACTCTAAATATTTGGATTTTGGGTCCCTCTCAATTATGATGATTGGGTCATATTTTACCTGTAGGGTATTAGGAAAAGTTGACATTCAACACTAGGAACTTCTATCCACCCAGTTCTTGCAGCCTCCACGAAGACCAATGGCCAAAGTTGGGCCTCTGAAGCAGACGACATCTGATTTGTTGCTTCTTCTCTGGCTTCTTCTCAAGCTCCACCCTGTAGGCCATGCTTTTGAGATTCCAGGGTCACAGAATCATCCTTGCTGGAAGGCTCATAAGCTTCTATATTCCAATTGCATAATTTTACAAAAAGGGAAATACAGAGCCAGAGTGAGGGAGAGATTTTTCCAGACAAGTCAGAGTTAAATCCAGTTTGATAAAAAGAGTACATATCCTAACTCTCAGCCCAGGGGCTTGTCCATCTGCTTGGTCCCAAAATCTCCAGACAAATGGTTGCTCTGGTATTTTAACTCCTCTGTCAACACCCTCACATTAGCCTTGAAGCTCCACCCTCATGACCTAATTACCTCCAAAAGACCCCATCTCCAAATACCAACACACTGGGGATTAGAGTTTCAACATCTGAATTTGGAGGGGACATTCAGTCCATAGCATGTGCTTATTATGTGCTGACTCTCTTCTAGGTGCCAGGGAACGTCAGTAAACCAGACACAAAGATCCCTGCCTTTATGAGCTGCCATTCCAGTGGGGAGAAACAGATAAGTGTAATAAATAAGTAAATTACATATAATGTAAAAAAAATTACAAATCACAATGAAATACCACTTCACATACACTAGGGTGGCTATAATGAAAAAGATAGACAAGAACATGTTGTGCCAATGATGTGGAGAAATCAGAATCCTCATACACTGCTGGTGGGATGTAACATGGTGCGGCTACTTTAGAAAACATTTTGGCAGTTCCTCAAAAAGTTAAATGTACAATTACCATATGATCCAGAAATTCTACTCCTATTTATACACCCATGAGATTGAAAATATATGTCCACACAAAAACTTGTCACAACTATTCAGGGCTGCATTATTCATAATAGCCAAAAAGTGGAAACAACCCAAATGTTCATCAATTGATGAAGAGATAAATAAAATGTGGTATATCCATATAATGGAATATTATTTGGGCAAAAAAAAGAATGAAGCATTAATACATACTGCAACATGGATGAACCTTAAAAACATTATGCTAAGTGAAAGAAGCCAGACCCAAGGGACCACATATTGTATCATTCAATTTATGTGAAATGTCTGTAATAGGCAAATCCATACAGCCAGAAAGTAAATCAGTGGTTGCCAGGGGCTGAGAGTGACTGCTAATGGGTCCAGGGTTTCTTTTGGGGATGATGAAACTGTTCCGAAATTAGCTAGTGGTGATGGTAGTACAACTTTGTGAATATTCTAAAAATCACTTAATTGTACACTTTACAGGGTTATTTTATGGCATAGGAGTTATCTCAATTTCTTTTAAAAAGGTTATGGTTGCCATGAAACCATAGACCGGGTTAGGGGTATATGGCGTGAGGCAGGCAGGCGGGTTACAATTTTAAGTAGAGTGGTCAAAACCGTTCTGAGAAGAGAACATTTAAGCAAGAACTTGGAGGAGGCACGGGAGATAGTCGTGCTATCACGTGGGAGAGGTCTTCCAGGCAAAGCAGAGAAGCAGAGTGCAGGAGGGAACGTGCTTTTGGTGTCTGGGGAACAGAGAGAGGCCAGTGTGGCCGAAGTAGAGGAAGTAAGGCGGGGAAGGTCAGCTCCTGTTGGGTCTTCCAGGCCCTTATCAGGACTTTGTCTCTTACCATGAGTGAAATGGGGATCCACTGATGGGTTCTGAGCAGAGGAGTGACATGATCTACCTTATAGTTTAAAGGATTAATCTGGCTGCTGTGCTGAGAAGCATAATAATTACATTAGGAGCCAAGATCTGCTTTGGCATGAAGCACTGGGATGCTGGGAGAGAGAGAAATACTCTCCCCACTCCACCCTTTCCTTTAGCAACCACTCCCTGACCGGTGGGTACAGGCCACCGCTTCTATAAGGCCTCTCATGGGGGGCAGGGTGGAATCTGAGTTTAGTGAGAATGCCGTGCCTCCTTGACACCAGCACTTCCTGAGGTGGAGAGCCCGCGGCCATCTTATCTTTCCAACTAGAACTGAAGTTGCTCTTTCCGGCACTGAAACCATGTGACAGCTTGACCCCTTAGGCAGAAGAGCCCCCGAATGGGAAACAGACATTACTTGATTCTTTGAATAAGGATTTGAGACCGTTAACTTCATTATCAGAAGGTATATAAATTTATGTTTTACTCCAAGCCAATAGAGGAAGACACATCAACTTCTTGAACTTATAATAATTCCCGATTTTGGAAACTTGTCTGAGAACTAAATGACCTAAAATATGCCGTCTAGTGGGAGATCCACAGTAGCTGCTCGATAAACAGTAGTGCCGTTCTTCCCATTCCTTTCTCCTTTGCCTCATTATCTTTTAGGTCTTGATCGTCAGAGAATGTGGCTGATAACTGGAAGCCCCAAGAAGTTCCACAGCGCTTACGTCAGTACCTCAAATCTGGCCGCCTTAGAGACTGATAGCCAGTGTCCAGCCAACTTCATGGGGAATGGCTGCCCTGAGGAAGAAGCAGCGGGCATTGTGGGAAGGAAAGATGGCACCCAGAGGGGCAGCAAGGCTGGGAGGGAAAAGTTCCTGGACAGCAAGGCATTAACAGGAATTAGCTAAGTTCATGTCCTCTCTTTGCTCCTGATCATTTTTGTATGATAGCAATAGAATATGGCTTTAGAAAATAAATTGGAGTTCAAAAGGAATCTCTGGAGAGTTTAGCAGGTAAGATAGAACTTAGACAAATAGATTCTAAACTCTGTGTGTGTGCGTGTGTGGGGGAAGGTGAGGGGGCAGACAGACAGACAGAGAGACAAAAAGGGAGCGAGACCTGGTGATTTGACATGCTAATTCAGAAAGATAGGTTCCTCCTTTCCCCTCCCCAAAGTCAGATTTTTATTTGTCCCACTTCAAGCGCATCTCTTTCCTACCCCCTCATTAAAATGCAGAGTGGGCCGCACAACTGTCTTACATGTTCCTCAGGTAGGATGATCAGAGTCTTATCTCCCAAGAAAATGATCGCTGAAAATATCTGACTTTGAAATGAGCCTTTCTCCCTGGTGGGTGGACAGCGCCACCCAGTGTTCCCAAGGGGAACTGCGGAGCAATGATCCTTGACTTGGACGACTCATACCTCTATTGCTCAATCAATTCCCAGGTGTGCCAGTGGTACCTGTATGTATTGGCCATGGTTGTGAAGGCTTCCATGGCTGACAATGCTCTTAACTTGGGGGTGAAGAGGTCGTTTATAGCGAGGGGAGAGTGTCACAAAGTTGAGAAAGCAAGCAGAGATGATGAAACTCATGCTAAGGTGAGACCCACACGGAACTTCTCATTTCCTCCAGCATCTCAAGCATTTTGGCTTTCTGTCTTTGTCCGTGCAGCTTCATTTCCCAGAATGCTTTCCCCATCCACTCCGCCTTGCCAATGCCTGCTTCTCTTGGGAGATTCAGCTGAAGCATCTCCTTCTGTATGAAGCCCTGCCTGATCACCCTCTGCCCTTCCTTCGTAGAATCAACCATTTCTTTCTGCCCCCATCAAGTGCTCTTCCCTTTCCCACTTAAATGTGTGTCTCAATGCTTATACATTTGTCTTGCCTGTAGACTGTAGGTCCTGGAGTGTGATGGACCATATCCTGTTCTTCTGTTATGTCCCCAAGGATTAGCAGGGGATCTTGCAATTAGTATTACTAGGTCCATGAGTGAATGACAGAATAAATGAACAAATGGAAAGTATGCACATGTTGTTTTGAAGAATCGTATTAAAAGCTCTTAGGGCAGAAAAATCCATGTCATTAGGAGAGGGAAGAAATACCAGAACTCCGAGGCTGGCGAGAGCTAAAAGCTAACAGGGAGGAATAGTGAGTTGTAGGAAAGGGAGAAAGAGCTATTTGTGTAATACTAAAATTAATATAATAATGATCACTATCCTCATTTTTTCAGAAGCACAAGAGAGCCGCAGAATGGCTTATGGTGGGATTAAAGGGCTGCAATTCAGCAGATCCCTAAAACCCTTAAAGAGGATTCTAACTTTGCATTTCATGAAAATGTAAGATTTTTTGCTTGGCAATGTCTCATTTAGTGGACTCATCAGCCTCCCAAGCTAGAAACCTTCAAGACGTCTTCAGTCTTCCCCTTTCCCTAATTCCCAACACCCAACTGATGGTCATGGTCAAGTGCCATCACCCCAGAAATGTCTCTTAAATCTAGCGGCTCCTGAAGATGCACACTGTTGGCACCCTGGCCAGTCCCTCCTCATTTCTCACTGAGGTGATTTTGACAGGCCCCTGACCTGCTCAGCTCCCATTTTTTCCTTTCCAATCCATCATCCATTCCAAGATCATCCTGTCAGAGTGATTTTCCAAAACGCAGATGTCATCGCAACACTACCCAGGTGAATATGCTCAGTTGTCTAAAAGATGAAGCCCAAATTCCCTGGTGTGGCACAAATGACTCGCACGATCTTCCCTTTGCCCACATCTTAGCCTCAGCCCCCACCACTCTCTGCAGTGCTGGACACCATCCTCAATTCAAGGGCTCTCAGAACCAGTCATGCCCTTTCTGACCTCCAAACACCCTCCCTTCTCCACGCCTTTGAACACGCTGTTTCCTCTGCCAGGAATATCCTTGAATCCCTTTTCAAAGAAGGCTAAATTAGAGTCTTCCTTGAAGACTCAGCTCTGGGAAGAGACCCTCCAAACTTCACAAAGCAGAG
The DNA here is from genome assembly GCF_020826845.1 of Diceros bicornis minor. Taxonomy (NCBI): domain Eukaryota; kingdom Metazoa; phylum Chordata; class Mammalia; order Perissodactyla; family Rhinocerotidae; genus Diceros; species Diceros bicornis. The sequence continues at coordinate 15,920,177 of NC_080764.1, read as the reverse complement.
GTGGCCCCTTCACAACTGTGCCCCCACTGTGCATTGTTTATGCACATATTCCTGTATTTTTTCAAGTCTCTATTATAGAAATTATTAGGTTCTGTTGGAAGTATCTTTGTCTGCTCTCCACTGGCTGAAAGCAACTTCAGGAGGGGAGTGGGGATATAAGCTTCGGCATCTTTGTAGTATTCATTTCCAGCACTGAGATAAAATATAGCAAGTGCTCAAAACGTGTTTGTGAAATGAATGAGTAAATAATTGAAAATAAATGAATGAACAAGCATTAGGAAGGACATATTAAGGAGGAAAAAGAATCTTTCCCAGTCTTGTAGCTCATGGTCACAACAGTATCTACTGGTCACCTCCCCATCACAACCCTCTACCTTTCCCCATTATTTCCAATCAAAACAATACTCATTCTTTAAGATCTAGCTCAAATGCTACCCCCGCCAAGCTTCTGTCCATGATTAATCAACCTGCAGTGCTTTGCTTTTTGGCAATGCTCACATGACACTCATCACTTCCTACTTTTTATGAGAAAGTTTTTTTGTTTGCTTGTTTGTTTTCTTTGTGAGGAAGCTTGGCCATGAGCTACCATCAGTTGCCATTCTACCTCTTTTTGCTGAGGAAGATTGGCCCTGAGCTAACATCTGTGCCCATCTTCCTCTATTTTTTATATTGGATGGCTCCACAGCATGGCTTGATGAGTGGTGCATTGATCCACGCCCGGGATCTGAACCTCTGAACTCCAGGCGACTGAAGCAGAGTGCCAACTTAACCGCTATGCCACCAGGCCGGCCCCTTTATGAGAAAGTTTTCATAAAAATAATATATATCAAGGAACTGTTGCACACCAGGCACAGTTCCAGATGCTAGGAACACAGAATTGAACAAAATAGAAAAGGTCTCTGTTCTTTTGAAGCCTGTATTACAGTGGAAGAAGATAGATGATAAATATATAAACAAATAAAAAGAGAGGTTCTGTTCTTTAAGGACAATAAAACCGGGTAACATAGTAGTACATCCTTCAGGATTCTCACTTGAAGCCAGCAGAATTCAGCTTCCCAAAAGCAGGATTTATAAAACAACATTAGATCAAAAAGTCATGGGAAAATCTAAAGGAACAGGCTCTGGTCAAGCTTATCAAGGAACATCTCCCAGAGCCACACTGAAAAACTGTGATCTGCTGCTGCTGCTGCTGCTGCTTCCAGAGCTACAGGTCAATACGGCCTCATCAAACCCTATTTCTGTTGCTTCCAACCCCAGGACTAGAGTGCATTTGCAAAAAAAATGGAGGCTCCACCTCTAGACTATTATACATGCAGAAGATCATTGAAGGATTTAGTACTAGCCCCAAGAGAGAAGAAAACATTCATTGAAATCTGATTAACTTTTATGACATTTTATTTCAGTTTTTGTATGCAAGTTTTCCCTTCTTTACTGCCTTAAATATCTAAAGATTTAGGTTTTTAAAAAGGAGGTTATGGGGCCGGCCCGGTGGCACAAGCGGTTAAGTGCGCATGCTCCACTGCGGCGGCCTGGGGTTGGCCGGTTCGGATCCCGGGCGCGCACCGACGCACCGCTTGTCAAGCCATGCTGTGGTGGCGTCCCATATAAAGCACAGGAAGATAGGCATGGATGTTAGCCCAGGACCAGTCTTCCTCAGCAAAAAAGAGGAGGATTGGCAGATGTTACCTCAGGGCAGATCCTCCTCACTAACTAACTAACTAACTAACTAAATAAATAAAAAGGAGGTTATGCTTTCAGTGACCTTCTGCACTGGGACAAAAGCTTTTGGCCACCAACTCCTTTGGGACAGATCACGTACTAAGGGTCTAGAACAAATTACTAGCCACCTAAGGACACATGCACAGACAGACCCGCAGGCCTGGGCCAACAAGAAATCATGTGGAAAACATAGGTCAGTCAAATGGGCCCCTGCTCCTCTGTAATAATTCTCTGTGCAAAATGGATGCTGCGCCTACTGTGAAAGTTTCATAAATGGTTTATTGAACTATCTGTACTTCGTGGGTTACAAGACAAAAATGATCTTATTTTTCACCCATCGTGTTCAAACAAGTGCTGTTGGCTCATTTCCTGCTCCTTCGTGGCATATTGGGCAGATATCATAGTTTTCCAGACACTTGCTGATGTTAAACAGTCCAGCCCAGTTAGCTCAGCTTGAAACTTTATTCTTGTATCCAATTCAAAGCCTTTCCTGTCTCCACCAGCCCAGACCTGCCTTGCACACTGGAGAGTGGCCCCTTTTGCTTTTCCTTCAAGCCGCTTCCCACTTCCTCCTGATGCTTTGGCATTCTCCAAGCTCAGGATCTGAAAGGGGGATTGGAAGAAAGTTGTAAAAGCATTTTTACTTGGCAGGTACAGTTGATGGTTCTGCCCTGGCATGTTGGGCTTCCAAATGAGGCGCATATTTCAGTGCTTCCAGAGGTCCATGGGGCTTCCCCACTGCACAGGTCCCCGACATGAGAGAACCCTTTTTGACTTGATCACCCCCAAATGGTCCCCTCCCTCTTGTCCCAGGTGATACACTCCAGAGTACCTCATTACTGTGGCACCCGTCACCTGCTGGCCAGGTGCATTGCAGGTGAGAAGAAGGGGCACTGGTAAGACAAGCTTAACACTGGCTAACTCTTGACTTCTATGTGACCCAATCTGATATAAATTGAATATTGATTAAATTGAAAATAATTTGATTTTCAATTTAATCAATTGATAACATTGATTCAATAAATTGAAATTTGATTAAATTGATATAAATTGAAACTTAAATATATACAATTCCAATTTGTCCATTATACCTCAATAAAGCTGAAAAATTTTAAAAAGCACAGACATAGAGGAAAGATAGGCAAATCCTTCTCCAGCAGATATTTAACAGGACAAAGAGATGCCAGGCTTCTATCTTTCAGGCATGCACAGTTCCTGGAAACGGTCCTTTCAGAGCTCCCTCTGGTTTGATTTGGATGGGGAGAGAGCACAAAAAGAGGGGAGAGGGGAGCAAAAAATACAGCCATTCTCCCCTAAAAGCAATGACTCCGTAGTCTAACAAATTCCACTTAGTTGAGCCAATCATTTTCGAGTTTCTTGTCTTTTCTTTATATAGACTGGAGAGGGCATGGATGGGTGTTGGTCATAGGACTGGCTTGGCCTTGTCATAATAAGCCTGGGGAGGAAAGTGGTGCTTCTTGTCTGCAATGTGGGATGCCTAGTGTTCATCACACTCAGTTTCAGGGCATTAGCTTTCCGCTCAGCAGCAAGTCCATTTGCCATCCTATTATATCTGTTTAGATGCAGGTGACCTAGAAAAAAGAGAAATTAAGGGTGAGGATCTTAAAAATGGAAGGCCAAGGAACTGAGATCCATGACAATTTTACAGACCCTGTAGAATAGGCTGGAAGATCTCCCTCTGTTTTTTCCCTCCAGGAAAATAAGGGTATGTCTGTCCCTTTTGCCTTGCATGGATGTTTTCAGTTTCAAGACATCCAAGTCTTCGAAGCCGCTTGAGTTCCTCAGCAGTTCACAGGAGAAGCACATGGTAACTACGTCACAAAGCAGAAACATTGTATTCTTTGTAGTCACTGTATTCCACACTTTTCCAATGTGACGGCCATCGGAAATCAATGAGCATCCTTCTGGAAAAATAATGGCAAGAGAATCTATGTTGTACCTATCACTTCTTTTCTTTACAGTTTCCATTTCCTAGCTGTCTCTCTATGGTTCTTTCCACCACGTCATCTCTCCAGAGCTGACAACTACATAGATAGCAGATGGGGTCTATAGTAATTTGCCTCCTTCACTGGTGCTCTTCAGATCCGTAGTGTATTATGTGACTCACATGAGACGCAACATAAAGTGGGTGCTTAGTAGATACCGTTCAAATCAAACTCAAACATAGGAAAATGTGATGCGATGATGTCAATTCCTCCCCCAAATCCCACTGAATTTCCTTTATTCTGTTTCGTTCATTAAAGCAAGTACCCAGAGTACATTTCAACTATGATTCAATTGATAAACCTTTGCTCTGCACACAATATCTGGATTCACAATATAGCCTACAGCACTGGTTCCCAATCTTAACCTTGTCCCTACATTAAAAAAACCTGGGGAGTTTTCAAAACTCCTAGTGCCCTGCCACACACCCAACCAATTCAACAGAAGAGAGTGGGACCAGGTATCAGTTTTTCAAAGCTTTCCAGAAGTTTCTGATATGCAGCCAAAGTTGAAAACACTGTTGTAAAGTAATCCAGAGCTGTGTGCTCCAAATCCAGGAGTCTGTTGGTTTCCTGTTAATTCCTTCTCAACCTTGGTCCTTGATGCAGGGGTCCCTGACTGTCCCCCTCCCAAACCTCCACAGGCCTTTGTGGAGTAGAGACCTGATCCTCTTTGGCCACCTACAGAGCACGCCTTGGAGAAGATGGAAGCCCTGGTGGCACACAGGTGACATCTAGTGGTGAAAATGACTTTATTTTCCAATTGTTCTATTCCCTGAAAAATTACAAGGGGAAGTCACCAGTGGAATCCAGTCTATGCACCTCCTTCCATTGGCTCAGCCGGGGTTTTCTGTCCCATGTACATGATGATGCTCTGGGAAGATCGCCGGGCTAGACTGCATTCTTGGAAACCTCAGAGGGGAGGTTTTGGTCTTTGTTGAACTTGGTCCTCATCTTCGCCCTGCCAACAGACCTGCTTTGGCGCTATTCCCAGCCCTTATATCACTCGCAGGCATGTCCTGATGCCCCCTTGCCTCGAGCCTGGCACCCACAGCACCCAGGCTTCCTCTGTATAACCCTCTGTTGCCACTGAGAAACTCGAAATGCTTGCACGCCCACTGGCTCACCTGGCCAGGTGCCTCAGGTTGCAGGCTGATGACAGGGGTGTTCTCCAATTCTCAATAGCTCACAGGCTCTCCCCATGCTCTGTGCCTCTTTCCACTGATACCTCCGCTGCTCTCCCTAAATGTGGGGGAGTTGATGCCCATGCACATTGTATTGTTTTGGCAGGGCTGCCGTAACAGGTGCCATAGTGGTGGCTTAAACAACAGAAATTTATTTTCTTATGGTTCTAGAGGCTGGAAGTCCAGGATCAAGGTGTTGGCAGGATTGTTTCTTCTGAGTCCTCTCTCCTTGGCTTCTAGATGGCTGTGTTTTCCCTGTGTCTTTAGTTGGTCTTCCCTCTGCGTGTGTCTGTGTCCTAATGTCTTCTTATAAGGACGCTAGTCATATTGGATTGGGGCCTACCCTAACGGTCTCATTTCATGAGTACTGATGGTACTTTGATACTACAGGGCTTTTAGAAGAGGCATAGGAAAAACCCAATTTCAACATAACGGAAAATTATTTTTATATTCTTATAAGTAGATTTTTAAAAACTCAAAATAGTAAGAATTGTGAAAGGGATAAGCTCAAGATGCTGTGGCAACGATTATGTAACCCAGAGTGGATGAAATCCATGGACTCAAAGACAGCTCTCCAGAAGTGATGCCTGGGAAATAAATGGGGTTACACAAGGGAAGAGGTGGAAGAAAGCAAGAAAGTTCTGGGCAGAGGAGCCAGTATGAGCTAAGGCATGAGAGCTTGGATATTGGAGGGAACCGTGGTCAGTTTTGTGATTATGGAGGGTAAAGTACAAAGCAGTGGGCAGCAGGGGCTTGAGCTGGAAAGGGACGCGCAGGCTACACTATGAAGGGCCATGTATACCCAGATGAGGGCTTGGATCTGTCCTAAGCAGAAAGAATGAGGGGCTGGTGACGAGTTCTAAGCAAGAGAGAGGCAGCAAGAGATTCATTTTTTTTAGGTAAATTGCTAACAATGAATAGAAGATGGACTAGAATGAGATAAGTCTAGAGACGGGCAAAACTTATTAAAAATCTGTAATAATTAGCATAACGTGGCATTATCAGTGCAGGAATCGTCCATTGGTCTGTCTTTACGGTGGTTTCACACTGTTTTGATTGCTGTAGCTTTGTAATATGTTTTGAAATCAGGAAGTGTGAAGCCTCCAAGTTAGTTTTTATTTTTCAAAATTGTGTTGACTATTCAAGATCCTTTGAGATTTCATATGAGTTTTAGGGTAGATTTTTCTATTTCCGGAAAAAAAATACTGCTGGGATTTTGATAGAGATTGCACTGAATCTTTAGATTGCTTTGGGTGGTATTGACATCTTAACAATATTAAGTCTTCCAATCCATGAACACAGGATGTTTTGTAGTTTTCTGTGTACAAATATTTCACCCTGGTTAGGTTTATTCCTAAGCATTTTATTCTTTTTGATGTTGCTGTAAATGGAACTGTTTTCTTAATTTCCTTTTCAGGTTGTTTATTGCTAGTATATAGAAATGCAACTGAGTTTTATGTCTTGATTTTGCATGCTGCAACTTTTATTGAAATCGTTCATTAGTTCTAACAGGTTTTTGGTGGAATCCTTGCAGTTTTCTACATATAAGATCATGTCATCTGCAAACAGATAATTTTACTTCTTCCTTTCCAGTTTGGATATCTTTATTTCTTTTTCTTGCCTAATTTCTCTGGCTAGGATTTCCAATACTATGTTGAATAGAAATGGAAAGAGCAGGGGCCGGCCCGGTGGTGCAGCGGTTAAGTGCGCGCGCTCCGCTGCGGCGGCCCGGGGTTCGCAGGTTCGGATCCCGGGCGCGCACCGACGCACCACTTGTCAAGCCGTGCTGTGGTGGCGTCCCACATAAAGTAGAGGAAGATGGGCACAGACGTTAGCCCAGGGCCAGTCTTCCTCAGGAAAAAGAGGAGGATGGGCATCAGATGTTAGCTCAGGGCTGATCTTCCTCACGAAAAAAAAAAAACAGAAATGGAAAGAGGAGCCATCTTTGTCTTGTTCCAGATCTTAGAGGGAAAGCTTTCAGTCCTTCACCACTGAGTATGAGATTAGCTGTGGGCTTATCATGTATGGCCTTTTTTATGTTGAGGTAGTTTCCTACTATTCCTTATTTGTAGAGCATTTTTACCATGAAAGAGTGTGGAATCTTGTCAAATGCTTTTTCTGTATCAATTGAGATGGTCATTTTTTTTTCCCTTTCATTCTGTTAAAGTGGTGTGTTATATTGATTGATTTTCATGTGTTGAACCATCCTTGCATTCTAAGAATAAGTCCTACTTGGTTGTGATGTGTGATCCTTTTCATGTGTTGTGGAATTCAGTTTGCTGACTTTTGACTCAATTCTTGTAATGGTTAATTTTATGTGTCGACTTGACTGGGCCACAGGTTAACCAGGCATCTGGTCAAACATTTTCTGGGTGTGTCTGTGAGGGTGTTTATGAATGAGATTAACATTTGAATCAGTAGACTGAGTAAAGCAGATTGTCCTCCCCAATGTGGATGGGACTTATCCAATCAGTTAAGGCCTTAATAGAACAAAAAAGCTGACCATCCAGTGAGTAAGGAGGAGCTCCTTCTGCCTACTTTCTTCAAGCTGGGACATTCGTTTTTTCCTGCCTTCAGACTGGAACTACATCATCAGCTCTCCTGGATCTCCAGCTTGCTGACTGCAAATCTTGGGATTTAGATTCCATAATCTCATGCGCTGATTCCTTATAATAAATCTCTGTCTCTATATATACATCCTATTGATCCTGTTTCTCTGGAGAACACTGAGTAACACAATATTCATCAGAGATAAAGTCTGTAGTTTTCTTTTCTTGTATCATCTTTGCCTGGCTTTGGTAGCAGAATAATGCTGACTTCATAGACTTCAATTTGGAAGTGTTCCTTTCTCATCAATTTTTTGTAAGAGTTTAAGGAAGGTTGGTGTTATTTCTTTAAACATTTAGTAGAATTCTCTACTGAAGCCATCTGGTCCTGGGTTTCCCTTCTTGGAGGGTTTTTGTACTGATTCAATCTCCTTACTTGTTGTTGGTCTGTCCAGATTTTCTGTTTCTTCATTATACGGTCTTGGTATGTTGTGTGTTTCCAGAAATTTATACATTTCTTCTTGGCTATCTAATTTGTTGGCATACAAATGTTCATAGTAGTCTCCTATAATCCTTTTTGTTTCCGTGACATTGGTTGTAATGTCTTCTCCTTCATTTCTGCTTTTGTTTATTTGAGTCTTCTCTCTTTTTTCCTTACTTAATCTAGCTAAGGATTTGTCAATTTTGTGAATCTTTTCAAAAGACCAATTCTTAGTTTCATTGACTTTTTTCTATTGTCTTTTGATTCTCTATTTCGTTTATCTCTGCTCTAATATTTTTTTATTTCTTTCCTGCTGCTAGATTTGGATTTAGTTTGTTCTTTTTTTTCTGGTTCCTTGAGGTATAAAGCTAGGTTGTTGATTTGAGATCTCTCATCTTTTTTAATGTAAGCTTTTACATCTATAAACTTCCCTCTTATCCCTGCTTTTGCTGCATCCCCTCTCTTTATAGGTTTAAATTATTTTATAATTAAATAATTGCAAGTGCATTCATATTTGTTATTTCATTTGTTCCTCACAGCACATCAGTGAGGTAGAAAATTTGAGAACATATAGACTAGAGACAAGAAAAAATGTAGCTCAAAGAGTTCAGTACATTTCTAATGTCGCACACCTTTAATGTGGTGGACCCAGGATTCAAATCAAGGTCCACTGACTTCAAACCCAATGCTCTTTTCACTGTATCTCTGCCTCCTCGTCCAGCCCACTCTCCATAAAGCTCTAAGTATTCCAAAGCCCCTAAAAGGTGTGACATTCCTGAGGGATAATCTCAGTCCACAAATAGCATTCTGAGACCTCGTTATCTCTTGCCTGATCCATTGCAGGAGCCTCCCAACAGGTTCTTCCAATGGCAGCAAATTTCTTTCCAGTTCATCTCATGCTAGGTTAATATTCCTGAACCAAGCATTCCTGACAGCTCTCCTGTAACCAAAACTTCTTGATTAATTCCTTGAAATTTCTTTATTTGTCTGACATTCAAGCCACCATCACTAACCTACGCTCCAATCACACTACATGTCCACTGCACATGCACTGACCTTTTCCTCTGCTCTGACTCCACGTATATTCTTCTTTCTGCCTCAAATACCCTTCCTTTGTACCCCCACATGCAAAAATCTTAGCCATTCTCCAAGACCCAGTTCAGAGGTCAATTCTTTGAAGCCTTCCCTGATCCCAATGTTTACACATGATCTCTCCCCTCTTCCAAATACCCATAACACTCTAGCTTCTCCTTTCTCAGGGCACTTACATCTCACTCCCTTGTTGTCTCTAGATGCCATGGGCTCCTTGGGGACAGCATTCAATATAAATAATAGCTATAATGTATTGGGTGGTTCCTGTGTGCCAGGCACTGTACATACAGTATTACCATCATTTGCTTACATGATCTTTTTACCAACCAGATGTGGTAAGTACTATTAGCTCCGCTTTAAAGATGAGGACAGTGAGATTTAGAAAGGTTAAAAAACTTGGCCAAGGTTACACAGTGTAGCAGAGATAGCTACTGTCTGCCAAAATTCATGTTTCCACTGCCATAATAGAGAGTGGTTGTTTGGAAGCAGGTACACAGCCTATGACTATTTCCCAGCCTCCCTTGCACCCAGGTGGGACATGTGACTGGTTCTAACCAATAGAACCCAAGTGGAAGTGACATGTGGCACTTCCAGGCAAAGGCATTTAAGAAGCAAATCTGCCTTCCAGCCCTCTGCCTTTATCTGCTGTCTGGATGCTAAGAAGGACCCAGGAAAAGGGAGGCTTCTGAGTCTCTCTGGCTAGACCCACCAACCGGGAATGTCCACACAGAAACACCACATAAGTGAGAAACATGCATTAATCCACTGAAATTTTGGGGTTTATACAGCAGCTGGCATTATCTTAACTAATTCAAACAGGTAATGAGAGGTAGCACATGGATTCAAACACAGGAAAGCTAATTTTAGAGGCTATGATTTTGATTACAGAAATAATATGAAGATATGAACCTATGTCTATAGGATCCAAAGCCTGCACTTTTTTTTTTTTTGTGAGGGAGATCAGCCCTGAACTAACATCCGTGCTAATCCTCCTCTTTTTTGCTGAGGAAGACCGGCTCTGAGCTAACATCTATTGCCAATCCTCCTCCTTTTTTCTTCCCCAAAGCCCCAGTAGATAGTTGTACGTCATAGTTGCACATCCTTCTAGTTGCCGTGTGTGGGACGCGGCCTCAGCATGGCCGGAGAAGCGGTGCGTCAGTGCGCGCCTGGGGTTCCGAACCCGGGCCACCAGTAGCGGAGTGCGCACTTAACCGCTAAGGCACGGGGCTGGCCCCAAAGCCTGCACTTTTAATCACTAGAAACCAATGTCTCTCATAATGTTGGCAAAGAGCCACCTTTACAAGGATTACCTGAAGTGCCCATAACAGATGTAGACATAGGATCTCACCCTGGATTTTCTGAATTAAAATTCTCTAGTATTTGTGACAAGAAATCTGCAGTGTTAACAACCTCCCCAGAAGAATTGGGTGTGTGCTAAATGTTGAGAAACTCATCTCCAAGCTATACTGCCTCCTTCCTAATTGCTAGCACCGTGCTTTGCACAGAGTGGGAATCCAAAAGCATTGCGTAAGTCAGTGAACGAAAGTATGAGCCAACAGGGCATTTATTTGCAAAGGGACCCCAGACCTGCCGTAGCTTCCTGATTCCAAGTCCAGTGCCATTTCCCTAAACCTAAACTCAATCAGACGGGACTCCTTAGGATTCTTCCTTCAGTTAGGAAGGCATTAAACCATTGTGAGAAACGGCCCTCTGCTGTTCTTGATTACGGAGCCTCTCTGTCAAGCTGCCAGAACTCAGACCCCATGCCTGCTGGATTTATTGTCCGCCCTGCTCCCGGAGAAAGTAAGTAGTCCGAGGCTTAGAGCAGCAGTTAGGGTCAAACTCCCCCACTGTCACCAGGGACAGTTTGTTCCCAATAACATCTTTCATAAAGGACCTGGAATCCTCCCCCTCAAATAGCCTTAGTCCTGGAAAAAGAAAAACACTTGGAGATTGCTTTCTCATAAAAGTCCACTGTAACCTTGATTTTTGTTGTACAAGGGCCGGTAACTGCTAGGATCATCCAACTGATGGTGAATTTGATTCAATCCTGAATTCCACTACCGTGGGCTCTGGGGAGAACTGCTAACCTGTCTTAATGGAAGGGGCCAAAGAAAGGCCATCTTTGGATTTGTGAGGTCATGCACAGGCAGCATGAAATTTATTGAGTTTGCTGCCAGCTCAAGCCATTTGCTCAAAATGACATCTCTCTAGGGAGAGATATTACGCTAATATTGTTAGAAGCTCAGAGGTTAGGTTATAAAATGCTATTTGTCTGTTGTTTTGTCAACTTTACTTTTTGTTTTGTTTTAATGGTTGTTTAAAATGTGGGAAAAGTCAAGGAAGAAAAACAAAACACACCAAATAAAAAGGCTAAAGAAAGCATGGGAGGGAAGTGGAGCATCAGCACAGAAAAAGAGAATGGAGTAAATAAAGAGACGGATAAAAGATTTTGGTATAGCGGAAGAAGAGGACCATTTAGGTCCTGCTTCCCTCTTTTTTTATTTGAAGAGAGCATGGGCATAAGATTTTCAGTTTCCTGACCCAAAGAAATTGTCAGTGATTCTGTTTTTTCTTTCCTCTGAGCCTGAAACAGGTATTGAGGGATAATCTTAGAAAGTTTTAAATTGCCTGAGCACAGCACTGAGGCTGTGCATAGACTACTGTGAGTCTGGTGCTGTTTAGCAGTTGATGCAGCCACAGAAAAAGGATCAATCTCTGCATCTTGTACCTTTCAACAGCCCATGCTGGCTGCCCTCCTCCCTCTCCCACCATCTCCTGGAAAAGCTTTCAGCTGAATCCTTCATGCTCACTCGCTTAGAAATACAGGTACATGTAATCCCTTGCTATTTAGGGGACAGAGATTCAGCCTTGCATGGGTAGAGCGGGGATTCTGAGCTCTGATCTGCCCCCATCCTTCTCTCTCCTGCTCCCGCAGGAGGGAGACTGAAAAAACCGGAAGTTCAGGGAGGACTTCCCCTGGGGACCGTGGGTTTCCACGCCCCACCACATCTTCCTTACCACATACACCTAGAAGCAGAAGTGTAGGGCATCTTCCTACCATTAAGAAACTTATTAAAATTATAAGGCGTACCTATCTTCTGCTCAACACTTTGCCCCTGTTAAAAAGAGAAAGGAAGGAGAAAAAGGGAATTACTTGAAAAGGCTATTTCCACATACAATTCTGGTTACAAATATTATGCAGTTTACATCTCTAGCAAGGTCAGTTATAAACATCCTGGGGAAATGGCTGTGCCTTCTCTTGCTACATCTTCACTCTCTACACCTCTAGGCTTGATATTCTTCTGCAAGGGGCTACCTGCCGACTGAAGGTCAGAACACAGTTTTGAAGTCAAAATTTTGCTGCTTCTTTATACTAAAATATGCTAATTATAAAAAATGAGTATAGTTTGATGTAGTCCCACTTGTTTATTTTTGCTTTTGTTGCCCTTGCTTTTGGTATCAAATCCAAAAATTTCATTGCCGAGACCAATGTCAAGGAGCTTAGCCCTTATGTCTTCTTCTAGGAGTTTTACAGTTTCAGGTCTTCTACTCAAGTCTTCAATCCATTTTGAGTTGATTTTTGTGTATAGTGTAAGATAAGGATCAGTTTCATATCCTTCATTTGCAAGTGGATATCCAGTTTCCTCAAAGCCATTTATCAAGGACTGTTCTTTCCCCACTGTGTATTCTTGGTGCCTTTGTCACAAATTAATTGACCATATATGTACGCATGAGTTTATTTCTGGGCTCTCTATTCTGTTGCCTTGTTCTCTGTGTCTGTTTTTATGCCAATAACATACCATTTTGATTACTATAGCTTGGTAATATAGTCTGAAATCAGGAAGTGTGATGACTCCAGCTTTGTTCTTTCTCAAGATTGTTTTAGCTATTCAGCGTGTTTTGCTTTAGCTATTCCGGGTCTTTTGTGGTTTCATACAAATTTTAGGATTGTATTTTCTATTTCTGTGGAAAATGCCTTTGGAATTTTGGTAGCGATTGCATTGAACCTGCAGATTACTTTGGATAGCAGGAATATTCGAGAAACATTCCTGGCCCTTTTTCCCCCACAGGAGGCAAAATGACTTATTATGGAGTTTTTGGACCCTCCCTATTTTCCCTATATGGGATCTGCCTACCTGGATATCTTTTCTCACCTGCTCTCTGCCACGTTGTAAAGGACCTGCCCCTCTCAGGGGAGGCCCGGAGTGTGAAGAAGTTGTGCCAGTGTCGGGGTGTGTAAGCAGGTCTTACTCAGGGTTAATTAGCAAGAACACTTTACAACAGGCCTGATCCATTTTATCCAGTTTCATCAGTATTAAGGGTGATATTTTGATCTGTATCTGCCTGACATTTTGACCCATGTTTCAGGTAGAGAAAGTAGACTGTTACTTTTATTCACTTCCTAAAACCTTATGTCAAAGGGGCAAGGCAGAGGCATGAACAGAAAATGGTCCAAGAATTTTGATGGTAGGCAAAATCCGGATCAAAAAGAATAGGATGCTGAGTGTGATCTGCTTGGGCATTTGCCAAAGGCACCCCTTCCCCGAGACACTTTACTTCCATCTACTGGAAAATGGTCATAATATGATGATTTGGGTAGAACAAGACAGTTTACTAGCATCTGCCTGGAAATTGCCACAGTTGCAAATGGACAATGCTGAACATGAAAATGTGATGCCCTCCGAGGTTGTGCAGTCCCCAGTCTGTCCTACAGTCAGAGCCAGTAAATACTGGTGTTTTGCACCATATTAGGGGACGGGGGACACCCATACACTGAGTTCCTTCTTCCCTTATTCAGCCCTCATATAAATCAGTCCCTCAACGGCCACCAACCAGATTGGTCTTTCCCTGCTGTGACTCAGTTTGGGCTCAAGGAACTATACATGTCATATCCAACTGAAGATGTCCAAGTTCTGCATGGACCAACCTTTAACATCATCCTATTTTAGGTCTTGGTACCAGAACTTTCTCAGAGCTACCAAGCACCTGGACCTGCATCTTGTTATTGCTAAATGCCAGTCATCCAATCCTAAAACGACTCATTCATGCTCACACGGCCCAGCCATTGGTCACCATCCTTGTACGATCACCACTTCAATGCTCTCCATTGGCAACAGCCTAGCATAGTGGGCGCTCAAAAAGCTGTGGAATGAAAGGATAAATGAATCAATTCCCCATGTGTGTACACAGTATAGTTTCCTCCCTGAGTCAAATTTGCCTAAAATTTATTCATTCGTGTATTACCCATGTGACTTTTTCCATACCCATATTCTGCCAATACTATTATATTGTTGATATTATTTAAATTGGCTCACTTTTTCCCTTAAATGTTTTGACTAAAAATCCCAATTCAAAGGGATGCTTTGTATTCTAAATGAAAAGCATTATCTTTGTGCTACAGCAAAATGTTCAAACATCACACCACCAAAAACCGTGTCGTGTCTTAACTGTTGTGCAAATATCACACTTCAGGAAGCATTGCCCTAGGTCCCGGGGTCCGCTGTGACCTGAATTGAGATCCAGCAAGTTCCCTGGTGCCAGCTGAATAATGCATCTGATCCCAACCTGCAGGCTTGTCCAAGGCAGTACAGATTGTGACACTTCCTGGCAACAGGACAGGGAGAGCTGGTGTTCGGAAGACCAGGAGAGGGAGGCCTCAGGATCACAGGCTCACGGGCTGTCAACCCTGTGCAAAGGAGACAGAGCCAGGCCCGCCAGCCGGCGGAGATGAATCAGAACAACCATTCAGAGTCACTTGTTGGGAGGAGAAGGGGGAAGAGATCTTTTTCTTCTTTTGCAGGAAATGCTTAGGTGATTGTGGACTGTGCTGGGAGGGCAAGTGCCTGCCAGGATGCTGGCTGGAAACCCAGGTAACTCTACCCTCCACACTTCCGGATGAAGTCCCCTCCGCATCGGTTGTCAGGGCTGTCAAACGGCTCATTGAGAAAGCTTCTGCTCAGCATCCTGCCAGGAGATACTGCTTTCCTACATCTGCTTGGTTGTCAGGGAACAGGTGTCCCTGGGTGGCGGTGTGGCCCTGGGCATTATAGAGACCAGCCAGGAGAGGTAGCTGAGAGTCACTTGCTTAGCAAAGCCATGGAGGCTGCTCCAGGCCCAGGGACAGGGCTGGAGGAAGCTGAGACCCTCTTGGTCCTAATCCTGGGATGCCTTGGGGGTACCTTAGTCCCCAAAGGATCGAAAAATAAGGGGAAGAAAATGATCGAAGATTTGAGCATCTGCAATGTGTTAGGGTACCATGTGGCTGCTTTAGGGATAGACACTGTATGTCTCTTTTACAAAATTTTAGAGTAAGAGAATAACCAAATAATATAATCACTCATCCTGCAGCTTGCTGGAAGGCCAGGGCATTTTCCGGGCATTTCGGAGAGTTCCCAAAGACCCCTTCATGTTGCAGAAACCCGTTTGTTGCTTGTTAGCTCTCCCTCTGGGCTGCTTTCTGAACTGAAGTTCATTCACAGTGGCTGCCTCAAAATCATGTCTCTATGGTGTCCTCAGCCTCTAGAGGCCACTTTGCACATTGCCACACGCAGCTCATCAACAGAGTGGATGCAGGGCCCTCCTTGAAGTCCCAAAGCACAGCTAATGCAAGGTCGCCATGCAGGATGTGATTGACCAAAGTTTGAGAGTAAAATGAGGGCACTACACTGCAACTGGATGCCTGTTGTCACTGCTTCTAGGACACACCAGACCTGCCCCTGCCCAGGAGGCTCCTCCTGTCACTGTGACCCATAGCTGCTGACCTCAGGCCATGACGTGGGGGCTCATTCATTGACCCAAACAAGAATCCTCTTTTTAAAGTCCTAGCATTACAATTCCAGCCCCCTCCTCTTTCCCCTCTTTCTCAGGGCCTCACAAGAGGAAGTAAAAAATAAGTAAAAACAACTCACTGGATATACACCACCGTAACGAAGATAGAATTATTAAACAGAAATTTTGACCATCCAGTCTAAAGCATATACATTTGAAACTTGCCATTTTTCTTTACCTCCAAGTGTCTAAATTATTTATGTATATATGTATGTATTTACTTATTTAGTAGACCTGCATAACACCTACTGAGTGCCAGGCACTGTGCTGTCCAAATCTTGGCTCATTTTATCCTTATAACAACCATATGAGGTAGCATCTACTTTTATCCCCATTTGACAAGTGAAGGCACTGAGGCACAGAAAGCCTGGGTAACTTGCTTGATGTCACACAGCCAGCAGGTAGCAGAGCAGAATTCAACCCAGGGCATTTGGCTCTGTAGTCAGTGCTCTTAACTACTGGACCACGCTTCCCTGCAGTGGTCCCCTTCCACACAGAGGGAGACTCAGTCCCAAAGATAAGCCCAAGCTTACACGGTAGGGCTTTAAAGGAGAAATTCTGTCCAGTGTGTCCCCTCTTCTCACTATCAAGGGTTCAGAAATATTGTTGTCTAGATATGGGAGCCCCTCCCCCAAGGACATTCTCTAAACTGGTCTTCAGAACAACACTGCTAGTTATATGCTCTCTCCATTTTACAACTGGGAAAACTGAGGCACAGTAAGTAGTGGAGCTTGGATTTGACCCCAAACCTGACTTTAATAAATACGCTCTTTCCACAATACAGAGCACTGTATCTACATGGTGCTACCAAAGATAGTTTTTTAATTGGATTTATTTTAAACTTTTTATCTGCAGTTCTAAGGCTTGAAGAGTTCAGAAGGAGAAAAGCTGAATTTCAAAGAAAAGCTTCCTGCAATGATCAGGTGCATAAATGGTGTGCTTGGAGCCACGTGTGAACGAGAAGAGCAATTTGCCACAGTTCTAATTGGAGATGTAAACCTTTGGGCTGGGCACATTCCTGCATAGCTTCCTTAATATGATCCTGCCTCCAGGTTCTCTTGCCCAACAATCATCCGTTCGCTCACAGTCAGCAAGGATCTCTCTCAAATGCATTTCTCTTCTCCAAATCTGATGATGATGATAGTAATAAAATAACTTCAATATATTTCTATTCATTCAGTGGCTGTTTACTTAGGTGCTCACTGGAGGTGCTCATCTATCACAATGCCTGGATTTGAATACTGGCCCCACCACTTATTAGCTATGTGATGACCAGCAAGTTATTTAACCTCCCTGTGCTTCAGTTCTTTGTTGTAAAGATAATAAGGAATTATATATGTGAGGTATTTAGAGCAGTTCCTGGCACACAGATAAGAACTCTGCACATGTTGGTTGTTATAGTTGTTATTATCATTTGCCAACCATAGCGATAGGTACCTGTGACACAGATAAATTTGAGTTTGAGTTACGCTGCAACTCAAATTAAATCTTTATAACTGAAATGGAAGTGCATCCTTACCATGACTGCTACATTGTTAAGCAAATGTTATATGGGGTTAAATATTTGCTCAGCACAATTGTTCTATTTCTTGACTAGTGCCTCAAAATCAGAGGGATGCTATGGAAGCAACTCTGAAATTAACCCTTCATACTTTTTCAACATTGGCTCTATCTGAAAACTAAGCATCCACGATATCAGGTGAGGGCGCCTTCTGACACTAGTCAGACTGAGCTCACGTGGCAGGGCTTCCTTCATGCCACAAATACTGGCTAAATTAAAACCAGCAAACAATCTAATACATAGACTTTTAAATATATTCACTTTCTCCATTACACCAGCCATGTGCCTGGTCTTATGTTGAACTCAAATGGAAGAAAAAGAAATATCTAGTTGCTAGAAATTGAGGCAAGAGTGTTAAGCAAGAGATGATGCTGCAGTGGTCTACAGGGTTACTGGTCTTATATATAGGTCACATGAGCTAGTGACTGGGATTTTTACAACCACATAAGGGCAAGAGACTTGGCTTTGGAGAGACAGAGAGAGACAGAGAGAGAGAAATTGACTTGTAACAGAACCCCTTGCATAAGGCTGGGAGCCTTGAATGCTGTTCTACATGTAAAAAGGAGATAAAACTTCATTCTCCAGCTCAGGGAAGTTTCTATATAACTGTGGGTGAGAAAACAAAGTCACCATAAGACATAGAAATGTTGAGCCTAAAGCACATATGGTAGGTGACCTGAATTCACATTACTACCATAATTCGGAAAACTCCAAGCAGGAAATAAAGGCAAAATTTGTTTTGGAATTAGTGTGACCACAAGGACCTTAGCAGCTACAAATTCAAAACCACTCTGTAAGGATACTTCCAGGACACTTGGGCCTCCCACAGAAAAAACAACATGATTTAAACGTGAGTTTCCATCTTAAATTATAAAATAAATAAGAAATTATCCTGAGGGAAATTCAGCAGGTAATAAAGAGGAGAATTAGCGCTCACACAAAGTGAAAAAAAGAAAACAACCTGAAAAAATATATATAAAATAATAATATGTAAAATAATTAAAGAGACAAAAAGATAAAACAGGAGTTATATAAAAAGACAAAGATTATGAACCAAAGAATATGCAAATTGGAAAAGTAATCAAATGAAACTTTGAGGAATAAAAAATATGGTCATTAAAATTGAAAACAGCATGGTGGATTTAAATAGAAGATTAGATACAGCTGAAAAAAGAATCAGTAAACTGGAAAATAAACCTAGGGAAATAAAATAGATTGTGTCACAGAGAAATAAAATTATGAGATTCTTTTTTCTTCAAAGGAGGGAACTGATAGGTTAGTGGGTTTATGGATTTTATTTTCAATTATTTTATTGAAATCATAATGGTTTATAATATTGTATAATTTCAGGTGTACATTTTTATTTATCAATTTCTGTATAGACTGCATCACGCTCACCACCTGTAGTCTAATTTTTATCTGTCACCATACATATGTGCCCCTTCACCCCTTTTGCCCACCCCCCAACCTCCTTCCCCT
Source organism: Diceros bicornis minor (assembly GCF_020826845.1). Classification (NCBI taxonomy): domain Eukaryota; kingdom Metazoa; phylum Chordata; class Mammalia; order Perissodactyla; family Rhinocerotidae; genus Diceros; species Diceros bicornis. The sequence goes on along the minus strand of NC_080764.1, from coordinate 15,901,281 downwards.
CTAGTAACCACTAATCTGTTCTCTTTATCCATGTGTTTGTTTATCTTCCACACGTGAGTGAAATCGTGCAGTATTTGTCTTTCACTGTCTGGCTTATTTCACTTAACATCATACCCTCAAGGTCTGTCCATGTTGTTGCAAATGTCTTTTTCTATGGCTGAGTAGTAGTCCATTATATAAATATATATATATATATACACACACACACACACACACACACACCATATATATATATATATACCACATCTTCTTTATCCATTCATCTGTAAAAGGGCACTTGAGTTGCTTCCACGCCTTGGATATTTTGAATACTGCTGCTATGAACACAGGGGTGCATAAATCTCTTTGGATTGTTGATTTCAAGTTCTTTGGATAAATAACCAGTAGTGGGATAGCTGGATTGTATGGTATTTCTGTTTTTAATTTTTTGAGAAATTTCCATACTGTCTTCCATAGTGGCTGCACCAGTTTGCATTCCCACCAGCAGTGTATGAGGGTTCCTTTTTCTATGAGACATTTTTAAATGAGGACATAAGAAGAAGGTGCAAGGATATATCTAATAGAAATTTTAGAAAGAGTGAATATAAAGATTCCAGATGGAGAGAATAGAAAGAATGGGGGAGAGGCAATATTTGATGAGATAATGGCTGAGAATTTTTCTGAAATGAACAAAGATGACTTGAAAAGGCACACTGAGTCCTGAGAAGAATAAATAAAAACCAACCCATACCTTGACACATCATGGTTAAACTTCTGAACATCAAAGACAAAAAGAAAACCTTAAAAGCAATGAGAAAGAAAAAAAGATTACCCTATACGAGAGTTGTGATTAGATTGACAGCAGAGCTCTTATGAACAACAATAGAGACCAGAGACCTGTAGAATGATATCTTCAAAGATCTTAAGTAAAATAACTGTGGTCCTGGAATTCAGTGCCAGCTCTCTTATATTCAAAAGCAGTGGTGAAACACTGCATTGGTGAGCATCCTAGAGCAATTAGGTCCAAGCCTTGCCCCATGGAGCATCAGATTAAAAGGATTCTGGAAATAAGAGTGTAAATCAGTATTTATGGACCTAGAATTTCCCAAAAGAAAACAAAAGCATCTTTTTGTTTCTAGAAAAATAAAGGAAACCCATGGCAGATAAGTTTGAGCTGATTTTAGGTTCTTAACCTACTCCAACCTCTGAGAGCAAATCCTTAGTCAGAAACAGGTTAGGCTCATGTTATAGACAGGTGATTCAACTGGCCTGAGAGGCTCTGATAGAAGACACACATAGTTGTCTGGACTGGTCAGGAGAACTTTGAAATTGTCACAGATCTCAAAGAGCTTACGAGGTACTGTATGAAATAAGTCAATTCATAATCATTATATAAATAGCGGGTGTGCTCTGAAGGAGGGAAGTGGGGTACGATGTTCACCCAGAAAGGAGATGTCTAATTCTTCACTGTCTATAGTTTAGACCTAGTTTGACATTCTAGGTCTTTCACCATCATGTCCTGTTGTAACTTCTCCAAAATAATCTTTCCCTACTCCCCAAACTAACCCTCACCTCCAAATGGTTTGTTCACTAACCCTTGAAAACAAGTAACATTTTAAGAACTACGTTATTAAATAAATATTGGTCCCTTGTTGGTTGATTCGTTGACATGTTGAATAAACAAAAGCAATTCATATCTCCTTATGTCTTGGCATCTCAGCTGTGCTAAACCACTATTGATAGATTACAATACCAGTTTATACATAGAAAGAGAAATCTTCTCTATCATAAAAGCCATGTGACCCAACCTCCAGGCTGTGACAACTTTCATTAAGCAGTGTAGTATAACACAGGAGTTTAGATTCAAGCTTTGGAGCCAGGTTTCCTGAAATCTAATTCTGATTCTACCACTAGCTCTGTGACCTTGGGTAAGATATTTAATTTCTTCATGCCTCAATACCAAACTATAGAAATAAAATTAAAACATAGCTCATGGAGTACTTGCAAGAATTTAATGAAGCAATATGTGTAAAATTGAAATGTGCCTGATACATGGTACATGCTCAATATAAGCTAGTGTGGAATGCTATTATTTTTATTAATACGTAAATCACACAGAACGAGGAAGAAACATCTGCTATTCAACTTATATATTATTGCATGTAAGAGCAGGGCATCTAAATGAAGATTTGGTGAGGACCATAAAATCTTCCAATTTTCTGTAATTCTACACGGACTCACAAAACGTTGAGGAACTACTGAGACTGGACGTCAGGTCTCTTGATTCTCAATCTACTACTCATTCTATTAACTCTCTCACGGCTACCATCCAAGTCTCCTAGCTCGTAACAAGTACTTTCATCACTTGATTATTATTACAACAATTACTGCTCTCAATACTTCCACTACAATTACTGCTATTATTGCTGCTCTTACTATGACCATAACTAATACTACTGCTGTGCCATCCTCACCACCTCACTAGCAGAAACCATTTACGCACCAACCTTGTGCCAGACCCTTGAAAAAGTCTTATCTCTATAATCACTATAGCAACTCTGCAAGAACTGTATTTATGTCCCCATTTTACAGATGAGGAAATTGTTAAATAACTTGCTTGCCTTTCACGGCTGGTGAGCCCCAGGGTCTGGATTCAAACCTGGATCCCTTTAGCTCCCAAGACCATTCCTTTTCCACTTCACCAATCCACCTGTCTACCTAAAATGTATTTGAACACAATAGAACAGATTTTTACCAGAGTTTTACAGTTGTTTCTCTCAGCCTGCAAAACAGATTGCTCCCAGTTGCTGAGCCTGATGATCGGTGCCAATTTGTCAAAATGCCAGTGGTGTTTTAATGATTTAGAAAAAGCACCGTCCAATGGCTTTTTCTACACCCAGCAGATGCCTCTGTTCCAAGAACTGTAACAGCATCAAAGTGGAGCGCACCCACTGACTTGCAATGTTCCTGCAAATGACAAGTCTGTGGACATTATCTGGGGACCAAGGGCAACGATGAGCTCTGTTATGCTCACCTGCCCAAGAAAGGGAACAAAAACATGACCAAGATAAAACCACCATGGGACCAAGAATCTGGCAGAGGAGGGCCTGAAGGTTAGTTTAAGATATGTCCCGTCTTCCTTCTGGTATTTGGAAAGCCTTGACATTCAGCTTCCTCATCTTGGCTCCTCCGTTCCAGCTCTTGGCGTGATTATTTTGATGAAGTGCATCCCTCGATGATGGCGTCACTGGAGTCTAATAGAATAACTGCAAAACAGTAAAGGGTAGATGAAATCTGTGCAGCATGGAAGCCACAGATAAATGAGGGCCGTTTGCAAGGCAGGGTGAAAAACGGGAGAGTGATGGTAGCCATTTTGCAGGGTGTTTGACTTATGGACTCATAAGTCTTTTAGAACCTGGCAATTGTGCTTCAAAATGATGGAGAAAAATGAGAAAGTGACTGCACACCAAATATAACCCACCTTTTGAGAGCAGAAAGCAGGAGCCCCTGCTGATGCCTCATGCGGTGTTTCTGTTCACCATCTGTCATCTGGGCTGGGAGAGTCACAGGTCTTGGAAACCTCTGCAGATCTTCAGAGGTAGGATGTGCTGTGAATTCTGAGTTATTACAAGTCATTCAATTTCTCATTTTTCCAAGAGTTGCTAAGCCTTATCAGGAGCTGGTTTTCTAAGGCAGGTCCAGACATCTGAGCATACAAGGGAGCAAGGAGGAATTCTGAGAGGAACATAATGAGGGTGTAGGAGCAGTAAACTTCCAGGGAGAGGGAGTTGCCTAAGTCAGGTTGTTAGCATCCATCTATGTGGTGGTGATGATGGTGATGATGGTGATAGTGATGATGAGGAGGAGGAGGAGGAGGATGATGATGATACAATAGTAGCAGCTACCACTTACAAACCATTTACTCCATGCCAAACCTGTGCTAAGAACCTCCCTGTGTGACAGGTGTCATATGTCTACAGCTGTCATATGTTTTCTCCTATCTCCTGTCCTCCCTCTGGCCCCCATCCCACATCCTTTGTTTTCAGTCCCCTCCCCCTCGTTATGTTTTTGGCCTCAGGATTGAAAAGTCTAGGTTGTGAAGGGCTCAGTCCATGGGGAAATCATGATCAGGTGACAGAGGTATGGTTGCAGATGAGAAAAGAGTTCCCAGACAAGAGTGAATGGAGAGTATCAGAGGGGACACAAAGCTTTGGTATTGGTGTGGGTCTCTAAGAAAAGAGTCTCAAAGCTGGACACCCTGAGAGATGGCTATATTAGTTTTCCAGGGCTGCCATAAGAAAAATACCACAGCCTGGGTGGCTTAAACAGCAGCAATTTATTTTCTCATGGTTCTGGAGGCTAGAAGTCCAAGATCAAGGTGTCAGCAGGGTTGTTTCTTCTGAGGCCTCTCTCCTTGGCTTCTAGGTGGCCGTCTCCTCCCTGTGTCCTCACATGGTCTTCCTTCTGTGTGTGTCTGTGTCCTAATTTCCTCTTCTAATAAGCATACCAGTCATATTAGATTAGAGTCCATCCTAATGACCTCATTTGAACTTAATTACCTCTTTAAAGACCCTATCTCCAAATACAGTAACATTCGAAGGTACTGGGGGTTAGTACTTTAACATATGAATTTTGGGGGGACACAATTCAACTCATAACAGTGTCCTAAGGGACAAGGAACACAATAAAACCACAAATGGTTTGAGGAGTAGAAGGGAAGGTACAAGGGATTTTCTAGATCCTCTTTTCCAAATAGCATAGCAAAGCAATCAGATACCATAGTAGAAATGGCTGTGTGTTGTATCTACGCAGGAAAGCATGAGCTCACCTCACAAAGTTTGTCAAACCCGGAGCAGCCAAGCCCTTTGTCCCTAAGAGCAGGTCAGACATAGCACAGATAGGTGGAGGACCTAAAAAAACTGTCATCAGGAAAAGGGAAAATGAAACAATGACATACCATCTAAGATCAGACACAAACAACGACATCTCAGAGAATATCAGCATGTATAGATATTGATAACCAATATTGCCAAACATTTATATAACCCTAACTACGTGCCAGGTACGTTATAGGTGCTTCATTGGAATTAGATCATTTAATTCTATCATCAACCCTACACAATAGCTATTATTATTACCCCCATTTCACAGATGAGAAAATTGAGTCAGAGAGAGAACTTGCCCTAGGTCATAGGCAAGGGAGTGGCCAGGATTCAAACCGTTAAGTGAAGCTCTTAACTGGAGCTAATATTAATTACTACCCAACAATATGTTCACACTGGTTATGAAAATATCAAAATGCTTCTATACCTGTTGGCACACAACTGGTGGTCCAGACTGCTGAATACCCTCTTGCTCCCCTGTCCACCAAGGCTCCTCCTCCAGGACCCCTCGACCAGAATCCACAAACTAAAGGGTTAACTCCTGGGTCCTCCAGGCCCCTGTTTCAGCTCTACAGGTCCCACTATTCAGATTGGTGAGTCCTTGTGCCATGGTGACTGTTAAATATTTTGAACATTGTTCCTGCCTTGTACCCCTGTATTATATTGCCTCTCGTGGGCCCCGTCCACGTCCCCATCAGCTCCTTGGCACTAGGAAACACACTGCATCCTTCAGGATAGGCTGCAGTAACAGCCTCCACACCCTGTGGCTTCATCTACAAAAGTCTTGCTCTTGCTACATGTCCAACACTGTCAGAAAGGAGTCTCTGTTCATCATAGTCACTCAGGGGCCCAGCTGATGAAGCCTCCATCCTAATGTGTGTTTGCACAATTACCAAGGGAGATCGAGACTGTGGTGTATCAAACACTGACTCTTAATGCTCCTCCCAGGAGGTGACACATGCCATGTCTGCTTACATTTCATTGGGCAATGTGAATCACATGGTCGTGCCTCTCTTCAAAGGGGATGGTCCTACCACATGTCTGGAAGAAAGAAAGTAGACGTGTTTGGCAAAGAGCAGTAGTGTTGACCACACAAACCCAGCACTTAATGACAACACAGAGGAAACTGAGACCACAAATGTTCCGAGATTACATTTCTGACACGGGGGATTTAGAATAAAAAATCAAATTCCAATAAAATTAAGTAATTTATTAAAAAAAAAAAAACCTGAGTTTTCCAACTGAGATTTATACATGCTACACATTAGTTATTTCATAAAATAATTACAAAAACACTTTGAGATGAATATTTTTATTCCTGTTTTTTTTTTTTTTTTTTTGTGAGGAAGATCAGCCCTGAGCTAACATCCATGCTAATCCTCCTCTTTGTGCTGAGGAAGACCGGCTCTGAGCTAACATCTATTGCCAATCCTCCTCCTTTTTTTTTTCCCCAAAGCCTCACTAGATATTTATATGTCATGGTTGCACATCCTTCTAGTTGCTGCATGTGGGACGCGGCCTCAGTATGGCCGGAGAAGCGGTGTGTCGGTGCACACCCGGGATCCGAACCCCGGGCCACCAGTAGCGGAGTGCGCGCATTTAACCGCTAAGCCACAGGGCTGGCCCAATTGATTCCTGTTTTATACATGAGGAAACTGAGCTCAGAAAAGTTCAGTAACTTGAATGAGGACGCTTATAAATACTACAGTTGAGATTTGAACCCCTGTCTGCTTAACTCCAAAACTCTTCCAATTTTACAACACATGCTATCATTTATTCATTCATTTGACATTTATTGAGACCAACTATGTGTCAGGCACTATTATGGAGTTGGGAATACAGCAGTGAACAAGACAGACAGATCTCTCCTGCATGGAGCTCAAGATTTAGGGGAAGGAGAAGACATCTAGAAAAAAAACCAAGTGAACAACTACGTAAGCAAGAAAATATCAGGTGACAATAAAACTGTGATGAAAAGAAAATGGGGTTATATGATACAGTGGCTACTTTGAGGAGGTGACATTTGAGCTCAGATATGAATGAAAAGAAGGAGCCACTCGTGTGAATGCTTAAGGGTAAAGTCATTTGGGCAAAAAAAGACAGCTAGTTCCAAGACCTCGAGGTCAGGACAAGCTTGGCACATTTAAGAAAGGAAAGGATCTCTTACGTAGTTGCAGTCAGACATTGGCTGGGGTTACAGTCATATGAAGGCTCTGCTGGACTGGGTGTCTGAGATGGTTCACTCACGTGACTGGCGGTAGATGGTAGCTGTTAGCTAGAAGCTCAACTGGGGCTCCAGCTGAGCCCCTCAACATTACACGTGGCCTCCCAAACGGCATGACCTTCTCACAGCATGATGCTGGGGTTCCAACAGGGGACGTCCAAGACCAAACATTCCAAGAGGCAGAAAGCAGAAACTAGCTTGAAATTAGCACAGCATCACTTCCACAATATTCTACTGGTCAAAGCAATGACAGGGTTTGGCCAGATTCAAGAGGGTTGTACTGGGTTGAGCAGTGTTCCCCAAGATTCATGGCCATGTAGAATCTCGAAATTTGACCTTATTTTATAGGCTCTTTGCTGATGTAATCAGTTAAGTTAAAATGAAGTTATACTCGATCGGGGTGGGTCCTAAATCCAATGACTGGCATCCTTATAAGAGGAGAGACAGAGACAGAGAGACACAGGGAAGAAACTCATGTGGTGATGCAGGCAGAGAACAGAGTGATACAACCGCAAGCCGAGGAACACCAAAAATTGCCGGAAACCACCAGAAGCTGGGAGCGAGGCAGGGCACATCCTTCATCAGAGCCCCCAGAAGGAACCAACCCTGCAGACACCTTGATTTAGGACTTCTGGCCTCCAGAACTGTGAGGAAATAAATTCCTGTTGTTTTAGTCCTCCCAAGTTGTGGTAATTTGTTACAGCAGCCCTAGAAAACGAATGCATGTGTTGAGAAATAAACTCCACCTGCTGATGAGAGTGTGCTAAGGTCACATTGCAGAAGAGAAGAACGATGATGAGAGATGTTGTCGGGACCATCTCCGGAAAATGCAACCTGCTTCTACTGTCCATATCCCAAAACAGTAATAGCCTCAGTAGCTGTCAGCTTGGTTTCCCCTTCCTTTAGTAATTCATATGTTCTATTCCTATTTATGACCCATAGTGTGTGTGTGTGTGTGTGTGTTGTATTCCTTGCTGTAAGTCTACCAATATCTTTTTTGGAAAGTACTGGGGTGTGAACAAATCAACAACATTTTTCCCCTGGGTTAGGGCTATAGCTTACATCTCAACCTGCAAGTTTCACTGTTCTTCCCACCAAACTGAATTTCAAACTTTTTTCTCAGCAGCGTGTAAAGATTGAGCTAAAGCTTTGACAATTTCTGAGTTCCTGCTGTGGCTGAGATCAAGAAACCATAATTAATCACCCAAGGGTTGGTGGATGTCGCTGCCACTCTTAAGCACAAGGCACCAGGGCCAGTCCAGCCCAAAGCTAGAAGAAGACCACAGGAATTGGGCACCCAGCTACCCAAGAGTCTGAGAAAATGGAGAGTGTCCTAAGCACTGTGGAGAGAGACTTATACAGGTCTCCTGTGCTTTCTGAATATGCCTCAGGAAGCTGCTCTTCTCTAACTGTTTACCAGGAATCTGAGATTTAAGGCTTGAAGCTTAAAGACCATTGAATCATTGGCATCTCATTGTCAAGTGAGACAGTGGGTATAGACAAACTTTGAAAAATGTAACAAATATAAAACAGCAGAGATTATCATGAATGATTAGAATTAGACCATGATGATCTTCTAGTCCAACCGTTAACAAATCCTCCCACCACATCCCTCCACTCACAGGGAATTCACTACCATATAAACATGTTACAGATGCAGCCATCAGTGGTGAGGAAACTTGCTATCTGTCCAGATAATTTAGTGGCAGGTAGAGGAGATAGGGAGAAAGTCATCCATGAGATAACAATATCTCATGGCTTTGCCATGCATGGATGTGAGAATTAAATATACTACCTGCATATATACTACCTGCATGATGAGATGCCCAAGTTGAGAATGCAAAAATAAAATTAGTCTGAGAGGATTGAAACCACAGGATTTAAGCAAAAATAAATGTAAAACCACCCTGAGGAACATTTTCACAATATGGTGGTCATAGTTCTCTTTTTCCAATCGAAAACAAAAAGGAAATATGAATAAATCCTGCTAAAGTTGAATTTACTAGGGAAAAACTTAGAAAATACATGAGCAAATAAACTATCATCAGAACATGTGATAATAGGAAAATTATCCGCCCCCCCCCAAGCTGGAACTAATACAATAAATCTAAAAGAGCTGTAAGAAAATTTAAAGTGAATAAAGTAATAAGAAATAAACATAAATGTTTATGAAATAAAATTAAACATAGATAAATGGGAGACCAAACAAATAAGCTGTTTAGAGTTTTTAAAAATAGCAACGAATAGAACTTCAAGAAATGAAAACAGGGGCTGGCCTGGTGGTGTAGTGGTTAAGTTTGCGTGCTCCACTTTGGCAGCCCAGGGTTCGCCGGTTTGGATCCTGGGTGCAGACCTATACACCGCTCATCAAGCCATGCTGTGGCAGCATCCCACATAGAGCAACTAGAAGGATGTACAACTACGACATACAACTATCTACTGGGGCTTTGGGGAGAAAAGGAGGAAGATTGGCAACAGATGTTAGCTCAAGGCCAATCTTCCTCAAAAAAAAAAAAGGGAGAAATAAAAACATAGCCATTGAAATGAAAAACACAGTGGTTGGGTTAAAATCAGATTAGATACAGCTAAACAGAGAATGAGTAAACTGGGAAAATCATCCAGAAAACAACAAAAGGAACTAGAGAGAAAATATGAAATAGAAGCTAGAGACATTGAGGATAGAATGAAAGGGTCCAAAATATATCTTGAACCTGTAAGTAACCAAAGAACCTCAAAATATGCAAGACAAAAATTGACATAATTACAAACAAAAAGTGACAAATCCATTATCACAGACAGAGATAAGATGGCTTTCTTAGAAACTGATAGGTAAGGCAGACCAAGTATTGGTAAAATTTAGAACATTTAAACAGTCTAAGAAGCAAACATGAGCTAGTGGACAAATAGAAAAATTCACCGCCAAAGAGAATACATTTGTTTTCTAGCTCCCGTGAAACCATTGTAAAAATTGACCAGAAAATAGCCCTTAAATAAAATATTAGCAAATACCAAAGAATAAATATTTTACAGTACCATAATATTAGAAATCAATAAGAAACAATCAGCTCAAGTCACACTTGGTAACTGAAAATGCACATCTTTGTGATTCATGGTTTGAAGAAGAAATTACAGTGGGAATTAGAAAATATTTAGAATCATATAACAATAATGAAACCAGTACATACAGAAGCCTTTATGACTTTGCTAGTGTAGTACTTTGTGGTAAATTTATAATTTTAAATTCATATATTGAGAAACAAGGAAAACTGAAAGTCGTTTAGGAAGCTGTTACAGTTCAGAATATGAAAGAGAAACAACAGAATAATCCCCAAAGGAAATAGAATGGAAGAAAGAAAAAGAGTAAGAGTCAAAATTAATGAAGTACAAAATAAAAAAAAACAATAAGATCCACCACATCGAAGTTATCTTCAAAAGACTAACAAATTAAACAAAAGATCAATCAAAAAAGAGAGACAGAAGGCAAAAATTAACCTTATTAGGAATGGGGAAAAAAAACAACAATGGACAGATCTGCATTTTGTGTGTGTGTGTGAGTGAGAGGAAGATCGGCCCTGAGCTAACATCTGTTGCCAATCCTCCTCTTTTTTCCGAGGAAGACTGGCCCTGGGCTAACATCCATGCCCATCTTCCTCTGCTTTATGTGGGACGTCAGCCACAGCCTGGCTTCACAAGCGGTGCGTCGGTGTGCGCCCAGATAGGAACCTGTGAACCCTGGGCCACCACAGCGGAACATGCACACTTAACCACTATGCCACCGGGCCAGCTCCAGTATACTTTTTAAACCATAAGAAAACACTATGTTGTACTGAACATTCTTATGATTCTGTTCATGCTAGAATTTGGTGGAAGGGGTATATATCTAGTAAAATTGCTGGGTCAAAGAGTACATATACCTTCTACTTAAATACATATTGCCAACAGGCTTTCCAAAATAATTAGAGTAATTTACACTCTACCAGCAGTGGGTGATAGTGCTCGCTTATCTACAGGCTTGCCAACATATAGTATCAGCAAGTTGGGGTTTTTTTGTTCTTTTGCAACCAGATAGGTGTGAAATGGTATATTATAGTGGTTTTAACTTGCACTTCTCTGGTTATTAGTAAGTTGACAACATTTCCATATATTCTCTTCTGTGAATTTCCCTTTCATATCTTTTGTACTTTATAGTATCTTATTGTTTGCATTTTTCTTTTAGATTTGTAGAAGCTCATTTTAAATTCTAGACACCAATCTAATGTTGGTTAAATGCATAGCAAATTTCTCCTGGTATGGGAGAAAAAATATTGCAAGGCATTTTGTGAACATATGTTATCATGTCTAGAGAATAGTTGCCTAGGTGTGGAAAGTCTGGATCATGATACAGAAACGCATTCAACTTTATAAGAAACTGCCAAACCATTCTCCAAAATCGTTGTAGCATTTTACACTCCACCAGCAATGTATGAGAGTCCCTGTTGCTTCAAATCCTTGTCAGCATTTGATTTTGTCTGTCCTTTTTATTTTAGTCATTCTAGTGGGTGTGAAATATTACCTCTGTGGTTTTAATTTAAATTTTCCTGAGACTAGTGACATTTGCATACTGCCCATTTCTAAATCTTTTTTTAAGGGTTTTTTTTAAGGCTTTGCCCATTTTTGTTGGATATTCACCTTTTTGGGGGGTGGGGGGTAAGGAAGATTGGCCCTGAGCCAACATCTGTTGCCAATCTTCCTCTTTTTTGCTGAAGAAGATTGGCTCTAAGCTGACATCTGTGCCCCTTCTTCCTCTATTTTGTATGTGGGACGCCTGCCACAGCATGGCTTGATGAGCAGTGTGTCGGTCCATACCTGGGATTCAAACCTGTGAACCCTGGGCCACCAGAGCTGAGCATGCGAACTTAACCACTATGCCACAGGGCTGGCCCTGGATATTTGCCTAATTTATTATTGATTTGAAAGACTTCTTTATATTCTTATATTTTATGTATGAACCCTTTGTCATTTTTTTCCAAAATAATATTCAGATGTTCTTGCACCATCTGTCAAAAAGACCTCCCATCGTCCTTTGAACTGACTTGGTGACTTGGCCAAAAATCGATTGACTATTTACGTGTGGGTGTATCTTTGGACTATTATATTCCATTGATCTATCTGTCTCTTTTCATGTCAATAACTCTCCATCTTGATACAGGTAAGTGTTTTTTATTTTTCTTTTCTCTCTTATTTGTATACTGGTAAGTCCTCAAATCAGGTTAAGTCCTCCAACTTTTTCCTTAGTTTTCAATATTACTTTGACTTATCAAAACTCCTTGTATTTCCATAAAAATTTTAGAATAAGCTTGTCAGTGGGGTTTTGATTGGTATTGCATTGAACTTGTAGATCAATTTGGGGAGAATGGACATGCTTACATTTGATCATAAAGCCATTGATTTTGATGAACCCTTTCTTGTCCATTTCTAACCTATCCTAGGTCTAGGCTCTGCTTATTTTCTACATGTTCCGTATTTGGAAACCCTATACTCTTCACTTTGTCATCCAATTGAACTCATGTTTGTACCAATACTATATCTTGCTTTAATGCCTCTCACCTCTCCTCTAATGACCAATCCATAACTTATCTCCAAGTTCATGGCTTGTTTCCTTTGTCCTGGGTGAGTGTTTCTCAGACCATCTACTCAGCATTATGACCTCTCTATCTTGGCATCAAGGCACTCTCATTTCCAGCTTCCATGGGATGCCTTGACCTTGTGAGAATAGCCACTTTGTCAACTCCTTAAACAGCTTAACGTGGCACACAAGCCCTTGCGTAGTCAAGCTCCTTCATACCTCTCCAGTTTCATCACTTAAACTTGCTATCTTGTACTCCTGCTTCAGCCGTAACAAGTCACTAGTAGTTCCTTGAACACGTGCTCTTTCTTACATCTGGACCTTTGCACATCCTATTACTGCTGCCTGAAACAATATGTTCCCCCGGACACACCCACTCCGCATCCTGTCAGCTTAGAAACCTTCTCTGATTCTCCAAGGCTGGTTTAGATGTCTCTTCTCTGAGCTCTCATAGCAACAGCTTGCAATTCCTCGTAGCAGCACTTACAACACTGTGCCCCTTGAAGGCAGGGACTGGGTCTTTCCAACTTGAATTTCCAGCATTTAGCACAGGGCCTGGCACATACAAAGTTCTCCATCAACATTTGTTAAATGAATGGATAAATAAAAGAATGAATAATAAGTAGACACTGTTAGTATGTCCATGGTATACTCCTAGGGGATGGGAATCCTGACTCACTAATGACCTGGTGGCAGTTAGGTACCTTTGCTGGAGACAGGTGACTCATTCTGTTCCCAGCGCTGGTTAAAAATACCCCTTATCCAAATTCAATTTATAGGCACCAATCAATCTTCTATTCTTAATGCATTTCCCAAGTAGATTTCTTAAACTGGAACAGAAATGTGTTGGCTGGCTGATACATTCTTAGCCTATTGGTAGATAGATTGCACACTGTAAATGAGCATTTTGGCTCTCTATTTTTAAAGCAATCTTATATAATTTTGGTTGACATGGGTATAATTTCAGAACTCCTGCTGGGAACTGAAAGGACTAAGTTTTTCTTTCTCTTTTCTTCATATATACGTTCCCCAGGGAGGGCAATTCTTATTTCTTGTGTTTTCCCCCACAGGGCCTAAACTAGTGTTCAATTAACATAAGTTGAATTTAACCATTAGCAAGGCTGAGAACTAAAATCTAGGGACGTGTATTAGTTTACTAAGGCTGTTGTAACAATGTACTGCAAACTGAGTGGCTAATCAACAGAACTATATTGTCTCACGGTTCTGGAGGCTAGAAATCTGAGATGTTGGCAGAGTTGGTTTTTTCTGAGGGCTGTGAGGAAGAATCTGTTCCATGCCTCTCTCCTAGCTTCTCGCGGTTTGCTGGCAATCTTTGGTGTTCCTTGCCTTAGGTAAGCATCACACTGATCTATGCCTTCATCTTCAAGTGGTGTCCTCCTTGTGCATATCTCTGTGTTCACATTTCCCCTTTTTATAAGGAGACCAGTCGTACTGGATTAGGGACCCACCCTACTCCAGTATGACCTCATCTAAACTTATCGAATGATACCTACAATGACCCTATTTCCAAAGAATCACGTTCTGAGGTACCTGGAGTTAGGACTTCAATGTGCAAATTTTGGGGGTGTAGACCTAGGCACCTACCACTTGCAGACTGTGAGAGTTTTTAGCATCTGAAACACTCTGAACTTCAATTTTATTCATTCATTCATTTAACTAATTTTTACTAAGCTCTATTTTTTTAACCAAGCACTGTCTGTGGTACTAGGGATATAACATTGATTGAACAAAACAGACACAGTCACCACTTTCATAAAGCATGTAATCCGGTGGGGAGTAAAGATAATTAAACAAGCATTAACAAGCAATTGAGATGAGTTTTATGAGGTGGAAATGACAGAATTAAATGGGAATGTAGAATAGAATCATCTAACCGTATTTGGGGACTGGGGTGGAGAGCTGCGTAGACTTCCACTAAGAAGTGACATTTAAAGTAAGCCCTTAAGGATGAATAGCAGTCAGCCAACTGAGAAGACTGTAGAACCAAGCTTATGGGGTTATCAGGAAGATTAAATTGGATAAAATAATTTAGATAAATGTTATCCTCATGCTCCCATTTACTCCTATGGATTCAACTCCTTTAGGCTCTATTATCATTTATGGAGCTGCTCACTGTGTGCCAGGCTCTGTGTTGACTTCCCATATTGTCTCTAATTTCTTTATGAAAACCTCATGAAGACAACTCTTAAAATGCTATTATCTTTTAAAAAGTGACCACAAAAACTATCTCATTTTGGACTAAATTATGCAAAGTGTAATGGGAAAACACGAAAAGGGTGAAAATCTTTTGCTAATAGTATACTGTGAAATTATAAGCCATTATTATTACCATTGCTTTATTACTTATTTATGTCTGGACACAACGATTAGTGTAGCCTGCAGTTTCATTAATATTTTAGATGCTGAATTGGTGCAATTGAATTTGTGCTCTTACAAATATCTTCCCTTTCGTTCCTACAAGAATTCTGTCAATTTAGTTCTCCCTCCAATCTGCACTCATGCAATTCCTTTTTAGAGACTAACTACACACATTTTCATGTGACCCTACAAAATTTTCCATAGTTGATTTGGACACTTCATTCTAATCTGTCAGAATAATATTGAGTCCTGCTTTTGTCATTCACATTAGCTCTTTCCCAGTAGATTTGATCAGCTTCCCTTCTGTAGTGCATCTGCGATTCTGCCAATAGGGTAATAGCCCGACTTTCTTTCCTTTGCTTCTGCTGACTCCAGGTTCAGGAAACCAGAGTTACTGCCAGTTTTCATCTGTCTCAAGCTCCCGAGAAGACACAAGCTGAAGCATGATTCGATATAACCTTCTCCCATCTCTTCTCACTGGTGAGGCTTATTATTAAATTGTGCTCTCAGACTCTGGGACTAGGTGGCCCAGTCATGACTTTTGGGTCCTTCCTTCTGCCCCAGATTGTGAGGGCATCCTTAAGATGACATGCTGACCCTCTCTTGTCATAGCACGTCCTGACCCCACTATTCTCCCATCCTGTCATCCGTATCCCTGTACTGAGAGTACACCCCCTGCCCAGAATAGTCAGTGGGTTGCAGGGTATTTGGCAGTGTCAGAGATCAAAGCAAGGAAATGATTTTGTTCACATATTTGAAATTAATTATAATTAATTATGTTTTGCATAGTAATCTCACTGCTTCTTAAAATCATTGCATTCTTAAAAAGTTTTATGCATTCCACATGGCCATTATACAATATTTTATATCATTTACATCATTGGTGTGATTGTTTTCATTTATTAAATTTTCATTTTCCACAGTTACACTACTGTTACATTATGTTCCAAAATGTTCTTTAAAAAATGTACCATTGACTCAAAGTACTCCTTTGAAACATAAAAGTAATGAAAATAGTAATGATATTATAAATGTAAATTGTGAAAAGACCTCCATACAGTATAGAGTGGAGAGAAACTCAAAATAACATTATAAATATAAATTATGGAAAGATCTCCATACAACATAGAGTAAGGAGTAAATCTTCAGCCAAAAAATATAAATATATAGTAATAAGCATCTGAAAATGTATTTTATTAAACTCACAATCCATTTGCTTTTCTGCTGCCAAGGAACTGTCAGTTTTGAATCCTTGCAAATTCTGGCAGATAGCCACAGAAATGCACTATTTTCTAATAAAATAGTGACCTCTTTGGTAATCCAGTCAAGTTTTTTTCCCCAGTTCTTGTGCCAAATAATGCTTGTTAGTATGATATAAGTGAATTTTATATTTACATAAAATTTTATATTTATTAAAATTTATATTTTATAAGTAAATGTAGAAAAGAATTCAAAACTCCAGAGGGATTATTCAAAATATGTACCAATCACACCATTGCTGAAAATTCTGTTGAACTAGTCAAAAAGTTAATGAAAATTTTGCAAAATTCTTTAATCAAAGAACACTTTTGGATGTTACATACTATCAGTGGTAAAAATTGTGAAGAGAAATTACTAGGTGTGACTTTCTAGCATATATTTTGCTTTACATATAGATCAAACCACTAATATGCAGAGTATGAATCAACACCTTGAATATGTATAGTGCATATATGACAGAGAAGTAATCAACTTTTTATCACTGGAAGCCTGTTCTGTAAGATGACTTTTTTACATTTAAATTAAAATGCTTTCCAGGCCGGCCCAGTGACGCAGTGGTTAAGTGTGCGCATTCCGCTTCGGCGGCCCAGAGTTCGTGTGTTCGGATCCCAGGCGCGGACAGATGCACTGCTTGTCAAGCCACGCTGTGGCGGCGTCCCACATAAAGTAGAGGAAGATGGGCACGGATGTTAGCCCAGGGGCAATCTTCTTCAGCAAAAAAGAGGAGGCTTGGCATCGGATGTTAGCTCAGGGCTGATCTTCCTCACCAAAAAAAAAAAAAAAAAAGCTTACATGAGCCATGAGGAGGACTGTACAAATGCACTGGGATCCATATCAACAGTGCACACAGATTTTCTTGAATATTTTATTCACAGAGACTAACCAGTAGGCAACAATATGCCTCCCAATCTTGATCCAAGGTTGAAAAGAACTGGAAATGTTTACTATGACTGAATCATAGCCAGTATATGTGCATATTTTCAGTGTGATGTGTTGAAAAATGAGCGGTGAATACAAAACTCTATTTTTTTCAAAAATATTGACACATGGTGGTTGATAAAAAACAAAATGTTTTTATTTTTTTAAGTTAGGGATGAAAAGAAAACATTTCTTTGTGACTTGATTACTTCTATTACTTAGAATGGACTGATGTATTTCAAAAGTGGAGTCAGTATCTTGAATAAACTGAATCTGTCACTTCAGAGCTAAGGGATTATAATTTATAATGTTCAGGACAAGATATTAGAATTTCTTAAGACCAAACTGTGAAGAAATTCTTCAGTCATTATGGCTAATAATTTTCTTCCATTGTCAGAGAAAGAAACTGATGATGTATTATTGATGATGTTTGTTTGAAAAATCCTATCCAAATGCTGCCATAAACCATGTAGAAATATTTTCCAGAGACACATTCGACCAAAGAATGAATTGGCATTCATCTTTCAAGTTGAAAGATTAATTTAAAGTTAAAACTTGCATACAATGTGTTTATGTCTAACGGAACACGGGAAGCAATCTTCAGTGATTAATCTATTCCTTCTTAGTCAATGTTTTATTTGAAGATCCAGAATTATCTAAATATCCTTACAATTATGAATTAGAATCTTCCAGTTTAGAAGGAATAAAGAGTAAGAAAATCTACTGATTGTGGAACCCAGATATGTCCCAAGCTATTCACTATCGAGCTGGATATAGATAACCTAAAATTGGTGCCCATTGCATGCAACAAATGCCCATGAAGTGGTCTGCAAATGCTGAGAAATTGAGAAACACTGTGGTAGCAATTCTGACTCGGTTTCTGTCTCTTCAGAAAGCCCCCACCCCTGGAACAGGGAATTACCCTGAATCACAGACTGTTGACTAAGTTAATATTAGTCCTCATCCTTGCCATTTCTTTTTTCCCAAGATTGGAACTCTATCATTGATTTTTGACCCATGATTCCATCTGATAGCTTACTGTTGCTCACTACCTGGGCCCTGGACCATATTGAGTATCCTGGAGCCAACTGCTCCATCTTTGGCAGTGAGATAGACTACTGTGTTCCCTTGAATAGGGGCTACCCATGTGTTGCTTCCGGAGCTCATTGTTAACAAAGGCATACTTCTTCCTTACTCCTGATGGGTCCTTCCATGTGGAGGGAGCTCAACTAGTTAAACACATCTGGCCTTAACTATCTTTGTTTATCAGACTTGTGGTTTTTGAAGAAGAAACTGGGCATGAGTAACCCAGTGCCTCCTCTCTTGTTTCCTCTTGGACCATGCCAAATATGGAGCAGAGGCTGCTCCCACATTAGCAATCTGGCCAAAATCCGACACTGCCTGTGACAAGATGGATGAATCTGTCTAATTCTAGGGTTCGGTATTAGGGGTTCAGTGGGCTTGTAGATGTGTCTCATTTACCAATATCAACTTTTCTTGGTAATGAAAGTGGCACTTTTGTTTTCCTTTTGCCTGTTATCTTCATATCTCTCACTCAACTCAAAGTATTGGAAGAGGGGGTGCTATGACTTAGCTTTGTTCAAATTCCAACACCAGCCTCTATTGCCAGATCACTTTCCTCCACTGCCGTCCCACCTTGGTGACAGGAGCTTGCACAGTCCTTCAGCTCACTCCTTCTCCCCACCAGCTGGGAAACAATATGCCTGGACCTTAAAGAAGCTCAAGCTATGATAAGACTGACAATTAGTCAACCGCCTCTGTCTGTGGTGATTTAACCAGTTATGAAAACATTTAACAACTACCAGCCAATCCATATAACTCCATCTTGGCCATAAGCTATTAGAGTCCATTTCAAAGGGCTTGCTGAAATCTAAATGCATCTCTGTGCTTTACCAGACTGGTCAAAGTAGGAAAAAAGAAAGTGAGGCTAGTTTGTTCTGAATTTTTGTTAATGCTGCTAGATTGATGGTAAAGCTAAATCTTACGTACTTTTATAGTTTCTGTGTCTGGCGTGTATTTTTTTTTTAATTTTATTTATTTATTTTTTCCCCCAAAGCCCCAGTAGATAGCTGTACGTCATAGCTGCACATCCTTCTAGCTGTATGTGGGACGCAGCCTCAGCATGGCCAGAGAAGCGGCGCGTCGGTGCACGCCCGGGACCCGAACCCGGGCCGCCAGCAGTGGAGCCCGCGCACTTAACCACTAAGCCATGGCGCCGGCCCTCTGGCGTGTATTGCATATTCAATAAAGGTTTTGACAAATGAATAAATTAATTAATCAAACAAATGTTTACTAACTCCTAATTATCTTTTTAAGTTATAAATGTTTACAACCCATCTTTTTAATAATAATTCTTTCCGTTTTTTTCTTGCTCTAATTTCAAACTCATTAATACATATTTCTAGAATCCCTCCTTTTTACCTTGTTGGTAGAACAGAACAGTCTTTACCTTCCCCCAGTCTCCCAGCCTAATTTTCCTTCTCCGTCATTTCTTAAAGAGCAGAAACATCAACTCCATCAACATAGACACAATATATTAATACAATCTGTGCCCTGAGATGTAATTATTCTGGTGCTGAGATTTTTAATTCATTTAAAGCTTATTAAATTCTCTCATTATCATATTCAGGGCAATGTCTTCTTAAGGATAGCTTTTCTACCATTTATTGTTAGGAATTATTCCCCTTGGCAGTAAAGCAAAGTAGGAATTGAGTCATTTACTTTTCTCTCTTTCATGTGTTAACATTCCAATATCTGCCCTAAGAAGTGAGTCTATACCTTTCTTTATTTCCTTTGTAGTATTATTTACAGCTTTGCCAGCCTCTCCTCTTCCTGGGAATATTCTTTTGGGTTCAGTAATTTGTTGTTGTTTGGCTTTGATGCCCTTCTTCTATATTTGGTACATATGCTTCTATTTTAAAAACAGATCCTAAGAGACACACTTTGAGGTCCCCTTCTCTGAGAGCCCACTGCTAGATTTTGGGTTTGTGTGGGGTCATTATCCTCCTTGACCACAGTTGATTGGACAAGGGATGGGCACCTGGACTATCAGATTCTCTCTCCCCGCTATTTGGAGCTGAGACTGGATTGGTATTTTAGTCTAGGTTGGCCGCTTGAATGGAGATATTAGGACCTCAGAAGTTGTGAAATGGAGCATAATTGAACTGTACACAATGAATTGGTGAGAAAGGAGAATGGGCAGATGTGCAGAATGAAGCAGAGACGGTGAGCCAAGGAGATGAGCTCCTGATGGCTTTCCGGGTCCTAGCAAGTTATGGAAGGATAATTTTTCATAATTTTCAATTTGTGTTCTCTGCTCCTGCCTGCTCCCATTATGAGGTGGTAGCTAGATCATTGGTGTTCTCTTGACTCTCAGTGTTATAGGTTAGAAAGCAAAAGCTGCTTAGAGACAGCACAGAGAAGCATCGTGGGGCTGTGGGTGAGAAAGAGTTCTCAAGCCAGGTCATCTGGTTTAGAAGAATCTTGTGTCACTTCCTGGCTGTGAGACCCTGGGCAAGTGGCTTAGTCACCCTTTTGTCTCATCTACAACATAGGGATAATGCTGCCTATGTCATGGCGTTGTTGTGACAATTAAATTAACTGAAGATGTAAAGTCCTTAGAACAATTACCATCATGTCGTGAAAGAACTAATACGTGCAAGTTATTTTTATCATCTTAATTTTTTTTCCAAAGCCTGACACGAAATGTACTACATGTCCCTGAGGGTGAAATGAGAGAGGAGGTGAAATGAGAGAGGAGCACCTCTGGGGACGTGGAGCGTGTCTGGAGGAAGCAGACCGGGTAAAGAGCAGAGATAAGAATGGCCAAGAAGAGCAGCAGCTCATGCAACGCTCTGACGCAGTGTCTGAGGACTGGGCTAAACCTTGGAGGGGAGGGCTGCCTCATGAGTCTGAGAAAGTGGGACCCTGCTCCCAAGCTTCACCAGATGTCCCCATGCCAGAGGGTGGCAGGGATGACCGACTGTTAGCTGTTTCCCAATTTCCATTCTTTTCTTCTTCCTTAGTAAAAAAAATGCCAAATTTTAGTTGGGCCATGTAAAAGTGGCTGGATTTTTTTGTATGTGAGGGAAATAGACTTCTATCTTCATCAAGCTGTTGCTATTTTTTAAAAATTTTGTATGCAGTCAAATCGAATCCTATCTAATTCAGCAAGTAACAGCGCTTCCAGACTTGAAGTATAGACTAGGACAATGGGAAAAATGGAACAAAAGGTGGAAACTGAGGACCATTGACCAAAGACTGGAGAGACTTCTTCTGTTGTCTGGTGTGCCCTTGGACAAAGGTGGGCAAGGATGCCCCCCAAGTAACCAACATTTTACATCCCTCCAACCTGGCAAAATGGGAGAATCAAAACCAGATGTAAGTTAATGTAATATTTCTAGCATATCTGAGTTTATTGTTTGAGAATCACAACTACAAAGAGGCTTACTGCCCTTGGGGTTTGTGATTTATCCCAGAATCCTTTTAATATATTCCTCTTTGAGTTTTTAAAGTTAATTCAAGGTGATTTGTTAGTTGCACCCAACTGACCCTACCTAAGACACAGACTCTACCTGTGCAACCACATTAATTTCTTAAGGTGTCTCTTTCTTTCACCTCTGGTTCAGAATATTTTAAATTATATTGTCAGATTTCATTTTTAGGGTCCTTCTATCTTAGGTATTTTGCTTTTTCAAAGAGTCAGTTCCCGGGATCATGTCCATTTTTTTCCTCACGTTTGACATCTGCCTTATCAAAGTCAATACCTGGGAAGGGGTGGGGGGTTCCGCCTTCACTCTCTGCTGATTCCAGGCTAACCACTTTCATTTCATTGTCATTTCCAGACAAGCAGTCAGTTGTTCCATATTGATCTGAATCCGGTCCAGAATGGCAGATCTTGCTGCTTCCTCTACCAACTGAGCAGGGAACTGTCAGCAAGACAAGCCAAGAATTTCTCAGCTGTAATTCTTCCAGCAGAATTAATCTACCTAAAGCTGCGTAGCTCCCTGAATCTTTCAAATGTGGTTTTTACACCTCTGGGGGACAATAGAAGAGATTCTTGGGCATGGTGTGGATAACACCTATAGGGACCGCCTTTGTTATTTAAATCATTCACAGATCCTGTTGTTCTTTGAAATTGGTTGACTGTTAAAATGAACGGAAGCCATACACTGGAGAGAACTGTCTGGAAAGAACGCAGAGAGAAATGGACGCCAGGAGTGTGAAACTCAAAACTTTGCTTTGCCACTGATTCACTCTGTGATTTTGCACAAGACACTCTAACTTGCTGGGTTTTACTCTTGCCATCTATAAGATGGGGATAATTATCTCTCTTCTGGATAGTTCACAAAAGTGTCAGGTACAGTGCTTAGGAACATAAGTTCTGTTAAAACGTACAATGTTGTCACAATCTCAATGTGCTAAAAATCCCAGCCTCCCATTCCCATATTAATTATTGTTCCAGCCATGCAACAGGAAGGGGAGGAAAGGAAATCAGGATCTATTGAACACCAAATATGCACCAAGTACTGTGCTAAGGATATTACGTGTGCATTTTCATTTAACCTTCCCACTAGACCAATGCGGCACATATTAACATATATTTCTGTGTTCATTTTGCAGACAAGATTCCAGGAATTTAAGTGATTACTTGCTTGAAGTCTCATAATTGACAACTTTCAGAGACAAAATTCAAGTTCTAGGTTTACCCCCAAGTTGGTGTGTGTTTGTATATACCATTCACACAGAGGCCATTGGGAAGGGAGCTGAGGGAATGAGTGGTTGGAACTCCAAGGCGATCTATTTTTTTTTAAGTAATTTTTTTAATGTTTTTTTTAAAAAAACATATATTTGTGTTTATTTTTCTTCAGTAATTACAATATCTTTATGGCATGACATGAATGTATGGAAAAGGAACTCCAGAGAATTTACACATATAGGAAATATAAGCTCAATTTACAATAGCTAATATTTTCACTGTTATCCAAGACCCCAATTAAGTCCTAAGTTTATGTCACTCCTCTGCTCAAAGCCCTCCAGTGGTCTCTCATCCTATTCTGTGTAAAAGAGTCTTACACTGGCCTACCAGGCCGTATGTGGTCTGCCCTTCCACTCTTACTTCTTGGTCTTCATTGTTTATCATCACTCCCCAGCCCACTCTGCTCCAACCATCCTTGCCTTCTTGCTAACCCTTTAACCTGCCAAGAATTCTCCTGCCTCAGGGCCTTTGCATCAGCTGTTTCTTTCTACCTTGACTGCCCTTTCCCAGATATCCACATGTCTCACTCTTTTACTTCCTTTAAGTCTCTTTTCAAATATCACCTTATCAGTGAGGCCTTCCCTGAACCCTCTTTCACATTACAAGTATCTCTCTCCCCCCAACCTTCCTTATTTTAAAGCAGCTCTTTTCTCCCTGCCATGAGGAGGAAATAGACCTCCCTAGGAGATAACACTTCTCCCCACAGAACATAGAAAGCCTTTAAACAGCCCTTAATAGCATAGAAACAGGAAAGGCTTTAGAAATCGTTGCAATCAACTCCTCCATTTTACAGATGGAGAAAGGAAGGCTCAGAGAGAGAAAATGACTTGCTGGAGAATGAAAAGCTGTGCAGAGATGGGTCTGGGAAGAGAATCCCGTTCATTCATTTTTATTTAACAAATATCTGTTTAGGATCTACTACATAATGGGACCTTGAGCTACCCTGGTGATTAAAAAAAGTTTCAGTTCTTACCTATCTCTAGAGTTTACAGCCTTATCAGAGAGGTAGCCGTTAACAAATCATTAGACAAATGTGAAAGTGAACTGTGACTGGTGTTATGAAGAAGAACTTGGTGTTATGAGAACATAGTTTGGGGGTGTTGACTTGGCCAGGGAGGTCAATGAATGCTTTCTTGAGGAAGAGATCTAGAGCTGAGAACTGAAGAATGACTAAGAGATAGCTGACTGAAGGAGCAAAGAGCATTTTAGGAAGTGGGGTAAAGTGTGGTGTGAGATGAGGTTAGAAATGGAGGCAGAGGTTAGAGTCTGCAGCACCCTATAAGCCATGATAAGAAATTTTATCTTTATCCTAAGAAATGCTGAAACGTTTATCTGATTCCTATTTCCTTTCCTTACCTTTACGTGCACTGACAAATAATGTTAAGCATAAGTCATAGAGAAGGCAGATTCAATTTCTACTTATGTCCATGAACCATTCAAAGGGAAAAAACATTGGAAAAACATTTCCTCAGTCCCTTGCCACATCATGTTTTCCTGGCCACCTCAAATGCCTTTTGTTTCTCTGCAAGCCTGATCTGTGTGTACCCTGTACACACACACACACACACACACACACTTTACATGCACTTCTTCATTTTAGCAAACAATGTCTTGACATTCCTGATACAGGAATAACAGAGCTTACTCTGATTAATCTCATTTAATTCCAATTAGTTTATCCACTTGGGTCATTTGATCTGCAATTACTTGCTGTCAGGATGCTGAAAATAATGCCCATCCTGACTTCTCTGAATGACGGTAATTCTATTGAGAGGTCTCTCCTGGTGTTATGTGAAGTTCCGCTCTCTGGTTCCAGAATGTAGAGAAGACCCAGAAGCACCATTAGGAGCCACTTTGGAAGGTTTGTGATGTTATCTGTTTGCCTGGTTGAATGTGGCTCTTCTGTAAGAATCGTGTGTTTCTGGCATCTGGGGATTTGTGGACCCTCCGAAGGCTAGCCTTCCATATGCAAATCAACCAATCCAAAGCTCACACCTCTACCACTCCCTTTATTGAACTCACAGTGTGGACCACTATTCCCCTACGCCAGTCATCCCAGGGCCAGGTACCAGACAACCAGAGACAGCTCTCCTCCAGAGCCCACTGAAATTACTCAAACTAGCCAATCCCAAGCCTGCTTACCGTGCCTCACCTGTTCCTTCCCTTGGAAACCACAACAAAGGCTCTTGCCCACATTTTTATCCCACTACCTCTGCCTCCTGACCAATCCTGGTGCTTCCCCAGGTGGCCCTGTGTGGTGTGGCAAGCCCCCTCCTCTTGGGAACTGTGAGTACCAAACTATCTTTTCAATGACAATCATCTGATCTGTTGGCCTCATCATACCTAAATAATAATAGAGCCTACATTTTAAAACATCTTCCTTGGACTCTCTTCTTTCACTCCCTTCTGAGAAATCCCATATGAAATCCCTCTGGTCTCCCCAGGGCGTGTGCTAGTGGAAAGGCACGGATTTTGGAGCCCGGCACACCTGAGTTGATAGCCTTGTTGCATCCTTACCAGTTGTAAGCCGGCAGGCCTTTTGCTTCACCTCCTTGACCCTTAGTCCCCCACGCCCAGATATGAGGGTCCCAGCATCTACCTCCCAGGGTTGGTTGAGGATTAAATGAGATAATGCAGGTCATATATCTAGCAAAGACCTAGTACACCGTGGCTGCTTAACACGCGTTAGTTCCCTCCTCCCTTCAGTAATCTGAGAGCCTCCTTTGCTGTCTGCTTTCTGCCTGTCAGTTTCATTGTTCAG
Organism: Diceros bicornis minor; assembly: GCF_020826845.1. Lineage (NCBI taxonomy): Eukaryota > Metazoa > Chordata > Mammalia > Perissodactyla > Rhinocerotidae > Diceros > Diceros bicornis. The sequence continues at coordinate 15,875,493 of NC_080764.1, read as the reverse complement.
TCAACCAGGAATCTTGAAGAAAATCTGTGGATGCGTTTCAACCTTTGCTTCCTTCATCTGTTAGCCTCCAGCCAACCAGAGCCTTTTATATTCCCCTCCGCAAGCCCCTTGCAGACCCTGACAGGCTCTGAGAGTGTGCTTTTGATGAACTGCTTGGACCCAACACTCTCTCAAGTCACTCTCTCTTGCTGATGGCTCATCAAATAGTGCTCCCAACAGCGCAGACCTGGGAGTCAGGCCTGGATTCCAGCTCTGGCTCTGCTTATGTGTGACCTGGGGCACGTTGCTTACCCATGATCAGCTTTAACTTTGTCCTTTGTAAAATCAGGATAAAAGTGTACGTGCTGCCTAGGTCTCAGGACTGTTTTGTGAAGCAGACAGAGCATGTCTATGAGAAGTGTAAGGTGATGTAACACTAGGAGGGACTATAATTAAAAATATAGAGGCTTTGGGGTCAGCCCTCCGTTTTTCCCCTTCTGTGTGTGTTGTGCTTCCCTCTCCGCTTCCTGGTATTCCTATATCCTGCCCCCTACATCCCAGGCCTCTCACTGCCCAACCCTTCCCTTCTCCCTCCCATCCCTCCTCCCCCTGGGGGCTCTCAGAGTCCAGCCTTCAAGACCTTCCCTTCTTCCTTCTCTCAAGGATCTGTAGAGGAAACACCTGTGAAATGGGCAGGGAAAACCACAGGGAAGATAAAAGGAAAAGAAAGAATTAACTTTGTGTGTGTGTTTGTGCGTGCACACGTACTGTGTCCCAGATACTATCTCATGTAAACCTCTTAGCCCTGGAAGGTGGGGGTCCTTAGTATCATCACTTTACAAATGAGGATATGGAGGCTCAGAGTGGTGCAATAAACAGCTGGGAAGTGGCCCATCCTGGATTCAAAATGAGGACTTTTCTGAGTCTGAGATCTTGACAACTAAGATATCTTGCTCCGCAGGCAGGCAGTATTTATTGAGCTTCTACTATGTGTTGGGCACACTGCTAAGTGCTGGGGATATAGTTTCTTTCTAAAGGAAAACAACTTCCAAAGGACCACCCTCAGGTTACACTAGGAAAATGATCCCATTCAGCCAATCATGGGAAGGAACCATCTCCCTTGGAGCCAGTACTGTTCCTAGTGTTCATTTCTGTTCACATACGTGACTCTGATGGTTTCTGTGTGTTCATCTTCCGCACTAAACAAACAGTGAGCTTCTTCTCCTGTCCTCTTTCAATACCCGTGGGGCTGAAGCCAGCACACACACAAGGTTCTCATCAAATGTTTGTTGCATTTGATTAAAGAAAAAGGAACATCCGCATCGCACCCCAGGAAGAGAGCAAACACAAGGGCACGAGAGAAAAGATGGTAAAGGAAGAGCTTGGGAGTAAAGATGTCTGTAGATTTCTCCTTTCAGAAATGTCAGTGTTTTCAAAATGCAATGTTAGTGTCCATTTCGTGTTGGTACCGCACCTGGTATTGCCGAAGCCTGGCAGTACCCAAAAAGAGCGGTACGGTCTCTGTGACATCTTGTAATTTACAGTGACCATGTACTGAGAGCCCCTTTGTGGGGGACAATGTGCCAGTGATGGGACACAGTGGCTGCCCCTTCTCTCAGGGAGTGCCCAGCCTAGCCTGGAGAGAGAGGGTGATGGTGATCCCTTGGTTGTGCCAACTATAGGTTTCTCCATGTTGTAATTGATACTCTCATAGTTTTCCTTTGATTGTATCTTCTATCTTGATGAAAGTTTGGCAATGTTTCAACTTCTGGAGAACCATGAGGAGTGAGACTTGTGGAACTGCTCTGGGGTTCTGTCTCAGGCTCTCGTGTCCTCTTTATCTATGCTCACTCCTTAGATGATCTCATGCTACTGCTGACCAAAGGCACGGGGACCATTTTTCTGTGCCCCAACGTCAAATTGTGATTCCAAAGTGGCTCTCAGAAGGAAAGTGTGTGAAAAGGTTGTTTCTTTTATAAGTATGGAAAAAAAATGAATCAAAGCCAAGACATAATACAAAACAAAATGAAAGAAGAAAAAACCAACCAAACCCAAACACACACTCAATCCCGTAGCTGATTCTAGAATTTCTGTGAGGTGATGATACAGCCGACATCCTGCCAGTGTGTTGAGGTGTGAAGGAAATGAGTCCTGGAATCTGAAGACTATGATCGCTCTGCCATGAATTTGGGAATTAACTCTCTTTTGGCCTCAGTTTCCTCATCTCTAAAATGATTCGTTCCCTCACTAGAGTAGAGAATTAAACTGTGCAGCAATCAGCGACAACGCTGGCTGTGGTGTTTGCCCTCAGCTCCTCAGACAAATGCTCCAGAGGACCTCTGTTTCAGCGATGTTCATAATAACTAATCTCTTGGCTCCCTTTTCCTACTCGGAGAAGCATGAACACTGAACCGGAAAAAAAAATGCATGAAGAGTTCTCAGTAAACAATGCTTTGCACTGATGCTTTAAATTTACAAAGTACAGTATATCCACTCACGTTAATGCCTTCAATCTTCGCAAAAACCTTAGGAGAAAGGCAGGATGTTTTACGGTTTTTTTATAGTTGAGTGAACACAGGCAGAGATGCTGACTGGCTTTACCAACACCTGGCTGTCAAGTGGTCCAGTGGAGATAAGAGCTCAGGGGGGTCTGTCCTCAAGTACAGAGCTCTGATGACCAGGCCACACTGCCTCCAGCCCAGGACATTCTAAAAGAACTTCTGGAAGTTCTCCCCTCTCCTTTGCTTTCAGTCAAACCCTTTCTGGGGCACAGGGAATGGCCAAGAGAGTCATGTTCTTTTCTGTTTAAGGCCTGAAGTCAGTCACGGCTGGTGTCACCATTGGTTCTTCTGCAACCAGGAGACACAGGTTTGAGATGGCGCCAGCAGCCCCTCAGGGGCCCCAGACTATCACTTTTCCTGAGCACAATAGGTGATGCTCACGCCATTCCACCTCCCCACAGACTGGTCCCTCCACAGGGAGGCCTTTGGTCCTCCCCACCTCTCAGTGTTAAACTCAAGTGTTACCTCCTTAGGAAGCCTGAACTGATGCCCACCCACGCTCCCACAGCACTCTGTGCCTCTCAGTTAGTATAACCGATTATTTATTTCCTCTTCTCTCGAGGGCAGTGGGCTCACTCTGCAGAAATCCTTCCTTTGACCACAAATTCCTATTAGAATTCCCCCCTCTGTGGTAGGCAGAATTCTAAGGAGGCCCTGAAGTTTCCTGCCTGCTCGGTACACACAACCTGTATCACTTCCCTCTCCTTTGAGTGTGGGTGGACCTGGGAATATGATGGGATATCACCCCCATGACTATGTTACCTTACAGCAGACTCTGTCTAAGCAGACTGGAGGGAGGGCTTCTCCTCCTGGCTTTGAAGAAGTAAACCGCTCTCTTCTCTGTGGAGAAGACCACTTGGAGATAAATGATGGGTGTTCTCTAGTCACTGAGAATGGCCTTGGGCCAACAGCCAGCAAGAAAGCCAGGCTCTCAATCTCACAACCACAAGGAACTGAATTCTTCCAGCAAACAGTGAACTTGGAAGAGGACCCTGAGTTCCAGATGAGACCCACAGCATAGCTGATGCCTTGACTGCAGCCTGGTGAGACCCTGATCAGAGGACCCCGCCAACTCATGTCTGGACTCCTGACCCACAGACACAATGAGGTAATACATCTGTGTTGTTTTAAGCCACCTAGTTTGTGGAACTTCGTTACACAGCAATAGAAAACTGATACATCCCCCAAAGAGATTAAATGCACAATGAGGGATCTGTTATAACTGCATGCCATTTCATCCCCCATCAGGGAGGCAGTACAGCATAGTGGTTAAGAATGTGAACTTTGGGGCCAACCTTCCTGGGTTCAAATCCCAGCTCTACTACTTACTGTGTGACTCTGGGCTCTGGGCAAATTACTTAACTCAATTTGCCCCCTTGTAAGATAGGTAGTAATAGTACGTGCCTTAGGCTCCTACTTAAACTAATTTACTATTGATGGAATAAATGAAAAACTGTAAGAAAACTTAATATATATTGAGGCATACGAGGAAGGCATTTGGTTTAAAACTAATTTGGCCTGACCTTGTTTTTCCAGAATGGCCTGATGTGTCTGTCAAGCATGCATTGTACATCTGCTTTAAACATTTACCATGTCCCAAAGCAAAGAATGCTGCCTTTAAAGATAGGGGTGAATGCCTCCCCCACACATCAGCATTTCTTTAACTCCTTTTTTTTTTTTGGTGAGGAAGATTGGCCCTGAGCTGACATCTGTTACCAATCTTCCTCTTTTTACTTGAGTAAGATTGTCACTGAGCTAACATCCGTGCCCATCTTCCTCTATTTTGGATGTGGGACGCCACCACAGCATGGCTTGATGAGTGGTGCATAGGTCCGTGCCTGGGATCCAAACCCGTGAAACCTGGGCCACAGAAGCAGAGCACACAAACCACCATGCCACCAGGCTGGCCTGAGCATTTCTTTAAAATAAGCATTTCTACCCAAAATCTACGGTCAAATTGACCTGCTGTGTACATCTTGTGACCACTGACCTGCTGCACTAGCAAAATATCTTGTGACTGTAGTAAAAGAGAAAAAAAGGTATTCCTGTCATATTTGAGATATGTTCCTTGTTCCAAAATGGTCTATAACCATGCCGTACACCTCGCTTCTCCTGGGCTATAGTCCTCAGACTGGCTCATATAATAAACTCATCCCAATTTTGATTTACAGCTTGATTATTAATTATTTGTGTTGACATTATTCAACTTATTAAACTTAAAACACTTAGAACGGTGACTGAATCACAGCGAGTCCTACCCAAATGCTTCCTAAAATCATTTGTAAATCGAAAACAAAACAGAATTTGTGCTTAGAAACAGAAGATCAACTGCTTCATATGATAGATGTAGAAACTGAGCTCCAGAGTGATGAAGTGTTTTGTTCAAGATCAGAGGGAGAGTTCTAAATTCACAAGCTACATTTAAGCCCGAAAGTAAAGGCTCTTGGAGTCTACAGGATAAAGTCTTCTTCTAACACATTCACAGGGCAGTCAGGCCTAAATCAGGGTCAAGAAAAATGGGGCAGTGTCAGGCCTCTCCACGCTGAGTGGGCCACTTACGTCAGGTTTGCCTCCTTGTTCTTTAGGCCAATGGCGTCCTCCTCCAGGTGTGACAAAGACTTCCTCCTTGACCAAACGTTAGACAGGCTCCTCGGAGCCCTCTCTCCGACTTGGTCCCCATCCTGTCTTTGGCCAGCCCAGCCCAGTCTCAGCAAGGAATCCTGCTGAGTCAGTTTAGTAAGAACCCTCCCCCACCTTTGATAGCTGATCACCCTTGATGTCTGCTCAAGTCCTTCACCCCCTACCTTTCGATGGGTAAGTCCTTGACTTGCCTTCAGCAAGAATCCCCCTTCTCTCTTGCTATTTAAAAAAAGTATTTATTATTTATTTATTTTTTTTGGTGAGGAAGATTGGCCCTGAGCCAACGTCTGTGCCCATCTTCCTCCACTTTATACGTGGGACGCTGCCACAGCACGGCTTGATGAGTGGTGCATAGGTCTGTGCTGGTATCCGAAACTGCGAACCCCGGGCCGCCGAAGCAGAGTGCGTGAACCCAACCACTACACCACCGGGCCGGCCCCTGGGAATCCCGCTCCTCTTAGTGATTTGCCATCCACCAATCCCCCCACTCTGCTCGCTGTCTGTAAATCTCCCCTGTACTCAGAGTTGAGGCCCATCTCTCTTGACACCTTGACAGTCTTGACACCTAGAGCAATAGTCCTGAGTAAAGTCTTCTGTACCGTTTTAACAAGTGTCAGTTCAATAATTTTTTTTTAACAGGTGTCATCTGTCTTGGAAGCCTTCTGTGATCCTGGCCTGGAGCGAGCACCCTCTGCCAGGCTCCCACCACACCCTGGGCTCCCTCTCCCGTTATCTCCCTGTGTGTTACTATTCATGCACCTGTGTGTCTTCCCCACTGGACTGGGGGTCCACGAGGGCAAGAACTATGTCTTATTCATCTTTGACTTATTACCACCTGGCACAGTTGCTGAACCCTAGTAACTGTTTTCAAAAAAGGGAATTAAATGGGAGTTTTCTGCAGTATTTAGTGATGACAGCTACACACGCTGTCAGGGCTTCACGAATATTTGGAAATAAGCTGATTGATTTTTAAAGGTTTGGAGAGACCATGCTATGTGTGGTCCCTGGACCAGCAGCCTCTGCACCACATAGGGGTTTTTTAGAAATGGAGATTCTCAGGCTGCACGTACTGAATCAGAATTTAATGAGCTCCTCACAAGTGATTCATACACACGTTCAAGTTGGAGAAGCACTGGTGTAGGACAAAGGAAAAAAAAAAGATATATCTCTAATGACAAGGTTTATTCTTACTATTAAGGTCCTTTCAAAAGCAAAGATTCTATAATCTTGTGTTTATCTGAATCTCTGGGAAACAGTGCAGACAACTGAAGACATCATGAGCTTTGGAGCCACACAGACCTCGATTTGATTTTCAGGGCTCTTATTTAACCTCTCTGAGCTTCTGTTTCCTTATCTTTAAAATGGAGATGATACTTCTGTCACACTTTCTATTGCTGATTAAATATTGTATATTGTATATTCAGCAAATGTTCCATTCCCCTCCTTCCCAGTTCTAGACTGATCATTGCCTGCATTATTCAGAATGATTCATGACTACCAAGCAGCAGTAGGAAAGCACTTTAGGCTGTAAGGAGGGAGACCATGTGGTCTGGCTTAGTCGACGATGGGTTTGGGAACGTTATATGAGACTAGCAGACAGACTCCTATCTGCTGAGTCACCTCATGCTCACTATCCCTATACTCCATCCTCATTTCTCTTCCATCCACCACAATCGTAGAGAATAGTCCTTGGAGTCAGAGAAATAGCGTTTGAGGGGCCGGCCCGGTGGTGTAGCAGTTAAGTATGTGCACTCTGCTCCAATGGCCCGGGGTTCGTAGGTTCACATCCCAGGCGTGGACCTACGCACTGCCTATCAAGCCATGCTGTGGCGGCGTCCCACATACAAAGTAGAGGAAGATGGGCCCGGATGTTAGCCCAGGGCCAATCTTCCTCAGCAAAAAGAGGGGGATTGGCAACAGACGTTAGCACAGGGCTCATCTTCCTCAGCAAAAAAAAAAAAAAAAAGTGTTTGCGATGTGGCTCCACCAATTACTTAATCTCACTGAGCCTTGGTTTCCTTCTCTATGAAAATAAGAATCCCTCCTCTCCTGGGATTCCTATAGGTAATAGAAGCAATAAGGTGAGCACACCACCACCTAAGTGCTCCATACATGGTGGCTGTGATTGGTACAGGTAGCTGTGATTGGTACAAGTAGCTCTGAACAATATTAGAATGTTCAAAGCAGACTTGTCATCAGAGGACATGACTAAATAGGGGTCTTCCATCAGTCTTTTCTGCTGGGTTAGACATAGGTTTTTATGTTCGTAGGTTTTATGTTTTATGTTCTAAATAACTCAGTTGATGAAATGCCTAAGCTCAGAATTGCCTTTTGTTTAGGGATATGTACAAGACGCACTAGACTGCAGAGCACCTCACTTACGTGGGTGTTCCTGGGATTGTGGAATTTGAGAGTGACCAGCCTGATGTGACACTGTGACCAGGGACCAAGAAAACAGAGGCATTTTTGAAAAACTTCTAAGTGTAGCTTTTTGAGGCCAGATCGCCAAGCCATTGTACCTAAAGTGGGCTCTTTGCCCGTCTGCGTCAGGGGTGTTGGTGTCAGTGGGGCGGGCCAGTCTTCTCTCTCCTAGTTAGAAGACGTTTCTGATCTTCTAAAGGTCTCAATATTAGATGATGATCTTAACATTCATGGGGAAGAAAACCAACTTGCTCAGTCCTATCTAAGTATACATAATCTTTGGGGAGGGTGGAATTATTAATGAACTAGCTAATGTGGGTCCATACATAATGAAGTGGGGGGAAGGTAAGAATTCTCCCCTTGTTGTTTTAATTTATCTTTTTCCTGGTAGATCTGGGGAACTGAAAAAACAAAAAAAGTTCACATTTATGTCGATGTGTAATATACAACCATTCTATTCCACAAAGCATCTCAATAAATGAATATATCTTAAAAGTGGCTACAAAACTTTTAAGCAGGTAGAAAATGATCATGTTCATTGTTTGGTGATAAGGCAACTAAGTGCGGTTAGTGATGTGTCCTATGACAGTGTATACTGCTATAGGTCTCGCCTATGGGACTGTCTCAGCAATGCATATGCATACACATTGATGACTAACTTTCTGACTCCTGGCTCCTTGAACACCATCTGCCATAAAATTTTATGTTACATAATATGCTATGTAATATTAACGAACTCAAAAAGTCACATATACATGTATACCTATTTTATGAATTGCCCTATATATATACTTCTCATTTAATACACTAAACTAGCAAAACAACTGTCTGTACTCTGCAAAAATTTCATTATCATAAAGTACAAAGAATGACCAAGGAACTGTTCCTGATTAGAGACTATAGACAACTAAATGCAACAGGTCTTGGATTGGATCCTGGAATCGGGGGTGGGGTGGGAGGTGGATAAGGGTGGTTACTTGTATAAAGACATTATTAGAACAATTGGCAAACTCGGAATATAGACCGTGTATTAGATGATAGTATTGTATCAATGTTAAATTTCTTGAATTGGATCATTGCATTGTGGTTATATAAGACAATGTCCTTGTTTTTAAAAAATACATGCTAAAGTATTCAGATTTAAAGGGATGTAATATCCACAATACACTCTCAAATGTTTAAGAAAAAAATATTATAAACAGAGAGATATGAAACATATGTGGCCAAATGTTAACAATTGGTGAATCTAAATGAATAGTATACAAAAATTATTCATATCATTCTTGGATTCTATACCCAGAATTCTTGTTGGAAATTGTAAGTTTAAAAATAAAAATAAACTAAAATTGTTTACGGAAGTGTAATCCAGTGAAACCTAGCTTAGCATTGTCTGTTTACTTCTCAGCTAACTAGATAACTCTACATTCCATGAAAGTACACTGTGCCTAGTTCACTGTTGTATTCACAGTGCCCATCACAGAGTAGATGTTCACTTAATTATTTGTGGAACGCAGAAAGAAATGATAAAGGGTGCAATGCAATTATTGTGATGCCACTGGAGCCTTCGTTCTTCCTTTGGAACCACTTCCAGCAGCATCACTTACCCAGGAATCTGTTGAGGAGGTTTGCTCTGAGTAAGCTCTGCCAATCATTTTGTGACATCGTCCTGGCATCATTGATCAGATGATCTTAGTACCACACCTTGGGGAAGACTTTCCAAGAACTGAATGACGTTCTTTCATTATAGAAGATACCATCTCTTAAGACTATCTGAATGTGTTGGAACAAACCAGTGACCAAGTCCATCAAATACTCATAATCGGACACCGTACATTTTTGTGGTGCCCCCATTATCTCCCTTCAGATATGACCCATCATTCCTTGGAATTGGCTGGCACTGACTAAGAACATTTTTGTTAAATGAGTGAAAACAAAGACCACGGTATTCCCAACACTAGAGTCTATGGGTCTGAAACTCCTTAGCATGCATTTGGTAGACAACGCACATTTCATGAACTTCAGCGGCATTAAATTGGAAAATAAACCCTTAGGATTAAAAAAGGAAGAGAAAAAAAAACATATCACCATGAATTACATGAAGATATGACTGTATCACATGAAGAGACAGCCACATAGAGTGGAAAGACATGGGTTTTTGAAACCAGCCAGATTTTGGTTCAAATTCCAGCACTTCCATTGACAACTTGCGTAATTTTGGGCAAGTAACATAATTTCTTTCAGGGCTAGTTCCATGAGCTAAATAATAGGGATAATAACACCTTCCATGTATTATAATGTTGCTGTGAGGGCCCATCAGTGCCAACTCCCATGAAGTCTTGGCTCAGTACATGGTAGCTCTATTATCTTCACCAAGAGTGGGCAGGAGCTGTGTCTGAGAGAGGATTTTAATCACGTTTCTTCCACTAACACAGAGATCCTTGGAGACCACAAACGAAGCCTTAACTCAAAGACAGTAGAGTCTTTGAAAGGAAAAGAATTCAAGTAGAGTCTGTCCTTTCATGATGGGGTACAAAGGAGCTATTAGTCAACTCAGCAAATATGTGCTCTGTAAATCAGCCCAACACATTTGGAGAGATCACTTTGAAGCAGCAGGCTGAGTTCAGGTCCAAGGGGGAGCTTAAAACTTAGTGTCTCTACCTGTGCCATGTAATCTAGGAAATAATGTGGGAGAAGCAGTCAGGGAATCAATTACTGCCCCCTAGAGTCCATCCCAGCTGTCTAAATATCATTATAGATGGCCCAGGTCTATTTCAAATGAATTTTCAGAAAGTCCATGAGCATAGCAAGATTTGGAGCATCTAGGAGAGGTTGCTGTCTAGGTTGTGTCTGCTACTGGGTAGATGTTGAAGGAGGAAGACTAGAAATCTAATAATCTTCTTACATAGGTTGAGGTCGTCTTGTCTGCCAATGTTTAATATCTGTTTCTTTCTTATTGGGAAGGGAGCAACATTGCAGGTTATGTGGCTTTGGAGTCCAACAAGTAGGCTTGGGTTTAAATTCTGCTTCCGCCATATACTGACTATGTGAATGTGGGGAACTTACCAGAGCTTACTCAGTTTCCTCATCTGTAAACTGTAGTATTCACTTGGCAGTTTTGTTGCAAGGATCCAATGAACTAATAACGCACACAAAAGGTCCTTTCACTTAGTGGTTACTCAATAAATCTTACCTCGCCCAGATACTGAAGCTTATGGGGGCTAAATGAGAGAACCTGTCCTCCCTCCCACCTGAAAGCCAAGATGTTATTGACTGATTTAAGCACAAAAACATCAGTGTGACCCATTTATAAGCTTGTTTTACCCTAGGTAACTGACAGGAAGCAACCGTCATCACAGCCATGGCAGCTCCCCACACATGAGCTGGGGCTGGCAATGAGCTGCGGCTCCCAGTGTAAGTTCTGGGAATTCATGCTGTAGGCTCTGCAGACCTCAGCCTCCAGTGGATTGGCAGCCTCTGTGTTGAACTTGTGCATCAGCCAACCTCTGAGCTCTAGCCTTAAGTGAGATTGTCTTCAGCGTCAGGCACCTGTCTGGGGAAACAGGATTTTGTCCTGTTGATGTGGAGTGTCAATTTCTGGCTTTAATAGATTCAGTGTACATGCAACTACATCGTCCTCCAATGTATACCTATTGTCTCAAAGTCACTAGCACCTTCTTTCCTTCTCAGAGGTGACCCAGTTTGGATGATAAATTATATGGTCACTATTATACCCATAGAAACACAAGTGAAGGCAAGGTGGCTGGGCATGATTCAGATGCCATGAAAAATTAAAAAAATAAAAGGATTTAGAGAATTAAATATTGATATTTAACATTGAGGAACCAGTGCTACTGGTACATTTTCATTTGTCTCAAGTAGCTGGTAATGATTAATTCAAACACTGTATCAACACATCTATTAACAGCGGTCTTCTCTAGAGAAGGAAGAGAAATTTTGAGTGCATGTGTGTTGTATATAAAGGAGAGAAAAACGCAGTGGTGTGCTGGTAAATGTTTAACAACCAGCTCTTGGGGTGGTGTACCCTGATTTGTGGTATTTTCCAATTTCCATGGTGTTAATACTCCCATCATGGCTGATTTCAAGCTGCAAATATGATGTCACTGAATATAGGAATTGGAAAGAGATGCACACAATAAGTTTTTGTGAGCTGGAAGGAGAAAGGAGACTTTAACATGAACATTACTTTTGTAATGTCTTACTTTTTTACAGTATTCATGTATTACTTTTGTAATATAAAGGCTGCATATATGCTATATATATGTAATATATGTATGTATATACGTACACATATATGCATATATATATGCACACACACACACAATCTTATCTACACCCGTGTGAAGATTAGTCCTAACAGTTTTCCTAAATGTTTCCATAAATTTGAGTGAAAGATCCACTAGAGACATAACATATTGAGGGGTCTCATAAACCAGATGGCTGCAGGGTTTCATATGACCACCAGGACAAAGGGCGGGGGTGTTCACTTTGTTGATTACCATGGTTTACCTTGCTAGCCCACATCTGGTATATAAAACATCTGGCTTCAGTGCTGAGACAGAAGCTAAATGGAAAATGTGAAGATGCCTTGACAGAGGATAAAGAGAGATCTAACCTCAGGCCAGGAGAAAAAAAAGATGCAAGTTTAAATGATGAGAAAAATAAAACGAGAGCACACAAAATGTAAAGTTGTCGTTTATCGATTTTGCTTTCTACACTGAAGTGTGTCTCGGCAGCTTCTTACAAGAGTGGGAGGGGAATGGGAAGAAACAGTCTGTACTCCTTTATGGAATGCAGCATTCTCGGCCACATTGCAACTCAGAACAAACAGCCCAGTAGAGAGTAGGGCATGACTCTTGTTCTCATCAATGTAAACACAACATTAATATTGAAGATTCAAGAAAATGGGTAAAAAGTCCAGTGTCTCCTCAATCTGTGCAATGGTGAAGGTGCTTGCCTCTACCCTTGGACAGGTCCCACAGGGAACCTGAGGTCGTGACCTCGTCCCAGCTGCAGCGAAGTGGGTGTGAACACAGAGGAACCCAACATGCTCTTCCTGAAGGTCTTGGAAGGGACATGTGAGTCTTCAGAATTGGGCTCCCATGGATGATTCCAGTTCTTCTAAAGGCCTGCGAGGTTCGTACCTTTCGTGTGCACAGAAACAGTCCCTTCAAAGCCCTTTCCCCATGAATCAGTCACTGCCAATAGAAAATGTGACCGGCTGTAAAGCAGTTGGTCTTCGTGTTTCTGCAGCCCCCTAGCCCCTGGATTCTGGAGATTGGGAATTCGAGGTCATGGGGGCCTCAGACAGTCCTGAAGGAAGCTGCCCACGCTTAGATATTGGCTGAAGACTCTTGTGCTCCTTGCTGGACCACTGCTCATACAGGGATGTGGGTTGTGGACCTGATTTTTCCTCCAGAGCCTTAAAAGATCCGATTTTCTATTTTGGATTTCCAGACCAAAAACAAATCAAATCCCCCAACACAAAAACAAGTCAAAACAAAACAAGAGTGACCTTGAGGATAAAGAACCAACCAATTCCACCTCCAGGTCCCACCAGGTACAACGTCCCCATTGGGTTTTTCCAAATGGTTGGTTCTGATCATTGGTTTTGCCCTCCCCTTGGATGCCCAGCTGGATTGCAGGGAAAAGAAGAAAGCTTCTTCTGAATGAAGAGGCATTTTTGCTTTTATTTCCTGGGATGGCTAACCCCCAGCACCCTGACTTCCCTTTCTTAAAAAGCAATGAGAACATCCCGAAGCCCGGCTTGGTTGTGTGGCTTTGTGGTGGGCCAACCCCTTTGCTTGCTCTCACTCCTCCAAGAATGTCCCATTCTTGAAGAGACTGTGTAGATGAGCAATTTTTCCACACCCTGGGGATGCCAGGTCGTGGAGCAGAGAGGGGCTGGTTGGATCCTTGTCCCAGATCTCTGTAATAGGGCAGCTCTGTTGGGCCAAAGAAACAGATAAAAACAAACCAAAAAAGCAGTGCTCAATTTTGAGTTTGAAGGCTGGGCCCCCAACAGCAAGTGGCTCTCCCCTTTGAGAATGTCTCCCCCTAGCCGTGGGCTTCTTGGTGCTAGCTGTTGTTCTCGGCCGTGAGATACTTGAGGGCGGCAAAGCCATAGCGGCGGGACATGTCCTGCTGAAACTCCTCTTTCAGGGTTTTGAGACAGATGCGGTATTGCTTGTTGGACCGGAACTTGGTGATGTCGAAGCTGGGGGCATGAGGCATATGGATCATGTAGGCGTTGGGGAGCACGATGAATTCATATTCCTGGAGGAAGATAAGAGCAGTGTGAGTACCTGCAAGAACCTTCAGTGACGTATGATGAATGCCCAAGTGGATGATCGAATGGCTAAGTGAAGGAATGAAGTGGGGGATGACACCAACAAGCAGGGCAGCACCATGGAGAGCACAACCATGGTGGAGAAGGATGGTTCAGGGCTGTTTCCATGACCTTGGACTTCTCTGAGCCTTTGTTTTCTCACCTATAAAGTGAAAGGAATAATACCTACCTTAAAAGATGACCAGTAATGTATGGATAGTGCTGGGCAGAGCTCATGGCCCATAAAAGGTTCTTGATAAATGTGAGCACACACCCATGTGGTTGCTCGAGAATGACGTAAGCCATGAGAGATTCTCTTGCTCAATTAAATGACATCTGTTTATGTGATTTCTTGTAGGGCTTGATGAGATCTGACAGACTCAATAGATCAGTACAAAAAGAGGGGACAAAAAGAAATAACGGAAAAAAAAAGGTTCCACTGGACTGAAGCTCATCGAGAACAAAACTCTCACCTATATAACCTTATTACAAGTCACAGCATCATATGGTATCCTCCACTTGGCAGAATATAGACAAAAACTCAGACCAAAAATAAAAGGTCTCCAAATAGCCAAAATAGGTGACACAAATTTAGGACACATAACCCAAAGGAGAACCTAGCACACCTCCACTCAGAATCTATGTGCTCTGATTTTGGACATAGTGTCTGATAAACTTGGGTCATCAGTTTCCAGGCTCAGAGCAGATCAGAATAACCTCAGAAAGGGAACATAAGGATGGGAAAGGTAGCTGTTACAGACGGAGGAATACTGACAGCAGCAAAAAATGACAGCTGATGGTGAGGAAGGAGTGAGAAAAATCATGAAAAGGTAATACAGTGACTCCCAGAGCTTAGCTGTCTGGGACATTCCACGTGGAGACGGAGAACCCTACCAACACCACTAGCCCCTACAGGTGTGGCTGGATTACCTGTCAGGTGTCTACTCATTATTTCCTTAAATCCCTGGAAAGGGTAAAATTATGTTTGGCATGTGCTATTGGCAAAGAAAAAAAAATGTGCACCAAATTTTCAAGAGTACTGTCAAAACTGTTGAAAACAAACAGCCCAGATTTTGGTGCTGGAAAATTAACTTTATTTGAACCAGTTCACCTGACCACATTGCTGGAAGCATGAATATTACAACATTCCTTTTCTTTCAAGCAGAAGCTAAGGCAGACTAAACATTTCTGTCTGTGAGCAGCACTGCCCCATCTCCAAGTATTATTGAAAAAACAGATACTAAAGGCCACGCTTTCTACTGTTAAATATGGACACTATTCTGTAACCTTCTATCTACATCAGTGGTTCACAACCCTAGATGTTTATTAAAACCACCTGGGACCACTCAGGGCAGCCAGCCAGCACTGAGCATCCAACCTGAATTTGAGGTGCTCTATGAGGAGGTGCCTTGGAGAAGAGCATACAAAGAGAAAAAAGGGTGGGGTTGAGGGGGCCAGGCATCCCTCTCTAACTTAACCAGATAACTCTGCTTTTGTTTGTTTAACACAGGAGTCGATAAACTGCGGCATGTCTGGCCACTGCATGTTTTTGTAAATCAAGTTTTATTGGAACACAGCCACGCCCATTTGTTTAGATACTGTCTATACCTGAATTACAATAGCAGAGTTGAGTGGTTGAAAAGGAGACCTGTAGGCCCCACCAAGCCCCCCAAATTTATTATCTGGTCCTTCACAGAAAAATTTTCAGACCCTTGGTTTAACCTATTAGAATTCTGCAGGAGATTCCTTTTGAAGCAGGTGTTCAGTAAGTATTAGTTGAATGAATGAAAAGGTTTCATGACTAAATACAGCCTAAAAATCATCACTCTTTTAGTTATAGTGTGGAACAATTAGCTGTATGCTTTGTGTCATTTATACGGAACTCCTAGAATGCCATGTGTCAATTATATGACTCACAAGCAAAGTGATGAATGGGCATCACTTGCTCGTCTTCATCACTGGGTTGAGTGAGGATGAGGGAGTGAAATGGTTTGTTACAGCACACTCCCATTTGCCTGGGTCCTGGCCAGGAACCCAACTCTCACCCAACGGTAGAAGAAAGAGGAATGGTTTGGGAATCAATAGCCCCGAGAATTAGTACTGCCACATCCTGACTCTAGGTCCCTGAACACGTCTTGTTCTCTCTTAGGTCTCTGTTTTCTTATCTCCAAGGTCCCCTTTCAGCTGTAAGATCTACGTCTCTCCTCCCTAACCCCTAACCCCCAGCACCAGGTCCATGATGTCCCATTCTTCTCACCTGTGCATCCAGTTCCATGATATGAGCCACCTTGTTCCAGCCAAAGCCCACAAACCTCCGGTCATACTCAGGGCAGTCCCGTCTCACAACGACGTATGGCTCAAAATCAGCCTCCCACTCAACCCGGTAAGGCGTGGTGGCGGTCCGCCACTTGGCGAAGTTTGTGGGTGCGTGGCCTTTCGTCCAGACATGGTACCTGGGACACGTGGAGAAAAGCCATCGGGGGAGGGAAGGAACTGAGTTTCCAAACACTGCTGATTTGGAGGAAGAAAAGTTATATGCTGACAAAGTCCTTGCTGTGGGTTGAACTGTGTCCCCCAAAAAGATACGTTCAAGTGCTAACTGCCAGTACCTGTGAATGGGACCTGTGTGCAAAGAGGGTCTTTGCAGACGTAAACAAGATGAGGTCACAGTGGATTAGGGTGGGCTCTAATCCAAAGACTGGTGTCCTTATAGAAGAGGGAAATTTGGATACAGAGACACACAGGGAGAATGCCATGTGAAGACAGAGGCAGAGATTGAAGTGATGCACACACATGCCAACAGTCACCAGAAGCTAGAAAGAGACAAGGAAAGATTCTTCCCCAGAGCCTTTCGAGGAAGCAAGGACCTGCCAACACCTTGATTTTGGACTTCTGGCCCCCAGAACGGTGAGAGAACAAATTTCTGTTGTTTTAAGTCACCCAGTTTGTGTATTTTGTTATGGCAGCTCTAAGAAACAAATCTAGTTGGTTATCTACATCCTTCGCTAACGAGGAGACTCTCACTATGAAAGGGTAAGTGAACTCCTGGAGTGCTCTGTATCATTTATACGGAACTGCAGGTTAGTCTGTACCAGAGTTATTCCTACCAGAGGCCACTGTGGAAGGCAGAAGTCTAAAATGACCCTCAGTGACCCTGCCCTTGCATAATGTCTCCCCCTTGAGGCAGAACCTGGGGGTTCACTCCTGTCATCATCTTACATTATACGGCAAAAGGGATTTTTGTAGATGTAATTAAAATTTCTAATCAGTTGACTTTGGATTATTTAAAAGGGAGATTATTGAGGCGGGCCTGACCTAATCACGTGAACCTTTAGATCTGGGTTTGGAAGAAAGCAAAGAGCCATATGTGAGCTGTGTATGGGGGCCAGAGGGCAAAGAACCAGCAGGAAAACGGTGACCTCAGTCCTACAGTCATAAGGAAAGGAATTCTGCCAACAACCAGTGATCCTGGAGGAGGACCACAGGCTCTGGAGGAGAACTGCAGTCTTGTCCACACCTTGATCTCAGCCCAGTGAGACCCTGAGCAGAGAATCCAGCCATTCTATGCCCGGACCTCTGACCCTCAGAGACTGAGAGATAATTTGTATTGTTCTGAGCTTCTAGATTTGTGGTAATTTGTTATACAGCAATAGAAAATGAATACACAAAACAATAATGATAATAAGCTAATATTTATTAAGTACTTATCATATACTGGTTACGTTGCAAATATTGTACCTATAGTTTTAAATTCTTATAACTTACCTAATATCAAGTTACAAATAGTAAGTGGTGGAGCTGGGATTCAAACTTAAGCAGCCTGGCTCAAGGGCCAGGACCCTTAACCACTATGCTGGGTTATGTCTCTTATATGTCACTGTCACTCACACTCTCTGGCCTATACATAGAGCAATTAGTCAATGATGGTACACTAAGTTGAATTAATGAATAATCTAAAAACTTGAGAGGCACCTAAGACAGAAGCCAGTTAGTGGGGCAGGAATATGCCTCTGGAAGCTACAAAGAGATGGCAGGAGGCTGGAAATCTAGTGAAGCAGCAGACAGGGCCCAAGAGAAGTGGATTAGGGAAAAAGAACATTCTAGAAAGAAAAGTTTCATAAAATGAAAGCAAGAGGGAAGGATGGGAACCCAACAATTTAGCTATAGGGAGAAAGGAGCTTGTAGTCCTGGGTTCCATCTCTGCTTCAGGGAAGGCTCTCAAAACAAGTGAGTTTTGAGTAAGTGTTCAATGCAGCTAGCGGAGCCCTCCAGTTGGGGATGTGGCTGCTTCTTTATTTTGCTCCTTCACCACCGAGGCTGGAGTTCCCCCGGACCCGCAGGGAACCGTCCGGTGTGGCTGAATGGGTGTTGGCCAACGGGTGGACTTTCAGTAAGTTGTGTTGTTGGGTGAGATAGCCACGCTGGGGGAAGGCAGGGACTTGAATCTCCGGCTCCACCAATTCAGCAACCCCCACCAAAACCCAATTCACTTGAGTGCAAGAAAAACGAAAGGTGGAGTAATGCCACTTCAACGGAGTATGAGAAGGCGGGATAGTGCAAGATGTCAGGACTAATTCAAAAGGCAGGCTGGAAGGAGCTGATTTCCCATTTGCAAACTTGTGGAACAGGCAGTCTTAACATTTGACACCTCTGACGGAACTGGCCCAGCGCAACCAACGGCTGTGAACGTGTATTCGGTTCAAAGCACAGCACCGTGGAGCCACTGCACTGCACCAGGGTTCAAATACCGTCTCCTCTGCTTAAGAGCTGTGGACCTCATACAACGAAGCATTTAAACCAGGCTTTACTCTCCTCTTGTGTGTCCACTGGGGAAAAGAATACCTTGTTCAACCGCGAGGAGCTTGAATGAGAAAATGTTTGTAAAGAGCCTGGCACAGTGCTGCCACCCAGGTGTTCAATAAATGTTACTTCCCTAACCGGTGGCGTAACGAGGTGGCTAAAAACACTGGTTCTGGAACCAGCCTGTCTGGCTTTGAATTCTGTCACTCAACAGGTGCAGAGAACTTACTGAACCCCCCTGTACCTTTGCTTCCCTCTCTTGGTAAAACAGAGATCCTAATAATACGTACTTCATGGATTCATGACAATTATGTGGATTAATTCACATAAAGTACTTAGAGCAGTGACTGATATACAGTAATTCCTCAAAAAATGAAGATAGTCTCCTTATTATTTCCACTTTTTTGTAATTCATGGTGGTCTTATTCTCAGCGACATCAATGCATTGACAGCCATCTTCTTTGTCCTCCATCTTTAGAATCTAAACTCTCTGCCTATTATAATGTGAAAAAGAAGGAAAAAGAGAGGGGGAGTCCAGGGATAGCTGGGTCAGTTCTGTTCCCCTGGGTGGGGAGGCAGCTTCCATTCGCTCAGCCCGGAAGACGGACAGCATGTCGAGTGGCTGGTCAGCACAGAACATGGTGAAGTTACAGCTGACCTGTCATTAAAATAAGGCACGGCCTGAAAATGCCCAAGGAACCTACTCTCAGACCAGTAGACAGAGGACTCCAAGGCTTGCTCTCTGAGACCAGCAACACTAGGTAGCCTCCAAAAAAAAATCAGTGATGAGAGAGGTGTCCTGGGTGCACCTTGTAGGATGCAACTTTGAAGAGATTTGGGGCACTTGGCTTTGAGCAGTGGTTCTCAAACTCGAATGTGTATCAGAATCCCCTGGAAGACTATTTTTTGACAGTCAGATCACTGGGTTCCACCCCCAGAGTTTCTGATCCAGTAGGTCTGAAATGGGGCTTGAGACTTTGCATTGCTAACAACTTCCCAGGGGATGCTGATGCTACTGGTCCCAGGACCACACTCTGAGAATGGCTGCCCTAGAGGATTAGTAGGGGTGTGGACAATTTCTCATGCCAAGTGCAGTGGGCAGCAGGTTCAGCTGCCAGGAGGCTTAAAAGTTCGTCATTTGGAGGGAAGGTGACAAATGTAATTTCTCGGAGGGGAGGTCTCTAATTTAGCACTTGGCATGGTAGCTTGCAAGCTATTGGCCAGAGCAGCAATGATGGACACACCCCAGCTCTCAGGCCTACAGACTTGGCCTTGAAATGAGTTCTTAAATCACCTGGGGATGAAGACAGAAGGAAGGAGGCCTTGGAAACTTGCCAGGTGTTCAGCCACCAGGCTATGGCGTCTGCGGGAGACTCAGACGGAGGTTTGGTCTCAGAGTCTCAATTTTTCCCTACATCTTCAAACACTGATTGGTAAGAAAATTCAGGACTTGTGATCAGTGGTCCAGTGGTATTTTGTTCAGAGCTCTGTGGTTCCTCAGACATGGGCTGAACCCAGGCTCTGCCATATACCTGCTGTATGTCCTTCGGCACATTATTTAGCCTCTCAGTGCCTCAGTTTTTTTCATCTGCAAAATGGGGATAACAGTACCTGCCTCATGGATTTGTTGTAAGGATTAAATGAGCAGATCACGGTGCCTGGCACATGTTAAGCACTCAATAAATGATAATTATTATTTCTTTCCAAAAACAAAGAAGGATTGGTTTGTGGGGCGATTAACTCTTTCAGGTCACTTTCCAGAACTCTGGATAGAGGAAGAAGGCTGGAGTTTTAGTCCTGGTTCCATTAGGACCCCTCCACTCCTCAGTTTCTTTACCCGTATAAAATGTGAAAAGGGATACTCTCCGAGTTGTTGAATCAATACCCTATCTCATAAAGTTATTTTCACACAATAAAGTTTGCTTGAGAAAACCTTCTAGAAATTTATAGTAACTTAATAGTAGTATGAAAACCTCAGTTACTGTTACAATCTTTTCAATAAAAATCAGATTGCCTAAAAACGTATGTTTTTTAGCTCTAAGGAAGTGTTGGCCATTCTTGCATTGTTTGAAATGGAGGCCTCTCTTTAAAATAGGAGCGTACGGAAGCAACGGTGCCCTCTTCAGACTGCTCTTCAAGAGACCGGGCAGGACCCTACTTCCCAAGGGGTGCTACACTTAATGCGGAGGCCTGTCCCGGAAGACGGAACCCATTCGTGCTGGGGCAGTCATACAGACTCCCTGGGCATTTTGGACAGGTGGGAGTGTAGCTCCCGAGGGATGTTCCTGCAGGACTCAGGGGCCTGGGAAATCAGGAAAATGAGGGGTTCATTTGAAACGGTCACTTGGGCAACAGGAAAGTCAGCTTCCATATCTGCTGTGCCCAACCTTGAAGTCACCTTAATGACTTTGGTTGTTGAAGCTACTGCTGCCTATCCCAGGCCTGAGGACCTCGGAGAACAGACCAGTCACAAAAATAGGAAAAGGGAAACAGAGGCCATGGTGCTAACAGGATGCAACCCACTTACCAAATGAATGAATGAACAAGCAATTGAAAGAGAGAATGCAGACCAGGAGCCTCAACTGATGAACTCCCCACCCAAATTCCTACCCTTCCATCTGGATATGTGATGTCTCTCACCCATGCACAAAGTAAGTACCTGGCAAGTGAGAAGAGAAAGAATATTCTAAGGCAGTGGTGCTTTTTTTGGCCTTAAAATGGCCTAAGGCTAGCAATGAACTTCTGGGCCCAGAGCTTTGGCGTCTGGGTCTTCCAGGAGCAAGAAGGCCTGTGGGCACCCCCAGGGGCCAGCAGTGCGGGCTCCTCACCTGAATGTGAAGAGAGTCCCCATGTCCAGCATTGACAGCAACTCCGCTTTTGACTTGGGGAACGAGAGCCGGTAGCGCAGCGTCTCGAAGGCGGGGACGATCATCGCTTTCTTGGTGTTGGCGAGGTCAAGCTGGATGACAGACTTCCTGAAAGGGGAGGGCAGGCAGAGGGATCCAGAGTTAGAACTGCTGCCCCTGGGCCAGAGAGCAGAGTCTTCTTGGAGACAATTGGAGGGTGGGCCAGACAGGAGGGGCTGGGGGACTCTTCCGCCCTTTCGCAGTGCGTGCGACTGTCAGAGCCAAGTGCAGAAGGCCGGTCTCCGAGGAGTCACAGGGGTTGGAGCCCAGCCTGCCGGGTCCACCAGGCTGGCCACACACTCCTACTGCACAGCTGCCCACAGGGGAACAGCTGGACACAAAGCTGACAAAAGAATCACTAACCTGGGCATTTCCAGGTCCCATCTCTGTCACTCCTCAGACCCCGAGCCTTTAAACCAGCTAGACCCACCCATGCAGCCAGCACCCATTACAGCAGAGCGCTGGTATCCCACCTACTGGTGGAAAGTTCTCCATCCTCCCACTCACTCCTGCCTCTGAGCCTGGCCTTCTGCTCTGCTCCTCTGAGACCCAGCTCCTACCCTTCTGGATTTATCTGCCAGTTCCTGGCTCTGTGACCATCACTCAGAAAGGGAGAAAGGTCTGGAGAGGGCCATAGAGCATGAGGCTTGTAATGAACACAGATGGGATTTGAATCCTGGCTCTGTCACTTTATGAGTCTTGCCTTACTGGGCAAGTAATTTAGCTTCTCACTACCTCAGGTTCCTCCTCCCTAAAATGGGGCAAGAACATCTCCCTCCTGGAGCTGCTGTGGAGAATGAACAAGGTAATATAAACACTGTTTGGCACACCTGGCACATTGCTTGTAGTAACAAATGGCCACTATAACACACCAGTGCTATCGTGACTCCCTGGCTTGATCTTCTGTGATTTCTTTTGGCCATGACCTTGCTACCTCACTCTGGCCTCCTGCTCAGACCGCTGACCCTTAGGTCTCGGTGCCAGCATGGACCATCTGCTTGTTATCTCTGAAATAGAGAAAGCAGTCTCCCTGGGGGTAATGCGAGGCATTGAAAGGCATTTTGCAAAATACTGGGAGAAGCAGCCCTCTGTAGCAGTACAACTGCTTACTGCTGTATTAGTAAAGTCACTGCACTCAACAAAAATTTGAACCTGCGCATAAACAGAGACTAAGGCTGGTCTGCAAAGAATAGTCATGTTACCCGAAGTAACTACGTCAGCCCAGGCCGGGGTAGGACAAGAGCAGAGCGGCAATGCAAGAAGGACATCAGCCGGGTTTAGTACCAATGATTGATGACGGGGACTCTGGACCAGGTCAGAATAAGGACAGCTCTCGGAAACCACCCTTGACTAAGGGGTCTCACCAGTTCCCACTGCAGAGGGGACAGTTGAGAGATGGACTGGAATCCTCTGAATATCATTTGTAGTTCACTCTTCATAATTATGCTCACGTTAACGATATACCAAATGGTAAATGGCCCTCATGTCACTATTTCAGGGGAGATTCATAAAGGATGACACCAAGATAGAATCTGGGTGAGCTATACTTAGTCAATTGGAGGACCAGAGGTCTGAGTCAGCCTGTTCTGGCCTGCATTCCTCTCCCCCTTTGTCTCTCTGAACAATGACTTCATAGTTTTCAACACCCAAGATTCCCTCATCTATGGCCAGGCATTTGTATCAATCCTACATTAGACACAGGCAGAGCTGGGGCTCATCACCTTTCCTCCAGGAAAGGTGTTACCTTATCTATTGATTCTGGGTGTCGGGGAAGGGACCTGTGGGTCTATGGAATATCCTTGGAGCCACCAGATGGCAAAGCCCCTGGAACCACCAGGGAGGAGGAAGAGAGGGTCCCAGCACTGAGGGGTGGTTGCTGCTCATTCACCCATCACTGAGCATCTACTGTGGGCCAGGGCCCAGGCTGGGCACTTGGAGACACAGAGTGAACAAAACAGCCAAAGTCACTTCCCGCCTGGTACTTACATCCTTGTCTTAAATGTCTCAGGATGCTGAAGCCCAAGATTGCAGTTGTTTTAAGATATGAATGCTATGGAAATAGAGTGGGAGGCTAGGAGGGCTGAACTATGAAGAGAATGGGCCAAGTGTACACACACACACACAGCAGATACAGAGATCTATAAACGTGGATGTCTCTATCCATGTAAGCCTCAAACTACTACCACTATCACAGTTAGTATCGTAGCCACTTCTTGGAGCACCCTGCTCAAAGATGATCCCTCCTCTCACAGCCCCTGCACACAGGGGCAGCTCCCAGAGCTATGCTGCCCTACATGAAGCCCTGGCCAGGGCAGAGTGTTCTGGGGTCAACACTTGAGTCAAGCTGAGCAAATCAGTTTCTCTCTTGGTAATTTTAACAGAGATGCAGAGATTGGAAAACAAAGACCTGACTTGCACTAATGTCAAGACAGCACTCTAGAGGCTTCTGAACTGCTGCTGCAGAGGGGCTCAGAGCTGCCCGGGTTAATTATGATCTCCAGGATTGGTTTTCCAGATTCTACTTTGATTCCATAAGAAATGCCACTCAACTGTTTTTTGTCTTGTTTTCCTTTGATTTCTTTTCATTTTAATTAAGCTGCCTACCATTGGTTTCTGTTGCTTGCAACCAAACAACCCTGACCAATATATTGCAAAAGGCCCAGAGTAAGCAGACCCAGGAAGCAGCACGCCTCACAAAATGGAGTCCTAGCAAGCCTTCTTTCCCTCCGCATACAGAGCATCAGATTCGGGAGCACTTCCTACAAGTTCCCTTTAATCTCACGGACACACAAACTGCCACAAAGATGGATTTGTCACCAGACAGGTCCACTTCAGACTCAGTTCGAGGAGGTTTCCACACTCATGTCCTGAATGGGTCTCATGATGAAGTTGTTTCGGCAATAAAGTGGTTTCAGGGTACCGATTCTGAGCACATCTCTCATTGAGATGGCAGTGGTAGCCTGGGCTCTTCTGCACTGTGTCCTGTTAGTACGTGCCGACCACCTAGGGTTACATGATTTGCTGCCACCATTTATCTGGAAAGTGAGTCCTGCAGGGGATGGAGTGTTTCAAATGCAACATCTTCTGGGAACAGAGTGGGGTATGGTGAGGTGAGAAGGCAGGAATAGGAGCCAAGGGACCTGACGTCTGGAGCCAGCCCTGACAACCTGAGTGACTTTGGCTCTCTTCATTCATCCCTCTTAGATTGCTAAACCTAGCTGATTAAAATTGAAGACTCTGGAAGGCAGTCTGGTGTAGTAGCAATCAGACAAACCTGGTTTCTAGCTCTGACTCCACTCCTCCTGTTGGGCAAGTCACTTTAACCATTCTGAATCTCAAAGGTCATGCTCTTGTTAAATATTCTGATGAGGGAAAGCACAAGTGCATGTGGAAGTGCTTGGTGCAATGCCTGGCACATATTAAGCACTGAATACATGATGGTTGCTGCCTGTGATGGTTCATTTTATGTGTCAACTAGGTTACGGTATGGTGCCCAGCTGTCTGGTCAAACACGCATCTAGATGTTGCTGTAAAAGTATTTTATGGATGTAATTAACATTAATAATCAGTTGGCTTTAATTACTGTCAATAATGTGGGTGGGCCCCATCTAATCAGTTGAAGGCCTTAAGAGCAAAAACCAACTTTCCTGGAAAAGAAGGAATTCTGCCTCAAGATTGTAACTTAGAAATCCTGCCTGAGTTTCCAGTCTGCTGGCCTGTCTTGTGGATTTCAGACTTGTTAGTCCCCACAATTCCTTAAAATAACTATCTATCCCTCCAACCATCCTATTGGTTCTGTTTCTCTGAAGAGTCCTGATTGATACACTGTCCTTGCTTCTTGTCCAAGACCCCTTCAAAAATATTCACAAACCTATCACAACATTTTTGGACTGAGGAACTCTTAAAAGAAACCTTAGGTATCTACTGAAGTAATTCAGAACTCTGCTGGTATAACGAAGAATGCAGCAAATACAAGTGACCTAGAGCCAGCCAGCATCAGGTTCCAATCCTGCCTGCCACTCTCTCTTAAGACCCTGGGCACGATGCTCAACTACTCCTGGTCACAGGTTCCCCATCTGTAAAACGGAGATGACAACGCTTCTCTCTCATCAACCAGGGTTGCCGTGAGGATGAAATTAAATATTGACTCCAGAGCCTGACACGGGGCCTGACTTAGAATAACTGATTAACAAATGAGCCCCCTTCCCCTTTCGGGCTCAGCTTACTGGTGGGCCTGTAGCAAGAGCATGGGCGAGGGCAGAGGATTCAGAAAAGGCAACAGATTGCTTACAGCCAGGATAGATTTTTGGCTTGCTAGGCTGCTTGTTTATGGAAACAGAGTTTATTAGATCTCAGTCTCCAGCCAACTCGGAGTCGCTCTTCATGTCAAAGACAATTCAGGTGTTCCTGATGGTAAGTTCACCCCCTTCCAGTCTGGCGGAGCCGACCAGAGGGAAAACTGTGAGCTGGGCAGTGTCCATCTTCAAAGTCCCCCAGTGTCCCCTACTGTGCATCCTCTTCCCCCAGCCTCTCCTCTCAACTGGCTTCAGTATGCGAATAGCTCATAGCCTGTTTTGCTCCCACCTGGTGAAGCTTGTGAGCGGGGGAGACAACGTGAGTGAGTAGCGAGGCTTCTTACGCCAACCTAAGGGAGGAAGCGGGCAGAGACTGTAGGCTTTCACGGGGCTCAGCATTAAGTCAAAGAAACAGCACGGAAGGGTGTTTGGTAGATGGGCTTCCTGGTGTTTAAAATTACCAAACCCCAAGACTGACTGATCCTGGCGGTGGATCGTGCGTGTACACACGTGTACACATACATACACACAAATGCACACACACAACCCCCTGCCTCTCTTGCTCTGTCTTTTTAACTCCATCCTTTACCCTGGAGGCAAGTCTCTGTCACCAGGGAAACAGCCCAGGTGCCCGGCTTGAAGAGCTTATGGGAAAATGTCTCAGAGAAATAAGGAACAAGGATGCACCGCATGGCTCTTACAACTGCCTCTCATCGCAGGTAAAGATGAGAGCTCTGGGGCCAGGCTGCTGAGGTTTGCATCCCGGCTGAGTACCTCACCTCTCCGTTCCACAGTTTCTGTATCTGTGAGGATGGGGATGGTGATGACAGCATTAATCTCAGATGGTGTTTGTGAGGATCAAATGAGTCCCCATATGTAACGTGCTTAAACTGCCCGGCAGAGAATAAGCACTCCACACATACTGGCCGTGATTAGGACTGCCTGCCCATCTTCTCGTGCCAGCTTGACTGTGGTCCCCAAGGCTGGCGCCAACGCTGGCCTTTCCCCACCGTCCAAGGTCCTGCCAGAACCGACTTTACCACTTTATTCCTTCATTTTTTCATGTCCTCACTCATTCCACCACATGCCAGGCACGGTGTAAGCACTTGGGATCCATCAGTAAACAGAACAGGCAGGAACTCCTGCTCTCATGCAGACGACATAGTGGAGAGGGAGACAGATAATAAGAACACTAATTACATAGTATGTCAGAAAGTGAGAATTGCTGTGAGAGAATGGAGCTGGCTAAGGGGCATCAGCAATGCCAGAAGGGGGAAATGGGCTGAAATTTTAAATAGGGTGGTCCAGACAGGCCTCCCTCATGGAGAAGGGGATATTTAAGCAAACACCTGGAGTAGGTGAGGGAGCAGGTCATGTGGTGATCTAGGGCAAGAGCTTTCTGGGCTGAAGAAACAGTCAGTGCAAAGGCCTTAATGACAACAGCGCAGTAAGGGACAGGGAGGCCACCTAGAAATGGGGCAGGAGGCAATGGGGGAGAGAGGGAGTGCTGCAGATCATACAGGCCTTGTAGATCACTGAAGGCGGTGGTGGGCAAAAGAACATTCCCCCCCAAAGATATCCATGTCCTAATCCCAGAAACCTGTGGCTATGTTACCTCACAGGGCAAAAGGGACTTTGCAGATGTGATTAAGTGAAAGAGGTTGAGATGGGAAGCTTATCCTGGATTGTCTGGGTGGATACAATGTAACTGTAAGGGTCCTTATAAGAGGGAGGCAGGAGGGTTAGTGTCAGAGGAGACGAGATGATGGAAGTAGAGGTTGGAGTGATGCGGCCATGAGCCAAAGAATGTGGGTGGCCCCTAGAAGTCAAGAAAACAGATTCTCCCCTACAGTCACCAGGAAATGCAGCCCTGCCAACACCTTGATTTCAGCCCTGTAAGACTCTTTCCAGAGTGTGGACCTCTAGATCTGAAAGATCATACATTTGTGCTGTTTTAAGCCACCACGTTTGTGGAATTTGTTATAGCAGCCAGAGGAAACTAACACAAAGGTCTTGGGATTTTACTCTTGGTGAGATGGGGAGCCACAGGGGAACTCTGACCTCGGGAGTGAGATGATCTGTTTTCCATGTTAAAAGAATCCCTCTGGCTGCTGTGTTGATGGCAGACTGTAGTACTGCACAGGTGGAAGTGGGGAGATCAATGGGGAGGCCCTTGAGGTAATATAGGTAAGATACCTTGGGTCAGGATAGTAATAGTGAAGGAGATAAGAACTGGCTTAGCACTAGAGCCAACAGGATTTCCTTATCCACTGGATGTGGGGCATATAAACCAAGGCTCTTGGTTTACAGAACAGGAAGGCTGGAGTTGCCATCGACTGGCATGGAGGAGTAGACTTTTTGGGGAAGATCAGGACTTAGGTTTTGAACAGTTCATTTGAGACGTTTATGAGAAAATAAAGCGGAGACATTGAGGAGGCTGTTGGACATGTGAGTTTTGAAATCAAGAGACAGGGCTAGGTGGAGACATTTTGGGGATCAGTGGGAGATATATTTAAAGCCATGAGACTGAACAATAACCCCAAGGGAGTGAGGGGAGAAGGAGAAGAGAAGTAGCTGGCAGTGGGAACTACAGGGAGGGATGAATGAGGTCGAAAAACAACCAGGAGACAGTGACGTATTTCTATAAGCCAAGAGAAAAAAATGCATCTCAAAGAGGAGTCATCAGCAGTCAAATGCTGCTGAGAAGTCAAGTAAGATGAGAACCGCGCTTGATGGTCAGATTTTGGCAACGTGGAGGTCACTGGTGGCTTCTTCCTTGGTTGCTGGCACATGGAATAGGACCTAAAGTACCAGCCAAGACCAGTTAATGGGCAGGTGTGTGGGCAATGGCCATTTAGAGCAGGATCTCCCTCGTTCTGCAGAAACAAACCAAGTCAACACAAGGACAGGCTGAATCGCCATGTCACCATGCTGGTCCCTCGTTCCCCATCCTGAATGCCCGCCGGTGGCCAGATAGGGGCTGGCCACAGTGGCAGAAGCAGGGATGTTTGGAGAGGCCAGGATAATGGACCGAGAAGTGGGAACCTTACAATATGGCAAAAATATACCACCTTGTGAGATAAGTACCTTTGCTGTAAAGAACATCTGGTTTCATCATAAGTGATTCGAGATTTGGAAAAACTGACCCATGAGGTCCCCAGGAGAGGAAATAAATAGAACCCTATGACTAACATCTACTGCTTAACAATGAGCTAGGGGCTAGGAGAAGAAGCCCATGTTTTCCAATTAGACCCTTCTACGGGGCCCACAAATGGTCACAACTTGCCTGAAAACGGGATTTGAAGTTTCCATCAAAGGATCAACTAACTCCTATGTCTCTACTCCTATGCGTTCTATTCTACTCAGAATTCCCTGAAACAAATTCTTCCTCATTCACTTGGTGTGGATTTGGTATTGCCAACCCAAGTTGGTGTCATCTTTAGAAAGCACAATTAGAAAAATAATCTACTTCTGATGTAAACAGAAATGAGACAGCACAGTGGCGTTCAAACAAGGAGAAGTGGCTTTGGAATTATCTCCTGTTTGGATCTGCCTAGACTGGAGGGGGAAGGGAGCAAACTCAGACAGCTGCGGGGCCCGAGGGGGCAGGATGATGGATGGCGGGGGACACCGGCTTCAGTGCTGGGGGGACAAAGGGAGAAGCAGAGCAAGGGACGGGATGAACTGGGAGTCCACGCCTCGCACCTTTGTGCTCTTCACGTCCAGCTGCGTGGCTGCCATGTGGGATCATGGAATCAATGTCGCCAGATATTCTGATGTTTCAAGAGGAGCCAACTAACACACATTTCCCAACACGTTTGAGGGCTGGATGTCTTTCAAAGGGATGCCAGTTTGAAGGGAGGGTGAAGAGCGAGAAAAAGCATGGTCGTTTTAATCAGATGATGTAGATTCTATCTTAACTCCATCGCTTCACTAATTGTGTAATCATGGGCAATTTTCTTAACTCTCTGGGCTTTTGTTTCCTTATCTTGATAACAATAAATACTTCACAGACTTGGTTATTTAGAGAACTAAGATAATATATTCATTAATGAATATTCATGAAGCCAGACATAGATATTAGGTCCAGAGCTGAATGAGCAGATATAACCTTTGTCCTTACAGAGCTCAAAGTGTAGGGCTCCCTGGTGCCGAGTCAAGAAGAGCTTCCTACCACTGTTCTGCCTAAGAAGCAGAGGGGTTCTACGTATTTGCAAAGCTTTGGAAATAAGAAAGCATATAGGATTTGGGGAAACTGAATTTCTTAGATCGTGCCTGGTACATTGTAGGTGGTCAATAATGATAACAAAAAGTGCTTGTGTATTCAGTATCAAGCACTATGCATTACTTCTTCAATCATGGCAACCTATGATAAAGGTACTAGTGCTCCCAGCTTACCAATGAAGACATTAAAACTCAGAGAGTTTATGTAATTTGCCTTATAAATAGCTAGTAGTTACCATCATCATCAGATGATGATAATAATCATTATTGTCTTAATTAAGGCTGCACTAGCTTAGAAAAAACCTGGAAAGATCAATAATCACAGGATCTATTTGGGCCAAGTCTGTTGATATGGTGAATCTGCACCTGGAGCAACGAGCTTCTTGGAGTTCATGGATCAAGGCAGCTGGTAGCGAGAGTGGTTAGGAATGGAACGGAGGGAGACGGCAGGAGGCTCCAGTCTGCATGCTTATGCTCCTTTAACGGCCATCTCATCCCCATGGAGGACGCTACCTCATAGCAGCTAACTACATTTTGGAAACGCAGAGACATGTGCACTGACCTATTGGCTTAGTGAGCCTCCTACACTGCCAATTTCCTTCCTTACTGCCCATGAGCTTCTCAAACTACTATAGTCTGCCATTGACTCCTTGGATCTGGCCAAGGTCAAAAATGTCCCCATCACTGTCAAATCTAATAGACTTCTCCATTCTCATCTTTCTTCACTCCGCTCTGCATTTGGTGTTAATCACGACTCCCTCTGCTCTTAGCTTGAGAACACCATCCCAGAATTCTGGAGAGCATCTTCCCACTCTCTCTAGCTTTGATCAGGGTAATTGCTTTGTGCATCAGCCCTCTCGATGTTGGTTACCATTCAGGTACCTCTTGTTGCCTCTACTCCTTGAGCAGAAGGGGGGGATCCTCGATCTCTGCCCATGTGAGCTTCTGCTCCCGTAACAGAATTGGCTGAGCTGATTTCTTTGTGGCGGTGCAATGAGTGGCTGAGGCCAATGCAGACAAGTGACAAACCGCTGGGAACCATGAGCTGAAGGCACCGGGGCTGCTGTCAGAATGCCAGGAGAGAACAAGACTTGTCAGCTCTCAGAGCCCTGGATTTCCACAGCCCAGCTCCACAGCATCAAATGTCAGAGATCCCACTGTTTAATCAAACCTGAGTAGCAAGAAGTCCAAGCGGTTCTTGTACAAGTTCCCCGGGACTCACTCATAGGAAAGATACATTAAGAGGGCATGGGAAGAGGCAAAGAAACTTGTGCTGGAGTGTACGTCTGTTTCAGAAGCCCCAGAACTCATCACTCATCACTCTGTGTACAGCCAATGAGAGGAGCTTGCCTCTGCACCTCCCTGGTCCACCTTTGCTGGCCTTGACGTGTCCCCCTTGACAAGGGACCTGCATCTTTTTGGGGCTCACTCATCCTGGACTGCTTTGCTCACTGGGGATGGCTGGTGGCAGCGGTGGTAATAACACGCAGATGACATGCTTATGTACCTATCAGCTTTGCCAGGCTTGAGGTCAGGGACGAGCCTCGTTCATGGCTCTGTTTCTAGCGCCAGCAGAGTGCCAGCACAGAGTAGGCACTCAATAAATGCACAGGGAATGAAGGAATCAATCGGTAGTAGTCATATGCAGGAGAGAGGATGGTACTATAA
This sequence comes from Diceros bicornis minor, assembly GCF_020826845.1. Lineage (NCBI taxonomy): Eukaryota > Metazoa > Chordata > Mammalia > Perissodactyla > Rhinocerotidae > Diceros > Diceros bicornis. The sequence goes on along the minus strand of NC_080764.1, from coordinate 15,843,653 downwards.
AAGAGGGTCCTTTGTAAATGACAGAGAGCTGGGTTGAAATCGTAGTTCTGCCACTTAAAATACATAGGACCTTTGGGCAAATTTATCTTCTGCATTTTAATCTTCTCACTTGTATAATGGGAATAAAAGCACTTAACATCGACTAGGTTGTCATCAAAAAGATAACATCTGTCAGGGGCTTAGCACAGCTCCTGGTCCTGGGAGGCCCCTTGTAACCATGTGTCTCTTCCTTCCTCGGTCCTTCACAGACAGTAGGTCATGCACATTCTCCTGTGATGCTCACAAGGAGTAGATGGGCATTGGGGTGATCCCTGTTTGAAGAGAAAAGCATGGGTCCGAGATTCACCCATACTTTTCTGATTGCAGCTTATCCCGAGAACTAGTGTGTGGGCACGGAGCAAACTGAACCCATGAGCGAGCTGGCAGATGGTGAGGGGCAGGGCTAATGCAGACACAGATGTTATCAACTAGTGTGGGGCAAGGAAGGGTGTGTGTGTGTGCACGTGCACGTGTGCAAGGCTATGAGAAGCCCCCTTGCCTCCAGCTGCCCGCCACACACCTTTAAACTACCTAGCTTCAGTAGTTCTAGATGTAAGCGTGGCTTTCAACCAGAGCAATGGGAAATCATCTGAATAACACCTCTGAGCACTTAGCCGCCTACCTCAGGGCAGAGAGGAGGGAAGAGCTGAGTTAAGCTGTGCTTGTTATCTGCGCTGATAACTGTGGAGGCACACCCTGCATAGCCCATCCTAGTCCCTTCCTCCCATCCCCGAACATGGAGGCCAGGTAATAAGGTTTGCTCGGATTCTATTATAGTTGCCTAGGAAATGAGTTCCTGGCGGACAGGCTTCCAGGAGGTGTGTGGGGACAACAGCAAGGACTTGCATATGAGGGAGATAAGGCTGCCCACAGAGAGTGTAACCGTAAAATACACACATAATGGATCCAGTCAGAGACGGGCAGTCATTTGGAGAGCCAGGAGGGCTCCCAGACCCCAGCCAGATCTGGTGGCTCCTAAATTGAAGGCATTAACATATCCAGAGGCAGAACCTGTTAGTCAGAGAGGGGTAGGAAAGAAAGAGAAGCTGAGAACGAGCTTTGGGGGCAAATTTTAGAGAAAAGCTATAGTTTATGGTGCCACGCTCCTATAATCCCCTACATTCCTATTCACTCCTATTTAATGACCCCATTGCCCTGCCAATGTTTACCGTTAGCAATCATCGCTAAACATCAGGAGTGCTTTCTGTGAGCTGGCACCATGTTAAATGCTGGCTGTGGGTCAGGGGAGGGGCAGTCAACAGCTCTGTGACGAGAATGGCAGCTCTGGAGCAGATTGCCCTGATGCAGGTCCTACCTAGACACTCAGCAGCTTGTACTCGCAAGCAAGTTACATCTTTGTGCCCCAGTTCTCCCCTCTGTGAGCTGCGGATAGTACTAGTACCTGGGCTGTGGGGTTCTGTGAGGATTAAATAGCTTATCTCATGTAGAGGTATGACAGTCCTCCAACGCATAGAACGCACTTGATAAATACAACTCGCGACAATGATCGTGGCCATGATGACGATGGTGGAGGCGGGGCCATCAGGCAACTGGATCGATAAACAGGTTAAGCACAGAAGCCTTTGAAAAAGCCCAGGATACACTAGTTATCCACTTAGTAACGCCGTGCCCGTGAGCATGTTACTTAGCCCAAACACTCTCGTCTGTAAAATGAATTATAGGTGAGGTTAAATGACAAAATCCATGCGAAAGTGCTTGTAACAGTGCTTGGCACACAGTAAGTGCTCAATAAATGTTAAATGTTATAGAAATAGTGGAATTAAAATGATGAATTAACCCAGGGAAATGCCACCTGGTAATGTCCCTTGGCAGGAAGCCAGTGGCCTTGCTTGGTGCCACCTCTACCTGGCCTTGTTCAGATTTCTGCACTCATTCAACAAATATTTATAGAGCGGCCATTAGGTGCCAGGGGAAATGGGATGGGGGTGGGTGGTTAGACGCCATCCTGGAGAGAACAGAACAAAACTGAAATTTGTCATCCCTGTACACGGTCAGAATAGTAGTCTCTGCCTAGGGTGGCACGTTTGTCCCCAGAAAGCAAAGGCAACGTTTGCAAAACAAAGCAGGGATGTTTTGAGCCTCAGGCATTGAACACAGATGAGGATTCTGGAGGGTTAGTGAAAGAGGTGAGAACCTGCCCCAGGCTCATGGACCAGGAAAGTCCCAGCTGAGGGGAGCTGCCTAGGCCTCCCACCTTGGATCCCTCTGCCTTCTGGAACCTTCCTCGAACATGCCATGATATTTCATACCTTTATATGCATTAGTCCTTCAAGTCTAAACTCTACTATCACCTCTTTTTCGAGGCCTTCTCTGTCCACCCACATTGGGTCATCTGCTTTGAGCTCCTGTATCTTTTCTTTCTGTATCTGTATTGATAACAAGAACAGCAGCAGCTCTGACAGCTGGAGTGCCCTGTAGAATGTAAACCCCACGAGGGCAAGAACCTGGCCTGTGCTGTTCACTGTGAGAGCCCAGTGCCTAGAACAGTGCCTGGCCACAGCAGACAGGTCATGTATATTCGTGGAATGTGGAGTGTTCCAGGCATTGTGCTGGGTGCTTCTCAAATCCCATTGCATTTAATCTTCCCAAGATCTTACGAGGGAAGAAGTAATATGATCCCATTTCACAGATGAAGAAACAGAAGTTAAGTATCCTTCCCAAGGTCAAGTAAATGCTGAGTAAGGAGTACTCAGCGTTGAAATGCAGGGTGGGAATGACTCCAGGGACTGCACGGTCACAGTGCAGCACACAGCCTTGCACACAGCAGGTGCTCACTAAATATCTTCTTGAATGAATGAATAGGAGTATATAGTTTCTCATTTCATATGGAAAAAAAACTGAGATGGTTCTATCAAGTTACCCCTATGAAGTACCAAAGGTGGCAGAGTTTGCAGTGGTAGCAGTTATGGGTGGGGGCCAGCAAAGTTCAATTCTGAGTGCTGTGAATAGGCCAAAGGCCAGAAGATTAACTCCTGTTGAACACCTACTATACCCCCACAAGAGGCTACTATTTACCCCTTTGTGAACTGAGGAAACCGAGCGTTGGGGAGACTAAGTAAGCTGCCCCAAGTCACATACTTGATAAGCGTGGCGGAACTGGGATTCAAAGGCAGGTCTGCGAGACTTCTGCCATGCCCTACTGAATTCCACTTGACATTTCTCAAATCAAGAGTGAAAGCTGCACTTCTTGAAGCTCTTTAGAAGAAACAGGTGAAGGGGTGGGAGAGAGATTTTAGTGCAACTCTGCAGCTATGTCCATGCATATAACTGATTTCATTATTTTCCAATTGATCTGTTTGTTTTTGCTGTAATCTTAGCTGGTTGCTAAGCAACTGCTCAGGGAGCTATGCTGCTGAACTTTTTTGGGTAACCAAGTAGGCCCCCCAAAAAGGGTGATATGAGTAAGTGTTTGGGGGTGCCATCAGCCTGCTCCCGTATCCTGGGGTGTAGAGTGATCTGGCTTCTTCCATTAGCGAGAGACTATTCCTCATCTGACACTGACATTGAACCTCCCTGGGGCCTCAGTTTGGTCACCTGTAGTGGCACTTATTTCACGGAGAAGTTTGATGAACAGAGGCAATATAAACAAAGCAGCTGGCAGGGGTGCTGGCACACAGTAGGGGCTCAATAAATCGTAACTATCATCATTGCAACTATCATTGTTTTTAATATTAATATTTTATAACAAAGCTTGGGTAGAGCATGTTGTTGGACAGCCATGCTGAAGAAGTCAGTCTCTAGGAGGGTCCGCTGGCCTTGTTGGGGTGCACAGCTACCGTGACAAACAGTACCCCAACCTCATCCCAAATCAGGGAAACACATCTGCTTCTAGTGTGTGATCAGAAACAAACTCATCCCACTCACTGGCAAAATGTTCCTTAAGCCAACGGCAAGTCAATATGGTTATCTTCATACGAAAAAGACAGTGCGTGCTTATTTGCGGCTTCTGAATCATATCCCTTACCAGTTCTCAAAATTCTGCTGCCTAGGAATTATCTAGGTCAGAGGTCACAAGCATGGTCTGGAGGTGGGGTGACAGGTTCTACGCAGCCTGAAGACGTGTTTGGCTCAACAGCATTTAAGTTTTTTAAAAAAAAATTAGTTGTCCCGATTTCCAGCTCCTTTTGAAAATGTGAAGACCTTAGACCTGACCCCCCTCCCCACACCCCAGAGCAATAATTCCACAATTGGAGCGACTGAGACGCGGGCTGTGGTTTCCCTAGTGAATCATACTCAGCATTCTTGGCTCCTTGAGGCCAAGGTCCTGGTAAGTCCATTTCTTCATTTTACAGTGAGGAAAAAAAAATAGAATTGTTGGAAGTCACACAGTTTGCTACGGCAAAGAGCGCGAGCGGGAACGAGGATTCCTGGGTCTCAGCCAGTGCCCTGTCCACCATAACTTTCAAAGCCAATGCCATGATATCCTGCTCAGTCCAGGAAGGACATGGGCACAGCAGACCAAGAGGACGCCAGCATGAGAAACGGGCCAAAGCAGGCAGGACTCCTGGGCACAGGCTTTGCAAAGGAAGTCTCAGGTGGCAGCATCTGAAAGAGCTTCCCTGTCTCCCCTTTCAAAGTCCAGACACCTCTGCAGACAGTTATTGATTTCAGCTGCAGACTTTCTCGCCTGCCTATCTATCTGTCTCCACTGCTACTTCAGATCCCGGGGCATCCATCATCTCTCACCTGGATTAGTGCAACAGTCCCCTAACTTAACCCCTTCCTCTGGTCCTACTGACGTGATCCTTCTGTGATGCAACTAGAATGATCTTCCTTAAATGCACATCTAATCACACCATTCTCTCCGTGATTTTCCCTTGTCCCCCTCCCTTATCAAGTCCAGACTCCTGAGCATGTTTTGTGAGAAGACCTGTGGGACCCACCCTGGCTTACATTTCTGGCCACATCATCTCTTTCTGTTCTCCCCAGCAAGCCTCCAGCCACCCTGCATCTCTGGAACGGATCTCTCTCTCTACCTGGAACACCACCACCTCTACTGGCTAACTCAACCCAGCCTTCAGGCCTCTGTTTAGATCTAACTTCTTCAGGATATGCTTTCCTAAGCTCCTTCCACCCCCAGATTAGGTTAATACCATCTGGACACCCCCATCACAGTACCTAAATAACTTTATTGAACTTGCATCTTTAACTAACTGTTGTTCCCCCTGGTCTATAAGCTCTGGGATTCATAGATCACATCTGTGTGGTTCACAGATATGGGAGCACACAGTAGGTGCCTTATAAATGTTTACCCACTAAATGAATGAAAAGATAAATGGATATTGTGGATGGAGAAGAAAAATTAGGAAAGTCACAGTAACTTTTCACTCTAGATGGGCAAGCCACTTGACTTTTCTGGTCTCGGTTTCCACATGTGTACTAAAAGAGGCCTGGACAAGATCATTTATTCTCAACTCAGGGTCTCTGGAATGCCATAAGGCCTGTGAATAAAGTAGTGGAGTTTTAGGAGCAATTTATAATATTTCAAAACCCCCGAGAGGAACCACACACCTTCCTGTGATGAGCTGGCTACAGCCCACTAAAACCTCAGGTGACTCTGCGTTAAGACAATATTAATTACTGGGCAACACGGGGTACCTCATGTGGAGTAAGGGCTTCAGGAGCAATTAATGGTGTCTTTGATCAATAAAACATAGGAAGAGTACATAAAAACAGTCTGTTCATGTGTAATGTTTTTCAAAACACCATGACCAAGAGGTAAAATAATAAAATACTGCTTGGATGGGGAGAGTAGAGACCACAGACTTTCAAGATGGGGTCAGTTCACTTAACTGGTCAGAGAGAAGGCCCCTCAGGTGTTCCAGTGGATGAGCCCCAGAAGGGTGGACGACGTGCTATGGCCCAATCCTGAAGCCTCTCTCTTCTTGGTTGAGGGCGGCCCTCACCCCCACCATCTGTTCCTTTGGGAGCCCTGCCTGACGCCCAGAGCCTGCCATCCTGCAAGCTGATGAGGTTTCACAATCTACAGGCTTTGGGCTGAACGCCCTGTCTGGCCACACGGGGGCGCCCTCACCACACACACTGGTATTCCGAGGCCCAGCTGGAGTGGGAGCTGGGAGACAGATCCGATCCTGGAACCCTGTGGGGTCAGGAGATGGGGTTCTCAGTGCTTTGTACCACAGTGGATGATCCTTGGGAAGATGCCTCCCACCCTCCCTGACCAAGGATATGCTGCCCTGGGGTTGCCCACTCTGCTGTTCTCAAGAGATTGGCTGGGGGGGCTCCTCCCGCTCACAGGGGAGGGATCGATGCTACGAACACCCAGGAGAACCCTGGAAGGAAACCCGATTCAGAACGTGGATGGAGAACACAGCTGCCTTGCCCAGAGAGAGCAGAGAAGGGAGGGCACGCATATCACACTATGCTCTGACTTCAGTACAAGAGGTTTAAACTCTTTTGGAAGCTGTTTTAAGAGTGACAGAGGAGCCGGCCCCGTGGCTTAGCGGTTAAGTGCACGCGCTCCGCTGCTGGCGGCCCGGGCTCGGATCCCGGGCATGCACCAACGCACCGCTTCTCTGGCCATGCTGAGGCCGCGTCCCACATACAGCAACTAGGATGTGCAGCTGTGACATACAACTATCTACTGGGGCTTTGGGGGAAAAAAATAAATAAATAAAATTAAAAAAAAAAAAAAGAGTGACAGAGATACTAAGAGAAAGACAGAGACAGAGAGACAGATAGACAGACAGACATGCACACTCTCACATATACACAAAAGGAAGGAGGGAGGGCAAGAGAGAAAGAAATCATATTCTGGCTCATCTGGGAAAGGCAGAAACCCCAGAGCAGGCAGACAAGCATGCGGCAGGGTGGCCTGCAGACTAGGAGACCAACAGACACTGGTTCAAATCCTGGAGCAAGCTCTGTGGACTCGGGCGGGTGACTTGGCTTCCCTGAGCCTAACCGTTCCCCACGGTTAACCATGCCCACCTTTTGAGCTTGACGTGTGGATCAAGCAGGATAATTAATATGTGCAAACCACCTCTCATGGTACCTGGATCCAGGCAAGCACTCACTCGGTAGCAGAGACAATTCATGCTGACAAGTGACAGTAATAAAGGATTTTTAAAGTGTTTGATCACTTACACCTTGTGACTAGTTTTCTCACATGGGCACTTTCGGGCTATATGAATTCGGAAGTCCCTTTCCGTTGAGATTATTTATTATCCCATCATAAATGCCACTCCCCACACAGCCATCTAATAAGTCTTTCATGAGCGGACTGCTCTCTCCTGCCACTGGACGCCTGCCCCTCCACGCGGGGAGACTTGGGAAGGGTCATTGGAGCGTCACCGAGGCAACCTCGGATGTTACTAAGCACATGGCTGCTCTGGAGTCAGGCTGGTGGTGCTGTGACCCTGGCTCCCACTTGCCTAGGTGTGTAACCTTGGCTACCGGCTTATAGTCTCACTTCCACAGCATCCCATTGGGAAAATGAAGATGATAATAGCACCCACGGCAGGGACTGGGCGGGGAGGGAATGAAATCCTACTTGTCATGCACTCAGAACAGTGCCTGGCACTCAGCAAGCACTTCAATAAATGTCAGCCATCACCATCATGTAGGTTTGTTTTACAGCATAGGCAGTGACTTTCTAGAATGGTGAGATGAGGGTTATCGGATCTAAAACTGGAAGAGGGATGGTATGTTTTCATAGAAGTTATAAAAAGAACATTAGACTGGGAGACCAAAGAGGCGTCTCCTAGACCAAGCTCTGCCACTAATGTTTCACTACGCAAACTGGGGTTCTAGTCTGTTCATCAGGAAAATGAAGACCTTGAATTGCCTAACGGCCCCTCCAAGGCTGGCAGTCAGGAGGTCTCTCTCTGGGTGGACTTGGGCAGGTCCCGTCCCCTTACTGGGTCTCGGCTGCGCCATCTATAAGAGGAAAGTGTTGGACTGGACGATGACCCTAGGGGCCGTTCTGGTCCGGCACCGCACCAGCCTGTGCCCCAGGGGTCCTCACCTGAGGTACTCATAGAGCCCGTACATGGGCAGGAAGTCGATGTCAGACAGGAACATGTAGGGCGTGCCGACATGCTTCATGGCCACGTTGCGCAGCAGGTTCACAGGGTAAAACTGGCCCTCCTTGTACACGATGTGGTAGGCCACGTTGTGGCGGCTCATGAGCACCTCGGAGCCCTGTGCGTAGCGGAGGAACTGTTGGGCCTCGGCGTCCGACAGGTAGAGGGCCAGGCTGATGGGCCCCTCCCAGTGCTTGCAGATGGCCTCGAGCATCTGGAGCCTGGGGGAGACAGGGGAGGTGAGCCACGGGGGAGGTGAGCCTCAGGGATCTTACCCTATCATCTGCCCGGCCTCCTGGGGGGCCTCTAACTCTATCCAAACTTGGTCAACCAGTTCTGAATCCAAATCCGTCCTCCAAACTTGAATCACTGTGTGATGGGGGCAAATCACCAAATCTCAGTTCCTTTATCTATAAAATGGGCATAAAAATACTTACCTTGTTGGTTCTCATCTTTATATGCTTCCAACTGAATGAGTGATATCAAGAGTTATATCCATGATAAGCCTTTTCTTTTCAGACTCCTTCTCTTTTCAACAGGGGGTGGGGAAAATCATATCAAATGATGTAAAATCCCCTTCCAGCTCAACACTCCTATCCCTCTCCTTCTCCCTCAGCAAAGGTGTACAACAGCTCTACACTCTCCTAAAGCAGTAACCAGCCATAGAAGATGTAGCCAGACTGAGGCCATGAGTTCCAAGGAGCATTAACACAAGCAGTAAGAACAAGAGTAATAATAACCACAATTACCCACTCATTACTATGTACCAGACGACTTTCCAGAATTCTCCCAACAACCCTATGCACCAGCTGTCATTTTCCCCATTTTCCTGATGAAGGAATTGAGGCTCCAGATATCCAGTCAGCTTTGATTCTTGGACTTGGCCAGACATGTGGAGACAGGTACCTGGACAGGGCCTTGGAGATGGTGAGAGGATAATAATACTGGGTTTTTGGCAAAGGGAATGGAAAAACGTGTGAATGCTGGGGACAAAGTATGCCTAGTGTGAACCTGTCTTCACTTTCCAGAGCCATTCTTGCCCCAGGGCACCAGCCAATTCTGCAAGGCTACCTGAGAGGCACCAAGCTAAGGAGAGTGGAGAAAGAACAGAGTCCAGAGAAAAAACAAAGGTGTTTCCAGCAGAGTGGGCTCTGCAGAAATATTTCAAGTGAAATCTATAAGGATGTTTTTCTTTTCAAAGGCATTAGAAGTGCCTAGTACCTAAAACCTATGGTTAAGAAACAGCAAAAACCTATTTCAATTTTTTTTTCCCTACCCAGCAAGAGGTACATAATCAGCAGTCTCCTGGTCAGAATGCCCACTTTATTCAGATGATTACCAGGAAATAGATTCCATGCATTTCCATGCTTCTAAACAAAAGAAAATGGGCACACCTATCTGTGTCAATGGCTTTCTCGACAGACTTGCAAGGCTTTCCTCTCAGTAATTCTGTGAATTGGTATTGCCCAGATTTGCATCCTCTCTCACTACAGAGGATTAATATATTCATAGGGGTAAAATGCCCTCCATTTCTCATACTTTATAACACCTGCTAATCAAATGGACCAAAGCCGGTTTTTTAAGAGGCATGACATTCTCCACAATGCCTAAGCTCCCTGAAATTTGCGTTTGGCCTCTGCTACAGGCCCTGGTCTCTGCTGGGCTCTGAGAATCTGGGATTTTGAATTACCCCACTTGCACCTCTGTTTCACTGTCTGCAAAGTGGGAGGACTCTGCATTTGCAAGGGAGAGCTGTGTGCACAAATCCTTTGAGATTTGGGGAGTAAACGGCAAGAATAATTTCTAATATGTGGATATAAGAGCTGCTGGAGGGAGTGGATGTAGGAGGTGTTTGGGTGTGAAGAGAGGCCAGATTCTGCCATGGATTCTCCCACTGACTTGGTTTCTGACTCTGTGTCGTGAGTTTTCCAAGCACGGAGCAAGCCCCCCCGGCGCAGCCCTTCTTTCAAGCTCTGCGAAGAGTTTAGAGTGAGAACAGAGACACAAATACCTCAGGTTCTCAGGAGAAAGGTGCTGCTGACGTCACAACATTACATCCTCATGGGCTTTACAGGAAATGGGGCCAGAGGCTCCATGGAACCTCAGCCAGCAAGAATTAACGATGACACAACCCACCTCTGTTTCCCTGCCACTGGCCCTGACCCCTCCAACCTCTTCACACTTAAAACCGAGCTTTCTGTCAGGACCTGAACAACTGTGACAAACCGAGGTTTCTCATAATGATGATAATGTATAAAATGTGATAACGATATAATAAATTTCTACCATTCATCCGCTGCTTACAGGGTGCCAGCCACATCTTGGTTGTTATCCTTTTTAACACTCACAGTAGCTCTATAAAGTTGAGATTCTCATCACTGTGTTACAGGTGAGGAAGCTCAAGGAGGTGAAGTGACTCCTTTCAAGCCATGGAGCTACAAAGCGGAGGAGTTGGATTCATGCCCAGGTCTGAGCGCAACACCCAGGATCCAGAACATTATTCAGTATGCACTGGTGTTAGGCTGAGAAAAATGTCCTCACGTATCTTCTCCTCATTGTCTGTTTTCCAAACAAGAATCTGTTCTTCTCTGCGTGTCAGCTTCTCTCTATTCCTTCCTCCCCCTCCTCAGTCTTCCTTGGGTCTGCCTCAAAGATCCTCCATTCTCCTGACCTTTCTCCTGGTTGTCTCTCCCCAAACCCATTCCGGAAGGTTCATTCCCGTGTAGCTCTTGTTGACCCAAAGCTCTGCACCGAGTCTTTCTTTGGTCTCTTATGTAGGAAGATGAATGAAGTATCTGGCACAGCAAGGACCTGAGCCAACGGAGAGTGTTTCAAGAGACAAAGATTAATTCTAAAACTACAGAATTATCAGTTTGGAAAGAGTCTTAGAGATTTTTCAGTCTGATTATACCATTTTTATGATGAAAGAGCTCGGCCTTAGAGAGGGGCATGACTTGCTCAAGAGCACACGATGAGTGCGTGGAAGGGCTAACACTGGGACCCACAGTTCTGACTCCTTCCCATGCTTTTCTCCACTTCCCCGTAGAGCCCATCATTGCTTCACGCCGGGAAGAGGAGGGCAAAGGCTCAGGAGAGATGTCTGGCAGATCTAGAAACAGGCAGGAAGTCCTACTGAGACAGAAAGCCTCGTGTGATCTGTGTAGATATAAGGGAGCAGGCAGGGAGATGGAGGGTCAGAACCTAAAAGACCAGGGTTGAAAGGAATTCTAGAAGCTCGGTCAGCCCAAGCAGCCGAGGTAGGTGGCCACTCAGCCTCTGCTGGAATGGGACACTCACTCCGTACAAGGCAGCCGATTCCAATCTGGTACACAGGAGCCAGGTGGGCTGCATGGTACAGAAGTGCAACTGTGGGTTCTGGGGCCAGACAGACCTGGGTTTGAACTCCCAGCTGTGTTAGCATCCCTGAGCAAGTGATGATGGTTCTTTGAGCTTCCGTTTCCACATACGCATACTGAGGATAATAATACCTTTGTAGATTAAAAAATGGCTATAAATCGTTCCTCTCCCTCTATCTACACCCTTTGGTAATACCCTCCCACACTGATGCTGGATTGGCCACATGACTTGCTTTGGTCCAGGGGATATCAGCAAACATGGCACAAGCAGGGGCGTTAAAAAGTGCTTGTTTGGTGGGGCTTGCCTCTAGCTGCTCTGGGACCTTGTGACTGCCACCTCGTGACTGCAAAGTGTTTGGCACAAAGCTAGATACGCAGCAGGCACGCAGCCTACGACAGCTGTAATTTCCTCCTCGGGTTTGATTTCTGCCTTTCAAACGTGCGCTCATCCAACAAATATTGATGGAGTATCTGCAATGGGCAGGTATTGTGCTGGGCCCCAGAAAGAACAAGACAGACCAGGTTCCTGCACTTCTGGAGCCTCTTCCTAGCGGGGGGGAGAAGACAATAAACAAACAGAGATAAATTCAGAGTGAAGTCAGAGCTACAGAGGCAACCAAACAGGAAACAGGATGAAAAGCAATGGTGGGTGAGGGCTGGCCCAGGAAGGCCTGCGAGCAGGTGACATTTGAGACCTGGATAAGGAGAAGGATCTGGCCTTGACAAAGTCTGGGAGAAAAGCTTTCTGAGAAGACGGAACGGTCCTTGGGATAAAACTGAGTTTAGCATGCTCAAGTCAGAAGCAACAGGACCAGTGGGGATGGAACATGGGCAAGTGAGGGGCAGAAAGAGAGATGCAGGTGAGCGAGCAGGTGCCAGGGCATATGGGGACTTGAGGGCCATGCTGGGCTGTAACACCATTCCAAATGCAATAAGAAATCATCAGTGTTTTAATGATGTGACCTGAGATCACTCTGGCTGTTACACAGAGAATTCCCTTTCACTCTCGAGAATGTTGTTTTTCAAACGTGGGCATGCTCAGAATCATTCGGGAGGTTTATTACAATACAGATGCCTGGGCCCACTCTGGAGATTCCTGTTTGGTAGGCCTGGGGTGGGGCCCGAGAATCTGTATTTCTAATAAGTTCCCGGTGAAGCTGTGCTGCCCGCTGGAGCGGCGTGGCTCTAAAGGATGGAGCCCTGTTAGCTCGGCTCACGTTTTCTTTCCTCCACTCGCCGAAAACAGAGAGAAGACCATCAGCCTCCTGCACTAACTTCAGCTTAGTACCTCATGACTTTGTCGAAGGAACACGAAAGAGCAAAGCCTCTCCCGGCCAGGCAGCAAGGATGCTGTAATCAGGATCTGTCCTGGCCAGCCCGCTCCGCTCTTTCAGCCATTCTCATCCACTGCTAGGACGGGAGCGAGGTCTCCTGAGTGGCTGGGAGAGGAGCAGGCCTTTGGCTCCACAGCTGCGGCAGCAACGTTCATTCTTGCTGAACGGAATTCTAGAGGGAGCCGGGCACAGAAGCCCGCACGCCGGCTCTTCTAATTTGCTGTGGCATTCACGTAGGGCCTACTTCTGACTCAAAGGTTTACAAACACACTCGAAATGTTTCTTCAATTAAAAATCAATCCAACAGGCACCAGTCAGCCTGCTGCATCGTAATTGGATGTGTAGGATCGAGTGCAAGGAGGAATTTCTACCGTCTTCACCAGCTTGTGGTACCGCTTTATAATTTTTGATTATGTCCTGCTAAGCATCTCTCGTTAGAGTGTGGAATTTTTTGGGTTCTCTGAGGTATTGTCGGGATGGCAATCCTTGTCACAATGCGTTAGGGGAGATCATGTGCCTGCCATGCTGGGGGATTTGTGTGCTTTGAAGGCAAGGCCTCTGGGGTTAACGTTCGCCGCAGATCTTACAGGTGCTGAGACTTTCTTTTAAGTGGGCTGTGAGGGAAGGTCCTGTTGGGTTTCCCGCAGCCCAGGCCAGGAGGATGCTTCCAGCTGACAACAGAAGGAGGGGCTGTTTTGCCTGTATTCTTTTGTTAATAACAAGTATATACAGAAGGATAGATTTGGGTTGTGAATAATTAAAAAAATTTTCCTTCTAATTGTAAATTCCAGATAGCAAATTTCATAGCCAGCAGAGAGGTTAAAAAAATTAATTAAGGTAAGAGAAACTAATATTTGTTGCACACCCACTACTCACTGGGCACCTTCCGGCCTTTTGTTTCATAAACCCAGACAACAATCTGCGACCTTGACAGTATTATTGCCACTTCACAGATAAGTAAAGTGAGGCTCCAAAAGCCTAAATAACTTGCCCAAGTTCACACAGCTAGTGAGCGGTGCCACTGGACTTTGAACCCGGGTCTTTCTCTCCCTTTTTCCTCTCTATCACCTTACCTCTCCTAAATATCTACCATGTGCAGATACTGTGGTCAGGGTGCTCAGATCCAGCAAATATGTGCCAAGTGCTTTCACAGAGAGTCTCTTGTTTAACCCTAACCAGGACCCTATGAGGCAAAAATTTTTAACCCTCTTTATAGAAGGAGAAAGATACCCAAAGGAGTTAAGTGACTTGCCCAAGATCACTAGCTGAAGAGTAAAGGAGCTGGTGGGATCTGACCCCAGAGCTCTCTGTCTGTAAGTCTAGTGCCCTTCTGTGCAATACCACAAATGTAAAGATTTTGGCCAATAGTGCTAGCATCATTTAGGAAGCCTTGAATCTATGCCAGGGCTAAGTCCTGGGCACGCGTGATCTCATCTGATCGTTACGATGACCTTAGTGGGGAGCCACTGTAATTATTATTCCCAGATTACAGACCAAGAAACCGAGGCTTAAAGAGGTTAAGTGACTTGTCCAAGGGTTAAACTTTGTGGCAGAACCACAAAGACCCCACAGCGTCTGACTCCAGGAACCAAGTTATTCACTGTCGGGCCACTTTTTATTCTGATTAGAAAGTACGTCCGATTTCTTTGCCTCTTTCATTTTCTCCTGAGTTTGGAGGGAGCCACTGGCTACTAAACTTGATTCAGAATATTTTGCTGATATGATAATGATGCATTATTAGGAGGCGTGAATGTCAGTGAGGACAGCCAGGGATGCTCTGAGAGATGGGAACCTGGGATTATCTAGAACTCACTGACTTGGGCAGATTATAGGATCTGAACTTCCGGTATCTCATCCGAGGGGCTTGAGGTGCATTTATGTTGCCTGGAGAATAGAAGACCAAACTAGACCATCGCTGAGCATGAATATTGGGGATTAGACTTTATTTTCATTTTAAATGGCATAGAGGAGAAGGAAAAAGAAATGTGAAAAGAGGTCTGTAATGGCCTGGTGACTTTTACTGTGCTGTTTGGTCGAGCAGAGTGCATGCACCCAGACCGAAAGCTGGGTGAGAAGCCAAAGGGATGCAGAAGTTTAGGGGTGACTCTGGGACACCGGGCTAGGTCAGTGGGGGCCATGGGGCCCCCCTGGGAGCCTGACAGGTTTGAGCTGGAAGGGATGGCCACCTCCCCTGGTTTCGCCAAGGCCCTCTGTAATCCAGGCCCTGCCTACCAGGCCAAGTTCATCTGCTCTCCTCTGCTTCGCCTACACCCTACGCACCCTAAGCTCCAAGCACACTCAGCCCTGTGTGTTCCCCAGTGGACCTGCTGTCCTCTCCCTCCTGTGAATACGCTGCACACTCCACCTTGGGGAGCCTTCCTTCTCTCTCTACGTGCCTTCAACTGTCAGTCTACTCAGCTTCCAACTCAACGCAGGTGACACCTCCCCTCAGACACATCCCCTCTCTCTTCCTTTCTCTGGCCCAGACCAGGATGAGGGCTCCTCCCACGGGCTCTCATAGCATCTCTCTACTGTAAGAACCTGTTACCTGTCTGTGGCAGGCAGAATTCTAAGCTGGCCAAGACTCCTGCCTCCTCGTGTATACACCTTATACAGCCCCCTCCCTCAAGTCTGAGCAGAACCTGGGAATATGATGGAATATTACTCCTGTGATTACGCAACATAACAGACCAGAGAGATTCTCCTGCTGGCTTTGAACAAGTAACCTGCCATACCACGAGAGGGCCACATGACTAAGACATGGGGGTGGCTTCCAGGAGCTCAGAAGGACCCCAGCCCACAGCCAGCAAGGAAACGGACACTTCAGTCCTCGAGCT
Organism: Diceros bicornis minor; assembly: GCF_020826845.1. Classification (NCBI taxonomy): domain Eukaryota; kingdom Metazoa; phylum Chordata; class Mammalia; order Perissodactyla; family Rhinocerotidae; genus Diceros; species Diceros bicornis. The sequence continues at coordinate 15,828,021 of NC_080764.1, read as the reverse complement.
GAATTCTGCCAAAACCTGAACGAGCTTAGGAGTGGACGCCGACTTCCAGAGGAGATCACAGCTCCAGCCAACACCTCGATTTCAGTCCTGAGACCCTGAGCAGAGGACCCTGCTAACACGTATCCAGACTCCTCACCCATGAAACTGTAAGATAATAAATGTGTTTTTTAAGCTGCTGAATCTGTGGTAATTTGTTATATAACCAGTGAAAACTAATATGCTGTCTGAGCCCTGAATACACTATACACTCCTTGAAGGCAGGAATAGGGTCTTATAAATATTCCTGGCCCCAGAAGAGCCTGCCACGCAATAGCAATAGATGCTTACATAATATTTGCTGAGTGATCACGTCAATTTTGGAGACGAGAAAACAAGCCACGAGAAGGGAAAGACCTCGCTTGAGATCACACAAGTCAAGGATGGAGCCAGGATGGACCTCTGTGCTGTCCCTTCTGTCTCATCTGTCCCATCTGTCCTTACCTGTCACCTGGTACGGTCAGCAAGTTCTCTGTGCTTCTGCACAGGAGTCCTGGAGGCCTGTAAATCTCCAGGAAACCACTAGCCAACGAAGCCATTTACTTCCACCAGCAATCATTTGCTAACAAGCGGCGGGACTCACAAAGCCAGGAATCTGCTTCCATAGGCCACACTCAGCATGAGTCACTCCCAGATGCCTCCAGATGTCAGGTTCCGGTCCCTAACCAGAACGCCAGACCACGGGCTATATGTGAACTTTGTCGTGTCTGAGTTTGTGTCTTTCATTTGTTTGCTCATTCGTCAGAGTTTGTGTCTTTCATTTGTTTGCTCATTCGTCAATCATTCATGACTAATAACAAGTGACATTTATTGAACACTTAGTAAGTGTGCCAGGTACTGTTCTCAGCACTTTCCAGGCATTAACTCATGTAATCCTGAAAACAATGCCATGGAATCTCATCCAAAGGCTGGACAGGCATCTCCGAGGTGGTGCGGAGACAGAATGAGCCCAACAAACTCCCTTCCTAATTGTGGGAGCTGACGGGGGATGACATGAAGGAAATCGGGGCAAGGGCAGCCACTGTGGGCCATGTGTAAATCGAAGAGGAAGCCAGTCAGCGGAGGCGGGAGGCGGGCACATAGGACAGCCAGGTGTAGAAAAATTGTGTAGCCCTGAGTGAGTGGCCTCAGGACTTTGAATCCATTTACCTCCTGGCAGCGAGAGAGATGTCTTCAAAAACAGAAATTAGATCACGTAACTTTGTGTAAATTTCTTCAATAACTTCTCACCACGCTTAGAAGAAAATCCAAATATTTTATGAGTTTCTAATGTTCTATAATCTTAATCTCATGCCACTTTCCTCTCGATCCCCTGCTATGCTTCAGCCACAGTGGCCTTCTATTAGGTTTTTGAATCTGCAAAGCCCTCTCCACCACAGAGCCTTTGCACTTGCTGTCTCATCTGCCCGGAAAATTCTTTTCTTAGCAACTCGCATGCCTGACTCCTTTCTCATCCTTCAGGTCTCTGCAGAAATGTCCCCTCTTTAGAGAGACTTCCTCTGACCATACCACCTAAAGAAGGCCCCTCACTTGACATTGTTATTATCTATCTCATTTCCTTTAAAGCACTTATCACAATTATAATCATGTTCCTTAATTACTTGTTGTTGTTTATACTACTAGCCCCATGTTCTCAACCTTGGCTGCACACTGGGAACTTAAAACAAGGCAAGGTCTCCAGCCCACAAAGATTCTTCCTTAACTGGTCTGCAGTGGGGCCTGAACATGAATTTGTTTTAAAGGCTCCCCAGGGGATCTACTTTGTCCCCAGCCAAGGTTGAGAATTGGTTGCACTAGACTGTAAGCCACGGAAGGGCAGGGATCATGTCAGAACTGCCTGGTAGAGGCTCGATGGATGGTTGTCGCATGAGTACATGTATAAGGCAACGGAACAGCAATTGCTTTCCAGCGACGACTGTGCCTCCAGTCTATGTGTCTCCCAGTGATCCTCTTTCTTTTGAGATGATTTGAGGAGTGCTCTATTTTTCAGAATCAATTCTTCCTCTATCCTCAACCACCACCACCACCACCACCACCACCAAAAGACACGAGTCCTCGGTTTTCAGGGCTAGAGAGGGGATGAGACAAGCCCTCGCTCATCAGGCTTCAATATTCCAAGCCTGTGTCCAGGTGAGGAGCCGCAGGGAGGGGACTGTGTGGAGGGCGGGCCATCTGCCATACCTGTCCATGGAGAGCTGAGCCACCAGGGTGACGTCCGTGTTGTCCGAGGCGGGCTCATACTCATAGTGCAAGAAGTACAGGTGGGTTCGGTGGACAGTGAACCGCTCTCGCCGGAACTCATAACACAGGTCGTCCTCATCCAGCTCAGAGAGCTGCTTCTGGAGCTGAAAGGTAGGAAGGGGGCGTGGGAACAAGAAGGAAGGCCTGAGGGGGCCCAGGAGCCTGCCCATCGTGCCCCACCCTCCCGAATCTGTTACCCATTGGACGTTGTTTATGGGCCACTCACAGAAGGATGGGATCGCTGTTTGCATTTTCCTCTGCAATTTAATCTAATTTCAGAAAAGGCACAATGCAGGACAGCTGAGCTGACCCTTGCCATCTGAGAAATGAGCCCCCTCTGAGCTGACAATGATGGTGGTGATCATTGATGAACATATAATCAACCACAAACTCCTTATAAACAAACAAACAATGTTTTCCTAGATGACCTAGCACAACAGTTTCAAAGAACAGGCAGAAACCATCAAAGTAGAGAGGTACGCAAACCAAATAGGGCTGTACCTTTGTGTGACCTGATGCTTTTCTCCCCCTAGAGCTATAGACTTCACTCCCTGTACTAGCTATTGGAGAGAAAAACAAAACAAACCCATAAACCAAATGAAAAATCTTTTCCTTTAAATTCATCCCAGTTAGAGTCTTGGCAGCAACTCTTTTCTCTTTCTTCTTCTCTTCTTTCTAACCTCTGAAAGTCTGACTTCATTAATCTGCTGGTAGAAGTTCTTTGCCTAGCTCTACCCTTCTCCTTCCTAGCCTACTACTGAAAGAACGGGCTGACCTGTGAACAGGGAACTAAGGACTCTTAGCATTTGACGTAAGCAGATGCAGAGACACAGGTGTCCAGATCTGCCGATACACAGCTACCGACACACAACCGTCTTGGGTAAACCCCCAAACCCTCCCAAGCAGGCAGGACTATGTTTTATAGATGAAGAATTGCAATGAAAACGTAGAACTTTGACAGTGATGGAAATTAGACCAGTGGATATGTGGTAGCCGAGTGAATGGATCGGGAAGAGGCAGGAGAGCAGCTTTCTGGGGGACGAAATGTGCTACGTCATGATTCAAGTGATGGTGACATGGGTGCACACATTAGTGAAAATTCAATGAACTATACACTTAGAACAGGTGGATTTATCATTTGCAAATTGTATTTCAGTAAACTTGATTGTTACAAAATAATCTGCCAAAGGTCGCACAGCTGGTTCCAATATTTTTTCTGTTACATCAGCCTTGTCCATCACACAATGCCACATAGGTGAATACAGATTAAAGTTTACATGACTAGAGTTACTAACCCGGCTGAATGTATGAGAACATTTTTCCAAGAAGAAGGTATATATATTTTTAAAATCTCCAAACCAACAATGTAGTAATCAACAAAAAATTTACCAACTCACTTCTGTATAACCTTCTAGCAGTTAAGACCACCGTCATCATAGATTAAGCTATGGCATTATTTCTCAGGATGTGTGCTATGGCAAACAATTGCATTAACTGTTTCAATTCCTCACCCTGCCCTACATCCCTACCCTTTATCACGTGACTTCCGGTAATGCTTACTCAAGAGACAGAGCTTACTTCCCTGACCCTTGAATCTGGGCTGGACTTGTGACTTGCTTTGGATGACAGAATGGTGGGGAAGCAATGCTGCCCCAATCCTGAGGCTAGGCTTCAGAGGAAGTGCGTGTTTCCTGCACCTTTCCTACCGCCATGAGAAAATGCCTGGGCTAGCCTGCTGGAGGACGAGAGACACCTGGAGCAGAGCAGGATGGCCCCAAGTGCCCCAGTCACGGGAGTGAGCCCAGCCAAGATCAGCAGAGCTGCCTCAACAAACACTTCTCGTTGTACACTGCTAGGTTTTATGGGTTTGGAGCAACAGACAACTGACAGAGTGTCACTGGCACACTGTGTGGGGTGCTTTTCTGTTATGCGAGCCTGTCCCACATATCACGGGGCGGTTAGCCTCCTGGGCCTGGCCCACTAAATGCTTGTAGCCTCTTCCAGACGGCCATACAACTCCAAATGCACCCGCGTACTTCCAAACGCCACTTGGGGAACCACTGAGATCCAGTGAGCTATGAGACAGTCTCGGCTATCTAAAATTTTTAACTACTAGAAAGGATACAATCAGGGATACTCTTTAGCTTTTCAAGCCCAATCTGACGTCGTTGCCTATTTGAAGATTCCCACTATGCCAACAGTGTAACTATTCTAAGGCCAGGATGCTGGAATTCTCATGCCACCTAAGATCCTATGAGCCAAGTGACCCCTTCTGGCCTGCAGGATTAAACCCAGATCCTCACTGACAATCATATACTCTCTCTCTGACTCATCGATCCCACCTTCTCTGTACTTGCACCAATGATCTCCTCTCTTCTCCCCAAGCCTACCTTTCCTCCACACCTCCATGACTTCGCATATGTTCTTCCCTCTTGCATGCCCTCCCCCACCTCACCCACTCTTCTCCACCTGGGGACCTTCCATTTACCTTTCAAGATTCAGCTTAGATGCCGCCTTCTCTGTGAGACCTTTGCTAACCCTGCCAGGTAGAGCTGTCCCATTTCTTCTCTGAGCTCCAAGAGCACTCAATTTGCTAACTCCGCTAAAGCACTTGTCAGTTTGAACTAAAATTATTTAAGGGCAACTTCTCCGGCAAGACTGTGACACTTTCCCACTGCCCCCAGCACCGTGCCTATCGCATGACAGGTGCCCGACATTCACGTGTTGCATGCATGAGAAATATGTGCCGCACACAGGAAGGCTGTCATCACTGTGACGTTCAGGCCTGTCTTTCTAATTTTCCTTTTGTATCTCCTAATGTTATGCATGGAAGGCACTCATTCTGAAGCCCATTATTTGCTCCTGTATTTGTAGTTCAAGGGTCTGTGATGGCTGAAAAGGTTCTGAACAGCAAGCAAGGATGCACCAGGTGCTGGGCACACGTGATTCCCTTTCTGTAGAGCCCTCCGGTGAGGCGTGGAGTTTCATTTGATAGCTGAAAAAGCAGTTTTGAGATCTTGAGGTCCCTCAGGGAGGTCAAACCTGGGTCTGTGTCCCTCCACCACCAAGCTGCCTCTTTAGGAAAGATGCTCATTCAGCATCCAGAAGCAGACACAGCACAGTGACTGAGGTGCCTGGTTCTATCCCACTCCCGCCTGTACCATCTCGGGTGACTGGGTGAGTTACTTAACCCTTCAATTTCCTCAACTGTAAAATGGGGATAATAATAGTAATTACCCCAGAGGATTGTAGGAGGATTCCAAGAGATTCTGCATAGGAGGAGTACCGTGTTAGAAGACTCAACAGATATCACATTAGGAAAAGGAAACACCTGGGCCCCTGAAGACACACAGGTGGATGCTTTCTGTCCTCAAACATGACTTGAAGGAGATGCCATGGCAAGGGGCTGGAAAGCAGGGAAGGCAGGGGCTGGATGAGCCCCTGTTTCATGAGTGTCAGTGACAGTCCCCTTATTTTTCTCCTTGGGGAACCCAAATATGCCTGGAAACCAGAATGTGGCTCTCAGGAGGAAATTTAACCAACTGAGATCTTCCTTCCCTTTCTCACCCACACTGCAAAAGAACAGAAGCGATTCTTCTCCTTTAGAGAATAAACATCTGCAAAGTTCTTTGTAAAAACAGAGTTGTTTTTAGGGTGTTTGCTTTGTGTTTTTTTTTTTTAATTACGGTAACACTGGTTTCTAACATTGTATAAATTTCAGGTGTACCTCATTATACTTCTATTTCTGCATAGATGACATCACGTTCACCACCCAAAGACGAATTACAATCCATTACCTGTATTGTGTTTTTAATATGTTGACAGGAGTGAGTGCATGGCTTCCAGTCCAGCAAAGAGAGGCGTGGGAAAGTATGGGGATATGTGTGTGTGGTGAAAAGGGTCTTTCTTTAATGAGGCCTCAAAGGAGAAGGTTATCCTCATCATGTGAGAAAGAAGATTAGTGACTAGAACATGAGAAGTGCATGTGCGTATGGCGGTCTCTCTTCCCGCTTATACATACACAGGCACACACTCTTGAGTGAGGGGAGAATGACATTCCAAGGGAAATGGCTCCAAGAGCCATGTGCTAAAAAGTACCCATTTAGTGGGCTCCTAAAGGCAGGAGCTGTATCCCATTCTTCTTTGAGGCCCTTGTACCTAGACCATCTAAGGCATCTTGTATGCTCAAGGAGCCTCCATTGGATGTACTCATAGCCAATGCATGTAAAGAAAGGGAGCAGTGACCAATGAAAGTGCTCCCAGGACTACCAAGGTATGGCCTGCCCTAGCAGGGTGGGTATACCCGCAGTCCTGGGGGATAAGGAGCCCCCATCTATGAACTTCATGGCACCAATAATGTGGTTCAGTGGCATCAACATCCCAAGGTCACCTGTGTCCATCACAGTGCTTAAGGGGCAGGATCTAGGGAATATTATTGTTTACCAACCATCCGGGGTATTGTGGAGATCACACCAGGTGTGATGTCAGAATCTATGGGACTCTGGACCAACCAGTTGCCTTCCTTGAGCTTTGACATTATATTTATTATCAACATGGTGGTTTGCACCTTTGCCCAGCTAATGTGGACAGAGCGCCCACTATGAGCAGGTACAGTGCTAAATGTTTTCAGGTGCATTGCTTTATTAATCTAAAAACATTCAGCACACATCTCTGTTCTAGAAAGAAGGAAACTGAGGCTCAGAGGATTTCCACAATCTGCCAGTTACACAGCTAGAGAGAAGCAGTCTGGATTGGAAGTCCAGTCTTCGGACCCCACACCAGGGACATTTTCACAACACAATTGCTTTTCTCCTGGGGATTGGATGTGAGGATCAAATGAGCTGGTGGAAGATACAATGCTCCATGAACAAAGCAGGCCATAAAAATGCATACGCAGTATGATCCTCATACAGCAAAAAGACAAACACAAAAACACATAGAAAATAGACCAAAGGAAACACATTACAATGTTAACAAAGCTTTTCTCTGAGCAGTGGATTCAGAGATGAATTTTATTGGCTTCTTTATACTTTTCGGTACTTAACTAATTCCCTGCAATTTTCTCAAATGAGCTAATGCATGTAAAAGTGCTTTGTAAACTGTAAAGTGCTACATGAACCTAAGCAATGTCATTATGATTACATTATGTACCTTTTCAAATTCTAATCTAGGACTGCTTATTGCTGACTGCATGGCTGATGTTATCTCAAGGGGGAGACGCGCGCGGCTTAAAAACCGCCTCCTTTCCACCCAGGGTACCAGCAATTTCTCCAGGGAGATGCTGAGCTGGAGGGAGGGCTTTCATTAACAGAGCCTGAATGCTACCGCACTCCACACTCTGGCCACGCCATGGTGGGGAGCAGGGGGCTCCTGACAAGCAAGTCACAGAAACAAAAGACAGATTTCTCTTGAGATAAAATGCATTTGCTAAATTGCTTCTTTGGGCAGCCAGCTGAGGCACAGGGAGACTTGGACTCAGGGAAAATGGCCCTATAAGCAGTTTGCATTTATTTCTTCCCATCCTTCAGGACAGTGGCCTAGATTGACCTCTGAGCTGCCAGAAATGATGGCTGGTAGTGCCTAAGGATTCAGAGGGGTTGGAAGTGTGTCCCTAGGCTCTGGCTTAACGGACTTCTGTTCAAAGCCAGAAAAAACGACACAGAGAGATTATGGGAAACTGAAAACTGAGACCAGATTCCCTTGACACTCATTTTCTACGTAACCTTGAGCAAGTCATTTCTCCCAATAGTTAAGACAAAGAGTTTTGGCTTTGTAAAATAACTCTTAAGGATCACGTGCTCACAGGCCAGGTAATGTGCTGAGAGCTTTGTGGGCACTTTCTTATTTAATACTCACACCGACTCCATGGGTTAGGGATTACTATCAGTCCTGTTTTATAGATGAAGATGTCCATCATCGGAAAGGTTTAGCCGCTTGTTCAAGGTCTTATAATGAGTGAACAGAGCAGTCAAGATTCAAACCCAGGTGTATTTCCTCCACGTTCTTGTACATAATCAAGTCACTATAATGCCTTGTTAATCCCTGGGGATCTTTCTAGTTCTAATTCGAAATGGTTCTGTGACAGTAGAGGACTGAATCATGTATTCCCCTTGGTGGCAGAGACCTTCTGCGCTCACCAATATTCACATTCTCCTCGTTTCCTGGGAGAATAGCTAGGCTGTACTTCCAACCTTCCTGCAGGTGGGGGTAACTGTTGTGTGGCCAAGCTCTGATCAGTGGAATGTGGGCAGATTCTGGCTGCCACAGGCACCATTTTCAGGGCTGGTTCATGCACAATCCTCACTCTGTTAGCCAGACCAAGAGCATCCAGTAGAGGAGTTTAAGGCTCTGTGGAGGGCAGAGCCACAAGATGGAAGGAGTCTGGGCCCCTGAACCTAGAGAAAAGCCACCTGCCAATCAGGAACACCCATTTGGACTTTATGTGACTAATCAACTTGCAGCATGCTGAGCCCATTTTATAATTGCTCGTGTTACCTTAACCAACACGCCCACTAGAACTCTTCTAGCTGATAAGTGATGAAGACAGAGCACAAGGGACCAAGGAAGGAGTCCCTGGGGCCACCCATTTCTTCTTGCAACACCTCCCCTTCTGATACCTTAGAACAATGGTGGAGACCTCCGATGGGTAAAATAACACTCAAGAATGTTGCTTTATACTTTCAACTGACTTTCACTCTTCAGCGGCCTTGATATCCATTACTTCACCTCTTCCTCCCAATGTCCGTATGAGACAGGCCCTACTTCCCTCAGTTGACAGGTGGGGAAACTGGGCATCAGAGATCTGCTCAGAGAAGCTGGGGCTCTAAGTCACATCTCCTGCAACCTACTTCAGAGCTCTTCCCTGAGGTTGCCACGAAACAGTTACGTTTTCTTAAACCCCACAGACAGGTAGAGAAAGATTACCAGCTTACTGGTTGCCTGCTGTGTATATTAATCAACGAAGTTCCAGGAACCCAAAACACTTTTTACCAAGGACACCAAACCATGGGCCCCTTTCATTCTTTTGTGGGAGGGGAGAGATGTGGGCTTAGGTCTGTTCAGCAAAGGTTCAGAGGGGATCTGCCCAGCACTGATCTAGGCTTTAAGGAAATAAAGAAGAAAAAGGCCCGGTCTCGCCCATCCCAGGAATCAGTATTAATTCGTACACCACACACAATTAACAGGCCCTTACTTTATGCCAAGCCCTGTGTTAAGAATGGGGAATGAAGCCCAGTTTCTGTACTTAAACTGTTCATAATAGCCTGGGTGGGGGAACAAAGAGGCAAGATAGCAATTATAATAGTGTATATTCAGAACTTAATTTTGGGGGGGCATGTGCTATGTGCCACAGTGACCTAGCTCGTGACCTATCTTACTTTGTTTAGTCCTCATTAAGCCTATTGGATTGGGCTAATCATGATTCCCATTTTACAGATGAGAAAACTGAGGCACAGAGAGTTTAAGTCAATGGCCTGAAATCCCATAGCTGGTATTCCTAAGATTTTACATGAGGCAGTCTTGCTCCATAGCTGCCCTCTCACATACTGCACAAGGAGCCAGTTAGTGGAGGAAGATTCAGCCAAATGGAGAAGAGGGCAGGGAGCTGCTGCAGAGGCACAGGAGGGCAGAGCACCTGGCAGAGCTGGAGCCCAGGGGCAGGGAAGAGGGATGTGTGCATGCTGGAGCCGGACAGGAGCAAAGCAGACACCCCACAACGGCGAGCCTATGGCCCAGACATAGCCACTGAGAATCCTGACCCCACGGCGCCTTCCTTTATCCCCCCTGGCTTCCCAGGCACACACAGGGACCCTGCAGGCTCTGGGACTTAACATGCCTGTGAAGGGTCACTCGGGACCGGCCTCGGGCAGCCTGTCGTCAGGCTCTGGGTGCTATCTACCCCGAGCTCTACTGCCCACCGCGTGATTCAAGAGCCGATGACACGCGGCTCGCACGAGAGAGCAATAACGCATTCTGGTTTTCCTCGGGGGTTTCTCCGGGATACAGCTGTTTCCACAAAGCCATCTGTTCCCTGGCATTGCTGCGCAGAGTAAAGTGTTTACAGAATCTGTTTACATGTGTCTTATTTTTAACTTCTAATTGAGCCACGATGATGCTGTTGTTTTTTCCTCTTCGAGGTCTTAGTATCAGGGAACGTGGCCCTGCAGGCAGCCCATCGCCCTTGCAGCATGAGGGAAATGAGCTTAGGAGCCCTTGTTTCAGAGGCAAGGCAGGGATCCTAGAGCGGTTGGAAGGGAAGGTGTCCAGGACGAGCATTCCGGACAACACTGGTAACAACACCTCCTGTGGCTTGTAGCACTCAGCACACCTCAACCCCTTCAACCTCATAACAGCCTGGGGTGGGTTCATTTACTAACCATTTTACAGGAGAGAAAACCGAGGCTTGTGGAAGGCAAGAATTACGCCTACAGTCATAGACCTAGTTCTGGGGCTAGGTTTTCTGATTTCAAGTACAGAGAACTTTCTAGCACATCACAAATGCTTCAAGAAAAGGACTTGTAATAGTTCATTTCTTCAACAAATTTACTGAGCACATATCAGATGCCAGGCAGTCTTTCATAGGCATAAAAATATATTGACAAATAAAACAGATAAAAATCCTTGCAATCACAGAGCTTCCATTCCAGTGGGGGAGACATAATCAACAAAATAAAAAAGTCAAGAGTATGACATATTGATTGGTGATAAGTGATGGAGAAAAATAAAGGAAGGAGATAGGGAGATAGGAGCACTGGGGTAGGGGGCAGGGATTGTAATTTCAGATCATGGAGTGTTTTACGTAGTTGTAGAAAGAGCACTCAGCTGTGGGTCAACTTGATACCACTGCCAGTGCTGCCACCAACCCATCCTATGATTTCAATTCTCTGAGCCTCCATTTCCTCCTCTATAAATGGAGATAATCATAGCAATCTTGCAGGGTTCGTGAAAGAGTAAAAGGATTATACAAGTAAAAACAACTAGGAGGATTACTGAATGACTTGTAGTTATGATGTTAGTTTTAACTATGGAGCTACATCGACCTGAGAAGCATGGCCCTGGTATGTCACTTTATAGTTAGGAAGACCGGTTTCCAATTGTAAGAGAGCAGAATTTGCTACCCCAAAATGTGTCTCTTTGGATTGGTTATTTTTAAGAACAAAAGACTCAGGAAGAAACTTTGGCCTTCCCCGTAACTGCCTAAAAGAATTTAAGATAGAAGACCTGTTCCAAGAAGGAGCTATCACCATAGATAACCATAGCATAATATGAACTAAGTGTGGCAGACAGGGAGGAACCTAGCAAGGCCCATTTGATCAAAGTCCTCTCCATCTCCCATTGTCTCTGCAAGGCATGGCAAACATTTGTTTACTAAACATTTGCCTTTGTAAACTACCTTCCTCCCCTTTGAAGTCTCAAACCACTACCCTCAACATCCTCCTTAGTCTTTAGCTGAAGATGGTACCTACGGTGGTGGCTTCAGCCATTTTGGCGAGCTCCTCCGTTTTCCTGGGTTTCTCCCATGTATACACGTTATTAAACTCGTTTGATTTTCTCCTTTATTCTGCCTCGTGTTAATTTAATTCTTAGACCAGCCAGAAGAACCCAGAAGGGTAGAGGACTATCTCTTCCTCCCCTACACAATCATGGCCCCACCATTTAGGAGTTGTTTGACTTTGGGCAAGTAACTCATCTCTGAGCTCTGGATTCCTAATCCGTGAAGTATGACTCATAATGCCTTCCTCCCTTATTGTGGTGAAGATTAGAGCTGCATTTCCCTGCAGAAAATCTCCAACTGTCAAAAGCCAGAAGAAAGCAGACAAAGGTCTTGAAATAGGTCTTGAAATAGCACAGACAGCTGTGCCAGCGCAGGTGACACTAGAGTGACTAATGCCTAGTGCAGGGGTGCCCAAGAGGCTTTAGCATCTCCCATGTCATCACTTGGAGATTGGCACTGATTCCCTGGAGTGCTGTCTTGGCGAGGATACTGGGGTTGGGGCTGAGCCCAGGAGGAAAGAGTGGGGTCATCAATTAGTGATGTCTGCTGTGGGCATGGGATAAGGAAGCTTTAAGTCTGCAGACACCATTTCTTGACTCACAATTCCATATAAATATGAAAACTTGCTGGTGTTCATCTTGTTTTTTCTTCTTTACACCTTTTGGATGCTTGTTATGTTTCATAATTTAACTTCTAACACGACAGTGGATCATTCTTTTACCATTGGTCTTTCTGACTTCAATACCACTGGTTTTTCTTTTCCTGGCTGCGAGGGAAAGGATGAACATGGAGGTGAGCCCAGAAAGGGTTGTTCTGAAGCTGATAAACTGAAAGTGACAGCTGTCAGAAAGGAATCTGCAGAACAAGCAGCAAAGCGTCCGAGGCCATTTCCTGCCAGGATACACAGCATCTTCTCTCCTCTGGCCAATTCCCGCCCCCTCAGCCCACTCAGTGCAACCTGAGTCATCGAAAATTGTAAATTGAGTTGAGTATACTTTGGTTCCTAAAGGAAGGGCATGTACTCTAGCAAGATTCCCACCCGAATTGGTTAAAATATCTATATTTTCATGGCTTTGCATTTAAAAAGGTGAGCTTCTTTTATCTGGAAAATTCCCTTAGATGGAGCAAGGCACTCTTGATGATAAAGCATCATTCTATTAATACAAGGCTCAGGGAGAGTTGCATGTTCGTGAATAACACGCTGTATGGGAACATGCTACACTATCTGGGGCCTGTCAGGGACAACAGAGGGTGTGCTTACATTTCACTGCTCCAGACGACAGAAATCAAATTAACGGAAGGAAAGATTTCAGTTCAAAATGGGGAAGAATGGGTTAGCATCTGCAGCTTTCCAAGAGTGGCGTAAGCTGCTGGAGGTGGTGAGCTCCCTGTCTTTGGGAGGATTCCAGCAGAAGCCAGATGCAAGCCTGCTAGGGATGCTGTAGAAGCCTTTTGGTATGGATTAGGGGGTGGAGAATATCCATGGTTATCTAACTGTGCTCTGTGGAGTCCCAGGGTTTCTTGGATACACTTGAGGGGATGAGTTGCTGAGGAAAAGGGAGAGAAATGCCAATGTATAGAATTCTAGTCTCCATCCCTACTTCAGCCAAATAATAATAACTAATGCCTACCAAATGCTGACTGCATTACGTAAATTAACTTTCTTGTTCCAGGGAGAGATGCCCAGACAAACCGTGGGACAGAAGTGGCTATGTCCCATCAACTACTGTCATGCAACACACTGCTGGAGCCTGCTCCTCCAAACTAAGCTGTCTTGTCCTAGGGCAAGGAACCCAAACGGGGGCTCTAACATGGGGGCCAGCTCCTCACGTCTTCACTTCTCACTGAAGAGTTGAATCTCCTGACTTCCACGTATATATATGGAATATATATATATATATTTATTTATTTTTTCATTATAAATATTTTTATTTTTTAAAAGATATTTATACGTATTCATTCATTCATTCATTCATTCATTCTCTTTGTCAGCAAGGCCAACCAAACGACGTCTCCTTCCTACCTGGAGTCTCCTAATTGGTGCGAAACCTACCTGGGATTGTCTGAGGCAGAGCAAATGTGACAGCCCGTCACGTGCTTTACAGACAGACTTCTAAGTGACTCGGTAGGTTCCTCTCTCTGCCAGGCCTTCCTAGAAGAAATGTTAATAAAACCCCAAACCCATTCGTGGAACAACAGATTTGAATCCAACATTAGATGGGTTGGGCATTGCGGTTTTTGAAAAAATGCATCTCAATGAACACTGTGTTCCTAGTGCTGAGTCCTGTTTTTGGTGATTTCACATAAATTATCCACGGAACACTATGACAAAAGGATCGCTGTTCCCGTTTATCAGACGGTGACCCCGAGGCTCAGAGCATTCACGTGACTTCTCTGAGGTCATGTGTCCATTAAATGAGTGATCTGGGATGACTAGAGAGCTCACAGTCTTATCATCACTGTCCCCTCTCCAGTGAAGAAATAATAATGCAAAAATGAACTCCTGTAGTCCTTTATAGTTCTCACATCGCCTTCATTTGAATCTGAATGTGCCATGCTCATGTTTACTTCTGGTCTCATGCTGCTCCCTCCCCACCACTAAGTCCATTCTCCATACCCCATCACTCCTCCTTATTCATCCTTCAAATCTCACCTCCTCCAGGAAGTCTTCCCAGATGTACCCTCTCTCCCACAGCGTGTGAAATGCCCTTCTCGAGTGCTCTCAAAGCACCACCACTGTTCCAGCGCTATCACTGGATAACCACTTCCTGCTTGTCTGCATCCCTCATCAGACCATGAGAGCAGAGGTTCAATCGGGAATGCTTCCTTTGGATCACTAGCCCTGGGGCTGGCAATCTGAAAGACTATCTGCCGAGTGGATGAACGCGTCTTGAGCCTTAGACACTGCCTTCCGAGCCCTTTCTCATCTGGGACCTGCAGTCCAATGAAGAGGTTCTTGACTTCATTTCTTTGAGACTACCACCATCTGCGTATTTGTCACACTCTAATGACCTCTTCCCACAGAGCTGGGAGCATCCAGCTTTGGGCTGGATCCAAGATCTTACCCTTTCCCTCTGGTTGTGTTTGCAGATAACACTTGACATGCTGCAAAGAACCAGGGAGGTGGAACTCCCTACACAGACATGTTCCAGGGGTGCGATGTTATAGACTCCCTCCCTGCCCCACCCCTGCCGCTGCCACTGGGGGCAGGCTCAGCCAGAGGAACCCGGCTGGCGCAGGGCACCGGAAACTGCTGTTCTGCTTTACGAGTGCTAGTTGCACCTGCTCCCCTGTTCTTAGCGCCCACAAAGCAGCCCACCTGTTCTCTGCAGCCCCACTGCTGCAGCCCAGGTCAGAGCCCCATTGCTGTTTTTTTGCCTGGGATTCAGCAGTGGTCTCTAGGCGGTCTCACTGCCTCCAGCCTGCCCCTTTCATCCTATTCTCTTACATGGCATGATTTTTCTAGAATGTAAATCTGACCATGATTATAGCCCTTTGGTGGCTCCTCACCACCACAGGATAAAGTCTAAACTCGTAAGCACAGCCAAGGCCCTTCAAGGCCTTCCGGTCAGCTTCCTTCTGGCCTCCTCCCAACACCTGGGCTCTAGCAGGCAAACTACCAGCACGTTTTCTGTTAACTCGCTACTTCTTCAACTGCTCTGCCTTTACCCAGCACTTCACTCTTCTCTCTTACTTGTTCAATTCATTCAATAAATATTTATTAAGTGCTTACTATGCACTTGCTTCTATTCTAGGAGAGGGGACCCCAGAGGTGAGCAGTATAGGCAATGTCTCTAATGTAACCGTCTTATATTCTGGTCTTACAGTGAGGAAAAAATGAGCAACAGCTACATGAACCAAATAATTGTGGATAGCAGCGTACGCTCTGATGAAAAGAAAATAGAGCACATCACAGAGACAGACTTAAAGGTTACTTGAGGCTGGGGAGGGTCTGGGAAAGTTTCTGAAGGTGCCCCATTTGAGATGTTTAAACACCTCGGGGCAGGTGTTTAAAGCAAGCACAAAGGCCCCGTGGGAGGGAGCCTGGAGTGCAGAAGGAAGAGAAAGGCGGTGGGTGTGGCTCCTGCACGGTGGGCAAGGGGAGGGTGTGCGGAGAAGACTGCTTCTTGTTCATGACTCTCCCCGCACCCGGACAGACCACCCTCTTGGCATCTCGAACACTTGTTACGTGGCAAGTGACTTACGTATCAGGTCTGGGTCAGCCTCTAATTTCAACCCCAGTGCCCTGCACAGCGCCTGGCAGATGGCCGGCATTCATGTGTGCTTACTGAGCAAATAAACGGATTCCAAGAAGGACTAGTGACGACCTCTCCCGCCTGATGACCCACCAGGGGAAGTCGGTGGGAGTAAAAGTTGGTGAGTCACTTATAAAGGGAGTCCACTTGGTAAGACACTGCACAGCGCACCAGGGGAACTCACTGATACGGATGATTAACTGATGGCTTCATCCTGCAAGGCTTTTTATTTGAGCCTCTTCCGTGGAGGGAAAAAAAAAAAAAAAGAGGCCAGAGAACAGCTTTCATTTAGCAGTTGGAAAAAAGCGCCGAATGGGCTCTCAAATATTGATGATGATGACAAATACTGACTTGAGTAAAGAGAACTGTAGGAAAAACCAGAAGAACACGGTGTTTGCTGAAACCTCTAAGTGCTTCCCAGAACCTGAGGCAGGGTTCAAGTGCTTAATGGTTTTCTTTTCTCTGTCGTCAGTGGTAAAGAAGGGCAGACACTGAGAAAGCCATGGAGGGTGATGCGGAGAAGGGCCAGAGCTAGGGGCGACTCCACTGTGACTTGGGGGCCAAATGACAGAGAGCAGGAGTGGCCTTGCAGCCAGTCATCCTGATAAAGGGCAGGTGAGTGCATGCCCCCAGACCTTCCACAGGGCCCTCCCCTCCCACTGGGATCCTAGAAGGTGTCTCATGACATCCAAGATGAGAATATAAACAAGAACAATAATAGTAATAGAACAAAATTCTGACTCTTTAACCTGGCTCACAACATCCTTCCAAACTTGCTCCTGCCTACCTGCTGCTCAACTGTCTCCTGTTGCCCTCCTCCCCCTCCCAGCCCCTGGGCACAAAGGCCATCCTTCAGTTCCTCACATCAAACCTGCCCTGCCTCAGGGCCTTTGCACCACCTACTCCCTCCACCTGGAATGTACTTCCTTTGACCTTTTTTCCCCCCAGCTTTACTGAGGTGTATAACTGGTATACAAAAAACTGCACGCAGTTAATGTATACAATATGGTGAGTTTGGACATATGTATACACCCATGTTACTATCACCACAATCAAAGCAATAAACATATCCATCACCTCCAAAAGTTTCTGTTTTTTTTTTTTTGTGGTAAGAACATTTAACATAAGATCTACTCTCAAAATTTTTGAAGTGCACAATGCTGTTAACTATAAGCACCATGTTGCACAGCAGATCTCTGGAACTTAGTCATCTTGTATACCTGTAACTTCATGCCCATTGAACAAAAACGGCCTCTCCCCACCCCCAGGAACCACCATTCTGCTGCCTACTTCTCCATATCTGACTATCTGAGATGCCTCACATATGAGGAATCATGCAGTATTCGTCCTTCTGTGACTGCCTTATTTCACTTAGCATGTCTTCCAGGTCCATCCATGTTGTCACAAATGGTAAGATTTCTTTCTTTTTAAAGGCTGAAGAATACTCCATTGTGTCTATACCACATGTTCTTTATCCATTCATCTGTCAGTGGACACTCTGTTTCCCTATCTTGGCTATTGTGAATGATGCTGCAGTGAACATAGAGTGCAGATATCACTTCGAGATCCTGATTTCAATTCCTTTGGACATATACCCAGAAGTGGGATTGCTGGACCACAGGATAGTTCTATATTTACTTTTCTGAGGAACCTCCATACTGCTCCCATAGGGGCTGTACCACTTTAATTCTACCGACAGTGTACGAGCTTCCACTTTCTCCACATCCTCGCAAACTCGTTATCTTTTGTTTTTTGACAACAGCCATTCCAACAGGCACGAAGTACGATCTCACTGTGGCTTTGATTTGTGCCGATCTCTTGCTCTGCTAAGGCTGGCTCTTGCTTGTATTCAGGTCTCAGATTAAACGTCACCTCCCCAGAGAAGCCCTCCCTGACCCCCCAAACCAGTGGAGCTTCCCAGCTGCTGACTAATATGTCACTACGTAGCACTTGCCACTGGCTGATCATTTTCCTGTTAGTTCGAGTAGTTATTAATTGTGTCTCCCCAACCAGAATATCAGCACCATGAGGGCAGGGACCACTGTCCTTTCTTTACTGATGAACACTCAGTGCTCAGAATATGAAGACCCTGAGTAACTGTTTGTTAACTGACTGAATGAACCAGTTATTTCTGTGTCTAATACTAAGGGTGAAGGAGCAAATATTTATCGAGCATCTAACATACGGCAGACGCTGAGCCTGGTGCTTTATATGCAAGTTCTCACTTAGTCTCAAAACATCCCTACGGCACTTTTTCATCCACATTTGACAGTTAAGGAAACTGAAGCACAGAGAGGTTGAGTCACTCGCCTGAGGTCACACAGGTGGTAACTAACTGGAAAAGATTCAAGCCAAACCCAGGTCAGCCTGACCCCACATGCCTTGATTTTTCCATGACAATGTGCTGCTTTCCCACATCCTGCTCCTCAGAACTTCAAATCAGTCTCCACTTTGCCCCTTGCTTGCTGTGTGACTGTGAGCAATCTGCTTAACCTCTCTGTGCTTCAATGTCTTCAACTCTAATTGGGGAAAAAAAGGAAGGTTTCTATGAGCATCAAATGAGATATAGCATATGAAAAAAAATTCTGAACAGTGAAGAAACAGGAAAATATAGTAGATGTTAGCTATGCGTGTGACCACTTACCTAACCCTTTCTCTACCCTTGCTAACCTCTAGAGGAGCCAGTTATTGTGAAAATCTTTGATGCTACTGCATGCATTGGCCACACGGAATCCTGGGTCGCCCATGTGGATGCCACCATATCCACCAAGACCTCCAAGTTTCCCAGCTATGGAGAGACACTGTCTCTGTTGTTCGACTGGTGGTTTTGCTCATTCTGGTTCCTCTGCCTGGAAACTCACTTCTGACTTGACCTAGACTGGGCCAAGGGTACCCTCTCTGTATCCATAGTGATGAGCACGGGAAGGATCGGTTGACATGCCCATCTCCCCACGAGATGGTAGGCTCCCAGGGCAGGGACGGCGTCTCGTGCATCTTGGACAGGCCCTGAGCCTGGCGCGGAGCTGGCATGCTAGAGGTCATCGGCAGACCAGCAGAGGGGCCACGCTGGCCCTGCTGAGCCCCGCGGGTGACTTACGTTTTCGCTGTTGACATCAGCTTCACTGGGGCAGCCGAACAGCTCCCGCCTCAGGAGGTTCCCGTCATACTCCAGGAAGGTCAGGTAGAGGTTGCGGAAAAACTCCACGTGCTTGTTCTTCACTCGCAGCTTCTTGGGGGAGTTCCAGTGGATGACCTGGTAGGCGACAAGAGGGCAGTCAGGCGGGGGCACCTCATGCCTGCAGGAAGTGTGGCTGGGCGCTGGTCTGAGCATTATCTGTGGGCTTGCCCATCCATCCATCTATCCATCCATCCATCCATCCATCCGTCCGTCCGTCCATCCATCCTGCCATCCATCCACCCATCCATCATCCGTCCGTCCATCCATCCCTCCATCCATCCACCCATCCATCCAATATTTACGGTAGAGTGCTTAAGAGCAAGGGTGCTGAGGCCAGACTGCCTAGGTTCAAATCCTGGCTCTGCTCTAAGTACTCATTTAATCTTGGGCAAGTTAACCTCTCTGCACCTCAGTTTCCTCATCTGCCAAATGGGCATCATAACAGCTCCTGCCTGTGCCAGCGTCTAAGCTTTCATCTCTCAGCTCCAAATTCACTTTGAGATGCTGAGGCAGGGACGTGCAAACCCTTTTTCTGCTTTGCCAGTCCCTCCCTGTTAGGCACACAGGGGCCATGAGAGGGAGACTCAGATTCTGGAAGGGGAAGAAGGAACCTGTTCCTTCCTGTCGCCTGTTCCTCTGAGTGTCACCCCAGCCTCTTGTCTTCACCCCAGCAGTGGCACTGCCTTCCTTTAGCAGCAGCTAAATCCATTTTGCAGCTTTTCCAACACTCAGAAGCAGCTTCATCATCCTCCCGTCCCCGTCCACTGCTGCTGCCTCTGCAGCTGTCTGGCCACCCCGCCCCAGAGGTCTGGGTTCCCGCCCCGTTACCGTAATTGCACTTCTTCCCTCTGTTCCCTCAGCTCCAGGGGTGGTAACCGTTTCCTGCAATTTTCTATTTTTGCTTTTTTAGTTACCAAGTGAACACTTATGTCTAGTTATCATTTTTAAAGATTAAATTCTCTGTTCAAATCATTGCTATGGTTTCTGCCTCCAGCCAAGACTGACGGATGCACCGTCTCACTGAGCTGCCGTGAGAAGTCAACTAGTTTACACATGTAAAGCCCGTAAGCAGTGCCTGGCGCAGGACGAGTGCTCAATAAATGCTGACATTAAGTGCCTACTGTATACCGAGTTGGGAGACGGCGAGAGACACCTGTTGGCAACGTCTGCCGTGGCCCGTTCATGGTCTGCTGGGGAGACATGTCCATAAACAGGTAATAGAATGCAACAATGGAGGGAGAATCAAGAAGAAACAGCAGCTCTAGAATGCTCAGAGAAGCATCACAGAAGGAGAGGCCTGTGCTGGGGCCAGAAGGATGAGCAGGAGCTTCCTGGGGAGACAGGGCCAGAGGGCAGAGGGGTTGGTGGTGACACAACCCAGGCAGAGGGAAGACACGTGGGACAGCATGGTTCACTTGGAAAATGAGAAGTCACAGGCTGCAGCTGGAGCGCAGAGGCCTGGTGGGGTGGGTGGGAGATGCGACGGCAGAGGTTAAGCGAGGGGAGAGCCTGGCCGCGTGGGGACCGTGTTCAGAACTCAGATCGCATCACTGGCGAGTCGTGAGGAGGGGGAAAAGGACTAACTCTGGGTTTTAGGAGGATGACTCTGAATATAATGGAGAAGATGCAAGTGGCAGGGTGACGCCAGTGACGGGTCAACTGGAATTTCCAGTGGGCACTCCTCACTGTCTCGGCTGGGGAGCTGTCTACCAGCGGACACTTCATTGCTCCACATTGTTTAACATCCATTGTCTTCTTTTAATCCTCACAATGACCCTAACAAGGAATGCAATTTTAAAGATGAAGAAACTGTGGAGAAGTAATTTGCCCGGGACCACAAAGCTGGTAAACGTTGGAGCTGAGATTCAAACCTAAGTCTGAATAAATCTGATTCCAAAGCCCATGTTCCTTCCCCTACACTGCGGAGAATAGGAAAAGACAGGTTTCGAGAGCTTCCCTTTTCATGCTTTGTCACGTTACAGAGGAAACAAGAGAGCTCTCACCTTCCCTCTCCAGCCCCCTAATGCCCTTGCTCTCCTCCCCTGGCGGGAGGAAGAGCACATCTGAGCGTTGAGACCGAGGAAGGGACCAGGCGTGCAGAGCTCAGTCTCTTCCTGGCTCCCTCCTTCACCTGCATTCTGTGTGCAAGAGCCTGGACAGGCCTGCCATCTAGAGAGGGGTCTGGAAGACCCATCTCCCTCGGCCCTCTGTCTCGGGGTCCCATGGATGTACAGCAGGGACAGCCCTTGAAGCTGGCTGGGTAAGTACTGCTCTGCAAGGCCAGTTCCCTCTCTCATGGCATGGTGAATAATAGGAAACCTATTTGGTCCAAACCACACGCCCTGCCCTCCCATGACCAGCAACAGAGTGACAGCAGAGCAAGAACCGGGGACATCAGGCCAGCCTCGGTTCGAATCTCAGCTATGCTCTTCACCAGCCGTGTGCATCCTTGGGCAACGTGTTTCATTTCTTGGGGCCTCACTCTACTCATGGGCAAGGCGGGGGTCAGTAACCCCGACTTTACACAGTCAGAGGAGGGTTAAACGAACGTCTAGCACAGAGCCGGCATGTAAGGGTGGCTCCAAAGACGTGGGTTCTCGTCTCCACTCAAGGACGGGGCCACCAGCCTGCACTACAGTGTCCTGCCTGCCTTTTCCCTCCTGCCAGCATGAAGTCCGCTGCAGCAGTAAGGAAGGAAGCAGGCATTCAGCACCGGAGAGAAGGCGCATGAGGCCAGCAGACTCTCCTTGGAATGAGGCCACTCGGCGGTGCTTGCATTTCGGGGCAGGATGGGTGTGCAGTATGTGGTTCTCTTCCTGCGCCTTTTGAAGGGTGCGAGAGGGAAGACGCTGTCCTGAGAATACACCCATCCCGGACACAAGAAGGTCCTGGGCCGCATTAAAATAACTGCATGCGAGCTGGTGTCACTCACAGCCAGTGGGGATCACGTCTTCGCTGTGAAAGATTCTCCCAAGTGCTGAGCTGGCAGGAAGGCTGATGGATGTGCATCTGACTCAGGAAACCTGGGCTTCCTCAACAGGGAGAAACTTAAACTCAGTGAAAATAAGGGCTGGCCTATGGGTCCCCTGGCAAACAAATCTTAACTTATTGTGCATGAATCTGCCAGGCACTTTGGAGACACTGTCTCATTAAATCTTCCAAATGATCCCATTTGAATCCCACTGTCCGTGAAACGGAGATGGTCCTGACTGGCCCATATCTCAAGCTGGTAAGTTACAGAGCTGAGACGCAAAGCCAGCTCTAAGACCTAAGCCCCAGCTTCCTCAGTGCTATGGTGAACGCTGTCAACGGGCTGAGCACTTTACAGGTGAGGAGAGTGAGGTTACAGAGCAGAGTGACTTGCCCAAGATCACATTGTGAGCTATCTAGCACAAGCACCCAGGGCTCCTGGCGCCCACCACCCAGTCCAGGCCATCTCTCATCCCATCACGTCTCATTCTGTTCCGTGTCTGCCCAGGGATCTGGGGTGGTGTATTGCCTGCACAAGTGCTGCTGTTTTATAAAAAGCAGCAACGGTTTAAGGAAGGTAGAGGCAGAAGATGGTGGATCATTAAGAGGCCAAGGGGGTTTTGGAAAACCCTTTGCAACCCGCTGCCCTCTGACGGGGAAGCCCACTTAAAGTCTATTCATGTATATTCAGATTTACCTTTTCCTACTTAGTTTTTAATCATCAGAAGGCAGAATGCTCCATTCCCCTGTGCTAGGCTCTAGAGAAATAAATCACAGCTATTGTTTATCTAATACTCTTTATATACTACACATTAGGCCAGGGGTGTGTGTGTGTTCACATTCAATCCTCAAAACAACCTAGTAAGGTTGTTTCTGTTATTATTTCCATTTTACAGATGATAATCCTGATGCTGAGACTAGTGCAGGATCACTCAGCTGGTAAGTAGCCAAACCTATTACAAAATCAGGTCCATCTTGCTCCCACATCTTTTTCTTTCTAGCACCTCATTCATTCATTTAACAAATATTAAAATGAGCACCGACTATGTGCCACGCATGGATAGGGGCTGTGAATTCAGAGATGAACATAAGAGATCATGACTCTCTTTCTGGAACTTATAACTTAGAGGGAGAGGCAGACGTTACACAACTGTCCATTTTAAATTACAAGGATGATAATGTGCTGCTAAAAAGAGCTTGTTAGCAATTGTTCCCAGGCCAGGCCACTTCAAGTACAAAGAAACCAAGGCCCAGGATGAGGAAGTGACTTGCCCCCCAGAGTCACACAGCAGAAGGGGAAGTCGAGCCCAGCTCTGTCTCCCTGGCCACTGCTCCTTCTGCTGAACCACATGTCTGCGGCTGAAACTCCAATAATTGTCAGGATTAGTACTGCTGATGATTTTGATCAGTGCTTGTCTGACTACTGAAAAATGTCATTTCCCATCCCTGGAGGGACAGAATCACCCATCATTGCTGGCTTCGGGGCAGCAAGCTGGTGGTGTGGATGACATTTACTGACAAGCTTTCACACATGAGACGGACTGACACTGGGGAACGTGCCCAAAATAGATTTTTGCGAGGAGCTAGTAAGTACATGTGAGTCTGCGAGGCTTGTGGTGAAAACTTATCATAACTTATTCCAATTGCTGAGGCACATGAGCAGAGTAATAATTATTATCATTAGCAGCTAACATATATTGGATATTTGCTATCTGCCATGCACTACTCTGAACCCTCCACTTGTCATAGCTCATTCATTCATTATTCAACACTATAAATGATCTTCTCGTTATCAGATCTTACAGGTGAGGAAAGTTCAGCAAATTGCCCCAAGTTACGCAGCTAGAAAGTCAGGATTCGAACTCAAAGGGACAGAGACATTAGGAATCTCTCTTATTTCTCCCATGTCTGTAATCATTAAATGACTTCATTTACAGAAATGAACATGAGATTTACAGAAGATCAGAGGATCAGAAATGAAACCTACTTTTCCCTCCCAAACAGAGGGACCCCACCCACCCCCGGGGATACAAAGGCTACAGGGTGATTCAGGACTTCCCAGGCGCACAGGCTGAACCTCCAGCTCCACAGGAAGCAGAGAGGGAGGCAGCCAGGTTGCACACCAGGTGGGCTGGGGAAGCTGCCAGGCATCAGGAAGCCCATGGGTACGATCTGATTGGATCTGAAATGTCTGTGAAGGCTGAGTATGTGTGCAGACTTGGAGTCCGCCTGCAGTAAGCCAGAGAAATTGAGAGAAATTGATTACTGTCCAGGAAACTTAAGCATCATCTGGGAAGACAGTGGAAGTCAATGTGATTAAAGGAGAAACGAGAAACTCTATCACCCATCAAGGGCGCAGGAAAAAGCATTTCAAAGGCAGAAACAAGACCTCAGTACAAGGGCAAGACTATATGGAAAGAGTTCAGCCAGAACTTTGGCTTCTGAAGTACTTTGAACCCAGAAAGTTCATAAAAATAAGTCACGGTGCAAAAGTGCTTAGAAATCAGATCCTGTGTGCAAATGCTAGGTGAATAAGAACATGGGCCTTACGTCCTCTAAGTTACTGGGATAAGGGGTGTTTGGAAAACAGGTCTCTGTCTCAAAACCTCCACTGACTTTCTGTGACCCACAGAGTAACATCTATCTTCCTTAGCCGGCTAGTTAAGCCTGTTGCAAACTGGTTTCCCCTTACAATCCCAGCTCTATCTCCACGCTAAAAGAACTTCCTAGTCTTTCTTGGACCTGTCTTTCATGACTCAATACCCTTGCATATGCATATGCATATGAAGGAGGAGCAGTAAGGATATTCTAGGGAGGGGGAAACTTCTATCCTTACTTCTTTTCTACTATATGAATGCCTCCTCATCCTTCATGGCTGAGCTCAAATGCACCTCTCTTCTGTAAATCTTTCCCTGACCACTCATAGCAGAAGGTTGCCTCCTAGTATCTTTCTCTCTCCACTCCATTCTTCATTCCTAATAGAACATTAATTTTGTTTGTAGTCATAATGTCCCCAGCTCCTGTGAATGGATCATGATCCATTTAACATCTAAGCTAATCATGATGATCCTATTCTCTGATTTCCTAGCTGGGGTGGCCATGTGACCCAGGACTGCCCAAAAAGATACATGGGGAAGCATGTATCTAATTTCCTAATAATAAGGTTCAGATAAGGTGCCATCTGTCCCCCACCCCACTCACCTTTCTAAAGTGAACAGAGATGTCATGACTGGAACCATGACAGCCATCCTGTGACTAAGAGGAAAAGGTCAACACATGGCTGTCTACAAGCCAGTGTTTATAGCTGCCTACTCCAGAATTCATAGGTAAGAAATTCAGACCCCCTATTTTATTTGAAGCCTCTGCATATTGGGTTTTCTGATTCTCATTGTAAGCATTCCTAACATAACATCCTAGGCCATTGCTGCATCCTTCCTCAGTGCTCCATAGACTCTGGCACTTAACTCTATCAGAGAACTCATTGCACGCTCTTGTAATTATTTATTTACATGCCTGCACCTGGCAGCATTGGAATGTGAATTTCTGGCCTGGCAGGTAGTTAGTATTCAATAGCTGCTCTTTGGTTCAAGAATGGAAATCATGATGATGACATTCTCAGTAATCCTCCCATTCTGTCTGTCTACAGCAAATCAGTTATAAAAGCTGTATTAATGTGGGCTTTAGCTTGGAGAAACATATTTCCCTTTTCCTTGTCGAAGGGCCAAACAGCTTGTCATTTTCTCTTGAAGGAGTTTAAGCTCCCTCTGTTCTCCCCTTGTTTGATATTTCAATGAGAAGGACGAGGGTCTCATAAATCCCTTTCCTTGTCATCTTCAGGATTACGATGTATGGTGGCAGGGGCCAGAGACAGACCTACATGCCAGTCCCGGCTCCCACTCTTATCAGCTGGGTGGCCTCACTAAGTTGAATAATATCACAGAGACAGTCCCTCATCTGTAAAAGGGATGTAACAGCTACTGCCTTGCAGTTTGTGGCCAAGTTCAGGACTGATGGATTGACGGACATGAGGGCATACTCCATGTGCTCAATAAATTAAAAAAGAAATCTGACCACCTTACCAACTAGGAAGGCTGGATGAAAACACTCTCTATATGGGAAGGAGGAATGAGAACAAGATTTAAAATGAGGGACTGCAGATGTCGCTGCCCGGGGCAGAAGGGTAGGATGGGTACTGACAATACAGCCCAGAGAAGAAGCCACGCCCGGGCCAGCGTCCTCCTGGCTAGACCTCAAGGAGACCCTGAAGAGGGGGCTATTCAGGAGGGCAAACACTTTACGTTGGGTTTAATATACTGGGCAGAGAGTAGACAGTGCTAATTGGTGGGGGAGCAAACCAAATTCATCCCTGCTTCTTCCCAACTCTGCCACCCAAACAACTTAATGTATTTGAACCTCTATTTTCTAATCTGTTAAAATGCAATAATAATACCGCTTCTGAGGATCCATGAGACAACAGATGTAAAGGTATCCACCGTGGAGCCTGGAGCAGACTAGTGCTCAGTACGTGTGAGTCTCTGGAATAAACAAACTCCGTTCCCACGGGATGCTCTCTAAACTGACACTATCCCTCAATCTGTATTTAAAACCTGGACTCTTGGCTCCTTGAATGCAGGACCTGTGTTTCATCCAATTTGCCTGCACAGTGATAGGCTTGGTCAATGTCTGCGGATTGCCAATGGGATCCACTCCAATTTTTTTATTCTCCCCGTCAACTGCTGAATATTCTATTCCATCTCTCTTCCTTCTCCTTCCCCATTCCTGACAATTACCAGGTAGTGCCTATTAAATAAAAACAGTGTCCTTGATACTCAGATTTCAAGCCACAAATGCTCTGTGACTCTCTATCTCCTTTTACACAGCTTCCTGTTGTTTCTTGGTTTTTACATGTCCCAGAAAAAAAAAGCTCTTCCCAGACAAAAATGTATCATTATTTCCAGGAAAGGAAAACAGACCAAACTCAGTGATTTTTTAGTCCCTTCATCTGGAAAATGGAGACACGTAGGCCAGTGCGTGAATCCGAGGCCCTGTCCCACAGCCTATCATTTCTCGTTCTGTCACCTGTAACACTTCTTATTTTTGCCTGACGAGGTAGCGATTGGGGAGAGAAAAAAATGACCACAGGAAAATGGAAACCTTTGATAATAC
Source organism: Diceros bicornis minor (assembly GCF_020826845.1). Classification (NCBI taxonomy): domain Eukaryota; kingdom Metazoa; phylum Chordata; class Mammalia; order Perissodactyla; family Rhinocerotidae; genus Diceros; species Diceros bicornis. The sequence continues at coordinate 15,800,681 of NC_080764.1, read as the reverse complement.
TCAGGGCTGGGAGGGTCATGAATCCATGAGAAGATTCGGCTATGTTCTCTAACATTCATCGTGTTCAATGTTTTTGGTCCTTTTTTGCTGTAAAATAGGGGTAACAATCAATTTGAACCGGACTGTGGTATGTGTGAAGGATTCCTGATGGACCACTGACAGCAGGAAATGGAAAAGTGATGCAAACAGTGTACGAATCCTCAATGAATGTTGCCTTAATGTGGCTTCTCTGCAGACATCCAACGTAAGATCTGTGGATCATATCTCACACTGTATTCTTCCTCTCTCTACGGAATTAGTTACTAAGACTTTACTCACATTTCATGAACCCCCACGGTGTCCTCCTGGGGAGTGTCTCTATTGATTTGGGGATGGATGGTAGAGGGAAGCAGATTCCACCTCTAGAGAGCACATGGAATCTTTAGCTGAGGGATTCTACCAAGGTTGGCTGAGGAGCAGCTGGGAGTGAATCCTAGTGGGATTCTGCCAATTTGGGGGAATGTCATTAATGCCCTTGGGGTGGGCACCACATAACTCACTGCTTGGAAACTCTGAGAGAGGCTGCTAGCTTCCTAGTTCCCAGCAGGCACCTTCCGTAGTGGCCTGCTATTGCTTTTCCGTGTGTCCTGCATCGTTCCTTCACAGAACCAGACCTTGCCTTCTTCCTATGATTCTAACGGGGCTACGGGTCACGCCCGACCTGCCTGAAGCATGGGCCCGTGACTCAGGCTGACCAGTGAGTCGTTCCTGACCATTCCTAAGAACACAGATGGGTTCAAGCGTGGGCATGTGTCCCATGAAGGGTCAACAGAGTCCTTTTGCAGAGTCATTGAGAGAAAGAGGGCCTCTCTCGTCAGCCCGGGATCATGAATGCTGGTCACTCTTTACATTACCCTGCTTGGATTTCTCCACAGCATGTTTACCGCCTGAAATGACCAACGGGATCATTTGTTTTCTTATTTGATATCTGTATTCTGCACCAGAATATAAGCTCAGAGAGCGCAGGGCCCTGCACTGTCTCATTCACCACCAGGCACTCAGAACAGTGCCTGGCTCATAGCAAGTGTGCAATGCATATTCGTTCAATGACTCAGCTCTACACACTGGCTGGGGGGCTGCCAGACGTCACCCTGGCATAACAGACAAAGCTGAGGCAGAAAGAGAGAGACGGTGGGAGGGAGGGAGAAAGGGAGGGGGAAAGGGTGGGGAGAGGGATAGAGAGAAAAACATAGAGAGAGGCTGATCGAGATGGATTGAGATCTGCTGCATCACTTGAGCACCTATATCTAACTCTGTCAATGGAGAGGGCGTGATATAGCGCCTCACATATTGAGATGTGCCGTACTGGAGTTTAATGTGCCTGGTAAGTGTTCTACCAATCATACTAGTATCTATTTTTAGTGCACTTAATAATATTATTTAATGAAAACAATAGTAATATTTAACTAAAATAACCCTCACAAAATGAATAAATGGCTTCAAAAGGGTCCCGTGTTATAACCCAAAGTATAAAATAAATGTATGTGAGTCCATTTGGATATAAATAAATGATTTAATAACTAAATAAATAAAAATGGGGGAAAGAGACAAATCTCCTTCCAGAAGAGCCCCAATAATATATCAAGATTCTACCCCCTCCCCAGAAAGTGGGGCTTAATCTCCCCACTTCCAGTGTGGGGTGCACGTGGTGACTCACTTCCAAACAATGAAGTAAGAAAGGGAAAAAGAGTAACTTTCTAGCAGAGAAAGCTGGCAAACACCACCTTAACCAAAGGAGGATGGTCAAGCATCCCTAGCGCTGTGGTGTGTGGAAATCAGGTCCCTCCTGACATGATGGACGAGGAGGGCGCGGCGCTTCTGTGATAGTCTTTCCAGCAACCTCAGTCTAATGATTAAAAAATACATTGGACAAACCATATTTGAGGGACATTTCATGAACTATGTGACCAATATGCCTCAAAACTATCAAAGTCTGTCACGAAAAACAAGGAAGGATTGAGAAATTGTCAGAGACCAGAGGAGACTAAGGAAACAGGGCATTAATGGAAAAACTGGTGGAATGCAGCAAAGGCCTCAAGGTTAGTTAACAGCAATACATCAATGTTGGTTTGTTAGTTTTGACAGGTTCACCATTGTTAGGTAAGATGCTCACATTAGAGGAAACTGAAACTGGATGTGGGGTATATAGGTGTATATATGTGTATATATATATATGGGGTATATATATCTCAGCATTACTTTTACTACTTTTGTGTAAGTCTAAATTCTTCCAAATAAAAGTTTATATATAAAAAAGAGAGTCCTACAAAGCAACAACAGATTGACAATACCAAGAAGACAAGTTCACGTGACTAGCAAGAAAACAGCTAAGCTGACACTTCTGCTTCCAGTATGAGCTCTTCCTTAGCTATATTACCAAGTACAGAAATGCCTGTCTAATTAGATCTGACAAGCAGTTGGCAAAAAAAAAATTTACATTCTCAAGACTATTTCAAATACGGATTTACAACCACAATTGTGAAGTAAAAACTTCACCCCAAGTGTGTATTATGCCTTGAGATATTATTTAATGTTAGTACAGAGAAGAAGATTAGCAAGACATTTAAAAACAAAGCATCCAGAAGATGAAGACAAGCCTCTATAACTTTTTGATGATGTTTAAAATCTTGTGACAGTCAATCTAGAACTTTACAATGTTTTGCTAAACCCCATGAAAAGAGTTTAGCGGTCTCTTTGGAGATTTCATATATAAAAACAAAAGATAATAAAATCCAATAAGGGAAACACTTGTTTTTCCTGCCTTGGCAAAAATTTCTAAAAAAAATACACAAAAGATAATATGGTAACAAAACAAAGTAAATTCCTTTGTCAGCAAATATTGTGGGAAGAGTCACAGAAAACAAATGCTGAAGGCCTCAAGAAACTTGTATTAGAACAAATTACACGGGAGATTTGCTATCGAGTTTAACCAAAGTACGGAGGATTTTGACGGAGGCCAGCTTACGCTATTTGCAAGATTCTGTTTAGATGGGGAAACACACAAAGAACAACTTTTCAGTGAGGACTTAAGGAAAGATGTCCAGGAGAAGTTATATTTTGCACAGTAATTTCCTACTTTAATGACGCTAATGTCTTCTGGAAAGTGCATACATGTAATCAGTGAAGGTACAGTTGCTTTAATTAGAACAACAAAAGGATTCCAAGTAAGGTGACAGAGTGACTGCCCCATATTGAAATCCTTTACAGCATCATTGATAGGCAAGTTTGCAACAAAGCACTTGAAGCCAGCACACACAAGTACTACTGGATATCATTGATTTGGTTAATTTATAAAGGCAAGACTGAACATATCATACAATTTTTACAATACTTTCTAATGACATAAGGAATGATAATGAAAATCTGTACAACGTAAAGCTTTGCTGGTTAATTCATAGCAAAGGTCTTATAATAGATGGCATAAGTAAAGACGATTTATGAATTACTGTTTTTATGAAAAAATGACTGTCAGTGATATGCTATCTTACACTTAGGGGAAAAAAAATACATACTTCAATCTGACCCTTCAATGTAAAGGTGATAAATGGGAAAGTAACTACTTTTAGAAAAAACCTGTGATATAGACAGAGCTTTTAGAAAATAAATATTTGAAATTGTTTCCATCGTTATGGGATTTTGAGGTAAAAAATGATGTTACCTATCAAAACTCTCATTTCTACACACTTAGAAACTTCAGTGGTTCCGTGTCCACAACCACCAAATACTGCTTAATCGGTACTTCTCTCTCTCAAAATCCCTTTCTTCTTGATAGATGCCAGATCACCTAGGAAAGTGTTTCTTACGGTGGCCTTCTAAAGAACCTATCCCACAAGGTATTCCATGGTCAAAGGGGTCTGTTCTGTGTGTTGACATAGAACACGTGTGGGAAATACTGAGATCAACAAAAGCGATCAGGTTTCCCTGCTGTAGGACTTCACAATTTGGTATTTGGTATATATATACACAGAACTCCCCTCTGCCCACCTGCTCCCCAGCTCTCCTGTTTTAAAAGAATGCCATTAACAGTTCTTAGAACTGTTTGGATGCACGCACCAAAAGGGTATACCCTATCATAGGGTAAATTTTCCAGAGGCAACACTTTGTTTCCAGGAATCTTGTTGATGTTTCCAGGAATAATAGCATCTGCACATCATCAGCTATGTGCAACAAAGCCAGCGATGGATAACTTAGATCAATCACACCCCAATATTGGGGCACAAGGCATATGTCACAAATCAGTGCTTAACCGCAGGCAAGCCACTTCTCCTCTTCCGACTCCTACTTCCTTCCTGTCTGTGAAATGAGAGCATTGGAATGGATGAGGAAGAAGATCTCTTGTTGGGGCCGGCCCAGTGGCACAGTGGTTAAGTTCGTGCACTCCCCTTTGGTGGCCTGGGGTTTGCAGCTTTGGATCCCAGGCACGGGCCTACACACCACTCATCAAGCCACGCTGCGGTGGCGTCCCACATACAAAACAGAGGAAGACTGGCACAGATGTGAGCTCAGCGACAATCTTCCTTAAGCGAAAAGAGGAAGATTGGCAACAGATGTTAGCTCAGGGCCAATCTTCCTCACCAATAAAAAGAAAAAAAAAAAAAGATCTCTTGCTTCTATGTTTTGCCCACCATCTGACTGACAACTACTCTGAGGCAGAGCGGGAACAATACCTATGTATTATGAATAATAAGAACACTAGGCTTACTACACGTCTCACAGCCCGGTACTAACTGCTTTATATATCATCCCTCTTAATCTTTACATCTCCTTGTAAAGTGGTGATTACTTCCCTACTTTCTCAGATGAGGACACTGGTGAAGAGAGGTTAAGGAACCCCATGACAGCCCCACAGCCTGGCCCACAGCGGGTGCTCTGCAGTGTTTGCTGGGTGAATGAGCGACTGCAAGGCATGAGCCACAGAGCCACAGTGCCAAGAGACAGGCTGCTTGAACAGGGGCCAGCGGGCTCATACGTAATCCTGGGACTCCTCGAGTTTACTAGCCGCAGTGTTGCACAGAGACAATAAAACACTTAGTGCCCTTGGACTTGGGTTATGCAACGAAATTAAACAGGCACTGGTCTGAAGTAAAGAGGTGTGGCTGGGAGGTGGTAATTCTAGATTTTAGATCTTCTCCCCCAAAGCAACTGTGTTTTCTTCCTCCATCCATCCTAATCCTCCAAAATCAACCTGACCATTCATCATTCTTATTACCCTCTCCCTGGTTTTCCCCGCCTCATTTTTCACTGTAGTCTGCTTAGCGATGGCATGCTCAATATGCTAACGCATGGCGGCCCCTCATCTTCCTCAAAAGATGTGAAAACTGACACCTCTCTAAGTATTATAAAATGTTTTAAGACTTGAGTACTCCCTTTATGCAAATGCTATAGATTGCCTCCAGGAACACACATCATTTCCCCATACGGATGGCATGTTTTCACTTGCTTTTTTTCTTCTCCTATTAGGATTTTTCTTTTAAGTGCACTTGGTTCCCAATTTACGAATGGATGACAGTCAAAAATTCAGCCTCTGAGTCTGTTGCTTAAAATTCGAATATTCTTTCAAGGAGACAATGTTATATTATGGATCTCTGTTCTAGGGTTAACCCTCAAAAACCCATTTAATCCAGAGAGGGCTCACCTAGAATAATCCTATAGAATCATTATCTCATGTAAAATGTTTTTCCGGGAAAATATATTCAGGTGGGGACTCAGCCCTGTGTCCGAGGAAAGAACTCTGAATTCTGAGTTCCACCCTTGGCTCTGTCATATTTAGCTGTGTGACTCTGGGCAAGTAAGTGACTTAATCTGTATAATCTTTAATTTTCTGATGTATAAAATAGACTGAATAACAATTGCCTTGTGAGATTTTTGTAAAGATTAAGTTACGCCATGCTTGGAACACCATTCCCACTCAATCGACCTGGAAAACTCCATTTCATCCTTTGAAGTCCTGGTTACAGTTCGCTTCCTTTGAAATGTATTTCCTGTCAATCCCAGAAAGGCATCGGGGCATTCTGGCAAATGTTTCTGAAGCGATGGCGTGGTCCCCACTGCCTGCCTACCCAGCACCCAGTTACTTGTTCCTAACCTGCATATGAGTTTCCACTTCTCCCACTCTCCAGAGGCACATGCAGCCGAGGAACAGTGGTTTGGACAGCACTGGGAAGAGGGGCAGCTAGGGGGTTTAGGAGCTGAAGAGTGATGTGAGGGCAGAAGACGAGGAAGGAGGCAAGTTTGATGTCAAGACTCAGCTCAGACCTCCTACAAAAATCCCTCCGAGACACAGACTGAGCCACGCTCCCAACCAGACAGTGGCTTCCTCCTGCTTTCTCAGCCTCCTTTACTTTCTTACAACATGGCACTTAGCAGGCTGTAGCGGAATTTTATATTTACTTACCCATTACTCCTCCCTAGACTGTGACCTTCCTGAGGGCAGGACCCAAGGCTTACTCAGCTCTGGGGCTCCAGTAACTCTCACTGACCCAGGACTGGACCCTCTGCTTGCCACTCCCTGGCCACTACCCACTGTTTCCGGTCAGGGCTTCCTCCTCTAATAATCCACTGAAGACTCAAGGACTAGAACAAAGTTTCACAGAGTCTCTCCCATTCTCCCTTCTCTGAACCAACACACAACCCTTTGCTGGTCTCCTAAGAGTCTGCACTCCTGGTGAAGGGATAAAAAGATGCTCCTTTGGGTCCTTCTCTTTTTATTTAAGACTCAACCAGGGAAGGCTGAGTCATCAAGCTTTAGGACTGAAGAGATAAAAATGAAGGTCTTTGAAACACAAAAGACTGAGGTAAAGTCAAGTGCTTTTCTATGGAGCACTCAAGGGGCCTGGCTGAGAACAGGGCCAAGAATAATGGCCTCCATTTTATCGAGGATGTACCTGAGCCCGGGAGAGGTTAAGTGATTTACTCAAGTCCTTCAGCGGGTAAGGGGTAGAACTGTCATTAGAATTTACAGGATTGCTTGACTCCAAAAGCCTATATAGTTCTTCTGCTCCCTCAGTGAATCCATTTATCCCCTTAGAAGTTCTCGTAACCAACCTATACTTAGCACCAAGTTCTCCGCTGACACCCAGGGCAGGCTAGCTGCCCAAGGCTAGTAAGCTCCTCTCTAGGAGGACGCAGGAACATGTCTGCTCCTACATACTGAGCTCTATGCTCACCAGGAGGGAGCTGTGTTTGTTACCAAACGTGTTTTTATGCCACTTGCATTTCTAATGTAATTGGAAATGTAATTAAAATATTCTTTGAATTAGCTGAGTGCAAAAAGAGAGTTGCTATTTCCATGAAAGGCGAGTTAAACATTCTGGAACAATTTGATAAAAAGAAGTCCCTAAAAAACTTGGCTGTTGGAGTAGGTGTAGATGAGAAGACTATAAAAGAGCAGGGAAAATGCAAAAATCCAGGACTGTCCCTCAATTGCTTTGTGAGAGTCCTTAAGGTCTTGCTCTACTTTAAAGGAAAGGATGCTGAGAACCACAGAAGGTGCATAACGAGAGTCATTTATGCAAGATCATACAGCACAGTTAGCAGACAAAAAGATGTGGCCCCTGGATGAAAAGACAGGAAATCAAAGTTAACATATTTTTGTGATTCTTGTTTGAATGGACATTTTCAATCAGCTGACCCTGCACAGGTCCCCTGTGTGTCCCACAGGTGGGCTTCTCAGGCTGGCTATCCTCTGGAACAACAGAGTGCGAGCTGATGGAGAGCAGAGTTCAGGGTACATCTGTCTACTCCCCCAGGAGGAACACAACAACCAGCAAATAGGAAGTCCTTCATAAATGTGGGACAATGGACAAAATAAAACAAAGGATGGGAGGAAGAAGAGAAGAAAGATAAGAAAAAAATGACAAAGATGTACCTTTACCCGGACTCTGAGGCTGAGGGTGGCCTGGAGGGACCTGCAGACATGCTGTATTCTTGGACCAGGACTTCAGGTACCATGGCAATGACCAGGTATGGATAAGACCCAGAGGGTGGGGCTCAGTTCTGCCAACCTCTCTCCCAAATCCCTTAACCCCCTCCCCACCACCAGGGCAGCTCCCCTTTTATACATTAGCTGTATTTTAGGGTTCTGTGTAAGACTTAGCTATTTGTGGATAAAATGATTTCCAGATCGTTTTTTAGGTTTATCTAAAACAATATGAGTTAAATTTGGCTTGACTCTATCTTCATGGTTTTGCTGTTTGATAGAAATTCCTCTACTTATTCATAGAGTAGGCTGCCACAGAGAGTTGACAAATTATTTTGTTTGATAGGGTCAAAGTGACAATAATTCAGCAACCACTGAGCAATGCCAAAGTGGCACAGCCATCTGCTACACCAACACGTAAGTTCTAAGTGACCAATGGCTTTGTCAATTTTGTTTCCCACACATCACTAGGGCTGTAACAGTGCCTGCCATGTAGTAACCACTCAATAAACACAGGAGCATGAACTCATTGGTATGTCTGTGGTGGGCAGATATGACACACTTGCACTTGGAGACTTAGCTTTGTTGGCATCTATAAAATGTCTAAGTTGAAAGTCCACAAATGAAGAGTCTCCTCTAATTTATTTATTTATTTTTTTTACTTATTTATTTTTCCCCCAAAGCCCCAGTAGATAGTTGTACGTCATAGCTGCACATCCTTCTAGTTGTTGTATGTGGGACGCGGCCTCAGCATGGCCGGAGAAGTGGTGTGTCGGTGCGCGCCTGGGATCCGAACCCGGGCCGCCAGTAGCGGAGCGCGCGCACTTAACCACTAAGCCACAGGGCCGGCCCCTCCTCTAATTTATGGTGCCTTTTCTTTTCCTTTTTGGGGCTGCCAATTTAGAGGCTCTCAGACACATTGCCAAATATGCTGTCTTATGAATACCTGTCTGGTTTCTTTCATGAAACTCATATTAATCCTCCTAAGAACAATCAGTTTCACAAGACACCTGCCAAGGATCCCCTCTCTGCCCTGGAGTTTTTTATTGTGGTAAAATATACGTAAAATTTACCATTTGGACCATTTTTAAGTGTAAAGTTCAGCGCCACTAAGTACACTCATGTTGTTATGCAACCATCACCACTATCTATCTCCAGAACTTTTTCATCATCCCAAACTGAAACTCTGTACCCATTAACTCCACATTTACCCCTCACCCCAGCCCTGGGGAAACATTTTTCTACTTTCTGTCTCTATAAATTTGAGTCTTTTAGGTATCTCATATAATTGGATTCATACAATATCTGTCCTTTTATGTTTGCCTTATTTCACTTAGCATGTCTTCAAGGTTCATCCATGTCGTAGCATGTGTCAGAATTTCCTTTCTTTTTAAGCCTGCCAAGGTTTTCAGTTTTTAGAATATTTTTGTGGAAGTTTTATATTTTTATTTTTTATATGAAAATAAGACTTGAGAGTTTAGAAGTCTCCTGTGCCCTTGCCTGGTCCAGAAATGTTATTTATTACGAGGCATTGCTTCAATCTGTCATCACTTGCCCACTGACAGCTGAACCTGGAGCACTTTCTGCAGAAAGTCGTCCACTTCTCAATTTTTGACTGATTACATCCAAGCCCTAGATTGTAAAATACATATTACTTCAATTTTACAATATGGTGCCAAAATATTTTTCCAATTTGGTTGTATCCATTTACACTCCTACCAATAGTACAGGAGATTTCCTACTGCTAAAATGAAACTTGATAGTACCACTCTTCCAATTTGGTGGGTGTGAAATTATTTGTGGTGTTAATTTTCACTTCCTCGATTAACAAAGAGGTTGTACATCTTTTTAAGTGTTTATTAGCCATTTTCTGTCTAATTCAGTGAAATGAATTACACATTTTTCTTATTAATTAGTAAGAGCTCTTTGTATATTTTGTTTACTAGTCCTTTGTCAGTTATGTGTGTTGAAAATATGTTTTTCTTTTCTCTTTTTGATGCCACTTTGATGGAGTTATTAATTTCAATGTGATTGAATTGATTGATCCTTTCACTGATGATATATGCTTTTGGCATCTTGTTGAATATATTCTTCCCTATTCTGAGGTCACAGGTTAGTTTCCTAATTTTTTAAAAATAAAAGTTTAATTTCAGGGCCAGCCTTGTGGCCTAGTGGGTCACTTTGGCGTGCTCCGCTTCGGCGGCCTGGGTTCGGTCTCTGGGCGTGGACCTACACCACTCATCCGCTGCCATGCTGTGGCGGCAACCGACATACAAAATGGAAGAAGTTTGGCATAGATGTTAGCTCAGGGCGAATCTTCCCCAGCAAAAAAAAAAAAAAAGTTTAATTTGGCCTTTCACTTTTAAGTCTCTAATTCATCAGAATTGATTTTGTACATGGTGTGAGATAGGGATCCATTATCACTTTTTCCACATAGATAATCAGGCGTCTTAGCACCATTTATGGAAAATTACATCCTTTGTCCAATGGCCAGCAATGTTACCTCTCCACATATCAAATTTCCATAAATGTGTGGGTGTTCCTGGGTTTTCTGTTCTTTTCTATTAATTAATTAGCACAACCCTAAGCAAATGCTTAGGAAAAGTTTGCTGTAGGTTTTTAAGTAAATACTATTTACGAGAGTTTTTGTCATGAATGAATATTTGATTTTATCAAATAATTTTCCTGCATCTATTTAGATGATTATATGGTGTTTCTCCTTTAATCTATTAACATGCTGAATGACACTTGTGGGTTTTCCAATGTTAAATCACTCTTGTCTTTCCTGGAATAAACCCAACTTGGCCATGATGTATTATCTATTTTATACATGGCTGGATTCAGTTTGCTAATATTTTGCTTAAGATTTTTGCATTTATATTCATGAGTAAGAAAGAACTACAATTTTCCTTTCTTGTACTCTCCTTGTCTGATTTTGGCATTGAGGCTATCCTGGCCTCACCGAATGGGTTAAAAAGTGTTCCTTTCTTTCTATTCTCTAGAAAAGTTTACTTAAGATTGGAAATATCTTTTGATTAAAAAAAATTGGTAGAACTTGTCTCTAATCACTATCTAGGGTGCTGTTTTCTTTGTAAGAAGATTTAATGGTTAGAAAATAACCCAGAGTATATTTTTTCCTTAAGTCAGTTTTGGTAAATCATACATTTCTAGGAATATGCTCATTTCACATCAGTTTCCAAATTTATTGACATAATATTTTTTACAGTATTCTCATATTATCTGCTACAATTCTGCTTTATCTACTGGATTGAAAGCTCCACAAGGTGAGAGATTTTTGTTTGCTTTAGTCTTGCCTGTATTCCTGGAACTCAGAATTGCTAGTTCAAAAACATTTAGAGAATGAACAAATGAATCTACATTTATGCCCCCATTTAGTTATTGGTGAGTTTGCTTGCTTTTTCTCAGTGAGTTCTGCCATAGCTTTGTCTATTTTATTGGTCCCTTTCAAAGAACCAACTCTTGACTTTGTTGAAGAATTTGTTGACCAATTTCTGCTTCTATCTTCTTTATGTTCCGCCTTTTATTTTCTTTGAATTTATTCTCATGATATTTATATATCATCTTACGTTGTAAACTTGGCTTATTAATTTTCGGCCTTTCTTCTTTTTAACATAAATTTCAAGGCTGTAAATTTCCCTACATGTTTATTTCATTCCACAAATTTTGGCATATATTATTTCTATTACCATTCAGTTCTAAATAGTTTCAATTATGATTTCTACTTAGAATCATGAGTAATTCAGAAGTGTGTTCTCAACTTTAATCAAACAGATTTTTAAAAAATCTTATTCTTACTGCTTTCTAATTTAATTATACTGTGTTCACAGAAATATATATATATATATATATATTTATATATAATATAATATAATTCTTGAAATGTACTGAGATTTGCTTTATGGTCTAGTGCATGGTTACTTTTTAATAAATGTCCCACGTGAGCCTGAGAAGGATGTATATTCTCTGTTAGGTACAAGGTTCCTAATCTGCCCAAATCAAGATTTTTAACTGTGTAGTTCAAATCTTCCATATTTTCTATCAATTCTTTTTTTCTGTTTGATCTTTTCTTGTGTGTGTTTGAGGAAGACCAGCCTTGAGCAAACATCTGTTGCCAATCCTCCTCTTTTTGCTGAGGAAGATTGGCCCTGGGCTACCATCTGTGCCCATCTTCCTCTACTTCATATGTGGGACACCTGCCACAGTATGGCTTGATAAGCGGTGCACAGGTCCACTCTTGGGATTCAAACCTGCGAACCCGGGGATGCTGAAGCAGAGTGTGTGAACTTAACTGCTACACCACGGGGCTGGCCCCCTGTTTGATCTTTTAATATTTGAAAAGGATACGTTAGAATATTCTACTATGAAAGTAGACGTGTCAGTTTCTCTGTGGTGTTCACACATACGCTACAGCATGAGATGTCCACAAGTTTAGAATTCTTGTCTGTTCTTGGTGAACTTTTTATTTTTAAGCTGTAACCTTCTCTATACCCACCAGCTCTTTGTCTGATATCAAGATAGTTTTCTTTTGGATGATATTTGCCTGATAATCTTTTTCCATACCTTTACTGTCCACCTTTCCAGGTTGTTATGGGTTAGGTACGTCTCTTGTAAATTGCATACGTTGGATATCATTTCCTATTCAATCTGACAATCTCTCCTCTCATTCCCAAAATTAGTCTATTTGATTATCGATATATTTGGACTTATTTCTGTCATTTTGATTTCTTGCTTTCTATTTCCCCCCATTTTTCTATGCTTTTATTTTTTCTTTTCTTGCATTCTAATTTTTTTAAATGACTGAGATATTTTGATTTTTTTTTCTTATTCCATTCACCATCCCATTCACCATCAATTTATAAGTTAAGCACCTTTTTTTGATTCTTTTAGAACTTAACCTTGAAATGTTAGCGTGCATACCTAGCTTAGCAGCTACAGTTAATATCTCATCCTCCTCCTCCAAAATAATGATCTTAGAATACTTTAATTCTAATCACATCCCTCCTGACTTACGTGATGCCACTGTCTGATATTTTAGGTATAATCTTTTTAAGCCCACAAATTATACATTATTATTATTATTACTATTACTTAGAAATTGTTGTTTGGTGTCCCCATTTATTTCTAGAATCTGGAATCATATTGCTTATTCCTAAAGTACAACTTTTAGAAGTTTCTTTGCAGCAGTATGTTTGTGGTAAATTCTCGTTGTTCTTGCTTATATGAGTATTCCTCTCTCATGCTTGAAAGACTGGTTTCCTGGGCACAATTATTATTGTCTCTCAGCACATTAAAGATATTATTTCTACCCTTTTCTGGCTTCCATTGCTGCTGTAAGAACTCTCATCATATACAAGAAATTTCTTTGTAGACAATCCGTCTTTTTTCTCTGGCTATCTTAAAACCACTTTTTTTGAAGGTGCTATAATTTCACTATTGTAGGTCTCACTATGGTTTTGTCTTTATTTAATCTGCTTGGTAAACACTATCCTTCTTGTATCTCTGAAGACCATTTAACAGTTCTGGAAAACTCCTATTCACTATCTCAACCAATAATGCTTCATTTCTAATGTTCTCTATGATCGCCTTCTGATAGTCTAATTAGACATATCTCAATTTCTTAAATTCTCTTTCAAGTTTTTCTCTCTCTTTTTCTCTTTGTGCTGTGTTTTAGGTAATTTCTTCAGATATCTCTTTCGATTTACTAATTCTCTCTTCGGCCGGGTCTAATCTACCGCTTAACACATTCATTTAATCTGTAATTTCCAGAATTATACTCTTCACTTCTAAAAGTACTGTATGATCCAAATAGGCCTATTCATCTTTGAGAATCTTATGTTACTCCATCCTACTTTCAATATTCTTTTTTATTTCTTACACAGCAAAATTACTTATACAGGCATATCTCAGAGATATTCCAGGTTCTGGAATACCTGCAATAAAGTAAATATCGCAATAAAGCGAGTCACAAATTTTTTGGTTTCCCAGTGCAAATAAAAGTTACGTCTGCACTATACTGTAGTCTATTAAATTTACAATAGCATTATGCCCAGTAAAACAAAGTTCATATCTTAATTAAAAATACTTTATTGCTAAAAAACGCTAACCATCATCTGTGCCTTCAGTGAGTCATAATCTTTTTACTGGACAGTCTTGTAAGTAACGCAATATCTGCAGGTACAATAAAGTGAGGTAAGCTTGTATTATGTATTATGGCTGATGAGTCTAATACCTGCAGTTTTAATTCTACAGTCTGCAATTTCTGCCCTCTCATGACAGCTTATTTCCTTGTGCGTTCAGTGATTACTGACTGAGAACTCGTTTTGCTTGAAACTCCACCTGAAGAATCTGGAAGTCTTAGTTTTGAGAGTATTCTTCCAGAATACTCAGATTTCTGTTGTTTTCTGCCAGATATCTGGCAAATTTCAACTTTTTTCTTTATATTTCTGCCCCGCACATATCATTTCAGCCCCCAAAATAATATGAGTAGAGTTTGAAATTAGAAATTCTCAGGGGAAACATTTCCCCCTTATTTCACCTAAAGCCAAGGACGAAACATGCAACAATCTCTATTGTCTCCTTCTACACTACGCATTTTTAAACTGTTTATCCACTGAGAATATCACTCTTCACGAATCATGACTTTATGAAAGTATCTTCTAACTGCCTTTCTTCCTGTTGTGAACTAAGTCCCACGCATAACCTTTCACTAGAATAGTTATACATAGGGTTTGCGTGACTTTAATTTAGGCCTATGGTCCCAGTGTGATTCATGACAGCATTCCCTCATTTGAATAATAAATTATATAGTTACCTACCTTTAAACCAGGCTTCTGGCCACTAAGGACCAGCAAATGCCCATAGAAGCAAATGTCAGATCCACATGCTTTTTGCTTACCTTTCTAGATTCACACTTTATCATTGTTTCCGGCCTCTGCTTATTTCATTTACTTTACGGACTGATCAACTACGATTCCAAAACTTTAAAAAAATTTCTTATCCCGCATTTTTCGGGTTGATTTCATTTGCCTCTTCTTTGAACTTCTAGTTCATGATGTTCTTGCAACTATTCCATCTATTTTCCTCCTGTCTAACAAGTACATGACACATGGAAGGAATTGCATAAACACTGATTGAAAGAATGAATGAGGCAGGTACTTGTGTTTTAAATAGTTTCTGGTATTTTGCAATGAACTTTAAATGTATTAAAAAAAAGTTTTTTCTTTTTGACTCTGTGATATCACTCCCAGGAAGGTGTGAACTTTAAGCTGTTCTTTGCAACACAGTTTATATTTGTGAAAATTTGAAAACAACTAGGGTAAAAGAAATGGCTAAGTAATGGAAGGGTACAAAATTCCATGGGCATTATGACTATAAATAAGATAGAATATGCACACAAGGACACAGACCAGAAGCCAATTAGAAAAGATCGACTTACCAGGAAAGCAAGGGTTGGGTTTCTTTTTCCTGTTTAAAACTTGTAATTATTGTTACTGCATTGCCACATGGGCAATGGATATAAATTTTAAGTGAAATAAACCCTATGGATGCAGGAATCTACGTCGTCCTTGATACAGCCAGAGAGGCAAACACACTTGGTATCAGACATGTCTGGGTTCAAATCCTTGACCTGTCATTTAAAAGCTGAGGCCAGTTCTTCACTCCTCCTACTGTAGGTAGGGAATTCTGGCACACTCCTTAACTCTGGCCTCAGTCATCTGGCTACTTTGACCAACAGGATATAAGCAACAAGGATGCAAGGTTTCCTTGTGTGCCCTAGGGTCTCCTCTTCCACCTCTGCTTTGCCAAAAGAACAAGTCAGATTGGCCTGCTGATGGGATCTGGGAGACACTGGAGGAGATCCAAGTTGTCCCAGCCACCAGCCATCTGATCTGAAGCTGACCACAGACACTTGGTTAAGCCAGTGAAAATCAGCCAACCATCCAGCCAACCTGTAGAATCATCAATTAAATAAACGGTGTTGATTTAAGCCGCTATTAGAATAGCTTGTTACGCAGCATTATCTATGGCAGCAGATAACTAATACACCCTATCTTCTTCAGCTGTCTACTTCAACCTACCACTGTCTTGATACCTAGAGACCAAGTATGAAGGCTTTTCTGTCATTGTCCCTTCTCCCTGAGAGAGAATGAAACCTTTACACCTGCATCCCACCCACCCACACCTACAACAGCATCTGTCATATTTTTTTGCATTTATCTCTGTACACATTTCTCAACTCCTCTAAGCCATGAAGGACTTGAAAGTAGGAAGTAAGTTATTCATATCCATATCTCTGGCACCTGGCACAGTGTAGTCCCTCAATAAATGTTTTTGTTTGAATTAAATGACTGGATTTGGGGAACTGACATGAACCAAAACAGCCGGCAGCAGGTGGCAAGAAGGATAACCACACAAGCTGGTTCTTATGCTGGGAGGCCTTACACTTTCCAGAAAGCCTAAACAAGAGGGAAAAAAAAAGCAAAGGAGAAAAGCACATTCTTTCTGCTCCTCTGCGCTCTTATCTCACTGAGCACACTGCACACAAAGCTCAGAGACATTCATCCCCCGGAAGAGTCCTCCCAATCCAGCTTTCCTCTGCCACCGCAGGGCACCTCACTCTACCTCTGGGGACATGACTGACACCCACCCCGGCCTGACTTTACCTTCAGATCAGACACGTCTCTGTAGCACTGCTCGGAGCGGGTGTGGTCTGACAGCTGCACGTTCCAGAAGCAGGGGAGCTGATATACGAGGAAAGGGTTCTGTTTGATGACAGCGTTGAAAATATCCTGGGGGAGAAAAGCCAGAGACACAGTCCAGTCAGGTGAGTTCCGCTTCTGATTCTGGCTCTCAAGGGCCTACATCTCCTACGCAAGGGCTTCTCTTAAGCCTTCTGCTCTGAACACAGGCTGGCGTGCACTGCAAGGCACTGCCCTCGCCTCTCATCTCTAGGAACCAAGCAGTAATGTTTGGACAGAGATGGGGGAATGCTTCACGCTGACTTGGAGCTCACAGGTCCTGCTGCTCTCATCACGCACCATCCGGCAAGCATGCGTGGGCACAGACAGGGAGCATCTTTTCCACCCGAGCAGGTATATAATAAATGAACTCACTTTTCCGCCCCTCTTCCCACCTCATCGAGGAGCCCCATGTCATCCATCCTGAGCCTCCTGGAGAGGGAACTGCGTGATGACAAGCGGCTCTGCTCATGCAGGGGCTGAGACAAATTACAGATCCTGCTCCAGCGTCTCTTCCTGGGGCTTCTGGCGGACTGGGTGATGGATGCGCCTCGGGTTCCTGCGGGCCACGGTGCCCAAGTATGCACTCCCCGCTTCCAAATCCAACTCTGACTTTCCTAGGGAGGCTTTACCTCTTTCGGGCTCTTTTCCAAGCTTTCGCACCAGGCCATACTTATTAACTAGCTGCTGACAGGTGGTGCCGGGAGGTGAATTATGGGCCTTTGCAGCAGGAGATAGCTGAATAAACTATCCTCATTGGACATGGACATGCAATTGCTAGCTTTTGGGGACACGCTCGAGTCATTGTGACTTGACTTAAAATATGACGATGGAGGACAATTTTCCCCTCAGGTTTAAAACAGCTACCTGGGTAATTTTTAACTTATTCATTATACCATAGCTCACGTTTGAAAAAGGAAATTAGTTTCTGCTGCTTGGGAAATACTGAACCATAACAACGCTAAAAAAAAAATAGTAAAGTACCCCTACGGAATTTCCTGTTCCCTCTGTGTTAGAAAACTTGGCAAGAATTCAACGAATCAGACAACTGAACATTGAGCAAAAAGATGGAGAATGAACTTGCTTTTCTGATGAAAAGGAAAGGATACAATGCAGAGAACCCAGAGAAATCATCTTTACATTTCAAGATGGCCATGTGCACCACAGGAAACTCCAAATCTGAATGAGTGACCCCAGTAGATCCAAGCTCAAAGGCTCAGGCCCCTGCATTTCCCAGTCAAAATGGGAAATGGGGTTTTTATGAATTTTTGTTAATAGTTTGGTGGCGTCTATGGACTTTTTCATATTGCATGGATTAAAAGCTGGTTTCTCCATCTAGACGGTTTGTCCCTTCTATTTAAATGCTTTTCCCTTGAGGCCAGGGTCATGGTACAGGATCTAAGCAAAAGGCTTTGCTTTAAAAGTTAGACTCTATTTGCCAGAAGGGCAAATGAAATCTTTTCTGGGAAATGTGCTGTGGCATTCTGGAAGCTCAGGGAGCGGGCACTGTGCATTCCACACTGAGATGAAGATGGCGACCTCCTGACACGCCAAATTATCGTTTACTTATGAGTCTGCTTCAATAAACTATGAGCTCTCTGAGGCCAAGGACTGCGTCCTTCATTTATCTCCGGAATCCTATTTCTGAACATAGTCCCTGGCATACACAGCGTGCAGTGCAAGTCTGCTGAATGAACAAAGAGAATGAGTTGAGCTGTCGTCTTAGACTGGCAAACGTAAGGCAGATCTGTCAAGTGTACAGTCACACAATAGGTAGAAAATAATTCACACCCATCTACTTTCAAGTTTGAGAAAGAGCACCAGCGTACTCAGGAATAACCATACCTTCTAACCCGCCCACTCACCTGGTCGGCTAAGGATGTGGAGAGCATCCCCATCAGCTCCCTCTCCGCGGTCAGCCTCCACATCTGCTCCCATTTCATCTTCCGCAGCTTATCCAGAAGCAGCAGGATCACCCCTGGGCAACAGCATGGGATGGAGAAGGAAAAAACAACAGTAAGACAGAGAGCCAGGCACCTCTGTCCACATGGTTTGGAGATGAACACACCTGGGTTCAATTCCAGGCTGTGCCAGTTACTCAGTAGGAGACTTTAAACAATGTCTCTGAAACATCCTCATTGCATGGAGCACATTAACACAGACCTCAAAGGCTGTTGCAAGCACTAAATGAGATGGGCAAAAGAGTCTAGTACTTTCTGGAGATGGATATTGACAATGGTTGCACCACAATGTGAATGTACTTAATGCCACTGAACTATACGCTTAAAGATGGTTAAAATGGTATATTTCTGTTATGTAGATTTTACCACAATGATTTTAAAAAGAGCCTAGCACTGCACATTCCCTATAAGCATTAGATTCTCTCCTGTGTTTTTCCCCAGAGATATGACAACCTACCTAGGTTTAGCTGATGGATGATATTTGCACAAAGTAGGCCATTTATCTTTACAGACAAAAAGCAGCTCCTCTATGACTTTACTCTGGGTAAGTCTTGCCAATTTGCTTTATACTTAATGACAAGTATATGACCTCATTTTAGTGCTCCTGATTTCAATAGTCTTCTTGAGCCCCCCACAATCAACACACATATAAACCATGGTGAAGACAGTGCTGATGCTGGGTCGTTAAGACGAGCTCCAAAAGCCTTTGGGTTCATAAGAAACTAATAATAAGAGGTTGTCTCCTCCTCTTCTCCACCTTCTTTTTTTGTTGTTGTTAGTTTTCATGGGGAGGGACCTGGGTGAATGGGGGATTGTGTAGTGAGGGAAGCTGCCATTGCACACCCTTCGGTATTTTTAAAAATGTTAAAACAACCAAATATATTACTCAGGCAAAAATAAATTAACTAATAAAAATCTAAAAAGAAAAGTGCATTTTGGCTTAGCTGAATGACTCAGAAGCAGATGTCTCCTACCAGGGCAGTTAGGGCATGCAGGGAGAGCACAGAGCGAAGAACACACAGAGCCAAGAGAATTTCCCCGCAGGCCACTGCAGTTAATTTGGTGGATGGAATTGTAGCACCCTGGGGCTCCCCAATCAGTCTCCTCAGGATGCTGAGCTCAGCACAACGGTCGGTGGAGAAAACTCCAGGCAGTTGAAAAATGAGCTTAGTTGATACCTAGTAGATACATTTCTAAGACTGCTGGAAAGAAACTGATTCCCCAAATCACACATAAATGTCAACTCTGAGACTTCTGACTTATTCCAGTGGCACATATTTGGAGCAAAAAGTATATTCACCATTTAGGGAAAGGTGTTTGGTCAGGGAGAGTTGAAATAAAAAAATACACATGGTTATGGGAAGAACGGAATAATACACAGATCTGAACTTTTAAGCCAGAGGACAAATTACATCTCTTGCATCTCTCCTCTGTGTTTTGTTAGGTTTTTTGCACATATTTCACTTAATGGTCACAAGATCGCTACAAGCTAGGTATTGTCATCCTTATTTTATAGGTGGGGCAACCGAGGGGTGAAGTCAGACCCTTCAGCAATGCACAGTACAAGAGTGGCTAAACCAGATTCAAACTCAGATCTGCCTGACTTCAAAGCCAGCGCTTCTTCATCTGCACCACACGGACCGGAGCCCCAGCAATGCCTCTTTGGAGCCTGTGACTCAGGCCAAGACTTTTTCTTTTCTTGACTTTCGGTTTCTGCATGTGTAAAATGCAGAAAACGCTCCTTGCCCTGCAAACCCAGACAACCGTCCTGCCCCCTAGCGGTAGGCTTGTAAATGTTTAACCTCCGGCTCTCCAGGGAAGAAAAAAACCCCCAAAACTTGATTTGTAGCATTTGCTGACCCCCATGGTGTAAATACTCCCATCATTGCTGATTTCAAGTTACCAAAGTGACGTCACTGAACACCAGTGGGAAGAAATGTGCACAACTGGCCTTCTGGAGTCAGTGGGAGTTTGCTCCAGCACACCGCTGAAACTATTCCCCAACCACGGCAGCTATTTTAGAAATAGTGAAATTCACTACAAGCATGTTATTTGATAGCTTATTTTGGGCACAAAGGAAAGAAAAATTTACTAAGTTACACGCCAAGAAAATATAGAGACGGATTAAAAAAAATTAGGTTCCAATCAAACATGTGAAAGAGAATTTCATTAAACCTTATTGCAGAAACTAATTCTAATTAGGTGGGACAGATGCTCCAACATATAGAGAGAATGCGGGGGGGGAGTGGAAGCTACAAACAACGATGAAAGATATTTCTGCACATTTTGAAGCCTCTAGAGATGTCAATGGTAGATCTGTCAGTCTCTGGGCACTGAGCTGAGAACTGATGCTTTTAAATGGTGCTGAGACTTGGCAAGTCAATCTAAGTAGCAGATGTAATTCTACCCTGTTTACCAGGCTAGTTAAAAAGAGAGGGACATCTAGAACAGAAGACTAAATGCAGAAATGACAGAGATCATTGTCCCTGTTACCTGGTCTTTTCGTCTGTGTAATTTGAACTTAATTTTTAAAAGCATGAACTATTTCAAACCAATGGAAAAGTTCAGAAACTAATAGAACAAATACCCAGCACCCAATTTAATACATGTTAATATACTGCCACAATTGCTGTTAATAATAAAATGTCACAGATAAATCAAAAGCTCTGCATCTCATTCCAGCCCCTCCCCATTCCCCAAGGGTAACCAGGGTCCTGAGGAGGTTTTTATTTCTATGCGTGTTTTTTTTTTTTAATTTTTATTTATTTATTTATTTTCCCCCAAAGCCCCAGTAGATAGTTGTATGTCATAGCTGCACATCCTTCTAGTTGCTGTATGTGGGACGCGGCCTCAGCATGGCCAGAGAAGCGGTGTGTCGGTGCGCGCCCAGGATCCAAACCCAGGACGCCAGCAGCGGAGCGCGCACACTTAACTGCTAAGCCACGGGGCCGGCCCTCTATGCGTGTTTTTATAATTTTATTCTCTATGCATATATGAATAAACAATATATGGTGTTTTTAGAGTGTTTCATGGTGCATATTTTCTATTCTAACTTACCTTTTCACCCAATGTTATATCTTTAAGATTGAACGTTAAGATTCACTATCTAGTTTATTCATTGTAATCACCTTATCCATTGTACAAATACACCGCAATTCATTTATGCATTCCCCTACTGAAGGACATGTTGGCTGTTTCCAATGTTTCTGCTCTTATAAACAAGGCTTCAGTAAACATCCTAATCCCAGTTCATTGGGCACACTTCTGAGGGCTTAGCTGGGGTACACACAGCCTCCAAAGTTGTACAAAGACTGCTGTGTTGATGGTGCTACTGGTCTTGAAACATCCTGAACTACTCCATCTTCCTTCTCTCTTACATTCAGGCCATCAGAGTCTCACGGAGTCTACGTTTAAAATGCCTCTTATATCTCTTCTTTTACTCATCCATTCAACAGTTATTTATTGAGCACCTACTATACGCGAACTAACTGAAATAAACTTGTACTATTATTCTTTCTGACTTTTCCCAATATCACGGGTTTTTCAAAATATTAATTCAGCATATATTTACTGAATGTATAACATTCAGTCTTTGCCAGGCCCTCTTGTGGGAGACATGCAAATCATTACGATTCAATGCTACGAGGGCAAACACTGAGAATGTGCTCTGCTTATTAAGAGAACACAGAGGAGGGAGGCCTCAGTGGGCCTGGGCTAGGACTTGGTCAGGCAGATAAGGTGGGTCTGTCTGGGGAAACAACGTGGACAGAAGCAGTGTGGCAGGACTGGGCTATGCAGGAACTAGAGTATGTGATGGCTCGATGGTTGAAATAGAATGCTTTGGAGCAAATGCCAAGGCAAGAGCTCGTACAGGTGAGCAAGGAATGGATCAGGAAGGGTCTTGTATCTTTGCAAGAGGTGCTTTCCAGCCATGTCACATCATTTCCTACACAGAAAATGATATCTTTATAACCACTGGAGGGCAGGGAGGAAGCTGCTTGTGGCTGGAAGGGCTGATCCAGGGGTTCCTGCTGCCCCAGGCCCCACTTAGGTGCCCCCAGGGCTGAGGGGATCACTAGTTTAGCACATCTGTCACTCACATGTGCCACACTGGTTGGAAAGTCCTGCTGAGGACAAGTGGGAGCTAGTGAAGGATTCTGAGGAAGGCAGCGACCACGACTGAATTTGTTTCAGAAAAGCCAACCTAAAATGTTGCTTATTATGTCACTTCCCAGGATCAAAGTCTTCCAGAATCTCAGAGGTTCTAAAGAACAAACCATGATTCCTTAGCCTGGAGTGCCAGGCCCATCAGAGTCTTGCCACCATTTACTTTTTTCCCTTTCATCAGACCATTCCTGCCATCGAAATTGGCACAATGACACTTTGCCACCTAAACACCTCTTTCTTTGCAAACATTCAGGATCCCAGAATGTTTACTAAATCTACCTCTCTACTCTCCAATTTAACCAAGAATCAGAATCCAGAACAAACACAAGAATTTATGATCCAACTTGTCACAAAGCTTATGATCTTCACTCTCAGCTTCTGCATTTCAGAGCTTCCGCATTCACTGCCTCTTCTGACTTCACAACAACCTTAGAAAAGGAGGCAGGCTAATCATCGTCATTGCCTTTGGAGAGATGTGGAAGTGAGGTGCAGAGAAGGGAGGTGACTTTTCCAATCTCACGGTGCTGGTGAGTGCTTCCCACTGCCCTGTCTGGAAGAGAGTCTTCATCCCAGAACATCAGGACCAGTGCAGACTGCATGCTTCCCAGGAGGGCCTATGGGAAGGATTTCCTTTGTGTCTTGACACTTTGAAAGACTGTTTCAGGCTAAACAGGAATGCCAAACGTGTGTACTTGAGCAACACAGGCCAACACGAGCTCATGGGAATCAGGGCTCCCAGGTCCCCCTGCCTGGCCATCTGTGAGCTGCCCTTGACATGCCAAACAAACCACTTAACCTTGGGTCCTGCATTCAGAAGTTATTTCTTCTATAATTCATTTTAGAGGTATGTTTTGAGCACCTCCTATGGTTCTATTCATTGGGTTAACCGTGGACTTAGCAGTTTGTAAAACACAGTCCTTGTTTTCAGGGAGCAAGGCCTTATAGGGACGGGAGATGGGTAACCAAGAAAATGCAAAACACTGTGATAGACACAAGACGTGCTAAGAACCATGGGAGACCGGTACAGGGAGACAGATGGTGATCTGGGTTTGGGGGGAAGCATTAGGGAAAAGCTTCCTGAAATAAGTGATGTCTAAACCGGATCCTAAAGGATGCTGAGGCTTACCTAGGTGAAAGTCAAGCCAGACAGGCTTCTCCCTTCAGGGCTGTGGATGTCTACCAGGTAGCAAATATTTTCCACCAAATTGGAACAGCAGACCTTAAAAGGTAATGACCCATTTCCCCTCTTCTTCCAAAAAAGAAAATTAAAAAGAGGCCACATAAAGTTCTCGAGCATGGGTGAAAACGTTTGCCTTTGCTCATAAATCTATAATTAACTGCTGGTTATTGGTACAATAACTATCCCCATAACCTCGTGCTGATGCAGTAGAATGAAGGCTGGGAGCACAGGCAGTTTCGTAGCTATCACAGAAGAGGGAGCTGCAGGTAACATGGAAACCGCAATGGACTTGGAAACTTAAGCCCTGGGTGTCAGTCCTCGTAGGATCACTTATCAGCAATATCCTTTGAAAAAAGTCACTGGGTTTCTGAGCCTCAGTTCCTTATTTGTAATATGGTGATAATCTCACATTAACTCCAAGATGATTATGAGAACTAAAACTCTGTATCTTTAAAAGTATCTGCTATATGCCAGGATCTATTATATTCTACCTCGAAGTAAAAATGCTATGACATTAAAAAAGGATCTATACAGTGGGAACAGTAGTCAATATTGCTGACTTGAGATATATTAATTGATAATCAATGTCCATACCCAGTAATTCATTTACTAGCCTGAATTCACTCATCTTTCTAAAAATCTTAAAAATCCCCTTCTGTGTGGAAGGCACTGGACACTTAAAAATTCTGAAATAGTTCCAGGCCCATATTCCTTCTCCATCTTCTGTCAATAGTCAGCTTATGGTGTCACAACTAGCATGATTAGGAGGTCCCCTGGGGTTTATTGCAAGTGGCAGCTAATGGAGACAACCCACAGGAAGAAGAAAAAATAGCAAAGGAAAGAAAATCCATCACAAGTAAAATTATGTGCATAAATTATGGTCTTAAGTAGCTAAGGAGTCTGTTTAGGCTGTTAAATATAATCACATGGATACACACTTATAAGAGAATCTGCCTGTTTCTTCAAAGGTTAGGAGTTTGCACCCAGATTGTACAAGAGCTGAAAAACAACATTTCTACGAGAAACCTAACTCTAACTTTTTATTGACCTCACTCCTATGGTGCTGGGGAGATATCCTAATTAATGATTGTAAAGGCTTTTGGAAATATGAAGTGGTGCTTAAAAGCTTATAAATAACAGTTACAGAAACTATACATTTCCTCATTAAGGCGCCTAATTATCACTCCCTGAACTTGCACGATTCCCCCTAGAATTAATACAAATTATGCGCATGCATGCAATGTGGGAACAAGCTTTGTTACTGAACATTACTTAACATGATGAAAATGGCTCCTTTTGAAATCGGACCCTTTGAAGCTGAAACAACGCGGATTTGGCATTGGGAGGTGTGCCCCAAGTCAGACTGGCGTTCCTGCTGTCAGGGGGCCGGCGATGCCAAAAAGCTTGTCTCTGGCCTTTCCCTGGCATTTGCTGCTGCACGATCCATCCATTTCCATCCTTGCTGTTGGGGTCTGGGAGCATGGAGCGAGCCCTTCGCCCTGTAGGCCAGTGCTCTGAACAGAGGCAGCAGGCCTTAACTTTGACAGGGACTCCCAACAGAGCTGGCTGAGATACCTGGGGCTGGCAGGGCTTTATCTTCAGCTGTTGTGCTGGGAGCATAAGAGACCAACACTAAATAAATGAATAAATAAATAAAAAATCAAAGGCTTCTCCTATGAACATCTGGTCCAGGGGTAGGGCATTTCATCTGTGGATCAGAGGGCAGTGTGTCTTTTTCTCAAACTGAATATGTAGCAGTGGCTCAGTAGCCAAGATGGCAGGGAAAGAACGGTGAACGTCTATGTAGAGAGGAGAGAGAAAACAACGCTTTTTTTTTTATGAGCCAGATATTGATTTTACCCACGCGACTGCAAAAAGAACAGACTAAAAATGGTGACAATGCTGATGGCACCTACCATTTATCAAGCAACTCCTGTATACTAGAGACAAGTTGCTTTATTTCATGGCCTCCGATTCTTATGACAAACATGCAAGGTGGACGGAATTACCCCCAATTCACGGATGAAGAAACTAAGGCTCATATGTAGCTAGTGAGTGGCAAAATTAGTCTTACTCTTTGACCTGTGGTCTTTCAACCACGCCATGTTGCCTCCTGGTGTGGGTGTGTGTGTACATGCACATTACTAAACATGGAGAGACCTAGTTGAATCAGCGGCTTAAAGCCAAAACAAGTCAGGTGGCTCCTGGAACAGTAAGTAAACGTTTGAAGGACACTGTGAAGACCAAAGGCCATAACCTGAGTGCCTGTGTAAAATCCAGGAGGAAGACCAAGCATATAAGGCCAGGAAAGGCAGGGCTTCCCCAAAGACAGCCCTGTGTGAATTTGAAGCTGCACGCAAGGGGAGGGGGGGTGCTGACCTGGTATACGTGAGTGTGGGTAACCAGATGGAGCCAAGAAAGATGTCAATCAGCACACTGTTTCGGAGCTAAATTATGTCAACCTTCCCTCGTGCACGGCACCGAGATCCTCTTCTTTCTGCATGTGAACCTACTCGACTAACTTCTCGGCGTAAGTTGTACTGACTCTTGCAGCCAAGGAGAACCCCTTAAAACTTTTTCAGCAAAGGGAATACCTTAAGCTTGCATTATGGAAACCTTCTGTTTAAGAGGAGGTTCTGCCACTATTTTCTTTCTTTCTTCCCATGCAGCCTGCTTTCATTCTTTAGCACAGCTTGGTCAATTCAGACCATGTGCTTCCTTAATTCAGGAGGGGAAATTGAGGTCCAAAGTGGCTGTGTGCCTCCTTCAGACCAGTTCAGAGCAGGTTTCAGAGAAAACCTTTTATTCCTCAACTCAACGTTTCCCGGCGCGTTACATGGTATTCTGCAGGATGCTCATAGGTGTTGTGTGAAGCAGGGTGAACTAAGTTAACAAGTTTAGGAGGTGGTGGTTAAATAAAGTTAAACAGTGATGGACATATCAATATGTACGGTGAGTCTCAAACGGGGCTACCGCATCCAACGTCTTCCAGATTAATCTTCCAAGACCCCGCTTTCCCCCAGGAATCTGTTAGGATGGATATTGCTTCTTCCCTCACGTTGAGTTCTCACTGGCTTTGTCTGCATTTTCTCAGCTCTCCACCTGCACTGCAAGGGCCAATCCATGAAAATAAAGATTTGTTCCTTACTCCTTAAGCGTTTCCTGTGTCTTTGCCGGTTTGAACCAGAGAAACGAAATCTTAAGTGTGCACTGAGTGGGCTGCCACGCAGGAGGCTCTGGGGAACATGCAGGCTCTTATCCCGGAAATGTTTATGAAAATGACCCTCGTAATCGCAACTCTCCTCTCTTCTGCTTTGAAGCACTCGAGTTTCTTTCTCATGCCTGCCCCAACAGAAGGTGAGTTTATTAAAAATCACTTAATTTAAAATCCCCTGCTGATTTTGCCTGGGACTCACTTTTGATCATATAAATTAAAGGGTTCTACCTTTTGCTTTTTAAAGTTTTGCCTTCCTGAAAGCTCTTTATCAGAGAGAGAACATGGAAATCCTTCCACCTGAAGCCTTCTCTGACATTGCTGGGATTTTGGAAAGTGTGGATGGAGTACAAAGGGCTGCTAAGACTTTATAAAAGGCTGGTGGTAACTCACTCACTCGTTCACTCATTCAATAAATATCCATTGAGTGACTTCTACATGCCAGGCACCAGATATACAGAGATGGAAAACACAGTAGTCCCTGCACTCAAGAGTTTGGAGGTGCTATGGGCATCAAAAGAGAGAGATGTGTTCTGGGCAGGCAGGCTTGGTTCAAAAGGAGGGTGGGGTCAGAACTCATGTTGTGGGTAGTGGTCCTTTAAGAGAACAAAATTTCACCCTTCCCCTTCCAAATACAAATGTATTTGGCCAAGATTGTGATAGGGCTAAAAGCGTGAAAGGTTTGGCGACTGGTAAACACTTTTTAACCAAGACTTGAAGAGTACTTTTATTTTTCTGCTTTTATAAGCAAACTTTTTATTGAAGTATAATATACATTCAGAAAAGTACACAGATCATAAGTGCACACTTGATGGATTTTCAAAGTGAACTCACTGTCGTAATTAGAGGCCAGACCAAGAAACAGAACATCAGTAACAGATCAGAATGTCCCTTGCAATCACACAGACACACATCATGCCATTATCCCAAATTCTTACACCACAGTTTAGTCTTATCAGGTTCCGATTTTTATGTAAATTGAATCATACAGTATGTAGCCTTTTTATGACTGGCCTTTGGCTCAATAATATCTGTGAAATCCATTCATATTATTGCATGTAGCTGTAGTTTGATCATTTAATGCTGTATAATAACCTATAATAGGAATATATCTCATCCTAGCTATCCATTATATTGCTGATTGACATTGGGTTGTTTCCAGTTTTGAAAGCTGTTATAACCATTCTCAAATATGTCTTTTGGTGTCATATGTATGCATTTCTGTTGGGTGCAAATCTAGGAGTGGAACTTCCGGGTCACAGAGCGTGCATGTGTTCAGCTTAAGTAGATACTGCAAACTCCTCCTATTTACACTCCTACTAATAGTGTACGTGAGTTCCAATTGATCCATATTCCCACTACTAACTGGCATTGCCTGCCTCTTTGCATTTTAGATCTTCTGGTAGGTACATAGTGGTATCGAATTACGGAATGTAATTTGCATTTGTGCATGATTAATGAAGTTCAGCACCTTTTCAGATGTTAACTGCCCATTTGGGTACCCTCTTTTGGGATGTGCCCATTCAAGTCTTTTGCTCATTTCTCTATTGGGTTGTCTTCCTTTCTCTTGTTGATTTGCAAGAGTTCTTCATATATTCATCTGGCAGAGACCCAGTGCTCAATGCTGGCTGGACTTTCCCAGGTGGGCAGTGCTCACTGACCACTTTGCTAGTCTTTTGTGGAATCAAAGGATATTAAGCTAGAAGAAACCTCAGAAGGTTATCAAATCCCTGCTCCCTCCTGTCCTCATTTCCCTGAGGAAACTGAGGCTCGGAAAAGCTGAGCAGCTCAAAGTAAAACTAACACAAAGTAAACAAAGCTCAAGGACTCCCGAGATCCCCACCTTTCCCCTGCGCTCTCTTTCTTTTCCTCCTCCAACTCTCCACTTCTCCCTAATCCATCTCTTTAAACTCATCTCAGTTTTCCTTAGTCCTTCTAGACTCATTTGCCAAATGAGGGGGATAATTGCTGGTCAGCTGTGCAGACTGAGGAGCTTCTGCAGACAGCTCCTCTTAACCAGAGAGTGCTTTGCAAATAACAAGTTGATGAAAAGTGCTGTTGTGGGTTGAACTGGGTAACACAAAAAGATATCGTCAAGGCCTACCTCCAGCATCTGTGAATGGGAAACAAGGTCTTTGCAGACAAAATCAAGATGAGCCATACTAAATCAGGATGGGCCCTAATCCAATGACTGCTGTCCTTATAAGAAGAGGAGAAGACACAGAAGCAGATGCAGAGGGAAGAAGGCCACGTGAAGATGCAGGCAGACATCGGAGCTGCTGTAAGCCAGGGAATGCCTGGGGCTACCAGAAGCTGGGAGAGGCATGGAAGGATCCTTCTCTAGAGACTTCAGAGGGAGCAAGGTCTGGCCAACGTCTTGATTTTGGACTTCTGGTCTCCAGAACCGCAAAAGAATAAATTTCTGTTTAAGCCACCCAGTTTATGGCACTTTGTTACAGCAGTCTTACGGAACCAACAAGCGCCAAGACCCCAAATGCACTTACTTTGTCTCAAAGAAACGCATCCTTAATTCCCAAGCACCCTAGGCTGTTGTCTTGGGCCAAACTTATTACTGCCATTTTCCAGATTTAGAGAAATTTTCAGATAAGCATTAAATCACAGAAGGTAAGTGACTTTGCCCATTTTAGACAGCAAGTGATAAGAAAAACCTAAGGTAGGAACCATGATCACTGGGCTGTGGTTCTGGCTTTCCTCCTACCCAGGAACCCAGCTAGGGGATCAAGTATCTTCCAGGACCAGCCCTGAGACAAGACAGCCTTTCACACCCAGGCCATCCGAAAGCAGGAGACAATAGATATTAAACAAAGACATTCTGGCCATGCCCAGGCCACTGTAGTGAAGGTAGTTATCGAAGACTCTCCAGCCTGTCTCTTCCAGTAAGAAAGTACTTTCCGGAGCTGTATAGGGGAAAAAATACAAAGAGTCCAAAATTTTGGTTTTATAATTACCACTGAACAAAATGGAGCATATTACAATGCTTAGAAAATCCAGAGGTAGACACAAAAGCCTAGGGCAGCACCAAAGAGCTTTCCTGGGGGTCTGGAGCCCCACAGACTTTCTATCAGGTACTGAAAAATAACTACTCTCTGAATAGAAGTGGGATCTGCTGAGCAGGTTGTTGGCATGGAGATTTTAATTTTTTACGAATAACGAGCCTGCCTCTCCCTACCAGTCTGGCGAGATGCTTCGCTGCACAAGATGATGTCTCATCTGCTGACCAAGAAGGGCGGGACGGCTCGGATGGCCGAGCAATTCTGACCAGTTGAACGTGCGCCAGAGCCTGCCTGAACGCTGAGCTGATGGACTGCGGAAGGGGCAAGAAGCTTTTTGCAATTTCAAAGTTAAACAATGTGAGCCCACGTGGAAGGACACACTATTCATTATTCACTTGCTCACACACTCAAAGAAAAAGCTCGCGCTGGAAATACCACCAGTGAAGTGTATAGAGCTCACAGCCCTTTCCTTTGCTTTTCACCCTCCATTTGCGAAGTGGAGAGAACTAGCACTTCAGAAGTGCCTCTTACGGGTCAGGAGTCATGCTGTGTATTCTCCATTTGTCCACTCTAGGTCCACTCTCTGCCTTCATCTGTGCCCTGGCAGACTCATCCCTACAGATCGAATCACCCTGGATCCCAGGTGGTTGTTTCCTGGGTGGAAGCGTGGGCCACAGACTGGAGGGTGGGAGGACAGAGAGCCTATTCCCTCCCGCGCAATCTCGAGTTTGGGCACTGTTTCCAACATTGCCTGTGTCCTCTCCTGCTGCAGCATCCTCCACAATTCTAGCTCTCACTGGTCTTCTGGCAGCATTATCTCTTCCCTTTACATCTTGTTATAGGCTAAACTGCGTCCCCCCAAAAATTCATAGGTTGAAGTCCTACACCCCCGCCAGTACCTCCGAATGTGACTGTATTTGGAGATAGTGTTCTTAAAGAGGTGTTAAAATGAGGTCATTAGGGCGGGCCCTAACCCAGTATGACTGGTGTCCTTATAAGAAGAGGAAATTTGGACAGACAGGCACAGAGGGACGACCACGTGAAGACATAGAGAGAAGACAACCATCTATAAGTGAAGGAGAAGTCTCAGAAGAAATCAACCGTGTAGACAGCTTGATCTCGGACTTCCAGCCTCCAGAATTGTAAGAAAATAAATTTCTGCTGTCTAAGCCACCCTGTCTGCGGTACTTAGTTATAGCAGCCTTAAGAAATTAATACACATCTCTTGGCCCACAGCTGCTAACAACTCACTGCTTGTGCTAGTCTCTTGTACCTCAGCATCCTTGTTGATACCTTCAATGCTGTCCACTTACCCCATAAACAGTCCCTTCATTAAAATACCTTGAGGGGCCGGCCTGGTGGCACAAGCAGTTAAGTGCGCGCGCTCCGCTGCGGTGGCCCAGGGTTTGCCGGTTCAGATCCCGGGACCGCACCAACGCACCGCTTGGCAAGCCATGCTGTGGCGGCGTCCCATATAAAGTGGAGGAAGACGGGCATGGATGTTAGCCCAGGGCCAGTCTTCCTCAGCAAAAAAAAAAAAAAAAGAAAAAGAGGACGATTGGCAGATGTTAGCACAGGGCTGATCTCCTTACACACACACACAAAAAAAACCTTGAGTTACTTGATGAGATGTTGGGATCCTGAATATTGCATGCATGTTGTTTCATTGAATCCCTGGACTGCCCCTATGAAATTGAGATGATTATGCTTATTTTAAATTTAAATAAGTTTAAATAAGAAAACTGAAAGTCAAAGAGGTATATAGCTAGTGAATGGCAGAGTTGGGATTTCAACCAAGGTCCTTCCGACTCCAGTGACCAAGTGCGCTGACTTGGGGAAACCTCAACATGCTGAACGAAGGAGCCATCTCACGGGATCGGAGGCCCACGGAGTGGGAAGGACCCTTGGACATCATCTAGGGCCATCTCTTTATTTTCCAGATGGGGAAACAAAGACTCAGAGAAGCGAGCTCAATGTCCCAAGGTCAGGAAACTTACACAGCAGCAGAATCAGGACTTGAATGTGAACCTCTCGACTCCAGCTTTGGGAATTTTTGTTGCTTCCCTGACTGATTTGAGAATGACGGCAAGAACAGAGTCATCTTTCAAGCCTTACACTTGGATTACCCGGGGACCCGAACATAGAGATTAAGGGTCCTAGCATCAATCCACATTTCAGCTCCATGCTTACTAGCTGCATGACCTCGGGCAAGTGACTTAATTACTGCTCTCTGATTTGGTGTACTCTTCTGCAAAATGGGTATGAATAATGACTCATAGGACTGTTGTGAGGACTAAGTAAGAAAAAATAATACACTCAGCACAGTGACTAACACATAGGCTAGTCTTAATTAAATAACAAGCTATTGTTATTACCTGGGGTAGTTTTTTTTTTTTTTTTGTGAGGAAGATTGGCCCTGGGCTAACATCTGTGTCATCTTCCTCTACTTTATATATGGGATGCCTGCCACAGCATGGCTTGATACGCGGTGCATAGGTCTGCGTCTGGGATCCAAAGCTGCGAATCCCGGCCCGCCGAAGCGGAGCCCGTGAACTTAACCGCTACGCCACCAGGCTGAGGCCCCTGGAGTAGATTTTTAAGTTCCTATTGACCTGCAAGCATTGAATTCACTGCTCAGAAGCTGAATGATGATAATAAATGATGACACTGATAACTAACAACGATGGCAGCAGCCCACTCCTGGGCACCTACCAGGCCCCAGGCACGCCCATTACCTCAACTCCTTGTAACATCCCAGAAGTGTTCAGTAAGTAACTAAGAAGCTAACAAGTAAGACCCCAGATTCAAACACATTTGCACGTGGCTCCTAAGCCCACGCATTTTCCAATACCGTTGTTGATGAGATGAAGTCAGACATGACTAGTAGGGGAAACTGGCTGCAAAAAAGCGCTGTGCAACTCAGTGTATGCCTGTGACTTCAGGAATTACAGTTATCGTAGATATGTAGAGGCAGCCACATGTCTCACTGACTCTGTACCCACAGCTTCCAACACAGTCTGTGGCACACAGTAGGCCTGCTCAAGACAGTGACCTGCATTGGTGTGGAAGTGCAGCGAACTCTGGAAAGCTGGATCTCAACGAGCAAGCGCCTGGAGCAAAGGAGAGGCTGGAGATGGCCCGTCTGTTAACGTGAACCCCTACTCTACTAAGTCGACTTCAAGCGAACACTTGCACGGGATGAGCAGACAGTTCTGTCTCCTGATTTCCTAACACAGCCATGGTTCTAGAGAAGGCTCTGGATTTGGCCAAGTCCTGGCCTGGTAGTGTTGTAAAGACCTGGAGGGCCGAGATGCAGGTTAATTCTGTATCCACTACTTGTTTTCTGTATAACCGGGGGCACGTTAGCGATTTCTGTTAACTTCTCTTTCCTAGCCTGTATAATGGTTATGGGAATATTACATTTATTTTTTCATTCACCCAATATCTGTTGAGAGTCTCCTATGTACCAGAACCCATTCTGAAGACAGAAATCCTTATCCTCATGGAGGCTATGTGTTCACAGAGGAAGACAATGACTAAAGTAAGCAGGTTAGACACGTAGCATGTTATATGATGGTAATAATAAAGCAGGGAAGGGAGACAGGAGTGCTCAGGTGGGGGAATTGTTGAAACTCTAAATGGGTGCATTTAAAGAAGCAAAGGCTTCTCTGAGAAGGTGATATTTAAGCAAGCCTGCAGGAGGCGAGGGAGCATGCCACGCTGATACGGGGGAAGAATTCAGGCAGCCTGAGCTCCAAGTGCAAAGGCCCTGAGCGAGCTGATATATTGCAGGACAGCAAGGAGTGCCTGCCTCCCGGCTGCTGTGAAAGTTAAACAAGATAATAATCCATTCGAAAGATCACATTCATAACAAGTGCTCAATAAATGTTAGCCAGGACTATTAACATTATTCCCATGGGCACAAAGGCCCCTATCTACTGGAAAGCGACTCTGGCAGGCAGAAGGCCGTGGTAACCCTTTGGGGTCTGAAGCTGTGCTAACGAATGAGTCTACTGGCTCTCTGCCAGTCTGATTCGGGCAAACCCACAGGCTGTCCTGTTCATGTGAGAGGATTTCCTATAAATTGGATTAGTAGGGCATGCATTGAGTACCAGGGAGAAAGAAGAGAGAACTAAATCCAGCTTTGTTGTGGTGTCAATCACTTAAAAAGAATGTGCAAAATTACCCCAGTTCAAGCATTCGGGCAAGAGTGATAAATATCATTGCCGTTATAACTTTTCCATCATTCAATAACACAGGAGGACACAAGGGGGATGGAGGAAGACAGAGCCAATCTGCATTATCCTTTTAAGGATCTATTTAATGCAGGGTGAAATTTCTCCCCAGAACTAATTTCTGCTTCTGTTAAGGGGGAGATGGTGGGGAAAGCTGTACCTGTGAGCAATTACCCAGCGTGATTCCTAGTTATCACCACAACCAAAGAGGATCACAGATGGATGGACTCAGTGTTGGGAGAGTGGGAATTGGAAAATACAGGAATTTTCTGGCTTCCTCATGTTGGCCTTCAAGGGCACATAGTCATCCTAAGCTGTGCGTACTCTTTTTTTGGTCCTCTTATAACTGGATCTCTTCAAAACCAATATGGATCTCTAAAATCATGGAATTCTGAGCTCTAATTCAGCTAAATATAATTTTATACTCTTTCAGTATTTTCACTTGCTCTTTCTTGCTCATTCCTCCATTTCCCCTCTACTATCTCTACTCCGCGTCCTTCCCAGCCTTCTCTTCTGAAGCCTTCCTAGACTCTCCAGCAGAGCCGGCCACCCACTTTTGTGCCTCTTCTCCACCCAGAAGCTATTCAGTTATAACACTCATCTTGCTGCTCATCAGTCTCTCACTAGATGCTGAGTTCTCCAGGGCAGGGACGGTGTCATCTCTACAGACACCAGGGCCTACCACAGGCCCGGCAGACAGACTCAGAGAATGTTTATGAATGAATTGATAAATAAATGAATGAGTTCCGAAATAAGACAGAGGCCCTGCCCAGCGGTATCTAACTGAAGCTCATTAATATTTGCTGAATGACTAATTGCAAAAAGGGCTTTGATATACAAATAAACTGGTTAAAAACAAAGATTCTGAGACTCTTGAGAGTGTAGTTTGTCTCGGCTGAGTGGCGGTGGGATGGCACCTGTCTAGACCCTGCCTTCAGCCAGGACAAATCAGGCCATGAGGTTGAAAAATTGATCTTGTGTTAAATGACTGCCCATGTCCAATCACAGTAAAAGGTGTTATTAACTTTGTTGTCAGTTAAGTTCTCTCTGGCCTAACTCCTTGGCCCATTTGCTACCTTTGGGCCAAAGCAGAGGGTGTTGGAAAGACCTAGGACTTGGAGTCAGAGAGCCTGTGTCTCTGACAGTTCCTGGCTGTGTGACACTAGGACAATCACTTAACTTCTCTATGTCTCTGTGCTCATCTGTGAAATGGGGGCAACAATACAGCCCTTTTCTCCAGAGGCAAGTTTCTCTTGGGGAATATTCTACTCTGGGCAGAATGGATCTTTTCCTCAAATATAAGCTTTCTAATTATATAAATATTTTGAGTGTACCTGCTGGTGATAATTCCAAAAAAAGGGAGGAAATGGGAGAGTAGGGTGGTAAGGTAAAGCAGTAGAAGGTGCTAGAACAGCCATGTCAACATTCCAGAGTCATCCAGACTATCCCATCTATGTGTTAGAAGAAACCCTGAGGGGCCAGGGAGAGGGGTAGTGAGATGAAGCAAATATTTCTCTGAGAAATACTGAATGGTTAATAAAGGCTACTGGGAGTCCCTTTCGTCCCAGTTATCTAAGTCACAACAGGAACAGAGAATTAGGAATGTGTCACTCATAGTCCTACAATTATATGAACATTAGGAGAAAGGACCAGATATAAGGTGCATGGAGGGCGGGGGGTGCCTCATAATGTGCATACCAAGCAAAGCAAAGCACATTAATAAATAGTTTATTAAAATGCAAGGGGGAGAGCCTATAAAATTAGTATTGAATAAGAAATGATAAATAGAAATTAATTGTACAATAGTCATTATTACTAATTTATAATGTACAAAAGATCATTGAGGCTCTCAGCCAGTTGCTGTTTTTACCACTGTGTTACAGAACAAAATCCAAACTCCACATCATCATATCACAGCCCAGGAAGCTCTTACCTAGCTCCCTGGTCTCATCTCAAGTTACTCCTGCCCCTCACCCCTCCAGTCCATCCCAGAACAGGCCAAGCTAGTGCCCACCTCAGGGCTGTTGTGTTCTTTTCTCCAGGTCTCACTTGAAATGTCACCTCCTCAGAGAGGTCTGCCCCTAATATCATCAATCACAGAATCCCAGTTAATTGTTTTAGGGAGCAATCACGACAAGAAATTCCATTCTTTCTTCCTTCCCTCTTGCCTCCCTCTCTCTCTCCCTCATAGGTGAAGATTTCAACAGATCACATACATAAAGCACTACAGGATTAGGAACCTTCTGCTTTCAAGATAGAAAGATCTATGTTCCAATCTTGGCTTTGCTACTGACTAACAGTGAGATTTTGAATAATCATGTAAACCTTACAAAGGATGTAGTGAGAATTAAATAAGATAAAGCACACAAAGCCCTTAGCATAGGGCTTGGCACAGAGAAATTGCTCAATGAATGTAAGCCAGTGATGTTAACACAATCCTGGGCCCTCAATATACGTGAATTCCTTCCTTTACCCTCTGGGAAGATGGATGGTCCCTGTTTACCAATCTATGGTTATGTTAACCTGTTAGATTAAATGAAGACCATCAAAAATCAGTGTAAGGAATCTTTGGAAACATTAATAACTCCAATGGGAATGACTTGCCACTACTCTTACACTTATATTTCCTTTGCCTTATCATCCAAATACTACAAAATAAACGGCTTGTTCCCCTCTACCTGCAAAAGGTCGTCCCTCTCCCATTCTTTCAACAGTCCATGCATTCACTTCCCTAAAGACCCATCTCACGAAGCTGCCCCTTCAATTTAGACTCCTGTCACTAAGCCAGATTTGCATCTTGGAATTTTTCTCATATTCTTTCCATATTAAGACCCTGCCAGGATTTCCTGCTCACTACCACACCAGTAAGACAAGATCTCAAAGAAGCCTGTGTTTGGAAACATCAGTGTTCTGACTTGGAAGCACAAAATCTTACCCAGTTGTCATGCCTTCCCTTCTTTGGGTTGCAGAGGTGTCTGGCACACCTTAAATCTCACGCAGTCTTTACAACAACCCTGTGCGATGTTTTCCCATTACCTGCATTTTCAGGTATGGACACAGGCAGAGAAGTCGGCATGCCCAAGGTTCTGTGAGGATGTGTGGAGGAGCACAATTTGAGACCTAGTTCTCACTGATTCCATAAGTCAAGTGTTTGACAACTGTACCCATTATTAGGAAGACAATGTGAAAATGTATTCCTTTATTCTGTAATATTTATTGAACCCCTACCATATGCCAGGCACGACTCTAAGTGCTGGGAAATAAAGGGATGAACAAGAGATAAGACTCTGCTCTCACACACAGAAAGCATCTCATATGCGGTGACTAAAACATGCAAAGTAGCCAATGAATGTATCAGTCCCACTCCTTTCCCTTTATCTTCTGTGCACCTCTCTCTCCAGTTAAGAGCAGAGTTAGGTCTCATGCCATTTTGTCCTTCTTGCAGTGCCTATGTAGGCAATTATATCTGCATATAATTAAGGTGGGTGAATACTTACTGAGCATCTATGCTAGTTCTAGATCATTGGGTTTTATGTTATATTTACAACAGCTTATTTAATCCTCATGACAGCCTAGTAAGGATGTGTTAATATTCTCATTTTCCAGACATGGAAAGCTAAGTGGCACAGGCAAGATCCTACCTGACCCAACTCTGCAGGATTCCCCCAAACCACGCTCTTTCTGAGAAGCTGCAAACCGTAGCCAGCCAACTTTTCCCTAAAGGGTCAGACTGCATGTATTTTTGGTTTTGTGAGCCAAAGGTCTCTGTTGCAACTACTCAACTTCTGTTATTGTAGCCCCAAAGCAGCCACAGACAAAACAAATATGAATGGCAGGGCTGTGTGTCAATCAAACTTTATTAACAGACACTGAAAGTTGAATTTCACATTTTTATGTGCCACAAAATATACCTGTCTTTGATTTTTTTCTCAATTATTCAAAAATGTAAAGACTATTCCTAGCTTGAGACAAACAAAAGCAGGTGGTGGCGAGATCTGGCACACTCCAACCCTGCTGTAAACAGTTAAACATTCATTAGGAAGAGACACTAAATAGACTTTGAGTAAGATCAAGAAGTAAATGTTCCCTCAGTATATTTTCCTGGCTGTTCTAACTTGATCTTGGGTTTCTTGAAGACAGGGCCGTGCTTTCTACCTCTTTTGTCACTTCCACTGAGCACAGCTAAAGATGAGCCTGTGTGTGCTGCGCCGGGCACGCAGACTGTGCTGAACACAAGTGGGCTCAATGGGCAAAGCTTGCCTTGGTGGATAGCGACTTGGGCTGAGAGATGGGCGATCTCTCTTAGATAATCGTCTGAGCTGAGATTCTCTTCCTTGCAGCAGTCCCACGGGGCTCTGCTAACCAATGCAGGATCCTCTGTGCCTTTCTGATTCAAATATATCTGACCTGCTGTGGTGAGATGTCAAATACACTCTAAAAAGAGATCCAGCAACTGGGGGCTCGGGGGGTATGCAGGGGGATGTTTAAGTATAAGAATGGATGACAGGAATAGCTCTCAAGGAGACAGCAAGACTAGGGGGCTGGTCTCTCTCTCTTCCTCTCTCTATGATGTCACTGGCATTTTTTTGCTGGGTTCCGTCAGCCCTTAGGAAAGTATAGGATAATGGGCCATAATCCAGGCAACAACAGGGGTACAAATAAACCCCTGGAGGTCCATCCCTGCACCCCCTCTTCCCTGTAGCCCAAGGACTTTCTCCATCTGGGCACTTATGCATTATAATCTTTTGCAATTGCTCCTAGGTCTTTTATCTTAGATTTATTTTATTTAACTTTATTGAGGAATAATTGACACACACGTATATATATTTAAAGTGTACAATGTGATGATGATACACATATATATTGTAGAATGATGATCAAGATCACGATAACTAACACATCCATCACGTCACATAGTTAACATAGGTAACTCTCTGAAGGAATTGAAATCCGTATCTCAAAAAGATATCTGCACACCTATGTTCACTGTGGAATATTACTGAACCATAAAAAAGAAAAAAATCCTGCCATTTGCGACAATATGCATCAATCTGGAGGGCATTATCCTACATCCTTCTTGACAATTAGCAGTCTGAGGCCAGGATTCTGGTTTCCCTCCAGCATCCCCAGAGCCTAGCAAGGGGCCTGATATTATGCACAGCTAATACTCAAAATATCTTTGCTGAATGAATGTACACAAACTCAAACAGCTATGGAGTCCTGGAGTCTGGTGATGGTTAGGAAAACAGGGTATAGAGGAGAAAGGAGAGGGACAGAAGGTACAAAGAAAGGTACTACAGTGCAAGTGGGTGTCTTTATAAAGCAGCTTTGAAAAAATAAGGGAGCTACCCAGCTGACAGGAATCACCTGCTTGGTTTTAGAAACATCTGATGGGGGGGTCCCACATCAGAGGTTCTAATTCGTTTGAGGTGAGCCCTGGACCCCAGGTGATTTTAATGTGCAGCCATGATTCTGAAGTACTGTTCTAAAGTGAGATTTCGAGTAAGCGCATAAACCTCGCAAAGGACGTAGCAAGAATTAAATGAGATAGAGCACGAAAAGCACTTAGCATAGGGCTTCGCACAGAGAAGTTGCTCAATGAATGTTAGTTGGTGACATTAAACACAATCCTGGGCCCTCAATACACGGATGGCACCAGGTTATAAGATGATCCACAGCTGTCCAGCCCGGGGTATTGGGGAAGGGGCTGGACCTATCCCCCTGGGCTGATCTCAGCAACTTCTCTCCTGACCTCAGGCAATGGAACCCTGGGAGGAGACTGGAAGGGAGGCTTAAACACTGAGCTCTGTCATTTACTGGTTCTGCTAACCTCTGAAATCAGTTAGCCTCTTTGAGCCTCCATCAGCTCCTCTGTAAACTGGGGATTACGTGAGCTAATGCATGTGAACACACGCGTCACATCTAAGAGATGGGGACTGTGAACTCGAGAGACCTCCAGGAAATCAGAAGCCTCAACTCACTATAAATCGGTCTTCAAGGAAACCGTGCACTGAATGAATGCCAGATTATTTTCTTTATGGCAGGAAGACTTAGGATCATATCCTCCCTTCTTTCCCTTCCACTGCAAACTGCACAACACAGGTGTCTGGGTGGCTGGGTCACAGCTCCTGTTAGCTCTTGCTAGGACCTGAGTGAGTGACACAGCAACCACTGCCCTTGCATGGGTCAGCAGAGCAGAGCAGACACATCTTCAGGAGACAGCCACCCCTTGTGTCCACTAACAGGCCAGGTCAACTCATTTAGTCCCAGTGCTAAAATGCCAAGGCCCAGAGAGTTACCCACAGCAGGGCAAGGTCTCTGCTTCACTTGGCCACTGGTCCCTGCTTCATGGCTTCAAAGGCCTGGCCGGACCTTTTAGTCAGAGACCACCTGTTTACACTGAAAAAAACTGAAATTAGGTTCTGTGTTAGGTGGGTCAGGCTGCTATAACAAAACACCATAGACTAGGGAGTTCAAATAACAGAAATTAATTTTCTAAGAGCTCTGGAGGCTAAAGTCCAAGATCCAGGTGCCAGAGGGTTGCTTTCCGGTGAGGACTCTCTTCTCAGCTCATAGATGACAACTTTCGTGCTGCGTCTCTTCTTATAAGGGCACAAATGCTGTCACGAGGGCCCCACCCTCTCGACTTCATCTAAACCTCATTATCGCCCAAAGACCCCATTTCCAAATACCGCCACATTGGGATTTAAGGCTTCAATGTGTGAATTTGGGGGGACGGGGGCCACAATTCAGTTCACAGCAGATTCCTATTAAGTAACTACTCTGCAAAATACCTATTACTCTGCAATTTACAGACTGTGTTCCCAGCATGGTAAACAAACAAGCAAAACACATACACACACACACACCTGTTTAATTTTAAAACTGCTTACTTTTAAATATTAGCTCTGTTTTTACCTATCTGGCCTCTGACACATTTGGCATTTTCTAATCTATAAAAATGTAAAACATCTATAATGTTTGAGATAGCAGTACCATTTCTTAGAATTCATTGTGTATAATGGATACTTGCATAAGCAAAAAAGATGAATATAAAGGATGTTTATGTGTGATGTCATTTATAATGGGGGAGAGAACCTAGGAACAACTAAAATACCAATAAATAGGAAACGAAATAAATAAATTATGGTACATCCATCCAATGGAAAATCTATGCCGTTCTTAAAAAAGAAAATACAACTTTATGTACCAATATAGAAAGATACCCAATATTTTATTTTTAAGTAAATAGAGCACATAAAAATGAAAAAGGAGATGCATATACAGAGAGAAATAGATAACCATATATGTGGAAAGAGGAAAGTCAAGAATATACTGCAAACTGCTAAGAGTGTTTAACATTGGGGAACGTGATGGGGAGAGGGGATTTCATATATTGCTATATTTCAGCGGTATGCAGGTAAATGTTCAACAACGGGATCTCCTGAAAGAAAGAAAAGCCCTGATTTGTAGTGTTTGCCAATTTCCACAGTGTAAATGCTCCCACCGTGGCAGATTACAAGCTATGAATGCAATGTCACTACACAGTGCTGGGAAGAGATGTGCGTCATTGTACAGAATTTTCACCATACAGACACAGCAGACGTAAATAACCTTAAGAGCACAGATAATAGTATAATGATTAGGAAGTAGTGAGTTTTGGGTATTTATTACCTTTGTTTTTAAAATAATTTACTTAATGGTAAGTTTATATAATTTGATTTTTAATAGTAGCTGTGTTTAACCACCAGATCTCATATTTCCTGAAAATTTAACAATAGGCTCTCACAAGCCAGGGCTCCAATATACCAAATACAAATTTCTGTACTATTTGTCCTTCACACATGTGGATATGGATTGTCGTCAAATTTTTTTTAAATGTAGTTTTAAAAAAAAGATCCTATTCTTTGGCAGTAATCTATTACTCTTATGACACCTAGCAAAGTCTATAATGGAATTTTAAAGCAAATGAACCACTCTTTCTGAAGGGCCTACTATGTGCCAGGTTCTGCAGAAAGAGCTATAGTTTATTAACTGTCTGCTATGTGCCAGAATATGGACATTTTATACATATATTATACATATACCTTACAATCTCCACGTCTCCCCTGAAACACTCTCTGGTAGGCATCTTGACTGGGGCTTTTTGAGACTGCTCACCGCCCTCTCGAACATCAAGGCATAGCAAGCCTTGTTGATGAAGGGTGAACATCATGTGCCCTGGACAGAAAACGTTTCCGGCTGCAGGTACAATGAGGAACGGCTGAAGATAAGCTGAAGATACAGTGGGATCAGGATGGGATGAGCAAGTGTTAGTAGGTAATTAACAAACAGGTAGTAGGATTGGTGATATGTGTGTTCAGATGTTAAGAAAATACTGCTGTGGCTAATTTTGTACAGCTCTATAGACCTGTACCCTTTTACCTTCTCAGCAACATTGTGATTTTTCAGGGAAGCCATTCATTCATTCATTAATTTTTTGCTGAGGAAGATTAGCCCTGAGCTAACATCTGCGCCCATCTTCCTCTATTTTGTGTGTGGGATGCCTCCACAACATGGCTTGATAAGTGGTATAGGTCCGCGCCCGAGATCGAACCCGGACCCCGGGCCGCCAAAGCAGAGCGTGCTGAACTTAACCACTACGCCATCAGGCCGGCCCCTCGGGGAAGCCATTTATGATAGACTTTGTGTCCCTCCCAAATTCATATGTTGAACCTTAATCCACAACGTGATGGTGTTAGGAGGTGGGGCCTTTAGGAGATGATTAGGTCATGAGAGTGGAGCCCTCATGAATGGGATTAGTGTCCTTATAAAAGAGACCCCAGGGAGCTCCCTCACCTTTTCCACCATGTGAGGACACAGCAAAAAGATGGCCACCCATAAACTAGGAAGCAGGGTCCTCACCAGACACTGAAGCTGCTGGCACCTTGATCTTGGACTTCCCAGTCTCCAGGACTGTGAGAAATAAATTTGTGCTGTTTATAAGCCACTCCGTCTATGATATTCTGTTACAGCAGTCTGAATGAACTAAGCATTATTAGTCTCAATTTATAGGAGGGGACACAGGGGCTTGGAGATGTGGCTTGACTACCTTAAGTTCAGGATGCACAAGCAGAGAGTGACAAAGTCCAGAGGGGCAGCCAGCGCCCTGTTTCCCAGTTTGACTGTTGTAGTTCACCCAGACAACTGCAGGTGAGGGCCAGCTCAGTGCTTTTGGTTTCTTTTTGTGATTTACTTAGCAAGGAGGGAAAAAAAAACCCTGAGAATTTGTTGTTAGAGCTACCCAGGAAATAGAAAGAATCATTTCTAAGGAAAATAGTTCAGGCGAAAAGGTCTCAGAGTGAGAGGAGAAGGTCGGAAGCAGGCTTCTTGCACTTTAGATCAGATTCTGGAAGCCTTAAATTAAATACGCATTCCCTCCCGTGAGGCCGTGCCTGGGGAAAGAAGGACGCAATGACAGAGTAACTCTTCTAGCACGGTGGCTTTTGCTCAGGAGGGCGGGTGATGGGAAATCTTGCCATCTTTTCAGGATGCAGCTGGGAAAACTCTTTAGCAGCTCAGCTTAATTAGAGGCCCCCCACCAAGTCCGATAAGTGGGGTCTCTCACTTGGCTGCCTTGCTGAGGGTACTTCAGTGAACCCGGTGCTCCCTGGCCCTGCTGATGGGTGCTATTGCACAGTGTGGGACCAGGCTACAGCCACACCATTGAGAGAAGAAAACTTGGCTCAGGAACAAGACATAAATGGAGACCATAAAAAGGAAAGGGATGTTGGGTGAGGATGGATTCTCCCTAGGGCTGGGAGGGCAACTGTGTACTGTTTAAAAACCTCCCAGCCTGCTAGATAAAGCTGAATAAACCTCTTCAGCATTCAG
The DNA here is from genome assembly GCF_020826845.1 of Diceros bicornis minor. Taxonomy (NCBI): domain Eukaryota; kingdom Metazoa; phylum Chordata; class Mammalia; order Perissodactyla; family Rhinocerotidae; genus Diceros; species Diceros bicornis. The sequence goes on along the minus strand of NC_080764.1, from coordinate 15,756,321 downwards.
ACCTTAGCCCTACCCAGCTCCTAGCCTTACTGCTTACCCTGCATGCACCTCCAATCCCATGTTCTCTACAGCTGTGCCAGGAGGCTTAGCTACCATTTATTGAGTGCTTACTGTTTGCCAGGCATTTTCCATTCACTTAATCTTTCCAGCAATCCTATGAGTCGATATTGACACTCCCATTTTAAAGTGAGGAAAGTCAGGCAAAAAAACAAAAAAGTTGGTGGGGAGGATTTGCCTAGGGCCACTCTACTAGTAAGGGATGGACCAGAATTGAGCTCTTCACTGCTTTCCGTATACTGGGCATATACTCCACAAGTCGCACCTTTGATTGAACTAAGAACTCAATCTGTGTGCTGTTCTCTGATTGTGCCAAGAATTTCCACATCTCCCTACGTGGGCCTGGGGGCTTGCTGCTCTGTTGGCCTGGAATGTCCACCTCACCCTCCCCACCTCCAGTCCTCCTGGCTCTGAAACCTTTCTCGCACATCCAAGCAGGCCTCCACTCTAGCTCTCAGTGCTGTGGACACACTCCTCCATCACAGCACCTGACCACACTGCATTTAATTGTCCTTACCTTCCTGATCTTTAAGTATACAGTGGACCACCTGGGGGATGGGGTGATGGTGGTACAAGCAGAGACCACATATTTTTAATTTCTACTCCTAGCCCAGGGCCTGATGCCAGGTACCTGGTGCCTGTGGAGTGCTTGCCTACTGAATGGGCACCCTGCAAGATCTGGGAATATGGAATGTTTCCCACCAGCAGTTTTTCAAGCTCTCTTCCATGTCTAGAAAGGCAGGGTTGAGGGAAGCTGGAATTCATTTATTTGTTCAACAAATATTTATTGAGAGCTTTCCATGTTCCTGATGGGGACACAGGAGTAAACACAATGAGATCCCTGCTTTCATGGAGCTTGCATTCTTGTGCGGAAAGACAGGAATATGAGTTTTCCATTGCTGCCATAACAGATTACCAAAGCAGCTTAAAACAACAAATTTATCATTTCACAGTTGTCTAGGTCAGAAATCTAGGGGCTGGGCTGGGTTCTCTGCTTTGAGTATCCCAAGGCCAAGATCAAGGTGCCGGCCAGCCTGGTTTCTTATCAGGAGGTTCTGGGGGCAAATCTACTTCCAAGCTCCTCAGGTTGTTGGCAGAATTCAGCTCCTTGTGGTTGCAGGACTGAGCTCCCCTCTTCCTTGCTGGCTGTCAGTTGGGGGCCTCTCTTAGCCCCTAAAGGCCCCCTGCATTCCTTGTCCCTTTGTCCTCTCCATCTTAAAACCAGCAAATAAGTCCTTATGCTTCAGATCGCTCTGACTTGCCCTCTGAAAGATCTGTTCTGCCTCCAGGTGGAGGAAGCTCTTTGCTTTTAAGGGCTTGTGTGATCAGATTGGGCCCATGGGCTAATCCAGGATAATCTCCCTATTTTAAAGTCTGTAATTACAGTTGCAAAGTGTCTTTTGCCATGTCACACAACATAATCACAGGTTCCAGGGATTAGGGCATGGACATCTCTGAGGGGCCATTCTGCCTACCACAACAGGCAGCAGTCGAATAATCAAAAAGGTGTATTTTATAATGTGCAAAAAAGAAAAACAAATTAGAGAGGATGGAGAGTGTTCTTGGAGAAGATGGTCAGAGAGTCCACTGTGATGAGATGACATCTGAGCCGAAGACTGCAGGAAGTAATGGGATTAGCTGGGGGCAGCTGGCGGAAGTGCAGTCCAGACAGAGGGCTGAGTCAGGGGGCCAGAGTGGCTGAATAGGGGTGCAGGGAGAAGAGGAGGGGCCACGTGTCTGGAGAGTTCACCAAGGCCAGCCCAGGCCAACTCCTTTCCCAAGACGCTGCCCTTTGCCATGATTCACTCTGGGCTGGTGGCCATCTTTACAAACCCTAGAACAGAGGCAGGAGAACAGGACCAGTTGCATGGCCCTAAAGCTTGTTAATGTGAGTCCGAGAGCTCACAGGACACGGAGGGAAGAAGGCAATGGCATTCTGAACCTGAACACTTGGAGAATGCAACTGGAGCATTACTAGATTGTAGGCGAGAGGACAGACTCTGCAGGGTCAGGAATGGCCCAGAGGTGGGGTCATCATCTGAAGCCTGGTCAAGGCCTGTTTGCCATCTCTGACCACGGGGTGTGGGGCATGACCTTGTGAGGGGAACATAAACACCCAGGTCCACCCCTGCTCAGGGGCCTCTGCTCTTGCTGTTCTCTCTGCCCGGAATGCTACTATTCTAGATCTCAGCATGGCTGCCAATCTCCCTTCCTTCAGGTCTTCAGCTCAAATGTTATGCGCTCAGAAATCCCTTCCCTAAAGGATGGCTCTTTCTAGAAGAATCCAATTCCCTCCCATGCTTCCCAGCACATCACACTGTCAGGGTTTCTCAAACTCAGAAGTATTGATATTTTGGGCTGGATAATTCTTTGTTGTAGGGGACTCTCCTGTGCACTGTAGGATATTTAGCATCATCCCTGGCCTCTACCTACTAAAGGCCAGAAGCATCCCCCTAGTTGTGACAACCAAAAACATCTCTGGACATGGCCAATATCCCCTGGGGGCACCAAATTTCCCACCAACTCCTGTCAAGAACCGTTGCTCTCTGTTACTGTCTTCAAAACACTTACCATCTTCCAAAATTATTTCATTCAACAACAAATACTGACTCAATGCCTAATATATGCCAGGCATGATTCTAGGCACAAGAAATGAAGCAGAGAAATAGACAGAAATTACCACCCTTGAGGAACTTGTCCTCATGGAAAGAAAAATAAAATTAAAAAGGAAATGAACAAAATTATTATAGGAGGGATAGTGATTAATGCTATGGAGAAGACTGAGATAGGGAAGGGGTAGTGTGAGGCTGTAGTGTGGAGATGGAGAGGCTCACAGGTTCAAATAGGGGTGTTCAAGGAACAGCAGGGAAGGTAGAATGGCTGGAGCCAAGTGAGTGCGGGAGCGCTGGGAGGAGACGGCATCAGAGGATACACAGGGAAGACTGCTTCTCTCCCACAATAACAAGCGACCTCCCATGACTAGGGCTCCTTTTTGTCTTGTTTGGTGGCATCCCCAGGGCCTAGAAAGGTTCCTGGCAAGTCACACATGCCAGATACATGATGAACATGTGTCTAATGAATGAATGGACCAATGGACCGTCAGCGCTGGGGAGGGAGTGCCCAGCCCCAGACATCTTCAATGGGCAAAAGACAGAGTTACTGTTAAAAGATGCTGGAGAGCCACAGTTGTCTTTCCCTGTTTGTGAACCTCAAATATAAAAGGAAAGGGAACATATTAATATCTGACATTTACTGATCCAGACATTGTCCCAAGCACTTTACAAATATCTCATTTTCTCCTCGAAGCAACCCTGTGAGGCAGACACTCTTGTCCTGATATGATGAAGAGAGACAAGACGGTTAGTTGCCCAGAATCACAGAGCTGGAACCAGATGTAGCCCGGACTTGAATCCAGGATTGTTCACCTCCAGAACATAAGGAATACTGTCTTTTAATAGGAAAAAATGAAATAGGTGCTCCAGGAACACAGAGTGACCAACATGGGAGGAGGCTGGCCATCCTGCAGTCCCTTAGTCTACCTCTTAAATAACGACAAGAGGCAACACCACTACATATACCGAGCACTGACTACATGCCCAGCCTTGTCTTATAGTAAATGGACTAGATTATCTCCTGTACTTCTCACGACAATCCTTCGTGAGGCAGATACTGCAACCACCCCCATCTCATACACGAATAAACTGAGGCTCAGAGAATCAGTGACGTGCAGGGAACTAGGCGTGTAAGACCACAGAAGAGAAGTCTAGGATGCACTGTTCCCTTTCTCTCACTTGCATATCTAAGGGGTTATCAGCTGGAAGAGGGAGATTTCTGGTGTGAACCCAGAAGGCAGAACTAAGGCCAAAGGAGATCCCGGTTCAGGATATGAAGTGGGTAACTTTGGGTAACGTCACTGAACCTTAGATAAAGGTTAAGCAGAGAGAAGTTGTTGGATGGCAGTATTGCTACACAGACTTCCAGCTGGCTGACCCATTCCCTGTGAGCAGGGAGCATTCTCTTATTCACTGAGATGTCCCCTTCTCAGGACAGTCTAGCACAGTGCAGAATATTCCCGCATCCCACCTGGGTCCCACTGGACATTCGTGTTTATAATTGTAGATAACGGTTATAACTCTCTGAACCTGAAATTAACACTACTTACAGGGGGAAAAAACATGCTTTTTTTGCATGATTTTAATAGACACTGAACTTGGAGTAAAAATAAAGGGAAGATGGTACCTCCTGCTCTCTGATACTTTACCAAGAGTTGTTCACTAGTTTGCAAAAGATTCTCACAGATGGCAAACACCACTCACGGAATCTGGATTGCCAGGACTCCATCAGCACATTCTACATTTGCAGGAATCACACTGAAGGCAGTTCTATCCTGAACCAGAGGCAGAAGCATCTGACTACTTCATTAGTCCCTCTACTGCAGCCAAGCCTGAGCAATTACAGATAAAGTCAGTATTATTTTATAGTAAATTAATTTCCTCTTATTTCTTCTTTATATTATAGCCAGGGCACTATATTGATTTTTTTTGAAATGCTATTTGTAGACAATGTAATATAGGTAATCTTTGAATTTTATTCCAGGTTTGTAAAAGAGGCATTCAAAACATTTGTTACAAAAATGGGGCAAGGCCACTGGCTGAATGAACAGAAGGCATTTTCATTATGTTTGTGGATGACCCCAAGTTGAGGACTAAAATGAAGTCAAATAAAATGATGCAAACCTTGACCTAAATCAGATAAAACTCACCAGAGATACATATAAAGTCTGTGCTTTAGGCTCAATAAATCTATCACATAGTACAGAATGGGGCACCTTTGGCTGAATGGTCATTCATGAAGCTTTTCAGTTGAACTTAAGATCAATTTGAGCTTGATGTGCAAATGGTAATTAAAGTCCGTACTATGAGGCTGGCTCTCAAACTTCAGTATGCATCAGAATCATGTAGGGAGCACGTTTAAAATAATGGTTACTTGGCCTCATCTCTAGAGATTCAGATTCACTCTCTCTGGGTTAGGGCTCGAAAGGTGACTTTTTAAGACAGGCATGCTAAGTGATTCAGGAAAGCGGGCAGAAGTGTCCAGGTGGAGGCATGAGCCTCTGATAGTTTGATAACATCCAGAGCAAATCATTCAGGTTAGAGCGTCACTCTCAGAGAGAAACTGAAGCTACCTAGAGGTGGTCAACCAATCACGGCGGTGAAAGGTTTAGAAGCTATCTCACATCACATTCCTTCATGTGGACAGAAGGTTTTGCAGGGATGCTTGTTGGTAACTGGCTTCAGACATGCAATGACACACAGGACATTGATTAAGAAGATACAATGATCTGGTGCTTTTATCCTGAAAGTAGAAAGATGAATGAAAACCTACAGTAGAAAATAGAGTAGACATTTCCATTGAATGTGGTGTCAGATGAACCATTCCTAGAATGGCCAGCATCTTTCAATGGGATTACTCTACAAACTCCATTTAAACACCTCTATGACAAGAGCTTGGGATACAGAACTCAAAAAGTGATAATCCCTGTCCTCAGAGTTAGTGTAGGGGCACTTTTTTCCAAACTCGTTTCCACAGCTCTAGGATCAATTAAGAGTGGGGAACACTGCTGGGTTTAACGGTTTTCTTTACTTCTGGACTTTCCAGGATCTCTAATATGCCAACACGCAACCTGAATCACCAAGGGAGCGATATAGTGACATAGCGAATATAGCAGATTTCTCAGCCTTAACTGTCTACAGTTTCTAAACACATTTTAACATCTCCTGCAATGTCTTCTGGAATTAGTCTAGAAAAGGCTTGTCCAGGGTTACTGCAGGGCTGATGTTCAACTCTGAATCTCAATCATGCTAGAGGTTCAAGTCATACTAAATTTATTTGCAGATACGCAAACTATCCTGTACTAGAATCTTTCTTGAAGAAAGGTTCTTGGTATCGCCTTTTTTAGAATCATTTTCTACCCAGAATAATAGGCATTCAGTAGCACGTGCTGAATGAACCAATGACACTTAAATCTAGTTTCTCTGGATGCAATTATGACAGACAGAAATCATCCAATCATAATATTCCTTCAGAGCAAGAAGAGATCTTAGTTCTTGACCCAAGAGACAGGAGGGCTCAGAGAAATGAAGGGACTTGCGTAGGGCTGCAGAACACTAGATGTCAGAGGCAGAGCAAAGGGTCAGTCTACATTCCACACTTCTCATTATCCCACTAAAGCTATCTGTTTAATAGTTCTCTGGCAAGTTGTCAAATGTTTGCTCCTTCTGAATCTCCACCATGGAGTTCACCATGGTACCCGACTTTACCACGCATCACGTTCCACTTCTTCATGGCCCAGAGTTTCCTCCAACCTCAGAGGTGAGTCAGTCCTTGAATGTCCCAATTTTGTTGTTCTACAGATAAGCATCCCTAGAGAAATTCCCTCTTTCCCTAGAGAGCCAGGTCTCCATCTGCCTGTCTCCAGCCTAATTTGGAGACTGAAAGGAACAGGATACATTTTATTTTTAAATTGTTTCTTAAAGTACATCCTCTGGTTGATATTACGTCCTTCATCTCAGAGAGGACACATCTTCTCCTTGAGTAACGTCTGGGATCCTACGCCAACAAACCTCTCTGCAAACCTGCCATCTTCCTCCTCCTGGCCTGCCTTCCCTCACCTCATTCTCCAGTCACCTGCTCCTTTTAGCTCTTCTTTGCTGGTATTTGTTTTTAAGATATTCACCATCAGCATATGAACTGAAGTGGGTTGAATCTTAATGAGCCTGTCATAATCTTGTTTCTTTAAAAAAGAAAAAAAAGGTCCTGCAGACAGCTGAACGCTGGGTGAATGGCAGCCTCTTGCACCTAGGAGATGATGAGTGGACAGAATGGTCCGGAATGAACCCATCTCTGTGCGAGGATGTGGGAGTTGCCTTTAATTCCACCTGAACAGTGATAGCAAGGGCCCTGTGCTGGGATCTGCCTCGTCATCCACAGCTGCTGTGGCCTCGTGGCTCCGTGAAGATGGAACTAAACTGTAAACCGCTTCAGTAAGCAGGGCGGGGGATGAGTGGGAGATGGTGGGCAGAGCTTCCCTGATCTTTTAGGGCTCTGGGAGCTTTGTGCAAGCAGACTGGGAAAGAAAAACAAAAAGAGGAAGGGGGAAGCTGGCTGGCTCTTTGAAGAGGAATGTCTACCTTATGAGACAGTTCTGGGAATTAATGAAGAGAATGCATGGTAAGGGGTCTGGTCTGATGCCTGGTGAATGCAGCTGAACTTGATAAATGTGGCTGACTCTTAATTGCTTGAAAACAGTTACTCAGGTGGGCTGTGGTCAGGAGGAGAAATAAAAACTATGACCAACTTCCTAATGCACTTCGGTTTCCAAGGTCCCTGTAGTGACACACCCACAGCCAGCTCTGGGGTGGGATTATCATTCTCAGTCTACACTTGAGGAACCCAAGGCTCAGCGAGCTTGAGTTGCTTTCCAAAAGGCACAAAACTGAAAAGCAACAGAGTCGGGTCTTGAAGGCAGATCTCCCAGCTCAAACACCTCAGGCTTTTTCTGGGGATTTTCAAAGTAAAACAGGAAGCTGACAAACGAACTAAAACCATCATTTTTTGCTAAAATAATAGGAAAGGCTAACCTTTTCCAGGTAGTGGACAGTAGGAGAAAAATTGCTAGGTGGCTGCATTATATTTGTGGAAAAGCAGAAAACTTACTGGTTCTTTCTGACCAGGTTTAGCAGATCTTAGCCAACCTTAGCCAATTATGAAAACACCATTTTTAAAGCAGGTGGATTCCAATCCCTGATAGAATAAGTGGCAAAAAAAATGCAAGAGGACACAGGCTAAGATTGAGTGAGTGCTTTGTGCCGGACACCAGGTGAGGCTCATTAAACAAATTACCTCGTTCATCTTCACATGCTAGGTGCTATTACTGTTCTACTTTACAAGGGAGACAACTAAGGTTCAAGGAGGTGAAGTAGCTCAGCCAAGCTCACAGAAACTAAGCGGCCGAATTACGAGTCCATCTGGATCCACCTCAGTTTCCCAACTTCAAACTGCTGGAGGCTCTGCTGGAGACATCCCTTTTGGAGGCTTGAGATGTACTGGGATTCAGGGCGGCAGGTTCCCTCCAGCAGAGTCCTCAATTTCCATGAGAATCTAAACGTCCGGATGACTCATCCACTGACGTGTGGCACAATCCTTGTCTTAAAATAACAAATCCCCATCATGAAAGCCAATGCATTTTGATGTCGCATAAATCCTTTTATAATGATCACTTGGTGTCACGGGCTTATTTAAATGGACACATCACTTCGAACAGGGCTTCTTCCCATCTGTTCTGCCCTTTTGGTGGCAGCAAGAAGGGAAGTAACTCACTGCCTTGGCATGTCAATTAGGAGCTGGAGGTGGTCTGGAGATCTGTAAGTCTCCTGGCCTCACTATCCGAGGCAAGCTGGGAGGGGTGGGAGGGGACATGTCATTTTTGTCATAACAAATTCCCCAGTGTGCTACATTTTTCTTCTCCCTGCAAACCCAGATTGATGACCAGTGGTTTTTGTTTTACGCAGATAACCATGACCCCGATGCTGTGTCCTGAGGCACTGCAGTATATCTCTGTGACATTTTCTATTATTTCATGTCATGGAAGACAGAAACTAGGGTTCACCTGAGATCTTCCTTCTCCCGTCAACAAACATGGGTATCTCCAGCTTTATGAAAGCCTGGAGTGAAGGCGTCTGGAATCCAGGCACAAAAGATCAACATGGGGTGACCATTTGCTAGCCAAAGGAAACTAGCGGGAGCCCTCTCGTTGGCCCACTGTGGGTTCCTGAGGGGTCCAGCCTCAAATGCACTGAGACAACAGCTGCTGGGAAAGCTCTTGCTGGGAGGGGAAGCAGAGTGCCATGTTTTATCAGAGCAGACCCTTGGACCTTCTGCTCCAGAAACATCCTGGCAGCTTCTTATAGGGCAGAATCCTGGGCCCCTCTGCAAACCCTTCAAGGGACAGAGTCCAGGACTGTACATTTTAAAAAAGTATTATTGATCCTTAAGCCACTAAAGTTCAAGCTAGGAAGATTAGGTTAGTGGTTAACACAGCAGGCTCCTTACTTATCAGACTACAGCCCTAAACTCACTAAGCTTTAGTTTCCTGTGTATAAAATGGAGATAAGAATAGCACCTGCCTCCTGGCGTTAGTGTGAGGATCAGATGAGATTAACACCTAGAAGCACCTGGCCCAGGGCCTGGACAACACTTAGCTGGTATGCAGAGGCACCACTTTACCCATTATTAAAATGCTGAAATACTTTATTATGGCTAATAAAGAGCTGCTGCTCTGAGTCCCTTCGGCCTCCCTCCCCCAACCCGGCCCCTCTCAGGGACTCCTCCTACTTCCCCACCATCCAGCAACTCAAGGGTTAACGCCCAGCACAGCAGTAAGCTCCAGGATGCAGCTCTGGGTCTGCAAAGGGCTGGTGGTTAAAATTCTTCAATTGCAACCTCTGCAGGCAGTCATGCCTAGTGGGTGTTACAGGAAAACATTACACCAAGCGAGGCATGCCTGGATGCTCTGGCAAATGTCAGCTAAGGAATGTCCCCCAGCTCAAAGGACGGCCTTCAGTACAGGGCTCCCTAACTGCCACCTCTGGCTGCTCAGGACACTGACTCTGGACCTTTCTTTCCTTGTCCTATTCCTGCTCTGATCCCATCTCTGAACTCTCACCTCTGGATTGACTCTCATCCTTCTTCCTTTGGCCTCTGGGGCCCCGTGTTTGCATCTGACCTCTCCAGAATCTGACCTTCAGTTCTCAGAGTTGACTTTTGGGCTCTTCCCATTACAAACTGGCCTTGGCTTCCAGGACAGGCTTTACCTTCGGGTGGTGTCATCCCCAGACACCTGCCCTAACCCAGTACAGCTGGTCTCAGACGCCAGGTCTCAGCCCTTCTTGGCCTGACCCACCCTACTGCTCCCTGAGCTCCAAGTTCTAGCAACACAGATGGCAGGTTTTCATCCTTTGAGAATGGGTACCAAAGCAGATGCAAAGAGGATGGAGGGGAAGAGGCAACAGGATCCAGAGGCATTTCAAAGACAGACACTGGCAGGAACTGAGCCTAAGAAGAGGGAGGTGGCTCTAGTTTCATTGTTTATATGCTCCATGAGGTCATGCGCTGTGTCTGGGGCACCTGGCATAGGGCTTCGAACACAGTAAGCATTCAACAGACAGTTGTTGAACAAAGAATGAATGAACGAATGATACTATTAATAGAGATAGAAAAAGGAGCAGACACAAGTTTGGGGTTAGCAACAAGGTAGAATAATGCATTTGATTTTAGACCTGTGGTGTTTAAGGGCTAGGGAGCTCCTAAGTATCAACTGCCAAATATTTCTGCCTTTTCTCCTTCTGGGCACATGGTCGGGTTGCACTTGCCCACACTCCTTGAAGGCAGACATGGCCACATGACATGCTTTAGCCAATGAAATATTAGCAGAAATTATGTGACTTCTGAGCTGAAACTTTCAGAGTCAGTAGGACATCTGTTACTTTCCTCCCCATACACGGATGAACCCTGAATATCTATGCTGAGCCCAGATCCCAGGAGACCGACAACGGATGTGGAGTGTGAGCGAGGCAAATGAATTTCTGCTGTGTTAAGAAACTGAGATGTTGAGGTTCGTTGTCACTGCAGGATGATCTCTCTATATTAATGGAGCCAAGGAACCTACAAGTCATACCCATAAAGATGCCCAACTGGATGTACGACTGAAGGTCAGTCAGGAGAGGGGCTTTCTGGAGAGACTGTCACAGACTACCAAGGCCCAACAGCTACTCTGCCCATAGCGGCAGCACTAAGAAAGAACTAGAAGATCGACCGCCTCCATACTGCCCATTGTGGAATTCAGGCAACCAGGCGGCCTTCTCCTGTGCTTCAGCCTGCCTCCTTTCCCTGAGGAGGGAGCACTGAGTCCTCACATCACCCTTTGTAACCCCCGCGCCTCCCCGCTCATGATTTACCTGTGTTGTAGCCCCTTCCAAGGGCAGGCCAAGGGCGGTGATTTTTCCACAGGTTCCCAAGGTACCAGTCACTCTGGTTCTCTACCAAGCCCAGGACCTGCTGACCTGTGAAGTACAGAGAATACAAAGGTCTTAAAAGAAGCCAAGTGGATTGGTGAGTACCGAACAGGAGATATAATAACGGAAAATCATCCTAACCATAGCTTCCACTATTGGGAGTTTTTATTAAGTGCCAGGCCCTGATCTAAGTGCTTCACTTGTATTAACATATTTAATTCTCACACTTAGGTAGCCCAGCCATTTTTATTATCCCCATTTTATAGAGAAGAAATGGAGGCTGCCCAGGGAAGTTAATTAACTTGCCCAAGGTCATCCAGTTAATCTGTGATAAAGCCAGAATCCAAAACCATTTATCTATCTATCCATCCATCCATCCACCCATCCATCCATCCATCCATCCATTTATCCATCTGTACATCCATCCGTCTGTCCATCCATTTATCCATCCATCCGTCTGTCCATCCGTCCATCCATCCATCCATCCATCCATCCATTTCTTAATTCACTCAATGTGTATTTATTTCCTGACATACTATTCTTCAAGTGTTCCAGTTCTAATATTTCCCATTGTATATTAATTTACCAGCTTTCTGGGCATGAGATGAAATAGTTTTCTCACATCAGAGAGGAAGAAATGACCCTTGGTTAATGAGATGGGAGCCTATAGAGAAGAATCACCTGTTGGCCACCTTCTCACAGTGTTATTACTCTCACATTCACTTTATCTTGTGTCAACAAGCATCACGTCAATGCAGGAGTGTTTTCTAGAGGAACAATGGTTTCTCTGTCCCCAGAGCTCGGCTTTGATGTTGGCCTCTGTTTCTAGTGCACTGAGGCCAACACCTAAGGTGAGTCAGGTCTCTTAGTCAATTTCTTAGCATCTTAGGTGAGTCAGTCACTCACTTCAATTTCATAGAGCGTTATGTTCCTGGGACTCAGGCAGGAATAAGTCTCCAGGCCTTCTAAGTAGGACAAGTTGGGCATCAGAATCAACTACCTTCCACTAGAAAACACTATGATGCCACTCGCAGAAGGCATTCCCGTGAAATTATTATCTCAACACCATTTTACAGACTAGGAAACTGTGGTTCACATAGGACCACGGTTTGTACAACTAGTGATGGAACCAGGATATGAATCTATACTTGTCTGACATCCAAATTCTTTCCACTGTCTCAATGCATTATTGCCTACCTTCATAACAAATGTTTGAGGTAGGAATTACAAACCCATAGTTTATAGAAAGACAAACTGAGGCTTGGAAAGTTTAAATAACTCACTAAAGGTCACACGACTAATAATTACGGCCTTCCCCAGCTAACCAATGCCTTTGGAGCTACAATTCTTATATTGTGGCCAATCTGAGAAATAAAGACATTTCTGACCCAATGAAAGCCCCGCAGCATGTTAAGAAAACACAGCGGTTCTCCTGGAACACCACACTGGGTGATATAGCATCTCCTTGGTGTGATGACAGCTCCCTGAAATGATGGCATGTGGGTTTGGTGTAATTTATTTGATCAATTTATCGAGCTCCTATCTAAATCATCACCCCAGTACAAATACATAAATTAGAGGCACGAGAAAGATACTACCTCCCACTTTGTCATTGTATACGATCCCATCCAAAACTTGTAGAATCCCTTAGAAAAATGTATCACCAACTCAAGAAGTGCAAGAGCCAACCCATTCTACATGCAACAAGCTTGCGAGGCTCGTGCAAAACAATGAGATCTGAAAGGCAGGGTGCCCTTGGCTGAGGAAGCTGTGAGCTGAGTCCCGGTGCTGTGACCTCATTAGAGAGCTCATTTAATAATCTCGCCCCAAGGTTGGCATGCAAAGGGGATGTGGGGTCCTTGGGGGAGCTGACCAATAATTGGTCATTATTACCAATGACCCCAGGTTGGTGCCACAATGTTTCTTTGGTATGATGAAGGGTGTCATGCGCTCAGAAATGACAAAAGGGGAATAATCTTTCATTGAGTTTAGGGTGGCCATCTGAATTTAAGGTAGGGTAGTCTTTAGCTATCTGAAAAGTCCAAATTCTGTATTCTGGCATTCCATGCATTGTATTCTGCCTCAGTCTGCTTCTTCAGACGAAGTCTCTAGTAGCCACACTTCATTCCTGCCACACGAAAAGATGTCCTCACCTCTGTGTCTTACTCATATAGCTCTTGCTTAGCGAGGCTTGCCTCTGCCCCCTGCCAACCTCCGCCTTTAGGGCCCATCTCGAAGCTGCCTATGAACACCCTCAAGTCTGAATGATTACTTTACCTTCACTCCCGCATGAGAGGGGAGACATCTCTATTTAGCAGTTGCTCCTGGTATTTGTGCCATCGGCCAACTTACACCCTGTAAAGGACAGCGTGGGTGATGTTCAGGCACACCCACACCTCATCTGTAAATATCTATCTCTGTATCCGTCCAAGGGCGAGGACTGTGTAGTATCTAGAACACTAATAGGAGCTAATAAATATCTGCTAAAGAAGTGATGGCTGGTGGGTAAATCTCTTCTGACTGGGAGACAACTAATGTTAGTGTATTAAGGTCCCACACATTTCTGAGGCTGCAAAGCATTTTACCTGCTCCCCATTCGCCAACATCAACACATTTGCCCACTCAGCTCTGGGGACTCTGGCATCTTCCTCACCTGCATGGAAAACTGCAATGATGCAGCGGCAGCACCTAAAAGCATCTTGATATCGGTTGCTCTACTGAAGGCCTGAACTCAAGGTCTTAATCTCCAGAGAAGGAGTAATCTGCGAGGTTAAACGTAAGTCATGTTTTCCCAAAGAATAAGATCCAAATTCTCCTTCTCTCACTTTGCACCTGGGGTGCATTTCCTATGATGGTGGCACACAGCCCATTCACCTACGCCAGTCCTCTACAAGGTTAAGAAAATAAAATCCTTAATTAGCAACATGATAGCCGTAATTTTAATATCCACTGGTTGAGAAAGCAAAATAATAAACAGCTACTAAGACTTTGTTTTGTGTTTTTAGATGGATTCATTAGCTGCTCTGTTGATTAAAACGGTAGCTGGGTTTTATAAGTGGTCTTGTGAATACCCTGAGCTAACTTGGTGTGTCCACCTCTGCAGAGGTCTGTGGCGTGGACGGGGAGCCGTGTGCAGTGGTGTAGCCAGAGGTGAAGAGTGTAGACTGAAGCCAGACTGCCTGGTTCCAATTCCTAGCCCTGCCACTTTCTAGCTGTGTAGCCTCAAGAAAATTACTTAACGTCTCTCTGCCTCAGTATCTAACTCTTATGGCTGTTGTGACTTCACGTAAGTGCTCAGCATAGGGGCTGGGACATATTAAGCGCTATATAAGTGATAGCTCCTTTTAAATATCATCATCCAAGATCACCTGGAAGCTTCTGAAGGAGAGTGAGCCCATTGTGTGGTTTTCTTTGAAGGCCATCTAGCATCACAATTAGGTCTTTCTAGAACTTTGTTTCTCTAAATGTGGTCCGAGGACTGTCTGCTTTAGAAAAACCTGGTCTTGTTAAAAGTACACGTTTCCGGGCCTCCACCTAGCAGTTAATTGTGACCTGGAGGCTGGTTCCCTGCTACCTCTCTGGTTTCTACAAGGAGGGATTCCCCGGCTCATTGCCCCAGCCTGTTCTCTCTCCCATGGGCCTGGAAGGAGCTCCCTGACTGGTGAGTTTCAGAGAGAACTGAGTTTACGAGTTTACGGAGCTCAGCCCTTTCTCCGTCCCTTCCAGGAGCCAGCAGAGGGCCCACAATGAATCTTCCTTCTCTGCTGTCAGTTTTCCAGGGCAGGCCACCGCCCACTCCCCCACCCCCGACAAGGTTGCAGGTACCCAACACCTCCTACGACGGGCTGGGCAGCTCCAACTCCAGGTTTTGGTATTATGACTACTCATTGTAGATGCACATCTAAATCATGTCCTCCAATTTAACTTTTATCCGTAAAATAAGGTGACATTTGCTTTCATTCCTCCATCTTATCTCTAAATTGATTCAGTATCTGGAAGTGTAGAGGGAATGTCACATATTAATTCCCTCATAACCTAGCACTTCTAAGTGAGAATTCTGGCCACTGGGTCTAGTAATCTGCACTTAAAAAAATTCCCCAGGTAATTCAGATGCACATTAGAGTCTGAGAATTATCGATCAGGGTCTGGAAGCTCTGTCCCTGCTTCAGTCAGGGGCGAGGTTCACTTGCAGGGCCACTAGCACACAATAAACTCATGTGGTGTCTAAATCCAGCTCACAAACCAGCAGAATTCAGTGGCAGCCTCCAGTGCTACACTTCTTGAGTACAGGAAAGCAGTGAAGAAAACAAATGCCAGAGCCAGACTGCTTGGGTTCAAACCCTGGCTCCTCACACAGCTAGTAGCTGTGTGACCTTGGACAAGTTACTTAACCTCTCTGTGCTTGTTTCTTCATTCATTTATAAAGTGGAGTTAATAAACAGTACATGCCACAGAACTAATTTGTTTTTCTCTAGGTACAAGTTAATTCGTGAAAATGCAGCTGTGTTCTTTGCTTATTCAAACAGCATCACCAAGAGTGCCTAGAAAATAGTAAAATGTTCAGCAAGCATCGGCTCTTATCACTACAATCAGAATTCCCTGGCCCTATATTCTGCCCCATCTGTCCAGATTCAGGCATCTGCATCTGCAGTCTCAGCGTCTCTTCTCTTCCTTAGTTGACACGATCCTTACTCTCTCTCGACTTTGGTTCAGTTTAATATCGATTGAGAGTTTGCTGTCAGCTACCACACAAAATACTGAGGAATCAAAGACAAATAAAACAGAGTCCTGGCCCTGGAGGCAGCTAGAAGAGGAGACAGATAAACAATTATGAAGCAGTGCGGTCCTTGCAGTGACAGAAACACTGATAAGGCAGAGGAATGGAAGGCAGGGAGGAAGAATTGATTCTGTGGGGGAAAGTGGGTGACGTCTCCCCAGAGGCATCTACCACATCCCCTCCCGCATCGCAGGCCGTGCCTGCCCCTTCCACACACACCTCCAAACTCCCAAATTCCCCCAAATCGTTTCTGATAATGGCACTGTCCCCTAATACCCTTCTAGGCAGAGTCCCTCCGGTCCCTGGTGACAGCGCCTACAAGACAGGTCATCTTTTACAGCTCCGCCAATCCCAGCTCATCAGCCAGGCGGCATCCACACCCTGGTCCCCAGAGGTCCAAGTCTAAAGCCTTAACCCTGACGATGCAAACACATCCTCGGCCTGCCATCCCAGGGGATGGCAAAATCCCAGGGGATACCTCCTGGGGAGATGATACGGGCTGTTAATGTGCTGCCTCCCTCAGCATTCCCCACCGCCTCTCTCATCTTCTTAGGAGTTATTATAATAAAACTCCGCGACTAACAGAAAAGGCTTTGTCACTGTTTTCTGCGCTGGCCCTGTGGTTATGATTAAGTGCTCTGTTCCCCGTCTTTCTTACTCTAGGCACAAGTTAACTTAGGAAAATGAAGCTGTCTTCTTTGCTTACTCATACATCACCACTAACAGCCAGACAAGAGCAAACAAGCTTGCTATTCTGCTGGGGCCCTGGTGTGGGTGTCACCAGCCAGCAGACGGATGGCTCTAGGCTGGGAATTCCCCTGGCTCCCTTCTTCTGCAGCTTTTGGCTCCGAGCAGGGCTCCCACTGTTCAGGAAGTGAGGCCCCAGGAGCAGAGAATGGTGACACTTCCATGTGGCACATGGGGCATGGAAAGGGCTGGGCACTGGCCTACCTGGTATGAGGAAGGCAGCCTGGTAAATCAGAGACAATGCATTTTCAATCCAGGCAAAACAGGGCTCTAGCCCCAGGTATGGCTTGACCAACTTCTCTGAGCCTCAATTTCCTTACAGAAAAAGGTCAAGAATAGAATCTACCTCCTGCCTCCAAGAATGGATGTGCAGATCAAATAAGATAACATATGTAAAGCTCCTGGCTCACAGGAGACCCTCTACTAAAGGAATTTCTCTTCCTCCCTTTAGTGAGGGTCATTCTTCGTGATGTTTAAGTTTTCCTATTCATGCGCTGACATTAGCTGCATAGACTGGATGCTGTAAAATTTGGCCCTACTGCCCTCAACTCTGCCCTGCTGGCCTTGCCCCCACCCCAATGCACCATTTTAAAGCCTTGAGCTTCTGAGACACCAGTCTCTTGGCTGTTTTCCTCCCTCTGAACTTTCTTTCCCTGCCTCCTTCATGGGGCTCCTCTCTTTCGCCTCCCTGTCAGTGCTGGGGCTCCCCAACTCCCACCCTTGGCACTCTTTTCTTCCTGTTCTATATTTCATCCCTGGATGATGGGATCTACTCCAATGGCTTCAAATACCACCGATAGGAAGATAATGACTCTCTCCATCTCCAGCTCAGATGACTTTCCAGAGCTTCTTACTCTTAATCTAATTATCTGCTCACCATCTTAATTTGGCAATTTCATAGTGACCTTCAACTCAAACTGACCAAAATCAAATTCACAATCTTCTCCCCCTAAATAATGGCCTGATCCCTGCTATTTTGTTCGTTGGTAGCATCAAGATCTAACTTGTCACTGAAGCTTAGAAACTTCTGAATCAACCTTGACACCTCCCTCTCCTCATTCCTCATATCCTCGCCATAATCAAATCCCACAAATTTTATCTGCTCTTTCTTCAATTCGTTCCCTCCATTGCTCTACCATGCTCTCCTCATCCCTCTTTCTTAGATTACTTTAGCAGATTCCTATTTGATCACCTTTCCCTCAGAGAAGCCCCTTGCCATTCCATTCTGCTTACCCAGCCATAGAAATATTTTGAAAGTGCAAATTTGATGATTTTGCTTCCTTGATTAAAAAGCTTAATGCTCCTGGGGCCCAGTATAGTATGGATGGATGAATGCACGGATGAATGAATGAAAAATGCATATTATCTACACCCCACCAGCCTAGCCCACCTGGAACTGGTGAACTCTATCTGAATAGGGTGGAAGCGGATGGGTACTAGTTAAGCTCTCCAGGCGAACACCAGGAGCAAGTAGCTCTAGCTCTGATCACAGATGCTTCCAGTGCCATCACCTTTTTCCCACCCCCAGGAAAGCTCCTGGGCACACAGAGGGAGTCTGCCAACCCCTGCTGCATATCTAACCAGCTGTTCTTATACCAGCAGGTGAATATCAAAATGGTATAACCAGGGGCTGTCCTCAGCAGAGAAAGCACCAATGCCCTTTCAACCTTATATTTATTCTAATAAGCTATTTTAAAATAGAAAAGCCTTGAATAGGACCATTCAATGCCATGTCTGAGTGCAGGATAACTATAATAAGGAAACCATATAGTATCACATTACCACTTACTAAACATCCCGAAGGAAGAGCTTCACGGCCCTGGGTGCCCCCGGCCGGTGGTTGTAGAATAATAAAACACCTCCTGAGAAGATGCAACACACAAGGGTACATTTAAACAACCCTGAATGGGTTGAAAAGGGCTGTTTCTCCACTTGCATGTTTCACAGCTCCCACTTCCTCAGTTCAGCTCCTGCTAAATGCACTCTAGGATCACAGAAGTTCACGTGAGCTGCGAAGGTCTTAGTCCTCACTCGGGAACCGCCTGCTCTTACAGATGAAGCCCAGAGAAGGGGAGTGAGGTGTTTCGGAACACATTCGCAATGCACGAGCTGGGACCCCACCGCTGACTCGATGCTCGGTGTTTCTTCTAAGCGCGGGCTTCTCCAGCTTGGCCTCCTCCTCGTCCCCTGAACTTCTCACCTGGTTCAAATTCTAGTTCTTCTACACTTGATTGGTAATCCTGGGTAAATTCTTAGTTTCTCAGTTTCCTCCTCTGCAAAACGGTAAATGTAGCTACTTCATGGGGCTTCACCAGGGCGATTCCCGAGGTTTATGTACCCCAAGTTTATACGGCATGTTCTTGAGATGGGATCCATATACTCTAGTTAGAAAGGTCCTTTGTCAAGCACTTTGTTTTCTTGGGTTTCAGTGACATAAAGCACCTTCTCCTCAATTTATTCATTGTTCAGCCAGCCCTGATTTCACTTGGAGGAAAATATCCCACCCTTACTGACCTCTACAGCTGAGGGATAATCTCTTCTGAGAGGAATTAGAATCTGTGTCACTCTAGAAGGGAGAATTAGGCTGAATGAGTGAAGATTGAAGGAAGATAGATTTTGCTTATTATAAGCAGACCTTAAGTAATCGTTATTCACCAAAATGGAAACAAGCTGCCTTTCTAGGGAGAAGCTTCCGAGCCCTGGCATAGTCCTGGAAGAGGCTGCAGGATTCAGTCCTCACCCAGCAGGTGTTCATCGAGTCCCTACTGTGCGCTGGGCTCTGTGCCAACTGCTGGAGACACCAGAGTGAGGAAAACCGACCCAGTCCCTGCCTTCTGGATGTTAGGATCTTTGCAAAGAGCTTCTCAAATGGTTTGGCTACTCTCAGCCAGGCCCCACCGCAAACCTCACTGAAGCACATTCTCCCTGGGTGAGTCCTGGGGATTTTTTTTCAAACAACAGCCCCATTAATTCTGACACAGAGCAGGTTTGTGGACCTTTGGGAGTAGGAGGTCACCTGCCAGGCACGTAAGAGGGGGATTTCTGCACAGAGCTGAGGACCAGATTTGATGGCCTCAAAGCTCCCTGCCAACCTCATTGTGAGATCTCTTTCTTTGAAGCCAGCGATGAGTTTTTCCAGCATCCTCCTCACGCTGGACTGTCCCCTACATGTTCTTTTTCCACTTGTGCTGTGTATGTGCCTGCCTGCCTGCCCTGTGACGGGAGCCCGTTTTTCTCAGGGCAGCCTGTCTTTGTGAGCACTCTGCCCAGGCACTGGGATCTGTGCTTTCCATGCACTGTCTCAGAGTACCTTACAGCAATTCCATGAGGTGGGCACTGTGCTTATCGCATCTTTTGCAAGGGAAACTGAGGTTTAGAAAGGAAAAGTCTCTTGTCAAGGACAATTGGCTAGGAGCCACAGAGCCGGGGCTTGTGTTCAGGTCTCTCTGCTGCAAAAGCCCATATTTTTACACCTATGAAGACTCATGGCTAGGAACAATCTACAAGGCATCTCTCTCTACAGGGGAAAGGCCGCATCTGGCACCACTGTGGGCAAGGCTCCAAAGGACATAGAGAGGATGACAGAAAGGCTGGTTACGATGTATTTGACCAGCCCACCTGCTCTTGCCCACACTGCCGCCTGGGGCTGCAGGGAGGGTCCGGGACACTGCAGAGTCCTCCGGTCCCCATGGGGCACTCAGAGTCTAACTTACTTCAGCATTAATCCCAGGGCACTGAGCTGAGAGCACATCCTATCTAGGGGCACCTGGGGAGAGCAGAAAAGGAAGGCCTGCATCTCAGAAAAGAGTCTGCAGTCCAATAAAGGTCCAGATAATGATTCCATCTGCCAAGAGGCAGGAACAAGTCCCCCCACCCCCAAGTCAGCCCCGAGCGGGACCACAGTAACTTCATGTACGGTTTAAAAAACTCCTGCTCAATCTCAAATAACGATTTCTCTTTTCTTCCTTCCATGATCTTTGGTGTCTGGAAATGGGAAAAACTGAAAAAGAACGTGGGGCAGCCGCTGGGCCCTCTTCCAAGGCTGCTTTTATCACACCAACTCCCGGACGCCCGGCTGCCGTCACCTCTCAGATGAGGCCTCCGCTAGGGACCGGAGCTGGCCTGGATCCAGCTACAACTTCCATCCGTGGACTTCCTGGATCTGTCTCTTTTTAAAAACACAATTTGTTGACATCTTTCAGATGGTTCGCTCACAGACACTTCTTTACTCACTGATAATAGCGTCTAGGAGCAATCAGCTGGCCTTTCCTACTGGGGGTGCAGAAAAAGCACCTGTTTGCAGGATTCTAAGACCGACATTTAAGTTCTGGCTTTTCTAATCATTAACTGTGTGGCCAAAAGGGTCAACACTACTTGATTTTTGAGGTTTAGTTTTTCCTTCTTTAAAATGGATGATGGGGGCCAGCCTGGTGGTGTGATGGTTGGGTTCGCACACTCTGCTTCAGCAGCCCGGGGTTCGTGGGTTTAGATCCCAGGCGTGGACCTACATACTACTCATCAAGCCATGTTGTGGTGGCATCCCACATACAAAATAGAAGAAGATGGGCACAGATGTTAGCTCAGTGACAATCTTCCTCAAGCAAAAAGAGGAACATTGGCAACAGATACTAGCTCAGGGCCAATCTTCCTCACCAAAAAAAAAAAAAAAGGATGATGATAAAATTCACCCTATTTCCATCATAAGGTTGTTTGAAGAATGAAATGAAATATTGTAAACTATAAAATACTGTTCAACTTTAAGTATTATCATTATCACCAAATATTTCTGGGTCCTACGGAGCTATCACTTAATTGCCCCCCGAGCCAGAGGATTTCTAAGATTATAGCATTATTACTCATTGATACTCTACTTACACAGAGGCCAGATGTTGAGCAAACTTTACTTTCTGAAACATAGACTGGAAGATGGAAGTTACCAGCAGAGGCCCCTGTGTGGCTGAGAAGCACTCAGGAAGCTTATTCACAAAATCTCTTTATATTCTTAAGGCTGGTCCTCAGACAGATTACAGAGATGTCATAATGCTCGTTCAATGAAGAAGGATAGGGAGGAAATTCAAAACAGAGATACTAAAAGGATAAAGGATCATCAGCCTGTGACTACTCAGTACAGTGTTAGTGAAACTTTCATATTTCAAAGATCTCTGTCATCACCATGAGATAAGTCGCTCATCCATTCAACACATATTTATTGAATACATATTAGAGTCAAGCACCATGCCAGGCTGTGGGCCTGCAAGGACAGATAACTCTTGAGATGGTCTTTGTCCTTAGAGGCGCTTATAGCCTTGTAGGGTGTATTAGTTTGCTAGGGATGCTGTAACAAGTACCACAGACTGGATGGGTTAAACATCAGAAATTTATTTTCTCACAGTCCTGGAGGCTGGAAGTCTGAGATCAAGGTTTTGGCATGGTTGTTTCTTTTCTCCTGAGGCCTCTCTCCTTCCCTATAGATGGCCATCTTCTCCCTGGGTCTTCACATGGTCATCCTTCCGTGCGTGTCTGTGTCCTAATCTTCTCTCCTTAGAAGGACACTAGTCATAGTGGATTCGGGCCCACCTTAATTAATGACCTCATTTTACCTAATTACCTTCTAAAGATCCTATCTCCAAATACAGTCACGTTCTGAGGTACTGGGGGTTAAGACTTCAACATATGAAATTCAGGGGACATAATTCAGCCCATAACACAGAGCAAAGTCACTAAAATCACAGCAACAGACGTGGAACTATGACTCTGAAAGGGCTGGGAGAGGTCAGGAGTGACATCAGGGTCCCTAAAAGGGGAGGCCAGCCAAGGAGGTCGTCTGAGGATATCAGGATTAAATCAAGATCTGAAGGAAGATGGGAAGAGCATCAAGGAAGGGGAACAGTGTGAGTTAAAACCCTGCACTGGGAAGTTTGACAAGGATGTAGTGTCACAGAAAGATAGTTGGTGTTTGTCCCTGGTTCCTGGCACAGAGCTCCTAAAAACCATGGAATTTCCTGAGTGATAAGAACATCTTTTGTTCTACCAAGGCAACTCTTGTTGTGCCTCTAGATAGCTTCAGGATGGGGGCTGGCTGCCAGGAAAGCCAAGCCTTGATTAGAAGCTTGGAACTTTCAGCCACTCCCCCTGGACCTTGAGGTGGGAGGGGAGAGGTGCGGGAGATTGAGTTAATCACCAATGGCCAACGATTTAATCAATCCCGCTTATGTAATGGACCCTCCATATAAACCCCTAAACTGTCAACGGCGTTTGGAGACCTTCTGAGTTGGTGAACACATGAAGGTTCTGGGAGGGTGTTGGGCCCACACAGGGCATGGAAGCTCTACACCCCTCCCCCCTATACCTTGCTCTATGCATCTCTTCCATTTGGCTATTCTTGAGTTATACCCTTTACAATAAACTAGTAATAGTAAGTAAAGCACTTTCCTGAGTTCTGTGAGTTGTTCTAGTAAATTAGTGAACCTACGTGAGGAAGGGGGTTGTGGAAACCCCCGACTTTGTAGCCAAGTTGAACAGAAGTGTGGGTAACCTGGGGACTTGATACTTGTGACTGGTGTCTTGAGGTATAAGTGGTCTTGTGGGACTGAGTCCTTAAACCTGTGGTGTCTGACGCTAACTCCAGGTAGTAGTGTCAGAATTGAAACGAATTGTAGGACACTCAGTTAGTGTCCTCAGAGAATCAGAGAATTGGTTGGTGTCAGGAGGAAAAAATACCTCTCAAGGGATTAAATGCCAGCACGGTGGAGACACACAGACCAAGGAGAGGATGGTGGGGGAGATGAGGCTGAAGCCAACAAGGCAGACCCGCGGGGACTGAGGGTCAAAGCGCAGAATTTCTTCTGCGCTTCATGTAGTTTCTTCATGTAGGACCAGCAGGGGGCACAACTAAAGGGTCTTAGGCAGGCAGGACCATCGAGTCACACAATACCAGGGGCACCATTTGCAAAGGAGACAATGCGACCAGGGCCCCTTGGAGTTGTGCAATGTGGTGATGCTGTATGTAAGGGGCCAATGCAATCAGAATTCTGTTCTGAAAGAACATTCTTCCCGCTGTGTGGGGAATGGATGAGTGCATGATCTGGAGGGGAGATAGAAATCGAGGTTTTATTTTTCTTTCTTTCTTTTAGAAATATCACATTAGAGATACACAAGCCTGGAGATGAGGGGAGAGGTAAGAGATGGACACATACATCACGGTCAACAAACATCTCCTGAGGGACTTGTGTGCAGTGGACATGCCTGGCCAGAGGGCCATACCAAGAGGCGGAAGCCAGAGTGCTTCCCTCTCGTACAATCCAGAAAGGACACGGGCCGTGTGGGCGAAGGGTGCAGAGTCTGCCCCTCTGTAGCCCTGGATCTCCCAGGGCTCAGCGCGGTGGGGAGAGCATCTAAGAGCTCTCTTCTGCTCGCTGAATGGTACTGCTGGGAGAACAACAATTTAGCCTGTGTTTGGTGCCAATCAGGCTCTGGGAAAGAGGTGGTAAAGGTGACTTTAAGAAATGATTGTCTGTCTTAGGGGATGCAGAAGAGGTGCTGCTGGGTATGGGGTAAGTCTCCGAGGAGCAGATGGACTGGACCGCTAAGACGAAAGGCAGGTGCAACTCAAATCAGCACAGGGAGGAAGAGGAAGGAAAGGCCAGGGAGAGGATGAGAGGAGAAAAGTTCTCAGGCAGCAACATTCATGCATGCTCTGCAGTCGGTGTGGGGAAAGGCATGGAATAATAATAATAATAATAACAATAATAATGATAATAATAATAAAATGTATCCAGCCATATAAAGGAACTTAGTACGGATACATGCTACAACTTGGATGAACTTCAGACACATTATGCCCAATGAAAGAAGCCAGACACAAGAGGTCACATATTGTATGGTTCCTTCTATATGATACATCCAGAATAGGCAAATCCATAACGAGAAAAAGCAGATTAGTGGTTAACAGGGGACAGAGGGAGGGGAGATCATGGGGAGTGATTATTTGGTGGGTATGAGATGTTTTTATGGAGTGATGAAAGTCTTGAAACTAGAGAGGAGATGGTTGCATGTTGTGAATACACTAAATGCCAATGAACTGCACACCTTAAAATGGTTAATTGTACGAAATCATGTGAATTTTGCATCAATAAAAAATGATGATATAACTAGCATGGCAGTAATACTTGGTATATGCCAATAATATCTTTATATAGTTTATCCCATTGAATCTTCACCACCAATGCTGGAGTGCCCAGGACTCAATCCCCAGAGCTCTCCTGTTCTCCATTCACCTCGCTGTGTCCTTGGTGATTTCCTCCAGGCCACTGCTTTAAACACCACCTACAGTTGATAACTTTGCATTTAAATCTCCAGTCTGACCTCTACACTGAGTTCTAGAATCATAAATTCAACCGCTTGCCTGACACCTCTCCTTTGGACATCTAATAGGCACCTTGGACTTGACATGTCCCAGACTGAACTCTTAATTTTTCTCCTCTGCACCTGCTCTTCACCCAGTGTTACCCACGTCAGGAAATAGCAGCTCATTCTCTCCATCTTTCCACTTGCTTAGACCAGAAGCTATGGAGTTATTCTTTTCCTCCCAAGCTTTATTGAAGTATAATAAAATTCAATAAATTCAACTACTTTAAGTGCAGTTTGATAAATTTTGGTAATTGTGTGCAGTTGCGTAACCATCATCACACCAAGATATAGAACTGTTCCCAACCCTAAAGCTTTCTTGTGGCCCTTTTCTGGTCAATCCACTTCCCTGAGCTCCAGCTCCAGGTCACCACTGGTTTTCTTTCTGTCAACTACAGGTTAGCCTTTTCAAGAAATGCACATAAATAGAATCACAATCATATAGTACATAGTGTTTCACGTTCGACTTCCTAGACTTAGCACGATGTTTCTGAAATTCATCCAAGTTGTTATGTACATTAATATTGCATTCCTTTTTATCGCTGGGTGGTATTCCAAAGTACAGATATACCACAATTTGGGGGGAGTCAAGAGTTCTGTTTTTCCTAAGTTAAGCCTGAGATCCAAGATGCAGATTTGGACATCACTGGAATACGAATGGGATTTAAGAACACGAGCTCATCTAAAGGAGGCTAATGGAGAAGACGACCAACGGGAAGCACTGGGGTCCCCCAATGCTTAGCTGTTCATCAAGGGAGGAAGAGAAGCCAGAGAAGGAGTTTTCTTAAATGAAGATGTGCATAGCCTCCTTTCTATAACAGCAGAAGGCTACCATGTGGTATTGTGGCAAGGGGAGCCAATGGGGAATCTAAAGGTAGGGATTCTAGATCATCAGTGTACTGGATCTTTCTAGATCTAAAATTCACAATCAAGCAGTCTTGACTCCAAAGCCCATATCTACTGCCACTTCATTACAGCTGCCACCACCTTTCTTTCACAAGATGCTCTATCTATGGTGAGATTCATCATTGGCTTCCTTAGCATCCTCAGTGAAATACCAAGGTCTCTATCACTCTCACCAACTTTGGGTTGAAACGCGGGGTATACTTGCATCACGATGCACATTCTTCCAGGAGAGAAACCAGTGCCACTCTTCTCCCATGAAGCAATATGCTGGCCAAGGCAGCCCACTACTGAAGGAAAGCTGAGACCCAAACCATATTTCACTTTGTCGACAGCCTGCGGGCAAATGCTAACGCAACAAGACTTTGCCTCTCATGTTTGGAAAAGCCCCTCTACATCTAGGGAAACTTCTGCATTGAGAATGAGGCTTTTGTACGTTTAAAAAATCCTGGTGCAGCATCACAGCACAGAGTATCAAAGCTGCAAGGGCCTGGGGACCAAACTTTTCCTTTGAAGGATGAGAAAATGGAAGCAGAGAGAGGGCCTGGGATCTAACCAAGGCTACGTGGTAGAGGCGTCCTTTTCCTTCATACTGTGCTGTCTCCTTCGCCATCACGTGACACGCATTGAGCACCTATTATTTTCAGGACACTGGGCTAAGAAAGGAGGAAACACTTTAGTAGGCGCCACGAGGCTCCTTGACTTTGAACATTTTATAGTCCATTTTTCAAAAGTCAGTTCAGATGTTCCAAGATAAATAATAACAGAGATATCATATCCTAAAATCCTAAAGAACAATCACCAAAGGTTGGCTGGGAAAGCTCTGAAGGAAAGGGGCATCCTGAACTGAGCCCTGGAGGGAACAACCAATATTTATTTAGTACCTATTAGGCACTGTGCTAGAGGCCACTTAATTCTGTAATCCACCCTGCAAGGTTAGTATAATCATTCCGATGTACAGGTAAGAAACCTGAGGCCCAGAGATGGAATGTAATTAGTCCAGGTTCACACAGCTAAGTAGTAAGTGATGGAGTGGGATCCACAGGTGGCCCAAGGCCTAGGTGTTGATTTTCTGGGATGAAGATAAAAGAAAGAGAAGACAGGGGATTAAAAGAAATTTATATACCCATAGGTGTTAGACATGGCATGTGAGAGTGATCAGATTCTGAGAACTTATGCATGGATGATTTACGAATTTTGTACAAGTTATCTGTCCTTTGGGGGGCATTTCACTGCACATTTACCACTCAATCAACAGGTAAGCAAGTGCAAGGAAAAGAGCTGAGTTGCACTGTTCACCAACTGTACAAGTTCTGGGCAGTGTGCCAGACTCTGGGTGACAAACCCATAGAGAAGACAGGGTCCTCCCCCTCAGAGAGGCTGAGGTTTCAGCAAGGACACAAAGCATATGATCAAACAGAACCCGTGAAATGTGTGTTACAACAGAGGCATGCTAACAAACGGGAGACTTCAAAAGGATATTAGAACATCATATAAATAGAAGGTCTTAATATGGTTAAAAATAGTACACCTGGAATAATCCTTAGTAATCATCTAGTCCAACCTTTTCATGGTGTAATTGATGAAAATGAGTTGGGGCGAAGGGAAATGAGTCTCAAGATCACAGAGCTGGGAAGAGGCTAGAACCCCTGTTTCTTAAATTGTGCTTATTGACTGCTCAATATCAACATGGAAATGAAGGCTACTGAAATTACTAGCTAGAATGGGGTGTATGGAGGGAGATACAGACTCTTCTTACCCAACACCCCCAAATGCTAACAGCAAACACACCACCTAAACCACTGGGGTAAAGCAGATGGGGGTTCTTTAGTGAGGCCACTCTCTATAAGCCTGCCCACTGCTGTCCTCCTTAGAGAGAGTCCTCTCTTAGCAAGCCAAGGACAACACACCTATAACAGTCAGCTAACGGTCTTCTCTTGGCATGGCATTAAATCACCAACAATAACAATGCACAAGACCTTGCCTTTTAATAGTTCTGATGTCCTTTCTGATGGAGACTAAATGGAGGCTTCCAAGATCAAGGTAGCAAATAATTTTATCTGGCAAAGTCACAGATGGTTGGGCAGTGGTGGCAGAGAGCAAGAGGGGGGATGTATGTGCGCAGATGACCACTAAGCAAAGAATTCTTAACAGGAATTAGAGACTGCATTCCAATCTAAATTCATGCATTCATTCACTCATTCACTTATCCATTTGTTCATTCATCCAACAGCTATTTATTGAGTGCTGATTATGTGCCAGGCACTGTTCTGGGCTCTGAGTTGGAAACAACAAAGTCAGAAAACAGAAGTCCCTGTCTCACTGGCATGTTCATTCCAGTGGAGGCGCTAGACTACAAAGAGATATACAATAGAATGCCAAGTGGTGCTAAGAGATACCATGAAAGTAAAGTGGATGAAGAGATAGAGTGTGATGGGGGCAGGGGACAGGGCCCTACTAGAAAAGACAGAGGGCTGGGAAAGTATAGACATTTCAGGAGAAAGGACATTTTCCTTGCTCAGAGGAATGCCAGGGAAAGAAGACAGACTGGCAGATGAACAAGACTGGTGGCAGCTCTGGGGCGCCTGTCCCAGGTGAGCTGGCTGCATATAAAAACTGTTGTCGCAGGCCAGATCTGGAAAAGGTCATGATTTAGTAGCAAAGGGCAGGTGAAATTCAGCCTGGGATGACATTTGTTCCTTATTCAGGCCCGAGGCTGCTTGAGAATGAATAGGTCAGGAAGGCATCTGCCGTGAGGCGTGTGTGTCTGAATAACACTTCAGAGCCATCAAAAGAGGGAAAGGAGGCCCATTTTGGGTAGAGAGAGAAATGGAGAAAAAGGGTACACTCCTGCAGCCAGGAGGTAGAGAAATTTAAGTGGGACTCCCACGAAAACGGCTACAGCTTTCCCATCCGCTTTTCTTAGTCACAAGTGTTACTATTTCAGTTTATACTATAGCTTACAAAGTGCTCATTTCTTTTGCTATAAGAAATTAACCCTGAACGATCTGCTATTTAGGTCTTGCTGAAGGCCCAATAGACAGGGGTCATAGTGATGGATGATTGTTTGAAGACCAGTGGGGGAATCGCAGACCGCTGCTGCGTGCTGGAGCCTGGGTTCAAGTCCCATCTTTGGCTTCCAGCTTTCCCCTAAGGACGCTGAACAGAAGAGCTCCATAAAACTCTATTGCATTTATTCCAGGGATGCTGCTGAGGTCTCTGCCCACTGCAGCACTAGGTCAACATTCCTTTTGGGAAGTCTCAGGTGAGAAATTCCTTTGAAGACTAAACAACAGGATTAACTTGACTCCACTAAAAATAAATGACACATTTGCTTTCGGAGCAAGAATCTTTTAACCGACCAAGTAAACTTTTTACTTTGGCTGCTAGGAAGCTCAGAGTGCCACTGTAAAAACAGCATAGGATACAATGAACCTTGTATATAAATTATTCTATTTTTTCTTACAAGTTGCCTAAAATTCTTTGTAGGAGAAAGTAGGCTGTACATGAGTAATAAATAAAACAGGGTGTTTGTAAAAACATAGGATCTGTGAGGTTCCTCTTTGTTTAAACTTCTTTTGCATGGTCTCTGATTGTGATTTGTTGTACAGGAATTGTTGAAAATTGTTTCCCATTTTCTAGTTTCTAATAGAAGGTGAGCGACAGGCTGATTTCATTGTGACCATATAAAGGTTTGGAATTTTCTAATAGCTAAGACTTTGAGACATCCTTTCACTGACTTCCTAACTCAGACAGCTGCATGTGCTCAGTCTAGTCTCCCAGAGAGCAACCAAAATTATCCACCACTGGTGGTTAGCGTAAGATAAAGATAGAACTGACGTACAGAGAGTCAATCACAGTTAGGAGAGAAGGGTTCACCCGTATCACCAAGGGGCCAGGTCCCACACATTAACCTTGATCTGGAGCACATCTGACTAGAAGCCTGAGGCCAATCCATTCTCATTCTGTCTCTGTGTCTGTCTGTCTTTCTCTGCTGGATCCCCGTTTTTTCATTGGTTCTGGCTAAACCCACACAGGAGTAACTTTCTTCTAACCTCCAATCCCTGTTACCATTTCACTTCCTGCAGCTTCTGCTACACGTCTGGGTTCTCTCCAAGTTTTCTCAGAAACCTGAGAAATGGAAAAACCACTCATTGTATCCTTTTCCCAGTGCACTTTGAACATACATCAGAGGCTCTCTTCACGGAACTACATCTAATCAATGCACCGGAGTAAGCAACCGAAATGACATAAAGGATCAGACTCACAAGAATCAGAGCTCCTACCTAGTGTCGAGTAATCACGGGGCACAGGCGAGGCAGAGAGAAGCCCAGAACTGCCAAGGTCATGCCCCCATTCCCTGCTGCACTGAAAAGTGCTCTGGCCCAGACTGAATATACGAGGTCTCCGAGCTATGTATCTGTCATCAATTACACTAAAGGGAGCAATGTCAGCCATGACACAGCTCTAGTTCCTACTCCAACAGTTACAAAGTTTACCTGCTACTGTCCAAAGAGCCATGCCCCATAAATCTATTGATTAGATTTGTCAACCATACTCTACAGACTGAATATTTGTGTACCCCCAAATTCATATGTTGAAACCTAATCATCAATGTGATAGTATTTGAAGGTAGGGCCTTTAGGAGGTGATTAGACCATGAGGGTGGTGCCCTCCTGAATGGGATTAGTGTTCTTCTAAAAGAGATCCCAGAGAGAGTCCTTGCTCCTTGTGCCACATGAGGACACAGCAAGAAGACAGCCATCTATGAACCAGGAAGCAGGCCCTCACCAGACACCAAGTCTGTTGGCACCTTGATCTTGGACTTCCCAGTCTCCAGAACTGTGAGAAATAAATGTGTTCTTTATAAGCCACCCAGTCTATGGTATTCTGTTATGCCATAGAGTGGACTAAGACACCATACCAATCCTAGACAGCTAAAAGTGATCCACAGATAAGAACTCTCTCCTAGTAAATACTATGAGTGTGTTTGACAGAAGGTCCATCATTAGTATAAAACTTGACCAGGTCACCTTTCTCTCTTTCCTGGGTCCATAAAGGGAGGGAATGGATTGCAATACATTAAGGGCCTCCTGCCCATCCTTCCTGTCTTTCCCAGGAGTGTCTTTATATTGGCTGATGCACAAGGCACGTAGAACAAAGTTCACTAGAAGCACTTCTCCAGCATGTCTACACATGCCTGTTCCCACCCATTGGGCTGTGTGTTTACAGGAGTGAGTTGTGGTTGTTCTTAAACCTGTTTATGCCCCTTCTTCTTGTTGCAATTAAATATGCTAAGTAAATATTATGTAAAGTGATTAATTATGAGTGTAAAAAGAGCTGTTTCTCTGAAAACTAAATTGAATCCTTAAGAAAGATCTGATAATGGAGAGTTGCTAAAGAAATGGCTATTGTATTAGACAACTCAGAAAGGTAGTAAAAATCTAGTCAGATTCTGCATTCCTGTGCTTGAGGAGTGTCTTTAAATACTAACTCTGTTTTAAATTCCAGACTTGGAAACTAATAACATCATGGGTGTAGGCTACATGAGAAAAATGCCACATAACGCTGATCAGTAGACTCGAAGAAAAGGCTGTGGCTCTAAAATACCTCCATTTACAACAATTCTCCTATCACATGGCAATGATTTGTTTGTATATTTTCTCCCTATATTACTGCTAGCTTTGTGACAGTCTGAGCAATTACTACAGACAGTACTAGAAATAAGCAACAAGAGACCTGATTTCTAGGCCAGGCTCCATTGTTCTGAGACCTGGACCTCCGTTTTTGTGAAATAGTTCCATAAAATAGTCCCAAACGCCCCACTGAGTTCTGACAGTCTAGGATTCTATGGCTGCCAATGACTTCATAGCTGCTTAAGACCTAGACACCATCACTAATCCTTCTGCCCCCAAAATCCCCCACCTGATCTAAGGTCTCTACCACCTACCTGACTTGCCAAATCAATACTCCTCGCTACTCAATACTTTGGGTACTTTTAATCTTTCCTGGAGACAGGAAGATTTTGGACATATCATTGTCTTAATAGTTTTCAAACATAAAGTTTTGGTTTGCCTGTGACTTCTAAATCCACGCCTAATCAAAGTGTGGAATAATCCTAAACATCTTATAAAGTCCTTTTTGCTTTCTGTGCTTGATGTTTTCCATTTCAATTAACTTTCCACTGAAGTGTCACTGAATGAAAGGCATCAGAGAAATGGAAGAACCTGTTATAAATGCAACCTTTTAGCCCCTGAGAGATTCTAATTCCATTCCACTTATGCAATTTGTGACTGCTGGTGACCCAGTAACTTAGGGGTAAGGCTCCTTATGACGAATCCTTTTAAAGAGCTGGTACATGGGGGCAGCTGCAGCTTTGAGCTAATAAAACTCAACAGGCTGTCCAGTTACCTTTTGTAGATTTGGAATAATATGCCAGGTGAGAATGAAGAAGCCAAAAGGGGCCAGAAAGACAGACCTGGACTGGGAACAGGAGATTGGATCAAGTCAAGTGAAATTCTGCAACTGACAAAACTTGGGTAGACAGAAGTCCTTTTACTTGCATACTTACAATTTGAGAACTTTCATAACTACTAACACAGCAAGGCAGGAGGGCAAAAGTGTGTCAACTTTGTCCTCCATGAAAAGTCACTTATATAGCATCACTAAAGATTTAAGGACAAGTATACCAAAGAATGTACCTAATAACAACCTTTCTGGACAGAAATTTTATGCTTTAATTCAATAAACATTCAGTGGACATCTACGAAGTACAATGGATAGTTCTTATTAAATAAAAAATGAATAAGATGTAATTGCTGACTTCAAACACATTACAAATAAGTACAGGAGACATTTATGTGCAGAAGAGACACAAGACAATAACAAACATGCCAAAAATGGAACCTAAGTAAATGGAAATATTGCAATACGGTAATTCTCTGCAATTTAGAGAGCCAGAGGAAGGCCCA
The DNA here is from genome assembly GCF_020826845.1 of Diceros bicornis minor. NCBI lineage: Eukaryota > Metazoa > Chordata > Mammalia > Perissodactyla > Rhinocerotidae > Diceros > Diceros bicornis. Next base: position 15,723,388 of record NC_080764.1, on the reverse strand, counting down.
CAGGGGAGGCGGCATTTGTGTTCGGTCTTAAAGGATGAGTAAGATTTTAGTGGACAGAGTAGTTGGTGGAAGGCCATTCCAGGCTGAGGAAAGGCCTTGAGCATAGCAATCATATGGAGATGTGCATGGTGAAGGGGAGGCTGTATGCCTATTGAAAACAGCACAATCCTGGTTTCAAGTCCCAACTGAGGCACTGGCCACCCACGTGACCTTGCAAACTCCTTTATCCTCTGAGTTTCGGTTTGTTCTTTGTAAAATGGAGCTAATAAAACCTACTTGCAGGTTATTGCAAGGACTAGAGATAATATATGTAAAGTATCTAGATTGGTGCCTGGCACTACAGTCATTCAATAAATGAGCTGTGATTTTTATTGTTATTATTAGGAACTAAAACTGGAAAGGTAGATCGGGTCAGCGTGGATGCAGAAGCCTAGTCTTGACTTGTATGTAGTGGTGAGTGGGCATCAAATTTGCTAAAGAGGAGAAGAATATGAAAAACAGTCCTTGTCCTATTTATCCCAGAGTTTTTTTAAGAACCACAACAGCAATAGCAAAAATAACAAACAGAAGTGTCCACTAGACACTGTACCGGGCATTTACAATACACTGCTTCATTTAAGTTTTCCAATAACCTTAGAAGATCGACATGATTACCTTCCATTTAACATAAATGGAAACCGAGGCTCAGAGAAATGGAAGTCCCTTGCCTGTGGTCATGATGCTAATAAGTTGTAGAGCTGGGATTCAAACCTAGGTCTTCCTGACTCCAGATATGCACGCCTCTTGAACTGTTGAGCATCTCTTCTCAATGTGGATCTAGGGATGTGGTCCACTATGAAAGCCTTGGTAAAGACAAACAAAAGTCTTTTGACATCACAGGGTTTGGTACAACTTGGGGTTATGCAAGAGCGGGATCGACCTTCTGAGAGTTGTCTCCTATGTAGAATCCTTCTTGCCCAGCCAGTATAGCTGAAATTTTCTGACATTTATGCTGCACCTATCAGCTCAGACAGCCCACTCCATACCCTCTCAGTAGGACCAGAGGATGACGCAGGTGGGTTCTTGCCCTGTGAGAGGGAAGACTGGTGGCTCTGAGCCCATGCAATGGGCAAACGTGCGGCTGGGCATTAGCAAGCGCCAGGGAATCTGATACTGCAAGACAGGCCAAGTCACATGATCTTGCTGCACACACAGTGGGAAGATGGCTGCCTTTGGACATTCCTCGGGGGCCTTCATATATGTGCACTGATGCTGAAGTTGGGGTGCTTACATACCATAAAGCTAGCTGCAGCAGTCAGAGGATGAGAGGGAATGTTAAAAAAGGGTATAAAGCAACTTCCTCTTCTATAAAATCTTCCTCAACTTCGTGGGCCAAATTTAGCTCTCCTGCTACGCGTCCACTGCTTCCGGACCATGTCTTCACTAAAATAATTATCTCTTAGCAGAGGGGGGAATCAGGACCCTCTGGGGAGATTTTTTAAAAATATATGCACTTGGCCCCCATCTCAAGAGATTCTAATTTGCTAAGTCTGGGTTGGGCCAGGGAATTTGTATTTTTAAAGAGCTCCCTAGGTACATCAGCATCTGGCACTACGGAGGATAACATAGCCTGAAAAACAGAACAACATCCTTGTAGAAAACACCTAAAAATGCTGGATCAAAAAAAAAACCTACATACATATGCACGTGTGTGTGTGTTTGTGTGTGCGTCTGTGAAAGAAAAAGATGAGTAGGCAAGAACATAAGGCATTCTCAGAGTCAGCAAAAAACATTGATAAGAAAGCACAAATCGAGAGAGGTAAGCAAGCGGAAGGCAGTACTTGAACTCAGGAACCTGCCGATCGCCAGCGTCATTAAGCATTGGTTTTAATGAGCCAAACCCAGGAAAAGGAGAAGATTTGGACTATGCAAAAGCAGCCCGGAGAACAAAGCATAAAGCCAGGATCCCCCCCAAAAGTCATGCCCTTGGTGGGTGAAGTAGTAGAAAGCCAGCCCCTTAGAAGAAGAGTATAAGGAAACTTAGCTATCTTGGCTTTGGGTCTGGGTGAAAGATAGTGAAAAAAAGGTCTCTACTGAGAATTCTGAACTCTAGGCCCATCCTCAGGTAATTTGGTAATATGTGAAATTTGAGAAAGCTGAAAACAGAAACAGAGAATGGAATGGTGGTTTCTGGAGACTGTGGGGGGTGGGAGTGGGGGTGGGGGAATGAGGGGGTGGGGATGGGACACAGGGAGATGTTGATCAATGGGTATAAACTTCCAGTTATAAGATAAATAAGTTCTGGAGATCTAATGTACAGTCATGCGTTGCTTAACGATGGGGATTCATTCTGAGAAATGTGTTAGGTGATTTCACCATTGTGCAAACACTGTAGAGTGTACTTACACAAACCTAGATGGTATAGCCTACTACACACATAGGCTACACGGTATTAATCTTACGGGATTACCGTTGTATATGCGGTCTGTTGTTGACTGAAATGTTGTTATGTGATGCATAACTGTACAGCATGGTGATAATACTGTATTATATACTTGAAAGTTGATAAGGGAGTAAATCTTAAATGTTCTCACCACAAAAAAGAAATGGTAACAATGTGACGTGATGGAGGTGTAACTTAACACTGCGGTGGTAATCATTCTGCAATATATAAACGTAGCAAATCAACATGTTGTATACCTTAAACTTACACAATGTTATAAGTCAATCACATCTCAATAAAGCTGAAAACAAAACAAACAAAAAACAAAACATAAACAAAATACAGTAAAATAGCATTTTGTATATAAAAAAAAGTCAAGTATCCAGCCCAAGCTGACATATGACTGCAATTGTATGAGAGTTCTCAAATGAGAATTGTCTAGACGAGCCCTTCCTGCATTTCTAATAGCAGCCATGAGACACAATAAGTGACTTGTTTTAAGTCAAAGTTTTATTGTCACTTGTTCTGCATGAACAGATAACTATACAGACTACAAAAACTACAACAAAAGAACAACAAAACTGTCAAAAATGACCAGCCATACTTGAAAAGGAACCAAGTAAAAGGTGTAGCAACGTAAAATGACTGCCACTTGACTATCAACAGAAACAATGTAAGCCTTAGGAGAGTGGAATAATAACTTCAGTGTGCTGAGAGAAAATAACTGTCAACCTAGAATTGTAGATCCAGCGAAAGCATCCTTCAAGATGGCAGAATAAAGACATTTTTCAGAAAATCAAAACCAGATTTTACTAGTAGCAGACACTCACTATAAGAAATTTTAAAAGATATATTGCAAGAAGGAAAATGATCCCAGAAGGAAAATCTGAAATGTGAGACAGAATAGTGAGAAAAGAAACTAGCAAATTTACAGATGAAATTTTAAAACATACCAACTGAAAATCAACAATGCTATCTAATTAATGAAATTAGAACAAAAATGAAATAAACAAGCATACTTTAAATAATAGGCATATAGTTCAAGAGGAGGTGATTATAGATAAAGCATTCTAAAGTTCTCACATTGTTTAGGAGAAAGAAGATATCAATTTCAGACTTTAAGCTAAATATTCATATTAAGATTCCTAGTATATAACTTTCAGTCTAGTAGAGGTTAAAACTGTAATGAGAAATAAAAATCTATCACCAAACCAAAGAAGGTAAGAAAGAAGAAATGAACTAACCTAAAATGTAAGACACATAGGAAACACAAGATCACATGGTAGAAGTAACAACAAGCATTACTGGTAACAATAATCTAGATAACAGACTATACTTTCTGGGTGAAAGAAAGACTTTCATACGGAAATTTCTAAAACTCCAGCTATATGTCATTTAAAAGAAAAAAGTTGGAAAATAGAAAGATGAAAAAGACATAAAAGGCAAATATTAAATATGTCTATTGATAGTACACAAAAAATACTACAGGGTAAAATATATTACTAGACGGAGTCTTGTAAAAATTGAAGTCTATTGATAAATTATTCGAATCAATAACAGAGTTCAGTAGGTTTCTGGATAATAAAAGTTAATTGCCTTGTCATACACCAGCAATAAGTAAAGAATACACTAAAATATCATTTGCAATGGCAACAAAATATATTAGGTACCCAGGAATACATCTGACAAAAGATGTGCAAGACTTTTATGGGGAACATTGTAAAATATTACTGGAAGATATTAAAGAAGAACAAACAAAAAGAATAACAAATCACATTAATAGATAGAAAAACTCATTATCATAAAGATGATAATTCCCATCAAATTGATGTATGGATATAGAGTCAATAAAATTTCAATCAAAATCCCAATATGTGTATTTGTGTATGTATGTATGTGTGTGTCTACATGCATGGAACTTGACAAACTTTTTCTGAAATACACATATTTAAGAATAGCCAAAACTGTGATATTTCATTGAGCTAGACACTTTTATTTACTGTATTTCTGTTATAGTTCAATTTTTAAAATTTTTTTTAAAAGGAGGAGAATGGGGGACGGGACTAGCACTACCAGCTATCAAGATTTATTAATAAAGGTACAATAATATAAAGATAATGTGGTACTGATATAGGGATACACAAGCAGACTAATGGAACGTTGTTGTGCATATGTAGGAACTTGATCTATGAGATAAGTGAGGAAAAGGTAATTTGAAAAATTATCTTGGAACAAATGGTTATCATACAAAAAGTAAATAAAATTCATATATGAATCAATCCCATATGAATGAAGGAGTTAAATGTGAAAGGCAAAATCCTAATAAAATATGGAAAATATTTTTATGACCCCAGGGTATGGGTTATTTTCTTAAACCAAATACAAAAATATGCAAGCCATAAAGGAAAAGCCTGATAAATTCAACACTACAATTAAGAACTTCAGTGTATCAACTGACAGTAAAAAAATTGGCAAGACATGCAGTAAACTGAGAGATGATATTTGCAGCATATAAAATTGGCAAACGCTCAGTATCCAGAACACATAAAGAGTGGCTATAAATCAATAAGGAAAAGATGAGCAACTCAATAGAAAAATGGGCAAAAGATATGAACAAATATTTCTTGAATAGAAAATTCAACCAGCCAATAAACATATTTAATAAACATTTTTAATAAAAATGTGCAACTTCATTAGTAGTAGAAAAATGCAAGTTAATATGCCACTGATATATCATTCTTCACCCCCTAGACTGGCAAATATTTTAACAAGGAAAACAACGAGTAAATACTGGTGAAGATGGGTAGCCATGGGAACTGTTAATCACGAGGGTGGGAGTGTAAATTGTAACAACCACTTTACGATCGGCTATCAATAATAAGGTTGAGCATATATACTCTATTACCCACTCCCACGTGTAACCTCTCAGAAAAAAGCCCAGCAGATATGTGTGCTAGGAGATACATAAATAACATTCATACAAGTATTACTGGGAATAGCCCAAAATGGTAAACATCCAAGTGACCTGTGACAAAAGAATGCATATACTGTGACATTCATACATAGCAGTGAAAATCAATGATCTCAATTCACATGCCACAACACTGATACATCTCACTAACTGAATGTGAGCAAAAAAAGGAAGTCACAGAAGTATATATGGAGAATGCTTCCATTTCTATTAAGTTAAAAGAGGCAATAAAAATTGCATATTATTTGGCAATATGGGTGTTAAACCACAAAGAAGAGCATGGAAATGATAAATCCAGAATAATGTTTAACCCCGGGGCAAACAGTACATTGGGCTTCAAAGGGTTTGATGAAGGTTTACTTCTTCAGCTAGATGGTGGATACATGGATGTCGGATTTAGTATTCTTCAAACAGAATGTAAATACTATATATATTCCCTTCCATGTAGACTATGTGTCATATATTTTAAATATGTAAGCAAAAGCAAAAATGACAACAATTGCTACGAAACACATAAATAAAACTGGTGTGGTGGAGAGAGGGAGAACACATTTCACAGGAAGATTCTGTCAAACACCTTCAGTGGTGTGCCAGCACGTTTTGTTGTTCTGTTGCATGTTTACACATCTGTCTTCCTGTTTCAACTGTGAATCCAGTGAAGGCAGGGACTGGGTTCCACCCACGGCCATTTCCCCAGCGCTGGCACTGGGATGTGCCGCGAGCATCTGCTGACAGGAGGACTAATAGTGACTGCATCCTCCTCGTGTTGCTCAAGCCAGAACGCTGAAAGTCAACGCTGCTTCCTTCCTCTCCCTCAGCCACCGCACCCTAAGCATCCCAAAGGTATCTGAGATCTAGACACCTCTCTCTGCGGATGCTGCTGGACTAACTGGTCCTAACTGGTCACCCCACTTCCACGCTTGTCTCCTCCAATCCATTCCCCACACTGTAAACAAGGTATGTTCCTGGAATGCAAATCAGATCTCGCCACTCAGTCTCCTACTGCAAAACACTCCTTAAACATAAAAAGCAAACTCATTATCACGGCCTCCAGGTCCCTACAAGAAAAAGCCCCTGCCCACCTCCTTCTTTTCCTCCTAACACTGCCTGTCGCCCACTGTCTTCCGGCCACATGGGACTTCCCATTCCTCCAAGGCCACCAGCTCTTTTCCACCTCAGGCTCCACACATACCGGAATGCTCTCTGCCACTCCCTCCCCTACTCCTCAGGGTCAGCATCTTTGCACCCTTTCAGCTTAAATTTCTCCTCCTCAGAGAAGCCTTCCTTCATGCCCCTCTCTCCAAAGTTGCTCCCTCTCCTTATTCTCTCTCTCTCATGTGTCCTTCACAGCACCCATCGCGTTTAGGTTTCTCTCTGGCCTCTCTCATCCATACTTGGACTTCTGAGGGGAGGCCAGGAGTTGTTGTTATGTATCCAGAGCCCAGAAGTGTCTGGAATATGTAAGTGCTCAATGAATACTTGTTGCAGAAAAAAAAAAAAAGAACTCTGGATTAAAATTGAAGATATCTTTAGATGAGCTGTGAACCTTAACTGTGATCCCAGACGTTTCTCCTTCTTTCCTGATCCTCTCACTTAAATCCAACACCCACTTTCCCAAGGAAAGGATGCTTCCTTGCAGCAAAGGGCTGTAGAAGAACCAGCCCTCGCCTCTTTCTCCCCTGATTTTTCTCTGTTCTCCCTAGTCTGCCGCGCACACACCTTAAGAGGTAGTTCTCTCACACTGATCCTGCTTTTTACCACTTCTACAGGAATGACATTATTGTTTCAGTGGTCTCTTACATTCTCCAAGGGGTAGGTGCCAACTCCAAAGAAGACCGGAGACACCCTCCACTCCCTTGGCCATCCTTCTTTGCTTGCCCACCCCATGGCGGTCTCGGAATCTGTACAAATTGTGACACTCAGCCCAGTGAGCTCACTATAGAGATGATCTTCAGAAGGAAAGAATAATTCAAAGGAAATGGTGTTGGCTCATAGGGGACCCAGTGATTATTAGAGAAAGTCCTCTAATCTCATGAACCGTTTTCCTAATTAACTAGTCCCTTTTCCCCTTAACTGCTGCGTATTCCAATTTTGTATTAGAGCTCATTCATAAAGAGGCAGAATCCAAAGAGAAGGCATTCTGCGTTTTGTTCAAAGGATTCAAATTTAAAAGCAAACAGGTGAAGGATTAACAGAAGGTTCAAGTTTCATTAAGTAGATGTGTTGATGTTACCGGAAAGTAAAGTACAGAGGGCCAAGCCTTTCCATCCCTGGGAACACAGCGTCACCCGTAATGAATTCTGTGCGGCATCGCCTTCAACCCTGCGATATTTCACTCATTGATTTTATTGTCAAATGAAAAGGCGCTGGTTCCAAGTGGCATTTAGCAAGACAGACGGAGAGTGACCCAGACTTCATTACTCGGCGTTTGCTCTCTGGATAATTTTAATGCTACATAGGCGGAAAGCAACAGAAGCGCAGGGTGCTCTGATTCCAACATCTGGAATCGCTTTGGTTGAGTTCCAAGCTACCAAAAGCCTCACTCTTCAATTTCATCTGTCTATGGAAATCGGCATACCTCAGCCTACCCTGGAAACCAACAAAGTGCCTGGCTCCAGCTTCCCTCGTCACTATGAGGCTCCTAGGGGTGACCACACGTGCAGCCAACCTTGCTAGCTGTGGCATAAGAGGAGGCATCTCATGGAGCTCAGACCTTGAGATAACATCTGGGAAGGGTCCCATCAGATGGAATTAAACAGCCCATTCCCTAAAATGTGGCGACGCTGAGGAGTAACCACAAAGAGCTGGGTCTCTGTTTTGATCTTGACACTCTTTCACCAGAAAGTTCGTGTCTTTGCTGAGGACTCTCCACGTCAACGTTTGTAGCACTACTCACTCCTATCAAATGTCATCCGAGTTTCAGTCCCTTAACACCAACTCCATAGAAGACATTTCAACGGGGCTGTCACTCAAATTCAACATGTCAAAAACCTAAAAACCCGGGGCCGGCCCGGTGGTGCAAGCAGTTAAGTGTGTGCGCTCCGCTGCAGCAGCCTGGGGTTCGCCGGTTCAGATCCCGGGCGCGCACCAACGCACCGCTGGTCAAGCCATGCTGTGGCGGCGTCCCATATAAAGTGGAGGAGGATGGGCATGGACGTTAGCCCAGGGCCAGTCTTCCTCAGCAAAAAGAGGAAGATTGGCAGATGTTAGCTCAGGGCCAGTCTTCCTCAGCAAAAAGAGGAAGATTGGAAGATGTTAGCTCAGGGCCAATCTTCCTCACAAAAAAGAAAAACACCCCAGAAACCCAAACTCTTGAGCCAGCCCTAACGGCCTAGGGGCACTCTCACACTTCAGCAGGCTGGGTTTGGTTCCTGCTCACGGAACCAGAACACTCGTCTGTCAGTAGCCATGCTGTGGCAGCGGCTCACATGGGAGAACTAGAAGGACTTACAACCATGCCCTGGGGTTTTGGCGGTGGTGACGGGGGCGAGGGGGAGAGGAAGATTGGCAATAGATGTTAGCTCAGATCAAATCTCCCCCTGAAAAAACAAACAAACAAAACAAAACCCAAACTCCTAATTTTTCTCACCCGGTCATTGTTTTTAGGCAATATATCTAGGGCCTCAAATTCAATTAATTATCTCAAATTCTGATCAGTAATTCCTTCAAAAAAAAAAAGGACAAAAAGCCATAACATATATTGGATATTTCCTGGGAACAGGTGCACTGCATATATTATTTATTTTATTTTTCCCAGTAGCTCTCTGGGGCACATATCTTAATCCCTACTTTTACAGATGAAACTGTGCAGGGACACACAGCTAGAAAGTGGTGGAGCCAGGATTCAAACCCAGGTTTGCACGATTACGAAGCCCAGTTCTTTCCATTACCCAAAGCTGCCTGCTGAAAAGTCTCATGGAATCTCATCTCTTCTCTTCTCTAGTGACTCCTCATGAGCCCAACATCCATCGGGACCCGCCTCTGACTTACACTCTTTCTCCAACTTGTATCTCTGCCACATCACTCTTCCTAGTTCATCATACTCTAGGGGCTGTGAGTTTCATTAATTAGAAACCACAGTATTATTAATGGGCTCAAAAGGGAAGACAGGGGAGGAGTCAAGATGGCGGCGTAAGCAGACTCAGAACTCACCTCCTCCCGTGGACACAGCCAATTTACAACTACTTGTGGAAAAATTACCCCTGAGACAGAACTGAAAACTGGATGAGAGGAACTCCTGCAACAACGGACAATCCTAACTGAGGTGGAAGAGGCAGAGACTCCCTTCTGGAGAGGAAAAAGGCCGCCTTCACAAGCCGCCAGCTTCACGGCCGCCGGGAGCAGCTCACAGGTGCGCAGCCTCCCTGGAGGCGCGGGGCCCTGAGCCGGGGAGCGCCCCCGCTGGGGGCATTTTGTGGACCCAGCACAATCGAGACGAGTGGCATAATATCTGACTGTGCCTGCTACTAAAGCACTGGGGAGCACCCCCAGAAAACCCGGTTCACAAAGAAACTAAAACTGGCTCTTAAAGGGCCCGCACGCAAACTCACCCGTGTCAGGAAGCACCCTAAAGTCACCAGAAAGAAAGGTGTACAGTGCTTTGGTGACAAGAGACTCACCCAATAGGCCCTGAGTGCATGTCGGTGAGGGGTGAGACCTCTCCAGGGACTGGGACATTGGAGGTGGCCATTGTTGTGGCCTGGTGTGGGCGTGCTGACACAGACGCCATTGGAGTTCTCCCTGAGGCCTGCTAGCCCAGGGTCTGCCCCACCCGCTAGATCATCGATTTAATCCAGCTCAGCCAGGGCAGGCAGCCCACCCTAGAGACTGGCCCCACCCAACAACAAGCCCTCAGGCAACGTGTGGGCCTGCATAGATTGGTGACTGGATTCTCTGCAGCCTGGCAACTGAGCGGACTTGAGCGGGGCAGGGTGTGCACAAGGAGCGGGTGGAGAGTGTGGGGCGGTGGCGGAGTGTGTGGGGCTCCCGCCGTGGAGAGACTGGGTCCGCTTGGGGAGGTCGGGGTACTCACACGGGGCAGGACTGTGTTGACTGTGTGTGTGGACCTGTGGGTGGCAGGGCTTGTCAGCTGCAGAAGACTTGTACTTCTCAAAGACTCACATAGGAGGTTTGCTCCACCTTCCAAAACCTGAAACAATTGGGTGCTCCTGTGCCTGAGGCCAGCCCCACCCAGCTGCAATCCTCAGAGAGCTGACAAGAGACCTAATAGGCTAGAGGCTTACAGCAATTGTAAGGCCCTGAGCCTAACAACCTGCCACGGTGGGGGCCTACTCACTTAAAAGAAATACTGCAACACAAATGTGGTATTAGAACTTGCAGCCAACTGTGCTGGGGATCCCCACACCTGATAAAGAGACTGAAGGGCCCACAACAACTACAAGAAGCTGAGCATTACAACAGCTGGCCAGGAGCATAACTCGGCCTCCCTGGGCACCTACAGGGAGAGCAAACAGGCCACAGCAGAAGAATACACGTAGCCCACATAGGGGTCACCCCTGGAACATTGAGAACTGAGGGAAGCACACTGGAAGCCTCCTAAGCCATCACTTACAGAAGGTCACCTATCCAAGAGCAGGAGACGTAGCTGACCTACCTAATAAGTAGACACAAGCACAGGGAAAGAGGCAAAATGAAGAGGCAAAAGAATACATTCCAAGTAAGGGAACAGGACAAAACCCCAGAAAAGGAACTAAGTGAAACAGAAATGAGCAACCTACCCGACAGAGAGTTCAAACTAAGAGTATTAAGGATGCTCACTGATCTGGGGAGAAGAATAGATGAACTCAGTGAGAATGTCAACAAAGAAATGGAAGATATAAAAAAGAACCAATCAGAAATGAAGAATACAATACTGGAAATGAAAAATTCATTAGAGGGACTCAAAAGCAGAGTAGAGGATACAGAAGAACGGATCTGTGAGCTGGACGAAAGACTAGAAGAAATTACCCAAGGTGAACAGGTAAAAGAGAAAAGAATTAAAAAGAGTGAGGACAGTCTAAGGGACCTCTGGGACAACATCAAGCACACTAACATCCATGTTATAGGTGTCCCGGAAGGAGAAGAGCGAGACAAGGGGTCAGAGAATCTATTTCAAGAAATAATAGATGAAAACTTCCCTAACCTAAGGAAGGAAACAGACATCCAGGTACAGGAGGCACAGAGAGCCCCAAACAAGATAAACCCAAAGAGGCCCACACCAAGACACATCATAATCAAAATGTCCAGAATTAAAGATAAAGAGAGAATCCTAAAAGCTGCAAGAGAATGTCAAGTTACATACAAAGGAAACCCCATAAGGCTATCAGCTGACGTCTCTGCAGAAACCTTACAGGCTAGAAGAGAATGGCACGATATATTTAAAGTGCTAAAAGGAAAAAACTTACAGCCAAGAATACTCTACCCAGCAAGGTTATCATTCAAAATGGAAGGAGAGATCAAAATTTTCCCAGATAAGCAAAAATTGAAGGAGTTTGTCACCAAGAAACCAGTGCTACAAGAAATGTTAAAGGGACTGATTTAAGGGGAAAAGAAAAGACCACAAATAGGAAAAATTATCTATTTCCATGATTAGAAGGTAATGGATACAAATGCACAACAAAGAGGTTAGACATGATATCAAAAACATGAGGGAGGAGGGGATTTAAGAGTACAGCTTTCAGACAGAGGTCAAACTAAAGTGACCATCAATTCTGTATAGAAGAAGAAAGGAACAGAGAAGGACTACTAAAACACTGAGAAAAAAAAAAAAAGTTAAAAAATGGCAGTAAGTACATACTTATCAATAGCTACTTTAAACGTCAATGGACTAAATGCTCCAATTAAAAGGCATAGGGTGGCTGACTGGATAAAAAAACAAGACCCATATATATGCTGCATACAAGAGACACACTTCAGACCTAAAGACACTCACAAACTGAAAGTGAAGGGATGGAAAAAGATACTCCACGCAAATGGCAATGAAAAGAAAGCTGGGGTAGCAGTACTCATATCAGACAAAATAGACTTTAAAACAAAAACTAAAAAGAGACAAAGAAGGGCATTACATAATGATCAAGGGAACAATCCAACAAGAGGATATAACACTTGTAAATATCTACGCACCCAATGTAGGTGCACCTAAATATATAAAGCAATTATTAACAGACATAAAAACAGAAATAGACAGTAACACAATAATAGTAGGGGACTTGAACACTCCACTTACACCAACGGATAGATCATCCAAACAGAAGATCAATAAGGAAACATTGGCCTTAAACGACACACTACAACAGATGGACCTAGTAGATATATACAGAGCATTCCATCCAAAAACCGAAGAATACACGTTCTTTTCAAATGCACATGGAACATTCTCCAGGATTGATCACATATTAGGCCACAAAACAAGTCTCCATAAATTTAAGAAGATTGAAATAATACCAAGCATCTTTTCTGACCACAACGGTATGAAACTAGAAATCAACTATAGGAAGAAAATCAGAAAAGCCACAAATACGTGGAGATTAAACAAAATGCTACTGAACAACGACTGGGTTAACGAAGAAATCAAAGAAGAAATCAAAAAATACCTGGAGACAAATGAAAATGAAAATACGACATGCCAGAATTTATGGGATACAGCAAAAGCAGTTCTAAGAGGGAAGTTTATAGCGATACAGGCCTATCTCAACAAACAAGAAAAATCTCAAATAAACAATCTAACAATGCACCTGAAGGAACTGGAAAAAGAAGAACAAACAAAGCCCAAAATCAGTAGAAGAAGGGAAATAATAAAAATCAGAGCAGAAATAAATGAAATAGAGACCAAAAAAACAATAGAAAAAATTAATAAAACCAAGAGCTGGTTCTTTGAAAAGATCAACAAAATTGACAAACCTTTAGCTAGACTCACCAAGAGAAAAAGAGAGAAGGCACAAATAAGTAAAATCAGAAATGAAAGAGGAGAGGTTACAACAGACACCTCAGAAATACAAAAGATTATAAGAGAATACTATGAAAAGCTATATGCCAACCAATTCGACAATCTGGAAGAAATGGATAAATTCTTAGAATCATACAACCTTCCAAAACTGGATCAAGAAGAAGTAGAGAATTTGAATAGACCAATCACCAGTAAGGAGATCGAAACAGTAATCACAAACCTCCCCAAAAATAAAAGTCCAGGACCAGACGGCTTCCCTGGTGAATTCTACCAAACATTCAAAGAAGACTTAATACCTATCCTTCTCAAACTCTTCCAAAAAATTGAGGAAGGGGCGAAGCTCCCTAACTCATTCTACGAAGCTGACATTACCCTGATACCAAAACCAGACAAGGACAACACAAAAAAAGAAAATTACAGGCCAATATCACTGATGAACATCGATGCAAAAATCCTCAATAAAATACTAGCAAATCGCATACAACAATACGTTAAAAAGATTATACACCATGATCAAGTGGGATTTATTCCAGGGATGCAGGGATGGTTTAACATTCGCAAATCAATCAACGTAAATGAAGAATAAAAATCACATGATCATCTCAATAGATGCAGAGAAAGGATTTGACAAGATACAGCATCCATTTATGATAAAAACTCTGAATAAAATGGGTATAGAAGGAAAGTACCTCAACATAATAAAGACCATATATGAGAAACCCACAGCTAATATCATCCTCAATGGTGAAAAACTGAAAGCCATCCCTCTAAGAACAGGAACCAGACAAGGATGCCCACTGTCACCACTCCTATTTAACATAGTACTGGAAGTCCTAGCCAGAGCAATCAGGCAAGAAAAAGAAATAAAAGGGATCCAAATTGGAAAGGAAGAAGTGAAACTGTCACTATTTGCAGATGACATGATTTTATATATAGAAAACCCTAAAGAATCCACCAGAAAACTTTTAGAAGTAATAAACGAATATGGAAAAGTTGCAGGATACAAAATCAACATACAAAAATCAGTTGCATTTCTGTACACTAACAACGAAGTAGCAGAAAGAGAAATTAAGAATGCCATCCCATTTACAATTGCAACAAAAAGAATAAAATACCTAGGAATAAACTTAACCAAAGAGGTGAAAGATCTGTACACCGAAAACTACAAAACATTTCTGAAAGAAATTGAAGACGACACAAAGAAATGGAAAGATATTCCGTGCTCTTGGATTGGAAGAATTAACATAGTTAAGATGTCCATACTTCCTAAAGCCATCTATAGATTCAATGCAATCCCTATCAAAGTTCCAAAAACATTTTTCACAGAAATAGAACAAAGAATCCTAAAATTTATATGGAACAACAAAAGACCCCGAATAGCTAAAGGAATCCTGAGAAAAAAGAACAAAGCTGGAGGTATCACACTCCCTGATTTCAAAATATACTACAAAGCTGTAGTAACCAAAACAGCATGGTACTGGCACAAAAACAGACACACAGATCAATGGAATAGAATCGAAAGCCCAGAAATAAACCCACACATCTATGGACAGCTAATCTTTGACAAAGGAGCCAAGAACATACAATGGGGAAAAGAAAGTCTCTTCAACAAATGGTGTTGGGAAAACTGGATAGCCATATGCAAAAAAATGAAAGTAGACCCTTACCTTACACCATACACAAAAATTAACTCCAAATGGATTAAAGACTTGAAACTTCTAGAAGAAAACATAGGCAGTACGCTCTTCGACATCAGTCTTAGCAACATCTTCTCAAACACCACGTCTGACCGGGCAAGAGAAACAATAGAAAAAATAAACAAATGGGACTACATCAAACTAAAAAGCTTCTGCACAGCAAAGGAAACCATCAACAAAACGAAAAGACAACCTAACAATTGGGAGAAGATATTTGCAAACCATACTTCTGATAAGGGCTTAATCTCCAAAATATATAAAGAACTCATGCATCTTACCAACAAAAAAACTACCAACCCAATTAAAAAATGGGCAAAGGACCTGAACAGACATTTCTCCAAAGAAGATATACAGATGGCCAACAGACACATGAAAAGATGTTCAAAATCATTAACTATCAGGGAAATGCAAATCAAAACTACAATGAGATATCACCTGACGCCCGTCAGAATGGCTATAATTAACAAGACAGGAAACAACATGTGTTGGAGGGGATGTGGAGAGAAGGGAACTCTCATACACTGCTGGTGGGAGTGCAAACTGGTGCAGCCACTATGGAAAACAGTATGGACATTCCTCAAAAAATCAAGGATAGAGCTACCATATGATCCAGCCATCCCACTGCTGGGTATTTATCCAAAGAACTTGAAAACACCAATTTGTAAAGGTACATGCACCCATGTGTTCATTGCAGCGTTATTCACAATAGCCAAGACTTGGAAGCAACCTAAGTGCCCATCAAGGGATGAATGGATAAAGAAGCTGTGGTATATATACACAATGGAATACTACTCAGCCATAAGAAACGATGAAATCCAGCCATTTGTGACATCATGGATGGACATTGAGGGTATAATGCAAAGTGAAATAAGTCAGAGGGAGAATGTCAAATACTGCATGATTTCCTTCATTAAGTAGTAGATAATAACAACAATAAACAAACACATAGGGACAGAGATTGGATTGGTGGTTACCAGAGGGGAAGGGGGGAGGGAGGAGGGTGAAAGGGATAATTGGTACATGTGTGTGGTGATGGGTTGTAATTAGTATTTTGGTGGTGAACATGATGTAATCTATGCAGAAATAGAAGTACAATGATGTACACCTGAAATTTTTACAATGTTATAAACCAATGTTACTGCAATAAACAAAAAATTAAACTGGAAAAAAAAAAAAAAAGGGAAGACAGGTCCTCTTGACTGACAGCTTCAAGTCTAAACTCCTTGGCTTGGCCTCAACCTGCCCACGCAACCTTCAAGTGAACATTCATTAGACACCTACCTGTTTCAGGAATCTATGTTCTAGGTCCTGGGAATATAAACATGATTAGACAGTCTTTCCCCGTAAAGACCTCAGAATCTGTTCCTTTTGTTCCAAGTTTCCTTCTCTATCAAAACATACACACAAAGTGCCTAGTGGCCCAATAAGCCTGGTCTCATGATTAAGCCTCCCAGTTCCCTGCAGTCATGCGCCCTCACCTCCCAGGAAGAGCCCCTCATTCCTCTCTATAGATCTTCCCCACATTTCTTGGTCTTGTTTGAGATCCCCTTCTTCCATAAGGGTGGGCACTCTTTTCTCTGAACGCCCTCCCACCTCTCTTCTGGTCTAGCGCCCACACCTGATGCTTACTTTAGATTCAGTTCTACAGACACTCTCTGAGTAAAACGTAGGATAGTGTCATGGAAGCAATATCAGTGGATCTGAGTCAATTATTTTCTGGTTGTGGGACCTTAGCCAAACTACCCAACCTCACTGAGCCTCAGGTTACACTTCTGTAAGCAGGTTGTTTGAGGACTGTATATAATAATACTTCTAAAAGCGATTTATAAATGTGATGAGATTTGACATTTAAGAGGCCTTCTTTCAGCAATGACACATGGATTCTGAAAAGTCCAAAAACAACCCTATAAAGTATAAAAACAACAATAATAATTATTACTACTATTACAATAATAAATAATCATTTTATTAATAATTTATTGTTATCATTATTATAACTGTTGCTTCTACGTACAAAGCATCTGCTCAAGTTCTCAATGCATTTCTTTAATAATTTACTGGTGTCTTCTCTCTCCAATTGCTAATTTCTTGTATCTTATCCATCTCTTGTTTCCCACCACCATGCCTCACCCAAAAGTATGCCAGCATGTGCCACGTTGAAGAACTGGTCGGGACCACACACGAGACTGCCCAGAAGCTCTTCCACTCTGAGAGGTGGGGGCCTTAGCTCCCTTCTCTCCCGCTGTCAGCCCAGAGGACACAAAGAGGCTGAAAACACTGGGCTGATCTGATGATTAATATAAGAAATGGAGCCTCAGCTGAGAGCCAGGGGAAGTGATGGAAAGACCACACAATCAATTCAGCTACAGCTGGAGGCGAGCAGACATTCCTGACTCGGTGCCATGGGTGGTTTCAGAGCTGATCCTTTTGGATGGTTGGATACACCAAGCATACTTTACGCTGTTCGGAGACAATGATCGTAGCCATCTGCAGCCTTTCCCAAGCATTTTGTAGGATGTTGTACACAGAGAAAATCTGAACAGTTTGTAGTGGATGAAGGAAGAAAAAAGAGAGAACAAGAAGAAGAAAAAGGGAGGATAGCAGAAGGATCTAGCTGTACCTTATCTCTTCTTAAATATTTATTTCTTCTCAAATATCTAGTACAGTGATTTCCACTGAGGGCATTACTGCCTCGTAGGGGGTAGTTTGGAAATCTGAGCAAGTAGTTTCTGTTTTTGCCATGACTGGAGGAAGCCATTGACTCCATTCAGAAGGTGAAGTCAAGGGATGATCAATATTCTGCAGTGTAGAGGGCAATTTCACACCACAAAGAATTGTCCCTTGCTGCTCCCGACTTCCAAATATCTCACTAGATATTCATTTAAGTGGAAAAGATGTCAATAATCACCTGTGCATAAAATTGAAGTCATACTTTACATTTAAACTCCAAATGTTTCTGTGCATGTTAATACATGCTGAATTTCCTAGCAATGCAACTACTGTGTAAATGGAGGGAAGACTGTATGGTGTTTTGTTTGGCATTTTACCAACAGTTCTTCATCATTTTGTAAAATAATGATACCAAGAGCAGTGCCACTTGGAGTATCTGAGTCACCACTACAACATAGCTGTATCCTTCTGCATTTGCGGCTGTCACACGCACAGGAACTCAACCTGTTGATGCTAGCTCAAGACTACTCCATATGTCTTCTAGACTAGTCATTTCTGAGCATGAGAGTGACTAAATGTCCCCAGGGGGTTCCTGGACATAGGACATTTAGTGCTAAATTGGGAAAGTTCCAGGCAAACCGGGATGAGTTGGACATTCTATTGAATATGAACATGTTAAAAAACACTGTACTTTCAAAATCATACCATTAGTCTTCTTTATAGCCCCTTCCCCCATACACACAGAGTACCTGGCATATAGAAAGTACTGAATAAATATTAAATAAATGGGAGGAGAGGGAGAGAAAAAAAGAGAAAAGAGGCCATTCTCTCAGAGTTACAAAAATTAATTCTACTCCATATTCATGCTCTTTTGTAGAAATGTGTGGCTGATATCAAGGCTGACCTTCCCACCACCCCACAATCTGAAGACATTAAATCTTCCTAGAGTTTTCTGCAAAGCAGGTCCCCAACACTTCTTTGGAGGGGAAAGTAGGTTGGCCTGGCTTTTACAAAGGAATCATAATATCACAGCATCACAAACTTTCAAGGGAACTTCAAGGTCATTCAATCTGAATAATCTTTTTTACTCAAAGAGTCTCAGACATGTACTGCTGGCCACTGGGTTTAGCCCATCTTTTCCAAGGCAACATAACTCATAACATAACTTAGTTACAATTCCCAAGACCTCATGCCTACCAACTTGCACTTGGAAAGCTCTGTGTACTGAGGTTCCCTGCCTTCTGCCTGCACAATATGAGTTTGAGACCTTGCTCTCTGCCTCCCAGACACAAATATATGCTAGAGTTTTGATAAGTGATCCTGAGCCTCACCTTGAACATCTGCTTTGAGATAATCAGCAGTAACTGGAAAGCGGTCCTCTGTTAGATTAAGCTGTAGTCACACGAGGAAACCAACCAACGCTTACAGGAAAAGAAAGAGTGCAGAGAAAGAGCAGGGTGCTGTAGGTTAGCTGATGTCTCCAGAGAAAACTCAGCTGTCAGCAAGATGCAAAAGCTCCTGCACCCAAAACACAGCTGCTTATCTGCAATCCGGAAGCAACTTTGTTCCAGGGAGGACCGGCTGAAAAGGAAGACAGGAGGACGCAAGTGGGGAGCCGGGAACATCTGTTTCTGCAAGTCGCCTCAGGACTTACTGAGACCTAACGCCCTCTTCTGTCAAAGCACTCTCGCTACCCCCACCCACCTTTGGGAACCACAAGGGATGCAAGCAGGGAGAGGCAGACGACCTGAACACGGAAATAGGCAACGATGGAGTCAACCTCCTGGAACAGAGCTTTGGGGTGAAAACAGGGCATTCAGAAGAAAGTTTTTTTCTTTTCTTTTTTTTTTTTTCCCTGAAGTGTTGCCTAATACAATAGAGAAGGTGGGTTCTGGAGTTGGACTAACTGGGTCCGAGGCCCTGTTTCATCTCTTCCCACTTGCATAACCTTATCAGTCAAGGCCAAGTTGCATATCTCCTCATGTGTTAGGGAAGGGTGATAATAACAGAATTCACGTTATGGAGACTGTTCTGCACACAAATGGAGGGAGACGATGTAGAGGAAATGTTTAGTCCAGTTCCTGGCCTAATCTGGATACTCAGTATTAGCCATTACTTATTTATTTTTAAAGCTTTATTAAGATATAATTAACGTATTGAACAACTAGCCATTTTTTTTTTTTTTTACCACATTTATCCTGTCCATATACCATCCAGAGCCCAAAGCGTGGAGAGGTGGGATTAGAGTATGCTGTCATTTAAACAGGTAATATTTCATTCCTATTCTGTTCCATACCTCCACCTCCAGGGAATAACTGAGTATTAATTATGCAGGCCCCAAGTTCATGGCAAGGTCACGAACAAGGAGGGAAGAATCAGAGACCCAAATGGTGGCGTCAGGCTGTGGATAACACAGGATTTTCTTCACCAATGCTGACATCAAGTTTTAGTGACTTTACTCAGAAATGCATTATGATATACTACCCTCCTGTTATGGACTGAATGTCTGCATCCTCCCAAAATTCTTATGTTAAAGGCCTAACTCCAATGCAATGGTATTCAGAGATGGGGCCTTTGGGAGCGAATTAGGGTTAAAGGAGGTCATGAGGGTAGGCCCTGGTCTGATGGGATTAGTGCCCTTATAATAACCTTATAAGAAGAGACATCAGAGGGCTTGTGTACCCCTCAACTCCCATGTGCACATAAAGAGGTCATGTGAGTCCACAGTGAGATGGCAGCCACCTACAAGCCAAGAGAATGGGCCTCAGGATGAAACCTACCTTGCCAACACCTTGATCTTAGACTTCCCAGCCTCCAGAACTGAGAAATAAATGTTGAAGCCACCCCGTTTATGGTACTTTGTTAGGGCAGCCCAAGCGGGCTAATACACCTGCTATTCCTCCGCTTAGCTCGCTTGAAATGCAGGACAGCGGGGAGGCTCAGGGCCGCCTAGGACACGAAGAAACAATTTCTTGTAGGAGCTGCCTTATGAGCCCACCACAAGTTCTTTTCTCAAGTCATGTAGAAATAACTTTCCTGAAAAGTTTTTCAAAGAGATGAAAAAGAAGAGCCAAGAGCGGCACTGCGACTTACAGTTTTCAAAGTGCCACTGGTGACAAAGGGATTCTGTGAGGAATATTCTTAGAAAAAGCCCCACCCGGGGCTTGAGAGATCCTGACACTTGAGTGTATAGATTCTTCCTTCTTACAGGAATCAGCAGGGGATCAACAGACTGTAATTATGATACTTACGCAAAAGTAAAGCAAGGCCCGTGGGTCCCTTCCAAGAAAGCTTTTGCTCGTCAGTTGTCAGGAAAGGGGAATTTAGCAGTCTCTAAAGGGCTCTTTGTTGAAAGTTTCTATTTGATAATTATGCCACATCAAGATTCTTTGTCAAAAGTCCCTCTTTGCTTAGAAATCATTCAGGCCTGCTCTTTCGGGTTCAACAAAAGATGAGGGAAAATTTTGTCTATCAGTATTCCAAATAAGATAAAAGAAAACTGTTTGTCCTGATGGAACTTGAATTTCACGTCCAAGAAAAACCACACAAGGGTTCAGAAAATACCCCTAGAAGCTTGTCCACAGTTATGGACAACTCCCCCTAGTCATGGGTGTACATCACCACCAGCACCCCCAGAATGTCAGTGAGCTCCTCCACTTCTATGGCTCAGTTTACTAATTCCACCTTCAAGCAACGGGCTAGAAGCAGTACAGCTCTGACCCAGCTAATACTAAGAACTGCAGTGAATGGGTAACAAATGGAGAATTAAAGCCTTTGACCGGCATTTTTCTTTTGATGTCTTACAAAGACCATTTGATCGCAATAAAAATAGTCCAAATGCCCAGAGAAAGGATCTCAGATTGCCACAGAGTCTAAACTCCTCCCCCTCTGCCTCACTCAAACCTCTTTCTGCATCTCCCCACATGGAGCATCTCCATTTGTGCGCCTGAGTTGCAGGTCCTATGACTACTTTTTCCTGGAAGCCCTCTTCTAAGCCCATGACTATATTTTCTGCCTTCTTCAGGGTCAAGGTCAGACCTCACCCACTCAGATATGGATTAAGCTGTAATTATGACAAGTTCAGGGAGCACCAGGGAGAGGGGCCGGAATACGGCACAGTCTCTGCTCACGGTCCAAGAGAGGCAAGAGCAGGGACCTCAAGTGCCATTCTTGGACTAGAAGCTCATCAGACGCTTGTTAAATGACCAATACTCCCCAAGCTGGCTTCCACAGGACACTAGTGCCATGAGGCACTGTGTGATCGTCTACACCGGCCACAATTTCCTCTTTGAGCTTCACAATACAGGAAAGTATACTAAGGCATGAAGGAGCTCCCTACTTAAATCTAACCTGGCATTTCCCCAATGCATTTAACCACGGAGGATTTTTCTGGCTAGAACACCTATTAATATCTTGTGTTCTACAGAACGGTCCGGGAACCAGCGCTGCAAGACAAAGAAGGATGAAATAACTGCCAGAGAGAACTTCAAATAAAGTGTCAAAGGGTAAACCCTCTTCCATGCTGCGTTCCTAATTGCAGGAGGATGAAGAGGTCAGACAGCTCTGTTCGGGAACTCAGTTTTGCAGTTTGCTACCTGTGACCTTAGCCAAGGCAATTAACCTCTCTGAACCACAGTTTTTTCATCTGTGGAAACACAACAAACTGTTTGTCACAGGATTTCTGTGAAAATTAAATGAGATAGTACATGGAAGCATCTGGCACAATGCCTGGGAGCAATCTAACAGGTGCTCAATATGAGCTCATTTCTCCCCTCTCTTACTTCATGCAATTCCTGTAACAGGGACAGTCCAAGTCACCGACTTGGCGCTTAGAGGTGTCAGCGAGTACTGCTGGCTATCTTCTCCAGGGGATGCTCCTGGGGGCTTAGACTTTGGGTCTTCTGAGACTTACACTTTCCATTTGACCCCCAGAATGGAGCAGGTGGTTCAAAATGTGGTTAACATCAAGGACTTCACCAATTTCCTCAAGGAACCTTACTATTTGCATCCTACGATGCACATTTCAGCAGTACCTTCCTCAAGGAACTTTCCTATTCACTAGTGTGTCTTGGTAGCAAGGTGACATATCTTAACTTCTCTATGCCTGATGTCTGAGGCCAACTTCCCTTCCAGAGCAGGTGAGCTGCAGTAGCAGGAACTAGATAATGACAGGTACCTCTGCGGCCAGGAAAGAGGTGATGTGCAGCTGGAAGGGCTGCTCATGTGCCCCCCTTGGCGCCCTGGAGTTAGGCCTGGCATAGCACTTACAGGACAGTCCTGACCTGGTCTCATTTCCTCGCTAGACCCTACGCTCTTTCAGAATAGGAATAGGATCTTGTTTGTTGGTATCCTCCAACGACTAGTACAGCACTAGGTATCTGATGAATACTCAATGATGATGGGTGGGTGGATGGATGGATGGATGGATGGACAGATGGATGGAAGAGTAAGGAAGGATGGGGAGAAAAGGGAGGGAGAAAACAAAGGAATGAACTGACCTCAATTCTACTGGAATATAAACTCCTTAAAAACAGTGCCTTTGTCTCTTGTTAGCTACTGCTGTATCCAATGGGACCAGAATAGTGCATATCACTAACAGAAACTAAATAAATGTTTGTTGAATGAACAGATGAATGATTGAATAAACTAAGCCAAGCCACCATTTGGAAAATTGGCTATAAATGTTTACTACTCACCGACAAATCAAATCGCTCTCAGGTTACTGCCTGATCTGTTTATTCCCCCAAATTATTAGAGTATTTTAATATTCATGCAATTCAAAATGAGTGGTGAGGGATAGTAACAGACGAATGTCTCCTATGGGCCGAGCGAGGTACAAAGCTCAGGGAAGACAACAGGACACTGTCCCTGCCTTCCAGGAGCTACAAAGACCTAGAAGGCTACCTCAAAGGAACACAGCGGGGTGACACAACAGGGGGAGAAGGAACAAGTGTTCTCAGTAGCTTCACGGATTGCAGAGCAGGGCTGCACCACCCCAGCTAGAGCGCGCTCTGAAAGAAAGGCAGAGCGTCAATTAATCCCTTCATGATCTTAACGTCAGAAATGTAAGCCTTTTATGATGCAGTAAAACAAATTTTATGGGTTTATCCATCTGTCTCATGTCTTGATGTATTTTTTAATCAAAAAGGATCAGAACAAGAAGTCAAGTGGGTATAAATCTCCTGCTCCTTTTTCTGGTTCTCGGCCCAAGGAGGAGAGGAGAGCCCCCGCAGTGCCCCACAGCCAACTTTTAGTGGTTCCCGTCCTCCCTGAAGCCTTTTTTCACTTGTAGAGAGCTGGGCCTTGCTTTAAACAATAGACAGATTCTCCAAAGGCTGCATGTAAATGGAATCTCAGTAAATCAAATCTCACGTTTCCAGTAACTTTCGATGTATATTATCTTTATTTCTGAAGACAAAACAAAACAAAGTGTTCCTTGCATGAAATATGCAAAGCAGAAAAAAGCACAAACAAGAAAATAAAAATTACTCGCAATCTTATTACCTAGAGGTAATTTTAGAACGTAATCTTAAGACTCTTATTCTATGTTTAGACATACAGATACGTATTTTGACAAAAATAGGGAACGGTAGAATTATTATGTAACCTACTTTTACAGCTGATCTATAAATATGTTGTCAACATTTATTCACATCAAGATTCTACATTTTATCTACTAGTTCCATCTTATTCTATCGTACAGAAGTACCAAAATTTAACAAGTCCTTGTTTTTGGAAGTTAAAATTTTTCTTGTCATAAATAATGATAAAACTTCCTTGTTCTCATCTCCTAAAATTTCCTACAAATGAAATTTCTATGTCACATATATGCATATTTTAAAAATTAGACACATTTTGTCAAATTGCCCTGCAAAAATGCTTTTGTGATTTATACTCCCTCCAGCAAGAAGTGTTTACATTTTACTTATCTTTATTATCACTGGTACTATATATATTAAGCACTGTTAGTGTTTGTTTTATTTTCCATTTTTTGATTACTTGGGTAGTAGAATTTTTTCATGTGTTAATTGACATCTTTGTGTTTTCTTCTTCAGCAAAGAACATCCATGTTCTTTGCCCATTCTTCTATTTTTTTAATTATTGATTTGTAGGAATATTTTACATATTGAAATACTGATCCATGATTTTTCATCTATGATGTACATTTTGCCTAGAGTAGTTTGTTTCTGTATTTTTCTTAATGGTGTTTGTTTCTTCTCCTCATCCACCCTCCCAATTTTTCATCTGTAGTTTCTCTTGTCTCCTAATTTGTCAAATAGTTATTGGTAAAGTGACGCTTAGGCAGAAGAGAAAAACACCACCATTCACGCTAGTCATATCACTAATTTATCTATTGGATGATCAAAGCAATTTTCTTCAAGGTGGTAAACCTGGCCCCTTAGAGCAACCACAAACCCAGGCAGAGCTGGCAATTAATGTAGAAACCGGTCCTAGAGAAACCATACCAGTTCTCTTAGCAAAGTCAGGCAGTGGCAGCCTCATTTAGGACAATAAAATTTTGAGTGACAGGGAGGTCACAGAGTGAAGAATCTGAAGTCCCTCAAGGGACTCACAGTTTCTGGATCAGTAAGGCCACTTCCTGAGTGTTAAAGAAGGGTCTCACCAGGAGGGAGATGTCAATCAATGGGTCACTTCCCCTAAAGGAAACTTCTTCCTTGAGAAGAGGAACCAGAGCTAAAAGACTCTTGTCTCTATCTGGGGGTGGAGAAGCAAAATGGAAAGCTGGCTCCATTGTTCCTGGTGATGACCATGCCAAGAGGCTGAGCTTTGGAGCAGCTCTTGGGTGGTGGAGGTGGGTATGGTGCCCTCTCCATGGTGCTGAGAAATCAGCAAAGCAGAGACTGCACGTGAGACAGGACAGGACTTACCAGCCCTTGCAGCAAACCAACCACTGCAGCACCATAAGCCTCTACCATTTATCTCCTCTAGGTTGTTGTCATGCCTCACGTTCCATTTAGGAATATCATTTCCCCACTTCTTTCTAATTACAAAATTTCAATCTTTTTGAAACTGCTGGCTGGTGTGCATCAGGTTTGGTTCACACTTGAGCCGGAGCATTAGGGGTTAAGTGGTATCACGCCAAGGGCCAGCAACATGACTGCAGTGAGAATGGAGAGAAAGGCCCCACAGCGAAGGTCAAATTCAGAGGGCCTCCTCTCTCATTTCTCAGAGAAGAAGGCATTTTTACTCCCAGAGCCACCCTGGAGATCCAAGATATCATTTTATTAATGGAAATGCTTTCCTGCACCACCAATAGTCCAGGGTGGCTTGGGGATACATTGATATGGGGGTGGGGTGAGAGGTCATGCACAACTGGCCACAGAGTTCCCATGTCCAGAGGACTGAGAGAGCTGTGGTGAGCAGACGGGGGAGAAAAGGATGGATGGTAGGAGGATAAGGGCAGTGAAGAGGCAGCTTAGAAATTGTGAAACGGAAGCTCTAGGCACTTAAAGAAAGACGGAGATCGGTGAGAGTGGACAGGGAAGTAGGCACAGGGACTAAAGGAGGGCACTGCACCAGGATAATGGATGCTTACAATGATCGCTGATGCTTTTAATTATAACCAGGAGGCACTGAGGATCTTGCCTCATTAAAGAACGATTAAATTATCTTCACTCTGTTAAACGGATGGAGGCAAGCCAGTGGGCCACCAGCTTTTAGAATCCTCTTTAGAAACAGGGATGACACAACAAAGGGTTGGAGATCCGGAAGGGGTAATATGCTAGAAGAGAAAATCCTAGTATCCAGTACACCCCGTTCCTTGTGAATTCAGTCTGCTGTGGGCAAGGCCTGGCAGTGGGTGCAGTCATCATGGTGCTTCGGCAAAGTGAGACCCACAACCAAGATGGCGGCAAGTTTAGATTTCCTGGTAATCTCTGAGCTCATGTGAGGAGACAGTGGATACAAACAGGGGAAAGCAGTGATCTGGGCTGATGCCCACTGCTTCATTCCTACAAATACATTTATTTCCCTGGGCTGTAAATGTGACACCTTTCAAAGGTGCTCCTCACCAAATACACAAAGAAAACTGGAATGATGGACAACTTGGGGGAGATTCTGATGTCCCTATGTTTAAAAAATTAGTTGGCTATATTTCCATTGTTCCTTTCACTTTATCAATCTTTCCTAATAAAATCAAAAAATATTTATGGGGCTAGGTGCTAAAGGTGCTAGGGCTAGGGTGATAAAGAAAAATGACCCATGATCCCTAACTTTGAGGAGTTTCAACTTAATGACTACTTAAGAGTCTTTTTTGTTGTTGTTAAAACCAATGTCATTATGATTTAAATGCAGGAATGGGACTTAATAAATCTTATTGTGAATCATATTTGGAAAAGGATATAATGTTTCTGGAAAACATACATTAAAGGTTGATAAATTATCCTTTTCCCATCTTCTTAGAGTTTCTACATCCTAAAGTGGGAGCAATGTTAAATGGCCCAAGGACCCTCAGACCTTAAATTAGGGAGGGAAGGGCATGCAGGAAGGTTCTGGGGAAGCTTCAAACTGGAGAATGTAGGAGAGAGCTCAGGTCCTATTCTCTTGCTGACTTTAAATTAAGATTCAATCATATGAATGGATAAAGAAGATATGGTATATGTACATAATGGAATACTACCCAGCCATAAAAAACAGATGAAATCTTGCCACTCGTGACACCATGGACAGACCTTGAGGGTATTATGCTAAGCAAAAAAAATCAGACGGAGAAAGTCAAATACTATATGATTTCACCCATAAGTAAAAGATAAAAGCAATAAGAGCAACAAACAAACAAACATATAGATACAGAGATT
Source organism: Diceros bicornis minor (assembly GCF_020826845.1). NCBI lineage: Eukaryota > Metazoa > Chordata > Mammalia > Perissodactyla > Rhinocerotidae > Diceros > Diceros bicornis. The sequence goes on along the minus strand of NC_080764.1, from coordinate 15,695,865 downwards.
AGATTGGTGGTTACCAGAGGGGAAGGGGGGAGAGAGGAGGGAGAAAGGGGTGATAAGGGACATGTGTATGGTGACAGATGGTACTTAGTCTTTGGGTGTTAACCATGATGTAGTCTACACCAAAATCAAAATATAATGATGTACACCTGAAATTTACATAAATTTATAAACCAATGTGACCTCAATAAAAAAAAAAAACAGTTAATCATAATGGTTGCGTTTACTTTCCTTCTCCCAAACTCTTTCAGTGAAACTTATCAATAGATGCTGCGCCATGACTAAAAGCCAGGCCCCCCATCTGGTTATTCTCGTTCAATCTCCCTCTTACCCTACACACCCTCACCTCTCACTCACATCCACTTTGGCTTGTTGTCACTTCACTTCAGTGAAATTCCCTCACCCAATGTAATCAACGAGTCTTTGCGTTTTTATTACAAAAGTAATACATATTCCTTGTCGGAAATTCAGGAAATAAAAATATACAAAATAGAAACAATTGTAACTCTATGAATTAGAGATTGGCACCGTTGACATTTTAGTGGATATTCAATAACTTTCTGTCCATTAGATGCTCAGTTATTATTTATTATTCAGGAAATCTTGTCCTGATTTCTACCAAATTATTACTTTGAATTTGGGTTTTAAGTTAGACCACTACTGAAATTCAACCATCAACTCCAATGCCACGTTCTCAGTAAGGCCTCTCTGATCCACATCTCCCATCTACCATAGGGTCTCCTCTCCCCCAGCACCCTGGCGCTCTCGACCCCCTGACTCTGCCTTTTTTTTCACGAAGGCAGGTATCACCATCTAACATGCAATATCATTGAAGTGTTTTCCTGGGGAGAATATAAGCCCCATGAGGACAGGGATTTTTGTGTTTTGTTTGCTGCTATATCACTAGTGCCAAAGGACAAAGGAATGCTGAAGATAAGTCTCAGTTATCTCAGGAACAGCAAACACTTCTCTTTTCCAACAGTAAAGAACTGTTAGGGACAAAGACCACTCACTGCTCCAGACGATGGCCGTTGCAGATTTGCTCCTTGGCACTTCTGCCAGCAGAGCGAAGGAGGGAAGAGAACAGAAAGAGAACAGGAGACCTGGCTGCCCATGTTAGCTCTGCTGCTAATTTTCTGATTGAGCTCGAGCATGTGGCTTGTCCACTCTGAGCCTCAGTTTCCCACTTCTGTAAACTAGAGGGTTGGATGTATACGATGCCCAAGGCTCTTTGATTTCTTTGTTCTTTGATATTATACAGACTATATGGAGGGAATAATATGAACCCAAAGAAAGCAGGGTGTATGTCTAACTACCACCACTACCACCCCACCCAATCCACCTCCTTCCACTGCCACAGAACCTGACAGTTTACAAAGTGGTATCATTTAGATCATCTCATTAATTTTATATATTTATCTAATTTTTATCTCAGCCCAAGAATCTCAAACAGAGCATCAAAATCAAGCATGGACTGTGCCCAAGATGCCATGACAAACTCAGCAGGACTAAACAGAAGAGACAGGAAGAGGCAGCCAGAGAAGGACTAAGAAACTCGATCAATGAGATTAAATGTAACTGCGAAGAGAGGGAGAAAGAGAGCGCCTAAAGGCAGGGGAGCTAATTTTCACATAATTCCTACACATGTTATGTAAATACTGCTTAGGCAACTGCCCCACTCTACCAGTCCCATGGGGATCACACAAACAGGTGCCAATCTAGTCATACGTATAAACTCCTGGTCCCTCGTCCTCCACACGTGTGATGGAAAGCGTGAAACTAGGTGGGTTTCTCCAGCTCCTACTCCCCAAACTTGGCTGGAGGATGGCAGGATCCTCAAAAAGCTGCTGCTAAAACTCCTCTAACTCATTTAGGAGAATGTATCTAGATTCCTATCGGGTCTCTTTACTGGGTTATATAACTGTATCTTATTGTAATTCTGTGACTTTTATCAAAAGGCTAGATCTGAATTGCAGACACAAATATTCCTTTTCACATTCTCTTCAGATGAGTGACTGCAGCCTGAGTTTATCCTCCAGTCCTCCCAGATCGCTCTAAGTCTACAGGAGCAAACACCTTTTTTTTGAGGAGGAGTGCTTTAGGGAAGCAGTCAACTTATGCTCATCAAATTATTCATTCATTCACCTGTTCATCCAACCGATAGATCATTATTAAGCATCTCTTATCAACAAGATGCTGATCCAGGCAAGGGAGATAAAGAATCTCATTCAAACTGGAGAGAGAGATGCAATTCATTAGCACCAGGGGTTCGATGAGGAATGCCTCCTGTCCTCATCACAGGTCTGCTGAATTCCCTGGTCCCCACTCCATGTTGGGGATGGAGATCATCAATTCCTCTCGCTCTGATTTACATCAGCCTGATGGGTTTCTCTGCAGCAGTCTAAAGTCTTTCTCCTTTTCTTTTCCAAGTCCTTTCCCCCAATAAACTCCCCTCTGGCTGCTTTTCTGGCTCATGAGTTATTCAAGTCAGGACCTTTGGAGAGTGCTTTGTGTTTTAAAGCCTTTTCCTTCCAGCTGCCAAGCTGGGTAATCAGAGAAAGTGCCTATCCATCCCGCAGGGCCAGCATACACATCGAATAGGGGAGATGCGAGAAAATGCTACAAAGGATGTAGTGTTTGTGCTCTTGTTGCTAAGAGGTGACTTCATTTCACAGAATAAGGGGAAAAAACCCACTAAAATCGGGAAAATAAGTTTGTTTTTCAGCCTAGTGTATAGGAAAGCACAGACAGACTTGAGTAAGGAATCTCTGTTCTGCTCACTGGCTGCAAGACCCTCTTAGGCACTTGATTTAAAACTCTGAATTTCAGTTTCCCTATCTGCAAGATGGAGATAATGATATCACCCCTTAGGGGTACTGCGAGGTACAGCACGAAATAAGTGCCACCTTTATTGAGCATTTACTACGGGCCAGGCAGTGTGTGAACCACTTTTACAAAGAGAATCTTATTTAATCTAGTCATTCTAACTCATGTTAGCCTCAGATCAAGGTACTGGTGAAGGATTTTGCCATTTCTGTGTCCCGGGAATTGAATTCTTCTGGAGCAACTAGGATAGTTCTGGGCTTAAATACGTCAATGGTGCACAAAAAATTTGGTGAAATTTCAGACAGAGTTGATCCAAACATCTAGAGTTGTGCTGTCTAATATGCTAGCCACCAGCCACAGGTGGCTACTTAAATTTAAATCAATCAAAATTAGATTAGATTAAAAATCAGTCTCTGGGCTGGCCCCGTGGCTTAGCGGTTAAGTGCGCACGCTCCGCTGCTGGCGGCCCAGGTTTGGATCCCTGGCGCAGCACCAACGCACCGCTTCTCCGGCCATGCTGAGGCCGCGTCCCACATACAGCAACTAGAAGGATGTGCAGCTATGACATACAACTATCTACTGGGGCTTTGGGGGAAAAATAAATAAAATTATAAAAAAAAAAATCAGTTTCTTACACTGGCCACATCTCAAGTGCTTAATGACCAACATGGCTAGTGACTACCTTTTCAAACAGTGCAGATATAAAATATTTCCATCACTGCAGAAAATTCTATTGGACAGAGATGGGAGATGGAAAATCAGTTACGAGAGGAGAAATACGAGAAAAGTCCACAGGAGGGCATGATCGTCAATTTCACAGAGGCTGGTGGCATTTCGGTATGTTTTCAATAATTCATCAGGGCTAACAGGGCGAGGCTGTTCTCATTTGTGGGCTGTCCTGACCAAGGACTTTCGGGGCATATGGATGGCTTTAAAGGACAGCTTCAGTGGGTATGGTTACTAACAGGTCAGCACCATTCAAAGGTATTACATTTTCAGATCTTTTACTAATTAGCAAAGATAAAATACAAACATTTAAAAAAGTCATACAGAATCTACTCCTACAAGCCAAAAGGCTCCTCTACGATTTGTTCTGACAACGTTAATGCTGATAACCTAGCACAAAGGAGCCACTTCCCAAAAATAAATCGTGGCTAATCATCATGACTTGGGGAAATGCTTTGCAATATTCTCAGATGCAAGGAGAGTTATAGGTAAAACCTAGTCTACAGCTAGTCTATACGAGTGCTCTGTAACATGCTCCCAACCTCCCTCAGGCCACGCCCAATGCTCCTTGTAAAATGCAAACGGAATCTCATCGCCCAGCTTCAAAATCTTCACAAAGCACCCCAGTCCCTAGAATACCTGTCAAAAGCCCTTAGCTTGGGATAGGATGTGCTTCCAACCTGACTATAGTTCACCAAACCTACCACCATCACCACTCCGCCCCAGTGCACTAACTGCCCCCTCCACTCAATCCCCAGCGGCGGCCTCATTCAGTCATCAATTCATTCAACAAACATTTATCAAGCACTGCTATGAGCCAAATATTATGCTAGGTACTAGAGATATAACAGTGAAGAAAACAGAAAACAAGATCAGATCCCCAACCTCACAGCTTACACCATAGTAGGAGAAGAGAGACAACAGATAAAGAAATATACTAAGATGTATAGAATGCCAAATAGTGACAGGTGCTACAGAGAACAAAAAATGGGTGGTGGTGCTGTGTGTGGGGGGTCCTTTCTTTATAATGTAGACATTATATTTATTATTTTCTTAAATCCTTTGAAATTGTCATTTATTCTTTCATTCACTCAACACATTTTTACTGAATACCATGTGCGGGCAGGTGTTCTGAGTACTGGGGCTAGAACAATAAACAGAAAAGACCACAGTCCTGACCTGATGGAGCTTACATTCTAGTGGTAGAAAGAGATGATAAATAAGACAACACTGTAGCAGCTCGGAAGAAGGTAAGTGCCAAGGATGAAAAGGCAGGTGAAGGGAGACGGGAGTGCCTGGATGCGGCTGGTGGTGTTCCTGTCTATACAGAAGGTCGCTGCACCTGGACATGCAGACTGTGCATACATGTTTTCTTGTTTGTTGGAATCCACTTTCCCTATCTTGTACATGTGGCCACTTGCTTCTCTTTTTCTTCCTCCAAGCCCTGACTGCAGTGGTACTTTCTGGAGCTTTTCTGATTCTCCCTCAACTGGGTCCTCCCTGTACATTGTAAAGATCTTGATTTATCTAGTATCATGCAATATTACATTATAGTGTAGTATTTAGGTCTATGTAAGTCCCACTGGGTTCAAATTCCTGAAGGGCGGGGACTGTGTCATCTCCGTCTTCATTTATTCATTCCAGAAGCGTTCGTGGAACACCAGCTATGAAGCCTGCCCAGATTCCCTACCATAGAGAATAAAAAAAGAAGCACCCCTGCCATTGTGCCCTTATTTGAAAAAGATCTGCTTTTCTTTCCACCTCGTTCATCTACGACATAGGACTGATGCACCATTTAAATGAAATAATGCATGCAAAGTGTTATAGAATAGCATCAAGAACACGGAAACCGCTCCGTAAATATGAGTTGTTGCTATAATTATTATTACTAATCTAAATCAATTTTTTGTATGTCTACTATAATAATGTACTGTTATCCAGTACATTATTGAAATGCTTACGATTTTAGTCTCTGCCTAGAGTAAGACGAAACCCTAGCACGCCCTGTCTATAGCAAACCTGACAGTGGGTGCCACGGTACCTGCGAATCCTGTATAGCTTATACACGCACTAAACAGACAGCTCATATATGAAGGCTGTGCACTGACTGAGAGGTGGTTACTGCCCCTCTACGCCATCCCCAACGCTCTCGATATTCAAATACGGTGGGGATGCTCTTTGTTTTCAAAGTCCATAGCACTGGCATTTTGGTGGCTCTTTGCCCCCCACCCTGAGCTGCAGAGCTGCCCCACCTCGTGAGTCTTCTCTGCTGTTCACCTTTTCAAATCCCTGTCACCAACTCCCCAAATGCTCTTCTCTCTTATTTCCATGTTTCTTCCTTTTATGTTGCCTGTATATTGTGAGAATGGGGAAAGAATCTCAGCGGCTGAGCCAGACAAAACTGAGCCTTGCACTCACATGGCCCACTTCAATGGCTGAGGGACCACCTCGGGCAGAGACGTCACTGGGTCTTGGAATGTTCTCTCATAAAGAGGGGACAACTCTGGCTTTCAAGGCAGTTGAGAGGATGTACGTATCTTAATACAATAGTGCTGGCACATAGTCTCTGGAATTGTTACTAGTGCTGTGGTTGTTCTATGTCTACTTACAAGTTTGGGGACATTCCAGGAGCTTGAGGACATGAAAATGCTCTATTCTGAATAGCTGGCCATCTACTACATGTGGTTATGTAAGACGCAGCTCAAGAATTATTGATTAGGCACAAGCAAGTACTGTGTTTTTATATATAGCTGCATGCGGATAGGAAACTGAGGTTATGAGACCTGCATCCCTGGAGGGTCAGACAGCACCTCTAATAAAGGTAGTTAAAAAGATGAATGCATATTCTCAACTGAGCTATCCCAGCCAGCCAGGGCTCAAGAATTTAAAAGACAATGCCGGACGCTCATTTCAAGGTGAGAGAAAATTCTGAAGATGAAAGAATCTTCTCAAAACTTCCTTTTAATTCAAGTGTTGGTTGGCTGCATTTCCCCTGAGCTTAGCTGTTTGTCTATGAAGGGGAAATCACGCAGGGCTTTGCCTAGACAATAAGCCACTTAATCTGAAATTGGAACTCAATCACAAGTTTTATAGCCTCATTTTTGTGCCCAGCATTGGGTAGGTTTGAAAAGCTTTTGAATAGCGTGAATTCATCAGTCTTTTTGGCTAGCACTGCCTGTGTCGCTGAAACTAAGCAAAATTGTCCAATTGACACAGAAAAGAGGAGGAATTCAAGATGTGGCTGAATTACTGTGAAATGCAGACAAGGTCAGGGGCGAAAGAAAACCATTCCAGAGCCAGCTGTAATGCAAAATTTCCGCTGAGATGGGGCTGATCCACTGATGGGGCTGCAGGGCCCAATAAATGATAAGAAGAGTTCCATGGAATTATTTGAAAACAAAAAGGATGCAAAAGATGTTGTGTTCTGCACTGAGTAGGTGCCAGAAAAGTGCTGAGTTACTAAATGGGTGATGACAGAAGAGAGAAAAAGCAAGCGATGGATAGGTAAAGCAAGACTGATGGCGACTGGTCGGCCACTGGCAGGTGACAGGTGAGCCAATGCATCACCAAGGGAGATGCATAGAAATATTCCAAGCTCCCAGATGAAGCCTCTTGGGCTCAGAGGCACAAAGAGCCAGGAGCTCAGGCTGCAGATTCCAAGGCCCAGGGGGCAGAGCAGGCCCACCTTGATTCTCAAATGCCAAGTGAAGCCAAAGGAGGGTGGGCGATAACAATGGGAATAAACCACCTGCTGGACGCTGTGCTCCCCCTTTACATATGTTATCTGCTGTGATTCTCCCCCAAACTCACTGAAGTAGAAAGCAATACCATCTTGATGTTACAGCAGAGGAAAGTGAGTCTCTCAGCAACAAATTCTGGTAACACAGCAAGCGGGAAGCAGAGGGACTTAGGGCTGTTCTATCTGAAGGCACAGCCGGTGCGCTCCCACACCTCTGCAAATTCTCTCACCAACATAATTCCTAAGAGTCCCGGAGAATGAATAAGAGCCCAAATTGGCCTGCCAGTAAGCGAGTGATTTCTCTGAAGTCTCAACTCTTACTCATTCATTTGTGCACATTTTAAATTTTACCTCCTAATAGACTGGCTTGTGTTTTAACTGAGAAATAATGTTTTAAGTTACTTACCATCTGGAAGGACGTGCTCTGCTTGTTCTGGGGGCCTGGAACAGTGTCTGGCGTAACAGCCAGTACCCAAGGGGACTAGGGAGGGCGATGGGTGGGGGACATGCATCTTGCCTTGAAAGGCAACATTCCATCATGCTGCCTTCTTTCTAACATCCCATTTTCAGGGCAAAATAGGAAATATCAGAGTACTCCATTAAAGTCAAAATTACGTTTAATGGCTGGGGCAGGGAGGAGAGTAGGAGCGCTCTGGCAAATAACTTGAGTGGACTCTCTGAAATGTTGAAATGACCTATCTGTGCTACCTTCCTGGTGAAAATCGTCTCTGTCCACATGGATACCCCTGTGGGCAAGGTGTTTTCGTACAAGCCCACGTCTGTCAGTGTCATTTGTGGAGGGGACATGATTGCTCAGCCTAAAGGTGATGACAACTGACTCTGAGTGCTGGTCCCCGTACTGGCCAAAGGGCTTTACATGGGTCGCTCCCAATTAACCCCTCTCAACAACTCTATGAAGTAGGCGGTACTATCACATACATTTTGCAGATGAGGAAACTGAGGACAGAGAAGCTGAACCACTTGCCCAAGGTGACGCGAGCTAGGACATCTTGGGGCTGGGATTCATATCCACGTAACTGGATTCGAGAGCCCTCATTTTAACTAATGGCCCCAGGTCACCTGGTTCCTTGGTTCACATTTGCATAGTACCAAGCTAGTAAATATCAGTGTGCCATTCTCTTGACATAATTAAGAAGCTCTCCTAACTCATTTGCTGACTAGTGTCCTCTATCTTCTAATTGCATAGCAGTCATTAGGCACTTTGTATACGCAAAGGGAACAGCAGATGCTCAATCCTTGCTGAAGGTTCTCATCTAAAAGATGCTACTCTGAGCATGGCGATGACACTCTCAGTTTAACACAGGTACAAAGGTAAATGCCCACATGAAATTTGCTTTTTAAACTCCTCAGCCCAGAAATCAAGTTTGAGCACTGGTTAATTTATAGATACTGGTGATGCTTACACCTGTATAAAACTTTGCCAAGAGAAGGCAGTGCTGCATCGTGGTCAGATCATCAACTTTGAAGCCAAACCCAGATTTCCTGGGTGTAAGTCTGGAATTTTTTCACTTACAAGTTGCATGGTTCTCAGCACTGAATCTAACTGACATGTCTCAGTTTCCCCTACATGTAAAACGGAGATAGCAAGACCCTGACTCTTGGTGCTGTTGTACAGATTAACTGAGATAAGCTTCCCCAGGTTAAAGGCTACTTGATGACTTGTGCAAATGACTAAAATAACTGAGCTGCCACTAAAACACAACACAGATTAATGCATGTGACAGTGTTCAGCATAGTGCCTAACATATAGGGTGTGTTCCATAAACGGTAGATGATGATGATTGCACCAAAATATTAGATGCTGTGCTGCCAAATTCTATTTTTAATTGGTCAGATCAATGATATCAACACCTTCCAAATTTGTGTCTTTTAAACTGTTTCAAACTGCTTTCCAGTTTTTCCAACTGATAGTCACAACCCCCTAGCAGATAGGTAGCTCAACTAACATTATATAGTCATGCATTGCTTAACGATGGGGATAGGTTCTGAGAAATGCATTGTTAGGTGATTTTGGTGTTGTGCAAACATAATAGAGTGTACTTGCACAAACCTACGTGGTATAGCCTACTACACGCCTAGGCTACATGGTACTAATCTTGCGAGACCACCGTTGTCTATGTGGTCCATCATTAACTGAAACGTCATTATGCAGTGCGTGACTGTACTCATTTTGTAGATTAGAAATAGGAGGTTCAGAGAGATTAAAGAAGTTGCTTAAAGCTACTAAGTTAGTTGGTATCACTGTTGTAGCTAAGACCAGAAATCAAATCCTCTTTTTCCCTCTGCCATTACTGCTTTGTAAACACCTGCAAGTTCTGCAAAATCACAATGAGGAAAGATAATCGGCTTCTCCAGGATCACACAGCAAGTCCACGAGGAGTCAGGAAACTGTCCTCAGGTCTCTCTCCTCCCGCTGCCCTGCCTTTACCTATATAACTGCACCTTAGGTTCAGGGGGAGCCAAACTCCACGCAGGAATGCCTTCCAAGCCCCAAGTCGAGGAACAATTGCTGATTTCCTCTCTTCTTTCTGTCCTCTGCCTCCAGTTCATCAGAAAGTCCTCCATGAACTAGCCCCTAACTCCCCCACCCCAACCCCTACACTTCAGTAACATTGGCTTCCTTTTTCTACATCAAGCATCACAAACTCTCTCTTGCTTTTTGCATTTGCTGTTCCCTCTGCTTAGAACACTCTTCCTCTTGGAAGAGTTGGTGTCTTCTCTTGGCCGAACCTTCGCATCCATTCTTCCTGACTTTCTGCAATAGGCTCCTACGCTCACACCCCGCCCCCATCTCCATCACGTTGCTCTTCTCCCGTCTTTCATAGCACTGACCACTATCTGAATTATCTTGCTTATTTATGGTCCGTTTCCCCCAACTAGAAATCTAAGCTCCAGGAGGGCGAGCCCCGTGCCTGTCTTGTTCATCTTATGCAGTATTCAGAATATAGTATAAAAAGAAAAATTTTTGCTCCCAGTAGCATCTACCTAGGAGAGATCAAAACTGAAATTTGTATCTCAATACGAACTGGTTTTAAACAGCTGAAGCTGTGAAGCGATCATGATCACGGCAGGCTCTAACGGACCTACAGGAACGCTCTTTCTTCTTTCCTAGCCAGTGAACTCTTACTTGTTTTTAACAACTTTGTACAAAGCTATGAACCCATTCCGTCCTACCCATGACGTGGTTTTCAAACTCTATCTCCCACCTCATCTCCCCCTTTTGCACTTAAAAACTCCAAACTTTTCTCTCTGCCATCGACTTGGTAAATTTTTTTCATTGGTGTGCATCCCCTCACCTAGCAAGGAAATAAATAATAAATTTAACCTTGTTTTGTTTCTTTTTTACGTTTTTATGTTTTCTTTTTATGTTACTTATTTTTGGTTTTTGCTCTTGTCAACGAAAACAGGGCTCTTTCTGAAGTATTCCAAGATACCTGGAGAGGCCGTCTATGTAGGGACCCAGGTCCCTGACTCAGGAGCAAGACTGCCAAGTTGAGACTCTGGTTCTGCTCTTTTCTTAGGCTAATGAAGCAACCATTCTCTGCCCTCAGTTTCCTCACTACAAACTCAGGACAGTTAATGCCTGCCTCATGGTGACCGGCCCAGAGTAAGGACTACGTAATTGTCACACAATTACTTTTTCTGCACAATGTCTAAAAAGATCCTCATACTTTGGTAGAGATGATTCACATAAGATCATTGCCAGAAGCTTAGGGCTGTATTTCTGTCAGCTTTTCAACGTGATAAAACAGACAAAGTGTCCAGTATGTATCGAATAAATGACAGCAGCTCTTCTACAGTAACCCATGAATATCAATGCAATACACTATTAATTACTTCCAACTTTGTACTAATGCTTTGCCACATAAGTGAAATTTAATATAAGTAGCTAATGGGAATAATAACCATCTTAGTGTTTCAGAAGAGCTTTTATATACTTGATCTCAGTTAATCTACACTGTACAAAGCAAGGCTTACTGTACGCACATTTTACAGATGGGAAGGCTGAGGGTCAGGAATGGAACTGTGGCTTGTCCCTGTCCCCATAGTGCAGGGGGTTGAATTTAACTTTATCGCTGATTGCATTTCCTTAAACTTCAAGTAAGGGTAACAGTCCTTTAAGCAGAATTGTTCTCTTAAAATAATTTCAGTGAACTCCTTAGAATGACTTGGTAGGAGAAAACAAGTTGTGATTAGGATATTTTCTCCTTCAGAATAGTCATCTGGAAGGCTGGATATGTATATTAATGATGCCGCTGTTGTTAAAATTACTGTTGCAGTAGTCAAGTGTCTTAGAACTGCCCTCAGATCCTAAAGCGTATTCTGAATACCAAAGGGTTGGCATATCTTTCCTTTTCAGAGATGATTTAATTTCCTTAAAAAGCCAAGAATACCATGCACCTCTAAATCTTGTAAATAAGATGGGAGGTAAAGGAAGGTAATGAAGGTTTGTTCTTTTTTAAAAATAAAACTGACTATAAAACACAGACTCGTGTGATTTAAAAGGTAATTTTGTATACGACTTTTGGGGTGATGGACATTTAGAGTAGCCTCTTTGATATGCCATTTTGCCTGCTGTGTTCCACAGAATTAGGCTAGTGCTTTGTAGCAGGCTGGACTCTGGGGTCAGAGTAGACCCCAAGCCCAGGGTTTTCTGCGCTGAATGTGGTGAGGCTGCTTTGTAGCAGGCTTGTACGTGCAGCTTCCTCTTATCTCCTCTCTCTTCTCCCATTTTGTGGCAACCATTCAGTTTAGGTGGGACAGACCCTACCCCTGCTCAAAGTGTGGACTTTGTCTGATTAAAGCAATCAGCATTATCCACTTATTTAGCTACAAGGATTGGATAAGAAGTGGGCGTGTGACCTAAGACGGCACAATTAGAGTAAAGCACGGGACTCTTTCTCCCCCATAAGTTAATGAGGAAGCCTGCAGCCCAAGGGGTGGATGGAAATCATGCACTACTAAAAGGGGAGTCAGCCTGAGGACAAAGACGAAGAATCTTCGAGAAATGAACCAAAGCCCACCTGACACCTGCAATTACTAAAGCAATCTAGTCATTGTTTAAGCCAGTTTGTTATGGATGTTTTTACTTATAGCATGTCCCCCGCCGCCGTGTTCCCATAGCACCTTATGTTATCATGTCTTACAACAGATATTAGATGCGAAAACACAGAATACATAATTTTATATCATAAATATACTACATATACATTAAAATACACATACAATGTATATATGCAAGATACTATATAAATCTGCTTATATGTTTCTCTCTCTTCTTCTACATATAAGCTTCTCAAAGTAGAAAGTGGGTCTAATTCACCTTTGAATCCCCAGCTTTGCCAACAGTTAGGTGCTAAGTGAGAGACGCTTCTCTCAAAAGATCATTCAATTTAAGCTTTAGAGGATCTTTAGGCAGCAAAGGAATTAACAAAGCACTTACTTCATCTCTATCTTCCAAAACCTCTAATCTTACCTGTCCAATGACAGGTACACACACCCTTTGAGGACCACGATGTTGACAATTACAGTGAGGGAAAAAACATGAAAGTGCAGAATCTCCCATGGGAGACCATTTGGATATACAAATTCTAGTTTTGTTAAAGAAAAATAAGTCTCACAGCATCCTGGTTTACAAGGTGGTTACGTGCATGTGTTTGTGTCACTCTGCCTGATTCTAACCGCAGAATCGCTCCTTGCTGACTCTGTAACTTTGAGCAGGCTACCTGACCTCTCTAAGTCTCTGTGTCCTCGTCCATACAAATGGAGTAAATAAAGCACCTTTCCTTACATGACCATTGGGAGATTAAATAAGGCAACATGCATGAAGCCATTAGCCTAATGACTGGCACTGTCAAGAAGTGGAAGGCATTATTACTACTAATGTTATTACTATTATTATTATTACTTTAGCATTTGCTAACACAGAAGGTGATCCAATCAAGTGGCTTAATGGAACTTTACAGATAAACTAAAGGACGAGTTGCCTTTCCCAGAAGGAAGGGAAGAGGAGCATCTGCTCTCAGCATAGGGGGAAGCTCAGTGGAGAGGGGTAGACCATCATCACTGGACCACTGAAAAGATGGAGGCTTCCGGGGGACCTCAGGGAAGGCTTCCTGGCCCAGCCCAGGACCCTCCACGGACAGGCCTGGAACATAAAGAGGAATCAAGAGTGGGGAGGACGTGGAGGGGTGGGCTGTGTCACTTCAGAGACACTCCAGGGCTGTATTTAAGAGCTCCAGGACTGAGAATGATACATTAAAGAGCTGGACGCAGAAGGCGAGTAGATGAGAGCCACTCTCCAAGTCAGGGATGAAGCTAATGAGGCTTTTCTTTCCACCATCTGTAAAAGTTTATTACTTATACTTGAAAGGCAGCAAGCAGCAAAAGGGCTGCTCCTCACAAGAACAGGAACAGGAAGCAGGAGACGCGGTCTTGGGGAGAGGGGGAGAGGTTGTCCCTGTGTCTCTGCTGCAAAAAGAGCCAAGGCCCGGAGGCATTAATCTGAACGCACGCACCTGTGAGGATCACACGCTGGCAGTGGTCACAGGGAGGCAGGAGGATGGATCCGAGGGAGGATTAATTAACTTGATTATGGAGTAGGAGATGGGCCGGTTTCCTGAAATCGCCTGCTGGCAGCCCCCGATGCTGATCTCACATGCTCTGGGTTTCTTTCCTGGAACTGGTAGGAAGTGCTCTCCAAGTCTTTCTTAATCTCAATCTGTTTAACACCTGGCTGTCCATCAACATGTGTTCTCACTGAACTTGGTGGTCCACACGGGGTGGCTGGCGGCTTGCATAATGACTCTGCACTCGCCCAGGGATGATGTGGACGATGCCTTCCTTCCAGTTCGAAGCAAGTCACTTTAGATAGTTTGTGATTACAGGGGAAGAAACAGATATTCATTCCATCCTTAGATATTGAGTGCTTACTACTGTGTGCCAGGTACTGGGCTACATCGATGAATAGCAGCAGCCCAGGCTCTGGTCTTCTGAGCTTAGAGTCTAGTGGGGGATATGAGTATTAATTAAAGAGTCATGCAAATGAAAATAAATGTAAAATGACAGCCCTGGTAAGTGCTACATGGGGGAAATGTGTGATGCTTGTGTAGGTATAAAAGAGGAGGAACCCATCAGAACAGGTGAGGCTCTCCTGAGGCAGTGATAACACGGCTAAGGTTGGGAGAACATGTAGGATCACCCAGGCAAAGGTGGGGAGGTTGGAACACAGGGAAGAAAGTTCCAGTGTGAGGGAAGAGCATGTGCAAAGGCCCTGAGGTGGGAGGAAGAATGATCCACTCCAGAAACACAGAACTCCAATCTTTCTAGAGCAAACGAGGGAGAGGGAGTGTGTAGAGATGTGAAGCTGAACAGGCAAGCAGGCATGGATTTTTGTCTGTGTTGTTCACCAATTACCCCTTTGGCTCCTACTGTGTGCTTTATAGCACACAGTAGGAGTTTAAGTATGAATGTTGAGTGAATGAAAGACTTCCTATGATGCTCTAGCCCTGTGCCAGGATTTTATATACTGTATCTCACTGAATCCTTCAATTCATTGATTCTCACTGAATCAATTCATTTTGCTGATAGAGAAAGAATAGTCAATAAACCCAAGGTTACAGAAGTGGTCAGCCCCAAAGTTGAGATCCCAATCAGGTATCCTTCAGAAACTTTATAGCCAGGCTGTGTTGTGCAATGGAGTAAAAAAAATCACCAGGTGAGTTATTGAACTGGAATAACGAGGTGGGAAGGGTTTGCCCAGAATACCTAAGACATGATTCCTGCACTTAAAAAAAGCAATCAAGAACACTGACTAAGAAATGGTGCAGCCACTTTGGAAAATAGTTCACCAATTCCTCAAAACTCTACACACGGAGTTACTATGTGACCCAGAAATTGCACTTCTGGGTATATACCAAGAGAAATGATAACAAATGTCGATGCAAAAAATTTGCATTACAAATGTTCATGGTAGCATTATTCATAGTAGTCAAAACTTGCATTACAAATGTTCATGGTAGCATTATTCATAGTATGCCCTGGAGCATAGCAGGTACTGAATTATGCGAGGCATAGCAGTAGTAACAACCTAAATGTCCATCAACTGATGAACAGATAAACAAATTGTAGCGTATCCATGCAGTGGAATATTATGCAGTCATAAAAAGGAATGACATACTGATATATGCTAGAACATGGATGAACCTTGAAAACATTATGCTCTGTCAAAGAAGCCAGTCACAAAGGCTATATATTGTATGACTCCATTTACAGAAATGTTCAGAATAGGCAAATCCAAAGACACAGAAAATAGATTACTTAGGGCTGGAGGTATGGGGAGGGACTGCTAATGGGTATAGGTTTCTTTCTGGAGTATTGAAAAAGTTCTAAAACTAGATTGTGGTGATGGTCACATAACTCTGTGAATATACTGAAAAAACCCCATTGAACTGTACACTATAAATGGGTGAATTTTATGGTATGTGAAATACAGCTACAAAAAAAAAAAAAAAAAATCATGACTAACAGTTCAAAGATCAGAATCCAGGAGAGGGATTTTGAATCCTAGCTCGACTAACCACAAGGCATGTGAAACAGGGCAGGTGAATTTCTCTCTCCAAGCTTCAGTTTCCACATCTGTGCAAGAGGCATAACACCAGCTCACGGGGTTGCTGTGACTACAAAATTAAATATTTCACCTGAAGTGTTAGCAGCACATTTGCCATAAGATACCCACATTTAAAAAAAGAAATAGAGTGGTTAACAAAACTTAACACCTTACGTGGACACTGTGACTACTGAAACAACAAATGGCATTCAAGAGCACAATTAATCACCTTTTCAGGCCTGTGCTGCATGACTCGAGGGTTTGCCATCTATCCTAGTTTGGATGTGGTGACAGAGCTCAGGTCGCAACCCTGGGTGAGAAGGTGACGGGTGGCCAAAGGTGCCAGGTGTGAAGAGGCAATGAATGTTGACCACCAGCCCCAGACAGGGCTGCCCCATTTCTAAGAGCTCAATTATAAAAGGTTAAAATGCTCAGAACACAGGGCATTCCTAAAGAGCCTTTGTTCACAGTCTCGATGGGAGTGAACAGGCACAGGGCTGCAATAGCCTGTCCGTGTCCTCTCCCGTCCTCTCCCACGCCCTGCGGTGCACATAGGAACCCTGCACTTGGGCAGGGACTACGAGGAAGGGAATAAACAGCCCGCCAGAGCAGCATGTTCCTGTGACCCATGCAGATGCTGGGCTGAGCCAAGGCTTCGGCTGTCAGGTTTTCAGAGGCATCCCCTGCTTCTAGCTAGAGCTGTGGCTAATCTATTATTATAGTAGACATGAGAGGATCCAAATGGGCTTTAAGAATCCCTTGCCAGCTCACACGTCACCCCCACCCCTAGAAGGGCTGCAGGGACTTAGGATGGTTTCCCTGGAAGAAGAAAAGGCTCACCAAGTCCATTACACATGCCCCCGACATCTGAAGGGTAAGGTTGGGAAGAGGGATTTGTTCTCCATGGTGAGGAGTAAAACCTGGAACAAAGGGAGAAGTTACAGGAGGATATTTGGGGCTGAATATGAAGAACTTTCAAAGGCCAGAGCTCTTTGGAGGCATGATGGGGTGTGGTGAGAGGTAGTGGGTTCCCCGCCATTGAGGCTGTGTGTGCACAGGCTGACTGACGAGCTGGGAAAGGCGAGCGGGCATCCTAGGCCTTCAGGATTCCTTGCCTTGCTGAGATTGTATCATTGTAGGCATCAGTTCCTGTCATTTGGAATCAATTTCCCGTCTCTTCCCTCACTTGCCAATGCTTAATATAAATGATGGATCTGACAACAACTTTACTCCCCGAGCAACCTGCACTCTGCTCAACAAGGCACTGGTCATTCTACACTGGGCAGAATTATTGTGCTGTCTTCCTTGCAGGGACTGCCCCAGACATCCCAGACACCCAGGGCCCTGGAGCATAGCAGGTACTGAATTATGCGAGGCATAGCAGTAGCATCCCCTATGTTCTATAATTACGGACTGTTTTCACTCAATTATAAGACTCAGGACAATGCATTCTCCTGGACACTTGCCTGACTCCCCTCTGAGATTAGATCTTCCCTGAAGGGACGAATAGGGTCCCATTTCAAACCTCTTTGCCTCACGGGATGCCCTGAACACAGTATGTGCTGCATAAAAGTTTTTTTTTCAAATCAGAGAAAGACACATTCTTCTCACTCAGGGCTGGGGAGGCAGCCGCTGCTTCTCAACAATTTCCCATTTAAACTCAGCAATAAATGACAATTCTGAACCAGGCACAGAAACCACACAGCTCCTGGGACCAGAGATGAAGCCCCCCAGCGCTCAGCTCTGGCATCAGGGATACACAATTACTGATGGGTCCTTCAGGGACCCTTCCTCTTTGCCTAGGCTGGACTCAACCTGCAAAACTCCCCTCCGGGAGGAGCTGAGACAGTAATGAAGTGAGATTCTGCGGTCCCAAATGGATCTCTTTCTCTAGTAAAAATTCCAGTAGAAATTTCTGGGTTTTCTGGCCTCTATTTAACAAGTAGGTCAACAAAGGTTACTGAGCACAGACCGTGCACCAGGGCTTTATGCCAGATTTTTGGGAGATGCTATAGCAAGGGTCTCTGCTCCCAGGGTACTTACAGGCTGAAGGATAAGGAGCGAGAAGTCATGGAGACACAGGGGAATTGACGATTATGATAGTGTCACACGCCGGGATCTATGTACACACAGGCTGTGAGCACCTGGCCCACGGCGACACCCGAGGGAAGTCTTAAGAATGAGTTGGAATTTAGCAGGCTGATGAGACGGACATCCCAGGACAGGGATTAGCTTCCGAAAAGGCACAGAGACCTGAGCGCTGGTGAGCTGTTTGATTTAGTAAACTGCAAACAGTTCACTGTGGATGAAACAAAGGGTCTGTGTGGGCAGCTGGGGCTGGAAGCTAATCCTAGAGAGAAGCCTGCAGCACGTGGCTAAGGATGCTGATGGTCCTTAAGTATGTGCCCAGAGGAAGGAAACTGAGACGCATGCACAACATGGATGAACCCTGAAAACACTACAGTAAGTGAAGTAAGCCAGACAGAAAAGGACAAACATTATATGATTCCATCTATATGAGGTATCTGGAATAACCAAATTTATAGAGACGGAAAGTAGAATGGTGGTTCCCCAGGGGCTGGGGAAGGGGGAATGGGGAGTTACTGTGTAATGGGTACAGAATTGCAATTTGGGCCAATGAAAAAGCTCTGGAGATGGATGGTGGCGATGGCTGCTCAATAATGTGAATGTTCTTACTGCCACTGAACGGTACGCTTAAAAATGATGGTTAAGATCATAAATTTTGTCATGTATATTTTACCACAATAAATTAAAAAAAAAAATATGCTCAGAAAACATGGTGTTCTGATAGATACAGGTTCAGAATCGCCCGTCTCTACTCTATGAAGTTCGGGAATCTCAGCTTGTTCTGCACTAATATGGTAAGGGAATCATTGGGATTCCCTGGGAACTGTCCCAGACTTACACTTTACAAATAATCTGCCAGTTTTAAATAGCTATCACCTTCTGAAAGAGGTGAACCTTTAAATCACACAATTTCTCCCCCCTCTTCAAGCTTTTAACGAACTTCCCTAATTGTATACCTTTAGGTTGAGGGAAGAAAGGAGACAGAGCTGAGACAGCCAGGCTTCCCTTTGATAACTTGCTCTCTCTCCTAATTAACAAGACCCCACACAACCAAACATCTGCCAACTTCAAAACCCTTCACAGTGATGAGCTTTGATCACAGTGGAGCACACAGTATCTGTACTGAACAAGAGAACTTCATACAGCCAGAATCAGACACCGTTCAATCCAGCTCCACTCAACTCAATCCAGCCATCTGAAGACTGGTGGGAAAGTCAATCCCGGGCAAGCCCTGGGGGATGGGGGGCACTGCAGGAGACGGGGAAGGAGACTGGGTTTGGGAATCACTGCCAACTTGAAGGAGCACTATGGGTTCCAAAATAGCCTTTCCTTTCTTCCAACACACACCATATTCACGGACGAGCGGATGGGAGGAGCGTGTTCTTTTTTTGTGTGTGTGAGGAAGATTAGCCCCGAGCTAACATCTGTTGCCAATCCTCCTCTTTTTGCTGAGGAAGACTGGCCCTGGGCTAACATCCGTGTCCATCTTCCTCTACTTTATATGGGATGCTGCCACAGCATGGCTTGACAAGTGGTGCGCAGGTCTGTGCCTGGCACCCAAACCTGTGAACCCCGAGCCGCCGAAGCGGAGTGCGTATACTCAACCACTACACCACTGGGCTGGCCCCAAGGAGCGTGTTAATTCTATCTTGAAACATTTCTTGGAAGACTTTTCTAAAACCTACGTTTGGTAACTCAACACTAAAGTTTACCTATTTGACTTTCTATTTGAAAATTATCCTTTTTTGGTTTCTCTTCTTTCTCTTTGGTTCTATTCGCACAAAATTCAGAGCGAGTTGTCCTTTGGTGAGCTCATCTAACAATTTCTGCCACGCCGATAAATCACTTTCTGCTTCCCGGAGAAAGCTACAAGGTACATCCTGACATCGCTATAGGAATTATGCAGGTGTATCCAAAAGGTTGATTCACAACTTGCACATACATCCCCACTGTATCAGCTCATCCTGGTAAGCATTAAAAAACACCACTGCATATTACTGGTTCATGTGATCTTATCTCCAGAGAAGCATCCATCCACCAACTGTGATGGTGTTTGCATGTAAAAGACAAACATGGCAGGAAATGTTGAAAAAACTCAGAGTGAATTCAAATGGTGGGGATGTCTCTGAACCACAACTGTTTTCCTCTCTAGAGTCATTAGTGCTAATTACTAACAACTACCCTGGTGACAAGTGCTGGCAGTTACTTAGCTGCTAATTGGCTTCAATTTACCGCTCTGATTCTGTGGTCACAGGTATATATTTGCTTGGGGAGTAAGGAAAAAGAGCAGGTAACTCAGGCCGGAGGCTGTCCTTACAAAAGGCATCACCGGCCTGATGCTTAGCTTACCCCAGTGGGTCTCAAACTTTCCCAGGCATCAGAATCACCTGGAAGGGTTGTAAAAGTACAGACTGCTGGGCCCCACCCCTGGACATTCTGATTCAGTAGGTCTGGGGCCGAGCCTAAGAATTAGAATATCTAACACGTTCCCAAGTGATGCTGAGGCTGGTCCCAAGGTCACCTGTTGAGAACCACTGGCCTCACCAATAATCTCCTAACCTCAGCCAAGGGAGGTTTTGCCTCTCCTCGCTCAGGTGTCCCATTTGCAATACGGAGGCAGCGCAAAAGAACAAGAGCCATGTAGGTCTAAGAATACATCACACTGCACAGGTGAATGGGGCCATGTTTAACCGAGGACATCTGCTGAAAGACGTGGATTTTAGAAGCAAATTGCTTGTTTGGTTCCGCCTTCCACCAAACCTGACTGGGCATTTTACAATCTCTCTAGTCTGCTTTTCATTTGGCCAGAATGAATCACAGAGGGAGTAAAAGAAAAGTGAACGATGCTTATTTACCTCAGATTCAGTTAGCTTTGGCAACTTGGCAATGAGAAAAAAGTCCTGTGCTTCACTGCTAGGACTCATCTCCCACCTTGCTCCTTATAAACATTTTAGACCTAAAGACCTAGAATGCGGGAAAACAATAATAAAATAAAGATTCCAGCTCCCACCTAGTGGATTAGAGAATGAATCTGAGGAATGCGCTCATTATTCCACTCAACAAACTACCAGAAGCAGACAGCGTGCTTGGAGCAAAGGATATAACCATGAGAATAGTAACTAGCGTGGTACCCCACCATGCAGCAAGCAGTGTCAAGGTATTAGTCCTAATCCCTGCAGCCCCCGTGGAAGGAAGGGCAGTGGTGGTGATGTCAGCAAATGTGTATACAGTGCCCACTAGGCTCAAGTTTCCTCTAAGTGCTTTGCACATATTTACTTATTTAATCACCATCCAAGTTTCAAACATCACCCAAGTTTCAACAGATAAGAAAACCGAAGCCCACAGAGGTTACACACCGACTTAGCTTTAGATTCTGAAGTCTGTGCTACGTGCCCCGGATTCTCCAATGATTGGCACGTGGTCCCTGTCTAGAGATGAGGCACACAAAGAAACACAACTCAAGGTGGTGGGTGCCATGATAGTGCTAGAATGTCAAGCCATCCATCACACGCAAAGCGACTTCCTTCCTGTTCTACTGATGGGCTATTAAATGACTAATGAGACCAATCTGGGGCAGCAGATTTTGCTCCCATTTGGACAGATGTTTCCACATGTGTCAGCTGCACTTGGGTATCTTCACATGCAGTTTTTATTGCTACTTCTTCATTATGTTGGCGGTGCACCCACACGAGCTGTACCTGTGTATCTACTTCCTTATGCCTTTATGTGGAATGATCTGGAAGCTTAATACCCTGGGTGGTAATATTTATTGAGTATCCTTTAAACTGTTAAGGAGGCTTGAAGGCTTTGACACAGACAACACCAGTGGTATTTCCCTGGCATTTAAAGAGGTTTTCTACGTGTTATCCATGTTGCCACTACAGCGAGCAAAGCAGGAATCAGCTTTGCATCATAAACCCCAGAGCGTTTCCGGCTCTGTTATCATAGCTCCCAAATGTTCCAAGGATTTAGGTGAACTAAGCAGTTTCACCACTGAGATTAATCCCATAAAGATAGGATGACTCCAGTTTAGAGAATAAACTCCCCCAAAGCTGGGATGTTAGCAGGCCCGTATGGCAGGGATGGAGTGCCCGACCTTGGAAAAGGACTTGGTAGGAGGAATGCATTTACAAGGAGGAGCGTGTCTTCTGCCTCTGGTTGCCTCAGTTGTGTCCTGCATCTCTTACGAAGCATTTCTGCTCACTCCATCTTGGTAAGACAAATCTGAGTAATGTCAAGGTTGCTTTTTCCTCATGAAACGGAATGTCATTTTTCTATTTAGTGGTCAGCCTTTCGCCCTTTGATTCCACCAGAGGAGACAGATGGCTTTTGTCAAACTGTCCAACTGTAATGGCCACCCACACACATGGATGGGACCACAGTGCATCAAATCTTGTCTGATCTCTTTTATTTTATAGGTAGGAAAACTGAGGCCCAGGAACACGAACCATTTACTTGTGGGTTGGTGGGCAGGTCATGCAATTAAAATAACTTCTTAAAAAGTCACTATTTTTTTGATTTTATCAAAAAAATTCTGTGGGAAAAAAATCAAAGTTATGGGCAGAACTTCATTACGAGCTAAAACATTAAATTTACCTCTGCTAGGGCCCTCTCTGACATCACTAGTTGCACTATAAAGCGACAAACACCTTTTAAGAAGAAAACTGACAATGAAGATTAAGAACCTTAAGAAAATTCAAACCCCTTGACCCAGAAATCACACACACATTTTTTTATACAAAAAATGAATCTGAAAGAAGGAATGCCATATGCCAAAGAAATTCAACAGTCTTACTTAAATCTTCAAAAAATCAGGAACAACCTAACTGGCCCCAAATAGGAGAATGTCAAAAAAATAATGATGAAGGAGTGGCCAGGTGGTGCAGTGGTTAAGATCACGTGCTCTGCTTCAGCAGCCTGGGGTTCGCAGGTTCGGATCCCCAGGGTGGACCTACACCACTCATCAAGCCATGCTGTGGCAGGCACCCCACATATAAAATAGAGGCAGATGGGCACAGATGTTAGCTCGGAGCCACTCTTCCTCAAGCAAAAAGAGGAAGATTGGCAACATGTGTTAGCTCAGAGCCAATCTTCCCCACCAAAAAAAAAAAGATGATATATACTAGATGGAACATTACTCAGCCAGTGAAAGTGGTAGTTATGAAGATCAATAATGTTAAGTGAAAATAAAAATCAGTAATCAGAATTGCATATAGAAGGAAGACAAGTATCTTTAAAAATGTAAAGAAAAATAAATTGGAAGTAAGTAACCAAACAGTGGTGATCTCTAGATAGTAGGAGATGCATGATTTCTGTCTCCTCTGTCTTAATTTTCTCTAGTCTCCAACATATTCGGTGATGCACATGCTTCACTCTATAATGAGAAAACACACTCACTGTTATTTTTTAATATTATTTTTAAATGCCTGACCCAGATGTGTTCTATCACCCTGATGAAGGTTTTTGCAAAGGAAGTGCGTAATACCCGAGGATCCCAGAAGATGCCAACATTGCATCCAGATGGCTTTGCTGGTGAAACACAGAGAAAAGCACGGCTGTCAGGATGTGCTCTGGTGTGACCATCAATCAAGTGCTGAAATAAAAGTAAAGAAATTGAGAGGCCGGTCCGGTGGTGTAGCAGTTAAGTTTGCGCGCTCCACTTTGGCGGCCTGGGGTTCGCAGGTTCCGATCCCGGGCATGGACCTAAGCACCGCTTGTCAAGCCACGCTGTGGCATCCCATATAAAATAGAGGAAGATGGGCAGGGATGTTAGCCCAGGGCCAATCTTTCTCAGCAAAAAAGAAGAGGATTAGCAACAGATGTTAGCTCAGGACTAATCTTCCTCAAAAGATAAAAACAAGTACAGAATGTAAAAAAAAAATAAAAACAAAAAGGTACTGAAGGAGAAGAGGCTTTTTGCAGAAAAGGAATCGTGCGCTGGCTAGGACAAAAAGATTTGTAACAAATGTGGGCAGTTAGTAAGATTAATGAAAGGAGAAACCACTTTGCATGGTGGTCAATCTTCAATAATTTAAGGGTAATCGAGACTAATTTCTAGGTAATAGGAAAAGCTACCCATGTCTAAATTTTGGCTGAGATTCTTTTGTGTGCTAAATGGTCTAACCCTTGAAATCAAGAGTATTATTGAGCACAGAGCAATTCAAGCACTTTTTGGTTCCTACTCCAGACTATTCTATGGCCAGGGTCCTGAATCTTACAAATGGCATACAGAGGATGGACACCAGCAGCAAGAAAATGCTTCTGCTGGAGGAAATTAGTAAATGGTAAGCAGGTTGATGAGTAGATCCAAGAGGGAGGGAGAGGTAACTCTCAAATAAACAGAAATAAAACAAACACATGCAAAAGAGGAAATTCAGTAAAATATCCCTGGATTGCAACAGGATTGACAGGATCCTCACATTGGAAAGGGCAGGAATTCATTTTTCTGACCCGGGAGCACTCCCACATATGTGAAAAAGCAGCATGCCTCAGGGCTGGAACGCTGGCTAGAAGACTGCAACGACAGATGCAGAAAGCTCTGGAGACTTTAAAGTTGACGTCTATCTATATCTATATCTATATCCACACACAAATGATGATGTATATACATATATATGCATGCATATGTATATATGCATAGACTTATGTACACATATATGATGTATATCTCTATGCAGATATCGCATATAGCCATATATCAGTCGGCCAGTCTATATGTGGAGGAAAGACAATCATCCGAGTTCCAATACTATTTAGACTGAGTCTGAAACACAGACCCATATAGAATTGAAACACCCACTTCATTTTACAGAAGGTGGGAGTCAAGGTCCAAAGAAAGTGGCTTGCCTAAGTTCACTGAGGGTGCGAATAACATGAATGAACAGACAGCATCAAGGTGACAGCATGAGCCAGGCACTGGGCTAAGTGCCTTATGCACAGTATCTCCTTGGTGGCAGGGGATGTTCCTATCCCTATTTACAGATGAAAACAAAAACAAAAGCAGACGGAGAGTGAGAAGGTATTTGTTCAAGGTCTCAGCAAACACTAGAGCTGAGACTGGACCCCGTGCGGTGCATCTTCAGAGCACAAGCCCTCCATCTCTAAATCACCGCTGTTGGTGGTGAGGCCTGGATGTTAACCCAGGTCTCTAGACTTTGGGCCCAAATTTTCCTTCTTTTACACCATGACAAGTGGCTTTTCTGGTGCTAACCGATGCATCGAGACTTCGACAAACAGTAAATCCATCCACGCTGGTTGTTCATCCTGCACATCTATGAAAAGGTAAGCTCCGAGGACAGAGCTTGGTTTGTCTGTGTCCACTGCTGTGATCTGAGGGCCTAGAGGAGTCCCTGGCCCATGACAGGTGCTCAACACATATTTGTTGAATAAATGAATTAATTTCTAAAGGAAACGGAGAAGAAAAAGCCAGAGTTGTCTTTTCCAGAATCTTGGAGCTGGACAGGAACTCTGGGCTCACTCAGCACACATTCAGTAGTAACACTGTTAGAAAAGTTGCCCTTGTTTTATAGACTGAAGAAGCCAGTGAGAGGGGGTGGCGGTCCCTGACTTAACCTGCCCAGATGGTAGTGCTGAGGCCAGGATGGGACTCAGTTTCCTGATGTGCAGATCAGAGCATCTGCCACAACAGCAGGGTATCCCAAGGGGCCCTGAGATGCGCGGTGAATTAGAAGTACCTGTGGCTGGAAACTCAATGCATATTAGCATATAAAGGGGTCTGAGAAGTTCAGAAGTCAAGATCACAGACCTTGTTTAACTCACACTCCCTCCAGCATATTTGACCTCAGAACCCTCCTACACAACAGCTGTTAAGCTTTGGAAAGGAGTGTATTTTAACATATTCTTAAAAACCAGATGAAGCTGACCTCTTTTATACCAAGGCCCTTTCTCTGTTGCATGGTCAGCGTCCTGAATCTTATATATGCTGTCCAGAAAGACGGAGACCAGGAGGAAGAAAATGCTTCTGCCTGAGCAGATCACTGATGAGCAGATAGAGTCAGCAGCAAACCCTCACCCTTCCCTTGAGCTCTCAGCCTTGGCTCTCCTTCACCAGATGGCAAAGAGCACCCTAATTGTGCACCCCACAAATACCGAGCAACAGCTGTGTGCCTGGCACCGTGCTGGCCCCAGAGAGTACAGCAGTGAGCAATGCCAGCCGAGTCCCAGCCCTCCAAGAGCTGACACATCACTAGGACGAGAATGGCAATAAATGATAAACGAATCAATATATAAATACATGGTGAGTACGTCGTTGCTGCAAAGGGTGCTGGGAGAGTGTGAAGGGAGTGCTGTTTCAAAGAGGGCAGTCAGGGGAGGCCCTTCTGCTAAGGTGACACTTGAGCAGAAACCCAAAGGAAAGGAGGGAGTGACCTACAGGACGATCTGGGGACACAGACTTCCAGGCAGAGGAATGGCAAGTACGAAGTCAAGGAATAGCAAGTGATGAAGGCACGGCAAGACGCCCAGCGGGCTACCCTGGAGTAAGGATGGGGGAGAAGCCCCACATCCCAGCATCCTTGCCATGGCCAGCCTCATGGTCCTGTGACTGTGCCCTCACACAGGGCCCCAGGCTGAGAAGACCCCTGCTTGGTTTAAGGCTCTGCTGTTGCCATTTTGAAATTCACATCATTTTTTGTAAAAGGGTCCGCACATTTAATTTTACACTGGGCCCCACAGATTACATAGTCGGTGCTGCCCCTTGCCATTCATGGAAGACTGGCCAAGATCACCCTCAAGAACAACGCCTGATATGGGGGGGAGGCCGCTCCCACTTCCCCTACTTAAGCACTTCTGTCCTCTGTTTACTAGCGAGTGATGACAGTGTCCCCCAGCAGCTGCTCATGGGGACACCATCATTTTTGTGTTAAATGTTTCCTGAGGCCTGAAAAAGAAAACAAATACTCTTGTGTTGGGGCCTGGGCCTCCCAAATGCCACCAACTCTTTATTATCTACATTAATAAAGGGAATGAGGAGTGTGAATAATTCAAAAGAGCTGATGAAAATCCCCAGCTCTGGAAGGCAGCATGTGGCTTCTTCCCTGCATATTCCCCTTTATTGTGAATAAGTACTGACTGATAATCCTGAGGCTGTGCAACCTGAGCCACGGGAAAGGGAACTCTAGATTACCCAGATTACCTAGAAAAGCCACTGTAGGATGACAGACTGAGAAGCAGCTGCGACCTTACATCCCTCACCACCAACTCTCCCCTCCCCCATCACCCGTGAAGTACAGGGACATGCTCCAACCTCTTGGACAGTTTCCTTCCAAGAAAATGACGACCTAGGTGGAGTCGTTCCACAAAAAAATGCACCTAATACGCAAAGAGTTCTCTATACAACTTCTGAGGGGGTCTGAGAACTGCTGTAATCTACCTATGGACCCCAGGGAAGAACCCCTGACTTAGGAATGGGGGTGCATGGCAAGGAACTGGCCCAGCCCCTGCCCTATGTATCAGATGACAGATGGAGCACACCCTAAGGAGGAGGGGTAGATTTGGGTCAATAATAGTGGCTTCTTCTGGAAAAATTAGGCCACAAAGGTGGACCCCAGCAATTAGGTCCTTGAGATTAAAAATGGAATTAAACAAGATCAGAAGTTCACTTTCCTTGCTATCTTTAGATAATTCCAATTCCAACCCCTACAGACTTTTCTGTAATCTGAGGCTCCCTCTTCCCCAGCCAATGGGATCCAGGATGGGACTTGAAGAAATACAGCCAAGAAGACAACCACAGGATAACTTTAGTCCTTAAGCTAAGGAGCTAGAAAAATGGCCAACATGGACTGAGTACTTTATGCTAATCACTGTTCTGAACACATGACATATATTAACTCATGGGATTCTCACACTAACCCTATGAGTTAGATTCTGTTATCATCATCCCCATTATACATATGAGCAAACTGACCAAATACATCATATTACCTGCCTGAGGTCACAGAGCCAGGTAGTGGCAGATTCAGGATTTGAACCCAAGCAGACAGGCCCTTCTCCACTAGTGCTGATCACTACAGGATCCCATATACTGTCTACCCAAAGGGGCCGCCCAGGTCACCAGCCACGGACAGTGCACGATGATAGGAGGCGATGTGTGAGAAATGAGGCCCATAGTCCGTAATAAAGAGAGTACCAGATTTATCCCGGGGGGCCCTGCTGGGGGACTGGTGCAGAGAAAGGGACGTGGTAGTGATCACTGGTAAAGGTTTAGATTCTGATCACATTCTGATACTCCTAGCAAGAGCCACACAAACAGAAAATTACATTTAGTCAGCTAGTTGTCATGTTTTTTGGGAAAATGAAAATAAAGGGTTTCACTTGCTGCAGCCCTATACCACAGTCAAAGGACACTTCGGTTTTCTGCAGGAAGAAAGAAATCCCACGGATATGCTTAAGACGGAGAAGAACATCCAGGACTGAAGGACTCCTCAGCACAGTGACCTCTGGGAAAACTCTTAGGGCCCTGAGCTGGCCACATGTCAGGAGAATACGTATGCCCCAGAGAGGGGCTCATTCCACAGGAGACCAGGGGGCTCCCGGGGGGAGAATGGCTAAGGCATGGATTCCACCCTAGAGACAGAGGGAAAAGCTCCCGTCGGCTCAGGATTTGCAAGTTACGTAAAAAACCACTTGTGCCAGAAGGGGGCACTGTTACCTCTAAAACTCGCCTTAGCTCCAGGTCCTGAGGCAGGTGCCCTGAGCTGATAAAATAAAGCACCAGACCCAGCAGGGGCTGCCTGCAGATCTTCCAGGTTCCCTATTAGACTCCAGGCTCCCCCCCTCCCACCCCTGAGGACTTGACTTCCTGAATTAAAAACAAATTCATGATTCTTTCCCACGTTTCTTCTAAATCACTTTTATTTTTACATCCTCTACTGCTCTACTGAAGTTTGATTTAACCAAAAGAAGAAACTTAGTATTTTAGAAGTGAAGAACAAGGAAAACAAGAAAGGAAATAACTCATTCTTTCAGAGGCCTGACCCAGACGGCTCCATCACCAGCCCACACTCTGTTTTTAATGTTGGGCATAGAAGGGAACATTTCCAAGTTGTGTTCTTGAGAAAAGGGGGATTTATTTCTTCTTGATATTCATTTACAGAGCTTTTCTTTTCCTTAGGGTTAAAAAGCTGCTCTGGTGGGCTTTCTCTCATAGAGAGGCTAAGAGATGGTCTGTCTATCTATTCCACGGGTTTGTAAACT
The DNA here is from genome assembly GCF_020826845.1 of Diceros bicornis minor. Taxonomy (NCBI): domain Eukaryota; kingdom Metazoa; phylum Chordata; class Mammalia; order Perissodactyla; family Rhinocerotidae; genus Diceros; species Diceros bicornis. Next base: position 15,666,646 of record NC_080764.1, on the reverse strand, counting down.
GCAGTGCACCTAAGATGCACACACAGAGTTGATAAAACATAGTTTCCTGGATCCCACAGTTGCGCAGGGAGGAGCCTCCAGGCTTCTGCATTTCTAACAAGCATCGCAGGTAACTCAGACCTCTCTCTGCAGCATACGGCCATACTAAACTGTATTATCTCTAACTTACACCCGCTAGCGGAATACATACCCAACTACGCCTTGGGGCATTAGGCTGAACCACAGTCAGCTCCCCGATGGCTTCCCCAGTCCACATCTGAATTCTCATCCTGGTCACAGTCTGCCTAACTCCCTAAAGTTTCTGTATCCTTCTGTTCTGGTTTCTGTAATGCTCCATGAAACAGAACCTGGCATAAATTCACGGGACTATTGTGCAAAACGTGAGCTGTCGCTTTGTGACTTGCTCTGTTTGGGCCTGTCTTCCTTCATTTGTACAAGGTGACTGTTGAGTGCCGAGTGTCCTATTTCCCTCCTTGTCAATTAGGGAAGGCACACCAACCTTCCCACTTTATTCTCATCATTGCACGTATCAGTGCCTGAAATAAACATTTCTATTTATCTCTTGGGTTGTTTACATGTGCCCCCCATTACTGGAGGGTAAGTTTCTTGAGGCCAGGGTATCTTCCAGTCCCCAGCATCTGGCAAAGTGGATTCTTAATGAGTATTTGTTGGTACTGCTGGCTTGACTGAAAAATGAGATATTCTACTGGCTTTGAACTATGAGCTATGTCAGGAATGACTACAGCATGGCGAAAAGAGAGCACGGAGGGGGCATATGTGGTTCTCAGAAACCTCATCCCAGAAGTAGCACACTGTATCAGTTAGCTTTGCTGTGTAACAAATCACCCTAAAACGTAGTCGCTTACAAGTGTAGTTGCACTACTTTGGATCAGGCTGGGTATGGCCAATCTCTTGGCTGGGCTTGCTCAGCGGGTGGATTGGCTGGGGCTGGCTACCATGGATGGCCTCAACAGCCCTAACAGGACAGATGACAAGGACTTCTCTCTGGAAGGTCTCTCATCCTCTGGCAGGGTAGCAAAGGCTTGTTCACATCAAGGCAGAAGGCTTCCAAGAGCATTAGGAGGGCAAGCCCTGATGCTCAAACACTTTCAGGTCTCTGCCTGTGTCATGTCAGCCACTGTCCCATTGGCCAAAACAAGTGACAGGGCGGCCCAGATTCAGGAGTTAAGATAGACTCCTCCCCTTGACGGAAAGGGCTGCAAAGTCACGTGCAGGACACAGACACAGGGAGGGGAAGAACTTGTGGCTGTTTTTGCAAACACGCACACACATGCACAAACTTTTTTTTCTACTCACATCCTACTGGAAGATACTAGCAATATATTTGCAAGGGGAGCTGGGAAGTGTAGCCTTCAGCTGCTTAGCTTCTTTCCAGCTGTAACTGCATTACTCTGGAAGGGGAAAACGCATTTTGGTGGACAGACAGCCATCTCTGTCCCAGGAATTTTGTCAATACCTCCAAGTCACAGTCTACAGGGGCTGTACCCACTTGCGCTCCCACCAGCAAAGCCTAAGAGAGCCTCTTTCCCACAGCATCACCAACAGAATGTGTTACCACACTTACAGATTTCCACTAATCTGGGAGTTAAAAAATGGAATCTTGGTATATTTTTTATTTACATTACTTTTTGCTTTTATTTTTGAGGGGGGAAGTTGAGTCTCTTTACCATTTGTATTCCCTCTTCTGTGAACTATGTATTCATATTCTTTGACCACGGTTATTGGTCTTTCTCGTATTAATTTCTAGGAGTTCTTTGTACGTAATTTTGAGATTAGCCCATTGTCTGTGACAGTTTCCTCTCGGGAAATCTTAATGAAGGCCACTACGTTCGCCACAGTGTGGCTGCTCTCCTGTTTTAAATGTCACCATCTGTCAGAAGCCTAATATAGGTTACACCCACTTAGATGTTACGCCATTATTTGCACTGTCCACCATATCATTGACTTTTTTCCTGTTTGCATTACTATTTCCTTTTTTCCCTCCCAAGTTAAAAAAAAAATCTTTTATTTTGAAATAATTATAGATGCACAAGAAGTTGCAAAACAGTGCAGAGAGATGCCATGTACCCTTCACCTGGTTTCCCCCAAGGGTGACATCTTAGATAACTACAGTACAATATCCAAATCACGAAATTGACGTCAGGACAATGTGTACACACTTCTACACCACTTTGTCATATACGTGGATTCATGTAACTACTGCGGCAACCAAGATACAGAACTGCTCCATCACCACAAACATCTCTCTAACTCTGCCCCTTTAAAAATCAAAGCCACTCCCTCGAACTCCCCCACCCCCACCATCCCTAACTCCTGGCAACCACTAATACTATTTTCTTGCTAATCTATTTTCTCTTCACACTCTCATCATCTTATGAAATCTTCTCTAATGCTCCAAGGATAGGATCAGATGTAAAGTTTGTTTACTTGAACAGGAAAAACTTCTGACTCAGTTCTGGGGCCACATAACATCTCACCCATCACCATATTCCTGTGTTCTCCTATTCTCTCCAACCCACTCCTTTCCAGAATTACCACAGGTGCCAGACAACTGTCTTCTATCCCAAAGGTCTTGCAGTCAGCACATCTCTTTTCTCATTCCAATACGGGTGTGAGGGAATGGAAATGAGTGTTACCCCTGGAGGTCTGAGAAAGCCACTTCCCTTCCCGGGTGGGCTGGAGTCACTGGTCTCCCAAAACTTGCAAGGTAGAACTCAAAAAAACCCTTAAGTCACAAAGAAGCCACAAGTAAAGCTGAGCCCCTTCTCTCCCAGTGTATCTACTGAATTTATCTCTGGTTGGCTGAGGTGGTTTTTGTGGTAAAGAAACCCAGCAAGAGGGATTCCAGAGAATTCTGTCTGAGGAGCAGCAAAGTTGCTACCACTGAGATGGTTTAGCATTTATTAATTTAGTACACAGATCATCTGGTTTGGAAGTGTCTAAATGGTTAATCTTTTGTTTAAGATCTTTCCATTAAGCAATGTGTTGTCATAAAGATAGAGGTCCTATCTCCATCTCTATGACAAATAATAATTAGGGCAGGGAGAAAGGAGGGCGAGAGTCAAACCTGACCCCATTCTGCAGAAGGTCTCACTACACGTTCTGCCTTCAAGAACAGAGGCGTCCCTTGACCTTGCAGCAATAATATACTCAGCTGGATCTTTTAAGATTGAGGCCCAGAGAAACTATGTCTTCAATGAAACTGTCTCCTACGCAAATTCTACCACTGCCAACTCAGGGCCATGGTATCAGGACGATTTGTAGCCCAGAAGGTGTGACCTCTAATAAGAGATTGGATGTATTAAGAATCTTGATTATGACTAGTGTGCAAAGGAGCAAAAGACCAGAGCAAGCTGAAAGCTGTGGGAAACAGCCTCTCAAATAATTCTGTTGAATATCACTGAAAGGAAAGAAATACAAATGCAAGTGATAAATGATGGATGATTAGGATGCGGGCTCCAGACATGGAAATTTATTTATTAAATATCATCCTGCCTTTAGTTCATCGTTAAACAACTTCATCTGCTCCTGGGTGACCCCTAAGCCCTGGACCCTCTGTGTCTTTATCCAGCACACTGGACCCATTCATTACCTCTGAAGCGGTGCCCAGAGAGGCTGCGGTGATAGGAAGATTCTGCAGGGCTTTCCTTCGCATTCATTACCTGTGTTTCACCTGTCGGATCAGCTGGCATCCAGTGAGGACACAGGGTACTGGTATTCTCAGCACACGAACGGCTAAGTCTAAGATATGAATGGCGCGGCCACTTTGGAAAACAGTTTGGCAGTTCCTCAAAATGTTAAACAGGGAGTGTTCACACTCCACGGAATGACTTAGCAATTCTACACCTAAGTATACGCCCAAGAGAATTGAAAATATATGTCCACACGAAAACTATGTATGCAAATATTCATAGCAGCATTATTCATGATAGCCGAAAAGTGGAAACAACCTAAATGTCTATCAGCTGATGAATGCATTAAAAAATGTGGTATATCCATACAGTGGAATATGATTTGGCCATAAAAAGAAACAAAATACGGGTACATGCCACAACATGGATGAACCTTGAAAACATTATGCCAAGTGAAAGAAGTCAGTCACAAAGGATCACACATTGTATGATTCTATTATATGAAATATCCAGAACAGGCAAATTCTAGAGACAGAAAGTAGATTAGTGGTTGCCATGGACTGGCGGGGAGAGAAATGATGAGAAGTGACTGCTAACGGATAATAAGTACTATTTCAGGGTAATTAAAATGTTCTAAAATGAGAAAGTAGTGATGGTTGCACAATTCTTTAACTATTTGAATATACTAAAAATCACTGAACTACCTATTTTAAAAGGGTAAATTTTATGGTATATGAATTATATCTTAATAAAGCTGCTATTAAAAAAAGATATGGGCTTGTCCAGTAAAATACTTGAAGAAAGACCCAGTCAATGAATGCCTGCTAAGAAATTAGTATTAAGAAAAAAGACAATCAAAGCAAAGGTAACGGATATCTTTACAACTGTGGAGGATGAACTAAGGTAATTGCTCTCTATGCTGTATGTTATAAATGATAATAATACCCTTCAGCCCACTAGTATCTCCTCCATTCACAGCATGATCTACGCCTTAATCATTCATTTTCTGATATTCAAGAAAAGCAAATGCAAGGAGATGAAGTCAGATAGTCCCTAGGAAGCAGAGCTGGAACGGGAGGTTAATCATTTATTCCAGAAAGATTTATATGCCTACTATGCACACGACACTTGAAGTTCTCTCTTCAAGAGCTTCAAGTCTAAAGAGGAGATATACATGTGAACATTTTAACCAAGTGCAATGAGAAGCCTTTAAAGAGGTGTTGTAGAAAGAGATGACACTTAAATTAAGGAGAGATGGACCCTGCTTGGCTTGGGCAAAAAAGAATGGACCTCAGAGAGAGGTGATACTCCAACTTGACTTGTGGCCTTTGGAGGCATTTATCAGAGGAATAAATCTAATACAGGCATCTGTTCACACTTCAGTTAGGTTCCCAGACTAAGAGTTTGGCTTGACATTGGAATTCTGCAGAGCACAAGATCCAGAGGGTGCATTCGTGGTGTGCATGACTCAGGAGAGAGCCCGCACCAGATGGGGCCCTGGAAAGAGCTCACATGGAGAACGCCCAACACAAGTCCTTAAATTGCAAAGGCCATTTGCATCGTTCAGGATAACTCTGATTTATTCTATTTTCCTTTACTATTAGGAAACTAGAACTTTCCATTTCCTGGGCTTCTGTCTTTTCTCTTTGTTTACTAATTAATCAAATACTCAATTAACCCACCGTTCAATTAAAAAAATATACCAGGCAAGGTGCTGGGAATATAAAGACAGAGTCACCGACTTGCAGCTCACGGTTGAGTGCAGTGTTCCTCAAAGCATGGCCCAAAGACAGTACCCGTATCACCAAGGGAACTGGTTATAAAGATGGATCCCAAGGACAAACCAGAGTAGGTCTGAAGAGCTAGACCTGGAAATCTGTTTTCCCAAGGATGCCCTAAATGCTTCCGAGCTGGTGAGCCTCAGAACACACCTTGAGAAACACTGGCACCGTGACAATGACACTATCATGTCGTAGGAGCTCCAAAGGGCCAGGTGGGTGCTACAGTGGGAGCACAGAGCAAGGGCAGATGAGATATATCTTCCCAGGGGAGATCAAGTCTGAGATGACTCCTTGCTGAGATGGTGGTACCGGGGTGGGATCAGTTCAGAGACTCCCTCCAAGATGAGTGCAACTTGAACCCCTACTGTCATCTTTCTCCATCCAGATGACTAACAAGCCCCTGTATCAGATGTGACACCTGCTGACCCAGACTCTGAAGGCCACAGAATCTGACGTTCCAAATCATCTGCTGGATGCTGATCTCATTAAAACAACGTGACAACACAGAGAAAGTGACTGTCGGGCCACTTGGCCAACAGGAACTGTAAAAGCAAAAGGAAAAAATAAGGAGAGGGAGAAGGCCCAGGAGGGAGCAGAGGAAGTGTGAACTGGCGTTCCTAAATGATGAAGCACACCCTACCCCAGAGCAGGACTTAGCCAGCTGTAGGTAGAGATGGGTTTCTTGCATGGAGGAGCAGAATGAACATCAGCTTTGGTGTCAAAGTATATTTCTGGACTTGAACAAATTAGCTTAATCTTTTTGGGTCCCCCAAATTTTCTGCTTTGTAAACTCACAATGTTAATATTCTTAGGCTGTTGGAAGGATTAAATACAAAAAAAAAAAAACTAGCAAGAGACCTTTGCACAAAGTAATGTACCCACTTTCTTCTCCTTCAAATACGGGTTCTAGAGGGCCAAACCTCACAAAATTTCCAATTTTAACAAAAATAGTAGTTAACATTTATTGAGTGTCTACTAAGTGCCAGGTATTGTTCTCAGCCTTCTGCATATGTGGAGTCATTTAGTCTTTAGAACAATCCTGAGAGATAGTTACTGCTATTACCCCCACTTTTCAAGGTAGAGAAACTCATCAACTAAAACAATTATTGTACACCCACCACGAACAAGTTACAGTGTTCCACTTCCCTTGCCCCACTCCCTAAATAAGGGATGGCAACTTTTTCTCTTATTATTCTCTCTTTTCCTACCCCAGTATCTTTCCTATCAGCCATGCCTTACCAAAAAAAGAACTCTCCAAAGAATTGGAGGAAGAGGAACTTCAAAAGTTATCTTGCACATTTTCTCAGAAGAGGAAATGGCCATCCCTCTCTAACCCCTGGCTCATCGCCATTGAGCGCCATGATGGCCTCTTGCCTTAGCAACCCAACGCCTTTGCCCTCTACCCTTCCCACTGCTTATGTGTCCCTCAGGTTGAACCAGCACAGGGTAACCACAACTCCACCACTGAGGTCCATCAAAATGCAATAGCTAAAATCATCTTCCTGATTTACTATGGATACCTCATTACCTACTGGGAATCTAGTCAAGAGCATTTACCAAGTGGGCATCTGATGCCAAAATGATTGTGGACAATAAAGCACCCACAAGACAAAAAGCAGCCAGGGTGCGTATAGCTGTGGCAAGGCAGAAAGCACTAAATACCTAAAAGGAGCGGGGACATGGTTCGTAGTCCACAAAATAGCTGAGGGAACTTAGGTAAACTCCTTCCCTGATGTTAGCCTTGATCTTCCCATTTGTGAAATGAGGGCAGGGAATTAGGTCATTTCTAGGAATTGCTGGAACAGAAAGCATCTCTGGTTTCCTAGAAGGCTGTGTGGTGTGAGATGCAGGATGGCAAATTAGGAAGCATATGGGCTTCAAAGGCAAACCTAGGCTTGACCACTGACTCTATCCTTTGGTGTCTGTGCGTCCTTGGGAAAGTCACTTATCCTTTCTGAGCTTCATGGGAGATACTGTCATCTACCCAAAAGCTTTCCCCTTCCCTCCTGCTAAAAGAACTCAGTTTTGTGTGCAGGCAGCAGGCAGAGATTCCTGATTTCAAGGAAGGCAGGCCTCTCCTTCTCCCCAGGGAATGACTAACAACTTGTATAAACCAGTCATGGTAATCCCCTTCCCTAATAGGAGTGATAAGGCCCAGGATTCAGTTTGTGACTGATTTCTCAACCATGAGCAGTAAAGGGAAGTCTGCTGTGGAGGTTCTCATCCTGAACAGAAGGCAGGGCCTCCTGAGGAGAAAGAATTTTGGCCTTGCTTCTTCCTTTCTGCTTGAGACCCTGGAGTGAAGATAAGTCTGGGGCTAAGGCAACCATCTTGCAACTATGAGGCAAGAAGCATGAAGACAAAAAGCCAATGTCCTAAGAATAGAAAAAAGATGGAAAGAACCTGGGATCTCAATGACATTGTAGAGCTGCTGCACAGGCACCACACTCCCTACCTCCTTATGGCTTAAAGCACTGTTACTTGCAGCCAAAAGCTCTCCCAACTGAAATGATACAAATAGCATTTGGCCCAGAACTTGGCAAACCACAGATATACATTTCCTGTAGGGAAAGACTGTTTTGCTGAGGCATTTTTTTAAGCGATCAGATAAGCCTCCTAATGACACTGTGTTTACATTTCCCCACTAAACTAAAAATGAAAACAGAATAATCAGGTGGAAAATTAACTTCTTTTCCAGGCACTCTGTCTTCTCTGGCCTTACACCATTCAGCTCACTTAGGCATTGAGAAGCCAGGGCACATTCACCCTCTTGTGCCCTCTGAAGACAAGTGTGTCAGTTTCACAAGAGTACAGCCCTACCCTAGCACCTGCAAAATCTGAATCTTCAAGGATGGGGATCAGGATCTGAAAGCTCCCTAGAGGATGGACTTGGATGCACATTCCAATTTGAGAAATACCAGCCTACAGGATGGACGCAGGATTCCGACACAATTATTCGGTTCTCTGGTCTTTTCCTCTGCTACTGGAAGGACAGTATCTTATTGGTTGGCCATTAGGTAGCACCGTGTGCACACCAGGCCTTCAGGCATGCAGAGACTGACCCTTCACCCAGCCAGTCAGCGGGGACAGGGCACTGACATCTGGTCTCACTCTTGATCTTCTCACTAACGGATATGCCCTTCTGGGAGACTCATCTGCAATCACCTGACTGCACTTCAGCCTCCTCACCTATAACCTGAGAACCTGAGACCTGACCAGACAGAGGCAGGAGCACTGCACTCAACAACGGGGACCCCACCCCCCACTCCACGTACAGCACTCTTATGTAAAACTACATCATTTAATCTTCCGACTACTCGGGGCTAGACACCATAGTGGCCTCCACTTCCTTTTGAGGAGTCTAATGGAGATTAATTCACTGGCCCAGGTCACATAGCTAGAAGATGGCAGAATGGAACATGAACAAGTTCTTAGGCTGGTTTTGTGGTTGTGTGCTGCTGCCCCCAGGTAGAGATCCTGATAAACCTGGAATCCTTTTCCTAGAGGAATGTTTAACCTGGTGGAGAAGCCCCACAGGCAGCTGTGAAAGCAGCCTTCAATTACCTGAAGGAGTTTCTCATAGGAGAATCAATGAGCCTCAGCCGTAGGGTGAGTTCTCAAGGACAGAACTCACACCAGGGAGAGGAAGTGAGATAGACAGGGTTTACTCAGAAATAGAGAAGAATGTCTTACCAGCTGAGCGTCCTTCCAATGGATGTATGCAACAGAGGCCGCACGCCTGCAAGGCGGGGGTTATGTGGAAGGGCTTGAGGCCTCAGAGGCACCAAAATGATCCAGAAAACTTGTTTTAGTACAATTTTGCAATGAAAGATACAGCAGTGGTATACAACTCTGATACGCTTGGCATGCAGTAGTCATTTAATTAATATTTGCTGGATGAATGAATGTAACAGGGATGAGGAGAACCAGATATATCCCTGACTTTATCTCCATCATATACATACATGTAAGACTCTGTAAGACTCTGTAAGTCTTGCTTTTCTTGTACAATGAGATCCATGGGCTTATAAATTTCTCCATGTGACATTTTTTTTCCCCTACCTATAACACCTGTTATATTTGCCTCTGTCCCCACAGGCTCTAGGATGGGTCTGTGCATGTAACAGGTGAAAGCACAGATATACAAGTCCTGAAAAGGGGGAGACCAGGAACACCCATTTACCGAGCCCCTACTCGTGTGCCATGTGCCGATCTGTGTATTTCAAATGGATTATCTCGAATAATCCAGACACCAACACTCTTAGGCAGAGATTTTTCATCCCCAATTTACAGAGATAAAAACTGAAGCTGAGAGGCTGACTGCCATTGACTCAAGAGTTGACAGCTAATAGGTGGCCTAGTTCCTGTTTGCAAATGATCATCATCATCGTTAATAGCTGCTTAAGTTCTAGGCATCTCGGGTCCTCTTCATATTTCTAAGACACAGTATTCAAACTGTGCCGATTTACCAGAATGAAAGAAAGAATTCAGTCCTAAGACCGTTTTCCCTTATACATACAATAAGTATGTGTCCATTCCTCTGTGAGTGCCAAGCATGGTGTTAGGTACAAGTGGCCTGGAAACAGCTGCTAGATAACGTCCAGTTATTAATTAACTAGAAACGGCCTCAGAGCATGAAGTAGTGTACCTAAGCGTCAGTACAGGGCAAGACATGTGAAAGATTAGGGCACAAGATGTACTTATTGGCTCACAGGCTGGATTTCAAGGTCTTTCAGTGGGGGAAATAAAAAAAGGTAAAAATATTTAGAACAAAGAAACACCAAGCAGATGTAGAGACCACTGGAGAGAAGGGGTAAAAACCCAAAACATCATTGAGCATCCTGGGAGGAGTGAGGGGCTGAGGTCCAGCCACTAAGCACGGATATCGGTCTTTCAGGAGCAAACAGATGTTCTTTTTATTAGCAAAGACAAGAGTTGTTCAGCCTTTTTAGGTACCTATAAAAATCTGGATAATTTTAAGCTATTCTAATAGCTGCCTGACAATTTTATTAACATTGTCAGCCGCCGGGTGGCCCCGTCCACGCCTGGAAGAACGAGTCCTCACTTGGGACTATTCATATCAGCTGAGTTCTATTCGGAACACCTTCCTGTTTTTAAATTAGCTAGACAATGAAGAGGCTGTCTGCCCATATGGCCCTTGGATACTCTGTGACAGGCTGCCTCTGCTGGCATGCAATTCCCTTTCTCAGGGGCGAAGAAGCCATCGGAGCTTTGAAATTAGGCAGTGCTCCGAGCCTCAGTTTCGTAAAACAACGGATGTAAAGCACCCAGACTTTGTGGATTTTTACCAGTAATAAACAGGATTATATAAAGTAGAGAAAAGTTAGCCCAGGGACTGGCACTTGGTGTTCAATAAATGTTGTTTCTTTCTCATGGCTTCTAAAGCCATTTGAAGAACCTAGATGGTGAGGCTCCGTGTTAAGCAGTGATATGCAGCTTAAGAATCTTCTGAATTATCCTACTATTTATTACTGTTATTAATAGAACGTTTATGTAATACTGTGTTAAGAACTATGTTAGATGTTTGTGTGCATTATACGATTTCAGCTCCCAACAATTCTATGAGGGACTAAGTATTGTCATCCCCATTTTATTTACAAGAAAACAGAAGCCCACAATTATTTAGTAACCTTCTTAAGACCAGTTGGTTAAGCGCCAAGGTCAGAATCTCCCATCCAAGGATATGCTTCGGTGTTTTTTAATTACTCATCGTGCTGAGCATTTGGTGAGCCCATTCAATCTAGAAATGCATGCTTTTTTCAAAAAAGGAAAAAATCCTCATCGCCTATTAATCAGATATGGGAAACCCTAATTAATTAATCCTCTAATTATCTTCCATCTCCTACTTTCTAGATCTTTGTCTTTTGGTATTATTTTAAGGAGAACTCTCCACCTTGTCTTCTAGCTTTTGATCCTTTCTTAGCGTCAGGTCTCATGTCTTTAATTTCCTAGAGTTCTTCCTTGTTTTTTGAATGTTCCTCTTTTTATGTGGGATCCTGCTCATGTTTTATGACTGAAATAGCTGTTTTCTCTCTATGAGGAGATTAATTTCAGCTTTTTAAAGTTTTCTGCTCCTCTCTGCCTTATCTCTGTTTCTTACCCCTTCCTTTCTTCAATTTCAATTTGTCCTTTTCAATTCCAATACTGGCCTCTTACTTTTATATGAGTTTTCCTCCAGCGTCTACTGGCTTCCCATGTGAGCACGGCACTAAAGATGGCTTGATAGCTTTGAGTTTGTGGGTGGACTTTATCTTCTTTTCCCAGCTTTACTGAGATATACTTGACACAAAACATTGTGTAAGTTTGAGGGGTACCGTGTTGATTTGATACATTTATAAGTTGTAAAATGATTACATCACAGTATTAGCTAACACTTCTATCCCGTCACATAGCTACTGTTTCTTTTTCGTGGGGGGGGGGGCATCTAAGATCTACTCTCTTAGCAACATTCAAGTATACGATACAGTGTTATGAACTATAATCACCCTGCTGTGCACTAGATCCCCAAACTTGTTAATCTTACAACCGTAAGTTCATACCCTTTGACCAATACCTCACGTGGGTGGGTCTTGGCTGTTGGCCTTCACTAAAGGGGGATGAAGCAAGTCACGGCCTTTTACTGAGTCCATCCATCAGGGTCCCAGCTCAGAGGGACCCATGCAGAGGCACCTTAATAAAGGGCTAGCCAGGTATGGGGAACTGTAAATGCCAGAAGGGAATACTGAGAGACCACATAAATAGCACCCACAAGTGACGACTGCCATTCCTGGGGCTGGGACAACAAAGGGAAGGGATTAGGATTACTAGACTTTAGGAGCTTGGAAGCGGGGTGGGGCCCAGACCTAGGACCCAGGCCTCCGAGAAAGGGGCACCATAACGCAGGCGTGGGGAAGGGATGGACTGAAACTGGAATGAACTGCACACTAGGTAAGGAAGCCCTGCTGGGATGGTTCTGCCAGAAACAGAAAGCAGAAAAGCAGGAGCAACCTGCTTTTTTTCCCACCAGCCTCAGTTTCCCTCTAGTGCCCCTATTTTCAGAACCTCACAAGCGCGACTGCCAATACAGTCATGCGTTGCTTAACGAAGGGATATGTTCTGAGAAACACGTCGTTAGGTGATTCCGTCGTGTAAACATCATAGAGTGTACTTACACAAACCTAGATGGTGTAGCCTACTACACACCAAGGCTACATGGTACCAATCTTATGGGACCACTGTCGTATACGTGGTCCGTCGTTGACTGAAACATCATTATGCGCCACACGACCGTACTGAAATGTTAGAAGAGTCCTGGCCCCAGTATCTCAGTGCCGAGTCCAGAAGGGTGGGTTTGAAACTGAGAGTAATAACTTAAAATTACCTTACATGAGCACAGTGGGGGTATCCCTAATGTCAGTACCAGACTCTGGGGCTGGGCTATTTCCCCAGAGACATACAATTTCTTGTCTGGAGGATATGAAACTGGCCTCAACTCTTCTGAGCTCTGAGCAGAGGAGGGGGCTGAAGGGTTTTCCCTTTCAGGACACAGATGTTCAGGCAATCTCCCTACTTTCACTCCAGTGCCTTGCCCCAACCCCATCTGTGCACGATGAGCAGTGTCCAGAGCCACGTGGGTACAGTGTGTCCCAAGAGAGAAGCTCCAGCACCGTGTGGGGTTCAGGGAGGAACATCTGCCTGGCTGCATGGGCTGAAGAAAGGGTTAGGGTTCCAAGTGTTTCTTATAGAGACTATGGACCAAGTGTTTCATGTACACTCCCATTCCACACTGCATTGGGGGTAACCTGGAACCTCTCTTGGCTGAGCCTCGTATGGGGTGATCAGAGTCAAGGAGCTCAACTGCTGTCTTGATGCCCAACAGGATCGCTGCTCTGTGATGCCAGCACCCACTCCTCCATCTGCATCCCTGCTCCCCAAACTTACTGACGTCCATTGTCTGCTGTTCTCGTCTCCCATTGTCTTTGTCCTTGTGAACCTAAGTCTTTTTCTTTATTTCTCTGCTTCCATTTTAGTGGGCTATGGGAAGGCATGGAAATAAGCCCATGTGTCCAATCTGCCATGTTTTATAATTCACATTTAAAAAAAATGTACGTGTGGGTCACGTAACACATATGTGCAAGCCAAATTTGTCCTCTGGGCCATTGCCTCCAACATCTGCAAGGCATTACGATACCGTACTCTGAACAAGGGAAAGCCAAAATAATTTGGGTCATTTTGCTTGGAAAGAGAAGGCTGAGGAACAAACTAATGGTCGAGAAGAGACCATTTGAGGACACGCTGCAGCTGTTCTCTTGCTCTGAGAACAGAATGAAAGGGCATGAGCATAAAAGTACAACATGAGGGATTTTAACCAGATATGAAAAATTATCTCTCACTTGCACTAATGTTGCGGCTACACTGGTCTCCCCGTCTGCAATCTCTCCCTCTATAAACGCCTTCTGTACTGTTCATTTCCCTTCTCTGATTTAGGACTTTTAAATATAACAGAGCATACATTCAAGTTTTCAATCGTTTATCAATTAATTATGGAATGCTAACCATGCTGGAGCCCGTGCCAGGCATTGGGGAGACATAATAAACCGAACAGATAAGGTTCTTCCCCTTCAGAGATTATAGCTTAGCCAGAAACAAAGACAAGTCAACAGCCTTTTCAATAAAACGTAAATCCGATCTGTGATTAGCTCTCTTATCTCATCTTTGTCTACGTCCATAGATAAATCTGGCCCCACTACGTGCCAGGTAGTTGGCTAAGCCCCATATTAAAGCATATGTACACGATCCTCACCGTAACCCGATGAGGTTGTTACTTCACGGACCATTATTCCCATTTACTCCCATTTTTAAACGTGAGGCTTAAAGAAGTAAATCCCAAAGCCCATTTAGGTACTGTATTAATTTCATAATTGCTGTAACAAATTACCACCATCTTAGTGGCTTAAAACCACACAAATTTATTATCTTACAGTTCTGGAGGTAAGTACGAAACCTAATGAGACTAAAGTCAAGGTGTGACAGGGCTATGTTCTTCTGGGGAGAAAATCTGATTCCTTGCCCTTTTCAACTTCTAGTGAGTGCCTGTATTCCTTGGCATGTAGCCACTTCCTCTATCTTCAGAGAGCATCACTCCAATCTCTGCTTCCATCATCACATTGCTTTTCTCTGCAGTCAAATCTCCCTATCTCCCTCCTAGGAGGGTACTCTTAACCATTTTTACTCATCACACCTCTGACACCAAATGTATAGGTTTGTTCCTCACAGGAGCCAACTCTACAACTCTCCAAACAGCAGCCGGGCGTCCAACAATCCAATTCGATTCTGACACTAATTACCCAGAGTTAGCAGAGACCCCACAGTTTCAAGGGCTCCGTCCCACAAGACTGCCCCCACTTCAGACACCAGTTGGAAGTATAGGGTCCCCAGGTTACCCACGCTTCTGCCTAACTTGGCTACAAAGCTGGGGTTCCCACAACCCTCACTTTTCAGGTTCAATAATCTGCTAGAATGACTCACAAAACTCCGGAAAGTGCTGTACTTACTAATATTAGTTTATTATAAAAGGTTAAGCTCATGGACAGCCAAGTGGAAGAAACACACAGAGCAGAGCACGTGGGGAGGCGCACAGAATGCCCATGCCTTCTCTGGGGCTGCCACCCTTCCAGCACCTCCATGTGTTCACCAACCTGGAAGCTCACTGAATCCCCTCATTTAGGGGTTTTTATGGAGGTCTCATTGCACAGGCATGACTAATTAAATCATCGGCCATTGGTGATTAGCTCAGCCTCCAGCCCCTCTCTCCTTCTGGGAAGTGAGGATGGGGTGGGGTTTAAGGTCCCAACCTTCTAATCAGGCCTTGGTCTTTCTGGTGACCAACCCCATCCTAAAGCTATCTAGGGTCCACCAAGAGTGGCCTCATTAGAATAAAAGATACTCAGATTACCCACGAAATTCCAAGAAATTTAGGAGCTCTGTGTTAGGAACTGGGGACAAAGACCAAATATATATATATTTTATTATATCACAGACGCTCATTACATTTAGAGCTCACCCATAGAGTCCAGGATAATCTCCCCATCTCAAGATCCTTAACTTAATCACATCTGCAAAGTCCCCTCTGCCATACAGGTTAACTTACACAGGTTCTGGGGATTAGGATGAGGACTCCTTTGGGGGTATTACTCAGCGCACCACAGGCAGAAAGAAGAGTGTCTGGGATTGAGACCTGAGTCTTGCCTCCTAAGGCCAAGTATTTAACAACCCTGCATGCCTGCTCCCCCATAAACCCTGAGCTTTGGCCACATCCATGATCACTGTGCCCCAAATCTTCCCTGCAGGTCATTCCTCCATGCCTTTTCCAAGGCGTTGCTTTTGCCTGGAATACCCATCTAGTTAGTCCCCTCACAAACTCCTACTTAACCTTCAAAGCCCAGCTCAAGTGCTTCCGCTATGTATCCTTTTCCAGCCACTCCTGAGGAGAACTGGTTCTCCATCTTCACTGCCTCCGCAGCACTTTGGTAAACTCTCTGCATGGGCAACGACCACATAACCTGGCAGCTATCTCTGCTTCCTCCCTCCCCTTCTCCATTTATACAGGAATTCCTCAGAAACAATCCCTCCCTTTCTTGTGCATTGTTTAATATCTTCCATGTCCAACATTACCTGGCATTTGATACACGTTCCTGAATTGAAATTAGTTTAAAAATAAATGAATTGCATTATCAAGGCAGATTGTGCAATCTCCCCCAAAGATTAATGAAAAAAGAGAATCGAGCCACATTTTTTCCCCATCAATTTCCTGAGTCCAATGCTGAGCATTATATGAGTTGCTAGGAATACAGAGATGAATAAAACACGACACTTGCCTGGGAAGAAAGGAAAATGAGACACATGGAATCTCCTACTACGTGCCAGCCACTGTGTTCGGCACTGCCACACACATTAGCTCATTTAAGCAGAAGTCTGCCAGACGAGAGGGAGGCAGCCTAAATGAAATCTCCATGGCCCCTTGCAGCACATGGATTCTGGAAAATGAATTTATGATCTCCTCTCTGATTACTGGCAGCTTTGCTGAATTTCTGAATGCTTAATACAGAGTTAAAAGTCATCTGAGGACAACTTGCAGTCCTAAAATGTTTTAGAAACTAGGGTTTGCAACACTTTAGGGGGTTGCAAAAATAATTTAGGGGATTTGACAAGCATTTTAAAAATTAAAATACATCAAATAAATTGGAAGAGAAATATAAAAATTCATTGAAAATAGTAAGGTTAAGGACTGTTTTACGAAAATACTGTTTTAGTTGCACATCTACGTAATGTGTCTGTATATATGTATACATATGTATAGATGTACACACACACACACACACACACATATTCATTGGAGTGTCATGTAAAATATATTTCTCACTGTAGGATGCAGCCAAAAAGGTAAGAAAAGTACCGATGATCCTCTGTCTACATTTAGATACAAATAGCAAGCAAGGTGGCAACGGACAACTGCCAGCTCTTTTAATAAAAGGCCTGGCAGGTAAACTCCACAAGCCCACAGGCATCTGCACTTCACACTCACCCCACTGCCATCCCTGAGGACTGGGACATTCTTGTAATAAAGGAGCCCGTGGGGTTCCCACGTGAGCCCAAGGTGGGAAGTGACCCGCTCAAGTATATCTCCTTCTATTACCTAGGCCGGCCTGACAAACTTACATGGAAAGTTCCTTTAAACAGCTGACAATGGGATTTCCTTCTGATTGCCACAATCAAGATCAGATTATCCTGAAATGGTCTAATTAAATCCCCTGAATTCTGAAGATCTGTAGTCCTCAGGAAAAAACACAGGCTTTGGAGTTCTGCTGCCCTGAGATAAAATTCCCATCTCTGCCACTTGTTGGCCATGTGACCACAGTTCCCTCAGCAGTGGTACGGGCAGTGGGCCTGGTGTGAGGGGGACACCCTTTAGTGCTGGGAAGGCCTACACAAAATACAAACTCAGGAAACATTAACACCTCCCGCCTTCCACTCCCCTTCCCTTTCTATATTTGCAGAGAAGTTAAAAAATAATCACATGCCAACTACACTAATGAGTCAAGGAGGACGACCGCTGAGAAAATGGCATTTCTCCTCCTTCGGCAAAAGCAACAGAGCCACGTGACCCTCCATTCTGTGGCTGGGGCGCCGTGTGCCTGGGCCTTGCCAAGTTCCCCTGTGCTGTGTGCCAGCTGAAAGTGGGGAGCTGCCCTAGCGCCAGCCCCAGCTGTGAGTACCTGATCCCATGACCAGCCCAGCCTGACCTTTCTGGTATTTATGATGTCGGACTGGATTTTGATTGCTGTTTGAGCTCTTGACACAAAATAAACAGGTTGGCACTTTTCCCTGGGAGGCATGAGTGCCAGGATTTTCACCCCATCTCCAAACACTTCTCCTGAATACCACCCTGTCCCACCACCCCCGTGACAAAACAGCCAACACAACATCTCTTTTGTTGCAGCAGCCAGAAGATCCCAGGTCCATCCCTTTCGGCCAGGGATTCTCAGCCCTGGCTGCACTTGAGCATCACACAAGGGGCTTGTAAAGATACGGACGGCCAGTGTCAAGATCAGAGATTCTGACTTGGTTGGTACAAGGTAGGGCTGGCATCATTCTTCTTACAGAGCTCCCCAGATGATTCTAACTTGCAGCCAGTGCTGAAGACAATTGCATTTGGGAGAAGAGAAGGAAACAAAGAGGCAGATGATGTGGTCCAATCCTTAGGCGAGCCTCTCTGAACTGGGAGAGAAGGTGTCTCTTCTCATCTGAGGGATGTACAGCAAGGAGAGGTTAACTGGCTCATCCAAGACCACACAGCCAAAGCTGGGACTTGAACAGAGGGCCATCTGACTCTTTCTGTAGCCATGACATCGCACTGTCGAGCTCAGAGCGTCTACAGAGGTCTGTATGTGAGCAGCCTCAGGGCCACAGCCTTACAATGTTCAAAAGAGAGGGCTAGCATTTTGCTATTATTTAGAATATCAAAAAACAGCTGGAAACAGCCCAAGAACCCAAAACAGAAGGCCCGAAAAGATAAATAATAATATAGCCATACCATGGAATACCAGGAAGCATAAAAAATGACACAGCGCTTAACAAGGGAAAATGGTAGCAATACGTAGTTAAGAGGGAAAAAATTAGTATGCAAACAGTACTATAATATGATCCTAATTTCATTAAAAAATAAGCAATTTTATATGTACAGAAAAGTATCTGAAAGAAAATACACTAAAATATTAACAACACTCAACTCCAGGTAGCAGAAATACAGGAGGAGTTTTATTTTCTTCTTTGTGCTGATATGAACACACATTGTTTTATTCATGACACACACACATAAAGTGTCAGTCTAGTGAACCTTAGTGAATCAGTCTAGTGAACCTTAACAGACAGAGCAGTCTATTCTTGAAAGGGTCTAGTAAATTCTTGTTTTTGCCTCTGGAGATAAAGCTCTTTCACTATGACAATAATGCCTAGCGGGCATCTTTATGCTGCCTGCCCCTCTCCTGTCTGGAGCCCTCTTCTTACCGTTCTATAAAGAAAATATATTTTCTTTCTCAAAAGTAAAAAAAAAAAAATTACAGAGCTGATGTCATGGGCTATCAGTGCATCTCTAAAAAACTAAGTCAGAGAAACAAACATCTGGGGATGAGCACCTACTGCGTGCTGCTCAAAAAGTATCAGGAAGTATTCAAAAGCTCACGTCCCATTGCACTTGCTTCCATGTCTCTCTGCAGGCATAGAGGCTAGAATCTAGCATAGATTTGGAAGCCAAATGTGATGTTTTGAGATTCTCACTGGGCTGAGCCAGCGGGTTACTGTTCACTATTTGGAGATCTCAATTCCCGTGGGAACCCTGTTTGGGGGATGATTCCATCATTCTCCTTCACTCTGTGTCTCCATTCCTGCCCCAGACAGTGTTTCATGCCTGGATATATCCTCAGTCCTTCAAGTCCCCTTGCTGACTCCAGAGCATCTGTGATTTGCTACTTTATAGGAGTAGAAAGGGAAAAAAAGGTTTTGTAGAATCCGAGGAGCCACAGAGGCTGAAGATCTAACGTTGTTTCTTCAATCACTAATTTGTGAGCATCTACTAGGCTTGATTGGGATACACCTTGAAGACAGAGCTGGCAGGACCTACCGGCAGATAAATGCACGGTGTGAGGCAAGAGAAACATCAAAGGGACTCCTGCTTTATATGGTTCAGACTCTGCCTATGACAGTGTGGATTTGTATCAGATTCGTAGACCTGAAAGGAACACTGAGATCATCAATCAAACCCATTTATTTTCACAGATTCATTCATTCCTTCACCAGTGCTTCAATAAATACTTATTGAACAGATGTCCTTGGACCAGAAAGGTAGACTGACTCGCCTAAGGCTGGTAACGGTAAAACAGAGACTTGCTCCGAGGTTAAGCCCTCTTACAACTGCATCGCACAAATTAAAGATCTTCTGGACCCTTCTTTACCTTTGCAACAAAAAGCACTGAACTAGTTCTCGATCTCTAAGATCTCTTCCAGTCCGTATCTTCCACGTGTGCCTGTCAGTGAGGCCGCTACAAAACCTCTTTTGTTTCCAACTGCTTCCGTGCGAGACTGGAAAGAAATTTTATCTTTCCGCATGTCACCTTTTCACTTTGACAAACACTGATTTATTTTCTAATCGGCGTCCCAGGAAGGCACACACCTAATCTGCTTCAATGATGACACAGTTAATTAGGCCAAACAAGGAGGAAAGCACAGAAGAGAGTTCAAGCGGAAGCCACCACTTACCATGACAGCGGCCAGTTTCCCAGGGAAGAGTAATTTGCAAAAGGGAAGATCCAGGAGATATTCAGCTAGGTCGGACTTTTAATGTAGGTCACACTTGTGGATAAACAGGCTCCAAAACCTACTTTTGCATCTAGACAGAATAACCCTCCAACATGCTAAAGAGAATTTGTTCACATACCCCAAATTTACAATTGTCTATTATAGGCCAGTTCTGGTCACGGAGGAGACAAAAGAGAAAGCTTTACTTAGAACAGGTTCTGTTAGCCAGTGTGCTTCTTAAGGCTGGAAGTGACAGAAATTTAAACTGACTTAAGACATTAAAAAAGGGAAATTTTGCTTCAGGCATGGCTGGCACTAAGGACTACAATACAGTATAATCTGGAATCTGTCTCTCTGCTCAGGCTCTCAGATGTGCTTCTGCTCTCAGACAAAGTGGCTGTGCAGGGAAGAGGTTATGCAGCCGACCTGAGACTGCTTGTCCCTAAAAGGCCGGCTTGCAAAGTGGGCCCTTGGCTGGCCTGTGTGAACTTGGGTTCCAGGAAGGTTCCCGCTGTTCTCTGGTGAGAATGGCCCACTGTGTCTAAACCGTTTGTGCAAACATTATAGTTTATGAAGAACACTTGCTTTCCTTCGGAGTCTGGAATTTTGCTATGTGCTAGGTAGAGGGTGCCTACGTGACCAGCCCCCCGTAAAAATCCGGGGTGCTGAGTTTCTAATGAGTTTTCCTGGCGGACAGCATTTCACACATGTTGCCACAACTCATTGCTGGAAGAAATAAGCGTGTCTGTCCATGTGACTCCGCTGGGAGAGGACTCTGGAAGCCTGAGCTTAGTAACCTCTGGACTTCACCCCATGAGCCTTTTTCCTCTGCTGATTTTGCTCTATGTCCTTTCGTTGTAAAAAGTCATAGCCACGCGTAAGACTCTATGCTAAGTCCTGTGAGTCCTCCTGGCGAACCACTGAATCTAGGGGTGGTCTCGGGGACATGTGACACAGTGGCTAAATGACTGATGGAGGTTCCAGTCTCATCTCCTCATAGTTTAGCAACCGTAGTGGAAAATCTTTCCCAGAAGTTCCAGCAAAAATCCTTGGCCTAACGCTCATTAGGTCTGATTAACTTAGCTTGGGGCACATAACTACCTTGAACCAATCACCAGAGCCAGAGATGGCTGTGCTCCTGTTGCTGGCCAGACTGGGTCATGCCCTTATCCCTGCAGCCAGGGATGGGATCGTCACCCCTGACACACACCGAAAACCAGTGAAGACATGGAGAGGCCTGGTTTTTGAAAGAAAAAGAGACGTTCTGCTGATGTTAGTGGAACCGGGACATGGATACTTAGCAGGCAACATAGAACTTCTACCACAGTGGAGCACAAATGTAGTCGATTTTGAGGAAGCATTTGCTATAGTTAAAACATCAACCACCCCTACAACAACCAAATCACAGAGATAGACGAACTGAACTCATTTTCTCATGCTAAATCTATGCTGCTTCTTGTATTTCCCACCCAATCTGCTTAAACTGGAAAACTAGGGTCATCTACAAATCTTTTCTCTCTTTACCATACCTTATCTGGACACCCATTTCTAATCCTTAAATAGAACTTGATTCTGTTGCTGCATCCCACCTCCACCTTAGTTCAGGCAAGGACTGTTTCTTGGATTACTGACATGGTCGCCTAATTGGACTCTGTTTTGGTTTTGCACCATCCAACCCATTCCCTTGATGCAGCACAACTGTCCTTCTCTACTGAGGACTAACTGGTCTGACTAGACCGCTCTTCGCCGTAGAGACTGTCAATGGATTCTCACTGTCTCCTGGAAAAGCCCAAACTCCTTGGTGTGGCATGCCATGCCAAACTCTCCACGATGTAGCTCCTGCCTACTTTTCAATCTTCCATCACCTTCCCAATCCATCCTCCCATAGTCAATCCTTTGTACAAAATATCCCAGCCATAGGGAACCCCTGAAGTTCAGCTAACACACTATGTTGTTGCATGACTTTGGTCCATTCTGTTCTCTCTGCTTGGAATGGCCCAATCCTTTTTTTCCCATGAGGAGATCTCCAGCCAATCCACAAGACCAATTTATCTTATGTTGTGGGTGATGTCTTCCCCAGTCCCTGGACAAAGTTAATTACTCTCTCCACGGTGGCACCACAGTGCTCGGTATATGCCCCCCTATCTCTCACTACACTCCTTTGTTAGAATTTGCCCTTCTGAATTCTCAATTAGAGTATCATTTCCATGAAGGCAGGAGTACTATCTTATCCATCCATACAACTCAGTACTGACTTAGAGACTGACAAGGAGAGGTACGTAAAAATCTGTGGACTGAATCAACAAATGAAAGAAACAGGTTGTGATCATGCTCTCCCACTTACTAGTTAAATGATTTGGGTATGTTATTTAACCTTTTTAAGCGTTGGTTTTTTTCTTGTAGAATGAGGATTGGACTATCCATCTGTCAGGATTATTGCAAGGATGAAAGGAGCTAACGTGTAGAACATCTAGACTTTATGCACAGTCTGGACTGTACCAGGCATCTTATAAACGCAAACTGTCCCTCAAATGTACCATACTAATGTAAGATTTAAATAATAAGGGAAACTGGGGGCAAGGTATATGGGAACTCTGTACTGTCTTCATAATGTCTATAAATCAAAAACTGTTCCAAAATTTAAAAGTGCACTTAAAAAAACAAAAAAGTAAGTTCCATCCCTGCCAACCAACACTCCCGTCACTCCTCCTCCCAAAGCCCTTCAAGGGTTCTCCCCTTTTTTTACATACTGCTATCACATCATTTCAAAAACAAAAAGAGGATTATTGGCTGGATTTGGGGAATCTTTTCTTTTTAGTCTTATAAGAATTTTTGCTATCATAGGATATGACCTGGGGTCTCTTGACATCTAAGCAGTAAAGAGAAGCCCCAAATTGTCATGCCTTCTTTGTCCCTGAGACTCATCAAAAGGCAAACAGGAAAACAGAAACCAGAGCTTCCTTTTTTTTTTTTAATTTTTTTGAGGAAGATCAGTCCTGAGCTAACATCCATGCCAATCCTCCTCTTTTTGCTGAGGAAGACCGGCTCTGAGCTAACATCTATTGCCAATCCTCCTCCTTTTTTTCCTCAAAGCCCCAGTAGATAGTTGTATGTCATAGTTGCACATCCTTCTAGTCGCTGTATGTGGGACGCGGCCTCAGCATGGCCGGAGAAGCGGTGTGTTGGTGCGCACCCGGGATCCGAACCCGGGCCACCAGCAGCGGAGCGTGTGCACTTAACCGCTAAGCTACAGGGCTCGCCCCCAGATCTTCCTTTTCTAATGGAGATAGTTGTTAATGAAAAAAACATCCTTTTGCTTCTAGGGAAGCTGGTGATTCTACTTGGTCCTCTGCTGGCCAACAGTGTTCCCTTAAATGGCCCCTCCATCCATCTCAATAAGGAAACTGCACACATGACTCTGCCCACCGCACTCTTCCAGATGGGCAAGCCCAGCGCACGGCGTGGAGAAGAGAAGAGCTATTTATCTTTCTTGACAGGACATGTCCATCCTTGTCATATATTAGATGCTGCTACTAATCTATGTATACGCATTTAGGAGAAAAAAAAAATGTGTGTCCTTGCAATAGTCACAGAATGACACACACCGATTTCCTCTCTTTGTGAGTATGCAGATGAGCAGCAAGTTGGTCCCTCTTGTAATTTTGAGGGAAGATCATAAATTCCAGTGGGTTCTACCTGAATCTGTGGCCTTCCATGGAAAGGAATGAAATTGAGTCAATCATACTTCCCCTTGATAGCATGCATCCTTCCAGGTACAGGGGAATGAATGCATTTATTTATCTTCTGCAAGAAGAAATTCACTACTGGCTGTTCAACTAGCTGTAGCCTTAGAAGAAGAGAAAATTCACAGTTCAAGCATCTTTGAGGCTAATGTTGAGTATAAACAAGAAGGGAAAGGAAGTCTGAAGCACACGCAACAGGAGCTTGAGCACAGGGCTGATTCAGAAAGTCATTCAAAGGGAACATGGTTGGGGGGGTCTCCAAGACATGAACAGATAAGCTGTAGAAAGTTCAGGTTTCATTTCTTCTTTTGGGCCAGTCATTATCAAGCACTTACAACCATCATCACCACCACCACCTGACTGATCCTACACATTTTCATCAGTAATCGTTGGCCACTAAGGAAGTGGTGCTCAACAGAGAAAGATATAGCCCGTCAGGGGACATTTGGTGATACCTGGAGATATTTTTGGTTCTCACAGCTGGGAACCAGGGATGGGGATGGGGGTGGGGGTGGGGGTGGGGGTGCTCCTGGCATCTAGTGGGTAGAGGCCAGGGATGCACAGGACAGCTCTCCACAATGAATTATCCAGCCCTAAATGTCAACAACACCAAATGGAGAAACCCTGTACTAAAGCAATGATTCTCGAGTCACTGGTGGTGTTGGGCTGTTGTTGGAGGATGGAAGTGGGCCTTGGACCTGTGCGATCTGGAAAGACTCTACAGGTAATTCTGATCCTGAAAGCCAGCCTCCACCTGCAATTCAGAATTACTGCTCATAGACCACAGTTGTAAATGATCATTAGGTTACTGCTTGGCTCTCACATGCCTATTAATCCAATTTCGTATATAGACTAGGAGTAGAGCTAACCTTCATTTAAGGCCCCTTTGGCCAAGATACGTGTAGAACAAACAAGAAAAAAAACTTGGGGGCCAACCCAGTGGCGTAGCCAGTTAGGATCCTGGGTGTGGACCTACTCACGTCTCATCAAGCCATGCTGAGGTGGCGTCCCACAAAGAAGAGCTACAACTCTACAACTATGACAAACAACTATGTACTGGGGCTTTGGGGAGAAAAGAAAAAGAGGAAGATTGGCAACAGATGTTAGTGCAGGGCCAATGTCCCTCAAAAACAAAACAAAACAAAACAAAACCAGCTTCTTTTCTGAGCACATGATTCTAACGATAGGCTTTGTCTTTGTCTCCATAAATTCATTCAAGTATTTGCTTCTTGCCGCCTCCTACTACCTGTCTCTCACTGTCATCCCCACTAAGTCCCTCATGCTTTTATTTAGTCTCAATCTGCTCCCTCACCCTCAATTCCCCCAGAATGACCTAGAACAGCCCTATCCCCTCTATGCATCCACAGTAGCTACATCCACAATCAAAATCTCCTTGACTCAAGGCAGCTGATATCAGCTAAGTGTTAGAAAAGCAATCTAGCTAAATAATTCACATTAATGGCAGGTAACCCTAAAATGTTGCCAGAAGTATCTGATTTTTTCAAAGAAGGATAAGTTAGTCACATGAATTTCTAATGGACGGAGCATTGGAGAGCATAACTTGTGTGTCTGGTACTAAGTAACTGCTCAGTAAATATTTACTGAATGTCTGAACAAGTGAGAAAAGACTTCCGGGCAGAGCTGCTCCCTGTAGTTTTAGGTATAATCCTCAAGCTTTTCAATCTCTAAAATTTTCAAAAAATCCACAATGTTCCATGACCCCGTGTCCCTTGACTTCCCCTCTCTCCATGCCCACAACATATATAAAGATTCACTTCCAGGAAACAAGCAGTGGATCTCCACAATGGAAGGCTCATCAGGAGATGGTAACCATTCCCACGTGTAAGATGCAAGGGAGGTATTTACCAAAAATAGCAATAGCACAAATGTCCCAACACACTGTGGTCACACAATAAAAGGTAATCAAGGAGTGGTCTACTAAGACCCTAAACTCCTTCTCTTTTACTGATTCTAATCAGCCTCCCAATTCAGCTCACTCTACACCAGTCTAGGGCCCTCCCCACCCTCCATCTCTCCTCCACCACTCCAAGATAAAAGGAAAAGCTAGAGAAATAATACTAATAAAATAATAACACCACATTTTCTGGATTCCATGACGCCACTGACTGTAGGATAGATCAAAACATTTTCCAGGAGAAAAAGACCATCTGTCAAGTTGCTTTTGTAAGTCACATCTCAATTTCAGAAATGGTAAAATGTGAAAAACCTTACACTGAAGAACTGGGATAATATAACAAATACCCGCAAAGTACTAGGCGAATTACATATTTGCTTCCGAAGTATTCTTCCCATTGAGATGGAGAAATTGAAGTGTAAATTGCATGTCAGAGCCAGGCCTCAAACCCACGTCTGGGACTGTCATGCTCCATACCCTGTGCTCTCCCCACTGAGACACGCAGCCGGCTCTTTCCAATTAGGACAAAATCCTCTTAATCTTACGTGACCAGCCCCCCCAACCCAGGCCCCCCTCCTCCATATCGATGGAGGATATTTGGGGAAATTTCCTTAAGTCATGGAGGACTAATACTGTCTCCTCTAATATCCAGGGCCTCGCATCCTAAATCTTTTAGATATGTAGACAGCTGCCTTACTGTGATGACAATAAAATGACTCTAATGTTAGTAACAGCAGCAGCTAAACACTGCTAGTGCTTACTCTGTGTCGGCCACTGTGCTAAGACCTCTGTGTGTATCATCTCACATCACCCCCACAGCAAGCAACATACCCGAGGAGTATTATTAACCCAATTTTGCCAGTAGGAAACAGAGGTTCTGAGATCTGAGTAGTGCCAAGGTTACCAAGATGGTAAGAGGATGAGGAGCACCCCAAAGGAAAGGCCCTGGACTTCTCTGTCCCGCCACCCAGGAGTACACTTGAGTTGGGTAAGGAAGAGAGAGAAGAAATATTCACAGCCACTTCTAGAAATGTGTCTTTCCTCTTTCCTTTTGAGCCTCCAAGTGTCCTCCAGCTCACTTTGCAGAGAGCCTGGACCCCTGTGCATTTAGGAAAGCCACACAATTGACAGAAGTCCCATCTGCCTAGTAAGGGTGTCCTGGAGATGTGTCAGCGTGGCTGCTCTGCCCCATCCCGGGAGCAGTGCAGACCCAGGCACCAGGAGACAGCTGCCTCGACAATGCAGTGGCAATTTGAGGCAGGAGGGGACATCACTCACTGGCCATGGGCTCTGCACTCAGGGGCTCCTGACACAATGAGGGTGAGTTCAGTGATCCTTCCTCTGATGACTTCTGCTCAGCATTCCTTCTGCTCCTCCTCCTCGCTAATCACAGCTTTGCCAACCGCACCACGCCTAGCCTTTGGACTTGCTGATTACAGTCTGCCACCCCCCAATTAGCCTTCTATGAGATACAGCAAACCCAGCCACTCTCCCTCCAGGGCCAGGAGCCCCGGGATGAGCACCCCCGGAAACTCCATTGCGGCACACCTGGAAATCCAGAAAAGGAAACTGTAATAACCTGGTGAGAGCATCTATTTTGATACCCAAAAGCTCTATTTTCATTCCAAAAAGGAAACACCTAAAGATACCTCCAGCCCAGATCTTTTTTGTAAGATCCAGACCTGCTCATCCTCCGTGCGTCCCAAAGTGAACTCTTCACCCAGTGCAATCCAGTCTCCTTCCCCGGCTCATCTCTAGTCCACGTCCTTTGCCATAGGCCAAGGTCATATCCTGCCATAGGCCACTCTCACATCTGGCTTGCACAGGAGCAGTAGCTATGCTGCCTTATGTGCTGCCAAAACTTTCTTACCAAGTACTGGCTTCCTCATCTTTCAGAGCATCCCCCACACTGCAGCCAAAGGGAAATGTTCGAATCTGAAAATCTGAGCATATTTCTCTCGACCTGAAACTCTGAACCGTCTTTCAGTTACCTCTGGATAAAGCCTAAAGCTGTAATTTAAAAGACCCCTCCTACTTGCCTTATTTCCCACCCTGCACATCACCTAGAATCACATGCTTTATTTGTTCATTAATTTGACAACCACTGATGAGCACCCACTATCTGCCAGGCACTGCTCTAGGCACTGGGAAAGCATCGGGAACAAGACAGACAAAGATCCCTGCCCTCACAGCATTTCTGTGTTAGCAGGAAAGACATACAATAACCAGGTAAGGCCAGCCATGGCCCTGGTACCTGGGTCTGTGCCGCCTGTGGGGTGGGGCAGAGCAGCCGTCTTGATAAATAATTATAACCTAGATTAGAAGGTGATGGGTGCTCTAAAAAAACATGAAAAGAGCCAGATGACAGGGATGGGATGGTGCCTCAGCCTGCAGGATTAAAGGTAAGTCAGGGAAAAATCTCACCGAGAAACTGAGATTTGAGCAGAGACTTGAAGGGAGGTATGGCAGGAAGACGGGGAGAGATCTGGGACAAGCGTGCCCAGCAAAGGGACATCAGAGCAAAGCACCAAAGGCAGGAGCCCGCCTGGCCTGTTTGAGGCGATTTAATGCTTTTTCAGTGTTTGTTGGCACCATTCTCTCTCTGGACCTCAGGCCTCTGCGTATGGCATTTCCTCTAAGAGGGGTCCTGGAGGCTAATGTCTCCAGGCCTCTTCTCATCAGAAGCCTTCCTGATCCTCCCAACCCGCTTTCCCTAAAACGTGCTTCTCCCTCACCCTGAGTTCTCCCTTTCAAGGTACTTCCCGTGCTGTAATGTAAATGTGTGTTCAGTTGGATCTAGGATCTGTTGGTTAAGAGCGTGGGCTCTGAGGTCAGCCTGGCTTCAATCCAGGCTCTGCCACTAACTGGCTGGCTGATCTTGGGCAGGACACTTCAAGACATACCGGGGCTGAAGGAGACAGCCCAGTGCCTGACACATAAAAGCATTTCACAGAAATCAGCAACGTGAGGGCAGGACTGGGTCTGTCTTATTCACTATTCTATCCCCAGGGCCTCAAAAGATAATAAATTAATGCAAGAATGAGGGACAATGAAATGCGGGAGGCAGGGAGGGGGGAGCCCGGGAGGACAGGGAGGTGGGTGGGGCGGGGAGAGGCAGGGGCCCAGGGGCCTGGGAGGCAGGGAGGACAGGGAGGGAAGGCAGCAGGCAGGCTTCTGTTCCTCTCACTCGCAGGAGTTTCAGGCTGAAAAACAAGAAAACAAAGATGCAGAAGGAAGGAAGGGAATTATCCTTTATTAGGTACCGTGCAAAGCAGAGACATTTCCCAACTTCACCACCAGAATGAAGCCTATGGGGGAGTCGCTACTATATCATTCCTTCGCTTTTATAGAAAAACAACAAAAAAGACACTCAGGGAGGTTCAAAGATTTTTCTAATATAGTAAGAGAAGGCAGATCCACTTCCAAGTTCAATTGAAAAATAATTAAAACCTCTTCCCCACTTTTGCCAGGAACACAATTCTTGATGTTCTCCAATGGTGAGCATCTCAGCTTGTTAAACAGAAGAACCTCTCATCTAAGGAGGAAATCAAAGTGCTAGTTCCTGGATTCTGCCTGGAAGCCGCATGGACAACAGATGTGCAGAAGGAAGGAGCGTACGAGGAGGAGAGAGGAGGAAAGTAAGTAAAAGGCCATATGACTTTTCCAAGTGGAAAATCAACCAGGAATAAGAAGTTAAAAAACAAAACAAAGGGGCCGTTCCCGTGGCTTAGCAGTTAAGTGCGCGCGCTCCGCTACTGGCGGCCCGGGTTCAGATCCCGGGCGCGCACCGATGCACCGCTTCTCCGGCCATGCTGAGGCCGCGTCCCACATACAGCAACTAGAAGGATGTGCAGCTATGACATACAACTATCGACTGGGGCTTTGGGGAAAAAAAGAAGGAGGATTGGCAATAGATGTTAGCTCAGGGTCGGTCTTCCTCAGCAAAAAGAGGAGGATTAGTACAGATGTTAGCTCAGGGCTGACCTTCCTCACAAAAAAAAAAAAAAAAATGGGGGCCGGCCCCATGGCGAAGCGGTTAAGTGCACACGCTCCACTGCTGGCGGCCGGGGTTCAGGTTCCCAGTGTGCACCGACGCACTGCTCGTCCAGCCATGCTGCGGCAATGTCCCATACAAAGTAGAGGAAGATGGGCACAGATGTTAGCCCAGGGCCAGTCTTCCTCAGCAAAAAGAGGAGGATTGGCAGATGTTAGCTCAGGCCTGATCTTCCTCACAAAAAAAAAAAAAAAACATAAAAAAAACATGACGACAATTAGCAGAGAGGAAGCAACTTAACAAAACTAGGAGTGCAGGATAATGTTTAAAACCACGGTATAGACAAAAAAGAAATGCCCCCGCCTTTTAGTGGAATCACATGATTGATGCACAAAGACCACAGGCCCAGCTCGCCCTTTCCCAGCAGAATTCCAGCACCTTTCGTACTAAGAGCACATCCCCCACACAGACACTGGCTGTTGAAGTCATTGTAAAACACCTATTTGAGAATTTATGTCTTTCAAGACGTCTGTTTTTCTTCCCTGCAGCTAAACAGTCTCTCCAGTTTAGGAACCGTCAGGAGCAGGTGAGATGAGTGGACCCTGTCTGCAGGGAGCCCTGGGAGAGGCCCCCACAGGCCGGGCTGAGCAGGGCCTGCGGGAATCTGGCCAACTTGACTGGTGCGAGGTTATGTGGTCCTGTTGAAAGACCTTCTTTGATTCCTTTCATACCAGCGGGCTGGGGTGGGGTGGGAGTAGGGAGGGGAGTAAAGCTTCATTTGGAGGAGGGCCAAGCCAGGACAAGGTAAGACAGAAAAGACCCAAAGAAATGTCAAAGGGTCTTTAAAAGCTCCTTCAAGGCAAGTGATTAGAATCACAAAAGTTCTACAAATGTCTTTTCAAAAGTCATACTTTCAATGTTCTTCAGACTCAGCTTTTCTATATTATTTTACATTTATAGCCACCCCAGCCCCGATGACTTTGTGGACAAAGCTGCAAGGTAACGGAACAGACACACAGTAACGATGTCCGCCATTATCCGGTATCCTCTGGTGGGAGTCCTTACAGAAAATGGAATAAGAGAAAAATAACGCACGTTATCCTGTACATTTCTCACAACGACCCTGTTGGCATTGTTCCTTGTTCATGCAGGCACAGAGAAGTCAAGTAACCTGCCCATCGTCACAGAGTCACTGGGTGAGACCCGATTCTGGCTTATTCTATTGAACCATGATGAGTGCATGGGTAGAGCTCTTGTGGTTCACAGCTACTTTAAAACAATGTTCTGGGAAGTCACAAGCCGGGCCTGGATTCTAGAGACAGGTTTTATTTCTCAAATCCTGGGAAAACTACACTTGCCAATGCCTCTGATTTTGCCTCCATGCCTTTATCACCTTGGG
This sequence comes from Diceros bicornis minor, assembly GCF_020826845.1. NCBI lineage: Eukaryota > Metazoa > Chordata > Mammalia > Perissodactyla > Rhinocerotidae > Diceros > Diceros bicornis. Next base: position 15,635,308 of record NC_080764.1, on the reverse strand, counting down.
ACGGCCCTCTACAGACTGGTTTATATGGTCACCTGGAGTTCTTCCATATATCTAACTTTGGTCTCTCCAAAGAGACTCCAAGCCCACCACCAACTCTTTTGGGAACGTAGAGTACAGGATAGAGAGTACTGGATGTAGAATTGGACTGTCTGAGTTCAAATTCTAGTTCTATAACTTCAGAGCTGAGACTCTGGGCAAGCCACTTTGCCTCCCTAAAGGTCAGCTCCCAAATCTTTAAAACAGCAACATTAACAGTAATTACTTCATGGGAGTGTTGTGAGGATTCAATGAGTTTACCCACAAAGCGCTTAACAAGAGTGGCTGGCACAGAGTAAGTGCTTAACAATCTTAGCTGTAATTAGTCCACAGTGAGTCTATTAGGTTCTTTCCCCTGCTGTGATATACCTGCCCACACTGTGGTGCTATGAAAGGGTGGGCAGGGTAATGCCCACCTGGGCTGAGAGTCTGACCATAACCTCTTTCCTGGCCAAAACTTTACACTATGACAATATGGTCTTCTTCAAGGGAAGCCATTTATCCTTATGAATAAACATACTATCTTGAATATTCAGCATGGCTTTCTTCTAAAAGTTTCAAATTATGAGTGTGCATTTATTATTTATGCCTTCACAACGGCCTCCTTAAATTGCTAACATCAGATGCTATTTCCAAATTTTTGTGCAGTAAAACTACGGCACATGATGAGCAGTCACCCCTGAACTAAGGTGCAGACCCTACCTCCCAGGTCAGTGGGCATCCCCTGCGCCACCCTATCAGAAGCCTGGAGAGGACGCAGCGGGTAGCAGAAAGAGAACAGACCCCAAAACCGAACGGTTTGGGGCTCAGTTCTACTGTGCAATAGCTCTTTGAGCACCCAAAATTATTTAACCTCTCTTGGGCCCAGTTTATTTTGCTTTTCAAATGTGCAAAGCTTCTAGCTCAGTGCCTGGGAACACAAGAAGTACTTACGAAACAGCACTTTCCATTTGCTTTACAAATACTCATTGATCTGCCTCCTCCTCACCATCTCTGTGTGGATGTCCAATTAGGCATTTCAAATTTAAACTGTCCCAAACCAAACTCCTGATCTTCCTCCCCACAACCTGTTCTTCTCGCAGTCTCCTCCAGCTCCCAAATGCCATCCCACCCCTCCAGCCACCTCGGGTCATCCTCAACCCTGATGTCTCTTACTCCCCACAACCCATCAACAGAGCATCCTGACAACTCGACTTTCAAAATGTATCCCTAATAGATCTTTCACCTCTACTGCTCCAGCTGGGTCTGAGCCAATAATCATCTCACCTGGATGATTCCAAAAGTCTCCTAAATGGTTTCCCTGCTTCCTCCTATACTCAAAAGGTCAGGCAGGATGATCCATTAAAATCACAAATCAGATCATGTCACTCCTGCTCAAAGCTGGACAACAGCTTCCCATCACTGAAGGGCAAGTCAAAATCCTCCCACTGCCCTGCAGACGAGGCCTCAGTGATCTGCCCTCAGCAGCCGCCGCCCCTTTCCTGGTCTCACTCTGCTCTCACTCCATCCCATGCCTCAAACAAGCCAGGTACACGGCTTCTGAAATCTCACACTTGCTGTTCGTTATGCCTAGAACACTATTCCATTCTTCCCCTAGACGCCTGGCATGCTTGTTCTCCCAACTTCTCCAGGTTTTCGCTTATATGTCACCTTTCTTCTAAGACCTTCTATTACCACCCTATTTGAATACCAAAACAGTGTGTGCACGTGCACACACGCACACACACAGGTACCCCTATCTCCTTTCTCTAATTTCCTCCAGAACACTTATGACCATCTACTAAACTACATATTTTGCTTGTTTGTTTATTGTCTGTCTTCCCCCACTCAACTATACACTCACAGGAATAGGGGTCGGGTTTCTTTTATTCTTGCAACATTACCAACAGTCAGAAACCTCCTTGGCAACTAGTAAGCTCAGTAAACATGACTGAACGGGTGGCTCCTAATTTTAGGCATTGATGGCATGTCTGAGTCTCTCTGTGAAGAATCAGCGGCTCTGAACATCCTCCTGTTGTTGGACCTGGTTTGATAATGTGCAGACTACTGATGGGAGGGAGGCACAGGGAGCATGTGGACATCCTCAGGAGGCAAACAGAGCAGCCCACGGCAGAGGCAGAGGATGGGTCTAAGCTCTTCTTACTAAAAGGCTTCTTACCAGGTTCTCCACGTAAGGCATGTAGGTAAGGGAGACTTCATAGCACCGTTAATGAGTCCCGTGTATATGTGATCTGAACACAAGAGCTCCTGCAGCCCCAGTTAACTAGCTGTTCTGAAACAGAAAAATTAACAAGGCCAAATTGCATCAATGTCACTCAAAATGTTACAGTTAAAGATGGCAACTGCAATTGCCTTTAGGAGAGGGGAACTCTCCCTCTTGGATCAGAACATTCTGAGTTTATGGGTCTGCCTGAAGGGGCTTTCTGCCTGTTCCATGACCTGGCTTCTAACCGTTCCAGTTTAGAAAAAAATAAGCACCAAAAAAAAAAGTGTACAAATGAGGGCCATATGGAGAAGAGAAGAGTTTATTTGTTTTCTTTTCACCTCTGTATTTTTCCAGGAAGGTTGTGGGGGTGGGCGTGGGGAAACCTCAGATGTTATTCCACTCCTTTGCTGGTGAGAGAGAAAAATGTAACACAGTCAGCCTTGTTGGTGAGTTCCTTGAAGGAAGGTGCTGGGTTCTGGATGGTTTTAGATAACAACAGTATTTAATATATTCCTCTGCACAGTGGGGGCTCAACAAATGCTAGAAATAAACCAATAAAAGAATGAAAAAATAAAATGCAGTCCATTAACTCAGCTCCTTGCATTCCTTCCCCCTATCTTGGCCCATATACTCAGCTCTGCCCCAGGAACTGCCTTGAATCTCAGAGCCCTCCAAATCCAAATCCTTGGGCAGCTCTGGGAGCAGCAAGAGCCCTGGGAGCCTTCCCTTCCACCCATGATATGAGGGATTTAATACCATGATCATATTCTTGTCGTTACTGGCCAGAGAAGCCCACGAGCACCATGGCAGGCCCTAGCTGGGACAGAATAAATGTGATGTCCTAGCTACAATGTTACAATTAGTGGCCACCTGTTCCAGTGATTCTGCTGAGCTACACTTACCCAAGGGGGTCTGGTAGCTCTGAAGGCACATGGCAGGTTGTGTTTCTCCGGACGCAGACTCTGACGTGAAAGTTAGCACGCGGGAGGTTAATTTAGGGAGAGCTCTTGGGGGCAGCACGTGTGACAGTGAAAGGAAGGAAGCAGGACTGGACACTCGAGGGAGTGCTACAGCGGATCCTGCGCGAGTCCACAGTCATCGGGCATTCCACAATGTGGGGTGCCCCAGGAAGGGGGCGTGGCCGCGGGCACGTGACTTTCTTGGCCTGAGGCCATCCCCAAAGGGGGCTGAGAGCTGAGGGCCATCTGCAGGCAGTGCTCCCCGCAGCTGGAGTAATAAGCCCTTTATTCCCAAAGGGGAACGTGGGCGTCCACTGCACACACTACTATCCGCGAGACAGAGCACGATGACCACCTCCTGCGTGAGGCCTGCCCAGCTGCTTTCTCTGACCCTCTACAGGAGAGGTGATAACTCTCACTTCCTGTCGTTGCTCATCTCCTTTTTTCCTGAGCCCAGTGCACAGCCTGACACCCAGGAGGGCTGCAGTAAGTGCCTGATGAATAAATACCTCACTGAATAGCAGACAGCACCATAAAAATATGCAAAATGCCATGTAATAAAAAAGAAACTGCCCCCAAGGAGTTCAGTGTGATCAGGAAAACAAGCAGAAATGAGAGGGGAACTTGAAGAGAGATGCACATGGAAGCCAACATACACACGCATTCTGGTCTCAACTCTGGGCCGAACCCTGTATCCTGTCAAGCTTCAGTTTCTTTCTTTGTGAAATAAAAGGGCAGATTCAAGCATTCTATGAAGAGGAGATTAGAAAATTGAGACACATTCAGTTTTGACAGTTTTGCTAAATGATGTCTTTATGAGTGTCATTATTGACTTGGGTAAGGAAAGCAAGTTTTGACCCTGACAAGAGAAAGAGTCCGAGGGTCGGAGTATCTCTTGCATGATATGCTAAGGATTTTTTTTTCAATTAGCCCAGAGCTAAGAGGCCCCCAGAAGGAAGCGGGCAGAGACTAGAGTGGGCAAGGAATTTATTCTTCTGTCCATGAATGAAAACAGAAACCAACTGGAATATCCTGTGATTTATGAAAATGTGTGATTTAAAATCACTAAGTAGTATCTCACCTTCACAGCATAAGGAGCTATAGAGAAGAGGCAGGAGTGATCTTAAACAAAGAAGCCAGAGTGCAATTAAAAAAATAAGAAGACATAAAGAAAAAAATCTCATTGCCAAACTTATCTCTCACTGTATTTGTCTAAAATAGAGAAGAATTTTAAAAATAATGTGGTTTTAAGGAAAACATCTGGGAGAGGAGTATTAAAATAATAGTCCAAGATTTGTGCTAACCTGCCACTTCTCTCATGCATCCATGCCAGAGTTAAATACACCTATTGGGCTCACAATTTCCCATCGATACTCTCACAAACCTTGGCGTGCTGACAACAGCTAAATATTAGCTAAGAAGAAACTACCCAGACCAGAAGGAACATCTTGTAAAGCCAAACTTATACACTCCTTAAAATGATAAACCACAATGTTAATGAAAGCAAAAGCCATAAGAACATTTTCAAACACTCTAATCAATATCCATCTCCATCACCTCACAGGCTTTCTCAGGAAAGCATCATTTGAAGAAAAGAGAAAACCAATAAATGCATGTCTCTACACAAGTAAGTCAACACTCAATTATCTGCACACAAAATATACACGTTTGATATTTATTTCTTACAAAACAATTCAGCAACCCTAAATGGTGTTCTTCCTAGGAACACAGACCTAACCTCTTCATTTATTAAAGAAATGCTAACAAATTCCAGTTTTACTCTAATATGTTTCAAATGGCAGTAGAGTTGATACTCAACTATATTTGTAATTCCTTATCCATTTCATTAGCATGACTTCATTAAGAGTTAACTTCCTATCTTTAAAAAATACAATCACTCTTCTTGGCATGCTGACACTTTCAAAGATACCAGAAAAAATGGGCAACTAGTACCTTTGAACTTGTGGAACACAGCCCACAGCTCTGCAATGTCGGTTGCAAACGTAATATCTGTGTCAAGGACGATGACCCTCTCCAGGTTGGCAGGAAGAGTCTTGGTCAGGACGAGCTTCATCAGACCATAAATTCCAGAGTAATGTTTGTTGGGGATCCAGGAAACTTCAGACTAGACAAGGCAGCAAAGAGAGGGAGTAGGAGAAAGAAAGAAAAAAAAAAAATCACTCCATTAATTTTTTGCATAAACATTATAAATTTCCTGGTACATAAAAAGTATCCAATAAAAATTTGAATAAATGAATGAATATTTTCTTAAAGATTTGTTCATGTCATTTACAGTTTGGCACGTGAAGTTTTTTGGAAGAAAATGTCGTATCTGAATCAAGGGAGAAGAAAAGTAATGTTTATGAAATAACTATTACATGCAAACACTCTGCTCAGATTTTTAAAAATAAGATTGCTGTTATTATAGAAATTATATAGGCTCATTGGAGAAAATAAGAATATGCACAAAAGAAGAAATAAAAGTACAAAAATTGAATCATACTATATGTATTTTTTTGCAACCAGTACATAATTGTTCCTAGGTAGATATATTTCTTTAAATTATATTCGTTTCTGTGTCATTAACGATTACTACTTAATGGTATTGTTAAAGCTTACGCTCAGCTGGTTTTTTTAAGCTGTAATTGAACAGATCAGTGTTGCTGCCTTCTCTTGGTTCTCAAACATATGAGGAAGACCTGGTCATAATCTATGCAACACTCTTCACTGGGCAGCAAGAGGATGCACACACACAGAAGGATAGAAATGAACAACACATGGAGTGCTAACATTGAAATACTCATGTAATATAAAGGAACAACAACGTCCCACAACTGGGTAGAACCGTTAGCAAGTCACACACCTTGGTACCACCTGGTACCCAAAGGCAAGGCTAATAATAGTACATAACATCAACGTGATGAAAATTTTCAAAGGTACAGGTCATTTATGAGGGTCACTATGGGTAGGGACCCCATCTTAGCTGCCGTGGAATCTCCATGGAAACCAAAGCAAACAATTTTCAAGAAATTAACACTCATAATGGAACCCTTTAACGGAAAATGTGGCCACTTTATCAAGATTCCAAAAGACTACTCATCTCTTTTGTCCCTATAATTCCATTTTGAGAATATTGTTCTTAAAAAGAGAAAAAGAGTCAAACTTAAAAATGAGAAACTCAAGCTTTATTTCCAAAGATGTTCATCACCATGTTATAAAAGCAACAGCAACAATCCAAATGCCCCAAAATTGAATAGTTAATTAAAAATGGTATTTTTCTTATTTGATAGCATACTATGCAATGGCTGAAAACAATGTAGATTAAGATTTAATAAAAAGAAAGCTGCAAACAATGTCAAAAAAAAAAAAGTTTTAAAATTGCTTTTGCTTAATAACCACGATGTATAATCAAACAACAGGCAAACACATCCACCCAAATTCATGCAGAGAAAGAAGAAATGGAAGGACAGCATGGAATTATGAATAGTGATCATTTGGGGATGATGGGAGCATCAGTATCTTGCTCTCTCTCTCTCTATGTATATATACATACATATATATATATACCTACATACACATATTCAACTAATCTATATTTTTCAAGTTTTTTCAATGAGCTTCTACTGTTGTAAAGAAAAACTAAGCATTGCATTCTTTGTAAACATATCAAGATCTGGTGATGATGGGAAAACAGGAATGCAAGAGGCTGATTTAGGAAAGCTATGAGAAAGGATGCCCTGTGATAACTCTCATGATCCATTCCATCTCTCAAAGCCACTCCATGTCATGCTTTCATCTTCAGTTTATTTGAAAATGTCACTTTAGCTACTCCTAGTCTCATCTCAGTTTTGCAATGGTCCTTTGCATAAGTGAGCACAATTTTGACCAGGAAAAAAAAGAAAACATAAACTGAAGGACTGCACTATTCCCCATGTGTCAGTCTTAAGAAAAAGAATCGTCAACTCTGTCTACAGTCCCCGTCACCTTGTTCCTGGACAGCGTGGAGGAGGGAAAAAAGAGATAACAGTTACAATCTGGACTCCAGCACCATACAAGTTGTTGATCTTGCTAAGCCTCAGTTTCTTTACCTGTAAAATGGAGACGCTGCCTACATCACACAGTTGATGTCAAAATTAAAGGAGGTTAAAGGAGTCAAGTGCTTGTGGTACACTAAAGACCCTCAGCAAATATACGCTCCCACCCATCTTCCTGATTCCCCTTCCTGATTTCAAGTGTCTATGTAGCCAGGCCTCTAACTGCTTCCTATTGAGGGTGGGGGGGGGTCTCTGGGATACAGTACAGCATTAAACCTTGGGTTCTGGAGTCAGATGCACCTTGATTCAGATTCTGACATTGTTACTTAGTGGCCACTTCATCTTGGACAAGTTTGCTCAGCCTTTCTGAGCTTCTGCCATGTATAAAAGGCAGTTACTTCTAGGGCTCAGTGCATTGTATGAGTCAGGGTGCGGGTGGAAACAGCACACTCGAACTGGGTAATCTGAGGAAAATGTAATAACAAAAGGACTGTTTACCAAACTGTGTGCAGAATTTAGGGGTAGTAACAAGAAACTGCGCAGTACCCCGGGAGGTGAAGAGTGAGGGGCTGTTACCACCCAAGGCCTGAAGGGCCAATGCTAGCAGCTGCTGGAAACCAGAGAGGGCAGCCAGATGAATAAGCCACCTGGCAGGAGCAGTAACCTTCAGCAGAGGGACACAGCTGACCTGTGGCAATCCCACAGGAGGAAACAGGGAGCGAGATCTCAGCCTCTCTCTCTCTCCTCCTGCCCACAGGTCTCCTGGTAGGGTGTCCCACGGGATAAACCCAAATGGAAGGCAGCGGGGAAGGAAGGTCAGAGACTCAGCCCTTATGCCTTAGCATCATGGGGCACAAAGCAAAGTGGAGAAGGGCAAGAGAGGACCTGGAGGGACAAACCCAGCACAGCCAGCACAGTCATTACATTACAAATGACGGCAAGACCAACGCACAATGTCTTATACAAAACAGATGCAAAATGCATCTCTGTGGGGTGGGTGGGTGGATGGAAGGATGGGTGGACATACTGAAGGATGGATAGAAGGATGGACGAACGGACAGATGGCACAGGAAGGTGAGTCATTTGTCTGTAATCCCAAAGCAAGCAAGATACAAAGCTAGAGTTGGAATCTGCCAGGCGAATGTCTGTCCCTCCCCTAAAACACGTTATCCTCCCTTCAGAGCTAGCTTCCTGACTAGCCATCACCTTAAGATCTGAGGCCTGAGGCCTCGGAAAGTAACTCCCTCCATTGGCTTTATAAAACTCTTCCTCAGGAAAGCCCCGGCCTTTGGAACTCAGCTCTGTTTCTTCCCTCCCCTGAGAATCTGCCTGAACTGAAGCCTGGCAATCATCGGTCCATGCTGCAGAGCCGTGCGATTTAATCAGACCTTTGATTAACGTATTCATCTATTTTGGTTACTGTCAAAGCAGGAGAGCTTGGTGAAGACTGAACACCAGAGCGTGGGGTTAAGCCGTCTAATGAGATTGCCCTGACACCCGGCTGTATTTTTCCTTCACATGGGAGGCACTTGGATGCACCACGGAACAGTAGGACTACAGGAATAAATTAATCTCAACATGAGCCCAGGCCTGAATGTCACCCCAAGTCCCCGACTTAATACATAATCAATTAAGTCAGAGTGTTCAATTAGAGGAAAAGGAAGCATTCAAATGAGTTTATACTCAGAAAGAAAACCCCAGGAAAGGGTAGAAAACTAAGGAATCTTTGGGGGCAAAGAACGCGTGGTAAGCAGCAGATACATTTATTATAAATGGCTCATTCTCGTAGAACTAGCATATAACATGCCCTCTTCCCACCCTTCACCCAAATCCTGCTCTTTCCTCAGTCTCAACTTAGAAGGCGCCACCCTCCAGGCGCCACCTCCCCACTGCCCCAGGCTGGCTGAGGGCTCCCGAAGCAAGCTGTTTCCTTTCCTCTTACACAGCATGCGATCACACTGTGTCTAATTTTCCATGTCTCTCTCCTGCTCTGGACTGGAACTCCTTAAGGCAGGGACGATGTCATTTTTACTGTGGTAACAACATAGTCGTTACTCAAACATGTTTGATAACGTGCGTGACTCTGGAGTTAGCCCGCCTTGGGTTCAAAGCCAACCTTTGATAGTTTCCGCAACCAGGAGCAGGAGTATCCCTAATTGCTCATGTCCAGGGTCACTACAGTACAATGGAAGAGGCATGGCTTGTTGAGCCCCAAAGCCCGGGCTTTAGCACCAGTTCCTCCACCAGGTCCAATAAGCTATGTGACCTCAGACAAGTTATTTAACCTCTACGAGCCTTAGTTTTCTCATCTGCAAAATCGGGGCTTAGAACACTTACTTCACAATATTCCTGGGTGGATTGCAAAGCATCTGGTGTACTGCTGGGCATCCAGCGGACCTCTGTAAACCCCACTTTCCTTCTCCTAGTGAATGTGTGTCAGCACTACCCAGGCTCAGACGATTCCAGATTTGGAGCTTGATAAAAGCAAGAAATTATAGTACCTTTGACAGTAAAGGCGAAATCGAGAATGGAAATGGTTTTGTCAGGGGAAATAAGTCACCCATCATCTTTTCCTATATTTCTACATAAATGGTTAACAAAATCACAAACTGAGATCTACTGGGAAACTCAGAGCTTCCACTGGTAGATCTCCAAATTGGACAGCACAACCTTGGTTTCAGGAGGAAGGAAAGTGGGTGGGAGTGGTCACCCATGTACCTCTTGGGGCAGTCCCTTGGTACAATCCACACTGGTATTGATCTCATTCCCACCCTGGAATGAACTTCAATCCAACCAGGGACACTAAGTCATGGGGCCAATGGAGAATAGACGATCCACAGAGTAAAGCTGCAGAAACCTGGAGGGCATCACGCAGATTTACCCCAGAGTATCCCACAGAGACAACACTTGGCAGAGCAATATCCTAGCATGTTGTTCATCCTTATAAACACACAAAAGGGTTCATGTAATTAAAACAATCATAAAAATGAAAGTTAGGCTTATTTTAATGGACAGATTATTATCCTTACAATGGCTGTTAATAATTCTAAGCAGCATGTTCTAAGATTTAATTAGCAAAAATGCAATCGTGCTCAAGAATACCACCTAATGCACTTACATAAAGGGGCATAAGCAATTCCAGGTTTTAATGGTTTAAAGTTGGGGGGGATGAGGGATGCTCTCAAGGGGAAATTCACTTTCCAGAAGCTGCCAGTTCCTTGGTGGACAGACCCCAAGCGGAGTTTCTATGAAGCAATGCAAGTGATTCTAACGTTCATCTGATGCCAGGTGGGCCATAGAGAAGGATTTACTCCGAAGCTTTACTTAGGAAATCGGACCAGGGTAGGGACACAAGCACGGAGGCAAAGGGTTGGAGAGAAGACACGTCTCTGAAGGTGACTGTGTAAAATACAGGGCACAAAGGAAAGTGAGGTATCAATGGGGATGCCACATTTGACCATTGATAGACGGGGAAACCAAGACAAGAGGATAGCTCTGTCAGGAAATGGTGCCCATTTCTTCTTAAAGGTGATGATTTTCAGGAGGTGTTGGGATGCCCTAGTTATGACAACAGAATAGAATATCTACTATTTGTGGAATGCTTCCTGGGTGTCAGGCATTGTCCCAAGAGCTTTCTATGGGCTCTCTTCCTTAAACCCCTCCTGACAAGTCTAAAGTTTGGGTTAAGTTATTACCCTAGTGCCCAAAGTTTGGGGGATGAGGACTGAGTCCTGTCTTACTCCAATTTTCAGTCTCCCAGCCCCAGACCTTCCACTTTGAAATGATGTGAGTGTTTCTCTCTTCTCCCTTCCCACGGCCCCTGGCCTACTCAGATGTGCTCTTCACTCCTCCGGGCAACAGTAGGGTCAATACCGAGCCCCTGCCTCCATCCAGCCAAACCCTCATTCACCAAGAGGCAATTTTTCATGGCACTTAGGTACCAAGGTCTTGGAGTTGGGTATTCCTGGCTTCTAAGTCTCTCCAGCCCTTCATTTTCTCATCTGTAAAATAGGGTAATAGTAGCATGCTCTGCTCGCTTCCTAGGAGGTTGTTACATTTGTAGTCTGTGAGCTTTCCTCCAACATCCTGGGGATATTGACTGCTCAAAATAGATTTCTTACCCATATCAACATTCTCCTGTGGGTTACAAATCACCTTGACACATTTTTTAAAATTAAAAAAAGAAGTCATCCTGGCTGCAGAATGTTTGAAAAGTCATTTGCCTGTCAGGTTGTTGCTCAGTCGTTGTCTTGGCAACCAACCCTATGTTCAGAACATCACTGTTGAGAAACAGAGGGCAAGGTGCTGGGGCGGGGCGGGGACTCTGGGAGATCCACGGAGGAGGACGGTGGAAGGAGCCCAAGCTGGGGAGTCCGAACGGCCGGACTGCAAATCCCGACTCCACCACCTCTACACTGGCAAGCTCATCTCTCTAAGCCTCCATCTCCTCAACCCGTAAAATAGAGAAAATAAAATCATACGTATCGCACGAGGTTTGGAAAAGCATTAAATGAGGCAAGGGAACTAAGGCCATTGGGACAGTGTTTGGCCCATGGCAAGAGCTCAGTGTTAGCTTTTAAATTGCTTAACAGCCTTCACTTCACTCTGGAGTCTGACTGCCTTGGTTTTAATCTTGGCTCCATCCCTCATTAGCTGGGCCGCTTTGGGCAAGTAATGACTGTGCGCCTCAGTTTTTCCATCTGTAAAATGGGCATCCTTACAGCACATACTCCCTAGGATTGTGAGAATGCTGGTGCTATATATAACTATCGGCTATTGTTATTCATTGTTAATATTATTACCAACAATATTTAGAGCAACAGAAAAGATGAGATTCATACCTACTAGATAAAGCCATCTGCATTTGTATTTACCCTCGCCAGCCAAGAAAAACTCCAGTTTAGCTTAGTTGGGATCATTTAAATAAGCATTTATGGAACACTTAATGTGGTCCGGGTACTGAGGAGGGGCTAGGGACCAGAGTCCATGATGAATAAAACATGGCTGATGTCCTCGAGGAGTGTGGTCTAGCGGATATTCATTATCCATTGCTGCATAACAAGTTCCCTCAACACCGAGCAGCTAACACAGCAATAATTATTTATTATCTTTCACAGTTTCTGTGTCAGGAATTTGGGAGCACATTAGCTGGGTGGTTCTAGCTCCAGACTTCTCAAGAGATTGCAGTCAAGATGTCAGTTGAACCTGCAGACGTCGGAATGCTTGAGATCTGCTTCTACGATGGCTCACTCATACATGCCTGGCAGTTGACGCTGGCTGTTAACAGGAAGCCTCAGTTCCTTGTCACATGGACCACACACTGCACCGCTTGACTGCCTTTACAACATGGCAGCTGGCTTTTCCAGAGTGACTGATCCAGGAGAGAGTAAGATGGAAGCTGGGATGTCTTTTATGACTTGGCCTCAGAAGTCACATGCTGTCATTTCTGCAATGTCTCACTGATTATACAGGTCAGCCCTAAGCAATGTGAGAAGAGACTAAACAAGGGTCTGAATACTAGGGGATGGGGATTATTGGGGCCATCTGGGAAACCAGCTACCACAGCTGTAATTATAGGATGGTGCGAACTGGATTATGATAAAGTCCAAGTATGTGTACAGCACCAGTCTGGTGGAAGGACATTTAAAGGGGAGTGTTAGGAAGGGAAGGATAGTAATCAGTTAGAGATGTGCCTTATATGTGGTGGTGAAAATTGAATTTCTCAAATATTGGGGGAAAAACAGGAGAGGTGCTAGCATCAGTGAAGGCACAGAGATATACATAAGCAATTGTGTGTGTGTGTGTGTGTGTGTTTGTGTGTGTGTGTGTGTCTGTAAAATAACTACAGTCTGATACACCTAGGTAGAGCTTGGAGTTGGAAGTGATGGAGAAGGAAATGGACAGGCAGGGACAGAGACTACTGTATGCCATGCTAAAGAACACGGGACAATATCCTTGAGACAGTGGGAAGAAACAAAAAGGTTTTCATTAGCAAAGAGACATAATGTCAACTGTGTTTTTGGCATATACTCTAGCGACCTATGGAGGAGGAAGATTAACAGCAGGCAGCTGACAGACATCAGAACCTGGGAGGATGCCTACAGAAAATGCAGATTCCCAGGATCATACCCAGAGGTGACAATTCATCAGGTCTGGGGTGGGGCCCAGAAATCTGTATTGTTAACCAGCGCCCCACGTGATCCTAAAGCAGGCGTCCTCAGACTACACCAAGGTAGCAGAGACAGAAAGCACTGTTATGTCATAAGGTCTCGTTGGCCAAATCATGTACGCTAGATCACCAACCAGCTTACTGTCCAGAAACAAGGCGTAAGATAGCCCCAAACTTCAGTGTCCCACTTGAACTTGACATGGTTGGAAGTACAGGGAGAGAAGACCTTTCCCAAAGATTAATAAGAGAAAGTGTTGATGAAAGATCAGGAGTTCTTTAGATAACCCTAAACCTCATGGGCAGTTTATGACTGTGAAGCCAAGAAGGTTCCTGGCTGTCCTTCTTTTTAAACTTAGAAATCCCATTTCAACAAAAGCAGCTCTAGGCCAGCTTCTGTGAAATTCTAAGGAAGCAATATCAACAGGGGAGATGAGTTACATATTTCATGTCTTCCCACAATGGAACCTTGGAAGGAAACCTTGTAAGAGTCCCCAGCCTGTCTTTACAGGTGACAGAGATCTGCACTAAGCATCAATGAGCATTTATTCAGAATATACAGCCCAGCCTAAAATAAGTTAGCCGGCTTCCACCCGAAATGCTCATTATTCAGAAATCTACTGGGAAACCATCTTCCACAAACATAATTAATTCTAGAATGATGACAAAGTACAGCGAATCGAGAGGAACATGATCACAGATCTATAAACACATTCCTCTTATCAGTGGCAACAAAACCCCTTCCTCTCTCAAGTCTGGCAAGAAGCATCCTCTATTTAGCTTTGTGAAGCTTGGGGGGATTGGTCAGTGGAGCGTTCACGGATTGCCTGAACGTTCCTCAGTACTTTATGTTATGAAATGGAGCATTTCAAAGCACTGGGAGTTCTGATTTGTGAACTGGACTGTTACAGTGGTTTAATTTCCTGAAATATAGCTGCCTTCCTAACTAATAGATTTTTCAATGCACTGAGGAGAAAATTGTATTAGCTCCTGCATAGCCTGGACTTAATATTTTTAGAAGCTGCAATTTTTCTTATTACAGTGCACAGTATGTATTTATGTATGTATACTCAGTATAGTGTCTGACACAGAGAAGGCACTCAATGAATGATGTTGAAAAAGTAAAACAATCCATGTACACCAGCACTGCTTATTCAGAACCATTTCTTGTGATGGGGAGATTGGTGAACCTGCTTCATTCATTCATCATTCATTCATTCAAACAGCAGATGACTGCTTTCAGGAAATTATAGCACAGTTTGGAGAGTCATAAAAACAAATACTTGCAAAAAGCATCATTAGAGCATTCAGGTTAGTGGTGATAGTGATTTATCTTGACGGGGGTTGAGGAAGTCGGGCGATGGTACGGGAAAGACGTCCAGGTGGGTCTGGTGATATTGTTCTAGTTCTAAGATAGATGGTGCAGTGTTTCATCAGCATATGTCATAACCTATTTATCCTACAGTATGTGTGTATGCACCTGTGTGTACAGAAAGACATCACGCGTGATGGGAGCGAGAATGTGACCCAGAGAGAACACAGGACTTGGAGTTGGGAGACACCCTTCACCAGCTAAAAGTAACACACACACCCAGATGCCCAGACACACATATTCAACTACTGATCAAAGTGCTAAGAATGGAGATAATCATTTTGCTAGTAAATGCAAGGAAAAAAAATAAAATTCTTATTTGTTTCCATGTTACTATAAATGTACTCTTCAGCATGCATTCTTTTTTTAATGTATGTGTGCACATATATATATATATATATATATATATATAATTTTTTTTTTTTTTGGTGAGAAAGATTAGCCCTGAGCTAACATCTGTTCCCAATCCTCTTTTTGCTGAGGAAGATTGGCCCTGGGCTAACATCCGTGCCCATCTTCCTCTACTTTATGTGTGGGACACTGCCACAGCATGGCTTGATAAGCGGTGCATAGGTCCACACCCAGGATCCGAACCTGCAAACCCTGGGCCGCTGAAGCACAGCGTGTAAACTTAACCACTACACCAGGCCGGCCCCCCAGCACGCATTCTTAGTGGGGCAAAAATTGCTTCTTGTGGGGCGAAAAAATCTTGGAAATCACAAAAATTTGTTATTAAAACCTCATGTGTAGGGGCCGGCCCCATGGCTTAGTGGTTAAGTGCGCGTGCTCCACTACTGGCGGCCCGGGTTCGGATCCCGGGCGTGCACCGACACATGGCTTCTCCGGCCACGCTGAGGTCACGTCCCACATACAGCAACTAGAAGGATGTGCAACTATGACATACAACTATCTACTGGGGCTTTGGGGAAAAAAAGGAGGAGGACCGGCAATAGATGTTAGCTCAGAGCGGGTCTTCCTCAGCAAAAAGGAGGAGGATTAGCATGGATGTTAGCTCAGGGCTGATCTTCCTCTCACACACACACACACACACACAAAAATTTAAAATAAATAAATAAATAAAACCTCATGTGGGGGACACAATTAGAAAAAAAAATCTAAAAACGCTCCTGGTAAGAGGGAGATGATAAATTTTTTTAAGAGATTGAGAAACTTCACTCTACAGGATTATACAACACCAAACTAGCCACAAAACAGAGAAGTGTTGCAAAAAGACATAAATAAACCCAAAACCTGAATCCAGATTTCAGCACCTGCTGAGCCTAGCAGTTCTTCCTGCCTTTCTGAATTTAATCAGAAGGCAGTTTAATCAGAAAACATGACAGTGATCTGTTCTCAAGTTCATCTAGAGATTTGGGGAGCACTCTGTCCATGCTCTCACTCTCACCCCCATTCCTTCTTTCCCAGTCTCTCTGCCTCCTTCACAGAGAATCATCTAAAGGGCAGCCTCATAGGTGGCAATTAACGAGGCACCATGCTGCTCGGCATTAATGAGGTGTTTTTCATTTTCAGAGGGCTTTGTAATCCTTTGGAGGTGAAGCCCTTGCCTGTGACACTCTGTTCCCAGCTTCAGAGATCCACCCTGCAGGTCAATTTAACTCTAAACGCCTGGGAAGGCAACCCCCAGCAGGTAAAGAGGGTTAAGGAAGATGATGAACCAGAGGTGCCACTTAATTAATTTCTGGTTGGTTTAAAACTGTTTTCTTTCACAAAACATGGAAGGCAAAACTCTCCTGGTGTAGTAAAAAGATCCAAAGGAAACCCTTGTCAGTGTCAATCAGAATTTCTCCTGGCTAACAGCCAAAAAGACCCTCTTCACTGGTCACCCCTGAAAAGATGATGCCTTTACTCAGCTCTGGTAACACATCTAACAAACATTCACCAATGGTCTATTTATTATAATTTCAAATATTTTAACCTTGAGCTTGAAGCCTTGTTTCAGAGGACTTAAGACTGTGGTTATATTGACGTTCACCCCCCCATAATAGGCCCTTATTATTTATATGAAGGGTTGTCAAGGAACCCAGGTGTTGAGTATAGCTGTCTAACTTGTCTAGATTTAGAAATTTACCATACATAGACTTAGAATTTACCATACCATTTACCATACAGGGTACCATACATACCCTTCTTGTGTCTCCGCCAACAGAAGGGAAAAGTATGTCACCCTTAGAAACTATTATAGAGGATGGTATGTGGTACAAGATAATTCCATTAAGCCTTTACTTCCACTGGGGATTTCGTTACTGATCAAAGAAATTCCTAATACTCTAAATCCCCCTTCAAAAAAAAAAATCACCTAATTCTGAAAGTGACTCATTTATCCAAACATTCATGTGTGTGCCAAACTCTGTATTAGATGCTAAGGAAGAATAGCATATGTGGAATGATCCTATTTTTTAGGAGATCCCAGTTAAAAGGAAAAGAGTATTATTATATTTATGATAATAACAATCATATCACATTTTCGGAATGCTCACTATGTAACAGACACTATAAACAATTTATAAATATTCTTTTAATTCACACAATACTCTATAAAGTAGACATCAAGGAAATCATACAATTGTAAAGAATTATAAGAGCTGGGACTGAAAATCAGTTTCACTTCATTCCAAATACCTTAATCATTTTGGAAACTGACTCAAGATATTCGAATGATCATTAGGCAGTGAAAGCTGTATATAAAGTCTTCCTAGAATTCTTGGGATGGAGCAACTAACTGCACCTGTAATGGGAAGTAAAATCAGCAAAAGCGAAGGTGACTATTTACGGAGCTAATACTTGTAGTACAAATGAACAGTCCAACATAGTTATAGTCGATGCAACTAATGAAGGGGTACAGACCTCCTCAGGACAAATGTTTCTCCAACATCTACAGGAGTGCAAGTGGCCAGTAACATTCTACTAAGAAAACTGTCAATAACACCAAAATAAAAAGCAGAAAGGGAAGCTTGAAAAATCAGTCTAGATCCAAAAAGACTGTTAAAATGGATTTGTCATTTCTGTTCCTCAGAACCTAAAGAGTGTGCCTGAGAAAGTCTCAGCCTCTGATGCTCAGTCTTTCTATGAACAGCGCTGTCAAGAGTCCAGAGCACAGGCTGACTGGAGCCTGGATGCCCTTCTCCAGACCACTGACGAAGACCGGCTGGAGCCATGGGCCAGCACTGGCTGCACATTAGAATCACGGGGGCCCAGCACGAGGCCGGCCCCAGAAAAACCAATGTGGGATCTCTAGTGGTGGGGCCCGGCATTGCTGCTCCTTCTGGTTTGATACAGATCACAAGCGATGCTAATGTGCAGTCAAGGGTGGGCCCTGGCATTGGTTTTTTGGGGTGTTGTTTTGTGTTACTAAAGCCCTATCAAGAGACTCTTATACGCAATCCATCCTGAGGCACCCAGCAATTGAGGAAATGAACCAACCAATCAACTCGAACTTGTAGCTGGGAAAATCAAGACTCAAATGAACGGCACACCTCTGTAACTTCGGTTCTTTTTTGTTGTCTGCACAGACATTGTCAAGTTCCTATATACATAGTTCTTTTTTTGTTTGTTTCTTTTTAATGCTCTGGTGAGGGGATATTTAAGCATTCTTGATCTGGAAGCAACATGAAATAAGGAAATGAGCATGGCACTCAGAGGTTGAAAACGCAAGTGGGAATCTGGTCAGCTCCCATTTCTGACACTCAGATTCTGCATCTGAGAAATAGAGACAAAGCTCCTTACTTGTTCTGGGAGACTGAAAACAAAATGATGGATGTAGACGCACCCAGCAGAGTGCCTCACAGAATCTGCACTCGTGAGCCGCTCGGTAATCCTGAATCTGAAAGTAGGGAGTATTTCATTACATGACAAGTAGAATAAAAGCCTGATCACAGTGAACGAGCTCGAGACGCCAGCGCCTTACCACATCTGCCACCACTGGTGATTTCCTCTCGCTTCTTTATAATGGCTGGTTTTGGAGAGTAGGGCTTACATATTATGTACATATAATGTAAAGGCAACAAGTACACTCTGAGACACAATGTACGCTAAGTAATAACACCATGTTAATAATAATAGGGGATGAGAAAGGGGAGTTTCAGAAGTGCTATTATGCCTATGAATAAGATGTTGATCATTGCTTGTTATTTTCTCTTCGAACATATTATTTAGCCAGTAGCGAGCAGACTGAAAACCCACTGGAGTTCTTGCATTCAGCCTGGCTGAGTGGTTAAATCCAATGAAAATATCCTAGTTAGATGAGTTTTTAGCCAAGGGAGTTGAGTATACAAAAGGATATTTAACAGGTCAGTTTGTGAAGACGTCCATCTTTCAAAAATGATAATAGGAATGATGATGATGATAATAATAATAATGTATGTAAAGCATTTTCTAGTTTGCAAAGCAGTTTCAGCTCTATTATTTCATGTGATTCCTGAAATAATTCTATGAATTAAGCAACTAAGGAATTTGCATCTCCATTTCACGTCTAGGAAACTAAGACTTTAAAGCATCATTGTCCAAAGTCATACAGTTGGTAAATGGGAGGGTTGAAACTCACCTCATCTGACATTCAGGAAAATCACTTTAACGAGGCCCAGGGCCTTCTGACTCCCATGTCATGCTTTGACTTGATCATGGGAAGGCAATGGAGTTAACAGGCTGTGAAGTATTGTCTACTGTGCTTAAGCAAGAAAACTCACATTTCCACCCCTGTGTGCACCTTTCCCAAAATCAAGTTGGCGACATGGTACAACAAGGGATGAAAACTTGAAATGTTTCCAAGTTTCCCACTGAAAGTTGTCTTTGTTTAGAAATAATTCTGGCTTGCTTTCCATGTTTCAGTTAGAGAACAAACAGAATCTGGCCCCTTAGTGTCCCAAATGAGCTAAGATAGTTATGAATGGATACCACCATAGGGTCCACAGGTAATGTGTCCAGAACAGGCAACATCTGCATGTTGTTCATGTTTCATGTGGCTGGGAATAAAGAGACATAAGTCTATTTGGCTGGTCTCTGACTTCAGTCACTTGAATTTTCCATCCCATCGTCTTCAAAAGCATCTTAGTCAGGGCTTGCCTAAACAGTGGAGTCATCTCTAATTTTTTCATATTCTGCTGCAGTAGTTCTCAGCCAGGGGTGATTCTGCCCCCTAAGGGGCACTTGGCAATGCTTGGAGACATTTTTGGTTGTGCTACACACGATCATCCTCAGACAAGACAGCCCCTACAACAAAAAATTACCTGCCAAGGACATCAATAGCTGAGATACCTTGTTCAAAAGTACTAATGAAACTTACAAAAATGTGTTTGGATGAACAAGCAGAATCTTGATTTGATCTTCATATGAGAGTACAAGTTTTGCTTCAGTTTTGACCTATTAGAAAATAGTATATTATCCAGAGTCAACGAACTACCTTGGAGGAAGAGGGAGGTGAGAGTTTAATGTGTTTAATGTCGTCTGGATCCTGACTTGAAGGACGAAAAAGTGACAACTCCATACCTCCACAAATAAGAAAGAGGATTAAATGAGGCTTATAAATGAAGGGATATAAAGTTTAAACAAGCAAGATTGTCCAGCGGCTGATTCATGGAGGTTTCTCTTGGGCGGCGGCAAGGAGCTCTCAGGGACCATGGCTGCCCTGCTCCCAGCAAGAGGGATTCCACCTTTCCACTAGATCTAGGCACCTCCTTTCCCACAGGTAAGCCTCATCCTAAATTCATCTTCATACTGAACGAAGACTCCAAGTTCCAGGGGCTGGAGAGTCATTCATTGCTTAGCATTCTTCCAAACACTTTCACCTAAGCTCAGGCCCCCTCGTACCTGAGCCCCAAATGTTAACTTCACTAGGTCAACAGCATTCTCACACTTGCCCTACACAAAAAGAGGTGGGTGGATTGCTTCTGCTGGATCACAGCCTCAGGATGTACTGAGCTGTGCTCCAACTGGGGCACACCTCTTAGCAAGATGCCTCGAGAATGGCCCACTTATACACCTGCTGATCCAGCATTATGCAATTATTTAGGGGGAAAATCACATTAATGATTAAAGAAGTATGAGCGCTTCTCCATTTTGGACAGCTCCCAGTCACATGTAGTATACTCCCTACCTACTACCTCTAAGTGGATGTCTAGATGCCAGACAGAACTTTTGCTCTTCCCACTAAAGCCTGCCCCTTCCTCAGTTTCCTCCATCTTAGATGACACCACCATGCACCCACCAGCTTTTTCCAGAATTTTAGGAGTCCAACTTGATTCCTGCCTCCCTCTAATACCATATCCGACATGTCCAAACCCTGTCAAATCAGCTGTTAAAATCAGTCTGCCTCTCAAGGCAGTCACCTGGAGAGGAAGAAGGCAGTCTATGGAAGGAGGTTTTTTTTTTTTTTTTTTTTGGTGAGGAAAATCAGCCCTGAGCTAGCATCCATGCTAATCCTCCTCTTTTTGCTGAGGAAGACCGGCTCTGAGCTAACATCTATTGCCAATCCTCCTCCTTCCCCCCCACCCAAAGCCCCAGTAGATAGTTGTACGTCATAGTTGCACGTCCTTCTAGTTGCTGTATGTGGGACGCAGCCTCAGCATGGCCGGAGAAGCGGTGCCTCGGTGTGTGCCCGGGATCCGAACCCAGGCCGCCAGTAGCGGAGCGCGCGCACTTAACCACTAAGCCACGGGGCCGGCCCCTGGAAGGAGCTTTTTACCAAAACATTTCTGTACCTTCTCTTTGGGAATTGTCAGAATCATAAGTCTGGAGGAGATGAAGCAATTCTATTCTTTCTTGATTTTCTACTCATCCACTAAGACATCCTGCCCCCAGGATCTATACTGTCACTATGTCACTGGACCTGAGAACCTTAAGATCAGGGTCTTGGGCTTACATGTTCATTTTAGCAACACCCCACAGGGCATCGTTGGCATTCTGTTGCAAGATATCTAATAAACAAGAGAAACAGAACCCCAGGAAGGAATTTCATAATGCCTATCCCATCCAGCTCCCTCTTCTGCCCTCTAACACATTGAACAGGTCAAGAACATTGATTTTAAAATGGATTCTGCACACTGCAAAATGAAAGCTCAATTTTCCAAATATAAGGCCAGTTGGGTCCACACTCATCCACTGCTAAGTCTACTTCTGTCTGCCTTGTTTGATCCGTAGGTAACTTACTCCAGGACACATGTATCCATCCTTTGCAGTAGGTTAACTATTTTTACTCAGAAACTCCCCTAGTGCTTTCTAAGATCCTTCGCATCTATTAGGCATTCAATTTGTTTGCTTTTAATTCAAATGTGGACATATTGACTATATGGATATTGAAGTCTAGAAGGTAAAAATATCCAACTATGGGCATCCTGAGCAGTCCTAGGTGATCGTTTTAGTGATCTGGTTTATTAGTTTCTTCTACTATCAAAAGTGTAGTCTTCATAAGTGAAAAACAGAAGGAAGTGCCAGGCAGATAAGAGAAATGTGTTTCTTTCTTTCCTGACAGAAAAAGTGCAATGATAAGGGTATTAAGTTTTATAGCTAGGCTCAGCAGATAATAAGCAGGCAGAGGAGTTCTGCTTGAGAAAAGGTATTCTCCTCTTCGAGCAACGAAAGCCTGTCATTAATTCACGCAGCAAGATAAAAAGCTCTATGCCTTCTCTCCACACTCCTCAAACCCTCTGTGTCTTGATAATGATGTACCTAGCACAGGGAACAACCTCCTGCCCCAGTTCGCTTCTGGAAATCACACTAGCCCCCAGGACCAGCTCCAAGTCCCATTTCCCCATCCTCATTCCCCAACTGGGAAGCCATCTTTGACCATCCAGCTAGTCTCTGACTGGTATTGCACTGTTCCCCATTTCGTTAGTTTTCACTAAACTCTTGGAGAAGACATCAGTTTTCTACCTCTGCATTCTCCCAGAATAGTGTCCATTCAACAAATCCTTATCTACTGATTGATTTCTACCAAGGTATGGACCTGAGTTGCTTCCTCTTAATCAGGTGAGAATTCAGCTACCTATTAATTAGAGTTAGCACGAGGTGTTCTAAGCCAGCCAGTTTCCCTGTACTACTGAGAAAATGGAAACTATGGGCAGTCCAGCCACCTTCATCTTGGAGGGGCTGACACCTTCCCCACGTACAGATTAAGTGCCTCAGAAAATCCTAACCAAGTTATCCAACCCAATCTCCAAAGTAGTTAGAAGTCACAGGATAAAAAGAGAAAGTGAGGGGAGAGCAATACTTATATATATATAGATAGATAGATAGATAGATAGATAATCCTTGCTTTCTAAATATACATTTTCTTCTCACAACAAACCTACACAGGGAAGTGTGAGAGACTCTGCTCAGTGTCTACCCAGAGCCACACTTTCAATTCTCTACTGAGACTGAAAACAGACAGACACAGACATAACAGACATACAGACAGACACACAGAAACCCTCCCTTTCCCAGGCTCCCCTGTAGCTAGGACGTGGGCATATGACACAATCCTGGCCAAGGCACCTGAGGGCAAGTCTGCTGGGAGAGTCTGGGGAGAAGCTTCCCTCCCTGATAGAGAGAGGGCAAGAGGAATAAGGCGCTCTCTTTTCCTCTCCGCTGTCTGTGAGGAGCTGCCGCTGGATTTGCTATGACCACTGTGACCAAGAGGAGCCCAAGAGAACCCCCAAGACGACGACGATCACTCTTGGAACTGCCAACTTCTGGGCTTCTTGCTGTGTGAGAAAATGATTAGGTTGTTTAATCATCTTGACTGCGGTATTTCGGTATTTCCTTTTTTGTTTACTTGCACCAAAAGTAATCTAATTGACATCAGATCATCATGTGAAAGACTAGGAAACTGACCACAGAGATAATGCATGCAAGAGTCATTGGGGGGCCGGCCCCATGGCTTAGCAGTTGAGTGCGCGCGCTCCGCTGCTGGTGGCCCGGGTTCGGATCCCGGGCGCGCACCGACGCACCGCTTCTCCGGCCATGCTGAGGCCGCGTCCCACATACAGCAACTAGAAGGCTGTGCAACTACGACATACAACTATCTACTGGTGCTTTGGGGGAAAATAAATAAAAATTAAAATTAAAAAAAAAAAGAGTCATTGGGGCCACACACAGGGAAGTGAAGTGAGTCCTCAGTGACCTCTCTCCCCTTCATGCTCCTTTACCTGTCCCACAAAGACACTGCAAATATGATCTAAATAAAAGAAGTGGGCTCGTTAATGCACACAAGGCCCCAAGGAGTTCCTGGGTGCTCCTCCAACCAGATTCTCACCCACAAGCCTCTCTGACAGAAATGGTGGCACCTCTGACAGCCACGACCCACACACAGGCTGGATCCCCCAGTGCACATATGCTCTCACACCCAGGAACACTCAGAGCTGCCCATCACACTGGGAGAAACAAAGTTTCTCTTCTGGACACCTATCTGTTTGAGGTCACTATTTTCTCTTTCCTTTTCTCCTTCCCTTCTTTCAGAAGAAAAAAAAATATTTTTAAAAAACTGTGCCACTATAGAAATTTTGTAAAATGTAATAAAAGGGAAAAAAAAAAAAAAAACCACTAGAATCCCTGTTCCCAAAGGGAACCTATTAAATGTTGCCATTACATTCTTCCTTTTTAAATAATTATATAACTATATAGATGCCTTTAAATTTGGGGAGAAGTAGCTTTGTGCTTTTTTTTTTATTTATTGATGTTTTAATGGTTTCTAACATTGTGAAATTTTGGGTTGTACACTTTTGTTTGTCCATCACCATATATATGACTCCCTTCACCCCTTGTGCCCACCCCCCACCCCCACTGCCCCTGGTAACCACAGTCCAGTTTTTTCTGTCCATGTGTTGGTTTATATTCCACATGAGTGAGATCATACAGTGTTTGTCTTTCTCTTTCTGGCTTTTTTCACTTAACATAATATGCTCCAGGCCCATCCATGTTGTTGCAAATGGGACGATTTTGTCTTTTTTTATGGCTGAGTAGTATTCCATTGTATATATATACACCACATTTTCTTAATCCAATCGTCAGTCGAGGGACACTTAGGTTGCTTCCACTTCTTGGCTATGTGAATAATGCTGCAATGAACATAGGGGTGCATAAGCCTCTTTGGATTGTTGATTTCAGGTTCGTTGGATAGATTCCCAGTAGTGGGATGGCTGGTTCATAGGGCATCTCTATTTTTAATTCGTTGAGGCATCTCCATACCGTTTTCCATAGAGGCTGCACCAGTTTGCATTCCCACCAGCTGTGTATGAGGGTTCCTGTTTCTCTACATCCTCTCCAACATTTGTTGTTTTTTGTCTTGGTGATTATAGCCATTCTAATGGGCGTGAGGTGCTATCTTAGTGTTGTTTTGATTTGCATTTCCCTGATGATTAGTGATGTTGAGCATCTTTTCATGTGCCTATTGGCCATCTGTATATCTTCCTTGGAGAAGTGTCTGTTCATTTCCTCTGCCCATTTTTTGATCGGGTTGTTTGTTTTTTTGTTGTTCAGTTGTGTGAGTTCTTTATATATTATAGAGATCAACCCTTTGTCAGATGTATGTTTTGCAAATATTCTCTCCCAGCTGGCTGGTTGTCTGTTCATCTTGATTCTGGTTTCATTTGTCTTATAAAAGCTCTTTAATCTGATAAAGTCTCACTTGTTTATTTTTTCTTTAGTTTCCCTTGTGCTTTTTTTTTTTAACTTAACTATTATACCACAAGTATTTTTTATTTTCATTTATTCAAGTAACATTCAACTTTGTAATTAAATCAATAAAAATCTTATTCAAAAAAGTGATTCTGAAAAGCTTCAAATATCCCATTATGAGGATGTACCATAATGTCTCTGCCTTTTCACTAGTTGGGATTTAGGGTGTGTCTAACTTTTGCTACTGTAAAAGAATAATACCCTGATGAAATCCTTTGACTTCATCTCTATTTTCTCAGGGCAAAGAATTTCTGCATCATACTGCTTGTATATATTTTTTAAGAATCTTGATGAGTATCACCAAACTGTTAAAAGCTATTCTGACGTTAACTTACAACAGACACGAGTCATAAGATTTGGTCCCAATGGATATTTGCAAACACTGAGTAATAAGAGTTTTAAAGCCTTTGAGATTTAGATATAAAAATCTTATTTTCCTATTTCTTTGAATAATTAGTGATGTCATTACTTTTTTTTTTTATTTACCATTTGCTTTTATTCTTTTGTGAATTCCTTCATTCTTATCATTTACTCATTTTTCCATTGGTTTATTTTCTCTTATTGATTTGCAAGAGCTCTTTATATATTATATGCTATGTCTGTTTCAAGCATAATTCTCCCAACTTATCACTTGCCATTTAATTTTGTTTTAGTTGCTGAAGGACATTCAGAATTTTCCCCTTGTTTTTTTCCATTTCAATTAATAATATCTACTAGAGTTTTCCTCTGACCATTTTTTTTCCCATTTCTCTTGGGCATATACAAATTCTCAACCTTAGGTGAAAATTTTCATATTTTTCTTCTAGTTTTGTTTAATGTTTCTGTTTTTAAACTTAAGTCTTTAATCAATCCAAAATTTATTTTTTGTATCTGGCAATATCCTATTTGATCTTTTCCCAAATGCTCAGTCTTCACAATAATGCCTTTTGTGTATAATTCATCCTTTCTCTACAGGTTGGAAATTCTTCCTTGAGCAAAGGTTGATAGATACCCAGAACATAACACATCACTCTTTTCTTTTCATATTCACAACAGATAGAAGTAACTGCTCCTCGGACTCTTCCTTGCTGAGTGGAGGATAAGCCTCAGTATCCTCATTAAGACTTCTGCATTCAAACACTTACTTAGAGTCAATTATGTGCAAGCACTATGCTAACAATAGGGACAGGGTGGTTAAGAATAGAGGGGGTCCATCCATGTGGACTTCACATGGTGGTGGATGAGTCAGACTCATAAGTAATACCAAGGTGTTGAAGGTATTTAACAAATAATTATTCAAGGAAGGTGTTCAACAAATAATTATACAGTAACAAGTGTTATGAAGAAGGAAGCAGAGTCGCGGGACAATCTATAGCAAGGGAACCCAAACACTAACAGAATGATGGCCAAGAATAGTTTCCTTGAGATTTATTTATTTATTTATTTTAAAGCTTATTTATTTATTTATTTATTTATTTATTTATTTATTTATTTATTTATTTATTTTTCTCCCCAAAGCCCCAGTAGATAGTTGCATGTCACAGCGGCACATCCGTCTAGTTGATGTATGTGGGACGCGGCCTCAGCGTGGCCGGAGAAGTGGTGCGCTGGTGCGCGCCCGGGATCCGAACCCGGGCCGCCAGCAGTGGAGCGCGCGCACTCAACCTCTAAGCCACAGGGCCGGCCCCTCCTTGAGATTTCAACTGAGCTCTAAACAACAGATGGGGAAGGAAGCGGGGAGGGAAGACTTCTATTTCAGGTAACATGGTGAACTAGATAACCCCAAACCCCTCTTGGCGATATACATAATACATACATATATATAATAATATGTACAATATTATATACTATATTTTACATAATATATACATAGTGTATATATTATATATCTAACATATAGTATATATTAAAACGTGTAGTATACATTATGTACATACAATTATATGTATTATATACTTTACAGTATATATTATATATACAGTCATGCGCCACATAACGACATTTAGTTAACGATGAACTATATATACGACGGTGGCCCCATTAGATTAGTCTCATATAGCCTAGGTCTGTGGTCAGCTATACCATTCAGGTTTGTGTAAGCACACTCTACGATGTTCACACAATGACGAAATCACCTAGGGATGCATTTCTCAGAACGTATCTCTGTTGTTAAGCGATGCATGACTATATACACATAACTTAAGTTGGCATAAAGGCAAAACTACAAATATTAGAAGCAAGAAAGTTAGACTATAAGTAATTCCTGAACCAAGTGAGAGAAGCAGCCCTTGAACTTCTGCTTTCATTGTTGTGGGTGGAGGTGCAGGAGAGAGAAGATAAGGCCCATCCATGGTCTGGCTTAATAAGGAGTCAGAGAGGAGACACTGCATAAAGTGAGGACCCCAAATGCTGTATTCTCTGCATGAAGGTCATCTAGAAACAAACGCCAGCACACAGAAGAGAAAAGCCAGGAAATACACTGGTCTTTAGCTTGAGGGCGAAAGGTGGCTGCTTGTGGGGAAGGGAGTCTTGAGAATTAGCGCCTAGAAGCTGTACCATACAATGGCACGTGCCCTGAACTCAAGCTGTCTGTTAGATCTGACAACCTCAAGTGGAAAACATAATTCAAAGTAATTAGAACGGAGAGTACCTCAGGGTCACTGGCAGCAATAAGTGCAAACATTATCTCAGGACAACACAGAAGTCCACCTCAAAGCTTTCATCAACCAACATGGGGTTTTACAGTGTTACATCGTAAGGGCTAAAACCTGAACCCACAACCAGGCTGAAGGGCTCCATTCCTCTTTCCTCCCCTTTCTTGTCTTGGCCAAGCTGCTCCTAGTCTCAGGTTCCTCACCTGCAAAATGGGATCATAACAGCACTCATTTTAAAGGGTTGTTGTGAGAATTAAATGAGATAATCCATAGTAAACGCTTAGTACTGGATCTGGTACACGATAAGTGCCAAATAAATGTTGGTTATTACTGTTATTTTATGACCATTTTTCTATGTATATTGTTGTATACCATCTTATTCACTGTTTAGCTTATTAATATTTCTCCATTGTTATTATTCCATTTGCCAGAGGTATGCCATTTTCTTATCCATAGAGCCAGCTTTCAAAATTTTAATTTTCTGTTTTTAATTTTTCTTATTTCATGGACTTCTGCTGTTAACTTTATTTCCCTTTGCTTTCCTCAGGTCTGTGCCATTGCTCTTGTTTAAATTACCAAGTAGAATGTGAGACTCATTTATCATCATCTTTGTTTCTAAATAATGAAAGCACTGAGGGCTATTAAAATTTCTCCAGTAACAGCTTTGGGCACATTCCATAAACTTTAGTGTGAAATGTTCCTCTTTTGCTGTTTTCAAAACAGGCTATAATTTTAGTTTTTATTTCCTTTTAGATTAAATAAGCATTTGGAAAAATTCATCACCTTCCCCTAATTTCCAAGTATCTTGAACCTCCCATTTAAAAGTTTGTTTCTAATATGGAGTTTCACTGCATTGTGGCCAAGAGTGTGGCGCCTATATTATTTTCATGGTTTGAAATTTAATGCGATTTTTCTTGTGCCCTCAATATATGTAATTTTTTTCATGAACACTTGAAGATCCATTTTTATTCCATTTTATGGATACAAACTTTGATATTTATTGATATTGACTACATTTTTAAAATCATCTTTGTCATTAACAATATGATTTGCCTTTTTAGTGGCTGAAACTCTCAATATATCACATATTTCTATTATTTTGCTTTATATATTTGGAAGCTTTCTACTTGGAAAATAACTTGGCTACTATATCCTCTTATGGATATTACACTTGATAATTCAAAATTATTAATTTACCTAATTAAATACATTTTATTATATTTTAATTAGTCTGAAATTAATATATCCACAACACATTTGTGTCATATGTCTGAGATATCCTAATATAAATTTTATTTTTAAATTTTATAATTTATTTTCGATGTCTTTCTTGAAGATAGTTAAGATACTGCTATTTAATCAAGCATCAGAGTTTTTGTCCAACAATAGAAGAGTGAAAGAATTTATATTTATTAAAATAAATGATGTTAGGTTTCGCTTCTCTAACAGTATTTTTATGCATTATTTTTCAGCTTTGAGAAAAAAATTAGATACAATGACCTCCTTTTAAAAGTACAATTCAATGAATGTATACAATCTGTAACCACCACAGCAACGACTTTATAAAACAATTCCATCACCCCCAAAAGCTCCCTCATACCCCTGTTTAGGGAGTCTCCACCACAGCACTCTCTGGCTCCTAGTAACTTCTGTTTTGCTTTCAAGAATTTCATATAAATGGACTCATATAACACTCAGTCTTTGTGCCTGGCTTTTTCACTTAGCATAATCCTTTTGAGGTTCATTCATATTGTTGCATATATCGTCAGTTCATTCTTTTCCACTGCTGAGTAACATTCTATTGACTGGATATACCACAATTGTTTACCAAATCCCCAGTTGATGGACATTTGAGTTCTATGAATAAAGCTGCTAGGAATACTCACAAACACATTTTTGTGTGCACATATGATTTTATTTCTCTTCCATGAATACCTAGGAGTGGAATCGCTGGGCCATACTGTAAGTATATGTTTAACTTTTCTAGAAACTGACAACCTGTTTTCCAAAGTAGTTATACTATTTTACACTTCCACCAGCCATATATGAGGGTCCCATGCTTCCACATTCTCACCAACACTTTGTATTGTCAGTCTTTTAAATCTTAGCCATTGTAGTGGGTGTGAAGTAGTATCTCATGGTGATGGTAACTCGCATTCCCCTGATGACTAATGGTGCTGAGCATTTTTCAGGCATTTACTGGCTCTCCTCTGTCTTCTTTGGTAATGTGTCTCTTAAAATATGTTGCCCATTTTTAAACTGGGTTGTTTGCCTTCTTGTTATTGCTGTAAAAGTTCTCTATATATTCCAGATACAAATCTGTTATCAGACATGTGCTTTGCAAATATTTTCTTCCCAGTCTCTGACCTGTCATTTTATTTACTCATTAATGTCTTTGGAAGGACAAAAATATCAGTTTAGATGAAGTCCAATTTATCAGTATATATATACTTAGTTTGTGCTTTTCATATCCTATTTAAGAAATCTTTGCCTAATCTCAAGTTGTTAAGATTTTCTCCTCTGTTTTCTTCTATTAGTTCCATAGTTGTAGCTCTTAAATTTAGGTGTAAGTTTCATGTCAAGTTAATTTTTGTAGATGGTATAAAGTGAGGGTCAAGGTTCATATTTTTCCCAAATGGATATCCAGTGTTGCAGCATGGTTACTTTCTTGCTCATTTTCTTTGCTTCCTATTTTACATAGACTTTGTTTCATCTGCAGTAATCATCTCCAACAACTTAGTTTTAATTCTATTTATAACTTTACCAGTGGTCACCTTTGAGCATTCTGGAAATATATTCCTTTTTTTTTCCAGAGTGACGGGTTGAAAAAACACCATCTGAGTTACTCCACAAAACACAAGAAACTTATCAGCTTTTAAACCCAACCCATACTTCCCAGGCTGTTTTAAAATGTCTGTGATCAGCAGGTTATTTGTATATGTTTTCAACAGCAACTTTTGGCATCTGCATTCAGCTTTGCAACTGACTTAAAACAATTATTTATAGATCATTCTGTGTTAACTTCTTTCAGTACATACTGCTCGCCCCTTTGGAACAAGACTTCTCATTCTTGAATATTCATTTTGAGTACTTTTTCGGCTGGCTGGCAGATGACTTATGATACAATCTTCAAGAAGTATACACTGGTGTATATTCTGTGAGCTCTTGTGTAGCATATCATTTTTTTCTGTTGCCTTTAAACATGAGAGAACTTGGCTAGTATTCTTGGGTCTCTATCTTTTCTGCTCAAAACTCTGTAGATACTTTATTAGGACATTTATTATTATAGTGAAATAGCTGAGGTAGACTTTTTATTCTTCAAACATAATATGTCTCTCTCCACCCCTTGCCTTTTGCATCTGTAACCTTGGAAACCACGCTCTACTCCTCATCCATCACCACCAACCATATGTGGCTGTTGAATACCTGAAATGCAATATGTCCAAATGGAGATGTGGAAAATATACATTGGATTTTGAAGACTCAGTATGAAAAAAAGTATGTCAAATATCTCATTAGTACTTTAAAATACTGATGACATGTTGAAATGATAATATTTTGGAACTATAGGATTAAATAAAATATATAACTAAAATACACTTCACTTGTTTCATTTTACTTTTATAAATGTGGCAACTAGAAAATTTAAAATTACACATGATTCACCATTATATTTCTATTGGACAGCACCAGTCAAGAGTCAGACTTCCCAGATTTATATTTTGGTTGCACGATGCTGAGTAATTTCAACAAGTCTCTTTTATAAGCTTCCATTTCCTCACCTGGAAATGGATGAAAATAATTATACTCACCTCAAGGCTTATTGTGGGGATCAAATAAGATTATGCTTGAAAAGTTATTATGCTGGCACATAATCAATTCTTATTAATGAGAGTTATTATTCTTAAAGGAAGGATTTTTTTTTTTAATCCTTATAATTCAAATATTTTTCTAGGGCATACCCCGATGTGGGCAACTTATCGCTGATTTCTACCTGGATTGTAGGGGCCTCTTTTGATCTGCACGCATAGAATTTTTTTCAGCTCTTGACAATTTTCCTTGGATTTCATCATCCTATGGATGGACCATCCAACAACCCGGCCTTAAGTGCCTGGAGACCTTGATTTTCATTAATTTTGCACCACACCAACTCAGCCACTCCACCCGAGGGTAACATGCCAAATAATGTATGTCACCTAAAACACCAAAGCTCTAATATTTTGCTCCCCAAATCCATCCTTGTATCCTTTCAAAATATTTGGACAAAGACTCCTGCTCTCACTGCAAAAATTTTCTAACCTTACCATAATTTCCAGTTCACCCTGCCTATCACTTTATCACGGTACATCAAACACCTCTGGTCTGTCTGTCTTCCTCTTCTTTTTTTTTCTTTTTTGGTCCATATATTCCAAAATCCATCATTATAACCATACTCATGAATCATTGAAGTTTTTTTTTTTTAACTCGAGTTCTGGATGGGTGAGATTTGGGGTACAAGAGAACAGCAATGCACTGAAGGCCAGAAGAACTGGATTTTAGCATCAGTTCTATCTCTGATTAGCAACATTCTACTAGTTCCTTTGGTAAATTCCTTATTAACAAGTAGCATAGGATTTTTGAGAGGACACAATGAAATATGGTGCATGAAAGCATTACCTTCTTTATCAAGGGGAAGGAAGGAGAAGACCACAGCAATGAAAATAGGAATAAATCAATGTTCACGATAGGGAAAAGGTAGGTCAGGGGACTTCATTGCTTTAAATGAATTTAAGTCTCTGAGCTCAGACAAATTACAGCTCCCAGTGGGGCAAGTCACATACGTAGATACAGAATAACTGCTGTATTTTGAAGAACCACAGATAATGGTTGAGAGAGAGACAAAAGTGAGTACATTCCAGAAAGGCAGCAACTTGGAAACCACTTATTACACAAACACATCAGAAGATATATTTAAGTGTCAACTAGGCTCTCAGCGCTACTATTTAGGATATAGTTGAAGGAATGGCGATGATAAGACTCAGTAGATATACCAGGTCTTCGAACAACTGGTTGACTCACTCTGCAGTCCCAAGGTATGGAACCCACGCATTTGTTGGAGGCCATTATTGGCCAGGTTTTGTCCTAAGGACTGGGCATAGAGATAAAAGTTACAGGCCTAGCCCTCCTGGTTCTCACAATCTAGCAGGGAAGACAGATGAGTTAACAGACAATTGTATATATACTTGCATTTGCCCTTTACTAAGACTCAGGACCAATGCGGGGAATCAAAAAAGATGAAGAGCTCAGTACAGCACAAGGCAAATATTTCTAATAGAGTTTCTAAATATGGAACAAGGTCTTGGGGAGGTAATGATCTGTTATCTCCAGAAGTATTCAAAAGCAGAAGATTAATGACCATTTACATAGAATATTATAGAAGAAAGTGGAAGGTTATGCCAGATGAATGCCAAGTTCCTTCCTAATTAAGACTCTATGATTCTCAAAAGGGGACAGGGCCCATTCATTAGGATACTCCATTACACAAAGAAACATTTGCCAGTGAAAGTGAATTGTACAACTGACACAGAAAGATTCTTTTCTAATGCAGATTATGATTTCTTTTGGTTGTCCACAATTTTCCATGTCTAATATTTAAAAGCCAAAGATCAGTCTTCAAAATACAGAAAGGTATGTTTTCAAACACATTTTACTTATCCATGTCCCTTCTGTGATCTCCCCCTCACTAGACGAGAGAGAAAAGCCCATCACAAAGGCTAGGGGTGCTAGGTGGCCTTAGAGAATCAGCCCTCATATTCACCAACCACATGGAGAATACAGGAACCAGTAAAAACAATAAAAAAAAAGGGAGAATGGCAACTTTTCCAGATCTGGACATAATATTTAACCTAAGCCAGACTTCCTGCATAATAGAGACCCAACAGGAGAGAAAGAACAAGAACATAAATCCATAACTATTCTAGAAAAACAACTCAAAATGTATACCCCTCTGATGAGAGATCAACAGGCATTTGTTCCTTTGTTGTAGGGAAGAGAAGGTGTTTTGACATGGTGGATTTGGAAAAGAGAAGATTTAAGAGGTTAATTACAGCTATCTTCAAATATTCCAAAGGGGAAGGGAAGGAAATAGAGTGCCTACTATGTGCCAAGCACGGTGCTATTCATTACAAGCCTCATTTAACTGCATTTAATCTTCACCAATAAAGGGGAAGCTCAAGCTACCAATTTTGAAAGACAATTAAGCTCCGTGTGTCACTCTCAGTAGTACCATATTATAGGGAAACTGGACAAGGCAATTCCAAAGGTCACGCATAACTTGCTCTGTTTCTCATTCTTCTGCAGGGCATCTTAGATCCCATCATGCCCTCCAGGAGACATGTCCCTGGTCTTACATCTTTCCTCTGCAGGCCAAGTCTAACTGGAACTGCTCCACCCCATCGGGGTATTTGGTCACTGCACTTGAAAGTTCAATCATTGCCAAGTGTGGTCTCTTTGAACTATATCCAGGCCTGACAATGATACAACCCAGACCCAATTTTAGGAAGTGGACCATGTTGGAAAGATTCATATGTGAGATCTTGGGCAACTTGCCTAACCCCCCTGGGCCTCATTTGTCCTAAAAAAGCTCTTGAGTATTGGCTTCCTTCTAACTTTGAGACCCTATGACTTCATGTTGTTATCAGTCCCTCCTAGCTGAAAATCCATCATTCAGGAAGCATATCTTCCCAGGAACAGACCGGCGAGGCAGGAGTTTATCCATCCCCCTAGTTGTCACCCAAAGGACAGCTGGGTGTTGAAAGATTGCTGTTATCTAAAGAGAGTCTATGCAATACTCCATGGAGATCAGTACAAAGGCAACTGAGTATGAGTAGGAAGCCAATTTTAGAGTCAACCATCAATATTTTCTGTAACCATGGTCCTGAATCCTGCTTCATGATCTTTCTGATGTTGGTAACAAGCAGGCATCAGGTCTAAGAGAAAAAGAGATAAATTAGGGCTGCCAGCTAGACAGGTGAATCATGAAACAGCCCCTGCCCCCAGCAGCTTCCCTTCACGAGCTTGGGAGCATCCTCGCCACAGTGGTGGCAGGAGGGTGACTTTCTGGACCAATTGGGAAAAGATCAAAGTCTGGTAGGCACGCAGGGTCTCGTCTGAAAACTGGCAAGATACGTATTGCTGATTGAAGGCGAACTGTCCAGAGTCATGACTGTTTAGTTTAGAAAATGATCCTTGGATGAGACTGATGGGGCCGTCCCACACCTCAGCAGCATCGTTAGTATGGTACACTTTTATCCGCAGCAGGAAGCTCCATTCCCAGCAGGCCTTTAAAAGCAGGGGTCATGCTTATCACATTCGTTCTTCAAGAACAACCAGAAAAAGACAACCACTGAGAGCTTAGAGGACCCTGTCTAGACACAATTATAGTATCTTAGCTTAAAAACAGGCCACAGAGAAGGAAATACAACAGAGGAGAAAGAGCATGGATTGTGGAGTCCAATAGTTCTGGGTTTTACTCCTGGTACTGCTGGGTACTAGCTATGTACGTGACTTGGGATCAGTTATTTAACCTGCTAAGCCTCGGTTTCCTTATCTGTATAATGGGGAAAATAATAGGACCTGCTCCACAGACTTGTAAGCATTCTATGAGAACCCGATAAAACATGAGAAACACAGTAAGTGTTCCAGAAATAACAGATGTTACACCGCAGCCTAGGGGATCCACAGTCACCGAAAACAGGAATTTTGAGTTCAAGTGCAACTCAACAGCGACAACTTCACTCCCCTGTGGCCGCAGTCCACGTGTCCCTCCCTTCCTTCAGCTCCATTCCACATTCATATCTACGGAATTAGACAATCCCATATCTCATCTAATTTCATCCGGAAAGGGAAAACTCAAATATCAGCCTTGGCATTTATTACCTGCCTGATCTTAGGCAAATACTCTTCAACTCTGTGCTTCAATTTATAAATTACCTGTGAGATGGAGGTAATAAAACTTCCCTCTACACCCCACAGGGTTGTCGTGAGAGGTGAGTGACAGCATGTCGCCACCTGCAAAGCTCTACACAAAAATAAGTCCCCCTCCATCTCCTCTGTTGCATGTCTTGACAGGAGTTTGGAGCACAAAGAAACACTCAGTCCTGGTAGCCTGTTGATATGGGGACTCAGAGGCTGGAAATGAATGGGCTGTGTTAACATCAGGCAGACCCATGAGCATTTTACAGGCCACAGAGACAGGCAGGCTGAGCGATCACTATTTGCAAATCCACACTAATTGGTCATTACAGAGAGAAACGTACCAGTCCACCGCGAATTTCCCACAGTTCGTTTTTAATCATGCCCCAATCCCTCATAAACTTCCTTTTCCTAGTACTCCGTTCTCCAGCGCTAACAGCTATAACAAGGGGCCTGCAGGGGTATTTCTGAGCAATGCCATTTCCAACAGCTGTACAAAGCGACTTCTCAGAGTCGCATCGGGGGAGGCAGCCGTGTGTCTGCGGAGGGTACCGTCTGACACACTTCCTGATCGCATCTGCAGGACACAGCATGAGTCCAGTCCTCTCCTGTTCTTCCTCCTTCTCTAATGTCAGCTAATGGATGGTGCTTTAATGTGTTCTCTTCCTTGTGTATCTGTCACGGAAAGACACCTCTCCCCGGGCTGCTCTGGGGACTTCACACGGGCTGGTACAGATGGAGCTGCCTTATTTATGCCACCGCAGGATCACTGGTAGACAAATACCTGGCTGTCTGCCCATGCCCTGAGGCACAACAGGCCTCAGGAATGTGGTGAGGCCTGACAGTGATAAAGAAACCCCTTCCTAATGGCTTTATTACTCTTAGAGTAACAGACCTAGCTCTGAGTTTATTGTGCATCACTCATTTAGCACACATTTTCATAGGCCAGGCATCACACCAGGCATTGGGGGTACAGGGGTGATGAAAACCAGACATGATCCTGGCCCTTGTGGAGGCTACTGTCTAGGGGAGAGACAGACATTTACCAGCTCATAACACAAAGGCATGAAAGAGTATACTCTGTGAGGAGTTTACTGAAGAAATGCACGTGATCCTATGAGAACATATAACAAAGGAACCCCTATGATGGAGGCAGGGAAAGTTTCCCTGAGTAAATGTAGTTTATGCAAAAGAACTTGGGATTAATTAGCAGTGGGGGAAGAGAAGGCAGGCTGGGGAACAGAGTTTAACAGATAGAAGAAATAACCTGGTAGGAGGGAAGGAGCAGAGGAAACATGAGATGGAGTGAGTAGGCAATGGTGCTGGGGGTGGTACAAGATGAAGTAGGAAGGAGGCAAGAGCCAGAGCGTGCAGGGAAATGCGACTCTGTTAAGGACTGTGGTCTCTATCTTAACGGCATGGGGACGTCACTGAAGGTTTTATGCAGAGGAAGTGGGGTGGCATGGTTGGGCTTGCTTTTGGGAAAGCGGACCCATGCTACTGATGAAGAATAGATTTGGGCAAGGAGAAGCGAGCAGAACAGAAGGAAAGAGACAAGTCTGGAAAAAAAACTGCTGTTGTGCTGGGGAAAGATCACAAATGCTTAGACTAGGATGCTGGCAGGGGAGAAGGAGACAAGCTGAGATGTGGAATGGGTAGACACACAGTGAGGGAAAGGGACTTATCAAAGACAAACTTGCTTCTGGATGAGCAACTAAGTAGACAGACAGTGATTCTACGAGGCAGGAGAGGCTCAGGTCGGGGGGAGTGGGTAGATCATGGTTTGGGGTTTGTTGCGCGGGACTATGTATAAATTATTATTACTGTTATCATTATTATTATGGAAAAATTATGTTTTATAAAATGATTTCATACTCGTTGTCCTTACTGGATTCTGACCACAGCCTATGGGATATAGGACTGTGGAAGATAGGTGTTTAATTGGTAGGGAAATAAAATGTACGTGTTAGGGACTGTGCACGGCACAGCCAGTAGCAGAAGTCAGTATAGTGGACAGGACTCTGAAGATGATATCTTTTAGAACACATCAAATTGTATTTTTAAGCCATGGAGTCTTCAACGAAAATAGATAAAAATCCAGTACGCAAAATCATGACGAGCAGGTCTACTGGATTCCAGTGGGCAGGAGAATCAGCAGCAGTCTTTCTCCCTCCCACCCCTATTTCCTCCAAGACCTCACGGAAGCCCTGGGGTTCCCTGGAGCAGATTATAGCCCCTGGTGCCTTACTCCTTCAACCTCCCGACTCTCCATGGATTTCATAACAGGCCATACAATCAGGAGCATTGTAACCCCAGGCTGCCTTGGCTGCAAGGGGGAGTGGGCATTGAAGACCCTGCTGCATTTCAGGCACGGCCGGGCCTTCACGTGAGTTCTCGCATTTGATCCCTTCCCGGGCGGCTCGCAGTGGCCCACATTTGACAGTTGAGAGAGCCAGGGCTCAGAACCCACATCAGGTAGTTTCTTCAGTGGCAAGCCAGGATGTGAACTGGGGGTTTGTGCAACCACTTTGTGATTTCTTAAAAAGTAGAGGGCACAGGCTCACCAGGGACACAGCACACGGCTGCCAAAAGAAAGGAGAATGACGAAAGAGGAGGCGGAAGTTTCCTTCTGTGCCAGATGCTGCCCCTCCCCTCCCGCTGCTTTTCCCCACAGTCTTGGTGCTGAGACCCTGGGAGACAGAGTGGCTTGCTTTCACCTTAATTAGCACCGCAATTTGCTAAATTTTGTTTTTCCCTTTTTAAGAGTGTTAATCAATTTTAGCTCAGAAGAGATTAGAATGGCACACAAATTACCACGACAATCCCCAAATGCGAAATTCTGAACATCTCGATCAACCTCAGAGCCTGAAATATGGGAAAAATCAGAAACTCCGGCTGGCATCTCCGTGATCTATTTGACATGTTATGGCTCTGAAATGAAAAGCTAATGGCTTTATGAGGTTTGGGAGAAGCAATTTGCTAGAATCAGCCTAGCCTAGGTGTTTAGTCCTTTCCAAGGTGATTGGAGACAGCACATCAATGTGTATCTGCAAAGTTACATGTTCCTCTAATAACAGCAATTTGTTAAATCCACAAGCATTCCAGGGTACCAATGATGCTCCAGAAATACAGAAAAGAATAAGATGTGCCCCCTGCCCCTATTAAGAAGGTTCTACACTAAAGCAGTAGACAGACAAGTGAATAAAAAATGTCTTCCTCCTTCCTGGAGAAGCGAGGGAAGGTTTTTCAGAGGAGGTGGCAATGCCGCTGAGTTCTGAAGGATGAGTAGGAGTTGTGACAAGGTAAGTGGATGGGCATGTCAGATAGAAGGAATCGCATAAGCAAACACTCAAACATAGAAGAGGGGGCAGAGAGAACCAGAGGTGCTTTCTTAGAGCTAAGAAAGAGGGTGAATTTGCAGGAAGGACAACAGATGAGACAGGAAGAAGAACCAAGAGCTGGAATATGTGGGACTTCTTAATCAGACTGTGAATCTCAATCTTCATGCAGGCAAAGTGGCATTATGAAGGATTTCAAGCACAGGAGTGACAGAACCAAATGGGTCTCATTTGGTAGAAACCCTCTAGCACACCATAATCCTTAATATTTATTCAGCATAGTCTTTTAAAGCACATTCACATATATTCTCTTATTTGAGTCTCTTAATTACCCCATGAGGTTGGTATTATAATCACCTTTCCAGTGATGAGAAAACAAACCTAGCAAAAGCATAGGTTACTTCCTTTGTGTCTTAAGACAAAAGACAAATTCAAACCTGGGCCCATCGGACTCTGAGTTCAGCATTTACCTCATTGGGTGATGGAATTCTCTAGACAACAGTACCACAGACCTCTTTCAGATATGTACCAAGCTAATGGCCCCCAGCCTCCCCAGAAAGCCTTGGTGGCCAGAGCTGCACAGACCAACGTGCCGTTCTGTGCTAAAGAAGTGGTCCCTTTAATGCTTTTGACAAAATCAGATTCAGGTGGCAAACAACCTCCATTATATCCTAGGCATTTCCACTTGGAGCTGAGATTGCTGCCATGGCTGCAGTCTACTGAACCATAAACAAGAAGAGCTTCCATCTTGAGGAGGCCAGGGGGTGCCTCTCTCTCCTGCCTGTACCTTGAGCTCATCTGCGTTGTAGAAGTCTACACGCACGGCGGGCACCATCCAAGTCCGGAAGAGCGTCGCCAGGATCTGCTCTGCGATGGAGTCGGCAATGAGGTGGAGGTGCAGAGGGTTCCGCCTGCAGGAATGAGAAGCAGAAGAGTCAGGAGGGAGAATGAAGGCCTTCCAAGTCCAGCCACAAAAGCACTCTTACCAATTCGTCACAGGTGGCCAGTTCCTAACAGCAACTGTGCAAATAAATCAGGTGTGTTACCAAACCGGGGCTTACTGGTGAGGATGTCAGAACAGAAAAGAAGAGAAGCATCTCCCCCAAAATCAGCATTTCAGAGGTGACAACCAAGGACCAGAGAGGGTAAAATCGTTCGTGACACAATTCAGGCCAACCACCACACGTCTGCCCTGGTGCTCCTTCATTCTGTAAGAGGTTGAGGAAAACCTCCTCCTCAGGCTACTGCGTCGATCAGATGACATAATACGTGCAATATATAATGCACATCAATAATAAACATAGCTAGGATAATAATAAACAGCAGATATGCCTCCTTGAGGCACTGCCAGGCACAAAGCAATAGTTCAATCCAGAAGAACTGCTATCATAAATACTATTGTGCTAGTAAAAATAACAACACAAATTGTAATACCACGAATGAGCACCTTTGGGAAATCTAAAGAAGAAAATGACTTGGTCCCTCCGACTTCAAGGAGCTCATACTCTTTAGAGAGACAGGCGATCCACAA
This sequence comes from Diceros bicornis minor, assembly GCF_020826845.1. Classification (NCBI taxonomy): domain Eukaryota; kingdom Metazoa; phylum Chordata; class Mammalia; order Perissodactyla; family Rhinocerotidae; genus Diceros; species Diceros bicornis. The sequence continues at coordinate 15,594,412 of NC_080764.1, read as the reverse complement.
TTAAATATATACGTGAGGTGGAACATGAGAATGTGAAAATAACAACAGAACACAAAGTTCTATAGGAGTACAGAAAAAGGGCTAATTCCGACTGGGTCAGAAGGATGCGGACTAGTTGGGGCAGCAGTGCCCTAAAGGATAAATACGACTTTGACAGGAGCCAACGAAGAAGGGATGCAATCCAAGGAGGATCACAAGAGACTGTGGCCAGAGCCCAGGCTGTGCTGAGAGTGTGGTGGGGAGAGGAAGTGGTTGGCAGGGTCTCTAAGGCTAGAGCAGAGAAGGAGAGAGATGAGAGTGCATAGGAAGCAGTGCAACGAACGCCCAGTTAAACAGCCTGGACTTCATCAGCGAGGCGTGGGGGACCAACATGACCTGCCTCTGAGCTCTCAGCCTCCTGTGCTGTCGCTCCCCAGCCCTGTCCTAAGTTCCAGACATACAGACCATCTCTCAGTTTCTCATGCCCCATGCTCTCTCTCCACCTGGGCCTTTGCATATTCGGTTTGCTCGGCAGGAAATCCTCTTGCACGTACTCACTTGACAAATACTTATTGAGTACCTACTACCTGCTAGGGGATGAGCAGGACGCTGGGGACATGGTGGTGAGGAAGACACACCACCCCTGCTCTCATGAATCTCATGGTCTTGCCCTTTCCTTCCTGCTCCCTGACCCTTCACACTCCCCATTCAACACCTGGTTCTCTCTTTCCCAGCCTTCAGTTCTGAGGTGTGCCACCGTTTGCTCCTAGAGTCCTTCCCTGCCTGCCCGTGACTCGGTCAGGGGCCCTTCCTAAAGGACAGTCATCTTAGCACCATGTGCCCATCCTTACGTTGCCATCGCCTGTTTACTTGTCCACATCCCTACTTGACTGTGAGCTCAGGGAGGTCAGGGGTCATGCCAGTTACGTTCAGATGGATAGCCCCAGGATCTAGCTCAGTGTCTGGAACATAGTAGGAGTTCAAAAAATGAATTGAATGGATGGTGGGTGGTGGAGAGCGGACAGATAAGGGGAATAAAGGTGGACACATCATTTAGGAGACTAGCTCAGGTGAATGTGAAATGAGAATCTATTTAAGACACTGTCTGGGGAAGGGCAACAAAGAAGCTGAATCTAGAGGGATTTCAGGAGAAGAGATCTTAGGCAAGGGAAAAATGAGAGGAAAAAGTAGATGGCACTACGGCTCCTAGTTTGGTGGTGATGTCTCTGGGACAGGGGACACAAGAACAAAGGCACATCGAAGAAAGACTGGATTGGGTACACCGAGTTTAGGGTGAGGGTGGCCAAGCCAGGTGGACCTGGATGGATGAGTCTAGAAATGAAGGAAGTTATCATCCAAGGCCAACCTGCCATACACATAACAGGTGCTCAAGGCTGATAAACTGAATAAATGAGTTGAAGAAGCAATCAGCACTGCAGAATTTCTCCATGGGACCCATTGTCTGAACACTGCAAATTCTCCCATTAAACCATCTATACTCAGGCATAAGAGGCATGTCTGCCCTATAAGAAGCTTCTCGATAAGAAGCTGCCAGGAGGCCTGAGTGATGATTGGTGGCGTGAGGGGGTGATGGTATGTTTGTTTATCGGCCAGTGACTTGCCTGAAGGCTAAGTCAAAAGCAGCTAGTCAAAGTTGCTGGGAGACAGATGGTCCATTTAGCCCTCAGTGTTGGCTTAACCAGCCTCCTTCCCACAGGAGCCACAACGGAGTCTTACGTATCAAGAATGGATAAAGGTAAGCCTGTATAATAATCAACTTGCATTTTTATCCACAATGGAAGGACGCTATAATTTTAATAATTTTATTTATTTATTTTTTTCTCCCCAAAGCCCCAGTAGATAGTTGTATGTCATAGTTGCACATCCTTCTAGTTGCTGTATGTGGCACGCGGCCTCAGCATGGCCGGAGAAGCGGTGCGTCGGGTGCACGCCCGGGATCTGAACCCCGGGCCGCCAGCAGCGGAGCGTGTGCACTTAACCGCTAAGCCACGGGGCTGGCCCAGGACGCTATAATTTTAGACACGGAGTGACAACACCAAACAGATCAGGCTCTTTATATGTGCTCCAACACATCATGCTTTCCACACATCTGCACCTTTGCTTGCGCTGTTCCCTCTCCACGGAATACTCTGCCCCTACTTGGAGGTCCCGTGAGCTCCTGTTCATCCTTCAAAACTCCCTTTGTAAGTCATCTCCTCCTGGAAACCTTCTTTGAGCCCGCCCTTGTCCCTTTTCCTGCTAACTCGGCATCTCATATGAAAAGCGAATCGACCATTTACAGCATGCCGTTATCATACATATTCAAACACCTGACTCCTTGTCTCTAGGGTGAGGCCCCCGAGGACAGGAAGCATCTTTTCATCTCCATCCCCAGTGCCCAGCAAAAAGGCTGGTACATCACGGGTGCTGAACAAACACCTGTGCAACAGGACAAGAAAGCCACGCCCCTCCTCCTATGTCACCGTTAACATTACCATGAGAAGGGAAAAACAGTCTATGGCACACTGTGCACCAATGGTTCAGAGTTGGGGCTCTGCTCCAGAACGTCTGGCTTGGAACCCTGGCTGCATTAACTACTGAGTGACCGTAAGCAAGTCACTTCATCTCTCTAGGCCTCAATTTTTTCATCTTCAAAACAGGAACAATAACGGTAAGTAAGCAATGTTACATTGGGTAATCGTGAGGATTAAGTGATATAATACATATAAAGTGCTTAGTAAAGTGCCTGGTGTGTGGTAAGATTTCAATATATGTTAACTATTGGTGTGGTCTGTGTGTTTGTGCCCCCCACTACCCCCAAATTCATATATTGAATCCTAACCCCTAAGGTGATGGTATCAGGAGGTGGGGCCTTTGGGAGGTGATAGGTCATGAGGGCAGAGTCCTCCTGAAAGGGCTTCATGCCCTCATAAAAGGGGATCCAGAAAGACCCCTCACTCCTCCCACCACATGAGGACATGGCGAGAAGTGGGCAGTCTGCAACCAGCAAGCAGCCCCCACCAGAAGCAGACCATGCTGGTGCCGTGATCTTGGACGGCCAGCCTCCAGAACCATGAGAAATACATTTCTGTTGTTGATGAGCCACCCAGTCTGTGGTATCTTGTTATAGAAGTCCGAAATGACTACAACAACTATTATCAACATCTTATGAAACTGTTATTTTCTCTACTGCTTTTGCACGACTTTTCAAATACAGTATTTTCAATTAGTTCTTCCATCCAAAGACAAAAAAATGAGCTGAACGATCAACATCCAACCAAGAGCTATCAAGCAGCAAGTATATGTGAGCATTACAGGGATTAAGGCAATGAATGAGCTCAGAGTCCTCTCTTCAGGCAAATAACCATACAAACGTTAGAACGTGGGTGTGCCATAACACTGGGATGCCACACACAACTGCAAAGTTTGGGATTGGCGTACCTCCCAGGGAGCCATTTGAATAGACTAACAAAGACAGTAAGTGAGGGGTACCCTTAAAGTTGGATGGTGCACAGCCTGCACAACCGTACAGGATGGCTCTGCAAGGAGGAGCACAAAAGCTACAGGGGTGTGAGGGTGGAAGAGACCACTTCTTGCTAGTGGAGAATCTAGAAGTTTCCACGGACTATGTGGCAATTAAACTGAACCTTTGGATGGGAAAAGATGGAGGATGGAAGAAGGCATTGTGCAGGATACAATAGAATAAGGAAAGAAACAGGTGGGAAAGTACACAGCATGTCTGTGAAAAAACAATAGTCTTATTTGGGTGGATCATATAACATTTACTGGACACCTACTGTATTTCAGGAGTAGGGAGGATAAAAAGAAAAAGAGAGAGAAAGTCTTAACGGCAGGCTGGGCCAGAGTGTGTGAATTCCTATAAACTGTGAATTTCATTCTCTAAGAGAAAGAGAGCCAGACAAGGTTTGGAGGCTCGGCAGGCAGCAGATCAAAGTTGCAATTCAGAAGGTTAATCTGGTTACAAAGGAGAAGATGGACCAGCGTGTGTGAGAGAACAGGCTCTTCGAGGAGGATGTGGAAAGCATTCCTGTGAGGCATTCCCCCTGCATGTGTGGTTCTTCTGGTCCATTTAAAGTCTCTCTCCAGGAGGAAGAGTAAATCTGGAAAGAATGTCAGCTCATCTTTAGGGCAAGACCAGGTGTTCGCATTGTCAAAGGGGTCAGTGTGCCTCATTTGCTTTCCTTACTAGAAGACTATGAAAATGCCTAATCAGAGGACACACAAGGGCCCCCAGACCAGGTGACCACTGAGTCCCTGACAGTTTGCTGACACTGTCGCAGCAATCAAATGCAGGCTAACCAGCAGTGGCTCGGGCATCATTCTCCTGAGACGGAATCCCCAGTGGGGTTCTGCTAATGCCGTGCCTTTGGTACCATCACGAGAACGTGGGTCCTGTCGCCTGCACCTCTCAATGGCCACAGGGAAAGCACCTGAAAACATCGCCTGGACCACTTTTCTTGGAGCCTCTGTGTAAGCCAGTACGTGTCTCTTGAGCTTAAACTTGTAAATCCAACTACAAACCAGATGGTCCCACGTTCATATCCCACAGGCCACTAGGAATAAAAACGGCCCCAATTACAACCATCCTAACATACCAGGTGACTAATTATTTGCGGAGTGTCTGTTTAGTACCTGTCTCTCCTCAAGACCGTAAGCTCCACGGGGACAGAGACTTGGTGTGTCTTTCACTGGTGCAGCCTAGCCCCCGGCACAATGCCTGGCATATTAAGCAGGGGCCCATTTTGTCCTCTCTCGGCCCCTTACACGTGCCCATCCTCCTGAATTCCCTGCCTCGGTTAGAGGTGCACCACTTCTCCATCCTCACAAGCCAGAAATGGGAGCATCATCCGGGCTCCTCCCCTGCCATGTCCCATACACCCAATCAACGGCAAGTCCTGAGAGGTAGCTTAGCCTAATGGTTAGGAGTTGGGTCCCTGAAGCCAAACGGTCTGGCTTCTTATCTTGGTCTGTCACAAACTAACAATGTGACTATGGTCAAGCTTCTTAATCTCTGAGTCTCAGTTCCCTGATCTGTATAATAATAGCTCCTACCTCATAGTTATTGTTGGATTGAATGACACACTTAGAACAGTAACCTGCAGGCAGTAAGGACTTCATAATGTTAACTATTATTACCCTATCTGACCTTCAGTGATATGTCATGAATCTATTCCTCTCCCTGTCTCTGAGCTTGCTCCCTCCAATCCTCCATCCTCTAAGGCCTGCGCTGTCACCAAAATGAAGTTCAGCCTCCCGCATGGAGCTAAGAGGACCGGGATGATCTTACCCCGTCCACCTCTCCAGGCTCATGTCTGCCCACTCCCTCCTTGAACCCTGCCCTCCAGCCATTCTCTTCCCCAGGCCTGTGTGTGATCAGCCCCTGCTCCTCCTTCAGGAGTAAACTCAAGTGTCACCTCCTCAGAGAGGACCTCCATGGTCACTCCATCCCAAGTGCCCCTGTCCCTCCTCCATCACTCCCTGCCCCAGTGCCCTGTTTGGCTTCTTCTTAGTACTTATTAGAGCTGGAAATCTCCACATTCATCTGCAGGTCTATCTCCGGCCCTCCACTAGAATGTGAGCTGTCTAGGGCAGAGATGCTCTGGTTTCACAAAGGATCTACTCTCTTGTTTACTCTCATCAACCCCAGTGCTTAGAAAGTGCCTGGTCACGGTGCAGTTCCAGGATTAGCCAAGTTCTCCTGCAGGCCTCTCTTCATGCTGTCGTCTCTTCCTCAACCACCCACACGTTGCCTTGCCAGCTGCTTCCAGCCTTCTGTTCTCAATTTAGACCCCATGGCTCTGAGGAAGCCATTCCCCTGGGCCAGATTTCCTTCTTAGTACCTCCCACTGAATTCAGGGCTCAAAACTTAGATGTCTGCAACAATCTACTGACTATTCACTTCTCTGTTCCCTGCTAGATGGAGTCTTGGCACCGGGAGCTGCATTTTGTTAATATCTGATCCCCAGATTTATAACAGTACCTTGTAGATATAACTATTCGGTAACTGTTTATTAAAAGAATCAATAAATGGACAAATGAATAATTCCCAAAGAGATCCAAATGCCGTCACAGTTTGACACAATTACCTGGAAGTTAGGTGTAGAGGCACTTCGAAGAAAATATAGGAGTAAATCTTTTAACACTGGGTTAGGCAATGGTCTCTTAGATATGACAGCTAAAGCACAAACAATGAGAGAAAAAATAGATAAACTGGTCTTCATCAAAATTAAAAACTTTTGTGCTTCAAAGGACACCATCAGGAAAGTGAACAAGATAACCCCAGAATGAAAGAAAATATATGCAAAGCATACGTCTGATAAGGGGCTTGCAGCCATACTATATAAAGATCTTTACAACTCAAACAATGCAAAGACAAGTAAACTGATTAAAAACTGAGCAAAGGATTTGAACAGCCATTTCGCAAAGAAGATAGACAAACGGCCAATAAGCACTAGAAAAGATGCTCAACATCTTTATTATTAGTCACTAGGGAAATGCAAATCGAAACCATGAGACACGACTTCATGACCATTAAAATGGCTAAAATAAAAAAAAAAAAAGATAGACAGGGCCAGCCCTGTGGCCTAGTGGTTAAGTTCGGCATGCTCCACTTTGGCAGCCTGGGTTTGGTTCCCATGTGCAGACCTACACCACTCATTGGTGGCCATGCTGTGGTGGCAACCCACATACAAAATAGAAGAAGATTGACACAGATGTTAGCTCAGAGTGAATCTTCCTCAGCCAAAAAAAAAAAAAAAAAAAAAGGGGGCGGGGGCTGGCCCGGTGGCACAGCAGTTAAGTGCATGCACTTTGCTTCAGTGGCCCAGGGTTCACAGGTTTGGATCCCGGGCGTGCACCAACGCACTGCTTGTCAAGCCATGTTTTGGCAGTGTCCCATGTAATGTAGAGGAAGACGGGCCCAGATGTTAGCCCAGGGCCAATCTTCCTCAACAAAAAGAGAAGGATTGGCATCGGATGTTAGCTCAGGGCTGATCTTCCTCACAAAAAAAAAGAAAAAAGATAGACAATAACACCTGTTGGTGGGGATGTGGAGATACTGGAACCCTCATTTGTTACTTGTGGAATTGTAAAATTACTGTAGCTGCTTTGGAAAACTGTTTGGCAGTTTCTCAAAAAATGAAGCATAGAGTGACTATTGCTGAGTTACTCAGCAATTCCACTCCTAGTTACACACACAAAAATATACGAGAACATATGTCCACACCAAAGTTTGTACAAACACGTTCATAGTAGCATTATTCACAATAGTCAAGAAGTAGTAACAACCCAAGTGGCTAACAACTGATGAACAGAGGAACAAAACATGGAATATCTGTATAATGAAATATTACTGGGCACTAAAAAGGAATAAAGCACTGACGTATGATACAACGTGGATGAACCTTGAAAATATTATCCTATGTGAAAGAAGCCAGTCACAAAAGACTAAATAGGAAATGATTCCATTTACAGTCACGCGCTACATAACGACATTTCAGTCCATGACAAACTGCATATGCAACAGTGATTCCATGAGTGCCATATAGCCTAGAGGTATAGGAGGCTATACCATCTACTTGTTTGTGTAAGTACACTCACTGATGGTTGCGCAATGACAAAATAGCCTAATAACACATTTCTCAGAACGTATCGCTGCTATTAAGTGATGCATGACTGTATGTGAAATGTCCAGAATACACAAATTCATAGAAGCAGAAAGATTAGTGGTTTCCAGAGGATCAGGGAAGGGGGAAATGGGGAGTGACTGCTAACGGATACAGGGGTTTCTTCTTGAGATGATGAAAATGGTCTAATATTAGATACTGGTGATAGCTGCAGAACTCTGTGAATATACTAAAAACCAGCAAATTGTACACTTTTAAAGAGTGAATTTTATGGTATGTGAATTATATCCTAATACTTACTCATTTGCCTGAGATGGGGAGGGACGGTCTGACTTTTATGTTTGGGAGAGGGAATTAGGCCTGGTCTCCTTCACTGTTTCCGGGCTTCTTTCTTGTTTTGTACAGTAAATGGTTTGCCTATGCAGGAAAGGCCTGCAGTTGTCCAGGCTGGCCTCTGACCAGAAAGTAAACGCAATTCATGGGAACAAAAAAGAGAGCTTGATTGTACGCACTTCTAAAAGAACATCCTGGGCCGGCCCCGTGGCTTAGCAGTTAAGTGCGCGCGCTCTGCTACTGGTGGCCCGGGTTCAGATCCCGGGCGCACACCGATGCACCACTTCTCCAGCCATGCTGAGGCCACGTCCCACATACAGCAACTAGAATGATGTGCAACTATGACATACGACTATCTACTGGAGCTTTGGGGGGAAACAAAATAATTAAAAGAACATCCAACGATTCAGGACTACCGGCAATAAAGGTGAGATTTCATCCATTTCATCCATGTGTGACTTCTCTTATTTTGCATTCAGGAAGGTAAGAAATAGTTTTAATGACAGGCCCCGCAAATTCTAAAATCAGCCAAAGGTTAGGAGCCTCCATCCTATTCTCTTTTGTTCAGAAATTAGCAGGGAAATTACCAAGAGGTAGACAGATGTTCAAGACATATCTACATCAAAGTGAATGTCACCAACTCAAGAGAACAAGAATTCATTCAGAAGAATCACAAAAGGAATAATTTTCTCAATATATGATTCAATAGTATTTAATTTTATATCTTTACAACATCTAAAATAGTCTTTTATACCAGTCACGAGCTATATATGCATTTTGGGAACACGGCTTTCAGTCCATGAGAAAAGGCTTCTACCTGAACAAGCCAGTCTGGGTCCACATCTTAATATAACAGGTCCCACATAGCTTGCCTGGTTTCTAACAACACAGACATTAGGTGCCTTCTATATTCAGACCAGATCACACTTTTACAGCAAAGAAGAAGCCAGTGTGTACGCTTCATCTTCAGCAGAGCCTGCAGACTTAACTCATAATGAGCAACACTCCTGCTGCCTCTGGTTTCCTTAACTGCTCCCCTGTTCCAGGTTGGGATGCAATAAATATGGTAATAAAAGAGGCAAAGATGATTAAACCCCAGCTTTATCCCAGCCCTTCCTTTCTTATTTTGTCAGAAATGTGCCACAGCCCCTACAAGGCAATCCAGAGTCTGTTTTTATTAAAATATACAGGGACATCTGAGGCGAAATAATCCTTAATTATTACGTTTACAACGGAATTGCAATTTTAGAAAAAGAAAGAGCCTGTGACAGCAACTCGAATGCTCAGTAAATCTGTTACACTTAGAGATTTAATAGAACTCATCGCAGAAAAACACTGCAGCCAGAATGAGGGTTTTTCAGTGTGAGTTCTTGGTTTAGGGAGGACAAGCGGCCTTGATGATGTGGAAAAATTCAAGGCCAAGTCAGTATCACGTCAGAAAAGCTCTCCAAGGGAGAAGAACAGAGCAACTTTCCAGAAAAATCAAGAGGCCTTGTGGTGTAGGTAAAAGCAGCATGGATTCTAGGGGTTGGCAGAGCCAAGGCTGGAATCCCACACACATCACTTACTCACCTGTGACCTTGAACAAGCTATTTGACCTCTCTGAGCCTCAGTTTACTCATCCATTTGCAGGGATAATGGCATCTACTGTACTGGGTTGGGATGAAAGTCAAATACAATGGCCCGTGTGATGCTTAGCATCTGAACTATACGAATCAGTTCTCTTTGGGTTCACATATACGTGCATGACCAAATAGCACAGATCTCTTACCTGTTCACAGATACTACATGTCAATGCTATTTCTTCTTTCCCCCCCCCAGCTTTGACGTATAATTGACAAATAAAAATTGTATATATTTAAGGTGTATATTAAGTATATTGTAAACATTTAAGGTGATGCTTTATACAGGTATACACTGTGAAATAATCACCACAGTCAAGCTAATTAACATATCCATCACCTCGTATAGTTACCATTTTTTTCTTTTCTTTTTTCCATGCTATTTTCTTAACTCTTACTAGAACACTAATATCCAGGCCTTTATAACCACTATTTACACTCAGCACCTCACAAACACATACTTGGGGGGGATGAAGATGATTACAGACATCACAGTAATGATAACAATGTCTACATGGTCACCTAAAATGATGATTAAAAATAAAAATAAGAATAATGATACTCAAAATGGTAACTTTTTTCTTCCAGTTAAGAGCTCAAACTCTAAAGCTAGATTGACCAGATTCAAACTCAGCCCTACCCATCCCCTCTGTGACCCTGAGCCATGACCTAACATATTGGTCCTCAGTTTCATTGTCTGTAAAATGGGGATAATAACAGTACCCACCTCATGGGGTCACATGAGCATTAAATGCATTAATATCTGAAAAAACGTAGAACAGAGCCTGACGCTGAGTGAGAATTGCATTCGTATGTGTAAAATAAATAAAATACGGAAATGTTTCACATAGGTTCTCTCTCTTGATATTCAAAACAGGGCTTTATGAGAGGTTGGGGAACAAGCCAAAGCTCTAAGAAGTACGTGACATGACACTGACTTGTTCTTGCTCAGGGTCACCCAGCTCATAGATGGCAAGACCAGAATCAGCCCCTGCTCCTGTTTCTCTGTTTTATTTAAGTCCTAGGTTCTTTCCTTCACAATCAGGAAACTGCTTCTCTAATAAGTTTAAGCCTGAATAAGCAATAAGACAATTTGAGGTAGTTACTGGTCACGACTATGCTGTTTTATCCTCCACATTCTTCAGGGGCACAAGCGAAGATGAAAAAAAAAACAAAACAAAACAACAGCTGCTTGATATGCAAAGTCAGGGCAACCACCCAGCTTCTTCCTGCCAACAGGGCTGCAGAGTGCGAGAGGGAGTAGATCATCCTCAGGAACAAACATTACATTGTTACAAGTTGGTCTACCTTCCTGCCTAGGAGGCGAACACTTAGTTACTAAATAAATACATTTTTTCTCTGCTCACTAAAAGCTCAGTTTCCTTGAAGAGCAGCCATAGTTCCCAGTTTATTTGCAATTAGGATCGGAGTTAACAGGCATTCCCCAAACTTTTCTTTCTATATCCTTCCACCTAGGAGACACAGACACATATTGTGTTATTTTCCACTAGACAAACCTTCGCTCACATATATTTTGTATTTATTTTTTCTCATCCACCTTTTTTCTCCACCATAGAGGTTGCATAAGGAGATGACCAAAAAGATATGCAAAGAGAAAACAAAGGCATGATCACTTTTATTTCTGCTGCCCCAAACACAACATTTAAAAAGGCCATTTTTTAATATATTTTTTGTCTTTCACCTCCACTGTATTTCGACCACGTATGTGCGTATCTGCATGCATGCAACACACACGCCTGTGTTTATACAGTAGAATGATATCATGCATACTTTTTGAATTGCATTGTCACTTACTTTATATCATAAAACAGCATTTGTCCATGTTATGACATACTTTTTTAAACCAACAGAGAATATGGTTTACCATAAGAGGATGTTCCATTATTTAGTCTGTTTTAAGTCTTATTCAGATTTTTATGATTATAATTAATGTTTCGTAAAAGCTTTTTCTGTAGTTAGGACTATCCTTTTAAGATAGAGTCCTTAAATTAGTTATACAGGGTCAACGTCTTATGCATAATACTATGAACTTTCTTTCCAAAAGATTATAGCAATTTCCAGTCCCGGCATCAGTGTATATGAACCTTCATATCACTCTTTTACTATCTTTTAACATATAGTGCACCCACTGCCACCAGGTACACTGCAGAAGTAAAATTGATTTGATGTAACAAAGCAAGCCTTAAATAAAAATTTGCCGAAAATCTTGTCTGGAAAATAAATCTAATTACTGTAATTAACAGTGAAAGCCAAAAGAAGCATCCTGCACCACTATTATTATATTATTAATAACATTAGGAAGGTACTTCATTTGTCAAAGTATTTTATAATCATGTATTAGTTAATCCCCACAACGTGCTCTGGAAGCAATGAAGCTATTTATAGCTGGACTTTCTGAGCCGAAAGTCTTTCAAAAGTCTTTTGTCTTCATATCTCAACTCATTATCACCAGCACATCAATTCACATAATCATTCTCATTTACAGAATTTCAGGGATGGGAGGGACTTAAGTGGTTATTTGGTCCAAGAAGATCAAGTAGTCATTGACGTGGGGTACAGAATATTCGTAACACATACTAAGAATTTGCTTTCTTCTCAAATTCCCATGCCTCCATGAAAGTACGGCATGCCATCAGCAGCCTATAATAAAACTACTGCTATTTTTTGTGTGTGTGTGAGGAAGATCTGCCCTGAGCTAACATCTGCCAATCCTCCTCTGTTTTTTTGCTGAGGAAGACTGGGCCTGGGCTAACATCCATGCCCATCTTCCTCCGCTTTATATGGGACGCCACCACAGCATGGCTTGCCAAGCGGTGCGTCGGTACGAGCCCGGGATCTGAACCCGCGAACCCTAGGCCGCTGCAGTGGAGCATGCGCACTTCACCACTCGCGCCACTGGGCCGGCCCCAAAACTACTGCTATTTTTAAATTTAACATCTTTGTGCTACACAGTTACTGCAGGAGTAAAAGTTTATACTCAATAGGATTCTTACCATTTCAATAACTATTAGAATAATTTGATTTGTAGCTAAAGCAATAGCAATATTCACACCCAACAACATCAGAAGTTTTTATGACCTTAAAATTTGCCATAATTGAGAAATAGCATAATTGACTATCTGTAATCACGCAAATACTCTTCTCTAAAAAGGGGGCTTTTTTTTCAATCAGAGAAGGACCCAAGTTCTTCTTGGAAATAAATACATAAAAGGCTGAGAACCATTCATCCAATTTAATGCTTAGCCTACAAAATGCCTGGTTTCAAGCTGTAGATGAAGGCTGCAGAACCACAAAAAGTCTCAATACTTGCCCAAGAGCCATGGTGGTGTGGAAAGAGCATCTCGCCTCAAGGCAGAAGAGTGGCGTAGAGCCCCACTTCGTCATTCTTTATTTGGCATTCCCATTTCCGCCTCAGATGTACTACTAAAGCTGCAACACCAACTGGACAGAGCAATGAGGAGGAACTGAGAGCCCGCAGCACTAACTGTTATATATTTGTGGGTTGCTCATTTCTCCCAACCTCCCTCCCCACCCCAGGAGGGCAGTGAATCAGATGTCTTGCTAATCCGCTAGCTGACTGCAGGCACGTAAAGGCACTCAGCAAAAGAACTTCCCAAGTGAGTTCAGTACAAACAGCCAAGCTAATAAATAAATGTTGTTTTCAACCAAACAAGTTTTGGGGTGAACTGATTCATAGCAAAAGCTAATTGAGGGCCGGCCCCATGGCTTAGCAGTTAAGTGCGCACGCTCCACTACCAGTGGCCCAGGTTCGGATCCCGGGCGCGCACCAATGCACCGCTTCTCCGGCCATGCTGAGGCCGTGTCCCACATACAGCAACTAGAAGGATGTGCAGCTGTGACATACAACTATCTCCTGGGGCTTTGGGGGAAAAACAAATAAAAAAACAACAAAAAAAAAGCTAATTGATATAAGAACTAGAGTCTAAAGAGTTAAAATTATCTGCTGAAAATCACTCAGCTATATAGTGGCATAAACGTGAAGCTGAACTAGGTCTGAGGTAGATACATTAGTTAACTGGTTGAATAAATATATATTCAGGTTATTTATTAACAAAGTCCCCCAGATTCACTTGTTAAACAAGTAAACATTTACTGAGCGTATAATACACGTTAAGTACTTTGCTAAGATACCACAAATACAGAAAAATAAGGCATGGTTTCTGTCCCCAGAAGTCCCACATTCTACTACAGAAGACATAACATGAATAGATAAACGAAATACAATGTAATAAATATAATGATGGAAAGACACACAGGGTATTATGGGCTGGTAGAAGGGAAGCCCCAACCCAGATGGACAGGTACAGGTGGGCTTCCTGCTAGAAATGACGCCTACGTGAAGTCTTAAAGGATAAGAAGAGTTTGCCATGTTAGGGTGGGGGAAGAGGAAGGAAGAGGGGAGACACGGGCAGACAGAGCAGCTTGATGAGAACAACAGGCGGGGAAACCTCGGAGCAGGTGGACCTACAAGCAGGTCAGTGTTGCCGCAGCGTGATGTGACAGTAAGGAGACGAGAGACACAACACTGCTGAGAATGACATCAGATCCCGGACAGTCTGTGTGTCACGGCAAAGCGGTCCCGTTGTCTCCACTTGACAAGGAGAAGCTAAAGAAAGGTTTTAAGAAATCAGATTTGGAGAGCCGGCCCGGTGGCACAAGCAGTTAAGTGCATGCGCTCTGCTGCGGTGGCCCGGGGTTCGCAGGTTCGGATCCTGGGCGCACACCGACGCACCGCTTGTCAGGCCATGCAGTGGCAGCGTCCCATATAAAGTGGAGGAAGATGGGCATGGGTGTTAGCCCAGGGCCAGTCTTCCTCAGCAAAAAGAGGAGGATTGGCAGATGTTAGCTCAGGGCCAATCTTCCTCATCAAAAAAAAAAAAAAAGAAAGAAAGAAATCAGATCTGCCTGTGTCAAATATCATCCTGGCATTAGAGAAGATGGATCTGGGGAGACAAGAAGGACTGGAATTGAAAAATATTTAACAGGGAGAACCTCAAGGTGAGGTTGATAATAAACAGGCTGGTTGGGGGACTGAGAGAGAAGGTGGAACCAAAGATGGATGTCAGTTTCTTACAGGGTTGGCAGGTCTCAAGTGTCCACCATTTCTCCCATCTCTGTTGAAGCCAGTGAAAGGTGGATTCAGGGATAAAACTTCACACTGATCTCTGTTCAGTTGAACTCTGAGAGCTTTTCCTGACTGTTCCTAGTACTGAGAAACTTCTGGGTCCTGACTAGGTCAACTGACACATTTCTATACTGTTGGCTATAGCTGTGGAAAAGATCCATCCAAACCCTTGGTGAGAATTTAGAACAGAGCCAAGGGTACTAGCTGGAACTGAAGATTCAATTCTGGATATACCTCGAGTACATCTAGACATCAATCAATCAAAACAGCGAAGAAACAGAAGAAAAATCCTGTGAAAAAGGAGAAGCAAATGGTAGGAGTTGAACTTGGAGAAGAGATGACTCAGGAGAGACAGTATCACTTCCGGATGGAGGAGAAATCTACCCTCTGTACGACTGGTTCCACGGGAATCCACTAGGCCAACGGGTATCATCGATAGGTTGGAAAATTTCAGTATAATATAAGGCAGGACTTTCTAATGGTCAGAAATGCCTAGAGGTTGGACAGGCTACATTAAAATAAACAAATTGTATTAGTTTGCTAGGACTGCCATAACAAAATACCATGGCTTAAGACTGAGTGGCTTAAACAATAATAATTTATTTTCCCACAGTTCTAGAAGTCCAAATCAAGGTGTCCGCAGGGCTCGTTTCTCCTGAGGTCTCTCATCTTGGCTTGCAGACGGCCACCTTCTCTCTGTGTCCTCACATGGTCTTTTCTCCATGTGAGTCTGTGTCCTAATCTCCTCTTCTTGTAAGGACACCAGTCACACTGGATTAGGGCCAACCCACATGACTTCATTTTAATTGAATTACCTCTTTAAAGGCCCATTTTCGAAATGCAGTCACATCCTGAGGTCCTGGGGGTTAGAATTCCAACAGATATATTTTTGGGGGACACAATTCAGTCCGTAACACAACCTGTCAACAGGATTGTGTAAACAGGGGTCTGGTGACTGCCAGGCAAGGGAAACCCATGAAGAAAACCAAAGCATCAAATTTGGGGTGTCCTTGAAGGTCCTTTTAGATCTAAGCGCTGCAATTCTTAACATTGCCAGACAGCACCTAATTGCTGCTGTTAAACATTATTATCACAATAATCTCCCCAGGGTTTCAGACAAAAATCACATTTTCATGGCACCTTAAATGACTGATGAGAAATGTAGTTCTTATTTAACCGTTCCCCAAGGAAACACAGGCAGGCAGTCATACGCACGCGCCCGCAGAGCGTGACAGTCGTGCTCACCTGTGAAACAGGACAGACTTGACCAAGGTGACGACATCCCGGCTTGCATTATATCCGGCACACACGATAGCAACGTGGATTGTCTAGGAAGCAAAGAAAACAGGATGAGCAGTTGACAGACAGAAGAAGGCCTTCCCAGTCCTTCCAACCACATGAGAAAGAAAAACCGCCCTTCCTTCTTGTTGGGATCGTTAGAAAACAAAGGGCATAGCCTGCAGCTGTGGAAAATGACTCGAGACAGTTTTATTAAGGCCTTTTTAATCGGTTTATGGAGCTATCATCATTTGGAATCCATTAAGGCTCTTTTCAATTACATTTTGGGGACGAAAGAAATGGCGATTGGCTCAAACAGGCAAACAGTGAGTCCCCTTCCCCCAAGCTGGGAGACAATGACAACTGGTAACAAGAGAGAAGAAAGAAAGACGCCCTGAAAGGATGAACTGACAATCAGGGATCTCAGCCTGAGAAGTTACGGCTCAGAGAGTTCGGGAAATATTCTCACAAGATGTCTCAGGTTAGGGGCAACCTGGTAACAGGGCAAAGGGACCAACGAACACCTACGGGCCCCACGGGGATATCACTCAAAGGATTGAAGATAGCAGAACTGAAGGGAACCTGATGGGTCATCTCATCTCAGTGGTCAAGAGCACGCACGACACACATGAATCCTGGCTCCATCCTTTAACCCAGGTGACCTGGGTAAGTTGCACCATCAGGTAATTCACTGTAACATAAGGGCCATGACACATGTCCTGCAGGATGTCATGGGGTACATGAGGGAATGATGCCAAGAGCGGAATATGATGCTCGGCACACTGCACTCCAATCATAGCAAAAATGTCCTTGAGAGCTCAGCTTCCCAAATGGGGTGCCTTGGTGCCTTGGTGTGCCATGAATGAATTCCAGGTGATGATGATACTCATCTCCTCAAGCGAGATCTCAAGGCTACCAGGCAAGGCTGGCCCCCTCAGGTACCCTCTGCTGACAGCAACTTTTCCTATTTACCTCCTTGTGCCATATAATTATTCTCAATGTGTGCCCCGACCTGACAAACATTGGAAAGTACTGCTCTAAGGCATCCCATACAGGAAGTCACCTAGCCTCTCTCAAAACAGCTAGACGGATGGAGGGTTCACACCTCTCGAAACCATCCCTTTTACTAAAGCACAGCCATCCTGGAATGGAAACCTACCTTCTAACACGCACTCCAGCCTTGTTCTGTCCTGGGAGTACTGCAGAACAAATACGTGCCCCCCAGCACCCAAGACCGAAATTAAAGAAACGGTTCTTGGTAGATGCTTCTTCATTTTCAGAACTACTCACAGCACTTCCTTCCACGGTATGCCTTCCAGACCCCCCATATTCCAATCACCCACTTCCAAATGCAGTTCAGATATCCTGGTCACTCCCATACAGGCATCCAGGACAATGACCTCTGGTTCTCAAGCCTACTTCACCACCCCACCTGCTGATACCACCAAGAGAAATTTAACCATCTCGGGAATGAACCATCCAACAGCCTTGAATGCACATCTATGACCTTTTCAATTCCAATGGCCTTCACTCTACCTTGGACACCCACTCTCAGTGCTAGAAGCTGGACCTCAGCTTCATCTAGATCCTGATTATCTCAGAAATGCTGAAGTCATGGACTCGTCACACCTGCAGGATTCTCAGAGCCTCACACACACTACATGTGCTCCTCATCCTCAGGGAGAGTCCCATTCTGCCCTATCGGCCCTACCTTGCCACTGCCTCCCTGAACCATCGTCTCTCTACTCTCAGCCCCCTTTCGTGTTCAGCCTTCACACTCAATATGCAAGTCCCCACCCCTGGATCAGGGTTACAGGGTCTCTCCACTGCTCTTGTACCTGGGGGTCAAGAAAGAAGATGAGGGGACATGAAAGAGAAGAAGAGCTAATATTTATTGAGCAAATTACTACATTCCACATACTGTGCTTAGCACTTTACACAGATTATGAGATCTCAGCCTCACAGCTGTATGAGACAGGAAGAGTGTTACTATCTCAATACTATAGATCGTAAAACTCAGGCTTAGAGAGCTGGGATTCAAATTCTGGAACAGAGATTCTTAACCCTGGTGAGGCATCAGAAACACCCAAAAGATTTTTAAGAAGTACGCTGTGCCCCAGTCCCACCTCAGACCAATTAATTCACCATCTCTGATGCCCAGGACCTTAAAATACTCTGCTGGAAGGCAGTGGCTCCCAACACGGGATAATTCAGTCCTCAGCCCTGCTGAGAATATTTGAGAATGTCTGGAGTCACTTCCGGTGGTCACTCCTGGGGGTGGGCAGGGCTGCTGGCATCTGGTGGGTAGAGGCCAGGGATGCTGCTCAACATCCTACAATGCACGGGGCAGCCCCACAACAAAGCATGATTCTGCCCCAAAAGTCAAGAGGGCTGCTGTGACAGAATCCCGTTTTTAGGAAGAAGAAAAGGGGTGCGGGGAAGTTCGGATCCTCACGAGACTAATGCTACCTCTTTTCAGTCTAATTTATGCATATTTTAATTTCCCCACCTGTCAAATGAAGACTTCATCGCTTATCTCTGGCTAACATCTCCAAAAGACTCAGGATGAAAGACTGTAATGCGGATGCAACTGTCACTGTTTAAATCATGAAGGAAATGAATAGAAAAATGCCCACGCACGAGAGACAGAACCAGGATGGGGACAAGAATGGCTGAAAACAAGCTGAATCAGGCTCTTTGGAATCGCAAATATTTAAACACGCGGCCTCCGAGATATCAAACTTTGTCTCGCCTTCAGGGTTCAGGGACTTTTTTAAATGGGCCCATTAAATGTAAGCATAGGCGCGCACATTCTCAAACATTTTACATAATTTTCCAATCTCTTTAGTTTCATACAATACACCTGCCACCATGAATAAATTCCTCATCTGGAGCCGCCGCAGCAGGGCCCTGATGCCCAGGAGAGCAGAGAATCGGAGCGTCGGGAATATGTTCTTGGAAGAGCTTGGGGTGGTCCCAATTTTGAGGGTGCAGAAGTGAAGAGGAGTGGGGGTGGGGGTGGGGTAGGCATGAGGAGAGTAGGGGACAGGGGTGAGTGCTCCTTGAAGGGCAGCATCACAAAAATGGCCTCACCATGATAACTTTCCGTTTTGAAGCTACGAAGTCCAGGTTTTCAAGTTTCTCAGTGTGGTGGCTTAAAGATGGCCACAGCTACTTGGACATTCCTCCCACCAAAGGGAAGGGTCTGAGTACTAGATTCCGTGACCAGTGGCCCACTCATGAAGCCTTCCTCCCTATACTTCATAGATGTCGTACTTGCGTTTATTGGTGGCAAAGCCTGGATGGAGAGGATGTGATGTTTTTATCTGCTCCTGCAGACTCACTCACTACCCTTCTCCACCTTGCTCTGTGCCCCAAGGGCCTGACCTTTATAGACCAAGTTAACTGGGCTCCTACTGCTTCTGGTTTCTGGTTGAGTTTGGTCAATGGGAAGCCCTAGCGGGAGTCCTGAGGGCGGGAGGAAGGAGAGGTCAGATGCTCCCAGCTCCTGTTAGGCGCCCTCTCCTATGCTTCCCGTTCTTGCTGGGTTCCATACGGCCTCCCACCTCCCACTCCTTCAGGCACAGGGGTTGTAGCCACTCCTCCTGGGAGCTTCTCCCCCCTCGTCGGTCCCCTTAACCCTGCCCATGCCTTTGGCCGCCATCAAACCCTTTCCACCTCTTTTGAATGTGCCACCCGTTTCCTGCCAGGACCTGACCAACTCCGGTGACCCTTCCTCAACCTCCATTTGTCCTGGTGGCTGGAAGGGAAGCCAAGAAGACTCGGCAACATTCACAGATATATTGCTGACCCCTAATGTGATATAAGGCAGGAGGGCACCAATGTCACAAATTCGAGAATGTATCAATTGTATTTATAAATTTTAAGGAGCTTGACAAAGTTCTCAGACACAGGGACCGGGAGGCTTTTTCTAAAGCAGCCCCTAAAGCTTCCTGCTCATCTCTGGTCCTGAAGATGGTGCTCAGAACACCATGCCTGTCTGCAAGCTACACCTGAACAGACAGGTAAGAGAGTGCCACTGCTGTGAACTGGGGTTCATTCCCGATGCACTGAAGTCGAGTGAGGGACCTGCACTTTTGGGACCTGCACTTTTAGGACCTGCAGCAAGGATTCAGGCGTGACATGAGTGTTTCTGGAGTTTCCAATGTACCAGGCACTGCGCTGGCCTCAGAGGACAGAAAGGTAAACCAGTCCTCATCCCCCAGGGTCAAGTGAAGAGGGAGAAAGATGGCTAAGCAGACAGTCCCATCAGAGACTATCAAGTCTCCTATGATGGCAAGCTCGGTGTCCTTGCCACCCACAGCAGCCTGCATCAGCAAGACCAAGAGGATGCAGGGAGAGCTTCCGGGAGGAGAGAGCATTCCAGTGACTAGACCAGGGCGTCACTCCTGACATTCAGGGCCAGCTGGGGTTTGTAACTCTGTACTTGCCAGCCTTCATGAGAACCCAAAAAAGAAAGTTCTCCATGTTCTGCACCCTTTTTCCAACCCAGGAAAGATCCCCATAGGGTTGTTTTCTCATATATGGATGCAGGGAAGAAATTATTGTTGTCCCAGAAGAAACTCAGACCAAACTAAGGACGGCAGGCAAGCTGTGGCCCTGGCAGAAATAATCAGCACTCCGCCCAGCCCTGCATCCCCCAACAATACCATTAGCAGTGACCCAGAAGGCCTGGTGCTCCCTTCAGGGCATTCTGCCTGGGGGCACAATTTACTGAAAGCACCTCATATCAGGGAGACTGCAGGAGAGAGAGGGAAAACAGATTCCACCACTGGCATCTGATGTGCTATGAGAAGTCAGGCTCAGCTCCGATTGTGGACTGCAGCTGCAGACTCCTGTATTGGGAGCAGGCGTCGGGGAGGCAGGGCCTCCCAGAGGACAGATGCTACCCTGGTGGCCAGGGAGAAACACACAGCTGGGGGCAGAGGCAGAGGCGGGTTAGTGGGGAAAACCCGACAAGAATGAAGAGACCTGGGTTTGAGCTGCAACTTCAAAGCCAAGTAACTGTGTGACCTTGGGCCAGTCACTTAACGTCCCTGAACCTCACTGGCTTGTCTGTAAAATGGAGGTAAATATGGGCGCTCTGGGGGTTGCTGTGGGGATCAGACAAACGAGTGCAAGAAGGCGCACCTAATGAACTGATGCTTATTCATGTTTACGGAATGCATAAACTGCATAAGGAGAAGCATCTCCCTGCTTTAACATCCTCATCTGTAAAACAGGGACATAATCCTACTCACCCTCAAGGGCTGTTGAGGATGAGGGGTAAGTGGCTCTCAAACTCAAACATGCATCAGAATCCCTGGAGGGCTTGTTATAAAACAGAGGGCCAGCCCCTCCCCAAGAGCGTCTGATTCAGGAAGTTTGGTTCAGGGGCCGGGGGACTGCCTGCACCCAGGTGACGCTGATGCTGGTCCAGGGACAACACTTTGAGAACCACTGCTCTATCTAAGCACTTTGAGGAGTGTCTCTGGTAAAAACTCAATGGATGTTAGCTGTGACTATGTTGACAGAGCGTGAGCAATGTTCACAGAATATTTCCAATGGAGAGCAGCACTTCTCCTTCATTTGTACAAAACAAGTAAAGGCAACACTCACCCTCCAGCCACCCTCAATCTCCGCGGGCCTTGGTACTCACAACTCTTCCAGGATGAAGGAAAGACAAAGGGAGAAGAAAATGGGATGCGGGCTTCTACTGAGCAAAGAGCAAAGCCCTGGAAATTAGGAGAGCTGGATGGTAGCCCCAGCTCTGCCTCTGGCCAGCTCAGTGACTTTGGGCAAGTTACTTAACCTCTCTGGTCCTCAGCGACTCCTCTATAAAAGGAAGGGTTTAGAATTTTTATATACAGAGTTTTCCTAACATCCACAGTTTTCCAAAATTCAAGAGGAAGAAAGTGAGACACAGAATGGTTAGGTAACTTGCCCAAGGTCCCATGGCCCAGCCAGTCAGTGGCAAGGAAAGGGGTTGAATTCAGAGTCCTGCCATTGAATCCACACTACCCTGCCTCAATAAAAGAGAACTATTAAAATAAAAAAAGTATGGCTCACATGCCATCTAAAATCATCTTATAAACCTTCAGGGCAGCTCTACTTTCTTGGGAAATCACTGATCTGTTTGTTCTCAATACTGAACCACGGACACACAAGACAAAATTACTCAACCCTGTAGAAAACAGAAGTAGACGTTTCCTAACTATAATAGAAGCCAAGACATCAGGGGCTCAGCAAGGACAGGGAGAGTCTCAGGGGCGACAGGTGTGAGGACAGCAAAGGCCAAATCTCCAGGTGACCCCAAGTGCCTCCTCCACAGTCAAGGCTTAGTAAGTGGACAGCAGATGAATGAACCGTCCAGCATTCCCCATCCCTCATAGTCCTGGCCTGCTTTAGGACTGATTTTCTTCTGTTATCAAGAAAATAGAAACCTGACGAATCAGAAACCCAGATGTTTCATGGAGACACATGAAAGGGTGACACTGATTTAGGGGTGGGTCAACAGAAGTTTAATTGATCAGCTAGACCCATGTTTGGGGCAGATGAGTTGTCTAAATACGGCCCGATGCTCACCCATCACAGCTGGCATGTGTTACACTCTGACCCAGAGGGCCTCTGGATGACCTGCCTGACCCAAAAGGTCTACACACATAGCCAAACATTTGATCATTCTACAAATGTGGATTGAGCGCCTAATATGTGCCAGGCTCAACTGTAGGTGCTGGGGATACAGCAGTGACCAAATAAGACCAAATCCTTGTCCCCTACATGGGAGCTGATATTCTAGCTGAGGACACAGAAAATAAACAGGCAAACAAACAAACGTATATATAATTAAAATACGGGGCCGGCCCCGTGGCTTAGCAGTTAAGTGCGCGTGCTCCGCTGCTGGTGGCCAGGGTTCCGATCCTGGACGCGCACCGACACACCACTTCTCCGGCCATGCTGAGGCCGCGTCCCACATACAGTAACTAGAAGGATGTGAAACTATGATGTACAACTATCTACTGGGGCTTTGGGGGAAAAAATAAATAAATAATAATTAAAATACAGAGGGGCCGGCCCGGTGGCGCAAGCGGTTAAGTGTGCGTGATCCGCTGCAGCGGCCCGGGGTTCACCGGTTCAGATCCTGGGCGCGCACCGACCCACCGCTTGTCAAGCCATGCTGTGGCGGTGTCCCATATAAAGTGGAGGAAGATGGGCATGGATGTTAGCCCAAGGCCAGTCTTCCTCAGCAAAAATAAATAAATAAATAAAATACAGAGAATGCTGGATGATGATAAGTCTAGGATGAAAAAATTAAGCAGGGCAAGAAGTATATGGGTGGGTAATGAGTAGGGCTAAGATTTTTAAGTGGGGTTGTCTGGGCAGCCATCACTGAGAAGGTGACACTGGAGCAAAACTCTGAAGCAGGTGAGGGAACGGGCCTTTCAGGTATCCAGCAGAGCGCTCCGGGCAGTGGGAAGAACCCTGACATACAAGGTGGGCCAGTGTGCTTAAGGAACAGGGAGTGGCTACCTGAAAAAGCAGCAGCAACAGGAAGAAAACTGGGGGGTGAGACCACAGAGGGTACATGAGGTGGACCCTCTAGAGCTCACAGGCACTCGTAAGAACTTGGCTTTTCATGTGTGTGAGGAGAGAAGCCACTGGAGGGCTCAGAGCTGACATTTATATTTTATATATAATATAAGCTAACATATTTTAAAAGGATCACTCCAGCTGCCAGTTAAGAAGAGATTCTGTGTGTGTGTGTGTGTGTGTGTGTGTGTGCGTGCGCGCGTGCACGGGTGTGCGCACGTGCACGTGTGTGTGTGGGGGGCAGGGGAGCAAGCAAGGAAGCTGGAAGCAGAAAGAACACTCAGGAAGCTGCTGCAATAACCCAAGTGTGGTGGACGCTGTGACACACTGTCCAAATGCCCCTTCGATGAGGTACGTGTTGCCCCGGTTGCTAGGAGCGGTCGGCAGGCAGCCCTGAGCTCCCAGACCTTCAGGAAGTGCCCTGCTGCAAAAAGCGACCTTTCCGAGGTCAGCCCCTTCCTGGGGTGGCCACATCCAAAGACCCCCACAGCATCCTTAGGTGCTGGCCCCACGGACACGCCTTCATAGACAGTCTACACGTGAAACTCCCTCTCAGGGTGTGCTTCACAGCACACTAAGTCAGAGGTGACATGGGACAGGGAGGCAGTGGTGGTGAAGGGGAGAAATGGCCAGAGGGTGTATATGTTCAAAGTCCTTTGTGATCAGTTCACAGTCAGATTGTCCAGTGGAGGAAGCAGAATATTACATGTATTAAGATTTACAACCTGTGGCGAGGATGTGGAAAAATTAGAACCTTTGTGCACTCTTGCTGGGACTGTAAAATGGTGTAGCCACTATGGAATAGAGTATGGCAGTTCCTGGAAAATTTAAAACAGAGTTATCACATGATCCAGCAATTCCACTTCTGGGTATCCCAAAGACCTGACAGCAGGATCTCAAAGAGATATTTACACATCCACGTTCATAGCAGCACTATCCACAACAGCCAAGAGGCAGAAGCAACCCAAGTGTTCATTGTCAGATGAAGGGGTAAACAAAATGTGGTAGATACATACAATGGAGTATTATTCAGCCTTAAAAAGGAAGGAAATTCTGACACATGCTACAACGTGGATAAACTTTGAGGACATTACGTTAAGTGAAATAAGCCAGTCATAAAAAGACAAATACTGCATGATCCCACTTCTATGAGGTATCTAAAGTAAATAAATTAATAGAAACAGAAAGTTGAGCGTGGGGGGAGGGGGACTTGGAGAGTTGTTTAATGGGTACAGAGTTTCAGTTTTGCAAGATGAGCAGGTTCTGGAGATCTGTTGCACAACAATGTGAATATACTTAACACTACTTAACTGTACATTTATAAACGGTTAAGAGGGGGGCCAGCCCCGTGGCCTAGTGGTTGAGTTCGGCACGTTCCACTTCAGCAGCCCCAGTTTAGTTCCCAGGCGTGGACCTACACAGGTCATCAGCAGCCATGCTGTGACAGCGACCCACACACAAAATAGAGGAAGATTTGCAGAGATGTTAGCTCAGGGCAAAGATTCCTCAAGTAAAAAGAGGAAGACTGGCAACAGATGTTAGCTCAGGGCAAATCTTCCTCAGCCAAAAAAAAAAAAGGTTACGAGAGTAAATTTCATGTTTATGCAGGGTTTTTTCTTTTTTAACCACAATTAACACAAAAAGATTACAACCAGGTTCTGCACTAGATGGCCTCACTAAGCCTGAGTTTCCCTATCTATAAAATTAGGATGATTAAAAGAATTTCACGAGCCAGCCCTGACGGCCTAGTGGTTAAAGTTCGGTACACTCCACTTCGGCAGTCAGGGTTCGGTTCCTGGGCACAGAACCACACCACTCGTCTGTCAGTAGCCGTGCTGTGGTGGCAGCTCACATAGAAGAACTAGAAGGACTTACAACTGGAATATACAACTATGTACTGGAGCTTTTGGGAGAGGAAAAAAAAGAGAGAAGAAGATTGGCAACAGATATTAGCTCAGGGCAAATCTTTCCCAGGTAAAAAAAATGATTTCATGAGCTAACATATGTAAAGTGCAGTGTCTGGCACCTCATACTGGCACAATAAATAAGAGCAGACATGATCAGTATCATTACCATCGGCAGCCCTGCCCCCTTCTTTCATGCTGCCCATGCCAAGATCAAGCTGGATGACCCACTAAGCTTTCTTGCTTCCACAACGTACCCTCGGTCTAGGATGCCCTGGCACTTCACCTCACCTATTAAACTGCTCCCCAGCTTTCAAGATATAACACCACTTCTTGGGACCTCAGTTTCCTCATCTATTAAAAAGGGGTAAGAAATGTGTCAACTCATAGGGTTGCACAGATTAACTGAGATGATTCACGTAGAGGGCTTAGAACCTAGCATTCTATGAGTAGTAGACATGTATCAGCAATTATTATTTATTATTATTATTACTATTAAGAAAGTTTATAGTACGCTGACGGCTCTACATTCAAGACCTTGAGACTTAAATATTCTCTAAAGTCAAGCACCAGGTTCTTTCCTTTTGGCCTCACTCCTACTCCCCTTCAAGCAAGAGTTGGGATAGTCTCTCCCCCATTGCTGAAAGGAGGGCTTTCAAAGCTGCCCAATTTCCTCCGCTCTGTCAAATGTTGGCACTGCCTTTATCCTCTTTCAATACAAGAAGGGAAAAGACACGGGAATGAGGAGATGAGCCACTAGAACCATCATCCGGGCTGCAGTAACCTTAGACAAGACCTTTTCGTCTTCTCCGCTTTAGTTTCATCATCTTTAAAACGAGAGAGTTGCATCTTTATTTATTGTTCTTAATGGCACATTTTCAAAAATGTATTCTACAAGAGAATGCAGTATATAAAGCAGATCAAGGCAGGCCTGCTCCGGGGTAAGGATAGACAGGAGGCTGCCAGAGAGAGGGCACCTTGCCATGGCCATGGCCGTGGTGTGGTGTGGTGTGGTAGCCAGCCTCCAAGACGGTGCCCAAAGACCCCCTTCAGCTTGTGGAGCCCTTGTGGAGCCTCTCCTACATTGTATCAGCATCAGTCTGGATGACCACAGAACTTGGCAGAAGCAATGGTATATGACATCCAAGCCTAGGTCATAAACAAGACTGTAGTTTCTGCCTTGTTCTGCTGGATCGCTTACTCTGGGGAAAGCTAGCGGCTGCACTGTGAGAACGCTCCAGCAGTCCTGCAGACCTGAGGCCCCAGCCATGCCAGTGACCCATCGTGGAGGCAGATCTCCAGTCCCAATCAAGCCCACAGCTGACTGCAGCTCTAGCAGACACCTTAACGGCAACCTCATGAGAGATCTAGAGCCACAATCCCCAAGTAAGCTGCTCCCAGATTCCTGATTTTCAGAAACTGGGTGAGACAATAAATGCTTGTAACTGTTTTAAGCCATTAAGTTTTGGGGACAGCTTGCTCTGAAGCAATAATTAACTAATAGACTCAGGGAGAGCACTTAAGATATCAACATGGGAGCTCGGGCTCCCTGAAAATCACTGCAGAAGCAGATCCTACCAGGTTGCTTCCAGCTATTACATTCCTAATTTCAGGGCCTGACATTTAGGGAGATATTTTAGTGGATGTACGTCCTTGAAGGAGCCCCAAAGGTAACATATGAAGCTAACGACATGTGACACCAGCTGCCGCAGTATCTTCCAACAGCAACGTGGTATGCGGGAAGATGGCAGGCAAGCCCCTCCACTGCCAAGTTATCATGTAAAGTCCTTAACGATGACATAAAAACAAGGGGAAAAAATAGATCAAAATATCTTGGGGTTAGGTAGGGGCCCAGAAAACGCAGGTGAGAGATGTCGAGTTGTATAAACATAACACCCAAAGCAAAATGGTAAATCCCTACTGAGCTAACCAATGTGGCCACAATCTGGCCAACAATCTAAAACAACCCAACTTCTTTTAGAGGAGCAGACAGATCCTTGTTTAGATCTACTGAGGAATGATTACCCTCACAGAGCTGCTATAGGCCCCAACGTGAAAGATGACCCCATATTATGACTGGTCACCCTGAAGCCTTCTGAGGTGAACAACCTTCCAGGCACAGAATAAAGACTGGGGCTCAGACTCAGCAGCTGATGGAGTGTGGGTCCCAGTAGCTCAAATTCACAGAGTGTTTGGCACAGTGGTTCAGAGCACAAGTTCTGGAAGCAAACTGCCTAGGTTTAAATGAGAGCTCCACCTCTTCCTGGCAGTGTGACTTTGAAATAATTATTTAACCTTTCCTGGCAGTAGTTTTCTAACCTGTAAAATGAAGAAAGTATGTTGTGTGGATTAAATGAGATATTTTATGTAAGTTTTATCATAGTGTTGCATACACTTTAAGGGCTGAGTACATGATAATTTTTATTACTGTTACATTACTACTGAGAGATGAAGTTCAAGGCTTCGAGTTCAAGGAGTAGAAGCAAAGAGAGAAACTTCTTTAAAAGGTGGTCTGACATCAGAGAGTACCATTCACCAAAATTTCCACGATAATACTATCAATTGTGGACGTTTTAAAGTATATATCCACAAAGTCTTTGACATTCCTCCCACTGAGAGATGGGGTGTTATGTTCCTTCCCCCTTCAAAGCGGTTAGGCTTTTGTGACTGTTTCAACTAATAGACTACACTATCAGCAGAAGTGACACTATGTGACTTCTGAGCCAGGTCATAAAAAGTGCTTCTGTTCTGCCTTGCTTGCTGGAATACTTGTACTTAAAGCTTTCAGTTGCCATGGAAGCACAGAGCCGCCACATTGTGAGGAAGCCCAGTCTAGCCACGCAGAGAGACCACAGGGAGAAGCCCTGAGTCTACAGTACGAAGAGAGATGCTGGGCCAGTGCCCACTGCTCCAGCCCTGCAGTGTTCCAGCTCCAGCCAACAACTAATTGTATGAGGGCCCCCAAACCACAACTGTCCAGCTCAGCCCTTCCTGACTCCCAGACCCACAGAGACCATGAGAGCTGACAAAATCATTGGTATTGTTTTAAGCCCTCACATTTAGGTGATTTATTAGGCAGCAACCGAGAACCGGAATCTCCACAGTAAGCACATGAGACCCTCGCACAGTTAGCTTCCCACCCACTATCTCATTTCATCCTCCCAATTGCAATGCGAAAAACATATTACTATTCTCGTTTTGTAATGATGAAACAGACTCCAAGACGGTAACTGAATTGCCGAAGGTCACATCACTGGTGAGTAGCAAAGCAAAGATTCCTGGTCAGGAACTCTGACTCTAGTTGCAGCGAATTTTCTCCTGTACCATAGCTGACTCCCAGAATAGACCAGAACCAGAAATGCCAGCAAAATACACATATCTGTGCACACATAGGCCCAAGTGGAGATCAAAGAGGATCATTCTGCTCCAAGTCCCAAGGCACACAGACACCAGTCCCCTGACAACAAAAACACACAAGAATAACATGAGCGGCCACTGGAAGGCCACGTAATAAGGGAATGATAAGAGGGCACAACGACTGGCGAGAGCCCATTGCTTCTATCACCAGATACCTCAGCTGACAGCCTGGGCATCGGTACAGAAGAGTCTTCAGACATACTTGTCACACCCCAGAGAAGTTTCAGCACAACAAGCGATGATGGCAACGTCCTTGGTTATGAAACCCTGCACTCTGACAGCGCATCAGGAGCAGCTACAGCACTTGTAGCCGCCAAGTGTCGTGATGAAGGGAGGCTTCTATTTTGACTCCACTGACTGACACTTCTGGTTTGCCTCTACGGCTTTTTCTCTAAAATCTTTCAAGACACCATGTGATGGGGATAGAGGAAGAATACTGCTAATGGGGATGAAGCCAGTATCTCAAGGTAAATGTGCACCCAGGGTAGACCACATTGAAATAATGCCAGCAGATCAAGACTTTCAAATTCATCTACGGAAGCTGTTAACAGGACCGGGGGAATTCTACCAAAAATAACTTTTTAAGGGTCTAAGAAGTAACATCATCAAGAAACATAGAGAAAGAAGAAAACGAATGAAATCTAATTCTCAGGTGAAGTCAAAAGAATAAAACTAAGTTACAGTTTTCTTTATTCCTATATTGCTATATTATCTTTCAAAGAGTACAGAGATAAAGAGAACCCCATCATGTATTTATGTTGCCTTAAAGCACTGGGTTCCAAACAGTCTCTACTATCTCAGTATCACATGGATAGATTTGTTTAATACTTGTACTCTTGGGACCTACTCCCAGAGATTTGCAATTAGTAGGCCTGGGTGGGTCCCAGGAATATGCATTTTTGATATGTAATTCTAATGCACAGCCAAGTTTGGAAACCACCCAGACAACAGAGAATGTTCACTGTTTATAGTAATATCTGTTTGCTCTAGTAGCAGAACTGCAACATGTTAGCGGAGAACATGGCTTCTGTGAATAAAATCTATCTTTTCCGGGCTTCCTTGCAGCTAAAGGTAGCCCTGCAATGAAGTTCTGCTACCCAGTTGTAAAAGGAACTGAATGTAAAATTTCTAAGATGTGTTCTTTTTTTTTTTGGTGAGGAAGATCAGCCCCGAGCTAACATCCGTTGCCAATCCTCCTCTTTTTGCTGAGGAAGATCGGCCCTGAGCTAACATCCGTGCCCATCTTCCTCTATTTTGCATGTGGGATGCCTCCACAGCATGGCTGGATGAGTGGTGCATAGGTCTGCGCCTGGGATCCGAACCCGCGAACCCTGGGCCGCCAAAGTGGAGCGCGTGAACTTAACCACTATGCCACCAGGCCAGCCCCTAGATTTCTTAAACATAAAGAGAAAAAAGATGCAAAGGCATTGTTATTTGGGATTTTTTGATCAATCACAGTGAAACTGAATGCTAATACAACTAACTATCTTAGAGTTTGCCTAAAGTTCTCGTATCCACTGTCACCATTGAAACAGTATGAGGCAGGAACTTGGTTTTAATCCATAATTTACAAACGAGGAAACTGAAACACAGAAAAGTGATATAACTTGCTCAATGCCACATGGCTCTTAAGCTAGGAATGCACCAGGATTTAGACTCACCTCTTCCAGCTTCAAAGCCAATAGTCTTTGGCCTACACTATTGGCAGGGCGCTCAGAGAAGAGCCCTCTTCAGAAATAGGACGCATACCTCTCGGAAAACTGAGAGGGGAAGGAAGCAACTAGCCAGACAGACTGCAGCAAGCAGAGAAGTCCCCATTTTCTCCCTCTGATACACTTGTGTGTCCCCTTTGTTTCCTTTCCCTTTTCTATTTTCCACCTCCTTGATTCTTAGTTCTTTAAGTAGGCCTGAGTCCTAAAAATGTAAATACACTCAAGGAAACACTTTCCTTCCTCTGGGCCTTCCCACCTGGTTAGCAGGGTTCCATCACCCATTCTAAATTGACACTGTGACCATAACCGGAGAGCAGAGAACCTGCAAGAAATCAAAAAGCCTTCACCCAGGCGAGAAGAGAAGTTCCCCAAATGAGGGCCCTCTCCAGACTAGCCTAGGCCAAGGGAATTTGTTAACATCACTGAGTCCCCATGTTCAAGGATGTAAAATAGAGATGTTCAATAACACGGGCCTCTGGTAATGGTTGTGGAAGATGAAATAAGACTGGGCCTGGCAGGTAGTCAACACCTCCCGACGTTTGTGTTTCTCTATTTGTTTATCATCCCTTCCTCCACGTCCCCCCTCAGATTGTAAGAACCAGAAGAAAGGGGGTTTTGTATCTTTTTGGTTCATTGCTATTAGCCAGCACACAGAACAGTTTGAGATGCAGAACAGAGGCTCAATAAATATTTGTCTAATGAATGAATGAAGACAATGCAGTGCAGCCACTTCCCTGCCCAGGTTCTCTGTGCTCACCTGACTGACCAACCATCCACGTCCCGAATTCTCTCCTGCTATGACAACGCTCTGCTTCATATTTTTCCTACTCACATGTACATTCCTCATTGGACACCCTCCGTCCACCTTCCTCCACCTCTCCACGCGTCACCCAGGCTTGAGAAACCCTACTATCCCCAGGGGCTCTCCCTGACTGTTCCAGTCTAGTCTCCTCACTTACCACTGACTTTCCGAGTCAGAAACGAGTCTGCATCACTCAGTAAGCCCTCTATTCCCCTGTGACACACTGTATAGTGTCACCAATATTAGTAATAATCCCATCACGTGAACAGCCTATGACAGTTTGCAAAGTCTAAAGTCTGAAGTCTCACATTCTGAGAATGTGGCCAGGAAATGGAACAAACAGGTAATCTCTGTATCGAACTAAAAATAATAAAAATTACCCATAATTGAAAACAAACTATGTCACCAGGCGCTATTTGTGGCTTTACATGGCCATCTCATTTAATTCTCACAGATACTCCACGAAGCAGGTATTATTTTCTCAGATTTACTGATGAGACGTCTGAAGTTCAGAGAGGTTAGGTAACTTGCTCATGCACTCACAGCAGAAACCGCCAGAGCTGGGGTATAAACTCAGGCTTGTCCGTGTCTCAAAAGGCCTTGCTTTTCTCTAATTCCTGTCCACAGGAACAGGAAGAAACAGTTCTGGAGCAAAAATGCATGTGTATGCGTGTGTGTATTCAGTGCATACATAAGCATGAATGCACGAAAGAGGAAGTAGGGGCTATAGGGAGAAGAGCGGGTAAGTTTTCCAAATGCCCAAAGAGTTACTAAGAAAGCAAGCACACTTTCAAAAGGGGGAAATGATATTAAGCTATAAAAGTTCAGATCACCACCTTAGATAAGCACCAAGTCTCTGGTTCTGAATGGCAGAAGGTCATAAAGTGAAAATAAGCGCCAAGGGACCTGCCCATCAGGGCCACAACTCCAGGTGCATCATTCACACTGTAGTCTAAGTAACAGGGGTCCCCAGGATGACAATTGGGTGTAGAAACCCTAAGCATGTTAAAATGAACCGCAAAGCAACCAGCAGCAGGTTCAATCAGTTTGCTCCTCTTAATATGTCTGTGGTGTAGGCCTTCTGATCCCATTTTTCAGATGGCAAAACCGAGGCTCAGAGAGGCTAACCGACTTCTGAGGCCACAGAGCAAAGTTAGTGACCCAGCCAGATTCACCCTCAGGCCTGAGTCAAGAACGCCAGCTATTTGCCGGCACGTGGCGGTGCTTCCAGGCGGCATTTGCAAGGGGTGGGGGCGCTCGGGCCGTTGGAGGGTTCCAGGGCTCTTTACCTCGCACTTCTCCACGACGGGCTGCTGCCCACACTCGGAGCTGTTGCCCGCCACGATGCCAGCGCGCAGGCTCTCGCTGTCCCCGGTCCCCTCCTCCATGGAGTAGGTCCTGGAGTGGTTGCCGCGGCGATGGGCGGGGGCCCGGCCCTGGGCCAGGCTGAGCTGCCTGCGGAGGGCGCGGTTCTCCTCCTCCACCTCGCGCACGCGCACCTCCAGGCTCTCGCGCTCCCGCTGGCTGGAGGCCGTGTACCGGGGGCTGTGCGGCTGGGACTCCGGCGGAGACAGGGACACGGGCTTCCCATCTGCGGGCGCAGAGAGACCAGGGGAGAGTTAACCCGGAATGAACCGCACCCAAGCCGCCCACCTCCCCTAGACATCCACTACTACACAGCGAGGCTCTTTTCATAATCCCATGTCTGAGGGACAGCAGATGGAAAGTGAGTCACCAATAAATGCATCCAGACTGAACCGGGAAAAAAGTCAAGAACAGAATGACTTACTGTAGTGATAAAAACTAACATGCTGTGTAGAGAAGACAATCATAATATAATTTTTCCTAATTAAATACACTATCTCCTTTTTCCTACTTGGCATGTTTCTAGGTAGACATTCTTGTTATCAATAAAGCATTATGAATATGAGGAAGGAGTGGGAGGAGGAGGAGGTAAAGGAGAATGGAAAGGAGAGGGGAGGGGAGGACGAGGAGGAAGTGGAAGAGAAGGAATAAAAATAAGAAATATTGATAACGCCTAAGTTTATTTAGGTCCTCCTTTGTGAACTCCTATTCATCCTTCAAAACCCTGTTTCCGAAGCATCACCTCCCACAGGAAGTCTTCTTCAATTTGCAGGCAAGATATCCTTTAGCCTATTCCAACAGTATTTTGTATATAGCACCATGAAAAGCATGTACCTGACATCCTGTATTTGGTAAATTATCTTCCAAATAAGATCGGGAGTTCAATGAGGACATAGGTGGGTCTTACTATCTTTGTGATAACATATCTTATCTGATACATGCTGGAAGAATGGATGCATGTGTCCATGCCAAGAGTAAAATAATGAAGGGCAACAAGGAAGAAGAAAGTAGGAGTATTACCAATCTCAAAGTTTTCCCAAAAAAACAGATACCATTCAACTGAGCACCAGCAACGCTCCATTTAACAATCATACACAGAGAGGATAAGTAGGTCTCTCAGCATCACACAACCAGAATGCGGTGGTGTCGGAATTTGTACCCAGATCTCTCTTGTGCCCGGCCTGTACACTCTCTACTTAAATGTAGCTTCATAAGAGGCTATAGAGAGCGCCACGGATTTAAAAAAAAATTTATTAATGTGAAAACTCCATCTCCTAAAGATACTTAGCATACCACCTTGTATACAGCAGGTGCTCAGTGCATACTATTGAGGAGCCCCAGCAACACAAGACACACCCAACGCTGTCACTCCTCTCCATTCCCAGGCTACAGAAATCCCAGGATCCAGCTATGGCAGCTGCCTCAGAGACTACTGAGGAAAATTCACATCTCTAGAAAACTACCCTCTTATCAGCCACCTGCCAAAAAAACACTCCTCTTTTTCCAGACTTCGAGTTTTTCTCCTTCCTGCCCAGACCCCACTGAGCTTCCAAACCATCCCAGCCAGTCTGTGTGACTCACAAAACTAGAGGATCAAAGCAGGTGATGAATTATATCCTGCAGGTTTCCCCTGTGCTGCCATTCTGCCTGGGGCTTTTGATGTGTCTCTGGGCCTTCACAAACAGGACTCCTTTTTTTCCCTCTTAATCACTTCAGGGTTAAATGCCTGAGCTCCCGGTCCTCTCCTATCAATGTCACTCACTGAATTCCACTGCCTAGGATGACAGATCAAAGGCCACGGCCGACCGCGTGGGACGTGAAATCACAGGTTGATTAGGGTTGCATTGTCACTGAGCTGGCCAATTACAAGCTCTGACCCAGGCTTTTGAAACCTGTGTCCCTGTTTGGTAAAATCAAATTAGTTCCACCGAGAATGAAAAGGAATAGGCAGCTAACAGCAATTGTGTTTTCTCAAGGGACACGGACCCTTCGAGCGGGGGTGGGAAAAGATGTGCATCTAGCTTCTGGCAGCGGGCAGACTTATGCGTTGTGTCGCGTCTGTTCTGTACCTGCCCGTGCTGGGTAGTTCACGCGGATAATGTCTTAGGTTATCACAGCACAAACAGATGGCCATCAGTGTCCCCACGATGGATGAGGAAACCGAGACTCGAAAAGCTTAAGCCATGTTCCCACTGTGGTGTGGTGGAACTGGAAACAAGGTCTCCAACTACAGGAGGCCATGCTCCTGTGTCCTTGCACTGAGTTAGAGGTACAGATGCTCTGGCGCCTGAGGGGGGCTTCTTTCTCATGAAAGGATTTTAGAACATCTGTGCAGGAATCCAGGAAGCTCTGGAAGCCCACCCCAGGGGCCCAGAAGCTCTGGAAAATTAACAACAAATGAGACCTGCAAGTTCGTTCTTTGGAGGGGTTACTGAAATGCTCTGAGCTTCTGTTTTCCCTTCTGTGAGATGGGAGCAGGAATGCTAACCTTGTAAGTGTGATGGGAGGCTAAGTAAGATATGGAAATACAAAGCACGGAGCACCGTGCCTCTCATTGGGAGGCACTCGGTATAAATTAGTTCCTCCAACCTCTTCCCAGTATCATGAGTAGGATGGGTTGATGATATAAATTAGGGTGTTAGGTGCTGTAAATTTTCTGACAACAGGGTGTTCTCCAAGTGGTATGTGGGAGCAAGCGGCCAACAAACCTTGGCTTACTTTGAGGTGTGACATCTCTGAACCTACTTGCCTTCGGCCTTAGCCAGGTCAAAGTTCATCCAAAGGCAAAAAGGAGGAGCAGGCAGTGTTCCCATGGGGGCTGATCACTTCCTCTAGCTCCTCTCTCGAAAGCCCCCCATTTTACATGTTTATAATTCTTTGATTATGTGCTTATCAATAAAGCGGTAGTTATGTAATCCCGAAGCAATTACAATTCCAGGGGCACTGGAGGGGAAATGCTATCAACATCCTTTGTCCATTTCCAACTGGCTTTAGACCCCAAATGGTTTTGACCAAACTTAGCTCTTGCGGGTTTTTTCTCCACTTCAAAACTCTATAGATGTGTCACCAATGAAGACACACAAAATAATAAATGCCAGGCCTCTGTGAGGGGAACCCGTGTTGGAAAACGCCACACTGAGGCTGTGCCCCGAGCCTGCCGTGTAAGACGTGCTCAACAGACGGCAGAACTCTAACTGCTGGTTTGCTTGTTTTAAAGGTCCATTATCTTGAGCTGGCCCCTGCCTCTTCCTCAGCGAGTTTCCGCTTCTGAAAGGGAGTACAGTGAGATGTGCCAGGCCCCTCTCAGCTCTAACTTTCCGCGGCCTCATTGTGCAGATGGACTCTGAGTCTTGAACCCGGCTGACCGATCCCAATGCTGCATGGCCAGAGTGGATACAAGTGGGGCCTGCTGCTGTGTCATGTCCACGGCTCATTCTGGTTTTATTCATCCTGACTCTCCCTTTTGTTCCTGGACGACTCTTTGTTCAGCCTTCTCCTAACCCTCTGGGGGTGGGGATGGGGGAGGGGTAGGACAGGGAAAGGCTGTCCCTCTCTGATGTGATCTGCGCTTCTTTGTGATGTCTTATAGGCTCTGGTCTCTCCCAGGAACACTCTCCTAGCTTTGTGTACAGGTCGTCATTATAAAGCCCATCACGTGGAATTTTATGGCCTATGGAAACAACTGTGCCCACACCAGTATTTCTGAAACTATCAGTGGTCAAGAAAGAGTTTTTCCCCAAATCCATCCTGCATAAAAATTTGGCCCTAATACACGTGCCTAGTACATAGCCTCCCCCACAGGCAATTCATCACCTGAGTTCAACAAACTGGTCTATACCCTGCTCATCAAGACAAGTCTCCTGACCCCATGCTTCTTGATGCATATCCAATTGCTTTAGAAGTTTCTAAGTGCCTACTCTCAACTTCCATACTTATCTTGTTGCAGATCAGTAACAGTTTAGGGACTGTGATGGTTCATTTTATGTATCATCTTCACTGGGCCATGGGGTGCCCAGATATTGGGTTAGATATTATTCTGGGTGTTTAGGGATGAGATTAACATTTGAATCAGTGGATTGAGTACAGCAGATTGCTATGCCTAATGTTGGTGGGCCTTATCCAATCAGTCGAAGGCCTGAATAGAACAAAAAGGTTGATCCTTCCCCAAGTAAGAGAGAATTACCCCTGCCTGACTGCCTTCAGACTGGGACTTTTTTTTTTTTTTTTTTCCTGCCTTTGGATGTGAACTGAAACACTGGCTCTTCCTGGGTCTCAAGCCTGCACGTCTTCAGTGTAGAACTACACCATTGGCCTCCCTGGGTCTCCAGCTGGCTGACTCATCCTGCAGATCTTGGAATTTGACCATCTCCATAATAATTTATAATAAATCTCTTTATACACACATATACACACACACACACACCCCTCAATGGTCTGTTTCTCTGGAGAACCCTGACTAACGCAGGCACCAACAACAGCCTACAGAGCCCACTTTGAGTGGCACTGCCTAATACCTGGTCTCTTTATCCCCAGGGCCTGGCACACTACCTACACTTAACAAGCATTTGAAGAAGAGACGAAGGGAAGGACTAGCATCTAGAACTAGGAGAAAAAAAAAAAGGCTTGAAAAAAATAGGTCTAGCAAATCTTAAACCAGCAGTTACTTAAAAAGTGACCTCATTATAATACTGAACGCTGGGGGAAGAGGGAGAGAGAACCAGGAAAAGCAAATAAATCAAGTGGAGTCATAAGAGCATGGGATTTGGAATAAGAAAGAGCTGAGTTTAATCATGGTTCTGCCCTTTACTAATAAGTAACCTTGGGCAAAGTACTTACCTTCTCTGTGACTCAATGCCCCCCATATGTAAAATGGGGACACGGGTGTGTGTTTGCACATAACCTACCATCAGGCCTAATCTGAGTAGATACTCGGATTTCTCCTTTCCACCCTCCCTCCTGAATCTGGAGGCAGACACGTAAAGACAACAGCAGATAGGATCCCTCATTTCTGAGCCCCTTTATCTTTGTTTCTCTATTACCTTTCCTTTCAGGTTGCTATTTTTTGATACACACAGTCTATTTGTACACATGGTGCATCTCTCTGTCACATAATGCCTATACGTGTTGATCTGTGGTTCAGCCCACTTTGAGTTTAAAATGCCAAAGGAGACATTATTCAAAACCTTAGTTGACAACATCTTCCTCCTCCCTCCAAAACTTCTCAACAAACATGAATTTAGCATCAGATTTGAATCTCTAAATCCACTTGAGATGAATGCTTTGAATTAAGAATCAAAACATCTAAGGTTCAGAACAAAAAACATAAATTGAAAATCAACCTCCATGCAGTACGGTGACAGAGATTAGGGACTTGCCATCCAGATCGTCCTAAGTGATGATCTGAATCAATTTGTGTGCAGTGAACATCTCTGCATCTCTCTGGAGTACTGGCAGTTAGCGCTGTGTGGGACATCCACCATCACAAATGGGAGGAAGGGCCAGGACCTGGGTGAGCCACCCAGCCCTGAGGCCACCATGTAGGGGCTCATACCACCCCTCCCGGGGGTGACAGACCTAGATCCCTCCAGTCAAGGATGCCAAAATCCTGTAGTCATGCCCAGATTTCAGGCAGACTGCCCCTCTGCATCATTCTACCCGTGAGGAAGACACCGCATCCCTAACCTTTCTATGGCAAAGTCCCCCTACATACAATCTGTCACCAGGGCCTGCCAATTCTTCCTTCTTGATATTTGAAGCACTCGTTTCTCTCATTCTATTTCAAACATTTCATCCCAAACCAGGTCTTTTAATCTTATCCTAAAATAAGGGTCAAACTTTTTCTGTAAACGCCCAGAGAGTAAATAGGTTTTACTTTGCAGGCCATGGGGTCTCTGATGCAAGTACTCAACTCTGCCATTGTAGCACAAAAGAAGCCACAGAAATGCATAACACGTGGGCATTGCTGTGTTCCAATAAAACTTTATTTACAAAAAACAAGCGCTGGGCCAGATTAGGCCAGCAGGGCCTAGTTTGTGGACCTTTGTCCTAGAACATGGGTCTCTTTGGTTAGTCTCCCTGCCTCCCATCTCCACCTGCTCCTGCCAGCCTCACTCACAGGTGCCAGGGATAATGACAATCCTAGTCCCGCCACATTTTGCAGTTTGACAACGTACAGAAGCAACTCCATCTACTTCAAGGTCATCTATCAAATTCCTAATGAGTGCACATCCAGTGCTTGGAGGCTGCGTGTGTCATCTCATTTTAATTCATACAATACTTTAATGAAGTGGGTGTTCTGGCTAGCCCTCCTTGACAAATGAGAAACAGACATGACTTAAGTTGTTCAATGCCATCCCAGCAGCAAATGGCAAAGGGCAAGTCTTGAACCCAGGTTCACTGGCTCCAGATCAATCACTCTGTTTGCCCCAAACCAGAATCTCCCCTGTTTGCCCCTCTCCAGACAATTCCAACTGAACTTGTTGTTGCTCCTGCTTCGTCCCCTGGTCCCTTAGGCCAGCGGTTTTCAATCCTGGCTACCGTTACAACACTTCTGAAAACTTAAAAAAAAAAAACACCAATGTGCACAGGCCTCATCCCAGACTAATTAGCTCAGAATCTCTGGAAGTTAGGGTCTAATTATCAGCATTTTTAGCAGCAGCCACTCTCATGAGACTCATGTGTATTCGAGGTTGAGAAACACAGATTTAGGCATTTCCCCCCACCTTCTGGCTGAGACACCATAAACCTCATTTGCAAGTCCATAGTTTGCTCCTTAAGGCAAATTTAAGGAACTGGCTGAGATGCAAAGGAGGTCTTAGCATTGCCACACTTAATCCCAGGACTGCTCTGACCCTGGGCCCCAGCTCCCCCGCCCTGGTCTCTAACTGTATTCTTAAACAGCTCCCATCCTATAACCCAGGACTTGCTTGATTTCCCATAACCCAGGATGCCCTATATTCTACCTCCTCCAACCTTGGGGCTGTTTTGCTCCTGTCAATCCGTCTCCTTCCAGGAGGAGAGCTCTTTCCAAAGCAGGGCCTGCTACCCCAGCTGCCAGGCCGTCCAGCTTCCCTGTTTCCAGGCTTATTCTCTTGACCAGTAGGGCACTTCATTCCAATGACTTCTCCCACTTCTTACCTTCCTCATCAGGCTGCATTCATGAAGCAAGCGTTTTGTAATTTCTTAAAACACAATGCTCTCCTTTTCATTAACATAAAAACTTCACACCCTCCTTCAAAGCATTTTGAAAATGCCGAAATAAATTAAATTAGTAGCCAAAGTCATCTTAGAAAAATTTAGAAAACTCAGTTCGATCTTAAGTGTCTCACGTTTAAAAATGTTTTTTTAATTTTGATCCCTGGATGTCCATGTGACAGTTGGGTCTGCTGACATGTCACAGGCTCCCGTGTCACTAATTCCTGCCAGTTTACAAGTCAGAATAGCACACAGGTCCGGCTGAGCCATCTTCCTACATTCCAGAATTGTGGAACCAGATTTGCTGTGGGGAGGAAAATGGCAGTAATGACACGCAAAGGCTGCTCACTTGTGATGGGGTAAACAGGGAACATTTTACCCAAAAATTCCCCGAAGTGATTTTCTGGAAGTCATCTTTGGCAACCAAAGAAAACTTGAGTTCCAACAAAGACCCTGGAGATCTTCTGGCAAAGACTGAACAACAGTAGAGAAAGAGTTTCTCACAAGCTTTTAAAAAGAATTTGCAACCATCAGGCCAGGGAAAGAAGCCTAGATTTGTTTCGTCATAATAGGCTAAATGCGATTTGACTTTCTCCCCCATGAAATTATTTTCCAGAACCTTGTCTTAAAAAAGCTTCATTCAGTCAAGAAAATGAAGACATTTTTAGCACCAATTTGCTGTATCCGTAGCTGGGTTTTGGCTGTAAGTGCTTAAGTGTATCCTAACGAGCAATAATGCCAGTGGTTGCCCCTTGAAACTTCAAGCTTTAATGATTTCAAAGCTTCAAATGTTTTTTGCCAAATATCCCAAGCTCTGAAAGTTTGAGGCAGTTGGTCTTTGAACTACTGTTCTCACAGCAGAGTAATGGAGTCTTCAGCTTCTAAATCTGGCCAATCTTATTTCT
Source organism: Diceros bicornis minor (assembly GCF_020826845.1). Taxonomy (NCBI): domain Eukaryota; kingdom Metazoa; phylum Chordata; class Mammalia; order Perissodactyla; family Rhinocerotidae; genus Diceros; species Diceros bicornis. The sequence continues at coordinate 15,553,498 of NC_080764.1, read as the reverse complement.
CTTTGATGTCCAGGGAGTCTTAAGTACAGACAGAAGAACTTTGTGAGTAGCATTCAAATTGCCACCAAACAAGGCAAAGGATAATGCATTTAGTGCTCTATTTTTTATATAACTGAATGACTTGACAGCAAAGTTGAGTTCTTCTCTTAGATCACCAGGTGGTTTAGAAAACAATCATTGGAGGGTAACAATACAGTGCATCCCAGAAAATGTGAGTTGATATTCAGTCCAAATCGGGAGAATCAACCAGTGTATGAGAGCATCATCAATTCACATTCCAATCATCTTTGATCACCCTCTGTCTCCATTTAGCTCATTAACTTCAATCACTTTTTGCATAGGCTCAAAGCCACCCAGCTTGACTGGTGGTCCCCAACAGTTGAGTTGAGAAAGCAGCCTTTCTCCTTCCACCATATCTTGAGCCAGATTTTATACACATGCAACAGTTGGACACCATCTCCTTCATTGGTAGAGGCATCAAATCTAAAAGCCAAACAAGCATGATGATTTTATCCTTTTGCAAAGCATGAACTCGGCATCCTCACCTGCGTCATCAACGTGGCCCCTGACTGTAGAATCAGACCCAGAAATATTCTAGAATTTCATCATAATTTTCTCTTTGGCAGCACTCAAGATGAAAGATTTCATAAGTATTTTTCCACTGATCTATCTTTTTTAACCTTAGCAATAAATGTGTTATTTTATATGAAATATTCATAGCCCTTATAAAATTCCACTAATAAGTTCCAAAAGTGGCAAATCATATGTGCTGGGGAGAATCATATTTTACAGTAAAACTTTTTAATGAGGTTTTATTTTTTTTTGGTAACTAAAATCTTGTTGACATCAAGAGAGCCACATGGGATAATCCTTTAGCAAAGTTTTTAAATTTTATTTTACATTTACCAACTAAGGACGTTGAAAACTCTCTTTTTCTAAATATGTGTATCCATGCTTGCCATAAACCTCAACTTGTCATTCTTGGTGGCCATATTTATTTACCAAAAAGGGTTTTTTTTTTTATGAGGAAGATCAGCCCTGAGCTAACATTCATGCCAATCCTCCTCCTTTTGCTGAGGAAGACTGGCCCTGGGCTAACATCCGTGCCCATCTTCCTCCACTTTATATGGGACGCCGCCACAGCCTGGCCTGACAAGCGGTGCATCTGTGCACGCCGAGGGTTCCGAACCCGGACCGCCAGCAGCAGAGCATGCGCACTTAACTGCCACGCCACGGGGCTGGCTGCAAAAAGGGGTTTTTTTTTTTTTAATGGGGAGTATTGACAACAATGTCTGGTTTGGATTACAGAGGGAGGAAAGATTTCAATAGCAGGCAGCAACGTTTCAGAACTCGAGAGAAATCCACAAGGCCCTGGCCTATCCATTCCCGCTCCTTTATCCTCCCAGTGCTTCTAGATCATCTTATTTCAGGGGTAGAGTATCAGAGTGAAATTCAGATCTATGGAAAAAAGTTACGGACTCTTAAGAAAAGGATCCAAAAAAACGACTGCCTTCCATCACGAGTGTGTCTCTAATCAGACTGCATCTAACTTGAATCGTGGTAATCTGCTCTCCTAGGGAGGGAGGGGGACTACCAAACAGCACACTCAGACTTAGCTGTTCTCCTCTGTTTGGAGGACGGTACTCTCACGAATGCCCTGGGACTGAAACAGGAAAATCGAATGCAAAACATGACTAAAAGTCTAGAGTGTTCTTTGCGCTCTATGTCAGCGATGGCGGTCAGTTTGCTTATCTGACCACTGCATCTGAAATTATGCACATGCCAAATCCGAGCAAAAGTTCTCTTCCTCTGTGCCACCTGTAAGTGAGGATTAACGCAGGGAAGATGCCTTGCTCCCATCTTCGGTGTTTCAGGATGTCTAGCATCAGTGAGGACTGGCTTGATTTCCGTCATATTTTCTGGGTGCTCTGACATACCTCATCTCCTCTACAGTCAACTGCCTTTGAGACAAAGCCACTGCCCTTCAGGCAAACCTCCCACTCCTTGCCCGACCCTGTATCGAGGTCATGTTGTACCAGCAGAACCCAGCTGTGGCCTATACAGTTAGACCTGATGGGATACTGAAAGGAAGGGATGGAAGGGAGATCAGTGGAAAGAGTCAGTTATCAAAGACAAGTAGGGCTCTTGATTTGCATCTGCTCAAGTCAGCGATGGCTATGGAGCCAACCAACAGCGTGAGTAGCTGCTACTAAGAATATTCTAACACATTTCAAAAAGAAAAGTACTTCTGTGAATGTGGTTGATTCCTTCAACAGCATCCTCTTCCTATAAACTGCCACGTCGCCTAAATCCATGTTATCATTCTCAACTCAATTGTAAATTAAAAACAAGAGAAAACAAGCAAAAGCCTGCCTGAACATCCCCTTGCCTATAAATGATTGCCCTCCTTTTCTCTCTCTTCTCTTCCCTTCTTCAGTCTCCAACCCCCGCTTATCAGTTTGACTGACTTAAGTTATTTTCCAATTCCCATGAGTATCTATATTGACACAAAGGAAAAAAAAAAAAAAAAAGAAAAATCCTTATCATTCCTTTTTTCACCCTTTCCTGACAAATACAAACCTTCCCTTAGGAGGAAATCAGAAATGAAGAGTGAGGTTTTATGGGGTAGATTGGGGGAGGGAGGAAACACAGAAGATTTTATCAGGAGCTCAGAAATAACAGGAGACAGAAATAACGCTTTATCAGGATGGGTGGGCACTTGGCAAAGATAAGACCTTACCAAGAGCAAAATACATGTTGGGGTAAAATATTGTGCTAATATCTATTAAGGGAATCCTGCCATCTCTACTTTTGATGGATTGTTATTTTCTTCCAAGTCTTACTCCTGGGATAATGGTGATTTTTTTTTTTTTATAAGGCACTACAAATTGTATCACAAAAGCAAGAAGAATAAAACTAAGCACTCTCCACTCAACTCCACTGTGAAGCCAAGCCAGGATTTTCCTCGGCAAGTTGAGATGAAGCATGAGCTTGCAGGTAGGGAGCACTGACAGACACAGAGGACCCGAGACGCCTTGATGGTGGAGCTCCAGTGCAAGATCCCAATTCCTGGCCCCAAAGAGAAGAGCCCCTTCCAGGACAGAGGCCCACCTAAGGCTTTCCTAATGGGACTGACCTCAGAGGCCATGTCAGGATGGGGATGACGGAACGGATCCGTCAAGAGGACACCCTGGGTCAAGCCTTTCTGGACTTTCTGGAATGGCTATTAAAATCTCCTGCACTTCCTGACTTCATCATCTGGCCCTGAAGAATATCTTGGAGAAATCAGTGATCTTCACCAATGAGTATTTCCAGAGCCCTTACACATGCAGGCCCTATGTCCTGGGTAGCATGACTAGCAACTGGAATAAGCATTGAGAATTTGTCCCATTTCCTTTGCAGTCTTTGTCACCTGGTGAATTACCATTGACTCTCCAATAACTGACTGAAAATCCCTTCTAGAAACCCTTCTCCAAGCTGCCCAGGGAGAGTTGGCTGCTCCATTCCTCTCACTGGATTTCCTGCAACCTCCTACAACATGGACCTAACGGAGTGGCACTTACTACATTTGTAATAGCAGCTTATGCAACCCGCTTCACACCGTGACTATCCATTCCCTCCTCAACACCTGTTCGGGGCGGGCATGGTGCCAGTGAAGGCAGGGACTGCACTGAATCACCTTTGTTCCCCAAGTACCTCGCACAATGTCTACAAGTAACGGGCAAGCTTATGGGCCCGCAACACTGTGGAGAGAGACAACGACTCAGGAGTCACTTGACGTCCCCACATCCAAGCCAGAACCCTGGATTCCCACCTCCAAAACTTTCTGCTCCCCCTTCTGGCAAACAGCATCATTATTGTTCCCAATGCACAGGCCAAAAACATAGGGCTCGTTCTTGAATTTCTTCCCTCGTGTCCCACATACACTGCATGAGCAATATATTTGAATGTTGGCTCTATCTTCAAAGTACACCCAAATACAAATGCTTTCCACCACCACTCCAGTCCCAGGTCCCACCATTTCTCACCTAGACTCACGCAACAGCCACCTGACCGGCCACCTTGCTTCACACAGTCTACTTGCCACTCAGCATCCAGATGACATTTAAAAATCGTTATCAGGGGGCCAGCACAGTGGCGCAAGCAGTTAAGTCCGCGCGCTCGGCTGCAGCGGCCCGGGGTTTGCCGGTTCAGATCCTGGGCGCGCACCGATGCACCGCTTGGCAAGCCATGCTGTGGCGGCGTCCCATATAAAGCGGAGGAAGATGGGCATGGATGTTAGCCCAGGGCCAGTCTTCCTCAGCAAAAAGAGGAGGATTGGCAGATGTTAGCTCAGGGCCAATCTTCCTCAAAAAAAAGAAAATAAAAATAAATAATAAAAAAATAAAAATCATTATCAGATCCTGTCACTCTCCTGCTAAAACCACCCCTCTTATCGCTTCACATAAAACTAAAAACAAAACCCACCGAAATACCTTAGGGTGGATTACAAGGCCCCAAAAAATCCTGACCACAGTTATCTTTCTGAACTTAACATGTTCCTCTGCTCCCTCTGTGCCCGCCATATTGGTCTCCAGATGCTTCTCAATATACCAAGTGCTCTCCCACCTTGGGGCCTCTGTACTTGCTGTTGGCTTTCATTCTCTTAATTAGGAAATCTGCTTAACCACCACTCAGAGAAGACTCTGTAAGCCAGCCTCTAAAACCCCATCCTTGCCCACCCTCTCTCTCACTCCTTCTGAGTCTGGAACCAGCCCAATGAGATAGGGTCAAGACAGGGTTCTCTGCAAGGCCCCTGGCTTAACAAGATAAGGCCCCTAACCAATCAGCAAGCTAGGAGAATCAGATAGAGACCACCAAGATCCACATTCCACAGTCTCGGGACTTTCCCTGGCTTATGCATGCACCCTAGCACCCAGGAGTTGCCTGAAGGTGACCTATGCCCCATTACCATAGTAAAAATCACACCTGCGGTGGAGAGCTAGCATGCTAGTGATACATGCAACACATGTGGTGGGATGTCGAACAACAGCGCGGGCGAAAGGAAAACCCCGCGTCTACATACCAGGACAAGGCACTCCTCCTCAGCTTTTACCTAATAAAAGCCCCACAATCCCGCTCCCTAAGGAGCCAGTCACCTGCCCCTTCCCTTTCCTCAATGGCTCTTTTGTGCCTCCCTCGTGCACAAGCGCATAAACTTTTACTTTCCTACTCCCGTTTGTTGTCTCTTGATATCTATCCTGGGGGACAAGAAGAATCCAATGCACCAGTAACATTTCCATTCTGCCTTCTACCTCTCAATAGCTCTTTCCAGGAAATAAAGGTTGCATTCCAAGGCGACAGGCAGGGGACACCCCACATTTACAAGAGAGACAAGAAGCAGGATAGTTGCAACAAGGATCAAGAAAGTAAGGAACTTTCTGCAGAAAGAAGAATCCCAAGAGAATCCAAATAAAACCATTCCTAACAGCCACAGAACACGCCCAAGTCACAGCCCGAACAAGGGGAGCTGACGAAGCAGCCAAATAGACTATCAGATGCCCCGGAGTGCAAGCGTGCACACAGAGGAAAGAAAAGGAGAAGCCGAAAGAAGAGTCCCTGCTCTCTTGATCTAGCCCTCCTGGTACCCTGCCCTGGAGTCATCCTGTGTCCTTTAAAAAAGAGGCTGGCAGTTGCCTACGAAGAAGAGCTCCTGCAGGGAGTCCATGAGGCCATTCTTCCCAGAACTGTAAGCAATCCTGCTGCTGCAAATAGAGACGGATCTAGTCTGCCTTCTGGAGCCCCTACACGAGAAAGGAGGTGGGGGCAGGGGAAAGATGCACATGATAATAAAAGGGGTCAGGAAGAGTTAGCTGCCAGACTCCGGCCAGACAGAAGGGAAGAATGGGGGGAATCAGAAACCTTTGTCTGCAATCACCAGAGTATTCAGAGGCTGGTCGGAAGCAGCAGTATCCAGAGGGGCCTAGAAATGGTTAACTCGCAGTTTCTCTCCTGATGAGTAGCTTCAGCTGCTCATCAATAGAATCTCCAGCTGATAATTATTAAGTGAAACTTGGGGCTTGCATTTGCATATGTAAAGCACACTTCCCTCCGAAGCCACAATGGGAGGGAGAATGCACTTCCTGATTGTGCAGCACGGGGGAGGTTTGGGTGGGGTGGGGCTCCAGCCCGCTTTGCATGTGCCTCTCCACACTAATCAAGCCAGATATTCAGCAGAAATAAACCCCACGTCCCAAAATACGCCATTTGTCAAAATCCAGAGCTCAAATAAGACCTCTCCAGATCTGAGAAGGATGCATGCTACCCCAATACATGTCTATAAGTAATGTGATTACCCAGTCCGGCGCATGCAAGCATGTATGCACACACCTGGGTTGTTTTACCGGATGATGGAACGGTTATTAGTTTCTCCAAAATGAAGGCTTCTATCCTCCTCACGTCTTCCTGACACTTTTCAATCTTTGCACCTGTCGATTAAGAAGCTTCAGCCCCAAAGAGGCGAGAAGGAAATGAAACAGCATCAAATCCCAAGTATCTGATGACTTATCTCTGTGATGACATTTATCTTGGCTTGTAAGAAGGAAAGAAGTTACTAAGCACATCTCTCCTCCCACAGGAAAGAAGGCCATACAGAGAAAAGCCATGACTCCCAGAAGTACAGCGAGAACACTGTCCTTAGCATGGCTTGAAAAATCAGGGACTTCAAAATACCAATGTCATTTGTAGGCTACAACGTGATTGTCATAAGGAAGCCGCCAGGGCTGTCTAAATTTACAGGGTGCCTAAAATTATACCCATGACATTCTAAAGACAGAAGCAGACAACAGGATAAAAAACAATATAAATTATTAACTCTAGGTCTCTTCATCCCTGGTTAAGTCCATGATCCTCTTGGTGCCTCAATGCCCTCATCTATAAAATGGGAGTAAAGATTCTGCATGAACCCTCTTACACAGCATCATCAGCGTATGTACGTAATATGAATATTTTATTTTAATTTGTAACCTATAAACAGGCATTAATTTGACAATCTTTTGACATGGGGCTAAAGCCTTTTCTGTAAGATCGTGTGAAAATCTACAATGCCTTTCTTGCTTACACCACAAAAAAATTGGCAGACACTTTTGGCTTGGGTATCTGTAAAGTATAGCAGAAACTTAAGAGACATTTGTGAAATAATCAGAGTACAGAATTCCTTCTATATTTTTATCTTTCCCCCTATTTCTTAGTTGCCTTGCTTACATTTAATTTTGACAGCTGTTTTTATAGTAATTTGCCTTTAGATCATTGCTCCAATACACAACTTAGTTGTTTATAGAAATGCTTCTTCCTGCACTCATATTTCAATGCTTTATGTAATAATTAAATTATATTACTTAATTATATGGTAAACATATACTACCATAGGCTTGGTAATATCTTAAAATGACTTTTGCTAAGCACACAATTCAACTAGTGGAATCAACAATGCCAAAGAGTTCTAGAAAGTAGGCCGATAGCCAGGAAATTCCCCAGGCAGTGGGCACTGAAAAGTACTTAGAGGGAATGGAGAAATGCTTGGTTATTGGATCTGTTCTTAAGTGTAGGGGAGTTAAGAATCTTCCACTGAGCACTTACCTTGTGGTATTGTTGGGAAGAATAAATGAGATAATACACAGGAGACATTTAGCTTCCCATGCTAGGTATGAGCTAAAGGTTTGGTAAAAGTTATTACTATTTATCTTATTACATCAGCCAAATCACTTTTCCCGTAAACCGTGGATGCTGGCTCTGAAATAAACTTTCATGTGCTTCTGATTAAAATAATACTCCTTTACATTGGTAGAACCATATGAGACCAATTTGGAGCATCTGTGGATGTGCTGGCCTACTGATCTTACATGTGAATTGACAGAGGTAGAGAAGGGACTGGGATGGTGCCCACTCTACAGGAGGCAAGTGAGATCTAGAGACCCACAGGCACTTGCCTGTCGTCTCCAGGAATGCTGAGAGCTGGACCAGAAAGAGAACGGAATTCCCTTGCACTATTCCACATTCCCTGAAATTGCTTCTAGTGCATATTTTGCTGCTTATCACTGTTATAACTGTGGAATATAATTATGTAATGACGTGAAATGTGTATAGAAACAGATCTTCCCTTGCAATAAAGAAAGGTCAGCAGAGAATAGATCTGAAGCATCTACACAGACCTCTCAGCAGACCTTGTCTGCCCGCATGAAACATTTCAGCAGACCTTGAGTCCTGAAGCCTCGGGCTGTGTTACTAAGGTCTTCGAGCCCCACACAGTTGCAGCAGAGGTGAGAAACGTCTTCCCTTGCAGCAACTGAGGAGAACAGAGGAGGAAACAGAAGGATTATCAGCTGTGCCCACCTTGCTCAAGTAATTTAACACCTCTGAGCCTCAATTAACTGGGAACACACTTTTCTGTCTACCTTACAGGGATATTTTGAAAATGCATTTTTAAAAAAAGCCTATGGGAATCTCAAGAAGAGAATTTTAGTAAGGCAGGGAATCTTACAGGAATGGGACATGATGTTCTTAAGTAAAGATACACAGGACTGTGTTGGAATTACTATTACTGTTATTATTAGCCAACATTCATGCCCCATGTTATTTAAATTAGCAGTAAAAAAAAGCCATCTGTGGCAGGTTATAGCATTATCATCTTCATTTTATGAGGATAAGGCAAAAGTGAAGAAAAACAATGTCTACAGAGCTCTCAGAAGCCACTTGAGTTATTTTAGCCTGGTGGAGGAAACAGTCATCCTGCTTCCTTGATATTCATCACATCAGAAGGCTCCTGGATGTTATATTAGTTACAGGAACAGACATCAGAAATATATAGGACCAGAGTACAGGCACCTGGACGACCACCGTCTGGTGGCTGAGGCCTGGAGAGACCCTTCCCACTGCTCTGGTGTAAAACTCATGTTCCGCTCCCTCTGATAGAACCTGTGCCACAGTCCCTAAGCTTCCATCACCTCTAGATTAAATGGCAGCAGCACAACTGTATTTTCTATAATGCTACAGTATGCCGGGAGTTTGAGCCATCAGGCAACTTAATATATTTCCCTCTAAAGGAAAAAACAAACACATCTGAAGCAAGTTATACTCACAATTTCTGAGCCAGAGAGATGTGTATATGGGTCAATGACTCGCAACATGAATAAATGCAAAAGGATCAAAATGACCTCCACTGTGATGTATGTTATAATTCATGAGGCCGTGGGCTTGTAACCCACAAGGGAGGTCTGCGGTACGCAGCCAAGGAGCATAGGAGGTCGTGGGGGGCCAGACACACTGCATGTCCCTAAGGTCAGGCTTTTACAAAAGGCATCCTCATACAAACGAAAAGAGCCCTGTACTTGTCAACCTGCCTGTTTGGAACTGTTATTTTTATTTCCTCCAGCCTACAAGCTCATTCTGAACAAGATCCAATAGGTTATTCACTTATTCATTCAATTCGCACATTTATGAAACCTCTGCAGTATGACAGTCACTATACAGTCCCTTTCCCTCTAATAACTTGAAGCCCAGTGGGGAGGAAAGATAAGTAAAGATAAAATTACAGTGCAAAGAGATAGAGTATTTGCACTAAGTACAGTGTGCTAAGAAAGCACGCAGAAGCACCTCCTAGCTCAGTCTTAAAGGTTCAGGGAAAACTACTAGGAGACATCATACCCATGCTGAGAGATGAAGGATGAGCACAAGGAAGCTGGACTGCGAGAAGTATTCAAACAGAAGAAACAGAATATGCAAAGGCTTAGAACCACGGTTCCCAAACTGTGTGCCAAGGTGCCCCGGGGTGCCACAGTAAACCCACAGGGTTTATAGTTTATTGTGTCACATTCCATCTTTTTGCAAAGCTGGGTTTTCAGAATTTGCTATGATAAAAAGCAATAAGTGCATGAAAATCAATGTGTAATGGCTGTCCAGTCTGATTCCAAGGTTTGAGAAGTTGTACAGTGCCCAACAGGTAAACCCATCCCATATGTAAATAACTGTGGTTATTTAAGAGTGAAATAAAATATTTCTTCCTTCACTTTGGGTGCGTGTGTTTCTCAAGTGGCTACTAAATTTTTAGAACATAAACATTTAATAGTTAGGTATTTCATCTGGCCTATGGGCAGAGTGAAAAAATTACTATGACACCTAAGAAATGAGAAAATGTGGGAAGCTGTGGTTTAGAGACCAGAGGGACCAGTGCTTACAGTGACATAAAATACTTTCATATGACAAAGGCACTGAGGGCAAAGTGGGACTGGTGAAAGAAGATGCTGTAAAGACAGATGGGGCAGATCCCAGAGGGCCTTATAAGCACATTAAAGAACTTGGCCTTTACTTGAGGCCAGTAGGAGCCAATGAAGAGTTTTAAACTTCCCTGTTGCACAAAATGTAGTACCACTTGAGTTTTACTGGACTTCTCCAGTTCTCGGAATGTTGCATTTCACAACTCATTATGTGGACACCACACAGTTGACTCTACAATGAAGAGTGACGACCAGAGCCAGACCAGTCCTGATGAAAGCCATGATGAGGTCTCTGTAGAATGGTGTGCAATTTCACCTAATCCACTGAACCTAAGTCAAAGCTTGGTGTAAAGTATAAGATGCTTTACCAACAAAAGTTATCATTATCTAGCCTTTATATATATATATATATATATACACACACACACACACACACACACACACACATACACATATGTATGTGTTTCATATTCTAACCTTAGTCAACGTACAGTGAATGTAAGTCCTACCTCAACCCTTTGCATGGTAGGCTGTTAATGTCCCCTTTTCTTATTTTATATTAGTGCCAACATTTATGCTCGGTTATTTCTCTGATCCCTAAAACAACTTTTGGGTACAAAGAAAAAGAGCCATACAGTGAAATCTGAACCGCTTAACTTCAAGAAGTGTTTCATCTGTCCAGCGTGCTGAAACAATGTACGTCGCCATTTCTCTGAAGTATCATCTGGGATTTTAAGAATGCTGACTATTATTCTTGTCTGCATGTGTGATCTATTTTATGATAGAGTATTGAAAACATATATCCTAAAACATTTTATATGATGGTGTTTTCCCTTTAAAATGTTATGTTTCAGAAAATTTTCTCACCAGGCATGGAAAAGCTTTTGTCAATCTAAAGCTAAATGGGCTATTGCTATCCAACTTCTCCGGCAGTTCCAAAAGTTAGAAAACAGCAGGGTATTAGGTAATCAAAAATCATCATGTCCACCCTGGGTCTTAGAAGAAGAATGAAGAAGGGAGATGTTGTGAAGGGTGTCTTGGCATCAGCACACAACAGAGGAGCCAGGAGCCCGCTTCCATCCCATGTCTGCTCTCTCATACAGATAAGATAGAAAATCGTCAGGGGACCAGGGACTTTGGACCGTCCCAAGATCTCCCCCAGAAAAACCTACTAGTTCCGAAAATTGCAGCAAGACAAGCTATCTTATATTTACTAACCCTTCCACCTCACTCCTCAGGGTTCCACAAGGAGCGACCTCGTCCAGAGCAACAAGCCTAGCTCTCATCTCACCTGTCACTCACTTCTTCCTAGGGAAGAGGAGTCTGTGTGAAGGACCTGCACATGCTCAGCCTGGCCGCACTTCCCGGTCCTTTCAGGGTCTGTGTGGCTCTGGAGAGCATGTGCCACGCGTCCCTAGGGACCGGACCTGACATTGTTTGCTGTGCTGCTAAAATCGTCTAGTTTGGATGAGGAAATAAGTCTACCTGGTTGAGACACATTCATTCTCCAAATGGTTTTAACAAAAAGTGATAGGTTGCTCTCTTTCTGCCTGGTCCTGTGTCTCTCTCAATCTGTTCTCATCTCAGACAGTGAACAGAGGAGAATTATTTATTGATCCCTAAAACCTTAACACTAGAAACAAGCCTAAGAACCAAATCAGCTAGTGAAAAGGTAGATTTGATAAACCACAAATCATTTGCATTTCGCAAATATAATATGGAGCACCTATTATGTGCAAAACACTATGCTAGGTGCTGGGGACACTTGGTGAAGAAGGCAGATATGGTCTCTACTTGAGTGCTATTTATACTTCATCAAGAGGTCAACTGACCTCCCAATTAATTATTTAGTTATAAGTGTGATAAGTACGAAGTGCTGTGAGAGATTATATCAAGATTCTCTATCTTAGTAAATGCCCCCACCGCATGGGCAAGCCTGAGATGCAGGAACCACTCTTAACATCACTCCCAAACCACGCCATAGCTAACCCATCAACAAGACCTAGCTGTTTTGCCGCCCCAATCACCTCTCAGGTGACTCAGATTCTCTCCATCCCTACCAGCAACTCCACATGCCAGATTCTCAGTTGGTCTCTTCCCGTCTTCGGCAATAGCTTCCAACTGATAAAATAAACATAACATAAAATTTACCATTAAGTGTTCAATTCAGTGGCATTAAGTACATTTGAATTGTTGTGTAACCATCACCACCGTCCATCTCCAGTACTCTTTTCATCTTGCAAAACTGACACTCTATACACAATAAACAATAAATCCCCATTCCCCCTCCACCCAGCCCCTGGGAGCCACTATTCTACTTTCTGTCTCAATGAATTTGACTACCCTAGGTACCTCATATAAATGGAATCATACAAAATTTGTCCTTTTATGACTGGCTTATTTCATTTAGCAGAATGTCCTCGACTCACATGTTTTTGATTTTCATTCTATCTGCAGCACCCAGCATCCTTGCTGGCACCTGGTAGAGTCTCAGAAAGAATTTTGTTTCCTTGATTGTTTAACAAATTAACACAAGAGTAGAACCTGACTTGGCCTGGTTCAGGAAAGGCATGCCTGAAAAAGTGAGATTTGATCCAAGAACTAAAACATGAGGAAGAATTAACTAGGAAAAATCAGAGAGGTAGAATATCCAAAACAGAAGGACAGGAAGTAAAAGCCCTCAGGAGAGAAAGAGGTGGGTACTCTTGAGAAACTGAAAAACAAACAACAAACAACAAAACAAAGCCCAGTGTGGGTGGGGCAGCATGAGCGAGGCGGGGGTCCAGGGGATGGGCAGCCTGATGCAGCAGGACCTGAAGGCCTTGGCAAACTGATGCACTGATGCAGTCTGAGGCGCTCTGAAGACTTCTGACCCCAGGAAGTTCTAGTGTAAATGGTACCATACTTTCGGGGGACTTGCCAGAAGAACTGTCTCAAAATAACTCTCTAAGACCACTCACCCCACAGAAGGATTATATGCAGGGCAATGACCCTAATTTCTTTATATGCATTATCTCAACCCCCAACAGCTCTCTAAGTAGGTATTCTCTCCAATTTAGAGGACAGTAAGTTGAAGCTAAGACAAGTTAAGCAATTTAGCTGGTAAGTCAAAGGTCCTGAGGTTTGGACAAAGATCTGTCCCCAACATCCATGATATTTTCACCAAAACCTGGCTCTTGTAAAGCCTGGAGGTTTTTTTTCTAATACGTATTTAAATTCTTGTCCCAAAAGACACTTCTATGTTTTTATGCATTACAGACACCAGCAGTATAAGTTGTAGGGTGATATTTTGGTAACAAAAGATATTTTTGCACAAAACATCAAAAAGTGGCTCATGCAGATTCACTGCTCACTATACTTGCTGAGAGACTCGGGTCATAGCTCTGAGCTTCCCCAGAAGAGGCCAGATTCGGGAGATGAAACCAGAGGAGCAGGAGCTAGTCAGTTAGAGGTGGGAGAATCCTCTGAGAGATGTCACTGCCCACATCAAGTTCTCTGCATGAGCGAGTATGTCCGGCAGGTTAAATCTACACGTCATACAGTTACAAATACAATGGCAAGAAAAAAAAGCTAGCTAACTAAAAATGGTTAATAAAGACAGTGAAAGAGAACCAAGAAAGGCATAAAATGTACTAGACAAGTAAAAGCCAAAACACATATCAAAGACCAATAAAGCTATACAATAAAATAAAAAAGCTAAAGTCTATAAGAATACCCAACATGTATATTAGGATATCTTATTAATTCCCATTGAGACTATAAGATTCTTGAACAGAGATTGGGAAACTTTTTCTATAAAGGTCCAGATACTAAATATTTTAGGTTTTCTGGGCTGTATGGCCTCTGTTGGAAGCAGTCAACTGTGCCACTGTAGCTCAAAAGTAGCCACAGACACCACATCAATAAAGCTGTGTTCCAATAAAACTTTATTTACAAAAACATACAGTAAGCCAGATTTGACCTGTAGGCCATAATTTGCCAGCCCCTGTCCCTGAAGGTCAAGAACAAGTCTTCTCACGTCCTTCAAAGTTTTGACAGCACACAGGAAGGAAAATTTAAATGCTTCCTCGAGTTTTATTGAATGTTCATAAAACCCCACTCTGTGAAGCAAATACCAGTTATCCTCATTTTACAAAAGAAGGAACTGAGGTGCAGAGACCTTAAATAATTTGCACAGGGCCACCCAGAGTCAGGAACAGAATCCAGGTGTGCTGGGCTTTTAGTATTCAGGTGCTTTTCGCCCCGACATGTGGCTAACTGCTTAAGGATGGAGAAACCATCCCTTTGGGAAGACGACAGGGGAAGATAAGAAAATGGTCCTCAAGATGCAACAGTTCTGGATGGGATTCGGTCTGCCACCTTTCAAGGGCAAGGAACAGAAACTCACTCAAACTGGCCCACCTGGAAAAAGGACAGTTTACCATAAACACGTGGAAATTGTATAGGAACAAAGTACTCGGATTCTTGTAGGAACTGGAAACTCATGGAAAACCAAGCAGCTCTCTCTCCATATCTATCTCTATCCCATCTCCCTCCATCCCTTCCTCCCACGCTCCCTCCCTATTCCTCTCCATCTCTCTCTCTCTGTCAGAGGCCTGAGAGTCTCTCATTTGTGCTTCTCCGTGCTCTACCAGCTGATGTCCTCTGCTGCCTCACAGGTGCCTGCATTCACATTTCCTGCTGGCTCACAGGGACAAGTACGCCTTTCAGAGTGGTACCATTGCCCCACACCATCCTCTCCTTCTGCTCTAGAGGCACAGCTTATGCTCAGTGTCTCTTTGCCCAAATTCCTGGGATGCAGCATCCAGTCGGTCACAAGCAAGCACAGGGATCAACTTAGGTGTGGGTCACAGATATGTTCTTAATCCCATCAGTCGTGGCCAAGGATGGAGCAGGCCTGTGGTGCTAAACACATTTAGGAACGCAGAACCACAGGTGAAATCCCGTTCTTTGAGAAGGGGAGTGTACACCTCAACGTGTCTAATATCAGAAAAAGAGAAAGGATGATTGGGATCTACAACCTGAGAGAAACAGCAGACAGATTGCAAGAGCCCATAAGCCAAGCTGGAATCAAAAAATTACTTAAAGGAAGTGGGACGTGTTTACTCAACTCAGGAAGAATCTGGATGACTTGGAGAGAAACCAAATGAAAGTGATAAAAATAATCATATAGACGAAATATCCAATATGCAAAACTATAAAAATACAATTGTGGGGAAGGCTGTTCTTATTCTGTGTAAAGGGGCACTAATTCAACAGTTGGGGAAAGCTGCTTTTCACCCTCATAAAGGGCAGAGTGAGAGGGAACAAGAACTGAAGCAGGGGCTTCTGTTTGACTTAAACAAATTGACGGTAAATTCTAATAGGGGTAGCTAATGGGTACAAAGTCTCTGAATCAACGTAAATAACTCGTATAAATAATCACTGAGGGCCGGCCCCGTGGCTTAGCGGTTAAGTGCGCGCACTCCGCTACTGGCGGCCCGGGTTTGGATCCCGGGCGCACACCAATGCACCGCTTCTCAGGCCATGCTGAGGCCACGTCCCACATGCAGCAACTGGAGGGAGGTGCAACTATGACATACAACTATCTACGGGGGCTTTGGGGGAAGAAGAGGAGGAGGATTGGCAATAGATGTTACCTCAGAGCCGGTCTTCCTCAGCAAAAAGTGGGGCATTAGCACGGATGTTAGCTCAGGGCTGATCTTCCTCACAAAAAAAAAATAAATAATCACTGAATGTCCACACAGGACACCTGGGGGAGGAGGGATAATTGACATTTTTCACTCTATATAAGCTTTCACTAAGGGGATGCTAGACTGGGAAATCTCATTATTTTCTTTGATTTCTCTGTCTGAATGGCCTTTAAGAGACGAGAAGATAAATCTCTGCTCAAGTCCTGTTTTTAGCATAGCACCAGAACCAGCTCATTCTATCTTTTCTGCTTCTCCAGGCTGACTGAGATCTCTCGGCGTTTCTTAATGATGTGCCGAGATCTGAGGAGAGCATGGTTATTAAGTGTTGTATCCTCCACAAGTCCATGGAACAGACCCCTTCATAATGACCACGAGGGAGAGGCACATCTGAAAGAGTTTTGCCTCCTGATGGCCAAGACAGTATGGTGGGAAGAGAGAGGACAGCCTCATTTAATCCCTTCTCTTGATGTTCTACTAATAAAAGAGTAGATCACTGGGGAAACAGTATCAATGTTTTAGGGCAGAATTATCCTTAGAGCTTTGTAAAAAAATATTTGCCAGGGCCCTACCCAAAAAACTCCAATTCAGCAGGTATGGGTTGGGATCCAAGAATCAGCCATCTGCAGAACCCTCCAGATGGTTCTGTCATGTAGTCAGCCTTGAGAACCACTGGATTAGCGCATGAAACACTTAAACAAAGGGGCTGACTTGGTGGCATAGCGGTTAAGTTCGTGTGCTCTGCTTCGGTGGCCTGGGGTTTGCTGGTTTGGATCCTGGGCCCAGACCTACACACCACTCACCACCATGCTGAGGCAGTGTCCCACACAGAACAATAAGAAGCATGCACAACCACGACATACAACTATCTACTGGAGCTTAGGGGAGAAAAAAGGAAAAAAGCAGGAATATTGGAAACAGATGTTAGCTCAGGGCCAATCTTCCTCAAAAAAAGAAAGAAAGAAAACTTACTGTAAAACACTTAAACAAGGACACTTGGGCAAGAAGAAAAAGCAGAGGAGTAAAGGATCTCCATGGGCCAGTGAGCTAGGTTTAGAGCTGCTTGTCCAGCAATGGAGTAGGAGATCTCAAATAGAGCAACTGAGTTACACATCCAAGGAGCGGCTCAAGGCAGGCGTGAAAGCAGAGCCCCAGTGGAGATGTCGGAAAAGGAGGTTCATTTCTGCATTAGGTGGGAGGAAGGTCTGAATGGACTTGGAGTTTCTCTGAAACCCCATGAATTTAAGAATCAAACAGGGATAGAATACCCTGAGGCCTGTGAAATGGTTCTCAAGGCCAATGTTCAGATCAAATGTGATAGAAGATTCTGCGAGTTCTACTATGCATTTAACTTAACTGCTTTTCCCTAATGTGCTTTCCTATGTCTTACTTTACTCCTAAAATACTCCCCAGGGTATTTTAAAAATAAACCCCCTCCCCAAATATACCTTCTTGAACTGACTCTACAAACAGGTACTATTTAACGTACAACTGAGCATTCAGCTCTGTCTAGAACACTCTTTCTCCAGCTCTCTCCATGGCTTACTCCTCACTTCAATCAAGTTTGGGCCCAAATGCCACCAGCTTTGAGACACCTGCCTTGACTGCTCAAGGCAAACAGCCTCCCACATCATGTACCACTGGTTATCTCCCTTCCCATTTTTCTTCATAGTACATACCACTACTTGACATTACATTTTATTGAATATCTATCTCCTCCATTAAGATATAAGCTTCCTGAGATCGAGGAGTCTGTTTTGCTCACTGTTTTACCTCCAGTGTCTAGAACAGTGCCTGACACCAGGTAAGTACTCAAATATTCACTGAATGAACAAGGAAGGTATGACTCATTCTTCTGTGTTCCAGCCACTTTACTGCTATGGGCTGTTATGAGTTGAACTGTGTCCCTCCCATACATGAGTTTATGTGTTGAAGTACTAACCCCAGTACCTCAGAATGTGACCTTATTTGGAAATAGGGTAGTTGCAGATGTAATTAGTTAAGATGAGGTAACACTGGAGTAGAGTGGGCCTCTAATCCAATGTGACTGGTGTCCTTGTAACATGTGAAATCACGAAAGAGACACACACATGAGAGAATGCCATGTGAAGACTGGAGTTCGGCTGCCACAAGCCAAGGAACTACCAGAAGCTAGGAGAGGGTTCCAGAACAGATCTTAGCACCTTCAGAGAGATCATGGCCCTACTAACATCTTGATTTTGGACTTCTGGCCTCCAGAAACATTAAGACAACAAATTTCTGTTGTTGAAGCCACTCGGTTTGTGGTACTTTATTATGGAAGCCCTAGCAAGCCAATACACAGGGACTCCAAATTGAGGAAGTTCCATTCCAGTCGAAAGCTGTTCACGTCCCCATTTGAAGCACCCCAAACAATATGTTGCAGGTCATGCGATCAGTTTCAAAAAAATGGGATTTCCATGGAGTCTCTGAACTGATACAGGGTAGTGAGTACTGGAAGTAAGTGAACAGGTAAATAACATGACTATTTCCAGCGGAAACAAACTCAGGTGAATTCAGAGGTACAGGTGTGTTTACAACAGTCAGTGGTCTCTTGCCTGGACCTTTCTAACTCCAGAATTAAGGAGGAGGTCAAAGGAGATCTTTGATAAACAAATCTGTATTGATCGGGCTTTAGAGTATTGCTCAGCTGAAAGGAGCTCTCACCCCGTCCACGTCAAGCCTTTGGGAGGGACGTGGAAAACCATCTGAACAGCTGTGCCATCCTCCTGGTTCCCAATGAACAGACTCTTGGCTTTTGGAAAGGGCAAAGCCCGCCCATGAGTGTGAAAGATGCAGATTCTTCTTGTTTCTAGCAAAGAGAATCCTGACTTTCAGATGTCTCATTGAGACACCACCCAGAAGGCAAGTCATTATTTCAACTCAGATGTCTTCTCAGAATACCCCCTTGTCATCTGTTTCAAAAAAAAAAAAAAAAAAAATGAAAAGATGACGTTGTTGGAAATGTCATCTGCCTGTTAACGCAGAAGTGAAATCAAAGTGCTCTTTGTGTTAAATGTGACGATCATAGCACGTGAAATCCAGAGCATAAATGTTCCTCATACCCTCGGCAATCACCCACCCAGTTATCAGCTGGAGGAGGCTGCAAAGACAGATTCAGACTTCTTAACTTTGCCACTTATTTTTTCTTGTTAATTTAAAAATATCACAGTGTTTTAATTGCACTCAATTTAATGTACTATACCTGCCAGTTCCAACACACTTCATTATTTATATTGCTGGAAAAGCACTTAAAAATCAAATTGCATAATTTGTACTTGTACATCTTTAAGGTAGATTTATATCTGAAGTTGCCAAATAGCTGTGGCAGCATTGCTCTGAATATTAAACTTGAACAAGTTGTCAACTCCTAAACACATGCAGAGAACAACGGGAATGGGTCATTAGTTATTTGAGTAGGTAGCTATTAAAAGAAGAGTTGAAAAGTCAATTCATATCTGTAGTTGTTAGAAGCAAGGGGTCCAGGGCCAGACTGCCTGGGTTCAAATCCCAGGTCTGCTGTTTATTAGCCTGCGTCCTTAGGTCCACGACTTACACGTTCCGTGCTTCCTCTTCCTCTTCTGTTAAATAGAAATACTAATAATACCCCAAAGGAGTGTGGTGAAGATTAAACCAGATAACATACAAAGCTCTCAGAATGATGCCTGGTATACAGTAAGCACAATTTAAGCATTTGCTATAATATGTATTTTCTTTAATATTAATAACTACCACTATCTGTACAATACTAGCAATAATAATAATTACTCCTTCTCTCTGTATTAGAGTGATTCTGTCAACTAGATATCCACCAAATACTCCCTTTGGCATTTCTATTTCTGAAATGTAATGGCAGGCAGGGTTCCATGTGTTCTCTAAGTGTTGGCTAATTTGGAATTTTCACTTTGATAATAATCTTTTAAACATTTATAGAAGCACATTTGGGATCATTCAGACAGCCATCTTATAGGGGAGCCCAATGTCACTGCCCGCTTTTGTACCTGTGTTTAGGGTCATGCTAGTCCCAGGCTGTACCTACTCCCTGAAGTGTCCCAGCTTAAATGATGCAGTTACACCTTACAGAGGCCAAGAATCTGGTGCAAAGTAGTTTGGAGCTTTCTAGTGGGAACAGAGGAAAGGAATAAGGAACAACAACCCATCACATGGCACACAGACATTCCAAATTCTGCGCCACAATGATCCACCCATATTCACTGTGGAGAGTAACACAGCATCACCCTACACATTAAAATCATGTTATTAATTTGAACTTTTTTTTTAATTTTGCAGTTTTGTTATTAGTGTTATATAAATCTGTGGTACTCTTATTATAGTTTATTGAAGATATGTCTATTCGGAGGTTGCACTAAGTTGCTCATGTAAGTAATAATATAATGAAAATTACTTATGTCAACACAATGAAAATTGTGTTCCTTGGGAAGAGAATCACAAGATACTGTAGTTGAAGAAACTTAGCCCCAAGAGATATACACAGAACAAATAGCCTGCGATCTGGCCCTGGCCTCCCTCTTTCTCCCACCCTTCCACCTCATCCTTCACCAGAGCACCCCATGATACTCCCTGCCACTCAGACCTCTACTATTTCCCCCAGATGGGAAATCCTTACTCAACTCTCAAGTTCCCCTCAACACCCATCCATGGAAAGTCTTCCTGACTCCCCCAGGCAGAAGCTAGCTCTTCCTGATGGTTCTGCCGGCCTTCATGCAGTCTTCCATCTCAGCACCTAACTTTATATGAAATCCTCTTTGGTCGCATCTGTGTTCTCAGGAAACAGTAAGCTGCTTGAAACCAGAGACCATGCATCTTTGAATCACTGCCTCTCCAGCAACTAAGGCCCAGTCTGGCATACAGCAGAAGCTCGGAGAAAATACAAGGATGAGTGTGTCACCTACTTGAGCCAGGCACTCCGCTGCATGCCTGCCACTATGTTGTCTGAAGCCAAGGGAACACCAGAGACGTGTGGTTTGATTTCACTGAGACTCAGGAGGCCAATCCTTAGCTCAAAGTAACACCAACAGCAGGAAGCAGAGCCAGAAGTTCAATCCCAGCTTTCCTGGCTCCAACCTACTATGTACGAGTAACAATGACAATGATGACAAAGATAGAAATAATAATAGTTAACATCCTATAACCTTCTCTATAACAAGTACTGTGCTAGGCACTTTGCATTTTTTATTTATTTTATCCTTTTGACACCAAAAGATGTATGCTGTTATCATCTTCACTTTTAGAGGAGAAGAAACTGAAGAGCAGAATGATTACGCAAGGTGCCCAAGTCACACAGCTCCTAAATGGTGGAGACAGCATTTGAACCATCTACCATGCCCACCTCTCTTCCCCCAGGTTGACTGTACACCACCAGGAGAGTGGGGGACCCTCTCTGCAACCCTTGATGAAAAGCCCAAGCATGGGTCCAGAAGTTCTAGAAGAGAACTGAAGGCTTACTGTAGTGAAAGCCCCAGCAGGGTCTGGCACATGGCAGCCATCTTTGCATTATCAGTGGTGGTCGCTATAGTTGTAACAGCAGCAAGATGGCTCTCGCAGGAAGGCTATCCTTCCGCATGGAAGCCAGTGGGGCGGGGAGGTGCTGGGAGTAAACCGTTCTGAGATACTAACATAACAGTTTTATAGTGAGAAGCTCTTTAATAAGATGTGAAGCAAGATTTAGTACCAAATGTGCTCGCCCCTAAGTCGGCAGCATCAGAAATCATCACGGGTGGTACACGTGGTGAATGCAGAATGTGCTGGGGAAGGAGTTTTGTATGACACCTCTCTCTGGAATTCCTTCTCTCTGGCACCTGTTCCCTTCTCTGCCCAAAGCCCCCACCCGCCACCGACACCTTGAAAACAAACATACAGGGAACGTAAGAGAACCATGATATAATTATCGAGGCCATAACAACGCAAAGACCTAGAGACTAGTCCTGGGCTATCCATATATTTTACCTCCTTCTTGTCCCTGGCACCCATAGGCACAACCTACCCTCAAGAAACAAGACGGATACAGGAGAAAAACCCATAGAGGACCTCTCAAGAACCTTCTCTTTGAGGACTAGTCTGGTGAGTCACTGGCTTCCTGAGTAGCAGTGTCTATTAGCAAGGGGGTGGCCCATTGAGGGACAGTTAATGGCTGCAGAGAACCCCATGAGGAACTGTGGAATTTCAAGACCTCGCTCACTGGGGGTCACTGGGTGTATAATGATGAGTTCCTCATTGGTATACCCAAGGATGAAGAGAAATGCTGCCAAGCCAGCTAAAGCGTAGCTAAGAAGCAGAGCACTCTTTATACAACGCTGCCCTCTTCCCTGCAACCCCACACACTCCCCCGGGATGCCAATCCCATGTGCCCCCCCCAGCTATATTCTTCCCTTTCTTCCCACGCTTTTTCAGCCGAGGCTCTGAACTCCTTACTTCACTTCTTCAAGGTGCCAGATGATGTCTGCTGAGGCTCCATGTCACCTTCATTTCCAGGTGCCAGGGGTGGAACCACCAGGCACGGACCAAGCATACTTCTCCGAGCTCCTAATAGCAGAGACTTCCCTTGGGATGAGCATGTAACCAAAACACAGCCAATCTGAATCCTTCCTTATAATGTGCACACAGGGAGAGGGGTGGGAGAGCACTCGGCTCAGGAAAGCATCTGGGGGCAGCTGGCATAGATCCCAGAGATGAGAAGAAGGGTGAAGACAGCATGATGGGGACCTGAAACCCCTTGGTGCTACAGGAGGTGCTGAGCAAATGTGAGGGGGCATGAATATGCAAAAGAAACCCAAAGCGATTCTGCCTGAAATGCTGAAAGCAGATCCTCCTGGAGGCATCTACTAAAGGAGGAGGAAATGCCTAAAAACATGAAACAAGGAGCACATGCTATCAAACCGCACTCAAAATTGCATCCTTAATACCCAAATTATGGGATCCAGGAAAACCCCACT